>NC_064617.1:694904183-704904183 GCF_023898315.1 Schistocerca nitens | reverse complement strand
TAAATCAATGCAACGAAACGTGTAGACATGTACGGCACGTATTTTAAACCGGCAAACCCACACATCACGCATCAAAATCTATAGATGAACTATCTGCATACGAGTAAATGTCGGATTTGGTAAACTAGTATAAAGCACGTGCCTGGAAACCGAGCGGTTGCGATACTGCATCTCGATCGCACCTCGTATTTTTCTGTCTTCGTTTTAATCCAGCCTTCGCCTCTCTCAACTTTGTGATGAGTCGCTAGGGACAACAGGTGGTTCAGAGTCCATGTTAAATCGTATGTTCCCCTTCCCCGGTCGTATATCTGGGGTAGGCCAGGAACAGGCAAGTCACCGATGTGGCGTAGAATAGAAAGAGCCGGCCGCTGTGACTGAGCGGTTCTAGGCACTTCAGTCCTGAAGCGAGCTGCTGCTGCGGTCGCAGGTTCGAATCCTGTCTCGGGTATGCATGTGTGTGATGTCCTTAGGTTAGTTAGATTTAAGTAGTTCTAAGTCTAGGGGACTGATGACCTCAGATGTTAAGACACATAGTGCTTAGAGCCATTTGAACCATTTTTCCAATAGACTGATTTGCACCAATGCACTGAGTCTCGCGAGTTTATCATTATTATCTGCAAACACAATTTCGTACAGGACTTTCAGAGCGCAAATCCTACTAGCACTTATCCAGTTTTTCTTATCTACCGATACTTACGAGCAAATAATGTTTTTCGGAACGGAATCGTAACCCTCTTGAAAATAATGTGTTAATTGATAGAAGATTTATTAAGATTTGCAGTAAAATTTCCGCAAAAATAGTTAATATTCTTAACACAAGAGACAGGCAGGCGGAAACACGCTGTCTCTCCCTCCGCTGGAGGTTGAAAGGTCATTCAATAGGCTCGGTTCGATAGGGGTAATAGTGCACTGTGTCCACGGTTGTGATAGCGAAGACTGAATGATGTTCACTGATTATTCTGATCCACGAAAATTTTAAAAGAGAATCTGTTTTAGAAGACATATGAATGTTATTGGAACACACATTTCGAACACCATCCGAACGTTGACAGACAGTGTATCTTTAACTACCAGATATTAAGTTAGTTATGTATATATTCAACGGAGAATGCGATTAAACCATTGCGAAAACGGTCGTGAATGATCCTAGTTGGGGAACCATTAACAGCTAATATGGCCAACTCAAGTATTTTAGAAAATTTTAATAGATTTTACAATTTTTTAAAAAAATATTTCTATTATGTATCTAAGCTCCGGATGCACAAACCGTAAAAACATACAAGAAAAACGATTTATATTTGTAATCTGTGTGTACCATGACAATGAACAATAAGAATTCAGAAATGTAACACTCACAGAATTGCACATGAATTACGTTAAATGCGTAAAGCCACTTCATAACTAAGGAAACACGTAAACGCTATTGCGTGTCATTCAAGAAAAGCGACGGTTTGCAACAAATAATTATTCACCACATCGCAGTCATTTGTATTTATCGTGGCTAGTACAGATGGATGGTTCACCTGGGTTGGTACTACTACCAAAGTCTTTTTCACTGTAATATGATAGACATAACGGCTTGCTTCTGCGAATGAGTGATGGATTAGAAGTCGTTGTGCTATTAACATTCGGAGAAACTGATAATTTTTGTGGATTTGTTAGGATAATCAGTGACGTTTTGTTTATTTATTTATTTATTAACGGAAATGCGCTGAACGTATCAGCTTCTTTCTAATGAACATACAGTGACTTATGTCACTATAATTTAGTATATTTGATACAGATATTTATGTTCATACTTATATCTGTACTCAGGAAATACAAGACGAAATCAGTAGCAGAAAATAAATGTGAATAATGAACAAACGTCTTCATGAAAGTTTAAAGCATTTTTAAAACATCACAAATGATTTACTGAGAAATTAAATAATCAGTAATATTGCAACGACCTCTGAGCATATCTCTAAACTATTAAGGAATGGCTGACACACTGCGTTCCTTTCTTGTTATTTGTTGCTGGAGGTATCGTCTCCTTCACTGTGTTCTTCTTCTGTTCCACATAAAAAAAATATAAAACATAAAAAGAGAGTTTGCACGCCACCAAACGATACCACCATCTTGTCCATCCCTCAAGGTAATTTTCAGTCAGTATCTGCTTTCGGAGTGAATCAAGATGTGCAGAAAAATCATCATGCTTCTGGCTAATAATTTGAGGTACTGTTCAAGAACCACATAAAAATTTTCTTTGAGAAAATTTTAATATGTTCGTCCGCCTAGAGACTTTTAAATTAAACAATGCCCAAGGACGAAGTTACTAACAAGGTTTCTACGACAAACAGTTGCGTTACATTGGCACTGAAATTCGATTTGGAGGGACCAGCGATGATTCTCTATCAACATGTAATGAAAGTAGCTTAATTTACGCTTCCAATGCTCCTGATTGTAGCTTCGACTGTAAAGACGGCCATGTTGAAAAAGATTAGTCGTTTCTTACAGTCAACACATACCGTCAAAATAAGATACGCCGCGTGGGATTAGCCGAGCGGTTTAGGACGCTGCAGTCATGGACTGTGTGGCTGGTCCCGGCGGAGGTTCGAGTCCTCCCTCGGGCGTGGGTGTGTGTTTGTCCTTAGGATAATTTAGATTAAGTAGTGTGTAAGCTTAGAGACTGATGACCTTAGCAGTTGATTGACTGATTCCAGCTCCAGATGCGATGTGTCACAAGTTGACTTGGAGGTTTTAAAAAAGTACGCAAGAACACTTTCCGCCTTAGTTTCACACGTTAGTCTCCCTTCATTCGTGACCTAGCCTCTAAATCGCTGGACGACAGATTTTTACAGATCGTTGTCAAAGTTCGTCATGAAATAAGCCGCCCAATAGGATGGGTTTGAGCGTGAAGTTTGACGCCTTGTTTGGACATTCCAGTCCTATTTAACGTAAGGTAAATATCGCGTTTCTCTTCTTTGCTCAATCTCATTCTTCATGCACCACGACCAACTCATTGCCACTAGATTTCACATTAGACGACTACGACTCCTGCGTAAGCTTCAGCAGACACAAGAGGACACTGGTATGCGCAGAAAAGGAAATGCAAAGGTAGGAAAAGAGGTATTGCAGCGTATCTGACGAGCAAAGGTGCTAAAGCCTGCACGAGCATATTTAAGGAAATGTAAGAGCGTTTATTTTGCAATTATAGCCACGGTAAACGTAAAATTTGGTCGTAAACAGTAGCTTCACTGTTAAGAAGTTCGCAGATCTTTAATTGCAGGCACGGTTGCGCCTTACAAATAAAACATTTCGTTGTTTAAAATAATACTGTGGCTCCTTCACTATCACTATTTCCAAGCAAATAAAACACGTTTAGAAAATGCTCCATGCAACAAATGTACGTTTTCAGAAACCACGTCCGATTCACTTCCAGGTGCCAGTATCAAAAGTAGACTCACTACCGATTCCATCACAACGACTATCACTATTCGATTCTGTGCCATTTCCCACATGTGGTCCAGTGAACCTTCATTTGAAATATACTGCCCTTCAAACTTATTTCCCTGCTCATTGCGTCGCTTGCAGCCTTCTTTCGTTATGGAAGCAATTTGTCCATATATATATTTCTTGGTGACGTGTCCATTCTGAATGCCACATTACGTTCAGCAACGCCGTTCTTGACTCTTGGGCATATCAGCCCTTCTGGATGGTATGGAGGAAATGGTAACATAGTAACACGTTCGGGTAAAACGTTCTCTACTTTAAAAATGATGTTTCCTGGTGTGTTAATTTTTATCGATGAATACAACTGCGATCTCAGCACGACGCTGTGGAAAGGAATTCCCTTTGTTGTTAACCATGACACTATGTCTCTTGTCGTGGAGCTTGATGTTGGAGCACTAGTCAGTTCTTTGTTGTGGTATGGGGAATTATCTATTACGAGGACGGTACGCGGCAACAGACTACGTATTACTCTCTCTCTGAGGCAGTTTTCGTAATTTTGAGAAGTCCATGTCGGTATGTTAACACTTGTTTTCTCGCCAGATTTAAACAATACGTAGCCATTCGGTGCAAAATTTCCCCCTTGCCAGTATGGATGATGACAATTCTTCTTTCTTTCGAAGCGGGTTTCAACAGACCGTGAGTGAATTGTCACGCCATGTGTATGTCATGTGGGTCATTGAAGTGAAATGGAAAGAAGACAAGGATTTCTGGCCAGATGATTGTAGGATTTGTATCAGCAGCAGCAGAAAATGATATAACTGGAGTTTGATTCGTTATGAAAAGGAAGCTAGGCAAGAGAGTGTGTTACGACGAACAGTTTAATGACACGATTATCCTTACCAGAATCTAAAGAAAACCAACACCGACAACAATATTTATGACGACAAGCTGTATATGAAGAGAAAGAGAAACTATGTGAGGATATGGAACGGGTAATTCAGCACGTAAAGGGTGATGAAAGTCTAATACTCACGGGGAATTGGAAAGCGGCTGTAAGAGAAGAAGTAGAAGGAAAGGTTACCTCAGAATATGGGCATCGTACCAGCAAGGAGCGAGGAGAAAGACTAATTGAGGTCTGCAGCAAATATCAACAAGTAATACCCTGTTCAAGAATGGCAAGAGGAGGGGGTAGTTCTAAAGACCGGGAGATACAGGAAGATTTCAGTTAGACTATATCAGGATCAGGAAGAGAACCCGAAATCAAATGTTAGATTGTAAAGCGTACCAAGAAATAGATATAAACTCAGATCAAAATTAAGAAGTGATGAACAGTAGGCTGAAGTTTGAGAGACTAGCCAGGAAGAAGCAATACGAAAAGTAGTGGGATGCGTAACTATAAAGGAATGAGGAGACAGGCTTAAAGTTCTCCAAGGCTACTTGTACTGCGATAAGGAATAGCTCAGTAGGCAGGACAGTTGGAGTTGAATGGACATCTCTAAAAAGGGGAATCACAGAATTTATATATCTTTAACATATTGCAGCGTGTCAGCAACTGTGAAATGTACAGCAAATAAACAATGTTTTCAGCCTTCAGTTGCAAGGTAATTTTACTCGTTTACCTAGGTTTCGATTCCAGTAATGGAATCTTCTTCAGAACAAAAAATTAAATTATTTTGTGAGCCAAACACTGGCCAAGTCACAGATTAAAAATTAAAACAATAAAGATGCATAATCGTAAGATTATGTCAGTCAAAATTAAAACCATTAAGGCGAACGTAGACAGAGCTACGCCGGCCAGAAATCAGGACCACACGTAAGCGGCTCGAGTTTTCGAGCCGCTTACGTGTGGTCCTGATTTCTGGCCGGCGTAGCTCTGTCTACGTTCGCCTTAATGGTTTTAATTTTGACTGACATAATCTTATGATTATGCATCTTTATTGTTTTAATTTTTAATCTGTGACTTGGCCAGTGTTTGGCTCACAAAATAATTTAATTTTTTGTTCTGAAGAAGATTCCATTACTGGAATCGAAACCTAGGTAAACGAGTAAAATTACCTTGCAACTGAAGGCTGAAAACATTGTTTATTTGCGGAATCACAGAAGTTGGAAAGGAGGAGGTAACATCGAAGAAACCATGGAAAGAGAACAAATACCGGGTGATCAAAAAGTCAGTGTAAATTTGAAAACTGAATAAATCACGGAATAATGTAGATATAGAGGTAGAAATTTACACACACGCTTGGAATAACATGGGGTTTTATTAGAACCGAAAAAATTCAAAAGTTCAAAAAATGTCCGACAGATGGCGCTTCATCTGATCAGAATAGCAATAATTAGCATAACAAAGTAAGGCAAAGCAAAGATGATGTTCTTTACAGGAAATGCTCAATATGTCCACCATCATTCCTCAACAATAGCTGTAGTCGAGGAATAATGTTGTAATGTTGTGAACAGCACTGTAAAGCACGTCCGGAGTTATCGTGAGGCATTGGAGTCGGATGTTGTCTTTCAGCATCCCTATAGATGTCGGTCGATCACGATACACTTGCGACTTCAGGTAACCCCAAAGCCAATAATCGCACGGACTGAGGTCTGGGTACCTGGGAGGCCAAGCATGACGAAAGTGGCGGCTGAGCACGCGATCATCACCGAACGACGCGCAAGAGATCTTTCACCCGTCCAGCAATATGGGGTGGAGCGCCATCCTGCATAAACATCGTACGATCCAGCAGGTGTTTATCAGCCAGGCTAGGGATTATGCGATTCTGTAGCATATCGGCGAACCTCTCACCCGTCACGGTAGCAGTTAAAAAACCAGAATCACGCATTCCCTCGACTAAAGACGGCCCAATAACGGGAGATGTGGTAAATCCAACCCATACCGTGACTTTCTCGTCGTGCAATGGAGTTTCCACGTCAGTTTTAGGATTTTCGGTAGCCCAAATTCTGCAGTTGTGTGCGCTGACAGGTCCTCGGAGCGTGAAATGAGCTTCGTCGGTCCACCACACGTTACTCAACCAATCGTCATCTTCCGCCATGTATTAAATCGCCCACACCGCAAATGCCCTCCGCTTAACTAAATCGCCAGGTAACATTTCATGATGCTGATGGAATGAGGAGACAGGCTTAAAGTTCTCCAAGGCTACTTGTACTGCGATAAGGAATAGCTCAGTAGGCAGGACAGTTGGAGATGAATGGACATCTCTAAAAAGCGTCGGGGGGTACGCCTCAGTCCCAACCAAACAGTAGTGTATGGAATGCCGGTGCGACGTGCGACTGCACAAGCGCTGAATTCCCCGTGCATAGACGAACCCGCTACAGTCTCCATTTCCTCCTGAACTGTCTCAGCAGCATTACGCCTTGTGCTCGGTCGGCCACTACGGGGTCTATCGTCTAAACTACCCGGGGCTTCGAACTTCGAAATCATTCTCGCCACAGCTGCATTTGTCAACGGACCTCTACCCGTTCGAATCCCCTTCCTATGGCGACAGGATCGTAACGCTGAACTAGCACATTCCCCATTTTGATACTACAGCTTCACTAAAAGCGCCTTTTCAGGTAACGTCAACATGCTGCGACTGCTGGTGCATCTGATTCTCTCTCTCATTACAGTTCCTTTTATACAGGATTGTCATGCGCAGTCACTGACATTTTGCTGTCCAGCGCCATCTGTCGGACATTGTGTGAACTTGGTTTTTTATGGTTCTAATAAAACCCCATGTCATTCCAAGCATGTGTGTCAATTTTTACCTCTCTATCTACATTATTCCGTGGTTTATTAAATTTTCAAATTTATACTGAATTTTTGATCGCCGAGTACTTCAGTTGATCGATGAAAGAAGGAAATACAAAACTGTTCAGGGAAATTCAGGGATCATCATCAGTTATCTGCTATATTAGCAGGTCCTTTGCCTCTCCATTTTCTGCGATCCATTGCTTCTTTCTTAAGGCTGCTGTATGTTGTACCGTCCATCATGTCATCCAGTATCTGGAATCTCTTCCTTCCTCGCTTCCTTTTCCCTTCTACATAACCTTCTAAAACTGTTTTTATCAGTCCGTCATTCTTTCTTAATATATGCCCAATCCAATTTCTTTTTCTTCTCTTTATTACATCTAGTAACTGTCTTTTCTCTCCCACTCTTCTCAGTACCTCTTGATTTTTTACTCTGTCCATCCAACTTATTCTTTCCATCTTCCGCCATGTCCAGATCTCAAAAGCCTCCAGCCTTTCTCTGTCTTTTTTCCTCATAGTCCATGTTTCAGCGCCATATAGAAGAACACTCCATACAAGACATTTTATGAGTCTCTTTCTGAGTTCTCTGTCCAGACCGCTGCAGAAGATTCTCCTTTTCTTATAAAACGCCTCTTTTGCCATTGCTATCCTTGTTTTAATTTCTGTGGTGCACTTCCAGTCGGTGTCTATCCTGCTTCCAAGATACTTAAAATTTTGCACCTGTTCTAGTGTTTCTCCATTCAGCACAATTTTTATTTCCTTATTTCCTCCTATTGCCAATAATTTTGTTTTATTTGTGTTAATTTTCATTCCATATTTTTTCCGTTAGTTGCAATGGTGTCCACCAAATCCTGTAATTCTTTTTCCCCTGTGGCTAGAAGGACCATGTCATCAGCAAATCTCAACCATCCTACTCTTCTTCCTCCAATTTCTACTCCTTTGTCATCTAATGAGCATTGGTCAATCATATTTTCCAAGTACAGGTTGAAAAGAGTAGGTGATAAACAGCATCCTTGTCTTACTCCTTCAGGGATACATAACTATAAGTCACTTAGGAATTAAATGAGTAGGAAATGCAAGGAGGCTAAGGGAAAATGGCTGCATGAAAAATATGAAGCAATCGAAAAGCAGATGATTGTCGGAAGGACTTGTTATGCCACTTCCTCGGACGAGAAATAGAAATCAAAAATTAGCTCCCAATACCCCAAAGATTTCCCCCCAAGTCCCAAATTCCCAGAAAAATGAATAAGCGAACGAAGTTCCATTTTTTACTATTATTAGGACAATAACAAGTAATTAAATCAGGAATCTAAGACTTGACAATTTAGCAATCTACGAAAGAAAGATTAAATTTCAGTAAAATAGAAACAAAATCATAATAAATCGCAGAATTAGCATAAATTAACATTCGTAAAGTAGAACCAACGATCCCAAAGAATACTCCGTATGAGTACTCTTTGGGAAGCGGGGGTAATGACTAAGTATAATTCAATGCATTATCACTACGTTACGAGAGTTAGCCGAAGTAGGTCATATATTTGAGTGCTCGTACATGTAGATGCGCTTAGATTGTTTTTGAGATTGAATAATTGCGATATATTATGGCGCAGTAATACGATCTTCTGACTTCAAATATCACGACATTAGAATTCGAACGGAGGACTTTTACCTACTAGAATAAAGTGAACTTTTAACTAGATAATTGAACTAATCATTACTTAGACAGTGATTTAGGCAACGAACAGTGATAGACAATTTTCATTCATAATAGCCAGTGGTTTATGGAACTTCAGTGATAGATCCGAAGCATATAATTTAAATCCCCCCAACACCTGGGAATGTTTTCTTCTCAAGGCTCGGTTAGGAAGTGACTGATATTGTGCAATAAAACACCCTCTCGTACCAAGTCGTGCATTTGTGATTTAAAATTCTATTGACATGAAACTCCCGAGTAATAATTACGCGCAGCGATAATATTTGACTGTAGCGCTCGGCGCTTGTGTAGAATCTTTGACTCGAATAACAAGCCCAGGTTACAATTTCTTAGATACTTGAAATTACGACCAACTTGTAGGGAATTTGTTGTGGATGTGACTGTATTGGTTTTATCATTAATATTTCATCATTAATCAGTTAAACATCGATTACGAACGATTAATTACGATTCTTGGTGAAGTGAATATTTCATGCACGTCGACGTTTCGGTTCAGCACTTATTTTGTGTAACGTCGTCTTCGTAACTTGATAACGATCTCAACACTCTACCGACTGTCGCCGAGTTTTAGCCGAGGCCAAGTACAAATCAAACCAAATCATCAAGAAGAAGAGGCGTTATAGACTGACTCAGTATACAGTAAAGTCAAGACAACATTCGGTGAAACTAAAAGCAAGAGTGGTAACCTTAAGAGTGCAACGGCAATTCCACTGTTAAAGCAGAGGAGAGCGAATAGGTGGAAGGAGTACATTGAAGCCCTTTATGGGGAAACAGACTTGTCTGATGTGACAGAAGAAGAAACAGTAGTCGATAGGGAACAGATAGGGGATCCAGTATTAGAATCAGAAGTAAAACAACTATGGAAGACTTCAGATAAAATAAGGTAGAAGGTATAGATAACATTCCATCAGAACTTCTTAAGCCATTGGGGAAATGGCAACAAAACGACTATTCACGTTGGTTTGTACAATGTATGAATGTGACAATATGCCATGGGATTTTCAGAAAAATATCATACACACAGTTCAGAAGACTGCAAGACCCAGCAGATGCGAAAGTTATCGCACAATCAGGTTCACAGCTCATGTATCCAAGTGGCTGGCAAGAATAATAAACAGCAGAAAGGAAGAGAAAATTGAAGATGTGTTGGATGAAGATCAGTTCAGCCTTAGGAAAAGTAAAGGGACGAGAGGCAATTCTGATGTTGCGCTTGATACTAAAAGCATGACTTAAGAAAAGTCAAGAAATGTTCATTCGATTCGTCGACCTTGGAAAAGCGTTCGACAATGTCAAAATGTGCAATATGTTCGAAATTCTGAGGGTAAATAGGAACATGCTCTAAGGACAGACGGATGATATATAGCACCTACAGGAGCGAAGAGGGAATAATAAGAGTGGAAAAAAAGAACGATGTTCACGAATTAAAAATAGTGTAAGACAGCGGTGAAGTCTTTCGCCCCAGCTGTTCAATCTATACATCGAAGAAGCAATGATGGAAATAAAATAAACTTTCAAGAGTGGAAATAATATTCATGGTGAAACGCTCCGTGAAAGTGAACAAGAATTACAGAACCTGTTAAATGGAATGAATAGCCTAATGAATACAGAATATGGATTGAGAGGAAATCAAAGAAAGACGAAGGTAATGAGGAGTATCAGGAATGAGAACTGTGGGGACGACATCGGGACTGATGATCACAAGTTGGATAAAGTTAAGGAATTCTTCTACCTAGGCAGCAAAATAACGCATGACGGACGGAGGAAGGAAGACCTCGAGAGAAAACTAAAACTGCCAAAAAAGCCCCCCCCCCCACCCCCCACCCCTGGCCAAGAGAAGTCTACTAGTGTGAAACACAGGCCTTAATTGGATTATGAAATTTCTGCGACACTTCGTTTGGAGCACAGCATTGTGTGGTATTGAAACTGTGGGAAAACTGGAATAGAAGACAATCTAAGAATTTGAGATTCAATGGTACAGAGGAATGTTGAAGGTTAGGTGGGCTGATACGGCAAGGAATGAGGAGGTTCTACACGGAATCGAAGAGGAAAGGACTATGTGGAAAACACTGACAAGAAGAAGTGACAGGATGATAAGTTATTAAGAAAGATACAAGTGTTATTAATAGAGCAAGTTTCTTACCAATTTGCGTACCCTGATTTATTTCCCTAGCAAGGAACTTTTACAATGTGTTCACGGTGTCCTTGTTACGTTGTTACCAGAATGAGCCTGAACTCTAGTGGCAAAAGGTCGGAGGTTATCGAGAGACATTTTCTTAGTATGTTAGTGTCAGGTACTCGTGGTGTCCGGTGGGTTGTAACTGAGTAATAACGTAACTAACATTTATTCGCTTGTTACCCCTGTTACTTTTGTTTCTGTGTAAAGTAAACAGGGCCGTAAGCAAGCAGAAAAACGTGCCACACAAAGCTTCGAGTAATGCAAAGGGACTCTACTGTAGTGGTCGTCGCTGTGGGAACACATCAGCGTAGCGTCATTGTGGCGCTCTTTCATTCCTTTCAGCGAATTCAGACACGAGGTGTAAGATCACTAAACCTATTGTTACTCCTGTGTGAGGCTATTACCTTATAAGAAATACTGCTAGATAAACGAACACGAGACAAATCCTTGTAGCAATGGATGCCAACATCAGGATGAAGAATTATGTGCACATTACTATCGTCAACTGCGAGTTCCGTGAGCAAATGGAACAAGTTTGGCTCCACAGGCTCGAGCCGACAGCCGCAAATGTACTGATAGAAAAAGATATGAAGCACCCAGAAGAGGAGGAAGGAATGAACGGAACCTTTACGGACTGAAAGATTATGTGATATCATACCAGCGCGTAAAATATCGACTCAAATATAGAAAAGGCTTGGCAGTATGACCCCACTTATCGTTCATTCAGGCCTGGAAGTATGCACTGATTGATTTGGTAAGCATGTGACGAAGTCGTTATCTCTTCTCCTGAGGCAAGCTCACAACTTTTGTAACTGGTCCTTCATATCATGGATATTGGCACTTAGCTTGATATCATGGATATTGGCAATGGGACGGAGTTGACGTCCGATCTGAACCGACACATCCTCTATAGGCAACTTGTCTGGGATCTTTTGCCCGCTGGAGTACCTCATGATCACGCAGACTGTTCATAGAGAACATGATCCTCGAATGCACGAATGTTCCACTGATAACAGATCTATGGACCCCGCTGGCCACGTTGGTGGCTTAACACTACGCAGACATTTCATAAAGACACGTTCCTTGTGTGGACCAACATTGTTCTGTTGAAAAATGTCACCGCAATACTCTCGCATGCGATGTAACACACATACAGTCATTTCATCAGAATCTACACATTCAATACAAGCTTTGTCGTAAACCCATACCGGGATGTCTCCCCCGGGCGCTGCCGCACTCGCCTACGGTGGTCATTCGGGGTAGTGCAGAACCATAATTCATCGCTGAACACAATGATACGTCATTCATCAGCAGTCCGTTCCTTCCGGTTACAATATCACTCCAAACGCAGCCGTTCGTGTTGTGGGGCTAGAGGCAGCGTATGTATCGGGCGGTAACTCCCTAGTACAGCTACTACCAGTCTCCGGTCAGTGGTGCAGGAGACCACAGAATGTGGCGAGGAGCCCGTTACTTGTACTTCAACTGTATGCGCAGATGTGAAGGGACTACGATGTGCTTAGTGCACAATACGAGAGTCCTCCCTTCTGATGTTCAGACTTGGTGGGCCGGTACCCTGATGAGGAGTATGCCTGTCCTCATGTTTCCGTACGGTCCCTCATCGCACCACTGCCACACCTGAATGGCTTACAAGTCTGGATAATGCATGATTCGAACAAATGACAAAACGGAGACACACAATGACGCCCCTTCCGAAGTCTGTCAGTTGGTGATACCACAGTCGCATTCGAGTTCGCGGTATCTATGTGTTTTTTCACAGTGATCACTCAAAATCTGATGCCGTTCACGCCCCTCATGTAAACCACCAAGCCTGGTAAAACACTAACCACGAACAACACTAATGGTCTCTAGTGGCCATTGTACCAGTCATAGAGAGTTGCAACTCTAATCAGTTACTCACCAGCTGATGGTGTCTACGTGTACGACAATCGATCATATTTTCTGGGTGCTTCAGTTATCAAGCTGAGTATTATTAGTGTGACACAGGTAAAAAATTACTGAAGCTAAGAAGTTAAAAAAGCGCTGTCGGGCGTGGCCGGCGCTTGGATGGGTCACCATCCCGCCGCCATGTGCTGTTGCCATTTTTCGGGGTGCACTCAGCCTCGTGATGCCAATTGAGGAGCTACTCGACCGATTAGTAGCGGCTTCGGTCAAAGAATACCGTCCTAACGGTCGGGAGTGCGGTGTGCTGACCACACGCCCCTCCTTATCCGCATCCTCCTCGGAAGATGACACGGCGGCCGGACGGTCCCGGAAGGGCCCCTTGGGGCCTAAAGACGGAGCTTTTTTTTTTTTTTAAGAAGTTAAAAGCAATGAAAATAGTCTGAAAGGAGACATTGGAGTCCACATAAGCCTGGCATATACGGAAAATCCTCGTGACCAACGTTCGAAATTTAGTTGAAAATCGAGTTCACCCTGTTTATTATACCGATATCGCAGTAGTGAATCAGTTCATTTTCTCTTGAAGTGCTCTTCCCTTACAAAGGTTAGAAATCGAACGTGATACAGAAATTACTTTGATGTTCAACTCAGAGCCACTATACTAGCGAAAGGAATTATTGTAGTTGTATTTCAATATAATAATCTGTGTGCTGTGATAAGAGTCTCTACGTTGTTTGGACAAGACTTTCTTATAAGTCATCTGGGTGTAAACAAAATTAAGACACGATTCCGGAAACATTTGAGATTAGGCGACTGCACGTATGCAAATCACCAATCAATTCTTCAGTTGGAATTTGTGTCCAGTACGCTGCGCTAACTGCAAGTATAGTGCAACGATGCACGTCTTCATGTAACAAAATTCTGTAGCGTATCTCGAATAACAGAAATTTCGAAATTTTGGCTCATTGAGATCCTCGTCCCGCTACTGCGAAAGCTGTATCGGATACGCTAATTATAAGCGATCTTGTTTCGACACTCGTTAAGCGTAACATGTATGTTCTGCACGTTTTCACGTCTTCTCTCTTAAAAAAAAAAAAACTATTATAGCTGTTGCCGACTTTTCGTTAATTGTTGCTTTTATAAAAATATATGGGAAGAGTGACGTGAAATTCTTTTAACAATGCTGTGCTTTTAATTGCTTTATCATCGTTACCTTTTTTAGCAAAATAAAATGATGGAAGTATTATTGTTCTGAATCTGGCCTACAATTTAAAGAACGATTTTTAGGTAACTGCAACTCATGCTAAGTATCAATATATCTTTCCTACTTCATAATTATTCAAAGTTGAAATTAATGTCCTATGATCACTGATGTTACAGTTCGTACGATCGTTCACAAATACAAGTTTGCAGTGGGTTTTATTTCTTACTAAAATGCTATTTCATACCACGGCTAGCCCAAGAACATGAGACTCTCATTAAAGAAAATTACGTATTCACTATAAAATTTAGCCAGATCAGAACGGAGCACAGCAAGTTTCCTATCAGATTCTTTAGGTACATAAAATTATTTGCACTGAAAATTATATCCTATCAGCAGCCCGCGTCAACCTGCAACACATCATAAAATCTGCTGATCTTCACTGCCAGCCTGGGATCTAAAAGAAATAATATTATTTTTTACTATTATTTTACCGCTTCCTTGCGGTATACTCGACTATATTGTAAGTCGTTTAAATACGCCGCGGCAGCGGCTCTTCTTTCTCCACACAGCTCAGCTCCACAGATAATATTTTTATATGGCTGAAAAATATCTTAACAGGATGGGATAATAGGCAGGCACACTTTAACATTTAAGTAATACAAGTTTTCATTCAAACAACTCTATTTAAACATTTAAATATCTTAATAATTACAGACCTGTGTACATTCACGCGCAATGGCGTCCAATTCACAATCTCGACAAAAGAATGCTACCTTCGCGCTCTCTACGACAACAACAGGAGATCTTGATCTCGCAGCTTCCAGATTACGAAGACAAAGACATTGCATTACATCATGCCTTATATACAAATTCAGTTGGTGATCTCTGTACAACATTTATCTTCTGTGTCGGTCTTATTACTCGCCGACACAGACGTTCTCAAAAATAAAAAATAAAGAAAATAATACATAATTTTACATAATGACACAATATGACACATCTAATATTTTAATTATTACATAATATATTGTCTTTGTTTATTACAAGACGTTACACTGCCCCCTGGCAGCATTTGACTAACGATGAAAATGTTCGGCAATATGCTGCCACTAACGTCTGTCTTGTTTATGGTTTATTACTTTGGTTGGAACATTCACTTTACACTACTCAGTTCTTTTACACTGTAGGTTTAATTACACTTCATATACTGTTCTTACACTTTGCGAGGTGACCGTCAACCTAGTCCCAGGGTCATTA
This sequence comes from Schistocerca nitens, assembly GCF_023898315.1. NCBI lineage: Eukaryota > Metazoa > Arthropoda > Insecta > Orthoptera > Acrididae > Schistocerca > Schistocerca nitens. Next base: position 704,888,768 of record NC_064617.1, on the reverse strand, counting down.
CATTTATTTGGCTCCCCCATTCGGGCTACGTGCGATCAGAAAACCTGGGAAAACTGCGCCGGAGCCATGGTCATCTCACGAAAAGTTTAGACTCTATTCAATGTCCACATATAACAAAGGCTATTTGTGATAGCATGCTACACTTTTAGTCTCTTTGTTATCAATATACTACTTGTATTCTGGATTGTTATGAAAGTCACTTATTACACATTTTTACAATAGTATAATGAACCGTCTTTGCACTTACTCGCGACAGTTGGTTTAAAATGTCTAGCATTCATGCGAGTACCTTTCATTAACATGACGCAAACATATTAGATCGATACATCACTAAATCCATGAATATTGTGAGTTCGTGTTGGATAACAACAAAAAAAGATGTTTATCACGTCATTGCGTGTCCATTAAACACCATTCATGTTAGCACATTATACATATAGTTAATAGTTCATTTGAATGACAACAATGTGGTATGGAGCTGGCGGCGCGAAGCAATTGTTGAGTAGCGTCGTCTGGAACGCCGCGTACCGACGGCCGCTGGGTTCGACGACCGGCTCTCAATAACAGTGAGGTCGTGCTAGCGTGGCGCCCAAGCAGTCGCGAACCGCGCTGAACCATTCGCTGTTGTCGGCGAGTGGCAGTAGTTTACCGCAACCGGCTGGATGGCGGCACGGCATTCGTCTCTGCTTCTCCGCATGGCTCCCCGTCGTGGCGCATGAAACAAACATTCCACAACGGTGTACTGTCTTTAAGGACACAGATTACTAGCTGTGGAAGAAGAGGCAATTTGTTAAAAGCGTTTATTGTTCAGTAAGCCGTCGCTTCACTGGTATGCACAGGATGTTTTGGCGTGATAACAGGTTTTTTCGTGGCATCGTGACACTGGTATTCAGAGTTCGTCACACGCACATTGTACTACACGTTTTCACTCACTTCCACGGTTGATGCACTGCCAGAGCGTCTTTCAACACGCGAAAATGGTTCGTTACACTCATACTACATATCTCCGTTGAGCGATGTTTGTGTAAATCGTCTCCGAACGGATCAATAACTACTGTTTTTATACACTGTCTATTGTTCGTTGAGCGCTGCACTAGGACAGTCTATCACTCAACACTAGATTTATCGACGTATATATTGGTGCAGATACAACAGTCATTTTCTGTCCCTACTACACACAATATTCCGTCCTGTCCTTAAGTGTTTATGCACACAGTTTATTTTTTAACACCTTTTAACTGTTATTTGCATAGTCACTCTGATTTACATAGCATTTATTTGTTTTCACTTTATCACAACATACTCTTCATATTGTTGCTAGGCGTATTTGGCCCTTTGTAAATTTATATATATTTTTTTTTTTTTTTTTTTTTTAATACATATTTTTTTTTTCTTAGTGTAGCTTGCCTGATTATCACCCATCTATCAAACAGATTTTACCATGTGCATGACAGCTTGACTTGGGCATATTGTTCAATAAATACTTCGTTCAGCAATAACATTATTTTTAATGATTTTTCCTATATGACTACAGTGTAGGTTCTGCATTGTCTGACTTAACTCGCGTATCGCGTAATGAATATTCAAGGTCGTGTACCAAGTACACAGGCTTCAATTGAAGCATTGCTACATACAGAACGGAGTTTCCACGGAACGGGCTCGTTTTTAATTAGGTTCTGCTCCAGTGTCGTTCTCAAATCACTACTGGCAGCCAACATCACATTACATCATTGTTGCATATTGCAAAGTTAATGTCTGGCTAGTAAAGACTCTCTCTCTCAGGGTTTCTTATCCTAATACAATTACAGCAATTCCCTTACTCTATAAGATTGCATCATTGATTGCACTTACACACTACACATAGAAAATGGTTCAAGAAATTAATCCTTTATACAACAAGAAAATTGTTCATTTTTTAATAAGCACATAATATCTTAATGACTAATCGTCTGTAAACAAAATCTGTCCTGTGTAAGCTATTGCTCACTTTCTGGTTCCACTTCCTCCCAGCTTCATTACACACAAATTTCTTTCTAAATACTAACACACTTATATTCTAAAACACAATTAAAATCTTTTTACACCTATTACTCTTTATATATTATGTGTCACTGAATAAATAACTTCACGTCTTTACGTGGATATAATCCTTTGATCTTCCCCGTATGGAGATGTGCTAACAAATAGCTACTAATTCCCTCCTCGACCAAGGGATGGAGTAGGTTGCGCGACAGTATGTATTATGGGGTATCACCTCTATGTGATAGTGGTACCCTTTGACTATTCCTGGACGGTCGGTAAATACTATAGTATATTCCGATAGCAGCTGCGTCAACTGTTGCTTTTGCGTATCATTTAAACCTTCCGATTCGTGCACTTTAGTCTGAAATGCCTCAACATTTGTTTCGAAATTTTGATCCTCTAAATTCGGGTAATAGAGGTCTGTTGCATGTGAAAAATCATCGATGTGTAGTACCCAAGGGTTCCTACCTTTAATATCGATTCGATTACAGCACGGCACAAGTACCTCCTTCGATTTCATCATAGATAATTCAATCCTTCTACCCCTATTAATTATGCTTAGTTTCCCCACGGAGAGGTCGATCAATGCGTCCCTCTCACGGAGAAAATCTACTCCCAGAATGCAGGCCACCTTCAATCCTTTAACCACGAGGAACGAGCTCACTATGGCTTCGCCCTCCTTATAAATCTCCACCTGCACCTGGTACTTAACTGATTGGCTCTGTGCACTAATGGCTCCAGACACCTTACAATTATTAACCGGGAAGGTCGGAATACTATGTCCCTTTCCCAGTGCTTTAAATAGCTCCATACTCATCACACTTACTGAGGCACCTGTGTCGATAATTATGTTTACTGCAACATCATTGATTCTAGCTTCAATAATAGCTTGCACATTTTCGTTATTATCCTTCTTACATTCGTGCGGTTCGTTCAGCAGATCTTTATCCATACTGACACCTTCGTTGTATCGCAGCATGCGTATCCCAGGTCTATTACTGTTATTACTCGAGTTGCTCTCACTCCATCCCTCGGCCGTCGATGGAGAGCATATCGAGGCCGATTCTAGTTTGTTGGATTAGTTACTTGGGAGGTACTTGGACGTCTATTGTCCGCGACCTCCACTATATGTACGTTCTGATTTGTAGGTCGCCACGGCTGCGCAATAGGCGCGTTTTGCGGTGGTGGTCTATTGTTGTCATACCGGTCACTAGCCTGTCGCTCTGGGCTTCTACACTGATTCTGTTGCCAATTTCGATTACTATCATTATAATTACTCTGCCACTGACCTCGCGCATTTTTCCAGCGGTTGGTCCCTGACATTCCGGATTCGTATCTGTCGTCAAATCGACGCTTTTTGTTATAATTTGGTTGTTCATACCCGTTTTGGCCTCTACCGTTACTACCATTTTGCGATTGTTCTTGTCGCTTGCTACCACCCCCACCATTTCTATGGTTGTGGTTCTGTGCACTACTGTTTCTGTCGTGATTACATCCTGACCCATTATTCCGCAAATGGTCGCCCGCCGATTTTACATCTTCCTGTATCAAATCTATGGAATCTAGGACCGACAGGAAGTTTTCCATGTCGCTTTCTGGTACATGTATTAACTTCTCCTTGATCTGAATTGGTAAATGGGATTTGAGTAGTCTTATTATGTCTCTCGGTGATATAGGCTCGTCCCAGTAGCGTGTTTTGTTTATATATTTTTCAAAGTACCGCCTCAAATTCCCAAGACGGGGTGAGTACGGTTCGGGATTATATACCTCTTTTCTTAGTCGCTCTTGTATACACGGCGACCAATATTTCGATAAAAATGCCCTTTCAAACTGTTCGTAAGTCTTGCAGCTGTCTGCTACTTCTGTAGCCCACAGTGCTGCGTCACCTTGAATGTACGACATTACGTATTGGATTTTCTGTGTTTCGTTCCATACACTGGGTAAGATATTTTTAAAGCTTTTTATAAATACTACTGGGTGTACTGATTTCCTTTCAGTAGTAAATGTTTGAAATTGTCTATTTTTAATTAAACTTTCTTCCACTAATATTTTTGAACTACATGGGTTTGCTGCTGGGACATATGCTGTGTGCTCCGAACCGGAGCTACAGCTCTTCGCATTATCGACTACAGATTCCCCATTGTTGTATCGCATATAAGTTTGTGCGTTGCCAAAGCCATGGGCTGTTGGCGACAGAGGTTCCTGTTCCACTTGTTTCCTGGTTTGTGCTAAACCTTTCTCCAGTTCGGATATCCGTTTGTTAACATTCACTTGCCACTGCGGAATATCCTCACTGAGTATTTGTTTAATGGTTTGCACTTCGTTCCGTACCTGACTATTTACGGCGGTACTGAACGATTCTGAATCTCTATTTGCTATTGCTGCTTCTACTTTAGAATTAATATTCGTGTCGATCTCAGTCTCCTTCACTTCTAGCCATGAGTTAAATTCTGTTTCAATTTTATTTGCCCGTTCATTCCACTTCTGCTCTACAAGCTGTGTGGAATCCATTTCTAGCTTTTCTACTCTGTTGGCTAAGACACCTATTTCATCTACCATGTTAGTGTTTGCTACTTGCAGGTGGGTGACCTGTTCAGTCAGCTCCTGCACGGCCTTAGGTATCGACTCGTAATTCTTTTTCATATCTGCTATCTCTTTTTTCATACTTTCTATCGATTGCACAAGTTGCTGGTCTCGCTCAGCTAGCTGTTCAAGTAAATTTTCTCTTAATTGTCGATCTCGCTCAGCTTGCTGGCGATCTCGTTCAGCTTGCTGGGCAAGTAAATTTTCTTCTAGCCTGCGATCTCGCTCGGCTTGCTGGGCAAGTAAATTTTCTTCTAGCCTGCGATCCCGCTCAGCTTGCTGACGATCTCGTTCAGCTTGCTGGCGCTCTCGCTCGGCTTGCTGTTGCGCAAATTTTGCCTGGTAATTTAGCACACGCTCTAATATAGCCTGAATTGCATACCCACCAGGCAGATTACCACTCTCTGGTTCCTGCTTTTCTGGTGGTGGTACAATTTCTTTATCAACATCGACTTGATGACTAGTGGGCGGTGGCACTACTTCCTGTGGCCCTGCCCCCACACTTTCGCCAGTTATATCTTCAAAGAGCGTACTAGTACTACTTGAGGCACCCGGTTCCACATTTCCTTCACTAGCTAATTGTTGTTCTTCAGTATCCATATTGCTTGGACGTTGACTACGCAACTTAACCATATTCCTAAATTGCTTACTAAAACACAAAATCTAACAGTTTTTCCCCTTGCACACAAGATACATCACTTTATATACACTACACGGCACACTAAAAATTACTATCTACATCAACTTTGTCCTGTCACAAATACTAACATCAAACTACGTACAGTATGCACACCACTAGCGATATGAGATTACTTCACTGGAGCTCAACTTCTACAAACAGGACAACTACACTGTAGTCTTACCTTTAGTTTCTATTATCTCGGGGTCCGGCTGCCCCCGGATTACGTGGTCGTTAGAGCTTCTCAGTACAATCAGGATCGTCTTCTCAAACTCGCTTGCAGTAGTACGTTTTGTCATGTAAGAGTGTTTGAACATTCATTAATACATAGTATAGATCATGATATACATACATTTAACACTAAATACATATACATATACACCTACATAACAATAGACACTGAAAGAAAATACATAAAATTTTATAATTGTGGCCACTGCAAATTCGGGCCCCGCGTTTTTGGGCGCCAGTTTCACGTCTTCTCTCTTAAAAAAAAAAAACTATTATAGCTGTTGCCGACTTTTCGTTAATTGTTGCTTTTATAAAAATATATGGGAAGAGTGACGTGAAATTCTTTTAACAATGCTGTGCTTTTAATTGCTTTATCATCGTTACCTTTTTTAGCAAAATAAAATGATGGAAGTATTATTGTTCTGAATCTGGCCTACAATTTAAAGAACGATTTTTAGGTAACTGCAACTCATGCTAAGTATCAATATATCTTTCCTACTTCATAATTATTCAAAGTTGAAATTAATGTCCTATGATCACTGATGTTACAGTTCGTACGATCGTTCACAAATACAAGTTTGCAGTGGGTTTTATTTCTTACTAAAATGCTATTTCATACCACGGCTAGCCCAAGAACATGAGACTCTCATTAAAGAAAATTACGTATTCACTATAAAATTTAGCCAGATCAGAACGGAGCACAGCAAGTTTCCTATCAGATTCTTTAGGTACATAAAATTATTTGCACTGAAAATTATATCCTATCAGCAGCCCGCGTCAACCTGCAACACATCATAAAATCTGCTGATCTTCACTGCCAGCCTGGGATCTAAAAGAAATAATATTATTTTTTACTATTATTTTACCGCTTCCTTGCGGTATACTCGACTATATTGTAAGTCGTTTAAATACGCCGCGGCAGCGGCTCTTCTTTCTCCACACAGCTCAGCTCCACAGATAATATTTTTATATGGCTGAAAAATATCTTAACAGGATGGGATAATAGGCAGGCACACTTTAACATTTAAGTAATACAAGTTTTCATTCAAACAACTCTATTTAAACATTTAAATATCTTAATAATTACAGACCTGTGTACATTCACGCGCAATGGCGTCCAATTCACAATCTCGACAAAAGAATGCTACCTTCGCGCTCTCTACGACAACAACAGGAGATCTTGATCTCGCAGCTTCCAGATTACGAAGACAAAGACATTGCATTACATCATGCCTTATATACAAATTCAGTTGGTGATCTCTGTACAACATTTATCTTCTGTGTCGGTCTTATTACTCGCCGACACAGACGTTCTCAAAAATAAAAAATAAAGAAAATAATACATAATTTTACATAATGACACAATATGACACATCTAATATTTTAATTATTACATAATATATTGTCTTTGTTTATTACAAGACGTTACAACGTTTGAAGCAGAAATAAAAGAGAATTAACACGTTATACGACAGAAATCAGCCGCTTATAATTACTCCAGTCGGAACGTTCGACAATAATTAAGTATACATAGAATGGGTGACGGCTGCTATGAATACAGGCAACAATTTGCTGTCCGTACGCACACTCGCTTACTCACACTGAGCTACGATGTAAAATGTATTGACGTAATAAAACACCCCCAGAGTGTTTACTCCCAGTGGTTGTATCAATGGAAAAGCTTTAAATTTACATCAAGTCAGTCCTAATAACTACTTCGTTGTTAATGGAACGAACAATAACATCAACTGAATTCCATTAAAGCAGCAGATAGTGCCAGTTACAACATTCCGGCTTACATGCACACTTTTCTCTAAACGCATAAGCGAAAATTAAACACATTAGGTCGAAAAATTTAACAATGATGCACTGACGGTTTAGTAAAATAAGGATGACATCACCCCAGTAAATTTACTTAAAATGCACTGATTAGCAGCAACTGCAGTACAGTAGCCGTTTATCATCATTTTCGTGGTCTTAAACAATTTCTCAATTTTTTAACAAGTATCTTCGAAGTCAAATAATGCAGCAGAACGTAGACAATCTAGAATTACTTAATACACTCGACACAAAGAGAACATATTTCTAAATATTGCTCAAAAACTTGAGATGGTGAACTTCTCCAGATAGACCCAACTATCCCTAGAAACCTTGCTTAGAAATAGAGTTAAGTGGCAGAACGTTAAGACACTATGTGGTATTTGGAAGGATGGAAGTTGCCGGCCGCGGAGGCAGAGCGGTTCTAGGCGCTTCAGTCCGGAACCGCGCGACTGCTACGGTCGCAGGTTCGAATCCTGCTTCGGGCATGGATGTGTGTGATGTCCGCAGGTTAGTTAGATTTAAGTAGTTCTAAGTTCTAGGGGACTGATGACCTCAGATGTTAAGTCCCATAGTGCTCAGAGCCATTTGAAGAATGGCAGTTCGAACTATGTTCCAGATGGAACCGGAAGAAACCCTTATACGTTATACAGCGGACTATAGTCTCCTTCATGCTGTACACAGTGGTTGGCCGATTATCAGTGTGGATATAGAAGCAGATAATTCAGGTACGTAGAAATATACTTGTTCGTCATATGTTAGCACAATCAGTGCCTGTCTTAGAGGCCGCTTAATAATCCCGTGGCATGCTGTTGACAACCAATGAAGATCAACTAAGTGTAGCAACCGGATGTACCGTGGAAGTAGGCACGCATTTCTGCACATTATCAGGTCGTAGGACTGGCCCATGTTGCTGCTTGGCATGGGCGTGTGTCTATCTGTGGTGCCACTTGTCCAGTGTTTTGCCCATTTTGCCCAACAGGCTGTTTTAATCGATATAGGACCTTGGCACGTAGTCCCACTCCGCAGAAGCTGGATAATACGGAGAAAATCATCTCGTTTTCAGCTGTTGGGGACGGTGGTGAGACGTTCGAATGGAGCACCTTTTCAGAAAGGATCAAACCACAAGTGCGGAAGACTTCTGTTGCTGGAGTCAAATGCGTCACTGAGTTACCTGAGACGATCACTTCGCAAATGCGGAGAGGTACCGTGGGTCGCTTCGACGCGCTGATATTCCGTTTCCTAATTGGCAGACGGTACGGAATGCAGGCCATCATCGAATAGCAACCACTGAGGTACGTTCGACTGCCGAGGTCGTAGTTGTTTCGCTGGCAGTAACTGTTCTTGAAACTCGAAAGAAATACCATAATGTCTCCAGTCGGCTACGATACATCATTCCACTCACACTAAATGAAACTCGCTGTTGCAAATCATCTAGGAAAGCACTTTTGCACTTCTGTCAACAAGGAATTAAATATCATTCAACAGTATGCCGTAGATTGTCATAAGTAAGCGCATACTATGATGGTTATCCTAGTAGCGAACTTTTTGTTGTACCTAGTTACACTCTTATCTGTTACTTAAAAATAATCAGTGTTTACAGCAAAATTTAAACTGTACATGTATAATTTAAGTTTTCTTCGAAAAATGTTGAATTGTAACGTGAAACAGAGGGAAGGGTTATTATAAATTAGAAACGTTACAGGTTCATCATATGAAAATAAAAAAAGTAAAATGAAAACATTTCAAATATCGCTTCAGTACTTGCTGAGTTTATATAAAACATGTTTCTTTTATTGATAACTAACTTTCACACTTATGAATAATAACAGGAAGCTCTTGCCTTTGATCTTGATGAAAAACGCTTGTTGAGAACGAAATAACAACGATAATTACATAGATTCCTTTATATTTGTCCATGTAAACTGTACTTGCATCAAAAGAAATTGCTTTGGTTCGATGAAAGCGCAGAAGTTATTCCATCAACTAATTTTCATTTAATATAAAATGCAATTTATATTTTGTAAAGATATAAAATGCACAATGGACTAACACTGAACGATTTACAATTATGTGCAAAACAAACGAAGAATCAAAAATTAAAAACAAAGGGAGGTCGGCTTCCAGTTTCTCTCTCACGCATTCATTTACGTTTCTTTCCCCAGTAAGCTTCCAATACTATCGGATATCCTACCGTTTACAACGTCAGTTATGTACTGCGCTGTAAGCACTAAATCGTGCTTTTGGTAGAACGCAGCTCAATTCAGAAATTTTTAATGGAGTACCCTATAATGAACCCAACATACACTGACGGATCTAGATCGATGGAAGGAAAATTATTTGCATAATTCTGTACCACTATGTGAAAGAGATGTGAACAAACCACGGAAACGAGAAGATTTACGCCGGTTTATAGGAATAAGAGAGGCATTCAGACACATACGAAATAATTTCAACGATATTCTACGACTACCAGATTCACGGAGCGTCCTCGAAAACCTAGAGCCTCAGTCCTGGACCTTTAAAACTAATTACTGTGTCTTCGACGTACAGTAGCCATCTATCAGGGCACTTCGCTGAGCTACAGGGCACTGCAGAATCATAGATAATGGAAGATATGCCCAATTAGTGAAGGATACCACCACAGAAGGAATACTTTTTACAAATAGGTGTCAGGAATGGCTTAGTGCGGGCGGTGATTCGCTACTGGAAGCTCACATAGGAGCAGCAGTGTAAGGTAGCTCGTTAACACAAGAATCTCTTTAGTGCTTTTTTTTTCATTCGTACCGCATTAGATCTGTACATGTTGATCCGGCGAGTGCAGTGAATACACAGACCAGGTGTCTCCCAGCCCTGTCAATGGTGGCGCAGAACGTGCGCCTCCACTGCTTCTGTTGTGGCCAAGCAATGGCTGCTGTCACCGGGAATATGGGAGTCTGCACCTCACTCCACTGGCACAGGACGATGAATCCCTCGGTGAGATGCTTGGCAAATGCGGACATGGCTGGAGAACAGCGTCGTAGACACGTGGAAGTGGCAAGGTGCTGAGATGTCCAAGTGTTCAGGTGGTCAGGTGGCGGTCGAGGGTTCGAGGCTAAGTGACGGTGGTGGCGGCAGCGTCATCGATATGGCGTTATTTGGCGCAGACTGTACGTCATATTATAGCCAAGCTGTTCGATGACGACAAGATGACACCAGATGGGTTTAAATGCAGTTGGTCAGGACGGGTCATGTGGAAGAAGTCACGTTTCTATGTCAGGCAGAAACGTTTCGATATGAGGCCAGCGACACAGACGCTGCTGTTGCGACACGCGAGGCGGTGGAATCACGAAGGAGCCTCTCTCATGCTGCGTGCTGCGTTGGTAGCTCGACGACTGTGCCCGGCTTAGATGGCTGCTAATGTCTTGGATGCGATTCTTGTCTGTGGCTCGTGCCGTTACACATTTTTCGTCTACCTCATACAAACGTGGCAGTTAATGTAACGATAGCGGTGTCTGATGAATTACACTAATTCTAGCAAATTTCTCAGGTGACAAAAGGAGTAAACTTTTCAAAAATTCAATCATTCATTCTTAATAAAAGTTGCTGTCAAAGTTAAAAACTCATATGCCCACATAAAACATCAATCATAATAATGCGAAATGGACACAGGAGTTATCTTTCACTTTTGTATAAAATAAGTTTTTTAACCTACCTCATCAAGAAGACTGTCCCTCATAATTGGCAGATCTAAATCACTTACTGTTCGGCTGTTCCCACGACGCCAGTCAGCAGTCATACTCAACAAGGCCATCGTTAAACGGTAGATCCTATCCACAAGTGTCAATAGACTTGTCAGGCAGCCAAAAATCGCATAACAAGGCGGATAGTCACAACTAACTTCAAAAACGTGAAGATACAGAGCCGCAGTACTCGATTAACTCCACAAGCGCACGCCAGCAACTGATAGTAGAAGAAGAAAACGTTTGCGGTAATTACACAACTGGTTATTTGTGAGAGTCTTAATCGCTTGCTCGACTGGTTATTTATTTCCAGTGATGAACCGCATAAATTTTGCTCAAGTGAAATATTTTTGCCAACTATAAACAGCCTCAGCATAAGAATAAAAAAAGCTTATCATTGTGCCATTTGGAGTCATAATACGTAATTAAGAATTAGAGTATGAGTAATTGCAAATATAGTAAACTAGCTGTGTACCTACTGTTTCGCTCGCATGGAATGTATGGTCTGCATATATTGTTTTTCTTCAATCAAGTCCTTATGTTGTTTACAAATTGTTCACACTAATTAAGGCCTTAGAAGCAAGGCCTTTCTGAAAGTACTTGTAACCAAAAAGCGATTATGGTGCAAGGTCTTCTGGAGATATTTCCATAAAAACTTTCATCCCCTACACACATTTATTTATATAATCGAGATGTGAAATACAAACTTTCCTAATTTAGCTTTAATTTTTTAAATGTAACTAGATATTTTCTTAAAAAACTTCATTCCCTGTTTCACTCCCTTAGGGGTTGAAATCGCAAAAACAATAAAATGCGTATTTTTATACTTCTAACAGAGGAGCCAAACACAGATTTTCATAGATTTACCGTCGAAAATGCTTGCATAACGAAATATTTCATTAAAAATTTGATCCGCTATTTCTCCCTCATAATGTTCGAATTCTCCAACACAGTGAAACAAGTTTTTTTTATCTGTAACCGAGAAGTCAAATACCGTATTTCATAGATCTAGCTTCAAAAATACTCTAGCAGTTCTTTAATAATCATTTATAAAAAAACTTCATCCACATTTCTTTATTTCAGACCGAGAAACCAAATAGCAGTTTTCATAGATCTAGATTCAAAATTGCTTTACATGCGACATATTTCCAAAAATGCTTTCCCATTTCACGGCCTTAGGGGTGGAATTTCGAATAATCCCTTCTTAAACGACACCTACAGTAGAAAATCAACAACCTCTCAAAAATATCGAGATCCTGTCCTTGGCGGCTTAGGCTGGGCGATAGTGAGTTAGTCACTCAAGACATTTCCTTTTACATGCACAGACTCCGCACCCGCTGTATCGCGTAGACTGCATAGTCTCCTGCGCAGACATTTTTTTCGTTAAACGAATATTTATGTTGTTCACAAACTGCAAGGCCTTCTAAACGTTTCACGCTAATATGGCCACAGCAGCATGGTCTTTTTCGATTGTACTTTTGACCAAATAGTGATTCTTGTAGCTTGAGTCCACGGTTTTTGTTAATCATGCCTTTTTGTGTTCTTGTGGGGACGTTTGCGTAGAAAGTTTCATGACCTAATACAGATTTCTTTATCTCTAACCGAGAAGGGAACAATTTTTATAGCTTAAAAATTTTTAATATATAAAATATATTTAGAAAAATTTTCGTTCTCAGTTTGACCCACTTATGGGTTGAATTTCAACAAAAAGGGAAACACATATTTCTTTCATTCCCAGTCGTGAAATTAAATTAAGATTCTCATAGATTTAACTTTAAAGATACTTTCATAATGAAATATTTTCATACAAATGTTTTCCTCTTTTACGCCCATTAGGGGTTGAATTCCCAAAAACACTGAAAAACATAATTTTTTTTGTAGCTGGGGAGTAGCTTCAAAAATATTTCAGTAATTCTATCGTTATGGTGTATATACGAGGCCTGTTCAGAAAGTAAGCTCCGATTGATTGCCAAATTGAAACCACAGTGAACATCAGAAATGTTTTACTTGTAACAATTAGCCACACCTTTCAGCTACTTCTCTACGTAGTCGCCGTTCTGACTTAGACTTTTGTCATAGCGTTGTACCAACTTTTCAATAGCCTCATCATAGAAGGCAGCCGCCAGTGCTTTCCGTCAATTCTCCACGCTGGCCTACACCTCGTTGTCTGTGTCAAAATGTTGTCTTCAAAGACAGCGGTTCATGTGACCAGAGATGAAACCCAGGGGGAGAAAATTGCGGACTGTATTGTGGGTAATCTCACATTTCCATTTGAAAACGATGCAGGAGCATCTTCATTGCCCCTGCAGAATGCGGCTGAGAATTGTCTTGAAGAAGAAACAGCACGACAGTTATGTAATGTTAGCTGCATAGCTTCAGGCGAAATTTCTCACCAGGCCCTCGTACTTGGCGGCAGACACTATTTTCTAGACATCTTTACGCACTCACTGCGAGCTCAGAAATGAGAAGAGCGACGTGATGCTAACTGGGGTTATACTAGAGACACTACTCAACACATCTGTGCAAAGCTTTATCGGATTTTCATAGTCGTTTCCATTTCGCGACCGATCGGAGCTTACTTTCTGAACGCCCCTCGTATATAAGAAAACGTTCACCCACTATTTCACCACCATAGGGGTTAAATTCCCAAAAATTCTGAGTACTTCTTCATTTATGATCCAGAAACCAAATACCTAGCTACAAAACTGCTTTCATAGCAACTATTTCTCAAAAACTTTCGTCCCATATTTTACCACCTTAGGGATGAAAGTTTCGTAAAATACCGTTTTAAACGACGCCCACGGTATACAATCAACACCGTCTCCAAATATCAAGTTTCTGTCCTTAGCGGTTTGAGCTGGCCGATGATGAATCAGTGAGGCTCTCAGTCGGGACACTGTCTTTCATATATAGAGATAACAATGATAGTGGCAGCATAACTGGGCGGTTAGAGGCCAAATAAAGACAATAAAATTTCCTTGCAGAAGAGTACTCGTGTGCACTGCCATCATAAAGTGAATTACAAACATAAAGCAAAGAAAACTGTTAGCCAAGACCCTTGGTAAAAGAAAGAAACTTTTAGTTGGATAAGTGCAACAGTAAGTGTGCGTAGTGGCACTGAATAGCGACGAACCGCTATGGGGAACTGATACCCCAGAAGATGTGGAGATTTGACAGTTAAGTTTACTAAAAAAAGAGAGAAAATACTCTGTCATAATGCACTGATAATCCAAAACATTATGACCACTGCCCATCGCGACGTTGGACGTCATATGGTGGCATTGCGGGCACACGAGGCGGTAAAAAAAGGGTGTGAGCGACAGACCTGGACAGAGGATCACCATCGAGAAGATATGGGCTACAAAGGAAAAATCCATTGAGACAAGCGACTTTGACAAACAGCAGATTATTACACTGCTGTCTATTAAAACTGCTACACCAGGAAGAAATGCAGATGATAAACGGGTGTTCATTGGACAAATATATTTTACTAGAACTGACATTTGATTGCATTTTCACGCAGTGTGGGTTCATAGATCCTGAGAAATCAGTACCCAGAACAACCACATCTGGCCGTAATAACGGCCTTGATACGCCTGGACATTGACTCAAACAGAGCTTGGATGGCGTGTACAGGTACAGCTGCCGATGCAGCTTCAACATGTTACCACAGTTGATCAAGAGTAGTGACTGGCGTATTGTGACGAGCCAATTGCTGGGCTACCATTGACCAGACGTTTTCAATTGGTGAGAGATCTGGAGAGTTTGCTTGCCAGGACAGCAGTCGAACATTTTCTGTATCCAGAAAGGCCCGTACAGGACCTGCAACATGCGGTCGAGCATTATTCTACTGAAATGCAGGGTTTCGCAGGGATCGAATGAAGGGTAGAGCCACGGGTCGTAACACATCTGAAATGTAACGTCCACTGTTCAGAGTGCCGTCAATGCGAACAAGAGGTGACCGAGACGTGTAACCAATCGCACCCCATACCATCACGCCGGGTGAGACCCCAGTATGGCGATGACGAATACACGCTTCCAATGTGAGTTGACCGCTATGTCGCCAAACACGTGTGCGACCATCATGATGCTGCAAACAGAACTTGAAATCATCCGACAAAATGACGTTTTGCCATTCGTGCACCCAGGTTCGTCGTTGAGTACACCATCGCAGGCGGTCCTGTCTGTGATGCAGCGTCAAGGGTAACCGCAGCAATGGTCTCCGAGCTGATAGTCCATGCTGCTGCAAACGTCGTCGAACTGTTCGTGCAGATGGCTGTGGTCTTGCAAACGTCCCCATCTGTTGATTCAGGGATCGAGACGTGGTTGCATGATCCGTTACAGTCATGCGGATAAGATGCCTGTCACCACGACTGCTAGTGATACGAGGCCGTTGGGATCCAGCACGGCGTTCCGTATTACCCTTCTGAACCCACCGATTCCATATTCTGCTAACAGTCATTGTATCTCGACCAACGCGAGCAGCAATGTCGCGTTACGATAAACCGCAATCGCGATAGGCTACAATCCGACCTTAATCAAAGTCGGAAACGTGATGGTACGCATTTCTCATGCTTACACGAGGCATCACAACAACGTTTTACCAGGCAACGATGGTCTAATGCTGTTTGTGTATGAGAAATCGGTTGGAGACTTTCCTCATGTCAGCACGTTGTAGGTGTCGCCACCGGCGCCAACCTTGTGTGAATGCTCTGAAAAGCTAATCACTTGCATATTACAGCATCTTCTTCCTGTCAGTTAAATTTCGCGTCTGTAGCTCTTCATCGTCGTGGTGTAACAATTTTAATGGCCAGTAGTGTAATACTGAAAGCATGTGAACCAATGTCTCGAAAATGGTGAAACTGTTCGAATGCTCGCGTTCTACATTTATGAGCATCAACGGAAAGAGGTAGAAACTACCATGAGGCGCTAAATGGTTGGACGTCCACGACTCTTGACGGAACTTGGGGTTAGGAGCCTTGTCCGCTCTATAAAGTAGGATACATGGTAATCTGTGGCATCTCTGCCCAAAGAACACAATGCTGGTGAAAAAATGTTCAGGAGCACACCGGTCATCGTACGTTGTTTGTCATGAAGCTCCACAGCACACCACCCCTACCCCCACCTGCTCACATGTGGACCCAACTACATCGTCAAACAGTGGACGCAGGAACATTCGCATTCGTCCAGAGATTAATAGAAACGTGTCAGCTCTTCGGGTGACTTACATTTTTGCTAAACTAGGTTGCTGGTAGTTTCCACAAACGCCATCATCGAGGTGAACGGTGTCTGGATATGTGCAGAGCGCCACAGACGCAAGCTGGTGGGAGCAGTATTGTGCTGCGGGAGACATTCTGAAGCGCTTGCATTAGACCAGCGGTAACAGTCGAAGACACACTGACAACGCGAACCACCAGATTCTTGATGTCTTATCCTACAGCGATGAAATCTTTCAGCGGAATAACTGTCCGTGCCTTGGAGCCAGAAGATACTAAGCTGGTTTGAGGGTCATGATAGCGAAATCACGTTGATGTCTGGGGGAGCAAATTTGCCTGATGTAAATCCTATGAAGCCCATTTGAGTCGCTTTCGAGTGCCATCACCACGTACGCAAATCAGCGGCCAGTTATTTAACCGAATTAGATGACCTGCGCGTAGGCATCTAATGCCACATACTTCCGCAAACCTACCAACAAACTAATGGATCCCTAATACGTATAACCAGTGATGTATTTAGTTTCAGAACGGACAAATAAGTTGTTAAGCAAGTGACCG
This sequence comes from Schistocerca nitens, assembly GCF_023898315.1. Lineage (NCBI taxonomy): Eukaryota > Metazoa > Arthropoda > Insecta > Orthoptera > Acrididae > Schistocerca > Schistocerca nitens. The sequence continues at coordinate 704,871,939 of NC_064617.1, read as the reverse complement.
TAATGTTTTGGCTCATCAGTGAATATGGGAAAGCGTATGGTAGCGGTAGGAAATTCTGTGACTATATGCTCTAAAATTTATTGATACGGTACATTTCGCTAGAGGGTCGTATGACTGTGAAATTAATGCTCAGGTAACAGAAAACTCTTCTTGTTCGGGGCTTTCATTTTGACCGGTATGCAGACACAAGAGATGCAAAAAGAATACGTAGCATCGAAATACACTCCTGGAAATTGAAATAAGAACACCGTGAATTCATCGTCCCAGGAAAGGGAAACTTTATTGACACATTCCTGGGGACAGATACATCACATGATCACACTGACAGAACCACAGGCACATAGACACAGGCAACAGAGCATTCACAATGTCGGCACTAGTACAGTGTATATCCACCTTTCGCAGCAATGCAGGCTGCTATTCTCCCATGGAGACGATCGTAGAGTTGCTGGATGTAGTCCTGTGGAACGGCTTGCCATGCCATTTCCACCTGGCGCCTCAGTTGGACCAGCGTTCGTGCTGGACGTGCAGACCGCGTGAGACGACACTTCATCCAGTCCCAAACATGCTCAATGGGGGACAGATCCGGAGATCTTGCTGGCCAGGGTAGTTGACTTACACCTTCTAGAGCACGTTAGGTGGCACGGGATACATGCGGACGTGCATTGTCCTGTGGGAACAGCAAGTTCCCTTGCCGGTCTAGGAATGGTAGAACGATGGGTTCGATGACGGTTTGGATGTACCGTGCACTATTCAGTGTCCCCTCGACGATCACCAGTGGTGTACGGCCAGTGTAGGAGATCGCTCCCCACACCATGATGCCGGGTGTTGGCCCTGTGTGCCTCGGTCGTATGCAGTCCTGATTGTGGCGCTCACCTGCACGGCGCCAAACACGCATACGACCATCATTGGCACCAAGGCAGAAGCGACTCTCATCGCTGAAGACGACACGTCTCCATTCGTCCCTCCATTCACGCCTGTCGCGACACCACTGGAGGCGGGCTGCACGATGTTGGGGCGTGAGCGGAAGACGGCCTAACGGTGTGCGGGACCGTAGCCCAGCTTCAAGGAGACGGTTGCGAATGGTCCTCGCCGATACCCCAGGAGCAACAGTGTCCCTAATTTGGTGGGAAGTGGCGGTGCGGTCCCCTACGGCACTGCGTAGGATCCTACGGTCTTGGCGTGCATCCGTGCGTCGCTGCGGTCCGGTCCCAGGTCGACGGGCACGTGCACCTTCCGCCGACCACTGGCGACAACATCGATGTACTGTGGAGACCTCACGCCCCACGTGTTGAGCAATTCGGCGGTACGTCCACCCGGCCTCCCGCATGCCCACTATACGCCCTCGCTCAAAGTCCGTCAACTGCACATACGGTTCACGTCCACGCTGTCGCGGCATGCTACCAGTGTTAAAGGCTGCGATGGAGCTCCGTATGCCACGGCAAACTGGCTGACACTGACGGCGGCGGTGCACAAATGCTGCGCAGCCAGCGCCATTCGACGGCCAACACTGCGGTTCCTGGTGTGTCCGCTGTGCCGTGCGTGTGATCATTGCTTGTACAGCCCTCTCGCAGTGTCCGGAGCAAGTATGGTGGGTCTGACACACCGGTTTCAATATGTTCTTTTTTCCATTTCCAGGAGTGTACCATGCATAAAAGTAACTACAAAAAAAGCAATTAATCTTGATCATGTTCAGCGCTTAATTTGACACAAATGTTGATAATTAATGGAAAGCACCTCAGCAGTATAATTACCCTTTAATTTTGCTACGTTCGATCTCGTTCATAGAACATTTTTAGGTTGCCGATATTCTACGAATGAAACGGTCATAACGTAGTAAATGTGTAATAATACAGCTGAAGTGGTTTTCATTAGTCATTAATAAAAGTAATTCTGATTTAATAACGATTTACCTCACTTTGTTTCGTGGCCTAGGAAGATTTTGATCACGGAAAATACGCATTAAATTATTGTACAATCCAAATTTCTATTCCTAGAAGACTTCGTGTGTTGCTGTATAAGATTATTTCCTCTAGCTGAGAATCCCGGTGGCGGAGAGGGCCGTGCAGAATTTCCTCAAGAGATGAGTAGAGAGACAGAGAGAGAGAGAGAGAGAGAAAGAGAGAGAGAGAGAGAGAGAGAGAGAGAGAGAACTCACAAGGGAAAGTGCAGTTGCAGCGACTACAAGAAAGAGCAATACTACTCCTACGAAACAACTCATTCAGAGCTGTTGTACTGTGGAACAAAGTTTGCACGCAACGGAACGAACGAGACTGCGCGGCTAAGTTTTCTCAACTAACTTGTGCTGTCGGGCTCTGTGCACCGCGCGTATGGTGACTCGCCGACTCGGGAAAAGTTCGTCACTTTACATTTAGCACTAATACCTCTGATAAATCTTCAGCACAAACTAAATGTTATTAGAAAAGCAGCTGATCTTTGAAAAGAGTAAATGGAACAGACGTCGCAATCATGAACTTGTACAACCCATCGTTTGATGATCGAAAGTCAGGCAGGAAAAATGCCGCCCAATATTTTAAGATTTCTCTACATCTACATCTACATGATTACTCTGCAATTCACATTTAAGTGCTTGGCAGAGGGTTCATCGAACCACAATCATACTATCCCTCTGCCATTGCACTCCCGAACAGCGCGCGGGAAAAACGAACACCTAAACCTTTCTGTTCGAGCTCTGATTTCTCTTATTTTATTTTGATGATCATTCCTACCTATGTAGGTTGGGCTCAACAATATATTTTCGCATTCGGAAGAGAAAGTTAGTGACTGAAATTTCGTAAATAGATCTCGCCGCGACGAAAAACGTCTTTGCTTTAGTGACTTCCATCCCAACTAGCGATCATATCTGCCACACTCTCTCCCCTATTACGTGATAACACAAAACGAGCTGCCCTTTTTTGCACCCTTTCGATGTCCTCCGTCAATCCCACCTGGTATGGATCCCACACCGCGCAGCAATATTCTAACAGAGGACGAACGAGTGCAGTGTAAGCTGTCTCTTTAGTAGACTTGTTGCATCTTCTAAGTGTCCTGCCAATGAAACACAACCTTTGGCTTGCCTTCCCCACAATATTATCTATGTGGTCTTTCCAACGGAAGTTGTTCGTAATTTTAACACCCAGGTACTTAGTTGAATTGACAGCCTTGAGAATTGTACTATTTATCGAGTAATCGAATTCCAGCGGATTTCTTTTGGAACTCATGTGGATCACCTCACACTTTTCGTTATTTAGCGTCAACTGCCACCTGCCACACCATACAGCAATCTTTTCTAAATCGCTTTGCAACTGATACTGGTCTTCGGATGACCTTACTAGACGGTAAATTACAGCATCATCTGCGAACAAACTAAGACAACTGCTCAGATTGTCACCCAGGTCGTTAATATACACTCCTGGAAATTGAAATAAGAACACTGTGAATTCATTGTCCCAGGAAGGGGAAACTTTATTGACACATTCCTGGGGTCAGATACATCACATGATCACACTGACAGAACCACAGGCACATAGACACAGGCAACAGAGCATGCACAATGTCGGCACTAGTACAGTGTATATCCACCTTTCGCAGCAATGCAGGCTGCTATTCTCCCATGGAGACGATCGTAGAGATGCTGGATGTAGTCCTGTGGAACGGCTTGCCATGCCATTTCCACCTGGCGCCTCAGTTGGACCAGCGTTCGTGCTGGACGTGCAGACCGCTTGAGACGACGCTTCATCCAGTCCCAAACATGCTCAATGGGGGACAGATCCGGAGATCTTGCTGGCCAGGGTAGTTGACTTACACCTTCTAGAGCACGTTGGGTGGCACGGGATACATGCGGACGTGCATTGTCCTGTTGGAACAGCAAGTTCCCTTGCCGGTCTAGGAATGGTAGAACGATGGGTTCGATGACGGTTTGGATGTACCGTGCACTATTCAGTGTCCCCTCGACGATCACCAGTGGTGAACGGCCAGTGTAGGAGATCGCTCCCCACACCATGATGCCGGGTGTTGGCCCTGTGTGCCTCGCTCGTATGCAGTCCTGACTGTGGCGCTCACCTGCACGGCGCCAAACACGCATACGACCATCATTGGCACCAAGGCAGAAGCGACTCTCATCGCTGAAGACGACACGTCTCCATTCGTCCCTCCATTCACGCCTGTCGCGACACCACTGGAGGCGGGCTGCACGATGTTGGGGCGTGAGCGGAAGACGGCCTAACGGTGTGCGGGACCGTAGCCCAGCTTCAAGGAGACGGTTGCGAATGGTCCTCGCCGATACCCCAGGAGCAACAGTGTCCCTAATTTGGTGGGAAGTGGCGGTGCGGTCCCCTACGGCACTGCGTAGGATCCTACGGTCTTGGCGTGCATCCGTGCGTCGCTGCGGTCCGGTCCCAGGTCGACGGGCACGTGCACCTTCCGCCGACCACTGGCGACAACATCGATGTACTGTGGAGACCTCACGCCCCACGTGTTGAGCAATTCGGCGGTACGTCCACCCGGCCTCCCGCATGCCCACTATACGCCCTCGCTCAAAGTCCGTCAACTGCACATACGGTTCACGTCCACGCTGTCGCGGCATGCTACCAGTGTTAAAGGCTGCGATGGAGCTCCGTATGCCACGGCAAACTGGCTGACACTGACGGCGGCGGTGCACAAATGCTGCGCAGCCAGCGCCATTCGACGGCCAACACCGCGGTTCCTGGTGTGTCCGCTGTGCCGTGCGTGTGATCATTGCTTGTACAGCCCTCTCGCAGTGTCCGGAGCAAGTATGGTGGGTCTGACACACCGGTGTCAATGTGTTCTTTTTTCCACTTCCAGGAGTGTAGATCATGAGCAGCAGAGGTCCCAGGACGCTTCCCTGGTGAACACCTGTACCGTTTAGCAGAACCAACGTTCACTTCTGAACATGATGTCAGGGTTATCGGCCGTTATCATACTTGGTTTTGAATGTCTGTCTAGAAGATTACATTTAATTTGAAATATTGATCATATCAATTACAGTCCACGGAATTACATGTTTCTCTTATTTTCGGTGCTCCATAACACAAACCAGCAATGGCCCTCTATTTAAGTGGACAGTGTGTTCAGTTCAGTGGCTAACTCTTCAATTACGAGTCTCAAAAATTCGGAAATATAGTGTTAGACCGAAATGAATCTGTCCGAACTTTTATAATATTTCGCTTTTTCCACGGTTCCAAAATGTGCACGACAAATTTCATATGCAACTACACCTCTCCTCTTAGACTCTAGAACTGAGCAAGTATTGTGGCTCGTGGACTGAGACGAGCATTCGACGGGGAATCTAGATGATAGGACAACACAGAGAAGGTGTTTCCGGATGCACAACAGACCGTAGAAATGTCGTCGGTTCGGTTATGGTGTCTACAGAATTCTTGTTGTTGGAGTGCTCGAGTATCACATATGCTTCGCTTTGAGTGCCCTGTACTTAGGATTCATCAAGTGCAACACCCCCATTTCAATGACCGTCCTCTATTTTAACGAAAGTTACGGAAGTACAGGTGATGTTCACGCCGCCTGCACACGGCGCTGTTATCGTATCGCTCCGCAGTCAGCCGAGTACACAAAATTCGGACTGGCCGACACCGGAGGCTGCACTCGCTCTGGAATCTCCACCACTCGCCGGGAATCGACGCGCCATTAGCTAATATAGCTAGTAGTATTCATCCGCAGCTCCTAAAAAGTAACCACATGTGATGAACCTGGAGGAAATCCGCGACAAACATTAGAAGAAGCCTCAGAGAGATACGGACTGCATCTCAGTCAACAAGTACATTATTTAGTCATATGAATAACTGCCAGTTCAACTGAGAGAGATACATATTTTCTGTTATTTCTTTCGCAAGCTTGGCTACTTGTAATATTGTAAATAAAACTACGAAAATTATATTTATGCGACTGTATGTCCTGTTTGTATTTAGTTGGTGCATAAGTACGTAGCGTTTTTCCATAAGTGTAATGAACACAACAGATATACCTAACGGAGACTGTATTCGTCAATAATTTAATCTCCTATCTGCCAAAGCTGGGATATCTTTTCGATTGAGCACGTTTTTAATCAGAATGGGAGTTCGCTGAAGGTTGCCTCAGGTGAATAGGGTGGGTGCGGGATGAATTCCAACCCATCTCCTGTATAGTGTTAACTGTCAGTCTAGTAGAACGCAGGCGGGCGTTATCGTGGAATAACATCAGTTCACGCGGTCTTCTCTGTCATTCTTCTTGGACTGCGTCTGGAAGACGACTCAGTTGTTGACAATAAAGGTAAGTGTGATGGGAAAGAACTTTGTGGAACATCACACCGTCGCCGTTCCATAACATCTTTTGTGGACGCACGCAGGTCTTTGTAAGGGGAATTGCTGCTTCGTTTGGACTCAACCATTCCTTTCTTTCCCTTTTGTCAGCATAACTGTTTCTCGTCACTAATGACGACAGAGGATACGAGTGGTTGGTGTTGTTCACGAACCAATTAATGACGAGCAAGCAGAGATGCACATATGGCCACCCGCTGATTTTTGTGGCCTTAGCTTAGAGAATGCAGTACCCATTTACTCGATTTTTCAATCTTCCCCATTATATGCAAGTCTCGCACGATGGTGGAATGATCACAGTTCATCCCATTTGCCAATTCTCGATTATAGTGACGTTCATCATTGATGAAGATCCTTTAAAGTCATATATCCGGAAACTCCGAAAGGGCTTCCTGAACGTGGAACGTTACTAATGTCAAAATTATCCTCCTTATAAGGAGAAAACCATTTTCTTGTCGTGCTCCGTCCAGTGCTATTATCCCCATACACAGCGCAAATGTTCAGGCTATCTCCTCTGCTGTCACCCCTCTACCGAACTCAAATAAAAGAATACTTCGAAAGTGTTCCGATTTATCCACTTGGCACTCCATTTTCTAGCGTCCATAGTTCCACTAATTATCTCCAAATGACAATATATAAAATCAAGTGGCAACAGTGAACTACAAATTAAAATGACAATCGATAAATAAACCCATAGCAACTGCATTAGCAATATGGAACACAATAGCGCGTATGCACCAACCTAATAGTATAAAAGATCTACCGCGTATCCACGTCGTACAGGTATAGACAGGAAAATTCTGCCGTCGAGGGTGATACTCAAACATTTCTGCTGGCGATTTTTTTCTTGTTTTAAGGTTGGAACCTGATTGTATTACTTGTCCTTTCCAAAGACTGTCAGAAGCGACCCAGGTTTTATAATTACAGCTGCCTAGAAATAATCCAAGCTCACATAATACGACGCGGGTCCTGCACTAATAGAAAACTTTTTTCCCCAGAAACTTGTCAGCAGACGTTAATCACAGGAATTGCCTATTTTATTTTTCTTTCAGAAGGTGCAAGAAGAGTTTAATAATTCTTCTCTTCCAGAATGAAGTGTCATATTTAATGCTTTGGTATAAATGGCACTCAGTGGTGAACAATCGCTCACGACAGGTTTTTATTTTCTAAGTCTTCAAATAAACGAGCTGTTGGCAGGTATTACGCAACTGTTTCGAGCACAACAGAACAAGAAAGTAGCACAGAAAGCAGCTAATGAAGCTCAGTGTTATGGAGGTCCAATGCCGCGTCCACAAATTCGCCCAGCCGACCATGGTGGCCGAGCGGTTCTAGGCGCTTCAGTCCGGAAGCGCGACAGCTACGGTCGCAGGTTCGAATCCTGCCTCGGGCATGGATGTGTGTGGTGTCCTTAGATTAGTTAGCTTTAAGTAGTTCTAAGTTCTTGGGGACTGAGGACCTCAGATGTTAAGTCCCATAGTGCTCAGAGACATTTGAACCATTTGAACATATTCGCCCAGTCGACGCCAAAACAGAAGAATTGCTCAATAAAGAGACGCAGCTTGAGCAGCACTTCTCTGCATGCAACATTTAAAGTGCATCTCTTGGTTCGTTGTTATCTTGGATTGGAGCGAAAAACTTCAATCTGTGACAAAAATTGAAACTTCCTGGCGGATTAAAACTGTGTGCCCGACCGGGACTGGAACTCGGGACCTTTGCCTTACGCGGGCAAAGGTCCCGAGTTCGAGTCTCGGTCGGGCACAGTTTTAATCTGCCAGGATGTTTCATATCAGCGCACACTCCGCGGCAGAGTGAAAATTTCATTGTGAAAAAAATATTCCGGTTTTCCCAAAGTCCTTGTTTCACTACCATACAATGCTATACTCCAGCCGTACAGTCTCAGAAATTTCTGCCTCACATTAACGTCAATATTTGATATTAGTAGACTTCTCTAGGGCAGGAATGTCCTTTTTGGCATTGCTAATCTGTTTTTGATGTCCATCATTGGTTATTTTACTGCCTAAGTAGCAGAATTCCTTAAGTTGTTGTACTTCGTGACCATGAATCATGATGTTAAGTTTCTCGCTGTTCTCATTTCTACTACTTCTCACCACCTTCGTATTTCTTCCATTTACTCTCAATCCATACTCTGTACTCATTAGACTATTCATTCCGTTCAGCAGATCATGTAATTAATCTTCACATTCACTCGGAATAGCAATGTCAGCAGCGAATCATATCATTGGTGTCCTTCCACCTTGAATTTTAAATTCCACTACTGAACCTTTCTTTTATTTCCATCATTGTTTCCTCGATGTACGGATTGAAAAGTAGGGGAGAAAAGCTACATCCTTCTGCCTTATTTGGTCTTAAGTACTTCAAAGCTCTTTTAAATTCTGATTCTAATACTGGAACCCGTATCTCTTCTAAATTGACTCTAGTTTCTTCTTTTTAATAAGAGCACTTCGTTCTTGGTCGTCTATTCTTATTATTCCTTTTGGCTCTTGTACATACTGTATATGACCCGTCTCTCTCTACAGCATACCCCTACATTTCTCAGAATTTCGAACCTCTTGCACCATTTTACATTGCTTTTTCCAGGTCGACAAATCCTATGAAAGTGTCGCTACTTTTCTTTAGCCTTGCTTCCATTATTAACCTCAACGTCAGAATTGCCTCTCTCGTGCCTTTACCTTTCCTAAAGCCAAACTGATCGTCATCTATTGCATCCTCAATTTTCCTTAAAATTCTTCTGTATATTATCCTTGTAAGCAATTTGGAAGCATGAGCTGTGAAGCTGATTGTGCGGTAATTCTTGCACTTGTCAGTTCTTGCCGTCAACGGATTTGTGTTGATGATGCTTTTCCGAAAGTCAGATGGTATGTCACCAGACTCATACATTCTACACACCAACGTGAATAGTCGTTTTGCTGCCACTAACCCCAATGATTGTAGAAATTCTGATGGAATATTATCTATCCCTTCTGCTTTTTTTAGTCTTAAATCCTTCAAAGTTCTTTTAAATTCTGATTCTAGTACTTGATCCCCTATCTCTTCTAAAGCGATTCTAGTTTCTTCTTCTATCACATCAGACGAATCGTCCCCCTCATAGAGATTTTCAGTGTATTCTTTCCACCTATCCGCTATCTCCTCTACATTTAACGATGGAATTGCCGTTGCGCTCGTAATGTGGTCACCCTTGCTTTTTACGGCACCGAAGGGTGTTTTGACTTTTCTGTATGCTGAGTCTGTCTTTCCGACAGTCATTTCTGTTTCGATTACTTCACGTTTTCCCTGCAGTCATTTCGTCTTAGCTTCCCTGCACTTCCTATTTACTTCATTCCTCAGCGACTTGTATTTCTGTATTCCTGAGTTTCGCGGGACATTTTTGTGCTTTCTCCTTTCAGCGATCAATTGAAGTATTTCTTCTGTTACCCAAGGTTTGTTCGCAGTTACCTTTTTTGTATCTATGTTTTCCTTCCCTACCTCTGTGATGGCCCTTTCTAGAGATGTTCATTCCTCGTCAACTGTACTGCCTACTAAGCTATTCCAAATTGCTATATCTATAGCCTTAGAGAACTTCAGTCGTATCTCGTCATACCCAAGTACTTCCGTATCCCACTTTTTTGCCTATTGATTCTTCCTGACTAATGTCTTAAACTTCAGGCTACTCTGCACATCTACTGTATTGTGTTCTGAGTCTATGTCTGCTCCTGGGTACGCCTTACAATCCAGTACCTGATTTCAGAATCTCTGAGTAACCATGATGTAATCTAAGCGAAATCTTCCCTTATCAATCGACGTCTTCCAAGTATACCGCCTCCTCTTGTGATTCTTGAAGAGAGTACTCGCTGTTACTAGCTGAAAATTGTTACAGAACTCTGTTAGTCTTTCTCCCTCTCATTCCGTGCCCAAGCCCCCATTCTCCAGTAACCTTTCCTACTACTCCTTTCCCTACAACTGCATTCCAATCTCCCATGACTATTAGCGTTGCATCTCCCTTTACATATTGTATTACCCTTTCAGTATCCTCATTACACTTTATCCCTTCATCTTCAACTTGCGACGTCAGCATGTATACTTGAACTATCGTTGTCGGCGTTGGTTTGCTGTCGATTCTGATAAGTACAACTCTATCACTGAAATGTTCACAGTAACACACTCTCTGCCCGACCTTCCTATTCATAACGAATCCTACTCCCGTTATACCATTTTCTGCTGGTATTGATATTACCCTGTACTCATGAAACCAGAAATCCTCGTCTTCTTTCCACTTCACTTCACTGACCCCTACTCCATCTAGATTCAGCCTCTGTGTTTCCCTTTTCTGATTTTCTAGTTTCGCTACCTAATTCAAGATTCTAACATTCCACGCCCCGACTTGTATAACGTTATTCTTCCGTTGATATATTTAATCTCTTTTTCTCATAGTAACTTCCCCCTTAGCAGTCCCCTCCCGGAGTGCCGATTGTGGGACAATTCCGGAATCGTTTGCAAAAGGAGAGATCATCACGACACTTTCTCTATTACAGTCCACATGACCTGTGGACAGACGTTACGTGTCTTTAATGCAGTGGTTTCAATTGCCTTCTGCGTCCTCATGCCGTTGATTTTTGTTGATTCTTCCACCTTCAGGGGCAGTTTTCCACCCCTGGGACATGACAGGACCCTGAACCTCTGTCCGCTCCTCCGCCCTCTTTGACAAGGCCGTTGGTGGAATGAGGGGTGACTTCTTATGCCGGAAGTCTTCGGACGCCAATGCTGATTATTAATCAAAATTTAAACAGCGGCGGGATTCGAACTCGGGACGGAAGACATTTTGATTATGAATGAAAGCGTCTTCGGTCCCGCGTTCGAGATATAATCGAGACGTCAGTTCCGGCACAAAATCCTGCACCGGCAACACTTTCCCAATTTTGGACTACTATGGAGGCGGCGTGGCTCAGTATTTCTGCAGGGGACTTGCAACGAGTTGTTGAGTCCACACCACGTCGAGTTGCTGCACTTCTACGGCAAAAGGAGATCCAACACGATATTTAGAGATATATATGAAGATAGTAACTGTTCTTGAAAGAACAGGTACCATCGATGACCGTGCGGATTCTCTAGAATAAATGATAATTAATTGACACCCTCAGCTGCCGAATGGGTGTTGTTGATATCCCTCGATGGGGAAGCTGAAAATGTGTTCGCCGACCGGGACTCGAACCATGGATCTCCCGCTTATATGGGGGACGCTCTATCCATCTGAGCCAACGACTACGCATATGAAAAGAGCGACTGCCGGGACTAATCCCTTGCACGCTTCCCGTGAGACCCACATTCCCAACTGGAAGCTTGCCAGGCAGTCCCGGCAGTCGCGCTATTCATCTGCGTCCTCGGTGGCTCAGATAGATGCAGCGTCTGCCCTGTAAGCAGGAGATCCTGGTTCGAGTCCCGGTCGTAGCACACATTTTCAGCTGCCCCCATCGAGCTGTATCAACAACATCTGTCGGCAGCCGAGGGTTTCAAATAAATATCATATATTTAGGGGTGTCCTACGACTTTTGTCACCTCAGTGAATATCCCAAAAGAAGAAACTGTAGTCCTGATTCCTGCAACCATTACAGCATAATACTTTACTTCTCTTACATAGAGGACACTGGGGTAAAGCCAAAGGAAAACAGATAGCGCGCCAGCACAGTACTGGGCTAGGGATGGGCAATCAAACTGGAGTAATGACTTCCCATTTCCGCTCTTGTCGGAGAATCAAACAGCGGCATACCGAGAGTTTTTCGAATGGACAAGACCAGGATGCCCATGGCAACACGTGCAGATTGATTTTGCTGGTCCATTTTATAACATTACGTAGCTGCTTTCCGTAAGCATCCTTTTGTAATTCCCATGAATTCCACAAGCAACACTAACACTTTCTGACTTCTGTTTTCGGTATCGAAGGATTGCCTCATGTCATCGTTACAGCCAATCATCCCCAGCTACCGTAATTTGGATTTCATAGTTTCTGTCAACAAAACAGAATAGAGCAAATCAGAAAGGCTCCGTTCTCTCCTCAGTCGAAAGGAGAAGCCGAAAACTTTATGTGCACCTTCAAAGTATGTCAAAACACCTTCCTTTTTTTTAGTTAGTACTTATCGTACAGTGCGCTTTGGAGACAAATGTCATTTAGAATGGTTGCATGGTCATCCTCATCCCACTTTACTCATAACGCTACTACACAAACCAATCTAACGAAGTTCCACAAAAGTGACAAAGTGTGCAGCAAACCACACAACTGGGAGTCATTAATTCTCATTTAGACAACCAGCGGAGCAAACTACACAACACAGACAGAAACAGGAAAATGTAGGTGACACCATAACCAAATTTGTGGATATTTTAATCCTTCCATAGACCTCTGTTTTTCAGTGCCATTGTCCAGAAAAATAGACCGCTGATTTATGCAGGCATTCCGGTTGACGAAGGTCAAGTCGCATGGATCAACCGAAGACAGAGTGTCCATGGAGCGTCAAATCAGAACACCTTCAGCCGTCTATATTTCCAACTGTGTCTACTAATTTTTACCAGTTTCGGCTTTATGTCCTGCCATATTCAGGCCACCTGATGGCCGTGTAGGAAGACTTCCACCTCTTGTACGATCGAAATAGGGGTAGCAGACAATCCCTGGTAAGCGCGAACTCGATCATTTCGTTCATCAATTTCTGACAGTTTGATAATGATAATGTAGGACTTATGAATTAAAACATATTGATAACGTGAATTAAATGAATTAAAGCATAAGATATTCTGAAATAAAAATAAAATAATAGCCGAACTATGGACAGTCTTTTTTATATTGCGCATGCCTGCATAATTGTGAAACTAATATCTGCTGCGGCTTCAATACCGTTTATCTGTCTTCCGTGTATTGTAACATTTTTCAATTCTCATTAGCCTGCTGTCTTGGTGGAGGTCGAAAAGTTGCAACTGAAGCCACATATGGGGGCCAACTTTTCAGTTTGTGTACTACAATGGTAGCGAACGAACTAAATAGATCTTATGTCAGCACATAACGCAGACTAATCCATTCCATTGATTCCAGCTCCTGGAAAAATGCGCGCACGATGCGCTCGTGTATGGTAAGAGGAATTTCCCCCGAGATGTTGACTGTAAGTTTAGACAACAGGTTGGAGCGTCCTACCCTGATGAGCGTTACGAGAGCAATGAATCTGAAAGTAAAAATTTCCGAACAATTTGAGTAGAAGTCAAGTTTTAGGCTTATGTACAGTCAGTAATGATGTGTTCTCTTACAAAGTCATTAGACGATGACGGAAAGCGAATGGCAAAATTTATTCTTCCTAAATTATATCTCCGCGGAACTTCGCAGTCTGTCCTTTTAATCATACCACCAATGCTATAATGGCAGATATTAAGACAAGATATCGTGGAATGGAGAATCAACTAAATCCACACAACAGTTAAATGGCATATGGTTCGGAAGAGATACCTGTGAGAATTTACATGATTTAAAAGAGAAATATTGCTCCCTCTGTAACAGCAGTTTATCCTAGTCCGATGTTGCATCGGAAACACCTAGCGATTAGGAAAATTCTCAGGTTGTTCCCGTTTTCAAGAAGTGTCGCCAGGTGCATGTGTATAATTTGTTATAGGTCTGTAACGCTGACGTCATATCTCGTGCAATTATGGAACGCATTCTATATTCATGCATTATGATAATTCGGTGGAATGAAAATATCCTCTGTTAAAACCATTATGTATTCTGTAAGCAGAAATTTCGCGAAGCAAAACTCTCTCTGTTCGTCCATTAAATCCATGGCGCCGTAGACAAAGACACCTTGGTTGCTGGCGTGCTCCTTGGCTTCCGGAAGGGATCGGATGCAGTTTCCACACTGTCATACAGTAATCGGATTACGAGCTTACAGAGTGCCGGAACAAATTTATGACTGATTTCAGGACTGGGTTACAGACATGATCTACTGGACAACGTTGCTTGCTCCGTCACACTATTCGAGGGCGATGTTGTTGTCTGTAGGAAGGCAGCAACAACAGAGGACTGCAGCGAAATGCTGTAGACATGCAGACAATCGGCGACCGGTGTAGGTTTCACCCTGGTCGTAAATAAATGTAACGTCCTGCGCTTATATATGCGAAGAGATGCACTACTGTTCGATTACACTGTTAGCAGCAAGTGGGTGGAAACAGTAACTGCGGTAAAGTACCTATGAGTACCATTTCGGAGCAACATAAAATAAATAACAGGAAAAGCAGGTGCCAGGTGAGATTCACTGAGAGAATCGACGAAATAAGTGGCTTATGAGACACTCATTCGATCGATTCGTGAGTATTGTTCATTCGTCTGGAATCCTTACGAAATAGGATTAATAGAACAAATAGAGAAGTTCCAACAAATAGCGGCGTGTTTCGTTACGAGATCGTTACCTGGCGCGAGAACTCCAGCAAGAGACGCTTTATTTCAGCATCAGTACCTCGCAAGCCACCTAACGGTGTGTGGCAAAGGGTACTTCTGGCACCACTAACTTATCCATACGCCCAATTCCATTGGCAAATGGCGCTTGGTAAGAATGACAGTTGGTTAGCCTCTTATTAGCTCTAATTTCTAGAATTTTCGCGTTATGGTTATTTGGTGACACATGTGTTGGAGGAAGTAATATGTTGTCCGACTCATCCCGGAAAGTACTCTCTTCAAAAATCAGTATTTAACCTCCTCGTAATGCACAACGCATTTCATGTAGCGTCTGTCACTGGACTTTGTTGAGCATTTCTGTAACTCTCTCGCGAAGACTGAAGGCTCTCGCGATGAAACACTCGGCTCTTTTTTTGGATCTTCTCTATCTCTTCTATCGGTCCTACCTATCAAGATTCCAAGATAGACGAACAATACTTAGGATTCGGTGGAATAAGCGCCTTATAAGTCACTTCTTCACCCGAATGAATTACATTTCCGTAACATTCCTCCTATGAATCTCAGTCCGACATCTGCTTCTCCTACTATTTGTTTTATATGGTCATTCAACCTAAGTTCGCTCCAGGTAGATGCTCCTAGGTATTTTACGGTGGTTAATATTTCCTCCAGCAATAAGTCATCAGTATTGTAGTTGTACAATATGGGATTTATTTTCCTATTTACGTTCAGGGTCACCTGCCTGTCCCTGCGCCGTGCATCAATACTCCAGGCGCCTGTATATCCTTCTGCAAATCGTTACTGTTTTCTGACATCGCTACCTTGGTATAGGCAGCCATATCATTTTTAAATAGCCTATAAAATCTTCCAACGTATTGTACTAGGTAATTTACACATACTGTAAACAGTAACTGTGCTATCACACTTCCTTGGATTACCTCTGAAATTACCTTTAAATTAGTCGATTTTGTTCTGCTGAGAGCGAAGGGCTGTGTTCTATCTGCAAGAAGTGTTCTACCCAGTCGCAAATCCGGTCCGATACTCAATAAGCTGGTATTTTGTTCGCTAAACGACAGTATGGGCTGTCTCAAATGCCTGGCTGAACCCTAGGAACACGGCATCAATCTGGGTGCCAATGCGGTTCTCACGGAGGAACAGAGCGAGCTGAGTTTCGAAATATCTCAGTTTGCCGAATCAATGTTGGTCTTTATATGAAGGTGATCTTCATTTTCCTAAAACGTCGTAATTCTTGCGCATAAAGCATATTCCATAATTCTACAACAGATTGACTTCAACGATATAGGCCTAAAAATATGTGCATCCGTCGTACGACCCTTCTTGAAAACTAAACCTGCGCGTTTTTCGAAGCGTTCGTTCGTTGCTTCACCGACCTACAACATTCTGCTACTAGAAGAAGAGCCAGCTGTTTCGCACAGCCTCTGTAGATTCATACAGGTAACTCATCTAGTCCTGATACTTTTCTACTACAAAGCGATTGTAATGATTTTCCTATTCCGCGATCAGTTATCTTAAGATCTGCCATATCGAAATTGTTCATCACTGAAGATTTACTATTGAAATTCCTAGAGATTATTGTTTGGGAGGAGCTGAATTGTGTATTACTTTCTCCAAAATACATCTCGTGAAATGATCGCGCTCCTAAAACATGGAAATTAGAGCTCATACGGAGCTCTACCGATTGTTCCTATGTTCCATTCTTAAATGGAAAAGCGAAGGGAGGATAGGGTTCTGATACCAGAAGGATACTCCACAACACACGGTAAGGTTCCGTGCACACGTGTTCAGATGGATATTGGGACAACAGCTATTACTGTATTTTGCAGCTAGTAAAGATAACACTAACCGCTGTGTTTAAAGATTTTATTCACACTCAGCTGTTGTGTGAGGATAGGGTTGTGATACCAGAGGGATACTCCACAACACACGGTAAGGTTCCGTGCATACGTGTTCGGATGGATATTGGGACAACAGCTATTACTGTATTTTGCAGCTAGTAAAGATAACACTAAACGCTGTGTTTAAGGATTTTATTCACACTCAGCTGTTGTGTGCGAATAAAACAAGTAAATGTAGCAGTTGGTGTTATCCGTAAATTAGATGTAGATTCAACTTTGCTCTCAAATTATACTCGACAGCGATAAGAGGCGACCGACATCTGTACGTGACACTGATCAAACATATCATTCTCCCATCTTCCTGATGTACTTGTGCGATTGCATCCCTCAGACATGCATTCACACACGGCTGCCTCAGCACTGCCTACCACGATCATGATGCGCAAGACCAATCCTGCACTCGTCAGTGAACTGAATCTGACTTCACTGATCCCTTTGCGGTTCTTGGTGATTCCTTTCCCACCTTCTTCGCACACCACGGTAGCGGAGAAGTGTGCATAATATTCGTAATGGACGCCTAGTTTGACGATTTCGTGTGAACCATGGGTGATGGAAGACAGGTAGATTCTGTATTCCCAGATTTCCGGTAAGCGTCTAATGCGGAGTCCCTTTCAGACTATTAACGGAGGTCCGAGCTCACGGCTTCCAGCTTCCGAGATAAGTCAGTGGCTACAAGACCTCTTTAGAATAGAAGCCATTGGGTTGTCCTGGATGACGAGTGTTCATCAGAAACGACAACACCGTCAACAGTGTCACAAAGAAGTGTGGTAGGATCGATCTTCTTTTCTATACACTTAAATATTCGGACAGTACATGTTTATCGGGGATGGTAACCTGCCTTATCAGAACTACCACTTCCTTACGCTTTTTCTGCACTCTTTCAGCGCTTTTCAAAACTCGCAATTTTCGCACTTTTTCTCATTTTCAAAACTTTTTGCACTCTTTTCTAAAATCGCACTTCCTCAAAACTCGCAATTATTCCACTTTTTCATGCTCCTTCTTAGCTATTTCGGCAAGTCACAATTTTTCCCAAATTCATTAAAAACTAAGTGACACAGTCAAAAAATGACGAAAAAACCGACTTTTTCTATCACATGTTTTTAGCGCAGTTATAGCGCAGTTTCTCAAATTTGTAAATGTAGGATGAAAGGTCATTGAAAACTAGCTGATTAACAGGTTTCAGAATTGCACTAACTTTTTATGTTTACATTATCAAATTTTTGTTTATTAATTGAAGAAAAAGTTGAAAATTTTCTTTTCTTTCTTAAACATAAAAGTGCATGAGTATTAGCTCATTAATTATACAAAAAACTGAAAATTTCATTTTTAAAATTTTTACTTATATAAATAAAAAGCTATAATGGAGTGAAAAAACTCAGAATCAAATAAAGTTTTGACAACTAAGGTATGTAGAATTTGTGGTGAGAACAAGAGTATAGATTATTATCATCGTCAAAAGACTAGAAAATTTGACTATAGTAGATATTGTAAGGAGTTTAAAAATAAACAGTATATGGAATCCTTTAACAATAATAAGGATAAAAGAGTACAATACAATAAAAACTATACAATGAAACTCCCAGATGTAGTAAAAAGATGTTACAGATTAACAACAAAAAATCATGCTGAAAGGTTCTTTGTGAATGTGGGAAATATGTATGTAATTCTTATCTCAACATCAACAAGTACTCATACACTGAAGACCATAAATTTGGATCCATTGTATCAGAAAACTCTTTTGTGAGTGTGGAAAGTATATAAAGGAAACGCATTACAGCAAACATCTAGACAAAATGAAATGTGATCAATATACCTTTTTTGCAAACCACCAAAATTTTACTTGTCTCAGTCTGGAAAAATTGATCCTATCTTAAATATTTTAGAAAAAAATATTGTTGTAGATACAGGCATTGAAACAGCAGACATATATGGTGAATGAAACCAATAATATAAATTTTATTGTGGACCAACATAATCTAACAAATTTAAACATATATAAATTAAAGTGTTAATTCTCACCTTCCTATTGCTAAACATAGCTGTGAAAGATGATGGTACTAACGAAGAAAAAGTTAGATTATTATGGTTATCTATATTTGGAAACTGATAATATTCAACTAATTTCACAAAATAATGATAAAAGTAAAGAAGCCATTACCTTATTGCAGCAAAAATATAATTTAAATCCTATTGGTGAAATAAGTAAAGTAACACTGTATTTCATGAACAGACCTAGATGCAGTGTTGAAGATCATGTTCCAACACTTACATCACACATTTCCAAATGGAATAAAAGAATATAAAATAGACATTCAATAAGTTTCATTTAATTTATGTCTATGGTCACAAACTTTTTGTTAACAGATTATCAGTTTCGGGCTATAATGACCATCATCAGATCTGTTTTATAAAAAAAAAGTCCTAAATATAGTTTGTGGTCACAGATGTAAATTAAAGGAAACTTATTGTATATATGTGTCACTGTTTTACTCACAATAATGTTGCAGCTTGTGAAATGGATATGCTTTGGTGGAACCAAATGAATGCATGAAATAGCAGAACTAGCTTTTCAGACATGGCAAGACAAAAGTAATTTAATTTTTGAAAAAGGTGATAGAAATTATAATATTATAATATCCAATAAAAGGCTCTCATATAAAAATGAAGCTTCTGGTTGACATTTTTGTCCAAGATGTTTTGATGGAAAAGACAAAGTGTTAGCACATGCATTTTGACCAAAGATTAATAATGACATTACAGAAATTCATATGGATCAAGATGAGGCTAGGTACTTCAACACTGATACAAATTTCCGAAGGAACAAGTAAATTTAATGCAGTTTTGATTCATGAAATTGAACGTACATTAGGTTTAACACATTCGAGCACAGAAGAATGTAATATATAATTGTTCAATTATCGAGTTACAGAAAGATGATATTCTTGCACGACAGATTTTATATGGAAAACTGAATGTTCCTGATCAACCAAGTCAACCAGCAATAAAACATTATGTAATTGAAACTGCAACAGAGTTGATTGAATTGAATAATAAATTGTTGACCTATTGTTCTATATTTACTATGATAAAAAGGTTTGGCTAATGTATTTAGAAAATATGGACATAAATACAAAGGCACAGTTGATAAGGAATTGGTTAAACATTTTTCCAAATAATTTTCAGAATATAAGAGTGGCATATCAAAGAACAAATAGAGTAATCATGCTGTTTATTAACAATATGATTTATGCTATTGAAATGCCATTCTTTAGATTGAAACGTGCCTATCCTAAATCGTTAACAAACTTGGGACTGAGATAGAACACAGTTTTACATATTGCATTTAACACTTATTCTGAGAAAAATTGGGTCTCTCTTGATATTTCATAGAAACTGATGAATGTAAAAGCACCTATAATGGATTTGGAAGCATGAATAGTGAATTTCCAGATTTACTAGTTATCATAGAAATGGCATTTGGATTTACAAATGGATTCTTGTATTTCTTTATGGGCAAAAATTTCAATGAATCTAATGAATTTATTAAGACATTAATTAAAGCCAACAACCGTGATCTTTCTTTGTTTGGTTTAGATGGTTCAAAATGGAGTTAAAAATTTCAGATATCACAAACAATTTAAAGGACACAGTTAATCAGTTGAATTGAATAATGAAAGTATGGTAAAGTGTCCACATTATTTTCCAAGACTACTCACTTATTATCGTGTAGCATTACTGACTTTTTATTCATTTCTACAGTGTATATTTCATATTCTCCACTTTTAATGAGATTCATTGTTCTATATTGCTCCTTATTATCAAAGAAGCAACATTTATAATCATCAAGCTTAATTCTATTCTTAGTGAGACATAACTCACACCTTTTATTTTTGTATTTTATTTTTCATCGACTCTACAGTCATAGATTTTTGCTTGTAATCCATCAATTTCCATCATAATTTTTGCACAACATTCGTCTTTCATTTTTCCTAACACTTTCATATTAACAAGAGGAGAACTGTAAATGTTCTCTTTTCGATAATCACTTGTATGGAACACTTGCAGAATATATTTTTCATTTCTTCATAAATGTCTTCAGTCTTTATATTGTAAATATATCTGTCAGTGCCTAAATAACAAAGTTCTACATTCATTCCATACTTTGGTTTCATAACATTATAATATAAATCATGCATTAGTTCCTTTGATAAATCCAATATGCCCATACCCTCATAAATTGGATTATTAAATGTTATTTTTCGCTTTCTGCATATTTATTGCAGGCAGATTGTCATTGAATATTGTTCTCCATTTAAAATTTGGTTTAGCTACAAACTGATCACATCCTTTTCCATCAGATACTAAACTTATATCAAGTCTGTGTATTATGTTTTCCATCATTTTTCTGTATACTCAATTGCTCAACAGCTTATAAAAGTCTTTATCGAATTCGTTTGTGGCTTTGATTCTCATCTGTCTATTAAAGTCAATATATTACTTTAAGCAGTCAGATTGATTAAAGTCAAGTACTCTCTGTATTATTGTCAATTTCATTCTTTATTTCAGTACTGTTTTAAGTTTCTATAGAGAACAATATATTTAATTTTATTACATTGTGTAGTTAATACTTTAGACTCATTTGTTCCAGGAATTATTTTCTTTTCAGATGCAAGAGACAAATAATTATGTTTATTGTGTAGTTTTTTGGATACTCAAAATCTACTTGAAGAATTAAACCATGTGCTGAATTAGCTCTAACATTCTCTCCTTAATTTCAGTCCAGATAATTTAACCATTGAAATCCTACATAAAGCAAATACTGTGACATTGCCTAGCCATACAGATTAATAGCATCTAAATATAATAGATAATTTAATTCTTTTCTTTGTCGCCATTTTTTATATTCTTATTGTTTGCCTTTGCATAGCTCTTACTGCACTGAGAAAATTCCTACTCTTATTCCTATTTCAATCATCAATACCATAACATAATCATGTAATAACTGTAATGATTGCTTTGTCATTTTTAACATTGCATCCAAACTTAATCCAGGAGCTGTGTAATACCAAGCTGGATCCACAGCATAGGCATTCATACAAGTTTTTCTATAGTTTTCAAACAATCAGCTAATACAGGTACATCTGTTTTCAGAAATAGATGACAATCTTCTCCAAAATTTTTCCTAAACTAATTTCCCATGCAGATAATATACACAGTAGTTACATCTTCTTCATTAAGTCTACTATATAATTATTTTATCCATGGTAGATTTGTTTCTTCAAATCTTTTCCAGCTATCTGCAAAATTATATGGATAATTTCCTTTATTCATAACCAGATCTACTTTATATTCTGGAAATAACTTTTTGATATTATTCATTTTATGTTTCAATAAATTTGATACCACTTTTTCTAATGATGAAGCCATAAATAAAAATGTTCTATAAATCTCATTTGCAGCTTATTTGTATGCTTTTGCCCGCATCTTGTGGTTGTGCGGTAGCGTTCTCGCTTCCCACGCCCGGGTTCCCGGGTTCGATTCCCGGCTGGGTCAGGGATTTTCTCTGCCTCGTGATGGCTGGGTCTTGTGTGCTGTCCTTAGGTTAGTTAGGTTTAAGTAGTTCTAAGTTCTAGGGGACTTATGGCCACAGCAGTTGAGTCCCATAGTGCTCAGAGCCATTTGAACCATTTTTGTATGCTTTTCAAAACTTATATATTTTTCTTCATTGTTAGAAATTAATTTTCTTTTTTTTCATTTACTAATTATTTAACAAAGAGATATGAGTCTTAAACGGATAAACTGGGAAGATAAATTGGAACCAAATTTATTAGCTTATAATTCAAATTACAATAACTATATTCAGCAACTCTAAATTTACCAGTTAGATTACTGTGATTTCTTACTTCACACTTGTAATCTTTATCATTCTCTAGAAGCTTTTTCAATCCTTTTTCATTGTCCAGAAGCTTTTTCTTCAATTCTGCTTCGTCATCTGTTGACTTTGTTACACATTCTTTAAGAACTCTTCTTTATGCTCTAATTTATTTTTCAAATTAACTAGTACTTCAGGTATTTCTATTAAATTCGTTCACAAATATAACATTTCCTTGCTTCAGATTATAATTTATTTTCTTCCAGTTTTAAGGGCTCCATTGCTACAGGATTTCGCTATATCTATACAATTTCTTGTACTTCTCTTTCAATCATTTCGATAAACTTTTCCAGAGCATTTGGGCCTGAATGTCTATGTAATGTCTATGAATATATTCGATATAATAACAGAATCCTGATGGCTCATGTTTTTGATATTCCATAGTGTATGATTCTTCTGGTTCTCAGTTACATGTCTCGATTTTCAGTAATAAACTCTCAAAATCAGCATAAATGACAATTGGAAATTTTGTAGTAATTTTTCAATATGATTATGTCTCCTTTGCTTGGTAATTCTATTTTAACTGTGTTATTTACTCTGCAATCTAGAAAGTGTACATTCAGATTTTCTTGCGAATTAAAATGCCATATACACATACCACATAATAAAACTGATTCCTTATGTTTTGTTAACTGCATGGATGTTAGTGTTGATAGGTCGATGACCCAACAATAATGACCATTGCTTTATTCTTTGTAGTAAAATAAATTTGTGTGTTTAACTTTCTTACAACTTGTAATTTTTAACTTTCTTGCAACTTGTAATTTTTAGTGGGTATACAACAAACCTTCCATCATAGGAATAAATATTAACAGACACATGAAGGACTTTTTCTATTTTATCAAGAACATTTACCTTAATTATATACTCAAATTTCTGTATTTTTCATCAATATCTAGACATACATTTTTATACTTAGAAACTCATTGAGGATTTGGTCCACTGGATTTAATGCTGATTTTATTCCACCACACAAAACATGTTTGATCATTATTCTTAACATTAAGAGAGGCTTTTTTATTTGCATTACCTTTTGGTAATTCAGTATATGATGTACCATTCAGTGGATTATATCTATTAATTCCTAGCCGTAACCCTGTAACTCTGTCTAAAGTCCACTCTAAACTTCCTGCTTGAAACTGTTAGCCTAGGTGAAACTTATCTTTTAGCAAAAAATGGTTCAAATGGCTCTGAGCACTATGGGACTCAACTGCTGAGGTCATTAGTCCCCTAGAACTTAGAACTAGTTAAACCTAACTAACCTAAGGACATCACACACATCCATGCCCGAGGCAGGATTCGAACCTGCGACCGAAGCGGTCTCGCGGTTCCAGACTGCAGCGCCAGAACCGCACGGCCACTTCGGCCGGCTATCTCTTAGCAGACAAAGAATCTTTTTCATATCTTTCATAAGTAATTATGCTACTGAATGGATGAAATTTCAATGTTTGACTTTGATTGTTGTTAGATTGTTTAAAATCGCGGAATAACAGCATATTCACTTTTAAAGCATTGTGATTCTACAGATTGGCTTTTATTAACTTAGAGACATCATCTTCAATAGAAGATAGAAAATGTCTCAGGTCCATTAAGTCGTTAGTATTTTCAATAAAGAAGGTTTGTAGTCTGCTTGCAAATGCTATCTGAACTAAATAATGTTTGTTTGTATTTCTTATTTTAGGACTTCAGAAGGTATTTGTCGAAAATGGAAATAGGTTCTTCAGAACTTTTGAGTCTGCTTCAAATATTTATTGTATATTCGCATCAGAAAATGGTAAAGCATCGAAATTATCCAATATTCTCTGACTGTTATTATGGTTATGTCTTATAATAGGTTGGATTAAAACATTTTTTCTAAGGTTGCACTAATTTTTTATCTTTAGCCTTTATGCTGTAGCTCTGAGCTGAAATACTTTCATTGCACTAAGATTTTGAGACTCCATTTATTACAGAAAGAATTTATGTACAAAAAATTTCGGTCAATTGAAAATTTTTGAGAACTTAAAATTCATGATGAAAACTATAATATAACACAGTACTCTTATGGACCCAACTGTCATGTGAACTATCAAATCCCAACCACTTAACATATATTTTAACACCTTTCTTTCTTAAAACTTTTTCAGCAAGATATAGGTAGGGGGTATGTAGTTTTCTGTAATTCATATTCATAAAAAGTACCATCTAATCTTTCAATTTGTATGTAACTGTATTAGATTGTATTACATATATTACTTCAAATACTTCAGTTGTCCAATTGGCTGTACATCCTATTTCCAAAATTCCTATCAGTTTACTTATACTCTCTTTATCACCAATTTTAAATCTCAATTTCCTTATTAAGTACATTTCTTTTTCAATACTCTTATTTGCAACTTTAGATTTAATTTTTACTGTTCTGTGTTTTGTATTATAATTTTGAAACCAAAACGATCCATTTATAACTATCTTGAAGAGCAAATCTTTTCCACATTTTCTCTTTGACTGTTCTGTTAAATCCTGTTACTGAACATGCTTGCTACAAATCATCAGCTGAGAATACATTCAAATGTATCAGCCACATTTTTACCTATTTTATTTTTAACTGGCTGAGCCCATGCAAACTTTGAGAAAATATTGATTATTAAAAACTATTTGTATTCTTTATTTATTACTGCAATACTTTTCAAGTTTTATGAACCCTTATTTACTAAACCTGCTTGCTATAAATCATGAATAGTAAGTGAAATAACACTTCTTCTAACAGAATTGTACTCATTGGCTTATGTAATTCATTTATGATTTCTTCATGAATTTTTACCACTCTAGAACCATGTTAACTCTCAACTAAAGTTTTTTTTACATATTTAGTTTTCTTTGTATTACACTTGGCACATATACCTTGAATTCTTTGACCATCATTTTTAGCTGTCATTCTTTCTAGATGATGAGTGTCTGTATACTTCTTACACTTCAAAAGACCAAATAGAATCATGTATTTATAAAAGAAAAAATTATAATAATTTAAAATAATTCAGTGTCTCATAATAACTCACCAAATATAGGAATTCGAATATCTACAGTGACTGTTTTAATTGACTCCTTCAATCTTGTAGTAAGAAAATTGCTTTAATATATTGTTAATGACTGACTTGTTTAAGTTATTAAATTTATTTTGTCAAATAGATTTATAGGAATATCAAAATCATGAAATGATAGCTAACTCTTTATGTTTTTACCTAACACTATGATCCATTTAGTGTAAATTTATACTTAAATATATACATCTGTGGTTCAAATCCTGTAAGAAAAGTGAATGCAAGAATTTGCTTATCATGTACCCTGTTTTTAAAATTGTCTATTTGTTAAATAGAAGGTGTCAAGTCTGCTTTCGTAAAATAAACTGACAAAGCTTTCTAAGTATGCTCCTTGGAATATACTTATTTCTCGAAATAATTGTAATGAAATGTAGTTAGCATATTTACATATTGCTGTTTAGGCTCTAAGAGCCATGATTCCAAATATCTCTTAGTAAATGCACCTAAATCATCAAGTGGATCATTTATGTTAACTAATCTTCTACCAAGAAAGTTGATGTAATATTTTGATTTCTTATAAGGTCAGAAAAGTACTTTTTAAGTAGGTTAATATTCTTTTGTACATTTTTTATTTTATTTAACTTAGCTGTCCTAATTGGAAACTTTATATCAGTATTATCAACTAATTTATTTCCAAAAATGTCTATTTACAAAGTATAAAAATTCACTAAAGTTGTAACCCTCAGAAAATAGCTTTAATACAAACAGGCATAAATGCCCACAAATACATTCATCAAAGTTTTGAATCCTCTATGCATTATAATATAAATAATCTGATCCCAAATTTTTATTAACTTCTTTAGGAATATTGCCACCAAATGAATCAAAATCATAAATACTGTTTTTATTTGTATAGTAACAAATCCACTGTGTACTATTGTGATTAGATGTATCTAAGTTAATGATGACATATTCAAAATTTTTCGATCTACTAGTAACTCACCTATAACAAATACACCTCTAGAATATTTTTCTTTAATTCGTTAACTATTATTTATATATCATAATTACTTAAGAGTTTTTGTATTTTAATATTACTTTTTGTACCATTCCTTGTTTTTTTTTTAAACCCTACACCCATCTTCTCCATCTCCAAGTTATGTCTCTTTAATTCAGCTAATTCTGCATCTTCATTTTGTTTCTTGTGAACATCTCTTGTAATTGCTGCAGCACCACCAGCTAAAGATCCTAGTGCCCTAAAGCTGCAAACAGTAGTGGAAGGAACCACCTTCATGTTCATTTAAACCAGATCTTTCTCTGTTGTGTGTCAAATATTCCATTAAAATAACTGTAATAGCAAAGGTTAACATTAATGACCCTCCATTTTAATTTGACTTAATTTCCCACTTTTCTATGCATCTGCGAAATAATTATCAAGGAAATCACATGCCTTCAGTTAATTCTTTGATAGTTAAACTTTAAAAGATTTTGGTTTAGTCTTGGGAGCTGAAGTAATGTTGTAACCAATGCTAAATGCTTTCATTTATATAGGATAAAAATGACATAAAATTAGTTTAAAATCCTAATCCATCATTGTCTGATTTATAGCCATTCCTAATTATATTATTCCACACATTATTTTTCTTATAGCTTTTGCAACTAATCTTTCACCAATTGAAGAGTCTGGAGCATACATTATTTCCTTTGCCTTTAGTTGTAAAACTTTATCTGCTTCATGTCTTGATGATAACTGTATCCAACTCTTCCACCCATGAACCATAGACATTGCCATTGGTGGGGAGGCTTGCGTGCCTCAGCAAATCAGATAGCCATACCATAAGTCCAACCACAATGGTGGAGTATCTGTTGAGAGGCCAGACAAATGTGTGGATCCAGAAGAGGGGCAACAGCCTTTTCAGTAGTTGCAGGGCAACAGTCTGGATGATGAACTGATATGGCCTTGTAACACTAATGATGGCTCAAAGCAAGGGGAAACTACAGCCATAATTTTTCCTGAGGGCATGCAGCTTTACTGTATGGTTAAATGATGATGGCGTCCTCTTGGGTAAAGTATTCTGAAGGTAAAATAGGCCCCCATTCGGATCTTTGGGTGGCAACTACTCAAGAGGATCTCGTTATCAGGAGAAAGAAAACTGGCGTTCTACAGTTCGGAGTGTGGAATGTCAGATCCCTCAATCGGGCAGGTAGGTCAGAAAATTTAAAAAGGAAAATGGATAGGTTAAAGTTAGATATAGTGGGAATTAGCAAAGTTCGGTGGCAGGAGGAACATAACATTCGGTCAGATGAATACAGGTTATAAATACAAAATCACATAGGGGTAATGCAGGATTAGGTTTAATAACGAATTAAAAAAATAGGAGTGTGAGTAAGCTACTAGAAACAGCGTAGTGAATGCCTTATTGTGGCCAAGATAAATACGAAGTGCACACTTACTACAGTAGTAAAACTTAATGTGCCAACTAGTACCGCAAATGACGAAGAAATTGAAGAAATGATGGTGAGATAAAAGAAATTATTGAGATAGTGAAGGGAGACGAAAATTTAATAGTCATAGGTGATTGGAATTCGATAGTAGGAAAAGGAAGAGAAGGAAACATAGTAGATGAATATGCATTGGGGGTAAGAAACGAAAGAGGAAACTGCCTGGTAGAATTTAGCACAGAGAATAAATTAATCATAGCTAACACTTCGTTCCAGTATCATAAAAGAAGGTTGTATACATGGAAGAAGCCTAGAGATACTGACAGGTTTTGCATGGATTATATAATGGTAAGACAGAGATTTAGGAACCAGGTTTTAAATTGTAAGAAATATCAAGGAGCAGATGTGGATTCTGACCACAATCTATTGGTTATCAACTGTAGAATAAAACTGAAGCAACTGTAGGAAGGTGGGAATTTAAGGAGATGGGACCTAAATAAACTGACTAAACCAGAGGTTGTGGAGAGTTCCAGGGAGAGCATAAGGGAACATGGGGAATGAAATAGTGAAGGCAACTGAGGATCAAGTAGGTAAAAAGACGAGGGCTAGTAGAAATCCTTGGGTAACAGAAGAAATATTGAATTTAAATGATGAAAGGAGAAAATATAAAAATGCTGTAAATGAAACAGGCAAAAAGGAATACAAACGTCTCAAAAATGATATCGACAGGAAGTGCAAAATAGCTAAGCAGGGATGGCTAGAAGACAAATGTAAGGATGCAGAGGTTTACCTTACTAGTTGGTTGGTTGGTTTGAGGAAGGACACCAGACAGCGTGGTCATTGGTCTCATCGGATTAGGGAAGGATGGGGAGGGAAGGCGGCCGTGCCCTTTCAGAGGAACCATCTCGGCCTTTGCCTGGAGTGATTTAGGGAAATCACGGAAAACCTAAATCAGGATGGCTGGACGCGGGATTGAACCGTCGTCCTCCCGAATGCGAGTCCAGTGTCTAACCACTGCGCCACCACGCTCGGTACCTTACTAGGGAAATGATTGATACTGCCTACAGGAAAATTAAAGAGACCTTTGGAGGAAAAGAGAACCACTTGCATGAATATCAAGAGCTCAGATGGAAACCCAGTTCTAAGCAAAGAAGTGAAAGCAGAAAGGTGGAAGCAGTCTATAGAGGGTCTATACAAGGGCGATGTACTTGAGGACAATATTATGGAAATGGAAGAGTATGTAGATGAAGATGAAATAGGAGATATGATACTGCATGAAGAGTTTGACAGAGCACTAAAAGACCTAAGTCAAAACGAGGCCCGGGATTAGACAACATTCTGTTAGAACTACTGACAGCCTTGGGAGAGCCAGTCCTGCGAAAACTCTACCATCTCGTGAGCAAAATGTACGACACATGCGAAATACCCTCACACTTCAAGAAGAATATAATAATTCCAATCCCAAAGAAAGCAGGGGTTGACAGATGTAAAATTACCGAACTATCAGTTTAATAAGTCACGGCTGCAAAATACTAACACAAATTATTTACAGATGAATGGAAGAACTGGTAGAAGCCGACCTAGGGGAGGATCAGTTTCGATTCCGTAGATATATTGGTACACGTGAGACAATACTGACCCTTTGGCTTATCTTAGAAGATAGATTAAGAAAAGGCAAACCTAAGTTTCTAGCATTTGTAGACTTGGAGAAAGCTTTTGACACTGTTGACAGGAATACTCTCTTTCAAAATCTAAAGAGGTCGGGGTAAAATACAGGGAGAAAAAGGCTATTTTCAATTTGTACAGAAACCAGATGGCAGTTATAAGAGACTAGGGTCATGAAAGAGAAGCAGTGGTTGGGAAGCGAGTGGGACAGGGTTGTAGCCTCTCTCCAATGTTATTCAATCTGTATACTGAGCAAGCAGTAAACGGAAAAACAAATTGGAGTAGGTATTAAAATCCTTGGAGAAGAAATAAAAACTTTAAGGTTCGCCGATGACATTCTAATTGTGTCAGAGACAGCCAAGGACTTGGAAGTGCAATTGAACGGAATGGGCAGTGTCTTGAAAGGAGGATATAAGATGAACATCAACAAAAGCAAAACGAGGATAAAGGAATGTAGTCGAGTTAACTTTGGTGATGCTGATGGAAATAGATTAGGAAATGAGACACTTGAAGTAGTAAAGGAGTTTTGCTGTTTGGGGAGCGAAATAAGTGATGATGGTCGAAGTGGACAGGATATAAAATGTAGACTGGGAATGCCAAGGACAGCGTTTCTGAAGAAGAGAAATTTGTTGACATCGAGTATAGAGTTAAGTGTCACAAAGTTGTTTCTGAAAGTACTTGTATGGAGTGTAGCCATGTATGGAAGTGAAACATGGACGTAAAATACTTTGGACAAGTAGAAAATAGAAGCATTCCAAATGTGGTGCTACAGAGAATGCTGAAGATTAGATTGGTAGATCACATAACTAATGAGGTGGTATTGAATAGAAATGGTGAGAGCAGGAGTTTATATCATAACTTGGCTAGAAGAAGGGATCGGTTGGTAGGACATGTTCTGAGGCATCAAAATATCACCAATTTAGTGTTGGAGGGCAGTGTGTAACGTAAAAATCGTAGAGGGAGCCAAGAGATGAATATACTAAATATATTCAGAAGGATGTAGGCTGCAGTAGGTACTGCTGGGTGATGAAGAAGCTTGCACACGATAGAGTAGCATGGAGAGCTGCATCAAACCACTCTCTGGACTGAAGACCGCAACAACAACAACGATCTCTGTATGCAATGCCATGTTCCTTACAAGTCTCATCTGTTGGTGTTACTCCTTGACTCCTACAGCGAATCTTTTATCTAGTTTAGTACCAAAACACAGCAATTGTAACCAGGTGGATGTGTTTCAGATGAAAGATTCTAATCATCCAATTAAAAACTCCTTTACCACATTTATCTGGTTTCCAAAATGTATGTAGTAAATTATTTAGATATCTAATTAAATATGTTATACCTTTAGGACTGTTGATATGAAAATCAGTAAATTTACTCTTTAACATTTCTTTTATACCAATTTTTTCATCATGATAATTATTGCTACCAGCCTTTCTTCACCATGAATAACCAGTAATCTGTCAATTAAGTCTTTAATATCATTCACCCAGACATACTCAACATATTTTCCAGTATATTTTTTAATCATTCCTTACCTGATTTTGTTGGAGACACACATAAATAATCTGAAGAATCATTATCTGTTGACTGATTTAATACGTAATCACAACAATTTCCTTAATCTATTTCTTATATATTTCACCTCCTGAATATTTTCTTTTATTGGTGTTTTTGGAAGAATACAGAGAAAGAGTATTAATTAATATGTCTGTGTATTTTGATGAATCTTCTCCATTAAATTCATCACCTAGATCATCCATAGTAATTTGCCATTTTTTTAATAGTCTCATTAATCCATCTGTATCTTTATAAGTTATTCCACCAATTGTTACGTTATCTCCATTGACGTCTATAGATAAATTACCACTATACTTAAAAATATCAATGTTCTTAATCCAAAAGTATGATCTTCACTGCAATTAATGTATTTCAACATCCTTTGACGTATATTTATAATTTGACATTTTCCAATATTTGTGCTAGTAGGATTTTCAGTAAGAATTTCTTATTTTTAATTTCTTCTACAAATTTTCCCAAAAGATTGTGTATTTCTGCATCACTTAATGTCTAATTTCGTAATGATCAATCCATTTTGTTATGACAAGGGACCATTTGCTTTTCAACTTCACTATTTTTTCACTTGCTTTCAATACATTATGACCTATACCCTCAATTCCTATTTTAACTTTTTCGATTGCATCAATAATAGCTTGATCTTCTTTTTTTATATTTTTTGTACTATGTTCTTGGTCATTTCTTCCATTGTCAAAAAGCTTCTTTTAAGTATTCTTTTTTCTTTCTGTTAGGTTTTCCTTTTGTAACAACTTCTGGATCGTATTTACCTAACATCTATTGCAGAAAAATTTAAACATTTATGGTCAAAAATTATGTTCAAAATTTATATTCAACATTTATGTTCAATGTTTATGTTCAACATTTATGTTCAGTGTGTCTGGTTTTAGAAAATCTATAATGTTGTTTCTATATTTTCTATAATTAGACATCTCTGTTATGTCAGTTGTAATAAATCCAAATTGAATCTGATCAGAACATTTACTACACTTTTTTTTAAAATTCATCAAACTTTAAATCTCCACCAACAAACTCCCGATAAATGTGATTTAATTTTGTACCGTCTTGTCTAAAGTTTTTTAGGAAATTAATATTATCCCTTACTATTTGTTTTGGAATCTTGGAATATGTTTGAGCTAATTAAAAACAAACTGCTCCTTTATGTCTACCTCTTGTAAAACATTTGTAGACAATGTCTTGATTTGCAGTAATGAAATAATCAAACAAAACAAATCAATTGTCTTGACATTTCTCTAAATTGATAATTTTATCTTGATTTTCTATAAATGTAAGAATGTTCTCCTTATTTTTCTTGTCAACATTTTCACATTTTTCATAAACTGCAGATACTTTGGTTAATCTAAACTTTTAGAATAAGCATATATGTGTTTCATTTTATCCCAGTTTAGCCATCCTAGAGGTAAAATATCGTTATCAATCATTAGAGTTATATTGCCACATCCACTTGGCCTACTTATTACACATCTTATTGAATTAGGTACTAATTTTCCATGTTTATTTATCACTTTCTTTTCCTTTATTCGTATCTTTGGATCCAAGTCAGCATCCATTTCATTAGTCGATTTTTTACCATTCTAAATGAATATAATATCTCTTTTGAATGATAAGGCATCAGTGCTAAAACGTTTGAATGTTCCCATAAGAGAACAGTTTGAAGAAGTTCCATTAATTGGATTTTATACTGCATTTACATTAAAAATAATAAGTTATATTGTGATGGAGGAACTGTTTTAATCCAAAAGGTCAATATACTCCACAAAAACTAGAAAAATATATTAACAGTGTAGAACCTACTATTAGTATTAAAGAAGATAAATTTTTAAATAGCGTTGTTATTGAAAGTGATGTTCAATTACATATCGATAAACGAGATAGTATTGGAGGTTTGTTAGGTTTCAGTAAACAGATTATTAAACAAAATTAACAGACAATTGCTAACAATGTATCTAAAGTCATCGCCTTTGAATTAAACAATATACATTTCAATTTGGCAAATGGTGTGTTTGTTAAAAATGGTGATCATTTCCACAGGGATATAAATATTATCGCATCTTTTAAACTAAACATTATGTTTGGTGCACCAATTACATATGAGGGAAATCATTCTTTATTTTTCCAATACATGATAAAGTTCACGATTTAGTAATAAATAAGCAATGAGAACGAAAAAGTTACTGATGTTAATGGAGCTACTTTTACAGGGATTTTGGAAATGAAATAATTTATCATAGATTTTTTTCTTAAATAAATGAACAAAATTGAGAGTTATCAAGTTCAGTCATTTCCTGCGAATGAAAAGAATAAATCCAATTTAAATATTTCTAATAAAGATGTAGAAATTAACAGAAACATTGGAGGCATATGGTTAAATGCTAATAGAGCTCAAGTGTATATGATTTTGAAATAATTCGTGAAGATGGAATGGCATTTACTGACTATGAAGGAACATGAAATGTGACGTTAATTGATAACTATATTATTAAGCTGGTTGATTTTATAACTATAAAGAAAGGAAATAATATTCCTTTTAGAATAGCACATCCTTTTATTTCTTCTTCAGTTTTTCTTGAGTTAACTTCATCTTTGATAGAATAGCATTAGAAGGACATATCACTAACAATGGTAAAATAGTGAGAAAAAATTATGAAGTATTATATCCACTATAATTACTTGGAGAATTTTTCAAAGATTATAAAGAAATGATGTTCGAAGGTGATTTAATTATTTCTTTCACATTTAGTAGTGCTAGTAATGATATTATATGATTATGATAGAGTAGCACAAATGAAGATGGAACCGAAGTTCCTGAAACAGTTCCCAAAGAAGATTAAATAGTTGTAAAAAATATGGAAATTAGAGATCCAATTTCTATACATGAACCACAATACCAACTCAAATTAGAACAAAATAGACTCAAGAATCCTAAAATACCAATATATTTTTATTATTTACAGACACATGAAGTTGCTGGTTGAAGTGGTAAAAGAAATCCTGAGTTAAATATTACCAATTATTATAATTCAATGCAGTTTGATATGCCTTTTTTTATTCTTTTAGTATTTAAAACAGATAGAAATAATAATCAGTTAGAAAGATACTTCACTTTTATATCGTGTAAAACTTAAGAATATTTACTTAAAAATGGAAGAAATGAAATTTTTCCACAGGAAATGTGGAATTTAGATTCACTAGATAACTTTCTAAGGGCTTGTGATTCGTCCATGATTTTAAATGTGTTAAACAGTTGAAAGGATATAATGATATGAGTCCATACAATGTTATCACTAACTATCCTATTTATGTTATAAATACGACATGCCAAAAGAATGTTGTAACTACACAAAAAACAACAATGAAATTGTGTGCCATCTTTAATGATAAAATACCTGATAAAACCTTATGTTGTACAGTAATGTGTGGTGAAAAACACATGACATATGACTCACAAGATAGAATATTGGGTATAAATTGTTAGGTGGATAAATGAATAAAAAGTTAAAAATCGTTATAGAAATGTTATCTGCGTGTTTATCTTTTATAGTGAAACATTTTAAGAGAAATAAACTTGAAAGAAATATAAAATTAGTTTTTTTTTCAATTTGAGAATGGTTTTTTATTTTTATTTTTTTGATATGGTTGGATAGATCTTTTGATGTAGATTATGTTAGCATTTTGAATTTTTAAAATCGGTTAATATTTGGCTGAGAAATTAAGAAAAATGTAAGTTTCTCCTTAAATTCTCGAGTTATGCAACCCGCCAAACTTCCATGTATTGCGGGTAGCGGATTTTTTGGGGTAAAACTATTGTCGAAATATGCAATCAGAATTTGTTTCAAAATGACGAAGTTTATTGTAAGAATAAGAATCTGCTCTCCCTAAGGGTTATGGAACCCAACTACATCTGTGTTTCACAAGTCTCTATACAAAAGTGATGAGCGAAATTTAAGTTTGAATCAACCACAGTGCTGCCATCTGGTGGTGGATGTGCTAATTATCACGTGACAAGAGCCAGCTGATAGCTAATCTGTAAAATATAATTCTTTGGTGACATCTTTAGCTGAAGCTTTTGTTTGTCAACTCTCTTAGAATATGACATTTTAAACTTTTATTTGAATTTAGTTTCGTGCTATGAATTGTTCTTAATTAACTGACATTAATTTTCCTTAGTTATCTTGGATAATACATAAAATATTTCAAATGTTCTCGTATCAACTTTGATTTGACTTACTGTGGTATATATACGAGTTCCTTGCAGTATATAGTGAAGTAAACTGGCGGTGGCATGCCTATTTGGTAAACTCATTCTCACTCTCACCTCTATACTTAATAACACCACGAAATAATGGAACACATCTGTTAATTCTGAGGGCAGGTCCCCTGCAGTGGTGTCTATGGAGGTTTACAGGAGTCTGAAAACTCGTTGATGAGTTCAGACAATGTGGGAAATAGTTTTGCACCAAGAAATAATATCAAGTTCCCATGTGTATAAAGTTGGTTGGTTGGTTTGTGGGATTAAAGGGACCAGACTGCAACAGTCATCGGTCCCTTTGTCCAAAAAGTATAAAGTATAAAGTATTAGAAGAACATCACGAAATAGTGGAACACATCTGTTGAGTCAGATGGCAGGTTTCCGTGCTGTGTGTGTATATAGTGGTAGAGGAACCCCCATGAAAAAATAGAACATCTGCTTATTGAGAGGGCAGGTTTCCATGCTGTAATGCATTAGAGGAGTCTGCGAACTCAGTAATGAGTTCAGACAATATGAGAATGATTTTGTACTGTTTAACATTGTTCTAATATGTTTTATTTTAGGGGTCAGCTTAATGACCTCTGGATTTTCATGGATTCTTTATCTAACACTTACAAATCTGAGAAACTAAGCTATAAGTGCGCTAGAAAATTTGTGATAGAAAAAGTCGGTTTCTTACGTCGATTTTTGATTGTGTCATGTAGCTTTTTATGACTTTTGGAAATATTGTTACTTACCAAAATGGTGCAAAAAGAGCCTAAAATAGCGGAAAACCTGAGAGTCTTCGGAAAGTGAGATTTCTGAAAAGCGTAGAAAAAGTGAGAAAAAGTGCCAAATATTGCGAGTTTTGAAAAGTGCGGAAAAAGGTACGGAAAAAGCGTAAGAAAGTGCTAGTTCCGAAAAGGTGCGCTACAATCCCCAATATACATCTGCTTCTGAAGGATTACGTGAATGGAAATCTGAGATTGTTTGCTCGGGACGTTGCGGTGAACATGAGAGTGTCGTCGTTGAGTTGGTGTGATGAACTGCAACTTGCGCTAAATTTAGAAAAAATAAGTTAATGTCAATAAGTGGGAAAACAACTCTACAATTTCCTAATAAATCACTGGTGATTTAATGAGTAACAAGAATTAAATATCTAGGCATAACGTTGGAATCCCAGCCTCCTGATTTCAACTGAGGAGCTACGTGACTGAGCAGTAGCGGCTCCACGATCTTGAAGGTCTCCAAGGCGACCGGGAGAGCGGTGTGTTGACCACCTGACCCTCCATACCGCATTCGCATGATGCTGCAGGGCCGAGATGACATGGCGCCGGTAGACACCCAGTGAACGAGAAGCTCGTTTATAACGGTGTAAAGCGATGTGAAATGTAAAGAGCACCTGACATCAGTTTTAGGGAATTGGGAGAACTGAGAAAATGTGTAGTTTATGCGTGAAGGAGATACGGTATAGAACGCTAGTGCGACCTATTCTGTAGTACCACTGAAGTTTATCTGACCTCCAACCAGGTCTGATTAATAGAAGATATTGAAGCATTAGACAGGCATACTGCTAGATTCATTGGAGCACATATGATCAACAAAGTGCTACGGAGATGCTTATTGAATTGAAAATAGGAGTCACTGGAGGGAAGACTGTTAATTTTTGCAAAACTCTGTAGAGAAAATTTTGAGAACCAACACTTGCAGCTAACTGCTGAATGATTTTAGTAACTCCAGCGTACGTTTCGCGTGGGGATAGCGAAGATTAAAGGAAATCTATCGACCATGTTACTGGTGGACCAGGAAACGAAACGTTCAGTAACAGTACAAAGTGTAGCACTGCTTATTTTTAGAAGCAGAACTGTCCGTATTTCATGCTTGAGTGACGTCAAGTCAGTAAGAAGCTGTAACTGTTGATATAAATGTGCTATATGTAATGTGCTTGTTAAAAAAGTCTTTCTTTTTGTTGGCCTCACGTTGACCGAGCAAGTTCCTAGCAAGCTTATCCATTGATGTTCTACCGACGCATCGATCGACAGAGCGTGTTACTGAACGAAGGGCGCCAAACGTTCGCGCCAGAGAGAACAGCTGGGGATCATCGTCAGGAACTATTATGCTGTCTATTAATAACAGATTGTAGAAAAAGGTTTGTGATTTACGTATCTCCTATGTCAGTGTTGGAAAAGTCTTTCATATGTAATGATCTACATAACACATCTCAGCGTGTGATTAAAAAAGTATTTTTTTTTCGTTTGTTTGCGTCGAGCACGTCTTTTGAGTTGAGTAGTACCCCTACAACTTCAAGAAAAGAAATACTTTTTCACTTTACCAGAAACTGGTTGATATGGCAAAAGTCTATTTGAACGACTTTGAAACCAGTTTCTTCATATTCGACCTTATTCTGAATGGGCAATCAACACTTGAAAGCCATTAATGTGAAGATACTAATCTGAAAACTATTACGAACTTCAGATAACACTGTTGAGTGTACTGATCTTTAAAGGGTGACTCATAACATTGAAATTAATGCTTTAGTTGCAGTAGTGACATTTTACTGTGATAATTAATTTCTTTTAAAAGTGACAGTCAGGAATACAGTTCATAAAAAGTAATTCAGTCAATGATTCAAATTAGAATTTGAAACTAGTTGCATGTAACCCAAATGATTGTAGAGCATTACGTGTACATTAAATTTGCAACGACTTGTAACATCTACGAATGGCTACTGAAAACTGATTTAATGCCCAAAAAAGTTCTGATGCCCAAAATACACTCTAAGATAAAAAGAAAACAAAATAAAAAGAAACGACCCACAACGAAGGACTTTTTAGAATGGGACGGAAATCGGTAAATATGATGTACTTGTAAAGACAAACACATGAGCACAATTTCAGGAAATTTGGATGATTTATTAAAGAGAAATGGCTTCACAAACTGAATAAGTAGATAACGTGCTAGGCTACCTGTGACCATTATGCAAGCAATTATTCGGCTTGGCATTGATTGATCCAGAGGGACATCGTGCCAAATTCTGTTCAATTGACGCGTTGGTTCGTTAAACTCCCTTGATGGTTGGAGGGTCCTTCCATAAAGCACCAAAGGCACTCAGTTGCCGTGAGATCTATTGAACTTTCTGGTCAAAAAAAGCTTTGGCTTCCCAGAGACAAGCCGTATAAATTACCGCCGTGTGCGGGCGGGCATAATATGTAAGCCCAGCATGGCTTGCCGTGAAGGGCAAGCAATGCAGCGATGTAGATTGGTGTGGCGGAGCATCGCGAGATATACGAGGGTTGCCCAGAAGGTAATGCACCGCATTTTTCATCAACAATCCTTTGAGAATTACAGACACGAAAGAATGGTGATTTATATACAACCCCTTTTTCCACGTAATCTCTATTCCGTTCTATGACCTTCCTCCAGAGCAAAACAAGGGCGTACATGGCCTGTCAGTATGTCCTTGTCTCGAGCACGGAGCCAGCGCTTTACTGTGTGAATCACCTCCTCATCCTCCTCAAAATGTCTTCCACAAATGGCATCGTTTTAATGACCCAAACAAGTGGAAGTCCGAGGGGGCTGCAACATGGCAGCCGTGACAGCCGTGGATAGTCTTCCCGACCGCTGTATATTGTGTGGCTCCGCCGAACCTCCTTCTGATGACCTCACCCTCCGTGCCCAGCTACTAACTGTACTTCTGTTGACAGCAGATGCTCCATAGACTTTGCAAAAGCATTTGTGAATATTCGCTAAAGTAATTTTCTCTGCAGTGAGAAATTCCATGACGGCACTTGGCTTGTTTGTAACGTACGTTACCTATAGACGCAATTTCAAACTGTCCTGCAGCTACGCTGTATGTCGGAAGTGACGGAAACTTGGTGCGCTTAGTCAGGAGACTTCAAATAACACATACGTAACGTTTCGCCTCCGTAGCATTCCTTTCGGCTGCCAAAAAATATGCGGTGCCCTACTTTCAGGGCAATCCCTATACACTGAAGAACCACAGAAACTGGTACACATGCCCAATGTCGTGTAGCTCCCCCACGAGCACGCAGAGTGCCGCAACACAACGTGGCATGGCCTCGACTAATGTTTGAAGTAGTGCTGGAGGGAACTGACACAATGAATCCTGCAGAGCTGTCCAAAAATCCGTAAGAGAACGAGATGGTGGAGATCTCTTCTGAACAGTACCTTGCAAAGCATCCCAGATATGCTCAACAATGTTCATGTCTGGGGAATCTGATGGCCAGCGGAAGTATTTAAACTCAGAAGAGTGTTCCTGCAGCCACTATGTAGCAATTCTGGACGTATGGGGTGTCGCCTTATCCTGCTGGAATTGCCCAAGTCCGTCTGATTGCACAATGGACATGAACGGATGCAGGCGGGGGATGCTTACGTACGCGTCACATGTCTGTCGTATCTAGACGTACCAGAAATCCCACATCACTCTAACTGCATGCCCCACATCATTACAGAGCCTCCGCCAGCTTGAACAGTTCCCTGCTGACGTGCGGGGTCCGTGGATTCATGTGTGATGGCAGCGGTTCAATGTTAGAGCTACATCACTTTGCTGTACCCCAGAAAGGTGAAAACTTCCCCTGCTGTCAAGATTTATGTAGTAAAACATCAATGTGCATAGCCCACGTTTAAAATATCTTTCGAAAAGTTGACTCAGTGAACAGTGTACAAAATTCACAGAATCCCGCTACGATTGGAGGCACAGCACTGAACTTGCGGCTCTATTTCACATTACTTGGTCAAAAGAATATGAAAAAAGGGTTTTCCGACAAAAATAATGTAAGCTAAGGTAGTCACTGTTGTTTCTTAAAACTTGTATTGTCTTCAGGAGTTTACATTGCGTTTCCCGGAGTGCACACTTTGCGAGCTCGAAGTATTGTCATATTATGACTGCTTTACACTCTTCTTAATATGCAGTCAGAGATTCTCAACAACTCCTACTTACGTTGTTTCATCTTCCACTGTGCTGAAAGCACAAGTTTACGACGCTTGTATGAAAATGGCAGA
Source organism: Schistocerca nitens (assembly GCF_023898315.1). Classification (NCBI taxonomy): domain Eukaryota; kingdom Metazoa; phylum Arthropoda; class Insecta; order Orthoptera; family Acrididae; genus Schistocerca; species Schistocerca nitens. The sequence continues at coordinate 704,831,373 of NC_064617.1, read as the reverse complement.
CGTGCAAAAGACGTCTCTGGTGAGAAAACTACGTTCAAGTTATAGCAGCGAATAGTCCAGGTACCCTCAACTAGAAGCGTAACAGTCGTAATATGAGCATAAAGACGGAAACTACAATTTATCGTGGAGGTTTTATGTGTGTTTACGGACGTAACGGTCGTAGTAAAGGTGGAGTTAACGCTGTTATTGCGCACTCCTCTTGAAGATCGCATCACCTCAGTCTTGCAAGTCACCGCAGTGTGTGCCTCAAGTAACAGAGAGACCTAACAGTATATTATCTGTGCGAGAGGTGTATTATCGGGGATTAGCCCGAGCTGGGCATAGTGAAGTGAAACTAATTCAGTGAGATAGTGTGGCTTTGCGGGAAAAGCAATTTCGGCAAAAGACGAAAACCTCGTGCCACTGCGCGGTGCAGTTTTGAATTACAATTAACATCCATATGTATTTAATCAACACAGTGGCTCTATACAGTGATGTGATGCAATTGCGACACGATTACAGTCTATGTGTTACACCAGTTCCGTATGTTATTGTGAAAACACTTTCATAACAGTGAACAAAATGGCTCTGAGCACTATGGGACTTAAATGCTCAGGTCATCAGTCCCCTAGAACTTAGAACTACTTAAACCTAACTAACCTAAGGACATCACACACATCCATGCCCGAGGCAGGATTCGAACCTGCGACCGTAGCGGTCGCGCGGTTCCAGACTGTAGCGCCTAGAACCGCTCGGCCACTCTGGCCCGCCTTCATAACAGTGGAAAAACCTTTAATATTCAATGACCATAACGTGTAACGCAAAACACAGTGTAGTGCAAAATCCCTCAGGTAAAACATGTATACTTTCACCGCAGTCGTTGGCAGAGCAGCTTAGCATTTAGTCTTTCTCCCTCTTCCATTCTTTTCAGTAAATAAGTATTCGGAGTGTATACCGGCGAACTCTTCATCTGCATACATTTCCATAATGCTGATTTTCCACCATTAACGGACATTTAAAACTACTCGATTACAAACACTGCGCCCGCATCTCGTGGTCGTGCGGTAGCGTTCTCGCTTCCCACGCCCGGGTTCCCGGGTTCGATTCCCGGCGGGGTCAGGGATTTTCTCTGCCTCGTGATGGCTGGGTGTTGTGTGCTGTCCTTAGGTTAGTTAGGTTTAAGTAGTTCTAAGTTCTAGGGGACTTATGACCACAGCAGTTGAGTCCCATAGTGCTCAGAGCCATTTTTTTTTACAAACACTGCACACAAATGAGAAATAGCGAAAGCAAGTTGAGGACGAAGCGTAACGTGGGCGTTACTGGTGTCAGCAGGCACTACCGTGAGTTAACTGGAGCAAGTTTGCTTCCCATAAGGAAATATAGAGCATACCCGCACCATTCCCACCGTTGAGCAGATGCAGTACAGACGAAACGATATGTAATTATTGTGTAGCGAGCTGCCGGAGATCATCGGCTCCTAGTATCGAAGTAGTCAGAAAATATTCGTGAACAGCCTCCGAAATTTTATCTGTGGAGCTCAGCTGCAACTCATATAAGAGATTTTTCATGTTTTTAGAGATTTAGGGGAAGCATAGCAGCTCCATGAAAAGTACGAATTACCAGAAGACAGTTCTCTAATCGAATAAATAACGACAGAAAGAGGCAGAAAGGAGGGAAGCCCCTCCACCAACCAGTAATGTTAAAAACGATATTCAAATTACGTCCTATGAATCTATGATTTCGATATTAAGGAATTGCAGCCGGAATCAGTCAACTGATGTAATTACCTGACTGTAACACTGTGTTGCCATATGAAATTGAGTGATCGCCGACGCACCACCGCAGGTAACAGTCTTCTATTAATTTGTAGGATAATTTTGGAAATTTGTGGTAAGGTTTTATGGGACCAAACTGCTGAGGTCATCGGTCCCTAAGCCTACACACTACTTAATCTAACTGAAACTAACTTACGATATGGACAGCACAGACACACATGCCCAAGGGAGGACTAGAACCTCCTACGGGGGGAGCAGTACGGACCGTGACAAGGCGCCTGAGACCGCGCGGCTACCCTGCGCGGCTCAGTGTAGGATAATGGTACTGGTTAAATACTATCAGCCTACAAAGGGGATCGCCTACAGTTAGTAATCTAGCCCTTCTTAAAACACTATTCAAGGTTTTGGTGATGGTGATTATGTCCGACAAGTGGAAAGGATCGGAAAAACCGATCGATTGTAACCGATACCCGTAGTTTCACTCTTAATAACCAACATTTATCAAAATTTGTTTGGTATCGGTTGAAACAGGTTGAAACTAGCAAGGTCTTGAAAGGCCTACGGAAGCATGTAACGTTGAATGTTTGATAGTAATAGGCCTCTGAAAAGAAAAAAAAAAAAAAAAAAAAAAAAAAAAACAGAACTTAACTGCTCTTCCTATAAATTATAAAGAAATCAATTCGCAAATATATGACAATATTTTCTAACAATCTCTAACAACTGTTTTGCAACTGTACGCAATTGGCAAGTTACCTCGTTCTGCCGCTGCAGCTGCGTGATCGGTAACATGTTAAAAGTACTTCAAAAGCGATACTGCGATCCATGCAGGTTGCAACGCATGGCCATAATAATGGCAACAACTACTGCCGTTATTATTATTTTCTTAATAGAGCAATTGAATGATCGGGGGGGGGGGGGAGGGGGGAGGGTCAACTAGTCTTAAACAGTGTAAGACAATGGAAGAAACCAATTAGGACTTTAATTTACTAATTCGCAAAATAGATTACTTAAACACTGACAAACTTTACACAGACCTTAATTATTTCACAATGCCTATACTCAATAAACACGTTCCTGGCCACCTCAAAAATACGAATATTACTCTCAATATGCATACAAAAATGTGACAAAATCCCTCCAGTGTGCCAGAAAGCAACAACCACGTGCAACAAAAGAGCAAATTAGCAAAAAAGTCCTCAATTAATGCCAAAGTCTCCTCTGGCGCTACTTGCACGATCACGGCAGTCTTTGAGCTCTCATGTCGCGCGGCTTCTCTTCAACGCAGGCTAGCTCAGACCACTTCCGACTCCTTTCTACAACTGTTTGCTCGCTACTACTCGCTATAATAATATCTCAGACTCAGAGTTTGTTTACGCACACCACAGCAGAATCATTGGTCAACTTTGGAGAAAATTATTAACGTCGAATTTTCAAGGTGTGTTTCTATATGGGTAAAAAACCGTTAAATCAATCAGCCATAACAGCAGTGCGAAAAATTTTCATTGTTAAATAAACATTTTTCCAAAAAACTGTAATTTTTTTAAAAAAATTGGTTTGGGTTCAAAAATTGCCTTCTTACAGAAAATCAGAAAAACGATCAGTGCTATTTTCATAACAGCGCCGACAGAAACGAGCAAGTAATACATGGCATAAGAATGGGAACAGCATCGCTAAAATAATAATGTCCCTGTTTCCGTGTGTCGTGGATAACCACAATTCATTCACAGTGTATGATAAAAATAGAAAGTGGCGAATCTGCTGCCTGTGTCTACGTAATATGCCTTTATCTGCTTGTAGGTATCACCCGTGGTCTAGGGGTAGCGTCTTTGATTGATAATCGTCTTCGGTCCCGCGTTCGATCCCCGCCACTGCCTAAATTTTGATAAATAATCAGCATTGGTGGCCGAAGACTTCAGGCATAAGAAGTCAGCCTCATTCTGCCAACGGCCTTGTCAAAGAGGGCGGAGGAGCGGATAGAGGTTCAGGGCACTCTCTTGTCCTAGGGGTGGGAAATTGCCCCTAAAGGCAAAAGAATCAGCAATGATCAACGACATGAGGATGCAGAAGGCAATGGAAACCACTGCATTAAAGACACGTAACGTGTATCCACAGGACATGTGACCTGTAATTGGCAAAAGATTCCGGAATAGTCCCCCATTCGGATCTCAGGGAGGGGACTGCCAAGGGGGAGGTTACCATGAGAAAAAGATTGAATAATCAACGAAAGGATAACGTTCTACGAGTCGGGGCGTGGAATGTCAGAAGCTTGAACGTGGTAGGGAAACTAGAAAATCTGAAAAGGGGTCAGTGAAGTGAAGTGGAAGGAAGACAAGGATTTCTGGTCAAATGAGTATCGGGTAATATCAACAGCAGCAGAAAATGGTAAAACAGGTGTAGGATTCGTTATGAATAGGAAGGTAGGGCAGAGGGTGTGTTACTGTGAACAGTTCAGTGACCGGGTTGTTCTAATCAGAATCGACAGCAGACCAACACCGACAACGATAGTTCAGGTATACATGCCGACGTCGCAATCTGAGGATGAACAGATAAAGAAAGTGTATGAGGATATTGAAAGGGTAATGCAGTATGTAAAGGGGGACCAAAATCTAATAGTCATGGGCGACTGGAATGCAATTGTATGGGAAGGAGTAGAAGAAAAGGTTACAGGAGAATATGGGCTTTGGACGAGGAATGAAAGAGGAGAAAGACTAATTGAGTTCTGTAACAAGTTTCAGCTAGTAATAGCGAATACCCTGTTCAAGAATCACAAGAGGAGGAGGTATACTTGGAAAAGGCCGGGAGATACGGGAAGATTTCAATTACACTCCTGGAAATTGAAACAAGAACACCGTGAATTCATTGTCCCAGGAAGGGGAAACTTTATTGACACATTCCTGGGGTCAGATACATCACATGATCACACTGACAGACCCACAGGCACATAGGCACAGGCAACAGAGCATGCACAATGTCGGCACTAGTACAGTGTATATCCACCTTTCGCAGCAATGCAGGCTGCTATTCTCCCATGGAGACGATCGTAGAGATGCTGGATGTAGTCCTGTGGAACGGCTTGCCATGTCATTTCCACCTGGCGCCTCAGTTGGACCAGCGTTCGTGCTGGACGTGCAGACCGCGTGAGACGACGCTTCATCCAGTCCCAAACATGCTCAATGGGGGACAGATCCGGAGAACTTGCTGGCCAGGGTAGTTGACTTACACCTTCTAGAGCACGTAGGATGGCACGGGATACATGCGGACGTGCATTGTCCTGTTGGAACAGCAAGATCCCTTGCCGGTCTAGGAATGGTAGAACGATGGGTTCGATGACGGTTTGGATGTACCGTGCACTATTCAGTGTCCCCTCGACGATCACCAGTGGTGTACGGCCAGTGTAGGAGATCGCTCCCCACACCATGATGCCGGGTGTTGGCCCTGTGTGCCTCGGTCGTATGCAGTCCTGATTGTGGCGCTCACCTGCACGGCGCCAAACACGCATACGACCATCATTGGCACCAAGGCAGAAGCGACTCTCATCGCTGAAGACGACACGTCTCCATTCGTCCCTCCATTCACGCCTGTCGCGACACCACTGGAGGCGGGCTGCACGATGTTGGGGCGTGAGCGGAAGACGGCCTAACGGTGTGCGGGACCGTAGCCCAGCTTCATGGAGACGGTTGCGAATGGTCCTCGCCGATACCCCAGGAGCAACAGTGTCCCTAATTTGCTGGGAAGTGGCGGTGCGGTCCCCTACGGCACTGCGTAGGATCCTACGGTCTTGGCGTGCATCCGTGCGTCGCTGCGGTCCGGTCCCAGGTCGACGGGCACGTGCACCTTCCGCCGACCACTGGCGACAACATCGATATACTGTGGAGACCTCACGCCCCACGTGTTGAGCAATTCGGCGGTACGTCCACCCGGCCTCCCGCATGCCCACTATACGCCCTCGCTCAAAGTCCGTCAACTGCACGTACGGTTCACGTCCACGCTGTCGCGGCATGCTACCAGTGTTAAAGACTGCGATGGAGCTCCGTATGCCACGGCAAACTGGCTGACACTGACGGCGGCGGTGCACAAATGCTGCGCAGCTAGCGCCATTCGACGGCCAACACCGCGGGTCCTGGTGTGTCCGCTGTGCCGTGCGTGTGATCATTGCTTGTACAGCCCTCTCGCAGTGTCCGGAGCAAGTATGGTGGGTCTGACACACCGGTGTCAATGTGTTCTTTTTTCCATTTCCAGGAGTGTAGATTACATCATGGTCAGACAGAGATTCCGAATTCAGATACTGGATTGTAAGGCGTACCCAGGAGCAGATTTAGGCTCAGATCACAGTATAGTGGTGATGAAGAGTAGGCTGAAGTTCAAGACATTAGTCAGGAAGAATCAATACGCAAAGAAGTGGGATACGGAAGTACTAAGGAATGACGAGATACGTTTGAAGTTCTCCAACGCTATAGATACAGCAATAAGGAATAGCGCAGTAGGCAGTACAGTTGAAGAGGAATGGACATCTCTAAAAACGGCCATCACAGAAGTTGGGAAGGAAAACATAGGTACAAAGAAGGTAGCTGCGAAGAAACCATGGGTAACAGAAGAAATACTTCAGTTGATTGACGAAAGGAGGAAGTACAAACATGTTCTGGGAAAATCAGGAATACAGAAATACAAGTCGCTGACGAATGAAATAAATAGGAGGTTCAGGGAAGCTATGACGAAATGGCTGCAGGAAAAATGTGAAGACATCGAAAAAGATATCATTGTCGGAAGGACAGACTCAGCATACAGGAAAGTCAAAACAACCTTCGGTGACATTAAAAGCAACGGTGGTAACATTAAGAGTGCAAAACATTCCATCATAATTTCTAAAATCATTGGGGGAAGTGGCAACAAAACGACTATTCACGTTGGTGTGTAGAATATATGAGTCTGGCGACATACCATCTGACTTTCGGAAAAGCATCATCCACACAATTCCGAAGACGGCAAGAGCTGACAAGTGCGAGAATTATCGCACAATCAGCATAACAGCTCATGCATCGAAGCTGCTTACAAGAATAATATACAGAAGAATGGAAAAGAAAATTTAACAGCTCATGCATCGAAGCTGCTTACAAGAATAATATACAGAAGAATGGAAAAGAAAATTGAGAACGCGCTAGGTGACGATCAGTTTGGCTTTAGGAAAAGTAAAGGGACGAGAGAGGCAATTCTGACGTTACGGCTAATAATGGAAGCAAGGCTAAAGAAAAATCAAGACACTTTCATAGGATTTGTCGACCTGGAAAAAGCGTTCGACAATATAAAATGGTGCAAGCTGTTCGAGATTCTGAAAAAGTAGGGGTAAGCTATAGGGAGAGACGGGTCATATACAATATGTACAACAACCAAGAGGGAATAATAAGACTGGACGATCAAGAATGAAGTGCTCGTATTAAGAAGGGTGTAAGACAAGGCTGTAGCCTTTCGCCTCTACTCTTCAATCTGTACATCGAGGAAGCAATGATGGAAAAAAAAGAAAGGTTCAGGAGTGGAATTAAAATACAAGGTGAAAGGATATCAATGATACGATTCGCTGATGACATTGCTATCCTGAGTGAAAGTGAAGAAGAATAAAATGATCTGCTGAACGGAATGAACAGTCTAATGAGTACACAGTAAGGTTTGAGAGTAAATCGGAGAAAGACGAAGGTAATGAGAAGTAGTAGAAATGAGAACAGCGAGAAACTTAACATCAGGATTGATGGTCACGAAGTCAATGAATTCTGCTACCTAGTCAGTAAAATAACCAATGACGGACGGAGCAAGGAGGACATCAAAAGCAGACTCGCTATGGCAAAAAAGGCATTTCTGGCCAAGAGAAGTCTACTAATATCAAATACCGGCCTTAATTTGAGGAAGAAATTTCTGAGGATGTACGTCTGGAGTACAGCATTGTATGGTAGTGAAACATGGACTGTGGGAAAACCGGAACAGAAGGGAATCGAAGCATTTGAGATGTGGTGCTATAGACGAATGTTGAAAATTAGGTGGACTGATAAGGTAAGGAATGAGGAGGTTCTGCGCAGAATCGGAGAGGAAAGGAATTTGTGGAAAACACTGATAAGGAGAAGGGACAGGATGATAGGACATCTGCTAAGACATGAGGGAATGACTTCCATGGTACTAGAGGGAGCTGTAGAGGGCAAAAATTGTAGAGGAAGACAGAGATTGGAATACGTCAAGCAAATAATTGAGGACGTAGGTTGCAAGTGCTATTCTGAAATGAAGAGGTTAGCACAGGAAAGGAATTCGTGGCGGGCCGCATCAAACCAGTCAGTAGACTGATGACGAAAAAAAAAAAAGCTCTTGAAACCGGACAAATTAACTCGAAAACACATTTCTTCAAACTCAGTTTTCACCCTTCAGCACTGACCATTTGTAATACCAAAGTAGTGGTATGATCCGGTATTAAGATTTTTGAGCGGAAATTCATAAACTTAGAATCAACAGAAGTATACTGGTGATCTTTAGTATTATTTAACGATTTATGTTTTTTAAGAAAAGAAACGAATAGTGAACGGACTGTTTTTTCCTTTATTTGCCTACATAATTTAATATTTCGATTTTATGTGTCTTGAAATTGAGAGAATGGAGATTTTTTAAATCATTCTTAAATTTTTTTTCGTTTATTACAGGAAGCAACAGAAATAAAAAACCGAAAATCAGTTATTTGAGTAACTGGTTATTTGGAGCAATGTCATCAGTCAAATCAAACTGGCATGGAAACAAACCGATGCAACAGAAAACCGATTGTTTCAGTGAGAACGATTTCTAAGAAATGATGATTAAAAGTTCACTTGATTAGCGATCAGTCTCGTTCTTAGAAACGGTCCTTCACAGTCCACTGCGAGTGCGGTCTCTGTCGTTCTTAGGAAAATACGTTCACAGTTCACTTCGACAGGTCTCGTTGTCGCCTCAGTCCAGTTCCTCTGCTCCTCGTTCCCTCCTCGGTCTCGTCGGCCGGTTTCGTTATTTTTGTGAAGACACTCGTTCAACTTTTTTATAATTATATAACTTACATAAAATCTGCTTCTCTCCTTATCATTTTTATCAACTGTAGAACACACGTTTATCACATTGATAGTTGGCTTTTTGTTTGGCCAAGCAAACTTTTTTTATTTAGTAGATTGCATTTCATTTCCTTGATTTAACGACTGGTTTTTAAAGTAACTTTTAATACTTGTTTTAACTACAGGTTATATAAAACTTACTTTTTTTATCTTTACTTTCAAAAGTATAACTTGGCACTTAGGGAGGCTCTTATTTTACAAGTTGCATTGTTTCTTTGTAAGACACCCTAGTTTGGTTTCTTTGCGCACAAAAATGAGTAGTACATGTTCCCAGGTCAGGGAGAAAGGAGAAGCGGTGCCTCCCCACATAGAAAAAACCGTAGAATTGCATAAAATAGTATTTACTTTTTTGTCTTGATAAACACCGTTCAGAAGAAGCTTTTCAATGAATTATTGTTCTTTTTTTATTTTTCAGCTTCATTATTAATACGATATTACTGTAGTTCCTTTAATAATACAACCTACAAATGTAGTATTTTCTAAATGTGAGGCAAATATGACGAGAAAACCACATATTATTTTAAGCTTACTTCTTCTTCGATAAAGTCTCTGTTTTGCCCTGAAAGCTTAGGGAACACTCAGAAACAATATGAAGCATATGTAGCTTCAGTTCCTTGTTTTCTTATAAATTATTTATTGTAGTGTCCCGTGGGTTTTGCGCCGTTTCAGAGCCGGGTAATTTACAATTCTTACTTTAGTAACTGGGTGTAGACCGCTGACGACAGGAAGAGGACCTTTAGGAATGACTCAGGCACTCTGAGACCCATTAAAACAATTCTGCCCAGTAATTTGGAAGGAGAATGACCTACACACAAAATCTTTTCAACAGCAGAAGAATAGCCCTCAAGAGAAACTGCTTTGCCGGCCGCGGTGGTCTAGCGGTTCTAGGCGCTCAGTCCGGAACCGCGCGACTGCTACGGTCGCAGGTTCGAATCCTGCCTCGGGCATGGATGTGTGTGATGTCCTTAGGTTAGTTAGGTTTAATTAGTTCTAAGTTCTAGGGGACAGATGACCACAGATGTTAAATCCCATAGTGCTCAGAGCCAATTGAACCATTTTTAGAAACTGCTCCTCCCGAGTCGGGTTACAAAATTCAGTCAAGTTAAATGAGCCACATCGACACTGGCGCGCCACATATATCGCTACTGATTCCTGCACTGACGAGGAGAACACGGCAAGTGTCGTAACCTGACTTTCCAGAAACTACGCTCAGGGGAACGTGAGTCACAATAAGCGACCAGTCTCTGCTTACCCGTAGGTACTCTACCGTTTCTGAGAAAACGACCGTGAAAGTTTTCGACATAATTTGGATGTCTTTCACTGCTTGGTAAGCCTAGCAAAATTGGTGGCATAGTAGCTAGTGTCGTAGCCTTTCACCTTCATGTCTCTTGTTCGAAACCCGATTTCTGTTTGTATTTATTTTATTTTTCATTTTTGTACGTAGAAGGACATTACACGAACGTTTCTTGACAGGATGAGGGATACAAGGACGCCAGAGATAACAGTTTTTGTAAATTGTCATATTCTTATATTTTATTCGGCTGCGCGGAATTAGCCGAGCGGTCTGTGGCGCTGCGGTCGGACTGTGCGGCTGGTCCCGGTGGAGGTTCGAGTCCTCCCTCGGGCATGGGTGTTTGTGTTTGTCCTTAGGATAATTTAGGTTAAGTAGTGTGTAAGCTTAGGTACTGATGACCTTGGCAGTTAAGTCCCATAAGATTTCACACACATTTGAACATTTTTAAATGTTTTATTCTTATATAATTTCTTAATTCATCTTTTTATTCTTACCTTTATTCTTCAGGAAAAATTGGTGCATTCCCTTCGAGAATGATTGTAGAAATAATCGACACCTAGAAATTCTTAATAGCACCATCACTGCGCAAAGACAGGTTTGCGTCAGCAGCTTTTCTTCGTACGAATCTCATTCGCGAAAGAAACTTCGTTAACACTGCTGAAAATGTCCCGTTTTGGCAATAATTTCGCGCAGGCTAGGCACAGTGGATCACTTTCCCGAAAACTGCGCTTGCAATTGAGTATGGATCAAGGTACACTACAGCTACCTTAACAAAAAAATATTAAAATTATTTTTCTATTTATTTACTGTTCCTTTAATCGTTCATCATGCATAGAATTAGCAGATGAATAACCACAACGTTATTAGAGTATACATTGGAAAACATTCCTGTAGAAAAATTCTACAAACATGGCTGCGTAAATGAAAAATAAAAATGAAAATAGGGTTTCTAACACGTGGCGCAACGATGTGAAACCGCGAAGCTGTCACTGTGTTATAGCTACGGTTCAATTTACTATTCACTTAACGACATGTAAAGTACCGCTAAAACTTTCACCGTCGTTCTTTAAGAAAAGGCCGAGGATCTACAGCTAAGGCAAGACTCGTTAACTCTTATTTTGACCTCTTCTCCATTGAGTTAAGTTTCTGGGAAATCGGATTAGGGCAGTTTCCGTGTTCTCCTCGTGAGACATAATTATACTCTACAAGACAAGTGTCAGCACCCAAGGGGACACATTTCAAAATCACTCTTACCTTTCTGCCATGTCAGGTTTGTTATGCCCTCAGAGTCACAAATAACCTGGTACCATGTACAACGATCCCTCCTTTTCCGTTGTTGTACGTATATGAAACGTTATGTAGGTATTTTTGACGTCAGTACGAAAGTATCGGATAATGCGTCATGGAATTTGAGTGTCCCTCTTGCTGCACTACAAACTACGGCTAGCACATGCTCTATAGCCACCACATACAAGGGACTGAAGTCCCACCGTACCCCATCTGCCAATCCCTGTCTGCACTGAATGCGGTATAGTCAATGTCATTCATTGTCGTAAGCATTTCGGCGTTGTTTAAACGACAACTTCAGACGAAGTGATTGGAGTACCATAGTCCTGTACGACGATACTGTGTATATATTACCATCGCCATTTTTCTTCTCATTCATTCCATACCGTTACTGAGGATAAAAGATATTTTAGAGACAGTAAGACTTCTTTTGATGACAACCATGCTCTCTCTGCTTCTACGTCTCCATTTCTTTCCGAGCAACGGAGCGTGATTGTCAGAAAATGAATTACGCTAAAACTTAGATTGTCGGGAGTCGGTAGACGTGGCTGACGGTCGCACTTTCCAAGCGCTCTGACATCAGCACCAGCAGTTGCTGTAAGCTACATGTAGTTGACTTCTATAATTTGTTCCCGTGCCCTTCGGTTTGCTTCTGACCTGGTATTCCTTAATTCCATGTGCCTATGAAGGTTTTCGTAGTTGATTTGTACCTTGCTCATAACGAATGTATAGATGGTGAGAGATGGTTGGTTGGTTGGTTGGTTTGGGGAAGACCAGACAGCTTGGTCATCGGTCTCATCGGATTAGGGAAGGATGGGGAAGGAAGTCGGCCGTGCCCTTTGAGAGGAACCATCCCGGCATTTGCCTGGAGTGATTTAGGGAAATCACGGAAAACCTAAATCAGGATGGCCGGACGCGGGATTGAACCGTCGTCCTTCCGAATGCGAGTCCAGTGTCTAACCACTGCGCCACCTCGCTCGGTAGATGGTGAGAGACTTTATAGCAAGTTAATACATGCTTTTTTAGCGCTTACAATACCTAAGACCATAGTGCCTAGATAGGTAAAGCCTAGCATACAGGTTTTAATCTCTCGTCACATTGTACATAAGTCGTGTTATGGTTCAAATGGCTCTGAGCACTATGGGACTCAACATCTTAGGTCATAAGTCCCCTAGAACTTAGAACTACTTAAACCTAACTAACCTAAGGACATCACACACACCCATGCCCGTGGCAGGATTCGAACCTGCGACCGTAGCAGACCCGCGGTTCCGGACTGCAGCGCCAGAACCGCACGGCCACCGCGGCCGGCATAAGTCGTGTTATGAACAGCTTTCTGTGTGCATATTCCTGACGTCCTTATATGAATAAAGGTAAATCATAATATGTAGTTTTGTAAGGCGCTAATGGATAATATCTGTGCCTTAGATGCTTTTAATTTGTAATTGACGTACTTTATAGTGATTATACAGGGTGTTTCAAAAATGACCGGTATATTTGAAACGGCAATAAAAACTAAACGAGCAGCGATAGAAATACACCGTTTGTTGCAATATGCTTGGGACAACAGTACATTTTCAGGCGGACAAACTTTCGAAATTGCAGTAGTTACAATTTTCAACAGCAGATGGCGCTGCAAGTGATGTGAAAGATATAGAAGACAACGCAGTCTGTGGGTGCGCCATTCTGTACGTCGTCTTTCTGCTGTAAGCGTGTGCTGTTCACAACGTGCAAGTGTGCTGTAGACAACATGGTTTATTCCTTAGAACAGAGGATTTTTCTGGTGTTGGAATTCCACCGCCTAGAACACAGTGTTGTTGCAACAAGACGAAGTTTTCAACGGAGGTTTAATGTAACCAAAGGACCGAAAAGCGATACAATAAAGGATCTGTTTGAAAAATTTCAACGGACTGGGAACGTGACGGATGAACGTGGTGGAAAGGTAGGGCGACCGCGTACGGCAACCACAGAGGGCAATGCGCAGCTAGTGCAGCAGGTGATCCAACAGCGGCCTCGGGTTTTTCGTTCGCCGTGTTGCAGCTGCGGTCCAAATGACGCCAACGTCCACGTATCGTCTCATGCGCCAGAGTTTACACCTCTATCCATACAAAATTCAAACGCGGCAACCCCTCAGCGCCGCTACCATTGCTGCACGAGAGACATTCGCTAACGATATAGTGCACAGGATTGATGACGGCGATATGCATGTGGGTAGCATTTGGTTTACTGACGAAGCTTATTTTTACCTGGACGGCTTCGTCAATAAACAGAACTGGCGCATATGGGGAACCGAAAAGCCCCATGTTGCAGTCCCATCGTCCCTGCATCCTCAAAAAGTACTGGTCTGGGCCGCCATTTCTTCCAAAGGAATCATTGGCCCATTTTTCAGATCCGAAACGATTACTGCATCACGCTACCTGGACATTCTTCGTGAATTTGTGGCGGTACAAGCTTAGTGTGTGATATAACTTTCCTCTTGATACGTCTGCCCGTTAATGAGAAAAAGGGTTTTTATCAGTTGGGCAGACATTGAGATCGAGGGGCAACAAAGTGATCTTATAAGAATTAAGTTTTTACCGATAGACGTACGTGCAACATTTAGCATTTTTCATGATTTTCCTTAATAGTTACAGAAGCCATATTACTACATTAAGCAAAACCCATCAAAAATGTTTAGTCAGAAGTTGGCGTGAAAGTTTCAAGGAAAAATTATAGGTGCAGATCGGACCTGCAGCGCGATTCTGTTGTCGATGTTAATTTACGTGAAATGAACCGAGAAACGATGTACACGCCTGTTGTTATCCTACCTGTGACTAAATGTTACAGGTAACATTGAAATAGGTCTACAATAGCAGCATGGACGAAACTCTATCCACAATAAACACGAAACAGCTCCAAAAAGAATTGGGTCCTAACATTTTAGCCAATCACGGTCGAAATCACAACACAGTATGTATAGGATCTCTATTATATGCCAACTGTCAGTGCCACCTGCTGGAAAGAACGTGAAACTTGCTAAACAAAATTTGAATAAAGGAAACCCAGTAGCTGTATATCAATTACTGCACTGTCAAAGTTAAATTGAATCAGCGTGAGTACCGTAAACGCTCTGGAAAATTTCTGCAATACATGTTTCGAGAATTCATTCGAGCGTTTTTGTACTGTAAAAACTGACCTCCATTTCAACTTTTGTTTTGCTGTTGTTCCTAGTTTCTGTAGCGCATTCACCCTCGCAGACTGCAAGACAACCGATGAAAAATAATATTACGAAATGTGACGTAGCAGAACGAGTCTCTTGGTTAGAATCTAGTTTGTTGCTACAACAGAAACGGGCACAAGCGGCTGAAAGCGTCGAATTCCGCTGCGGCAAGGGGTCGGCAGAACGCACTGGGCCGGTAATCACGGAGTCGTTGGCAAATCACGGCGATCAAAGCGCAGCTGGCGCCTACCCGCTACCAATTAACGCGTTCTGCCGCCGCCTTTGTCCACGCGCGAGGCCGGCACCTGCCCGCACCGCCAACTGAACGCTGCAACGCCCCGCATTGGCTCAACAAAGGCCGTGAACCTCAGTACCCAACAGTTGTGCAGACACCTTTTCGCCGTTATTTCCTGTGGTGTCGTCCGCAGGGTAACGGCACTACAAGTACAGAGAGTTGCTGCAAGGTGATTCAACGAATCGGAGACGTCGGCGTAGACGCGCCCCCATGTGCTTCCTTACGTTGCCTCAGCCAGAAAGTTATTCGAGTCCGAGCGCGGTGCCGCTTAAGCCGTCGGCACACGGACCGTGCTGTCGAACGTTAACGTTGAGCGTGCCATGTTCAACGTGCTGCTGAACGATCAGGAACGATGCGACTTGTGCATACGGTACGTGGGCCCCAACGTGGTACACGCGATCGCAACGTACTTCAGCGGCAGTTGAGGGATGTTTGTAGTTCGTAAATCATACTGTTTACTCAACGGGCGCGCGTAAAATTGCCACGATAGCTCTGTTAAAACGCACATTTCCTCCATCGTCCAAGAAAAGGGAAGTATCATGTCCGATCAATAAGGACACAGGCTTATAAAAGTTCCATTACAAACAGTGCGTTACAAATTTGGAATACTTCTCCGCATAAGATACACATTATTTCATCATTCCCACATTTTAGTAAAAGCCCAAAGTCAGTCTTACTTGATCACTGTTCGTACCCAGTAGCAGAATCTTTGCAACATGTGAATTACGAAGCGTAAATGAAAAAGGAGCAAAATATCTTTATACAAGTAGCGCAAGCTGTCCTGTAGATTAAGTCAGTCGAACAAAGTCACCCCTCAAAAAGAGATGAACTTATATTTACATAACATCAAATATTATAGTACATACTTATATTAAACTAATAATAAAGAAAAACGTAATAAAAACGCGAATACTAGGAAAAAAAAAATATCTTGGAATTTCCAAGACGCGAACCGCGGCCTCAGGATACAACTACATACAGGACACTGACACTATTCATCACGCTAAACCAACAACTCATTCTTTAGGTCTAATCATATTATCTTACTCTATGCTGGAAACCTTAATCGTAGATATGTTAGTCTTTTAGGTCTTTAGGTCTAGATATGTTAGTAATTGAAATTTAACTATAACAAATTGTACCAAGAACAATGCGTTTCGGGTGGATCTTCAGTGTGTCGCTGGCTTCAAATAGCCTACTCTTATAATACGCAAGTTACAATAATTCTTTTGCCACGAATATGATGTTTCTCATTATTTTATTGGAACGAATCACAAGTTAACAACGGGTTTTCCAGTGATTCTCAATTTGCTGGTGCTCAGAAACGGCAAATATACGTATAGGCTAGAAATGAATGCCAATATGGCGCCTCACAACTCTGTACTGAAGGGAGACGGCGTGCGTGTGACGTAGGTGGCGTTGTGCCACCTCATTGGTCAACGCTCAGACGCACGCTCACAATATCTGACATGCCAGATACTGCTCTGCACGTTCGGAAAGACTCCCGAGCGTGCTATTACACGCTATGACGTCAGGAAATCGGCACGCTCAACGCTCAACGTTCGGATGCACGGTCCGTGTGCCGACGGCTTTAGCGAGTATCATTGTAATCAGCGACCTTTCGTATTCATCACTAACGACGACAGTGTACCATATTCGGATAGACCCGGCTGCGTACTAATACAACAGTTATTCAAAATTTTATGTCGTTATCGACAATTGTACTCTAATAAAAACTATCATTCTACAATGAACGAACTACACTACAGGCCATTAAAATTGCTACACCAAGAAGAAATGCAGATGATAAATGGGTATTCATTGCATATTATACTACACTCCTGGAAATTGAAATAAGCACACCGTGAATTCATTGTCCCAGGAAGGGGAAACTTTATTGACACATTCCTGGGGTCAGATACATCACATGATCACACTGACAGAACCACAGGCACATAGACACAGGCAACAGAGCATGCACAATGTCGGCACTAGTACAGTGTATATCCACCTTTCGCAGCAATGCAGGCTGCTATTCTCCCATGGAGACGATCGTAGAGATGCTGGATGTAGTCCTGTGGAACGGCTTGCCATGCCATTTCCACCTGGCGCCTCAGTTGGACCAGCGTTCGTGCTGGATGTGCAGACCGCGTGAGACGACGCTTCATCCAGTCCCAAACATGCTCAATGGGGGTCAGATCCGGAGATCTTGCTGGCCAGGGTAGTTGACTTACACCTTCTAGAGCACGTTGGGTGGCACGGGATACATGCGGACGTGCATTGTCCTGTTGGAACAGCAAGTTCCCTTGCCGGTCTAGGAATGGTAGAACGATGGGTTCGATGACGGTTTGGATGTACCGTGCACTATTCAGTGTCCCCTCGACGATCACCAGTGGTGTACGGCCAGTGTAGGAGATCGCTCCCCACACCATGATGCCGGGTGTTGTCCCTGTGTGCCTCGGTCGTATGCAGTCCTGATTGTGGCGCTCACCTGCACGGCGCCAAACACGCATACGACCATCATTGGCACCAAGGCAGAAGCAACTCTCATCGCTGAAGACGACACGTCTCCATTCGTCCCTCCATTCACGCCTGTCGCGACACCACTGGAGGCGGGCTGCACGATGTTGGGGCGTGAGCGGAAGACGGCCTAACGGTGTGCGGGACCGTAGCCCAGCTTCATGGAGACGGTTGCGAATGGTCCTCGCCGATACCCCAGGAGCAACAGTGTCCCTAATTTGCTGGGAAGTGGCGGTGCGGTCCCCTACGGCACTGCGTAGGATCCTACGGTCTTGGCGTGCATCCGTGCGTCGCTGCGGTCCGGTCCCAGGTCGACGGGCACGTGCAGCTTCCGCCGACCACTGGCGACAACATCGATGTACTGTGGAGACCTCACGCCCCACGTGTTGAGCAATTCGGCGGTACGTCCACCCGGCCTCCCGCATGCCCACTATACGCCCTCGCTCAAAGTCCGTCAACTGCACATACGGTTCACGTCCACGCTGTCGCGGCATGCTACCAGTGTTAAAGACTGCGATGGAGCTCCGTATGCCACGGCAAACTGGCTGACACTGACGGCGGCGGTGCACAAATGCTGCGCAGCTAGCGCCATTCGACGGCCAACACCGCGGTTCCTGGTGTGTCCACTGTGCCGTGCGTGTGATCATTGCTTGTACAGCCCTCTCGCAGTGTCCGGAGCAAGTATGGTGGGTCTGACACACCGGTGTCGATGTGTTCTTTTTTCCATTTCCAGGAGTGTAGAATTGACATGTGATTACATTTTCACGCAATTTTGGTGCATAGATTCTGAGAAATCAGTAACCAGAACAACCACCTCTGGCCGTAATGACGGCCTTGACACGCCTGGGCATTGAGCCAAACAGAGCTCGGATGGCGTGTACAGGTACAGCTGCCCATGCAGCTTCAAAACGATACCACAGTTGATCAAGAGTAGTGACTGGCGTATGGTGACGAGCCAGTTGCTCTGCCACCACTGACCAGACGTTTCCAATTGGTGAGAGATCTGGAGAATGTGCTGACCAGGGCAGCAGTCGAACATTTTCTGTATCCAGAAAGGACCGTACAGGACCTGCAACATGCGGTCGAGAATTATCGTGCTGAAATGTTGGGTTTCGCAGGGATCGAATGGAGGGTAGAGCCACGGGTCGTAACACATCTGAAATGTAACGTCCACTGTTCAAAGTGCCGTCAATGCGAACAAGAGGTGACCGAGACGTGTAACCAGTGGCACCCCATACCATCACACCGGGTGATACGCCAGTATGGCAATGACGAACACACGCTACCAATGTGTGTTCACCGCGATATAGCCAAACACAGATGCGACCATCATTATGCTGTAAACAGAGCCTGGATTCATAAGAAAAAACATGACGTTTTGCCATTCGTGCACCCAGGTTCGTCATTGAGTATACCATCGCAGGCTCTCCTGTCTGTAATTCAGCGATAGTCCATGCTTCTGCAAACATCGTCGAACTGTTCGTGCAGATGGTTGTTGTCTTGCAAACGTCCCGATCTGTTGACTCAGGTATCGAGACGTGGCTGCACTATCCGTTACAGCCTTGCGGATAAGGTACCTGTCATCTCGACAGCTAGTGATACGAGACCGTTGGGATCCAGCGGGGCTTCCCGTATTAGCCTCCTGAACACACCCATTCCATATTCTGCTAACAGTCATTGGATCTCGACAACGCGAGCAGCAATGTCGCCATACGATAAACCGCAATCGCTACAATCCAACCTTTATCAAAGTCGGAAACGTGGTGGTACGCATTTCTCCTCCTTACACCAGGCATCACAACAACGTTTCAACAGGCAACGCCGGTCAGCTGCTGTTTATGTATGAGAAATCGGTTGGAAACTTTCCTCATGTCAGCACGTTGTAGGTGTGAATGCTCTGAAAAGCTAACCATTTGAATACCACAGCATATTCTTCCTGTCGGTTAAATTTCGCGTCTGTAGCACGTCATCTTCGTGGTGTAGCAAATTTAATGGCTAGTAGTGTAATTCTAAATGTTTTAAGTGTCAGCGATGGTATCAAATACAGGTTATCTGTGAGGACAATAACTGTATCCAAAGTTTTATATTTACCATACTCAAGTTTTATTCCATACATACATGCATTTCGCGATCGAGAAGTCTCTTCATCCTCAGTGGGTGACTGTGAGGTGCGCAATGTCCAGTCACGGAATAATCGGTGCGATATTCCTTGACGGTGATTACCGATGGCAATGTGAAGGTTTTTGAAGATGACTTCATCCCCATTATCCAAAGTTACCCTGATTTCGACAAGCTGTTCTTCATGTAAGATGGAGCTCGATCCCATCGAACCAGGAGTGTGTTTGATGTCCGGGAGGAGAACTTTGGCGACCGCATTCTGGCTCTCGTGTACCCAGAGGGCACTGGCATGGGCCTGGATTGGTCGCCATATTCTCTGCATCTGAACACATACGACTCATTTTTGTGGGGCTATATTAAAGACGAGTAACAGCACCGAAACCATTTCTGAAGTGACAACAGCCATTCAGAAGGTCATCGACAGTATCGGTGTTCCGACATTTCTGCGGGTGATGCAGAATTTCACTATTTGTCTGCGACACATCATCGGCAGTGATGGCAGGCATATCGAACGTGTCATAACCTAAATTCGGGTATCTGTAGTTAAGTTTAAATGTTGAATGAAGTATGGGCACGGCGTAATTTGTAAGTAATTTAAGTGTTATTTTTATATGGTTCAATAATTGTCACCCTGTTCAATAAATGGTTTAAATGGCTCCGAGCACTGTGGGAGTTGACATCTGAGGTCATCAGTCCCCTAGAACTTAGAACTATTTAAACCTAACTAACCTAAGGACATCACAAACATCCATGCCCGAGGCAGGTTTCGAACCTGCGACCGTAGCGGTCTAATTGTCACCCTGTATCATAGTTCAGGCGACATGTCGTTATAAAAGAAAGAGATGCGTGAAAAGTGCCAAATCATGCATAACGTTCAGATTTATTCTATATGTGCTACTGATTCTATTCGCAATAAATTTCGCGGGCAGTATCCACATATGCCGTTACATGCACCTACAAAATTATATAATGGTACCACACATATTTCAAGAGGTATGACGTCATACACACCCAGATGTGTGAAAAATCCCGCACCATGCATAAATTTTTAATACATTAATCCTTTACTACTAAGACACTCTTAACAGTTGAGTTAACTCCCTGACACCTGATAGCGCTTTTGACATCTTTCAACTGCGAAGTGCAAATGGCTGTAAGTCAAAAGAAAAGCGTGTTTAGAGCAATCAAGAGGCGTTGCCATAGAGACGTTTACAAAATGGCTCTGAGCACTCTGGGACTTAACATCTGTGGTCATCAGTCCCATACACTTAGAACTACTTAAACCTAACTGACCTAAGGACATCACACACATCCATGCTCGAGGCAGGATTCGAACCTGCGACCGTAGCAGCTGCGCGGTTCCAGACTGTAGCGCCTAGAACCGCTCGGCCACAACGGCCCGAAGACACGTGTACAAAATCGCTTGATAGATAAGAGAAGCAGTTCCACCCAGTGTACAGAAACTGTCCGGGATCATCTTACATCGTGTCTTCTGCACAGTTTCAAATGTTTCAAATGGCTCTGAGCACTATGGGACTTAACTTCTGAGGTCATCAGTCCCCTAGAACTTAGAACTACTTAAACCTAACTAACCTAAGGGCATCACACACATCCATGCCCGAGGCAGGATTCGAACCTGCGACCGTAGCGGTCGCGCGGTTCCAGACTGTAGCGCCTAGAACTGCTCGGCCACTCCGGCCGGCTGCACAGTTTCAAAGGTATTTTGACGAATACGTAGAACTGAAATGTTTTTTTTATATAGTTCGCTACAAACGCGGTTCTTTTTTGTTTTAGTTTCTAGTACAAAACTGGCGAAATGAATACCTGCGCATTGCCGGGTTTGTCAGTTAGTGTGTGTGTTGTAGTATCCGCTCCCCCTCATCCTCAAATCAACTAGACTTGCTACAATGCACTACATTTCCAGCTGTAAACAGAATGGACAAGTACTTTGAACTCGTGTATATTTCATTGTCGTCTGAGGCATTTGCACTTTCTGTGCAGTCGAGGCTGACGCTTTAGCAACTGTGTCACCAGTAGACTAGAGCTCGAAGCAAGTGACGCCAGACTGTCGACATTCGTAGTTTGTAATTATTGTCCCTGTCTGTAGTTTTGGTAGTTGTTTTCTAGTAACTAAAACATCTTTGCTGCGCATAATTCGAGAGAGTAATCTCATGTTAATATACATATGATTTTATAGGCAAATAAACAAACAATGAGTAGTAAAAGTCATAAATACATACTGGAAAAAGGAAGAAAAGTTTTTCGGATAAAGGAGAATATTTTTACATCTTACATAAATTTAGGTGTTGGTGAGTCTTTTCTGAAGGTACCTGTTTGTAATGAAGCTTTATATAGAAGTGAAATGATAAGCAATGTAGTCCAGGAGAAAATAGAAATTTTTGAAATGTTGTGCTACAGAAAAATGGCGAATATTTGATGGATAGATCGACTGATTAATGTTGTGACTCATATTGGGGAGTAAAATGTGCTAGGGCACAACTTAACTTTATGAAGTGATCGGCTGATAGCACACTTCCTGACGCGTTAACAGTAGTCATTTAGGTTACGGAGCGAATCATGGAAGGGAAAACTGTAGAGGATGACGAAGCTTTGACTACGGTAATCGGGTTCAAATTCATGGACGTTGCAATAGTTATGCAGAAATGAAGAGGTTGGCAGAGAAAAAAGTGACATGTAAAAGTCCATCAAACCACACTTCGCAATAAGCATTGCACGAGAGCTACTCGGAAACAACGGTCCGACAGGCCGGGAAATGGAAGGACAGTGAAAATCCGATGATGCTTTGGACAGATATAATGGACAGTGTCTCTAGTATGCTGGTAGATAGCATTATGTTGCTCTTTTCAGTTGTGAGCACACAGTGACAACGAAAGGATGCCTGGAACAATAGTGTCTCACCCCTAAATATGTGTGACTGCTGCGAGGTTTCGCCTGATTTCATACAACTCCACATAGCGTACCTGTCACACATTTGGTACTTCATGACAATTCTTGGCCGAAAAAAGCAGGTGCAATGAGGACACTCCTGCAGCATTTACAATGAGAAGTGTCTGATCACCCACAATACAGACCGGGCTTGGTTCCCTCTGATGTTCGTTTGCGCTCACATGAACCGCTGACAATGGAAACAACATTTTCGCACAGACAACGAACTGCAGATCAGCGTAGAGATGTTGCGGAAAGCACAGGCGTCTGCCTCATATGACGAGGGTATTGTATAAAGTTAGTGCAAAGTTAAGACAGATGTCTAAATCGGTGCTGCACGAAAATTAGCTTCCATTCCGACACAATTATAAAAACCTAAATGGGACACAAATTAGTAGACAATCAGGAAATCTTAACCACGTATACATATATCATTCTGCATAAATACTTCGCCCCAATGAGATTAACTTTACGAACAGGGCACTTAGCACAATCTACCACAACACACACCAGTCAATAAGACAGCACAGAGGCAGACCACCACCTGTAACACCTTAAGCAAAAATGGACAGACTACACAGACAACATGCACGATCAACACTGACACAATAACCAAACTTCCATCAATTAGCAAGGCAACCTGAATAATTAAAAGGCTAGAACCTAAATACAGATCCACAGATAACTGACTGCTTTACAATGTTGTTGTTGTAATCTTCTGTCCTGAGACTGGTTTGATGCAGCTCTCCATGCTACTCTATCCTCTGCAAGCTTCTTCATCTCCCAGTACTTACTGCAACCTACATCCTTCTGAATCTGCTTAGTGTATTCATCTCTTGGTCTCCCTCTATGATTTTTACCCTCCACGCTGCCCTACAATGCTAAATTTGTGATCCCTTGATACCTCAGAACATGCCCTACCAACCGGTCCCTTCTTCTCGTCAAGCTGTGCCACAAACTCCTCCCCTATTCTGTTCAATACCTCCTCATTAGTTACGTGATCTATCCATCTAACCTTCAGCATTCTTCTGTAGCACCACATTTCGAAAGCTTCTATTCTCTTCTTGTCCAAATTATTTATCGTCCATGTTTCACTTCCATACTTGGCTACACTCCATACAAATACTTTCAGAAACTACTTCCTGACACTTAAATGTTTACTCGATGTTAACAAATTCCTCTTCTTCAGAAACGCTTTCCTTGCCATTGCCAGTCTACATTTTAAATGCTCTCTACCATCGTCAGTTATTTTGCTCCTCAAATAGCAAACCTCCTTAACTACTTTAAGTGTCTCATTTCTTAATCTAATTCCCTCAGCATCACCTGATTAACTCGACTACATTCCATTATCCTCGTTTTGCTTTTGTTGATGTTCATCTTATATCCTCCTTTCAGGGCACTGTCCATTCCGTCAAACTACTCTTCCAAGTCATTTGCTGTCTCTGACAGAATCACAATGTCATCGGCGAACCTCAAAGGTTTTATTTCTTCTCCATGGATTTTAATACCTACTCCGAATTTTTCTTTTGTTACCTTCACTGCTTGCTCAATATACAGATTGAATAACATCGGGGAGAGGCAACAGCCCTGTCTCACTCCTTTCCCCACCACTGCTTCCCTTTCATGCCTCTCGACTCTTATAACTGCCGTCTGGTTTCTGTGCAAATTGTAAACAGCCTTTCGCTCCCTGTATTTTACACCTGCCACCTTTAGAATTTGAAAGAGAGTATTCCAGTCAATATTGTCAAAAGCTTTCTACAAGTCTACAAATGCTAGAAACGTAGGGTTGCCTTTCCTTAATCTTTCTTCTCAGATAAGGCGTAAGGTCAGTATTGCCTCACTTGTTCCAACATTTCTACGGAATCCAAACTGATCTTCCCCGAGTTCGGCTTCTACCAGTTTTTCCATTCGTCTGTATAGAATTCGCGTTAGTATTTTGCAGCCGTGACTTATTAAACGTTTAGCTCGGTAATTTTCACATCTGTCAACACCTGACTTCTTTGGGATTGGAATTATTATATTCTTTTTGAAGTCTGAGGGTATTTCGCCTGTCTCACACATCTTGCTCACCAGATGGTAGAGTTTTGATATGACTGGCTCTCCCAAGGCCGTCAGTAGTTCTAATGGAATGTTGTCTACTCCCGGGGCCTTGTTTCGACTCAGGTCTTTCAGTGCTCTGTCAAGCTCTTCACGCAGTATTGTATCTCCCATTTCTTCTTGATCTACATCCTCTTCCATTTCCATAATATTGTCCTCAAGTCCATTGCCCTTGTATAGACCCTCTATATATTGCTTCCACCTTTCCGCTTTCCCTTCTTTGCTTAGAACTGGGTTTCCATCTGAGCTCTTGATATTCATACAAGTGGTTCTCTTTTCTCCAAAGGTCTCTTTAGTTTCCCTGTAGGCAGTATCTATCTTACCCCTAGTGAGATAAGCCTCTACATCCTTACATTTGTCCTCTAGCCATCCCTGCTTAGCCATTTTGCACTCCCTGTCGATCTCATTTTTGAGACGTTTGTATTCCTTTTTGCCTGCTTCATTTACTGCATTTTTATATTTTCTCCTTTCATCAATTAAATTCAATATTTCTTCTGTTACCCAAGGATTTCTACTAGCCCTCGTCTTTTTATCTATTTGTTCGTCTGCCTTTACTACTTCATCCCTCAGAGCTACCCATTCTTCTTCTACTGTATTTGTTTCCCCCATTCCTGTCAATTGTTCCCTTATGCTCTCCCTCAAACTCTCTACAACCTCTGGTTTAGTCAGTTTATCAAGGTCCCATCTCCTTAAATTCCCACCTTTTTGCAGTTTCTGCAGTGTTAATCTACAGTTCATAACCAATAGATGTGGTCAGAGTGCACATCTGCCCCTGGAAATGTCTTACAATTTAAAACCTGGTTCCTAAATCTCTGTCTTACCATTATATAATCTATCTGATTCCTTTACAATGAATAGACCCTAAACGGCCTCATTGTGTTCCATCAAAATGCAGTGCACTTATACAAAGCACTGCTTTTCAAATTACAGACCCAGTAGCGCCCCCGCTATGTTAAAGCCATACAAAACCTTGGAGATACACTAAGAAATCCACAGACTCCTAAGTCAGCATATTAATTTGGC
This sequence comes from Schistocerca nitens, assembly GCF_023898315.1. Taxonomy (NCBI): domain Eukaryota; kingdom Metazoa; phylum Arthropoda; class Insecta; order Orthoptera; family Acrididae; genus Schistocerca; species Schistocerca nitens. Next base: position 704,805,731 of record NC_064617.1, on the reverse strand, counting down.
ACAAATCACACTTATGCACAGCTTTGCAGTCATCATAACGGGTATCTTTCTTCCGCAAACGCTTCCTAGCTCCCAGCTGCCTTATCCTCTGTACGTACACGGGCAAGTACCATCTGCTGCTCCAACTAAATGATGTCTCACGTTAACAGCAGGCCACACGCAGTGTTGACAGCCCGCTACCCCCCTGTCTTGCTGACTTCAGTCGGTATTGTATAGCTTCCCCCAGGACACATTCGCTTTCGTTGGCGGATTCTACTTGCCAGCTTCCTCTGAAATGCCTCCTGTCGCCGATCAAAGAAGGCACTTGTAGCACTGGTTGCACATTTCTGCAGACTTCATTTGTCTCTTGCCATAGCGTCCAACCGAAAACCCCCACGAGTGTGGGAAAGACAAATAAGCTGCAATACAGGGCAGAACAAACAATCACGCATAGGGTTCCATAAAATAATAATAATAACAATAATAATAATAATTCCCCGTACTTGCGACTTCCTAGGCGCCCCGTGTTTGTCTCTGGCCCGCTACTGCTATACCGGTGGATCCCAGCCTTCAAGAGTTCACGTAAGCAGCAGTGGACCAATATATAGCGGCATGCTTAGATAGCTATGAGGAAGTGACTTGCTGGCAACGGTGTGGTGTGTTTGAGGTCCGGGGTTACTGAGGACGTGTGAGTGCTCTGTTGAGCCGAACGTAGCTGGCGGCCTGGCTTGTAGAGTGATAATGGCGCCATCACGCTGATTGAGATTTAACTGTCAGCTAATCGATCGTTGTACGAGGCGAGCCTGCATGACGACCCGTTGCGTGCCCATACTGTGGACCATAAGATGAGGCCTTTGTTAAAGGGCCATAATTTTGTTCTTAACTCATATCTGAGGCACTGTATCAGGGTTCCTTTTGGGTCTAGCTAGTATTTGTGGTCTTTGTTCCAACTGGATGTTGTGAGCCAGACGCACTCGTTTGTGTTTTGCTACTAGGATGTGTTCAGCCGATTTTCTGGACAATGTATTCGCAATTTGTGGCGAACGTACACTAGACTTTTAATTTTGGTTCAACTCGTTACATTACTGAGTAGTGCACCTGCGTAGTTCGTGTGCACAAGCTACACTTTCCGCAAAATCAATCTGTAAGTTACCTGTCGGGCGTATTACGTATCCAATGCTCGATAGCCTTCTCTAATTCATTGGAGTCTTGCGTTTTATTAGAAGAGTATTTGATACACGTAATGTTAAGAGTAACTGTAAGCTAACTGTCTGAAGTGTTCTCTATTCAGTGCTCAGCAGCCTTCTTTAATTCGTTAGTGGTTCTGGTATTTTATGAGAGTGGTGGTTTACGCTTTCAATATTGACCAAATCGACTTAATTAATTGCCCTTCTGTATTTAATTACAATACTGTTTGATGCCTCTTGTGCATATTAATCTTGTTTTATACATTGGTGTTTTCATTTTATCAGGATAGCGTTCAATTCTACTCATACATGTGTTTTACAGAGTAATTTAATGCATCATTTACCTGGAACAAACGCAGAAGAGACCTCATGATAAGCTTTGGTCGCCCTGTGGCACACACCTGATTGTTTTGTAGCTTCCTCATGCATCTGTGGAGAAGATACCTCTTGTCGTAAGACGGCTGATCAGCTGCTTATAGTAAATCCGCATTGTTTGTCATTTTCTGTTTTCTGGACTAGCTACCTGTATGATATTTATCTTGCGATATACACTCCTGAAAATTGAAATAAGAACACCGTGAATTCATTGTCCCAGGAAGGGGAAACTTTATTGACACATTCCTGGGGTCAGATATATCACATGATCACACTGACAGAACCACAGGCACATACACACAGGCAACAGAGCATGCACAATGTCGGCACTAGTACACCACCTTTCGCAGCAATGCAGGCTGCTATTCTCCCATGGAGACGATCGTAGAGATGCTGGATGTAGTCCTGTGGAACGGCTTGCCATGCCATTTCCACCTGGCGCCTCAGTTGGACCAGCGTTCGTGCTGGACGTGCAGACCACGTGAGACGACGCTTCATCCAGTCCCAAACATGCTCAATGGGGGACAGATCCGGAGATCTTGCTGGCCAGGGTAGTTGACTTACACCTTCTAGAGCACGTTGGGTGGCACGGGATACATGCGGACGTGCATTGTCCTGTTGGAACAGCAAGTTCCCTTGCCGGTCTAGGAATGGTAGAACGATGGGTTCGATGACGGTTTGGATGTACCGTGCACTATTCAGTGTCCCCTCGACGATCACCAGTGGTGTACGGCCAGTGTAGGAGATCGCTCCCCACACCATGATGCCGGGTGTTGGCCCTGTGTGCCTCGGTCGTATGCAGTCCTGATTGTGGCGCTCACCTGCACGGCGCCAAACACGCATACGACCATCATTGGCACCAAGGCAGAAGCGACTCTCATCGCTGAAGACGACACGTCTCCATTCGTCCCTCCATTCACGCCTGTCGCGACACCACTGGAGGCGGGCTGCACGATGTTGGGGCGTGAGCGGAAGACGGCCTAACGGTGTGCGGGACCGTAGCCCAGCTTCATGGAGACGGTTGCGAATGGTCCTCGCCGATACCCCAGGAGCAACAGTGTCCCTAATTTGCTGGGAAGTGGCAGTGCGGTCCCCTACGGCACGGCGTAGGATCCTACGGTCTTGGCGTGCATCCGTGCGTCGCTGCGGTCCGGTCCCAGGTCGACGGGCACGTGCACCTTCCGCCGACCACTGGCGACAACATCGATGTACTGTGAAGACCTCACGCCCCACGTGTTGAGCAATTCGGCGGTACGTCCACCCGGCCTCCCGCATGCCCACTATACGCCCTCGCTCAAAGTCCGTCAACTGCACATACGGTTCACGTCCATGCTGTCGCGGCATGCTACCAGTGTTAAAGACTGCGATGGAGCTCCGTATGCCACGGCAAACTGGCTGACACTGACGGCGGCGGTGCACAAATGCTGCGCAGCTAGCGCCATTCGACGGCCAACACCGTGGTTCCTGGTGTGTCCGCTGTGCCGTGCGTGTGATCATTGCTTGTACAGCCCTCTCGCAGTGTCCGGAGCAAGTATGGTGGGTCTGACACACCGGTGTCAATGTGTTCTTTTTTCCATTTCCAGGAGTGTATTTATTTCCCGTTTCTGCCCGCCGGACTTCTTGATTCCGGTTGAATATTTGAGCTGCTATTGTCGCTGTTTTCTTTGCCGTAATCTCTGAAATTAAGTGTTTGCCTTGCTTTGGTGTTTTATATTTATTGTAAAGATTTTAATTTTTTTATGCTAATAAATTTCCTTTCAAGTATACTTCATTTTGTGGCTTCAGTAACTATCTACTGCAGAACCAGTTCCCTACTGCTTCAAATAAACTACCAACAAAAATCCAGGAGCCAAATAGTATGTGGACACTTAGGTTTGTAGTGTCAGCGATTCAGTGGCCACCGTCTTCAGCCATCGGATGGCACTCAGGAGGTCTGCCTATGTGTCCTGTTTGACTCTGCAGGCAGTAACTGTGCTGATTTTAGGAATGAGCAGCGTCTGCTATATTCAATCTAGGGTACAAGCACACCACACCGACAAGTACGTATTCCTGTATACCATCTTCGCCTATTTGAAATGGGACGCATTATCAGCCTTCACAAAGCTGTAGGGACGTATCGGCGGATTGCTGCACATGTATATCACAGTATATCAGTGGTGTGTGACCGCTTTTAACAGTGATCTCTGGAACATTCCCACCCCTGTAGACCTGGTCCTGGATGCCCGCGTAGGGCAGAGACGCTTAAAGATCTACGCACTGCGCGAGCAGTCTTGCCGATGGAACATCATCCAGGGGGAAATCCCAGCACACGTTGCACATGTTGTGCCGTCAGGGACAACTGGGAGCCGTTTTCCTGCAGCAGGAATGAGATAACGTGTGCTTCTGGTCAGGCTACCACTGATATCACGACGCTGCCAAGCACGTCTACTCCGATCTCGTGAAAGAATTGACTGGAGAGCGGAATGGCGCTCTGTTGTCTTCAGTGATTAGAGTAAATTCTGTTTATATAAGAGTGATGGAAGTACATGTGTACGGCGTAGTTCTTGTGAGTTGCCTAATCCAGAATGCATGCGCCCACGACAAACTGTTTCCATCCCAGGCTTCATGGTGTGGGGACCATCTGTCACAATTCCCAGTCTTATCTGGTTTTTCTGCAGGGTAAAGTAATCTGTGCCCGCTACATTTCACAAGTTGTTATCCCCGCGCTATTGCTATTTTTTTCGGCAGGAGTTCTTTTACATCGGGACAGCGCATGTCCACATACAGCTGCTGCGTCGGAACCTGTTGCTCGTGGTGTGCAACTGTCCTGGCCTGCAATACCACGGTAACTATCGACAATTGAACACATGAGACATGATGAAGCAGGAGCTTGTCGTTCTCCAGGGCCGAATTTCAGAGAAAGGTGCAAGATGCATGGGACAATCCGTCGCTGAATGCGACTATCGTTGATAGTTACTATGTCTGTGCTTATACAGTGACTGTATCTTACCAATTCAATGTTATCCAGACATGCCATCTTGTCTAGGGGAACAGGCTCTGCCACTGACGATTGCTTCACAATACAATGACCTTAAGGCAAGCGTGCTTGCCTGAAGAAACGAGCACTGTCACTGACGATAGCAGCTACGGTCAACATTACGAACAGACTCGTATATTGCGATTATACAAACTATACATTCATATGTCACATAGTCAGACCCTTATGTACGCAGAATTCGTAATCCCCACACAGGGAGACAAATGCACGTTCCAGTCACATTAATGTGGCCGCCATCTGTGTTCGACGTCGACATACAGTAACTGCTTACAGATGGCAGCTGACAGCACTAGCAGTGGGCCGTATACAGGCTGGTCCATTGATAGTGACAGGGCCAAATACCTCACGAAATAAGCGTCAAACGAAAAAACTACAAAGAACGAAACTCGTCTAGCTTGAAGGGAGAAACCAGATCGCGCTATGGTTGGCCCGCTAGATGGCGCTGCCATAGGTCAAACGGATATCAACTGCGTTTTTTTAAAATAGGAATCCCCGCTTTTATTGCATATTCGTGTAGTACATAAAGAAATATGAATGTTTTAGTTGGACCACTTTTTTCGCTTTGTGATAGATGGCGCTGTAATACTCACAAACATATGGCTCACAATTTTAGACGAACAGTGGGTAACAGGTTTTTTAAATTAAAATACAGGACGTAGGTACGTTTGAACATTTTATTTTGGTTGTTCCAATGTGATACACGTACCTTTGTGAACTTATCATTTCTGAGAACGCATGCTGTTACAGCGTGATTACCTGTAAATACCACATTAATGCAATAAATGCACAAAATGATGTCCGTCATCCTCAATGCATTTGGTAATACCTGTAACGACATTCCTCTCAACAGCGAGTAGTTCGCCTTCCGTAATGTTCGCACATGCATTGACAGTGCACTGACGCATGTTGTGAGGTGTTGTCGGTGAATCACGATAGCAAATATGCTTCAAATTTCCCCACAGAAAGAAATCCTGAGACGTCAGATGCGGTGAACGTGCGGGCCTTGGTATGGTGCTTCGACAACCAATCCACCTGTCATTAATTATGCTATTCAATACCGCTTCAACCACACGTGAGCTATGTGCCGGACATCCATCATGTTGGAAGTACATCGCCATTCTGTCATGCAGTGAAACGTCTGGTAGTAACATCGGTAGAACATTACGTAGGAAATCAGCATACATAGCACCATTTAGATTGCCATCGATAAAACGGGGGCCAATTAGCCTTCCTCCCATAATGCCATACCATACATTACCCCGCCAAGGTCGCTGATGTTCCACTTGTCGCAGCCATCGTGGACTTTCAGTTGCCCAGTAGTGCATAATATGCCGGTTTACGTTACCGCTGTTGGTGAATGACGCTTCGTCGCTAAATAGAACGCGAGCAAAAAATCTGTCATCGTCCTGTAATTTCTCTTGTGCCCAGTGGCAGAACTGTACACGACGTTCAAAGTCGTCGCCATGCAATTCCTGGGGCACAGAAATATGGTACGGGTGCAATCGATGTTGATGTAGCATCCTCAACATCGACGTTTTTGAGATTCCCGATTCTCGCGCATTTTGTCTGCTACTGATGTGCGGATTATCCTCGACAGTAGCTAAAACACCTACCTGGGCATTATCATATGTTGCAGGTCGTGGTTGACGTTTCACATGTGGCTGAATATTTCCTGTTTCGTTAAATAACGTAACTATCGGGCGAACGGTTCTGACACTTGGATGGTGTCGTCCAGGATACCGAGCAGCATATATAGCACACGCCCGTTGGGCATTTTGATCACTATATCCAACACAGCCAAAAGTCACACGGATAAAGATCAGGCTGTAGGAAAATGGCGGCTGATAGTTCTAACATCTCCGCATTGGCGCTTCCACAGCTGCTTCACTGGATTTGCATAAAAATGATCCCATCCACACATCCACACTGTTGGATAGCTCATAGCGATTACCAGTAACGGTACAGATAAAAGGACCGGAAGAATCTGACTCTTCGAAAAAAATTTGGCCCTATGATAAATGATGCCATAAATCCGCACCACAAAGTGACCAAAAATGGTTTAAATAGCTCTGAGCACTATGAGACTTAACATCTGAGGTCATCAGTCCCCTAGACTTAGAACTATTTAAACCTAACTAACCTAAGGGCATCACACACATCCATGCCCGAGGCAGAATTCGAAACTGCGACCGTAGTGGTCGCGCGGTTCCAGACTGAAGCGCCTAGAACCGCTTCGCTACAACGGCCTGCTACACAGTGACCATTTGCTTGTGGGTTTTCCGTTACCCATATTCGATAATTCTGTATACTGAGATATCCTGTCAGATGGAAATGGGCTTCGTCTGTCCACACAACCTTCCACGGCCAATCACTGTCCACATCTATGCGAACAAGAAATTCTAAACCAAATGTCTTTCTTGCTGGCATGTCAACAGGAAGCAACTCGTGCACATTGGTAATTTTGAATGGATAGCGAAGAACGATGTTTCGTATGATTTTACGCACCGTGCTCACGGGTATGTCAAATGTTCGGGCAATTCTCCGTCCACTACACGTTTGCATACCACCACCCGTCTCCTCCTGCATCCGGCCGCTGTGGCCGAGCGGTTCTAGGAGCTTCATTCTGGAACCGCGCGGCTGCTACGGTCGCAGGTTCGAATCCTGCCTCGTGCATGGATGTGTGTGATGTCCTTAGGTTAGTTAGGTTTAAGTAGTTCTAAGTTCTAGGGGACTGATGACCTCAGATGTTAAGCCCCATAGTGTTCAGAGCCATTTGAACCATTTTTTCCTCCCGCATTGCTGTGGCCACTGCTTCCACTGACTTCGAATCAATTCATTTCCTCCCTCTACCAGGTGGCACACCAAAATAACCCGTCTTTTCGAATTTCCGAATTATTTTCTCCAGACCCACGGCAGTCATCGGACCAACTCCTTTTTTTAAACTCTTCAGTGTCCGGAACTTAATCAGAGCAATGTGTACACAGTCATCATTCTTGGAAGGCAGCTCTAGAAGCAGAGCGCGATTCTGCATTGAGACAGTCATGACGAACGTCACAGAAGCAAAAGCAGGAAAAGCGCTGTACCTGGCGTGTTTATACCAACTTTAATGGGTCGTGCGGATTGCGAGTGCTTTTATTTACATATTCTGACACATACAGCACCATCTGTTAATCAATTTCCACACTATCTTTTTTCTTATGACATATATTTTGCCCCTTTTCCGATAATACTCCGTTGCAGTTTGACGTCATTCAGATCAGTGGTGTTATTTCTACAGCGTTTTGAGAGTTTATCTTTAATTATAATCACTCTGTATATGAGCGGAGAAGAGACGATTGGGGAATCATTTTAGAGATGATAAGTGGTGCAGATGCAGAAATCCGCCGACTTAAGAGACTGTGGCAAAAGTCAGGTTATTGTAGGCCTGTTTCTGGGAGCGATCAATCGGAAACGGTGGAGTTGGTCGGCTGTTCACGTTCTGCTATGGCGAGCAGCAATGGAAAAGTGCCTGAAGAATCTTGAAACAACGGCTAGGCGACAAGAGGTTCGACGTCCATACCTCCTAACAGAACATAGGAATCGGAGACTTGCCTGCCTTCTAAAGCAGGGTAGGCGGTGATCTACGGCAGATCTGATGACAGAGTACAGTGCCAGCGCAGGCAAAAGTGTTTTGGAACACACAGTTCAGCGCGCAGCGTTGAACATGGTGTACCACAACAACGACCCCTATCGGTTCCCGCGTTAACCCAACATAACATCGTCAGTTTTGATTACAGTGTGCTCGGGATCATCGAGACTGGACCAAGGATCAATGGAATCATGTCACCTGCTTGGATGAATCACGTTTCTTGTTAGACCAGGTCGATAACCGTGTTCGGATACGTCGGCATCCAGGCGAGCGCCTGGTCGAAACATGCCCCGCGCCACGAACTCAGGCCTTTGGGAGCCGTATTGTGTTAAGGCGGACATTCACCTGGGCTTCCATGGGGCTTGCGGTGGTAATCGAAGGTATGGTGACAGCTGTAGACTACGGGAATATTATTAGAGACCACCTGTAACCCCTTATGCTTAATGTACTTATATGTATATGTTGTCTGTTCTTTCGGACATGTCCGAACCATATCCATATAAGTATATAGTTCTGGCAATACTGGCCATGACCTTCCGCTTCTGTGCGGACGCACACATATTACCCGAACTCTTACGGGACTAGGTAAGAATGTCTTCCACGAGTAATGAGTGTGTTGGGTAAGGACACTACGAATGTAGTGTATGGACATATAAGGTGAGAATGTGGGTATCGCGGGAGGCGTGCGGGGGATAGTCCCTGCAGTCGCACTGTCCTCTGTGCAGTCGGTGGCTCAGATGGATAGAACGTCTGCCATGTAAGCAGGAGATCCAGTGTTCAAGTCGCCTGGCAGGAAACGTGTCCAGGCGCTACAGTACGAGACGTCCACGGTGTTCAACACCACAATAAGACCGATATCTCACCATTAGTGCCCGCAGACGGCCACGGAGTACTGCAGGTAGCCTTGATATATATCAACGCCCGTCAGCAACTGAATGTATTAATATATAATTCTAATTTCCTTATGCCTGATGTCTTCCTCTTCCAGCCGGATAACTGGCCATGTTACAAGGTCAGAATCGTGCTGCAGTGGTTTGAGAAGTTTTAGCGAAATCAAGTAATGTCTTGGCCATCAAATTCGACATATATGAATCCAGTGGATCACAACTGGGACGTTATTTGGCGCCACCTCCGTGTCCACAAACCACCCGCCCGTAGATTACGGTAAGCTTGTGACCTGTGCGTGGGCATCTGGTGTCACAAACTTCTGAAAACCTGTCAAGTTCTTGTCGAATCCATGGCACGCAGAATTGCTGCTGAATTGCATTCCAAAGATTGATCACCACACTTTTAAGCAGCTGCTCGTAACGTTTAGTATTGTAGTGTAGCACTCTAGTGTCACCTTGTTCATTTCTCTATTTTACAATGAAACTAGTACAGTTACAGTTCTTGACATTCTTAAGTCTCTTCTGTTCTCCGCCCCATTACCAAGTTTTCGGCTCACAACTCTTTCACGTTAAGTCACGTCTCATTCTCATTTCACGATGACAAGCCATACTAATGCTGGTATTAATGGGTCATATCTACACTTATGCTCATAAATTATGGATAATGCTGATACATGGTGAAACAACGCTCTGGTGGGCAGTTTGAGCGTTTCAACAAGCTCGAGGTATGACCATGCGGTGCATTTGACCTGCGGTCGTCGCACGGTGGGGCTGGCAGCAGTCCACATACGCAGAGGTGTGTTGGTGCATGCCAGAGTACGGTGCAGCGAGTAAGTGTGCACACGTTTTCAGACGTGCTAATAGTGACTGTGTGTTGAAAATAGCTCAAAGAATACATATCTATGACGTTATGAGGGGTAGAATTCTAGGGTGACTGGAGACTGGTCAAACACAGCAGGTCGGAGCACGGGCCCTCCGTGTGCCACAAAGTGTGATCTCAAGAGTGTGGCAGCGATTCCAGCAGACAGGAAACGTGTCCAGGCGCTACAGTCCTGGACGTCCATAGTGTACAACACCACAAGAAGACCGATATCTCACCATCAGTGCCCGCAGACAGCCACGGAGTACTGCAGGTAGCCTTGCTCGGGACCTTACCGCAGCCACTGGAACAGTTGTCTCCAGAAACACAGTCTACAGACAACTGAACAGACATGGTTTATTCATCCGGAGACCAACAAGGTGCATTCCACTGACCCCTGGTCACAGAAGAGCCCGTAACTGGAGTCGAGAACACAGTACATGGTCATTGGAACAGTGGTCCCAGGTTATTTCCATGGTGGAGCCCAGGTATAGTCTCAACAGTGATTCTCGCGGGGTTTTCATCTGGCGTGAAACAGGAACCAGGTACCAACCACTTAATGTCCTTGAAGGGACTTGTATGGAGGTCGTGGTTTGATGGTGTGGGGTGGGATTGAGATTGGTGCACGTACACCCCTGCATGTCTTTGTCACAGGAATCGTAACAGGTCAGGTATATCGCGACGTCATTTCGCACCAGTACGTCCGCCGATTCAGGAATGCAGTGGGTCCCACCGTCCTCCTGATGGATGATAATGCACGGCCCCTCCGAGCTGCCATCGTGGAGGAATACCTTGAAACAGAAGATATAAGGCGAATTGAGTGGCCTGCCTGTCCTCCATTCCTAAACCCCATCGAGCACGTCTGGGATGCTCTCGGTTGACGTATTGGTGCACGTCTTCAAACCCCAAGGACACTTCAGGAGCTCCGACAGGCACTGGTGCAAGAATGGGAGGCTATACCCCAGCAGCTGCTCGACCACCTGATACAGAGAATGCCAACCCGTTGTGCGGCCTGTGTACGTGTGCACGGTGATCATATACCATATTGATGTCGGGGTACTTGCACAGGAAACAGTGGCGTTGTCGTGCCACATGTGTTTCGGGACGGTTTTCTCAACTTATCACCAATATCGTGGACTTACAGATCTGCGTCGTGTGTGTTCCCTATGTGTATATGCTATTAGCGCCAGTTTTGTGTAGTGCCACATTCTGCAATTATCCTTAATTTATATGCGTGAGTGTATATTAACGCCAAACAAAATGCAGTTCTTGATGCTAATGATACCGATAATTACTCTGGAACACGGTACTACAGTCTCTAGGTAAATGAGAAGAAAGAATTCTGGCTATAGCAAAAAGGAAGCTAACGGAAGGAGAGAAATAGAATTTCGAAGGAGAAATATCGAAAGGTCGGATTTCGTATTACAGGTATTCTTTCGCAAACAATTAAACAAAATTTTTTACTGACGTGTCTCATTGCAGAATAATCGTGAAGATATTTTCTGATAATTTCTTTGAGATTAAGAACGGCTCTTAGCAAAATTAACGTATTTGTGTACAGATGAAGCGATATTTTGTACAGTAAAGGAACCATGGTGCTAACTTTAGTTTCGGAAACCAAGTACCGATGAATATATACAAATACATAATGCAGAAAGAAAGAAAGCATGCACGTCTTCCACATCTATCAGAAAGGAGGTTCATAGAAGAAACAAAACAGTGGAGGCCTGAAAGGCATCAATACGGAATTAGGAGCTCAAAAGACGGCAGCGAATTGCAGGAAGTCCCGGATGAACACAAGACCGTTACAGCCATTCTGTCTTACAACGGGCGTTAGCAGTACACGAACCAAATGCAAAACGGTTTTTTGCTCCCCTTAGAGGTACATTAATTGAAGTATTAAATTGTATCACATTTTTCGTCCACTGCGCTTGCACTCGGGGTCCCGTTGAGGATAATTAAGACTTTCGCTTATTTTTACATGTCCACTTAATTCCAGCTGTAAATACTGGCAACGAAAAATTTCTCGTGTGGAAAGATTAAACTGGAACTCGTATTAGGTTTAAAGCCCGAACACAGTTTCACAAATATATGCGTGTTCTCCCGATGACGCGGTATGTTTTCCTAAAAACAAAAACCACGGTATTATTGGAGAAAGTAATGCCTGATATAGTAGAGAACTTTTTTAAATTACCTTCTGGTTCTGAATATAATTAACTGGATGTAAAAATATACTTCTCTCGCTCTAGCCTCAAAATAATAAAAGAAGCTTTGAATCTAACTTGCATATGGGTCATTGTTTGGACGGGTGGTGGCGATATCGTGTGGAGGGATATACGGAGCGTTTCAGGCATGGTTTTTGTAGCTTACAAAATATTCAATGAAAGGAACACTTATTCAGAAGTTGTGAGCATAGAGTGAAGCGACGAGGTATAATGTATAATTCGAAAACGTTGTCAATTTCCTGTGAAAGTACATATGTAAAAGCATAACTGCATGCCGAAATTTCGGCATATATTTCTCTTCTTTGAGAAAAAGATCGCATCTGCACATCCATCAAAGAACTTGGAATTTTAAACAGTATCTAAAAAGGCTATATTTTGAAGTCTCTCCTCCTAGCACGGCTGAGACAACGCACCGTGTATATGAGAGATGCCTTATGATCGTATTTTCTAACTGATACATTTATTTATAACGAGTCTGGCAAATTGGTTTACAACTAGCTTAAGGAGTTTTATTACAATTTTAAGCCAATCGAAACAATGATGGAATCTAAATAACACTTACATGTTACAAATGCATGTGGTAATTGATCCAGACTTAGAAATTGAATGAAATTGTTCATTGAAAGACATCAAAATAAAAATAAATTTCCATATAGGAAGTATTATTCTGCTTTTTTATAATTGTAGTTTTGATACTTTTTCTTTCCATTTCTTCCACAAAGAGCACAAATGTTCTTGTAAACTGAATAGTATTCAAACACCTTTTGCACGCTACACATTGTAGCCAGTTAGCTTCCGGCTGCATGTCACAGTAAAGTTCCAGATGTACTACACATTAATCTTCATTGAATCTCTCTGACCCATCATCAGAGTGAAGAACTATTTTCTGATCGTTATCATTATCTGATAATAACTCGAATATCAATCTTCTCTATGCCTTCTTGAAGATCCTCGCACGTTTCTTTGACAGATTAGATTCATTTCTATGTTTTTATGAGGTACTTTCCTCAGTGTCTTGTTTTTTTTCTTGTTTTCTTCTTTGATTTTCCGTTTGGCAATGGAAGTGAATCAGTTATGTTTTCATTTTGAACCAAATGGTTTTAAGTTTCAGGGAATAGGCCAGGTAATCCTCAGAGCCTTGTGTGGTGTTACTTGCACATTCTGGTTGGTATTAGAAGCAGAGATTGGAACTAAGAATTCATTTACTAAAGACACCTTAGCAGAACTTGATGTGCTTGTACTTTATAAAGGGAGAAATGGGAACAGGAAAATGAGATTAGGGAGAAAAAGCTATTGAAGTTCTTGTGTCTGAGTGGGAAGAAGAGAAACAGGAAAATTAGACGAGGAAGGTCTGATTGAAGGAGAATGATTAGAATGGCTTTCGTCACAGGATGAAAGATAAACTTATTAGCGTCCATATTAAATGGATAAACAACTGTAGCTCTAAATGCTGAAACGTCATTTTGAACAATAGCAAAACGAATCCATGCTGAATTCAACAATCCCCCAAAATGAGATGTGGAAATATTCTTGATGCCGTTGTTCACCCTCACAATCTTCTAGCAAACACCTTTCCAACATTTCTTCTGTTGTTTGAAAGCAATATAGTTCAATGGCTGAAGATAATTTGTGACATGACTCAGATGGCACATTGTAGTGATGTAACTGTCTCCGATTGCTTCTAAAAAAAATAACATTGTTCATATTTGACACACGGCCATTGAAAGGTGGCTACACTGAGCCACAGCGCCAGAGATGGCGCTAGAGAGTATTGTTCCGCCGCCTCCACTGGCAGTGATTCTTGAGATGTCGTGGTAGGCAGTGCGTGTCGAGAACTCGTAGTAGGCAGTGATTATTGAGATGTCGTAGTGGGCAGTGCTTGTCGAGGACTCGTAGTAGTCAGTGTGTGTTGAGATGTGCTAGTGGGCAGTGTTTGTCGAGATGTTGTTCCATGTTTTATGCAGTTGTTTGATGGGCTAGACAGCAGATGGTTCGAATGGAAATACTGTAATGATCAGAGTGCTTTTCGTCAATATATATGAAGGTAAAATATTCCATGTTTTTTTTTCATTATTTCAGTGTCTTAAATAATGCGTCATTACAGGTTCAGTCAACAAAGCATCTGGCTTGTGTTCTTGGATTAGAGTGTAATTCTGGTTTTCTTGAGTAATTATGGTATTTCTATTTTCTTTAATTAATTCAGTATAAATGATATTTAAAATTTCTTGTGTTATTGAAGAAGAACCGTGCCAGATGCATACGTTCAGTCATACTTCCACACACAGAACAGTTATACTTGTGCTTTGGTTTCGTAGGTTTTATAGTTGCTGGGGACTTAATTAATTAATTGTGTTAATGAAAATTTCCATTTCATTCTTTGTTGTTGTTCTATGCAGTCAGATTGCGTAATAATACTAGTCAGGGCCAACCGTTTACGAGACTTCGTAATCGGACAGACAGCTACTAAATCAATAAATTAAAATTATTTGCATTTTATTTTATAATTAAGCCCCCATGCACGTGGCGACCGCTGCTTCGGATCGTCCCTTGGAATTCTTCTGATTGTAAAAATAGTAGACAGTAGTATTGTTGTAGTAATTTGTAGTTTAGTAATTGTAGTCTATATTGCATGTGTAGATTTGGTAATTGGCATTCTTCTAATGGTATTTTTCAAAATTTACTTTTGTTGTCTTGTCTATGGGTTTGACAATTAGTGCAATTATTTCAATTGTTCGATTAATCGTGTTTGAGGGAAACATTTCGTGTGAATGGTATTGTTGGAGATAAAGTGTCATTGTGTGTAATTTTCATATAGTGACGAGTTTTGTACGTTTTGTAAATGATTACGCGATCAATGAAAAAGGCGAAAATGATGGATAGCGAGAATGACGCAATTGTTAACATGGCGAACTCGCCAACAGAGGAAAACAGTATCATGAATAATGAAGTGGAAAACAATTTAATAAGTCGGGAAAATAGTCCGGAACCATTTCAAAATTTTTCTCAATCAGAAAATTCACAGAATCCGAGATTGACGACAGAAGATTCTGGAATAGTATCGAACACAGATAGCTTTATGGCTATGCAGAAGGAAGTTAGTTTTGCGGGGAATGTTAGGGGCGAAAGGAATTGCGAACAAGTTAACACGGAGCAGTTGATGAGTGCAATATTAAATTTGGGATCTGAATTAAAAACAGTGGTAACACGGTTAGACTCACAAAAGGGAACAATGGAATCACTGGGATCACAGATGGGAACTTTGGCAACACGATTAGAAACTAATAGGGAAACAAAGGAAACACGGTTAGACTCACTGGGATCACAGTTAGGATCTGAATTAAAAGCAATGACAACACGGTTATGCTCACGAATAGGGACATGTTTCAAAAATACGAAAGATGAATCAAAGAAAGAAATTAGAGAAGAAGAACAATCGATTTTGAATGCTCACAATAATAGTTTAATTTCAACAGAAATCAGACAAGAGGAACAGGACAGAGAACGGGAAGAAAAAGATCGCGTGATAGTACAAAAATTTTCAGAATTAAATTTACAACGCGCACACGATAAGGAAGAAGTATTTGAAAGAATCGAGGAATCCGTACCAAATGACTTAACGCAACAGTGTGAACAGTTAACTACTAAATGTGACAATACCGAAACCCGAGCCGCGACACTTACGGAAGACGTAAACTTATTGGAAAGAGATGAGGAGATTTCAGATAAATTGATAAGTCTTAGTTTAAATGGGGATAGAGATTCAGATGACATAGCTCCATTACCATATGCAGAAACCGAAGAGTACCAGAACATAAATAAACATATTGAAAATCAGGGAAAATTTAATGAACGTGTTAAAAGGGAAGTTGAGGCATTACGAAAGCAAGTCAAACAAATCGAAGGCGAAATTGTAGGAAAAGACAGCATAAGAAATTTGGAATCACAGCAGAGGAGTTTGAAGAAAGTAATTTGTCTCATTTACGGGATACAACAAGAGAGCGCCCTGCGCGCGAACTTGACAATAATCGACATTCGGACTGGAACAGACGCGGTAGGTCTTTGTCGCCGCGAGGCGGAAGCTTTGACTGTAAACACTTCTTGACTGTTCGGAAATTTAAATTCTTTTGCAATTCTAGGAATGACATACGTCCATGTTCATGGTTGGATCGATTTACGTGCGCACTTCCACCGAATTGGCCACTAAGTCACAAACTGAAATTTATGTGCAGCTATTAAGTCCTCAGGGGATTCACTACACTAAGTGAATATGTGCCGTAGCGTTCACAGGGCCCCGAGCTGTAGTGGTGCTATTTCCCTTTTAGTTTTCTGCACCGCTGCCTACTCTTTCACTATTCTTTGTATCTATAAAAACAACTCTTCAACTATCAATCTATCTAGACAGTAGGTAAAGAAAAACCGGATATGACTGTTTTACCCAAAAGTGACTTTGGAAATTACCGTTTGGACTTACTATATTTTCTACAGCATTCATTCGTAGTTTAAAGGAAATTTTACCTGTTTATCTTCGTGACAATATTACTTCATATGTTGACGATATTCTTATTGCTAAACATTCTTGGAGAGAGCACAACAAAATTTTGGATTCATTATTACGTATCTTCGCAAGAGTTGGCATTACAGTGAACTTGGAAAAATCTGAATTTGGTCGTTCTCAGGTGAAATTTCTCGGTCACATTATTTCTACAGAAGGTATTCTTCCTGATCCAGAGAAATTAGACGCTATTCGTAATTATGCTGTTCCTACCACAAAACGTGATGTTTGTAGTTTCGTTGGTGTCTGTAATTTTCTTAGACGCTTTGTTAGATTGGACAATTTGGCCACACCTCGTTTATGCAAATTATGTTAACAGGCTAAGCCGCCAACTATTTCTCACAGAGCACCGTTGTTTCCTATCATTCCAGCGAAATTAAAGGACATGGCTGCAGTCGATTTGTTCGGTCCAGTGGTTCGTTCTACTAATGGTTTTGCGTACATTTTCGTAGCAGTGGAATTGACATCAAAATATGTGTGTTTTACACCTTTACGCAAAGCAACAGCTCGTTCAGTATTTAATGCTTTCATCAAACATTTTCTTAAAGAAGTTGGTCTTGTTGATAAGGATATATCAGATAATGGATCACAGTTTCGCTCTAAAATTTGGCTTCGTACTCTACGGCGTCGTAAGATTAAACCAATTTTCATTTCACTTTTTCACCCTCAATCTAATGCTTCAGAAAGATGGATGAAAGAAATTAATAAATTGTGTCGTCTTTTATTGTCATCAGAATCACAGAACTTGGGATCAGTATCTTCATATTTTTCAAAACATTCTGAATGAACTTCCTAATGATTCAACTTCTTTACCGCCTAACTGATACTAAAAAACAAAGCACCGTCAAATCGCATTTCTGAAATAGTTCCTTTTCCGCCTTCACGAAGACTGCGGCATTCTGATGTTGTCAACTTGGCTCTACAAAATATTGCGTCTGCGGCTGCTAGAAGAGAGAAATCAGCGAAACGTCCTGGTCGTTTAAAAATCTTGTCAGTTGGTCAGAAGGTGTTAATTAAGTCCCATCGTTTGTCTCACAAAGGAAAAGGCTTGTGCCGCAAATTTTTTCTGCTTTATAACGGTCCATACAGAATTCGCAAAATTATCCATGATAACACTGTTGGAGTAGAAACTCTTAAATCTCGACGCTCTAAGGGAATACATCACATATGTAACGTAAAAATTTTTGTGGAATGACATACTTTTGAGAAACCAACAGCTACATGTAAACATGCAGAGAATACAAGGATACCGCGCCGTGTTCCGGCGGCGGCACGTACTCAAAGCAACAGTGAAGTCTGCGCGCCGCACAAGGCTGTCGTTGACCGCGAACAATCACTTTCTACGTCCACGCGTCGACAGCTGATCGAGCGCTCAGTGCGAATGCACTGACAGACGTAAACAAATAAATAGTCTAATTTCTCCGACTAAATTCTGTATAAAGCTATGGTGACTTTATAAATTATGTTATTAACGTTCAGTATTTTTCAGGATACGGTTGTATAAAATATTTAAGACCATCAGGTAAATTCTGTGCGTGTCCGACGTTAAGACGACTTGCTATGGAGAAAATTCCAGGAAGAATGTAATTTCGAAGAAAAAAAAGTAATAAATTAAAAAGGGTAACTATTAATTGAGTTTATTTTTCAGGTAACATAATTCCACTTAGGTACGTATTTTAGATGTAATTTGCTGCTCGCGATTACGTGATTTATACTTTGTGCTAAATTTTATGTTCTATGAATTTACTTGTGAAGCGACGTGCTTGTGTACATTTGCTGATTTTGACAATTATTGATTAATGAACAGTGTTATTACTTATGTATATTATGCATCGCTTGGCTGCTATGCCTTTTCACTGATGTCATATTTTTTTTATTATGTGCCTGCTGTGCTTATTTATTTAAATTGTAATTGTCAACTGATTAATTGTGCTGACTGTGGTTATGTATGTAAGTTATACTTTGTGATTTATCTGCTTGCGCCTTCATGATTACTTATTAAGATTACGTATGAACATTTATTTGCTTATGCTGATATGATGATAATGGCCTGTTTATTATGTAAGATACATATTTGCTGCTTTGCGTATGGATTGCATATATACACATTTCTGTTTGTTGTCATAACTATTCTTTAATTTGCTATATATAGAAATGCTGATATGAGGTGTATGAACATAGAATTTAGGTCACATTATGGTATTAATTATAGATTGTTCGCTTGGCAGAGCCTCGTTGTAGGAATTGTGCTGCATCCACTTGTTGACATTCTGTTCTCTACTGGTATATTTACTCGCTATTGCATGTTTTGCTTACGCTCAGTGCCTTATATTTTTAAGATAAGAAAATGAACTGCTATAATTCTACGAACGACATTGGTACAAGAAACTGAATAGATGTCACATGAGCTGGAGGTTTTATGGAAGCTGTATAAATTTATGCTAATAGGAAGGAAGCTAACGACATGACATACCAACACTAAGTTAGACCATTAACAGTTATTACACTGCATTCTTCGTGAGCAGTTGAAATAGGAAGTGACACTTGACACAAGAAATACTCCACATGTTTGCTTCTGTTTGCCATAATTTTTGAAGTGGTGTACACACTGAAATATCACGATCATTAACACTTCGTAATCGTACTTAATTACTGAGAGTTATTTGAACTAAGTCTGTTAGAGGTCACGTATGCATTTCTTTTATTTAATGATGGACAAGGAACCAAAATGTATCTTATAATTTATAATGAGTAGAAGATTTGGGTCAGATGGATTACACAGAGGTTGTGTGTGGACACTGTGTCTTCAGATTGAATGGGATGCCGAATTGAGGTTTGCACTAGGATTTTGTCTGTACTTGTTCGAGGAGACTGACTAGAGGAAAGAGTTATTATGGAAGTGAAATGATATTGGTGCTGAGGTTTATATGTATCGACGTATTGAAGAGGTATTATTGAAGTATTAAGATTAAGTGATGATTATTGCAGTTTTAGTGGACAAGAGGTAAGGTAAATGATATTGATGATAAGGTTTATATGTATCGACGAAAGAGGTATTATTGAAGTATTGAGATTATGTGATGCTGAGGATTATTGGAGTTCTGGTGGATAAGAGGTGAAGTAAGTGAGGAGCATATTTTTTTTTTGTTGGTCTATATGGAACAAGGAGGATGAAGATGGCAGACTAGAACACTCAAGTAGAAAGAAGATTGTCTACACACACACTTTGTTAAATCACTAAGCAGTATATACTTTTTTTTTGAAGAGAGGAAGCTGACAGTTGTTCAGCAACCTTACATTTTGATCTGGCTTGGCAAACATTGGTCTTGACATGATGACTATGACGTTGACTAACTATTATTGACTGTTATACATTGCTGCCACTACTACTTGATACACATGATGAACATAAAATTTTGACAGAATTGCATTTACACTGTTAACACTATTCAACTACACAGGAGCACTAAATGTGGATGAAAGATGAGTGAGTGTGTTTTGTGTGTTTTCCTTTTTAATCCCAGAGAATTGATCCCAACCTATCTCCTAAATATTATTTTACTTGTTTGTTGTGGCTTGCACTGACACCCATAAATATTATAGGTTTACTGCTATTTGTGTATTGTAATATTTAATATGACAATTATCTGATATCATTTGTGTGTTTATTATTATTTGTATGATGAACTGTCTAATTAGTGATAGTGAATATTATGGACTGTTACCTGCACTTGTTCAACATAATGGGTGCCACTTGAAAATGTTTAATTTGTGCTAATTAACTTTGATTAACTGACTGATTAGTGATAGGGAATATTATGGACTGTTATTTGCACTTTTCCTACATGATTGGTGCCACTAGAACATGTTTAATTTCTGCTGATGAACAGTGTGATTAGTGAAAGTGAATATTATGGACTGCGGTCAGCACCTGTTCAACATTGCTGGGTGCCACTGGTGGACTGCTTCTACTGAAATGATGCACTTGTTGCTGTCTGCACCTGCTCAACATTGCTGGGTGCCACTGATGGACTGTTTCTACTGAAAAGATGTCACCTGTTGCTGTCTGCACCTATTCAACATTACTGGGTGCCAATGATGGACTGCTTCTACTGAAATGATGTCACTTGTTGGTGTCTCCACCTGCTCAACATTGCTGGGTGCAACTGATGGACTGCTTCTACTGAAAAGATGTCACCTGTTGATGTCTGCACC
Organism: Schistocerca nitens; assembly: GCF_023898315.1. Taxonomy (NCBI): domain Eukaryota; kingdom Metazoa; phylum Arthropoda; class Insecta; order Orthoptera; family Acrididae; genus Schistocerca; species Schistocerca nitens. The sequence goes on along the minus strand of NC_064617.1, from coordinate 704,784,787 downwards.
TGTTCAACATTGCTGGTGCCACTAATGGAACTGCTTATACTGAAATGGTGTTACTTGTTGGTGTCTGCACCTTTTTAACATTGCTGGGTGTCACTGATGGACTGCTTCTATTGAAATAATGTTACTTGTTGGTATTTGCACCTGTTGACCATTGCTGGGTGCTACTGCTGGAACTGTCAACTGCTTATTCTTGAACTATGGAAAGCGTTTATGTGAATATTTGTATAAACTGATTTTTTGTGTATTACTGTTTGTGAAAAGTTATGAGACTCTTACCTGCACATATTCGTCATTGCTGACGCTATTGATTGAACTGTTTAACCACATAATACTTGTGTAAACTATTATGTAAAGTCACATGTATGAAAGAATTTGTATTGCTTACTGTATTCTATATATTAGGTTATTGAAAGGTCAGTGCAAAGCCAAACTTTTATCTAGTTATATGATATTTACGCATTAATATTATCTTTTATTTTTGTCTGTATTTTTTTTGACGAATGGTGGTATTTTCACCACCAATGCTGGCAAAAATACCATCAAATTGTAGCCCGTGGAGGAAGGGTATATGAAAGGTGGCTACACTGAGCCACAGCGCCAGAGATGGCGCTAGAGAGTATTGTTCCGCCGCCTCCACTGGCAGTGATTCTTGAGATGTCGTGGTAGGCAGTGCGTGTCGAGAACTCGTAGTAGGCAGTGATCATTGAGATGTCGTAGTGGGCAGTTCTTGTCGAGGACTCGTAGTAGTCAGTGTGTGTTGAGATGTGCTAGTGGGCAGTGTTTGTCGAGATGTTGTTCCATGTTTTATGCAGTTGTTTGATGGGCTAGACAGCAGATGGTTCGAATGGAAATACTGTAATGATCAGAGTGCTTTTCGTCAATATATATGAAGGTAAAATATTCCATGTTTTTTTTTTCATTATTTCAGTGTCTTAAATAATGCGTCATTACAGGTTCAGTCAACAAAGCATCTGGCTTGTGTTCTTGGATTAGAGTGTAATTCTGGTTTTCTTGAGTAATTATGGTATTTCTATTTTCTTTAATTAATTCAGTATAAATGATATTTAAAATTTCTTGTGTTATTGAAGAAGAACCGTGCCAGATGCGTACGTTGAGTCATACTTCCACACACAGAACGGTTACACTTGTGCTTTGGTTTCGTAGGTTTTATAGTTGCTGGGGACTTAATTAATTAATTGTGTTAATGAAAATTTCCATTTCATTCTTTGTTGTTGTTCTATGCAGTCAGATTGCGTAATAATACTAGTCAGGGCCAACCGTTTACGAGACTTCGTAATCGGACAGACAGCTACTAAATCAATAAATTAAAATTATTTGCATTTTACTTTATAATTAAGCCCCCATGCACCATCCAAGATAAGATTTTTTCCCTGGAGGCTTTCTGGGAATGAAATGGTTTAGTAATCAATCCATGAGCAGTTCACTACTATGGAGATTACCTCAGGCCTCATTCTAACAACTGCCACTGGAGACGCTCGCTTTGGAATTCTTGTTTGCTGCCACATCATTGTGCAGTAAAAGATGGTAAAGTTTTATGGTCTAGCCCTAGACTGGCCATTTAGATCCGTCACACCAGCAAGGCATCCTCTGCCAAAGGCGTCATCGGTTTCAGTATGGAGGGGCATGTAGTCAGCGGACCGCTATCCCGATTTTTGAATGGGTTTTTTGAACTTGCGACCGCTTGTAACTGGTCGAATAGCTTCTCAGTTGGCCCCTCGAAGGCTTCCCTAGTTATGGATATACAAACGAAGTTAGAAGACGCTCCAGAAACGCCTTAGAAGGGAGGAAGCTTTGGCGAAGGAACAGCATGACCCCACCGAAAAGAAACCTGGTTCTGGTCTGGAATCGTCTACAGTGAGGCCAAGTGGAAAATAAAATTTCTAAATTCTGCTTTTGATAGCACATTAAAAGTGGAAAAGAACCTAAGTCATATTTTTTACGCAGTTATAGGCCCTATCACTGGTGCTGAGAAGAGATTCCACTGTATGGGGAATGTAAAATTGTTTTTAATTAAGACATGCCCTTTTGATAGTCACTGTGACGAGTTTTTATTTGCTGATACATGTCCGAAAGAACAGACGCCAAAAATATATTTAAAAGGCGTGAGGGCAACCAGTTTATCAGGGCAGATGCACACCATGTTCGACCTCTTACGGGAATCGGCAAAATGCCGCGAGTAATGAGGATGACGGAAGTTGACTTCAACTGCTTTCCAGGTACAACCCAACAATTTCAGTTACCTATACAACCGTTTGACTCATTGTACCCTATATGGTGTTGCGTTGCCAGGGAGACTCGTTCACATTCGTCAATCATTTGTTTTGAGCATGACCACTACATAAGTGTATTACGAGTAGCAAGTTAATTGAAAGTGTTCTGTTCAAGCCGGCCGCGGTGGTCTAGCGGTTCTAGGCGCGCAGTCCGGAACCGCGCGACTGCTACGGTCGCAGATTCGAATCCTGCCTCGGGCATGGATGTGTGTGATGTCCTTAGGTTAGTTAGGTTTCAGTAGTTCTAAGTTCTCGGGGACTGATGACCACAGATGTTAAGTCCCATAGTGCTCAGAACCATTTGAACCATTTTTATTTTGTTCTGTTCAAACATGGCAAGATATTGATGTCCTGAGCAGATTTGCATGACTTTTATGGCCATTCACGCCAGTAGAAATGGACACGAGGCCGCATAGCTGTATCAGACGGTGTTGTCAGACTGAAATCAGCCGAGTCATTCAACCTATGCTACTGTATATCGTCATGCTGTAGAGCACGATCCGTAATACCATTATCGGTGGAGGAAGATATCGTGTTGCTCGTATGCCTGACCAGGAAGAGCACATTCCACAGGATGTCGAAGAAGAGCCAAGTATCAGCGCAAGACATGCGACTGTGGCCTGTGGTACATGTCCAGTTCAGCATGGAGGATACTACGTGAGTGATTCATGTACCTGTATCACCTTCAAAGTATGCAGAGCCTTATGCTGCCAATCACGCACTACTAGAGCGCTTTTTCCGATGGTTTGTTGCCCAAACTGCCAGTCTATAGATTTTCCCTTCAATTTTGTTTACATGCGAGACGAAGTCTGGAAGAGATGGAACAGCATATTTCCAAAACCATTACAAATGAGCTGATCACAAACCTCATACTACCGTACAGGCTAGACATCAGCATCAGTTTGAGATTAATGCGTGGGCTGGAATATTAAGTGACTGCGTTTTAGGGCCTTACATTATCGCAGCACGCCCTACAAGGAACTCTATTCCGTCTGTGTGATAATAGCCCTTTTTCTCAGTGAAGAGTAGGGGTATGAAGTCTAAATTTATGTCACATCAAAAGATACGGACATTTACGTCACATATGTTGATACTCGCTAACTCACTCATTGAAAATTATAGGGTGTTTCCAGTTGTCCTAGAATCACGAAATTTGGAAGAAGCTAGGTCTCACAATAAAAGTAAAGAAAAAATTAAAAAAATGTTAATCTGTAATTATATCGCATAAAAAATGTTTGTTTTGGGGTTGGTTATCCGACTTCAAAATTAAAATTGAAACACGCTCGGAATTTACTGGACTAATATCTTGCCAGTATCAATGCCGATAACAAACCAAACCCGCCGAGATTTTCGATTCCCGGGATGTATGAACTGTTTATAAAGACAATTAAGTTTGTTCGTAAACCCGAGAGCCCGAGACCTACTCGCACCTGACGAACTGTATTTATCTGAACGTTTGTCTTTCCATCAGTTAAGACCCAATTCGAGTCGAAATTTAGCCTAAAGATAAGGCCATTTACGTTGCATATTTTGATTTTGTCATCAAACCTTATAGGGTACTTCCTGTTGATATAGTATCAATAAATTTTAAAGAAGCAAGGTTTCACAGTGAGAGAAAAGGAAAAAAATTTAAAAAAGATGTTAATCTGTAATTATATCACATGACAAAAATATCTTTTTTTCATTCTTGTAAGCCTTGGAATTCCTGGGACGATATCACGGAATTACTGATATCTATAGCCTAACGGTCAAAAATCGTCGAAACTCTCCTTTCCTGGTATGAATGATCTATCTATAATCATAAGTAAGTTCGTACTGAGTCCTCGGTGCGCGAGTTATCCGGACTTTTTCTTCTGCGACTTTGTCTTTGAATATCCGTTACTGCCCAACGGGAAAGATTTATTGACAACTGATCTGCCAGCTTCTTCAGTAAATAAACGTACTATGAAGCCTCGGTTAATAATCCCAATTTACAAAACACGTAAAATAAATACCTGCAAATGTACGTGTGAGAACGCCACTTACTACTCAAGTCATTTCCTTTAATGTTAATTTTTCTGTAAATAAGAATCCATCCAGATTATTGTGCCGTATGACATTAGTGAATGGAAATATGAAAAAAATGAGCTTAATTAGTTCTATGTCCCCTAATTTGGTACCTATTCTTAAGGTGAAAGTTTATGAAAGTGAGCGTTTTACCAGATGTATATGATTATTCCAATTTATGTTTTTATTAATATAGGTACCCATGGACGATGAGCTACTTATCGTAGTTGAAAACTGCGTAAGTAGTATTTTTTACAATTAAAACCTAGTCCGTTTGCGCAAAACCTATTAAGAAATTAAAAAAGATCTTTACTCACTGCCGTTTGGATGCTTCTTAATGTAATTTGACAATAAGGTTTGTATACTCTTCAAAGAGGACTAACCTAACTTCTGTTCCAGATAAAATTGTTGACCATTAACATACTATAACAACATTAAAAGCACACGAGGGAACCTTGCAACACGCCAATAGTGATTTTCCACCATTGACACGATGTTGCGTCTCGATTTATATTAATCTAACATCCACGTGCAAATTCCTGTACCCTGTTTCATGAATAAGAATTAAAGGAGACCTGTGTTCAGCTACATAAGCCATAAAATTTAACGTCTTTAATAGATTATTTTGATTTCATATTTAGTTTCAACCACTATTGCGCTATAGAGAGGAGCAACAGCAGCTTGAAGCTTTGAACTGGAGAGTGAGGCGCTCTCGGGTAGAACAACCACTAGCGCATTGTCTACAATAGGTAAGGATCCGGGTTCTACTTCCACTCTAGCACACAGTTGTCTTTAATCAATCTATGATGCTAAGCAGTAATGATATAATGTATCAAACACAGATCGTTAGCCACTCTTTCCTTTTTCGGTCTATTATTTTGGTATTTATCATTTCGGATCTGTAATCTGTCAAACATGTATTCAACTTTGTCTTCTTATAATAAACTTTTCCAATAAACACTTTAACTTAAGCCCGTACTGACAGAGATTACTATGTATTTCCATACAGACATCTCATTCACTCACAGCAATTGACGTCCGTGTAACAGGAAAACGACGACTGTAGTGTTTCACGCCACGTGTCACCGAATAAAGCGCTGCTGTTTGTCACTAAACAAAGGCTTTGATTATGTAAATGGGCCACACTTCGGACAATTTGGAAAACCGACGCGGAAAATGTCACTTGTTTGCCACACACCTGCGGCATTTGAAACTAATCGAGAGCTCAGCCGCACGCCAACGGATTTCTCGGTGAATAACTGCAAACAAAACGCCCCGTACTGGCTGAATACAATAGCCAGAGCAAACGATGCACGAGAATGTGTTCTTTTAAGTCCGCCCTTTGACCGGACTGGTTTGCTACTGAATGACAATAGAATTCTTAAAGCGGCTTCCCATTTACCTTAGGCTCAGGGGTAGGCTCAGTAATTATGTCCCTCATTTTGTTCTATTCATTTTTGTAGCTACAGAATGAACTGTTTCAGGCTAATAGTCTATAGTATCATGCTTTACAAGATACATTTTATTCATTACTTGCTTAACCATGGTGACAAAGTACTTTTAGTCAAATATTTTATAGTGATTATTAGAAAAAGTGCTCAACTATCTATGAACGGCAACTTAGTTTTACCACAGTGGTGAATAACTGGGGATACGGTCGACTTCGACACAGTGGTTCAGTAACACTCTTTAATGTACACTAAGTGTTTAAGCTGCCGCTTTTAATTTTCCACTGTTCTTCTTCTTTTTTATTTTATGTCGTATGCATGAATGAGTATTTCAATTAATACTTACAAAACGAAATTTTATGACAGTAACAAAGTGATATGTCCCAGTAATACAGACACTAGTCTGTTATTCATGAGGAGCTGACTGAAAATTCCTGTTCAGGCAACCTCTTTCTTTAAGAACATTCTGATTTCATCCACTATCACTGCCCACCTGAGCTATTTCTCATCTCAGAAAATACGGAATATTGTCGTTCGGGAATTAAACGATTAAGTTTCATCTTCGTTGAGTTTTAGTGGCTTCGTTTTATACTACGATGTCTGTCAAAATGATTACTCTTTCCTGAAACTGCCATGTGTGTAATTCTGTATATCTCACAATTGTTAAACGATTTAATTTTAGGTTGTGTGATCCTTTCAGCTAAGAGTAAAGACGTGAAAATAGCAATAAAAAATTATTACCATTTTGTGTTCTCGTTTCAGTTGATTTTTTTCTGTACATTCCTATACCAACTAATGTGCTTCGGTACAATATCTTTCACTGTTACACCATCTAAGTTAACTTTGATTCACGTGAGTTACGAAGACCATACACGTTCTGTATGAATGTGAAAACATTTACTAAGGCGTTGTCATTTATAGTATCACATTTAATAGCCATGTGTTTCAATGCTTGTATCACCTCCATCGATCTATTCGCTTCCGTTTCCACACTTAAAAAAAAGTGCACCTTGTTATTTACTTGCAGTCATTCGTATTTATGTCACTTTGATGTCCATTTCCATGTTTGAACAGTAGCTATAGACAAAAGGTCTCAACTGTCGTAGCCTACCTATCACAAAGCGCCAAAGTGATCACACCTGTTAAAAGATCCAACTTTCACCTAGATTTGGGTATTCGAAGTCTTCCCTTAATCGTTCTGGGCTACCCAAGAATGATACTTTTAACAAGCTTATTATCGATCTCTCAACCCGTACTTGTCCGACGTAAGCCCCGTCTCTCTTGAATACGACGTCTGTGACTCGTTAAAACCCAATCTAACTGCGATCACATCCACTGTATCTCTCCATTCTCCATTGAAACAGCCATGGATGACCTAGCCTGAGGTCTCAATTTAGTTTTCATTTCTTCTGACGGATAATGTTCCATTCCGTAGTTTCTTGCGTGTGTAATTGATACATTTCAAATTCAAAAGCCACTGAATAGATCACTGTATGCAAATAGAAGTGTTTCCTTGCTGGAGCTTAAGTTATTTTCGGCAAGCAGTGTTTGTAAATGACATAAAAGACGTTTTACCGTGGTTTGTGTGACATCGTAAAACGTGGATTCCTCCACAAATTTGTTGCTGCGGACGGGTCAGGAAGGGAAAGCGAATATTACCTCCCATAGGACCAAGTCTTGCGAAGCGTTCCGTTACAGCTTAACTCACTCCTAAATACGTACACCATCAGTTTACCTAGTTCACAACACCCTTGCATAGCACAATGTTTCAGACAACTTCAGATTGACATTCCCCACTGTCTCAAGTCACATGTTTCGTTCCCGCAAAAGATTGTCTTCGACCACTGCCAACAATCAGTGCATTTTGCTGTTTGTTCTTTTTGTAATATTGTGGACACAAGGGTAAACGAGGGCGTAGCAAACGGACCAGAAGCTGAGGTAAGATAATAAAGCATAGAACAGTCAAGTGCAAATTTATGGAAAAGATTTGTTGAAAACCATTTAGGGAAATTGCGAAAACCAACATCATGGTTATGGGCACCGATTTGGACACCGCTTATACGGCGAAAGTGGCTTAGCGAGTTGGCCAAGTTGGAAGTCTTAATTACTTTCCGGCCGGATTCGACGTAATTGCAGAAAGTTACCTTTAGTAAATACAGGGTGAACATTAATAAAAGCGGCAAACTGCAGGGATGGATTCCGTCTGTAAATGGAGGAAGAAAAGTCCTATAAACGTGTGTCTGGAGATGGACGGTGTGCGTGCAACGGCAACAAATCGTCCCGGAACACAGTACAGAGCTACATTGCAACCGCGTCACAATAGATGTTGAAAGTGGCCTTCATGGGAGGCAAAGCACGCGTTCACACGTCGCATCATAGACAGCCGCTCTGTTTTGCACGTTCCGTCCTGTCTCTGAAAAGCGTCACAGGCATCGTGAACACGCTACTGAACGGTCTGCAGATCAGGAACTGGTTCAGCATACGCAACGCTTTTTAAATGACCGAGAGGTAAATATCCAGGGTGTTTAAATCCGGTGGTGTAGCAGACCATACTACACGACCTCCGCTTCCCATCCAACGTCCGGGGAAGGTGTTGCTGACGTGTCGGCGAGCTGTAAAGCGGAAGTGGAGTGGTGCTCAATCATGCAGAAACCGCATAACCTATTGTATTGCCAAAGGCAAATTCTCAAGCAGCCTAGGCGGAGTATTCCGCAGGAAGTCCAGATATGTTCCTCGTTCGAGGGGTTGTGGAATAATAACCAGTCAAAATGTGTGGTTCCCGAGAACACCTGCCCGCACACCGATGATGAGCAGATGCTGATGAGACGTTTCAACCACTCCCAGAGGATTGGCTGTAGTACACAGATGACGATTATGCAGACTGATGATGCTGTTTCTTGTGAAATTTGCTTCGTCGGTAAAGAGAACTGATGACAGAAGTTCCATATTTGTGATAGTCTGGTGCAAAACCTATCAACAAAATCTTTCCCGTATGGCGTAGAGAGAAATCCGCTTGTGGTAAGCCTTGCTCTCATTCCAGGTAATAGGGATAGTAGTGGTTGTCAAGCATGATATACATAACCGTACTTTCGCTCACACCGTGTCGGCGGCCCTCGTGCATGGAGCTTGTAGTAGGGATAGTCTCAACATCCTGTAGAAACCAGTAATCCAAATCTGCACGTTCGTCTATTTGAAAGGTCCTTGATCACACAGACGCCCAAAAAGGGTTTTAAATGTTGCGTGTTGTGTTTGGCGTCTGTGACGGTACTTGTTTCCGTGTAGTTGTTCTGCATCTCGACCGTTTTATTCTGCTAGATCGTACACAAAAGGGATTTCGGCTTGTTCCCCTCATGACTACCGGACCACTCTGCTGTCACGGTAAGCTGCGTCCATCAGGCAGCCTACAACACACAAGGAACACAAGCCACGTCAGCTCCATCTACCGTGACAACGATGCGTTTCCGGACACATTTTCATAGGACCTTTCATTCTCCACTTCTAGTCAGAGATCCGTCCCCGTAGTTTGTCAGCGAAAAAAAAAAAAAGAAAAGAAAAGGAAGACAGGTTAGTGGACTTAGGAATCAGTTTTCAAAGGAAGTGGAACTCATCCACTTTCCTTCATGTTGTGAATAATTGTGTCCCTGTGTCAGGTCGTGAAGTCACTGATATTACTCCCGACAGACAGCTTCAGATTTACTATGTAGGAGATTAAATAGACAGAACCGTTCCCGAGAGATAATTCTGAGCACATGCGCTTTAATGGATCATATATTTTATGTTCCGAACACGAATATTGAGAGGACAAGGTAAACGTCTGAACGTCTGTCTAAGTGGACGAATCACTCTTGTATGGTACTTACGCAAAGAGATGGCAGCATATAAAGGGTTAGTAGCCTGTCTCAAATATTCTCTTTAAGCAAGATAAAAGCGTTTAGAGAAAGAAACATTTCAGCTCCGCCAAGACTGCCAGTGGTCAGGAAGAACAGTCGAAGCGTTTCTGAGAATAGGTTATAGCAAGAATAGTGGTCGCGATAAGTCTCTCGTGTCAGGGTCGGTGATACGGGCTTTCGACGCAGGTTACACAATTGGATGACTTGACTGAAGGTTATCACCCACTACCCTTCTCCTGGGAAAACGATGGCAGTTGATATGGGTCACACTCGGGAAACCTCGCCCCTTACCCTCCTCCACTCCCTATACTCTCCTTTGCTTCTCCCCACCTTCGACCAATGTGACTGAAACACCTTCTCACCATCTTCGTATCTTATAACTGAGGCACCTCAGTGGCGCGTTTCACTCTGGAGCTGTTTACCTACATCTGCATCGGTACCCCGCAATCCACCTTACAGCACGTGGCAGAGGGTACCTCATACCACTATTAGTCGTTTCCTTTCCTGTACCACTCGCAAAAAAAGAGATATAACTGTCTGTCGATATATACCTCCGTGTCAGCCCCAATTTCTCGTATCTCAGATCCATGGCCCTTACGTGCAGTGTATGTTGGTGGCAACAGAATCGTTATACAGTCAGCTTCAAATGTCAATTGTCTAAGTTTTCTCAACAGTTTTCTTCGAAAAAAACGTCTCCTCCCTTCCATAGATTTCCATTTGAGGCCCCGAATCATCTCCGTAGCACTTGCGCAGTAGCAGCACTAGAGCATTTGCCCGCGAAAGGCATAGGTCCCGAGTTCGAGTCTCTGTCCGACACACAGTTTTAATCTGCCAGGAAGTTTTGTAATCAGTTGTTTGTCTACACTTGTGCATCATATCTACCGATTTCCGTCCCATTCGGTTGATTTCTTTGTGATGCGTCATTTATTTTCCCCCTAGAGCGTACTTCGAACGACCATGTGGAGCAATGACCAAAGTTTTTTTCGAACCGTTTGTGAAGGACCACTGTTCACACCAGTAACGTTTACTGCCTCGTCGTAGCCACGAACCAGGACATTCACAATGGTTTCGTTCTGTCATAGTCGTAAGGTGTGAATGTCACAGTACCACTAATATAATAAATCATGGTTGCAAGATACTGAACCGAAACGTTTAGAAAAGAAAGAGAAGATTGGCAGGACCTGAACTCGCAGAAGACCAGTTTAGGTTTCCGAGAAATTTGTAAAGTGCGAGAAGTTTCAAATTAATGTAAATAAAGAAAACTCTGACGTCATCCACATTAACAGTAAAATGAATCCGTTCTGTTGCAGTTACGCGATAAATCAAACGAATCTAAAGGCTCTCAATTTAACCACATACTTCAGTATAACCATTACGAACAACTTAAATTGGAACAGTGACACAGATGTAACGCTGAGGGGAAGCCGAATCAAAAACTAAATTTTGCTTGCAGAACACTTATAATCCGCAACAAATCCGTTTAAGAGACTTCGTATACTAAGCTTGTACAACCTCTGCTAGAATACTGATGTGCAGTATCGGACTCTTAGCCGTGAGAATTGCCGAACGTCATCAAAAATTTCATAGAGAGACAGTTCGTTTTACATTATCGTGAAGTAGAGGAGACAGTGTCACGGATATGATACGCGACTTGCCGTGGCAATCATAACAAAGGCTGTTTATGATGCGGCGATATCTTTTCCCGGAATTACAATCTCCAACTCTTTCCAGCAATTGCATATTTATTCGTATTTTGTTGGTGCCCACCTACATAGAAGAAATGATCATAGTAATAAAACAAGAGAAATCAAAGCTTGCACGGAAAGAGTTAAGTGTTAGTTTTTTCTACGAGCAATTCGAGAGTGGAACAGTAGAGAAACTGCCGGAAGGTAGTTCGATGAAGCCTCTGCCAGGCAATTAAGCGTGAACTGCATAGTATTTATGTGGATGTCGATGCATGTGTATAGGAACACACGAGGCAATGCTGACGCTGCAACTGATTTTAGAAAATAAATTTATTTACAGATTTAGAGCAAGCCCTCGACACTGCTGAATGCGATATACTCCTTAACATTCAATAGGTAGTAGAGATAAAATATAAAGAGTGAGAGGCTATCTGCAGCTTATAAATAAATACGACTGAAGTTATAAGAGCCGAAGGACATAAAAGGTTTGTAGTAATTGCGAAGGTAGTGAGACATGGTTGTAGCCTGGTTCAAATGGCTCTGGGAACTATGGGACTTAACATCTGAGGTCATCAGTCCCCTAGAACTTAGAACTACTTAAACCTCACCAACCTAAGGACATCACATGCATCCATGCCCGAGGCAGGATTCGAACCTGCGACCGTAGCGGCCGCGCGGTTCCAGACTGAAGCACCTAGAACCACTCGGCCACAACGGCCGGCGGTTGTAGCCTCTCTGAGATGTTATTCAATATGTAGATGGAACAAGCAGTAAATAAAGTCAACGACATGTAAAATAGTTAAAGCTCAGGGAGAAGGAACAACAAACTTAAGGTTTGCTGATGATGTAATTGTCCCAGAGATGGCAAAATCCTTGGAAGATTAATTACCTACACAAGCACATCTATGAATGTATAGGTGAATTTTAGCGGCACACTTTGAATTTTAATTTCCCCACAAAGTGGGTCTAAACACCTATAGGAGAGAAAACTACCTGAGATATCAAGAAATCGTTGATTTGATAATGGAGGAATTACAGGAGGCAGGATGGCGGCGATAGGAGCAGTTCCTGTTAAGGCTACATAATGAGTATCTAGAAACGTTTCTGTTTGGTTTCAGCCAGCAAACATTAAGTATCCCCTTTCAAAATAAGCAGGAAACAATTTAAAACGCAAATAAAACACCACTAACTGAACACACCACAGGAACTCTGAATTTATAACGATGGACAAACTCCACATTGACTAAACAGTTTAACAGATTTTAAAGAATAGGAAACAGTCGTAATCAAGCATTCATTGTATCAGTACGATCAAGTCTCATTCATAAACATGCGTTTAGGTAAAAGTCAGTTTCAGTTAGTATTACAGAGGTATAGCAGAACGGCGAGAAATATAGTGCAATATACGTAGTTAGCCTATTAAGAATTTTAACAGCACCAGCACATAATTCTTAATTTATTCGTTTACCAAATAGATTTAGTTAAGTTTCAAATTAGTCGGACTGGTGTTGATAACAATTTTTCTGTTTAAACCCCATATTTAATTTACTTTAGCAGACAAATAGGTCCGTTAGCGTGTCCATCACAAAATTCTTTCTATACGCATTGAACACTTCCGTCCTGTTTTGATTACCTGGTGGTAATCTTTCTCTGCTATAGTTCACACGAAGTACTCGGGCAAACAATCGGAGTTCAAATACGACTACAATAACTTGACTTCTCTTCCACTTATGGGCATAAAGCAGATAAATACAGGCTTCCACTAGTGAAAGTTAATGAAAATATTATGATAGCTCATTTTTTATAAATAAATACACAGTTATATAGAATTTAGTTACTGAGGTACAGCAATAATGGCAAATTCAAATCACAGATTACATACGAAAAATTTACCTGTTTCAATAAAATGTTAAATCATTTGTCAAGGTCTTTTATTACAGCCTAATTCAGGTAAATATGTCTCATTCGTGTTGCTTATGGCAACAAAATATTGCAGAAGCTAATTATGACCATGTGAAATATTCTTTACAGTATTCAGGGTATTCGTTCGGAACTTGCCGTAAATAGGCCGATGGCTTTAGGGGCTGTGGCGTTTCACTAGATGTAAACTGTCTGCTGGCAGGAAATCGGATGTTTATTTTTCGAAGTTTACACGTTTCAGCAGATATCGTCCCACGTTGCCAGAATTATCCACATTCTCTCCGGTCGCGCCAGCATCGAAATCGCTACGCACCTCAAACTCCCACCCTCCTCTCGTTTTTCCCTCTGTTTTTGCACTGCTTCTCCTTCAACGAGGCTCGCATTTGCACATACCGGCGCGCAGAATTTTCTGAGAGAGGAAGAAAATAGGAGGCTTACACAGCGGTGCTGTATTGGACGGAATTCGTTCATGCATTCGACATGAACGGAAACCATTTCCGCAGACGCTAGCTGCGAGCGAAAAGAGTACAATCGGCTGTATATTTTTGAAATTGCTGTGAAATGTTTTGCTTGTTCACTCAGTGCCTCTAGCTATTAATGAAGCTTTTCAGTGTTCTGTAGTCATTTATGGGTGGCGATATTTGCAGTCGGTTTTTCTGACGATCTGAAAGAAGAAACACGTTTTTGTGGGTAGGAGAAACAATACAAAAATAAATAGCAAACGTTTACAAGATCAACCGACTGGCTGGAAAACAACAAGCACTAGGAAGGAGTGCAACTTCGATAGTTACGTATACAGGCAGGACTACAATAGTGAATGGTGCAAATAAATAATAGGGCAGCATTGTTCGCTTTGGGGGCCGGGTAGTGACCTGTCCACTGACACTAACTGTGAGCAACTCAGTTGTCAAGCTACAAGTGTTGATAATTCTCGAAATTGTTAAGCGACATGAAGTTATTGATTGGCTGACTAATCAGCTGTAACTCCTTTGGACACCAGGTCAACACCATCTGTGTCCATCTCGCCTTACTGTACATATGAAGTATTTTGAAATGTAGAGACAAGTGTGCGTCTTGAGCGATGTGATGTGAAACTAAGGTATGGATAAATCATAATTATCTGGCCACAGGTCGTAAGAAATGTCCTTCCTGGTGATACTTCCTCGGAGATTAAACCTATCTGCCAAACTGAGACTCGAAATCGGGACCATTGCCTTTTGCGGGCAACTGCTCTACTGACTGAGCTACCCAAGCATCACTCATGGCCTGTCCTCACAGCTTTACCCCCGTCAGTACCTCATCTCCTACCTTTCGAGATTCACAGAGGTTCTCCCGCTACACTAGCACTACTGGGAGAAAGAATATCGTGGAGACGTGGCCTACCCACAGGCTGAGGGTTGTTTCCAGAATGAATTTTTCACTCTGCAGCGGAATGTGCACTGATATGAAAGCACCAAGCAGATTAAAACTGTGTGCCAGACCGAGGCTTGAGCTCGGTACCTTACTGAAAACATCCTCCGGCTGGGAGTAAGGCATGTCTGCGCAGTATCCTCTCTCGCCGGACTGTCAGCCCCACAAGTTAAGCGGTAGAACTTCTGTCAAGTTTGGAAGGCAGAGGATGAGGTACTGGCGATAGTAAAGCTGTGAGGTCACCTCATGAGTCGTCCTTGGATAACTCAGTCGATGAGCACTTGTTACACGACTGTTTTTCCCAAAATTGTGATGTAACTAATGCAAATCCAGAGTTACAGATACCCATTAAATACGAGTAGTTTATCCTCACAATTGTATGAGGTGTGTATCAGTCATTACCAGCGATCGCTAGTACTTAATTGACATAGGTCAGATTTTCATAGCGAATTGAATAGTTCACCCAAATAAGAGGCCACAATGAAGGTATATTGAACTCGGCCATAAGCCAGCAGACGTGTAGCATGTAACATTAGCCATGCAGAGGAGGGAGACCCTATAAGAATTCCAGAAAGGGCTACCTGGCGGTTGCAAAGATTAAAGACACTTGCTAAGGCTGGCCTTTGCTATGAAGAGCAGCTCCTGGGCACTGCTCGCCTGTAGCCACAAAGCAGATATGATTTCCCATAGAGTGAGACTGCACCGGCGACGTCTGTTTTTGTGACCTGAATGTGGATGGAGGAGCTGAAGCATTTTTGACGATCGGACCTTCTTTGAAACACACCGATCACAATATTCGCGTCGGGAAGTGACCGCGCCACCTTTAAGAGCGCGGTATGCTGCCAAGCTCAGACACTGAGAAACACAGAAGCTTAACAGAATGTAAGACCGGCCAGGATTTGATAATATAAATAATTTAGAACAGGCGTGACCTAGAATTCGGCCTGCGGGCCATGCCCTCGCACGAGTGCCATAGAGATCAGCGTGGCTGGCATGTTTCCCCACCGCCACCTCACATGTCTGAGCGTGAGAATGGGGGAAACTATGACAGCGACACATTTAAATGGCAATGCAGTCATACCGCGTGAGACTTGGTTTCGCCTTTCACATTTCTCAACGACAAAGAAAAAAAAATTTTTTTTTCGAGTTATCTAATTACTTTTGGCGCGCTGAAGCCACAGTTTTTACAAATGTCTGTCAAACACATATGTTGATCGAAATTTTGTAACACTTTTGCAATCTGAATATGGACCAGTGAAAACTCTACCTGAGGAAAGCAATGTAGATGACCTGAACAGTGCTTACGTTAAAGCGATTTGCCTTTAAAACGGGAATTACCCTGCAGATCAGTGAGTTATATTTGCACATGGACACGGGAGCATTCAACTCAAACGGTAAATGGTCTTGAAAGCAGGTCGAGAATAAATGTAAGACTAGCAGTGCCCTCAAAACGTGTATGAAATTAAACTTGTAATTCTTTCAAAGCGACAATTAATTCTTCAACTCTTCTGTTTTCTTTAACGCCAGTGAGCGTAGGGAACTGGATTCTGTTTGTCGGAATACGTCCTTTTTACAACACGATTTTCTCTTTAAATGTATCCCTAGCAAATCAGGAGCAAGTTGTGTATCTATATATAGTGTTCTACAGTGGACAGTGTGCATTCAAGTCCACCTCAAATGGTCTGCCGAAGTTGCCGAACGGGTCTAGGCGCTACAGTCTGGAACCGCGCGACCGCTACGGTCGCAGGTTCGAATCCTGCCTCGGGCAATGATGTGTGTGATGTCCTTAGGTTAGTTAGGTTTAAGTAGTTCTAAGTTCTAGGGGACTGGTGACCTCAGAAGTTAAGTCCCATAGTGCTCAGAGCCATTTGAACCAAACCACCTAAGATAAAAGGTTTGCAATCTATTCAGAATGTTCTAATTATTGTTCCTGCGTTTCTTTTTGCTTCATAAAGTCAACAATAATGAGTCTGTAGTCTACAAATCGTTCCAAGCATGCCCATCAACTTGACAAATCTATTATGAAGTAATTTATAAAGTGTACACGCTCTTCGTTTAGTTTAATTCAAAAGCTTAGCAAATGCCAGAGGAATAACGCGTGTGACTTCAGAAATTTAACTGTTTCTTTATGGGCTGCACGCCTGCAAATTCAGCGCAAACAAGTAGAGAACACTGAATCCCATCTGTCGGTCTCTGTAATTTTTTGCTCTTCCACTGCCAACTAAATCTTTAATTTTTTTCTATGCAGTATTGTAATGTCATTTCATAACAAATTTGCAGTACAAGTCGCTTATACGACTACATAATATATAGGTATAGTGCGAATTCTCATCCCTCTCATCGATAATTCTCATTCGTTTTTAAAGGGTGGTGACGATAGATCGTTGTTGTTGTTGTTGTGGTCTTCAGTCTAAATACTGGTTTGATGCAGCTCTCCTTGCTACTCTATCCTATGCAAGCGTCTTCATGTCCCAGTAACTACTGCAAATCACATCCTTCTGAACGTGCTTAGTTTATTCATCTACCCGTCTCCCTCTATGACTTTTACCCTCCACGCTTCCACCCAGTACTAAATTGGTTATCTCTTGATTCCTCAGGACGTGTCCTACCAACCGTTACCTTCCTCTAGTCAACTTGTGCCAAAAATTCCTCTTCTCCCCCACTTCTATTCAGATTCCCCCCCCCCCCCCCCCAAATAGTTGCGTGATTTACCCATCTAATCTTCATTTCTTCTGTAGCACCACATTTCGAAAGCTTCAATTCCTTCTTGTCTAAACTGTTTATCATCCATGTTTCACTTCCACACATGGCTACACTCCAAACAAATACTGTAAGAAAAGACTTCCTGATCGTAAATCTATACTCGATGTTAACAAATTTCTCTTTCATGAGGGTATTTTTGATCCATCATTGCAACTACAAAAATACATCATTTCTTCACCAGACCCGTTTCGCTTTATTTAGGTAAAGCATCATCAGTGTCTGTAATTAAGTTTATTTATTTTTTCATAGCCATTTTAGGTCGAAAAACAGTTCGTAATGAAGAGCTTGGTTTGTACTTAAGGTGATTTTTCGGCTTTTTTCTCGCTTACATCGGAAAATGCCGTCTGCTAGCACATAGTTGTTTTTCTGTGTTACACACTGATAATTTTCGTCTACTTTTAGTTTTTCTGCAGCACTATGCGTTTCTCACAACACACTTTTATGCACACCACTGTATTCTGTTTGTTTCGTACTTCAAGTACACTACTGGCCATTAAAACTGCTACACCAAGAAGAAATGCAGATGATAAACGGGTATTCATTGGACAAATATGTTATACTAGAACTGACATGTCATTACATTTTCATGCAATTTGGGTGCATAGATCCTGAGAAATCAGTACCCAGAACAACCACCTCTGGCCGTAATAACGGCCTTGATACGCCTGGGCATTGAGTAAAACAGAGAGCTTGGATGGCGTGTACAGGTACAGCTGACCTTGCAGTTTCAACACGACACCACAGTTGATGAAGAGTAGTGACTGGCGTATTGTGACGTGCCAGTTGCTCGGCCACCATTGACCAGACGTTTTCAATTGGTGAGAGATCTGGAGAATGTGCTGGCCAGGGCAGCAGTCGAAAATTTTCTGCTTCCAGGACCTGCAACATGCGGTCGAGAATTATCCTGCTGAAATGTAGGGTTTCGCAGGGATCGAATGGAGGGTAGAGCCACGGGTCGTAACACATCTGAAATGTAACGTCCACTGTTCAAAGTGCCGTCAATGCGAACAAGAGGTGACCCAGACGTGTAACCAGTGGCACCCCATATCATCACACCGGGTGATACGCCAGTATGGCAATGACGAAACACGCTTCCAATGTGCGTTCACCGCGATGTCGCCAAACACAGATGCGACCATCATGATGCTGTAAACAGAACCTGGATTCACTCGAAAAAATGACGTTTCGCCATTCGTGCACCTAGATTCGTCGTTGAGTACACCATCGCAGGCGCTCCTGTCTGTGATAAAGCGTCAAGGGTAACCGCAGCCATGGTCTCCGAGCTGATAGTCCATTCTGCTGCAAACGTCGTTGAACTGTTCGTGGAGATGGTTGTTGTCTTGCGAACGTCCCCATCTGTTGACTCAGGGATCGAGACGTGGCTGCACGATCCGTTACAGCCATGCGGATAAGATGCCTGTCACCTCGACTGCTAGTGATACGAGGCCGTTGGGATCCAGCACGACGTTCCGTATTACCCTCCTGAACCCACCAATTCCATATTCTGCTAACAGTCATTGGATCTCGACCAACGCGGGCAGCAATGTCGCGATTTGACACGAACTTCAATGCGAGATGCCTTTAATAGGTTCCACAACGAAACATTCTCTCGAAATTTGGTAGAAAATCCGAAGAAATTCTGGTCGTATGTAAAGTACACAAGCGGCAAGACGCAGTCAATACCTTCGCTGCGCAGTGCCGATGGTACTATTACTGACGACTGTGCCGCTAAAGCGAAGTTATTGAACGCAGTTTTCCGAAATTCCTTCACCAGGGAAGACGAATGGAATATTCCAGAATTTGAAACACGAACAGCTGCTAGCATGAGTTTCTTATAAGTAAATACCTTAGGGGTTGCGAAGCAGCTCAAATCACTTGATACGGGCAAGTCTTCAGGTCCAGATTGTATATCGATTAGGTTCCTTTCAGATTACACTGATACAATAGCTCCCTACTTAGCAATCATATACAACCGCTCGCTCACCGATAGATCTGTACCTACAGATTGGAAAATTGCGCAGGTCGCACCAGTGTTTAAGAAGGGTAGTAGGAGTAGTCCATCGAACTACAGACCTGTGTCATTGACGTCGGTTTGCAGTAGGGTTTTGGAGCACATACTGTATTCAAACATTATGAATCACCTCGAAGGGAACGATCTATTGATACGTAATCAGCAAGCTTTCTGAAAACATCGTTCTTGTGCAACGCAGCTAACTCTTTATTCGCACGAAGTAATGGCCGCTATCGACAGCGGATCTCAAGTTAATTCCGTATTTCTAGATTTCCGGAAAGCTTTTGACACCGTTCCTCACAAGCGACTTCTAATCAAGCTGCGGGCCTATGGGGTATCGTCTCAGTTGTGCGACTGGATTCGTGATTTCCTGTCAGGAAGGTCGCAGTTCGTAGTAATAGACGGCAAATCATCGAGTAAAACTCAAGTGATATGTGGTGTTCCCCAGGGAAGCGTCCTGGGACCTCTGCTGTTCCTGATCTATGTAAGTGACGTGGGTGACAATCTGAGCAGTTCTCTTAGGTTGTTCGCAGATGATGCTGTAATTTACCGTCTAGTAAGGTCATCCGAAGACCAGTATCACTTGCAAAGCGATTTAGAAAAGATTGATGTATGGTGTGGCAGGTGGTAGTTGACGCTAAATAACGAAAAGTGTGAGGTGATCCACATGAGTTCCAAAAGAAATCCGTTGGAATTCGATTACTCGATAAATAGTACAATTCTCAAGGCTGTCAATTCAGCTAAGTACCTGGGTGTTAAAATTACGAACAACTTCAGTTGGAAAGACCACACAGATAATATTGCGGGGAAGGCGAGCCAAAGGTTGCGTTTCATTGGCAGGACACCTAGAAGATGCAACAAGTCCACTAAAGAGACAGCTTACACTACACTCGTTCGTCCTCTGTTAGAATATTGCTGCGCGGTGTGGGATCCTTACCAGGTTGGATTGACGGAGGACATCGAAAGGGTGCAGAAAAAGGGCAGCTCGTTTTGTATTATCACATAATAGGGGAGAGAGTGTGGCAGATATGATACGCGAGTTGCGATGTAAGTCATTAAAGCAAAGACGTTTTTCGTCGCGGCGAGATATATTTGCGAAATTTCAGTCACCAACTTTCTCTTCCGAATGCGAAAATATTTTGTTGAGCCCAGCCTTCATAGGTAGGAATGATCACCAAAATAAAATGAGAGAAAACAGAGCTCGAACAGAAAGGATTAGGTGTTCGTTTTTCCCGCGCGCTCTTCGGGAGTAGAATGGTAGAGATATAGTATGATTGTGGTTCGATGAACCCTCTGCCAAGCACTTAAATGTGAATTGCAGAGTAATCATGTAGATGTAGATACGATAAACCGCAATCACGATAGGCTAAAATGCGACTTTTATCAAAGTTCAAAGTCGGAAACGTGATGGTACGCAATTCTCCTCCTTACACGAGGCATCACAAAAACGTTTCACTAGGCAACGGCGGTCAACTGCTGTGTGCATGAGAAATCAGTTGGAAACTTTCCTCATGTCAGCACGATGTAGGTGTCGCCACCGGTGCCAACCTTGTGTGAATGCTCCGAAAAGCTAATCATTTGCATATAACAGCATCTTCTTCCTGTCGGTTAAATTTCGCGTTTGTAGCACGTCATCTTCGCGGTGTAGCAATTTTAATGGCCAGTTGTGTATGTGTTGATGTTTGTGTTTTCTAGTGTAGCCAACACAACCTTTCCACTATTTTGTCTTTGACCTACAAACATTCTTTTTTAAATTAGATTATTGTATGTATGTAATTCTATTTAAGTATGTTTCTGTGTATCTATACACTGTGTAAGGGTAGAGAAGGAGTAGCGATAGAGGGTTTTTCTTTCTTTCTTTGTTTTCTTTTTTTATACAACATAGCTATATAGCAGTGTGATGGAATGTGAGTTAGCGGAGATGGTGAGGAGCGAGAGATGAAATGAAACTGTGAGTGGGGGGGTGGGGGGGGGTGGGTGCGGGGTTGTGGGAGAGTGGGAAGGGGTGTAGGATGAGAAGGATGGAAAAGGCTCTTTCTTTTTCATTGATTTCATCAATTATTCTAAATAGAAAACAAATTTCTCTTCTTCAGAAACGCACTCCTTACCATCGCCAGTCTACATTTTAATTCGTCTCTACTTCTATCATCATTAATTATTTTGATGCCCAAATAGCAGTACTCATCTACTACTTTAAGTGTTTCATTCATTAATCTAATTCCCTCAGCATGATCTTATTTGATTCGGCTACATTCCGTTAACGTCGTTTTGGTTTTGTTGATGTTCATCATATATCCTCCTTTCAAGACACTGTGCGTTCCATTCAGCTGCTTTTCAAAGTCCTCTGCTGTCTTTGACAGAATTGCAATGTCATTGGCAAAACTCAGGGTTTTTATTTCTTCTCCCTGGACTCTAATTCCTACTCCAAAGTTTTTCTTTGGTATCCTTTACTGCTTTCTCAATATACAGATTGAATATCTGGGATAGGCTGCAACCCTGTCTCACTCCCTTCCCAACCACTGCTTCCCTTTCATGCCCTTCGACTCATAATTGCGATCTGGTTTCTGTACAAATTGTAAATAGCCTTTCGCTCCCTGTATTTTACCCCTGCCACCTTCAGAATTTAAAAGAGTATTCCACTCAACATTGTCAATTGCTTTCTCTAAGTCTACAAATGCTAGAAACGTAGGTTTGCCTTTCCTTACTCTATTTTTTAAGATAAGTTGTAGGGTCAGTATTGCCTCACGTGTTCCAACATTTCTATGGAATCCAAACTGATCTTCTCTGAGTTCGGCTTCCGTCAGTCTTTCCACTCATCTGTAAAGAATTCATGGTAGTATTTTGCAACCGTAACGTATTAAACTGACGAATCGGTAATTTTAACACCTGTCAGCACCTCCTTTCTTTGGTATTGGAAATTATTATATTCTTCTTGAAGTCTGAAGATATCTCACCTGTCTCATACGTCTTACCAGATGGAAGAATTTTGTCATTTCTGGCTCTTCCAAGGCTATCAGTAGTTCTAATGGAATGTTGTGTATTCCCGGGGCCTTGTTTCAACTTAGGTCTTTCAGTGCTATGTCAAACTCTTCACGCAGTATCATATCTGCTATCTGGTCTTCATCTAAGTACTCTTCCATTTCCATAATATGTGCTCAAGTACCTCGCCTTTGTATAGACCCCGTTTATACTCCTTCCACCTTTCTGCTTTCCCTTCTTTACTTAGGACTAGTTTTGGATCTGAGCTCTTGATATTCATACAGGTGGTTCTGTATCCTCCACAGGCCTTGTAACGGTGGCTCCGAGCCGTTTTTGAAGATCGGACCGTGAGATAACCTAATGGAACAAGAACAATCAATCTGGGATTCGTTTCCGCAACACTCCAGCAGAGTATAAAGAACAATAAACAGGTGCATTACGGACAGACGTTCTCCCAGCACAAAAGCAAGTTGTAACATTACATATCATAACCGGACGCCAGCCCAATAGGCATTCTAGTGTCAAGCGAAATGATAAAACAGTAGGCAATACTAAGGCCAACGTAACTTTCCTTGACACACACACACACACACACACACTAAACTCTTTCCTTATAACTGTTCATACTACAACACAGTAACCTAAATTTGCAGATAAATGAGCTACTAACAAACCAATGGCCAACGAGATAGTAAACAATAACATATGCCTCTCAACAACACGTACCTTAAATGAGCTAGGTGTAATAGTTTATAAAACCAGTTACTGACACAAGTGAAACTAGTAGCAATACTGAGCAGAGAAAAGCTTGAAATGATCCTGAATTTAAACCAAGGGGTCTGCTGATGATCAAAATCTATAACATCATTGCTTAGTACAGGGTCTCTACGCTTGCGCATTAACCAACTTGCATTAGAACAGATAACACAATAAACAGTTTTTTCTTAAACTCGGTTTGAAGCTCCTACACAGAATACAAATCTAACTACAATGGCTCTGAAGGAGCCTTTTCATTGCTTCATTAACTAACTAGCCTAATAAATGAGCTGGTGGGGGTGGCCGAGTGGTTCAAGGCGCTACAGTCTGGAGCCGCGCGATCGCTACGGTCGCAGGTTCGAATCCTGCCTCGGGCATGGATGTGTGTGATGTCTTTAGGTTAGTTAGGTTTAAGTGGTAAGAAATCTTATTATTATTAGTTATGTAAAGCACAACAAACTATAAGTTAGTTAGGTTTAAGTGGTAAGTAATCTTATTATTAATTATTAGTTATGTAAAGCACAACAAACTATAACTCTTCAAATAACAAATGTGCTTTCATAAACAGTATTTCACCTACTCATTGCCGGCCGCGGTGGTCTAGCGATTCTAGGCGCTCAGTCTGCAGCCGCGCGACTGCTACGGTCGCAGGTTCGAATCCTGCCTCGGGCATGGATGTGTGTTAGGTTTAAGTAGTTCTAAGTTCTAGGGGACTTATGACCTCAGCAGTTGAGTCCCATAGAGCTCAGAGCCATTTGAACCTTTTTTTGACCTACTCACAATTATAATTGGCTATGCAAATAACATCACAACATTATATTTAGGTTCAAATACTCTCTCATAATAAATTAGAACATTCAGAATTAAATTTACTAGGTTAGGATTTCTGTCCAGGTTTGTGATTTGGGATAATCACTGGTGTAAGATAGAGTTTTTAGCAACACCACGATTATTGTTATGAAATCAACAAATTTTCAGAAATACCTGGTCTAACTACAGAGTACTAGATGTAACAATTTAGTGAAAGGTTCCTGGTAATGGTGGCTGTTACCGTGGCCCTTCTGGCCTCAAAACTCCAGGGATATGAGCCACAATGATCCGCTACTGCTAGTGAGGTGTTAACCACAGCACTGCTGCGGGACTTCCCCATATCTTTTACATTTAACCCTAGGTTCCCTAATTATGGACCAAGTCATTTGCAGTACATTGCAGAAGTATCATTTCGGTAGTTATTTAAATTCACAAGCATAAATTAAACAACATCGTTCAAAAATGACACTGAAACATTTATACGCAGTCATAGAATTTCCGTGGCAGATACAACATTTTATAAAAGCAACACTACAAATTGACATAGAAATATCGATACAGATACAAAATAGATCAAAAATAGGTTTTACAGCCGCTTTAATTTTTCTGTAAGCGGTATATATCCTACGCGTAATGAATTATGCTTCTACATTCTTGCATATGTCCTTCAGCCACTCCTGCTTCCCCATTTTGCACTTCCTGTCGATCTCATTTTTGAGACGTCTGTATTCCTTTTCGCCCGCTTAATTTACTGCAATTTTATATTTTGTGCTTTTATCAATTAAACTCAACATGTCTTGTGTTACCCAAGGACTTCTTATAGCCCTCGTCTTGTTACATACTTGATCCTCTGCTGCCTTCACTATTCCGTCTCTCAATGCTACCCATTCTTCTTCTGTCTTCATTTCAGCTGTTCTTGTCAATTGTTCCCTAATGCTCCCTCTGAAACTATGTAAAACCTCTGGTTCTTTCAGTTTATCCGGGCCCCACCTCCTTAAATTCTTACCTTTTTGCCGTTTCTTCAGTTTTAATCTAATGTTAATAACCAATAAATTGTGGTCAGAAACCACATCTGCCCCAGGAAAAGTCCTACAATTTAAAACCCGATTTCTAAGTATCTGTCTTTCCATTATATAATCTACCTGAAACCTTCTGGTGTCTCCAGGTCTCTTCCACGTTTACAACCTTCTTTCATGATTGTTAAGCCAAGTGTTTGCTACTATTCAGTTATGTTTTGTGCAAAATTCCACCAAGCGGTTTCCTCTTTCATTCCATGCCCCTAGTCCATATTCACCTCCTGCTTTTCCTTCTCTTCCACTTCCTTCTATCGAATTCCAGTCCCTCATGACAATTAAATTTTCGTCTCCCTTGACTATCTGAATAATTTCATTTATCTCATCGTACATGTCTTCAATCTCTTCATCATCTGCATAGCTAGGTGGCATATAAACTTGTACTATGATGGTAGACGTGTCTGACTTAGCTACAATAATGAGTTCACTGTGCTGTTCGTAGTTTCCTATCTGCGTTCCTACATTTTTATTCGTTATTAAACCTACTCCTACATTACTTCTGTTTGATTTTATATTTATAACCCTGTATTCACCTGATCAGAAGTCCTGTTCCTCCTGCCACCGAAGTTCACTAATTTCCACTATTTACTAACCTACCAGCACGATTAAGGGATCTGACACTCCACGCGCCAATCCGTAGAACACCAGTTTTGTTTCTAGTGATAAAGACGTCTTTCTGAGTAGTCCCCACCCGGCGATACGAAAAGGGGACTATTTTTCACAGGTATATTTTACCCATGAGGACGCCATCATCATTTAACCGTACAGTAAAGCTGCATGCCATCGGGATTAGTTTCGACTGTAGTTTCCCCTTGCTTTCAGCCGTTCGCAATGTCAGCACAGCAATGCTGTTTTGGTTGATGTTGCGAGGTCAGTTACATCAATCATCCAGTCTGTTGCCCTTGCAACTACTGAAAAGGCTGCTGCCCCTTTTCAAAACCACACGTTTTTCTGGCCTGTCCACAGATATCCGTCAGTTGCGGTCGCACCTACGATACAGCCATCAGTATCGCTGAGGCACGTAAGCCCCCCCATCAACGGCAAAGTCCATGGTTCATTACCCTGTATTCACCCGACCAGAAGGGATAGATCGCTTGGCTGGCTAATTTTCTGCCAACAGCCACGGGACTTGTGGACATCCTCCATACTGCGAACAAATAGTGATGGGTAAACAGAGCTGGCACCACTACTCTGGCGATCTTTTAGAGTTGTGCCAACTAGAAAATGCCACACCGCAAAACTAACTGAAATGTGTCTCTGTTCCGAGGAGAGGGAACGAGCAAAGCCGAGACAGTCCGGGTATTGGCTTTCCCACGGCCCATATACCCTGCACGCAAGAAGTTTGGAACCCTATCGCCAGCCCAAATTTGGAAGTTGGAGATACTCTCTTGCGCTGCTGACGTCCAAACTCATTGGCCATAAGCAGTTACAGAAACAGAGCAGGACACAGTTTTTCGGCGCGAAGTGTTAGGCAGTGTGTTACTCGTTAACTGCCTGAAACAAGAGTCAGGGATGGGGACCATCTTCTTTTGAGGCCTCTTCTATACTGGTCGACCCTAGAAATATCCATAGTTTAGCGAATCGAAATGATGCGATGAATGAAAAGCAACAAAACACAAGTCTTCCTCTTGGGAAGTAGACAGTACAAAATCACTTTTCGGCCAGAATTCTTCTGCGCAAGCGTTCCTCTCTGCAAATGTCCTTCTCCGCAGGTTTCTTCTCTGCCAGACGCCTTCACCGCACCTCACAAGCCAAGTATCTCAGCAGCCAGACGCCTCTTCCAGCTGATGAGAGGGAGACTTAAAAAATGTCCTGACAGAGTTGAACTTAGCTGTAAACACAAGTTTTTGGTAGAAAACCAGTGACTGACTTTGCAGCCACTTCAGCCTCCATATGAAGATTAACAGGGCGAGATTTGGTCGCAATAGTGAGATAAGCCATAGGGTTAGTCGATTCTGAGTTTCAATAATTTCCAGTTTCATTCTGAAGACTTGCTTACAGAATTTACGACAAACACGCTTTCATCTCTGACTCTGCTTTAAAGCTATCGGGATTTTAATTCTAAAATCTCGGCTGCCACGGCATGACTTTAAGAATATAATTCTTTCAAACTAATAAGTGTTTGAAACTTCCTGGCAGATTAAAACTGTATGCCGGACAGAGACTCGAACGCCGGACCTTTGCGTTTCAAGGGCAAGGGCTCTACCAACTGAGCCGGCCGAAGTGGCCGTGCGGTTAAAGGCGCTGCAGTCTGGAACCGCAAGACCGCTACGGTCGCAGGTTCGAATCCTGCCTCGGGCATGGATGTTTGTGATGTCCTTAGGTTAGTTAGGTTTAACTAGTTCTAAGTTCTAGGGGACTAATGACCTCAGCAGTTGAGTCCCATAGTGCTCAGAGCCATTTGAACCATTCTACCAACTGATCTACCCGAACACGTCTCACGACCCGTCCTAACAGCTTCAACTCTGCCAGTACCTCGCTTCCTACCGTCATACAAAAATGGCTCTGAGCACTATGGGACTCAACTGCTGAGGTCATTAGTCCCCTAGAACTTAGAACTAGTTAAACCTAACTAACCTAAGGACATCACAAACACCCATGCCCGAGGCAGGATTCGAACCTGCGACCGTAGCGGTCTTGCGGTTCCAGACTGCAGCGCCTTTAACCGCACGGCCACTTCGGCCGGCTACCGTCATACAGTTTTAGTCTGCCAGGAAATTTCATGTCAGCGCACACTCCGCTGCAGAATGAAAATCTCGTTCTGATATGTGTTTATCAGAATCAGACCCCAGAACCCTTAACCAGTCTTGCTAAGGTACTAGCTTCGATTTGGTAACGTTTGCAAATGATTTATCATGCAATTTCAATATAATAATCTGAGTTAACAGTGATATCTGTTTAATTTCATAGATTAAGAATTTCTTGTTCAGTATTACGAAGGGCAACGATTAATTATGTCTGGTGAAGAGGCCACTTTGAGTAACACTAGTCAACGTACTGACCCATACTTTTACATACTTGCCTGCAAAAGGCAAAGTTCCCGAGTTCGAGTCTCGGTCCGGTACACAGCTTTAATCTGCACAGTCCGCTGCAGAGAGAAGAATTCGTTCTCGATTCTTCCTGGATTATTGTCGTCTTATCTTCTATTGCATGATTCGCGAGTTAAGAAATTTATCATCTAACCTTCTCACAACAGATATACATTTTGCATCATCATGTTCAAAAGCCGACGTAAATAATGTATTAAACAATTTGCACCAGATGAAGGGCCACATATTCCGAAATACATCGTATGATTTAATAAAAGACAAACATTTTTGTTACTGAGGCAGGTATTAATCATACTTCCTGGATAGAGAAGTAGTCCGAAAGTGGTTCTCTACGCCCTCTGCCTAACACTTTACATCTAAAATCCGCTATTACTCTATTAATGATCGTGATAAACAAATCTTAGCTTGAAGCTATTCGACGTACAGTTAGTAGCTGCCCGGTCTCAGTGTCTGGTGCCTTGAGTGCTTGGAGCCTTGAGCCGCGCGGGGTTAGCCGAGCGGTCAGGGGCGCCTGGTGTAGGCTGCGAGGCAACAGAATTACCATCGACTTTAGCATCTGCGAGTACTTTGAGCACCTAAAATGCAGCACTTACAGCTGTAATTGTACACAAAGTATCTCCACGGCTCCTCTCACGTTCCTACACACTGTAATTAAAGTTTTGAAAATTTTATAAAGAGGTGACTAGGGAAGGAAATGCTTAGCTACTGAAATAATGTATCCGAGACCATAATGAAGATGGTATTTACTGTCGAGCCAATAGCTCCCTCCTGAGTCACAACACTTAAATACGTTATTTGGTAAAAAGTCGTGATACGCACAATGAAATTCGCAAGCTCACAAGACGGTATTGATCTCAGTCATCTGGCTTCCCATGCTAGCCTTTGCGAGTTGGCGATCAGTCATTTCTGCACTCAAAGATCGTGAGACTAATACTCAGTAACTAATAAATATTAATATGTTAGTCAGAATGAAACCGAAAGTAAACTCTAATAACAGAATTATGAATTCAAGGCATATCGGTGACTGTCAAATTTACAGTCAATTGAAATACAAAACACATGACCATGTGGGTAAGTTGAGCTTCAAGCTGAAAGGCTTGCTCACCTGCATGTTTCAGACATAATAGTGGAAGGGGACCATCATGTGAACGAAAACTTGGCAAACTTCAAAATTGTGAAGATAAGCACTACAATCATTTACCCATCTTGACGCTGCAGCATTTTGTCTAGACACCGCGGAAGAATTTTCTTTCTTAATATGTTCAGGGACAAAAGGTATATTTTTTTTTAAATTAAAAAACACGTAACTTACTTCTATATGCAGTAAACTCAAACCTGCTACAACTGAGAAATACTTTCGAACGCTCTACGTAGTTTTCGAAAAGTGTTAGAACTGATAAAAGTACTTTCGTTAGCACCCGGGTTAATATTTTTACAAAGCGTTACTACACACGTCCGTACGTTATGGAGATCAGCTATCGAGTCCCGCTTATGACTACAGCAGTTGAGTCCCATAGTGCTCAGAGCCATTTTTTTATCGAGTCCCAGAGGATGGCGCGTCAAGGCTTTAGCACTCGCCTATCTCCACTAGATATACGCTTCTGCGAGCTAAATTTCTCATGTCAATGTCAAATGTATAAACTAATGATGGCTATCTATTATTTGAGCGTAGATTACTAGTTAGGTCTCCATCTACACGTCCAATCTTATCTTATGGTTAACGAAACGCTATGTAACTTGAAGTGCTGCGAAGTCCTCGAAGAAGACCACCTCTGGGCTCTTGCCTATGACAGAGTCGTTCCGAGCATTTCTCACACTGTCAAAGGTCTACGGAGCCAAGATCTTTCTAGAAAATTCTAGAAGGAATCTGTTGCTACAAACATAGGATATTCTAACCATTTTTGGCCACTTAGGTTCGCAATAGCTTCGTCACCGTGCGGAATGGGGAAGCATGAATTTTTTGGGTTGCATTTACGTCAGGTCTTTAGGTATCGACATGATTAACAACAACTGAGTGAAATTAAAATTATTAAATATATTTTTGAAAGAGAAGACATTTCTACAGTACTGCTCATAGCTACCACAGAACAATCAAAATGTGAACTGCAGAGTAATATTGTAGATGCAATTGTAGAAGCGTAACGCAGTGGGTCATCTGAGTCTAATCACCTTTCGTCTTACACAGCAGTTGGTGGTGTCTCCGCCACAGTGCCCTAACATAAAACTCGTAGACTTCCCAGTAGTACTGGAAGACCATGAGACGTCAGTAGCATGTGGCTGAGCAGCACCCCTGGCTAACATAGAGACGACTGCAGATTGCAGGCAGCATGACTTCTTCAGCCATGAGCAGTGCAGCAGAAAGACTGCACGTACCGTGTGCGTAGGAAGAAAGCTGCTCTGCGGTGACTGACATCAACTGGCTCTGACCATCGTCCATTTTCTCTCTGCAGACGCAATTGGTGTTCCGTGATTGGGTGAAACTGTATGATTTTTCTACATCCACACGAGGGTAAACAGCCGTTCTGGGCTACCTTAGCTGATTGCAGGTTTCTTAGAGCATTTGGAAGATTCTTTTATTAAAATGGTGTTAAACGAGTCAATTTAAGTGATGCGCGTTCATCATTAGTGTTAACATTAATGAATACATTATCATATTATTTATACTGATGCATGCAACTACACCCTTTTTACCGTCAGTGGAATAGAAGGAGCTGTGAAGGAGAACTGCTTTTAAATTACATTTAGGACTTACTTCGCTATCTGTCAGACGTTTGTGTTGTTGGGCATATGATCAAAAATGTTTATTGCTGTATAATCAACTTTCCTCGTAGCCACTGACAGCCTTAACAATGAGTAATAAAGATCATTTTTCCCTCTAGTGTTGTAGGTATGTACATCACTGTTCTTCTCAAATTGTGGAGTATTATGTATGAGGAATTTCACTAGCGAAAATACAATTTGTACTGTTATTGCGCAGTTAAAATGTCTAGCTCCTTGAAGAGGTAATTACATGACGACTGTGGGTTAACACCACATACTGTTCTTACTGCTTGCTTTTGAGCAATTAATACTTTCTTTGCCGGCCGCGGTGGTCTAGCGGTTCTGGCGCTGCAGTCCGGAACCGCGGGACTGCTACGGTCGCAGGTTCGAATCCTGCCTCGGGCATGGGTGTGTGTGGTGTCCTTAGGTTAGTTAGGTTTAAGTAGTTCTAAGTTCTAGGGGACTTATGACCTAAGATGTTGAGTCCCATAGTGCTCAGAGCCATTTTAAATTTAATACTTTCTTTCCAAGCGATGAGTTACCCCCAAAAAATTATTTCGTACGATTTTGTTGAGTGGAAACATGCAAAATATGTCAGGAGACTGATAAATCTATTTCCAAGGGGAGCAATTACACTAAGAGCGAAATTAGATGAAATTATTTACTTGAGAAATTCAGTAATATGCTTTTTTTTCAGTTGAATTTTTCATCAGAAACTCATCTTGTGATAGTGTCTGCCCCTGTGATCGTCTAACCACCGAGGTACCAGTTACGGGCCACATGCTGCTCGCTCGGCCTAACTTGATCTACGATAACTGGTGAGAAGCGAGTTTCTAGTCTTGTTAGTCATCGGTTGTCGCACGCAAGGGGAAGAAACTGAGGCGGTGATCAGATGCTGTGCCTTCACGTTGAGCTGCTGTTGCGCTCTGTGGCGAAAATGTAATCTTAAGAGTGTCAGTGACGCCATTGTAAATTACCTTTACGCACAATCTTACGCGAGGCTCTCTTCTACACTGCTGGAATTTTTCATTACAGCAAAACATATTTCTAGAAACCATGTACTGTAATTTCATTAAACAGCAGATATAAAATTGTCGATTGCAACGTAAAACTTATAGGTTTCCAGAAACACTTCATAACTCGGGCTAGTTTGTTGTCGATCTGTTCACGGTTAATTATACCGTTTACTTAACGCAGTGGCAACTTAGGCTCTGTGTTACATTCGTGGTGACACGAAACTTCACACAAAATTGGCGAAATTGAGTTCTAAATCATTTCTCTGTTGGTTACTCATACACCACGTTCCGAGGTGCAGAAAGTGGAAGTTCTCACACCCTGAAACGAGAATTTCAGCGAAAAATTCCAGAATAAAATGACCGTAGTTGCAATATGCTTGCTAGACAACCGGTCCCAATCCCACACGGAGCCCCAGTTTGCCCTCATGCGTAACGTTTTACCCTTTATATATGTGTTTTCCATATTGCCCCGGTGATATAAATCAATGCCCACTGGCAGCTAGTAAAGAAAATGTGAAATTTAGAGATCGGGAACATTTATTCACCAAGAGTCAGGAGTTCCTTAGACCCTATGAGGCACAAAACACTCTGCAACGTGGGACATGCAGTCCCGTTGGCACAATTGTATGATAACGCGTCAAACTGTGGAGACAGACGAGTATATACCGCAGTTTCAGTCCTAGGCTTCTAAGAATCGAGTGCACTGGCCGCTCCGGGCTTACTTTGGAAGGTTTCCCTCATCCATCTAGTCACATGCTACTACTGGGCTACACATTACCTAAAAAAGGGAGCTTTCGTCGTGTATGCAGAACTGCCCTCTGCATATTTCGACCATTAAAGTCACATGTATGTTTCGTGAACCAGTTACATGCCCTGCTCACAGAGGAAGTGGCTTGTAAAATAGAAGAGGCAAAGTGCTTTGTACAGTAAAGCCGCAAGCAGCAGCCACAGCTTCGCCATTACGTAGTGTACAAGTCGCAGCACAGAGAGCGCTGCATTCACGGGCCGTAACTTACGCGTACGCGGTCACGTGCTCACTTGATGCTGCACTCGTGTACTTAGGTCGGCGCTCCACCCAAGAGAGTCAGTTACGTCCCCAGCTCCGAGCAACCGACAGCCGCCTCGAGTCTCAGCTACGGAGCCCGACTGCCGCTGCCGCTACCGCTGCCCACCAAAGTGCTGCCCTCGTGCTGGCCACGTCCGACGCCAGCCGCTACAAGAGCACCGCTGCACAGTATTCCTTGCGACTGTCCATGAGCCCATCGCCTCTTGGTTTTGTATCCATACGGCACTTTTCTGCTCTCTAACTGACTGCCTACGAGGCTCCATCATTATAGGACCGTATCGTTACCAGTTGACCGTCTACGAGCCCCCAGCCTTGTAGAACCGTGTCGTCAAAGCACCTGCTTCTCAATAGGAGACTGCCTACGAATTTCCAGTATCGTGGCACAGATTCAATCTTAATCTTCCCTGCTCCTCAGTCAGCGTGGATGACTGCCACGCAATGGCCCAGGGTCGATTCCAGGCCATGTAAGAGACTTTATCCCTTTCGGGACTGGACGCCATAGACGTGCAAATCGCCGAAGTGGTTTCAAATAAAAATACTTACACTAGGCTGCCAGACAACCCCAGATGTCGTTCCCCGGCCAATAATGCCATTCGAGAAGTTCAGTTAACTTTTTTCTGCTCCTCAAGACATTGCTGTTCTCAAGCTGAGTAGGCATTCATTCTCAGACGTTGTATTTAGTTTGGTTCTTGTAATAAACAGTTGCCGGCCGGTGTGGCCGAGCGGTTCTAGGCGCTTCGGTCTGGAACCGCGCGACTGCTACGGTCGCAGGTTCGAATCCTGCCTCGGGCATGGATGTGTGTGATGTCCTTAGGTTAGTTAGGTTTAAGTAGTTCTAAGTTCTAGGGGACTGATGACCTCAGATGTTGAGTCCCATAGTGCTCAGAGCCAGCCAATAAACAGTTGTCATTTCAAAGAGTGAATTTCACTACGTCTAGCAACACCACTCAGCAAGAGGATGCTTCAGCTTTCAAAGTACAATTTCTTCAACTACGTTTTGATCAGCAGCATTAAACATACAGTACATGAAAAAGTAACATATTCATTAAAATAAGCTTATGCGAATTTCTGTAAAAATTCTAAATGGAATAAGTGGATTTTAAAATCTATTGTCTGACCCTCCGATCTGAGTCATTTTTGGCTGCTTATTTTTCTTCATAACGTACAAGTTTTCTCAGTAGGCGTAATATATTATTCTGTGTCATACTTTTAATTTCTCGTGTCAACCTAGCATTGTGTGCACGCGAATAAAAAGTCTTTTGTGAACATTTTCCAATGTGCCGTGAATTTAAAATTCACGACACATCGCACTTCCAGCCTACCCAGCTGACCGTAATGTCAATGCTCTGATGCATATCTTTGACCAGAGGGCGCGTTCGGCGGCTTCTCGTGTTGGAGCCAGCTCCGCGAAGTGAGCTCGCGCCATGGGGGACATTCCAGAGAGTCACCAGCTCCACTTCCGCAAGACAGCGCAGCGAATACAGGGAATGTTGGGGAAGCCTCTTGCGGCCCGCCAGCTGTCAGTACGAGGCGCGACCAAATGGTTTAAATGGCTCTGAGCACTGTGGGAGTTAACATCTGAGGTCATCAGTCCCCTAGAACTTAGAACTATTTAAACCTAACTAACCTAAGGACGTCACACACATCCATGCCAGAGGGAGGATTCGAACATGCAATCGTAGCAGTCGCACGGTTCCAGACTGACGCGCCTAGAACCACTCGGCCACACCGGCCGGCAGGAGTGACCAATCTGGGTGGCAGTGGACTAGGTTGATGGAAGCGGGCTTCGCTTGGAAAGGTGTGTGTGTGTGTGTGTGTGTGTGTGTGTATGTGTGTGTGTCTGTGTGTGTGTAGGGGAGCAACAGGTGGTGATGTCAAGGAAAGCTCCCGCTGATAACGGTGGAACAAGCAGCTAACGAGTCCAAGGGTAGTATCGGACCTGAATTGGGGGAAGGGCCCCATTGTCTGCGTAGCCCGCCACAGGTGTCACAATGGCCGCAGCTGGGGCTTCAGGGACGGAACGAGCAATCAATGGTGTTTAGTCGTTGGACAGCCAGTGAGTACGCAGCTCACGGCACAGTTGATGTGCCTAGGAGCCACGACTACGGCCCCATTAACGATCGACGGCCGTGCAGACGCAAGAAAGTAGGATGGTTGGTGTCCTTCCCGGGACAGTGGAGGGCTATTCCAGGAGATACGCAGACGAGGGCTTCCGTATTACAAGTTGTTGTTGTTGTGGTCTTCAGTCCTGATATTGGTTTGATGCAGCTCTCCATGCTACTCTATCCTGTGCAAGCTTCTTCATCTCCCAGTACCTACTGCAACCTACATCCTTCTGAATCTGCTTAGTGTATTCATCTCTTGGTCTCCCTCTACGATATTTACCCTCCACGCTGCCCTCCAATGCTAAATTTGTGACCCCTTGAAGCCTCAAAACATGTCTTACCAACTAATCCCTTCTTCTAGTCAAGTTGTACCACAAACTTCTCTTCTCCCCAATCCTATTCAATACCTCCTCATTAGGTATGTGATCTACCAATCTAATCTTCAGCATTCTTCTGTAGCACCAGATTTGGAAAGCTTCTATTCTCTTCTTGTCTAAACTATTTATCGTCCATGTTTCATGCGTGGCTACACTCCATACAAATACTTTCAGAAACGACTTTCTGACACTTAAATCAATACTCGATGTTAACAAATTTCTCTTCATCAGCAACGTTTTCCTTGCCATTGCCAGTCTACATTTTATATCCTCTCTACTTCGACCATCATCAGTTATTTTACTCCCTAAATAGCAAAACTCCTTTACTACTTTAACTGTCTCATTTCCTAATCTAATCCCCTCAGCATCACCCGATTTAATTTGACTACATTCCATTATTCTCGTTTTGCTTTTGTTGATGTTCATATTATATCCTCCTTTCAAGACACTGTCCATTCCGTTCAACTGCTCTTCCAAGTCCTTTGCTGACTCTGACAGAATTACAATGTCATCGGCGAACCTCAAAGTTTTTACTTCTTCTCCATGAATTTTAATACCTGCTCCGAATTTTTCTTTTGTTTCCTTTGCTGCTTGCTCAATATACAGTTTGAATAACATCGGGGAGAGGCTACAACCCTGTCTCACTCCTTTCCCAACAACTGCTTCCCTTTCATGCCCCTCGACTCTTATAACTGCCATCTGGTTTCTGTACAAATTGTAAATAGCCTTTCGCTCCCTGTATTTTACCCCTGCCACCTTCAGAATTTGAAAGGGAGTATTCCTGTTAACGTTGTCAAAAGCTTTCTCTAAGTTTACAAATGGTAGAAACGTAGGTTTGCCTTTTCTTAATCTTTCTTCTAAGATAAGTCGTAAGGTTAGTATTGCCTCACGTGTTCCAATATTTCTACGGAATCCAAACTGATCTTCCCCGAGGTCAGCTTCTACCAGTTTTTCCATTCGTCTGTAAAGAATTCGCGTTAGTAATTTGTAGCTGTGACTTATTAAACTGATAGTTCGGTAATTTTCACATCTGTCAACACCTGCTTTCTTTGGTATTGGAATTATTATATTCTTCTTGAACTCCTATGGTATTTCGCCTGTCTCATACATCTTGCTCACCAGATGGTAAAGGTTTGTCATGACTGGCTCTCCCAAGGCCATCAGTAGCTCTAATGGAATGTTGTCTACTCCCGGGGCCTTGTTTCGACTCAGGTCTTTCAGTGCTCTGTCAAACTCTTCACGCAGTATCTTATCTCCCATTTCATCTTCATCTACATCCTCTTCCATTTCCATAATACTGTGCTCAAGTACATCGCCCTTGTATATACCCTCTCTATACTCCTTCCACCTTTCTGCCTTCCCTTCTTTGCTTAGAACTGGGTTGCCATCTGAGCTCTTGATATTCATACAAGTAGTTCTCTTCTCTCCAAGGGTCTCTTTAATTTTCCTGTAGGCAGTATCTATCTTACCCCTAGTGAGACAAGCCTCTACATCCTTACATTTGTCCTCTAGCCATCCTTGCTTAGCAATTTTGCACTTTCTGTCGATCTCATTTTTGAGAAGTTTGTATTCCCTTTTGCCTGCTTCATTTACTGAATTTTAAATTTTCTCCTTTCATCAATTAAATTCAATATTTCTTCTGTTACCCAAGGATTTCTATTAGCCCTCGTCTTTTTACCTACTTGATCCTCTGCTGCCTTCACTACTTCATCCTTCAGAGCTACCCATTCATCTTCTACTGTATTTCTTTCCCCCATTCCTGTCAATTGTTCCCTTATGCTCTCCCTGAAACTCTCTACAACCTCTGGTTCTTTCAGTTTATCCAGGTCCCATCTCCTTAAATTCCCACCTTTTTGCAGTTTATTAAGTTTCAATCTGCAGTTCATAACCATTAGATTGTGGTCTGAATCCACATCTGCCCCTGGAAATGACTTACAATTTAAAACCTGGTTCCTAAATCTCTGTCTTACCATTATATAATCTATCTGATACCTATTAGTATCTCCAGGATTCTTCCAGGTATACAACCTTCTTTTATGATTCTTGAACCAAAAATGTGCAAAATTCTACAAGACGGCTTCCTCTTTCATTTCTTCCCTCCAATCCATATTCACCTACTATGTTTCCTTCTCTCCCTTTTCCTAGTGACGAATTCCAGTCACCCATGACTATTAAATTTTCGTCTCCCTTCACTACCTGAATAATTTCTTTTATCTCGTCATACATTTCATCAATTTCTTCATCATCTGCAGAACTAGTTGGCATATAAACTTGTACTACTGTAGTAGGCATGGGCTTTGTGTCTATCTTGTCCACAATAATGCGTTCACTGTGCTGTTTGTAGTAGCTAACCCGCACTCCTATTTTTTTATTCATTATTAAACCTACTCCTGCATTACCCCTATTTGATTTTGTATTTATAACCCTGTAATCACCTGACCAAAAGTCTTGTTCCTCCTGCCACCGAACTTCACTAATTCCCACTATATCTAACTTTAACCTATCCATTTCCCTTTTTAAATTTTCTAACCTACCTGCCCGATTAAGGGATTGACTTTCTACGCTCCGATCCGTAGAACGCCAGTTTTCTTTCACCTGATAACGATGTCCTCTTGAGTAGTCCCCGCCCGGAGATCCGAATGGGGGACTATTTTACCTCCGGAATATTTTACCCAAGACGACGCCATCATCATTTAATCATACAGTAAAGCTGCATGTCCTCGGGAAAAATTGCGGCTGTAGTTTCCCCTTGCTTTCAGCCGTTCGCAGTACCAGCACAGCAAGGCCGTTTTGGTTAATGTTACAAGGCCAGTTCAGTCAATCATCCAGACTGTTGCCCCTGCAACTACTGAAAAGGCTGCTGCCCCTCTTCAGGAACCACGTGTTTGTCTGGCCTCTCAACAGATACCCCTCCGTTGTGGTTGCACCTACGGTACGGCCATCTGTATCGCTGAGGCACGCAAGCCTCCCAACCAACGGCAAGGTCCATGGTTCATGGACAAGATGACCACCAAATGTGGCCTTAGTTACCGACTGTGGAATATTCGTCTGATGTGTTGATTCAAGTTGTATTTAATCTAAACTAAACGTCGCATGCAGTATGCTCTGAGTGTATGATTTGTCAGTCATAATTCACACACAAGGGGCGTGAGCACAACGTAGTGTATTGAGGTTACTGTGTTTGCTTTAGGGCGTACGTTTCTTTTCTCGACACGAGAGCTATGTTAATCTCGCCTGTAATTATTACACTGTCAGCGTAACTAGTGTTGTCTACGTTATTTTACAGAGAACTGTAATTGCTAGTTGTGCGTAGGTAGTATTTTACTTGCTAACAGTGTTGCTATTAGTGAGCAGCTGGTGAAGAGAAACGTTAGTATATCTATATGTGGTTAAGTGGTAATGTATGAAACACAATTAAATCTGAGGACTGTCTTTTCAGTGGCTATGCTTTAAAGCTATGTTTATTTTGTGATTATTCTATTTTTTAGAAAAGTGGACGAATACAGTGAACTGTATGAGCACCTGTTGTTCTACCCGGTTTTAGTGTTACTGGGCCAGTGTTGATTTCAAATGTTTTTATCACTGTACCGAAGAAATTTTAATTGCCGGCCGACGTGACCGAGAGATTCTAGGCGCTTCAGTCTGGAACCGCGCGACCAGATGTGTATGATGCGCTTAGGTTAGTTAGGTTTAAGCAGTTCGAAGTTCTAGGGGACTGATGACCTCAGATGTTACGCCCTATAGTGCTCAGAGCCATTTCAACCATTTATTTTGAAATTTTAATTTATTATTTGTGTAGTTATAAAATCCGTGCTTTACGAGCTATAAATGGGCCACATCATGAAATTCAGTTTCTCCTATTGCTATTTTGTTAATTATAGAGGAAAATACTTTTGGTTTAACAAATAGCGTTGGTCTTGGTCAAGGTAGGCCCACACCTGCAGAACCACCAGCCAAAACCCTACTACACCCAAGTCCTATGCCACCGTACCTTTATTTCTTAAGTCGTTGAAGACGCTGAATTTAATAATACGAGTATGTAATTTCAACGAATTATGCCTGCCTTGTGGTATCACAGTAATCTTTCTTCACTCAAAATTTTAACTGGATAGATATCACACTTTTCAAATAAAATACTTTTCGCATAGTGAATGTCGAATGAAGTTCTTCTGTCACGACATGTTCTCTGTCTCACTAAATCAGTTTACCAAACAATTTTAAAATTTATAATCTTGCCCCCTCATAGAAAATTTCTGCAGACGCTCATGTCTTCATCGTAACTACTGAGGTAAATATTTTATTGCAGTCTGTGGTGAACAAGGATTATGGCAGTGCTAGTGCTAGTGCTAGTGTCGTCGTAACCACCGTCTGCTTCACATCTCCTATGCAGCAAGCTACGAAAATTTAAGTATTAGTTGCGTTTTTCTTAGTTGTCACTTCGTTTTCCGTGTGTTTTTTCTTTTAGGAAGCTTTAATTTTCGAGTACTAGTAACAGTGTTCCATAGATTTCGTGTTTGTTTTAAATACAGTCCAGAGACAGTTAATGCTTATTTTCATTGTTTCCAAAAAGAAGTGTCTAGTAACCACAGTTCTGTCAGCTATCAGCCGCCTTTAGTGAATTTGCAGTCTAGTTAAAAATGATTACTTAACTCTCTACAGTAAATTGTTGATTTCTTAGGATGGATAGAATGTGTGACGGCTGTGTACGGACGAAGGAGGAGCTGGCCACTGTTCGCGAACAGCTGAACGTGTTGATGGCCACGGTCATCCGTCTTCAGTCTGCTGCCTCAGAGTGTAGCGGCAGTGGGGAGTCTGGTGTGTCGCATGGTACACCCCAGGTGTTACATGCTTCACCCACAGTCCCTGCTGTCGAGACATCTTCGCGGGTACGGGGCGCGGTTGGGCCACCCTCTCCTCAAGGGGAGTGGCGGGTTCAGTGGCTTTCGCGTCGCACGAGATGGAGGGTCAATGTGGAGGCTGGCCGTGTGGCATCA
Source organism: Schistocerca nitens (assembly GCF_023898315.1). Classification (NCBI taxonomy): domain Eukaryota; kingdom Metazoa; phylum Arthropoda; class Insecta; order Orthoptera; family Acrididae; genus Schistocerca; species Schistocerca nitens. The sequence continues at coordinate 704,744,337 of NC_064617.1, read as the reverse complement.
CCCGCTCTGCCTGTGAGTGGACATGTGGCCGCTCCTTCAGCAAGGTCCGAGCAGGAGCACGGGGGGAGGGTTTTATTAGTGATTGGGAGCTCCAATGTTAGGCTGGTGATGGAGCCCCTTAGGGAAATAGCGGGAAGGTCGGGGAAGAAGGCCAGTGTTCACTCTGTCTGCTTGCCGGGAGGTCTCATCCGAGATGTGGAGGAGGCCCTGTCGGCGGCGATAGAGAGCGCTGGGTGCACCCGACTGCAAATTGTTGATCATGTCTACACCAATGACTCATGCCGTCTGGGTTCAGAGGTCATCCTCAGTTCATACCGGCGGTTTGCGGAGTTGCTGAAGGTGGAAAGCCTCACTCGTGGGGTGGAATCTGAGCTAACTATTTGTAGTGTCGTTCCCAGAACCGATCGTGGTCCTCTGGTTTGGAGGCGAGTGGAAGGGTTAAATCAGAGTCTCAGACGATTCTGCAGAGATCTGGGGTGCAAATTTCTCGACCTCCACTATGGGGTGGAGAAATGTAGGGTCCACCTGAGTAGGTCAGGCGTGCACTACAAGCAGGAAACGGCTACAAGGGCAGCGGAGTACGTGTGGAGAGCACAAGTGGATTTTTTAGGTTAGAGAAATCCCTCCCTAGGCCCGACAATACGCCTCCTGAGACGCGACAAGGTAGCAGTAGACAAAACGCAACAGGGAATGACAATATTAATGTTGTAATAGTAAACTGCCGGAGCGCCTATAGAAAGGTCCCCGAACTGCTCTCATTAATAAACGGTCACAATGCCCATATAGTACTAGGTTCAAATGGCTCTGAGCACTATGGGACTTAACATCTGACGTCATCAGTCCCCTAGAACTTAGAACTACTTAAACCTAACTAACCTAAGAATATCACACACGTCCATGCCCGAGGCAGGATTCGATCCTGCGACCGTAGCAGTCGCGCGATTCCCGACTGTAGCGCCTAGAACCGCTCGACCCCCGTGGCCGCCATAGCACTAGGGACGGAAAGTTGGCTGAAACCTGCTGTGAACAGTAATGAAATTATAAACTCTGATTGGAATGTATACCGCAGAGACAGGCTTTACAGTGAAAGGGAGGCGTGTTTATAGCGATAAAAAGTGCAATAATATTGAAGGAAACTGATGATGATCGGAAATGAGGAATAATTTGGGTGAAGGTCACGGTTAAAACAGGTTCAAAAATGGTAATTGGATGTCTCTATAGGCCCCTTGGCTCAGCAGCTGTTGTGGCAGAACACATGAAGGAAAATTTGGAAAATTATTCGAGTAGATTTCCCGACCATGTTATAGTTTTGGGTTGAGATTTTAATTTACCAGATATAGACTGGGGGACTCAAACGTTTATAGCGGGTGGCAGAAACAAAGAATCCAGTGAATTTTTTTAAGTGCATTATCTGAAAACTACTTTGAGCAGTTAAACAGAGAACCGACTCGTGGCCATAACATATTAGACCCTCTGATGACGAACAGACCCGAACTATTTGAAACAGTTAACGCAGAACAGGGAATCAGCGATCGTAAAGCGGTTACAGCATCGGTGATTTCAGCCGTAAATAGAAAGATAGCAGATTTCAGAGTACTTGACGGCTCAATACAAGAGTTTTATCTCAAGTACAGATAGTGTTGAGGATCAATAGATAAAGTTCAAAACCATCGTACAGTATGCATTAGATAAGTATGTGCCAAACAAGATCGTAAGAGATGGAAAAGATCCACCGTGGTACAACAACCGAGTTAGAAAACTGCTATGGAAGCAAAGGGATCTTCACAGCAAACATAAACATAGCCATAGCCTTCAGACAAACAAAAATTACACGAAGCGAAATGTAGCGTGAGGAGGGCTATGCGAGAGGCGTTCAAAGAATTCGAAAGTAAAGTTATATGTACTGACTTGGCAGAAAATCCTAAGAAATTTTGGTCTTATGTCAAAGGGGTAGGTGGATCAAAACAAAATGTCCAGACACTCTGTGACCAAAATAGTACTGAAACAGAGGTTGACAGACTAAAGGCCGAATTACTAAATGTCTTTTTCCAAAGCTGTTTCACAGAGGAAGAGTGCACTGCAGTTCCTTCTCTAGATTGTCGCACATATGACAAAATGGTAGATATTGAAATAGATGACAGAGGGATGGGAAAACAATTAAAATCGCTCAAAAGAGGAAAGGTTGCCGGAACTGCTGGGATACCAGTTCGAATCTACACAGAGTACGCGAAGGAACTTGCCCTCCCCCCCCCCCCCCCCCCCCTTCTTGCAGTGGTGTACCATATGTCTCTAGAGGAGCGTAGCGTTCCAAAAGATTGGAGAAAGGCACATGTCATCCCCGTTTTCAAGAAGGGACGTCGAACAGATGTGCAGAACTGTAGACCTATATCTCTAACGTCGATCAGTTGTAGAATTTTGGAACACGTATTATGTTCGAGTATAATGACGTTTCTGGAGACTAGAAATTTACTCTGTAAGAATCAGCATGGGTTTCGAAAAAGACAATCGTGTGAAATCCAGCTTGCGTCCACGAGACTCAGAGGGCCATAGACACCCCAGGTACATGCCGTGTTTCTTGACTTGCACAAGGCGTTTGATACAGTTTCCCACAGTCGTTTAATGAACAAAGTAAGAGCATACGGACTATCAGACCAATTGTGTGATTGGATTGAAGAGTTTCTAGATAACAGAACGCAGCATGTCATTCTCAATGGAGAGAAGTCTTCCGAAGTAAGAATGATTTCAGGTGTGCCGCAGGGCAGTGTTGTAGGACCGTTGCTATTCACAATATATATAAATGACCTTGTAGATAACATCGGAAGGTCACTGAGGGTTTGTGCGGATGATGCTGTAGTATATCGAGAGGTTGTAACAATGGAAAATTGTACTGAAATGCAGGAGGATCTGAAACGAATTGACGCATGGTTCAGGGAATGGCAATTGAATCTCAATGTAGACAAGTGTAATGTGCCGCGAATACATAGAAAGAAAGATCCTTTATCATTTAGCTACAATATAGCAGGTCAGGAACTGGAAGCAGTTAATTCCATAAATTATCTTGGAGTACGCATTAGGAGTGATTTAAAATGGAATGACCACATAACATTAATCGTCGGTAAAGCAGATGCCAGACTGAGATTCATTGGAAGAATCCTAAGGAAATACAATCCGAAAGGAAAGCGAGTAGGTTACAGTTCACTTGTCGCCCATTGCTTGAATACTGCTCAGCAGTGTGGGATCCGTACCAGATAGGGTTGATAGAAGAGATAGAGAAGATCCAACGGAGAGTAGCGTGCTTCGTTACAGGCTCATGTCAGTAATCGCGAAAGCGTTTCGGAGATGATAGATAAAATCCAGTGGAAGAGTCTGCAGGAGAGACGCTCAGTAGCTCGCTACGGGCTTTTGTTGAAGTTTCGAGAACATACCTTCACCGAGGAGTCAAGCAGTATATTGTTCCCTCCTACGTATATCTCGCGAAGAGACCATGAGGATAAAATCAGAGAGATTAGAGCCCACACAGAAGCATACCGACAATCATTCTTTCCACGAACAATGCGAGACTGGAATAGAAGAGGGAACCGATAGAGGTACTCAAGGTACCTTCCGCCACACATCGTCAGGTGGTTTGCGAAGTATGGATGTAGATGTAGATATGAAGGCCATTGCACACTATGCACTGTGACCGCTGGCCTTCCAGCTAAAGCAGGTGGCGCCATAGAAGCTAACCTTATTCTTCTTTATTAATGATGTCTTTGGCATCAATACACAGCACTGTTGATACGTAACCGTGCCATAACGCCACTTCTCTGAATTTATGTACTAGTATACGGCTTTGGAAACTGAATAACCTGTAACAAAATAACAGATGAAGACAATAACAGGCAAGACAGAACGGTCACCGCATCATTTTTAAGTTTTTATTTTGAAGTGTAGCAATAAATTACAAGGTAATGGTCCAATACGACATGTCCAAACATGGCCTGAAAATTTTTATATAGGAACAATACACCGAAAGACAGATCTTGTGAGAGTTTTAACTGGTAAGGTGCACTGCAAGATTTTTTTTTTAAATGCAGAAAATTATCAGATTCGTAGCTCAACAGGAGGCTGAAGAAACGTACACCCCATCGGAACTGTAGCGGACTGCGTGTGCGGAATATCACAGAATCATACTCATGGTGACGGCTCGTCGGTAAACAGTCCGGGCGCGATCGTAATTTTTAAAGCGAATATTAGTTTCCAACGAAAATTCCTCTGAAACAATTGTCCACAGTTACTGTTTACTCGAATTTGCAGCTCATTAAATATCCATAATAATTATCGGTGGTTTTCACGGTATCGCAAATGTTAACAATGAAGATAAAACTGAAATGATATTTATTGTGTTTAATAGTTAATGTTAAGCAGTGTGCAAAAAGGATTTTATTCCGTAAAATCTGACCTGAAACTGTGTGAATGAAAGAAAGACTTACATGAAGTAATAAATATACACCAAAATGAAACTGCCAAAACTTTGAAAGAAAAACTAAGCCAAGGATTTACTGTTCGGGGCGGCCATAAAGTCCCATTAGCCTCCATTAAAAACAAACATAAACGCCTAAACTTAAAAAAATAATAGTTCCTAAGAGGAGACTTTTTTTAAATATGCCCCTTGTAGAGAACCTCGTGAGAGGCAGTGTACCACTACCGATGAAGTTCTATGATACTGGGCCTTCCAAACTGCAACAGAGATGAATTTAGCTAATTTCATGTCTTCTTCGACCTATTAAATCACACAATCGCAAAACAACAAAGTTTACTTCAAATAAAAGTGTAGATGAGATGCCGTTAATTCGAAGCTGATGTGAGTATGAATGTTGCTGTTATCCGCACATCTGCTGTTTCTAACGCGGATCAGTCAGGTTTCGAGGAAGAGCTGCGAGTAACCACACTTTATGCTGTCGCGCCGAAGAGACACAGTGTCTGTTGTGTAATCGAGTAATGCTATGAGACATTCATATACGACAATGAAAATGATACGTGTGAATGGATCACTGTTTTTGCAGCTTTGTATCTGTTTGCAGGGACGTCAAGACATAGGAGGACCAAAAAGTAGAAAAAGAACCGTTTAGTGACAACATCTTGTAATCAGCTCTCAAAATCTGGAAAAAAATGGGAAGATTTATTTTTAATATATCATCCGAAACGGTTTGTAACCAGTTGGAGAAATTAATTCATTGCCTCCGCTCTTTACCTGTACATCACAAAACCTCTTCCTTCCAGGAGGATGATGAAAACAACGTTGATGTAATTCATATTTCATCCATTCAACCAATGTGACTAATGATAAAGCATTTCTTCGTCTGTGAAAACCCTTTTTAAGGAAATTGGACAGTATACTTTCTGAGAGGGGCAGCAGCCTTTGCAGTAGTTGCTGGGGCAACAGTCTGGATGATTGACTGATCTGGCCCTGTAACACTAACAAAAACGGCCTTCCTGTGCTGGTACTGCGAACGGCTGAAAGCAAGAGGAAACTACAGCCGTAATTTCTTCCCGAGGGCATGCAGCTTTACTGTATGATTAAATGATGATGGCGTCCTCTTGGGTAAAATATACCGGAGGTAAAATAGTCCCCCATTCCGATCTCTTGGCGGGGACTACTCAAGAGGACATCGTTATCAGGTGAAAGAAAACTGGCGTTCTACGGATCGGAGCGTGGAATGTCAGATCCCTTAATCGGGCAGGTAGGTTAGAAAATTTAAAAAGGGAAATGGATAGGTTAAAGTTAGATATAGTGGGAATTAGTGAAGTTCGGTGGTAGGAGGAACAAGACTTTTGGTCAGGTGAATACAGGGTTATAAATACCAAATCAAATAGGGGTAATGCAGGAGTAGGTTTAATAATGAATAAAAAAATAGGAGGGTGGGTAATCTACTACAAACAGCATAGTGAACGTATTATTGTGGCCAAGATAGACACGAAGCCCACGCCTGCTATAGTAGTACAAGTTTATATGCCAACTAGCTCTGCAGATGATGAAGAAATTGATGAAATGTATGACGAGATAAAAGAAATTATTCAGGTAGTGAAGGGAGACGAAAATTTAATAGTCATGGGTGACTGGAATTCGACAGTAGGAAAAGGAAGAGAAGGAAACGTAAAAGGTGAATATGGATTGGGGCTAAGAAATGAAAGAGGAAGCTGCCTGGTAGAATTTTGCACGGAGCATAACTTAATCATAGCTAACACTTGGTTCAAGATTCATGAAAGAAAGTTGTATACATGGAAGAACCCTGGAGATACTAAAAGGTTTCAGATAGATTATATAATGGTAAGACAGAGATTTAGGAACCAGATGTTAAATTGTAAGACATTTCCAGGGGCAGATGTGGACTCTGACTACAATCTATTGGTTATGAACTGTAGATTAAAACTGAAGAAACTGCAAAAAGGTGGGAATTTAAGGAGACGGGACCTGGATAAACTGACAGAACCAGAGGTTGTACAGAGCTTCAGGGAGAGCATAAGGGAACAATTGACAGGAATGGGGGAAAGAATTGCAGTAGAAGATGAATGGGTAGCTTTGAGGGATGAATTAGTGAAGGCAGCAGAGGATCAAGTAGGTAAAAATACGAGGGCTAATAGAAATCCTTGTGTAACAGAAGAGATACTGAATTTAATTGACGAAAGGAGAAAATACAAAAATGCAGCAAGTGGAATACAAACGTCTCAAAAATGAGATCAACAGGAAGTGCAAAATGGCTGAACAGGGATGGCAAGAGGACAAATGTAAGGATGTAGAGGCTTATCTCATGAGGGGTAAGATAGATACTGCCTACAGGAAAATTAAAGAGACCTTTGGAGAAAAGAGAACCACTTGCATGAATATCAAGAGCTCAGATGGAAACCCAATTCTAAGCAAAGAAGGGAGAGCAGAAAGGTGGAAGGAGTATATAGAGAGTCTACACATGGGCAATGTTCTTGAGGACAATATTATGGAAATGGAAGAGGAGGTAGATGAAGATGAAATGGGAGATATGATACTGTGTGAAGAGTTTGACAGAGCACTGAAAGACCTAAGTCGAAACAAGGCCCCGGGAGTAGACAACATTCCATTAGAATTACTGACAGCCTTGGAAGAGCCAGTCCTGACAGAACGCTGCCATCTGGTGAGCAAGATGTATGAGACAGGCGAAATTCCCTAGGACTTCAAGAAGAATATAATAATTCCAATACCAAAGAAAGCAGGAGTTGACAGATTTGAAAATTACCGAACTATGAGTTTAATAAGTCACAGCTACAAAATACTAACGCGAATTCTTTACAGACGAATGGAAAAACTGGTAGAAGCTGACCTCGGGGAAGATCAGTTTGGATTCCGTAGAAATGTTGGCAATACGTGAGGCAATAGTGACCCTACGACTTATCTTAGAAGAAAGATTAAGGAAAGGCAATCCTACGTTTCTAGCATTTGTAGACTTAGAGAAAGCTTTTGACAATGTTGACTGGAATACTCTCTTTCAAATTCTGAAGGTGGCAGGGGTAAAATACAGGGAACGAGAGGCTATTTACAATTTGTACAGAAACCAGATGGCAGTTATAAGAGTCGAGGTACATGAAAGGCAAGCAGTGGTTGGGAAGGGAGTGAGACAGGGTTGTAGCCTCTCCCCAATGTTATTCAATCTGTATATTGAGCAAGCAGTAAAGGAAACGAAAGAAAAGTTCGGAGTAGTTATTAAAATCCATGGAGAAGAAATAAAACCTTTGAGGTTCGCCGATGACATTGTATTTCTGTCAGAGTCAGCAATGGACTTGGAAGAGCAGTTGAACGGAATGGGCAGTGTCTTGAAAGGAGGCTATAAGATGAACTTCAACAAAAGCAAAACGTGGATAATGGAATGTAGTAGAATTAAGTCGGGTGACGCTGAGGGAATTAGATTAGGAAATGAGACACTTAAAGTAGTAAAGGAGTTTTGCTTTTTGGGGAGCAAAATAACTGATGATGGTCGAAGTAGAGAGGATATAAAATGTAGACTGGCAATGGCAAGGAGAACGTTGCTGATGAAGAGAAATTTGTTAACATCGAGTATTGATTTAAGTGTCAGAAAGTCGTTTCTGAAAGTATTTGTATGGAGTGTAGCCATGCATGAAACATGGACGATAAATAGTTTAGACAAGAAGAGAATAGAAGCTTTCCAAATCTGGTGCTACAGAAGAATGCTGAAGATTAGATTGGTAGATCACATACCTAATGAGGAGGTATTGAATAGAATTGGGGAGAAGAGGAGTTTGTGGAAAAACTTGACTAGAAGAAGGGATCGGTTGGTAGGACACGTGCTGGGGCATCAAAGGATCACCAATTTAGTCCTGGAGGGCAGCGTGGAGGGTAAAAAAAATGGTTCAAATGGCTCTGAGCACTATGGGACTCAACTGCTGTGGTCATAAGTCCCCTAGAACTTAGAACTACTTAAACCTAACTAACCTAAGGACAGCACACAACACCCAGCCATCACGAGGCAGAGAAAATCCCTGACCCCGCCGGGAATCGAACCCGGGAACCCGGGCGTGGGAAGCGAGAACGCTACCGCACGACCACGAGATGCGGGCGTGGAGGGTAAAAATCGTTGAGGGAGACCAAGAGATGAATACACTAAGCAGATTCAGAAGGATGTAGGCTGCAGCAGGTACTGGTAGATGAAGAGGCTTGCACAGAATAGAGTAGCATGGGGAGCTGCATCAAACCAGTCTCAGGACTGAAGACCACAACAACAACAACAACACTTTCTGACAGCTCCAAAATGGTTCAAATGGCTCTAATCCCTTTGGGACGTAACATCGGAGATCATCGGCACCATACACTTAAGACTACATAAACCTCACTAACCTAACTACATCATGCACATCTATCCTCGAGGCAGGATTCGAACCTGTGACCGTAGCAGCAGCGCCGTTCCGGACTGAAGAGCCTAGAACCGCTCGGCCACAGCGGCCGGCTCTGATATCTCCATATCTAATGAGGTTTGTCAGGAGAACATCATTCCTAAATTTCAGTCATTTGTGCGTCATTAGTTTGCACTTGCTCTGTCATGAACTGCTGTCTGTTATATCCTAGCCAGTAATGCCACCCGAGCCCGCTGCCAAAAGGTTGGCAGCATCAAAGTCCGGACGCCGTCCGCATAAGCAGCGCCAGCGATACAGGAAATCGCCGCAAGTCTGGCGCGCCGCCGCTGGCTTCTTTGTGTTCTTAAGCGCTGGAGTCGCGAGCGCTAGGACAGTTCTGTATTCGCCGCTGAGTTGTATACTCGCCACCGAATTGTGTACCTGCTAGTCAGTTGTGTGTTCATCGCAGCAGATTTGTTGTTTGTCGTCAGCCGACGCTGACCTAGCCGCACCGACTCGAACTAGACAGATTTCTGTAGACCATGTTCACCACTGTGTTCTGTATCGTCGTTAATAAAGATAAGTACCGACTTTCATTTAATCCGAGTGTTTGGGTTTTCATCATTCTGTTCACTGTTCCAGCGGACCGGTCGGCCCGCTATTAAAAGTGTGGCGGTGACTTCGTGGGCCGTTTCTACAGCGAAGTGTTGTCGCTACGAAGGCCGTCACAAAACTGGCGACGAGGACTTCCGAACTCGTGTGCAGGGCTGGTTTAACTTGTTTCTTGGGATAGAATTTTGGGGGCTGGTTTAATTTGTGTTCACTATGTCTGCCGAATTACAACAGTTGATCTTGTTACAGAGTCAGCAAATACAAAGTCTGGTGGAAGCAATCGCCAAACAAGCGGCTAATCCACCACCACACAAGGAACAAGCACAGGCAGCACCGCCTTTTCGTGCTTTTGAGGCATCACGAGAAGAATGGCAAGAATATTTCGCGCAGTTGCAGGCGCACATGTCAGTCTACAAAATCACAGGTAATGAGCGGCAGCTTTATTTAATTTCCACTGCAGGCGTGGAAGTCTATAGACTACTTTGTAAGTTGTTCCCGGAATCCAAGCCAGAAGCTTTAGACTATGACGTTGTTGTTAACAAGCTTGCTGAGTATTTCGAGTCGCGAGTTCATGTGGCAGCAGCCAGATTCAAGTTCTTCAGATTAAAGAAACTGCCACATCAATCTAATAAACAGTGGTTAACAGATTTACGGGGCCTCACCCGTCATTGCCGATTTAATTGTGTGTGTGGAGCTTCCTACAGTGATGTCATGTTACGAGACGCTATTACTCAAAACATTGCAGATTCTCGTATTCGTGCTGCTATCTTAAAGTTGCCTGACCCGTCATTAGAGACTGTGATGAACATTATTGAAGCCCAAGATACTTTTGACTATGCTGAGTGTGAGTTAGATCAGCCATGTATTTCTCAAATTGCCTGTGCTAAGCAAGTTATGTCACGCCCGCGGCCCCACCGGCAGAGTCAGACTGTAAACACTAGCCGGCCGCGTCATGTTAAACACATTCGTCAGCCGCGTGTGCAAAATGATAAGAGTTAAGTCTTGCCCTAAGTGTGTTCTTGCTCATCCTCGTGAACGTTGCCCGTTAAGAAACGCGGTTTGTCACTTTTGTCAAAGGAAAGGACACATCCAGACTGTTTGTTTGCGTAAACGCAAGAACAATTCTGGAGCTGCCCAGCCCATGGATATTCATGTTCTTCAAAGCCAGCCCGCCCAGAAGGTCGCGTTTAAAGACTCTTCCACGGTTCGTGTGGGTAATAAACTTGTTCGCAATAAGCCACCCACCCAGCCCTCTGCTATGCGACCCGAGCGTAATTCAAACGCTGTGAAAAGTAATGTACAGACTGCAAGTGAAGCGGGAGTTGTTGTCCCACCCGCCCAACCTACGAGTTGTCGTAAGCAGCGAACACGCGCTAAACGCGCTGATTTTGTGTCTTCCGCCTCCGCTGCACCGATCCAGAGGCAGTGTAATAAACTATTTGTGAAGCTACGCATCCAGGATAAGACCTTCAATTTTCAATTAGACACTGGTGCGTCTGTGACTCTCATAAATAGTGCTACGTATGCGGCTATCGGCCGCCCTCACCTTTCAGCGGCAAAACATTCTTTAGCTACTTATAGTGGCGAACACATTCCTGTGTTAGGTGTATGTAGCGTGCCAGCCACATTCCGGGGCAACACAAAAACAGTTTCATTCACAGTGCTCCGCGCTACAGACAGTGTAAACATTTTCGGATTAGACTGTTTTGACTTGTTTGGCCTGTCTATCCAAGACAATGTGTTGCAACTTAATTCTGTTGTTGTTCCTCAAGACAGCATAACCGATTTGTGTAAACGATACAGTGACATATTTAAAGACGAACTCGGTTGTGCTGCGAACTTTGCCGCTCATATTACGTTAAAAGATAATGCTCAGCCTCGATTTTTTCGTGCTCGTCCAGTGCCTCACGCCCTCCGGGCACCTGTAGAAGATGAACTTCGTCGTTGGCAAAACAACGGTGTTATTCAACCCGTTTCAGCGAGCCAGTGGGCTTCTCCCTTAGTTATTATAAAGAAACCGTCTGGCAAGTTACGTTTGTGTGCTGATTTTAAGTCGACAGTTAATCCTCAGACTGTCATTGATTCTTTTCCTTTGCCTAGACCGGACGAGCTGATGGATAAGTTAGGGGAAGCTCGTTTCTTTTCCAAAATTGATCTCCGTGAAGCATATTTGCAATTGCCCCTCAACGAGCAATCACAACAGTATTTTGTCATAAACACGTCGTTGGGGTTGTTCCGTTTTCTGCGTTTGCCTTTTGGTTGTGCGTCAGCTCCAGCTGTTTTTCAGCGTTTCTTGTCACAACTTTTGGCTAATGTGCCATCGTGTTGCAACTATTTAGACGATATTGTTGTGTCCGGTCGGACGCCTGCTGAACATTTCCGTAATTTGGAGTGTTTGTTTACAGTGTTGTCTCAGGCAGGCCTACGTTGCAACATCGATAAATGTTCATTTTTCCTTACGGAGTTGGAGTATCTGGGACATGTTATTAATGCTCAAGGCATTCATCCCTCCCAGTCACATTTAGCAGCTATTCGTGATTTGCCCGCCCCTCGCAATCTGCATGAATTGCAAGCAGTTCTTGGCAAATTGACATATTATATTAGGTTTATACCTAATGCATCACAGATTTCTGCACCGTTGCATCGTCTCCGCCGTAAGAATGTTCCGTTTGTGTGGTCAGCTGATTGCCAATCAGCCTTTCAGCGGCTTAAAGAGGCTTTATTGAATGATCGTTGTCTGGTCCATTAAGACCCTAACAAGCCTCTGGTGGTAGCTTGTGATGCTTCTTCTTTCGGTCTCGGTGCTGTGTTGTCTCACCGAGTCGGTAACACCGAACGTTCTATTGCGTTCGCATCTAAATTGTTAAACAAAGCTCAGTGTAATTATAGCCAATTGGACAAGGAAGCGTTGGCTATTGTGTTCGGTGTCACAAAATTCCATCACTACCTCTATGGTAGACCATTCTATTTAGTCACAGATCACAAGCCCCTGACGTCGCTGTTTCATCCGTCTAAACCAGTTCCTCAGCGGACAGCTCAGAGACTACAACGTTGGGCTCTTTTGTTATCACAATACCAGTATGAGATACTGTATCGCCCTACAGCTCAGCATGCAAACGCTGACGCGCTTTCTAGATTGCCGATTGCTGCGGATGATGTCTTCGATTCCTCTGACGACTCTTGCCATCAGATTGACGCCGATGAGCATCAATCCCTCCGGGATTTTCCGATTGATTATCGTCAGGTGGCACGTGAGACAGCTACGGATCCTCATCTGAGTTTACTATTACGTTTTGTTCAACGTGGGTGGCCGTCCAAGGCAAAGGACATATCGGATCCTGTGGTTCGTCGCTATTATCCGCAACGTCATCTGTTGTCTGTTTCGCACGGAGTTTTGCTGTTACGCATCGAGAATGACCAGCTTCGTGTAGTGGTTCCCCAAGTGCTCCAATCCAAGGTCCTCGACTTGTTGCATCAAGGTCATTGGGGAGTGGTCCGCACCAAGCAGCTTGCCCGCCGTCATTGTACATGGATCGGCATTGATAAGCAGATTACGCAGATGTCTACAGATTGTTCGACGTGTGCCGAACACCAAGCTGCTCCGCCTCAACGCTATTTTGAGTGGGCACGCCCTGCCGGTCCCTGGCAGCGAGTACATATTGATTTCGCTGGTCCATATTGGAATTCTCGTTGGCTCATCGTGATAGATGCATTTAGTAATTTTCCGTTTGTTGTGCCCATGCAGTCTACAACGTCTGCACAAACTATACAGGCGTTGACTTCAATTTTTTTGTATTGAGGGTCTTCCAGAAGTTTTAGTGTCTGACAATGGTCCACAATTTACCTCTGCTGAATTTGAAGGTTTTTGTTCTGCCAATGGCATTCGCCATGTTCTTACTCCGCCGTTCCACCCTCAATCGAATGGTGCAGCGGAACGTTTTGTACGCACATTCAAGGATCATATGGACCGCCTTCGTGCTACGCACTCTCGTCAGCAGGCCCGCATCACGTTCCTGCCGTCGTACCGGACCACACCACGCGACGGCCCTTCGCCTGCGGAGCTTCTCCACGGCCGTCGTCATCGCACTCTACTACGGTTGTTGCACCCCCCGGATCGACCCGCCGTTTCTGAGCATCGCACGCGTTTTCAGCGCAACGACACCGTTTTTTTCAGAGTTTATCACGGTCGCCGTCGTTGGGAACGTGGTACCGTGATACGTGTCCAGGATCGCGGTTTTTATACTGTTCAAGGTGCTACTGGGGTGCACAGGAGGCATCAGAACCAGTTGCGCCGCGCTGGCCGCCCGGATTCTGCCGCTCGTTCTTTGTCCACAGATTTGGTCCGCGGCGGGTTCCAGCCGCGCCTTCCGACTTCGCTGCCGCCCCCAGGGCAGCAGCAGCAGCTGTCGCCGATACCACGCCGACAGCCCGTCCCGTTGATGCCTCCCGCGCAGCTTCATGCGGGAGCGCCCCGGGTGGTCGCTCCGGCGCCTGCGGTCCCTCTTCACTCGCCACCGCCTTCGGAGCTGATGGACGTCGACCCCTCAGCCGGGCCGCCTTCCCAAGCGGTGGCTGTGCAGCCTGTACTGCAGCCGCTTTCCTTGGGCACCCCCAAGGAGTCTGACACTGCAGCGCCTTGTCCGGCGCCCACTCAGCAGCCGTCGACGCAGCGTGCACCCTGACCTCGGTTTTCAGTTGGTGTTTCCCGAGGCCCCGCGCAGCCAATGCTGGGGTGCGGACCGGGGACTGCCACCGACAACAGTCTCCACCCCGGTCTCTTCTGCTACGTCTGCGGCCAGACCCCTCCCCCGCCGTCGACGCTCGCCACGTCATTATTCAACGACGGTGCGGCGATTTGGGGGGGAGGAGTGTTATATCCTAGCCAGTAATGCCACCCGAGCCCGCTGCCAAAAGGTTGGCAGCATCAAAGTCCGGACGCCGTCCGCATAAGCAGCGCCAGCGATACAGGAAATCGCCGCAAGTCTGCGCGCGCCGCCGCTGGCTTCTGGCTTCTTAAGCGCTGGAGTCGCGAGCGCTAGGACAGTTCTGTATTCGCCGCTGAGTTGTATACTCGCCACCGAATTGTGTACCTGCTAGTCAGTTGTGTGTTCATCGCAGCAGATTTGTTGTTTGTCGTCAGCCGACGCTGACCTAGCCGCACCGACTCGAACTAGACAGATTTCTGTAGACCATGTTCACCACTGTGTTCTGTATCGTCGTTAATAAAGATAAGTACCGACTTTCATTTAATCCGAGTGTTTGGGTTTTCATCATTCTGTTCACTGTTCCAGCGGACCGGTCGGCCCGCTATTAAAAGTGTGGCGGTGACTTCGTAGGCTGTTTCTACAGCGAAGTGTTGTCCCTACGAGGGCCGTCACAAAACTGTCAGTATGCCCGGCATGCCGCACACCAAGCAGAGCAACGACTAGAACGCTTTCCTGCTGCACCACAGTTCCTCCTACATAAAACAAGTAATTACTGTGAAGTGTCTGAAAGCATTAAGTTGCCACTGTCCGGTATGCCGGGTGTAAGGAAAATGTTTGTTTTCAAATGAAACTTGGCTTTATTGTGAAGCCCGCAGAGAATAAATATGTGGTGTCATCGCCAGACACCACACTTGCTAGGTGGTAGCCTTTAAATCGGCCGCGGTCCATTAGTATACGTCGGACCCGCGTGTCGCCACTGTCAGTGATTGCAGACCGAGCGCCACCACACGGCAGGTCTAGAGAGACTTCCTAGCACTCGCCCCAGTTGTACAGCCAACTTTGCTAGCGATGGTTCACTGACAAATTACGCTCTCATTTGCCGAGACGATAGTTAGCATAGCCTTCAGCTACGTCATTTGCTACGACCTAGCAAGGCGCCATTATCATTTGCTATTGATCTTGTATTTCATGTACCATCAAGAGCGATGTTCACCAATTATAGATTAAAGTTAAGTATTCCAGAAGCTATGTACTATTTTTGGCTACTATAATTTCCTTGTCATTTTCTAGAACTCACGCCAGCCTGCGTGAGTTAAAACGTGTGCATTTCGGCCTCCTCTAGCGTCACGGTGTTGGCTCTTCTGCCAACACAACATTGGCGACGAGGATTTTGCGTTCGTCTTGATCTTGCCTAAATTACTTGTGTCATGGCTTCGCCACAATCTCCAGATGTACTGTCCGAATTTTATCGCTTGCAGAATCAGCAGACGCAGGCCCTACTGGATGCCCTTGGACAGCTCGTCCAGGGTCAACGTGCAATGCAAAGCGATGCGGCAGCAGCCGCTCCACCGCTCACGCAGCCATAACACACAGTTGCACCATCTTTTCGTCCTTTTGATGCTGCACTGGAAAGCTGGACGGAGTGGTCATGCCAATTTGGATTCCATCTCGCCGCCTACAGAATTCAAGGTACCAAGCGGCAGCCTGTCTTATTATCGTGTGTCGGAGTGGTCACGTACCGTGTGATAGTCAAATTATTTCCCCGACGCGACGTAGCAACTCTGTCCTAGGACGAAATTTTGTCGGCATTAGATGCATATTTCAAAGAATCAGTCAATGTAGTTGCCAAACGGTATACGTTCTTTCTTACAAAACGTAAGGCAGGTCTGACTAATAGGGAGTGGGTTGCAACTTTGCAAGGCCTTACTAGGGATTGTGCTTTTGAGTGTGAATGTGGCCTCCCTTATTCAGATACTATGGTACGTGATGCAATTGCACAGAACGTTTCTGATGTTCGTATAAGGGAACAGATTTTGAAACTAGTCAATCCCTCCCTTCAACAAGTGATGGACTATTGGATCGGCAGGACACACTTGACTTTGCTCAGGCATCATTTGAAACTTCACCAGCCGTGTGTCACATTAACCGGCCCGCCGGGAGAGCTGCACGGAACAGTAAACAGTCCTCGCGCCCAGCCGCGCATAAGCCGCCTGGCTCTCGCCACGTGTCCCGCGCCAGCAAGCAAATGGAGTGCTAAAATCATGCCCACGGTGTGCTACTAGACATTCGCATGAGAATTGCCCGTCACGCCAAGCTATTTGCTTTTTCTGTAATAAAAAAGGACATGTTCAAAGTGTTTGCCGGAAAAAGCTCAGATCGGACACTCAAAACCATTCCAGGCCCTTTGCTTCGCGCCGGAATCGGAATCGAACCAAGAATACTCCGGCTCGTGAACCGTCGCACATGGAAATTCATGCAGTTCATTCCACTCCGCCCAGTGCCACTCTCCCTAACGGTGACTGTGTTTGTCCCACAAATAGTGTGCGTCGACATCGACGGAAATCCCGTCAAGTCGCCAGTGATTCTGTACCAGTGTTACTTCACGATGCACTAGACAGTCGCTCTTGTCGTCAGCAGGACAATAAACTTATTGTAGACTTGGACATTAATGGCAACGTGATACCATTCCAGCTCGATACCGGAGCTGCAGTTTCCTTGATCAATCAACACACGTACAAACAGCTGGGCACCCCTCCGTTGCGTGCCGCAAATGTTAAGTTAAGTAGTTATTCAGGACAAGCTATCCCAGTGTTAGGACAGTGCAGCCTTCTTGCAACATACAAGGGACAAACAAAACTTGTGTCACTTTACGTCCTTCGTTCTTCTTCTGCCGTCAACTTGTTTGGTTTAGATTTATTTCAGTTGTTTAACTTGTCTATAGTCTATCAGGTCTTATCAGTGAACCAGACTGTGCCTTCAGCCAGTGTTTCTCGTCTCTGTGAAGAATTTGCAGACATTTTTGCACCGGGACTTGGTTGCGCTAAGAACTATAAAGCACATTTGGAACTCAAAGTAAACGCGCAACCGAAATTTTTCAGAGCGCGCAATGTTCCCCACGCATTGCATGATGAGGTCGCACAAACATTACACGAGTTGGAATCACACGGTGTAATGGAACGTGTGCAGGCTTCTCTCTGGGCATCACCCTTAGTAATTTTGCCAATTCCTACCGGAAAATTGAGACTTTGTGTGGACTTCAAGGCAACAGTGAATCCCCAACTAGTGATTGCAACATTTCCTTTCCCTGCCCGGAAGATCTTTTTGACACACTATGCCCGGGTAAATATTTTTCGAAGTTGGACCTAGCAGATGCGTAGTTGCAAATACTGGTGGACGCAAAATCCCAGCGCGTTTTGGTGGTTAACACGCATCTTGGTTTGTATCGATTCAAAAGACTGCCATACGGGTGTGCATCCGCCCCTGCATTGTTTCAGCAATATCTGCAAACTGTTTGTGCGTCGGTCCCTACTGCAGCAAACTATCTGGACGATATTGTGATCTCCGGAAAGACGGAAGATGAACATTTAGCCAATCTCAGCACATTATTTCCGGTCTTGCGACAAAATGGTCTTCGCTTGCGGAAGGACAAATGTGTGTTTTTCGCTCGTGGCTTACCCTATCTGGGCCATGTACTCAATGCCCAGGGCATACTTCCCAGTCCAGAGCACCTCCGTGCCATACAAGACTTGCCTTCGCCGCAGAATTTGAAGCAGCTACAGAGTGTGCTGGGAAAAATCAATTACTACCATAAATATGTGCGCCACGCCTCTTCCATTTCAGCTCCGCTTCATCGCTTACGCCGTAAAGGTGTTCCGTTCGTCTGGACGACGGAATGCGGACGCGCCTTTCGCCAGTTGACATCGGCGTTGTTTTCCAATACTTTCCTTACGCCATTCGATCAACAGAAACCCCTTTTGTTGATGGTGGATGCATCGGATTTCGGGATCGGTGCTGTGCTTGCGCACAAAGATGGATCGCACGATCGCCCTATTGCCTTTGCGTCCAAATTGCTCTCGTCTGCACAAAGAAATTATTCACAGATCGAGAAAGAAGCATTGGCTCTCGTATTTGGTGTTACTAAGTTTCATCATTTCTTGTATGGTCGTCACTTTACCATCATCACCGACCACAAACCTTTGACATCGCTTTCTCATCCGAACAAGCCTGTACCTCCACGTACGGCGCAGAAATTCATTCGCTGGTCTATTTTCCCCTCGCAGTACCGCTACGATATCTTGTATCGGTCCACTGCTAAGCACGGAAAGGCCGATGCGTTGTCCTGTTTGCCTGTTGCTGAGGATAGAGCATTCGATTCTTCCGAACTTGCTTGCATGTTCATTGATGCGGAAACCGATGACGTGGTCGAATCGTCTCCGATTGATTTTCGTCGTGTAGCTACAGCCACAGCAGCTGACCCTGTCCTTGCTACCGTTCTGCGTTTTGTTGACACACACTGGCCCTTGTCAAAGTCACGGATCGAGGATCCGTTGGTTCGCCGATTTTTTGCTCACAAGGAGAGACTTTTTGTACGACGTGGTGTTTTGCTGTTGCGTTCTGCTAATGATCAGTCCAGGGTCGTGGACCCACGTTCGTTACAGTCCTCTGTCTTACGGCTTCTCCACAAAGGACATTGGGGTATAGTGAGAACGAAACAATTTGCTCGTCAGCACTGTACTTGGTTCGGACTCGATGCTGCGATTACGAATATGTGCTCTTCTTGCACGGTGTGTGCTGAACAACAATCCGCACCGCCGTGGAAATTCTTTGCATGGCCCAAAGCCACTAACCCTTGGCAACGCTTACACATCGATTTTGCTGGTCCATTCTGGAATGCTCGATGGTTGGTTCTGGTCGATTCCTTCAGTAATTTTCCTTTTGTTGTCCGGATGTCTTCCACGATGTCATCTGCCACCATCCAAGCGTTATCCGCTATCTTTTGTATTGAAGGTCTTCCACAGACTATTGTTTCCGACAATGGCCCACAATTAATGTCCGCAGCATTTCAGTCATTCTGCAAGGCCAATGGTATTCAACATCTGACATCCGCGCCGTTTTCGCCTCAGTCAAACAGTGCCGCTGAACGATTGGTCCGGACTTTCAAGTCACAGATGTTGAAGTTGAAAGAGTCGCATTCTCGGGAGGACGCGTTATTGCTCTTTTTGCCCTTGTATCGCTCTCAGCCCCGAGATGGTCGCTCGCCGGCTGAGTTGCTCCACGGTCGTCCTCATCGAACCTTGATGTCTTTGCTACATCCACCGCATCAGGTTCCTGTGCAGTGGCAGCCACCTGCTTTTGCTCCAGGCGACGTTGTATACTATAGCAACTATCGAGGTTCACGGCGTTGGCTTGCAGGGCGCATTCTTCGCTGCCTCAGCCGCGCTATGTATTTGGTTTTGGGGGCCTCTGGTGAGGTGCGTCGGCGTCTCAATCAGCTGCGCCTCTGTCGTCGCACGGGTTCTGCCGCTCCCCGTCTGCTTTCAGCGACGGTGCCGTCCGGTCAGCGCCCTGGGGACCCATCTACTGGCTCGCCCCATCCCCAGGTGTTACCGACGCTGCCTTCCATTTTGCCCCATGGCGACGCGCCGCCGCCGCCGCCGCCTGTTCTCCCGCCGGCGACGCCCGAAGTGGACGCGTCGCTGCAACCGCCGGGCGCCTCCCTGGGTCACGCGCCGCCGATCGCTTCCCGTGACCAGTTGTCCTCCGCCATGGAACTCTTGCCCGCTCCGGACCACATGGCGTCTTCGCCCGTCGAGTGCCCCGACCCGATGGAGGTCGACCCTTCGGCCCCTCCTGTCTCTATACGGGCGCATACACCGCATGTCGGCGTGCACCCTGGACTAGATTTTCAGGCGTTTCCTAGCTCCCCTCGGACCAAATGGCAGGGTGCGGGTGGCACAGCCCCGCCTGTTGTTAGGCTCCCCACCTCGTCGCTTACGTCAACATGGGATCCTCCCCACGGCGGGCGGAAGCCTTATAACACAACTGTTCGCCGATTTGCGGGGGAGGAATGTGGTGTCACCGCCAGACACCACACTTGCTAGGTGGTAGCCTTTAAATCGGCCGCGGTCCATTAGTATACGTCGGACCCGCGTGTCGCCACTGTCAGTGATTGCAGACCGAGCGCCACCACACGGCAGGTCTAGAGAGACTTCCTAGCACTCGCCCCAGTTGTACAGCCGACTTTGCTAGCGATGGTTCACTGACAAATTACGCTCTCATTTGCCGAGACGATAGTTAGCATAGCCTTCAGCTACGTCATTTGCTACGACCTAGCAAGGCGCCATTATCATTTGCTATTGATCTTGTAATTCATGTATCATCAAGTGCGATGTTCACCAATTATGGATTTAAAGTTAAGTATTCCAGAAGCTATGCACTATTTTTGGCTACTATAATTTCCTTGTCATTTTCTAGAACTCACGCCAGCCTGCGTGAGTTAAAACGTGTGCATTTCGGCCTCCTCTAGCAACACGGTGTTGGCTCTTCTGCCAACACTACAAAATAAGTCACAAATTGTTGATGAAATGTACATTATGCAAAAAACTGCTGCTACGAGAACTGTTATAAAATTATGTTTGTGTAAGACATTTTTCATTTCGAAAAATTAAAGACTTGATTGATGGAAGTTGTTTGTAATGCAACATCAAGCACTGCAAGAACTGCGTATGCAGCAGATAAGCTTTCGATCGGCATTGCCTCTTATTCAAAATATTTATAATATGTGACGTTTTTTATATGCTTTAGGTGTATCACATTCGCGCGTGTCTATCCAGTTATTTTCATATCGCGGCGCAAGTTCCCTTCCCACGACCGATCGACATCTTCAAAGGGAGAGAAATAGAAGCCACTGTCATACGTAGTTCTTTATGCGACGAAATTGAGTCGCTTTAAATTTTTTTTAAATACTTGTAGCAAGTCTTTTTTTTCTTTCTAATTCATCAATCTTCTGACTAGTTTGATGTGGGCCGCCACGAATTCGTTTCCTGCGCAAGCCTCTTCTCCGTATCTTTTCAGTTCACCCAATTTTCAACATTCTTCTGTAGCATCACATCTCATATCCTTTAATTCTCTTCTGTTCCGGTGTTCTCACAGTCTTTGATTCACAACTATACAATGTCGTGCCCCAAACGTACGTTTTCAGATATTTCTTCCTCACATTAAGGACTATGTCTGAAACTAGCAGACCTCTCTTGGCCAGGAATGCCTTTTTGGCAGTGTTATTCTGCTTGTTATGTCCTCCTTACTTTCGTGTATTTCGTGATCCAGATTATGATGTTAAATTTGTCGATGTTCTCATTTCTGTTACTTCTCATGTTTTTCGTCTTTCTTCAATTTACTCTTATTTATATTCTATACTTATAAGATCGCTCATTACATATCCTGCAAGTCTTCTTCACTTTCACTCAGGATAGCAATGTCATCAGCGAATCATATCATTAATATCCTTTCACTCCGAATTTTGATCCCACTCTTGAAACATTTTTTTATTTCCGTCATTGCTACTTCAATGTACTGGCAGGGGCGAAAGTCTACATCGTAGTCTTATACATTTTTTACGCGAACACTTGGTTCTAGGTCTCTTATTTTTTTCCTCTTGGCTCTTGAATATATGGTATGTTACCCGTCTTTCCATATAGTTTACGCCACTTTTCTCAGAATTTTGAACTTCCTGCACGTATTTAGGTTGTCGAATGCTTCTTTCAGATTGACAAATCCAATTAACTTCTCTTGGTTTTTCTTCAGGCTTGTTTCATTATCAACCGCAATGTGAGATATGCCTCTCTGGCGCCTTTATAGTTTCCAAAATCAAACTGATCGTCATATAACACATCCTCAATTTCCTTTTCCATTGTTCTGTATGTTATTCTTGTCAGCAACGTGGATGTATGACCTGTTAAGCTCACTGTACGACAATTCTCGCACTTGTCAGCCCTTACAGCCATTTGAATTGTGTGGACGATGCTTTACCGAAAGTCTGATGCTATATCGCCAGTCTCTTACATTTTACACAACAACGTGGATAGCCGTTTTGTTGCCACTTTGCCCTATGATTATAGATATTCCAATGGCGTGTAATCTATCCCTTATGCCATATATAATAGTGAGTAGTCCAGAGCTCTTTTAAGTTCTGATTTCCTAACCCTTGATCCCCTATCTCTTCCCTACCGACTCCTGCGTCTTCCTCCATCAAGTCATCAGACAAGTGCACCCCCTCATAGAATTCTTCAATGTACTCATTCCACCTATCCACTCTCTCGTCTGTATTTAACAGTGGATTTTTCCATCGCAGTGTTAATGTGGCCGTCCTAGTGTTCCTGAGTGACTTGTATCTCTGCATTTCGGAATTTCTCTGCACATTTTTTCGCATCAATTGAAGTAGACTACGTGATCAAAAGTATCCGGACACCTGGCTGAAAATGACTTAAAGGTTTGTGGCGCCCTCCAATCATACGTTGAATCAAGTGCTGGAAGATTTCTTGGGGAATGGCACCCCATTCTTCATGGAGTGCTGCACTGAGGTTAGGTATCGATGTCGGTCGGTGAGGCCTGGAACGAAGTCGGTGTTCCAAAACATTCGTCTTGTGATTCTTGAACGAAGCATTTGGTAATACTAATTTTTGTGGTAGAATGGAATTAGTCTTCCACCCCTCTCGTTCTTAACACCAATGCCATATTATCCTGTAACACTTTCTTGTACTCTATCCCCTAAAACCGCATTCCAATCCCCCATGAGTATTATATTTTCGTCTCCCTTTAAGTACGAAACTACTCATTCAGTACCCTCACATCCTTTATCTTTTCATCTTCTGCATGCATCGTTGGCATATGTGAGCGAACAAGTTGTGGCGAGAGTTTAGAGCGGCAGTTTCCCGCCGCAGAGCACGTGGCTGGCGGTTGCTACAGGGCCGTGGCGAGCGGGTAGCGCTTACGCGTCCTTGGTAAAACCCGAGCGGACGCTTGGCAGAGGCGCGTATGACCGTGTTTGCGCGCTTGGAGAGCTTCATATGCCAGAGAAAAATTGATACAAACAAAACGAAGGGTAACACGGAGGTGCAATTTCGCACTCATGGTCAGAAAAATATGTAAAGCTATATTATTTAGACGCGCCACAGAAAAATTTGTAATAGTTTAAAAGCTATTCCCGTCTTAAAAAATTGTAAATTTATGAAAGTTCAAAAGCTAATTTTTCGGCAATGCTTTGGCCGATTAATGTGAACAAAGTGTTTTCGGATGCGACTAGTAGAGCTGCATCGAGCAATCATGAATATGTACCATTTTTGAATTAAAGCTCGAAATATGGGATTCGACAGAGAGAAACTGTGTTTTCGGAAATAAATAAATCTAAAGAGACGAAACTAGCGGCAGAATTCTGAAGGTTGAAGAGGTACATGAGTAATTAAGTATGTATTTTTATTTGATTGTCTATGTTTAGTATAAAAAATCCGGGAAAAGCAAAACCACGCCACAAAAACATTATTTGTGGTAAATCGTTGGCAGATATGAAAAACTGGAGTTCAAACTGTTATTGCCCGGAAAATTTCCATATTTTTATGTATCATATGTGTTTTTGTGCTTAGTTTTAGAATATTTGTAATTTTTTTGTCAAACATTGTTTTGAGTTAGGCAGTCTTTTCCAGGGTACATAGGGCGGCCATCTTTGAGGACTGTAGGGTTTGAGCGACGCTAAGAGCCGGACGTGCCGTCCATCTGAGGGTAGTATTGGGTTGGTAGCCACGACTGGGGACAAGCATGTATGTAGTGACGGTCGGAAACGATGAAGTTGAGCGCAATATAGAATTTTAGGACAGCAGACAACAGTGTATTTAGTGAACTCTGAACAGAATGTGATCGCGACATTTGAATTTTATAGTGAAACGTTGTAGCATCAGTTATTAACTGCCACTCTTACGTAAAAGCCCCTCAGACTGCATTTTAAGTGTTTACTCAGTATATTGAAGACTATTCGTGGAAAAATAGAAATAAACTACTTATAAATCAACGTCAGTGACAATATTTTTTAAATTTCAACGCAATACCTGCCTGCATTGCCTTTTTATAATTTTATTTCTGCTTAAAATTGATTTTACGACAGGTGTGAGCTGCACCCTATGACTAAAAACGTAGCCAAACATTGAGACCAGCTCAATTAAACTGACAAATATATATTTTCGAGCCGTAGCACATGGGGGCTCGAGCCAAACTATTCAATCTACAGTTAGTAATGCCCAGTACCGTCGTACATATATATCTGAACTATTGTTGTAGAATTTGGTTTGCTGTCGATTGTGATGAGAACAACCCTGTCACTAAATTGTTCACGGTAACTGGCGCTCTGTCTTCCTATTCATAAAGAACCCTACTTTCGTTACACCATTTCCAGCTGCTGCTGATATAACCCTATTCTCGACTGACCATAAATCCTTGTCTTCTTTCCATTTCACTTCATTGACCCGCACTATATCTACATTGAGTCTCTGCATTTCCCTTTTTAGATTTTCCAACTTCCCTACCAAGTTATAAAGTCTGACATTCCACGTCCGCGACTCGTAGAACGTTGCCCTTTAATTTTTTATTCAATCTTTTTCTCACGGTCACCTCTACCTAATCAGTTCCCACCCGAAGATCCGAACTGGAACTACTCCGGAAGCTGCTGCCAATGGAGAGATCACCATGACATTTTTCCTGTTAGAGGCCACACGTTCTGTTGATATACATTACGTGTCTTTAATGCAGTCTTTTCCATTTCCTTCTGCATCCTCATACCGTTGATGAATTCCTTTCTTCCGCATTTTAATAACAGCTTCACACTCCAAGAGCAAGAGAGTGTCCTACTCCCACTCGGACAAGGCCGTTGACAGAACGACGGTGACTTCTTAACCCGGAAAGCTTCTTCCGCCATAACTGATGATGATTGTTATTCCAAATTTAAGCAATGGAGAGGTTCGAAACAGGGACCGAGAATGTTCTGATTGCTTCTCAAAGGCCCTACCCCTAGGCCATTGTACAGATGCACGTCTTCACAGCTAATATTGACAGTGCATTTCTTTAAATCATCTCCTTCCTGCATAAGAAAATTTCAAGGTGGGTTTCGATATGTTAGAATGGACCTTTCGCTTGTTAGTTTTTCATTACACACATTCGGCTTCATGTACTTACATGAAGTATTACTGATGGTGTAGAGCATGCTAACAGTAAAACGCAAAGTGTTACTTCCCATGGGTTACAACTGATTTTTAAATACGAATATATTTACGACGGTAGTAGTTTCATTTTTATGTGCAGTAGAGTAATTTGACCTGTTTTGCTACAACTCAACAAGTACACTGATAAAAACCAAACTATCGTGGTGAATTACAAACAGTTGCAGATGATTAATGTTCTTTTACCTGTAATTGAGGAAATTATTGTAGTTTCAAATGTATTACCAACTATATTCCTTTATTTTGTCTGTGGGTTGCATTTACAAAAGTAGGTCTTAAAATTTTCCAGTGGTGTCGTGGACCGACTCTTTGCCCACGGAAAAATTGTTTATACGTTCTGGATCACTGATGAAGGAAACATAAGGAAGTGGAACGTGTCTGACGACAGACTGTTCATAATGCATCCACTGACGAAATATACGTAAGTCATCAGTGTATAAGACAGCTCTCCGGCTTAATTAATTACATTATTATTAGCATCACAGATGTTCACTGATGACGTGTAGTGGAATATTTAGTTATGTTTATACAGATTTTGTTGCAAAATTTGATACAGATTACGATTCAGAACTGCCCTGAGAGACTTAAGGTGATTGCGAGAAGCAATAAAAGGCTGAAAAGTGAATCTAATTTTGAAATAACTCAAGACAAATCTTCACAAATATTGTCCTAATCACTTCTCCTTCATACACCACTATCTACCTCTCGAATATGTTCTTTTGGGCCTTTTTGAATAAAACTTTGACGGGTCTTGACATCTGACCCCACTACTACTGCCTGCCGTACGCCTGTGTCTTTAACAAGTTATGGTATGTGGTGCACACATACCTGTCAAGAGAGCATGGTGTATTGATGACCTTCTCGGAATATCAACAGAGTCGTACCGTCGTGCTGTCACAATGTTTAATGAGAGTGTCCTCGTTATCATCAGATATAGTGTCCAGCAGTTTGTGTACAATTGTGAACAGCAGACTTCTCTGTCTCCCGCACAGATGTCACAGCTTGCGGTAGGGGGGAGGGCCCTCCGTCCCACAACCTGTTAGCTCGGCAGAAGATAGAGAACGTATCAGCTGAACTTGTTGAATGTACATCACATCTCACATGTTTTGAACAGCGCTGCGGATTGCATCGCTGTATCTGGTCGACTGGGAATGTGCTCCTTGGCACACTAATAATCGAAGCTATAGGCACCATATGTCTATGTCCATATTTGGGCTTTAACTGGTCCAAGAATATTACTAACTTTAACTGTTGAGCGGAAAATGTTTATGTTGCGCTTCTCCGTTATCATGGAAATCTTGGCGGAGGGCGCCCCTGCATATGAAGGAATGCTAGGTGCCATAGGTGCATGGTTCCTTCTTCGGGACTGTTCTCATTCTTCCTGTTGCTAGACTGGAGAGCACCTCTGATGTGCGTCTCCAAGCAGCTATTCTTGTGAAAGGTTTCATGCAGCTAATGTAACTCAGTAGCCAGACTTTCCTTGTTGTATGTGGCTCGCTCTCTGTGTACCAGAACGGTGAGCACATTTGTACGTTGCGGTGATTGGTGGTAACTATTGGCGTTTGGGTACATGTCCCTGTGTACCTTCTTTCTGTAGACGGAATGTCCCATCATGCCATTACGTTTATTCCTTCTCAGAACGTCTGGAAATGGTGAGCATTCCTTTTCTTCCACATACATGGTGAACCTCGTAGTGTCCTTTATGCTATTAAGGTGGCACAGAAATTCTTGCAAGTTTTCTTCACCATGTAGCGAAACCACGAATTTATCATCCATGTATAGAACGCCTTTGGTTTTCGGGGAGAGGTTTCGAGAGCTGTTTCCTTGAAGTGATCCAGACATAGGTTAGCGATGCCTAGCGCTAGAGAAGATTCCTTGGCGCCTCCATCTACCTCTTCATAGAACTTTCCACCACATTGGAAAGAGGCGGTGGTAAGTGCGTGTCGAAATAGTTTCAGGGTGTACTGCTGTCTAAATGACTCTCTAGTAATACCATGGAATCTTGTAATGGTACCTGTGTGAAGAGAAAAGTGACGTCGAAGCTGAATAGGAGGTCACCTTTGTCCACACGTATCTCTTGAAGTTCTTTCATAACGACTGCCGAATTTTTGACGGGCTGGACAGTGACCCACGAGAGGTGTTAATAGCTGCGTTAGGTATTTCGCTACTCCATACGTTGGGAAATTTATAGTGTTCGTTATTGGACAGAGTGGAATTTCCTCTTTTTGCATTTTCGGAAGGCCATGAGGGTGTGGTGGTATCGATGCTGTGACGTACAGCATTCTGACGATATCTTTTTCCAGTAATGAGCTGTTGAGGAGTGAGATGGTCTGCCTCACCACAGCTGGTGTAGGTTATTTCTTCGCTTGCGTGTATGGTGGATCATGTAGCTATACCTCTATCGTCTGCCAAAAGTTATCTGATCGTAACAGCATTGCCCTTGTCAGCTGCTAACACGATCGTATCATTCTTCTGTGCATGGCATAGGGCTTATATTATTTATGAGGGTAATTTTCCCACATCTATTGTGCGCCTTATTCGACAATGAGCAAAAAATGCAAGAAGCAATAGACAACACCAGATGCACCTTCACTTCACTGTAGCAACCTATTATAGTAAAGTTCCTGCTCATTCCGCCTCAAATGACTAATGAAAACACCAAGCTTTTTAAAATTATGACTCAACGTAATGCCCAGTGAGCAGCAATTATAAAACACTAGCTCAGGTAGCCGGCTTCGCTCAGGGAGTTCATATGATTTTGTGTGGTAGCTGCAGTAATAGGGTAAAGTATATAGTACAAGAGGTAAAATTTTTTATGAAAAACATATTCAGACTATTCACAATACTTGTTAAAGCGAAAAAGGTAAATGTTTTTAATTCAAAACATGCTATCACAATAATGCTGACAGATGGGTGTACCGGAGTGTACCATGTTGAAGTATTGAAGGTAAGTACGATTATGCAATTTACGCCTCCCCACATCATATAATACGGCCACCAAAACTATCATGTTTGACAATGTCTCTGGAAGCATTACCCATTCGCCCCTCTCGCTATTTGAGGGTCGTCCAGAATCCATAATCACACTGGATCTGCTCTCAATCTAGAAGAGCGTGCGACCCCACTAGCAGTCCCTGTGCTCTTGGCGCCCGTTATCGATGCCGCAGCTGTGAAACGTCAATGGAACACGATATACTGATCTTCGGGAAAAGTCCCAACCAGACGCCGTGCCAGTGTGGAGCGAAAGGCCGAGTACCTTGAAGTCCCTCTAAATGCGGTTGCCAATTGAACCCAGAATTTGACATGGGTCCCTTATTGCGTGCTGCAAAATGTAGCGGTCATCTGCTGCTGTAGCTCAGAGTGGTCAACCACCTCCTCTCGTTCGGGCAGCAGTGCCTGTGGTTCAAAATCACCCCTGTGCGTGTGGAACAGTGCTGTGAGCAATACCACACTCTTCGGCTACACTCTACACGATTCACCCTTCTTCAATTTTCTCCGTGGATCTAGCTTGTGCGAGGTCAGCCCAGACTATGTTGCAATGAAGAACATTACCAGAGTGCAGTGCAACTGCACGCTGAGAGAGACCCTTTCTTTTCCCACCCCTCTAACTGCTTCGTCTTGCAGGGCTGTCACTATTTGGCACTCTAGTCCGGCCGACATCACCCTGCGTGACCTCCTACTTATTGCGCACGAGTAGGAGACCTCTGGCAACATGCTTCCATACTTTCATTCAGTTTCACCTGGTAGTTAATATGTTACTAGATTAATACTGTAAAGTGGTTAACATTTCTTGGATTTTGAAAGCAATGACTGCTACGTGCTATTACATTAACGTAAGTCACGCAGCCTTTTAGCATACTTAATTAATGTCAAAGGCCGTATGACGGTGAACGCATCTGGGAACGTGATGCTGTCATCTCGTCGAGCGTCGCCGTTGGACACACCGCTGACGGGTCTCCTCTCTGCCACATGAAGGGAAGCAGCAACAACGATTGTCCTGCTGACAGTCCTTGGTGCTCCACATGTCACCCCATTGTCCTTGCCGATACTTGTCTTGCTACAAACTAATCATTTCCCGATTCAGGTAAACGTGACAGGGCTGTAATGTGCTACACAGCCGAGCGAACAATGTATCTGTTCCCTCCAGCGCTACTCGCGTGGGGCCATTGAGGTGCTACATGGCCCTATCGAATTCATAGTTTCCGTATATACGTGACGGTTTTGGGAACTGGACCTACGTGAAAACCATTATCACAGAACGATAAACCAGAGCCGTGATAGTCCATGATTTTGCAGCTGTCGAAGGGGAAAATAAGCGTTTGACGTCTCGTCGACATGGAGGTCATTAGAGTCGGGACAAGAGCTTGGATTGTTCCAAGGATGGGGATGAAAATCGGACGTGCCCTTTTCAAAGGAATTAGCCCAGCCTCTGCCAGCAGTCAGTTAAAGAAATCGCCGAAAACCTAAATCAGGTTGGTCGGACGCGGATATGAACCGTCTTTCACCGTGCAGTTGACGAACACCGAAACGTGCTGGTAGATAGTTTTCCTTCTTACATGACACTTAACGTTATGTGCTCACAACAAACCAACTATCAAATTTCTGTATGAGAAACCGACTGCTGAATCATTTCTTACACTTGGATGTTCTGCCACCGAAGTTCAAGCCTTTTAGTTGAACCCACACTCTCGTGTCGACGATGATGAGAAAACACAACACCCAGTCCCCAAGCGGAGAAAATCTCCGTCCCAAACAGGATTTGAACAAGTTCCCGGGGGGGCCATTTTACAAGATGATTCTTATTAAAGTTTAAAAACCTCCGAAGCGACGTAGATGACGCTGAGACGCATAATTTAATATGAAACACGTGTGGTAACAAATGTCGGAAAATACCCCAAAAGTGGATGAGAAGTGATGAACATGTGACATCACAAGATGACGTACCTCACCCCTCTTGCAGCGGTTGAGTCCTTACATCTGTCGAACTCAAGTCAAATGTTCACGTCGGTCTGGCTCCGTACCTACGTCCACGACCTAGCTAGTGAGCTCAGAGTTCGACTCATGCGTCTAGCGGGCAGTGTTTTTTCGTGTTTACATTGAGTCATTAATTTATTCACCAGTCTCCCGTTTTCCGCTGGTTTATTGTAAAGCACGTTGCAACAAATACCTAGCGCACTGTGTCAGAAGTAAATTAGGTTAAGTTTATGAATTGTGTCATTAACAGTAAATGACCTACGTATTTCTGTACTACAAATTGTCTGTAAAAAAAAAAAAAAAAAAGGGAGGGAGGTATACAAACATAAAATAAGAACTGCTTTTGCTTGGTTACAACGAGAACAATAATATTATAATCTCTGCATTTACAACAGGTCACATTTACAAAAGGCGTTAGAAAACTGCACATTTCGCTCGAATGCAAGTACGGTACAGCTCAATCATCGCCTCATCCACATGCTCGAGAACACCCTTCGTATTTTGAACGTGACGTCACATGTTCAACATTTATCATCAACCTTAGGTCTATTTCCCGACTTTTGCGCCGCCATATGTCTAATATTAAATTACTTGCATACGTCGGTACGGTTTTTTTAAACGTTAATAAGAATCATTCTGTGTACAGAATGAAAATGACAGTTCCGCTAAAATGCCTCGCAGGCCAGTTTGGCGTTTGTTGAGTGCCGCCTTGACGGTGTTGAAATTTTTGTGACGGACAGGTATATACTGCGACATTTGTGCTGCCGCTGCCAGCCAAAGCTACAGGTGTCGGGTGCGTGTCGCCGCTTTCGCCGCTGCCCGCCTGTTTTATCGAGAGAACAGGCGACCCGCAGTGCGGGAACGAGACCCGGCGACTGCGCCCGCACCTTCTCTCTCTCTCTCTCTCTCTCTCTCTACCTTTCCCTCTCTCTTCTTCTCCCTCTCTCCCTCGCTCTGTCTCTTTGCGCAATCACCGTCACTGGATAGCCAAACACCGCGTGTGGCGCAGCCAAAGGTCGCCGACCGCCTACGCGCAGCACACGCCTAATCCCCCCACCGACACGGCGAGCCACTCTCTCACCCACGGCTCGTTCTCGTAATGCAAACAGATCCTACGCTCCATGCTGTGGTATACACTTACATATAATTAAATTCTACACCACAAATATAAAAATGAAACCGATTTACGTAATGCGGGAGAGTAGAAAGGCACCAATGCTGGATTAATCAGATGTGAAGGAATCATTTTAGAATTTTGTTTCTCCATTTCTTGTGTTGGAAGAGCTGTTCCGTATCTGAAGAATGGAAGGTAGCTAAATTTATTTCTATATTAAAAAAAAAAGAGCAACGGGAAGACGCAGGAGTAGAGGACTAAGTCGACTAAGTACAGGATATAAAATTAATATGAAAATCTTTAATCAAGGAGTGCAAACTACTACTGACGCAATAATCTCAGAACACAAGTCTGGTTCAGGAAGGAGTTTCGTGTATTGATAATAAATTTATGATAAAACACTTATTAAAAAACATAAGGAATTTGGTAAAGAAACGCATTTGGCATTTACTCGTTACGACAAAGCTTTTGATAATGTTACAAGACCAATTTGTGTGAAACACTGAAAATGAAAGGTTTTCCTAAACACCATATGAATACCATAAAGAGTCTGTCTGTAAATACAGAAATGGTTATAAGTTCAGGTTCGAAAACATCAGACGCAATTTTAATAAATGAAGGTGTTCGGGATGGTGCAGGCTATCACCCATTTATTATAATTTATGTATTGACAACCCAGTTATGAAGGTGGAAAGATAAAATACACTTACGATTTGAAACAGGATCTAGTGTACCAATAAATACCCTGCTATGTGGTGATGACCAGATAATTACACAACAAACAGAAGATTATGTACAAAGAGTAGTATATAGATGAAGCCAAAATGGCGGTATATAGCAACTTAACTATCTAAAAGTAAGACAAAAGTAACTGCTTTAAAGGAAAGAAAGTCAGATTGAAAATAATAATAAACAAGAAAATCTTAGAACAACTATCCCACTTCAGTTATCTACGATGTAATACTAGTTTTAACTTTGAGAAAGACATTGATAAAAAGGTTAATAAATACCAAGCTATCTGCGGAACAATTGGACGAACTTTGGGAAGGGAAACAAGAGAGCAGACACAAATGCAATTCTATAAATTTATGGCTGTAATTACTCTTGTACATGGTTCCGAATTATGGGTAGTAACAAAAATAGAAACATTACGTATACAGCCAGCAGAGATGATGTACACTACATATTAAAGGCCGTGATAAAATGGATAACATATGAAATGAAACGGTAACGTCAGACTTAAAAATCTTATCTGTTAATGACAAGATAGAAGAGCATGGAATGAAATGGATCATATTGAAAGAATGATAGAATATAGAATGCCAATAAAGATAATGAATTATCGGCTGACTGGAAAGAGAGAACTAGGTAGACCTCTTAAGAGATGGATGGATAGATGACAGAGACCAGAACAGTTGATTACAACACCTAATCCTAGGAAGGATAGTATGATGAAAATAGGAGAGATAGCTTTCGCGGCTTAGAGTCCATTCGAGTAATATTCTTCTGGATGTGTGCTTCTGGTCAAGGCTGTCTTCTGCACTGGCGGAAACATCTATAGTTTCACCACATATTCTCAGAACGTCTTATATCGTTGCTTCATTAGGTCCCAAAATTGACAGATCAGTCGATGTTAAAAACTCTTTTCGCAAGTGATCTGTTGATGTCAGCGACCTTATAAAGCAATGACGTAAGACGTGCTTAAAGCTTACATTAAAAGTAAGCAATAGGGAAGACACAGGAAACTAGAGAGGAGTAAGTGTACTAAATGTAGGATATAAGATTTATGGAAAAATTCTTAATCAAATATGACAAACTGGTCTCCAGCGCGACTTTTGTTGCAACCTAAGTTTATCACAAACTATTCGGCTACAACCAAGTAGGATTTCCTTGAAGGAATTCGAGTAATTATAAAAACGTTGAATATCGAGCTAAAGTAATCATCATCAGCATCATCATCAACACTCCGTGTTTCAGAGTTGGAAGTTGGTGACCAATCACACAATCCTCTTCACAGTCTCTCTTCATTTCTTCCGGTCTTCTGCATCTCGGAGTTTCCTGCCCCATATCTGGTGTGTTTTCTCCATTATCTGATGTATCCATCTTCAGTGTAGTCTTCCCTGCAATCTTTGCCCATCGACTTTGCCTTGGAGAAGCATCTATTACAGGTTATTTCCTGTCATCGAATAATGTGTCTAAAGAAATGCAGGATTTGCTGGAAACAAATACTGGACAACCTGTTCTCCACTCTGAGTTCTTGATGGATTGATTTTTTGCTCCGTTTGTCCACCCATGATACTCTCAGCAACTTCCTATATCTCCCATCTAGAAAGCATCAGTTATTTTGCCACCCCTTTCAGTTATTGTCTATGTTTCAAAGTCATAAAGGAAAACTGAAATCAACATAGTATTCGGTATTTTCAAGTTAGTATGACTGGTTAAACAACTGTCAGCTTCAATGCTGCATCCCTTCCCAGAACAATCCTATGTCGTATTTCCTGTGTAGAACCATCCCGTATCTGGACCACAGAGCTCAGATAGACACAATTTCTCCGTATTTTGATAGTACATCAGTACCTGGCAGTGATTCACCTCTGTCAATTATCATAATGTTTGTCTTTTTCTTATTAACTGTCCGCCCCTGGTAGCTGAGTAGTCAGCGCGACGAAATGTCATGCCCAACGGCCCGGGTTCGATTCCCAGCTGGGTCCGAGATTTTCTCCGCTGAGGGACTGGGTGTTGTGTTGTCCTTATTTCATCTCCATCCACACGCAAATCACCGAAGGGGCATCAACCCGAAAGACTTGCCCCAGGTGAATGGTCTACCCGACGGGAGGCCCTAGTCTCATGGCATTTCCATTTTCCATTGACAATCTAACTTTGTCATCTCCCCTCTTAACTCTATCCAGTAGTTCCTTCATTTCCACTTGTGATTCTGCGCACAGAGTGATATCATCAGTAAATCTTAAATTACTTATTCTTCGTTTTTCAATTTTCATCCCATCAATACAGTCGTGAAGACGTTCTCACAACTAATTCTCCATAGATTTTAAATACAACCGGCAATAGAATTCACCCCCGTCTCATTCCTTTACTTGGTTGAAAATTATTTGAAACAGTCTTATGTACTCTGATTATTGCCTTACTATCATGATGACGAGAAACGCCCATTTCTGCTAGTACTCTCCACAGTTCTTTCCATCGAATACATTCGTAAGCCTTCCTACAGTCCAAACAAAAAAGAAGAAAATTAGCTGTGTGACATTATGAATCTCTTGTCGTGTTCCTTTACTACCCACAAACACATCTTGCTCTGGTGTTAGTTCTTTATCTAAGCAAGGTTTTCAGGCGATCATAGATGATACACTATGTGATCGAAAGTATCCGGACAACCGGCTGAAAATGACTTACAAGTTCGTGGTGCCCTCCATCGGTAATGCTCGGATTAAATATGGCGTCGGCCCACCCTTAGCATCGACGACATCTTCCACTCTCGAAGTCATACGTTCAGTCAGATGTTAGGAAGTTTCTTGGGGAATGGCAGCCCTTTCTTCACGGAATGCTGCAGTGAGGGGAGGTATTGATGTCGGTCGGTGAGGGCTGGCACGAAGTCGGTGTTCCAAAACATCCCAGAGGTGTTCTATAGGATTCAGGTCAGGACTCTGTGCAGGACAGTCCAATACAGGGATTTTGTTGTCGTGTAACCACTCCGCCTCAGGCCGTGCATTATGTGTTGAACGATGCAATCGCCATCCCCGAATTGCACTTCAACAGTGAGAAGCAAGAAGGTGCTTAAAACATCAATCTAGGCATGTGCTATGATAGTGCCACGCAGAGCAACAAGAGGTGCAAGCCACCTAAGCCACCTCCGAATTTTATTGTTGGCACTACACATGCTGGCAGATGACGTTCACCCGGCATTCGCCATACCCACACCCTACCATTGGATCGCCACATTGTGTACCGTGATTCGTCACTCCACACATTTTTCCACTGTTCAATTGCTCGACCATGAAATCCAACTATACGAGACTAGAACAGAAGGGAGAACCGATAGAGGTATTCAAAATACCCTCCGCCACACGCCGACAGGTGGCTTGCGGGGTATGGATGTAGATGTAGATGTTTTCTTAACTCTCACCTAACTGTCATAGTAATTGCAGTGGACCCTGATGCAGTTTGGAATTACTGCGTGATGGTCTGGATAGTTGTCTGCTATTACACATTACGACCCCCTTCAACGGTCGGCGGTCTCTGTCAGTCAACAGACGAGGTCGGCCTACACGCTTTTGTGCTCTGGGTGTCCGTTCACGTTTCCACTTCACTATCACATAGGAAATTGTGGATATAGGGATGTTTAGGAATGTGGAAATGTTGCATTCGGACGTATGAGACAAGTGACCTCCAATCACCTGACCATGTTCGAAGTCTGTGAGTTCCATGGAGCTCCCCATTCTGCTCTCTCACTACGTCTAACGACTACTGCGGTCGCTGATACGGAGTACCTGGCAGTAGGTGGCAGCACAATGCACCTAATATGAAAAAGTTATGTTTTAGGGATGTCCGAATGCTTTTGATCACATAGTGTATTTAGAAGTCTCTTGCTGGCATCTGAAATAAAAGAATTGGTTCTGTAGTTATCACAATGCTGTGTGTTTTCTTTCTTATGAAACGGAATTATCAATGTGCAGTCGTCTATTCATGTGCCGTTTTTGCATGTGCCTTTAACATTTCATCCATTATTTTCAGACCAAAGTCTCCATATGCTTTAATCAACAGTAAGTTCAAGGTGCTTGTTATTTTTCAATTTAGCCTTTATTTTTCAATTTAGCTTTTCGAGTTCCCACTTTTACGATACTAGGTTCCTTCTTTATTGGAATATTTGCCTGGCCAAGTTGTCCATTCTTATCCGTGTACAACTTGTAGTACTTCTCCACCGATCAGCAGCTAGTTCTACGTTTTTTAGAGTTATGCCATTTTCGTCATCTGTAACCCATGTTCTTGGTTTGAAGGATCTTGCTAGTTTATTTATTTCATTGAACATGCACCTGGTATCGTTGTAGTCCCGTAGTTTCTCAGCTATCTCACATGTTCCATTGATGTAATTATTTTTCTCTCTTTGGCATCTTCTCTGTATTATGCCGATAACTTGCGAAACTGTTGAGTTCCCAGTAATCTTCTCATCTTAAATATTTTTCTGTCCTCAATAATATGCATGATTTCGTTAGTAAGCCAGCTATTTTTATTCTTTACTTTCTTGCTGTCCTTGAGTACTTCCTTAGTTGTTTTAACTAATATTTCCTTCAGCAAATTCCATTTTTCCACGGAACTCATATGCGTGACTGATCGGTCGAATGTGTATCACTCCTTTCTTTCTACTATAACGGAAAGAGCTGGATTTTAGAAACCCCGCCCATTAACAGGACAGAGTTCTTTTCTACATCTATATTTATACTCCGCTAGCCTCCCTTCGATGAGTGACTGAGGGCACCTTGTGTACTACTGTCGCTCTCTCTCTTTCTTGTTCCAGTTGCAAGAACGATAGCTGGTAAGCCTCATCGTGGGCTTGAATCTCACTAATTCTATCTTCATGGTCTTTACGCGTATGCGTAGGGGGAACTGTTATTCAGCCAGTACTCGAGTAGGCACGAAGTAGGGTATAGGGAATCTCAGTTGGATATGTTTAGGAGGGAAGTTTCACTTCTGAGATTCACCTCGTAATCAAGGAAAACCTCTTAATTACCTCCAGTTGCCCTTATCGGAACACGGAGAATGAAATTATTTTAATTAATTTCGGCTACAATCGTCGTAGACAAAAATTTATATATGTTATGCGTAATAGCGTGTATGTAAGCATGTATGCATGTATGTATATAAGTACGTATATGAGCGTGTTTTATACGTACACGTCGTGTGGAACATGCCAGTGTTATCTTGCAGTCAGTTCCACTTACAGAAATAATTTATTGCGACATGCATTTATTTCACTTTTAAGATTGGTCTTCAAGTCGTCTCTTGCGTCTGACATGATACTCTCACCTAACATTTCAAAGTGGATACTACATGAGCTGAACATAACAATTCGATACATTATTTGGAAATCACACCACGTATCTATTCGCGTCTACCCTAACAGCGCACAGGAAGAATTCACGATAATCAATCCACCGATTGTTACACTTACCTCACGTTACAGAGCTCAATATTCAGAAAGACTAAAAAACTAGAAAAGTTTCATATTAGGTGGAAATATTTTGTAAATTTTCAAATTGCACGACGACGGCAAGTTAATTCCTGCTTGCTCTCTCAGTTCACTTTTCCCGTTTTAGATCATCGAAGATTATTGCGAGACTGTTTACTGTTTCCTGATGGAGTAAACTGATACCATCAATAAGATGACAGAAACTACGCCACGAAAATATTCTCCAACTTTAGGTAGGATATGGAAGTGACCTGCGACTTCTGTGTATTCAAACCGGACATGCAGTGTTCTTAAGGCTGGCGCTTGTATATGGCCCGATGTCATCCGCTTATGTCTTCGTTTCACTTTCACAGTCTCCTACATAGAATTAGGCTTTAAAACGCACATACTGTCTTGAGAAGAGGAAATAGTTTCAAGACAGCAAATCTGTAGAATATGGTGAATGAATATTGTGTGAGCAGTATCACCGCTCTCGAGAAACAGTGACAGCAACATCTCTCTTTAGTTTTCAGAGTACAATGTTTTCTGCCTTGTGGATGATATACAAGCCATTCGGTACTCTTGCATTTTGTTTCAGAACTGTAGTCAAAATGGTAGATCATATTGCCTCTAGTAATTTTGTGAAAAACATCATTATCATCATCAGCCATGGATAACATGACTTGACATTTAGTGCTATTTGTTCTCATGCTAAAGAATGTGGTAAAGACATTGTATATGGATTCCGCTTGTTGAAATATTCAAAGAAGGTGGATAAAACTGTGTTTTAGTTATATATGTCACTGGAACCATTATCAGGGACTCCAGAATTTCATTCTCACGAATGCATTTACCGACGACTGATATTTTGTTAAGAGCTCCCAACTGCTTTCGGCTGGATACTACATTCCTTGTCATTAGCTGCCCTCTCAGACCTCACTCAAACCTTTGTTCCAGTGAGCAGCAGGTGACTGTTACACACAAGCACGATCCACCCCCGCCCCCCCCCCCTTTTCTCACAGTTACGCACACAATAATAATAAAAGACTACAACAGACACCCATAATTTAACAATAGGACTACATACGTGTTATTGTTTCTTCGTGTTCCAGTCGTGTGTGGAACGCTGGAAGATAGACTGCTAAAGGACGTCTGAGGGCGCTGTAATTAGTGTTAACTTGTATTGTCCACATTGACCCAAAAAGCTAAGTAGGAGCTGAATTACTGGCATATCATAAAGATTCATCCCATATCACAGGACCATACCTTCTACAATAATGTAGACAGAAATGTCTTACGAATTTTGACTTACGCATACCATTGAAATATTTATTTCCATTTGGGTATATCTTTCAGATGCATGCCCATACAACGTCACGCTAGGAATTTTTTACATGTGCGTTTACGAACTAATTTTCTATATCCCTTTTCAAACGTTCAAAGTAACATCCACTGGACGCACGACGATCATGCTGTTGCTACTCGCAATTCGCTTAAAGTTGTTGGAAAAAAAGGAATAAAAACTATGTTCAGTTAATCTTGGAGGCAAATGGTTCAAAACGAAGTCCGTGTGTCTCTTACGGCCGAACCTCTGAACCAGTAACAAGGCAAATAACTTTTAAGAAACGTTGCAACTTAATTGCACCTGTTCGAGGAGAACACAAAATTCCTTTTGTTGCTGTTTTATCGACGTACCGTTCGTTGAGTCAAAGAATGAGCGAGATAGCTGTAGTAGGCAGACACCTACTGGCAATCAAATGAAACGACACGTTATAACTGGCACAAAGGTAAACTTTTAGTTTCGATATCTAAGTTAAACTTCACACCTTTCTTTCTTCATCCACGTAGATAATGTAATGACGGAAAGAAACTGCAACCCAAAACATAACTTATGTAGAGTAATGAAGCTTCGGGAATACATTTGTCTAGGTAACATATGTAAGTGATTAACGGAGCAAGATCATAGGTTAATGTAACCGCGAGATAAATATTTTCGAATGTGAAATGCTGGTACATTTATAATCAGTGTAACCACCGGAAAGTTCAGTGCCAGCATGGAAACGTGCATGCATTGTGTTATACAGGAACCGGGTGTCAGTTTGTGGGATGGAGTCTCACGCTTATTGCACGTGGCCGATCAATACAGGGACCGTTAATGCTTTTTGTGGCAGACGCTGGAGTTGTCCAGTGATGTCCCATATATTCTCGATCCGAAACAGATCAGAGCACCGAGACGGGCAAGGCAACATGTCGATACTAAGTAAATTTTGCAGTTATGGTGCGTGGGATAACCACGGGAACGCTCCTTCTGCCATACGAAATCGCACTCCAGACCACACCTTCAGGTGTAGGTCCAGTATGTCTAGCATGCTGACTGACCGGTTGAAATTCCTCAACTGACCCCCTTTCGTCAATCACACAGCCGTAACTGACACTGAGGTAGAACCAGCTTTCATTAGAAAACACAACAGACTTCCACCCTGCCTTCCAATGAGGCCTCGCCTGACACCACTGAAGTCGGAAATGGCGGTGGTTTGGGGTCAGTGGAATTCACGCTAAAGGGCGCCTGGCTGGGAATAGTCCTTTAAGTAACCGAATGGTAATAGTTCGTAGTGTCACAGTGGTGCCAACTGCTGCTCACATTGCCGCTACACAAGCAGTACGATGCGCCAGAGCCATACGCCGAACACGATGGTCCTCCCTCTCGGAAGTGAGACCTGACCGCCGCGAGCCCGTTCTCTCTCGTGACCAGCGCTGTAAGATACCGTGTACAGTGATTACATTCCTGCCCAGTCTTCCTGCAGTATCGTAGACGGAACATCCTGCTTCTCGCAGCCCTATTACACGATCTCGTTCACACTTAGTGAGATGCTGATAATGGCGTTTGTATCACCTTAAAGACGTTTCTGACAAGGGAACCTCCCCATCGCACCCCCCTCAGATTTAGTTATAAATTGACGCAGTGGATAGGCCTTGAAAAACTGAACACAGATTAATCGAGAAAACAGGAAGAAGTTGTGTGAAACTATGAAAAAATAAGCAAAATATACAAACTGAGTAGTCCATGTGGAAGATATGCAATATCATCTCAGCTGAGGAGCGTCGTGGTCTCGTGGTTAGAGTAAGCAGCTGCGGAGTGAGAGGTCGTTGGTTCGAATCCTCCCTCGGGTGAAAATTTTACTTTCTTTATTTTCGCAAAGTTACGATCTGTCCGTTCGTTCATTGACGTCTCTGTTCAATGTAATAAGTTAAGTGTCTGTGTTTTGCGACCGCACCGCAAAACCGTGCGATTAGTAGACGAAAGGACGTGCCTCTCCAATAGGAACCGAAAACATTTGATCGCACGGTCATAGGTCAACCGATTCCTCCACAGGAAAACACGTCTGATATATTCTATACGACACTGGTGACGGCATGTGCGTCACATGACAGGAATATGTTGTCGACCCACCTAACTTGCACACTTGTCGAATGGGTAAAAAGATTCTTCTACCTTGCCCGATTTAGGTTTTCTTGTGGATGTGATAATCCCTCCCAAAAAAGTGATGAAAACATAAGAGTTTGTCACATAAGCTGCAACAAATGAATGCAACAGTTTCACAGTCGCACAGTTTTCCCTGTGCTCTGTCAAAACATATGTTTTTTACGTTTTCAAATGTTTCCGTGAGTAGACCGTCAAATCCTGCATATGTCCAAGCAAATCTAAACATGTCCTGGAATTTTGGAGAGAGAAGTTGATTATGTGTGAGTGCCTGAACTTTAATAATTGTCTGAAAATAAAAAATTAAACTTTTCACTCGTGGGAAGATTTGTACCAAAGACCTCTCGTTCCGCAGTTGCTCACGCTAACCACGGGACCATGGCGCTCGCAAGCTGATACTTTCCTAGATGTTGCATACCTTGCGCATGGCCTACTCAGTTTGTATATTTTGCTTATTTTTTTCATAGTTCCACACAACTTCTTCCTGTTTTCTCGATTGATCTGTGTTCAGTTTTCCAAGGCCTATCCCTGTGCCAACTTATAACTAAATCTGAGGGGGTGCGATGGGGAGGTTCCCTTGTGAGTAATATCAACTGAGAACGTCCAAAGGTAACAAACGCTCACGACCGTTACAGCATGTGTTTAAAGCAAGCCTGATTTGCATCCCCTTCGCCACTTTATGAGACTGACGTGATATTTGAGAAGACACCATATTTCAGATGTAGAAACACGCGTACAAACTTTCGTTTATGTCGCACAACTCTTTGTTGTTGCGATTATTTTCCGTTAGTGAAATTATGGTCTTGTGAAACTGGATAGATCTTCTTGAAACTACCTCTGTGTATCTCCCTTCTTCACTTTATACTGATTATTCTTATTTCGTTAACGCGCTTTCGAGAGACACTTGCCGTCAGTCGTCAGCCATTCTCACCATTTCGATGATGCTGTTCCGTGAGTCAAAGAAACCTGCATTCTTCGTACCTGTTCAGTATTCTGTGTTGCTTTCACAGTATTCTAAGGTCTGATGCAGTCTCAATTGTAGACAGGCTACGTTCGTCGAGCACATTATCGATGACCCGCAGTCTACAACTTGGTTCACCTACCACTGAGCCTATGTGATTGTTCAGTTTCTACAAACTGTGACACACAAGTGCTTGAATGAGTTACCTAATTCCAATAGTGATTGTTTGGTGTTGTAGTCTGAAATGCTTAATTTTGCATTTCTCAACATAAGTTGTTAGTTTTCACACCACTTTAAAATGTGACTGAACGTTTATACAGCTGTTTCCAGCATTTTTAAGTTACGCGTCAGGTCTGACTATTAGCAATGCTGACCACTAAAACTGCAAACCATGATGGAAATTAAATAACGACATTATAGTTCGGTGCGCATACTAAACAGTAGGAAGACTACTGTTTCCTTAACAGTTTCTGTTAAGGGATTTCTGTACAGGGACTATACACCATAGAGGGCGCTTTACAATAAAACTATTCTACTTGTAACATGTCTGTACAGTTCTCAGTCAATTATTCTTCTAAAATTCACCCACACTTTCTCCAGATTCTTTTGTTGGGAGCTAAATGTTCCAAATTTGTCCTTCAAATACGACACTATTGGCACTTTATGTAGTTTGGTGTACAATTAAAAGGGAGGGTGTTTAATTGATACAGAGTAGGGGGAACAAAATCTTTACCGGCTCAGCTGTAATGTTCTCACGCGATATACAAGGCTCTGCTTCCCCCAAATATGTTTTTACTCCAGCATGAAAGACCGGTGTTCGTAGTAGCCGTTGCGTTGATAAATAGATATACAAAGCAATAGAATAAAACCATTAATTTATGAGGAAACACGAAAAGTTAGTTCCATTGATAAAGCCAACCAATAACGCTCATATCTCGTGCAATGAGTGTTTTTTGGTCATTCCTCGTAAATTTTCTATTGCTGTAAATTCTGCCCTAATATGTATATCCCGCGTCTGTCCTCTATACCAGCTATATAACAATTACCACCTAATTATATTTCTAAATCACAATTTCATTTGGGATATACCAAAACAAAATTTAAAAGACAGGGAATCTGGTGAATAACGAGTAAATTTAAACTAACCTATTGTATCGAAAATATCTTCACTATTAAAATGATTTTCGTTCTCACTGACTCTAAGCAGCTAAATATCTTTCATTTTACTTATTTACGATATTTTATGTTCTACGGAATCATGTTTTTGGATAACAGTACTTGTTGGCAAGAAGTATCTCTCCCCATGAATGACCATCAGGATAGTGTGAGGTAACAGCCACCGAATGAAGTGCAGTGCATTTTTGTAAGTTCTCTTTTTCCATACACTTGTTCGAACGTAAGTGCAGTATCAACAGAGTAAATATCAAATAAGCTTTGCTGCAGTATCTTTAATTACAGTTTGCT
The DNA here is from genome assembly GCF_023898315.1 of Schistocerca nitens. Taxonomy (NCBI): domain Eukaryota; kingdom Metazoa; phylum Arthropoda; class Insecta; order Orthoptera; family Acrididae; genus Schistocerca; species Schistocerca nitens. Next base: position 704,700,724 of record NC_064617.1, on the reverse strand, counting down.
TAGCGTAGCATCCGTAGACGAGCATTATTTGGTACAACAGTTACGTTCACACGAGGTGGTGATACACACTGCAGGGCCACTTTAAGATTACAGAAAGGTGAAGGGACTTAATACAAGCATTGTTCGTTATTCCCATGTGCTATTTGAGAGTGGAATATCTTTTACATCAGATTTTGACCAGGGTAACGTATATCTCCTTCTACATAGGCAATTAAAAATGAATACATTACCAACGCTTCTCTACGAAGAAAGTGCCGAATTGTAGCTTTGAGCCTCTAGATAACTTGGTAATCGGATTTGCGACGTATGCCTGGTACACACAGCTTGACCTGAGAGGTGTTTCCACACCCACAGCTTTTTCCCCCACAATGCAAGTGTCTACACCGCAAATGAGACGTGTAACATCCGCATACTACGTTACAATGTATGCTGGAGCGTACTTTCAACGTTTCACCGTCATCCATGCTCCTATCATGTGGAAAGAAAGATTATCAGTAAAACTCCTTATAGAAGCTCTAACTTCTCGTTGTGGCCATGTCACGAGGCGTATACGGCAACAAGAAATGTTGCCAGGAACGGACTCTCGCGAAAGTTCATCAGCAGCCCTACCTATGATGCACAGTGCCTCTCTTATAGCGTCTATCACTGGAGTGTTTAGCATCTCCCTAATAACGATGGCACGACGAAACGTGTCTCTCTTCGTATGATCTCCTATATCTGTTATATTAATCCAACCTGATAAAAGTCTCAGACAGAAGAAAATAATAAAAAAATAATCAGTCTTACAACTGTTTTGAAATATTAATCCAACCCGATAAAAGTCTCAGACAGACGAAAATAATCAAAAAATAATCAGTCTTTCAACTGTTTTGAACGCCATTTCTTTCGTGACTCAATGAAATTTCCAGATGTAGACATTCTATTTTAGGTCGGTCCGCTAGGTTACTCTTCGATTTTATACAGGGAGTTACAAAAAGGTACGGCCAAACTTTTAGGAAACATTCCTCACACACAAATAAAGAAAAGATGTTATGTGGACATGTGTCCGGAAACGCTTAATTTCCATGTTAGGGCTCATTTTAGTTTCGTCAGTATGTACTGTACTTCCTCGATTCACCGGCAGTTGGCCCAATTGAAGGAAGGTAATGTTGACTTCGGTGCTTGTGTTGACATGCGACTCATTGCTCTACAGTACTAGCATCAAGCACATCAGTACGTAGCATCAACAGGTTAGTGTTCATCACGAAAGTGGTTTTGCAGTCAGTGCAATGTTTACAAATGCGGAGTTGGCAGATGCCCATTTGATGTATGGATTAGCACGGGGCAATAGCCGTGGCGCGGTACGTCTGTATCGAGACAGATTTCCAGAACGAAGGTGTCCCGACAGGAAGACGTTCGAAGCAATTGATCGGCGTCTTAGGGAGCACGGAACATTCCAACCTATGACTCGCGACTGGGGAAGACCTAGAACGACGAGGACACCTGCAATGGACGAGGCAATTCTTCGTGCACTTGACGATAACCCTAATGTCAGCGTCAGAGAAGTTGCTGCTGTACAATGTAACGTTGACCACGTCACTGTATGGAGAGTGCTACGGGAGAACCAGTTGTTTCCGTACCATGTACAGCGTGTGCAGGCACTATCAGCAGCTGAAAAAAATTGGTTCAAATGGCTCTGAGCACTATGGGACTCAACTGCTGTGGTCATAAGTCCCCTAGAACTTAGAACTACTTAAACCTAACTAACCTAAGGACAGCACACAACACCCAGCCATCACGAGGCAGAGAAAATCCCTGACCCCGCCGGGAATCGAACCCGGGAACCCGGGCGTGGGAAGCGAGAACGCTACCGCACGACCACGAGATGCGGGCATCAGCAGCTGATTGGCCTCCACGGGTACACTTCTGCGAATGGTTCATCCAACAATGTGTCAATCCTCATTTTAGTGCAAATGTTCTCTTTACGGATGAGGCTTCATTCCAACGTGTTCAAACTGTAAATTTTCACAATAAAACTGTGTGGGCTGACGAGAATCCGCACGCAATTGTGCAATCACGTCATCAACACAGATTTTCTGTGAACGTTTGGGCAGGCATTGTTGGTGATGTCTTGATTAGGCCCCATGTTCTTCCATCTACGCTCAATGGAGCACGTTATCATGATTTCATACGGGATACTCTACCTGTGCTGCTAGAACATGTGCCTTTACAAGTACGACACAACATGTGGTTCATGCGTGATGGAGCTCCTGCACATTTCAGTCGAAGTGTTCGTACGCTTCTCAACAACAGATTCGGTGACCGATGGACTGGTAGAGGCGGACCAATTCCATGGCCTCCACGCTCTTATGATCTCAACCCTCTTGACTTTCATTTATGGGGGCATTTGAAAGCTCTTGTCTACGCAACCCCGGTACCAAATGTAGATACTCTTCGTGCTCGTATTGTGGACGGCTGTGATAGAATACGCCATTCTCCAGGGCTGCATCAGCGCATCAGGGATTCCATGCGACGGAGGGTGGATGCATGTATCCTCGCTAACGGAGGCCATTTTGAACATTTCCTGTAACAAAGTGTTTGAAGTCACGCTGGTACGTTCTGTTGCTGTGTGTTTCCATTCCATGATTAATGTGATATGAAGAGAAGTAATAAAATGAGCTCTAACATGGAAAGTAAGCGTTTCCGGACACATGTCCACATAACATATTTTCTTTCTTTGTGTGTGAGAAATGTTTCCTGAAAGTTTGGCCGTACCTTTTTGTAACACCCTGTATAGCTATTAATGCTTTCACCCGTTTCCAGTACGGGGTTCCTTCTCTTACATATGTGCAGTATATTATATCTACTTACATCTTGTCTCTGCACTAATTGTCGACACTCTGGAATTCGCAACTGTATTCTAAACTGCAATCTTCTTATAGATAGCAGTATCGGCCGCAAGCAGCTTACATCTTTATCGAAATGTATACACTGCAAGCCATTACACAGTGCATTTAAAGGGTATTAGCATCAGCGAATTTCTCTCCTATTCCATTTTCACGTACTGATAGAGGAAAAAATTCCTCTCTACATGCACTCTGCAATCTTAAGCTAATGATCACTACATCAGATACATGTTACTGCTAGTATTACTGTGTCAGTGCGTTCGTTGAATGCATTTATTTAAATTTACTCAATAGCATTCGACGCGAAATAAGGCGCCTTGTTGCCAAATATTGCCTGCGCCTTTCTGCTAATTTCATGAACGGATATACAAACCTGTTTTATTCCTAGCTTTATCCACTCGATCAGTTATACTGATGTGGTTTTTGCGCAATTCAACAACTACAAGTCACGTAGCGTGATTTTATCAGTAGTAGCCTTTTGTAAACCTCTTCTTTCGTGGGTGAATTACATTTCCTGAAGATTCGTCCTGTGAGACTCAGCCTGGCATCTGCTTTTTCCAAATTATGCTTTGTGTGGGTTGCTATGGATTCAACTTCTAGGTATTTTGCGATAGTTACTGTTTCCGGTAATACTGTAATAGGTCAGCATTAGATTTCTTTATCCTAGTTATGTGAAATCCGTCATTGTTGTTTACATGCACTATTGGTACCAATCTTTGATACTCTGCAATTCGCTATAGGCTACTGGCACTGCCATATTCTTATTTTTTCTGGTGTATAAGTATTAAAGTGACTCTTATTGTAATATAGTAGTTAATTTTCATCATTGCCCATTGACGTGTAGAACCTCAGTCTATTTGCAGTGTTTTTGATTATTGCGATGCCGTACAAGAAGCCTTGGCAGAGCGATTTTTCACCGGTAGAGCTAAGGGTATTGACGATCAGGTGGACTGTTGCTCTCTCTCTAAGTGATCGTGTGACAGGCGTTTTGTGTGGCGACGGTACGAGTTAGCACCGTGACGTCGTGGCCGATAAGATCCTTTGCTCACTGCTGCATTTGGAATATTAGTCAGAGCGGGTCACATGGTGTTCTGTGTCTACCGGATCAGTGGAGATTTCGCGATGTTGAAGTTATTTCGATGTGTTGTTTGGCACCTACTTTTACGTGGATTTGGATGATTTTGAAGAAGATTGTGTCCAATGTGGTACCAGTTCCAAAGGATTGAACAAAAGCGCAATTGTTGGATAGGCTCAACGGATTCCAGTCATCGATCTGGTTGTTGTTGACTTACGTTCCCACTGCCTGGGAATTATTGTCAGCATTCAAATACAGCGCCAACCGTTATAGTTTATGTATGAAAAGGTTATCGTCGTACTTGTCATCGTGGATATCCATCGTCGTATGCAAAAGAGTATTTGTGAATTTTCGACGGATCTCACTAAAGTCATTTTACTGCGTGTTTTTTTAGTATTAAACTCGCGGTCTGGACGCGCTAACAGGCGCTATCTGAATGAAGCAGCACATAGCGTGATTTTAGCACATGACTTGCTTTTTCCACATTTTCTCCTGTGTCTTTTAGGGTTGTAACTTTTTCTAAACTTGTGACTTAGTAGTTTATGTCTTACAAGGCAGCATGAGTACACATGTGGTCTATATTGTGAGTTCTGCTAAATGGGTCCTAAGTAAAAGAAATTAATAATCCTAAAATAGTAGCTCTCTCTTTTAACTTTACTAGAGAGAGAGGTCAGCAAGGTTTTATTCTTCATAAACAAAAGCAAAAAGTCTTTTTGGCCCTCCAGGGGCCCCTTGTCTGTACGATAAACTAACTGTATTTTATGTAAACATACCAACAGGATATTTATTTGCATTTTGTTTTGCCGGCCGGAGTGGCCGTGCGGTTGTGGGCGCTACAGTCTGGAGCCGAGCGACCGCTACGGTCGCAGGTTCGAATCCTGCCTCGGGCATGGATATGTGTGATGTCCTTAGGTTAGTTAGGTTTAATTAGTTCTAAGTTGTAGGCGACTGATGACCTCAGAAGTTAAGCCGCATAGTGCTCAGAACCATTTTTTGCATTTTGTTTTGCTTTTTTTTTTTTTAATTACACTCGTCTATTTTACTTACGAGTCGATTTCGGAGTTTAACTGCAATTTCTGTATGTTTATAAAGCTTAAATTTAGAATGTATTGTTAAGTAAACATTGTTGATCCTATTGAATATGTGTGTCAAGCCTTCGATTGAATATCAGGATCTTAAAATTATTTTCTTATTTTTTTTTAATGTTATTGTAGAATTTTGTAAATTTTACCACCGAGGTCTTGCTTCAAAAAGAAAATGCCTCTAGTAAACAGATTCTGGTGGTAGTTGCTGACATTTTTTTGGATCGTTTTGATGTGGCAACAAAATGGCTTTGATATTAATTTTGTTGTCCGCCCCCGGTAGCTGAGTGGTCAGCGTGACAGACTGTCAATCCTAAGGGCCCGGGTTCGACTCCCGGCTGGGTCGGAGATTTTCTCCGCTTAGGGACTGGGTCTTGTGTTGTCCTAATCATCATCATTTCATCCCCATGGACGGCAGGTCGCCGAAGTGGCGTCAAATCGAAAGACCTGCACCAGGCGAACGGTCTACCCGACGAGAGGCCCTAGCCACACGACATTTCATTTTCATTAATTTTATTAACCAAGCAATGGCCCAGTATCCACCCACTCAACACTACCCCCCTCCCGCATTTCAATTATGCCCCTAACTGTTTTTTTTGTGTGATACACAAACTATATACAATGTAAACACGTTTGCTTTCATTTACTGAATCAATTCAGTTGCGCAGTTCAGCGCTTGACATGCTAGATATTGGGTTACCACCCCTTAAATGTATAATATATGAGGCTAGTCATTAGCTACTAAGCTACAAAATGAAGCTGGATTGTTTCACAGCGATAGCAGGGATCAAACTATGTGTTTCCGTTCTGCTGGGGCGATGAAAGTTTCAGAAGGAACACGCAGTCCATGAAGTGATCATGTTGTGTGGTTTTACAAATGTTTGTTTGTGATTCTTGGGAAGGGAAAAATATTGTAGGCAGTGTGATTCAGAACAAAGACACGATTGTGCTGGCATAAGTCGTTTCCAGCACACCGGTCACCAAAGTCGCATCCCGAAGGTCGGTAGAGGGCTGGATCAAGAACGCCTGTCACGAGAGAGGCCAGAGACACACCGACAAGCAACACGCTGCCAACGTCCTCTTGGCAGCATGTATTTAGGACGCCGCCGCTGACTGGAGGGGCTGACTCAATCACTCACTCACTGACTCACTCAGTCGTTCAGCCTCGACTCACTCTTCCAGTTTCACGTCTGTGATTCACTCGCAGAGCAGGCTTAGCTCATAACAGGCTACAACAGTACATAGTGACCAGATTAGTGACTATAGCTGGATTTGTTTTTTACCAGCAGTGAGGCTAAAATTTGTAATAGTAAGATTACTTATATTGTCTGCAAGAGGACTATTACTGATAAGCTTGTACCACAACACATGGACTCTATTCAAGTTAAGTAAGTGTTCATGTAGATAAAGAACCGTGTTAATCGACGTGTGTATTTGTGTTGTACAAAGAGGACACTGGCCACCCGTAATAGCATCATCTCCCTTACTTCCTGCAGTAGAAGACTCTAGAATACTGGAATAGATCATAAAGTACTCTGATCCATCACTTACCCAAGTACTGCAAATCTTAGAGTAATATGACTCAGGTTTCATAGCGGCCAATAAGTATGACCAGGCCCTGATTTGTTTGGTTGAGTCACCCGTTGTTCGGGACCACACCAAACAGCCACAACAACGAAAGTGTACACAGCTGCGCGACAGCCACGTAAACATTCAAACAGCCTGTGAATCTAGTGAAGTCTTCCCCTATGTGTTTTGCTGGTCATTAAAGACAGTGTTGCCCATCACGTAAGGCAACGTGGTACACGTGTGGGAAAAAAGCCATGTTCAAGCAGTTTATTTGCAATGCCACAAAAACGCCAATTTGGCCCACGCCCAGAATAAAAAGGCTCGTGCACATTCCGTGACCAATGTGTTTACTAAACCTACAACAGATTATGACAAGCGTAAGATCATGGTTGTGCCTCCTTCTCACCCTAGTGCTGTGCAACGACGTTCTAACAAACTATTCGTCTCAATACGAATCGCTGACCGTCATGTAAGCTTTCAGTTTGACACAGGTGCCTCAGTAACTCTGCTTAATCGTGCCACGTACGAACAATTAGGCTCACCGCGTCTTGCTTAATCTAGTTAGAACCGCACTGCTTACAACAGAAATTCCACTGCTTAGACAGTGTGGTTTGCCAGAAACTTACAAATCTCACACTAGGGCATTGAATTTTACTGTGTTGAAATCAAGAGGCAGTGAGAACATATTCGGTTTAGATGCCTTTAATTTGTTTGATTCAACATCCAAGACAATGTACTTTCAGATTTTGCTTTTCAACCAAGACAATGTAGCTAGCTTGTACAAGAATTTCGCGAACTATTTTCAAAAGGAATGGGAAAAGCTAATAACTTTATACCGCACGTTACATTGAAAGGCAATGCAGAGCCTAAGTTTTTTCGGGTTTGTCCCGTTGCAGAGGCTTTAAGAGACAAAGTAGCCGCTGAATTGAAGAATTGTAAGACAATGATGCAATAGCTCCCATTCAAGCTAATCAGCGGTCAAGTGCTTTCAATTTGTTGCACAAGCCTCCTGGTCGCATTCGTATTTGTGTTGACTTCAAGCCCATAGTCAACACACAGACAGTAGTTGACACTTATCCGTTGCCTCACCCTGAGGAACTCATGGATAGGCTTGGTGCAAGACATTATTTTTCTAAGACAGCTTTGCGTGATGCCTGCTTGCAAATTCCATTCAAACAGCGGCCTATAAAAGTGTCATTTTGTTCAAACTTCCTTGAAGAAATAATAGTCCCAGGTCGTACAACAGAGAAACACAGTGCCAATTTGCGTACTCTTTTTCTAGTGTTGACAGAAGCAGGACTCAAGTGTCGTCAAACTGAACTACAGCACTTAGGTCTTGTGACAAACAGTCAGGGTGTGCACCCCCTCCAATCACATTTGCTTGCAATTCGTGACCTGCCTGTTTCTCGCCATGTGTCTGGACTGCAGTCAGTGCTAGGCAAGATGAGACACTACATTCGCTTCATACTGAATGCCGCTGAGATCGCGGCTTCATTGAATCGCTTGTCTGACAAAAATTTACCTTTTGTGTGGATTAAAGAGTGTCAAGACGCATTTGAGGAACTCAAAAATGCTTTGCTTAGTGACAGACGTTAAGTGCATTTTGACCCTGCCAAGGGAGTCGTTCTGCAGTTCGACGCTTCTTCCTACGGATTCGACGCTGTTCTTCCACACACAATAGCTGCACACGACAGACCCATTGCTTTTGCCTCAAAGCTGTTAACTCAAATTCCGTGCAATTATTCTCAATGGAAAAAGAGGCTCTCGCCATTGCTTATGGTGTGACCAAATTCCATCACCATTTGTGTGGTCGCAAGATCTTTTTAATTACTGATCACAAGCCTTTGCAGTACTTGTTTCATCCATAAAAGCCGGTTCCTACAAGAACTTCTCAAAAATTGCAACGTTGAGCTTTGTTGTTTTCGCAGTATCAGTATGAAATTGTATACAGACCTACGGCAAAGCACTGCAATGCTGACCCCCTATCTCGCCTTCTCGCCTTCCGATTTGCTCAAACCCTGTTTTTGATGCATCTTGTTGCCGAATCGATGCGCAATGTTCTGAATTGCTGGAATTTTATCCCTTGCCCTACGGTCAGGAGCATTCCATCCTCCACAATCACGGCTCCCAGTTCAACAGCTCAGCTCAATTCTAAGTCCAGCGTCCTGTCTCTCTCCCCCCTCCCCCCCCCCCACCCCCGCGCTTTCGTTTCGCATCTTCCGTACACGACAACAGTGCTGCATTTCGACGATGGGGTGGGTGAACCAAGTGCTGGATTAAGCCATCGCCAGCACACCGGTTCGCAAAGATATAGCGCAAAGATCGATAGTGGGTGCTGGATCAAGCATACCTATTACAACGAAGGCGACAAACACACCAACAAGCAACACGCTACCAGTGTCCTCTCGACAGCACGCATTTAGGCCTCCGCCGCTGACAGGAGGGGCTGACTCAATCGCTCACTCACTGACCCACTCAGTCCCTCAGCCTCGACTCACTATGCCAGTTTGGCATCTGTCACCTACATGCAGAGAGGGCTTGGCTCATGACAGGCTACGACAGTACACAGCGACCACATTAGTGACTGCAGCGGGGCTTAAACTTCACCAGCAGTGAGGATAAATTTCTAGCAGCAAGATTATCGATATTATCTGCAAGAGGATGATTACTGACGAGCTTGTATCACAGCTAAGTAAATGTTCATGTAAATAAAGAACCGTATTAATCCAGCGTGTGCATCTGGGTTCTAGAAAGACGATATAGGCCTCCCATAACAAGATCCTTTCCCTTGCTTCCTTGCAGTATAAGACTCTGCAGCAATAATTATGCAAAAGATGAAACGGATATTAAACTTCATCAAATTTTCTGAAGGCTGACAATGTTTTTATCCCAAAAGCGACTTCTGAACGGTATTTGACTGTGAGAGTTTTCGACAACGCTTCCCTGAGTACAATGTGCTTAAGGAAGAGATGGGAGTGCTGTTCCCTCCACGCTGACAGTTTTCTGCTTGCATTAAATGTAGATCTCCCATTTCATCATGTGCTGGGACTTGGAAATCTGTTTTAGCCACGTAAGGGAATTTTTGACTTAATAAATTCTGTATCATCGAATGAAGTATTTTAAACTCCGCTCTGAGCATACTGAAGGGGAAAAATACTGCATCTTTTTCAATTTATTATGTATGATTCCCTGATACCCTTCATTAAAATCATTAAGAAAAAATTGTATTTGGGGGCAGGGGGGGGGGAGGGAAGGGGTAGCACATAAATGCATCGGATTTATTTCCTATAAGCGCTTTCAGTTAACTTACTGAGCTGCAATGATTGAGCATATATATATATATATATATATATATATATATATATATATATATATATATATATATATATATATATCCTAGGACATTTAAATGAATCGCAGGAATTGGGAAACATAAATCAGTTTCGTAAGAAAAATCATTATTTTTAAAATGGATGTTCTAACGAACAAAGTGTCTGGTTATTGCCACAGCTGTATTTAGATGACAGATCCATGCTTGATATACATGTACATAACACAGATATTGCTGGGATTTTCAACATAATGGACATGTGTCACTATCTAAAATCACACCAATGCCTCTGTGTGCAAGAAGAAGACTATTATGGAAGCAGTAATGCCATTCCAAACTATAAGACTTTACCCTGCATCTGTAGGGTAAGGATATACAGGGTGAGGCAGCTAAGTCGTAACACCCGTTGTATCTCCCCAACCGTAATAGATACGCAGATGCCGTTTGTACAGTGAATTGCAGGGACAAGAGCTACTTGAATACATCACATTTTCATGTTTGTGCTATTTTTTATTATAGAGATATGAGGTCATTTTTGTTTTATTAGATGGAACCCTATGTTAAATTTTAACGTAACATGATCGGCTTTAATGGTTCTGAGCACTATGGGAATTAGTATCGGAGGTCATGAGTCCCCTAGATCTTAGAACTACTTAAACCTAACTAACCTAAGGACATCACACACATCCATGCCCGATACAGGATTCGAACCTGCGACCGTAGCGGTCGCGTGGCTGATGGGCTTAAAAGGACGGTTTCAAATATGTGTATATCATAATCTTTAGGCGAATAGTTTTTGAGACACAGATTTGTTCCCGTATCGTATTCGTCCTTTGAAGCGGCGCTTTTCAATGCGACCTTTCCTGTTGACCACTGAGGAACGTAACAGGGAAGGCGTTGTTTTCGTGCTTCTCTATATCGCCGCAAGGTGACTCACGAGGTAGCTAGAGAGAAAGGTATAAATATGCTGCTGGGGTAATGAGACATCGCATTTCCGTCACAGTTTCTTGGAGCAGACATGTACAGCAACGAAGAAAAGTTAGATATGCTTCTAGTGTATGGTTAAAGCAGAAGAAATGCTGTTAGAGCAATAAAGCAATATGGAGAGCTGTATCGTGATCGTGAGCGTCCTATACGCCAGCTCCTTGCACTTATTTGCAAGAAACTACTTGAATCGGGATCATGGAACGCCATACAGAGCACAAGGCAGGAAACTGCTACTGGCGAGGTATACGAAGAGGGCGTTCTGGCTTTGGCGCATAACGACCATACTGTTTCGTCGCGGCGTATCTCCTCGAAACGTGGTATAAGTCAGAGAGGTGTTCCACGCATATTTCACTGACATAGATCACACGTTTTCACCTCTCATTACATCAACCACTCTCCGGTGGGGATTCCGAACGGCGCGAGGAATTTTGCCGGTTTGCTTTGCAGCGCCTACTAGATGATCGAACGGTTTTTCAACGTTTGCTTTTTACTGATGAAGAGACTTTCACTAACCTCGGTAATGTGAATTTTTTTTTTTTTTTTAAAAAAAAATCTTTATTTCATCATTATCATGTTACAATGTAACCTACTACCTAATACATTAGTAGGTCCTAATTTTACTATGTCTAAGTTCTATCTGCAGCTATTTTATGTTTAACACTACAGGCTTTTCTTGCTACACTTTATCACCACTATGGGGGTTAATCTACCGTTCTCTACCTATACTATGTTACTATTTGTCTAATTCTTTGATTTTAGCTTGTTTTATTAATATACTACTTGCTAATGGTTGTTATTATTGTTAAGACTATTCTACCTGCAGCGTTACAAATGTGCCAGAACAGATACAAACCTACTTTTTGGCCGTTCCCACTGAGCTGATCCCAGTGGGAGTGCCCCTGGCACTGGGCTGGCCGATGACGTATTCGCTGCAGTTCTATACTAATTCTATTATCCTAGTTTGATTTATAACTATCCTTATGTCTAATGTCGTAATCGGTGCGTGGTCAAGTCCGGTGGTGATGTACTACCCCCCAACCTATTCCGAAAACCTGGCGGATTCCAGCCGTGAGGCGGCTGGCCAAGTCCATGTCCCGGCGGAACAGGGGGGCGTACGCGACAAGTCCGGTGTTTGTTTATTTATCTATTGTTCTCAAGATATTCTCTGAGGACTTTGCTCGATATTTTGTTTGTTAGGTGGTTCAAGACATTGAATGTGTTTTCGTTCCTGAGTAAGTGGTACGTGTCGTTATCCGGCAATTGTTCCCTAAGTTCTTGTGCAACATCGTCGAAGAGGGGACACTCGTACACCACATGGTCTGGAGTGCCCAGCACTGCTCCACAGTCACACGCTGGTGTTGCCCTTTTCCCAAACCGACAAAGATATGTCGGATAGGGTCCGTGCCCAGTAAGAAAGTGCAGCAGTCCCTTTGTTGGTTTGATGTAGGTGAGTTCTAGCCGTTCCTTTATGTTGGGAAGCAGTTCGTGTGTTCTTCGGCCAGTTACATCACTGTCCCAGAGATTTTGCCATAATTCCATGCCCCTTCTTCTGATACTTTGTTTGTCCCCTACGTATATCCCCATAATTTCCTCTATTTTTTCCCTCCGATTTTTCTTTATCCAGTACCAGGTGGCCTGCTCCCTGATTTTTATGTCCAGTGGACATAGCCCCATCAGTACTGAAAGTGCCCCTCCTGGAGTTGTTCTGTATGCACCCACTGAACGTAGGAGCATGTTTCGCTGCACTCGTCTTACGGCCACGGCAGGCATGACCCTCGTGAGCCTGTGTGCCCAGACCGCTGACCCGTAACCTACTATAGATGTTAGAATGCTGTTATGGTATAATTTAATGAGGTCAGGTGGTAGGTGGAATCTTTTATGTCCTATTCCTATTAGGTTATGTAGTACTGTGAGTGCCCTTTGCGTTGCAGTGTCTATATGCGATGCATAGTTCCACCTCTCGTCGACGATGACACCAAGATACCGGGTTTCACGGCGCCTAAGGACCGGTAGGCCATTTATTCTTACTGTAGGATTTCTTGTAAGTTGGCCTTTGAGCAACAGGTAAGTTGACTTATTGGGTGCTATAGTCATTTTGGTTTTATGACACCATGTGGTCAATATTGTAATTGCTCTTTCTATTTTCGGCTCCAGATCCTCGCGGCTTCGGCCGCCGACCAGCAGGAGGAGGTCATCTGCGTAGGCTATGACCTCTAGCACGTCTTCACTGCTCTGTAGTTCTTCCAAGAGTGGCTCCATGTTTATGTCCCAAAAGAGTGGCCCCAGGACAGATCCCTGAGGACACCCCTTGGTGATTTTCTTACTGACTTTGCCGCTAGGGGCCGATAGCCAGACCTCCCTGTCTTCACAATAGCTCCTCAGACAGCCATATAGCGGCCCTGGGCATTCTTTCTCCCGCAAGCAGGAGAAGAGCGAAGGCCACCACAGGTTGTCAAAGGCGCCACTGATGTCCACCATGATGCCGACTATGTACTTGTGCGGGGCAGAGTCACAGACATCCGCAGCCAGGGCGATTGCGTCAGACGCAGACCGCCCCGTCCGAAAACCGAACTGCCTGTCACTCATCCCGCACAGGACTCGGTGTGCAGCCAACCTGTCTGCCAGCAACCTCTCAAAAAGCTTGCCCAACAAGTCCAGCAGACATATGGGTCTGTACGACTTGGCTTCTTTGGGGTCTTTGTCCGGGCCCTTCTTGATTATGACAACATTTGCCTTTTTCCAAATAGAGGGGAAGGTCCGAAGCCGTAAACACTCGTTGTACAGCTGAGTGAGAGGTGCCACCAGCTGGGGGGCGAGGTACTGTATCACCTCCGCAGTAATGCCATCTGGGCCAGGAGCTTTGCCTTTTTTAAGCGCTTTTATTTGGGAGTTTACCTCTTCTTCAGAGAATGGGTAGACCACACGGTTATTTTCGTAGACCCGTTGGTTCTCAATTCTTATTCTTTGTTGCTCTTCAGAGTCATCTTCCTCTCTATCGTCAGGTAATAGGGCACGGAGTAGGACCCCCGCAGTTTCCTGCCAGGTCTCCGTCATCCGGTCCCCACTCCTGACGGTAGATAACACCATAGGTGATTTGATTTTTTCCCTTACTATTTTGTAAGGTAGTCCCCAAGGGTCTGTAGCCAATTGGCTTTGCACGTATTTCTCCCAGCTCCTCATCCTGACTGCCTTGAGTTCCTGTTGGAACTGTTCTTTGGCTTCTCTGTATATCTGCAGCCATCTCTGCTTTTCGTACCAGACGACACACCGCTGGTAATACCTCCTCGCCCTCCGTACTGCTTGGCGCATTTGCCCCAGTTCGGGTGACCATGGTGAAGGGGAGGCCGCAATAGCCCTCCTCCTGGTTGGTACAGCTGCCTTAACTGCCCTGGTTATCGCACTTGTAAGATCTCGGGCGTATTCTTCTATATTGACATCACCCTCCAACAATGCAGGGATGTCACACTCCCTAGCCAGCCGGTCCCAATCAGTTTTGTTGTAATTGAGTTGCGTCTCCCACCCTGTGTCCCAGTGGCACTCGCTGTCTCCAATGGTGAATGTTATGAGGTTATGATCGCTTGTGGTGATCTGGTCCCAAACTGTCCAATTCAGTATTTTTGTTGCGAGGTTTGGCGTTACCAGGGTAACGTCAATGTTTGTACCATGTCCCCCCCCTCCGGTATAAGTGGGAGGGTTTCCCTGTTTGTTAGCGACCATAAGTTGTAATGACATGATGGTGTCGACAGCTTTCTCTCCTCTGTCATCTTGAGTACCACTGAACCACAGGGGGGATTTTGCATTGATGTCCGCAGTCACAAGAATTTTCTGTCCCCGCAACGCCGTGGCTATTTGCACAAGCTTATCCAAAAATTCATCTATTTGTCTTCCATATTGGAAGTACATGTTGACCAGGTATAATACCCCTGTGGGTGAATGAAGCTCCACGACGTTGCAGTGGTCATCCGAAAATTGCGCTAATACGGTGGCTCTCAATGCTTTGTTTATAATTAAGACTGCGGCTCTTGGTTCCCCTGCATTATAGATTTGTTGCCAATTGGCAGCAGTGAACGGGATCCGTCCAGCCAGGGAGTATGGCTCCTGTATGCAGACTACATCTAGACTCTTCTCCTCCACTACCTTCCGGAGTTCCTGCAAGACCAATTTACTGTTATGAGCGTTTATCTGTCCCACTCTTAACTGGCTCACGTGGGAAATATGTGTGTATATGAGATTCTGGCCAGTTTTTGCGCCAGTCGTGTGCTATTCTGCCGTTGGTGATGACAGATTGATTGTATAGTTCATTGAGGTCGAACTTTTCATTGCGCCTTTCAAAGACTTTCTTAACCAGGTCTCGCAGGGCTCCAAAATCTGTGGGGAGATTCATTGTCTTAAGCTGTATTCTGTCTACAGCCTCCATCACTGGGAAGGTGATGTCTCTGCCATAATCGTGGCCGACACGCACCACATGCCTCAGGGCTGTTGTGAGAGTGGCCGGCTCTTCGAGTCTAGACAGCTGTAAAGCGTGCTCCAAATTGGGATAGATCCTGGCAGGATCTATTCCTGGCCCTCGTTCTATCGGTGGGCTTATTGGTGTACCTATGTTTGTTGGTACACTAGTGCTGCTTATTTTATTTTCTTGTACTTGCTCTTCCTGACTTTTTGTATTCGGGACTTCAGTCACCGACAATCTCCCTACCTCAGGATGCCCAAGTGGTCGTGCTTGATCTTTAAGCGACCTTTGTCCCCGATTTGGAGGGGAGGGTGCTTCATTCTGATCACATGGATCTGTTTGAATACAGACATCTTTCATTGTAATGACAAGGTGTTGTGGCCTAGTGATTTTCTGTATAAATTCTTTGAATTTATTTGCCCTAAGTGCATCCCTCAACCTCTTGCTGGGAGACTTTCGTTTGGGCTTCCTGTTCCCTTTTGGGGACTCAGCCATAATCGATTCGGGCTATGAGTCTCTGCTCAAGCATCCTGTATGTAGGGCAATTCCTGCCGGTTGTGTTACATGGCTTTTTGCCTCTCTTTGTGCAGGGTATGCATATGCCAGCTTTGCTGCAGCTTTTCCTAGTATGATCTTCTGACCCGCACTTGGAGCAGGCCGGCCTCCTCTCACAATGCTTATGTATATGTGAATTTGCATAATATGCATTACTATTCAATAGAGAACCCTCATTGGCTTCAAAGGTACAGCATCAGCAACTGTGGAGTGTTAACGTGTGGTGCGGCATCGTCGGAAATGTCATTGTAGGGCCGTACGTCAATCCGGGTATACTAAAAGGCAGTAACTATGCACAGTTCCTGCGAAACGTAGTGCCCTATTTGCTGAAAAAAAAATCAAATGTGTGTGAAATCTAATGGGACTTAACTGCTAAGGTCATCAGTCCCTAAGCGTACACACTACTTTAACCAAAATTACCCTAAGAACAAACACACACACCCATGCCCGAGGGAAGACTCCAACCTCCACCGGAACCAGCCGCACAGACCATAACTGCAGTGCCCCAGACCTCTCGGCTAATCCCGCGCGGCATTTGCTGGAAGAGGTACCACTAACTACGCGTCAGTGAATGTGGTTCCAACATGACGGCTGTCCAGCTCACTCTTCCAGTGTGGCAACAGAGCTATTAAATGAAAAGTTACCGGATTGTTGGACAGGACGACGAGTTGAAGTGGCAAGCCCGGTCTCCTGATTTGACCCCTCTTGACTTTTTTCTGTGGGGAGCAATCAAACATTAAGTGTATGCTCAAATGCCAACTAGCTATCCAACGTATCATAGAAGCGTGAGCTGATATCTCACGTGAAAACAAACCTCGCAGCCGTCCATAAATCATTCGAACGGCGACTGCAAATGTTCATTGCAGCAGAGGGGAATCATTTTGAGCACATGCTTCATTAAAGTTTTGTATCATGTACAGAATGTATTTTGCATCTTTGTGCGTATTTGATTCGGTTTGTGATCAATAGTAAATATTTTCAACTAAAAAACAAATAAGTACGAAATAATTGTGATCTTTAAGGGCCTCCTCATTTACATTTGTATTTCTGTTACTCAAAATGTATTAACATTTTGTAGTAGTTTAATACTATATGTTGTCTACTAATTTGGTCTCACAGTCGTCAAATAACTGAATAACATTTGCGCGACATCATCAGTTAATTTTTGCGTAAAATATCGCAGTATGTATTACTATTGTCAGGTAAATGGGTGTATTTGTGTAAGGACGGACTCGCAACGTTTACCATGTACTATACACAACAGGAAATTTCGCACTGGACAACGCCGCTTCGAAGGACGAACACGATACCGGAACATACCTCTGTCTCAAAAACTATTCGCCTAAATTTTATGATATACATATATTTGAAATCGTCTTTTTAATCCCATCATGCTACGCTAAAATTTAACATAGGTTTCCATTTAAAATAACCAAAGATGGCCTCATATCTGTGTAATAAAAAGTAGCACAAACATGAAATGTAATGTGTTCAGGTATCCCCTTTCCCTGCAATTCAGTGTCCAAACGGCATCTTTGTATCTAGTATGGTTGGGGAGATACAAGTGGTGCTATGACTTAGCTACCTCACCCTGTATAACAAATTTATGTCATATCGTAAGTCCAGAAGTTAACGAAGTCGTCGGTAACTATTTTATTAATTTTATGAAGTGACCTGAATTCGTCTACTACAAACTTTTATGTCTTCCTCGGCTAAAGAACGTGGTATTATCAGACTATAAGTTAAGATTTATAACTAAGTAGGAAACTGCCTAAATGTGTTAAAAGCCAACAAAGAGTATTGCTTAAAAGATGTTCTGCTGTACTGTGTGTCAACCTGTTCTAGGCAGCATAAATTATCACTCAGATTACAAGTCCGCTGTTTTGTTGCGTTCTGCAGTTTGTCGACTGTGGCAATAAGAAAAACGAACTTTGGTTAGGATAAAATTAAGACTCCCAGACAGGCAAGCACACTAAAAGTTTGTAAACTCTATTCTGTATGTTTTCAGTTTTGATTATTTACCAGTGAACTATGTGGAGATTATTTATCTCTACAGCACTTGTGTAAACATACAGGCGCCAATAAAGACGGTGATATACGTATTATACAGAAGTACTATGTTAAACCTCGAGAAATATATCTATCTCATTCCAGTAGTCTACATTATTCCGCAAAAGAACGTGACATACAGATATCACCAAGCTAGAATCAGCTCCCAGAAACAGTATTATTCAACAGGTGTGAAGAAAAAAGCATCAGTGTGCCAACCCTAAACTATTAAAGAAACTACTGCTTTAGGTGCAATTGATGTGTTATGTTTGTGAAAAAGAAAAAATCGGGGAAAGGAAATGCATGTTGCTTGTGTAATGCGCAATCTCTGATTGCAAACTAAAGATCAGACCTACGTCTCAAAATAAAAATTGTCTGAATTATTTATTAATTTCGAATATAAAACACGTATGCAGTACTAGTGTTGTAACTTAATTGTTCTATAAAAGTAAAAAAAAAAAAAAATATGCAGGGCACATATTATCATTACTGCGGTAGCATGTGACAGCAAGCATACAATGGTAGGCGTGTGTATGATTTCTCCTTATTAATTCCCTATATCTTCTAAGTTTACCGCTAATAAAACTGTGACATATAACGATACACAACATTTTACATTACACTGCAGACATGAGAGACATGCACACAGGTTTACAATGTGGTAACCGTATCACTGATTTTATAAACTACCTTGATAGACGTCTTCCTCACTAAAACGCATGATATTAATCTATGATTTATAGTTCTTTGGTGCTGCTAGGTGGTCTTCATGCTAACAAGTAATATTTTGTACTACGCTATGTGATAAAAAGTATCCGGACACCCAAAAAACTTACATTTTTCATATAAGATGCGTTGTGCTGCCACCTACTGCCAGTTACTCCATATCAGTGATCTCAGTAGTGATTAGACATCGTGAGAGAGCAGAATGGGGCGCTCCGCGGAATTCACAGACTTCGAACGTGGTCAGGTGATTGGGTATCACTTGTCTCACATGCCTGTAAGCGAGATTTCCACGCTCTTAAACATCCATAGGTACACTGTTTCCGATGTGATAGTAATGTGGAAACGTGAATGGACACTACGTCACAAAAGCGTACAGGCCGACCTCCTTTGTTGACTGACACAGACCGTCGACAGTTGAAGAGGGTCGTAATGTGTAATAGGCAGACATCTGTCCAGATATTCACACACTAATTACATCAGGATCCACTGCAAGTACTGTGACAGTTAGGCGGAAGGTGAGAAAACGTGGATTTCATGGTCGAGCGGCTAATCGTAAGCCACACATCGCGCCGGTAAATGCCAAACGACGCCTCGCTTGGTATAAAGAGCGTAAATATTGGACAACTGAACAGTGGAAAAAAATATGGAGTGACGAATCACGGTACACAATGTGGCGATCCAATGGCAGGGCATGGGTATGGCGAATACCCAGTGACCGTCATCTGCCAGAATGTGTAGTGCCAACAGTAAAATTCGGAGGCGATGGTGATATGGTGTGGTCTTGTTTTTCATGGAGGGGGCTTACATCCCTTGTTGTTTTGCGTGGCACTATCACAGAACAGACCTACATTGATGCTGTAAGCACCCTCTTCTTGCCCACTGTTGAAGAGCATTCCGGGTTGACGATTGCATGTTTCAACACGAACACCTGTTCATAATGCACGGCCCGTGGCGGAGTAGTTACTCGACAGTAACATCCCTGTAATAGAATAGCCTGCACAGAGTCCTGACCTGAATCCAATGAAACACATTGGGGATGTTTTGGAATGCCGACTTCGTGCCAGGTCTCACCGATCGACATCGATACTTGTCATCAGTGCATCAATGCGTGAAGAATGAGCTGCGATTCCCCAAGAAACCTCTCAGCACCTGATTCAACGTATGCCAGCGAGAGTGGAAGCCGCCATAAAGGCTAAGGGTGGGCCAACACCATATTGAATTCCGGCATTACCGATGGTGGGCGCCACATTTTTCATCACATAGTGTATGCTCTGCAACGTTTATACTGGAGTGGTAAGAAGACCATAGTACTCAAGTCGAATATGAACAGCAGCTTTCCTGTGAAATATTTGCAGTTAAGGGATATTTACTTTGGTAAATTAATTTGCTTACAAGTAAAAAGCGTGGAAATGAGTTACACAGACTGCAACACTATTTACAGTTCTGTAGCCAACTTACCAAATATATTCAGTGACCTGACTAATGAACAAGGCAGTATTAAGCTACAATTTCTAAGTACATGGTTGGGCACTGCACAAGAAACCATTAATAGAGGTGAAAGACGTGACAGACATGTAAGTCCTTTGACTGACTGATGTGTTATCGAAAACCGCACCTTTCAATCCAAAGTGCACTATTTCCTGGCTCAGTCGTCTGTACTGCTGTGGCCGGGAGCTATTAATAACTCGGTTTCAGTGCGGTTTCTGTGCTGATGCCGCTGAACTAATGTACATCTATTCTACTTTCACACGAATGGCTGTCACGGTATTGGAATGCCCATACGGTGTGCACTTCACTTTGTGTGGGGTGCAGAATTAGGTGTCGTGTTAGTGGCAGTGTTTCTTCGTAGACTTGCAGCTTACGACAGCAATCACTCTCAAGGCAGGTACAATGGAACTTTCCCGTATGTGGACCAGTGGATGTTGCAAAAACGTTCCTATCGGCAAGAGGATGATGGATGCTAGTTGCTTTTTATAATGAGCAAGTATGACATGGGTTAAATCATGAAAATAGTTCCTATTGCATGTAAGTTGGCATGATGATATCAGACATCTGATTTTCGGTACAGCCCAGGGCAGAACTGTCTGGGAAAAGCTTTATGGAGAATTTGTACGATGTTGTCTATTGCAGTTAGTATAGGGAGTGCAAGTCTGATTTAGATAGTGGTGTGCTTCTCTAAGCTGCTATCGAAACACATTGCCACTCACTCACTTATTCGTGTTCCGGCTCACAATGATCAAATATCGTGCAGATACCTTAAGGTTTGGCAGTTTGTATCATTTTACTGCGCAGTCATGCAATAGAGCTGTCAATCTACAGTAAAGTTTCATTTTAATACAGTACATATTCACCATTAAATTTACAGCCTTGGTGGGTGTTTTGGGTGGAGACTAGCGGTATATGTGCAAAACATACGCAAGTTACTTATTATAATACGCAATGGACTGTCACAGATGATGTGGTTGTCTATAAGAAGAAAATAGCAGTGCTGGTAGACTTTAGCGAATTGCAGACAATCGTAGATTGATACGGAGGCTAGATGTAAACAGATATTACGCACGGCACATGCTTATCAGAAGAAAAGCGGTACTTTCTTATTTCACTATTGCTGGACACAGCAACTACCACAAAATACCTTGGAGTGGGTATACGGAGCGTCCTACATAAAACAGAATGTACAGAAAGCAGATACCAGCCTGAGGTTTATAATAAAAATGTTAAGAAATGTAAGTCATCCATTCCTCATTTCAGATTAGTTACTGGTGAGAATGGATCATGAGTCGTTCTGAAGTAGCTCACTTGATGAGCACCCCTACGAAGGGCAAAGGTCCTGGGTTCCAGCCCCGATCTGGTACACAGTTTTAATCTGCCAGGAAGTTTCATATCAGCGGAAACTACCTGCACAGTAAAATTTAATTCTCGAAACAATTCCCCAAGCTGTGGCTGAGCCATGTCTCCTCATTATCCTTTCTTCCACGAGTGCCAGCCTCAAAAGTTTTTCAGGAGAACTTCAGTGAAGTCGGGAATGTAGCAGATGTACTGGCTGAAATAAAGCTCTTGGTCACCAGGCTTCCTAGTAAGTTCAATTGATGAGCACATGTCTGTGAAAGGTAAACATCCTGGATTCAAATCCCAGACTGGTGCACAATTTTAATACGCCAGGAAGTATCAAAGGTAAAGAAATTTTATAACTCGCCCACATCGTGCATTTATATATACTACTGTATGCGCTTACATTACATACAGTGAATGTAACACAATTATCTATATTACCTGTAGTGGTCTTATCTAAATAATTTTTCAATTTTTACTTAATATGACATCTGTATAAATGTGTTCTTTGAAGTAACTTTCGATGTAAATGGTTTATTCTTCATTTATAATAATTTATGTAATTTTAATTACATAAATTAATATAATTTCGAAAGTAATGTGCTTTAAAAGAATGTGAAAGCTAAAGATTTAATTGTAATACTGGTTCATCCATAGGAACAGTAGGTCTGTAATCATGTAAAACTTGCAGGGAAATCCTTTCGTAACGGAAATGGCTAGGCAGGAATAGAAAAGGTTGATCTGGCGCTCGAACTGCAAGTCCCTTGTGTGGCATGAGTCAGTCGGTTGCTAGCAACCAATGGGTGAGTATCTTGTGTACCGAAAGAGGCAAGAAGCGCTGCAACATTATATAACACAGCCTCGGATATGGAAGTAGTAGGGCATATTATTCATGGAATTCTTTGATTAGCTCTGTGCTACGAAAATCTGACGCTAAGAAGAGAATTTTCGGAGCTCGTTATACAGGAAGAGCCGTCCATAATTTTGACGCCCTTTTCTGAGTAGCACAAGCGATCGACGCTGCCACTGCCTTCATCTACCATTAGCAATTGAGTGCTGTATAGCTGCATGGATCAGTTGTGTAGTTTCGTTTTCAGTAATAATTTTGTGTTCTGTAAACTATGTGTCAGCCATCGTATCTGATCCTTAGTGATTAACCTAGACAGGGTCTATGCCAAGCGCTACGATGAATCCGAGTATCCTGTTTTACTGAACTGAAAAGCAATTCTTTTCCTTAACGAAAGTTAACAAACTTTGTGGAGTTGTGAAGTACATAGTTATTCAGTGAGCATTAGTTTTGAATTACTCCATGCAGTTTTAATGGACAGTTAAATCATCCATTTCAAATATTCTTTTAACTGAAATAATAGGGTTTATAATTTTATATGTAATGCAGTTAACAGTGTTTTCCATTTTGTGCTGTAACTAAAAATTTCAGCCACGATCTGAAGCTACCGATAAATTGGTTTCTGGATTCCCATGCTGGTTGTTGAGCCAAATTCAAATGTCATATTACAGCAACAGCCACCAAAAATAAGCAACTAACTACGATTATTCAAATTATACTAGATCCAGATGCCACACATTCCATTTGAGATAAATAATGTAAGTTAATGAATATTCCTTGAGAATGCAAAGAATAATCAGTTCAAAAGATACTATTAATCCATAATTATTTCAATAGTAATAATTTCCTGCAATTAAACTGAACAAAAACTTATTGTCCATGTCAATAGTGCTCAACCATTAGTTATCATTTACCTATAATTATCATAATTTTCCTACTGTAAAGTAAATGTTACTGAGAGCCAGTTGTTGCCTGAACACATTAATACTTCTCCAGTATAGTTCAAATCAATTCATTGGAACATTACTTTCTAATCTGTGCTACTGTCCTGTATCTTATCAGCAGTACAGTAGTTTAGTATGAAGTGAAGTCAACTCACGTAGTTAATTTTCTTTATGATTCATACTAGTACTGGGTGCCACTCTGTCTAATGAGACTGGTGACAATTTTTTGTTACATAATTACAGTTTGTTTGATTGTACATAGAACCTCGGTTCCATTCCCCCTTGTTTTGCTAGTGTTTCCTTTAAATAAGAATCTCTCAGTAATCGAAAAGTAGGCAATACATATCCATTAGACACAGTCACGGACGCAAAAAATCCATTCACACGTGTAACATTATCGGCGTAGTAGTCGTACTGATTTAACAGAAGCCAGTAATGGCTCCACGTGTTACAACATTCGTTAGAGTGTTACACAGTTAAACACCGACCATAACATATGTACTAAGCGCAAAACAGACATATTATAAGCACTTAATATCCAGTGGCATGAACTTGCAGTAAATACAATAAAACCAATAATAATAGCAAATATTACGGGAGATTAGACAGTGTTAGGTAGATAGAAAAACACTGATAGATCAAAGCAAACAGAACGAAACAGTACAGGGCGTACCGAGGAACATTATGGAGCCTGATAGCAGTTACCAAAACGTGTATACAGGTAGCGTCACGTCCGCAGCTCGTGGTCGTGCGGTAGCGTTCTCGCTTCCCGAGCCCGGGTTCCCGGGTTCGATTCCCGGCGGGGTCAGGGATTTTCTC
This sequence comes from Schistocerca nitens, assembly GCF_023898315.1. Lineage (NCBI taxonomy): Eukaryota > Metazoa > Arthropoda > Insecta > Orthoptera > Acrididae > Schistocerca > Schistocerca nitens. The sequence goes on along the minus strand of NC_064617.1, from coordinate 704,676,573 downwards.
TGCATCGTGATGACTGGGTGTTGTGTGATGTCCTTAGGTTAGTTAGGTTTAAGTAGTTCTAAGTTCTAGGGGACTGATGACCATAGATGTTAAGTCCCATAGTGCTCAGAGCCAGGTAGAGTCACAGAACGCCAGTTAGCCTACGCAGTATGCCACGGGTACGCAAATGATCAGATTCAGATAATGAGCCCATCACAAAGAAAATCGAAACTAAATGATGGAACGAATAAGATAGATTACGTGGGAGACGGTGGTTACGCGAATGAATCGGTTGATATGCTCAGTTTGCGACAAGCAGAGAAACAATCAATTGAGAAGCATGAGGTAGAATCAGAACATGAAGATACAGTACAGTAGGACAGTGAAACATCTGTTAACATGAATGATATGTTAAAAATTGTATCTACACAAATTAAAGTAGAAGCATTAATAGTCAAATTAAGGCAGAAGTTAGTGGTCTTGAGAAGCAGCTCAAAACAGAAGTTATGAGTCTTAGGAATAAACTCAAAACACAAGGAGCTGGTATTAGTAACCTTAATAATCATCTGAAAACACCAGCTAATGTCAGGAAAACACAGAGCATCTAAATCAGAAAACATATCGAAAAGGTAGATGAAAATGTAGACGTTTTGAATACTGCAATCGAAGACATGAAACTTGAAATAAATGTTTTAAAAATCAATGTGCCCAGTATGCAGGGGCAGATCAATGATATCAACGAAAGGTTCGATTTAGAAATCATAAAGGTCGAAGAAACGATAGAACCTTTAGTAGTAACGAAAGTGGACGAAAAAGTTTTAGATGCGAAAACCGAAATTGTTGACGAATGTACAAATGAGATATCGCAATTGAGGGAAACAGTGGTTAACTCCGAAAAAGAAATAAGTAAACAAGTAAATATTTGCGAACAGAAGAAACACTTCGCAAATTCAAGGCAAGATCTGCGACCTTGAATAGAAAATAAGAGAGAAGTCCAGTTGCGTCAATGATAGGATACCTAATAACAAACTAACAGAGGGTGAGGAGCGCTTTTGTACTGCCAAAGACGTACGTGATGCTACCCACTGAATTTTCAGAAAAATTTCGAAATGATTTCCCTGAATATTTGACAGATCAGGAAAAGATTAACGAACTCATTAGTGCATTAACAGGTGATGTTAAACAATGGGGACTAAATCTGAACACTGATTAGATGACGTTTAACGAATTCAAACAAAAGTTTACCGAGGAATACTGGTCAGAAGGAAAACAAAATTGTTTATGGCGTAAATTGATAATGGCTAGACTATATGATAATAGGGGCAGAAACTCTATGAAATATTCCTGTGTCCTGGTACCGAAAATGAATCACTTAATAAGTGGACGATCCCAATCCGAGATTAATTGGGATCTGTGGGAAAAGCTGCCAGAGGGTACGAAAAGATACATAGGAAGCAATCATATCTGCTTCTCTGCATTTCTAGAAATAGTAGAGGACGAAGATCATTGGCGAAGTAATCGTGATTAACACCAGAGGAATAACAATACGGATAATCACAGACACAATGTGCAAAATGGCAGCGATAGGTATCGTGTTAATATTGTTCAACGAGACATAGGCAGAGGCCGCGGTACCACAGACGTTCACGGAAGAAGATTTTTAAGGTGACATTATCATGACAACAACCATGCGGGAAACTATGGACCGCGTATATAGCGAGCCAAACTAATACATACAGATTTTCAAGGTTCAAACGTAACAAAAAATACCGGCGTAGACGTAATGAATCTAATGCTTGAGAGAGAGACTGCGAAGTACCTCAAGTTGCAGCAAGCTAAGCGACAGTTGCGCTCAGGAATGAGTCAGGTCAGGCAGAAGCCCGCCAACGAAGATTACATCAGACTGAGCAGCTGTTTGTATGGACGATGTAGTTTCGGTAGTAGAGCAAAATGAGGGTGTCGAAGTAGAATGCAATGAACCTGCTTCGGCAGGTAACGACACTGGGGCGAGAGTAAATGTGAACATGTTCGGAGACGAGTAGGAAGGCACTGACGACAGTTTCAATAACGACAAAATTTGTCAAAATGAGTTGTCAGGGATACCTAGTTGCTATCAACAGATCGATGAACTGTACCAATGGTTAAAGCAGTACCAGTGGGAGGATTTGAAAAGGGAGTATGCCACAAAAATGTTAGGTAGTAGCGAGAGGAGTGAAAGGAACGTCCAGAGTCGAACATCAAGGAAGAAATGAAAATAGAAGGTGTATCAAAAAGAATCGTCTGATTTAAAAAAAATTATGAATGTTATGTTATTTGAGATATGTGTACGAACAACGTACAGTTGGAAAGGGCAAACTTTCTAGTTTTACATGGTTCCCGCTAGGTAGCAGCAGTGAGGGCCCACTTCAGTTCTAGTAAAAATGGTGTCGGGACAACGGGTTCTTCGTTTTGTGCAGTGCGGGTCAGTAATAGCTGTTTAGCGTGACTTTCGTACTAGGTATGGCGTGGATCCTCCTACAGCACAGATCATTAGACGATGGCATGAACAATTCAGAGAAACAGGTGGTTTGTTTAAAGGCCAATCGGCAGGCAGTCCACGAGTGTCTGACAGACGTCCAACGCATTCGCCATAGATTCGCAAGGAGTCCGGAAAAGTCAATACGCTGTGCAGATCGACAGCTCAGCACGCCCCCAACGTCTGGCGTGTATTGCGCCGACGTTTACACATGACACCATACAAAATTCAGCTACTGCAAGTTCTTGTTGACGGTGACAAACAACAACCTGTGGAATTGTATAATTTCGTTCTTGGTAAAATGGAGGATGACAGTTTTCTTCCACGTTTAATGTTTAGTGACGAGGCAACAATCCATTTAAATGGAAAGGTCAACCGTCATAATGTGAGAATATGCGTACGGAACAACCACATGAAACTGTACAACATCAGAGGGACTCTCCAAAATTTAATGCGTTTTGTGCATTTTCACGGGAAAAGGTGTGTGTTCCATTTTAAACTGTTATAGGAAGCACATCTGTCGATATGCTTGAGAACTTCCCTTTCACACATCTGGAGACTAATTCGAACAAATTCATTTACCAAGAGGATGGGGCACCGCCACGGTGGCATATGAAAGTGCGGGAATTTTTAAGTCAAATAATTACCGAACGATGGATCTGTCGTACTGGACCAAATGATTCAGCAGCGTTACTGACGTCCAAGGTCACCGGACCTGATAGTATGTGATTATTCCTTGTGGGGGTTTATACAGGCGGCGTTCAAAGAGAAAAGAGCTGGAGTCTGAAATGCGCAAACCGGTGACAGGAGGGTAATATCGTGGAGCGTGTAACGAGGTGTGGTTCCGACCAGAGCGTGGAAGATCACAGCCCGTCGCTATAGGGCACGCGTGCATGTCACGTGACTACACAGAGGTAGCAGCAGCATGTATCAGTCGTCCAACGCTGCCAGTAGCATTGCAACCAGTGACATCGAAGCGTCAAAAGACGAGCAAAGAGGTGTTGTTCGTTTTCTGACAGCGGAAGTAGTAGGAGGAATGGACATTCATTGTCGAATGTCACAGGGCGGACACTGCAAATTACTTGCAAGGGTCAAGGCGGGACCCAAGCGCTTCAGGGAAGGACGGGTGTCGTTAGCCGATGATGCCCAGCCTGGAGTACCACACTGCATTTCCGATGACATCGTCCAGCTTGTGGATGCACTCATTACCAAGGACCGCCGAGTGCCAGTGAAAGCCATAGTCGCCGTGGTCAAGTTGAGCGTCGAAGGTTTCACACCTTCATGAAGGAACGACTGCACACGCGCCAAGTGTGTGCCCCACTGTTTTCAACCACACCAGGAAGCACGTAGAATGGCCCACTTTCTTGCTCAAATGCAGCTCTATGCTCGGGAAGGGAATGCGGTCCTGGCAAGAGTGGTGGCTGGAGATGAGTCATTGTGTAATCACTTCGAACCAGAATGAAAACGACAAAATCTCCAGTGGAAGCAACCAGGGTCACACCACCAAAAAAAGCCAAGGCAATTCACACGAGTGCAGGAAAGGTTATGCTGACATTCTTCTTTGACCAAGATGGCCCCGTTCTGATTCACTTCCTGCAGCACGGGGCAACAGTGAATGCCCAGAGTTACTCGCAAATTTTGACCACCCTTCGCCAATCGATCAAATCAAAACGACCAGCCACCAGGCAATCTCACCCGTGGGGCTATTCCGCTCCATGACAATGCAAAGCCTCAAACGGCCAACACAGTCGCGGCATTCCTGCAGAAATTCAAATGGGAGGTTCTTGGCCACCCTCCATACAGTCCGGACCTCTCTCCCTGCGATTACATCATTTGTGGTCCACTTAAAAAGGCTCTGAGGGGCAAAGTACTCACCTCGGACAATGACGTCCTGTTGCACGTGCGGAAATGGTTAACATCACAGCCCCGAGAATTTTATGAGACAGCCATTCACAACCTTGTGTCACAGAGGGACAAGTATCTCAACAGCCAGGGTCAATACTTCTAACGTACAGGTACTGGTTTCTGTAATTATACCTACCGCCCCTAATAAAAGACTCTACTTATCTGCCTCCGTTACCAACAACAGTGAATGAACTGAGACATTGCATAACAGGATCTGTGGAAGCTGAAACTCAAGATATGATCTCTGCAGTGTGGAAACAATCTGAATACCGCATTAACATATGCCGTGCATCTCAAGGGCGGCATATTGAACACCTATGAAAAGCTACGAAAAAAACTTTTTGAGTTTCACGCTTATCGAGAAACAAAATTCATGGTATATGTTTATTAGTTTCAGAAATATGGACGTGCTAAATCGGGTTATTCTTTTTGATACATCTTGCATTTAGCATCGCGCAAAGTTCGCGAGCAGCAACTAGTAGCCGGCCGCGGTGGTCTCGCGGTTCTAGGCGCGCAGTCCGGAACCGTGCGACTGCTACGGTCGCAGGTTCGAATCCTGCTTCGGGCATGGATGTGTGTGATGTCCTTAGGTTAGTTAGGTTTAAGTAGTTCTAAGTTCTAGGGGACTGATAACCACAGCAGTTGAGTCCCATAGTGCTCAGAGCCATTTTTTTAGCAACTAGTAAAGAGGTGGCAAGTGTTGAGGAAACGGCACTGCGCAAAGTACACGAGCTGCCAATAATACTGATATTAACGTATTCCTACCAGCTACAGAAATAATTCATTGCTTTTGTAGGACTCGTGGTCGGACATAACGATGCCTCTGTTCTTGTGGAAGACGACGAAAATCATGTAATGTGGATTCCGCATGGAACTTCTAGTGCGATTCTACCTCTCGATAAGGAATTGCCCGCATCTCGTGGTCGTGCGGTAGCGTTCTCGCTTCCCACGCCCGGGTTCCCGGGTTCGATTCCCGGCGGGGTCAGGGATTTTCTCTGCCTCGTGATGGCTGGGTGTTGTGTGCTGTCCTTAGGTTAGTTAGGTTTAAGTAGTTCTAAGTTCTAGGGGACTTATGACCACAGCAGTTGAGTCCCATAGTGCTCAGAGCAATTTGAACCATTTTTTTGATAAGGAATTTTTTCGAAAGTGGAAAGCATTTTTCAGGAAAATATCAGACAACATAATTTCTGATAACTCTCTGTGATATCAGGTTTATCAACGGAACAGTGTTCTTAAGCTCCAGTCATTTGTGCTTTACCAGTTTTGCCACGCCTTACGAATTTGATCAAGTATGCCTGGTACGCAGCGCAATATGCAGAACTACAGCCGGGGCCATTTCTGATTCCATCCCAGTTCTGTCGAAATAAAACAATTGGTTACTGCGAAGTGCCTGACTGCATCAGTTATTCCTTCATCCGGTGTGCCTGCCGGCCGCTGTGGCCGAGCGGCTCTAGGCGCTTCAGTGTGGAACCGCGCTGCTGCTACGGTCGCAGGTTCGAATCCTGCCTCGGGCATGGATGTGTAATGATGTCTTTAGGTTAGTTAGGTTCAAGTAGTTCTAAGTCTAGGGGCCGATGACCTCAGATGTTAAGTCCTATAGTGCTTATAGCCATTTGAACCATTTGAACCGGTGTGCCTGGTGCAAGAAAGCCGGCCGGAGTGGCTGAGCGGTTCTAGGCGCTACAGTCTGGAACCGCGCAACCGCTACGGTCGCAGGTTCGAATCCTGCTTCGGGCATGGATGTGTGTGATGTCCTTAGGTCAGTTAGGTTTAAGTAGTTCTAAGTTCTAGTCCCATAGAGTTCAGAGCCATTTTGGTGCATGAAAAATGTTTGTTTATGTCCTTTAATAGACACTTCACTTTTTTGTGACGGCTACACGGAATAAACAAGAAACTGATTCCCTGATAGTCAAACGCACAACGTTCAAACATTATAAGGAATGGCCTGCACGAATTGTTACAAAATGCACTACTGCAAGACACATTTCGTTTCAACAAATTACAAGTCCTCATTGATGCAAGTCGTCTGTGACATCAAACAGCGCCATGTTTTTATTTTCTCTGCTAATCGCTTTTATCAGAATTACCTGTCCAAGAACTGAACTGTCGATATGAAGATGTTAAAAAGAAGGTTTGTATAGTTTAAGCCAGCTTTCCACAGGAGCAAACAAGCTAAAAAGCACGAGCAAAAGTTAATTCTGTCTAGTGTACCCTCTAGGCCTCTTGCAGGTATGACCATTGGACCTTACACGCGTAGTGGAAACGCTAGCTGTGTCACCTCTTGAGATGATGCTCGACGTCAGTAATTGGTGTTAAGTTTATAAATTTCCCCTCAATGGCAATGAAACGCCAGGGAAATATGGCAGCAGACATGCAAGGAAAATTTTAGGCTAGTGTTAAGGAGAGATGGAGATGCAATTCCGTGTAAAGTTCACGATCTCGACGCATGTCACGCTTCCATACAGATTCTTCCTTCCCCGCCCCATTTTGTTTATTCTGTCAAGAACAGAGCGCTAACCATACAAAACAATCCTCACTGAACAGCAAAGTTTCGCATTGTGACTCAACAAGATAGAGCTGTATCGTGTATGCCGAATATTAGATCTGAAAACTTACAACACATTGTTCATAGGCAATGTTCGCTACCTCGAGTTCTCTTTCGTTCCCTCTATTATAAACGACTCTACCCATATACAAGGAAATGATTGTGAATTTTCTGCAAATGCTACTTCGCCCGTGTTAGCTTCCATTCAATCCATTTTAAACGAGGTCTTAGGTGCTTAAAATTGGTGTCTGTGAACTCCAGATAATTCCAATACGCGTCGCTCCGTGAGTGATTCGCCGAGTCGCGAGCTAGGTGGACAGAGCTGTACAAACCGCTGTTATAAGCTGTTCTTCACATGGAAAAAAAGTGTAACTTCAACAATTTTTACAAAATATTCTAGTGCCTCTTGGCAGCTGAAATTTTGGCAGTGCATTTCTTTCATTGTCTTCTTCCCGTGTAAAGAACTTAAGGGCAGATGTCGACATGTCTAATTGGAACATTCCCTTGTGAGTTAGGGACTGTATTACATTCATCTACAGTACCTCTTCAAATTTCAACCAAGAAGATAGGTTCAAATAATCTAATTTTCTGGAATTTTCTTTAATTTCATTATCACAGATTTCAGATGTAATCAAAAGTACTATGGAAAATTATTTGCCGGCCGCGGTGGTCTCGCGGTTCTAGGCGCGCAGTCCGGAACCGTGCGACTGCTACGGTCGCAGGTTCGAACCCTGCCTCGGGCATGGATGTGTGTGATGTCCTTAGGTTAGTTAGGTTTAAGTAGTTCTAAGTTCTAGGGGACTGATGACCACAGCAGTTGAGTCCCATAGTGCTCAGAGCCATTTGAACCATTTTTTTGAAAATTATTTCGGTGTGTGCTGATTGTGTGAGTGTTTCGGAGAGACTGAGAGAGTGAATGGAGGACGTTCATAAAGTGAGTATATCACATTTTAATAAAACTACGTAAATGTATGCATGAGAAAGCTGTTGTGCAATAGTCGAATTTGTCACGTATGTTCGAGTGAGTTTGGTTTTTTAAGAGGCAACCATAAGGAGCGTTGAGTATACAATTTATTCTATGGAAAGGAAGAATATTTTGTTTTCATTAAATGTTATTTAGTTTCAGAATTACAAGATTTCTAATCTACATTATTTATGGTAATCAGATTGGCTGACATTAGAAATACCGCGAATACAGACGTGCTCGAGATGATCTGATTGGCTGCTTAACACACTAGCAAATAGGAATTCAGCACTTGTGAGTGGTTCATTTTAAGAGACATTGACGTGTGCACATTTCACGTTGTACACAAACTCCACCTGGCGTGTTTCGTCCAGATTACGAGACATTACGGCGCATACTTCATTATAAGAAGCCTACTGAACGACTGAATATGTTAAATCGCAAGTAGTCGTGGGTCTGTGCGTGTTTAGGATGGTAAAAATATCGGGCCGGGCTAAACATCTTCTGGCTGCCTTCGGGTCTGAACTTGTAACAAAGACAGCCAGTAACATTGCGTAATTGATGTAGGGATATTAGGTACGGACTTGATACCTATTTTTTGTGTTTCAAAGACAATGAATCAGCTTAAAGGAGATTTTAGGCATTTTTTCGAACGAGTCCTGCAAGAAGCCCGAACACTCAGTAGTTCAACCAACATTCAGATGCTGCCCACGGACTGGAGGTACACTAGTGGCCGCTATAATTGCTACACCACGAAGATGACGTGCTACAGACGCGAAATCTAACCGGCAGGAAGAAGATGCTGTGATATGCAAATGATTAGCTTCTCAGAGCATTCACACAAGTTTGGCGCCGGTGGCGGAACCTTCAACGTGCTGACATGAGGGAAGTTTCCAACCGATTTCTCATACACAAGCAGCAGTTGACTGGCGTTGCCTGGTGAAACGTTGTTGTGAAGCCTCGTGTAAGGAGGAGAAATGCGTACCTTTGATAAAGGTCGGATTGTATCCTATCTCGATTGTGGTTTATCGAATCGCGACATTGCTGCTCGCATTAGTCGAAATCCAATGACTGTTAGCAGAAAATGGAATCGGTGGGTTCAAGAGGGTAATACGGAACGCCGTGCTGGATTCCAACGGCCTCGTATCACTAGCAGTCCAGATGACAGGCATCTTATCCGCATGGCTGTAACGGATCGTGCAGCGACGTCTCGGACCCTGAGTCAACACATGGGGACGCTTGGAAGACAACAACCATCTGGACGAACAGTTTGACGACGTTTGCAGCTGAATGGACTATCAACTCGGAGACCAGGCCTGCGGTTACCCTTGACGCTGCATCACAGACAGGAGCGCCTGCGACGGTGTACTCTACGACGAACCTGGCTGCACGAATGGCAAAACGTCATTTTTTCGGATGAATCCAGGTTCTGTTTACAGCATCATGATGGTCGCAACCTTGTTTGGCGACATCGCAGTGAACGTACATAGGAAGCGTGTATTCGTCATCGCCATACTGGTATGGGGAGCCATTGGTTACACGTCTCGGTCACCTCTTGTTCGCATTAACGGCACTTTGAACAGTGGAAGTTACATTTCAGATGTGTTACGACCTGTGGCTCTACCCTCCATTCGATCCCTGCGAAAGACTACATTTCAGCAGGATAACGCACGACCGCATGTTGCAGGTCCTAACGGGCCTTTCTGGACACAGAAAATGTTCGATTGTTGCCCTGGCCAGCACATTCTCCAGGTCTCTCACCAATTGAAAACGTCTTGTCAATGCTGGCTGAGCAACTGGCTCGTCACAATGCGCCAGTCACTGCTCTTGATGAACTGTGGTATCGTGTTGAAGCTGCATGGGCAGCTGTACCTATACACGCCATCCAAGCTCTGTTTGACTAAATGGCCAGGCGTATCAAGGCCGTTATTACGGCCAGAGATGGTTGTTCTGGCTACTGATTTCTCAGGGTCTATGCACTCAAATTACGTGAAAATGTAATCACATGACAGTGTTAGTATAATATATTTGTCCAATGAATACCCGTTTATCATTTGCATGTGTTCTTTGTGTCGCAATTTTAATGGCCAGCAGTGTATGTGGCGTTGGAGTGGTAGGTATCTAGTCAAATTTTCGTCAACGCTGCTTATGTCAGCGGAAACTGTATCCACCATTGCAGAGTGAAGGGGCAGCCACCCTTAAAGCTATCCAGATAGTTGAACTGATTGTTTAAAGAATAGTGAGAGACCAACCGGCCCCACCGGAGTACAGCAAATATTTTTAAAAAAATCGTGTATTACACAGCAAAATCTTTTCGAGCTCATAATGTGAATGTGCATGATGCTGCAAGTCGTAGGAGGAAGTTGTACCAAATGAATCCTGTGATGGCCAGAGGAGGAGGGCTACGTTGGCTCGAAGACGGAGGCCTAACCGTTCCTAGCTTGTGGGGGTACGTAATTCAGAGACCCGGCAGTAGCCCCTTGGATTGCTCTCACTTACACTGGCAGTGCCGTAGCTGTCCTTGTAGGGGAGGAGCACCGTAGTGGCAGCGGGCTGTGGCATCGGTCAGTGCAGCGGCAGGCCGATTGCGGCGCGGCGCGGACAGGCGCGTGAAATACACCGCGCGGACCACGGAAGAAGTGTTGCGCATTTCACTTGTTTTAAATAAAGACTTAAATGTTCCTGTCCTTTTTCAGTGGTGGTGATAACAACACAAATGAATTGGCAACTAGGTGGACAACTGTCTGAACATGGATGCATGGTATATCAGTCTTACTTGTCGATGTCCTATGAGCATGTCCTGTGTGCATGTTTCTCAAGTACATACTGTGCTGGAGAAACTTCCCTACTTCGATTATTTTAAATACTCGCTGCTTTTACACATTCACGCTAATTTCATTGTGTCGGACGTATCATAGGCTTTGACATTATAATGTGACATAAGCCCGTGTTCGATTCCCGGCTGAGTCGGATATTTTCTCCGCTCAGGGACTAGTTGTTGTGTTATCATTATCATCATCATTTCATCCCCATCGACACGCAATTCCCCAAAGTGGCGTAAACTCCACTCGAAAGAATTGCTATCTACCCGACGGGAGGCCCTATCCACACGGCATTTCCATTTCCATGTGACATAAATCGTAGTAAATAAAGTAATGTGAGCAGAGTGTTCAATCATTTGTGAGAATTTGAACTCCCGCCTTCTTTTGTGCGCAGCGCTGATTATAGTTACGAAAAGCCCTGGCGGTAGTTTACCGGTGTCGACAGACGGACACTGCTGAGTCGGGCAGTTCTTTGTCCCACCAACATTGGCTACAACTCGGCATCGATTGAAATCAATTGAGAAATTTGAAAATTTGTGCTGGATCGGGATTCGATCCCACGTTTCCTGTTTCCTAGGCAGATCTTCTGACCATTAAGCTTTTTGTTTTTCACCCGAGATATGAACCAAGGACCTCTTGCACCCGAAGTAGGTTCAAATGGTTCAAATCGCTCTGAGCACTATGGGACTTACCATCTGAGGCCATCAGTCCCCTAGAACTTAGAACTACTTAAACCTAACTAACCTAAGGACATTACACACATCCATGCCCTAGGCAGGATTCGAACCTGCGACGGTAGCAGTCGAGCGGTTCCGGACTGAAGCGCCTAGAACCGCTCGGCCACCGCGGCCGGCCCCGAAGCAGGAATCATACCCATAGACCAACTTTTTTTATATGTTAACCATTACATCACGGCAGCATCTTTTATTTAGGTTAACCACTTGCGCCATTTTTTACGCTATCCGCTGCGCCATATTGTTATTAATTTTTGTGCGAGTGAGTGCTGGGCAACTGGCGACAAAGTGGGCACGGGTCAAGAATTCTGGGGCCTTGCCACGATGCCGCCCACATACCTGTCACCCACTCACAAGTTATGTAATTTTTTTTATTATCTTTACGAGGATTTTCAGCCACTGGCAGGCTGGGGCAAAGGGTGCAGGGGTCGAAGATCCGATGCCTTGCCACAGTCCCTCCCCCATACCTGTCAATGAGTTGCTCCATTATTCCCATGTATTTTCCTGTTTGTTCCCATATACGCCTTAAATTGTAGAACAAAACTCAAGTAGCAATTAAGGTAAGATAAATAAGAGATTGCCTCTTGCAATGGCGTGAGGTCCTTGTAGGACATAACTCATAACAGGCAAAAAGGTGACAGAAAAATCCATAACGAACTTTCATTCAAAAACATTTTCACAATTTAAGTTATTATGTACCGGATGCTTTTGATGTCTCTAAGGAAGCCTATAATTTTCCACAAATCAAACAAAATTCTGAGTGGGAGGGGTTTTGCCAAATTAGAACAGGTCTCCTTTTAGAACCAACATGAAATAGATTCCAGGAATAAGAGAAAGAAAGATTAAGTGTTCTGCTTCTAATCAAGAAACTGCCCTCCTGTTGGTAGCCCAAATAAAGCAATAAATAAAAAAAATGAAGCCATTCCTTATATTCATTATTCTTCTTCAACTTAAAACGTTCTTCTGTGATATAAACCATGTACTCTTCTAAGTTAGAAATTTGGTTCGTTAACAAGTAAAACACAAACTGTTCCAGAAGCCACGAATAACTGTTATTCTTTGCGGACGGGTAACACCTCCAGACGGCTTGTAAAGCTTCAGTTATCGGTATATGGCTTTCTATGGTTCTATTGATAAGTGCTAGTTTCTTCCTAGTCCAGTTACAAATTCTAATTTTATTTTCATATAAGAACATGTGCGCAACAGCTTCTACAAGCTGACATATGTCTCAGTATGGAGATGGTCTTAATTTCAGTTTCCATAATCGTTCCGCTTGTGGGTATTATTTCGTTTATGACGTCATACCATACGGCACAGACTTGGTAGAAATTTGTTGATATGTTTCCAAATGTTCGTCCAGTTTTTAGCAGGATATTTAACGTGAATTGGTTTGTGAAGACGATTTCTGGTAATATAATCGTAGACGGTTCTTGTGTTTTGGTTTGTACTTGTTGAAGTCTTACATAGCTCCAATCGACATAGTACTTTCGGACGTAATCCATACTGGCATCTACATGTGCTACATTAACATGAGCGTTCCTGTCCCCAGGATCTAAAGACAGGAATAGAAGTTTCGTAATGCCTGTCTTAGCGGCATGTATTAGTTTGGAACCACGAGTCAGAAACAGTGCTTGACATCGAGGTTTCACGTTTTTAATTCCAAGTCCCCCGTTGTGCCTCTGCAAAATCACTGTGTGGAAGGATACTTTGAAGATATCTTGTTTCCACACGTACCAACGCCCTGCCGTTAGTACCTTTTGTGCGGTGACGTGCGTTATTGGTAAGACTGCTGCAACATGATATATTTTGCTAATTATGTACATATTTATAAGCTAAACTTTTTGCAATCGGTCTAGAAATCACATGTTATGGTCCTTGGTTCAAAAATGGTTCAAATGGCTCTGAGCACTATGGGACTCAACTGCTGTGGTCATAAGTCCCCTAGAACTTAGAACTACTTAAACTTAACTAACCTAAGGACATCACACACATCCATGCCCGAGGCAGGATTCGAACCTGCGACCGTAGCGGTCGTGCGGTTCCAGACTGAAGCGCCTTTAACAGCGCGGCCACTCCGGCCGGCGTTATGGTCCTTCAGCAAGTCTCTGATGATATTAAATTTCTAGTCCCAATTTTTCGTAGCCATTAACTTGGGATTCGCCCTTAACTACAATCCGAGCTGGAGTCTCTCTTCAGTTACATCTAACCAGTGCGCTCCTATTGCACTGTTGTAAGAATCAAGATGCATTTTTTGGATTTTTGAATATTCAGTTTTGCGCCAGAGGATCTTGAGTACTTATGTACCAAACGTCGCACTTCATGACCTCACTACGCGAATTTACAGTAATGCTTATGTCGTCAACATAACCGTGACAAACTGTCTTAACATTGAAGATCTGTAGTTCTCTCAATCTCTGGTGCATTGTCGAAAGTAAAGGTTGCACCGCGATCGCAAGACACGTCATACACAGTGGACATCCTCGACGTGCTCATTGTTGAACTGGAAATGTTTCAGTCAGTTTTCCACTGGATTTAATCCTTGAAAAAACCGCACTGATACATTTACGTATGACAGTTATAAAATGGTCGCTGAAACCCGTTTTCTGCATGTTGTTGAATATGCAGCCATGATTGATTCTATGAAAGGCTTTATCAAAATCTAAAAACAATAAATAAAGGCTGTTGTCACTTATCCAAATGAGGTTTCTGACGTACTTGTACTCACATAAGTCATCTGGCATTGACCTTTCCGTTATTGCACTCATTTGGGAAAGACCTCCGACATTTTGCAGGAGTGGCTTCATCCTTCTATTCAGGATGCGAGTGAGAAATTTAAAGTCAACGTTGAGTAAGTTAAGTGGTCGTAAAACGTGAAATCTCTTGCTGCTTTGTTTCTTCGGACTGAGTGAAATCATTCCCTCCGTAAATGTAGGAGTTAACGCCTGGTTAGTTAATAACTCATTGAACATATCCGTGAGATCATGTCCTATTGCATCCCACATGCGTACATAAAATTCGACCGGAAGCCCATCGGGACTAGGTGACTTGTTCCGCGGAGAGCATCGTTAATTACGGTTTTTACTTCGTCCTGAGTTATGTTTGTGATTAGATTGGCATTATTTCCTCACGTATTCCCGTCGCAACGTTTTCTAAACGTTCTTCACCGTCCAGCCTATCTACTACCGTTCCAGCGTAGAGATGCCTATAATACTTCGCCACATATTATGACGGTCTGCGTACTGTACTCTCCTCCGTCATCGTCCGCCAGCGCAGTTATTATTCTGTGTTTCCCTCTACGTGTCTCCCTTATTGCATGGTATAACGACGTTCTTTCCTGCATAAGATCGTCCGTGCCTCGGGCTCGCATACGCATTCCGTCCAGACGCTGCCGGTCTAGGGCGGTTATTTTCGATTTAAAGCGTTTCAGTTTGATTATGTTACCCGAAAGACTATATGATTGTTGATAAAGGTCTCGTAAACAGGAGAAGTAATATTCCGCCGTTTGCTTACGGCAATATGCTTGGGCTTTTGCATACTGTTCAAATGGCTCTGAGCACTATGGGACTCAACTGCTGTGGTCATAAGTCCCCTAGAACTTAGAACTACTTAAACCTAACTAACCTAAGGACATCACACACATCCATGCCCGAGGCAGGATTCGAACCTGCGACCGTACCGGTGGTGCGGTTCCAGACTGTAGCGCCTTTTGCATACTGTATAATACATTTAAGAAGTACAGGTTTTACATACTCGGTCCACCAACTGATCCGCTCCCGATGTCTCGTTTGGGAGCGTAAGCATTTGTGCCAAGTCTGTCTAGTTTGTTATCTAAGTTCACCATACTTCAATAGTGAGACGTTAAGTTGCCATACCCCATGGCCGCGGAAAGTCTTATATCGGATATACCTGAATGAAGAATGCGATGCACAATGGTCGGAGAAGTTTATAGGCCATATCTCACAATCATCAACATTGCACATGAATTCTTTAGTAAAATAGATTCTATCTAACCTGCTTGCTAACGTGTAACTGACATACGTATTTCCGGTATGGTGGGGATTCAAGGACGTCCAGGTGTCTTGCAGTTCTAATTCAGTCACCAGTGTTTGGAGCTCCTGAAAAGTGTTAAAATTCAGCGTCTGGTCTTCACGGCGCAACACACAGTTAAAATCTCCGGCAAGGATGGCGGTGGCCCCAACATTATTTAACAGTTCGCCTATCCCGTTCCGATAAAAGTTACTTTTGTGCCGTCTTTCATTAGTCCCAGACGGCGCACATTCATTAATTAAAATGAGGTCATGTAGTTGGACAGTTACACCCCGACCAGTCTCTAAAACAGCTTGAGCTCCGCACGCGATACACTCTTTGAAAAAAACCGACGTTCCTCCTTCATTTCCAAAGTTTGCGATGGCTTCATAACCTTTTATGACCATTTCGATAGTTGTTACAGCCTTTTGTAACCTGGCGACATCTACGTCAGCGGCAAAACGATAATCTTTCAAACATTGTAACTTTACTGCCGAGCTTATCCAAGAGATATTAACTCCAGCCAGTTTTTAAGCCTGCATACAACTGTTTACTGCTGCTCAGTATCTTCCGACCAAAGCCTGCTCGCAACCGGAAGAGACCCGGAGGATGCTAACGCGGTCGTATTCACGTGATTGTCTAACTCCATCAGGGGGGCGTTTCTTTTGTTTAGGCGACTTTTTTGAATTGCAACATCATGAAGAATGCAACCTAGTGATACCTCGGGATGTTTAGGCGGCACAGTAATTTCTTTTCCAGGTGTTTTCCTACCATCTAAGGTCTGGGATTAGTCTCTCCTAGAGAGCCTGATTCGAACATTTTGGCAGAGTAACCGTTGAACTCTGTTCATTTGTCAATACGCTGATTGCAGTTTAATCCTGGTTTCCTTTATTTTTACCCTGACGTGTTAGGTCAGGGCCCTCCTCAGTCCCGGTTTCCTGTAATTGGGCTGACAAGGTTTTCGCATGTGACAGTTTTTGTTGATGCCACACACCGCCGGCAGAGGTGAGTGCCTGGTTTTCCCTCTGTAAAGATTTGACACGGGAATAGGTTGCCTTAAGATGTTCCGAAGATCCACATACGACGCAGGTCCCTGGTTGGCCATCATACAGAACTTAGGCTTTGAAGACTTTAACCATAATATATGGCGGAATATGCTTATGATGATCAATTCTAACATTTCGCAAACCATTGTCAACAATGAAATGTCTGTTGCCCGTCCATTTCCCACCAGTAACCTGTAAAACCGTTCCATAATGCGTTAACGATTGTTTGATGAGACCGACCTTCAGTTCAAATGGGAGGTTGAAAATGCGCACATATTGTAACCCTAAACCAGCGTATCTGATCGAAATCGAACTGGATTCACCATTGGAATGAAGGAAGTTCATCTAACCGCCTGTTTTTGTCATAATCCGGGTACCTTTTTCAACGTCTCGCACTTTAAATACACTGCATTACCAAGGAAATCATATGACAAACCGTGAACGTCATCATCTTGTATAACTATCTTTTCGAACAACCAGTGGTCGAAAGCATAAACTGTCGGTCTATCATATGCGAACGGCAACGAAAACTTAAACGTAGATTTCGTAATCTGAGCTTCAATAACTGGATGGCTATGTTGAATTCAGAAGGTACAGCAACACTCGGTCGACGGCGTGCTCCACTCGAAGCGAGCTCCGCACACGGCGGCGGCTAGGCCAGCACTGACATCCGGACGCAGTGATCATGGCCACTGCGTGGTCTATCCTAGCACGCCTCCTATCAGACCCAACTTTTCAACATTTCCACACACTATTAACGTAGTGCTCCCTGCCTCACTACTCGCGACATTTCTCAGATTTCTGTATGAGTTCGAGCTTAGTGTGCGTCTGATATATATATAAAGTGAGACAAACAGTGATCTCTTCAGTGCAAATGCACACCAGGATATAAATCTTACTTAAATCGACAAAATACCACAAATAGTTAAGATAAGGGGCAAGGTGCACCACATTAGTGTGTGTGCATGAATTTAGAATTTGAGTCCGAAGGGAGGCGTGCAGTTGTACTGGGCCCTGTGTCTGAATAGGCTAGTGGTGTCAGGCATAGTACCTCAGCGTGTTTGGCCAGAGAGTTAGCTACACTCTGTAAAAAAAAAAAAAAAAAAAAAAAAAACTGAGTGAATGGATCAACTAAGAACCTAAACGGGTGTCATCGGACGTCCACCCCGAACAAATTCAACGAGCAATATAGAACAAAATGAGACAAGCAAAAAAAAAAAAAAATAAATAAAAAGAAAGGAAATTGGTCAGAGCGTCTGCCTAATAAACAGGATACCCACGTTCGAATCCCACTTTGTGACAAATTTTCAATTTTCCCTATCTATTTCAATCAGTGGACGCTTGCAGTCAGTGTCTGTAACACTTTTGTGTCATAGTGTGTGTGTGTGTGTGTGTGTATGTGTGTGTGTGTGTGTGTTTGTGTGTGTGCGTGGCGTTAATTAAGCTAATTTTCAATGAGAGCCTCGGAAGACAAGTGTAGAATGTCACATTTCTACAATAAGACCAACTAAACAGATAGGTGTAATTGTTGCAGAAGAAATGATCTCTGAAGTATCACAAAATATATGTCAGATACGTTGTGGAGTCAAGAGACTTGCAGTACTTCAAGATAGATAGTCCTAGCTTTAACTACAAAAGGGAAGCAGCATTATTCAGAACCATAAAAGAGTACACCGTAAAATGCATTTAGTAATAGTATTTTCGACAGAGGCTTGGATATAGCTCACCACGCAAAAGTTTTTGGTATGTGCTTCTGCGTAATTCGTACTACGTACAAGGAAGCTACGTTTGAGTTGTGAAAGCTGTGCTACATTCCGATTTTCAAGTTAGCTGCTAATGATATGAGTTATTCTTAAAGCAAACGCTTTTACAGTGTTGTTATTTATCTGGATAGGAATGATCCTATTTTCCTTTCAGACTGTTTGATAAACTTATTATGTTTTGCAGTGCTAAAATCTGTTAGAAATATGAATATAAATATTTGACATTTACTTAAATGAAGCTCACACGTAAATTATGAACCATCTAAATCTTCTTATAAATATTACGTGTTACTGGTGCTGACCTTAAGAAGGTCGCGAGGTAATATAAAACATTTATTGATGTTGTTAAAAGTAAATTGGTTCAAATGGCTCTGAGCACTATGCGACTTAAGTTCTGAGGTCATCAGTCGCCTAGAACTTAGAACTAATTAAACCTAACTAACCTAAGGACATCACACACATCCATGCCCGAGGCAGGATTCGAACCTGCGACCGTAGCGGTCGCTCGGTGTTAAAAGTACAATGGCGGATTGTACCTTACGAAAATTCTTTATTAGTCTCCGTGTAACTAAATAATACTATGCTTTTCCAGAGTTGGTCTCAAGGGATAGTCCAAATAGAGTGAGCAACATCTTCTTGGATGCCGAGAAGTGATGTAAGTAATTTCAACGTTAGTATGAAACAGATATTCGTTATTTTACAGTTACAAAATCTGCCACCACAGTAAGCTAAGCATCTTCTATGCTTTGTAGCGGAGTTAATCTGTTATTTCTGTGGTCATTGTCTATAAAGTGTCTGACATTCAAAGCATCTATTTGTGTGTGAATGTATGTAGATATGCTCATTAGGCATTGATGCACATAAAGCGTTAACTTCAGAGGCAGCTCGCATAAAGTTAGTCAGGTATCTTCTACTTTCAGGTTACAATAACTATTTATTTATGTATAATTTAATGTGTGATAGGGTGCAAGCGCTGTCCAATGTAGAGAGCGATCAGTAGTTTTACTTTCGAACAGCTACTTCGCGATTTCGTTTACTCCTTTTTCTTTTGTGAGATTGACAGACATGGTCGTTACAGCTATTAACATTCCTAATTAGGATATATCTTAAGCGAACGGGGACGCTGGAAGTGGCATAGTTTGCAATTAACTTTTGACCTCATTCATGGCATGTATATACATCTTCGGCTGATTGGTTTTCCTGGGAAGTAGCAGAGTATACTTGCAGATTTAGTACGACAAGGACAAGGGCGAGTGTGAGTGTAGGGATTCGATGGTGTTTGCAGATGATGTGAATTGTGTGCATCAGCCAAAGTCGGTCGCCTTGTTTATACCTTACTCATACCATAGCAACAGACTACCTGTCTTTGCGAAGGCAGTTAATTGTGCCGTGAATGCGCTTTCCGGGAGCGCACTCTCTTCACGTTTTGGGAAACAGGGCTCACTTGATGCTGCGATGTCCACTATGACTAGAGTTTGTTGTTTCGGGTGAGTACTTTACTGTCACATGAAGGCCAATGTGTGCATAAATGCGTATCCTAAAGGATAGTGAGATCACGTCTTGGGAAATCTGCCGGCTGCGGTGGCCGACCGGTTCTAGGCGCTTCAGTCCGGAACCGCGCGACTTCTACGGTCGCAGGTTCGAATCCTGCCTCGGGCATGGATGTATGTGATGTCCTTAGGTCAGTTAGGTTTAAGTAGCTCTAAGTTCCAGGGGACTGGTGACCTCAAATGTTAAGTCCCATAGTGCTCACAGCCATTTGAACCATTTCTCGGGAAATGTAGTTGCTTGATGCTGTTACTTCCGTAACTACTTTGAGTTGTGTTTCGAATTCAGTATGTACTTCTAGTATAGCATGCAGTCCGCCGAGAATTTTAGATCATAGTTCCATTTGTCGGTTCGTGCGCTCTCTCCGCTGTTTATTGACGACGTTGTGTTACGTACATTGGCATTACAACTTGAACGTATTCCTCAACTGCGGCCCTTGTGCGCTTTGCGCGGACTGTCGATTAGTGAAGAGGTGTCATGCACGTTATGCAAGGGGAACTTCATGATCGTCTTTGCTGTTCTGAGGAACTAGCAACTTAGCGATTGTTGTAAGACTATAGTTGGCAAACAGCTGTTCAGGGCAGTCGTGCTCCTGGCTTTTGTCTGGGTGGGGCGCATTGTGAACGCTACGTGTGAGGGACGCGAAGATTTTTGGATTCAGCTTTATGCATTTTGGTTGGTTGCCTCGATTTGTTTTATCTTACATAATTTATCCTGCGGAAATTTTGTCAGTCTGTGTTGGTTGGTTGCTACAAACGGCATATATAAGTTATTGCGGTATGTATGACGTGGTTAGTTCCTACCGCATCTTAAGAAACAGCACCTGTAGCGCAAATGATTCACCACTACTGTCTAGTTGCAACGGAGTTTACACTTTAAGAATTATTTGACCTACACTAATATCTGTGTAGAAAGAGACGAGATAATCCCCACTGATAACGAAAGTAAAATTATTATCTAAGGCTACTGGAGCCATAGAATAAACGGGTTAGTCCCCGACAATCTAAGTAAAAAGTTAGTATTAACGGTTAGTGACCTTTGCTCAGCGATATTTAGTATTAAGCTAATAACTGTCCGTTGGCAGAATGAGGCTGACTTATTATGCCGGAAGTCTTCGGCCGCCAATGCTGATTATTTATCAAAATTTACGCAGTGGCGGGGATCGAACCCGAAGACGTTTTTGATTTTGAATCAAAGTCGCTACACCTAGACCACGACCGTGTCAAACAGGGCGGAGGAGAGGATAGAGATTCAGGGCACTCTCTTGTCCTAGGGGTGGGAAATTGCCCCTAAAGGCGGAAGAATCAGCAATGATCAACGACATGAGGATGCAGAAGGCAATGGAAACCACTGAATTAAAGACACGTAACGTGTGTCCACAGGACATGTGGCCTGTAATTGAAGAAGTGTCATGATGATCTCTCCATTGGCAAAAGATTTCGGAATAGTCACCCATTCGGATCTCCGGGAGGGAACTGCCAAGGGGGAGGTTACCATGCGAAAAAGATTGAATAATCAACGAAAGGATAACGTTCTACGAGTCGGGGCGTGGAATGTCAGAAGCTTGAACGTGGTAGGGAAACTAGAAAATCTGAAAAGGGAAATGCAAAGGCTCAATCTAGATAAAGTAGGCGTCAGTGAAGTGAAGTGGAAAGAAGACAAGGATTTCTGGTCAGATGAGTATCGGGTAATATCAACAGCAGCAGAAAATGGTATAAGAGGTGTAAGATTCGTTATGAATAGGAAGGTAGGGCAGAGGGTGTGTTACTGTGAACAGTTCAGTGACCGGGTTGTTCTAATCAGAATCGACAGCAGACCAACACCGACAACGATAGTTCAGGTATACATGCCGACGTCGCGAGCTGAAGATGAACAGATAGAGAAAGTGTATGAGGATATTGAAAGGGTAATGCAGTATGTAAAGGGGGACGAAAATCTAATAGTCATGGGCCACTGGAATGCAGTTGTAGGGGAAGGAATAGAAGAAAAGGTTACAGGAGAATATGGGCTTGGGACAAGGAATGAAAGAGGAGAAAGACTAATTGAATTCTGTAACAAGTTTCAGCTAGTAATAGCGAATACCCTGTTCAAGAATCACAAGAGGAGGAGGTATACTTGGAAAAGGCCGGGAAGATACGGGAAGATTTCAATTAGATTACATCATGGTCAGACAGAGATACCGAAATCAGATACTGGACTGTAAGGCGTACCCAGGAGCAGATATAGACTCAGATCACAATATAGTAGTGATGAAGCGTAGGCTGAAGTTCAAGACATTAGTCAGGAAGAATCAATACGCAAATAAGTGGGATACGGAAGTACTAAGGAATGACGAGATACGTTTGAAGTTGTCTAACGCTATAGATACAGCAATAAGGAATAACGCAGTAGGCAGTACAGTTGAAGAGGAATGGACATCTCTAAAAAGGGCCATCACAGAAGTTGGGAAGGAAAACATAGGTACAAAGAAGGTAGCTGCGAAGAAACCATGGGTAACAGAAGAATTACTTCAGTTGATTGATGAAAGGAGGAAGTACAAACATGTTCCGGGAAAATCAGGAATACAGAAATACAAGTCGCTGAGGAATGAAATAAATAGGAAGTGCAGGGAAGCTAAGACGAAATGGCTGCAGGAAAAATGTGAAGACATCGAAAAAGATATGATTGTCGGAAGGACAGACTCAGCATATAGGAAAGTCAAAACAACCTTTGGTGACATTAAAAGCAACGGTGGTAACATTTAGAGTGCAACGGGAATTCCACTGTTAAATGCAGAGGAGAGAGCAGATAGGTGGAAAGAATACATTGAAAGCCTCTATGAGGGTGAAGATTTGTCTGATGTGATAGAAGAAGAAACAGGAGTCGATTTAGAAGACATAGGGGATCCAGTATTAGAATCGGAATTTAAAAGAGCTTTGGAGGACTTACGGTCAAATAAGGCAGAAGGGATAGATAACATTCCATCATAATTTCTAAAATCATTGGGGGAAGTGGCAACAAAACGACTATTCACGTTGGTGTGTAGAATATATGAGTCTGGCGACATACCATCTGACTTTCGGAAAAGCATCATCCACACAATTCCGAAGACGGCAAGAGCTGAAAAGTGCGAGAATTATCGCACAATCAGCTTAACAGCTCATGCATCGAAGCTGCTTACAATCATAATATATAGAAGAATGGAAAAGAAAATTGAGAATGCGCTAGGTGACTATCAGTTTGGCTTTAGGAAAAGTAAACGGACGAGAGAGGCAATTCTGACGTTACGGCTAATAATGGAAGCAAGGCTAAAGAAAAATCAAGACACTTTCATAGGATTTGTAGATCTGGAAAAAGCGTTCGACAATATAAAATGGTGCAAGCTGTTCGAGATTCTGAAAAAAGTAGGGGTAAGCTATAGGGAGAGACGGGTCATATACAGTATGTACAACAACCAAGAGGGAATAATAAGAGTGGACGATCAAGAACGAAGTGCTCGTATTAAGAAGGGTGTAAGACAAGGCTGTAGCCTTTCGCCCCTACTCTTCAATCTGTACATCGAGGAAGCAATGATGGAAATAAAAGAAAGGTTCAGGAGTGGAATTAAAATACAAGGTGAAAGGATATCAATGATACGATTCGCTGATGACATTGCTATCCTGAGTGAAAGTGAAGAAGAATTAAATGATTTGCTGAACGGAATGAACAGTCTAATGAGTACACAGTATGGTTTGAGAGTAAATCGGAGAAAGACGAAGGTAATGAGAAGTAGTAGAAATGAGAACAGCTAGAAACTTAACATCAGGATTGATGGTCACGAAGTCAATGAAGTTAAGGAATTCTGCTACCTAGGCAGTAAAATAACCAATGACAGACGGAGCAAGGACATCAAAAGCAGACTCGCTATGGCAAAAAAGGCATTTCTGGCCAAGAGAAGTCTATTAATATCAAATACCGGCCTTAATTTGAGGAAGAAATTTCTGAGGATGTACGTCTGGAGTATGGTAGTGAAACATGGACTGTGGGAAAACCGGAACAGAAGAGAATCGAAGCATTTGAAATGTGGAGCTATAGACGAATGTTGAAAATTAGGTGGACTGATAAGGTAAGGAATGTGGAGGTTCTGCGCAGAATTGGAGAGGAAAGGAATATGTGGAAAACACTGATAAGGAGAAGGGACAGGATGATAGGACATCGGCTAAGACTTGAGGGAATGACTTCCATGGTACTAGAGGGAGCTGTAGAGGGCAAAAGCTGTAGAGGAAGACAGAGATTGGAATACGTCAAGCAAATAATTGAGGACGTAGGTTGCAAGGGCTACTCTGAGATGAAGAGGTTAGCACAGGAAAGGAATTCGTGGCGGACCGCATCAAACAAGGCTGATGAAAAAAAAAAAAAAAAAAGAACTGTCCTAAGCACGCTATAGAAGAAGCATGCCATAGCAGAGGTTGTTGTCTAGATCATATGAACAGTAGCTTTAATTACCGAAGTATAGTGTGTCTATTGTGTCTGAGTCAACCAACCTGTTTACCAGTAGACAGTTGTTCTTGTCCAATGATGACATGTGATGGTTACCTGTTTGTGTTGTCTCGAATTCGGTTTATTCCTGTGTGCCGAGGTGCGTGACGAACGACAAAACAATGAAAGACTAGAATTTAAAAACGCTGTCAAAGTTATCGAAGACTGTTGTTATTAGAGTTATAAGGAACTTGCTGGTGTTGAAAGGATGCTGCAAAATTTTCTTAAGTCTTAAGGAAATGTTTAATTCATATACTTTTCTGCTTTATCTGGTCACTTAATATGTTAAATGTTGTCACCTGCCAATGTTGCAACATTGTCGTAAGGAGTTTGCCAATTAGAAAGGCATTATATTTGTGTTATAGTGTTCTGTTTCACAGTAAACTGTTTCCCGTCACTGATTGCTTTTTCACACCTGTGCATGGCACCGTCACCTGCCGCCAGAGACTGGGAAGCAGGAAGCCGACGTCCCAAAGACATCAGTGGAATTACTTGCTGTTAAAGTTAACAACAAAAAAGAATATTCAGCTCAGCCGCCTCTGTCAATAAAACTCAGCTCTCCAATCCTTAACCACGTTATCTGGCACTAATTTGATAATTGCAGAAAACATCTAGCCCCAGTTTTGAGTCATAATAAAGAAAAAAAAAATGGCTCAAATGGCTCCAAGAATTATGGGACTTAACATCTGAGGTCATCAATCCCCTAGACTGAGAACTACTTAAACATATCTAACCAAAGGACATCACACACATCCATGCCTGGGGTAGGATTCGAACCTGCGACCGCAGCAGAAGCACGGTTCTGGACTGGAGCGCCTAGAATCGCTCGGCCACAGCGGCCGCCATAACTAAGATGAAGGTGA
Organism: Schistocerca nitens; assembly: GCF_023898315.1. Taxonomy (NCBI): domain Eukaryota; kingdom Metazoa; phylum Arthropoda; class Insecta; order Orthoptera; family Acrididae; genus Schistocerca; species Schistocerca nitens. The sequence continues at coordinate 704,651,366 of NC_064617.1, read as the reverse complement.
TCTAAATAAGACACAGTTTTGTTTTCATTGTGGCAGGCATAGTGTTTTATAAATGATAGCGATGGGGATAATAGTGTGATCCATGTTGAAGTACACATATTTGAGTGTGGTGCTTTAAATGATAGCAATTAAGATATCTTGCAAAAGCATCCGGCGGGCATTTTGAGCCATGAATAATAACTGTTAAGGTAAGGCAGATCATAAATTATAGCCTATGCAGGTAGCCTATTGTGTCTGAAAAATGAGATATCTCCCCTTTGAATCTACCACCGGTCGTACCTCAGCCAGTTTCCTTTAGAGTGGTCGAAAGGGTGGGAGAGGGGGGGGGGGTGAGTGGTGACCTTGAAAGTGACCGGTGTTTTGTTTAAATATGAGTCATAAATCATTGTCCCTGAACAGACTCTTTTGCACTGCACTTATGTAGTGAACACCTGGCCCAACATCTGCTCCATGAATCTGGATTCGGCAGTATTCGATTAGCTGGAAAAACAAAGGCGCTCAATAAGGCCTCTTTGAAATTCTTTTCGTATCCTGAAAACGTTGTCTCCCAAGCCTAAGTGGCAGCTCCATGTCTGTCAAAGTTATTGGTTCAAATGGCTCTGAGAACTATGGGACTTGACTGCTGTGGTCATCAGTCCCCTAGAACTTAGAACTACGAGTACTTAAACCTAACTATCCTAAGGACATCACACACGTCCATGCCCGTAGCGGTCGCGCGGATCCACACTGTAGCACCTAGAACCACTCGGTCACTCCGACCGGCTCAGAGTTATTGCTCAACATCTGATACTGATCACATCCATTATATACACTACCAGGACTAGTAACAAAACTGAATACAAACGATTCTAATGCACTCTTGTGGCCCTTAAACTTGTTACAGCGAATAGAAACTGTAATAATTCACGACTTACACCTGCCAATGTTATGTATGTGTACAATACTACATTGACATTCAGCTACATTCGCTGTGTGCTCCACATTTTTCGTGAAGCAGCGTAATGTTGCATTAGTCTAGTTTTCATGTATTGTAATTTTTATAAACTTTCTGTGAATTATGTAGCGGCTCGTTCTATTACCAAACCGTTTAGGCACAGATGGCTACATCTCACCGTGAAACTTTCATGGTTACTATATGTGACTACAATATGAGACTGAAACTAGCTACATACATTTTTGCACATTGGTCTCTGTATACATTTATTTCACATCGAGAGACATAATTGTGAGTCGTTTTCACCGATATACCTACTTTGTTGGTTATAACTAGTGTTGTACTTCATTGTCATGTGTTTTCTGGTTGCACAATAAGGTAATGGTTCGTATTTACAGAGACAACTGAAACGAAAATGTTCACCACATGTGATTACATGTAGAATCTTTCCCACCCACATCAACCATGGAGCTTGCTGTGGTTGGGTGGCTAACCAGACTTTTCGGTAGTTGCAGGGCCAACAATCCGGATAAATGACAGTTCTGCACTGATGATAATAACCAACATTGCCTGCCACTGCCAACGGCTGAAAGCTAGAGGAACCGACACTCGTTGTATTATATATCCGGAGGACATGCAGCCATAATGTTGATGAGACATTTGAGGGCAACAGATTTGGAGCTAACATAACAGTGGTGATTGGGCCCACGCTCTCCTCGATCTTCTTGTTTAACAACGAGTTTTTTCAACGACTTGATCGTATTGCCATGGGGAGAACTTTGTCTCCCAGTGAGGCCAATCTTTTTGTGGACGGTGCTACAGAGCGAGATGCCATACAGTTTTCAAGTCCACAGTATTTTTCCGGAATTTAGAAGATACATTAAAGGTTTGACAATATGGTATGGACACTGTCCAGGAGTTTCTTAAACATCTTAACTCCATATATTAAAACACAATTTACTTTGGAAAAGGGGAAAGGAAACTGTTCGGCATTTTAAACGTCTTAAAGTGACGTAAGAGGGGGAGCACACTCGGGCATTCGTTGTACCGAATGCTCACTCATACATACTGCACCATCCGGCGCAGGCAGTAGCCGTTCTCAAGATCTTGATCAAAGAGCCCAGATGTCAGATACCAGAAGAAGTGGAGCACATCCAAATCGTATTCTTGGAAAATTTACAGTTTTCTCAGCAGTTTCAGAGTGTTCTGTATACATATACACCGCAGAACAGGGATGGGAATGAGGTCTTCTAGACGACAGCTTATCTGCTACATATTGGTAATGTTCCAAGAAAACAGGAAGCGTACTGAGAAAAAAAGGCTAGAGTGGTCTTCGCCCTCAAGGAAAAAATCTCGTCGCTTCTTGGTTCGTCTGAGAGCAGCGAAAGACGAGGGCATGTAGGATTCCGTGAGGATGCAGAAAATTGTATAAAGAGCACTGTTCAGGAGCACACTGTGGAGCGCCACCGGCACACTCATCTCTTCCAGGCCAGCAAATCCGCTATTACCGAATTCCGTATGTGTTCTGGTTTTATTATATCTGTACTGAATTGTCAGCCTACTTCGAACTTTTGGAACTCTGTCATTAAGGAATCAGAGGAAATAAGGATACGTGTGTATCTTACGAATCGCGGCAGTAGTTTCCAATTGGGCACTGTATGGCATCCGATCATTGTAAAACGCCATGCTCTGCTTAGCCGTCGTCGTCCTGTGATTGAAGATAATCGATCTGATACCGAAAGGGCGCACTTCCAACCACACAGAACGCTCGGTGCAACACATAGACTTACAGGAGAAGAGCGTGCTCTTAAGTAAAGCACGCACAGCAACATTCGACTACACCACTGCTGTGCCAGCGGGGTCTGAAATAGTACTTTTAGGTACTTCCTGTCATCCGCAAGTTTGTTTGATATTACCTATATGTGAAAAATTCTTTCTCAGGAGGATGTTGTCACCAGGAGAAACAAGACTGATTCTCTGCTAGTCGAAGTGTGCAGTATATAGTTATTAATCAGGTAGGTAGGTTAGAGAATTTAAAATCGGAAATGAATAGGATAAATTTATATATAATGCAATATAGCGTAATACGATGGCAGGAACAACTGGACTTCTAGACTGGTAATTACAGGGTTGTTACTAAAAAATCAAGTTTGGTAATGCAGGATAGGATCTTATAACGAATTCAAAAAAAGTAATTTACTTTGAAAATAGGAATTTGCTACGAATGTCATTATGGCCGCATTATCTTATTCAGGTTAGATAAAAAGTCACCATGCATAATTATACAAGTTTATATGCCACGTTCCATAGTATAGGATGAAGGGAAGAAAAGAATTCACGACGAGGTAAAATAAATCATTCAGATAGTTACAGGGGAAGAAAATTTAATTGTGGTGGGGGATTCGAATTCGATAGTAGCAAAAGAAAAAGAAGGAAAACTGAGGAGAACATGGACTGATGAACGGAAATAAAAGAGCAGAATTTGGGAGACAGCACAATTTAGTGTCTGGAAACCTTTGTTTCAAGAATCATACAAGGATGTTGTACACACAGAGAAGACCGGAAAGGAATACAATTAAAATATAGCGGGTGACTTGGACAGACTCAGATAGTGCAAGCAGTAAAGGATCAAAGAATCAAACAGGAAAAAAAAAGTTTTAATAGACGGAGAACTCAAATAATGCAGTTAGATGCATTTCATACTTAAGCATTGGCGTAAGAAATACACTCCTGGAAATTGAAATAAGAACACCGTGAATTCATTGTCCCAGGAAGGGGAAACGTTATTGACACATTCCTGGGGTCAGATACATCACATGATCAGACTGACAGAACCACAGGCACATAGACACAGGCAACAGAGCATGCACAATGGCGGCACTAGTACAGTGTATATCCACCTTTCGCAGCAATGCAGGCTGCTATTCTCCCATGGAGACGATCGTAGAGATGCTGGATGTAGTCCTGTGGAACGGCTTGCCATGCCATTTCCACCTGGCACCTCAGTTGGACCAGCGTTCGTGCTGGACGTGCAGACCGCGTGAGACGACGCTTCATCCAGTCCCAAACATGCTCAATGGGGGACAGATCCGGAGATCTTGCTGGCCAGGGTAGTTGACTTACACCTTCTAGAGCACGTTGGGTGGCACGGGATACATGCGGACGTGCATTGTCCTGTTGGAACAGCAAGTTCCCTTGCCGGTCTAGGAATGGTAGAACGATGGGTTCGATGACGGTTTGGATGTACCGTGCACTATTCAGTGTCCCCTCGACGATCACCAGTGGTGTACGGCCAGTGTAGGAGATCGCTCCCCACACCATGATGCCGGGTGTTGGCCCTGTGTGCCTCGGTCGTATGCAGTCCTGATTGTGGCGCTCACCTGCACGGCGCCAAACACGCATACGACCATCATTGGCACCAAGGCAGAAGCGACTCTCATCGCTGAAGACGACACGTCTCCATTCGTCCCCCCATTCACGCCTGTCACGACACCACTGGAGGCGGGCTGCACGATGTTGGGGCGTGAGCGGAAGACGGCCTAACGGTGTGCGGGACCGTAGCCCAGCTTCATGGAGACGGTTGCGAATGGTCCTCGCCGATACCCCAGGAGCAACAGTGTCCCTAATTTGCTGGGAAGTGGCGGTGCGGTCCCCTACGACACTGCGTAGGATCCTACGGTCTTGGCGTGCATCCGTGCGTCGCTGCGGTCCGGTCCCAGGTCGACGGGCGCGTGCACCTTCCGCCGACCACTGGCGACAACATCGATGTACTGTGGAGACCTCACGCCCCACGTGTTGAGCAATTCGGCGGTACGTCCACCCGGCCTCCCGCATGCCCACTATACGCCCTCGCTCAAAGTCCGTCAACTGCACATACGGTTCACGTCCACGCTGTCGCGGCATGCTACCAGTGTTAAAGACAGCGATGAAGCTCCGTATGCCACGGCAAACTGGCTGACACTGACGGCGGCGGTGCACAAATGCTGCGCAGCTAGCGCCATTCGACGGCCAACACCGCGGTTCCTGGTGTGTCCGCTGTGCCGTGCGTGTGATCATTGCTTGTACAGCCCTCTCGCAGTGTCCGGAGCAAGTATGGTGGGTCTGACACACCGGTGTCAATGTGTTCTTTTTTCCATTTCCAGGAGTGTATATAGACTAAACAAGAACGTAAATATACGATCTACAATTTACACTAAGGATATAGTCTGCATTTGTGTGATATCATTTACTTTCCATCACTTCATACCGCGTGAAATATATTAGATTAACGTGTTCTTAATTCTATAAGTTATATTTATTTTCTTATGCAAGAATCTTCTATGCGCTGAATCAATGTGCTAGTTAGTGACAGGACCACATGTGACGCGTCTGACCATCCAATATTTTCCTCATAATGCTGTCTGTGTCTTTGCGTTAATTTTACATTATTACACGCATACTCAGGATCTTTTGATGTTATCTGCGATACCTTTCTAGTGCTGTTTGTAATGTAACATTTTTGGAATTTGTATTTTATCGCCTTAGATTCACTTACTATCTTATACATGAAAATGGTTTACGTGTTACATGGAAACCGGTAATTGTTAATAAAAGAAAATGTTGTAAAGATGCTGTTTGTTCATTTATTAAAAGACAACGCTCAGTAGAAATCCTAGAATCAAATCCGAGGTCTTTCAAACAACTGACGAAAAGAGAAAATATAGAAGAATGCAGCATATGAAAGAGACAAAAGGGAACACAAATGAGGAAAGACTAAAATTCATAGGATGTGCAAAATGGTAAGACAGGAATGACTAGAGCCGAAATACGAAGCTGCTGAAGTATGTGTGGCAACTGAAAAGACATATGTCTTTAAGGGAACAAATAAAGTCATTACTCATGAGCAAGTCTCTGGAGACGATCACACCTGCGCATATGCAGGACACTTTTGGGAGACTTCCTGGAAATACAGATTGAGGGAAACATAGATGTCGCTTATGGAAAACTTTGCTGACAAAAAATGCAGCTATGCAGATATTAAGCCTAGGTGGTCAGAGACTAGTAAGCAAAGTACAGAATGCTGATGGGTGGATGAATTAAATGGAAGTGCTACCCAAGGCAAACAAAAGTCAATATTATTCACATGGAAGAGGAAGTCGATGAAGATGAGTTAGACGGAGAAAAATTTTATAGCGCAGTCAAATATCTAAGTAGAAACGGCGCCTTTGGAGTAGACGAATATCCTCAGAATTACTGAGAGAATTGGGAGAATTAGCCACGGAAAATTATATGTTCAGAATATATACTCTCATTCTGCACGAAGAATGTAATAAATCCAGTTCGAAAGTAAGCAGTTGCTGGCAGGCGTGAATACTACCGATCCACCATTTCAATACACCATGGTTGGAAAAGCCCGACATATATTACTTCCAAAGACCGAAAACCTGGCAAAAAATAATTTTGAGGAAAGTCACTGAGTTTCGGAAAAGATCCAGTAACTCATTATCTGATCAAAATTATCCGGACAGCTATCAATGAACATTAATATGACATGTGGCCACATTTCGCCTTTGAGACGGCTTGAACACTATCTGCAACGCTTTAAAGGAGATGTCTGAAAGTCTGTAGAGGAATGGAAGCCATTCTTCCTCAATAGCCGAAACTAGTCAAGGTAGTGATGTCAGATGCTGGGGTCTGGAGCAAAACTGACATCCTTAACTCATCCCAAAGGTGTTCCATGGAGCTTAGGGTGGTTCCTGGGCAGCCTTGTCCATTTCACGAATGTTACTATCCACAAATCATTGTCACAGATGCTGCTATGTGGCAGGGTGCCTTGTCTTGCTGATACAATCAAGGTCGCCGACCTGATCCCCTTCAGTACGCAGTACTTTAGGGAGGGCTAAGAAGAATTACTCGATCTGCTGGATGGAATGGACAGTCTAATGAGTACAGAATATGGATTCATTGTGAGAGTAAGACGAAGACACGCGAAAGTAATGAGAAGTAGCAGAAAAGGGAACAGCGTGGAACTTAACATCGGTATTGGCCTTCGCGAAGTAGACGAACTGAAGGAATTCTGCTACCTTGGAAGCAAAGTAACCCATGACGGACAGAGTAAGAAGGACGTCAAAAGTAAACTAGTATAGGCAGAGGGCTGGCTGGCCAAGAGAAGTCTATGGGTATCAAACATTGGCCTTCAGTTGAGGAAGAAATATCTGAGAATGTCCTTTTGGAGCACAGCATTATATGGTTGTGAATCATGCAGTGTTGAAAAACCGGAACAGATGACAATTGAAGCATCTGAGATGTGGTGGTATAGAAAAAAGTTGAAAGTAATTTGGACTGACAAGATAAGGAATGAGGATGCTCTTAGTATAATCAGCGAAGAAACGGACGTATGGAAATCACCGATAAGAATGAGGGACAGGAGGGGCTGAGTGTGGTTCCAACTATTTATTGGTTAAAAGTCAACTCAGAGTCACCCTAAAACCAAACCAAAGAAGTAAACTAAAGAAAGTGGCACGTTTAAAAATAGGAAAAAGTAACACAGGAAGAAACCGGAAATGAACTTCAAGTTGAGATCAGGAATCGTTTTACAGTACTGTCAGAAACAGAGGACTCAGATGTAAATCAGCAGTGGGAAGAAATTATAAATGTGGTTACAAAGGCTACAGGAGCAGTCATTGGAAAAATAGTGACGAGGAAGAAGAAATGGTTTAGTGAAGTCTGTGAAGAGGCGGTCAACAGCAGAAAAGAAGCCCGTGACAAGTGGTTACAGTCAGAAATTAATGAGAGCAGTAAGGCAGAATTTGAAAGAGTCCGAAGAGAAACACAAGCGATATTGCGGAGAGAAAAGAGGAAGTTCGTGGGTATTAGCATTACAGAAGCAGAAGCAGAAGAAGACTCCGAGGAAAGGAGGATGAAGAACATATACATAAAGGTCTACTATCTGAGGTAAACCTATAAACCCACTGAGAAATTCATAAAAAATGCCAAAGGAGTGATGCAGACAAATGAAAATTAAATTGCAAAAAAATGTGTAAAATATTTCAGTTACTTGTCAATTTCTGAAGACCCAACGACACTCTTTAACTTCCCCCTACCACAGATAGCAGACTATGAGTACCTATCGCCAACTCTAGAAGGGATCAGGTAGTAGATAAAACGGCTTAAAAAGGACAGAAGCCAAGGAGAAGATGGCATCCACGCTGAAATAATTCAGGAAGGGTGTGAATACCTTGTCACAAGGATTCACAAATTAATAGAGACCATTCGGAACACTGAAAAATTTCAGATTCTGTCCCATCCACAAGAAGAATGACCGAATGGCATATGAAAACTACTGTTGTATCACTCTCCTCAATATTTGTTATAAGATCTTCTCAAATAGTCTTGTAGATCGAATCCAACCGTTGGCAGACACCATTATTGGAGAATATCAAGGATTTCGTCACAGGAGATCTACTATCGACCAAATCTTTGTCCTACATCAGATCGTAAAAAAAGGTGGGAGTTTGGCGAAGAACTACACATGTTCTTTGCAGACTCCAGAACAGCATATGACTGCATTCATCGGGAAAGTATGCTGAGGTGTCAGGAACAGTTAGGTTTGGCCAAGAAACTAGTAAGCCTCAAGAAGGCCTGACTGATGGATACTACAGAAAAGGTAAAAAATGGAAATAAGGTGACTGAAGCATTCAAAATAAAAATTAGGCTACGGCAGGGCGATGGACTACCTCCTGTTCTTTTCAATGTCGCATTAGAGAAGGTAACACGAGGGATGTCATCTAATGAACTCACAGGAGTCCGGACCGGGGATGTGAACATCAAGTACATCGGATATGCCGATGATATGGTGCTACTATCTGGGTCGCAAGAAGAATTAGCGGAAATGACTGACGTTTTGGAAACAACAGCGAGGAAAATTGGACTTCAAATCAATCGTAATTAGACGGAATACATGGTTCTACACCGTAGGCATAATGAAACTCAAAAACCACCTCCATCCTTACAGACAACTGAAGGTTTTTATCATTAAGACAAGGAGTTCGAATACCTGGGCGCAGTATTCAGAGATGAACCATCCAGTAAAATGGAAATATGGGCAAGACTACAGTCAGGTAATAGCTGTTACCACAGCCTTAATACTCTCCTCAAAACCAGAAATTTGTCAATAAATTTCAAAATAAACATCTACGAAACACTCCTACAACCAGTAGTACTATATGGATGTCCCGCCTGGAGTACAATCTGAACAGACTGATGATACACTGCTGGCCACCGTAAATGCAACACCCTGAAGGAAGCATCCGAATCAAGTGAAATTTACACTATGGGTTTGCAGCGATGAGATATGCAACTGATTAGAATTTCAGCGCAGACGCCCGTCACGCGCGTCTGTGGCGCCACCTCATAGCGCCATTTAAGGCTTGGCGATTTCGACGAGTGTACGTTCGGCATGTGTGTTTACCTTGTGGTTGTTTCACAAGACGATCAGTTATGCCTCGTAGACAACAGCGAACATCTTTTGATCAAGTATCCGAGTTCGACAGAGGAAGGATAGTGGCTTACCGAGATTGGGGATTATCATACAGAGAAATCGCTAGTCGTGTTGGACGAAACCAAACAACTGTAATGCGGATATGTGACCGTTGGATGCAGGAGGGTACGACGGACCGACGTGGTCGATCGCATTCACCTCGGTGCACCACTGCACGTGCTGATAGGCAAATTGTGCGCATGGCAGTGACGGATCGCTCAGTGACATCCCGAACCATAGCGCAGCACATTGCGTCTGTAATGCACCATCCAGTGTCTGCGCGTACCATTCGACGCCGTTTACAGCAGAGTGGTCTGTCCGCAAGACGTCCATTGCTTCGTCTACCATTGACGCAGAACCACAGACGTCTCCGTCGCCAATGGTGTGATGACAGACGGATGTGGACGGCAGAATGGAATGACGTTGTCTTTACTGACGAGGACGCTTCTGTCTGCAGCACGACGATGGTCGGATTCGAGTGTGGAGACACCGTGGAGAGAGGATGCTGGACAGCTGCATTATACACCGCCGCACTGGTCTTGCACCGGGTATTATGGTATGGGGCGGTATTGGATATTACTCTCGCATGCCTCTAGTACGCATTGCCGGTACTTTAAATAGCCGGTGCTACATATCCGAGGTGCTGGAGCCAGTTGTCCTTCCTTACCTTCAGGGCTCGGCCACAGCCATATTTCAACAGGATAATGCGCGACCACACGTGGCACGCATTGTCCAAAGGTTCTTCGTCAATAACCAGATTCAATTGCTTCCCTGGCCGGCTCGCTCTCCGGATCTTTCGCCGATAGAAAACATGTGGTCCATGGTTGCTCAACGAGTGACCCAGATCACATCCCCAGCTGCCACACCAGATGATCTTTGGCAACGTATGGAAGCTGCTTGGGCTGCTGTACCCCAGGAACACATCCAACGTCTCTTTGACTCAATGCCGAGACGTGTGGCAGCGGTGATCTCCAACAGTGGCGGCTACTCTGGCTACTGATTCTGGCAGGAACCACATGTCACAGACGTCTGTAAACGTAATCAGTTGATACTTGGTCAACATGTTATCTACAAAATAAATTTTGTTGTGCTACCTCTTGTCTTTCTTGGTGTTGCATTTACGGTGGCCAGCAGTGTATTTGAAACGAAAGTCCTTCGGAAGATTTTTAGACCAGGTTACGATAATGAGAGTGAAAACTGGAGAATTCATCAAAAAACAGAGTTCTATGACATTCACAAAGAGCCGAACATGGTGGCTATAATGAAGACAGGACGACTCCAGTGGGCAGGGCATGTGCTCGAATGCAGGACAACCGATGGCCGTAAACTGTACTCAACACCAAACCAACCGGCAGAAGGCCCGTAGGAAGACCTAGAACACGATGGAGTGTCTGCGCACCAAAAGACCTACAGAGAGTGGGACTGCTGAAACGATGGCAGAAAGGAACTGAAGACAGGCTGAAGTGGAGGCAGTCTCTCAAAGCAGAGCGCGGTCCATTGGGCCTGATCGCGTAAAGTAAAGTAGTAAAGTAAGTAACGGAATACCGTAAATCTCCAGTAAATGAAGAAGGCATTCAGACATTCTGTTTATTTTAAACAAATACACCTGTTTTTAATGAGCGTACATCTTTCTAAGTCCCTCTAAAAGTTTCGGGATCTCCAGCATTAAGTTATGAGTTTACAGCAGAGATGTAGTCACGACCAGGTTGTTTCGATGACAAGCAGGCTACTACTCGTTACTGTTATTCTGGTTGTACTACGTCAGGATCTGCACTCCGCAAATCCCTCTGATATGCGTGCTCGAGGAACTTACTGAACCATTTATTGAGCTCCAGCTTCACTAATGTATGGAACGCAGGGAACAATTGTTATTTACATGCCTCTAAGCATGTTGTATGTAGTCTCTGCGCAGTGTAGGGAAACTTAATATATTTCTTCATCTTTCAGTACAGATATTTGAAACATTGGACGAGCAAGTAGGAATCCATGGATGATGTCAAGTAGCCCCACTGGCTGATACCCTTGGTATTAATCATTTTTTATGTTATATTGTTCACTGCTACCCAGTTACGACTGTGTAGCCTTTCCTAAGTCTGAAGTGCAACCAGTTATATTCTCAGATATTTGTGTTACAATCAACATACTTTTCTACGCCGCACAACTGTAGGAGCATTGTGCGATTTTCCGGTTAGAGTTGTAGGCATGACATCAGGTGTCACAAAGAAGAGACTACGCTATTTTCATAATTTCGTAACACCTCACGTCATGCCTGTAGCCACGTTATGCGTGGACAATTGTGTGACGTAAACAGGTACGCTGAATATAACCTGACCGTTTGTGTTTAATGGATTATATATGTTTGATATTATACAGGATGAAGAAAAATTCGCGCACTCGAAATTCCCAGCGTGATTTCGTATATACCGGCAGTACATAATTACGGCCAGGGCGTATTTGCGGCAATAAACGGACGTTAAAGATGGGAAATCTGGCAACACTGTAATCGCGTGTACAGCTATATCAGTGGATTGCGTTTTCGATTAGCTTACAGGAAGTGGAGGGTTCGATTCAGGGTCGAGACTTATTTGCTTTTATCTGCTAAAAGTAGTCTGCATGGTACGGTATTTGGCATCTTAATCGTCATACAGAGATTACAGTGGGTCTTCAACAAAAAGCTTGCAGTTATGTACTACGAACACAGAAATGGGAGTACAATCGTTTTCACTGGTAAGTTTTTAGAGAAGGTTTTCACATGTCATGGACGCGAATTGTTTCGCGCCGCTTTACCTACTAGATTCCACGCTTGTTTTGTGTGTATCCTCGCCCAGTGGTCCTATCGATTAATATCAACTAGTATTCTTGCCACGTTCAGATCCACTAAATTTTGTTGGAGCCTTACGTCATCAATATGGCTGGCAATGTGTTTTGAAAATAATTTTGATGGAACGGCGGGAGGGGGGGGGGGGGTGCACATAAAATAGTTTCGGAATCTAGTAAATGCAGCGGCGCGAAACAATTCGCTTCCATGACTTGCAAAAGGATTCTTTAAAAGCTGACCAATGAAAATGATTGTAGTTCCATTTCTGTGTTAGTAGTACGTAACTGCAAGTGTTTTGCAGAAGACCCACTGTAGTCTCAGAATGACGATTAAAGCGCGGTACCGTACCATGTAGACTACTTTCAGCGAATAAAAACAAATAAGTCTCGACCTGAAATCGAACCGACTACCTCCTGCATGCTAACCGAAAACGCTATCCACTGCACCTACTGCAAGGCACTACTGCACTATCCTGACAGAGATAGTTACTGTACACGTGATTACGGTGTTGCCAGATTTCCTATCTTTAATGTCAATTTACTACGCGAAATATGCACAGAACGAAATTTTATGAGAGGCATTTTTTATTGCCAGTATGTGAGGAATGGCGCTGTGAAGACTGAGTGCGCGAATTTTTCTTCACCCTGCATACCTTTTATATTATAGATTGACTACACAGTCGAAAGTAGTTTGTGAACAATATAAAAGAAAGGGCTGGTTTAAATCCAACAATAGTAGGTAGTGCAGGAAACTGACGTCATTGAAATTAATTCTAGGGGGCCCATTGCCACTAAGGTGTTGGAATGATTTCGTGGGGTAGCTAACAACTTTCCTCAAATGTCTGCCAGGTCAGATTTCTAAGTACATCCGTAACGCTCATTCGTGAACCAAACGAACCAATGACCATTCGTACTTCTACGCGTACGTTCAGTATCCTCTCTTGGTATTGTTGGTGTGGTCTCACACACTCGAACAATATTCTAGGATCTTTGCTAACGTACTGCATTTTCCCATTGTCCTGCTGATGTTGGAAGTTTCAACCAGCTTTCTCTATATGGTGCGAGCGGTGTGCTGACCTCACGCCCCTCCTATCTGCATCCTCCTCTGATGATGACACGACGGTCGGATGGTCCCGGTAGGCCACTCGTGGACTGCAGACGGAGTGCTTTTTTTCTCTGTATGGTACTGTGTGAGCTCACTGGCCTTTTAAGAAATCTTAAAACCCTAGTACTTTGTTGCCAATGCTTCAACCTTTGATCACTAGGATCTTAATAGTCTCTTCTTCCAGCGGCATTTCTTTGTTTCTTAAATTAATACTCTTAGAAATGTGGATGAGAGAGGCCCTGATAGAGGGGGGAATAGAAGGATCTGCTATGTCTGATGGTATGGTTGTTTGTTAACAATATGAGTTTATTCCCAAGAATTATGAGCTTTCATACGGTTACAAGTAGGCAGAAATCTCCCACAGTCTTCTGGACAAAGGCGTGTAGTATTCTGATGCATCCAGTTTCAGTATGTTAACTCAAGAGTTTAAGAAATCTTTGCAGTAATTATCAAACTTCCAAGTTTACGCTGAAGAATTTTCTCTTGGTTAATTCCTTCTATTCCGTCAGGGAACTCCCGGAAAAAATTAAGCTGCCCTGTCTTATATTGTTGATTATGATAATAAACACTCAGCAGCTTGTTGTCTGCATAGGATTGTGTAAATATTATTTTGCCTATTATTAACTTTTCTGGTGTTAATTTCATGTACGGATTCCTTCCATGAACGTGGAATTGGCTACTCAATTTTGTCCTACGGAACTATAAGCGTAAAATGAAAAAAATAGAAAATGGAAGATTTTATGTCGGATTTCATGTTCTAGATGGGATAGTTGGGCGTTCAGTTGAAGTCTTGGGTGAATATCCTGGTGTAGAAACACAGAGTAACAGTATTAGAAGTCAGCGGGATAATTTATCAGTTGTTCGTGCCATACGGGTAAGTTATGGAGGAATTAATGGGTGAAAACAAGTCAATTTGTTACAGCCTGGGGCCGGCCGGAGTGGCCTTGCGGTTCTAGGCGCTACAGTCTGGAACCGAGCGACCGCTATGGTCGCAGGTTCGAATCCTGCCTCGGGCATGGATGGGTGTGATGTCCTTAGGTTAATTAGGTTTAATTAGTTCTAAGTTCTAGGCGACTGATAACCTCAGAAGTTAAGTCGCATAGTGCTCAGAGCCATTTGAACCATTTTTTTACAGCCTGGGGAGGATGAGTGGGTCCAATTTATAGAGTACTGAAGGTTCCGAAACTCAAGTGAGAGGGGGACAAATTGAGATTTTATGGATTGTGGAGGCCGGGGAAAGAAAACAATCCTCATGCTTGAGACTACAGTTTAGAAATTAGCATACTCCTGAGATGCTTGCAAGATCACTTATACAGCGAACGGAGTGCTCCCTATAAGTCATTCGAACAACTACGACACGTTCACGTAACAGGAAGCACAGGACATTTGATTTCAAACAGATGTGCAGCAATTACACATAAAATATGGGTGCCACAGCTCACATAGAAAGGATGGAAACCAAAACTCAAAATAAAATATTGTTTATTACCTAAGTGCATTAGCTTCTTTCTAATCACTGATAAGGCAAAATAAATAATTGCAAAATGCACAAGGTTCAAATTAATTTGAAAGCACTTCCGATAAGCCCTTGGCACGGGGGGGATGGAATTGAAAAGGAAATAATACAATTAACTATCTGCACATAAACGGCCAATAATTGTTGAATCAGTCAATAAATTAAAGAACAGGCCCAGAAAAGTATATTTAGGTAAGAGTTCCCTTTCCTACGCCCGTGTTGAATTTAGCTAGCTAATTAATTTGGAAAAGTAAAGCCTTAATTTGAACCTCTTCCCTGTCACATCGCATGCAAGTATAGGTCATGTTTCCGTCGTTCTAAAACGCAGATACAGAGGAGGGCTGTACTGATATCTGATAATTATAAGTTGAGCTCCGGCTTCATCCAAGGCGACGAAGCTCCCCCTCTGAAAAACTAGGATGAAAGACTTCATCCCTAGAGACCTAAATACACTCCTGGAAATTGAAATAAGAACACCGTGAATTCATTGCCCCAGGAAGGGGAAACTTTATTGACACATTCCTGGGGTCAGATACATCACATGATCACACTGACAGAACCACAGGCACATAGACACAGGCAACAGAGCATGCACAATGTCGGCACTACTACAGTGTATATCCACCTTTCGCAGCAATGCAGGCTGCTATTCTCCCATGGAGACGATCGTAGAGATGCTGGATGTAGTCCTGTGGAACGGCTTGCCATGCCATTTCCACCTGGCGCCTCAGTTGGACCAGCGTTCGTGCTGGACGTGCAGACCGCGTGAGACGACGCTTCATCCAGTCCCAAACATGCTCAATGGGGGACAGATCCGGAGATCTTGCTGGCCAGGGTAGTTGACTTACACCTTCTAGAGCACGTTGGGTGGCACGGGATACATGCGGACGTGCATTGTCCTGTTGGAACAGCAAGTTCCCTTGCCGGTCTAGGAATGGTAGAACGATGGGTTCGATGACGGTTTGGATGTACCGTGCACTATTCAGTGTCCCCTCGACGATCACCAGTGGTGTACGGCCAGTGTAGGAGATCGCTCCCCACACCATGATGCCGGGTGTTGGCCCTGTGTGCCTCGGTCGTATGCCGTCCTGATTGTGGCGCTCACCTGCACGGCGCCAAGCACGCATACGACCATCATTGGCACCAAGGCAGAAGTGACTCTCATCGCTGAAGACGACACGTCTCCATTCGTCCCTCCATTCACGCCTGTCGCGACACCACTGGAGGCGGGCTGCACGATGTTGGGGCGTGAGCGGAAGACGGCCTAACGGTGTGCGGGACCGTAGCCCAGCTTCATGGAGACGGTTGCGAATGGTCCTCGCCGATACCCCAGGAGCAACAGTGTCCCTAATTTGCTGGGAAGTGGCGGTGCGGTCCCCTACGGCACTGCGTAGGATCCTAGGGTCTTGGCGTGCATCCGTGCGTCGCTGCGGTCCGGTCCCAGGTCGACGGGCACGTGCACCTTCCGCCGACCACTGGCGACAACATCGATGTACTGTGGAGACCTCACGCCCCACGTGTTGAGCAATTCGGCGGTACGTCCACCCGGCCTCCCGCATGCCCACTATACGCCCTCGCTCAAAGTCCGTCAACTGCACATACGGTTCACGTCCACGCTGTCGCGGCATGCTACCAGTGTTAAAGACTGCGATGGAGCTTCGTATGCCACGGCAAACTGACTGACACTGACGGCGGCGGTGCACAAATGCTGCGCAGCTAGCGCGATTCGACGGCCAACACCGCGGTTCCTGGTGTGTCCGCTGTGCCGTGCGTGTGATCATTGCTTGTACAGCCCTCTCGCAGTGTCCGGAGCAAGTATGGTGGGTCTGACACACCGGTGTCAATGTGTTCTGTTTTCCATTTGCAGGAGTGTAGAAGTAAGCTTCTGCTCTCCCTCTCAACAGTCATGTTGATTCTCCCAACACCGGATTCTCATTGGCCGACTGTGTTAGACCGTCGGAGCTCTGACCAATGAAAAATTTATAACACTGCCAACAGTATTCGTTCTCACAAGGAATCTGCTGTGATTAATCAGTAACACTCTTTTCTCTCCCTCCATGAGAGTGGTTTCAGATTCCAGTGGATGATAATGTTCGCTTGTACACGCTCACGAGTGTTCCTGTACGTCGTAATAAACCAACACCGTACTCTCTTCAAAAATTTAAACATCAGCTGCTGCTGACCTTCTTTGAGTCCATCAGATTCTTCTCCTTCTGAGTGTGCCATGTTTCTCATTCTCTTGCAGATCTGTATTTTTTTAGGAAGTATTCTGTACGCTGCTTCACATAATGGAAGTTTACAGCCCGCCAAATGAACTATTCAGTCCTCTGCGTTGCTCTTATCCGAACATCTGTTCACCATACCTGGCTCGGATCTCAGCCTCTTAGTCAGGAACAGTTTTACGACTTACTTGCTAATGTAACCCTGCAGCCTTCGCAATCCCACAGTCAGCCAGCAGATCCAGATTACAGGAAAAGTAACACATCTCCTTCAGCAAAGAAATGAAACAAAGTGAGTAGTAGCTATTAGATTCCCAGTGACTGGTGTTCGATTCATTTATATGCACACTTTGATGAGTCACAAGTAAGGTGAGTTAATTCGGGTAGTCAAATTTGGATAGTGAGTTATTAATTAGGTTAAAGAGCAGTTTTGCGAAAAACTGTAGGGTAACATATAGTATAATAGTTTCAGTCTAATACTACTTTGTTGGTAGAATTAGCTGATAAAGGGCGCAAATTAGTGGAGAGAACAAAAGTAGTCTGAAATATTTTGATATATGTTGAAAGTGGTTATACATGGGAAGGATATCCTAATGGGAAAGTGGCAGATTATGTTGCCTCAGAGTTCTTTTTCGTGTTGGTCCCTGTCTTTCGTGGGTTTCTATCCATTACTTTCAGTCTGTCATAATCTCATTAAACACCACTTGTCAATACGGTCGTCAGTTATGCTAAAGGGGGAAGTCGCGTTTACCATCTGTCTGTGAATCATATATACTTCCTTCTACGTGTTACGTTATTTTAACTGTTTGTGCATCATATTTCATGAGACTGAGATTGGGGATGAGCCCAGCCCTTTTCCAAAGGAGTTTCGAAGACCACCTGAAAACCGTACTCAGGGAGGCCGGTACACCAGACCAACTCTCGTTAATTGACAGTGAGGTTTCGATTCGATCATGGCTCGCTTCGCTGTCTGGGAAACTATTTCAGTGCCCATTGAGTTATACTAACGGATTGTTCTCCATTATGTTAATGTCTGTAGCATGTCATTAGTAAATCAGTGAGGTGAAGAGCTATCGTCATATGTTAATTTTCGTCGTCTTAATCACCTTAATCATTCCCTATCAGGAGCCTCATGCTACCCATATTACCTATTTTTTGTTCCCTTGACGAACGCTCCTGTGTGTTCACTGAATAGCTACTGTATCTCTGCCCACAGCACTCGCTATTGTCCCTCACCAGCACTCGCAGCACTCGCAGAGACAGACAGGAAGGGAGAGGGAGAAAGAGAGAGAGAGAGATGGAGAGGTGCATTAGCTATCAGCCATTACTGCAGGTGCGTGGGCTGGAGAGAGCACTAGTGAGGGATAGGCGGCAGGCGATGCTTTTGTCTCCGTTGTTCGCCAGTCA
Source organism: Schistocerca nitens (assembly GCF_023898315.1). Classification (NCBI taxonomy): domain Eukaryota; kingdom Metazoa; phylum Arthropoda; class Insecta; order Orthoptera; family Acrididae; genus Schistocerca; species Schistocerca nitens. The sequence continues at coordinate 704,632,850 of NC_064617.1, read as the reverse complement.
GTAACAAGATCCACGGACGCTCCCTACCGCCAGGCGTTTGTTTACGTTTCTGTTAGCAGCGCAAAGAGCCGACCACTCAGACAGAAAGTGGGTCGCTCAGCTCTCCCTTTGTGGTTCTACAGTACTCTGTGCACCGAGTACAGAATGAAAACAGGTGATCCCTTCAGATAGCGTTGCGTGTTCATGTAGTCCTGTCATGTAACTAGCGGTCATCTTTTCATCAATTACCTTGCTGAATTTTGGCTACCGGCCTGAAATACGAACGTACGAAATATCTGACAAGATTTCCAATTCTGCTGAAGAGTTCCTAACAAAACAGCATATCATTCATAATGAAGAGGTATCCAGATGTTATCACAACTTCTGGCATACACCAAGGGAATTTTATAGGATCATTATTGTCAATAACACATTTTTCAAAAGAAGTAGGTGAACTGGTGTATCAACGTCCGGTATGTTAGATCTGTTTTCATACAGGCGGTACCCGTGGTCTTATTGTATGGCTGGAGATAATCGCTTAAGCATGGGCTACATTTTAAATTCAGCCTTCTACTGACTGTGTAACGTAGTACAGTTTCAGGAGACCACTCAGAAGAATTGAGTATCGTTTGCTAGTGTTTCCTAGTGAGGCACACAGATGTCAGAGTAATTTGTGGACGTTGTATTCAAACAAGCACGTGCAACGCGACATCTTAATGCACCGCACGTTGTAAGGGCGGTCTGTTTGATCCAAAAAAGATGGACTTTCTGTCGTGTTGATGAAGATGCCAATTCCTCTCCGTGTGTCGTTCACACGTTGTGGACACTACAGGATGACAGGTCAGTACACAGGGCTTGTTGCACTAGGTCGCGGACGCATTACAACCGCACGTGAAGACCGATATCTGGCCATCTCTGTGTTGCAGCGTCGTAGGGAAATCGCCAGAGCACTGCAAGACGATCTCAGAAGTGTCACTGGAGGCGCTTCGTGCTATGAGACTATAAGGAACTGGTTACTTGAAACGCGTTACAACTCAGACGTCCTGTTCGAGTAACCTACTTGACACGGCAACATCATGCAGCTTGCCTTGAGTTCTGCCATTACCATGTCGACGGACAGCTTCGTAACTGGCGAAACGTATTAGTCACACATGAGTCCAGATTTCCTCTGATGCATGATGAGAGTTCATGTGTGGAGAACCATGGAGAGCAGTCGTGAGGGTCCATGCCCTCTTTTGCATGTCGTCTCTAATTTTCATCAATTTTATTAATGTTCTATGTCATTGCAGAGTGGTAACAGACCCAAAAAGGTTATAGTAATGAGAGTATTTGTACTGAGAGCTCAAAAAGTACTTTTCACATGTTGGGTTACTTTCCTGGATGGCATGTGCGCAGCGAGCATCAGAGGACGCGGCACACTGCATTTCCGGTTGGGGGCTGCACTTCCCCGAATTCTGAGGGGTTCGTACAATGGGCTTAAGCGCCAGGCGGAACGACTGACGTTGGTCGAGTTTCGCCTATTGTATGCAGGGCGAAACGACCTGTGAGACGTCTGAGTGTCGCTGCAGTCTATGTGTTTACCGTTCTGGTGCGTCCGGAATGAAGACTCCTGGCACCGACTCACTGCATTGTCCTCTTAATTCTGAGAATATTTGTGGACCATGCCCTGCTGGGTGCGACTCTCTGGCGCCGGATGGGCAGTGGTCTAGGCATGTTGTTTTCGTGGCCGGTCAAACGGTAAGTCCAGTGCCCTCAGCTGAATAGCAGAGGCATGACTGGTCAAATTAAGCTGAGGCTAGTTGACGTCATAAAGCCTGCTCGAAATTGGAGGGAACGGTCACTGTTGGCGCGAATGATGTTCTGAGACAGTGTGGGGAAATTTTGGAATCAGCACTGATGCTGATTCGTGGTTTTCGAGAAGAGTAGAGAGTTGAGCAATGTTGGCTTCGCTCTTGCGTTGCGCGGCCAGTAGCATCCGGGATCTGATCTTCATCAGAGTCGGACGGTCTTGCGACTTAGTCGCACTTATTCGGCAGAACTTAGAATTCTGGGACAGCCTTCGAGGCCAGGGGTTGAAACAGAGTTGGTACACAGCAGAAGTCAGCACCTACATCATCAGAACGCTGCCTACCGACGACGTGCTGCAGATTTCAGGTCGGTTACAGTATTTTGCGGTTCCGACATTGTAGGACCTATCATTTTTATACTGAATCCCTCCGCAGCATGCGAGCTCACTTAGCTGCAAGTCCACTTAAACACGTTTATGTTGATGGACATAACAACTGAATAATTGTTTACTTTGTTTATAGACAACATTTCAATCCAGGTACACTGTAGGCTCTTGCGAGCAAACTGAGCAAATAAAGTAATGTTCAAAATGTGTGTGAAATCTTATGGGACTTAACTGCTAAGGTCATCAGTCTCTAATCTTACACACTACTTAACCTAAATTATCCTAAGGACAAACACACACACACGCATGCCCGAGGGAGGACTCGAACCTCCGCTGGGACCAGCCGCGCAGTCCATGACTGTAGCGCCTGAGACTGCTCGGCTAATCCCGTGCGGCTAAAGAAAGTAATAGGACTAGCTACAGTTTGTAATATTAACTGCAATGACCACAAAGTGGAAGTAAGTACACAGTGCAATGATAAGCAGACCTGACATTATTCGGATAAATTCCTGTCTGGGTAGTTATTCGAATAAGTAAATCATTCCAACAAAATTACTCACCAATAAATTATTTCTAACTTAAATAACAAATAATATACAGTTCCACTGTATTTCCTTTGTTCACTTCTTGTAGACGATTCTATAGCTAGTATTTGTTCCTTTGACTCCGTGAACTTTGTACTTGATAAATAACTTATAAACATAATTGTTACAAAATTGTTTCGTGGCTCAGTGATTTACGTTTCAGACTACACAAAAAAAAGGTTTGGGGTTCGATCCGTGATCGGTCATACAATATTATTTACTAACGGCATCTTTCACCTATAACAATGAAGAAATAACAAGTCAAGTGGTACGACATTTGAGACTATATGGCCGGCCGCGGTGGTCTCGCGGTTCTAGGCGCGCAGTCCGGAACCGTGGGACTGCTACGGTAGCAGGTTCGAATCCTGCCTCGGGCATGGATGTGTGTGATGTCCTTAGGTTAGTTAGGTTTAAGTAGTTCTAAGTTCTAGGGGACTGATAACCACAGCAGTTGAGTCCCATAGTGCTCAGAGCCATTTTTTGAGACTATATGATGAAATGTAGTTCTTCATCTAACTGGCTGTCTAGATCTGTCAAGAGGGGGGAGCAAGCTATGGGCACACCACCATGCCTGGAACAGCACTGGACTGTTCAAACCAACATTCCGTTTGAGCACAGCTTTACTCGATTTGATGGCATAAAACATGAAATGTAAAAGTTCCTATATTGGATGGGCTTTACAGTTAAGCTACTTCGCAGCAAATTCAACACACTCTACAACTGCCAGAAATTCTCCACCTCCACTTGCTATTGTACACAAGTACTCTACGTAAGTAGCCAACGTTGACAATGTAGCATACTGAAACTCAGAGTCTTCAACAACTTTTTTTAATTGCTTTAACTATCTGATATGAGTGTCTCCTCGATACAATTACGTAATTCATTCACGTTTGTAGTGCCACAAAATGTGTGAACCAAGTAAGAACTCGACTGTGGCTAACGACTAACGTCACCAGACTTATACCCTAAGGTCTCCTAGAACGTTTATGGAACGGTGATTAACATGTAGAGTTACTGGAAAATATTTTAAGATAAAATAATTCTGAGTAAGCTTTCCATTAGAAGATGGAATAGTTTTTCGATGAGACACGACATGTGTGTCTACTGTTATGTAGTGTTTTGAGACTGAAAAATTCCAGAACAAACACTGGGTTTTGCTACACAAAGAAGTTCAAAATACTGGAGCACATTGGAAACTTTTTCTTATCGAGGAAATGTCTAGGGAAGACAGGTAGACTTTTAGAGTATAGAGACAGACAGACAATTCCAAGGCAAAGTAGCATACATATGACATCATCGATGCGTTATCATATTCCCGCCCCCCTTCCTCCATGCCACTGACGAACGCTAATTACGCCATGTATAAAATAGAGGTGTATTCAAATTTTGGTGGTAAAGTCAATTTTTGGTCGGTTTTTCCCCCCACTCCTGTGACATCACTATGGAAGGAGGGCTGTTGTCCTAAGTGCGAAAAAGTGAGAAATTAAACAACCCAAAATGGTGCAAGTCAGGCTGGTGCATATACATCACTTATGCTAACTATAAAATCCAAGATACTGACGCTGAATACTAGTACAGATCTGTGATACCTTAATCCAAGCTGCTAGGACAAATGGAAGTAATGAGCCTGCTAGAAAGCTCCTAGTCCTATAGAGACCTGTAGGGCTATTTATAGCAGTCATGTCACTTATTCTAATTGAGGAATTCCATTCTGCCTGTTGTTAACTAAATTGTTCTCCTCTTTCCTCTGAGGCCCACATTTAACCCAAGTTGTGCTGTGCTTACACAACCCTCCCCCCTTTAAGACATTACAGTTTACACAAGTCCCCTTCTACTACAGTTATAGCAATTTGAATCTGGTGAGAAAATCCCCTTAACCCCCCCCCAGTTTAAAATGACAGGCAGTCTTCGGGCTGTCAAAACTACAGAGCAACAGTCCTAACGTTAAAACTGCATAACTCACTGATGCAACCTGTATGGTTTCACTATCACATTTAGTGTGGGAAGGAACAGTAGCTATAGTTCCATGAAAACATGGGAGAACTGCCGGATGTCATTAACGTCCTGCCATGATATTTCGGCGCAGAGTCTTCTGGCCCTCTTCAGGTGAGTACCACTGTAGTAGTACTGGTGAGTACGAGTTTTTTTTTCCTTTGTTGTGATTTCATTCCCTGCCCCATATGGGCAGGGGAGGGCTGTCGGCGGCACAATCCGCCGCTCTTCAGCCAAGTGACATGACAACTGAAAATAAGAATAAAATGTTACATACATAAGGCGATAAAAAAGGGGAACTTAAAACAGAATAATGGAGAAAATGGAGGTAAAAATAGACTGCCATGGAGACGTTCATGGAGGACAGTTAAAAAAGTCACCAGAAAGTAAAAAAAAACACAGTTGGCTATTCTTAAAACACAGAGAAGACACTGAATGGACATGCACAGGTTAAAAGTCGGCAACAGTATTAAAAACACTCCAGAACAGCACATTTAAAACCCACTTCGAGCACACATGATGAAGAATAAAACTGCCAGGTGGGACCTGCCGAGGGAAAGGTCAGAGAGGATGGAAAAGGAGGGGAGAGCAAGGGGCAGCAGGGGAAGCGGCAGGATGAAGAGAGGAGGGGCGTCAGCAGGTACACGAAGAGGCAGGAGACACGTGGGGTGGGAGATGAAGAGGGAAGAGAGGGCAGGAGGGAGTGCAGAGACACTGAAAGGGTGCACAAGAGAGGGAGGGGGAGTAGGAGGGAGAAGCCGCTCATGAGGAGGGATGGGGAGGAGAGGGAGCCCTGAGGAGGGGGCAGCAAGATAGGGTTGGAGTTGGTAGGAAGGGTAGATGTCAGGGCAAAGTTCATCATCCGGGAGGGGTAGATGGTGGAAATTGTGTTGGGAAAGGAGATGGAGGGTGTGGAGATGGAGAGGTGGTGGGACACAACGATAAAGGCGCGGCAGCTGGTTGGGGGTTTAGAAGATGGGAGACACCAAGGGGTGAGGGGGATCAAGGTGGCGGATAATATATAGTGTGTGGATGCATTCAAGGCAAAGGAGAAGGTGGGGGAAGGAGATGAGGTCGTAGAGGATGCGCGTGGGGGACAGAAGGCGGATGCGGATGGCGAGGTGGAGCACATGGCATTCAAGGACTTGGAGGGCTTTATAGAACCAGGGAGGGGCGAAAATCCAGGCTATGCTGGCATAACAGAGAATGTGGTGGATCAAGGATTTGTAGATGCGAAGGATGGTGGAAGGATGCAGACCCCACGTCCAGCCAGACAGGAGATTCAGAAGGCGGAGGTGGTTGTGAACTTTGTTTTGGATGGTGAGGAGATGGGGAGTCCAGGTGAGGTGAGGTGGTGGTCGAGTGTGAGGCCAAGGTATTTGAGGGTAGGAGTGAGGTGGATAGGACGGCCATAAATGGTGAGGTAGAAATCATGGAGGCGGAAGGAGCAGGTGGTGCGGCCTATGATGATCGCCTAGGTCTTGGGGGGGATTGATACGAAGGGACCACTGGTTGCACCAAGTGATGAAATGGTCAAGGTCGGTTTGGAGAGTACGTTTGGACCGTTGAAGGGTAGGAAGGCGGTGTCATCAGCAAACTGGAGAAGATGAACAGGTGGGGGAGGTTTGGGCATACCAGCAGTGTACAGGAGATAGAGGAGAGGGGAAAGGATAGAACCTTGGGGCACGCTGGCAGAAGGATAGAAAGTACGGGAGTTGGAATTGTGGGTAGTCACATAGGAGGGACGATGGGAGAGGAAGGAAGCAACGAGACGGACGAAGCTGATGGGGAGAGCATAGGTCTGGAGTTTGAAGAGGAGCCTGGGATGCCAGACACGGTCATAGGTATTCTGGAGATCGAGGGAAACAAAGATAGTGGAGCACTCGGAGAAGGAAGGCCGGAAGCCACATTGGGTAAGGGGAAGGAGGTGGTGCCAGTTAAGGTGGCGGTGAATACAGTGAGAGAGGATGGCCTCGAAGAGCTTACTGAACACGGAGGTGAGACAGATGGGACGATAGGAAGAGGTATCAGAGGGGGGTTTGTTAGGTTTAGGGAACAGCAGGACATGGGAAGTCTTCCACAGGTAGGGGTAAAATCCAGTGGAGAGGAGGACATTGTACAGGGTAGCAAGGACAAACGTTCATGGAGGACAGTTAAAAAAGTCACCAGAAAGTAAAAAAAACACAGTTGGCGGCAAGTGGAGGGAGAGAGGAGGGGTGGGGGAGAGAGAAACGTGGAGGGCCAACAGCGTCCTCTACTGGTGGTGTTGTGAACTAGGTCAGTTGGTCTCCGAACCTCATAGTGAACACACAAAATTTGATATTTCCGCCAATAAACTTGAATTCCCGAAATTTGCCTAGGTGGGGGGCATCAGGAGAGGGCAGGAGGAGGGTTAAGAGGTAGGCAAGGCGTGTGTATTTACCAGAAGGTTGGGGATGGGCGCATGTGCTGGCCAGGAAAAACACGTGGTGTTATCAGGAGGTGTGGGGAAGTAATTGATCAAGTAATTAATTTGCATATTTGATATCAAAAGTGTGTTTATACTCCTTTCACCCTGCTACTATTTATCTGTTAAATGGTCACACTCACCAGACCCCTTTCCCATCATCAGTTTTGGAGGGTAATTTCGATAAATTATAGGAGAGGCTAGCCACCCCATGTAGGATTTATATCAGAACCATTAAGATAGCATTACACACCTTGTGCAGATTCAATACAAATTCACTTGGGTATGATTTGCAAAACGTCAGGATTCTGCATCCTAACTTGTATATTAGTCAAGGGTCCCACGATAGCACACATGCGATTAGTTTCCAACATGGGACATTCCATTTCAGAAATTGCTAGGAAATTCAATATTCCGAAATCCATAGTGTCAAGAGTGTGCCGACAATAACAAATGGCGTTTGTGTAGAGTGAACATCGCTGGCTAACAAGCACCACTGCTTGAAATAGCCGCAGAAATCGATGTGGGATCTACGATGAACGTATCCGTTAGGACAAGGAGGCGAAATTTTGTGTTAATGGGCTACGGTAGCTGATGATCGAAGCGAGTGCCTTTGCTAATAGCACGGCATCGTCTGCAGCGAACCTGTTGGTCTCGTGACCATGTCGGTCACCCTAGACGACTGAAAACTTGTGGCCTGGTCAGATCAGTCCCGATTTCAGTTGGTACGAGCTGATGGTAGAGTTCCACACTCCACGAAGCCATGAGCCCTAGTTGCCAACAATGCACTGTACAATCTGGTGGTGGCTCCATAATGTTGTGGGCTCTGTTTCTATGGAATGGACCGTGTCCTCTGGTGCTAGTGAAACCGATCATAGGCTGGAACTGATTATGTACGGCTACTTGCAGGCCATTTTCAGCCATTCATGGACTTCATGTTCCCAAACAATAATATGCCATGTCACCAGGCCACAATTGTTCACAATAGGTTTGAAGAACAGATTGGATAATTCCAGCGAATGATTTGGCCACCCAGATCGCCTGACATGAATCCCATCAAAAGCATGTGGGACATAAACGAGAGCTCAGTTCGTGTAGAAAATCGTGAACAACACTCTTATATTTATGGATACCTGTAGAGACGGTAAGACTCCGTATTTCTACAGGAAATTTTCAACGACATGTTGAATCCTTGCCACGTCGAGAAGCCACCATTTTCTTGAGTCATCAGTCTTCTGATTGGTTTAATGCGACCCGCCGCAAATTCTTCTCCTGTGCCAACCTCTTCGTCTCTGAGTAGCACATGAAACCTACATTCTCAGTTATTTGCTGAATGTATTCCTATCTATTTCTTCTACAAATTTTGCCATCTACAGATTCCTCTAGTGCCACGGAAGACATACCCTCATATTTTAACAGATGTCCTATCATCCCGTCCCTTCTCCATACCAACATTTTCAATCTACCCCTTTCCTCTCCTCTTCTGTGCAGAACCTCCTCATTCCTAACCTTGTTGGCACGTGTAATTTTAAACTTTCGATTGAGCATCACTCCTCAGATGCTTCGATTCTGTTCCGGTTTTCCCACAGTCCTTGTTTCAGTACCATACATTGCTGTGCTTCAAACGTTCATTCTCAGAAATGTATTCCTCAAATTAAGGCCTATGTTTGAACTAGTAGACTTCTCTTGGCCAGGAATGTCCTTTTTGCCGATGCTAGTCTGCTTTTGATGTCCTCCTTGCTCCGTCCGTCATTCATTACTTAACCGCCTAAGTAGCAGAATTCCTTAACTTCATCTACTTTGTGATCATCAATCCTGGTGTTAAGATTCTCGGTGGTCTCATTTCTGCCTCTTCTCATTAGTTTCGTTTTTCTTCGATTTATTCTCAATCCATATGCTGTACACATCAGACTGTTCCGTCCACTCAGCATATCCACTCATTAATCTTCATTATCACTGAGGATAGCAATGTCATCAGCGAATCTTATCATTAATATCCTTTCACCTTGTATTTTGATTCCATTGTTGTACCTTTCTTTTATTTCCATCATTGTTTCTTTGATGCACAGATTGAATAGTAGGGGCAAAAGTCTATATTCCTGTCAAACACCCTTTTTAATTCGAGCATTTCGTTCTTGGTCTTTCACCCTTCATACTCCCTCTTGGTTCTTTTAAACGTTTGATGTTATCCGTCTATTCCTACAGCTTACCCATTATTTTTCAAGCTATTTCGGACATATTGCGCCGTTTTACATAGTTGAGTGTTTTCTCCAGGTCGACAAATCCTATAAACGTGTTTTGATTTTTTTTTAGTCTTGCTTCCACTATCAACCGCAACGTCAGAGCTGTCTCTCGACCGCCATTACCTTCCTCAAAGCCAAACTGATCGTCATCTAACAAGTCTGCAATTTTTTTTTCCATTCTTCTGTATATTATTAACGTTAGCAACTTGGATGCGTGAGATGTGAAGCTGATTGAGCAACAGTCCTCCCACTTGTCAGCTCTTGCAGTGTTTGGAATTGTGTGGATGATGGCATATCGCCAGACTAACACATCCGGCACACCAAAGTGAATAGTTGTTTTGTTGCCACTTACCTCAATGATTTTATAAATTCTTATGGAATGATATCAATCCCTTCGTCCTTATTTGATCGTAAGTCTTTCTAAGCTCTCTTAAATTCTGATTCTGATAGTGTATCCCCTATCTTTTGTAAATATTTTCTATCACATCAGAAAAATCTATCCCGTCATAGAGACCTTGAATGTACCCTATTCACTTATGCGCTCTCTGCATTTAACTGTGGAATTTCCATTGGACTCATAATGTTACCACCTTGCTTTTAATTTCGCTGAAAGTGGTTTTGACTTTCCTATATGCTGAGTCAGTCTTTCCTATAATCATTTCTTTTTCGATTTCCCTATATTTTTCACGCAACCATTTCTTCTTAGCTTTCCTGCACTTCCCATTCATTTAGTTTCCGAGCGACTTGTATTTCTTTATTGGTTCAAATGGCTCTGAGCACTATGGGACTTAACTGCTGAGGTCATCAGACCCCTAGAACTTGGAACTACTTAAACCTAACTAACCTAAGGACAGGACACACAACCATGCCCGAGGCAGGATTCGAACCTGCGACCGTAGCGTCGCACGGTTCCAGACTGTAGCGCCTAGAACCGCTCGGCCACCACGGCCAGCCTGTATTTCTTTATGCCTGAATTTCCCTGAACATTTTTGTACTTCCTTCTTAATCCATCAAATGAAGTATTTAGTCTGTTCTTAAATCATTTATCTGATTTGGGAGTCTCTGCCTGACCATGATGTAATCAAATTGAAATACTCACGTTTCACCTAGCCTTTTGCAAGTATGTCTTTGCAGTATGTTTCTTTGTACCTATGCTTTTCTTTCCAACTTCTGTGATTGCCCTTTTTAAAAATTTCAATTCCTCTTCAAGTGTACTGCCTATACAGCTATTCCATACTGCTTTATCTATAGCCTTAGACAATTTCAGGCGTATGTCGTCACTCCTCGGTACTTCCGTACCCCACTTCTTTGCGTATTGATTCTTCCTGACTAATCTTTTAAGCTTCAGCCTACCCTTCACCACTACTATGTTTTGATCTGAGTCTTTATCTGTTCCTGTGTACTCCTTACAATCAATTATCTCATTTGGGAATCTCTGCCTGACCATGATGTAATCTAGCTAAAATCTTCACACGTCACCTGGCCTTTTGCAAGTATACCTCCTCCTCTTGTGATTCTTGAATATTCGCTTTTCATAGCTGAAATTTATTGAAGAACGCCATTAATCTTTCTCCTCTCTCATTCCTCATTTGAGACTCATATTTTCCTGTAACTTTTTCTGCCACTCTTTCCCTACAACTGAATTCCAGCCAGAGATGATTATTCGGGAGGACGACGGTTCAATCCCGCGTCCGGCCATCCTGATTTAGGTTTTCCATGATTTCCCTAAATCGCTCCAGGCAAATGCCGGGATGGTTCCTTTCAAAGGGCACGGCCGACTTCCCTCCCTGTCCTTCCCTAATCCGATGAGACCGATGACCTCGCTGTCTGGTCTCCTTCCCCAACACAACCAACTAAGAGATGATTATTAGATTTTCATCTCCCTTTACATACTGTATTACCCCTTCAATATCCTCATATATTTTCTCTATCTCTTCATCTTCAGCTTCCTTCGTTGGCATGTATAGGTGAACCATCGTTGTCGAAGTTGGTTTGCCGTCGATTCTGATAAGAACAACTGTATCACTAAACTGTTGACATTAACACAACACAATTTTATGCTGCTATTGATATTAACCCATACTCATCTGGACAGAAATCCTTGTTTTCTTTCCATTTCACTTCACTGGCCCATTCAGTCTCTAGACTGAGCCTCTTCATTTCCCTTTTCAGATTTCCTAGCTTCCGTACCACGTTCAAGCTTCTGACATTCCACGCCCCCACTCGTAGAACATCATCCTTTCGTTGGTTTCTCAATCTTTTCCTCATAGTCACGTGTCCCGTGGTAGTCCTCTTGCAGATCGGAATTGGGGTTCAAATGGTTCAAATGGCTCTGAGCACTATGGGACTCAACTGCTGAGGTCATTAGTCCCCTAGAACTTAGAACTAGTTAAACCTAACTAACCTAAGGACATTACAAACATCCATGCCCGAGGCAGGATTCGAACCTGCGACCGTAGCGGTCTTGCGGTTCCAGACTGCAGCGCCTTTAACCGCACGGCCACATCGGCCGGCTCGGAATTGGGGAGCCGGCCGGAGTGGCCGAGCGGTTCTAGGCGCTTCTGTCTGGAACCGCGCGACCGCTACGGTCGCAAGTTCTAATCCTGCCTCGGGCATGGATGTGTGTGATGTCCTTAGGTTAGTTAGGTTTAAGTAGTTCTAAGCCGATGTAGAGGTCATCGTAACACTTGTTTCCATTTCAGGCCCCATGTCCTGTGAATACATGATAGATGCCTTCTGCATTCTCATTCTGTTGATCATTGCATATTCTTCCGTTTTCAAAGGTAATTTTCGACCCCAAGGACAAGAGTGCCGTGAACCTCTGTCCGCTCCACCGTCCTCTTTAATAAGTCCTTTGGCAGATTGAGAGTGACTTCTTATGCCGGAAATCTTCGGTCGGCAATGCTCATTATAAATCAAAATTTAAACAGCGGCGGGTATCGAACCCGGAACTGATAAAGTTTTGATTGTTATTCGGAGACTCTAACCCCAGACCGCGAGTGCACAATATCGCACTATGCCGTTGAAAGGAGCTCCGTCACAGTATTAGGAGTTGTGTATAAACAAATCACCTATCATAATGTTTTAGCGTGCTATATGCTCTAGGAGCCTCCAGCAGCCGGCCGCGGTGGTCTCGCGGTTCTAGGCGCGCCGTCCGGAACCGTGCGACTGCTACGGTCGAAGGTTCGAATCCTGCCTCGGGCATGGATGTGTGTGATGTCCTTAGGTTAGTTAGGTTTAAGTAGTTCTAAGTTCTAGGGGACTGATAACCACAGCAGTTGAGTCCCATAGTGCTCAGAGCCATTTGAACCATTTGATCCTCCAGCAGATGGATGTGAGAGCTATGGCTCAGTAATTCTGTGGATCTCATGTATTATACATGTTACACATTGGAATGAGCTTCGCTCTATTCCAGTGACGCAGAACTATTTGCTGCATTCTGCATTCTGCCACCCTTTTTTGCAAATGAACTCCTTCGGCGAGAGCCTACTATATTACAGTATTAGGACGAATGGAGGCGCCCGACCAGTCAGCCCGTGTATGTCCTTACTGGGTAACTGGAGGTCCGCCGCCCGCCGCCCGCCGTCAGCTGCACAGCGTCCGCGGCCTTCCTCGCGCCCATCGCCGCGGCTGTAAACGGCCCGTGGGAGGCCGCACCGCAATGGGACGGCAGCTTGACGTCACGCCGGCGGCCGAAAAACTGCCGCTAATGGAGAAATATCGGGTGACCTGCCGCGCAGCACCAACTACTGTGCGGGCCCGCTCCACGTCTCCCTGCAGCGCCAGCGGAGCGAACTGGTTACATTAGGCTACATTAGTGGATGGCGGAGGGTACTGCTTTGCACATCACAAAACAAGAAAATGGAATACTCTACTACATCAATGTGAGTCGGTGTCAGTGAACTCGCATAAACACCTGCTCTAGTAATTTTTAAGGCTACGAAATGGAATGATGGCGCCAGCTTAATCGTAGGTACAACACGTAGGAGAATTCAGTTCGTTGATAGACCACTAAGAACAGAAGGAAGAAGAAAGGAAGATTAGAGTTTAACGTCCCGTTGACAGGAAGGTTACTGGAGACGGATTACGAAAGAACTGGGAAAGAAACTGACTGTGCCCTACAAAGCAACCATCCCGGCATTTCCCTGGGGCCATTTGAGAAAATCACGGAGAACTGAAATGTCGAGGGCCGGCCGGGGAGTTGAACAGTCGTCCTCCCGAATTCGAATCCATTTTGCTAACCACTGCACCATCTCACCCTGTAATGTTAGCAAAGGGCATTCAGTTTACGAAGGTGATTGTGTACAAAGCACTCTCTCAGTCTGTCACCCTTATTATGAACAACATTTCTGACTGGTGGGGTCTGAGCGTGGGTGGTAGTCAGGTGGGAGATGGGAGGGAGAGGACATTTAAAGACAACGTTTTCATGTTTTTCTTGAATATCTTGAATACCACGGCACCTAGCGATAATGGATAATGTTTCGCCGGCCGTAGTGACCGAGCGGTTCTAGGCGCTTCAGTCCGCTACGGTCGCAGACTCGAATCCTGCCTCGGGCATGGATGTATGTGATGTCCTTAGGTTAGTTAGGTTTAAGTAGTTCTAAGTTCTAGGGGACTGATGACCTCAGAAGTTAAGTCCCATAGTGCTCATAGCCATTTGAACCATCTGATAATGTTTCTCACTACAAAATTAAACTACGTTAAATTTCCTACCAAAAACTACCTATCATTTCTTATGTAGGACTAATAGTATCCGCCTTGGAAGAGATGGAAAAATAGCAGATTATTAAAAATACCATACTAAAATTAATCTATATTGTTAAATAACTTGAGTTAAGAATCAATATTAAATGTTTGTAGCACGTCTAAGTACAGTAGATGTGAGGTCATTCTAATTAGTGGCTCTCTTTCTACAGCGTTTTGAAAGTGGAACCTTAACTATGGACACCCTGGAGATTATCTAGGTTTTACGGAACTTCACATATTTCAACACAATTCAAGCAATGGATTACAGCAGTTTACTGTTCCAAATTTAAACATGATTAGTCCTATGGAACAGGACTGATCATATTTTCGTACAGAACAGTAAGCCAGCCGTTTTGGGGTTTGTTGTAAGTGGGTCCACAGAGCTGAGCCCACTATACAAGTGCCAGTAATTCCAGTCAACCGGCAACTCAGTTAATGGTGTGAGAAGTGTAGTAAATTTCTGGACATTCATTAATTCACCACCAAGAGATTACAACATGGTTACATAGGTCTGTAATATGCTGTCAACTACAGACAGCATCCTGACGCCACATTTAACTACCCAATCCCTGCCGGCCGGAGTGGTCGTGCGGTTCTGGGCGCTACAGTCTGGAACCGAGCGACCGCTACGGTCGCAGGTTCGAATCCTGCCTCGGGCATGGATGTGTGTGATGTCCTTAGGTTAGTTAGGTTTAATTAGTTCTAAGTTCTAGGCGACTAATGACCTCAGAAGTTGAGTCGCATAGTTCTCAGAGCCATTTACCCAATCTCTTTCGCACCAACACTACATAAGTCAGAACACTACACTTAAAAATTAGCCACTTCTCAGCCATTTTTTATAGAAACGTATTTTACATAAAAGCTCACTTAACAATAGCAAGTAAGGATTCAACTATTTAATTAAAAACAACTTCACTAAATAAACATGATCTCAGAGAACTAATGTTCTCTGCTTGCATAAGAGAACTGGAAAGAAAATGATCGGGTGGTGTAGTCTGTCTGTAAACTTAAAAGCGAATAGTGTGCGAGGTGGAAGAAACTAGAGTGACATCGTCATGTGGTACGAGTGTGTAGTTCCACATGAAAAAGCGAATTTGACACCGGAACTATGTAAATAATGTTGCTACAAAAATCACAGCATGTCATTTACTGAGACCATATTCAGAAGTCAGTTAGATGGAAAAATTATTGTGATATTTTAGACTTTTTAAAAAATATACAAGTTGAACTAACGCAGCAGGCCACGACAAAGAACCAGATGATGAAATACACCAAGGAAATAATATTACATTGGAGGACGTACGAGAAGTATTTAAACAGATGAATAACAGAAAAACAGCAGGGCACGTTAATGTTGACGTAGAACTTCCAAATGTGAAGAATTAATGTTAGGGCTCAGACTGTTGCAATTATTGAATGAATGCTGGAAACGGAAGACTGTACCCTGCTTTTGGAGAGTGGCGGGAGTAATAAGTATCACGCTATGAAAAAGCAGCAAAAAATGCTCTTGAAAATTACATTATCGATAAACTATGTGCAACAATAACTGAGTGTAGACTGAGGAACAAAATGGTTTTGAAAAGGTACGTTCATGCAGTGACAATATTGCTATAGTGCAGTATATAACTGAAAACAGACGAGAACGTAATCTGGACACCGACATTGCTTTTGTAGCCTATGAAAAAGCCTTCTCCAGAGTGAATAGGTATACGCTGCCCAATATAATGGAAAGACGAGGCTATCCTAAATATTTGACACGAGTGACGAAAAGTTTGTATTTCAATAATGAACTTTTAATAAATACACGCAAAGAGAGATAAGGACCATTAGCAGTTAACACAGGCATACGACAAGTGTGTAAGTCCTCATGCACTGTACATATTAACGACATCGCACGCTTACAGCAATGAAGGCAAGAAGCTAATTCTGGATTAAAATTAATACCTAGAAACACACATTTAAATACCGCACCTTGCTGATGAGCACATAATTTTACAAAACATGGAGAACGATTTATAATCTGCCCTACATCGGTTAGACTTAATAGGCAAACTCTCTAACTAGAAAATAACTGACAATAAGGACAAAGTTATGGCTCTTAAAAGAAATTACCCAATACGTTCTAAGGTAATGCAAAACGGAAAATCAACTCAACAGATGTCTGTGAAAATAAACGTCGAATCGTTATTCGTTGAGTGTTCTGTTTTTTCTTAACGTGAATGTATATTTCATTATTTTTCTTTCCCTAAAATTTTTCTGCTCTATAAATCCCTCTGTATCATAAGATCATTCTCTGCTAACTTAACGTTTATCCCAAAACTCCATCCCTGCTTCCAATGAACGGTTCTGTGGAGAACGGCCTCATTTATTATTTGTCTATCTAACTTTCAGCATCTTTCTGTCACATTACATCTACACTGAAGAACAAAAGAAACTGGTACACCTCCCTAGTATCGTGTAGGGACGCCGCGAGCACGCTGAACTGCCACAACACGACGTGGCATGGACTCGACTAACGTCTGAAGTGGTGCTACAGGGAACTGATACCATGAATCCTGCACGGCTCTCGATAAATCCGTAGGAGTAAGAGGGGGTGGAGATGTCTTCTGAAAAACACGTAGCAAGGCATCCCAGATATGCTCAAAAGCCGCGCGGAGTGGCCGCGCGGTTAGAGGCGCCATGTCACGGATTGCGTGGCCCCACTCGCCGGAGGTTCGAGTGCTCCCTCGGGCATGGGTGTGTATGTTGTTCTTAGCATAAGTTAGTTTAAGTAGTGTGTAAGTTTATGGGCCGATGACCTCAGCAGTTTGGTCCCTTATGAATTCACACACATTTGAACAGTTGAACATGTGCTCAATAATGCTCATGTCTGGGGAGTTTGGTGGCCAGCGGAAGTGTTTAAACTCAGAAGGGTGTTCCTGGAGTCGCTATCTTGCAATTCTGGACGTATGGGGTTTCGCATTGTTCTCCTGGAAATGGCAAAGTCCGTCGGAATGCACAATGGACATGAATAGATGCTGGTGATCAGAGAGGATGCTTACGTACGTGTCATCTGTCAAGGTCGTATCTAGACGTATGAGGGTCCCTCATCACTCCAACTGCGCACGACCCACAGCATTACAGAGCCTCCACCAGCTTGGACAGTCCCCTGCTGACATGCAGGGTCCATGGATTCATGAGGTTGTCTCCATACCCGTACACGTCCATGCGCTCGATACAATTTGAAACGAGACTCGTCCGACCAGGCAATATGTTTACAGTCATCGACAGTTAAATACCCGTGTTGACGGGCCTGGCGAGGGGTAAAGCTTTGTGCCGTGCAGTCATCAGTGGTACACGAGACGGTCTTCGGTTTCGAAAGCCCATATCAGTGATGCTTCGTTGAATGAATGGTTCGCACGCTGACACTTGTTGACGGCCCGTCACTGAAATCTGCAGCAGTTTGTGGAAGGGTTGTAATTCTGTCACAGTGAACGAATTCTTCAGTCGTCGTTGGTCCCGTTCTTGCAGGATCCTTTTCCGGTCGCATCTGCGTCGGATGACGCATTTTTTTAGCGGATTCCTGATAGTCAGTCGAGAAATATTTGTGCGGAATATCCCCACTTCACCTCTACGTCGGAGATGCTGTGCCCCAACGCTCGTACGCCGACCGTAATTAGTATATTATTATACAGTGCCACATGTATGTGGCACTCCAGGAGGTATAGAAACATGGCCACACCACATTCAAACTCATTTAAATCTTGATAAACTGCCATTGTAGCAGCAGAAACTGATCTAACATCTGCGCCAGAAACTTGTTGTCTTATATATGCGTTACCGACCGCAGCGCTGTATTCTGCCTGTTTACAAACGTAGCTCCGTATTTGAATGACAGGCCTATACCAGTTTCTTTGGCGCTTCAAAAATGGTTGAAATGGTTCTGAGCACTATGGGACTTAACATCTGTGGTCATCAGTCCCCTAGAACTTAGAACTACTTAAACCTAACTAACCTAAGGACATCACACACATCCATGCCCGAGGCAGGATTCGAACCTGCGACCGTAGTAGTCGCGCGGTTCCGGACTGAGCGCCTAGAACCGCTAGACCACCGCGGCCGGCTTTGGCGCTTCAATGTATGACGTTTAGACTCTTCTTCTTTTGCGGTATCCCCAAATTCTTAATGTCTGTTATACGATTTTATGTTCGACCCCTACATTCTCAGAAATTTGATGCTCTAATATTAGTCTAAATACTAGGATATTTTGTTTTATATTTTACTCTGCTTCTTGCGGCTTCCCTAATTCATACGATAAGCCTATGCTTTATATTGATTCCAACGTAGAAAAAGTTTTTCGTGTATTGCTTAGCAAAAAAATTTTCTGTCTTATCTTGTCCGCCCCCGGTAGCTGAGTGGTAAAAAAAGAAAAAAAAAAAAAGTGGTCAGCGCGACAGACTGTCAATCCAAAGGGCCCGGGTTCGATTCCCGGCTGAGTCGGAGATTTTCTCCGCTCAGGGACTGGGTGTTGTGTTGTCCTAATCATCATCATTTCATCCCCATCGTCGCGCAAGTCGCCGAAGTGGCGTCAAATCGAAAGACCTGCACCAGGCGAACGGTCTACCCGACGGGAGGCCCTCGTCACAAGACATTTCATTTCTGTCTTACCGATTATCGTATTGCTGCTACCTTCGTATTTTGTTGATTTAACCAAAATCCATATTAGTGCTCAACTGACTGTCATGCAACCTATTTCGTAAGTTTCCCACACTTACAAAGCGGACAGAAATATTATCAGCCGATCTTATCATCGATGTAATTTCACATATATTTTAACATCACTTCTAAATCATTGTGTTTCTGTTAAGGTTTCCTTGACGTACAGATAGAGCAGTTGAGGAGAAAGATTGCATTCGCCTTACGCCCTTATAACATTTCTGCTGTGCTTCCCCATTCTTACTATTCTGTTGGTCCTTCTACGTATGTTCCTTATCCATCTTTTCTTAGAATCTATAACTATTTTCAGAAGATTTCAAACACCGTTAGCAAGTTTACATTGTGGAAAGCTTTTTCTAGTTCGAAAATTTATGTGAGAGACCCTCGATTTTTCTTAAGCCTTGCTCGCATTTACAAGAGTATCACCAGAGCTGTAGCTCGGTTTCCAGAGACAAAGTAATCGTTATTTAAGCTATCCCTAATTTCTTTTTAATTCTTTCGTCTATTATCCTCCTTGGCAGGTTTGATGCATTAACTCTCTACTCCTGCCCCTGCTGCCTTTACGATCGTGTGATCGATAGCTACCCGAAAAATGTCTAGTGTGCCTCCACTCTCATAGCTTTTACGCATTAACTTAGGAATTCCATCTTCCGCTTTTGCGTTGTATCTTCGGAAGTCTTCTAGAGCTCAGCCAAACACTGATTTTAGTGCTGTATCTATATGTCCTTCAAATCGACACACACTTCCTCATAGCAAGCCAGGCGAAGCACTGTGCACCACTCTGGATACACATAACGCAGGTCAGAAGTTAAAACCCCTGTCCGGCCATCCAGGTTCAGGTTTTCGTTGTTTCCCTAAATCACTTGAAGTAAATCGCAGGGCTGTTCATTTGAAAGTCGTTTGTCTGATTTCTCTCCCCATCCTTCATCTCACTCGAACTTGTGCTGCATTTAATAGCTTTAGTGTTGATGGATCGTTAAACTATAATCATCTTCTTATTTGAGATTTCTTCTTCCGTCACGTTATCAGACACTTACTGCTTTCCACAGAGACTCTAGATGTATTCGTTCCACCTATCCGCTCTCCTCTCTGCGTTGAGCAGTGGTATTTGTTTTCAAACCTTAATGTTGAGCCTTTGCTTGTAAATTCCCTGGAGCTTAGTTTTCCTTTCATGTGTGCTGAATCAGTGTTTATGACAGTAAATTCGTGTATGAAATCTTAACATAACTCCTTCAGCCCATTTTCCTTAGCTAAGACGTAAGTCATTATGGCGTTCATGACGCTTTGCTGAGGGCATGCTGATAACTAGTGGCTCCGAAATTCTTATGAGACAGTTCTTAAGTAAAACAAACATTATTAAAATTCTACATCTTTATTCTTCGTGTCTACGTAATGCAGCCCTCTGCCGCTACAGTGCTCCGAATTGTATCGTGTAACATCGCGGTATGTAACATACTCGTAACAGTGTCGGTGCGTGAGAACAGTGTGCAGTCAGCGAGTTTAGAATTCGAAGGGTTCGCCCGCATATAGAGCACCCTGTCCTTCAGCAACACCATGCCAGATCACACAGGAATGCTGCGACATCTGCAACAGAGCGACGCGTTGGGTTCACTGTAAGCGATCATCCTCCATGCAGACCCTACATGGCCCCATTTTCGTCTGTTTTAGAATCTTAATGAACACCTTGGAGGACTTCACTTTGATAGTGATGGAGCAGTCCAAGCAGAGGTGATACTATGCCTCCGTGAACACAGTCACACGTTTCAAACTGGTGGTATCAATGAAGTGGTCTCTGCTTTGGAGAAATGTGTTCGCGCCATGATGATTAGGTTGAGAAGTAAATATGTAGAGGTGATTAAAAGAGATAGAGAATGCTTACATTGCAGCACGGCCTCGTATTTAAAGTAGAGCGCAGCAGAATTGTCAGAAGGTTTCCTTTTTTTATTATCAAAATGTATTCATGTATTCTGTATAACATTCTAGCAATAAATGATCGCTACAGCTTACGACTGCTGGTTCATTTGTCATACGCCGAAATTTTTATAAACGAAAGACTGTATGGCATTACTGGCCAGGAGACATCATCTTGGGCGCGTCTGTTGCAAATCTTTCTATCTGACGCCTCCTCGGCGACTTGTGCGGTTTCCTCGACGACAGAAATCCGCTCCTTTCGAAAACTACTGTGATAACGTTATCATCGTTGGAAAAGCTCTTTCCACCAACCGTCCTTCCAGTTTACGGAAAAGATGGACATCACAGGGTGCAAGATCTGAACTTGCCGATCGGCATGGCCCATCCAAGACCGTGATGCACCTGATAACAGTGTCTCCAGGAAACTCGGAACGCGTACTCTCTTCTGGGGCGACATTCTTGTTTCGCAACGGTCTTACCGTGTTCGACATTCTGAAGTCCCCGCATAATTATGTTGTCCATCCGTTCCGTTCTTTTTATACATTATTTTCGACTGATGCAGAATATCTCGTGGCTTATTATCTTATCATATACTTGTACGTCAAATTCACATCCTACCAGTCAATTACTTTGCATTTCCGTTCGACTCTGCAATAAGCTGCTAGACCAAATACATTAGCCTACGGTAACACTAGTGGGTCTCCTCCAGACTTTGGAAATCAGTCAACAAGGATGAGACTGCGACTACAAATTTCAAATCAAAGGCATGCTTGTAATAGGGAGTGTCTTACGACAACCAAGGAAAGGCACCGAATTGTCGCTTTACTAACAGTTCACGCAGCTTCATATGCCATTCCAGTGTCCATGTGGGTACTTGTCTTGCTGGTAAAAAGCCCAGTTCCTGACTCAAGCAATGTTGTGCGGATGTTTGATACTACACAGTCTCGTGAAGAAAGTGTTCAACTTTACAGTGCTTACTATTCAGGATTGCGTGGATTCTGCATGGCGTTGGGGATGGTTCTCTTGAACTTATTGGGATCACATTATCGTGATTATCGTGGGTTCCCAACCGAGCAGCAGTACTGAAGCCGATGAACTGCAGACTTGATAGGCCACAGCACTGGCGCTGTGGAATTCTGACACCTGCCGGTAGAAGTTCCTCCCCTGAGCTTCTCACAGGCAAACAGAATTCAGATTCGATCATTGAATCAGTTACCCACTGCATAATCTCACCTTATACAGGGTGTTACAAAAAGGTACGGCCAAACTTTCAGCAAACATTCCTCACACACAAAGAAAGAAAATATGTTATGTAGGCATGTGTCCGGGAACGCTCACTTTCCATGTTAGAGCTCATTTTATTACCTCTCTTCAAATCACATTAATCATGGAATGGAAACACACAGCAACAGAACGTACCAGCGTGACTTCAAACACTTTGTTACAGGAAATGTTCAAAATGTCCTCCGTTAGCGAGAATACATGCATCCACCCTCCGTCGCACGGAATCCCTGATGCGCTGATGCGGCCCTGGAGAATGCCGTATTATACCACAGCCGTCCACAATACGAGCACGAAGAGTCTCTACGTACATTTGGTACCGGTGTTGCGTAGACAAAAGCTTTCAAATGCCCCCATAAATGAAAGTCAAGAGGGTTGAAGTCAGGAGAGCGTGTAGGCCTTGGAATTGGTCCGCCTCTACCAATCCATCTGTCACCGAATCTGTTGTTGGGAAGCGTACGAACACTTCGACTGAAATGTGCAGGAGCTCCATCGTGCATGAACCACATGTTGTGTCGTACTTGTAAAGGCACATGTTCTAGCAGCACAGGTAGAGTATCCCGTATGAAATCATGATAACGTGCTCCATTGTGCATAGGTGGAAGAACATGGGGCCCAATCAAGACATCACCAACAATGCCTGCCCAAACGATCACAGAAAATCTGTGTTGATGACGTGATTACACAGTTGCGTGCGTATTCTCGTCAGCCCACATCTCTTGATTGTGAAAATTTACAATTTGATCACGTTGGAATGAAGCCTCAACCGTAAAGAGAACATTTGCACTGAAATGAAGATTGATACATTGTTGGATGAACCATTCGCAGAAGTGTACCCGTGGAGGCCAATCAGCAGCTGATAGTGCCTGCTCACGCTGTACATGGTACGCAAACAACTGGTTCTCCCGTATCACTCTCCATACAGTGACGTGGTCAACGTTACATTGTACAGAAGCAACTTCTCTGACGCTGACATTAGGGTTATCGTCAACTGCACGAAGAATTGCCTCATCCATTGCAGGTGTCCTCGTCGTTCTAGGTCTTCCCCAGTCGCGAGTCATACGCTGGAATTTTCCGTGCTCCCTAAGACGCCGATCAATTGCTTCGAACGTCTTCCTGTCGGGACACCTTCGTTCTGGAAATCTGTCTCGATACAAACGTACCGCGCCACGGCTATTGCCCCGTGCTAGTCCATACATCAAATGGGCATCTGCCAACTCCGTATTTGTAAACATTGCACTGACTGCAAAACCACGTTCGTGATGAACACTAACCTGTTGATGCTACGTACTGATGTGCTTGATGCTAGTACCGTAGAGCAATGAGTCGCATGTCAACACAAGCACCGAAGTCAATATTACCTTCCTTCAATTGGGCCAACTGGCGGTGAATCGAGGAAGTACAGTACATACTGACGAAACTAAAATGAGCTCTAACATGGAAATTAAGCGTTTCCGGACACATCTCCACATAACATCATTTCTTTATTTGTGTGTGAGGAATTTTTCCTGAAAGTTCGGCCGTACCTTTTTGTAACACCCTGTATACATAACATAGTCTATGTTACTCCTACGCACCTTTTACAGTAACTCTGAAATGTTAATAGTTTGTCTATATACATGTGGTAAGTTTCATGGCAATTTGATGTTGGTTACACGCTGTCTTGATGGTGTCGCCATGTTTTCTGCTTAAATTTACATACCCAGACAACATCACGGATTCAGTTACGTGTAAGAGCGAGAATATTTTCCAGAAAAGTGTGATGTCATGACGTTTGCTGCTTTCTGGTCCAGTGTGTCGTAGGCCTCGCAAGTGACGGATGGACATTAAATCCTAGGCTAAATAATTCATCTGCTGCAGCTGCTGATAGCATATTCCCTTTATGCATCCGCGAGTAGCCACGACGAGGGCGCCGCCAATCAACAGGTGGCTGTCACTCACAGAGCCGGCAGGGCTTCAAACGGAATGGCCAGTGGTAAGCCGGACAGGGAATCGGCGCTTTTAAGAGCTCCGGGGCGACAGGCGGACTTGCACGGTGAATCTGACCACTACCAGACAAGTAAACGGACTATGCGCCACAAAACACAGGGTGAGTCTCCAAAATTTTAACCAATCCATTTCAATGGAAGAAAGTTAATTTTCGAACACCCGATAAAGGTAATTATTGTTATAAGAGCAGAACTCCGAAAGCTGAGTTTCGGGAAAAGCTCATTCGTTTACCCTCATCACCATAAGACCAGGAATCAGGATGCCTGTGTGTCTGTTATCAATTTGTGTGTGTGCGTGTGTGTGTTTAGTTTGCAGTGATTTATATCACCCTCCCGATCGGGGTGGGTTATGCCAAGTTCCCTGTTTCCTGTGACACCCAGATCTCCCCCACTCTGGCACGTAGCTCGCTGAAACCTGGTGACGAGCTTAGGCATACAGAGGATTCGCAGTGGTTTCCAGTCCCCAGCTCAGGAATCACAAGTACTGCAGACCTGTAGCAGCCGACGAAGCCCGGGCAGCCTGAGGCGCTCAACATCTGGCACGATCCGGAAGGCATGTGTGACTTACGGAATGCAAAGCATTCGGCGACATTAATCTCGTGTCCTGCTGTTGTGATTTAATGGACAGGTACGACAAAAGACACTCTCAACAGTGTATTTCAATTCGAAAAAAAAGCTCATTAAGTTGTTCCTTGTTACTTTCAGACGTCGGATCACCGTCAACAGCGGCAAGTGTTTTGGATAGATGAAGCACAGCTCACACGTTTCGTGTGGAGCAGCAAGTGTTACAAGAAGTAAAGGCTGATACTGAAACAAGTGCTCGCAGAACTGCAACATCTGAAGGGCAAAACCCGCTTTTTCTTCAATTATTGACTAACAACTACTTTTTCCGTATCTGTGCAAACTCCCAGGCCTTAAGACCAACGTGGAAAACTATGATTCTGCCAACGGCTCCTCATACGGAACACTAGCTCCACAGGAGTCCACAGCTTTAATTTTATGTGTGGATCAGGCGTGATAAGAATCTATTAAACGACGATTTTTTCCGCCTTAGGGAAGGCAAAGGCTCGCTGCACGTGGTAATGGAGACAAGAGAAATACATAAAACGCACTTTCAAGGCGTTTTGAATCATTATCAAATAAAAGGCTTGAGCTCCAGCTTAATTAATGTAAATTTTAGACTACAATAAAATGATTTCAGTTACTCTTTAACAATATTTATTCTGGAGCAATATACTGCATTATATACACTACGATTAAATATAAAATATTAATTTCTTACAATTACGTAACAGTCACTTTACTAGATGTTATTTAAGATCTAGAGACAAACAGGACATCGGAACACAGACGTTCACTTTGCTGCATTAGTGCACTTCGTTACTAGGCGATACAAAGAAATAATGTTGCTGACGAGGGAGCATGACACTTGTCCAGCAGATTCCGATCTGAACTGAGGCAGACGTCTACCAGCATTAACTCTGAAAGACATTGCTTGCGCGCAAAAGGAAAGCAGAAATCCAAATGCATCACGTAAATCTCACTAGAAAGCATCCCCGCTTTAGGGGAGACTTCCCCAAGTCTTTCAAAAATGTTTCCACTGCATGTGTTTTTACATCTGCATCGGCATCTACATCTATACAGATACTCCGCATGGCGGAGAGCATCCCATGCCACTGCTAGTCATATCCTTTCCTCGTCCACTAGCTGATAGAGCGAGGGGAAAAGACTGTCTATATGCCTCCGTATGAGCCCTAGTTTCACGTACCTCATCTCCGTGGTCCTTGCGCGCAATGTATTTTGCAGCAGTAGAATTGTTCTGCAGTGAGCTTCAAATTAATGTTCTCTAAATTTTCTCAATAGCGTTCCTCGATAAGAATGTCATCTTCCCTCCAGGGATTCTTATTTCAGTTACCGAAGCATGTCCGCAACATTATGTGTTGTTCAAACCTCTGAATTGCTTCTATGTCTTCGTTTAAGCCGACCTGATACGCATCCCAAATACTCCAGGAATACTTAACGTTAAGTTCAGATATTTAAACGATGCTGTATCCAAACATTACGGTCATGTTTTTCCTATTGATCAGAGTTAACTTACATTTTTCTACATTTAGAGCTGCCATTCATCACACTAACTAGAAATTGTGTCTAAGTCGTCTTGTATGTTCACACAGTCACTCAGTGACGACACCTTTTCGTACAACACAGCGTCATCAGCAATCAAACGCAGCTTCGTTGGCCAGCTCAGATACTTCATTTCACGTCATTACAGTTATTTGCAAATTTCTTTGTTTATGCATTATGCTCTCTTATCGCAGGTGTTAAGTAATGCTTAGCTTCACGAGATCTGTAAAATTACCAAATTTCACGTTCTGTCAAGTCTTAACTCATGTGGGGTTATGCACTTGTGCCGCAATCGTCCAAATACTCCGACGGTACAGGCCGACATCATACACTACTGGCCATTAAAATTGCAACACCAAGAAAAAATGCAGATGATAAACTGGTATTCATTGGACAAATATATTATACTAGAACTGACATGTGATTACATTTTCACGCAATTTGGGTGCATAGATCCTGAGAAATCATTACCCAGAACAACAACCTCTGGCCGTAATAACGGCCTTGATACGACTGGGCACTGAGTCAAACAGAGCTTGGGTGGCGTGTACAGGTACAGCTGCCAATACAGCTTCAACACGATACCGCAGTTCATCAATAGTAGTGAAGTGCGTGTTGTGACGAGCCAGTTGCTCGGCCACCATTGACCAGAGGTTTTCAGTTGGTGAGAGATCTGGAGAATGTGCTGGTCAGGACAGCAGTCGAACATTTTCTGTATCCGTACAGAACCTGCTACATGCGGTCGCGCATTATCCTGCTGAAATGTAGGGTTTCGCAGGGATCGAATGAAGGTTAGAGCCACGGGTCGTAACACATCTTAAATGTAACGTCCACTGTTCAAAGTGCCGTCAATGCGAACAAGAGATGACCGAGACGTGTAACCAATGGCTCCCCATACAATCACGCTGAATGATACGCCAGTATGGCGATGACGAATACACGCTTGTAATGTGTGTTCACCGCGATGTCGCCAAACACGGATGCGACCATCATGATGCTGTAAACAGAACCTGGATTCGTCCGAAAAAATTACGTTTTGCCATTCGTGCGCTCAGGTTCGTGGTTGAGTAAAGCATCGCAGGCGCTCCTGTCTGTGATGCAGCGTCAAAGGTAATCGCAGCAATGGTCTCCGAGCTGATAGTCCATGCTGCAGCAAACGTCATCAGGGATCGAGACGTAGCTGCACGATCCGTTACAGCCATGCGGATAAGATGCCTGTCATCTAGACTGCTAGTGATACGAGGCCGTTGGGATCCAGCACGGCGTTCCGTATTACCCTTCTGAATCCACGGATTCCATATTCTTCTAACAGTCATTGCATCTCGACCAACGCGAGCACCAATGTCGCGATACGATAAACCGCAACCGCGATAGGCTACAATCCGACCATTATCGAAGTCGGAAACGTGATGGTATGCATTTCTTCTCCTTACACAAGGCAGCACAAGAACGTTTCACCAGGCAACGCCGGTCAACTGCTATTTGTGTATGAGAAATCGGTTGGAAACTTTCGTCATGTGAGCACGTTGTAGGTGTCGCCACCGGCACCAAGCTTGTGTGAATGCTCTGAAAAGCTAATCATTTGCATATCACAGCATCTTCTTCCTGTCGGTTAAATTTCGCGTCTGTAGCACGTCATCTTCGTGGTGTAGCAGTTTTAATGGCCAGTAGTGTATAATAATGCACGGAGCTTCCTGGAATGGCGTTGTGTGGTGTGAAGCTCATTGTCACTGTCTTTATGCTCTCCTTGGTGCAGAAACACTACAATAACCCAAATTTCATAGAAGCTGTTTTAGGTTACCCTAATTAGTGGGTGTTCGGAAATTCTCGTTACAAACATCTAGGACTTGTAGGATGTTGAATGCCCGAAAACGTACCGTTTCCGCGCTACATCCTTTTGGAAACATGTTTACTAGGTAGGTATGCAATAGGGTAGTCATGATGACGGGGGGGGGGGGGGTTACGTCGGATAGGCTGATGTCATTTGTCGTCTGTCCTACGTTTATCACATTTATCAACATCGTTCCCCACAACGACCGATTACATCGCATAGCCTTCTCGGCACAATCACGCAGCGGCTTCGAGAAAGAGGTCCGCTTACCGTCAGCAGGCGTGAATGTAGTGCTGCAAGGAGATGGGAAGAGACCGTGTTGCATCACGTTGAAGAGAGCCCGTCAAGGAGTACACCAGCAGTTTGTTTGGCAGTTAATGCGTGGAACTGTAAAACACGTTATATACTGCGTCACGCCTAATCGATTACTTGTAAAGGTAATCGCACTGTCAACGTGTTTTCGAAGGTTTGTAGCACGGGAAAGATACTTTACCAGACATGCATTCTAACTCAAAATATTATCTACTCACTCCCCTATACAAGTCCTATAAGTTTCGAATGTGAATTTCCGAACACCCTGCATACGTCACTTCCAAGTCATCTACATGAGAATGAACCAATGAGAGTAGTATGTTAACCTAATAACTCTGTCATGGAATACGATATATGTCAAAGCAAACGCCTGATAAGAATGCTTTACTCTGACGGAGGTGGTACTGTGTGATTTGTGCCCTGATGTGCGTTGTATCGTTCCATTTGAATTTCCCGGCGGCGCGATGTAAACCAGGGCGTTATTGTCCTTGCCTTGGTCGATACAGATGGGTACGCGCTACCCTGGGAGGTACCACCGAGGGAACTGGACTGGACAGCAGCCAGCAGGCCTGCGTACCACACAGTGCGTGGCTGCGTCGTTGCGACCAACATTGGCTGGCCTCACGCTGCGGACTTCAGTGTGGCGGAATTATAGCCACTGGTTACTGTTAGCTTCCTACGATGTCAGTTACATGTCCTTCGAGTCGGCTGTCGTTCGAAGTACATCTGATTGAACAAATCACCGCAGTCACCAGCTGCAGGACAGCCTTAGAAACGGTTCGTGGGCTTAATATCTTTTTCGTGGAAGCTTAATCTTTGCCTTGATGTTAATTTCTTATAACTTTTACAATTAAGCTGTTTGCTAGTTGAGCTTTCTCATAACGTTACTTTGTTTTAATGGAGGATGAACATCATCTGTGCTAAGACATAATTTCACTACTGGCCATTAAAACTGCTACACCACGAAGATGACGTGCTACAGACGCGAAATTTAACCGACAGGAAGAACGTGCTGTGATATGCAAATGATTAGCTTCTCAGAGCATTCACACAAGGTTGACGCCGGTGGCGACAGCTACAACGTGCTGACATGAGGAAAGTTTCCAACCTATTTCTCTTACACAAACAGCAGTTGACCTGCGTTGCCTGGTGAAACGTTGTTGTGATGCTTCGTGTAAAGAGGAGACATGCGTACCATCACGTTTCCGACTTTGATGAAGGTCGGATTGTAGCCTATCGCGATTGCGGTTTATCGTATCGCGACATTGCTGCTCGCGTTGGTCGAGATCCAATGACTGTTAGCAGAATATGGAATCGGGTTCAGGAAGGTAATACGGAACGCCGTGCTGGATTCCAACGGCGTCGTATCACTAGCAGTCGAGATGACAGGCATCTTATCCGCATGGCTGTAACGGATCGTGCAGCCACGTCTCGATCCCTGATTCAACAGATGGGGACGTTTGCAAGACCAAGCATCTGCACGAACAGTTCGACGACGTTTGCAGCAGCATGGGCTATCAGCTCGAAGACCATGGTTGCGGTTACCCTTGACGCTGCTTCACAGACAGGAGCGCCTGCGATGGTGTACTCAACGACGAACCTGGGTGCACGAATGGCAAAACGTCATTTTTTCGGATGAATCCAGATTCTGTTTACAGCATCATGATGGTCGCATCCGTGTTTGGCGACATCGCGGTGAACGCAAATTGGAAGCGTGTATTCGTCATCGCAATACTGGCGTATCACCCGGTGTGATGGTATGGGATGCCATTGGTTAGACGTCTCGGTCACCTCTTGTTCGCACTGACGGCACTTTGAACAGTGAACGTTACATTTACGATGTATTACGACCCGTGGCTCTACCCTACATTCGATCCCTGCGAAACCCCACATTGCAGTCGGATAATGCACGACCGCATGTTGCAGGTCCTGTACGAGCCTTTCTGGATACAGAAAATGTTCGACTGCTGCCCTGGCCAGCACATTCTCCAGGTCTCTCACCAATTGAAAACCTCTGGTCAATGGTGGCCGATCAACTGGCTCGTCACAAAACGCCAGTCACTTCTCTTGACGAACTGTGGTATCGTGTTGAAGCTGCATGGGCAGCTGTACGTGTACACGCGATCCAAGCTCTGTTTGACTCAATGACCAGGCGTATGAAGGCCATTATTACAACCAGAGGTGGTTGTTCTGGGTACTGATTTCTCAGGATCTATGCACCCAAATTGCGTGAAAATGTAATCACATGTCAGTTCTAGTATAATATATTTCTCCAATGAATACCCGTTTATCATCTGCATTTCTTGTTGGTGTAGCAATTTTAATGGCCAGTAGTGTATATATTTTGTATTATAAATGTTGCAATGGTAATTTTTGTATTCAAACGGTTCTGGTGTCATATAGATCATTATTGTTAAATAGGATTCGTGATTTTCTCAGGGTTTCTTACTTTGATTTATTCAAATAATGAATTCTCAATCTGGAGCCATTTAGCCCAAGCGGCTATCTTTAATAGACTTTAGCATTTAATAAATCAGTTTTGATTACTGTAAAATATAGGGCGTCCATAGTTTAAGTTCCAGTTTTAAAACACCGTAGAAAGAGAATCACTGCCCAGAATGACGTCAAACGTGAAAAGCATATTATTTACGCAGGGGCAAATATTATGGAACTTGAACAAAAGATGTTGCTGTAAGCTTCAGAATACAAACACCAACAGGCCCCAACACATGGCTGTCCCTGAGTTTGTGTCCGAGACGCATAACACGAGTGTCTCCATGTAGAATCGCACGCCGCTGGTAATGGTCTTTTACTAGAACCGTGGCTGTGCGCCTGTAGCGCTACTGAAGTTCTAGACACTCAAGGGTATGAAAAAGGCATTGTTCCGACGTCTGCCAAGTGTCTCGACAAAATATTTATAAAATTCGAATAGGCAGTTTCTTTTGAAGTGTAATGTGGCAGAGGAAGGAAGGCAGTTGATCAAATGTTGGTCGAAGACATGACCACAACACTGGAGGGGGGGTTGAGCGGTGGTGTGGAAACATGCAGTGCAGGTGAATTGCTCGAACGCTGAATATACCTGAAAGAAAGGCGCATAAAATCATCCTACGAAAAGTCCGGCATCGCTATCCACACAAGATCACCTATATTCAGAATCTGTTGCTTCCTGCTGTCAGGCCACCAAGACAAACGTTCGGCCTGGAACTTCTTGTTCACACGGAGCTGGACAGTGAAAGGCCAGGGAACGTCCTGTAGACAGACGAAGCCCATCTCCGTCTCCAAGGACGTGCCAATACGTAGAGCTGCAGAATATGAGCAACGGAAAATCTGCACTCACATCGACCGGTACCACTAAATCCGTGGAATGGCCACACCGTTTGAGGCGCCATGTCATGAATTGCGCGGCTCCTCCCGCCGGAGTTTCGAGTCCTTCCTCGGGCATGGGTATGTGTGTGTGTGTGTGTGTGTGTGTGTGTGTGTGTGTGTGTGTTGTTCTTAGGATAAGATAGTTTAAGTAGTGTGTAAATCTAGGGACCGATGACCTCAGCAGTTTGGTCCCTTAGGAATTTACACGTATTTGAACATTAAATTCTGGAAAGGTAACTGCGTGGTACAAGTTGATGGCATCGTTTATTTTATTTTTGTATTTTTTTCGAGGAGATGAGACCTGCGGGTCCTGTTACTGGTAAACGTTATGAGAAGTTTTGCTCATCAGCATCATTACATCGCTTCAACAGCGTGGATGTGTGGTTAGGATCATTTTTATGCAAGATGGCAGGAAGGTGACAGCCTATATGGGCTGTGCACTGGGAGTTCAGGGCCCACATCAAACGGCCTTGCATTTTTGAATAATTAATGAGGGCAATAATGACAACTAGCAGCACTGATGCGAACAAATTTACGTTTCATCGCCCTATGCTAACAGAGGTGGCTAAGGGGAGAGCAGTGAGAATGTACTGCATTGCATTATGTGCATATAATTTTTGCGCACAGAGTTTCGTGTGGGATTTTCCTCATGGAGCCGATGCCCTGAAGCCAGCAACGAATTAGCTTTAAGTTCGAATTTTACAAAATGCAGCACCGCAGGAGATGCTGGTCCCGCCACGTCGGTCTCCAACGGCAGGGCTTTGATGCGGCCGAACGGGCAGCCGTCATTTCCGGCAGAACACGTGCAGGACAAGCAGAACGTCTCGTCAAAGTCAATAACGCAGGAGGACACTGTTTCCCCTCGGCCATGTCACTCTGGGCTTACAAAAGCTTCATGGGCGACATTTCCAGCAAGGAATATACCTCTGCAAATCCCCGACTCCATATTTTTTGAGCGCAGGATAGAGGACTGGCATGTGTCGGTTTACACGCTGGCCCCAAGGAAGCGTGTGGAAAGTTTTTCGGACGAGCACCGCCTCTCACAGGCGAGAGCGATTGGCCAGATCGATGTGACGTAAACAGTGCTTCCGCCGCACTCGAAGTCAGGCGCGAGTAGTGCTCAATGGTCAAAGATTTGTTAAAATGTTGCGATTGGACAGCCGCAGCAGCGGACCAGCAAGTTGCAGTAGAGTTTGCTAGAAACGAGACACTCGCGTTTCAACACCCGGGCGCAATATTCTGTACCAGGCGATACGGTGCATTTCGGAGTAGTTCCGTACACTACCCAGAACTCCGGACAATATCGCGGAATTGTCTCGTGTACGCGCGCCGTGGTGGTGGCAGCGACACCACACCTGGTCCGCATAACAACACGCCGAGAACAGCCGACTGGGGACCCTCTCGTTGGGCAAAAGAGCAGAATAGGTAATATACGCAGCCCCGGCTGTAGTACGATCAGCCTTGCAGATTGTAGAAGTTAAACAGATGGTCATTGGCCCGTAATCATAGCAAAAAAATCTGGCATTTATTTCTATGATTAGATAGTGGTGGAAAGGACGTGACGTAGAATCTTCTGCTCTCATTTAGTTAAGGGAAGTGCCACTCTGCTTTGCTATGTTTTACATTTGGAATAAATCTGATTATCTTTCCTGATATTTCAAATTACATATACTTACACACCATCCCTATCCTTCAACCAAGTCAAAAGTTCTCGTGGGGTTAACTTGATGCTAATAATTTATAACCATAACTACTTGCTATGAGGCAAGCGACCTCACCCAATACAACTCTTCAACAGAGGCATGGGTTACATAGTCAAACGTCATTAAGCACGAATATTTCACATTTTTGATAGAATTCCGAGTTCAGTAAATACTTCATTTGCATATCACCTCAAGGTAGCAAAGGAGAATTTGGAATTCGTCTTTCATAATTGGCGACCCTGCTTTTAAGTACGTACCCTGAAATATTCTGATACCAAAACGAGGTATTCAGATTTGTTCATTTTCCAGTATTTTAAAACAGAATTTTATTCTCACACTCTGTAACTCTGCATACAGATACTTTCAGGTAACTGGCTGATCTAAGAGTCGCGTTACCCTAACTGTTTGAGATAATTTTCTTATTTAATGTGTTTACTTTCCAACAGGTATTACTTTTTGTGGTAATAGTTCTGTTCTCGTGGCTTCTGCGGCAAGTCAATGAAAAAGTGCTCTGGCACCTCAGCGCTGCACCGTTAAATAAGTTTTATTAGGTATGGGAGTAGATGTTTAGGTTCTTTAACTTATTGCTGTAGGAAATACAATCTGTCCCAGTGCTACGCGCGGCTCATATCTGGTAATACAAGCTAGTTGTGAATGCTGACGCGGAATAGTGCTATACTCAGACAGGGGAATCAAGCAAATATGACAGATAAAGAGGGGGCGAAAAATTCGTAAGCGGCGATATCGAGCCAGCCGGTGCGGCCGTGCGGTTCTAGGCGCTTCAGTCTGGAACCGCGTGACCGCTACGGTCGCAGGTTCGAATCCTGCCTCGGGCATGGATGTTTGTGATGTCCTTAGGTTAGTTAGGTTTAAGTAGTTCTAAGTTCTAGGGGACCGATGACCACAGATGTTAAGTCCCATAGTGCTCAGACCAATTTGAACCATTTTGACGATATCGAATTTACCTATGAGATCTGGATTACCGAGTATGAATATGCTCTCGGAACAGTCAGGCAGCCGCGTGACACAGGGTAATGAGATCACAGTTTCTCGTGAAGACTTACATGGGCACGAGATTCTGCAAACTTACGCGAAGACATTCAACAAGAAGACAGTCCGGGTGAAAATCATAACTGGACGCAAGTCGTAAATCGAATCACTGACAATTACACACAAGATCTTGCACAGATACGTTCCCAAAGCAGGTGTCCTGCCTCCAATACACCGGAGTCAAGGGTCAACTCGCCATCCTTGGGAAATGGGTGACGCGACACAGAGGGATACGACTTCATTGCATTTATGAAACAGTTAACGGAAAAACGAGAACAGGAACAGGAAGCGGAATTAGCCGAATATAAAGTGGCAGACGAAAAACGAGAACAGCAATGGGAAGCAGAATCAGCCGAACATACCGCGGCAGACGAAAAACGACAGCAACGCGAAGCAGGATTGGTCGAACGTAAAGTGTGGTACGAAAAAGTTGAAGCTCGATTGAGTAAGATTTACGAGGAGTTACGTCAACAAAACGATGACAGCCGTGTAGCTGTAACTACGAAGATAGATTCACTGCACACAGACCATTCTGAAGTCTAACAAAGAGCTATATCTGCCAAGAGAGACGCCAGTTTGGCAAGATCGGAGACTGTAGTACTTAAGAAAGTTTCACTAGTAGCAATAAACGAGCAAAACATGCTGTTTGGACTGCCACAAAAGCATCGCAAGCAGTTACGAACTGGTTTAAAGCAGATAAACAAATATTTGAATGAAACTCCACCCAACTACAAAAAGTGCATGAAAAATTAGAAATGGATTCTGAACAATTCTCCACTTATTTATTTCAAGTTTCTGCTACCAGTCACTTTTCATTTTATGCTTAATCTAATATAATGCAACGCGTTTCGAACATGTTCTGTTCATCTTAATTCGTCAGTTGTGAGTGTAGTTTGATGTTGTTTGTTCAGTTTATTTTTTATCTGTTGTGATATGGTATTAATTAGAGTAGGGTCATATCCATTGTTTATTGCAGTATATGTTATGGCTTCTATTTCTTGTTGGAGTTCTGTTTCTGTATGTTGAAGTGGAAATTTGTGTGCTCTGCACAGCATTGATCTATAAGCAGCTTTTTTTGTGGCAGGAGGGATGTATTGAGGAGTGTGGTATAGTGGTGTCAGTGCCAGTAGGTTTTCTGTAAACATTGAAAGCTATCTTTTCGTTCTGTTTTGATATTTTTATGTCAAGAAAAGGTATGGTATTTTTCTTCTTCCTGTTCAAAGGTGAATGGAATATTTTTATGTAGACTCTTGAAATTGTTAAATGGTTTCTCACTTCATCCTCTGTGCCATCAAATAGAATGAGGGTGTCCGCTACATATCTCTTATAGAATTTAACTTTGCTTGTGATGTTATAATTTAGTATTAGAATTTTATTTTCTATATGGTTGATAAATATCTCAGCTAATAGGCCACTGAGAGGGCTTCCCAATGCTAGTCCTCGGCCCTGCTTGTAAATGTTGTTGTTAAAAGAGAAGTAATTATGTGAGAGCACTAGATTAAGTACATCTACAAGTTCTATGATTTCTGGTTTGCTCATTGTCTTGTTTCTCAATAGGTTCATTCTTATTATCTCAACTGTTTCATCTACAGGTATACTGCTGTAAAGGTTAACAATATCTAGGGATAGAAGCTTGGCTTGAGATGGTACTGTCAAATCTTTCACTGTTAATAAGATCATAGCTGTTCTTTATGGAATATGATTTTTCAAATGTATCTTTTTCTAAAAGTATGTCATTTAGTTCTCTCATTAATTTGTAGGCTGGGCTATTAACTCAGTTCACAATAGGCCTGATAGGTGTGTTGGTTTTATGGACTTTTGGTTGTGCTCTGAGTCCGCCATCTTGTGTTATGTGTATAACATCGAAGCAATTTGTGCAGTGAATTACGTTGGCAATCAGTGACAAAATATAATGTGCAATAGTGTAATGTCAATCAACAGCTCCGCCATTACACCAGTGATGCTAGTGAAGCAGCAAGATGATGAAATTGTAAGTGATCAACTGTCATATAAAAGCCTTTCACACTATTTTCGTAACACATAACTGATACAAATCTGTCTGCATCCTATACAGGTTGTGATATACATAGTCAAACACAAAGAAGAAAACCAGCAGAAGACATCAGACATCACTGATTTAGGTTTCAAGCCATACACTGCCCCCCTTCCTTCCCCCCAAATGTCACACTAGCAGCTACAGTAAAAAACAATGGACAAAGTGTTCTAGAATGATATATTTTAAGACTGTTTATTTTTAAGTAACAATTCTCTATGTATGTATGTATGTATGTATGTATAAACACCTGAAGATGAACAGAACAGGTTAGAAACGCGTTGCATTATGTTAGATTAAGCATAAAATAAAAAGTGACTGGTAACAGAAGCTGGAAATAAATAATCATCCCACACAGTCACGGTTCGCAAACATAGCCATTATGGCTGAAAATAATTATAGGGGAAGGCGGGGCAAGACGGGGAGGTGGGGTAAGACGGGGAAGGGCTACAAGCTACAGTTAGTGCTGCCATCTGTGAATAGCTACGTCAACATCATCAATACACAGGTCCCCGTGTGTTGACATTGCTGAACCATAGTTTCGCCGCGGTTTCTGTGAGCTTTGCAAGGTACGTACAATTGTTATACTGATTTGCAATGTTTTACACCTTTCGAGGTCCTAAAACATGTGTTTCGTGAACATTTGTCCAGACTGTACATATAGCACTGAATAGTACGTCTTATTAACAGTAAACTTCTGTGTCAGTAGTCAATGTTCACTAAATAGTGTTCATGTAGGCGTAACATAACCTGACAACATGGTAGGGGGCAAGACGGGCTGGGGCAAGATGGGGAGCTTCCCCGTCTTGCCCCTACTATTTGTCGAACCATTACGTTCTTATCGCCTTATGTGTTTACCTCGCTGCGCGTTTTGAACACGTACATTATACGTGGAATACAACTGTAAATAGAATGGTATTCGTTATTCCAACGTTTC
Organism: Schistocerca nitens; assembly: GCF_023898315.1. Taxonomy (NCBI): domain Eukaryota; kingdom Metazoa; phylum Arthropoda; class Insecta; order Orthoptera; family Acrididae; genus Schistocerca; species Schistocerca nitens. The sequence goes on along the minus strand of NC_064617.1, from coordinate 704,595,436 downwards.
CTAATTAATTACAAAGTATGCCTTAGGCTATATGGTGAATAAAAATACACAAAACGTGCAAAGTCAGTATTCGTGCTATGCTTTAACGACTGACTATTGGAAATACGGTCTTTACTATATACCAGGAATGATCTGACTCAATAGTACGTTCCACGTGTTTTATTTCAGATGGTTCGCAAGTATCGGCGACAAACGTCTAGGCATGATTGGTCATTGGAGTCAATGGAAGGCGCTGTAAATGCTGTTAGAGAAGGTCATATGGGTTCTTTCAGGGCTGCTCGACAGTTCAACGTGCAACAGACCACGATTGAACGACATGTGGCAAAGAAACGTGCTAATCCTGGCTATACAGTTGCGAAAAGGTTAGGACCAATCACTAGTGTGTTCACCCCAGAACAAGAGGCAGAACTTAAAGACTACTTAACACAGATGGAAGGACAGTATTTTGGCCTAACAAAGAACTTTGTGAACTTGCTTTTCAGCTAGCTGAACGAAACAACATCAAACATACAATTAATACTGCAGCCAAATCTGCTGGAAGAGATGGGTTAAATGGGTTTCTTGCACCAAATCCTACCTTAACAATACGAAAGCCACATCAATCGCACGAGCATTGGGGTCTAATCGAGTTGCTGTAGATCGGTTTTTCGATCTGTTAGAAAGTAAATTAGACACATTCAACTTTACGGGAGACAGAATTTTCAATTGCGATGAGAATGGTTTAACAGTCATTCCAAAAGGTCACACAAAGGTGGTTGCTTTGAAAGGGCGCAAACAGGTGGGAACAGTTACTTCAGCAGAAAGAGGCCAGACTGTGACTGCAGCAATCTGTGTTTCAGCGTCGAGGTGCTACGTACCACCTACGTTAATTTATCCTCGAAAACGAATGCAACAAACGTTTGAGACTGGCCTGCGCCCTGGTGCCTGGGCAGAAGTCCAAGAAACTGGTTGGATGACGAAAGAACTATTTTTGAATTGGTTTGAGAAGTTTATTGCATTTACTGGAGCGTCAAAGGAAAGACCAACACTTCTCCAAAACGCACACCAAGAATTTAGAACTGATAGATGTGGTCCGAAAAAATGGGATTGTCTTGCTGTATTTGCCACCACACTGCTCACACCGTCTTCAACCATTGGACGTGGCATTTATGAAACCTCTCAGTATATTTTACGAAGATGAAGTAAGATCGTGGCTTCGCACCCATCCTGGAAAAGTTGTTACGGAGCATCCGATCGCAAGATTATTCGGCAAAGCCTTCATTCATTCAGCTCCAATGTCCAAAGCAGTGAACGGGTTTCGGAAAACAGGCATTTGGACTGTAAACAGAAATGTGTTTCATGAAAGTGATTACCTTCCCTGTTCAACTACAGACATTCATCAAGCTCATACATCTGAAGTTACAGAAACGGAAGACCAAATACCAGAGATGTTGTCAAGACGTAAAACACCTGAACAATTAACAACTGACGATGAAGCCTCTGTTTCGTCTAACTTTCAGGTTACCAGCCCTGAAATGGTGTTACCTATTCCAAAGGTGGATAAAAAAACCGAAAGGAAACCATCTAACAGGCGTGGAAAACCCCTTGTTTTAACCGAATCTCCTTATAGGAGTGAACTATCTGAAGAAATTAAACGAAAAGGAGTCCCCAAACGTGCTGCATGTAAACGAAAACTCTTCTCAAAGACGTTTAGTAAACCTGGGATACCACCAAAAGGACTTAATGACAATGAAAAAGTGACGAACGCTACTAACCACCCCTTCATGGTCAAGGGATAATAAACTGAGGTCGAATGACAACGAGGAAGAGAGTGAAGAATGTTGTTTAACTGCTATGACTTCTCTGAAGGAGGCTGGATACGGTGTATTAGCTGCGGACGCTGGCCCACGACACTTGTGCAGGGATAGAAAGTGATGATGACGAGGCTGTCCACACTTACGTACTATGTGAAAGTAAGAGGCCTAAATAAAACGTAATATCTGATTCTACAATTAGCAGAACCATGTTTCGAACCCTTATCGTCACATGATTTCGTTATTCCAGTCCTTATTTAAGCTTTAGAGATGAATTCATGCTAGTTCCCCATTTCACCCCGCATATGGGGCAAGACGGGAATTGGTAGTTTGTTTTTCTAATCGAGATATTTCTACCTAAATGTAACACGTTTGCAGGTTTCTTTGCATGCTATTGTAATTCAATGGTTAAGTAAACAAATGATAATCAAACCTACATGAATTTGCTTATTTTTGTCATTTTTGTAAAGGTTAAAAGTTAGCTTCCCCATCTTGCCCCGCCTTCCCCTAATTCTCCAGTTTTCGTGAAGACAATGCAAATAAATTCCAAACAGTTGCTCAAAGGGTAAAAGCCACAGATCATGTGATCACAACGGGAAATGCACGTTCCGACAACACGATACCACTGCACAACGGTTTACCTGCCGTCCAACACCCGTTTACCCCCTGTGGTACCACACAGGCGGACGTAAACACGTCGACGACCATCGTCCAGAGTGCCGTCACTGCCTCACGTTGCGCGTACGCGAGAGACCACGCCAATGAATTTTAGTACCAACACTATTCCCGTGAGGGCTCTCGAGTCTCACACTACGACCTGTTACGTTAAGAGGCACAATTTGGACAAAGCATACAATATCCGAATATATCGGCAAATTTTGTTCAAAAATGGTTCAAATGGCTCTGAGGACTATGGAACTCAACTTCTGATGTCATTAGTCCCCTAGAACTTAGAACTAGTTAAACCTAAGTAACCTAAGGGCATCACACACATCCATGCCCAAGGCAGGATTCGAACCTGCGACCGTAGTGGTCTCGCGGTTCCAGACTGCAGCGCCTAGAACAGCACGGCCACTTAGGCCGGCGGCAAATTTTGTGATTGGCTTCTAACGTTATTTGTCGATTAAAAAATTTTCAGCGTTCACCTCGTTGTCTGGTACGCACAATGTCAGAAGGCGTTTCCTGCGTCTTGGTCACTATAGGCAAAAGGTGAATTCTTATACACGCAAATGGACGACAATGCGGCCGATAAAATGCGATGCGCTACAGCGTGTTGCGAATCTTATGAGTTGCTTGTAGAAAAATTCAGATCAATTTACTGGTCATGAGCAGAACAATCTCATGTCAAACGCGAAATAACCATGTGTCCAGATCTAGAAGCTTCACAGTACGAAACACCTGCAATACTGCTAGAAGGATTCATTAAAAAAGAAAAAAGAAAAATTTAAAAAATTGGTTTCTTCATACCGCATATTCATAAGAGGATATTGCACGAATCCGTTACTCTAAACTATGTCTTAAATACCAGCAAGGCTTGGTCGGTCGGTGCGATGCTAATGCGAACGCTTTCAGACATCTACTAAAGCAAGTCACGATGGTCGTAGAAAGACGCAAAAAATATGAAAATCACAGGGCCAACGGACGAACCAATTACTAGCCGCGCAGAAACAACGGGTGGCGTAATAACCAAAACAGGTTTGTAAGTAACTACCAAAACAACGGTAGACACAATAAAGGCAATGAAGACCTCGATAATCACAATGGCGACAAAATCCAGCCTAATTGGCGGGACCAGGGACAAGGTCAAAAATCTATCAATGGCAATAACTGGCAGCGCGAGAGAGTGGAATTGCGTGGCCCTACCAGATGCTCGAGGTCCAGTAACAACGGCAACATCCATTGCTAGTCCTCAAAACACGTCTTCCTTATATACCAGGTATCAAAATGTCAGTATAAATTTTAAAACTTAATAAACCACAGAATAATGCAGATACAGAGGTAAAAATTGACACACATACTTGGAATGACATGCGGTTGCACTAGAATCAAAAAAATAGTTCACAAAATGTCCGACAGATAGCGCTGGACAGCAAAACATCAGTGACTACGCATGACAATCGTGTATAAAAGGAGCTGTAATGCGAGAGAGAATCAGATGTGCCAGCAGTCGCAGCATGTTGACGTTACCTGAAAAGGCGCTTTTAGTGAAGCTGTATTATCAGAATGGGGAATGAGCTAGTTCAGCGTTACGATCCTATCGCCATAGGATTCGAACGGGTAAAGGTCCGTTGACAAATGCAGCTGTGGCGTGAATGATTTCGAAGTTCGAAGCCACGGGTTGTTTAGTCGATCGACCCCTTAGTGGCCGACCGAGCACAAGGCGTAATGCTGCTGAGACAGTTCCGGAAGAAATGGAGACTGTAGCAGGTTCGTCTATGCACGAGGAAGTCAGCGCTCGTGCAGTCGCACGTCGCAACGGTATTCCATACAAGACAGTTTGGTTGGCACTTAGGCGTACTATCCGATGCTATCCGTACAAAATACATCGGCATCATGAATTGTTACCTGGCGATTTAGTAAAGCGGTGGGCATTTGCGATGTGAGCTTTTCAAAAGGTGGCGGAAGATGACGATTGGTTGAGTAACGTGTTGTGGACCGACGAAGCTCATTTCACGCTCAGAGGGTCTGTCAACGTCCACAACTGCAGAATTTGGGCTACCGAAAATCCTAGAACTGTCGTGGAAACTCCATTGCATGACGAGAAAATCACGGTATGGGTTGGATTTACCACAACTACCGTTATCGGGCCTTTTTTCTTCGAGGAAATGTGTGATTCTGGTTTTGTAATTGCTACCGTGACGGGTGAGAGGGACGCCGATATGTTACAGAACCGCATCATCCCCAGTCTGGCTGATAAACACCTGCTGGAACGTACGATGTTTATGCAGGATGGCGCTCCACCCCATATTGTTCGACGCGTGAAAGACCTCTTGCGCGCGTCGTTTAGCGATGATCGTGTCGGCGGAGTCAGGGATTTTCTCTGCCTCGTGATGACTGGGTGTTGTGTAATGTCCTTAGGTTAGTTAGGTTTAAGTAGTTCTAAGTTCTAGGGGACTGATGACCATAGATGTTAAGTCCCATAGTGCTCAGAGCCATTGATGATCGTGTGCTCCGCCGCCACTTTCGTCATGCTTGGCCTCCCAGGTCGCCAGACCTCAGTCCGTGCGATTATCGGCTTTGGGGTTACCTGAAGTCGCAAGTGTGTCGTGATCGACCGACATCTCTAGGGATGCTGAAAGACAACATCTGACGCCAATGCCTCAGCATAACTCCAGACATGCTTTACACTGCTGTTCACAACATTATTCCTCGACTACAGGTATTGCTGAGGAATGGTGGTGGCCATGTTGAGCATTTCCTGTGAAGTACATCATCTTTGAAACTTCCTGGCACATGAAAACTGTGTGCCCGACCGAGACTCGAACTCGGGACCTTTGCCTTTCGCGGGGAAGTGCTCTACCATCTGAGCTACCGAAGCACGACTCACGCCCGGTACTCACAGATTTACTTCTGCCAGTACCTCGTCTCCTACCTTCCAAACTTTGCAGAAGCTCTCCTGAGAACCTTGCAGAACTAGCACTCCTGAAAGAAAGGATTTTGCGGAGACATGGCTTAGCCACAGCCTGGGGGATGTTTCCAGAATGAGATTTTCACTCTGCAGGGGAGTGTGCGCTGATATGAAACTTCCTGGCAGATTAAAAATGTGTGCCCGACCGAGACTCGAACTCGGGACCTTTGCCTTTCAGGGGCAAGTGCTCTACCATCTGAGCTACCGAAGCACGACTCACGCCCGGTAGTCACAGCTTTACTTCTGCCAGTACCCCGTCTCCTACCTTCCAAACTTTACAGAAGCTCTCCTGCAAGGACATGCTTTACAGTGCTGTTCACAACATTATTCCTCGACTACAACTATTGTTGAGGAATGATGGTGGACATATTGAGCATTCCCTGTGAAGAACATCATCTTTGCTTTGTCTTACTTTGTTATACTAATTATTGCTATTCCGATCAGATGAAGCGCCATCTCTCGGACATTTTTTGACCTTTTGTATTTTTTTGGTTCTAATAAAACCCCATCTCATTCCAAGCTTGTGTGTCAATTTGTACCTCTCTATCTACATTATTCCGTGATTTATACAGTTTTCAAATTTATACTGACTTTTTGATCGCCCGGTATATTAGGTTAAAGTTTTTGTTCTTATCTCGGGCTCATGCTTTTGGGATGTGAGTTCAAACTGGCTGTCGCTAGACCCAGTGGTATCGCAGTATTAGATTAGGTTCCTGGTTTTCCTTATCTAGTGTCCTTATTACACTACTATTAAGATTTCTCATTTTTTATCTCTTCTGGATTTTGTTCAGAGCATAAGTATTCGAAAGTTATTTTGGTGTCGTTCGAGTTGCTCTCGTCAGCACATGTTTGAACACGTTGATGAGCACTTCACTTTAACTGAGAGAGTTGCCACTGGTACTACTCATTAACCGAACAATAATTGCGTCATTTTTAAGATAAAATGTTGTTAACCACTTTTAGATCTTACGAAGTAATGTTCACGTTTTCAAGTGCGCTTTGTCAGGGGATCAGGCGATGGAGTGAGGACTCCGACATGGAAAAATGTGCGGAAGGTTTTGGAAGAGATAGCTGTACCGAATTATGCTGTTAATGAGCTGCGGCGTTGTCTCTGTACCCGTTACGCAAAAAGCAGAGGGAAAATGGCGCTAAAAACTCGCTGTTTCTGGGTTGTGTCAATGTGGCCTTACCAATGACGTAACGGTCCCCATGACAGAAATATGCCCTAGTTGCGATACGCAACAGTTTCGAGGCATTAGCACATGTGGCCTTGCCGTTACAGGGAGAGCTTCGCTCTGCCCACTTTCTGCACTTGCGTCTCTCATCCACGCCTTAGTTGCTTCTGGGATATAGTGTTGTCTTCAAGGGGCGTAGTAAATTCGCCACATAGTGCCCACTGCGCACAATATCGGCACTTACTAACCAATTTACGCGAGATCCTTCCCCACGACATTAACCTGTACGAAGCAAATTATTGAGTAATGGCGCATGCACATGCACTGATGTTTGACCAAAATGATGTGTGACGTATCAGCAGTTCCACAGTTTCTAATGCCACTTGAAAAAGTTTCAGATACGCTTCTTGTGTCACAAGATGGGAAAGCCAACTACGGAGTTGTATTCCTGCACCCTGCAGAGATCTGTACGAGCATGCAGTGAGCCTTCTCCACTGACTGGTCATCAAACACTAGAGTGGACAACGCCCATTCAGAAGAAAAGACTTAAGTGCTTGGACCTGTGTCTTGCCTTTTTAATTTGCTATCTCCACATATTTTTATCTTGTTTAACCATGTATTCTTCAGTAGGTGGCGAGCAACAAATGGCACCAGAAAAAAATACAAAAGAAAATTCTGTAATAATAATTACTTTTGCTTATTTAGTTATTTTCACAGGCTGACAGTAAGTCAAGTGCTATTACCACTCCATCACTAATAATTGATGCTAGAATAAGTGCTCGTACATTAAATTCACAAGGTTGCATGCTGAATGGTACTACGGTTCCTCTGCATGGCGCAGGGCACATTTCTCTTCTTTAACTTTTCCCACACACATTCCTTCATCAAACTAATTCTAGAACTACAGCGGTACAACAAAATAGGTTATTTTATTCTCCTTAAGATAACCACTACCACCGCCGACTGTTTAAGATGTTATTGACCAGGGTGCAGGGTACGTAGAGAGGGGACCAACGTGTTCCTACGACAAGCCAGGAGAGAGGAAGCGGAAAATGTGGCACGTGTCCCCAGGCAGCTAGGTTCAAATGGCTCAAGTACTGTGGGACTTAAGTTCTGAGGTCATCAGTCCCCTACTTCAACCTAACCGACCCAAGGACTTCTCATACATCCATGCCCGAGGCAGGATTCGACACTGCGACCTTAGCAGCAGCGTGGTTCCGGACTGAAGCGCCTAGAACAACTCGGCCACAGCGGCCGGCTACGCGTCGTAGGAAGCCTGATGACGTCGGGCCCAGCTGCCGACCCTTATTCTGTGTCTTTCGTTTCCTATGCCGATCGGATCGGTAGGCGAGGCCTCCGAAAGACCTCCCACGTTATTCTGTAAGCATTTCAGAAGTGATACCGCATGGTTCTACTGAACCGATATGCTGTTGTCAGTTCTCCAAACGCCAACCAACCAAAAGCAAGTGGCTGTAGATGCGCACTCAGCGCACACAGCGTCACGAATGCGGAGCGGCTAGCTGCCGACACTGGCACACAATTCTGAAAAGTGTGTGTAGAGTACATAGTACTGCTCAAATTTAGCTGACCATGTGTATCCCTGCAAGGATATAACGATGGGGTACAGACTGTGTTCTGAAATACTTTTGGTATATAAAACAGGCAATGCCCTAGTATTCCTACTAGTACCTCCCGATACTGATGCCGTCAGTGAAAACTGGACCACTTTTTATGTTTAAATAGGCCACAAAATCACCCCCGAAATGTTTATAATTTCTCCAGAAACGCATTCTATAGTAAGTAAGTTAATAATGTACGTTCCACATATCGAATTTAATTCTTCATTTGTTATTCTGTCCACAGAAGTAGATAATTTCTGAGTGGTTGATTCTAGTATAAGATACTTTATAAGCACCTCAGATTTGTAACATATGTTTCATTTATGGCGTTGAGACATTATAAATCTGATTTACTATCTGTCGAGTCCTCCTGCGTAGCTGATTGGTCAGCTTGGCTGACTGCCATGCATGGGGTGCGGGGTCGATTCCCGTCGAGGTCGGAGATTTATTGGCTCGGTGACAGGATGTTGTGTTGTCCTCAACATCACGTCATCATCATCGACGCGGAAGTCGCCAAAGTGACGTCAAGTACGAAGACAAGCACTAGGTTGGCCAGCAATACCAAATGGACGTCCTGGCCAATAATGCTGTATGATAATATCATTTCAGTATTTGTACACAGGTATGTACCTGTACGACAGACACTAATTGCATGGCAGAACGGGATGAATCTTAACTGATGTTGTTAGAACAATGATTTTTTCTTAACGCTCGATGGGCCATGAAGTCGAAGTGGGAAACTTAATGGCTGCATGTGGAATTAAAGACGCTACTTTTGATGCAAAGGGTAGGTGCAGTATAGTAATGGCTATCGTACACATCTACTGTGCATTTGTGAGTGGTATAGTTACTTGGTAATTAAGGTTATAATTCTGCATCACCTTCGCACATAATCTGAGTCACAGTTTTTAAGTAGAAATGAAGTGCGTATTTTCTAGTGCCGAAACCCATTAGTAAGTGACAGAATTTACATTCTACACTATCTAAATCCAGTCGTGATGTCTCGTAGCTATTACTCAATTGTATAGCGCGATCACGGTTACAAGATTCTGTGAACTTAAACAGCGACTCGGAGCACCTGACAAGAGAGTTCTGTTCAACAGGAGGAGTGACAACTACGTATTACAGACGAGCCTAGATAGCGACATTAGAGCTTTCCTCAGACATTTCATTACAAGGAGGCAGTTATCCTGTGAGTTCATTTATGAAAACACATCAAACCCTTACTAGTGTTCAAGAAGAAGATGACAGTGTTAAGAAAATTATAACGGTGAATAACATTTGCTCCTCCACCAGGAACTGTAATCACCACCTCGAGATAGAACAACAATACAGTGGAGTGCATTAGCGGTCATTAAAAATACAGTTACCTTAACATTCTCCGTGGAGTCTACATAGAGTAACGGCTCATTTTCTGACGGTAGTCGTAATTACTTTTATCTTTCGGGTCGTGAAAGAGGTTAGTAGGAGACAGTAGCGTAATCCTACACATCTCGCTGATAATACCTGTAGAAATTTTATAACCACAATATAAAGTATCAGCATTTGGCATCCTTTCACTGTGCGACTTCAGATTCCTAAAAATCTACACTGCCAAGCACGCAATGTACTGGTCACACGTATTCCCTTTTAGGGAGTATAAATAGTATGCTTTGTAACTGATGTGTCTGGTATGAACTACATATTTTTTTATTGGCTGTATCTTCACTACCAGTTTTGAGTTACGTTACTAAAAGGCAATAAGCACAATTCTCATTGTAACATGTTTTGTTTTGTTTTCTTTAGGAAACGTTATAAAGACAAACCATTGCAGCATATTGGTTAGGAAAGGTAATTAACAAAGTGTTTCTTGATCGCTATGTATTTCAGAACAGTTGCTGTGTCAAGAACAGCAGCAAGTTGATGAGAAATTCTTTACAATGACGTTCCACTGTGAGAGAAGATCGTTGTCCGATTCAAATTACGAGGATGACAATCGCGATCACGTAACATGTGAAAACGTAAACGGACACTAAGTCAATGACCAAAAGTGGCATACAGAACGATATTTACGCCTGCATATAACGCGAATGAATTCGCAACCGACGAACATTCAGAATTTCAAATCATGGACCATGCCCAGAAGACGAAGTACCAGTTTTCTTCAACAATCAGCGTAACGAAGGCGTTAGTGACGAGGCACAACCTGCCGATCCGCTCCCTGGGACTGGTATTTCGTCTCCTGTAGAGACAAACCGCGTGATGTGTCTGCTGCGACTCTTCGAGCAGGAGCTGCCCGAGATGGAACTCTGCACAGCTCGATCAACATCGCAGCAACGTACCGAGTGTGCTAGACTGCGGACATTTTATAGGGTGCGTCATTTTACATTACCAGTAATGTATGCGAGCATCTCGACTGTTACAAACTCTAAGATTTTAAAAACAACGTTATAGCCTTATTTATAGTAGATTTTTTTATACATGTTAAATTCAATCCGTTTTTACCAAAATTTCTCAAAATCGTTTAGTGCCTTCTTTCAGAAATGTGAAAGTGCCGCTCTCAGTCGCACAGTTTGATTGATTGATTTTGATAGGGAAGCTAAAACGACTTTGGTCTAACCCGCCACTGCCCGCTCCGAAGCCGACTTTATTGTGCGGTATCGCTCCCTGTATATCTGGTAAAGTCAACCAATGCCCTTAAATAGTGCAAGGAGTCCCTTTACCAGAGTTTTGTTAGACACAATTTCTTCAGGTCTAGTTCTCCCGAAAATTCTGTATCTCTTGCTCTCCAATGCCGTGCATTCGAAGATTAGGAGTGATGCAGTTTTCTCACTCTCTTCACAGATCCTACATATAGTGTCTTCTTCCGTTATATCCATTGTATGTAGGTGGTTTTTTAAATTACCATGCCCGGTTATCAATCCAGCCACTAGTTTAATCTCTTTCCTGTCCAATCCCAAAATTACCGAGCTTCTTTTAAAACGTGGCTTAAGATTCATTACCTTTCTTTGTTTTTGTTTATAGACCTTGGTATAGTATTCTACTTGCTGTTTCCTAAGCCAGTTCCGTAGTTCTACACTACTCGCCATTAAAATTGCTACACCATGAAGATGAGGGACTACAGCCGCGAAATTTAACCGACAGGAAGAGGATGCTGTGATATGCAAATGATTAGCTTTTCAGAACATTTACACAAGGTTGACGCCTGTGGCGACACCTACAACGTGCTGACATGAGGAAAGTTGCCAACTGATTTCCCACTCACAAACAGCAGTTGACTAGCGTTGCCTAGTGAAACGTTGTTGTGATGCCTCGTGTAAGGTTGAGCAATGCATACCGTCACGTTTCCGACTTTGATAAAGATCGGATTGTAGCCTATCGCGATTGCGGTTTATCGTATCGCGACATTGGTGCTCACGTTGGTCGAGGTCAAAAATGGCTCTGAGCACTATGGGACTTAACTTCTGAGGTCATCAGTCCCCTAGAACTTAGAACTACTTAAACCTAACTAACCTAAGGACATCACACACATCCATGCCCGAGGCAGGATTCGAACCTGCGACCGTAGCGGTCGCGCGGTTCCAGACTGTAGCGCCTAGAACCGCTCGGCCACACCGGCCGGCGCTGGTCGAGATCCAACGACTGTTAGTAGAATATGGAATCGATGGGTTCAGGAAGGTAATATGGAACGCCGTGCTGGATCCCAACGGCCTCGTATCACTAGCAGTCGAGATGACAGGCATTTTATCCGCATGGATGTAACGGATCGTGCAGCCACGTCTCGATCCCTGAGTCAACAGATGGGGACGTTTACAAGACAAAAACCATCTGCACGAACAGTTAGACGACGTTTGCAGCAGCATGGACTATCAGCTCGGAGACCATTGCTGCGGTTAACCTTGACGCTGCATCAGAGCCAGGAGCGCCTGTGATGGTGTACTCAACGACGAACCGGGGTGCACGAATGGCAAAACGTCATTTCTTCGGATGAATCCAGTTTCTGTTTACAGCATCATGATGGTCGCATCCGTGTTTGGTGACATCGCGGTGAACGCAAATTGGAGGCGTGTATTTCTCATCGCCATACTGGCGTATCACCCGGTGTGATGGTATGGGGTACCATTGGTTACACGTCTCGGTCACCTCTTGTTCGCATTGACGGCACTTTGAACAGTGGACGTTATATTTCAGATGTGTTACGACCCGTGGCTGTACCCTTCATTCAATCCCTGCGAAGCCCTACATTTCAGCAGGAAATGCGCGACCGCATTTTGCGGGTCCTGTACGGGCCTTTCTGGATACAGAAAATGTTCGAGTGTTGCCCTGGCCAGCAAATTCTCGAGATCTCTCACCAATTGGAAACGTCTGGTCAATGGTGGCCAAGCAACTGGCACGTCACAATACGCCAGTCACTACTCTTGCTGAACTGTGGTATCGTGTTGAAGCTGCATGGTCAGCTTTACCTGTACATGCCATCCAAGCTCCGTTTGACTCAATGCCCAGGCGTATCAAGGCCGTTATTACGGCCAGAGGTGGTAGTTCCGGGTACTGATTTCTCAGGATCTATGCACCCAAATTGCGTGAAAATGTAATCACATGTCAGTTCTAGTATAATATATTTGTCTAATGAATACCCGTTTATCATCTGCATTTCTTCTTTGTGTATCAATTTTAATGGCCAGTAGTGTAGTTAGATCATAGCCTTGGTGATTGTCAGGACAGGTTCCGGTCCAATGAATGGAGTCTTTGCCCCATCCTGGCCAATCGTTCGGCTTGTTTGCAGGAGCTGCCAATGACTTCAGGGCCTCCTGGATGTCTGAATATATGTAGCACCTACACATAGAGTCTTCCACACATGTCCTGATGGCAGTAATTTCAGCTTTGAATACCGAGGCCAGTTTTCCTTAGAGAGATGATGCCCTCCAGTCTTGGCTGAACCCAATACACCCTGGACCCAGCTCCTTGGTCTGATTTCGACCTATCAGTGAACCAGACACTGTCCCCCGTACAGTGTCGAATTGTTTTTTCCCACTGCTCTCTGCTTCCAGTTATTGTATTGTAAAGCTTGTTGAAGTAATTCGGAGTTATTTTATAGTCGGCTGGTATTTCCCCAGCCAAACCTATATTTACCTCACTCAATATTTTAATGTGTGATTCTGGATTTCCCAAAGAGATCCATTTTTCACCGGTTTTGGGTCTGTATGTGCCAGCTGCTGCTTCTATCTTGACCCAAAGGTGTAGTGGAGGCATGTCCAGCATGGCTTCCATCCCAGTGGTTGGTGTGCTGCTAATTCCGCCTGTTATGGCCAAGCAGGCCAGTCTCTGCACCTTAGCAAGCGCCTTAGCTACAACCTGCTGTTCTACCTTCTTCCACCACACTATTGCCCCATAGGAAATTCTAGATCTTACCATTGTGGTGTATATCTTGTGCATACCTCTGGGGCTTAGGGCCCAGATTTTGCGATAATCCCTTTTCGTACTCGCTAGAGTACCCACACAACAGTCTTCGTAGGATTAACCCTTAGATCCCGTTTAATGCACCAGTCTTGCACGATGTCCAATTCACCTTGTGCCATATTTCTATCTGTGTCAGTAAATTTGCCAAGTATTACTATGCCAAAGTCATCTGCGTGTCCTTGTTAAAAACATTGTCTCAAATTTAGTTCAAAAATGTTTCAAATGGCTCTGAGTACTATGGGACTTAACCTCTAAGGTCATCAGTCCCCTAGAACTTAGAACTACTTAAACCTAACTAACCTAAGGACGTCACACACATCCATGCCCTAGGCAGGATTCGAACCTGCGACTGTAGTGGTCGCGCGGTTCCAGACTGTAGCGCCTAGAACCGCTCGGCCACCCAGGCCGGCAAATTTAGTTCCTCAACGATTTCGTTCACCACTAGATTCCACAATATATGGGACAAAACTCCTCATTGTGGACAATCTCTAGTGGTGTTAATTACTATCTTTTCATTCATCATGATAGCCTCTACCTTCCATCCATTAAGCATAGCCCTAGTCCACTTACATATAGTGGTCCATAGGTCACACACTCTGCTGCCCTATCCATGGAATCGAAGGTTGTGTTCTGAAGACCCCTCGATGTCCAGGAAGATGTAGATGCTATTTCTTGAAAGTGAAGTGCTTTCTTCTCCCTCCCAACGAGCTGACAGAGAGCTGTCTCACATGACTTACCTGATTGATATGCTTGTTGGTTTGAATGTGGAGGGGCCCTAATTAACCTCCTCTCCCGAACATGTACATTAACCAGTATCTCCAAGGTTTTAAGAATGAAGGAGGACAGACTGATTAGTCTCATATCCTTGGCCTTGGTATGATCAGTTCTCCCTGGCTTTGGAACGGAGACAACCTTCACTTGCCTCCAGGCACAGAGAATGATTCCTACTGCTAGGCTAACCCTGAATAACCTGCTCAGAATCCTTATGAGATTCTCTCCTGCCTGTTGCAAGAGAGCTGGAAAGATTCCAGCTGGGCCAGGTTGGAATGTTCCCACCGCCCACTGGATTTTATTGAAGTTGACACACTCTTGGCCGATTCCCAGACCTCTCTTCGAGTGTCTGAGAATCATTGTCACTCCGGGATCACATTCTGATCTGTTTTATCCCCCAGAGCATATTGAGGAAAGTGAGTTTTGAGGGAGCAGTTCCAGTGTCTCGTGTGCTGTCTTTGTTTCCTATCCTCCTTCCGCAACACACCTCCTGGATTAGTTGGTACTCTAGTGAGGATTCTGTGAAGTCTGGCTTCAGCAACCATGCCCTCTACTTCCTCACAGAATGCCTTCCATGATGCCTACTTTGCTTGTCTAATAGCAAGGTTGTAGTTGACAAGGGCCTCACGATATTTTGCCCATTGTCCTTTACGTCTTGCAAGGTTAAACAGTCTTTGTACCTGTTCTCTTTGCGTTTCCAAGTTGTTCTTCCAGCAAGGCACAGTCCTGTTCGTGCAGTTCTTGGAGATTGAGCAGTTGTCCTGGTATGAGATCATTATGGCAGAAGTAACAGGCTCTGCTACTTCCTCAAAGTCTACTGGATTCCTTATCGAAGTTTTAATTTCCCATAAGCTTAAGTCAAGACCCCTCCTATGTGTCTCTCAGTCTGTTTTCCAGCGATTCCTATAGGCTGTGGTCTGTCTGCTTCCCATTTCAATCTTTAATATACGAGGGCAGTTCAATAAGGTTATTCCCCAATCTTTTAGCTACACAACACTATTTTTCAACGTAATCTCCATTCAATGCTACGGCCTTACGCCACCTTGAAATGAGGGCCTGTAATGCCTGCACGGTACCTTTCCACTGGTCGATGTCGGAGCCAACGTCGTACTGCATCAATAACTTCTTCATCATCCGCGTAGTGCGTCCCACGGATTGCGTCCTTCATTGGGCCAAACATATGGAAATCCGACGGTGCGAGATCGGGGCTGTAGGGTGCATGAGGAAGAACAGTCCACTGAAGTTTTGTGAGCTCCTCTCGGGTGCGAAGACTTGTGTGAGGTCTTGCGTTGTCATGAAGAAGGAGAAGTTCGTTCTGATTTTTGTGCGTACGAACACGCTGAAGTCGTTTCTTCAATTTCTGAAGAGTAGCACAATACACTTCAGAGTTGATCGTTTGACCATGGGGAAGGACATCGAACAGAATAACCCCTTCAGCGTCCCAGAAGACTGTAACCATGACTTTACCGGCTGAGGGTATGGCTTTAAACTTTTTCTTGGTAGGGGAGTGGGTGTGGCGCCACTCCATTGATTGCCGTTTTGTTTCAGGTTCGAAGTGATGAACCCATGTTTCATCGCCTGTAACAATCTTTGACAAGAAATTGTCACCCTCAGCCACATGACGAGCAAGCAATTCCGCACAGATGGTTCTCCTTTGCTCTTTATGTTGTTCGGTTAGACAACGAGGGACCCAGCGGGAACAAACCTTTGAATATCCCAACTGGTGAACAATTGTGACAGCACTACCAACAGAGATGTCAAGTTGAGCACTGAGTTGTTTGATGGTGATCCGTCGATCATCTCGAACGAGGAGTCACAGCTGTGGACGGCCGGCCCGCACGCGGGAGATCAGACAGTCTTGTTTGACCTTGCGGCGATGATGACACACGCTTTGCCCAACGACTCACCGTGCTTTTGTCCACTGCCAGATCACCGTAGACATTCTGCAAGCGCCTATGAATATCTGAGATGCCCTGGTTTTCCGCCAAAAGAAACTCGATCACTGCCCGTTGTTTGCAACGCACATCCGTTACAGACGCCATTTTAACAGCTCCGTACAGGGCTGCCACCTGTCGGAAATCAATGAAACTATACGAGACGAAGCGGGAATGTTTGAAAATATTCCACAAGAAATTTCCGGTTTTTTCAACCAAAATTGGCCGAGAAAAAAAATGTGTTGCATTACTTATTGAACTGCCCTCGTATGTGTGCTCCAATGAGGATGGCTCTAACGTTAGATGCCATTGTTTGACATAGCTGTCTATGATCATAGAACAAAAGGTTACGTCAATTACTTCGTCTCCTCTACTATTCCTGAATGTAGGTTCACTGCCCCTACTCAGGACCTCCAAGTTGTTAGACAAGAGAAATTCCAGAAGGTACTCACCTCTTCTGTTGGTGTCCTTGCTGCCTCACACTAGGTTGTGGACATTGGTGTCACATCCAACCAACAGTTAGTCACTTTGCTGATGGTAAGCTTCTTTCAGTCTCCTCACCTCCAAAGGAGGAGGACAGTTAACTTAGTAAGGAAGGTACGCTGAGGCCAAAACAATTTCCCTTGTGATCGCTTCCTCACGTTGCTACATCCTGATGGTCACTGGGTCCTTGGAGCAGAAATCCATCATTGGCATAAAAGAAATTGCATTTCTCGCATAGATTTCTAGCATAAATCAGCTTACCTCCAGTGCCACCAAGGTCCGATACGCCCCTGTATATAATTATGGTTCTTGTATCAGGGCCACGTCCACTTCCTGTCTCCCCAGGCAGTGGATCAGTGCAGCAGTAGTCCCTTCACTGGCAGTACATTTTCTGCAGCACCTCCAGTCTCCGTCTTGCTACCATCATTGACTTTGAGGTCTTTGATTACCCTGAAGGTGACCTGGGATAACCTTAAAGGCCTTCAGAGCTTTCTCTCTGACCTCCACCACCAGGGTTCGTCCTTCCGGTACAGCCTTCTGGTTGGTTACTCTCCAGTCCTCTGTCGAGACTTTTGGGTTCTGAACCCGTATTTCCTCGAACAGAGTCTTTGGAGAGACATTCTTAAGGATCTTTGGTTCCCATATTGATGCCTTCGCGATCTTAAGAAGCTTAGCTGCTGTCTCGACTAGCAGCTTTACATCCTCCCACGGGATATCATGGGCACCTTCAGCCATTCCACCATGTCCACTCCCTCACAGACAAACCAAAACTGAGGGCACCACTATCTAGATTGACCCTCCTGAAGCTGGGTCCTGGACCAGCATCCCCTCCCCCCCCCCCCCAGTAGTTTCAAAGAGGGCCATCTGTATGAGTTCCCCCTGCTGTGAGGTGATGGCTACCAGTGGATAGCCCTCCTGGATAACTACCATCTTAAAAACCGAGACTGCAGTACTATAGGTCTGTTTCCCAATTTCTTGTCTTGCTTTTTCTGGGTTCACTTATCCAGGGAGGAGAGTCTTAGATTCCCCCCTTAGCCTCTTGTTATCTGTCTTTGATGTTGTGGGGGTCTGTGTATCCCCTTCAACCTGAGACAGTTTTCTTGGGGTTCTGGGCTCAAGCCCTTTTAATTCCATCCACTTTTGTTTGGGAAGAGATTCTTTCTCTTTATTTTGTCTCTGTTCCCTGAGTAGTTTCATCCTCTGGGCCACAGGCAATGCTTTAATCTTGAGCTGGTCCAACTTCTCAGTTACAGCTCCCATTTCCAGCTCAGGTCTAGACCATGATTGAGGAGTGCATCCCATCGGCCCTGACCCCGATATTTGGGTGTCTGAAGTCTCAGTTTGCCGCTCTGTTTGTTAAAATTTATTTTATTTTGTCGTGTCCATCTTGGTCCCACAACATTTGGGGATCTACACGGTCCACACCACGAAAACCACACGCAGTGTAAGGCTACTTACTCAGGGAGGTCACCTGGTATTCCTGAGGCTCCGTTTGCGACACATATTCCCACGTGCCAAGCACCCCTTGGCACGGATTGCATCACACCTTGGGTTGGGAAGGGAACTGGGTAAGGACTAGGAGTGGACAAGGAAGACAGGACGTTGTGGGACACTTAGTATGATCCATCAGCCAAGGCCTTGCAAGCAGTAAGTCCACTACCTTTGGCATAGCCCTAAGCTTCAAACAGATACGCAAGCCTCTCCAGCAGCACGGACCGTGCTTCATCAAGGTGGTGTCCCCCAGAGTGGCGCACAGTTTAAATTTACTTTTTCTACAATGTCAACAAAACTCACAATTCTGTGCAGCAACAAATACGCACATACACTGTTACATGCACAAAATATACAGGTATTCTTTTTTTGTCTGGAACAATCAATGATATTGTTCTAAAAATAAAGTAAAATAGTTCCAATCCCCCAGTTGCGATCAAGGTTTTCGGAAGGTTTTCCTTAGTTGTCTGGTAAGTATCGGAACTGGTAACCCCTTCCCATTTGTTCCCAGTTGGCAATCTCCTATGTTACACTAATAGCTCGCTGAAAAAAAGGAACTATCAGCAAATACCTAATACAGTACAATTCTATACCATCTTCGTATATATAGTGCGGATAAAATAAAAGTGGCGCCTTAAAAAAGCAATGATACTTACATAATATGCCCTGGGTGACGATAACATAAGTTGCGTTGGTTATGTTAAGGTACATGAAACATTTTGTGGGCCAATTTTAACTTGTCGACCTTGTGTACAGACCTGTAGGTGTTCCATTTTAGTTGAATTAATAATTCACCGTTGTTATATTTGTAGTTGTTGTAGTTGTCTTCACGCCGAAGATTGCTTTGGAAATGGAAATGAGCGATTGGCGTCATTGGCCGGGAGGCTCCTTACAGGGCAGGTCTGGCCGCCTTGGTGCAGATCTTATTACATTCGACGCCACATTGGGCGACGTGCGCGCCGGATGGGGATGAAATTGTGATGACGATAACACAACACCCAGTCCCTGAGCGGAGAAAATCCCCGACCCAGCCGGGAGTTGAACCCGGACCCGTAGGACGGCAATCCCTCACGCTGACCACTCAGCTATCGGGGCGAACGAAGATTGCTTTGATGCTTCATCTCTAAATAACCATTGCAGCCTACATCCTTTTGAACGCGCTAGCTTCGTTCATGCCTTAGTCACACTGTGCACATCTTACCCATCACAAAACTTTCAGCACCATACCTTGATGGCCCAGAGCATGTTCTTCAAAGCGATCCTTTCTTTTAGTGAATTTGTTTGGTAATTTTCTTCTTTTCCCCTTTGTTTTCAATATTTACTCATTAGTGAGTCGATCTAATTTTCAGCATTCATATGTAGCACTTCATCTAAGCTTTTATTCACCATATCTTTAGTATATGAGTGCAGAGCTCTGCCGAGATTCGTTCTTGCTAGTTTTTACTCCACATCTACATCTTTGCTGCTAAGAATCAACTTGTTTGACCTCTTCAGTCTTACAAGTATTTATCTTCACTCTGCGACTTTCACTCCAACGTGTAAGTGGCGGGCCGGCCGGAGTGGCCGAGCGATTCTAGGCGCTACAGTCTGGAACCGCGCGACCGCTACGGTCACAGGTTCGAATTCTGCCTCGTGCATGCATGTGTGTGATGTCCTTGGATTAGTTAGGTTTAAGTAGTTCTAAGTTCTAGGGGACTGATGACCTCAGAATTTAAGTCCCATAGTGCTCAGAGCCATATGAACCATTTTGTAAGTGGCGGTTTATCCGTGTCCATTTCTTCACATCAAGGTTTGCTGCCGCTATTGGGATAGTTACTTCCAAATTGTTGTCAATAGGATCTTCAAAACCCTTGACACTCTGTTCTACCCCGAGACGATTGTTTACTTCTGTGAGAATACCGTTAGTAATTCTTTCCAACAAGGATTTCACGACGGCTCTAGGACTTAAAATAGTTTTCAGCCTATTTTTTGTTCCCTAAAGCTTTAGTTTCAATTTTTCTCAATGTTTCTGCGCATTTTCGCTTTCTACCGCTATCTTCTTTGCCACTGTTTATATTGCACAGTCTGTGACTTCGCTAGCCTTGTTGACATAGTTTAGCAATTTCTCAAGTTATGTTTATGATTTACTCTTGTTACTATAATTAGGGACCAATGTGTAAAGCCGATAAGCAGAGTCAGCCAGATAATCCTAAAATCTTTTTGCTAAAATGAATTTGGCACAAGACGTGGACTCATACGGTTCTTTTTCAGGACCCCTCCCCAACTCCTCCCCTCCCCCCACCCTCCACCCCGCCGCCCAAATTACGAGGGCTATTTCTTTTAGAGATCCGAGCGGAGGCGAAATGGAAGACACTCTAAAAATCAAGAACGTTTACCTTCAGCGTTTGGCTACACCTTCCAGCTATTTCTCTACATAATAGCCGCTCCGACGTAAAGATTTGTCGTGGCGTCTTACCAAGTTTCAAATACTCTTCTTGCTGATACCAGCCGTCTGTGCTTTCCGCCAATTCCCCACGCTGGTATGCAGCTCACAGTACGCGCCAAAATACTGTTCTCTTAAGCCAGGATGGGTGACCAAACAGGTCCCATCAATAACGCTGCAGGAAGGTCTTTTTTGCAGCTACAGTGGGCAGAACAGCGTTGTTATGAAGAAGGACAATGCCTGATGAGAACAGTCCTCTTCGCTTGCTCTGAACTGTCCTTCGTAGACGGTTGTCTCGAATCGCCTGATTTATTCGCCGAACGAGATCATCGGTTGACAATCACTTCTTTCCCTGACCTCCTACATCATGAACGTCTGCACGTCTTGCTACAAACTTCCTGCCTCCTGGTCACACTTTGTTACCATACATGACAGTTCCGTTATGTAATATGCATGAAATAAGGCGGAATCCCACTGCATGAAGAAATCTGTTGACCTTCACTTCACCCTTGGTGGGAGACAATTAATTACTGTAGACATCTTTACGTGCTCAATGTGCACTCCGAAATGAAAAGTGCAACGCGACGCGGTCGACAGCCGTTCTAGAGACACTGCGCAACATATCCGAGCAAAACTTCATTTGTTTTTCGCTATGGTTTTTATTTCTTTATGGATCAGACATTAGCAGAAACAATGTTGCTTTTGGTATTCTGGTGAAGTTAGTCCACTTTTTGTACATGTTAAGCATGTACACTGCCATAAAATGGTATCTTACAGAGAATGAAAGAGCACTTGGTGCATAAGCAAAATTTGCTTTACTTTATAATGCACTAGCGAACCCGGAAATCCTTCACAATTGCTAAATTTGTGTAGATATTCGATATATGTCTTAATTTTCTTCTTCCTTCCGCAATGTGTCCATCTGCTCCTCCGTTGTCTCTCTGTGCATCACTTAACTCCACTTGTCCCTGACCACCTCTTTCTTTCTCTCCCCATCTCTTATTCCCACTCTGTATGACCACCACCACCCCTCACCCTGATATTGAGCCTTTTTTATTGTTATTGTAAAAGAAACCTGGACTGGGAATTGAAGTGGCTTAAAATGAATGGGTAAATTGATTAGGATCACTGGTATAAGAGGGACCTCTGCAGCTGCTAGATCTTGAGAATAATTGCTTAAATGCCAGTAGTTTTAATCTAAAAACAGGTTCGCACGATTCAGATTTTGCAGTAGTATTGTAATCCATACACGCAACGTTCCTGTTATCTGTTAAAATGAACTACAGGGAAGAAAACAACACTTTTCTGTGTATGTAATCATTGTTTATTCTGAAACGTCGGTGATAGAGAATGAAAACCACGTAACTTCATCTGTCTGTGAAAAGCTCGTAACTCCAGTACCCATGGCAAAATAGAGATTTGCAAGTGCATGGATTTCGCTAATCTGTCAGTATCTAGGCTCCTACAGTACAGTTAAACATGTAGCAACATTATCTGTATCACTTAATATACTTTTTAAGAAACCGCTTTTGATTCTTCTGTAAAATTTAACAAAAACTAGTTCACCGCCTACCACCGATGTGAAAAGAAAGAATATGTCTGGGAGAAACAGTTTCTCAAATGCTGTCAGTGCCCTGCTACAGTAGTTAAGATTGCGAGAAAGAAAACGAAAACACACATTTTAACAGCACAGCAGAACAAAGCAATTTTTTTATGTCTGTTTGAACAGAAAACTTATATATTATTATAAAAAAAATTACAGCTTTGCCTGACCGGACGTTTATCAGAGTATCGTTGAAGTAAATAAGTAAATCGGTCCAGAAATTATTTTTCCTAATATCGTCTCCCCTTATGTGTAGCTTATGTCTGTTCGAACTTTTATTCGAGTGTCATGTAAAACGCTGACGTAAATCGGTGAAGAACTTTTCGAGATTTTTATTAAAAACGTTGGCCCTTTACGTTGTATATATACATATATATTTATGTACCTAACATATTTAAAATATGTAGGCTTTGTTTGTATGAACGTTTACTAGGGTGTCACGTAAAAATCTGAAGAAAATTGGACTAGAACTTTTGTAGATTTTTGGTAACACCGTCAAACAACCACTTGCTTTATTTAGCGTTATAGAAAACACGAAGTCGTCTTACAGGAACAACCACCACACCAGTAACGAATACGAAATGAGGCCCGAGCGGGAAAGATAGCAAAGCTGATGAGACTCATCGGAAGACGGATTTGTAATAAAAGCGAGACCTGCACTGGTTTGAACTAAGTACACTTTTTTAAACCATACTTGTGGCTGGTTGCTGCTTCAATTATAAAGTTTATAATTATACTACAGCCGCGTTTTTTAACAGCTAACAGCTCAGACATTAATTAATGAAGCATGTTCATCGCTAAGGAACCTTGGTGGAGACAATATAAATGTAATGGAAGTCACTCATATATCAGCTAAAATGACTGCGTCACACTTACTGTCATAATTAAGTGCGCCAAAAGACCTCAGGTAAGATACATCATACGCAAACTTACATTGTTAAAAAAAGGACGCTAATGAACAATTTGACCAACTTTATCTGAATCAGAAATTTCTGTTGCCCTTGAACCAGAAAAGACACCGGGAAGTGATGACATCCATGCAGAATTTCTTCTGCATTTTGGGAACTATGTAAACAGACAGATGACGGATTTCTACGCTGACGTTATACTACCTGGTATAGGCTCACAAGAAATGAAGTAATCAAAAATCAAAATGAAACACAAACCAAGCAAGTCATCGGACGAACCAAAGAACTATTACACTACTGAGTATATTTACGAGTTCGTAGAAAGAATTCTATAGGATTAGTCCAATGATCCGTCAGAAATTTCCTGCTCAGCCAGCTGTATTCCGACCAGGACGGAGCTACGCTGATCAAGTCTTATCATTAAAAAAATTTATAGAAGCAATATACGAAATGAAGCAGAAAACATCATCTTCTTCGTTGTTCAAAGTGCATCTTATGATACGGTTTGGAAGTATGAGTTCCTATGTAAAATATTTTCTCTTATAAAATATTAAAACCTATTCCGTGGAGATGGACAAAAAATTAATAGACAACTTGTTAACTAGAAGGAAATGGGCCGCAATGAAAGGAAAATTCACTGTTTTTCCAAAAGAAATGAATAGTGGCTTACTGCATGGATCCGTCCCCGCTTCTCGCTTGTTTGGTTTATGCAAGCATACATCTGATATTTCTCCAACAGTTCCGAAAATTAGGCTGTGCCGATGACTGGGCAATAGCTACGCAAATCAGAGCCTTCTACGTCTACATCTACATCTGCATCTACGTCATTACTCTGCTATGCACATTAAAGTGCCGGACAGAGTGTTCAATGAACCACTTTCAAGCCGTCTCTCTACCATTCCACTCTCGAACGGCACGCAGAAAAACGAGCACCTTAATTTTTCTATGCGAGCTTTGATTCCTCTTATTTTATCTGATGATCATTTCTCCCTATGTAGGTGGGTGCCAACAGAATGTTTTTGCAATCGGAGAAGAAAACTGGTGATAGAAATTTTATGAGAAGATCCCGCCGCAACGAAAAACGCCTTTGTTTTAATGATTGTCATTCCAATTCACGTATCATGTCTGTGGCACTATCTCCCCTACTTCGCCATAGTACAAAACGAGCTGCCCTTCTTTGTACTTTTTCGATGTCATCCGTCAGTCCCATCTGATGCGGATCCCACACTGCACATCAGCACTCCAGAATAGGGCGGACAAGCGTGGTGTAAGCAGTCTCTTTAGTAGACCTGTTGCACCTTCTAAGTGTTCTGCCAATGAATCGGTGTCTTTGGTTGACTCTACCCACCAATTTATCTATGTGATCGTTCCAATTTAGGGTATCCCTATGTATTTAGTTGAATTTACAGCCTTCAGATTTGTGTGACTCATCCCGTAAACGAAATTTAGCGGATTTCTTTTAGTACTCATGTGGATAACTTCACACTTTTCTTTACTCAGGGTCAATTGCCACTTTTCGCACCTTACAGATATCTTATCTAAATCATTTTACAATTCGTTTTGGTCATCTTATGACTTTACAAGACGGTAAATGACAGCATCATACGCAAACAGTATAAGACGGCCACTGAGATTGTCTCCTACGTCGTTTTTATAGATCAGGAACAATAGAGGCCCTTTAACACTTCCTTGGGGAACGCCGGATATTACTTCTGTTTTACTCGATGACTTTCTGTCTATTACTACGAACTGTGATCTTTCTGACAGGAAATCACGAATCCACTCACACAACTGAGACGATATTCCATAGGCAAGTAGTTTGGTTAGAAGACTCTTGTGAGCAACGATGTCGAAAGCCCTCTGGAAATCTAAAAATATGGTATCAATTTGACATCCCCTGACGATAGCACTTATTACTTCGAGTATAAGGAGCTAGTTGTGTTTCGCAAGAACGATATTTTCTGAATCCGTGCTGACTATGTGTCAATAAATTGTTTTCTTTGAGGTACTTCATAATGTTCGAATATAGTATATGTTCCAAAACCCTACTGCAACTCGACGTTAGTGATATGGGCATGTAATTCAACAGATTACTCCTGCTTCCCTTTTCGGGTATTTGTGTAACTTGAGTAATTTTCCAGTCTTTAGGTACGGATCTTTCTGTGAGATAGCGGTTGTATATAATTGCTAAATATGGAGGTACTCTATCAGTATACTCTGAAAGGAGCCTGACTGGTATACAATCTGGACCGGAAGCATTGCTTTTATTAAGTGATTGAAGCTGCTTTACGACAACGTGGATATCTATCTCTATGTTTCTCATCTTGGCAGTTGTTTCGACTGGAATTCAGGAACACTTACTTCGTCTTCTTTGGCGACGGAGTTTCGGAAAATCGTGTTTAATAACTCTGCTTTAGTCACTGCCATCAGTGACTTAACCGCTGTAAACGCGCAATGAAGGTATTGATTCCGTCTTACCACTTGAATCTCTTTGGGTTTTCTGCCAGTTTTCGAGACAGTGCTTCGTTGTTAAAATTATTGAAAGCATTTCGCATTGAAGTACGCACTATATTTAGAACTTCTGCAAAACTTTGCCAATCTCGGCATGCTTTTTTAGATGCTTCTGCAACAGCGATCTGACCAGTTTTGTGTACCATGGGGGATCACTACCATCACTTATTAATTTATGTGACATATATTTCTCAATTGCTGTCGACATTATCTCTCTGAAATTACTCCACAACTTTTCTACGCTTACGTGATCAGATCGGAAGGAGTGCAGACTGTCTCTAAAAAAGGTGTTAAGAGCATTTTTATCAGCTTTTTTTAAAATAGATATACCTGGCGTTTCTTTTTGATAGTTGCAGGTGTTACGGTATTCAGCCTAGCAGCAACTGTCTTGTGGTCGCTAATCCCGGTATTCGTCACAATACTCACTATTTGTCCAGGATTAGTTGTTGCCAAGAGTTCAAGAATGCTTTCGCAACCATTTACGCTTCGAGTGGGCTCATGAACTAACTGTTCAAAATGATTTTCTGAGAAAGCATTCAGTACGATTTCGGATGACGTTTTATGCCTGCCGCCGGCTTTAAACGTATACTTTTTCCAGCATATCGAAGGTAGATTAAAGTCACCACCGATTATAATTGTATATTTGAAATAAGACTCAAGTTTTCTTTGAACTGTTCAGCAACTATATCTTCTGAGGAGAGGTGTCTGTAAAACGACCCAGTTAATAGTTTAGTCCGACTGTTAAATATAACCTCCGCCCATGCTATTTCGCAGGAACTACCTACTTCAATGTTACTACAAGGCAAACTATTTCTGACAGCAATAAATACTCCACCACCAATTGTATCTAAACTATCCTTTCTGAGCACAGTTAGATCATTAGAAAAAATTGCTGCTGAGCTTATTTCCGGCTTTAGCCAGCTTTCTGTAACTGTAACTATTTGAATTTCAGTGATTTCTATTAGGGCTTGGAGCTCTGGTTCTTTCCCAACATAGCTACGACAATTTACTGCTACAAAAGCGATCGTTTCTACAACTAACTTACTGTGTTTTACCTGCCTCCTTTTAGACGGATGCCGTTTCTGTGGTTACCTCAGGCCCTCTAACCTAATAAACCACCCAGTCCCTTCCACACAGCCCCTGCTACCCATGTAGCCGCTTCCTGTGTGTAGTGGACTCCTGACCTAAACCGGACCCCGGAAACCCATTTCGCGAGTCAAGGAATCTGCAGCCTACATGGTCACAGAACCACGAGCCTCTGATTCAGACCCTCCACTTGGCTCTGCACCAAAGGACCACAGTCGGTTCTGCTGACGATGCTGCAGATGGTAAACACCTTCTTAATCTCGGAAGCAAGACTGGCTGTCTTTACCATTTCCGCTAGCCGCCCAAAACCAGAGACAATCTCCTCCGATCCAAAGCGACATACGTTATTGGTACCGTACATGAGCCAACACCTGCAGTTGGCTGCACCTTGTACTCTTCATGGCATCCAGGAGCATCCTTTCCACATCCAGAATGACTCCCCCCGGTATGCACACGGAGTGCACTCTGGCTTCCTTCCCCTCTTTGGCAGCCATGCTCCTAAGGGGCCCCATCACTCTCCTGATGTTGGTGCTCCCAACTACCAGGAAACCCACCCTCTGCGAACGCCCAGACCTTGCGGGTCGAGAAGCTTCCTCTGCAACAGGGTGGATGACTGCATCCTGCTCAGAGACATCGTCAGCCACAGATAATGCCCGAACACTGTTAATAAAATGAACCGGGGAGGCCCTACGATCGACACATCGATAAGTTTTTCGATGCCTGCCGGACTTCAGAATGATCTCCCACCCGACTACAGCAGAGAGGTCAACCTCAGTGCAGGAAGTACGCGGGGCGACCACAGCAGTCGACTGAACGGGGTATATGTGGGATGTGTTCGACGTCTCTCGCATCCCCGCGTCCAACCCCTAACAGTGATACTCCTTCGCAGCAGCCTAAAGCTGTGTGACGGAAGCCAACGCAGCCTGAACCTGTGAACGACGGGTAGCCAACTCAGCTCGCATCGGTACGCAGTAATCACAGTTCCTGTCCATTACTGCCGTCGCTCCCGTTTGAAGCTCGTAGAAATATACAACAAACGATCGGTATATTCGGCTTATTAGCAGCAGGAATTCGAAGTGCTCTCTCACCAACAGTCTAAACAACATTGAGCTACACAAACAAAAAAAAAAAAAACAAAAGACTGTAAGGTCAGAGTTCAGTATAAGGGTCGATAACAACGGCTGTATGTTACACTACACTGTTATTAAAATAACAGCAAATGAAGGAATCCTAACTTCTGATCTAGGAATCTGAAACCAATACTTCCATAAATGGGAGTAACAACCTAATGCAAATATAATAAAAGTTACATGTTTTGAGCTGTCGAATGGATTGGCACCCAGGGACCTCGATGTCTGTTTTGAGGGAGCCGAACGTATTTACTACATGCATATAACATACATTTGTATCACATTACACCGGAGACTTTGTTTTAGCGAGCACTTGACATGAACGTTTGCTAAACTCAGAAGCAGAGCTAACATCCTACAGATGCTCTGTGGCACTAGCTCGGGATCATCAGCGGACACTTTTCTAGTATCGGCACTCTCCATACTCAACAGCAGAGTACAGTACGCCTGTCTCGCATAACAGCCATTTGCAAAAAAGATAGATATATTGGTTACGATGCCATCCATGCTCATTGTCAGTGGATCAACACGATCCACTCCCAGATACTGGATACTTACCTTCAGTCAAAATTTCACGTTCTGATGTCAGGCAGAAGAGTGCACTACTGTGTGAATACCAGAAGATTATTGTTAAATTCCATCTTCCAATAGTGAATGATGTTCTCCCCATGAAGTGAAAACGGTCAAGATCAAGACATCCTACTCTTATCAGAGCAACATTCTTACTGAAAGTATTCATGCCATCTATGTATGGAAAGACTATTGACAACGTAACTGTCCTCCACAATGTCTGAAACCATCATGTATCCAGGAGGTGAAACCTGGATTTGATCAACCTCGGGCAATTTGGACTACTCTCAGTCACGTCCAAATGAGCCGTGGACGATGGGACCACACTCTTCACAAGTGTGGCCAGTCTTGTTCACCAACTTGTGACTGTGGTGCTGAACGACAGTTGTATGAAACTCTTTGGTGTGACGTCATAAGCGAGTGATTGCGTGTGACATCGCTCTCTAAGTTTTTATATATTTTTAGGTTTCAGATACATATTTTAACGGTTTTTGTGATATTATTTACTATATAAGTGACTTATTAGTGGTGTCTTCATTCACCTCTGCCTTTCTTGTGTTGTGACGTGATATTTGTGAGTGTTTCGTATCGAGCAACTTAACCTCTCACCTGTGTTTACATTCCGCGCTGACCAGTTGCAGCTGTAGCGGCGCATCGAAAGCTAAGTACTAATTAATTGTGTGTGTATAGTGGTTTTATTTAGGAACTTTAGTAAACTACAACCGGTGTTCTTAGTGTTTTCTGGTGAAATAATTTCAGAAGAACCTTTTGGGAACTGTTATCAGTTTCGTTACTGTGTCATTAGACGTTTGATTCTCTTTCTGTATTAGCCTTTTGTTATATTCCCATTTGTTGTTGATTAATACTGTTAATAATAGTAGTTACTTCCGTTGCAGAGCAAGTCGGTGATTGTTATAGTCAGGTTTTTAACATCTTCTCATTGTAGTAGCGGAACATAGATAAGTAGTTTTCTTGCTTCAATAAGTGTAAATTTTACCATGAGTGAGAAGTGTGGGCTTTGCCGTAGGTTCGTGAGTAGTGGATCGCGGTGTGAGACTTGTTCGAAGTATTTTCACTGGGGGGAATGCAGTGGGCACGCCAGTGGGCATTCTGGTGAGATCCTCTCCTGGAACTGCAGATTATGCAGCAAGAGTAAGTTGATAGAGGAGCAGGAGCGTAACATCTGTGCCCTTCAGGTGCAGTTGAGAAACGCAGCTAGATAGGATGAGGAGGGAGAAGGGGTTTGGGGAATGGGAGCTGGCTGTTGGGAAGAGATCTGCTAGGAGAAGAAGATTTTCAGATAGTTTTACTATTGGTGTTTGCAATAGATATGACCAACTGTCAGAGTCTATTGGAGAGTAATCTCTAGTAGCTGTAGATGTAGGAAGTATGCAGCAGACCTCAGCAGTTACGGTGGCTAGGACAGTTGCAAAGTCGAAGAGAAAGAAGAGGTTCTGCTGTTAGGTAGTTCTCAAGGTAGAGGTGTAGGACAGCAGTTGCAGGAAGTATTGGGGAGTGAGTACCAGGTCACCAGCATTGTGAAGCCTAATGCAGGATTGGCTCAGGTGACTGTTAACATAGGGGGGCTATGTAGGGATTTTACTAAAGAGGATGAGGTAGTGATTGTGGGTAGGGCTGGTAATAGTATTGATAGGGATGGAGAGTATGACATAGATGGTGACCTGGAAAAGATAGCCACTCAGACTGGCAACATGAATGTGCATTTCGTGGAACTGTTTCAGCGTCACGATCGGTCTCATCTTAATACAGCCGTCAGGCGTAATAAGATGAGACTTGGGGGTGCGCTGATGACAGAAAGCATGAGTCACATTTAAGTGGTGTCGGTGGAGTATATCAGCAGGACGGGTTTCACTAGACATGGCCTGCACCTCAACAGGTATGGGAAGGGGAGGTTAGCAAAGCTTATAGGTGACAGCATAGGTGGGGGTGGTGGGATCACTCATGGGAAAATTTCTGCAGTAGTGGCTGTCAGAGCTGCACCTTTTTTAGATTGAAGTCAGCTGAGAGGTATTCATGCTTAAGGGAAGTCTCTCTAACAAAGGAACCACTTTTGACAAAGCTTAGGTATCCGAGTAATGAGGGAATTAGTATATTTCATCAAAATATACAAGGTATTAGGGATAAAGTTAGTGAACTGCTTATAGATGTTGACACTGAAATTATTGGTATATCTGAACACTTCTTAAATAAGGAGATAATTCAGAGGCTTCCTTTACCAGGATACAGGTTGGACTGCAGCTTTTCTAGGAGCTCTTTGCGGTGTGGGGGAGTAGCCATGTATGTGAAAAACGGCATCCCATTTGAGTCAATTGATGTTTCAAAGTACTGCACTGAAAAGGTGTTTGAATGTTGTGCAGGTGTGGTTAAATTTAATGGAGCTAAACTTCTAACTGTTGTTATTTATAGATCCCCAGACTCCGACTTCACAACATTTTTGCTAAAGCTAGAGGAGGTTCTTGGTTCACTTTATAGGAAATACAAAAAGTTAGTTATATGTGGTGACTTCAACATTAATTGTATAAGTGATTGTACAAGGAAAAGGATGCTCGTAGACCTCCTTAATTCATATAATCTTATGCAAACCGTATTCTTTCCAACGAGAGTGCAAGGGAACAGTAGAACAACCATAGACAACATTTTTGTTCATTCCTCATTACTAGAAGGGCATTCTGTTAGCAAAAAGGTGAATGGCCTTTCAGATCATGATGCACAAATTTTAACTCTAAAAGATTTTTGTGCTGCAACACATGTTAAATATAGTTATCAACTGTTTAGGAAAGCTGATCCAGTTGCTGTAGAGACCTTTGTAAACCTTATCA
Source organism: Schistocerca nitens (assembly GCF_023898315.1). Classification (NCBI taxonomy): domain Eukaryota; kingdom Metazoa; phylum Arthropoda; class Insecta; order Orthoptera; family Acrididae; genus Schistocerca; species Schistocerca nitens. The sequence goes on along the minus strand of NC_064617.1, from coordinate 704,564,036 downwards.
AGGAACAAGAGTGGCAAGATGTTTATAGCGCTGATGCAGTAGATGATAAATATAATGCTTTTCTCAAGACTTTCCGCGTGCTCTTTGAAAGTTACTTTCCGTTAGAACGTTCAAAACAGGGTACTAGCACAAGCAGGCAGCCTGGGTGGCTGACTAGAGGGATAAGAATATCTTGTAGAACAAAGTGGCAATTGTATCAAAACGTTAGAAACAGGCAAAATCTAAATGCAGCAGCCCATTACAAACAGTATTGTAAGGTGCTTAAAAATGTTATAAGGCAGGCAAAAAGTATGTGGAATGCCGATAGAATAGCTAAGTCTCAGGATAAAATTAAAACCATATGGTCAGTCGTAAAGGAAGTGGCTGGTCTGCAGAGACAGGTCGAGGATATAGAATCAGTGCGTAGTGGGAATGTCCGTGTTACTGATAAGTCGCGTATATGTACAATATTTAATAATCACTTTCTGAATATAGCAGGTGAACTAAATAGAAACCAAATCCCAACAGGGAATCACATAGCGCTCTTAGAAAAAAGTGTTCCGAGACTGTTACCTGAAATGCTCCTCCATGATACTGACAAGAGGGAGATTGAGTTAATAATTAAATCACTAAAGACCAAGAACTCTCATGGATATGACGGGGTATCTAGCAGAATACTGAAGTATTGTTCTATGTATGTTAGCCCAGTACTTAGCCATATCTGTAACTTTTCCTTTAGGAGTGGTCGGTTTCCTGACCGATTAAAGTACTCAGTAGTGATGCCACTTTATAAAAAGGGAGACAGGGATAATGTTGACAATTTTAGACCTACTTCTATGCCATCGGTGTTTGCTAAAGTTATCGAGAAGGTTGTATGTACAAGGTTACTGGAGCATTTAAATTCACATAATTTGCTGTCAAATGTACAGGTTGGTTTTAGAACCTGTTTAACAACTGAAAATGCTATATTCTCTTTTCTCTGTAAGGTTTTGGACGGATTAAATAAAAGGTTGCAAACGCTAGGTGTTTTCATTTATTTAACGAAGGCTTTTGACTGTGTTGGCCACAAAATATTACTGCCGAAGTTGGACCATTATGGAGTAAGGAGAGTAGCTTATAATTGGTTCGCCTCTTACTTTAAGAACAGAAAGCAGAAGGTAATTCTCCGTAATATTGAGAGTGGTAGTGATGTTCAGTCCCAATGGGACACTGTTAAGAGGGGCGTTCCCCAATGGTCGGTGCTGGGTCCACTGCTGTTTCTTATTTATATAAATGATATGCCTTCTAGTATTACAGGTGATTCAAAAATATTTCTGTTTGCTGATGACACCAGCTTGGTAGTGAATTATCTTGAGCGTAATATTGAAATAGAATCAAATAATGTAGTTCATGAAATAAGTTCGTGGCTTGTGGATAATAATTTGATGCTAAATCACAGTAAGACTCAGTTTTTACAGTTTCTAACTCACAATTCAACAAGAACCGATATTTTTATCAGACAGAATGGGCATATTATAAGCGAGACGGAACAGTTCAAGTTCCTAGGCGTTCGGATAGATAGTAAGCTCTTGTGGAAAGCCCACGTCCAGGATCTTGTTCAGAAACTAAATGCTGCTTTATTTACCATTGGAACAGTATCTAAAATAAGTGACAGTTCAACACGAAAAGTAGTCTGCTTCGTATATTTTCATACACTTATGTCGTATGGTATTATTTTTTGGGGTAATTCTTCTGATTCAAAAAGGGTATTTTTGGCTCAAAAACTGGCTGTTCGAGCTATATGTGGTGTAAGTTCGAGAACCTCTTGTCGACCACTATTCAATAGTCTGGGAATTCTGACATTGCCCTCACAGTATATATTCTCTTTAATGTCGTTTGCTGCTAGCAATATTAGCCTATTCCCAAGAGTTAGCAGCTTTCACTCAGTTAATACTAGGCAGAGATCAAATCTGCATGTGGAATGCACTTCCTTGACTCTTGTACAGAAAGGAGTGCAGTATTCTGCTGCATCCATTTTCAATAAGCTACCACAAGAACTCAAAAATCTTAGCAGTAGCCCAAACTCTTTTAAGTCTAAACTGAAGAGATTCCTCATGGCCCACTCCTTCTATTCTGTCGAGGAGCTCCTGGAAGAGCTAAAAAATTAAGCGGGGCCGGCCGAAGTGGCCGTGCCGTTAAAGGCGCTGCAGTCTCGAACCGCAAGACCGCTACGGTCGCATGTTCGAATCCTGCCTCGGGCATGGATGTTTGTGATGTCCTTTGGTTAGTTAGGTTTAACTAGTTCTAAGTTCTAGGGGACTAATGACCTCAGCAGTTGAGTCCCATAGTGCTCAGAGCCATTTGAATTAAGCGGGTTCCAGTGTTACATTGTTGATTTTCTTTATTTAAACTTAAGACTTATCGCCTGAATGTTTTTTTATATTTCATTTTATCTGTTTCTACTATCGTGTTATAATTCCATGTATTGACTCGTTCCATGAACATGGAGACTTCTGCTTAATTTGGTCCCACGGAACAATAAATAAATTAATTAATAAATAAAATGGTGTATGAACAAATTCCCCACGTACCTACAGGGGTCGTCTCGAAGATTTCCTAACAGTGACTAATGGTGTGATAAATTCTACAGGGCAAATCTTCTAAAACTTACACCAGAAATATTGCGGATATGGGAAATGCTACTGAGGTGCGGTTTTCACAGAATGGATTGGTGGTCAGGGGCTCGTATTGTCAGCCAATATTGTAATGTTACTTAGGAAGTGTGCTTCTTGTTGGCTCTGAGCACTATGGGACTTAACAGCTATGGTCATCAGTCCCCTAGAACTTAGAACTGCTTAAACCTAACTAAACTAACCTAAGGACAACACACAACACCCAGTCATCACGAGGCAGAGAAAATCCCTGACCCCGCCGGGAAGCGAACCCGGGACCCCGTGCTCGGGAAGTGTGAGTGGTGTTTGTTGAATGATTCTAGTGCGAGTAGTTCACGAGACACAGTATTCTGAAATGTTCCCACACCGACACCTGTACAATACCGGAGGTAGCACGCACTAAAGAACAACATAAGTGCGTAAAATAGTTATGTGGATGCTGACTAGTAACATCACAGGTTGTGCTAAAACTGACCACCGACCGTAGCAGTATACACCTCCAGTCTATGGAATGACAGATTCACACGTGCTAGCACTTCAGCGGAGATGTCCGAGCAGGCTGCAGCAATACGTCGTTGAATATCGTAGGGTGTAGTCGGTATGTCCTCCTAAATTGTGCCTTTAAGCTTTCAGCACTGAAAAACAAAACAAAATACCTTTAGGCGTCAAATCCGGGGAACGGGCCGGCCAAGGTACAGATCCTCTGCATCCAGTCCAACGATTTGGAAAGAATTTGTGAAGATATACTGTATTATTTCTTGTGGCATGGGATGCAGAGCCATCATTTTCGTGCCACAGGTTCCTCCTAATCTGTAGACGATGGTCTGTTAGGAGGCTGCGATACTTGTGTGCGTTTAGTTTTCCATAAATGGAAACGGGCCTATCATGCTGATGGTTCACAATTACACATCACACGTTTACACCCCATGGATGCTGCCGTTCCACTTGGCGATGTCGATGGGGACTGTCAGTAGACCACTAGTGCATGTTTCGTCGGTTTTCCTGACCATGATTGGTAAATGTGACTTTATCACTAAACAATGGTTCAAATGGCTCTGAGCACTATGGGACTCAACTGCTGTGGTCATAAGTCCCCTAGAACTTAGAACTACTTAAACCTAACTAACCTAAGGACATCACACACATCCATGCCCGAGGCAGGATTCGAACCTGCGACCGTAGCGGTCGTGCGGTTCCAGACTGTAGCGCCTTTAACCGCTCGGCCACTCCGGCCGGCACTAAACAATGTAGATGATACATCTGGTGTATCCTGTCTTAATGCCTACGTACAGAAGTTAACACGCTTCTCACTGTGGTTTCCCTGCATCTCTTTATGGAGAGAGATGTGACTGGGATGGAACCTCTGTCGTCAGACAATGCTTTGGACACTTCCCTGACTCATGTCACTTCCTCGTGCGATTGCATGGGAGCTAACGCGCGGATCAGCTGTAACAGTAGCAAGAACATTAATTTCCCCCTGTTCTGTCGTCACTTGATCCCTTCTTTTACGCTGTCCAGGTAAACATTACCACTTTCACGTATCTGGTTGAAGAGGCTGGTAAATAACTACCGAGATGGTCGACGTCTATTGGGACACCGCACAAGAACGAACTACATTTGTCATGCACTCTCCATATACCATGAGCATGTCGGCTTTTTCTGCATTAGTAGTCTCATCGTCTACTCAAGATCTAATACTTGGACGGTCACACACTAACTGACTAGCAAGTCGCAGTGCACTCAAAGAGCATACAAGCGCTCTGTAAGCAAACATAAGAACATCGCATCAGGGAACTAAGCAGGTTAAATGGCAGATACAAGTCTCGGCGTGGAAACTTTTCAAGATACTATATCACGTAAACCATTCGCATTAGAGTCCTGCAGAAAACACCAATGACATTCTGATTTACCTTACTTTTAGTTTGGTAATGTCAATATGCATTTTCCCATACAGAAAAGTGTATGTTTGCACAGAAAATACACTTTCTGATATTATTACAATCTACTTGGAAAATTTGGGCATTTATGGTAAGGTCTTATGGGGCCAAACTGCTGAGGTCATCGGTCCCTAAGCTTACACACTACTTAATCTAACTTAAACTAACTTACGCTAAGGACGACACACACGACCATACCCGAGAGAGGACTCGAACCTCCGAAGGTAGCAGCCGCGCGGACTGTGGCAAGAAGCCCAAGACCGCGCGGCTACCCCGTGCGGCACAATCTATTTATTGGCTAACAACACGAGCCCCTAACTATTGATCCGTTCTGTTCTTTACTTATGTCTTGACCACACTTTTGTTTTCTATCGATCTTACGTGTTTCGACCTTACATCATTGTCAAAGGCACTGCTATATCAGTCATACAAAAACATTAGATTCGTTGTATCACGTCAACATTTTCGAGCACGAGACAGGTGTGAACTCCAGTTTGCAATGCCTTTGAAAATGACGAGAAGTCGAAATGCGTAAGATTGATGAAAAGTAAAAGTGTGGCCAAGACATAAGTAAAGTTATTAAAAGTGCATCCAGATGGCCGCATCGTCTCATAGCATTTTCATGCAAACTGCATTCTGTGAAAACCACTCGTCAATGACACCTTTCATTTCCGCAATATTTCCGGTTCAAGTTTTAGGTGATTCACCCCGTATAGAAAACGTTGATATTTACCAACAGCTGGTGTCATTTGTATTGTGTTATGCTGCTGACCTGTGCTGAAGTATTGGTATGTAGTAGTTTAGTATTCATTGTGTGTATAGCTATTTGTGTGATTCGAACTTTTAATCTATTCAACGCGATAAATAAATACGAGGCCTGTTCAGAAAGTAAGCTCCGATTGATTGCCAAATTGAAACCACAGTGAATATCAGAAATGTTTTACTTGTAACAATTAGCTACACCTTTCAGCTACTTCTCTACGTAGTCGCCGTTCTGACTTAGACTTTTGTCATAGCGTTGTACCAACTTTTCAATAGCCTCATCATAGAAGGCAGCCGCCAGTGCTTTCCGCCAATTCTCCACGCTGGCCTACACCTCGTTGTCTGTGTCAAAATGTTGTCTTCAAAGACAGCGGTTCATGTGACCAGAGATGAAACTCAGGGGGAGACAATTGCGGACTGTATTGTGGGTAATCTCACATTTCCATTTGAAAACGATGCAGGAGCATCTTCATTGCCCCTGCAGAATGCGGCTGAGAATTGTCTTGAAGAAGAAACAGCACGACAGTTATGTAATGTTAGCTGCATAGCTTCAGGCGAAATTTCTCACCAGGCCCTCGTACTTGGCGGCAGACACTATTTTCTAGACATCTTTACGCACTCACTGCGTGCTCCGAAATGAGAAGAGCGACGTGATGCTAACTGGGGTTATACTAGAGACACTACCCAACACATCTGTGCAAAGCTTTATCGGATTTTCATAGTCGTTTCCATTTCGCGACCGATCGGAGCTTACTTTCTGAACGCCCCTCGTAAATAAATGATTGCATTTATTCGGCTGTCTTGCATGGTTTACTACCAATTCATTTTTGATTTCCACATTTTATGGCATCTATGTATGTAGGCGGTGCATCACGCGTTGCACTGCAGTCCATATGAAATCATTCCTTGGGCTATCTATTTCCAGTGGGATCCTCCACAGACAAAACCTCTATCAGTTTTCAAGGACTCTCCGAAGTTTCAATACTACTGAGAAGAAGGAAAGCCGCGACCTTTGCCCGGATGTTAGGTTAAGTTCGGTTTTCTGGTTCTTTAGACAACACTCGGTTGCGCTTAAAACAGGGGTCTTCGGCACACAAATGATCTGATGTGTTATACAAAGCGCGCTTCCTTGGGTAATTTTCATCAATGAAGAGTGCTTTCAAGTCATGCATCGTTACGTTGGTTGAGAAATATTGCTTCGGGTAAATTCGGATCTTTGGATAGCCGTTATTACCCTTGAATCTAACACTCCTTTAGCATTTTTCACTGACGACTAGTAAAAGGAGACAATATTGTTATAAAGTACTTTTGATAATGTCAACAGTTATCTCGAATAGAAGATCGTACATCTATACAAAAGCAAACGAAGATTAGCAAAGTATGCAGAGACATTATTAACGTCACCTATAGAGTAACTAAACTCCGCATTGAGCATGTTGCCTTCATTAGTCGTTCACATAATTTGTAGTTGCTGAGTGTAGTGCAAACAGCATTCGCCCGAAAGTCATAATATAATCCGAACACTTCACTATTAATTTCGTAAACAATCATGGCGTACGTCCATACACGAACGAAAATTTCAAAGAACACTTCCTAGTGGACTACACTGTAATATAAAAGCGGTACAATGGCAAAGTTTAGGCAGCTGCCGCATGGACTCCAAGCACGACCGAACGCTGTGGCGGCCCAGCCGGCACTGCTCAGTTTTATGGCCAGGCTCGAAACTGCACTTGGGATGCGAAGCGCGGACCCCAAGAGGAGGGAGGAGCATGAGATTAGTGTTTTACGTCAGTCGACAACGAGGTCATTAGAACGGAGCACAATCTCGGGTGAGGGAAGGAAATCGGCCTTGCTCTTTCGAAGGAAAAATAGCGGAATTTGCCCTAAGCGATTTAAGGAAATCACGGAAAGCCTAAATCAGGATGGCGGGACGCGGGTTTGAACCATCGTCCCCCCGAATGCGAGTCCACTGTGCTGATCACTGTGTACCCCGCTCGCTACGGACCCTCAAGGGTGTCAGGCAGACTCCGTTTCCCACAGCAGAGTGGGTTTTGATGTCTGAGGCGAAGGCTAGAGCCAACGAAAACTTGTTCTTACGCCTGTTAGTGCAGCTCACACTGGGCAACATAGTCGTGAATCAGAATGAGATTTTAACTCTGCAGCGGAGTGGGCGCTGATATGAAACTTCCTGGCAGATTAAAAGTATGTCCCGGGCCGAGACTCGAACTCGGGACCTTTGCCTTTCGCGAGCAAGTGCTCTACCATCTGAGCTACCCAAGCACGAATCACGCTACTTCTGCCAGTACCTCGTCTCCTACCTTCCAAACTTTACATAAGCTCTCCTGCGAACCTTGCAGAACTGGGTAGCTCAGATTGTAGAGCACTTGCCAGCGAAAGGTAAAGGTCCCGAGTTCGAGTCTCGGCCCGGCACATAGTTTTAATCTGCCAGGAAGTTTCATAGTCGTGAATAATTGTGATGTTCGTGACCTAGCACCTACAACCGATTTTGGCATCAAACGAAGCTGCTTAATTGACTACAATCCTAATAGGTGATATGAAATATTTTTACGTAATAAGTGATTATGAAGTAGATATTTTTTTGTTCATTAAAATTTTACCTCTCGAATCTCGTTCCACACATAATATTAAACTGTACTTAACTTCAAGATAGTGAAATAACTTTCGTTTCCAGGTAACCCTGAATAAGTTATTAAATGACTTTCCTGTGAAAACCTGTATCAGTCAGTGTTTAGCAAAACTGACTAGAATCACTCTGAGCAACTTTTTAAAAAGACTTATGCTCAGACTGCAAACTTTCTGATTGTGATATGCATACGAAGAACTGGATATGTGGGCAGCAGGTACAACACGATTGAAGTCGTCTTTGAACACTCTTGTCAAAAATATTACGATCACCTAGAAGAACACAAATTCAGTACCATCTTTTATTTAACCATTGATACACTCACAAAAACGCAATGTTTCAAAATATCATGAGAAACAGTAGCTGGTGTATTGATACAATCTCGCTGTAAATACAACGTCCTAAGTAAATTTTCGAACGGGATTAGACATAATTCATTTTTTACAGCAAAGCTTACAATTAGATGCTTGAGAAAAAAATAATCTGCACTGTCACTCCCCACTCCCAACAGCCAGTTGTTTCTACTGTTTATAGAAAGTCCCAGATCATACCATACTTCGGACTAGTAGACCAGGACGCCTGCCAAAGTTTACAATACTGCAGCTACACAAGATCATGATTTTAAATCTCCGCATTCCAGTTTGTTTCAGAAGACAGAACTAAACTGACAGGTAACAGTGCAGTACATAAAATATCGTGTACCGGGTGTTGTCACTTTCGTACTGGTTAATTTACCACGTTCATAGGAAATTGATTACCTGCATAAGAATGTTGATGGCGGTTTTACGAATCTGCGTCTACATTTGCTGAAGATTTACAGAGTGAATGTTAAAGCAGTCGCATTTAGACATCCTCCATTCCTAAAACAAAGGGCGATAAGTGACTGTTTGCGAAGGCACTCAGATCAACAAACATTTGACACGTGGAATTCTTAAGAATGAAGATCAGTTTGAACTTAGCCTAAGTATGTCAGTTCTCTATACTTTCCATATGCTCTCATCCTTTTCATTTTGTATTTATCATAAAGATACTGAATACACTCTACAATGCTTACTATTTAGCTGCGTTATCAAATTCACATATTTCTGTATTAAAATATCTGAAAGGTTTATGTTTTATTTGTAATATTAACAGTTTGCCAAAACTTCCGATTCAGATGTACCTATTGCACACTTTGGGTCACACTACACAAACACCCCCCCCCCCCTCCCCCGCACATCCCATACTACTTTCATATTTTGGATTAACTAAACGGAACTCTTTTATAGACTTCTATCGCACATTTTATTATTACTTTATGACCTAGGTTTCAGGTTATGAGCACATTTCCTAGTACATAGCTGATCCCAAAAACGAGAATACAGCGAAAATAAATATTTCAACTTTCTAAGATATCGGTTTTTGACTTAAGGATGAATCTAACTTCTCTGACCACCAGCCTCTACGGAGTTCTATGAGCCTACTGCAGACTGACTTTCCAATCTGTCCAATGTAGCAATGCAAACACTCTCGGCACATAATGTCATCAACCTCACTTTTCGTGATGTCTGGTTTATACATTCTAAATTAAAGAGAGAGTTAATTTCTGCTTGTGGGGCACAAAAAAGCACTGAGAAGCTCTTTCCATATAAAATGTTATTTATCCTGTTTTATGTTTTACGTGTAAAAGGTGAACTGCACAATTAGCTTTTCGATTTACCTTTTTTTTCTAATGGGCACAATAGGAATCTTGTTTGCTTCTTCAATTTTTATTAAGGATATTGTCAATAAAGTTGAAATTCATCATTAGTGGTTATTGTTTTATGCTACTGATTCCCTGTCATAGTCTCCTTGAGACATGGGTAAAGGAAGGAGTCGGTGTATCATATGGTGCAACACTGGATGTTTGTAGGCTGTAGCATGTTGAGGAGAAGCTGTGATGAACGTCTCAGTAGTGGAGGCTCTTCTGTAAATTTTAAATTTATGGTTGCTGTTTTCTGTCTTTAAGCTGATACTCCATATTCATCACTAAGCGCCGGCCGATGTGGGCGTGCGGTTCTAGGCGCTTCAGTCCGGAACCGCGCCGCTGCTACGGTCGCAGGTTCGAATCCTGCCTCGGGGATGGATGTGTGTGATGTCCTTAGGTTAGTTAGGTTTAAGTAGCTCTAAGTCTAGGGGACTCATGTCCTCAGATGTTAAGTCCCATAGTGCTGAGAGCCATTTGAATCATTTGATCACTAATTATTTTTCATGAACTTGTGGAGTTTTTTAGCGGAACCTTTCCACATACAGAGAATATCATCGACATATATGTACCAATACATAAAATCTCTTGTCAATGGTCCACTCTTAAGATAATGAATCTTCCACCTGTCCAAGAACATTTCTGCTGGTAAGGTGTATAACGACGAGCCCATTGCCAAATCATCTACTTGTTTATAATAACTACTTTGGAGCAGAAATAATTTTATTTAAATAACATTCCACTGTAATAACTAGGCACAACTCTTCTTCTGGATTAATGTTGTATGAAAACAATAGTTGTGGTTGTTGTTGATGTTGTTGTGGTCTTCAGTCCAGAGACTGGTTTGATGCAGCTCTCATTGCTACTCTATCCTGTGCAAGCTTCTTCATCTCCCAGTACCTACTGCAACCTACATCCTTCTAAATCTGTTTAGTGTACTCATCCCTTGGTCTCCCTCTAAGATTTTTACCCTCCACGCTGCCCTCCAATACTAAATTGGTGATCCGTTCATGCCTCAGAATATGCTCTACCAAGCGATCCCTTCTTCTAGTCAAGTTGTGCCACAAATTTCTCTTCTCTCCAATTCTACTCAATACCTCCTCATAACCAATAGATTGTGGTCAGAGTCCACATCTGCGCCTGGAAATGTCTTACTATTTTAAACCTGGTTCCTGAATCTCTGTCTTACCATTATATAATATATCTGATACCTTCCAGTATCTCCAGGCTTCTTCCATGTATACAACCTTCTTTTATGATTCTTGAACCAAGTGTTACCTATGATTAAGATATGCTGTGTGCAAAATTCTATCAGGCGGGTTCCTCTTTCATTCCTTACCCCCATTACATATTCACCTACTACGTTCCCTTCTCTTCCTTTTCCCACTGTCGAGTTCCAGTCACTCATGACTATTACATTTTTTTCTCCCTTCACTATCTGAATAATTTATTTTATCTCATCATACATTTCATCAATCTCTTCGCCTTCTGCGGAGCTAGTTGGCATATATACTTGTACTATTGTGATAGGTGTGGGCTTCGTATCTATCTTGGTCAGAATAATGCGTTCACTGTGCTGTTTGTAGCGTCTTACCCGCATTCCTATTTTCCTATTCATTATTAAACCTACTCCAGCATTACCCCTATTTGAGTTTGTGTTTATAACCCTGTATTGACCTGACCAAAATTCTTGTTCCTCCTGCCACCGAACTCCACTAATTCCCACTATATCTAACTTTAACCTATCCATTTCCCTTTTAAATTTTCTAACCTACCTGTCCGATTAAGGGATCTGACATTCCACGCTCCGATCCGTCGAACGCCAGTTTTCTATCTCCTGATAACAACGTCCTCCTGAGTAGTTCCCGCCCGGAGATCCGAATGGGGGACTATTTTACCTCCGGAATATTTTACCCAAGAGGACGCCATCATCATTTATCCATACAGTAAAGCTGCATGCCCTCGGGAAGAAATTACGGCTATAGCTTCCCCTTGCTTTCAGCCGTTCGCAGTACCAGCACAGAAAGGCCGTTTTGGTTAGTGTTACAGGGCCAGATAAGTCAATCATCAAGACTGTTGCACCTGCAACTACTGAAAAGGCTGCTGCCCCTCTTCAGGAACCGCACGTTGGTCTGGCCTCTCAACAGATACCTCTGCGTTGTGGTTGCACCCACGGTACGGCTATCTGCGTGCCTCAGCGATACAGATAGATAGTTGTGGTACATTATCTATAACATCTTTGACAGCAATGCTTGAGATAAAGCTCTGTACATCAAAAGAGACTAATTTGGCATTTCTTGGAATCTTAACACCTGGAAATTTGGTAGAAAAAATAAAACAGTTCTTAATGCTACGTATCCTGTGAGGTTCATTTTTTTCCTGAAGCTGATGATCTTATGTTTACTTGTGATTATCGTCAACATCCTCAGCTACATTACTGCCGTAGTGTCAGAGATGAATTAAACTATGTGAATTTTTAACAGACATTTGTTACACGATATATTAAGGATTGACGTCCGGTCGACTACGTGGTCTGTAGAGACGGGGCACAATCCGTTAGTGGGGTAAGACTGGGGAGGAAAACAGCGATCTCTTTTGAAGGAACCATCTTGACATCTGTCTAAAGCGATTTATGGAAGGCGTGGAAAACCAAAATCAGGGCGGGTGGACGGAGATGTGAACTGGCGTCCTCCCGACTATGTGTTCAGTGTGCTGCAGCTGTGCCACCTCGCTCGGATCGAAACATCTACACTAATTTTTTAATTCCTGTGCCCAACGAATTCCTTTTCCGGCTGACGATGGTATAGTAAGTAGAAAAATCAGGTGAAACTTCAAACAACCATTTGTACCCTGGAGCACTGTTATTAACGAAACGGTGAACGGGTTAGAGAACTGACTGTAGCGATTTGCTTGGAAGTCTGCAAACATTAATTTTAGCTGCAGCGTGGCCTGTGACGCTTCTTCAGCCTGCGGCACGTGGCTGTGTTGCGGCTGCAGGCGAGCGTTCCGCTGCGGGAAGTTGCGTCGTCTGCCTGGCACGAGTGCCGGCCTCCTGTGATGTGGCGTGTCAACCGCCTGCGCACAAGTGATGTGACGGCCGCGCTTGCGACAGGTGCCTCTCTTTACGACGAAACGGCTCATTAGCATGCGCCGGCGGTTTCGCAGTAGCGGGTTAGTAGTGGAGCTTCATTACTTGGCTCCAACGTGTTCCGCACGTGCCAGCCTCGGAAGAGAATTGTATGATGTCTACTGGGCGAGCATAAAATCTGTCAAGACGAACGCATGCCTCACAGCTGGATAGATTCGATTTCAGTGCCTTGTCACTCACACGCCGCGCGTGCCATTAACTCGCGCCATGTTGTACCGCAAGCTAGAATACAGATACAATTCTGTCTTAACCACCGACGGCTGTGTCTAAGATTTGCCGTCAAGCTGCCTCACAGTGAAGTCTTGTAAGTTCAGGCATCCACGAAATCATTTCTTCGTGGTTTTTATCTCCCAACCAAGAAAATTAATTGTGGGCAGGTCACTTCTCTCAGACCTAAATAGTGAATTTACATGGGTGCGATTTGAGGTCGATAAAGTTATTACTGGCACTAGGTGTAGATTACTATAGTAAGAAGCATGTGTCTGGAAGGTACGTGATAAAAACAGTGTGTCGTTTTCCAGTTTACAATGAGGCGACAAAAACTGTGGGATACCTCGCAATGCACTGTCGACCCTCCTTTTCCTCGGCGTAGTGCAGCAGTGGCATAGATTCAACATGTCGTTGAAAGTCCACTTCAGAAATATTGAGCCATGCTTCCTCTATGTTGTTGTTGTGGTCTTCAGTCCTGACGCTGGTTTGATGCAGCTTTCCATGCTACCCTATCCTGTCTCAGTTTCTTCATCTCCCAGTAGCTACCACAACCTACATCCTTCTCAATCTGCTTACTGTATTCATTTCTTGGGCTCCCTCTACGAGTTTTACCCTCCACGCTGCCCTCCGATATTAAATTGGTGATCCCTTGATGCCTCACAACATGTCCTACCAACCGGTCCCTTCTTCTAATCAAGTTGTGCCACAAACTCCTCTTCTCCCCTTTTCTGTTCAGTACCTCCTCATTATTTATGTGATCTACCCATCTAATCTTCAGCATTCTTCTGTAGCACCAGATTTCGAAAGCTCCTATTCTCTTATTGTCCAAACTATTTATCGTCCACGTTTCACTTCCATACATGGCTACACTCCATACAAATAGTTTCAGAAACTACTTCCTGACACTTAAATCTATACTCGACGTTAACAAGTTTCTCTTCTTCAGAAACGTTTTCCTTCCCATTGCCAGTCTATATTTTATATCCTCTCTACTTCGACCATCATCAGTTATTTTGCTCCACAAATAGCAAAACTCCTTTACTACTGAAGTGTCTCATTTCCTAATCTAATTCCCGCAGCATCACACGATTTAATTCCACTACATTCCATTACCCTCGTTTTGCTTTTGTTGATGTTCATCTTATATTCTCCTTTCAAGAAACTGTCCATTCCGTTCAACTGCTCTTCCAAGTCCTTTGGTGTCTCTGACAGAAGTACTATGTCATCGGCAAACCTCAAAGTTTTTTATTTCTTCTCCGTGGATTGTAATTCCTACTCCGAATTTTTCTTTTGTTTCCTTTACTGCTTGCTCTATAGCAGTCCATAATTGCCAAATTGCTGACGGTGCATGATATTGTGCAAGAAATCATGTGTCGATTATGTCCCATAAATGTTCGATGGGATTCATGTTGGCCGATCTCGGTGGCCAAATAATTCTCTCGAAGTGTCCAGAATGTTCTTTAAACAAAGCGAAAACTACTGTGGCCAGGTGACATGTTGTGTCGAAACATGAAGTAGATGAATGGCTGAAAATGGTCTCCAGGTAGCCTGAAATAACCACTTCCAATCAATGAACTGTTCAGCTGGCCCAGAGGACTCAACCCACTCCATTTTAACACAACCCAGACCATTACGGGCCATCATCCATTTTCATAGTGTCTTGTTGACAACATGGGCTCATGGGTTCGTGGGGTCTGCGCTACACTGGAACTCTACCATCAGCTCGTAGCATCTGAAATCGGGACTCATCTGACCAGGCCACGATTTTCCAATCGTCTAGGGGCCAATTGATACGATCACGATCCTAGGACAGGCGCTACAGGCGATGACGTGATGTTAGCAAAGGCATTCGTGTCGGTCGTCTGCTCCATAGCCCATTAACGCCAAATTTCGCCGCACTGTCCTACCGGGTACGTTCGTCGTACAACCTACATAGGTTTGTGCAGTAACTTAATGCAGTGTTGCTTGTCTGTTGGCAGTGACAACTCTAGGCAAACGCCGTTGCTCTCGGTCGTTAAGTGCAGGACGTCTGTCGCTGTGTTTTCCATGGTGACAGCTAATGCCTGAAATTTGGTATTCTCGGCACAGTCTTGACACAGTGTATCTCAGAATATTGAATTGCCTAAGAATTTTCGAAAAGGAATGTCCCATGTGTCTAGCTCCAACTACCATTCCGCGTTCAGAGTCTGTAAATTCCCGACGTGGAACAGTGCTCACGTTGGAAACCTTTTCAAATGAATCAACTGAGTGCTAATCACGGCTCGGCCAATGCACTGCCCTTTTACACCTTGTTTACGTTATAGTACATCCGCCTATACATACAGCTATACCGTGACTTTTGTCACTTCAGCGTATTATATTAAAACTTTGATTGTGGTCACTCATGACGAAAAAAGAGACTGTGAAACAACCGACAGATTTTGTCAGTGTGAACTACTAGTTTTCACTATTATGGATAGCAGAGTTACTGGGTTATCTTACAAAAGTCGCACCTCGTTCAATCAAATCACGATCTGGGACTATCATATAATCTCACAAAATTCTAAATGGCCAAACAGTGACTACAAGCCTGGTGACGGGGTTAATCACATCATACATTCGACATATGAACTCGTATTTTGAACCTGAGACCGTAAAACATATGAAATTCTTCAAACACGGAACAAAATTACCTGATTCACCAACGCCGCTTTTAACGCTCACCGTAAAAATTCCTCGTGCGCCGAAGTGAACACCGCCCGAGTGGAGATGGCTGTTCAGAGAAGACGAGGGCATGTCGTCATGTCAGGGACACCATTCCCTGGTCGTCGCTAAAGATGCGCTGCTCTCTGCTCTCGACTGAGGTCTGCAACCAGAATCAAATCCAGGCTGCTGTCGACTCGGTTTCCGGACCGAATCTGTTGACTTTGTCTTTCCTTTACGCTCCTGCGCTATTTTTGCTACGAACAGCAAAATTAGAAAACACTGCAGCCCAATAGCGAGATTTTCCTCCAGAACGCAGAGTCCCATCAAAAGAGCGAATCGCCTTCTGACCCCAATCCTACTTCAAAAGGAAAAGCCAAGCAGTTCATGCAAGAGTCAGTTTTGAGAAATCTTTATCAGATTAATTTTCACCTAACAACCTCTTGTGAAATAAGGAAATTCATTAAATCTTTGAAAAATAAATTTTCTGTTGAAGTAGAGGACATATCTAACAAGACATTAAAACAATGTACAGCAGCTACTTCTGATGTTCTGAGGCACATATGTAATGCATAACTAACTCAAGGTATTTTCCCAGACAGGTAAAATATACCATTGTCAAGCCTCTCTACAAAAACGATTACAGCCCAATGTATATTTGCTTACAGCGTTTTGAAAAATTGTCGAGAAAGTAAAGTACTCAGGAGTGTTCAGTCATCTAAACAGTAATGGGATACTTAGTAAATCACAGTTCGGATTTCAACAATGCTGTTCCACTGAAGCATCAATACACAATTTCATTGCCCACATAATACAGTCCTTAAATCGTAAAATGTCACCGACCGGAATTTTCTGTGACTTATCCAAAGCATTTGTGAACTATGATATTACATTACAGAATTTATAATTCTGTGGTATAAATGGATCAGCATATGAGTGGTTTAAGGAAGTAAAAAGTTTCTTTATATGGTTTAAGTGATTTAAGGAAGTTTGCCACTTCAAATAAGTGGGGTGAAATTACATTAGGTGTTCCACAGGGTTCGATCATGTGTCCCCTTCTGATTTTGATAAATGTGAATGACCTACCGTCTTATCTGAAACAAGAAGCTAAACTGACACTATTTGCGGATGATACAAGCAACATTATTAATCCAGTAATAGAAACTCCAGTAGAAAATGTTACAAATAATGTATCTGGAAAAGTTATTAATTTATTTTTCTTCGAATGGGCTTGCTCTGAACTTTGAAAATACATAGTACGTCCAATTTTCTGCTGTAAGGAGTGGCGTTCCTTCAATATATAACACATGAACAGAAGTCAGTAGCCAGGGTAGAGCATACTAAATACACTCCTGGAAATTGAAATAAGAACACCGTGAATTCATTGTCCCAGGAAGGGGAAACTTTATTGACACATTCCTGGGGTCAGATACATCACATGATCACACTGACAGAACCACAGGCACATAGACACAGGCAACAGAGCATGCACAATGTCGGCACTAGTACAGTGTATATCCACCTTTCGCAGCAATGCAGGCTGCTATTCTCCCATGGAGACGATCGTAGAGATGCTGGATGTAGTCCTGTGGAACGGCTTGCCATGCCATTTCCACCTGGCGCCTCAGTTGGACCAGCGTTCGTGCTGGACGTGCAGACCGCGTGAGACGACGCTTCATCCAGTCCCAAACATGCTCAATGGGGGACAGATCCGGAGATCTTGCTGGCCAGGGTAGTTGACTTACACCTTCTAGAGCACGTTGGGTGGCACGGGATACATGCGGACGTGCATTGTCCTGTTGGAACAGCAAGTTCCCTTGCCGGTCTAGGAATGGTAGAACGATGGGTTCGATGACGGTTTGGATGTACCGTGCACTATTCAGTGTCCCCTCGACGATCACCAGTGGTGTACGGCCAGTGTAGGAGATCGCTCCCCACACCATGATGCCGGGTGTTGGTCCTGTGTGCCTCGGTCGTATGCAGTCCTGATTGTGGCGCTCACCTGCACGGCGCCAAACACGCATACGACCATCATTGGCACCAAGGCAGAAGCGACTCTCATCGCTGAAGACGACACGTCTCCATTCGTCCCTCCATTCACGCCTGTCGCGACACCATTGGAGGCGGGCTGCACGATGTTGGGGCGTGAGCGGAAGACGGCCTAACGGTGTGCGGGACCGTAGGCCAGCTTCATGGAGACGGTTGCGAATGGTCCTCGCCGATACCCCAGGAGCAACAGTGTCCCTAATTTGCTGGGAAGTGGCGGTGCGGTCCCCTACGGCACTGCGTAGGATCCTACGGTCTTGGCGTGCATCCGTGCGTCGCTGCGGTCCGGTCCCAGGTCGACGGGCACGTGCACCTTCCGCCGACCACTGGCGACAACATCGATGTACTGTGGAGACCTCACGCCCCACGTGTTGAGCAATTCGGCGGTACGTCCACCCGACCTCCCGCATGCCCACTATACGCCCTCGCTCAAAGTCCGTCAACTGCACATACGGTTCACGTCCACGCTGTCGCGGCATGCTACCAGTGTTAAAGACTGCGATGGAGCTCCGTATGCCACGGCAAACTGGCTGACACTGACGGCGGCGGTGCACAAATGCTGCGCAGCTAGCGCCATTCGACGGCCAACACCGCGGTTCCTGGTGTGTCCGCTGTGCCGTGCGTGTGATCATTGCTTGTACAGCCCTCTCGCAGTGTCCGGAGCAAGTATGGTGGGTCTGACACACCGGTGTCAATGTGTTCTTTTTTCCATTTCCAGGAGTGTATATAGATGAGAATCATAATTGGAAAATCCGTGTTTTGCATCTCCTAAAGCGACTAGATTCAGATAATTTTGCAACCAGAATAAATGCCAATTTTGAGGATACAGAAATTTATAAGCTAACACACTTTGCATGCTTTCACTCTCTGATGTCATACGGAATAATATTTTGGGGTAACTCAACACTTCGACAAAAAGTATTCACTGCTCGAAAGAAAAGGGTTAGAATAATATGTGAGGATCATAGTCGCACATCTTGTAGGCATCCGTTTAAAAGGTTAGGAATTATTATAACAGCATCACAGTACATTTACTCAGTCATGAAATTTGTTCTCAACCGCATGGGCCAGTTAAAAACAAAGGTGACTAAAACTCTCTCCGACTACTAAAGAAACGTCTATGCCAGCTCTGTACTCCTGACGTCAAACTTTAACAAACCACCCCGAGTCTACGCGCCTAGCTGCTAGCCTGACGTCGGAGGGTCACAGACATTAGGACATACTGCTTGAGAGGCTAGCCCTTCATCTTGTCCACCTCGTGTTTTCGAAAATGGCTGATGGTTATCTACAAAGCCGGTCTCAGACCTCCCTCTCCCGCAAATAATGGCGCCTCTCCGCCCGTAGCAGGACTAGAAAATAGCTTAGCAGCCCGCTGGAACGCCTCAACAGACCAGTTCCACAAACTCATTTCCTGGGCCTTCTGACCACCGCACAAAGTGCCGTTTCTCACTAACATTTCTCCTTGCCACAACTCAGCTCCAGCACTGTGTCTCTCCACGCACGCAAAGGCATTCAAAAACAAGAGAGTCCTTCGCCATGTTAAGGAATGGAAATTACATAGGGCACCATACTATCAGTCGTTGTGTTCCAAGATCTTTTTGACAAATATTCCCAATGCAATCACACAATAACTTTATCTATTCTTATTCTCTAAATTACTAAACCAATATCAAAATTAATGAAAACGGTGTGCAAATTCGCCTGCCGCCGTCCCACTTACCACACTAAACATTTGTGTAATACTTGCATGTTTGACCTCTCTCATCGGGAGGTAAGTGTTCCCTCCTTGACCTGCGTTATGATGTGACGTTGCTGTAAAAGTGTTGTTGCTTATAAATCTGCAAGGTGGCCAGCTAAATTATTATAAAGCAATACACAGGAACGTACTATTCAGTGAAGATGTCGACACCACTCTCCTTACTCAATAAACGAAACTATAATCACTCAAGACGAGCGAGTACAATGCTTATTACCTTCACTGATTAATAAGTAACTGTCCTTTCAGTTTGACCACTGTGCACAACGATAACAATGTCAACGTTAGAACAAGCAACTTAGGTGTACAGCATATTATACTTGTTATTTGTCGGTCGCCTAACCGCGAAAAAGTTTTAGGACGGTTAGAGGATATTGAAATTTGAGTACATTTTATTTAAATGAAATTACACAACTTCAGAGACTTTACTGGTCTCATATGGGTATGCTTTAAGTATATAGATTGAATCGGCGAATGGTAATTGGTGCCAAGGCCAGGTCTCTTGCTTACTAGGCAGGTGCGTCAGCTACTAAACCACCTTGACACAGCGGTTCACACAAATGCACAGATTACTCTAACACGGCTCCCTCCTCGATCCAAATTCTCACAGACGAATGGAACTGCCTTGGCTTTACATGTTCTGGAATAACACTTCAGCTTCGAACGTAAATGAGGGATCTAGCCGGAAACTCAGCTGCAGGTACTTATACAAATGGAATGACATAACTCCGGAGATTTTACTGTCCCATACACTCGCAGATTCAGCCTATATACACGAAATCATGTATGTATGAGACAGGAAAAGTTTCTGAAGTTGTGTCATTTCATTTGTATAAGTACCGGCACTTGGCTTTCAGGCTGGATCCTTCATTTGCGTTCGATGCTGACGTGCTATTCCAGAACATGGAGAGCCTCGATGTAGTGACGGTGCTCAAGACCCAAGAGAGTACCGCCCACAATCCGTAAGTCGCGCCTGAAACACTCGTAGCTCAGTAGCCGTATGGGTTAGCAGTACGAACTGTACATAGGTCCACCTGGGGCTGCTGCTGCCAACCCATGGGCATCACGTGTATGGAAAGCGGTTGGTCAATGCCTCATTAAATACCGGACCACCGAGCTACGGTGGGCATTTCTCGTCAGTGCGCCGAGTCGTGTTCTGTCTCCACTTACCGCCGAGCCTACAGGCTGCAGTTTCGTCCGTCGTCTCCTGGACTTAGGCTCCGCAGGCGTCGTAGGCTAGCTCTGGACTCTACGTAGGTACCACTCAGAGGCACAGTGCCTGGAATTTAATATTTTAGAGGACTTGTAATAAAGTCCTACGTCTAATTGCGCTGAACATTTCACAAGAAGAAGCATAATTTGACTATTAGTTCCTATGTAATAAATATCATGTTATTACTAATTGTTGGGAATCTTTCTGACTAAAGATAATCAATGCCGTCCTCTTGCATTTCCAACATCCGGCAGTGCTGTTCGTGTGCAACGGGGTATTCAGATGGACGAGGGGGGCGCTACAGGACAATCCGCGCAGTTGTGTGAACCGCTGTACCGAGGCGCCGGCACAGGTCATCGTGCTCGATCAGAGGGTTAGCTGCCCTCTGTAATTAAAAAAAAAAAAAAAAGAGTCAACGGCTGAACACTGAACTTGAACGAGTGTCATGGGACATCCGCACCGAACAAATGCAACGAACAAATCGAACAAAATGAAGCTTTAAACGCTACCCATTCGGAACCCCTTGGCGCGTAGCATTATGGCAGCGCTGGGATACTTCGTCAGCGCTGGTATGTTACTGAAGATCAGATATGTATCTCTTACCCTCCCCAAGGAAAAAGGTGGTCTCTGCCTAGTTAACGTCCATGACAGGGTCGTTGCCCTCTATGTTAGCTTACATTTATGTCTGCTGCGCCGTTGTGCTACAAGCCTCACGAGTTTGCTTCTGACGGCGCTACGACCTGCTTCACTAAGAGCGCCGGAGCCACTACAGGAGATCCCAGCGCCCTTCTTTTATATAGGACGTTTCTATTTAGAACAATGTTATTCCAGTGTAGCGCTCACGACACCACGAATGACCACAACTCGACGCCTATATCATGACATGCGGCAACGCCGACCCCTAAATGTGGTCGAACTGAAATATCCTGATGTACGGTGGCGCGTGGTGCGGACGACTGTATACGATGCCATGCTTGATTCCGATGTTGTTCCACAATGGTACGTAGTCGTTAATGGGAAGCTGGTGACGCAAGAACGTCTCTACAATATCCACATGGCAGAATCTCCCAATTGTCTTGGTTGTAATACAGTAGATTCTGACGAACACCGCCTCAGCTGTGGAGAGGCGGAACCGGTTTGGCACCTAGTGCGGCAGATGCTGGCTTATCTCTTGCGTGTTAGGCCGGAGCATATATCTGCAGGCACGTTATTGTTTCCGGATGAGACATTTTACCCCAAGATTCGGACCAACTCCGTCACCTGGATACGTGGACATAGGGTCCATTACCTCTATCGTGACGGACACAAGAATTTACTTTACTTGTGGCTCTATTTGCAAGAAAGACATCATGCTATTTCTGGGCATACCAGATATCGACAATGCTTCGCAAACTACCTGTGGAGTGCCTTTCACAACCCGCCGTGTAGCTGGAATGTTCCAGGCAGTGGTAGATGAGGTCAGAACGAACTGCAAACGATCATACGAGTATATTGAACTATCTTCCTCAGTGGGCGCAGTCACTGGGAAGCCTAACTACGAAGTGGAATCTTTCTTTTCATGTTATTTATGTTTACTATCTTCGATGGTGTCTTCATTCTGTTTTAGTTTTCCAGGTTTGATTAACTAAAACTGTTCGCACATTGACATCTATATAAATAAAAAATAAAGAAATAAAATAAAAATAAAAATAAAAAAGAATAAAAAATAAAAAATAAAAAAGGCGGCTTAGTGTCTAATGCACCTGCCTAGTAGGCAGGAGACCCGGGTTCGATTCCCGGCCTTGGTACACATTTTCATTTGCCGATTCAGCCTATGTACATTGAATTTCGTTTGCTGTAAATGATGATCATAATTCACAAGAAGTTGGCAGGAAGCAAATTTCTTTAATATCTCTATCGAATTTACACAATCTGACGCTAATAATGTGGGGAGATAACAAATTAAACTCTAAAACAAAGACAAACGAAAAAGAATCACCTAATTTTTCTGAAACTGTAATCATTTGTTTGTCTGTACATGTATACCACATCTACCGATTTCCGTCCCAATCGGATAATTGCTTCCTGTCGGTTTTTTTCTTTAATTGGCTTGTGTACGAAGAAAACAAGATACCTTTATCAGTCCAGCTCGCGAAGTCCAATTGAAATCGGTAACTCAAGTTTCGTACCCCAACAAGTGAGTAGTCAGCAGGTCAGAATATGGATTGTGCTACTGCGGATTGCGACACTTACATTATCCCAAAATATGCTAAGCATGCGCCCATCAGCACTAGGCGACGGTCGGGAAACAAATAGCCATGAGTCTTGGTTTTCCCTCATCAACTTTGTATCTTCCAAAAGACTAGTAGGAGGGGAAAATTCAATGCTGTTGCCAATGTGATAGGAGGGTTATTTCACAAAGAAACGGGGGAACACAGCAGAAACATCCCACTCTTTCCGTAGAAAACGCACATTAACGGAAATGAGTTTGGTGCCAACCTGGAAGCAGTGTCTCTTCAATTGGTCAGCTTCTTCGCGCCGAGTACTGTGGTGCTGACGACACATTCAGTTGCATAAATGAATTTTTTTGGAACGAAAGCACCCGAATTTGTGACATTGGCTGGGTGGCGCAGCAGCATCTGCTCTTGATATGTTCATCCGGAAATGAAAATTTCATGCTCAGTTGTTCTCTGGGGACGCCAGAGTTGCCCCAGCGCCTACAAAAGTACCGAGCGGGCCACAGCGCCCTCGTCGCGAAACTTACCCGTCTCTCTGTGGAGGCCCACCTCTCCGAACGATATTCACCGAGTGTCTCCTACTGACAAACGGGAGCCTGAGGCCACACATCGACGTAGAGGGACGGGAGACACATTCCAAGTAAGAAAAATGCTAGACTTTCCTCCCTAGCAAATATGCTATAACTACTAAATAGAGGTAGGAAAATGAAACAGTTTTACTTAGCCATAAGTGACAGTAATGTCACGTCTGCCACGAATTGTTTCAACCTAGCGTATATGCCTTCACCTTAACTAACTGACCAGCATGTTTAAATATTGGCGGCTTAGTCACTCGGTCGATGATCTACATCTGTCTGTGCATGTTTCTGAACAGTGAGTGCCTGCGTTAAATAGTGTAGCATTATTTATTGGTGGCAGTACTGGCACAAATGGCCTTACATACCATAGAGAAAAGTCGCAATAAACAGTGGTACTTGCCATTGGTATGGCACGTGTAACTAGTTGATGCATCCCGCTTGACAATAGTGCGCCTTTCAGGCAGGTGTGGGAATCAACTTTTCAATAATAGGCCCACGTTTGTTCACCTCAGAACCACATAGGTGACCTGTACTTTTAGCAAGACAATGTGACAGTGGCCCCCAGAGTCTAACGGAATTTCGTGAATATTACTTCCTCGACGTTGGAGTTGCCTGTGTGGCTACTGTACCACATGTTCTCTTTCCCTAACTCCAGTAATTGTTATAACTGTACAAAATTAACAAATAAAAACTTTGAGTTAAAGTAAAATGACAGAGTAAGCCTAGTTTTGTGGATAGTACAGTATACTAACGAACTGCACATCACACAAGTCTAATTCTGAAACGGTTTCATATGAAGCATCTTATTGAAACTGAGTCTTCATATGTCCGTAGAAGTTCTTAATTTAAAAAGTAAACAGATGAACAATAATTTGAGTCTTCGTATGGAAATATAAGTCCTTAATTTTTACCTTGTTTAAACATGTATATCATCTATTTCTAGTAATCCGATATCAAATTGTGCTTCTATACATCGAATATGTAGCGTAAGGAGGGAAAACTCCTTACAGACAGTTTCCTTCACCTTACTTTTTGCGTTTTCTTGTGCATACCACTGTTATATGACATAGACCGGACGGGTCAGTTTGATCATGACCACGAAGTCCAGAATCCAGAATGTTTTTTTCGAACTAAATGAAATACTATAACTAGAGAGTTGCTGGGAATGGCAAGGTGCCAGGCCACAAAAACAATACGCATCTGTCGTATATCTGAAATACTTTAAGCGTGGACTCTCTATCAAAAAGAAATTCAGATGTCACAGCGTGAAATCCGGCCCTCACTAAAACGGAGCAAGAATGTTTCAGGTACCAAATATTCCAAACTAAAACATATCAATAATCAACACATGTACTCAGATCTGAAAGTCTAGGAAATCAAACAAGTAATGGACAACCATAGAATACAGGCGATAAGTAAATCGGAAGAAGTCTCAAGCTGGCTTCATAAAAAACGTATAAATAGAACTCAAACGACAAAATTCCAAACGGGGCTTCAGCTAAATTAATAAGCAATTAAATTAATCTTGACTGCAAAATTAAATCACACAAAGGGAGCACAAACATTGATAAATTAAATTAACTGGGATCAAACCCGCTAAACTAAGATACCTGTACGATGAACAACTCTTCAGCAACGTAAGTTTGCCACCAATATAACATAAAATCTACATTCGTGCTCATAAATTATAAGAATAATGATGATGCATGGTGAAACGACGCTCCCGTGGGCGGTTTGCGTCTTTAAATCACCTCAAGATATGACCATGCGGTGCATTTGACCTGCGTTCGTCGCACGGTGGCGCTGGCAGCAGTCCACATACGCAGAGGTGTGTTGGTGCATGTCATAGTACGGTGCAGCGAGTAAGTGTGCACACGTTTTCAGACGTGCTAATGGTGACTGTGTGTTGAAAATGGCTCAAAGAACACAAACTGATGACGTTATGAGGAGTAGAATACTAGTGCGACTGGAGGCTGGTCAAACACAGTAGGTCGTAGCACGGGCGCTCCGTGTGCCACAAAGTGTGATCTCAAGATTATGGCAACGATTCCAGCAGACAGGAAACGTGTCCAGGCGCTAAATTACGGGACGTCCACAGTGTACAACACCACAAGAAGACCGTTATCTCACCATCAGTGCCCGCAGACGGCCACGGAGTACTGCAGGTAGCCTTGCTCGGGACCTCTCCGCAGCCACTGAAACAGTTGTCTCCAGTCACACATTCTACAAACGACTGAACAGACATGGTTTATTCGCCCGGAGACCTGCAAGTTGCATTCTACTGACTCCTAGTCACAGGAGAGCCCGTAAAGCCTGGTGTCAAGAACACAGTACATGGTCATCGGAACAGTGGTCCCAGGTTATGTTCACGGACGAATCCAGGTGTAGTCTGAACAGTAATTCTCGTCGGGTTTTCATTTGGCGTGAGCCTGGAACCAGATACCAGCTCCTTAATGTCCTTGAAAGGGACCTGTATGGAGGTCGTGGTTTCATGGTGTGGGGTGGGATTATGATTGGTGCACGTACACTCCTGCATGTCTTTGACAGAGGAACTGTAACAGGTCACGTGTACTGGGACGTCATTTTACACCAGTATGTCCGGCTTTTCAGGGGTTTAGTGGATCCCACCTTCCTCCTGATGGATGATAACGCACGGCTCCATCGAGCTACCATCGTGGAGAAGTACCTTGAAACAGAAGATATCAGGCGAATGGAGTGGCCTGCCTTTTCTCCAGACCTAAACCCCATCGAGTATGTCTGGGATGCTCTTGGTCGACGTATCGCTGCTCGTCTTCAAACCCCTAGGACATTTCAGGAACTCCTACAGGCACTTTTGCAAGAATGGGAGGCTATACCCCAGCAGCTGCTCGACCACCTGATCCAGAGTATGCCAACCCATTGTACGGCCAGTGTATGTGTGCTTGGTGATCATATCCCATATTGTTGTCGGGAAACATGCGCAGGAAACAGTGGCGCTTTGTAGCGCATGTGTTTCGGGATGATTTTCTCAACTTATCACCAGTACCGTGGACTTACAGATCTGTGGCGTGTGTGTTTCCTATGTGCCTATGCTATTAGCGCCAGTTTTGTGGAGTGCCATGTTGTGTGGCACCGAATTCTGCAATTATCCTTAATTTATGAGCATGAGTGTAATTTACTCAACTCCAAAACATATGACGATCACAGCGGATAGCCCTAAATGTTTTTAAAGCCTAACGGGAGCCAGTAACTATGATTCACTGATTCCACCTTCTCCGTGATTTGTGTAGCCATATATAGCAGATTAAGTACCAGGGCAGTCATTCACTAAATCTAATGAAGTGTTTCTCAGTCGTTTAAGTTGGTTAGCAGAATAGTGCACCGCCGGCCGGAGTGGCCGAGCGGTTATAGGCGCTTCAGTCTGGAACCGCGCGACCGCTACGGTCGCAGGTTCGAATACTGCCTCGGGCATGGATGTGTGCGATGTCCTTAGGTTAGTTAGGTTTAAGTAGTTCTAAGTTCTAGGGGACTGATGACCTCAGACGTTAAGTCCCATAGTGCTCAGAGCCATTTGAACCATTTTAGAATAGTGCACCCGGTCTCTCGAGATAATATTCAATTCCGACAACTGCTCAAAGCGTTCACTTTCCGCACTTGGATGGCCATCTTCCATCTATCGGTGGTAAACGACTGAGATGTGGGCCTCCGTTAAGTCAGTGCGCGGATTCTGCAGATTCCCTCTGCAAATACGTGAAGCAAGCCGTTGCTCAGCAACAGGCAAAAATCTCACATTGCTTTCTCGATTAAATATCGAAAATGCGCACGCATCAGTAAATACGCGTGGTAATATGCGTTTCTCAGCCTGCTAGGCATGTTGGGCGGTTCCTGACTTTCACTTAGCTTCTCAAGATAGAGGAGATATGTCCGGTTGTCTACGTGATTGAGGTTATGTTGCTGAGGTACGTGCCATTCACAGTTCCAGTCATGGTAAGCGGCTTTGTTGATCGTATATTTGAAATAAGTGTGATATCTTGGTGTTAGACGGAAATGACATTTAGAAATCCTCCTCTTTGCTAGGTGGTCGACTATTTCATTATGTAAAATTCGATAATGGCCTTTTATCCATAGCAAGTGAATATCTGTGTCATTCTTCCCTGATATTGTGATGATCTTCAAATAGCCAAAATATATCTGTTAGTCTGCTTGTCAAAGTTTGCATTTTGTAATTCCTGCATAACGCATTGAGAGTACGTGAGCATATAAGCTTAGATATCTGTATACCATAATACATGGCATCTGTTATAGTCGGTTCCTCCGTTTTACGATTGTAAGTTTCAGTTGGAACTGTTATCAATTGACAGGTGCCATTAGAGGAGATGGAGGAACCGTATTACATCTCCTCTCGTGTTTCAGACCCATCTGTATACATACGAGTGTATTGTAGGCAGTGCTGTTCAGTACATTCCTCCCGTTTTCAACCAATGTACTTCCCATTTTTAAATCGAGTGGCAATTACGACACTGGTGCTGTATTGAAAAAGGCGTCGAACGGATACAACAAAGATGATTTTGTATTCTGTAGCCTTCACCATTTCTCGTAGCTTCTTTTTCCCGTGATATTCCTGTGCAGTGGTTGTGTTACCCCATAATTTAGTCACCAAGTTCATGGATCGGAAATCGATAAAAGATTCAAGAGTTAATTTGTCTCGCAGCATCTGTCTTCCTGTCTCTGGTGGCGTTGCGGAAGCATCTGCTAACAGTGCATTGGTTAGACATAATTTCTTAGTTCCAGGGGTTACGCAGATCACCCTGTAACTGAGAACATCTAGTTTGTGCAAAACTGATTTTGGTGCGTTGCTATATACTGTGCGTCCATAGTTGAAGACCTCACATAGAATCAAAAATATCGTTGTGTCCTCTCCTCACCAGGACCTAGCAACTGCTCTTAATATATTCGTACTTTTTTTCGACCTTGTTGTTCAGGTACTCAATATGACGATTTCCCTTTACTTTTCGAAATATATTCCAGTTGTAGAGGTCAAGATGTACTTCCCTTGAGAAGTGATTATGCCTTTTCCTCGTGAATACCTCCATTACAGATTTTCCTGGAGACAGAAATTTCATTGCCGAATTCCTATTTGGTAAGCACTTAACGTGCATCGTTTCGCGATAAGTTTGTCACCGAGAAACATAGCTAATGGGAACCACAGCGGGAAACGAATTCTTGGACATAAATACATATGATAACCAATTCTGCTGGTTGCTTGGTTGTATCTGACCACGAACAGCACCTGTGGAATGTCCTCAATACGTTGCAAGTGTCCGTGTTGCTCAGAACAGTATTCTGTACAGTTGTGAATACATTATGACAGAGTTAACCCCTGTAAGAGAATTCTAGCGTGGTCATATTCTTGATGCTCATGTGGTGGGTGCATCTGCAGCCAATGGAGCAAAATTGATTGGATTTTCAAATGGCATTGTATCGTAGATTTTTACCACATACAGGCAAAGCGGGAGAATATCATCCGTCGTGTCACAACGCCGACGTAACTGTGTGCTAAGCGGTTGTGACACACGGTCAATGAAGAGAATCGCTACGAAAAATAAGAGGACGGCAGCTGCAAACATCACTTCAGAGCGGAATATCGCACTTGCGAACGTTGTCAGCATCAAATCAACACGAAGGGAACTCCACAGTCGGGCAATTTCAGGGTAAGCTGGTAATCCAAAACCACATAGCTGGTACAAATGCTCATAACACGAAAATATGGTGCCAAAACCCTAAAACATGGACTATGGAACATGGAGAAATCTCATTTGATTGGATGAGTTTTCTTTCACACTCTTTTTCACTTCTGGTCTAGTTTAAGAGCGAAAAGTGGTGCATCTTTGGCGATGATCTGATTTGCCATATCGTGGTATTCCACGGGCTAAATGGTTATTCAGCAAGCATTTTGTGACCATTTTGGCTGTTTAGGTCCATCCCATGGCTCTGAGCACTATGGGGCTTAACATCTGAGGTCAGCAGTCCCCTAGAACTTAGAACTACTTAAACCTAACTAACCTAAGGATATCACACATATCCATGTCCGAGGCAGGATTCGAAGCTGTGACCGTATCGGTCGCGCGGTTCCGTGCTGAAGTGCCTAGAACCGCTTGGCCACTCTATCCCATGGTATAATATTTGTTCCCCAAGTTTGATGCTGTGTTCCGAGATGATAGGGCGCTTGTTCAGAGAGATCGCATCTTCCACCACTAGTTTTTTTTAGCGCGAGGATGAAGTGTTGCTTCTCCAGTGGCCAAAACTATCACCAATTCGCAGTATTATATGGACTTTGCGGTCTCCTTTGGCGAGTAGAGTGCATTATCGCTATCCACTTCCATCAACGTTACCTGATTCCCCATTGTTTCACAGAAAGAACGGTATAAAATTTTGATGAAAGCCACTGAGGACCTATATTTATCCATTCCGAGATGACCGGAAGTGTCTTGAATGTCAGCGCTTTACCGATACCGTACTAGGCATAGTAGTGGGAGGTGTTTTTGGTGTCTCCATATTTTTGTCCAGCCGCTGCGCATTGCTGTGGTTGGAGCTGTAGTTCAATCCACTTCCGCAACAGCTTAGGGAGGCACCGTTTTCCTTTTCGTGAGGGTTCAATTGCTTTAGAAACAAGGGGGTGAGTTTTATGATAATTTTTTGTGAAACTTTATCCATTCTTCTGTCTTAAAGGTCTCGAGAAAGCATTTGGTGTTTGCATTTAACATTCGATAAGCGATGTAATGTTCTCATGTTATATGCTGCTTATGTCGACCACATGCTTACCCTTTTTTGGGGATCCAAAGCAAATACTCTTGATTCCATCAAAGAATTGGTTGTCAACTTGCATCTACAAACATCCTCTTCTGTGGAAGAGAATGTGTAGCACCCTCCCAGATGTAGCGGAAGCCGATGTTCGTTGGAGCTCTTATTGTTGTACAAATACTTCACAGATCTATGTGTGACTGTCTGCCGAGCCGAACAATGTTTGCAGGTTGAAACTGATGCCGTGGACGTATCCGGTGGGTACTTATCGATGCATCTCCCGAAGCGGTGTGGTTCTGTACTGGTTCGCCCTTTGATGAAAACGTCAAGAATTCCTGCAATGAATTAGTGAGGCGACGTAAGGCTCGCGGGAATAGCTTGTTCCTAGAATAGTGAAATAGGACGGCAAATTTTGTGAGCGAAACACTGCCATGCAGACTGGAATCGGCACAGTTGATTCATTAAGTGCTACGCCGTCACTTTCGTGTTGTTTGCTAACTTGCTGACTGACTTACTGATGTTGTTGCATCTGAATTAGCTGTAACTGTTGCTGGTGGACAGTTGGTGTTGCAGAAATTTTATTTCTTGCTGAAGTTGGTCAAGAAGATGCAGTTTCTGCTCTGGCTGGAACTGTTCTTAGACGGTAGTTGACCCTTCTGAATGTGCCAATGACTACGACATCAGCAGAAATGTGATATCCGGCGGGTGCATTCTGATAGGAAATATCTAGTGGGTACTTTATGACCTGACATGTTCAGGGCGGTCAGTCCTTTGTCCATAAAAGTTGCTTTTTAGTATCGCTGCAAACCTGTAATTAGAGAGTGCACACTATTCCGGACTAAACTACTACTGACATTTTCGCTATATGTATCTGACCTGCATAATGGTACAAGATTCAGTAAGGGTCTTAGCTCCACATATGAATGCGCTATATTTTTTGTAATATCCACAAAAAACCTATTTTAACGAAAACAAACCAAAATTAACTTCTATTGCAAAAATATTAATAATAAGTGTACATTGAGAGCCATACATTGCAGTACCTGGACATGATTCTAACTAACACAATTAAATCAGTATTTCCAAAATTACCTTCTGACACATGTATTATTTCAGTCCGATCTGTCCAAACGTTTTATACAAACTTCCATCAATTGATCATGGGAGGTCCACTTATCACACCTAACACACAAATTCCTGGTTGATTTGTCCCGTTATCTACCACTCTCCTAACATCTTCCTCATTTTCCCTTTGTTCTCTCTTGCGGCCGTCATACAGCCTCTTGCATTACAAACAGTGAAAGTCCACACGCCTCTTGATCTCCTTAGGAACCTATGGTGCTTGACATCTCTTCTCCATTTGGGGCTTTATAAGTTCCCATACAGGTCTGGTTAGGAAAGTAATTTAGTTTAGTGATTTTTCTTTCTTTTTTTAATTCATAAATGCAGAAGCATTTATTTCAGATAATTATAGTAACTGTACATCACTACGATAGGCCAGTGCCTTGTATTTCAAGCCACATCATATTTTGAGATAGCTGGTCAATAAAGTCCATGCCAACTTTCTCAAGTTGTAAAATCTTGTGGTCTCAAACACTTTAACATCCACTGTATCGCTGGCGATAACATCGTCATGGTGCACTGCAGAAATCACAAAACAGCTTTATTATTCTTAGGGTTGGTAAGATGCAATAGTCTTGTCCTTTGAAATGCTTAAAATTAATGATTGGTCTGTTCTTTGTATCTTTGGAAGGAGCTCCAAAGGTACTTTTAGTTTATTTCGGCGAAGTGTTCCCACAAAACTAAGCCCTTTATCATTGAGACTTTTAGTAAGACAATACGTCGAAAACCAGTCTTCGGCCTTTACATTTGTGCCAGCAATTGGCTCCACCATACTCATTACTACATCATGTGGCTATTGTTTCGTTTATAAGGTCCACTGGACTGCGAAGCAACATAGGTTTCAAGCATATTATTCAATATTTAGTATAAACCCAGTAACATACAAACCAAATGATAGCACAAACAGTCGCTTGAGTGAAAATTGTCAACCAGAGTAACAGTGTGGATTAACTTATACTTTCTAACAATGGTGAAACACTAACCTTTAAAGTGTAACTCTAGACTATACTAATTCACATCTGTGAACAACCCGTACGGGTGACAACATAACAAATCGAAAACAGCTGGGTGATATATGTCACACATGCGGCTAAAAACGGCTCTGAGCACTATGGGACTTAACTTCTGAGGTCATCAGTCCCATAGAACTTAGAACTACTTAAACCTAACTAACCTAAGGACATTACACACATCCATGCCCGAAGCAGGATTCGAACCTGCGACCGCAGCGGTCGCATGGTTTCAGACTGTAGCGCCTAGAACCGCTCGGCCACTCCGGCCGGCACACATGCGGCTACTCAAATGTTAAAGACTGAGGATATGTTAATGAACCAAAAGGCTAAGCAGGTTTTAAATAGTTTTACTCTCTCTGTCGTATGTTTCACATCTTTCTCCGTGCGCTGTTCGAGAGTGGAACGGAAGGAAATAGCCGGAAGGTGGTTCGATGAACCTTCTGCCAGGAGCTTCTTGTGAATTACAGAGTGGTCATGTAGATGTAGTTGTAAGTATCTTAACGACGATGTAAGAGACATCAGCGCTTGTTCTGTGGCTTTTTACTAGGTGACGATTTTGGTTTGTGTACAAAGGCCAATCCTACCTCTGCCTTAACCTACAATTTTTATCCTCTAGAGCTCCCCCTAATACCATGGTAGCTATTCTCTGACAGTTTAACACATGTGCTATCATGCAGTCCCTCCTTTTCCATATGTTCCTTTTTTTCACCGATTCTACGGAGAACCTCCTCTTTCCTTATATCAGTCCACTTGATTTTCTACATCCTTCGATAGCACGTCTCATGCGCTTCGTTTCTCTTATTTTCCAATTTTTTCAGCTTTCATGATTCACTATCGTACAATGCTATGCACCAAACGTACCTTCTGAGATATTTCTTTTTTCAAACCAACACCTTTTTTAGATCGTAGTAGAGGTGCTTTAGCCAGGAATGCTCTCTTTGTCTTTGATAACTTTTTATATCCTCCTTGATTCGTCAGTCATACTTTCCAGGGGAACATGACGTTAGGATAAGTCGTAGTGCGTTTAGTGAGCCACGTCATTGTTAGATTTCGAAGTATCAGCTCTTTCATATTCTGTTACTAGTTAATTACTTTCTCTTGTTAATATTTTTGTGTAAATATTAATGAACTCACGAATAGCCTTAGGTCTTGTGTTCGTGCTTTGTCCGTTAACAGTAGTTATCAGTGTGATGATACCGCGTTTGCTGTGATATCTTTCACGTATCGCATCTTTCACTTCACTATAGTCTGAATGAAAATTTTGATTGAAGGGAAGCTTAATGGCAGAGTAAACTTGAAAGTTTTCATGGCTACCTTAGTAAACCAGGTTTCCATTCATTAATCCTAATCAGCATCGCCTCCAGCAAGCTGTGTCGTTGTAATTCTACCGTAGCCGGCAAGTTAATTTTTTCTGTAACGAAACGTTTACGAAGATGAGGCTGCTCGCTTTGTGTAGTGTTGAACACTCCATGGCGATCTACTTGCCTTCATCGATTAACGAACTGTTTTATTAGATAGAGCAAACCAAATACCGACATTGGGAACCTGAGAATCTTATGATGAATAATGTCTGATTTAATGTGCTATGCCCCACGAGATGCTACTCCTTGTGTTATCAGTTTATGGTACCCAATTAACTGCATGTCCCACATATTAGGGATTTATGTCATTTCTTGCTCCATATAACAGTGTCAATATACCTAATTTCTAAAGGACATGCTCAGCTTTTTATTTTCTGTCTTCTGGTTTAACTGATACTTTATCTCATGTCCTACTGAGAGGCACACGTGCTGGTTCTTTCGTTTTACTAAACTCATTGTCCGTATGTTTACGGAACCGTAGCTATTTAGAATTATATTCGTAGTACTGATGTTATTGTCTTGCGTGTTGAGTGAGTTTCGTAAAATAAATGATTGTTTCTCTTAGAATTAACTTACCATTTGAACTGAACTCCAAAAGACGAATAATGTGTTTGTGTTGTATGAAAAACGCTGTGGATTCAGATGAATAGGAAAGTAAAACCTCATAGTCGTGCCGGGTCATATTCTCTTCCCATGAGTTTTCTTTTATTCATTAAAGATCATATACTAGGGTATAAATTTCTCATTATTTCAACATTTGATACAACCCTTGCTCACGCGATGGGCGACGTTTCCATACTAAAAGAAGCAGATAAAGACTAACTTTCCTTCTTACTAACAGATAATGGTATTCTACATTTACATCTCCATCTACATCCATACTCCGCAAGCCACCTGACGGTGTGTGGCGGAGGGTATCCTGAGTACCTCTATCGGTTCTCCCTTCTATTCCAGTCTCGTGTTGTTCGTGGAAAGAAGGATTGTCGGTATGCTTCTGTGTGGGCTCTAATCTCTCTCATGGTCTCTTCGTGAGATATACATAGGAGGGAGCAATATACTGCTTGACTCTTCGGTGAAGGTATGTTCTCGAAACTTTAACAAAAGCCCGTACCGAGCTACTGAGCGTCTCTCCTGCAGAGTCTTCCACTGGAGTTTATCTATCATCTCCGTAACGCTTTCGCGATTACTAAATGATCCTGTGACGAAACGCGCTGCTCTCCATTGGATCTTCTCTATCTCTTCTATCAACCCTATCTGGTACGGATCCCACACTGCTGAGCAGTATTCAAGCAGTGGGCGAACAAGCGCACTGTAACCTACTTCCTTTGTTTTCGGATTGCATTTCCTTAGGATTCTTCCAATGAATCTCAGTCTGGCATCTGCTTTACCGACGATCAACTTTATATGATCATTCCATTTTAAACCACTCCTAATGCGTACTCCCACATAATTTATGGAATTAACTGCTTCCAGTTGCTGACCTGCTATTTTGTAGTTAAATGATAAGGGAACTATCTTTCTATGTATTCGCAGCACATTACACTTGTCTACATTGAGAGTCAATTGCCATTCC
The DNA here is from genome assembly GCF_023898315.1 of Schistocerca nitens. NCBI lineage: Eukaryota > Metazoa > Arthropoda > Insecta > Orthoptera > Acrididae > Schistocerca > Schistocerca nitens. Next base: position 704,528,642 of record NC_064617.1, on the reverse strand, counting down.
ATTGCACCATGCATCTATTCGCTGCAGATCCTCCTGCATTTCAGTACAATTTTCCATTGTTACAACCTCTCGATACACCACAGCATCATCTGCAAAAAGCCTCAGTGAACTTCCGATGTCATCCACCAGGTCATTTATGTATATTGTGAACAGCAACGGTCCCATGACACTCCCCTGCGGCACACCTGAAATCACTCTTACTTCGAGAGACTTCTCTCCATTGAGAATGACATGCTGCGTTCTGTTATCTAGGAACTCCTCAATCCAATCACACAATTGGTCTGATAGTCCATATGCTCTTACTTTGTTCATTAAACGACTGTGGGGAACTGTATCGAACGCCTTGCGGAAGTCAAGAAACACGGCATCTACCTGTGAACCCGTGTCTATGGCCCTCTGAGTCTCGTGGACGAATAGTGCGAGCTGGGTTTCTCTTTTTCTAAACCCATGCTGATTCCTACAGAGTAGATTTCTAGTCTCCAGAAAAGTCATTATACTCGAACTTTATTTCATAAAGTGGCACTAAATCATAATCCACTCAATGTGGTGAAACAGAATGGTAGTTGTCAAGTCTGATAGCATAAACCTAACGTTAAAATAACACCGCAGTCGGTGATCAAGGATTAATATGGATTAAGGATCATCTCTTGCTATCAAAGCTATTGATATACTTAGGGTTTATTCAGCACCCATAACTTTTTTCGCACAGTGGGCCTGTTTTATTATCCCAATCAGTAACTTCGATACATGACCTGTTAAGCTGATTATACGACAGTCCTCGCATTAATCTGTTCTTGCTGTCTTTGTGTGGTACATGTTTCTCCCAAATTCGGATGGTACGCCTCCAGTCTCATGGATTGTACATACCAACTTGAATACTCGTTTAGTTGCCACTCCCCTCGACGATTTTAGAAACTACCAAGCGAGGTTATCTATGCATTCTGACTTACTTGATCACAAGTCTTTCAGAGTTCTGTTAAACCCTGCGTTTAGTACAGGGTCTTCTATGTCTTCACTTTCGACTATAATTTCTTTTCTATTAGGTCACCAAAGACGTCCACTCCATCGTAGAACCCTTCAATGTACAGTTTCGGCCCATCTGCTCTTTGCAGATTTCCATTTCTCTCTTATTGTTGGAGTTGTTGCTTTCTATTTCACCGAAGATTACTTTAATTTATCGATATGTTGAATCACTCATTCTGAAGATCACGTCTCTTTCGAAATCCTCAGTTTTATTTTTTTGGTCGTTTCGTCTTTTTTTCCTTGCACTATCCATCTGTTTTCTTCATAAGTGACATATATTGCTGTATTCCTGTTTTTTCCCGAAATTTTTGTGTCTCGTTCTTCCGTCAAGAAACTGAAGTATTTCTGCTTTTAGTATCAATTACCTTCCCTTTATGCATGTTTGTCAGTTCAGATTCTACGATTGTCCTATGTATCGATGACCTTCCTCTTCAACGGAACTGCCATCTGTACACTATAGCGGTTTCTACAGCCTTAGGAAACTTTAAATGAATATCATTATCCCATTTCTTTCCATAATGATCCTTCGTTGCGATTCTCTTAAACTTCAGTATACTCTCCATCATTACTAAGTTGTGGTGCGAATATCTGCTCATGAGGGGGCCATACAATATCCAGTGTCTCATATCAGAATTGCTGTGTGACAATGATATTATACAGCTTGATCTCTCATAAGTCTCCGTCCCTTCTCGAAGTATACCTACTCCTCTTGCGACTTTTTAACGTTGTATTTGCTGTTGTATACTATTTAATGGATGTTTCGAAAAGTTCAAAGGTAGTATTCACTGTTCGTAGTATTTCCTGTCACACCAGTTACTCATTGTTTCTGGCTGTTTTCTACACGAGGACAGTAAAGTGTAGAGGTTCGTAAACGCGTTATCTAATTAACTGATTAAGATGAGGTATGGAACGATCCTGCCACGACACATTACTGCGTCGGACATGGCTGCTGATTCAGGCTTCTGTTGTAGTGGGTTTTCTGTATATTTTAAATTTGTTTTTACGATTGCATTTACTAATTTTTAGGTCTACGAAATTTATGCCATTATCTGTTTCATGTTCAATATTAAATTTTGTGCTTTGATGGAGTTTGTTAAGATCTTATGCGAACTCAACAATTTCTTTAAACGTCCCATCAGATAAGATAGGTACGTCATGTACATAGCGTTTCTACTATACTAGTTTTTCCTTTGTTGTCAAATTGGGACTGAAAAAAGATGTTTCTAAATGTTGTATATAAATGTTGGCTAGCAGGGTAGTTGGGCAACTGCCCATTCTCCTGTTCATAAAATTTGTTATTAAAGTTGAAGCAGTTATTTGACAGCACTAAGGTTCAATTAGTTCGTAAATTTGATGTTGACTGATCTTTTTACATTGAAGCAAATTATTTTTAATTACTGAGATTTTATCTTTTACTGGTGTGTTTGTAAACACGTTAAATATATCGAAGACTACAACCGTATGGGGATGTCCTTAAGCTTTTCTGAGAGCTAATTGCTATTGTTTACACGAAAATTATATTCTGATGTAAAGGCCTTGGTTAGGATAGCTCTAAGTTTTTCACTGATTTTGTAGAAAGGTCTCCTTTGAGAGTTCACAATCGGACATATAGGACAACGTTCTTTGTGAATCTTTGGTTGCCATCCAAATTTTTGGTACGAATGGTTCGTTATTATTCGTACAGATTTTTCAAATGAGTTTAGGAGGAAGATGCACTCTTTGAGGACTTTTTTAAGTTTAGCTTGTAATTTTAAGATTGGGTCGTATTTAATTTCCTGTACGTTGTTGTTTCTGGATAACACTAGTGTCTTATTGATGTAATCGTCTCCATACATTATTACTGCAGAGTTTCCTTTGTCTGTTGTAACTAAAAGTGCTTTATTCTCTTAAGTTCTTCTCACTAGAATTAAAAACAAATACCGAAACAGAGATAGCTAAAAAAACAGCAGTTTAGCAGAAAATTAGTTTTTCCACAAACAATAAAATGAAACCCAGATTTCATAAACTAAAATGTTCTGTGTGTCCCAAGTTTTATATTAGCCGAACTGCTAGGAGTTTAAGTGTACCGTTCCAGGAACAAATGGATGCGCTCAGGTTAAACAACTCACAGAAATCGACCTTTGCTGCTCACTTGGCCCAACACGGAAACACAGATATAATCATTGAAGAGTTTTATAAATATTACATTTTTCCGAAAAAGGAGTACAGATGACTTTCTTAGAGAAATCAGTAATATGCCAACAGTTTCACGATAAACCACACTGCATACTGATTGATCAACTGGAATTCAAGAACCAAATGTATCCCTAAATTATCATACAACTATTATAATTTGAAACAATAGAAACAATTAATTGACAGAGAGAAATTTCGTCATTGACCATTACCAGCATCTTTCGAACCTAAAGTATTATATGTCGAATGTATAAAATCATCTGTACTTTTTAGAAGTATCTTTGATGTAACTCCAGAAGTGTAACACATCTGTACACATATTACATTCTTTGGCACATCAAGTCAGCAGACGATGTGAACAAATGTAGCCGCCACCTTGTTTTTAGTTCGGTTGCTTTGATCAGCATGAACTGCAAAAGAAAATCGAACCTCTGTCCTATAATACATAAAGGAGTGCTTTTCAACACGCAAGTGCAATGTGTAGAGGATATATGAGTGTATAACTCCGTAATCACAAAAACATGATACATTTTAGGACTAAAACTTAAAATTGTCTGTAAACTAGGCATCACTTCGTCCAGTGCTATATTGAACAACAATGGAGACAACCCATCTCCCTGTTTAACACCAGTCTTGATCTCAAATTCTTCTGACAGTGCTCCTCTGAATCCCACTCTTGCTTTTGTGTCTGTCAGAATTTCTTTTATGAGTTCTTGTGTAGTTCCATCAAGTCCTCTGTTCTTCAGGATCCTAACTAGTCTGTCTGTCGATGGAGTCATATGTCTTTGTGAAGTCCACGAAGGATATTACTGTCTTTTTGTTCTTTAAGTCCCTATGTTCTATCAGCTACTTCAGGATAACTGGGGATACCAAAGACCCATGTGGGGAAGAAAGAGGAGAACAGAGCTCAAGTGGACCGCCTAGCCTTTGCAGATGACATAGCAATAGTAAATGAGACGGAAGAAGACGGAAAGACACAACTCGACAATTTAAGTAAGGTAGCCAGACAGATGCGACTGCGGATCGCCTATAATAAGACAAAGGCATTAAATACCACTGCGGACTGGGAAACACCGGAATGCATTGTCCAAATGGTGGGAAAATTTAAATACCTGAGAGAATTTATAACAGGAAGGAACAGGAGCAAGGAGGGAGTAACAGAGAGGATAAAGAAGATGAGGTCAGCATTCTGCATGACGAGAGAGATATACAATAAAAAGAATATATCCACAGAGGCAAAGATAAGCCACTACAAGGCAACGGTGAGGAATGCAGTATTATATGCTGCTGAGACGATGACACTAGGAAGAAATGGGGCAGAACAACTAGAGAAAGAAGAGAGAAAAATACTGAGAAAAATGTTAGGTCCCAAAAGAGGCGGAGAGAGGTGAAGACCTAGGGAAGAATTGTACCGGAACATGAGAACAATATCCGGGGAAATCAGACTGAAAAGGGCAAGGTTTGCTGGACATATAGTTAGGATGAGTATGGACAGAATGACGAAGAGAGTGTGGGAAACAACAGGGAGGACAAGGGGGAAGACAGGAAGCAACTGGGTTGTTGACCTTCGGAAGGGCTGGTTCGAATTGGGGATCAAGGTCGAAGGAAAGGAAAATTGAAGGAACAAATATACACCGACCAATATGCCGGAGATCAATGACAGAGAAGAATACAGGAAAAGATTAGAGTGTCACCAGTGGAGCCAACAGGAGAAACGGTAACTGAAGATCTCGGAAGAAGAGCGGGAGAGAAGAAGAGGGAGAATGATGAGGTTTTGGGAGAAGAAGAGGAAAATGCAGTCCACGAATGGGCTACCCGTGTTTCTACAGAGGCCGTAACGCAAGAAGAAGAGAAGAACAAACTATGCATCACAAAACTTATTGTTACATTTTAGGAAACACATGTAAGGCTTGCAAGAAGACCACGCTACCATCGACGTGGGCTCCGTTCCGAAACTAGTAACGGCATAATAAGATTATTTAAAAAATATGTGGCTGGTAGCTTTATTTCCTACAGTGTAATTCTTCATTTTTGGTCGTGACGTCGGCATGCAAACACGAACTAATGTTGTTGGCTTTGGTTTTCTGCACATTGTGATGATGACGGCAACCCTATCATGTGTCCGTTAGTCACAGGGCCCGATGACCTGCGGCCATTATCCGATTATCTACTGGCGTGACAAAAGAACTCGTAGCTACGGCATCCGTGCAGTAGTGATTGGAGGCGAGCGCTTTGTTTACATCTGGCGCGCCACCGATCACTCGTCACTCGCAGTCCCGCTGGCCAGAAGACGGCCGCCGTCGCCATTATCTTCTTATCTCGGCTACATAAAGGAATCTGAAAGCCACTCCTCCCCGACGTCTCTCTGTCGGGACACTTCTCCGCCGCTACGCCATTGTTCACGAGTTTCTACTCCAACTCACACACGCACAGCCACAACCGAGGCGCCGCGCTCGCGTCTACCTCTTACTCTTCCGCTATCCTCCTGCTAACTCTACTCAAGGACACGCTTAGAGCGAAAGCGGGAGTTTGTATTCTCGGCAGACACGTACACGTACACGCACACACACACACACACACACACACACACACACACACACACACAGACTCGCTCACTCACATACACACACACTCGTTCCAGTTGTCATTATAGTATCGCACATATGTGAGCCACGTGTGCTTGAGAATCTCCGTAATAGGTATCATAGCGATGAGTTTGCTAGCGTCCCGCAAGAAGCTGCACAGACCCTAGCCATGCAGATTAATTGTAAGCGCACTCCCTCTGGTCTCAATGATTGCTGCATGGTAACCAGGCTGCGTACTGAAGACTGAGGGCTGGTTCATCGCGTTAAGGATTGTGATCCTTAACTCTGAAGAATCTGTCTACTACACCTGAAGAATTACTGCCTCTCCGTGCCTTCGTGGTCACTGATATGTGTGGTCAGAGTCAGCACATTTTTATTCCTACTGCTTTGCTTCGTGAACCTTGAGCAGCCAGAATTTACTATACATCAAGAACAGGACTAGAAGGAAAACAGAGAGCGCCTTTTGTAAAGTCTGAGTGAAGCACTGATAGTGTTTCACGAAACCCCCTGTTCTTCGACTGACGCTGATGCACAGAAATTGAATTTGGGTTTTCTGTATACCACTGTCTGCCTTTGATTAGTGATCATTATATTGATCTTGGTCCTTAGAGTAAATCAGCGTTCCGAGTTATCCGGACATGTTCGAGTTACTTTTAAGCCTGCTGGAACAGAGCAGTGCCGGTCGGAGTGGCCGTGCGGTTCTAGACGCTACATTCTGGAACCGAGCGACCGCTACGGTCGCAGGTTCGAATCCTGCCTCTGGCATGGATGTGTGTGATGTCCTTAGGTTAGTTAGGTTTAATTAGTTCTAAGTTCTAGGCGACTGATGACCTCAGAAGTTAACTCGCATAGTGCTCAGAGACATTTGAACCATTTGAACAAAAAAAAAATGGTTCAAATGGCTCTGAGCACTATGGGACTCAACTGCTGTGGTCATAAGTCCCCTAGAACTTAGAACTACTTAAACCTAACTAACCTAAGTACAGCACACAACACCCAGCCATCACGAGGCAGAGAAAAGAACCATTTGAACAGAGCATTCAAAAAAAATGGTTCAAATGGCTCTGAGCACTATGGGACTCAACATCTTAGGTCATAAGTCCCCTAGAACTTAGAACTACTTAAACCTAAGTAACCTAAGGACATCACACACACCCATGCCCGAGGCAGGAATCGAACCTGCGACCGTAGCAAACAGAGCATTACCTAGCCAGATTGAAGCTGTAATGACAACAGGGCATTAAAAGCATATCCTTTTTTTTTAAATTGTGTGTTTTCTTTCAAAGCCCGTGTAGTATAAAAGTTATGAAAGGTCAATCTTTCAAAGTGTTTCTTCTCTTTAAGAACACACAAGTTAAATTCCCACAATAACACTGACTATTCAAATTTCGCACCAGTCGCATAAGAGTAGCGCCACTACGAGCATACAAGTCAGGTTTGCTTTAAGTACACGCTATAACATTTCTGAGCATTAGCTACCTTTGAGATTGGACGTGTTGAGTTGATGTTAGTCTAGAATACCTTAAAGGCGACAATGACACCATTATCAACAAGTCACTGAATTTGAAGGAGGTTGTGTAATAGCAATACGAGAAGCACGATGTTCCTGCTGTGATACTATAGAAAGACTAGGCATAAAGGTAACCATTGCACATGACTGCTGGTAGCGGGGGTCACGGGAATGTGAGGTCGCTAGAAGATCTGACTCCGAACGACCACATTGTACTAGCGAGAGGGAAGACCCTCGTGTACGACTTATGGCTCTGGTGCATCGTAATGCATTCACAGCAGCAATTTGAGCAGCAGATGACACCACAGTAACACAGTGAATTGTTACAAATCGGTTACTTGAAGGACAGTTCCAAGCCAGACGCCATGTAGTACGTATTCTGCTGACCCTAAACCAGTATCACTTGCGTGTTCAGTGGTGTCAAGTGAGAGTTGACTGTCGGGCAGGGTGGAGATCTGTTGTGTTTTCTGATGAAAGTTGGTTCTGCCGCGGTGACAGTGATAGCCCTGCGGTGATTAGGAGGAGGACAACTGAGCGCCCGCAATCAACCCATCTGCGTGCTAGACACGTTGGACGTACATCTGGAGTTGTTATCTAGGGTGAGATTTCGTATGACAGCAGGAGCACTGTTGTGGTTATCCCACGCATCCTCACTGCAACTCTGTACGTCAGTCTGGTGATTCGATATGTTTTGCTGTCATTCATGAACAACATTCCAGGGGTGTTTTCCAACATTATAACGCTCGCCCACATACCGCTTTGCAACCTTAGAAAGTGTCATAATGTTGCTTTGGCCTACTCGATCACGAGATCCGTCCCTAATTGAGTACATATGGGACATCATCGGACGACAACTCCAGCGTCATCCAGAAACAGCATTAACCGTCACCGTATTGACCGACGAAGTGCTCCAGATATGGAACTCTGTCGCACAAACTGATATCCGACACCTGTAAAACACAATGAATGTTCGTTTGCATGCTTGCATTCAACATTATGGCAGTTACATCGACTATATTGTGCCATCATCTCACATTTGCCATGGCTTATCTCGCGCTTACATTAATGTAAGAGCTTGCAATGTTAATCACTTAAGTATGTTACCTAGACAAATTTCTTCTCGAAGCTTCATTACTCTACATCAATTATTTTTTGGTGAAACTTCCTGGTAGATTAACCCTAGGATGCATGGTGCCGGAAACACACATGAATGCATATACAGGGCCTCCAAGGCCCTGCCCTAATTTAAAATTTTCCTCTTTTCATATAATCATTCTTTGGAGTTAAATTTATATCAGTCAAATTTATTGTCATATTGAAAGATTCCTAAGATACAGTAACAGGATCTGGTGCGTCTGATTAACATTTTATTAATTTTTTAAAAAAACTCTAAGAGTGAATTTTTATTAGTTGCATCCATTTGTAAGTAGGCTGTTTAGGTTTTTTATTGGTAACGCCACCTCTGTATGAAAATCACTGGCTGTGCTGTGTGCAGTCTGTGGCTGCTTTGCATTGTTGTAATACTCAACCATTGTAGTGTTAGGCAGCTGGCTGTGAACAGCGCGTAGCGTTGCGCAGTTGGAGGTGAGCCGCCAGCAGTGGTGGATGTGGGGAGAGAGATGGCGGAGTTTTGAAATTTGTCTTGAACTATCAAGGTAAATACATTGTTTGGTCTCTATTAATATCTTTCATTTGCTAACTATCCCTATCAGTAGTTAGTGCCTTCCATAGTTTGAATCTTTTATTTAGCTGGCAGTAGTGGCGCTTGCTGTATTGCAGTAGTGGGAGTAACCAAGATTTTTGTGAGGTAAGTGATTTGTGAAAAGTACAGGTTAATGTTAGTCAGGGCCATTCTCTTGTAGAGATTAGTGAAAGTCAGATTGCGTTGCGCTAAAAAATATTGTGTGTCAGGTTAAGCACAGTCTTGTGTAAATTTTTCAAAGGGGACGTTTCACATTTACATACAACTTATACAAATAATTTTATTAATTCACTTATAAGTTGCAGTTTACATTTTATAAAATTTATTACAACCAATTTCTTCAATTAAAACATTATCATTATTCACAATATTATGTATATAGGCAATATTTTGACAAAAAGTTATTATTCATCGTTCACATAAAATTGCATTTTTCTTACTTTTCAACATGTGACAAACAAGAAGCACAAAGAATGCCACTATGTTCCTTACAAATGTTAATTTTACACTTAATGCATATCATAGCACTTTTCCTGTGTTCGTTATATGGACAATAATTGCATCTTCTTCTTTTTCCTGAATCAGGTAGTTGGTTCTGCAATATGACATCTTTTTGTACACCACTTCTTTGCATGGCATCAACGATTTTATTTGGAAGATTAGGGGTCTGAATACGAAGTTCCATTAGTGGTCTTACCATTTTCTCTGCCAAATCTCTTAGGTACAAACGCCTTTTATCACTTCTTACACTGTGGTATGTCAGATGTTGGGCGGAAAATAAAATTTCACTGTTCATTGCTGCGACGTCCATCATATTCATCCTTAATGCAAATGGCCATGTTCTTGTTTGTCTCTTGAAAGTGTAATAACGAATTTTCTGGTCCATTTGATCCACTCCACCCTTCATAGAGTTATAGAAGTTTATTATATCTAGTTTCTTGTTTTGCATGAGTTTCATCAATGTTTCTGTCGTGATGCATTGTGCTAATGAGAACTACTGACTTTTTCTTTTTGGGAAAATAACTCACCATTGTAATGTCAGCTCTAAATGCAAACAAAGAGGAATGAATCGCTCTTGAGGCAGATGGTTTCATCTCATTAGAAATTTCTGGTTTATTTTGTTTGATTGTTCCCACCACTGTAATATGCTTCTGAAGCATCTCTTCTGCCAGCTGCACACTAGTAAAGAGGTTGTCAACAGTAATATTTTTTGATGATCCTTCAATGCTTTTAGCAAGATCTTTCACCACATTCATTCCAAGATTTTTCTGAATAGGTTCATGGGGCTTCCTTCCCGTGTAAACAATTCCGTCTAAAGTATATGCAGATGTAGCATCACATAACCAAAATATTTTTATGCCATACTTGGCTGGTTTAGAGGGCATATACTGGGTGAAACTGCATCTTCCACGGAATGGGACTAGCTGTTCGTCAACTGTGAGCGAATCATTGGGAATCATTCTATTTCTACAGTTGTCAAGGAATAGTTCCCATACATAGCGAACAGCTGCAAGTTTGTCATCTGCAGATCGAGCTTCACGGGTATGCCTGTCATCAAATCTAATCATTCTCCTTATATCCTCGAATCTATTTACTGACATGGTGGCCTTACATGTAGGATTTGCCTTTTCATCCAATAATTCTGTAATAGGGACATCCCAACTCTTCTCAACACCAGAAAGCAGTAAAAGACCAAGAAAAACCCCATTTCAGCAAGCGCAACGTATTTCCACGTTTTACCACGTAAAGCAGCCACTCTTCTGCCGTCAATATTTGTGCAGTTGATGATTTCCTCTGGTATTTCCTTGGAGACGAAATAGTCGCAGGCATCCTTAGGTTTACAGGTTCTCAAACCACGTGCTGGACCAGGTGCCTTTTTTTACGATATTATGGAAAGGCGTACGAAAAGTAGCAGGAGGATCTAATTTCCAAATCGTTCCATTCCGACTAATGTATGTGTGGTCTTCTATACCTTTTTGTGGTGGTTTTTCATTTTCAGACTCTGATGAAGTAATATTATCGGAAGGAGTGTCATCTGCCACAGTATTCACATCTGCAGGTTCATTGGCTGATTCTTCACTACTTGCATCTTCAAAAATATTTTCTTCCTCGCAAGAATCATCTTCTTCAAACCACTGAGCCACAACACTTTCAAAATTAGCTGCAGTTGTACGTACTGACTCTTGCTTTGCGTGTCGAAGCCATAGCAAAAGGCGTGTCTCTCGAACAGTAGCTTGTGCAGCACTAAACGAGTCATACTCATAACAATATGGGCCTTGCAGCAACAAACAAACTGCAGTAACAATGAGGCTGACAAGAGCAGCACAGGATAACAATACTATGCAATAATAAAACATTTGATAGCAAAAAGATCAATAATACACCGACATCGCCAATATGTGAAAGTCGTGTGTATTATTTTTTAGTTGTACTATTACTACTACAGCTACTGCTTCTGTTGGCACTGCTGTTGCTGGAAATACCACTACAGTTATTGTTGAATCAATAACTGCTCCCAAACAAATGTTGAAGACAATATAGACTAAAGAACATTTACACATGTGTGAGGGCTTCTGAAGCCCTCCTTATGCAATCACGGTGTATGGGTAAACATATTGAATTATACAAAAAACTTAAAAAGGTATCTCGTTCAGACTTGATAGGAGGAATGTCACAGTGTTTGTGAAATAGTACTGGAAAGCAGTTTGAAATCAAACAAAAAATTACAGAATTTTTTTAAAAATGAAAACATACAAGGGCCTCGTAGGCCCTGTATATGCATCCTAGGGTTAAAACTGTGTGCGAGACCTCTGCCTTTCATGAGCAACCGCTCTAAAGACTTAGCTACAAAGCTTGGGCAGTTCAGTCGGTTTGTGGTGTTCTCGTCATAGTCACTTTTCAAGAGTATTGTTACGTAATTTATTTCATTTTTGTGCGACTGTTTGTCTTGTTTCTATTTTTTAATTAATAAAAAGAAAGTAAACGAAAAATTGTGATTTATTTTGCGGTGTCTCTTATAAAGTCTGTTTTGGATCGTCCTATTTGTCACTGTTGTTTGAATATCGTTGAGGCATATAAATGTTGCGAGAAAACCTTACATTTCTGTGGGTATGTCGAGTCTATCAGCTTACCAGTCGCAGCTGCATGCTGTCTACCGTTTCTGGACGCTCCAGTACTTGCTTTTATGTGTTACTGATTACTATTGTGCTGCGATCGCTCAACGTTCTGGCGTGGAGGTTATTTCGCATCCTTGTTTGTCCGTTCTATGCGCTGTGTTCAATCAAACTAAACGCGGCAAAACTGAATTTACTCCGAGGTGTTCTAATGTCTCTCACATTTTTCTTATGGGCCTTTCGACATATGCAAGCCATAGCCTCTAGAATCGTTTTACATTCTTTATTATCAATTCTCGAAGCACGATATAAAACGATCCGTGAAAATACGATACTTTTAAAAGAAATAGTTTTAAGACTTCTGTGCATCTACGAAACATTTTCCTCAGTGAGACGGCCGTTAGGAAATCTCGCATTACCTAAGTTCCTGTAATTGATTCTGGCGTGAATATGGAAAGAACTAAATACCTTGTGTTCTGCCTTACGGCAGGTCTTGTAATGGGGGAAGCCTCGTCAGAGAAGTCAACCGCATGAGCGTCTAAGAAAGTGATTCCCGTGGAGGTTTCCCGTTGCCTTCTACTGATGATGATGAAATGATAATGAGGAGTACACAACACCTAGTCCATGAGCGGAGAAAATCTCCGACCTAGCTGGGAATCGAACCCGGGCCCCTTCGCGTGACAGACCGCTGCGCTGACCACTCGGCTAACGGGACGGACAATGAAAACAAAGCCTCAAGTTGTATTCTGTGGTACTAGGTAAAGGCAGAAAGTTTTCGTCCCAGAACGGAAATGAGGGTGACATCATTGTTACTGAGTAGTCATTAAGCTAGCCGGCTTTTTGGCCGCTACTGTGTGCGGTGATTCGTCCATCGGATGGGGAAATTAAGCCCTGCGATGCACTCGGAGCCTTTTGAGAGGCGTAGTCTATGTGCTGGCCACGAATTGAACTCTCTGCTTTTCCTTAATATCATGCAACAGAAACATTTAAACCTATCTACTTTAAGCTGACAACATTTTAGACAATTATTCTTCCTATCCAGTAGCAATTACGAATGCAAATTTCATCTGTGAACATAGTATTATTTTCGGTACCGCTATGATCTTAGATTATTCCTGTTTAGCATATCTTACGCTCTGTCTTTTTGTTTTGGTTTGCACACGAAGAGTTTATCATGAAGGTTCATCGAGTAATCTGTGACGTCAGACTCACTGAGGTATAACGTACTCTCTCAGGGTGTGAGAAGAGAGACTGTGTCTTCCAGCTGCTATAGCCCTGGCCCGGCATATTGGCGGATGCTGGCAAGCGTGATGATGCCGCATTTGTGTCTAGTCTCTCGTAACCCCTCCCTCCCCCTATCATCCACAAATAGCACCGCTGAGCCTTGGTACTTGTCTAGTTCGAGGGCCAGTAGAGCGTCAGTAGCGAGCGGTGTGCAGATATTCGAGCATTTCTTATTTGCCATTGCAGTTATTGAGTTATTAGTTTTGTCAGTTCGGCTCGAAGTAAAAAAGTGTATTTTGTGGTATTATTTGTGCAATTTATTTACTAAGTGGAAATGATTGTGTAAGATGAAAACTGAAAAGCTGCAACAAAGAGAGATTCCCCCTATGCTACGTGAGCCGGGTTTACAAACAACTCCAACAAGACGCACTTTGACAACAGGAAGAATCCAATTAAAAAACATAACTGAGTTTCGGCGGCAAAACAAATCTATAATCCACGATGTGTATAAATATTTACACTGTGAGGTGTTGGCATTTACATGCACTCCCGCTGGGAAATATTTGTGGGACTTAGACACAATCGATAGCTACGATATCAAGAAAGACAGTGATACCTTCTCGAAAACAACATCCATTGTAACAAGAAAACCTTGCTAACTTAGTGGCTATTTGTGCTGCACCTTGGGGCGTTGATTTAAAATCTATCTGGCGAGTGTGTGATGATGAAAGATCCCCAACGTTCGATTCTCTCAGGAAAAATATTAAACAACAGAGTTCTTTTACTAAGCTAAACGACTTTGACAAAGACGTTGTCAAGCGGACAGACTATAAGTTTTGCCACCAAGGCGAGTACCTAATATCAGAAAAATGATCTGGAAAACAAGGTAGGTACACTCCTGGAAATGGAAAAAAGAACACATTGACACCGGTGTGTCAGACCCACCATACTTGCTCCGGACACTGCGAGAGGGCTGTACAAGCAATGATCACACGCACGGCACAGCGGACACACCAGGAACCGCGGTGTTGGCCGTCGAATGGCGCTAGCTGCGCAGCATTTGTGGACCGCCGCCGTCAGTGTCAGACAGTTTGCCGTGGCATACGGAGCTCCATCGCAGTCTTTAACACTGGTAGCATGCCGCGACAGCGTGGACGTGAACCGTATGTGCAGTTGACGGACTTTGAGCGAGGGCGTATAGTGGGCATGCGGGAGGCCGGGTGGACGTACCGCCGAATTGCTCAACACGTGGGGCGTGAGGTCTCCACAGTACATCGATGTTGTCGCCAGTGGTCGGCGGAAGGTGCACGTGCCCGTCGACCTGGGACCGGACCGCAGCGACGCACGGATGCACGCCAAGACCGTAGGATCCTACGCAGTGCCGTAGGGGACCGCACCGCCACTTCCCAGCAAATTAGGGACACTGTTGCTCCTGGGGTATCGGCGAGGACCATTCTCAACCGTCTCCATGAAGATGGGCTACGGTCCCGCACACCGTTAGGCCGTCTTCCGCTCACGCCCCAACATCGTGCAGCCCGCCTCCAGTGGTGTCGCGACAGGCGTGAATGGAGGGACGAATGGAGACGTGTCGTCTTCAGCGATGAGAGTCGCTTCTGCCTTGGTGCCAATGATGGTCGTATGCGTGTTTGGCGCCGTGCAGGTGAGCGCCACAATCAGGACTGCATACGACCGAGGCACACAGGGCCAACACCCGGCATCATGGTGTGGGGAGCGATCTCCTACACTGGCCGTACACCACTGGTGATCGTCGAGGGGACACTGAATAGTGCACGGTACATCCAAACCGTCATCGAACCCATCGTTCTACCATTCCTAGACCGGCAAGGGAACTTGCTGTTCCAACAGGACAATGCACGTCCGCATGTATCCCGTGCCACCCAACGTGCTCTAGAAGGTGTAAGTCAACTACCCTGGCCCGCAAGATCTCCGGATCTGTCCCCCATTGAGCATGTTTGGGACTGGATGAAGCGTCGTCTCACGCGGTCTGCACGTCCAGCACGAACGCTGGTCCAACTGAGGCGCCAGGTGGAAATGCCATGGCAAGCCGTTCCACAGGACTACATCCAGCATCTCTACGATCGTGTCCATGGGAGAATAGCAGCCTGCATTGCTGCGAAAGGTGGATATACACTGTACTAGTGCCGACATTGTGCATGCTCTGTTGCCTGTGTCTATGTGCCTGTGGTTCTGTCAGTGTGATCATGTGATGTATCTGACCCCAGGAATGTGTCAATAAAGTTTCCCCTTCCTGGGACAATGAATTCACGGTGTTCTTATTTCAATTTCCAGGAGTGTATTTACAGCAATCAGTCACGAAGCAATTATGTTTTATTGTGGATCTAGATTTCACCTATCTTAAAACTAACGTTAGTGCGTTTAGAATGTGTGATGTTGATCGGTTACTCAGTTTTGCTAGTGTGCTAATTCACTTAAAACTCCAGTAATTATATTTTTACGTAGTTTCGTTATTGTAATAATTTGCTAAAAATTCAGGTATTATTTACCATGATATGTGATTTTATCACTCATTTACGTACATTTACATTCCAAATAAACATATAATACCTAATGCTGGCTATAACAATTTTACACACTGTAGACTGCAACTAATGAATTGAATGAAAAGGCTTTTAAAATGGATTTAAACTCAAATACCACACCGGTGCATGGCTTACATAACGATATGACTGACATAGCCTAATACAATATTTCACAGCAAACCCGCGGTTACATTGATTTTGGGGAAAGCAGGCACTATTAGAACGAGTAATTGAGATCCATACTACTATAAAGTCGATATGACTCAATGGTCTGGCAACTGCATATTAGCAGCTACCCGCCAGTATGCTTCACCAGAGCTATAGCAGGATACAGGCGAATTTCTTGCAGAGGATGACACAGTCTGGAGCTCTCTCGAAAGTATGAAGAAGGCAGTTCGTCCTTCGGCCGATGGGAGACCAAATGATTCTTATACGTCTTTTTCTTAACCCCAAGACTTTTTTAATGGTTGTTTACGATGTCGCAATATTACTTATTCGCCCTGCTTGGTTTCAAATTGGAATGTCATTCGTCGTCCTATATGGGAATTGTAACTAAAGTACGACTAGTTTCCCTTCCCTTTTCAAGGTCTATTTCTTACTGACGTTATGACAGAATTTTAGTTTCATACAATGGCCAGCTCTGTGTTTATGTGTGTGTGTGTGTCTTTTTTTAATAGCTATATTACTGGCACAGTCATTTGACTTTTGGAGTTCTTTGCTATAGACATGTTACTTTTCCTTTTCTTCCCCGCATTCCTCGATGCACAATAGTGTTCATGCAGTCCCTATCATTGTCATTTTGCCATCTTGACTTTTTCCGAAGACACAATATGAACTAAAACACTATGATCACCCTCCACTTGTGGAAGGCAATGTGGCTACGACTCTGCATTGCAAGGATTCGACAAGCCTTTCGTTGGTGTTCCGAGATTTGTGGCACCACATGTCTACGTATACGCCACACAGCTCCTGTAAATCACGGCCCAGCAGTTTGTGGGGACTGAGCTAGAGCCCGATAGCGTCCCCAATGTCTCCCGCTGTGTTAAGATCAGAAGAATGTAGTGGCCAACACATTGTGAGTTCAGTACCATAATCCTCAAACAACTGCAGTCCATGGACAGTTATCCTGCTGGAAGACGCCATAGCTATCAGGGAAGACATCAAGCTTGAACATCTTTGGAGTGCCTCTTAGCCTAAATGATATCGTATCCAGACACAATCATCCATATGACGTAACAAGAAACAAGGATTATAAGAGCAGGTGACATGTTTCATAGGTTTACAGTCCATCTCGATAACCCTGATCCACTGCAGTCTTAACTGACGATGTCAGGTCAGCACGGAACCACGTAGAGATCGTCTGCGGTTCGTGCCTTTGTTCAACAATGTGCTCTGATCTTCAACAGATCGTCGCTTATTTGCTTTACTGAGCAGGCAGGCCTCCAACCTCCACACTGTGTGGTGATGCGTGGTCGGAACACTTGGTCGCTGTGGTATCGATAGCAACGATGTCACGGCTTAGGTGCAAGTTATTAAATTGGCACTACGACAGACACCGACGACAGCGCCATCTAGCCGGTGCTGTGGAGATCTACGAGCTCCGCTGCAGATTCTCCCCATTTCATCAGGAGCAGACGGCCGGGGCACTTCGCTTCAGCTTAGCACCTACGTACAAAGTTATGTGTGCCTCTGTAAATATTCATGCACCAGTAAACCACTTTTACTCACTAGCAGTACCGACGTGTATTACCTTTTCCTGCTCCTACCCACGCGCCGCCTTCCAGACGGGATACAAAAGTCGCCTTCTGATGCTTACACCATTCTTTATCCACGTTCCAGAGACGATCATGACAGTAACACACAAAAAACCACCACCTACAACATTTCCGAGATTCTCGTTCCCAGACATCGAGCCATAACAATCTTCCCTTTATCAATGACTCCAATGTCAACGAGTTTCACCCTTTCTGCCCGGTATCATAGGTGGAATGATTACCAATTCGTTTCTGCGACCCTTGCATCCTTTTCTCATGGGACCATATGCCTGCAATACCATTAGTCTGAATTTAGTCTTGTGGCGGGCAATACTTCTAATTTTTGGGCCCATCTGTGTATGTTAGTGTCCTGAAGATCAGGACCTTTAGTCCCATCACTAAACTTTATCAGGATATTGAGAATATTGAAAGTGAAAGTACCAAATTCCAGCAGCCTTAGATAAATATTCCATGATGAGAAACAGAAGTAGATATATATATCCATGAAAAATACGTAGACAATAATTTCGATGACAACACTGAACGCTGTGCCTCCATCGCAGGTAAACGTACACCACAGATGAAAGATGACAGTAAAAAGGTACAAACCATTCGGATTGTCTCTTTTCGTTCATATTTGATAAATAATGCGACTATATACAAGCGAAGTTAGACAGCGTCTGATTCTTTAGATTTATGTTTGGTTTAATGTGATTACAATGGTTTTATACGCTGGTTTCACCTCCTCTTTTTCACATTCTGTAATTTGACTGGATGCTGGCTATTTCAGTTGCCCTCTTAAGTGAGCCTTAAACGAATCCGATTTCCCGAGGCCCAGGGTAGAGCGTACTTCGCAGAACTGCTAACGGGGGGATCAGCAGGTAGAAACCACCCTCGTGTTGTCTTGAGGAAAGTTGTCTCGGCTAACGTTATACTGGCGCCCATCCTATTGTGCGGTTTATTCCACGTATCCACTTTGGACGGCAGAGTTGAAAGCATTCTTTCTGCATCACGGAACTCTGCCTGGCAAGAGGTGGGCGTCCATGCAGTGCTAAAAATTGAACATTCAGATGATCAACGTCTCCCAGCTGTCCAAAAACGACGGCAAAACAGCCATGACATATTACGGGTTCAGAAGACACCGCAGAGTTGATGTAAAGGGTTGAGGAAAGTTTTTAGCTTTTCCCACGGCCTGTGATGCGAGCTAGCTGCTTCTTCCGTGGGCAGCAGCTGCTGGCATTGATGTGAACTCAGGAGGACATAACACACAGAACAAAGATTTTAGGCAAAGTGGAGAGTAAATCGTCGGTAGGGGTGGCCGAGCGGTTCTAGGCGCTACAGTCTGGAACCGCGCGACCGCTATGGTCGCAGGTTCGACTCCTGCCTCGAGCATGGATGTGTGTGATGTCCTTAGGTTAGTTAGGTTTAAGTAGTTCTAAGTTCTAGTGGACTGATGACCTCAGAAGTTAAGTCCCATAGTGCTCAGAGCCATTTGAGCCATTTTGGGGAGTAAATCGAGATTATTATTTTTTAACCTTTCGTCTCTTCTGGCGGGAGATTTTGGTTACAACGAAAGAATTACACCATTGGCAGAACTGTTTAGCTTTAAGAGTATTGGTCGCCGAGATTCGTGGTGGGGATAAGTGAGCAGTCTCTTCCTTACCGACCATAAATTAGATACTTCATCTCTGAACTGGCACTGAACGTATCGGACCTCCGCAGGCTTCACTCCCAACTGGAACAGCAGACTCCATTTGCAGGGAGGAGCCAGTTTTTGAATCCTCGGGTTGGTGGTTCTGAGCACTATGGGACTCAACTGCTGAGGTCATAAGTCCCCTAGAACTTAGAACTACTTAAACCTAACTAACCTAAGGACAACACAAACATCCATGCCAGAGGCAGGATTCGAACCTGCGAACGTAGCGGTCGCGCGGTTCCAGACTGTAGCGCCAGAACCGCTCGGCCACCAGCGGCCGGCTGAATCCTCGGGAGAGTGGTTCTAGCAACCGTGTTTGATGACAGGTAAACACGACGTCGCCGTTTTTCTCGTATCGTACCAACGATGATGGTAAGTATAACTTGCTGCTTCGTTACATTAGGACCATCACGAACCAGAAATTGAGAATAGTCTTCTGGTTCATTTTCCCAAGTTCTTCAGCATATTCTTAGTTCCATGGTCTTCTTGGTTTCTCTGGTCATCACTTGGACAACCGATAGTCTCTTACCTCTATCCACTTGCCATAGTTAATATCCTGTTTCTGTAGCTTTCGTGACCTCCTGACTTACGTAGATGTTTGTTCATTCATACGTCTTTTTGTAATAAACTAATGAGTTCACTCACATTATGTCTTTGATTGGAGTAGATAGTCTTTATCTCGTCATATTTATTATTTTTCAATGATAAAGTGCATATTCCCCAACTTAAGATTCACACATGTGGCCGATATCTTTCATACCGTTAGCAATACCGTTGCGTACGTTTATTCCAGCACTCGTTAATAGGGCTGTGTCTGCATCGGGGCTACTTTTGATATAGTTAACTTCACTCACAAATTCATGGGGCTTCGGCAAACAGGAAGAAGTTTAATTGCAGCAACTATAGGCGAATGTAAACAAGTAACTGAAGATGTTAATAGATATACTTTGAAATACGCCCAGAAATTAGTTACAATAATGTATAATGATCATATCGTAAAGGAAATACTATTACACAATGAAGTGATGTATATTTTTGTTGAGTTTACGTATTTTGGGGTGAGGACAACGATTGACTGAAATAAAAGCTAAAACCGGAAGACTGGAGACAAATGCAGTTTCCGTTATATCTCTAACAGAAAATTTACTTAACGTATGTATAATTAGCTTTGACTTTTGACAGTCAGACATGGACTTTTAATTAGAACGTTACATAAAATCACAGGGCTGCTCAATAAAGAGGTTCATGTGCGAGATTAGTATGAGATACATATTTCAAGGTTCACCCTGCCGGAAAAAAATCGCAACACGAAGAAAACATTGTGCGACATAAGCGAAAGTTGGTAGGCGCATTTCTGGGAGTCAAGAACGCCTGTAAGGTGCCGAAGACGCTGTTGTCAACATCTCGCTGAGTTTAAAGAGATCGTGTAATAGAGCGATATTGCAGAAAGAATTCGCAGGAATGTCGTCACTGTAGATGATTGCTGGCACTGGTGTCATAGAAGGCCACTGTGAATGATTCCTGGGAGCGGAGGTGACGATGATGTACCGGTCGGAAGAACAGCGGGCTCTGGACCGCCAGGTGGCCTACCGACAGGTAAGAGCATCCTGCTCGTAGTTTGGCTTTGACACATCGTACTCAGAGCCCTGTCACCTGCATTCTGCTGGCCCCAAACCACCGCCATTTACGACTTTGAAAGATGTCAAGCGAGAGCTCATTGTTTAGAAAGGAGGAGATCTGTTGTGTTTCCTGATGAAAGCTTGTTCTGCCCCGGCGCCAGTGTTGGACCCGTGTCGGTTAGAAGGAGGTCAGTCGAGGGCCTGCAAGAAGCCTACCTGCGTGCTAGACACACTGGACCTGCACCTAGGGTTATGGTCTGGTATTCAATCTCGTATGACAGGCGCACTCCCGTGGTTATCCTATGCACCCTGGATGCAAATTTTGTGCGTCAGTCTGGTGATTCGAGCTATTACGCTACCATTCATAAACAGCGTTCCAGGTGGTGTTTTCCGACAGAATAATGCACTTCCACGTACCGCTTTTGTAACCCAGCATGCACTGCAGATTGTCGACATATTTCCTTGGCCTGCTCGATCACCAGAACTGTCTACAATCGAACACGTATAGGACATCCGACGACAACTCCAGCGTCATCCACAACCAGCACTGACCGTCCCTGGACCGACTAACTGCTCCAGGTATGGAACACCATCCCGCAAACTGACATCCCGCACCTGTACAACACAATGCATGCACGTTTGCATGCTTGCATTCGACAGTCTGGTAGCTACACCGGTTATCATAGTACCAGCATTCCACATTAGCGTGTGATGTTGCAGTGTTAATCAATTAAATATGTTACCTAGACAAATATATTCCTGAAATTTCATTACTCTACATTAATTACATTATGAGTTGCGATTTCTTTCCGTCAGTGTGTCTTAGAAAATGTAACTGATATACTAAGGAGACTACCTACACTACGTTTGTCCGTCCTCTTGTAGAATACTGCTGCGTGGTGTGGGATCCTTACCACATAGCACTGACGGAGTACATCGAAAAAGTTAATAGAAGCACGTTTTGTATTATCGTGAAATATGGGAGAGAGAGTGTCACTGAAATGATACAGGATTTGGGATGGACATCATTAAAAGAAAGTCGTTTTTCGTTGCGATTGAATCTTTCCACAAAATTCCAATCACCAACTTTCTCCTTCGAATGCGAAATTATTTTGTTGACTCCGACCTACATAGGGAGAACCGATCACCACAATGCAATAATGGAAATCAGAACTCGTACGGAAAGATATAGGTGTTCGTTCTTTCCGAGCTTTATGATATTGGAATAATAGAGAATTGTGAAGGTGGTTCGAAGAACCCTCTGCCAGGCAATTAAATGTGATTTGCAGAGTATCCATGTAGATGTAGACGTACTCATGGAACAAATTGGATTAGCAGGCATAGCTATAGTGTAAATGAAAGTGGTATGGAGGTGAGAGGCTCATATAGGAAGGCGAATGGATGAATGAGTTGTTCGCCAGGATCAGAGAGGGGTGATAGAAAGTGTCGACGAATTAATGTAAGGCAGATAGACGAAGTGAGAAAATATGTTGGAGCATCGTGGATCCATGTTGATGAATAAAGTAGTACACAATGAAATTTGAAGGAGTCTTTGTCTAGCGGTGAATATTAAGTAGCTAACGCTTATGACAATGATCGCTCCATAAAATAAATACAAAGCTCAAATAAATTCAAATGTTGTTGCCTTATTACAATAGTTCCTTTTATGGGCATTAGAGAGGGACTTCACTAACACTGAGCGCAATTTTAGTAAGATACGGCAGCAGCCACGTAACCTCTTTTTTCACTCTTTAGATGCAATCAAGACTGTTCTGCAGCAGGAGATTGAGTCCATCGCGGAAAAATTGGTATTAAGTTACATGATCATAGTAGCGATAATGGACTAGTATTCGCTTCTTCGATTAAGATCTTTCGGATGGCAGTGCTCGTCAAGGATACGGAGAGGTAATAATCGGTCAGATCGAGGCCACGGCTGTTTAGCGAACATGCAGAAATATCTGATCGTCCTTGCTTCTGTCGGAAGATTTATGTCGTATTGATTTCAGGTTTCGAAACACGACAGTAAATTGGCAAATCTTTCTCACCTTTGGTATCCATCGACTGGGGACCATTGTGGCTCAGCTAAAATCGAAAACTCATCTGCAGCCGTAGCTCCAATGCTTTTCTTCTCAGAGTCACACATCACGTCCATCCCTTTGATACATTATTTATCCTTCAAGCAATCGAAATAATACTTTCGGTAAATAATTGTAAACAAAGAGTTAGCTCTGTGATGAAAGCTCTTAGTTTTCTGTGTAACAAGGTATTGAAACAATTGGGAGGAATTTGATTCAGTAACATTTACCAATGTTGTTTTCCAACTGAATTCCAGACCATTTGAAACTAGTAACAGTTGTTACTGTTCTCTTTCCAAACAGACTCATGAAAGAGTGAAATACGTCACATGTGACACCAAGACTGGCAACAGAGAAAATTGTCCCCTCAATTAACATATAAACGCAGTATAATGGATTCTAGCCTGCAATGTATCGGTATTTATTACCAGGCTTAGAAAATTACCGCTTTTTCTTGTTGGGAAACAGATTAACTACAAACACTAAAGGGTCATATCGCTGTATCTTTATGTATACGGACTTAGAGAAATAACAGTACCTTGCAATCTACAGCCGAACCACTGAAATATATATCTAACTAGCGAACCAGGCAATGTTTCTAAATTGCTAAATATTTATGGGAACTGGATATACGTCCCAGTCGGGGGTATCCCTGGGAATTGTATGAAGATCCATATTTTGGCTCCTCGTAGCGAATTCGTTCACTTTGAAGATATGTAACTCTAAATTGTAATAAATCTTACAGAATATGACTGGGAAGGACTCCTCTGTTTGCGTTTTTTGTTTTTATTGTAGTCAAGGTTTTTAAAATCTTTGTACAAGTTAAAACTGAAGAACTTCGATACATAAAATATATTTTTTTTTTAATTCGGTGTGGTAAGAATGTAAAATGGGTTTCTGAACTACTAATTCTTAATCTAGCAACATACAACTGACCACGCGAGACACACACTGAATGTCAATCAGTTGCAACGAATTTGAATGTCTGATCTTGATCCTGCTCTGTTGTTAATACCACAGATAAGTATCTTGTTTGGGAAATGAAGTCACTTAAAATGATTTGGTAAATCGGTTGGGATATTTCGTATACGGCAGTGCTGCTGAATGTATCAGGTTAGTTGCATTAATGACACTATTTCATGTAATTTTAATGTGGGATCGGGAAGCACCACAAAGTTTTCGAGAATTCAGATAGAGTGCTAGTATTCTAATTATAGGCTAGGCCAATGGACAAAAACTGCAGCTTTCCTAATGTACAGATTTTCTGTTAAATCTAATGTGATAAAAGAGCAGCACATTGTAGATACAATATCTGTGTGAAATTTTATGTACAGAGAAACAATACATATGTGAGAAACAATTTGTCTAACGCATTTTCAGAGCACAGCACAGCATTGTTGTTTTAATATATATATATATATATATATATATATATATATATATATATATATATATATATATATATATTGGAAGTAAGTTGAACATGCAGTTTTCCTTATTGTTGCTGAAAATGTGTTAGTTTTCTGTAGCTTGTGGCTACTCTGTTGTTTACGACTATAGTGACGAAGATAACTCGTAGATTGTTACGTTGGATGCATTCCACTGAGTTTCGTTTGAGAGGAATGCGTTCATTAGCTCCACTTATTTTTCGATTTATCAATATATGTTGACAAATGTTTTACCATTTGACGGCAACCCTTGGTTTCTGATTGTGGGTCTACCAAATATCCATCTCTACAGCAGCTATTACCATCTCACTGGAATAAATACCTTCTTACAGACGCCCATATGCCGCACCCAGGCAAAAGCGAAAGAGTGCCGTTTATTAACGTATCACCACTATACGTAACGGATATCGAAATAGATCCTGAGGGTGGTATTACCATCGAAGTCCCCTTTGAGTATTTTTTAAACGTAAAATTCATATGTTCGTCTTTGCTGTCTGCTTGTGAAGACAGCTGTCCATCTTTCATTACTATCACGCCCATCACGAAAATGTTGACACCATCGACAAACCATGAGCTCCAAGCACGTCAGGGCGACATCGACAATGAATGGGTGGAGCTCTTGGACGACTCACACCACGTGCCCTGTCGTAGCGGACAAACGCACTAAGACCATTCTCATGGATGTGGAACGCACGTCTGTTAGTCAGTATCACTCAAGAGCTTAAGGAAGAGAAATACTTTCTGTGAAAGGTGCGTGTTGCCAGATGCAGTCACATTACGCGCCGTGACGCAAAGGAACGTTTCTGAGCGAAAAATTCATTTTCCTGCTGTCTTATTAATCTTCCTCAGTATAACTTTGACAAAATCAGTTTCTAAACTAATCTTGTACATTGGCGATCAAAAAGATCTTTGGGCGAGAGCAGGCTAGAATTACAGCAGTGGACATCTTCGTCTTGCACGGATTCTTCAATAAAGGCGAGTTCCGACATTTTATCGACAGATATTCTCAAGTTTTACGTGTGATTATTAATTTGTATATCTAACTTGCTAGAGCTGTTATATCCATCAGGTGTGCACAATCAAATTTATTCTTTACAGGTTTCCGTTTCTGCAACCATCATCACTGCAGAGAAATAGCACATCAGCTGGATCAAAATTACGTACTTCTCAAACAAGACTCATTACTATACCAAATACAACGATATCTTACGCTGATTTGTACAACGCACGTAATTTAGCCAATGTTATAAATTACACAAACAGGTTGCGTACAGGTTAATAAACTAGTTCCTCAAGTTTGAGATTGTGTTCGGTATGCCGGCCGCGGTCGCCGAACGGTTCTAGGCGTTTCAGTCCGGAACCGCGCGACTGCTACGGTCGCAGGTTCGAATCCTGCCTCGGGCATGGGTATGTGTGATGTCTTTAGGTTAATTAGGTTTAAGTAGTTCTAAGTTCTAGGGGACTGATGACCTCAGATGTTAAGTCCCATAGTGCTCAGAGCCATTTGACCCATTTTTGTGTTCTGTATCTAAAATTCCTAGTTGTCAACAGGACATGACATAGAGACCTTCCGTCCTTGAAGTCATTCTTCTGTTTGCAAATGTAGTAAATGTTTTTGTTATAATTGCTTTCCAACGAAAGAGGACCATGGAAACATACATGGTTACATCTTCAGGATAATGTTATAAACTTACTGGAGTTTCTTTAGTAAAGATTTTTACTACTGTAGATCGTTTTCCTGTATGTGACATACGAGGAACTTCTTTTCGACCGTGCAGGAAGAAGGGACTCGTAGATCTCGTGTTTTCACAGCGTCATCATGGCCTCGGAAATAATCAGTGACAGGCTCCACGCCAAACCCGACCTAAAGATTCTTTTGAATGGCACTTGGCGCACTGATTCGTTCCATGGCAGAATACCATGTCGCGGTATCTGAGGAAATAACAAAAAGCTAGAAATCTACAAACCCTTATCAGACAATTCTGGACATATCGCATTGGGCAGAAAAGATAAGAACCGCTACCACGACGTTAATGAGTGACAATAATATATTTATGACCAAAGTGGAAGCTCAGAAAAAGTAAAAACTGGTCTTATCCGAGTAATTGTAAAGTACAAGTATTAGTGATCTGGACTGCTAATACATAAATAATGTACTATACGATTTCTTTCTCTCCAGCCTTAACAGTTGCTAAGACTGCTAAGCAACTACTACTTCAAAACTGGATGTCGAGCTACCAGTTACAGGAAAAAGAGATACAACGAATCTAAATGCAGTAATAAAACTGTGTTACAGGGTTATAAAAATATTAAGAAGACAAGGCGATCAGCGTTCTCCCAAGTGTGCTGAATTCTAGTGTGGTATCACTTTTTATTTGCTTCAGGCACAATCTGTTCTTTGTTTTCTTTTCTGTTCCTTTAATGAATATGCTGAAGCTGTATAAATTGTCGTTTATATAACAATTCGATTTTTACCTGCTGTAATGTTGATATTTATTATCATTAAACGCTTTTCGTCTTCAGCGGTCATTCGTAAATATTACTTGTAATGTGAGATTTGGCATGTTCACTTGATCATTTAAAATGGATTTCTTAAATCTGAGAACAAGACCGAATGTGTCATCAGCAATCACTGAGATGATAGTCAGTCGTGGTCCTTAAAGATTTAGCTTAAATTATTATGTTGCTCACGGAACGCCCGATTGCTTCTTCCGTTAAGATTCTCCAACGGACTGAAATCTTCGTGGAGGTTTTAATAATGATGATACGCAATGTAAATGCTGACAAGAACAAGCCACATGACGAATGCTTCAGTATCTTCTGTGCCCAACGTCCTACCAGGACGATATTCATGCCAACCCGAGTGCCTTAGACGTTGCAGAGTTTCCAACACATACCGCATGAAGATATATATTCACCACACGTATTTTGTTTTCAGCGTCTAAGTATGTAATCTATTTACTGATTTGACAATCAATTTGTGATTTCTGCATTTATGACCTGAGAAGAAATATACTGAAAACGTCTTTCGCACAATAATGGAATAACAAATATCGACACTTTCGCACATAAAAACGATTTTGTTCACAAACTAATAACTTTTCTTTGTCCTGTATTTCGCTTAAATCGAACTTAGTCAGTGCCGGTGTGCAGTATCTTTTACAGCTGCTGTACAACTGCGTACCACACTTTTCTTTAACGGTGTTCTGAACAAGCCAGCGCTAATCCACGTACTGTATGGGTAATAGTTCTCTGAATCACAATAGCAACACAATTTTTTAAAATTTTAAGACTACTGTAGGTTTTTATCCAACTGTTTCACTGATAAGTCTGTGGGACCATCATAATTGTATCATTTACTCTCTATATACAGAATACATTTTCTTCAGTGACTTCCAGTATGTAGGGCACACAGCAATCTGCTAGTGAGCGTCCTGCGGTCGCTTTCTTCATTAGCGATATAGAGGTCACCGTACAGCCTTTCTGTTGCTGAGAGACACATTGACATGTTGTGTAACAGAATTCATGGAGCCATGTTTGCTCCTAAATATAGTACGGCAATATTAAATTTTTTAATCTGTTAAGGATAGTGCGGAACATTTCATATAAAACATTCAAAATATTGAAAAAAAATTAAATATCACATCTTTTAGAGCAACCATGTTCTGAAGAATCATCTTGTAATAATCTACAGTTTCGAAAGTAGCTTTCTCTCGCTGTGTGAAATGTGTTACTGGTGTTTATGTTTGAGATTGGTTTAGAATATTGTTCCGCTTAATCGCATGCCTACAATTTGAACATCTTGGCAGGTGTAGGTGTTGGTAAGTTCGTGACTTTCAGCAAATGAATTAGAAGGTTTATTTTGTATACATGTACACAATGACGCAGTTGAGAGAACCTACATCGATACTACTAAAGACTGAATAAACGTGATCAAGAAGTGACTGTTTATTACAACCTATACTTATTATGCTGTATATGAGTGAAGTTATGATACCAAAGGAAGCTAAATTGAGAGCGTTCCTGGCTTGTTCCTAGCATTATAGAATGAAACTGGAAAGATTGATACAAGATATTATATGTCCACTGGTTCATTCTCAAACCAATTTATCACTTTTGAGACTTGAAATCGTCGATAAGTTGGTCAGTCCCTTCCTTGAGTCTTAGGGCACGAAAAAATATCAGTAAGATTATAACGCGGCTGCATATATAGAAACTCACAGAGTATGAAGTTTTTATCAGTCCGAAATCACAAGACAACACTTCCAGGAAATTTTCCCTTGCCGTTCAGCTGAAAAGTTGGAAAGTACTGAAACCTTCCTGGATTTCTTGCCTTCTGCGTACGCTGCTCTGTAATCATCTATCTATCTATCTCTCTCTCTCTCTCTCTCTCTCTCTCTCTCCCTCCTCCTCCTCATCCTCCCCCTCCTCTCTCTCGGTCCCCCCTCCATTCCCCCCTTACACACGCACACGCACACGCACACGCACACGCACACATACACAAGTAGGGCGTGTAAGGGAGAGAGGGGGAAGAGAGAGAGAGGGGTAGAGAGCAAGAGAGATATAGACAGAGAGAAAGAGAGAGAGAGAGATAGAGAGAGAGAAGGGGTGGGGGCGGGAGAGAGACAATAGCTAGTTAGGTATTTGTATTCTGTATCTACGAGACGGCAGTTTGTTCTTATGGTGTGTGGCGAACACTTGCAGGCTACGTGCTCGCGAAAGTTTCATATACTGCACTGGAAGAAAGCTGATGTGGAGAGTATGGCCTGAGCATTATATGGGTCACATTACTGGGGAACCCCGTATACCCTTATGAAGAAACAACAGTGTCGGTCCTATTGAGACAGAGTGCCGCTTTATTAGCGCCGGAAAAGCCAATAGCAAGTGTCTCGCGATAAGCAGATCCCGAACTGCTCGTGAGCAACGCACACCCTTGTAAACACGTGCTCGTATGCGGCTCCTCAGCCACTGGTTAGCAGATGTATCTGCGCTTCTAACAGGACGGCATCGATGAATCTGCTTCGTGTACTTGTCTTCCTCCATTTTCGTCACATTATATTCTCCCTTTTCCGAAAAGGAAATGAAGACATCAGTAGCGTAAAATGGTAGAAGAGAACAGGCGTTGAACGAAGTGGAAGCCCAACATAAACTAGGACAGCGGCAAGTCGCCCAAATGTATTTGTGTACTGGCTCACTGCACAGCTCTCTAACAAGAAAATGCAAGTGTCAACATCAACTGGCAGACTAGAGTCACGAGTATAATGAGTCACTAGCCACACTACAGCTGCGAACTGTCAGTTAGTATAACCGAGTACAGCTTATTTGTGGATGCTGATGGCCCAGCAATATACAGCAAATGAAAGACGAAAAGACAAATAAACTAAAAGGACTGAATTTTACCATGCGTATCACTGCAGTTCGTAAAAGACCCGAAAACCGGTTGCCACTGTCGTATGAAGCACGTAAATAGAAAATAACCATCGTGTTTAACAACGGCGAAGGGTACGCCCTCTGTTACATCAAATTAAGAGAGCACAAAATTAAGAATAAAGATCTCAAAAAGGAGACATCGTGACCCCAATTTACTAAAATTTATTTGTTCTGCCTTCAAAAAGATTTACAAGTTACTGAAGATGTGTCAGACTGATGTAATGTAAAACTTTATTAAAATCGTACAGCACAGGTTCTATAAAAGATATTTTGTTGTAAGCACCCACCGTAACAAAATGTCTTGAAGTACTGTATCTGATACTATTCCCATTCCGTACGATGATGCTTTATTTATCTCGGTTTCATAAAAACAGGGAAAATAGTTTGAAGTCACCAGAAATATACGATATTAGTGCTACAATTTATTTTCATTGACATTAAACTGAAACATAATCATTATGCTGAAATCAAGGTCGTGGTATTTGTTAACTACGGAAAACTCCAGAAGATGGTAGTACATACACTGAATTTAGTATTAGCGAAAATAAAGGTAACATTCCAAAAGGTTTTGATCACAGATCGTCGTATAGATGAGTTTGGAACAACAAGTCTATAATCAACATGTGGAAGCAGTTTTAAGCTATGGCAGCGGAACACAAATACGAGGTGATTACAATTAAAGTTAAACTTTCAAACCGCTGTAGAAATAACGCCACTGGTCAGAATGATGTGAAATTACAACGGAATATTATAGGAGAAGGGGGAAAACGTATGGCAGAAGAAAAATATGGTTCCAAAATGTAGCAATAGATGGCGCTGTAAGCGTTATAATTTAATAGTGTTCGTCTACAAAGGATAAATGAACCATACAAGAATGCCTAAGGTGTACGTTTGACGTAAACAAATTTTACTTCTCAGTGTGAATGGGTGTACACGTGAGATCCTGTTAGTTACGTAAGCCCATCCACCACGGCGAGCTCATAACACATCCTATGGGAAAAATCGGTTTTTAATTGTCTTGAGGCCCAACACCGCATAAAAAGCATCAATCACATAGATTTTTAAGTGTCCCGAGGCCAAAAACGGCATAAAAAGCATGAATCAAAATCATATCGGATTATTAATTTCCGTGTGACAAGCGCAAAACATGTTCAATATGCCGTCCACCGTTTTCTGCAACAAGTTGAAATCCAGATACAGCATGTTTCACATCTGATCGAAGTGTTTCGGGGTCACGTTCAGAATGTGTTGCGCAATCCGTGCCTTCAGAGCAGCTTAGTTTGCAATCGCAACACTGAACACAACATCTTCCAGATAGCCCTACAGCCAGAAGTCACACGGATTCCGATCAGGTGATCGGGACGGCCAGGCTGTTGGGAAATGGCGGCTGATAATTCTAGCGTTTCCTAAATGGCGCTTCAGCAGCTTCTTAACTGGATTTGCAATGGGTATAGGTGCGCCATCTTGCATAAAAATGATCCCATCCAGATATCCACGCTGTGGGAGGGCTGGAATTACGTAGTTGCGCAAAAGACACTCATAGCGCTTACCAGTGACGGTACAGGCAACAAGACCGGAAGCACCTGTCTCTTCGAAAAAATATGGCCCTATGATAAATGATGCCGCAAACCTGCACCACACAGTGACATTTTCAGGATGAAGTGGTACTGGTTGACTTGCGTGCTGATTTTCCGTTACCCATACTCGACAACTCTGTGTATTGACATATACTGTCAGATGGAAGTGGGCTTCGTCTGTCCACAGAAACTTCCACGGCCAATCATTGTCCCAGTTCCATGCGAGCAAGAACTTCAAAAGCAAAGATCTCTCTTGCTGGCAAGTCAACAGGAAGCAACTCGTGCACATGGGTAATTTTGAATCGATAGCAAAGAAGGATGTTTCGTAGGATTTTACGCACCGTGCTTACGGCTCCACTGCTTCCACTGACGTCGAATCAATTCGTCTCCTTTCTCTTAACAGATTGCACACCAAAAGAACCCGTCTTTTCGAATTTCCGAATCATTTTCTCCAGACCCACGGCAGTCATCGGAACAACGCCTTTTTTCAAACCCTTCAGTGTCCAGAATTTCTGCAGAGTGGCGTGTGCACAGTCATCATTCTTGCAATAGAGCCTTACAAGGTTGGTTGGTTGGTTGGTTGGTTGGTTGTTTGGGGGAAGAGACCAAACAGCTAGGTCATCGGTCTCATTGGATTAGGGAAGGACGGGGAAGGAATTTGGCCGTGCCCTTTCAGAGGAACCAACCCGGCATTTGCCTGGAGCGATTTAGGGAAATCACGGAAAACCTAAATCAGGATGGCCGGACGCGGGATTGAACCCTCGTCCTCCCGAATGCGAGTCCAGTGTGCTAACCACTGCGCCACCTCGCTCGGTAGCTTTACAAGCAGAGCGCGATCCTGCATTGAGACAGTCATGACAAACGTCATAGACGCGAAAGAAAAGAAGCCGTGTACCCGGCATGTTTATACCAACGTCAGTGTTCAAATGTGTGTGGAATCTTATGGGACTTAACTGCTACGGTCATCAGTCCCTAAGCTTACACACTACTTAACCTAAATTATCCTAAGGACAAACCCACACACCCACGCACGAGGGAGGACTCGAACCCCCCGGGGTATCCAGCCGCACAGTCCATGACTGCAGCGCCCGAGACCACTCGGCTAATCCCGCGCGGCTACCAACGTCAGTGTGTCGTGCGCGTGACAGGTGTTTTCATTTACGTATTCTGAGACATGCAGTGCCATCTACTGATCAAATTTCACACAATTTTTTTTCTTCTGCCATACGTTTTCCCCCTTTCTCCGAAAATATTCCGTTGCAATTTTATGTCATTCTGACCACTGGTGTTTTTGCTACAGCGTTTTGAAAGATTAATTATAGTCACCCTGTATATTTGGAGACTATATTATGAAACAGAGAGGTGAATTCCAAGAATAATGAGGAAGAGCATAAAGAAGAGCAAATTGATGACGAAGTAGTCAGAAGTTTCATAATACCTGTTATCTGTAGAAAGTAAGTGCAACATAAAGACGGACAGAAAGAAAATGTATGAAATATGTTTTTTACAGTACTGTACACAATACAAAATATTTCAGGAAACGATGGAACACAGAAGGGTAGCAGGCATCAGAAAATAACGAAACAGATCTTAAAATTCATAGGTAGATCAGCAAGGCTCGTTTAACGTTCAGTTGGCTGTGATCGGCTGCTGATAATCACCTGTCAAAAGGCACATCACTGAAGTCTACTACTCACGTAGAGTGTAATTATGTTATTTATGTTTAGATAAATAATAGAAAATATTAAAATACAAAAACAATTTTGAAGTTACTGTCAAGAATGAATATCTCAGTAGCAAAGGACATTTCAGTATCTCGGTCTTTATGAAATTAAAAGTTAATCGAAATATGAAAAACTAAATCTAATCTTCGTAGTACATAATACAGATATTACTGTTCCCAACCGTGTTGGGGAGATGTATGTGTAGTAAACAGATAATTATAAGTCAATTTTAACCACACGGAAGAAAAGAAGGTACCAAGAACTTGAATCACACTAAAATGACGTATGTATAAAATTTTAAAGAAATAGCACAGTGCTTTCATTAATATAATTTATGTGTGTGATTCCGACTATGTAACAATAGTAATAATGTGCTCTTTGAAACTTTTCATATCATATTAAAATGTTACTGAAGTACTAGAGAGTTCCGTGGGTGGACAGCTGAGGCTACGCAGTATTTCGAAGGGCATCTGCTCGACATCTGAGAGCATTTAATTAAAGCCTGAAAACGACTAGCGTGTGCTCCGCCGAAACATTGCACTGTTTCGCCAACCTTGTTCCAAGCCATGTTCTGCAGCAGCTAGTTAGACCCGCCTGCCACGTTCCGTCCACGCAGAATATTAGAAAATTAGAGTAGGCCTACGTTTATTATTTTTAGTCATTTATGCACTAATTCTGAGCTGTGAGCGTGACATAATCTATTAGTCACCCATGAAACTTCTTTGCCCGACTTTTCAAGCGACAGGTTGGTTGCTGTCTGATGACAGGGCTTGCTGTTTCTTTCGTGCTCTGGAGAAATATGCAACAATGTTGCCAAGACGCGAGGTGAGTGGAAATTTTGATTAGGGCCAAACAACTGTTTTACTTCAGTTGCGCATTTAATATAAAGACAAGTTGTATTCAGGCCAGTTACAGTTCAATTGAAATTAGCTCCTGCTAAGTCATAAGTTAGCATTAGAGTTTAAGTGCGGGTACATAGCTTTGATACTACGTAGATTTTTTTCCTAGAGTGGGAGGTAAATTTGGGATAAATTTCATACAGAAACGTATAGCGGGAATCTTACGCCTATCACAGGACGGACAAAAGCAGCGTAGGCAGTCTCTTTAGTAGAACCGTTGCATCTTGTAAGTGTTCTGCCAATAAAATGCAGTCTTTCGATTGTGTTCACCACAACATTATCTATGTGATTGTTCCAATTTAAATTGTGAGTAATTGGAATTTCTAGGTATTTGGTTGAGTTTACAGCCTTTCAATTTGTGTGACTTATTGTGTACACGATGTAAGAGGTCCATGATTAAGGAATTTGTTGCTAGCGCACTCGAGCAGAAGTAATTTCGATGGATTGCTCATGCACTGCCTGCGATATGTAAGCTATAAGAGAATCTCAGACCAGAGAGCAGTGTTGTCAGCATTAAGAACTGTGTAGCAGTAGGAGTAAGTAGTGTGTATCGAGTTGGCTGGGCCGGTCGTGGGGGAGCGATGGCGGAGCCTGAGCGATATAAGGTAAAAGCAGCCTCCCGCATATGTAGTATTGTTATATCAAGTCCCATGTAAATGTTTAAAAAAACCTCTTAATAATAATCTTATATATAAAACTTAACTTGTGACTTCATTCATCTCAATTTAAAGAATTTACTAATTTCTCCAATCCTTGGTCATCCCGATTATTGTAAAGAAAAATCATTTGTTTTCTTTTATACATGACAAATCTATCGGCCAGCATTGCACTGGGCTGTCCCAGAAAAATTTATTATAAGAGCAGATATATATGCATTATCCGGCGACTTCATTGAGGTAACAATTTTCAATTTATTCAGTATGATCTTTCAGGGCCATGACGCAGCACTGCTGACGTCCAAAATTTACCAGTTTAAATTCACAGTTAATTATTGAAAGATTATGAGGCACAATTTTTTATTGAGAGATTAGTCACGTTTTATTTATTATTGATAGGTTACGAAATTTATTTTTTGGGAGGTTACACTATATGTGAATATTATTTACATTATTTATCTGTGGGCGGTTACACTTGTCGACAACCGGCCAGGATCGTATTTCTTTGTGAACTTCTGAGTAGTAGTCAGTTATATATCTGCTCTTATTTACTTGATGTTAAATGTAGTTTGCATCTTGCGCAACGCATTTACTAACTTGTCACTCTTTCTTTCACAGATCATCGGCAATTTATTACTCTTTGTTGTAATTGTATTTGTTCCATTTTTGCTTTGACTTTGTTTGATTTTGTGCTTAACTATGATTTGTAACAATGCCGCGAAAAACTGCAACAGTACATCGCGATGTGGAATAAGTGAAAAAGCCGACTCGAATAATTTGACCGATAATACTAGTGACATTCAGTGTAATAGTGATAATCCTCTAATTACAGATAATCAGTGCGTACCGACCACTAGTAATGACTGTAATCCTAATGATAGACCAACTAATTCAATTATGTTCACACTAAATTTAACGACAATTGATGACGTGGCACGTTGCGTTACAATGAACGCTGCCCAGTTTGACACACCTGATTTGCAAAATTTACACAGTGAACAGACAAATGTTTCTAACGAAAGTGAACAATGTACTCAAAATATGTCCGGTTTATTTGATTCCGATGTGCATATCCGATTAGCAAACATTTTCGTTAATCGGACAATGACCAAATGGTTACACAAAACGTGTCACATGTAGATACACCAACACACATCATAGAAAATAGAGTCGCTACTTTTGGCATGGATCAAGTTATGGCAATATTGCTACAACTTGATGAAAAACTCAGACAGTCGAATGAAAAACAAGACAACAATTACAAACAACTTAATGAAAAACTAGACAACAATTCCAAACAGTCGAATGATAAACAAGACAACAATTTCAAACTACTTAATGAAAGCCTCAAACAGTCGAATGAAAACCACGACAGGTCGTTCAAACAAATGAATGAAAAACTTGATACCTCTATTAAACAGCTTACTGAACAGATTATAGCCGTTGCGGAGCAATTCAATGAAACCAAAAATCAATTACGTGAGGAAATTAAGGCCTGCGCCAGGAATAATAGTGCAGAGATACGCAATTCACATGCTGCCACAACTAACTTACTTGGAGATGAAATTAGTGCAGTCGCTAAACAATGTTCTGAAAACGCAACACAGTTACGCGACGAGTTTAGGTTAATGTCATCAGAGCTTTCACGCACACTGGATGCGAAAGTAGACACGAAATTTGACCAACAGAACAGCCAAATTGACGAACGTTTTAATCACCACCTACAAAACAGTGAAACGCGTTACCGTAAATTTATACAGGAACAAAACAAAGTAAAGAAACAAGTCATAGAAACAATTACTGTACAGATACAGGAAGATAAACGTAAGTTATTTACGAAAGCAAAAACATACGTAGGCAACAACATTGCTACAGTATCAGACGAAATCAATAATATCAAACAGTTGAACACTGAATTCATGGTGAAATATCCGATCTAAAAACAAAAACAAATACTAATATTCAGAATTTGGAAAATAAATATACAGTAGACTTTCAGACAATGACCAACAGACTTGAACAGTTAGAATTAATACAGGATCGCGATGCCATTAAGGGTTCCCGGGTTCGATTCCCGGCGGGGTCAGGGATTTTCTCTGCCTCGTGATGACTGGGTGTTGTGTGATGTCCTTAGGTTAGTTAGGTTTAAGTAGTTCTAAGGTCTAGGGGACTGATGACCACAGATGTTAAGTCCCATAGTGCTCAGAGCCATTTGAACCATTTTTTGATGCCATTGAAGCAGACGTTAAGAAATTAAACAAAACCACACGTAAAATGCAGAAACAAATTAATGCTTATGACAATAAAAACGACGATCAAGTAAAAGCACTGACTGAAAAATTTGATGAATTGGCAGGCGTATTGACGTTATCGAAAATAACAATGACAGCAAATCAGACGATACGTCACCAGTTTCGTTTAATCAAACACCTGAATTCCAAAACACACAGAATACAATCAGTGAGATAGGTTCGTCCAATAATATATTACGTAGAAAATTGTCATCTTTACAGCAAGAAGTGACATAGATGAAAAATGTCTCAGCCTCTAACACGATACAGCATACGCCACTTTCCGAACATTTCTCACACTCACACAGCCAGTATGATTCAGGAAATTTACAGATAGTACGTGACTTAGAATCCGAACAGACACAGACAAATAGATTCTCATACAATCCTGAACCTGTTCAGACATTCAGATACGATAATTTTGATTAAAAGCACTTTCTATCCGTGAGAAAATTTAAGGTATTCAGGAATGACAGAACACAGATACACTCTTTGGACTGGATACAACAATTTGCTTTTCAGTTTTCACCGGCATTGCCTGTAATACAGAAATTAAAATTTATTTGCAGCGCGTAAGAGACCTCAGGAGATTCAATACACTTCAGTGAATATGTGCCATAGCGTCCACAGGGCCCCGAGCCGTTGTAGTGCTGTTTCATCTTTAGTTTTCTGCACTGCTGCCTTCTCTTTTACTATCCTTAATATCTATCAAAACAACTCTTCAACTATCGACCTATCTAGGACTAGGAATGAGTAAGGAAAACCTGATATGACAAGTTTTACCGAAAGTGACAATTTTCATTAGACACTCCCGAACTACCAGTATAATTTTAATAAGTCACAAAATTTTAATCATCAGTATCGTCAGCAACAGCAAACGTATTTTGGCAACAATAGAAGGTTTTCCCCACAACAACAACAAAACCAGCCGGTTAGCATACCTAACCAACAATATAATGTACAAGGTCAACCAACCTTTAATGTTTCTCCGCCTACACATATAGCGTCGGCTCCACCAAATAGTAACTCACCGCAACAAGGAAATCAGTACGTACAGAAAACGCATCATTTCAATTCCTATCGCAATGCGCTGTATAGCAATGATTATCATGACAGACGTAAAAGTAATGAGCACAGTTTTCAGCGTAACAGTCGGTCTTACCAGCAGCAGGATCATCCGCAACAACAGATTATCATGAATGAAGCAGACAGTCGGTATCATCCCGAACCTAATACGTCAGGAAGAAATAACAGAACAGTACAAATAGTCGAAATGCCACAGCATCCTCCCGCAAATAACAGCACGTCAAATAGTATTTGACTAGATACAGTACAGATTGAACCTTCCAGCGACGTAAGCAATATTTTTTACACACAGAATCTTGTTCACGAAAATGTTATTACTTTTGACGACATCCGAGCCACATGAAAAACCAGTTATTCAAAAAACCATTTCCCACCCTGTCTTCGAAGTAAAGACTGGATCGTCCACATTTTCAGCAGTAATCAATTCTGGATCACCTATGTCAGTTAAAAATGAAGAAACTTTCAACGAATGTAACAAAGAGAATACCTATCCTACGTTACCATTAGGCAAAACTAAAGTAAAAGGAGCAGTATCTGGTAAAGGAGTAGATGTACAATTACAGACACACTTATCGTTTTGTATTGCAGGTCATACGTTCCACTCAAATTTTTGGAATGTTCCCTTATTGAAAACAGACGTTATTTTAGATACGAATTTTTTGGTACGACACGATGAAATTATTGACTTTCAAATTTCCTATTTAATGTTAAAGGATGAAAATGTACAACTGGCTTTAGAATTTCAGCACTCTTTATCTGCAGAAGAACAAACAATTAATCGGACAGAGTCATTTCTTCATCACGTAACATAGATTGTCATTCCACATTGTTCATAGATACGTCCGTACACAACTATAATACACCAGACGAAGCTGACTATGACGTTATGCAAATGATTTCTGATAAAGTTAAACAGAGCAGTGCAAATACAGACGACGAACGTACAGAGCTATGTAAAATTCTTTTACAGCAAGCTCCAGTTTTTGACAACATCCCTGGTACTATGTCCGGTTTCATGTATGAATTTCAAGTTAAACAGCATGACACATTTAAAGCTAAACATTATCCTATTCCGTATATCAGTACACAAAATATGGTAGCAGACGCACTATTCCGTTCTCTCAACAACAATCAACAACATATCGCAACCAACTTCTGCCAAGCAAATTTAGCGTCATGTATATTCAATAAGTTGCATTCGAAAATTTCATTTCGTCGTCATTACGAGACATAGCACAAGAGCAGGGCAAAGACAACGTATGGAAAGAAATTAAACACGTTTGGCAAGATAAGAATAACGTTACCATTAGAAACCATTATACTGTACGCAAGAACATTCTGTTTCACCGCTCTTACCCCGACAGAAACAACTGGTTATTATGTATTCCTGACGAGCTCGTTAACAAATTAATTTGGTATACTCATTTAAGTTACGCACATTATGGAGCCAGAAAATGTTTTCTTATACTGAGACAGAACTGTTACTTTTCGAACATGGAGAAACGTATTCGACGAGTTTTAGTGTCATGTAAAATCTGCCAGAAAGCTTAATCAGACACGACTTCACATATTCCTCCGTTACATCCTATGGTACCGATTAAATTGAGACATATGGCCGCTGTAGACATTTTTGGACCGATTCCCAGAACTAATAGAGGTTTTTGCTACATCTTTGTCGCTGTTGAACTCACTTCGAAATTTACCTTCACTCCGTTACGCAAAGCTACTGTTAAATCTTTTTCGACTGCATTTGTAAAACATTTTCTATTGCATGTAGGGCATGTATTGAAAGTAATTTCCGACAATGGACCACAATTTCGATCTGCGATATGGACACGTATGTTACGAACAAGAAATATTTCTCCGATGTATATATCCAGGTACCACGCTTCTTCGAACCCGTGTGAACGACTAATGAAAGAAATTGGTAAACTATGTGGAATATACTGCCATAAAAAACATATTGATTGGGATACACACATACTCTCATTCCCGGATGTAATTAATTCCATACCAAATGAATCTACTATGCTATGTCCGACTGTTATATTGAAAACTGTTGAACCACCCAACAAAATTAAAGAATTAGTATCTTTTCCTACATCTCGTCGACTACGACACCATGAAATAATTGACATTGCGTTCAGCAACATCAGACGTGCCGATGAACGCCGGAGAAGACAGCAAAAACAGGATTGTACACGCTGTGACTTTCACATTGGACAGAAGATATTAGTACGCACACATTATTTATCCAACAGAGGAAAAAGTAGATGCAGTAAATTTGACCTTCTATACGCAGGTCCATATAGAATTCGCAGCATTCCTCATCCAAATGTTGTACACGTCGAAACTTTGACAACCAGAAAAAGCAAGGGCATTCACCATATTTCCAATATTAAACCCTTTATTGAATGAACATACTTTATGATTTATCACACTGTAATGCCATTTCCTGATATTTATATGACCACATATGCAATTATATTTATGTGACTACTTACTGATGATGATCGTATTTTTTCTTGGCAAGTGCCCGGCAAGGTAAGATTAGCAGGTCGCTTTTCTTGTTGTTATATATCAGACCGTGCACATTTCCATTTTTTTGACTATTCTACATTTTTTGCTACTACATTATGATACTGTATGTACATTTTTAGCACTTGGAAATTGTCTGTGTGTTTGACTTAATACGTTTTCTGTCATGCTATGCTGTATGCTTAGTTATAGCACTAGAAACAAGATTTTATTTAATGAGTATGTGATTTAAATGCAAGATATTAATCCATATTCATCGTTTTCAGAAAGCAATATCATGTAAAAGAAATAAATTATACAACCACACTGGTTTATTATGAAATGGAAATTTTACCTTCGAATGAACTACAGAAAATGCAATACCTTTTCATGAAGAGTAAATGGATCAGAATTAACAAGCATTAACATGAACATACTATACACACTGTATTATAGCAGTCTTAAATAATTAATTTTCCTTCAGAATACGAGGCGATTGATGCAAGCTGTCAGACAGAACTACACACGTTAATTTTAGTGATGAAATATGGTAGAAGTAAGAAACTCTATAATATATGAAGTAAGAATGGTAATGAATAGTTGTATGAGGAGAATGGTAATATGTTGTTGTTGTGGTCTTCAGTCCAGAGATTGGTTTGATGCAGCTCTCCATGCTACTCTATCCTGTGCAAGCTTCTTCATCTCCCAGTACCTACTGCAACCTACATCCTTCTGAATCTGCTTAGTATATTGATCTCTTGGTCTCCCTCTACGATTTTTACCCTCCACGCTGCCCTCCAATGCTAAATTTGTGATCCCTTGATGCCTCAAAACATGTCCTACCAACCGATCCCTTCTTCTAGTCAAGTTGTGCCACAAACTTCTCTTCTCCCCAATCCTATTCAATACCTCCTCATTAGTTACGTGATCTACCCACCTTATCTTCCGCATTCTTCTGTAGCACCACATTTCAAAAGCTTCTATTCTCTTCTTGTCCAAACTGGTTATCGTCCATGTTTCACTTCCATACATGGCTACACTCCGTACAAATACTTTCAGAAACGACTTCCTGACACTTAAATCTATACTCGATGTTAACAAATTTCTCTTCTTCAGAAACGATTTCCTTGCCATTGCCAGTCTACATTTTATATCCTCTCTACTTCGACCATCATCAGTTATTTTACTCCCTAAATAGCAAAACTCCTTTACTACTTTAAGTGTCTCATTTCCTAATCTAATCCCCTCAGCATCACCCGATTTAATTTGACTACAGTCCGTTATCCTCGTTTTGCTTTTGTTGATGTTCATCTTATATCCTCCTTTCAAGACACTGTCCATTCCGTTCAACTGCTCTTCCAAGTCCTTTGCTGTCTCTGACAAAATTACAATGTCATCGGCGAACCTCAAAGTTTTTACGACATTTCCACGAATTTTAATACCTACTCCGAATTTTTCGTTTGTTTCCTTTACTGCTTGCTCAATATACAGATTGAATAACATCGGGGAGAGGCTACAACCCTGTCTCACTCCTTTCCCAACCACTGCTTCCCTTTCATGCCCCTCGACTCTTATAACTGCCATCTGGTTTCTGTACAAATTGTAAATAGCCTTTCGCTCCCTGTATTTTACCCCTGCCACCTTCAGAATTTGAAAGAGAGTATTCCAGTTAACGTTGTCAAAAGATTTCTCTAAGTCTACAAATGCTAGAAACGTAGGTTTGCCTTTTCTTAATCTTTCTTCTAAGATAAGTCGTAAGGTTAGTATTGCCTCTCGTGTTCCAACATTTCTACGGAATCCAAACTGATCTTCCCCGAGGTCCGCTTCTACCAGTTTTTCCATTCGTCTGTAAAGAATTCGCGTTAGTATTTTGCAGCTGTGACTTATCAAACTGATAGTTCGGTAATTTTCACATCTGTCAACACCTGCTTTCTTTGGGATTGGAATTATTATATTCTTCTTGAAGTCTGTGGGTATTTCGCCTGTCTCATCCATCTTGCTCACCAGATGGTAGAGTTTTGTCATGACTGGCTCTCCCAAGGCCATCAGTAGTTCTAATGGAATGTTGTCTACTCCCGGGGCCTTGTTTCGACTCAGGTCTTTCAGTGCTCTGTCAAACTATTCACGCAGTATCTTATCTCCCATTTCATCTTCATCTACATCCTCTTCCATTTCCATAATATTGTCCTTAAGTACTTCGCCCTTGTATAAACCCTCTATATACTCCTTCCACCTTTCTGCCTTCCCTTCTTTGCTTAGAACTGGGTTGCCATCTGAGCTCTTGATATTCATACAAGTGGTTCTCTTCTCTCCAAAGGTCTCTTTAATTTTCCTGTAGGCAGTATCTATCTTACCCCTAGTGAGACAAGCCTCTACATCCTTACATTTGTCCTCTAGCCATCCCTGCTTAGCCATTTTGCACTTCCTGTCGATCTCATTTTTGAGACGTTTGTATTCCTTTTTGCCTGCTTCATTTACTGCATTTTTATATTTTCTCCTTTCATCAATTAAATTCAATATTTCTTCTGCTACCCAAGGATTTCTATTAGCCCCCGTCTTTTTACCTACTTGATCCTCTGCTGCCTTCGCTACTTCATCCCTCAGAGCTACCCATTCTTCTTCTACTGTATTTCTTTCCCCCATTCCTGTCAATTGTTCCCTTATGCTCTCCCTGAAACTCTCTACAACCTCTGGTTCTTTCAGTTTATCCAGGTCCCATCTCCTTAAATTCCCACCTTTTTGCAGTTTCTTCAGTTTCAATCTGCAGTTCATAACCAATAGATTGTGGTCAGAATCCACATCTGCCCCTGGAAATGTCTTACAATTTAAAACCTGGTTCCTAAATCTCTGTCTTACCATTATATAATCTATCTGATACCTTTTAGTATCTCTAGGATTCTTCCAGGTATACAACCTTCTCTTATGATTCTTGAACCAAGTGTTAGCTATGATTAAGTTATGCTCTGTGCAAAATTCTACAAGGCGGCTTCCTCTTTCATTTCTTCCCCCCAATCCATATTCACCTACTATGTTTCCTTCTCTCCCTTTTCCTACTGACGAATTCCAGTCACCCATGACTATTAAATTTTCGTCTCCCTTCACTACCTGAATAATTTCTTTTATCTCGTCATACATTTCATCAATTTCTTCATCATCTGCAGAGCTAGTTGGCATATAAATTTGTAGTACTGTAGTAGGCATGGGCTTTGTGTCTATCTTGGCCACAATAATGCGTTCACTATGCTGTTTGTAGTAGCTAACCCGCACTCCTATTTTTTATTCATTATTAAACCTACTCCTGCATTACCCCTATTTGATTTTGTGTTTATAACCCTGTCATCACCTGACCAAAAGTCTTCTTCCTCCTGCACCGAACTTCACTAATTCCCATTATATCTAACTTTAACCTATCCATTTCTATTTTTAAATTTTCTAACCTACTTGGCCGATTAAGGGATCTGACATTCCACGCTCCGATCCATAGAATGCCAGTTTTCTTTCTCCTGATGACGACGTCCTCTTGAGTAGTCCCCGCCCGGAGATCCGAATGGGGGACTATTTTACCTCCGGAATATTTTACCCAAGAGGACGCCATCATCACTTAATCATACAGTAAAGCTGCATGTCCTCGGGAAAAATTACAGCTGTAGTTTCCCCTTGCTTTCAGCCGTTCGTAGTACCAGCACAGCAAGGCCGTTTTGGTTAATGTTACAAGGCCAGATCAGTCAATCATCCAGTCTGTTGCCTCTGCAACTACTGAAAAGGCTGCTGCCCCTCTTCAGGAACCACATGTTTGGCTGGCCTCTCAACAGATACCCCTCCGTTGTGGTTGCACCTACGGTACGGCCATCTGTATCGCAGAGGTACGCAAGCCTCCCCACCAACGGCAAGTTCCATGGTTCATGGGGGGAATGGTAATATGACGATGAATAATGAAGTGTCTACTTTTTGCAGATGATAATAAATGATGATGAATAGTTGTATGAAGAATATGGTAATATGAATAATGTAGTTTTTCTTTGCAGATGATGATAATGACGAAGTTATATGTTTCCTGTTAGTTAAGAAATTCTATGTAGTTATTTAAGTATTTGTTGCAGTTCCTTTTGACAGTATGTCTCATGTCGCATAGTATAATGACTGAA
Organism: Schistocerca nitens; assembly: GCF_023898315.1. Classification (NCBI taxonomy): domain Eukaryota; kingdom Metazoa; phylum Arthropoda; class Insecta; order Orthoptera; family Acrididae; genus Schistocerca; species Schistocerca nitens. Next base: position 704,483,832 of record NC_064617.1, on the reverse strand, counting down.
TGTTTTGGGAAATACAGCTAGAGTACATACATATTAAGTACACGTTTAATTACCTGTTAATTCGAAGTTTACTACTTTTCAGCATAATATACATTTTTTTTCTTTCATGTCAATAATCCATTTTGTATTCTTAATAATGAAACCTGTTCTAATACTTGCATTCTTTTACCCAGTTGGGCCTATCATTTATGAATGTGATCACATATACTCTACTTGTTTCATCACCTTGATAGAGGATACTCATGACGAATGTCGTTAATAATCCTTATTTCCAGCAATAAGTCAAAAGCAAATATTTTCAGGTCCCAGCAATTAATTATCGATACCAACGCAATGCATTGCTAACACACAAAAAGAAATTTATTACCAGTCCCAACTGTTAGCAGTATACAACTAAATAATGCCACCAGTGTAAGATATATTTCTAGTCCTAAATGTAATGAAAATTTCTCTGATGTATTGATTGCACTATGTCTATGTATTATTGGACTAAACACCTTGAATACTACTTCCAATAGCTTACATTTTAAATATGCATTATGTCACTTGCCTGATATCATATATAAACACTAACAACTTGATGCTACACGCAATAACTCTTGTTTTGAATGATGACTTCTGAGTAATACTGAATGATGTTTTTAATAATGTATAACTGCTATACCAGTGATTACTGTAATGAGATGACATGATGCCAATAATTACTGTAATGAGATGAGTTACGAATGATGTTTGGTTATACTCTATAAATACTATGCCAATGATTACTGTGACGAGATGACTAATGCATAAATGCTATGCCAATAATTATTGTAATGAGATGAGTTATGAATAGGCTATGCCATTAATTACTGTAATTAGATGACTTATGAATAATTTTCTGTAATAATTACTGTAATGAGATGACTTATGCATAAATGCTATGCCAAAAATTTCTGTAAATAATATTTTGTAATACTCTATAAATGCTATGCCAATGATTACTGTAATGAGATGACTTATGCATAAATGCTATGCCAATAATTACTGTAATGAGATTACTTATAATACCAATGATTACTGTAATATGATGACTTATGCATAAATACTATGCCAATAAATAATTCTTGTTTTGAATGATGACTTCTGAATAATTGATAAAAAATACTTTGTAACTGGCCAACCAGTGCCAATAATTACTGGAATGAGATGACTTATAATGCCAATGATTACTGTAATATGATGACTTATGCATAAATGCTATGCCAATAATTTCGGTAAATAATATTTTGTTATACTCTATAATTACTGTAATTAGATGACTTATGTATAAATCCTATGCCATTGATTACTGTAATGAGATGACTTATGAATAATGTTCTGTAATACTACATATATATACCACTTAAATGCTGTGTAAATAGCCAACGAACGCCAATAATTATTTAGATCAGTTGATACACTACTGTAATTCTGAATGGTGACTAGCCTAAGACTTAATGTATCCTTCACCTTCTGACCTAATTACCAGCAATTACTGCAATATCCGTATGTCCTGTCCATCCTGATGATCATGGAGCACTATATTTGGTTTTTGCACTAATTCTACGTTGATGTAAGAGTATGGATTCTACAAGAATGTGGTGTTGACATATCAAGCTGTCCACCACCTTGAACGATGGAGATGTTGTTATGGTCCTACTGTCTGGGGTACCTAATGTACTACCAAATGATAACATACAATATTAACGCAACATATCAGTGTCTTGCTTACACTGCTAAATACTTCATGGAAGAGAACTTCAGATTTTCTCACTTGGTGTTGTCCTTCTGTAGAAAGATATGAAATTTTAGTGCAGCTACATGCAACCCACAGTGCTACAACCATGATGGTATCCTTCCCATCCCTTTCCTAGTTCTTGTAAAAATGATAACGACTTATACAGTGAGTGTGCACTTTATTTCATTTGTTAGACGCTGAAGACTTATTCAGTGCGTGTGCACTTTATTTCATTTCTCAATATATTTAAATTCTTGTCAAATGGTAAAATCTTATACAGTGCATGTGCACTTTATGTCATTTGTTAATATATTTTCTACTCATTGCGTATACACTTTGTCATTTCTTAATATGTTCTCCATTCAGTGCGTGCGCACTCCATTTCATTTTTTAAATATATTCTGTACTTATATTATTTATCAGCAATGTTATATATATGTATATACTATGTGACTGTACACTTGGTATACTAAAGAGATTATAGAAAAATTTGTTGCTCATGGCAAGTCCAATTGACTCACCACTGCCAAATTTTTGCCCCCCCCCTCCCCCCAGTGGAGGGTTATGTAAGAGGTCCATGATTAAGAAATTTGTTGCTGGCGCACTCGAGCAGATGTAATTTTGATGGATTGCTCATGCGCTGCCTGCGATATGTAAGGTATAAGAGAATCTCAGATCAGAGAGCAGTGTTGTCAGCATTAGGAACTGTGTAGCAGTAGGAGTAAGTAGTATGTATCGAGTTGGCTGGGCCGGTCGGGGGGGAGCGATGGCGGAGCCTGAGCGATATAAGGTAAAAGCAGCCTCCCGCATATGTAGTATTGTTATATGAAGTCCCACGTAAATGTTTAAAAAACCTCTTAATAATAATCTTCTATATAAAACTTAACATGTGACAATCATTCATCTCAATTTAAAGAATTTACTAATTTCTCCAGTCCTTGGTCATGCCGATTATTGTAAAGAAAAATCATTTGTTTTCTTTTATACATGACAAATCTTTCGGCCAGCATTGCACTGGGCTGTACCAGAAAATTTTTTTATAAGAGCAGATATATATGCGTTATCCGGCGACTTCATTGAGGTAAGGATTTTCAATTTATTCAGTATGATCTTTCAGGGCCATGACGCAGCACTGCTGACGTCCAAAATTTACCAGTTTAAATTCACAGTCAATTATTGAAAGATTGTAAGTGAGGCACAATTTTTTATTGAGAGATTAGTCACATTTTTTATTGATAGGTTACGCAATTTATTTTTTGGGGAGGTTACGCTAGAATCTGAATCATAAATAATTATATTTTTACTGTTGGGAGGTTACGGAATTTTTTTGTTCGGAGGTTACAACGAAATTTAACGGATCTTTTTTCACGCTAATGTGGAGAACCTCTCTATTCAGAGAAAATTGCTACTTTTCGCACCATACACATGTAATGACAGAATCATTTTACAGTTGGTTTTGATCTTCTGAGTAAATGATAGCATTATCTGCAAACAGTATAAGAGAGTTGCTGAGGTTGTTTCCTAAATCGCTTATATAGATTAGGAGCAGCAGAAGGCATATTACACTTCCATGGGGAACGACGGAGTTCGCTTCTGTTTTTCTCTGTTTTTCGTAGATTACTACGTTCTGTAAACTTTCTGATGTGAGATCAGGAATTCAGTGCCGCAACTGAAGCGATACTCCATAGGCACTCAGTTTGATTAGAAGTCGCTTGTGAAGAACGTTATCAAAGTGTTTCTACAACTCCATAAAAATGGAATCAATTCGAGATCCAATGTGGAAATCCGTCATTACTTCGTGCAAATGAAGAGCTATGTGTGTTTCACAAGAACGATATTTTATTTATAAGTGCTGACTGTCATCGGACCGTTACCGTTGCTATATCTAGTTGAAGTGTTAGTTGGTCTTTCGCAGATTGTGGGAGTCATGCTGCTACGACCGCTGATAAGCACTTTACACAATGAGTGTTATTGGTGGACACCTGCTGGTGGTCAGCTGGTTTAATAAAGTAGAATCTGTACTTATGTACTGTACTGCTTCCTGAGCTCTATTAGAAAATTTACTTATCTGCTGTCCTTTGGTCATAATGAGATCTGGTTGTGGTAGTATCCTCTCCTGTCTCCACCAGGTGTTATTTAACTGTCCCACTACTCACTGATTCCTTCCATGAACTGTGCCTCTATTGACATATGAAATAATTGAACGATACATGGTCATGAGATTAACGTTATTCGACAATTCATACATGGACGTCAACTGAAACAGATATTCCGTGGGTCAAATGGCGTCGGTTCGCTCCTACTTGCTGGGTTGGATTGCATTATCTGTGACCGTTATAATCTTTCAAAACTGCAAAATTGACGTGAGTGGAATCCAACAAAGTATTCTCCTGACTGGCTCTGCAAACGAACTTATAAGCCCAGCAATCTTGGTCTAAACTGTATGTGTTCATAATGTATTTCAGTGCTCAAACTATAATGATAAAAACGCACAAAGAGCCGCTGAGCGTGCAAAAAACAATATATATACAATGGAGCAGTTGCGCCAGTGCTAAGCATGGATGGGTTTACCTTCATAGTACAACGGGATTTGCCTCAGCGATAATGACCTTAGTGTTGCAAGGACAGAGGCTCATTCCTCTTGGAGACGGTCGCATGTTACGTCTGCTCTGCCATCATGCCTGTCTACAGGTGACCTCTTGTACCCTCCGTAAAAACTGTTGGCCTCTCATCGGCGGCTGGCTTCAGAAAATCTGTTGTAATTGCTCATTCCAGCTTGACAACTCAACTAGTGCCATAGACGTGACCCTCCCTATTTCTTAAATATCCTGGTAGAACTGATTTTGCACTGCATGTGAGACTGTCAATATCTGTCTTCTTCGCTGAGTTGAAGTTAACGACCTCATCGTCATTTCCTGTCCCAAGAAGTCAGCATTGTGCAAAACCGCTCCTGCACGCAATCACACGCCAAATGTGCCCCATGCCGATCCTCTGTCCGTTCTCTCGTTCACATGAATGGCAGAATATACTCACACACCTAACATTACCATATACATATATAAACCTAGGTTGCCTCAGTATCACATTCCAACTTAATGGTGACGAATAAAAATATTGGTATTAGTATATGATTGATTTACAAGCACTTGTTGTGCTGTTCACCATTCGTGTTCTATGGTGAAGCTGTGGAATACCTCTTTCACCTGTTACAAACGACACCAGTACGTCATGTTATCGATCTACGACAAAACTTTCTATGATTTCATGCCATGGCAGATTTCTTTGTACAGTCAAGCTTTGATAGACTTCCTCCGTCGTCAATGCCTGGAGTTAAGTGACGTGCTAATAGGTTGTGTGACGTTGTCGCACGTTGTTGGCAGTATTATGCTATGGAGACGGCAATAAGTCACGGAACGTCCACATACTATCGGAGATAACGTCTTAGCCTCCATGTTGAATTCTTAGATACTTATTCAGCCGGTGTCGTAATTTTGAAATGAGAGTTAGTATGGCTGTCGTGTAATAAATATTTCGCATGAAGCGCCGTTACGGCACAGGCAAAGGTCGATTGTGGAAACTAAGCTACTGAATATTAAAAGTAACGTTATTAAGGAATACACCATTCCGACTACACAAAATAAGAAAACGAACATTGGCGAGTGAGTGGTTCAAAACAAGAATTAATACTGTAAAGGAAATGGATCATAAGTATAGTTACTTCGGCACACACTCAGTTGTATGCGAACGTATCATCGGGATAAAGACACGTACGTTCTAAGTACTATCATTCTCCGTGGCCTGGGTAAAAAGAATTGTGGTTAAAATGCATTCATTCATCTAAGAAAGAAAATAATTGGTCTTCGTAATTTTGTGAAAAGAAAGATTGCCGGTTCTGAATGTTGTGACAGATATGATCAAATTATTGAAACTGACATTGGCAGCCACGAAGGGAAAGAGATGAACACATTCACGTACTTGTAATGTTGAGTAGCGCCGTCGTGAATATCGTTGCCTCCATCTAAATTATCCATGTAAAATTAAAGTAATAATAACCTTCAAGAGTTACAGGAGCTGGGATGCATGCTATCCTAAATGAGAAAATCGTATTTTCTCAGAAGTTGATTTCATTATTTAGCACCATTTTACTTAAAATTACTCAACACTACGTGTTATCACCAGGACATGAGAATAAAGAAAGGTAACTATTACTAAAACTAATAAACGAAGAGCGTAAATCTTCTTTTGTTCAAATTGCTCTGAGCACTATGGGACTTAACATTTATGGTCATCAGTCCCCTAATCATCTTTTGTCCGTCAGTGTCAAATTCTTTTCAAATGGATCTTTGGCATGAGAGTCGAAAAATTATCTATACATTTATCAATAAGAAATTTTTTTTTTAATTTCCTTTATACGTCGAAGTTTATGACGAAGAAGAGTAGCGATGCTGATTCCATTAGATGCTGGATAACTCAGCTTACTTTTCCGTAGCCTTTGGGTAACGCGCAGCCACTAAAGGTAGAGTCGCTGTCCGGTTAAAGTAGTAGCGAACATTCTGATCCCAGCGTCTTCTGAAATGAGCAGAATCCTATAGGCACATGCATTGGATAAGATTTCCGTTTCATGAAACATATTCGTATGATTGTTTTCTAGGCGAGAGACGATTTTTCAAAATCGCGGTATTTAATATGGTGTCACTGCTCTGTGCAGCGTTTTGTGATCATACTGTAGAGTGATCAATACAACTTTTACATGGTTCACAAAGAATCTCTTAATTTCCAGGGAACGCTGAGATGAAGGCTGTCTTCTGCCGTGTGCCTTTTTAGCTTTCTTCGGTGATCGTAAATATATTGAATATCTTGTCCGCCAAGGGCTTTGCTTATTTACCTGACGTAGTTCCGTGTTTCCGTATTTTAGAGATGACTAACTTACGATATCGTGCACAGCAACCGCTCTTTCGGGACACATTTTTCAGATATCAGATATTGGAATCCACTTTGTCATTGTCAGAAACATTTTAGCTCTACATATCAGCTATCTGCTTTCGAAGGGACTACTATCAGTGTTCCCCATCCATAATGTCTGCTAGCATGTGGAAGCTCAGTGTCTTCGTGACATCACTTTGATATACTAAATTACGTCACAGATTAGTACTACGGCATTTAACTCTTGGTAATGACGATAGAGTAAATCATAGAAATTTTGAGTTTACGAGAAAATCTGACGCGGCGAGAAAACCGAGACATATTTATCCAAGTATGGAGCCGCATGAAAGTACGTTCTCGCATAGGAGTTCTGTGCACATAACTGACACTCAGTCTTCATTAAGTAAAAGTAGGCCTAGTTATTGCTTCAGATCTTATAACGGTGTATGCAGATTTTATCTGTTCTATTACAGCTAACCTCTTTTGTTACGTGATGTGCACTGCGCATGCATATTGTGTGTGACTAATGCATGTATACTTAAGTGACAAGGTGATGTAAGAACTACCAATTTCTGCTATTACTTCACCTTCCTCGATTAGTTGTTGCATTTTGATTGCAAGTCTGTAGTTTATCTTCAGATGCTCAGCTACAACGTCCACATCTGTCGAGAGGTGCGGAAGTGTCTCGCGCCTTAGAAACAGTTTCATGCCAAGCACTATTTCGATATCAAATTTCTCTGTGGTTTTGTGTGTTTCAGCAAGAACGAAGAAAGGAAAGAAAGTTAAAGTTTAACGCTCAGTCGGCAAAAAAGAAAAAAAAGTGATTAGAGAGGAAGTTTAGGATGGATTGGCAATGAGTGGAGGTTTGAAAGGAATCAGCTCGGTATTATGGTATTATTGTTAACAGATCCGGGAAAATTTTACTGCGCATTGTCGGTGAGTATGTAAAACCTGCTGCTCCAGAATACGAGTCCCGTGCGACAACAACCAACTACGCACAGTCTTCAGCATTCACGTGTACGCGTCTAGTAAGACCAGTTAAAATTCCACGGTGGTACATTACCCTGTGTTGGTAAAGTAATTATCACGGAGTATGCTCGATACTATTGGTGAACACATGAAAGCATTACAGCACCGGGTAACAGAAGTTACGAGAAGACATTCTTGCTTTGTATGCACCGCATTGGCCAATGCAGCTAATACACCCTGGTGCGTGGTCCAGAGTAAAACAGTTCGGTTGCTAGAGGTGGAAGGAGTACTCATCATCCAGATGTAGCTAGGTATGGCAGAGGACGTTGCAACGAGTGTTTTGTTAAAACCCAGGACGTTTTAATATTTACGATCGTATGTCTTATGTTTTTGACTTATTAGAAAATGATATTCCCTATGTGTGATGTACAATACCCTTGCATTAATATCGACGTGTAACAGACGACAATCTTCTCACGAAAGAAGTGCCCGATTCAAGTTCTAAAACAAGCTTTATTTCGATAACTGAACTGCACATTTATATCGGCAAAGAGCAATATCAACGGACTCTGCCTTGTATAAAAAATGTTCGCGTATTTAGATCAACTGGACTTTAGAGCTAAAGATTAGTTTATTTAAAATTAGGAATACAAAAGTTTGTATAACAATGTTACTATCTTAAGATCCCGTCCGTGATATACTGAAGTCCCTTCTGCGCTCTGTATGCAGACAACTAAATACAAAGTCACCTAATTTAATAATGTAAAAACTGTTATAAGTAACAGCTTGTAAAGGTCGTCACAATCTGAACTTATTTCCTCTTGTATGGAGACGGCGACCACCACATCGTTCAGTACGTCAATTTGGGCGACTACCTCTGAACTGTTCTGAAGTGGCGGACTACGTGTGGCCCCGTTTTGACTCTCCCCCTTGCTTTAACTCCCATGGTAATTTGTAATAATGTACGAGTGTGGTCAAATGTGTGTGAACTTGCAAACGGTTGCGGTCATCGATCCCTATACTTACACGCTACTTAAAGTAACGTATACTAATGACAACACACACACCCATGGCCGAGGGATGACTCGAACCTCCGGCGGGAGGGGCCGCACAGTCACCGACATGGCGCCTCTAACCAAGCGGCCACTCCGCGCGGCACTGTACGACTAAACGCGGTACTACACAGCAAAGATACAATTCACATCAAGCATCTACACAATACATATGATATTTGACATATTATGAGCATAGTGAGAAGAGAAGTCGCACATAAGCCCACCATTTTGGTAAGTGTTGCGACAGCGAAGACGATTGGAAATTTTTCAAAATAGAACAAACACCCAGACAGATAAAAAAATGCGTTGCTCATGGTTAAAGTCAAAGATCAGTATTCGACGCAGAACTGTAGAGTGTAGTTCACAATTCTCGCAGGGTACAGTTTGTCCAGAACTTGCATCCGAACAGTGAAAGATATTCTTGCTAAACGAAAGTAACCCAGTTGATACATGCTGTTATGGCAGCTCACTGTGGAGCTACTCTCGTTTTCTATACGAACCGAGAGGTTTACACTCAGACAAATGGTTCAAATGGCTCTGAGCACTATGGGACTCAACTGCTGAGGTCATTAGTCCCCTAGAACTTAGAACTAGTTAAACCTAACTAACCTAAGGACATCACAAACATCCATGCCCGAGGCAGGATTCGAACCTGCGACCGTAGCGGTCTTGCGGTTCCAGACTGCAGCGCCTTTAACCGCACGGCCACTTCGGCCGGCACACTCAGACAAAGGCACCAGAAACGCAGTGGGGAGAAGCGGGATTCAGATCCTCGTCCGGCTATATAGGTTTACTCTGTTGGTCCATCACGGCCAGGGGACATAGGCTGGTAAGTATATTCCAATGTCAATAAACTTCACCAACAGCCTTATACTTTAAGATATTTTATTTTATTCCGAAAGCAACCAGTTTCCGCATTCATTTTACGCTCTTCAGGCCCCATATGCTTTCATCCAAATGAACGAACTTATCGTATAGAAATACACGATATCCAATATTTCTATTCGGATAAAAAGGGTATGGGCCTGAAGATGGCAAAATGAATAGCGGAAACTGGTTGCTTTCAGAATAAAATAATATATAGTAAAGTATACGGCTGTTGGTGAAGTTTATTGACATTGAAAGATCTAGGTTTACGATTTTCGTGGGTTACCTAAATAGACATCTAGGATGCTTCCTTTGAAAGAAAAGTGGTTGATACACATTCGCGTCCTTTTGGAAACCTAGCCTGTGGTGCGTTTCGTCGACGACAGAACGTTCAACACTTGTCTTTCTTCTTTCCATTTATCCAAAACGTGGCCCCATGGAACTGGACGTAGGACCGCCAATAAAAAATCTCTCAATATGCGAAGAATGTTTTTTGTTTTAGAAATGCAATAGTTTTCCTTCGTAGTTTCCTTCTACATGAGCGCACTGTATTAATTGTTTTCTGGGAATAGATTCCATTTCTTTCACACCGAGGATGTGTGACGCTATTGACGTAACGAATGTAAGTGCGCGTCATAGATAAGAAAATAGCTTTTGGTTATGTAATGTAGAAAACAATGAAATTATTGAAGGAAATAGGAACAGACCGGAGAGATAGAATTCTAATAACATAATTATTAAAAATACATAAAAAAGAGACTAGTGATAAGACTGTAGGAAGAGGAAATTCAAATGGATATTAACAGAGTTCGGAGACGAGATAGTTCCAGTGTCTCCAGTCCAGTTTAATACTTTTGGTGACATAATTGTAGATGAAGATGTGATAAACAGTGAGTGAATAAAAGTAGTAGCTGTAATAGCAGAAAGAGTGAAAATTCAATAAAAGGAAAAACCAACCAAAGTTTCAAATTTCACTTTTCTTTTATTCACTCGACAACTGGTTTCGATTTGATAAAAAAATTGAAATTTATGACATGAGTTAGTTTCTCGTTGTACTGATTAAAAAAAGTTGCTGACTTACAATTATTCCAGCTTACTGGAAGTTCATAGAATGAAAGTAGATGATTCTGCTAATAATAAATCTGTCCTAACATAAAGTGGGTAAACTTTTACAAAATTAAGGAGGCAATAGAAAAAAGAAAAGAAACAGGAACCAAATTTGAAATCCATATTTTCAGGACAAGAATAATGAAAATATTGAAGATAAACAGTCGACTACATTTATCATTCGGGACATAGGAAGTTCAGATTGTAAACTCCAGGGCATATTTATGGTTCATACTTACTGCAGACTCATGTGTTGGAGAAATATGGAAAAAGGATAACATGTGTAAACGAAACTTTTGGCGAAGTACAAGGATTGCTGATTTCCAAAGTAACAGGAATTGATCTAGTCAAGACATTTACGAAATGTTAGTAGTAGAACAAAGTTCGTGTCACTGCACCCTCCATTGTTGTCAAATTTATTCAAGATGGCGGCGATAGATATGGCAACGTTGCAATGACGTCATGGCGGGAAGCACAAATTTTGGCAGCAAGATAGGTCAATTGGGCTACCTCCACTAACCTAACACCCTTCCATCCCCTCTCCCACAAAATGGTGGGAAGTTCAAATTCCATCAGGACAATGCAACACACCACAGCTACCTCCACTAATCTAAGAAAATGACGGGAAAATAGGTCACTTGGGCTACCTCCACTGACCTAAGTCATCCGAGCGCCACCTCTTCCTACGAACTGGAGGGAAAGGGACTAAGTCTGTGCTGGTAGGATGACATAAGTCTTTATTTTGCATGCAGTGTTTATTTAAACAATTTGAGGCAGCAGCTCCATCCAGTGTGTTCACCATGAGGTCTTCAGTCCAACTGACCTAGTACACTGTACTGCCACCAGAGGGCACTGCCGTACCTCCTGTGGTGTAATCCAAGATGACAGTATGGGGGGGGGGGGGGGGCGGGGGGGGGAATAAATCGCAGGAAAAGGATTCAGCCTGTTCTGGGCTGCTGGATAGGAACGACTGTACTTCATTTATTTAGCAATAATTTATTTACAGATGGATTTTATGTGGTTTATTTAATACACTGATACAAAAAACGTGCTTGGTGTCATGCTACACAGCTTACAGACCTGCAATCTACTCGTAAATCATCGAAATAATGATGTACACTGATATGCAGGACGCAAACAACTCCTAAATTGTCAAAATAATGCATGTAAAAGGCTCTGAAAACATGCTTGCTAATCGTCAACTGTCGAAATCATGCATTGCACAGCCTTCACACCTGTTTACAAAATAATGAAACAGACACGTAAAAAACTCGTAAATAGTCAAAAGATAATGCATGAAAACACGCTCACAACCTTTAAACATCCGAAAATAATGCAGTGCACAGACACTCACTGCATGAGAAAAATGCTTTCAAACTATCGTCAACCGCGACATACACTGAACAGCTGAGGTGCACACTTGTCGACGCCACTGCGAGCCATCCCTGGATAGACGAACGCATGGGGTGTGAGCCATTCCTCTCGCGCCGCTGCCGACGGCTACCAGTATGTGAAAGTCATGTTTACAGCTACAGTTCTTCGAATGTTATACTGACATCACATGTCTATGTAAATAAGAGTCGAGTCACCCTCTGCACACTCACGTGTTCACCATTTCTGATGCGATGCCACTCTACCTGTAGGCCATCGAAGACCTAATTGCCGAACGACTTCCCCTTGCAGACGCAGCAAAAATCTGTTCCAATGCCTCCCAGAATAGTACAGTAACCCTGGAATGGGATATGTGAGCTGTGTCTAGCCATGCACATGTTTATCAGCCAAACGTGGCTGGCGCATTGCTGCAAAATGGTCAGTAGCTACTAACCACTGCAAGCCCATCTTAAAGGTTCTCAGTGTTATACTGATGTCACATGGTTAGGTAAATAAGAGCAAAATCGTCCTCTCGGAAATTGTATAGTGTCCCAGAAATAGTTAACGGTCGCTTTTCCACTAACTTTCATGATGTCTCAGCTTGTCCGCTCAGAAATTCTTATCCTAACAGAACCTGTTTACGAAAATAGCGCAGAATAGCGCCGAATGCATTCCTTCTGATGGTCCTAACGTGGCACCCCATCCATCACGTGTTACCCTCCTTGGAAATCGTTAAGTCCTGCTTTAAACAAACATCTCTGAAACGCAAACGTTCTCACCACTATGTAGAGGCTCGTATGTCCCGGCACAAAGAATTTCTTGTGAATGAATTGAGCATTATCATTGGCTTTTACTGAATTTACGCACCAAATTAGTGACGTCGCCAGTGTGGAAGCACTGTCTGCTTTTTTTTTTCTTTCTGCAGAAGAGACCTTCAGTGGCAAAACTGTTTTGTACTGATCGCCATATTGCACTGACAATTAAACCCTACAAAGTGGCCTACAGATTGTCAAATATGGAAAGACTCTTACTCAATTACACTGCACTGCCTCTGAGGATGGAAGCTTGAATATGATAGCGTGAAACCGATCTCCAGCCCGACAATATATCACAACATACCTTGTTGATGTAGTAAACATACAATTCGTATCCTGCGTCATAGAAAATCGCCCCTTTGGCATAATGCATATAGCAATCGACCGCCAGACACTCGTACATATACCGCAAAGACAGACAGCATAAGCATATGCACCGTAGGTATACTCCTCGCTGCACTAGACATTTTCCACGAGGTCGGGCTGTCATCCACCTCCAAAGGGTGACCAGAGCGCTCTCTGTGGACCGAAGGCACTCTCAGAACTGCTATACAAAGTTGAGGTTGGCTCCCCTTGGCACAAAGACATTACTGTATCTGGCCCTGACCTGCTTTCTTGCTTGCTTTTCACACACATCACCAAACTCTGGGATTATAAGAACGTATGAAATTCCACATGATCTGCCAGAATATCATGCCATTTTCGCGAGACACTCGTACACTTACTGCGGAGACCGTTGTACAAAGGCTAGGCCAGTTACCCTCGGCACAAAGATATCATAGTTTCTGGTCCCGACCTGCTTGCTTGCTTGCTTTGTACACCGTTCTCCAGACTCTGTGATTACAAGAACACATGTATTTTCACATGGTTAGCCAGAATATTATACCACTCCCGCGATACTTCTCCATATCAAACATGTAGCAATATCGCTTGCATAGCAGTATCGCTCGTGCAATTTAATTCTGAAGATAGAGACAGAAAAGTATTTCTCTTAGTTCTTTCTTTTGTTCTTCTTAATGGTGTGCTATTACTAAACTTTCAAATCTGTTACAATACACTGATAAGGGGTGCTAACATCACCCACTTGGACACATCTGGAGAACTCTTGTGCACTTGGATGGGCGAGGTCTCGGCAACAAGGTCCATTCATTCATGAGACGCAGAATGTTGCGGTCTACTTCTGGTCAGCTGCAGATTAAAACTGTAATGGTATTGCAGGTGGGATGGTCAAAGACAGTGCGAGGGGTCTTACAGTCTCTAATTTGATCCTAAGACGGCGAGAATTCTCTATGACTCCAATCCTCATAGAGATAGATCGCAAATTATGCACTATGCTCGAGGTGCTAGAAATATGTAGAGTGCTGTCTAGTATTCTTTGATGATGTATAAGTCAGAATTAACAGTGAACGGACACACTGCACAGTCATATATCTACATTTGCAATGATACTCTCAAAGTAGAGAATGGGCGGTTTAGCGATGATACTGAAATTGGGAAACATGCTGTCACATCACTGGTCGGCATTGAAATTACTGTAAAATTACTGAAATTGTTCGCACTATCTACTGTGATGCTTATTATTACATTACTTCAACAGCGTCTTTTCCGTCCCATCCATCCACTGGTACGCTGTTGGTCACCACATAATGATTGACTGACATCGTTGGTTTGAGATGGAGAAATAGTTTTGGTGGAGGGGCAACGCCTTCTAGGAATGGCTAGCACCGAAACATTGATAACATACATGATTGCAATATGAGGAATCAGTCGAAATGGAATGCAGAGTGATCAGCTATTCCGTCACTGTGACAGATGGGTTTAAGTGTAGAAGTCGTCAGTCCCCTTCGGTCTGCAGTTTGGAAACGCTCTGCAAAGCCGCCAAACTCTTCCAGTTTCCTTATGTTGTAACTGTCTCTTATTTAAAATCATCCAGTGTCTGTCGTGTGCTATGGTAGCAGCAGTAACAACGTGATTTACACCATGCAAGTCTAGTTTTCTGTGAGAGGCAATGGATCAGAGCGTGTTAATGTCAGTTTAGAACCTGACACAGATCTCGAAGTCGTGGAAGAAAAATAAACAAAATGTATGGCAGTGTACAAAACGTGTTACAGTAGATAAAACAGCAATGTTTCAAACAATGATGCAGGGTCACAGGGAGCATCTCTTGTGACATACAGCATAGTCTGTGGGATACGGTCATCCCCATCCAGTTATATCACTGACATCGGTATTCGCAGGTGGGAGGTATCAGATTCCTCTATTTTTTTTTTCGAGCTTTCACGTAAAAGTCTTCGTTGACGGGATAAGTTTCTGTGGTCTGTGCACTGGATCGATACCTTTATTTTTAATAGGATCGTCACATGTGCTCGATGCCGGCACAAAGAGGGTAATTGTTTTCGATATGTGGGAAGACAGAGATGCAGTAAAAATCTTATCGAGTTCTGTATCAGGTGAAGTTAGTGGTGCCTTCATAGTTCGTAATTTTTCTCTGTTGGATTGTACAGAATAACGGTGATAGCATGTTGGAGTGATAGAGGTGAATGGGCCCTGAGGGACGCGAATCTGCTTCAGACTGCAGTATCTGTATGTAGTTTGGGGATGCACCACAATGCTGTAGCAAAATCTTTGTCCTTCTCCCAGTTCCTGTACTGTCTTTTCTACTACCTCGCGTTACAGGAGCAGGCTTCATTTGGCGTTGACCTTATATATCACACACTGTTGACGGAGCTATGACAACTTTTTACCATTTCCGCAGAATGGTTAAAACAGTGTCCTGTTGCACTTACTCAAGTCATTCTGTTTCTACACAAGTTGCAGAAGGTGGTGGATATAGATCTCTCCGACTTCTGCTCAGTTCCGACTTAAATTGGAATGATCACCTGCCCAAAGTTGCAAGAGGCATAGGGACTACCTAAAACGACGATGGACTTTTACTGTAGCAGATAGGTTTGAGTAAGGTGACTCTTTTCGAGATATGAGAGTGCCAGAAATATGATTCACTAGCGGCTGTAGTCATTAAAGGACTCCTCCGTGGGATCCAAGTCAGGTATGTGGTTGAATGGAAAGACTTGATTCCAAATCCCAGACAGCACTTCTAGCGGATAGCGTAAGAGGGTTGGGGTTGGGTTGTTTGGGGAAGGAGACCAGACAGCGAGGTCATCGGTCTCATCGGATTAGGGAAGGACAGGGAAAGAAGTCGGCCGTGCCCATCGAAAGGAACCATCCCGGCATTTGCCTGGAGCGAGTTAGGGAAATCACGGAAAACCTAAATCAGGATGGCCGGACGCGGGATTGAACCGTCGTCCTCCCGAATGCGAGTCCAGTGTCTAACCACTGCGCCACCTCGCTCGGTCGATAGCGTAAGACTAGAGATCTGAAAAGCCCGTGTACATTTCTCACAACTCCAATCAGCACACCATCTACTGTTTGTGATCCTTCTCATTCAACATCTGACATGCCATCGAGGCAGAATGCATTAAAAATACTGGAGAAATACACTCCTGGAAATGGAAAAAAGAACACATTGACACCGGTGTGTCAGACCCACCATACTTGCTCCGGACACTGCGAGAGGGCTGTACAAGCAATGATCACACGCACGGCACAGCGGACACACCAGGAACCGCGGTGTTGGCCGTCGAATGGCGCTAGCTGCGCAGCATTTGTGCACCGCCGCCGTCAGTGTCAGCCAGTTTGCCGTGGCATACGGAGCTCCATCGCAGTCTTTAACACTGGTAGCATGCCGCGACAGCGTGGACGTGAACCGTATGTGCAGCTGACGGACTTTGAGCGAGGGCGTATAGTGGGCATGCGGGAGGCCGGGTGGACGTACCGCCGAATTGCTCAACACGTGGGGCGTGAGGTCTCCACAGTACATCGATGTTGTCGCCAGTGGTCGGCGGAAGGTGCACGTGCCCGTCGACCTGGGACCGGACCGCAGCGACGCACGGATGCACGCCAAGACCGTAGGATCCTACGCAGTGCCGTAGGGGACTGCACCGCCACTTCCCAGCAAATTAGGGACACTGTTGCTCCTGGGGTATCGGCGAGGACCATTCGCAACCGTCTCCATGAAGCTGGGCTACGGTCCCGCACACCGTTAGGCCGTCTTCCGCTCACGCCCCAACATCGTGCAGCCCGCCTCCAGTGGTGTCGCGACAGGCGTGAATGGAGGGACGAATGGAGACGTGTCGTCTTCAGCGATGAGAGTCGCTTCTGCCTTGGTGCCAATGATGGTCGTATGCGTGTTTGGCACCGTGCAGGTGAGCGCCACAATCAGGACTGCATACGACCGAGGCACACAGGGCCAACACCCGGCATCATGGTGTGGGGAGCGATCTCCTACACTGGCCGTACACCACTGGTGATCGTCGAGGGGACATTGAATAGTGCACGGTACATCCAAACCGTCATCGAACCCATCGTTCTACCATTCCTAGACCGGCAAGGAAACTTGCTGTTCCAACAGGACAATGCACGTCCGCATGTATCCCGTGCCACCCAACGTGCTCTAGAAGGTGTAAGTCAACTACCCTGGCCAGCAAGATCTCCGGATCTGTCCCCCATTGAGCATGTTTGGGACTGGATGAAGCGTCGTCTCACGCGGTCTGCACGTCCAGCACGAACGCTGGTCCAACTGAGGCGCCAGGTGGAAATGGCATGGCAAGCCGTTCCACAGGACTACATCCAGCATCTCTACGATCGTCTCCATGGGAGAATAGCAGCCTGCATTGCTGCGAAAGGTAGATATACACTGTACTAGTGCCGACATTGTGCATGCTCTGTTGCCTGTGTCTATGTGCCTGTGGTTCTGTCAGTGTGATCATGTGATGTATCTGACCCCAGGAATGTGTCAATAAAGTTTCCCCTTCTTGGGACAATGAATTCACGGTGTTCTTATTTCAATTTCCAGGAGTGTATTTAGCAGTGGGTTGAGGGAGTTGCAAATACCAGTTTCATACCTAGTTCCTTAGCCGAATAACTTTCCAAATTCGGTAATTTTATTATGAGGTTGCACTGTAGGCTGAGTGTGACCACACTGTTGCACTGATAATATACACTCCGGCGATCATCGTCTGTATTCATTGTTGTGGTATTTGCCTGGAAAAGCCACTTCATTCGTTGGTAATGCCATACCTCGATTTATAAAGCCGGTATAGCTTTTAACATGGATGCTTGTCTGCACCTTTAGAACCAAGACTGCTTGTGACAGTAATATGATCGTGTTTTTTAACATCTGGCGGTTTGTAAGACGATTTCGTCTATCTTTCTAAGACACAGTCGTCACCTCGCAGGAAAAACTTACGAGTCATGTTCACCCATCGCTGATTTTCGGTCAGTATTATTTAGTATCGACGGCAATCATGGCCAAGTATTATATTTATTAGTAGGGTATGCGTGATAGGTCCGCCTTGAGCATCAGGCTTATAAAGTGTGTGTTCCGACATGTGCAAAGGAAATGACTATGTCCAGTCGTAAGGAAGGTCTGCATTTGACATGGAATACTGTGGCAGCAAAGGGAAGAGTATGTCAAGTCATAAGAATAGTACAGATATTTCTATTTCCAGAGCCACAGCTGTCAGCAGGGTGTATTTCCGATACTTCACTCACTGTCGAATGTTGTCCAATTGAGACTGCGATCGTAACGTTTAATTGTAAGTTCAGTGATAAAATATATCTGTGGCCGGTTATCTAGGATGATTCTGCCTATGCGTCCTTGACGTGCAGCACCAGTGTCCCGTGACGGGAATGATTCACGTTTCCGGCTAACGGTAGGAGTTGTCCAAATGGAGAGGCCTGTTGTAGTGCAGGAATGTAGCTGACTTAATCATGTCGCCCTCTAGACGGCCGAAAAGCGAAATAATACTTAGTATGTTTGGATAACTTTCGTGATCGCTTGGAAATTTGAGAAGATTCAATATGGATTTGTGTTTGCGCAGGACAGTTATTCCCTCCCATGTAAATTGTCTGGCTAACTGATTCTGCACATTTCGCACCTTTATTTAGTTGAGGGAACATCGATTGTGGTGTGCATCTAGCAGGTGAAAGACAGGTGGACTACACGTTTGCTGGTTCTCTAGACATGAGAAGCACCTCAGCTGACTTTGTAAATCATAGGGATGATTTGGAATCTGTTACATCACTAACATCGGTATTTGCGGATGGAAATATCAGATTCCTCTTTTTTTTTAGCTTTACGTAAAGGTCTTCGCTGACGGGATAAGTTTCTAGTTCCTCAGTGGTTTACAGCACGCTCCACTTCGCTAAGGTTTCGGATTTCTAGGGAAATAATGCATGATGGAGTTCCAGACAGATAGTGTTAGAAGCATTTTACGTGAATCAACTACGTAATCAATTTTAAAGTATTGTTCTAGTGTCTGGGATCAGTACTGGGAGGGTATTGGTAAGAGAGAACACTCCTAAAACTACACGGTTCTGCACTTAAAAGAGGCTATAATGTTAGATCGCTTCAGTTTCCGACATAACAGTCGTGTGGAATGCAGCGCTGTTAATATCCCACTGCAAGAAATATATTTCCAGCGCATGACATACTTCCTTACTGCAGGTTTCTCAACTATAAATTATGTTAACAAACAGTATAATTAAAAAAAAACTACTTCCTTAAAACAGCGGCTCTGTGTGATACATGTCCAATATAGCTTTCCAGAGATGTATAGCGTCCACTGCCCACATCCGATCACGGTTCAGAAATTATACTATGCCCGAATCAGTCCTATATATATGATAGTTAATAACGGAGAATACCTCTTACAAGGAAACAGATAAACACATAGCAGGGACGTCAGACATGTGAAATTATACGTCATGCCGCCACTAACTGTGTAAGCAGCACATCTGTCAAGCAGGTACATACACGGTGATTGCCCAAATACCTATCACTAACTTAGAATCATCTTAGTTATGAAACTTAAGTCTCGACTTTATACCCACAATGCGACAGGAAATTGGAGTACATCGCATAAATCTTCGTTCGTTGAGATCAGTGTGTGGAAACAGGAGGGTCACGTTTCTTCAAACGTGAGATGGAAGTCCTCTGGTGACCGAGAGGTTTCCTGTTATCGATCGCGAGTAGACAGTGCTCTAAGTCACATACAGGACACGTGGTTGTATACGAGTGAAATGCAGGCTGTGTCACGCGACCGTTGCATCCTGACGGAACATCTCCCTCTCTAGAACGCATCATCAGTCTGCCATTAAATCCTACCTCGTTACAGCTCCATCTCAATCGATCACTCCATCTTCTGTCTCACTGTTGTCCTTTAAGGCAGATACATGTAAGTTTAGAGCCAGATAGTTCTGTTTTCCTGAAAACCATCAAATACAGTAGTCAACTCTCGTGTATCTCTGTTATCTAAATAGACAAACAGCAGAATGCTGCCTCGAAAAAAAAAAGGGACTGTTTCCTTGGTTCCCTTCGCTTCCATGTCAAAGTTTCCTCGGATTCCTCTTGCAGTGGCATACTTGCTCCCATATATAAGAATTGTTCTGCGCCAACCAGAAGACACCAAGTGCTTTCTCAATAATACGCATTTTCCGTAATTTTTCGCAATTCTATCCATTTCTTCATGTCACTTCTACCCATGCGATCATGACATCACCTCTCGTTCCGTGTTCTAAAATTCCTTGTAAATATAATACAGCTACAAACCCAAATCGATATATATCTGTACCGTGTGGTTCAGCGGCCTGCCGAAAATCTAGGGCTTTGTACAATTTCGGTTCTTTTGGTGATGTTGTGAATAACTTTTTTTTCATTTCATTTTACTTTTATTTCTCAAAAACGAGCGCGTTATTCGAGTAATGACCCACTGAAGAGTAATCAACTTTTTGGACAAGTTCCAGAAGAGCTGCCAGAGGAGTACAGCGAGTCTCAATTGCGATTATTTACGAAGGGATTTCCTTTTCCAACGTTTGTCCTACAGTCAAAGGAAACCTAATGAAAACCTTGATCGGAGGCGGACAATGCAAACTACTTTTAATTTATTTCTGTTGTAATTAAAAACTTTTAATGTGTATGGTATGCATAAGAGTACACACAGTGAAGTCGATGACGTGCTTGACATATTCAGCAAACACATTCCGCTGCCAAGCGGGCAGTTCGATCGTAGGATATCACGTTTCCCATTCTCTCCTCAAAGAAGAAGATTCTGCTGTTTTTGCACATAATGTTTAAGTAGGAAATTCTCCCATTCGTCTGACAAGTAGGGGACACTCTCTCAAAATTCTTGATTGGAATTGAAAGACTGGATCTATTTTAATTTCTGGACCAACTGTGTCCACCATCCCAGACAAAAATTTCTATTAACTATATGTAAAAAGATGTAGGTGCACTATCAGGTGAAAAGTTCCCTGACACCTTTTAGTGGATATTAACGTGGGGCGTGTCCACTCTTCGCCGTTATGACGGCTTGAATTCTACTGATAACACTTCCAACGAGGTGTCTGAAAGTCAGTGGAGTACATGCGCATGCGTGAGTGAATACTGCACAATATTCCGTAAAATTACTCGCCTAGAGAATGTTTGTAAGTTTATCAGCCGAAATATGGGAACAAGAAGTAATAGCATGCCGAATGCCCGCCCGGAAGACAATGGAATTAAAAAGCCTTCGGGTGCTGGTGACTGATCATCTGTATACTCCTAATACAAACGAATTCGGGAATTCGGGATTTCCAATACTTCCAATTACGACAAATGATGAAAACAACGTTCAAACAACTAGGCGAACTCTTCCATATTACAGCAAAGCAAAAGAACAGTTAATTTTTAAATATGAGGAATTTGTATGACGTCAAGTAATCGTATTGTTTAGGGACTGAATTCCGTTCGTGTATGAGAATTTCATTTTGTCTTTCCCGACTACCAGTAAATATTTCACATCAAAATTCAGTCACTGTTTTATGTGCAAACCTGTGGACGTAAATCCTGCAACGGTTCCTATGATACCGAGCCTGGCCATTATCTTACACTGACATAAGCTCTACATAAAACTGTATACAGCAATTCAAGCTAATTTCAGCATTTAATACAAAGCCAAATAGCCTTCATTTCCGGAAAGTAATGCGTCTATGCTGTTATAAGCATACTCCCATATCGCCTCAATAAATACTGCAGAATCATCTGTATGGCATCATCATCATCTGAATGTCAAACATAACGTTCTGTCCCTACTTGTCGTACGTTTGAAAAAAAAAATTGTTGAAACAGGAGACTTTCAGAGTACTCTCCAGTCAGAGTTTAATTATCGATCCGTACAATCAGTTTCCATGTCCAATGTTCGCTATAGTAATAATATTTCATTACACACGAGAAATGGAAAATGCTGACGGCTTCTGATAACTATCTGAGTTGCTCAATTAGACTGGAAAACACAGGACGAGACGTGTGATTACTTCGCACTGCCACTCCTACATTACTTTTCTACGCTTACCTCTGTTTCCTCGCCTTGTGTTATGACATACCTCCCATAGCACCATAACTACAATACACTATCCAACCAATCTGATATACTTCTTACTCCTATAAACAAGACCACCAACCTGGTGTACACAGTTGTTCGAATGTGGTACTCCATTTCCAAGTAAGATCGGAGTGTCTATTCAGTCCACTTAATTAAAATAGCAATTCTTTTTTGGGCCATCAGTCTTCTTACTGATTTTAGCTGCCACCCACGAAATTGTTCTTCAGTGTTAAGCTCTTCATCTTAGCCTACATGTTGCATCCAGAGCCCTCATCTATTATTGTTGGAGATATTTCAGTTTGTGTTTTGCCTAACGGCTTTTACCCTCCACATGTCCTGTCATTATGCCTCTTCTCGTTGTCAATGTTTTTCATACATTCCTTTCCTCACCAAAATGGTGGAGATTCTCCTCATTTGTTATGTTATAAGTCTACCCACTTTTCAACATTATTCTTTAGCACTATATCTCAGAAGTTTCGATTCTCGTCTGTTCAAATTTTCCCACTGTCATGCTGTGCTTCAAACGTACATCTTCAGAGACCTCTCGGTCCAATTACGGCTGATTCTTGACCCTAGTAGATCGAAGAAATGCCCTTTTGGTCCTTGGTAGTTGTAACATATTAATTTTCATTGATTCAATTATGAAATATTTCCGACGTATGTCTGATACAGAAGCACTAATATCAACGTGCTAATTTCGTCGCCTGTTTTTTGCTTTTGGAAAAAACAAATGAATAGTCTTCGAGTACTTCAGACTCATCTCTTCCTCTTCTGCTGTCTTGGGTAAGACTTGCATTTTGTTACTCTTGAAGTAATTGCCAATAATCACCATAATTTACAAACATTATGAGTCAACATTCATTACACATACCAGTCCTGTATCCATAATTATTTGCTTAATCGCATTCTATGTTTCAGCTTCTTATTTCCCCTGTGCAGCATAAGTTCGGCGATGCGACGATTACGCGGCGTAGATGTACTATTATGTGATGAACTACTTCATTTACTCTCGAACTTACAGCCTGATTTGTTTCCAGTACGAAACCAGATTTTTCTAGCTCTCCACTGCGCCTTTTTACATCGCGTCGTACTGCAATTTCGAACGCTCGCACATCGCACAACATATTGCTCTCCAACAGTGAATTCTTCGCCCGCATTCATTTGATCGGAACAAAAAAGACGTAGAATCAGCTATAGTGAGAGTCTTGTTCAAAACTTATCCAATTATAAAATTATTCAGTCATTTCCTCTTCCACTGCAGCTGTCGCAATATATTACGTCGTAGAGCAACTAATGTTCTACCTTGAGTCCATAATTTACTTGACTACGAGATATATCACATAGTTTACTTTTTAAACTCTCTTTATTTGGTTCGTTACGTTTTACTTCGCTTACCATGTATCAGAAGTCGTCCATTTTGTAGTCCCCAAATCTGATCTTAATATTATCGCTAATCGCTCTTATATTACTCCTCACTACTTTCGTTTTTCTTCAGTTTACTCTCGGTCTGTAATTTGTGGTCATTAGACTGTTCGTATCATTCAGCAGAATATTTAATTTCTTCTCCCTTTCTGTACGTTAGCTACATCACTTCAGGCAAGTGTAGCGATTTTTACTAAGGGGTTACTCACATCGACTGCCATTGTTCACGAGTAGGTGTAGCACTCCTTTCGTAACCACTCCTATATTGACAAGATATTTGGGTCCAGTTTATTTTATCTTTCTGTACTGCATCGCGCAGCCTCTGAAACTATTCTACAGAGTATGTATAACTCAGTACTGTAATACGGCTCATAATAAGATGACGTACTTCCCATTAAAACATCAACTTCGCCAGATAATGTCGAAAAAGTATTTATCTCATTACACACCAACAAATAAATCATAATTTTCCCTCTTACTATGCTTCTCATATACTTCGCTAGTTTTATCTTTCCGCCTTTTTCGAGTCATTGATTCATTATTATCTATTTACGTGCTTTTACATTCGAAATACATTTTTTTAAACATTGTTTCCCAGATTTGTTGCATTAGTTAACATGAACAGCTGCTTCATCCACGTTGATCAAAGCTCATCTCTGTGCTGGCGAGTTCTTATATCTGACGGAGCAGTATTCGTCAGTCTCTCTTTACCATGTGCTTCTCCTCTTATGGATCTCAGGGACACATGGGTAATGATGGAAGTCTCCAGTAAAATTAGCTTGGGGGCTATGTCTAGCCGGCCGCGGTGGCCGTGCGGTTCTGGCGCTGCAGTCCGGAACCGCGGGACTGCTACGGTCGCAGGTTCGAATCCTGCCTCGGGCATGGGTGTGTGTGATGTCCTTAGATTAGTTAGGTTTGAGTAGTTCTAAGTTCTAGGGGACTTATGACCTAAGATGTTGAGTCCCATAGTGCTCAGAGCCATTTTTTGGCTATGTCTAGTATTTCCTTCAAGTTGCCTCACATTCTTAGAGAGAACACACACAACATTTTGAGGCTTTTGTTTTTGAATGGGCATGTTCTGACACTTACCGTTTGTGCGTTTGTGTGTGTGTGTGTGTGTGTGTGTGTGTGTGTGCGGTCGGAGCTTAAGGGCGCTCAACGCCGAGGTTATCAGCATCCCAGATACTTATAGTTGCGCATCAAAAATTAGTTGTCGATCTGTATTCCACACCTCAAACCCCGCGTTCCTTCAATCTCTTGATATTAATGTTGGAAACACTAGTTATTATCACCGCAGCAGACTGAAGATAGGTCATGCATTCCAGATCTGAAAAACTGATAGCTACTGACACGTCAACGTCTGGACGTTTCACGTTAATGTATACAGAAAATCAGGAATCCGACGTTTGGTTATGTTTCCTCTCCATTCGACAACGAACAGGGATTGGTATTTAAGAAGAGCCCCGGCTCTCATGGGAACAACTTAGCAATTATCCGATGAAGATGCGACCGCTACGATCTCTAAGGCCTGATATAATCTCCTGTACAGCCGTCCATTGAAGATACATCCACGGGACGAAACAGCGGTTCATCAGTAGGAGCTTGTTGGTTTTATCAACCAGTGCCTTGCATCAAGATCATTTGACAGATACGTCATCTTCTGTAAAGGGTTCGACAGTTTGAAATAGTACAAAATGTTCGAGATCCTCATAAGTATGGGTGTATACTGTAGGGAAAATAGGTAATATACAATAATGACAAGAACTAACAGGGGAAATACAAATAGAAGGCGACGAAAGAAGTGCAGTTGCTCCATCCGATAGCTCGAATCTGGGGCCGCGAGCGCTTCTAAGGTGATTACCGACAGCGCTCGAACTTGCGTAACACTGGCTGCCTTCAGTGCTGACCTGAAGGAATACAGCACGGAACTAACTTGACATAATATCTGTACACGTAGATGGACTCTTGTTTCATAATAAAGAAAGCACATGCACATCAAATATCCTGACCTACTGACAGTGTACCGAAAACAAGCGTTTCTCTCTCTCCTTTTTTTATTTTTTTCGTTGGCATTTAAACACGACTCTACACTTGGCACGAAGCATGATCAATGTAACTGATCCCAAACCGTCGAGTTGACACACTCGATACGGTGCAGTAACCACTAAAATACCTTATTACGTGTAGAAGCATAGATAAACTACGACGGTGGGAATGACAAAATACACACATGAAACCAAATTTTGCATCACATCTGTTCCGAGAGTTCCGGAACCTCTACAGAAAATTGCTATAGAGATCAACAAAAACATCATATCCGCCCTTTTTTTTTCCTCATGAAAACCACACATTGCACGTTGTACCACCATAAAGCGAGACCTTCAGAGGTGGTTGTCCACATAGCTGTACGCACCAATACCTCTAATACCCAGCAGCACGTACTCTTGCATTGATGCATGCCTGTATTCGTCGTGGCATACTGTCCACAAGTTCATCATGGCACTATTGGTCTAGATTATCCCACACCTCAATGGCGAATAGGCGTGGATCCCTCAGAGTGGTTGGTGGGTCATGTCGTCCATAAACAGCCATTTCAGTCTATCCCAGGCATGCTTGGTAGGACTCATGTCAGGAGAACATGTTGTACACTCTAGTCGATCGATATCGTTATCCTGAAGGAAGTCATTCACAAGACCTTCACAATGGGGGCGCGAATTGTCGTCAATGAAGACGAATACCTCGCCAATATTCTACCGATATGGTATCACTATCGGCCAGAGGATGGCATTCTAGTGTCGTACAGCCGTTACGGCGCTTTCCATGACCACCAGCGGCGTACGTTGGCCTCACATAATACCATCCCAAATCAGCAGGGAAACTCCATCTTGCTGCACTCGCTGGACCGTGTGTCTAAGGCGTTCAGCCGGACCGGTTTGCCTCCAAAAACACGTCTCCGATGATTGTCTGGTTGAAGGCATATGCGACACCCGTCGGTGAAGGGAACGTGATGCCAGTTCTGAGCGGTCTATTCGGCATGTTGCTGGACCCATCTGTACCGCCCTGCATGGTGTCGTGGTTGCAAAGATGGACCTTGCCATGGACGTCGGGAGTGAAGTTGCGCATCATGCAGCCTATTGCGCAAAGTCTGAGTCGTAACGCGACGTCCTGTGGCTGCCCGAAAAGCATTATTCAACAAGTTGGCGTTGCTTCCAGGATTTCTCCGAGCCATAATCTGTAGGTTGCAGTTATCCACTGAAGTAATTACCTTGGCCTGCCTGAGCGAGGCATGTCATCTACAGTTCCTGTCTCGTAGGATCTCCTACATGTCCGAACAACATCGCTTTGGTTCACTCCGAGACGCCTGGGCACTTCCCTTGTTGAGAGACCTTCATGGCACACGGAAACAACGCGGAACCGATCGAACCACAGTTTTGACCGTCTAGGCATGACTGAACTACAGACAACACGAGCCATGTACCTCATTCCTAGTGGAATCACTGGAACTGATCGGATGTCGGACCCCCTCCGTCTAATAGGCGCTGCTCGTGGATGGTTGTTTCCATCTCTGGGCCGGATTTGTGACATCACTGAACGGTCAAAAGGACTATGTCTGTGGTACAATATCCACAGTCAACGTCTGTCTTCAGCAGTCCTGGGAACTGGGGTGATGCAAAACTCTTTTTGATGTGTGTACGAATTTTATGATATTATCTACAACTACATTTACATGGATACTCTGCAAATCACATTGAAGTACCTGGCAGAGGGTTCATCGAAACACCTTCACAATTCTCTGTTCTTCCAATCACGTATAGCGCCTGGAAACAATGAACACCTATATCTTTCCGTCCGAGCTCCGATTTCCTTTATTTTATCGTGGCCATCGTTCCTCCATATGTAAGTCGGTATCAACAAAATATTTCCGCATTCAGAGGAGAAATTTTGTGATTGGAATTTCTTGAGAAGTTTCCGTCGCAACGAAAACCGCCTTTCTTTTAATGATATCCAGCCCAAATCCTGTATCATTTCTGTGACACTCTCTCCCATATTTCGCTATAATACAAAACATGCAGCCTTTCTTTGAACTTCTTCGATGTACTTCGTCAGCCTTGTCTGGTAAGGATCCAACACCGCGCAGCAGTATTCCAAAAGAGGACGGACAAGAGTAGTGTAGGAAATCTCCTCAGTAGGTCTGTTACATTTTCAATCTGTCCTACGAATAAAACTCAGTCTTTGGTTACCCTTTCCCACAACATATTCTATGTGTTCCTTCCAGTCCACAGTTCGGCCCTCTTGGCACAGTCAGATACAACGAAAGCCCAAAATACCTGGGAGGCATTATGGACAGAACTTTAACATACAAAAAACACCTTTCCAACTTGGCCCAGATGATACAAACACGAGTGATCCTTGTGAGAAAGCTGACAGGCAGTACATGTGGAGCAACCACATCAGTCCTCCGAGGAGCATCCCTTGCACTGGTATACTCTGCTGCAGAATACTGTGCATCAGTTTGGCTGCGAAGCGCCCACGTAGTGAAAGTAGACGCCCAACTGAGCTCAGTTATGAGAGTAATTAGTGGTACAGTCCGGTCTACACCTACTTGCTGGCTACCGGTGCTTTCAAACATCTGTCTACCATACCTCCGTCGAAAGGCTGCTCTTTACAAACTCTGTCAGCAAGTTTCTGAAAACAACTCGATCCCTCTTCATGACGATTTGCTGTCACTGCCCAGGAAACGCCTCAAATCTAGAACACCAGCATATGAAATGAAAGTCCAAATGCTATCCACAGGATTCGACCTGGACGCAGAGTGGAAACGTGACTGGCAAGCTACAAAAACCCGAAACCACGAACTTGTAG
The DNA here is from genome assembly GCF_023898315.1 of Schistocerca nitens. Classification (NCBI taxonomy): domain Eukaryota; kingdom Metazoa; phylum Arthropoda; class Insecta; order Orthoptera; family Acrididae; genus Schistocerca; species Schistocerca nitens. Next base: position 704,455,202 of record NC_064617.1, on the reverse strand, counting down.
ACAATCCAACAGTTCCAGTTCCAGTTCCAGGCTTCCATTAACCAAGGGAGGTGTGGGTGCAGTTAAACAGATATCGGACTGAAGAGGGTAGGTGCAAATACAAAATGCACAAGTGGGGCTTCTCAAGTGACAGTGTGTGTGGTTGTGGTGACACCCAATGAGCCACATTGTGAATGATTGTCCAATCAGACACTTCCCCAGTGGCATTGAGAAGGTCCATCAAGCATTCCACGAGGCACTCCGCTGGATCGAGTCCATCAACATCCGACTGTAGTCAGAGCCGTTTTAAAACTTGTGTACTATATATAATATCACATGTTCATATTTATATATATTTCTTTGTTTTGCTAAATATGTGTTACTGTAATTGATGCATACGATAACAATAATAATAATAATTTAAATAGCTCGTAATTGTAATACCTTGGTATTTGGTTGAATTTACGGCCTTTATATTTGACTGATTTATCGAGTAACCGAAGATAACGACTTCCTTTTAGCTCTCATGTGGATGACCTCACACTTTTCGTAATTTAGGGTCAACTGTCACCTTTCGCGCCATTCAGATATCTTTTCAAAATTGTTTTGCAGTTTGTTTTGATCTTCTGGTGACTTCATCAGTCGATAAACGACAGCGTCATCAGCAAACAACCGAAGACTGCTACTCAGATTGTCTCCCAAATCGTTTATATAGATAAGGACCAAAAAGGGCCTATAACACTAAATTTGGGAACGCCAGAATACTCTCTGTTTTACTCGATTACTTTCCGTCAATTACTACGTACTGTGACCTCTCTGACAGGATATCACAAATCCAGTCACATAACTGAGACGATATTCCATAAGCACGCAATTTCATTACAAGTCGCTTGTGTGGTATAGTGTCAAACGCCTTCCGCAAATCCAGAAATACGGAATCGATCTGAACTCCCTTGTCAACAGCAAACAACACTTTATGTGAATAAAGAGCAAGTTGTGATTCACAGGAACGATGTTTTCCAAACCATTGTGATTGTGTGTCAATAGACAGTTTTCTTCGAGATAATTCATAAAGTTTCAACACACTATATGTTCAAAAATCCTGCTGCATATCGACGTTAACGGTATGGGCCTGTAATTTAGTAGATTACTCCTATTACCTTTCTTAATATTGGTGTGACGTGTGGAACTTTCTGGTATGTAGGTACGGATCTTTCGTCGAGCGAACAGTTGTATATGATTGTTAAGTATGGAGCTAATGCATCAGCATACTCCGAAAGTAACCTAATTGGTATACAGTCTGGACCTAAAGACTTGCTTTCATTAAGTAATTTAAGTTGCTTCATTACTCATGTTGGCAGCTGTTCGCGATTCGATTTCTCGAATATTTACTTCATCTTCATTCATGAAGGCATTTCGAAAAGCTGTGTTTAGTAACTCTGCTTTGGCAGCACTTTCTTCGATATTATCTCCATTGCTATCGCGCAGAGAAGGCATTGATTGTTTCTTGCCGCTAACATACTTCACATACGACCAGAATCTCTTTGGGTTTTGTGCCAGGTTTCGAGAAAAAGTTATATCCGCGTTACCTATCGGCTGAGGATGACACAGCTATCGGTAAGTATCGCTGGGCCTTCTGTGGCGAGGCCTGTTTGGACGGAGTTTGAGAGTATTCATTAAAAATGGTTCAAATGGCTCTGAGCACTATGGGACTCAACTGCTGAGGTCATTAGTCCCCTAGAACTTAGAACTAGTTAAACCTAACTAACCTAAGCACATCACAAACATCCATGCCCGAGGCAGGATTCGAACCTGCGACCGTAGCGGTCTTGCGATTCCAGACTGCAGCGCCTTTAACCGCACGGCCACTTCGGCCGGCGAGAGTATTCATTAAGTTTTGTTGATATTGCTGTGGGCGTTACGATGTAACATACATACAGACACATTAAAAAATGGCTCTGAGCACTATGGGACTTAACATCTATGGTCATCAGTCCCCTAGAACTTAGAACTACTTAAACCTAACTAACCTAAGGACCTCACACAACAGTCACATTATCCCTCACTAATTTATATTCATTTAGATGGCAGAATGAATGCGTCCGAAGCTTAAAAGGAATACCTCTGCAAAATTAAACTGATAATCGTACGACATGTTCCTGAATAAATGAGTGTAAAGAATAAAAATATAGACAAAGCTATAAACCACTTATGTCCCTGAAATTATGAAGCAAAGCTCAATGATGCCAAATGGAATTTTCTAACTTTTGCGGTGTAGAAAATTTCTCCACCGGGAAATCAATATAGGATTGTGGAATAATGATGGACCTTCCTTGGAATTAATGTTTTGTGTATTCTGAGGTGTTCTCTATATCCTTTTTTCTTTAGCTAAAATTAGGTATAGAAAACGAGAAAAATTGAGAGAGAGAATGCAAAATATGAAATAATATTTCAAACATAAGTTAAGTTAGGGGTGATCGCCATTATAGCTACAGACACCTTACCAGCAAGGTGTAGCACGTTTTACGTCTGGACTATAGAGGTAATTAGGTCTTGGAAAATACAAGATTCCGAAATTTTCAAATCACACCCCAAAACCCACTGGGATTTGTCCTTGCAAAGTATAGATCGATCAAGCACGAAGATTAACGCCCCTGGAATGTACACGGAATCACAGTGATGACACAAGACGCAATGAAGTGGCACATGGTCTTGGTGCAGATGTAGGATTCCTAGTGTTTTAAGTAAACAAGAAACTGCATATTATTCAGCATAAAGTTGTGCTTGATGGTAGATCTTCCAAGAGATCCGTTTGAGATTATATCTGCCATTTTCTTGCTAGATTTCAACTGTAGAGCAGGACTGTACCGGAAACCTAATGACATGTTTCTCGGCACACCAAGACACGAACCGATAAGTTGCAACTTGTAATATGTAACACGGCTATTCTGTTCACAGAACTAATTAATATATTCTTGCGACTTTTTGAAAAAACTGCCTAGAGCGGTTACAGTAAGTGGATCAACTTGTTCTGTTGTCTACAGAGAGGAGATTTTTCTAGGTTAAATAGCTGCTAAATTGTTTGTTGACAGAATTTAGCTAACAAGTAATATAGAGGACACACCCACTTATAGTCATTTGGGTAATAAGTAATTCGACGATACTAAGCACGAAATTGTCATCTATTTTACCGAATAGAGAGTCCCACGATGGAATTCTGTATACACTACTGGTCATTAAAATTGTTACACCAAGAAGAAGACGTGCTACAGACGCGAAATTTAACCGACAGGAAGAAGATGCTGTGATATGCAAATGATTAGCTTTTCAGGGCACTCACACAAGGTTGGCGCCGGTGGCGACACCTACAACGTGTTGACATGAGGAAAATTCATAACCGATTTCTCATACTCAAACAGCAGTTGCCCGCCATTGCCTGGTGAAACGCTGTTGTGATGCCTCGTGTAAAGATGAGCAATGCGTACCATCACGTTTCCGACTTTGATAAAGGTCGGATTGTAGCCTTTCGCGATTGCGGTTTATCGTATCGCGACATTGTTGCTCGCGTTGGTCGAGATCCAGTGACTGTTAGCAGAATATGGAGTCGGTGGGTTCAGGAGGGTAATACCGAACGCCGTGCTGGATCCCAAAGGCCTTGTAATACTAGCAGTCGAGATGGCAGGCATCTTATCCGCATGGCTGTAACGGATCGTGCAGCCACGTCTCGATCCCTGAGTCAACAGATGGGGACGTTCGCAGGACAACAACTATCTGCAAGAACAGTTCGACGACGTTTGCAGCAGCACAGACTATCAACTCGGAGAACATGGCTGCGGTTGCCCTTGACGCTGCATCACAGACAGGAGCGCCTGTGGTGGTGTACTCAACGACGAACCTGGGTGCACGAATGGCAAAACGTCATTTTTCTGATGAATCCAGGTTCTGTTTACAGCATCATGATGGTTGCATCCGTGTTTGGCGACATCGTGGTGAACGCACATTGGAAGCGTGTATTCGTCATCGCCATACTGGCGTATTCCCCGGCGTTATGGTATGGGGTGCCATTGGTTACACGTCTCGGTCACCTCTTGTTCACATTCACGGCACTTTGAACAGTGGACGCTACATTTCAGATGTGTTACGACCCGTGGCTCTACCCTTCATTCGATCCCTGCGAAACCCTACATTTCAGCAGGATAATGGACGACCGCATGTTGCAAGTCCAGTATGGACCTTTCTGGATAGAGAAAATGTTCGACTGCTACCCTGGCCAGCACATTTTCCAGATCTCTCACCTACTGAAAACGTCTGGTCAATGGTGGCCGAGTAACTGGCTCGTCACATTACGCCAGTCACTACTCTTGATGAACTGTGGTATCGTGTTGAAGCTGCATGGGCAGCTGTACCTGTACACGCCATCCAAGCTCTGTTTGACTCAAAGCCCAGGCGTATCAAGACCGTTACTACGGCCACAGGTGGTTGTTCTGGGTACTGATTTCTCAGGATCTATGCACTCAAATTGCGTGAAAATGTAATCACATGTCAGTTCTAGTATAATATATTTGTACAATGAATACCCGTTTATCATCTGCATTTCTTCTTGGTGTAGCAATTTTAATGGCTAGTAGCGTATATATGACGGACCGCGAAACTGTAACGTCTTTATGTCTTCGCAGTTCAAATTTCTGCGTTTTTTAGCCCGATGGCTATGGAACGATCAAATAAGTATGAATACTGCGTTTCGGTGGTTGCATACATAGCTTCGTGTCCGTTTGCGACTGTGTGTCCCTTTACATTCTATTAACATCATAACCGCGAATTTCTGAACACAATAAGCCAATGAAGTTCTTACGATAAACATACACAGAAATACAGTGATCAATGAACGTAATATTTAGTTTACTAACTCGAATATGTTAGAGCATTTCTATAAATTTGTGTAACTTGTATTGTGAGTCTTAAATTCAGTTATTTTTGAACACGAATTTCGTGTGATAAGCATGGAAGAGAGTAACAAAATATCTGCGTCAACCACAGAGGAAGGACAATTGTGGGGTGATCATAAAAATTCCTTTTAGTAAATCATTAGTACATGTTACAGTCTAGGTGCATGGAAATTGAATGGAGAGAATCATAGGTCACAGATACAAAGATGGACAGTTAGGTACAGTCATAATGGATACAAGCAGAGAGTTGGAAGAATAACAATGACAGACTGGTCGAAGTGAGATGATCATTTGCTACAAGACACGAAGTTTATTATTGCTTTTACTTCTTTCAGCTACGTGAATACAAAATCAAGGTGTAATAACTACATAACTTTACCGGTCTGCCTTGTTTATTTTGCATCTAGAGTTTAATTTCTAGAAGAGTGAGTCTATATCTGCGTTACATAAAGTTTGAGGATAATTATTACATTCAACATTTCCTCTAACAACCGGCTGCTCGATAACGCATAAATAAAATTTAAGTCTGCTTTGACGTTCGAAGATTGTAGTACTGCCATTTTTATTTAAGTGTGTTGGTTGGTTAGTAAGTCCTGCGTCTGGTATTCTTGAACACTGAGAAATAGGTTTTTTAATCTAAGTTGTGTAATTTAACAACTATTTGATTCATGTTATCAGTTATTACAACATCGTCACATCTCATCGACGATGAAGTAATGGAAAAAAATGGGGTAGGAAAATTAAGTTTAATTTCCTGTAGACAACAAGACCTACCTAACACACGACCTGAAAGGTACTGTGAGGTACTTGATTGAGTTCGCTTCGTATCACAACTAGCTATTTTCTACACTATTGCATTATCGTAGGCGTGAAGTAAATTTCTTCGTCTGCTTACTTCAGTAAATACTGTAATCTTTGTTATCATATTCTCATATATTATGTCTATGATTCTCATATTCTGGGACAATTCGTCATTGAGGAAATAGGTGTTCCTTGCATAAAAGCGTGTAATAAGGATAGTGTTTGCCGTCCACTCTACAAACTCCTGCTGGTAGCTATTTAAACAGCGAGACTACTGGCAACAGCCTCACAATATATTAAATCATTTTCAGATTTTTGTAAGCAGTCAAACTGGGAAATGTAGTAACATTCATAAGTAAAATACTAGAAAGAGAAATGGGTTAAACTATTCACCCGTTATCTAAACCTTTTTAAAAGTTTGAAAATTTTTCCATGCGTTATCTTACTCGAATTTGTTATAAAATATTATTAACAGCATGATGAGCAGTTTCGGTAGCTTAACTACCATCTTCAGATCACATGTAGTATTACAAATGCGACAGCAATGGACAAGACCGTTGCATTGTCCATATCGTTCTTACTTCAAATCTACAGGTAAAATGTGCTATGTATAGATATTGCGGCCATTCATAGCGTATTTTACCTGGAGATTTAAAATAAGAACGTTACGAACGATGCAAAGATCTTGTACACTGCGAATGTATTTATAATTCTACATATGAGCTGAAGAGTTAAGCTACCGGAACTGGTCGTCACGTTGTAAATATATTTTATGTCAAATGTGACCGAGTAAATATACAGCAAAATTTTAAAGGTGTTAAAAAATTCATATAAACTTTTTAAAATTCTTTTAATTTGACTCAGCCTTAATGTGGTACAGAAATGAGTGAGGTAATCAGCCCCAAAAATGCTTGACCACATTCGTGATGATGTAAAACTTTAAATAGATAAAGAAATTAACTTCAGACATCAGCTGAAAGCATATGTATTAGGCAACAATTTGTATTCCTTAAAGGAACTTCTAAATATGTTAAAAAATGGTTCAAATGGCTCTGAGCACTATTCGACTTAACATCTGAGGTCTTCAGTCCCCTAGAACTTCGAACTACTTAAACCTAACTAACCTAAGGACATCACACACATCCATGCCCGAGGCAGTATTCGAACCTGTGATCGTAGCAATCGTGCGGTTCCGGACTGAAGCACCTAGAACCGCTCGGCCACAGCGGACAGCTTTCTAAATATGTAGTAGTATGGTGCGATGTGTGTGAGAGACAAATAATCAGTATAGTTCAGTGAAAATCACTGCATGTCAGGGGGAAAAATACATTGCAAATCACGTAAATGGTGAGCAGACTGCCGCATTTTTCGCTGATAAAGTGTGATACAATTCCAAAACAGACTTCTTTCATATCACAGCGGGAGATTGCAGTTATAAACCACGCAACGTGCAACGCTCTTGGCGGCTTCACTGACTGAACTTGGTGTAACACGCTCTCTGCCTTGACGCAAGTGAGAACACTGCTCCACCTTCGTTTTCGCCAGCTCTACTGAAGCGGTACTGTAGGCTCAGATCCAGTTTCCGCCTTCACACGATCCCAATTTGACATCGTTAAATGATATCTAAATGATCATATTCTTTTTACATTAATATATTACGCCTAATAGAAAGTTGAACCCATTTGTGCTTATTTAATATGGGACACTTCTTTTCCTTTCCTGCTGTTGAATGTATGAGAGTGAGAGTGATATAAAGACAGGAAAGCTTACATATAACCATAGATAGTGGGAGTAGACTGACACATCATCAACCTAACCTACGTGTGTAGGTTAAGTTTGCACCAAAGATAAACGGAGTCACCAGGTTAGGCGATGCCAGGTTGGCCACAGCCCGAAAGAACGTGGGTGGACGTACTGTAGGGGCTCCACAGGTAAAAGTACAAGGAAAGCTGTTAGAATGTCCTGGTTAGTGAAAGAAAACGCTAATAAGTTAACTTACAGCACCACTGTAATCCGGAAAACTGTAGGTGATGTCTTAATTTTTTTTATTTTGGCAGATTAAGTGATAAAGGCCACTTCTTTGTATGTGGGACTTGGCGATGTCTCCTCCCCCCCCCTCCTCACATTTGTGGTATTTCATGTAAACTACGTACATATTATAGTTTTGGGTTGTTTTTCTTGTGGTATAAGTTTGTTAAAGCGGTAGCATTCTTATCTGGGAATTTTACGAATTTAACATTGACTTCTTTGTGAATGGTCTTCAAACACATGTTCCCGCCACTAGCTAAGTCTATGATTAAATAGTCCCAAAATACGCTTTCGCGTGTTCCCTCATAACTGTAATGTTCGCTTATTTTAAGTCAGTCAGGCTGTAATAATTTTGTCTGGGAATTTGAATTTTTCGATAATTTCTTTGTAATCAGGGTCCACCCTCCTGTAACCACCATTTTGCTGTGTTGCCGATTAACAGAGTCCTGATTGACTGTCTGAATGAGTTTATATCCATTAAGAGTTAGTTTAAATGTTGCTTAATCTGCCTCCGTTTCCCGTAAGGATTTTACCCTGTGTATTGTGATTCCTGGTAATTGATGTAAGACCACTTGTTCCCGTCATTGATGTACGGCTGTCTGCTTCGTTCTGATAGTGTGGTTCGTAAAAATATTTCTTGTACGACCTATATGTTATAAGGAAATTTTATGTTCAGTGAAAATAGTTCCTCAAAATAACTTCTTGTGGCTTTAACAGCGTTCTTTTCCCCCACCTCTCTCCCTGTGGCAGCATTAGACATGCGTCCTTGTAACCAAGATGCTGTATGTTGCTGATTAAAGAATGACCTAACGTTAATTGACAAATTATGTACATTCATTCAGTTACATGGCGTTCAACGGTATGTGGGTTATTTGAAGTTGTGACCACCAAAACAATTTGTCAATATTTTCTTTGCCCACCTTATACGGGTGCTAAGAATAATAACTTTGCTTAAGTTGGTCATGTTATCACATCGGTGTGAGTTGCTATGTCTATCAGAATGATGAATGTAAGAATCAAATTCCGTCCTGATTTCACTTTTAAGCCTTGTGTTACGATACCTTGTGTCTTAGGAGACCAAGATTAATTTAGTGAAAGCTATTACCACCTTCAGTGTCTTGTCTTGTCTTGTCTTGTCCATTTGAAAAAAAAACATAGGTATTCTTTTAAAAGAACTCCTCTTTCATTGCCATTACTCAGCAATGACCCATAGAGAAAACCCTTTAGCCCCAGAATAATTGCTGTTTTAACAAGACAGCAAAGAATAAATTCATGAAAATGAAATAAACGGGCACCTGTTCCATTGGTAGCTTGCCATTTTTGTGTTATCCGTTGATTTCTTAATCAAATTAAATAGTGGTCTGGAATTTTGTATAACTGATCTGTGGGTTGGATACTTGATGAGCCTTTCCATAAAAGTACATTAAACTTGAGCCGAACTGTGGGATCTAACAAACGGAAATACAGGGACCACGCATGTTAAGACCAATTAAAGAAATTGCAGTACCCTTTCACTACTGAATTATGATATTAAAAATCACTGCTGGTTCAAGTTTCCGGGTATTCTCGCGGGGATCCGCCTGGATATAGGAGCGCGTTTACGCTCTGGCTCCGTTTCCATGACACTCGAGGGCAACGGCCTTGCCGCAATGGATACAGCAGTCTCCTGTGAGATCACCTAAGTTAAGCGCTGTCGGGCGTGGTCGGCACTTGGATGGGTGACCATCCAGTCCACCATGCCCTGTTGCCATTTTTCGGGGTGCACTCAGCCTTGTGATGCCAACTGAGGAGCTACTCGACCCAATAGTAGCGGCTTCGGTCAAGAATACCATCATAACGACTGGGAAAGCGGTGTGCTGACCCCACGCCCCTCCTATCCGCATCCTCCACTGAGGATGACACCGCGGTCGGATGGTCCCGGTAGGCCACTCGTGGCCTGAAGACAGAGTACTTTTTTTTTCCATGACACTGGAAGCCGAATCTGACCAGGATTACAGATGGTCGATGTGCCAGTCGAGCGGAATCGATTCTAACGCGATTTTTCACATGCCACTACGTGAATATCGTGTCGATATCGAAGTACCGTCTCAGATGCACGCTACGCAGAAATTTAGAAAACGTTCTCACACTTACACTCTGACGCAGACTGATGGGGTGAATGAATTCCTTCCTGGAGGATGAATAAGAATCTGGAGGCCTTACACCAGGGGTCACCAAATTGCAGCCCGCGGGCCGAATGCGGCTCAAATCAAGTTTTTGTACGGCCTGCATTCCTCAGTCGTAATATATAGTAATATGCATCTGGCAAGTAACAGCCAAATCCTAAGACGTGAATTAACGTCAAGAACCACTCGTGAGTGTTGCTTTCCTGCTCAATAACAAACAAAAATACTAACAGAGACAGTAATACTTAACGATGTTCTCAATTGTAATTGACGTTGGTGAGTTCGGTCATGAGATAAGCAATGCTGGAGGCGTGCGTCAGGGGCAGAGGCTAAGTAGCACGGTCACTAAAGGGTTAGAGGATGTGAATGGGGGAAAGTTTTACTCTCTGTCTTCCAGTACTGACAACGCACGGGGGTGCGCAACTCAGGCCGATCAAGCGCTGAGGTATAAATTTTAGCACGAAAGTAACATGGATCTGTTAATTTACATAATAGTGACGATCACTTTCAAACGCGGCATGTGTTTGTAGCAAGGAACACGAAATTAAATTAAGACTGTTGTAATACAACGCAGTGAACAGAAGAAGAGTACATTCAAACGATTTAGTAAAATTTTTGATCGTGCTTCATATTGTGCAACGTATTTAAATTTAGGTACAAGTACTGTTACAATCAATTTATGATCCACTCGTACAGACAACACAACAACACTCCGTCAGTCTATTACAGTGTCATATATTCCGGGTCACTGAAAGTGGCAGCAATCTGAAACAGAGAACAGTCGGCAGGAAGTGTTCCGTACGTTGGCGACTTTTAACTATCCGTACTTTGGGGGTGGGTCGCCAACGTACCACGGCTTTACTATAGCCTTTCTGTTATAGGTTGGTAACATACTAATTCATATAGGTTACCAATAATCGGATCGGTGTATATGCAGCCCCAGGTACCACCACACGGCGTCAGTAGTGGCGCTTGGGCAAACAACTTTGACGATCACTGCGTTAGACGCTAAACCTCTTCAAACTTGTGCTCAACAACAGCACCATTCTCCCTTGGAGTTACGGCTTCAGCTTAGTGTGCGTTGTTGCACATAACTCGAAGTTGGAAGATACATGAAATGTGCCTGAGGCTAGGTGCCTCCCGTCGGGTAGGTTGATCGCCTGGTGCAAATCTTTTTAGTTGACGCCACTTGGACGACTAGAGTGTCGATGAGGAAGGAGTGATGATGAAGACAACAAACGATAAAGTTCCCGTTCGGGGAAAATCTTCGACCCAGCGGGGAAGCGAACTAGGTTCCCTCGTACGGCTTTCTGCCGAGCTGGCCACTCAACTATGGAGGCGGGCAGTGGTAAGCTAAACGGATAGACGTGAGAGAGCGCGTATGCATCGGTCGCTACTCACAGGTGTCGTCTGAGTTGATGAGACGCGTGGGCGGCGGCGGAGGCCCAGCTGTCGCAGGCGGCGCAACAAGCCGAGACACGACGCGACGAGGCGCGACGCGACGCGACACGAGACGGCGGAATGAGGCCGACTCGGCTGAGCGGGCGGCGGCGCGCGCTCGCACTGCGCGGCCTCCGCTGCCGCTGCCGCTGTCGCTGCCGTTGCTGACGCTGCGGGCGCTCCCTGGCGGCGGGCGGCCGTGGCACTCTCTGCTGACAGTCAGCTGGCGCGACACTGCGTGCCGACGCCCACGCTGCGGTCGAGCCGTGCAGCGAGGCAGCGCCACCACTTTACGGCAGATGGCTGGCGTGTGTGACGGAGACCATGCTACAGCCATCCAGCACGTGTGCGCGACTCGCAGTCAGCGATGATACACACGGAAGCGACGAAAGTCATGGGGCAGAGATATGCACACATACAGATGGCGATAGTATCACGTACACGAGGAATAAAAGGGCAGTGCACTGGCCGTGCTGTCGCCTGTACCTAGCTGATTCATGTGAAAAGTATTCCAACGTGACCGCCATGAATTCCTATCCTGTGCCAACTGAAACCTCTTGTATATATACGAAGACAGTAACTAGTACTCGAAAGAACAATTACTGTCGATGACGGTGCAGCTTTTCCCTGGAATAAATGATGACTAACTGACAACCTCAGCTGCCGACAAGTGTTGTTGTTATACCTCGATGTGGACAGCTGGAAATGTGTGCCCCGACCGGGACTCGAACCCGGGATCTCCTGCTTATCTCGCAGACGCTCTATCCGTCTGAGCCACCGAGGACACAGATGAACAGCGCGACTGCAGGGACTTATCCCTTGCACGCTTTTCGTGAGACTCACATTCCCAACTGTCCACAATTCTACATATGTATTGTACCTTATAGACATTTGCCCACCCACTCGTTACTCGCGCACGCTTTGGCGATTCCCGTAAGAGTTTGGGCAACCTGTGCGCATTCGCACAGACGAAAGCGCACAGCTGTCCACATCCAGGTATAACAACAACACCTGTCGGCAACTGAGATTGTCAGTTAGTCATCATTTATTCCAGGGAAAAGCTGCACGGTCATCAACAGTGACTGTTCTTTCGAGAACTAGTTACTGTCTTCGTATATGTAGTTAAAGGCTACCCAGCCATTGACCTTCGTCTATGCGAATGCGCACAGCGTGCGCGAGTAACGAGTGGGTGGGCAAATGTCTATAAGGTACAATACATATGTAGAATTGTGGACAGTTGGGAATGTGAGTCTCACGGGAAGCGTGCAAGGGATAAGTCCCGGAAGTCGCGCTGTTCATCTGTTTGCCGGCACGGTAGCTCAGCGTGTTCGGACATAGGGTTACGTACTCTCTCTAATAAGAAAACTGAGTTAATCCTTCATCAACGAACTTAATCGGATGTATTACGACGTCCGCCCCGAGCAGATACAACTAACAAACGCGGACAAAAATGAGAATTAAAAAAAAAAAAGAGATTGATAGAGCGTCTGCCATGTAAGCAGGAGATCCCGGGTTCGAGTCTCGGTCGGCGCACACATTTTCAGCTGTCCACATCGAGGTATAACAACAACACCTGTCGGCAGCTGAGGTTGTCAGTTAGTCATCATTGAAACCTCATCACCTCAGAGCAGCACTTGGAACTTACGCACTCAATTATTTGCTGGATGTAATCCAATCTCTGTCTTCCTCTACATTTTTTACCCTCTACAGCTCCCTCTAGTACCATAGAAGCTATTCCCAGATGTCTTATCATGTGTACTAACATCCCGTCCCTTCTCTTTGTCAGTGTTCCTCGCGGAATGTGTGCAGGACCTCCTCGTACCTTACCTTATCACCGCACCTAATTTTCAAATGGTTCAAATGGCTCTGAGCACTATGGGACTCAACTTCTGAGGTCATCAGTCAACTAGAACTTAGAACTACTTAAACATAACCAACCTAACGACATCACACACGTCCATGCCTGAGGAAGGATTCGAACCTGCGACCGTAGCGGTCGCGCAGTTCCAGGCTGTAGCGCCTAGAACCGCTCGGCCACTCCGGCCGGTTACCTAATTTTCAACGTTCGTTTGCTGCACATCTCAATGATCCACTGCTCCATGATTCAGTACCATGCATTGCTGTGTTCCAAACGTACCGTCTCATAAATTTCTTCCACAAATTAAGGCCTATATTTGGTACTAGTACCCTTCTCTTGGCCAGGAATCCCCTTTTCGTCAGTACCAGTCTGCATTTGATGTCCTCGTAGCTCCGTCCGTCATACGTATCCTGCCTAGGTTGAAGAATTCATTAACTTCATCTAACTCATGATCACCAGTCCTGACGTTAAATCTCTCGCTGTTCGCATTTCTACTACTTCTCATTACGTTCTTCTTTCTTCGATTTTCTCTCAGTCCACAATCTCTGTTCATTAGACTGTTAATTCCATTCAACAGATTCTGTAACACTCCATCCCTTTCACTGAGTACAGCAACATCATCAGCGGATCTTGTCATTGAGATCCTTTCACGTCGAATTTAAATTCCACTCTTGAACCTTTCTTTTATTTCCATCATTGCTCCTTCAATGTACAGACTGAACAGTAGGGGCGAAAACTACATCAATGTCTTACACCATTTTCAATTTGAGCACTTCGATCTTGGCCTTCCACACTTGGCCGTTGTACGTATACAATATTGCCCATCTACCCCTACAGATAATCCCTGTTTTCCTCAGAATTTCGAGCATCTTGCACCATTCTACATTATCGAACGCTGCTTCCAGGTCGACAAATTTTATGAACGTGTCTTGATGTTTCTTTAGTCTTGCTTCCGTTATCAACCACAACGTTAGAATTGCATCTTTGGTACCTTTACCTTTCCCAAAGCCAAACTGATCCTCATTTAAGAGCTTCCAAGTTTTCTTTTCCCTTCTCCTGTATATTATTCTTGCCAGCAGCTTGGATATGTGAGCTGCTAAGCTCATTGTGCGACATTTCTGGGCTTCTCAGCTCTTGCAGTGTTCGGAATTGTGTGAACGACATTTTTTCGAAAGTCAGATGGTATATCGCCAAAAACATGTATTATACACACCAACGTAAGTAGTCATTTCGTTGCCACTTCCCAATGATTTCAAAAATACTAATGGAGTGTTATCCACCGTTTCTGCCTTATTTGATCTTAAGTTTCCAAAATTCTTTTAGATTCTAATACTAATACTCGGTCCCCCATCTCTCTTTTATCGGCTCCTGCTTCTCCTTCTATCGCGCCATCAGACAAGTCTTTTCCTCATAGAGACCTTCAGTGTACTCTTTCCATCTTCCGCTGTCTCCTCTGAATTTAACAGTGAATTTTCCATTCCTCTCCTAATGTTACCACCCTCACTTTTAATATCACCGAATATTGTTCTCAATTTTTTGAGTCAGTTCTGCTGACAATCAGTTCATGCTTTTCTTCTGTTACCCATGGTTTCTTGGCAGTTACCTTTTTTGAACCTATGTTTTTCTTTCCAATATCTGTGATTGTCCATTTTAGGGACGTCCATTCCCCACCAAATGAACTGCCTACTGAGCTATTACATGACGCAGTATCTACAGCTTTGGAGGACTTCAAGCGTATCTCTTCATTCCTTAGTACTATTTAACAGTGATCTGAGTTGGTATCTGTTCTGAGTACGCCTTACAGTCCAGTATCTTATTTTGGAATCTCTGGCTGACCATGATATAATCTAATTGAGATCTTCCCGTATTTATCGCCCTTTCCCAAATATATCTCCTCCTCTTGAGATTCTTCGACAGAGTGTTCGTTGTTAGTAGCTGAAATTTATTACATAGCTCAATTAGCTTTTCTCCTCTCTCATTCCCAGTACCACCTCATATTTTCCGTAACCAATTCTTCTACTTCTTCCCTACAACTGCAGTCCAATCTCCCATTATTATTAGGTTTTAATAGACCTTTACGCATTGAATTACCCGTTCAGTATCCTCACATACTTTCACTGTCTCTTCATCTTCTGCTTGCGACTTCGACATTTATACCTAAAATGTCATGTCGGTATTGATGTGCTGTCGATTCTGACAAGAACAACTCTATTACTAAACTGTTCACAGTAACACACACTCTGCTCTACCTTGCTATTCATAACGAATCCTACTCCATTTATACCACTCTTTGCTGCTGTTGATATTCCCCTATACTTATGTGACCCGAGACCCGAAATTCTTGCCTTCTTTCCATTTCACTTCGCTAACTCCCCCCCCCCCCCCAACCACCGCCCTTCCCCTATAACTAGATTGAGTCTTAGCATTTCCCTTTTCAGATTTTCTAACGTCTCTGTGACGTTCAAACTCCTGACACTCCACGCCCCAACTCGTAGAGCGTAATCCTTTGTTTGTTATTCAATCTCTTATCCACAATCACCTGTCCCTTGGCAGTCCAGTCCCGGAGATTCCAATGATGGACTAGTCCGGAAAGTTTTGCCAATGCTCAGAACAACATGACACTTTTTCAATTACAGGTTACATTTCCTGTTGATACACATTAGGTGTCTTCACTGTAGTGGTTTCTTCGTACTGTTGTCGTTGCTGATTATTCACCCTTTGTTGCAGTTTTTCAACCCAATGGCAAGTGAGTGCCCTGGACCTTTGTCTTCCCCTACGCCCTCTTCGACAGGGCCATTGACAGAATGAGAGTGACTCATCGTGCCGGAAGCCTTCGGACACCAAAGATGACAATTTTTATTCAGAATTTAAGTGGTGGCGAAATTCTCATCTGGGACACAGGAAGTTTTGATTACTAACCAAGAAGCTACCCCTGCACCACAGGTGCTGTCGAAAATCGTCAGGGAATTCAATATTCCGACATCCACAATGTCAAGAGTGCCTGGAATACCCGATTTCAGGCTTTACCTCTCACCACGGACGACACAGTGGACGACAGCCATCAATTAACGATCGGAAGCAGCGGAGTTTGCCTAGAGTTGTCAGTGCTAGTAGACACGAGCCACTGAGTGAAATAATCGCTGAAATCACTGTGGGACGTACATCGAACGTATCAGTTAGAATAATTTGGCAAGATTTTGAGTTAAAGGTCTGTGGCAACAGATGGCCGACGCGAGTGTATTTGCTGGCAGCATGCCATCTCCTGCCGAGCTTCTCCTGAACTCGTGACCGTATCGGTTGGATCCTAGAGACGGGAAAACCGTGGCGTGGTCAGATGAGTCCCTATTTCAGTTGATAAGAGTTGATTTTGGGATTCGAGTGTCATGCAGACTTCACGAAGCCATGGACCCAAGTTGTTAAGACGGCAGTGTGCCAACTGGTGGTGTCTCAATAATGGTATGGTCTGTGTTTATATAGAATGGATTGCATCCTCTGGTGTAACTTAACCAATTATTGACCTGAAACGGTTATGTTCGGCTACTTTGAGAACATTTTCAGCCATTAATGCACTTTACGTACGCAAACCACCACAGAATGTTCATGGATGACAATGCACTATGTCATCGGGCCACAATCATTCGCGATTGGCTTGAGTGACACTCTGGGCAATTCGAGCGAATGATGGAACACCCATATTGCCAGCCATGAATCCTATCGTTCATTTATGGGACATAATCGAGAGGTTATGCACAGCGAACACTTTCGCAATTACGGACGGCTGTAGATCACTATGCATCAGTATATCTGCCGGGACTTCCAGCGACTTGTTGAGTCTATGCCACGTCGAGATGCTGTATTACGCCGGGAAAAAGAAGGTCTGGTACGATATTAGAAGGTATCTCACGACTTTCGTCAATTGAAGGTAAATAGTTGACCAGAACTCTACGTACAGTCTTTCAGACGTTGTAGTATGGATCAAAACAGGGAAAAAATTAGGTCGAAAATCATACAAATGAGCACTTGTTCAGTGGAAGACATGTGTTTTACAGTAGCAAAGTAAACAAATGTTCGTGGCTCTTAAGCTATGCATTTTCGACTCGAGCGCGTGTCTACTAGGCTTTTACGGTGATAGTAATATCTGCCAGCGGATTTACGTGCACACAGGTGCCTCCTGACATACTTCTATGCTCATAAAGAATTCAGTGCTCCTGCCGACCAATAGTTTGAGAAACACTATCATCTAGTTGACATCGGTTCAATTCAGGGTTCTCGAGAAACAACGTCGAATATAATGAATATTATGAAAAGGTTATATCCACAAATCTATACTGATTTAGAAAGCGTCGCTAGTTCTAAACTCAGCCTGCCCTTTTCTCACCCGATATCCTGTGAACCGTGGATGAAAAACAACAGGCAGATTCCATATTCTCAGTTTTCCGGAAAGCGTTCGACACTGTGCCTCAATGCAGACTGCAGAAGTTGTGGGCATGTGGGATGGATTCTCAGCTAGTGTCTCGAAAACTTTTAGATAATGGAACCCAATACGTCTTCCTGGACTGCGATTGTTCATTAGAGACAAGGCTATCAGTAGGAATGTTGCATTCAAGTGTCGTAAGACCCTTTAAATCCCCATATGCTTCAAGTATTTGAAAGGTAGAATGAGCAGCAATCGGCGACTGTTTGCTGGTGATGCCGTAGTGTGTGGAAAATATCGTTGATGAGTTACCGTAGGATGATATAGGATAATTTGTCAGAAATCTCAGTTTGGTGTGATAAAATGTAGAAAAACGGTCTTGTAATGTCCGAACACAGTATTGGGAATGGACTTCTTGGAACAGTCATGTCGATTATATATCTAGGCGTATCGTTACAAAAGGGCATGATATGGAACGAGCACGTAAGATCTGTTGTAGAGAAGGTGAATAGTCGAGTTCGGTTTATTGGCGGAATTCGTATGTAAAAGGAGCTCGTATGTAAAAGGGCGTGTCGTACAGAACACTTGTGCGACGCGTATTTGTGCACTGCTGGGGTCTTTGGGATCAACACCAATCATATCAAAAGATAAAACCAAAATTATTCAAAAGCTTGCTGCTAAATTTGTTATCGGTAAGCCCAAAGACACAGGGGTATTACGGATATGCTCTGTGAAACAAAACGATCAGTCCTTCAGGTAAGAAGACGCCATCTTCTCTAAACTGTGTTGCAATGTGCAGTGTAGGAAGCTGTGTAGAAGTATGCGGGGAAGCGAAGTTAGTCATCATTTTGTTTCAGTTCAGTGAGGAAAGCGCTTTTGGAATTTCTTGAACTTTCTCTTGAAGACACAATTTTTAGATTATTCAGTAACAAAATTTAATACGGACCACTCTTAGTAGTGAATATAATCAGACAAAGAGGTTATTCGTAGTAGGCCGTACAAGCTACAATGTATAGGTTGACTTATGATGAGCTCTGAGGGGTGATCGGTAGTGATTCCTTCTCAGCCGAGATCGCTATAAAAAACTTTATAGTTGATAACAGGTGTTGAGTAAAACTAAGTTACCATCTTGAAATCTGTAATAACTTCTCATATTTTAGTAATACTCCTCCAGTAAATTTTTGTACAATGGTTTGAACGTAGATAGCAAGCTACGTAGGGCTAAACATGTCGCACAAGTGATGATATATTTCGTATACAGATATTGAGCAAAGTTATGGCCTGCTACTCTTTAGACAGGAGGTGGCATTACACTGTTGCCTAAAATCACGTGGATACAGCACAGGACTTCACTAACTTCGGTCTTGCAGAAGATACGAAGAATGTGAAAAAAAGAAAACGGTATAAAAATTAAAGTTCACACACTATTTAAAAACTATGACAATTCAAGGACGATATAAAAGTGTGAGCTCTGATAAACAGTCTCTTTATTGGTAAATAAACTTGCCGAAAAGTAAATTAAATTAAATTTACTGGTTTTTAATGTAGTGTAAAGTAATGGCGCCGCAAAAGAGAAACACAAGGAGGTATTTCTGACGACAATAATTAATTTGGTTATTAAGTGCATAACTTTATATAAGACAAACAGCGGGGAGAAAAAGAATGTCATTGGGAACTCGACAAAAATGATAAGTGCTAAAATGAGTCCGTTAAACTTCGGTTACAAGATAAATCAGTCTAATCTAAGTGCCGTAAATTCGACTAAATATCTAGGAAATACAATTAAAACAAACTGAAGAGAACACATACAAAACATTATAGGGGAATGCAAACGAAAGACTGCGATTTATTGGCAGAACGCTCAGAAGATGTAAGAGATCTACTATAGAGACTTCCTACAATACGCTTGTCCGTTCCCTTTTGGACTACTGCTGCACGGTCTGGGATACTTACCAGATAGGATTAACGGAGCACATCGAGAAAGTTCAAAGAAGCGGAGCACGTTTTTTACTATCCCGAAATAGGGGAGTGAGTGTAACGGACATGATACAGGATTTAGGGTGGTCATCATGAAAACAAAGCCGTTTTTCGATGAGGCCGAATATTCTCACGAAGTTTCAATCACCAATGTTCTCCTCCGTAAGCGAAAAAAATTTTGTTGACACCGCCCTAAAGAGGGAGAAACGATCACCATAATAAAATAAGGGAAATCACAGCTCGCACGAAAAGATATAGGTGTCTGTTTTTTTCGTACGCTTTTCGAGATTGGAGTAATAGAGAATTATTGTGAAGGTTTGCTCGATGAACCCTCTGCCAGGCATTTACGTGTGATTTGCAGAGTATCCATGTAGGTGTAATTACAGATAACCGAAAAAGAAAGCAGATTTTGGTGAAGAAAGTCTTTATGATAATTGTTGCGCAGTTTATTCCGACGAATAATGACAAAAATAACGTTTCTGAGTAGATCTAGTCTCTTGTACATGTGACAATTCAAAAACAAAAAAATACAGTTTAGTTCCATGAAATTTACATCTACAAGCCAAACCTTATAAAACCAGAACGTTGCGTATTATCAATGAAAATAGAAAAAACATGTTTCAAATTTACCTTGAACTGTTTTTCTTGATACTGGAACAAGGAAGATAAAGTCTTAAGATCCTGTCAATAGATGGAGAAAAAGCTCAGAATGCATAGATGTGGGGAAATAAGTCGCCTATTCCTCCTTCAGAAGGAAGCACTGCAGCATTGTTCTTACTCGATAAACGTAAACCGTGGATAGCTCTATTTGGATTTGCTGGATGTAGATTTGAACCAAAATGCTAATCTAGGTGCGTAACTTTCTCGATAAAGCGTCGAATTTGCCACCTTGAGAGGTTATACGCCCAACGCTCTCCTGTGTGCCCCTAAGATGGAGGCTACCTGCTGAACCAGCACTGGGCTGTATCACAGGAACGTGAAGTTTCACAACCGCACTGTGAGCAATGGGTGGCGTTGCATAAGATCCTCTGTGAAAACATGGGTGTTATTCCCTCCTGATAGAAGAACGATGTCAGTGAGTTTGGCGTATGTTAACCCTATCAGTTTTCGCGTCATCTGTAAGGCAGGAACATTTGTCACAGCTGGTGAATTCACAATGCTATGCTCGAACGAAAGACACCATATTTTTTCTATTGTGATTGTTCAACTGTTACATATCTCACAAGGCCCATTTTACGTTAGAAAATTTGAAGCTACACCCAAGTTCGTGGCTTCCAAACAGGCCGCCATGTTGTTAAAATAGCCTCATGGGTTTCAAATACCTGCCATTGCGTATTACTCGACTTTGAATTTGTATTAATACACTTTTTTGGTTTAGAAGGATGGTTCCATACCTATGAGTCACATAGCAGAGAGATATAGGATTAATTCTGAAAGTGATTTAGAGTTACACAGCCATGACCTCTGATAGTAACAACGCGTGTGCTCTGGCTGGATAGTTAATCTAACTGAGCGTGAATGACGGATATGGGCATTAGAACGATCTGGTATCGAAATGAAATTACGGAAGTCGTATAATTTGAACGTCTGTGTGGAAACAATGCTGCGCACATAAATTCCTATGATGGAGTAACAGGTAGCAACTGTCTAAGAAAAAGTGAGAAATGTGTCTACTAGCAGCAATGTAACGTAATTACAAACCATATTCATGTGATTGAAATACTAAATCGAACAATACACATCCATTTCAGTGCTGTGAAGCTACACCATATCGGATTGTCTGATGACATAATGACGATAATAATAATAACAATAATAATCCCGTGTGGTGGATAGGGGAAACCCTCCGCCATATGGGTTGTACCACGGAAATCAAATACTTGGGATGAAACAAATACTAACACAATCCTGAACGGCTACTCAATCCGCTGAAACCAAAATCCAGACACGTCTGAGTGAAAATCACCGCTACTCTGGTCAGTGTCTGTTAGCTCAATGAGCTCGGCTGAAAATATTTGCTTCCAAAGACTTCAACACCGTGTGGTCCTGTCCGGTCCTGGAATCACCCAGGCCAAACCAATGAAATACAAACAAACATAAACTATGCAAGCAAAGTCAACTTTACCCCAGGTGGTACACAACCCGGCTGTCGACAGGCGGCAGTTGGCTTTTCGGATTCTGGGGAGTCCGGGTTAGCACGGCAGAGAATATCGAAGATCTCTGGTAAATTTCCCTACAAGCAGAAAACATGCATTTGAAAACTAAACATCGATACATTGATGCAAACACGAAAACTAAATAATCTCACAAAAAAAAATCGGCTGACAAAAAATTCACATCCTTTCTCTTCAAGAACCACGACTAACTGACAATGAATCCTTGCATTACGAAACCATTGCATCTTCTAGAGCAAAATACAACAAAAGGTAGCGAAAGGCGTACCAATCTTCGGCGTGACATTTCTCGAACACAGATCTATCATCAACTCTGGCAAAGAAATCACACACATCAACAATCGATTTATGACAATGCTCATTCAGAGCCCCAGTAAAAAATAAACACTCATCAATACACATGGCCCCACCAACATCGAAACTAAGAAAAACACCGAAAATGTCGAAAAACTCTGGAACACACTCGAAAGTACTATGAGCAAAATTCACCAAGATGACGTGAAAATACTATGGGAGACTTCAACTATTTGGGACAGAAAAAAACCTATAGAAAAATGATTGATACAAATTCAACACACCGAAACACTTAGACCAAAGGCACACGTCTGACTGATATTTGCTAACAATTCAACCTCAAAAGGATGTCTTCCCACTTTCTCGGGTAACATGCTTGGCTACCTGGTGCAAGCTGCTTTCGTTCGCCTTTCGAGACTCGCTGAAAGCCAGGTTTTTTAATTCTATTGTAGCAGAGCTAGAGCAGGCAGAGGCAAACTCTATAAGGGAATCGTAAGACAACGCTCGAGCAAAACTTGTCTTGCTGCTATCAGTAATCCTTAGAGTCAGAGCGAAAACTTTACGGTACTGCCAAATTCATAATGCCACTTTTGTTTTCTGCCGCTATATTTTTTGTTGTTGTGAATACATAATTTTATGTATGAAATGCCACATTTTCATAATACTTGCGAATGATACAGGAAATGAAGTAAATACAGATCTTTTCGAAGTCAAAAGTCGGTAATATCCTACAAATTCGTGTTAAAATAGGCTCAGTCGTCTTACAGACACTTCATGCTTTATTAAGATATACTGCCGGCGTGATGTTTCTGTAGTAAGCTGAATTTAATTTGTATTAGTACAGTGAATATTTTAATTGCATTTTACATTACTTTCCTAAACGCAACAGTAATCATCAAAGAGAAATTGATCAGCAGCAGAATTTTCTTTCACGATATCTAAAACAATGTGACAATGCTAAAGTTGTTTACAAATTCTACGCCCGTAGAAACCCACTGGTTCTAACGATGTCATTAAACCAGTGTAGTTTTAAGAGTATTTTCGTCTAGGAATGAATTGCCTTGACGGTTGATCGATCAAGAGCGCGAAATGTAAAATTTTAGGAATATATGACGAGAGGGACAAGTGGTTGAGAGGGGACTTCCCTATCAATTCAAGTGCCTGAGAGACGACTTTCCTATCAATCTCCTGGATAGTTTTGTTTCTCAAATCAACAGAGTGTGTTATCATGCAGTAGCACAGTTGATGTAGTTTTGTTGCTCGATTTTCTTACACTGCGACCGAAAGGTGTCTCAGTTGTTGGCAACAAATTCCAGCTGTGTTGCACACACCCCTTGGGGCAGAATTCGTAGCCTAAAACACACTTTTGGAGATATCAGATGTAAAATATTAAGTTCACACTACTCTTTGCTCGAGTTTACGACTTTTGGTGGGGCTCAGCCTTTAATTCCTTCTTACAAGGGAACCTCCCCATCGCACCCCCCTCAGATTTAGTTATAAGTGGGCACAGTGGACAGGCATTAAAAAACTGAACACAGATCAATCGAGAAAACAGGAAGAAGTTGTGTGGAACTATGAAAAAAATAAGCAAAATACACTAACTGAGTAGTTCATGCGGAAGATAGGCAACATCAAGAATAGCGTGAGCTCAGGAGCGCCGTGGTCCCGTGGCTAGCGTAAACAGTTGCGGAACGGGAGCTCCTTGGTTCAAGTCTTCCCTCGAGTGAAAAGTTCAATCTTTTATTTTCAGTTTATGTGACAAATTCTTATGTTTCATTTTTTTTGGGAGTGATTATCACATCCACAAGGAAACCTAAATCGGGCAAGGTAGAAGAATCTTTTTACCCATTCGCCAAGTGTACAAGTTAGGTGGGTCGACAACATATTCCTCTCATGTGACGCACATGCCGTCACCAGTGTCGTATAGAATATATCAGACGTGTTTTCCTGTGCAGGGATCGGTTGACCTATGACCTTGCGATCAAATGTTTTCGGTTCCCATTGGAGAGGCACGTCCTTTCGTCTACTAATCGCACAGTTTTGCGTTGCGTTCGCAAAACACAGACACTAAATTTATTACAGTGAACAGAGACGTCAATGAACGAACAGACAGATCATAACTTTGCGAAAACAAAGACTTAAACCAAGAACCTCTCGTTCCGCGGCTGCTCACGCTAACCACGGGACCAGGGCGCTCCTGGGCTCACATTATCCTTGATGTTGCTTATCTTGCGCATGGACGACTCAGTTTGTATATTTTGCTTTTTTTTCATAGTTCCTCACAACTTCTTCCTGTTTTCTCGATTGATCTGTGTTCAGTTTTTCAAGGCCTATCTACTGTGCCAACTTATAACTATATCTGAGGGGAGTGCGATGGGGAGGTTCCCTTGTTAGGAAGTTAACGATAAAGGCATCATAACACGACACCAGTGACATACTGCATGGCGTTCAATAATAGTCACTCCGTTGATTTTTGTTGTTTCGAATTAGAGCATGCAGTACTCCTACACCAGACTCTGAACTTTGCCTGTTGAATGGTAATGTCGCATGATGGTAAAATGATAATCTTTTTCTGGCGTATTTTTCCCAAAAGCATTCGCTCCACACACAGTTCAAATCTTTGTAGCTGCCACCTCTGCATTAACCCCCGTGTTATACCAAAAGTAAACGTTATGTTGCAGATGATACACCTTTTTTCCACTTGCGACTCAGTTTTACAATGCTTAACTGTAGTGCAGGATTTTCAAGTATGCAAAATGCAATGCTTAGCTGCAAGATGATAACTAGAACTTCAAATTCGAAAATGACAGTTGATACAAACACTGACAGCGTGGCGTCGCGTTCACCTGGGCGGCGCCGGATTTCAGGCGGCGGGTGGCGTCTGGCCGGTGGCCGGTAGCTGCTGCGGCGCGAGGAAACGCTCGAGCGTAAGCTGTTCTGATCGCGACGCAGCCACGAGCTGTCCTGCTGAATTGTTCCTGGAATACTTGTTATTGCGGGTGGGTAGAATGTTAAGCGAATTATCTTCGATGTTCAATCAGACTCATAACTTTAGACCGAAATGTGGTAAAAAAAAAAAACAAAAAAAGCTACAGTGGGACTCGAACAGGCGACTATAAGTTTAGATTGCACAACTGTTACCACTTTTTTTTCCTAGCCACTTTTTTTCCACCCCACCATTTTTTTGTTTGTTTTTTTTATTCACTGTTTTTAATACATTCTTAATGTGGTTTTACTTTATACTACAGCAAAAATAAGTATATCTAGCACTGCATCGTGCTCTGAGTAAAGAAAACAATATCTCGGCACGTTCCTACACCGAGGTAATGTATATGGGGAAAACGAAAAAAAAGTGCTTCATACAGGATGCAGAAGGGTGTGTCACTACTCTCTTTATGCTTCATCATCCAGGTACGTCTTCACGTATAGCATGTTATTCCATCGAGAATCGAACTTAGTCTTGTCAGCTCACTGAATGGGTGTCTTCTCCTACCTGTTGATGATCCAGCTGCGTGGAGGGTCGCGTAGGGCACTCCCTAAGTAATTAGAAAAATACTGTCTGTATTTTGGGTTCCGTACGATCTGGCAATGACGTTCTTGTAGGCAGTTCCAAAAGTCGAATACATCTTTAGGTCCATCGTGAAATAAGTAGTGTACCGCATACGCACGGATCCACGTGACAGCGTTGGTCTTGGCGCGCGGGAAATACTGTTGATCCGGAAATAGTAGAAACCGAGGTGTAATGTGTTCCGGAGTCACTCGTAGAAAATACGACAAAATTTGTCGCACCAAGCGCCATACGTCTTCTGCCGCGCCACATGTGAGACGGTGTTCGTCCGTGTCTGGTATCCCGCAGTCTACGCAGAGAGGCGATTGCGCCATGTTTATCTTGTGGAGGCGTGATCGGGTGCTCTGTTTACCATTGACTGTGATGTACCATGTGGATCGGACGGCTGTGTCCAGTGTAACAGCGTGAATCGTCTTCCACACCACCTTCCAATTAACCTGAGAACTTTCGGTCTCCACGATGTTTGGTGGGCGCCTCTGCTGTAGGACATGATATATATATCCCGCGCCGACGCCTGTTTCGTAGGTGGTACTGCGATACGGACATAGCTGTGTTCAATGTAAAAGTTCCCGAAGTACTAGAAGGGTGGGGGTATGTCTGGCGTCGTCAGTGGGGGCATAAGGGAGGGCGGAGCTAAGGACTCCAACAGCAAACCTGTCAAACTTTCCGGGTGGTGGCGCCACAGCTTTATGTGTGAGCTGACATTCAGGGCCACAGCTCTGTCGTCGATATGGACTAGACCAAGACCTCCCCTTTCTGGGGGAAGGGTCAGTGACTCATAAATGACATTGAAGGGCATGCCTGTACTGACGTAGGCTCCGAATGTCGCTAATAGACGTCGAGCCATCAGTAACGGTATTGGAAGAACACGCGCTATGTGTGGAAGGCGCGATGCGAGGTAAACATTGACAGAGTGCGTCCTTTGGAGAATGTCGAGGGTCCGCAGACGACAGTTGAAGATCTGGACCCGAATTTGTTGTAATAAGCGGCGGTAGTTAAGAGCCGCAGTGCACCGTATGTAGTCGTGAAACTCTATTCCGAGACATTTGATAGTGCCACGAAGCTGTAGGGGTTCGACACACGCTGCGGTCATCCCGTCTCCTATGGTCACGGCGACTGAGTTGGCGACGTTGAGACAGCTGCCGGAAGCCACACCGTAAGTGGTAATCCATTCTACTGCTCTGTTGACATCGTCGCGATTGTCGAACACGAGAACCAGGTCGTCTGCATATGGTGTACAGCGAAATGTGACGTCACGTTGGGTAAGACCGGTGAGGCGTTGACGGAGGCCACAGAGGAGCGGTTCGAGTGCCAGAGCATATAGTAACGTGGACAAGGGGCAGTCTTGACGAACGGAGCGGAAAATCTGGAGGGACTGCGAGAGACGCCCGTTAACGAGCACTTTGGAAGTCGCCCCTCGGAGGAGGCGTATCACGACGTCTGTGAATTGCTGTGGGTACTGCATGTGCGGGAGAACGGACGTTAGGTACGCGTGATCCACTCGATCAAAAGCTTGGCTAAAATCTAGTGATGCCAGCGCTCCCCGGATGCGGCGTGCCCTGGCTAGGGCTATTAAGTCACGGTATCGACACAGTGCCGAGTGGATGTTGTTGATACCCCCTAGGGAAGTCTGATCTGGCGAGATGACGTAAGGTAGGGTCGGTCGTAGACGGTTTGCTAATAGTCTGGTGAATATCTTCATGTCGCAGTTGACGAGTGTTAGCGGGCGGTAATTTTGTATTCGAGCCCCACCTTTAGGTTTGTGAACCGGTATAATTATTCCTTCTACGAAGGTCGCAGGGAGCGGCACCGCGGGGGTCATAAGCTCCCGACAGATGTCTGTTAACTTGGGAGCCAGTAAATACTGGAAAGTTCTATAAAACTCCACAGGGAGCCCGTCGGGGCCAGGAGACTTATTCGCCGCTCCTTTACCGATGGCGTCGATAACTTCGTCTTCCGTAATGTCGTTCAATAATTCAGTTTGTAAATCCTGTGGGACAATGCCGTAAACCAGTTGTGAGACTGCTGTCACCGTCGTCGGGTCGGAACATTGAGCAGAATAAAGCCGTGCGTAATGGTCGAAGAAGGCTGCAGCAATATCGCGTTGTGTGGTGTGATGATGGCCGTCCTCAGTGGTGATGGCATGTATCAGCGCCCGTCTTCGCAGTGTACGTTCTCGGATGACGTGGTACATGGTGGGTCGTTCCGTTGCGAGTCTGTCTTGTGTTCGCGCTCGGACGATCGTCCCTTCGAGGTGTCGGCGCATATGGGCTACGATCTGTGCTTTCGCACGCTGAACTGTCAACTGTCGTTCCGGTGTGGGTGGCAAGGAGGCGCATTCACGAAGGACGGTGAAATAAAAATCAAGGGTCTGCCGCGTCCAAGCAGCAGTCTCACGACCATAGGTAATAAAGGTTCGCCGTAGGTCCGGCTTGGCGCAGGTTAACCACCAACTAATCGACGTAGGATACGTTGGGAGGCGGCGGACGCACAAACTCCACGTGTCTTCGATGGCGCGTCGACAATCCGGAGAAGCGAGATGAGCAGGGTTTAATTTCCAGGGATGTCGGCTGCGCCACACCCGTTGGCGACGAAGGGTGACGGCACATATATAGGCCTCGTGATCAGAAAAGGCTACTGGCCACACCTCCGCGTCACTCACCGTTGCCGCGAGAGAACGGGAGACGTAAATCCTATCGATGCGACTAGACGAGTGACTCGCGAAATGGGTGTATCCCGGTCTATTTCCTCAGACATGTTCCCATGTATCTACCAGCTGGAGATCGCCGATGAGCGTCCCAAGTTCAGGGAACGGTGAATGACGTGGCAGCTGATCTTTAGGTGCTTGGGTGCAATTGAAATCGCCCCCTAATATCAAGTCATCGTGCCTGCCTGAAAAAGCGGTGCTATTCCTTCTGCGAAGAAGAGCGATCGGTCACGACGGCGATTCGTTCCGGAAGGGGCGTACACATTGACAAACCGGACGCCTTGCACCGTTACGGCCATTAGCGTCGGGGAGATATCGGACTTCGTCCACCTCGAGGCCCTCTCTGAGGAGAATTGCAACTCCACTGTTAGTTGGCGAGGCGTGGGACACGTGAGCCGTATAACCATACATACCCGGGAAATCGGCGACGAAGACTTCTTGGAGAAAGACAATGTCAACGTCCGCTGCATTAAGCATGTCTTGGAGCAGCGACAACTTCGTCCGTGGCCGAATGTTGTTAATGTTGATGGTCGTTAAGCGATAGGTCTGTAGATCGTCTCCTGTGGTGGGGGCCGCCGTCAGTGTCGCAGTAAAAGGTGGGGCCTGTGATCTGCTGGCCGCGTCCGCGCCGTCATCTGTTGCTACTCGGAAGGGGTCGAGGTGTGGGAAGAGAGACCCCTCTCCTCATCCACCACAGCGGCCGTAGAAACGTCTTCAATGTCATCTGCCCAAGGTCCGTAAGTTAACGGTGGCTGCGGTAGAACACTTGTGGGCTGAGTCACTAAGGGTGAGTCCGTAGTTGTTTCCGGTTGTGTACCAACGGCGGGCGCTGTGCTGGCCATCCGTTTGCCCGAAAGAGCGGAATCGGGTTTGTCAAAATCAGACAAAGTGACAGGTGAGGGTGATCTCGTGTCATCCATTTTCCTCGTAGTTTCGTCGGCCGTCCGGTCGTCAACTGGAGAAGACGTCCGCTGAAGGCAATCGTTTGAGGGTGTGCGACGTCGCTTTTTAGGTTTTCTCGGTACCTTTGTTTGCGGAAATGGGTTTCTTTGTCCGAAAGAGTTTGTGGTTCCCGTATAGCATCCCCCTCAGGTAGAAAAGCAGAGGTCGGTACAACCCTAGCGTCGAGTTCCATTCTCTCGTCCGAATCTTCATGTGGAGCCGATGGGCGGCGTTCTTCAACCTCTGCAGACACCGTAATGGTGTTGGTCAATCCAGGACCGGCGACAGGTGCGCATTCTAACGCTTCCTGTCTTCCGGGGAGGGGGGGGGGAGGGGTTGTCGTCTGTCATGACGGTCGATCGTGTCACCTCTGCGTAATTGAGGGGGAGGGCCGTGAGCGTAGGAGGTGGTGCCGTGTCATGTAATGGAAGTTGTGTAACCCAACGTTGAATACACGCCGAGCGCACATGACCCTCCTGGCTGAAACCAGAACAAGTACGAGGTTGTCCGTCGTACATTGCTATTGCTCGACAGCCACCTATGACTAAGTAGGACGGCACATGTTTCTTTAATTCAATTTTCACTTGTCGGACGCCGTTGAGGACCTTGTACGTCTCGAAGGTGTTCCATTTTTCGGCCATTTTTACCGTCCCATAAGGGCGGAAAGCTGAGGTAACGACGTCCGGTGGTACTTCGAAAGGGAGTTCGAAGACTGTTAGTGTGCGTAATCCTAGTCCAGCATGGTCAACAGTAACCTCTCCGATGTGACCATCGGAGTGTTTGAACTTGAGAGTGTTCGCGCATCTGTTCACAACTGCGTGACATAACTCGTCATGGACCATCTTGACGTAAACGACGCTACTTGTGATGGATAGGTGGATACCGATGATGTGCTGTGTTGGTATTTGAACTTCGTCATGGATGAATCGTTCGACTTCAAAGGCTCGTGGTCGTGCGTAGTCGGGCTGGAAGCTGATCTTGATGGTAGCTTTTCTGTACGAATGAGCCATGGCGACTCAGTGTTAACGGACGCGAGTATTAGCTGCGGCGAGGAAGTAAACAAACTACGCGCGCTCGCGACTCTGCGGACGGGACGTAAACAAGACGTCCTCGCCGCTCACCGGCCGAAAGCAGACTGACCACTAGACCACGGGCTCACACACTCCGAGAACATCTCGGAAGTAGACAACACTTCCTCCTAACACTTCCCCATCTTACAGTGTTGCCAGATTGTGCAGATGGCCGGACTTAGATTTGTCAGGGGCGGTCAGTTTTATTGGCCACCTTTAGGGAACGACTCGGACTTAGTCTCTGCGGCGGCCGGCCGGCGGCCAGTTTTTGTCTAAGACTGTACATATAAACGGGATGAAAAGAGGTTTCTACACTTTGAGGTCTGCATCGTTTGACCATGTTACACGGAAGAACGAATTGCAAATGGTTCAAATGGCTCTCAGCACTATGCAACTTAACATCTGAGGTCATCAGTCCCCTAGAACTTAGAACTACTTAAACATAACTAACCTAAGGACATCACACACATCCATGCCCGAGAAGGATTCGAACCTGCGACCGTAGTGGTCAACGAATTACATGTTTACAGGACTGTACTTGGGATCTCCAGGCTGAACCTAAAGACTGATTGTTGGTAAACATCGATATTAGCTCAGTTTTTTGGATTTTCTCGTTGTGGTCATTTGATGGGACAGGTGTGGGAGGAATTAATTTGTTGTCCGATTTTTCATAGAAAGCGCACTCCCGGAAGTCCACATGTGCTATGCAACACCACCCATGTAGTGGCTACCATTTCAGTTCGTCGCTTAGCATATCGGTAAAGTTTTCGCACCTACTAAACATGCAAATGCATATCACTCTTAGTTGAATCTTGTCTGCCTTGGTCCAACATGTTAAGAGTCCCTGGCAAATGAGAAATACTCAAAATATTTGACAGAACATGTATTTGTGAACCAGGTCTTTCATGGATGGGTTACATTTCCCTAAGATTACGTTCCATCTGGCAACCACTTTTCCACTATTTGTCTTGGGTGGTCGTTACACTTTGGTCACTCTGTAGGGTAACTCCTAGGGAAATTTGTTGTTGTTACTGCTACCAGTGGTCTGTTACCGATAGCGTAACAGAACAACAGTGGGTCTCTTCGCTTATGTATATACAGTACGTTACTTTTAATTGTGTGCAGCCTCAACTGCGAGACGCTGCTCCAGTGGCCGGTCCCTGTAATTCTCCACAGTCTTCTGGCATTCATATCTTCTAATTATAGACAACCTCATTATTTGCGACCAGCCACATGGAGCTCTTTACATTTAGGTGCACAATCTCCAGTTCTCCATGTTTCCATGCTGTTGAACCATCCTTTTTAATCGAATTTAGATGTGAATTGAGGTTTATAAATGTTTTTTCGTATACCTTTTAATACACTCCTGGAAATTGAAATAAGAACACCGTGAATTCATTGTCCCAGGAAGGGGACACTTTATTGACACATTCCTGGGGTCAGATACATCACATGATCACACTGACAGAACCACAGGCACATAGACACAGGCAACAGAGCATGCACAATGTCGGCACTAGTACAGTGTATATCCACCTTTCGCAGCAATGCAGGCTGCTATTCTCCCATGGAGACGATCGTAGAGATGCTGGATGTAGTCCTGTGGATCGGCTTGCCATGCCATTTCCACCTGGCGCCTCAGTTGGACCAGCGTTCGTGCTGGACGTGCAGACCGCGTGAGACGACGCTTCATCCAGTCCCAAACATGCTCAATGGGGGACAGATCCGGAGATCTTGCTGGCCAGGGTAGTTGACTTACACCTTCTAGAGCACGTTGGGTGGCACAGCATACATGCGGACGTGCATTGTCCTGTTGGAACAGCAAGTTCCCTTGCCGGTCTAGGAATGGTAGAACGATGGGTTCGATGACGGTTTGGATGTACCGTGCACTATTCAGTGTCCCCTCGACGATCACCAGTGGTGTACGGCCAGTGTAGGAGATCGCTCCCCACACCATTATGCCGGGTGTTGGCCCTGTGTGCCTCGGTCGTATGCAGTCCTGATTGTGGCGCTCACCTGCACGGCGCCAAACACGCATACGACCATCATTGGCACCAAGGCAGAAGCGACTCTCATCGCTGAAGACGACACGTCTCCATTCGTCCCTCCATTCACGCCTGTCGCGACACCACTGGAGGCGGGCTGCACGATGTTGGGGCGTGAGCGGAAGACTGCCTAACGGTGTGCGGGACCGTAGCCCAGCTTCATGGAGACGGTTGCGAATGGTCCTCGCCGATACCCCAGGAGCAACAGTGTCCCTAATTTGCTGGGAAGTGGCGGTGCGGTCCCCTACGGCACTGCGTAGGATCCTACGGTCTTGGCGTGCATCCGTGCGTCGCTGCAGTCCGGTCCCAGGTCGACGGGCACGTGCACCTTCCGCCGACCACTGGCGACAACATCGATGTACTGTGGAGACCTCACGCCCCACGTGTTGAGCAATTCGGCGGTACGTCCACCCGGCCTCCCGCATGCCCACTATACGCCCTCGCTCAAAGTCCGTCAACTGCACATACGGTTCACGTCCGCGCTGTCGCGGCATGCTACCAGTGTTAAAGACTGCGATGGAGCTCCGTATGCCACGGCAAACTGGCTGACACTGACGGCGGCGGTGCACAAATGCTGCGCAGCTAGCGCCATTCGACGGCCAACACCGCGGTTCCTGGTGTGTCCGCTGTGCCGTGCGTGTGATCATTGCTTGTACAGCCCTCTCGCAGTGTCCGGAGCAAGTATGGTGGGTCTGACACACCGGTGTCAATGTGTTCTTTTTTCCATTTCACGGAGTGTATAATAAACTTCCAAGGATACACTGATTTCTGTGAGTATTCCAACATATGGCCCCTTCCTATTGGTACTTACAGTAAATGCTGATATTCTGTATGCCCCAATTCCCCAATCGTAGCCAAATTTTCCCATATATGCTGTTCAAAAAAACATGTCAACTTTGCTTGCACATCCTCGACTGTTTTCGGCATATACTACAATTCGCTTCTCTGCCATTTCCTGCTTTCTGTTGCATACATTAACTTCACCGAAAGGAGTAATTTCTTTAATACAGAAAAAGTCCATTTGATGCAACGGTTCTTTTTCCTGAGGCTTGTGAAATATCAATGCTTGAAGGAACCTATTCAGAACGGTTTAAAGAAGGAAGATGAGACTGGAATATATCAAGAATTTGGCATTTACCAACTACAATGTAGCATACTGCTCTACGCTGGTGAAAGACCAGCAAATCATTTGAAGAAAGGTATACGTAATGTAAAAGAACATATAAGCAGGGTAGCAGGCACTGAGTACTATCACAACAAAAAAAAATGGTTCAAATGGCTCTGAGCACTACGGGACTCAACTGCTGTGGTTATCAGTCCCCTAGAACTTAGAACTACTTAAACCTAACTAACCTAAGGACATCACACACATCCATGCCCGAGGCTTGATTCGAACCTGCGACCGTAGCAGTCGCACGGTTCCGGACTGCGCGCCTACTATCATAACACATTTAACAAGATACCTACCACCCAAACACGACAGAAACTGATATGAAAGTTATGAAGTGTTATAAATGATATTTGACTGTATGATAGGCTTTATCACACGATCTAGATTTCAGCCTTTGGTCACTTTCAGGTGTTACAGCTGGAATAAATGAATGCACAATACACGAATAGCAGGAACGTAGGAGAAAAATATAATTAATGTATCGATTATGTGATTTGTTTTATTACTTACATGTAAAAAATTTTCTGACTTGTGTGGAACGCAAGGCATCATTAAAATATTTATCTTCGGTCATATGAACCGATACTACGTAAGTAAAAGTGAGAACTGTTTTGTGATAACTACCTTGCGACTTATGTGAAATATTAAAAAGATAAGGCTGTGACATGAAATGGATGGCCAAATCATAGGTTTACAATTCGTTTCACTGTGTCTAAGCAGCAACGTACTTAACCATAAGTAAAAATACCGCCACAGATCGTCACAGAGACACCTCAATGTTCCCCATGTAATCGATGATATGTCAGGGAACAAGGTAGTGGCATTGTTGATATAAGCAGCTGGGTAAGCATCTTTGCAATATGTACAAGAAGTCGGTGTTTACATCATGTGGCATGGAGAACCAGTTTCACCTTGTGCCTGTAAAGATCGCGACATGCACCATCGTAATTTGAGAAAGATAGAAGTTCAACCTTCTGATATTGCTGCTTCTTGATGAATGGTCCGTTATAGAAATCAATAATTATGTACATCGTTTAGGATTACATTCCACCTTAGACAAGAGAATATTTGATACATGGTCCACAAGGTAAGAAACTGAGAAGTAGATATCCTCGGAGTAGTGACTCAACTTAAATCACTTAATAAAAGCAAATCTTCCAATACAAATTGCATGCCAATTAAGCTCCTATCAGAGTTGTAACTGTTGTCTTCCGTCCGAAGACTGATTTGAAGCAGCTGTCCATGTTATTCTGCCATGTGCAACCCCTCCGTCTCCGAGTAACAACTGTAACCAAGATCCTTCTGTTCTTTTGAGTATGCTTACTGTATTCATCTCTTGGCCTCCCTCTAAGATTTTTACCTTCCGTTTTCCTCTCCTCGCGCTCCCCTCCAGTACTATATCGGTGATCCCTTGATGTCTCAGAATGTGTCCTACGAACCGATTCCTTCTTGTAGTCAGTTTGTGAGACAAACCTCCTCATAAGTTACGTTATCTACCCATCTAATTTTCAGCACACTTCAGTAGCACCACATTTGAAAAGCTTCTCTTTTTTTCTAAGCTGTTCATCATCGAAATTTCACTCCCATGCACGGCTACTCTCCATACAAATAATTCCAGAATATACTTCCGGCACTTAAATCTATACTGTTTCTCTTCTTCAGAAAAGCTTCTCTTGCTATTACCGGTCTTCATTGTATATGGGGAGCAAATTTTCAAAACGCATTATGTCCACTGGTACGTAAAATTCAGTTTGACATGAAATCCGGTATTTTATTATCCGCTCTACACACTCCTGCAGTCAGATTGCTTCCAAACGCATCTAACACCTTCAAAAAGAGCGCTGAAGGATATCAGATGCAACAAATTGCATTTTGTCCTCTAGTATGACTGAATCAAACTGCTTTAAGTCCAACAATTGCCTTAATTTTGTTTTATTAAGCTATGTTGTCTACAACGTAAAACAGGTGGACTAAAGCGAAACCCGTTAACTGACCAACAATGACCAGTTAATATTCGTTTTCAGTAGTAGACCATCGTTATGTATAAACGTTCATCATTCTGTCTGTTAGACTTATAAAAGTCAGACGTAAAAATGTTGTTGTGCTAAGATGGAGAGTATTATAGAGAGTGAATATGTGACTGTTGGCGAGGAAATGAACCGTGGAGCGAGAAAACGAATGAAGAGCAAATGAAAAAGTATGAAAACAGGCAAGAGTAAAGAGTAATAAAATTGCTATTATTGCAGACCTATACGAATTAATCTCTTTTTACTTTTCTGGATAAGGATCCTCATCTCATGAGCTTCGAACCTCGTTACCAGCACAAAATAGGACGCTTTTGCTGTCGTTCAATTCCTGTTAAGAGTCTGCAAAGAAGTAATAGGGTAGTGTTTGCTAAACCAAACAAAACGGAACAAGATCAAAGGCTATCCTTACTTCTCAATGTGAGCTGTCCTACCCGCAGGAGAGTACAGAATGATCCGAAAAATAAACCAACTGCTCTAACAGTGCAGTATAATGTACGTAAAAAATCCCCAAATTTATGATTTATTACTCTGAAAAACGTGATACAGGAATATTATTGTAATTGCTACCAGTAATGCTTTTCATCTTTATTCATAAGGTGGTAGGGTTTCTGTGTGTGGTGCTTTCTTCAGAAAGCTTTTTGGCATTGGTCAAAGAAAAGTGCATACCATCGCTTAAGGCCTTAAAACAGGTGAAGGACTGCTTGACAAGGGAGGAGAAGCCCATAAAGCTGCAAAAAGAAGACGCTAACTGAATTCATTTCACATATACAGGCAAAGGAGAATCACTACTCCATAAGTAAGAGCCAGCGCCTTAATCTACCAAGTAACCAGAGTATAGCCAAACTTCTCATGTATAACAATTCAGTCACATCTGATCTGAAAGTGAAGAAAACATTTTATACAAAAATATTTAATTCAAAATTCAATCTAGGTTTTGGAACTCCAGCAAGCGATACCTGCAGCTTCTGCCATAGAATATATCACCAAATGAAAACTGCTACAGGCAACAACACAAAAATTAGGTCAATGATTGAACTTCGGTCACATAAATTAAGAGCTAGAGTTTTTCACAAACTACTGGAGTAAACGTATGACTGTAGCGACTAAAGCTTTGATTTACAGTAGGTACACCCTCTCCTAAAATTATCTATTGGTGAGGCATACTATGCAAGACATATATATCTGTACTCCTTTTGTGTAACGGATGTAGCAGGTACAGAACCTGCTATCTACATTTGGAATGAAACGCATCCGTCGCCGATTTCTTAAAGAAATTGAACGTGACATATCTGTCACGTTTCTTAGATTGCTCGCGGATGTGCGGACCAAAACAAAATTCAGCACATTATTCATGCAATTGCTTCCTGGCTATTCAAAGAATATCCAGTGCATGTGACTGATGTACTTCTCTGCTTTCCAGTTCAAGGACATTCCTTTTTACCTCCTGACAGAGTATTTGGGCGAGTAGAAAAGAAACTTCGTAAAATTTCAGAAATATTTAGTCCAAACACGTACCAGGATGTTTATGCAGAAGTGTCTGAAACAAGTATTTTAGGGAAAGACTGGGAAATATTTGATTTCAAGGAACTAAGTACAATTTTGAGGCCGGTGGATGGGATCAGTGATCTGAAAAGGATCCATTTGAAGGAATATGTGTTAGGTGACAGGGTAGCTGATGTGAAAATCAAAACGCACATCACCTACTATTCTGATAATCCTTCAAAGTTTTTTGCCATAAGGTAAACGTGGATACACATATCTCCAAAGTGTCATTACTGATGAGGTTGAAACAAGAAGAGAAAGACGATGTGGAAAAACTGCTAAGCCTCAGATATGGAAACAACTGCAGAGCAAATGAAATACCTGAATTTTTCACTCTGACTATCTGCCTTCCAAGTAAGGAACTTATTGCTAAAGATATTATTTGTGATTGTTTAAAAGAGGAGCCTGTTTTGGGAAAAATATTGTGAACTTTGTTACTTTAAATGAAGCACACTTTAGTTTTTGTTCTTAATTCTGGTGTTAAAATGTTTTACTAAATGCCAAAAAACGTATTTTCAAACAATAAAAAGTACTTTTACCAGTTCTATGTCACTGAAAACTAATCAAAATGCATTATGTCCAAAACAGCTTACATCAAAATGCAGAGTGTCCAACAGAACCATACAAAATGCGTTTTGTACGTCACTAAAGTGCTCATAGCTTGAAAGTATAAAAATCTATTTCCATGTATTAAACACATTTTCATCAACTGCCTTACCTGAGTGTGTGGTGTAAAATTGGTAAAAATTAATGGAATTATTTTCGGTATACGTTATTCGCTTCTCCTGAAGAATTTACTTGTTGGGACATAATGCGTTTTGACACGAGCTCCTCGTATCTTCTGTGCTTCGGCCATGACAGTTACTTTGCCGCCCAAAAGGCGAAACTCATCTACTATTTTCAGTGTCTTGTTTGCTAATCTAGTTACCTCAGCATCTACTGTGTGAATTCTTTTACATTCCATTATCCTCGTTTTGCTTTTGTTGATGGTCCTCCTTACGAGACACTGTCCCTTTA
Source organism: Schistocerca nitens (assembly GCF_023898315.1). Classification (NCBI taxonomy): domain Eukaryota; kingdom Metazoa; phylum Arthropoda; class Insecta; order Orthoptera; family Acrididae; genus Schistocerca; species Schistocerca nitens. The sequence continues at coordinate 704,417,037 of NC_064617.1, read as the reverse complement.
ACTGCTCTTCCTAATTCTTTGCTGTCTCTGACAGAATTATTATGTCACCAGCAAACGTGAAATTTCTTTCTTGTATGAGAAGTCGTTGAGCTAGTACTGCCTCACGTGTTCCTACGTTGTCTGGAATGCAGAATGATCTTTGTCGAGGTCGGCTTCCGCCAGTTTCTCCATTCATCTGTAAAAAATTCGTTTTAATATTTAACATCCATCACTTATTGAACTGATAAATCGATAATTTTCTCATCTGTCAGCACCTGCTTTCTTTGGATTTGGGATTATTAGATTCTTCTTGAAGTCTGAGGATATTTCGCCTGTCTCACACATCCTGCTCATCAGCTGAAAGATTTTTGTCATGGCTGGTTCTCCCAAGGCTGTCAGTAATTCTGACGGATTGTTGGATACTCCGGCTGGTCTTGTCAGATTCTTTACACAGTATCTTACCTCCTACCTCATCTTCGTCTATGTCCTCTTCCATTTCTATAAAGTAGCTCTGAAGTGCATCTCCGTTGTAGAGATCCTCTATATATTCCTTCTACCTTTCAGCTTTCCCTTCTTTAATTAGGACTGGTTGTCCATCTTGATATTCATGAAGGAGGTTCTCTTTTATCCAAAGTTCTGTCTAATTTTCCTGTAGGTTGTACCAATCTTTCCCCTAGTGATATAAATTCTAAATCCTTACGTTTGTCGTCGAGCTATTCCGGCTTAGTCATTTTGCAATTCTTGTCGATCTCATTTTTCAGACGTTTGTATTCCCTTCCTCCAGTTTCATTTACTGAATTTTTATATTTTCTAGTTTCATCATTTAAATTCAGTATCTCGTTTGTTAGCCACGGATTTCAACTAGCCCTCGTCTTTTTACCTAGTTGATCCCGTGCTGCATTCAGTGTTTCCTCTCTCGAAAGCTACCTATTCTTCTTCTACTGTGTTACTTTCCCGTATTATTCCCAATTGTTCCATAATGCTGCCTCTGCAACTCTCAACAATATGTGGTTCTTTCAGTTTATCTAGGTAGTATCCCCTTAAATTCCTACCTCCTTGCAATTTATTCAGTTTTAATCTATAGATCATTGCCAGTAAACTGTAGTCAGTTTCAAATCTGCCCTTGAAATCTCTGTCATACAACTACATAACCAATCTGAAACCTTCCAATGTCTGCACTTCTCCTCCACATATACAACCTTCTTTCATGAATCTTAAGCAAAGCGACTAAATTATGACCTGTTCAATAATCTATCAGGCAGCTTCCTGTTTCATACCTTCTCCCAGTCCATACTCACCTATTATTTTTTCTTCTTTTCGTTTTCTTGCTGTCCGATTCCAGTCCCCCATGGTTATCAAATTTTCATCTCCTCTAACTATCTGAATAATTTCATTCATCTCATCATATGTTTCTTCAGCCTCTTCAATATCTAATTGCGGAGCTAATTGGCGTACAAACTTGTACTACTGCGGTGGTTTGTAGGCTTCGTGTCTATCGTGGCTACAATAATGCGTTCACTATGCTGTTCATAGTAGCTTATTCGCGTTACTATTTTCTTATTCATTATTATACCTAGTACCCCACTACACCTATCGGATTTTGTATTTATAACCCAGGATTCATCTGACCAGAAGTCCTGTACCTCCTGCCACCGAACTTCACTGACGTCCCCTATATGTAACTTTAACCTATCAATTTCCCTTTTTTAAATTCTAATTCTCTAACCTACCTGTCCGATTAAGGGATCTGACATTTCAAGCTCCGTTCCGTAGATCGCCGGTTTTGTTTCTCTTGATAAAGAGATTCCCCTGAGTAGGCCCCTCCCGGGAATCCGAATTGGGGACTGTTTTACATCTGGAAGATTCTAACCAAGAGGATGCCATCATCATTAAACCACACAGTTGAGCTGTATGCTTTTGAGAAAAATTACGGCAGCAGTTCCCCTTGCTTTCAGCCGTTCGCAGTAACACCATAGCAAGAGCGTTTTGGTTGCTGTTACACGGCCATATCCGTCAGTCATCAAGACTGCTGCTCCTGTAACTACTGAAAAAGCTGTTGGCCCTCTTCAGGAATGAGACGTTTGTCTGGTTTCTTTAGGGATACTCGTCCGTTGCGATTGCACTTATGGAACGGTTATCTCTATCGCTGAAACATGCGTGTCTCCACACCTACGGCAAGCTCCACGGTTAATTGGGGAAGGGGGCGGGAGAGAGATTGAGTATGCTGATCCAATAGCTCCATACTTAACAATCACACACAAGTGCTCGCTCGAAGAAAGATCCGTACCCAAGACTGGAAACTTGCGCAGGTCACACCAATATTCAAGAAATTACAGGCCCATATCATTAACGTCGATATGCAGCAGGATTTTGGAACACATAGTGGGTTCGAACATTACGAATTACCTCTAAGAGAACGGTCTACTGACATATGGTTAACACATATTTAGGAAATACCATTTTTGAAACAAAACTAGCTCTTTACTCACACAAAATGCTGTGTGCTATCGGCAAAGGATTTCAAATTGATTCGTATTTTTAGATTTCCAGAAGGCTTTTGACACCGTACCAAACAAGCGGCTTGTAATCAGATTGAGCGCTTGTGGAATATCGTTTCGGATATGCGGCTGTATTCGTGCTTTCCTCTTAGAAAGGTCACAGTTCGTAGCAACTGACGGAAAGTCATCGAGTGAAACAGAAGTGACTTCCGGCGTTGCTCAAGGTAGTGTTATCTGCCATCTGTTGTTCGTTATCTTTATAAACGACTTAGGAGACAATCTGAACAGACCTCTTAAGTTGTCTGCAGATGATGCTATCATTTATCGTCTAGTAAAGTCATCAGAAGATCAAAACCAATTGCAGTATGATTTAGGAAAGATGTCTGTATTGTGAAAGAATTATCAACCGACGCTAAATAATGAGAAATGTGAGGTAATGCACGTGTGCGCTAAAGGGAATCCCTTAAACTTCGGTTACACGATGAATCAGTCAAATCTAAAGGGTGTAAATTTTACAACATACCTAGGATTTACAATTTCGAACATCATGAACGGGGAAAAACACAGAAAATGTCGTGAGGAAGGCGAACCACAGACTTCGTTTCAGTGGTAGGATCCGTAGCAGAAAGTATTAATGGAGTGCATGGAGAAAGTTGACAGAAAGGCAGCAGTGGGATCTTCTCACGAAATTTGATTCACCAACTTTCTCCTTCGCATCCGAAAATACTTTGTTGACGCAAAGTTACAAAGGGAGAAACTATCATCATAATAAAATAAGGGAAATGGGAGCTCAGACGGAAAAATGTGTTCGTTTATTCCTCGCGCTTTTCGAGAGTGGAATCACTGAGTATTGTTGGGAAGGTGATTTGACGAACGTTCTGCCAGGCACGTAAGTGGGATTTTCAGAGTAGCCACGTACCATGTAGATGTTGAAATAGTTATAAACATCGTTAAAGGTTACAGTCACCTTTACACAAAACGTTTAAGGATTCTCATAAAAGATCTAGCACTTAAGAAGACAATAGGGAAAGAAGGGGGTGGGTTGGAAGGAGGGAGGGTATGGTGGCGATGATAAAGTGAGAAATGAGTCGTAAGTAAGAAATAGAGAGGTCATCGAGGGATGTGGCAGGTGTGGGAGGGGGAGGAGAGGGGAGGGGGGAGAGAGGAGGAAACCAATGTACACAGTGGTCTCATTATCACCCGTATATACAAGCAATACTGCAACATTATTTAAGTAAGTGTTTAAGACAAAAGGTTGACCTGTTATTTTATGAGGGTTAACATATATAGTAAATTTACTAAACAATGGCAACATAAAATATATGGGACAATTCTTCATTTATGAATATAGTAATGTAGTATAAGACAATAGTTAATCCATTGTTAAAACAGAAATTAGTTTAAAGAACCATAATCATTTGAAATAGATTTTCCTATAGAAGTAATCGTTCCATTGTTCAGGATAACTAATTAAAAATATGGGAACAATATTCCAGAGATAATTATGGAAAGTGACACAAAATGCAAAAATTTTTTTATAGAACATTGCTGGAGGTCACACATATTTCTGAAGAATATAAATCAGTGAATAAATACGAAATATCATTGGGGGGGAGGGGTGTAATATACGACACAAATTATACAGGAGAACAGCATAGACTATTGCTATGGATGCTAAATGATGACCATAAGAAAAAAACTGTGTATAATAATTTAAAGGAGACGAAGTGGATGTGGAGATTGGGGAGAAGGGAGGGAAGGATAATAGCCAGGTTGGAGGGAAGTTTGAATGGTGGGGTGGGAAAGATGGGAATAGTTACATAACCTAGGTTTACATAAGGGCGAGGAGTTGGCAAATACAATATATTGAATGACATACTTACATTTTCTAATACACATCTGAATAATCACTGTTATGATACCGCTGATTAGTGTAAATTAGTGTAATGCTATTAGAAGAATATGTACCTACAGCCACACCATATACACTGATCAGCTAGAACATTATGAACAGCTACGTAATATCTGGTATGTCCACTTTTGGCATGGATATTTGCGGCGATGTGTCATGGCATGGAAGCAGTGACGCCTTAACAGGTTGCTAGAGGGAGCTGGCACCCCATCTGCACACACAAGTCATCCAATCCTGTAAACTCTGGAGGAAAGCAGTAAGCTCAGATGTCATGTTCTCTGATATCCCAGACATGTTCTATCGGGTTCATATCTGGCGAGTTGCGGTTCCAGCACATTAATTGGAACTCACCACTGCGTTTCATGAACCACTCCATCACTTGAGATCTGGTGTATTATCTTGTTGAAAAATTCCACTGTCGTCGTGATACATAATGATTATGAAGGGACGTACGTGACCTGCAACTAGTATATGATACTTCTTTACTGTCATGGTGCCTTACACGAGCTTCGCAGGATCAATGGATATCCACGTAAATGTTGCCCAGCGCATAATGGATTCGCCGCCCGCTTGTCTCAGCCCAAGGAGCTGTTCCCCGAGAAGACGGCGATTCACGCCCTTCCATCAGCGTGATGGAGAAGGTATCGGAATTCGTCAGACCATGCAACCTCTATCACTGCGTCAACGACCAGAGCCAATGGTCACTTGTCCATTTCGTAGCTGGCAATGTTTTGGTGTTAACATTGGCACATGTACTGGTCCTCGGTTGCGGAGGCCCATCGTTAGGAGTGTTTGGTGTACTGTGTGCTCAGACACACTTACTCCGCCCAGCATTAAAGTCTGATGTTAGTTCCGCCACAGTCCGCCACCTCTCCTGTTTTACCATTTTTTCGAGCCTACGACGTACAACATCTGTAATGAGATGTGGCCACCCAACCACACAACGTCTGGATTTACTTTCACCTTGGTTGGACCTCATGTTGAAGAAACCACATCACTCCTCAAACAACCAACAAGTCGTGCATTTTCCTCCATCATAATCCGTCCTCGGTGAAACTCAATTATATCGTCTGCCTTTTCCATTCAATACAAGAACAGCACGCTCACTGATACTACATGCACCATGCATGTGCCTGACTAGTAGTCATTCCTTGCCAGATGACGCTGCTAGCTCGTGGGCAGGTCTAATCACTGGTCTAGTTTTAAGGCTGTTACCCAAATTCTGGTTTATGTAGAAACCTATCGGTACATTAGAGCTGCCAAATAGTCTGGTATTTTGTGTGAAACAGCGCCAACGTAAGAGATGGAAGAACATCTCTTCTTTTTGTACTTTTTGTGTTAAGTGATTTTGATTATATCGTGAACATTATGTCTTCTAGTTCCCTTACCATACATTTTGCAAGAATATCTGACCTACATCTAATTGTGACTCCAATGTGTTGCAGGATCTGCAATTTCTTCTCAGTTTCATCCTTCTGCAAAGGTAAGCTCACTACCAAAATTAAAATGAGCTGTTTTGCAAATATGTAGCATGATAGGACTGTTCATTAATTATGCCATCCGTGGTTGTTGGCTTCCTGTAAGTACTGGAGTTACATTTGCCAATATTATTAGGAGTTTTCAAATGTAGGACGTTCATGACGCTTTGTTCTTCAATCTCTTTTGTGAATTTAATTTTAGGAGGGAAGCTTTGTAAATGGTGGTTCAAACTGTTTAAAGTGTTTAACTCAGCAGTGCTGTCAAGCAAGAGAACTGAATCATCTATGTACGTCTTGTGATAGAAAATTTTCTAGTTAAGTGTTTGCATTCTTCGAAATTTTTTATTCCAAGCTATTTACAAAAATGTCAGCTAGAGTTCCTGCTAGACAATTGCCCATTGCTAGTCTCTCTTGTTGGGTGTAAATTTCTCCTTGAAAGGTGAAATAGTTTTCACCTGTTACTCGCTCTAAACGTTTTATTGTCTTAGTGATTTCAGCTATTCAAAGATTCTTATACTTAATCAATTTTCTATGTGTTTCTGTTACAGGAATGTAAGTGTAATTATTTGATATCTCAAATGAACAAAGGATACAAAGGTGGCGTTATCAGCAGTTTTGAGATCCTCCATCTCATATGTTACCTCTTGTGAATTACAGGTTGTGCGATGTTCCTCATACGTATAGAATTCATTGAGTTACCTATCAAGCTTTTCCCTTATTTTATAAGCTGGGATTTTTATGCAAGTAACAGTTGGTCTAATAGTCACATTTTCTATGTGCATTTTAGGCTGAGCTCTGAGTTGTGGTACTCAGGTTCATATTGATGCATCCTCTAATTTACTGGTCAGTAAAAACACACTTACATTTTTTAAGTTTCGGATAATTGTTGGGAGTGGGGTCCTTTTTTAACTTCTTGACACTGTTTTTCTCAAAGAAAGCATTTATTCTAGCTACATACTCTATTTTTTCGTGATTCTGGTGGTATTGCGTTGGTCTGCTTTAACGCAAATTGCTTCGTTTTTATTTAGTTTCTCATTAACCTTTTTTAACAGTTTAATAGTATTCATTATTTTTACTGCTGTGACGACTGCTTTTAAACCTATGTCATTGCGATTGACAGTTGTAGCTATTTACTAGTCACTTTATTTTGTTATTTAATCAGTCGCTTGGTCTTATCTAAAGCAGTAAAGTTTCTAATTGTACCACTTTGTAATTTTTTCAGAAATTAAATGTTTTTTTATACAATTCACTCCAGAAGTTACAAATCATAGAAATACTGCTGAGTACTCCTCTTGTACAACAACTCTCATGTATTAATTCCATAAATATAAATCTAACACACAGTGATTTCAAGCCATTACATAATACAATGCAGCATTTCCAAATCATAGACATACTGATGACTTGTTGCACTAGTTGTACAGTGAAACGAAGCACAGTGAAACGAAGTGTTAACCTTTAATTTGGTCATCTGTTTTATTTCACAGTCTTACTCTGTTAATAAGTCATGCAAGTCCCGTCCATTTAACGTATCACAGAAATTTTCTTTTACTTACGAAACACCATATTTATATAGCAGTAGATACCCATTTTAATGACGAGTTCTTTTTGACATTAGAGAATGAAAAAATCATATAATCCATAGAAAAATTGTATTTTTGCCCTTCTTTTCTGCTATTTGTTTTTAATTATGTGCTCGTTTACTTCAGTTGTAACACTCGAAAGTGGCTAAAGTCTGAAATATAGATCGTGTAATAAAGTTCATCATACAGACAAGTTTTGTATGCCTGTGGCTGCACTTGAAGGACAATAATCACATATGAAAGTAATGAGACTCAGCAACAGTAATTATCTCCTGACACTACAAGAAATCTTTCGAATAAACTAGTATGTATTGCAGTAAGTGGAACTAGTACTCTGTTTTATTACCACCACATAGAAGATGTGACAAAGAGATTGCATACACTATGCCTGAATGTAGCCAAGAACATTCAGGATTGTAATTTCATTTATCGTTTTCTGTACTTTTGAAGCAGAATAGAGATTATGCGGAACACTCAGTTTATAAACCTCCATTCCTAACTGGATATGCTTCACCAACAAGCGATCACTCTACATTAATATTTACAGTCTATGCAGGTATCTTGTATTACGCCTTCGTATCGATATTTCTTTCTAGATATGGCGTTTAAGGTAATTTCTAAGTATTGCTTGCATACTGGTAAAAAGAATATCAGTTTGTAGCTTTCCCCTATGGCTTTGGTTTTCGCCAGACACCCCAGTCGTCAGTTTGTGTTCCATTTCCGGTTTTCCGCATTATCTACAGTTAATTTAGTGATTTCTTTTATACACCCTGGTTTCAGATTATTTGATACACTGCTTATTTTTGTTAAGATCCGTAGAATAAAGGTATTTATGGGATTAGTAGCAGTTTATGGGCGCTTTTCTTAAGACTTGAGGGATAACAAGATGCCCAGTATCCCAGTCGCCCATATACTCATACTATATAACCAACCCTTCTTAAGAAAATCCAAATAATAATGCAAGTTCATAAATAGATAGTTCGTATAGCCCCTAATATAGTTAATACTCTCGAACCTATTCAGTTTTCTGTATGTTTACCGGTTTGTGACCATTCTCCGCTAGTATTTACAGTAAATGCAGGTGTCCTGTATTTGCCTGTCATATAAATAAATGTATGAGCAATAATTAATAAAGATTTTTGTACAAAATATTTGTCTTCTTATTTGTTACCCTAACAGAAGTACTCTGGTTACTTCACCATCAAACTGTGGTGTACCATCCAGCCAAAGAATCTAAAAGATGTTTTTGGGAGCGTATATATCTATTGTCGACCTAGAAACAACTTCCTTCAACGCAAGGCTAGCTGTCAAAGTCATGCCGGCTGCGGTGTCCGAGCGGTTCTAGGGGCTTCAGTCCGGAACCACGCCGCTGATACGGTCGCAGGTTCGAATCCTGCCCCGAACATAGATGTGTGTGTGATTTCCTTAGTTTAGTTAGGTTAAAGTAGTTCTAAGTTTAGGGGACTGATGACCTCAGATGTTAAGTCCCATAGTGCTTAGAGCTATTTTGTCAAAGTCATCCCTTATTTAAGCTAAAACACACTTAGATTTTGGTGAGGATATAATGTGCTACAATCTTAATTAATGCATGGTAGGTGATTATCCTGATTTTAGTTTTCTGAAATTTTTTTCTGAAAATTATCCTTATTGATTCTTACAAAATCTAGCTCGATGACCGCCTAAAAACAATGACATCCATTTTTACTTGCTAGTATGTTGGTAACATAGAATACTGATCACCTGCATGTGTCAAAGCCTCATGTACACTCTGAAGATTGAAGATGTATGTAACAGACTGAAATAACGTTCGGAATACTGATCAACTACAATTATCAAACCTTCTTATATACTGTAAAGATACGTTTACGTTACAACCACGCCGCTGGCTACTAGCTGCTCCTTGCTGGCGTATCGCATCTTGCTGCTCACCATGAAGCATTATTCCGCGGCTGTTCATATCGCTAGATGAGTCGAGAAACGTATTACTTCCTCCCACACATGTCTCGCGAAGTGATCACAATAACAAAATCCAAGAATCATGATTGAAGTCTGTATAGGTGGAAGAGACCTGGAGACACTAGAAAGTTTCGTATAGATTATATAATGGTAAAAGAGAAATTTCAGAACGAGATCATAAACTGGAAGACTTTTGCAAGGGCTGATGTCAGCTCTGACCACAATTTAATGCTGATTGCATGATGAACTATCGAAAACTGAAGAAACTAAAAAAAATAGGAAATTATGGAGATGGGACCTGGATGAGTTGAAAGAACCGGAGGTTGTTCCCAGTTACAGATGGAGTACTAGGCAGCGATCAGCGATTGACTGAAACTGAAATTTAAGTTTCGAAATGAAAAAACTAAAAATGCAGCTAACCAAGTAGGCGAACGCGAATAGAAACGTCGAAAGAATGACACTGACTGAAAGCGCAAAATGACTAAGCAGTAAGATGATCAGTCTAAGCACACAAAATCTTATACAACAATTGAAATGATAGATCCTGTCAATAGGAAAGTTAATGACATGTTTGGAGAACAGAAAAGCAGCTGTAAGAATATAAAGAGCTCAGACTGAAATGCAGTACTAAGCAAAGGAAGGAAAGCTAAAATGTGGAAGAACTATACAGAGGTGCTGACACCGAAAATGACCTTGCAGGCAGTATTATAGAAAACCAAGAAGACTTGGATGAGGATGAGGTAGGAAATGCAATAATGCGAGAAAAAACTGAGAGGACACAGAAAGACGGAAGGTGAATCTAGGTCCATGGAAGAGACGACATTCTCTCAAAACTACTACTACTCGAAGAGCCAGCCCCAGAAAACCCATTGCACCTTGTGTGCAAGGTGTGTGAGACAAGCGAAATTTTCTCAGACTACAAGAAGAATGTAATAATTCTAATTCCAAAGAAAGTAGATACTGACTGGTATGAATATTACCAGTTTAATAAAATACTAAAATGAATTATTTACAGAACAACGACAAAACTGGTAGAAGCCGACTTCTGAGAAGTGTATTTTGGGTTTTGGAGAAATGTACGAACATGTGGGGTGGTACCGATCCTACGAATTATCTTAGAACATAGTTAAGGAATGGAAATCCTACGATTATACATTTTGTAGATTTGGAGAAAGTTTATGACAATGTCGACTGGAATACAATCTTTAAAATTCTGTAGGCAGCCAGGGTAAGAGATAGGGAGCCAAAGGCTACTTACAACTCGTTCAGAAATCGGACGGCAGTTATAAGAGTCGAGTGGCATGAAAGGGAGGCAGTGGTTTAGGAGTTAGGCAGTATTGTAGCCTATCCCCGATGTTTTCCAATATGCACATTGAGAAAACACTAAGAAAACGGAAGAAAAATATGGACAAGGAATTCAAGTTGCAGAAGGAAAACCGAAACGTTGAGATTTACCGATGACATTGTAACTCTATCAGAGGCAGCAAAGGATTAGGAAAAGCAGTTAAACTGGATTGACAGTGTCCTGAAAGAAGGACGGAGTCAGGATGGAAAGAGCTGCACACACATTCACTTCTCGATTCACACATGACTTACTGTGTCGGCCATATATGATGTGTCTGTTCACTCCTGCCAATGCAATGTGATTCACCGATACTTAGAAGATTTTGTAGTAGAATTTACAGCCTCCAATACGACTCCTGTTATCTCTTCCACAACATTAATGTCGTCGGAAGTGGATTCATTGCCAGTAATACACTACTGGCCATTAAAACTGCTTCACCAGGAAGAAATGCAGATGACAAACGGGTATTCATTGGACAAATATAGTATACTAGAACTGAAAAGTGATTACATTTTTACGCAATTTGGGTGCATAGATCCTGAGAAATCAGTACCCAGAACAACCACCTCTGGCCGTAATAACGGCCTTGATACGCCTGGGCATTGAGTCAAACAGAGTTTGGATGGCGTGCACAGGTACAGCTGCCCATGCAGCTGCCCATGCAGCCCATGCAGCTTCAACAGTTGCTCGGCCACCATTGACCAGACGTTTTAAGTTGGTGAGAGATCTGAAGAGTGTGCTGGCCAGGGCAACAGTCGAGTATTTTCTGTATCCAGAAAGGCCCGTACAGGACCTGCAACACGCGGTCGTGCATTATGCTGCTGAAATGTGGGGTTTCGCAGGGATCGACTGAAGGGTAGAGCCACGAGTTGCAACAAATCTGAAATGTAACGTCCACTGTTCGAAGTGCCGTCAATGTGAACAAGAGGTGTCAGAGACGTGTAACCAATGGCACCCCATAGCATCGTACTGGTGATACGCCAGTATGGCAATTACGAATACACACTTCCAATGTGGGTTCACCACGATGTCGCCAAAGACGGATACGATCATCATGATGATGTGAACAGAACCTGGATTCATCCGAAAAAAAAATTACGTTTTGCCATTCGTGCACTCAGGTTCGTCGTTGAGTACACCATCGCAGGCACACCTGCCTGTGATGCAGCGTCAAGGGTAACCGCAGCCATGGTCTCCGAGCTGATAGTCCATGCTGCTGCAAACGTCGTCGAACTGTTCGTGACGATGGTTGTTGTCTTACAAACGTCCCCATCTGTTGACTCAGGGATCGAAACGTGGCAGCACGATCCGTTACAGCCATGCGGATACGATGCCTGTCATCGCGACTGCTAATGATACGAGGCCGTTGGGATCCAGCACGGCGTTCCGTATTACCCTCCTGAAACCACCGATTCCATATTCTGCTAACAGTCATTGGATCTCGACCAAAGCGGGCAGAAATGTCGCGATACGATAAACCGCAATCGCGATAGGCTACAATCCGACCTTTATGGAAGTCGGAAACGTGATGGTACGCATTTCTCCTCCTTACACGAGGCATCACAACCAACATTTCACCAGGCAACGCCGGTCAACTGCTGTCTGTGTATGAGAAATCGGTTGGAAACTTTCCTCATGTGAGCACGTTGTAGGTGTCGCCACCGGCACCAACCTTGTGTGAATGCTCTGAAAAGCTAATCATTGGCATATCGCCTCATCTTCTTCCTGTAGGTTAAATTTCGCGTCTGTAGCACGTCATCTTCGTGGTGTAGCAATTTTAATGGTCAGTAGTGTAATACGCATATAGACAAACAAATTTCTTAATAAATGTCTGCAACGAAACACATGCACACTAATTAGTGGATTATAATGATTTAGAAAGACATTATTGTCTCGACTGTAGACACACTGGAGCTGCGATGGGGAACTTTGGCTAGCGGCGGTGGTGCCATCTGCTGAAGCATCGTACGGAGCGTCTGTGGGATCACAGGATGTTTTGAGCCGGGAGGCAGCACGGTTCGGCAAGTACCTGAAACGTGGCCCTGATTAGCACAGACGGCTACAGGAAGTGTGTTACGATTGTAATCGGCCTTGCAGCGGTACTGGTATTTGGTAGCTGCGCAGCATTTGCATCAGAGTCGACATTACCGACCAGTATTGACTGAAGTGGAATCAACTACTACCCCGTGGTGAATTACATTGGTACAGCTAAACTTCCAGCAGGGAAGCTGTTTGCGTATTGAACCACGGCTACATAAAGAACATGTAATACATCGGTACGTTTTCTCTGAAACTGGAAGTGCTCCATATAGTTACTTGATAGCTTCCTCCACCAACCCGTGACCTCAGCAAGTGCATTTGAACTTTCTTGTAGAACTCTAGCGTTCGGTTATACAAGTTATTGATACAGTGGTCACAGGCGGCGCCTCCGTTGTGGACTTGTATTTGTGAACGTCTTTTCACTGTATGTAGTTAGCATTAATGTGTAAGTCATGAAGTCTAGTAAGTCACTAGCTTACAGAAATTCAACTTTAATGTTTAGTGTATTCACTTAGGATTGTATTATTACATTTGTTTGTAACTGTCACAGTTTGAATATTGTGATTTATTTTTATCGGGTGCCAAGATCTTCTAGAAATTAAATGTTATTCCGTTCAGTAGCTTCATGGGGTATAATTGTAAACTGTTTTGTTCTTTGGTTTATTGGAAATTTCACCTGCCTAGTGTGAATTGGTATAGACCCTATTATACATAATACAATATGGAAGTACTCACTGAAGATGTCGTTCTGTAATTTAGATACTAATTAATTTTTATACGTAGTTAGTGTTTTGGCTGACATAATATGATAGTCGCAGGTTGAAAATGGCACAACAACGAATGTAATGGTTCCTTGATGACTGCCAGTATTCGTTATCTTCCAAATAACCGATGATGTTGTCATGTTTAATCTGTCATCATTGCCTGTCCTGTGGACGCACTGTGTAATTTCTTGTGATTCTTACTGTATAATTTGCTATACTGCTTTCGCTGGGCGCTGAGTCACGTGACTTGAGAATATTTTATCAACTAACTGTAATTTCTTGAACTGCCGAAGTGTTACTGATTCTTAAATTAATTTTACCACTTGTGAAATAAGTTTATCATTTCATTTTTAAAGTCATCGTTAACTAGTTGTATTGTACTTTTCTGTAATTGTGAAGAAAACTGTGTTGACTCTTGGCTAGATAAAATTAATTTAAAGTAAATTTATTTTATGTTACAGAATGTATGTTTTTGAATTAATACGTGTTTGAAATTGTCATTACAAACGTTATCCACTGACCCCTCGGTCCCAATACCAGGGTGGTAGACTATCGTGTCACACTACGTCTCCCGTTACTTGCTTGTGCTATGGTCCGATCATGTATATTGGTCCAAAAGTGAAATAAATGTAAGGCAGAAACTACTGACCCCTCGGTCCACATACCAAGGTGGTAGACTATCGTGGCACACTACGTCTCCCTTTACTTGCTTGTGCTATGGTCCGATCATGTATATTGGTCCAAAAGTGAAATAAATGTAAGGCAGAAACCACTGACCCCTCGGTCCACATACCAAGGTGGTAGACTATCGTGGCACACTACGTCTCCCGTTACTTGCTTGTGCTATGGTCCGATCATGTATATTGGTCCAAAAGTGAAATAAATGTAAGTCAGAAACCACCGACCCCTCGGTCCACATACCAATGTGGTAGACTATCGTGGCACACTACGTCTCCCGTTACTTGTTTGTGCTATGGTCCGATCATGTATATTGGTCCAAAAGTTAAATGAATGTAAGGCAGAAACCACTGACCCCTCGGTCCACATACCAAGGTGGTAGGTAGACTATCGTGGCACACTACGTCTCCCGTTACTTGCTTGTGCTATGGTCCGATCATGTATATTGGTCCAAAAGTGAAATAAATGTAAGTCAGAAACCACTGACCCCTCGGTCCACATACCAAGGTGGTAGACTATCGTGGCACACTACGTCTCCCGTTACTTGTTTGTGCTATGGTCCGATCATGGATATTGGTCCAAAAGTGAAACAAATGTAAGGCAGAAGAAATTTGCCATGCCCCATGCCTGATGACTTGTTATGTCATTCTAACGGCAGCCATGGGTGAGATTCACTGTCATCCAGTGCATCCAGGAACACCATACTATGGCCTCACTCTCTGGCTTCAGACTTTCTGCATCCATGTACCATTGTGCGATCACGCATTGTGAGAAGACGCACGTGTTGATGAATTGGTAGGGCTCACAAATAAAGTGAATGGTTTCACAACCAGTTAACTTTAGAATTCTGGCTAAGAACTAGTGTCAACCGATTTAAATTCATTGACACGAAATTGACGGAATCTATGAGCAGAAGTTTAATGACGAAACGTAATATCAATGAAGTGTACTCAGAATATCGCTCACTTAAATGCAATTGATGTGACTAATAATGATGTATGGCACACTGGGACTCCATTCCATACATCTAGTTTATCACAAATAGTCTAAATATTTTCTATGTGCGTTTATGGCTCCCCTCCACCAGCAATATCTTGCATTTATCATAGAAACTCCATCGTCGCAGGTCTGTAGCTTTCGGTGTGATTTTTCTTCAAGGAATTTCACAAAAAAAAAAATCGTCATCTACGCTGCTGCAGATAACTTTTCTCAAAATGAAAACTCTTTGCGGAATACAAATAAAGCTATTCGTTGAAAAAAGAAATCAGATTGTGCCAGAGAGAATGGGGAGGGTTGCTTGACTGTGTTGGCTATTGTTAACAAATTTTATTACAATAAAAAAAAACTAAGTACTAAATCTCAAGCGCAGTGATTTTAATACAAAAATTTGTTTCAGTTTATTTACCAAAAATCAAATTGAATATAACAGCACAAGCACAGTGGCCACTATAAGAAGGCCAGGAACATAATGAGTTTCCCTCCAGTTAGTAAAATTTTAAAAAATTATATGATTACCTTTACAAACATGGGGGTTGCATTCAGCACCCGTTTTCCGTTTTATAAAGAAAATATAGCTTCCAGGTTTCTTCTGGGTTACTGACAGGGCCCTCAGGACTCTTTTTGATGTGTCACGCAAAAGGACCCCTAAACACTAGGTAAGTCTGCCAAATGCAAACAGAGATGAAGCCATTACCGCCTGCAGCTATCACTGCAAGACGCCTATGCAATGTAGACCATCTCAGCGCGATACAAAAAGTCCTTCCGTCCACAGAGCTATGCTGC
Organism: Schistocerca nitens; assembly: GCF_023898315.1. Taxonomy (NCBI): domain Eukaryota; kingdom Metazoa; phylum Arthropoda; class Insecta; order Orthoptera; family Acrididae; genus Schistocerca; species Schistocerca nitens. The sequence continues at coordinate 704,401,022 of NC_064617.1, read as the reverse complement.
TCCGCAGAGCGCTGTTGTTGCCCCCTATTTGATGCCCAGACAGCGTGTGGTAGAGCACTTAGCCGTAAAAGGCAAAGGTCCTGGAATCGAGTCCCTATCTGCAAACCACTTTAATCTGCTAGGAAGTTCCAGATTCTGCTACAGAGTGAAAAACGTGTTCTTGAAACATTCCCCAGTTTGCGGCTAAGCCATGTCCCTGCAATATCCTTCCTTCCAGAGATGCTACTCTTGCAAGTTCTGCAGGACAACATCTGTGAAGCTTTGATGCTAGGAGGTATGATATCGGCGGAAGAAAAACTGTGAAGATAGGTCGTATGTCGTGTTTGCGTAACTAATGTGGTTGAGCACTTGCCTGCGTAAGTCAAAGCCATTAGGTTCGAGTCCCCGCCTGGCATACAATTTTAATCTTCAAGGAACTTTCATATCAGCTCACACTCCACTGCAGAATGAAATACTTATTTTACTGAATAAATTCTTTTGTCATTAATATAAAGTTTAATATGGGTCCTGTCAGAAAGGTCACAGTTCGTAGTAACAGACGCGAAGTCATCAAGTAATACAGAAGTAACATCCGGCGTTCCCCAAGGAAGTGTTATAGGCCCTCTATTGTTCCTGATCAATATTAACGACATAGGAACAATCTGAGTAGCCATCTTAGATTGTTTGCAGATGATGCTGTCATTTACCGTCTTTCAAAGTCATCAGATGATTAAAACGATTTGCAATATCTGTATGGTGCGAAAAGCGGCAATTGACCCTGAATAAAGAAAAGTGTGAAGTTATTCACATGAGCATTAAAAGAAATCAGCTAAATTTCGATTACGCGATAAGTCACACAAATCTGAGGGCTGTAAATTCAACTAAATGCTTAGTGATTACAATTACAAATAACCTAAACTGGAACGATCACATAGATAATATTGTGGGTAGAGCAAACCAAAGATTGCGATTCATTGGCAGAACACTTAGAAGGTGCAACAGGTCTACCAAAAAGACTGCTTACACTACGCTTGTCCGCCCTATTCTGGAGTATTGTTGTGCGATGTGGGATCCGCATCAAGTGGAACTGACGGATGACATCGAAAAAGTACAAAGAAGGGCAGCTCGTTTCGTATTATCGCGAAATAAGGGAGACAGTGTCACAGACATGATACGTGAACTGGAGTGGCAATCATTAAAACAAAGGCGTTTTTCGTTACGACGGGATCTTCTCATGAAATTTCAATCACCAGTTTTCTCCTCCGATTGCAAAAACATTGTGTTGGCACCCACCTACATATGGAGAAATGATCATCACGATAAAATAAGAGAAATCAGGGCTCGCACGGAAAAATTTAAGTGCTCATTTTTCCTCTGTGCCGTTCGAGAGTGGAACGGTAGATAGACAGCATGAAGGTGGTTCATTGAACCCTCTGCCAGACACTTTATTTTGAATAGCAGAGTAATCACGTAGATGTAGATGTTGGGCAAGTGAACACAAAAAAACTCTTCTTCTCTGTATGTTCTTGATGGGTTTACAAAGAGAAGCATATGTACCGGCCACATATAACTGGGCAACAACTTCTCCATTATTTTACTTTACTAACAGCCAGGAAGCTCTGCACCCGGAACGTATCACCTGGTTCGAAGTGAGTATTATACATTTGGACTTTTCTGTCATGACCACATTCCAGATTAACTTTATACCGCTTCCAGCTGTCTCGGATCTGCGCTCCATCAATTTTCTCAGCTAACATTTGATTAATAGAGCATAAATACGCTAATGGCAGGTTGGGCTTACACACGAAGGTTAGTGTACAGCCATACTGAAGACCAAAGCCGATCAACGAAGCGACTGGTCTCACCTGAAAGATCTTGATGGTACGACGGTGGATCGTAAATTGCGGTCAGCCCATTGCACTAATGAAGGGTTAAAACAATAGGGCGTCGCAGTGGTATGCGGATTTCGTCTTCCGGAACCGGAACCGCGAAACAGCCTAGATATGATTGGTGCAGTACTATCAGACACTAAATATTGACACTGATCGATGATACCTAACAAGGTCTGCAAACAATTAATAGTGCCTTGCGTTGTCGTATCACGGGACGGGAACAACTAGCAAAAGCGGGTGAACGCATCCATATGAACCATTCCTGACTCACAACCACGGAAGAGAGCCTCCATTCTCTAAGTATAACGTCTTCACTGGTGACGTTACCATAGCAGAAGCTAACAATACGTGGCATGTATTCGCCTTTGGTTTACTCACTGCACAAATCTGCAAGTCTGTACTCACTCCATGATTTTCTTGTCCATGCCCGGCCAGATGATAATTTTAAGAGCATTCATCAAGGTTTTAAGTATTCTTATGTGACCACCAACTTGCGATTCGACGAAGTATTTCCATATTAAGGGGCAGTGAATCAGAAGGTAAAACTACTTTGCTCCGTTTACTCCTCCGGGCTGGATAGCAGAAAACATTTGCTTTTCAAGTTTAAACGATAGGACTTCACACTTCAGCCTGCCTTCATTATCTCCTTAATTTCATTTAAGCCAACGCTGCAGTCCTGGTATGTAACAATGTCCTTAAACGTCCCTGGGAGATGGGTGGGTACAGCACCAATGAACTCGCTTCATGCTGACTGTCCCTAGAAAGATTCGCCCACAAGGTTGTTTGGTGTTCTCATCGCTGAACATATGACTACAGCAGTCAGCAAAAACATTATACACTCCTCGTATAAGAAGCACAGTAAACCGAAAAGTGGGGATTCGAACTGCCCATATAGTGATACTTTCCTTGCGTGGCTATCTTCCCAGCATTCCACTGAGGCCCTGGTTACCAGTATCTACGATGAACGGATGGTGCTCCAGAATTCTTCAGGGACAAATATTTTCGACAATTCAGGTTCGTGAACGCAATTTTAATTTCTAATTTTGACAAATGATAGTAGGAAGGGGTGACTCATGATATAGAAAAGCCAAAACCACCTTCGGTGACATTAAAAGCACCGCCCTTAACATTAAATAAGTAATGGGAATTCCACTGTTAAATGCAGAGGAGACAGTGGGTAGGTGGAAAGAGTGCACTGAAAGCTTCTATGAGGGAGAGGACTTGTCTGACGACGTATTAGAAGATGAAAGAGAACTCTATATGGAAGTGATAGATTGTACACTATTATAATCATATTTTAGGAGATCTGTCGGAGACTTAAGATCAAATAAGGAGGAAGTAATGCATAAGGCTTCACTGGAATTTCTAAATTCATTGGGGGAAGTGGTAACAAAAAAATTGTTCAAATGGCTCTGAGCACTATGGGACTTAACTTCTGAGGTCATCAGTCGTCTACAACTTAGAACTACTTAAACCTAACTAACCTAAGGACATCTCACACATCCATGCCCGAGGCAGGAATCGAACCTGCGACCGTAGCGGTCTCGCGGAACTAGACAGCAGCGCCTAGAACCGCTCGGCCACCCCGGCCGACCGGAAGTGGTAACAAAACGATTATTCACGTTGTAATGTATCATGCCGATTTACCATCAGACTTTCGGAAAAACATCGTCCACGCATTTCCGAAGACTCGTCCGATAAGGGCGAGCATATTCGCACAACCAGCTTAACAGTTCATGCATGCAAGTTCCTGAGAAGAAAAGCATACAGAAGAACGAGAAAGAAAATGCTGGATCTGTTAGATAAAGATCACTTAGGCTTTAGGAAATGTAAAGCAGCAGAGAGGCAGTTCCGACGGCTCGGCTGATAATGGAAGCAAGACTGAAGAAAAGTCAAGACACGTTCATAGGATTCGTCGACCTCTAAATGTGTTCGTCAGTGTCAAATGGTGCAAGGTATTCGATACGCCGAGAAAAATAGGGGTACGCTGTGAAGAAATACAAGTAATATGCAATATGTACAAGAAACAAGAGGGAGCAATGAGATTGGAGGACCAAGAACGAAGTGCTCGGATTGGCTCAAATGGTTCAAATGGCTCTGAGCACTATGGGACTTAACTTCTGAGGTCATCAGTCCCCTAGAACTTAGAACTACTTAAACCTAACTAACCTAACGACACCACACACATCCATGGCCGAGGCAGGATTCGAACCTGCGACCGTAGCGGTCCTGCGGTTCCAGATTGTAGCGCCTAGAACCGCACGGCCACCCCGGCCGGATTAAAAAGGGTGTAAGACAGGGGTGAAGTCTTTCGCTGCTACAGTTCAATCTGTACATCGAAGAACAAATGACGGAAATAAGGCCAGCCGCTGTGGCAGAGCGGTTCTAGGCACTTCAGTCCGTAACCGCGCTGCTGCTACGGTCGCAGGTTCGAATCCTGCCTCGGGCAGGATGTGTGTGATATCCGTAGGTTAGTTAGGTTTAAGTAGTTCTAAGTTCCAGAGAACTGATGACCTCAGACGTTAAGTCCCATAGTGCTCAGAGCCCTTTGAACCATCTAAGAGAAAGGTTGAAAATTGGGATTAAAATTTTAAGTGAAAGACTATCAAGGATAAGATTCGCTGATCAGATTGCTATAATCAGTGAAAGTGAAGAAGAATAACAGTGAAGAAGAATGAACAGTTTAATGAGTACAGAACATGGATCGAGAGTAAATCGAAGAAAGTCGAAATTAATTAATGTTGCGGAAATGAGAACAACGATAAATGTAACGACGTTATTGGCGATCATGAAATAAACGAAGTTAAGTAAGTCTGCCACCCAGGAATCAAAATAACTCATGACAGGCGACGGAGCATGTAGGACGTAGAGAGAAGACTACAGCACAAAAAGGACCTTCCTGCCTCAGAGAAGTCTACTAAAATCAAAAATAGGTCTTAATTCGAAGTAGAAAATTCTGAGAATGTACGTTTGGAACAGTGCATTTTGTCGTAGTGAGACATAGTCTGTGATAAAAACAGATAAGAAGAGAATCGAAGAATTTGCGATGTGGTACTGCAGAAGAATGCTGAAAATTAGTTAGACTTACTTGAAAGGGAATGAGGAGGTTCTCCGCAGAAGCAGCAAGGAAAGGAAATATGGAAAACATGACAAGAAGAAGGTCTGGACGATAGGACTTTTGTTAAGATATCAGGGAATAGTTTCCATGGTACTAGACGGCGTTGTAGAGGGTAAATGTTGTAGAGAAAGACACAGTTTGGAAAATATCCAGTAAATACTTGAGAACCCGGGTTGTAAAAGGACAGGAATTGGTGGTGGGACGCATCTAACCAGTCAGAAGACTGAGGGCTAAAGAAAATAAAGAAATAAAAAGATTTTGATTAATGGAGAGAGGCATACCCCTTCTTTCGTCTTCCTGATGGGTTTCCTTATAAAACACCAGTCGCCACACATGACGTACAAGCATCCCATTGAACAATGAATTCCTTGGAAACGTCGTGCATCTGTTGTTAATGTCAGCTTAAGAATCTCGAAGCCAAGTTATTGGCAAGGACATGACTCATAGATAATTATTTCTTCCTGTATTCATTCAACGAATGAAATGGGCAGTGTTAGATATGGACGTCAAAAAGTTATCACGGTGATAAACGTTGCACATACTTGGGACAGTTAAGCGGCAGACAGTTATGAAACGCCTCAGTGTGGCTCTGATCGTACCTGGGGGAAAATGTCTCGAAAACGGCACCTGTAACTGAGAACATTTTACCTTAGAAGTTTTAATTGTGAGCCCCTTTACCCCTTAACCGACACAAGAGTTCCCAACATGTTTAACATGCTCATAGAAACTCTCGCTGAAGGTAATCTAAACATTCAGGTAGTGTTAGAGACATTTGAATTTCATATCTGAAAAAAGTGATAGCCTGGATGCAGGACAATACTTCTCCTCCATTCGAGAGTAAAAGTGGGGTACGGTTAAAATAATAGAGATTCTAGTCAGTTGCGAAGGCTGTGACTGCCTTACACTCTTCAGACTGCGTTGTATGATAATATACCTGGTTGAGAGCCAGGTGAAACAGAAATGTAGGTTGGACCTCAGAAAGGTTTATAACATTATCTCTAAGTCCAATGCACTGTATTTTACAACATGCTGAAATCCCCTACCTCATATTGGAACCAGAAATACTGGTGTAGTGCGCAGAGAGTGGGCAGTACTACTGATTCCATCCATAAGCATTTCTTCTACAACAAACTTGAGCTGTTTCATACTCGAAGGAGAAAGCCTATCTGGTGGATGCTTGATAGGAATATTCCCAGTAAGACCGATATTGTCAAATTTCGTAACCGCCAAGCCCTCAGTAGCCTCATCCGAAAAAGTCAGACATTTGCGCCATAATTGCACGGCTTGCTCGAAAGGCAGATCCGTCTATTGTTTCTCTGCTTCCCTCACCTTGGCAACCTGCGCCAGTGCTTCACGAGGGTAGTAACTAAATTTGTAATTCACTTCTCAGTGAAACAAAATGAATGTTCCCATTCCGTCTACAGCGCCAAGGCGTCAGTGGGCGCGGGGACAGAGCATTGGGATCAAGCAACAACCTGCTGGTCGAGAAAAAACCTTTATTAATCCAGTGACACATTTCGTCGTTGTCAGCGTGCGGCACACACAGCCGACTCCGACGCTGCGGGCCAGCAATGTTCAGGCTTCCACCCCAAAGGCAGAAGTCGCGAAGCGACCCTGCGTTGGTGACGTCGGGCTGGGCAATGGCTGGCGGCCCCTCAGATACTTCTTATGCTGCAATTGCCCTCTGTCTGCGCCCTGGCGACTCAGGCGTGGCTTGCGTGTTCTGCAGAGACGAGAGAAGACTGCCATGCACAGGACATTACCTCCTGCCCCCTTTCAGAAGTTTTCAAGCGGCAAGTGCAGACGGCAGGTGTGCTGCACTGGAGCTAGGCATTGTGACCCACGGTTACCCGGTATTTACTATTCCGCTACTAAATGGAAATACCATGTGGCTACTGCCTCCCGTCGCGTAGTCCGTTCGCTGGTGCAAGCCTTTCAAGTTGACGCCACTTCGGCGACTTGCGTGTCGATGGGGATGAAATTATCATGATAGGGACAACACAACACCCAGTCCCTGAGAGGAGAAAATCTCCGACCCAGCCGGGAACCGAATCCGGGCCGTTAGGTATGACATACTGTACCTTCGCACTGACCACTCAGCTACCATGGGCGGACATCCCGCTACTACTGCATTAGTTGCTCTGCAGTGAGCCACCTTTCCCGTCCAGCTATCATCTGCCTGAGCGAATAAACTAGACTTGTTACCCAAGTATCATTTAGGGAGGTGAGGTTCTGTTTAGTAAACATTTCAAGAGTTTGTCCACCCACGCAATTGCTGTTGTGCTATACTTGAAGGAAATTCTTTTATTTCCGCCAATTGTCTCCTGACCGCTGACTGAAATCGATAGTCTAAAGATAAAACGTTTCGTGATATCCATTGCTTTTTAGCTCTAAGCGACTCGCTTCCTTGAGCTTCCACTGTTCGCAATAATTTGCCACTACTGTTATATCATTGTACTGTGGGTACATCAAATGTAGATCCATTTGCTGGAAGTACAGCTCCGGTTCCATCACCTCCTCTCGGCGTGGCTGACCCTCAGCCCTACCATGGCCCCGAAGAATTGTATGACACGTGCATTTCCTCCCGTTTGGGTTCTGTGGTTAGGATATATGGTGCCTACCCCACTTTAGCACAGCTGTATCTCTACCTCGGTCATTACCACATGGCAAACCCCATCTTTCGCTATCAGCAACACGCTGTCGTCTTCTGTGTGCACAAAGTCTTTCACTGTTTCTAACCGTTCTGGATAGGTGTGTAGGAAGTGTCACCTAAACAATGCTTGCTTATCCACCACTGGTACCTCCACTGACACATACAAGCATGCATTACCCGTTCTCTCTTCCACCATTGCTCCACGAAAGTAGAAAGGCGAGTTCTGACTTTTAGGCTCTGCTACTAACTGTAATTGTAGTGGTAGTTCCTTCTGGACCTGCCTCAATCACTTCAGATATAGCTCAGTTGACAGCAGGACTGTTCTCAAATGCTCATGCAGTGTCTGACGAGTGACTTTTTGCAGGTTCACTCGACTAATGTGTCGATGATTTTATTTCCTAGAAATTCCAAAAGCCCTGTTAGCGTTATTCTCACATCCATTAGTTTTATTCGTGCTCGAGGTGCTACTAATCCCGCTTCAGATTTATAGCTGATGCTCTGGTACAATACAATATTTTTGTAGTTAGATGTCAAAACATTCATGTGTTTTTCAGCACACTGCTATCCAAACTCACAATCCATGTGGGATGTCAGTCGTCAGTTGCCCTATTCCCTTCTGCCAACGCTCTCGTGGTTTTTTTTGTTCTATTTAGCTTACTCACGTCGTTTTCATCCGCTGACCTAGAATACAGATACTCTTGTAGAAAAATCTTTATTAATTATAGCTTATAGATTTTCTCACAGACCTTTGAAATCTTCCGTGTATGACTGGTAAATACAGGATATCTGAATTTACTGTAAATTCTAGAGGAGAAAATAAGCATTTCATATTCGTTGCAAACACACTTCTTCTATCCCTTACCTCTGTTTCAATATCATTATCTTCAAATTCCTTCGCTCACTGCAACACGGAGACCCTTTAGTGCCCCAGAGTACACGCACTTAGACATTTCGAGTGCTGAACACCTTCCTTTGATCGGTCTCCAGTAACAACACCTTGCTCGTCTCATCATTTTGGTTAATTCCTACGTATACGAGGTGTGGCTAGAAAAAAAACCGGACTAGTACTGGTGAAACAATAAAACGAATGCAATAAGGCTGAAAGTCGCGTGGCCTGTCACGTGACTCTCGCTCCGCCTACTGCTCGAGTTTCATCTGCCTCCTGCACTCAGTCTGCCCGTGGCGTCTATTTTAAGTAGTTGACGTTTTATCTGTGCGTCGGAAAATGTTGAGTGTACAGAAAGAACAGCTTGTTAACATCAAATTTTGTTTCAAACTAGCCGGCCGAAGTGGCCGTGCGGTTAAAGGCGCTGCAGTCTGGAACCGCAAGACCGCTACGGTCGCAGGCTCGAATCCTGCCTCGGGCATGGATGTTTGTGCTGTCCTTAGGTTAGTTAGGTTTAAGTAGTTCTACGTTCTAGGGGACTAATGACCTCAGAAGTTGAGTCCCGTAGTGCTCAGAGCCATTTTTTGTTTCAAACTAGGAAAATCTGCAAGTGAAACGTTTGTAATGTTCCAACAAGTGTACGGCGATGATTGTTTATCGCGAACACAAGTGTTTGAGTGGTTTAAACGATTTAAAGATGGCCGCGAAGACACCAGTGATGACACTCGCACTGGCAGACCATTGTCAGCAAAAACTGATGCAAACATTGAAAAAATCGGTAAACTTGTTCGACACTTTCCTTGTCAACTCCTGTTAACTCAGACACTGCTCTGATTGTTAAACGGCGATCTTGTCGAACAAGTTTACCGATTTTTTCAATGTTTGCATCAGTTTTTGCTGGCAATGGTCTGCCAGTGCGAGTGTCATCACTGGTGTCTTCGCGGCCATCTTTAAATCGTTTAAACCACTCAAACACTTGTGTTCGCGATAAATAATCATCGCCGTACACTTGTTGGAACATTACAAACGTTTCACTTGCAGATTTTCCTAGTTTGAAACAAAATTTGATGTTAACACGCTGTTCTTTCTGTACACTCAACATTTTCCGACGCACAGACGAAACGTCAACTACTTAAAACAGACGCCACGGGCAGACTGAGTGCAGGAGGCAGATGAAACTCGAGCAGTAGGCGGAGCGAGAGTCACATGACAGGCCACGTGACTTTCAGCCTTATTGCATTCGTTTTATTGTTTCACCAGTACTAGTCCGGTTTTTTTCTAGCCACACCCCGTATACGTTAATTTTGCTAATCCTGTCTGCAAAATCCTCTAAGGTCTCATCAGGCCTCTTACTATTCTGCTTCTTACAGCTTTGTACTAATCCTTGTCTGAGCTCATGCTTCTGTGCATCGTACAAAGGACTTCGCTTCTCCAGAAAGTTGCAGTCTTGCTATTTGCAAGAACTGTCTGTCTGACCAACCCCGTAACTCAGCCTATGACAAGAGATCCTCCACAAATAGTAATACATCCTTGGATGACCTACCGGAAAAGGGAATAACAAGGATCGTAACAGTTATATCTACCCTAGACTCTGTGATAATCGAAACTCCTCGTTTTTCGCTGCCAGCTCGTTGTTTGCCTATATATTTTCCGCTCTTAACTACGCTACCTAATTAACTAACTTTTGCACAGATTCTCGTCCTGTGACATCTTGTGTCTCGTTTTACTGTATGTTACGGGTACAATGAGATCATCTAGCAAAAGCAATCATGAAATGCGGGGCAATAACATATGCAATGGCCTAGGAACATGTTACTTATCAATGAGTGAACAAGGATTCCGTTTTCTTTTGTGATACTTGCGTAAGAATGGGAAGAGTTAAGTTAGTTCCCATAAGAAAATTGTTTGAAACAATAATTTATAATTTCCAGAAATACTTCCTTCCAAATTTGTACCTTACCGTAGATGAAAACTGTTAGCGTTTAGGGGTAACTGTCATTTTCGACTGTTCATACTTAGTAAAGTCGCTAAGTATGGGCTGAAAACATTTGCTTTAGTTGACGCTAAAACAGCGTCTACAGTAAATTTAGAAACGTGCCGTAGGTTCGCAGCCCGATGAACCTTATACACAAAGCAGAGCCCAAATGATGTAATACGAATGTTGGAGCCAGCTGCCGGCACAAACAGAAATGTAACCGTCGAAAATTTATTTTAGACATATTCCGTAAGAGAAAGTCTCACAGTTAAGGGTCTTAATTAGGTGGGAACACTTCGCTGAAATAACCGGGAAGTGTCTCTGAAGCTAAAGAAAGAAACTACTAAATTGTGGGGGTCTGATATCTTAACTGAGATACTCTAGTGAGCAAAAAGGTGCTATAATCCAAATAATGCTTCTCTGTCCTCCCAACATGGGTAAGTAAATTCGATCTGGGTGGAGCACCTCTTCCAGTTGGATTTGGTTCTAGATAGTTCGATGCATCAAAGCCAGCTTTCTTCATATAAAAGTCAAGATTTTCTCTCTATCCAAAAAAAATTGTTGGGATCGAGTTGGCTTTTATAGTAACGAAGTGTAATAATGGTCTAGTGGAAAGTGAATGTCTAAAAGCTTTTTTCACTTTGGTATCGTAGAGTAACCATATCTTACTAAGTTGACATATCTGTTATTTCAAATATGCCCCCAAAGTTTCTCCAAAATTCCTCTCGTAAGGGTGAGTAGGCCAGTTATCACCAATTTTATGATGTAAGGAAGGTTTAGCGTGCCTCAATTCATCTTCACCGATATAAACTGCAGTCAAATAGTAGTGAGAAGCTTATCGCAAATTGAGACAATTTAGCCACATTCAATTTGGTGGGGTCGTATCTCCTGCCGAACTCTGTCGAATTATTGTTTATTTTATGACCGTCGTGGGACAGATAAGTCCTTTTATGAGTTTCTCAAGACGTTAAAGGTATGTTTTAGTTTGGGATGTCTCTGAACTAAGCCCTCTCTCTTAAAGCGAGATGCAATGTAACGACACAGTGTTTTAAAGCTTTGTAAGATCTAGATAAAGCAACCCACTGCTCATAGAATTATATCTGCGACCAAAGCTATACTGCCACATGCTGAAACTTTGACAAGGCGGATGTTAGGAGAAGACTACTCTACTTCTCTTTGATTTCTGTTCAGACATCACAAACAGTGCTGCCGTAATATAATCCACATAGTTAGCAGCCTGACTTACTAATTGTTCGTGGCATTCCGCCAGGAAATAATTCCAGGAGTATGACGGATGTTTCTTGATGATAAAAAAAGAACAAAGAAGGGGTGTCGTGTCTTGAAAGGGGGGGGGGGGAGATGGATTACTTTACTCTCCAATCTCAGATGAACCGAAAAGTGATTTCTTTACTTATTGTTGGTGTGCTCTTTATCTCATATTACGAGCTTCTGTCTCATCTATGTAAAGCATGTCGCATTTTCCGTATGCTCTTTATTACGCAGCTAAGTCAATTAGTTCATTTTCCCCATACTGACCCTGAGCGTTGACTTGTATTTTAGATCGAAAACTAATCTTTTCATTTGTGTTACCGAAACATGGGCGATCTCATAGAAACCTTTCACTATATACTCCAGCACAGTATAATTATTATCGTTCAAATTTTTTGAAATGGATGTGCTGTTCGTACTTTCCTTTATGGTGTGTTTCACTTTAAGGTTCTCACATAACTTACCTAACAGTTCTGTATGATATGTCTTGCCAGGTGCCACTTGTTTGAAAATAACTTTCTGATAGCATTGTCATTCAATGGCCGTCTTAAAATATATAAAACAGCGAACGAAAATAAGTTTAAATGTGCTTTTAGGCGTAGCATTATTACTCATTTACATCTGTACAAGTAAATCTTCATTAGATTTAAATATTGTTTTTCATTAAATTTGGTTAAGTTTAAACGTAGAGGATTTTCTGTTTGGTAATCCCCTGTCCCGAAATAAACTGTATCTTTTGGCGCGTAACCCTCAGTGTCTTACTCTCGCTCTCGTTCTCTCTGAAAAACACGATAGCATCAACATGTCTACAGCAGTAAATAATTTTATTGTCAATGAGAGGATTGGTCTTGATAAGGAAAACACTTATTCCAAATGGTTAATTTAGAATACAGCCTGTAGCCAATGATGAGGTGTATCCAAGGTCGTCGTGGGAGTATTCAGCGTAAAACACATTGGCACGATATGGGTCAGTACCGAAAACAATATTATATGAATGGCAACATGTCGACCTTTACGACACGATCACAACTAGGGGAGTGGGCCACGTCACTACATACCGTCAAACAAGACTGGCGGATTTGGAGCACATGCGTTTGCAGTTAAAGAACCAATTTTCGGGGTCACATCGCATGACACGCAGAGGAACTTCAAGAATTTGTAACATTCTGCGTGGTGTCTGTTTGTTCTGTATCGTGTCTCCCTACCACTTTCGCGCAACGACGCTCTGAGCGTGTTTTTTAGGGAATTGACTAGTTTGAACCTGGGACCTGTTGCTGGTAAGGAGACGCCAGAACACACATAACATGTAGAATTCAGAAGAGTTCAGTGAGACTAGCGATGATATAACCAAATACTAAATGATTTCAGCGTCAGCTCCACTGTACTCCCTGTAAAAGAATCTTAATACTAACTAAATTTAGTGGAAGGGGTTCAAGGCTTTCCTATTTTTAGTTAGCTGGTAAAAGAACGTCGAAAAAGCAGTTAAGTTTACCATTGGAATTTTATTCTACTCACAAAACATTGTTTATAAATTGCACTATTGATAAAAGGAAATGTTTTAATACAGGATGGTAAAAACCAACTGCGTTCAACAAAAATGTGAACGAATATTCCCTGAATGGGTTTCCAAGTTCTACAATGGATCGAAGGATGACCTATGCCATATCACATCTATAATCTAAGTTTAAATTAAGTTTCACAAAAGAGAAAACTATCAAAAATGGTCTACAGTGACCCTCAATCATCTTTAATTACTTATCTAACTTGTCGAAAATTACAGTGGCTGATGTGGCTTCTCAATAACTATATAACAGAAAAATCATTGCGTTTCAGATTTATACTTCAAGTGGCAAATGTGAACACCATGAGCTTTAATTGACGATCGACACTAGTATTACGCAAAAAGGGGATGTAACATATGAGACTTCTGCAGTTCTGAGTGAAGCTTTATGCGCTGTTATGCGGCATCGCGTGCGTTCATTACCTTTCGGTGTTCGTCAGGGGGCGGCGGGCAGCACATCTCCACTCACCTCACCGTCTCGGAAGCAACTCTCTCCTAACTTCTCCTTACTACAATTTACCGAAGTTGGTTTAAAAAAACCCTCTGGCTGTGTTTTCATCTGACCAATCAGGGTCTCAATGTTAACCTTAAGCTCCGCCTACAAAAATTCTGTCCATCCAACGAGAAACGTTATACTTTTCGGGGTGGGGCAATGTTTTTAAAGTTTGCAACGTAACAGAGACGCGAGAAATTCTCACGCTAAAACTTGCAGCTGGTGTGGTTCTTTTAATGTTATCGTAAGATCTATACTTTTCTTCTGGAGGGCTCTATCTTCTAACATGGGCTGGGGGGTGGTCCTGACGTAACAGAGATGCGAAAAAGTCTCACGCTAAGGCTCTAGCTTTTAACATGGGCTGGGGGGTGGTCCTAACTGTTAGCTGGCGACGTGGGTGTCTGTCCCTTATCGTAGGGCCTTCTAACTTAACACGGTTCTGCTCTCGGCCTCTGTTCTCGTTTCTCCCCTCGGAACTGCGTCTGTCTCGCGGTGGGAAGGTATGACATGCATTTAGGGATTCTTGTGTTAGTCTGTGGTATTCCATTTGCTCACTCGTTACTCGTATTACTTCCGTTAATCTAATGTCACGATTTATTCGGAGCTATGTGACATACTACTGGATTTGCTTATCATCTCAGGGTTTCATGGAAGGTGTTGGATTTGCCTGACACCTTACAAATTTCATAATAGAGAACACTAACTTCTTTGACAAGATCGCTGATATTAACCAATTCTCTGGACAACCGGTTTCGGTAATCACCTGAAGATGATAATATTGACTATCAAATAGAATTTTCTGGTTGTTTTGGTTTCTTCAGTCCACTTGTAGCTTGAGGCACTCATATAAAATAAACTACACGTTGACTTTGATGACGATTATGGATATGATTCAGGAAAACACCTTCAGTCGCGTTGGTCATCCCTGGCTGATGAATGATCGACAAGGAGAGCACATTGTTTCACAGTTCACTTGCCATGTGCTACAGTGAGAGCAGTTTATCGGCCATACTAATCATAGGGCCCAGATCTGACCATCTCTCCTTATACGGCTAGGTCTCTTTTACATCTAAATGCAACCATAGTGTGGGTAGTTCCCACTAGCTGATTTGCTGTTCACAATAACCAGAGCGGCAGGACGCACAATGGGTGCCGCAGTGGCTTCAGAGCGAGATAATTGAATTACAGAGCCAGTGATCAGGAACGTGAGTTTATTTGCTGCCTCACTGCCCCCGCAACGACTTTTGTGCGTCATCGATTCCATACAGTCAACGGGATAACTGCATCACGGTAGCATTTTACGAGGTCAGTATATACCTCTCCAAAGCGGTATTCGTGTGAGAAGGTAGTGCACACAATAAGTTGGCATGAGTATTGATGTTTGCGGCTTCGTGCCAGCTGTTTAATCGGGAATCGTTCATTTTAGCTGAGATTGAACATCAGATGGCTGAAATTTTCCGTGGTAATAAAATCTGAAAGGAATTAAAAAAATCAAGAGTTTGCTTTTCTACATATTGTACCTAAGCATAACTATTATCTTACCTCACGTAAGCAACAATCTCAATGCAAGCAATAAAGACTAGTGTGTTTGCGAAAAAATATGAGTATGTGAGGAAGACGAATGCTCGACTTCGTTTTATTGGGATAATTTTGCCAAAATATAGCTCATTCACAATGGAGACGGCGCGTAGAACGCTAGTGCGACCCATACTTGAGTACTGTTCCAATGTTTAGACTCCCCATCAGCTCGCAAGTAATAGGAGACGTATCCTGAACTCAAATGGTACTCCCCGGAGGGGAGACGATGCTCTTTCCGTAAGCGATAATTGTGCGAAATTAGAGAACAGGCAGTTGAGACCTACTGAAGAACAATTCTTCTGCCGCCATCGTACATTTCGCATAAGGACTCTCAAGAGAAGATGCGAGAAACCAGCGCTCGTACTAAGGCTTTTAGGCAGTCGCTTTTCTCTCGCTCCGTTTGCGGTTGCAATAGGAAAGGAAATGACTAGTTGTGGTACAAGTTACACGCCGCCATGCTCTGTACGGTGGTTTGCGGTGTACTATGCATCTAGCTGTAGATATAGATACAAGTCAGAATGAATGTATTATAAAGTAAACAGCGCATGGTAAAAAAGTGAATAAATGAGGTAGCTCTGCTGAAGGCGATACACTAAACGTAAGCTAAACCTTTTCCTTAACCTTCGGCAAGGACAGATATAATCAGTAAGAAAGTAATCAACACCCTGCCTCGGCATCCATTTCGGTCTTCCCGTCTCCATTCGTAACAGGACACCATAATCATCACGTTATCGCCTGCTGCGTCTACTCATTGTGTGTGTATGAGTTAACGAGCATTGCTCACTCATTTGAGTCCAGGACCGGATGCCACAAAGGGCGCAGATTCACCACGAGATGGGGAAACTCACAGGCTTCTATTGTGTATTGAGGCCTCAGTGCTGTAGAGTGCGAGTGGGACAAACGAGAACCTACGTCCAGGGAAACCCAGTAGAAGGCTTTTGTGGCCGAGGAGACGTAGCAGTGTTAAATATGGCGGACCTAAGATCAGCCATTAAGGAGAACATTTATGGAAACTAATTCTGTAGTAATGCAGGGACTGAAGTCACAATAATTTTAATCTGACAACCTCCATAAATTTTCATGGTGATCCCAATAAAACTTGAATATTGACCATATGTATAATAGTTTAGGATTTACTGTTAAAGTGAAATTCACAAGTTTAGTAACAAAGACCTGAATGCTAAAATCTGAATTCTTAAGTCGATCTTAACGATCGACATTTCATATAGAAGCGCATAATTAAAATGAAAAATGTTGTAAATGTCAACTATGTACCATTTTTTTAGAGATACAGTAAATTTAAATTATCAGTAATTTCAGTTAAGCATTAGATCTTCATTTCCTCCACACAAAACACATTGAACGATGACAGCATGACACCTTATTGAATCATTAGGTAACAGAATATTTGTTGTAAAGTTTAGTGTATAATAGTCACTTTTGTTCTTTATTTATTTATCAGAAAGCATATTGGTCAAGGGTATTGGTCGTGACATTCAAAGTTAAGAAGGAAATTGTATTGGTTTTATGAAAAACAATTTAACGTAAATTATGTTATGGACATTATTGTTACTTTACTTAGAACATGAAGGTGGTCAAGCTTTGATTACTTAAATATGTTAAAATGTAAAATAATGTAGAAAAAGCTTTAGCCAATCAGATGGACGGCTTCAGGGAAGGGAACTACACTAGTCCGTTGAGCGACGATGCTCGGCACGGCGGAAACGCGGCCGGGTACGGGCAGAGGGCAGTTCTGATCGAGACACCAAAGGGTACAGTTCGGATTGAGACGCGAAAGCGGACAGTCGGTCTTTAGGCAGCTAGGAAGTGAAATGACGCAGAAAATTTCGCGTTGTGTGATATCACGGGACTTGGTCTCCGAGCGGTGAGCAGCCGCGCTTCTGGTATGGACGCAAACATTTCGCATAGTTAACGAGGTGGAGTAGTGAACTTGTGTTTCGCGATGAGATTGTAAATGATCGAACTGTGTCAAATGGATATGCGCTCGAGTGTAACAGGAACTCTAAATATGACCACTTTTGTAATTAGTTTGCTTTGTGAATAATGTACAGGATGGCAGCCACACAAGGAATATTATAAGGAATTAATTTTAAAAAATTATTTCAAAGACGCAGTGGAATCTTTACAAGTTTTTTCCCAGAGTAATTCACGCCGTGTGTACATGACAGAAGTCGTTTACCTTTCAAAACTGAGGCGAAGTCCATTTATAGCTGCTGACAGGAGAAGCCCTGAGCCCTCTGCAGAAACTGCTAAGGAATTCACGCCATTGGTTTTAGCCAATAGCGTGCACGGGGTACCTATCACATGTGTGGACGCTGGAGTCTTCTGCGGTGCCGAAAACAGTTGCTTCTCTCTCTAGTAATCCTGACCTCGAGCAGTGCAGACGTCTTTTCAAGACCGGACACCAACTGTAGGTTAACATGAACCTCTTCCCCTTCCGTTGCCCATTTCATTTAATTGTTCTACCTCCTAGACTGGCCTACATTTGCCAAGTTCGGACCCTAGGTGCGCCCTTTGTATTCCGTATATTGAAAAATATCCTCTTTATTGTACTTAATTTCCTATTTTGCCATTTTCACGGCAGCCCTGGATACCCACTATCAAATCGTGACCGTTCGACCTTCTGCACACTGCCACCACGAGGCATATTTAACAACCCTCTTCCCCATTCCCTGCCATTTTATACATTAACATTGGTGTCAGAAATTTCTCTCCTCATTCCCAAACCACGTACTCTTTTACAATTGTTGTTAGGAAGGGGATGTAACAATTATATCCCCCCTTCCCGGCACTTACCCTTTTTACAATAAACATTATTCTAACCAAATCGCAACTTTAGTATTGGACGGAAGCGCGGAGGGTAAAAATCGTAGAGAGAGACCAAGAGGTGAATACACTAAGCAGATTCAGAAGGATGTAGGCTGCAGTATGTACTGGGAGATGATGAAGCTTGCACAGGATAGAGTAGCATGGAGAGCTGCATCAAACCAGTTTCTGGACTGAAGACTACAACAACAACAACAACAACGGCCTACATCATTATGGGTCGTTAATTTAGTTTCCGATATTCCCATTACTGTTATTATATGTCATATTAACTGCATACAATTTCACAAACTTGCCATCAGCCAGACAATTTAACCAAAGGGTCACAAGTGTCTAATTTAGGGCGTGTAATGCGACACGTGCGGTTCAACCCCTAAACGAGTTTGCGCCAAGACATTTCGAAGAAGAGGAACCGCATCTGAGCCCGAACACCTTTGTGGTGTCAGCTCACAGGGGGCAGATTTTTGTTGCTGCAAGGTGATGGTCACTCCCGAAAACGAGGCGGCCACTCTACTGTGCGACTGAATTCATCCCAGTTGCCGAGATTGTTGGATCTGCTGGTCAAGCGAAGCAACTTGAAGATAAAAAAAGTTGAGTACCCACATGAAATAGTACATCGTACACACTAATCCGTACATTTAAATGTTATCAACAGATGCTCACTCGTAAATCTTGGATTTCCAGTGGTTGCTGACTTCTAGAACAGCCAGAAAAATTAATGCGGGTTCTTAGCATGTGGCCATGTTATCAGACATCACAGTACAGGGTGTTAAAATATATAACATTTTAACAGGTAATATTTCTATAATAAAGAAAAATAAATCACTAACACAACCGGAAAAAGATACTTTCTGAAATATTAACACTTGTTCATAAAGGGAGCCCAAAGACGTTTGGTTGCGGATATTATGTGTTATTAGTTACACATATGACAAAAATTTTGTGTGGACTACTACTGCGCTGTGTAAATACGAATGATTCAGTACCTTGTCTGTTGCCGACATCTCCTGTGCAATGAAACCCTACCACTGGAAAACCGGTACTGATGATCTGCGTTAACGGTTTATCAAGTTTAAGCAGGGGGAGAGCCCACACACTCTAGACTGAAACATATCACTGACTACCAGGTCCTATAATTTGTGCAGCATCTTAGGGACAGGGGTTCTTTAGCGTCCCAAAAAGTAAACAATGTAATTGTTCTGTGCTGACTTTGGTTGACAAAAACTACAGCTTAATGCCGCTCGGATCACACAAGTGACTGCTCAGTTTCTAATGTTCAGACTAATAATTACATAGTATACTGTGAAACAGAAAGAAATCAGAATATTCTGATGGCAGTTTTCATAGAGAGCCAATGCAATGAGTACTTATACCTGCAAGCAAACGTCTTTAAGTCCCTCTTTGGAAAAAGCGGTCACATCTCAGACTTTTTCTCTTGTTACGTTTAGCCCTATCAACTCTGATGATGTACTTTTACACCCTGTATAATGGACGTGGGCTGCATCAGGTACCGAGCGAGGTGGCGCAGTGGTTAGCACACTGGACTCGCATTCGGGAGGACGACGGTTCAATCCCGTCTCCGGCCATCCTGATTTAGGTTTTCCGTGATTTCCCTAAATCGCTTCAGGCAAATGCCGGGATGGTTCCTTTGAAAGGGCACGGCCGATTTCCTTCCCCATCCTTCCCTCACCCGAGCTTGCGCTCCGTCTCTAATGACCTCGTTGTCGACGGGACGTTAAACACTAATATCCTCCTCCTCCTCCTGCATCAGGTAGTTAGCATTGTGGGGCAGCATAGAGAATAGTGTGCGCTCGCATAAGACTATGTCATCAGCGTGTGACGGAGCTCCAAAGGTACATCATAGTAGATCTAAATGTGGCAGGCTTATCGATTCGAGCAATAATCAGACATGTGAAGTGTTCGGAAACGACAGTGGTCGGATGATGGAATGATAAAGAGCATGAGGAAAACCACGTCAGTCGTCGAGTTTCTGCTCGGCATGATATGATCACACCAATAGAAGATTTCCGTACTGCGAACGGTACTGCCGATTTTCTCCACCTCCTTGAGACAATCAGGGATTTTGCTCCGTTTATTGCCTTGGCCAGAAAAGCCCTCCGATCTGTCCTAGCCATAGTGTAGGGCCAGATCGTTCATTGATTCTGTCCTAGTAACAGTGTCCAAGGCCAGTTACAACTGAAGAGGTCATAATGGTTCAAACCTAAGCCACAGGAATTAAATTTTACTGGGGTGCAAACTAAAGATTTGGAAAAATATGTAAATCAAGTTAATAAGTTTCAATGATTTAAAATATGCTTACCCTAGGGTAACATGTTTTGAAAAATCAACCAAACAATTCACCATTTGATGCACCTAGCTATACTCAGTCTGTACCTAGTGAAATCTCGTTCTTCGAGACATTGAGACTTAAGCGGGATCTTTCTGACCTCTTCAATTAGAAAAAGCAGTCAGGTTCACTGAATATCTTATTTGTTAAAATGACAGGTTTAGGCACGTTTAAACGCCCATATTCAGATTATGAGCACCATTTGGCTGTAACTGGTGAACAGCTGCGTGTGGTCACAGCGATAACTGTGAACACACACGGCTGTTCCCCACGCTACCAGTTACAGCCAAATGGTGCTGATAATCAGAAGATGGGCGTTTAAACGTGCCGAAACAGGTCGTTTTAACAAATACTGCCATCTTGACTGTTCTTTCTACGTCATCATCAACAACAGATCACTGTTACCCCCTTACCATGTGGTTTAAAAATACATTTATAACAGACATGGGCCAATGTACCTCGGCTGGAGCTGCTGTTTGATATGCTTCCCAACCGAAACAGTGTATGTACCCAAAGGTGCACACATTACTATTTGCAATGGAGAGGAAATGGTCTCGTACTGCCGATTTCGTTACCGGTTTACACTGAATTTATTGCAACTGAAATAAAACTACATAAACCCTAGACATCAGGCATAGCGCGTCTCGCCTCTCTATGTGCTGTGATTCCTGAAAGGCATTGTTGGTGACGGCGGTAACTACATCTGCATCAATACGCAGCGAACTACCACCCGACGATGTGTGGCGGAAGATAGTTCTGGTACCAATATCTGATCCCCTTTCTGTGTTCCAGTCGCGAACATCGCGTGGGAAGAATGATTAACCACAGACATCCGTATTAGCTTTAATTTCTCGTTATGGTCATTTCGCGAGACTTGTGACGGGGCAGTAATATTATCAAATCTTCGCTGAACATACTGTATCGGAATTTCGATAGTAGACCTCTCCGTGAAGCTCATCGCGTCTCTTGAAGCGTACCGAGCTGGACTCGCATTCGGGAGGACGACGGCTCAAACCCACGACGGGCCATCCAGATTTAAGTTTTCCGTGATTTTCCTAAATCACTCCATGCAAATATCGCGATGGTTCCTTTGAAAGGGCACAGCCGATTTCCTTCTCCACCCTTGACAAACTCCGAGCTTGTGCTCCGTCGCTAACGATCTCGATATAGATGGGACGTTAAACGCAATCTTCCTTCCTTTCTCTTGAAGCGTCTTTGGCGTTCGTTCAAAATCTCCGTAAAGCTCTCTCGTTTAGTAAACGATCCCATGACGAAAGACACCACTCTCCGTTTGATCTTGTCTTTTTGTGTTAATCCAACCCGGTAAGGATCACAAAGTGTTTTGTAAATTACTTATTTCGTGGTCTTACATTTCCTTAAGATTCTTCCTATGAACCTCAGGCTGGCGCTTGCTTTTCCTACTACTACGGAGTATTCTTATGTGATCATTCCACTTAAGATTGCCCTGGATAGTTCCTCCTAGATACTTTACTATAGATACGCTTTCCAGTAATTTGTCATAAATGATGTAATTGAATCAGTTTGGGAAGACCGAATTCAGTATTTCAACCTTTTCTCTGCTGTCTTCCATTCAGTCACTGAGTGATTTAATAAATTATTTTGACCGGTTTGTTAATTTTACACATTATTGGTCAGATCAGTTTGTGAAATTTTAGTTTAGCCCTCAGTAAACGCTTTTCTCATTCCTCTTTCTACATTCATATTCGCTTCGTTCACTTTCAGTTCGTCAGTTAGGTTTTGACTTCTCTTAAATTAATGATGGAGCTCTTTTTTATGATGCTAACACAGCTGTTAGGCCTTTCCCATCCCTTAAGACTTTTCTCTAAAGGTACGTGTGCAACTCAGCTGGGTGATGCTTTCGAATTTTATCCATTACTGCTCCACACCTTTGTTCTAAGCACTGGATATTTGATGATGAGTACTCAGCAATTAGTGTCCGTCACTCTTGCTAAGGGAGACCAGTTTCCTGTATTTACACCCGTAGTAAACATAATCACTGTTGATTTACTCTACGTTAGCTGATTCACAAAGTTCACATTTCTTCATAGAAGTAATTTTCGGACAAGATCTTCAGAATAGTGTCATACAAATCCCTGTTTCTGGCACCAGTTTTGAACGCATGACTCCGCATTCTGTAGCTGGCAAGCTGGCTAGTAACAACATCCTACATAAGGTGTGTGAAACAACATGAGGCTTCTCTGCTGGAAATCTGCGCACTTCAGTATTTGGACTAGTCTACTCTACTGCGAAATATGATTCTCCTGTGTCGCTAAATAGAGCACACACACCAACTCCCGAAGCACAGCTGAACATCACAATGACAATTATCAGTAACACACTAACGTTACCCCCGTTGAATGGTTGTCCATACTGAGCCACATCGCATCCCCTGGTGTTGAACGGAACATAGCTCTACTCCGTGAGTTTAAACCAATAAATGGCAACCTGCAACTCCCTATCCATCAAGATGCGTTTAACCTAGGAATAAACAGAGTTCGATCTCGAAAACCATCCATAAAACAGCCATGGGACTGCATACGTCTCACTTCATTCTGACAGACTCAAGGGAACGAGACTGGACTTGCTCACCATGTTGCCAAAATTTGCCCTGCAGAAGTAAGAAACCTAATGCTTTTGTCAATTTTTAACAGAATACGCACCAATTATGGCAGAAGTATTGACCCTCTTCATGGATGGGGTAAGGCTCCATTTCCATATGGCGGTTATGGTGCAGCCAGACAAACCGTTCGTCACATAATCATAGAATGCCCCGACAGGGACTATCGTGGTACTTTCGACAGCTTCTTGACGGCACTGATCGACGCAATTGATTATATGAAAAAACTGATGTGTCTGTAAATTACATGTATTACATTGTATTACTATTGGGCTTCAAAAACCAAGCGATAAATAAATAAGTTTGATGAGGAAGGTTATCCACCTAATTCTGCTAAGTCTCTCTGAACCTATCTGCGACTATTGCTCCTGACGCAGGCGGTCTGTAAAGACATCCAGTTAGCATTATTACATTTTTGAACCATATTTGATGCTTAGTTTCAACCGCATTATTGCACATTCGGAATCAATAATAACCCGTTCAGTTGTTATCGAATACTACACTGCAATGACCTGTGCTTACAATAAATATTCCAACTTGTATATGAAGGGCATATTGGCTTATTTTAATAGGGGTACAAGTCCATTTTTGTTCATTCTGAGATACAGAGTCCCAAAGTAAAATGAGCGCTGAAAAATCTACAGTTGAGATACCAGAAGTATTCAAGTATATATACTCGAATTCGAGTTTTGTTCTCTGTAGTTTTTTCTTCTGATGCTTATTTCGTGAGATATTTGGCCCGGTCCCTAAACGGGTATTCATTGGCAAATATATTATACTAGAACTGACATGTGATCAAATTTTCACGCAATGTGGGTGCATAGATCCATAGAAATCAGTACCCAGAACAACCACCTCTGACCGTAATAATGGCGTTGATACGCCTGGGCATTGAATCAACAGAGCTTGGATGGCGTCTACAGGTACAGCTGCCCATGCAGCTTCAACGCGATACCACAGTTCATCAAGAGTAGTGTAGTGACTGGCGTATTGCGACGAGCCAGTTGCTCGGCCACAATTGACCAGACGTTTTCAGTTGGTGAGAAATCTGGAGAATGTGCTTGCCAGGGCAGCAGTCGAACATTTTCTCTATCGAGAAAGGCCCGTATAGGACCTGCAAAATGCGGTCGTGCATTATCCTGCTGAAATGTAGGGTTTCGCAGGGATCGAATGAAGGGAAGAGCCACGGCTGGTAACACATCTAAATTGTAACGTCCACTGTTCAAAGTGCCGTCAATGCGAACAAGAGGTGACCCATACCATCACGCCGGGTGATACGCCAGTATGGCGATGACGAATACACGCTTCCAATGTGCGTTCACCGCGATGTCGCCAAACACGGATGCGACCATCACGATGCTGTAAACAGAACAGAACCTGGATTCATCCGAAAAAATGACGTTTTGCTATTCGTGCAGCCAGGTTCGTCGTTGAATACACCATGGCAGGCGCTCCTGTCTGCGATGCAGCGTCAAGCGTAACTGCAGCCATGGTCTCCGAGCTGATAGCCCATGCTGCTGCAAACGTAGTCGAACTGTTCGTGCAGATGGTTGTTGCCTTGTAAACGTCCCCCTCTGTTGACTCGGGGATCGAGACGTGGCTGCACGATCCGTTACAGCCATGCGGATAAGATGCCTGTCATCTCGACTGATAGTGATACGAGGCCGTAGGGATCCAGCACGGATTTCCGTATTACCCTCCTGAACCCACCGATTCCATATTCTGCTAACAGTCATTGGATCTCGACCAACGGGAGCAGCCATGTCGCGATACAATAAACCGCAATCGCGATAGGCTGCAATCCGACTTTTATCAAAGTCGGAAACGTGATGGTACGCATTTCTCCTCCTTACACGAGGCATCACAACAACGTTTCACCAGGGAACGCAAGTCAACTGCTGTTTGTGTATGAGAAATCGGTTGGAAACTTTCCTCATGTCAACACGTTGTAGGTGTCGCCACCGGCGCCAACCTTGTGTGAATGCTCTGAAAAGCTAATTATTTGCGTATCACAGCATCTTCTTCCTGTCGGTTAAATTTCGCGTCTGTAGCACGTCATCTTCGTGGTGTAGCAATTTTAATGGCCAGTGGTGTATATATACAGGGTGGTCGATGACAAAACTCATATGAGAAAAGGAATACATCTAACATAAACATAACAGAAAGAGAATTATATTTACAAATACATCACTGCTACATCAAGAGAGTTGAAATAAGTTTAAGTATATTTGGGAATAGATACAATCCGATGGATAAGACAACACCACAAGTAAATAAAGATAGAAGAAAATGGAACTAGTATTCACACTCACCCAAAACGAATGTAATGAAAGCTCATTATCATTACAGGCAAAGCTTAGACACTGAGCAACAGTAAATAATCCGGAACTATTTTATAGATCTCAAAGCCTAACACTAAATAAAAGGCGTGAACAGGAAGAACTAGAAACGAAAATACTCAGAAAATTTTTAGAACCACAAAGGAATAAAGAAGACATTGTAACAACCACAGACACAACAAGAAACAGGAGATGAAAGTTATTTACACAACAAATGACAATAGGCTAACTTAGAAAATATGTAATTTAATTTCCCAATAAAAAATTACCACGGGACTGCTGTAAGAGAGAAGATGGGACTTTAGAAAAAAAAAAAAAAACTTAACGTCACAAAAGGCAAAATACAGAACAGGGAACGTTTCAGCGCTTGATCAGTAGTAAAATTTCCTATACAACAACAAAATTCACAACATAGGAGAGTGATTTCAAGTGAACAGAGGCAGGCTATGAGTACTGCATCATTTTTCATATATACACGTAACCGACGTCATTTGAGTAAGTATAGTTGTGTCTCATGAGCGTGGTTAACTATGCTTAATCTATACTCAGTGAGTCACTAAAATGTGTTTGGTAGACGGACCAAACAATCCAGCTTTTTTCATTTCTATTGATGGAAGATAAGTCTTTCTTTAAGAGGCTATCAATAAGATTATTCAGTATTTCTCTTACACTCTTCTGCACAGTTGAAGAAGGTTGTTTCTGTTCCGGCGGCCAAATACGTCTGTACCTGATGTCCTTTGCTAAACCCAGGTGACAAGTCATTTGTCATAACGAGGATTATTCCAAGACCGGCCGTGCAAATGACTGGTACTCGAGCTCTTTGGTAGCGGAACAGCTGTTTCCATGTCTCCCTCCAGTTAATCGAACCCTGCCTTTCGCTTTACCTGCAAATAAGCTAACGTGGTCGCTTTCCTGTACGTATTGCGGAGGTTGAAGTACTATATGTTTATGTGACCTCTAATCAACTCTGTGAGAAAAGAATACTGAATTTCTAAGTATATAGATTTTAATACATTTTTTCTTTGAAACTGCGTTAACAAAAAACCAATGACCTACCTTATTTCTCTTTATATCCGAAGTAAATGTCTGTCAAAGAAGAAGCTTCTGGAATTGTATAGAACTTTTAAGTTATATCGCAAATAAAAATGGACGGATTTATCTTCAGTTATTTTATCGTTACATTTGTACCTTCTGTCTATGTGAACTTGTAAAGATTGGACGTATGTATCATTTAGTAATTTTCGCTGGAAATGATTAAGCTATTAGTTCCACATAAAACTGTGTAAGATTTCAAAACTAACTACCCAACTTAAATCTTTGTCATGAATGTAATTGTAATTATATTTTTGTGTTTTGCAGTTAATGAATGCGGAAATATGGAAGCGGATTGTTCGATGACGGAACAACCAAACGCTGTTCGTGTTCTCTAGTCAATTCTACGTTTACTGAAGACAACCGCCTCCTCCATTAAGATTAACTGTTCGATGTTTTCCTTTATCTTGCGTATTTTTTACGGGCACCGATCATATAACAAAGACGTTACCTAACTTGATAAGGTCCCCCTTCCAATTTCATGGTGATGATATACCAAAAAGTTAATGAATTCTAAATTCTGGATTTTCACCTTACTTGAACCACACGGTGCGTCTGCGGAAGGCGTTCTTTGCCATCATCTTTTGAACGTGCATACTTATGGCGACAATTTACGCGAAGTCTCATATTACTCGGAATATTTTGCATCGTTGTTTCATTGAAACACCTCAGTATGTATGAAAGGCACGTTTCAGGGTCCACACGAGGATTTTCTACGTTAGTGATTCTCCGTCCAGTCCAGATAATGATAGTTGTAAGAGATCCGTAAGCAGCATATCCAAATAAAAGCTTCCGACAGATGAGAATGTTAGATTTCTAGAGGGTAACTGCCAAAGCAATCACAAGAAAGGACTATAGTCGAAGGTACTCTTAAAAATAAGTTTAGGTCAATTAATACTACGTGCAGAAAGCCAGTTAAAATCCGTAATTGTAAGCAGTGAAATTTATGGATAAAATTTAAGCGTACATCGGAAGGATAGGCTAAATGCAAATAGAGGAGCTGGATTATTCGCAATGGATTTAAATCCACTGTGACAGAAATTAAAACTACTGTTTCGGCAAGACTAAATCAGGTGTGGGTGTAAAATTATAATTGGATCCTTCTAGCGAACGCAAGACTCACCTCAGAATGTAACCATAAACTATAGAGAAAATCAGATTTCGTTAGTTCGGAAGGTTCTCAATCATACCGTAATCATTGGAAGAGACTTTGATAATCCAACTACCAATTCGGATCATTACAGTTTTCTTAGAGGTGGGCATAACAAGAAATCCTGCGAAAAATTTCTAAATACCTTCTCTGAAAACTACATAGAACATATAGTCTGCAAACCCACTCATGACGGAAATAAATTGGACCTAATGGTAACAAATATGCCTAGCCTCCTTCAGGATGTCCGCATTGCAATTGAGGTCAGTGACCATGATCCAGTCGTAGCAACGGTAATTAATAAACTGCAAAGAAATTAAAACAACTAGGAAGGTTTATACGTTCAGTAAACTAGATAGAGAAGAATTGTCATATCTCAGTGAACAACTCTGAACTTCTGGCTCAGGATAGGAGCACGTAAAGGAACTACAGCTCAAGATTAAATGAATAGCTGACGATGCACTTTATGGATATGTGGTCAGTAGAACAGTTCATAATGGGAGAGACCCTCAGTGGTATTCAGTCACTGTAAAGAAACTTCTAAAGACACAAAGAGTACTACACAATAGGCGCAAAACGAAGTATAGGGCTATACACAGACAGAATGAAACGCGTTTGGACTTAAGTAGAGCAGTGCTTGTAGACTTCAGTGACTACCGTAGCAGTCTACTGCCAAATGATTTTTCACAAACCTCAAAGATATTCTAGTCATGTGTAAAGGTTGCTAGTGACATCAGAGTTAGTGTCGAGTCACTCGTGAATGAGAAAGGAACTGGAACCGAGTGTAGCAAACCGAACGCTGAAACGCCTAACTCCATTTTCAAATGTTCCTTTACAAAGCATAACCCAGGACTGCCCCAATTTAATCCTGTACTACTGAATAAATGAGTGAAATAAGCGTTAATGTAAGTGATATTGAGAAAAAGCTGATACTATTAAAATTGAATAAAGCTCCAGGACCCGATGGAATTCGTATCAGATTCTATAGCGAATTTGCTGCTGAGTTTTCCATCTTTAACTGTAAACTATGGTAGATCCCTCAAATGAAAAACTGTATTTAAGGAATCGTTGTATACGCGCTCAACACGTGAGTGGAACGGAAAAGAATTTGATGCCTGGTACACGGGGACATACCCACTTCCACACACAACCTGATTTACAGAGCACAGATGTAGATACAGACGTAGATTGTTAACATCAGGTATTATACACTACTGTATTCATTTATGACTCATTATTTGTGTATTAAAATGTTCACATTTAGATTTCTCTGCAGTGAAAAGAATTAGTTGCCACAGTCAGCAACAGGTTAAAATTTTGGTCATTGTTACTGTCTCCACTGGGTACATTTTCTTCAAAGATAAGTTCATGATCCACTAGATGCTTGACTTTGCTACCACACTGTGCCCCAGATGCTCAATATGTACTATAAATCAGTAGAAAAATGGGTTCATATTCGGTTGTGGGTATTTACAAGACGTTACAAACCTCAATAAAATCCTTGGATAGTTCATTGAATTAGAATACTGCCGAATTACGTCCCTGTCCTTGTCTGGAAGAGCCAAAATGGCGACATTCAATAGAAATCGGGGACGAATAGCTATTCGGATCAAGAAATTCATGCGATGGGGTTGTTTTACTCGCCTGAGGAGATTGAGGCGCAGCGCCATATACCGATCCTGCCTTGGAGGCGGGGCAGATGTGTCTCAGAGCTGGATAGTGACAGATCGTGACGCGAGACTGGACGCGCACGTAGTGTATGCATCATCCGATAGAGAACAATATTGGATAGGGGGACTGTGATTTTAGTTTGGATTGTGCCCACTAGAGTGCTCTAAAGTATTAGAATGTTTTTCATAAACTGTTCTAGTATTTTCATAAAGTGTTATTATGTCTTTTTGTGTACGTAAAATGTTACAAATGTGTTTTAGCAGTATGAACGATGCGTGGGTGTGGTTTAAGGTTAATATGAAGATAATTGTTTAACGAGCTATGTAGTAGGATTTAGTGTGGGAACATTTCGAAGAAGTATGTATATAGACAAAGGGGACTTTTGTAGAATAGATTTGTAAAGTAAGTTTATGGTATAGGGAAAGTTAATTCAGGTATAAATAACAATAATAAATAAATTTATGCATAAGCAAATCTTCAGCATATTAGATAATTACGTCGGTAAAAAGCGCAGTCGTTAAGTTTACTATTTTGTGATTGGTTATTGATGAAAAGCGCAGATTGACGCGGGAGAATGTTGTTTTGCTATTGGCTGTTGAGTAAACTGACCAATGGTAAAGCAATATTCTTCGTGCGCCTTTCTCTGCTGGTAGAGAAGACTTTGAGTACTCTAAGGAAGAGTCGGAGCCTAGCCATGAAACAGTTCGGACGTGTGTAGTTGTAGTTCGAATAGAAATGAGAAT
Source organism: Schistocerca nitens (assembly GCF_023898315.1). Classification (NCBI taxonomy): domain Eukaryota; kingdom Metazoa; phylum Arthropoda; class Insecta; order Orthoptera; family Acrididae; genus Schistocerca; species Schistocerca nitens. The sequence continues at coordinate 704,370,791 of NC_064617.1, read as the reverse complement.
TTGCTGGATCCAGCAGTGTTTCACACATCAAAAGTGTTGTAAAGTGACGGCATAATAATTCCGAAGGGTGTGTAGAAATTTCGGAATTTTTAAGTGAATTTTGTGACGAGGAAAGACATATATTCCGCGTGGCGTATTGAGCAGGTCGGTGGCTAAAAACTGTGACTGCTTTAGGTACCGACAGACTTAATATTTGGCGAGCATTCTCAATCAAAAACAATCAGTATTTTTGTAGCTATTACGTTTTCGGGAAATGCAACACCATAAACTTGCTAACGTGAGTGAAAGGGATTGTGAAGACTAGCACGGGCTTGACAGTGATACTTGTTCACCTAAGTTTAAGAATATAATAATTGAGGACCAGATTTCCAACCTTTCATGTCTTGTGAAAACTTTCTCCCGAAACGTAGATTAGTGACATTAATTGCAGCCTGGTTCACGTCGAAGTACAGTAGGTTTCGCTCGGCTTTCCTACTGATGATGTGCTGAGACAATGTTCACAGGTAGGTGCAGGTACGTCGTAAAGGGACGGAAAGAACCGTGCCGCCGCAAGATATTTATGTTTTATGTGCACTACGCTTTCCTTTGGTATGTGAATGTCTGTGCTAATCGGAAATGCTAGTTTCATCATTCTGCTTTCTTAGGTAATGGTCTAAGTTTTCGTATACTAACTGATCTTTTGAACACATCAATGCAACAGTATATTATCTGTTAAATCAGGCAGGATGAATTTAGCTTTGTCATTAATTCATAATTGGCTTAACATTGTAAGGAGAATCCTTTGAACTGTAACTGACTTTCTACCATTCTGCTCTAATGACAAAGACGACAACAAATACTCGAGGCGGAAGATCCAAGCACTACCACTTTTTGCAGCATCTTCGGGCCTCACAAGTTCACTCTTTTCAGTAACGGGAAATTACTTCGCTCTTTATAGCAATCGATGACAGAATTAAATTCCGTCCGTCGAAAACGAGATTATAAAAATTTATTAAAATGTTTCTCCGAACTCCATCGAAATTAAATTAAGATGCTCTTCTAGTTAAGCACGTCAGCGTTCATTCTCGTAAAAAAACTCCTTTTTATATCTTTTTCTGGAACATAAGCACCAATGAATTTTCATTACAGAGGCTATTTAAAGCCTTTTGTTTGATGGATTTCGTAAATCTGTGTACACTCACAGCTTCTCCTGTCCTTCTTTTCCACGTGCCGTACACCTCAGAGAAGACAGTTTCGTTGTGACAGTAGTATAACGAACGAACAAGGCCCTGCTAATTAAACGGATACGAGATTACTGCGTTATTTCGGACCCGCCGTGAGAATGTGTAGTCTAAAAATTTCGTCGGCGTATTTGGTACACAATTCAATGAGGGTTGCCAGTCTCACTTCAGTCAAAGTATATACGTGTTGTGTCTAATAGATAATTTCTTTTTTTTTTTTGGAATGTGTGAATTTAATTGAAATTAATCATTAACATATGAGTTGATTTTGTAACTCTTGTTAGCAGTTGAGAATAGAGCTGCAACTACCTTCTCCTCGTGTCCAGATAACAAATTCCGTTTTCTAAATTATCTATTTGTGTAAAGAAGAAGTCAAGAATCAATGCCTATATTGAATAAAATTCAGACATTGAATATAAATGTTATCTTGTCCACATTTTTTCCATACCAAAATGAGGATTGGCTAGAAGATTGAAAGTAACTTGTTTCTTTACCTTGACCAAACATACGTTAACGGGGCGAGATTATTAATCATGGAAACAGGGAAAGTATACAGACTTTAATAAAGCCTAACATTCTGTAGATACACTGTCGCAGATAACGGAGGGAACATATTTGTATAAAAATATAGTGAATTGATCAAACAATTCGTAACCAAAATCACATCCAAGGAGTTAAATAAGGGAAGTTTTCAGTGTCTTTCGTGATCACAACTGGAGTTGGACAAAGCAATGGACACTCTAGCTTACTCTTAAACTGCGTGCTTTATAAGTTTATTTGTATATGGGTAGCATACAGTTGGCACACAATAAAAAAGGAGTGTACACTACTTGACAAAAAGAAGTGCAACATCCAGAAGACTCGACCGGATGTAAACGTAACTTCGTACACGTACACACCGACGTATGGTATGTAAGTGATTAGAGTTGCAATTCTCTGTTACTCTCTGAACGGCTACCGGAGTGAGTGTTTATGTTTCGTGTCACCTGGGCTAGTAGGTTGTAAAAGACGCGTTAACAGCACTAGATGTTAAGTCATCACTGTGAAGGACATGGAGATACCTGTTAGTCGTGTGCAACAGCGTTATAAGCACCTGAAAGAGATTAAAAAGAGCTTCATTCATAGTGTCAATTTAGCCAGCTGTTCGGATCGAGCAGCATACAGGTTTTTGGAGCTTTCAGACGTGACAAGACTGAATGGAGATGTGAGGGCAGGAATACTCAAACTTCTGGTCGACCACCACTGATCACCTCAATGGATGATCGCAATATTGTGCACCAAGCAAACCGTAATCCTTTCAAATCTCTGTCATTCGAGAAAGGATGATCGAACCCCACAACCTGTTGTGTGAGCCACCACCGTTTCATGTGTAGATTGCCGTTAGCACTGCAAGACAAATGCTGATGGCGTGACTGTGAAGCACAGGCTGCTGATGAAGGTCATCGCACTTCTGAACTACCCATTATGACCATCACTGGGAAGTATGGCGGCAACCCGGAGAGAGGTTCCACTCTGCCAGTGCTTTGGAGAGGCACAGCGGTGCTGCTTCTGACCTCATGGTTTGGGGAGCCATTAGGTACTGCTTCAGGTCACGGTTGATACTGATTGAAGGAACACTGACGCCACAACGGTACTTCACGGACTCACCGCGCACCCGTATGTTACCGTTCATATCATGGTAAGATTTTTCAACGAGAGAGTGCGCGTCACAGGACAAAAAAATTATGAACATAAAGATGAAGAAGCTTACAAAAGTATGAGAAAGAATTTAGGAAACATTAAGAATCAGAAGAAATGAAGGTGATCCTAGTCAATGTCGTGCTCAGACAGCCAAAAGAAGAAGAAGAAAGGTAGGAGGAGAATCTGTGCAGTTGTAAATACCTTTAGATATAGGAATTAAACATAAGCTACTGAAAGTTCAAAAGAAGCGTAGGACCTGCAGATTTTATGAATTAAAATAATTACCTATGTTAACTAATTGATTATAAACAGATACTTCAATTTCTATTGAGCACTAGTATAAATGTTATTTGTGAATTAGAGTGACATATTAATATAAAAATGAAATATTAAAATTCTTTCGAAGAACGCCAAACGTAGTTCTTAATGAACACAGATTATTTTCCTTTTCAAGAAAGCGCAAGGATGTTTAATACAACAACAAGATTATGATTGACAATCATTAGATGGAATCTATCAAGGGAGACATTATACATTGTTTTGCTAAACAAAATAAACACAAAAGTGGTTTATGTTAATGTAAATAAAAATAATCACAAATATTTTCTATTCCCCGTCAGTGGGAACCCTCACAAAGTCACAATATAAAGGAATGTGACTAGCTTTCAAATGTATGCTATGGTTGATATTCAAAAATTTGTTCGAAACTAGAATTACAAATTAATCTATTCCGTTCTTAGGAAACTACCGTGAAAATCCGTTTCCCATCACAAAAAAGGGAGAAACATTACTACTTTCTACACTTCCACTTCTTCTTGGTGGGCATCACAGCCTCAATAAATTTAAAGAACGATAATGTTCACACTTGGCTGTTATTTTAAAATACTACTTTATTTAACCCATCCAAAGTATATTTAAAATAACGATCAGGGGGAAATGATCATCTTTAAATTTCTATATCTTAGACAAAGGAAAATTGTAACTACTGCTGGATTATAGATTTGACAAAGTGGATGTACTAATAAATAGCTAGAAAGTACAACTGTAATATGTGCTAATCATATTTCCTTTGAGGTAAGAATTCAAAAAACACGTAGACGATATTAAAAAGAAGCAACAGTAAGGACTGCGTCAATGAAGGGAGGAGAAGAATTATTAGAGTTCACAAATTAAAAATTAACAGTAAGGTATCTTTGTAATTCTTGGGAATTTTTAAAGTTTACGTGAAACATTGGGTACATATCTTTTAAACGATCATTATTATCACCACTAGCTACATGACAACCCAAGAGACTCAACTATAGTTTTCGATTTATTGAGTTCCCCATCTGCATGCAATCAGTGTACTCCGGCATTTTTTGTAATTTATCTCCACACCTCATGTCAGGTAGCATTCTTCGTCTGTTTTTCACTCCTGGAACAAGGAAAGAAATTCCAGAGTCTGTATGTTACCAATTTCCATGGCTACAAGCGTCCTCCACTTATATTTCATTTTCACTGCAGTCATAAGCTACTGATGTCCCTAAACGTGCTCAAACAGTGACCCATTTTACCGGTCACACCAACTGCCTGTGTAAGGTTGGACATCATAGTCAGACAGTGGTGACAGGTCTTTGTCCATCAAAGCAGTAGTTTCCAACGCTATTGCTCATAGGATGAAAAAGCTGGTTATTGCGTTGCAAATGCGTCGGGTAGTGCCTGGCTGCTGCTGTGATGACTGAGTTCCACGTTGAGCCATTTCTATGCTTGCACAGTATCAGTAATGCATACACTTTTTTACTTCTCAGATATAAAATTACATAGATTTATTATTTCCTCTGAATTCTGAATGAACTGCACTTGAATTAAAAAAATAAAATGCTTTTTAATGTTGATATGGAGGTATTGTAATCGCTGAGATACCCTAAGACAAAGAGAATAACGGAAATTATGACTGGTATGTTTTCCTAGCACTTACTTTGAAACTTGGAAAGTCTGGATGTGTACACTGGTCGCAGAAGGAATTCGGCTGCTGTACAACTCGTCAGCAGCATGCCTGAGCTGCGATGTGGGCTCGTAGATGGTGTACAGTGTTGTGCATTTGAGAGGTGCGATTTAGTAACATGAGATTTCTCACGAGCGTGACACCTTATGACTTACAGTAGACAGAGAAGAAAACTCTAATCACAGTTAATGCTACTGCATAAGATTATTGAGATACCGAAAAACTAAGCACCCACAGCAGTTTTGGATCTTTATTGCTGCCGACCAAACTCTCTCGGAGATTACGACGTTTACCGGTGCTAGCATCATGAAACTGTATGACTGTCTTTTACAGTGGTCAATAATTGTAAATCGCAGTGACTCTCTTGAAAACAGTAATTTTCCTGTAACATAGTGTTTTGTTTCAGTGTTGTTTGTTTGCGACAGACGACGTAACTGATCTATCGTATAAATGCCTGGTATAGTTTCCTGCTTCAATGACTCCTATTGACATGACCGAGTATCGTAAACATGAAATGAATTTAATAGATTTATTGAATATGTATCAATAACTTCGTTCCTTGGAAAAATTCATGAGTAAATCTAACTTAACTAGCACGCAGTGTTCATATTACTTAACTAGCACGCAGTGTTCATATTGTCGGCCTGGCTGCTATGCACAGCACTCTGGTCCGATTCGTGGTACTGTCAAATATTTTTCCTTGGTAGGAGGACTGGAACAGAATCTACAGTTCATTCACGGGCTATGTCAGGTAAGGCAGCCACATGTACATCTACGTCTATACACTGCAAATCACGGTGTAATGCATGGCAATGGGTACATTCCATTGCAACAGATATTAGAGTTTCTCGAACTCTGTTCACATGTGGAGTACGGGAAGAATGATTGACTGTCTCCGTGCGTGCCATAATTACTCTAATCTTGTCCTCATCATCCCTAAGAGAGCAATACATGGGGGGGGGGGGGCTGCAGACTATTCATAGAGTCATAATTTAATGCCAGTTCGTGATACTTTGTAAATAGGCTACCTGGACTAGTTTGTCTATCTTCAGGTGCCTGCCAGATCAATTTCTTCAGCATCTCTGTGACACGGTCTCACAGATGAAACAAAACTATGACCATTCGTGCTGCCCTTGTCTGCATACTTTCAATATCTCTAGTTAGTCCAGTTTGATATGGGTACCACACACCTGAGACGGAGTGATCTGTAAGCATTCTCTTTCATAGACTTATTTCCATACCCCCTAGTATTCAACCAATAAACTGAATTGCACCATTTGCTTTATCCAAGACTCAGCCTATCTGATCATTCCACTTCATATCTCTACAAAGTGTTACGCTCAGTTATTTATATGAGTAGATTAATTCCAACTATGATTCGTTGCAATCATAGTGATAGGCTACTATGTTTCTACGTTTTGTTAAGAGCATAATTATACATTTCTGAAGATTTAAGCCAGGTTTACAATATTTGTAATACTCTGAAATCTTATTACGATCGAACCGAATATTTATGTAGCTTTTATCAGGCGGTACATTACAGATGCCTGCATCATCTGCAAAAAGGATGAGGTTACTATTAACATCCGCAGTCCCCTTGAACCATGGATATTGCACTCGATGGGATGGCTTGCATGCCTCAGCGGTACAAAGAGCCGTACCGTATGTGGTGCAACCACAATGTAGGGATATCTCTTGAGGGAACAGACAGACGTGTGGTTCCTGAAGAGGGGCAGCAGCATTTCCAGTAACTGCATGGGTAACAGTCTGGATGATTGAAAGATCTGGCCTTGTAACACCAACCATAACATCCTTGCTGTGCTCATACTGCGAACGGTTGAGAGCAAGGGGAACCTACAGCCTTAATACAGCTCTACTGTAAGATTAAATGTTGACTGAGTCTTCTTTAATATAATATTCCGGAATTAAAATAGTTCCCCACTCAGATCTCCGGGCGGAGACTGCTCAGCAAGATGTCGTCATCAGGAGATACAAAACTGGCGTGCTACGGATCGGAGCAAGAGATGTTAGATCCCTTAATCGGGTAGGTGGATTAGAAAATTTAAAAAGGGAAATGATTGGGTTAAAGATAGATGCAGTCTAAATTAGGGAAACTCGGTGGCAAGAGGAACAGGACTTCCAGTCAGGTGAATACAGGGTTATAAACATAAAATAAAACAGGGGTAATGCAGGAGTGGGTTTAATAATGAATGAGAAAATAGGAATGTAGGTAAGCTACTATGAACAACACAGCGAACGCAATACAAAGCCAAGATGGACAGGAAGTCCACACCTGCCACAGTAATACAGGGTTATTTAGCAACTAGCTCCGCATAGATAAGGAGATGGAAGAAGTATATGATGAGACGAAATAAATTATTCAGATAGCTTAGGGGGATGAAAATTTAATTGTGACGGGAGGCTAGAATTTCATGGAATAGAAGCGAGGAAAAATAGGTGAATATAGATTGGTGGAAAGGAATAAAACAGGAAGCCGCATGGTAGAACACTGCACCGAGCTTAAGGTAATCATCACTAACACGGTTTAAGAATCACAAAAGAAGTTTGTATATGTGGAAGAGACCTGGAGACACCAAAACGTTTCAGATTGAATATATAATGCACAAAGGAATTACCGACATTGGTTGCGACTGGGAATGGCTTCAATTGAATGGGAATGCTGAAAATGTTTGCTAGATCGCGATTGGAACCCCAGTTTCCTGCTTATTAGGCAGAAGCGCTGACCACTGCAAAACAGCGGTCATCGCAGCTGCACAATAAACCATAGCATGTCCTCCGTCAAACCATACTGTCATCTTCTCCACACGCTACTAATGTAGCGCCTCTTGGCCATTATCCTCATTCAGTACTCGCGATATTTCGCATTTCGCCGATCCCTGTAAGAGTTCGAGCCTGGCGTGCATCCACACTGAATAAATCACTGCCCATCTTCTTCATATATATATAGTGTGGTCCATTTATCGAGACCGGGCCAAATACCTCACGAAATAAGCTTCAAACAAAAAACTACAAAGAACGAAACTTGTCTAGCTTGATGGGGGAAACCAGATGGCGCTATGGTTGGCCCGCTAGATGGCGCTGCCATAGGTCAAACGGATATCAACTGCGTTCTTTTTTTTTAATTGGAACCCCCATTTTTATTACATATTCGTGTAGTACGTAAAGAAATATGAATGTTTCAGTTGGACTACTTTTTCGATTTGTGATAGATAGCGCTGTAGTAGTCACAAACGTATGGTTCACAGCTTTAGACGAACAGTTGGTAACAGGTAGGTTTTTCAAATTAAAATACAGAACGTAGGTACGTTTGAACATTTTTTTCGGTTGTTACAAGGTGATACATGTACCTTTGTGAACTTATCATTTCTGAGAACGCATGCTGTTACAGCGTGATTACCTGTAAATACCACATTAATGCAATAAATGTTCAAAATGATGTCCATGAACCTCAATGCATTACGCAATACGTGTAAAGACATTCCTCTCAACAGCGAATAGTTCGCCTTCCGTTATGTTCACACGTGCATTGACAATGCGCTGACGCATGTTGTCAGGCGTTCTCGGTGGATCACGATAGCAAATATTCTTCAACTTTCCCCACAGAAAGAAATCCGGGGACGTCAGATCCGGTGAACGTGCTGGCCATGGTATGGTGCTTCGACGACCAATCCACCTGTCATGAAATATGCTATTCAATACCGCTTCAACTGCACGCAAGCTATGTGGCGGACATCCATCATGTTGGAAGTACGTCGCCATTCTGTCATGCAGTGAAACATCTTGTAGTAACATCGGTAGAACATTACGTAGGAAATCAGCATACATTGCACTATTTAAATTGCCACCGATAAAATGGGGGCCAATTATCCTTCCTCCCATAATGCAGCACCATACATTAACCTGCCAAGGTCACTGATGTTCCACTTGTCGCAGCCATCGTGGATTTTACGTTGCCAAATAGTGCATATTATGCCGGTTTACGTTGCCGCTGTTGGTGAATGACGCTTCGTCGCTAAATAGAACGCGTGCAAAAAATCTGTCATCGTCCCTTAATTTCTCTTGTGCCCAGTGGCAGAACTGAACACGGCGTTCAAAGTCATCGCCATGCAATTCCTGGCGCACAGAAATATGGTACGGGTGCAATCGATGTTGATGTAGCATTCTCAACACCGACATTTTTTAGATTCCCGATTCTCGCGCAATTTGTCTGCTAGTGATGCGCGGATTAGCCGCGACAGCACCTAAAATACCTACTTGGACATCATCATTTGTTGCAGGTCGTGATTGACGTTTCACGTGTGGCTGAACACTTCCTTTTCCTTAAATAACGTAACTACCCGGCGAACGGTCCGGACACTTGGATGATGTCGTCCAGGATACCGAGCAGCATACATAGCACGCGCCCGTTGGGCATTTTGATCACAATAGCCATACATCAACACAATATCTACCTTTTCCGCAATTGGTAAACGGTCCATTTTAACACGCTTAATATATCACGAAGCAAATACCGTCCGCACTGAAGGAATGTTACGTCATACCACGTACATATACGTTTGTGACTATTACAGCACCATCTATCACAAAGCGAAAGAAGTGGTCCATCTAAAACACTCATATTTCTTTACGTAATACACGAATATGTATTAAAAAATTGGGGTTCCTATTTCAAAAAACGCAGTTGATATCCGTTTGACCTATCTCAGCGCCATCCAGCCGGCCATCCATAGCGCCATCTGGATTCCCCTTCTAGCTAGACAAGTTTCGTTCTTTGTAGTTTTTTAGTTTTTTCGTTTAACGCTTATTTCGTGAGATATTTGGCCCGGTCGCTATCAATGGACCACCCTGTATTTTATCTATAGATATATACAGGATGTTCCATTGATAGTCACCGTGCCAAATATCTGTCTGCTAATATATATATATATATATATATATATATATATATATATATATATATATATATATATATATATATATACACTAATGGAAATTCAAATAAGAACACCGTGAATTCATTGTCCCAGGAAGGGGAAACTTTATTGACACATTCCTGGGGTCAGATACATCACATGATCACACTGACAGAACCACAGGCACATAGACACAGGCAACAGAGCATGCACAATGTCGGCACTAGTATACTGTATATCCACCTTTCGCAGCAATGCAGGCTGCTATTCTCCCATGGAGACGATCGTAGAGATGCTGGATGTAGTCCTGTGGAACGGCTTGCCATGCCATTTCCACCTGGCGCCTCAGTTGGACCAGCGTTCGTGCTGGACGTGCAGACCGCGTGAGACGACGCTTCATCCAGTCCCAAACATGCTCAATGGGGGACAGATCCGGAGATCTTGCTGGCCAGGGTAGTTGACTTACACCTTCTAGAGCACGTTGGGTGGCACGGGATACATGCGGACGTGCATTGTCCTGTTGGAACAGCAAGTTCCCTTGCCGGTCTAGGAATGGTAGAACGATGGGTTCGATGACGGTTTGGATGTACTGTGCACTATTCAGTGTCCCCTCGACGATCACCAGTGGTGTACGGCCAGTGTAGGAGATTGCTCCCCACACCATGATGCCGGGTGTTGGCCCTGTGTGCCTCGGTCGTATGTAGTCTTGATTGTGGCGCTCACCTGCACGGCGCCAAACACGCATACGACCATCATTGGCACCAAGGCAGAAGCGACTCTCATCGCTGAAGACGACACGTCTCCATTCGTCCCTCCATTCACGCCTGTCGCGACACCACTGGAGGCGGGCTGCACGATGTTGGGGCGTGAGCGGAAGACGGCCTAACGGTGTGCGGGACCGTAGCCCAGCTTCATGGAGACGGTTGCGAATGGTCCTCGCCGATACCCCAGGAGCAACAGTGTCCCTAATTTGCTGGGAAGTGGCGGTGCGGTCCCCTACGGCACTGCGTAGGATCCTACGGTCTTGGCGTGCATCCGTGCGTCGCTGCGGTCCGGTCCCAGGTCGACGGGCACGTGCACCTTCCGCCGACCACTGGCGACAACATCGATGTACTGTGGAGACCTCACGCCCCACGTGTTGAGCAATTCGGCGGTACGTCCACACGGCCTCCCACATGCCCACTATACGCCCTCGCTCAAAGTCCGTCAACTGCACATACGGTTCACGTCCACAGTGTCGTGGCATGCTAACAGTGTTAAAGACTGCGATGGAGTTCCGTATGCCATGGCAAACTGGCTGACACTGACGGCGGCGGTGCACAAATGCTGCGCAGCTAGCGCCATTCGATGGCCAACACCGCGGTTCCTGGTGTGTCCGCTGTGCCGTGCGTGTGATCATTGCTTGTACAGCCCTCTCGCAGTATCCGGAGCAAGTATGGTGGGTCTGACACACCGGTGTCAATGTGTTCTTTTTTCCATTTCCAGGAGTGTATATATATATAGCGTCGAATGGCGCTAGCTGCGCAGCATTTGTGCACCGCCGCCGTCAGTGTCAGCCAGTTTGTCGTGGCATACGGAGCTCCATCGCAGTCTTTAACACTGGTAGCATGCCGCGACAGCGTGGACGTGAACCGTATGTGCAGTATATATATACGGAAGCACGCCAAGACCGTAGGATCCTACGCAGTGCCGTAGGGGACCGCACCGCCACTTCCCAGCAAATTAGGGACACTGTTGCTCCTGGGGTATCGGCGAGGACCATTCGCAACCGTCTCCATGAAGCTGGGCTACGGTCCCGCACACCGTTAGGCCGTCTTCCGCTCACGCCCCAACATCGTGCAGCCCGCCTCCAGTGGTGTCGCGACAGGCGTGAATGGAGGGACGAATGGAGACGTGTCGTCTTCAGCGATGAGAGTCGCTTCTGCCTTCGTGCCAATGATGGTCGTATGCGTGTTTGGCGCCGTGCAGGTGAGCGCCACAATCAGGACTGCATACGACCGAGGCACACAGGGCCAACACCCGGCATCATGGTGTGGGGAGCGATCTCCTACACTGGCCGTACACCACTGGTGATCGTCGAGGGGACACTGAATAGTGCACGGTACATCCAAACCGTCATCGAACCCATCGTTCTACCATTCCTAGACCGGCAAGGGAACTTGCTGTTCCAACAGGACAATGCACGTCCGCATGTATCCCGTGCCACCCAACGTGCTCTAGAAGGTGTAAGTCAACTACCCTGGCCAGCAAGATCTCCGGATCTGTCCCCCATTGAGCATGTTTGGGACTGGATGAAGCGTCGTCTCACGCGGTCTGCACGTCCAGCACGAACGCTGGTCCAACTGAGGCGCCAGGTGGAAATGGCATGGCAAGCCGTTCCACAGGACTACATCCAGCATCTCTACGATCGTCTCCATGGGAGAATAGCAGCCTGCATTGCTGCGAAAGGTGGATATACAGTATACTAGTGCCGACATTGTGCATGCTCTGTTGCCTGTGTCTATGTGCCTGTGGTTCTGTCAGTGTGATCATGTGATGTATCTGACCCCAGGAATGTGTCAATACAGTTTCCCCTTCCTGGGACAATGAATTCACGGTGTTCTTATTTCAATTTCCAGGAGTATATATATATATATATATATATATATATATATATATATATATATATATGTGTGTGTGTGTGTGTGTGTGTGTGTGTGTGTGTGTGTGTGTGTGTCCAAAAGAATAGTAAGTACATATATCCATATATCATTATATAATGCATGGACAGAGATTTTGACTCAGATTTTAAATTGTAAGTCACTTCCAGGGTCGGATGTGGGCTCTGACCAGAACTTATTCATTATGAACTGTAGATTAATACTGAAGTAATTAGAAAAATGTACGAAATTAGGGAAATGAGACCTGGATAAGTTTAAAGCACCGGTGGTTGCTGAGAGTTTCAGAGGAAACATCTGGCGATGGTTGACTAGAACAGGGGAACGAAATACGGTAGAAGAGGAATGGACAGCTTTCAGAGGGTTAAATAGTGAAAGCAGCAGAGAATGAAACAGGTAAAGAGACAAGGTCTAGTAGAAATAATTGGGTAACACAAGAGATACTGAATTTAATCGCTAAGAGGAGAAAATATACATCTGCAGCAAATAAAACAGCCAGAAGGGAATACAAATGCGACTGACAGGAAGTGCAAAATAATTAGCAGGAAGGACTACAGAACAAATGAAGGATTGAGAAGCACATTTCAGTAGCTGTCACCTACTGCAGGTAAATTAAAGAGACTTCTGAAGAAAAGAGAACCAGCTGTATGAATATCAAGACTTCCAATGGAAACCAGTACTAAGCAAAGAAGATAAATCTTAAAGGTGGAAGGAGTGTACGTATAGAAGGTGTATAAAACTGGAAAGTAATTTTATCGAAATGCGAGAAGACGTAGATGAGGGACGTGAAGCTGAGAGATGGTTTTTCCAGAGCACTGAAAGGTCTAAGTCGAAACAAGGCCCCTGGAGTTGGCGACTTCCTGACAGATGTGAAAATTACCAATCTGTCAGTTTAATAAGTCATGGTTGCAAAATACTAACACAAATTTCTTACGGAAGAATGGAAAAACTAGTAGAAGCAGATCAGTTTGGATTTCGGAGAAATGTAGGAACATGCGAGGCAATACTCACCCTAGATCTACCTTAGGAGATAGGTTAAGGGTAGAAAAACCTACGTTTATAGGATTTGCAGTATTAGAGAAAGCTCTTGACAATTTTGGCTTGAATACTCTCCTTCAAACCCTGGGGGTAACAAGGGTAAAATACAAGTAGAGAAATTCTATTTACAATTTGTGTAGAAAACAGACGACAGTTATAACAGTCGAGTGGCATCAAAGGGAAACCGTGGTTGAAAAGCAAGTGAGAAAGGGCCGCAATCTGTTATTCAATTTCTACAATGAGCAAACAGTAAAGGAAACCAGATAAAAATTTTAAGGTTTTGTCAATAACATGTTAAAAATGTGAGAGAGATCAAAGGACTTAGAAGAGTAGTTAAACGGAATGGACAATGTCTTGGATGTAGGATATGAGATGAACATCAACATAAGCAAGACAAGGATAATGGAATGTATTCGAATTAAATCTGATGATGCTGAGGAAATTAGATTGGGAAACGAGACACTTAAAGTAGTAGATAATTTCTGCTACTTGGGCACTAAAATAACTAGTGATGGCCGAAGTAGATAGGATGTAAAATGTAGACTGGCAATGGCAAGAAAAGCACTTTTGAAAAATAGAATTAAATTATATAAAAACACTTCTGAGGTAGAGAATTAAGTGATACAAAATCTTTTCTGACGATATTTGTTTAAAATGTAGCCACATACGGATGTGAAAGGTGATCGATAAAGCGGTTAGACAAGAAGAGAATAGAAGCTTTTCAAATGTGGTGCTACTGAAGAAGATTGCAGGTTATATGGGTAGACCATGTAACATGTAAGGTGTCAGGCAAGTCCAACACCTTCCATGAAAACCCTGACATGATAAGCAAATCCAGTAGTATGTCACATAGCTCCGAATAAATCGTGACATTAGATTAACCGAAGTAATACGAGTAACGAGTGAGCAAATGGAATACCACAGACTAACACAAGAATGCCTAAATGCATGTCATACCTTCCCACCATGAGACAGACGCAGTTCCGAGGGGAGAAACGAGAACAGAAGCCGAGAGCAGAACCGTGTTAAGTTAGAAGGCCCTACGATAAGGGACGGACACCCACGTCGCCAGCTAACAGTTAGGACCACCCCCCCAGCCCATGTTAAAAGCTAGAGCCTTAGTGTGAGATTTTTTCGCGTCTCTGTTACGTCAGGACCATCCCCCAGCCCATGTTAAAAGCTACAGCCCTCCAGATGAACAGTATAGATCTTACGATAACCAAAAAACGGCCACCCCAGCCGCATGTTTTAGCGTGAGACTTTTTCGCGTCTCTGTTATGTTGCAAACTTTAAAAAGTTGCCCCACCACGAAAAGTATAACGTTTCTCATTGGATAGACAGAATTTTTGTAGGCGGAGCTTAAGGTTAACATTGAGACCCTGATTGGTCAGATGAAAACACAGCCGGAGAATTTTCTTAAACCAATTTCGGTAAATTGTAGGAGAAGTTAGGAGAGAGTTGCTTCCGAGACGGCGAGGTGAGCGGAGCTGTGCTGCCCGCCGCCCCCTGACGAACACCGACAAGGTAATGAACGCACGCGATGCCGCATGACAGCGCATAAAGCTTCACTCAGAAGTGCTGAAGTCTTATCTGTTACACCCCCTTTTTGCGTAACACTAGTGTAGATCGTCAATTAAAGCTCATGGTGTTCACATTTGCCACTTGAAGTATAAATCTGAAACGCAATGATTTTTCTGTTATATAGTTATTGAGAAGCCACATCAGCCACTGTAATTTACGACAAGTTAGATATGTAATTAAAGATGATTGAGGGTCACTGTAGACCGTTTTGATAGTTTTCTCTTTTGTGGAACTTAATTTAAACCTACATTATAGATGTGATATGGCATAGGTCATCCTTCGATCCATTGTAGAACTTGGAAACCCATTCAGGGAATATTCGTTCACATTTTTGTTGAACACAGTTGGATTTTACCATCCTGTATTAAAACATTTCCTTTTATCAATAGTGCAATTTATAAAGAATGTTTTGTGAGTAGAATAAAATTTCCAATGGTAAACTTAACTGCTTTTTCGACGTTCTTTTACCAGCTAACTAAAAATAGGAAAGCCTTGAACCCCTTCCACTAAATTTAGTTAGTATTAAGATTCTTTTACAGGGAGTGCAGTGGAGCTGACGCTGAAATCATTAAGTATTTGGTTATATCATCGCTAGTCTCACTGAACTCTTCTGAACTTTACATGTCATGTGTGGTCTGGCGTCTCCTTACCAGCAACAGGTCCCAGGTTTAAACTAGTCAATTCCCTAAAAAACACGCTCAGAGCGTCGTTGCGCGAAAGTGGTAGGGAGACACGATATAGAACAACAGTCACAGAAACCACGCAGAATGTTAGAAACAAATAAGGGAGTTCTCAAGAAAATTGAGAAGACAGGAGATTTTTGGCACTTGACTAAAAGCAGGAATCAGCTGATACGGCTCATTCTGAGATATCAATGGATCACCAGTTTAGTACTGGAGGAAGACCCAGACATATTCAGAAATATATTGATTACAGTAATTATTCGGAGATGAAGAAGCTTGCAAACGAAACAGTAGCATGGAGAGCTACATCGAACCAGTCTTCGGACTGAAGACCGCAACGACAACACTATTATTACATCCGCAAGGTCATTAACACACATCATGAACAGCAAATGTCCCAACACACTTCCCAAGGGCACACTCGAAGTTACTTCTACATCTGTCAATAACACTCCATCCAAGAGAACTTGATACATCCTCCCTACAAAAAACGTCTCAATCCAATAGCATATTTCACTTAATACAACATACGATGGTACTTTTGATCATAAGCATAGATGCGGTACAGAGTCGAATGCTTTTAGAAAGTCACGAAATACTGTGTATACTTGATTACTTTGATGCAAAGCTTTCATTATGTCATGTGAGAAAAGTGTAAGGTAGTTTTCACATGATCGATGTCGTCGGAGACCGTGCTGGATGGCATGGAGGGGGTAATTATTTTCGAGATACTTCACTGTATTTTTTCAGATTCTACAACAAAACAACATCAAGGATGCTGAACTGTAGTTTTGTGAACCACGTCTGCTACCCTTCTTTGAAACGCGTGTGACCTGTTCGGTCTCCCACCTACGGCCATTGTTTTCACCTCTAGGGATTCACCATGGATTATAGTTCAAAGATGAGCTAAGTCAGTATCAAATTCAGTACAGAATCTGATAGGGATTCCACCAGGCCCAAGATCTTTGTTCAGTTTTAATTATTTCAGCTATTTCCCAACACCACTAACACTAATGCTTCATTCACTCATCCTCTCAGTGATACAAGGACTACATGGGGACAATTATCTTGGATTTTCCTTTCCAAAGGAACTTAGGAGAACGGAGATGGGCATTCAGCTTTTGGTTTGCTACCATTAATTCCAGTTCAGTTTCAGTTTCTCACCAGCCAGTGACCTGATAATCTTTGGTGCCACTAACAACTTTGCATATGACCAGAATTGATTGAGTTTTGTGAAAGATCGTTTCAAAGTATCCTGTTACGATAGTCACTGAAGACTTCAACCACTGCTCTCTTGACAGCCAAACGTGTGTCATTCACCATCTGTGCCCTGTACATTGTTTTACACCTATTATGCAGTAGCCTTTGAGTCCTTAGAAGTTTCTACACAGTAAATGTATACCATGGATGGCCCTTCCCATTATAAACTGTTCCACTGGGTACATTTATATCCGGGGCATGGCCATCTATTATATTAAACTTCAACCATAGCTGCGCTACAAGCTCCTCTCAACTGTAGATGTTTAGTTTCCGTTTGCTCTCTGGTAATCGCTGTTGTCACAACCACATCATGGTCACTGATACCAGTTTCGATGTAGACATCTTCAATGAGCTCAGATCTATTTGTTGCCTTTAGGTCTAATATACCTTCATCATAAGTGGGTTCCCAACTATGTGTTCTAAGTAGTTTTCCAAGAAAGCTTTTAGTTTTGTTTCATCGGATGTCTTGTCGTGCCCATCTCTAACTAAACTGTAACTTCCCCAGTTGACTGTTAGACACTTAATATCTCCAACAGTGGTTCTAATATGAGTGGTGAAAGTATGTACAACAAAACGGAGGTTTTTTCAACAGATTTTGGTTACTTCAGGAGGAACGTTGGGTGGTAAATAGAAGAATCGAATTGCAGTTTCATGCCCACTCCTGATAGTCAATATTGCTTAAATATTTCATATATGGTTTCAGTTTTTATCCCGGTAACTTTGAGTAATAAAAACATGCTACTGCCATTTAAATAAGTATTTTCGACGTATACTTAAGTCTTCCCCAAAAAAATTAGTACTATCAGCTTCAGGTTGAAACAATTTTCTGTACTTAGTATTATGTGAGCTTCACTGCTTTTCAGCGGATCGTGAAGCTGTGGCACTTTCTTGCGAATTCTTCTGCAGTTAAGTGCAAGGACTTTAATACTCTCGCATGTGGGAGGCATTCCTTCAGATCTTACAATAATATCTCTAGGTCTCTTACAGCTGTCGTTATCTGGACAGGATGGAGAGTCACCTAATTTAAAAACACTTGTCTGCACCCCACACACGGTCAGATACCTTGGTAACTAGTTCTGTTGTGTACTGCAAACCTGACCCATTTCATGGGCTGGTACATGTCTCACCCCTAAGGCACAAGTACAGGGAGTCGCAGCCTAGCTTGTCACATAAGCTTTTAACTCTCTGATTCAGTCCTTCCACTCGACCTAGAATCAGGGAGTCACGGTCATTTCTGGGGACATGCTGCATACTGTGAGCTCCGTTGAAATCCCATGCGCAAAGCTGCTCCTCGCAACCTTGTCTGCCAGCCGCTGGAATATCAAGTATGACCTCTGTGCCAAGAAGTCGGGCATCGTTTGTTGCATGTGTGCTACAATCTTCAGTTGGTTGAACACTTTTCCATCAACGGCTGCCGGAATAGCCTTTTCAGCATGTTGACTGAGGGTACTACAGGAGTATGCTGAAGATTAGATTGGTCGATTGCGTAAGTAATAAGGAAGTAACAAATAGAATTGAGGAGCCAAGAAATTTGTGGCAAACCTTGATCAAAAGAAGGGATCGGTTAACACGACACATTCCAAGTCATCAAAAGATCAACAAATACTGGAGGGAAGTGTGGGAGGTAAAAATCGTAGAGGGAAACCAAGAGATTAATACAGTACTCAGATTCAGAAAGAGCGAGCTTGCAGTGGTTATTCGGAGATAAAGAGGCTCGCACAGGATAGAGTGGTATGGAGAGCTGGATCAAACCACCTTTCGGACTGAAGATAGCAACAATAACAACCTATAGATGCTCAGAGAAAATTCTGGGACATTTGCAGATGTATGAGACGTTACCTTAACAAAGGCGAAAGTTAGTTTTAAATATTACAGCAAGGATGCAAGGAAGCTATGCAACCATTACATGAATTATAATGGAATAATATATTTGAGGACAGGTGTGAATAAAGAAGTGTGTTGGTTATGTTCGTGTAGTCAGTACACACTGGAACGGACTAGTTATTACCATTTACCTTACAGTCCTGTAAGCCGACAAAATCCTAGGCAGACCTCACAGACCTAGTAATGCTTGGTATAATGAGAAGGAAAGTCATGGAAAGGTTAAAGCTGTACGACCTTTGCCCTGTGGTGAAAGTAACAAATAAAGCCATTAGTGGTCCTGTGCAAACCTTTAGTGTGAATGACATGCTTGAATTGTTAGCAGTGCACCTGTGGGGACTGCTGTCCGAAACGTCTGGTAATTGTTCATATAGTCTAGTTTTATTGGATGTACTTGCAAAGTTTATTAAGGCATGTGCGATACATAACGCCACCACCAAATCAGACTTTAAATAAATAGTGGAAGACTATTATGTGAAAGTGGGTACTATATACTACATTAATTTGAGTAATGATTTACAATTTAATTCCGATGTATGCAGATATGGAAAGCAAGACAATCAGTAGAGGGAATATACATTATCTGCTATTGACCAGCAGGAAGTTCTGTTCCAATACTATATGAATAAGCTATGCACACTATTTGGGATGTATTGTCATTTAAACTGCACGGTGTGATGCGGATACGTAACTGAAATCTAGCAAATGTTGCTGTTGTTGTTCTGGTCTTTAGTCCAGAGACGGGTTTGATGCAGCTCTCCTTGCTACTCTATCCTGTGCAAGCTTCTTCATCTCCCAGTACCTAGTGCAGCCTACATCCTTCTCAGTCTGCCTAGTGTATTCATCTATTGGTCTCCCTCTACGATTTTTACCGTCCACGCTGCCCTCCAATACTAAATTGGTGATCCCTTGATGCCGCAGAACATGTACTACCAACCGATCCGTTCTTCTCATCAAGCTGTGCCACAAATTTCTCTTCTCCCCAATTCTATTCAGTACCTCCTCATTAGTTATGTGATCTACCCATCTAATCCTCAACATTCTTCTGTAGCACTACATTTTGAAAGCTTCTATTCTCTTCTTGTCCAAGCTATTTATCGTCCACGTTTCACTTCCATACGTGGCTACACTCCATACAAATGCTTTTAGAAATGGCTTCCTGACACTTAAATCTATACTCGATGTTAACAAATTTCTCTTCTTTAGAAACGCATTCCTTGTCATTGCCAGTCTACATTTTATATCCTCTCTACTTCGACCATCATCAGCTATTTTGCTCCCCAAATCGCGAAACTCCTTTAGTACTTCTTGTGTCTCATTTCCTAATCTAATTCCCTCAGCATCACACGACTTAATTCGACTACATTCCATTATCCTCGTTTTGCTTTTGTTGATATTCATCTTATATCCTCCTTTCAAGACATTGTCCATTCCGTTCAACTGCTCTTCCAGGTCTTTTGCTGTCTCTGACAGAATTACAATGTCTTCGGCGAACTTCAAAGTTTTATTTTTTCTCCGTGGATTTTAATACTTATTCCGCATTTTTCTTTTGTTTCCTTTACTGCATGCTCAATATACAGATTGAATAACATCGGGGGTACGCTACGACCCTGTCTCACTCCCTTCCCAACCACTGCTTCCCTTTCATGCCCCTCGACTCTTACAACTGCCATCTGGTTTCTGAACAAATTGTAAATAGCCTTTCGCTCCCTGTATTTTACCTCTGCCACCTTCAGAATTTGAAAGAGAGTATTCCAGTCAACATTGTAAAAAGCTTTCTCTAAGTCTGCAAATTCTAGAAACGTTGGTTTGCCTTTCCTTGATCTATTTTCTAATATAAGTCGTAGGGTCAGTATTGACTCACGTGTTCCAATATATTTACAGAATCCAAACTCATCTTCCCAGAGGTAGGCTTCTATCAGTTTTTCCATTCGTCTGTAAAGAATTCGCGATAGTATGTTGCCGCCGTGACTTATAAGTCACTGAGATTTCGGTAATTTTCACATCTGTCAACACCTGCTTTCTTTGGGATTGGAATTATTATATTCTTCTTGAAGTCTGAGGGTATTTCGCCTGTCTCATACATCTTGCTCACCAGATGGCAGAGTTTTGTCAGGACTGGATCTGCCAAGACTGTCAGCAGCTCTAATGGAATGTTGCCTACCACCGGGGCGTTGTTTCGACTTAGGTCTTTCAGAGCTCTGTGAAATTCTTCACGCAGTATCACATCTCCCATTTCATTTTCATCTACATCCCCTTCCATTTCTATAATATCGTCCTCAAGTACATCGCCCTTGTATAGACCCTCTATATACTCCTTCCATCTTTCTGCTTTCCCTTCTTTACTTAGGACTGGGTTACCATCTGAGCGCTTGATATTCATAGAAGTGGTTCTCTTTTCTCCAAAGGTCTCTTTAATTTTCCTGTAGGCAGTATCTATTTTACCCCTAGAGAGATAAGCCTCTACATTCTTACATTTATCCTCTAGCCATCCCTGCTTAGCCATTTTGCATTTCCTGTCGATCTCATTTTTGAGACGTTTGTATTCCTTTTTGCCTGCTTCATTTACTGCATTTTTATATTTTCTCCTTTCATCAATTAAATTCAATATTTCTTCTGTTAACCAAGGATTTCTACCAGCCCTCGTCTTTTTACCTACTTGATCCTCTGCTGCCTTCACTACTTCATCCCTCAAAGCTACCCATTCTTCTTCTACTGTATTTCTTTGCCCCATTCCTGCCATTTGTTCCATTATGCTCTCCCTGAAACTCTGTACAACCTCTGGTTTAGTCAGTTTATCCAGGTACCATCTCCTTAAATTCCCAACTTTCTGCAGTTTCTTCAGTTTTAATCTAAAGTTCATAACCAATAGTTTGTGGTCAGAGTTCACATGTGCCGCAGGAAATTTCTTACAATTTAAAACCTGGTTCCTAAATCTCTGTATTACCATTATATAATCTATGTGAAACCTTCAAGTATCTCCAGGCTTCTTCCATGTATCCAACCTTCTTGTATGGTTCTTGAACCAAGTGTTAGCTATGATTAACTTATGTTCTGTGCAAAATTCTACCTTGTGGCTTCCTCTTTCATTTCTTACCCCCAATCCACATTCACCTACTACGTTTCCTTCTCTTTCTTTTCCTACTATCGAATTCCAGTCACCCATGACTGTTAGATTATGGTCTCCCTTCACTATTTGAATAATTTCTCTTATCACACATTTCATCAACCTTTTCGTCATCTGCTCAGCTTGTTGGCATATAAACTTGTACTACTGTGATAGGCATGTGCTTCGTGTCTATCTTCTCCACAATAACGCGTTCGTTTGTAGTAGCTTACACGCACTTCTATTTTTTATTCATTATTGAACCTACTCCTGGATTACCGCTATTTGATTTTGTATTTGTATCCCTGTATTCACCTGACAAGAAGTCTTGTTCCTCCTGCCACCGAGCTTCACTAGTTCCCGCTATATCTAATTTAAACCTATCCATTTCCCTTTTTAAATTTTCTAACCTACCTACCCAATTAAGGGATCTGACATTCCACCTTCCGATCTGTAGAATTCCAGTTTTCCTTCTCCTGATAACGACATCCTCTTGAGTAGTCCCCACCTGGAGATTCGTATGGGGGACTATTTTACCTCTGGCATCATCCAATTGGGAACTAATTACATGTGGGGTCCCACCCAAGGTTCCATTTCAGGGCCCTTACTTTTTCTTGTGTATATCAATTACCTTTCATCAGTAACATTACCAGAATCCAATTTCGTTTTGTTTGCCCATGATACAAACATTGCATTAAATAGCAAATCAAGTGTAGTCTTAGAAATGTCTGCTAATAAAGTATTTGTGGACATTAATCACTGGTTCCTAGCCAATTCTTTGTCACTAAACTTTGAAAAAACACACTACATGCAGTTCAGAACTTGTCAGGGGTGTCCCACGCGTATATGCCTAACATACGATGACAAGCAGATAGAAGAAGTGGACAGTGTTAAATTCTTGGGATTACAGCTAGATAATAAATTCAACTGGGAGGAGCACACCACAGAACTGCTGAAGCATCTTAACAAATCTCTATTTGCAATGCGAATTGTGTCAGACATAGGGGATATAAAAATGAGAAAGCTGGCATACTATGCTTACTTTCATTCCATAATGTCATATGGGATTATTTTTTGGGGCAATTCATCAAACCAATTTAAGTTTTCCAGGCACAAAAACGTGCAGTAAGAGTTATATGTGGTGTGAACTCAAGATCATCTTGCAGAAGCCTGTTTAGGGAACTAGGGATACTAACTGCTACTTCCGAATATATTTATTCCTTAATGAAATTTGTCATTAAAAATGTATCACTTTATCAAACAAACAGCTCAATTCATGGAATCAATACTAGAAATAAGAATAATCTTCACAGGATTTAAAGTCACTTAGTCTCATACAAAAAGGTGTGCATTATTCAGGAACACACATTTCCAATAACTTGCCAGCAGCCATAAAAAGCTTAACAACCAATGAAATTCAGTTTAAGAGAAGCCTAAAGGATTTAAGGATTTATTGGTGGCCAACTCCTTCTACTCCATTGATGAATTTCTCAGTAGAACCAACTGATATATATATATAGGGTGAGTCACCTAACGTTACCGCTGGATATATTTCGTAAACTACATCAAATACTGACGAACCGATTCCACAGACCGAACGTGAGGAGAGGGGCTAGTGTAATTGTTTAATACAAACCATACAAAAATGCACGAAAGTATGTTTTTTAACACAAACCTACGTTTTTTTAAAATGGAACCACGTTAGTTTTGTTAGCACATCTGAACATATAAACAAATACGTAATCAGTGCCGTTTGTTGCATTGTAAAATGTTAATTACTTCCGGAGATATTGTAACCTAAAGTTGACGCTTGAAACCTCCGACGTTCAGTTGCGTGTTGTAACTAACACGGGCCACGGTCGGCGAGCAGCATCTGCAGAGACATGTTTACGATGACGACCGTGTTTACGAGTGTGGCTGTAGTGCACTGTTGTGGTTTGGTCTAGCTGTCGCAGTGTCCGCATGTAGCGCTTGCTGCTATTGTTATTCTGCAGTCGCCTCCGCACGCAGACCAACTGTAGTACACCGTGTTACCAGACGTCTGTGATAGTGTAGTGTTGTAGGAACTGTGACCATGGTGTATTCGAACTCTGAAAAGGCGGAGATGATACTCATCTATGGCGAGTGTCGACGAAATGCAGCTGAAGCCTACAGGGTGTATGCAGAACGGTACCCGGACAGAGAGCATCCCGCGTGCCGCACATTGCAAAACATCTACCACCAACTGTATGCAAGAGGTATGCTCGTAGCACGCAAACGGGTCCGTAACAGGTCCGTCACAGGAGAAGCGGGTGCAGTTGGTGTGTTAGCTGCTGTTGCCATGAACCCACACATGAGTACACGGGACATTGCGAGAGCCGGTGGACTGAGTCCAAGTAGTGTCATGCGCATACTGCATCGTCACCGCTTTCACCCGTTTCATGTGTCGCTACATCAGCAATTACATAGTGATGACTTTAATCATCGAGTGCAATTCTGTCAATGGGCATTAACAGAGAATGCGTTGCAGTTCTACCTCTTTACCGATGAAGCGGGTTTCATAAACCACGGGGCAGTGAATCTACGGAACATGCATTACTGGTCCGTGGGCAATCCTCGCTGGCTCAGACAGGTAGAGCGACAGCGACCGTGGACTGTAAATGTATGGTGCGGAATCATTGGCGACCACCTCATTGGTCCTCACTTCATTGCAGGGGCCCAAACAACTGCAACATACATCGCGTTTCTACAGAATGATCTGCCAACGTTTCTCGAAAATGCCCCACTGGAAACGCGTCGACGTATGTGGTATCAGCATGATGGTGCACCTGCACATTCCGCAATTAACACTAGGCTGACCCCTGACAGGATGTTCGACGGGCGTTTCATAGGACGTGGAGGACGCATAAATTGGCCAGCCCGTTCTCCTGATCTTACACCTCTGGACTTCTTTCTGTGGGGTACGTTAAAGGAGAATGTGTACCGTGATGTGCCTACAACCCCAGAGGATATGAAACAACGTATTGTGGCAGCCTGCGGCGACATTACACCAGATATACTGCAGCGTATACGACGTTCATTACGCCAGAGATTGCAATTGTGTGCAGCAAATGATGGCCACCACATTGAACATCTATTGGCCTGATATGTCGGGACACACTCTATTGCACTCTGTAATTGAAAACGGAAACCACGTGTGTACGTGTACCTCACCCCTCATGGTAATGTACATGTGCGTCAGTGAAAATACCAATAAAAAGGTGTTAGCATGTGGACGTAATGTGCTGTTCCAGTCTCTTCTGTACCTAAGGTCCATCACCGTTCCCTTTGGATCCCTACGTAATTCGGTGCCCTCCGATTCACACAATCGAACAGCGGAGGAGTGGTACTCAAGCGTCAACTTTAGGTTACAATATCTCCGGATGTAATTAACATTTTACAATGCAACAAACGGAACTGATTACGTATTTGTTTACATGTTCAGATGTGCTAACAAAACTAACGGGGTTCCATTTAAAAAAACGTGGGTTTGTGTTAAAAAATATACTTCCGTGCATTTTTGTATGGTTTGTATTAACGAATTACACTAGCCCCTCTCCTCACGTTCGGTCTGTGGAATCGATTCGTTAGTATTTGATGTGGTTTACGAAATATATCCAGCGGTAATGTTAGGTGACTCACCCTGTATATATATAACTTCTGCACAATTTCAGTGCAGTAATGTGTTCATTGTAAATAAGAGTGTGTTTGTGTTTATGTGTGTGTGTGTGTGTGTGTGTGTGTGTGTGTGTGTGTGTGTGTGTGTCTGTGTGTGTGTGTGTGAATCTAACTTCTGCACCAGTTCAGTGCAGTAATGTGTTCATTGTAAATAAATATTTAGTAGTTGCATTACACGTTTATTACCTTATAAATAAATAAAAAAAAATTTTATTTCAAATTCAGTGCATTAGTATTTGTAAAATGATTCTTTATAAAATGAACGACCATGCCACTTGGGACATGTGGAATGGTACATTAGCTTATTTGTTTGCGTTGTAAATATTTGTCATGTATTGTTGTTTTTCTTACATGTTCTACATCCTGGAGGACCTCCTCACTATGGATCAATTGGAATGAAAGTAAATCTAATCTAATCTAATTTATCACATTCAAGCAACAGAGGTGGCTGAGGAAGTCGTGATATTGCAGTTCTTCGTTACTGCAACAGTTTGTAGGGAGGTGCAGTTGACAGTGGAATGTTGATTCCACTGGTTTTTATCCAACTGATAACAGTCTAATGTAAGACAGGTTTTACAATAGCTAACGAACAAAAAATTGTGAAATGATGGAAAAACCAATAAAACCCACAACAAACGAAAATAACAAGGAAGGAACAGCTTGATGACTTGACCTATAACTTTAAAGGCTCTGTGGGACATTATTCGTTTCCAAGCTTCATTTTTTTGCAAAGTAATTTGGATGTTTATAATGAAAATTTGTATTTGTTTGAAAATAGTAACGAAAGGGAAATAAGGAATGTGAGGCTGAAACTTATTTACTTGTTAGATTTATGATTTCACCTTTAAATAAATTAATAATTAATTTATCAAGTAAGGTGGTAAATACAGAAGAGTTGATTGTAGAGAACAAATGTCTGTTGGTCAGGAAAGGAGCTGTTTTGTACCATTATGTGGAAATCTGAGAAATATCTGAATGAATTAAAGTAACATATACATCAAAATTTTCCGAAAATTATGTGGATATGATAAATATTATGAACAATCCAAAGATTTTAGTGAAGTTACAATAAACAGGATGAACCAATGAGTCGTATCTAGGAGCAGATGTTTTTGTGTTCCAATATTATTAGAATAAATGTAGCCTATGTATTAAACAGTGTGTGACATTACATTATAGAGTGAAGTGATGAAAACTCCTAACCAACACCTCCATTTAGTTCAAAGCAATGTCAATATTTTATTAATTGGATAAAGCGAGTGTCATACAAGATGAATTGTCATACTTACCATATTCTACATTCTCATTAGCGAACTGTATGGAATTAGCTTTAAAAGTCTCCAGTGGCAGTGGAAACCTCTGCACTAAAGACACATAATGTGCATTGACAGGATATGATACAGAACACCTCATGTTCCTGCTGCTAATAAGACGAGTACACCGTTCGTTTGTTGCACATTTTGACGAGCTTCCAACAGGAGCGGCTGCAGTAATTGATTGGAAGTGCGATTGCTGTGTATATATGCGAGATGAGTTAGCGACCCTTCGCTCACAGCTCCAGGCTGCGTTGGCTTCTGCCACACAGCTTGAGGCTGCTGCCAAGGGGCATCACTGAGAGGGGTCGAACGCAAGGATGCGAGAGGTGTCTAGCACGTCCCACGTGTCCCCGAAGCGGTCCAATGCTGTGGCTGCCCCAGGTACTGCTTGCAGTGACATTAACCCCACACCCGTGGTCGAGAGGGAGATCATTGCAAAGTCTGGCAGGCAGCGAAAAGCTTTCCAAGGGGCCGATCGTAGGGCCTCCCCAGTTTGTTTGACGGATAGGTTTCGGGCGTTATCTGTGGCTGACGTTGTCTCTAAGCCGGAAGCAGTCGTTCACTCTGTTCCAGAGGAAGCTTCTCGGCCTGCAAGGTCTGGGCATTCACAGAGCGTGGATTTGCTGGTAGGTGGAAGCTCCAACATTAGGCTCGTAATGGGGCCCCTTAGAAACATGGCTGTCAAGGAGGGGAAGGAAGCGAGTGTGCACTGCATGTGCATACCCGGGGAAGTCATTTCGGATGTGGAAAGGGTGCTTCCGGATGTCATGAAGACTACAGGCTGCACACAACTGCATGTGGTGACTCATGTCGGTACCAATGACATGTACTTTGGATCACAGGAGATTCTCCCTGGTTTTGGGCGGCTAGCGGAAATGGTAAGGACTACTAGTCTTCCTTCTGAGAATAAGATGGAGCTCCCCGTCTGCAGCATCGTCGATAGAACCGACTGTCGTCCTTTCGTACAGACCCGAGTGGAGAGTCTGAATCAGAAGCTCAGGCAGTTCTGTGACTGTGTAGACTGCAGATACCTTGAGTTGCGCCATCGCGTGGTGAGTTGCTGGGTTGCGCTTATTAGGTCATCAGTCCACTACACACAGGAGCACGTGGCTATACGGGTAGTTGGGGTTGTGTGGAAGGGATTGGGCGGTTTTTTAGGTTAGAGGGTCTCAGGGAACCACAAGAAGGGCGTCCATCTAAAGGAGGCAGGTAAAACACAGTAAGCCACTTGTATGGCTCTGAGCACTATGGGACTCAACTGCTGAGGTCATTAGTCCCCTAGAACTTAGAACTAGTTAAACCTAACTAACCTAAGGACATCACAAACATCCATGCCCGAGGCAGGATTCGAACCTGCGACCGTAGCGGTCTTGCGGTTCCAGACTGCAGCGCCTTTAACCGCACGGCCACTTCGGCCGGCTAAGCCACTTGTAGAAACGATCGCTATTGCAGTTGTAAATTGTCGTATCTCTTTTGGGAAAGAAACTGAGCTCAAAGCCCTAATGGAAAGCAATGCAGCTCAAATAGTTATAGGTACAGAAAGCTCGATAAAGCTGGAAATAAGTTCAGCCGAAATTTTCTCAAATGATCTATCAGAGTTGTGAAAGGATAGATTAAAACAGTTGACTGCGGAATATTTATTGCAGTGAGAAGTAGTTTGCCTTATAGTGAAATTGAAGTAGATAATTCCTGCAAAATAGTACGGGTAGAGGTTATACCTGACAATCGGACTACACTGTTAATTGGATCGTTTTACCAATCTCCTCCGACTCAGAAGATGTAGTTTCTGAACATTTCTAAGACATCTTGAGTCTCATTTCAAATAGGTGCCCCACTCATACAATTATAGTCGGTGGCGACTTTAATGTACCCTCGATATGCTGAATAAATCATAGTATAAAGCCGGCAGCAAGCATAAAACTTCATCAGATATTGTACTGAATGCTTTCTCAGAAAATTATTTTGAACAATTAGGTCATGAGCCCACTCGAATCGTAAATGGAAGTGAAAGCATGCATGACCTCTCAGCAACAAATAATTCTGGAAAAATAGTGAGTATCGTGACGAATACAGGGATTAGTGACAACAAGGTACTTGCTGCTAGGCTGAATACCATAACACCTACAACCATCAAAATGAAACGTAAAGTGTATCTAGTTAAAATGGCTGATAAATATGCTATTAACGCCTTTTTAACAGACAGTCTTCACTCCTACCGATCTGACAATGTAAGAGTAGAAAAGTTTCAAAGAGATAGTATCGTCAGCAATTGACAGATATACACCACTAAATTAATACTTCATGGTACGGATCCCCCATGGTACACAATATGGGTCAGATGGCTGTTGCAGAAGCAGCGAAAAAATCATGCGTACTTCTATGCGAGATGATTTTAGTAATATCCACAACGAAATTTTGTATCGAAATCTGGCAGAAAACCCAAAGAGAGTGTGGCCATACATAAAGCACACTAGTGGCAAGACGCAATCAACACCTTCACTGAGCGATAACAACGTTGAAGTCACTGATCACATTGCCACTAAAGCAGAGTTATTAAACACAGTTTTCTGATACTCCTTCACTAAAGAAGACGAAGTAAATATTTCTGAATTCAAATCAAGAACAACTTCCAAGATGAGAAACATAGAAGTAGATATCCTCGGTGTAACAAAGTAGTTTAAATCAATAAAGCCAAGGCCCCCGGTCCAGACTGTATACCGATCAGGCTGATATAATAGCTCCATATTTAACAATTATATACAACCGCTCGCTCACAGTGAAAGGGTACAGTACCGCCCAACATTGAAAATAGGTACGAAATTCTTGTCAGAACAACACATTTTTTGTGTAAAAGTAACTCAATTTCAATTAATACAGCGAAGCCGGATACCAGTGTGGGAAAGAATGACAATTTATTTATTTAATTGATCACATGTGCACTCCCTCAAAATAAATCCCTACATCCAGTTTGGTGAGATCTGTGAAATGAATGAATGTATGGTCGTCTGCTAAACACAGATAGTGAATCGGAATATATGATCATCTTTGAGTCGATCCTTTCGCCACCTTTGGTGGGACCAAAGAGATGGAAGTTACCAGAGCTTTGAGCGTCTGAAAGGTGGCTGACCAATAAGGTAGCAAGGTGCTTCTCCCACTTCGACAGAGGTGCGAGAGAACCGGAATACGGCCATGTTTCGGCACTCTGGCGCTGAACCTTCTGCTGTAAAGACCTGTTTTTTTTTTTTTGTTGTGCTCCGCAATGAAAGTGTGGAGGCATGGTATGGATGTGGAATATTGAAGAGTAGTTAGAACTAATCATTTCTCTTTCCCAGGAACTTTTGTGGGGAAAATTACAAAGTGAGGCAGGTAATTTTAAGGGGATTGTAGTAAACCAACGGTCACAATGAGCCCACGTGTAGTTATAAGTTGAGATACTAGCGTGTGTACAATAAGCTGAAATATTTAAGAATTAATAGCGTGTGTACAATAAGCTGAAATATTTAAGAAATAGCGTGTGTATCATAAGTTGAAGTATTTAAGAAATATCATTCCGTGTGATGCTAAATTTAAACTCTGAGAGAGAATCAAGGTGAGTCGGCCGTTTTTCCAGCAACGCCACTTGGCTTGCATTGCACAGGAAGACGTGCGTTTATCTCCAGAGTTCACAGTAGGAAAGTAGAATTACAAAGTGGGGCAGTGTCGTGTGAAACTGGGATAGATATTGATTGAAGTGGGAAAGCGGAAAGTGATGATGTTGTAACAGTTCTTTGTGTTGTATTTCATATTGTTGTGTTGTATATGTCATGTAATTTGGGTATGTGTGTTTTGCATGGGGGTAGCAAGGTAGTTTCGAAAGATTTGTGGGTATGCTTGTTCCTTCTGTATCGCTCGATCTGGAGGAAAGTTTCGTGAGGATGATTGTGAGAGGCGAAGTGTGAGGTACAATAAAAGATCCACCATCCAATCCAGGGAGTGCACTGTTGCGGTAAATAGATTACGAGACCATAGTATAGAGATTCACTAACGTAAAGCCATGCCCACTGGGCGGAATTTCTCTTGTGATTTTGTTGTAGGTTGTAGAATTTGTGTGTTTAGGAATAAATCAAATAGTGAAAAGAAAGAGATTGGTGGCCTTTTTCATTAAATTGTATGTTGTCATAATGTCCCGACTTTATATAAAAGCCGTTAAATCAATGACAAAAAGTAAATGTGGTATTGCCAGTGCGTAGTGTGCAGTCAGAGTTCTATAAATCACTGATAGTCAGATGCGTGTTTCCGTTGCGTGTTATTCACACAGGAGGATAATTTTGTAACTAAATAGTAAGATACGAGAATTCATGTTATTCGATAAATTAAGGAAGAATCCACTCGCTTGGCAAACCACTCATCTTGCAGGCCTGACTGCTTGATGCCACAGTATGAGAAAGGCAAGTGGGTGCCTCTCATAATTTCGACCCTGCCAGGATTATTTTATTGGTTAGGATATTTTGTTGCCAGGAATCCGTTTTTGTCACGATAATTTTGTTGCCAGGATAGATTTTGTTAGGATATTTTGTTGTTAGGGTTTGCTGTTAAATTTTTTTATTTTTTGATGGAATATATTGTGATAGCGCTAAGAAGTAAAATTTTTTTTGTTTGCAATTTCTTTCTGGATTGGTGAGGATCTTTTATTTCATTTTTTTTAATTGCTATATCGTACAAGGCTGGAAGATCGTGGTATAATTTTTTTTGCGTAATGTCCGTAGTAACTAGGTCGCAGTCTAAAAGTGTAGTCACCATGGAGAATAGCGATTCTGGCGTGAACGTAGCAGTGCAGCAGGAAGTAGCTGTTGACCATGTGTTAACGAGCGAGAAAGACAAACACTCGGAAGGGGTTGAATTGTTCACTGGACCGCTCCTGGGGGATCCTTTATGCGGCGGGCTTTGTCCTCAAACGCGGGCCTTTCCCGACGACGCGGGCGAGCCGAGATTAGGACAGGTATGCGGTGAAAGTGCAGCTACCCATAGCGAAGCTACGGTTTCTCAGGCGAACGAGGTGAGCGCGTCGACAGTAACAAGTTACGATGTGATACTGCAGTTTTTACAGAAGATGGATAGGGAGAATGAGGGGAGACATAGGGAGTTAATGGAAATGATGGACGTGATGTTTAGAGGTAATGAGGAGAGATGGGAAGCGATGGATAAAGATAGTGAGGAAAGTATGGAGGCATTGGATAAGGGAAATAAAGAGGCAATGAGGAAGGTACACTCAGTTACCGATGAGCGTCTGCCCGCAGTTAATAATCGGTTAGATGAGGGGGAGAAGAATCTGGAGGCGGTGAAGGAAGTATGTGACGCCGTGAAAGAAAAAGCTAATAATTTGGAGGTACAAGTATTTGCAATAGAGAGTGATACTACTGAGCGAAGGGACGTGTTGCCAGATGAGCGAATCAAGGAGGTAGTGGTCAGGATGAATACGATTAGTGCAGATGCAGAAAAGATCAGTACAAGAGGCGAGACAGGTTCTGACACTACGCAGCGAGAGGTTTATGCCGACCAGGAGGAGATACAACTGCCATTACAGTTTAAAGAGGCACAATTAGAAATAAGTAGGAAACATAGTGAGCTAGCACAGTTGCAATTAGCGTGCAGTAGCGAAGGTGACACACCACCAGGTAGATTGCAGAGGGAGAGTGAGATAAACTCAGAAAGCGAAAATAGGCAGAAAGAGAAAGGCGAATTCACAGAGTCAGAAGAACGGTTGTGTCGGATAAAACAGGTGGCAGACTCAACTGGGTATAGTCCAAGGCTGTCTCAATTTCAAGATTCATTACCTTCATCGAGGGGACTGCTCCGCAAAACGAAGTTTGTGTATAACTATTTGAGGGACGAGGCTAGAGCGAAAATGCAGGAAGACCTTAAAGACTGTAGTAGCTATTTAAATGAATTCAGGCCGAAAAGTAAGCAGGACCAGGTTACGCTAAGCATATTGATGATGCAAAATCGTAACGAAGGTGGCATAAGGGATTCAGTGTCGTGCTATCAGGAAATGTTCAGACGAAACAGGTATTTGAATGTGACATACGAACCTGGGGAGCTCTTTAGGATCTGTATAACGAAGTTGCCAGTGAAATTGAGCAGAGGTATAGCGATGGCAGGCAGAGGCTTAGACGATTCCGCGTCATTTCAGCACTTGTTACAAGGATTGGGTAATGAGAGCAATATCGTGAACGGAGACACGACTCATAGGTCAGTTAGTGTCGAGGATAGGAACGGCAGAAACTATCATAATGACAGGAGAGCGTGGAATCCAGGCATTTCATTCTTGTCATAATGGATTCAAGAATAGGAGAAACTAATCCAACATATCAGCCCTTAATATCTTGCTCTTAAAACACATGCAGCTGGCACTGAAAATTGTCTATGTAGCAGACAAACTCAACTAATATGTAGGAATGCAAATACCATACTTCTGATCAGAGAATAAAACGCCAGTAATGGAATCTGTTAGGCTGGTATCTCAGTAAAATTTGCAAATTTTTATTTCGAACAGTAAAGTAAAAGAAATGTTATGTAATAATGCCAATGAGTCCAGCTG
Source organism: Schistocerca nitens (assembly GCF_023898315.1). Taxonomy (NCBI): domain Eukaryota; kingdom Metazoa; phylum Arthropoda; class Insecta; order Orthoptera; family Acrididae; genus Schistocerca; species Schistocerca nitens. The sequence continues at coordinate 704,337,178 of NC_064617.1, read as the reverse complement.
AATTAGTGCGATTTGACTATGGCAGGTGCTAAACACGTAATGTAAGAGGTAAACATTGTGAACGAAGTTTTTAAATTAGATGCCATCTGATCTATAGTATGTCATTGTCGTGGTGACAGTTATAATGAAGTGCTGTGTATGGTTGTTCGGAATCTGGTGTTAGTGAGAGAGGCCACTAGCACCAAAGTTACTAACACTTGGGTTGCCCATTTCTCCTAGCTTGTATATTCTCTGCACACATTTAATTTTCATGTAAGCACAGATTCATAACTAGCAACTTTTTTTTACTGTGTATAGTAGACCATTCAGAGTGAGGCGGATTGTCCGTGAAAATGCTGTACTGATTGAGACGATCAAGGGAAAACAATCTCGTGGGCTTCATCACATTTCTAACATCAAATTATGGAAAAGTTAAGGATAATTCTAAGGTAGGCAATTTATGGTAAATAGTCAGTGTATTTATTTGTGGTGTGTAACGTTGTGCAGGGTCAAATCGAACGTAAGAATTTTCAGGCGGGATGTCAGGAAGTATGACGGAATAGACTGGTCAAATGAGTCATGAACAGGAGTCGACAGAGTGGTGTATGTACGTATTTTTTGTCATATGAATGAGGATCAAGCAGAAACGACGTGATGATTAATGAGTGAATAAAGATGGTAGATAGAGAAGCGACGTGATAAATAGTAGTGGATAAAGGTGGTATATGAGGAGAAGCGACGTGAAGCAAGGTGATTAATAAAGAAAGATTCGACGTGATGAAACAGTGGTAAATAAAGGTGAGTAGAATTGAATAATGTGGAGATGTCTTAGATGTATGTTACAGAGAGGCCTGTGTATGCTGCAATAGAGATTGATGCCAATGATGAAGGAAGACCAGGAAATGATGGAGTACTGGACGGACGGAGAGCCGAAATACGAATGAAGAGACGAGGACAACTGCACAATGTGAAAGGACGTAAAGGGAGTATGAGACCCAGATGGTGAACGTTGTGGAATACTGACGTAAGATGTGATATAAGTGTAGATCTAATTCTTAGCATAAAATTTGCGATTGGGCAAAAATAATATTTTTTGTTGTTGTTGAAGCCTGGTACCAGTATAACCAATCAAAACGGTACCAAGAATGTGTGCAGTTATTTTTGCAAGTTGATTAATTTGTGTATTTTTGTTCTTAGATGAAATGTCGCGATTCTAAGTTGATATTTAGCATAAAGTGAATGCAGAGGTAAGCCGATGGAGAGAGGTGCCAGAGTGAAAGGACGAATTCGGAGACTGGAAAGCTATCTCCGAAGCAGCTTCATGTGTTATGTGGTTGAGTATAAGGGAGCAAAGGTATGGTATGTTGTAGTGAGTGTGGTGGTGTTAAGGTTAGCTGACTTCTAGACCTATTCTGTTAGTGTATTAATGGATTGAATGAGAGGGAAAATGTGATGTCTGGTGAGTGAGAGTCGTAGAGTAGTGTGATCAATGCGCACACTCCTGCAAAGGGGATGCTACCGATTCGTAACCAAAACATTATTATGTATTGTTTGATTGGGACGAACCTCGATGGCAGGTCAGGATCTGACATCATGTGGATGGTTCATACGTGTCCTAGAAATGTTGTTATATATAATAAAAAAAGGGTAAAATATATAGAAAGATACTAATTTCAGTCAGTCACAAGCACAAAGGTGCATTGTATGTTGTAGATTTAGAGTCATCAGTTTCTAAAATGTTTGTTGTGTTAGGATGTTAAAGTAGTTTACTATTTAATAACATGGGGTAGGTAATTGTGAGCCTTGTGGATTATTCTTATTTTTTGTTAGAGCACTTTCACGGGGTATTAATTTCAGTCTGTCACAAGCACAAAAGTTCATTGTATATTGTAGTTTTAGAATAAACAGTTTCGAACACTTTCACTGTGATAGGATGATAGAGTAGCCTACTATTTGATATTGTAATTATGAGCAGTATAGATTGCTTATTATTCCTTTTGTTTTATTTTACACTTTCATGTTTTGTATGAGGGACGACAGGTACAATGAATAGCACGAGTGTGGGCTGTCTATAGAAAAGAGATAAATGTTGATGTTGTATGTGTAGAAAACTAGGGTGTATAATTTTATGTTCTTTTTAGAACAAAGGTTCTTTTATTACCAATGTATCTAATAGATCATACATGTAATCAATGAGTATTTAAATAATGTAAGAATATCCTTTTGTCTGTAATGTTGCGAGATGCACGGAAGATCTGGCTAATTGGGTGTCGTAACGCCCATACCGCTAACGGGCCGAGCTGACGTCGCCATGACGACAGGCGACACAGCCGCGGCACTCCCCACTCCACTGTCGGACGAGGTACACTCCACGCGCCCGCTACAGCAGGTCAACGGCCTGGGGCGACACGCACGTATCACTGGCCATTCATGAGTTCCGCCACCCTTACGACTGGGGAAGGTATCCCGCGGAGGCAACAGCGGGTGGTTTCTTCTGCTCAACGGCGCGCGCAGCGGCGCTACTGCAGAATGGACGAGGCGCGGCAGAGCCCGGCGAGCCTTTGTTACCAGCAACTATTAACTAGTACTGGACTGTGGAGCCATGAAACAAGATGACTGCGACTTTCTATAAGGTGGAAAGTGAAGGACTGGTGATTCCATGTTGTGAGTGGTGGAAAAGATTTTGTCTGTAGCAGACAGGACGATTGTTTTGTTTTGTCTTGACCACTGAATGGTGGGATCCATAAACTTTTGACAGTGACTTGTTAAGTGTGCTTTGTGAATTGCATGTGGGACACTTGGTATACTTAGAGGACAGTTGTCGTATGGTGAACAATTATTGTATGAAGGCAAGAAACTAGAGTGGGACATTGACATTTGCGTCTGTAGTAGGAGACATTTCTTGAATTGGCGCGGGAATAAGTGCTGTTTGTTGAAACTTACGACTTTCAATTACACCATGAACTGAAAGGACAGAACCGTGGGTAATAGTAGTTGTAGGGCCATTTTTTGGACGAACAGATTCGTGTGGATGGTACTCTGAGAGTGACTATGACATTTGTGTTTAATGAGAGATACAGTTTACTGTTCAGTGCGTGTTCAAAATGCCGAATTGAGTGACTCAAAGACTTTCGTCCGGGTAACCATGGGAGAGCTTTGACACCGAGACAGTGGTTCTAGGAAAACTATCAGCAACCTTTTGACCCCAAGAAAATCACACAATGAAATGTTTCCGTGTGACTCGCAAGATAGGGAATAATGTATTTGTAATTGTGTAAATGTTTTTTTTATATGTTTCATTCCTGAAGGGACAGCAAGCGTAATTGTATTTTATTAATATTTGTGTTTAGAATAGTTAGTGTTTTTTTTTTGTTTGTTCTGGGTTATCAAGTTCATGTAGCATGTTTATTAGAATATGTGGTACAATGATGCTTTAATTATAAGCCAGTGGCGTAATACTAACGTAGCGGTTCATGTAGCATTGATCAGTAAGATTGTCACAGGGGACAAGAGTTTGCATTGCACAACAAATATCGGAATTAACTGATGTATTTTGATGTCGTGCATAGTAATAATCTTGTTGGTGTTTTGACTGAAGCCACTTATTTTTATTATCACAGTGGTGATATTTCACATTAAAGTGTAACGAAGGCTAGTCGAAATGCAAGTTCTTGTCGTCTATATGTGTGACAACAGAGAAATGAACAGTAGAGTAAGATAAGAGAGCTACTGGTAGATTCAAGCACTTATTGCTAACTATTTATTGCGAGTATTGATCAAAGTTGATGGACTGACTAGCTCAGCAGCAGGTATTTGTACTGATGGATATAGGATAAGGTTAAACTCACTGTCGAGTAGCTGTGGCAATTGTTTAGGTGATGATAGTTAATAAGGTATGACATGATGTCTTATACGAACTATATTACGTAACCAGTATGTAACTTGTGGTATATTTCATTGTTTTTCTTCTCAGTTTTTATTTCTCTGCAGGTTTGAGGTATATTTTAGAGTAATGGTATGGAGCCTGACATTCTACGTGTAACTAGTGTACGAATTTTTTTTCTTTTGTTGATTTTGTTTTGTATTTAGACTTTGCTGTGTAAGGGTTTTTACAGCGCAATTTATGAATGTCAGATTACTTGCTCTGTGTTTGGACGGTGAGCTATTTAAAATTTCATGAGTACAATTAGTATTTTTTTTATTTGTTTTAGAATTATTGAAATTGGGATTACTCATAAAAATAACGAAGATCCCAGTAACTAAAGCAAATTTTTATCTCAATATTATTTTTTCATTTCTATGATGTGATGTTTTATTTGTCATGTGGATTGTTATATATTTGTATGTGTACGTTACTCCGGATTGTGGAGGGTACAATAATGCAACAACTGTCAATAATTTGGTCGTCTATTTGAGGTCACCAGGGGCTAAGGTCTCCTCCTGGTTATTTTGATGAATTGCTACGTTTGTTTTAATACAGTTTTCTTAAAAAAATGTTCGGAACTACCTTCGCATTGCAAGGATAGTACCGTGCCATTTTATTCTGCATGGGTAGCCGGTGGTGAAAGGGTACAGTACCGCCCAACATTGAAAATAGGTACGAAATTCTTGTCAGAACAATACATTTTTTGTGTAAAAGTAACTCAATTTCAATTAATACAGCGAAGCCGGATACCAGTGTGGGAAAGAATGACAATTTATTTATTTAATTGATCACATGTGCACTCCCTCAAAATAAATCCCTACATCCAGTTTGGTGAGATCTGTGAAATGAATGAATGTATGGTCGTCTGCTAAACACAGATAGTGAATCGGAATATATGATCATCTTTGAGTCGATCCTTTCGCCACCTTTGGTGGGACCAAAGAGATGGAAGTTACCAGATCTTTGAGCGTCTGAAAGGTGGCTGACCAATAAGGTAGCAAGGTGCTTCTCCCACTTCGACAGAGGTGCGAGAGAACCGGAATACGGCCATGTTTCGGCACTCTGGCGCTGAACCTTCTGCTGTAAAGACCTGTTTTTTTTTTGTTGTGCTCCGTAATGAAAGTGTGGAGGCATGGTATGGATGTGGAATATTTAAGAGTAGTTAGAACTAATCATTTCTCTTTCCCAGGAACTTTTGTGGGGAAAATTACAAAGTGAGGCAGGTAATTTTAAGGGGATTGTAGTAAACCAACGGTCACAATGAGCCCACGTGTAGTTATAAGTTGAGATACTAGCGTGTGTACAATAAGCTGAAATATTTAAGAATTAATAGCGTGTGTACAATAAGCTGAAATATTTAAGAAATAGCGTGTGTATCATAAGTTGAAGTATTTAAGAAATATCATTCCGTGTGATGCTAAATTTAAACTCTGAGAGAGAATCAAGGTGAGTCGGCCGTTTTTCCAGCAACGCCACTTGGCTTGCATTGCACAGGAAGACGTGCGTTTATCTCCAGAGTTCACAGCAGGAAAGTAGAATTACAAAGTGGGGCAGTGTCGTGTGAAACTGGGATAGATATTGATTGAAGTGGAAAAGCGGAAAGTGATGATGTTGTAACAGTTCTTTGTGTTGTATTTCATATTGTTGTGTTGTATATGTCATGTAATTTGGGTATGTGTGTTTTGCATGGGGGTAGCAAGGTAGTTTCGAAAGATTTGTGGGTATGCTTGTTCCTTCTGTATCGCTCGATCTGGAGGAAAGTTTCGTGAGGATGATTGTGAGAGGCGAAGTGTGAGGTACAATAAAAGATCCACCATCCAATCCAGGGAGTGCACTGTTGCGGTAAATAGATTACGATACCATAGTATAGAGATTCACTAACGTAAAGCCATGCCCACTGGGCGGAATTTCTCTTGTGATTTTGTTGTAGGTTGTAGAATTTGTGTGTTTAGGAATAAATCAAATAGTGAAAAGAAAGAGATTGGTGGCCTTTTTCATTAAATTGTATGTTGTCATAATGTCCCGACTTTATATAAAAGCCGTTAAATCAATGACAAAAAGTAAATGTGGTATTGCCAGTACGTAGTGTGCAGTCAGAGTTCTATAAATCACTGATAGTCAGATGCGTGTTTCCGTTGCGTGTTATTCACACAGGAGGATAATTTTGTAACTAAATAGTAAGATACGAGAATTCATGTTATTCGATAAATTAAGGAAGAATCCACTCGCTTGGCAAACCACTCATCTTGCAGGCCTGACTGCTTGATGCCACAGTATGAGAAAGGCAAGTGGGTGCCTCTCAACAGAAATATCCGTATCTAAAGACTGGAAAACTGTCCAAGTCACACAAATACCCAAAAAGGAAAGTAGGAGTAATCCGCTGAATTGTAGGTCAATATCACAAACGTCGATTTGCTGTATGTTTTTGGAACATATACTGTGCTCCAACATTATGAAGTACCTCGAAGAAAACCATTCATTGACACATAGTCAGCACGGATTCAGGAAATATCGTTCTTGCGAAACACAACTAACTCATATACTCATAAAGTAAGGAAAGTTGTCAACAGGGAATGTGAAATTGATTCCATATTTTTAGATTACCAGAAGGCTTTCGACACCGTTCCTCGCAAGCATTTTCTAACCAAACTGCGCGCTTGTGGAATATCCCCTCAGTTCTGCGACTGGATTCGTAATTTCCTTTCAGAAACGTCATTGTTCGTAGTAATAAACGGAAAGTCGTTGAGTAAAGCAGAAGTAATATCCGCCGTTCCCCAAGGAAGTGTTATAGGCCCTGTATTGTTAATAACCTATATTAACTACATAGGAGACAATTTGAGTAGCCCTCTTACATCGTTTGCGAATGATGCTGTCATTTACCGTTTTGTAAAATCATCAGATGACCAAAACGAATTGCAAAATGATTTAGATAAAATATTTGTATGGTTCGAAAAGTGGCAATTGATCCTGAATAAAGAAAAGTGTGAAGTTATTTACATGAGTACTAAAAGAAATTTCGATTGTGCCATGAGACCCACAAATTTGAGGGCTGTAAATTCAACTAAATACTTATGAATTACGATTAAAATAACCTAAATTGGAACGATCACATAGATAATGTCGTCGGTAGAGCAAACCAGAATCTATGATTCATTGGCAATACACTTAGAAGGTGCTACAAGTCTACTAAAGAGAATGCTTACACCACGCTTGTCCGCCCTATTCTGGAGTATTTCTGTGCGGTGTGGGATCCGCATCGGGTGAGACTGATCGTTCGCATCGAAAAAGTACAAAGAAGGGCAGCTCGTTTTGTATTATCGCGAAATAAGGGAGATAGTGCCACAGACATGATAATTGAAATGGAGTGGCACTCATTAAAACAAAGGCGTTTTTCGTTGCGACGGGATCTTTTCATGAAATTTCAATCACCAGTTTTCTCCTCCGATTGCGAAAACATTCTGTTAGCACCCACCTACATACAGAGGAATGATCATCACGATAAAATAAGAGAGATCAGGGCTCGCCCAGAAAAATTTAAGTGCTCGTTTTCCCGAACGCCGTTCGAGAGTGAAACGGTAGAGAGACTGCTTGAAGGTGGTTCATTGAACCCTCTGCCAGGCACTTTATTGTGAATTACAGAGAAATCACGTAGGTGTAGATGTAGATTGCGAAATAGTTCGCTACTCGGATCTCTGCGAGGAGACTGCAAAGGGTGAGGTAATCACGAGAAAAAGATTCAATAAACAACGTAAGAACAATGTTCCATGATTCAGGGCATGGAATGTCAGAAGTTTGAACGAGGTAGAGAAGCTACAAATTCTAAAGGGACAATGCAAACGCTCAATCTAGATATAGTGGGGATCAGTGAAGTGAAATGGAAAGAAGACAAGGGTTTATGATCAGATGAGTGAAGGGTAATATCAATAGCAGCAGAAAATGGTGTAACGGGTGTAGGATTTAGAATAATTAAATATAAAATTTATCTACCCTACTAAAATGTTTTTAATGCATCATATTTAATAATTTTTCATTTGAGAGAAAAGAAAAATGAAAGTAACTAAAACTTCTATGATTTGAGTTACTGCAGAAAATTTTTGTGTTTTTAGTTACTTTCCATTTTTTACTTCTCTCTTTGAATTCATTAACTTGCTTGTAGATGAATAATAATAAAATAAATTTTGTCCATAATGTATGTTTATATCAGAATTGAGACCTACATTTTTACTAATGAATTAATTGGTAAAGTTAGAAGACAGACACCTTTTAATCAAGTGGTAGTTGTTTCCATAGTAAGTAACTTTCCAGTGTAAGTATAAAAATATAGGTAATTAATTTGTCATAATACATTTACTTTTATATACTATGATTCTGTGCAAGAATGCTGATCACCTGACTCTCTTGTAATTAAATTTTGTTTTAAATGAAATTATTTGTCACAAGTATAGGATCTTTCAAAATACAAATCTGCATGTTCATACATTACTGAGTTGCTCTTTCTTTCTATAATTTTGTTTTGCCTACTTTAATGTTTTAACATGATTTGTCCTGTGATTTATTCATTATGAATACTAATGTTTACTAACTGTCGGTATAAAATGGTAGATACTGGCCAAAAATCATACGTTCCTAAAATAAATTTAGTTCCACGAGTTTCTCATTTATGATATTACTAATGGTATCCCTCAATGCACTAAGAGTACTGCCAAGGTCTGGCAACTGTGATCGAAACATAAAATACTATTTTAGCTTAACTTCCATTGGATTTCTTAAAATGTTCTCGGAAATGTTACCGAACAAATAAATCGGGATAACAGTTGAGACATATGAAGGTCACAAATTTCTCCAAAATCAAATACTTCAGATTCATGACCAGCATATCTAACGGTTGTCTGTGAAGTTCCTGATCTAGTAATTGTGTGAATATCACTCATTTGTATTTGAAGTCACCAAATACTATGTACATGTTCAATATCTGTGTCACAGCTTACACAGAATCAAGTGCTTTACGTGTGGCAATCACATCAGAAATTTCAGTATTACGTCCCAGTTATGTGCAATACAACAGAGCACATTAAGAGCTTTCATACAAAATAAGTGCGTAATGAAACATTTACCTGTCACATCGGCCTCTGTTGTGCCCAGAAGTGCTATATTTTCTCACGGTTCTCTCTACAAATAGGTTACCCAAAGAAGTTAAAATATGATGTTTGGGTTGCCTGAAGGCATTAGCTTACGATATACGGAAGATGCTCCATGAAAAGACCCAGGAAGTGCCACAGATTTATACCATAATTACCGCTGGTTATTGAATGGTTTTGTTAGATCGAAAGTACATGGTTTTCGATGCCACAGCACAAGTTGATGCAGACGTAATGAATGAAAATTGTAAGATAATATTAAATTTTGCTGAAGTTCGCCATTTAGTTATGACAAACAAGTTTTTCAAGAAGCGATCCTTGCATCGTTGAACGTACTACAGTGGCAGCAATATGAACCGGACTGACTTCCTACTTGTGTGAAAACATAATCACAACTAGTTATAGAAGCGAAGGACATCTCTTACGAAACAATCGCTCTTAAACAGTGCCCACGTCATGCACGAATGAGCGTCAAAATAACGACTTCAAAGGAGAAATGACACTTCTTTATTTGAATGTGTTAATCTGTACTTAAATTGCTGAACGACAGAGGCCCACAATATCCTAGCGCAACGCAATCTGATTGCTCAAAAAAAAACCTGACTTCAAATAATTAATTCAAAAGAATGGCTCTGATTAAAAAGGAATCCTAACAATAACCTATACATTTCATTAAGCACTTACGTCACAAAAATCTTCATTACGCGAACTACTGCAATACAGTGAGCGTCAGAACTGCCAGCTGAATAAAAAGATTCTAACTACTAAAGCCACTAACTACTAATAGGCATGTGGTTAGCAAAGGAAAGATTTTGTTGCAAACCAAATAATGTATTTTTTACCTTAATAGTGTGACATCCACTTCAAACACGAATATAATTCGTTATTGGCATCCAGTACAAAGATTTGCAATCACGAACAATTTTCAATCTCCAAGTCAGGTACTTCCAGGTCGTTAGCCTACGCTAAGACTTCAGACCTCCACCCTCCATCAATGCTAAATTCTCACATTTAACATCCATCACTGCTGGCTGTTCACCTCCAACTGCCCAACAGTACTTCCATCAGAGCTGGCGACTAACTTCCAACTGCCCAACACTACTAGCGATTAACTTAAAACAACGAGTCCAGTCAACCACAGAGTCTCTTACAAAGAAAGCGCAGTCAGAGATCCAATGCAAAGCGCTACACAGCGCTGCCAACACAGAAGCAGCCCCCTTACAGAAAGAACGAAACGGCCAAGCACGGATAAATTGTGGTGGTTCAAAAAATGATAGGAAGATATCTTTTCAAAAGTCCTTCTTCCATCTATTACTGGCGTTGAAACAACATACAGTGTATTAAAAGAAACTGTTGCCTGTGAACAAATATGTGTGTAAAAACTGGACGCCGTACAATAAAACATCAAGTATTGTTGTGTATAGAGAATTAATAATGAAGTGAAGGGCGAAAAAAATGAGTTCTAACACAAGTTCCTTGTTTCGAAAAGTTCTGAAAACAGCAGTGTCAACTGTGATGCTAGAAGTGATACTAAGAAGGAAATTGTAGCAGCGAAATCAGCCCATTACAGAGACATATATAAAAGGCGTGACAAACCAGCCGGAAATTAAGATTTCCGTCGCCTGTCAAAGAACCGGCATAGTCCTAAGGCAGAAACAAAGAAATTCTGTGGTGTTGTGACGAATAAGGTAAAGTCACCGTTGACCGAAAGGAGGCAGCTGAGCGCTGGCGAAACAGTCACGAATTAAGAACTTCCGTGTTGCCTAGTATAACAGTTCACACCTGTCCGAAAGCCAATCGTGTCGATAACCAAGCCCCAAATTCTACAAGCAATAAGAAGACACTTTCAAAATGAGAAGGTTGAACAAACAATGGCAGTGTGGTATCTTCTGACTAGCAAACTTGTCGCTTAGGGAGCGTCTTGAACACACAAGCTGACGGCGAAACAATGCGCGTCGTTCGGACCATGATAGTAGCCGATTCGCCCAGTATTGTTAATTCACGTAGAAACGATTATGCACTGCATTGCCAAACACACTAACAGTTTTTATGAAGGTCCGGGTATCCGACATCGAACAAAAGTTCATAAACGATCTTTACCTTTTTCAAAAATTCAATTTTTATTCTTGAAATCGCGATTACATGTTGACCTATACGTTGCCGTCAGAGCAAAGAGTGTTGTCATATCACACTCCGGAGCGCATCATCGTTGGTACTCGCAGGCGCAATATTACAATCATATTATATTACTTAGGTAAACATGCATTTTCATGTATGAAGTCCAAGTTGTTTATGCTGGGGAAGAGGTGATAATTATGTTGGATCTAATAAAATAAAAATTAATTACGGAACACAGAGAAGTTGTTTGATCTATCACAATCGTTGGAGTGTTATGCAATCTTTTACGTACGGTAATGTATAATGAGGTTCGTTTCATTGTATAGCCATTATGTCACCGTCTTTCACGCTTCTGCATATGGTCCTCGCGACTATTTCACGATTTTAAACTGGTGTCACCTACCTCACAGTTCTGAAGGAAAAAAGTGACTACTATTATCTACCAGTGAGTCTTTCACGTGCGTATTTATGCGCTTACTCCTCGATGAAACGGCTGGGTGATGCACACAAATTTAAGCCGTGATGTACGAAACTGGGCTGCAACATCGGAAACAGGAGTTCAGCCAAACACTTTGAAGAAACTTCGCTACTGCAAGCACTGCAGCAAATGAACTGGGGTTATGGACAGAGCTTAATGGCTTTCGCCTCAAAAGACACACGAAACGTTTTTACTACTTCGCCTTTTCGTGATTACTTTTCTTTAAAGACCGTCAAATAAATAATTCCGTCAGTAAATGTCTCTACTTATGTATGCAGAAGTGGTTTTAATAAAGCTTGGTGTTTAAACATTCATGAAGTGGAACGGAGCAGAACACGCTTCGCATTAATAAAATTTTACGCTCTTTGCGAACGCCACTAAATGAGATTTATCTCGGCCACCGCTCTGTCGCGGTGATTAAATGCCGTTAGCTATTGTTCTGGATTATATCGTCTGTATGAGCTACTTTCCTATTCTCGCAATAGCTCGTCGACTGTTCATGTTACATTTCTGTTTTCCGGAAGCTAATGTACGCCTATGCTAATTAACTCGGTAGAAAAGGATACATTTTTTCTGTTAGGTTTTCATCCTATTATATTCATGGGTGAAAATAACAGATTATGTGCCTGTATTCGAGTGAGTATTACTCTAATTTCATCTGCACGGTCCCAAAGGACCGGTTAGAAGTGGGGTGGGGTGAAAGTTGTCACTGAAATTGCAGTTAATGTTATATAAATTTGTTTTACGTGAAATGTTAGCGTATTTTCATCGTTTTGCCACGAATGATATAATATTGCGAGGCTCTTCGTTTTATGCCTTGTATGATAATTAAGAGTCGAAAATGGATTTCTCTCACAGTGGCAAGCAGTAATCTTGCATGATGTCAGTGTATTCTATCTTACTTGGACGAGCGGGCTATCACTTGACGGCATAGTTTTCCGGAAGCGTTCATTTAGGTCTTTACGTCGTGTGGAGTGGCTTCACAATCCGGTACCCAGAATCGCAGAAGGGCAGTGGCGGCTGCATATGAGAGGGGATATGTGCGAAGTTAGGAGAATGTGTAAGGTAAGAATGGGCCGACAAGTTGTGAAAGTAAATTGGAGAAATATGTCAAATCGAATATTAGAGCCAGAATGACGAATGAACTTAGAATGGCGTACGAAAATCCAGATATGTGAAATTACCAAGTTGTAGATTGTGCATAGAATGGAAACAGCAGAGTTGTCTTTTCTATTTTATGTACAATTTTTGAAAAACTGGACTTTACACCCCCAAGGACACCATTAAACAATCACGCCAAAAGCCGGCCGGGGTGGCCACGCGGTTCTAGGCGCTACTGTCTGGAACGACGTGACCGCTACAGTTGCAGGTTCGAATCCTGCCTCGGGCATTGATGTGTGTGATGTCCTTAGGCTAGTTACGTTTAAGTAGTTCTAAGTTCTAGGGGACTGAAGACCTTAGACCTTAAGTCCCATAATGCTCAGAGCCATTTGAACCATTCACGCCAAAAAGAAATGGCTCTGAGCACTATGGGAGTTAACTTCTAAGGTAATCAGTCCCCTAGAACTTAGAACTACGTAAACCTAACTAACCTAAGGACATCACACACATCCATGCCCGAGGCAGGATTCGAACCTGCGACCGTAGCGGTCTCGCGGTTCCAGACTGTAGCGCCTTTAACCGCTTGGCCACCACGGCCGGCACACCAAAAAGAGAGATCCCATTAACACAATTGGATGAAAGCGTAATAGAAACCGATGTATCATCTTCTGTTAATCTGACAGTGATTTTAAGAGCTGTTGCCCCGAAAAAAACCATGAGCAAATGAAAAACTTTCTTAAGATTTTCTCCAGCCAGTGTGAACCCTAGTCAAACCAGGCCAGTGTGTCATGAAGTAATCAGAATGACAAGCAGGCAGAGAGTTGATACTGCAAATAGTAGGAAACATCCGAGAAGCTATTTCTTAGCCTCGCTCTAGTGAGAAGTCTGAATCGTCAATTCATCAACATGGTGATAACTGAGGAAGAATCAAAACGTCATTCCGACAGGGCAGCACGGCGCCGCAAGAACAAGTAGATGTTAGTTAAGAACGCCTACAAGCCCGCTGACGTCTCGGAAAACCACCAAGCAAGGAAGCTGTTGTGACACCAAGGTGCGGCAAAAAGCGATGGTGAGCCAGGAAAACTAGGACAAATGCATTCATCCTCGGCCAAACATAACATCATTGCCTCAGAGAGGGAGTAACAAATACGCAGGCTTACAAGTCCATACGCTATTCACTTACAGTGAGCCAGCTACGATGCCGAAGGTGTGACGTGCTATCTGCCGTTCGCTAGGTGACATCTAGATGTAATGATAACTAAATGTGTTACTTATGAATCTGCATGTAAATTTCGCCAGCTTTGTACCTCATTATAGTTTTTCTCAAACTTAAAGAGTTCGTTCACAAATAAATATTTTGTAAAGGGAAACATTACTTTTCGTCGTTCCTTTACCAAAAATTGTAAACAATTAAAACTACGAGGTATACTTATAAATCCCTAACAATGTCTAGTTAGTAATGCTGCAACTACTTTTAATGATTGACAGCCTATTGATGCGAAAATTTAGGAAGTTACGCGTAGAAAGTACCGTCTGGCCTGTGATTCAAAGCAGGTAGTGTTTATAAAAGTCTACTACAATTGTCCTATAGTGGACAGTGAGCCGTATCAGTATACTCAGTTTGCGAAAATCGCTGACGGCAATGTCGAGATATTAATTTTTAAAGTTTATTTTAAACATAAACCAATTACCACGAAATAACTTCAAAACTACACTTTATATCGGGAGCTCGTTTTGATGCACCAGCTCCTCTTCATGTTATGTTTGTAACCATGTTACTGGCTTCTGGTCACTAGCTGGGTTCAGATTTTATAGGATTTAGTCCTATTTGCCATCTTATTCCGGACACTCAGTCCACTCGTGGTGGTTTTTCCCTCCATGTTTCACTCCAAATTAGTGTCTAATATTCTCATACTCAGAGCATCTGCCAATCAGTGGGGCTCAAAGGGTGCCGCCATCTACTGATGACACCAGGAGTCTAACGCGGCCCAGCTCAGCCTCCACGCGTCAGTTGGGCGCGCGATGTCGATGAGTGCGGACAACGAAGCTCACGGGTCCGAGCCAGCCGACTCGGTCGCACCGGGGCCGGCCGCTGGCCAGTCGGTGGGGACTGCCCCGCCGGTCGTCCCGGCGGCCGCCCCCCACAGGACGGATACAATGGTGACGACCCCTGAAACGACAACGTGTTCTGAAAGGCAAGATAATGAGGACAGGACCGTGACGTGCGCTATGCGAATGCAGAGAAAAGAACAACATACGACAAAACCCTATGAAGAGAGACATCAGATAACACAGGCCGCAGAGGACAACGACCTCAAAGTGGTTGTAAAACGTCTACCTGCCGAAGTTACGGAGGCATAACTGAGAGATGCACTGATAGAGAAGGGTTTCCCGGTCATCAACGTCCACCAATTTAAAAATCGAGACGACAACTCCAAGGAATTACGACCTCAATCTGGGCCGGCTGTTGTGGCCGTGCGGTTCTAGGCGCTACAGTCTGGAACCACGAGACCGCTACGGTCGCAGGTTCGAATCCTGTCTCGGGCATGGATGTGTGTGATGTCCACAGGTTAGTTAGATTTAAGTAGTTCTAAGTTCAAGGGGACTGAAGACCTCAGATGTTAAGTCCCATAGTGCTCAGAGCCATTTGAACCATTTTACTTTCTTTAATAGAAAGTGTACTGAAGGCCTTTGGGACACCTTAAGATGGATGGCCCTGGGACCACGAGAGACCTAAAAGTCTGTTTATGGAACGCCAAAGGACTGAATGACAAGAAAACAGAATGCACTGAATTTTTACAACGTCATAAAATCGACATCGCACTTGTATCGGAGACACACCTTCGTCCAACAACTGTACTCAGATTTCGTAACATGTACGTCTATAGAACGAACAGACAAGGCCGACGAGGTGGAGAGACAGCGGTTCAGCTTAAAAGGGAACATTGAGATAGTCTTGTATAGATAATGTAACTTACTACTACATAACCTGCCTTTTACTTTCTTGAAGTCCCTATAGCAGTCAGATGTCTCCATCCATGACGCTTCTTTCTTTAGTAACTGTGACGGGTTCAGTGAATTCAGACTTCGATCACTCATTAATTTAAGGTAAAAGCTCGCCATTTTGAGGTATGAACTGAATTGCCTCCTGTTCCTTGGTTTACCACATTCTGCTATTGCTCTCTGTTACTCTTCTTTACGTACAAGCACCTTTGATGACAAAACATGTCCTAAGAGGTAGATGTAGTGATCAGTATATCAACCACTTAAATGATAAGCCTTATCATTAGCTTGTTTCCAAGGACATATCGTAGTGCCCTCACAAATATTGCAATAGATAACGCACAAACCAACTGGGACCACTTGCTATTGATATGTCCTACCCTCAGATGGAAATGAGTTATATGTTTTGCTCTCTGTTGCCAGTGGCACCTGCCAGAACCCAACAGTGACATCCATGCTTGTCACTAACTTTACATTTTCAAGTCCCTGAAATAATTCGTTCATGTTTTCTGGGTAGTATGTCTCCTTCCTAGCGTGTAAATTGAAACCAACAGACTGGTATTTTTTTCCTGAGAACGTTATTATGTTAGAATACTTACTTCTGCATATATCACTTTCCAGTCCAACATACGCTGTACTCCGATCTAACAGCTCTCCTATCTGTCATACTGGGTTCATGTGGGTTCACCTTAATGAATATTCTGAAGCTGCTACCTTCCCTGGTTGTTCTGGAAACACATCTTTATTCCCACTTAACAGTTGATATAGTACTGCTTTTCTACTCGAATTAGAACCCTTTGTACTACTCACTTTATTTATTATTTTTTTCTCAACCTCCATCTCATCCGTTAAACACAGAGATATGTGCGAGCTTGCCCTCAAATCTTAAAACTTCTGAATTTAACTCTCTTGCTTTTCTCTCCAGCAGTCAACTCCAGCACCTGGTCTTTACAATCAATATATGCCCAAAGTTTACTACGAAATCTATGCCAAGTGTCACATTTATACTCATATTTGGTACCACAAGAAATGCTTGATTAAATAATTCTCCATCACTGTATACATCTAAAACTACTTCTTAGCCTACAGGCTTACCGTAAATCCCAGTAGCATTTTTTATTCGTACACCGTGCCTAGAGTTTCGACTGTATTCTTATTCTTAATACGTTCATAAAAATTCTCTGCTATTCCGCAGATGGAGTTCCCAGTATTCATGAAAAGACTCTTAAATACTAGTCATGAATTATAACTTGACCTCTCACAAGCAGGAATTAGGTAGTGTCAGGAGAGCAGATTCGGTTTGATGTGGAGAAAGGTGGGGTGCGGGTGTTAGTGAGCTCTGCCTCCACATACTGAAGTATGCATTGCAGCTAACGCACCTGTGACACAGCATACAACAGCACAGTCGCCAATCAGCAGCGGCAGTTGACAACCAACATCAGCAAATTACTTCCGCAGGAAATCTGTCGACTGCTGCTGGCTGCTATTGATTGGAACTGGTGAGGCAGTGTGCCGAGTTATATTGTTTATTGCCCATTAATATTGTTTATAGGCAGAGTCTCTTCAATAAAACCAATATTTTAATTTTGTATCACTTAAAAGATCCTTTGCTACCTCACGTATACAATCTTTCATCATGGTGAATGTTTGATTTTTACTAAATGGTTCTATCTCATCATCTCCTGCAGTATTCAAAGCTTCTCCAAATTTTAAATTTTCTTTACTTAACCCCCACTAATTTTCTAGCAGTTCTACATTTTTCTCCCTATTATTCTGGGGAAGTAAGCACTTAGCAATATGTATTGTGTGGCCAGTCAAACGTTGTTTTCTCTCTCAGTCAAGGACAAAGTGCCACACCTAATGCATGCCATGAACAGGGCAAACAAACAGATTGCATAATAATCTTATTCGAAATTAAATGTTTAAATATTGTTACAATACTTGGCCACATTATGTAAAACTAAGCCATTGTCAAAGGTTTCGGGTCTCAGCATAATTTGATAATTAGTTTCTTCAAAAATCCAGTTTTGCAAAACACATAATAATAAACTTAGAAAGTTTTATTTTTATAATTAGGTTCAGTTAGTTATAAAAGCATTCTGTAGCAGTTTTCATGAAGTTAACCCTTTTACTTTTCGAATTATTCCACTTTTTTAGAAATCTTAAAAGTAGGTAATATTGAAGTTAGAGAGTTCTACTTTAGGTATATGGTTCAGTTTATTATAAAAAATTGTGGTAGAAATTTCCACGAGGCTGCTTCCTTTTATTTTTGAATTATGAAACCTATACTAATTTTGGTGCCAGAAACTATAAAAACAGGTTAGATTAAATTATCTTACTGTATAATTACAAAGCTAAAGTGGCAGCACTATATTTTTCATAAATAATAACGAAACTGTACCAACTTTCGCTATGATATTGTAATTCAACAATGGTACAGAAATAAGTAAAAAAAGGCCACTATATAACCTCTGTCCCGCTTGAAAAATCCTGGAAGTTAAAGTTTAAAAGTTACCGGGCTGAGAAATTCACACAATATAAACAAGGCACAGATGTACTAAGAGAAAATTTGGGATCAGAGTAGATCTGCAGCTAATAGATATATCGGACGCCAAAGTACACACTCGCTCCAAAGTTGCTTTCAGTGTCAATCGCTGTGCTCACACAGTACGCTTTTGGACAATTATATATATATATATATATATATATATATATATATATATATAAGTCTGTTTATGGAACGTCAAAGGACTGAATGACAAGAAAACAGAATGCACTGAATTTATATATATATATATATATATATATATATATATATATATATATATATATATATATATAATTGTCCAAAAGCGTACTGTGTGAGCACAGTGACTGACACTGAAAGCAACTTTGGAGCGAGTGTGTACTTTGGCGTCCGCATTTACAAAATTAATTATAAACCATATATTTCTACGTGCCGCCCCACATTTCATTGGTTCGGTCTGGGTAAGCGAACAATGAAATAATTGATATGAAAAGTGAACTCGGTAGGCCTAAGTACGATACAGAAACAGAACATACAGATGCCGGATTCAGTGAAATAAACAGTGAGAACTGGGTTACTTGCGAGTGTGAAGCCTAGACAGTGAGTGCTATCCACGCCGATTTTAAGTATGGCGGCAGGAAGGAAGTTAGCGCTGGCCTGCGGGCACCTTTGGTGCTGAGAACAGAGGGGGTTGTTTCATCGCGGAGCTGCATGGGTGTTCTAGTAGCTGTGCGCATGCAACGGTGCTAGGCCCCCTTTTGCCCCTTCCCCCTTTCCCTCCTCCACCCCCATGGCGTTACCGCAGTAGGCGATACCCACAACTGCCGCTGCTCCCTGAATTTCGTCGTGACGCGTCGCAACACTATTGTTGCTACTCCACTCCGTCATCGCTTGGCGCATTCAGACATTTAAGTTAAGAGTACTTAAAATATTTACTGTTTCTAACCAATTCTAAGAAACTGAGCATCCTGGAAAGATAGATTTAAAAATTAAAGTAGAACCACTTTCTGAGCATGAAGGGAGGGAAATGTTTAGTAATTAAATCCTCAGTAGAGCGCGGAGTTAAAACTAAACTAGAATCAGTCTGTCTCTGAAGAGATTGTGGAAGTGACAGAATTTAAAAATTATGGTTTTTCAAAAGTAAAAAGAAAGCCAGTGGAAGGGTCAGATAGCGAAACTGGATTTGACGATTCGTGGGTTCAAACAAGTACTTTAACGCAAGAGATTTCTTTGAAACCAGTTGCAGTGCAAAGTAGAAAGGCAGAGGTTGTCGGACTGGGATCAGTTATTGGTAAGACCGAGTTCGGTAATAATGAAATAAAGAGTAGTGTGAAGTATGAGTTGAAGCACAGTCGTTATACCCTGAGGGATGAGTTGAAGTCGGACAACGATAGCTTCCATTTTTAAACTACTTCCAATCACAGTGATTTGAAGATCACAGTAGGGCAACAGTTAACAAAACTGCATAGTATTTTGAAAGTTGGGGATGCATTAAAAAATTTGGAAGTAGAGTAACATCTTTGTGTAACGCTGCTGTACAACACGCTGCTTCTATTGAGGCTCCTTTGGATATCGGCAATTTCTGTGTTTTGATAAGCAAATACATCGATTAAGGGTTGTGGATCGATGTTGAAGAGGTGTTGCAAATTGGGTGGTCTGACGTGAGAAAATTTCCTTCGTTTGAAGCAAATTGTTGGAAGGTGCTTTGCGTAGGTCAGATGATGTCATGATACAGTATAAAACAATGAATTCAAATTTGCCTTCTTGAAAGAATACTGGTCCAATAATAAACAAAATTCTCTATTAAGGGAATACGGAACTGGTAAAAAACACACTCCTGGTGAGTCTATTACAGAAAATCCCAAGGAAATGCGTTTAGCGTCTCTCGCATCTGACAGAAAAAATGACACCGGAAATGATAATTATGATGTTATAGGGTAAATTGCGTTGGTATCGTCAGGAAAGGATCGTCAGGAAAGAATCATTTCTGCACCTAGAAATAATGCTGATAGATTCATAGAATATTTAGAAAGCTTAGAGAGGGTATCTGCTAATGGAGAGCAGATGCATACCTCCCTATGAAAGAAATGTAAACGACCGAACGATTAGAATGGTAACGTAAATGAGCGAAGTTAGAAGTTCGAAATACGTAGACGAGGTAGAAGAAGAGGAGGAACGCAGCCTCCTCTTTTTCCCTATTTTTCACAATTATAACGAAAACAGACTGGCAGAGAATGTACAGCTTGGGCAGAAAGGAGAATCGAACGTATTCGATCTGAAAATGCTCTTAATGGAAGTAAAAGGCCGCGTGAAGGAGACTAATTTCATTGTATGAGGAAACTGGTACTCACTAGGCGGAGACACTAACACAATCAGTAACTGATAAACAACTGCACACAAACAGATGACAGGGACGATGATTCGGTAGCAATTATCAACACTGATGATTTCTTCTAACATTCTGACTATTTAATAGAAAGCGTTCTGGACCCTGAAAAGGAAAGCACCACAAATACAGGGAAAAGCAACCTAACTCCTTTGGAACAGGTGCTAACGAAGATAAGGTAAGTGCCTGTATCTGTGATAATTATCAGTTAGCACGCTAAAATCCCCTGGAAGAAGAAGTTTCAGTACTGCAAAGTTTGAAAGAGGCTGAGTTAATAGATGACGGTGTCAGAAGTTTAATAAGGTTGAGGAACCTATGAGCTGTGATAACTTGTTGAAAGAAGGAGAAGCAGATTATAATCTATATAGCAATGATACGAAGGAACGTAGTTGTTCAAAGCGTTTAGCTAATACACAGCACTCAAAGGTAGAAGACGTCGTCAACTACTTTGATTTTAAGATGTTAGACAGGTTAGAAAAGGCAGCTGAATATGTGATTGTTGGTTATCCCATTAATCTAAAAGTAACGGTAACTGCAACTGAAAAAGATTGTTTTAGCTGGAGAGCGATGGAAAAGTATTTCCTTTACGAAGTTCATGCGGCAGGTGTACAAAGTAGAATAATCCATTTTATTACAGAATTAAATATTTCAGGCACAATAGTGCCAATGAAGGAAGTGTGTTGTACCAAGCTTCTTTCGATTCTATTCCTAACAAGAATACGTTAATTGTAATCAGAATGTCTGGTTTAAGAATAGTAGGTGCTACTGGGAAAATATCTAGGCAAGTGAAGCATGAAGCATTGATATCAGTAGGCATAAGAGAAGTAATTACAGACCATTCTTGTTTAGTTGAGTATATGGTAACAGGCACTGATTTGTTATCAGGGTACCATGGAAAGCTATGCTGTTATTTGAAGAAGATGTAAGGAATGGACATAATGCTCATGCCAGAAATATGTGAACAGGTCAGTAGACTGGCGAAAGGAAATTGGAAATGACGTTACCAGCAAGACCGGTTCAGTGAAGAAATGAGGTGTAAAGCGGTCAGTAAGCTGATGTAATCAGTATAGAAATGGAAATGGAGAGCAACTTTATACTGATGTCCTGTTTCAAGAAGTGTTTTAAAAACGTGTTCACTTGCTGTAAGGGCAACAGACAATACAGATGAGAGAGCTGACAAACACAGACAATTACTTGGGTAGATAACTTGGTTAAGAAGCGCTGATTATTCAGAATTGTAAACATAATAGATATAGCTTGTTATGAAAGTGGCCAAAATTCAAAGTAATTATCGACGAAAAAATTACTTTCTTAGTGAGCCATGCATAGATACAACCTTGCTGGGATTACTCAACTTGAGGAAACAACGGGGCAACTATTGTAATGTATTATATCATATAATGAGAGTAATTTCTTATCATCATGTATCTAACGACTTCGTTTCTCATCCTGCTACAACATATTTTTCTAATCTTTTTAATCTTTTCATTCTCCACTTCTAGAGTGAAGCAGTCTGTTCGAGACCCCGCCCATTAAAGAGTCGCGATTCTATGCAGCTAATTATCAGACAAGCTGAGATGGAGCCAATGGAGGATCACAGCTGGAGATGAATAGGGGCGGGGGGGGGGGGGGCGGTGTAACGGGAAGGCTTACCAGTTATGGCAAATGCTTTACAGAAAAGAGAAGCCTTCCGTAAACCTTGGTCGAAACCGGAGGATTGTGACCCTACGTCCTTAGATGTGAGGGTTCCCCCACACTAAATTTCAAATGCTGTAAGTATCTATGTATGCCGTATGAGTGTGATTAAATTACTGAGCTGAAAAAGGTGTATATTAAATCATTTCTGCCATTACGTCCTTCGAGATGAAGGTTCTCCCAACAGCAACTTCAAATGCTGTAATTGTGCTTATGGGTTGTACGAATATGAATGAACTTCACAGAAACAAACTTTCAGGTGCTGTAATTGCATGTACATGTTGTTCAAGTCTGAATGAGTCTATAGAAGTATTCGTACAAAATATTCAGCGAGTGTAATCGATACGACTGTGAGAGAGATCAGCTCTCTCTAGTTCGCAGAATTACTCTGTAAAGGGACTAATTTTAACATTATCAAAGGAAAGTGGGTTTTTTAATTCAAGTAAAGTTACATGAAACACTGTGGCTCAATTAGTATCAAAATAAGTGGACTTGTATAGCAAAATGTACTGATCACCACAAAATACACTTTGATTAATGCATAAAAGGTACATCGATTGTATTTCAAGGAATACAGATTTGTCATTGCGGTTTCCTTCGGCGTCTCATACGTCGTACGGATGGATGTAGGGTGATAGCATAGTAGAAACCTGATGCACCGGTCACATTTTCTTCAAGAAATAGTATTATCTTTTTACGAGATTTTTAATATCTGTGTATTGTACACTATCATGCACTTTTCATCGATAAAGCTTTACTTGCACTCTAGGGCTGCTCTTATTTTTCAGCTTTCAGCTCTCACCCTCCTATTTTGTGCTAGTCAATAAAAAAAACTATGCGCAAAACTATAGCTCAGTCAGACAACTAAAAAACGACGCTAGTCGATCATGAAGTTTTCTATGTGAATTTTGTTGTGCACTTTCTCATTACTGTTATTATTACATAAAGTTTTATTATTAGAGATACTCATTTTATTAACTCTCTTTTAAGATTTTAATCCTAATATACAGGGTGTCCCATTTATCTTGACCAACTTAATGTTTGTCCAGATTCAAATTACAAAATGTTTCAAGCAAATGTTCTTTAGCCGTCAGGGGGACATCAATCAGCGTGATTGCGTTCGCTGTAGCTTTGTTTTTTACAAATATATGAACAGCGGTATGACTTTTTCAAATGTAAACGTGTGTTTTTTATTCGGTATTTCATTTCCTCTCCTAAGCACCTATTCAAAAATGTATCACAGTGTACTTACTGAAACACAACGTTATTAATTGCGTAACACAATACTGACTTTGAGCCCGGATCACAAACTGGTCCACTTGCTGGAGTTGTCAGAAAACAAATGAAAACTAAGTAAAAACATAACACAAAACTGACTTTGACTCTCCTGTAATATTTCCCAGGAGTAGAACATTCAAAGGTGCTCTAAGTGGTAACCCTGGACACCGATACACTGAAGCACTCGTTATTAACTGCTTCCAATGTTACCTGCTGAAGAGAATTATAAGCAAGCACAATACGTTCCTGCATGTCCTGCATGTCTTCGTTGTAGTACGTTCTACTCACACAACTCTTCAACTGACGATGATTGATTTAATGACTGGTGTGCATTCTACTTATGTTTACATTTGCCCTCTGTCAACGTCAGCACGTGGATGTGTTCCATTACCCCGAGTACCTGCACTAAGCTCTGGGAGCGTCTACGTCAATGTTGTGTTATGTAATTAATAACGTTGTGTGTCAGTGAATGGGACACTGTAATACGTATCTGAATAGGTCTTTAGGAGAGGAAATAAAGTACCGAAAAAAACACAGGATGCAATTTAAAAAAGTCATGCCGCTGTTCATATATTTTTAAAAAACAAAATTACAACGAAGGCAATCATGCTGATTGATGTCCCCCTCTGGGCTAAAGAACATTTGTTTGAAACATTTTGTAATTTTAATCTGGACAAACAGTTATTTAGGATGGTCAAGATAAATGGGACAGCCTGTATAATAAATATCATAATTTTATTAATAATGAAACATTAACAGTGTAGT
This sequence comes from Schistocerca nitens, assembly GCF_023898315.1. NCBI lineage: Eukaryota > Metazoa > Arthropoda > Insecta > Orthoptera > Acrididae > Schistocerca > Schistocerca nitens. Next base: position 704,312,785 of record NC_064617.1, on the reverse strand, counting down.
AGCCAGGTGGAGGTAAAAGTAGACTCTCCTCCTGATCGTAGAGTGCTGCACCATTGCGGTAAACACTTAAAACCAAACAAAGAGAATACTGTGGTTTTCTCAGCGAGTGTCGTGGCGATAATTCGGTGAGATCACCTGCCGGGCGACTGGAATGGGAAGTTGCTCCCAGTTTTCAAGGTAGATAGACTGGCGGTATTAGTAACCTTGCAAGGCAAGGAACAGCTGTTGAGAGTCACTAAAATGCCAACGCGATCTCGAGAAGATGAAGCCATGATTGTTTGCCAGGCAGTAGAGAAGTAGATTATAGCTGAAAAAATTCAGTCACTTTTCTGAGATTCGACAGCAAGCAATGCAGGCTGAGTAAATAGCTGCTGTACATATCCAGAAAAACTACCATCATAACATTTCAAAAAAGTTAGAGCAACTTCGTCTAAACTCGACAACAACGCTTACATAACCGGTATCAGTGAGGTACCGGATGATTTACGGTCTTACTCCTCGACGTCTTGAAAACGAACGTTCTACATAGAAAAACAGCGAAATGATTACTGAGAACTGGTGAATTTAACTATGATCGTTCCTGGCGCCTCCAAAGAATGGGATATCGTTTTGCATCCCAGAAGCTGTAATCGTTCTAGGTGGATGGCAATGACAGTATATGCATTCAAGAACACTTATCAAGGACATGTGTTTTTCTTGTCCGCGTGTACGTCTGAGTAAGGCTTCTGCCAACAGAAGCATTTGACGCATCTTACCATGATTACCTTTTCGTGAGCCAACTTTAAAATTATCAAAATATTCACCCAGTAATCACTAATACTACTGCAAACAAAATTTGAAATCACCTATGGTATTTAGCTCCAGAAACCGTGGCTTTAGCTTTATTTGACGACATTGTTCTAAAAAAGCTCAAGATAAATATCGTTCAAGTTATTTTGGAATCAGAATAAGGTGAAGAAGAGCAAGAAGGAAAAAATCAAGAGAAAGATAACTCCTACAAAAAATTGTACAAATATTAACTTTTCATCTTTTGTAAAACCTGTCCTGAAAAGTTTTTTCACTAGGTTTTGTGTCAGTACAGATTTCCTCATCATAACCCTTCAACTTGAAAAGATGATCGCCGCTGCAAAAGCGCAGATCAAACAGTTGAGGAGATGTTGTGCATTCAGGACTGCAGTAACATACAAAAGACGAATGGTAATGCCCTGTCTAATGTCTTATAATATTCTGTTTATTATTGCAGCAATTTCCTCCAATTCAATTTTATTTATTTTATTATACTTTATGAGACTGGTTTACAGTCACAGTCGACAAGTAAGGGGTCATTTTTGCATATATTATCTACATTTAATCAATACATAAACGTCGTTCTACTCCATTTACCATACTCATACTGTACTTATCCCCTCAAATAACATCAATTGTTTCTCACATAGTCGAATATTGCAAATTGTTGTCATGTAGTTATGAGGCATTACCATCCGTGATGCTAGCTGCATCTCACATGAAATTATAAAGTGCACCAAATAGGCCTACTGTCTCTTTATGATGTTGCGTATGTTCCTGTTCATAGCCGTTCACATTTTCGATTGTAAAGCCAACGCAAGGGCCATTTTCTGTGTTTGGATTCGGTGATATTGGGTATGTTCATTGCGTTTTGGTCACAGCTTATGGTAGTTTGTTGCATTATAGTAGCTATGGGCATAGGCTTGGACGTTATTGCCGAAATTAGTTCTGTTTGCACAGGCCTGAAAGCCACCTGGTGAAGAACCCTGAACCTACATATAATACGTACTTATATTATGTCAGTGTAACAGTGTTTGAACATATATAATGTGCCCTGAGTTTCATATCGTATTTTATTTTAAATGGTCTGACATAGTTTTGCTGTACATGGTTCTGTGCAATACTATACAAATTGTGATATGTTTTTCACAGAGAAATGTGTAATACTACAATAAGAGGTTGTAACAGTGGAAAATTGTACTGAAATGCAGGAGGATCTGTAACGAATTGACGCTTGGTGCAGGGAATGGCAATTGAATCTCAAAGTAGACAAGTGTAATGTGCTGCGAACAGATATAAAGAAAGATCCTTTGTCATTTAGCTACAATATAGCAGGTCAGCAACTGGAAGCAGTTAATTCCATAAATTATCTGGGAGTAGGCATTAGGAGTGATTTAAAATGGAATGACCATATAATATTAATCGTCGGTAAAGCAGATGCCAGACTGAGATTCATTGGAAGAATCCTAAGGAAATGCAGTCCGAAAACGAAGGAACTAGGTTACAGTACACTTGTTCGCCCACTGCTTGAATACTGCTCACCGATTTGGGATCCGTAACAGATGGGGTTGATAGAAGTGATAGAGAAGATCCAACGGGGAGCAGCGCGCTTCGTTACAGGATCATTTAGTAATCGCGAAAGCGTTACGGAGATGATAGATAAACTCCAGTGGAAGACTCTGCAAGAGAGATGCTCACTAGCTCGGTACAGGCTTTTCTTGAAGTTTCGAGAACATACCTTCACCGAGGAGTAAAGCATTATATTGCTCCCTACTACGTATATCCCGCGAAGAGACCACGAGGATAAAATCAGAGTATTAGAGCCCACACAGAGGCATATCGACACTCTTTCTTTCCACGAACAATACGAGACTGGAATAGAAGGGAGAACCGATGGAGGTACTCAAGGTACCCTCCGCCATGCATCGTCGGGTGGCTTGTGGAGTGTGGATATAGATGAAAGTAGATGGATATATAGATTCCTGTTAGGTTACAGTAAGTAGTAAACGACCTCATATGGTCTGAATATCTACGTGCTAAAATAAAATAGATACATAAATCATCATATTAGAACCATAAATACAAGATATCTTACAGCTACAGTGATTATAGTCATCCATTTTTAACAAGGAATCATAATATCATTTGCAATTAATAGATTAAACGAAAGTGTAGATTAATAGATTAAATAGATAACAGGTAAACAATAATTATGGTTTTCCGTAATGAGGTCGACTACATTTTAATTCTTGCGTTATTTGTCGTTCTATTCGTGCAGCGCTCTCCAACATTGATATTTTTTTATTTTTGTGCATTAAATCCTGTACCATTACTTAATGTAATAGTTTTTCTGTATCACTGTGTATTACTATGACATTCGCACGCTTATATGCGCGTTTCTTTGAGAATTTTCCGTCTAAGTCTGAACTTCCACCTGGTGCTAGCCTGATGCACGAACAAATCTGTTTATTCTTATCTGTCAGTCCACCTCTAGCTGTTAGCCCTTTGCAGGGAAACAGCTTCTGACGCTGTATTGGCGAAACGTATTTTTATATCTGCTTACTGCACCATTTTACTGCATTTGTTGCATTATTTAATGCTATGGTATGTAGCTTAATATGCTATTACTTGTGAGGTTTGTTTATTGTGAATATATGTCCTTCATATGCTTATTTTTTTTAATGCTTCCTTATATGTAAAATCAAATTGAATATTGGCCAATAACCTGCTTCTTAAATATTTTTCGGATCTGTAGAGGGCAGTTTAGTAAAACTAATTATGACTGTACAAATATTCGCTATATTGGCTAGTAAAGTGTTCTCACAAGAAGACAACGGCATTGGTAATTATTTATCGCCTCCTACGGAACTGAATGTATCAGGTAATTGTCTCTTACATAGCACAGAATTCAAGACAATCCACGTACCATCAGACTAACTTTCAAAACTGTCCTCGCCCAGACAACAGCCGGAGGCACAGTTCACGGGGCAGCTCTTTAGCTAACGATGGTGTGACTATAGTCACTGCATTGCTAAGTACCTCCACAAACAACAAAAACCAGCTACATTATGATTTTCTCCCGTACGACGTGCATAATACCTCTTCACCGAGCCTGCACAAAGTACACAACCACCGTAATAGAGGAAATCGAGAAAAAACTAATGCCGACGCCCAAAATTCTAGGGCGTCAACAATGGCAGAAATGCATTATAACCAACAAATATAGGTAACGATTTAGCTTCCAGGCGATTAGCATGCGTCAGTAAATGCACTAGTCCGTAACTCCTAACTTACTTAACTGTGAGAATAACACTTCTAAGTAAAGCTCTACTTCACAAGCCAAGATTTCACTGTGCTGTGGAAAAAGTAATCACGCACACAGTGATCGCTTTCGCATGGAGGTCAGCTAACGAGTTCCTTATGCAGAGGCAACCTCGAAACAAGGTGGGCGACGCTTTGCCTGCATCATGATAGGTCGTAACCACTAATGCACCACTAGGTACACAAGCGCACTACGATTTATTGTTGAAGTAGTGCATAACGAGTACAGGAGATATTACATCTACAGATCAATAGCACAAGCGGTTCTGAGAGGCCAAGTATAGACCCATGCCAAAACGCCCATATTAACTCATATTCGTAAGTGGTGTGGCTTATAATGGCGGCAATGCAGGCGCTGACTCGGGCATCCAGTCGACCGTAGAGATTGCGAGTACTGTCCTGGGATACGTTATGCCACGCCTGCTCGACCTGTCCACGTTGTTGTGTAACAGTTGTTGGTTGACGAGCCGCAGACTCACTTCTCGTCCCATCATATCCCACACGTGCTCCATTGGTGACAGTTCTGGAGATTGTGCTGGCCAGGTAAGTTGCGTCACTTCTTGCAGAGTACGTCGAGTTTCATGGGACTGTGTGGACAATCATTATCCTCTTGGAACAATACATCACCTTCCTGTTACAAGAACAGCAATAGAAAGGGTTTAACAGCATTGTGCAAGTATCGAGTGCTGGTTAGCGTCCACTCCAGAAACGCCAAAGATCAGCGAGATTTGCAGCCTGTCGCACTCCAGACCGTAAGGCCTGCCGTGGGGCCAGTGTGTCTTGGACGAATGCACTCTAGGAGACATCGTTCACCAGGTCTACGTCGTACGTCGACCAACACTTACGTGGAGGCAGAATCTGCTTTTATCACTGAAGACCACGGCGCGCCATTCAAAGAGATCCTCTGACGATACCAGTCGAGCGCTGCACTTCAACGGTGAGGTGTGAGTTAAATAGAATCTAGAGGTCTGCGTGCCTGTAGTAGCCCCATTGCTAATAAGCGGTTCGCAAAGGTTCGTGTTAGCACGACTGGCTTCGTAAGCCCTCTTATCTTGGTGTCGTAGCTGTATGATGTGCCACTGCTGCCTTTACAATACGACGATATTGGCGGACGTTTGTGCTGCGTGGAGGTCCAGGACCACATCTACGCGTGTGAGATTGTTAATGCGACCACTGATATGAGCATCGTTGCAAAACTGACGCAGTACGTCCATCTTGAGTGGCGCTTCTCCGAAAGGACCATCCCGCCACTCGGAATGCCACAACGTGGCCCCTTTGAAACTCGCTCAGTTCGCTGTAGAAAACATGAGTGCTTCACACGTTAGGTTCACATTGAGCCTTCTGACTGTGAGCATTCACTATTAAAGGATAGACACAGATGATGCCCTAATGGCTATGCCACTGCGCTTTCTGTTGCCGGACGACGTTGAAACCGTTATCAGTAGCCTACTATCCCCCAGGTGGCATACGCCGCCATCGAATCAAAATAAACATCCACTTTACAGGTATAGTAATTTTTTCACGTATATATACCGATGGAAAAAATTCGCAGCACCAAGAAATAATTAATGTGGAGTAAATAAATTTTGAGAATGCATTTCTGTAGGTAACATATTTAAGTGGAAGTTCTTAGGTTAGTGTAAGCACGACATAAGCCATTGCAAATATGAAGTATTGGTACATTATTAAGGAACATAACAGCAAGAATGTTGAAGTCAAGCATGCTATCGTGCATGCATTGCGTCGTTTAGGTGCCAGGTGTCAGTTTGTGGGATGGTACTCCATGCCCACTTCACTTACTTGGTTAATGCTGGTTGTGAATGAAGCTGGAGTTATAATCCAATGTTGCCCCCATATGTGGTCGACTGGAGACAGATAGGGTGATCTAGCAGGCTAAGGCAACATGTCAACACTCCGCAGGGCACTTTGGATTACAGCAATGATATGTCAGCGAGCGTTATCCTGTTGGAAAAAATCCTGTACTATTCTTTATAAGTGGCAGCACAAGAGGTCGGATCACCAGACTGACGTACAAATTCATAGTGAGGGTGCATGGGATAAATCCAAGAGGGCTCCCGCTGTCACAGGAAATCGCACCGAAAACCATAACTCGAGGTATAGGTCCAATGTATCTAGGCTGCTAACAGATTGGGAGCAGGCACTTACGTGGCCTCCATCTAACCTACACATGGCCATCACTGACCTCGATCCAAAACGGGCTTTCATCGCAAGATACAACAGACCTTCACTCCCTCCCCCCCCCCCCCTTCCATGAATTCTCGCTTTGATACCACTGAAGTCACATTCGGCAGTGATTAGGGCTCAGTGGAATGCTCACTACTGGGCGTCTGGTTCGAAGTGTCCATAAAGTAACCGATTTGTCACTGTTGTGGCAACTGCTGCTCAAAGTGCTGCTGCACACACAGTACGATGTTCCGTAGCTACACGACGAGCACGACGGTCTTCCATCTCGGTAGTGCCACATGGACGTCCGGAGCTCGGTACTCATGCGACCGTACATTCTCGTGACCGCCGCCGCCAGCAATCATGTACAGTGGCCATGGTACATTCCTGCGAAGTTTTTCTGCAGTATTGCAGAAGGAACATCCAGCTTCCCTTAGCACTAATTAATACACGACCTCATTGAAACTCAGTGAGGTGTTAATAGTGGAGTCTTTGTCGCTTAAAGGCATTATTGACTAACGTCAACTCTCCATGTCCAATCTCAAAGGTAACTAACGCTTACTACCGCTACACCGTATATTGGCAACAAACCTGATTTCCAGGTTCATAATGGCGCTACTGACTCCACCCTCTTACTTACTGTACTTTACTTTACGCGATCGGGCCCAGAGGACCGCGCGCTGCTACAAGGTTTCTCCTACACTAGGTTCTGTTTTGTGCCTCTTCGCGCCAATCATTCTCTATTTCAATCTGCAGCAAATCCTCATTTAATCCATCCTTCCACCTCTTCTTTGGTCTTCCTGGTGGGTGTCATCCACAGAGAGTATATAGCTGTCAAAGGCCATCGGCATTATCCATCCGCCTGACATGTCCTGCCCATACATGGCGCTTGTTTCTACAATGTTCAGATGGCTGTAAACACTATGGCACTTAACATCTAAGGTCACCAGTCCCCTAGACTTAGAACTACTTAAACCTAACCAACCTAAGGACATCACACACATCCATGCCCGAGGCAGGATTCGAACCTGCGACCGTAGCAGCCGCGTGGTTCCGGACAGAAGCGCCTAGAACCACACGGCCTGAACAATGTTTGGTCTACTGCACATTTGGTCTAGTTCACAGTTATGTCTGATCCTCCATTCTCCACTGATCTCATCTTGTACTGGGCCAAAGATCTTCCTTAAGACCTTCCGCTCAAAATGAGAACAATCGTTTTTCCGGACACTCCAAGTTTCACAACCATACAGTACTACGGGTTGAATCATTGTTTCATACAGCTGGAGTTTGAAATTCCTCGAGAGACCACACGATGCAAGAAGCTGAGTGAGACCAAAGTAAGATCGGTTGGCGGCTTGGATCCTCGCTCTGATTTCTGCTTCACATGCTGCGTCTTCTGTAAAGATTACCCCCAGGTATTTAAATGGATCAAATGGCTCTGAGCACTATGGGACTTAACTTTTGAGGTCATCAGTCCCCTAGAACTTAGAACTACTTAAACCTAACTAACCTAAGGACATCACACACATCCATGCCCGAGGCAAGAGTCGAACCTGCGACCGTAGCGGTCGCGCTATTCCAGACTGTAGTGCCTAGAACCACTCGGCCGCTTCGGCCGGCCGGCCGGCCCCAGGTATTTAAATTCACGAACCCTTTTGTAGGATCGGTTTCCGACTATCAAAGGCTGGAGTGGGTCTCTTGAATAAGCATAGGTCCTGCTCATCATCAGATATTCCGTCTTTGATTCATTCACAAGCAGTCCAATTTTGCTTGCTTCCGCCTCCACGCTTTCACTCATCCGCATTAGTTCATCCTTAGATCTGAACAACAGGGCCACATCATCAGCAAACGAGAGATGTGTGAACTTTTCAAATGTCAGATAGAACAATATCGGTGACACACCATCTCCTTGTATCAACACTGTGTTTACGTTAAAGCTGTCCGTGAGTTGGTTCCCGAGCTTCACTTCACATTTTGAATCAGTGAGACAAATTCCAACTTGACTGACGAGTTTCTTAGGTATTCCAAACTCCGCTAGACAGTCCCTCAGGCTCTCCCGGTGGATGCAGTCAAACGCCTTCTTAAAAGGTATGAAGAGCACACGAAGTTTTTCGCCATACTCTCACAAATTTTCGGTGAGTTGTCGCAGCACAAAGATGTTGTCGACAGTTGAACGGGCTGTCTGAAAACCCCCTGATATTCAACAACCGCTTTTTCTGCTAATGGCTGTATTCTATCCAGTATACAGTTGGACAAGATCTTCTAGGAGACGTTCAGTAGGGCGACTACTCTGTAGTTAGTGCAGCTCATTTTGTCACCTTTCTTGTGTATAGGGTATATGACAGCTGTCTTCCAATCTTCTGGGATCTCCTCCAAAATCCAGATCCCCTCGATTCATTGGCGAATTTTCCTGTGGATTCCCTCACCTCCAGCTTGAATGATTTCTGCGTGGATGCCATCATCGTCTGGGCTTTTCTTCTTCTTTAGCTTCATTATCTGATTCTTTATTTCCTCTAGTTTCGGTGGAGTATAGTCTACATCTGCTACGTCAGGAAACTGAAATTCAGATATTTCGGTTCATCACAGTTGAGGAGTTCACTGAAGTATTGTTTCCACCTTTCAGCAATGTCAAGCTCACTGGTGAGTATGCTCCAATTATTGTCCATGATGAATTTCTGGCGGCTTTGATATCCCTTCTTGAAGAATTTTACTTTCTGGTACCTCTTTCGCGCCTCTTTCCCCGAGAAATCTTGTTGAGTCTCCTCTATCAGTCCTTTAACGTACATTCTCTTTGCTCTTCTCAGGGTTTCTTGAGATGTTCTCCGAACTTCTTCGAACTGTGCTTCACATTGTGCAAAATCAGCCACTTGTAACCAGCTCTCCTTGGCTTCTCTTCCACCTCATTTACGGCATCCTTAACTTCTTCCCACATCCACACACACTTCAGTAATTAATCGCTAAAACACAGTTCTCGGCAAACATTGCAGGCGATACCGGTTGATGGCTCCCGGTTCTCTGTTCGACGGCGCTAGAAGAACCGCCATCCTTGGCAGAGTTAGTCCGCATCTCCAGGGAAATGGCCGCCAGTGCGCGTCACAAGGTTCAGCAGCGCTGACGACAAAGGTAGGTCAAAGTCCCGTAGGCGACGAGCATTTGGCTCAAGGTGAAAAACAGCAATTTATTTTACACTCCTGCAAGAACGTACAGCACAAAGACATTTCGAATGATATTGACACGTGGAAGAAAACAAAGAGGACTGAACAAAGATTGACAGACCCTGAGAAATCGCACACTAGTCTCACACAGTAATCGTCTTTAGTTTTCTCATCTATTGTGTTGCCACACTGACACTAGTGTACTGCCTAGATCTGTGGCGCGCTGCGGCTGCTGTCAGTTTTAAGTGGCATAGTGATTGTAGTAGACAAAAAAATGGTTCAAATGGCTCTGAGCACTATGGGACTCAACTGCTGAGGTCATTAGTCCCCTAGAACTTAGAACTAGTTAAACCTAACTAACCAAAGGACATCACAAACATCCATGCCCGAGGCAGGATTCGAACCTGCGACCGTAGCGGTCTTGCGGCTCCAGACTGCAGCGCCTTTAACCGCACGGCCACTTCGGCCGGCTTGTAGTAGACACTGAAGAACATAGACTCATTATTCAATTGTTCTTCTAGGCTATCGATCAGTTTAAGTGTAATTTTAAAATCTTTTCCATAGCCGCCTGTGTGAATTATGTGCAAGGATTGCACTTCACAGCAATAAACCTAAACATGTAACTTTCAACATATAGCTACCAACTTCATTTAAGTCATTAACGCGTCTGTCAAAATTTACTGATGATAAATGTAATTTTAATTACATACTTTAGTTGCTGGATTGTCTCTTGTATGTACTGATGTAAATCTTCCATAAAATCTCACTACTGGAAGAGTTCTGGCCATTTTTTGGTGCAGATATTTTTCTTCTTGGTGTTGGAAACGTCTTCCTTAAACACCTTGGATATGGTGTTAAGATTCAGTAGAAATTTTTAAAATTTGATTTCTGCCTATCCATTTGCGAGAAGTGCTACTCATTGGTACTTTATGACTGATCACTTTTCTTGAAATTCGCCAGGACTGTCTCTCTTGTTATGATGTATTGTTTCCATATTGTTACTTCCGTTGTTACTCTAACAATATTGGTGCATAAATTAAAATATGTTACATGAATTTTCTAAGTTCCTTCCCTAAATTGCCCACTTCCGTGACTCGGGGAGGCCCACTGGCTCCGGATTGAGTCCGCCCAGAGGATTAACACCAGCGCGGTGTGCCGACCAGCGTGGGCATAGTTTTAGGCGGTTTCTCACACCCCCTTAGTGAATACCGGATTAGTACCAATGACCCTCCTGACTTACACAATTCACAACCCTTTAGAAAACATTCTAACGCTTTCGCATTACAACAATCCATAAAAACCAGTTGGTCTACACAGATTTAGTTCGGGAGCAAATGGGTGGCGACAGGAATGGCATTAATAGCGCCAAATCCAATAACAACCACGCCAAACTAGTGAAATAAAAAGTGAAATGAAATGATCGTATGGCTTTCGTGGCCGGGAGTTGTCACCTGGTGAAGTTCGGCCGCCGAATTGTCTTTCCAGCTGACGCCACACTGGACGATTTGCGTTTCGGTGATGATGAAATAATGATGAGGAGAAGACAACACCCGGTTCCCAAGTGGAAAAAATCTCCGACCCGGCCAGGAATCGAACCCGGACCCACTCCATGCCAGTCAGACGCGCTGACTACTCAGCCAAGGGAACGGACGGGTTGTACCTGTGTAGGCATGGGATAAAGGCTAAGGAAAAGAAGATATTTATAATATTATAAAATATCTTCATCATTTATAACTTTTAAGTGCCATATTACTGTCCATATCAAAACTGTAGAGCGAATGTATCTCAATAGATTCAGATTTTTTAAAATTTTCTCACATGTCTCCCCAGAAATACATTGTTTGAGACATGACGTACCATAAAAACAACTTACTTAATTTTCTAAAAGAAGCTGAGTGTATAATCTCGCTCTCCTGCGATACATTTCTGTTAATAACATAGCTAGGCGAGGACTGTGAGGAACTTGTATATTAAATGTCAGATAAAACATCGGAAGGAGGCAAGCAGACTACTGCTTTAAAAAAGATTTCAAAGGACTAGTGAATTAACTACTGCAACTGTTCCTTAGAGAAACAACAACAGCACAAAATAGGCAAGTAGAAATACACTCCTGGAAATGGAAAAAAGAACACATTGACACCTGTGTGTCAGACCCACCATACTTGCTCCGGACACTGCGAGAGGGCTGTACAAGCAATGATCACACGCACGGCACAGCGGACACACCAGGAACCGCGGTGTTGGCCGTCGAATGGCGCTAGCTGCGCAGCATTTGTGCACCGCCGCCGTCAGTGTCAGCCAGTTTGCCGTGGCATACGGAGCTCCATCGCAGTCTTTAACACTGGTAGCATGACGCGACAGCGTGGACGTGAACCGTATGTGCAGCTGACGGACTTTGAGCGAGGGCGTATAGTGGGCATGCGGGAGGCCGGGTGGACGTACCGCCGATTTGCTCAACACGTGGGGCGTGAGGTCTCCACAGTACATCGATGTTGTCGCCAGTGGTCGGCGGAAGGTGCACGTGCCCGTCGACCTGGGACCGGACCGCAGCGACGCACGGATGCACGCCAAGACCGTAGGATCCTACGCAGTGCCGTAGGGGACCGCACCGCCACTTCCCAGCAAATTAGGGACACTGTTGCTCCAGGGGTATCGGCGAGGACCATTCGCAACCGTCTCCATGAAGCTGGGCTACGGTCCCGCACACCGTTAGGCCGTCTTCCGCTCACGCCCCAACATCGTGCAGCCCGCCTCCAGTGGTGTCGCGACAGGCGTGAATGGAGGGACGAATGGAGACGTGTCGTCTTCAGCGATGAGAGTCGCTTCTGCCTTGGTGCCAATGATGGTCGTATGCGTGTTTGGCGCCGTGCAGGTGAGCGCCACAATCAGGACTGCATACGACCGAGGCACACAGGGCCAACACCCGGCATCATGGTGTGGGGAGCGATCTCCTACACTGGCCGTACACCACTGGTGATCGTCGAGGGGACACTGAATAGTGCACGGTACATCCAAACCGTCATCGAACCCATCGTTCTACCATTCCTAGACCGGCAAGGGAACTTGCTGTTCCAACAGGACAATGCACGTCCGCATGTATCCCGTGCCACCCAACGTGCTCTAGAAGGTGTAAGTCAACTACCCTGGCCAGCAAGATCTCCGGATCTGTCCCCCATTGAGAATGTTTGGGACTGGATGAAGCGTCGTCTCTCGCGGTCTGCACGTCCAGCACGAACGCTGGTCCAACTGAGGCGTCAGATGGAAATGGCATGGCAAGCCGTTCCACAGGACTACATCCAGCATCTCTACGATCGTCTCCATGGGAGAATAGCAGCCTGCATTGCTGCGAAAGGTGGATATACACTGTACTAGTGCCGACATTGTGCATGCTCTGCTGTCTGTGTCTATGTGCCTGTGGTTCTGTCAGTGTGATCATGTGATGTATCTGACCCCAGGAATGTGTCAATAAAGTTTCCCCTTCCTGGGACAATGAATTCACGGTGTTCTTATTTCAATTTCCAGGAGTGTAGCTACACTCAGATACAAAGGAGACATCTGGAGAACTATTGGCCAACAAACAGACGTTCACAGGAAATAAAATACAATCTAAAATATATCATTTAACAAAACGAAATATCTCATTATGCTTCATAATAATGAAATAGTCACACACAGCAACAAAACCAGTCGGAAGTGAAAGACGTCCAACAACATGACAGCCATTTATACATTTATGTGAAGCAACTAAAACATAAGGTCTTACACTAATATAGTAACAATATAAAGGAGGTCAAGTGGGAACAACACACAGGAAAAATTCCTCAGGTAGGTATCAGCCACATTATTTACATATTTAAAAGCTTGCGTTTTTGGAGCATGAGGAAATACTGTATCAACAGAGATATATTATAGCTTACCATAATCATGCCACACCTCTGATATCCCAAATTATAAGAACCTAAATTACGCTTTACTTGAAATAATGAAACAGGCAAATGAAGTAAGTAAGGAAAAGATGATTAGAAAGTTTTCGGTTCTGTCAAATAAGGGCAAAAAAGCATAAACAGTAAATACAGACACATAACAATTCGCAAAATTGTACACCTTTGTAGAATGATGTTATGAAGTAATGGCTTGTAACGTCACTCAATAATTGGAAGTTAATCGAACAGTACGTCTATGTTACACGACCCAAGCTGCGTCTCAAAAACAAGAACAAGTACCACAACAAGAATGCTTTGAGGAAGGTGTACCGGTTACTTTTGATAACATGAAAATCATGAAACTTCCTGGCAGATTAAAACTGTGTGCCCGACCGAGACTCGAACTCGGGACCTTTGCCTTTCGCGGGCAAGTGCTCTACCAACTGAGCTACCGAAGCACGACTCACGCCCGGTACCCACAGCTCATGTTTTACAACAATTAGAATGCTTAGAGTATGGCGTACTGGGTGCTTTGCATAGCATGAAAATTTCCATACAGAGAGATAGGTTTTGTGAGATGAAATGAATCGCCAGAGAGTAGCAACGATAGTAGAACAACATCAAGTTAACCGAAGACCTGCTCAAAACAGAAACATTCCGAAAATTATGAGGGATTATTTTGCACGGTTGATGAAGAACGGCCAACGAAACAGAATTACGTACTAGATCTTGAAACATTACTCTTACCGGGTTCTACAGGTTTCGGTGGATGAAATTGCACTATTCTCGCAACCATTTCAATGAAACTCCGCAATTAGGTTAAATGGTTGCTCTTTCTAAGTAACTTGGTCTTTCTCACTAACGTAAGGTCGCTCATACATCAAAAATCCCAGGATATACAGAAAAGCATTCCATCCAAATAAGATTCCCTACGTTTCTAAAATGAGACTACATTTTTGGGACATTTTTATGCCTTGTCAGCATGCATATAGTTCGCTGATGAAGCGCGGAAGGCATTCAGAGACGTGCTGTTTGTTGGAAATTTTCTGGTGCGTGACAGTTGTAGAGCTGGGCCATAGTCGCTACAGTGAAACTGTTGACAGAAGAAGAAGCTTCATTCGTGCTGTCTTTCCAGTTTTTTTGTACAAGAATCGGAATTAACATACAGGGAAATTCTGATCGGAAGCAGTAAACGATGCGTCTGTTTATCATACACACTGTCTTCTCGTCTGCCATCAACAGTGGCTTGTCGAGTACTATGGGAAACATAGATAACAGTGAGAAAAGACTTTGTGATATTTTCGACGTATTGCCCATTTTTTATCTTTTCCTGTCGTCATGGACAATGAACAACCGAACACGTGCTGACGGTTTTCTTAGTAATGCATCCTATAGGCAGTATGAAAGTTTGGTTTTGGCGCTTTGAAAGCTTACTCTGTTCTCAGATTCTTTTCTGTGGTGTTTTAATAACCGTATTTTTCTCAAGTTTCCATAAGAAATTATGATTACATCAAAGTTCCCTAAAAAGCATATGAGTGGTATCGACGTCTTTGCGCAAGGTATTCTCAGATCGTTCCATAAAAACACGGGAGAACTGCTGCATATCAGTATCTCAGATCGTTTCGAAAGGATGGCACACGCTGCTGGCCCTCTTTTCCTGAGTTTGCCGTGCTTACCCTCTCCCCATTCCGCATCTCTCTTTCTCTCTGTCTCTCTCTCTCTTCCTCCCCCTCTCTCTCTCACTCTTTCTCTCTCTCTACCTCTCTACCTCTATCCCGAGATTGCGAGTGTGTGTGCGTGTGTGTGTGTGTGTGTGTGTGTGTGTGTGTGTGTGCACGTGCGTGGGTGCTCTTGTGTGTATGTTTGTGTGTCTATGTCTATATGTGTGTGTGTGTGTGTGTGTCTGTCTATTTTTACCGCTCTTTCCACTCCGGTATTTAAAGCTCTATCGACTATTGGAAATCGTTAGAGAGTTATGATTTACCTTGACCTAATGAAGCAAGCCCTGAGCGGTTTCTGCTTGGAGCTCATTTAAGCTGCTGAATTGTGATTCACACTGTCGACGTGTTTTAATAATCGAACCCAACAAAACTTAACGGTACGAATTCCTGCAGAAAAAATGGAAAATGATGTTCTACAGCTTTTCAGAATATCGACTGGATGCGCTTGTTTATGTATGTATTTTATTTTACTAGGATTTCGTTTCACAAAAGGAGGGAAACGGTGGTAAAACATTAATGCAGCGTTTCTTGTTTCGATTCCTTAATACTTCGAATTAAAAGCATGAAATGGAGAGTTAATTTAAGTTTCAGATTCTTAGAAATTACTTTTTGCACTATTAGATAAAAAATTTATCTTAATCACTTGAAGGAAGAAGATACTGAAAGTTACTAAATGATGAAAATCTCCGATAAACTCTCTTTCTGGAGGCATCAGTGTAGACCCGTCATACTGCCGTTTGGAACAGGTAGTGCTGTGAAGCTATTTCTCTTTTTGACGTTTGCCTGTGACATAGATCAAAGCCTGGTTATTAATTGCAAAATATTTATCAGCCATCAATAATTAACGGACGTTTCCATTTTCCCCCTGCAAAATGTGCATTTTGTCTCTTAAGCTAAGTAACGAGCCATTCCACCTAGCGTATTTCATTTACCATACTGTCTGTTACACCAGTGACAGGAAGTCAAGTGAATTACTTCGAGCTATTCGTTATTTCCTCCCCAGGAATACATTAAGCCCCACTCAAGGGACGAAATTACATAAGACACAGTTTTGAACGTGACTTACGACTCGTCAAATTAAAACCGTAAATGACCTTGGCACTATATAACCTTTAGTCTGGCACCATAAAAAAATTAACCAAAACTAAATGGCAGAATTACGTAGATTAGGCACTAAAACATAATTTCAAGTAGTACGTTGCAGATTCAGCAGAAAACAAGTAGATATGTTACACAAACCTAACAGAACCCACCCTGCTCCGTAAACATTTAAAATATCAGCTCCAATGTTCCAACCACTCACCAGGAAGCTGGGAGAAAACACAGGGAGGCAATATGAAGGAATAATTTGTTTCCACTTAAAAAAAAATTAAATCGGGGACGTCTACTTTCGATCATGCAACTCCCAGTTTCGTCCAACTACATATAGATATTTACTCCTCAAGCTGCTCTACGGTGTACGATGGAGGGAAGTTCCGACACCGTTGCCATTTACCTCTACCCTGTTCCGTTCGCAAATGGTAGTTCAGCAGAACGACTGCCGACAAGAAGATTATTCAGAATTAAGACGTTCACACTGACGTGTTTAAAACAAAAACAACTGAGGTTGTATAACAAGGAGTCTGCACCAGCAACCCCATGTCAGCTAAATGTTCGGCAAAATTTGCTCAGCCCATGAGCTACTGGATAGAGCATATTCTACCTGAAGGTTACTTGTGAGGAGTGGGAGGGGGCCTGTATACTAGAAATGAAAGACACATTTGTTCAGATTGTAGGTTTCATCTGTCGGTGAGGTGCGATTTTCCCAAATTGTCCCTTGTAAACCTTCCACACGAGGAAGTACCTCCACGATTTGCTTGAAACCATTTAAGAAACTTGATGGATCACCTGAATTACTCTTGGAAGTCACCGCAACGTGTCAGAGGCGAGTAACTACGTACACCGCCCCGAAAGCCTTCTCCTATTTTGCTGCCCACATGATTCACTTCTGTGAACAGCCATCAACTGCGCTGATATCGCGTGTCTTGTCCAACCTGGGTTCGACTCACACACCGAGTGCTTGATTCACCATACGAGTAGCAACCGATCCACTCAACACCTAATGGGTGCACCTTTATTTGTCAATACTTGCTTTAAATTTTACACTCTATAAAAATTTCAACTGAAATCTGAGGGGCTATAATTTTATTTTATAGTCGTCAGGTGCTACGCATTATCGAATCATGCAGCAATCACACTAACCTTACAGGAAAACATACAACCATTCAGTCACGGAATCACGATTACGTATTTTAAAACAGACGTCCACGTTTTCGAAAAATCACAAATAAATTGTGTCTATGTATGTTGCGGTGGAAATCTTTTTGGATCACACTGCCCACACCAATTTTACTAGCCATTTTCTCTTTTAATTTCTCCGAAGACTGTACATGATGTACTTCAATTTTTATTCTGTCGATATTCAGCTGCACGAAACACAAAACGTCACGAACTGGCTGAATGACTTCTTTGCCAATTGATATAAATATCTTTCCTATGAATCCATTACACATGAAAAATACATAAGGATGCACAGTAAGCTGACTTTATTATTCCAATATTATGAATTTCGGACAATGACATCATCAGACATTCTGAAATATCATGTTGCACACAGATACGAAAGTTACTTTTTATAGCTGTGACGATCATAACCAAACTCTACTTATGATCCGCTTACGATATTTACAACATGCAACTTCTGTATCTATCTGCAACGTGATGTTTCCGTATATCTGAGGATGGCATTGTCGGAAAGCGTAATACTGGAATAATAAAGTCAGCTTGCATTCAGTCAGTTACTTCCTCCTAAAAAGTTGTCATGGCGTTGAGCCATAGTCATGCAATAAATTCTACAAGAAAAACAACCATTTGACTGATTATTATTACCTTTATCTTTTGTACTGTCCGGATTTCGACTTTGATGCCATTACCAAGTACAATGCGAAAAGTTGTTGGACCATTATTAAGTTATATCTGACTTAATATAATAATACGTAGTAAAAGGGTGGTTGACCCTTTTTAAAAACTTTCTCCTAAGATTGTACATAATTTTAGCTTAATGTTTATTCTATCACTATTCAGCTGCCCGAAACACAGAACGCCATGTAGTGTTTTTTTGACTTAGTTGCAAGTTTTTATTATTATTTTTCCTATGGACCTATTATATATTCTCAGTAAGTGCAAAAATCTTACCATAGATCCAAGTATCACAGAGCTATCAATTTTCCAGTGAGAATAAGGGTCATCCTAAAAAGAAATTGGGCTCACAATTGATCACAGTTTGTTAACGTACTGAAACTATTGTCCTGACTCATCCAGTAAATTCATTTCAATGCCTTTACTGGTGCTATGCACCAATGAAAATTTACTAGATAACTAACCATAAAATTCCCCTCATTGAGTTATATGTCATGCATCTTATTTCAGACAGAGAAATTGTAAGAAAAAAATTTTGTTCCTGTATCCTATTTTAATATTTTGATAAATCTGCCTTGTCCTGCGATGTTGGAAATAATCCTCTGCTTCTCTGATCACATTGTTATAGTATTCCCTTTTCTCTTGTCTTAGGGTTCTTTGCGTTTCTTGGCGGAGTTTATAGTATCTTTCCTTCAATGTCATATTGTCCCTTTCTTTAATCCATGCATTCCTCGCATTTCTTCTTTCCAGCACTTTTTCTTGGCACTTTGTGTTAAATCAAATTTTATTTGGTCGTTTTCTTTCACCTATGATTTTGGAAGCTGCTTCTTGAATACAGCCCTTCAGGTGTCTCCATCTGCTTTCGACATCCTGGGTTTCTGCATTGGTCAGTCTCGGTTTTGTTAGGTTGCTTTTAATTTCTTTTGTAAAATTTTCTTTTCATCTACTAACGCCAGGTTTCCTATGTTATACCTTGTAATTTCTTCTCTATTTCTATTTACTTTCCTTTTGAGTTTCACTTTCATTTTTGATATTATTAACAAGTGGTCTGTGTCACAATCCGTTTCACTGAAGATTCTGACATCTTTAATGCGGTTGTGGAATCGTTTCTGGATAGCTACATGATCTTATTTGATTGACTACCTTTCCATCTGGTGATATCCATGTTCCTAACTGAATGCGTTTATGTTGAAATTTTGTGCTGTTTTTCGTGAGGCCATTAGTCATTGCAAAGTTTATAAGTCGAACCCCAATCTCTGAACTTTTCTCGTGCAAGCTAAAATTTCCGATGGTTGGCTTGTAGATTTCTACCTTTCCTACTGTGGCGTTAAAATCTCCTAACACTATTTTCACATTGTGCCTACTTAATAAGATGTATGTTTGTTCCAGTTGGCTGTAGAATTCCTCTTTCGTGTTGTCATCTTTATCTTCTATGGGTGCGTGTGCATTTAGAAATGTAATGTCTAACCACTGCGTCTGAGTAGTTATGTATGATATACGGTTATTAACATGTTTTAACTCCCTTACTGAGTCATCTGTTGATTTATGAATGTAGAAACCGGTTCCAAATTCATGGCGCTGACCGCAGTCTCCATACATTATTGTCCCATCTGCTATTTTCAGTGAACGTGTTCCCTGCCATCTTATCTTGGAGAGCAACCAGTTGCACTCTATATTTTCTTAATTCGTTTGCTAGTATTTGGGCAGTTCCAGGACGATACAGGCTTATAATATTCCATGATCCAAAAGAGAAATCCTTGTAACTTTGGCAGTTTTTGTTCCAGTAAATCCTGTCCTGTTTCCGAGGCCGAGGCTGGCATTGAGTATCCTGACCATTTCTTTTTTTTCTTTTTTTTTACGTGAGTGATGAGTGGGTTGGTAGCCCTCTGCACAACCCCCAACCTAGAGGACCAGGAGTATTGATTTTGGGGTACTCTACCCCTAGGAGGGTTACATTCACTGCGGCTGAGCGAGCCTCTCCTGCCCGTGCAAGTTTTGGTCCACCCCGGGAATTTTTTTTCCCCAGTACCCTCTATATCTAGAGAGTATTCCCCTATCCGCCACCTGGTGAGGCGCCCGATGGGGGACTAGCAAACCCCACACTTCTCAACTGCATTGACCCATAGTCTTACTTTAAATTGGAAGAACCTGATACAATTGATACAGCTGATACAGTTACTACCCCATCAGTATATGAAATACAGCAAGCAATAAAGAAATTAAAGAATAATAAGGCCTGTAGCGAGGACAAGATATACGCTGACTTATTAAAGAATGGAGGACCACAACTGGAATTAGAAATACAGGCGTTAATAGAAACAATTTGGGAGATGGAAACCATTCTTGCAGATTGGAAAACTGCAATTGTGTACCCCGTAATAAAGAAGAATGATCCACTAGTTTGTGATAACTACAGAGGAATTGCCTTACTGGATGTCACCTACAAAATCTTATCAAGCTGCCTATTAAACAGGCAGATACCAATAACAGAAGAACTGATTGGGGACTACCAACGCGGTTTCCGCAGAAACAGATTTACATTAGATCATTTATTCACCCTAAGACAAGTAACTGAGAAGGCATGGGAATTCAATGTAGATGTCCACATATTATTCGTAGATTTTAAAAAGGCCTATGATAGCATACACCGACAGACACTCCTAAATATAATAAAGGAATTTAAAATACCATCAAAATTAATCATATCGGTTAAAATGTATATCGATGAAACTTTATGTCGCATAAAGACACCGGTAGCAGAAACTGAAGATTTTAAGGTGTACACTGGACTGAGGAAAGGGGATGCCATTTCACCTATTTTATTTAACCTTGTCCTTGAGAAGATTGATAAACCAGTACACAAGGGATCCAGCTACAGGACATGAACATTACAAGACTTGCCTGTGCAGATGATGTAGCACTAATAAGTAGTTCCAAAAGAGAATTAATCAGAATGATGCAAAATTACTACAAAATTGCCGAGAAAACTGGATTACATGTTAATGAAGAAAAGACAGAATACCTGCCCATAAGATGCACCTCTGACTGTAGATGGATTCAGTTTCAAGACTGTTGACCACTTCAAGTAGCTAGGAAGTATTTTTAGTAATAACAACAGAACAGATATAGAAATAGATGCCCGTTTATCAACAGCAAACAAGACACTTTTTAGTTTCATCAAAATTCTAAAAAAAGATCACTTAACAGTAACTTCAAAATCAACCTATATCAATCGACCATTATACCTGTGATGTTATGTGGATGTGAAACATTAATATTAGAGAGAAAGATGAAGAAAAACTGTTAATATTCGAAAGAAGAGTTCTAAGGAAAATGTTTGGACCTGTATATGACGAAAATAACATGGAATGGAGAATAAGAACAAATGAAGAATTAAGAGGGCTGTACAAACACCGTAACATCGTCGAAGCGCTGAACAGGAGAAGGTTGAATTGGTCAGGCCATATAGCAAGAATGACAGAGAATAGACTACCTAGAGTGGCATTCAGCAGAACAATAGAAGGAACGAGGAGAAGAGGGAGACCCAGAATCAGATAGCGGGATAACATTCGGGAGGACAAAATGAGGATGAACAGCAGCAGCAACTGGACAAACAGCGCATTGGTCAGGCAGAAGTGGAAGAGGCTCATAGTGCAGGCGTATGGTCGATAAGTCCCTTGCTACATGTAAAGTAAAGTAAAACCCTATTTTAATACCATACCACCAGTCAGTTTACCCACGTGACAAATTGTTATTCTTACAGTGAGTTGAAATAGTCTACCTGTATTAATATCAAGATTGTGCATAAAATTGGACTGACATTGGTAATACTATGCTTTTCACATGAGTTTGTGGATTGTTAATTTTTAATATAGGTAGAATTTTAATCTTGAAATTTCTATATTTCTGTGTAGGTTCTTTTATACATAATTTGTGTTGTTTTAATGCTGTTCTACAAATTGGCATGTTGTCCTGTTAGGTATCAGACGATGGCTTAGAGTCGAAACCGATAGCACTAATGCCGGCCGGAGTGGCCGAGCGGTTGTAGGCGCTACAGTCTGGAGCCGCGCGACCGCTGTGGTCTCAGGTTCGAATCCTGTCTCGGGCATGGATGTGTGTGATGTCCTTAGGTTAGTTAGGTTACTTAAACCTAAGTTCTATGAGACTGATGACCATAGCTGTTAAGTCCCATAGTGCTCAGAGCCATTTCAACCATTTGATAGCACTAATAAAATCCAGTTAATGTAGTTCAGGATAATGAGTTTTTTTAAACATATATCAATTGTTGAAAATAGCCTGGAAAAAACCTGTATATATTACCTTGTAACTGGTTTCCAGGCCTATTTTGAAACGTCTACTGTGCGTTTCTGCTATTACTTGTAAAGCGGCCATTTTAGAACAAGCGCCTTTATTGCATCCTAGAACTGCACCAAGCTCGGCATAAGTGAAATGTTTCATCTGAGTCATTCAGTCACGAATCGCCTCTTGCTGCGAGAGCGATGTATGTTTGCGAAAACTGTCAGATGCAAGCCACTCTTGCCACGAGCTAGGAAGTTTGACCAGCTTCAATCAATGGTAAGGCTAGGTGGCAGTATGCATTTCTGTTCCATCACACACCGCCGGAGACAGGAAGTATTACAATTCCTTCAGTCAGATTGTATTCATAATAGCAATCACATTACGTAAAGCCATGTCGTTTTCACGTGACATCCGTGCAGATGGTGCAAATGTCACACGAAAGAATACATGGGCTTTAATCATATCTTCAATTGACACAGAGTAAGTGGTGATTTGTATCCATATTTGTGATATGTATCTGTACATTCAAGTGATTTACATGCAGCTTATATATTGCGACTGGATGTTTATTCAACACCACCATGGCGAAGTTGTATGAATAGTTTACTTGTCAGTCGTACTGTTTGGCTGATACATTTCTCTTCCCTGAAGCCATTAATGCACACCTTTTTCGTGGAAATACAAATTTTTGCCACTTGTATTTGCCTCCGTATTAGACGTCTTACTTGTTTTGTCTGGGTGAAGTGTTTCCTGCATTTGTGTTTTAGTAAATTCAGTATATCACTGTTCATGCGTTACGTGTTTTAATTTCTTGTTTTGTAGGAGTTTTCCAGCAAACCAGGTACGCTGGCGCTTATGTAGTAACTCCACGATTTCCTGTTGCTGAGACTACATAATTGCAAATCACTACATTCACCACGTATAATAAAGGTTCACAGGTTATTAGCAAAAGTGGGTAATAGACCACAGAAACACATATAATTCCAGAAACCGGACCTTAAGAAGCCTTTATCTCCCCTGAAGTTTGTGTGGTACGTGGACTGCAGTTTCATCACCTACGTATGGAGTATTCAGTTCTTTTATTTCCGAATAACTTGCCACAATTTTGTTGAGCTTTGGGTAAATCTGCTATTTCCTCATTAGTAAAAAGATCAGCTCGCGTTGTCACTGGTTCACATTCCAGTCTGAGAGAAAATTTCAGCGCATAAAATGTATTCATAACTTTACATGAACACTCATACATATTTAAAGACAGGGGTGCAGTTTGCAGTTCGTCGTCCTTGCTAGAGACCAGTAAAGTGCCATTTAATGTAGAAAACAGGAGAGTACGGAATATCACACCAGCTATGTGTTTGGACTAACAGTTTCTAGCAAAAAAGAACACAGCATTTCATTATGAATGGAGATAAATCTTTGAAATTAACTGCGGAAGTACCCCGCTGGAGTGTTATGCTTTCACAACGTATGTAACTTAATGGAGAACTTGCTAAAAGTATCTGCCACTATGAGCCAACGAGTGTTCCAAAATGGTCGTGCGAAGTCTGTGTGTACTCATTGCCATGGGGATAGGCCAAGCTGAGAATGTCTGCGGCGGAACGGATTAGTTATCCGCTCATGCGCGACACTGTGACGTTAGTCAATGTGGGCTTCCATCCCTGCTAAATACAGTGCCGGCGCACTTGCTGTTTAATGCGAACAATCCCCTAATGTCTTTGGTGGAGCAATCGCAACAAATCCTTTTGCAACACTTTGAGGATATGCACACGCGATTATCCACTGTCATTTTGAACTAGAATCACACCCTGTTCAACTGAGAGGTTATGCCGACGTGCAAAATATCGGCGCACAACTGCTTTATGGATACTGATCAATGAACGATGCCAAGACGTGCGCATGTAATGCAACAAAATCTTGAGATCTGGGTCTGCTTCCGTGGCCTGTGCCATTTTTCTGCAGTGCAAGAGAAAAGATTCCAGCAATTCAGAGTCCTGCGCATCGATTTGGGATCAAGACGCGGCAGATGCATCAAAATCAGATTCTGGACAATCGGTAGGCGAGATAGAGCGTCTGCATTGCCGAGCTTTGCCGTAGGTCTGTATTCATTCTGATAATGCGAAGCCAACAAAGCCCATCGTTCCCGTTTTCGAGTAGTGCGTGTAGAAACCGACTTTGACGAATAACACAAGTACTGAAAAGTCTTGTGGCTCGTCCCTACAAAGAACTTGGGACCATAAAAATAGTGATGGAATTTGGTCACACCATACACAATAGCGAAAGCCTCTTTTTCTACTTGAGAATAATTGCACTGAATTTGAGTTACCAACATTGAGGCAAAAGCAGTGGGTCTGTCTTGTGCACCAATTCTGTGTGAAAGCACAGCGCCCATTCCGTAGGAAGAAGCGTCGACTTGCAAAACTACTGGCTTGGCAGGTTCAAAATGCACTTAACATCTGTCACTAAGCAAAGTATTTCTGAGTTTCTGAAATGCGTCGTGACACTCTTTGGCCCACACGGAAGGCACATCTTTGCGATGCAAGCGATGCAACGGAGCCGCGATCTGAGAGGCATTCAGTACGAACCGAACGTAGTATGTCGTCTTACCTAGTACTGACTGCAGTTCAGATACATAGCGAGGAAAAGGCAGGTCACGGATTGCAAGCAAATGAGATTGGACGGGGTGCACACCCTGATTGTTTATCACACAACCTAAGTACTGTAGTTCAGTTTGAAAAATGTCACACTTTTCAAGACGACACTTGAGTCTTGCTTCCGATAACACTCGAAACAGACTATGCAAATTAGAAATGTGTTCCTCTGGTGTAAGATCTGAGGCGATAATACCGTCACGCTAATTTGAAGAAAATGGCACTTTTGCAGTCAGCTGTTCCAAGCAACGTTAAAAAATGGCGAGTGCAGAAGCACTGCCGAAGGGCAAACACAAATACTTGCACAATCCTAAGTGTTATTGTTGTTGTGGTCTTCAGTCCTGAGACTGGTTTGATGCAGCTCTCCATGCTACTCTATCCTGTGCAAGCTTCTTCATCTCCCAGTACCTACTGCAACCTACATCCTTCTGAATCTGCTTAGTGTATGCATCTCTTGGTCTCCCCCTACGATTTTTACCCTCCACGCTGCCCTCCAATACTAAATTGGTGATCCCTTGATGCCTCAGAACATGTCCTACCAACCGATCCCTTCTTCTGGTCAAGTTGTGCCACAAACTCCTCTTCTCCCCAATCCTATTCAGTACCTCGTCATTAGTTATGTGATCTACCCATCTAATCTTCAGCATTCTTCTGTAGCACCACATTTCGAAAGCTTCTATTCTCTTCTTGTCCAAACTATTTATCGTCCATGTTTCACTTCCATACATGGCTAAGTGTGTAATTACAAAAAATACATTCCCTGATTCTTCATACAATGGAATTTGGAAGTAGGCATCACGCAAGTCTATCTTCGAGATGTAACATCCTGCACCATGCCTGTCCAAGAGTTCCTCAAGACAAGGCAATGGATAAGTGTCGACTATTGTCTGTGGATTGACTGTAGACTTGAAGTCAACACAAGTGCGAAGCGACCAGAAGGCTTACGCAACAAAACGTGAGCATTTGTCCATTGACTGGCTTGAATGGGAGCAATTACACCATTATCTTACTATTCTTTCAGTTCACTGGCTACTTTGTCTCTTACAGTAATTGGAACAGGGGGCCGAAAAACTTAGACCCTGCATCGTCTTTCAACGTCATATGCTCTACAGAGTTATTACCTTTTCCCAGTCCTTCTGAGAATAGTTCAGGAAATTCTTTAAGCAAGCTAGCTATATCGCCCTTTCGTTCGAAAGCAGATACGGAAAGTACATTGTCTTGGATGCTAAGTCCAAACAAATCAAAGGCATCCAAGCCGAATATGTTCTCACAGTCTCTTTAACACAGTAAAATTCCATGACCTAGTGTACGATTTGTAAGTGGCAGTCCAACAACGCTGTTCAAGCATTGGAATTTCCTGTCCGTTGTAAGCAGCGGGGTGCTTGCTGGATTTAGAAAGGCTTGGTGAGCCTAACTGTTCGTACGTGGCACGATTAAGCAAACTTACTGAGGCACCTGTGTTTAACTGAAAGTTCACACGGCGGCGAGCAAGTCATAATGAGACAAATAGTTTGTTAGAACGTCGTTGCACAGCACTAGGGAGAGAAGGAGGCAGAGCCCTAATCTTACTTTTGTCAGAACTTGTTCTACATTCACGGCATGTGCACGAGCCTGTTTTTCTGAGCGAGGCCAAAATTGGCGTTTTTGTGCGTTGCAAACAAACTGATTGAACACGGTCTTTTTTTCCACGCGTGTAACACGTTGCGACACGTGATGGGCAGTCCTGTCTTTTATGACGAGTAAAATATCTAGTCAAGATTTCACTATATTCACAGGCCTGTTTACATGTCTACGTAGCTGTCTGCGCCTGTACGCGCTCGTTATCGTGGCTGCTTGGGGCTGTCGCGAGAAATGGGCGCCCGGTCAAACTTATCGGCCGCTATGGCTACCGAATCACATTGCTCTAAGATTTGCAATACTTGTGGAAGTGATGGGTTGGAGTATTTTATGATCTATTCCAGTATTCTACTATCTAGGACATTAAATCACTGTAAAAATTGCCACAACTACATTCTAATTTACACTTCCTAGTCATGCCCGTTAATTCTGTGTATCACTATCGGTAGGTCTATGCCGGCTTTTTGTGCAAGCGAAAGAACTGACATGCAGCCGCAGCTACTTCAGCTTGCTGGTCATACTATTGAATTAATGCAGCAATTACTTGGTAGACGAGTTCGTCGGGAGACGCGGTTGGAAATAGTTCTTGTATTAACATGAACACTAGGGACCCCGCAATCGAAAGGATATATTTTTATTTTTACAGTATATTGAACACGATGAAATTGTCAGTGTGCTTAGAACTGAGTCAGGTATTCAATTCATTCCTCTTCTGTTTCCTTAAATTGCCGGAACGATGGTATAATGGTCGGCGGCACTTGTTGGGCTGGTTGGTTTTGTCGGTTGTGGTCGTGCGGCCGACACTGCTTGTGCAGCCAGTAGTTACCGTACCGTCCTCAGTAAGGTTGGCCGGCCGAAGTGGGCGAGTGGTTCTAGGCGCTACAGTCTGGAACCGCGTGACCGCTGCGGTTGCAGGTTCGAATCCTGCCTCGAGCACGGATGTGTGTGATGTCCTTAGGTTAGTTAGGTTTAAGTAGTTCTAAGTTATAGGGGACTGATGACCACAGCAGTTAAGTCCCATAGTGCTCAGAGCCATTTGAACCAATCAGTAAGGTTGCGATTTGTTGGTTTCGAAAAACTTGTGTTACATACAACACACAGGCCGTCTGCGGCTGAGGCACGGGGTCAGGGTGTGTGAGGGGGGGGGGGGGGGGGCAGAGGGCGGAGAGTTCATGGTGTACAAAAATACGTACTATCAGAAAGCAAGCCGCGCGGGATTAGCCGAGCGGTCTAGGGCTCTGCAGTCGTGGACTGTGCGGCTGGTTCCGGCTGAGGTTCGAGTCCTCCCTCGGGCATGGGTGTGTGTGTTTGTCCTTACGATAATTTAGGTTAAGTAGTGTGTAAGCTTAGGGACTGATGACCTTAGCAGTTAAGTCCCATTGGATTTAACACACATTTGAACATTTTCAAAAAGCAAGCAAAGCCGCTCAAAAGAGAAATGTGATTAGTTCTGCGGATCCCCTGCTGGAATACATGCAAGAACACAACAACAAATTAGCAAATAAAAACGCTTGGACACGACAACCACTGCAAGCTAAAACATAAGAGAAGCAAGCAAACTCTTCGTCCAAGTTGATCATTTTCAATCACCACTGAATTATCCCCATTCGCCACTGAAGAGTCTTCTACCGCAAGGAAGCAAGGAAGAGGATGTTGTTATGGGTTGCCGGCGTCCACTTTCTACAACACAAAAGCGCATGTGGATTAATATGGTTCTTTATTTACATGAACACTTACTTAACTTGAATAGTGTCCACGGTAAAATTTCATCAGTAATAGTTCTCTCGCAGACTGATGTAACGTCACAATTCTGGTCGCTACGTGCTGTTATAGCCTGTTTCGAACTAATGACGCTCTGCGGGTATACTGACAGACGCCTTACTGGATGACTGAGTGACTTGAGTCCGTCCGGTTAGCGGCAGCGGCCTAAATACATGCTGCCGACAGCGCGTTGCGAGGTGTTGTTTGTGGTGTCTGTGGCCTCTATAGTGATTGGCGCGCTTCATCCAGCGCCTACTATCGTGCGCGTCATTTATGTTGGTGGCCGAATTTAGGTTCGTTCTGCGCATCTGACGTCACAAAACAGTCAGCCAATGAACAGAGAACGACGTTGCCAGATCTCGACTGCAGTGCAGAGCATGTGACGAGTGTCTTCAGTTTTAGAAACGTTCAGTCATAAATAAAGTAATTGAACAAAAGCAATGTCTTGATAGCAGACTTTCTTTTACTTAAAGTTTGGAAAAAGCATTCTTTATACCAATTGCTTCATATTCTATTAATTAATTAAACCAAACAAGCAATAAGACTCCTAATTCAGGCGATAGCAAGGAAAGGTGTTTGTATCAATCTCACGAACCACTTTTTCGCAATAAAGAACAGTGTTAATTGTTTATTTCCTATTGTACTTCGACGAAGCGTGAGTAATTCATAGTCATACCAACAGTGTTTGTCAGTATTTTGCGTGACATGTTGGAGTCCACATGGCGTTCTGTAGTCAGACAAGCTGCGTTAGCATAACGGTTAAGGTGTTGGGCTTCTACGCGAAGGGTTACGAGTTCAAACCATGTGCAGTGCTTTATATTCTCATTATTTAAAAACAATATTGAAGTGCCTTACTTCACGAATTTTATTCGTTTGAATGCAATTTTTTTAAATTTCTAGTGCTTTGTCTCTTCTTTAACCCTTTCGCTGCTGCAGACACGTGCTCCCCGCATTCCGCGCTGTGCGCCATTTTGTCATCACTGCACTGCTCGCCTGTGCAGACACATGGTGTTCCCACTGCTTTGACACACTTATCATTCGATTTCACAAAAACTATTAGGCCCAAAAATTTGATTTTTACACGTCTTCTTGACTGATACCTTCCCCCCATAAATGACTTAATTTTGTTTCGATGTTCAACGCAATTATTATGCAGCATTAAATGTAGTAAACCATTGCACGAAATTTTGAAGAGTTTGCAGAGGTAAAAGTCCATAGCGTATACTTTCCGTATGGTCGATTTTAGTTGCCACAATGTTGAGAATGAAATGTGGACAAGATACCTAAATTTCATATAAAATTTACTGTATAGCAATATCTCATTTAATTTAATAACCACATAGGTGTCGTATGTAATATTGAGAAATATTCCGTCTTTCGCGACTAATAAAAATAAAGCCAAACGTGCCCAGTGCAAATAAAACTTTTGTTACAGTCGCGAAAGATGGAATATTTCTCAATATTACATATTACATACGACACCTATGTGGTACTTAAATTAAATGAGATATTGTTATACAGTAAATTTTATATGAAATTTAGGTATCTTGTCCACATTTCATTCTCAACATTGTGGCAACTAAAATCGACCATACGGAAAGTATACACTATGGACTTTTACCTCTGCAAACTCTTCAAAATTTCGTGCAATGGTTTACTACATTTAATGCTGCATAATAACTGCGTTGAACATCGAAACAAAATTAAGTCATTTATGGGGGGAAGGTATCAGCCAAGAAGTTGTGTAAAAATCTAATTTTTGGGCCAAATAGTTTTTGTGGAATCGAATGATAAGAGTGTCAAAGCACTCGGAACACCATGTGTCTGCACAAGCGAGCAGTGCAGTGAGGACAAAATGGCGCACAGCGCGGAATGCAGGGAGCACGTCTTTGTAGCAGCGAAAGGGTTAATGCGGCCGTGGTGGCATTACTTCATGAACTGCGCGCTCCCCACTAAACGTAAGCTTGCGAACTATGCTATACCATGGCGCTGCTTCTCTTGGCGCGTGCGTCGTGTGCAACTGGCAACGCAGCAATCTCCCGCGTCTGGGCGGGCATGCGCGAGCCGCCAAGATAAAAGAATTGAACTATAATCGATCTTCCCTTCATCTTTGTAGACTGGTGTGCCGGCGACAGCTCACTCCAGCACATTGTCCGAGGTGTTTTATCTATACTTCACATGGGGACATAATATGGGCGCCGCTGTGCCAATAGACCTGGAACGTATTGCCACCATTTTTCACAGGCAAAAATAACTGTTGGCAATTTCGAGCTGAAAATAATAATACTTTTAAGGCACTGGAAATATTAGAACGCTGACAGAAAATTGTGCTCCATTTTCGAAAACATTGGATGTAACGCTATATTATCGGTCCACGTATTTCGGATTACAATTTTGCGCGAGAGTATAATTTGCATGTGCTGTTCCACTATGTCATTCCACACATCTGAGCCGTGCACGCTCTCACATCGGTATCTAAGCTTCTGGAACCTCTTTGGGTTTCGTTACTTGGCTATGGTTTCTCTGTCGTCTCATGAGGTGGCGCCTTTGCGGCGTCTCTAGAGGCATTCGAGAGTGCGCGCCGCGCAGTCTAGCGTCCGTCTGTTGGGGGCTGAGGTAACTGTGAAGGGGCCGTGCTGGATCGCCGCCTGGTCTTGCTAGCCGTGGACGTCCGCTCCCCGAATTTGCTTGCGGCGTGTTTACTTTGGAGAGTCGGCGCTTCCCTCAGTCTGTTCGGAGCCGTACTCTGAAATTCGACTAGCCCAGCTTCCTACCGCTTTGGGTGGACGTGGCCACACACGACATCCTTGATTCACCTGGTTCCGATGGAGGAACAACGGTGAGCTCCATGCAGTCAAATTTCCGCCGCGATTCCCGCTAACTCCTGAGCTTTGCTACTGAATTTAGTTTGATGTTCTTCCCGTATGTTGATTTAGCTTGCACCGCTAGTCCTTGTCTGGCAGAATTGGTTTACATTGACTAGCAACCCAGTGCAATGGGCGTGCCTGATCTGAGCATTTACTTTAGTGTGAATGAGCTTACTTTTTATCGTATTTTTTTTTTTTTTTTTTTTTTTTTTTGCAAAAAAAGACGCTGAAGTTATCTAGCTTTAAGCTTTCTTAAAATTTTCTATTGCCTGTTAGCCCTGACATTTGCCTGCACTGCCGATGCATGCACTTTCCCGATTAATGTTTTTCTTAATATGTTTCACTGACAGTTAAGGTTAAAGAGGACAATGTCTGTGCTGTATTTTATGTCGTTATTCTGCTATGTTAACCAGAAGTACTTGTGGGTCAAAAGGACTGAGTTCTCTGCCCTGATTTCCTGGATCATGTTGGCGGCCCTTGTGCTATTGCCATTGATGTGATGTAAATTTCATTTAATTCCCTGTCTGTATTTTTTAGAATCTGTTCTGAATCGAGCAACTTTCCGGGGTATCGGCCGAAATCAAGCTGGTTTTCAAATCCTTCAGGTTTTCATATCCTTCAGCCCCATTACTTTCTTTGAATTTTGTTGGTACTATGTCGGTAAGTAACTGGTAAAGCCTCATATTTGTGACCGCTCCTTGTAGTTTCATAAGTCACACAATTTTTCATATTGTAAAACCGTTGTTTAGTTCAGTAAGTGCCCCTGGGGCGATTTACGAATGCTAAATAAAGTTAAAGAGTTTGTTTGAGTCGATTTAAAGCAGGAATTCCGTTCTATTATACAATTTTCTTTAATATTTTGCGAACTTATTTGGTCCATTCCACTGATCTTAACGATTCCTACTTACTGTCTTTAACTTGACCTCTGCGGTGAATAAGTATTGCTCTTCCTTGTAATTTACCGTTTGACCACTGTAGTAAATTAACAAATACGTTTAACAATTATTTTCTTTACGCTCGGTACCTTACTACTCCTCCATCCTAGGTCCCTGCAATTACAACATTATTACGAACTTGCCTATAGTTATTATTAGGTCTACATTATTAGCAAGCCTCGCTAATTATTTATGTTATACATGGACAGTTCAGTGAAATATCGCGACAACCAGAATACTCTCAAGACTGACAGCAATTCTTTTGACTTAAAGTTAGAGATTATCTAGCTCACTTAGGGCTCTTGTTATGTCATTGTCACTAATTTAGAATTCAGGCACCGCATCCCTTTGTCAGACTGAACGCCATCTATTCTTCAAGAGGTTTCACGCTTGCTCTAATATTTGACGCATTCGGCTACCCTAGTGCACTCATTCACTCCCACTGGACGTCGCTGGCTCAGGTTTCCAAGTTTCGCAAGTAATCACTACACAGATACAAGGCTTTGCCAGCCACTACGTTGTGATGTGACGCTGTGTGTCACAGACCCACGCAGAGTCTCCCGAATATTTATTGAATCCAGAAATATAGATTTAATAAGTTTCTAATACAAACCATTTTACTTTCAACGTACTTTCCAACATTTTATAATGATTTTCGAAACAGTCTGCACAAGGCACCGACTGTAATCGTCTGTTCCACTTGGCAGGGATTCGTAAGACAGTAAAAATCTGAAACAGTGGTTATTTTAATTTTCCCACTTAGTGGAAAGAAGAAGATGAGTTTCTGGTCACTTGGTTAACTCCAGTGAATGTATAGCGTAAGTACGTATGGTCCAAATATTTTAATTTTGTAGTAGGGATACACATTATTCGTCAACCATGGATTTCCTCCTTAAGACCTTCCACTATCACTGCAGTTTCAAATACGCTCGCCGCCAGTCACGCCCCTGGCGTTTCCTACAGCCGCCATCGTGGGAAGGGGGGCGCTGCTACAAACGATTACTCCGCTGCCAATGAGATGCAAGCGTCTCCTCTCCTGAGCTCCAGCGGCGGGTGTACTTAAATTCTAACATTTATGCACAAACCTTGTTTTGTGTGATAACCAGTCGGATAACGTTTACAGACTTTCGTAGCGGACAGAGATCGACATCTTCTGTAGTTAAATCCTTTGAACACGTATATGTTTCCACATTCAGATCTAGTATTAGCAACCGACGCTGCAACTTTAGCAGCAAAGTTACGTTTTATTTCTGCTGCTTGATATTAAATGTAAAATTAGTTAATATATGAATTCTCTGTTCGTGGACGGCATCTGTTCGTCGCTCCTGTATCCACTAAAGAACCATACAGCGTGCAAAGGAAGACAACGAAGCTAATGAGAGTCTACTGCGACGAGTAGTTTTAGTGTGTAATATTGATTTTGTTGCTCAATTAATCGTTCAAAAATCAGAGTACGTAAGAGCTGTTAGTGCTCAAATTAATGACATAGGCGTAAGCTACCTTCTCGTTTTATACGAATGTAAAAGACTGCTTTAAAAAAAATGGCTCTGAGCACTATGGGACTCAACTGCTGTGGTCATCAGTCCCCTAGAACTTAGAACTACTTAAACCTAACCAACCTAAGGACATCACACACATCCATACCTGAGGCAGGATTCGAACCTGCGACCGTAACAGTCGCACGGTTCCTGACTGCGCGCCTAGAACCGCGAGACCTGCTTTAAAATGTCGACACATACTACTGAAGAGGAGCTCTCCGATTCATTATTGCTATGGGCTCTGCATGATGTTAAGTTGGTGGTGGTGGTTACGGTGCAGCCGTCTTTTTGCAAATTTGCAGTTACGATAGCACAACGTTGAGTGCAGCTAGGCACTGTCGCCAAGTTTCAGGTCGCCGACAGCGTACCATCTATCTGGTCCGAGTGAGTCGGCATCCCATAGCCGCAGTCTTGCTTGGCGCTCTACGCAGAGGACGCTGGTCGGTGACCACAATCAATTTGCCTGTTCCGTCGCCCCCTGTATCCACCACTCGTAGCGTCAAGATAACCTGCTCGTATAGTGTACAGTTAATTTTCTTTGGATAAAGGGCTATAATACGTAAACATCATGAGGGTGCTACAAGATGCTAAGTTCTATTTTAATTGAGTTAAAACGTGTTATCTGTTATAGAAAAATGTACTGTGATACGATATAACGAATAGAAAAGGATTATGTGATATACAAAGGATGTTTCGAAGTCTTTGCATCAAGTGTCTATGAGCGTTGGACCATGTCGGCAACAACCTGTGTTCAGGACACAATGTTTGCTCACTCTTCGCTGCTACACTAGGTGTCGTTTTGCACTGGTTTTGCCCCATAACAGTTGGCAGGCCGCAGGCACAATGTGGCGAGCGTCGAGTGCTGCCTATAATCCACTCATAAGGTTCAAATGGCTCTGAACACTATGGGACACCTGATATCACAGTCCCCTAGTACTTAGAACTACTTAAACCTAACTAACCTTAGGACATCACACACATCCATGCCCGAGACAGCATTCGAACCTGCGACCGTAGTGGTCTCGCGGTTCCAGACCGAAGCGCCTAGAACCGCTCGGCCACACCGGCCGGCAATCCACTCATATGCTTCGATGAAAAAGGGCTAAGCCCAGCAAAATTCAAGTGGCTGATTCGCTTATAATATATCTTCCTCCGCTTATAGACACTCGTTCTTAAGCTTTTCTTGTCGAAAATAAATCCAACAATTTACTGAGTATGTAGCACACCTTCTAGTTCGGTGAAATCTCGTTGTCTCACGGACGGCGAATACAAGGTGTCTGTCATTAAAGTTCCAGTTTCAAAACGCTGTAGAAAGAGAACTACTGCTCAGAAAGACGCTAAATTTGAATAGCATATTGTTCACGTAACACAAATTTGACCAATAGATGGCGTTGTAAGCGTCAATATACGCACACGAACTGACGCGCGGAATACAGCTATTCCTCACTTTGTGTCCGAAACGGCTAACATTGACTGTCTGCATGCAGGATCGCGCCCTGCTGGTGAAGCTACTTCACAAGAACAGTGACTGGGCGTCAGTTGCCCTGCAGAAGTTCTGGACACTTCAAGGTATGAAAATAAGGATTCTTCCGACGTCTGATAAAATTCTGGAGAAAATGATCACAAAATTCAAAAGTACATGTTCTCCTGAAATGCAGTGTGGCAGAGGGAGGAAAGAAGTTGCTCCGTCTGTCGAAGATGTAACCACAACATTGCAGAAGGTGAACCAATCAATGGTGTGCAGACACGCAAAGCACAGGAACTGCCGAACGATAGACATGCCTGCGAGCACGGTGGATAACATACTATGAAACAGCTCATATTGCTGTCCATTCAAGATCGCTCATGTTCAGTAGCTGTTTCCTGCTGACCTGCCAGGAAGACAAAAGCTCGTTCTGGGATTTCTTGTTAACGTGGAAGTGGAGAATGAACGGCGATGGAACATTCTGTGGACAGACGAAGCTAATTTCCAAGGACATGTCAATACTCAGAATTGGAGAACATGGGCTATGCAAAATCGAGATGCACATCAAACGGTAACACTTCATTCCTCAAAGGTGACTATGTGGTATGGGTTGACTTCATCGTAGGGCCGTATTTTTTCGATGAGTTGAGTTCTGCGGCTCCAATTACCTGTACCATCACCGGCTATGAGTCTTTCACGCAAAAATGTCATTCCAACCCTTAAGAAGCGTGGGTGTGTGAATAGGATCATTTCTATGCAAGATGGCGCTCCCCCGCACATTGCACAGCCAGTGAAGCGCTGCTGCAGATGCATTTCGGAAAAGCTAGGATGACCTGATCTTGAACCGATCGACTTCTGACCGAGGAGTTGTCTGAAAGATGTTGTGCTCAGTGCTCCAATGTAGCTGAACTGAACACAGCATTGCGCAGCGCACTCTGATCGTGAGCCTCGAGACACTCCGACCGACTGTGGAACATGCTGTTTATCGATTTCAGGACAGCCTACTGAAGATGTCTTGAGGCAGTCTCACGACAGTTACAAACCGATGTCATTTTGCTGTTTATGTGGTTTTAGGCCCCAGGACAGTTAAAAACCGATTTTTTCCATCCGAGGTGGGACGAACTTGTCGTGGTGGATGGGACTACGTAACTGACAGTGCCACAACTGTTGACTGCCGAACTTGTGCAGTCATGCACATTAAGCATTACGAATGATGTGTTGCGCATTTCAAACCATAGTCGTGGTACTGCGATTCATCTGTCACTGTAGCTGACACCATTGAATTTAAGAAGCTTACAGGGCCAACTATTGGTTTTTTTCCCCAAGTCGTTTCCCCCTGCGTCAGTAACATATGAGGTCAAATTTGACCTAACTGTGAGCAGTGGTTCTCTTTCTACAGATTTTTGAAACTGGAACTTTAACCAAGGACTTCCTGAAAGCCTACCTTCGCCCGGACAATGCTGGACGCACCATCATATGGCGAGAGGTCGGAACACGTAACGTGCCCAGGAACATTGTCGAAGACGATCGTTTTGATTTTCCAGATGTTACGGTGTGGGGATGCGTAATGTTGCATAGGGGTACTGACCTCCTAACCTTTGAACACGCTACACTCGTCAGTGGTACTGCACTCTTTCCCTATGTGTGTCTTTTTCAAGAGCGCATTCAGCCCTGACTTAATTTTTATGGGTGACAATGAGCGATTGCATAGAACAGCACAGGTTAGAGACTCCGTTCGTTTCCCCTACTTAAACCCCACCAATAGACGTGTGGGATGAGTTCGAGAGACGTACTTGGCCGCGTCCACACGCACCAACGGCCATGCAGCACTTGTCAATCGTGCTGGTGTAGAAATGGAGCGCCCCACCACGAGAACTCCACACCCATCTTATGGCCTGCACGGAAGCTTGTTCCAGAGCACACAAGTTCCGTAGGGGTTGATTACACACCTTACTAACAACCAGGTCCCGCCTTTTGTATTGTCCAAGGGACCATCATAAAAAGAGGTGACTTCAGTGTAATTACTGTCTTTGAATAAACGTGTCATTTCTGTTCATGTGATTGGGTATTTTTTCAGTTACCACCTGCACCATACTGCAACAGTTCTAACGTGTATTGTCAAAGTTTCATAGAGGTCTGTAACTTGGAAATTACACTTTACCCGAAATTTGCTTTCGTCTTAAGTGTTGCGCACCAGTGTTGAGGCTGTAGGGAGCTGGTTAGGGGGTGGTGAGTTGCTGAATTAACAAAACTGTATACACTTAAACAGTAGTTTATTACCAAAAACCAACTGAACACTCTACAATGAGTAAAACACAATAAAATAGAGGGAAGTTAAACCCAACGTTCACCGAATTAATAAACACAATCCTTAAAATGCATGAGTGCAAGATGATAACAATAAAGAGACAGAGAGAGAGAGAGAGAGAGAGAGAGAGAGAGAGAGAGAGAGAGGAGCATCGCTGCACGTTGGCGGGCTCAAATCAGCTTACTTTTCTTATAAAAATAACGTAAAGTATTCAAAATTTAGACAAATAATTACACTTAGCTACTGCACAAGAAGCTTTAGGTCCAATGAGAAATGCCTACCACAGCGAACCCCTATCAAGTAATCAAAATTTACGTACAAATGTGATTAAGAAACAAAGTGCGTCGCCGCTGAAAACCATCTTACAGCAACACTGATCAGTATTAAGTGAGCAAAATTTACTACTCAAAAAATCTTAATAACATTTAAGGCGGATACCGGATAACAGAATGAACGGCTGGCGACCAATCAAACAAGTTTCACAATGGGGTGAAGGTGCTTTAGGAGTTACACGAATTTTGGTTAAGAATACAACATTTCCATTAGTAATTACCTTAAGGGTCCTCCACGGGCAGTCCGCAGCTCGTGGTCGTGTGGTAGCGTTCTCACTTCCCACGCCCGGGTTCCCGGGTTCGATTCCCGGCGGGGTCAGGGATTTTCTCTGCGTCGTGATGACTGGGTGTTGTGTGCTGTCCTTAGGTTAGTTAGGTTTAAGTAGTTTTAAGTTCTAGGGGACTGATGACCATAGATGTTAAGTCCCATAGTGCTCAGAGCCATTTGAACCTCCACGGGCAGGCAGGATGTCAGGCTTATAAACACATTGAGCCCTAAGGCGCAATGGCTGTTCAAAAACAGAACATACAGCGTGCCGCAAATGGCCGAACCACACTTATACTGAAAACCACTTCTAGACGGTGTTGCTTGGATTAACTTATGCGAAATGTAGAAGGAATCAGTAGTAGTAAATCATAAGAAAAACTAATTATAAATATAAAGACCCCTGTTCAGTATCATACGACAGTCGTTCCGAAAGTAAAGCCTCCTATTTATTTATTTTGTGATGACTTTGGATGTCCGCGCCGCATGTCGTTGGTGTAGTGCTAACACTTGAACCTTTCTCTTTCATTTGCAGGTGGCTCCATTGTTCTGTGGTTGTTGGCGGCAGCAGAGGAGTGTTCCAACATGGAGTCTGATAAGGACGCGCGTCTAAAACAACGATGTGTGGTTGAATTCCTCACTGCTGATGATACTGCGCCGATTGAAATCCGTTGACGCTTACTAAGGACGTTTAGAAAGGATACTATAGAGGTGAGCAATGTGAGACGATGGGCACGACATTTTCAAGGAGGTGAAAAGCGTATGCATAATAAGCCACGGTCCGGTCAGGCCTGCAGAATTGTCATCGCTCGCAGTGAAGAGCTTTTGGTCAACTTATCCTTGCTAATTGGCGGATAACGACCAGAGAATTCTGTGAAAAGCTGAATGTCAGCTGTAGTGCCTTGGAAACAATGTTGGAACATCTTGGTTATCGCAAATTCTGTGCAAGATGGATCCCGCGGATGTTTACAGTAGAACAAAAACCTCTTCTTATGGAAATTGTCGGGACGTGCTGGACCAATATGAAGCTGAAGGTGACAATTTTCTGAGCAGCATCGTCACGGGTGTCACCACTACAAGCCGGAATCCAAAGGACAGTCAATGGAATGGCGGCAGGGGCGTTATCCGTCAAAGAAGAAATTCAAGACACAGCCGTCCGCAGGTAAAGTGATGTGTACACTCTTCTGGGATAGCCAGGATGTGGTTCTTTTCTATGTCCTGGAGCCTGGAGAAACCGTCAGCTCAGCAAGCTACAAGACCACGCCGACTAAGCGGAATTCCTGAATTTCGAGGGCAAGGCCAAGGCCGGAGAAGAAAACCAGCTTTCATCTGCAACATGGTAACACCAGGTCCCACACCAGTTTTGCGACCATGCAGCTCATTGCGAAATTCGGCTGGGCTGTCTTACTACATCCACCGCACAGTCCCGACTTAGCACCTTCAGGCTCCCTTCTCTTTTGGTCTCTGAAAGATGGACTACGTACAAATATTTTCAAGACTCGGATACCGTTGTCAAAGCTGTAAGGAAGTGGTTAGCCTCAACATGTTTCGATTTGTACAAGAGCGGCATGTAGGCTCTGGTTAGTCAGTGGCAAAAGTACGTAACGAATGGTGGTGACTGTGTGGAAAAATTAGTCTATAGCTGAAATATTTTTTTAAAAAAATTCTTTATTCCCTAATTAATAATAATTGTACAATATTAACCCACCTCCTAAGATGATTAGTAGGTCATAATAATTATACATAGATAAGATTACAATGCAGCTTTTACAGTTGTGTTAGTGAGCTACAGTTTAACTACTACACAGTGTTAGTTACAGTTTACTACAACAATGGGCAGTTTGATCTAACTACTTATTACTTAACTTATCTACTATGACTATTTCTTATTTCCTGCAGCGTCACAGGTGTGCCAGTTGTATATAACCATACTAAGGATAGCCAGGCTCAACGTGCTAAACCCAAAGAGCATGCCCCTGGCACTTGGCTGGCCAAGGTAAGCAATCGCTGCAGTTCCCTATATTAGTGTCCTAATCTAAGTCCTACAAAACTAACTTAACCTACGTCATATCCGGTGCTTGTATTGATCAGTAGTGTTGACCCAACTCCCCCTAGTCCTGTACGTGGCGGATTCCAACTATGATGGAAGTCGGGCAGTCCACGCACAGGTGGTATGGGAATGGGCTCTGGCCTCAATTGGTTTGGTCTACAAGTTGATACCTAATCTAGGTCCCTCAAGTATTCTACTAACACTTTTCGTGATACCCCATCTACCAATGCATTCAGAATGTGAAAAGTGTCTTCTTGTCTGAGTAGGTGGTATGGGTTGTGATTTGGAAGTTTGTCCCGAAGTGTTGTCGCGACATCATTGAAGAGGAGGCACTCGTAAACCACATGGTCGGGAGTACCCTCTGCCACGCCACAGTCACACGCGGGGGCTGCTCTCTTCCCAAACCGACATAAGTATGTCGGGTAGGGTCCATGGCAAGTGAGAAAGTGAATGAGTCCTCATGTCGGTTCAAAGTATATCAGGCCCCCACGCTCTTTTACATCTGGTAAAAACTGGAAGGTCCTTCTCCAAATTTCTTCTTCCTACCAAGACCTCTGCCAAAGTTCCTCCCCTCCATTTCTTATTTCCCTCTTATCCTCCACCCTCACACCCATAATTTCTATTATTTTCTCCATATTCCCCTTTTTGGCCCAATACCATGCCGCTTGTTCTCGTATCTTGATGTCTAACAGGCAAAGCCCCATTATGGCTAACAGGGCTCCCCCCGTAGATGTTCTGTAAGCCCCCATAGATCTCAGAATCATGCTTCTCTGGACCCTTCTCACTGTCATGGCGGGCACGACCCTCGTGAGCCTGTGCACCCAGACTCCTGAGCCGTAACCCATTACTGAAGTTACAATACTGTTATGGTAGAGTTTTATGAGATGAGGGGGGAGATGACATCTTTTGTGTCCTATGGAGATGAGATTATTTAGTAGTTGGAGAGCTCTCTGGGTTACGATGTCAATGTGTTTCCTGAAGTTCCATCTCTTGTCAATGATGACTCCCAAGTAGCGTGTCTCCCGTCGCTGAAGAACTGGTGAGCCATCGATTCTAACAGTAGGATTTCTTATTAACTGTCCTTGTAATAGCAGGTATGTAGATTTACTAGGAGATATTGTCATTTTGGTATTGTGGCACCATTGGTGCAGCTTCTCTATGGCCCTTTCAATTTTTGGTTCTATATCTTCTCGGCTATGACCGCCGACCAACAGGAGGAGGTCATCCGTGTATGCTATCATCTTTAGCACCTCTTCACTTGGCTGTAAACTGTCTAATAACGGTTCAGTATGGATGTCCCAGAAAAGAGGTCCCAAAACGGAGCCTTGGGGACATCCTTTTGTGATTGCTTTCCCAACTCCCCCACTAGGGGATGATAGCCAGACCTCCTG
Organism: Schistocerca nitens; assembly: GCF_023898315.1. Taxonomy (NCBI): domain Eukaryota; kingdom Metazoa; phylum Arthropoda; class Insecta; order Orthoptera; family Acrididae; genus Schistocerca; species Schistocerca nitens. The sequence goes on along the minus strand of NC_064617.1, from coordinate 704,271,264 downwards.
ATCCTTACAATAGCTCCTCAGACACCCATATAGCGGCCCTGGACACTCTTTCTCCTGCAGACTGGAGAAGAGCGAAGGCCACCACAGGTTGTCGAAGGCCCCACTAATATCCACCATGATGCCAACTACGTACTTGTGCGGGGTTGAGCCACCTCAGCCGCCAGTTTTCCACCTCCTTTGCCTCAGGCACTCATTGAAGAGATGAGTTAGTGGCGCAATTAACTGGGAGGGTGGGGGGGGGGGTAGGAATTGCACCACCTCAGCCACAATGCCGTCTGGTCCTGGAGCTTTCCCTCTTTTTAAAGATCTTATATGCACAGCCACCTCCTGTTCAGAAAAGAAGTAGACTGCCGTATAGTTGTAATATTCATCTTAATCTGCATTACGCAGTTGCTGTTGCCCTTCAGTTTCTCCATCCGCACTGTCGTCAGGCAGCAGGAACCAGAGGAGAATCTCTGCAGTCTGCTGCCAAGACTCCGCCATCCTGTCCCCCTGCCTGACTGTCGATATCTCCATGGGAGAGCGGATTTTCTCTCTCACTAAGTCATAGGGGAGACCCTATGAGTGCAAGGTCAACTGGTTTAACACGTAACTCTCCCAGCTACGCATCTTTACTTCCTGCAGTTCCTTTTGGAATTTCTGCTTGGCCTCCCTATGTTGTAACTGCCATCTTTACCTTTCCAGGCAGACGACACTGCGCTGGTAATGCCTCCTCAGCCTCTTGACAGATTGACGTAGTTCCTCTAGTTCGGCCGACAATGGTGACGGTGAGGCCGCCATGGCCTTCCTCCTGGTCGGTACAACGGCCCGCACCGCTCTGTGTACTGCACCCACCAGTTCCTCGGTTCATTCGTCCACGTCTGTGTCATGATATATGTCACCTTCTGGTAGGGCAGGAATGTCGCACTCCCTTGCTAGGCGTTCCCAGTCTGCTCTATTGTAATTGAATTGTACTTCCCACCCCATGGCCCAACGGCACTCCTTTTCACCTAGAATGAAAGTTATTAGATTGTGGTCACTTGTGGTGGCATTGCCCACAACCTTCCAGCGCTGTATAAGGTTTGCTCCATTTGGTGTTGTTAATGTAACGTCAATGTTCGTGCCCTGTCCTCCTCCTGCTGCGTAGGTAGGAGGGTTGCCAGGCTTGTTGGCCACCACCAGTTGCGAAGCCATAACAAATTCTTCCATTTTTTTCCCATTTGTATGTCTAGTGCCACTGTACCACAGGGGGGATTTTGCGTTGATGTCTGCAGTTATGACTACCTTCCGTCCCTGCAACGCCGTGGTAACTCTTGCCAGATTGCCAGATGTTCTAGATGTTGTTCAGTGTCATCTCCGCATTGGAAATACATGTTTATAAGAGTGATTACTCCCAATGGAGATTGAAGCTCCACGACGTTGCAGTGACTAGTCGTGAACTGCGAGAGTGTAGTGACCCTCAGAAGTTTATTTGTGATAACTATCGCCGCTCTTGGCCCATCTCCTCTGCTGACGATTTGCCATGTTGCGGCAGCAAAAGCTATTTCCCCAACTTGGGAGTATGGCTTCTGTAGGCAGAGCACATCCAGTATCCTCTCCTCCACCTCCCTACGGAGAAGAGGTCTTACTCCAGTCGAATGCAATTCGTCCATTTGCCAGTACAGCCTGTTCATAGATGTCCTTGAGTTCAAACTTCTCACCTCATCTCTCAAAGACTTTCTTTATCAGGTCCCGCAGGGCTCCAAAGTCAGTGGGGAGATTCACTGACTTTAGCTGAATTCTGTCCACAGCCTCCATTACCCAGAAGGTAACCCTCCTACCCTCTTCGTGTCCTACACGGACCACATGTCGTAAGGCAGTGGTCAGGGTAATAGCTAATAGGCTCCTCCAGCCTAGCCAGTTGCATCATGTATTCGATATTGGGGTACACCCTCACTGGGTCAACAGGTGGCAATCTGAATTCAGGAGTGCTCTGTGTGGTGGAATTTGGACTTGTGCTGGTAACTGTGTTTTCTTTAATCGGTTGTTGAGTCACTTTGTTTTGATCATCTGTTGAAATTGCCACAGCCACAGGATGCCCTTGCCGCTTCTGATGTGCTATCAGCTTCGTTCCCCGGCTTTGAGGGGTGGGGTCTATGCCCGTTGAGTGGAGATCTGTTTGTGTGCTTTTATAGATCGTATGGCACTCAGTTTGTGCCTTATTCAATGTTTCTGTCTTAGTGGCGCCCGAGAGCGACATCAAGAATTCCTTAAATCTACTTGCTCTCATAGCATCCCTCCTCCTCTTTCTCGGGGATTTACGCTTTGGCATCCTGTTCCGTAAACTTTGTTCAGTCAAAGTCAATTCTAGAAATTAACCGCTGTTCCAACATCCGGTATGTTGGGCAATTTCGTCCTGCGGCTCCGCAAGACTTTTTGGCACGGCTTTTGCAAGGGATGCAGACTGCTGCTGCCTTGCAATCTTAACGATTGTGACCGTTTACACCACGCTTGGTGCAAGGCGATTCCCTGGTGCAAAGCCTTAGAATGTAGTCCAGATCGCCACAGTTATGGCAGCGAGGTACCACGATATAATCCCTAATGTTGACCAAGTGGAAGCCAACGTACAATCTGCCCATTGTCGTGATCCTCTTCCACATTGGTGCCGTGACTTCGGCAACGTGATGAACATCACGACCCCGAGGCCCCGTCTTGAACCTTAGTTTAAAGCATTTTGTGAATTCAACTTCATTCATGTCTTCAAAATTTTGCCCTCGTATTGTCTCAGTAAGCTCTTCATTATTCGTTACCGTGGGTACGCCACAGAGGATAACTAGAGGATTTCTTTTCCTCGGTGGTTCGTATTTGACCACTGAGTTTAACTTTTGATTATTCAGAAGCTTTTCTTCATCCTCCTCTGACGCAACTTCCACGATTACTGAATTTCTGCTTGATTTAATTCTCCTTATCTTAATCTTGTCTTTTACAGGGTTGATAGTTGTGGTAAGCAACTCTTGAATTTTCTTGACACTGGTGTCTTGCCCAGGCAGGTTCCTGAGAAAGACCGCAGTGTCTGATCTCTTTGTTACTTTATCTATTGCATCCTTGGTGGTATTTGACTTGGTAGGCGCTTGTGAAGCCACCGCCGCCCAGGTCTCAACAGGTTGTTTTCTCAGTCTGCTGTTCTCCTTCTCCAGCTCTTCCACACGGCCTTCAAGCTTTGCATGAGCAATGGCCCATGCTGTCAGTCCATTTCTTTATCACGGACAGAGCCGCTTTACTTATTTTGCCATTTTTTATGTTCTGCTCCAAGAGCAGTGATATTCTTGCATGTCTTTGCGTGACTGTCTCATCCTCTGCCTGTCCCAGCTCGTCCTGGGGAGAGGGACCAGGCGCAAAAGAAGCGCGTTTTGACGCACTCGAATCACTCGTTACAGTTGTCGCCATGATCGCAACCAGTGATAAAAAAGGTAGGAGCCCGTCTCTTGCCCCGGACCGATTCCTCCGGTATGGAGGGGGGGGGGGGGGGGGGAGGGACAGAATGTAGAGCTCGCCCACCGACCTCGCCCCTAGGTCAAGGGCACTCTTGAGTTGCTGGGTTCAACACGCCGTCTCCAGCGTATTGGTCCCCTTCGGTGGCCTCGTCACCGACCATTACACGCAACGCTCCTCGGCAAGTGCAACCCGCACTCCGGAGAGGCGGATGGACCTCTCGTCCTTTGCCGCCTACTGGCCCGAGCTTCCACCCACTCCTACTCAGGTGGTGGGCCGGTCACCCAGTCTTTCAACGGTCTGTACCCAGCTAACCTCGCCCAGGCGATGTCACCACCTCCTGGGTTTGGCAGAACACGCCCCGGTTTCCCTGGGGCGCGGCGAAGCACCCTTGCCGATTCGCCCCGCGATCCCACTCCGACAAACGAAGTCGCCGGCATGCAGAGCACCTGCTGGTTTGTGCCCTGCGAACAGAAAGGGACTGATCTTCGGTCCCTCGACACAGCTCCATCTGTGCCACGCACCCATCGCTTTCGCATCGGGTTGGGTTGCAGCTCTCCCTTTTGTCGCAAGGCAGAAATGCCGAGCTTAACGTCTGGCACTACGGGAAGGCGAAAAGAGCCACTTGGGAAGGAGAGGCTATGAGAGACGCATCACTTCCCCTTGTGAGGACTGCAGCGGCACGCCCGACTAGAAGCGATACGCCCTAGTGCGAGCCTCCATGCCTTACGGCGCGCCGGCAACGGGCAGGGCCGCGCCGAACGCGCCATCAAGCGACCGACCTCACGCCAGACATAGCGGAAATATTGCTCTATTTAGCTGTAGTGTTGTGATTTATGAATCTCCTGTAGTTTCCATGAAGAAAAATAGGAACCTTCACTTTCGAGGACGCGCGGGATAGTCGTGCTGCCTGCGGCGCCTTGCCACGGTTCGCGTGGCTGCCACCGTAGGAGGTTCGAGTCCTCCCTCGGGCATGGGTGTGTGTGTTGTTCTTAGCGTAAATTAGTTTAAGTTATATTAAATAGTGTGTAAGCCTATGGACCAATGACCTCAGCAGTTTGTTCCCATAGGAACTTACCACTACCATTTCGTTCGGAGCTACCCTCGTACAACAGAAATGTATCACGTCAGAATAAGTCGAGCATTTAGTCCCAGTTGGTTGTAGGCAAGCAAACAATAGCCACGGTCAATCAAATATGCAGCTAAGCGCCGCGTGCATAAAGGCAAACAAACAAATCGCAAAATCGTCAGTAGCAAATAACAAAGAAAGGATTCTCTAGAATCAACCGGACAGCTGTCTTACCAAAATTGATACTTTTTCCACACATGTGCAAGGAATTTACATTTCCAAAACTGTTGTGATGAAATCCACAAGACTAATGAAATCATGCAGTGAGAACCCTTTCCGGATTAAATAATGGCTAATCTGTCGCGTAACGCGCACTCCTAAGAAGGATGAAACATTCTAATAAAATACAAAACAACAATAAATGAAAGATGGCTGACAAGCACAGTATAGGTAGCAGATCACATTGGTAGTGTACAGGAGTATTTTAATACTAAGTGTGGGATTCCGTGCACAATCAATCAAGGCACATTACCCAGTAACATAGTGATCAAAATGGAAATTTCAGTTCGCAAACCACTAATAACTCTCCAGAAAATCGGCTTAACACAGCCTGGTAGAAATATGTACACAAGCATGTTCCCTCACAACAGAATGTCGGAGCAAGAACCACAAATACCATCTAGAGCCGAAAGGAACCAGGGTGTAGTGAGTCACACGTCGGTTAAGAACAAAATTACTGCCCAACACAGAAAATTCCACAATATAGGCACACAACAGTTCTCCGAGCATGCTTGGTTGCCACAATGGTCGAGTAGCTTACAGTTAAAACTCCGACGAGCTTGATGACGCCAATAACACTCCACAGACTAGGCTGCCGAATTCCAGCTATGTTCTGCCCAACGGAGCGCTCACACGTCGTAGGCAAAAATGTACCTCCAACTCGCCATACTGGTGCCAGCAGGTGCCTTACCCTCCGCGTGCCGTGTACGTGGCTATATCGCCATCCGAACACTGCTCACTTGCGCTCTTGCAGACCAGCATCCTCCAGTTCCCCCAGAAACGGAGCCCACATACACAGGGCGGATACTATCGTTAAATGAGCGCCAAGGATGTCCTGCGCACACGGCACAAATGTATTTTAAAGTTATCCCTGTTCATTTCCAGCAAGTAAATTGTCCAAATAGTGTAAATATTTATTTGAAAGATCATTACCACCTGCATTCCATTAATAATTCTGTATCAAAAATATTGTAGTTGAGTGAGTTGATATTAATCCCTTAGACCACGGCATAATAGCACGGCATATTTTATTAATTGTAACAATTCCGGCCGTGAAAGTTTACATTTTACACACAGATGACCTTGCTTCTGATTCCGTAGTTTTATAATCACTTGGTCAAGTAGTTTATCTGAGTGAAGTATTGGGATATTACATTAGCCAAAGGTCTACCAGGAGCACTAAATACATCAGTGTATGCAGACGTGTGGAAATTCCGTCTCAGCATTTTGGATAAAGCACTTCATAATGCACACAAGTATGTTGGTAACTTGTGGAAGTCCACCTTTGTAGTGCAGAGAAATTTCAAATACTGTGTGGAAATGGCTTGTGGCTGAACAGAGAACGCTTAGGTGAGAAAATCTCATGAACTGCATTCCAGTGACGTTCTCACACTCATGAAACCATGGCAGTCCATATACTTTATTTGTAAATTAAGGTGAACCATCTTTCTGCCATAGTATCAATATCGTAACAGTCAGGGCAGGAAACCGCTAACACAATTTACTACGTAACTACGGATGCTTACATTCTTCTACGCGTGAATTACATTGCCTTTATACTTGAGTACTGCACCTGTCTTAGTGATAGTTAAATTTATCGAGTTGTTCTCCTGCAATCGCTCTTGAGAGATACACCTACGTATTTGAATGTAGCCTCTCATTCAACTGACCATTCACCGATTCCCTAATCGAACTGGATTGAAAACTTTCGTCTCTTAAAGTGCATTAAATTACATTTGATTATGGTTAAAACCAGTTGTCATTCTTCCTAACTGCCATTGATTATCCAGCATGTCACTCTACATTTCGTTGCCAATTTGTAACGGTGTCGTCTCTCATACAAATTTGCATCGACTACGAATAATTGTATGACGATACAGACGACATATGTTAAGTCATATGTGGGGGATTCAAAATGAAAGACCGGATGTTGGTTGGTTGGTTGGTTTTGGGGAAGGAGACCAGACAGCGTGGTCATCGGTCTCATCGGATTAGGGAAGGATGGGGAAGGAAGTCGGCCGTGCCCTTTCAGAGGAACCATCCCGGCATTTGCCTGGAGTGATTTAGGGAAATCACGGAAAACCTAAATCAGGATGGCCGGACGCGGGATTGAACCGTCGTCCTCCCGAATGCGAGTCCAGTGTCGAAAGACCGGATGTCAGGTGTTTGTTACAGAAAACTATAAAAGATAGAAACACGTTGTGTATGTCACTGGAGGAATATTCAAAGTCTTGACACAACTGCACTGTCGTTTCTTTGTAGCAACATGGTGACAACGCCACAAGAGAAATGATTTTGTGTCTTGGAATGAGCGCGAAGTAATCCATTGTTCAAGTGCAACTTGTATTTCGCCAGATTCAACAAAAAACAGTTTCTGCACAAGCACATTTATCACTGGCATGCAAAGGGAAGAGAACTGGTCAGTCACGCGTGTCTGATGAAAATGTCGTAACCGGTCGGAGTGGCCGTGCGGTTCTGGGCGCTGCAGTCTGGAGCCGATCGACCGCTACGGTCGCAGGTTCGAATCCTGCCTCGGGCATGTATGTGTGTGATGTCCTTAGGTTAGTTAGGTTTAATTAGTTTTAAGTTATAGGCGACTGATGACCTCAGAAGTTAAGTCGCATAGTGCTCAGAGCCATTTGAACCATTTGAAAATGTCGTACGTTTCCGAGACGCGTTGACATGGAGCTCTTGAAAGTCCACAAGATGGGGTCGGTCAAGAACTTCAACTACCTCAAATAACGGAGTGGCGTGTTTTGAAACGACGCCTGCATATAAGCCTTACAAGTTACAGTTATTGCCGCAATTTTGAATTAAAACCGGCGACCATAAAAAATAGTGCGAATTTTACATTTCAGTTCTCGAGCATAAACTGCCGTAATGTAAGAATTTGAGGTTCACAAAATCCTGGCGGCGTCGTGGAACATGAAAGAGACTCACCATAATTGATTTTTTTTTCTTTGCCGTTTCTCAAAAAAAAAAAAAAAAAAATGGCTCTGAGCACTATGGGACTCAACTGCTGAGGTTATTAGTCCCCTAGAACTTAGAACTAGTTAAACCTAACTAACCTAAGAACATCACACGCATCCATGCCCGAGGCAGGATTCGAACCTGCGACCGTAGCGGTCTTGCGGTTCCAGACTGCAGCGCCTTTAACCGCACGGCCACTTCGGCCGGCTGCCGTTTCTCATCACAAGTTTATAGACCTTTCTCTTTTGCAGAGGTAACTGTGGCAGGAATGTCGTATCTGGACATGCTATAAATCTGATTATTTCCTCAACTTCACGAAGATTCCAAAGAATTATTTTTGGCACACGAGGACGTCCCGACTCACTTTCACCTATAAGGTGCTGCGTTATGTTAACAACACCACCCCACAACCCTAAGTGGAAAGAGGTGGACCACAAGATCTTGTCCAATGCTTTTGGCGTCCCAGGCTGCCAGACCTCACACTTTGCAATATTTTCGTTGTAGGTGCATAAACTAATGTGTCTTTATCCCACCTACGGCACCTGCTATTGAAGAGTTAAGAAATCGAGTTGTTGCAGCTGTCCATTGAATAAACAGGGACCTGTTGATTCGTGCGTGGAATGAAATGGACTACCGTTCCGATGGTTCTCGAGCAACGCGAGGTGCTCATATTGAGTGCGTACCATAATGTCTGTGCCAACGTAAAACTCAGTTGGCATGGTCGGATGCTGGCAAAACAGTCACCGCAGTGCATTGCAGTGTTCGTGTTTAGTGTTGTTAACAGGCCTGATAACCTACGTAAAGGGCGTGAGTTGCGCCATATTTTGAATGATGGCTGTGAAGGATGCGGAAATGTCGCACATTCATGAAGACAGCGTTATCGAACATGTGAGAATTTGAAAGCGAGTGTCGGTACGGGTCCCCATTTCGTCAGTTAGTCGAACCGTGTAGTATCCAGATTGTGGGACATTTGGATGTGATAATGTTCCGATATGATACAGCACGTGAACATGAGGGTATTCATACTCGTCAAGGTTCTGTTCGACCACATCAGGCCCCATACAGTGCGCCAGGCACATCGTAGCCCCTTCATATCTGCGCCTGCCATCTAAGAATAAGTGTAGCGTTGGCCTCCTTGCACACTCTGCCATCCCCACCACTGATCGGAGGATAGTGGCAGCCGGTCTAGGGAATGACCATCTCATGCGTAGGTTGTTTTTAATACCACAACACAGACGGCTGCGTAGAGTGGTGCAGTGACAGAAAGCATGGACTGCGAATGAATGGAGTAGCTTTGCGTTCAGTGACGAATCTCAGTTTTGAACTACTGCAGATAACCATCGTTGGTGAGTATGACCGCTACCTGGCGACAGGTACCATTCTTTTAATGTTTAGAGAAACGCTGCGATGCTACTCCAAGCGTCATGGTATATGGAGCCGTGAGTTCAGGTCAAGGTGAGCGAGGGTACAACGGTATGTCACCCATACCCTTCATTCTCATATGTCATCTCTCGGACGATAGTGTAGTGGTGTCATTATTCAACAGGGCAATTCTCGTCCACACATGGAACGTGTCTCTACGAACTATCTTCATGATGTTGAAATTCTTCCGTGGTCAGCGAGATCCTCTTACCTGCCCTCGGTAGATTAGGTGTGGGAGCGGTTCAGAGGTCAACTCTGTCCCAGTGCCATGTATAGAATATCAAGGAGCAGTTACAGCACTTACGGGATAGCGTACCCCAGGAGAAGATACTACGGACTTTTAACATCGTTCTTGAAGGTATCAGTACACGAGTCGAGGCCAGGTAGGTTCAAAGTTACACTGGTAAGTGGGCTCACACTTCCAAGTTCTTCGTAAATTAGGCACGATATTGTAATCACTAAAATAATATCACACACCTTCTCAACCCGCTTCAAATTGTCACACAGATTACGTAACACTTCACTTTTTGAGAAGCTATCTGATGTTATTTCGATGATAATATCAAGTCAAATCTACAAGGAACTTGGCTGTATGAGCACAGTAAGCAGGGTGGCTCACTTAAATGTATAGGAGCAAATATCTCGAGTATAGCAACAGATACTGAAAAACGACTTTTACAGTATTAATGTAAACTGGGGCAAGCGTGATCCACACATGTCAGAGTTTGCTGCAGGAAATCTTATTATTACTTTCGTCCCTCGTGACAACAGTGAAAGTAAGATAACATAAGTCAATCACATCGCTGGTTTGAGCAATGTGGAGTTCAAGCTTATAGGTCGAGATGAGCAACAGCGGCGTGTTTCGTGTATTTCAAGCGTGAACTCCGCTTCCCAATTTCTAGGTATGTAATTGGCGGTTGGTGATGCAATCAACATCACTCGTTTTGTGATTTCCCATGTTACCAACTGCATTTGAAGTAATACGGTGTGTTCATTAAAAGAAGCACAAGTTTGTGTTGAAAGTAATATTTGCTTACGTATTACAATGTATCATAGTAGTCATAGTATTTGTGTCATAACCGTCTGTCTTACATTCATACCAGTGAAATTCGTTTCTCATTGTCTGTTTTTGTTCCAGAGATATTTGCGCTGAAATATTTAAGTGTGCCATCCATATACACGGTGTTCATTTTCACTGAGGACTTAGAAGTATCTCAAAAACTAAACATTGGATCGAAAAAGGTTCTAATTCCACTATATTTGTTTCGGAAAGGGACATCTAGTGACACCACACTGGACCCTGTGCCTCACCCTGTGCGTGGGTGGTGGTGGTGGTGTTGGTAGGGGGGGGGGGGGGCGGAAGCTACTTTGAAATCTTCAATGAAACCTCCGTTTATTGGCGCAGGTTACGATAAAATCTACGTGTTTTCTTCGTTTCGCCACAGATGGCACTGTATTTTGAGGAATAGGAATAGGTTCACAATCACACTTTACTTGCTACGCAATGGCCCTTGAATATCCAACGACGCTTGGGACCCTACGCCCATGCTGTTACGATAAAAGAGGCCAGTATTTCAAAACTTCCCATCCGCTACATTTTATTCCTTCGGCATATCAAACAGGGCACTACTCGAGGAGACATTGTTTGTTGCTCGAGACGAACGCTACTCTACTTTTGCAATTAGAGTAAGTGTTCAAACGTAGTACCGGCAGCTTCAATACACTTACCGATCCGCTTTTCAAGACACTACACAGGACGGAAACATATCTGCCGGAATGTCAGCACAGGCGTTTCTGATGCGGTCGACCATGTCTTCACGGCCTGTTGGCAGTTGCTGGTAAACATCTTTTAAATGTCGCTACAGAAACAAATCCTGCGATGTCAAATCCCGGTAACCTAGCGGGACAATTAATAGGGCCACATCTGCCGATCCACCGACCTGTGTACTGGCCGTTGTGGCCGAGCGGTTCTAGGCGCTACAGTGCAGAACCACGCTGCTGCAACGGTCGCAGGTTCGAATCCTGCCTCGGGCATGGATGTGTGTGACGTCCTTAGGTTACTTAGGTTTAAGTAGTTCTAAGTCTAGGGGATGACGACCTCAGATGTTCAGTCCCATAGTGCTTAGAGCCATTTTTTGAACCGACCTGTGTAAACGCGGTTTAATACCGTGCTTTAGTTGCGTACTGTGCTGGGCAACCGTTATGCTGAAACAACGTAAGTTGTCGAAATTCCAGGGCAGCATCCTGCAGCAGTACCGGTAGTTCGTGTTCCAAAAACGTTCGATATTTGAGTCCAGTCAACATGCTATCGATAAAATACGAAATATTGAGTTTGTTCCCCATGATGCCACACGATTCGTTAACCGGGCAAAGACATTGATGGTCAACTTACCGTAACCAGTGGGGTTTTCTACACTTCAGATATGCATGTTATGTCGGTTAATGCTACCATGGATCTGAGCACTATAGGACTTAACTTCTGAGGTCATCAGTCCCCTAGAACTTAGAACTACTTAAACCTAACTAACCTAAGGACATCACACACATCCATGCCCGAGGCAGGATTCGAACCTGCGACCGTAGCGGTCGCGCGGTTCCTGACTGTAGCGCCTAGAACCGCTCGGCCAGTCTGGCCGGCTAATGCTACCATGGTTTGTGAATGTAGAATCGTCGGAAAATAGTACCTCGGCAAAGTACAATGGGGGTCATTTGCATTTGTTGACGTGCTCATTCACAAAACACTAAGCGATTGTGAAAATCAGCACCATAAACTTCTTGACGTAGTGACATTTGATATGGATGGTACTTACGACGATACGGTATTGTGTCAATGCTACCTACGACATAGAGGAATCTTCGTGTAACTGCCAGGCGCTTATCTGTGGATTGTAGTGCACTGCCTCTAGTACAACTATTTCATTACCTTCTCCTATAACACATTTCTTTGTTTCCTTTTGCCGGTCTGATCGCTGCCAACAAACATATAGGCGTCCACAACCTTCTAAAGGAACGAACGAGAGCGAGCTACCCCTGGAAAACGCTCAACTTGCAAGGCAACAGCAGCCTCAACATTTCTTCTACACTCATCCTAAATCACGATCATTTCAATTTCTTTCTTCTGTGGCTGCAACATTCATCATCCACTTGCACAGCTGTTCTGCATTGATAGGTAAGTGTGCAGGCATTAAAATTGCGCAGGTACTGTAATGTTTAGAGCCGCTATCTGTTCTACGTCTGCACGATACGTGAGCTCCGGTTGCAGTGTACTGTCTGTTACGGAACGTTGTAGCTCGTTACACGGCCAGGGTGGCTCGTCGAGTAGTCCTGTGTTCGATATTTCGGAGGAATGCAACGTTGCAATGATGTTTCCGATTAGAACTTAGAAATACCTACCCTCGCAGCATGGAAGTGGGGTTCCATATGCCACGGGATATTCAAGGGCTACTGATTAGGATGTCGTAAATTACGATTGCATATCCATTTCTATTTCTCAGATTACAGCACCACCTCTGGCGAAACGAAGAAAATGCTTCAGGAAACGTATGTAGATTTTGGAATGAAAAACGGGGGTTCCCACTAAAGATTTCAAAGTTTCACATCGCCACACACACGGGTAGAGTGTGGTATCGTTGGATGTCCCCATCCGAGGACAAAAAATTGGAATTATAACTATTTTGATACGACCTGTCGTTTTCGAGATATTTCAATGCCTCCAGTTAAAATAGACACCCTACATATATATCAACAGCAGCGCAGTGGCCGTATTGCGATGCGCTAAGGTAGTAGAGAACTACATTCGCCTCTGACGATGTCTCTCTATTAAGAACGTCGTACCGATTCCTATGTGCTAGAAATAATTCAGTGCATTTGCATCTTTTGTTGGATATTCCGTATGAACGTATTTTGTTTACTAGTTGTGCAAGCCGACCCTTGCTTTAATCATAAATAAATCTCTGAGTGATGCTAAATGTTATTGTCTTTACATCAAGAAAAGTGTTATCCTCTCAATAACCTTCAAATCCCGAGCTACATTCTTAATTTTTTATTTATGAAATTAGTGAATTTACTCATGGCACTTTTGTTGCCTCTGTCTGCGGTCAATTTGAGAAGCCAAAATAATAATAAAGTTAACTAATTAATAAGATTGATCCTTGAACCGCTGGTGTACACATCTATTACCACAAAACGGTAAATAGTTGAGGGAGTATGAATGAGAACAGTGACCTATCTGAGTTTTCAAAGATAATGACATGTTTTTATTCATCCTTTTATACCTACAGTGGAGGTGATAAATGACATGTTTTTATTCATCCTTTTATACCTACAGTGGAGGTGATGAATCTTACAAAGAGAATCACAAAAAAAATCAGGAAAGGGGTGATATTTGATTGGCAAAATATTCATTGGTTTGGAAACTATACAAATTCTCCCCTAAATTAATCCCTTTTACAGAATCCACTGTGAGGCCCAATTCTATTTAAATAAGAATCTGCTACGACCAAATACACCACAAACTTCGGTTTACCAGAGAACATGGAACTGTGAATATCACTTAACAACCCTATCCCTGTGCAGCAATACTTTAGTCTTTCTCCTTGATTCAGGCTGCAGCAGAAAACGGTACGCTGCGGACTAGTGGTGGGGTGGGGTGGGGGCGCTGTGGCAGCTGTAATGTTCTTATGTGTCAGTGAAAATTTGCATACTAAGAGGACTGGTGTCCTGATTATTAGAACGCGTGAAGCTTCCCTATCAGAGCCCTGAAATCCTGGCAGATTTCAGTGTGAGGTCCACCTGTTCACTGTTCTGGCCAAACCAATTTGACTCATAGGCACGATGGTGCATGCTGGGATTGTCAGATGTCAGACAGCCGACTCAGAACTAATAAGTTCACCCTCGTGACACGCGATATGTGCATGATGATATGCAGTTTCGCTGTTGGTACAGTTGGAAACTCCTACTGGCTCTTAGCCTACCACAAGTTCCAGACCACAAGTCTCATCCACTAGAAAACGACCCGAGGTTCTCCACCAGGGGAGGACCAGAAGACGAAGAGAGCAAAGAATCACAATCATTTTCAATCAAGCATCGGTACGGCAGCCAAATTAGCAAAAATGAAAAAGACTGCCTCCACATTGTACAAATAAATCGAGGTATCCTCTGCTCCTTAAATATCACCTCTTGATTGTTCTTATGTCCTGGTAGCCCATCCAGACACAGCACTGGGATTTCCATGCTGTGGGAGCAAGCCGCTGCTTTGCGTATCCTGAAGGGCTTTGTACATCCTGACAGGAGCCAATCAGCGACTCAAAATCTCTCTTGAAACTTCCTGGCAGATCAAAACTGTGTGCCGGCCCGAGACTCGAACTCGGGACCTTTGCCTAGTTCTGCAAGGTTCGCAGGAGAGCTTCTGTAAAGTTTGGAAGGTAGGAGACGAGGTATCGGCAGAAGTAAAGCTGTGGGGACGGGGCGTGAGTCGTGCTTGGGTAGCTCAGTTGGTAGAGCACTTGCCCGCGAAAGGCAAAGATCCCGATTTCGAGTCTCGGTCTAGCACACAGTTTTCATCTGCCAGGAAGTTTCATATCAGCGCACACTCCGCTGCAGAGTGAAAATATCTTTCTAGAAAATCTCTCTTGTCTGAAAGAAGAAGATTTTAAACAGGGGAGGCGCCATTCTCACGTTAAGCATGGCCAAGTGCACCAGCTGCACTGTCCGTATCATCCCATCTTCGAACATGAGAATGCATGGAGTTATATGACCATCCCACTGTTTGCACAAACGGTCAGATTACAGCACTCTCTCTTAAATGGCTTTCTCCACCCTCTTTCCGATGGTCTGTCGCCTAACCAGATAAAATGTTTTGTTAACCGGTGCCCTCCTGCTCCGATCCTATCTGGGAAGAGCGGAGTGCCACGTCTGTCACGCCCCCCTGCAGGTACAATTCACAGAGTGCGGCTTCCCAGAATCACGTCGCTGGACACTGCATTTATGGCACACAAGCCACCTTTTTCCTGTTCTCCATCGCCTCCACTGCATCCCCTTGCATACAAGTTATCTACAGGCTACAAATGCAGTTATATGAACATTCTGCCAATAATTTTCTCATGTACAGAGTCATAAACCACACACAGCCAATGTAGTATTGGGGAACACAGATATCATGACCTAAAATATGAATATTAATCTGACCGACAGTGTTAAAGTGAGAGAGAGTGGTGCGCCACCTCTCAGGTGCTTTGTGTAAGTCAACAAACACGGCGAAAGCACGATATGGAAGAAACAGAGCAAGCTGGATTTCACCCGATTGATACTTTCGGAAACTATGTTGAGGTCTGGATAGCAGTCTTTATCTTCATTTTTTGTGAAAATACCTCCATACCGTGGAAAAGCGTGTAATGCACAATCACCTTGTACAATACAAAACACCAAGTAATCGAACAACCCTTAGACGTAACACATAATACATTTTCCATTACTTTCTCTGAAACCACACTCGAGGTGTTGATCAGTCAGTTCCTCAATCCATAGTACTGTTTATCGCTGTTAACCAATACTGGTGGAAGAAGTCACCCGCGACAGAACCCAGCAGTACTGAATACAATCGTAATACACAAGGGTAAAACAGGCATTACAGTTGGCACAGCAAACACTGTGAGTGAACGAAACGCGCTTCGTTCCAAAGAAGACAGGCATCACGTATCGTCGACATTTGTACTGTTGTAAAGATATTTTCATTGCAATAGAGATACAAATCTTAATGAGGGTAAGAAATAGAACGAAATACAGTTATCCTCAGTATCGAGCTATCGGAGACTGCACGTTGTTTATGCTAAGAGAATATCCGTGCACAACATCAGCGGTTCAGTCACTGGAGCTGGGAGTCATCCGGTAGAGCACAAACAGCATCCCATGAGTTCCTGTCTCCTTTGTTACACCAGTTTTGGATGAAAGATTAGTGTCTTTTAAATTGCGCTTTATCATCTTCCGTTTCGATGCAACTCTGATAGACGAGGATATGGACAAACGACCATGTTTCATAGACTGATTTTCCTTAGACCAAAAACTTTACTCTTTTTCACAGCTTGACATATAACATTCAGTTTCTACCATATCTGTGCATGTGCTTCCTGTAACTTTGTTCAGCGTCTGCTTGTCACCGTAGGTACACAGCACGCTGTGCATTGTTATTTAAGTTTATTTCTTTGTCTATTTATGTGTCAGGTTCTGTGGGAGCATAGAACCAGAGCTACACACCTAAAAAAAGTTTGGAATATCATTGAGTTTACTACAAGGACTTCTTATAACACACCCATTAAGGTTTATTCAGTACATTATTAACGAAATCAGAATAATTCCTTATGGAAACACGAACAATTTTAGATAGTTACAAGAAATCATTACTTAACAAGAATGGCTCCCTCCGCAGTATGGATCTTGAAAACAAAAACAGTGAAAATCTTTATCTCATGATGATAGTTATGTCCTATGTAGTGAGTATTGAAAGGTGGCTACACTGAGCCACAGCGCCAGAGATCGCTAGAGAGCATTGTTCCGCCGCCTCCACGGGCTGTCATTATTGAGATGTGCTAGAAGGCAGTGCTTGTCCAGGACTCGTAGTAGTCAGTTCGTGTTGAGATGTGCTAGTAGGGAGTGCTTGCTGAGATGTGATACTGAAAAATTCTTGTTGAGATGTTGTAATAGCGAGTCGGTGTGGAGATATATTGTAATAATTTGAGTGCTTGTCATCAATATATGAAGGTAACGAAACTTGATTTATTTTTCATTATTTCCATGTTTTAAATAATGCGTCATTACAGGTTCAGTCAACAAAGCATCTGGCTTGTGTTCTTGGATTAGGGTGTAATTGTGGTTCTCTTGAGTAATTATGGTATTTTTATTTCCTTTAATTAATTCAGTATAAATGTTATTTAAAAATTCTTGTGCTGTTGAAGAAGAACCGTGCCAGATGCGTACGTTGAGTCACACTCCCACACACAGAACAGTTACTCTTGTGCTTGTTGTTGCGTTGGTTTTATAGTTGCTGGGGACTTAATTAATTAATTGTGTTAATGAAAATTTCCATTTCATTCCTTGTTGTTATTCTAAGCAGTCAGATTGCGTAATAATACTAGTCAGGGCCAACCGGTACGAGACTTCGTAACCGAACAGACAGCTACTAAAGCAAAAATTAAAATTATTTTCATTAAAATTTAATTAAGCCCCCATGCACGTGGCGACCGCTGCTTCGGATCGTCCATTGGAATTCTTCTGATTGTGTAGACAGTAGTATTGTTGTAGTAATTTGTAGTTTAGTAATTGTAGTCTATATTGCATGTGTAGATTTGGTAATTAGCATTCTTCTAATGGTATTTTTCAAAATTTAATTTTTATTGCCTTGTATACGCGTTTGACGATTTAGTGCAATTATTTCAATTGTTCGTTAATCGTGTTTGAGGGAAACATTTCGAGTGAATGATTGTTGGAGATAAAGTGTCATTGTGTGCAATTTTCATATAGTGACGAGTTTTGTATATTTTGTAAATGATTACGCGATCAATGAAAAAGGCAAAAATGATGAATAGTGAGAATGACGAAATTGTTAACATGGCGAACTCGCCAACAGAGGAAAACAGTGTGATGAATAATGAAGTGGAAAACAATGTAATAAGTCGGGAAAATAGTCCGGAACCATTTCAAAATTTTTCTCAATCAGAAAATTTACAGAATATGAGATTAACGATAGAAGATTCTGAAATAGTATCGAACACAGATAGCTTTACAGCTATGACGAAGGAAACTGGTTTTGCGGGAAATGTTAGGGGCGAAAAGAATTGCGAACCGGCTACTATGGAGCAGTTGATGGGTGCAATATTAAATCTGGGATCTCAAATGGGAACAATGGTAACACAGATGGGAACAATGGAAACACGAATGGAAACAATTAAAACAGAGATAGGAACACGGTTAGACTCACAAGGATCTGAATTAAAAACCGAGATGGGAACTTTGGGATCTGAATTAAAAACTGATATGGGAACAATGGAAACACAGTTACGATCTGAATTAAAAACAGTGGGATCACAAATAGGAACAATTAAAACAGAGATGGAAACAATGGAAACACGGTTAGACTCACGAATAGGGACATGTTTCAAAAATATGAAAGATGAGTCAAAGAAAGAAATTAGAGAAGAAGTACAACCGATTTTGAATTCTCACAATAATAGATTAATTGCAGTAGAGATTAGACAAAGGGAACAGGACAGAGAACGGGAAGAAAAAGATCGCGTGATAGTACAGAAATTTTCAGAGTTAAATTTACAATGTGCACACGATAAGGAAGAAATATTTGAGAGAATCGCGGAATCCGTACCAAAATACAGAATAAATAACTTAACGCAACAGTGTGAACAGTTAACTACTAAATGTGACAATACTGAAACCCGAGTCGCGACACTTACGGAAGACGTAAATAAACAGAAAGAGCAATTAGGTGACTTATCGGAAAGAGTTGAGGAGATTTCAGATAAATTGACAAATCTTAGTTTAAATGGGGATAGAGATTCAGATGATACAGCTCCATTACCATTTGCAGAAACCGAAGAGTACCAGAACATAAATAAGCATGTTGAAAATCAGGGAAAGTTTAATGAACGCGTTAAAAGGGAAGTAGAGGCATTACGAAAGCAAGTCAAACAAATCGAAGGTGAAATCGTAGGAAAAGACAGCAGAAGAAATTTAGAATCACAGATAGCAGAGGGCTTTGAAGAAGATAATTTGTTTCATTTACGGGACGCAACAAGAGAGCGCCAGGCGCGCGAACTTGACAATAATCGACATTCAAACTGGGACAGACGCGGTAGGTCTTTGTCGCCACGAGGCGAAAACTTTGACTATAAACACTTTTTGACTGTTCGGAAATTTAAGATCTTTTGCAATTCTAGGAATGACATACGTCCATGTTCATGGTTGGATCGATTTACGTGCGCACTTCCACCAAATTGGCCATTAAATCACAAACTGAAATTTATGTGCAGCTATTAAAGTCCTCAGGGGATTCACTACACTAAGTGAATATGTGCCGTAGCGATCACAGGGCCCCGAGCTGTAGTGGTGCCATTTCCATTTTAGTTTTCTGCACCGCTGCCTACTCTTTCACTATTCTTTGCATCTATAAAAACAATTCTTCTACTATCCATCTATCTAGACAGTAGGTAAAGATTAACCGTATATGACGATTTTACGCGAAAGTGACTTTGGAAATTACCCTTTGGACTTACTATATTTTCTGCAGCATTTATTCGCAGTTTAAATGAAATTTTACCTGTTTATCTTCGTGACAATATTACTTCTTATGTTGACGACATTCTTATTGCTAAACGTTCTTGGAGTGAGCACAACAAAATTTTGGATTCATTATTACGTATTTTTGCACGAGTTGGCATGACAGTGAACTTAGAAAAATCTGAATTTGGTCGTTCTCAGGTGAAATTTCTCGGTCACATTATTTCTACGGAAGGTATTCTTCCTGATCCAGAAAAATTAGACGCTATTCGTAATTATGCTGTTCCTACCACAAAACGTGATGTTCGTAGTTTCCTTGGTGTCTGTAATTTTCTTAGACGCTTTGTTAGATTGGACAATTTGGCCACACCTCGTTTATGTGAACTATCTGGAAAAATTCTAATTGGTGTTGGGATGAGGAAGCTCAATCAGAATTTGAACAACTTCGTGATGCTTTAGTTGCTGCTCCACTTCTTTCACATCCGGATCTATCTAAAGATTTTTGTTTGGCGACGGACTCATCATACAAAGGCCTAGGTGCACATTTATTTCAAGAGGTAGAAGAAGACGGCGTTGTAGTACAGAAGACTATTGCATTTGGAAGTCGTGTTCTCTCTAAATCAGAGAAGAATTATTCGATTACGGAACTTGAAGCTTTGGCTGTTGTATGGGCTTTCACAAAATTTCGCACATTTTTGTTTGGCAGACATACTAAGGTTTACACCGATCATCGAGCTCTGGAATTTCTTATGTCAACAAAATTAACTCATGGAAGATTGTCACGATGGGCGTTGTACCTACAGGAATTTGATTTTAGCATTGTTTACATACAGGGATCTTCAAATATTGTTGCTGATGCTTTATCACGTGCACCTATGGGTTTGAAACAAAGTGCTGAAGAGGACTGCAAAGAAAACCATTATTGTTTGATGTACATTCAAGGTGTGGCGTTTGAGAACTTTATTTCGTCTTCGCTCCAGGACATCGCTAAGGAGCAAAATAAGGATCCAATCTGGAAGGACATTAAGGAGAAGTGGAGGAGAAAGGAAAGCGTAGCGATTAGACAGCATTATTTAGTTCGCAATGACATTCTTTTTAAACGGAAATCGGTCGACAACTCTGTTTGGTTAGTTTGTATTCCTGATGAGTGGGTCAATAAATTGATTTGGTACACACATTTTAGTTATGCGCACTTTGGTCCCAGAAAATGCTTTCATAAATTACGAGAAAATTGCTACTTCAGTAATATGGAAAAACGTATTCGATCCGTTCTTGCCAAATGCAAATTATGTCAAATGGCTAAGCCGCCAACTGTTTCTCACAGAGCACCGTTGTTTCCTATCATTCCAGCGAAATTAAAGGACATGGCTGCAGTCGGTTTGTTCGGTCCAGTGGTTCGTTCTACTAATGGTTTTGCGTACATTTTCGTAGCAGTGGAGTTGACATCAAAATATGTGTGTTTTACACCTTTACGCAAAGCAACAGCTCGTTCAGTATCTAACGCTTTCATCAGACATTTTCTTAAAGAAGTTGGTCATGTTGATAAGGTTATATCAGATAATGGATCACAGTTTCGCTCTAAAATTTGGCTTCGTACTCTACGGCGTCGGAAGATTAAACGAATTTTCATTTCACTTTTTCACCCTCAATCTAATGCTTCAGAGAGATGGATGAAGGAAATCAATAAATTGTGCCGTCTTTATTGTCATCAGAATCACAGAACTTGGGATCAGTATCTTCATATTTTTCAAAACATTCTGAATGAACTTCCTAATGACTCAACTTCTTTACCGCCTCTATTGATATTAAAAAATAAAGTACCAACAAATCGCATTTCTGAAATCGTTCCTTTTCCGCCTTCACGGAAACTGCGGCATTCTGAAGTTGTCAACCTGGCTCTACGAAATATTGCATCTGCGGCTGCTAGAAGAGAGAAATCAGCGAAACGTCCTGGTCGTTTAAAAATCTTGTCAGTTGGCCAGAAGGTGTTAATTAAGTCCCACCGTTTGTCTCATAAAGGAAAAGGCTTGTGTCGCAAATTTTTTCTGCTTTATAACGGTCCATATAGAATTCGCAAAATTATTCATGATAACACTGTTGAAGTAGAAACTCTTAAATCTCGACGCTCTAAAGGAATACATCATATATCAAACGTTAAAATTTTTGTGGAATGACATACTTGTGAGAAACTAATAGCTATACGTAAACATGGAGAGAGTACAAGGATACCGCGCTGTGTTTGGCGGCGGCACATACTCAAAGCAACAGTCAGTCTGCGCGCCGCACAAGGCAGTCGTTGACCGCAAACAATCACTTCCTACGTCACGCGCCTACAGCTGATCGAGCGCTCAGTGCGAATGCACTGACAGACGTAAATAAATACACAGTTTAATTTCTCCGAATAAATTCTGTATAAAGCTATAAGGACTTCATAAATTATGTTATTAACGTTCAGTATTTTTCAGGATACGGTTGTATAAAGTATTTAAGACCTTCAGGTAAATTCTGTGCGTGTCCGACGTTAAGACGACTTGCTTTGGAGAAAATTTTCAGGAAGAAGGTCATTTCGAAGATGAAACTAATAAACTAAAAAAGGGTAACTATTAATTGAGTTTATTTTTCAGGTAACATAATTTCACTTAGGTACGTACTTTAGACGTAATTTGCTGCTCGCGATTACGTGACTCATACTTTGTGCTAAATTTTATGTTCTATGAATTTACTTGTGAAGCGACGTGCTTGTGTACATTTACTGATTTTGACAATTATTGATTAATGAACAGTGTTATTACTTGCGTATATTATGCATCGCTTGGCTGCTATGCTTTTTCACTGACGTCATATTTTTTTTATTATGTGCCAGCTGTGCTTATTTATTTAAATTATAATTGTCACCTGATTAATTGTGCTGATGTGGTTAGATATGTAAGTTACACTTTGTGATTTATCTGCTTGCGCCTTCATGTTTACTTAATAAGATTACATATGAACATTTATTTGCTTATGTCGATGCGATGCTAATGACCTGTTTATTGTGTAAGGCATGTTTGCTGCTGTGCGTATGGATTTCACATTTACACATTTCTGTTTTGTTGTCATAACTACTCTTCAATTTAGTATATAGAAATGCTGATATACTGTGTACGTACATAGAGTTTAGGTCACACTATTGTATTAATTATAGATTGTTCGCTTGGCAGAGCCTCGTTGTAAGAATTGTGCTGCATCCACTTGTTGACATTCTGTTCTCTACTGGTATATTTACTCGCTATTGCACGTTTTGCTTACGCTCAGTGCCTTATATTTTTAAGATAAGAAAATGAACTGCTGTAATTCGACGAACGACATTAGTACAAGAAAGTCATAGAAGTCACATGAGCTGAGGTTTTATGGAAGCTGTATATATTTATGCTAATAGGAAGGAAGCTAACGACATGGCAGACCAAAACTAGGTTTAGACCATTGACAGTATTACACTGCATTTTCGTGAGCAATTGAAATAGGAAGTGACACTTGACACAAAAAATACTCCACATGTTTGCTTCTGCTATGATTCTTGAAGTGGTGTACACACTGTGAAATATTATGATCATTCACACTCCGTAATCGTACTTAATTACTGAGAGTTATTCGAACTAAAGTCTGTTAGAGGTCATGTATGCATTTCTTTTATTTAATGATGGACAAGGAACCAAAATGTATCTTATAATTTATAATGAGTAGAAAATTTGGGTCAGATGGATTACACAGAGGTTGTGTGTGGACCCTGTGTCTTCGGATTGTATGAGATGATGAATTGAAGTTTGCACTAGAATTTTGTCTGTACTTGTTCGAGGAGACTGACTAGAGGAAAGAGTTGTTATGGAAGTAAAATGATATTGGTGCTGAGGTTTATATGTATCAACGTATTGAAGAGGTATGATTATTGGATTGGAGTTTGGTGGATAAGAGGTAAAGTAAGTGAGGAAGATTAAGTGATGATTATTAGAGTTTTCGTGGACAAGAGGTAAGGTAAATGATATTGGTGCTGAGGTTTATATGTATCAACGTATTGAAGAGGTATGATTATTGGATTGGAGTTTGGTGGATAAGAGGTAAATTAAATGAGGAGCATATTGTTTTTGTTGGTTTATATGGAACAAGGAGGATGAAGATGGCAGACTAGAACACTAAAGTGGAAGGAAGATTGTCTACACACACACTTTGTCAAATCACTAAGCAGTATATACTTTTTTTTTGAGAGAGGAAGCAGTTGCATAACTTGGCTCACTGACAGTTGTTCAGCAACCGTACATTTTGATCTGGCTTGGCAAACATTGGTCTAGACATGATGACTATGACGTTGACTAACTATTATTGACTGTTATACATTGCTGCCACTACTACTTGATACACATAATGAACATAAAATTTTGACAGAATTGCATTTACACAGTTAACACTTTTCAATTACACAGTAGCACTAATGTGGATGAAAGATGAGTGAGTGTTTTTTGTATGTTTTCCTTTTATAATCCCAGAGAAGTGATCCCACCCTATCTCCTAAATATTATTTTATTTGTTGGTAGTGGCTTGCACTGACACCCATAAATATTATAGGTTAACTGTTATTGTGTACTGTAATAGTTTATGTGACAATTACCTGATATCATTTGTGTGTTTATTATGATTTGTATGTTTAGTGTAAGAGCATTGATAATAATTTGTTAAAGAAATTGTATGTGCATTCAAACTATTGTTCATGACTGAACTGTCTCAGTAGTTATGGTGAATAGTATGGACTGTTATTTGCACTTTTTCTACATGATTGGTGCCACTAGGACATGTTTAATTTCTGCTTATAAACTCTGATGAACAGTGTGATCAGTGATACTAGATTTTATGGAATTGCTTCTGCTGAGAAATGTGACTTGTTGCTGTGTGTACCTACTCAACATTGCTGGGTGCCACTGATGGATTGCTTCTACTGAAATGGAGTCACCTGTTGCTGTGTGCACCTGATCAACATTGCTGGGTGCCACTGATGGATTGCTTCTACTGAAATGAAGTCACCTGTTGCTGTGTGCACCTGCTCAACATTGCTGGGTGCCACTGATGGACTGCTTCTACTGAAATGAAGTCACCTGTCGCTGTGTGCACCTGATCAACATTGCTGGTGCCACTAATGGACTGCTTCTACTGAAGTGGTGTTACTTGTTGGTGTCTGCACCTATTCAACAGTACTGGGTGCCACTGATGGACTGTTTCTATTGAAAAAATGTTACTTGTTGGTATTTGCACCTGTTGACCATTGCTGGGTGCTACTGCTGGAACTGTCAACTGCTTATTCTTGGGCTATGGAAAGCGTTTATGTGAATATTTGTATAAACTGATTTTTTGTGTATTACTGTTTGTGGAAGGTTATGAGACTCTTACCTGCACATATTCGTCATTGCTGACGCTATTGATTGAACTGTTTAACCACATAATACTTGTGTAAACTATTATGTAAAGTCACATGTATGAAAGAATTTGTATTGCTTACTGTATTTTATATATTAGGTTATTGAAAGGTCAGTGCAAAGCCAAAATTTTATCTAGTTATATGATATTTACGTATTAATATTATCTTTTATTTTTGTCTGTATTTTTTTGACGAATTTGGTGGTATTTTCACCACCAATGCTGGCAAAAATACCATCAAATTCTAGCCGTGGAGGAAGGGCATATGAAAGGTGGCTACACTGAGCCACAGCGCCAGAGATCGCTAGAGAGCATTGTTCCGCCGCCTCCACGGGCTGTCATTATTGAGATGTGCTAGAAGGCAGTGCTTGTCCAGGACTCGTAGTAGTCAGTTCGTGTTGAGATGTGCCAGTAGGGAGTGCTTGCTGAGATGTGATACTGAAAAATTCTTGTTGAGATGTTGTAATAGCGAGTCGGTGTGGAGATATATTGTAATAATTTGAGTGCTTGTCATCAATATATGAAGGTAACGAAACTTGATTTATTTTTCATTATTTCCATGTTTTAAATAATGCGTCATTACAGGTTCAGTCAACAAAGCATCTGGCTTGTGTTCTTGGATTAGGGTGTAATTGTGGTTCTCTTGAGTAATTATGGTATTTTTATTTCCTTTAATTAATTCAGTATAAATGTTATTTAAAAATTCTTGTGTTGTTGAAGAAGAACCGTGCCAGATGCGTACGTTGAGTCACACTCCCACACACAGAACAGTTACTCTTGTGCTTGTTGTTGCGTTGGTTTTATAGTTGCTGGGGACTTAATTAATTAATTGTGTTAATGAAAATTTCCATTTCATTCATTGTTATTGTTCAATGCAGTCAGATTGCGTAATAATACGAGTCAGGGCCAACCGTTTACGAGACTTCGTAATCGGACAGACAGCTGCTAAAGCAAGAAATCAAAATTATTTTCATTACATTTAATTAAGCCCCCATGCAGTATGTCCTCCCAACACAAGGATGAGATCTTCCATTCTGTGAGGCAAGCTCTGGATAAGACCATTTCATTTATCTTGGGATATTAAATCCTACTCCTCAATAGCAACTTCAGTGAGGTCCTAAAATTATTAGGTAGATTCGGAGGCTGTGCAATGATCATCTTCAACAGGTCCCATGCATGCTCAATTGCATTAATGTCTGGGGACTGCGCTGGCCAAAGCGTTTGGTTGATGTTGCATCCTTGAAGAAACCGAGACAGTGCTGGAGTATCGTGTGGTCTTGCATTGTCATCGACTAGAATGAAGTTGTCACCGACTTCGTGTCTATAGGACCTCACAATCGTTTGTAGGACGTCTTGGAGGTATCGCGGACCAGCCAAACTGCTGTAGATGGGATTTAAATGGGTCCGCCCTCTCATCATTATTGCTGCCCAATACATTACACCCATCTGCAAACGGAAGGACTTGCTGGACTCATCTACGTTCCTGATATCGTCTAGTTCTTCTCCACATCCTAACACATCTTGCATCTAGTCACAAACCAATCTTGGTCTCGTCAGAAAACATAATATTACTCCATTCTGCAATGGTCCATTGTTGACGTGCAAGAACCCAGGTGGATCGATTGTCTCTGTTCCATTGGTTTAGTGCAAAACATTTCATTGATATTCTGGAAGAAGACCACCCTGATGCAATCTCCTACACACTGTTTGGTCTGAGTTACGAATCCCTGTTGCCCAGGAGAAGTCATTTCCACTATTGTTGGCAGTTGGGCCGGCCGAAGTGGCCGTGCGGTTAAAGGCGCTGCAGTCTGGAACCGCAAGACCGCTACGGTCACAGGTTCGAATCCTGCCTCGGGCATGGATGTTTGTGATGTCCTTAGGTTAGTTAGGTTTAACTAGTTCTAAGTTCTAGGGGACTAATGACCTCAGCAGTTGAGTCCCATAGTGCTCAGAGCCATTTGAACCATTTTTGTTGGCAGTTGATGTTGGGCACCTGCCAGCCAACACTTGGAGGACGACCACTGTGAGGTCTATCGTTCACATCACTCATCCCTCTGCACTTTCTCCACACCTTAGACAAATCACTTCAAGTGAGATGTAACTGATCGGCAACATATTGCTGTGTACGACCTGCTGAAGGTAAACGCACTATCCTGACTCCACAAAGTGTTGTACTCCTCTAGTTGGCACGTTACTGCAGTGATGAACACAAACTCAATGGAGCTGTTGTTGACACTGGACTGCTTGCAATATGACCTTGCGGCAGCAGTATGTTTACATGACTGGGATAGAGCCAAACAGCATGCCAGTAGTAAACACAGTCCAGAATATGGTCTCTAACTGGATAATGCATCAAGTGCCTGGGTCAGTGAGACCTCTAGTATCGTAAAACAAATTTTACGATAGTATTCCAAACTTTTATTGAGCTTGTACGTGGTCACGGAACGAGACTGTACATGTATTTACATTACAGAATGCTGATTAGAAAATTCATGAACAAACAATTGATAAAACACGAAAAAACTTTGAGTGAGTAAACGAATAAACAATACATTACAGAGTAAGGTCCACAGTTAGTGCGAGGACGACCTTTACACAACACAAGGAGTGTGCCACAAGAAGGCCTTTCAACTAGAACTTCATCACTCACTTTGTTTACTTCTGCTGGAAGCATACTTAAAATGGAATCTGTTGAATAGTGCGCTCCTATCCACATAATGCTAAATGTTTGTCATCCAGGTACACGTCGTATCTCCGTCCAGTGTTCATTGAATGAATTTTGTTGTTTCTTCTGATTGAGTCAATATCGTTAACAAGTTCATCGATGTACTATATAAACGGTGATTGTAGAGTTAAGTACGCACGTGAGAATCTGAACAACTTCTTACTCTAAGTTTGCGAACTGAAAGTGCCGATTAGTCTGGCTACCCTTTCCTGGGATAAGAATATTCTTGGTGGCTGAACGGAGCTATCACAAAGTGCTGCTCTGTCCGAGGTAATAGAGAGAAAGTGAGTAAAATAAACAAGACTTTGTGTTTCAGAGACAATGGAGATTTATAGAAGCGATAGTAAAGTTCAACTTTTGTACGCTATATAGAACTTTATACTTCCAAGAAAGTCTTCCATCTACCCTCATTCCTAATAATTTTAAATGGTCTACTCCGCAGAGTGTGTGACCGCCTTACAACATTAGTGTCAGCTTTCTTGACCTTAGACAAGAAAACTTAGAGAGGCTCTGCGACCATGTTGATACTACTGATTATACACTTGTCTTGGTCGACAACATCTTTTCTTTATTATTAACTTCTCATCTGATGACTGGGTAAACCGAAATGTGTCATGAGAAGTTAAAAAGAGAGAAAAAGTTTGGCGCCCAAGACAAGTGTACAATCATTTGTGGGGAAACCCGAAACGTTTAATGAGAACTCAAAGAAAGTTTTGGGGACCAACACAAGTACATAAACGTTGAATTCGGAAGGGTGCCTGCTGGCGAGATAAAACTATCCTCTGATTTGAGAAAAAGCTGTATCTCGGTGCTTTGAAGATACACACCACCTCCAAAAACTGTCACTTTCTCATTCTGAGCAGGGATACCTAACTGCCTGTTTGTAATGGCAATCCGTGGGATGATCCCCATACGTAATTTACAATATACTGAATAATCACACCCACCCCCAGTAAAACGGTATTTAATGTAGGATATTCTAATGAGATCTTGTAATGAAAAAATGCTAACGGGATGTAGTAACACAGCTGAGGTTTATTGATTTGAAGAACAAATAAATCCAGTCTTTAAATATTACGACTATACATGGCTATTCAAATACATGAAAAGTGGAACACATTTCCATGTAGAATTATTTGCCGTAGCTGAAATGGGAATCTATCATATGACTTTAGTTCCTCTTACTCTGATGTGACTAGGCTGATTATCCTAACAGATTGCTAATTTGCTAATTTGGCGAACAGTGATCGGATAACAGAACCATTATAGAATCCCACATGCAGATTAGATCCACTGTGGGCACAGTGTGGGAAGGAGCGGTGCTGGGCGTACCTAATTTAACTGAGTCCCTACTTTGCTAGAGCTGCCAAATACTTTACCAAATGTTGTTCCCGAGAGAATTCAGTTCTCTATACAAAACTCCAAGATTGAAGATGCGCCAATCCCACTAAGCTGCATGGTTTTCAATAGTGGCTGGTCGAGGATCTTAGCGCTAATCACCTGTATATGAACTGCTATACAAGCATCCATCCAGAACTCCATTAAAGATCCTACCCCAATTGATAGACTTGCAGCCCAAACGTTAGCGGCGCTGTCATGTGTCAGTAAACGTCAGTAAGCCACTCATCTTGCTCTTTTAAAGCATGCGTGGGAAGACCACTGCGTGGGAAGAGTAAC
Organism: Schistocerca nitens; assembly: GCF_023898315.1. Classification (NCBI taxonomy): domain Eukaryota; kingdom Metazoa; phylum Arthropoda; class Insecta; order Orthoptera; family Acrididae; genus Schistocerca; species Schistocerca nitens. The sequence goes on along the minus strand of NC_064617.1, from coordinate 704,241,949 downwards.
TAATATGGCAATGGAGCGATTTATCTAATGTCCAAAAGGACATGCTCATTAGCTTTCAGGCCAAGGGTGGGAGTACTTCCGAAATGGCTAACTCTGTAAACTGTGTGTGTGCCACTGTGGTTAAAGCATACCATTCAAAATGGCACTGTCCAAAACTGGCGCTGAGCCAACAGTGGTGTTCCACGAGTCATAGATGATAGGGGTGAAGGACAGCTACAGAGATGTGTACGGACGAATACAAGTGCAGTTGTTGAGCAACTGACCGCCCAGATGAACCACGGAGATACGAACATTATCTCCCCAACGACCGTTCAGCGAACACTGAGACGGAGGGGCTTCCACAGCAGGCAGATGGTTCATCCACCATGCCGTCTGCCGTTCATGTGTGACGGAGGCTGGAATTGATGTCCACTGACTAGTGACAGGTGGTATTTTCAGATGAATTACATTTTATGCTTCATCAGGGAGATGGCCAGTGGATCATTGAAAGAGTCCAGGCCGGAGGTGGGTGTGTTGTGGACCGGGGTATGTTTTCGTGGCCATTCCGTGCGTGATCTCGTCATAGTGGAAGGCACACAATGGACAAAGTATGCGTTTATCCTTCAGGACCATTTCCATCCCTACATGAAATTTGTTTTTACTCAACACGATGGCTGTACTAGTAGGACATTGCAACCTGGCACACAGCTTTCAGAGTAGGTGTGTGGTTCAAAGAACACCGAGTTGAATTTACCACAGTGTCCTGGCCATGCTTTGTTAAAAACATTGGTCCAGCGATCCACCACGTGACCTCAGCCACACCAAAATGCTTGTTTCCGAGCTTAAGATCAAGACTTCCTGTGTCCTGCGATGGACCTCTCAGATGATCCGCGATGCCTAGAGAAGTTTTCGCAGGGCTGTGCGTGGATACCAATCGGCAGGAAGCTAAAATCTGTACATCAGGGATATGCTGCTCACAAGTGTCGATACCGTCGTATGAGTATCATTGAAACAATCGCATTGCGCTGCTAATGCAGCTTATAAATGATAGATGTACTGGCGGCTGGCGCCTCTAGTCGCAGGCAGTGTGACCGCTGTGTCGCTCGGCCTGTGATTGCTGCGGCTGCCAGGTCGCTACCTCAGTGCTAATGGACGCCGCGCGGCGCCGTGCTGCCGCTACGTGACGCCTACACGCCCCAGCCACTGTAGGCCTAACATTACCGGCCGGCTGGCCAGCCTTGTCTCTGGTTCTGCGCCTCTGTTCACGTAGCCGTGTCGCCAGAGCAGCAGCTCCGTCAGCCACTTATCTGACAAAGCAGAGCTCCCCGAGGTACATACCAGCACACGGCGTGCGGAGCTGATTTCATGTCGCTTATGGTCGATTCTCCCAGCCCAAGTACCGGGGTACGCAACAAATTGTTGTAAGTAAAGGAATTTCCAAAAGTAATGTTAAACTTCCTGTGAGCGCTAACAACTACAGTCCGTATTCTTGCAATAAGCAACTTTCGATTTCTCATACTTGTTTCTTGGAAATATTAGTTGTTTTTCACTTCTGATGCTTTCGATTTGGAGGTACTTCCTATAAACTACGAGGTTAGTATACTGTGGTGATTTCTCTTGTATGATCATTGCCACCAAATGGAGAAGTAGGTTTCTAAAGAACAAATTCTTGTTATGATATGAGAATACTTGACACTGAATGTATTCAAAATCAGTTCCATTTATTCAGGAAAGAAAACATAATTATTTTGGAACATTATGGTATTACTGCCACTTAAAAGTTTCTGTGGCGCTGTAGGCACTATTTCAAAGGCGAATTCCTACTGATGATTATAGGAAGAGGCCTCGCAGAAACCTGTCGATTGTGGATCGAATATATAAAACACAGCATTAAAATCTTAACCAAGTAAAATCTTCAGACAAAATCGGTCTCGGGCGTACCACAGGGGAGAATGATATGGCCATTACCACTCGCAATGCACACCTAACACTTTAACATGAATTTACTTTGGCCTGTTAAAGATATTTTAATATGTTTTACCTTGACTAACTGTGACCAGTGAATTCATGAAACAAACAGCAATACGTTCTCTCAACTTCGTTAATAACCGAGATGCAGGCATCAACATGGTTTCAATTTTTAATTTTCATTCTTTTTGAACTACGATACTTTTTGCCGCCAAAATAGCAGATATCTTTCAGATAAATTCAGTGCAGTTCTATCTAACAAGAGCACATGAACCTAAAATACATCAAATACAGGGAACTTTGTCCTGCTCTAGCGGGCGTTGAATGGCCCACCACCCGGACGGTTATGCCGGACAACTTGTGCCGTCGAGGAGATACTTGTGTCGAGTTTATGCTACTGTCTATGGAAACCTTTGTCATCCAGACTAGTGATACCTCAGCACAGTGAATAGCCATCTGCAATAATTAACATCCACATAACCGAATCTTTAGTAATGCATAAATCCTTTTCAAGGGTACAATTCAATTTACTAAGAAGAATTGATTGACATACTCTCAATCTAATGCGAATGTCATCGAAATGCAGTAGCAGAATTGTATGCAGAATTGTTCCCAAGTACACGTTTTCCAGCTTGTACCACCTTCAGTAATACCATAAAAAACTTCCCAAGCCTGTAAATTTTGCACCGGTAAATGATATATGGAGACAGACTGCTACCAACGAAGCTGCAGTTGTTCTTGTCGCTGCTGCTGTAACGTTGGTAGTTCTCATCAAACACAGGGAAAGTTGGTATCAATGAAAGGCGTGATCTGATTATTCTTCATCTACATAAATATCACTCCCTCCAAATTCCTGTATGTCAAGAGCTACACGGCAAAGGTTTTCAATACAATTTTTAATAACGTCACTAAGCTCTCCAGTGAGACAATAATTTTTTGGAAAACGTATTGTGTTCATAGTGACCATGTCTACTAATCACGGGTCAAAGGTAAACTCATATTGGCTTCGTCAGGTATTCAACGAACGACAGTGGGAATTGAATTTTCGTATGACATAATCGCACAACGAGAACCTCCAAATTTCATTAATGGTATGTTGAACGGGGAAAAGTACATAGTTTTTTTAACAAATGCTTTACCATTGTTATTATAAGAAGTGCCCCTGAGACCTAGAAAAATATGCAGTTTCTACGTGATATACGTACTGCCCATAATTATTCAGTAGCTAGATATACAACAAACCACTTATTTCCAAACCGGTAGGTGGGCAGAGGCAGTCCTCTTCAGAGCTGTCCAGCACGATCGGCTGAGAATTAAGAAGCGCTGTCATGCATACTAAACATGTTTCATACCAAAGAAAACGTTATATCGCTGGAAAGTCATTCTGCCAGCCGTAAGATGAGACGGTTATTTTTTTTAACTGCTAAGTGTTCAACAAATGGTCAGACATCCATGAGAATATAATTTGCAAGATAAAACTTATTACCTGCGTATATTATAATAATTGATGTACATTGTACAGGGCATTAGGGATACGAGAGCAGATATTGTGAATACTAGCACCTTAATATGTATCCCCATTGCTGTGTTAGTGCTTTTCCCTGTGCATGGAGCAGTTTCCCTGCAAACACATCACATAATTTCCTAATTTCTGTTTTATGCACGGTCGTCACTGCATCAGTAAGCGGACTATGCCTGTAAGTATAGACTAAACGTTTTGTGTTCACGTGTCGAAAATTTAACACCTGACCTCCTCTCGCCGTACATACTTGGAGGTACTAAGCAACCTACAAAGATACTACTCGTCATAGCTAAAATTATTACTCCGAAAATGAAGTAAATACTGATTTAATGTTGTTCTGTACACTGTGTTACGTCACCAATAAAAATATCTGCGCTTATTCCTCTAAAATCCTGTATGTATGTACGTTTCACATGCCTTCCTAAACCACTGGGCCCATTTCGTCCAAATTTAGTAACCATGTCTCTTATCGCATGGAAAATTTTCTTTAGGGGTAAGAGCCACCTACCTATCAAAGGCCTGAGGCTGAAGAAAAGTGTGCGCCCACGAAGCGTGAATATCCATACTTTAGTCATCCAGTATTTGTTTAGAGTACGTTACCACTTGCAGCAAACTTTACACATAACTTCAAATATCCATGAAATCTGTTGTTGCTGACAACTCCCACAAACTGATAAAACGGAAAACGTTTGTCGATTAATATATTTTCACTGCTCATGCAGTAAAACTGCCGACTGAAGAATGACGTTTCAGTTTGTTACTTTGTTACTACTAACCATATTCACGTCACATTTTGCGGACATAATTCATATATACCATTTGATATACAACCAAAATTATACCACTATACCAAACAAAGTTCAGAATATATAATCTCACAAATTTTGAGAAGCTTGACGAATTACAACGTCATGTATTACTACTAACTCTATTCGCAGCACATTTCTCATACAGTATCTACAGGTGTCACTGAACGTACCTGCTAAAACATATTACTGTACGACGCAGAGTTCAGGAAATGTGACGTCAAATACTGAGACGTGTGAAAAACTGCTTCCTCATGTATGACGATTTAATTTGTTACCGCTTTCCTACTAACTCTATTCACAAAACATTTCGTGGGCAGCAGCCACATGTAACACTGCATGTACCTGCAGAATTGTATCACTGTACAACACGTAGAGAGGGAACTACGACGTCATAAATATTGAGCTGAAAGCCATGGATAAAAAGTTCATCCTAAAGCTTTGGAATGACTTCAGTCAATTTTTATATGCATATTAGTTATGATTTGAAAAAAAATCCTGTGGGGATAAGAATCATCAGCCTCCTCCTGAGGTGTGCGTGACAATGAGGAATGAGAAGGGGGATGGAGGAGATGGACAGATAACAAGGTGAAACAAGGAAAAGGAAACAGATAGGGGTTTGGAGAGGATGGGCAAAGAGAGCGGAGGACAAATGAACTGAGAGTGGGGAGAGGCGATGGACAGAGAAAGAACTGAGGAGAAAAGGGACAGAGACAGGGTGAGGAAGAGATAGGCAGAGAGCGTGTGGCAAGGAGACGAAACAGAAAGGAGGGAGAAGGAAATGGACAGAGACGGGGAAGAAGAAGAGATGGATAGAGAGGATGGAGAGGAGATGGACAGAGAAATTAGAAAGGAGTCCATGAGCGGGGGTGGAGGGGGAGGAGGAGATGGGCAAAGATAGAGGAAAGAGGAGATGGAGAGAGAGAGAGGAGGAAGAGGAGGAGATGGACAATGAGAGGGATTGGAAGAGATGGCATTAAAAGTGTAGGAATCTCTTTGTAAATCAGTGGTCGCCAAACTTACAAAGCTTCTGAGCTACCATACGTTTTCAAATCCTGCTGTGGAATACCAGTACTAAAAGAAACTAAAATGGAAATAATAACATCCTTTACAACATATTTCATTTGCATATTAAACTTGGTTTGTTGTTTATTAAAGCTTGTAAGAGGTCCATGATTAAGGAATTTGTTGCTAGCGCACTCGAGCAGATGTAATTTCGATGGATTGCTCACGCGCTGTCTGCGATATGTAAGCTATAAGAGAATCTCAGACCAGAGAACAGTGTTGTATGCAGTAAGAACAGTGTCTGTTGCATTAGCAGTAAGTATTAGTTAGGAGTCGTATGTATGGAGTTGGCTGGGCCGGTGGTGTGGAGCGATGACGGTGCCTGAGTATTGTAGTATAAGGTAAAAGCAGCCTCGCGCATACGTACTACTGTAATATCAAGTCCTATGTAAATGTTTTTCAAAAAGTCTCTTAATAATCTTATAAAAATCAACGTTTGATAATCATTCATCTCAATTTAAAGAATTTACTAATTTCTCCAATCCATGGTCATCCCGATTATTGTAAATAAAAATCAGTTGTTTCCTTTTATACATGACAAATCTATCGGCCAGCATTGCACTGGGCTGTGCCAGAAAAATTTCTTATAGGAGCAGATATATACGCGTTATCCGGCGACTTAATTGAGGTAAGAATTTTCAATTTGTTCAGTATGATCTTTCAGGGCCATGACGCAGCACTGCTGACGTCCAAATTTACCAGTTTAGATTCACAGTCAGTTAATTACTGAAAGATTTTATATGAGTCAGATTTTTTATTAGGAGGTTAGTCACATTGTATTATTGTTAGGTTACGGAATTTATTTATTGGGAGGTTACGCTAAATGTGAATGCTGTATAATTAGATTTTATACTGTTTGGAGGTTGCGGAATTTTCTGTGGGGAGGTTACAAGCTGAATCTTTAACTAATGTGAAATGAATTTTTTTAAAACTGCATATAAGAAAAATAAATCGAAATTAAATTGTGCGTAAAAAAAGAAACTGAAGTGTCGTTAACAATACCTTACGACGGTAATTTTTTATCTGTCTTATGGACTTTAATGATAAGGATGGCACTCGTCTTTGTCATCATGTTCTTTATGTTGTGAGTGTAGGAAGTGGCTACGATTCGAATATAGCTATCCAACAGAGCACCAGTTGATCTGTTTCTGTACTTGCGTTTTATAAATTTCGTATTGGAAAGAGGAATATCACACGAATATGTAGAGCCGACCATTGCCTTTATTTTGAGGCCAACCTGGCTCAAAACTGGATCTTTTCTTTGAATAACAAGAGGCCAAATATTTTCGGAACTTGAAGAAAATGATTTTAATGATAAATAATTTTTTAAATTAATTAGTCCCAACCCCACTGCAGCGTTGTCTCCTTGAAAATCAAAATGCACCATGACACAAGTAGGTCATGGTGCTCTGCTAACTCTTCAGCATATACCTCCATAAAAATCGATGTGAGGAATTGCATAACAGCTGAGGTACTTTTGAAATCTTGGAAGCATTTGTTGAACTTACTTCTCAAGTCAGGAAGCATTTCAGCGTATTGTTTGCAGTTGTGAGAAGACGTAGAAGAGCGTTGCTTGTCAAGTGTTTGTTTTAAGCTGGCAATGTGTTTGTATTAACCTTGGATCAGACTTTTTCCCATGGTTTCAGTGATATTGATAACGAAGAAATATCCCACATTGTTCCACCAACTTCTTTAGCCTTACGTTTAAGCTGCAAGTTAAGAGTATTTAACTGTTCGGCGATGTCTACAAGATCCTTGCTCACATCCTACCATAGCTCCAGAGCTCCACCAATTGCTAAACCCACCATCTCCTTATAGGAGTATTGTCAGAGCTGATATGATCTTTAACTGCACAATATATGTTCTGTCTTACAGTGCGTCCTGTTAGTAGTATAATCTTTACCAACTCCTGTCTCGTTTCCAAATTATCAAAAGCCATTCTTGCAAAAAATGGCAAACTAAGCTGTATCAGCGATATCAGTCTATTCGTCAAGTTGTAGGGGAAAAGAGTTGCACTGATCAATATCAGTTTTAAGTTGTGAAATAACGTCAGAACTTTCAACCTCAAGCGTCCTCATTCCTTCATTTGCAGAAATCTGTGTAGATATAATAAGACTATCTCAGTCTGATATTGGAAACTATCGAATAATGAAACTGTAGCTTCCAAATTTGCAGTTCTGATTAACTCGTCGTCTTCGTACACTTTCGTATTTTGTGCAGTAAATGTTGTTGTGGTCTTCAGTCCTGAGACTGGTTTGATGCAGCTCTCCATCCTACTCTATCCTGTGCAAGCTTCTTCATCTCCCAGTATCTACTGCAACCTACATCCTTCTGAATCTGCTTAATAAATATGGATCTCAAAATTGCGCCTCAGTTACTGCTTTATTGGCGTAATAATTTAATCAGAAATGACTGTTGAGAATTAAGTTTGGATTTTAGAAGACTTACATTTACTTTCCTTAGAGCAGAATAGAGTTGGATATTCTTTTCAATCCCTGAGAGAACGATTTTGTAGTGACCTACGACGTTCCTATTCTTCCTAAGTGATACACTAGCGTAGCACAGTAAATACACATATTTTTCCTTCACGGTAATCGGGTCCCCATTCCGAATGTAGGTTTTGCTTAAATACACCATCATCAGCACAACCCTAGCTTAGTACCAATGAGTGTATATAAACACCCACGTTAGAAAATGTTCGATATACACAAGGAACACATAATGCGCACAGTTTGACGCATATAAAATCAACTACGAAGCTGACAAAGTAGTATTACGACAGTGTAGCTGCGCAGGAGAAACAAGTAGTTCAAAAATGGTTCATATGGCTCTGAGCACTATGGGACTTATCTTCTGAGGTCATCAGTGCGTAGAACTTAGAACTACTTAAAGCTGACTAACCTAAGGACATCACACACGTCCATGCCCGAGGCAGGATTCGAACCCGCGACCGTACTGTAGCACCTAGAACCGCTCGGCCACTCCGGCCGGCAAACAAGTGGTTGTGAGTGCAGTCTGCGCTGAGAGTTGCAGTCCAGGTTGGCCAGCCTGAGCGATGGAAAATGTCCCCGCGAAATACTGGTACCTCGCGATCAACGGCTTCGGCATAATTGCTTTAGAGCGTGTCGCACATTTCCGGGGGCTAGCCATTCAATGGCCGCACCAAAACCACAAAAATCTCTACATTCAATGTATTTTTACTTCATGATTTCTTGTTGGATCTACAAAAATATACCTTATCGAAATGTGCTATTCTGGTGAAAAAATAGCGGAGTGCTATTTTAAAAAGTTGATGCCTGTGTCTCGTTTATTCATAAAATTACGATAACGGATTGATGATTACATCATGAGCCCTTGGGCGCTGTTCATGTATATGAAAACAGCTTAACGTTCCTTCAACGGGCCGAAAATAATCTGAGGTGATAAAGTTAGGCGCCTGATCCTGTAAAAATCACCTATTGGACAACGACGGAATCTCCGCGAAGCTGTTCGTGGACCGTGCTGTTGAGTGCAGAAAAATCATAGCGCTTGAAAACTGTAGCGAAATGCAGCAAGATCTGGAAACGATGGACTCTTAGTGTGGGGACTGGCGTGACAGAGATGCTCATCGAACTGAATGCAACAAAAGTGATGTCCGCCACGGCGTGGTTTGCTGCTAAAATTCTGAAAGCATTATTTCCTAGAAGAGCCAACCAATATATTTTTCACTAACCTCTCCACTATTTTAAAAGTAAAATTCTGTTTCGTGTTCCATAGCAGACAGAATATTCATTTTCGAAGTAGAAATTTTATTCTATTTTTTATTTTCATTTCCTTGTGACAAGCGAGAATTGGGCTGCCAGCTCGAAAATAGTTGCTAGGAAGTTAAATACAAAAAAATAAAATAAAAACAACTCAGTGGAGAAAATGGGATAAGGATGGGCTACAAGTACATGAATCTTATAATCGACTGTCTAGCCATTGCTGATCTAGTGATATTTCCAGACTCCATAGATGCGACAGGGAAAGATAGCGAAGGATGGGCTTCAGATCTCCTCTGAACCCACATGTTGTCAAGGTTGTTTCGAATACGCTGCAGAAGTTTTGCTGGGAATCCATTTCACATCCTCCATAAAGCCCCGATCTCTCCCCAAGCGATTTCCATATGTTTGAAATCCCGAAGAAAGATTCGAGGCCGTCGATTTGCTTCGGACGAAGAGCAGCACGCCTGAGCAGAATCGTGGTTGTACAGAATAATCCTTCCCTCCCACACATCACTATTAAAATTCTCTGTCTCTGCACAAGTTTTGAAAGTTTTGTGAGGTGTAAGATATATTAAGGAAAAACTTTTTACTTATCTTCATTTTCTCTTGTTGTTGGCTGCATGTCTTGCGTCTAGGAGCACAGTCTTGCGGCTGAAATTTTAATTTAATGTTGTGGGTTCCTGATGACTAAATAACTTATGAAGATTTGCCTGTATTATTCTTGAATTTTATTCTTTGTCACATAATTAAATACCACAGCGTCTTTACAGTTTCCCCTTTTATCACACAACGAATTACATTATTACTGACAGAACCAAAAACACGCCTGTCTCCATCAGAAGCATACCCACAACCGCCTACATTCTGCGGTACTGCCGATATTCCAGAGAATTTACAAAGCAAAAGAGTTTACAAACTTTCTTGACAAAAGAAGAATCATCACCGAGATAAAACATTATTTTATAAATGAATCCAAAAATAAATTTCACAGCGTTAGATTGTGTAATTAATACAAATAATATGAATTTTAAGTATGTCAGATCCTTCGTAATTTCAAATATTTCTGCAAGAAGAATAATTTTAGCTGTATAGATTGTAACAACTTAATTTCTTTTTGTATATTCTAGCATGAAATATAATAAACCGTATACAAAATCAAGTGAAATTATTTCCGTGAAACAGCTGATGTTCACCTGTACAAGAATCGATAGAATACATGGTATCGGTTATTTCTATAAAAATGGTATTATTAGAGGAAACTGTCCTATTACAATTGACAAACGTAAACATTTTATCCATGAAGGCATAGACCGTCTTGTCTCTCAGGTGGGAAATGTATTAACAGTAATGACGATTATTTTCTTAAATAATTACCAGTTTATTCACTTCTTTCTTTTTCATTTGACTCCTTTGGTCTGGCGAGCTGTGTCCATAAACTGTGACGAACTGTTACAGTAACTTTAGTTTGTTACGATGTTTGTATTGTTTCGGGGAAATTTTGTAATCTACTTTCTTTGATAATCCTCGTTCTGTCCCTTTTTTGAATAAGTCGAGCATGACCGCACAGCAGTTGAAACCGGTATGCCTGAAATGATTATAGCGATCTAGTCACATTAAAATATTTTATGCATTAGGCTGAGATAATGTACTCCTCAATCTGATTATTTTGATTTTCATGGAATGTTTTTGTGTCTTGTAACTGACCCTGCATGCGTATACAATCATCTCTAAAGGGACACCTGTACAGGAACCTACTGTCCGTTCATGTCCAACAAGTTTTTTCGCCTCCAACACAACGCACTACTCTCGTAGCTCAAGCAAGATAATGCACCAATCTGTCGCTTCTAAAATATTAGCCTATGATTATGTGGCCAGCAACATAACCTGACCTCCGATATGTTCAGCAGCTTGACTGAAATGTACGAGACATACTTGACTTGGACAAACCTCAAAATAGTCTAGGTGTGTTTTGCGTGGCAGTTGCGAAATTATGGATGAGGACTTCTTCTGAATGCTTTCGCTATCACGTGAACTTCATGCGCCACCGCAGGGCACTACTATGAAGTCACCTGATACTTCATTCGCTCGGCCATGTGAGGACCATGTTAGCAGCACGTAAGTTAGAATAAGTCTACAGCTCGTGAGTCAATGTTACTGGATGTTGTATCATAACAGCGCTACACAATGGTATACATGATATACAGTACACGACAAATAGTATATTTCTCGGAAGGCATTTACATAGTAGGATGACAATGTAACTTCCTACCCGCATACTCCATCGGTGGGAATGAAACTTATTCAAGTCTCTTTGTCAGTGTAGAGTGTGTGTTACAAAACTGAACTACCCCATCAGTAATGAAAGTGAAGCACCGAACGCAGTAAAGCCAGGTATGTTTAGCGGTATAAATTCCGACACACACACACACACACACACTCTCTCTCTCACACACACACACACACACACACATACACACTTACATAATCTAACCGCAATCGAAATGTATTTAGCGTAGCTTCTATTCAAAGAATAAATGATTGCTGATTCAGCAAGAAATCGACTAACAATTGAATAACCTGTCTGCTTTAGGCTTATAGCTTCCAGCAGAGCAAAGCAGCATGTTCCCTCCAGCATGTAATCGTTGATCCTAAAAATAACAGAGTAACTGAAACATTTAGATCACCACAGAGTTTATGACTAACATTTTTACCTACTATCTCCTAGATTTGCACATCACTCCACAGTATATTGAGAAAGAAGAGGCCGTCTATCGTTATCTCTTTGCATATAGAAATTAATTTCGTAAAAGAGGAAATACTTGTTGCTAATGGTTGGCAATAGCAAACGTATCTCAATGAGTTGTTTCCGATGTATAAGAATATTCACAAGCCGCAGCTCGCATAAATAACCAATTGTAATACGGCGGCTTGGCTGTATGCCGCTGCATTACGCACAAATAACAACGAAATGACTAGTTTTGGAAGGAAATGATTCAGAAACGAATTTTATTAATGTATAGATATACTGTTACCAAAAGAATGCAGTCCAATTACAAGCCTACATGGTCCTCAGAGTCGTACATACTAGAGTAAATTATAAAAAAGCGTAATCGGAAAAACATACTCTCAGCACACAACATTAAATAAGGACTTTCATAATTCAATAGAAGATAATGACTTCGAATCTACAGTACCACTGAATGAAACGACAATATTCTCCCCTGCATACAGCTTCCACTAAAAAAAAAATTGAGCAAACCTACGAGGTTCCATTTCGCCATGCGGATGATATTGCCGCTCGTCTCTTGCGCGAAGTAATCGCGAATAAACTGTGCAGAAATTCAGAATACGCTCCCGAAAGAACCTATACAGTATCTTAACATTAACCACGGCAGGGAATTGGAATGATCTCATCCTATTTATTCACATTCGTAGAAACTCCAAACAGCTCGCATGAACCTGACAAAGCCACTTTTCCCCCAAGTCCTTCCCTTCTTGGTGCTTAATATTTGTGGCAGCCATTGTAAATCACGAATATTAACTGTATTGAATCTACGCCATGCTATATTTGTAGTGTTTCAAAAAAGTTTGCTTTTCCTTCTCTACAAATCAGCACTGTTACATCTCACATTTAAAATTACCATTTTTAGGTTTCAAGTAGTTACTCGGTCGTCCCTAATCAGTTATTTTGACACATCCCGTACCATGACTGTTCACCCCACTACGATTTGTATAGCGCCTACCACAAATACTATTTCATACCTCCTGATGCGCAGTTTACTCCATACGTTAAAACAGATGCATCTTAATGCAACTACTATATAATTCTCCATCATCGTCGCTCAGGGAACAATCTTGCGTGACATATAACACCGCTACATGCTCAACATAAACATGAAGTTACTTGTAATGTAGTTGTGAATTACTTCATCCTTACTTGGTAACATTATCGCCTCTTTTATAGAAATGAAAACCTCTCTAAATGATGTAAGAAAAGGTGTACTGCTGTATACAAAGGCCTGGGTACATTTGGAAACATAATGCTTATTGGCAGCTATATTATTAGACAACATGAATTCTCAAAATATGTACAGCAACTGAATTATCTGAAATAGTTATTTCCATTTATCAGCTTTAGTCTATCAGTCAAGTGTATTGCATGCGTGTGCCAGTCAATCTTTAGTCAAAAGCGTAGCTGCTGTGTACTTTGTATGCCAACATGTAGTTGACGACTCTTCTTATAAAGAATAGCAACAAAGGCCGATACGTGGCGAATTAACACTGAATTGCTGACACAGTGAGCCACATCCATAAACCATTCAGAGCTACCTTGAGCACAGGTGCACACGTAGTGCTAAAACGTGGTGTACAGTACAGTGAGTATAAAAGTTGTCATGATTTTTATTGCCTTAACATTAGGTAAAATATGAATTATATTGTACATGCGTCAGCTAAACGTGTAACGAATTAAATTAAGCTAAATCGGTAATTCAGAAAGAAAGATAACGAGATAACTGTATTAATGTCGCTAAATTACATTCCACTGAACTGAATTTAATGGGCTAAAATTCGGCTCGACAGTCGATGACGATCGTTAATATGAACCGTGCGTCGACAACAGCCTAATGGATGACAAAATACATATTTTACATATTGCCGGCCGAAATACTGTTTGCGCGTTAAAGTTGCTGTTACTTGCTAATCATAGGCTACCAGGTCTACTTTCCTGCTGCCAGTAAAAGAAGATAGAATTTTAAATTTTGAAGTTTTCATGAAGACAGTTTTACAATTTCTCAATTATTTTAACTACAAAGAAAACGAAAACTTTCTTCTCCAAAGTAATTTGGATATATGTAAAAATTCTGCGTGGAGAACGCCACAAAAATACACACACCATGCGATACACGGTGTACATTATAGTCTGACGACGTATTTAATACGATGTATCTATTAGATGACTTTGCAGAGTTGCACGAGGGAGTTAGCTACGTTGAAGTTAATTTTCTATACTCCATTATCGAATTGATAGACTCGGGAAAATATTACGCAAAGAAAAAATGGCGAGTAGACAGCATTGTCTGAGAAACAGATTGGGGGAGCCAGAAAGTGTGTATCCCTTGCGAGTTATGGACTGTTTTGCTAGATGATTGGCGCTTTTACTCCTTCAGTATTTTGTGGTATTTAACACTGTCACGTATCAGCATTTATGCTTTACTGCAGCCTTGGTTAGTCACAATGCTTATCAGCGTGACGCATGCAACATATAATTGATATATTCTCTTGGGACACGTGCAGCATGTTCAGCGGCCTCTCCCGACGGAGGTTCGAGTCCTCCCTCTGGCATGGGTGTGTGTGTTGTTCTTAGCATAACTCAGTTTAAGTAGTGTGTAAGTCTAGGGACCGATGATCTCAGCAGTTTGGTCCCTTAGGAATTCACAAACATTTCACCATTTTTGAACAGCATACTCAAAATTCAATGATAATTTTTTCATATAGAATTTCTGTTTTCTGCCCCAATGGTGTTAGGTTTCGAGGCCCGAGGGTGTCTTTCATTTAGCTTTCCGGTCTCCAACGATCAAAGATTGGCAAAGAGTCCCGGAGGTTTCAGGCTGCCGATACCTGTTCAGTCTCAAATCTTTGACAAACGTCTTCTGAATTTTGACGAAAGAATCAGATGTTGAAGAATTCAAGAGAGCTCTGCCAACAAATCCTATGTCCAAGAGGACATGAGTCGTGTGACTGCTGGAGAATGCATGGCGTGCAGGAGCTGTACGTTATGCAGCCAATGGGAGAGGATAACCGGAACGTATCGGCTGAGGGAAATAACCCTAAAAGAAAATTCGTTTCCTTCTAGAAAGGGGATCGAGCAAATGGCTGGTAAGCAACTCTCGAGAAACACACGCCACCTCTAGTACAGCAAGCACCGAGCGAGGTGGCGCAGTGGTTAGCACACTGGACTCGCATTCGGGAGGACGACGGTTCAATCCCGCCTCCAACCATCCTGATTTAGGTTTTCCGTGATTTCCCTAAATCGTTTCAGGCAAATGCCGGGATGGTTCCTTTGAAAGGGCACGGCCGATTTCCTTCCCAATCCTTCCCTAACCTGAGCTTGCGCTCCGTCTCTAATGACCTCGTTGTCGACGGGACGTTAAACACTAACCACCTAGTACAGCAAGCAGCCTCAGACACAGGATTGTCTTAAAGGTAAATGACAAACTTCAAGATTTTCTTACGTTATCATTTCTGTCCACCTACGCGCTCATCTGGTTATACTGCGGCGTGCTGTAGCTTTTTGTAATCAACTGCTCACTTTCTTTCGTGCAGAACGAGTACCTGTATTTGAAACCGGATATTATTTTTATGACGGTGGTGGTAGCTTCTCACTTCCGAAACAGATTTTTTTTTTTTTTTTTGTAACTGTACGAGTGATTTATTCCATACTTAATCATTTTTCTTGCGAATCGGCTTGTTTCTCTCCCTGGCCTCGCATGTGATGATAAAAGCTTCTATTTGAAATGAGTAGGAGTACATTCCTCATAATTGTATGCATATGTTGATTCTTATTATGAGCGCAGAACACTGAATGCTTCATATCGAATTTTATTGCTGATGTAACTGAAAACAGATTTGATTCATGAAGTCTTCCACAAACCATAGGTCTTCTGCTTTGCAAGCCAAGAACCATCCTGATGCTATTAATGTATAACGTACTGTGACAACATTTAACTTGAAACTGTTATGTTTCTAATGCCTGAACTAAACTAGAATGTTGAGAAAGCTTGGGCCTCTCAGCGTCTTGGCCTAGTATCGTCAAGCAACGATGTTAGAGGTGGAATGGGTCTCTACCTGTAAACTGTCTTGAAAGTCCGAACCAACAGATGTAATAACCGGAACCATAGTCCACAGATGGTAATCATCAACACCTTCTTACTAACAAATGTTCTTCGATAATCTTATTCAGCATGCTCCCTGCTTCCTTCCAGCTACTCGATCGAGAAGCAAGAAAAAACAACTCCATTACAGGAACCTAAGACCATATGTACTCAGTCTACACCCAGTTCAAAGTAACTGGGAAAACTGTGAACTACTAGCTTCCCGGTCGTTAAACACTGTAGCCATTGGAAATGAAATTATAGAATCACTGATGCGGTCACGCGTGATATAAATACCGTGGAATATCTATACACCGCACGCAGAAAAACTAACGATTGTTTTGACGGATTAAACTGCTTCACAGGACTGAGGTATGTTATCGAATCATACCACTGACTAATAGAAGGGAAGTGCATCAGTAAAAAATTAGTAATGAAGCGAGAGAATAAAATTTCCTAAGTTCGAACAGCCGGCGTTGCTTGATCAGATGAAAGTGTCAACAGCCGTTACTCGGTCAGGAATACAGCAACCACGACACTGTCGTGTGCGACTGTGAGCGAGCTTAGCAAGAAGATGGTCGGATGGCCACAGACAGAATTGCCTTCGCTATTCTCGTAACGTTATATAAGAGACACTAAGTAGGACGCAACATCACTTAGCAGGAATTTCAATAAGCCTTAAAGACACTATAACAAATTAGTTCAGTAAATGTAGCTGAAATGAAGACAGCTGACAACTCGGGAAGAGCAGAACCGATTCGGTCATTAAAAATGACGTCGTTGCGAAGGGCCTTTCCTGGACGACACTAGGTTAAAGCACTCAATCAACAGGATCGCTGTCATTCACATCGTAAGCATTAGATTCTCTCCTTGTTGGAGAGTAACGTCGTGTGTGAGATTTTTTTTAGTGTAGGTCTTTCAGTTCCTGCCCCCCTAGAAGATCAGCGTTTCGTTGCAGCTGATAATGAAGTCCACCATCCAGTACTGAAATAAGCGCAGCATCCAGCAATGGTGAGTAATCCAGCGTCTTCCAACACGGTTCCGATCCAGAGCAGAAGCTCTCCTAAAAACTGCAGCGTCGTACGAGTCTGACGACTTAGCGCACCGGCGAACCGGGTTTAGCATTTAGCACGACGTCATGGCATCCAACATGGCGGTCCACCCGAGTGGACAACATGGGTAGTGACTGAGTACTCCCCGAAACGGCGTAGGAATCAAAACAACCACGTAGCGGTCACTGCCACCGCCAATCAGGGCTACCGATGTGGCGTGCCTACCTTGCAGCAGGTGGAAAACCGCCGCACTAGGGTATCATCGAATTCCGCTCCGAGCTGATGCAAGCGTCCTTGGCCGCCATGAGGCCGCTGTTGGATTCAGCGGATTCATCTCCAGATTGCGTGGACCCCAGCCATCGGCGAAGACACGGCAACGACTTGTATTCATGTAATAAATGGAATGATCTTGAATACGGTTTTACGACGTCTAACGACATCAAACAGGTCCTCGGTCAGCGTATTGGAAAAAGATTAGGGATTTCCACCGTTGTCATGGGCGGCTCCTACAATCAACAATGATCTGCAAAACTTTGTGCTTGTGCAAACACTTCAGTGGTGGTAGAAATATGTGAATGCCAATGATATCGACGTATTACCAATCACTATGATAGCAACAAATGTAATGCACGTCAGATTACGATGTCTTAGGAAACTTCAGACTCATAAAAGAGTATATACTATGAATGACATAATTCGTGAGCGTGTGCAGGCTTCTCTCTGGGCATCACCCTTAGTAATTTTGCCAAAAGCTTCGGGAAAATTGAGATTTTGTGTGGACTTCAAGGCAACAGTGAATCCACAACTAGTGATTGCAACTTTTCCTTTACGCCGCCCGGAAGATCTTTCTGACAAACTGTGCCCTGGTAAATATTTTTCGAAGTTGGACCTCGCAGATGCGTACTTGCAAATACCGGTGGACGAAGAATCCCAGCGCGTTTTGGTGGTTAACACGCATCTTGGGTTCTATCAATTCAAACGACTGCCATTCGGGTGTGCATCCGCCCCTGCATTGTTTCAGCAATATCTACAAACTGTTTGCTCGTCGGTCCCTACTGCAGCAAATTATCTGGACGATATTGTGATCTCCGGAAAGACAGACGAAGAACATTTGGCCAATCTCAGAACATTGTTTCAGGTCTTGCGACAAAATGTTCTTCACTTGCGGAAGGACAAATGTGTGTTTTTTGCTTGTGATTTGCCATACCTGGGACATGTACTCAATGCCCAAGGCATACATCCCAGTCCCACGCACCTTCGTGTCATACAAGACTTGCCTTCGCCGCAGAATTTGAAGCAGCTACAGAGTGTACTGGGAAAAATAAATTACTATAACAGATATGTGCCACATGCCTCTTCCATTTCAGCTCCGCTTCATCGCTTACACCGTAAAGGTGTTCCGTTCGTCTGGACGACGGAATGAGAACGCGCCTTTCGCCAGTTGAAATCGGCGTTGCTTTCCAATACTTGCCTTACGCCATTCGATCCCCAGAAACCCCTTTTGTTGATGGTGGATGCATCGGATTTCGGGATCGGTGCTGTGCTTGCGCACAAAAATGAATCGCACGATCGCCCTATTGCCTTTGCGTCAAAATTGCTCTCGTCTGCGCAACGCAATTATTCACAGATCGTGAAAGAAGCATTGGCTCTTGTATTTGGTGTTACGAACTTTCATGATTTTTTGTATGGTCGTCACTTTACCATAATCACAGACCACAAACCATTGACATCACTTTTTCATACGACCAAGCCTGTACCTCCACGTACGGCGAAGAAAGTCATTCGCTGGTCTATTTTACTCTCACAGTACCGCTACGATATCTTGTATCGGTCCACTGCTAAACACGAAAACGCCGATGCGTTGTCCCGCTTGCCTGTTGCTGAGGATAGGGCATTCAATTCCTCCAAACTTGCTTGCATCTTCATTGATGCGGAAACCGCTGACTTGGTCGAAATGTTTCCGATTGATTTTCGTCGTGTAGCTACAGCCACAGCTGCCGACCCTGTCCTTGCTAGCGTTCTGCGTTTTGTTGCTATGCAATGGCCCTTGTCAAAGTCACGGATCGGGGACTCGTTGGTTCGCCGATTTTTTGCTCACAAGGAGAGACTTTTTGTTCGACGTGGTGTTTTGCTGTTGCGTTCTGATAATGATCAGTCGAGGGTCGTGGTCCCACGTTCGTTACAGTCCTCTGTCTCACAGCTTCTCCACCAAGGACATTGGGGTATAGTGAGAACGAAACAACTTGCTCGTCAGCACTGTACTTGGTTCGGAATCGATGCCGCGATTACGAATATGTGCTCTTCTTGCATGGTGTGTGCCGAACATTAATCAGCACCACCGCGGAAATTCTTTGCATGGCCAAAAGCCACTTCCCCTTGGCAACGCTTACACATCGATTTTTCTGGTCCATTCTGGAATGCTCGATGGTTAGTTGTGGTAGTTTCATTCAGTAATTTTCCTTTTGTTGTCCAGATGTCGTCCATGACGTCATCTGCCACCATCCAAGCGTTATCTGCTATCTTTTGCATTGAAGGTCTTCCAAATACTATTGTTTCCGACAATGGCCCACAATTCATGTGCGCAGACTTCCAGTCATTCTTCAAGGCCAATGGTATTCAACATCTGACGTCCGCGCCGTTTTTGCCACAGTCAAACGGTGCCGCTGAACGATTGGTCAGGACTTTCAAGTCACAGATGTTGAAGTTAAAAGAGTCGCATTCTCGGGAGGACGCGTTATTGCTCTTTTTGTCCTCGTATCGCTCTCAGTCCCGAGATGGTCGCTCGCCGGCTGAGTTGCTCCATGGTCGCCCTCATCGAACCTTGATGTCTTTGCTACATCCGCCGCATCAGGTTCCTGTGCAGCGGCAGACGCCTGCTTTTGCCACAGGCGACGTTGTCTACTACCGCCACTACCGAGGTTCACGGCGTTTGCTCGAAGGGCGCATTTTTTGCTGCCTCGGACGCGCTATGTATCTGGTTTTGGGGGCCTCTTGTGCGGTGCGCCGGCATCTCAACCAGCTGCGGGATCCGCCGCTCGCCTTCTGCTTTCAGCGACGGTGCCGTCCGGTCAGCGCCCTGGGGACCCATCTACTGGCTCGCCTCAGCCCCAGGTGTTACCGACGCTGCCTTCCATTTTGCCCCATGGCGACGCTCCGCAGCCGCCGCCTGTTCTCCCGCCGGCGACGCCCGCAGTAAACGTGTCGCTGCAGCCGCCGGGCGCCTCCCTGGGTCACGCGCCGCCGATCGCTTCCCGTGACCAGTTATCCTCCGACATGGGTCTCTTGCCCGCTCCCGACCATATGTCGTCTTCGCCCGTCGGGTGCCCCGGCCCGATGGAGGTCGACCCTTTGGCCCCTCCTGTCTCTCTACGGGTGCATACACCGCATGTTGGCGTGCACCCTGGAGCAGGTTTTCAGGCGTTTCCTAGCTCCCTGCGGTCCGAATGGCAGGGTGCGTGTGGCACAGCCTCGCCTGTTGTTAGGCTCCCCACCTCATCGCATACATCAACATGGGGTCCTCCCCACGGCGGGCGGAAGCCTTATAACACAACCGTACGCCGACTTGCGGGGGAGGAATGTGGTGTCACCGCCAGACACCACACTTGCTAGGTGGTAGCCTTTACGTCGGACCCGCGTGTCGCCACTATCATTGATTGCAGACCGAGCGACGCCACACGGCAGGTCTAGAGAGACTTCCTAGCACTCGCCCAGTTGTACAACCGACTTTGCTAGCGATGGTTCACTGACAAAATACGCTCTCATTTGCCGAGACGATAGTTTAGCATAGCCTTCAGCTATGTCATTTGCTATGACCTAGCAAGGCGCCATGTTCAGTTATTATTGATAATGTGAATCATGTACCGTCAAGAGCGACGTTCATCGTTAATGGATTAAAGTTAATTACTCCACCAGCTACGTCCGTTTTTCTAAAGTCTAATTTCCTTGTCCTGTTCCCGACCTCACGCCAGCCTGCGTGAGCTAAAACGCGTACCTTTCGGCCTCCTCTAGTAACAGGGTGTTGGCTCTCCTGCCAACCACAACACAAACCATCCAGTGGAATGCTGTTCATGAACGGCTGCACAACAGGTCGAGTCACAAGAATGACATGCCTACAGATTTGCAGTCAGGGTGTGCGGGATAACCACGAGAGTGCTTCTGCTGTCATACGAAATCGCGCCTCAGACCGTATCTCCGGGTGATGATCCAATGTGTCTAACGCGCAGACGGGTTGGTTGCAGGTTATCAATTTTCCACCTTCTAACCAACAAACGATCATCACTGGCACCGAGGCAGAACCAGCTTTCATCAGAAAACGCAACAACATCCAGCCTGCCCTCCAGTGAGCTCTCGCTTGACATCATTGAGGTCACAAAAGCCGGTGGTTTGCAGTCAGAGGAATGTACGCTACAGGGCGACTGGTTCGGTGCTGTCCTTGAAGTTACCTACCAGTAACAGTTCATTGTTCCACTGTAGTGCCAACTGTTGCTCAAATTGCTCCTGCAGATGCAGTACGGTATGCCAGAGCCATATGCTGAACACGATGATCCTCCCTCACGGTAATGCCATGTGGTTGTCTTGATCCCGGTCTTCTTGCGACCCTACATTGTCGTGGCCACTGCTGCCAGCAGTCATGAACAGAGACAACATTCCTGCCAAATCTTTCTGCAGCATCGATGAAGGACCATCCAGCTTCTCGTAGCCCTATTACACGACCTCACTCAAACTCAGTGAGGTGTTGGTAACGACGTTTTTGTCGCCCTAAAAGCATTCTTAACTAATATCAACTCACCACAAACAGTCTCAAAGGTAACTAACGCTCACGACCGTTACAGAGTGTGTATAAAGCAAACTTTATTTTAATCCTCATAGTGGCTTTAATAGAGCCACTCTTATGCGATTAGAGCGAAATTTAAATAGGGATCACATTTCAAATGTATGAAGATGCTTACCAAATTTTGTTACGTCGGAAAACACCTTCTTGGTGCTGACTGAAACCTTTTTTTCGTTACTGTATGTATGCTGCAAATCCCCTCACAAACTGCTGGACTATTTCAAATGTCCAAATGTGTGTGAATTCCTAAAGGACCTAACTGCTGAGGTCATCGGTCCCTAGACTTGCACACAACTTAAAAACCTTAACTTATGTTAAGAACCACACACACATCCATGCCCGAGGGAGGACTCGAACCCCCGGCGGGAGCGGCTGAGCAATCCGTTACATGGCGCCTGAAACACAGCGACTACTCCGCGCGTCTGACCGATTTCAACCAATCTTGGTACAAATATCACATATTTTATGGAAAACATCGATGCGGTAGCCAATTATCAAAGGTGAGGAGAGGTGAAAAATAACTGGAACTCACTACGCACGAATTCGCATATTTTTATTCATCCAATATTTCAGAAAGAAAGCTCTTTGTTACTTGCATCAAACTTTACACATAATTTCAAACTTTTATGAAACTTTTTCTCGCTGGAAACCTCCACAATATGATGAATGAAAAAAAGTTTATCGCTTACCCCATATTCGCTGTTCTTACAGTGAATCTGCCGCATCAGGCATGGCGTTTCAGTATATTACTTCTTTACTGCTATGTGTATTCACGACACGCTTTGCAGACGATATTCACATGTACCATTAAATGAGCGTGCAAAATTATATCTTTGTACTGCAGGCTGTTCAAGAGACGTAACATAGTGATTGACCTAAAATCAAAACTGCAGGGTGAAATTAGCTGCAGATGCAGGTGAAATTTTTGTACAAATAGGTGTGAATTATTTGAAAAATATCTTAAGTATATGGTGGCATGTGGGTACTCTGGCAACGCTGCGTATATAAAGCTCATTCAGAATCCCTGGATTAATGTCGAGCAACAGTGGTAGACTTATTACTGCATAGAAGCAACCACTGCGGGGATAAGAGTCAGCCACGCTCAACTGGGGTTGGGGTGATAACTTGGAGAGAGAAGGGGGTGAAGACATGGAAATAAGAGGGATTCGGAAAGAGCACGTGGAGAGACAGAGAGGGCGACTGAGGTCATGGACTCAGATACGAGACAAGAGGAAATAGACACAGTGAGGGGGAGGTGTAAATGGAAAGAGAAATGTAAACGGAGGAGATGGACAGAGGGATGGGGTAGGAGGAGATGGATAGAGGAATGAGAGAGGAGGAGATGGACAGAGGAGGATGAGGAGGTGGACTGAGAGAGGGTGAAGGAAGAGATGAACTCAGAGAGGGTGGAGGAGAGATGAGCAGACAGGGGGAAGAGGAATAGGAGGTGGGCAGAGAGAGAGAGGAGGGAGAAGGAGATGGACAGAGAAGAGAGTGGAAAACATGGACAAAGAGAGGAGAAGAGAAGCGAGTAGTATTGGAATAATCTGGGCAGTGCTGGGTACTTAGTATAAGAAATGTATTTTGTCTTCTGTTATTCAAATACCACCGCTGATGTGTGACCGCCGGAAGATGTTCCGATAAAATAAACTACTGTAAAAAGCTAACTTCAAATACACAGATATTAACATGACATGTTGACAATTTGAAATTATCCTCTGAATGCTGATGTCGATGCTGAAAGACTATGATTATATACTTCTTAAGTGAAGTAATGCTGCCATATTTACTGGTAAATATATGTCCCAGTACATTTGAAAAATAATCACTGCGGTTCAATATGAGCAGACCTATGCAGCGCATCCATGTGCTATTCTTCGAACCATGATTCACGGGTCTTCAAGTAGTGAACAGAAACATTATCATGATAGACGGAAAATATTCAATTCCAAACAGTTTCAGCAACGATGGGAGTATGTTGTGTCTAATGCTTTCATAAGATATTGTATTTATTTCTCACTGATATAAACGCAAACAAAATAAAATGGTCCAGAGATACAAAATGCTGCACTGAATATTTCCTTTGTCACAAAAAAGATGATAAATGCTGGTTGACGAGCATACGAGAGGTCCATGAAGTCCACATACACGCGAATCACATGTAGGAAAGAAGTTTTTCACAGATTCGTGCGCCAACTAACGTTTCACTGGACTATTATCAGTCAGGTTCTTGTAACACGTGGCCTGTGTAGACAGCACGGCAGAGAAGATAGATGACTCGTACCTGTAACTGACTGTGAAAAGATGTTAAAAACAACATTTAACCATAGCACACACTAAGGTTCTGAAAATCCCTACCTTATTTTTTAGGTCTGCCAGAGTGAGGACTGGATTTCTTGCATGAAAGACTTATCTACTGCCTAATAATACTGTATAGCTGTCTATGAGACCTGGGTAGCACGAGTGACGAAATGCTCGAACTTCTGAACGCCTCGAATTATGTTCATTTAAAAGTAGGCCAATTTCGTTATTTCTAACGAGAATCGATTGGATGTCTGGAGATTTTTGAAGACGAACTATTATTTTATCAAGGTTCCAAAGTAAATGATACATATACGAGACTAACAACTGTATTTGTTACAATCGTCAAACTTCTCTGATCAATCACTCATGACACCACAATATTTTTCTCTAGTAGTGCAGCAGCTTCAAAATCTTTAGGAAAGCCTTCGGATGACTCGACTCACCTCTTGTATCGTCAGTCGCAGGTTTTGTAAGGACGGTTGTTAGGTCTGTAGGAGTTGAAGGGAAGAGGAAGAAGCCTGGGCGGCCGCCGCTATCGTTAAGACGCGAGGAGCAGAGAGCGGAGAACGTGACACGGAGACGACGCACTGGCAGAAGACTGAAGTGGGGCTGGAACGTGACCATCTGCAATACGGCCAGTCTGCCCACACCCTCGGGCATGTAGAGGTACCTGCAGCAGATGCTCTACCGCAGTAGAGGACCTGCGCAATGAGCGACCCCAAATACACTCATTACAGTCATTCTAGACGATTGAAATGAATCTCAGGTAAGTGAATGGATTCGCTCACATAGCAAGGGCTGTCAAAATTCTGATGCGAACTCAGGGTGATATTCTTTAGAGCCTGGCAGTAAAACGCATTATTTTCCGGTCAAACACGTTTATTTCTTGTGCGTCTTTGTTGTTTATTCACTGTTTAACAGTGAATAGGTTCTGTAACGTCTTCAAATATTCCACATATGGTTACCATTACCTCCTGATTGGGATCAAAATGTTTTCCAAGAGTATATTACTTTAGATTGTTCTGTAACTTCATTTTGGCGCTAATCTAGATGGCTATTGTGACTATTGTAGGTTAACAAGAGCCCCGAAACCACCGCTCATACACTATGTGATCAAAAGTATCCGGACACCTGGCAGAAAATGACTTGCAAGTTCGTGAGCACCCTACATCGGTAATGCTGGAATTCAATATGGTGTTGGCCCACCCTTAGCCTTGATGACAGCTTCCACTCTCGCAGGCATACGTTCAATCAGGTGCTGGAAGGTTTCTTGGGGAATGGCAGCCCATTCTTCACGGTGTGCTGCACTGAAGAGAGGTATCGATGTCGGTCGGTGAGGCCTAGCACGAATTCGACGTTCCAAAACATCCAAAAGGTGTTCTATAGGATTCATATCAAGGCTCCGTGCAGACCAGACAATTACAAGGATGTAATTATCTTGTAGCCACTCCGCCACAAGCCATGCATTACGAACAGGTGCTCGATCGTGTTGTAAGATACAATCACTATCCCAGAATTGCTCTTCAACAGTGGGAAGCAGGAAGGTGCTTAAAACATCAGCGTAGGCCTGTGCTGTGGTAGTGCCACTCAGAACCACAAGGGTGCAAGCCCCCTCCATGAAAAACACGACCACACCATAACACCACCGCCTCCGAATTTTACTGTTGGTACTACACACGCTGGCAGATGTAGTTCACCGGGCATTCGTCATACCCACACCCTGCCATCGGATCGCCACATTGTGTGCCGTGATTCGTCACTTCACACAACGTTTTCCCACTGTTCAATCGTCCAGTGTTTACGCTCCTAATACCTAGCGAGGCGTCGTTTGTCATTTACCGGCGCCGAGTATGGCTTATGGGCAGCCGTTCGACCATGAAATAACTGTCATAGTGCTTGTAGTGGATCCTGATGCAGTTTTGAATGCCTGTGTGATGGTCTGGATAGATACCTCCCTATTACACATTACGACGCTTTTCAACTGTCGGCGGTCTCTGTCAGTCAACAAACGAGATCGACCTATGCTGTACGTGTCCCTTCACGTTTCCACTTCACTATAGCATCGGAAACAGTGGACCTAGGGATGTTTAGGAGTGTGGATTTCTCGCGTGCACACGTATGACACAGGTGACACCCAATCACCTGACCACGTTCGAAGCACGTGATTTCCGCGGAGCACCCCATTCTGCTCTCTCACGATTTCTAATGACTACTGAGGTAGCTGGTATGGAGTATCTGGCAAAAGGTGGCAGCACAATGCACCTAATATGAAAAAGTACGTTTTTGAGGGTGTCCGGATACTTTTGATCACATAGTGTAGGTCTACGTGAGTAGGGGCGCTAGTCCCGACAATCATGCACCGCATAATGAAAGACTTCTGAAGTCACTGCAAATGTCTTAGTCGAGAAATTTATTATTTATTCAGTTAGACCAATACTCAACTCTCACGTGGTCTTTTAGAAACAGCCCTAGTCTACGCTAGTCCCGGTGAGAGACTAAGTCCTCATCCATGAACGATATCACCTCCACGCCGGTGCAGTCACTGCTCCATGTGACGTTTGCGTTGGGGCTGATTCCTTGTCGGACTCGTCATCGGCGAGCATGTCTGTTCCTTCGACAGAGGATTATGAAATTCGGTTTTATTTCCCTTATATAAGTAAGATGGACCATTTCCGAACATGTTTACTTCCTTAAACGTTTATCAACTAAGTGTTCTCCGCAGTTTGTAGACGAGCAGGATTTGTGAGCATCTTGTATAGAAAAGGGAGTCTCTAGAAGAACAAGATGAAATACATGATGCTGGATGCATTACATGTGCTTTGCGTTTTCGAAGAAATTTGAGGACATATTGACAATATTATTTCTAGTCAACGATGGGAAGATACCACGTAAGGAAGGAGAACATGATTCCGAGACTGGCTAAAAACTAAAAAGATAGGCAAACGTAATGGGGAAAGCTTATTTACTTACAGAAAATGAAGCAAATTGCTGATTGGTTTCTAGCAAGGGAAGATCGCCAGAGAGATGAAAATTTTTGGGCCTAAGTGGAAATGTGACGTACTCCCAGAAACAGTATGAAAAGAAAAGACGAATGACGAAGAATATAAGAGAAAAATCTTTTTAATTAGCGAAGTTTGTGTGAAGAAAAACAATTTAGTCTCATCTGCGCCTGCATACTCAAGCCTGAATTCAACTGAAAAGAAGGATATTCGTGAAACATGATGGTGAGTCATGTACAGGTGATCGCGATTCCGTGGAAATGAATATCAGCATTTGCATCGAATAGGTGACAATACATGGACAGAAAAAGTGCTTATAGACACTCTGTTTTAAGATATCTAGAAATATGTTCTTGATCTATGCTGTGAATTTTTTCTCGGCATATTAAAGTAAGTAAGGCATTTGATTAAAGACCATTCCATAGTTCTCCAAATTTTGGAACAAATAAATTAGTTTGGAATAATGTTGTACCTTCAGGACCTTTGTACGTAGAAACACACAGAGGTTTTGGTCGGTACTTCGTTGTAGTGATTTTAGAGTAACATAAAAGAATGCGCACTAGAGATCGGTATTAGCGGTCTCCGCCATTTTCTACATTTTGTTTGTTGTTAAATAGGAGGGTGCGTCTGCGCAGATTTTGTAAATATTTCGGGTCTTACACATTTTAGTGATGTATAATATTTTAATGCTATGTGAAATAAATCGTTAGTTCTTCAGTTATAGAATTTTATGTCAAGTCAAATTGTGTATATTATTAAAAGTAGTTATATAGTGTTTGGACATCGAAGCTGTAGTTCGACGGTAGACACTATCTTGTACCTTGAAACAGGAGAAGACATTTTGCCATGTAACATGGGATATTTTCAAATTAACTGAGTTTCTTCAACATCATAACAAATGGTTCAAATGGCTCTGAGTACTGTGGGACTTAACAGCTGAGGTCATCAGTACCCTAGAAATTAGAACTACTTCAACATAATTAACCTAAGGACATCACACACATCCATGCCCGAGACAGGATTCGAACCTGCGACCGTATCAGTCGCACGGTTCCGGACTGAAGCGCTTAGAATCGCTCGACTACCACGGCCGGCCAGCATCATAACAAGTTTATCTGTCTTGAAAATGGAAATTGTGTGGGTTTCCAGTAGCATCTATTACAAAATGTATTTATGTTCCAACCAGTTTTTGGTAGTTCTTCTACTTAAATTTATTTCGCATACTGACTTTTGGTCTGCAGTTGAATAATAGTATAACAGATAGACTATTTAACACAATATTGATAAGATTTTCTCAACTGCAAAATTTCTATCAAATATTTGTTACTAGGTACATGACCATGCTCTACCTTGGAACATGATTTCTTATTTGAAAAAAAAATTAATTTTCCGGGATAATTTTTGTAATTTCCGAAAACTACTGCAGCGCGGAAAAACCGAATGACGTCATTTAAAAATGGGACAATAAAATGTATTATACTGTATTACAGGACTGACGAAAGCAGACAGCTTGAAAAGTGTATGAAGACTGAAATAAAGCGTAAGTGACAATGGTTATGGGGCTACAGGTTATTTTTCTTTTTTTTTTCGTTTTAAGAAGTAAGCAGTAGAGAATATAAGAAGAAAACAGCTACTGTCTCTCATACACCTTCTAATATACAGGGAGTAAATTTTAAGTTGACAAACAAGAAGTTTTACACATGTAGACCCAACAAACAAAACTTATCAGAATCTGCAGAAAAAATTAATATTTGGGTCAACATTTGTAAAACTCTAATTCCTCTCTCTCAAACCTCAACTTATGGTGAGAGAGGGAGAGTTCTAGTTTTAGCGAATCAAAATTTACGAAGTAAATAAGTATTTTTTATTTGCCCGTAACCATTTTCCACGAAAAAGTGTGAACATGGATTTTCTTGAATTACAGCGCCAACTACCAAGAAACAGAACAAATGTTGAAGACAAAATGTACGCAGTTTTTTATGTATAATCCGATTCTGCAATAAAAATGGGGGTTTCCATGTGAAATTATAAAGTTGTCATCTCACGCCCAGGCGGCTGGGGTGGCGGGCTAATTTTAGCACCAGCAGATGCCCGCCTCGAAAATAATCAAATTTGGATTCTACACATTTTTACGTGTGAAGCTTATTTTTCGAGTTATTCTGGTTTGTCAGCTTTAAATTTACACCCTGTATAATGGCTGTAATACGTAATAACAATTTTGTTGTTGTTGTGGTCTTCAGTCCTGAGACCGGTTTGATGCAGCGCTCCATGCTTCTCTATCCTGTACAAGCTTCTTCATCTCCCATTACCTACTGCAGCCTACATACTTCTGCATCTGCTTGCTGTATTCATTTCTTGGTCTCCCACTACGATTTTTACCCTCCACGCTGCCCTCCAGCACTAAATTGGTGACCCCTTTGATGCCTCAGAACATGTCCTACGAAGCGATCCATTCTTGTAGTCAACTTGTGGCAGAAATTCCTCTTCTGACAAATTTTATTCGGTACCTCCTCATTAGTTATGTGATCGACTCTTCTAATCATCATTATTCTGTAGCACATATTTCGAAAGCTGCTGTTCTCTTCTTGTCTAAAATATTATCGTCCATCTTTCACTTCCATACATGGCTACGCTCTATACAAATACTTTCAGAAACGACTTCCTGTCACTTAAATCAATACTCGATGTTAAGAAATTTCTCTTCTTCAGAAACGTTTTCCTTTCCATTGCCAGTCTACATTTTATATCCTCTCTACTTCGACCATAATCAGTTATTTGGCTCCCCAAATAGCAAAACTCCTTTACTACTTTAAGTGTCTCATTTCCTAATCTAATTCCCTCAGCATCACCCGACTTAATTCGACTACATTCCATTATCCTCGTTTTGCTTTTGTTGATGTTCATCTTATACCGTCCTTTCAAGACACTGTCCATTCCGTTCAACGGCTAATGCAAGTCCTT
The DNA here is from genome assembly GCF_023898315.1 of Schistocerca nitens. Taxonomy (NCBI): domain Eukaryota; kingdom Metazoa; phylum Arthropoda; class Insecta; order Orthoptera; family Acrididae; genus Schistocerca; species Schistocerca nitens. The sequence goes on along the minus strand of NC_064617.1, from coordinate 704,211,847 downwards.
TGCTGTCTCTGACAGAATTACAATGTCATCGGCGAACCTCAAAATTCTTATTTCTTCTCCATGGATTTTAATGCCTACTCCGAATTTTTCTTTTGTTTCCTTTACTGCTTGCTCAATATACAGATTGAACAGCATCGGTGTGAGGTTGCAAGCCTGTCTCACTCCCTTCCCAACCACTGCTTCCCTTTCATGTCCCTCGACTCTTATAACTGCCATCTGGTTTCTGTACAAATTGTAAATAGCCTTTCGCTCCCTGTATTTTACCCCTGCCACCTTCAGGATTGGAAAGAGAGTATTCCAGTCAACATTGTCAAAAGCTTTCTCTAAGTCTACAAATGCTAGAAACGTAGGTTTGCCTTTCCTTAATCTTTCTTCTAAGATAAGTCGTAGGGTCAGTATTGCCTCACGTGTTCCAACATTTCTACGGAATCCAAACTGATCTTCCCCGAGGTCGGCTTCTACCAGTGTTTCCATTCGTCTGTAAGGAATTCGCGTTAGTATTTTGCAGCTGTGACTTATTAAACTGCTCTCTTTGGAATCGGAATTATTATATTCTTCTTGAAGTCTGAGGGAATTTCGCCTGTCTCATTCATCTTGCTCATCAGATGGTAGAGTTGTGTCAGGACTGGCTCTCCCAAGGCCGTCAGTAGTTCTAATGGAATGTTGTCTACTCCCGGGGCCTTGTTTCGACTTAGGTCTTTCAGTGCTCTGTCAAACTCTTCACGGAGTATCATATCTCCCATTTCATCTTCATCTACATCCTCTTCCATTTCCATAATATTGTCCTCAAGAACATCGCCCCTGTATAGACCCTCGATATAGCCGTTATTTATACATCCGTATAAAAGGCACTTCTTGTTACCTGTTTCGGATGTGTGTGACAAGACAGCGGCTCTTTAACGCTCCGCCCCCCCCCCCCTCTCCATAATCTTTTCTGTGACTGTCTCCGTATGTTTGTATAGTTCCTCTGTAGGTTTCTTGATCCACATTCCATTGTTGTTAGCTGCCCCAAATATTTTCCTAAGTATTTTCCGTTCTACTTTTTCTAGTTGCCTGATACGTGTATGCCATAGGATTAGTGTGGTCTCTGCTGCAGTGCCTCGGGGAGCACTACCGTGTGGTAGTGGCGTAATTTGGCTTTTTGTGAGATAGACTTCTTGTTGTAATGATTCCACATTACTTTGTATGCCTTGTCCAGTTTAGTTTTTCTTTTCTTCGTTTGAGTCTCTGTTATGGCCACTCATTGGTAGTGTTTCACCGAGATATTTGAAGTTTGCCGTTTTGTAAATCGTGCCGTACTTAGTGTTCAGAGATGAGAGTTTCTTTGTGCTCATAAACTGTGTCTTTTCGTAAGAGATCTGTAGTCCAGTTTTGGAAACGATTTCGTGTAGTTTTTCAATAGCGTCTTTTGTTTCTTGTATACCTTTCGTGACAATCGCCAAATCGTCTTCAAAAGCCAGGCATTTAATCTATAGGTTCCCTAAGGTTATCCCTTGTTTTGATGTTTCCAATTCTTTTGTTACCTTATCTAACACTAGATTGAAAAGGAGAGGTCAGAGGCCATCGCCTTGTCGGACACCTGTGCGAATTTCAAAGGGCTCTGATAGTTCCCCACACAAATTTACATTGGAGGTCGTGTTGGTTAAAGTTTTGTGTGTGTGTGTTTAATATTTCTCCTAAGAGCCGTCAGGCGCATTTCATCTGTTGTTTCTGCAGTTATGTGCAATTTCGTTATTTCGTTTTTGCATTGTGTGGTTGGAGTGAGCCCAAAGAAGCAGTTCTCATCACGCCTGACTGCGAGGTCTGATGTCGACGGACAACGTCGGTTTCTTTTTCCGTTACAAGCAAAACGATTTTTTAAAGCGGAGTTTAACGCGTCCATTCGGTAGAGTGAGCCCAAATTAGTCTAGTACGATATTTCTTTTAACTTTATGTATTATCAGCGACAGTAAAACAACAAGAATAAACTGCAATCCAGCAGCGACTCACTGGCGCTGCGTGGTTGGGGTTAAGGAGTCATCGCGAGCCGGGGAAATACTACTCTGCTAGAGCACTGGTTATTCTTTGAGTCTTACCGTCCCTGTTAATATGTATAGATGAAACAAATACCACACCAGACTCATCTTGGACCGCTCTCTCGAATGTATACGTAAAACACCGCTTTAAAAGTCATTTTTCTTGGAACGGAAACAGAAACTCACGCTTTCCGTCGATATTGGGCGTCACATGGAAGAAGTGATGACCTGTATTTGTCTGGACTGACTCCAGAAATTGCAGATAACTGCTGAAATACCAGAGAAAATGCACCTGACGGCTCTTAGGTGAGACACTCTGTTTCAACACGTATTTGCGATTTCATTGTTGAGTTGTGTAGGTGGAGTCAGTCCAAACAAATAGTGTTCACACATGTAATGGTCAGGAAAGTAACAATATTATATCTAATAATAAATATAATAAATGCCACTTAAGATCGACAACATACTTACATGATCTGTGGATGATGTGATTTGGGTTCCCTCTTTCGAGGTGCATAAAATATTGTCAGGGCGTTTTAAAATATTTATTTATTTGTTTTTAATGACCAATCGGTCACGAAAGGAAACCACAATGAAAATCATAAATTGTGGTTTGTACATTTAGCTACACTTTCCAGATAATTTTCCACATTGTCTCGTCTCCGACTTAGACATTCGTCGTAGCGTTGTGTCAACTTCCAAATACACTCGTCAGTGAAGGCAGATGCCTGATCTTCCCGTCAGTTCACCATGCTTGTCTGCAGCTCGTTGTCTGTGCCAAAATGCTGTCCTCATAGCCAGCGGTTCATTTGAACAAAGAAATGAAAGTCAGTGAGAGCCAAGTCCAGGCTGTATGGTGGCTGAACAAACACTTCCCAACGAAAAGGCTGTAGCAGCGTCTCCGCGGCAGCTGCAGCGTGTGACCAAACATCGTAACGAAGGAAGTCAAGGTCTGGTGATAACATTCCTCTTCGCTTATTCTGAATTGGCGTTCGTAGAGAGATTTTCTCGGATCGCCTTATGCATTAACTGAACAAGATCATTGGTTGATATTCGTTTTCATCCTCAACTAAAAATGGTTCAAATGGCTCTGAGCACTATGGGACTCAACTGCTGAGGTCATTAGTCCCCTAGAACTTAGAACTAGTTAAACCTAACTAACCTAAGGACATCACAAACATCCATGCCCGAGGCAGGATTCGAACCTGCGACCGTAGCGGTCTTGCGGTTCCAGACTGCAGCGCCTTTAACCGCACGGCCACTTCGGCCGGCTCATCCTCAACTACCCGCATCGTGAACGTCAGTGCGACACGATGCAATCGAGGCTATATTAAAGACACGACTGCGCGAAACTTCATTTGATTTTTCAATATGGCTTTAATTTCGCAACTGATAGGAAGTAAAAAAAAAATGGTTCAAATGGCTCTGAGCACTATGGGACTCAACTGCTGTGGTCATCAGTCCCCTAGAACTGAGAACTACTTAAACCTAACTAACCTAAGGACATCACACACACCCATGCCCGAGGCAGGATTCGAACCTGCGACCGTAGCAGCAGCGCGGCTCCGGACTGGAGCACCTAGAACCGCACGGCCACCGCGGCCGGCAGGAATTTAAAAAACAGCTCTCGCATTTTGTCCACATTAACTATAACCTAAGTATACAATACTTTCTAGCCTTTTGATGTGATAAAAGAAACACATGTAACCAAAATATTACAAGAGTACCATTTCCTCACTAGGGATCCATTAATGTTATGACGCTAATGCTGTTCATAGACGGTGTCCAAATTACGAAGGTATTAATATTGTTTTAGAGATATACAGATAATGTCGTCTTTAATCTAAATGCTAATGCTTGGTATAACATACTCTGAATAATCAGGTATGCCACTGTAGCCAAGCGGGAAACCATGTGTTATGGAGAGTCAATTAGTGCCTCTAACACCAAATAATTCATCTCCCCCCGCAAAAAGGAATCCATAGGAGAGAGATCGGGAGAGCGTGGTGGGCACGGTACTGGCCCACCTCTTCTACACATTTGTGTAGAACATTGTCTGAATATTCTCTGACGTCAAACATGGGAGGAGTGGGGGAGGGGTCATCTGGAACGATAATCACTGCCTGACTGCTAGTGGGGCATTCTACATTCTATACAGTAGTACTTCAAGGAGAGAGATAACGGTAATTTCCCCCACCGAGCGTGTCAGGCAGGAGATAAGGCCCACTTAGATGGTAGTGAATAATACCAGCTCACACATTTACGATATATCTCTGTTTATGGTGCAACACGCAAGTTCAGATGTTCAAATGTGTGGAATTCCTAAGGGAGCAAACTGCTTAGGTCGTCGGTCCCTAGATTTACACACTACTTAAACTAACTTAAACTGACTTTGCTAAGAACAACACACGCACACACACATGCCCGAGGGAGGAGTCGAACCTCCGGCGGGAGGGGCCGCGTAGTCCGTGACATAACGCCCCAAACAGTCATAGCTGTTGTGCCTGTGAATTTATCTTCCCTTGTGAAGGCAGCCTCATCACTCAACAAATCACATGTTGGGAAGTCAGAGATGTTTACAATTTCATGTAGATGGCATTGACCGGGGAACGTCATCTGCTCATAGGTCTTAGACCTTCTGTAATTTGACGATAGGCATGCCCTTCTTGTGCAGGACATTCCTCACAATGACATTCGGAATGTTAAGTGCCTTGCCTAGAGCTTGTGTGCTGTCCTGGGGTTTCCTCAGTTTGCTGTAACTGAACACTTCACATATTCCGAAGTCTGCTAATTTCCTATCGGTCAGGCCTAAGGGATCTTGTTTCACGAGGATACACAACAAAACACAGTAGGAAATTCTAATATGTGGAATGCTTCACGGTCGATTTAAAAACACGCTTCCTGTCACTACAAAACTGTTCCTGGCCCAGCCGGAAGCTTATATAGCGCATCAGCAGTAGTCTAGTACACAATATGACCGTTATAGCAGCAGCACTCCGTCTTCAGGCCACAAGTGGACCATCTGGACCATCCAACCGCCGTGTCATCCTCGGCTGAAGATGCGGATAGCAGGGGCGATTGGTCAGCACATCACTCTCCCGACGTTATGATGGTTTTCTTTGACCGGAGCCGCTGTTATTCATGACCGTTATATACACATCAAAAATAGCTTTGCATCACCCCGGTTCTCAGAATTCCTCAAGATATACCAACATACTCAGGATGGGCATCACGTTCTCTTCACCGATGAGTGTCGCATATGCTGGAACCAGACCATATTCGGAGACGTGTTTGGGGCCACCTTGTTAAGGCTGAACGCCTTAGACACACTGCCCACCGAGTGCAGCAAGTTGGAGGTTGAATGCTGTTTTGGGGTGGCATTATGTGGGGCCGACGTATGCCGCGTGTGTTCATGGAAGGCTCCGTAACGACTGCACGATACGTGAATGCCATCCTCCGACCGATAGTTCAACCGTATTGGCGAGGACGACAATTGTAAGACGTATGCGTTGCCGGCGATGGGCGAGGCATGACAGAGTCTCTGACCAGAGAGTTGTTGCTTGTCGCTAGACTGCGCTTGTCTGCGCGAGTCGACAGTAGTCTGCGCTTGTCTGCGTGAGTTGGCGGGAGTCGGCATGTGTCGGCTGTGTGCTCTGCTCGGTACTCTGGTCAGGACTCTGGAGGATGAGTATTGTTGTAGAAGGTAAAGAAGCAGCCTTGCGCATATCTAATAATGTATGTTAATTGTCATTTAATTTGTTCCAAAAAATGCCCCAATAATAATTTTTATAATATAAAGTAACTCTTTTAAAGAAAAGCATTCATTTCAATTTAAAGAATATTTCCAATGCATAATCATTCCTTCCAAGAATCAAAAAAAAATATACGCCAGCATTGCACGAAGCTGTGTCGAAAAATTTCTACTTAAGAGCAGATATATTTGCAGTTTTTATTGAGGTAAGAATTTTCGTTTTTTTATTCAGAATACAGGGCCGAAGGGCAGCGCTGCTGTCCTCATAAAATTTATCAGGTTACAAATTTTTTTTATTATTTTTGGTGTTTAGGAATTTGTCTGTTTCGAACTTAACATTAAATGAGAAAAGAATTTTGTGGGAAAATTAAATGTGAATGCATTTCTGCACACAGACTATAAATGGGAGCCAATTTTGTTCAGAGGTTACAATATTAGAAAAATTCATTTAATTATTAATTTTGTGGGGAGTTTACGCTTGGTTCATGGTTCACGGTCCATTTGCATTCTTATATATAATTTTTTTTTGTGTGGGGAGGTTACACTTGGCGACATCCGGCCAGGATCGTATTTCTTTGTGAAGCTTCTGATCAGTAGTCATATATCTGCTCTTATTTACTGAGACCTAGTTTGCATCTGGCGCAACGCATTTACTAATTTGTCACTCTTTCTTCCACAGATCATCGGCAATTTGTTGCTCTTTGTTGTAATTGTGTTTGTTGCATTTTTGCATTGTCCTTGTTTCTTTTGTGCTTAATTTTGTTTTGTGAAAAATGCCGCGAAAAACTGTTAACAGTACATCGCGATGTGCAATGAGTGAAATAGCCGACTCGAATAATTTGACCGATTATATTTGCGACACTCAGTGTAATGATGACAATCCTCCATTTACAGACAATCAGTGCGTACCGGCCACTAGTAATGATTTTGATCCTAATGATGAACAAATAAATTCAGTTATGTACTCTGTTAATTTAACGACAATTGATAACGCGGGACGTTCTGTTACAATGAACGCTGCCCAGTTTAACGCGCCCGGTTTGCAAAATTTACGTAATGAACAGACAAATTTTTCTAACGAAAATGAACAGTGTACTCAAAGTACGTCAGATTTATTTAATTCCGGTGTAGTGACCAACAGTGCACATTCGATTGGCAAACATTTTCAAAAGTCACAGAATAACCAAATGGTTACACAAAACGTGACAATTGCAGGTCTGCCATCAAACAGCACAGAGAATAGAGTAGGTAATATTGGCTGGGATCAAGTTATGGCATTATTACTACAAATCAATGAAAATCTCGAACAGTGGAATGAAAAACTAGACAATAATTACAAACAACTTAATGGAAGTTTCAAACAGCGGAATGAACATTTCGACAACCATTCCAAACAACTTAATGAACTAATTAATGAAAGTTTTAAACAGTCGAACCAAAAACAAGACAACCTTAACGAACAGAACAAACAATTTAGTGAACAGATTACAACCGTTGCCGCGCAATGTCATGATACTAAAGAACAATTACGTGACGAAATTGAGGCTTGTGTTAAGAACAGTAGTGGAAAAGTTAGATCTGTTGCACAAGAATTAAATAATACACATGTAGCTACAACAGAACCACTTAGAGATGAAATTAGTGCAGTCACTGAACAATGTTCAGAAAACGCAGTACAGATACGCGACGAGTTTAATTTAAAGTCATCAGAACTTTCACACACTCTGGATACGGAAGTCGATAGGAAATTTGAACAACAGAACAGCCAAATTGACGAACGTTTTAAAGTGACAGAAATGAAAAATGTTTCGGTCACTAACACGTCACAGAATTCGGCACATTCCGAACATTTGTCACACTCAGACAGCCAGTATAACTTAAGTAATTTACAGAGACCACGCGACTTAGAATCCGAAGAGACACAGACAAACAGATTCTCATTCAATCCTGAACCTATTCACACATTCAGAGACGATAACGTTAATTACAAGCAATTTTTATGTGTAAAAAATCTAAGGAATTTAAAAATGACAGAGCACAGGTACACGCTTTCGACTGGATACGACAATTTGCTTTTGAATTTTCACCGGCATTTCGTGTAATGCAGAAACTAGCATTGGACTGGATACAACAATTTGCTTTTGAATTTTTACTGCCATTGCCTGTAACGCAGAAACTGAAATTCATTTGTAGCGCGTAATTGACCTCCGGGGATTCATTACGCTTTAATGAATATGTGCCGTAGCGTGCACAGGGCCCCGAGCCATAGTAGAGCTGTTTCATCTTTAGTTTTCTGCACTGCTGCCTTCTCTTCTACTATCCTTTATATCTATCAAAATAAGCTCATCAGCTATCGATCTACCTAGAATTAAGAGTGAGTAAAGAAAACCCGATGTGACAACTTTTGCCGAAAGTGACAGTTATCGTTATACTCTCCAGAAATGACAACCACAAGAACTTTAATACCAGACAAAAATTTAATCATCAGTATCGTCAAAATTATCAGCAACAGGAACCACATTTTGGTAACAATAGAGGTTTTTCTCCGCAACAGCAACAAAACCAACCGGTTAGCATACCTAACCAACAATGTAATGCACAAGGTCAACCAAGCTTTAATGTTTCGCCGCGTGCACGTATAGCATCAGCTCCAACACATAGTAACACACAGGAATCAGTACGTACAGAAAACACACTATTTCAATTCCTATCGCAATGCGCCGTATAGAAATGACTATCATGAGAGAGGTAAAAGTAATGAGCACAATTTTCAGCGTACGTTTAATAACAGTCGGTCTTACCAACAGCAAAATCATCCGCAACAACATATTATCATGAATGAACCAGACAGTAGGTATCATCCCGAACGTAATACGTCAGGAAGAAATAACAGAACAGTACAAATAGTTGAAATGCCACAGCATCTTCCCGAAAATAATAGCACATCAGATAGAATTTGACTAAATACAGTACAGGTTGCATCTTCCAGTAACGCAAGCAATGCTTTTGGCACGCAGAATCTTGTTCACGAAAATGTTATTACTTTTGACTCCATCCGACACACGTTTGCATGAAAGACATTATCACAACGTACGTAGATGGCATTCTTATTGCAGAAGCTAACTGATCTGAACATAATCTGATTCTTGAACAACTGTTGCAAACTTTTCGTGCACAAGGACTCTCACTTAATCTCAGTAAATCGCACTTTGGTAAAACTTCTATAAAATTTCTTGGACATGTAATTTCAGCAGAGGGCATTACGCCTGACACGGAAAAACTTCAAGCTTTACGTTACATTACTGTTCCTACGACGAAGAAACAACTACGCAGTTTTTTGGGTTTAATTAACTTTTTTCGTAAATTTATTCATTACTCTGCTTTAGACACCCCTAGATTATGTCAATTGACAGGTAAAAACACTATTTGGTCCTGGGATAGGCAAGCACATTCTGAATTTGTGAACCTGAAAGAAGCCTTGTTGAATGCGCCACTTTTATCGCACCCAGATCTTACCAGAAATTTTTCCATTGCCACCGACAGTTCTAACACCGCTTTAGGCGTACATATTTTTCAGGAAATTGAAGAAGATGGTTGTACAGCCATTAAAAACATTGCCTTTGCAAGTCGCATTCTGTCACCTGCTGAGCGTAATTATTCTGTTACAGAACTTTAACCATTATGTGTTGTTTGGGCACTTACGAGATTTCGGCACTTTCTTTATGGAAGACAAACCACCGTTTACACAGATCTTAGAGCGATACAGTTTTTACTTTCGGCTAAATTTACACACGACAGATTAAGTAGATGGAAACTTTATTTGCAGGAATTAAATTTTACAGTTGTTCACATTCCCGGCGCACAAAATATTGTAGCAGACGCACTATCCCGTTCTCTTAACAAGAATCAGCAAGACATCGCAACCAACTTCTGCAAACCAACTTCCAGCGTCATGTACATTCAACAAGTTGCATTTGAAAATTTCATTTCGTCGTCATTACAAGACATAGCACAAGAGCAGTGTAAAGACAACGTGTGGAAAGAAATTAAACACCTTTGGCGAGATAGGAATAATGTTACCATTAGAAACCATTACACTGTATGCAATAATATTCTGTTTCGCCGCTCTCATCCTGACAGCAACAATTGGTTATTATGCATTCCTGACGAACTTGTTAACAAATTAATCTGGTATACTCATTTAAGTTACGCACATTACGGAGCCAGAAAATGTTTTCTTATACTGAGACAGAACTGTTATTTTACCAACATTGAGAAACGTATACGACGAGTTTTAGCGTCACGTAAAGTCTGCCAGAAAGCTAAATCAGACACGACTTCACATGTTCCTCCATTACATCCCCTTGTACCTGTTAAATTGAGACATATGGCCGCTGTAGAGATTTTTGGTCCGATTCCCAGAACTAATAGATGTTTTTGCTACATCTTTGTCGCTGTTGAACTCACTTCAAAATTTGTTACCTTCACTCCGTTACGCAAAGCTACTGCTAAAACTGTTTCGAAAGCATTTGTAAAACATTTTCTATTTCATGTAGGGCATGTGATGAAAGTAATTTCCGACAATGGATCACAGTTTCGATCTGCTATATGGACACGTATGTTACGAGCTAGAAACATTTCTCCGATCTATATATCCTGGTACCATGCTTCTTCGAACCCTTGTGAACGATTAATGAAAGAAATTGGTAAACTGTGTAGAATATACTGCCATAAAAACATATTGATTGGGACACATACATACTCTCATTCCAGGATGTAATTAATTCCATACCAAATGAATCTACTATGCTATCTCCGTCTGTTACACTGAAAAATGTTGAACCACCTAACAAAATTAAAGAATTAGTAACCTTTCCTACATCTCGTCGACTACGACACCATGAAATAATTGACATTGCGCTGAACAACATCAAACGTGCCGCAGAGCGCCGGAGAAGACAGCAAAAACAGGTTTGTACACGCCGTGACTTTCACATTGGACAGAAGATATTAGTACGTACACACTATTTATCCAACAGAGGAAAGAGTAGATGCAGTAAATTTGAGCTTCTATATGCAGGTCCATATCGGATTCGCAGCATTCCTCTCCCCAATGTAGTACACGTCGAAACTTTGAGAACCAGAAAAACCAAAGAGAACCACCACGTCTCCAACATCAAACCTTTTATTGAATGAACATACTTTATGATTTATCACACTGTAATGCCACTTCGTAATTTTTTATGACCACTTATGCAATTATATTCACATGAACACTTACTGATGATTATCGTATTTTTTCTTGGCAAGTGCCCCGCAAGGTAAGGTTAGCAGGTCGCTCTTCTTGTCGTTACACATCAGACCGTGCACATTTTTCCAGATAAACTTACGTATCTTATGAATAATTATGCAATTTTATCTAGTGACATATTAATTTTATTAAATTCTCTCTCCATTAAAGTCTTCAATTCTCGCCTCTATTAACTACACAACATACAAGCTGAACACAAAGAAGGTCACATTTCTTGTCACCATATATCAGACCGTGCATATTTTCCATTCTTCATGTACGTATGATTATTTTCCTGTTTTGTTTGTATGCGCTATGAAATATTTAAGATATAACAAACACCTGTTGACTTTGACATTTTTGCCTTATGATATCTTAACATCGTGCCTATTTTACATTTTTTTTTTTTTTTTGCTGCTACATTGTGATACTCTGTGTACATTTTTTGCACCTGCACACTGTCTATTTTTTTTTGACATATTACGTTTTCTGTCATGCTATGCTGTATGCTCAATTATGTTACTATAAACCAGTTTTTATTTAGTGGATATATGATTTAAATGCACGACATTAATCTTTGTTCATCATTTTTAGAAAGCAATAACGTGTAAAAGAAATAAATTAAACAGAAACGGGAATTTCACCTTCGGAATGAACGAAAGAAGATGCAATACCTCGTGACGAAGAGTAAATGGATCAGAATTAACAAGCATTAACAAGAATATACTATACACATCGTAGAATAGCAGTCTTAACAAATTTTTTCTTTCAGAATACGAGGCGATTGATGCAGGCTGTCAGACAGAACTACACATCTTAGTTTTAGTGATGAAATATGCTAGAAATAAGGAATAGTTGTATAATGAATAATGAAGTGACTTTTTTGCAGATGATAGTGAATGGTGATGAATAATGATGAAGAATATGCTACTATGGATAATGAAGTTTTTCTTTACAGGTGATGATAATAATGGAGATATGATAATATGGATAATGAAGTTTTTTCTTTGCAGATGAGGATAATGTTGAAGTTTATGTATTTATGCTATGTAGTGATTTAAGTATTTGTTGCAGTTCGTTTTGACAGTATGTCTTATGTCGTATGGTATGATGACTGAAGGTTTTGGAAAGGACAGTTAGAGAACATATATTTTATACACATTTCACTACCTGTTAATTCGAAGTTCACTACTTTTCAGCATAATATGCGTTTCTTCTTTCAGTTTAATAATCCATTTTTGTATTTTTGCAGGAGAAATTATTCATGAAATTAATGTGCTATAAGCAGTTGTTCATTAAACCTATGTCATTTATGAATGTGATCACATATACTCTACTTGTTTCATAACCTTGCTACAGCTGACTCATGACGAATGACGTTACACATCTTCATTTGCAGCAATAACTCAAAAGCAAATATTGTTATGCCCCAGTAATTAATTATCTATCTCAACGCAATGCATTGCTAGCACAAAAAAAAGGGGAGTTCTGAGTAATTCTGAGTAATGTTTCTAGTCACAGACGTTGAATAATAGTTACAGTATGTTACATTTTCAATATGTTCTATGTCATTTGAATGATGAATTCTGCGTAATACTGAATGATGCTTTGTAAAAATGCATAAATACTATGCCCATAGTTTCTGTAAATAATATTTTGTTATACTCTATAAATGCTATGCCAATAATTGACTCTCATTTTGAATGATGAAAAATGTTTTGTACTGGCCAATGAGTGCCAATTATTACTATAACTAAGTGAATTATGTTAATACTATGCCATTCTTTAGCTCCTGTTTTGAATGATGACTTCTGATGGTTTGTAACTGGCCAATGAGTGCCAATGTTCTCTGTAAACAGATAATTTATAAACATTATTCTGTAATACTACATACATGGTACAGAAATGTTCAGTAACTGGGCGATGAGTGCCACCAATTACTCAAATCAGTTGTGAGACTAGTGTAATTCTGAATGAAGATTAGTATGTGACTTAATGTCCTTCACCTTCTGACCTAATTACCAGAAATTACTGCAATATCCGCTTGTCCTGTCTATCCTCATGATCAAGGACCACTATATTTGGTTTTTGCACTAATTCTACGTTGGTGTACTTTACAAGAACGTGGTGTTGACACAACATGCTGTCCACCACCTTGAGCGATGGAGATGTTATTATGGTCCCACTGTTTGGTGTACCTAGTGTACTACCAAAATAATAGCATGGAATATTATTACAACATTTCAGTGTCTTGGCTACACTGATTAATACTTCAAGGAAAAGAACTTCAGATTGTCTCACTTGGTGTTGTGCTTCTGTAGGAAGATATGGACTTTCAGTGCAGCTGCGTGCAACCTAAAGTGCTACAACCATGACGCAATCCTTCCTATTCCTTTCCTAGTTCTTGTAAATTGGTAAACACTTATACAATGCGTTTAAATTCTTGTAAAAAGATAAATACATATACAGTGCGTGTGCACTTCATTTCATTTGTTAACAAGATCAGTTGTCCTAAATATGCTAAAGACTTACACAGTGCGTGTGCACTTTATTTCACTCCATGATATGTTATGTAAGAATGCTAAAGACTTCTACAGTGCGTGTGCACTTTATTTCACTCCATGATATGTTATGTAAAAATGCTAAAGACTTCTACAGTGCGTGTGCACTTTATTTCACTCCTTGATATGTTTATTTGTTGTAAAAATGCTAAAGAGTTTTACAGTGCGTGTGTACTTTATGCCATTTGTTAATATGATTTGTACTCAGTACGTATACATTTTGTGATTAGCTGATATGTTCTGAACTACAGTGTGTGTGCACTTTTGTCATTTGTCAATATGATTTGTACTCATTGCCTATACATTTTGTGATTTCCTGATATGTTCTGTACTACAGTGCGTGTGCACTTTTGTCATCTGTCAATATGATTTGTACTCATTGCGTATACATTTGTGATTTCCTGATATGTTCACTACTACAGTGCGTGTGCACTTTAGCCATTTGTTAATATGTTTTGTACTCATTGTGTATACATTTTGTCATTGCCTGATATGTTCTGTACTCAGTGCATGTGCACTATATTTTATTTCATGTTCTGCACCTATATGTATCTATATATTCTGTGATTGTAAAGTTAGTTAATTAATAAAAATTTGTTGCTCATGGCAAGTCCAATTGACTCACCATCGCTGCCAAATTTTTGCCCCTCCAGTGGAGGGTTATGTAAGACGTATGCGTTGCCAGCGATGGGCGAGGCATGACAGAGTCTCTGACCAGAGAGTAGTTTGTCGTTAGTTGTTGCTTGTCGCTAGACTGCGCTTGTCTGCGCGAGTCGACAGTAGTCGGCGCTTGTCTGCGTGAGTTGGCGGGAGTCGGCATGTGTCGGCTGTGTGCTCTGTTCGGTACTCTGGTCAGGACTCTGGAGGATGAGTATTGTTGTAGAAGGTAAAGAAGCAGCCTTGCGCATATCTAATAATGTATGTTAATTGTCATTTAATTTGTTCCAAAAAATGCCCCAATAATAATTTTTATAATATAAAGTAACTCTTTTAAAGAAAAGCATTCATTTCAATTTAAAGAATATTTCCAATGCATAATCATTCCTTCCAAGAATAAAAAAAAAATATACGCCAGCATTGCACGAAGCTGTGTCGAAAAATTTCTACTTAAGAGCAGATATATTTGCAGTTTTTATTGAGGTAAGAATTTTCCTTTTTTTTTTTTATTCAGAATACAGGGCCGAAGGTCAGCGCTGCAGTCCTCATAAAATTTATCAGGTTACAAAACTTTTTTTATTATTTTTGGTGTTTAGGAATTTTTCTGTTTCGAACTTAACATTAAATGAGAAAAGAATTTTGTGGTAAAATTAAATGTGAATGCATTTCTGCACACAGACTATAAATGGGAGCCAATTTTGTTCAGAGGTTACAATATTAGAAAAATTCATTTAATTATTAATTTTGTGGGGAGTTTACGCTTGGTTCATGGTTCATGGTCAATTTTCATTCATTCTTATATATATATATATATATATATATATATATATATATATATATATATATATATATATATATATATATATATATATTTGTGTGTGTGGGGACGTTACACAATTCGCACCCCCATCGTGTACATCTTGTGAATAATTTCCTTCAGGATAACGACAACGCTCGACTAGAGTGGCCAGCATGTTCTCCAGAGATGAACCCTTTAGAACACGCCTGGGATAGATTGAAAAGGGCTGTTTATGGACGACGTGACCCACCAACCAGTCTGAGGGATCTACGCCAAATCGCCGTTGAGGAGTGGAACAATCTGGACAAACAGTGACTTGATCAACTTTTGCATAGTATGCCACCATGAATACAGGCACGCATCAATGCAAGAGGACGAGCTAAATGGTTCAAATGGCTCTGAGCACTATGGGACTTGGGTCATCAGTCCCCTAGAACTTAGAACTACTTAAACCTAAGTAACCTAAGGACATCAAACACATCCATGCCCGAGGCAGGATTCGAACCTGCGAGCGTAGCGATCACGCGGTTCCAGACTGAAGGGCCTAGAACCGCTCGGCCACTCTGGCCGGCGAGGACGAGCTACTGGGTATTAGAGGTACCGGTGTGTACAGCAGTCTGGACCACCACCTCTGAAGGTCTCGTTGCATGGTGGTACAACATGCAAAGTGTGGTTTCCATGAGCAATAAAATGGGCGGGAATGATGTTTATGTTGATCTCTATTCCAGTTATCCGTACAGGTTCCGGAACTCTCGGAAGCGAGGTGATAAATAAATTTTTTGATGTGTTTATAATGGTGTGAACAGCATCCATCACCGAAACCTTGGGATGACTAATGTAGTAAAGACGACTGAAAATTAAACAATGCCTGCTGCTGTCTGTAGAACATAATGAGGTGAAACACGACACCGTTAAGGTATGTACGAAATTTGCGTACGCCGTAGACAGTTGCCATGGCCTCTTTCTCTGTTGATCCTGCCGACTTCAGTGTCTTGGAAATGTAAGCAGTGGTGTATTGAGAACAATCTGCGAAAGGAGAGTACCTCAGTACCGTGCTCTTAGAGTTCAGCTACTAGTATCAGTGGCTTCTCAACAGGATTGCACAAAGTGTGGTCTATATAACTTGTCTGAGGATGCGAAACGTTATGTCGCACTCTGATGACATTGCATTGAGAGCTGTAATACACTGGCAATGAAGAAATTGCTATACTTCATTTTACTTTGAGAGATGTAGTTCGTTCAGATTTCGTGGAGTAAGTCCTGCCATCATTGCGTATTGGTGCTCTATATAGTACTGACATGGGGGGGGGGGGGAGGCTTGAAAATTTCAAAGGGATGTCGTTGACACTGATACAAACCGAACGGCCAGTTGGAACTCCGGATGCAATGGAAGTTTAAACATATTTCGGGGAAGATCTACGGATATATATTTGCCTCCGTTTGTTTTGAAAATAAACCTCTGAGGTGTGTGACTGGAAACATAGCTACAACAACTTCAGGATTTACTTCATGGAATTATTCAAAAGTCCAATGGAGCTGTCTACAATTTGAACAATTACTAATGGTTATTTACAAGGAAAATTGCCCGACAGCTGTACGTTTTGAGCAGTTATTTTACTCAGAGAACCAGTATCAGCATCTCAATAGTGCCATCTTCAAGCCCCATATACACTTCATGAATAACAGTCAGATGTATCGATACTAGCAAACTGGAGCGATCAGTATCTGGATACTGTGAATTCGTTATTCGAATGTTTCCTTCGAAGGCTTGACGAACCGCTGTCCCGCTTCGACAATGGATTAACAGAGAACTACTAATGGGGATACTCAGGAGCTAGATAAGATGAGCCTAATGATTTATTATTTATTTTTTTGAAAATTTCGTCACGGATCACAGAAGTTTATTAATCAGGTAACTGATTTCGGTCGATGATGACCATATTCAGGCCTAAAGATAACACCATTGGCCGAAATTAATTACCTGATAATACATTTTTATGCATATAATCTTTTATTTTTACGTCTCAAGATGGTAATCGTTGACCGAAATTAATTACCTAATTAAGAAATGTATTGATTTGCATGAAAAATTCTTGTATCTCTGTGGAACATCACTGCGAATATGTCGTAACTTGACAATCATGATTTGATACTTAAGCCTTGACACTCACAGAAGATAACAGTTATAGGTCTGACTCGGGCAAAGTGGGAAACTACAGTTTTCTTGACGAGAATCTGAGCCATTATGTCCTTTCTTTAGCCTACAAAAAATTAAGTACATACGGCGATGAGTCAAAACATTACGAGTAGATGCTTAATAGCTTCTCTGACCATTGGCAAGATATTCGCGAAAGTAAGTTGCGGCTGATTTGCTTACGCGGTGAAGGCCTCATACAGCGACCCAGATAGGTTTCAAAGGATTTGCATCAGGTGAATTTGGTCGTCGCGACATCAACGTTATTTCACCATACTGCTCCTCAAACTATCGTAGATGATTCTGGGTCCGAGACGCCGACAGTTATACTGCTGAAAGATGGCATCACCGTCAGGGAAGACATGAAGCATAATGGGATTCTGGTGGTTCATTGTTGTCAGCGTGCCTCCGGTTACCACAAGTCCCATTCAAGGGGAGGAGAGTGTCTCCCATAGCATAATACTGCGTCCGTGGTACGCTGCACTTTTCGAACCGCCGTTCTCCTCGATGACGGCATTTGTGGAGACGGCCATCGATTCTTTCTTTTTCTTTAATGTGATTCATCCAATGAGCCGACACGTTTCAATTGACCGACAGTGGAATACCGATGGTCCCGTGCTACTGCAATCGTAATTGACGACGTCATTGGGTTAACATGTGAACACGTAGGGGTGGGCTGCTGTGGAGCTCCATGTTCAACAATGTACGATGAACTGTGCGCTCCGACACACCTTTGAATGCACCAGAGTCGTGGACGTCCAACCACTTGCCACCTAGTGGTAGTTTCACTGTTCTTCCACATCTTTCCGTAGATGCTCACGGCAATAGCCCTTGAACATTCGAACAGCTTCGCCGTTTTAGAGATACTCGTTCAAAGGCTCTGCGGAATAACAATCTGCCCTTTGTCAAAGTCGCTTATCTCAGTGGATTTCCCCATTGACAGCCCATATCTTTGCTAGTGTGTTGTTTGCTCCGTTTACGTACTTTTGCTACCGCATCACCCATGTGGTTCGCTATCGGATGCCATCATCGCGTAAAGATATCAGTGACCCATTATTTAGCGAGTTACATGACCGGTGCATAAACATTTAATGCCACAAATCAACCAGCAAACTGTAGAATTCCTCACACAGAATCAGTGATGTATTTCGTTCCAAAGACGAACAAACAATCTATTAAGCAAGTGATCATAATGTTTTGGCTCATCACTGTATTTGTTACCGTTGAACGGACACGTGCTCGTTGTGAAGCTCTTCGTAAATTTCAGAAATTCTAGTATTATATTCTCAAATTTGTAACACATTGAGCCGTGACGCCATTGAGTTAGTAGTCTGTTCCGTCTGGTGCCACTGCCTCAAGGGTAGCATCGACTCTCCCTCTTGCGGCCCCATTGTCAATATCTATGAGGAAGGGTTAGTATCTGTGGGCTGTGTCCTTAGAAGGTCTTTGCTTGCCGATATATATACAGGTTCACCGGACCGAGAGGGACGCACCAAGTTTTTGGATTAGCGGTAGCGTTGCGACAAGAGGCGGTCACGACGTCCAAGCGGCCGAAGCCACGAGCTACGCAAGGAGGGCCTGCGCAGAGCGAAGATATCGGAGTACTTAATCGGGGTCTGTGTCGACTACAAGCAGCAGGCGGACATCCCGTCGGTTGGTTGGCAACATTCGTGTCGGACGACCGCTCGTGGCTTGGCTGCCCCCTTCTACCTGGCTGTCATCGGCACCACACAGTAACCTCCACGACGGACTGTGGATCCAAGGAACTGCTAGCTGATAAAGAGGACTAACATTCAGTAATCCTCGTGATTACTGGTGTCATTGTCTATCCGACCTCCTAATTATTTTCTGGTTTGTACCCGACAAGTGATGCTACGTAGCAAACCCAGATGCATAGCAGCAGCAGTGGTCGGAGAAGCGACTGGCAAATGAATCTTGAGCGGCGCGGAGTGGCCGCGCGGCTAGAGGCGCCATGTCACTGACTGCGCGATCCCTCCTGCCGGAGGTTCGAGTCCTCCCTCGGGAATGTGTGTATATTGTTCCTGGCATAAGTTAGTTTAAGTTAGTGTAAGTAGTGTGTAAGTCTGTGGATCGATGACTTCAGCAGTTTGGTCCCTTAGGAATTCACTCATATTTGAACATTTGAACGAATCTCCTTACGCGGACCACTGGTATGTGCTTGTTGATGCCATGTATCAAATGATTGAGTGTAGCAATAATAATGGCTGGAGAAGCGACTGGATCATAAACAACGAACATTAAGTTTAAAAATAATCATTAAGTTTGCAAACATAAAAATCGGACTTAACTCGTCGTGCAAGCTTACTCATGCGGTATGAGTGGATCATAGCTAACGAACTTCAAGTTTGCAAACAAAAGACCCAGCTGGGGCTGGCTGCGCAGGCTGTTTTACGTTGTCCCAGAGGCCACTGGTTCGCACTTAGTGATCTTACGTATCAAATCATTGGGCGTAGGGGTATTGGTGGTCAGAGATGTGCCTTGATCTTAGCTAAGGTGTGGTGTCACCGCTAGACACCACACTTGCTAGGTGGTAGCTTTAAATCGGCCGCGGTCCATTAGTACATGTCGGACCCGCGTGTCGCCACTGTGTGATCGTAGACCGAGCGCCACCACACGGCAGGTCTAGAGAGACGGACTAGCACTCGCCCCAGTTGTACGACGACTTTGCTAGCGACTACATTGACGAAGCCTTTCTCTCATTTGCCGAGAGACAGTTAGAATAGCCTTCAGCTAAGTCCATGGCTACGACCTAGCAAGGCGCCATTAGTTACTTCATGAATCTAAAGTGTCTCACTTGTATCATCAAGAATGCTGTATACCAAAGGGCGATATAAAAGTTAAGTGTTCTAGTAGCTACGTTCTTTTCTTTATCACATTCATTACGAATCCTGTTCCAGACTTCGCACCAGACGGCGTGAGTTGACGCGTGCCCTTTCGGCTACTTCACTGTGGACTGGCTGCCTTGTCAGTCCACTACATTGGCGACGAGTCTAAAAAGGGACTTTAGCGTTCGTATTGCACTAATTTGCTTGTGTCATGGCTTCGCCACATTCTCCAGATGTACTGTCCGAATTTTATCGCTTGCAGAATCAGCAGACGCAGGCGTTATTGGATGCCCTTGGACAGTTCGTCCAGGGTCAACGTGCACTGCAAAACGATGCGGCCGCCGCCGCTTCATCGCTACCGCAGCCACACCATGCTGTTGCACCTCAATTTAGGCCCTACGAGGCGGCCAACGAGACATGGCCGGAATGGTCCCGACAATTTGGATTTCATCTCGCCGCCTACAGAATTCAAGGTAATGAGCGGCAGCCGTTTTTGCTTTCGTGTGTAGGTGTGTCCCCCTACCGTGTGATAGTGAAATTGTTTCCCCGGCGCGACGTAGCAACTCCGTCATAGGAAGAAATTTTGTCTGCTTTAGATGCCTATTTCAAGGAAACAGTCAATGTCGTTGCAAAAAGGTATGCGTTCTTTCGTACAAAACGTACGGCCGGTCAGACTAATAGGGTGTGGCTTGCATCATTGCAAGGACTTACTAGGGATTGTGCATTTGAATGTGACTGTGGACTCCCTTATTCAGATACTATGGTGCGTGATGCAATAGCACAGAACGTTTCTGATGTTCGCATACGGGAACAGATTTTGAAACTAGTTAATCCCTCCCTTCAACAAGTGATAGACATATTGGATAGGAAAGACACACTTGACTTTGCTCAGGAATCATTTGCAACTTCGCCAGCCGTGTGTCACATTAACCGGCCCGCCAGGCCCGCTGCACGGAACGCTAACCTGCCCTCGCGCACGTCTGCGCAGCTGCGGCCTAGCTCGCAAACACGTGTGCTGCGTAAGCATGCAAATGCAGTGAAATCATGCCCGCGGTGTGCAACTAGACATTCGCGTGACAATTGCCCGTCACGCCAAGCTATTTGCTTTTACTGTCATAAGAAAGGACATGTTCAAAGTGTTTGCCAGAAAAAGCTCAGATCAGACAATCACAACCATTCCAGGCCCTTTGCTTCGCGCCGGAATAGAACCAAGGACACACCGGCTCGGTAACCTTCGCCCATGGACATTCATGTAGTTAATTCCACTCCGCCCAGTGTTCCTCTCGCTAACAGTGACTGTGTTCGTCCCACAAAAAGTGTGCGTCGCCGTCGACGCAACTCCCGTCACGTCGCACGTGATTCTGTGCCAGTGTCAGTTCAAATTGCACGTGACAGTCGCTCTTGTCGTCAGCAGGACAATAAACTTTTTGTAGACTTGGACTTTGAAGGCAAAGTGATACCAGTCCAGCTCGATACCGGAGCTGCAGTTTCACTACTCAATCACGACACGTACAACCAACTGGGCAAACCTCCGTTGCGTGCTGCACGTGTTCAGTTGACTAGTTATTCCGGACAAGCTATCCCTGTGTCAGGACAGTGCACTCTTCTTGCTACATACAAGGAACAAACAAAACTTGTGTCTTTTTATGTTCTTCGTTCTTCTTCGGCAGTGAACTTGTTTGGTTTAGATTTATTTCAATTGTTTAACTTGTCTATCGTCAATCAGGTCCTATCAGTGAATCAGACTGTGCCTTCAGCCAGTGTTTCTAGTCTCTGCGAAGAATTTGCAGACATTTTTGCACCGGGCCTTGATTGCGCTAAGAACTATGAAGCACATTTGGAACTGAAAGTGAACGCGCAACCGAAATTTTTCAGGGCGCGCAATGTTCCCCACGCATTGCGTGATGAGGTCGCCAGAACATTAAACGATTTAGAATCGCAAGGTGTAAATGAACGTGTGCAGGCTTCTCTCTGGGCATCACCCTTAGTTATTTTGCAAAAACCTTCCGGAAAATTGATACTTTGCGTGGACTTCAAGGCAACTGTGAATCCACAACTTGTGACTGCTACTTTTCCTTTGCCCCGCCCGGAAGTTCTTTTTGACAAACTGTGCCCGGGAACGTATTTTTCAAAGTTGGACCTAGCAGATGCGTACTTGCAAATACCGGTGGACGAAGAATCCCAGCGAGTATTGGTGGTTAACACGCATCTTGGATTGTATCGCTTCAAAAGACTGCCATTCGGGTGTGCATACGCCCCTGCATTGTTTCAGCAATATCTACAAACTGTTTGTGCGTCGGTCCCTACTGCTGCGAACTATGTGGACGATATTGTGATCTCCGGAAAGACAGAAGCCGAACATTTAGCCAACCTACGCACATTATTTCAGGTCTTGCGACAAAATGGTCTTCGCTTGCGGAAGGACAAATGTGTTTTTTTTTTGCTCGTGACTTACCATATTTGGGACATGTAATCAATGCCCTAGGCATACATCCGAGTCCAGAGCACCTCCGTGCCATACAGGACTTGCCTTCGCTACAGAATGTGAAGCAGCTACAGAGTGTGTTGGGAAAAATTAACTATTATCACCGCTTTCTGCGCAATGCCTCTTCCATTTCAGCTCCGCTTCATCGCTTACGCCGTAAAGGTGTTCCGTTCGTCTGGACGACGGAATGCGAACGCGTCTTTCGCCAGTTGAAATCGGCGTTGCTTTCAAATACTTGGCTTACGCCATTCGATCCCCAGAAACCCCTTTTGTTGATGGTAGATGCATCGGATTTCGGGATCGGTGCTATGCTTGCGCACAAAGATGGATCGCATGATCGCCCTATTGCCTTTGCGTCAAAATTGCTCTCGTCTGCGCAACGCAATTATTCACAAATAGAGAAAGAAGCTTTGGCTCTCGTGTTTGGTGTTACGAAGTTTCATGATTTCTTGTATGGTCGTCACTTTACCATCATCACGGACCACAAACCTTTGACATCGCTTTTTCATCCGGACAAGCCTGTACCTCCACGTACAGCGCAGAAATTCATTCGCTGGTCTATTTTCCTCTCGCAGTACCGCTACGATATCTTGTATCGGTCCACTGCTAAGCACGGAAACACCGATGCGTTGTCCCGTTTGCCTGTTGCTGCGGATAAAGCATTCGATTCTTCCGAACTTGCTTGCACGTTCATTGACTCGGAAACCGATGACGTGGTCGAATCGTTTCCGATTGATTTTCGTCGTGTAGCTACAGCCACAGCTGCTGACCCTGTCCTTGCTACTGTTTTGCGTTTTGTTGCTACGCAATGGCCCTTGTCCAAGTCACGGATCGAGGATCCGTTGGTTCGCCGATTTTTTGCACACAAGGAGAAACTTTTTGTACGACGTGGTGTTTTGTTGTTGCGTTCTGATAATGATCAGTTCAGAGTCGTGGTCCCACGTTCGTTACAGTCCTCTGTCTTACGCCTTCTTCACCAAGGACATTGGGGTATAGTGCGAACGAAACAACTTGCTCGTCAGCACTGTACTTGGTTCGGAATCGATGCTGCGATTACGAATATGTGCTCTTCTTGCATGGCGTGTGCCGAACAACAATCCGCCCCACCGCGGAAATTCTTTGCATGGCCAAAAGCCACTTCCCCTTGGCAACGCTTACATATCGATTTTGCTGGTCCATTCTGGAATGCCCGCTGGTTGGCTGTTGTCGATTCCTTCAGTAATTTTCCATTTGTTGTCCAGATGTCTTCCACGACGTCTTCTGCCACAATCCAAGCGTTGTCTGCTATTTTTTGCATTGAAGGTCTTTCACAGACTATTGTTTCCGACAATGGCCCACAATTCATGTCCGCAGAATTTCCGTCATTCTGCAAGGCCAATGGTATTCAACATCTGACATTCGCGCCGTTTTCGCCTCAGTCAAACGGTGCCGCTGAACGATTGGTCCGGACTTTCAAGTCACAGATGTTGAAGTTGAAAGAGTCGCATTCTCGGGAGGACGCTTTGTTGCTCTTTTTGTCCTCGTATCGCTCTCAGCCCCGAGATGGTCGCTCGCCGGCTGAGTTGCTCCATGGTCGTCCTCATCGAACCTGGATGTCTTTGCTGCATCCGCCGCATCAGGTTCCTGTGCAGCGGCAGACTCCTGCTTTTGCTCCTGGCGACGTTATCTTCTATCGCAACTATCGAGGTTCACGGCGTTGGCTCGCAGGGCGCATTCTTCGCTGCCTCGGCCGCGCGATGTATTTGGTTTTGGGGGCCTCTGGTGAGGTGCGTCGGCATCTCAATCAGCTGCGCCTCTGTCGTCGCCCGGGTTCTGCCGCTCCCCGTCTGCTTTCAGTGACGGTGCCGTCCGGTCAGCGCCCTGGGGACCCATCTACTGGCTCGCCTCATCCCCAGGTGTTACCGACGATGCCTTCCATTTTGCCCCATGGCGACGCGCCGCTGCCGCCGCCGCCGCCGCCGCCGCCGCCTGTTCTCCCGCCGGCGCCGCCCGCAGTGGACGCTTCGCTGCAGCCGCCCAGCGCCTCCCTGGGTCACGCGCCGCCGATCGCTTCCCGTGACCAGCTGTCCTCCGCCATGGAACTCTTGCCCGCTCCGGCTCAGATGTCGTCATCGCGCGTCGGATCCCCCGACGAAATGGAGGTCGACCCTTCGGCCCCTCCTGTCTCATTACGGGCGCATACACCGCATGTTGACGTGCACCCTGGACTAGGTTTTCAGGCGTTTCCTAGCTCCCCTCGGACCGAATGGCCGGGTGCGGGTGGCACGGTCTCGCCTGTTGTTAGGCTCCCCTCCTCATCGCATACGTCCACATGGGGTCCTCCTCACGGCGGGCGGAAGCCTTATCACACGACCGTTCGCCGATTTGCGGGGGAGGAATGTGGTGTCACCGCTAGACACCACACTTGCTAGGTGGTAGCTTTAAATCGGCCGCGGTCCATTAGTACATGTCGGACCCGCGTGTCGCCACTGTGTGATCGTAGACCGAGCGCCACCACACGGCAGGTCTAGAGAGACGGACTAGCACTCGCCCCAGTTGTACGACGACTTTGTTAGCGACTACACTGACGAAGCCTTTCTCTCATTTGCCGAGAGACGGTTAAAATAGCCTTCAGCTAAGTCCATGGCTACGACCTAGCAAGGCGCCATTAGTTACTTCATGAATCTAAAGAGTCTCACTTGTATCATCAAGAATGCTGTACACCAAAGGACGATATAAAAGTTAAGTGTTCTAGTAGCTACGTTCTTTTCTTTATCACATTCATTACGAATCCTGTTCCAGACTTCGCTCCAGACGGCGTGAGTTGACGCGTGCCCTTTCGGCTACTTCACTGTGGACTGGCTGCCTTGTCAGTCCACTACATAAGGAATATAAATTTAGCAAACATACACATCATGTGAAGCTCACTGCGCCGACTTTCTTATACGGTCCTAGGGACCACAGATTCGCGCCAAGTGAAATAACAGTAGGGAGATGCCTAATGTAAATAGCGCCGACGATGCTGTGACCTAGCAAACCACGCTGTTCGAATCGCTGCCGGCTTCACTGATGTATACGACAGTAGTAACAGCAGTGAAGATGTTAGATAATTTGGACTAGAAATGGATGATCTCTTGGAACCAATTATTTCATCAAAATTAATTTGGATCGTTTTGGATAGATGTAAATTCACTCCCTCTTAACAGATCCTTTACTCAACTATGTGAAAAATTGTCAGCATTTCCATAAGGTGTGCTAGTGCTGTAAGGCCTGTTTGAAATTTGTACGCCACTAAATAGAAATTCGCACGACCTAAGGGTATACCCATACTCACTGAAGCCTAGAAAATCTGCCATACCTGAAGGGCGCATTTTTGTGTACCAGCGCATAATTACGAAAATCTTACAATCTATCTGTGCGCTTTGTATGGACCAACCGTCAATCGTTTTAAAGTTAATTTCGTCCCAGGTTCATTAAGCAAGCGTCAGGACGTCATGGGAGATGTTCATTCAACTCCGCTGGCATGCGTTATAATGGAGACCTTCGCGCACCACGGTATAGTTCACTGTTAAATTTCCGTTAATTTCTTTTCTTAGGAGAGTAACGCAAAATGTTGTTTCCTACTACGTGTAGCTTCCTAAAAGACCATAGATGTAAAATTAGGGAGATTAGTGCCGGCCGCTGTGACCGAGCGGTTCTGGGCGCTTCAGTCTGGAACCGCGCGACCGCTACGGTGGCAGGTTAGAATCCTGCTTCGGGCATGGATGTGTGTGATGTCCTTAGGTTAGTTAGGTTTAAGTAGTTCTATGTTCTAGGGGACTGATAACCTCAGATGTTAAGTGCCATAATGCTCAGAGCCATTTGAAACATTTGTGAGAGATGCAGAACTCACATAGGGAATTACCAAGAATCGCTCTTCCAACTCAATTCGTGACTGATACAGGAAAGGGGAAAGTCTCAGTGATACACAAAGACCCTCCACCACACACCATTACTTGACTTACGGAGTCTGTAGATGTAGAAGTGTTCAAAATCGTTCAAATGGCTCTGAGCACTATGGGACTCAACATCTGAGGACATCAGTCCCCTACAACATAGAACTACTTAAACCTAACTAATCTAAGGATATCACACACATCCATGCCCGAGGCAGGATTCGAACCTGCCAACGTAGCGGTCACGCGGTTCCAGACTGAAGCGCCTAGAACCGCTCGGCCACAGCGACCGGCACTAATCTCCCTAATTTTACATCTATGGTCTTCGGTTCTCAAAAGTTCGTGTTGACACGTCTGGGCTCACAGGCCCTCTAAGTGTGGTGTCGTAGCTGTACGATCTGCCACTGCTGCCCTTACAGTATCACGGTCCTGGCGGGCGTCCGTGCCTCTTGGACGTCCACAAACTCGTGTACAGGCGTGAGAATGTTCACGTAAACACTGATACCACAGTCGTTGCATAACTGACACGGCACGTCCAACATGTGTAGCAATTCCCCGATGGACCAGCCCGACACTCGGAAGATCACAATTTCACCCCATTCAAACTCGCTCAGTTGGCTGCAGGATGGACGAATGCGTCCCAGTGGCGTGGTTACGTGCTTGCTTCACACGTTGCCACCATTCTGAGCCTTCTGACTGTAGGCATTCCCTATTAAAGGGGAGACACAGATGGAACTCTGGTAGCGTATTGCATTCCACTAGAAACACCTGTAGATTGATAGCAATACATGCTAACTGCCA
This sequence comes from Schistocerca nitens, assembly GCF_023898315.1. NCBI lineage: Eukaryota > Metazoa > Arthropoda > Insecta > Orthoptera > Acrididae > Schistocerca > Schistocerca nitens. Next base: position 704,184,534 of record NC_064617.1, on the reverse strand, counting down.
GACAGTGCACCTAGTCACGCATCCTGAGGTACAAAGTTGCTGCACAAAAGAGAATTTGCATTGTTGCGGCATGATCAAAGTAGAAATTCGATCCGTACAAGAACCTTATTCCGCTGTTTGATGGTATTGTTAGTATAAGCGAGTTAATTAAACAATGTTTAGGTAGAACTGCTGTGCTCCTCAACGTAACTGACAATACATTATCTATATGTACATCCTTCCGACGTCAGTGTGTAACTTCTGTCCAAAATACGACGAACAAACGTTGATATTAGGTAACTAACTCACTGGATGTCTATATTCTTTATTAAAAACTATTTCTGGTTTCTTTTTGTTGCTGTCATAGATTTTATCTTTACCATAAATACACTCACATACTGTTCACTTATGCCTGCGTCTGATAAATTTTGCTGTTGTTTTAATCGCAATCTTACAGAAAAGGTGGCTTGTGTGCTTGGCAGTCAGCACTAAGCTTTCAACTCCCAGAAAACTTAATTAACTGTTCTTTTGTTTAAAGCTATGTTCAAGTTCGTCGTTTCCCTTGTTTCGCCGCCTGCACCCACGCACGCTGAGGGCACACAGGACTTTGTGACAATGTGCTGACGGCACATAATTTGTGGCTCTCGACGCGCAGTGTTTCAGAGCGTAATGAAGCATTCAGCCGCTGCTCCGTCCGCGAACGCGTTATCAGTTCATCTGTATTACGCGGACACTTACTTTACAACACACACGGAAATTACAACCTATACGTTCCAATTACGTCACATAATTTGTCATCAGTCATCATAGCTTCAGTCTGGTGTGCAGCACAAATTCCATCTCGTTCAGAACTGCATTCGGAATGAATGTCAAGTTGACACCGCACTCACATTCTGCAGAGGGATACTCATTTATTTCCTTGTAAATTTGATTCACATAACAATCAAGGTGAGTCTCATGTTTAACTATTAAATAAAACATAAATTTCTCTCAGCGTGTGAGCCACTTTTCTTGTGTAGAGACTCAGTCCATTTTAGTGCACACCCTTAAATGACAAGATATACGCAACTGCAGGGAAGAGTTTTGAGACTAGAGGGTAGTGCACCTAAGGACACTCGATATATTTTGGTCGGTATTTCAGGATAACGACTGATTTTAATCACTTGGAAGAAAGCGCACTAGAAACCACCATGGAGTTTCCTTTATGTTTTAAAGCTATTTGTTGTTCACCAAGAGGCTGTGTTTTGCGCATCATCTGCAAATATTTCTTGATCCACACCGTATAACATATTAAAGCTATTTGGAACATATTGTTAATTTTTCAGTTAAAGAATTTTATAGTGTATATAATCTACATGCTGTTACAACTATTTGCGAGGGGACCTTTTTTCTGAAAGTCGGTTGCTTTTATGCAGGATTCCATTACATCATATTATCCCCACTCATTTGGCTACAAAACTACATTTTTCACCATAAACTCCGTTCAATGTGACGGATTACGCCACCTCATTGCGAGGGCCTGTCTGATGGTTGGTTCAAATGGCTCTGAGCGCTATGGGACTTAAGTTCTGAGGTCATCAGTCCCCTAGAACTTAGAACTACTTACACGTAACTAACCTAAGGACATCACACACCTGCGACAATAGCGGTCGCGCGGCTCCAGACTGTAGCGCTTAGAACTGCTCGGCCAGGTTTGTCTGACCACATGGTCATACAGACACTGGAGTCTGTGACAGTGTTCGACCAAACATTGTAACGATCATCCTCGTAACGCACAAGCAGTTTCACACAGGTGGTCCTTCATCACTCTTTATGGTCTTCCGTTAGGCTGCGAGGAACCCAGCGGGAGCAACCTAACTGAGTGCCACAACTGGTAGACGAGTGTGCCTGCACTACCAAAAGAGACGTACAGTAAAGAAGCGGGGTGCTCAGTTGTGTTCCGTCGATCGCCTCGAATGAGAGTGTCCGCACGTTCCATCTCTGTAGGAATCCCAGCTGTGTGTGGGCGCCCTGCACACGGCAAAGTCGGAGAGGTTTGCACGACCTTGTTGCAATGATAACAGACGCCTCGCCCAATGACTAACAGCGCTTTTGTTGACTTTCAGATCTGCGTAGATATTGTGCAAGTGCCCATTAATATCTGAGATGCTCAGGTTTTCCGGCAAAAGAAATTCAATGACAGCTGTCTGCTTGTAACATACCTCTGTTACAGACACCTTGCAGAAGATTACAGATAGCGCCGCAACCAATTGGCAATTCATGAAAGTATATGGGTTGAAGCGGCAGTATTCGACGATGCCCCAAAGTGAATTTCGTCTTTTGTTGAACCGAAACTGTCCGAGAAACAAAACAGTATTCCATTACTTTTTGAACGCCCTCGAATATAGAATGTGCAAGTTACGCCACACATTGTCGGTCGTGGACCGTATTATTCCTTGAAACAAGCCATAAGAGGCAGACCGTCCAGCGCATCCTGGGAGGCGGAATCAATGTGAAAGCAGAGGACCTCCTATTGGTCAAAGGCAGGATCAGGGTCTGCTGGGAGACATGACAAAGCGTCAGCATTAGTATGGTTGGCGGTGGGATTATACCGGATGGTGTAAGCGTAATTACATAAAAATAATACCCAGCGCTGAGGACGTTGAGCTGTCCACTCTGGAAGGCGAGAGTGGGGTCTGAAAAGAGTAACCAAGGCTTATGGTCCGTGAGGAGGGTGGATTTTGCCCCAAAGATATAGGTGTGAAATTTTTGGACGGCGAACTTGATGACCAGGGCCTCCTTTTCAATCTGGGAGCTGTTCCGTTGTGCTGGGGTCAACGTCTTAGAGGCACAAGCGATGGGCTATTCGGAGCCATCAGCATCCCGGTGCACGAGAACGGCCCCAATGCTGTATGCCGACGCATCAGCTGCCACAACCAAGGGGCGGTCCAGAGAGAAGGGAGTAAGGCAAGAGGCGGACTTCAGCATCACCTTTAAATGGAGAAAAGTCTGGTCACAGGCAGGAGTCAAAACAATAGGTAGCCCTTTGCGACGCAAGTGATTGAGGGGTTGAGCAACGGAGGTAGCCTGGGGCAAAAACGTTAAGTAATAAGTAACCTTGCACAAAAACACCTGAAGTTCAGATAAGTCCTTGGGACAAGGAAGGGCCTCAATGGCTGTGACATTACGACCTGAAGGGTGAATGCCATCTTTGCTAAGCCAGTGGCCTAAGTATTCCACTTCCAGTTGAAAAAAACAATACTTTTCCAGCCGACAGCGTAGACCAGCAGACTGCAGAGCGTGAAATAAGGCGCTGAGGTTTTACAGATGTTCCTGGCGGGAACACCCAGTGACCACGTTGTCATCCAGATAATTCACACAGGCATGGATAGGCTGTGTAAGTTGCTCCAGGAATCGCTGGAAAATGGCCAGCGCCGAAGAGACACCAAAGGGAAGGCGCTTCTACTTATACAATCCGAAAGGTGTGTTGATAACCATGATGTTCTGACATTCGGCATCCAAGGGATACTGGTGGTATTCCTCAGCCAGGTCGTTCTTGGAAAAATACTCTCCCCTTGGAAGCTTCGCAAGAAGGTCTTCCTGTCGTGGAATGGGGTAAGTGTCAATGAGGGACTGAGCATTGACTGTAGCGTCGATGTCCCCATGCAGCCAAAGAGACCCATTGGGTTTCAGTATGACCACCAGTGCTGTTGCCCATGCACTGTAAGTTACAGGCTCCAGCATGCCAGCGGCCTGGAGCCGATCAAGTTCCTGCTTGACTCCTGGCCGTAAGGCCACTGGAAGGGACCGGGCCCGGAAAAAGTGAGGCTGTGCATCTGGCCATAGGGTGATGTGTGTCTGAAAGCCGGAAGCACATCCGAGATCCGGTGCAAACAACGACGTAAGAGTGGAGCACAGATCGTCCAAGTCCTGAAAGGAAACAGCCGTGGAATCGACCTTAACTTCATCGGGAATTGAAAAGCCAAACAGTTTAAACGCATCCAGGCCAAAAATATTGGAGGCCGAAGAATGGTCGACGACAAAGAGGGTATGCAGCCATGTAACATGCTTGTACGTCGCCTGGATGACGAACTGCCCACAAAGGGGAATGGAACTGTCTCTGTAGGCGACCTAACAGCGAGAGGTAGGCGACTCTAATTAAAACTCTTTCTTATTATTGTTTTGTGATGTTTTGAATCGTGATGAAAGTCTTTGTGTGTTGAATGCAGCTTGCCGCTAACTTGGTGTAATGTTTGTCTGTACAGAAGTGTATCTGTCGTCTTTATCGTTCCTTCACTCTCACACTTGAATCAGTACAGTAAAGTCAGGGCTTCGTGTATTATGATTGGCTGATCCGTAAAAGGACAGACAAACAATTATACTACTGGAGGATTGTAAGTAATTTCTAGAATTACATTCACTCTCTCTCTCTCTCTCTCTATAATTTATCTGTGTACAATGAAAATATATTACTTGAGATCAGCCTCGTCGAATCTCTGGTAGAACCCCTCGTCTTAATATTTAGCGGCAGTTTTGCTAGAAAAGATCTTTACGTTTGTTATTATTATTAAGCGCTGCATTCAGTTGGGAAAATCGATCGTTTGAACAATCCGTTCAATTTACGACAGATCTAATATTTCAGATGTGGACGAAGCCTTTTTGGACGATTTGTAAAACTCATAGATTGCAGGTTCTCTTCGTCACAGCTGAAACTTCCCAATTAATTACAGGCCCAGACAATCATCAATGATTCACACAGAGAACTCATTCTTCATTCACTCTGTAATAAAATGTTCACAAACCTGATTTCAGATGAACGGTTTATATTAAATCCTTTGTTGTACAGATTCCGTTTTCTGGTATTTTAAATCTCAAGAGATTTATTTTCACAGATTTATTATTTCTTTATGTCTCCCACTAGCGGCACAAATTTCCCTTGTTCGTTTTAATGCGAAGAAGAGTACCCAAAAAACTTCTTTAACACTCCGATTTTGGAAAAAGTTCCGTTCTCTCTCTCTCTCTATCCCAACTATATTAACCATGGAGCATACATATCTGTACCTCTGTTGTTCCAGAGAATAAACGTACTAGAAAACTACCTTGGCGTCGACGAGCTGTCGGCGCATATCTTACTAGAAAATCTGATCAGATACTTTTTAAACGTAAATAAATGTGGATGATTTGATGTATCACTATTAATTAGTGCGTGGTAGAGGGTAATTTTCCGTGGGGATATTACAATGCCCCTCGCAGCGAGCGAAGTTTGTGAGCTCAATTTTGATTCACCGAACACACTTCGCGAGCTATCTATTAATGTGGATAACACGGAAGTGATGATTGTCAGTCCTCCGACTGAAAAAGAATATTATGTTTGAGACAGACGAAGAAAAGAAATGTGGAAAACAGAAGAAATGAAGAGACAGGTATCGCGGCTGTATTGCTTTTACGTGCATCTCGGTGTTATGTTTGCTGTGCACAACCAAGGAAGATGATCTTTCATAGACTGTTGTCAGGGTCTACCCATTCGGGAACTTTCTTAAGCAGGGAAACCTTGGAAAACCTCTTAAGCTTAGACCCCCAGCCTACGATACATAGAAGATAGGAAAGCCTATAGAAGAACAAAAATAATTTTGAAATTTGTCTTTAAAGAAAAGATAGGGATCAATTTGTCTCACAATTTGGAAAAAGGTAGTTTGTGCCTCTAGCAAAAAAGCTTTTTACAATAAATAACGTGAATTTGCGTTTTACAATCTTGCTCCTAGTACAATATCTTGCGGTGCTAAACTCCCCCGGGTCTTGCATGTCCCCGACGTCCACATTTGTAGTCGGTCTTCTACGCGGCCCCCTTTGTAGTAGATCTTCTACGCGGCCCACAATGGGAAGAGTAGAAGGAACCGGGATACTCGAATTGACATGCAACATTCATTCCCAAAAGAATTAGCAGTGAACAAAAAGGAAACTCTTCCTGTAAGAGAACTGATTAGGTTGCACCGTCCAAGATTCTCCTTTTTGAAAGCAAAATCCTTATGGCTTCATGGATCCTTTTTGTTACGACGTACTTCAATGAATTTACCTCTTAATTAATGATGTTGCCAAAAGCATCATACGATTTACTTTCGTTTGAATACTCCTTTTGACTTTGCCTCCCCACTGGTACTTATAAGTCCAAACGCTTTAACAGATTTTCTATGACTGATTTGTCCTTCGTAATTTAAAGGATTCATGTAACTTACTATAGATTTTGGATTCAAATCATCGAATAATGGAAAGTGTAGTTCATTTTATACCAGACATCATCCATATTCCCTTAATAAGTCATATAATTTAGCTATCCTCAAAACCTTTTATTCTAAACACATATATTTCTTCGGTTTAGTGCTGAATTGTAAAATTTATTAGCATTGAGGAATGCGGATTCGCTTCTTTCATTTTCTCTCTGATTCATACTGCGTTCATCCATGCGCATCTATGGAACTGGATTTTTCAAACAGAATTCCCAAACGAACACAAACCATTTAACAACTATTAATTCTATAAATATTAATAATTTTAAAAACTCTTAACTCCTAATTGTGACACTTATTCCTTTTAAAGTTCAACCTGAATGAGTTTATTCTCGCGCTTGGTGCGAGTCTCTTATAAAGCATATCTGTGTCGTCTCTATCGATTTTAATTCTCGCGCCGACGTCAACTGTTTTGCGCGGGAAATTGTCTTTGCGGCGTTAACTGTCACTCACGATTCACTACCACAACACATCCCTTCTCACGTTTATACATCTAAGCGTTCACATGAGATTATATCTGAATATTCACTTTGAACCTTTTTTTTTTTTTTTTTTTTGATTATTCAGCGTCCTTTTGCGGGAAACATTTCATTTTTCTCACAGGTCAGTCAGATACTTTATACATCTTGATCACATTAGCAAAGCTAAAGTCCTATGTTCACTCAAACCACAGGTGAAGCCTATCTCCACTATCCTTTTTACAACATCCAATAATAATAATTAGTCACTATTTCTATATTCTATGTCATTGATTAACTATTTCATTTTAAATGTTTTTAACACTACACACACACAGTTTATGGTTATATTTTTTACGAGTGTTCATCTCTGGCACTCGGAACACTATTCCTCCCTATCTTCTAATCCTCATTATATCTTTTTAAGTCATTGTGAGGAAATAACCCTTTTATTTTGTTCGATCCCGTGTATGCTTTTGGCACGACCAACAATAGTGAACAGTAGGGGTTGTGGAGGGTTCGATCAAACCCCATTTCAACATGCGATCTATTTCTTCTTGAATTTGAGCCTTTAATCTCCAGGGAACAGGATAGAAAGTTCGACAATATGTTTCGTGTGGCTTAACGTAAAGATGGCATATGTATCCTTTAATCACTCCTGGCCTCTCATCAAACACGTTTTCATAAACTAATAATAATTCTTTGAGCTGCTTCTTCTGATCTTCAGTGATGCAGTCGGATTCATTTAACTTCTCATACACTAATTGACCGAAATCTCCTTTGACTTGGAACTCATTATTTGCGTGCTGTTTAAAATTCTGTGCAGTCCTGATTACTTGCACACTGATCCCACTATTATATTTTCTGGTAAGGCTTTCTTTTTTCAACAAGTCCAACTCAATTTCTTGTTTATTTATATTTAACCAAATTTTTCCTGTTTTAAAATCTATTCTGCATCCGTATTGACGTAGGCTGTCGACTCCGATAATGCAGTCTACCACCAAATTTTTCACAACAAGGAATGTGCTTAATATTGCTACATTTCCTACTTCTACACTAAGTAGTGACTGCACTTTTACATTCGCCGATCGAGCCCCAACGGCGCCTATTATTCTACAATTTTGAACTGGAAAAATTGGTACTCTTCTTATATTTCTGATCTTGTTGAATAGAGCCTCCGAAATAACATTCGTGGTTGCAGCTGTGTCTAAAACCGCCGTTATAGGTACAGTCTCCAAAATGACTTGCACTTCGGCTACTGCCACCTGTTCCTTATCCTCATCTTGGGGTTCTAAGTCTTCGGTCAATTCATCTGCCAGTAATCTTCCATCATTATACGTCAGCATGGGTACACATATCCTGTTGCCCCTCAACCTATTGTTGACCGCTCCTCCGGGGCACGAGTGGGTCCTTACAAGTTTGTTGGATTTTGATTCGCCTGGTGGTTGACATCGTCCGTTACTTCGGTAATTACCGGTTGATTCGTAGATGTCCGTCCCCACTGATGTTGGTTATTTGAGTTTATTCCCCCCGGTTGGTTCCACTTTCTATTACCGTTATTGTTCCATGCTTGGGGTCTGAAATTCCTTTCGTTTCCCCATACGGGATTGTATCTTTTCCCATTCCTGTTATTCCTTGGATAGCCCCTCGCAAGACTATTGCCGGTATTATTGTTGATATTTTGAGGGGTTTCTCCACTATATATCGATCTCTGTGCGTTCCCTTGCCTACCATTTGCCGGAAGTTCTATCTCCCTATACTGGAATCTGTTATTACGTGCTTTCTGGCTGTTCTCTTCTATAATGTCTATATGATCTAACGTCGTTAGGAACGACTCCAGGTCTTTATCGTTGCCGTAAATTAATTGATTTCGGATGCTAGTTGGTAATCTTGCCTTAAGTATGTTTATTATGTCTGGCAAAGGCATAGGTCTGTCCCAATATCTTGTTTTATTTATATATTTTTCAAAATATTTCCTAAGGCTTCCCTTCGAAAAAGAGAAAGGCTCGGGGTAGAGCACCTCCTGCCTTAGGCGTTCCTGTACTCCTTCTGACCAGAATTTCGCTAAAAACGCTTTTTCAAAATCTTCATACGTCGAGCAAACAGAAGTCATGTCCGAGGCCCAGATCGCCCCCGAACCTTGTATATACCCAGTAACGAAACTGATCTTCTGCCACTCCGACCAATTTCTGGGTAGCACTCCTCTAAAACTTCGAATAAAAACAATCGGATGGACCCCCCTTTTGTCAGTGTTAAAAATCTGAAATTGCCGATGCTTTATCATTTTTTCTTCGGCATGACAAAGGCTTTCATAATCTCCATCCGCTAGGACATCACGCGAACAACTAGCTCGTGGCAATTTGATATTCGAGTTACTTACACATGTCGGTATTGTGTGCGAATGTGCAGTAACTGGGTCTATAGTCGCTGACAACTTCTGCTGTCGACCTGTATTCATTTGTTCTGAGCCTTGTTGTGAAACGCGTATCGATTCTTCGATCGTTTGTTTCCAATGCTCGAGATCATCACCTAACTGCTGTCGCACTTCCTCAAGTCCTTTCGCAAACAAATTCTCTTCGTGTTTGGCGCGTAGACTCTGGAATGCTGCTTTAGCATTTTGCTCAACGTTTTCACACATTAGCCTTTTGTTTTCTAATGTGATTTCGGATAATTTACCCGTTAATACATTAATCTGGTGGTCAATAACGTCTTGACGTTCTGTCAGATGTTCCACACTTTCCTTTAGGTTCGTCTGCGTACGTGCCAATTCAGGAAGTTGCGCAATTGCACATGACATGGCATCTTGCTTTTGTACTAACTGCGGAACCATTTCCACCTGTTCGCGTACGGTATCTATCTTAATGGCCACATACTCCTTCATTTCTACACGTACACGTTGAGTAGATTCCTCACATTGAGCTTTAACCAATTCTATTTGTGCAGTTAATTTTCGTTCCGTCTCTTCGGCCTGATCTTTTAGTTCCTTTGTCTTTTCCTCTATCCGCTGCTCTAATTCGGAAAAACTGGCCTGCAAGTGCTGCTTAATCTCAGCTTTCAAATTTTCCTGCCCTTCAGTGACTGAAGCTAATTTTGTATTCAAATGGTTTTGCCCTTCAGTAACTGAGGCTAACTTCGCATTAATGTCGGTTTGCAAATTTTCCTGCCCTTCAGTAACTGAGGCTAATTTTGTATTCAATTGGTTTTGCCCTTCAGTAACTGAGGCTAATCTCGCATTAATGTCGGTTTGCAAATTTTCCTGCCCTTCAGTAACTGAGGCTAATTTTGTATTCAATTGGTTTTGCCCTTCAGTAACTGAGGCTAATCTCGCGTTAATATCGGTTTTCATATTATTCATACTCTCGGTTATCATTTGCATCTGTCTCATTATAATTACTAATGGATCTAATCCATGTTGCATCCCTGCTGTTACATCTCCAGCCGTGTCTACCGGGCGTTCTATTGCGCTATCTGTAGCGATCGGTTCTACAACACTTCTTACTACCTCATTATCGTCGGTGCTCACAGCTGAAGGCTGTTGCGTGTTGCTCTGCTCTGCTTGACTCATCTTAAACATTGCCCTAGTTAAAACCATATAAATGTTCTACAGTCAAGATTTATATATATCTCCCTCCACACAATAACAGTTTCATATATTACTTATATATTTAAATGCAACTAGGGCAGGTCAAACTACGTCTGGTATGAACACAATTAGTCAATGTTCAAATCTACGTCTACTTCCAGCATACAATGCAAGCTGTAGTAAAAAAAATTATAGATCAGGTCAAACTACGTCTGGTATGAACACAATTAGTCAGAACACAATTAGTCAATGTTCAAATCTACGTCTACTTCCAGCATACAATGCAAGCTTTAGTAAAAAAAATTATAGATCTGGCCTTATTTTTCTGCGCCCTGCATGCTGTTTATTCGTAGACCCCACTAATTCAGCTGCGAGTATTTCTTCTCTTTTTTCCAAGTTAGGTTGTCTCGTCGTCGTTCACATGAAACAAAGAACAAAATTATTTTAACAACGTCCAAAAACGTGTCCTGTCACGGTCGCCATTCTAATTAAAACTCTTTCTTATTATTGTTTTGTGATGTTTTGAATCGTGATGAAAGTCTTTGTGTGTTGAATGCAGCTTGCTGCTAACTTGGTGTAATGTTTGTCTGTACAGAAGTGTATCTGTCGTCTTTATCGTTCCTTCACTCTCACACTTGAATCAGTACAGTAAAGTCAGGGCTTCGTGTATTATGATTGGCTGATCCGTAAAAGGACAGACAAACAATTATACTACTGGAGGATTGTAAGTAATTTCTAGAATTACATTCACTCTCTCTCTCTCTCTCTCTATAATTTATCTGTGTACAATGAAAATATATTACTTGAGATCAGCCTCGTCGAATCTCTGGTAGAACCCCTCGTCTTAATATTTAGCGGCAGTTTTGCTAGAAAAGATCTTTACGTTTGTTATTATTATTAAGCGCTGCATTCAGTTGGGAAAATCGATCGTTTGAACAATCCGTTCAATTTACGACAGATCTAATATTTCAGATGTGGACGAAGCCTTTTTGGACGATTTGTAAAACTCATAGATTGCAGGTTCTCTTCGTCACAGCTGAAACTTCCCAATTAATTACAGGCCCAGACAATCATCAATGATTCATACAGAGAACTCATTCTTCATTCACTCTGTAATAAAATGTTCACAAACCTGATTTCAGATGAACGGTTTATATTAAATCCTTTGTTGTACAGATTCCGTTTTCTGGTATTTTAAATCTCAAGAGATTTATTTTCACAGATTTATTATTTCTTTATGTCTCCCACTAGCGGCACAAATTTCCCTTGTTCGTTTTAATGCGAAGAAGAGTACCCAAAAAACTTCTTTAACACTCCGATTTTGGAAAAAGTTCCGTTCTCTCTCTCTCTCTATCCCAACTATATTAACCATGGAGCATACATATCTGTACCTCTGTTATTCCAGAGAATAAACGTACTAGAAAACTACCTTGGCGTCGACGAGCTGTCGGCGCATATCTTACTAGAAAATCTGATCAGATACTTTTTAAACGTAAATAAATGTGGATGATTTGATGTATCACTATTAATTAGTGCGTGGTAGAGGGTAATTTTCCGTGGGGATATTACACGACAACGCAGGAGAGCCCAAACGGGTATATGTCACCATATTAATCAGGGAGACGGTGGCTCATTGTCGACCTGAAAACTGACATCTTTTGTGAAAATGCGGAGCATAAGGAAAAGCTTCCACTCTGATGGGTCATCCTGTGGGACGACCCATTGCAGAGCATGGACAGTATCTTGAGGCCCAGGAGGGGCAGGACTGGATTGAGTGGAGCAGGTACGACAAACCAATCAGATGTGGCCCTCCTTGTTACACAGCATGAACGTTTTCCAGTGGTGGGGACAATCAGCCTGCGAATGGGCAGTAAAGCAATGTGGGCAAGATGGAAGAGGGCTGCAAAACTGGCGACGAGGGGCGACCAAAGGCGCCGATGCCATAGAGATGCCGGACTACAAGTAGGCCCGATGGTGCTGGCCTCTGTCGGCTGGGCCACGTCGACGTCGCGAGGGCAGAACCCGCCGTAATGCTGCAATTGCTGCCACCTGCGGTCACGCCATAAAACGCTCGTTACCTGCTTCAGCAATTTCAAATGAGTGGGCAATGCGGAGAATCACTTCCAAGGAGGGGTTGTCGAGTTTCAACGCCACAGTATGGACCTCAGGATCGGGAGCCAGCTGAAGAATGGTCGACGACAAAGAGGGTATGCAGCCAGGTAACATGCTTGTACGTCGCCTGGATGACGAACTGCCCACAAAGGGGAATGGAACTGTCTCTGTAGGCGACCTAACAGCTGAGTCTGCATATGAAGCCTTACGCTGCTGATTGGTGCACGTAAAACAGCATCTGCGGCTGAGACCCTTCAAGCCTGTGACCCAGGAATGATACGATTGACCAGGCTGTTTGTGGTACTGGTGGAACTCCAGCCGAGAGGCGACCACATGGTAGCGTTGGGAACAATAATTTGTCAGCAAAAGTCAGATCTGCTGGAAAGAGTCACAGGATCGGACAACGGTACCAACTTGCGGAGAAGAAAGAATGTGTCTGGAGAGGCCCAAGACCAAAACAACGACTGCTACAAGGAGTTGTCTGTGACTTTAAAAGCCGTGAAATGTTGTTTCAGACGATGTAAGTAAGTTTCCCAGTCCTCTGTAGCGTCATTAAAGGGTGGAAACGACGGCGGACGCGGGAAAGCATCAGACACCCGAGGACTCTGAAGCTGTTGTGGTACGCGTCCCAGGCATCGACTTTGTCCGTTAGCAACTGCAGCGGCTTTTGTAAGATGTTTAACTGCAGCTGCTGCTGCTGCATGAGCTGCTGCTGTTGCTCCAGCAGACAGACCAGCTTCGCCTCCATACCACTAACGACCACCATTTACCTTGTAGCCAAAAAGTTGTAACTGCGACCGGGAAGGTCGCGGGGTTGAAAAGACGGAAGGCGCGACGGGACTCGCGGAGAGGACCGCGAACAACAACACGACGAGGGAGGATGGACACAACCAACGAAGAACAGAACGAACAACAACAAGATCGAACAATAGAGTCACAAGGAAACCAACAAACATGTCCACTTGTACACAGAACAAGTAAGTAAGCTGTCTAACGCGAGGCGATGTGTCAACAGACGTACGCGAGATTAGACTGGCTGGCTGGGCTTTTTTTTTCTTTACTGGTAATTTCACACCTGATACAGGTAGGCCTGCAGTGGCACAGTACGCCGCTCTTCGGCCACAGAGAAAACTAATGATACGAAAAACGACAATCGCAGAACAGACAGGTTGGATATACAACCGCAGACATACAAAAGTAAAACACACTGAGCCGTTCACGGGAGCAGAGTCCAAAATAAAAATGTTCAGACACGTGGACACGCACAGTGAGGACTGATGGCATACGCGAATGTTGGAGCACAAACGAGTAACACTGGAAAACTTGAACACGAACACGACGACACACACACACACACACACACACACACACACACACACACACAAACACTAGGCGAAGATCTACAGCGCACGAAAGTTCACTATTCATGTGCGAATCCGGGGACCTGCCAAAAATGGAAAGAAGGGGGGAGGAGGGAGAGGGGAGTGTGTAGATGGCAGTGGCAGTGGAGGAGGGAGTGGGAGGAGAGAGGATAGGGGGGGTTGGGGAATCCCAGGGGAGGAGGGAGAGAAGGGAGAGAGGGTGCCCTCAGGAGAGGAGTATCAAAGTTGGTAGGAGATGTAGATGGAGGGGTTGAGGGTATCATCAGGGATGGGGAGTTGGTGAAAACCACCTTGGGGGAGGTTATGAAGAGTGGAGAGATGAAGAGCAGGTGGGATGTGGAAATTCAGGCACGGCAGTGGACAGAGGTGGGAGAGGATGGGAGAGACAAGAGGGTGGGGGGGGGGGGGGAATCAAGTTTGTGGGAGTTGTAAAGGATCCGTATCTGTTCAAGGAAAAGAAGGAGGTGGGGGAATGGAATAAGGTCATAGAGCATCCGCGTAGGGGAGGAGAGATGGATATGATAGGCGAGGCGGAGCACATTGCGTTCTAGGTTCAAAAATGGTTCAAATGGCTCTGAGCACTATGGGACTCAACTGCTGTGGTTATCAGTCCCCTAGAACTTAGAACTACTTAAACCAAACTAACCTAAGGACATCACACACATCCATGCCCGAGGCAGGATTCGAACCTGCGACCGTAGCAGTCGCACGGTTCCGGACTGCGCGCCTAGAACCGCGAGACCACCGCGGCCGGCTGCGTTCTAGGATTTGAAGGGATTTGTAAAAGGTAGGAGGGGCGAAGATCCAGCCAGGATGAGTGTAGTATAGGGCGGATAAGGGATCTATAGGTGTGGAGGATTTTGAAGGGGTCCAAACCTAATGTGCGGCCAGAAAGGCGCTTGAGGAGATGGAGTTGGGAGAGTGCCTTCGCTTGGATTGTCTGGAGATGGGTGGTCCAGGAGAGGCGACGGTCAAGGATGACGCCAAAGTACTTAAGGGTGGGGGTGAGGGTGATAGGATGGTGAGATAAAAGTCGAGGAGACGGAAGGAAGGGGTGGTTTTGCGTACAATGATCGCCTGGGTCTTGGAAGGATTGACCTTGAGCAAACCACTGGTTACACCAAGCAGTGAACTGGTCAAGATGGGATTGGAGAAGGTGTTGGGAGCGTTGCAGGGTGGGGGCGAGGGCAAGGAAGGCGGTGTCATCGGCGTACTGGAGAAGGTGGATGGGAGGTGAAGGCGGTGGCATGTCAGCTGTATACAAAAGGTATAGAAGAGGAGAGACAACGGAACCTTGGGACACACCAGCGGAGGGGTAGAAGGTGTAGGAAACCGTGTTATGGATGGTAACAGAGGAAGGACGTTGGGAATGAAAGGAACCAATCAGACGGATATAGTTGAGAGGAAGGGAGAAGATTTGGCGCTTGGAGAGGAGACCGGAATGCCACACACGGTCATAGGCGCGTTCAAGGTCGAGGGAGAGGAAGATGGCGGAGCTACGGGAGTCGAGCTGTTCAGAGAGGAGATGAGTGATGTGAAGGAGAAGGTCATCGGTAGAGAAGGACAGCTAAAAGCCACACTGGGTAATGGGAAGGACGCGGTGCTGGCGGAGATGCTGGTGGGTGCATCGGGTAAGGATGGATCCCAGGACCTTGCTGAAGACTAAGGCTGATGGGACGATAGGAGGAGACAGCGGACGGCGGACAGCGGTTTGTCAGGTTTGAGGAACATCAGGATATGGGAGGTTTTCCACAGGCCGGGGTAGCAGCCGGTGGACAAGACCACATTTTATAGTCTGGCCAGGGTGGAGAGGAAGGAGGTGGGAGCTTCACGGAGGTGGCGATAAGTAACACGATCGTGACCGGGAGCAGTGTTGCGTTTTGTGCGGAGTGTAGTGATGATATCCTGAGTAGTGATGGGGGCACTGAGTTTGTGTGGTGTAATGTTGTCCAAGTTCAGGAAGCCAGGGGCGAGGGGTGGAACAGAGGTGTCAGTTCGATCGCAGATGTCGGGGAAGAGGGAGTAATCGAACTGGGGATCGTCAGGGAGGGTAAAGATATCGTACAGATAGGAGGCAAAGTGATTGGCCTTACTAAGGTTGTCAGGGAAGGGTTAGTCATCATAATGGAGAGGGTAGTAGGGGGGGGGGGGGGGAGAGCGGGGGTTTGATCCGGTAAGGCGGCGGAAGGCGGACCAGTACTTGGACGAGCTGATAGGAAGTGTAACATTAAGACTGGTGTATGTCTGTCGCCAGTCCAGGCGTTTCTTAGCCGTGAGCAAGTTGCGGACGTGTCTTTGTAGTTGCCAGTGGCGTCGTAGTGTGTCCGGATCACGCGTGTGAAGGAAGGCACGGTACAGACGGCAGGATTCACGGAGGAGGACGGCCTGTGGGGGTAAAGTGGGACGGTGCAGGTGGATGGCGACGGTAGGGACGTGGGCCTCTATGGCCCTGGCGGGGCGAGAGGGAGGCGCTTCAGTACGCTATCGGGGGCGACGCTATTGGCCGCTGGAACCACGTGTTCCACTGTGGCGCCCTCACACTAAAAGCGGGCCAGGAGGCGTGCGCCGACACAGCTTACGGCGCGATGGTGCAGAGACTTCTAGGGGTCTTCGACGTCTGGCGCGGATTCAAATTCCGCGGCGAGCGGTACCAGAGCATCAAACCAGTCTCAGGACTGAAGACCACAAGAACAACAACATTTGTGTCTAGGTGAATAACCATATTGTACCTTGGAAAACAAAAAAAATGTTTGTGAAATCTTATGGAACTTAACTGCTAAGGTCATCAGTCCCTAAGCTTGCACACTACTTAACCTAAATTATCGTAAGGACAAACACACACACCCATGCCCGAGGGAGGACTCGAACCTCCGCCAGGACTAGCCGCACAGTCCGTGACTGCAGCGCCTTAGACCGCTCGGCTAATTCCACGCTGCCCTTGGAAAACGTTTCCACATTTACAAAATCTCAATTTTCCGATGTAATTTTTGTAATCCCAGAAGAAAACTGCAGCACATGATGATTGAATGCCAACGTCCAAAACACGAAAATGAGGTTCTATTATAAGCCGACTAGAGGCGATTATGAGAAAACTGTAGCAACGTACAAAATCTTCTCTTACCAATTTTAACTGTGGAGGTGATTAGAACGACGGCAGTCCATGTTCCCAAGTAAAAACTCCGCTCTATTGAGATGCGTTAGTGATCCTTGAGCATAGAGTCGCACTTCAGTGGTGTTTTCTGTCAATTTGGTTTTCCCTCACGTAGATGGCCGACTGGTTGCACGTTAAATTGTCAGTTTCTTTGCTCCTTTTATGGTTTTCAGGTGCACACGAGTTTCATTTACGAGTTTAGATTAACGACTGCCCGGCAGTGTGCTTTTTTCATTTAAGAATGCTGTCCACTTTTATGGTTGTTAAATTGGGTCTTCTTGTTAGGTTACTTTTACTCAATAACAGGCTGAAGTGTCCAAAGCTGTTTGCTTGTGAGTGATGGGCTAACGATTATTCCAACTGTAAGAATGACTAGCGAACATCCCGTAATTGGCGAGTAAGAGGAAGACAACGTCACACATCAAGGCCTTTCCTACAGTGAAGAGCCATCGAAACTGATACACCTGCCTAACATCGTGTAGGGCTCCCGGGAGCACGCAGAAGTGCCGCAACACGATGTGGCATGGACTCGACAGATGTTTGAACTAGTACTGGAGGGAACTGACACCATGATTCCTGCAGGACTGTCCATAAATCCGTAAGGGTACGAGGGGGGTGCAAATCTCTTTTGAACAGCACGTTACAGGGAATCAGAGAAATGCTCAATAATATTCAGATCTGGGGAATTTGGTGGTCATCGGAAGTGTTTATACTCAGAAAAGTGTTCCTGGTGCCACTCTGTAGCAATTCTCGACGTGTGAGGTATCACATTGTCCTCCTCGAATTGCCCCAGTTCGTCGGAAGGCACAATGGACATGAATGAATGTAGGTGATCATACAGGATGCTTACGTACGTGTCACCCGTCACAGTCGTATCTAGACGTATCACGGGACCCATATCACTCCAACTGCACACGCCCCAGACCATTACAGAGCGTCCACCAGCTTGAACATTAACTGCTGACATGCAGGATCCATGGGTTCATGAGGTTAGCCCCATACCCGTAGATGTCCATATGCTCGATACAACGAGACCCGTCAGACCAGGCAACATGTCCATGTTGACGGGCCCAGGTGAGGCGTAAAGCTTTGCGTCGTGCAGTCATCAAGGGCACATGAGTGGGCCTTCGGTTCTGAAAGCTCATATCGATCATGTTTCGTTGAATGACTCGAGTGCTGACACTTGCTGATGGCTCAGCACTGAAATCTGCAGCAATCTGCGGAAGGGTTGCATTTCTGTTACACTGAACGATTCTCATCGATCACCATTGGTCCCGTTTTTGCAGGATGTTTTTACGGTCGCAGCGATGTCGGAGGTCTGATGTTTTACCGGGTTCCTGGCATTCACGGTACATTCGTGAAATGATCGTATGGGAAAAAACCAACTTCATCGCCACCTCAGAGATACTGTATCCCATTTATCGTACGGCGTCTACAACACCTCCTTTAAATTCACTTAAATGTTGAACACCTGCCATTGTAGCAGCAGTAACCGATCTAACAACAGCGCCAAACACTTGCTGTCTTATGTAGGCGCTGCCGACCGCAGAGTCGTATTCTTCCTGTTTACATATCTCTGTGTCTGAATGCGGATGCCTATACCAGTTTCTTTGAAGCATCAGTGTATGTTCTCGTAAAATCCGAGGTGCAAACGACGGTATAAATACTCATCGCTTGTCTGTACGTAATTCAAATCAGGAGGGGATAAGACGCCCCTACATCAAACTGCTTATTCATTACAGTTTCACCTTAAGTATTCGTGACTAACCATTCACTTCCCTGGCCAACCTATTATTAATTTTGTAAAAGACAAATTAATTTACAGCGTGTAGCAAAAGCGACATCGGAGCAATAGGACTACCTTTGGTGGTGAACGAGTAGGCACGCTGCCTTCGCTGGCTGAGGAGTAGCGAAGCTTTTTCAGCACTCAAAGCACTGGTAGTTGACATCAAAGCAATGCAGAGCCTAATTCCATCATGTTTTGCTTTTTTGTAGAAAGACCATTTATCTAGTTGTCGTGATAGTAAGTTGGGGCTATATTTTAAGACTCCACCAAGCATCTTAATGTCCACTCTCGTACTTGATTTCTCAGTTTTGAGATCAGTACTACTCAAAATTAGCAATGCCTTCACATATGCCCTCTCTCCCCCATTTTATCGTATGTTTGCTACAATCTCTAATGATAAAATATCTGTGTCATATCATAATTTGTATATTTAGACGGTGTGTGAGTCTAAATTGAAAGGTAACAAAAACAATCAGTGTAGACCACAAATGGTGTTTGTTATTTTGGTGACCGGTTTCTGTTATAGATATGCCATCTTCAGACCAGTCTGTATCTCTGAAATCAATAACGTAGATCACGAATACAACAGCTATGCACCATATATTTCACAGTTATAAAATAAAAATATGTGGCGCACATACCCTTATTCTTGTTTTGTATCTGTCTGGCTTATTTGATGTTACCTAAGGTGAGTAGAATCAAAGATAGGGGGAAAATTGAAACAGAAGAGAATCCAAGCGATTTTGATGTAGTGCTACAGAAAACTGTTGATAATCAGGTGGGATTATAAGGTAAGCAATGAGGTGATTCAGCGCAGAACTGCCGAAAAAAGGGACTTACGGAGAACACTGCCGAGAAAAAGGTATAGAGTAATAGGACATGTATCAGAGTATAGCGTCCATGGTACTACAGAGAGGGTAAAAACTGTAAACGAAGGCAGAGACCGAAATACAACCAGCAAATAATTTAGGACTTAGATTACAAGTGCTGCTCTGAGATGAAAGGTAAACTGAGGAAAGAAATTCGTGGCGGGCAACATCGAATCACTTAGAAGACTGATGATTAAAACAAGAAAAAAAGTGAGTACCTGTACTATTCCGAGCCACTTTTTTAATTTCAGGGATACATACTGGGCTACAGATGGCGTGTCTGCGGCCGAAATAACACCATTCGCTATCTTGACTAGTTATTTATTGTTAAAGTACAACGCAATATGGCTATTTGTCCAGTTATAGGTACACAAATAATGTTGAAAGAAATTATTCATAGCCTCAAATATCTATCATCGCCGATGTCATAAGATAAGAAAAGCAGTATTTAAACAAATTTTTACTGACCAATGGTGCTCAAAAAGTCAATTAAGAAAAAATTTGCCACACTGCAATTTTAGCGAACTTGACATGTCACTCTTCATCATATACATATGAGCGTTCTGTTTCACAAAATGTACCATTATACTCTCTACTTTTCCGTTTATCACATGACCACTGTTGCTCCACATCATTAAGCCCCAGTTATCATTTTTTCACTATACTTGTATAAAGAGATGACGACTATAGGTAGTTTCTTGCCTTATCACTTAATAGTCAATGCATGTAGTAGGCCAACTATTGTTCTTTTTGTTGAAACAAACTGGTTACCATCATTAGTAGTGTTTGATGTGTACCTATTGTACACATGCAAGAAATATCTGTGTCGCTATTGATATAATCTTAACCCTCCGTCCGTCATGATGTTGGTTTTGGTACAACACCTAAACTGTCCCTCAGCTTCTCGTAATACTGGCGCCAGTTATTCCTTGTGACAATAATCATCCTGCCAACCACCTCTGCCATATCCTTTGCTGCAGCTACCTCTCTGCCCATAAAACAAAATACTCAGTACAAGCCTGGCTGTTGCATGGAATACAACTCGCGACCACTGTCGTTCTGACTGTTTTTGGTCACCTCTATTCCAAAATCAGCTGTTATTTAATTATATAAATACAATTATTGTTTGTTTTTCTTATTTTTAATGCCAGAGAGCAGAATGTAATCCATATGGAATATTTTTATTGAGCGGAGCCCAGTGAAGCGTGAAGATGTCCCTAGATTTTGCAAGAATTGGAACGGGAGGAGAATGAAAGGAAAGGTCAAAATCCATCAACTCGGAGTTTGCAGGTAAGCGATTTCGATTTGAGGGAAGAAGAAATAAGAAACTGTGGCTAAATTTCTGAAACTGAAACTATGTGACATGATGGAGAGGACGAAGATGAAATAAAGACTGAAAATTTTTGTATTGGGAACGATAAAGTTATGAACTGGTGCAAATAAAGTTTATTGAAATCAACAAAATTTAAGAAAAAAATATAGTAAAAATATTACTCGGTCCAAGACGCCTTGATTTCCTTTCCTATCCGAACTTTTTCATCTCAGAGTAGCATTTGTGAAACCTGAGTCCTCAATTATTTGCTGGATGTATCCCGATTTCTGTCTTCCTCTGTAGCTTCTACCATCTGCAGCCCCCTCTAGTATCATGGAAGTTATTCCCTGATGTCCTATCATTCTGTCCGTTCTTCTTCTCAGTGTTCTCCACGCAATCGTTTCATCGCTGACTCTGCGGAGAACCTCCTCATTCTTTACTTTATCAACCCGCCTAATTATCAACCCTCGTTAGTAGCACTACAGCTCAAATGCTTCGATTCTCTTCTGTTCCGTTTTTCCAACAGTTCATGTTTTGCTATCATACAATTTCTCAGAAATTTCTTCCTCACTATCCGACCTATGTTCCTATGTTTGATACTAGTAGACTTCTTATCAGGAATACCCTTTTTGCAGGGACTGGTCTCCTTCTTATGTCCTTCTTGCTCCTTCCGTCATGGGTTATTTTGCTGAACAGATAGCAGAATTCCTAAGTTCGTGATCACCAATCATGATGTTAAGTTTCTCGCTGTTCTCATTTCTGCTACTTCTCATTTCTTTCGCCTTTCTTCGATTTGATTTCAGTCCATATTCTGTATCCATTAGACTGGTCATTCAGCAGATCACGTAATTCATCTTCACTTTTACTGAGGATATCAATGCCACAATGAATCGCATCACTGATATCTTTTCACCTTGAATTTCAGTTTCACTCCTGAATCTTTCTTTTACTTCCGTAATTGCTTCTTCGACGAGTAGATTGAGAAGTACGGGTGAAAGACTGTATCCATTTGTTGCATCCTTTTCAATCCGAACACTTCTTTCTAGATCTTCCACTCTTACTGTCCCCTCTTGGCTCTTGTACATATTGTAAACTACCCGTCTTTCCATTTACCTTACCCAGATTTTTCTCGAAATTTCGAGCATCTTGCACCAATTGACACTGTCGAACGCTTTTCCCTGGTCGAAAAATCGTATGAACGTCTCTTGATTTTTCTTTACCTTCGCTTCCGTAATGAACCACAACGTCAGAACAACCAACGTTAGAATTGCATTTCTCGTGCCTTTACCTCTCCTAAAATAAAAACTGACTAAACCAGAGGTTGTACAGAGTTTCAGGGAGAGCGTAAGGGAACAATTGACAGCACTGGGGGAAAGGAGTACAGTAGAATAAGCTCTGAGGGATGAAGTAGTGAAGGCAGCAGAGGATCAAGTAGGTAAAAAGACGTGGGCTAGTAGAACTCCTTGGGTAACAGAAGATATTGAATTTAATTGATGAAAGGAGAAAATATAAAAATGCAGTAAATGAAGCAGGCAAAAAGGAATACAAACGTCTCGAAAATGAGATCGGCAGGAAGTGCAAAACGCCTAAGGGGGTATGGCTTGAGGACAAATGTAAGGATGTATATCACTAAGGGTAAGACAGATACTGCCTACAGGAAAATTAAAGAGACCTTTGGAGAAAAGAGAACCACTTGTACGAATATCAAGAGCTCAAATGGAAACCCAGTTCTAAGCAAAGAAGGGAAAGCAGAAAGGTGGAAGGAGTATATAGAGGGTCTATACAAGGGCGATGTACTTGAGGACAATATTATGGAAATGGAAGAGAATTTAGATAAAGATGAAATGGGAGATACGATACTGCGTGAAGAGTTTGACAAAGCACTGAAAGACCTAAGTCGAAACAAGGCCCCGGGAGTAGACAACATTCCATTAGAACTACTGACGGCCTTGGGAGAGCCAGTCATGACAAAACTCTACCATCTGGTGAGCAAGATATATGAGACAGGCGAAATACCCTCAGACTTCAAGAAGAGTATAATAAATCCAATCCTAAAGAAAGTAGGTGTTGACAGATGTGAAAATTACCGAACTATCAGTTTAATAAGTCACAGCTGCAAAATACTAACGCGAGATTCTTACAGACGAATGGAAAAACTAGTAGAAGCCGAACTCGGGGAAGATCAGATTGGATTCCGTAGAAATGTTGGAACACGTGAGGCAATACTGACCTTATGACTTATCTTAGAAGAAAGATTAAGGAAAGGCAAACCTACATTTCTAGTATTTGTAGACTTAGAGAGAGCTTTTGACAACGTTAACTGGAATATTCTCTTCCAAATTCTGAAGGTGGCAGGGGTAAAATACAGGGAGCGAAAGGCTATTTACAATTTGTACAGAAACCAGATGGCAGTTTTAAGAGTCGAGGGGCGTGAAAGGGAAACAGTGGTTGGGAAAGGAGTGAGACAGGGTTGTAGCCTCTCCCCGATGTTATTCAATCTGTACATTGAGCAAGCAGTAAAGGAAACAAAAGAAAAATTCGGAGTAGGTATTAACATTCATGGAGAAGAAGTAAAAATTTTGAGGTTTGCCGATGACATTGTAATTCTGTCAGAGACAGCAAAGGACTTGAAAGAGCAGTTGAACGGAATGGATAGTGTCTTGAAAGTAGGATATAAGATGAACATCAACAAAAGCAAAACGAGGATAATGGAATGTAGTCGAATTAAGTCGGATGATGCTGAGGGAATTAGATTGGGAAATGAGACATTTAAAGTAGTAAAAGAGTTTTGCTATTTGGGGAGCAAAATAACTGATGATGGTCGAAGTAGAGAAGATATAAAATGTAGACTGGCAATGTCAAGGAAAGCGTTTCTGAAGAAGAGAAATTTGTTAACATCTAATATAGATTTAAGTGTCAGGAAGTCGTTTCTGAAAGTATTCTTATGGAGTGTAGCCATGTATGGAAGTGAAACATGGACCATAAATAGTTTGGACAGGAAGAGAATAGAAGCTTTCGAAATGTGGTGCTACAGAAGAATGCTGAAGATAAGATGGGTAGATCACATAACTAATGAGGAGGTATTGAATAGAATTGGGGAGAAGAGGTGTTTGTGGCACAACTTGACGAGAAGAAGGGACCGGTTCGTAGGACATGTTCTGAGGCATCAAGGGATCACAAGTTAAGCATTGGAGGGCAGCGTGGAGGGTAAAAATCGTAGAGGGAGACCAAGAGATGACTACACTAAGCAGATTCAGAAGGATGAAGGTTGCGGTAGGTACTGCGAGATGAAGAAACTTGCACATAATAGGGTAGCATGGAGAGCTGCATCAAACGAGTTTCAGGACTGAAGACCACTACAACAACAACAAACTCAAAACTGATCGGCATCTAATCACCCTCAATTTTCTTTGCCATTCTTGCGTAAATTATTCTTTTGGCAGCTTGAATGCAGGAGCTGTCAAGCTGTTTGTGCAATGATTCTCGCACTTGTTGGCTCATGACTGACTGAGTGATTTTTCTCCAAAAGTCAGATTGCATATCGCCAGATACATACAATCTACACACCAACATAAATATTCTCAATGCTACTTTCCCCAACGATTTAGAAATTCTGACGGAATGTTATCCATCAGTTCTGTCTTATTCGATCTTAAGTCTTCCAAAGCTCTTTCAAATTCGTATTCTAATACCTGACCCCTCTCTCTTCTATGATGACTCCTGTTTCTTCTTCTATGACGCCATCAGATAAGCCTTCTTCCTCACAGAGGCCTTCAAGGTACTCTTTCCAGTTGTTCGCTATGTCCTCTGTATTTAATGGCGGAATTCTCGTTGCACTCATAACGTTACCATTCTCGCGTTTAATTTGACAGAAGGTTGTTTTGACTTTTCTGTATCCTGGGTCAGTTATTCCGACTTTTTCAATTCGGATGGTAAGCATCAGTAAAAAAAGGCATATTACTCACCGCCTGCACGTCATCGATTTTGCTCTGTATAAACATAATCAAGTGCATATTGACGAAGGTTTGAATTAATATTTTCTTGCCAGGAACATATTGTGCCAGTTTTAAATTATCAATAGGTTTTCTTTGGTTGTAAGTCAAATGCCTGAGTTGGAAATTCCATCGTGAATATTTGCTGTACTCCACTACCACCAAGGCTGGTATTTGGCTAGAAAGATCATGACTCGACAATTATTCGCACAGTCCGTTCTAACTAGGGAATAAAAAATAAATCTTTACTTTCGCAAGAAATACGTGTGAGAAAACTTTATATGGGTTTATTGTTCTAGAAACGTACGATCTTGGAATTTTAACAGGAAAGCACGACGCTTCTCTTCCGCCATCTGCCACTAGAGTTGCATGAGTGTTTTCGAGAGGTTTCCTCACTTATTAAACGGTATTGTGAGGAAATACGTTGCTTTCCTTTGGATCTTCACTAGTTACGCTGTAAATCCTATCTAGGAAGAGCCCCAGGCTAAGGAGAAATACTCAAGTGTAGCAGGTGGAGTACATTAGGATTCTGCCAGTGTATCTCATCCTGGCGTCTGCTTCTTTTTGTGAGCAAAACTGTCTAGATCGCTTAATACAGATGGTTCAAATGGCTCTGAGCACTATGGGACTTAACATCTGAGGTCATCAGTCCCCTAGAACTTAGAACTACTTAAACCTAAGTAACCTAAGGACATCACACACATCCATGCCCGAGGCAGGATTCGAACCTGCGACAGTAGCGGTCGTGCGGCCCCCGACTGAAGCGCCTAGAACTGCTCGGCCACCGCGCCCGGCGCTTAACACAGAGTTAGGCAACCTGGGCCTTACCGTTCACCTGTAGGTGTTCCAGTTTTCATGGTGGACGGCACTCGGCAGGGACTTTACAAACTTTTAATTAAGTTTTCATAAAATTTTTACACGAAATACTTGGTAAACAGTTACTATTATTTACTCCGGCTATTTGTAACTCTGCTTTGTAAATTCTATGAAGTAAAGCTACTTCCTTACTTTATAAATCATCGTTACTATCGAAACGGCAGCTAGTTACAAACTTTTACTATTATGAGAGATACAAAAATGGCCGGTAGGTGGAAACGTTCGACTACCCATGGCTTAATATACGTCCTTACTTATGATTTATTTAGGGTATTGCCATCATCAGATCAAATCTCAGAACTTGTAAAACAAGGCCGTCATCTAATGAAGGCACTAGCCGATACGACATTATAAATAAAGATACATATTACACAATGTAGACGGTTTTATTCATAAAATATCCTCCGTGATAGCGGATTCACAAAGGAAAGTTATTTCCTTGATTAATGTCATATAAACGTCCAACCATTTCTTTTATGTTTTCGCTCCACTTCAAACGATTAGACAAACATATTCCACGGCATCTTTTGGAGATTGACTTCGGAACTGCTGCTTTCATCCTGGTCGCCAACGACCAAACTGTGCATTCCTTGGACAGACTTTTATCCAATAAGCTTGAGCTCTGGGCGGCTGTGAGGGGCCATCATTAACAATGACTCTTCAACGATTTCGATGTGTCGTGGCATCCACGTCATCTTCGGCATCCTTGCTCATGAGTGAACAGCTGTATACCGAAGGACACTAGCTCAGTCATTGTGGTTTAATTAAAACAGTTTAGGTGCTCGCCGGTAGACCTTAGGCCGGTATTACACTATCAAATTTCTTTGTCAAAGATTTGATCAAAGATGTGATCCAATATTCCGTCCAATATATTTGACAAAGATCTTTGACGTAGCGCTAGAAGGGGTATTACACTGTCATCAAATTTTTCGTCAAAGTTCAAGATGGCTGACAACAGCTTGTTATTAACCTCAGCAGTTGTACGTACCCCAATTGCATTGTGTGCACACGCGGAAAAGAAGTTGGGGAAAAAATGGAACCATACATACGAGGTTGACAGTCTTAAAAGTCCTGGGATTACAACTTGATAATTAACAAATCTGTATTTGCAATTCGAGTGTTAGCAGACATAGGCAACATAAAAATGAAAAAGCTTGCATACTTTGCCTACTTTCATTCCATAATGTCATATGGGATAATATTTTGGGATAAATCTTGAAGTCAAACAAAAGTTTTCAGAGTCCAAAAGCGTGTAATACGTATTATTTGTGGAGTAATTTCACGGACGTCCTGCAGAAACCTCTTCAAAGAATTGGGTATACTAACTACTGCCTCTCAGTATATTTACTTCTTAATGAAATTTGTCGTAAATAATATATCTCTTTTTCCAACAAACAACTCAGTTCATACATACAATACCAGGAACAAAAATGATCTGCACAAGGACTTAAAAGCACTTACTTTAGTTCAAAAAGGGGTCCACTACTCAGGAACACTCATCTTCAATAATTTGCCAGGAAACATAAAAAATTTAGTTAGAAATAAAGATCAGTTTAAAAGGAGCCTGAAAGACTTACTACTGGCCAACTCCTTCTACTCCATTGGCGAAATTTTTAATAGAAACAAATGATGTATTGTATTTATTCATACTATTAGTACTGTTATTTCAGCTTAAAAAAAATCGACATGTTCCACATCCACGAGGATCTCCTCAGCACGGATCTATGGAACGAAAAACTAATCTAATCTGGGTGAAGCCGTGGGTTTTACGACGACACGATAAAAGCATTCAACAAAACTTGTTACGTGAGCTTACAGTGGAAGACGCCAAGTCGTACATCAATTACTTAAGAATGGATGAGCATACATTTCTCTATGTGCTCAATGAAGTGTATACTCATATCACAAAGCACAATATTCACTTAAGAACTGCTACATCTTCAGAAGGCAGGCTCACTGTAACACTCCGATTTCTTGACACAGGAGAGGGTTAGGTTAGGTTAGGTTAGGTCAGGTCAGGTCTCCAATCTTCTTAATCTATTTTGCAGTCAGGGTGCCTCACGTTGTAAAGCGCCTCATCAGCTTCAGACATCTCTATTAATTTTGTAGTTGTCGGCACACACCAATTGTATTTACCGGCAATGGTTATAAAAACACTACAGACGACAGAACGCTGCAGCAATGCTAGCGCTCCATGTGGTAACATGTCACATTGCAGTGAACAGAAGACAAGTGGTTTCTTTGATCAAATATACAGCGAGGCCCTAGATTTGATCAAATATTGGACGACATTTGACAAAGTCCCTATTACACTATCAAATATCTTTGACAAAGTTATTGGACAAAGATATTGGACACAGAAATTTGATAGTGTAATACCGGCCTTACAAATGGGCAACAGGCAACATTTGTCATCCTTATTCAGTTGGGTTCATGCTTTGTTGCCGATGAGACGTTAAATTCTCGAAGTAGCTTTGCCATTCAGGCGTCTTACCTCTACGCCTCTCGCTAGTGGTCTACTTTTATAGCTCACATCTCCACCACGATCGTTTTAAAACATGTTCACAGTGTCTCACAAGTGTCGGAATTTACCACTGTTGATTGTCATACGTTTGTCAAACTGATTTGTAATATTGAGTAAAAATCTCTCGGTGTACATGCCGCGTCAATTCAGGATAAAACTCCAAGCTTTCGACCACTACCTCCATGGTCGTCGTCAGGGCTAAAACTGTAATATTGATGGTACTCTTTCTGTTTCCGCTCGGTAGCGTGCAGTCTGTCAGAGCTTTCGAACTATTCAAAAGAATCAACTTCAGTTAACTAACAACACGTGACACGCCTGAAGCGCTTGATGATGAACTACTAGGAATTCCAAAAGTCCCTGTGCTTCTGCTGGGTCATATGAACTGCTAACACTAACCGGCTTCCGGAGCGCCAGACTAGCACAGTGAGATCCTCACGTGAATACGTAGCAGGGCGAGGCGGCGCCAACTTCCGTCGCACTTCTTCCCTCTCTGCCACGCCATTTGCATCTTAAAACAGCCGCCGCCTAATGCAAACTTTAATTGCGTTTTTATCTCACCCTTATGCGTTATTCATGCCTTAATTAAAATCTGCTGATAATGACGGAAGGCGGTCGCAGTGGTCTTCCGCGGCGCTCCGTTGATCTAGAATTAGTGAACTGTCTACGAGATCCACGCAGAGTATTTCCAGTTCCCGTTAAGTGACAGACAGACATACAAACATGTGATCCAAAAATAAATTATCAAAGTATGACCAGAGGTTTATGGCCTCACCTATTGAAGGCCAGTACTTCTTCCTCTAGAGTTTCTGTTTGCTCATGGGCGACGTTCTCCCTTGCTGTTGACAAGTCATTCTTCTATGTTTACATTCCTCATGGTGTAAGCAGAAGGGGAACGTAGTACGTTGACAGGAGAGAGTAGAAGATTAAAAGTTACGTATTTCTGCTTTTGGTGTTCCACCGAGGGATTCTCTAACTTTACGGTCACCACCACGACATTCCTCATTTTGGATGAAAAATAAGTGGGAATTTACTGTGTAAGCTCTGTAGTACTGCCATCTTCTGTCGCTGGAAGTAAAAGAAAGACCGGCTAATGACACGAAGAATTCAGTCAGTAAATAAAGTACAATATCAGCCGTGGCAACGGTTTCAGGTCCACATTGTACTACACCATAAAAGCACAATTTCAGCAAGTTTCTCTTCAGCAGCGGACAATAGTATCCCTTTATCCATGATACTTAGTAGTTATGGTTCATTTCGATGCATCAACAAGAAATTAACTCTGAGTTGGTTCGCTGTTTAAGCAACAATAATAAAAAAAACTCATCGGCCTGTTACAAGTTTTGGTAACATAACATAACAAACATAAATGCAGAAAAGACCAGTTTTCGTTGTTTTCCATAAACATGCCCATTGTACTTGTTGTAGCTGTTGGTGTTGTTGTCGCTGGAGTTATCGGCTTGAAGGGTGGTCTGGTGCAGCACACAATCTTAGTCTATCTTTGGAAAGTCTTTTCATGTCTGTTTCCATTTGAACTGCTTACTGTACATGATCATTCGTCTCTCTCTACAGCGTTTCCGTCCTATATTTCCCTCCATTTCGAGTAAGGTATTTTTTGTTATTTCAGGAGATGTCGTGCAAACATATCCCTTCTTTCAGTCACGTTGTGTCGTCAGCAAACAATAAACTCTTTATCATTTGTCTTACTTTATAATTTTTCAGATTAAGCACTTTGTGTAAAGTTAGAGAGACTGAGAAAATGAAGGAAATTTTGGAATGAAATTTCGTTTAGAAGATGGTAGAAAACTCTTTTTAACCAAGAAGTCATAATCCTGGCTACTAGAAGCAAATTTAATGTACTGTGTGTTTTGGCCTGTATCTTCAGATCCTTCCTTCGAGTCACCCGCAGAAACTGGTTTTCAGCAAATATCAGTTAGATATACCTTGAACTAAATGTAAGTCACGTTTTAAGCGTAACTTAAATGGGTACAGTGCATTTCGTGTAGCACCAAACACCTTATTTTTGTATTTAATTGCTATAACTTGTTTCTGCTGATTCTTAATAAAATCTCCTGGATTAACAAGCTGCGGTATCGTTAACTGTCGCTATTTATCAGTTTTCTGAAAACATCTTCTGAAGTAGATCGCTGACGATTAATCTGCACCTCTACAGGAAAGCTGGTGGCCTCATCGTTATGTACTCAGGTTCTTTGTGTCATGTTCTTGGTGTCTTGGTCACAGCATGAGATCCTGTTCTGGGAACATCATTTAACTGCTTCTTGCTATCAACCTTTGTGCTTTCTTCCACTGATCATTACCGAAATATTCTGTTAAGCGTTGGTTAGTCACTTTTACTTGCAAGTAAATTAGGAAAACAGTATGAGTAGCCGGCCGTTGTGACTGAGCGGTTCTAGGCGCTTCAGTCTGAAACCGCGCGACCGCTACGGTTGCAGGTTCGAATCCTACCTCGGGCATGGATATGTGTGATGTCGTTAGGTTAGTTAGGTTTAAGTAGCTCTAAATCCTAGGGGACTGATGACCTCAGATGTTAAGTCCCATATTGCTCAGAGCCATTTGAATCAAGTATGAGTAGTAAAATAGCTCTTATGAATGTAACAGTCTACATATGCATTAGCATGTACCTATATGTAGCTAACTCTGCAGTTTGTGTGATAAATTGAGAAGACTTAAGCCATTACTTCACGCAGACTAGTATCATTACATTATGGCTCCACAATATTATAATGCTTCCTATCCACTCTAATCGAGCGAGGTGGCGTGGTGGTTAGCACACTGGACTCTCATTCGGGAGGATGACGGTTCAATCCCATGTCTGACCATCCTGATTTAGGTTTTCCGTGATTTCCCTAAATCGCTCCAGGCAAATGCCGGGATGGTTCCTTTGAAAGGGCACGGCCGACTTCCTTCCCCGTCCTTCCCTAAACCGACGAGACGGATGACCTCGCAGTTTGGTCTCTTCCCCCAAAAACAACCCCAACCCCTATCCACTCTAAATCAAAGACAAAAATCATTACGAAGTACCCATTTCTAAGTAAAATGTTGGAATGTTTATTTAACGTCCGGAAGGTGATAATTGAAGTGATCACTGTGTCAAGAATCTACGGATTTCAGCCACTGAACGCTGGCGGCTATTTCTTCCTAGAAGTCGGCCAGGGGCCTGAAGATGGCATAATGTAGTGCCGAAACTGTTTCCTCATATAAAGCTACAAATGGAGATTTAGACGGCTGAAATGGTTTTTATTCGACTTTTTACACTGAACAGCCGAGGTCCTGCAACCATCTATAAAAACATGGATTTACTGAGAGAGTACTTATATCAGTTTTTAGAATTTTTTTTCAGAATATCCGTGCATCCTAGCCAAGTGAACCCAGTGTTAGTTTATATCCTTAAAGATAAGAATGAGGAACTTAATTATACCACTAAAGCAAAATTCCGAAAATACTTCTGTCACTGAGGTAAGAAAAGTAATAGCGCAGTATATTGGTTCTTTGGTATACTAATAAACTAACAGCGCTATATACTGGTTCTTTAGTGCATACGTAGTCAGTAACGTAATATTCGAACTATTAAGCAGAACAGACTGTTAAAACTTTAAATTATGATGTCTTTTTTTTCCTTGATTAGAATTTGATGATACAAAGCCTTATATGTTGACACGACACATTGTTTCTAAAAAGACAGTGCCTATCATCGACATTTTCAGTGTTGTGCAGGTATTTTCAGTGGTATACGGATGTAGATGTGAATGGTCGTAAGGAATAAAATCAAATGCAGTTATTTTGTAACGAGCCACTGAAGACTATGCCCCCTCCTAACAAAACAATCACATAATATTCCTCAATAATCTCCGAAATTTTGTGGGTGAAGTCCAAGATCATCCCATATATAGGTTCTATAAGGCGACCAGGGGACAACGTTACCGCTCTGTTTAACTGGGTAACGAGCGCCACAGGCTTACAAGCAACCACAGTCCTTCACGTGCAAAAAAGAGCCATCAAGAAGAAATAGAAGAAATGTATTAGATTTCAGAGAAATGGAATATGGAGGTACAACGAAATATGAAATAGGAAAGAATAAGCCAAAAGCGAGAACGAAACGCGCAAACCGCTTAACCTTCTGGGTAGTTCTACAAGTTCAGCGAAGTTCTGCAGCAGCTGTCTGTTCACCATGTTGTCCCGGACCTGTTTCCCCACGCTAGGAGCCGACCTCTTGCTTCGCTCGCACAACCAAACATCGCCCCCAGCGCGGCGAGATCGGCTTTCAACAGACCCAAGATTATCCTCACGTCTTGAGACGATGCACTGTGAGGTAAAACAAAGTGACTATCTGTGTATCCAGGCTAAGGGTACACCAGAATAAACATAGCATTTCCTTCGTCTCTTCCGGTCTTCTGGATTCACAATACATTCAGTATGATGAGGACAAACATGATGTATTTTGCCCATACTTGCTCTTCGACTCGCAGAGGGCTGAAAAACAAATTGTTCATCATTTTTTGTGGAGAAACGTACAAGAAATGTTATTCTATTACGTAGTTTTGGGGGAAAGTCTTGTTAGTTTTGCAGGAATTTTAATGCACAAAAGCATTCCACTCTTTGCTAAGCATTATTTGTAACAGTTTTCGGTTTTCGTATAGTCATATTTGCAAAGAGTAGACTATTTACCTGAAACCAAGCAACTCCGTTATCTTAAAGCGATGTTTTGCGCTTTCCGGCGTTGTGTTGTGTATTCTGGTGGTAAAATTACGTAATCGCATTTTTTATCGTTTCGACGTCCTGTAAAGTCTGTTTAAATGGAGTTTATTTCAAGTAGACACTATCACAGTAAGGTGGATTTCCGAAAACTTTGCAACTTGCGAATTTTCTCAAAGACATAATGTACAGTCGTGGACAAAACGAGCGGACCCCTCGCCTTTTCGTTATGCTGATCCGGACAGCTTTAAAGTCTGCTACACAGCATAACAGGCAAGATGACGAAGTGCTGCCAACATACTACGCACAGACGTGAAATTGAAAAACTATCCGAACTTTTTCAGACTGTTTTCAATCATGTGTAAAACTATATTAATGCTGATTAGTGTGTTAAACACAACACGTAAATATAAGATATAAATGAAAGAAGAAACGCTAATTAGTATCAACTGTACTAATAAAAATTAATTTCAGCTTATCGAGATAACATAATGGTTTCAGTAAGGCAAAGTACTCCAGATCGTTACGAATTAGCAAAATATTATGAGCATTCGGCCGCGAAACGGTCTGTGTCAACGTTCAGACCGGTCATACAGGATTACCGTTGCTGACCTACCATGAAATTGTGGAAATTTAGCAATGCGTGAATATTCATAACGAAATTCAGCTAAAAATCATTCAGTGTCAAATTCTACAAGAGTTTCATATTGACATCCACAGGGCGCCAGTACAGAATGAAGGTAGCAATTAAACGCATTTGGGGCGCGAGAATTCCTTAAAATTGCTTTACTGATAGTCTATCTGCCTCCATCGAGATTAAAACCGAAAACAGTATTGCCTTCACAGCAATTTAGTAATGTAAATCAAGGAGCGTTATCGGAAGGATTTGTCAATGTCTGAACATCCCGATGTTTTCCAGATTAACAGGATATTGGCAACCTTGAAAAGGGCGGGAACCGATCCCCCGCCCTTCAATTCACCATTACCAGCGACATTATTGTGTCATCTTCAAGTGGCCAAAAATGCACATACATTTCTTTGTGGACATCATCTAATACCGGTGACCGAGGATGAATGAACAAATTTGTAAATTTGTGATAAGTTACATTGATACCAAAGTGCTAAGGTCATCAGTCCCTAGCCTTACACACTACTTAATCTACCTTAAACTAACTTTCGCTAAGGACAATACGCACGCACGCACACACACACACACACACACACACACACACACACACACACACACACACACATACACATGCCTGAGAGTGGCCTCGAACCTCCGACGACGGCAGCTGCGTGAACCGTGGCAAGGCGCCTCGGAACCCGTGGCTACACCGCGCAGCAATGGAAAACAAAACGATATATTTCATCTCTATGATAACCACCTAAAAATTCACCATTTGATGCGTGAGTGGCTACACAGTCCAGAGGATAGGTACAAACAACAGCAACACGTTATAAGAAGCACGCGCATAAACATCAGAAAAAAACTGGTATATCGTGCGCGTCATGTCTTGTTGTGCCGTCTTCAAGTACCCATATTTCTTTGTCAAAGCAATTCTTGGAAATAATTCATATCTGTTAGTGTAACATTGTTGAAATGAATGTTTCGAAACAAAAACATATTTTGAATAATGACCAACAATATTCACAGTATTTACTTGTACATGATATTTAGAAAATGTATTAGGAATAGTTTTTACTTAATTACTACATATATAAAAAAATATTTCTAAGAAAATCGATGTTAAAGACTCCTCACTTTCGGTAAGAAACTTCTAGGTTTTACTTAATTACTACATATATAAAAAAATATTTCTAAGAAAATCGATGTTAAAGACTCCTCACTTTCGGTAAGAAACTTCTTAAAAAACAACCTTCACACCTAAATAAAGAAAGAAAATAATTAAAAATCAATAATAATAATAGCATAAAAATATTCTTCTCTTGTCAATATGCCGGCCGAAGTGGCCGTGCGGTTAAAGGCGCTGCAGCCTGGAACCGCCGGACCGCTACGGTCGCAGGTTCGAATCCTGCCTCGGGCATGGATGTTTGTGATGTCCTTAGGTTAGTTAGGTTTAACTAGTTCTAAGTTCTAGGGGACTAATAACCTCAGCAGTTGAGTCCCATAGTGCTCAGAGCCATTTTTTTTTTTTTTTTGAGAAACGGCAAAGAAAAAAAAATCCATTATGGTGAGTCTCTTTCATGTTCCACGACGCCGCCAGGATTTTGTGAACCTCAAATTCTTACATTACGCCAGTTTATGCTCGAGAACTGAAATGTAAAATTCGCACTATTTTTTCACAGAATTTACAAAGCAGAGTTACAAATAGCCGGAGTAAATAATAGTAACTGTTTACCAAGTATTTCGTGTAAAAATTTTATGAAAACTTAATTAAAAGTTTGTAAAGTCCCTGCCGAGTGCCGTCCACCATGAAAACTGGAACACCTACAGGTGAACGGTAAGGCCCAGGTTGCCTAACTCTGTGTTAAGCGCCGGGCGCGGTGGCCGAGCAGTCCTAGGCGCTTCAGTCCGGGGCCGCACGACCGCTACTGTCGCAGGTTCGAATCCTGCCTCGGGCATGGATGTTTGTGATGTCCTTAGGTTAGTTAGGTTTAACTAGTTCTAAGTTCTAGGGGACTAATAACCTCAGCAGTTGAGTCCCATAGTGCTCAGAGCCATTTTTTTTTTTTTTTTGAGAAACGGCAAAGAAAAAAAAATCCATTATGGTGAGTCTCTTTCATGTTCCACGACGCCGCCAGGATTTTGTGAACCTCAAATTCTTACATTACGCCAGTTTATGCTCGAGAACTGAAATGTAAAATTCGCACTATTTTTTCACAGAATTTACAAAGCAGAGTTACAAATAGCCGGAGTAAATAATAGTAACTGTTTACCAAGTATTTCGTGTAAAAATTTTATGAAAACTTAATTAAAAGTTTGTAAAGTCCCTGCCGAGTGCCGTCCACCATGAAAACTGGAACACCTACAGGTGAACGGTAAGGCCCAGGTTGCCTAACTCTGTGTTAAGCGCCGGGCGCGGTGGCCGAGCAGTCCTAGGCGCTTCAGTCCGGGGCCGCACGACCGCTACTGTCGCAGGTTCGAATCCTGCCTCGGGCATGGATGTTTGTGATGTCCTTAGGTTAGTTAGGTTTAACTAGTTCTAAGTTCTAGGGGACTAATGACCTCAGCAGTTGAGTCCCATAGTGCTCAGAGCCATTTTTTTTTTTTTTTTGAGAAACGGCAAAGAAAAAAAAATCCATTATGGTGAGTCTCTTTCATGTTCCACGACGCCGCCAGGATTTTGTGAACCTCAAATTCTTACATTACGCCAGTTTATGCTCGAGAACTGAAATGTAAAATTCGCACTATTTTTTCACAGAATTTACAAAGCAGAGTTACAAATAGCCGGAGTAAATAATAGTAACTGTTTACCAAGTATTTCGTGTAAAAATTTTATGAAAACTTAATTAAAAGTTTGTAAAGTCCCTGCCGAGTGCCGTCCACCATGAAAACTGGAACACCTACAGGTGAACGGTAAGGCCCAGGTTGCCTAACTCTGTGTTAAGCGCCGGGCGCGGTGGCCGAGCAGTCCTAGGCGCTTCAGTCCGGGGCCGCACGACCGCTACTGTCGCAGGTTCGAATCCTGCCTCGGGCATGGATGTTTGTGATGTCCTTAGGTTAGTTAGGTTTAACTAGTTCTAAGTTCTAGGGGACTAATGACCTCAGCAGTTGAGTCCCATAGTGCTCAGAGCCATTTTTTTTTTTTTTTGAGAAACGGCAAAGAAAAAAAAATCCATTATGGTGAGTCTCTTTCATGTTCCACGACGCCGCCAGGATTTTGTGAACCTCAAATTCTTACATTACGCCAGTTTATGCTCGAGAACTGAAATGTAAAATTCGCACTATTTTTTCACAGAATTTACAAAGCAGAGTTACAAATAGCCGGAGTAAATAATAGTAACTGTTTACCAAGTATTTCGTGTAAAAATTTTATGAAAACTTAATTAAAAGTTTGTAAAGTCCCTGCCGAGTGCCGTCCACCATGAAAACTGGAACACCTACAGGTGAACGGTAAGGCCCAGGTTGCCTAACTCTGTGTTAAGCGCCGGGCGCGGTGGCCGAGCAGTCCTAGGCGCTTCAGTCCGGGGCCGCACGACCGCTACTGTCGCAGGTTCGAATCCTGCCTCGGGCATGGATGTTTGTGATGTCCTTAGGTTAGTTAGGTTTAACTAGTTCTAAGTTCTAGGGGACTAATGACCTCAGCAGTTGAGTCCCATAGTGCTCAGAGCCATTTTTTTTTTTTTTTGAGAAACGGCAAAGAAAAAAAAATCCATTATGGTGAGTCTCTTTCATGTTCCACGACGCCGCCAGGATTTTGTGAACCTCAAATTCTTACATTACGCCAGTTTATGCTCGAGAACTGAAATGTAAAATTCGCACTATTTTTTCACAGAATTTACAAAGCAGAGTTACAAATAGCCGGAGTAAATAATAGTAACTGTTTACCAAGTATTTCGTGTAAAAATTTTATGAAAACTTAATTAAAAGTTTGTAAAGTCCCTGCCGAGTGCCGTCCACCATGAAAACTGGAACACCTACAGGTGAACGGTAAGGCCCAGGTTGCCTAACTCTGTGTTAAGCGCCGGGCGCGGTGGCCGAGCAGTCCTAGGCGCTTCAGTCCGGGGCCGCACGACCGCTACTGTCGCAGGTTCGAATCCTGCCTCGGGCATGGATGTTTGTGATGTCCTTAGGTTAGTTAGGTTTAACTAGTTCTAAGTTCTAGGGGACTAATGACCTCAGCAGTTGAGTCCCATAGTGCTCAGAGCCATTTTTTTTTTTTTTTTGAGAAACGGCAAAGAAAAAAAAATCCATTATGGTGAGTCTCTTTCATGTTCCACGACGCCGCCAGGATTTTGTGAACCTCAAATTCTTACATTACGCCAGTTTATGCTCGAGAACTGAAATGTAAAATTCGCACTATTTTTTCACAGAATTTACAAAGCAGAGTTACAAATAGCCGGAGTAAATAATAGTAACTGTTTACCAAGTATTTCGTGTAAAAATTTTATGAAAACTTAATTAAAAGTTTGTAAAGTCCCTGCCGAGTGCCGTCCACCATGAAAACTGGAACACCTACAGGTGAACGGTAAGGCCCAGGTTGCCTAACTCTGTGTTAAGCGCCGGGCGCGGTGGCCGAGCAGTCCTAGGCGCTTCAGTCCGGGGCCGCACGACCGCTACTGTCGCAGGTTCGAATCCTGCCTCGGGCATGGATGTTTGTGATGTCCTTAGGTTAGTTAGGTTTAACTAGTTCTAAGTTCTAGGGGACTAATGACCTCAGCAGTTGAGTCCCATAGTGCTCAGAGCCATTTTTTTTTTTTTTTTGAGAAACGGCAAAGAAAAAAAAATCCATTATGGTGAGTCTCTTTCATGTTCCACGACGCCGCCAGGATTTTGTGAACCTCAAATTCTTACATTACGCCAGTTTATGCTCGAGAACTGAAATGTAAAATTCGCACTATTTTTTCACAGAATTTACAAAGCAGAGTTACAAATAGCCGGAGTAAATAATAGTAACTGTTTACCAAGTATTTCGTGTAAAAATTTTATGAAAACTTAATTAAAAGTTTGTAAAGTCCCTGCCGAGTGCCGTCCACCATGAAAACTGGAACACCTACAGGTGAACGGTAAGGCCCAGGTTGCCTAACTCTGTGTTAAGCGCCGGGCGCGGTGGCCGAGCAGTCCTAGGCGCTTCAGTCCGGGGCCGCACGACCGCTACTGTCGCAGGTTCGAATCCTGCCTCGGGCATGGATGTTTGTGATGTCCTTAGGTTAGTTAGGTTTAACTAGTTCTAAGTTCTAGGGGACTAATAACCTCAGCAGTTGAGTCCCATAGTGCTCAGAGCCATTTTTTTTTTTTTTTGAGAAACGGCAAAGAAAAAAAAATCCATTATGGTGAGTCTCTTTCATGTTCCACGACGCCGCCAGGATTTTGTGAACCTCAAATTCTTACATTACGCCAGTTTATGCTCGAGAACTGAAATGTAAAATTCGCACTATTTTTTCACAGAATTTACAAAGCAGAGTTACAAATAGCCGGAGTAAATAATAGTAATTGTTTACCAAGTATTTCGTGTAAAAATTTTATGAAAACTTAATTAAAAGTTTGTAAAGTCCCTGCCGAGTGCCGTCCACCATGAAAACTGGAACACCTACAGGTGAACGGTAAGGCCCAGGTTGCCTAACTCTGTATTAAGCGCCGGGCGCGGTGGCCGAGCAGTCCTAGGCGCTTCAGTCGGGGGCCGCACGACCGCTACTGTCGCAGGTTCGAATCCTGCCTCGGGCATGGATGTGTGTGATGTCCTTAGGTTAGTTAGGTTTAAGTAGTTCTAAGTTCTTGGGGACTAATGACCTCAGCAGTTGAGTCCCATAGTGCTCAGAGCCATTTGAACCATTTTTTTCTTGTCAATATAAATATATTTTTGAGAATAACGTGGAAGAATATAGAAATATAAATTAGTAATACAAACTAGCATAGAACTAGAATAACGTGGCTGAACAGTAGGCAACAAAATTTAGATAAAGGAATAATTTTTGACTGGCTTAGACAACGATTCAATCATTGCCTAACTTCAGTGCAAAAATTAAGTTCGAAGGGTGGTGATATGTAAGGTGTCAGTCAAATCCAACACCTTCCATGTAAACCCTGACATGATAGCAAATCCGGCAATATGTCACATAGCTCCGAATATATCCTGACATTAAATTAACCAAAGTAATACGAGTAACGAGTGAGCAAATGGAATACCACAGACTAACACAAGAATGCCACAATGCGTGTCATACCTTCCCACTGTGAGACAGACGCAGTTCCAAGGGGAGAAACAAGAACAGAAGCCGAGAGCAGAGCCATGTAGGCTAGAAGGCCCTACGATAAGGGAAACCCACATCGCTCGCCGACCGCCGAAAGGTACATCCCCCAGCCCATGTTAAAAGATAGAGCCCTCGAGAAGAACAGTATAGATCTTACGATAACACTGAAAGGGCCACACCAGCTTCAAATTTTAGCGTGAGACTATACGTGTCTCTGTTACATAGCAAACATTAAAAACATTGCCCCACCACGAAAAGTATAACGTTCCTCATTGTAGACAGAATTTTTGTAGGTGGAGCTTAAGGTTAACACTGAGACACTGATTGGTCAGTTGAAAACACAGCCAGATACCTTTTTCTGAAACAAACTTCGGTAAACAGTAGTAAGGAGAAGTTCGAGAGAGCTGCTACCGAGACAGAGAGGTGT
Source organism: Schistocerca nitens (assembly GCF_023898315.1). NCBI lineage: Eukaryota > Metazoa > Arthropoda > Insecta > Orthoptera > Acrididae > Schistocerca > Schistocerca nitens. The sequence goes on along the minus strand of NC_064617.1, from coordinate 704,144,234 downwards.
GTGGAGCTGCGCCGCCCGCCGCCCCTGACGCTGCCTAACCACCGACAAGGTAATGAACGCACGCAATGCCGCATAAGAGCGCATAAGGCTTCACTCAGAACTGCAGAAGCCTCATCTGCTACATCCCCTTTTTACGTAATACTAGTCTCGATGGTCAATCAAACTTCCTGGTATTCACATTTGCTACTTGAAGTTAAAATCTGAAACGCGATGATTTTTCTGTTATATAATTCTTGAGAAGCCACATCAGCCACTGTAATTTACGACAAGTTAAGTAATTAAAGATAATTGAGGGTCACCGTAGACCATTTTTGATAGTTTTCTCTTTTATGAAACTTAATTTAAACCTAGATTATAGATGTGATATGGCACAGGTCATCCTTCGATCCATTACAGAACTTGAAATCCCATTCAGGGAATATTCGTTCACATTTTTGTTGAACGCAGATGGATTTTATCATACTGTATTAAAATTTTTCCTTTTATCAATAGTGCAATTTATAAAGAATGTTTTGTGAGTAGAATAAAAATTCCAGTGGTAATCTTAACTGCTTTTTCGACTTTATTTTACCAGCTAACTAAAAATAGGAAAGCCTTGAAGCCCTTCCACTAAATTTAGTTAGTATTAAGATTCTTTTACAGGGAGTGCAGTGGAGCTGACCCTGAAATCATTAAGTATTTCATTATATCATAGCTAGTCTGACTGAACTCTTCTGAACTCTACATGTCATGTGTGGTCTGGCATCTCCTTACCAGTAACAGGTCCCACGTTCAAACTAGTCAATTCCCTAAAAAACACGCTCAGAGTGTCGTTGCGCGAAAGTGGTAGGGGGACACGACTTAGAACAAACACACACCACGCAGAATGTTAGAAAAGCTACCTGAAAAAAGGCGGTGGGGGAGGGGGAGGGGGGGAGGAGAAGAAGCGTGTAAACCATGGTAGATGAGTCAGACGAGACTATATGGGACACAACTACATCCCTATCCTCAGTCCTTCCTGAAGGAACGTTCTCGATTCCAGAGGAATGACGGTGGAGAATGCCAGAATCTGTCTCATCCTGTACAGTATTTCCAGGTTTGTCAGAAGACCGATAGTCGGTATGGGGAGAAGCGTCCTCCGACTGAATCACTCCAGGGGCGTGGGGAAGGGTTGGGGGACAATTCGTCACCATCCTGAGTCCGTCAACGCTTGGGTTGAATTCTAAGTGCCAGTGGCTTGGCGTTTTCAATTGTAATGTCATGACGCGAATGTAACTATGGAAAACTTCGAAACTTGTGAGTCAGCAGTTTCCGTTCCTCCTCAGTAACTTGGGGAGGCATGGCTTCCGTCTGTTGTGTGGAACAATGTCTGCGGATGTCAATCAACGTCGTTGTTCACAAGTTGATTTTAAGACAATCACTCGACGTGGACAATTTGATCGGAGGTGGCCACTTCCGTTACATGGAAAGCAGGTTCTTACTTGTCCTGTATAAGCAGTACGAAAACGGTATCCGCACACGTGTGAGAGAGAGGATATTCCGTTTTACACACACTTACACCGAACGAATGGCCCTACACCTCTGCAATCGATGTTGGGGGGAATCAGCGTTCTCGTAGTACAGTCTACATTTTCCCGTATGGGGCCAATACTTCCTTAAGGAAGTTGTCACGTCAAATTTAGGTGGAAGATTAAATATCCTGACTTCCGCGTTAGCTAGAAGAACCGTAGTAATAGTTCAATCACGATGGGTGAAAGCAATCTGGGAACAATGGCGCCAAATTTACCTGTTTGCTTAAGTGTACTCAGAAATTTGACAAAAAATATGGAGGAATCCTAATCAAAGTAAACCGTATGAACCTGTTCTGTAGTGACCCGAATCTGTCAGCAAGCCACTCTCGAATCTCCAGGGACCCACGTGCATTCGTCGAAACTGAAACTTCCAGTACCTTAACGTGGCATGTTCTTGTGAAGCATGGTATACATCATGGTGTGGGCTAAGACTTCATCAGGAAAGACACACAAACAACTAACGTTGTTAGACGATCGACGATGTGATGTGCACAGAGACACGCAGAGCACTAAAGGAAAACGCAGCAAGCACTCGCAGCGTTATGTTAGAGGCGGAAGCATAACACGATCTGCTCACCCATCGCGCGATGCAGTGCTACTACTCAGCAACAGAGGCCGACACTCTTTAAGTAGCAACTTTTAAATTAACGCGCTAGAATCTAAAAAAATTAAATTTGTCATACAGGTTATCATAATTCCGAAGAACCTAAAATATAAATATATTGCCGCTTCTGAAGTAGTTGTTAAACTGATATTTTCAGTGCTTACTTGTGCAATGCTTCATTCAGTACCATCTTTTCGGAACTGCAGTGCCCGTACCTAAATCTGAATCACGAACAGGTACAATCCGCCGTTTCAAGTCATTAACATTGCAGATCAATGTAAGCACGAGATAATTCATTGCAAATGTGAAATGCGAGTACATTAATCACTGGTGTGACCGCCAAAATGTTGAATGCAAGCATGCAAACGTGCATGCATTGTGTTGTACAGGCGCCGGATGTCAGTTTACGGGATGGGATTCCATGCCCGTTGCGCAAGGTCGGTCAGTTCTGCGACGCTTAATGCTGTTCGTGGGTGACGCTGCAGTTGTCGTCCATTGATGTCCCATATGTGCTGGATTGGAGAGAGATCTGGTGATCGAGCAGGCCAAGGTAACAATTCGACACTCTGTAGCGCATGTTGGGTTATGACAACCCTGTAATGCTGTTCATGAATGGCAGTAGAACAGGGCGAATTACCAGATTCACCTACAAAACTGCAGTCAGAGTGCGTGGGACAAACACGGGACTGGTCATGCTGTCGTACGAAATAGCACTACAGATCATAACTCCAGGTGTAGGTCCAGTGTATCTAGCAGGCAGACAAAGTGGTTGCAGGCCCGTAACTGGCGTCCTTCTAACCATCACAGTGCCATCACTGGCACTGAAGCTGAAACGACTTTCATCAGAAAACCCAGTAGACTTCCATCCTGCCCTCCAGTGAGCTCTCGCTTGACGACACTGAAGTCCCGAATGGCGGTGGTTTTGGTGCCAACGGTTGTTTATATTGCTCCTGCAGATGCAGTGCGATGCGCCAAAGCCATACACCGAACACGATGGTCACCCTCTCGGTAGTATCATTGGGCCGTCGGGAGCCTGTTCTTCGTGGGACCGTGCATTCTCGTGACCACCTCTGCCAGAAATGGTGTACAGTGGCAAAATTCCTGCCATGGCTTTCTGCAGTATCTACATCTACATCTACATGATTACTCTGCAATTCACATTTAAGTGCTTGGCAGAGGGTTCATCGAACCACAATCGTACTATCTCCCTACCATTCCACTCCCGAACAGCGCGCAGGAAAAACGAACACCTAAACCTTTCTGTTCGAGCTCTGATTTCTCTTATTTTATTTTGATCATTCCTGCCTATGTAGGTTGGGCTCAACAAATTATTTTCGCATTCGGAAGAGAAAGTTGGTGACTGAAATTTCGTAAATAGATCTCGCCGCGACGAAAAACGTCTTTGCTTTAATGACTTCCATCCCAACTCGCGTATCATATCTGCCACACTCTCTCCCCTATTACGTGATAATACAAAACGAGCTGCTCTTTTTTGCACCCTTTCGATGTCCTCCTTCAGTCCCACCTGGTAAGGATCCCGCAGCAATATTCTAACAGAGGACGAACGAGTGTAGTGTAAGCTGTCTCTTTAGTAGTCTTGTTGCATCTTCTAAGTGTCCTGCCTTCCCCACAATATTATCTATGTGGTCTTTCCAACAGAAGTTGTTCGTAATTTTAACACCCAGGTACTTAGTTGAATTGACAGCCTTGAGGATTGTACTATTTATCGAGTAATCGAATTCCAACGGATTTCTTTTGTAGCTCGTGTGGATCACCTCACACTTTTCGTTATTTAGCGTCAACTGCCACCTGCCACACCATACAGCAATCTTTTCTAAATCGCTTTGCAACTGATACTGGTCTTCGGATGACCTTACTAGACGATAAATTACAGCATCATCTGCGAACAACCTAAAAGAACTGCTCAGATTGTCACCTAGGTCATTTATATAGATCAGGAACAGCAGAGGTCCCAGGACGCTTCCCTGGGAAACACCTGATATCACTTCAGTTTTACTCGATGATTTGCCGTCTATTACTACGAACTGCGACCTTCCTGACAGGATATCACGAATCCAGTCGCACAACTGAGACGATACCCCATAGCCCCGCAGCTTCATTAGAAGTCGTTTGTGATGTCTCAGAAGAGACATCCAGCTTCTCGTAACCCAATTACATGACCTAGTTCAAACCCAGTAAGATGGTGATAGTGGCGTCATTGTCGCCTTTAAGGCATTCTTGACTAACATAAACTCACCACGTCCAGACTCAAAGGTAAATAATGCTCACAACCGATACAACATGTATGTAAAGTAAAGGTGATTTGCATTCTCATAGTGGTGCACCTAGCGCCATTCTTATGCGACTGGCGCGAAGTTTGAAAATACATCATCTTCAAGACATAGAAACACGTCTACTAGCTTTCTTTTACGTCCCACAACTCTTTGTTGGTGCTACAATTGCTTTATCCGCCAGTGTATTTGAAGACGGTCGGCTGTTTTACTAAGGACAGTTATTTATTTTAATCTTTAACCAGTTGGTCATTGGTATTTTGCGATGTGCAAATATTTTGCTTTAATAAAGGAAAAGATGGGTAGTCAAACCGTAGCTTCTGATTCTTATACTAGTACACATCATTTCTGCATAAGAGAAATATACTAAAGCTTATATATACTGCTGGAATAACATAATCTGTTCATCAACTTTACGCCAGTCGCTTACAAAGGAGAAACGGAGAGGAACATACGTTTTACTAATGCATTCATGAGATTAGCACTACAGTCTGTGGCTCTACTTTAATCCTAACTACAGCTGTATTATCAAAACTAACTTTCACTTTAGTCGTCACACCAAAGCTCCGGAACTTGAAGCGTTACACTGGCGGGAACACATTGAAGATATTGTAGTTACAAACCACGAATGGAGTCTTTGTAGAGCAGAACAGCATCGGTAACATTTTACATTAAAAAAGAAAAGGTTGTATGGACAAAACATTTTTAAATGATTGCCTATATAAGTTTGTAACAAGCACGAGAAGAAATAAGAAAGAAACCTGATCTCACTTTCCGAAACTCAAATGAACGATAAAACATCATTATTATTACAGTGCAGCCAGCAGATTTCAACAACCAGAGTTCCAAGGAAAGCCACTGAGCCTTTTGCGGCTCGCGTTCTTGCCGTTCATAGCTTGGCGTCTTTTTATAGCAGTAGTGGCGTCTCGTTTCCTTCTTGTGTTAATGGCGTCACTGAGTTTACTAGTATTGTTTGTCCGCGAGTGGCAGCAGCAGCGGTTATCGATAGCCTGTACTATCTTTGGTGCGACCACTTGTATTTCCAGGTCGTCGCGTGTGTCACACAGTTCGGCTTCAGACAGAGCAGCGAGGAGGTCCGCAATGCGAGGTTAGGCCGGGCCCACTGGCGGCGTGCATGTACTGTCGGAGTGAGGGGCTGTAGCCGACGATCAAACCCAGGATGTTTGAAGTTAAGTAGCGAAACCTCCACTGTTTGAAATCTCGCTGTTGTTTGTGTGTTTCTGCTCCCAGAGTTGGTGATACTAACCACAACAAGTGGATTCTGTCAGCTTGGTGGAAGCTATTAGCCGCCTTCTGCTGCTTGATACTAGTTTGACTTTGGTGTTGTTATTGATGAAGTGCAACCAGCAGCGTAATTTGCGGCAGTGTACTTTTCCTCATCTTGCCAATGCTGTCCGGCATGGTGTGAAATTTGACAGCGTCCTTGATTGGGGTATGGATAATGGTTTTCCTTGTCTATCTTGGTTATAGTGGTTCCTTCTGGTGTTTTAAACACTGGATTCTCGAGATGCAGTGCTGTCTGTTACTTCACCGTCACCTGAATTATTCCATCGTTGTACTGGTAATCTAGCGTTAGGTGGATTTGGTAAGAGGATTGATAGGCGCTTAAACCGTCTCTAGTTTGAGTTGCTCTCCTTAGCTGAACATTACTCTTGGCTACCAGTCCCACCATTTGCACAGCTGTAGTGACCTTCCTGAGGTCGATCGATGGAGCACTGTCTGTGGATCACTTTATCTTACTTGGTGAAGTTGTCATAATTGATTAAAATTTACCTTAATGTTTTAATGTGTAATTGCCTTCCTCACATGTAATTCAGGCCTTCAGCTGTTAATTGTTTGTAACATTGCTTGTGGCCTTCAGCCGACAAATAATTCTGAATTCTTTCTTAGTAAGGCTTTCAGCCGTCAGTATAGTAAATTCCTTTGAAATGATTGTTGAAAATTATTTCCTCAAATAAAGTGTATGTGTTTACTGTAGCCAATGGTAGCTCATTACGGCCCCATCCACGTACGTTACCTTATCCTGTCTCTCCCTGACTACCAGGTCTCAGCCATTTCATGGAGCAGCCCGATTATTTGGTGCCTACCATCTCCCGCAGTTCGCACCATAATATTTACTGGATCGTGGAGCGAGCTTCATTATATCTTGCTTGGCACCTTATTAATTGATGCGAGCCAATTTAAAGTTCTTAATTGGGTTTCCACGCCGGCCGCGGTGGTCTAGCGGTTCTGGCGCTGCAGTCCGGAACCGCGGGACTGCTACGGTCGCAGGTTCGAATCCTGCCTCGGGCATGGGTGTGTGTGATGTCCTTAGGTTAGTTAGGTTTAAGTAGTTCTAAGTTCTAGGGGACTTATGACCTAAGATGTTGAGTCCCATAGTGCTCAGAGCCATTTGAACCATTTTTGTTTCCACGGTTTCATGCCTCTGTAGCTTTTGGAAACTGACCGTCGTCGACGACGGCTAAACGTAGTCTGCCTACGACGGTTGCGTCACTGAGACTGATTGTGCTCTCCTCGACGCGCCTATATTCGACGTGATACAAGTATTTTTACCTCTCTTATCTAGTGGTAGAAAACCCAGCTCAAAATGAAATCGCATTTTTCATCCGGGAACAGATCAGCTTGTACAGAATTACATTAACTACATAGTTAAGATACAATTTCAAAGCAACTTACACGGAACAATACAGAAACAATAAATTTCTATCAATTTCAGAAAAAGTTTCATAGTCTCTTGAAGATAAAGTGACTGACTTAAGTTATTTTACTTGTATATTGCTTGTTGCCTTCAGCTTGTTGACAACGAAACAGGAACCACTTGTAGCATTCAGAATGATTCTTTAGTCTGAAGATGACCACTGGCTTGTCGAAACCGGTTACATCGCGAAGAAACATTCGTGTTTATCGATAAAATATAAAAATAGAAGATCATATATCATTGACAGAAGTAAAACAATCATAATATACATTACATCACCATATGAAAAACGTTTGCATACTGCATATGTAACAGTGACTCATATCAGAGGTACACTGTCCAGTCACATTAATGCAAGCATCCGTCAAAAGCTTGTATAGTCACCTTTTGCATCGCGAACCACTGCGAGATGTGCAGGAAGAGTGTCTGTGAGGTTCTGGAAGATACCGACAGAGCGTGGAGCCATGCCGACACCAGCTCCTCGGGCGGCTGCCCTGGGTTTTGTCGGTTTAGGATTTGTGGCACGAACAGTCCGACAGAGGCGGTCCCACACACTCTCGAATGGGTTGAAATACGAGGAGTTTGCTGACAAGCGGTGTACGGGAAACACATCCTGTTGCTCTTCAAAACTTTCCATATTTCTAGATATCCGGAAAGCATTTGACGCGGTACCTCATTGGAGACATGTGGAGGCTGTACTGTGGGCTCTGGAAGAAGCAAGCCATTATTAGGTGGGACTGATGCGTTTCCCTCCAGTGCTACAAACCAATCGTGGACCCTTGCTATCCGAAACATGAAGTAAGTTGTTTAAAACGATACAACGGTGCTGCCACCGCACCATGTACCTCGCACAATTTTGAAACACAATAACAGAAGCCTGAATAGCATCTTCCTAAACATCACAACTGACAAAGACGCAGCAGAAGAGCTACAGGAGTGGTAAAATTAAGCCATATATCCTAAGTATTCTGGTATAGGTAAAAAAAAGTTTCTTCTACTGAAGGATTCATCCGTTGTCTCATGATATTAATCCAGACCTTAATTAATTATTTGTCAAACTGTGTAGAATTTGTTAATGGCGGCCTTGAAACTACTACAATTCTTAAGAGCAACAATACGTACAGTTAGGTGTCACTCAAAACCTTTAACTATCCTTTACGATCAATCATTTCACTTACAAAATCACGAAGTACCATGCTTGGCGCATTACAAACCATTACCCATGAGCATACAGATTTGAACAGAACATATTTTTTTAACATTTTTTACGTTTGTTTCGTGCTTCGGCGGATTCAATGGCGGCGGCATTATTCTCGCACGGCTGTCGGCTTACCGCTGGTGTTGACCAGCTACCTGGTTCACCGACCCTTTATCAGCAGCGGCGCCTCGTAACTTACTCTAGGCGTCCCGCAACGATTTTCAGTTCATATTAACAACATAAAAATGCCCTCTTGTTAGGACAGTGATTGCTTGTCTCAGCTGTCTATGTAATTTCCCATTCTGACATGCTTACCCAGTTAAATATCTGAGTCTAAATTCACGTAACGTGACGTGTCTTACACACCACAGCTAACTCGAAATAAATAAATATTATTTTTTGCGTTAAAATGTTCCTTCAATCATTTATCCTCATTAAACAGTGTCGATGTTACTGTTATGCTCTGTATATATGCATTTTGTTCCTATCCTGCCGTTATACACCGGTAAGGGGAATAAATCTTCCTCTTCGAACATGTAAGTTCACTACTCAGTAAATAATCAGTATACACACATTTTCTTCTCTTACCTTACACGCCGATACCGGGAATATATCTTTCGCTCTGATCATATAGATCCGCTTCTTGGGGTTCCTTTATTTACATTTAATTCCATTCGATCTTCTAACTTTGAACACCGAAAGGAGCTCTAAAATTTCTCTCCCCGTATTTACCAGTTATAATGTCAGTTGAATTACGTGTACTTTGTGTAACACTCGCTATATTCTGACTACAACTGTAAAACTTTTATTTGGAAACTGCATGAGCTCCTTCCCTTCACATTTACATAATCTATTCATCAAAACTAACATTACGAAAACGTTAAACGCTGATTGTTATACCACCTACTAAAGCTATAGCCAGTCACATTAAGTAGTTTGCACAAAGTTCCTACGAAAGTATGATTTTATGCAGACGTTAAGACACGTTCTGGCCTGAGCAACGATTATACTGTCGTACTCGTACAAGATATTTTTCCAGTATTTTTCATAGTTGTTGAACCAACTGAATGTCGGTAACATTTTTTACTTACTGTAATTATTTAAACTTTTTGTTACTGCTGTTCTTTCTTTTAATAATGAAGAATTAAATAAGTAGTTATTTTGTCTGCAATGAAATAAATAAAACCAATTTACATCTCATATCTTCTATAAAATTATTTAGCTTAACATCTACCATTTACAACCAGTAATAAAGTACCGGTGCTGAGTTGTGTACAACTCATTATCAAAAAATCCCTTCTCAATAACAAAAACTTCTGTCAGTACAAGATTGCGGTTATGAACCCTCTAACGCTTTTACGTCTATCAATGAAGTAATTCAATGCTAAACTCCCGTTTCGTCGCTAAACTAGCGATCTTACTTAACAACCTAATTTCTCCCGCTGTAGACAAAACAACCGATTGCTTAACAACGTTGCTAGCACTATCCAATGAGAGACATTTATCGTAACACCATTTTTCTATTCCGAAAATTAAAAAAAAATAATTTTAGGTACTCAAGGCGATTGAAAAGTAACTGCACACACTCCTTGGGTGTAAAGTATGCATCAAAATAAGGTAAAATGTTAAATAAAGTTTTATCTCAAACCGCTTTATTTCCAAGTTACCATTCATCTAATGTCGTTTGTGGTAGGCATTATGCCATGGGCCAGTACAGGCTTTTGGCTTGTCGTGTTTGCCTGCTTATCGGCTGATGTTCCTTTGTCGACGGTACCGCTGCACATTTCATTCTGGAAGTATCTCAAAGTCGCTTATCTCGATAATTTAACGGGTCACTAAGGACCAGTTGCTTAACCCTCTGGACTTCCACTTTGGGGCAGTCTGAAGAAGGTCGTGTATGATTTAGCAATTGGGAATGCAGCACAACTACATCAGCAAATTAAAAATAGCTGTCCATCTGTGCAGATTGAGATGAAAGGAGCCTGAAAAATTCCGATAACAGTTAGAAGTCGAGCATCTCACTGCCTTCATCTACAATGACATCATTTCGAACATGTACTGGAGTAAACGTACAGTATGTAGTTGTGCTGAATTTAGGATTCCTTCGTGTCGTTGCTTCCTGGGAAGAATTTATTTGGTGTTGTTTGTGTTGCACTTGTGATCCCTTAAAAGTGGCGTGTTACAAATCATTACCGGTTACATACGGATAGGAACAGACGAGAACTTTTAAAAAAATTTCCTAATCTTTTTTATGCGCCGGCAGATTCTTTGGAGGCGGTCTTATTCTGGCGCGGCTGTCGGCTGGTCGCTGCTATTGACCAGCTACTCGTTTTACCGATCCTTCACCAGTATTGGCGCCTCATTGCTTACTCTACACTTTCTGTAACAATTTTCATCTCGTATAAACCAGATGAAAATTCCACCTTTTCCTGACAATTATTTGTTATTTATTTATTGTCTGCATAGTGACCTCACCTCTCATCTGTGTATGTAATTTCCAATTCTGACAGGCTTACCCCGTTTAAGCTCTCAGTTTAATAATTTAAGACTGTCGATATAAGCAGACTGTCACAAGATAAATTATGTGAAATAGCTTCAATGAAAAATACAACTAAAACTCTCCTCGTTTGGGGAAAACTGAATCACTACAGTGGTGAAAGTTTATGGTTCCACATAACTCCGAATATAGCCTGAAGGCTGTAATAGAACAGTCAAACTTAGTATTTACTCGGAAGTGGAACTAAAGGACGCAGTGAACGACAGTGGATGATGCCAAGTTCCTGGCCGCCTTCGATGCAGTGACCAAATCCTGGTTCAGGCAGACACTGGCGGCTCCCTATCCCCGTGGTAACTGGTCGTATAGGTGAAGGTTCTGATCGACACACACATTGAAGAACTATGGATGCAGTTGGCGCCTGGCCAGAGTTCGACGGAAGATGCCTCAGAGTGGCTTTCCGCCGCCATACATACTCAGGCTCCACAGCAGTACTAGAGGAATTAATTTTGATGACGTGCCTGAGGAGGCTAACAGGTCTGCAAGGCCAGCGATTACAGGTGGCACTTGCCCTGCCACCTGCTGGCGTTGGCAGCGTGCGTGATTGAAGCGCTGCCCGATGTCGTCTGTTGATGTAACCCCTTTGAGGTTAGGTCACTGCTACACCATTGGTGTGAGAAGGGTTGACAGTCTACAGCGTACACAGCCCTTAAACAGCATCTCTTCCCACCTCCCTCCCCCCCCTCCCGCCCCAGAGAGAGGCTCTACTTTTCAGTTTCCGAGAAACTTGGCGTCCTCGTATTGGGTACCCACAGAACTGATGGGCTGAGGTTGATGATCATCGGATTTGGCGTCTAGACTGGGAAAGGGCTGTCCTCACCAGAGGCCAAAGAATGTTGACCCTGTGGCTGCTGCAGTTGTGCTGCGGTGTCCAAAAGTTTGGGATCCTGGGAATGGGGATGTTCCATTCTGTCACAAAAGGTCTTGACCACCCACTGCCAGTAAGTGTCGCTGTTTTATGTGGAAGCACCTGGTTGAAATGGTTGCGAAAAATGTAGCTGTTTGTAGCTGTATTTCCATAATGGCGTGTCCGAATTTATGGGCGACGACTGCCGCGCCCCGCTGGTGGCGATTTTTGAAGAAAATCAATCCCCAGGCGTCTTCTTTGACTGAATACTGGAGGCTCTGACACTGCAAAAGGGGAAATAGGGTTTTCTTAGGATGGAGAATGAAGAGTCTGGACCGGTGCTGCCATCCATGGAGCTGTCCTGAGTGAGTCGTCAAAAACAGAGTGATGACTTTATCCAAATTGTGACTAGAACGTGTGAACAAACCTATCCATTGGTTGCAGATTGAAAAGCTGTAGTGTACTAGGACGATGCCGTTGGAAGAACAAAAAGACGTGGATTTGCAATGTGTGAACTGAGGCCTATTGGCTAACTGTGGTTTCTGCAAGTCCTTGTGTGGAGAAGATTCTTGTCAGAGCCTTCGATGGCCTGTGCCCTAGACTTCGAATACCTTCAAGAAACATAGGAGATACAGTTTCCACTTCGAACATGATAAATCCTGAATACACAAGAAATGGACCTATGAAGTTCAAATGGAGTCGCAGGCAATGTGCTAAAGCATCCGACAAAGTCATATTCTACACTAATTTGCTGCCTGGACGCTTTCGCAAGTCCCACATGTTGTCACCACGTTGGCAATATCTGCATTGATTGCTTGACGATACACATGTTGACGAACTAGCCTCTTCGTTTGGTCCTTATGTAGGAGAAACAGGATGCCTTGGTGCAAGACAGATGGGATAACAACGAAGGTGCGGCAATTTTTTCCTTGCAGCAAATCGACTCAATCGAGGGTGAAGAACTCGCAGTGCTTGTGCCAGATAACACAACTGATTTCTATCTGTCAGCCACCCTCTGTATAACCAAAGCATCTCGAGGATAATAGGGTGCTGCGAGCAGTGGGCCTTGCCCCAAAGAATTAGGACAACTAACAATGAAGACAACGATATGTCTATCAGATGAAGACATTAATTTCAGGGAGACGACTCAATGTTACTCGGAATGTTTAGCCTCAGAATAGAGGCCAGGCCTATCCTTCATGCTCATGATCATACAAAATAACACACACACGCTATTACAGAAATATTTTTTCCATCTGCAACAGATTGTGTGCTGATATGAAATTTGCTGGCCAGTGCAACCTGTTAGCCGGACTGGGACTCGAACAGGTAACGTTTGCTCTTCTAAAGAAAGTGCTTACCAACAGGGCTACCCAAGCAAGACTCTCGACCCCTCCTCACAGCTTTACTTCACCCAATACCTCATCTTCTGCCTTCCAAACTTCACAGTTCTCCTCCATAAGTTCTGGGACTAGCACTCCTGGAAGGAGGGATATTGCAGAAATGGGTTGGCTGCTGATAAAACTCTGGGACGTGAGGTCATGGTTCAAGAAACTCTTCTGTTCCTGACGTTTCGTGCAGGACTGCGCTGGACGTCCTCAGAGGCGCTCCTCTGCTGAGTGTAGCCGTCTGACCGGTCGGACGTCCGAGAGCGACATAAATACTGTAGGAAAGGGGGAGTCGTCAAGGTAACACGTGATGAGCAGAGATAATCCTTGTCAGAGATAAAACCTTAACTATCGATTGTCGTCTGGTCAAACATAAAACTAGCCATTGTGCAAAGCTACTTCCACATGTCGCTAAGTTTCATTGCCTCCTCTTTCCTATGAAAATTATGCTGATGCTTATACATTTCAATGGCTTCTCTACGTAGTCGTCATTTGACGTTGCAGATAAAATTTCTGTTTCAGAAAACTTCACTTCGTGGTTTCCTGACTGAGAGAAATCAGCTGTAGCAGAGCATGCTCTTCAGTCAGGAAACCACGAAGGGAAGTTCTCTAAAAACCAGAAATTTTACCCAAATGACGACTATGTAGAGAAGGCATTGAAATTTATGCATCAGGACAATTTTCATAGGAAAGAGGAGGTAATGAAACTTAGAGACATATGGACAGTAGCTCTGCAGGATAGCTAGATAGTTTTATCTTTGACAAGACGACAATCGATAGTTAAGTTTTTATCTTTGACAAGGATCATCTCTGCTCATCACGTGTTACTTTGACCACTTCCCTTTTCCTACAGTATTTATGTCTCTCTCGGACGTCCGACCAGTCAGTCGGCAAGACTCAGCAGAGGAGCGCCTCTGAGGATGTCCAGCGCAGTCCTGGACGAAACGTCAGGAATAGAAGAGTTTCTTGGACCACGAACTCACATCCCGAAACGTTTACCAGGAGCTATGTCATCCGGTAATGAAAGCCTTCATTCTATGTTCAGAGATGGGTTAGCCACAGCCTGAGCGTGTTTTCAGGAGGGGAACTTCTATAAAGTTTTGAAGGTAGTTGACGGGGTAGTGGCGGTAAAAAAATTGTGAGGAGGTGACGTCACTCATGTTTGAGCGGCTCAGGTGGTAGGACGCTTGGCGCGAAGGGCAAAGATCCTGGGCTCGAGTCCCAGTGCAACACACAGTTTTAATCTTCGAAGAAGTATCACATCATTATATTTCATTACAGGGTATTGCAGAGATATGGCTTAGCCGAAACCTGTGGATGTTTCGAGAAGGAGAACTTCCGTGAAATGTCGAAGGTAGGAGACGAGGTACTGGCTGAAGGAGAACTGTGAGGATATGTCATCACTTGTGCTTGAGTAGTGCACATGCCGACACAAGGGAGAGATTCCGGGTGTGAGTCTTGGTCTAGTGCATAGTTTTAATCTGCCAGGAAGTTCCACGTTATTATATTTCATGACGCTTGTCAAGCATCCAAAAAATGCAGATATACCCTCTACATATGGAGGACACAATGTGTACTAACAGAAGTACTGCAATACGTTGTTCAGTCAGACACTTAAGTGGGTCAGCATGCTTGGGTAAAATTATTGACTCGGTCTTCTGCATGCTTGCAAATTATTTTATGCGTATTTAGAATTATCAGCTTTCAGTTAATCAGCTGAGGACCTGTAGCTAAATTTGTGTTTTCCTCATTCTCCAATCGAAAATATGTCGCACAGACATGACGTGCAATGTGAGGTGTTAGAGCAGCTGGGTGCTGGCCGGGTAATATTTTACACGATCTGTCGTCCTAAAGAAGGTATTCCGCCCATATGCAAGCGTGCAGAGATGCAGGCACAGAGTGCATTAATATGCATGCGCTGTCTGGCGGCTGGACGGGGCACTTGCCTCTGGAGCCGTGACGCGTCAGCAATCCCACACACACACACACACACACACACACACACACACACACTCGTACACATATCCACATGCAGCGCTGGAGCTGGAACAGCGCAGCCTGAGGACCGCTTATGGGATTAGCGCAGGCGACGAGTCCACAACCAGTGGTGGCTGCCTCGCTACCAAGCTGCACAGGGCGCCCTACAAAGAGATGCCGGGCTGCCGGGCATTTTAGAGCCTCCAGCGCCCAATATACGGCGTACGAACTAAGCACACCGCACCATCCGCCTTCTGGCCTTGGCAAAGGTCTTCTCATAGCCAGGTTTTGCGACAGTTCTACTATGATGCGGGTCTGGAAATTTTTCAAAATATTCCTTTCATGACATTGCGCAACATCCATGAGGGATACCAAGATGGATGTGATCGAGCCTTTTGCGCAACAGATGCAGAAATAGTGGACGACCTTCACTCAAACCAAGGAGACACTTAACACTGACTGCAAAGCTGCGTTTTTTGGACTAAGTGTTTACACTGGTAAGAGTTATATACAGACAAGGCTTGTAATGCCAGTATCGATTGTAAGTAGTTTATACTGTGTAATTACGTGTATGTAACTATGAAGTGGTTGTTCTTTACTAATGTAGGTCACTGAATTGTCAGAGGGAAAACTGAAGTTTGTAATACAAGTATTGTAAAAAAACGAAAGGATATTTAAAAATAATGGAATTTTATAATATATGTCTGCTCATAAAAGAGAAATTGTACTTTTAATGCTGGTTCATGCTTAGGGAATTTGTATTGTGTAGTAAAAAGATGTGGGGGACCCCTTCCGCTACGGAAGTGGCTTGGCGCTCGTTAAAAGGTGGTTTTGGCGGTCGATCTGGGGGGCTACTGGGTGAGCACGTTACGCAGTCAGTGTACGGTTAACATCGAGGCTGCCAAATGAGTCATTTGGAAGCCAGTTTACATTGAAATTGCCTCGGATGTGGTTTCGTCTGTCGTATGGTGCTTTCGTTAACATGGAATGACTCTAACATGAGGATAATACGCCGCCAAGAAGAATTTATAAAGAGCATTCAGTATCAAGAATGTGAGACCAGCTAGCCGCCACGTGCTTGCCACTACTATTGTGCCGCTGCTCCGCCCACTTCAGGAACTCAGATGTGTATCATAGTATGAACCAGTATGTTTGTGTGTTTTTTAATAATAATTTCAATGATATAAACATGTGTTTGAACCTTAAAATTGTCCTGATCATGAAACCAATGCAGGGTCCCATCCTAAATGTGCTGAAACCGAGTGTCCTGTTTCCAATTAATTAATGCTTTGCTTCTGTACTGTCTGTAAGTTTAGTGCCAAAGTGTGTAGTGTTACCGTAAAAATACCTGCTTCACAGGTGATGGATAAGGCACACAAATGAACCTATATGAAAAGTAATTTTGCTTTCATTATTATCATGAACTATTTTCTGAAGTTAACAGAACCTAATATTTGAGTTACATTCTTTAAAGAATGTACTCATAAACTATTTAAAGTGGGGTTAGAAATCAGTATTGGCAAATTGCAATTTGTTTCTCAGCCGGCCGGGGTGGCCGAGCGGTTCTAGGCGCTACAGTCTGGAACCGCGCGACCACTACGGTCGCAGGTTCGAATCCTGCCTCGGGCATGGATGTGTGTGCTGTCCTTAGGTTAGTTAGGTTTAAGTAGTTCTAAGTTCTAGGGGACTGATGACCTGAGAAGTTTAGTGCCATAGTGCTCAGAGCCATTTGAACCCACTTTTTTTCTCAAATAGTCACAGAATTTGCCTGCAAAGACAGTTTCAGTTTGTGGCTCCCCACTATATTCTTTTCTGTTATAAGAAAGAGAAACCAAATATTGCTTTTGCTAAAGAAATCTGAAGCATTTCCATAAGAATGTGAGTGTAGAAAGTGTCTGTGTAATTTTATTTAACATCATTTGTGGTGTTTGTATGTTAGTTAATCCATGACTCCTGTCATGCCCAATTTTAATCTCGTGAGGTCTTTAATAACATCTTAGTGCTGAGTTAGCTATTGGTTGCTGCAGTAACTATTATTACTACGAGTGAAATATTTTTTAAATTTCCTGTGATTGCTGATTTGTGTACACAGTAACTATTGCTAACGTCAATTTAGTAACCCATATACATTTTTCTTAAAATATAATGTTTCAAATTATTATGCCTAATTAGGCTGGCGACCGTTTATAGTTTCATTTGTATGAACCTTTCGACTTTCGTTACTCCCAGAACAAAGCCTGTTCAGTTTTCTATTAATTGCCGTAAATACAAAATTACTGTTCGATACCCTCTCCCCGTTAGGTAAACACACGGTGAAAACATTTCTAAATTCATCCCACAGGGTAACGTAAGTCTCCAAGAGCGCTGTATTTGGCGCCAACTTGCAGCTTTCGTGTTATATGCTACAGATACCATAGTATTATTGCATTTAACCTTTACATTAGTGATATTTATACATACATATACCATCCTCCTTAGCTGAGGTCACTAACGCACGCCTGTGCAGTGGCATTCGTTCAGAGATAAGCAGGTTCGAAACCAGGTGGTGGGTGAAGTTTTCACTGCCAGTATTTGTCCAAATGGTGTGGACAAATGGTGGGGTAAAGCTCCTGAACTCCAGACTTTGCGTCAATGTCCTTGATTAAATTCAAAACCGCTTTGCAACGTCTCACCAAGTGAGGACATGTGGCACTTCCGATAGTGATCTGTCCGACGGAAGGGGTGCGATTCGGGACAAGTCGACTGAAGATGAAAATTGTATCTGGTCTTTCGGAGATGCCCGAAAGAACGGATGCCATTGGTGATCTTTCAGCTAATAGTCTGGATTCCATTGTTATTTCAAGTAGACTATGTGCCGGTAACGGGTTTGAAACTCTCCCTTCTGTTATCAGTGTCATACAACACGACCACAACAACACTCTATACACACGTCCATTACAATGAAGCTACATTCAACGACTACACCTGAGACAACTGTCACATCTCCGCACGAAAATGGGACACTGTGTGCAGAGTAAAACAACGCATTCCGACTAGGCAGCTGACCCACGCCTTCGGATTCCCCAGCCAACAACGTCATACCTTTCTACACTTAGGTGACGAAAGTCACGAAATACCTCCTAATGTCGTCTCGGACCTTGAAACTCCATGTGGTATGGACTCAGCAAATCGTTGGAAGTCTGTGCAGAAATACTGAGCCGTGCTGCCTGTAAAGCCGTTCATAATTGCGAAGGTTTTGCTGGTGAAAGATTTTGTGCACGAACGGGCTATTTTTGTGGCCAAATCATTCGCTCGAACTCTCCGAACTGTTTTTCAGATGAACATGAAGTCCTTGAATGGCTGAAAATTGTCTCCAGGTAGCCGAATACAATCATTTCTAGTCGATGTAAGGTTCAGTTGGACAAGAGGACTCAATCGAATTCATGTAAACACAGCCACAACATTATGGAGTCACCACCAGCTTGGATAGTGTGTTGCTGACAACTTGGGTCCTTGGCTTCGTGGGGTCTGCGCCATATTCGAGCCCTACCATTACCTCTTTCCAACTGAAATCGGGTCTCATCTGACCAGGCTGCGATTTTCAGTCCTCTAGGGTCCAACCGATACGGCCACAAGGCCAGAACAGACGCTGCAAGCGATGGCGTACTGTTATCAAAGGCAACCGTGTCGGTCGTCTGCTGCCACAGCTATTAACGACGAATTTCGCAGCACCGTCCTAACGCAAACGTTCGTCGTGCGTCTCTGACTAATTTCTGAAATTATTTCTTGCAGTGAAGATTGTCTGTTAGCAATGCAAATGACGCTGCTCTCGGTTGTTAAATGAAGGCACTCGGCTACTGTGTTGTCCATGGTGAGAGGTAATGCCTGAAAAAGTGGCAGTTGATCCTAAATAAAGAAAAGTATGACGTTATTCACATGAGTACTAAAAGAAATCCACTAAATTTCGATTACGCGATAAGTCATACAAATCTCAAGGCTGTATATTCAAATAAATAATTAGATATTACAATTACATATGATCTAAATTGGAACGTTCACACAGATAATGTGGGTAGAGCAAACCAAAGTCTGTGATTCATTGACAGAACACAGGTCTAATAAAGAGACTGCTTGTACCACGCTTGCCCGCCTTGTCCTGAAATATGGCTGTGCGGCGAGGGATCCGCATCATGTGGGACTCACGGATGACCAGCGTCGAGGGTTGGCGCAACTTGCTCCTCGGAGTCCACCTACTGTTCTGGAGTCTGAAGATGGTTCTCAAATAGAATCGAAACCGGTCACTCCAATAAAAATAACAAGTTTGCTGTCAAGACTGTTTTTAATCTTTAAATGTTATCATCAGTCAAGAATCGTGATAGATTGCAATGTTTATTATTGTACAGAGAACTCCGTTGATCTACAGCATTTTCAACTCTACTTAACAGTTGGTTTGCTGCTGTACTGCATAGTGTTGGAGTTAGCAAATATCCTAAATGAAACGTAAATCATAAGAAACTACATAACGTTCTCGTTGAAGTTTGTTTCCGTCTTTGATTTCTGCTTTTATCCAACTCACCTCCACTTTATATGCGATTAATTGTGCGATGAGTGATGGATTCCGCATTTGAACTGTTCCATATCTTACAATCACGGCAAGTTGTAAGCAATTTCGCGTTATTTTAATTTTAATGTTGAGCGCCATTAGCTTCTGTTTCATCCTTACGTAGCTGTGTATAACTCCCTCATCTTGGCTAGACACAAACTTAGCGAGAACAGCCATTGCTTGCAAGGGTAAGAGTGACTGTTGTAATTAAGTTCGTAGGACAGCCACAAGTTGTAATCAGTATTTTTTACTGACCGGTTTCTCTCAATTTAACAAGAGCATCCTCAGAAACAGTGAAATTTCTACTGTGGAAATTAGAAAAAGTGATAACACGGAATTTTAAATTTGCATAAAAGGACATAACTCCACCATATCTGGTCCAAGTTCAGTTGAGAAAGAAGCATGGCGTACGTGTGAAAACACTTTAAACAACCTCAGTTCACCTGGTCTGGTTGATAGTACCTTGAGGGGTCCCTTCTCAGGGTCACAGTGAAGAATAGAACGATCGACAGTGTTGGATCAGGAGCTCTGTACGATGACATGTAAAGGAGAAGCAGCGAACTTACCTGCTGGGTCTTAATTAAGCCTATTAAGCCCTTGGTCCCCCACCCTCCCTGGGTGGGGGTTGAGTACTGGCCTGGTAACATATTCATTAAAAAAAATTGAACTCGTAAGTCTCTAAGGAATCAGCAGGGAAGTTCTCAAAGTCGGCGACAAGGCAATGCTGATGGTTTATGAGTTGTTATGGATAAAAGTTAAAATCGGAGACACATAAAAACTTCAACAATAGCTTAATGTCCTTTGGTATGATATATATTTTCGATGAGAAAATTGGCGAACTTCAAAACAGTGCACTGTAGTCGGAAATGAAGTGTTAAGCAGAGATGAAAAAGCTTTTTCATCAGTATAGCACTATTCACCATAAGAAACCTTATAGCTTGGCACGATTTTTGGCTGTTGATTACATAGTCGATTCTGATACACAAGTTATATTTTATGATAAGCACGCAGATTAATAGAAATGTAGCTTAATAAGAGCGAGGTATGAGTACTAGGTACAGCTCTTCATCATAACTGAAGAACCATATAAGCAAAAAGGCGTTAAATAAATAATTTCTGAGGTAAAAGCAGATTGTATTTCTGCCATGTTAACCAAAAAGAAACTAAAGTGTATTCACGGACGAGCAATGTTCTACATGCACCACTAAATACAAATACGAGGGCTATCCACAAAGTCCATTACGTTTTGGAATTAAAAATAAATAAAGTATTGGAAATTTTTTTTATTGTATACAGATAAAGCCACACTTAAATACTACTTTTCTACATAGTTGCCATTTCAATTAAGGCACTTATCGTAGCGATGGACGAGTTTGGAAATTCCTTCGTCGTAAAATTCGGCCGCCTGCGCCTTCAACCACGTGCTTACCTCTTTTGGGACAGAAAAGGTATGATGTTTGTGGATTTCCTGGAAAGAGGCACTACAATAAACTCTCAAAGGTATTGCCAAACTCTGCACAAGCTCAGAAGAGCAATACAAAACAAGCGCAGGGGAAAGTTGGGCTCAAAGATCTTGCTGATTCACGACAACGCCCTGGCCCCCACTGCAAATGCCACTCGTGAAGTTCTCGAATCTTTTAAGTGGGAGTTGTTTCCTCATCCGCCGTACAGTCCCGACCTGGCACCGAGCGACTTCCACTTATTCCCAGCAATGAAGAAGTGGTTGGCTATGCAGCGTTTTGATGACGACGCACAGCTTCAAGAAGAGGTAACCACGTGGTTGAAGGCGCAGGCGGCCGAATTTTACGACGAAGGAATTTCCAAGCTCGTCCATCGCTACGATAAGTGCCTTAATTTAAATGGCAACTATGTAGAAAAGTAGTATTTAAGTGTGGCTTTCATCTGTATATAATAACAAAAAATTTTCCAATACTTTGTTTGTTTTTAATTCCAAAACGTAATGTACTTTGTGGGTAGCCCTCGTACACAGAAACTTTATACCAATAAAAATTTTAATAAATAATTTCTAGGAGAAGTATCTCTATTTGCATAGGGTGAAAGGGTAACACAGCAATTCTGATACATGGGAAAGGTTGCTTTGACAATACATTATTTTAAATGCAACGCCATAAACGTGTTTGGTAATTACCTACACAACGATTTCTAAACATAGTATAATAGAAAGTTTGATGATTTTCAGTTTCTACTTGCCCCATTAGAAAACTGTACATTAAAGTTAATGTAACCGAAGCTTACCACTGCAAGAGTTCAGATTAGATTATATAAACCTTGTAGTGTCTAGGAAGCCTGCATACACGGTTCGCTATACAAACAATCAAACAAGTCGTATTAAGGAGTTTTATTAAATAAGAAAAGATAGAATACTTAACTTGGGCAATTGCAAAAACGTGCCGCAAGCAAAGGGCGACATACGAAATAATCAATCTTCTTCAATATAGACAATCCCAAGTCTGTGCTACATAGAGAGTACAACCCAAGTGACTAGCCTTGACGCTGCTATTGTAGTCCCTAATTCTGAAGCTGCTCCTCGAACTGGGTCGCCACCAATTGGGCACAGCGCTTATGTCTTCATCACATAGGGGCCGCTGCTGTGACTTTGTCTTGCTGGAAGTGGGCCACTCACTGTAGGATTGGTTGACCCCTTCCCACAGCCCTCGCTTCTCTATTGTTCCCGTGTGGCGCTTGACTTTACACCGTAACATCAATCCTCCCCCTTCCCCACCCAAAGCGACGGACCATCGTCATATAAGTGGGAGGGGGGGGACAGGGGGAGTGCGGGAGGCAGGAGGGTGGACATAGTGATGGACCGGCAGCTGTGGCTGTGGGGAACGTCAGACTTTCCCTCGTACCCCCCACCCCCCACCCCCACCCACCATCTGGCCTTTGCTCTGGCGGAAATGTCCCCTTGAAAACGCCCAGAAGAATACACATCACTCCGATGAAACAAGGACTGCAACGGCTTTTGATCCGTTACTAACTAGAATTTTCTGACATACAAACAGAGGTGGAATTCGATGACACCATGTACAGTATGTAATGCCTCTTTCTCTGTTTGTGAATAGTTACAAATGGTTCAAACGGCTCTAAGCACTATGGGACTTAACATCTGAGGTCATCAGTCCCCTAGACTTAGAACTACTTAAACCTAACTAGCCTATGGATATCACACACCTCCATGCCCGAGGCAGAATTCGAACCTGCGACCATAGCAGCAGCGCGGTTCCGGACTGAAGCGCATAGAACCGCTCGGCCACAGCGGCCGGTGAATAGTTGCACTTAGCCTTTGATGCGAAAACAATATCCCTGTCTTTATCACCAAATATATGCGAAAGCACTGCACCGATTCCGTAAGAAGAAGGGTCAACTTGCAACACAACTGGTTTGTCAGGATCAAAGACTACCAAGCATCGATCACTGAGTAATGCATCATTAAGTTTAAAGAAATCTTCTTGGTATTCATCTGTCCAATCAAAGGATACGTTCTTGCAATGCAAGTGATGCAATGGAGCTGCGATTTGTGCAGAACTCGTATGAACCGAATGTAGTAGTTCGTTTTCCCTAAGATTGACTGCAATTCTGTGTCTTTGCGAGGAACTGGCAGGTCACTTACGGCCAACAAATTGGACTGAAGAACATGTACACCTTGACTATTTGTGACATGACCAAGATACTGCAACTCAGTTGAAAAAAAATCACGCTTGTACAGTCTACACATTTGTCCTGCATCAGATAACACACGCAACAAAGTACGCAAATTTTCAGTGTGTTCTTCAGGTGTACGACCTGCTACAACAACATCGTCGAAATAGTTTCAACAGTTTGGTACTTGAGCAGTCAGCTGTTCCAAATACCGTTGGAAAATGGGGCGTGTGGAACCACTGCCAAAAGGCAAACGCAAATATTTAAAGAAGCCCAAATGAGTGTTCACAGTACACAGGTTCTGAGATTCTTCATTTAGTGGTATTTGAATATATGCGTCGCGCAAATCAGTTTTGGAAAAGTAGCGACCAGTGCTTAATCTGTCCATGAGATCCTCTGGGCGTGGTAATGGATAAGTGTCAGTCACAGTTCGTGGGTTGACGGTAGACTTAAAGTCAACACACAGGCGAGTTCGACCTGAATATTTGGGAGCAAAACCAGTTGATTTGCCCACTGACTAGCTTGTATGGGCGCACTAGCTCTGCTGTCTTGCAGTTCTTGAAGTTCCGTGGCCACTATGTCCTGTAATGCAATGGGAACAGCTCTGGATCCGCAGGTTTTCGGCTGAGCATTGTCTTTCATAATAATATGTGCTACAAAATCGTTAGCCTTGCCTAAACCTTCGCATAGAGTTCAAGGAATTCTTT
Organism: Schistocerca nitens; assembly: GCF_023898315.1. NCBI lineage: Eukaryota > Metazoa > Arthropoda > Insecta > Orthoptera > Acrididae > Schistocerca > Schistocerca nitens. The sequence goes on along the minus strand of NC_064617.1, from coordinate 704,120,157 downwards.
CTGCCTTTGGCATTGAATGCAGTCACTGACAACACATTGTCCTGAATTTGAAAGCCTGACAAATCAAACGAATCAAGGCCAAATATGTTCTCACAATCGCGTGTTTGTACCACAGTGAAAGTCACAGTTCACGTATACGATCGATACGTGGCATGTAACCTCCCCACAAAAAATAAAAAAAATATAATTATGTCGTTCACATTCAGTATAACCTACTAACAGGAAAATTGCGTAACCTATCAATAATAAAATGTGACTAATCTCTCAATAAAAAATTGTCGCTCACTTATAACCTTTCAATAATGGACTGTGAACTTAAACTGGTAAATTTAAAACGCGAGCAGTGCTGCGTTATGGCCCTGAAAATTCATTCTGAATAAATTGAAAAATCTTACCTCAATTAGGTCGCCGGATAACGCGTATATATCTGCTCCTATAAGAAAATTTTCTGCCGCAGCTCAGTGCAATGCTGGCCGATAGATTTGTCTTATATAAAAGGAAACAACAGATGTTTCTTTACAATAATCGGGATGATTATGGATTGGAGAAATTAGTAAATTCTTTAAATTGAAATGAATGGTTGTTAAAAGTTACTTTTTACGAGAAAGATTATTATTAACAGAATTTTTTTTAAACGTTTACTTGGGACTTGATACAACTATACTACATATGAGCGAGGCTGCTTTTACCTTATACTATAGCGCTCAGGCTCCGCCATCGCTCCCCACGACCGGCCCAGCCAACACGATACACCAGACTGAAAGCTACAACTTACTGCTACTAACACACATTTCCTCCTGCATACAACACTACTCTTTGGTCTCAGATTCTCTTATATCTTACATATCGCAGGCAGTGCGTGAGCAATCCATCGAAATTACATCTGCTCGAGTGCGCTAGCAACAAATTCTTTAATCATGGACCTCTTACATAACCCTCCACTGGGGGGCAAAAATTTTTCAGCAATGGTGAGTCAATTGGACTTGCCATGACCAACAAATTTTTCTATAATCTAATTAATTAACTAAGCCTACAGTCACAGAATATATACATATATATAAGTGCAGAACATGAAATGAAATAGAGTGCACATGCACTGAAGACAGAACATATCAAGAAATGACAAAATGTATACGCAATGAGTACAAAACATATTAACAAATGACATAAAGTGCACACGCACTGTATATGTCTTTAGCATACTTAGGACAACTGATCATATTAACAAATGAAATAAAGTGCACACGCACTGTAAAAGTCTTTAGCATATTTAAGACAACCATGGACCATGGACCTTGCCGTTGGTGGGGAGGCTTGCGTGCCTCAGCGATACAGATGGCCGTACCGTAGGTGCAACCACAACGGAGGGGTATCTGTTGAGAGGCCAGACAAACATGTGGTTCCTGAAGAGGGGCAGCAGCCTTTTCAGTAGTTGCAGGGGCAACAGTCTGGATGATTGACTGATCTGGCCTTGTAACATTAACCAAAACGGCCTTGCTGTGCTGGTACTGCGAACGGCTGAAAGCAAGGGGAAACTACAGCCGTAATTTTTCCCGAGGACATGCAGCTCTACTGTATGATTAAATGATGATGGCGTCCTCTTGGGTAAAATATTCCGGAGGTAAAATAGTCCCCCATTCGGATCTCCGGGCGGGGACTACCCAAGAGGACGTCGTTATCAGGAGAAAGAAAACTGGCGTTCTACGGATCGGAGCGTGGAATGTCAGATCACTTAATCGGGCAGGTAGGTTAGAAAATTTGAAAAGGGAAATGGATAGGTTAAAGTTAGATATAGTGGGAATTAGTGAAGTTCGGTGGCAGGAGGAACAAGACTTTTGGTCAGGTGATTGCAGGGTTATAAATACAAAATCAAATAGGGGTAATGCAGGAGTAGGTTTAATAATGAATAAACAAATAGTAGTGCGGGTTAGCTACTACAAACAGCATAGTGAACGCATTATTGTGGCCAAGATAGACACAAAGCCCATGCCTACTACAGTAGTACAAGTTTATATGCCAACTAGCTCTGCAGATGATGAAGAAATAGATGAAATGTATGACGAGATAAAAGAAATTATTCAGGTAGTGAAGGGAGACGAAAATTTAATAGTCATGGGTGACTGGAATTCGTCAGTAGGAAAAGGGAGAGAAGGAAACATAGTAGGTGAATATGGATTGGGGGGAAGGAATGAAAGAGGAAGCCGCCTTGTAGAATTTTGCTCAGAGCATAACTTAATCATAGCTAACACTTGGTTCAAGAATCATGAAAGGAGGCTGTATACATGGAAGAAGCCAGGAGATACTGACAGGTTTCAGATAGATTATATAATGGTAAGACAGAGATTTAGGAACCAGGTTTTAAATTGTAAGACATTTTCAGGGGCAGATGTGGATTCTGACCACAATCTATTGGTTATGAACTGCAGATTGAAACTGAAGAAACTGCAAAAAGGTGGGAATTTAAGGAGATGGGACCTGGATAAACTGAAAGAACCAGAGGTTGTAGAGAGTTTCAGGAAGAGCATAAGGGAACATTTGACAGGAATGGGGGAAAGAAATACAGTAGAAGAAGAATGGGTAGCTCTGAGGGATGAAGTAGTGAAGGCAGCAGACGATCAAGTAGGTAAAAAGATGAGGGCTAATAGAAATCCTTAGGTAACAGAAGAAATACTGAATTTAATTGATGAAAGGAGAAAATATAAAAATGCAGTAAATGAAGCAGGCAAAAAGGAATACAAACGTCTCAAAAATGAAATCGACAGGAAGTGCAAAATGGCTAAGCAGGGATGGCTAGAGGACAAATGTAAGGATGTAGAGGCTTGTCTCACTAGGGGTAAGATAGATACTGCCTACAGGAAAATTAAAGAGACCTTTGGAGAGAAGAGAACCACTTGTATGAATATCAAGAGCTCAGATGGAAACCCACTTCTAAGCAAAGAAGGGAAGGCAGAAAGGTGGAAGGAGTATATAGAGGGTTTATACAAGGGAGATGTACTCGAGGACAATATTATGGAAATGGAAGAGGATGTAGATGAAGACGAAATGGGAGATAAGATACTGCGTGAAGAGTTTGACAGAGCACTGAAAGACCTGAGTCGAAACAAGGCCCCGGGAGTAGACAACATTCCACTAGAACTACTGACAGCCTTGGGAGAGCCAGTCATGACAAAACTCTACCATCTAGTGAGCACGATGTATGAGACAGGTGAAATACCCACAGACTTCAAGAAGAATATAATAATTCCAATCCCAAAGAAAGCAGGTGTTGACAGATGTGAAAATTACCGAACAATCAGTTTAATAAGTCACAGCTGCAAAATACTTACGCGAATTCTTTACAGACGAATGGAAAAATTGGTAGAAGCCGACCTCGGGGAAGATCAGTTTGGATTCCGTAGAAATGTTGGAACACGTGAGGCAATACTGACCTTACGACTTATCTTGGAAGAAAGATTAAGAAAAGGCAGACCTACGTTTCTAGCATTTGTAGACTTAGAGAAAGCTTTTGACAATGTTGACTGGAATACTCTCTTTGAAATTCTGAAGGTGGCAGGGGTAAAATACAGGGAGCGAAAGGCTATTTACAATTTGTACAGAAACCAGATGGCAGTTATAAGAGTCGAGGGGCATGAAAGGGAAGCAGTGGTTGGGAAAGGAGTGAGACAGGGTTGTAGCCTCTCCCCGATGTTATTCAATCTGTATATTGAGCAAGCAGTAAAGGAAACAAAAGAAAAGTTCGGAGTAGGTATTAAAATTCATGGAGAAGACGTAAAAACTTTGAGGTTCGCCGATGACATTGTAATTCTGTCAGAGACAGCAAAGGACTTGGAAGAGCAGTTGAACGGAATGGACAATGTCTTGAAAGGAGGATATAAGATGAACATCAACAAAAGCAAAACGAGGATAATGGAATGTAGTCAAATTAAGTTGGGTGATGCTGAGGGAATTAGATTAGGAAATGAGACACTTAAAGTAGTAAAGGAGTTTTGCTATTTAGGGAGTAAAATAACCGATGATGGTCGAAGTAGAGAGGATATAAAATGTAGACTGGCAATGGCAAGGAAAACGTTTCTCAAGAAGAGAAATTTGTTAACATCGAGTATAGATTTAGGTGTCAGGAAGTCGTTTCTGAAAGTATTTGTATGGAGTGTAGCCATGTATGGAAGTGAAACATGGACGATAACTAGTTTGGACAAGAAGAGAATAGAAGCTTTCGAAATGTGGTGCTACAGAAGAATGCTGAAGATAAGGTGGGTAGATCACGTAACTAATGAGGAGGTATTGAATAGGATTGGGGAGAAGAGAAGTTTGTGGCACAACTTGACTAAAAGAAGGGATCGGTTGGTAGGACATGTTTTGAGGCATCAAGGGATCACAAATTTAGCATTGGAGGGCTGCGTGGAGGGTAAAAATCGTAGAGGGAGACCAAGAGATCAATACACTAAGCAGATTCAGAAGGATGTAGGTTGCAGTAGGTACTGGGAGATGAAGCAGCTTGCACAGGATAGAGTAGCATGGAGAGCTGCATCAAACCAGTCTCAGGACTGAAGACCACAACAACAACAACAAGACAACTGATCACATATTAACAAATGAAATAAAGTGCACACGCACTGTAATATGCTTTAGCGATTTTACATGAATTAAACACATCAAGGAGTGAAATAAAGTGCATACACACTGTAAAAGTCTTTACCATTTTACAAGAATTTAAACGCACTGTATAAGTCTTTACCATTTTACAAGAACTAGGAAAGGAATGGGAAGGATTGCATCATGGTTGTAGCACAGTAGGTTGCACGTAGCTGCACTGAAAGTCCGTATCTTTCTACAGAAGCACTACACCAATTGATACAATCTGAAGTTCTCTTCCCAGAAGTATCAATCAGTGTAGCCAAGACACTGAAATGTTGTATTAATATTCAATGTTATCATTTTGGTAGTACATTAGGTACACCAAACAGTAGGACCACAATAACATCTCCATCGTTCAAGATGGTGGACAGCTTGATATGTCAACACCACATTCTTGTAGAATCCATACTCTCACATCAACAGAGAATTAGTGCAAAAACCAAATAGTGCTCCATGATCATGAGGATGGACAGGACATACGGATATTGCAGTAATTGCTGGTAATTAGGTCAGAAGGTGAAGGATACGTTACGTCTTATGCTAGTCATCATAGAATTACACTAGTCTATCAACCGATTTGAATAATTACTGGCATTCATTGGCTATTTACTAAACATTTGTGTACTATGTATGGAGTATTACAGAACAGTATTCATAAGTCATCTTATTACAGTAATATTGGCACTCATTGGCCAGTTACAAACCATATTTGTGCATTATTCAGAAGTCATCATTCAAAGCAAGAGTTAATTAATGGCATAGCATTTATGCATAAGTCATCATATTACAGTAAACAGTGGCATTCATTGGCCAGTTACTAAACATGTAGCAAGTACTGAGTATTACAAAACACTATTCATAACTCATCTGATTGCGGTAATTATTGGCACTCATTGGCTAGTTACTAAGTGTTCATATAGTTTTACAAAACATTATTCAGTATTATTCACAAGTCATCATTCAAAACAGGAGTTATTGAGTGTAGCATCAAGCTACTGATGTTTATATAAAATATCATGTAAGTGACATAAGACAAATTTAAAATGTAAAACATTTACTCAAGGTCGGTAGTCGACTAATACATAGACATAATGGAATCAATAAATCAGAAAAATTTGCATTATAAGTAGGACTAGAAATATATCTTCAACTGGTAGCATTATTTAGTTGTATACTGGTAATAACTGGGACTGGTAATAATTATTTTTTTTTGCTAGCTATGCATTGCGTTGGGATCGATAATTAATTGCTGGGGCATGAAAATATTTGCATTTGACTTATTGCTAGAAATAAGGATTAATAAAGTCATTCATCATGAGTCAGCTGTAGCAAAGTTATGAAACAAGTACAGTATATGTGATCACATTCATGAATGATACACACAAATGGGTGAAAAAAATGCAAGTATTAGAACAGGTTTCATAACTAAGTGTTTATAGCATATTAATATCATCAAAAGCTTCTCCTGGAAAAAATACAAAATGGATTATTGAGCTGAAAGAAGAAATGCATATTATGCTGAAAAGTAGTGAACTTCGAATTGACAGGTAATGAAACGTGTACTCAATATGTATGTGCTCTAGCTGTCCTTCCCAAAACATTCAGTCATTATACTATGCGACATAAGACATTCTGTCAACAGGAACTGCAACAAATACTTAAATAACTACATGGCATTTCTTAACTAACAGTAAATATATAAACGTCATCATTATCATCATCTGCAAAGAAAAACTTCATTATTCATATTACCATAACTTCATCACTATCATCACCTGCAAAGAAAAACTTCATTATTCATATTAGCATATTCTTCATATAACTATTCATCATCATTTACTATCATCTGCAAAAAAAGACACTTCATTATTCATTCTTTATATTACCATTTACTTCATACAACTATTCATAGTATAGAGTTTCTTATTTCTAGCATATTTCATCACTAAAATTAACATGTGTAGTTCTGTCGGACAGTTTGCTCAATCACCTCGTATTCTGAAAGAAAAATAATTAGTCAAGACTGCTATCATACGATGTGTATAGTATATTCTGGTTAATGCTTGTTAATTCTGATCCGTTTACTCTTCATGACAAGATATTGCATTTTCTTTCGTTCATTCCGATGGTAAACTTTCCATTTCAGAGTAAACCACTGTGGGTTGTTTAATTTATTTCTTGTACACGTTATTGCTTTCTGAAAAAGATGAATAAGGATTAATATCTTGCATTTAAATCATATACCCATTAGGTAAAATCTTGTTTCTAGTGATACAACTAAGCATACAGCATAGCATGACAGGAAACGTATTATGTCAAAACATAGAGTGTTCAGGTGCAAAAATGTACACACAGTCTCATAATGCAGTAGCCAAAAAAATGTAGAATAGTCAAGATATTGAGATATAAGGAAAAATGTCAAAGTCATCTGGTGTTTGTTACATCTTAAACATTTCATAGGGCATACAGACAAAAATTCTACTTTCGATAGGAAAACAATCATACATACATAAAAAATGGAAAACTTGCACGGTCTGATATATAACGACTAGAAAAGCGACCTGCTAACCTTACCTTGCCGGACACTTGCCAAGGAAAAATATAATAATCATCAGTAAAAGTTCATATAAATATCTGCAAATGGCATTACAGTGCGACAAATCATAAAGTATATTCATTCAATAAAGGGTTTAATATTGGAAATATGGTGATCGCCCTTGCTTTTTCTGGTTCTCAAAGTTTCGACGTGTACTACATTGGGGTGAGGAATGCTGCGAATTCGATATGGACCTGCGTTTAGAAGCTCAATTTTAGTGCATCTACTCTTTCCTCTGTTGGATAAATTGTGTGTACGTACTAATATTTTCTGTCCTATGTGAAAGTCACGGCGTGTGCAAACCTGTTTCTGCTGTCTCCTCCGGCGCTCTGCGGCACATTTGATGTTTTTGAGTGCAATGTCAATTATTTCATGGTGGCGTAGTCGACGAGATGTAGGAAAAGATACTAGTTCTTTACTTTTGTTGGGTGGTTCAACATTTTTCAGTATAACAGTCGGAGATAGCATAGTAGATTCATTTGGTATGGAGTTAATTACATCCTGGAATGAGAGTATGTGTGTGTCCCAATCAATATGTTTTTTATGGCAGTATATTCTACATAGTTTACCAATTTCTTTCATTAGTCGTTCACAAGGGTTCGAAGAAGCGTGATACCTGGATATATAGATCGGAGAAATGTTTGTTGCTCGTAACATACGTGTCCATATAGCAGATCGAAACTGTGGTCCATTGTCGGAAATTACTTTCAATACATGCCCTACATGAAATAAAAAATGTTTTACAAATGCATTCGAAATCGATTTAGCAGTAGCTTTGCGTAACGGAGTGAAGGTTACAAATTTTGAAGTGAGTTCAACAGCGACAAAGATGTAGCAAAAACCTCTATTAGTTCCGGGAATCGGACAAAAAATGTCTACAGCGGCCATGTGTCTCAATTTAACGGGTACAATAGGATGTAACGGAGGAATATTTGAAGTCGTGTCTGATTTAGCTTTCTGGTAGATTTTACATGACACTAAAACTCGTCGTATACGTTTCTCCATGTTGGCAAAATAACAGTTCTGTCTCAATATAAGAAAACATTTTCTGGCTCCATAATGTGCGTTACTTACATGAGTATACCAAATTAATTTGTTAACAAGCTCGTCAGGAATGCATAGTAACCAATTGTTGCTGTCAGGGTGAGAGCGGCGAAACAGAATATTATTGCGTACAGTATAATGGTTTCTAATGGTAACATTATTCTTATCTTCCCACAGGCGTTTAATTTCTTTCCACACGTTGTCTTTGCTCTGCTCTTGTGCTATGTCTCGTAATGATGCCGAAATAAAATTTTCGAATGCAACTTGTTGAATATACATGACGCTAGAATTTGCTTGGCAGATGTTGGTTGCGATGTCTTGCTGATTGTTGCTGAGAGAACTGGATAGTGCGTCTGCTACAACATTTTGTGTACCGGGAATGTGAACAATTGTAAAATTAAATTCCTGTAAATAAAGTTTCCGCCTGCTTAATCTGTCGTGTGTAAATTTTGCTGAAAGTAAAAACTGGATAGCTCTATGATCTGTGTAAACGGTCGTATGTCTACCATAAAGAAAATGCCTAAATCTGGTAAATGCCCATACAACACATAATGTTTCAAGTTCTGTGACAGAATAATTGCGTTCAGCAGGTGACAGAATGCGACTTGCAAAGACGATGTTTTTAATTACTGTAGTACCGTCTTCTTCAATTTCCTGAAAAATGTGTACGCCTAAAGCTGTGTTAGAACTGTCGGTGGCAATGGAAAAATTTCTAGTAAGATCTGGGTGTGATAAAAGAGGTGCGTTCAACAAAGCTTGTTTTAGATTGACATATTCAGACTGTGCTTGGCTATCCCAGGACCAAATAGCGTTTTTACCCGTCAACTGGCACAATCTAGGGGTGTCTAAAGCAGAGTAATGAATAAATTTACGGAAAAAGTTAATTAAACCCAAAAAGCTGCGTAGTTGTTTCTTCGCCGTAGGTACAGTAATGTCACGTAAAGCTTGAAGTTTTTCCGGGTCAGGCGCAATGACTTCTGCTGAAATTACATGTCCAAGAAATTTTATGGAAGTTTTGCCAAAGTGCGATTTGTTAAGATTGACTGTGAGTCCTTGTGCACGAAAAGTTAGCAACAGTTGTTCCAGAACCAGATTATGTTCAGACCAGATAGCTTCTGCAATAAGAATGTCGTCTACATACGTTGTGATTCTGTCTTTTAGTTCTGTCGGAAGTATAGTATTCAAACCGCGAATAAACTCTGCTGAAGAAATTGTTAAACCGAACGGTAATTTACAAAATTGATAACAGTCACCAAAACAGAGAAATGCTGTGTACTTTCTGCAGTTCGGATGAAGCTGGATTCGCCAAAATCCCGATTTCAAATCTAACGTGGAATAAATAGCAGTACCATGAAATTTCTGTAGAAGTTCTTCTAGTGTCTGTGGGCGATCTGTTTCATTAATAATAATGTCGTTGATGTGACGCGAATCAAGTACGAGGCGAAGTGAGCCATCCTTTTTCTTAACAATATGGAGCGGGTTTATGTACGGACTAACTGCCGGTTCAATAATTCCTTGGTCAAGCATAGCTTGCAATTCTTTCTTAACTTGTTCTCTGTGAATATATGGAATGGGATAATGTTTAGCTTTAAATGTGTCGTGCTGTTTAACTTGAAATTCATACATAAAACCGGACACAGTACCAGGGACGTTGTCAAAAACTGGAGCTTGCTGTAAAAGAATATTGCGTAGTTGAGTACGTTCGTCGTCTATATTTGCACTGCTCTGTTTAACTTTATCAGAAATCATTCGCATAACGTCATAGTCGGCTTCGTCTGGTATATTATAGTTGTGTACATATGTATCTGTGAACGATGTGGAATGACAGTCAATGTTACGCGATGTCGAAATGACCTCTGTTAGATTAAATGCTTGTTCTTCTGCAGATAAAGCGTGCTGAAATTCCAATGCCAGTTGTACATTTTCATCCTTTAACATTAAATAGGAAATTTGAAAGTCAATAATTGCGTCGTGTTGTACCAAAAAATTCGTACCTAAAATAACGTCTGTTGTCAATAAGGGAACAATCCAAAAATTTGAGTGGAACGTATGACCTGCAATACAAAATGATAAGTGTGTCTGTAATTTTACATCTACTCCTTTTCCAGATACTGTTCCTTTTACTTTAGTTTTGCCTAATGTTAACGTAGGATAAATATTCTCTTTGTTGCATTCGTTGAAGGTTTCTTCATTTATAACTGACATAGGTGATCCAGAATCGATTACTGCTGAAAATGTGTATGATCCAATCTTTACTTGAATGACAGGGTGGGAAATGGTTTTCTGAATAACTGGTTTTTCATATAAAAGTATGTCTCGGATGTCGTCAAAAGTAATAACATTTTCGTGAATAAGAGTCTGTGTATCAAACGTATTGTTTACATCGCTGGAAGGTTCAATCTGTACTGTATCTAGTCAAATTCTATCTGACGTGCTGTTATTTGCGGCAGGATGCTGTGGCATTTCGACTATTTGTACTGTTCTGTTATTTCTTCCTGACGTATTACGTTCGGGATGATACCGACTGTCTGGTTCATTCATGATAATCTGTTGTTGTGGTTGATTCGGATGCTGGTAAGACCGACTGTTACGCTGAAAATTGTGCTCATTACTTTTACGTCTGTCATAATAGTCATTGCTATACGGCGCGTTGCGATAGGAATTGAAATGATGCGTCTTCTGTACGTAGTGATTTCCTTGTTGCTGTTCCGCTATACGTCTAGGCGGCGAAACATTAAAGCTTGGTGACCTTGTACATTACATTGTTGGTTAGGTATACTAACCGGCTGGTTTTGTTGCTGTTGTGGGGAAAAGCCTCTATTGTTACCAAAATGCGTTTGCTGTTGCTGATAATTTTGACGGTAGTGATAATTAAAATTTAGCCTGTTATTAAAACTTTGGTGGTTGTCATTCCTAGGTCGTCTATCACCTTTGCTATTAAAATAGCGTGGCTGGTTGTAATTACTGTATGGTTGTTGGCCTTGGTTATGATGTGAAAAATTTTTGTTTATGAAAGAATAGTCTGATTGCTGAACTTCCAAAAGCTGTAGCAGATCTCTAAATGCCGAAATATTTTCTTTCTGCTGTCCTGTTAAAAGTGATACTCTTAACGATCGTGGTAATTTAGAAATACACAATTGGATAAGTGCATATTCACTGTATGGCTCACTTAAGTACTGGTTTTGTTGGACCATGTGTTCAAAAAATTGCGTGACAGTGGGAAAATTTGAGTTCTCATAATTCGGTAAGCTAATTAATTGATCCTTGATTCCGCGCTGTGTCGTCTTCGACCAATACGCTGACAGAAAAGCATTCTGAAATTCTTCTACCGAGTAGCATTGTCTCGCGATCGGTCTCATACGAGTTGCCGGTTCGCCTTCCAAAAAACTGGAAATAAATTCAAGTTTGTGTGTTACGGGCCAAGTTGGTGGAAAAGCAAAGCTAAATTGTTGTATCCAATCCAAAGGGTGAATCTGTGTTCTGTCATTTTTAAATACCTTAAATTTCCTAACGGGTAGAAAGTGCTTGTAATCACAATTTTCGTCTCTGAATGTCTGAACAGGTTCAGGATTGAATGATAATGTATTTGGCTGTGACTGTTCGGAATCTAAGACACGTACTCTCTGCAAATTACCTAAATTATACTGTCTGTGTGAGTGTGAGAAATGTTCGGAATGTGGCGTATGCTGTGCCTTGTTAGAGGCTGAAACATTTTTCATGTCCGTCACTTCTTGCTGTAAAGATGACAATTTTCTATGTAATGTATTATTGGACGAACCTATCTCACTAATTGTCTGCTGTAAGTTTTGGAATTCGGGTGTTTGATTGAACGAAATTGGTGACGTATCGTCAGATTTAGTGTCGTTGTTACTATCGATAACCTCAATACGACTGGCCAATTCATCAAGTTTTTCAGTCAATGCTTTAACCTGATTATCATTTTTAGTGTCACAAGCATTAATTTGTTTTTTGATTTTACGTGTGGTTTTGTTTAATTTCTTAACGTCTGCTTTGATGGCATTGGTGTCCTGTATTAATTCTAATTGTTCCAGTCTGTTGGTCACTGTCTGAAAGGCTACTGTGTGTGTGTCTGTTTTTGTTTTAAGATCGGAGATTTCATCATGCAATTCGGTGTTCAACTGTTTGATTTCGTCTGATACTGTAGCAATATTGTTATCTACGTACGTTTTTGCTTTCGTAAACAATTTACGCTTATCTTCCTGCCTCTGTGCAGTAATTGTTTCCATGACTTGTTGCTTTACTTTATTCTGTTCCTGTATAAATTTACGGTAACGCGTTTCACTGTTTTGTAGGAGGTGATTAAAACGTTCGTCAATTTGGCTGTTTTGTTGTTCAAATTTCGTATCTACTTTCGCATCCAGTGTGCGTGAAAGTTCTGATGGCATTAATTTAAACTCGTCGCGTAACTGTGTTGCGTTTTCAGGGCATTGTTTAGCGACTACATTAATTTCATCTCTAAGTAATTTCGTTGTGGCTGCATGTGTATTACTTAATTCTTGTGCAACAGATCTAATTTCTTCACTACTGTTCCTAGCACAAGCCTTAATTTCCTCACGTAATTGTTCTTTAGTATCGTGACATTGCACGGCAACGGCTGTAATCTGTTAACTAAGCTGTTTGAAATTGTTGTCTTGTTTTTCATTAAGTTGTTTGTTCTGTTCATTTAGGTTGTCGTGTTTTTCATTCAACTGTTTAAGATTTTCATTAAGTTGTTTGAAGTTGTTGTCTTGTTTTTCATTCGACTGTTTGGAATTGTTGTCTAGTTTTTCATTAAGTTGTTGTTTGAGATTTTCATTAAGTTGTTTCAATAATGCCATAACTCGATCCATGCCAAAATTAGCTGCTGTATTTTCCGTGCTGTGTGATGGCGTATGTGCATTTGTCACGTTTTGTGTAACCATTAGGTCATCCTATGATTCTTGAAAAGGTTTGCTAATCGGATGTGCACTATTGGTCACTAAATCGGAATCAGATAAATTTGACGTATTTTGTGAATTTTGTTCACCTTCGTTAGAATCATTTATCTGTTCACTGTGTAAATTTTGCAAATCAGGTGTGTTAAACTAGGCAGTGTTCATTGTAACGGAACATGCCGCGTCATCAATTGTCGTTAAATTAACAGAGGACACAATTGAATTTTTTTGCTCATCATTAGCATTAAAATCATTACTAGTGGTCGGTACGCACTGATTGTCTGTAAATGGAGGATTATCATTATTACACTGACTGTCGCTAGTATGATCGGTCAAATTATTTGAGTCAGCTTTTTCACTCATTGCACATCGCGATGTACTGTTAGCAGTTTTTCGCGGCATTTTCACAAGTCAAAGTTAAGCGCAAAATCAAACAAAGACACAGCAAAATTGGAACAAATACAATTACAACAAAGAGCAATAAATTGCCGATGGTCTGTGAAAGAAAGAGTAACAAGTTAGTAAATGCGTTGTGCCAGATGCAAACTATATTTAAAATTAAGTAAATAAGAGCAGATATATAACTGACTACTTCTCAGAAATTCACAAAAATACGATCCTGGCCGGTTGTCGCCAAGTGTAACGTCCCCACAAAAAATAAAAAAATATAATTATGCCGTTCACATTCAGTGTAACCCACCAACAGGAAAATTTCGTAACCTATCAATAATAAAATGTGACTAATCTCTCAATAAAAAATTGTCACTCACCTATAACCTCTTCCCCCATGAACCATGGACCTTGCCGTTGGTGGGGAGGCTTGCGTGCCTCAGCGATACAGATGGCCGTACCGTAGGTGCAACCACAACGGAGGGGTATCTGTTGAGAGGCCAGACAAACATGTGGTTCCTGAAGAGGGGCAGCAGCCTTTTCAGTAGTTGCAGGGGCAACAGTCTGGATGATTGACTGATCTGGCCTTGTAACATTAACCAAAACGGCCTTGCTGTGCTGGTACTGCGAACGGCTGAAAGCAAGGGGAAACTACAGCCGTAATTTTTCCCGAGGACATGCAGCTTTACTGTATGATTAAATGATAATGGCGTCCTCTTGGGTAAAATATTCCGGAGGTAAAATAGTCCCCCATTCGGATCTCCGGGCGGGGACTACCCAAGAGGACGTCGTTATCAGGAGAAAGAAAACTGGCATTCTACGGATCGGAGCGTGGAATGTCAGATCCCTTAATCGGGCAGGTAGGTTAGAAAATTTAAAAAGGGAAATGGATAGGTTAAAGTTAGATATAGTGGGAATTAGTGAAGTTCGGTGGCAGGAGGAACAAGACTTTTGGTCAGGTGATTGCAGGGTTATAAATACAAAATCAAATAGGGGTAATGCAGGAGTAGGTTTAATAATGAATAAACAAATAGTAGTGCGGGTTAGCTACTACAAACAGCATAGTGAACGCATTATTGTGGCCAAGATTGACACAAAGCCCATGCCTACTACAGTAGTACAAGTTTATATGCCAACTAGCTCTGCAGATGATGAAGAAGTTGATGAAATGTATGACGAGATAAAAGAAATTATTCAGGTAGTGAAGGGAGACGAAAATTTAATAGTCATGGGTGACTGGAATTCGTCAGTAGGAAAAGGGAGAGAAGGAAACATAGTAGGTGAATATGGATTGGGGGGAAGAAATGAAAGAGGAAGCCGCCTTGTAGAATTTTGCACAGAGCATAACTTAATCATAGCTAAAACTTGGTTCAAGAATCATAAAAGAAGGTTGTATACCTGGAAGAATCCTGGAGATACTAATAGGTATCAGATAGATTATATAATGGTAAGACAGAGATTTAGGAACCAGGTTTTAAATTGTAAGACATTTCCAGGGGCAGATGTGGATTCTGACCACAATCTATTGGTTATGAGCTGCAGATTGAAACTGAAGAAACTGCAAAAAGGTGGGAATTTAAGGAGATGGGACCTGGATAAACTGAAAGAACCAGAGGTTGTAGAGAGTTTCAGGGAGAGCATAAGGGAACAATTGACAGGAATGGGGGAAAGAAATACAGTAGAAGAAGAATGGGTAGCTCTGAGGGATGAAGTAGTGAAGGCAGCAGAGGATCAAGTAGGTAAAAAGACGAGGGCTAATAGAAATCCATGGGTAACAGAAGAAATATTGAATTTAATTGATGAAAGGAGAAAATATAAAAATGCAGTAAATGAAGCAGGCAAAAGGGAATACAAACGTCTCAAAAATGAGATCGACAGGAAGTGCAAAATGGCTAAGCAGGGATGGCTAGAGGACAAATGTAAGGATGTAGAGGCTTGTCTCACTAGGGGTAAGATAGATACTGCCTACAGGAAAATTAAAGAGACCTTTGGAGAGAAGAGAACCACTTGTATGAATATCAAGAGCTCAGATGGCAACCCAGTTCTAAGCAAGGAAGGGAAGGCAGAAAGGTGGAAGGAGTATATAGAGGGTTTATACAAGGGCGATGTACTTGAGGACAGTATTATGGAAATGGAAGGGGATGTAGATGAAGATGAAATGGGAGATAAGATACTGCGTGAAGAGTTTGACAGAGCACTGAAAGACCTGAGTCGAAACAAGGCCCCGGGAGTAGACAACATTCCATTAGAATTACTGATGGCCTTGGGAGAGCCAGTCATGACAAAACTCTACCATCTGGTGAGCAAGATGTATGAGACAGGCGAAATACCCACAGACTTCAAGAAGAATATAATAATTCCAATCCCAAAGAAAGCAGCTGTTGACAGATGTGAAAATTACAGAACTATCAGTTTAATAAGTCACAGCTGCAAAATACTAACGCGAATTCTTTACAGACGAATGGAAAAACTGGTAGAAGCGGACCTCGGGGAAGATCAGTTTGGATTCCGTAGAAATGTTGGAACACGTGAGGCAATACTAACCTTACGACTTATCTTAGAAGAAAGATTAAGAAAAGGCAAACCTACGTTTCTAGCATTTGTGGACTTAGAGAAAGCTTTTGACAACGTTAATTGGAATACTCTCTTTCAAATTCTGAAGGTGGCAGGGGTAAAATACAGAGAGCGAAAGGCTATTTACAATTTGTACAGAAACCAGATGGCAGTTATAAGAGTCGAGGGGCATGAAAGGGAAGCAGTGGTTGGGAAAGGAGTGAGACAGGGTTGTAGCCTCTCCCCGATGTTATTCAATCTGTATATTGAGCAAGCAGTAAAGGAAACAAAAGAAAAATTCGGAGTAGGTATTAAAATTCATGGAGAAGAAGTAAAAACTTTGAGGTTCGCCGATGACATTGTAATTCTGTCAGAGACAGCAAATGACTTGGAAGAGCAGTTGAACGGAATGGACAGTGTCTTGAAAGGAGGATATAAGATGAACATCAACAAAAGCAAAACGAGGATAATGGAATGTAGTCAAATTAAATCGGGTGATGCTGAGGGGATTAGATTAGGAAATGAGACACTTAAAGTAGTAAAGGAGTTTTGCTATTTAGGCAGTAAAATAACTGATGATGGTCGAAGTAGAGAGGATATAAAATGTAGACTGGCAATGGCAAGGAAAGCGTTTCTGAAGAAGAGAAATTTGTTAACATCGAGTATAGATTTAAGTGTCAGGAAGTCGTTTCTGAAAGTATTTGTATGGAGTGTAGCCATGTATGGAAGTGAAACATGGACGATAACCAGTTTGGACAAGAAGAGAATAGAAGCTTTCGAAATGTGGTGCTACAGAAGAATGCTGAAGATAAGGTGGGTAGATCACGTAACTAATGAGGAGGTATTGAATAGGATTGGGGAGAAGAGAAGTTTGTGGCACAACTTGACTAGAAGAAGGGATCGGTTGGTAGGACATGTTTTGAGGCATCAAGGGATCACAAATTTAGCATTGGAGGGCAGCGTGGAGGGTAAAAATCGTAGAGGGAGACCAAGAGATAAATACACTAAGCAG
Organism: Schistocerca nitens; assembly: GCF_023898315.1. NCBI lineage: Eukaryota > Metazoa > Arthropoda > Insecta > Orthoptera > Acrididae > Schistocerca > Schistocerca nitens. The sequence continues at coordinate 704,102,993 of NC_064617.1, read as the reverse complement.
ATTCAGAAGGATGTAGGTTGCAGTAGGTACTGGGAGATGAAGCAGCTTGCACAGGATAGAGTAGCATGGAGAGCTGCATCAAACCAGTCTCAGGACTGAAGACCACAACAACACCTATAACCTTTCAATAATGGACTGTGAATTTAAAATGGTAAATTTAGAACGTGAGCAGTGCTGCGTTATGACCCTGAAAATTCATTCTGAATAAATTGAAAAATCTTACCTCAATTAGGTCGCCGGATATGGTTCAAATGGCTCTGAGCACTATGGGACTTGACATCTGTGGTCATCAGTCCCCCTAGAACTTAGAACTACTTAGACCTAACTAACCTAAGGACATCACACACATCCATGCCCGAGGCAGGATTCGAACCTGCGACCGTAGCGGTCGCGCGGTTCCGGACTGAGCGCCTAGAACCGCTAGACCACCGCGGCCGGCAGGTCGCCGGATAACGCGTATATATCTGCTCCTGTAAGAAAATTTTCTGCCGCAGCTCAGTGCAATGCTGGCCGATAGATTTGTCTTATATAAAAGGAAACAACTGATTTTTCTTTACAATAATCGGGATGATCATGGATTGGAGAAATTAGTAAATTCTTTAAATTGAAATGAATGGTTGTTAAAAGTTACTTTTTACGAGAAAGATTATTATTAACAGGTTTTTTTAAACATTTACTTGGGACGTGATACAACTATACTACATATGCGCGAGGCTGCTTTTACCTTATACTATAACGCTCAGGCTCCGCCATCGCTCCCCACGACCGGCCCAGTCAACACGACACACCAGACTGAAAGCTACTACTTACTGCTACTAACACACAGTTCCTACTGCATACAACACTGCTCTTTGGTCTCAGATTCTCTTATGTCTTACATATCGCAGGCAGCGCGTGAGCAATCCATCGAAATTACATCTGCTCGAGTGCGCTAGCAACAAATTCTTTAATCATGGACCTCTTACAGGCAGCCAAAGGACATTTTTCAAGAACGGGAATGTCTTGTTCATTATAAGCTGTCAGGTGCGTGCTAGTTGTAGAGAGGCGTGGGGAGCCTAACAGTTCATATGTGTTACGATTCAGCAACGTAATAGAAGCACCAGTGTCCATCTGAAATTTCACACGTTCTCCACTAATACGTAAATGAACAAAAGTTTGCTGCGTGTTGTAGCTGTGAAGGAACTGTTGGCTTCTTAGTTTTGCTAATTCCTGCAGCAGGCTTTGATTCCACTGCATTGTTTACAAGAGCCTTTTGACTAGATTTTTGTGAGGGGGCAGAATTCTTACTTTTGGTCTGTTGCAAATACAGGGTGTTACAAAAAGGTACGGCCAAACTTTCAGGAAACATCCCTCACACACAAATAAAGAAAAGATGTTATGTGGACATGTGTCTGGAAACGCTTAATTTCCATGTTAGAGCTCATTTTAGTTTCGTCCACCTACGTTCAATGGAGCACGTTATCATGATTTCATACGGGATACTCTACCTGTGCTACTAGAACATGTGCCTTTACAAGTACGACACAACATGTGGTTCATGCGCGATGGAGCTCCCGCACATTTCAGTCGAAGTGTTCGTACGCTTCTTAACAACAGATTCGGTGACCGAAGGATTGGTAGAGGCGGACCAATTCCATGGCCTCCACGCTCTACTGACCTCAACCCTCTTGACTTTCATTTATGGGGGCATTTGAATGCTCTTGTCTACGCAACCCCGGTACCAAATGTAGAGACTTTTCGTGCTCGTATTGTGGACGGCTGTGATACAATACGCCATTCTCCAGGGCTGCATCAGCGCATCAGGGATTCCATGCGACGGAGGGTGGATGCATGTATCCTCGCTAACGGAGGACATTTTGAACATTTCCTGTAACATAGTGTTTGAAGTCACGCTGGTACGTTCTGTTGCTGAGTGTTTCCATTCCATGATTAATGTGATTTGAAGAGAAGTAATAAAATGAGCTCTAACATGGAAAGTAAGCGTTTCCGGACACATGTCCACATAACATATTTTCTTTCTTTGTGTGAGAGGAATGTTTCCTGAAAGTTTGGCCGTAACTTTTTGTAACACCCTGTATATGGATTGCATGTGAACTTTCTTTCAAGCGTAACACTGTACTTGTCTGGACGGGCAGTCTTGGTGTTTGCGCAGTGGATAGCACCGAGGGCATAACTTAATTCTGTTCACCGATGTAGCCGCCTGGTTAGAGAACTGTTCACGTGGCGTGGTGCATGCATGCTGTTGCTGCCTACTGGGCTGGTCGTAAGCAAGGGACAACTCAACCCGACAAATTGGTGGTTGCTCAGATTTATCGACCAGCGTGGCACCAGATCCATACTGACCTAGAGTTTGCGCTACGTGATGGAATGATGTCTCTGACTATTTCAAAATTTGTTGTTTAAGGTTGACATCAGTTACATTGTACACGATCGCATCACGCAACGTAACATCTGAATATAACACACCACAAGCGCATTTGAATTTGCATTTCCACGTCATACCCTGCAAATCTGTCACCCACTTGCGATAAATTTGTTCTGACCTTTTCCTGCAACGGAAGAATTGGTACTTAGCTGCCACCACATTCACTTGTTGGTTATAATAGTTAGGGAACCTATAACCTGATCACAGGAAAGTTCACTCGCAGTGGCGTTAGGGAACAATTTCTCAATGAGGCGAAAGATGGTACTTCGTACCATTGACAGAAAGTAATGTAGTTTCACAGTACCTGCAACTTTGTGAGCAATGACGTGGGCTTCATATTGTTGCAACCACTTGAGCCATTCCTCTTTTTCGTTAAACTGACAAAACAACGGTATGGCAGTCGGAGCTACAGTTGCTGTATGTTGTGCAGCATTGGGCGCTTGGTTGGCGTGTAGCTCAAAAATGGCTCTGAGCACTAAGGGACTTAGCCCGCATCTCGTGGTCGTGCGGTAGCGTTCTCGCTTCCCACGCCCGGGTTCCCGGGTTCGATTCCCGGCGGGGTCAGGGATTTCTCTGCCTCGTGATGGCTGGGTGTTGTGTGCTGTCCTTAGGTTAGTTAGGTTTAAGTAGTTCTAAGTTCTAGGGGACTTATGACCACAGCAGTTGAGTCCCATAGTGCTCAGAGCCATTTGAACCACTATGGGACTTAACTTCTGAGATCATCAGTCCCCTAGAACTTAGAACTACTTAAACCTAACTAACCTAAGGACATCACACACATCCATGCCCGAGGCAGGATTCTAACCTGCGACCGTAGCGGTCGCGTGGCTCCAGACCGTAGCGCCTAGAACCGCTCGGCCACTCCGGCCGGCAGGCTAGTAGCTCCTGTACCGTGTTTAGGAAGGTGGCAATCTGCTGCGTCTGAAACTGAAACGTCTGTGTTAGCTGTGTTGCATCTATCGCTTGCAACTGAGGCGCCTGAGCTGGGGTTGGGAGAGGTAGGTAGCTCATTTTGGAATGGTAAAATGCAGTAGACAGACAATTCAAGCAATGAATAGAAGGACACTAGTAAAGAGAATCAATGCAATTCCCACCTGAAAATTCTGAATAGAAAAAACACTATAAGAGGCACTGTTAAAACATGTAAGTGCACCCCTGCAAAGAAAAGACAAGGTAGAATTAAGACGCCAGCAAAACACGAACGCCTATGACAAACAAAACCTGTGGCAGCCAGGCGGTGGGTTGCCTTTATGGTATCCCATCCTCGTTTCCAAATATGTAGTGTCTAGGAGGGCTGCATATTCAGTTCGCTGGACAGACAATCTAACAAGTCGTGTTAATGACTTTTATTACAATAAGAAGAGATACAATACTTAACTCTGGCAGCTACGCAGGTGTGTCACAAGCAAAGAGCGACTTACGAAATAATCAATCTTCTTCAATATAGACAATCCCAAGTCTGTGCTACATACAGAGTACAAGTGAAGTGACTAGCACTGACGATGCTATAGAGGTCCCTAATCTTGAAGCTGCTATTGAACTCGGCCGGCACCAGTGGGGTGCGGCGCTTATGTCCTCTTCACCTCATCACATAGGGGCCAATGCTGTCACGTTGTCGTCCTGGAAGGGGGTCGTCAGCGTTCTGCTCTTTGGTCTCAGATTCTCTTATGTCTTACATATCGCAGGCAGCGCGTGAGCAATCCATCGAAATTACATCTGCTCGAGTGCGCTAGCAACAAATTCTTTAATCATGGACCTCTTACAGGCAGCCAAAGGACATTTTTCAAGAACGGGAATGTCTTGTTCATTATAAGCTGTCAGGTGCGTGCTAGTTGTAGACAGGCGTGGGGACTTTGCCATGGTTTTATATGCTAGTAAATTACATTTAATTATTTCCGTTGTTTCATCAACTGATATGGTCGTAAAGATATCCATAACATCTCAGGAGGTGACAATTCCATTCCCTGGAATATTAGCATTCACTACACTGTTGGCAAATTGTATTCAATTCTTAATGCTAAATGTCTTATCAAACTTGAGTACACTTCTAAGGTTTTTACTGAAGAATGTAATTTAGTTCTTTATTGATATTTTATTTGGTACTTTTATTAAGCATGATTGAATTGTCAGTTTTGTTACTGCATAAAGTCAAGCCCCTCACGCCAGTCGGGAACGATAGAGCAGTCTTGGTGTTTGCGCAGTGGATAGCACCGAGGGCATAACTTAATTCTGTTCACCGATGTAACCGCCTGGTTAGAGAACTGTTCACGTGGCGTGGTGCATGCATGCTGTTGCTGCCTACTGGGCTGGTCGTAAGCAAGGGACAACTCAACCTGACAAAGTCATTGGGAGATATTTGTGATGAAGAGCTCCATAAGCTAAAGGCTTATGACTAAACTTCAAGAACCCTAACAGCTCTACCATTTCACTTACTGCCGTGGTTTTATATGCTAGTAAATTACATTTAATTATTTCCGTTGTTTCATCAACTGATACGGTCGTAAAGATATCCATAACATCTCAGGAGGTGAAAATTCCATTCCCTGGGATATTAGCATTCACTACACTGTTGACAAATTGTATTCAATTCTTAATGCTAAATGTCTTATCAATGACTTCGAAATTTCTTTTTCTGAGAAATTTCCCGATATGGAAGACATAATACTGTATTTTCACCGTTAAGATGATTAGAGTATTGTTTTATTTAGAGGCAACATATAAGATTTCAAGAAAGTAACAGACGAACTTAATGAAATGCAAGCAAAATTACATTCATATTTGACCGTTGTGAGTTGACAGGTACAAAGGGGAAGTTATTTTTGAAGTCTGCAGAAAACCTACAAATTCACGAATCACTATCGGGTTTGATACAAACCCAATACAAAAATATTTTCTTACGCAACTATACACAGAATGATGCAGTCACACTCACTGATAAAGAAAGAATTACAGAACTAGAGAAGGCGATAAAGAAGAATCATTACGAACATGATGTGAGTAAATTGTAACACACACTAAAGAAAAATATTAAACCGATGGAAGAAGATAATAAAGGCGATGCAGTAAAATATAAACGCTATATCACACTCAGACACAAAAGTTCTACAACAGACTGTTTTGTAAGATTTTTCCCAAGACGAAAAATTAACATTACATTTCTGACAAAAAATTTCTACGTATGCATTAAAAATGCAAGAAGGATCTAAATTAGGACAAATACTGTTTTTTTAATTGGAAATTTCTAAATTTGTGTAAGTTCCTATGGGACCGAACTGCTGAGATCATCGGTCCCTAGGCTTACACACTACTTAACCTAACTTAAACTAACGTACGCTAAGGACAACACATACACCCATCCCTGAGGGAGGACTCAAACCTCCGACGGGGAAGCCGTGCAAACCGTGGCAAGGCGTCTAAGACCGCGCGTCTACCCCTCGCGGCAAATACTGCTGTTCAGGAATAAATAAAATAAATTTTCAAAATTGGCATAGCATGAATATTGGCCTAAGCGCAAGGCCGTTTTTAGTACGTTATGAAGAGCACTGCAATTTAAATTCCAAGCGTACAGCACAGGGTGAACATTGGATGATGACTAACCATACTTTAGGTACGATTCAAGATGGCATAAGAATTATTCACGTTGCAGATAAAGACCCTTTGCTAAACGTATTGGAAGACCTAGAAGACTTCGTTGAAAAAAAGAGAAACCCGCAAAATTTATTAAATTGAAAAAAACGAAAACTTTGAACATAGCTGCTAAGATTCAGTGACCGTGTCAGAATTATATTAGAACAAATAAGCCCTCGGTCACAAATATTAAGTCAAAATTGACCAGGTTTCGACACTACTATGAGCGTCGTCTTCAGAATTAAACTGTTCTAAAACATATTACGTATATAATTCATTAATAAAATTAAAGTTTGTACTGAATGGAAAGAGATGCAGCACTTACAAGTCACATTTTAAAAAATCTAAGCCGGAAAGGTGACGTCATGAATAGTTGTAAATAAGATAGCGAGCCGCTAAGGGCTGCTCGTACTAGAGTGAACAAGGGTTGCAACAAGACTGAGGTGCCCACGTTAGAAAGTGTGGGCAAATAAACATGGTGTTGCTACGAGCGCCATCTAGTAGCCGCAGAAACAACTAGCCTACTGTACATTCAAAATTAGACACATGAAATTGTGATGCAGCTGATTCAGGCATAACGTAAGCACTAATAATAATAGGATGAAGTTACATATTTATCTGCTTTAAACAGAGATACATTTTGTAACGTAAAAAAACGTCAGTTATGACATACAAGAAAACGGCAAAGATGTAACAGGAAAACAACATTTCGGTAAACTGCATGAGTAAATCTGAATCAAAGATCAAGCAATGGCTTTATACAGCCGAAAAAGTTTTTATTTCGCAGCTGCAGCTGTTCGTTGAGAATGAGGCCATCATGACGAGAGAGATGTTTGAAAACCTCCGGTTCCTCTAAAACATCTAACCTACGCCCCTTCTTTTCGGTATGCAGAATATTGCTATCGCCTATGGCTTTAGGCACGTGTCCAGTAATTAAGAGATGATCGGCAAAGGATGAATTTAGGGGACTGGTGCCGTACTTTCTCAAAATATGTTCTTTATATCTGATGGTGAAAGCACGTCCAGTTTGCACTATATAATAGGAGGAGCAGGTATCACAGAGATGATCTTAAAAACGCCAGAACTTTCTGTAGGGGAGCGAATGGATTTCAAATTATGAATGAAGTTTCTCTTCAGATTATTATTAGTAGAGAAGGCAACATTGCAGTGGTATTTGTTGCGAAGCATGCGCTGAATCTGATAGTAAATGGGTCCTATGAAAGGAATAGAAAAACGTTTCTTTGGGTTAATTTCAGTGCATGAGGTGTTGAGCGTGGTAGTTCTTGCAGTTTTTTTTTTTTTTTGGGATGTTGTCCACTATGTTGGGCCTATATTCATTATTGACTGCTATAGTTTTAAGAAAATTAACCTCCTCATTAAACTTCTCTGTTGAAAGTGGTATAGAAATGGCTCGGTGGACGGCAGAGTGAAAAAAGGCCGTATTTTTATACTGTGGACGAAAAGAGGAAGCAGGCACGATTTGGTCAATATACGTTTGTTTTCGAGAAATATTGAAAGTGATGTTATTGTCTTCTATTGCAACCTTAGAAACTATGTTCAAAGTTTTACTTTTTTCAAAATTTTTCGAAAACAAACGTTCTCCTCTCGTCGACACTAGGCATTGTGCACTCACCAGGACAATGTTTCTGTACGTATTGTTCTACATGGGAGGATAGACTATGCGTGATCACCGTACCTACGTATAAATCCTCAACCGTATCATCGTCATTCATTAGTACGTTGAAGTTTTAGCTCTTGTTCGACCGCTTCAGTGCCATCAGTATCACGGTTGGGCCAGAATAATAAGTTTTCGCACTAATGAAAAATGTCAGCTACAGTTTTCATTAATTTTTGTTCACGCTCCGGGTCTGAAGTTACACATTTTTGGCATAATGCCGCTAAATGCGGTTTACAGTGATACCTGTTTTCGGGAACACGTATCTGGCGCCAAAATTGGAGATTTTATTCACCTCTTCGAACATCAATAGTTGTTTAAGAACATGGATTCAAATTCGGCACAAGTTTTTCCTTTTTTCCATAAAGTTTCTACCCCCAACAATTCCCTGCTCCTTTTGTGTAGCAAGTCCACACAAAATCAGTCCAAATTTGTAAGCAACATATTTTGATTTTATTGTTTGCTGCTATCTCGATCATTTGATCAGGTGACGGGCGTGGTTAATTGTCGCATCTTTGTTAGGTTCTTGTATCTTGGGAGTGCTGTGAGTGTCTCTTCGTCGTTCTCTGAATTATTCAAATAAAGTAGGGCAAATTCCTGTGAGGGAAATGGTACCTATAGTTGAGGCTTTCTTCTGTACTGATTCATTTAATAAGACTAGTGAAATTTTTCATGAATAATTCCCGAAGTCTAGTATTCTTGTAAAAATCAGCGTTCAGAACTTGATAATTAAAGGCGCGACCTATTGACTATGTCTCTAATTCTCAGAGCGAGTGTAAAGACTTCATTTCAGCTAACATTTTGCAGAAACGTCACTGTTAGCCCCCAAAAATATATCAAGTGGCTTTCGCAACACATGTTCAAAATGTGTGTGAAATCTTATAGGACTTAACTGGTAAGGTCATCAGTCCCTAAGCTTACACACTACTTAACCTAAATTATCCTAAGGACAAACACACACACCCATAACCGAGGGAGGACTCGAACCTCCGCTGGGATCAGCCGTACAGTCCATGACCGCAACAGATAGGTCTGTTAAATGCTTCTCCTCAAAACCAACCGTATTGCGGCGTTCAGGCAATCCTTTTAGGTGATAAACAAGGGCGGTTGAAGTATTGGCAGTGGTTATTTAGAAACACTGTAAAATCCTAACTATGGCCGACATTATAGTGTATTAGTGATGAAACTTGGCTTCACCTCTCTGATCACGTAAAAAGCCAGGCCTATTGCTAGACCAATCGCTGCTGCTCCAGCAAAAACCCGTCACATTGCTCGTGAAAGTCCTCTTCGTTATTAAAAATTAGTGTTTGGGTCCCACTGCGTGGTAGGTGAATTATCTGCCCGATGTTCTTTGAAATTAGTGTCAGTATAAGCACTTACCTTCAAATATCCTGAACTACTTCTCTCAATTTAAAGTACATGAAAGGCCGAACACTTCAGCCACCCAGCAACAGCAGTAGAATCCTGAAAAAAGACACATCGAATGGATCAAACATCGCGAAGTGTGAAGAGGAATATAACACGGACTAGCGGCCTACAGCTTTATCGTCTATTACTATGTCTAAGAAACCGTGCAGACTTACAGTATATTACGGTTTATTGATGGTTTCTGTAACTGAATTTACTGTGACGACTTAATGAGTCTTGATATAACTGTATATAAATTCATCATCGATTTCGATTTATGTTTAAGCATCTGCATAGAATACCACGTGGCGACTTGAATATTACTACAACTTCCGAATTTAGTCGAGCAAAAATAACAGTGAACTGACCGGCTGGTGATTAATGAGTTTCTTAGTGATGATCTGCGCAGCTGAAACAGAAAGCCGAAAAGTGGCAGGTACTGTGAGAAAGAAATTTAAAGCGAGTAACATTCAATAACAAATTTTATTGATTAATTTATTTCACTTATTCCAGGATGAATGTTAAATTGTGAAACTGGAAAGAGTCATTTGTATCCGAAAACAAATCAAATCCTTCTACTGATCAATAAAGGAAAGTATTTACCACAGTATATTGCAGCAGGTGAAACTGAAATGTCAACAAGCAGACTGAATGTCATAGATAATGTTTTAGACGATTATCAGGTTATCTATTTAAGTAACCCTGAGGCGCTTTTTATATGGACCGTATTGAGAACTGACTAGTGAAACCGCCAGTGATCGAAAAGGGTACATAATGAAACTTCCCGGCAGATTAAAACTGTGTGCCGGACCGAGACTCGAACTCGAAACCTTTGCCTTTCGCGGACACTTGCCCGCGTTAGGCAAAGGTCCCGATTTCGAGTCTCGGTCCGGCCCACAGTTTTAATCTGCCAGGAAGTTTCATATCAGCGCACACTCAGCTGCAGAGTGAAGATCTCATTCCGGAACCATCCACCAGGCAATATCCTTTCTTTCAGGAGTGCTAGTTCTGCATGGTTCGCAGGAGAGCTTCTGTAATGTTTGGAAGGTTTGAGACGAGGTTCTGGCAGAAGTAAAGCTGTGAGGACGGGGCGTGAGTCGTGCTTGGGAAGCTCAGTTGGTAGAGCACTTGCCCGCGAAAGGCAAAGGTCCCGAGTTCGAGTCTCGGTCCAGCACACAGTTTTAATCTGCCAGGAAGTTTCATATCAGTGCACACTCGGCTTCAGAGTGAAAATCTCATTCTGGAGGGTGCATAATGTTAGCACAACCAAAATAGGTAGTGTAAAGTTCCTCGGCTCCCGCCTCACACGTCCGTCCGTCGCCACCCCAAAATATAACGAATATGGAAAGAATAGTGGAGAAATGTTTGACGTAATCTTCAATAGGACATTATCTCGACAGTTTTATTCGTACAATAAACTATAGTTAGTGTTTAGCAGACTTGCGGGACGTACTACATTGAATTATGGGTTTTCAAGCATCGAATCGATAAATTCACTGTCACTTTAAGCTTCATTAATCAGTATGAATAGCATGAATAGGTAATAGCGCCTGGTAGCGGTGAAACGTAAATGACTTTCTGTACCTAATGGATAGCGACATTATGCAAACGAATCTAGCAGCATAATGCCTCATTACTGGTAGACCAAAGGAGTGTCCTCGGCCCTGGTGTCATGTGAGGTACCTGTCGGCGTGGACGTGTGCCTGCACTTTACGCGTACGTGCGTTTCTGACGAGTTGTTAGTCCGGGCAATAATACTGTGCTCTTTGAGAGAGGCGGCCGCTGCTTTAGTGACGCCGTTAATGGATTGCTGGTTAGCGTCTGCTTGCCGGTTCTTTGCACAGTGAATACAGGCAACTACTTACACCTCTATAGCAAACGATTGGTGTGGGAGTCAGTGATATTCAGTACTTTCCTTTTGGGTCCCCAGGCCTCTGACTAGTTCTTGTGTCACGCCACAATTCCGTCTGGGAGGTACTCTTTTCAACTCAGAGTAGCAGCTAAACCAGAAGTCCTCAAGTACTTGTTCTATTTACTCTAATTTCCAACTTCCCCCTACTGATTTTCCTCTCTACGGCTCTCTATGCTAAGTACAATGAACGTTTTTGCCTGATGTTTCAGCACTTTTCCTATAATGTTGTCTTTTCTTCTTGTTAGTATTTTTTGTATACAGGGAGACCCGTCAGGAATGGACAGTATTCAAGGATATGAGAGGAACGATCAACCAAGACAAAAAAGTCTCGTAAACATTGGCTGTAAAATGCATACCTTAAACGCAACGAGCCCCTGTTGAGTGGAAGAGTCTTGTTTCACAGCAACGAAGAGGAATAAGTGTTCATAGCTCTTAAGATTTGCACCTTAGAGCCCATGTTTACCGGTCATTTTTTTCTTTCTTGTTCTGGCCCAGACTACCACGTCTGATAATATGGAAAGCACAGGACTTGCAGCAGAAGAGATTTGTTGCACAGATGAATAAGTGTTCATAGGTCTGAACGTATGTATTTCAGAGCCGACGTTTATTATACATTTTGCTTCGAATGATAGTTCCCGTAATATCTCTGAATCGTGACCATTCCTCCTGGAACACACTATATTTCTTTCCCCGCCAGTATTGCAGAGAAATCTCTTCATTTCTTCTCAGTCTATCTAATTTTCAGGATCCTTTGCAGCACTACATCTCAAACGCTTCAATTTTCTTCGTTTGAAGTTTTCTTACATTCCTCGACTCACTTCCGCAGAATGGTATACACCATGTAATACATTTTAATTTTTTTTCAAATTAACGCCTTTTTTTTACAAGAACGCTTCCTTTGCCAATAAATTCTCTTCTTTCGTGCCCTGGCATGTTTCTTACATGTCCTTGCCTCGTATGTCATTCGTTATTTTGCCACCAAGAAATCAGATTACCTCCATGTATTATCTGATTTCCAATTCTGAAGTTAAATTTATTCCTCTTCTCTGATGATCCTTAATACTTTTGTCTCTTTTTGTCACCCATTCTGTAATCTGTGCTCAAAAGATTTGCTGGGGTGCAATTGTTACACAAGGGGTGATCAAAAAATTTACGTTTCAGAGCGTTGCTGAATACAAGCACTGGCATTTAGGCAAGGAATTAGTATTGTATTCGTGTATTTTTGAAGAACGTACAGTAAATGCGGAAACGTGAACAATGGTGACGTTATTAGCGAATGCGTCCAAACAGGACCAACGTGCTGTTATTCTTTGCTTGGCTGCCAAATGACAAAGAACGGTGGCCATCGATAGAAATGTTAATAATGCATGTGGGGCTTCATGCCTGTTCAAAAATGGCTCTGAGCACTATGGGACTCAACTGCTGTGGTCATTAGTCCCCTAGAACTTAGAACTACTTAAACCTAACTAACCTAAGGACATCACACACATCCATGCCCGAGGCAGGATTCGAACCTGCGACCGTAGCAGTCGCACGGTTCCGGACTGCGCGCCTAGAACCGCGAGACCACCGCGGCCGGCCATGCCTATCCTAAATTACCGTAGAGGAATAGTGTACCAAGAACTGCCCCTTCATGATAACACACGTCCCCGTGTCGCCAATGTCGTAGCGAGGAAGTTGTATTGTATTGTATTGTATTGTATGTTAACCGGGGGCCTAGAAACGACAGAGAGGCTCCGTCCCCGCAGCAGCCACAGTGGTCCGCAACCCCACGACGACTACCGCAGTCCGCCCGCATCTCGTGGTCGTGCGGTAGCGTTCTCGCTTCCCACGCCCGGGTTCCCGGGTTCGATTCCCGACGGGGTCAGGGATTTTCTCTGCCTCGTGATGGCTGGGTGTTGTGTGCTGTCCTTAGGTTAGTTAGGTTTAAGTAGTTCTAAGTTCTAGGGGACTTATGACCACAGCAGTTGAGTCCCATAGTGCTCAGAGCCATTTGAACTACCGCAGTCCACCCCTCCGCCGCCCCACATCGAACCACTCTTTCAGGGTAACTGTGCGCTTCAGCCCCCGGTGCCGCCCCTCCCACCCCAGGGAACGTCTCACACCAGACGAGTGTAACCCTTATGTTTGCTTGGTAGAGTAATGGTGGTGTACGCGTACAGGGAGAATTTGTTTGCGCAGCAATCGCCGACATAATGTAGCTGATGTGGAATAAGGGGAACCAGCCCACATTCACCGAGGCAGATGGAAAACCGCCTAAAAACCGTCCACAGACTGGCCGGCTCACCGGACCTCGACATAAGTCCGCCGGGCGGAGTTGTGCCGGATGCCGGAGACCAGGCGCTGCTTGCCACTCCGGAAAGTCGTGCGTTACACTTGATCGTCAGAGCTAAGTCCTCTCCGCATGCAATTATCAAGCCTTGGGACCCTTAAAATTGGCCTTGAGCGGTGCACGAGGATGTGCAGCAGGCAGTTACGGACTTCCTCATGCAGCAGGACACACTGTTTTACCAAACCGATATCTTCCAGCCGGTGTCTGGGCGGAACGATTGCCTCAGTGCTAATGGCTATTTTGCCTGATTAGCATATCTATTCTGAACTGCATGGCCTTCGAACGAAAAAACTCTTATCATCGCTAGGAAAAATATAATTTGTTCGTTCTCACTCCCAGTTCATCTTCAGCTGCCCCATAAACATACAGTCCCTGTTGCCTAGCTTTCAACAAGACCACAGGAGAAAATGACAATACACGACGTCTATCCAGAACATCGGCGCTTGCACTAGGATTAAACAAGATACGGGTAACGCCGAGGGGCTGTGACAGCAAACACTGTTTATGATTAAATCGGTCACATGATCTTGTACAGAATGCACCAGCTCTTACACGGAATAACCCAATACGTAATCTATCAAAATACGTTAGCTAAGGAATAAGAAACAGTAAAGGTCATAAAATGTTTTCTCGCCTGAATCTACGAATAATCTCAAATGTTCGAAATAGGTTTACACTGCTACACGGTTTTTATAGCACGGAAGGGAATGGTCGCGAAAAAGTTCGCAGAGCCATTCTTGAACACTTCTCATCCAAAATATATAAAGTTTGCATTCGATGTAACCGTTCAAAGTCCAGCTCACTCGTGAAAGTTAAAAATCGGCAGCTTACTACGCACAACAGAATTTACTCTGTTTACTCGGTGCAAGGCGGCAGAAAACTGAAAGAAAAATTTTCAAAGAACTTTTGACAGTCGCTGCCGGGACGAAAACATGTGAAGTTCGTAACTTCGTAACATTTCCTGGATCAAAGAATCGAGCGACGTGGATTCGGGTTAGCTTTACTACCGACTGACTCCCTTGCTCAGATTCCCCAGGCCTTATATGAATGATGCAAGCGGTCCGCATGCAAAAGGTTGTTGATTTTTACGCTTGCAGAGACCTTGTAACGATCAAGCGTTTGCCTGATGAACCATTCAATCCCTCCCACCTACCTTCTTCCAGCATTTACCAATTCGCTTATATTTTCCTTACTATCACTCATTTTCTGTGCTGTGCAAAGCGTAACTTACAATCTGTGAAACTGCACCTGCAGGAATTTTTCTGACTGGTGCTATTTTAATTTTACGAGTCACACAAGTACCTTAAAAATTCCTACACCCGGTGCTATCGGCCTAAACGAGCTCAGAATTGCCATAAACACCTCATTTCAACTGCCTAACGCAATGCCATTAAGCCTTTTGACCCGGATACTAGAAGCCTACGTCCCTAACTTACGCGCTTTTTAATCCTAATAATTCTCTACCTTTCGCAGTATTCCCTGTGGTTTCTCGTACATATCCGCATTTTAAAACAGAGTACACCTTTTTTCTGAGGGTTTCAAACATCTAGCAGCACTTGTCTAGCTGTTTTCCAGGTCCTATAAAATTATATTTACTTTTTCTTAGCTTTGTCATCAAGCATGGAATCAGAATTGCGTCGCTAATGCTTTTACCTCACCTAAATCCAAACTGATCGCCGTCTAGGAAATCTTCAACTTTCTTTTCTGTTCAGCACTATATTTGTGGAAGAGGTTTTCTCTGATTTCATCTTTGGTGAACTTGACTGATTTAGCATAATGAGTGGAACCATGATTACTTCTGTCTTGCAGCAATAAGGCTCCAACAGTAAGTTGCTGCAACTATGCCTGAGTAACTCACATGCTCTTGTGTGATACAGTTTTTACTGGTTTTTGTAAAGTGGAAACTCTGTCGAAGTGATGTAATAGTAGTAAAGGTAAAATGTGCGTATTATTAACAAGGCTTAAAAATTGCTCTGCGCCAGCCAACGATCGATGAATTACTGCTATGAAGGTTTGCGAGGTGAAACAGGTAACCCCAGGATGACAGCGACACTTAAGTGGTTACATGGCTTACAAAGTATGACTTTGAGAATACGTCCCGAGTGTAAAGTAATAAAAACAACATAGGCAGATTGCGAGAGATGAATGAGTCATCATTCGAGTGGAGGGAATACTTTCCTTTCTAACAAGTACAGGGCATCTGAAAGCGACACAGCACCGGTTCTCATTAACATGTGGATAAACAACCACAGCTCACACATTATTTGATTTGTTTGATTTAGCTCACCAGACACCAGTATCCACTGACATTCATTGCACTGGTGGTAACGTGTCAGTGGTTTAGAGGTTTTAAGCAACGCTCGGCACCATCGTAGACACACAAATTGTTGGTGAATGAATGTTATCCGAAATTCTACGAACAGATTTCCGTAGAGACTAGATGAGAGCATAGTATCGTTCACTAGTGTAAAGTGGAAATGATGGGAATTGCAGCTGCACTCCTCATAGAACAGTCATTGCCACCTTGGTGAAAATTAATAACTAAAACGAGTTACATTAAAATTAACATAATAGAGAAAAGATTCCTTACTAAATGGATAAATTACCTACACGGCACAGTCAAATGAAAACTAGATATATGGAGAAAAGTAAATTAACTATTTTTTATTTCAAATGTAATGGACCACATGTTGCGAACGTCGTATCAACTAGGCTGCTGAATTTTCGCTGGGAAACCCTTACACATCCTCCATACAGTCCCTATGGCTTCACGTGCGATTTCAAATTTTTTTGAATTCTGAAGAAAGGCGTTCGTGGCCGTCGCTTTCCTTTGGATAAATCGGTTCAGTCCTTGGTACACTCATGGTTCCCTAGGTAACGACAAACATTTTCCCACGAAGGCATTAACCGTCTTGTCTTACAGTGGTATGAATGTACTGACGGTTACGGCTATTACTTTTGAAATAAAACTTAATATAGAGTTTACTGTCTTTTTTCCATCTGTATCACTTTCATTTCATGTCCCGAACACAAGGGAGTGCTGCAAAGTAATAATTCTGAATTTCTTATGTGAAAACTCTTAAAGCTTTTTAAATAAAACTCATGCTATTGATTCTCTACATCCTTTTTTTTATTTCTACATATTAGCGGGCCTCTGCCGCTAGAGGACTGTGATCCGTAGCACCGATACGGCGTCGTGTAATGCAACTACGTCGTTGCGTGAAAAACCGTAATCTGTAAACGAGTTTCGAATTTGAAGCACCATCTCCTTCAGCATGATCTTGCCAGAACGCACACGAGTGATGCAGCATCTGCAAAAATGCGACACCTTGGGTTCACTGTCATCGATCATCCTTTTTATAGTCTCTACTTGGTTTTATCAGATTTTCATCGGTTCCTAAAACTTAAAGAACACATTCGACGACTTCATTTTGATAGTGATGAGCTGGTGCACGCAGAGGTGGGATTGTGGCTCCATCAACGAAGTCAGACGGTTTACAGTGACGCTCTCAACAAGTTGGTTTCTCGTTGGGAGAAACGTATTCGTCGACATAGTGACTATGTTGAGAAATAAGTACTTAGACGTCAGGAATAAAGATGCGAATGTTAAACATTTGTTTTATTTAAAAAGCTATAAAACATTCCACATAAAAAATTCGATGCCATTTCTTTAAGGATACTCTCGTAATTACTGTATACCACTACCCAGTAAACACAACAAACTGTTATTAAAAATTTTAGTACATCCATTAATTTATTATTTGCTACACAAAGAATCATTAATTTCTTTAATAAAAAATATTTGTCGTATTATTAAATAACCAATTAATTACATTGTGTTACAATCTCCACCGTTTGGGTGTCATGCGACTATCGAAATCGACGGCCATTAGTCACAATCATTGCTGTTAAACGTATGCAACAGCCACATTAGCTACTGCCTTCACAGAATTGCCACGTAACGCCCATTTCAAGTGAACTGGCGTCGGAATGCCATCGAAGGACCGTGTCGCAATGGAACACTTTACAACACTATATAAACATTCTCGGTTGTCTTGTTACGTAAAATCTCAGATCTGGTGTGGGAAGAGAGCTGTGAATATTTTATTCGAAGATGTTGTCATGAGACCCTTTGAGCTCACACTTTGCTGTACTCCCATAAAGGTCCGTCTGCCATTGCTGTGTTCGTCTCAAAGCAATGTATGACACCAAGGGATGTGACCTCGACTTAATTATTACATTAGCCATGTTACAGAATTTTATTTACTCTGCATGTCTAGTGAAACGATGTTAAGTACTGCAAAATAAATTTTAAAGGGTAATAGTAATCAGTTTACTTGTAGTTCAGAATAAATACATCTTGTGTAAAGCGGAACAGTTGTAATATCCTTCTATCGTATGCCTTCAGCTGCAGCAATGTCTTCATTTGTGATATATCGGAATTGCTGCACTCATGGACAAGTTTTACCATTACTGGATGTAGTTAGCAGAAATAAACGTCTCGAGTTGGATAGTATAATAAATACATTACCAACGAAATTAGGTTCCCAGAGAGAAGATCCAACAAATTTCTCACTGCACACTATAATTTGGAATCAAGTTTTCCTGTAAAAATTTCATAATAGTCCTGAGCACTCCACGGAGACAGTGGTGTCGTGATTGGTAGAAAGGCAAGATATTTTACTGCAGTGACCTGTTCAATGCTCCGAACTGCTCTCAAACGAACATCTCTGGGACAAACTCGAGCGTCAGATACGTGTAAATCAATGTGGTAAGAACCCAGAAAAATATTCAGTATTGTTAAGAACAAGCAAAAACAAATTCTGCCTTGTGTCTTTCGGAAGTTAGCGGTAGAGTGAGTCTGGAAACTTTTGCAGCACAAGAATTACATCACTACGTCCCTGCCAAGTATAGCTAGAGCATCTGACATATCGCCCATCGGACATAACTAGAATATTTTCCATTGGACTCTTGAAAGATGTAGACCTCCAGATGACTCTGTGAATGATATATGACACCCTTATATATGACACCCTTAAAGACAGATTTCTCACGAGAGTCTCCTGGCTGTCATTTATTCAATGTCAAGACATTTCGAAGTTCTGACTGCAGCATGTGGGTGTTCCACTGCATACTGTATTCTCACAATCGTAGCTCACATCTTTTCCTTCCGGTGCCCTTAATCCAACCAATGCTGGTAAGGAAAATTTCTTACCTTGGCGCAAAACCAATCATAGCCGCATATAGGCTATTATTACAATCTGTCTGCGAGTACTGTAAACAAATGGTTAAATGTGACATTCTTTTCAAAGTGTCTCTTTTTCATCGTGGATCTGCAGGGGAGACGTGGGATGCAGCCAGGTGTTAACGTAGGAGGATGTGGAAAACGACCAAAAACCACGTCTACGCCGGCTAGCGTACCAGCCCCGTAGTTAATGGTTCAAATGGCTCTGAGCACTATGGGACTTAACTGCTGTGGTCATCAGTCCCCTAGAACTTAGAACTACTTAAACCTAACTAGCCTGAGGACATCACACACACCCATGCCCGAGGCAAAATTCGAACCTGCGACCGTAGCGGTCACGCGGCTCCAGATTGTAGCGCCTAGAACCGCACGGCCATTCCGGCCGGCAGCCCCGTAGTTAATCTGAGAGGCGGATTCGATGTGGAACTGGCGCATCTCCTTATGCCCAACACTGCAGTCGACATTCTGACCAAACGCTTCTGTAATCTGCATCGGTGTTGAGTATTTTGATCTGTGCAAAATACTGAGATTGATTCGAGAATCCCTCCAGAAGGCAACTCGGAAACAAACAGCGCAGCGCCAACAAAGATCGAGGTGGCGTTTGCTGGTAACAGTCATTGCAGCGTTGCTGACATCTAGTGCCACGTTCAAGTGACAAATCGAAGCAAACCCATCTCTGGGCTGATGTTTAGCAGCTGGCGGGGTGCATGTAAGTTGTGCTTTGGCCCGCCAAATTCAACTTGTGGTACTGGAAGGTGCTTATTTATCTTTGCTGCGTGACTGTTAAAACGGACTCCTATTTAAGGTTTACTACTACAGCTTCGTATTCTCTCAATACTGTACATGTTGGTTATTGCTTTGACTATTCAACATGGATTTTCTGGTACCCTCTTCGGTATAGCCTGCTTGCAGCTAACGACAAACCTGCATCATTGTATTATATTTCATGTTTAGTGGAATAAAATCCTGAAATTGTTCAGTTTATGTTATGTCAAGCATGTATTGGGTGACATAAAGCACGTTTCAGTCTTATGTACCCTTTTCGCTATTGTAAGTTCCTTTCCCGAAAATCCTTCCCATTAATTCTTAAAAATGTGACGGTGATATTTCGTATGTTTTTCTGGTTTCGACACGAGGTGTCACTGATACAATACGCATCTATTTAGCGTCTACCTTGTTGTACAGTTTGAACAACGTTCAATCTGTCGTAGTGGTCCTGTTGACGGGCGGGCTGCTCACCAAGAGTGAAGACATTGGGCTTCAAGAGCCTAGTGCCCAACATTGCAGTCGACATTCGGACCAACTTACTTTCTAGTATTTTTGAAAGTTGTATGCAAATCTTTTGTAATTCTGTATCGTCTGTATAGCCGAACATCTGTCGTCTTGAACAGTTTCTTCAAATAATTAGTCAATTAGAGGAGTAAAAATAATACTGTACAAATCTGTAGCAGTACATGGTTTGGTTAAGTGTCGGAGTATTAATCAGATATTGTGTTTTATTACTTTTCTGTTACTTGTCACTCCCTAAGTGATATTAATGTAATCAGCATTTAATCATTCTGAGACATTTGAATTTAAAAATTCTACTTCTATGATCGCAGACAGCATGTATAAGAAACTTCTATCTTATATCTCAACAACGTGCCATCATTATTGATGGTCTGCATCAGTGAAGCCTCTCACCTTACATCGCTGAAGAAGTTCTAAATGTTTGTTGGTAAAGTACGTATCCATATTTAGAAGTGTACCACAGTGTCCACAAAAACACAACGCTATCTACGTATCAGATACAGTTTTAAAAATATCCGTACTCGAAATTGCCAGTTTAGTACATCTACTAGTAAGTCATAGGGCAACAGCGCCATCAGCACAGAATGGTTGAACGGGCTGCCTACATCAGGGGGAAGTATACATTCAGAGGCAAACCTGTTGTTCTCATTTGATTGACAGGTCCTTAACGTATTACTCTGCTAAGAGGATTAGTACCCCTGGGGATAATTTATCCTTTTGATTGGCAGGTTATGACCACAGGGGATGATCTTTCCTTTTGACTGACAGGTCTTTAGCGTATTGCTCCCCCACCCCTCCCCCTCCTCCTCCCCATCCTCCTCCTCTATCCCCCCGTCCTCAGGGAACTCCCCTCACCAGTACAAGTAGAATTTTGATATTAATTTGACTTAATAATTAATTAATTAATTAATTAAATCCACACTCTCGAAAGTCCCTCTGTCCTCCCCCTCTCCTCCCTCTCCCACACATTGACAGGAATAGTGTATGGTATATTGTTTAAACAATACAAACAATGTGACGAATATAGCTTATTTTAACAATGTATGGGATTCAAGGTGGAGTATGGAGTACAGTCTATTTATTTAGTTAAAAGATTTGTTGGGAATATAGTTTATTTGCAGAATTTGTCTGGATAGCGTCGTAGTATGAAATATTTAAACATTTGCAGCGCTTTTTTATTCTGATTGCGCTTGGTAACACTGAGTAGGCTTCGTTTATATTTGCTGCTAGGTTGGTTGGTTGGTTTCGGGGAAGGAGACCAGACAGCGAGGTCATCGGTCTCATCGGATTAGGGAAGGATGGGGAAGGAATTCGGCCGTGCCCTTTCAGAGGAACCATCCCGGCATTTGCCTGGAGTGATTTAGGGAAATCACTTTGCTGCTAGAGTAAGGGATATTAACGCTCTTATTATTTATTTTCCTCGCTTTTCGAAGCACACTGGTGTTTAAGCACAGATGGGAAAATCAGAACAATTACATATCTAAAAGTTCATGACATATTTCGAAACCTAGTATCACTTTGTGCAGATGGACAAATTACTAGAATCTCAGCCACAAACTATCTCGTACAGATCAAGCAACATACAGCATCCATATTGCACTGACTGTTAAACCCTTCAAAAGTAGTGTACAGATCATGAATGGAATGAAGTGCATTGTAGTAGCCGCCGTTTGGGGTCTACCGTGCGTGTGTCTATTGTCAGGGCACTGCAACGAAGGCGAAAACCGCCCATTGTCCTAATTACAGATCACATTACTAAATACCACCGACCACAGACCAGTAGAGGGACAAGGTTCGTGCCACCCCGATCTCCATTGTTGCCAAATTTATTCAAGATGGCGGCTATGACGTCATCCAAGATGGCGGCATGTAGACTCGGCAACATCACATGACGTCATCCAAGATGGCGGATTTTGGCGGGAGAATAGTCCAATTGTGCTATGTCCACTAACCTAACCTCAAGAAAAAATGGCGGGAAGTTTGAATTTTGGTGGGAAAATAGGCCAATTGTGCTATGCCCACTAACCTAAGCCTCCAGAAGAAAAAATGGCGGCAAGTTTGAATTCCAACATGATAATGCATGTAAAAAACCTTACTTCTCTTTATTATTATTGACTATCATTTATTAACATTCATTATCATTCATTGTCATTTATTATCATTCATTATCATTTATTATCATTTATTATTATCATTTATTATTATTTACTATTATTGACTTGCGTGTACTAGAAAATTCCCTCCAAATTCAAATTCCAACACGATAATGGCTGCAAAACCTTACTATTATTTATTATTTATTATGATTCATTATCATTTATTAACATTCATTACCATTTATTATTATAGGCATACCTCCACTAGAAAATTGCGCCAAATTCAAATTCCAACACGATATCCTCTCGAAAACTGTACTTCTATGTATTATTATCATTTATTATTTATTCAAGATGTCCGATTTTCTCGGTGAGAAAGTCATTCTCCTTACATCCATAACAAAAATCTATCACAAGTTCAAATCCCAACACCATAATTGATCACATGTACGAGCTTTCTCCGTCACTTACGTCACTTATCTGTTTTCACTGATAGCCTATCATAATCGCGTCAAATAATAAACTGCACTTATAGTAACGTAATTCACGTCTTTCGTAGGGGGGAAGGGACTGAAGACTTTATTTCAAGCATTACGGTCATCACTTGTTCTCCAACACAGTCAGCACACACATCTTTGATATCGCAGTGCCTTCTGTAAATACCTGGAAAATGACTCTTTATTTCAGACATTATGGTCATGCAGGTGTGTCCCAACTGACTTCTCCATGCTCACACAGCGACACTCCAGAGCGCAGCTGACGTACGCGTGGGCGGCTGAGCCCGCTCCATCGGCAGCTCCCTGGCTGGCTGACGTCAAGCGACCAGCGGTGCTCGCACAGCCCGCACGGCCAGCGCGTCAGGTAGGCGGCGTATCAGAGTCCGACTACGTAAACATCTTTCCGCGTCCACAAGCACTTAACGCCGGACGCGATGGAACCTGTCGACCACGCGCCGGACAAAGGATACGTCTGGAGCCAGAATTTGACCGACAGTGGAATCCACCATGACCGTATAACAGCGCGTTTGCTCGTCACGAGAACGCCCGCTAATTCACTGTCACCACCCCGCTATATTAAATAATTCAATTTACAATTTCATATACGTATGCAAACGTGTTAAACTCCCAAATTTCAACTACTTTTCGAGGACCAGACTGTCACCTCCTCCTCCTAGGAACCAGCGCCAAGTTTGAAATCTGCCAATAAACAAAGCTCACTTGCACTTCCGCCACCAACCTAAGAAAATTGTTTCAAACTAAGCTACCAGCACTCAACCTCTTCCTACACGTTTCTGGTAAATGGACTCACCCTCCACTAGGTCCATGGACGGAGGAACGAATTTACTTTATTTAGGAATGGAGTATATGTATCACACCGACTTGTCCCACATCATACAGACCTGCAAAACACACCTACATAACTCATATATAATGTTCTAGTCACACGTTTGCTGATTGTAAACAGTTAAAAATAACTCATAACACAGCCTAAAGACATGTGAACCGCTCGTAAATAATTCAAAACATTTACCTCCAAATAGCCAAACAACTGCTAATTTTCACAAATAATTTCAGTGCATCGGCTGATGGAAGGAGGAAAGAGTGTACTTTATGTATTTGTGACATATCTCTTTGAAACTTTTACTTCTCATAGGTTTCGATATGTAACGCTCACATAAGGCAGTTTCTGAACTCCAGTAGTGCACTACACTGGGCAACACAACCACACCCATCAAGATATTCATTCCAATCCAGACCTGTAACTCATCTACAGATAAATTCGTCCAGTTATTTGTCTACTCACTCACATTCTGACCAGATTGCTGTTATTGCCATTGTTCAAACAGTGTTTTCTAACACGCTTTTGCACACTGCCGAGCATTTCGTCTTTCTGCCGCGACTTCGTAGTCATTGTCTGATTCTAAACAGACATTAACATGGACTGATGCACGGTCTTCACAGGAAACTATACCTTTCACCTTATAAATCATATTCTTACAGTCGATAGCATAACATTGTATGATTTTAAATAAAGGACACCCACAACACAAGGAAAATAGAAGAGCCTACTGGCGTTGTAGCCACTTCCCTCGAAAGTGATTGACCACCTCTACATTTAAACTCATATGTCGCAGTGACCGAATAGTTTATACCTCTGCATTCAATTTCTAGTGATTGGTCATTTTTGCACACAAGTACAGTATCACCGTTTTCTGTGCCAGCAACCCTGGAAGTTGCGGTCCATCAACCAAAATTTCTCCCCCAACTCAAGCAAGCATTGTCAGTCAATCATTATGTCATACCCAATGCACAGATGCGATGGATAAGACGCCACCGATCTATTGTAACATTATCCATCACAGCTGATATCGCGAAAAATTTTACAGTAAGTCCAACACTGGCCAATCATGTGACAGCTTGTTTTCTGAATTTCAGTATCATAGCTAAACCATACATCCTCTACTTTGCAAGTATCATTGCGACCATTCATAGATGACTGCTCAGCACGTCCATTCACACATAATTCTCAAACAGATAAAGACGATCAAATTATATCAGACAACGCTATACATATTTCTAAGACCTCGCGCATAGTACTCGATCAATCTCTCTGTGTATGGGTCACAGAAATATCTAGTCCTCTTATGTTAAAATACCATCCTCACCTCGGCATTGACCTACCTACCCCGCAACATCGCTACCCAATTATTCCTCAACCGAGCAGACGAATACAGCTACACTCCACCTCTCTTGACTGAATAGAGCTTTCCTAGTCCTAACCCATCCAAGTGCACCACATTTCTCGAAATGTAACCAAGATTTCGAGCTTAGCACACCATATCGATCTATAGTAACAAATCTCAAAGTGCCTTAATTTAATAGCATACAGTTAAGAAGAACTAGAACGGAGCGATAGATTTTTAAGCAAATCATCCAATCTATCATGTGTAAAGTTTTGTTCTAGAGTCCATGATCGGTCCATCGCAGGTTCCGGTAGGAGAGAGAGAGAGAGAGTGAGAGAGAACATAAACACACACACACTCCTAAGACTAGAACGTTCAGCACTTAAAAACGGGCAATAACCTCAGATCTCCTACTTTTCCTGCCGGCCGAAGTGGCCGTGCGGTTAAAGGCGCTGCAGTCTGGAACCGCAGGACCGCTACGGTCGCAGGTTCGAATCCTGCCTCGGGCATGGATGTTTGTGATGTCCTTAGGTTAGTTAGGTTTAACTAGTTCTAAGTTCTAGGGGACTAATGACCTCAGCAGTTGAGTCCCATAGTGCTCAGAGCCATTTGAACCAACCTACTTTTCCGTCCTGTCAGACATACATCCTTCTCCCCGGTCACCTTACGCTGATCTATCTCTACCCCAATCGTAAAACTTTTCCTTTCTATGAGACGAGCCCAATATAGCCCTGCGGACACGTCTAGTGCCCAATGATCACACCAGATCACGAGTCAGAAATAATACTATTACTCCATCAGGTTTATATAAAAAATGATAGTTATTAGCAGCCAGTACATCCTACAAGCAAACAGATACGTATAACAGCAGCGTCCAACATGTGAAAATTAAAAGTCATCCCGTCACCGACTCTGTAAACACCCGTATGTCGGGTAAGTGTGTACACAATGATTACAGCTCCTCACAAATACCCACAGCTAACTTAGTTATGACGCTGAAGTCTCGGTTTTACACCAAGCATGCGACGGGGTGGGGATCGCGTAAATCAAAGTGCATTTAGAGGAATGTGTCAACCTTCATCACACATGAGATGGAAGTCCTCAGATGACCGACGGGTTCACCGTTAACGATCGCAAGTAGACAGCGCTTTCAACCACATACCAAACACGTAGCCGCATACGACTAGAACGCTGGCTATATCACGTGACTAAAGCATCCAAATAGAATACTGAAAAAAAAAATCTACCTTCAGCAACTTTTCCTTCTATAGAATAAATGAGTCAACGTTTGAATCGTACGTAGTTGCAGCTCTGTCTCAACCGATCATCCCGTACACCCTCTGTTATGACTTAACGCAGATGTGAGTAAGTTTAGACGTGAATGGTGTCTGTCCTCCTGAAAAGCATCAAATACAGTATTCAACTCGCGTGTATAACTGCTACCTCAGTAGACATACACTATAATACGAACCCAACGAGAAAAAATTGACTGCCTTCCTTATTTGGCTCGCTTCGAAGTCTTCGTTTTCCTGCATTCCTCTTGTTGCTGCATACTTGACTCCATGTACAAATTCCCCCCTGCGAACCAGAATGTAAGCAAGTACGTTCTCATTTTCACCGCATTTCGGTGTATATTTGGTTAGTTTATATCTATGCACTAATCTGTTTTCGCATTTTTTTCGATTTTATGTCAGATCCATCCATGCGACTGCGACATAAGTTATCGTTCTGTGTTCTAAAATTGTCTCTAAATCTAACCAAGGCGTATCCAGTCACCTCCACATTTGGAGAGCGTTTGCTCTGTTTTCTGTATCTCTTTGTACATGCACGGCTCACGGAAGGCTCCCAGGACCGGCGGTAGAGTAGGGTTAACGTTCGAATGTGGATCCGCCGCGAGTTATATGGAGAGCAGTGTTCAGATGCGGATCCACAATACGCCGCACACTGGTTAGTGTTTGAAGGTGGATCCGCCTCACGCAAGGTAGGAAACTGTATTTGAATGCAGAACCACAGTAGTCAATACCCGAGTTAGTGTTCGATTGTGGATCTGCAGTGTACTATATATCCGGAGCTTTGTCTGAGAGGCGGATCCACCACACGCAGCATCCGTGATAGGGTTCGCGGGTGGACCAAGCACGCGTTACGTCTGGAGAAGTATTCTATTCTCGAAGTTTGGTCCACCAGCCGATGGGACTGTGTCCTGAGAGCCATCCGCGAGACGTGCATGTACAAAGAGATACAGAAAACAGAGCAAGGGCAAGAGGCAGCTTCTCATTCGCTTAGAGTATGGGTCATCAAACTTTAAAGGGGCCTCTGCAGCCTGTGTGTATATTTAATATTATCTTGTTCATATAGGCATTTGTAGTTTGAGGTGTTGGATTTGGTGAGCTGTTAGGAATTCTTGGATGGCTGCACTCTGAGTTATTTGGGGGGGAGTATTGAGAATTTTGTTTGTCCATGCTGGAGGTGGATCGCATTGGTGCCTTCATGACTTTTTCACTGTTTGATGGTAGAGGATAAAGGTGATAGGGTGTTGAGGATCTGTTGTACTTGTACCTAGTTTGAGGCGTACAACACTGCACGCGTTTCCGGCGAATGGTCAAAACAAGGTCCTGTTGTAGTCACTGAGATCGCTCTGTTTATAGACAGGTTGCAGAAGGTAATAGATATGTCTTCCTCTGACATAAATTGCAGAGATCAGATGGGTGAAGATAAATGCATACTCATCTATGCTTAGAAAGGGAGAATGGTTTTTTATTATCGAGTTTTGGCAGGAGTGAATATGGTTTTATATATGCGACTGGAAAATATCAGCGAAGGGTGAATGACGTCGGGTTCGCTGGCTGGGGGAGACACTGTTTACATGTCCTGTTGGTGATGCAAGGGGGAGATAGAGATCTGCGCTATTCAGGAATCCATTTGTGCACCGTATGTCGTTAGACAATAGCTGGAGAGCAGGTATAGGGAGAGCCCACTTCAGCATTCTGGTCCTGGGGCTGAGTGGACGGCTGTTTAGATGGACAGCTATCTGGCTTTGACATGCCGCCGCCGGCGCTCAGACACTCGCTTTGTAAGGCGTTATGGGATTAGTTTGAGCATTTAGTACTTGTTTCGGTGGTTATTGGATTAAGAACTGTAAAATTGAAGGTCATGTCCTCAATGAGACCTCTGTGTAATTGAGTAAGTGTGTTTACGTATTTGAAGATATATTTCACGAATGGTGATGTTAAGTTGATGGCGCAGTTTAGCTACCGATGTAAAAAAAATAGCTGTCTGCTGCTGAAAGAAGGAAAGAAAGAAAGAAAGGGATGACCTTGCTCCCAGACCTGATGGATGAGTTATTAGATAAGAGCAAGTGATAGTTGAATGATGCTATGTGTTCGGATATAGGAGTCTCTAAACGGTGGGGCGAGACTTTTTTTATGCGGAAATTTATGCAATCTATAGATAGTGATATTCGACCGCTAGTAACAACAGTTAAGAGTGGAAAAAAAGGTACAAATCGAGCGTGATATTCGACCGCTAGTGACAACAGTTAAGAGTGGAAAAATAGGTATTAATCGAGCGCTGGTAGAATGTTGGTGCAATGGTAATAATATTTAAATGAAGGTGGAGGTGGTAAATATGGACCAGGCTTTGAATATTGTCGTATGTGCTTGATGCTCTGTATAAAAGTTTGAGTCTTTAATTGCGTTTGGTAATTCTGGATGTGTGTAAAATTAATTTTACTGTTGAAAGTGCGAGAAAGATGAGTTAATTGGTGTTTAGATAGAGGCTACGTTTGTAGTTCGAAAAGAGGGGATGAAAATGATAAATTGATTGATGGGCATGGTTTGTGGGGTCAAATATGAGTGTCAAGATAGGGTTGAGGACGTTTGCGTATGTTGATGGTGGGACGGGTGTGAGGTTAGGTGCAATGGGAGGTGTAAATTAGATCTTTAAAAAAAAATGTTGTAAAGTAAGAAAAATATTGAGAAGGTTTTTAGATGGCTGGTCACACGACGAGGCGAGAGCATGGACGTGTTGTTATGTCTAGTTAAAGGGCCGTGTAATATCGTGTGAGGAGCAATGCGCAGTGTGCTACAGTGTAATAGGAGGTAAAGACATGTGCTGCTATGATGTGTCTAGCGCATGGAGGCTGCGCTTTGGAATTATGCTACTTTGATATAAAGTTGGCTTTCACCCGCGTTCGGTGGTCGCGGCTCGGGATGGCGGTCCTGGACGGACGTATGTGTGTGCTTTGACCGCTGACGAGCGCGCTGACCGCGCCAACTCGCGCTTGCGGAAGCCGAGAAGGGGCTGTGCGAGGTCTGAAATCAGACGGATGGGTGACTTCGCGATCCAGTGGGCAGGGTGCAGAATGGGGGTACCTGCGCACGTCTAATGAGTTATTTTGCAAGCGGATCTGCAGGCTCTGCTATGCGTTATTAGGATGGTTACGAGTGCTGAGCGTATCTACACATCTGTGTGATGTATTATTTAGTAGCAGTTTGCTATAGTGTGTACTGAAATTATGATTGGGCCCGTGTCTGTGGGCTGTGCAACATGACCCAGGGCACATCTGGGTGGGTGTTTTGTGATAGCGTGATAGATATACTGTATGGTTAAATAAGTTGTTCGAAAAAAATAGAGTGTTCTCAATGATTACACGCACCTGCAGCGCAGATCAGAGTGATTGGTTTTCCGTCACCATCTCGGTTGCATGCGAGTAGTAAATGTTTTCCCGGCCGCGTTAATCGAGTGTGTCAACGAGCTATGAGCTATTCTGCCAATAGACGTGAAGGCAGGTCCAGACCTGAGACGCCGGCGGTATACATGAGAAGAACAATGAAGCTTTGAAATGTGTCGGCTGTCACGAGCGCTCGGAAGCTGAACTTGGCTGGAGACTCTGGAATCCCCTTCCCCGCCGACCGCACGCGCGCGCGGCCTGCCTTGGAGCGTAATCTAAGGCGCATAGGTGATATCAATTTCTCCGGTGATAGGTGCGAATGCGACTGTGTTGAGGTCTTGTTTGGGGGAGGCTGAGGACACTTTCGGTCGGTTTGGCAGCTGGTGGTGTTTGGGAGCGTCTGTTGCACTATTTTGCGAGCACTGTGCGGCGCTTTACTTGGAGAGTTTAAGAGTACAGAGCTCGTCTGCTGATATTGTGTACTGCATTATTTAAGAGCTGTTTGCTATTGTGTGGTGAAATTAGGAGTTGTTTACGTGTTTGTGGCCCGTATCAGATGACCACAGTCGGATCAGTGCGGGTGTTTTGTGACAAATATACTCCACGACTAAATAAAAGGGCTCCAAATAAATAGATGGCAGCCCTTCGTTACTTCCCTGAGCAGCACAGCGCAGTCTGAGTTGTTTTTGCGCAATAACGGCACGGTGGTCTAGCGGTTCTGGCGCTGCAGTCCGGAACCGCGGGACTGCTACGGTCGCAGGTTCGAATCCTGCCTCGGGCATGGGTGTGTGTGATGTCCTTAGGTTAGTTAGGTTTAAGTAGTTCTAAGTTCTAGGGGACTTATGACCTAAGATGTTGAGTCCCATAGTGCTCAGAGCCATTTGAACCATTTGAACCAATAACGGCAATCTGGTCAGAATGTGAGTGAGTAGACAAATAACTGGACGAATTTATCTGTAGAGGAGTTACAGGTCTGGATTGGAATGAATATCTTGATGGGTGTGGTTGTGTTGCCAAGTGTAGTGCACTACTGGAGTTCAGAAACTGGCTTATGTGAACGTTACATATCGAAACCTATGAGAAGTAAAACTTTCAAAAAGATATGTCGCAAATAAATAAAGTACACTCTTTCCTCCTTCCATCAGCCTATGCACTGAAATTATTTGTGAAAATTAACAGTTGTTTGGCTATTTGGAGGTAAATGTTCTGAATTATTTACGAGCGGTTCGCATGTCTGTAGGCTGTGCTATGACTTATTATTAACTGTTTACAATTAGCAAGCGTGTGTCTAGAACATTATAAAGAGTTATGTAGGAGTGTTTTGCAGGTCGCGGAAAGATGTTTACGTAGTCGGACTCTGAGACGCCGCCTACTTGGCGCGCTGGCCGTGGGGGCTGTGCGGACACCGCTGGTCGCTTGACGTCAGCCGGCCAGGGAGCTGCCGATGGAGCGGGCTCAGCCGGCCGTGCGTACGTCAGCTGCGCTCTGGAGTTTCGCTGTGTGAGCGTGGAGAAGTCAGTTGGGACACACCTGCATGACTGTAATGTCTGAAATAAAGAGTCATTTTCCAGGTATTTACAGAAGGCTATGTCCGTCAGGTGTATGGAGGGTGTGTGACGTAAGCGGGACAGCGGCGCAGCGATTGTACAGTTATTACGCGTGCGCGAGAGCGAGTCAATTAGCGGGCGTTCTAGTGCAGTCCAAACGTGCTGTTGTATAGTCATGGTGGATTCCACTGTCGAGCAAACTTTGCTGCCAAAAGTGTAGCACTGCGTTCTCGCTCGCACTGGGACACGTGGTGTACGGTGAGCGGTCGGCATCGACAGGTTTGAACGTGGCGCTGAGAGTGTTGCAGGGAAACGGCCGACCGTTGTGTGATTCAGCTCCGAGGCAGACAATTTTGGCGGGAAACGTGCGGAGGCGGCGAATGCACGTGGTGAGTGGACAAGGGGCCGCTGTGACGTCAAACTCGACAAGTTCCAGCTATGTAGCGAAAACATGTTTACGACGTGGGAGTGGTCCTTGGGCTCGCCCTGGCCGGCCGCCTCACATGACAGGCGTAGGCAGTGTCTCCGTACGCTGGCCAGGGGGTAGCGAGGATTTGAACTAATTCAGTTGGAGCGCGGACTTCGTGGTGACTGCACCGCGGTATCAAAGATGTGTGTGCTGACTGTGTTGGAGAACAAGTGATGACCGTACTGCTTGAAATGAAGTCTTCAGTCCCTTCCCCCCTGCAAAATCAAAGGACGTGAATTACGTTACTATAATTGCAGTTTATTATTTGACGCGATTATGATAGGCTACCAGTGAAAACAGATAAGTGACGTAAGTGACGGAGAAAGCTCGTACATGTGATCAATTATGGTGTTGGGATTTGAACTTGTGATAGATTTTTGTTATGGATGTAAGGACAATGGCTTTCTCACGGAGAAAGTCGGACATCTTGAATAAATAATAAATGATAATAATACATAGAAGTACAGTTTTCGAGAGAATATCGTGTTGGAATTTGAATTTGGCGCAATTTTCTAGTGGAGGTAGGCCTATAATAATAAATGATAATGAATGATAATGAATGATAATGAATGTTAATAAATGATAATGAACGATGATGAATAATAAACAAAATTAAGGTTTTGCAGCCATTATCGTGTTGGAATTTGAATTTGGAGGTAATTTTCTAGTGGAGGCAGGTCAATAATAATAATAATAAATAATAAATGATAATAATAAATGATAATAAATTTTAATGAATGATAATAAATGAAAATGAATGATAATGAATGTTAATAAATGATAATCAATAATAATAAAGAAAAGTAAGGTTTTTTGCATGTTTACAATTTTTTCATGTTGGAATTCAAACTTGCCGCCATTTTTTCTTCTGGAGGCTTAGGTTAGTGGACATAACACAATTGGCCTGTTTTCCCGCCAAAATTCAAACATCCCGCCATTTTTTCTTGAGGTTAGGTTAGTGGACGTAGCACATCTTGGATGACGTCATGCGATGTTGCCAAGTCTACATGCCGCCCTCTTGGATGCGGCCATCGCCGCCATCTTGAATAAATTTGACAACAATGGAGATTGGGGTGGCAAGAACCTTGTCCCTCTACTCAGACCACGTATCGGCCTTCTTTGATCTCACGGTACCCAAACAAATCATCAAGTGGCGGCATTCTGTTGATTGTGAAATTCGAGACTCGCTTCCTGTCTCTGTCCTTCTCAAGAGGCCACTTGCTGATTGTGCGAACCAACGTCCCAAAACACGCTGATGGAGGTTTTTATCTCTTCTCAGCATATAGTGTTCCTATTGGCTAATGCTGGAGACAAAGAGAGACCTGATGCAATTTCGGTATCAATAGTAGGGTGAAATAAGCTATTTGCACTACCCTTTCAAATCAGTTGTTGAACCATTTATAGAAGTAAAACACATCGCGAAGAACACTCACCTCCACCTTATGATGATCCTTCTTCCTAATGGAACATATTTTCAACGTTTGAATGTCACACACAAACATTATGCAAATCAAGTAGTGAAATTTTATCCGCAGATAGATCGTACTGTTAAATATATCCAAGGTCTTGTAGGCACGAACGTTTGAGAACACAAACGCCCTCCTCAACAACAATGTTCAACCAAACATATATGAAGAAAAAAAAATCCTACCGATCACACAAGCTAGCGATCACGAGGCATGCGCTGTTAGCACAAGCTGGGAGAGAAACCCACACCTGAACGCAAGCATGCACGCAATACAACTATCGGAAACAATAAATTGATCAATAGGGAATCTGATGTCGCGATTGGGTTTTTAAAAGTACTGAAGAATTCGTATACTGGTTCTCTCTGCTACATTCGGAAGGAGGGAGAAACTTGCGTGACACAATAGAGACAATAGCAAGTAGCACTGCAAGACAGAGCGCACTGTGATGTATTGAGATGCGCTAAACATGACACACTTAAACAATTATCCAATCTGTAGTAGTATTAATTGTCGTGGCTATATAAGGGTGATCACTATCAGCCGGAAATTTGACGTCGTGATTGGTTTTTTCAAGCACAATAGAATTCAAACTGGTTCTCTCCGCTACATTCAGAAGGAAGAAAGCCTACTTCGTGACAGATTAGAGACAACAGGAAATACCATTGCGAGGCAGAGCCCACTGTTAAGTTTTGAGAAGCGCTAAACACGACACACTTAAACCAATATCCAGTCCGTAGGAGTAGTTAAAATGATTAGATATCGGAGATAGGTGAAAACACTCGTACACCCCGCGTGCTGCTGTTCTTAGATCGACACGCAGCTTGCCCTGCCCCATGTGCAGCACTAGCGCCGTGTAAAGAGATCGGTGAAAATTACCCCTGCGGCCGCAAACGCAATCGAGGACGTACTTGTATGCCAGAGTGCACCACCCTCTACCATGGTGAGCATCCGGGGATGACTGCAGTGATAGGAATTCGGATCTTATCAATACGTCCAGTGCAAACGTTAATCATTTTGAATATTCTCTCACGTAACACACACACATCCGCTTCTGTCCCGCTCACCCAGCACACTGGTCACTTCGCCAGCATTCGCTGCCGTGGGCAAGATCAGACAGGTAGACACATTCGTTGTACATGTCAAAGGCAGAGCTAATCCGTTACTTGCTGTTGCCGACTCCTCGTGATCGCCCTTGCAGGCAACCGCCCCGACATACACCCACCAGTTTAAAAAAATCCACTTTACCCAATCCGAGGCCACGACGTTGTTGACCATGGACATCGAATTTCCCACGCAAAATGTAAATTCCTCCCGTTTATACGAGTTATTTTCGAAGATAGAAGAAATCGGACAGGACACGCGTTTTCACGTCACTGAAGTATCGTTACTTGCCCTGTACATGATTAGTATATTAGTATATATCCCCTCTAACCATTCCTTCATCAAGTAGAAAAATATATTCCCTTATCTGTCACGTCCTGAGTCACAGGACTAGAATATTAGCTCATTTTTGCCTCATGGCGGAGTACTAAGATCTACCACTGACACAGGACGCCTCCTCACTTTCGAAAACTCTCTTAAGGTAACCAAATGTCTCGCCACATACAACGTCTCGTATGGTAACAGCACAGAGAAGTTGCAAATGTAAGTTTTGCGGACGGCCTGGGTGGCCGAGCGGTTCTAGGCGCTACAGTCTGGAACTGCGCGACCGCTACGGTCGCAGGTTCGAATCCTGCCTCGGGCATGGATGTTTGTCATGTCCTTAGGTTAGTTAGGTTTAGGTAGTTCTACGTTCTAGGGGACTGATGACCTCAGAAGCTAAGTCTCATAGTGCTTAGAGCCATTTTGTAAGTTTTGGACTACATATCACTTTATAAATTCGGTAACACATCTGATTTTATTACGATGGTTGTCTCTCTGTGTATAGGTGGAGGACTGAAATATCATTAAAAGATATCGCCGCAACGAAAAGAGAAAAAGTGAAAAACCATATCCGTGGTACCCTAGCTATCGAATACATCCGCCAGGCGGCATGTCACTGATATCAAACTGATAGGCTAATTAATCAAATCCACCACGAGAGTCAGTTTGCATGGCAAGTATTTTTTTCTCTGTAGTCGGATTACACTCACCAATTAGTTCAAATGGGAATCCCTGGAGGGAAGACAATATTCTTTTGGACGAACACTGTTGAGAACCAACATCATAAGCTGACCAAAGGAGAATTCTACTGCCGGCAACATACATTACGCGTAAGGACTGCGCTATTTAAAACACTATCACAATGACTATGTTACCGTCACCCTTCATAGAAAGCGGTCTCGGTTCTACTAGCACACCCAAGAGTGGCTGATAGAGGAACGCTTTCTGGTAGAAATGCTGTCAGCGATTAAGAATGAAGTCTCTCTATCCAGCCACATACTTGCATTGAATCCTGTGGAGAAGTCTTAAATGACTACAGCCACGAATAATATTCGTGCCACTCTCATATTTCGAAACGAGTCACCTTTTTCGAACCTTTGTGCTACAGCTAAACCCCAACATTGTTTTAGATAATTCCTCTGCAACTTGTAATTGTTCGTCAGTCTCCCTGTAGCTTGTCCATGTGATCATCACAATTTAATTCGGAACTGAAGTCAGTTGTAACTAGCACCCTCTGCAACCTGTGTAGAAACAGGCTGAGCTGAGTTAATGCAGCGGGAACATCTTTTGACCAATCAGTGGAAATGGGAACATGTTGTCATAGCTCCACCAACGAAGCTGACCACGGAAGAATTTTACCATCGGCAATATACATTACACGTAAGGACCTTGTAAGGGGTTCACCATCCTGCTGGAGCAAATGTAATCTCGATGTATTGCTCACTTGCTAGAACGACAGTTCACAGGCGCTGCCTGAAACATAAATTATCTTTGCCCCTGTTAAAATAGAACTGCAATAGAGTCGTAGGTCAGAGCAATCTTTGCCGCAGTTGCAGTTGCTCGCTGCTACAGTGTTGTAGTCTGTCGCTGGTATAGCACAGTTTACAGTCAGTAGTTGTTCAAGACATAGTGCAGAACAAATTGTAAAATTTTATTATATGAAACTGAATAATAATTGTGATCAGCCGCAGAGCTAGATCATACCATGGAATGAGATGATGATGAACAAATGAATAATTGTTAATATAATGAGAAATCAACAGTGTAATTAAGTCAACCATCTATTGTAAGGTAAATTTTATTATTTTTATTGGCATGCACTAGTTAAGTCACTTGTCTGAGATGTTAATGTGAATTTGTTTCAATATTTTCTTTTGTGATTCGTCAGCACCGGTTGACCCAGATTTGTAATATATTCAGTTTTCCCGTGTAATGGATTGTAAATCATTAGCAATAACGTAAAAAAATTTCGAAATATAATTGTTTTTACCAGTCAACTATAAAAGTATAATATCCCCAAGTCATTGCCAGTCACAATCCAGTCATTTATCTAAATTAAAATATTCCAGATATTTTGTCATATCATAGTCATGTGCTCTTTAGTAATCAGACGACCAGCAGTGCAGCTGTGTCACTAAGTAAAGTCAGTTTTTCTCGTAATTCAGATCTCAGACAAATGTTATCCAGTATTAGTAGGTAGGCCAGCGTTGCACTAAGCTGTGGCATTTACGAGCAGATATATAGACAGCGTTATCCGGCGACACCATCACGAGGTAAGAATTTTTTCAGTTTATTTCTAACGAACGGATTCAGATTGATTTCACAGATCCATGGCGTGGCGCTGCTTACGTCAAAATTTATCAGTTTTTCATGAGTTAAGATTTATCAGTTTTCATACGTCAGAATTTAACTACCCAAATTTCATTATTTTATATTATTTTGTATGGGAAGGTTACAACCGCACTATTTAAGACAATCACAATGACTATGTTACTGTCACCCTCCATAAAAACACGGTCTTGGTTCTACACTTACACGCGAGGGTCTCTGATATTGTTACGTTTTCTGGTATAAATACTGTATGCAATTTGGAATCAAGTCTTTCCATTCAACCACATACCTGCGTTGGATTCTATGAAGATGTCTTTTAATGATTACAGCCAATACTGAACCATATTCATGGCATTCTCATATCTCTAAACGAGTCACATTTATCAGACCAGTCTGCTCCAGTAATACTCCAAAGTGGTTTTAGATAGACCCTATGCATCTTGTAACTGCACCTCGGTCTCTCCCCGCCACCTATACAGCTTTGCGCATGTTATCGTTCCAATTTAAGCTGGAACTGTGCAGAAGCGGGAGAATGTTATATCTACCATCTTCTGCAACCCGTGAAGAAACAGGGTAAGCTGCGTTAATGCGACAGGACCGTGTTTTGGTGACTCGATGGAAATGGAAACATGTTGTTGTAGCTCCGCCAATGGTATACGATGTAGTATTAAAGACAGTGCGAACTGTTGCAGTGGTGTTTCTTATCGTGAAAATTAGGAAGACTCCACATCATACAGGAACTGGAAGAAGGACGTTGATTTTGCTACTGCATTGCGATGCATTTCCAAGCTACATACAGGTACAACAGTCCAAAGGAAATCTGCGTCCCTTAGGGTGCATTCATATCTGTCACCCAACCATTCTATCATCGTTATTTTGTACCATCCAACAGAGAATAAAACACTATGAAGTATAAAAGCTCCGCTAACTTCATCCAACAGAGAAATCGATAAGATTTTTACCGCATGTCTCTCTTCCGATATACGAAAACAAATACCTTCTGTATGCCGGCATCGAGCAGCCAGGGGCGGCCAGTGATCGAAGTCTCTTGCAAATACCAGTGTAAAGTGTCATCGCCTGTACTGTAGGAGGAGAACCGTATACTACAGACTATCAGTCGCAGGAAAAAGTCCCTGTGTCCCTAAAAAATGGTTCAAATGGCTCTGAGCACTATGGTACTTAACTTCTAAGGTCATCAGTCCCCTAGAACTTAGGACTACTTAAACCTAACTAACCCAAGGACATCACACACATCCATGCCCCAGGCAGGACTCGAACCTGCGACCGTAGCGGTCGCGCGGTTCCAGACTGTAGCGCCTTTAACCGCTTGGCCACCACGGCCGGCCCTGTGTCCCTGTTTTACTGTCTGATACATTGTTTTTTCTGCTGTAACACGCTTTGTACCACGCCATATATTTTGTTTTTTCCTTCACGTCTTTGAGGTCTGTGTCAGGCTCTGAACTGATATTAACACGTTTCGATCCATTGGCTCTGACAAAAAAACGGGACTTTATACACTGTAAATCAAGTTGCTGCTGCCTCCACAACACACACTTGGTGATAGAAATAAAAGACAGTCATAACATAAGAAAAGTGGAAGAGTTTTGCGACATTGTTGAACGTTTCCAAACTGCTGTCCAAAGGTGATTCACGACCTCTACATTTAAACTCATCTTTTACAGTGGTGTGTTAGCTGGTGGCTTGGTGTTCCATTTCGATTGATTCCTCATACTGCAGTCATGTACGCTATCACTGTTTTGGTGCTAGCCATCCCCGGAAGATGTTGCCCCGCCACCAAGACTCTTTCTCCATCTCAGACAAGCGATGTCAGTCAATATTTATGTGATAATTAACAGTGTACCAGTAATAATCATCTTAGTTGACAGTGCTTTCAATTTTAGCAATTAGCCAGTTTCTTACAACGCAGACCAGTGACAAGGCAGCATGCTTCGCAATTTCTGTATCATTGCTAAACTGACCCTCCTCTTCTTTGTGAGTACCATTGCGAATGTAGATGGATGACGGTGCAGTACATCCATCGATTGTTAATTCTCGAACACATACACCACAGTACGTTAGACAGTGATTTACACATTTCTAGCACGTCGATCATAATATGTAATTTACGATTACGATATCCCATCTTGCCCTATGCAGATGGGAACCATAGATCATTCTGGCATGCTTAGGACAAAGTTAGAGACTGGAAGATCTCCTCGCACTGTCTGTGACCAATGCTCCCTGGAACACTGTCGCCGATTTAAACTGGATGATCTGAAGTAGACAGCTACATTCCACGTTTCGTGAAGGAAAAAAGCGAGCCGAGTCCATAACTACAGTGCTGCACCCATCCAAGGGCACAAGATTTCTCCAGATTTGCGAATGTCGAGGAGATTAGCACCCCTTATCGGTGTACAGCAGAGATGAAAGTGTTGTGATAGTATAATAGACGGTTTAGAACAAGAATGAGGTAGTTCTTATGTGTGATGGAGCTCAAGACGGACGGAGTTTGGACCATTTTATGTAAATCAACAGCGCTATCAATTACCAAGTATTGTTCTAGTGTCCGAGGACGGTACCAAGAAGGTATTAGTAAGAGAGAACATAAAAACATGCACTCCTAAGACTACATGGTTCTGCACTTAAACACGCTGTGATGTTAGATGGCTGCAGTTTCCGACCTGTTAGTTCTGTGTAATGCCTCGCTGTTACTATTCCAATGTAAGAAACATACTCCAGCGCTTGACATACATTCTCCTTGCTGGTTTCTCTACGATAAACTATGGTGAAAAATTGTAAAATGAAAAACTACTTCCTTAAAACATCGATTCTTGGTGTTACAAGCACAATATAGCTTTGTAGACGTATATAGCGCCCACTGGTCACATACGACCACGCATCAGAAATTACACTATGCTCGAATCAATGCTATATAAAATTATCATTAGTAACGACGAATACCTCTCACAAAGAAGAGACAAACGCATAGCAGCGGTGTTTGAGATGTAAAATTACAGTCACGCCGACACTAACTCCGTAAACAGGACATCTGTCGAGCATAAGTATAAACGGGGATCGCAGTACCTCACAAACACCTGCCGCTAGCTTAGTATCACCGTAGTTATGAAACTGGAGAGTCGATTCTATGCTCAAGATGTGGCAGGGAAATGGAGTACGTCGCATAAATCTTCGTTCGTGTAGGGGAATGTGTCGCAACAGCATGGACATGTTTCGCACATGAAGAGCCGGCCGAGGTGGCCAGTGGTTCTAGGCGCTACAGTCTGGAACCGCGCTACCGATACGGTCGCAGGTTCGAATCCTGCCTCGGGCATTGATGTGTGTGATGTCCTTACGTTAGTTAAGTTTAAGTAGTTCTAAGTTCTAGGGGACTGATGACCTCCCATAGTGCTCAGAGCCATTTGAAGCATTTTTTTGAAGTCCTCTGATGACAGAGATGTTCGCTGTTAACGAACGCAAGTAGACGGTGCTGTAAGCCACACACAGAAAACGCAGTTGTACACGAGTTGAAAGCAGCTTTGTCACACAACTGATGCTTCCCGACAGAGTAAGCGAAAAATTATCAAACGACCTACAACACCATCTCCCGCTCTCTCTAGAATGCATCGTCAGTCTACCATCAAATCATGCCTCATTACAACTCCTTCGCAACCGATCTCTCCATCCAATCTGTAAAACTTCGACACAGATACAAGTAAGTTTAGAGGCAAATGGTTCTTTTTTTTTTTCAGGAAAGCGTCAAAGACAGCAGCCAACTCGTTTTTATCAGTATTACCTCAACAGACACAATAGAATGTTGCCTCCACGAAAAAAATTAGTGTTTCCCTGATTCCAGGTGCTTCCATGCCACGTTTTTTCGTATTTCTCTTGCTGTCGCATACTTCTTCCTTTGTAGAATTACGAATTCGTTTAATGTAACACAAGACTTGTCCTGCTCCATGGTTTTCCCCTCATTCCGGCGTATTTTCCCTCAATTTATATGTATTTTCCTTCATTTTTCGTAATTTTATCATTTTTATGTCACTTTTGCCCACACGATCATAACATCAGTTCTCGTTCTGTATTCTAAAATTTCTTGTAAATGTAGTACAGTTGCCAACACCTAACGCAAATCCACTGTGTTTCCGAACAGGCAGTATAATATAGCACTGTACTCGAACGCATCCAGTCGCCTCCAACTATGTATTCTACAGTTGCGGTGCGTTTAGTCTGTTTTCTGAATGTCTGTGTCTGTGCATGTGCCGCAGATGGCTCCCATGACCTAGTCCTTACGCTGGTGGATTCAACTTCGTACACAGAACACATCTGCGTACATAACATGTGGTTGTCCACCTTCGAGCTCTATCCCAGATGTGACGTGTTGTGAATCCACCTATGAATATAAAGCGCAGCAGATCCACCTTAAAACCCTATACCGGATGCGGTACATTGTGGATCTGCTTTCCAACATCGCTCCAAACATTATGGGTGATGGCAAACCCTATCCTGGACGTGGCATATTGTGGATCCGCATCCCAACATCGTTCCAGGTATAGCGAGTGGCGGATCCACATTCTGCGTCACAGGAGCCAGCGCTGAAAGGAGGAAAGAAAACATGTGTAAAACGAATGTATCTTGTGGTCTGTGTCACTACCAACTTGGACCAATCAGAGTATTGAATAAGAATGCGACAAATACAGACTTGGCTCAGCGGAAGACTGTGGCGATAGGAATCGCACCCAGTCATACAAACAAAATAAAACGAATTTGCCAATTAATGAAAACAGTTCCCCATTTAGATGGGATACACAATAATGACGAGAAAAGGAGATCCGAACAGAACAAACACTGCACTAGCAAAGATAGAAGCCAACCGGAGATTCACTGGAAGGGGCTAGAGAAATGTAACTATTTCACGCAAGAGCAAACGTTACCAGAGAGTGTAGGGACGATTAAAAAACGAAAGGTAGATTTCGTTACGGGCTAGTTTGCTAAGCTCAAGAGCCTTGCGGGAATGCTCTTCAAACTGCTGTGGACGCACTGCGCGTCACAGATATGTTTTGTGTTGAAATTCTCGGACA
Source organism: Schistocerca nitens (assembly GCF_023898315.1). Classification (NCBI taxonomy): domain Eukaryota; kingdom Metazoa; phylum Arthropoda; class Insecta; order Orthoptera; family Acrididae; genus Schistocerca; species Schistocerca nitens. Next base: position 704,061,316 of record NC_064617.1, on the reverse strand, counting down.
ACGAGTACCGAGAAGAGTTAGTCAACGTATTACTTTCTCCTGCAAAAATATCGCTTAACAACCACTACAGAAAAGTATAGAATAATTACGGCTTAAATTTTTGTTCGTTTCGACGCTGAAAGTAGAGCGAGTCTTACACGAATTATCAAACCGTTTGGCAGATACACTAAAAGCGCCTCCCCTGATGGAACAGCGGTTACGGTACTTACGGCACTCGACACATGTAGTACGTCTAACAGATTGCTGGGGATAAGGAAATATTCTCTTCAAACAGACTGTACGTTCGTGAGATAAATATGAAAATAAAATAATCAATAGAGCTGAAAGGAAATTTGCGTTTACTGGAATAAATAAAGAGCATCTAAAAGTATTATGGATATTCAGTACGAAGACGACTCCAAGGGAAACAGCTGTGGCTGGTAACAGTAAACTTCTGTTTCAATCCGTATCAAAGTAACTGTAACGCTAACCTAAGTGTTCACATTTGAAAGACAGAAAAGTACTAAAATAGCTACGAAATACTTTATAGAAAGGAGTCCAAAATTTTCTACGTATACATGTAATAGATTTATGTTCGTACGGAGTGCCACATTGCTGTTGCTGTTCCTTAGTTTTGCATTTTTTTTAAGTTTTCGAGGGTATACTAGGAGGCCTATACTTGGTTATGTACCATAAGAGCAATGCCTATTTCGTATGAATGTATTTTTTCTCTGGATTTGTAGCTTCATTATTTATCGCAAAAAAATGGAAATTTCGCGTGGTTGTATGTTCTCTTCGCTGCTAAAGTACGTATAAATAGTGCAGTTAAAGAGAAATGACCTGTCCTATTCGTTAGTGGTATTCCTTTTGCTGTTCTCATTGTGAAGGATAACATAAGAATTCAGTTATAAAAATAACGCACCGTTAACTATTATATAACAGCGTCGTTTTGCTGAAGAATCTTTCCAAACGGTAATAGTACATTCTATGGAACGATCTGAATTACTTTTCCTGATAGCAGAAGTTTAACAACCACAGAGCAGCAAGGATTGTAGCTCATCCTAAAACCTGTCAACTGCACAATACTGTTCTTTTTTCTTGTTGTTCCCTACTTGTGAAATGCTGCATCTTCTGATAATGGCGTCGCTTTTTCCACGTTGTCTGCAGTCCCATACTTTTCTGTTCTTAGCAGTGAAACGAGGGCTGAATGTCCTACCACGAGACTGCAGACCCTTTGCCAATTACTCCACTTTCATCAACTGACTCCGTGTTGCTTCGTTAATTTGGCTGCACCACAACCACTCTCTGCGTTGCAGACGAATTTCCGAGGCTGCCTTTCAAAGTTTAATTGAGTCTGTCAGACACGTTCTCCAGAGAACTTGCTAAGAACCCAATTTACGTCTCTGTGTCTTCTTCCCTTACTGAACTTCCGCTGGCAACCTGTCAGTAGTCTGTGAATGCTTTCACACAGCTGCATACAGTGCTTCGATACGGATGTCTGCCAACTTGGCCGCAAAGTACTATTCCTAAAAGGGAAAGCCTCGTTTGATCTAGGATTAATTATTAGCATCCTCCTTCTATGGAAACAAAATAAAATGATCGTATGGCATTGATGGCCGGGAGTCCCCAACTGGGGAAGTTCGGCCGCCTCTGATACTTTCCCGAATCATATCTCATTTGGTTCTTGAACTGTAAAATTAAACAGCGTATCATGCCCGATATGCAAAGCTAAAATAACCATATGATACCAGCAAATTATGTCCGGAATACGTTAATGTTTATCTATTTTGTACTGCAGTATGTCCAAGCAGCACTGGAAATTGTGTGTGGCCTTCCGTCATACCGTTACGTTGCAAACGTTTTTTTCTACATTTACATCAGTAATGAATAGTCCCTGGACATTCAGAGAAGATCTCGATGCTAGGCTTGTACCTTCGATTGAGTCGGTTGGATGTATGAGGACCTAGAAGCGTTAACAACCTTTAGGCGATTGCCTAACGCTCTTGGTTTCACCAGACGAGTAGGCGGCGGAATTTTGTATGAACAACTGCTCATCTAGCAGTATATATACCCTGAATAAAATAAATCTGTGAGTGACAGGCTCCAGTGCCCGGAGCACTGTGGCCGCTGTGCCATCTGCCTCACGTGAGAAGGCTAAGGACTCCCAAGGAAGTTGACTGGCAACTGACCCCTTCAATTGCACTCGCAGAGCTGACACTAGCGGTTTTAATTTATGTACACGAAGGTATCTATAATTGCATTCCAAGGCTACTTTTTTAATTAATAGATATTGTTTTTAAACAGAAAAGATAAGCCAGAATGAGATTTTCACTCTGCAGCGGAGTGTGCGCTGATATGAAACTTCCTGGCAGATTAAAACTGTGTGCCCGACCGAGACTCGAACTCGGGACCTTTGCCTTTCGCGGGCAAGTGCTCTATCAACTGAGCTACCGAAGCACGACTCACGCCCAGTACTCACAGCTTTACTTCTGCCAGTACCTCGTCTCCTGCCTTCCAAACTTTACAGAAGCTCTCCTCGCGAAAGGCAAAGGTCCCGAGTTCGAGTCTCGGTCGGGCACACAGTTTTAATCTGCCAGGAAGTTTCAGAGAAGATAAGGATGCTCATGGGTAAGTCTTTGAATATTTCACTTTTATTCAAAACTCTTTCATGCTTTCTGAAATTATATTTGTTGAATGACTGAGAAAGTGTGGTCGACGATGTAAGACAAAGTAATTTCAGAACGTTGTACACTGAAGACAGTGCTATGGCCACCATAACCTCTCTGTACCCGTTTCTTTCCTGACCTGACACCTTTTAATATGTCCAAGATGTTTAGGACTATGCATTAACAAATTAAAATGGTTAAAGAGAGGGTTTTACAACAATGATAACCGTCTTAGTGTCATCCCAACATTTTGTGAAAGCTTTTGCTTAGCACTATCAACCACCTTGCCGAATCCACATTCGTCAAGAATTGCGAAGTGTTATCCTCTGCGTGTAATAACTGACGGAAGTAATGCAATTTTTTTAACCTGTTATTGATTTGCATACTTTGTGTGTAATTTTTGCTTTGCTGCGATGGTCCTACTGTTATATATTTGCACTAAATGTGTTGTACAAGGTATCGCGACCTTATGCAACCGTTCGTTACCGAGACACTCTGACAAACAAGTTGGTCTATAGGTAATTTGTATGGCGACACTGCTGCCATCGAACTCAGAGCGGAAGAAGAATAGCCCCAGAAGTTAACAGATATTCAGAAGGACGCTTGATGACACTTCCTCGCATACAAAGCAAGAATAATGAAACTGTCTCCCGATAATAGCATAACCTTAGGAGTGTCCAGTGGTAAAGATGTACGAACCATGGAAGCAATAACGTCTTTTGTTCCGAAATATTCTAAAACTTCCTCGAATACAAGGGAAAGACAGTCTCGTTGTTGTTAGTGGAATGCGATGACGCAGAGTGTCTACCTAGCAAGTACATTTCCGTCCGTTAGCTGCTGGACCACTCATCACAAACTTCACTAACCGCACATGCATAAATACTGCTTCTCGGGTTTCTGAAACATAACGTTGCCGAAGGAACATTGTCGGTAACTTTATGAAAAGCACTGGTTGTCACGTGGAAGACACTGCTAATGAAAGTTGAAGACTGGCTCCTGTGAAACATGGGTGTTTTTTTTTCTCATTGCCAAGAATGGTTTTCATGGGACTGAGTAATTTTGGACGTATTTGGATTCAGTGTTAAGTGAATGTAGAGTTCTCGTTCTGGTTCGAATGTGGACATGCAAAATGTCAAATAGTGATGATGTCAGTAGCTGACTCTGACAATGGTGTCAAGTGTAAACGTTCGGCTTATAGTGTTTTATTTTTGGTTCATGGTGGTAAGCACCCTTATCAACCGAGAATTATGAAAAGGCTGAAATTGCAGATGTAAAAAAATAATGTAGTGCACTCAAAGGTGACTACACGATGTAACTGGAAAATTTCAAATAATGTAGCACTAATTCTAGAATTCATTATAATAATGAATTGCAGATACTCTCTGTTCACATAATGAAGACAAAACTTTGCTGTGGATACACTTGGACAATGCGGAAGATCATCTCTCCATGTACATCAGACTTCAGAGAAGGAAAGAGCGTTATTGTCAAGATAACGTACATAGCCTCGCTTCCTACGTACTTCCCCTTACCTGTGCAAAAACTACATTGTAAGATGGCAAGAACTTCGCCCCTGACATGAAGTCATTAAAGATCACTCAAATCACGTTGAGCGAACAGTAGGGCTGAACAAAAATGACTGACAAGGCACAATGCATCTTTTAGAGGGTACAGTATGGACGTATTGGAATAATTAATGTCGGGTGATGGTTTTAAAGCAATTCATACGACATGAAAACTTTGTGGAAATGCGTCGATTTACTGGAGGCTAGTTTAACCCAGGGAAATATTCGAGTTGGCCACCGTGGCCGGCGGGGGAGCGGCGACGTGAAGCGACAATAGGCAGCTTAGGGCAGCTCAAGCTCTGAAAAAGCGGTAACGGGGCGCGGCCTCCAGCTGCCTTAAGATGAGTGACAGTGAGTCGGTGGTTGACTCCATGCTGGTGTACTGCGAAGCAGACGGAGAACTTGTACGCTTGTTGATAAATGTCGGTCGTCCCGTTTTCAGTGAAACATGCGAGAAAGCCACGCAAAGCTACGGTGGAGTGGTCAACAGAGGTCAAAATATGCATGTTCGTGACTATAGCAACTTCACGCTGAATTCACGGTCCACAGAGCCTGAAGTAAATCAGGTGAAGAGCGGCAGAATGAAATACGCCAGCCTCTGATGGGAACATAAGACCAAGGAATTTGTAGTACTCTCCTGGGAGTCAGAATTCCGGAAAAATTGGTGTCTGTGCAGATGCTAACCTTGATGGGTGGCCTGGGAGGAGCTAAATAGCAGAAGTTGAGAGGAAGGGAAATATTGTGGGAATTTGTTCACTTCTCAGAGCAGGCCTTGGTCGGCGCTGGGAAGCGACGCGTAATTAATGGGACTTCCGCTGCAATTGGCGGAAGTGATTTTGCTGCAGGGGAAACCGAGGCGAAGAGTGGACTATGGGAAGTCTTCGTAGTGGTCTTCCATTCCCAACTTGCCTAGAGTGCGGATGTGGCGTTCTTTACTCAGCTTGCCTGAGAAAGAGTGAGCATCTCTGCAGTTTAGGACTTAGCAAATGGAACGACTGAGCTTAGAGATAGGAAGTTTTGGTTCAGCTAAGTACTGAGCAAGATAGCTAGGAGTGAATAGACGAGCACAGCCTTGCAGCACCACGAGGTCGGCCGACGTCCGCACAACGACACCACTTTGCCACACTGAATTCGGTGATATTGTGCCCGCTCCGGCCACTGATTAGTTTGTTGGATCACGTCAGCAAAGTTTCCACGAGGGTTTCATGGGCCGTGTATTGTAGAATTCTTCTCGCATTTCGCATTACGCCTGGGTCAGTCAATAGGAATTACTTTTGATTTATTGCACTTTACTCCAGGCAAACGCAATTTATTACCACTGCCTGTTAGGAGAGTCATGTAATGTGATGATTGAATCAGGAGTCACAGGGCCTTATTACTTTCTTGCGTTATCCGACATTGTGGCGTTTTGCACTCTCTTTTGATCTGTTAGTCAAGTACCTGGGGTGAACACACACCAAAACTAGATAACTGACGAGTAGGGTGTTACAACATGATGGGGCAGGAAATAACATCCTGGTCTATGCTTCGGTGCTGTTTCTCACTATAAAACGTGTGACACTGTGTTATAGCTGAACACCACATATTTGCTAGGGTTAATGTTTAAAACCGTTATGATAATTTTAATTTGTTAGTTAAGTGAATTTTTATATAAAATAAAGAATGCTTAAGGTGTTATAAATTTATTAAGTTACTGAACAATTTGAATGTAAAAGTGATCATCAGACACAAACTGAAACATGCTACAACTATCACAAGAATACTACTGCTGTATATGGATGAGTATGTGTCAAGTGTACTTTTCATTAATATATGTACTCTAATACAGAAAGAAACAAAAGACGCACTACGAAGGAATTAACCGAAAATAAATCATTGCAATTTCAGAACAAAATGTGGTAATTTACTCGAGAGAAAGAGCTTCACATATTGTACAAGTCAATAATGCATTGGTCGACATCTGGCCCTTATGCAAGTACTTATTCGGCTTGTCCTAAATTGACTGAATTTATGCATTGTTTTTAAGTAAAGGTAACAGACAAAGGCGAATATATCCTTCAGTTACTATTACTTCACTAAACCCAACTCAGTATATTATTTCTGAGAAACTGTAATGAGTTACATTTTATTTTTGTTGCAGTTTACTTATACACAGTGTCACTGTGGTGCCGATGGTTTATAGTCCTGCGACCATGTAATGGAGGGCGTCAACTTTACTGTATAATTGGCGAGTCTTACAGCGAATGGTCGTCTTTAGAAGGGCTGTACATTCAGAGTGACAATCCTAGTGAGCGGAGGGGCGTGAAGCATCCACCTGAGAACTTTATTCTGTAGGTGCTGGAGCGTCAGCACCCGGGACTTACTAATTGTGGCCTACGCACAGGAACTATATGTTCGTGAGGGCAGGGCAATGGAGTGATATAGCTGGAACTTGGTATCTAAATTCAGCTGTTGGCTGGAGACGAACGGATACAAGGCCTTTGTCAACTTTAATCCTTAATGGGTGATGTATTCTGCGTGGCAGTGGAAGAAAGGTTTCTTATCCAACCAGACCCCGAGTTAGTTGGAAGCTTGGGCCCACGGACCCGGATGCGCCCGACTGAGACGTTCTGGCGGAGTATAGGGCGCCGTTTTGTGAAATACACTGCTGTACATTTGGCGGCATTAAGGGCCATCTTATTGGAGCGACACCAGGTGACTATTGCGTCCACTTGCCTTTGGAGGCGAGCAATGAGTTGATCAGGATTGCGGTCGTTTGTATAAAGTGCCGTGTTATCGGCGTATAGCGCCAAATGGCAGTGACTGATGACGGGCATATAATTGAAATAGACATTAAAAAGAATAGGGGACAGCACAGAGTCCTGAGGGGTAGTCATCACCATGTGGCGCGCACTGGAGCGCTTTCCCCACTGAGCAACGAGGAAGGTCCTCTGGTGAAGGAAATCATCCACAATCTTAACGTAGATGTCAGGGATGGGCGTTTGCGTCAGCATCTTATACACCAGGTTGTCCTGCCAAATCTTATCATAAGCATTCTGCACGTCCAAGAAGACCACTGTCATCGACATGTTGGAATTAAAACGCTTGCTGATATGCTCTGTGATCTGGAGAACATGCAGTTCAGCAGACAGAGGCTGTGAAATGCAGTAGAGTATGAGAGACTTCAGCACTTTCGCCATGGTGTTCAAAAGGCTGATAGGCCTGTTGTTGGAAGGGACTGTAAGGTCTTTAGAAGGCTTTGGGATCGCTCCAGTGTGCGCCACATGGAGTTGGTTACCCCTCAGGACTCTGTGCTGTCCCCTATTCTTTGCTTGTTTCCACTGCTGGGGGAAAAGGCCACTCCAAAGACAATACTTCAGTATCCTAGTGAATAGGGCAAAGGGCTTACACAGTAGCTGACGGAGATGTTCGTTGACAATCCCATCCAGGTTGTGGGCCGAATTACCTCGTTCCCTCCAGAGGATTTGGAGAACTTCCGTTGTGGACATCAGGCGAGGGGCCATAAGCGGTGGCCTATTTCAGAAGGTGGCCACAGCTCTGAGGATATCTTGGTCATCCTGGAGTTCATCTGGCATGGGGTCAAGGATGAGCAGTTGGGTTTGGGCCCCAAATGCATCAGCCAGGGCTTCCACCAAACGGAAGGTATCATAAGTGAGACCAGCGTCCTTCTGGACAGGGTGGTGGGTCTGCAACATGGTACGACGCAGGGCTTGGATGACAGCCCAGTCCGATTTATGCTAGATGAGAAAGGTGGACATCATATCCTTCCACTGTTCCGATTTCCAATCCGCTAAGCGGTGCCCAACTCCCCTTTGGAGATGGTTCAGACGACACTTGTCCTGAGGGTCACGCTATTGCTTCCTCCAGCGGCAGTGGCAGTTCTTCTGGATTTTCAGTTCACAAAAAAGTGGAGGTAAATACTCCTGTGGGGTTAGATCCCTGGGAACGTGGGAAGTGGAGAGTTTTATAAACTACTTGCTGGATTTTCGCGATGAGGTAGTCAACCACACATAAAAGATTGGCAGGAGTTGTCAGGTCTAGGTCCGGCCGGGAACTGTTGTTGAGAACCCATGCAAATTTGTCCCAATCAGTAACCATGACAGTAGAATGGACAATGCAACACCGGTAAGATTTAGAAGGACCAGGTTGTGGTCAGAAGTTAGGTCAAGTACTGTTTCCAAGGAAAACTGTACAGCAAAGTTCTTCAAAATAGCCACTTCCAAAACATCCGGTTGGCAGTTGGAGCAGACTGGTATGGGTGTAGGAGTGTTAGGGCCATAGACAGGCAGTGCCAGCTCAAGGAGGAGGAGACCAATGGGATTGTTGATACAAGAATGCCATGCTGGATGTTTGGCATTGCTATCAGCCGCAATGACAAGCTTGTCGAATGACGTCAGCTTGCAGATGTCGGCCTCTAGGAGTGGTTGGTTAGGGCTCAGATCAGCTGCAGCAAATGTGATGGCCCCAAGGCAGGTGGAGACAGTGACAGCTGTAGCCTCTATGCAGTCCAGTGGCTGAAGAGCCTCTTGGTTGTCGACCAACACCCTGCAGAGGAACATGGCTGTGACTCCACCAAGGCGATTGAGCGAGTCAGTCTGATAGCAGACATGTTGTCTAGGCGAAACTCGTCGGGCAGCTTAAGGAGTGTTTCAGTAACAAGGATAATATCCAGATGGTAGACATGAATTAAGGTGTCAGTTTATTCTTCATCCTCTTGATACCATTGGCATTACGGACGCAGACGACGAGATTCCTATGGGGATGGTGGTCGTGTGGTGGGTGATCCGCCATTATCTTAAGATCTGACTGAGCCCTTCAACCAGGGCAATGAACTTCATGAGCCTGTCCTTCGACCAATGGATTTTTTGAACCATGTCACGAATAACCGCCCTGATATTGGGTTTTGTGAAAAAAGAGACGACCTGCAGGATTTCTCGCATGTTGTCCCGACAGAATGTATTTGCATCCACATCTGGGAGTATTTCCCAGGAGGTTCACTGGACCCTGCGGCAAGCAGGAGCGGGAGTTGGCGCAGGTGGAAGAGACACTCTAAGTAGGCGGTTTAGGTTTTTATATTGGTAACGCCATGTAGCGCTCTATATGAAAATCACTGGCTGTGCTGTGTGCAGTCTGTGGCTGTGTGGCATTGTTGTAATATTCACCATTGTAGTGTTGGGCTTTTGGCTGTTAACAGCGCATAGCGTTGCGCAGTTGGAGATGAACCGCAAGCAGTGGTGGATGTGGGGAGAGAAATGGCGGAGTTTGGAAATTTATAAGACTGGATGTCATGAACTGCTATGTATATCATGATTTTTCAACGCTATTAAGGTAAATACATTGTTTGTTCTCTATTAAAATCTTTCATTTGCTAACTATGCCTATCAGTAGTTAGTGCTTTCCGTAGTTTGAATCTTTTATTTAGCTGACAGTAGTGGCGCTCGCTGTATTGCAGTAGTTCGAGTAACCAAGATTTTTGTGAGGTAAGTGATTTGTGAAACGTATAGGTTAATGTTAGTCAGGGCCATTCTTTTGTAGGGATTTTTGAAAGTCAGATTGCGTTGCGCTCAAAAATATTGTGTGTCAGGATAAGCACAGTCTTGTATAATTGTTTTTCAACCTATTTTTTCGCGGCATGAAAATGCATTACAGAATCACGAAGCAGCCATAAAAGAACTGCAAATTATTGTTCATGAAAATCATGAGACCTTGCAAGCTAAAATTGACTCAGTTGCATCTACCGATTCGGTTACGCAACTTGCAAAAACTCAGGAAAACTTAAAGGACACAGTAGATACGATTTCAACACAAATGGACACTCTGAAACCTGGTTCAGAAAAACACACAGAGGAAATAATTTCACTATCGGATAAAGTAGCCGAACTTTCAGATCAGTTCACTAACTTATCTACAAAGGTAGATGATGATCTGAATGACACAAGACCTGTAGCTTTCACTGACACTGAAGAGTATGAACAAATTAGAAAATTCAAACAAAATCAAAATCAAATCAATCCACAGTACAAAAGAGAAATCCGGGAAGTACAAGATCAGTTGGCACAAGTAATACAAGAAATACATATTTCAGAGGACACTCGCGCTCCAGTACGGGAAGAGGGACATAGAAATACGGAGCAACCACAAAATAATAACACAGGACACTTCGGAAATTATGAAAGAAATTGGCAAGGCGCATTGAATTTTGAGATGGAACCGCCGAAACGAAGTAACAATGAGCGATGTGCGACTCGCCGACACGATGATTTTGACTATAAGCTGTTCATTACTACACGTAAATTCAAAACATTTAAGAATTCTGGCAACGACATTCATCCACGAGCATGGCTTCATCAATCCTTTCATTGTTTTCCTCCCAACTGGTCATTGCAGCACAGATTAGAATTTATGTGTGGCTATTTAGAGAATGAACCAGCTGTAAGAATGCGATCAGTCATTCACGATTGTCACAGTGAAGGAGAATTTTATCATGCCTTCCTCTCAGCATATTGGTCTCAAGCTACACAAGACCGAGTAAAACATAGCATCAGAATGATGAAACATTTCGAACAATCTGAATTCTCCAGTCTTGTGAAATATTTTGAAGACATGTTGCACAAGAACCAGTACCTGTCAAACCCATACAGCCCCTCAGAACTCATCCGCATTTGCTTAATCAAATTACCTGAACATTTACGACATATTATTTTGGCAGGACGTTCCAAAGACGACATTGAAGCTTTGCAAGGACTCTTACAAGAATTAGAAATTGACACTGATAATCGCGGTACGCAAAAACAGGAACACAACAATTACAGGTCACATCTGTCGCAATTCCGCGATGAAAGAAATAATAACTGGACACGACAAGGCTATTCTCACAACACAAATCGTGACCAAAACAGATACCACCTGTATGACAACCGTTGGCAGAGTAGTAATAACTACAGGGAAAGATCACCTCTCTGCAGTAATGACTATCACAGAGACAATCAGAGAAACAGACAATATGGGAACCAAAATAAATATTATCAAGGGAGACAGAATAACTTTAGACGCAATGGACCAGCGCGCAGTTACGATTCAGGGAGAAGTTCTCCACCACGTGACCGACAAACAAGAAACTATGTAAACTACCGACAAAACGACAGACCTGAATTTCATCAGAACTGGCGAGCTTCAAACAGGGCAGGGCCTTCTCATCAAGGTGAATTTGTAGAAGTTAGGTCTCCTAATCCTAATAACGACACGCGCCAGCAAAGAGACAGACAATGACTCGCACAGCAGGCAGCCGCATGCGCCAGCTGGCTCAGAGAAAAATAACATAGATGCTAACCTTGAGAAAAATTCCAGTATTCTTTACCGACATATACCACATGATAATTGCGTTGAAGTTGAAACTCTGCATTTTAGGAAGAGTAAAGGTTTACACCACATTTCACATGTAAAACCCTTTATTGAAAGATAATCTGCTTTTTAACTTAGTCTTTGCCATAGAACATTTCACTTCACATTGCTAGTATGCATTGTCAGACTTAGAAACTGTTACCATGCAACAATGTTTGAAGTTAAATATCCAATCAAGAACCAAGATAGCTTATTTAAACAGAAATTACGAATGCATTGTTATAGTGAACAGACGTCACAGTGTTATTGTGTGTGTACATTCTTGCTTGTTAGTTGCACGATTACGTAACGACTATAAGGCTTACATACTTAGAACATATACCAGTACTGCCGGCCGCTGGTGGCCGAGCGGTTCTGGCGCTACAGTCTGGAACCGCGCGACCGCTACGGTCGCAGGTTCGAATCCTGCCTCGGGCATGGATGTGTGTGTTGTCCTTAGGTTAGTTAGGTTTAAGTAGTTCTAAGTTCTAGGGGACTTATGACCTCAGCAGTTGAGTCCCATAGTGCTCAGAGCCATTTGAACCATATACCAGTACTGCTAATGAGATTTTAATGCAATATTTTGGTTTACTTGAAAATACATTCTGGATTTAAAGTACTTTCTGTGAGATATCAGATGACACAGTGGTTAGTTTATGTGACAGCTACACGATTTTATCACGACACTACTAATGAGTGACCATTTACAGTGTTGCTTTTGTGGTGTTTCTGTTTTATATCTGCACAGTTTTTTTTGTATTATTCTGGAAAGTAAAACATGTTTTAGTAGTGACTTTTGTGGTATAGCTACAATGAGAAAGCCTTTTCCGTAGCACAACAATACGTTACATTATAGTACTTTCTTGATCACGGTAAGGTACGTAATAACTACGATATCTATACGCAAAGAATTTCACTTTGGTTTATGATGAGGTAAGTACATTGACTTCTGCAGAACTTAGCTTTCGGAGGACGATAACTAGGACACTTCCACAGAGATTATCTTACAACAAGACGCACAGTTTAGCGCTACAGTACACGTATTTGAGTGATTAATTTTGTACTTAAAACATTTATTTTTAAAGATATTTGAAGTACAATGATACAAAGTTTTTCCGTGATACATTTCTTTCCATTTCAATAATCTGTAACACCTGAGGGGATAATTACATTAATCCTCAGGGGGGTACACGCTTACTTTGTGTATCATGTGTTTGGCAAGCACAAGGAGCCCTAGCTAATATGGTATTTGCTTACACAACTTTACACATCGGTACCATATTTCTCTAACACATAATTACACAGCTATCTGATCATTTAACTGAGAGAGACAAACTTTTTTACTATGGCAGTGACAGATGTTTACGTAATTACATCGTTGGATAACTTCACACTTACGAAATTGTATTTTGTCTGTACTTTGTAAACTGTTCATATTTTTTCGGACCCATTGTGATATTATGAGAGCTTTGAATGATATATTTGGTATGGGATCACGATTTTTAAAGTACGTTTGAGGCAGATGACACTTTTGACATGAGCAGAGAGTTTTTTTTTTAGGTTTTGAAATTATTGGAGGAAGCTACGACGATTTTGAGAGTTGACTGATGTGTTATGATGTTATTATTACGATGACTATGTTTATTATGCTGTTGTGGTATGTTTACCATCAATAAGCTAATGCTATATGAGTTATTTGATTATGCTACGTATCTGTTATGATGAAATATTGAAGAAGTGTCGACGAATAAGGTAAGGCATAATGAGTAGTGGTTAGGGACTCTGGTTTGTGAAAAAGGTTCTTGGAAACCAAGAATCGTACTTTAAGAGTTATGAAATGTATGTAAATGCGTGAATGTATTACAATGCCGACGAAAATTTTTTGGACACTGTTATATCAATAGGATTTTGTTTCTACAGATTTGTAACGCAAATTCTTGACCTGTGAAATACACTCCTGGAAATGGAAAACAGAACACATTGACACCGGTGTGTCAGACCCACCATACTTGCTCCGGACACTGCGAGAGGGCTGTACAAGCAATGATCACACGCACGGCACAGCGGACACACCAGGAACCGCGGTGTTGGCCGTCGAATGGCGCTAGCTGCGCAGCATTTGTGCACCGCCACCGTCAGTGTCAGCCAGTTTGCCGTGGCATACGGAGCTCCATCGCAGTCTTTAACACTGGTAGCATACCGCGACAGCGTGGATGTGAACCGTATGTGCAGTTGACGGACTTTGAGCGAGGGCGTATAGTGGGCATGCGGGAGGCCGGGTGGACGTACCGCCGAATTGCTCAACACGTGGGGCGTGAGGTCTCCACAGTACATCGATGTTGTCGCCAGTGGTCGGCGGAAGGTGCACGTGCCCGTCGACCTGGGACCGGACCGCAGCGACGCACGGATGCACGCCAAGACCGTAGGATCCTACGCAGTGCCGTAGGGGACCGCACCGCCACTTCCCAGCAAATTAGGGACACTGTTGCTCCTGGGGTATCGGCGAGGACCATTCGCAACCGTCTCCATAAAGCTGGGCTACGGTCCCGCACACCGTTAGGCCGTCTTCCGCTCACGCCCCAACATCGTGCAGCCTGCCTCCAGTGGTGTCGCGACAGGCGTAAATGGAGGGACGAATGGAGACGTGTCGTATTCAGCGATGAGAGTCGCTTCTGCCTTGGTGCCAATGATGGTCGTATGCGTGTTTGGCGCCGTGCAGGTGAGCGCCACAATCAGGACTGCATACAACCGAGGCACACAGGGCCAACACCCGGCATCATGGTGTGGGGAGCGATCTCCTACACTGGCCGTACACCACTGGTGATCGTCGAGGGGACACTGAATAGTGCACGGTACATCCAAACCGTCATCGAACCCATCGTTCTACCATTCCTAGACCGGCAAGGGAACTTGCTGTTCCAACAGGACAATGCACGTCCGCATGTATCCCGTGCCACCCAACGTGCTCTAGAAGGTGTAAGTCAACTACCCTGGCCAGCAAGATCTCCGGATCTGTCCCCCATTGAGCATGTTTGGGACTGGATGAAGCGTCGTCTCACGCGGTCTGCACGTCCGGCACGAACGCTGGTCCAACTGAGGCGCCAGGTGGAAATGGCATGGCAAGCCGTTCCACAGGTCTACATCCAGCATCTCTACGATCGTCTCCATGGGAGAATAGCAGCCTGCATTGCTGCGAAAGGTGGATATACACTGTACTAGTGCCGACATTGTGCATGCTCTGTTGCCTGTGTCTATGTGCCTGTGGTTCTGTCAGTGTGATCATGTGATGTATCTGACCCCAGGAATGTGTCAATAAAGTTTCCCCTTCCTGGGACAATGAATTCACGGTGTTCTTATTTCAATTTCCAGGAGTGTATATATATATACAGCGGTCGCGCGGTTCCAGACTGAAGCGCTTGGACATCACGGCCAGCTGTAATGGTTCGCTACAGCTCTGCCATCTGTCAGAATTGTTCGGAATTTCAAACACATGCAGAAAAAACATAAAATGTGAAGCACCTAAATGAATCTTTTCCAATTTGTCAGTTAGGCGGTATTGTTTCTTCATCGACGGTATATATATATATATATATATATATATATATATATATATATATATATATATATATATATATATATATACTGGGTGATCAAAAAGTCAGTATAAATTTGAAAACTTAATAAACCACGGAATAATGTAGATAGAGATGTAAAAATTGACACACATGCTTGGAATGACATGGAGTTTTATTAGAACAAAAAAAAAAACACCCCATATTGCTAGGCGCGTGAAAGATCCCTTGCGCACGTCGTTTGGTGATGATCGTGTCTCAGCCGCCACTTTCGTCGTGCTTGGCCTCCCAGGTGCCCAGACCTCAGTCCGTGCGCTTATTGGCTTTGGGGTTGCCTGAAGTCGCAATTGTATCGTGATCGACCGACATCTCTAGGGATGCTAAAAGACAACATCAGACGCCAAGTCCTCACCATAACTCCGGACATGCTTTACAGTGCTGTTCACAACATTATTCCTCGACTACCGCTATTGTTGAGGAATGATGGTGGACATATTGAGCATTTACTGTAAAAAACATCATCTTTGATTTGTCTTACTTTGTTATGCTAATTATTGCTATTCTGATCAGACGAAGCGCAATCTGTCGGACATTTTTTGAACGTTTGTATTTTCTTGGTTCTAATGAAAACCTCATGTCAATCCAAGCATGTGTGTCAATTTGTACCTCTCTATCTACATTATTCTGTGATTTATTCAGTTTTCAAATTTATACTGACTTTTTGGTCACCCGGTATATTGTTTTCCAATATATATATGGCCGAGCGGTTCTAGGTACTTCAGTCTGCAACCGTGCGACCGCTACGGTCACAGTTCCGAATCTTGCTTCGGGCATGTATGTGTTTGATATCCTTAGGTTAGTTATATTTAAGTAGTTCTATGTTCTAGGGGACTGATGACCTTAGATGTTAAGTCCCGTAGTGCTCAGAGCCATTTGAACAGCTGATGTTTGTCCATATTCGCAACTATGAATACATTTTATGTATTTCATAACGATTGTAGTCGCCACTGTGCCTGTTCCTTCGGACTTGCGTAGATATCCGAATGAACACTACT
The DNA here is from genome assembly GCF_023898315.1 of Schistocerca nitens. NCBI lineage: Eukaryota > Metazoa > Arthropoda > Insecta > Orthoptera > Acrididae > Schistocerca > Schistocerca nitens. The sequence goes on along the minus strand of NC_064617.1, from coordinate 704,045,099 downwards.
GCGTCATACTTCTGACCCACATAGAAACTCCAATATCGTGTTTATTCCCCGTCACCAGGCAAGCGACATTCAATTAAAATTTCGGCCCTGTACGGGAATATACATAATGGACGTACGAGTGCAGGTTACAGATACATGGTGGACGACGTAGGGAAGTTTGGGTCTCGGGTAGTCAAATGGTAGTGCTGCCAATTCCGATAAACAAGGAATCCGGATTCGATTTGCAGTCCGGCACAAATTTTGCCTGTCGTCGTTCGATAATACAGCTGATGGTTGTCCATGTTCACAACTGCAATACAATTCATGTGTTCCATACACTTTTTTGTGTACTGTATGTTAACGATAGTGTTAAAGGACTGTTGAGCGATGAGTCAAGAGAGTTAAAAATTCAAGTTGAGCAGAAACAGAGCCCATGATTTGCTACGGTTGGGACGTCCTGTCAAAGCCATTGCTCTCGAAAAAACGAATCGTGCGAATGCAATTATTCGAGCAGATAGGCGCATCATAACTCGACAATCGTCTCTGCTGCTACCAGTGAGCACTGGGATTCCTTGTACAGTTATCTGAAACTCTTGGATATTCAAAAGTGTACTCAAGACGGGTTCCAGATTCATAGAGAAGCTATTACATATAAACTGTTGAAGCAGCTTGAGCCCAATGGAGAAGCCATTCTGTCACAGATCATTACTGATGATTAAACTTAATGCATAACTTTGAGTCGCAAGTAAGAAGGCTGTCACTGAAGTGGCAGCAGCAGCAGTCGACAAAAAAGATAAAAACTCTGCTGTGAAGTCACGATCATTCCCCTTTTGGACAGCCGTGGCGTCATTCTCGTAGATATGTTGACAAAACGACCAACCAATAATTCAGCGGCTTATTTAAAGTCTCTGAACAAACGGAAGAACCATTTCCGACGTGTTGTGTCTGACAAGAATCCAAAAGAAATTATGATTCTACACAAGTCTCAAGACCCGGAACCACATCGTCAAATTGGGTAGTAAGTACATCATTGCCTCATTCACCCTGTAGTCCAGATTTGTCTGTTTGGGACACTTAAAGATCCTTTATGCGGGACACACTTTTGAGATGGTGATGGCGCAACTGACGTACTGAAAACATGGATACAAGCACAGGACAAGAGGTTTTGCTATAAGGAAACACCTGCCCTTACATAACTCCAGTCTAAGGCCAGATAACCTGTATGGAGACTATGTAGAAAAATAGTACATGACTTTAAGGAATAAATATGCTCTAAGAGGAAAATTTGGAGTATTGTTTGTTGAAAGATCCTCATATTTGGGCATGAACATTCTTGACATCGACATAATAGTAACATAAATTTCTATAAAAATTTGTGCAGCCTGGTGATTTGCTTTTAAATGTCAAAACACAAAGTCGTGAGCTACGTCCACACAAAATTCGTGCTCTGAATAACGATATTTTGTTTGGTACACCGATCAGTAGTAACATGGTTTCCCATACACATTTAGTGAAACATCGTAGTCACAACCCAGTCTGATTACACACTAAACGTTGTTTATCCGATTCACGCATACGGCCCACTCCTCGGGAAGCGCGACTGTTTCAGAAGAAAGGGCTGAAGTAGAGAAGCTTCCGAGAAAAAATGTATAGATGGCCCTGAACTTTTCAGGCGAAGTAAGACCGTCTCAAAAGAGATCTTAAATAATTGCTGGTACTTGGCACTAGAAAAATGTAGCGTTAAGAATACTGAACTATGTTCTTATGTTACTGTATGAAGTAATAATAGCACTACGAATATCGTAAGAAATGTAAACTTTCACAAGTGTTCACAAGAATATCAGTATCTCACATTCACTACATACTGTATAATGCCAGTTGTGTGGCAAAGGGAATTGTCGGTGCACAGAAACAAACATTTTAAGCACAATAGAGGTCACATTACGAGAAACCTGTTTACAGCATCGCAGTTCTCATATTGTGTAATGCTATAATTACGGTACATTACATCGTTGTGCTTTTGTAAACGCACCACTAAGTATCTCACGGATAGACCAAGTCTAAACGACGTCTGTTTGATCAACAAACATACGTGCAAAGACAAATCAACCATTAATCTACTTAACGTATAGTATGGAAGTGAAGCCCATTGGATGAAAAGACGCGAAATGGTTCACCATAAACAACAGTTGAAGCTTAAAATTCCTTTTCTTAACTTCGGCTAGAGAAATAAAATTCATACAAATGATTGCTATAAAATAAATTCAGGATACACTGTTTCTTAAATAATTCAAAGCAAGTATATTTTAGTTTGAAATCACAAACATAAAATCAAAATATAGAAAAAAATTCAACATTCAGCGTTAATGAATAGAGACCTGATTACATGCATTTGCATGTTGGATATGCATTTGCGAATTTGGCTCCTTTCACCGGTTATTGCATATTATAACCAGTGACGAAGCGTGTTTTCGCTCTATGTCTACATTTAGACAAGCGATCTCTAGCTCGATCTAGTTTTGATGTCTCACAGATGGACCGCGATCTAGAACTGCGTGCAGTCTTTAACCGAGAGGCCACTGCCTTGCGAAATCATTACAGGTGAGGAAGAGGAACAGGCAGACAGAGTCAATGCTCTTACGCCTGCGCCCCCCGCTAATCCCTTTTGATATCATGCCGTATGCATCGGCAACAAATTAAACTACGCAAGCTTTTAGTCACTAGATTGCCATTTGCTTATTCATACGTGAATTTTTTTACGACTTGTAGTGTGTAACGTGTTGTGCACCATGCCGCCCGAAAAAAGAAACGTCGTATCGTGGATATCTGACCATCCTGGAAGATTTACATGTGACGTAATTGTTTTGTATTGTCCAGTGCAAGAGAATAACGTTATGTGCAAATAGAAGTTTCAAATAGACCAGCATGTCAGGACAAATCTTCATATCGCAAGAATGCAGAAGAAAGGACCACTACAACAACTTTGTTTGTCGGCATACTCATGTAAGTCAGATCCGCTTTCTCTGAATTCTAAGATGAACTTGAACACCTTTTGAGACTGTTAAATAAACTGAGAAACCTGCTGCTTTTTCCGAGCTTCTGCTGTCGCTTGACATCATTATATAAGACCGGTCGTGGGAGGGCATTAGGCTAGTGCTATAACGAGCTTCCAGCATGCTGGAATAATTGCAGGTCTGCATATTCTGTTTATCAGTACAACGAAAAACCAGTCAAAATTTAAAATTACTCTTTTTTTATTTACTCGATGACTAGTTTCGGGCCGGCAGGAGTGGCCGAGCGGTTCTAGGCGCTTCAGTCCGGAACTGCACGACGTTACGGTCGCAGGTTCGAATCCTGCCTCTGGCATGGCTGTGTGTGATGTCCTTAGGTTGGTTAGGTTTAAGTAGTTCTAAGTTCTAGAGGACTGATAACCTCACATGTTAAGTCCCATAGTGTTCAGAGGCATTAGAACCGTTTGAACTAGTTTCGGGCTAGGACCCATTTATCAAATCATCGTAAAAGATAATCAAAATGGTATTTCCGTATTACAAAAGCCATCTGAGAAATATGTAGGGCCTACGTATTATGGAATACAAATGAACAGTTACAGCGTGTGACACGTATATATTTTTGACATCGTTTTTGTAATCTCGGAAATACCATTTTGATTACCTGTTACGATGATCTGAAAATGGGTTGCGGCCCGAAATTAGTCATCGAGTAAATAAAATCAAAGTGAAATTTGCTACCTTGGCTGATTTTTCGTTGTACTGCTAGAACTATGAATTCGTCTTTCAAGAGCAACAGTTAACTGAAAATTCTATGCTGTATCTCCGTTCCATCATGTCACATTAATTACGGCACGTTACTTCACTGATATCACAATGTTAATTTCTTTGATATTAACGTTGTGGTATGTAAATACTTAGGTTCCAACATATGCGTCAATATACAAAAATGCATTTTTTAGAACATCAAGCGAAAGAAATAACCGTAGATCAACAGACATCAGTAACAAAGCACGTATCTAATTGTTTTAAAGCACGTAGTGTGACACGTTGTCGTGCACCTTAATACATTCACAAACGCTTTCACTTTCTTTAAAGTAATCAAATAACTCCTATCACACAGTTCTGAATAATTAATTTGCGCCTTGCAAAATTCATGTAATTGCGTCCCACCGTCTAGTCCAAAAATCATCAAATTACACGGCTACTTCACTGCATGCTGCCTTCTGATCATTAATCCTTGCTTCATGTTCATTGTGACGACATATCAACCATTTGCTTCATTCACAATTTTCGGGTCACGAAGTAGTAACAAATTACTTTACAAGGTTAGTGGATGTAGTTCTAAAATATACCACAAACAGGAACTGAAGCTAACGGAAAATTGTTTGTGGAAAGTTCTCAAACAACACTGTTGCTCTTGCTTATTGTCGAGAATGTTACAGCACATTTCAATGCATGGCACCTCAGCTACTGAGGAATCTGTCATAGTACAGAGTAAATGTGCACACCGATGAACACTATTTGAGAAAGAAGTAAATCAGTGCGCTAAAAATTCGTTTTAAAATTACAAGTTTCAGTCCCATAAAGGTGTAAATCGTCGCTATCACGAGATGCCTGAACACGTCAACTAACTAGGTATTCCTTTATTCATGCCATTTTCCCCGATGGCAATGAAGAATGCCGATTACAGACTCCATAAAAATGTGTTGGTAGAAGCAGTGGCGAAACATCGTGCCACGTTTCTCATGTTATTTAATTTTTAAGTGTTAGCCTTTGATCTCCAGAGGATAAATGTAACTTTTGTAGCTCTTTAGAAGTTATCTGCCGTGATAATGAGAAAGTACGAATACTACCACAGCACTGACAGAAATGATATTAAACAACCTCCTAAAGGGAATCTGTGCTTCTATTTTCACCGCAAGAAGTTTTGCCGGAAACGGATGGCGATGAAGTAATTCATCTCCTGTTTCTAATTAGACGCTAACAACTTCTGCAGCTGTGTTATAACAATACATTCCCTTTTCATAACGTTTCTGACAGTTCCAGGGGCAGCCACTTGAATCGCAGTGTTGAAAGCAATTTACACAGCTAGAAATGTTTTGAATAGAGAATTTACTATCTGCAAGTGAAGTCTGTCATCTCCCACAAAGAGCATGCCGTAACAGTATATGAGTATACCAAACGGAGAGAAAATATAAGATTTTGATGGTGAATGAAGAGAGAGAACACGTTACAGGGTGTAACACTATATTTTCCCTAAGCAGTCCATAAGTAGTATGTAACGTCACTCAAGTTGAAGGCAGATTTAAAAGTCTCTTGGATGTAGATCTTGTTTTACATTATAGCGCGCCAGTGAATCCAACCGTATAAACCGGTGTTGACAAATACGTTCAGTAATACATCTTTTGTGGAGAACCTGCAAATATCCTGCAGTGTCCTGTTGGAGTATTATTTCTATGAGAGGGTATATCTACATGATTTCCCGCACGGATGCTTACGTATACCTATTTAGTCCTCCCGCGTTTCATTCTCGAAAATGACAGGAGAAACATACAACGTGTTACAGTGAAAAGTGCACTTTTTTACACAACCTGCAGTGATTTAGAAAGATTACGCTTCAATGAAGACATTCTGTGACCAAAGAAATGGACGTTGGACGAGAAGGTATTTGCAAAACGCGTGTGACGTGATGCAGAATGAAAACAACATCCATTTCTACACTGTGGAAACAAATATTAAGTGCTATTTTAACTCATTTGTGTGTTTTTCTTGGGGAAGCATACACTTTTTCATATATTTTTATTGTATACGATCAAATGATGGCGATGGTAATGTCTGGTTTTGGGGCGCTCAACAGCGCGGTCATCAGCGCCCGCACAAAGTCCCAATTTTAACACAGTCCCATTTTTATACAGTACAATCTAGCCACTGACACGAATGATGATGATGATGATGAGCACAACACAAACACCCAGTCCCCAGACAGAAAAAAATCACCAACCCTGCCGGGAATCGAACCCGGGACCTCGTGATCCAAAGGCAGCAACGCTAACCACTAGACCACGAGCTGCTGACTGTACACGACCTAGGTTCCATATTCCAGTCCTTTGGTTTTGTATTGTACAGTATAGTATGAGAGGTGTTCTTAGTGCATTCTGGTATACTATCAACCGAAGGATCTACAACCATAAAAATTTACGCGGTATTTCTGAATACATCGAAACAATACGGCATATATTAAAGACATTTTCAATAAATTTTTTCAAGTTTTGTATAGTTTCATAACAGTACGCCAGAAGACAGTAATATCATATCTTGAAAAATTTAACAATCAGGGAGTGAGCTTAGAACTCGAAACCTTGTATGTAATTGTAAAACAATGTGTAGTAAAATTAATGGGAAAACATATTACAGTAATTTTCATACTTTTGACGCCCTGTCTCCAGTAATGATGAGGTAAATAATCCCTTGGCTAAGATTCCGGATCATGACACTGGAAGTCCAGAGTTGACGGAAAAACTGTCAGATGTTTTTATAACGGACTGATTTGAGGAATGAAAATTCAAAAAAATAACTCTCCTAGAATGTACACCGTTGCTGAAGTCAACTCTTTATCGTAATCTGGAAAACTTCCTTATTTTTGTGACCGAAAGTCCTTGGTTCCGCCGTGGACTCGTCATTTAACCTAAGGGAGGCGTGATTCAGATGCGCTATCTTCCTGTGAATCTTTCAGAGTTTGTTGTTGTTTCAGAAGTCTTCTGTTTTCATATTTTTCGATATATCTGACGGAAAAGCACTCTCAGATGATCGATAATAAATGTAATGTCCGTATCTGATGATATTTCAAATGGTCAAAAGCTTCTTAAGATGTTCGTTTTACAAAAGAGGTTCCCAGCATTATATATTGTTCAGAAACAGTCTGAAAAGCTTGTGAAGATGGAAGGTTGTGCTGAGAAATAATCTTTCAGAAAACAATTCGATACACTGTGCTGTTTCCGAGTTACTTAGCATTGAAATTAGGCAACCAGGTCGTTGCAGGCGTGAATTCAAGTGGCCAGGCAGAGACGATGCCGCAAAACGTAGTCTTCGTTTCGCTTCCTAAAACCGAAGAAGAGAGCGATAAAAAACGGCTAATGGGACGGTAGTAAGGATCGAACTCGAGACACAGGCTGAGCGGTGTGGTATCATCAACGCTATGAAAATAAGAATAAGTGTACCAGGCTGGCCGTCTGAATTTGCGCGCACAGTTGCTTGATTGGCTATCGTTAACGCTAATTAACTCGGAAATGACGCAACGTATCGATTTTCTTTCTTAACATTTATTCCACAGCAAAACCTACTCTGTTACACCGTTACAAGCTTTCCAGACTGTTTCCGACCACCCTATGTGTGGCTAGCGACCCGCCCCAGCTTCGCATGGATAGGAGTAAGTATAGACAGCCAAATGACTTGTTTGGCTTAGCTTCAGTAAGTTAGATACACAAACCTTCTTCATGTCTTGGTCTATCTATTAATGAAAGAAATATCAAAATCACTACATTAATTCCAGAGATTAACCTTCGCCCGCATCTCGTGGTCGTGCGGTAGCGTTCTCGCTTCCCACGCCCGGGTTCCCGGGTTCGATTCCCGGCGGGGTCAGGGATTTTCTCTGCCTCGTGGTGGCTGGGTGTTGTGTGCTGTCCTTAGGTTAGTTAGGTTTAAGTAGTTCTAAGTTCTAGGGGACTTATGACCACTGCAGTTGAGTCCCATAGTGCTCAGAGCCATTTTGATTAACCTTCAAATACAGACAAGTAAATGCGACGAGTGTCTTTAATTGGTGAGTGCAGGAAGTTTTCACGAAATACTTGTAAATCGTACACAAAAAAGTTTTTCGTGAAGCAATCCAACTTGTAGTGAAAACCGTACCAAATCAGCTACAGTAGTTCTTAAGATTAGCCTTCATGTGTGGACAAAAATCCTCAATGGGGGAATAATTTATTATATGTAGTGATGTGCTTTTTCACTTGGCATATTCGGATGTTCGCCAAAAAGCAGCTGCCAAGAGAATATGCTGCACAGCACAAAGAAATGTAAATCATTCGAATTGTTGCACTATTATTCTTCAACGAATACGAGAACGAACGCCATGATGAAACAAAGTTCGTTCTGTGAAAACGAGGACACTTCAGACTTTGCTACACCCAGAAAAAGTTTGAGAGAGAGGAGAGAGAGAGAGTGAGAGACAAAGACAGAAATTTAAACAGGCCAGCAAAGAAATAAAAGTGGAATTTAATCACCTAATGCGCTGTTTCCAATGTCCTTTCTTTTAGGCTAAGAACCACTTGAGAAAATGAAAAACCTCTAGTGAGCAACCTTATGATTGCCTTTTTCATACGCAAACATCTGAGTCTTGCAAACACATGAAACTCGGTGCACCTTCTGTCTGCTACGTCAGAATTATTAACAGCGCTCTTATTTATGAATGTGCATTTACGTCCTTTACTCTGCGAGTGCAGTGCATGGCAGAGGTTATTTCTCAATGTACCTCTTATTAAGGATTCTTCCCTTTCCAGTCATGTATGGAGTGAGGTTAGAATGTTTAACCCTCCGCTGCGCACGTTGGAAAAGTTACATGACTTGACGCTTGGGGCCTTTCAGGACCCCAGATCATTTGACTGGAGCAGTTTATTTATTGTTGGGTTTTCGAATTATTTGCTTCTTGTAACATCAAATTTTTTTATATTCCACGCTGTTTTTATTATTAGTGGATCATATATCTCAAATGAAAATTTGTTTTTTATATTATATGGCAGAAAATACATCATTATATAATTCTTTGTTTTACATTGCCTTTTTTACGATAACATCTTTTATTTTTTACAATTATTATATCTTTTATTTTTTACGGTGACATACCTGTTCTAATTTTACGGTGACAGAAATGGCCATGTCACCATTACACACCAATTTTTATCATTCCTAAGCATATCACAAATTGGCTGGAACGAGAACTGCTACTAATTTTCCACAGCAGTTACAATTCTTTTTTTTTTTTTTTTTTTTTTTTTGTCTAGGTGTCTTGGACACAAAGAACACCTTTGTCGTTTGTTGGTAGGTTGGTGATTCACAGGTGTAGACCTGTGAGTTATTTAAGCTCATAGTCATATCTAAGAGCAAGAAGATCACTTTTTGCTCCCATAGTGAAGGCACATCTTATCAAGCAGTCTTCTGTTGATGTGAGGATGCACAAGCTGTCGTCCTAAATGCAGCAGGAACTGCCGCCTCTTCTGATTTGAAGTTAGGCTTTGTGGGTGATGATGCAACCAAATAATCAATGAAGCGATTCCATCAATGTCGATGACATTATAGAACAGTAGAAGGGGCCAGTGCTGGTGTTGCGTTTCACGCTATAGGTGCCCACAAGTTGCTCCATGGTGTCAACACCCCCACTTATGTTTGTTGTAATGCTCTGTTACTTCTGGCTTCTTTTCGTGACCAACTACAGTTCGTGATGTGTGAAGAGAGGAGGCAAGTATAACTGCTGATGACTTCTTTGGTACATATAATACTAGGGATATGGAATCAGAGAATCCAAACACAGAGGAATGCACTTCTCTCGAACGCTGTGGATGCATTTCCTTAGTACTTTCAATCTTGTTTTTTCTTAGAGTTCTGAAACAGGTGGTTTTCACCGACAGCAGTTCTCTCACTAAAAGTATGCCACAATGTTGCAGCCCTTATTGAACCATTTTGCAGTTAGATCTCTTATCACTCTGGAACCCTGATATGCTTCTCACTGTTGGCCGGCTTGGTTTCCCAAGTACATCTGTCCATTTAGTGGAAATGCATTCTAGAATCGCAAGAACACCATATCTCTATACTATATTTTTCAGGCTAGTTTTTCATGTATTGTCGAAATGGACATATCCCTCTAAACGCAAAAAGCCGTTCATCAACAGTTATGTGAAAGTCTGGACTGTATATGGAAGAAAGCTGTGAAATGAACATTTCCCAGGTGTCTCTAAATGCAGCTAATTTATAATGAATTCTACGATCTTTCCTTGTCTCCTTATTGCCAAATCTGATAAAACGTGTGATAGCTTGAAACCTTTTTAAGTGCATTGTTGCTCTGAACATAAGTTTGCCGTGTTGTTCTTTCCACGGGTCACTCAGATCCTCCCTCCCAGACCTGTAGGCTGCAGAAGATATAAGCAATCCAATATACGCCGGTAATTCTTCTGCATCTAGTTCCTTCCATACCTTAGGTGTAATACTAGGATAATCTTCATTCCACTTTTTCTACACTCATCTAGCCTCTCTGTTAGTTTCTCTTATCACGACGGACATCATTTCTGGGATTATTAGGAGCTTCACGGCTTCTTTTACTGAACTAGGAGGTCCACTTGAGGACCAGTTTATCGCGAATTATGAGTTGGAGTTTGGCACTTATTTGGAGGCTCTTTGTACCTAATCATTCCATTTTTCCAATGAAATAATCTTTCATAGCGTTGTCATTACTTATAGTTACACCATCGGGACCATGAATGACGTCATCTTCATTATCTTCCTCTTCCATTACATCACTGCCTTCCTCTTCTTCACTATCTGAGGGCATGTACTCATCATCATTCAGGTCAGAAATACTTTCATTACCGACATCAGCATCACCTCACATCTGAAGAAGTACGTAATGAGCTTCTTTAGCCCGCAAAAGTTTTCCATCAAACCTAAACCAAAAGTTAATCCTCTATTTAAGTTCTAACCAAAGTTATAAGAAAATAATTTTTCCTACAGTTCCCACTTCCCACAGTTTTCGTAATTTTGACTTACTTACGTTATAATGAACAGACATTTCGCCGGCCTGATTGGCCGAGCGGTTCTAGGCGCTAAAGTCTGGAACCGCGCGACCGCTACGGTCGCAGGTTCGAATCCTGCCTCGGGCATGGATGTGTGTGATGTCCCTAGGTTAGTTAGGTTTAAGTAGTTCTAAGTTCTAGGGGACTGATGACCTCAGAAGTTTAGTCCCATAGTGCTCAGAGCCATTTGAACCATTTTTGAACAGACATTTCTGAAACGCCCGCTAAACCCGCTGGGCAGAACAGGTGATTAGGATTGTTGGAAGGACCAAATAAGGTGTCGGTTAGTTTCACTTCAAAATTGTAATTTGGCTCTGAGCACTACGGGACTCAACATCTACGGTCATTAGTCCCCTAGAACTTAGAACTACTTAAACCTAACTAACCTAAGGACATCACACAACACCCAGTCATCACGAGGATTGTAATTTAATAACACATTTAAAGTAAAACGGCACAACTACGAGTTTCAAAACTCAATTCTTTCATGGCTGAAGGCCTCCAAACAAGAAATCTTAAAAAGCAACAAGATAAATTGCCAGAGACTAAATACATGCAGTTAAAATTGCTAATAAAAAATTTATATATATACACACACATCACAGCTAGGTGGAAAGCCTCAAGGCAAAAGTGGATAGAACAAACATATACAAGGTGCATTACAAACGGCTGAATGCCATAATTAAATTTCAAAATTTTAAAATATATTGCCATAATCTTTTAAGGCAGAACACCGCAATGTTTTCGCTGAAGGGGAAATTTTGAGAATAAGGCTTTAACTGGCTGAAGGCCCACAGTTGATTTTCCAAAAATTCAAAAATATCTTAACCTTTACGTTTTCAATGGCCAAACGCACACTAAATGAAAAGGCAACGCAACGACAATAATTAAATCTAAGAATAAGGTTTAAACCGCTGAAGGATCACAATCGAATTACATAAATTGATTTACAAAAAACACAATAAATTTTTTTTCTTTTAAAGTATTGGCTATAATAGATTACCAACAGATCATTAAACACCCATGAAAAGGACAGTATAGACAACGGCACTCAGAAACCTCCCGAGGGGGGGGGGGGCTGCCCTCGAAACATTAACGTTCAGTTTGGTGAGACAGGTGGTGGGCTCAACTAGACATGATCCACCAGTAACCCAACCAAGAGACAGTCACGGACCGACTGACCAAACGACTTGCTTGCCACCAATCGCTACATAAAAACTCAAAGACCAAACTGTTACAGACGTGATTATCCACAATGAAATACACTCCTGAAAATGGAAAAAAAACACATTGACACCGGTGTGTCAGACCCACCATACTTGCTCCGGACACTGCGAGAGGGCTGTACAAGCAATGATCACACGCACGGCACAGCGGACACACCAGGAACCGCGGTGTTGGCCGTCGAATGGCGCTAGCTGCGCAGCATTTGTGCACCTCCGCCGTCAGTGTCAGCCAGTTTGCCGTGGCATACGGAGCTCCATCGCAGTCTTTAACACTGGTAGCATGCCGCGACAGCGTGGACGTGAACCGTATGTGCAGTTGACGGACTTTGAGCGAGGGCGTATAGTGGGCATGCGGGAGGCCGGGTGGACGTACCGCCGAATTGCTCAACACGTGGGGCGTGAGGTCTCCACAGTACATCGATGTTGTCGCCAGTGGTCGGCGGAAGGTGCACGTGCCCGTCGACCTGGGACCGGACCGCAGCGACGCACGGATGCACGCCAAGACCGTAGGATCCTACGCAGTGCCGTAGGGGACCGCACCGCCACTTCCCAGCAAATTAGGGACACTGTTGCTCCTAGGGTATCGGCGAGGACCATTCGCAACCGTCTCCATGAAGCTGGGCTACGGTCCCGCACACCGTTAGGCCGTCTTCCGCTCACGCCCCAACATCGTGCAGCCCGCCTCCAGTGGTGTCGCGACAGGCGTGAATGGAGGGACGAATGGAGACGTGTCGTCTTCAGCGATGAGAGTCGCTTCTGCCTTGGTGCCAATGATGGTCGTATGCGTGTTTGGCGCCGTGCAGGTGAGCGCCACAATCAGGACTGCATACGACCGAGGCACACAGGGCCAACACCCGGCATCATGGTGTGGGGAGCGATCTCCTACACTGGCCGTACACCACTGGTGATCGTCGAGGGGACACTGAATAGTGCACGGTACATCCAAACCGTCATCGAACCCATCGTTCTACCATTCCTAGACCGGCAAGGGAACTTGCTGTTCCAACAGGACAATGCACGTCCGCATGTATCCCGTGCCACCCAACGTGCTCTAGAAGGTGTAAGTCAACTACCCTGGCCAGCAAGATCTCCGGATCTGTCCCCCATTGAGCATGTTTGGGACTGGATGAAGCGTTGTCTCACGCGGTCTGCACGTCCAGCACGAACGCTGGTCCAACTGAGGCGCCAGGTGGAAATGGCATGGCAAGCCGTTCCACAGGTCTACATCCAGCATCTCTACGATCGTCTCCATGGGAGAATAGCAGCCTGCATTGCTGCGAAAGGTGGATATACACTGTACTAGTGCCGACATTGTGCATGCTCTGTTGCCTGTGTCTATGTGCCTGTGGTTCTGTCAGTGTGATCATGTGATGTATCTGACCCCAGGAATGTGTCAATAAAGTTTCCCCTTCCTGGGACAATGAATTCACGGTGTTCTTATTTCAATTTCCAGGAGTGTATGTATTAAGTTGTCAAAACTACCCACCGTTCAGGACAGTGACAACAGGTGAGGAAAGGACGCTGCCTGAAATTACGTTAGTGGCCAGGACAGGTAACCAGAACAGTAACAGCCACAAGGCAGAAAATTTCGCTTGCACACTTGAATTTGAAATAAGGTAATATAGTTAACTTCACCAAAGGGGAACACTGGCTTAATTTACGTCAGTGGCCAGGGCAGGTAACCAGAACGCTGGTGCACCTGAATTGTAGTGAACCAACATAGTTAATTCCACCGCACGGCGGCTCGATTTCACCACTACAAACACTCAGTGTTGCTCACAGGAAAAGCCCCAAACAGCGAACCACCGAAACGAATGACACAACATGAACGGACGTGACTTGGGTACGTAACACACCACTCAACTATGGCGTCCTGGGTCGTTGAGCCACGAAGCTCGTAGCGATCGGACAGCTCCACAGACGCTCCGACACTGCGCAGGTACCGCCAGCGGACGCAGCCGACTGCACCGCACGGAGATATCCTCCATGGTCCGCACCAACCGACTGACTACCCTCAGAATGCCGACAACATCTAAAATAGTCGTCAGTGGGAATAACGCCAACTACATACACAACCTGACGAACACTTGCACGAAGACCTGAACGATACCCAACAGTAACTAAGCACGCACGAAGACAAATCGGGAGTCGATACACAAACACACACACACACACACATACATAGCCGATTCATGAACGATCGGTGAGCCAAAACGCATCGTCCGCTAGGACGACCGACCGACGATCCACCAAGACCGTGAACCGGCTCAAGTGATGCGTGGCGGCAAGGGTCGAGCGAGCCATGCCGACGCAGACCTGACTGCTCCAACCCGACTGCACTAGTGCCGCATTGCAACTCCCCGACTGGCAGGTCCGGCCTGCGCTCCACACGCGTTCCAACTCACTGGCAGCCTGAACTCGCGACCCGAACTGGTTTATGACAGACAACGACCGGGAAGTAATAGCAGTCGAGCAAAGATACTACGAGAGGGGATATATTGGTACGCGCTGCTAGCACCGCACAGGGTCATGCAAAGCAGCAACTCAGTGAGACAAAACTGGTTCAAATGGCTCTGAGGAGTATGGGACTCAACATCTCAGGTCATAAGTCCCCTAGAACTTAGAACTACTTAAACCTAACCAACCTAAGGACATCACACACACCCATGCCCGAGGCAGGATTCGAACCTGCGACCGTAGCAGTCCCGCGGTTCCGGACTGCAGCGCCAGAACCGCTAGACCACCGCGGCCGGCCTCAGTGGGACCAGTAATTTAAATAAACGTAGTGAGGTGGAAGTACTTCAAAAACAGGGTGCGGGAACATGAGCCACCCACGGCTCAATTTTATTCTTTTTATGAATAATGTTATACACGTACGCAAAACTGTAAGATCTGAAAACAAATACTGCGCTTACCTAACAAAGCCAGCCAACATTCACTTCCCCCGTAGCAAAAATGCTGTCTCAAGCTTAACAAGTGAATAATCTTCACTGTTAATAAGTTCTGCCAACTTCAGCCATTTTCTGGCAACACTGAATCAGTTAAACCAGCAGGGATCTTTGAAGACCCCAAGTGCCCGTTTTCGTTGATTCCTCAATTAAATTATCATAAATTAAAGAAATAGTTAATTAATTGTATTTTTGCATAGTAGTCATTTAGATCATAACTACGAGAGAGATGTCAGGGTCCATGAGCGTTGCAGGTCCAGTAAATAACGTAGTGTGAGAAGTGTAAGTGGTATGGAGTCTCAAAAGACCTCACGTGCACAGCGGGTGCGCGCTTCAAATAGTCTAAGCTTTACATAGAGATTTCTACGGAAGTGATGTGTAGGGGGTTGTACTAAATTCCCAGATCCTGTATTTAAAGGTAGTTTTTGAAACTTCGTAAGTGTACTTTCTCGGAATAGTGTGCCACTGACTGCAAGTGTCTGCCAGTTCAGTTTCTTCAAGACCTCCGAGAAGCTCTGCCATCGATCAAACAACGTGTGCTCGTTGGTTCTGCGCTTCTCTGTGAAAGTTCAGAGTCCCCTGCTGGTTCCTGTTATCTGCTGCGCTTCCCACACACTTGAGCGGTATTCCAGGATTGTTATGCAAGCAGTCGATTTGGTAAACTGCTTGCATTCCCCCGTGCTTTATCAGTGAACTATAGGCTGACACCTTTGCCTATGACTGACCGTATGTGATCAGTCCATTTCATTTTCCTCCAAAATGCTACAGCCAGGTATCTGTATGATTTGGGCGATTCCATTTGTGTCTTGTTGATACATTAGTCATATTATAGGACTTTTTTTTAGTTTCAGTAGTTCACAATTTGACATTTCTGAGTATTTAAAGCAGCTTATTAAATTCTGCACCATTTTTAAATTACCAAGTTATATTATAATGTTTGTACAGCTTCTTTCAGACGTTTCTTGATGATATGTAACGGCATAGTCAGTAACAAATTGCAGATCACCGTTATTATTGTCTGTAAAGTCATTAATATACACCACCTTACCGAAGGAGTCATGACACCTGTTAGAGGGGATTAATAAGGGCTGCATGCACCCTTCGCCATTATAAAGACTTTAATTATGCTTGTGAGTCTGAACGTCTCTGAAAGATTGGCGGCCCATTCTTCCTCAAGAGCCGAAACCAGAAATTGTAGCGATGTTTGACATTTGGATCTGGAGAGGACGTTCTAGCTCATCCGAAAAATGTTCCACTGGATTCAGAGAGACTCTCTGGGCAGGTCAGTTCAATTTGGAATGTCATAATCCTCAAACCATTCCCTCAGACATGCTGCTTTAAGACAGGAAGCATAGTCATGCAGAAGCCAACACTCATGACCTCCGAACAGTTTCGGTGCTCTACGGAGTACACAACTCTGTAAAACCTGTTTATCTCGTATCGTATTTAGCGTTATCTTAAGCACAATACGGGTACCGCACTCTAATCATCAAAAAACATGTTTACACCGCAACACCACCGCCTCCGTACTTCATTTTTGACATTACATATGATGGCAGGTAGCGTTCTCCAGGCATTAGACAAACCCAAACCACTAGGCGAAGCGGAGTAGTGGTTAGTGCAGTCGATTCGAATTCATGAGGACGACTGTTCAGATTGGCGTCCGACCACACAGATTTTCCCTGATTTCCCTACATCGCTACAGGCAGATACCGGGATTGTACCTTTGAAACGGCACGGCCGATATCCTTCCCCATCCTTGACACAATCCGAGCTTGTGGTTGGTTTGAAATGAACTGCTTGTCGACGGTACTTTAAAGAACTAATTTCCTTCTCGCATTCGTTCAAACCCAAACCCTTCCATGCATTGTCACAGCGTTTAACGTTATCTAGCACTCCAAATCACTCTCTTCCAGTCACCCATCGCCACGAGGCGTCGCTCTGTCAGCCACCACAAGCTTCGCTTGGCATTCACTTCAGAAGTGTGTGGCTGATGAAGAGCTGTTCGACCATTGTACCCCAAGACGTTTGACTCCATACGCCATGTTGGAACTCAAGAGTAATTTCTCCCGCTGAGCTGATTGCATACTATTTTTTACAATTGTAATGTTCGACGATCCCTTTCGGTCAGTATATGAGGTCTGCCTGCATTTAGTTCAGCTGTTGTTTATGCTTCGCGCTTTTAAATCGCAATCACGTCACCAACTGTCGAACTGGGAAGGTTTAGAAGGGGTTAAATGTCCCGTCGGACTTGTTACTCAGGTGACGTACAGCGACCAGACCACGTTCGAGGTCACTGAGCTCCCCTGACAGACCCATTCTGCTGTTATCGCCTCTCTGTTGACAACACAACACTCCCCGTCTCCTTTTATACTGTTGGATGTGCCTCTCGTGACATCTAGCGTTCAGTTCCCCATTTAACAGAGGAGTCCGGGTACTTTCGATCAGATAGTGTACAACATGAATGGCAACACATCGTCCTTGGATAAACCTGAAGTTACTTTTACACTTTTCCATGTCTCTCCGTCCAAGATAATATGCAGCGTCTGCGTCCTACCTTCCAAGAACTCCTCCACCCAGACACAAATTTAGCTTGATACGTCATAGGTACTTCCTATACGAAACTCAAGTGTGGCACTGCGTCAACTGCTTTTTCGGAAGTGTGCTCAAAGCTTTCGGAATCGTTGCTGATAAGCATAGAGAATGTCAATCTATTCGAGATACCTCATTACATCTGAGTTCAGAATATGCCATTAGTTTCTAATACAAATGAATGTCAAGGATAATTGGCAGTAATTTTGTGGATCACTTGTCCTACCCTTCTTGCAGACCGATGTGACCTGTGCTGTCTTACTGATAAAGGGGACGCCCCCTCCCCCCAACCTCTCTCTCTCTCTCTCTCTCTCTCTCTCTCTCTCTCTTTAATTTTCCTGTAGGCGATACCCGTATTTCCCTATGTGGTGTATGCTCCTATATTCTTACATTTGTCCTTCACCAAACCCTGATTAGCCTTTTGTACTTTTTGACAATCTCGTGCTTAGATGTTTTTATTCACTTTCGCCTGCTTCATTTGCTGCATTTTTATATTTTTTTCCTGTCATCATTTAAATTCAATGTCTCCTGTGATATCCAAGGGATTCTGCAAGTCCTTGTCAGTTTACCAGTTTGATCCCCTGTGCTCTTCACTATTCCGTCTCTCAAAGCTATCCATTCATCTTCTAATGTACCCTTCCCCCTGTTCTTGTCAGTCGATTCCTAATGCTCCCTCTGAAACTCTCAACTTATCCAGGTCCCATCTTCATAATGTTGAACATTCTTGTAATTTCTTCACTTTTAATCTATAGTTCATAAGGAAGAAATTGTGGCTAGAGAGAACAGCGTCCCTCGGAAATGTTTTACAGGCTGATATCATGTTCCAAAATCTCCGTCTTAGCCTTATAATAATCAAATGCAGATTTTTTTCAGGGTACTACGTATGAAGTAATTGTTGACACCAAAGCACTGTCATACAGCTGGGACACCTATCAAGTTACAAAATTTGTAAAAATATGTTTTTAATTTATGAACTATGTCCGTGTTATTGATGAGCCATCGTCCTCGTTTTTCAGTTATTTGTTTCCTGAGAGTGTCCCCATCTCCAGTCTAAACTCAGGTGGTTAACAATTTGGTCTCTTCCATTACAAGAGCACGGTCCCTCTACATTTACTATGAACCGCTTTCAGTTTTCCGTGGCTTGTTGACATGGCTGTAAAACTCGATGATAGTGGTAGCATAACCGTTAAAAATTGATGGGTCACAGGAAAATACAGTTTTATGTTCCTCTGGTTTTTGTTCATTTTCCTTCAAACTCCCGCTTATTTCTAATCTTTTATCTTAATTTTTCTTTGCTGAACTATAGATGTTTTCTTTTTTTTTTTTTTAGTTTACCGTTTCCCATGGTTGTGCTGCTCCCTTACCAAGATTATCAGATAGTCCTTTACCACACATCCACGTGTGAGCTTCAACCTATATGAAACATTCTAGCCAGTTGCACTTTCACAATCTACAGAGCTTGCATCGCATTTATTCAGTGAAGAAATTATGAATCCTCGAATTCCGTAACGAATCCGTTATACTGCTGTTAGTGTGGCTTACAGCGACTCTGTCAATATTAGACTGGTCATTGAGTCAAGTGCATTTTGAAAGGCAATTTGTTCTGATTGCTTGTTTTAGCATTCATTATCAAGTCTGAGTTGTAATCGAAGAGTAAATTTCTTGATCCTGAACTCACTCCATCGTCTGATTTGCTTCAGTCTGCATATACTTCAAAAAAAGTAGTACTCACTTTCTTCTTTCTCAGTTGTTCTTGAAAAGTTCACTGGGTGTGAGCAGCTTCTGTACTCTAGCGCAGTCTCTACAGTAAGATTTGACTACGTTCTATTATTTAGTCATACCTTGTACATATCGGTTAAGGGCGTGAGGCTGCTAAAAATCACAGAGCTTCAATGGATGTTGTCCTGTAGGCTTTCTCAATCTTTAAATTGATTAATCGTTGTGTTCAATAAATTCTAGTGAGATTTTGAAAGAGTAAAGCGCCATTTGACCTTGTATTACTACAATCTGTGACCATAAAGTTTGGTGAATGAAGTCAGAATGGTCGATCAGGCAACAATGGAGACTCACAACGCTGCACCTACGTATGGGCCGGTGTTGACAACCTGCCCCCACCGTAGTTCAGTTGAGCATGGTGTGTGTTCCGTGTTAGTTACACCTGTTGGACGAAGTACTTGTTTAGTGCCTTGGTTCTGAACTGAGAAAAGAACGAAGAACGAGCAAAGGACTAATTTAAAGTTTTGTTTTAACCTTGGCAAGAGACCGAAGAAATGCATGCAATGCTGGTAGCTTTTTATGGGGATCAAGTACTGTCCATGAAGTGTGTGTACGAGTGGTTCGCCCGTTTTTGAGGAGGCCTGGAAACTGTTTCTGACAATCCCCGAAGTGGACGACAGGCGACCGCCATCACTGACGAAAACATTGAAAAAGTGAGGACATTAATCACTAAAGACCGTTGATCAACTGTGCACATCATATCGGATGAACTGCAGATGAACTGTGAATCCGTGTGACGAATCCTTACTCAGGAGTTAGGGAAGCGGAAAACATGTGGTGGTCTTATGCCACTTGACTAACGATCAGAAGCAGGCACGTTTAGAGGTTTCACAGGATTCTGTCGAAACAATGCATGCGACACACAATTTCTTGAGCCATATTGTCACTGAGGATGAAACCTGGTGTCTCCGATACGACTCTGAAATGAAACGGCAAAGCATGGAAGGGCGTTCTCCGGCATCACCTCGTCGGAAGAAGGCCAGAGCCTAAAAACCACGCATCAAAACGATTCTCATTACCTGTTTCGATACTGAAGGCATTATCCACAAGGAATTTCTGTCTGAGGGAACGACACTGAACGCTGCACGGTACGTTGAACGTCTACGCAGGTACGACCCCAGTACACACAACAAGGTTCCTGGTTTTTTGTTCACGACAACGCTCGCCCAGAAACAGCCAACATCGTCAAGAAGTTCCTGGCAAAAAGGGGGTGTTGCAACTTGAACATCCACCATACTCGCCGGATCTCAATCCTTAGACATCTTCCTATTCCATCTACTCACACTCACTTTGAAAGGAAAAAAAATTGACGATATATCTGACATCCAACGAAGCGTGTCGCGGCTTTTGAACATCATCCCAAAAGAAGACTTCGTGCAAAGTTTCCAGAACATGTACCGCAGAGCTCAGCTGTGCACAGATGTGGGAGGTGACTATTTCGAAGGACAGTAAGGTACCTTTAGTTCACAGCTCATCTAAGTTAATCTTACAGGACTATTTACTTAACTTTATTGCCAGAGGTTGTATATTTATCTTCTGTCATATCTTGTTGAGGCTTATATGTCATTATCAAGTACAGTGCTAAAAGTTGTTAGACCGTTATTAAATTCATATCGTTTAAGGCAGTACAACGCAGATAGACAAAGCCAACACATGTCTTTAATATGTGACTGTCTTTTCTTTGACAATTACATCTTAAAGACATACATTAGTCTTGTTTACCTGCTTTGGACTACCTCAACAGATATGTCATAATGATGTTCTAAGAACTTTTAGTATTGTGGTTGACAGTAACACAAAAGCAGAAATCAAGATAGTACAGAAGCCAATATAGCAACACTGTGAAATTGCAGTTTACTCTTTCAAAAAGTAATGCATGACTCTGACTCAACACCATCGGATATTCTCTAGCGGGTGTGTATTGTTCGTCCAGTGTTTTCATCCATACAGACGAGTTATTCGATAATATGGGGATTATCGCTTCTTTATAAATCGTTCGTAGTGTCTCAGTTCGCAGATCTCAGATGAGCAAACCTTTTGATTTCTATTTGTTGAACCCGAGTTTATTGTTATCGGCCCAAATAGCGATTTGTTGCATGTCTGCGCTGCGCATGTTCTCAAGTTCAGAGCGCTTAATACTTTAATTAACTGAATTAGTTCGTCTTCAAAATCAATTACAAGACAGTTCCTTGAGTAGCGCAAGCTAAGGTACGAATTCTTTTTAATAATCTCCACAGATATAGACTGCAAGTAGATTCGCAGACATCATCGCTTCCTGTTCTCTGTTTTAAAAATTTCTTGACCGTTAATGTTGCGGTTCTTTGACTTAAGTAGCTGCCTGTCCAGTTTGTACAGATTACCCAGACATTGAAATCCACACAATGGTTTTAAATTATTATTACACCAGAGCTGATTTGAAAGCCTCTTGTACATCCAGAGTGATCAAGGTTAAACATATCTTGGCTATGAGATCACTATCTACAAACTTGTGGGAACAAACCGTATTGATTTTATAGAGAATATCTGGAGTAGGTGAACGCATTATTCGATTCTTTTCTATAACCTTCGTTTCTGTGTATAAAATACTTACTTCTCAATTAAATTTTGAGCGTGCAGCTGCATGGATTCCACTTCTTCTTCTGGTATCTCGGCTGTGTGCCGTTCATAACTGACGATCCAGCACTCGCTATATCCTAACACTACTACACTTGCTGCCACAGGTACAAGAGGCACCAGAGACGCTGATCGGCGGCATGAATTAGATCAGTGGCGACGCAGTCTGTCGACGCTGGGATGTCGATGTATCACCGATGACGGTGGAGGTATGTTGATGACACGTTTGTATTGTGGCCCCATGGTGATATAAGTTACAAGAATCGAGCTGAATTCCAGCAGCTTACAGCCGTTCGCAACGACATACATCTAATACGTATAATAAAAATTATTTTAGACAATTTTTAAGGTATCCTTCGTACAGTGTCTGCTGGCTGTCATGCATCTTCAGCATATAATACACTACTAATCTTACCAATCACCGGCTTTCTGCTATGGTGCAAATGTGTGGGAAATACACGATCCTGTTTACTTACTGGTTATTCGACAGTCTTAGTGTGCTCACCATTCTTATAGCGGAAGCGGGATGGACATTCTTTACCTTACTGTTAGCGACACAGTTTGGTGATTGCGTAGGTCGTTTTCTGGCAGTTACCGTCAACCAATGCCCACTTGTTGTGGCCATAGTACTTCTTCCCCAGGGATAGAAATTTTATTTACGCAAGGAGAGCCCTTACGAGACCACATCTGAGCTCTCTGGCGACTTTTAGTCGCGGAGGCAGCGTTCACTCGAGGCAGTGCAGAAACTGAGAAGAAACGAAGTGATTCTACTGCTATTAAGTATGTGCAGGCCATTTTTGCAGCACTCATTCTGCATTTGTTGTTCGTATGTTAATTACTGTATGCATTTACGTGTGCGACTTTGAAACCGGTTCATGTACAAAACGTGTGCGAAATATGCCGTTCTGTTTTATCGTATTGCAAGATAGTGCTATGACCTCTATGAGCCGATGAATTATTATGTGGCCGTTGCTTAGTCTCATTTTCGAATATATATACTTACTTCGTATCTAATTACGAGTCTTATAGTGACATTACAGTCATATTGCTAAAGTGTTCCTGTTACTTGTCTTTTTTTCTGTAAGGGAGAGCTGGCAGACCTCACCCACCATCAGTGTGGTCTCCCCTATAGGTACACTGGTGTCCATGTGTAGCACTTCAACACTCGTACACACCTTCGAAGAAAACTCCACACTAACATTACCACTGCCATGGGCACACATGAATAGATAGCTCATCTACTCAATTTTTTTACATGTCTACGAATGTCACACAGTTTGTAGTAATACAAATCCAATACTTTATGTCATGTTATATGTTTTTGTGCACCTGGTAACTTTGGTTGATCCCTGCTGTTGCTGGTGTTTCCTAATGATCGGATCCCTATGATGAACAGAAGAAGACAGATGCCACCCACGCACAGCCCATAGTCGGAGACGATTACACGTAATTATGCTTACATAATTCAAAATTCATTTTCATTCCCGGGAAGGCGGACCGGTGAAGGACTGGGCAGTCATGCGGAGGTCACTCGTTTGTTGCCAGGGAGGAATTACGAGCCCTGCCAGCATCTCACTTGGCTCTTTAGACCCGCATTTTCCGTCGGTCACAGGGAATAGTTCCTCGTAATCTATGTGTGTATTTTGAAACGTCCCCTTTGTACAATTATACACGACTGTGTTTAAACTGACACACAATATTTTTAGCGCAACGCAATCTGAAATTCAAAAATCCCTACAAAAGAATGGCCCTGACTATAACATTAACCTATACCTTTCACAAATCACTTACCTCACAAAAATCTTCGTTACTCGAACTACTGCAATACAGCGAGTGCCACTACTGCCAGCTAAATAAAAGATGCAAACTACTGGAGGCACTAACTACTGATAGGCATAGTTAGCAAATGAAAGATTTTAGTAGAGAACAAACAATGTATTTACCTTAATAGTCATCAAAAGTCATAATATATATAGGAGTTCATAACATCCATTCTTACAAATATCAAAACTCCGCCATGTCTCTCCCCACATCCACCACTGCTGGCGGCTCACCTCCAACTGCGCAACGCTACGCGCTGTTAACGTCCAGCTGCCGCTGTCCAACACTATAATGGCAGACAACAATGCAAACTAGCCACAGACTGCACACAGCACAGCCAGTGATTTTCATGCAGAGCGCTACATAACGTTTCCAATAAGAAAACATAAACAGCCTACTTACAATTTGTAGCAATGAGATAACTGTCATAAATACCGCATTTATACTTGCCTTTGATTGGCAGATTTGGAAATCAATAAAACTGTGGTGCTTACAGAATTTTGCTATTATATGATATACTGCTGTCATTCATTTCGTTAATATTTATCAGAATATATATTATTTATGCCATTACACGAACGAACTCGTTTTAACTCATAGCCTTAGAGTTTGTATATCGATATGTGGAGTTTCCGCTAGGATAACCTCGCTGAGATATGGACGCACATAATTCACCATGATGAATGGGTAGACTAAGATTTTACAGAACATCTACTAACACGTAAAAATCAAATTTAGTAACAATGTCATGCTCTCTAGATGAATATTTTGTAGTGCTGTACTAATTATTATACGCACAGTGTCTTTGGCTAGAGGCATCAGAATTTTGTTTCGACACAACTATTATTTCGAAAAACATCTTGTTTTAACACACAAATTTGGACATCACACAATCCAGTAATGTAGTGTTGGTTTGGAAAGGTTTTATCAATCAGAGCGTGATATTTCTTATACAAACAGTATGTTCGGTTCTGAATTAGCAAAACTGCAATGTTTGCAGAATTTGTTATGACATCATCAGTATGTCATTATTTCTACCAACTTGTTCATTTCTACCACACATACTATGATGTCACGCTCATGGTAATAATAAAGTGGTGGCTTAACAGCGAAAAATAATTCGGGCACATGCTGCATTGTGATTAGCTGAGAGCATCATCATGATGCACCAAGATGCTGTGACTTGATATTGATGTAACATCAGGAGAAGTGAGATTCATGTATGTAGATAAAATCTTGAAAAACTACGAAAAACTGTGGAAAAATATGGAGAAAACGTTGATAGTGTAAAATTGTATAAAATCCGAAAATGGGTAAAAATAAGTAAAGAGGTGCGGTTGGTACCTCAAATGACGAAAATCGAGTAGTATTAATTTCGAATGGTTATTAACAAATAGACCTTGAGTGAACTGACTCTACATGATTGTGATAATTTGTTATTAACAAATAGACACAGCCTGATCTGGATATGCTGCCCAGCTCCAGAGTGAAGCCACCCACTGAAAAGCCCCAGCTGTAAAAGATGAATGTGGGAATGTTGGTGATTGAATCTCATTATCTGAGGAGTGTTCAGGTGCAGTGGGGAAATAGGTAGGAGAGTGGTGAGAGTTCCCCTGGATGACCGAGTCCCGTTGTCTGTGGTTCCCAAGGTGAGGAGAGTTGTGGGAGTGACGTTGAATATAAGTCGCCCAATTCTGTAATCAGACGCCGGTCGTTATTATCAGTGAGCTTTATATCACGTGCATCATATCTGGTTCTCTCACTAAGACCTACTGACACATTAAGAGTGATACAACCCCATCCATCGATAAGAAATATCACGCTTACGACCATATATGTCTCTATTTATTACAAAAAGGTCCTTTTGCATATGTGTGTCAGACTTCTAACATTCTAGGGATAGTGTTTCAGAATTACACATTTTTTATTTCTTCTGCTACATTTAGATAATTTGTAATAAAAGTTCTTCATTTTCCATGGTTTGCTGTTCACATTATTTAGAAAAGCAAATGTAAGTTCAAAATTTGTATCGTTACATTTCAAAACGATGTCCTTCCATTTCACCGACTACTAGTAATTCCTGTAAGTAACACAACAGATATGAGTGGAAGGGTGTGCATATCAGCCACTAAAGATAGATTGTGGGAGACATAAGCACTAAAAAATTAGATTATATTAAATCTCTGCAAAACGATGGTAGCCTAACTGACCGAGAAAAGCCGTATTGCATACAGCGAAATAACTACTGATTTCTGTTAAAAGTTACCACAGATAATTGTGCTACATTCTTTGTATCTCACAATATCAAGTGCGGAACGTAGAAGAACAGATGAAGTGTAAATTGTTCCTTCAGTAACTAGGACGCATGACGTAAGACGTTTCTGTCAGATCCATCAATAAAAGAAAAGTATGGAGCAAAATTTGGTAAGTATTTCTAATGAAATACACTTTGCAACGATGAGAATGTTAATTTTCAATTATTGTGAAGGTCGCTAAATACTGATAACAGTACTTCAGATTTCGAATGTGTTAAGAGCAACAGGTTTGCAGGTGTAAGTACTGGTGTATAAGAGAATGGAGGATGACTGAAGTACTAGAAGTACTTATGATTACTTCAAAAAAAGAAAATAGCTGTGCTCTAACGATTCATTCCTTAAGTAACTCAATATCTTAGTTAACTTAAGGTGTACTGGCAACATTAGCAGGAAAAGAATTAGCTCCTGAGAAAGAGAAGTAGCATTAGCGCATATTTAATTTCATCTCGCATTCTATGTCAAAAACCATAGATTTGACGTAAACTGCTTTAGTACTGATGATCTTCCTTATAGTTATTGTGACGTGTAACATTCAAATATTTGACACAGTCCATAGGCTGCACATATACTCCAGTAACATTTCGCTTGGTTTACTCCTTCCACAACGGTAGCGCAGGTTTATGTAGACATATTAGCCTGTATGACACAGACATATTTGTCTTTAAGTTTAATAAGTATACCGTAGCACAACTAATGAAAAAAGTGTCTTATTGTTCCAAAGACTGACGATAATATGGTTCCTTTAATATCAGGTAAATTTACTTTGAGAAGTTTTTCCTAACAAGAACTTAAGGTCAAGCGCAGCTGTTCACTTTTAATTCAACCGAGAGAAAGAGCGAAGTTTTTTTGTGTTTGATTTTCTCTTTACTGTGTTGACTTTCCATTAAACAGTCTCACCTGCTTACGCGAAATTTTACAAAACTTTAAATGAATGTCGGACGTAACGAAGTCTTCTCACTCGTAACTACGGAATCAGCAAAGTCTCAACATGAAGCGGAACTCCACACCTGCATTAATGGGTATACATTGTAGGTGACTAAACAGTGTGCAGAACGGGTCGTTTTCTTTATACATCATAGCTTAAGAATAATTCTTACGGTATGCATGGAAGAACATTTAATGAGCTCCTGTGAGTTTCGTAATTAATTCAATCTTCTCTTTACGATCATTACTAAACCGCCCGTAGATAGTGTTACACATGGCCTCAAATTTTCAGTTTACCACTACTCAGTATAAATCATATAAAATTTAGAAGCTTTTTTTGTTTTCGACAAAAATCATGGTTCTAACATCTTAATACGATACGTATAATTGCACATTTGCCACTGAGCGTAAGATATTCTGGAGTTGCTTGATGGTTGATTTCATATTACCATCTATTCTCACTTTCCGAAATAGATATACAGAACTCAAATTTTAACTATAAAGTCTAGTTATCAACGAGTCAACGTATTTTACTTACACTTTTGATTTATAAATATTCAATTTATAATTTGCAGTTGAATGAAATGTAAATTTCCTTATAACGTACCGGGGAAAGGGAGCGATCCTTAGTGTAAAATTCAACTGTTACAGAAGGTAACGTAAGAGAAAGATAGTACAGAATCTGTTCAGAGTAAATGCGATTGCTTCGTGAGAAGTAAAGGAAAGCATGTACTAACTTCAAGGTATGTGTGTCGATATCAACATTGAACAAGAAATGACATCAAGAAACAGAGCTTTATTCGTTCAAAAAATGTTGTTGATGTGGGTGTAAGGCATTAATAAATGTTAAAAAAACTGCTTATGTAATCGTTGATAGTGCTAGCGTGTTTCATGACTCTCGAGGTTGATGTCAATGTGTTTACAAATAATGACTAAGACATGGATAATCGTGAACACCATTCTTCTCCCATTCCTCTTTCACATTTCGCTGCGTAGTTCTTCCTTGGACAAATTTTTCTGCTGAAGAGTATAAATTCTGACAAAGATTTAGGTTGTCAAGTGCACACATCCTCCACATCAAAATACTCTTGTCATCATTAAATCTACAAATGGTGATGTCCACTCATAATATTAATCCATCATGATGATAGTGGGATGTCTTAGGTGTAAATTTCGTGTTGTTCTTGACAGTAAATTACGTTATCCCATAGAACAGGGTAGTAGGTCCTTTGGTGTACACACGTCCTCGATTTTCCGCCTTACAATGTCGTCACTTTCTACAATTTTCGTGTTGTGGAGCTCCCAAACATGGGCCTGCTAGCTTTATTAACAGGGAAATGTTAACTTTGTCAGTTAATATTTGGTGTAAGTATTTATTACAACACATTGATGCAATCCATCTCACCGCGAATATCTTGTCCTTGAATAACGTCGAATTGTTTGCCTCTACCATTCAGATTCTCTAAAAACTACTTTCATGAAGCTTTGGCGGGGGGAGGGGAGGGTGGGGGGGATATATTAGGTGGTTGAAATCGGGCGTTTTACCCAGAGATGTGGTACGTAATGTTGTGTTACTTGGTCACGAAATGTTAATCCTCCTGATTTCTTTCTTTGCTCTTGATAGAAACTGACCTTTGATCTTTATGTTGTTCATGGTCTTGGTAGGCGAAACACAAGACGTTATTAATGACCTTTGGTCTTGACTGCGTGTCGTCATCAATCACCTTTACTACTCGGCATCATCTCGCCCCTTTCTGCACCCCTCCATTTACCCGTCCCTTCCCTCCTGTCTTCAGCCACATTCTAGTATTTTACTAGGTATTAAACCAACGCAGCGCCACCATCTTGGCCACTTTCAAAAGTATCTGATCTAACTGAATTTTTCGTTATGTACAAAAGTATCCAGATGATACGAATCATTTATTATATGTACATGAATATATTGAGTTACTACACACAGACATACACACACACACACACACACACACACACACACACACACACAATGTACCTTCATCTGCACTACTCTAAAAATGTCAGTGTGACATGTATCACTGTTAACAACCTTACGTCTTTCATCTACTGACTACTTGCTGTAGGCGGATGATTCTCATACAATGTTGCAGAATCTGAATCACTTCCCAGAGTAATGCCTGATCGCGACCGCAAAAGGAATTTCGGGAAGTGGTTGTCTTCTATTTGAAGCACTGCGGAATATCAGATTTTCTGCTCTCACCAAAGATAAACTTGAGTTTCTGAACTCTAGATAAGTAGGAGATACTGAACAATGTGGACATCATCGACTCTTCCGTAAATACGAACCTAGCAATATACAATATGTTTCAAAGTCTTAGCCTCGAACATTTCGAGGTGATAGATCATCTCATGGAGAACAATTTTTCTTAAGGACTAAATGTTTGCTGGCACTTTCCATTGACTCGAGGTGTCGTTTTGTATTAATTGTCACTTGAAACAGGGGATATGCTCTCTGTGTCATGTACATGACCCATCCATTGCCTATAATCTAGTCACCTGCTCTATATCAAAGGGGATAGCCCCCCCCCCCCCCCAAAAAAAATTAAAGTTCTTGATTCACATCTAAAATATCCTCCTCGGCTTGGAGACATTCATTCTTATTGAAAACACTCTGTTTACTGGGATAGGTAGCATGCAGTAGGTAGTATGCAGTGCAACTGGTTAGTAAAATGAAATGAGCGTATGGTACTGTTGGCCGGGAGGCCCCGTTCAGGGAAGTTCGGTCGCCTGGTGCAAGTCTTATTGCAGCCGATGTCACATTGGGCGACATGCGTACCAGTGATTAGGATGAAATGATGGTGAGCACAATACAACACCCAACCAACGAGCGGAGAAAATCTCTATCCCGGCCGGGAACCGAACCCTGGCCCACTTGGAACGACTGCAAGCACGTTACCACCCACCTAAGCAGGCGGACAACTGGTTAGTAGCTTCTGACGATGTGGTGAAATCTCATCATCCAAGGTCTGGCTAATACTAAAGAATGCTTACAGTCGTCAGAAAGTGTCAATGAACACTCTGTTCTGTATGGCATGATCTACAACCCCGAGACATCTGATGCAAATGTATTGTAGCTAAACTGTGTACCTCTGCATTTGTGTTAATGAAGAGTCTTCCAAAAATAGTGAAATAGTGCTGGAGAAAACTTTGATTTACGAGTAGCTCTACTACACAGAGCAAGTTTAATAGCCTTGAGGTTCAGTTTCTACTCTAAATTGCTATTTTTGAACGTATTGTATGCAGTAAAGTGGCTCCATCTAAAAATCATATTAAAGTCGGTAATGATACACTTATATGAGTTTGTGTGCATTTAAGTTCTAAAAAACTGAATATCTGCTATTATAATAACCAGTCATGATGGGTTTAAGGATTCCAAAGAATTTTTTGCTACGTGTCTCCAGGTTTTTACCAATTGAGTGTGCCGGACGATGTGGCCGAGCGGTTCTAGGTGCTTCAGTCTGGAACCGCGCTGCTGCTTACGGTCGCAGGTTCGAATCCTGCCTCGGGCATGGATGTGTGTAATGTCCTTAGGTTAGTTAGGTTTAAGTAGTTCTAAGTCTAAGGGACTGATGACCTCAGATGTTAAGTCCCATAGTGCTTAGAGCCATTTGAACCAATAGAGTGTGCGAGATGAATCGGCCAGTTAAAAAAAACGTCTCACTTTCTGTAAATTCCTACTTTCCAACTCACTTGAGATTAAGGAAATATATATGAACACAAAGAACGCATCTCTATATCTGATGATACCAGTGAATGTTATTTAACCGGTGTTAGACGAGACTTTTTTTTAAAAAAATGTGGAAACTTACATGTACATAATTCCACCTAGGCTTCAAAGGAAATTAAGAAACTTGACACAACCTAAACATAAATAACATATTTTCTGTAGGGAGACAAATAAATTAACAAAAGTGATTGCAAACAAAAGAGCAGCTATAAATAATGATTAAAAAATAAAGTTATTGAAACTTCCTGGCAGGAGGGACAGAAGGGCACGAAGGGAAAAATTCCATTATATGTCTCGAACCACAATGGTGACAAACACGTGAGTCTCTTAATGCTGTCTCTTGGGAGCTCTGATATTTACCATTTGTGTTACATAAGTAAAGTTTCAACGCTTGTACATAGTAGCATTATTGCTCATAAGCTTTAAACTGAAGTATGTGAGTGCTCCAGAAATAAACACGAAATTTATTACTTGATGCCTTCCAAACAGACAATATATATCTCAGATGTGCGTTAAGTTCAGAGAAATACACACAGCAAAATAAGTTTGGCATTACCTCAGTTCCCAAAACTTCTGAAAATGGACGTTCACTGTGCATATTGTATCAGAGACACAGTCCCTTTGACTTTTCAGAGATATCACTAAACCCGCCCATGCATGAGCAGTGCCTATTAGATGGAGAGGGTCAGACACTTATGGGTTCCAGTCATTCCACCAGGAAGGCGGTACACGGCTCGTGTTGTCTGTAGTTCAACCATGCCTAGACGGTCAATACCGCGGTTCGATCGCGTCCGCATTATTACTTTGTGCCAGGAAGGGATCTCAACAAGGGAAGTGTACAGGCGTCTTGGAGTGAACCAAAGCGATGTTGTTCAGACGTGGAGAAGATACAAAGAGGCAGGAACTGTCGATTGCATGCCTCACTCAGGACGCCCAAGGGTTACTACTGCAGTGGATGACCGCTACCTACGGATTATGGCTCGGCGGAACCCTGACAACAACGCCACCATGTTGAATGATGCTTTTCGTGCAGCCACAGGACAACTCAGACTGTGCGCAGTAGGCTGCATGAAGCGCAACTTCACTCCCAACGTCCATGGCGATGTCCATCTTCGCAACCACGACACGATGCGGCGCGGTACAGATGGGTCCAACAACATGCCGAATAGACCACAGGATTGAAATCACGTTATCTTCACTGATGTGTGTCGCATATGCCTTCAACCAGACAATCGTCGGAGACGTGTTTGGAGGCAACCCGGTCAGGCCGAAACACACTGTCCAGCGAGTGCAGCAACGTGGAGGTTCCCTGCTGTTTTGGGGTGGCATTATGTGGGGCCGACATACGCCACTGGCGGTCATGGAAGGCGCTGTAACTGCTGTAAGATATGTGAATTCCATCCACCGACCGATAGTGCAACCATATCGGCATTATATTGGCGAAGCGTTCGTCTTCATGGACGAAAATTCACGCCCCCATCGTGCACATCTTGTGAATGACTTCCTTCAGGATAGCCGGCCAGTGTGGCCGAGCGGTTCTAGGCGCTTCAGTCTGGAACAGCGCTACCGCTACGATCGCAGGTTCGAATCCGGCGTCGGGCATGGATGTGTGTGGTGTCCTTAGGTTAGTTAGGTTTAAGTAGTTCTAAGTTCTAGTGGACTGATGACCTTAGATGTTAAGTCCCATAGTGCTCAGAGCCATTTTTTTCCTCCAGAATAAAGACATCGTTTGACTAGAGTAGCCAGCATGTTGTCCAGACATGAACCCTATCGGACATACCTGCGATAGATTGAAAAGGGCAGTTTACGGACGACGTGACCCACCAACCACTCTGAGGGCTCTACGCCTAATCACCGTTGAGGAATGGGACAATCTGTACCAACAGTGCGTTGATGAACTTGTGGATAGCTTGCCACGATGAATACAGGGATGCATCAGTGCAAGAGAACGTACTCCTGGGATTTAGAGGTACCAGTGTGAACAGCAATCTGGACCACCTCCTCGTTGTATGGTGGTACAACATGCAATGTGTGGTTTTCGTGAGCAATGAAAACGGCGAAAATGATGTTTGTGTTGATCTATATTCCAATTTTCTGTACAGGTTCCGGAACTCTCGGAACCGAGGTGATGGAAAAAATTTTGTAATGTGTAGTATTGATGGCGTTTGAGAGATTTATACCCAACAAATAAGAGACGGAACATATTCCCCATAGTGCACAAAACCGGTCAGAACACTGTTTTGGAAGCATTCCACAATTAACAGGCTGAAATATCTGCAGGATTGGTGATTTGTTACAGAAGCTCAAAATGTATCGTTTATTTCGGCGTGAACCATTTTTACTAGTTCTCATAACAAAACTCTGTTAGAAATCCACCAGATAAACGCAAAGAGATTCTTGTCATATGTGAAGTACACAAGCAGCAAGGTACAATAAGTAACTTCAGTGAACGATAGCAACGGTTACTACAATAGTGCCACGAAAGTGACATTGCTAAACAAGGTTTTCCTAAGCTCCTTCACCAAGCAAGGTTTAGTTAATATTCCAGAGTTCGAATCAAGAATAACAGCCACCGTGAATAACTCGTAAGTATGAGGACGTGCTGAAAAGCAATGAATCCGAATTTTTTGATGTGAAGACATAACTTTTTAAATCAAACAAACATTATTAACATTTTTCATCTTTACTCTTTTTGCCTACATATTTGAAGCCCTCTGTTGCCAGATGGCTATGAACTGATCCGTGTAACACGGTAGTGTGTAATGGAACTATGTCGGTGCGTGAGATAAGTAATGCTGTAATTGAGTTGCGAATTCCAAGAGTTCTTCCACAGTTGGAGCACCCTGTAGTTCAGCAAGGCAATGACAGACGGAACAGGAACGCTGCGACATCGGCAACAATCCGACACATTGGTTTCAGTGTCATCAATCATCCTCCATACAGTCCCGACTTGACCGTATTCGATTTTTCTGAGTATCCAACACTTAAGGAACACCTGCAAGGACTTCACTTTGATAGTGATGAAGCGGTGCAAAGAGAGGTAAAGTGCAAGCAAAGTCGTGGCCGTGCGGTAGCGTTCTCGCTTCCCGCGCCCGGGTTCCCGGGTTCGATTCCCGGCGGGGTCAGGGATTTTCTCTGCCTCGTGATGACTGGGTGTTGTGTGATGTCCTTAGGTTAGTTAGGTTTAAGTAGTTCTAAGTTCTAGGGGACTGATGACCATAGATGTTAAGTCCCATGGTGCTCAGAGCCATTTGAACCATTTGCAAGCAAAGGTGAGGCTTTGGCTTCGTCAATAATGTGAAACATTCGGCAGTGACGCTATCAGTGAACTAGTCTCTCGTTTGGAGAAATGTGTTCATCGCCGGGGTGATTGTGTTGAGAAATAAATATATTGACATGAATACAGATGTAGCTTGTTTTAAGTTAAAAGTCTGTAAGAGTTTTCAAAGCAAAAATCGTAAGCATTACTTTCCAAGTACGC
This sequence comes from Schistocerca nitens, assembly GCF_023898315.1. NCBI lineage: Eukaryota > Metazoa > Arthropoda > Insecta > Orthoptera > Acrididae > Schistocerca > Schistocerca nitens. Next base: position 704,010,815 of record NC_064617.1, on the reverse strand, counting down.
CCTCGTACATAACATTAATGTAGTGCAACAAGTTAATTCACTTAATGAAGGCAACTCATCTGGTCTAGAATGTGAGGGTTTACCATTTAGGTTACTTTCAGAGTATGCTGATGTAACAGATCCATACTTAAAAATCATATATAAGTTAATGTGGCCACCACTTGTTTGTGACGTCAACGTGTAATAACCAGACACAGAGGGCAGGTGGCAGCAGTGGGAGTATTTAAAGCGTGTTTGGAAAAGCGAAAAGCAGTGCAGTCGTTGGCGTGATGCGAAAACGTAGCGATTTGTCTGGTGTGCAAAAGGGCATAATCGTTGGCTTTTGGGCCAAGGTTGAAAGCTCTTACGAAGTGGCTAAGTGCTCAAACTGATAGGGTGCCGCAGTGGTCAAGTATACCGTGCGTGGCAAAATGATGCATCTAAACCCGGCGCGGAGGTAACTGTGTTGCACCACAGGCCGTAGATGACGGGGCTGAACGACAGCTAAGGAGATGTGTACGAATATACGGAAAAAATCAACAGCATCAGAAAACTGTATATGGGAATAGGATTCATTATGAATAGAAAGCTAGAGCAGATAGTGATTTACTGTGAATTTTTCAGTGATGGGGCTGTTCTCATCAAATTTGACAGTAACGCAACGGCGACCACAATAGCTGAGGTATACATGCAGAACTCGAAAGAAGAATATGAGGAGATAGAGAAAATATATTAGACTATCGAATGTGTAATTCAATATGTAGAGGGACACGATAATAACCTAAATGTTATTCGTCATGAAGGACTGAAAATCTGTTTTAGGGGAAGGAGTAATAGAAGGAGCTACTACAGAACATGGCTTGATAGTAGATATGAGACAGAAGAAATACTAAGTGAATTCTGCCATAAATGACATCTACTAACAGTGAACAGTTCTTTCAAGAATCGCAAGAGGTGTAGTACACTTGGAAAAATCCCAGAGACATGGAAAGGAATTACATCATGATCAGATAGAGACTCGGAAATCAGTTACTGGATTAGATACAGACAGTAGTAGATACGGACAAAGATGATAATTTAGTAGTGATTGAAAGAAGACTGACTTTTAGGAGAAGCGTCTGGAAGGACCAGTGTGGAAGGAAGTCGGAAACTGAAGTGCTGACGAATGGTAAGAGGCGTTTGAAATTCACTATGTAACAATGGGCAGTTCAGTTGAAGAGCAGTTAACTTCTCTACCAAGAACAACGACATATTTTGGACAGACAAACTTAGGAGCAAGGAAAGTAACTGCCGAGAACCGTTAAGAGAGAAATATTTCAACTGTTCGACGAAGGAAGGAATCACAAATATCTTCAGGGAAAGGCAGGAATACAAAAATATGAATCACTTTCGAATTAAATAAATGAGAAGTACTGGGAAGCGAGGCGATACGACGCCAGGAAAGATGTGAAGAAATAGAAAGAGGAATGATCGACGGAACGACTGACTCAACATACAGGAAAGTCAAAACCATGTTCGGTAAAGGTGGCAACATTAATATGACTTCAGTGTTAAACTCAGTGAAAAGAACGGATACATGCTAAGTGTGCACTGAAGGCTTGTAGAGAGGGAATAATTTTATGATGACGTTATAGAAGGAAGTGAAGCTGACGTGGCAGAGATACGGCGTCCATTATTAGAACCAGAATTTGAAAGATCTGTGGAAGACTTGAGATCAATTTAGGTGGAAGCGATAGATAATGTTCCATCGAATTTCCTTGAGTCACTGTTCACATTATTGCATAGAATCTATGGGATATGAGATATGCCATTACAGCTTTGAAAATATATCACCTACAAAAATCCTGAAGATGGCCAGAGCAGATAAGTGCGATGACTATCGCACAATCTGCTAAACAGCTCATGCACCCAAACCGCTGACGAGAAAGATATGCAGAATAACGGTAAACAAAATTGAAGATCTGTTAGATAACGATAAGTTTGGCTTTAGAAAAGGCAAAGCCGTTAGACGGCCAGTCCTGACGTTTCGCCTGGTAACGTAAGAAAGGCTGTAGAAAAACAAAGTAGATTCATAGGATATGTCGAAAAGGAAAAATCGTTCGACAAGGTAAAAATGACCTAGATGTCCGAAATTCTGAGGACAATGGGAGTGAACTGTAGTAAAAGATGGGTTATACTCAATATGTACAAAAATAAGGAGGGGATAATAAGACTGGAAGGCCGAAAACGAAGTGTTGGAATTGAGGAAGGGGTTATTGAGGGACTCTGTCTTTGGCCCCTAATGGCCTGCCAGTACAGCCGCATTAAATCCTGCTGAACACATGTAACATGCGTTTGCAGTACCTCCACGTGCACCATAGACCATCCGGCAGATGTCAACCGCTCTGGTGGAGGAAAGTTACACCCTAACACTTGACCTCCTTTCAAACATTGTGGCCAGCACGGGAACATATTTCTGAGCATGTATTGCCTACCCTTGTGATCGCACACGCTATGAAGAACCATGACCCTGTCTTCAGTGTAATTATTGTCTTTGAAGAAAAGTGATATTTCTACGAGTCTCATTGCGAAAGTGTTTCAGTTACCTTCTGTACAGTACTGTAGCAGTTCTTTCTATGTATGGTCCAAGTTTCATCGGGCTAAGTAACTTTTCAGTGAGACGTTACACGAAAACAAGCCATCACCTTCTCGTTCAAAGCGCCGAAGAAGTTCTTCACAAGCATCAACACGTTGTTCTCTGATTTCAGGAGTCAGTTTTTGCTGCACCCATCTTGCAGACACTTTGTGAAACTGGAGCACATCATGCAAAATGTGGTATGCTGACCCATGACTAATCCGTAAACATACTGCAATGTCATTCAGTGTCACTCGGCGGTTTCCTTCACTATGGCTTCAACTGCTGCAATGTTCTGTGGAGTCACAACTCGTTGTGCCTGACCTGCACGAGGAGCATCTTCCACTGAAGTCACACCGTTTGCGAACTTCCTACTCCATTCGTAGACTTGCTGCTGTGCCAGACATGCATCACCGTAGTGAACCTTCATTCGTCGGTGAATTTCATTAGGTTTCACACCCTCACTACGCTAAAACCGAAAAAAACAGAATGCTGTTCTTCCTTGGTGCAACTCGCAAGTGAGGCGGCCATCTTTATACTGATACTGCGACGCCCACTATGCTGCCACCTACAGGCCATTCTGAACGCTGTTTGTAGTACGCTTACCAACTTACAGGATAACGGTGCGAAATTTCGATTTGTTATTACAAAGTTAAGGTTTTCATTTGACTCACCCTGGTAGAACTGTGATTCTGACCACAGAAAAATCTTTTGGAACTCCATTATTAAATGATACGTGGAAATACGCCTGACGGAAAATCTGATGAACCATGATAGCGGTTACATGTTGGACAGTGCTTGGAGCCCCATCTTCTAAAAGAAGAGGAAGAAGTCGCCAACGGCAGCGGCGAGCGGTAATGCAGAAGACAGCTGAGTTCCGCGGTTCCAAAAGCGAGGGCACTCCCGCCGGGAAGTGCTGTCCGCCTGCCAATTTGAATTTTGGCGCAAGCGCAGAATAGTCGCACCGCGCCGTATGGGTCTGAACAGGGCATGTCTTCGTCAGTCTTCGAGGGCTCACCTGCAGCGAGAAAGGTCTGTCGCCCTCAGACAGCACTCTCAAACTCGTCTACGACAAGAGGTCACCACACCTAGTCTGAAGCCGAAGACTCACCTAACTTTAAAACCATCCCACCTATCGGCTAAAAAAGTTCACTGCAGAAATGCCCTGCACAGAACGACGCTCTGCTCTTATCTCCCTACTCTTTGTCCTGGCTTCTCGTGCTATACTTGACACTTATGAGCGTTCTTTCAGTACTACAGGTTATCTGAGCAATGGAGTGAACATTTTCGAAACTCAGTTTGCATGAGGAATAAACGAGGTTTGAACAAAAGACCCAAAGTCTTCTGGCAGAGACTGTATACCAATTAGCTTCACTGTAGAAATGCCCTGCACAGAACGACGCTCTGCTCTTATCTCCCTACTCTTTGTACTGGCTTCGCGTGCTACACTTGACACTTACGAGCGCTCTTTCAGTACTACAGATTATCTGATCAGTGGAGTGAACATTTTCGAAACTCAGTTGGGATGAGGAATAAACAAGGTTTGAATAAAAGATCCAAAGTCTTCTGGCAGAGACTGTATTCCAATTAGAGTCCTTTCGGAGTATGCTGATGCATTAGCTCCATACTTAACAATTATATACAACCGTTCGCTTGGCGAAAGAATTGTACCCAAAGACTGGAAAGTTGCACAGGTCACACCAATTTTCAAGAAAGGTACTAGGAGTAATCTACTAAATTAGAGGCCCATATCGTTAACGTCAATATGCAGCAGGATTTTGGAACATATATTGTGTTCTAACAGTATGAATTACCTCGAAGAAAACGATCTATTGAAACACAGTCAACATGGGTTTAGAAAACATCGATCCTGTGAAACACAACTAGCTCTTTATTCACAAAGTATTGAGTGCTATTGACAAGAGATTTCAGATCGATTCCGTATTTCTGGATTTCCGGAAGTCTTTTGACACTGTACCACACAAGCGGCCCGTAGTGACATTGCTTGCTTATGGAATATCGTCTCAGTTATATGACTGGATTTGTGATTTCCTATCAGAGAGGCCACAGTTCGTAGTAATTGACCTAAAGCCATCGAGTAAAACAGAAGTGATTTCTGGCGTTCCCCAAGGTAGTGTTATAGGTCCTTTGCTGTTGCTTATCTATATAAACGATTTGGGAGACAATCTGACCAGCTGTCTCCGGTTGTTTGCAGAGGACGCTGTCGTTTATCGACTAATAAAGTCATCAGAATATCAAAACAAACTGCTAAACGATTTAGAAAAGATACTTGATGTGCGCAAAGTGGCATTTAACCGTAAATAACGGAAAGTGTGTGGTCATCCACATGAGTGCTAAAAGAAACTCATTAAACTTCGGTTAGACGATAAATAAATCTAATCTAAAAGCCGTGAATTCAACTAAATACCTAGGTATTACAATTACGAACAACTTAAACTGGAAGGAACACGTAGAAAATGTTGTGGGGAAGGCTAACCAAAGACTGCGTTTTATTGGCAGGACACTTAGAAAATGTAACAATCCTACTAAGGAGACTGCCTACAATACACTTGTCCGTCTGCTTTTAGAATACTGCTGCGTGGTGTGGGATCCTTAACAGGCAGGACTGCCGGAGTACATAGAAAAAGTTCAAAGAAATGCAGCACGTTTCGTATTATCGCGAAATATGGGAGAGAGTGTCACAGAAATGAAACAGGATTTGGGCTGGACATCATTAAAAGATAGGCATTATCGTTGCGACGGAATCTTCTCACGAGATTCGAATCACCAACTTTCTCCTCCGAATGCGAAAATATTTTGTTGACACCGACCTACATAGGGAGGAACGATCACAACGATAAAATAAGGGGAATCAGAGCTCGTACGTAAAGATATAGGTGTTCATTATTTCCGCGCGCTGTACGGGATTGGAATAATAGAGAATTGTGAAGGTGGTTCGATGAACTCTCTGGCAGGCACTTAAATGTGATTTTCAGAGTATCCATGTAGATGTAGATTCCGCATTTGCCACTAGTAAGTGCTAGAGCAACAGCGTAGTCTTCCTGCAAGTACATAGGACTCCGCCAGGACTTGTCTCTATACAGTCACATTTGCGGAGTGTTCAACAAAGATGGGCTGGTGGCACGGGCGGAGGGAGGGAGGGTGTGACCTGGTTCATTTTAGATGGACCCTTTGCCGTTTTATTCATGCATGTGTGATGTGTGATTCCTCTAAAACATAATTATTTCAAGCACATTATACGAATAGTATACACACACTGAATGAATTATTACGAATTGTAATAAACGTGACGAGGACATAGTTTTTAATTTAGCTGAAAACTGTGGCAGTATGGTCTGAATCAAGTACGCAAACGCTACTTAAGTTAATTATGACTAAATCTAATTACTAATGATTTATTTAACTCTACTTGTCCTAATTCTACACTGCCGTTTTTCTTTATAGTAGCGTAGCGTGTCTGTGCGGCACGTTCCCCGTATTGGATATCATAATTCACATTACTGACAACAACTGACACCCGTCCAATTTCGCTGTGTCGAAATCATCGCCCCAAGACAAAGGATGCTTTCATTGACATCCTCCACGCCACCCCATGAGGCCTTCTCGTGTCGATTCTGAGTTTCTGACCTTCATCGCAGAGGCGTGAAGAAAATGCGTGACATGTGCTTAATTGGGAGCGTGATGACTTGCCCATCGTGTGAAACATCCAAGGTAGCGTTGAGCGCAACTGTAGTGAAATTTGGTGCTAGCGTAACATCATTAACCCTCCTTGCAACAGGCATGAACTGATCTCTGACTTCCTTTTCGCCTGTGTCGACACCTTGTTGTCAGCAGCGTCTCCGAGCCAGAGACTAACGTCGCCAGTCGCCACGCATATTCATCTTCACGGAGTAATGTTGTATGCACCTCAGAGCAAAATTTCAGTCTTCTACGCTGCAATGGTAACAGCTACGAAATTTTGAAAAATGGTCCTTTAATTCTGTAGCACAGTATAGTGTGATGTTCTTGGAGAACGGAACACTTCTCTATAAAAAGCAAAATTGATTCCACAAACAGAGATATTGCGAAATAGCTCGCTCTTTCCCTCCACAGCGCTGTAGAGACCGTTGTTATGGTTGATGTCGTGTTCCTCGACTTCAGAAAGGCAGTTGAAACTGTCCCACACAGCCATATAGTGAAAAAGATACGAGCTTACCGAGTATCGGACCAGATTTGCGACTGGAAAGGAGACTTCGTTTCAGACAAAACCTAACAAGTCGCTCCTAACGGAATAGAATTGACAGATGTAAATGTAACTTATGAAAGTGTGATAGAAACGTTACTGTTTACAAACTATGTAAATGATTTTGTAAAATGCGTCGGAAGCTGTTTAAGGCTGTTCGCAGAGGATGTGGTTGTCTATCAGAAGGTATCAAAGTCAGGGTTAAGTTCGATTTCCAGAATGAGCTACAGGGGATTGATGAATGGAGCAAACTCATGCAGTTGACCCTAAACGTAAATAAATGTAAAAACTGCGCATACAGGAAAAGAAATCCAGTACTGTACAACTGCACTTTTGATGGCAAATTGCTGCAGACAGAAACACTGTAAAATGTCTTGGAGTTCCTATCCGGAGTGACTTTAAGTGGAACAACGAAATAAAACAAAAGGTAGGAAAGCCAGATGCCAGATGGGGATTCAAAGGGGGTATCTTAAGAATTTGGAATCATCCATTAAAGAAGCGATTAACAAGGCGCTTGTTCGAGCTGTTCTTGAATATTTTCACCAGTCTGGGACCCTTACCAGGTAGACTGATAAAAGAAATAGAGCAGCTCCAACGAAGAGGACGCATTTCATGATGGGTACGCTTAGTCAGCACAAGAGCGTTACGGAGGTGTTTAACGAACTCCCTGACCAGAAGCTGAAGGAGAGGTGTTGTGTATCACGGAATCACGGAGAGGTTGACTACCGATATTTCGAGACTTTCCTGGAAGAATAGGAGGACATATTACTTCTGTTCGAAGCCATACGATCCTTTTTTTTTATATCTCGAAAATGACCACAACGACCAAACGCGCGAATATAGAGCTAACACAGAGCCTTATCGGCAATCATTCTTCCCATGCGCCATTCAGGAATGGTACAGGCAAGGGAGGATCAGTTAGTTGTATTAGAAGTGCTCTCCGCCACACACCATGAGGTGGCTTGCAGGATATTGACGTAGGTGTAAATGTAGAGTGGAATAGTCCAACAGCTCAGTGCAGATATTATTTACGTGTACCACTTGTTGCCTCAAAACTGATATCGTTAGTTGCCATAAAAGTTGGAGGAAAACCGTAACTTACAAAATATGTACGTTACTACACGAAACGAGAGAGACCAAAGATTATAGATGAAAGGACCAAAACAGAGAGCTAAACGCGGCAGGAAACCGAAATAAGCTGTAGGGTGCTCACACGAGGAAACAACTGGAATAATTAGATTTGACGACTTACTATTAAAAACCCCACCCGGATATAGTGAGAATGCAAAGAAATTCAAAGTAAATAGTATGTAGTACACGAAGTTACAAAAATCTGTTCACTGTTGCTAATAAGCTTTCAAGCCGTCGGAATCATTTTCATAATGCAATTGAAACCGATACCACATGAAATATTATCAGAGTTTAAAAGTTGCATACCGGATGAATATCAAGTTGTCAAATAATGAACAGAAGGGACAAGATCAAGCGAGTTATTGGGTGCAATAATTTCCTCTTCCTTTCGCATAAAAGATCCACCGCATCAGCGTTTATAAGTTTGCTTTCTTCTCGCCGTCACTTTTCAAGAAGCACTTCCATGTAATTCTATGCAAACTTTTCAATTTTGTATAAGGTGGGTCAGATTGAAGTAACGAGAGGGCAGAGAAAGTCCAAATAACGGCTGTGGGACTCACGGACTGTTTGTTCAGAGTACGAGAAAGCTCTCTGCAAATGAAGATACTTGAGTCGGCACGAGAGCAAACCGACGCTGCTCATTTAGCTCAAGGTGGCTTTCGGCTGTCAAGTAACTCACGGTGTCTGCAACTTCTCGTCTTTACGATTCCTCGGTATATTTAATACACAACAAAGTAACTTGTGTTTTCAGTCTGATAAAACCTAGACTGTATCAAACGAATCATTGATACACATTGAGTTGGTTATTAATCCGAAGATCATGAGTCAATTCAATTGTTCTACGTATACGCTGACCTGAAATAATCTGAAACTTTTTTCTGATTCATTCTTCCGGCGTATAATAACTAATATTACCTACAACAACTAAAAAACACCAAAGACATATTTCACGAAAGCCTGTCTACATAATTTCATGAAAAACTAGTTTTTTTCTAGACGTCGAAACAAGAAATATTTAGTGAATAGATTTCAGCGTTTCTCTAACTATCGGCGCCCTTTTTGGTAACGTCCGCACCCACTGCTACAATTTATCAGACTATACCCCACTCCAGTTACAAACATGTAAATAGTTCAATGCTGCTCGATAGATACAACACCACAGTGAAAACAGTGTTACTTTCGGACTGAAAGAGTGAAGAATTTTAAACGAAACTGCATAGATTAAAAAGTTGCGCAGAATAAATAAAGCGCAGGTCAAGTCACCGGAAAATTTCAGACACTAAATATTATCAGACTTCAATATTATCAAAAACTGGATATTGAGGAAGATCAAGGGTAGTAAATATGAACTGCGAGCAGCGAAGAATACCCGTTGTTGTGGCATTCCACCTTATAAATAACCAACAGAAACGCGTAAACGTATCATGTTGGTCTTCGCATAACAACGTAAAGTGTCTGACAGAAAGCTAAACAAGTTTTAAATCTGACCTAAAATCATTACTTCTGGGCAACTACTATTTTATGAAAGACTATTTATTTAAATTAGTTTCTTTGTGTAGTTGTGTGCCTAGGAAACAATTAATATTTTCGTAAATGTTAACATTAGTCACTTATATACATGATATGTCATTAACGCGTGAACGAGCCCACACAATCAACGTGAAACTGTTCCCTTGGGGGTACACTGGAAACAAGACCAAGATGAGGACTCATTGCAGTTTCATTCATCCCAACAACATTCTAACGATTCTGTCTGTCTCCTTCCAGAGAACATTATCTGATCTTAATCACAGTTTTAAATATTTCCAAGTGACCACCAGTCTGATACTCATGATATTTAAATATTATTGGGACCAAACAGTGGGATACCATAATCTTACCATTTCTGCCTGTATGACTGATCCGATACAACACAGTATTCTTCAACTGATATCAGGCCACATGTTCATTAGCCCACAACTCAGATTAAGCCAAGGACCTTATCTTGATATATCCGCACATTCTTATACAAGAGGCGCAAGTCCGTCTATTTAAGGCCAATCCGATTGACAAGGTGTTACAAATGATATTCAGTAACCTGATCAATTGGGGCCTAATACCGTTAACACCTCATTCGTCAAGCAAAACAGTTGCCTCGCGGACTCTGCTCATCGGTTTATGTGATATTTGCAACTTACTGAACATGTACACTTGACAGCAAAAAAAGTGGGTCACTGCCGATTGCAACCAACATAACGTAGCTGTGTTGCAGGTCCTCTAAACACCAAAACCCCGTGGGGTACAGTCGTTTGACTACACACAGTGGGAACGCAAGAGACTACTAAGAGACCAAAGGTCTTGACGGCAGTCAGTTTAAGCGTCAACTAATATCATCATACAAAACATATTAGAAAACACGTTCTTAGCGATGAGAAACCCTATGAAACTCATAAAATAACTTTAACTACAACATGTGACATTCCAAAAGTTCTGAGAAAACGGATTATTTTACATATATTGTACAGTAATCCTTAGTCAAAATTAAATACTTGAGACAATATATGGAGTTACAAATCTGTACGGCAATTGGAAAAAAGTTTTTCGCTCTCTAAAAGGTTTTCCATCCACGTGCTGAAGGTCGCTCAATGGCAAGTGGCTCTGGAAACTGGATATTGGACGAACCAGTAGAAAAACGCGATTAACAGCAACAAGCATTCTAAGGAAATCTCAACATTAGCGGTGAATCACCAGTAATTTCTCGTAACACATCAACAGCTACGTGTACACAAATTAGAACTTTAAACGACATGACCAACGTCGTCGTTATGGACCTGGATTCAAACCCATCACTTATAGCCATTGCCACCTAAGCTAAGCTTTGTTTGTGCCTTATTGATACCGGATAACTAGGCACAAAGAGACGTGAAGTATACACGTTTGCACCAGTATCAGTTATTAATACAGATCCTGCACATAAATGACGAAAATGTTTGTACTGAACTGGAAATCCTGTCATAACAGTTACCGTCCTGAGAACTACCCCCAACGACGTTTAATATGGTGTCACTGACAAGGAACAAGGTATGCTCATGTTTAAAACTGAAATGCCACCATATAAAGCTTGTGACAGGGATGCGAACACAGCACCTAATGGGATTGTTAACGAAGTACAGTCATGCTCAAAAGTATCCGAACGACCTGAATTGCATTTCGCCTGATTCCCATGCAACCCACATAACGCAGCTGTCTAGCAGGTCCTCTAATCGCTCCTTGATACAGTCGTTGACTATTGAAAATTGTTCCAACAAGTCACCACTAGAAAACACTGCTCTGTATCGCAATAACTCAGGATGTCAAGTAATACCACGATACTAAAAATATCAGGGAACACCTCATCACGGGTAAGACTGTCCTTAAGGCTTGTACGTTGGCATTTATTGCAATAACTGACATACCTGAAATGTTAGCACTCTCATTATTACGTCAGATAGGTAATGCACGTAGTAAGTTCGTCGTATTCATGATTTCCTCGTCAAAGTAACATACCATACATGTTATTTACCTCAAAATGTCAATAAAAATTTACGTTACTCACGAGGAGCTAGTTGAGAATATGTATGAACTTCAAATGACACGACGAACCGACTCGTTCTGCATATGGATTCAAACCCAGGTCATGCAAACTAAGATTTTGTGAATGACGGAAATTAACAGTCATTCCTGACTAGGCATAGAGAGAGTGATATACCTCGATTTTAGACAGTATCAGTTAAGAAATATCAACTTTAAGTTATATAACGTAAACATTTTTAACGGTCGCGAATTCCTACCCAGCATCTATTGTCCCTCTTAACGAACTACGAGAGATGTTAAATACTGCTTCTTCACAAGTAACTTACTTGAAATGCAGTGAGGTAAGGCTTTGTGTTGGACAGGGATTCGAACCCAGAACCTAATCGGATTCTTATCGAAGCACAATCAACTTTGACACATCGGATTTTCTCGGCAGTAGGTAAATGTATTAAATGAAATGACGAGACGAAACATTAATTTTTCCTTTCCAGGACTCCAACCCGGCACATATCGCTGTTATATTCTAGAGAAAAGGAACGTTAAGTATGGGTTTGTTACACCAGCAGCGACATGTGAGCATGTTTGAACTAGAAATAATATGACGAAGTGTTAAGTGCTGACTGAGAATCGAACCCTAAACATATCGTTGTTGACTACACAAAAAGAGGCGATACTTACCGAATTTCTCACCACCAGCAGCTCGGAATTACATCCCTGAACTTACAGTGATCTCGCAAATAGTTCTGTGTCTCACTGGGAGTCAAAAACGTCAGATATCGTTAGTGTTGACAACGAATGAAAATTCATTAAAAATAAAAATTATTATCCACCAGCAGATAGGTGTTCTCATGCTAGAGCTTGAGAATACATAGTGAAAAGTTTAGTGCTGGGCCAGGATTCCAACCCATTCATGCGCAATATGTGGAGATGTTAAGGAATCTGCAGTTTTGAACAAACAACAAGTTGTAATCGCGCTGTATTGTCACGAAGGGATCAAATTCCACGTTAAGGGCGGTCTGAGTTGCATTCCCAGTTCAGAACCAATTTTATCGACATACAGAAGCTCAAATAAAAGTCGGAATAAGTGTCCTGTGACCATACACAGTGTTTGTTTCGTCACTAGAAATAAATAACTGGTATAAGAAAAGTTACTGGTGATAGAGTTTCTACATGTCGCCACTCCTTACTTTATTGTGGTTCCACCTAACGTCTACTTGGTAGAGAAGGATTATCATGTTTAATGTGATTTTCAGACCACAATGCCATTATACCTTCTTCACTTGGCGTAGCCAGAAGAGAATAGAATCTACCTCTCCTTATCAAAAAACGTCGGCAGAAGTTGGAATCGAACCGAGACCAACAGCATATGAAACTATCATCAGTCCGACAGACCACCACACCCACTTCTCTACGGCTCATTTCTCTATCATAACACCGTTGCGGCATAACAAGATGAGAATTCCGACACACAGGATCCCTGTAGTGGTTTGCAGGATGTTCAGTACATTCATTTACTTGGTTGACCGAATCGCCGTGAACTAGCTGCCTTGGCTACCCAGTGCATACATTCGACTCTATTTTGCAATCACCGAAATAAAATAACGTAACTACCACCTACACAGAACTGCCAACAGTGTAGGACGCAGAGATTTAAATAGGAAGTGTTCCTTTCGATTTGAGCTACTCTATTGCGCTATCTGTTTGTTGAAACCATCGTGCAGTGCAAAATAAATGCTGTAACTGTCTGTCTCTCAGAAGTCTATATCCGGCCATATGCATTATCTCACAGCACTGTGGAATGCCGAAGTTCTGGAGGAACTGTTGTTCACTTCCAGAGGTGCTGCACCTATGTCACAGCTAGTAGCGTAACGGTAAGCGTCATGCACTGATGATAAGACGTCGCTTGTTCTATTACATTCGCTACTACATTTTTTTTAAAACGCAATTCTGCTGTCTGCTAAAGCTATCAATTTAGTGGAACTTTGAACATAATTCTCTTCACTTCTCAACCCAAAATAGTCGCATGTGGAAAAAAGGCTAACTTCTGCGTCATTTTGTTCTTTTCAGGTTTAATAGATGGCCAGGCAGCAGATGCGCTCGAAGCTTTTGTATTATGTATGGGGAGAGCGCATCGTGCCAAAGTAGTCAGAAAAGTATTTTCTACATTAGTTGTCGTCTGGTAGTGGCATTTTATTCTTCTTCAAACCTTGTTAGACAGCTTTAACTCAGAACAAGTTTTCTACATGCATGTTATCAATAAACTGCATGTGCATTGTCAGACTGTTATAGATAACATCAGAGAATTCGCATATATCGTTGATGATTAATTTCTCTCTCATGTTTAGCATTGTTTTAACAACACTAAAAGAAACCTTACGAAAACTGTGCACTGTATTGTAAGAAAGAAAATAAAACTACCCACGATTACCTTACGACGAAAGTCTGTTTTAACAAAACTGAGTATCTGTACAAAAGCGTGCCTCTATCTGCACGAATTAGTAAAACACTATTCACTTAGATTTCGATTGGGTCTGTGTTTAAACGGTATGCTGTGTCATACTTAACAGGTATGCAAATGTGGCATTTCATAAATAAAGTTACGTATTCCTAGAAACCCAAAATTTGCTTGTCAGCAGCGGAAAGAGGCGTTACCTGTTGTGCAGCATTGTAAGTTTTTCACTATTGCACTGTGAGCTGAAAGTATTTTCTTACGATTTGCTTATCGATGTTTGATGTAACTGCTTGCAGCTCTTACACAGAAGGGATAAAAACTTTACAATCAGCGAGGCTGGAACCGCGAACCATAACAGTCGCGTTTGCACACTTCAGCACGTCAACACAGAGCTAGCGGGTAGGCATGGTTTGCGCCATCCTCTAAGGTCAATAGTGGTTACAACTCGTAAACCGCTATTTACAGGACGAGATTAGTTGCGATTGCCACGTTCAATGACTTTTCTGGGTTGAAGACCGTAAATTTACATTCTTCTGTTACACCTCAAGCGATAACAACTCAGGTTATTCAATGGAAATGACACGAGAAATCAAGTGAACTTTGAGGCTTAATTCCGTGCACACCAGGAAGTAACTCGTCGACCACAGAATTGTCAAACATACCTTGCGGCGTTGCCAAATCTCAGTTACATTACCAGCAGGAAGAAGACGAGCCGATGTGATCCTACAGAGGGCTGGGAAGTGACCATAGCTGGCGCCTCAAAGACGCGACCGCTACGGCCTAGAATACGTAATGCGTCTGATTCGCATTTCTGTAACTAGGTTTAGGGACTGGAGCTTAGTTGCTAATAATACTCAGAACTGACTGCTACTAAGCATCATAAATCAATAACTCTCATAGTTGTTTTTATATTTCTTTCGTAACTGTAGTCAAAACTAAGAAATTCATTCACGGACGTTTTCGTGACTCGCAGATAGTCGAGCACAACAAAAAAATAAAAAGAGAATGTGAGTGTGTGTGTGAGAGAGAGTGACAGAGAGAGAGAGAGGGAGGGAGGGAGAGAGAGAGAGAGAGAGAGAGAGAGCGAGAGAGAGAGGGTAAAAAATTGTTGTAAAGACATTGAATACTGGTATGTAAAGAAATCTTTCATTAAAATAACTCGCTTCACATCATTACGAAATGTCGTATTCATGATCTATGGAACCAGTATTAATCTAATCTAATCATATCATATTGCTGACTATCCATGATGAGTCATGAAGTACCGAAATTTTCGCCTATATCAGTAACCAAATCTAAACTTGAAAATAAAAGACGACAGTTTTTCTAATAAACCGGGACTCCCATCAAGACCCTTCCATTCCTGTTAACTAACCATGAAAGATGTCTCATAAACCTCAAATCAGAAGTAACGAAGTGTGTATGAATTTAAAGATGAAGCGCATGATGTGAAGTTCTGCGACGGAGATACGAACCCAAGACGTAATCGGATTGTTAACTAAGTGAAACCAAATGTTACGTATAGGTTTTTCTTGCCACCTACTAGGTGTTTAATCTAAAATAAGGACACAAATTTTTGTGCCTGAGCGACAATCGAACTGCACTCCTATCGTTCTTCTTTATTGTCCACGAATATTGCTTAAGTATCAATTGCTTACTCACCAATAGTAGGATGTGTGCGTGTTAGTCCAGAAATTGTTGTCAACATGAACAGACATTAAAAATGCACGTTAATTTTCACCAGCAGACTGGTATGCACGTGATAGGGCTTGAAATGAAATTATGAACATTTTTGCACTGGATCAGGATCCGGACCCACATACTTACCTTTGGAGGAGACCTAGAGAAAATTGCAGTCTTGGGAAAAGGAACGAAATGATTGAACTATACTGTTCCGAGAGATTCAGATCCTCGAAAGATGAGATACGAATTCGAATCACAGTCCAGCACCAAATTTTTCAACGTCTCTAATTCAATAAAGTACAAGTAAAATAAGAGCCTTGTTCCTTTAGGCGGCTATCAGTTCATCAAATAAAATAAAATTTTCTAATGTAAGTAAGTTTACTGGTTACAGTATTTCTGTTTACCCTGACCTCCACCTATGTCATTTTCCAACGTAAACCGGCTCTGCCCAGTTTCGAATGAAGGAACGTGATGTTTAATGCGGATTCTGGATTATAACAGCTTTCTCTTGAGGTTACCAGAGGTAAAGTAAATCTATTTGTGCCTCTTAAAAGCAAATGCCTGAACCCACGCATTGCACTTGTGATAGTTCGTTCCACCAGACCATTGCGGCCACATTTCCCAGCCCCAGGAGTGTGCTGTAATGGATGAGGTGCTTAGCTTACTAAACTAGTCACGGTGGAAAAAACGCGAGTTAATTAAATTGTTAAGTAGAAGCAAGCTTCTGACGTGGAGATTATGTTATTCTCATGTCAGCAGGATGTAAAAACTCTTCTAGGCATCATAGCCACGATTTGAAGCCATTTGGAAATTTTCACTAATTCAGGAAATTTCTGAGTTCGAGAAAACCCACTGTGAAGTGTGAAGTTACCGGATAATTCGATTATCACCGTCATTATTACTATCATTTTCTTCATACCGCTGCTGGAACTCATGTGCTTGAAGATCATTTAAGGCCTTTTGGTCATTATAGAAGTAGTTGCCCAAGAAGAGGTTCTTTCCCTGTCTACGGAGTCTTTTTCATGTTAATATCGAACATCAGCAATTACTCGCAGATTACATTAAAACTAAAGTAACTGATGAATCCATTACTTGATAACAAAAACGCGCTGCCTTTCTTAATTTACTTGCGCCTAGAAATGGCTGTCGAATACTGCCGAACCAAAAGCCACGGGATCTTACCGCCTTCCAATATACGTCACTGTCGGTTCTTCGGTATGATTTGGTCGACGTGGCCTGTTTCAAGTTGTGTATGACACAGAATGTTTTAGAAAATCAATTGTTTTCCTTTGCAATAAACAGAAAGATTTTCATTCTAAGCTATCCAAGTCCAAAATTTTCGCAATATTAGTTCAAATTTAATATTCGCTTCCATAATGTAAGGAAAGTATTTCACAGTTGCAAAACCCGCATCCGACTCACTGTCCTTACACTTAGTCGCTGGCCATAAATTCGGGCTCAAAGTGACGCCAGTTTAAGTAACCTAATGTAGCGAAGACTGTTTGCCAGTGCTTTTTCTCACCGGAAAATAAGCAATTCACTCATTGGGCTCCATAAGTACACTGTAACAGTAATTTCTGTGTGTATGCAATGCATACAGATTGTAGAATTTAGTGGTGCTCTCTCTTCCACTTCTGTGTACAACATGCCTGACCTAAACGGGCCCTTTATCATTACAGTCCCTGGGCGGTGCAACATCATATTGACGACAGTAATGTGCTTATACTGACAACCTCATTATTCGTTTTACCCGATTTTGTAATCATTTAAGTAAACAACATGACCTTCGAGTGGGAGACATTTCCTCCCCCTTTTCCTTCTGTGAAATTTATCAGTAAGCTTTTTGCCTTCGAACCAGCGAAATGTGGCAGAGTACGGCTGGTAAACGATTTACAAACCACGATTTAGTGCCGTTATCTCAAATAGGAAAAGCTCTTTATCCAGGTACGAAGGTTGTAAAACAAACTTCCCACAGTTTGCGACCTCATTTTAATACCTCGTGGGAGCAGGCATAATATTTTGCCTTTTGAACACCGAACAATAACACACAAAGATAGCAGATGGAAGGATACAAAGAAAAAATCAGACTCATGGGTGTGGATTCATTTCATTAAAAGTTCATCATAAGATGACTAAACAAGAGGGAAACATTACGAAAGCAATGAATACGCTTGTTAGAGTACATTATTTGTATAGATCTGAAGATGAAAAAGCGCAGATCTGCACAGTACCCGCATCTGCACTTTAGTTTCTGTCTTAATGGCCATAATTTTTAGTTTCTTCTCTTCTGAAGTAGCAAATGAATTGATTATTACGTGGTACAGAATAATTAGGTAACTGTGTTTCTTACAGCTTCCATTCGCACCAACATTTTTCTACATTCTCGTGCAATTCATGAAATTCTACTTTTATGATCACAAGACTGCACATAGATGCAATCGATTTCGAGGTTCAAAGTGTTTGTTATCTTACTTTTCGTGACAGGTTGGCAAAGTTGATTTCCAAAGACTTTTTATTGTACTGAAATAATCTTTTGTAACAAAGTAAAAAAAAAAAAAATGGTTCAAACGGCTCTGAGCACTATGGGACTTAACATCTATGGTCATGGGTCCCCTAGAACTTAGAACTACTTAAACCCAACTAACCTAAGGACACCACACAACACCCAGCCATTACGAGGCAGAGAAAATCCCTGACACTGCCGGGAATCGAACCCGGGAACCCGGGCGTGGGAAGCGAGAACGCTACCGCACGACCACGAGATGCTGGCACAAAGTAACAAGGTAAGTGTTTTATTCGTATATATTTTGTGGGAAACTGTAATCGTGGTAGAAGATTACACACCTAAATGTTTGACACAGCTGGTAGGAGAAAACGCTGCATATTAACCAAACCCAGCGCCTCCTCTCCGTATCCTCCTATGACACGAGCATAGGATTTTCCTCCTCTAACGCTACAGAGCTGTTCCTAGCACAGCTGAGAATTGGCAACATCGTCAGAAACATTTGGCAACACTGTGACAGTGCAATTACTTCCGCGTATGGTACTGAACTGACTCGCTAAATTCACTTTATATTCCCTTTCCATTAGAATGACTCGTGGTATATAATCCTCACGTAAACTAAGATACTGAGACAGAAATTTCAATTTTTTGGCTTGAGAAATGCTATTCTTCACACAAGTGACAACTTTTAACATCTTTCACGATGCGTTATGAGGCTGAGCCAACAATACCATACCGAGAGTGGCGCGTTGGCAGCAGTGTGTCCGTAGCCCCGTGGTACCGCCCGTGTATCGTGTTCCAACGGTTAAGAAAATCGTCAGTTCCAACTGTGGTACGGGCAGAATGTGCGAGATTTTTTTTTTGTGTATTAATTCATGGAGCTGCGAATTCCCAGAAAAAATTCTGTAACAAATTCAGAAGAAAACCTTTACACATCAAATCCTCTTGGCAGCTCGACTTAGTAACTTGTGTTAATGATCGTAGATCTCGGCTTTCTGACTGCCTAGCTGCTATACAATACAAGCGTCTCTGAAGAAATTCGAATCGACCGTCAACGATACGAAATTCAATAATGTTCTTCACTTAAGACTCCCATCCCAAGGTGATAAGTATGAATGAAATAAATTGATTAGCAAATCGCAAGAAAATACTTTCGGCTCATAGTGCAATGGTGAAAAACTTACAATGCTGCACAACAGGTAACGCCTCTTTCCGCTGCTGACAAGCAAATTTTGAGTTTCTAGGAATACGTAACTTTATTTATGAAATGCCACGTTTACATACCTGTTGAGTATGACACAGCATACCGTTTAAACACAGACCCAATCGAAATCTAAGTGAATAGTGTTTTACTAATTCGTGCAGATAGAGGCACGCTTTTGTACAGATACTCAGTTTTGTTAAAACAGACTTTCGTCGTAAGGTAATCGTGGGTAGTTTTATTTTCTTTCTTACAATACAGTGCACAGTTTTCGTAAGGTTTCTTTTAGTGTTGTTAAAACAATGCTAAACATGAGAGAGAAATTAATCATCAACGATATATGCGAATTCTCTGATGTTATCTATAACAGTCTGACAATGCACATGCAGTTTATTGATAACATGCATGTAGAAAACTTGTTCTGAGTTAAAGCTGTCTAACAAGGTTTGAAGAAGAATAAAATGCCACTACCAGACGACAGCTAATGTAGAAAATACTTTTCTGACTACTTTGGCACGATGCGCTCTCCCCATACATAATACAAAAGCTTCGAGCGCATCTGCTGCCTGGCCATCTATTAAACCTGAAAAGAACAAAATGACGCAGAAGTTAGCCTTTTTTCCACATGCGACTATTTTGGGTTGAGAAGTGAAGAGAATTATGTTCAAAGTTCCACTAAATTGATAGCTTTAGCAGACAGCAGAATTGCATTTTAAAAAAAAGTGTAGTAGCGAATGTAATAGAACACGCGACGTCTTATCATCAGTGCATGACGCTTACCGTTACGCTACTAGCTGTGACATAGGTGCAGCACCTCTGGAAGTGAACAACAGTTCCTCCAGAACTTCGGCATTCCACAGTGCTGTGAGATAATGCATATGGCCGGATATAGACTTCTGAGAGACAGACAGTTACAGCATTTATTTTGCACTGCACGATGGTTTCAACAAACAGATAGCGCAATAGAGTAGCTCAAATCGAAAGGAACACTTCCTATTTAAATTTCTGCGTCCTACACTGTTGGCAGTTCTGTGTAGGTGGTAGTTACGTTATTTTATTTCGGTGATTGCAAAATAGAGTCGAATGTATGCACTGGGTAGCCAAGGCAGCTAGTTCACGGCGATTCGGTCAACCAAGTAAATGAATGTACTGAACATCCTGCAAACCACTACAGGGATCCTGTGTGTCGGAATTCTCATCTTGTTATGCCGCAACGGTGTTATGATAGAGAAATGAGCCGTAGAGAAGTGGGTGTGGTGGTCTGTCGGACTGATGATAGTTTCATATGCTGTTGGTCTCGGTTCGATTCCAACTTCTGCCGACGTTTTTTGATAAGGAGAGGTAGATTCTATTCTCTTCTGGCTACGCCAAGTGAAGAAGGTATAATGGCATTGTGGTCTGAAAATCACATTAAACATGATAATCCTTCTCTACCAAGTAGACGTTAGGTGGAACCACAATAAAGTAAGGAGTGGCGACATGTAGAAACTCTACCACCAGTAACTTTTCTTATACTAGTTATTTATTTCTAGTGACGAAACAAACTCAGACCGCCCTTAACGCGGAATTTGATCCCTTCGTGACAATACAGCGCGACTACAACTTGTTGTTTTTTCAAAACTGCAGATTCCTTAACATCTCCACATATTGCGCATGAATGGGTTGGAATCCTGGCCCAGCACTAAACTTTTCACTATGTATTCTCAAGCTCTAGCATGAGAACACCTATCTGCTGGTGGATAAGAATTTTTATTTTTAATGAATTTTCATTCGTTGTCAACACTAACGACATCTGACGTTTTTGACTCCCAGTGAGACACAGAACTATTTGCGAGATCACTGTAAGTTCAGGGATGTTATTCCGAGCTGCTGGTGGTGAAAAATTCGGTAAGTGTCGCCTCTTTTTGTGTAGTCAACAACGATATGTTTAGGGTTCGATTCTCAGTCAGCACTGAACACTTCGTCATATTATTTCTAGTTCAAACATGCTCACATGTCGCTGCTGGTGTAACAAACCCATACTTAACGTTCCTTTTCTCTAGAATATAACAGCGATATGTGCCGGGTTGGAGTTCTGGAAAGGAAAAATTAATGTTTCGTCTCGTCATTTCATTTAATGCAACTACCTACTGCCGAGAAAATCCGATGTGTCAAAGTCGATTGTGATTCGATAACAATCCGATTAGGTTCTGGGTTCGAATCCCTGTCCAACACAAAGCCTTACCTCACTGCATTTCAAGTAAGTTACTTGTGAAGAAGCAGTATTTAACATCTCTCGTAGTTCGTTAAGAGGGACAATAGATGCTGGGTAGGAATTCGCGACCGTTAAAAATGTTTACGTTATGTAATTTAAAGTTGATATTTCTTAACTGATACTGTCTAAAATCGAGGTATATCACTCTCTTTATGCCTAGTCAGGAATGACTTTTAATTTCCGTCAGCCACGAAATCTTAGGCTGCGTGATTGGTTCAAATGGCTCTGAGCACTATGGGACACAACATCTAAGGTCATCAGTCCCCTAGAACGTAGAACTACTTAAACCTAACTAACCTAAGGACATCACACACATCCAACCCCGAGGCAGGATTCGAACCTGCGACCGTAGCAGTCACGCGGTTCCAGACTGAAGTCCCTAGAACCGCACGGCCACCGCGGCCTAGCCTGCATGACCTGGTTTGAATCCATATGCAGAACGAGGCGGTTCGTCGTGGCATTTGAAGTTCACACATATTCTCAACTAGCTCCTCGTGAATGACGTAAATTTTTAATGACATTTTGTGTTAAATAACAAGTATGGTATGTTACTTTGAAGAGGAAATCATGAATACGACGAACTTACTACGTGCATTACCTATCTGACGTAATAATGAGAGTGCTAACATTTCAGGTAAGTCAGTTATTGCAATAAATGCGAGCTTACAAGCCTTAAGGACAGTCTTACCCGTGATGAGGTGTTCCCTGATATTTTTAGTATCGTGGTATTACTTTACATCCTGTTATAGCGATACAGAGCAGTGTTTTCAAGTGGTGACTTTTTGGAACCATTTTCAATAGTCAAACGACTGTACCAAGGAGCGATTAGAGGACCTGCTAGATAGCTGCGTTATGTAGGTCGCATGGGAATAAGGTGAATTCAATTCAGGTCGTTCGGATGCTTTTGAGCACGTCTGTACATAAAATCAGAAGTTAAATATCAAATGTTTTCACCAATAGCGAAATGCTGGAACCTTAATTGACGATAGAATTGTTTTTGCCTGACTGGGATTCGAGCCCAGGATCTAGCACCGTCGTTTTCTAGCCAGGAACAGACGATAAATAGCTGTTGTTGGTTCACCAGTAGCGAGATGGGCGCATGTTTAGCTAGACATCAGGCGACGAAAAGTTCTGTGCTGAATGGAATTCAAACCCCGCACACGTGGTCATGAAGAAACGTTAACTATCAAATTCTTTTCCAATAATAGCTAGGAATGGCATGTTTGTACTGTCAATGATGTGGTGGAAAATACTCTGCTGGCTAGAAGTTGAATCCACAACATGTCGTCGTTGGTGATCACAACGAACACAACGTGAAACCCAAATCCGTTTTCACCAGTAGAATGGAGAGGAATGTTTGAACTTGAAAAGATGTAAGGAAACGTTTGATTTTGTAATGTTGTGATAAAACGCTCATCATGTGGCTGTGAGTTGAAACGGACACGCTACAGCTGACAACGCACGAAGAGACGTTGAAAATGCAACTATTTTTCACCAGTAGTTCGGAGTGCACATGCGAGGGCTTGGAATGAAATAATGAATATTTTGTGCTGATCAGGATTCGAAACCAGATAGGTGCCTTTCGAGGACGCCTAGAAGAGTTTGCAATCTTCAGGAACATAGAGAAATCGAATTCTAATCCCAGTCCAGCACCACAATTTTCAACGTCTCAGTTTCAAATCAAATAAGACCCTTGTGAACTTACATGGCCATTGGTTCATTAAAATGAAATACGTTTTCTAGTTTACGACGGCTTGCTGGTGACAGAGTCT
The DNA here is from genome assembly GCF_023898315.1 of Schistocerca nitens. Lineage (NCBI taxonomy): Eukaryota > Metazoa > Arthropoda > Insecta > Orthoptera > Acrididae > Schistocerca > Schistocerca nitens. Next base: position 703,987,431 of record NC_064617.1, on the reverse strand, counting down.
CTGCCTTCAGGGGTTTCTCCATCTGTCACAGCTCAAACGAATGCCGCTCTGCCCCAGTCGGCAGCGAAGGGATGTTATCTTGACTGCGGATATTGAACTACGGAGCTTACAGGCGTTCTACACTTGGCGTTACTAGGGGTGAAGGAGAGCTACTTGCGTGTATTAAAAATTTACGCCCGACGTGAGATGTGAACCTACACGTTTTGCACCCCCTGCCAAGCACATAATTATGAATTGCAGAGTATTCATTTGGATGTAGATGCAGATGTCAATGGACGGGTAACAGGAAGGAGGGCGGGAGCTGGGAACGGATGGAAGTGCAGAAGTGCAAAATATAAGCGTGAAATGCTTGCAAAGTATTGCTTATTTAGACGTGTGCCACAGTTCGTTTTATCTTAGGACCGAGAGATAAGGAAGGACTGTTCTCAGAACGAAGAATGGGTTACAGGGAAGGGGAGATCAACGAATACGGTTTCATTGGTGGTGAAAGGAATGATAGAGAGTAAAGACAGCAGCAATTAAAAGAGAAAATGTAGCGTCATTGCAAACCGCTCGATTTGTTTACAAAATTTTGGGGGAGTGTAATAGAAGGGCACTTGCGGTGATAGTGACAGAGAGAGAGCGTGTGAGAGAGAATAGAAGAGATATTAACAACGAGTAAACATAAATGTTCATATGTGTGTGAAACCTTAAGGGACTTAACTGCTAAGGTCATCAGTCCCTAATCTTACAACTACTTAACCTTAATTATCCTAAGGACAAACATACACACCCATGCCAGAGAGAGGTCTCGAACCTCCGCCGGGACCAGCCTCACAGTCCATGACTGCAGCGCCTAATACCGCTCGGCTAATCCCGCGCGGCGACTAAACATAATATGAAATCGTTGGCGTATTCTGTGGAGGACGGAGGGTGTATTCATGGATGGAGGGGAAGAGAGAGACGTATTTGAAATAACAAAAACTACTGTGACAGAGTCCATCTACGCTGATTACTTTGTAATGTAGACACGGTATAAATGAAATCAAAATAGAATACTTACCAAACTGTATATTCAAAAGAAACCCACTTGAATTAAAAATGGCAACTCAAAGGAAAGCTAACCCATATTGTATCTTTTCTGTTGCCACGCGATCTTCCACTAGCTTCCAGTGAGGAAAAATGGCCGGCCGAAGTTGCCGAGCGGTTCTAGGCGCAACAGTCTGGAACCGCGCGACAGCTACGGTCGCAGGTTCGAATCCTGCCTCGAGCTTGGATGTGTGTGATGTCCTTAGGATAGTTAGGTTTAAGTAGTTCTACGTTCTAGGGGACTGATGACCTCAGCAGTTAAGTCCCATAGTGCTCAGAGCCATTTGAATTTTGAGGAAAATGACGAAAAAGAAAACATAACAAAACATTTTAAGAACTCAAATATTTTATCCAGAATCCTTCATTATTTTGTACTTCTATCACGCGTCTTGGAATAGAACGTATAAGCCGTCGGACGTAACAGCCTGAAGAAGCAACTTCCTCCCAGGCTTCCAGGACGCAGTCCCAAAGAGCGTCCGCAGTAGTTGGTTGGTTTCGTGGCCAGTTCTCTGTTAATGTTCTGGCGACCTCAGCCCACATGTTTTCCATGGAGTTCATATCAGCCGCCCGTGGCGGCCAGTCCATGACGCTGACGCCAATCGTGGATTTGGGAGAGAGTAAAGACAATACGTGCTGAACAAATGCAGACTTGTGAATGGGAGAATGGTCCTCTTCCAATATGATGTCCCCTTCTGCGTACAGCATTCATACTGACGGAAGCATCACTTTTTCCAATATGTGGGCATACAGCGCGCTGTCCAGAGTTCCTTCTATCCTGTGAAGAATTCCTGTTTTGAGGAAGAGTTATGGAAAACAAAAATGAAACGATGGAAGCAATTCGTGAAGGATAGCTTACTAACCGATCCCTGTGGTATCCCATATAAAACAGCCGGCGAGAAAATAACAGACCTATCCACGCTGATGTTAACAGAAAGTTGTGATCAGTCAGCCAGCCGCCCTTCTGATGGGAACATTGCTTTCTGACGACGCAGAAGAAGGAGAGACAGAGGATCAGCGCAGTTTACGAATAATGTTGTAGGAATACCATACAAATACCCAATTTCAGTTCGCCTTTGCACAAGAAGAAACTAGGCAAATAATTTTAAAACTGAAAATAATTGCAGGATCAGATGGACCCGTGCCCTTTGTAATCAATTACGTAGTTACTTGCGCGAACGAATGTCTCTTGCAAGGTAGGCTGCCTGCACCGTGGAAGAATGCTGAAGTGGTAACAATTAGTAAATGGTAAGACAAGGATCCGATGATGCCGGAAGTCTACAGACCAATCTATCTTTTGAACGTTCTCGATAAGATTTTTGGAAAACTATTGTGCAAGAGATTACAAGATCGTTGATTGCTGCAAGGGATGAGCCCTCACCAGAAGAGGTCTATGTGATCGCCGTAATGCTTATTGACACCAGTGCTTACTAATTTAAGTTATATATTACAGCACTGAAGATGGTCACGAAGTGACCGAAAATCGATTTCGCGATAATAAACAAAAATATACGACCAATGCTGTCTCTCCTTCCAAGTATACCCATTATCTGGTCGTAGTGCAGAGGACACTATGGAGTCGCCAATCAATAAGCCAACCGAAGACGCAATTAATAAAGCGATTTAGGTAGCGACAGATACTCATTGCATGTACACTCTAGCGGTGATGATCGATATTGCAGGTGCTTTCGATAGCGTATGGTGGCTGTCTTTCTTTGGTCGCCTTACAGTGTTGGAGTGTCCAGAAGTGCTTTACAACTGCCTGAGAGATTATTGCCACGGACGACATGATTTTTAATATGCCAGGGAAAGGAAATAACGAAGAAATTAACAAAAGGCTGTCTGCAGGGGTCAGTGTGTCTTCCTGAGTTTTGGGATGTAGCCCTGGAGCTCACTCTACAGCAGTTACAAGACAATCTACAACAGCATTATTCGAAGGATATGGTGCGATTGTTTAGGCTCACAGATTGCAGCTAGTAATGCCAGCCTCATTAGTAACTAGAGTTCAACGAGGAGTGTTAATATGATTAACAGGTGCCTACTGCATTATCCCGAATGATGCTTTGTTAGTGATTCTAGGAAGGCGCCCACTGGACTTGGAAATTAGTCTTTTACTGGTTAGAGAAAGGCAGTCATGTGGAAGTACGGAGGATACTTGGAACTGAGGCCAGTACACAGTTCCTAACATCATAGCGACACTAAAATATAGATTTCTGAACCCGCCGAGTGGAGTGATACATTACCTGATTTGCCATGGCCGGTACGTTACGTATCTATACAAAATAAAAAGGAATATGAATGACAGTTGAGTCTGAGGCATTGTGGGCACGCTAGAAGACACATTGTGGGACTGCGCATTCTGAGAATATGCGGAGGGTAATAGCTGTCGGGCATTAAGGATGTTGGATCCCAAAGGAACATTAAGGAGCGAGTCGACATGGCGCATATCGGACGATACTGTAGACGCAATATCCAGGAATACCCAGCATGACTTCACGGTATTCAACCACACATCAGCATGCTGTCGCCCCGCCTAGACGACGTATTGTTCAGATAGAGAGAAGACAAATGAGGTCGGGCAGTGACTGAATGAAATAGTTTCTCAAGAATTTACAATGCGTTAGTGAAAGTGATCATGGAAGTGTGGACTTTAAGGCGTAACAGTGATTGGTGGAACTGTTTGTTAACGTGCAAACGCTGCTGGCATAGTATGAGAGTGGATCCAGTAGCGGAAATAACCATTTACAAGTTAAATACACCAAAACTAAAGAACAAACACATAACATATTGTGTAGTGCTTATGGCAGAAATACTAATTGGATAACAGGTTACGGGTGTTATTGTAGTTTTGTAGTAGAACGACTAGTAGTAATATTAAAAAAAATGAAGTTTGTGACCGGACTGGAGTAGGTTGGTGGTGGGAGGATGCATGTGGGACACGTCTTGCATCTAGGTCTATTACAGGGGTACGAGCCATGATGTAAGGTGTTGAGAGCAGGGGTTGTGAAGGGATGGACGAGTATATTGTGCAATATATTCGTCCATCCCTACACAACCCCTGCTGCCTACCCCTTAGCCCATGGCTCATACCCCTGTAATAGACCTAGATGCAAGACGTGTTCCAAACATCCTCCCACCACCGCCTACTCCAGTCCAAACATCACCCATCTCATCAAAGGTGGGGCTTCCTGTCAAATCAGTCATGTGATCTATAAGCTAAGTTCCGATGATTGTGCTGTATTCTATGTGGGCATGACAACCAACTAGCTGTCTGTCCACATGAATTGCCACCAACAAACTGTGGCCGAGAAACATGTTGATCACCCTGTTGGTGAGCACACTGGCAAACACGACATCCTTCATTTCAATGACTGCTTCACATCCTGTGCCACATGGATCATTCCCACCAACGCCAGCTTTTCTGAATTGCTCAGGTAAGAACTTTCCTTGAAATACACCCTACATTCCTGTAATCCTCCTGGCCCCAGCCTTCCCTAGTCACTGTTCTTACGCATCCATCCCCTTCCCTGCTCCCATTCCAGCACTATACAGCCTTCATTCCACCATCGCACCCATTCTTTTTTCTTGTCTCCTTTTCCACTACCCCCGTCCCTACCTCCTCCCCACCTCTTCCCTGCCCTCTGTCTAACCTGCAGCACTTTAATGTGCTATCCCTCCCCTTCCCTGCCCTAGCTTCCGCCTTAACCCCATCCAGTCGTCACTCCCATCATGCACTGGTGCTGCTGCTCGCAGTGTGGTTTCAGTTGCCTGAGACTGCAGTCGTGTGTGTTAGTTACGTTTGTGTGTGTGTGTGTCTGTGTTCTATTTTGACGAAGGTCTTACTGGCCGAAAGCTTTACTTGTGACAGTCTTTTTGTCGTGCCTATCTGTGACTCAACATCCCTACTATATGGTGAGTAGCAATTTTCCCTTTCATACTATCGTTTCATTCCATCCTGGATTTTCCATTGTTTAAAAAATGAAATATCAGAAACACATAGTTAGGGTATAAATTTGTTATTATCCAAAAAAATGTAATTTGTGTGGCTTATTTTAACTTTTCTGATAACAGGCTGTAGTTGTGAAGAATAAATAAATAGTAATAACTTCAATACAAAGTTGCAGTGTTCCACAATAATATTTATTTCGTTATGAAACGACTTTCCGCTTCTTAGGCATCGTCAGATGCATTAACACTAAAGAGACAGTCCACACCACTTCGGCGAGAATTCATAGCAGTTAAAAGATTGCTGTACAACACTACGTGATATTTTATAACTATATTGACAGAAAACACACACTGACACTGAACAAATAAATCTTATGTCACAGAATATTCAGATATTAAAACTATATGAATGCATAAGCCAAAAATGTTGTGACTAATGGCACAGACTACTAATCATATGGAGAAACTAGTGAATGTAACGAATAGACCAAAAAAGGGGAGGGGGTGGAAGACAGAAGTATATGGAATGTGAATATGGAACAATTATAACAAGCTTATTATATAATGGTAAGAAAAATAATAACTGGGTGCTTCTACTTTAATCAGGGACAGTATTGGATCTGTGTTTGGTTATTAAGGAAAAATTCAGAATTCTTTCACTTGTGTTTATTAATGGCCAGAATTTCAAGTAATGTTACTTTTCTGCTTTTAGTTCCTTTATGGAGAGGATCACATGAATGACAGTCATTCAGAGCATGTTCAGCAAAGGTGGAACCTTTACTTCTTAGTCTCCAATTCCATTCAAGTTCAGTCAGTCTAGTAGTTAAGCCCTACCTGATTGACCTACACATAATATATATTGTTGTGGAATATTAATACTGTAAGTTATTAATATGTCCATAACCCTCCCAGAAGCAACGGAATATTCCATAAATAAATAAATAAGATAAATAAAACAAACATGCGATAGTCCTCGCTGAATTCCGCAGAATGCCACTCAGTGTCCTATTTGACTTTGACTCTACACCATGCAATTGTCTGAGGTCTATGCTATGTTGGTAGCGGTAAACGAACATGGGAACTTCAGCCTCGCTTCCAGATACCTGTTTACGATGGATGGTCTGTTGTCATCCACTTGTCTCTGATAACCAGCCGAACAACACTACGATATCGTCGTTGTGTAGCCCTCCTGGATGGAACTGTGGCTGCTCTCCATGACACATTACAGTTCTGAGCATCATATCTCCACCAGTCGGTCTGCAGTCATGGCGCTAGAACGAAGTTCTTGCGATCTGTTGGAGTGATGCTCTCACGTCCCTCGTTTTAATTGTTCCATCTTCTTCGAAGTCAGAAGTGTAGTGGTATGCTGCACGCGCACGTCCTCTAGCCGCGTTGTGTCGCGATCTCGGCACTTAAGTTGGGTTCTCCCGATAGCCACTATGCCTCTCACCGTTCTTCTGTACTGATAGTAATCTCTCTGCATTTGTATTTTTAACGTATGTCTCAGACACGGGAGTACGGGAGACATATTTTCAGCCTTTCTTCTCCGTTGTTAAATTCATTATTTCCATCAAAATGTCATCAGGAATATCAGTTTGGTGGCGTTTCCATTTTCGACAATGTTGATTAATACTTGAGACCGGTGGCATCTTCTATTTGTAATTGATTTAGGAGGTACAATGACGGATTAAAATACCGTACAGTAGTGGGAATGAAGTATTCGTTTTCTAATAGCGATACATTAACTTCGTAACGAGCATTGTGTGTCACATATTGTTGCGAAATAATGGCTGCAGCTTCATCCATAATGCCCGTTATCTTGGCGCTGCCATTCTTCTACAGAGGGTAGGAAACAAAACCGGCTTAAAACATTCACAGAAGCACCGGGCAGGATCCGGCGCGCCTTTTCGCTGCCATCGGAATTCGATAGCGGCTCTAGCTGTCGCTACCCGGGACTCGACCCCTCCCCACGCCAGCAGGTCCGCGCGGGACCCCCTCCACGGGCAGACGACCTGTCGGAAGCGTCCGAACATCTTGTAGTGGGCTCCAAACTAGGCCTTGTTCTCAGCTAGTCTCCATCTGTCTCTAACGTGACCTAGTTCTGACTACCGTTCGAATTATAAATAACTTCAGTTTTATCATTAAAAAGTCAGTATTTCTATGTCGTTGGGAAGATAGGGACAAGAAGCCGATATTAATGGTTAACTATTTTTAATACCTTTATTTTCTGCATGTTTTAATACGATGGTATTTTGCTACACTGTACTTAGTTACACTACTGGTAATTAATTTTGCATAATCAGAAATGGTGGCAAATAACATTTAGTTTATTGTTTATGTACAGCATGTTTTTGTAGGAAGAATGTGCACTGGTATGCGGAACATTATCACCACTTTTTTTGTCCTTCTCTGGAACACAATACAGCAGCGATTTCGCGGGCTTGGATTCGACAAATCTTTTGTAGATTTTCAGATGATACTCAGTTCCCTTAAATACCTAGCCGGTGGTTTGTGGGCGCGGAGACGCCCAATACCTTCCCAGATAAATTCCATCGAATTTAGATAAGTCAGATTTGTTAGCCAAGACATCAACGTGAGTTCACTACATGCACCTCAAACCACTGGAACACGATTACGACTTTATGACGATGCTTTTGTCGACAAACTAATTCAAAGTGACAGATTATAACAGGCTGATATACTAATTGTATTGCAACTGAAATATTGAAGGAACTGAAATATTGTCGCAATTGAAAGGTCAAGATGTTTTCTTTCACGTAATGCTGATTCCTGAAAGTTACGGAAAATACAGTAGTTAATGCTTGCTTGTGTTTCAGTGGCTTTTTCCGTATAGCTTATACCTATTAACCTGAAAATTTCTATCAAATTCCACCATTTTAGACCATCGAACGCTTTTCCTACATCGACATTTGCTATGAAAGTTTCTTGAATTTACTTGCTTTCAAAGCAAGTCTTAAGTAAACTCAAGAAACTTATTCAAAACCGTCCTGAGATTGTTAGTGTGCTTAAACGGGACTCTCGGAGTGGATGATACTTGTTCTACTGCTGTAAAATCACGTATCTGTAGAGAGGACAATACATCCCAAAAGAATTATGACCGTCTTTGTTTGTAGGTTTTAACTACTAATCCATTCTTCATAGATGTGCATGATGTATGAATCGGCGAAACATCGTGTACAATCGATGTTCGATACACGAAATTATAGCTCCAGCGTACCTTGTGAACAATTGATAAACTGTATTCTTGAAGAAACGGTACACTTTTGCTCTACACAAGCTATACATTTTCTCTGACAAGCCCACATTAATTACATAAATGAGCGTTAACTGAAAATTATAAAAATGGTGACTGCGAACAATGTGTATTCTATACAAGAAATTTAGTTGTAAGAACATCTAAATCTACATCTACATCTGCGTGGTTACTCAGCTATTCGCAATAAAGTGCCTGGCAGAGTGTTCAATGAACACCCTCAAACTGCCTCCCTACCGTTCCATTCTCGAACGGCGCGCTGGAAAAACGAGCAGTTAAATTATTCTGTGCAAGCCCTGATTTCTCTTATTTTATCGTGGTCATCATTTCTTCGTATGTAGGTGGGTGCCAACGGAATGTTTTCGCAATCGGGGAGAAAACTGGTGATTGAAATTTCATGAGAAGATCCCGTCGCAACGAAAAACGCCACTCATTTAATGATGGCCACTCCAATTCACATATCATGTCTTTAGCAATAACTTCCCTATTTCGCGATAATACGAAGTGAGCTGCCCTTCTGGATACTTTTTCGATGTCATCCGTCAGACCCACCTGATGCGGATCCCACACCGAACAGGAATAGTGTGGACAAGGATGCAAATACTCTAAGACGGCTACTCATATTGTCTCCTATGTCGTTATATAAATAAGGAACAAAATGAACAAGCTCTCGAATGGAAGTACTGTAAATCTCCTTCAGTTTTTCCTCTGACAAATTTCTCTTCACAGAGCAAAAGCCGTGGCCCAAAAAAAGTGCTTAGATCTCTCACAGGCGAATTGATAATCTTTATTATTATATATCAAGGGGGGGGGGGGGGGGGGAAGCGGTGGTTGTGTACAAGTAAGATTGTCAAACTGTAGGTGAAACCACCCTGGAGGGGTATCTGTTAAGAGGCCAGGCAAACGTGTGGCTCCTGAGGAAGGGCAGCAGCCCCCTCAGTAGTTGCAGGGACAACAGCCTAGATGATAGACTCATGTGGTCTTGTAATGTTAACTAAACCGGACTTGCTGTGTTGTTACACGAACGGCTCAAAGTCAGGGGAAACGACAGCCGTAATTTTTCCCGAGGGCATGCAGTTTTACTGTATGGTTAAATGATAATAACGTCCTCTTGGGTAAAATATTCCCCCATTCGGATCCCCGGGCGGGGACTACTCACAAGGACGTCATTATCAAGAGAAAGAAAACTGGCGTTCTACGGATCGGAGAGGGGGATGTCAGATCCCTTAATCGGGCAGGTAGGTTACAAAATTTAAATGGATGGGTTAAAGCTGGATTTAGTGGGAATTAGTGAAGTTCGGTCGCAGGAGGATCAAGACTTCTGGTAAGGTGAATACAGGGTTATAAATACAAAATCAAACATTAGTAATGCAGGAATAGGTTTAATAATGAATAAAAAATAGGAGCGCGAGTAAGCTACTCCGAATTACATATTGAAAGCATTATTTTGACAAAGACAGACACGAAGCTTACGTCTACCACTGTAGTACAAGTTTATATGTCAACTAGCAACACAGATAACGAAGAGATTAAAGAGATGTATGATGAAATAAGAGAAATAATTCAGATAGTGAAGGCAGACGAAAATTTAATAGTAATGGGGGGGACTGGAATTCGATAGTAGGAAAAGTAATAGAAGGAAAAGTATTAGGTGAATATGGAAAGGGTGCAAGGAATGAAAGAGGAAGCCGCCTGATACAATTTTGCACAGAGCATAACTTAATCATAGCTAACACTTGGTTTAAGAATCATGAAAGAAGATTGTATACGTGGAAGAGGCCTGGAGACTCTTGAAGGTTTCAGATAGACTATGTAATGGTAAGAGAGAGATTTAGGAACCAGGTTTTAAATTACAGTGGCAGATGAGGACTCTGACCACAAGGTATTGGTTATGAACTATAGATTAAAACTGAAGGAACTGCAAAAAGTTGGCAATTTAAGGAGATAGGACCTGAACAAACTGAAAGCACCAGAGGCTGTAGAGTGTTTCAGAGAGGGCATTGCCGGTCGGTGTGGCCGAGCGGTTCTAGGCGCTACAGTTTGGAACCTCGCGACCGCCACGGTCGCAGGTTCGAATCCTGCATCAGGCATGGATGTGTGTGATGTCCTTAGGTTAGTTAGGTTCAAGTAGTTCTAGGAGACTGATGACCGCAGATGTTAAGTCCCATAGTGCCCAGAGCCATTTTTTTTAGAGAGGGCATTAGGGAACGATTGACAAGAACGGGGGAAAGAAATACAATAGAAAAATAATGGGTAACTTTGAGAGATGGAATAGTGAAGGCAGCAGAGGATCAAGTAGGTAAAAAGACGATTGCTAGTAGAAATCCTTGGGTGACGGAAGAGATACTGAATTTAATTGATGAAAGGAGAAAATATAAAAATACAGTAAATGAAGCCGGCAAAAAGGAATACAAACGTCTCAAAAATTAGATCGACAGGATGTGCAAAATGGCTAAGCAGGGATGGCTACAAGACAAATGTAAGGATGTAGAAGCATATATCACTAGGGGTAAGATAGATACTGCCCGCAGGCAAATTAAGGAGACCTCTGGAGGAATGAGAACGACTTGTACGAATATCAAGACCTCAGATGGAAAATCAGTTCTAAGTAAAGAAGGGACGGCAAAAAGGTGAAAGGAGTTTATAGAGGTCTATAAAAGGGCGAGGCACTTAAGGGCATTATTATGGACATGGAATAGGATGTAGATGAAGATGAAATGGGAGATACGATACTGCGTGAAGAGTTTGACAGAGCACTGAAAGATACAATTCGAAACAGGGCCCTGGGAGTAGACAACATTCCACTAGAACTACTGATAGCCTTGGGAGATCCAGCCCTGACAAAACTCTACCATCTGGTAAGCAAGATGTATGAGACAGGCGAAATACCCTCAGACTTCAAGAAGAATATAATAATTCTAATCCAAAGACAATAAGTGATGACACATGTGAAAATTACCAGTTTCATAAGTCACCGCTGTAAAATACTAACGCGAATTCTTTACAGACGGTTGGAAAAATTGGTAGAAGCCAACCTCGGGGAAGACCAGTTTAGATTCCGTAGAAATATTGGAACACGTGAGGCAATAATGACCCTACGACTTACCTTAGAAGAGAGATTAAGGAATGGCAAACCTACATATCTAGCATTTGTAGACTGAGAGAAAGCTATTGACAATATTGACTGGAATACTCTCTTTCAGATTCTGAAGGTGGCAGGGGTAAAATACAGGAAGCGAAATTTGTACAGAAACCAGATGGCAGTTATAAGAGTCGAGGGGCGTGAAAGAGAAGCAGTGGTTGGGAAGGGAGTAAGACAGGGTTGTGGCCTATCCCCGATGTTATTCAATCTGTATATTGAGCAAGCAATAAAGGAAACAAAAGAAAAATGTGAAGTAGAAATTAAAATTTATGGAGGTAATTCTCCGCAATAATGAGAGTGGTAGTGATGTTCAGTCCCAATGGGGCACTGTTAAGTGGGGCGTTCCCCAAGGGTCGGTGCTGGGGCCACTGCTGTTTCTTATTTATGTAAATGATATGCCTTCTAGTATTACAGGTGATTCAAAAATATTTCTGTTTGCTGATGACACCAGCTTGATAGTGAAGGATCTTGTGTGTAATATTGAAACAGTAACAAATAATGTAGTTCATGAAATAAGTTCGTGGTTGTGGAAAATAATTTGATGCTAAATCACAGTAAGACTCAGTTTTTACAGTTTCTAACTCACAATTCAACAAGAACCGATATTTTGATCAGACAGAATGGGCATATTATAAGCGAGACAGAACAGTTCAAGTTCCCAGGCGTTCGGATAGGTAGTAAGCTGTTGTGGAAAGCCCATGTCCAGGATCTTGTTCAGAAACTAAATGCTGCTTTATTTACCATTAGAACAGCATCTGAAATAAGTGACACTTCAACACGAAAAGTACTCTACTTCGCATATTTCCACACGCTTATGTCGTATGGTATTATTTTTTGGGGTAATTCTTCTGATTCAAAGAGGGTATTTTTGGCTCAAAAACGGGCTGCTCGAGCTATATGTGGTGTAAGTTCGAGAACCTCTTGTCGACCCCTATTCAATAGTCTGGGAATTCTGACATTGCCCTCACAGTATATATTTTCTTTAATGTCGTTTGTTGTTAGCAATATTAGCCTATTCCCAAGAGTTAGCAGCTTTCACTCAGTTAATACTAGGCAAAAATCAGATCTGCATGTGGAATGCACTTCCTTGACTCTTGTGCAGAAAGGAGTGCAGTATTCTGCTGCATCCATTTTCAATAAGCTACCACAAGAACTCAAAAATCCTAGCAGTAGCCCAAACTCTTTTAAGTCTAAACTGAAGAGTTTCCTCATGGCTCACTCCTTCTATTCTGTCGAGGAGCTCCTGGAAGAGCTGAAAAATTAAGCAAATTCCAGTGTTACGTTGTTGATTTTCTTTATTTAAACTTACGACTTGTCACCTGAATATGTTTTTTTTTTTATATTTCATTTTATCTGTTTCTAATATCGTGTTATAATTTCATGTATTGACTCGTTCCATGACCATGGAGACTTCTTCTTAATTTGGTCCCACGGAACAATAAATAAAAAGAAATGAAAGCCTTGAGGTTGGCCGATGACATTGTAATTCTCTCAGAGACAGCAAAGGACGTGGAAGAGGAGTTGAACAGAATGGACAATGCCTTGAAAGGAAGATCTAAGATGAACATAAAAAGAAGCAAAACGAGGATAATGGAACGTAGTCGAATTAAATTGGTTGATGCTGAGGGAATTAGTTTAGGAAATGAGACACTAGTAGATGAGTCTCGCTATTTGGGGAGCAAAATAACTGGTGATGGTTGAAGTAGAGAGGATATAAAATGTAGACTGGCTATGGCAATGTAAGCGTTTCTGAAAAACAGAAATTTGTTAACATCGAGTATAAATTTAAGCGTAATGAAGTCTTTTCCAAAAGTATTTTTATGGAGTGTATGGAAGTGAAACATGGACGAAAAATATTTTAGACAAGAAGAGAATATAAGCTTTCGAATGTGCTGCTACAGTAGAATGCTGAAGATTAGATGGATGTATCACGTAACTAATGAGGAGGTACTGGATATAATTGGGGAGAAGAGGAATTTGTGGCACAACTTGACTAGAAGGAGGAATCGGTTGGTAGGATACGTTCTGATGCATCAATTGATCATCAAATTATTATTGGAGAGAAGTGCGGAGGGTAAAAATTTTAGAGGGAGACCAAGGCATGAATACACTAAACAGATTTAGTAGGATGTAAGTTGCAGTAGTTTCTGGGAGACGAAGAATCTTGCACGGTATAGCGTAGCATGGAGAGCTGCATAAAACCAGTCTCTGGACTCAAGACCGCAACAACAGTTAAAGCACCTAAATTTTCCTTGAAATTTACTGCTATCACAAAAATTTTATAGCAATATCTTATTTAAGGAACCTGCAAACAATCAAAATAGATTACAGAGTTGTTGAGCTTGGCAGGCCACAAACAGTATCGCTGTTCGCGATAAATGGAGGTTAACTCTGTAGCACAAAACAGGGATTTCATCTTGTTCTGGGGACTTTCTTCCTTTCCGTTCTTTCAGTTGCTTCTGTACTCTAAGAGATTCCTATTTCTATGTCCTCCACGTGAAAGTCTATTTTACAGTCAAAGGATGGTATGTCGGTACGCTGCTCCTGCGCGAAGGATTTCCTAAATGTGAAATTCTAAATGTTAGCTTTCCTTTAACTGTCTTCTATTGCCACCCCAGGTTGGTCAACGAGTGACTCGACAGAAGTCTTCGACCCGCTTAGTGATTTTACTCATGACCAGAATTTGCGGTAAAGTCTTGCTTCAGTTGTATACTGCTTCGTTTGCTCTCTGCAAATTTTCATCAACATTTAGAACTTATCAGTCTTGTACTATTCTAGTCTGAGTGTCTCCAGAATAGCTAACAATTTCTTAGTCTTCCTGTGTTTACAGACTGACGACATTCCTTTATTCCAAAATCTCCAGACATCTCACTACTGCCTATTTCAATTTACTTCCATCACATCATCATCACTAGATGGGGCAATATCTACACCCCATGACTGTAGCAGCATTGTTGTCATTATTTGACATCATCAAGTGAAATACCCCACACAAGCGTAACAAATATAATTGAAAATCTGAATCAAAATATCTCTCCTCTACAGTACAGAAAATAGGACAATATATATATATATATATATATATATATATATATATATATATATATATATATAAAATATATATCATCAAGTGCTTGTGTGGGCTATTTCACTTGATGATGTCAAATAATGACAACAATGCTGCTACAGTCATGGGGGTGTAGATATTGCTCCATCTAGTGATGATGATGTGATGGAAGTAAATTGAAATAGGCAGTAGTGAGATGTCTGGAGATTTTGGAATTATATATATATATATATATATATATATATATATATATATATATATATATATATATATATATATATATATATATATATATATATATAATCTGCAAGCCAGCGTAGGGTACGATACGGATGGTGCCCTGTACCAATACTAGTCTTTTCCTTACCTTCGGCATGCGAACAGAGCGAGGGGAAATACGACTGTTTGTACGCCTCCGTACGAGCCCTAATTTCTCGTATTTTATATCCGCGGCCCCCTCGCGAAATGTATGTGGGTGGCAGTAGAATCGTTCTGAAGTCAGCTTCTTATTCCAGTTCCCTAAATTTTCTCAGTAGTGTTCCGCGGAAAGAATGTCACCTTCTCTCCAAGGAATACCATTTGAGTTTCTGATGCATCTCCACAATACTTAAGTGTTGCTAGAACCTATCGGTAACTGGTCTAGAACCCCGTCTCTGAGTTATTTGACCTGGTGCGGGCTCCAAACACTTGAACAGTACTCAAGAACAGGTCGCAATAGTGATCTGCATGCGGTCTCCTTTACAGATGAACCACGCTATCCCAAAATTCTCCCAGTAAACCGAAGCCGACCAGTCACCTTCCCTACAACAATTCTCACTTGCTCGACAAATTTCATATCGCTTTATAACTTTACGATGAGACATTTAAACGACATGATTATGTCAAGGAGGGCACAACTAATGTTGTGACCAAACATTACGGGTTTGTTCTTCCTACTCATCCGCATAACTTACATTTTTTCTACATTTACAGCTAGTCGCTATTCATTGCACCAACTAGAAATTTTGTCTGATTCATTTTGTATCATCCTACCGTCACTCATCTTCGACACCTTCCCGTACACAACAGCAACATCGTCAAACAACCGCCGATTGTTGTGCTGTCCACCCTCTCCGCCAGATCATTTTTATAGATATAGAAAATAAAAGTGGTCTTGTCCCACTTCCGTGGGGCACTACTGGTAACTTCTTTAACAGTCTGCAGTGAGTCACCGTGTCAAAAGCTTTCCGGAACTATAGAAATATGGAATCTGCCTGTTGCCCTCTATCCGTGCGTGGCAGGACATCATATGAGAAAAAGGCAATTGAGTTTGGCCCGAGTAATGCTTTTTAAAACCATGCTGATTCCGTGGACGTTAAGTTTCTCGGCCTCAAGAAAATGTATTACACTAGAACTGAGAACGTATTCATGAATTCTGCAGCAAACCGATGTTAAGGATATTGGTCTCTATCTTGGCGAGTCCATTCTTTTACCCATCTTATATACAGGAGTCACTTGTAGTTTTTTTCCAGTCACTTGGGACTTCGCACTGAGAGAGAGATTCGCTATAAACGCAAGCTAAGCGAGAGGTCATGGCCACAGAGTACCCTTTGTAAAACCAAACTGGGATTCCATCTGGACGTGGCCACTTATTTATTTTCAATTCTTTCAGTTGTTTCTCTGTGCCAGTGATGCTTATTATTGTGTCGTCCATACGGCAGTCTGTCCGATGGTTAAATGACTGTATGTCACACTATTCTCCTGCATGAACGATTTCTTGAGCGTGAATTAAAACTTCGTCTTTCGTTTCGCTATCTTCAACTGCCACACGAGACTGATCAGCGAGTGCTTACATGGAAAGCCTTAGTCCCGCTTGGCTGTTTTAAATAACACCACAATTTTCTAGGGTTCTCGGCCAGTTCTTTTGTTAACGTATGACGATGGGAGTTATTGTATTCCTCCCGGCTAAATCCTTTCACTGATACACGAATCTCTCTAGCCTTTGTTTGCCGTCATTTTTGTGTTCTCTTTTGAACCAGTAGTGCAACAGCATTTGCTGTCTCAGCATTTTCCACACTTCGTTGTTAAACCATGCAAGCCTTTACCGTACTTAATCCATTAGCTAGCCACATAGTTCTCCAAACCACGATTTACAAACTCCTTAATCTGTGCTCACAATTCCTCTACGTCTATCTTACTGGAAGTAAGTGATGTCAGTTCACTGTCTAAATAAGATGGTAAAAACGCTTATCTGCTCTTTTTAGAAGAAACATTCTCCTACCTTTCTTGACTGGGTTATTAACTTTCGTAGCCGTAGTTGCTATAATGACGTCACTATCAATAATCCCCTTGTCTATACAGACGCTATTAATAAGGTCCTGCCTGTCTGCAGCTAGGAGGTCTAACATATTTCCATTACACTTAGGCTGCCGAGCTACCTGCTCGAGGCAGTTTCCTGAAAACATGTTGGGAAGACTGCCTGTAGCCCCTGCAGAGAATCCATAGACGTCCCATTTTATCATTTTATATTTATTAGGTAAGTCACCTCCAACTACTATTGCAGGATCTGGATATTTACACGCTACTAAGCGTAGACTTTATTTGAGTGACTGCAGGACCGCCACAGTGGAATCGGGTGGCCGGTAAAAATATTCAACAACTAACTTCGTTTCACCTAAACCTGATATGCGTGACCAGGTAACTTCATTGTCACTCTCAACCTCGACCACAGTTGTGACACTGATTTCATCAACTGCAATGAACACTCCCCCTCTTATGACGTCTAATCTGTCTTTCCGATATAAGTTTCAAGAACACAAAATTTTGGCACTGGAAGTGTCTCTACTCTGCTACGCAGTCTGATGTCTGGCAGTTATCGGAAAGGACTGAATAACAAATAAAATTTAATTTGTTTCAAGGAAATATATTATTTATATGTCATGATATTTAGTTCGTGTGGTGCTCACTACTTACAATGAGGTCTTACATTTAAGTATACTTAGGTCTTCTTTGTATTTCTTGGAAAACTTGGCGAAAGGCCGTAGATGGTACTTTTTTAAGTTGCATTAACCGCCGCACCATTCATTGTCTCCTGCACAGCTAGGATCGTCGATTCCTGTGGCCATGGCTGCCTATCGGCCTTTCTTTCGTTCTTGTTACGCGTGTTGAATACTTTAAATTAAACTGAAAAGCACATTAAAATGATTTACGAATTGTTTGGGTAAGATGACAAGTTGGTCTACATGTCCGCCATTTATGATGTAAAGCTAAGAACAACACATCATTAAAACCTCTTTGGAGATCACTATTTGCATTAAAGAAAGAGCATAGTTCATAGTTAACGAAAAAAAAAATTAAACCAATTTGGAAAAACTTATCGCACGTGGTCCAGATGCTATTTAGATGCACTGAAATATTACACCGAATATGATGGTGTCTCAGGCCTAAATTTAATGATGGCGGTGGGCCTTAGCTCGTACTGTATCACACGTAGAGCGCTACCTACTGTCAAGGCAAGAGCTGTTCTCTCCGAATAATCCCATTAAATAAAAGATAGCCATCTTAGTCTCCTCGTCATCTGACCCTGGCTTCCCATATCTATGCTTAGGCTGACTCATTATCCGCCTATCTCTTCACTTCACATGTTCACTCAGATTTCATCCAGTCTACGTTTTTGTTCCGTGGCCGTCGCGACGTTTGTTACTGTTGTCCCGTGCACGACACACGGTTCTGAATTTTAATCGTTTATTTTATAAACCAGAAAGTGACATTTTTAACGAAATGGAGATTTTGATGGGATGTTACTATATGGAGATAAATGCAGCATTTATTGCAGAAGCAGCCTATGTTCCATATAACGATTGCTATTAGGTTGCTGTGTAATTAATGTGTTTATTTCAGCGTTGTGGGTAAAATCTTCTCAGGTATTGTTGAAAGGAAAGTGCGAGTATTAGTTTAGGATAAATTGGATGAAAACTAGTGTGGGTTTAGGCCTCTTAGAGGTTGTCAGGACCAGATCTTTAGCTTACGGCAAATAATGGAGAAGTGTTAGGGGTGGAACAGGGAATTGTATCTATGCTTTATAGATCTAAAGAAGCCATTTGACCGGGTTCCTAGGAGGAAGTTGTCTGTTCTACGAGATTATGGAATAGGAGGCAAACGTTTGCAAGCAATTAAAGGTCTTTACATAGATAGTCAGGCAGTAGTTAGAGTTGACGGTAAATTGGGTTCATGGTTCAGAGTAGTTTCAGGGGTAAGACAAGGCTGCAACCTGTCTCCACTGTTGTTCATATTATTTATGGATCATATGTTGAAAACAATAGACTGGCTGGGTGAGATTAAGATATGTGAACATAAAATAAGCAGTCTCGCATATGCGGATGACTTAGTCGTGATGGCAGATTCTATTGAAAGTCTGCAAAGTAATATTTCAGAGCTAGATCAGAAATGTAAGGACTGTGGTATGAAGATTAGCATCCCCTAAACGAAAGTAATGTCAGTGGGAAAGAGATATAAAAGGATTGAGTGCCAAATAGGAGGAACAAAGTTAGAACAGGTGGACGGTTTCAAGTACTTAGGATGCATATTCTCAAAGGATGGCAACATAGTGAAAGAACTGGAAGCGAGGTCTACACCTAATGCAGTGAGCGCTCAGCTACGATCTACTCTCTTCTCCAAGAAGGAAGTCAGTACCAAGACTAAGTTATCTGTGCACCGTTCAATCTTTCGACCAACTTTGTTGTATCGGAGCGAAAGCTGGGTGGATTCACGTTACCTTATCAATAAGGTTGAGGTTACGGATATTAAAGTAGCTAGGATGATTGCAGGTACTAGAAGATGGGAACAGTGGCAGGAGGGTGTCCACAAAGAGGAAATCAAAGAAAAACTGGGAATTAACTCTATAGATGTAGCAGTCAGGGCGAACAGGCTTAGATGGTGGGGTCATGTTACACGCATGGAAGAAACAAGGTTACCCAAGAGCCTCATGGGTTCAGCAGTAGAGGTTAGGAGGAGTCGGGGTAGACCAAGGAGAAGGTACCTGGATTCGGTTAAGAACGATTTTGAAGTAATCGGTTAACATCAGAAGAGGCACCAATGTTAGCACTGAATAGGGGATCATGGAGGAATTTTATAAGGGGGACTATGCTCTAGACTGAATGCTGAAAGGCATAATCAGTCTTAAATGATGATGATGATGATGATGATGATGATGATTTCTGAAAGAAGCCAAGCACCGTCACTTAGGTTCTTTCTGCGGTAAATTCATTCCTCCACTCATGATGGTTGGTGACCTTGTTGGGATTACATGTTTCGTGACCCGTCTTTTGTTTTTAGCGAGTCTGTTGTTGTTATGGTAATAAACACGGAGTGATCGAGTGTGTGTTTGTAGTGGAACTATAGGCGTATTTAGTGATTATTAAGTAGTGTGCAGTTCTTAAACCATGAGTGACAGTTCAGACGATAAACCCAATCCTAAACGTAATCGTGGAGTGAAACACAAAGAAAAATACAAGCCGAACGTTGTCCTGAAAGCTAGAGTGCAAGGACTGAGGTACGTGTCCCACAAAGGAAAAGAGGTCGCCCACAAAGCCCCACCGAACATTGTAAACTGTAGATATAGCTATAAAGTGTTTCAGATTTACTGAAGAGTGTGTACAGGCACTCTGGAATAACTTTTATTCTTTGGAGAGTAAAATTTCCCAAGACAACTACTTGAAAACATTGGTTGAGGTTATGCCAGTAAAACGTAGGCGTTAAAACCCTAACGTAGAGGAACACGGTGAAGGTGAGATTCAAGAAAACGCTGACATGCCAATTGATGAATTATGCAACAACAATAAATCACACTCTTATAAATACAATTTAAAACTGAATGGTCTTCTAACTCCAATATAAAGAAATGTTTTCTTGCAAGTTTTTGGCATTTCAGACAACAGAATTAAGAGAATCAATAAATGTTCTGTCCTTAATAAAAGCCCAGTGGACAGGAGGGGGAAGTCAAGAAGTGGGAACTATGTTCCAGTGAAATTTGTGTACGCATTCGTAAACAAATTGAGAAGTCTGATGTGAAAGTAACCCATTGTGGAGGCAAGCACAAAAATACCTTGATGCACGACTTGATGTAAAAATGTACAATATGTTCATTCTAGATAACCCTGATCTACAGTACCGAGTTAAGTATAGTTTCTACTACAAATACTTCAAAGAGAACTTCTCATATTCGTTTGGTCGGCCACAAGTTGATGTTTGCTCAACGTGTGAAAGATTATCTGTAAAACTGAAAGACAAAGCTCTGAGGGAAAACCCTAAGCGGAATGTAGCAGCTGAATGGTTTTGCGTAACAGAAGATCCAAAACAATATTATTCAGCTATGAAAGAAGCGTCTCGGAGCAAAGACGAAAACACTGTGGCATTGGCATTTGACTTCATGCAAAACCTGCCTTTGCCTCATATACCTGTACAGGACGTATTTTATATGAGACAGCTCTGGTTAAATGTTTTTTCAGTACATGACATAAAAACTAATCGTTCGAAACTGTAAGTGTACTATGAGGGAGAAGCGCACAAACGTCCAGATGAAGTCTCTTCTATGCTGCTACATTACTTTGACATTTGACACTGAAATTCCGTCAAATGTCAAGCACCTCATATTGTTTTGCGATGGGCCAACAGGCCAAAAACAGTGGTGCGATTCTTATTGTATCTCTGGGACAGAGGTCAGTTTGAGACGAATACGCGTGACTTTCCTGTCCGTGGACACTCTTTTTCGCCATGTGACAGGGATTTTGGAATTATTAAACGGCTCTTGAGGAAGGTGGACAGAATCTATACTCCACGTTAATATTCTGCGCTCATGCTTAAGGTAAGGGCGTCCGGATGTTTTTCCGTTTATCATCTTACCTCGGACGATGTTTTAGGTTTTAAATGTTGGTGGCCTACATCGTACAAGAAAACTACAAACTCTGATAAAACATCAGGCAGGGATGTACCAAGAGAACGTAAGGAGTTATTCAAGGTATCTAGTTACATATAGTTTCTGTACTCTAAAGATACTCAAGGAAAAGTTGTGGTAAAGGCGTTTATTGGATGATTTTCATCTACTTTCACTCTATTGAAAACTGAGAGCCCACCTGAACTACCTTCTGAGAAGGCTTATCCTTTGGGAAAGGTACGTTCATTACTGTAATGTTATTAGTCGGATATCAAATTAGTTAGCAAGTAAAAACAATATTTTGTAGCATTACAAACACTTACTGGGTTTTGGACAACGTAATTTTTGGCTTTAGGTTCCAATCAACGAAAAGCAACTTGATGACCTGATAAAATTAACGGACTACACTGTTGGTTATGAACAATTTTATGACAGCATCATTCAATGGCCAACAACCGATGAAGATACTGTCGAGGACATGCCGGAGGCTGAATAAAGCCAGAAGGGCGTTTACTGTACAAAATTGTATTTTATGGTTCACTAATGTATGCCTGTTACATTTCCATAAATAAAACGGTGTTATTTACTTAATCTTTCATCTTAAAACAATCAAATATTAATCAATTTACCTGTCTGTTTCTGCATTATTGCTACAGAAATTAACAGGAAAAGTGGTTTATTTCAGAAACAACCTAAGTGCAATATTTTAAAAAATTGTTTATTGCGTAGTAAGTTTCTTTAATATGATTTCGTGTTTCGTACACATTTCTAGCACCTTAAGGTTTTGTTCAGAAATATTAGAAGGCCATCAGACTTTAACTTACAATGCTACACAATTTTTTTTTAATTTCCCATCATCCTGGAAACGCGTACTTAGGTGGTTTCTGCAATAAGCGATTCATTTTACCGCCCAGATAATTGACTACTACCAAACTAACAGCTCTGACGCTACATACACGACTTCGGTGGTAATAATCTGAATTAACTCATCACAAACTGCAAATTGCATGTTTACGGCCGCACGTGACGCGTTTCCCTGCTCTCCAGAGATGCAACTATCGACACCGCTGCGGACCAGGCAGCGATACCACAGCACGCCTACAGGGTGTCGTATTTTCTGATAAGCTAGTGTTGTGCGCTATTGTTTTCTGTGACATTTATGAAGTGACATTTATGAAGTTTCCGTGGACCTAAGCCATATTTTTTGTGAATGATATGTATACATAGATCTTAGGTTAAATAGCATTGTATGTTCATAGTGCCCTGTTTTACTATCTTATCATTTTAGAGCGACTTTTTTTTTAAATTATTGTTTCGTTTGAAGTTAAATCACCTGAAGACTGAGCGAAATGTTCTGCTTGTTTATTTGTTATGTTTGCCCTCTGGCAGTGTAGATCGTTATTAACGAACGAAAAATTTGGTCAGACGCTCGCGCTTACATAGCCCCCAACCAAATACTACTCCCATCGAAGTCTTGTGCCTAAACATTTTATTTTTATTTTTTTGTTTTAAATGGTTCAAAATGGCTCTGAGCACTATGGGACTTAACATCTGTGGTGACAAGTCCCCTAGAACTTGGAACTACTTAAACCTAACTAACCTAAGGACATCACACACATCCATGCCCGAGGCAGGATTCGAACCTACATCTGTCTACATCTACATTTATACGCCGCAAGCCACCCAACGGTGTGTAGCGGAGGGCACTTTACGTGCCACTCTCATTACCTCCCTTTCCTGTTCCAGTCGCGTATGGTTCGCGGGAAGAATGACTGTCTGAAAGCCTCCGTGCGCGCTCTAATCTCTCTAATTTTACATTCGTGATCTCCTCGGGAGGTATAAGTAGGGGGAAGCAATATACTCGATACCTCATCCAGAAACGCACCCTCTCGAAACCTGGCGAGCAAGCAACACCGCGATGCAGAGCGCCTCTCTTGCAGAGTCTGCCACTTGAGTTTGCTAAACATCTCCGTAAGGCTATCACGGTTACCAAATAAGCCTGTGACGAAACGCGCCGCTCTTCTTTGGATATTCTCTATCTCCTCCGTCAACCCGATCTGGTACGGATCCCACACTGATGAGCAATACTCAAGTATAGGTCTAACGAGTGTTTTGTAAGCCACCTCCTTTGTTGATGGACTACATTTTCTAAGGACTCTCCCAATGAATCTCAACCTGGTACCCGTCTTACCAACAGTTAATTTTATATGATCATTCCACTTCAAATCGTTCCGCACGCATACTCCCAGATATTTTACAGAAGTAACTGCTACCAGTGTTTGTTCCGCTATCATATAATCATACAATAAAGGATCCTTCTTTCTATGTATTCGCAATACATTACATTTGTCTATGTTAAGGGTCAGTTGCCACTCCCTGCACAAAGTGCCTATCCGCTGCAGATCTTCCTGCATTTCGCTACAATTTTCTAATGCTGCAACTTCTCTGTATACTACAGCATCATCCGCGAAAAGCCGCATGGAACTTCCGACACTACCTACCAGGTCATTTATATATATTGAGAAAAGCAATGGTCCCATAACACTCCCCTGTGGCACGCCAGAGGTTACTTTAACGTCTGTAGACGTCTCTCCATTGCGAACAACATGCTGTGTTCTGTTTGTTAAAAACTCTTCAATCCAGCCACACAGCTGGTCTGATATTCCGTAGGCTCTTACTTTGTTTATCAGGCGACAGTGCGGAACTGTATCGAACGCCTTCCGGAAGTCAAGAAAAATAGCATCTACCTGGGAGCCTGTATCTAATATTTTCTGGGTCTCATGAACAAATAAAGCGCGTTGGGTCTCACACGATCGCTGTTTCCGGAATCCATGCTGATTCCTACATAGTAGATTCTGGGTTTCCAAAAACGACATGATACTCGAGCAGAAAACATGTTCTAAAATTCTACAACAGATCGACGTCAGAGATATAGGTCTATAGTTTTGCGCATCTGCTCGACGACCCTTCTTGAAGACTGGGACTACCTGTGCTCTTTTCCAATTATTTGGAACCTTCCGTTCCTCTAGAGACTTGCGGTACACGGCTGTTAGAAGGGGGGCAAGTTCTTTCGCGTACTCTGTGTAGAATCGAATTGGTATCCCGTTAGGTCCAGTGGACTTTCCTCTGTTGAGTGATTGTAGTTGCTTTTCTATTCCTTGGACACTTATTTCGATGTCAGCCATTTTTTCGTTTGTGCGAGGATTTAGAGAAGGAACTGCAGTGCGGTCTTCCTCTGTGAAACAGCTTTGGAAAAAGGTGTTTAGTATTTCAGCATTACGCGTGTCATCCTCTGTTTCAATGCCATCATCATCCCGGAGTGTCTGGATATGCTGATTCGAGACATTACTGATTTAACGTAAGACCAGAACTTCCTAGGATTTTCTGTCAAGTCGGTACATAGAATATTACTTTCGAATTCACTGAATGCTTCACGCATAGCCCTCCTTACGCTAACTTTGACATCGTTTAGCTTCTGTTTGTCTGAGAGGTTCTGGCTGCGTTTAAACTTGGAGTGAAGCTCTCTTTGCTTTCGCAGTAGTTTCCTAACTTTGTTGTTGTACCACGGTGGGTTTTTCCCGTCCCTCACAGTTTTACTCGGCACGTACCTGTCTAAAACGCATTTTACGATTGCCTTGAACTTTTTCCATAAACACTCAACATTATCAGTGTTGGGACAGTAATTTTCGTTTTGATCTGTTAGGTAGTCTGAAATCTGCCTTCTATTACTCTTGCTAAACAGATAAACCTTCCTCCCTTTTTTTATATTCCTATTAACTTCCATATTCAGCGATGCTGCAACGGCCATATGATCACTGATTCCCTGTTCTGCACGTACAGAGTCGAAAAGTTCGGATCTGTTTGTTATCAGTAGGTCCAAGATGTTATCTCCACGAGTCGGTTCTCAGTTTAATTGCTCGAGGTAATTTTCGGATAGTGCACTCAGTATAATGTCACTCGATGCTCTGTCCCTACCACTCGTCCTAAACATCTGAGTGTCCCAGTCTATATCTGGTAAATTGAAATCTCCACCTAAGACTATAACATGCTGAGAAAATTTATGTGAAATGTATTCCAAATTTTCTCTCAGTTGTTCTGCCACTAATGCTGCTGAGTCGGGAGGTCGGTAAAAGGAGCCAATTATTAACCTAGCTCGGTTGTTGAGTGTAACCTCCACCCATAATAATTCACAGGAACTATCCACTTCTACTTCACTACAGGATAAACTACTACTAACAGCGACGAACACTCCACCACCAGTTGCATTCAATCTATCCTTTCTAAACACCGTCTGTACCTTTGTAAAAATTTCGGCAGAACTTATCCCTGGCTTCAGCCAGCTTTCTGTACCTATAACGATTTCAGCTCCGGTGCTTTCTATCAGCGCTTGAAGTTCCGGTACTTTACCAACGCAGCTTCGACAGTTGACAATTACAATACCGATTGCTGCTTGGTCCCCGCATGTCCTGACTTTGCCCCGCACCCGTTGAGGCTGTTGTCCTTTCTGTTCTTGCCCAAGGCCATGTAACCTAAAAACCGCCCAGCCCACGCCACACAACCCCTGCTACCCGTGTAGCCGCTTGTTGCGTGTAGTGGACTCCTGACCTATCCAGCGGAACCCGAAACCCCACCACCCTATGGCGCAAGTCAAGGAATCTGCAGCCCACACGGTCGCAGAACCGTCTCAGCCTATGATTCAGACCCTCCACTCGGCTCTGTACCAAAGGTCCGCAGTCAGTCCTGTCGACGATGCTGCAGATGGTGAGCTCTGCTTTCATCCCGCTAGCGAGACTAGCAGTCTTCACCAAATCAGATAGCCGCCGGAAGCCAGAGAGGATAGCGACACACATCATTGGTGCCGACATGAGCGACCACCTGCGGATGGGTGCACCCTGTACCCTTCATGGCATCCGGAAGGACCCTTTCCACATCTGGAATGACTCCCCCCGGTATGCACACGGAGTGCACATTGGTTTTCTTCCCTTCTCTTGCTGCCATATCCCTAAGGGGCCCCATTACGCGCCTGACGTTGGAGCTCCCAACTACCAGTAAGCCCACCCTCTGTGACCGCCCGGATCTTGCAGACTGAGGGGCAACCTCTGGAACAGGACAAGCAGCCATGTCAGGCCGAAGATCAGTATCAGCCTGAGACAGAGCCTGAAACCGTTTCGTCAGGCAAACTGGAGAGGCCTTCCATTCAGCCCTCCGGAATGTCTTTCGCCCCCTGCCACACCTTGAGACGACCTCCCACTCTACCACAGGTGAGGGATCAGCCTCAATGCGGGCAGTATCCCGGGCAACCACAGTCGTAGTCCGATCGGGGGATGTGTGGGACGAGCTGGCCGTCCCCGACAAACCCCCATCCGGACCCCCACAGTGATGCCCATTGGCAACAGCCTCAAGCTGTGTGACCGAAGCCAACACTGCCTGAAGCTGGGAGCGAAGGGATGCCAACTCAGCCTGCATCCGAACACAGCAGTTGCAGTCCCTATCCATGCTAAAAACTGTTGTGCAAAGAACGTCTGAACTAATCTACAGAGAGCGCAAACAAATCGACACAAAATTTAAACGGTTATTAAAATACAAGATTGCCTAGTAAATGCAGTAATGCTGCTACTTGCGCACTGCTGACACACTGCTCTGCGGCGGAAGGAGACTACGCGATTTTACACTATTCAGGTACTAAAACGCGATGCTACAACTCTCAAATACTATAATACGCCCGAAATTTATGAATTAAACAATGCAAGTACCAAAAACACGCAAAGAAATTAAGAATTAAACTATGTAACAAATGAGTGAGCTAGGAGTATACGACTTGCTGCTGCAGCTGCTTATCCAACGGCGGCTGCGACCGTAGTAGTCGTGCGGATCCGGACTGAGTGCCTAGAACCGCTCGGCCACAATGGCCCGCTAAGAAAAGGTACTGGAACATAGTTTTCACATCCTTTCTGTGCAACAGATTTAATCAATATCGTTCCTTATGAAAACCATTTTCTACCGAACGAGGAGTATCGTGAGGACAGAGTGGCCTAGCACTCGGAAGGACAACAGTTCTGATCTCCGTCCGAGCATCCTCTTTTAGGTTTTCCGTGATTTCCCTAAATCGTTTGAGGCAAATGTTTTAATGATTCCGTAGTGTAGTAAACAACCGATTACTGTTCAAACACGGAAACTTACCTTTTGGCACGTCACTTATGGTGTCATCGTCGACGGAGCAAGAAATTTTGTACTTCATTCGTTCTTTTTCTCAAATGATTTCGTCATTTCCCTACTTGCGCTGCCTCAAACACTGAATTTGTACTGAGTAACATGACGATTCGAAATCAGTTCCACCAAATTGTTCCACACAGAAAGACCTATATCTATAGGTAATATGAAATTTAAGGCTTTATAAAAGTCTTAATTTACCATGATTTAATAGATAGTGATCAGGAAGAAGATGATCTAAAATGATACAAGCCATGGTGGTTTCGCCATTTTAATATAAGGTGTTATCAAAGAGTTTCCGTTTGAAAGCGCTGCTGTAGCGTGTATGCAACGTAGCACGATTCCGATGGGGTGTGGAGGGTAGATCACAAACAGTCTGGAGAGCTTTTTTTTACTGATAAATTCTATTTAGATGAGCAACAGCTACGCTTGTTCAGTTGAGGAAACCTAACGGAGAAGAAGTTTGGCGACACTCTCTTGAATTCGTGCTCGCAACGACCTGATCTGCTACTTTCAGTGCTACACAATTCGGAAACGGGGCAACATATCGAATTTTTTTCTTAAAAAAGTTTTCAGAGCACTACGTCCCCTGCAACATCCTTACGAGCTATTAGGACTGATCCTGACCACCCTGTATAAGCACCGACACGTAGGCGTGGTATTATGTGGCATTCGTCTCTTTCCGATGTCCGTGCGGTATATGTGGAAACGTGAAGTGTGCTGACGTTATTTCCAGATTCATCCTAACAGAACCAAACTCCTGATATTCCTTTCTTGGCCGCTGAAAGACAAACACCGGTAGACGTTCATCAACGAATGAAGAAGGAATATATCTGTTGAATACACCGTTGCAAAATGAAAACTGCGACGAGGCTTGCCACTGATTCACGATAACGCGCATTCCCATTCGCAAACGTCGCAACGCAGAAGTTACGCCAATTCAAATAGGAGACAATCGAGCGCCCGCCTAGAGCCCTGACCTTTTCCCATGCATCTGTCACGCATTCGGTCCCTTAAAGAAGACTTGAATGGTCAACGATTCCAATCGTACGGGTACGTGCAGCAGGCAGCTACGCACTTCTTCACGCAATAGTACTCGATGTTTCACTGTCTGGTAAACCTGGTGCGTCGGTGGATGATTGCCTCAATGCTCACGGCCATTTTGCCTGATTGTCATACCGATTCTGGACTGTACGGTCTCCGAACGTAAACTGTTTGATCGCCCCTTATACTTCAAACTTGTCCAGCGGGTGAAATAATTATCAACGTTATGACTTTCCATCAAAATCTTCAAGACCATTACAAGATTTCGCCAAAGTGTATTATAGATCTTGTTAATTGCCACAGGAACAGTAGCAACAACCAGAATGATATCTTTATGGAATAAACATTTAAAGTTGGCGCACTTATTTTTCAAATAGCAAATAATCCAATTCTGTGCTTCCTCTCTGTTATTTGAGACGGAATTAATGAAATTCCATTCGTAAAACCCCACCTGTTAATCAATCGATTTCAAAAGTTATATACTTAAATTATGTTGGAGAAAGTGTGGTGTTACTGGACACATTTAAGACTTGAATCAGCTGGAAGCAGAGGCAATAGTTTTATTATTGCTACTCCGAAGTAACTGAGTATTTTATCTATGGAAAGAAAAAAATAATCGTAACTGTAGGTATTATAGGACTTTATCTCTGCTAAAAGCATCATCCCAGAAAACTAATGAACAGTTTGTGTTTTATTTTCACAAAGTTCTCAACTTCAAACAGGATACTGTAATTTCGATGCGTTCAAAATGGTTCTGAGCACTATGGGACTTAACTTCTGAGGTCATCAGTCCCCTAGAACTTACAACTACTTAAACCTAACTAACCTAAGGACATCACACACATCCATGCCTGAGGCAGGATTCGAACCTGCGATCGTAGCGGTCGCGCGGTTCCAGACTGTAGTGCCTACAACCGCTCGGCCACTTCGGCCGGCTAGATGCATATTAGTATCATTTTATCTCATATATTCAACACATTAATAAGATTCGTAGTATCGATCTCCCAAAACCTCAACACGCGTCTAATGCAAAACTTCAAGTTTTAAATCAGTTAATTTAAAATAACCTAATAAACGTAGGCACTTAATTAATGATGATGCGGAATTTCTTCAATACTGTGATCAGCTATAAAGTCCAAAATATAACTTCCAAATATTATAAGTTTCGAATAAGTTAACTTTAGCAGGTAATACATGACACTCAGAAATTGCCGTTCGGTTAACTCCTTTACGACAGACTTGAAATGCGATACTGGAACCAGCTTAGCCGGAGAAAAAACTTGTCTCAAACTGAGAGATATCGTTTAATGGCATAATTGATTAGATGAGTGGAAAACAGCAATCATCTGAAGTCCAGCAGTGTGTTAGCGAATGGTCTTGGTAGCCCAATTATGCGATAAATATTTCAATGGCTTTCAAAAGCATTAAAACACTCTTCACAATGAGAAACTCTTGCCTCTTTCAAAAATTTTCAGCCACCTTTAAATACACAAAAAATATGCGCTTCGATTTTATTCAGTTACGAAACTGCTTTCTTTTTATTCCAAAATACATGTGGAACCGTGCAAGTCGTCATTAAGTCTTTCAGCTCGTCTTCTTGTCAATGCACTACTACAATAAAGCTTCTACAACCTTGTTCGAAATACGTTTTCTGAACTGAAAATGACATATAGGTTGTAGAGTAAAACAGAGAACAACTTCCCGTAAATGCGTCCTAATTAAGAAATATGGGCATATCCCTGACATTTTGGGACAGATTCTGGTCGTTCACGATGCACAGACAAGTAGAATAAACTGAAGAGTCAACGAAGCTGGTACACCTGCCTAATATCGAGTAGGGCCCCCGGGAGCAAGCAGAAGTGCCACAACATGACGTGGTATGGACTCGACTAATGTCTGGAGTAGTTCAAAAATGGCTCTGAGCACTATGGGAGTCAACTGCTGAGGTCATAAGTCCCCTAGAACTTAGAACTACTTAAACCTAACTAACCTAAGGATAACACACACATCCATGCCCGAGGCAGGATTCGAACCTGCGACCGTAGCGGTCGCGCGGTTCCAGACTGTAGAGCCTAGAAACGCTCGGCCACCAGCGGCCGGCTCTGGAGTAGTGCTGGAAAGAACTGACACCATGAATCCTGCAGGCCTGTCCATAAAATCGTGAGAGTACGAGAGGATGGAGATGTCTTATGAACAGCAAGGTCAAAGGCATCCCAGATATGCTCAATAATGTTCATATCTGGGCAGTTTGGTGGCTAGCGGAAGTGTTTTTGAACTCAGAAGAGTTTTCCTGGAGCCACTCTGTAGCAATTCTGGACGTGTGGGATGTCGCATTGTCTTGCTGGAATTTCCCAAGTCCGTCGGGATGCACAATTTACATGAAAGGATGCAGTTGATTATACAGAATGCTTATGTACGTGTCAACTGTCAGAGTGGCATCTAGACGTATCAGGGGGTCCCCTATCGCTCCAACTGCACACGCCCCACACCATTACAGAGCGTCCACCAGCTTGAACAGTCCCCTGCTGACATGCAAGGTCCATGGATTCATGACGTTGTCTCCATACCCGTATGCGTCCATCCGCTCGATAGAATTTGAAACAAGGCTCGGCAGGCCAGGCAACATGTTTCCAGTCACCAACAGTCAATGTTGGTGTTCGTGGATCCAGGCGAAGCGTACAGCTTTGTTTCGTGAAGTGATCAAGGGTACACGAGTGCGCCTTTGGCTTTGAAAGCCCGTATCGATGACGTTTAGTTAATGGTTGTGACGTTGACGAAATCAGCAGCAATTTGTGGAAGGGCTACACTTCTGTCACGTTGAACGATTTGTAAGGCTATTTAGGTTTTCTTATTGGTAACGCCACGTAGCGCTCTGTATGAAAATCACTGGCTGTGCTGTGTGCAGTCTGTGGCTAGTTTGCATTGTTGTCTTCCATTGTAGTGTTGGGCAGCTGGCTGTTAACAGCGCGTAGCGTTGGGCAGTTGGAGGTGAGCCGCCAGCAGTGGTGGATGTGGGGAGAGAGATGGCGGAGTTTGGAAATTTGTAAGACTGGATGTCATGATCTGTTATGTATATTATGATCTTTCAACACTATTAAGGTAAATACATTGTTTGTTCTCTACTAAAATCTTTCATTTCCTAACTATGCCTATCAGTAGTTAGTGCCTTTCGTAGTTTGAATCTTTTATTTAGCTGGCAGTAGTGGCGCTCGCTGTTTTGCAGTAGTTTGAGTAACGAAGATTTTTGGTGAGGTAAGTGATTTGTGAAAGGTATAGGTTAATGTTAGTCAGGGCCATTCTTTTGTAGGGATTTTTGAAAGTCAGATTGCGTTGCGCTAAAAATATTGTGTGTCAGTAATTTTTCAAAGGGGACATTTCATATGGCGACCCTGCCGGGATACCTCACTGGAATCTTCCGATTTTTTCTTGTAGTTTGTGTAATTAGTGTAGCTATTGTTTATTGCTAGTGTGTAATTGTAGAGAGAATCTCCTTTGTAGTTACAGTCTTTCATTGTTGTACAGTAAAACAGTTGTGGCATGCATGTAGATTTGCACCAAGTATTTCGCAGCTGCGCTTGCAATTAACTAGATATTATTTTCAGTGCTGTGTTAATGTGTTTTCTTATTTTTGCTCTTCAAATTGTGCTTTTCTGTGTTATCGTGTGAAATATTGTGACAATAATGGCGTGTGAAAAACTTAACACTAGGCTCCAAAGTAAACTGAGAAATAATAGTGACGACAAGCATAGCTTACCAGCACCAGTGTGTAATGAATTAACAGACATTCAAAGTAGTAATTTGGTAATTGTGTATAGGGAAATGGAACGGGCGGCAAATAATGGCCTAGACAGTGAAACAATTAGTGAACAGGGAAGCATTATCGATCGATCGGTCGGCAACAGCTCGCCTCAGGAATCCGAAATGACAGGGCACAGTCTTCCAAATACTGTAGACTCAGGTTTTGGGGCCTCGCCATTTTCTCAACTAAGTCAAAACACATTTTCTGCTTGTCAAAATGTGAATGCTGCCGGTGCAATTGCACTGCCGAAATGCATAGAGGAACAGATTCCAGACACTAATACATTATTACTGCAATTAATGCAGCAAATGAAACAAAATCAGAGACAAACACAGCAACAGCTAGACACAATGGAACAAAATCTTCAAAAGTTAGACACGATGGAAGAAAATCTTCAAAAGTTAGACACAATGGAACAACATCAGAGGCAAACACAGCAAAAGTTAGACGCAATGGAACAAAAGCTTCAAAAGTTAGACTCAGTGGAACATAAGCTTGAACAAACACGTGAAGATTTAACTACTGAGTTACATAACATTGAATCGAAATGTCAAAAGTCTGTAATGATGTAAAAACACAAATTTGTGAGCATTTTCAACCTAATTTTTCGCGGCATGAAAATGCATTACAGAATCACGAAGCAGCCATAAAAGAACTGCAAACTATTGTTCATGAAAATCATGAGACCTTACAAGCTAAAATTGACTCAGTTGCATCTACCGATTTGGTTACGCAACTTGCAAAAACTCAGGAAAACTTAAAGAACACAGTAGATACTCTGAAAATTGGTTCAGAAAGACACATGGAGGAAATTAGTTCATTATCAGAGAAAGTAGTTGAACTTTCTGATCAGCTAAATAATTTATCTACGAAGGTAGATGATAATCTGAATGACACAAAACCGGTAGTCTTTAATGACACAGAAGAGTGCGAACAAATTAGGAAATTCAAACAAAATCAGAATCAAATTAATACGCAACACCAAAGAGAAATCCGGGAAGTACAAGATCAGCTGACACAGGTAATACAAGAATTACGTATTTCAGAGAACACTCGCGCCACAATACGGGAAGAGGGACATAGAAATACGGAACAGGCACAAAATAATAACACAGCGCATTTCGGAAATTATGAAAGAAATTGGCAAGGTGCACCGAATTTTGAAATGGAACCGCCGAAACGACGTAACAATGACCGATATGCGACTCACCGACATCATGATTTTGACTATAAGCTGTTCATTACTGCACATAAATTCAAAACATTTAAGAATTCCGGCAACGACATTCATCCCTAACCATGGCTCCATCAATTCTCTCATTGTTTTCCTCCCAACTGGTCATTAGAGCACAGATTAGAATTTATGTGTGGCTATTTAGAGAATGAACCAGCTGTAAGAATGCGATGGGTCATCCACAATTGCCACAGTGAAGGAGAATTTTATCATGCCTTCCTCTCGGCATATTGGTCTCAAGCTACACAAGACCGAGTAAAACATAGCATCATAATGATGAAACAGTTCGAACAATCTGAATTTTCCAGTCTTTTGAAATATTTTGAAGACATGTTGCACAAGAATCAGTACCTGTCAAACCCATACAGCCCCTCAGAACTCATCTTCATTTGCTTAATCAAATTACCTGAACATTTACGACATATTATTTTGGCAGGACGTTGCAAAGACGACATTGAAGCTTTTCAGGGACTGTTACAAGAACTGGAAATTGACACTGACAATCGGGGCACGCGAAAACAGAAGCACAACAATTACAGATCACATCCGTCACAATTCCGTGACGACTGAAATAATAACTGGACACGACAAGGCTATTCTTTCAACGCAAATCTTGAACAAAACAGACACCACCCATATGACAACCACTGGCAGAGTAACAATAGTTACAGAGAAAGATCGCATTTCCGTAGTAATGAATATGACAGAGATTACCCTAGAAACAGACAATATGGGAACCAAAACAATTATTATCAAGGGAGACAGAATAACTTCAGACGCAACAGTTCAGCGCGCAATTACGATTCAGGAAGAAATTCTCCACCACATGACCGACAAGAAAGAAATTATGAAATCTACCGACATGACGACAGACGAGGTAACCATAACGACAGACCTGAATTTCATCAGAACTGGCGGGATTCAAACAGAACAGGGCACTTTCGACAACGTGAATTTGCAGAAGCTAGGTCTCCTAATCCCAATAACGACGCGCGCCAATAAAGGAACAGACAATGACTCGCACAGCAGGCAGCCACCTGCGCCGGCTAGCTCAGAGAAAAATAACACAGACGCTAACCTTGAGAAAAGATTTAGCATTCCTTACCGACGTATAAAACATGACAATTGCTTTTCAGTTGAAAGTCTGCGTACCACGAAGAGTAAAGGTTTACACCACATTTCACTTGTAAAACCGTTTATTGAATGATAATCTGCTGTTTAACTTAGTCTTTGCTGTAAAACTTTTCACTTCACATTTCTAGTATGCTTTGTCAGACTTAGAAACTGTTAACATGCAACATTTTGGTTTACTTGAAAATACATTCTGGATTTAAAGTACTTTCTGTGAGATACCAGTCGACACAGTGGTTAGTTTATGTGACAACTACACGGTTTTATCACGACGCTACTAATGAGTGACAATTTGCAATGTTGCTTTTGCGGTGTTTCTGTTTTATATCTGCACAGTTTTTCAGCATTATTTTGGAAAGTAAAACATGTTTTAATAGTATCTTTTGTGGTATAGCAACAATGAGACAGCCTTGTTCGTAGCACAACAATACGTTACTGTACAGTACTTTCGTCATCACGCCAATAAGCATAATAACTACGATATCTATACGCAAAGCATTTCACTTTTGTTTATCATGAGGTAAGTACAATGGCTTCTGCAGAACTTAGCTTTCAGAGGACGATAACTACGACACTTCCACAGAGA
The DNA here is from genome assembly GCF_023898315.1 of Schistocerca nitens. NCBI lineage: Eukaryota > Metazoa > Arthropoda > Insecta > Orthoptera > Acrididae > Schistocerca > Schistocerca nitens. Next base: position 703,952,021 of record NC_064617.1, on the reverse strand, counting down.
TTATCTTACAGCAAGACGCACAGTTTAGCGCTACAGTACACATATTTGAGTGATTAATTTTGTACTTAAAACATTTATTTTTAAAGATATTTGAAGTACAATGATACAAAGGTTTTCTGTGATACATTTCATTCCATTGCTGTAATCTGTAACACCTGAGGGTATAATTACATTAATCCTCAGAGGGATACACGCTTACGTTGTGTATCATGTGTCTGGCAAGCACAAGGAGCCCTAGCTGATATGGTATTTGCTTATACAACTTTACACATCAGTACCATATTTCTCTAACACACAAATTACACAGCTATCTGATCATTTAACTGAGAGAGACAACAATTTTTTTTTCTACGTCAGTGACAGATGTTTACGTAATTACACAGTTGGATAACTTCACACTTATGAAATTGTATTTTGTCTGTACTTTGTGAACTGTTCATATTTTTTCGGAACCATTGTGATACTATGAGAGCTTTGAATGATTTATTTGGTAAGGGAGCATGATTTTAAAGTACGTTTGAGGTAGATGACACTATTGAAATGAGCAGAGAATTTTTTTTAGGTTTTGACATTATTGCAGAAAGCTACGATGTTTTTGAGATTTGACTGAGGTGTTATGATGTTATTTTTACGATGACGATGTGTATTATGCTAGTGAGGTATGTTTATGATCAATAAGATGATGCTACCGTGTATGAGGAATTTGATTATGCTACATATTTATTATGATGAAATATTGAAGAAGTGTCGACGAATAAGGTAAGGAATAATGAGACGTGGTTAGGGACTCTGGTTTGTGAAAAAGGTTGTTGGAAACCAAGAATTGTTCTTTAAGAGTTACGAAATGTATGTAAATGCATGAATGTATTACAATGCCGACGAAAATTTTTTGGACACTGTTATATCAATAGGATTTTGTTTCTACAGATTTGTAACGCAAATTCCTGACCTGTGAAATATTTTTATATGAGACTGTTACTGTAGCAGAAACTGCTGTCGTAAATATTTCAGTAAGAAAGGTAAGTGACCTTGACGTAATGCGTTTTGGGCGCCCAGCTGAGAGTTAATCGTCTGACAAAAGAAAGCCATTAGGTGGAGAAAAAAAAGAGGCTATTATCCTCGCCATTGACATTCCTTTAGAGAAAGCATCGCAAATACGACACGCTCATTACTTTGGAAAGATACTTAGATCTCAACACCTGATTATGACAAGCGACTTTCTACGAGAGTTGAGAGAATTTCTACTAACTTATGAAATGTCACATGACTATTCAATGATATTTTTATGCTTTGCCTTTCATAGTTGCTTATTTTATTTGATATCTAGTTTCCAGCTGTGTTGCAGCATTGGTTTTATAAGATAAAATAAAATGCATTTGCTAATGTGAACACTTTCTGTCAACATATCTATTAAATATTAATTTTGTGATACTTCCAAAAAAAAATGAGGGAGCACAAAAAGACATTTCCCTTCATAGGAACTGCATACATAATTTTCTTTTCAAGTATTTGTTAATTTATTTCATAGAATAAGTTTTTGTGGTGCACCATATTAATGACATAGACATTAAGATGTGAATAGACACTTCCCTTATCTGCATTGTTGTCTTTACTGTAATATTTTTCTGCTTGAGCTTTGTCATGTTTAGATATAAGTTATTGCATTTGCTGCTGCTGTTTGCCAGGCATAGTGCTACTAAATTTCACTTTGTATTATTCTCTAAAGCCAGTTTTACTACTGATTTATTTTTCTTGTTTGCTGCTCATCGCCTTATATTAGTTGTAATATTGCTGCTTGCTTTGACAATTTCCATTTTTTTTCATTGCTGTTTGTATTAATTGTTTTGTGCTGCTGCATTGCCTCGTCCCTTAGTTTAGCATCTGAGCTCAGCAGATTTAAGTTAGCTTAAGAGGGGGTAGACTATATAAGAGAATGAGTTGCGATGAATTGGAAGAAATGCATTGAGAAGCTATACAAAAGAAGTACAGAAAGCAGGTATAGGTAGGATTTTCTTGGAAAATAAATAATGAGGTAAGAAATATGTGAACATGTAAATACAGAAAGCATGCTTGGATAGGATTTTTTTGGTGGAAACAAATGTTGAAATAAGAGGAAAGATAAATGGAATGAAGTTTTGGGGTGGACTGCAGTACCAAATGTCACACTGAAAAAAAAACCCTGTCCTGTATTTTTGTGTTATTACACTATGTGAATTTGTGTTTTTCCTGTCTTAATGTGTTTAGCTAATAAGAGTCATGTTGTAGAATTTTTTCTGATAATATGTTATTTTCTTTGTAAAGATGTTTAGACATTATTTATTCTGTTCTGTTTTAATGCTCATGTGTGAAGTTAATGTCTCGAATGTTATTCTGATCTTTTATGTATGTACTTATGTCATAATTCTTATAACACTGATGTATATGTTTATTTCTATTCTTTTGTAAAGCCTATACTACAAATGTTATCTGTATTGTTATGTTCTTTAATGATGTATTTTGTACCTTTGTTATTGTATTCTTATGTTATAAAATTGTAATTGACACCAGTTCATCAAATTAAGTAACTTGTAAGTTACATTTCACTACACATGTTTCTGTTGGTCATAGTATATGGGCAATATGTGAGAAGTAGGGACTGTTAGTCTTTGCACGTGTGTTGATAATTCAGCAAGGGACTGGATAACAGCATTGCTGGTTCTAAGGACATTCCAAAACGTTTTGTGAGTACACAAGTGGTGGTTTATGGACTTGCTATATTGTCCGCAAGACTCTTCGATGGTGATTGTGCACCTGCACAGTCACAACAGATGGTTGCTGGCCGTCTCTACAAGGACTACAGTGGGTCTGCATCTTTGATGGCCAACCAGTACCATTATTTCTACAAGGACCGCAGTGGGTCTGCACCTCTGATGGCCCACCAATACCATAATCTCTACCAGAACTGCAGTGGGTCTGCTCTGTGATGACCTACCTACCAATATTCTTCAAAACTTCGACTGACTCTGCTGTGGGTTGCTCTGTTGTGGCCCATTACCTGCCTGCATGTCAAGAGTCAGCACTGTCTTTCCGTTAGAAGGACAACACTACTTCTTCGAGACTGCATGGAAATCCACTACTTCCGTGTGCATTTTCTTTTACTGCTCAGGCTTTGAGAAAAACACTGCTATTTTACTGTGATGAACGATCAGGACTGTCTTTATGGACTGTGAGAAAATTTTAGCTTTTGACCAACATTGTATCAATAAGTGTGTTCATTTGATTTCTTTGTTATTGTAATTATGAAAATTTTTTTCAAATCTGTATTGGACACTGCCCAAAAAAATTTGTAAAATTTTTTGTGGGGAGCATGGGGGCTATGTAAGGCTGTTTAGGTTTTCTTATTGGTAACGCCACGTAGCGCTCTGTATGAAAATCACTGGCTGTGCTGTGTGCAGTCTGTGGCTAGTTTGCATTGTTGTCTGCCATTGTAGTGTTGGGCAGCTGGCTGTTAACAGCGCGTAGCGTTGGGCAGTTGGAGGTGAGCCGCCAGCAGTGGTGGATGTGGGGAGAGAGATGGCGGAGTTTGGAAATTTGTAAGACTGGATGTCATGATCTGTTATGTATATTATGATCTTTCAACACTATTAAGGTAAATACATTGTTTGTTCTCTACTAAAATCTTTCATTTCCTAACTATGCCAATCAGTAGTTAGTGCCTTCCGTAGTTTGAATCTTTTATTTAGCTGGCAGTAGTGGCGCTCGCTGTTTTGCAGTAGTTTGAGTGACGAAGATTTTTGGTGAGGTAAGTGATTTGTGAAAGGTATGGTTAATGTTAGTCAGGGCCATTCTTTTGTAGGGATTTTTGAAAGTCAGATTGCGTTGCGCTAAAAATATTGTGTATCAGTAATTTTTCAAAGGGGACGTTTCAGATTCTCTTCATTCGTTGTTGGTCCCGTACTTGCTGGATTTTTTCCGGCGGCTGCGATGTCGGAGACTTGATGTTTTATCGGATTCCTGATATTCACGGTACACTCTTCAGCGCTACCTCGGGGATGCTGTGTCCCATCGCTCGTGCGCCGACTATAACACCACGTTCAGACGCACTTAAATCTTGATAACCTGTCATTTTAGCAGCAGTAACCGACCTAACAACTGTACCAGACCCTTGTCTTATATAGGCGTTGCAGACCGCAGAGCCATATTCTGCCTGTTTACATATCTCTGTATTTGAATATGCATGCCTATACCCGTATCTTTGGCGCTTCAGTGTACTTTCAGTCTGCACCGGAGTGTGCCCTGCTTTGAAATTTCTTGGCATATTAAAACTGTGTGCCGTATCACGTTTCCGATCCAGAATATCATTTTTCGTATGCAATGCTCTAATCAGACATTTTCCTTTCTTTATTTTCTTTGTTAGTGTCTCTTTGTCATTTCCTTATTTTTTTAAAAAAATGGCCGCTCTCATTGGATGTACCGCTTCATCTTTCAAAATACAACGACGAGAACTACAATGTTTCATTGCATCGTGTGGCCAGTCGCTTGCCAAACACGCTGAGCTACCGTGAAGCAGCCGGTTGATGTACTCAGGCGCGGTTCACTACCCGCCCCCACAGGTTAAGTTTTGCCGGTACCTCCATGTTGTCTGTTGTTAGGAAATTTTGTTATGTATGTAGTACATGTCGGACCCGCGTGTCGCCACTGTGTATTCGCAAACCTAGCGCCACCACATGGCAGGTCACAAGACACGGACTTGACCTCGCCCCAGTTGTACGGACGACATAGCTTGCGACAAGACGTATCACGTCTTCCTCTCATTTGCCGAGAGACAGATTAAATAGCCTTCAGCTAGTCCATCGCTACTACCTAGCAAGGCGCCATGTGTATCATTGCTAATTGCTTACTACTATGCAAGAGATGTATTTCAACAAGAACAAGACTACATTAAAGTTAAGTATATTAAAATCTCTCTTCTTTTCTTTATAGTTTTCATCCAGTCTCCTGTTTCAGAATTTACGCCCGTCTGCGTTAGTTTCGCGTGCTTCTAGCCACTCATTGTGTCGAGACCTTAGGGAATCGACACAACAATATTTTGGCGCCGAGGAGTGGTGCCGCGCCCACGTTGCAGTCTTTGTGTTATACTTGCTCTAATTTGCTTGTGTCATGGCTTCGCCGCATTCTCCAGATGTACTGTCCGAATTTTTTCGCTTGCAGAATCAGCAGACGCAGGCGTTATTGGAAGCCCTTGGACAGCTCGTCCAGGGTCAACGTGCGCTGCAAACCGATGCGGCACCCGCCGCTTCATCGCTACCGCAGCCACACAACGCTGTCGCACCGCCATTTAGGCCCTTTGACGCCACAACCGAAAGCTGGACTGAGTGGGCCGATCAGTTCCGGTTCCACCTCACTGCTTATGGAATTCAAGGTAAAGAGCGGCAGCCGTTTTTGCTTTCTTGTGTCGGTGTGTCTACCTACCGGGTGATAGTGAAATTGTTTCCCCGACGCGACGTAGCAACTCTGACCTACGAGGAAATTTTGTCGGCTTTAGATGCCTATTTCAAAGAAACAGTTAATGTTGTTGCAAAACGGTATACGTTTTTTCGTACAAAACGTACCGCCGGTCAGACTAACAGGGAGTGGGTAGCAACTTTGCAAGGCCTTACTAGAGACTGCGCGTTTGCCTGTGAATGTGGCCTCCCATATTCAGATACTATGGTGCGTGATGCAATTGCACAGAACGTTTCTGATGTTCGCATAAGGGAACAGATTTTGAAACTAGTTAATCCCTCCCTGCAACAAGTGATAGACATATTGGACAGGCAAGACACACTTGACTTTGCTCAGGAATCATTTGAAACTTCGCCAGCAGTGTGTCACATTAATCGGCCCGCTGCACGGGACGCTAAGCGGCCCTCGCGCCCGACTTCGCAGCGGCCGCCTCGCTTGCAACCACGTGCGCCGCGTCAGCAAGCAAATGCAGTGAAATCTTGCCCGCGGTGTGCAACTAGACATTCGCGTGAAAATTGCCCGTCACGCCAAGCTATTTGCTTTTACTGTCAAAAGAAAGGACATGTACAAAGTGTTTGCCAGAAAAAGTTAAGATCAGACAATCACACAAATTCCAGGCCCTTTGCTTCGCGCCGGAATCGAACCCAGGACAATCAGGCTCGTGGACCTTCGCCCATGGACATTCATGTAGTTCATTCCCACCCGTCCAGTGACACTTTAGCTAACAGTGACTGTGTTCGTCCCACCCAAAGTGTGCGTCGACGTCGCCGGAAATCCCGTAAAGTTGCAAGTGCTTCTGGACCTGTATCAGTTCAAATTGCACGTCCAGAGCACCTTCGTGCCATTCAGGACTTGCCGTCACCGCAGAACTTAAAACAGCTACAGAGTGTGCTGGGTAAGGTCACTTATTATCATAGGTTTGTGCGCAATGCTTCTTCCATTTCAGCTCCGCTTCATCGCTTACGCCGTAAAGGTGTTCCGTTCGTCTGGACGACGGAATGCGAACGCGCCTTTCGCCAGTTGCAATCGGCGTTACTTTCCAATACTTGCCTTACGCCATTCGATCCCCGAAAACCCCTTTTGTTGATGGTCGATGCATCGGATTTCGGGATCGGTGCTGTGCTTGCGCACAAAGATGGCTCGCTTGATCGCCCTATTGCCTTTGCGTCCAAATTGCTCTCCTCTGCGCAAAGAAATTATTCACAAATAGAGAAGGAAGCTTTGGCTCTTGTGTTTGGTGTAACAAAGTTTCACGATTTCTTGTATGGTCGTCACTTTACCATCATCACGGACCACAAGCCTTTGACATCGCTTTTTCATCCGAACAAGCCTGTACCTCCACGTACAGCGCAGAAATTCATTCGCTGGTCACTTTTTCTCTCGCAGTACCGCTACGATATCTTGTATCGGTCCACTGCTAAGCACGGCAACGCTGATGCGTTGTCACGTTTGCCTGTTGCTGAGGATAAAGCATTCGATTCTTCCGAACTTGCTTGCATGTTCATTGATTCGGAAACCGATGACGTGGTCGCATCGTTTCCGATTGATTTTCGTCGTGTAGCTACTGCCACAGCTGCTGACCCTGTCCTTGCTCCCGTTTTGCGTTTTGTTGCTACGCAATGGCCCTTGTCCAAGTCACGGATCGAGGATCCTTTGGTTCGCCGTTTTTTTGCTCACAAGGAGAGACTTTTTGTCCGGCGTGGTGTTTTGTTGTTGCGTTCCGATAATGATCAATCCCGAGTCGTGGTCCCACGTTCGTTACAGTCCTCTGTCTTAATGCTTCTTCACCAAGGACATTGGGGTATAGTGCGTACGAAACAACTTGCTCGACAGCACTGTACTTGGTTCGGAATCGATGCTGCGATTACGACTATGTGCTCCTCTTGCGTGGCGTGTGCCGAACAACAATCCGCACCGCCGCGGAAATTCTTTGCATGGCCGAAAGCCACTTCCCCTTGGCAACGCTTGCACATCGATTTTGCTGGTCCATTCTGGAATGCTCGATGGTTGGTTGTGGTCGATGCTTTCAGTAATTTTCCTTTTGTTGTCCGGATGTCTTCCACGACGTCTTCTGCCACAATCCAAGCCTTGTCTGCTATCTTTTGCATTGAAGGTCTTCCGCAGACTCTTGTTTCCGACAATGGCCCACAATTCATGTCCGCAGAATTTCAGTCGTTCTGCAAGGCCAATGGTATTCAACATCTGACATCCGCGCCGTTTTCGCCTCAGTCAAACGGTGCCGCGGAACGATTGGTCCGGACTTTCAAGTCACAGATGTTGACGTTGAAAGAGTCGCATTCACGGGAGGACGCTTTGTTGCTCTTTTTGTCTTCCTATCGCTCTCAGCCCCGCGATGGTCGCTCGCCGGCTGCGTTGCTCCATGGTCGTCCTCATCGAACTCTGATGTCTTTGTTGCATCCGCCACATCAGGTTCCTGTGCAGCGGCAGACTCCTGCTTTTGCTCCTGGCGACGTTGTCTATTATCGCAACTATCGCGGTTCACAGCGTTGGCTCGCAGGGCGCATTCTTCGCTGCCTCGGCCGCGCGATGTATTTGGTTTTGGGGGCCTCTGGTGAGGTGCGTCGGCATCTCAATCAGCTGCGCCTCTGTCGTCGCCTGGGTTCTGCCGCTCCCCGTCTGCTTTCAGCGACGGAGCCGTCGGGTCAGCGCCCTGGGGACCCATCTACTGGCTCGCCTCATCCCCAGGTGTTACCGACGATGCCTTCCATTTTGCCTCATGGCGTCGCGCCGCCGCAGCCGCCGCCGGCGCCGCCAGCAGCGGACGCTTCGCTGCAGCCGCCTCGCGCCTCCCTGGGTCACGCGCCGCCGCTTGCTTCCCGTGACCAGTCGTCCTCCGCCATGGACCTCTTGCCCGCTCCGGACCGGATGTCGTCTTCGCCCGTCGGGTGCTCCGACCACATGGAGGTCGACCCTTCTGTCTCATTACGTGCGCATACACCTCATGTTGACGTGCACCCTGGACTAGGTTTGCAGGCGTTTCCTAGCTCCCCTCGGACCGAATGGCCGGGTGCGGGTGGCACAGCCTCGCCTGTTGTTAGGCTCCCCACCTCATCGCATACGTCACCATGGGGTCCTCCCCACGGCGGGCGGAAGCCTTATCTCACGACCGTTCGCCGATTTGCGGGGGAGGAATGTGGTGTCACCGCTAGACACCACACTTGCTAGGTGGTAACTTAAATCGGCCGCGGTCCTGTAGTACATGTCGGACCCGCGTGTCGCCACTGTGTATTCGCAAACCTAGCGCCACCACATGGCAGGTCACAAGACACGGACTTGACCTCGCCCCAGTTGTACGGACGACATAGCTTGCGACAAGACGTATCACGTCTTCCTCTCATTTGCCGAGAGACAGATTAAATAGCCTTCAGCTAGTCCATCGCTACTACCTAGCAAGGCGCCATGTGTATCATTGCTAATTGCTTACTACTATGCAAGAGATGTATTTCAACAAGAACAAGACTACATTAAAGTTAAGTATATTAAAATCTCTCTTCTTTTCTTTATAGTTTTCATCCAGTCTCCTGTTTCAGAATTTACGCCCGTCTGCGTTAGTTTCGCGTGCTTCTAGCCACTCATTGTGTCGAGACCTTAGGGAATCGACACAACAATGTACACAGTTTGAAACATAACAGATACACAAGGTGTCTCATATGAATAGGAAAAATTGCAGATCAGGCCTTTACACCGATTTGCTCTTACGAGCTGGCTCGTGCTCACGCCTCAGCACTGAGCAACAGTCTGTATCACTAGGAGTAATGGAATGGAAAGTTTAGAGGCGAGGAAGAGGAATCGGAAAATGATAGAGCGTTATCAACGAGTTTATTGTCAACATCTCTCTTGTAGTGTCTGCCACTGAAGTTTGTTGTAAAGCTGTTGTTTGTCGGAGTAAAGTTCTCACATTTGTCACAAGAACTGCTGCTCTTCATTGGTTCTTCTCAATCCCTTCTATTAACCCAACCTGGTAAGGGTCCCATACTGACGAGCAACAAGGGTTTTGTAAACCACTTCTTCGATGGGTGAACTGCATTTTATTAAGATTCTTCTAATGACTCTCATCCCTTCATCTGCCTTTCCCATAATCGATTATATGTGGTCATTCCACTTCAGTTCATTGCAGATGGTTACATCCTCTGAATATTCTATCATTGTTGCTATTTTACATTCAGTTCTCACCAGTAGTGTAATCGAATAGTTACGGATTTCTTTTCCTATTTAACCATTGTGCTATACATTCATTTCCGTTCAGAGTCAACTGTCAGTCCCTGTAGTCACCAAGATCACATGATAAACTGCGTGCATCGCATGGAAAAGAGTTTCTCTGTTGGCTCAAATGAGATGAAAATGTGAAGTATTATGTCTGTGATGAACGGCCTAGCATCCAGCTAGCCTACAGTATTTCTGACACATAGGGGCTAAAATAAGATCAGGAGTTGTCAGCAAGTATTAGTGTCATAAACAAGATCACAAATTGTCAACAAGTATTAGTGTTATTCTGAGCCCCAACATTGTGGCTAATGTGCTCTAAACCTGGTTGATAAGGCCACGTTTCTTGTATGGCTGGCAAATGCACTTATTGAACAATTGGAGGGAATTCAGTTGTGAACTGAAGTGTTAAGAACAACTCTGAAAGCTATTTTACTATTGCAGATTTACCAGATTCCCTGTTAGTCTTCTCTCCTGCAGAAAAGTTTTTTTGAGTTTTCATTGCATTCTTTGGCAACGTACTCATTTTGTTATTTTAGGTGCTAGTCTTTTGAGATTGGATTGATTATGGTGATATAGTTCCAAGGAGAAGCATCGCTTCACAGTGGTTGATTAATGCCTTTCGTGACAAATTCGTTCCTAAAACTGTTGCATTCTTGAGAAACGACAATAAAGTGAAACTAAAATTTCTTTTAACTGTAATGGCAAAGAACGTGAAGAAGCTAACTGCGAAACATGGTATTTGTTACGACTGATCCGTCCTTATGATGAATATCATTTTCCGTCGAAGTTTAAATTGGCATCAACAAGTATTTCGAGAGTATTTTATTCACACATTAAAAATAGAAACACTGCATGTGAATGAATACTACTTACTTTGCTTTTCACTAAAGCATCAGTGTTTGGTACGACTTTCTAAGCATCGCTACGTTTGCGGAGAGATTTTGTTCTCGTCACTACGGAATAAAGTTGCTTGCGCAAATATGTAAGTCCAAACATCTACGTAATTGTAGATATAAACTTATTAAGTTGTGAAAATCTGTGTTGAAGAAAATTATTTTGCGAGTCTACAAGACTTATTGTATTATGAAACTTGGCACTCAACTGTCTGTGACACTGCCGGTCTGTAAATTCTAGCAGTAGCTAGGCATGTAGCACTGACATGTTATAAATTGATGGTGGTGTGTCTGAACTTCGCTTTGAAGTATCTAACCCGGCCATAATACTGTTTTTCATTAGTATTAAAATAGTTACTGTCTACTTTAAAACACTACGCCACTGACAAGCGGACCCTCCACACTGTAAATCATGGATTTTGATGCGCTTCAAGTATGTTGTAGAGGCACTTACCCAGAGTACCTGGCTATGCGGCTTTTTAGCGACAGGCCTTGGTTCTTGAGAAAATCGATTTTGAAGTTATATACCCATAACATTACATATATATCGAGCAAGTCCGTGTAGCGCGGCAGTAAAGGTTCACTGCTACAGCGCTGGAGGTACTGTGTTCGAATCCTGCTTGTGTACTTTGTTTTCAAAATCGACCGAATTTTTTAATTTTATTTCAAAGAATATCAACAAAAGTGTAAGGTGTGTGAAATTGTAAAGATATATTCATTCGCCGGCAGCGGTGGCCGTGCGGTTCTAGGCGCTGCAGTCCGGAACCGCGGGACTGCTACGGTCGCAGGTTCGAATCCTGCCTCGGGCATGGATGTGTGTGATGTTCTTAGGTTAGTTAGGTTTAAGTAGTTCTAAGTTATAGGGGACTGATGACCTAAGATGTTAAGTCCCATAGTGCTCAGAGCCATTTGAACCAATTTTTCATATATTCATTTATTAATTTTTTCATATATTCATTCCGTTTGTGGTTCGCTTCGTATTCTCCCAATTCATCTTCTTCGTTGAAATCTATCAATTCATCATCAATAGTGATGTCTTTCGGCCAAGAGATCCTGTTGGCTGGCTCTGAGCACTATGGGACTTAACTTCTAAGGTTATCAGTCCCCTAGAACTTAGAACTACTTAAACCTAACTAACCTAAGGACATCACACACATCCATGCCCGAGGCAGGATTCGAACCTGCGACCGTAGCGGTCGCGCGGTTCCAGACTGTAGCGCCTTTAACCGCTTGGCAGGGATCCTGTAATGCGATACATATCTCATTGCAAATTGCAACGGGATTCGCAGAGATGACGCTAGGCGTGTATTAGTTACGGGATTCAAATCGCGAAGTAGATTTTCGGCGTATTTCATGGCATTTGTGATTTCATCTTTTGATTCTACGTTCAACTCCTCTACTAGTGGATATTCTTCAGGCTGCACTACTACAGAAACACCTAGTTCTTCCATATCACAGAATTTTTCCAACACACGGCACTAGAGACGCTTTGCGAGCAACTGACGCTGTAGTTAGATGTGAACGTAAAGGAATGCAACTCTCAGCCTCATTGGCCTAGGAGCTTGGATTCCCGTTACGGCTAACGGTATTCACGGGAGAGGGGACGATAATGGGCGGAGATCGATTTCAGAGAATACAAGAAGCGACCGTTGTACGAACATTTGGAACTCGAACTGCGAACCACAAACGGAATGAATATTTGAAAAAAATGAATAACTGAATATATCTGTACAATTTCGCACACGTTACACTGTTTCTCGATAGTCTTTGAAATAAAATTGAAAAATTCGGTCTATTTCCAAAAAAAAAAATTGCAGAAACAGGATTCGAACACGGTACCTCCAGCGCAATAGCCTCCTTTTTTTGTGGAGATGGGTCAGGTAGTGGGGTGGCGGAGGCAAGGTGGGCAGGGGTCGCAACCCGAGGCCTGGCCACGATGTCTCCTCCCTTCCATCCTGGAGATGTGGTACAAAGGATGCAGTTGGTGTATTATTGCGAATGTTTTTATTTTATTTATTTATTTTTTATTTTTTTCTTGTATTTTTTTTGTCAGTAACTGAAAACTAGTAAGTACACTCGTTGCGTCGAGTTGGGGACGCACATAACTAAAAACATGCTTACAGTTTTAGCAAAAGGCATAAAGAAAGAGAGCAAAGTGCGGGGTTAAGGAAGCCATGAAACAAAACCTAAGGGTCGAATCCATACCACCGGATGGGAAACAAAAACTGCGAAGACCTTTTCGCTCTGGGGACAAAAAGAGGAAATGGGGCAAATACTGCTATAAGCTATAGAGTGCGAGGGTTCACGACGAAACTCTCCATGTGCCGTATCATCCAGGTATGACTTCTCGTAATGACCAAGGTAGATCCCACGTTGTACTGTGTAGTGTTCTATCATCGTCTTGTAATTTTAGCTTCTCTTACCCGTGATGTTCCAGCTACCTGGAGGGTCGTGGAACGCACTCCACAAATAATTGGAAAAATATTGTCGATACTTTGGGTTACGGCGGATCTTGCAATGTCGTTCCTGCAGATAGTTCCAAAAGTCTAAAGTGTCCTTAATGCCGTCTTGAAACAAATAATGCACCGTATGTCCACGAAGCCACGTCATGGCATTAGTTTTAGTGCATGGGTAATACGTCTCATCCGGGAATAAGATAGTCTTGGGGTCGATATGATTCGGCGTTACCCGAAGGAAGTATGCTGACATTTGCCTCACTAAGTGCCACACTGCCGAAGACTCACCACATCTAAGACGGTGTTCATCGTTGTCTTGAACGCCACAGCTCGTGCACGTGGGTGAGTCTACCATGTGGATCGCATGTAGGCTTGATCTGGTCACCTGCCTTCAACCTTTACCCCTGCGCTACGCTAACCTGATTGAAAGATGCGTAATGTTACGGATATACAAAGGTCGCAATGAACTTCAAAATCGATTTTCTCAAAAACCAAGGCCCGTCGCTAAAAAACCGGATAGCCAGGTACTCACGGTAGGTGCCTCTACAACATATTTGAAGCGCATCAAAATCATTGATTAACAGTATGGAGGGTCCCATTGTGAGTATGTACGCTTACCTTTAAAACTACGGAGAACTTAATGTCATTCCTCTGAAGACAGCGTAAAATTTGCTCTATCTCTGCGCTGTATAGTGACGTCTGACAACCACATTTAGTCTCTAGCACTCACTACTAAGATGTCGATATTAACGGTTAACTTTTTAATAACTTGTTTACCCGACAGACTAAAAAGAGAACTAACAGAGAATAACGCACTGAGTTAGTCAGCCTACTTCTCTCTCTAGTTATTTGACATTCTCAGCCAGGAGATACACGAACTGTTGTAAATTTTTTGCTTTGAAATCTCATGAAGTCAAGATCGTATGAAATTCTCTTTATCGTATAGATTACTGGTTTCGGCTACCTTTCTAGCCATCTTGAGGTCATGAAACATACTTGACTAGTGTTGGTGCCATTATTATTTCACATGTCGTTAAAATACTTTTTAAAATAACAACACCCATGCATGATATAATTAAAAACCGATTTTCATCGTTCGTGGTCAGTGTAAATCAAAGATGGCCATAAAACAAAGGCGTTATGCCGATAAAACTTGGTAGCTGACACAGTCAGTATTTACGTAATATCCTAATGGAGATTTTCTTATACGAGTGGCGTTCAGTAAATAATGCAACAGATTTCCTTCTGAAAGCAAGTTCTTTTTTGTTCATGATGTCAATAAACCATATTATTCCCACTATTTTGGCTAGAAAACCCTGTTTTTCATCATAATCTCCGTTTAATGCGACGGAATTACGTGAACTTACCGCCAGTTCCCGTATGCCCCCATGATAGCACTCCACTAGTCGACGTCGAGGCTAACGTCTTACTGCATCAATAATCTCCCCATCATGCATGTATTACTACCCACGGAGTACATCCTTCATTGGGTCAAACATGCGAGATCCGGGCTATAGAATGTATGAGCAACAGCCCAATGAAGTTGTGTGAGCTCCTCTCGATTGTGCAGACGTGTGTGACGCGTTGCGTTGTCACGGGGAATGAGAGGTTGGTTTCCATTTTTGTGGTGACGAACACGCTGAAGCCGGTTCTTCAGTTTCCTGAGAGCAGCAGAATACACTTCAGGATTGATCGTTGCACCAAGAGAAACGATAGCAGATAGCTTTTCATTGTGATTCATTGATCACCGCGAATGAGAGTGTCTGCACTTGTTTTGGCTCACTGCCATTTCTCCATAGACACTCTACAAGCACCTATGTATATCTGAAATGCTTTTGTTTTTAAAGCTACGGATAGCGCCGCATCCTACCGACATTTATGAAACTATATGGGCTGAAGCGGTAATAGTACACGATGTTCCGCAGCAAATTCGGTATATTTTCAACCGAAATTGGTCGAGAAACAAATGTCTTGCATTACTTTTTGAACGACCTCCTTATATGTTGCGTCAACGTGTTGCAGTATATGATGATCTGTGTTACAAAGTGATGTAAGTACTGACTGCGTCAGTTACCAAGTTTTAACTGCATAAACCTTTCTTTTGTTACCATTGTTCATTTAGGTTGCCCAGGAACGATGAAAACCAGTTTTTAATTATACCATTTAGGGATGTTGGCCGATGGAATTGCCGCAGTGGTAACACCGATTTCTGCCAGATCAGCGGAATTAAGCGCTTCGGGCTTGGCTAGCACTTGGATGGGTCGCTGTCCAGGTCTGTCGTGTGATGTTGGAAAGCGGGTTACCCTTAACCCTTGTGAGGCCAATTGAGGAGCTACTTGGCTGAGAAGTGGTGACACTGGTCACGAAACTAACAACTGCCTGGAGGACGGTGTGCTGACCACATGCCCCTTCATATCTGCATTAGTGATACCTGCGGGCTGAGGATAACACGGCGTTTGGTCGGCACCCTTGGGCCTTCAAGGCCTGTTCAGATGGTGTTCGTTTGTATGTATGGATGTTGTCATTTTAAGAAAGATTTTAACGATGTGTGAAGCTGTATCTGCAAAAACACTACTCAAGAATGTTTTATCATCTGAAGATGGCTCGATTATTAGGCGAAACTGGTAATCCAGCCATATAAAGATACCATGTGCGAACTTGACTTAACGGGTTTTCAATCTTTAAGATACATTTTAAAAAATTACTTGTCTATGTAATACAATTTTCGAAAGAGATCCAGATGAGAATGACAAGGCTGTCAGGCGGTGCTGTTCGGTCTTCCTACCCGTGTTCGAATGGAGTTTATTCTGAGCATGAAAACTGATCTAGGTTGCACCAACGATTTCAGAATTTGCGTATAGCAACATGTAAGAAAAATATTACAAACCTTTTTAGAAAATTCATACCTGATTTTGCTCAGTTCACTGCACCCTCCGATGAGCAAAAAACTGTTCAAAATGGCTCTGAGCACTATGGGACTTAACTTCTGAGGTCATCAGTCCCCTAGAACTTAGAACTACTTAAACCTAACTAACCTAACGACATCACACACATCCATGCCCGAGGCAGGATTCGAACCTGCGACCGTAGCGGTCGCGCGGTTCCAGACTGTAGCGCCTAGAACCGCCCGGCCACTACGGCCGGCTCCGCTGAGCACTAAAAGAAATTTAGTCCATTGAGAAACATTTATAGAAAGGGAAGACATGAATGTGACTTCGTACAATGTATTAGTGGCAGAGAAGGAAAGTTTCTCTGTTGTTCGTGGGAGGGTCATAGGGAGGCAATACATTTATCTTTACAGAGGAATAACTAACAGTTGCGGTAACAACATTTTTGTGACAACATGTATGCAAGTGTGTATGAATTTCCTATTACGGCCACAATTTGTAAGTAGAACGATCCATATCGGCTGCAAAAGAGAACTCGAAGTTTTAGGCAGTACACGTCTTCTTATCTTTATAGTTATTTTTTGGCATCTGACATTCAGCCAGCAACATACATTCACCGTACATGGCGTAAATGCGCAAATTTACAGTTCCCAACACACTTACGTCATTTTTTCATACACGTTATTGTGTCAACGCCTCAGAGACGCTTCTGTTCTTAATAATCTAGTTTCTTCTTCTCCTCATGTCCTTTGAGGTGTGCACCTTACAGATTGCATTACTTCAGCTACTATTAAAACGCATGCACTATAAATGACATTACATCATCAATCTAGAACTGGAATAACTAGTATGAATAGTACTTCTCCTAATCACGCAAAAACGTTATTTGTTAATTATTGTTAATCATGAGTCGATTCATCTCTTATTCATGAGCAAGAACTTTATCAGTGACATAGTTTGCAGTATTGTCAATTACCATAAACTACTTACACTCTTACTCTGTTCTGTCCGTTGAGCAACACTCCTTTCTCTCCTCCTTTCTTTCTTTATGTACCTTCGTTATTAAATTTGTAGGTATACATTATTCCCTACACGTCGCATTTGCCTGTAAACTCCTGGTTGATCGATGCTGGCATCAAAGTGGATCTGCACCGAGAGCGGTGACCGGGATTACCCATGGGCTAGATGTGGTGGCCCATCTACAGACCGCAGGGACAGCCTCTGGCACCGAAACGCCAGATGCCTCGTTGCCGCTCGTCAGTTAACGTACTCTCGTCTGCGCCAGTTTCCGCGATGACGGCGTCCGCCGAAGCGCCGCCAATTTCCTGTGAGCGGTGAGCGCCGAGCGACAGCGCCGATAACGCGTGGTCTCGCCTCGGCTAATGAGGCGCAGTTGGCAGACCTGCCGCCTGCCAGTAGCGGGGCTTCCCCATCCGCCCTCATCTCCGCCAACTCGAGCTCCGTTTTGTCTCGTGCTCCTGATTGGCTTTGTCGACATTATGTCTGCACTGACATATAATATTATTAATCTGAGTCATCTCTGCCTAGTACACGATTTTATAATGATCCGACATTAAAATACTTCCAAACATCGTATTCTCTGCCACAAGTCAAGTACATGATAATACGACATCTGAAGACTGAAAAGCAGCAATGATGTTAACATTCCGATTAGAATGCTTACAGAAACAGAAGACAGCAATGTAGAAGATGAATGTGGATACTTGTATACAGTCTTTGCCTCATGAGACAAAATAAAGACAACTAAAAATCTGTATTTGCACTAAGACAAAATAAGGAGTAGTACTAGTCTATTTTGATCTAATCATTAGCTACAAAAGATGAAGAGCAGTACAAAACATAAACATCAAGTGCATGACAATTTTTTAAATCTTCAGTGTTTGATTAAATACATGAATAAGACGTTATTAGCACAATTTAAGCTGTCTCTAGAATGAAATAATTTGATAAAATAATATGAAACTCAAATTAGGACACCTGAAAGTTCTTACTATAAGAAGAGTATATAATAAATGTATTCAGTTTAATGACTCAAATCAACACAGACATTAGACAAGACAGACGCCTTCAAAGTAGGCAACTACATCTGTAAGTCATTCTCTGTCTTCAGTTCCTGTAAATGGAAAAAGTCAATATACACTACTGGCCATTAAAATTGCTACACCACGAAAATGACGTGGTACAGACGCGAAATTTAACCTACGGGAAAAAGATGCTGTGATACGCAAATTATTAGCTTTTCAGAGCAATCACACAAGGCTGGCGCCGGTGGCGACACCTACAACGTGCTGACATGAGGGAAGTTTCCAACCGATTTCTCATACACTAACAGCAGTTGACCGGCATTGCCTGCTCAAACGTTGTTGTGATGCCTCGTGTAAGGAATAGAAATACGTACCATCACGATTCCGACTTTGATAAAGGTCGGACTGTAGCCTATCGCGATTGTGGTTTATCGTATTGCGACATTGTTGCTCGCGTTGGTCGAGATCCAATGACTGTTAGCAGAATATGTAATCGGTGGGTTCAGAAGGGTAATACGGAACGCCGTGCTGGATCTCAACGGCCTCGTATCACTAGCAGTCGAGATGACAGGCATCTTATCCGCATGGTTGCAACGGATCGTGCAGCCATGTCTCGATCCCTGAGTCAACAGATGGGGACGTTTGCAGGACAACAAACATCTGCACGAACAGTTCAGCGACGTATGCAGCAGTATGGACTTTCAGCTCGGAGACTATGGCTGCGGTTACCCTTGAAGCTGCATCACAGACAGGAGCGCCTGCGACGGTGTACTCAACGACGAACCTGGGTGCACGAATGGCAAAACGTCATTTTTTCGGGTGAATTCAGGTTCTGTTTACAGCATCATGATGGTCGCATTCGTGTTTGGCAGCATCGCGTTGAACGCACATTGGAAGCGTGTATTCGTCATCGCCATTCTGGCTTATCACCCGGCGTGATGGTATGGGGTGCCATTGGTTACACTCTCGGTCACCTTTTGTTCGCAGTGACGGCACTTCGAACAGTGGACGTTACATTTCAGATGTGTTACGACCCGTGGCTCTACCCTTCATTCGATCCCTGCGCAACCCTACATTTCATCAGGATAATGCACGACCGCATGTTGCAGGTCCTGTACGGGCCTTTCTGGATACAGAAAATGTTCGACTGCTGCCCTGACCAACACATTCTCCAGGTATCTCCCCAATTGAAAACGTCTGGTCAATGGTGGCCGAGCAACTGGCTCGTCACAATACGCCAGTCACTACTCTTGGTGAAATGTGGTGTTGTGTTGAAGCTGCATGGGCAGCTGTACCTGTACACGCCATCCAAGCTCTGTTTGACTCAATGCCCAGACGTATCAAGGCCGTTATTACGGCCAGAGGTGGTTGTTCCGGGCACTGATTTCTCAGGATCTATGCACACAAATTGCGTGAAAATGTAATCACATGTCAGTTCTAGTATAATATATCTGTCCAGTGAGTACCCGTTTATCATCTGCATTTCTTCTTGGTGTAGCAATTTTAATGGCCAGTAGTGTATGTATTATGAAGTTTGCAGTTATCTTATTTTTACTGTTTACAAAGCATAACTTCAGCACAAAATAGATACCACACATGTTGTATTGTTTGATATAAAGCATGTATTTGGGAAGACTATTAATCTGTAAATTTGGGTTACTTATCTATTTCATGATATGGTGAATCATAAAAATCGAATGATACATCTTTTTACGAGGCTTGGCACATACGTGTGGCGATGTCACATTATCTTAATGACCTACTGTTAACAAGAGTAACCACCATTAGCATATCAGCAAAGTAGAAATGATTCATTTACAGAGGGCGTTCAAAAAGTTTTGCACAGTCGTTTCCAATTTTTTGTATTCTTTGCAAGAGGAGAATGAAATTTTCTGTGAACATACTTGGAACATTTAGCTATACATTGAACCTACTCAGTGTAGCCTCCATCAGGTGTGACGCATCTGGCTCAACGTTCTTTCTACAATGTAAATGTACTTCGGTAAAATTCTGGGGATTGACTTTTACACCATGGTTTGACACAGTAAATAAGGTCTTTCTCGCTATCAAATGTCTTACCGCCCAGGTGGGCTTTCAGACGATCAAAGATGTAAAATTCAGACGGAGCCAAGTCCGGACTGTAGGGAGGATGAGGTACAATTTTCCAGTCCATTTTCCTGTTTTTCTCCTGCGTCATAAGGACTGTATGGGGTTTGGCATTGTCATGGTATAGTCTGATGAGCTGTGGTCTGTGGCTCTGGATGGCACGTCGCAGCTTGTCCAATGACAAACACTAACGTTCCCGGTTAATTGTGGAGCCAGTTTCCCAAAAGTCAATGAATTTACATCACACTGATCCCAGAAGAAGGAGGCCATCATATGTCGGCCTGCTGTTCGTGAAAGTCTTCGTTTCTTCTTCCAAGGGGAACTTGGATGACGCCACTCCATGGATTGGGTCTTGCTCTGTGGTTCGGACTGAAAAAAACCATGTTTCATCCTGGGTAATGACACCTTCAAAACACTGTTTTCACTCTTCAGTAAAGGTCTTCATGAGACCTTCGCACACATTCTTCCTCATCGTTTTCATTCTCTTGTCAATAACCTAAGCACCCAACTTGCACAGATTTACCTGTACCCTAGCGACTGTACCAGTGATACCACACTACCCACTGACAAACGAGTCATTTCAGCAATCTATCGTATCGTCACACATCTGCCATTTTGGATGATTTGATCAATGGTCTCCTTATTCACATCGCTCATTGCTGTCGATTGTCTACCAAATCGTGGATTGTCCACTAGAGAGAAATCACCTTCTTTAAACATCTGCAACCAGTGCTGGATACTGCTGCGATCTATTGTGTTCTTCCCATAATCAGAGAGCAACTTCCTGTGTATCGATGTGGCAGAGTCATCGCCGGTCTTGAAGAGGAACTCCCTCACCGATCGTTGTCACAACCTGACATCTACTTAACGGTACATTATGGCTCACCTGTAAATAAAAGAAAATACTTTTATAAACTAACTTACAGCTAAATGTTTCAAGTATGTTCACAAAAAATTTCATTTTCATCCTGCAAGGAATAGAAAAAAATAGAGACTGCAAAACTTTTTGAACGCCCTTTGTACGTTGCTTTAACCTATGTAGATACGAGGGGCTATGGTATCAGCAGTGCCTTTAACAGCTACCGAAATCTGATTGGTAGATGGTCCTCACACGAAGACAGTAGTCAATAACGTCTCGTAAATGATAATCTACGTTATGATTTAGGGAGTTCAGCGATCCATGATATATACTGAAATTTTTATGTTGAACTTCCAGCCGTTTGTGGAGAGTTCTAATCATGTGACTTCATCAGTTATACTCCGCAAGCCACCTTTCGGTGTGTGGCGGAGGGTACTTTCCACTTTTACAGTTGCAGTCGTGTATAGTTCGGGAAAAGAACAATTACTGGTATGCTTCCGTGTTGGCTCAAGTCTTTTCCTTTTATCTCCCTGGTCTTTTCATGAGATATACTTAGGAAGAAACAGTAAATTGATTCACTATACCAGGGACGTACCCTCTAGGAACTTCTAACACTAAAGTACACCGTGGTGCAGAACTACGCTCTTCCAGTTTAGCTGTCAGAGTTGGTTGAGCATCTTAGTTACGCTTTGACGCTTACCAAATTAATGTGTAACGAAACTTGCTGCTCTACTTTGGACTTTCTCTGTTTCCTCTAGAATCAGATAACCCAATGTTAGTCTTTTAACAATCTTTCGATATTCTTCTTGTCGCGTCCCTGGAGATATGTTACTTTGTCTGTGAGTACCGATGAACTGTCCGGAAATCCCGGTGTTGCGTGATCTGACGTGCGATTACTGTCCAGTTCACCCCATATAGAGTTTCTAGACGATGCATTAGAGTACCACGTAATAGCTGTACTTTTTCAGGGCTCTGATGCCAGCAATTTCCTACATTTAGAATAAACTGCAGTGTGTAAATGAATGTACTTCACCCAACTCTTCATTATCAGACGAAGGGTCAACAACACACAACGAACACATCGGCAGATCAGTTCCCACACCAACCGAGATTAGCTTTCCAGTACCTCTAAGCATGATATCTCAGGAGTTGAGCTTAAGGGACCCAGCACACAGTTATGGCGGCCCATCCGACGTCTCTGGAGTTCCTTGCTGCAGTATGGTTTTTCCGGCTGGAAAACCAAGATGAAAAGGTGCTCCATCCAGTTCCATTGTACGCCATTCTAAGTTAACTTTGGCGTGATGTGTAACCAGGAAATTTAAACCGAGCGTGACTTCATAGACAATGTTGATTACGGAGAGAGCTCTGTATTAACCACGAAGTTTCGTTCTCGAACTCGCACACTTATTACCGCTGAATTGAGTGAAAGTACACAATTCCCACTCACACCGCTGAATGCCCAGGCTGGCAGATTTATTTCTACCTTAAAAAGTACATTCCTACTACCTACAAATATCTGAGATCCATATACTGGGTGATTATAATTAAACTTTCCCTATTTAAGACGTTATAACATGGAAACTGATTACCGTACGAGTACAAAACTTGGTAGCATTAATTTCCAGTGTATGAGATGCATGATTTTCATGCATCACAACGTCACCGTCCAGTTCCAACTATGGTCACCAAGTGCCGTTATCATTCATCGTGGTTCATAGTGTCACACACCTGACCAGTGTTGAAGTGTCAACATGTGCTTGGACAAAAGGTGCAGGGCATTATTGGTGAAGCTGTATTATCAAAACAACAGTTACTGTGCAGCTGCACTTCGAGAATATCGCTGGCTGAAAGAATTACGGAAAGGTCCTCTTTCTCCACCTGCTGTTCGAAGCGTGATGGAATAGTTTGAAACAACTGGAGAACTGGGCGTCGCTGGGAGAAGAGGCCTACGACCTGTTGCACCACAGGTGGTTGATGAAATCACTGTTGCTATGGCAGACAACGCTGCGTCCAATTCCCGATCGACAGGCCGTGCGTATGCTGTGTCACGACAGTTGAACAGCCGGCCGGAGTGACCGAGCGGTTCTAGGCACTACAATCTGGAACCACGCGACCGCTACGGTCGTAGGTTCGGATCCTGCCTCGGGCATGGATGTGTGTGATGTCCTTAGGTTAGTTAGGTTTAAGTAGTTCTAACGTCTAGGGGACTGATGACCTTAGACGTTAAGTCCCATAGTGCTCAGAGCAATTTGAACCATTTTTTGACAGTTGAACATGCCGTTGTCCACTGTCGGAAGGTCATTCGAACCATTCTCAAAAAATGGTTCAAATGACTCTAGGCACTATGGGACTTAACATCGGAGGTCATCAGTTCTCTAGACTTAGAACTATTTAAACCTAAGGACATCACACATATCCATGCCAGAGGCAGGATTCGAGCCACACCGGCCAGCCCATTCTCAAATGGCATCCGTACAAGATCCATAACGTACAGCAGCTTGCACCACAGGATGCACAACGACGTGATGGCTTATCTCTCTACTTTCTTGCAAGATTTGAACTTGACGTGGGCTGATCCTGGACCATCCTATGGACAGACGAAGCTTATTTGTCTTTGACGGGTGAGGTGAGTACAGATAATTGTCGAGTGTGGGGATCTGTCCCTCCAGTCCCTCTGTATGAAATTCCTCTATATGGTGTACGTGTAACCATGTACTGTTTTTTTTTAACAGGGTGGCACTGACGGACCAAGGACATGCAATGTGATTGGCCAGCGGTACTACGATATGCTTCACCAGCATGTCATACCCGCCCTACAGGAGGCAGACGATCGAATTATAATCCCATCGTTTCCAAATAGTTGGCCGTCACTATCAGTGATCTCACTTCCTGTAATTTATGGGGCTGCCTGGAGGACAGGATTTACCAGGGGAACATTCACACATGTGATGATCTGAAGCGCAGCACATCCAGAGAGGGATGCAGCGTATCTAAGTACATGCTTCGTTTTGCTGAACAGAATGCGATTCTGCGCCTTTAGACTCTTCTCGACACTGATGGGCGCCATATTGAGCCCCTTTTGTATCAATAATGGTACCGGTTTGTAACGGTATGATGTACCGTAGCAGTACATTAAAAGTCCTCGTGTCCTTGACGTTAACGATGCCAAGTTTGGTACTCGTACGGTAATTAGTTGTTATAACGTGTTAAACAGAGAAAGTTTAATTATAACAACCCGGTGTAATAAGGTTTTAAAACCTGCCTTTCACACAACCAGTCAGAAAAGAGACTAGGACTGATTTCACATGGATGTGACTTGCGCTAGCCCTTAGTGGGCGTGTTATACAGTGGACACACCGCCCCTGCCCTGTTTAGCGGCAGCATACGAGGTGCACCCTGTGAAGTTCTTGCATGCCTCTGCGAATTTCTGTTCAGACGTCGAAGGGGTTACAAGTCCGGCACTGCTGTACTCTGCAGTTACCATTCGCATGTCCTGCACGATCACATGTTAAGTATTTGATATCTGTATTAAATGTTACTTCGTTTTCCTGTGCCTTGTTACGACATCAGTATCAGCTAGAGCAGCCATAGTTTCCATTGCTTCATTCAGAGCCTTTCGAAATTCCATACGGACTCTAATGTCATTTATCGCTGTAGCGTCTCCCGGTAACATTACTTTAACTACACTCAATAATTGCTCATTACTCCATTTTCCAAGCCTAGCGGCTAAGTCCAAATTATGAGAAACACACAAAGAACGGAAAATGGAGTGACCAAAGAACTGGTGTTGGTAGTAAGGTTCGTGCATATGGATATGACCGGTTCCTCGGTGAAACTTGCTTCTCAGCATTGACTACTTACTACCAACAGAAGTATACAGTATTCCCAGAATGAAAATGAAGAAGTAAGGATAAGAGAACATCCACTCAGGCAGAAAAAAGCCTTTAAATTCGGAACTCACACATAGCACGGTGTAGAAGGTCCATGCTGCAGAATCAGGAAACTGACTGCTATCTTCCGGTTGTCCATCTTCTTCAACTTCAGGAACCCTTCTGATACCAGTTGTAATGGAAATGGAAATGAGCGTTTGGCTTCATTGGCCGGGAAGCCATTTACGGGGCAGGCCCGGCCGCCTTAGCGCAGGTGTAATTACATTCGACGCCACATTGGGCTACCTGCGTGCCGGATGGGGATGAAATGATGATGAAGACAACACAACACCCAGTCCCTTAACGGAGAAAATCCCCGACCCAGCCGGGAATCGAACTCGGGCCCTTTAAGACGGCAGTCCGTCACGCTAACCATTCAGCAATCGGGGCGGACACAAGTTCTAATGGGTTGGCAGGATAAGCAAGAGAGGGTGGCGCTTCTCTGCCGAAGATGGACGCAATTGCGAGAGGAGAGGATACTGTAGTTCGCAGATAAGTAACTTCCTTATTGCTGTTTATTTACAATCAAAAAATGGTTCAAATGGCTCTGAGCACAATGGGACTTAACTGCTGAGGTCATCAGTCCCCTAGAACTTAGAACTACCTAAACCTAACTAACCTAAGGACATCACACACATCCATGCCCGAGGCAGGATTCGAACCTGCGACCATAGCGGTCGCGCGGTTCCAGACTGTAGCGCCTAGAACCGCTCGGCCACCCCGTCCGGCCTATTTACAATCTTTCGAATGCCCCAACCTGTGTTGTACCCACAGATCATGAAGGTAAACAGAGTGGCCTCCGGGTCGCGCAAGGTGTATCAAGCTTCCCCCTCCCTCTGGTTACCCAAAACCACAGGGGTGCTGGTCGCTCCACACAAGTCGAATAGCGCGAGACAAAGGGCATGAAAGTTAAGGTCATCCGATTTGCTTAAAAAACAATTTTTTTTTGTAGACGAAGCAAAGTTAAATCTGTCTCCATCGTAAGTTTCTCACTGAAACTTTTACTTTTCGCATAACAAAATAAAAACCAATATTTTGGGATTCGCGCATATTCTCCGCTGCAGAGTCTTTCTCATTCGATTTTGAGGAAACTATTCGGTAAAAAAATACTTTTCTACATCTTATAACGCATCACATCTTGATAATGAACTTGGTTTCTTACCGTTATTGTCCATTGTTACTCTGATACTTCGAACTAAAGTTTAACACTCCATATATTTTGAGAAGTTTGCAGTGAAAAACGTAATCGCTAGGCAGTTTACGTCTGGAGTTTTATGCCATACGTTAGTGATAAGGAACCCCATGAGTGCGAGGACGCAAGCTCACTCTTTGGTAACACTCAGTTGAGACCATTATGTTAACAGTTATGACAGGAAAAATATTAGCTGCTAATTACTCAACATGCGCATGAGGAGGACGACAGAAAATAAGTTTTGGGAGGTGCAGAGCTCAACCTTCTATGGTATATGTGTATTACACTTCACAAAATGGAGGTCGACGGCATACAAACAATGTTCAATACAAGCCAATAACTTGCACCATGAATACCGAAAGAAAAATGGCGCGCCACAGTGATCTCAAAGGGTCGTACCATCTAGATCGAAGGCAACTCCTTGGGCGTTACAAACCATCCAGGTGGTTCAGATGTGTACCAACTCTTAAACAATGCATATAGAATTAAACTGGTGTAACCAGGTCACGAGAACTGGTGGAGTGTGATGGCAGGCAGCCTAATGTAAAACAGTCTGTCGTGGAGCTTATCGTGGAATTGGCTATCCTTTAAAGCGTGGTTAAGACAGTGTGATAACATGTTTTATACACACTGAAAATACAAATATCCAGAGACTGAATGTGTCCAGTGGTTCTACGTGATGTGAAATGCAATGTCACATACATCTCACAAGGGATAGTTTGCTCTAAAGGAGTATGATTTTTATACGTAAACCAGGAATCAAGTAAAAGCAAGTTAGTTTGACTAGATATTTGCCAAAAGCAATTCTCGTACCACAGTTGTAGATCTCTAACACCCATTTTCCCACACTTGCTTGCTATGACGTAAATATAACCTACTCTCTTTGCAAGATAACGCACAAGACAATGAATCGTAGGAGGCAGAACACATCTTATTTTTCGCAGCACAATAAATAACTTTCCAGCCAGTTTTCCTTCCATATTAACAGTTGTCATAATTGTATACGAATGCCTTACGGCAGTGAAGTTAATAGATCTTGATACCACGCCTACTACAGTGGTACAAGTTTATATGCCAACTAGCTTCGCAGACGACGAAAAGATTAAAGAAATTTATGATGAGATAAAAAGAAATTATTCAGACAGTGAAAGGAGACGAAAATTTAATAGTCCTGGGGGACTGGAATTCGATGGTAGGAAAAGGAAGAGAAGGAAAAGTTATAGGTGATTATTATATGGGCCAAGGAATGAAAGAGGAAGCCGCCTGGTAAAACTTTTCACTGAATCATAGCTAACACTTGGTTTAAAAAGCATTAAATAAGGTCGTATACGTGGAAGAGGCCTGAAGACACTGGAAGGTTTAAGATAAATTATATAATGGTAAGACAGAGATTTAGGAAACAGGTTTTAGATTGTAAGACATTTCCAGGGGCAGATGTGGACTCTGACCATAATCTATTGGTTATGAACTGTAGATTAAAACCGAAGAAACTGCTAAAAGGTGGGAATTTAAGGAGCTAGGACCTGTAAAAACTGAAAGAACCAGAGGTTGTACAAAGTTTTAGAGAGAGCATTAGGGAACGATTGACAAGAACGGAGGAAGAAAAACAGAAGAAGAAGAAGAACGTGTAGCTTTGAGAGATGAAATAGTAAAGGTAGCAGAGGATCAAGTAGGTAAAAATACTGGAGCTAGTAGAAACCTAGGGTAACAGAAGAGAAATTGGAAACTGGACATAATTGATGAAAGGAGCAAATTTAAAAATGCGGTAAATGAAGCAGATGAAAAGGAGTACAAAGGTCTCAAAAATTAGATCGACAGGAAGTGGATATTTGGTGAGCAGGGATGTCTAGAGGACAAAAGTAAGGGTGTAGAAGCATATATCACTAGGGGTAAGGTAGACAATGCCCACAGGAAAATTAAACAGAGCTGTGGAGGAAAGAGAGCCACTTGCATGAATGTCAAGAGCGCAGATGGAAAATCACTTCTAAACAAAGAAGGGAAAGCAGAAAGGTGAAAGGAGTATATAGGGGGTCTATACAAGTGTGATGTACCTGAGGGCGATATTATGGAAACTGAAGAGGACGGTGAGGAAGATGAAATGGTAGATATGATACTTCGTGTAGAATTTGACAGAACACTGAAAGACCTAAATCGAAACAATGCCCCGTATGTCGACAACCTTCCATTAAAACTACAGATAGCCTTGGGAGGGCCAGGCCTGACAAAACTCCACCTTTTGGTGAGCAAGATGTGTGAGACAGACGAAAGGCCCTCAGACTTCAAGACGAATATAATAATTCCAATCCCAAAGAAAGCAGGTATTGACAGGTGTGAAAATTGCCGAACTATCAGTTTAATACGTCAAAACTGGTAGAAGCAGACCTCGGAAAACCCACGTTGCTAGTATTTGTAGTCTTAGAGAACGCATTTGAAAACGTTGACTGGAATACTCTCTCTCAAATTCTGAAGGTGGCAGGGGTCAAATACAAGGAGCGAAAGGCTATTTACCATTTGTACAGAAACCAGATTGTAGTTATAAGAGTCGAGGGGTATGAAAGGGAAGCTGTGGTTGGGAGTGGAGCAGCCTATATCGAGCAAGCATTAAAGGAAACAAAAGAAAAATTTGAAGTAGGAATTAAAATCAATTGAGAAGAAATAAAAACTTTGAGGTTTGCTGACGAGACTGAATATCAGTAAAGGTAAAACGAGAATAATGGAATGTAGTCGAACTAAATCAGGTTATGCTGAGGGAATCAGAGTAGGAAATGAGACATTTAAAGTAGTAGATGAGGTTTGCTATTTGGGGAGCAAGAAAACCTGATGGTCGAAGTAGAGAGGATATAAAATGTAGACTGGCTATGGAAAGGAAAGCGTTTCTGAAGAAGAAATTTGTTAATATCGTTTATAGATTTAAGTGTCAGGATGTCTTTCCTGAAAGTATTTGTATGGAGTGTGGCCATGTATGGAAAGTGAAACTTGGACGATAACTAGTTTAGACAAGAAGAGAAAAGAAGCTTTCGAAATGTGGTGCTGTAGAAGAATGCTGAAGATTAGATTGGTAGATAACGTAACTAATGAGGAGGTACTGAATATAATTGGGGAGAAGAGGAATTTGTGGAACAACTTGACTAGAAGAAGGGATCGGATGGTAGGACATGTTCTGAGCTATCAAGGGATCACCAATTTAGTATTGACGGGCACCACTGAGGGTAAAAATTGTAGAGGGAGACCAAGAGATGAATACACTAAGCAGATTCTGAATGATGTAGATTACAGTAGTTACTTGGAGATGAAGAAGCTTTGCGCAGGACTGTGTAGCATGGGTGATTGCATCAAACCAGTCTCTGGACTGAAGACCACAGCAACAACAACGAATATGTAATGAAGGAGGGGGGGGGGGAGGGTACCTATTTCTAAAAAATGCAGTTTCTATTAATTTGACCTATGGCAGCGCCGTCTAGTGGGCCATCCATAGCGCCATCTGTTTTCTCCAGTCACGCAAAACGAGGATAATGGAATGTAGTCGAATTAAGTCGGGAGATGCTGAGGGTATTAGATTAGGAAATGAGACACTTAAAGTAGTAAAGGAGTTTTGCTATTTGGAGAGCAAAATAACTGATGATGGTCGTAGTAGACTGGCAATGTCAAGGAAAGCGTTTCTGAAGAAGAGGAATTTGTTAATATCAAGTATAGATTTAAGTATCAGAAAGTCTTTTCTGAAATATTTGTATGGAGTGTAGCAATATATGGAAGTGAAACATGGACGAAAACTAGTTTATACAAGAAGAAAAAGCTTTCGAAATGGCACAGCTAAATGCCTAGCTCCTTGAAGAGATGAGTACAAGAAGTTCTTGGGTAAACGACAGATACTACTCTTACTGTTCGCTTTTGTGCGATCAGTTCTTTCTTTCAAATGCTGAGTTATCTCCGATTCAATAAGAAATGATTCAGTAGAAATATACAAAAATGCCAGGAAGTTAACTCGTTTGATTCCAAGGTTTAACAGTTATATGAAGAGCAAATGTAATATTCTTAGTTCAGTTCAAGTTTCAATCAATTTCTACACCCAAAATGTGTGAGCATTGTACCCTAATTACTGACTCCTCGTCATGTGGTACGTCAGTTGTTAGTATGACTCTGTCTGTTGTACCCGAATTGAATATAGAATGCCTTGGGGTATAATTACATTGTGTACTGTTTGTTGATACTTGTAGGAACGGATATCAATTTTACTATGGGTCCTTACCCTGCGTATGACACCATAATCCAACCCCTTCCCACCCTCCAAACCTTAGCAATGTCGTCGTGCAGTGCCGTGTCACGTGACGACGGTGGGGCGGGGCGGGCCTGAAAGCAGACGTAGAACAGCAGACAGTGACTGTAGCGACGGCTGGTCGCTGCTCCCTGTCTCACTTTGCGACTGACGCGGAACACCAGCCATAAAACTGCCAACATGGTAAATGTCCGCATCCAGGGACACGGACGCTGTAGTTGGGAGAACAGCAGGCGGAACTCCAGGGGCATCGTGATACCCGTGCTTGGAAGGAAGGGCCTTTCTCCATGTGACGTCTGAATGCTCGAACGAAGCCTTCAGCTTCCCGGTAGACTGCGGGAGAGAAAGACCAGTAGTTACGTAGTCAGCACATAACTAGCAGCAATGGTTGACGTCTTTGGGACGACAAATGGAAATTGATTGTACACATGTATCACCAGCAATATCGCATGTTCGAAAATGGAGCCACAATAAATCTGCATGCGTTGCCATGGTCCGACCGGATGTGGCCATTGGTAAAAAAAAGTGTAGCGCCGGAGCGGGCTTATGGCCTGCATAAACACTGCAATGAGAGCTCATTTGCCCAGCCAAATACAATGACGTCAGGCAAGTTGCGTCGCGTGAACTACGTCCCAGTGACATTGGTGCATAAAGACAAAACTTCCCACTGTATGATAAAAAAACTTTCTCCTCATGTTCGTGTACTTAGGTATCATATTCTATTGCTGAGCAGAACTGACTGTTGGTTGGCCCTGTGTTGTCATGTGAATAGTGTCGTGAAATAAAACTGTGAACTACATGAAATGAAAAATTTTAACTAAAGAAAATGAATGTAATTAAGTGCCAAAAGAAAATAATTCTGTGCTAAATCAAAACAATGTAACTAAAACTCAGTACGAAGTACGTTAGGGACGTTGCGTGATACGAAGCGCAATGTTTCACTTGGAATATCCACAGAAATAAATAGATGCTCTATTCGGAAGAAAATAACTGTTTAAACTGGCCAAGACAGTTCACTGAAAATAAATACGACACCTGAGAATCCTGACTATACATTTTTTGCTCATGAATGCAAAGGGAGATCCGCCCTGAAATAAAAGTGACTCACTTCTTGCTCAGCATGCTGGTTTTGCGTCTGCACTACTAACGTTCTCGGCCGCGCGGGATCAGCAGAGCGCTCTGGGGCGCTGCAGTCGTGGACTGTGCGGCTGGTCCCGGCAGAGGTTCGAGTCCTCCCTCGGACATGGGTGTCTGTGTTTGTCCTTACGATAATTTAGGTTAAGTAGTGTGTAAGATTAGAGACTGATGACCTTAGCAGTTAAGTCCCATAAGATTTCAAACACGAACGTTCTCGAAAGCAAATACAGATCAATAGGTGCAGAAGCTAAAGGAAATTAAACTACTCGCTACTAATTTCTTTCTTTTTGCCTGTCAGAAACAATCTGTGATTTTGTGTGACGTAAGGTGCAGTGCACACATGACTGAATGTTCTAAACTATACTATAAACCATGGAGAGGGGCTTTTACTCTAAAGAAAACCATTCTAGAGAAATCAAACTCTGATTATTGTGAAAAAGATAGCACAACATAAGAAGACACTTACAATTACAAATTTCTCTCATTACACATACCTTTCAAATTCCCCCAAAATCTTCTCCATCAATTACTCATCTTCATAATAAAGTATTCCAGATACTTCTTCTCATATTCGTTAATAACTGATCTCTTTCTCTGAAAAAACGTGACTGCTCGTTACTACGTCTCAAACAAGAATGTCCCACGGCTACTCGAACGCCTGACATGCAAGTTGGCCACAGATTAAACTAAACACATAGTGAAGGATATTATTTGCTGCTCATGCAGTACGCTCATTCAGCTTTGTTCCAGTAACAGTGAAGGTGAATTATGAACAATAGCTGAAAACCTATGAGAACCTTACAAAGAGACTTTCACTTTTAGCTGTTTCAAGAAATGTCAAAGAACAGCCTGCTCACGTATAGCATTCGGGACAGGCCTAGCAAAATAAAATAGTGGTTGCGCATTGGCTTCAACAGTAATAAACGCCTCAAAATCCTTAGCCCTTCCTAATCCTGATTCAAAAGATTCGCTATACTTATTGTGCAAGTCATAAATATGAGTATGATATTCCTAAACACTGATTTGTAGCACAATGTCTTGGATGCACAGGTTGGACAAATAAAACAGGTCTAAACCAAAAATGTTTGCGCCGTGAGTAATTGAAATTTTATTATTTTATTAGTCACTCTCAACTGGAAAAGTTTTTTTTTCCTGTCAGTGGACTACAGTGGGTTTCCATGAAGTGTAAAAATGAGCCGTTCTCTGAGTCAGCCATACAGGGTGGGGTCGTATAAACATGCACTTGCTGAGAGGTACGGGCCGGCCGGGGTGGCCGAGCGGTTCTAGGCGCTACAGTTTGGAACCGCGTGACCGCTACGGTCGCAGGTTCGAATCCTGCCTCGGGATGGACGTGTGTGATGTCCTTAGGTTAGTTAGGTTTAAGTAGTTCTAAGTTCTAAGTCCAGTAGAGCTCAGAGCCTTTTGAACCTTTTCTTGAGAGGTACGCTGCAGTCACGTGGCAGAATGGCCAGAATGCCAGCGTTGTGAAATGTAAATGGCCGGTCGATGTATGACCTTGCTTATCACGGATGGAACGCTGTGCTCCACAACAATGACAACTTTTTATTTCATGATTATGAAAACACTGTGGACAAGGCCCCCTCATCTACTTCGAGGTACACCACGTGTATGTAGAAAGTGACTGAAAGGTTTTACGTTTATTTTTTTTCTCTTCATCAGAGCCCTGTTTTTATTCACTTTAACATTAACTTTTAGAAGGAGTACGTTGTGCACTACAAACATGAGAAATAGACGGAGTCTCAAACTCAGTTTCAGTTGTGTCCACAATGCTTTGAGACTCTACAAATGACATAACTATGTTCAGATCCTGACCTGCAGCACGTATTCGGGCATCTGGCATGTTTTGTGCGATGATATCACGAAGCATAACATCACTATTACTTTGTCCGTAAGAATACTTGAACCTACAATGGCTTATTGTACCTTTAATGGCTGTTCGTGGTGATTTTTAAGACGAAAATATTTGTCTCGCCACAGCGACATGAATCTGTGCCTTGCAATGCTCTTCGCTTTATCCAACCATTTCTTCCTAGTCAACATCTTCCGGGCGAAAGGCAAGAAACAACTTGATACACCATAAACAACGGTTCCACAGTGGAAAGAAGGAATGCAATGCTCGCCATATCCTTGATTCCGTATGAGGTGAACTGTGCTTCCAGTAAAGCGCGATATTCTAACCAGTCTTCTTCTTTGTCGTTACAATGGCGAAACTTGTGTGCAGCAGTCGGCTGGGGTTGCTACTTGTTGCAACAGTAAGTTTGTCATACGTTGAAAATTGCCTGCTGCAACTGAAACTGAACAGCGTCATTCAGAAACAGTTCACGGGGGGCTCAGATAGACACAAAATTACAGAGTGCCTCTGTGATTAATGGTACACCAACGTAATCCACCTAGGGAGGAGAGTCGGAAGTATATACAAACTTCAACAAGCATGGGAACACCATAGTCGCCATTTTGTATGGAAGGTGATGGAAAAACAGTGCAGTACGAAGCCGAACATCGTCATTACCGTTGCGATAAACTATGTGATCAAAAGTATCAGGACACCTAGCAGAAAATGACTTACAAGTTCGTGGCTCCCTCCATCGGTAATGCTGGAATTTAATATAGTGTTGACCCACCCTTAGCCTTCATGACAGCTTCCACTCTCCAAGGAATACGTTCAATCAGGTGCTGAGGGGTTTCTTGGGGAATGGCGGAAGCCCATTCTTCTCTGAGTGCTGCACTGAGGAGAGGTATCGATATCAGTCTTTGAGGCCTGGCACGAATTGGCGTTCCAAAACATCCCAAAGGTGTTCTGTAGGACTCAGATCAGGACTCCGTGCAGGCAAGTTCATTACAGGGATGTTATTGTCGTGTAACCACTACGACACAGGCCGTGCATTATGAACAAGTCCTCGATCGTGTTGATAGATGTTGGGAAGCAAGAAGGTGCTTAAAACATGAATGTGGGTCTGTTCAGTGATAGTGCCACGCCAAACAACAAGGGGTGCAAGCCCTCTCCATGAAAACACGACCACACCATAACACCACCGCCTCCGAATTTTACTGTTTGCACTACACACGCTGGCAGATTACGTTCACAAGGCATTCGCCATAACCACACCCTGCCATAGGTTCCCCATATTGTGTACCGTGATTCGTCACTCCACACAACGTTCCTCCACTGTTCAATAGTCCAATGTTTACGCTCCTTACTCCTAGCGAATCGTCGTTTGGCATTTACCGGCGTGTGTGTGGCTTATAAGCAGCCGCTCGACCATGAAATCCAAGTTTTCTCACCTCCGGCCTAATTGTCATAGTACGTGCAGTGAATCCCGAAGCAGTTTGGAGTTCCTGTTTGGTGGTCTGGATAGATGTCTGCCTATTACACATTATGACCCTCTTCAACTGTCGGCGGTTTCTGTCAGTTAACAGACAAGGTCGGCCTGAACGCTTTTGTGCTGTACGTGTCCCTTCATGTTTGCAGTTCACTGTCACATCGGGAACAGTGGACGTTCAGGAGTGTGGAAATCTCGCGTACAGACGTATGACATATGTGACACCCAATCACCTATGTTGAGTGCCTAGATTATTGACAAGAGAAATGACAACGATGAGGAAGAATGTGAGCGAGGGTTTCATGAAGACCTTTACTGAATAGTGGAAAAAGTGTTTTGAAGACGTTATTACCCAGGATGAAATATGGTTATTTTTGTCCGAACCTGAGTGCAAAACCCAATCCATGGAGTGGCGTCATCCGGTTCCCCTCGGAAGAAGAAACAAAAACTTTCACGAACAGCAGGCCGAAAGGTGATGGCCTCCTTCTTCTGGGATCAGTGTGGTGTCATTTTCAATGACTTTTGGAACCTGGCTCCACAATTAAACGGGACCGTTACTGTTTGTCATCGGACAAGCTGCGACGTGCCATCAAGACCCACAGACCACAGCTTCAGGGTCGGCTCATCAGACTACGCCATGACAATGCCAAACCCCATACAGTCCTTATGGCGCAGGAGAAAATCAGGAAAATGGGTTGGAAAATTGTTCCTCATCCTCCCTTCAGTCCGGACTTGGCTCTGTCTGAGTTTTACCTCTTTGGTCGTCTGAAGGCCCACCTGCGTGGTAAAACATTTGATAGCAAGAAAGACGTTATTTCCTGTGTCAAGCGATAGTGTAAATGGCAATCCCCAGAATTTTACCAAAGTGCATTTACATCGTGGAAAGAAAGTTGGGCCAGATACGTCACAGCTGATGCACGCTGCATTGAGAAGGCTCAATGTATAGCTAAATGTTCGATCTATGTTCGCAGTATCAAATAATAAAGCCAAACTGGACTGTGGTAGGTTTGAACAGACTGTAATTGGTACACTGTTAATGACATCTCGTAGTGATGCTTTATGCTCATCCATTGTCACGGCTAGAGTGCCTTAGTGCTATGTATACAGATCTTTCTTGGGAGAGGTCCAATTTTTAGTGTCCTCTCAACGAATCGACAGCTTTCGTTTGTTTCACCCAACACTCTGTTTATGTGTTTGCTGTAAGGAACCTTATAATAGATCTGATTTAAATCTAGTGTGGTGAAACAAAGGGCTCCCGCGAACAACGTAACGCAATTGTGAGAACTGGTAACGAAACTGTTTTCGTTTGGGCCCAGTAATCCACTACCGTTCGGTATCCCTTAGCTTCCCTATTGGGATCCAGAAACATAGGGACCACACGCGAAGCGAAGTGAAGTAGACGGCGTAATGATTCAATCCTCTGTCAACTGATTAATAACCTGTTTAAGCTCTCGCATCTTAGATGGGGACAGGCAGTAAAGCGATTGGTATACTGACACCAGAGCACTTAATTCTGTGTCATTTTCGATATTGCAGCCGTGGTCCAGGGATACCGGCTTCCACTAATAATCAAAACGTCCACGGTCCTAGGTACTAGATCCAGGGCTTGAATTTTCAATAAAAATCAACAGCAATGGCGGCCGAAGTCTTCCGGTATAAGAAGTCTCCGTCACTCAGCCAACGGACTTGTCAAAGAGGTCGAAGCAGTGGACAGAGTTTCAGGACACTCTCTTGACCTTGGGATGAGAAACTGACCCTAAAGGAGGAGGAGTCAGCAATGATCAACGTGACGAGGATGCAGAAAGCAATGAAAACCATTCCATTAAAGACCCATTACTTGTATGTGTGGCCTATAACTGAAAAGGTGCCACGATGGTCTCTACATTGGCAAAAGATTCTGGAGTAGACCCCATTCGTATCGCTTGGAGGGGATTGCCAAGGGAGAGACGACCGTGAGAAAAATATACAATAACCAACGAAAGAATAATGGTCCACGAGTAGGGGCGCGGATTGTCAGAAGTTTGAACGTGGTATCGAAGCTAAAGAACCTGAAATAGGAAATGTTACAGCTCATTCTAGATACAGTGAGGGTCTGTGAAGTGAAATGGAAAGAAGACAAGGATTTCTGGCCAGATGAGTGTAGGCTAATATCAACAGCAGCAGAAAATGGTGTAATAGGAGTAGGATTCGTTATGAATAGGAAAGTTGTACAGAGAGTGAGTTACTGTGAACAATTCGGTGATAGTTCAGGTATACATGTCGCCGTCGCAAGCCTTAGATGAAGAGATAGTGAAAGAAAACGAGGATACTGAACGGGTAATTCAGTACGTAAAGGGAGTTGAAAATCTAATTGTCACGTTGGATCGGGATGCGGTTGTAGGGGAAAGAGTAGAAGAGAATAAGTGTTTGGAATGAGAGAGAAGAGAGCTTAACTGAGTTGTGCAATGAATTCCAGCTAATAACGCCCGCTGTTCTTAACATTCGGGCATCAAAGCTTACAATCTCTATCCCGTGCTGCAGCAAATTGCATGGATAACAATTCTCTAAGGTGATAGATTTATGAATGACTGTGCTGATAAACCTCTTACATTATTTGCTTTTCAAACAGCTGAGCAAAACTGAACATACTCAGGCATTACTCTCTTTACTTATTCTGATCAACACTAAACTGACACACAATATTTTTAGCGCAACGCAGTCTGACTTTTAATAAACCCTACAAAAGAATGGCCCTGACTAACAATAACCTATACCTTTCATGAATCACTTACCTCACAAAAATATTCGTTACTCAAACTACTGCAGTACAGCGAGCGCCAATACCGCCAGCTAAATAAAAGATTCTAACTACTGAAGTCACTAACTACTGATAGTCATAGTTAGCAAATGAAAGATTTTGATAAAGAACAAACAATGTATTTACCTTAACAGTGTTCGAAAGTCATAATATATACATCAGTTCATGACATCCAGTCTTACAAATTTACTGTCTCTGATGGACACACGTCCAGATCATCCGCTCTCAAAACTCCGCCATCTCTCTCCCGACATCCACCACTGCTGGCGGCTCACCTCCAACTGCGCAACGGTACGCGCTGTTAATAGCCAACTGCCCAACACTACAGTAGCGAATATTACAACAATACCAGCCAGCCACAGACTGCACACAGCACATCCAGTGATTTTCATACAGAGCGATACGTAGCGTTACCAGTATAAAAACCTAAACAGCCTACTTACAATAGCAGTAAGGAATAGCTCAGTAGGCAGAACAGTTGAAGACGACTGGGCATCTCTAAAATGGACAAGCACAGAAGTTGGAAAGAAGGCAGAACAGTTGAAGACGACAGGGCATCTCTAAAATTGACAAGCATAGAAGTTGGAAAGAAAAACGTAGGTACATAGAAGGTAACTGCAAATAAGCCATGGGAAACAGAAGAAATACTTCAGTTAATCGCTGAAAGGAAGAGGTACAAAAATGTTAACATAAATCGCTGAGGAATGAAACATAATAAGGAAGCTAAGACGAAATGGCTGCTTGAAAAATATGGAGAAGTCAGAAAAGAAATGACTGTCGGAGGACTGAGTCAGCATATGGGAGGAAATTAAAGCAAGGGGTGTAACATTAAGAGTGCAACGGGAATTCCACTGTTAAGTGCTGAGGAGAGAGCGGATAAGTAGAAAGAGTACACTGAAGGCCTCTATGAGGGAGAAGATATGCCTAATGTGATAGAAGAAGAAACAGGAGTCTGTTTAGAAGACACAAGAATCCAGTACTAAAATGACAGTTTAAGAGAGTTTTGGAGGATTTATGATCTAATAAGGCAGAAAGGATGGATAACATTCCAACAGAATTTCTAAAATCAATGGGGGAGGTAGCAACACAGCGACTATTCAAGGTGGTGTGTAGAATGAATGAGTCTGGCGACATACCATCTAACTTTCGGAAAAATATCATCCACGCACGACCGAAGACTGTAGAACTGCAAAGTGCAATAACTGTCGCACAAGCAGCTTAACAGCTCATGCTTTCATGTCGCTGACAAGAATAATATACAGAAGAGTGGAAAACAAAATTAAGAATGTTTTAGATGACGATTAGTTCTGTGGTGTCACCGCCAGACACCACACATGCTAGGTGGTAGCTTAAATCGGCCGCGGTCCATTAGTACATGTCGGACCCGCGTGTCCCCACTGTCAGGATCGCAGACCGAGCGCCACCACACGGCAGGTCTCGAGAGACGTACTAGCACTCGCCCCAGTTGTACGACGACGTTGCTAGCGACTACACTGACGAAGCCTTTCTCTCATTTGCCGAGAGACAGTTAGAATAGCCTTCAGCTAAGTTAATGGCTACGACCTAGCAAGGCGCCATTAACCATTTGTAACGTTGCATGTACCTCAAGATAGAGCCTCACTTGTATCATCCAGAATGCTGTATACCAAAGGACGATATAAAAGTTAAGTGTTCTAGTAGCTACGTTCTTTTCTTTATCACATTCATTACGAATCCTGTTCCAGACTTAACGCCAGACGGCGTGAGTTGACGCGTGCCCTTTCGGCTACTTCACTGTGGACTGGCTGCCGTAACAGTCCACAACAAGTTCGGCTACAGGAAAGGTAAATGCATCAGAGGGGCAATTCTGACGTTGCGGTTGATAATAGAAGCACGGTTAAAGAAAAATCGAGACACGTTTTTAAGATTTGTTGACCTGGAAAAAGCATCCAACAGTGTAAAATGATACAAGATGGTCGAAATTT
Source organism: Schistocerca nitens (assembly GCF_023898315.1). NCBI lineage: Eukaryota > Metazoa > Arthropoda > Insecta > Orthoptera > Acrididae > Schistocerca > Schistocerca nitens. The sequence continues at coordinate 703,912,430 of NC_064617.1, read as the reverse complement.
TGGAAAAAAAGGGTTAAGCTATAGCTATATGCATAAGAGACAAGAGGGAATTATAGGAATGGACGACCAAGAACAAAGTTCTCGGATTAAAAAGGGTTTATGAAAAGGAATGAAGTCTTTCGCCCCTACTCTTCAAACTGTTCATCAAAGAAGCAATGATGGAAATAAAAGAAAGATTCAGGAGTGGAATTAAAATTCAAGGTGAAACGATATCAATGATATAATTCGCTGATGACACTGCTATCCTGAGAGCAAGAGAAGAAGAATTAAACAATTTGCTGAATTGAATGATCTAATGAGTACAGAATATGGACTGAGAGTAAATCGAAGAAATAGTAATGAGAAGTAGCAGAAATGAGAACAGCGAGAAACTTCACATCTGGGTTGATGGTCACGAAGTAGGTGAAATTAAGGAATTCTACTACCTAGACAGCAAAATAACCAATGAAGGACAGAGCAAGGAGGATATCAAAAGCAGAGTGGCACTGGCAATAAGCGCATTCGAGGAAAAGAGAAGTCTACTACTGAGAAACATAAGTCTTAATTTTAGGAAGAATGAACGTTTACAGTTATAGCGTCCCCGGGGAAATAATAAGAAAAGACTTAAAAGACAGTATTTATAAAGAAGAGACATTTAAAAATTGAAAAATATACATTTTTCTCATGTATCCGTATTATAATAATTTCTCTGTGTAAGTTTCGAGGGCAAAGAAATATAGCAAAACGATCTAAAGAGAAGACAAGATACGCTCTTTTGTTAATTTTTTAGTCGTCTTCACTTGTCTTGGTTGCGTGTAGACGAACATCTTGCGAGTGCTGGCAAATTTAAGCATATTTGTACTAATTAAGCAGATAATATAGTGATTTAATATTATTGTGCGCTTTTAATTTGTAAGAGGTGATCCCGATTTCACGTCCGCCTTCCTTTAAATAACGTACATTCGAGTAATTTACAGTGGAACAATCGCAGCGGCCGATGCAGTCAACGACGCCATTACGTGGCGATGTTAACTTGTAAAATTTAGCGGAAGTGAAAACCTCGCCCGCTACTAACATAATATACATATTTCTCCACGCTGCAGAAAATACGTAGCTTTTAGATTCTTATTTTCAGTACAACAGCCAAGAGCCAGAGCCAGACTCCGACCACAATGCAATGGTTAACGGAGGTAAGAAAAAATAATCTCGCGCGTGTGTGGGCCGCAATTGTAATTAATAACTAAAGATTTTTTGCTTTAAAGTGAGCTGACTAACCGAGGAAACGAATATGAAAAGCTTATTCCATTGTTCAACTTACATGCTCGTGTTTTAAGATTCAGCGAGTACAACGTTCAATAACGTTACAAATAATTTATACTGAAGATTAATATTGTTAAAAAAAGAACTTCACAAAAGCATTCAATTTTAAATCAAAATTAAATGAAATCTCAGTTTCATTAAGGCCCACCACGTAAGTCGGCAACAATCAACATTACCAATAAATAATATATTAAACTACGACGGCCGACGGACGCGAGATTGGCGCCGCAACTTTGGGGCCCGATCAAAGAAAATGCGAGATTTATTAAATATGATTCTATTGTAATGAATGTAATTATGTATGTGCCTAATTGTTATAAAATATTAATGCCTATATGAATTCTTTTACACGTACAACGACAAAACCACACCCTGAAGAGATCTGGAGAAGAAAAAGCGTAGAAAAGAAAAAGGATTACGTGAGAGAGAAATTACAAAGGTAAGGTCTACTCTGCAAGCATCCTGTGTAGCTGTGTGCGGAATATCGTACCCATATGCACATGAGATACCTTCGGTGAAACAAAAATTGTAAGTAAAGTGCTAACTAAATTGTGTGTATTTGTGTATTTATGTGTTTATTTTTGGAAGGAATAATTTTTCGTATGTGTATCAGTGTTAAAGATTTGTCAGTGGCTTAAATTGAATTTGTTATGGGTAAAATAGGACAAGCTAAAGCATCCGTACCAGACGAACAAAATTCTGTTAACATGGAAAGTGAGGATCATTTGCGAAACGTAAACGAATCACAAGCCACCACCTCGGATAACATAATTTCCGGACTGTGGGGCGAGGAGCTGTGGACGGTTAATGACGCTCCACAGCAGAATGGGAATAGAATAATAACTACTCCACTGCCTGGGCAGGGGGGCCAATCCAGTGCCAGATTAAGCGGGGCACCAGTATCCTCACCGATTGCAGACCCATTTGCAGAATTTCTGCACAGGTTAGAAGAAAGAGATAGGGAGAGAGATCAGAAATTTGCACAGATGCTCTATGACCAAGAGCAACAAAGAGAACAGAAAGAAAGGGAAAAAGAAAGACTGTCAGAACAGAGGGAAAAAGAAAGAGACGAGAAACTGGCTCAGATGCTCTATGAGCAAGAGCAACAAAGAGAACAGAAATAAAGGGAAAAAGAAAGAATGTCAGAACAGAAGGAAAAAGAAAGAGACGAAAAACTGGCTCAGATGCTACATGAGCAGGAGAAAAAATTAACGCAAAAGCTTAGTCAGCAAGAGCAGCGCAGTAAAGCGAAACTAGACAGTATCCAAAGCTAACTTTCCGAGATGCGGGACGCTTGCAAAGAAATATCTTGTGCAAATCTTAACCGGCGAAATGCAAAAATTACAGATATCGCAGGCTAGGGTTGAAGATAATGTCCAGACCTTAACCAACTGCCTGGAAAATGTGGAGATAGATGCACGGAAAAGTATTGATACATATTTGGAAGAGCAAGCTGAAAAAGTCGAAAAAGAGTTTAATGAATGGCTAGAAGTAAAGGATCGCGAGGTATCTGCAAAGATTGAAAGCGATGTAAAAACAGCTGTAGAACTAGCGACTGCGGCCGCGAGTGTAAATATTGACGCTAGCGCTGCCTCACTACACGCCGAATTAACACAGATCAAATCCCGTGTGACAGCGGAGTTGCCGAATTGCCAACAGGAGGTCGCGAGGGGACTGTCTGTGTTGGAAACCAATGTAAACAGTGCGGACAGATAATGAATCCGCCTCCGTGTACTGAGTACTATAATATCGCTGACGGTATGCAGGGTGCGAGTGCGCAACCGCAACCGAATGTGAATTACGGGCACGAACAATATGCGCTACCGTGCATCGCAGATCACGATGTAATGAATGCCACAGAAGGTAGCAATCAGATGTGCAGAAAGGAGGACAATGTGATAAAACACAGGACATTCGAACCCTTCAATAGCGAAAAACGGAATGTCCACTCTGTGGTATTCATTAAGAGCTTCAGGAATGTGTTTCCCAGAACATGGACGGAAAGACAAAGAATACAGTTCGTGGGCTCCTTTATTCAAGGTGACGCGGCACTGTGGGCCACCCACGTGTCCGAAAAATGTCTAACGATGCAACAGTTTGAAGGTGCATTCTTGCAAAAATTCCGGTCCGATAGCGTCCAAGAAAGACTACGCTAGTTGTTGTACAGTCCGGAAATATACAACCCTAAGGTGGGAACGTTACGCAAATATTTTGAAAAGTATATAAACAAAACCAGGTACTGGGACGAACCCATGTACGATCGTGACATAATCATATTAATAAAAATGAAGTTGCCCAGTTCAATTAAAAGATATTTCATCAATGTGCCGTAATATGATATACAGGGTGTTACAAAAAGGTACGGCCAAACTTTCAGGAAACATTCCTCACACACAAAGAAAGAAAATATGTTATGTGGACATGTGTCTGGAAACGCTTACATTCCATGCTAGAGCTCATTTTATTACTTCTCTTCAAATCACATTAATCATGGAATGGAAACACACACCTACAGAACGTACCAGCGTGACTTCAAAGACTTTGTTACAGGAAATGTTCGAAATGTCCTCCGTTAGCGAGGATACATGCATCCACCCTCCGTCGCACGGAATCCCTGATGCGCTGATGCAGCCCTGGAGATTGGCGTATTGTATCACAGCCGTTCACAATACGAGCACGAAGAGTCTCTACATTTGGTACCGGGGTTGCGTAGACAAGAGCTTTCAAATGCCCCCATAAATGAAAGTCAAATGGGTTGAGGTCAGGAGAGCGTGGAGACCGTGGAATTGGTCCGCCTCTACCAATCCATCGGTCACCGAATCTGTTGTTGAGAAGCGTGTAACTTCCCCACAAAATTCATTCACATTTAGTGTAACCTCAAAACAGAAAAATTCCTAAACCTCTCAACAGTAAAAAAATATAATTATGTCGTTCACATTCAGTATAACCCACCAACAACAAAATTGCGTAATCAATAATACAATGTGATTAACCTCTCAATAAAACTGTCACTCACTTATAAGCTTTCAATAATTGACTGTGAATTCAAACTGGTAAATTTTGGACGTCAGCAGTACTGCGTCATGGCCCTGAAAGATCATTCTGAAAAAATTGAAAATTCTTACCTCAATAAGGTCGCCGGATAACACATATATATCTGCTCCTATAAGAAATTATTCTGGCACAACCCTGTGCAATGCTGGCCGATAGATTTGTCATTTATAAAAGGAAATAATCGGGATGAGCAAGGATTGGAGAAATTAGTAAATTCTTTAAATTGAAATGAATGATTGTCAAAAGTTACTTTTTATGAGAAAGATAATTATTAAGAGATTTTTTTTAAACATTTACTTGGGACTTGATACAACAATACTACATATGCGCGAGGCTGCTTTTACCTTACACAATAACGCTCTGGCTCCGCCATCGCTGCACCACGACCGGCCCAGCCAACACGATACACCAGACTGCTCGTTAGCAACAACTTACTGCTACCGCTACACAGTTCCTACTGCAGTCAACACTGCTCTTTGGTCTCAGATTCTCTTATAGCTTACATATCGCAGGCAGCGCATGAGCAATCCATCGAAATTACATCTGCTCGAGTGCGCTAGCAACAAATTCTTTAATCATGGACCTCTTACATAACCCTCTACTGGGGGGCAAAAATTTGGCAGCGATGTTGAGTCAGTTGGACTTGCCATGAGCAACAAATTTTTCTATAATCTAATTAATTAAGTCAAAAGTCACAGAGTATATACATATATATAAGTGCAGAACATGAAATGAAATAGAGTGCACATGCACTGAGTACAGAACATGTCAAGAAATGACAAAATGTATACGCAATCTACATCTACATCTACAGCCATACTCCGCAAGCCACCTGACGGTGTGTGGCGGAGGGTACCCTGAGTACCTCTATCGGTTCTCCCTTCTATTCCAGTCTCATATCGTTCGTGGAAACAAGGATTGTCGGTATGCTTCTGTGTGGGCTCTAATCTCTCTGATTTTATCCTCATGGTCTCTTCGCGAGATATACGTAGGAGGGAGCAATATACTGCTTGACTCATCGGTGAAGGTATGTTCTCGAAACTTTAACAAAAGCCCGTACCGAGCTACTGAGCGTCTCTCCCGCAGAGTCTTCCACTGGAGTTTATCTATCATCTCCGTAACGCTTTCGCGATTATTAAATGATCCTGTAACGAAGCGCGCTGCTCTCCGTTGGATCTTCTCATCAACCCTATCTGGTACGGATCCCACACTGCTGAGCAGTATTCAAGCAGTGAGAGAACAAGCGTACTGTAAGCTACTTCCTTTGTTTTCGGATTGCATTTCCTTAGGATTCTTCCAATGAATCTCAGTCTGGCATCTGCTTTACCGACGATCAACTTTATATGATCATTCCATTTTAAATCACTCCTAATGCGTACTCCCGGATAATTTATGGAATTAACTGCTTCCAGTTGCTGACCTGCTATTTTGTAGCTAAATGATGAGGGATCTATCTTCCTATGTATTCGCAGCACATTACACTTGTCTACATTGAGATTCAATTGCCATTCCCTGCACCATGCGTCAATTCGCTGCAGATCCTCCTGCATTTCAGTACAATTTTCCATTGTTACAACCTCTCGATACACTACAGCATGTCATCCACAAGGTCATTTATGTATATTGTGAATAGCAACGGTCCTATGACACTACTCTGCGGCACACCTGAAATCACTCTTACTTCGGAAGACTTCTCTCCATTGAGACTGACATGCTGCGTTCTGTTATCTGGGAACTCTTCAATCCAATCACACAATTGGTCTGATAGTCCATATGCTCTTACTTTGTTCATTAAACGACTGTGGGGAACTGTATCGAACGCCTTGCGGAAGTCAAGAAACACAGCATCAACCTGTGAACCCGTATCAATGGCCCTCTGAGTCTCGTGGACGAATAGCGCGAGCTGGGTTTCGCACGACCGTCTTTTTCGAAACCCATGTTGATTCCTACAGAGTAGATTTCTAGTCTCCAGAAAAGTCATTATACTCGAACATAATACGTGTTCCAAAATTCTACAACTGATCGACGTCAGAGATATAGGTCTATATTTCTGCACATCTGTTTGACGTCCCTTCTTGAAAACGGGGATGACCTGTGCCCTTTTCCAATCCTTTGGAACGCTACGCTCTTCTAGAGACCTACGGTACACCGCTGCAAGAAGGGGGGCAAGTTCCTTTGCATACTCTGTGTAAAACCGAACTGGTATCCCATCAGGTCCAGCGGCCTTTCCTCTTTTGAGCGATTTTAATTGTTTCTCTATCCCTCTGTCGTCTATTTCGATATCTACCAATTTGTCATCTGTGCGACAATCTAGAGAAGGAACTACAGTGCACTCTTCCTCTGTGGAACAGCTTTGGAAAAAGACATTTAGTATTTCGGCCTTTAGTCTGTCATCCTCTGTTTCAGTACCATTTTGGTCACAGAGTGTCTGGACATTTTGTTATTATCCACCTATCGCTTTGACATAAGACCAAAATTTCTTAGGATTTTCTGCCAAGTCAGTACACAGAACTATATTTTCGAAGTCATTGAACGCCTCTCGCATAGCCCTCGTCACACTACATTTCGCTTCGCGTAATTTTTGTTTGTCTGCAAGGCTTAGGCTATGTTTATGTTTGCTGTGAAGTTCCCTTTGCTTCCGCAGCAGTTTTCTAACTCGGTTGTTGTACCACAGTGGCTCTTTTCCATCTCTTATGATCTTGCTTGGCACATAATCATCTAACGCATATTGTACGATGGTTTTGAACTTTGTCCACTGATCCTCAACACTATCTCTACTTGAGACAAAACTTTTGTGTTGATCCATCAGGTACTCTGTAATCTGCTTTTTGACACTTCTGCTAAACAGAAAAATCTTCCTACCTTTTTTAATATTTCTATTTACGGCTGAAATCATCGATGCCGTAACCGCTTTATGATCGCTGATTCCCTGTTCTGCGTTAACTATTTCAAATAGTTCGGGTCTGTTTGCCACCAGAAGGTCTCGGTTCTCTGTTTAACTGCTCAAGGTAGTTTTCAGATAACGCACTTAAAAAAATTTCACTGTATTCTATGTCCCTGCCACCCGTTATGAACGTTTGAGCCACCCAGTCTATATCCGGCAAATTAAAATCTCCACCCAGAACTCTAACATGGTTGGGAAATCTACTCGAAATATTTTCCAAATTATCCTTCAGGTGCTCAGCCACAACAGCTGCTGAGCCAAGGGGCCTATAGAGACATCCAATTACCATGTCTGAGACTGCTTTAACCGTGACCTTCACCCAAATCGTTTCACATTTCGGATCTCCGTCAATTTCCTTCGATATTATTGCACTTCTTATCGCTATAAACACGCCTCCCCCTTCACTGTCCAGCCTGTCTCTGCGGTATACATTCCAATCTGAGTTTAGGATTTCATTACTGTTTACATCTGGTTTCAGCCAACTTTCTGTCCCTAGTACTATATGGGCGTTGTAACCGTTTATTAATGAGAGCAGTTCTGGGACCTTTCTATAGACGCTCCTGCAGTTTACTATTAGCACATTAATATTGTTATTCCCTGTTGCATTTTGCCTACTCCTACCTTGCCGCGTCTCAGGAGGCGTCTTGTCGGGCCTAGGGAGGGAATTCTCTAACCTAAAAAACCCCCATGTGCACTCCACACGTACTCCGCTACCCTTGTAGCCGCTTCCGGCGTGTAGTGCACACCTGACCTATTCAGGGGGACCCTACATTTCTCCACCCGATAGCGGAGGTCGAGAAATTTGCACCCCAGATCTCCGCAGAATCGTCTGAGCCTCTGGTTTAAGCCTTCCACTCGGCTCCAAACCAGAGGACCGCGATCGGTTCTGGGAACGATACTACAAATAGTTAGCTCTGATTCCACCCCGCGAGCGAGGCTTTCCGCCTTCACCAATTCCGCCAACCGCCTGTACGAACTGAGGATGACCTCTGAACCCAGACGGCAGGAGTCATTGGTGCCGACATGAGCAACAATTTGCAGTCGGGTGCACCCAGTGCTCTCTATCGCCGCCGGTAGGGCCTCCTCCACATCTCGGATGAGACCACCCGGCAAGCAGACAGAGTGAACACTGGCCTTCTTCCCCGACCTTTCCGCTATGAGTACAAAACATATTAACAAATGACATAAAGTGCACACGCACTGTATATGTCTTTAGCATACTAAGGACAACTGATCGTATTAACAAATGAAATGAAGTGCACACGCACTGTAAAAGACTTTAGCATATTTAGGACAACTGATCATATTAACAAATGAAATAAAGTGCACACACACTGTAAAAATCTTTAGCATATTTACATAACATATCATGGAGTGAAATAAAGTGCACACGCACTGTAGAAGTCTTTAGCATTTTTATATAGCATATCATGGAGTGAAATAAAGTGCACACGCACTGTAGAAGTCTTTAGCATTTTTACATAACGTATCACGGAGTGAAATAAAGTGCACACGCACTGTAGAAGTCTTTAGCATTTTTACGTAACATATCATGGAATGAAATAAAGTGCACACGCACTGTAAAAGCCTTTAGCATATTTAGGACAACTGATCTTGTTAACAAATGAAATGAAGTGCACACGCACTGTATATGTCTTTATCATTTTACAAGAATTTAAACACACTGTATAAGTCTTTACCATTTTACAAGAACTAGGAAAGGAATGGGAAGGATTGCATCATGGTTGTAGCACAGAAGGTTGCACATAGCTGCACTGAAAGTCCATATCTTTTTACAGAAGCACAACACCAAGTGAGACAATCTGAAGTTCTCTTCCCTGAAGCATTAATCAGTGTAGCCAAGACACTGAAATGTTGTATTAATATTCTATGTTATCATTTTGGTAGTACATTAGGTACACCAAACAGTAGGACCATAATAACATCTCCATCGTTCAAGGTGGTGGACAGCTTGTAACCTCCCCCTCACTTATCGACCTTAATGACAGTGAAAAATTAAACCGCGTGTACCTAATGGGAAATTTGGGAAAGCAATCGTCACCGAAGTTAATCTGTCGGTAAAGAGGGAGGAAAGGGTTACATCTAAATGAAAGGAAAAATGCAAATGAAACTGGTGGAAATTAATTTTGAAAAGGGGTAAAGTTAATAAAGAAAGTAAATGTGCGGCCGTTACGTCAACAATTAACTAGCGGTAATTAGATATTTGAGATTTGGGGGAAATCACGGTCGCCAGTCCTAAGGACAATTACTATAGTAACTGAAAAAGAAAGGTTATTACACATATAATTAGCACTAGAAGCGTGGCAACTGAAGGTTGACACGTGTAGTGTGAAAACTGAAAGTTTGTCAGAAGTAATAAATTTCGCTACACTCTGACTTAATTTAGCAAAAGAATTAATAAAACCGGAAAATCGAAAGTTAATTTAGTGACTGAAGTTAATAGTGAGCTTTCTTTCTGAAGCACATCGAAATCCAGCAGAATACGGTTAGTCTTGGACTACCTCAACAATCATTTCAAAAGCAACTTGACTCTACGCCATTTAGAAACAAGAGATTTAACTTTGAACTTGAATTAAATGATTCTGAATAATTAACAATAATAAAATTTAGTACGTACCAAGCTGAGCTGCAGTCACAGGTAAGCTAAAATATGCTAACAAAACTCGCACTCTTAATTTGTGCTTGTGTAATCTAACTATTGTAGCCAGCTATGCTTTAACTGCACTTGGAAACTAAAGTAATGAAATGCAATGATAGTACTTTAATGCTGACGTCTGAATTTCAACGACACTCGGTTTCATTTCGGAAAAGGAAGGGACCCTGCTTGGTAATGCAATTGGGACAATGAGCAACAAAGGTTCATGCTGAGTTGCTGTAATTTTGCGAGGCAAATGGAACAATTTGAAAAGCTGAGATCTGCCATACAGTTCTGAAACTTTACGTGCTTTTAGTCTTCCTTGTTGGTTGATTGAAGGTTTGAAGCCGTCGATCGAGGAGGTGGAGACAGTCACTCATTGTCGGCCGTCGCTGTTGCAGAAGCTGGATGTTGGCGGGCCTTCTTCTCGACTCGGTCACCAGGCGAAACGGGCTCTTGATGTGCGCCAGCTAATGCTTCCCGTCCGCGACACCATGTCAGAAACTATCATCGCGAGCCGAGCGCAATTACATGCTGCCAAACCCCGAAAGCGCGGCAACCCGCGGGAGCGTCACACAACACACCTGCTCCACTCGCTACTCCAGCCAGACCCCGACTGCCCTGCCCGCGCTCCACGCGGCAGAGTTAACACTACCAAAGATCCTACACACTTTGATTCTTCACACGACCTATCGATGTAATCGTTCGATAGCAGTTTTCCCTAGGCAAGACCCAGCGTAAAAATACAAATAATATTTACGAAACAACCAATTATACATCGACATAAATGCATATATATATATATATATATATATATATATATATATATATATAGTAAAACAGTTACAATATACGAAGACACAGAAATGTTATATATTCAGGTAACAGAAATAAGGAAAACAAACTTACAGTACAATAGATGGAAATAGGAGGATATGCATTTCCGGCGTTACACGTGCCCCACATTGTCTGAGGATGTTCGTGTAACCTAAACAGACTCAGAAAATGTCCCAAAAAATAAACAGCGGAAATGCATATGCTCAAAACATCATCAAAATTTAGCATTCGTCTAATTAAGCATAAATCAATTTCTTAGACCATAAAAATTGAGTGGAGACACTCCTAATCTTATTCCACTCTGTCATCTTGCACAAAATAAAACAGGTTGACGACATATTAAAATTCGTAGAAAATGGTTTAGCTATTCTAAAAATCTAAATTCCTAGCAGTATCAAGAAATGGAATACTATTTACAAAATTAATCATAATACATGGTCATAGAAAACAGGTATATCAAAATACGCAAATTAATAATGAATTACATAGAATACGTATTTTATATAAACTTTTCATAATTAATATTCTCGTCATGAGTGTGCACTTGACGCTAAACAAGAAAATAATATACAGCAGATCGACAAAAACATAAATGTTGACAACAGAATTCTTTCATATCAGCTGTCCGGGAAGAAAAACAACTCCGCCTTCCGTACTCGCAAGTACAAAGAATGCCGACAGCGGCACAAGAGCCGACAGCGACCCGAGAGCCGACAGCGGCTCCACCTTGCCAGTATTGTTGCGCCCGCCTGTGCGGCACGCTTGATCTCACTCGCCTGTGTAGCGGCATTTCCAGAACGTCCGTTTCACTGAATTCTTTAGGAAAACTCACTCCCGAGTAATCTCAAGGAGTCCCTTAATACTATCACAGTGGATAACTCAACACTGTCCATCATCACACGCATGTACTAGCCTGAAACTTAAAACAGCGTCTAAGTACATCGGCAATGACTAGTAAAACACACATTCATGAAATCTGACAGCTAGTTACAAAAGCATATTTACATTCCTTAATCTACTGTGACTCAGCTGAAAACTTAAACTAGCAGCTTGGATTTTTCAATTGGTTAAAACGTCTAATCAAAAATTAATTACTTGTTAATTACAAGTTCTTTAATGACCTCTAGGTCAGGCAAAAGCATCGCAACATGGCACATCCTTAAATCTTACACTCTATATTACATACTGTACAAATTACCCATTCTGTGGTATTAATCAATTCTAGGTTGGTACAATTTCAAGTCTACAATATTCCGTATACCTAATCGTTTTCCAGAGCTTGGATACTCTAAGCAACAAGCATTTGTGTGAGGTATACCAATGACTTTATATGGTCCATTATACACAAACTTAAATTTAGAGATTCCATTGTCTATCTCGCTAGATTTCTCATGAGCTTTTACAAGCACTAAGTCTCCGATTGCAAACTTAGCAAAACGCGCTTTAGCGTCATGACGACGTATGCGAGCGTGGGCTTTTAGCTTCATTACTTCTCGCAAACGATCTTTTTTCACACCAATACTAATGTCAATCCGTGGAGGGAATTTGATTATCTCTTCCACAAGTCCCGGTTTGTCTGAAAACACACTCTTATTCCTCATTATTACTTCATACAGGCCTCGTCTTTGTTCGTGTGTTACGTTTGACACACCATCTACAATACTTTCCAATGCAGTTTCTACACTATTGTCAATGCCGAGATTCCTCACATTACAGTAGTTCAAATTCATACCTACATCAATACCATTCGGCCAGTTAACAATGTGTATAGGCTGGTATTGCCTATGCACACCGTCTCCTGCCTCGTCAAAGCTAACTACTATTGTTTTATCTTGTGACGTACATGTCAAAGTTTTGCTTTCGCAATTAATCACTGCACGGTACTTTAATAGCCAATCTAACCCGATAATTACTTCCGTAGTTAAGACTGGCACGACGACAAACTCTTGTTCAAATCGTGCCCCACATATCTCGAAGTGGACAAAAATCTGTTTAGTGACCGGTTTACTGGCCTTCCCAGTAGCACCGATAATTTTCACTCCTGTTACTGGCATAACTACGATGCCAGGTCTGTCTTTCAGTAACTCAAATATTTTTCCAGGTACAGCACTCAATTCTGCACCGGTGTCAATCAACACGTTTAGTTGTAGGCCGTGCATATTAGCAGACACTACTATCTGTCTACACTTGTCCTCGACTGTTTCTTTATTTTCCCACAGTAAATCCTCGTCTATATCCACGTCATTCCAGAAAAAACCATCCGGCTTTGATCCTAAATCCGGTTTATCTGGCGGCTTTTTCAGCCTCTGTTCACATACAGTTTTAATTTCAACACGTTTGTCCTGAGGCTTAGTCTGTAGCTTCGCCTCCAATACCGAAACCTTTTCCTGTAACTCGTCAACTAGTGAGTGTTGCCCTGCTATCATTTCACTAATTGTCACCTTCGTTGATTCCACTTTGGCCAGATTGATATCATCCGCCAATCTACCTGGAGGAATGTGCCCAGTAGTATCTGCAATTACTCCCTCTGGATCCGCGCAACCCACATTGCTATCGTCTGACCGTATAATGTCAGCTCTAACCTCATACACGCTGTAATCCACATGCTTTTCTACCAATCGTGTCCGGCTATCACTAAAATTTTCGTAATCTTTCTCCTCAATACTTTCGCAATGTTTAAACTGGAGTTTTGCGTCGGATGAGTCGGCTACTTCTACCACTGTAACTTTCGGTAAAGTCTGCCGGTTACGGCCAGAACTTTCCGTTACTACTTCAACAGCCAACTCCTGCGGGACGAAACACGACGAATCTTGCTCGTGCTCCCCATTAACATCAACTATTTCTAGTAAAGTCTGCCGGTTAGGGCCAGAACTTCCTATCACTTCACAAATACTATCTTCCTGTGGGACGAAACGCGGCAAATCCTGCCCGCGCTCCCCATAAACGCTTCTCCCATACAGACCCCTATAATCTCTTAGTTCGTCGTATAAGCGACCGAACTGCCTTAACCAGACCTCATCCCTCTCTGCATCCCCTCGCTCGATGACGGACGTTTTATCCGACATCTGATCTTCTCTCAACACTTGTGAATCATTCTTAAACTCAATCTCCAGTTCCGCTGTGGGTATTACAGCTGCCACTTTATAATCGATTTCCGGAACACTACTTAAATTGTTCTCACTGACAGTGAATGTACTTCCCACTGCCGTGTATACAGCTGATTTACTACTTGTGGGCGCACTCCTTTCTCCTAACACTGGCACACTCTCCCGCCGTTGATTATTCCACACGGAATTTTCATAACGACGACACCTGGGTTTTCTACTGTTATTGGGCCGCCAAAATTTCTCCACGCCCGGTCGGCCCCTCACCGGCGCGGCTAATGGTTTCCCTGTCTCGTCCCAGCAGATACGCTCCCCGGATGCTGCTGAGGTGGCTGATCACACACTCTGGCGTTATTACTATTCTGCGAAGCCCGTATCACGCTAGTATGATACTGGTTTCCGTCATTCCTGTTATTATTTGCATTGTATCGATTGTCATTACGGCCCGAACCACTATTGTTACTGCTGCCAAGATTGCGGTATGCATTATTCCCATGGTTATCGTTGTTGTGGTTGCTGTGGTACCCGTTGTTGTTACCACGGCCTCTACCACTGTCGCGATTATTGCGCCAATTGTCCTCGTCCTCCACTCTTTCCAGGAAATCATTGATTGTCCTGTAATTGCTTCCTACGTAGCGTTTTGTATCATCTGGAAGCTTCTTGTAGAGTTCCCAGACTATTTCGGATTCCGTGCGGCGATCACGCAAATATTCCAACTTGCGGATCCAGCCCTCACAAAACTCCTTCATCGAGCCGCGCGAATTCGCATCGAAAGGCCTCGATACGACAAATTCGCGCCAGACACTTTGCTGTTTTTGCTCTGACCAGTATTCAGCCAGAAACAAATTTTTAAACTCGTCAAAGGTCAGGTTCGTAATGTTGAGGTTTAAGCCCCAACGCTTGGCATCACCAGCCAACACATCAATAACCGCATTAATTTTTCTCTCATTAGTCCATGATCTGGGTAAAACTATTTCACAGTTTTTAATGAAATCCGTCGCGTGTATACCGCCTTTTTTCAAGGGGTCGAACCGCTCCTCTTTCGTCAACAATTCCGAACTATGTGCACAGATTGGCACATAGCTCTGTTTTTCTTCAAGTTTCTTTTCTAATTCCGACACTCTCGTAATCACTTGGCAAGTGGTTGTCGCAAGCGATTCCACTTCCCTCTTTTTCTCTTCGCAGGTATTAGCCTGCTTCCTCACTTTGGTATCTACTTCGGATACTAAAACCTTTAAAGTTTCCACCTTCTGTTGATCGTCTTTTCTCACTAATTGAATTTGTTCCGTCACCTTATTCTCGATGATCGGAGCAACTGCGTCTCCTACACTTTTCTCGATTCTGCTAATTTCGGAATTAAAACGCGTATTTATGCTCGCAATTTCCGCCTGAACGCCTATCATTTCCTGTTTAAGATTACCGATTTCGGTATTAATCACAACAATATCTTCTTTGATTTTATCAACTTTAGTGTTAACAATTCCAACATTGTTGTTAACAACATTAATAGCTTTGTTCTGATTGTCTAGCTTCCTGTCAATTTTTTCAGACTGAGCTTTAATTTCTGCCGATTGAGTTTCTATCTTGCTAGACTGAGCCTTGATTTCGTTAATCAAAACATTCAATAAATCAGTTAAATTCCCGGAAACTACCGGTTTTACTTCCGCAGCGGCTTCCTCTTTAATTGTCCCCCCGTATTCGTCATCAAGGGATTCCGATTTGATATTCACTTCCGATTCCGAAACATTTTCTAATGTTTGGAATTCCATTTCTGCTCTTTGTTGCGTCTCGGCGGTCGCGTCTTTCATGCTAGCCGCCTGCCCCTGAACAATGGGTACCGCGGTGCGTGTTTCCCACTGTTCGACCGATTGTTCCGTACCCAAGTCTACCAAATTTTGGTAATTGTTGCCTTCACTCATTTTAATGATTTTCAATATAAATAACAAATCTCAAATCTAATTAGGATTCCTCAGACTAATATTCTCGCTGACGTATCGACCATTTCGTAACCAGTACTTTGTTACGAGATTTGCACAATGCAAAATTCGTGTCCAGAACAACCTCAAATTTGAAGATTGTCCTGTCACCAGGTCGCCACGTGTAACCTCCCCCTCACTTATCGACCTTAATGACAGTGAAAAATTAAACCGCGTGTACCTAATGGGAAATTTGGGAAAGCAATCGTCACCGAAGTTAATCTGTCGGTAAAGAGGGAGGAAAGGGTTACATCTAAATGAAAGGAAAAATGCAAATGAAACTGGTGGAAATTAATTTTGAAAAGGGGTAAAGTTAATAAAGAAAGTAAATGTGCGGCCGTTACGTCAACAATTAACTAGCGGTAATTAGATATTTGAGATTTGGGGGAAATCACGGTCGCCAGTCCTAAGGACAATTACTATAGTAACTGAAAAAGAAAGGTTATTACACATATAATTAGCACTAGAAGCGTGGCAACTGAAGGTTGACACGTGTAGTGTGAAAACTGAAAGTTTGTCAGAAGTAATAAATTTCGCTACACTCTGACTTAATTTAGCAAAAGAATTAATAAAACCGGAAAATCGAAAGTTAATTTAGTGACTGAAGTTAATAGTGAGCTTTCTTTCTGAAGCACATCGAAATCCAGCAGAATACGGTTAGTCTTGGACTACCTCAACAATCATTTCAAAAGCAACTTGACTCTACGCCATTTAGAAACAAGAGATTTAACTTTGAACTTGAATTAAATGATTCTGAATAATTAACAATAATAAAATTTAGTACGTACCAAGCTGAGCTGCAGTCACAGGTAAGCTAAAATATGCTAACAAAACTCGCACTCTTAATTTGTGCTTGTGTAATCTAACTATTGTAGCCAGCTATGCTTTAACTGCACTTGGAAACTAAAGTAATGAAATGCAATGATAGTACTTTAATGCTGGCGTCTGAATTTCAACGACACTCGGTTTCATTTCGGAAAAGGAAGGGACCCTGCTTGGTAATGCAATTGGGATAATGAGCAACAAAGGTTCATGCTGAGTTGCTGTAATTTTGCGAGGCAAATGGAACAATTTGAAAAGCTGAGGTCTGCCATACAGTTCTGAAACTTTACGTGCTTTTAGTCTTCATTGTTGGTTGATTGAAGGTTTGAAGCCGTCGATCGAGGAGGTGGAGACAGTCACTCATTGTCGGCCGTCGCTGTTGCAGAAGCTGGATGTTGGCGGGCCTTCTTCTCGACACAGTCACCAGGCGAAACGGGCTCTTGATGTGCGCCAGCTAATGCTTCCCGTCCGCGACACCATGTCAGAAACTATCATCGCGAGCCGAGCGCAATTACATGCTGCTAAACCCCGAAAGCGCCGCAACTCGCGGGAGCGTCACACAACACAACTGCTCCACTCGCTACTCCAGCCAGACCCCGACTGCCCTGCCCGCGCTCCACGCGGCAGAGTTAACACTACCAAAGATCCTACACACTTTGGTTCTTCACACGACCTATCGATGTAATCGTTCGATAGCAGTTTACCCTAGGCAAGACCCAGCGTAAAAATACAAATAATATTTACGAAACAACCAATTATACATCGACATAAATACAATATACGAAGACACAGAAATGTTATATATTCAGGTAACAGAAATAAGGAAAACAAACTTACAGTACAATGGATGGAAATAGGAGGATATGCATTTCCGGCGTTACAAGCTTGATATGTCAACACCACATTCTTGTAGATTCCATACTCTCACATCAACAGAGAATTAGTGCAAAAACCAAATATAGTGCTCCATGATCAAGAGGATGGACAGGACAAACGAATATTGCAGTAATTTCTGGTAATTAGGTCAGAAGGTGAAGGACATTACGTCTTATGCTAGTCATCATAGAATTACACCAGTGTATAAACCGATTTGAATAATTATTGGCATTCATTGGTTATTTACACAGCATTTAAGTAGTATGTATGGAGTATTACAGAACATTATTCATAACTCATCTCAATACAGTAATTATTGGCACTCATTGGCCAGTTACAAAGTATTCACATAGTTTTACAAAACATTATTCAGTATTATTCAGAAGTCATCATTCAAAACAAGAGTTAATTATTGAAATAGCATTAATGCATATGTCATCATTCAGTATTACTCAGAACTGATCATTCAAGTGACATAGGACATATTTAAAATGTAACACACTGTAACTATTACTCAAGGTCTGTAGTCCAATAATACATAGATATAATGGATTCAATACAACAGAGAAATTTGTATTATATTTAGAACTAGAAATATATCTCAAACTGGTAGCATTATTGGTTGTATACTGGTAATAACTGGGACTGGTTTGCTGGAAATAAGGATTAATAACGTCATTCGTCATGAGTCAGCTGTAGCAAGGTTATGAAACAAGTAAAGTATATGTGATCACATTCATGAATGATACACACAAATGGGTAAAAAAAATGCAAGTATTAGAACAGGTTTCATAACTGTTTATAGCATATTAATATCATCAAAAGCTTCTCCTGAAAAAAATACAACATGGATTATTGAGCTGAAAGAAGAAATGCATATTATGCTGAAAAGCAGTGAGCTTCGAATTAACAGGTAATGAAACGTGTACTTAATATGTATGTACTCTAGCTGTCCTTCCCAAAACATTCAGTCATTATACCATGCGACATAAGACATACAGCCAAAATGAACTGCAACAAATACTTAAATAACTACATAGCATCTCTTAACTAACAGTAAATATATAAACGTCATCATTATCATCATCTGCAAAGAAGAACTTCATTATTCATATTATCATAACTTCATCACTATCATCACCTGCAAAGAAAAACTTCATTATTCATATTAGCATATTCTTCATATAACTATTCATCATCATTTATTATCATCTGCAAAAAAAAAAATAGACACTTCATTATTCATTATTCATATTACCATTTACTTCATACAACTATTCATAGTATAGAGTTTCTTATTTCTAGCATATTTCATCACTTAAATTAACATGTGTAGTTCTGTCTGACAGCTTGCTCAATCACCTCGTATTCTGAAAGAAAAGTAATTAGTGAAGACTGCTATCATACGATGTGTATAGCATATTCTGGTTAATGATTGTTAATTCTGATCCATTTAATCTTCATGACAAGATATTGCATTTTCTTTCGTTCATTCCGATGGTAAAATTTCCATTCCATAGTAAACCACTGTGGTTGTTTAATTTATTTCTTGTACACGTTATTCCTTTCTGAAAATGATGAATAAGGATTAATATCTTGCATTTAAATCATATACCCATTAGATAAAAACTTGTTTCTAGTGATACAACTAAGCATACAGCATAGCATTACAGGAAACGTATTATGTCAAAACATAGAGTGTGTTCAGGTGCAAAAATGTGCACGCTGTCTCATAATGTAGAAGCCAAAAAAATTAGAATAGTCAAGATATTGAGATATAAGGAAAAATGTCAAAGTCATCTGGTGTTTGTTACATCTTAAACATTTCATAGTGCTTTCAGACAAAAATTCTACCTTCGGTAGGAAAACAATCATACATACATAAAAAATGGAAAATGTGCACGGTCTGATATATAACGACAAGAAAACCGACCTGCTAACCTTACCTTTCCGGGCACTTGCCAAGGAAAAATATGATCATCATCAGTAAGTAGTCACATAGATAGAATCTCATAAGTGGTCATCAAATATGTAAGTTTATCTGGAAAAATGTGCACAGTCTGATGTGTAACGACAAGAAAAGCGACCTGCTAACCTTACCTTGCCAGGCACTTGCCAGGAAAAAATATAATAATCATCAGTAAGTGTTCATATAAATATCTGCAAATGGCATTACACTGCGACAAATCATAAAGTATGTTCATTCAATAAAGGGTTTAATATTGGAAATATGGTGGTTGCCCTTGCTTTTTCTGGTTCTAAAAATTTCGAAGTGTACTACATTGGGGTGAGGAATGCTGCGAATTCGATATGGACTTGCGTATAGAAGCTCAAATTTACTGCATCTACTCTTTCCTCTGTTGGATAAATAGTGTGTACGTACTAATATTGTAACCTCCCCACAAGAAAAATGTAATGAACAATAATTATATGAAATGGACCTAGAGCTAAATGTAAGCTCCCACAAAAATATTAACGGCAAAGACAATTAAATGAAAGCTCGCTATCTGACTGAAGTACAAGTTCCCATAAAATAATGAACGATAATCTCATGACAATGAAACTACAGTGATAACCAAAAGTCAATTAAACCGAAATGTCGGTGTTTGCCCTGTGCGAATTCAGAATAAATTTCTTACCTTATTAAAACTGCATGTCAAAATTCTGCTCTTATTCTGCGGCACAGCTTGCAATAGATGTATCGCCATAACTAAATTTTTTTGAAGTTAACTGAAATTTTTTGTTTAAGGAAATGCAAGGGAATCAAATGATACTTTTGTTAAAAAATTGCTTTCAAAAAAATCAAAATTATTATTGGGGGCGATTTTTACAGAAAATTACACTTAATTAATATTGCTAGTTGAGCGGGAGGCTGATTAACAATATACCTTATCCTGTATCTCGACCATTGCGGTGCCGACGCCCGCCGACTGCTCTCCGCTACTGCTAGCAACCGACTCCAAGCACTACTGAGGACTGACTACTGCAGACAGACTGACTGACTGCTACTGCGAGTCGAGCGCAACTGCTCTGGTCAGAGATTCTACAATGTCTCAGCATCGCTGCCGCACAACATACGTGTTTCATAACCCTCCACTGGGGGGGCAAAAATTTGGCAGCGATGG
This sequence comes from Schistocerca nitens, assembly GCF_023898315.1. NCBI lineage: Eukaryota > Metazoa > Arthropoda > Insecta > Orthoptera > Acrididae > Schistocerca > Schistocerca nitens. Next base: position 703,891,737 of record NC_064617.1, on the reverse strand, counting down.
TGAGTCATTTGGACTTGCCATCGTAACAAATTTTTCTTTTAATTAATTAACATTTACAAAATATTTAGATGTATCACATGAATTAAATGTTGTGCGCATGCACCGATTACAAAACATTACAGACAAGACAAAATATAAGTACAAAACAAATCAGGAAAGATGTATATACAAATTATTTGACAGATAACAAAGTGTACACACACAAAAAAATTCTTTAGCAGTTTCATAACAGGCAAAAAAAAAAAAAAAATCATGTTGACAAGTGTCATGAGTGCACATGCACTGCAGTGGAGAACATATCAGTAAAAGACGAAATGTATATACAAGAGTAACAAATGACATAAATCATAAAAGGTATACAGAATGAACACAAATCATATCGAAAATTGAGAAGAGTGCACAGGCACTGTAGTTCAGTTGAAAACATATTCACATAAGTGCACATGCACTGAAAACTTTTGAACATTTTTATAACAAATAAACGCAAGAGTAGAAAAAATCATCAAATCACAAAAAGTATATACAATATAGATGACAAGAGTGCACACATACTGCACTTCAAAACAAATCGAAAATGTCTTTAGTATTTTGACAACAAATGGCAAAAATCATGTCGACAAGTGACACAAGTGTACTCGCACTAGAGTTCAACAAATCGAGAAAAAATGTATAGGCCATGAACATAAATGGTGTTAGTAAAAAAAAATGATTTTCACTATTAGGATAGGAAAGGAAGGATTGCATCATGGTTGTAGCACTTTAGTTTGCACATAGCTGCACTGAAAGTCCATATCTTTCCACAGAATCACAACTAAGTGATACAATCTGCAGTTCCGTTCCCAGAAGTATTTATCAGCTTATCAAGACAGTGAAACGTCGTAGTAGTATTCCATACTATCATTTGGCAGTATACCAGGTACACCAAACAGTGGGACCAGAATAACGTCTTCATCGCTTACGGTGGTGGACAGCATGTCGTGTCAACACCACGCTCTTAAGAGGTGGCACACAGTGCTCCATAACAAAGTCTTGATTAGTGATTACATAAGTAGTTTCTTCGCCTACAGTGGTGGACAGCATGTCGTGTCAACACCACGCTTTTAAGAGGCGGCACACCAACGTAGAATTAGTGCAAAAACCAAATATAGTGCTCCATGATAATGAGGATGGACAAGACAAATGGATGTTACAATAATTTCAGGTAGTTAGGTCAGAAGGTGAAGGACATTAACTAACACACAAGTCTTGATTAGTGATTACATAAGTAGTTTGCGGTATCCATACTCTAGTCATTGAACATTTCTGTACCATGAATGTAGTATTACAGAAAAATGTTCATTAATTAATTTAAAGACAAGAGTGGTAATCAATCGCCATCAAGTATTGAGTATTACAAAACATTTTTCCTCATTCAAATGACATATTTACAAGTAACTATTAACATTCAGTGGCCTAGCAACTTTCGATTAGTACAAAATATTTATCATCATTCAGTATTAATATGGGAAGTCATCATTGAAAACACTAACAAAATGTTAAGTTACATTAATTATTGGCACTCAGTGGCCAGCAAGTATTGAATAGTATAAAACATTATTCATCATTCAGTATTCTTCATATCATTAAGAAATCATTATTAGAAAAATCAGTTAACTACAGTCATCGCATTAATAAGCATGGGCATAATAAGTAATTACATTAATTATGGGCACTCAGTGGCCAGCAAGTATTGAATAGTACAAAACATTATTCATCATTCAGTATTCTTCATATCATTAAGAAATCATTATTAAAAATCAGTTAATTACAGTCATAGCCTTAATAATCATGGGCATAATAAGTAATTACATTAATTATGGGCACTCAGTGGCCAGCAAGTATTGAATAGTACAAAACATTATTCATCATTCAGTATTCTTCATATCATTAAGAAATCATTATTAAAAATCAGTTAATTACAGTCATAGCCTTAATAATCATGGGCATAATAAGTAATTACATTAATTATGGGCACTCAGTGGCCAGCAAGTACTGAATAGTACAAAACATTAGTAGCATTAATAAGCATGGGCATAATAAGTACTCTCATTACAATAGATAGTGGCAATTATGCTTTGGTATCATTAAGAAGTCATTATTCAAGTGACATACTATTCAGAGCTGATCAGTGTTATTCAGAATTATCATAAACTAGTGACATTATCTGGGACTGTTAATACATTTTGTTTTTTCTGCTAGCAATGCATTGCTTTGGGTAATTATAAGGGAAAGCAAGAAGAAATAAGAGAAAAAATTGCTTCTAGGTTGTTCCTATAAATGAAAAGATTGTGTAACGTCATTCGTCATGAGTCAGCTGTAGCAAGGTTATCACATTTATAAATGATAGACACAAGTGGGTAAGAAAAATGCAAGTACTAGAACAGGTATAATAAGTAACAAGTTTAGTAACTATCATAAAAAGCTTCTCCTGAAAGAAAAATACAAAATGGATTATTGAGCTGAAAGAAGAAACGCAGACTATGCTGAAAAGTAGTGAACTTCGAATTAACAGGTAGTGAAATGTGTATAAAAAAATGTGTTCCATAGCTGTCCTTTCCAAAACCTTCAGTCATCCTACTACGCAATATAACACCTGCTGTCAAAGTAAACTGCAACAAATACTTAAATAACTACATAGCATAAATACATAACTTCAACATTATCCTCATCTGTAAAGAAAAACTTCATTATTCATATCATCATAACTCCATCATTATCATCACCTGTAAACAAAAACTTCATTATTCATAGTACCATATTCTTCATCATTGTTCATTATCAGCATTCATTATCATCTGCAAAAATCATTTCATTATTCATCACACAACTATTCCTAATCCCTAGCATATTTCATCACTTAAAACTAAAATGTGTAGTTCTGTCTGACAGCTTGCATCAATCGCTTTGTATTCTGAAAGAAAAAATTAGTTAAGACTGCTATTCTGCGATGTGTATAATATATTCTGGTTAATGCTTGTTAATTCTGATCCATTTACTCGTCCTCATTAGCTTATTGCATCTTCTTTCGTTTATTCCATAGGTGAAATTCCCACTTCTGTTTAATTCATTTCCTGTACGCATCATTTATTTCTGAAATTGATGAACAAAGATTAATGTCTTGCATTTAAATCATATAGCCATTAAATAATAACTGGTTAATGGTGACAAAATTAAGCATACAGCATAACATGACAGAAAAACGTAATATGTCAAAAGCATAGACAGTGTTCAAAGGCAAAAGATGTACAGAGAATATCACAATGCAGCAGCAAAAGAAGAAAATGTAAAACAGTCACGATGTTGAGATATCACAGGGCAAAAATGTCAAAGTCAACTGGTGTGTGTTATACCTTAACTAGTTCACAGTGCATACAAACAAAACATGAAAACATCGTACATACATAAGAAAGACAAAATGTGATATTCGTTGTGCTCAGCTTGTTAATTAAAGACTTCAATGGAGAGAGAATTTGATAAAATTAATGCGTCATTACAGAGGATTACATAATTATTCATAAAATGCGTAAGTTCATCTGGAAAATATGCACGGTCTAGTGTGTAACGACAAGAAGAGCGACCTGTTAACCTTACCTTGCCGGGCACTTGCCAAGAAAAAATACGATAATCATCAGTAATTAGTCATGTGAATATAATTGCATAAGTGGTCATAAAATGTGTAAACGGCCTCATAGCATGTTACATCGTAAAGTGGTTTCATTCGATAAAGGGTTTAATGTTTGACACATGATGGTTGCCTTTCGATTTTCTAGTTCTCAGAGTTTCGACGTGTACAACATTGGGGTGAGGAATGCTGCGAATCCGATATGGACCTGCGTATAGAAGTTCAAATTTACTGCACTTACCTTTTAATTTGCTGGATAAATAGTGTGTACGTACTAATATCTTCTGTCCAACGTGAAAGTCTCGGCGTCTACAAACCTGTTTTTGCTGTCTTCTCCGGCGCTCTGCGGCACGTTTGATGTTGTTCAGCGCAATGTCAATTATTTCGTGGTGTCGTAATCGACGAGATGTAGGAAATGTTACTAATTCTTTGATTTTGTTTGGTGGTTCAACGTTTTTCAGTATAACAGACGGAGGTAGCATAGTGGATTCATTTGGAATGGAATTAATTACATCTTGAAATGAGTGTACGTGTGTGTCCCAATTAACATGTCTTTTGTGGCAGTATATTCTACACAGTTTGCCAATTTCTTTCATTAGTCGTTCACAAGGGTTCGAAGAGGCGTGGTACTTGGATATATAAATCGGAGAAATGTTTCTAGCTCGTAACATGCGTGTCCATATGACAGAACGAAATTGTGATCCATTGTCAGAAATTACTTTCATCACATGCCCTACATGAAATAAGAAATGCTTTACAAATGCTTTCGAAACAGTTTTGGCAGTAGCTTTACGTAACGGAGTGAAAGTAACAAATTTTGAAGTGAGTTCAACAGCGACAAAGATGTAGCAAAAACCTCTATTAGTTCTCGGAATTGGACCAAAAATGTCTACTGCGGCCATATGTCTTAATTTAACAGGTACAATGGGGTATAATGGAGGAATATGTGAAGTGGTGTCAGACTTAGCTTTCTGGCAAATTTTGCATGACGCTAAAACTCGTCGTATACGTTTTTCCATGTTTGAAAAATAACAGTTCTGTCTCAGTATAAGAAAACATTTTCTGGCTCCGTAATGTGCATAACTTAAATGAGTGTACCATATTAATTTGTTAACCAGTTCGTCAGGAATGCATAGTAACCAATTGTTGCTGTCTGGATGAGAGCGGCGAAACACAATGTCATTGCGTACAGTGTAGTGGTTCCTAATCGTAACATTATTCTTATCTTGCCAAAGGTGTTTAATTTCTTTCCACACATTGTCTTTGCTTTGCTCTCGTGCTATGTCCTGTAATGACGATGAAATAAAATTTTCAAATGCAACTTGTTGAATGTACATGACGCTGAAATTTGCTTTGCAGAAGTTGGTTGCTACGTCTTGCTGATTATTGCTGAGAGAACGAGAAAGTGCGTCTGCTATAACATTTTGTGTGCCGGGAATGTGAACTATCGTAAAATTAAATTCCTGTAAATACAGTTTCCATCTGCTTAATCTATCATGAGTAAATTTAGCCGAAAGTAAGAATTGTATAGCTCTGTGATCCGTGTAAACAGTCGTATGTCTGCCATAAAGAAAGTGTCTAAATCTCGTAAAAGCCCATACAACACATAATGTTTCTAGTTCAGTAACGGAATAATTTCGTTCAGCAGGTGACAAAATGCGGCTTGCAAATGCGATGTTTTTAATTACTATTGAGCCATCTTCTTCAATTTCCTGAAAAATGTGTACGCCTAAAGCTGTGTTGGAACTGTCGGTGGCAATAGAAAAATTTCTGGTAAGATCTGGGTGCGATAAAAGTGGAGCATTCAACAAAGCATGTTTCAGGTTCACGAATTCAGAGTGTGCTTGCTTATCCCATGACCAAATAGTGTTTTTACCTGTTAATTGGCATAATCTAGGCGTGTCTAAAGCAGAGTGATGAATAAATTTACGAAAAAAGTTAATTAAGCCCAAAAAACTGCGTAATTGTTTCTTCGTCGTAGGAACAGTAATGTCACGTAGAGCTTGAAGTTTTTCTGGATCAGGCGCAATGCCTTCTGCTGAAATTACGTGTCCAAGAAATTTTATAGAAGTTTTACCAAAATGTGATTTACTGAGATTCACTGTAAGTCCTTGTGCATGGAAAGTTTGCAATAGTCGTTCTAAAATCAGATTATGTTCAGACCAGTTAGCTTCTGCAATAAGAATGTCGTCTACGTACGTCGTAATTCTGTCTTTCAGTTCTGTCGGAAGTATTGTGTTCAAACCGCGAATAAAAGCAGCAGAAGAAATAGTTAAGCCGAACGGTAATTTACAAAATTGATAACAGTCGCCAAAACAGAGAAAAGCTGTATACTTTCTGCAATTCGGATGAAGTTGTATTTGCCAAAATCCCGATTTCAAATCTAATGTGGAATAAATAGCTGTACCGTGAAATTTCTGTAGTAGTTCTTCTAATGTCTGTGGTCGATCTGTTTCATTAATAATAATGTCATTAATGTGACGTGAATCAAGTACGAGGCGAAGTGAGCCATCTTTTTTCTTAACAATATGCAGCGGGTTTATGTACGGGCTAACTGCTGGTTCAATAATTCCTTGATCGAGCATATCCTGCAATTCTTTTTTAACTTGTTCTCTGTGGATATATGGAATGGGATAATGCTTTGCTTTAAATGTGTCGTGCTGTTTGACTTGAAATTCGTACATAAAGCCGGACATAGTACCAGGAATATTGTCGAAAACTGGAGCTTGCTGCAAAAGAATTTTGTGTAATTGCTTTCGTTCGTCGTCTGTATTTGCACTGCTTTGTTTAACTTTATCAGTAATCATCTGCATTACGTCGTACTCAGTTTCGTCTGGAGTATTATAGTTGTGTACGTACGTATCCGTGAACAATGTGGGATTACAGTCTATGTTACGCAATACTGAAATGACCTCTGTACAATTAATTGTTTCCTCTTCTGATGATAATGAGTGCTGAAATTCTAAAGCTAATTGTACATTTTCGTCCTTCAACATTAAATAAGAATTTTGAAAATCAACCACTGCGTCGTGTTGTACCAGAAAGTTCATGCCTAAAATAACGTCTGTTGTCAACAAGGGAACAATCCAAAAATTTGAATGAAAAGTATGACCTCCAATACAAAATGATAAATGCGTCTGTAATTTAACGTCTACACCTTTACTTGATACTGCTCCTTTCACTTTGGTTTTGCCTAAAGGTAATGTGGGATAGGTATTCTCTTTGTTGCACTCGTTAAAAGTTTCCTCATTTATAACTGACATAGGTGATCCGGAATCAATTACTGCTGAAAATTTCGATGAACCTATTTTAATTTCGATGACAGGATGTGAAATGGTTTTCTGAACAACTGGTTTTTCCTGCAAAAGAGTGTCTCTAATGTCGTCAAACGTAATTACATTCTCGTGAACAACATTTTGCGTGTCAAAACTAGTGCTTGTGTTATTGGAAGATGCGTCCTGTACAGTATCTAGTCAGATTCTATCTGACGTGTTATTATTTTCTGGATGATGTTGTGGCATTTCTACAATTTGAACAGTTCTATTACTTCTTCCAGACGCATTACGCTCTGGATGATACCTACTGTCGGGTTCATTCATAAGAATAGGTTCTTGTGGACAATTTTGCTGTTGGTATGATCGACTGTTATTAAACGTACGCTGATAATTGTGCTCATCATTTTTACGTCTGTCGTGATACTCATTCCTATACGGTGCATTGCGATAGGAATTGAAATAGTGTGTTTTCTGTACGTAGTTGTTTCTTTGCTGCCGTGCGTTATTATTTGTTGTACCAGGGACTATACGTGCACGCGGCGAAACATTAAAGTTAGGCTGACCTTGTGCATTACATTGTTGGTTATGTAATCCAACCGGCTGACTTTCATGCTGTTGTGGTGGAAAACGTCTATTGTTACTAAAATGTGATTCTTGTTGCTCAAAATTTTGACGATAATGATAATCAGAATTTTGTCTGTTGTTAAAGTTCTGGTAGTTGTCGTTTCTAAAGCGTCTGTTATTTTTCCTATTGAAATTACGTGTCTGATCATAATTGCTGTACGTCTGTTGGCCTTGGTTGCTATACGAAAAATTTTTGTTTACAAAAGAATAATCAGATTGTTGTACCTCCAAGAGCTGTAACAGATCTCTGAATGCTGAAATATTTTCTTTTTGCTGACCGGTTAAAAGTGACACTCTTAATGAGCGTGGTAATTTAGAGATACATAATTGAATGAGTGCGGATTCACTATAGGGTTCACTTAAATACTGGTTCTGTTGCACCATGTGCTCAAAGAATTGCGTCACACTCGGAAAATTTGAGTTCTCATAATTTGGCAAACTAATTAGTTGATCTTTAATTCCGCGCTGTGTCGTCTTCGACCAATACGCAGATAGAAACGCATTCTGAAACTCTTCCACTGAATAACATTGCCTCGCGATCGGCCTCATACGAGTTGCCGGTTCGCCTTCCAAAAAGCTGCAAATAAATTCAAGTTTATGCGTTACAGGCCAAGTCGGTGGAAAAGCAAAGCTAAATTGTTGTATCCAATCTAGCGGGTGAATCTGTGTTCTGTCGTTTTTAAATATTTTAAACTTTCTCACTGACAGAAAATGTTTGTAATCGAAATTATCGTCTCTGTGTGATGGAACAGGTTCATGGTTGTAAGAGAATCTGTTGAACTGTGATTGTTCGGAATCAAAGTCGGGTGCTCTTTGTAGATTACCCAAATTGCACGCGTTGCGCGAATCTGACAAATGTTCGCAAAGTGGCGTCTGCTGTGATGCGTTATTAACCGAAATATTTTTCAACTCTGTTACTTCCTGCTGTAAACTTGACAGTTTTCGACGCAATGTGTTATTAGATGAATCTATCTCATTAATAGTCTGCTGTAGATTTTGAAATTCCGGTGTTTGGTTAAATGAAACCGGTGAAGTATCGTCTGATTTGTTGTCATTAGTACTTTCGATCACATCAATACGACTGGCCAATTCATCACATTTTTCAGTCAGTATTTTTGCCTGATCATCGTTTTTAGAATCGGACGCATTAATCTGTTTTTGCAACTTACGTGTAATTTCGTTCAGTTGTTTAATGTCAGCTTTGACGACATCGGAATCCTGTGTTATTTCTAATTCTTCAAATCTGTCTGTCACTGTCTGAATATCTGCTGTATGTGTATCTGTTTTTGATTTAAGATCAGAAATTTCATCGCGTAATTCCGCGTTCAACTGTTCGATGGTATTAATTTTATCGGACATTGTAGCAATATTGTTGTCTACGTATGTTTTTGCTTTCGCAAACATCTTACGTTTGTCTTCTTGTCTCTGTGCAGTGATTGTTTCCATGACTTGACGTTTGACTTTATTTTGATCATCAATAAATTTGCGGAAACGCGTATCACTGTTCTGTATGTGAAGACTAAGACGTTCGTTAATCTGAGTGTTCTGTTGTTCGAATTTCGCGTCAATCTTTTCATCCATTGTGCGCGAAAGTTCTGTTGTCATTGCTTTAAACTCGTCGCGTAATTGTGTAGCTTTTTCAGAGCATTGTTTAGCGACTGTACTGATTTCCGCTCTAAGTGTTTCTGTTGTGGCTGTTTGCATTTCCCTTAATTCATGAGCAACAGACCTAATTTCTTCGCTACTTTTTCTTGAACAAGCCTCAATTTCCTCGCGTAACTGTTCCTTAGTGTCATGGCACTGCGCGGCAACGGCTCTAATTTGTTCACTAAGCTGCCTGGAATTGTTGTCTAATTTTTCACTCTGTTGTCTGACCTGTTCACTAAGTTTGTCTTGTTTTTCACTCTGTTGTCTGACCTGTTCACTAAGTTTGTCTTGTTTTTCACTCTGTTTATCTTGTTTTTCGTTCTGTTGTTTGAAACTGTCTTTAAATTGTTTGTTATCTTCAAGAAGTTGTAACAATAATGCCCTAATTGGATCCGATACAGAATTAGCATTTCTATTCTCTGTGCTATTTAATGGTGGATCTGGAATTGTTTCGCTTTCTGCAACCATTTGGTTATTCTGAGATTTACAAAAAGGTTTCTCAGTCGGATATACATTGTCACTCACTATTTCGGAATTAAATAAATCCGGCGTACTTTCTGTGTCCCGTTCATTTTCATTTGAAATATTTGCCTGAACGTTACTTGAATTTAGTGAACCGGTCGTGTTAGGCTGGGCAGCGCTCATTACAATAGAGCTCCCCGCGTCATCGATTGTCGTCAAATTAACAGATGGCATAACCGAGTTCGTTTGTTCATCATTAAGACAAAAGTCATCATTAGTGGTTGGAAACCATTGATTGTCGGTGCACGCAGGATTGTCATTATTACACTGCGTGTCCGAATTACTATCAGTGACGTTGTTTAAATCGGTAATTTCATTCAAAATACCTCGCGATACACTATTCACAGTCTTTCGCGGCATTTTCACAATAGACACAAATATTCACAAAAGAAATAATCACAATGCAAAAACAACACACAAATTCAACAGAGCAACGAATTGCCGTTGACCTGTAGAAAGAAAGTCACAAGATTAGTAAAAGCGTTGCGCAAATTATAATTATATTTAAGCAATAAGAGCAGATATCTGACTGTTTTACAAAAGATTCACACGAAATACGATCCTGGACTGGGTGTCGCCAAGTGTAACCTCCCCACAAGAAAAATGTAATGAACAATAATTATATGAAATGGACCTAGAGCTAAATGTAAGCTCCCACAAAAATATTAACGGCAAAGACAATTAAATGAAAGCTCGCTATCTGACTGAAGTACAAGTTCCCATAAAATAATGAACGATAATCTCATGACAATGAAACTACAGTGATAACCAAAAGTCAATTAAACCGAAATGTCGGTGTTTGCCCTGTGCGAATTCAGAATAAATTTCTTACCTTATTAAAACTGCATGTCAAAATTCTGCTCTTATTCTGCGGCACAGCTTGCAATAGATGTATCGCCATAACTAAATTTTTTTGAAGTTAACTGAAATTTTTTGTTTAAGGAAATGCAAGGGAATCAAATGATACTTTTGTTAAAAAATTGCTTTCAAAAAAATCAAAATTATTATTGGGGGCGATTTTTACAGAAAATTACACTTAATTAATATTGCTAGTTGAGCGGGAGGCTGATTAACAATATACCTTATCCTGTATCTCGACCATTGCGGTGCCGACGCCCGCCGACTGCTCTCCGCTACTGCTAGCAACCGACTCCAAGCACTACTGAGGACTGACTACTGCAGACAGACTGACTGACTGCTACTGCGAGTCGAGCGCAACTGCTCTGGTCAGAGATTCTACAATGTCTCAGCATCGCTGCCGCACAACATACGTGTTTCAATATCTTATGTCCTATATGAAAGTCATGGCATGTACAAACCTGTTTTTGCTGTCTCCTCCGGCGCTCTGCGGCACGTTTGATGTTGTTGAGCGCAATCTCAATTATTTCATGGTGGCGTAGTCGACGAGATGTAGGAAAAGATACTAGTTCTTTAATTTTGTTGGGTGGTTCAACATTTTTCAGTATAACAGTCGGAGATAGCATGTTGTTGTTGTTGTGGTCTTCAGTCCTGAGACTGCTTTGATGCAGCTCTCCATGCTACTCTATCCTGTGCTAGCTTCTTCATCTCCCAGTACCTACTGCAACCTACATCCTTCTGAATCGGCTTAGTGAATTCATCTCTTGGTCTCCCTCTACGATTTTTACCCTCCACGCTGCTCTCCAATACTAAATTTGTGATCCCTTGATGCCTCAGAACATGTCCTACCAACCGATCCCTTCTTCTGGTCAAGCTGTGCCACAAACTTCTCTTCTCCCCAATCCTATTCAATACTCCCTCATTAGTTATGTGATCTACCCATCTAATCTTCAGCATTCTTCTGTAGCACCACATTTCGAAAGCTTCTATTCTCTTCTTGTCCAAACTATTTATCGTCCATGTTTCACTTCCATACATGGCTACATTCCATAAAAATACTTTCAGAAATGACTTCCTGACACTTAAATCAATACTCGACGTTAACAAATTTCTCTTCTTCAGAAACGCTTTCCTTGCCATTGCCACCCTACATTTTATATCCTCTCTACTTCGACCATCATCAGTTATTTTGCTCCCCAAATAGCAAAACTCCTTTACTACTTTAAGTGTCTCATTTCCTAATCTAATACCCTCAACATCACCTGACTTAATTCGACTACATCCCATTATCCTCGTTTTGCTTTTGTTGATGTTCATCTTATATCCTCCTTTCAAGACGCTATCCATTCCATTCAACTGCTCTTCCAAGTCCTTTGCTGTCTCTGACGGAATTACAATGTCATCGGCGAACCCCAAAGTTTTTATTTCTTCTCCATGGATTTTAATACCTACTCCGAATTTTTCTTTTGTTTCCTTTACTGCTTGCTCAATATACAGATTGAATAACATCGGGGACAGGCTACAACCCTGTCTCACTCCCTTCCCAACAACTGCTTCCCTTTCATGTCCCTCGACTCTTATAAATGCCATCTGGTTTCTGTACAAATTGTAAATAGCCTTTCGCTCCCTGTATTTTACCCCTGCCACCTTTAGAATTTGAAAGAGAGTATTCCAGTCAACATTGTCAAAAGGTTTCTCTATGTCTACAAATGCTAGAAACGTTGGTTTGCCTTTCCTTAATCTTTCTTCTAAGATAAGTCGTAAGGTCAGTATTGCCTCACGTGTTCCAGTATTTCTACGGAATCCAAACTGATCTTCCCCGAGGTCGGCTTCTACCAGTTTTTCCATTCGTCTGTAAAGAATTCGCGTTAGTATTTTGCAGCCGTGGCTTATTAAACTGATAGTTCGGTAATTTTCACATCTGTCAACACCTGCTTTCTTTGGGATTGGAATTATTATTTTCTTCTTGAAGTCTGAGGGTATTTCGCCTGTCTCATACATCTTGCTCACCAGATGGTAGAGTTTTGTCAGGACTGGCTCTCCCAAGGCTGTCAGTAGTTCTAGTGGAATGTTGTCTACTCCCGGGGCCTTGTTTCGAATCAGGTCTTTCAGTACTCTGTCAAACTCTTCACGCAGTATCATATCTCCCATTTCATCTTCATCTACATCCTCTTCCATTTCCATAATATTGTCCTGAAATACATCACCCTTGTATAGACCCTCTACATACTCCTTCCACCTTTCTGCATTCCCTTCTTTGCTTAGAACTGAGTTTCCATCTGTGCTCTTGATATTCATACAAGTGGTTCTCTTCTCTCCAAAGGTCTCTTTAATTTTCCTGTAGGCAGTATCTATCTTACCCTAGTGAGATAAGCCTCTACATCCTTACATTTGTCCTCTAGCAATCCCTGCTTAGCCATTTTGCACTTCCTGTCGATCTCATTTTTGAGACGTTTGTATTCCTTTTTGCCTTCTTCATTTACTGCATTTTTATATTTTCTCCTTTCATCAATTAAATTAAATATTTCTTCTGTTACCCAAGGATTTCTACTAGCCCTCGTCTTTTTACCTACTTGATGCTCTGCTGCCTTCACTACTTCATCCCTCAGAGCTACCCATTCTTCTTCTACTGTATTTCTTTCCCCCATTTGTGACAATTGTTTTCTTATGCTCTCCCAGAAACTCTATACAACCTCTGCTTCTTTCACTTTATCCAGGTCCCATCTCCTTATGTTCCCACCTTTTTGCACTTTCTTCAGTTTTAATCTACAGGTCATAACCAATAGATTGTGGTCAGAGTCCACATCTGCCCCTGGAAATGTCTTACAATTTAAAACCTGGTTCCTAAATCACTGTCTTACCATTACATAATCTATCTGATACCTTTTAGTATCTCCAGGGTTCTTCCATGTATACAACCTTATTTCATGATTCTTCAACCAAGTGTTAGCTATGATTAAGTTGTGCTCTGTGAAACATTCTACCAGGCGGCTTCCTCTTTCATTTCTTACCCCCAATCCCATATTCACCTACTACGTTTCCCTCTCTCCTTTTCCTACTACCGAATTCCAGTCACCCATGACTATTAAATTTTCGTCACCCTGCACTATCTGAATAATTTCTCTTATTTCATCATACATTTCTTCAATTTCTTCGTCATCTGCAGAGCTAGTTGGCATATAAACTTGTACTACTGTAGTATGTGTGGGCTTCGTATCTATCTTGGCCACAATAATGCGTTCACTATGCTGTTTGTAGTAGCTTACCCGCATTCCTATTTTCCTATTCATTATTAAACCTACTCCTGCATTACCCATATTTGATTTTGTGTTTATAACCCTGTAGTCGCCTGACCAGAAGTCTTGTTCCTCCTGCCACCGAACTTCACTAATTCCCACTATATCTAACTTTAACCTATCCATTTCCCTTTTTAAATTTTCTAACTTACCTGCCCGATGAAGTGATCTGACATTCCACGCTCCGATCCGTAGAACGCCAGTTTTCTTTCTCCTGATAACGACATCCTCTTGAGTAGTCCCCGCCCGGAGATCCGAATTGGGGACTATTTTACCTCCGGAATATTTTACCCAAGAGGACGCCATCATCATTTAATCATACAGTAAAGCTGCATGCCCTCGGGTAAAATTACGGCCGTAGTTTCCCGTTGCTTTCAGCCGTTCGCAGTACCAGACTGTTGAGATAGCATAGTAGATTCATTTGGTATCGAGTTAATTACATCCTGGAATGACAGTATGTGTGTATCCCAATCCATATATTTTTTATGGCAGTATATTCTACATAGTTTACCAATTTCTTTCATTAGTCGTTCACAAGGATTCGAAGAAGCGTAGTACCTGGATATATAGATCGGAGTAATCTTTCTTGCTCGTAACATACGTGTCCATATAGCAGATCGAAATTGTGGTCAATTGTCGGCAATTACTTTCAACACATGCCCTACATGAAATAAAAAATGTTTTACAAATGCATTCGAAACAGATTTAGCAGTAGCTTTGCGTAACGGAGTGAAGGTAACAAATTTCGAAGTGAGTTCAACAGCGACAAAGATGTAGCAAAAACCTCTATTAGATCTGGGAATCGGACCAAAAATGTCTACAGCGGCCATGTGTCTCAATTTAACGGGTACAGTGGGATGTAACGGAGGAATATGTGAAGTCGTGTCTGATTTAGCTTTCTGGCAGATTTCACATGAAGATAAAACACGTCGAATACGTTTCTTCATGTTCGCAAAATAACAGTTCTGTCTCAGTATAAGAAAACATTTTCTGGCTTCATAATGTGCGTAACTTAAATGAGTATACCAAATTAATTTGTTAAGAAGCTCGTCAGGAATGCATAGTAACCAATTGTTGCTGTCAGGGTGAGAGCGGCGAAATAGAATATTATTGCGTACAGTGTAATGGTTTCTGATGGTAACATTATTCTTATCTTCCGAAAGGCGTTTAATTTCTTTCCACACGTTGTCTTTGCTCTGCTCTTGTGCTATGTCTCGTAATGATGCCGAAATAAAATTTTCGATTGCAACTTGTTGAATATACATGACGCTAGAATTTGCTTGGCAAAATTCCTGTAAATAAAGTTTCCATCTGCTTAATCTGTCGTGTGTAAATTTTGCTGAAAGTAAAAACTGGATAGCTCTATGGTCTGCGTAAACGATAGTATGTCTTCCATAAAGAAAATGCCTAAATATGGTAAATGCCCATACAACACATAATGTTTCAAGTTCTGTGACAGAATAACTGCGTTCAGCAGGTGACAGAATGCGACTTGCAAAGGCGATGTTTTTAATTACTGTATTACCGTCTTCTTCAATTTCCTGAAAAATGTGTACGCCTAAAGCGGTGTTAGAACTGTCGGTGGCAATGGAAAAATTTCTAGTAAGATCTGGGTGTGATAAAAGAGGTGCGTTCAACAAAGCTTGTTTTAAATTGGTAAATTCAGACTGTGCTTGGCTATCCCAGGACCAAATAGCGTATTTACCCCTTAATTGGCATAATCTAGGGGTGTCTAAAGCAGACTAAAATGAATAAACTTACGAAAAAAGTTAATTAAACCCAAAAAGCTGCGTAGTTGTTTCTTTGTCGTAAGTACAGTAATGTCACGTAAAGCTTGAAGTTTTTCGGGGTTAGGCACAACGGCTTCTGCTGAAATTACATGTCCAAGAAGTTTTATAGAAGTTTTGCCAAAGTGCGATTTGCTGAGATTAACTGTAAGTCCTTGTGCACGAAAAGTTTGCAACAGTTGTTCAAGAATCAGTTTATGTTCAGACCAGTTAGCTTCTGCAATAAGAATGTCGTCTACATACGTTGTGATTCGGTCTTTAAGTTCCGTCGGAAGTATAGTATTCAAACCGCGAATAAATGCTACTGAAGAAATTGTTAAACCGAACGGTAATTTACAAAATTGATAACAGTCACCAAAACAGAGAAATGCTGTGTACTTTCTGCAGTTCGGATGGAGCTGAATTTGCCAAAATCCCGATTTCAAATCTAATGTGGAATAAACAAAAATGGTTCAAATGGCTCTGAGCACTATGTGACTCAACTGCTGAGGTCATTAGTCCCCTAGAACGTAGAACTAGTTAAACCTACCTAACCTAAGGACATCACAAACATCCATGCCCGAGGCAGGATTCGAACCTGCGACCGTAGCGGTCGCGCGGTTCTAGACTGCAGCGCCTTTAACCGCACGGCCACTTCGGCCGGCTGTGGAATAAACAGCAGTACCATGAAATTTCTGTAGAAGTTCTTCTAGTGTCTGTGGGCGATCTGTTTCATTAATAATAATGTCATTGATGTGACGCGAATCAAGTACGAGGCGAAGTGAGCCATCCTTTTTCTGAACAATATGGAGCGGGTTTATGTACGGACTAACTGCCGGTTCAATAATACCTTGGTCTAGCATAGCTTGTAATTCTTTCTTAAGTTGTTCTCTGTGGATATAAGGAATGGGATAATGTTTGGCTTTAAACGTGTCGTGCTGTTTAATTTGAAATTCATACATGAAACCGGACACAGTACCAGGGACGTTGTCAAAATCTGGAGCTTCCTGTAAAAGAATATTGCGTATTTGAGTACGTTCGTCGTCTGTTTTTGCACTGCTCTGTTTAACTTTATCAGAAATCATTTGCATAATGTCATAGTCGGCTTCGTCTGGTGTATTGTAGTTGTGAACATACGTATCTGTGAACAATGTGGAATGACAGTCTATGTTACGTGATGCAGAAATGACCTCTGTCCGATTAATTGTTTGTTCTTCTGCAGATAAAGAGTGCTGAAATTCTAATGCCAGTTGTACATTTTCATCCTTTAACATTAAATAGGAATTTTGAAAGTCAATAATTGCGTCGTGTTGTACGAAAAAATTCGTACCTAAAATAACGTCTGTTGTCAATAAGGGAACAATCCAAAAATTTGAGTGGAACGTATGACCTGCAATACAAAATGATAAATGTGTCTGTAACTTTACATCTACTCCTTTACTAGATACTACTTCTTTTACTTTAGTTTTGCCTAATGCTAACGTTGGATAAATATTCTCTTTGTTACATTCGTTGAAGGTTTCTTCATTTATAACTGACATAGGTGATCCAGTATCGATTACTGCTGAAAATTTGGATGATCCAATCTTTACTTCAATGACAGGGTGGGAAATGGTTTTTTGAATAAACGGTTTTTCCTGCAAAAGAGTGTCTTGGATGTCGTCAAAAGTAATAACATTTTCGTGAACAAGATTCTCTGTGTCAAAAGTATTGCTTACGTTGCTGGAAGATGCAACCTGTACTGTATCTAGTCAAATTCTTTCTGACGTGCTGTTATTTGCGGGAGGATGCTGTGGCAACTATTTGTACTGTCCTGTTACTTCGTCCTGACGTATTAGGTTCGGGATGATACCTACTGCCTGGTTCATTCATGATAATCTGTTGTTGTGGTTGATTCTGCTGCTGGTAAAACCGACTGTTACGCTGAAAATTGTGCTCATTACTTTTACGTCTGTCATGGTAGTCATTACTATACGGTGCGTTGCGACAGGAGTTGAAATTATGCGTCTTCTGTACGTAGTGATTTCCTTATTGCTGTGAGTTACTATTTGGTGGAGCCGACGCTATACGTGTAGGCGGCGAAACATTAAAGCTTGGTTGACCTTGCAGACTACATTGTTGGTTAGGTATGCTAACCGACTGGTTTTGTTGATGTTGTGGGGAAAAGCCTCTATTGTTACCAAAATGTGTCTGCGATTGCTGAAAATTTTGTACATACTGATGATTACAATTTTGTCTGTTATTAAAATTACGCTGGTAGTTCTTGTCATTTCGGGACACTAATGAAAACTGTCACTTTCTAGTAAACTTGTCACATCAGGTTTTCTTTACTCATTTGTAATTCTAGATAGATCGATAGTTGAAGAGCTGTTTTGATAGATATAAAGGATAGTAAAAGAGTAGGCAGCAATGCAGAAAACTAAAGAAAAAATACCACTACTACGGCTCGGGGCCCTGTGCAAGCTACGGCACATATTCATCGAAGTGTAATGAATCCCTTGAGGTCCCTTACGCGCGACAAAAAAAATTTTGGCTTCTGCATTACAGGCAATGCCGGTGAAAATTCAAAAGCAAATTGTTGTATCCAGTCCAAATCGTGAATCTGTTTTCTGTCATTTTTAAATACCTTAAATTTCCTAACGGATAGAAAGTGCTTATAATCAAAATTATCGTCTCTGTATGTCTGAGCAGGTTCAGGATTGCATGATAATCCGTTTGTCTGTGACTGTACGGGATCTAAGTCACGTATTCTCTGTAAATTACCTAAATTATACTGGCTGTGTGAGTGAAAATGTTTGGAATGTGGTGTATGCTGTGCCGTGTTAGAGGCTGAAACATTTTTCATCTCAGTCACTTCTTGCTGTAAAGACGACAATTTTCTACGTAATGTATTACTGGACGAACCTATCTCACTGATCATCTGCTGTAAACATTGGAATTCGGGTGTTTGATTAAACGAAACTGGTGACGTATTGTCTGATTTGGTGTCATAATTATTTTCGATAACATCAATACGACTGGCCAATTCATCATATTTTTCAGTCGGTGCTTTTACCTGATCGTCATTTTTAGTGTCACAAACATTAATTTGTTTTTGGATTTTACGTGTGGTTTTGTTCCATTTTTTAACGTCTGCTTTGATGGCATCGGGATCCTGTATTAGTTCCAACTTTTCAAGTCTGTTGGTCATTGTCTGAAAGTCTAATGTGTGTGTGTCTGTTTTTGTTTTAAGATTGTAGATTTCATCATGCAATTCGTTGTTCAGCTGTTTGATTTCATCTGATACTGTAGCAATATTGTTGTCTACGTATGTTTTTGATTTCGTAAACAATTTACGCTTATCTTCCTGTCTCTGTGCAGTAATTGTTTCCATGACTTGTTGCTTTACTTTATTGTGTTCTTGTATAAATTTACGGTAACGCGTTTCACTGTTTAGTAGGTGGTGATTAAAACGTTCGTCAATTTGGCTATTCTGTTGGTCAAATTTCGTGTCTACTTTCGCATCCAGTGTGCGTGAAAGTTCTGATGACATTAATTTAAACTCGTCGTGTAACTGTGTTGCGTTTTCAGAACATTGTTTAGCGACTGCATTAATTTCATCTCTAAGTAATTTAGTTGTGGCTGCATGTGTATTACTTAATTATTGTGCAACAGATCTAATTTCTTCACTACTGTTCCTAGCACAAGCCATAATTTCCTCACGTAATTGTTCTTTAGTATCGTGACATTGCACGGCAAGGGCTGTAATCTGTTCACTAAGTTCTTTGAAATTGTTGTCTTGTTTATCATTCGACTGTTTGTTCGATTCATTAAGTCGTTTGAAATTGTCGTCTTGTTCTTTCTTGAATTGCAGTAATAATGCTACAACTTGTTCCATGCCAGAATTACCGACTCTATTCTCTGTACTGTATGATGGTGTATCTGCATTTGTCACGTTTTGTGAAACCATTTGGTCATTGTCTGATTCACGAAAAGGTTTGTTAATTGGATGTGCACTGTGGCTCACTACCTCGGAATCAAATAAATCTGACGTATTTTGACTACATTGTTCATCTTCGTGAGAAAAATTTATCTGTTCACTATGCAAATTTTGCAAATCAGGCATGTCAAACTGGGCAGCGATCATTGTATCGGAACGTGCCGCGTCATCAATTGTTAAATTTACTGTGGACATAATTGAATTTGTTTGCCCATCATTAGGATTTAACTCAATACTAGTGATCGGCAGGCACTGATTATCTGTAATTAGAGGATTATCACTATTACACTGAATGTCGCTAGTACTATCGGTCAAATTATTCGAGTCGGCTTTTTCACTCAATGCACATCGCAATGTACTGTTAGCAGTTTTTCGCGGCATTTTCACAAATCAAAGTTAAGCACAAAATGAAACAAAGACAAAGCAAAAATGGAACAAACACAATTGCAACAAAGAGCAATAAATTGCCGATGATCTGTGAAAGAAAGAGAGACAAATTAGTAAATGCGTTGCGCCAGATGCAAACTACATTTAATATTAAGTAAATAAGAACAGGTATATAACTGACTACTTCTCAGAAATTCGCAAAGAAAATACGATCCTAGCAGGTTGTCGGCAAGTGTAACCTCCCCACAAAATTCATTCACATTTAGTGTAACCTCAAAACAGAAAAATTCCTAAACCTCTCAACAGTAAAAAAATATAATTATGTCGTTCACATTCAGTATAACCTACCAACAGCAAAATTGCGTAACCTATCAATAATACAATGTGATTAACCTCTCAATAAAATTTTCGCTCACTTATAACCTTGCAGTAATTGACTGTGAATTTAAACTAGTAAATTTTGGACGTCAGCAGTACTGCGTCATGGTCCTGAAAGATTATTCTGAAAAAATTGAAAATTCTTACCTCAATAAGGTCGCCGGATAACACATATATATCTGCTCCTATAAGAAATTATTCTGGCACAGCCTTGTGCAATGCTGGCCGATAGATTTGTCATTTATAAAGGGAAACAATTGAATTTTCTTTTCAATAATCGGGATGACCAAGGATTGGAGAAATTAGTAAATTCTTTAAATTGAAATGAATGATTGTCAAAAGCTACTTTTTATGGGAAAGATTATTATTAAGAGATTTTTTAAAACATTTACTTGGGACTTGATACAACAATACTACATATGCGCGAGGCTGCTCGTTAGCAACAACTTACTGCTACTGCTACACAGTTCCTACTGCAGTCAACACTGCTCTTTGGTCTCAGATTCTCTTATAGCTTACACATCGCAGGCAGCGCGTGAGCAATCCATCGAAATTACATCTGCTCGAGTGCGCTAGCAACAAATTCTTTAATCATGGACCTCTTACAAGCGTACGAACACTTCGACTGAAATGTGTAGGAGCTCCATCGTGCATGAACCACATGTTGTGTCGTACTTGTAAGGGCACATGTTCTAGTAGCAGAGGTAGAGTATCCCGTATGAAATGATTGCACAATTGCGTGCGGATTCTCGTCAGCCCACACATGTTGATTGTGAAAATTTACAATTTGATCACGTTGGAATGATCCTGATCCGTAAAGAGAACATTTGCACTGAAATGAGGATTGACACATTGTTGGATGAACCATTCGCAGAAGTGTACCCGTGGAGGCCAATCAGCTGCTGATAGTGCCTGAACACGCTGTACATGGTACGGAAACAACTGGTTCTCCCGTAGCACTCTCCATAAAGTGACGTGGTCAGCGTTACCTTGTACAGCAGCAACTTCTCTGACGCTGACATTAGGGTTATCGTCAACTGCACGAAGAATTGCCTCGTCCACTGCAGGTGTCCTCGTCGTTCTTGGTCTTCCCCAGTCGCGAGTCATAGGCTCGAATGTTCCGTGCTCCCTAAGAAGCCGATCAATTGCTTCGAACGTCTTCCTGTCGGGACACCTTCGTTCTGGATATCTGTCTCGATACAAACGTACCGCGCCACGGTTATTGCCCCTTGTTAATCCATACATCAAAAGGGCATCTGCCAACTCCGCATTTGTAAACATTGCACTGGCTGCAAAACCACGTTCGTGATGAACACTAACCTGTTGATGCTACGTACTGATGTGCTTGATGCTAGTACTGTAGAGCAATGAGTCGCATGTCACAAGCACCGAAATCAACATTACCTTCCTGCAATTGGGCCAACTGGCGGTGAATCGAGGAAGTACAGTACATACTGACGAAACTAAAATGAGCTCTAACATGGAAATTAAGCGTTTCAGGACACATGTCCACATAACATCTTTTCTTTATTTGTGTGTGAGGAATGTTTCCTGAAAGTTTGGCCGTACCTTTTTGTAACACCCTGTAGAACAATTCATGTAAATAGTGGAGTCTGTTGACTTATTGCTCGAAGACATGGAAACCGAAAACAAGTGGAACTATGCAGGCTGTAATCAACAAAAGGCCGATTACATTGGCAGCTACAGTAACGGTAGTAACTTAGTATCAAATGGTAACGGGAATAGGCAAGAGCACCGGCAACAGAATCGAGGCACAAACAATGGCAATGGTTATAACGGCAACGGTTACAATCGTCAAAATCGGAAGAGACATCATGATGGACGCGTGACTAGTGGATATACTGGTAACGGCAATCCGCAATGGCGGAACAACCGAAGCCAGTGGCGTGGTTGTAATGAACGGACACCACTGTGGCAACAAAACACAGCGCAACAATGGACCGCCAATCCAGGTCCATCACAGAACATGTCAGGAAGTTACAAGCGACCACCGTAAAACCAGAGCCATACACAGTATCAAAATACACCATCGGGGAGGCAGGGCGGCCAACCCAACAGAAGCAACAACAACAACCAGAACCACAGTGTGAGATTAGTGGAAGTGACAGACAACTGTCAACCCACTAATGCTCATCCGTTAAACTAAAGACAGCCACAATACGCTCTCCGTTGTTGGCTGCAGGATGGTGTAGTGAGGGCACATTCACGGATGACAGCCATAAACTTTGTATGTTGAGATACAATGAGGGAATAAAACTAGAAAAGGAACTTGTAGGCATACCGCAGAAATGTAACCGAACCGACAAAAGTGTTGTGCAGGCTATATTTCAAGCAGATATGTACGGAGCACCAATACAGATAATAGTCGATACCGGTGCGTCGACCAATGTCATGAGTGCAAATTTTTACAAGTACTTGAGTCAAAATAATAGAATACCAGTACATCCAGTGAAGAATTGTCGTGTAACAGGTGCAATAGGTGCACAATCTAATATCATAAAGCACCAGGTGCAAGTCGAGTTTACTGTAGGAAATGAAGCAATGAAAAGCTCGTTCCTATTAGTTAAGGGATTAGGTGTTGCTTGCATCCTGGGGATGGAATTTTTACGCCAGAGGGACGCAAAAATCGACCTCTTGTGCGGGGAAGTAAGCCTTATGAATGCGGGTAGACGTGTAATTTTGTCATTGTTGAGGACACGGGAAGTGCACGGTAAATATTGCAGAAGCTTTCAGTCTAGATTCGAAGGAATACAGGTAATGAATTTATATTCTGACTTAAGTACAAGACAAGGATATTATAAAGAGTTTACTACTGAAGACAGAGAGGAAAAAAGGAAACTGATAGCCACGAAAGTCAGGGAGTCAGAACATTTGACTGAAGCACAACAAAACGAATTGACTTAGCTACTTACAGATTATGGGAACGTGTTTTCGGAAAAACCTGGTGTTATTGAGGGCTACACCTATAACATCGAAGTGATACTTCACGATGCTTTCTGTCACGCAAACTACACCATCCCGTGGTCAAAGAAGGAGGCAGTTACGAAGGAAGTAAGAAAAAATACTTACAAAGAAGTTAGCACAGTAGAGCAACTTTTACATATATGAGTAATAGGTTAAGTTTATAGTGTATTTTATTCTGTGTGTAAATGTTCAGATTTTAGTGTAACAGATAAAGATAATGAGGCACACAGGATTAGTACGATTCAATTTTGTAGATGTTCAGGAATAACAGTAATTTGGAAGTAATTGCATTTAAATAAATGAACGTGGGTTTAAGAATATTTTACAAATTTCATTTTTAAAAAATGCTTTAAAAATATTTAAAAAAAATTTCAGCAGCATGTAATGATGAAAGAATTTTTCATTAGTGTTTCATGAATATTTTTGAATTGTAGAAGTAATTAAACTTATGAAATTCAATATTATAGTGTAAATGTTATTCCATGTATTTATGTCTATACCGATCCTGAAATATGATCAATCATAATTTACTAAACAACATGAGTGCAGGGTGTACATAACCCAGGGTACCTCATGTGTTGTGGACAAGGTACAGAGCAAATCAGTAAACGGGACTAACGCTAAGCACTGTTAAAATATATTGCCATCTGCTAAGGCAGAGATTTGCACGAATTTATCGTGTAAATAAAAGTCGCAAATCTAACACTAATCTAGGAACTTGCACGCTAGGCCTAGATTACAAAATGTGTAAAATAATGCGAGAGGCAAAGTTTTGCAAAGTCGAGCCTGGCTCTGGAGGGCAAGTACGCAAGGAATAGGCAGACAAGCCGACCGCTGGTGGCCGAGCGGTTCTAGGCGCTTCAGCCTGGAACCGCGCGACCGCTACGGTCGCAGGTTCGAATCCTGCCTCGGGCATGGATGTGTGTGATGTCCTTAGGTTAGGTAGGTTTAAGTAGTTCTAAGCTCTAGGGGACTGATGACCTCAGATGTTAAGTCCCATAGTGCTCAGAGCCATTTGAACCAATAGGCAGACATGACATGGGGACTTACCTCAGATGAGACGGAAATGCAATTGTATAGTCAAAAGTCTGAAGGCAAGTACGACTCTGTAAGTGGAAAATGGAACGAGGTAATTAGTGCGAGAGACTGGTAAAATTCAGCACGAGCCAAAACCCAGTTCAGACTGATTGAAATACATTAGTGTTTGTGAACTAATCGAAACAGTTACTTTAAGCACAGTGAAAAACTGTGAAGGTGAAACTGTGATACGGACAGTGAAGTGTTAGTATTGAACGTTCAACAGCGGTGAAGACGACAAACGCCAATATTACGGACGAAAAACTGTGAATTTGCTTATATATATGAACTGTTAACGTGAAGTGAACCCATAGTCAATATTTTTGGGACAGACTGTAATTTCAGTGAGTACAATATTGCGAGATTTGAATGCGATGCGTGGACTGTTGCAAAACTGCGACCGCAGAAACGGCGAATGTTTGTGCTAAGCTCGTATTGGGACACTGACCAGTACCTGCGAGTGCGGCGAAAAGATAAATTTTATCAAAAAAATAAAAAAAAACTGACGTGTATTAGAAATAGTATCGCATCAAAACTGCATTCATGGGAGAAGATCCATGTCATGTATTCTGCAAGACAATGCTGGCTTGATATTCGGAAACTGGCGAAAACTTAACAACTGCCGCACTAATAAACGCTTCTTTCCCACTAGCGTAACCATCTGCAGCGGGAGGGAAATATTACGTTGGTGGCGTTTATGTTTCATGTACTACGTCGGAGATGCGTAGCAGAGCTGACTCCTGCCAACAAGCGCAGGGGGCGGATAACATCCCTCTCCGCCACACCCGGCCAATACAGAAGAGCATCGCCAACCGTGCAGCCTATCAGCTGATTCTGACGTTCCGCGACGGCCAGAGACACGCTGGCGTCGAGCGGGCGTTGACCTCTCCGCAGCCGCCGCGAACGCCGAGCATCGAACACACCAACCAGCGCCGTCGCGAGCTAAACGTCGCGGCGCAGATCATCAAAGACACCGCAATCAATAACGACGATATATTAATTGTTATAATGACCTCATTTCTTTGCATAGTGCAACGAAAAATTGTGCGTAACGTATGCACATCCTGTACTCCAGTGACATCCCAGAAATAATTAAGCGAAAGTAACCAAAGCAGTTAGTCTGTCGCTCCGCCGAGGTTTTCCCCAGGGTTTCCCTACGGCCGCGCCAAATGGGGAGCGAACAGTTGACAACCCTGGGACTTCAAGAATTACAGACTAACTCGTAATTGTATACCTTTGAACACTGCATAAGCTGCAATCCCAAAAAGAAGCAGCCAAAATGAATGTACCAATGTAACATGTCATAACATAACTGTCAAACCAATTGTATTCTATGTCCTTTTCTTTTGTACATGACTATATTCGTAACCAATTGTATATTATGTTGTTATGTAAATAACTTCATCTGTATTACTTTCTGTGCAACAAACATTATTAAGTACAATGACTAAAACGTACGATGTGACATATGTAGACTGTGAAAGAAAAATCTGCCTGTGGACACTGTGGACATGAATTAGGAAATATTTATGTCAAAAAACACGAACATTTTTTATGACAAACATTTCGGGGGGCAATATAGCATCCCCAGCGAAATTATAAGAAAAGACTTAAAAGACAGTATTTATAAAGAAGAGACTTTTAAAAATTGAATAATATACATTTTTCTCATGTATCCGTATTATAATAATTTCTCTGTGTAAGTTTCGAGGGCAAAGAAATATAACAAAATGATCTAAAGAGACGACAAGATACGCTCTTTTGTTAATTTTTTAGTCGTCTTCACTTCTTCTCTTGTCTTGGTTGCGTGTAGACGGACATCTTGCGAGTGCTGGCAAATGTAAGCATATTTGTACTAATTATGCAGATAATATACTGATTTAATATTATTGTGCACTTTTAATTTGTAAGAGGTGATCCCGGTTTCATGTCCGCCTTCCTTTAATTAACGTGCATTCGAGCAATTTACAGTGCAACAATCGCAGCGGCCGATGCAGCCAACGACGCCATTAAGTGGCGATGTTAACTTGCAAAATTTAGCGGAAGCGAAAAACTCGCCCGCTATTAACATAATATACATTTTTCTCCACGGCCGCCCGACGCTGCAGAAAACAGGTAGCTTTATATGCTCATGTTTTAAGATTCAGCGAGTCTAACATTCATTAACGTAACAAATAATTTATACTGAAGAATTATATTGTTAAAAAAAACTTCACAAAAGCATTTAATTGTAAATCAAAATTAAATTAAATATCAGTTTCATTAAGGCCCACCACGTAAGTGGGCAGCTATCAACATTACCAATAAATAATATATTAAATTACGACGGCTGACGGACGAGGGAGAGTACAGCATTGTATGGTAGTGAAACATGGACTGTGGGAAAACCATATTAGAAGATAATCGATGTATTCGAGATGTGGTGTTACACACAAATGTTGATAATCAGGTGGACTGAAAGGTAAGGAACTAGGAGGTTCTGCGCAGTATCGGAGAGGAAACGACTATGTGGAAAATACTAAGAAGGGGAAGAGACAGGGTGGTAGGACATCTGTTAAGACATGAAGGAATGACTTCCATGGTACTAGAGAGGCTGTAGAGGGTAAAAACTGTAGAGGAAGACAGAGATTGGAGTACATCAAGCAATTGATTGTGGACGTAGGTTCCAGGTACTACTATGAGATGAAGAGATTGGCACAGAGGAGGAATTCGTGGCGGGCCGCTTCATACCAGTGAGAAGACTGATGACCCAAACATGTACGAGAAGAATTCTGCCTATTCCTTTCCACCCTCAGATTCACTGGATGTGCTGTTATTACTTCGTAGTCAGTTGTACTGCTCTTTCCATCGTTAAAGTGAAATTTTTCCATGGTCGCTAGGAATTCATCAAGCTCCGCGAATTTCTTAGCCTTCTCCGCGAAAACCACTCATAGGCACTTCTCATGCGGCATGCCTTTCTAGGAATTGTTAGCAGTGTCATTTTCAGTGACTCTACGCATAGTGTGAGTCTAGCCTTGAGGGTTTCCTCCACATAATGAACAACACTTTCATTGCAACCCTGAACCCTAAAATAATAATTATTTGTAATGTCATTTCTTTTTACACATACTGGAAAACTTTTTGTGAAGCATTCTCCTATTTATTCCCTCCAAGGAACCCTTCTCGTGCATAATTTCAAGTCCACTCAGTCTGCCTCTGGTGAGAGGGTAAATCACTTGGAGTATAAGAACAAGCGAAAACTTCAGGACATCAGCTTTAAGCCGCAATCTAATTGCTGACCACAAAAACTGTGCCAGTTCCACACTGGACTCAATACATAAAATCTTTATTCCCCGAACTATCCCAGCTATCACGCTGGGGGGGGGGGGGCTTACTTCTATTAAAGTGCGGTGGTTCAGGGTTTTGTGACACTAGCCACTAGCTGTTGAGCTTCAGTGATAGAGGGGAGAAAAGGTCATTATTTTGTCAAGGATGGCGGGAGGGAAGGTGACACTTCGTCGGCAGTGGAATGGGTTCTTTCCTTGGCTCAGTGGATGAGGCATGAGTCAGACTTGACGGTTCCACTGTCAGTCACTTATTAACATATAAAACCCTTTCCTGGTGTAACACCCTACCGTAACATGCAACCACGGTCTTGCTACGACTGAGAAGTTAGCAATGCCTTTGCCTTGAACAGGGAGCAGTATGCTGCTACAGTACAGAATATAAGTCCTTCCACGAATTTTATTCGGGTCCCACAGGTATTAACAAAGGAGATTCGACGCAGTTAAAAACACAATATTCCATATTAACTAAAGGAACAACAAAATCATTATTTGCCAAATTATTCCTTAACAATTTTTTGTAGTTAACAAATAGAAAAAATTCCAATACGCATAACTCACCTTTTCTAGTTAGCGTGTCGATCCAATAGTGTCATGCATAATTCACAGCCGGCTTCTCAAACATGATCCTATGAATAACTAATTCAGTTACGAAAGTAACACAAGCCAGCAGCCAAATTTACTACGACATAAGAGAGCAGAGCCGGCCGCGGTGGTCTCGCGGTTCTAGGCGCGCAGTCCGGAGCCGTGCGACTGCTACGGTCGCAGGTTCGAATCCTGCCTCGGGCATGGATGTGTGTGATGTCCTTAGGTTAGTTAGGTTTAAGTAGTTCTAAGTTCTAGGGGACTGATAACCACAGCAGTTGAGTGCCATAGTGCTCAGAGCCATTTGAACCATTTTTAAGAGAGCAGAGCGACGATCAACATAAATGATTACATGAAGGGGAATACAGATAACTGATTAGCAATTAAAATGACGTACGCAGAATAATTACAGCCTGAACATACGCGGTATGCAGATGGCCATGTAAACCATTTTGCAACTTAAAAGGTAAATGTTCAGAAAAGTATTCATGTCATATCAAAGCAAGAATTGGTTAGGTTAGGTTAGTGTTGTTTTAACGTCTCGTCGACAACGAGGTCATTAGAGACGGAGCGCAAGCTCGGGTTAGGGAACGATGGGGAAGGAAATCGGCCGTGCCCTTTCAAAGGAACCATCCCGGCATTTGCCTGAAACGATTTAGGGAAATCACGGAAAACCTAAATCAGGATGGCTGGAGACGGGATTGAACCGTCGTCCTCCCGAATGCGAGTCCAGTGTGCTAACCACTGCGCCACCTCGCTCGGTAAGAATTGGCATGTAGCCCTTACAGAAAACTCTCGAGCTTCTGCAGAAATAAATTTTTAAAGAGTTTACGTAAAATAACAAGACTAACCTCACCACATAAAAATCCGGACTAATTTCAACCAAACTTGGTACCCATATCCCTTATTGTCAGGCAACTACCGGTGTAGGGGTAAGAATCGCGTACCTACCAAACACTGAAGTGCCAAAGAAACTGATATAGGTATGCATATTCGAATACAGAGTTGTGTGAACAGGGAGAATACGAGGCCGCCGTCGGCAACGCCTGCAAGACAAAAAGAGTCTAGCGCAGTTGTTAGATCTGTTGCTACTGCTGCAATGGCTGGTTAGCAAGATTTAAGTGAGTTTGAGGGTGGCGCACGAGCGATGGGACTCAGCATTTCCAAGGCTGTGATGAAGTAGGGATTTTCCCGTACGACCATTTTACGAGTGCACCTTGAATATCAGGAATCCGGTAATATGTGAAGTCAGCGACATTCTGCAAGAACTGGATCAACTACGACTGAAGGGAATCGTCCGACGTCACAGAAGTGTAATCTTTCCGCAGATTGCTGCAGATTTCAATGCTGGGCCAGCAACAAGTGTCAGCGTGCGAGCCATTCAACGAAACATCGGCGATACGGGCTTTCGGAGCCGAAGGCCCACTCGAGTCCCCTTCATGACTACACGACACAAAGCCTTACGCCTCGCTGGGCCTGTGAACACCGACACTGGACTCTTGATGAATGGAAACTTGTTGTCAGGTCGAACAAGTGTAGTTTCAAATTGTATCGAGTGGATGGACGTGTTCGGGTATGGAGACAAGCTCATGAATCCATGGACCCTGCATGTCAGCAGGGGACTGCGCAAACTGGTGGAGGCTCTGTAATGGTGAGGGGCGTGAGCAGTTGGAGTGATATGGGACCCCTGATACGTCTAGATAGGACTCTAGCAGGTGACACGTACATAAGCATCCTGTCTGATCACCTGCGTCCATTCACGTCCACTGTACATTCTGACGGACTTGGCCAATTCCAGCAGGATAATGCGACACCCCACAAGTCCAGAATTGCTACAGAGTGGCTCCAGAAACACTCTCCTGAGTTTAAACAATGCCGCTGGCCATCAAACTCCCCAGACATGAACATTATTGAGTATATCTGTGATGCCTTGCTACTTGCTTCATGGCGTTAGTTCCCTCCAACCTACTTCAGACATTAGTTGCGTCCATACCACGTCCTTTTGCGGCACTTCTGCGTGCTCGCGTGGGCGCTACACGATATGAGCCAGGTGTATCAGTTTCTGTGGCTCTTTTTATAGTTCAGTAGATATGACAATGAATGAGTTGCGGATAAAATGCCGCATTGTACACGAAGTTTTAATTAATTGTTTGTTTTATACTAACTCTATTTGCAAAACATTTCGCATACAGTATCCACCAAATAAGCCGCTGAATGTACCCAGAAAATTATATCGTTGTATGAGACAAAGATCATGTGATATGGTGTCATAAACACTGATATACTTGAAAGAGTGTCACGTTATGCCTATAGTTCTAAGGTTCTCTTACAGACGAGTCAATTTGAGGAATTTCTTTTCGACACTCTCAGCTGCAAAGCGCAAAGAACCACTGTGCGCACAGTAAGCAGCTGCGCCCAACGTATGGTATATTTCTGGTTTATTTCTCACGTTCTATGCTGTGCATATACACTTTTACATTATGCATATTTCTCCGTACTAATGTTTCGCAATTTCAAAGGTGTTTTCACTAATACATTGAAAGTAACGCGTATAACTTCATCTCGTGTTTGTAAGTGTCAGGTTGGTATCTGAGAAATGTGTAGAACTTGGTTTGATATTTAAACACGTAAATCTCAGCCCAGAGCAGCATAGCTGCGTGAACATTTAATTTTGAATCGAAGTATGTGGAGTGTACGCTACACGACGCGAAATACAGACTAGCCGGTACATCAAACAGTTCGCCTGCGAGAAAGCCATCCGTTATCAATGACATTTATGTATATTGACAGCCAAACAATGGAGTCAGATTAAAATGTTGGCCCCGAATATAGCTAATCTCTATCTTTAACCTTGCAAACAATCAGTGTATCAGAACAATAATTGTAATTACGCAGCAAATGGGCATAGAAGTTTAACATACCTGATTTTCTGATAAAAAAAGCTTACAAATTTACAAGACAGCACTTGACAGAATCTTTTACTGGTATTGCCTCTGAACTAATGTGATATTATTTTCATAAATACACTCGGACAATCACTGTACCTTACAGCGCACACGAATTTTGATGATGGTTAGATCTGTTGATCTACCTATGCACACGGAACGCTCATCTGCTCTACAACCTATCACTATTAGGATTATTGATTTGACTCTTCAGACACAAATTTCATTTGCCGTACTTGCGATGTGCGACGCAAGATGGTATCTTAGCAATTTTCACAAAAATGCTTCTCAGTAAACAACTGATGATGTGCAATACGAGTTGCAAAACAGTCAAGAAAGTAAATGAGAATGAGGAACTAATCTTAACGACAGATAAATGAGAAAGAAGACTTCAGGTTAAACTACGCTTCAATAAACCACGACAATATACTTTTTCATGAACTTCTCACACTTAGACAAGCTAGAAAAATATTTGTTAATAACTTTGTTGTTCATAATTGTCTTTCTTCACACTTATGTCAGTTACCAGACTAGTCCTTGTGCTTCACTATAAAATCTGCAGCAAACTTCAACCATACAAATGTTCAAACGATATGAAACTAAGCAATTATATATATATATATATATATATATATATATATATATATATATACTCCTGGAAATGGAAAAAAGAACACATTGACACCGGTGTGTCAGACCCACCATACTTGCTCCGGACACTGCGAGAGGGCTGTACAAGCAATGATCACACGCACGGCACAGCGGACACACCAGGAACCGCGGTGTTGGCCGTCGAATGGCGCTAGCTGCGCAGCATTTGTGCACCGCCGCCGTCAGTGTCAGCCAGTTTGCCGTGGCATACGGAGCTCCATCGCAGTCTTTAACACTGCTAGCATGCCGCGACAGCGTGGACGTGAACCGTATGTGCAGTTGACGGACTTTGAGCGAGGGCGTATAGTGGGCATGCGGGAGGCCGGGTGGACTTACCGCCGAATTGCTCAACACGTGGGGCGTGAGGTATCCACAGTACATCGATGTTGTCGCCAGTGGTCGGCGGAAGGTGCACGTGCCCGTCGACCTGGGACCGGACCGCAGCGACGCACGGATGCACGCCAAGACCGTAGGATCCTACGCAGTGCCGTAGGGGACCGCACCGCCACTTCCCAGCAAATTAGGGACACTGTTGCTCCTGGGGTATCGGCGAGGACCATTCGCAACCGTCTCCATGAAGCTGGGCTACGGTCCCGCACACCGTTAGGCCGTCTTCCGCTCACGCCCCAACATCGTGCAGCCCGCCTCCAGTGGTGTCGCGACAGGCGTGAATGGAGGGACGAATGGAGACGTGTCGTCTTCAGCGATGAGAGTCGCTTCTGCCTTGGTGCCAATGATGGTCGTATGCGTGTTTGGCGCCGTGCAGGTGAGCGCCACAATCAGGACTGCATACGACCGAGGCACACAGGGCCAACACCCGGCATCATGGTGTGGGGAGCGATCTCCTACACTGGCCGTACACCACTGGTGATCGTCGAGGGGACACTGAATAGTGCACGGTACATCCAAACCGTCATCGAACCCATAGTTCTACCATTCCTAGACCGGCAAGGGAACTTGCTGTTCCAACAGGACAATGCACGTCCGCATGTATCCCGTGCCACCCAACGTGCTCTAGAAGGTGTAAGTCAACTACCCTGGCCAGCAAGATCTCCGGTCTGTCCCCCATTGAGCATGTTTGGGACTGGATGAAGCGTCGTCTCACGCGGTCTGCACGTCCAGCACGAACGCTGGTCCAACTGAGGTGCCAGGTGGAAATGGCATGGCAAGCCGTTCCACAGGACTACATCCAGCATCTCTACGATCGTCTCCATGGGAGAATAGCAGCCTGCATTGCTGCGAAAGGTGGATATACACTGTACTAGTGCCGACATTGTGCATGCTCTGTTGCCTGTGTCTATGTGCCTGTGGTTCTGTCAGTGTGATCATGTGCTGTATCTGACCCCAGGAATGTGTCAATAAAGTTTCCCCTTCCTGGGACAATGAATTCACGGTGTTCTTATTTCAATTTCCAGGAGTATATATATATATATATATATATATATATATATATATATATATATATATATATATATATCCCATGAAGCATGGACCTTGCCGTTGGTGGGGAGGCTTGTGTGCCTCAGCGATACAGATAGCCGTACCGTAGGTGCAACCACAACGTAGGGGTATCTGTTGAGAGGCCAGACAAACTTGTGGTTCCTGAAGAGGGGCAGCAGTCTTTTCAGTAGTTGCAGGGGCAACAGTCCGGATGATTGACTGATCTGGCCTTGTAACACTAACCAAAACGGCCTTGCTGTGCAGGCACTGCAAACGTTTGAAAGCAAGGGTAAACTACAACCGTTATTTTTCCCGAGAGCATGCAGCTCTACTGTATGATTAATGATGATGGCGTCCTCTTGGGTAAAATATTCCGGAGGTAAAATAGTCCCCCATTCGGATCTCTGGGCGGGGACTACTCAAGAGGACGTCGTTATCATGAGAAAGAAAACTGGCGTTCTACGGATCGGAGCGTGGAATGTCAGATCACTTCATCGGGCAGGTAGGTTAGAAAATTTAAAAAGGGAAATGGAAAGGTTAAAGTTAGATATAGTGGGAACTAGTGAAGTTCGGTGACAGGAGGAACAAGACTTTTGGTCAGGCGAATACAGGGTTATAAATACAAAGTTAAATAGGGGTAATGCAGGAGTAGGTTTAATAATAAATAAAAAATTAGGAATGCGGGTAAGCTACTACAAACAGCATAGTGAACGCATTATTATGGCCAAGATAGACACGAAGCCCACGCCTACTACAGTAGTATAAGTTTATATGCCAACTAGTTCTGCAGATGACGAAGAAATTGAAGAAATGTATGATGAAATAAAAGAAATTATTCAGATAGTGAAGGGAGATGAAAATTTAATAGTGTTGGGTGACTGGAATTCGGTAGTAGGAAAAGGGAGAGAAGGAAACGTAGTCGGTGAATATGGATTGGGGGTAAGAAATGAAAGAGGAAGCCGCCTGGTAGAATTTTGCACGGAGCACAACTTAATCATAGCTAACACTTGGTTCAAGAATCATAAAAGAAGGTTGTATACATGGAAGAAGCCGGGAGATACTAAAAGGTATCAGATAGATTATGTAATGGTAAGACAGAGATTTAGGAACCAGGTTTTAAATTGTAAGACATTTCCAGGGGCAGATGTGGACTCTGACCACAATCTATTGGTTATGAACTGTAGATTAAAACTGAAGAAACTGCAAAAAGGTGGGAATTTAAGGAGATGGGATCTGGATAAACTGATTAAACCAGAGGTTGTACAGAGTTTCTGGGAGAGCATAATGGAACAATCATCACAAATGGGGGAAAGAAATACAGTAGAAGAAGAATGGGTAGCTCTGAGGGATGAAGTAGTGAAGGCAGCAGAGCACCAAGTAGGTAAAAAGACGAGGCTAGTAGAAGTCCTTGGGTAACAGAAGAAATATTGAATTTAATTGATGAAAGGAGAAAATATAAAAATGCAGTAAATGAAGCTGGTAAAATAGAATATAAATGTCTCAAAACTGAGATCGACAGAAAGTGCAAAATGGCTAAGCAGGGATGGCTAGAGGACAAATGTAAGGATGTAGAGGCTTATCTCACTAGGGGTAAGATAGATACTGCCTACAGGAAAATTAAAGAGACCTTTGGTGGAAAGAGAACCACTTGTATGAATATCAAGAGCACAGATGGAAACCCAGTTCTAAGCAAAGAAGGGAATGCAGACAGGTGGAAGGAGTACGTAGAGGGTCTATACAAGGGTGATGTATTTCAGGACAATATTATGGAAATGGAAGAGGATGTAGATGAAGATGAAATGGGAGATATGATACTGCGTGAAGAGTTTGACAGAGCACTGAAAGACCTGAGTCGAAACAAGGCCCCGGGAGTAGACAACATTCCACTAGCACTACTGACGGCCTTGGGAGAGCCAGTCCTGACAAAATTCTACCATCTGGTGAGCAAGATGTATGAGACAGGCGAAATACCCTCAGACTTCAAGAAGAATATAATAATTCCAATCCCAAAGAAAGCAGGTGTTGACAGATGTGAAAATTACCGAACTATCAGTTTAATAAGTCACGGCTGCAAAATACTAACGCGAATTCTTTACAGACGAATGGAAAAACTAGTAGAAGCCGACCTCGGGGAAGATCAGTTTGGATTCCGTAGAACTATTGGAACACGTCAGGCAATACTGACCCTACGACTTATCTTGGAAGCTAGATTAAGGAAAGGCAAACCTACGTTTCTAGCATTTGTAGACTTAGAGAAAGCTTTTGACAATGTTGACTGGAATACTCTCTTTCAGATTCTGAAGGTGACAGGTGTAAAATACAGGGAACGAAAGGCTATTTACAATTTGTATAGAAACCAAATGGCAGTTATAAGACTTGAGGGGCATGAAAGGGAAGCAGTTGTTGGGAAGGGAGTGAGACTGGGTTGTAGCCTCTGCCCGATGTTATTCAATCTGTATATTGAGCAAGCAGTGAAGGAAACAAAAGAAAAATTCGTAGTAGGTATTAAAATCCATGGAGAAGAAATAAAAACCTTGAGGTTCGCCGATGGCATTGTAATTCTGTCAGAGACAGCAAAGGACTTCGAAGGGCAGTTGAACGGAATGGATAGCGTCTTGAAAGGGGGATATAAGATGAACATCAACAAAAGCAAAACGAGGATAATGGAATGTGGTCGAATTAAGTCGGGAGATGCTGAGGGTATTAGATTAGGAAATGAGACACCTAAAGTAGTAAAGGAGTTTTGCTATTTGGGGAGCAAAATAACTGATGATGGTCGAAGTAGAGAGTACATAAAATGTAGACTGGCAATCGCAAGGAAAGCGTTTCTGAAGAAGAGAAATTTGTTAACATCGAGTACTGATTTAAGTGTCAGGAAGTCATTTCTGAAAGTATTTGTATGGAGTGTAGCCATGTATGGAAGTGAAACATGGACGATAAATAATTTGGACAAGAAGAGAAGCTTTTGAAATGTGGTGCTACAGAAGAATGCTGAAGATTAGATGGGTAGATCACATAACTAATGAGGAGGTATTGAATAGGATTGGGGAAAAGGGAAGTTTGTGGCACAGCTTCACCAGAAGAAGGGATCGGTTGGTAGGACATGTTCTAAGGCATCAAGGGATCACAAATTTAGTGTTGGAGAGCAGCGTGGAGGATAAAAATCGTAGAGGGAGACCAAGAGATGAATACACCAAGCAGATTCAGAAGGATGTAGGTTGCAGTAGGTACTGGGAGATGAAGAAGCTTGCACAGGATAGAGTAGCATGGAGAGCTGCATCAAGCCAGTCTCAGGACTGAAGACCAAACAACAACATATATATATATATATATATATATATATATATATATATATATATATATATATATATATATATTCCTTCTCAAACCAAGTGCATTGGCATTTGCAAACTGTCTACCGTCCTGGCAAATAGGACAGTCAACTTTCAGCATGGAAATGAATTTTTTTCGATTCTTCACTACAGTATAGCCCTTTTTTTGTTTTCCTTTCTACTAGAAAACTAGCGAAATGAACAGCCGGTCAGCGCCGTGTTTCCACGTGGCTGCTACGGTCGCAGGTTCGAATCTCGCCTCTGGCATGGATGTGTGTGATGTCCTTAGGTTAATTAGGTTTAAGTAGTTCTAAGTCTAGGGGACTGATGACCTCAGATGTTAAGCCCCGTAGAGCATAGAGCCATTTTGAATATTTGAGCGCGGTGTTGGTCGACTAGTTCAAATGGTTCAAATGACTCTGAGCACTATGGGACTTAACGTCGGAGGTCCTCATTCCCTTATAACTTACAACTACTTAAACCTAACTAACCTAAGGACATCACACACATCCATACCAGAGGCAGAATTCGAACCTTCGAGCGTATCAGTCACGTGGTTCCGAACAGAAGCGCTTAGAACCGCTCGACCACCGCGGCCGGCTGTCGGTTAGTACCATTATAAATACGTATTGATGCCCTCTAGCGTCGTTAATTTTATGTTACTTCCCCACAGCCAGTCCACGAGCATTAGAGGACAATGGCTGTTTAGCGAATTACCACAACCAGTAGAAGTTCTACAAAGTAAAAAGTACGTTA
Organism: Schistocerca nitens; assembly: GCF_023898315.1. Lineage (NCBI taxonomy): Eukaryota > Metazoa > Arthropoda > Insecta > Orthoptera > Acrididae > Schistocerca > Schistocerca nitens. The sequence goes on along the minus strand of NC_064617.1, from coordinate 703,854,250 downwards.
GATTCAATAGAAACCAAGAATTTTGGTGAAGTTCCTACGATGCCTACGGTGAAAGTAAATGCCCTTCATCAGTCACCACACAGCACGCCGAGCACTGACAGGCATGCCTCTGGAACAGTGATCGAAGATTTGAGGCCTGCTCAACTGTAGATTTCCGTCGACTGGCCGTGCACCACATACAGGGATTGATTACAGCTGACATCATCATTGCGTCACTGTAACCATCACCCCATCGCACATGGTGCATACACACTGTTTGCAATCCGTCCGAGGCACAACCTGCTGCGTCAAAACCGTGAACCACCGAACACTACCCAATGTACTGACCAAGGCAGCCTCGGGCAGGCACGCTCGGTGTTAGGTTCACTTCTCCGCCTCTTCGTGTCGCTCCCGTCGGAACGCCGCGAAATCCGTCACTTGGTGACAGAATGATAATGTCCCTGGGACACTCCCAGCTCATCAATAAAAGCCGCTGCAAAATTACTTTCCTTTTTGAGAACGGAGTAGCGGAGCATAAGAAAATCTAAAATACACGATATCAAGTTTCAAAGGTACTAAGAATTTATTATAAATGAGAAAATGAGTACCTGTCATTACTTCGTGACACAAGAGGAAATTAAATTTATTCCTTTCGCGAATAAATAAATTATTTAATTTTTCATTTTTTGGTTTGAGTCATTTATTGACCATAATACGTCATAGAAGAGAAGCATTTGATAAATATATAGTAAAAGAACTCACTGAAGAGAGTAACGATGGGCTACCTGAAGAACAGAGTTGGCGGAAATGGTGCCATACTAGACAAATCCAAAAAAATTTTAGTTCAATCTGTAATTGGAAGTCGGATAATTTTTTGTTACTTATCGCTGTTTCATTTCTGAAAAGTTTCTTGTACATGAAAAATGCCGTGATGGTTCAAATGGCTCTGAGCACTATGGAACTTAATTTCTGAGGTTATCAGTCCTCTAGAACTTAGAACTACTGAAACCTAACTAAGGACATCACACACATCCATGCCCGAGGCAGGATTCGAACCTGCGACTGTAGCGGCCGCGCGGTGCCAGACTGTAGCGCCTAGAATCGCTCGGCCACTCCGGCCGGCATGCCAAGATGAATCATGGTTCAAAGTTCACCATAAACTGTTAGATATCCAAGTTACTGGGTAAGTCATTCGACAGATTGTGGAAAGACAATGGCATACAACCCATAATAAGACATGGCCGCAGTCACATTAATGTGAGCACCGCCTATGGTGTATATCAGCCTGCAACAACCACTTATAGACGGCAGGAGGCAGCATTGGTAGTGATGCGTATATAAAGCATGTGGGGGCACGGAAAACAGTGCAGTCGTGGTCGTAATGCAGAAACGAAGCGATTTATGCGACGTTCAAAAGGGCATGATCATTGCCTGTCGATCCAAGGGTGGAAGCATTTCCGAAACGCATAAGTTTGTAAACTGATCGTGTGACGCTGCGGTTATAATATAGCGTGTATGGCAAAACGCAGCTATATACAAAAACCTGCGCCGAGGCAACTGTGGTACGCCACGACCCATACATGTGGCTTCGATGGCGCATACGGGGGAATAGACATGCAATTGTTGAGCTACTGACCCCTCCAGAAAAACCAAGGAGATACCAACAGTGTCTCCCCAAAAGCTGTTCAGCGAACGTTGTCTGCAGCAGGTGGCTGGTTGTTTCACCCACACTGACCACTGGCCGTTGTCAACGATGGCTGGAATTTGCACAGCAATACGGCTACTCGATATTCACTGAGTGGCGACAGTGACTCACGTTTTATGCTCCATCGGACAGATGACCATAGGTGTGTACGGCCCTACAGCTCTCGTCCGAATGGTCCAGGTCGGGAGGTGGAGCATTATGGTCTGGGGAGTATGTCTTCGTGGCATTCCCTGGACGATCTTGTCGCTCTAGAAGGCACAATGGATTAACATAATTATTCATCTATCGTTGGGAACCATGTCAGCTGCCACGAGCAGGCTCTTTTTTCCTCAGCATGATGGCATCTGACAGTAGGACAATGCAACGTATCACAGAGATCACAGTATACGTGCGTGGGTCATTGCGCCAGGAAGAGTTTAGTGCACTTCTCTGGCACTAAACTCCCGGATTTAAAGCCAGTCGAGAAAGTGTAGGCGCTTCTGTTCACGCCATCGATCCTCAGCACAGATAGCTAGCGCTGCTGGCTACGGCTCTGTAGTCTGTGTGGCTCCACATATCTGTCGGGGCTTTCCACAACTTCACTCTCTTCCTGCATATTCGCATTGCAAAAGGTGGTTACTCGGTATTTTCGTTAGTGGTCACCATAAGGTGACTGGACCGTGTATCATGCCTGCTGAAGCGTTGTGTTGTTCAAAACAAATCAGTGGGTTGAGAACACTCATATTTTTATTTTATAACTAAGTAATGGATTCAACTTAATTACACAACATTCTTACTCATTGTCAGCTAGCCACTGCAATTTGTTCTTTGTAAGCAAAGTCTAATACACGAAAGCATTAAACAATTTTTCTTCTGTCGATGTGGCTATAGAGGATGTGGAGGTAGGACGTATGGGAAGTACAGGGCCGGTTTCCTCCCCAGCTCTTCGCTATCTGATCTAGTAGCCCGCATTCAGTGACCTTTTCCTTGACCGAACGTAATCCCCTAGTTTCCGTATCATCGTAGATGGCACAACAAAATCCTCGATCGTACGAAAACCGATTTTACGTGTATATAAGGTTCCAGTGGTATCATAACATTAAAAGCTGATTAAATGCAGAATGTAAACAAGTTAATGAAAGTGCCACAGAATGTGAGTTTTCCAATTCTTAGTGTATTTGACTGCATGTTAAACTTCTCTTTGCTTTTCAATAGGCCTATACTTTATCCAAATATTATCGAACTGAACACAGCTTTGACGTTCATATACAAAGTGATTAACTGTCATTTCCGCAGAGTGTTTCGCTAGTATGAAGCAACTTCATTAATGTCAGGAGCTATGTTCCAATAACTTTCGGGAAAGCAGCCAGCTGACGTCTTCGACAACCGTCTTCGACCGGTGCACACCCTGTCATTTTCAAAAGACAAATGCGGCGGCAACCTCTGTGCGGAGAACACACACACACACACACACACACACACACACACACACACACACACACACAAGCGCCACCACATAATCAAAGACGACTGACGTCACACTGTACAAATAGCAAAAATTAATAACCAACGGGTGAGGTAATATTAACTCTGTTCCTTAGATTTTCGACAAGAAAGAGAGCAGGTTTCGATACCGAAAACCTTCATCTCTAGTTATAAGTTCATTCGCTAATTTAATTTCACCTGTATTCTTAATAACATTATCCCAAGTGCTGGAAGTGCATTCCACAATCTTGTGTTGTTGTCGGGCAGGATGACCGGTTCCAAGGCAGTGGTTTGTAGTAGCAGATGTGCTCGGCTGTTGTAAGCGCGTGTGGTGCTTATGTTCACTAACCGGTCGGTCTGCTCATGATATGACACGCCACAACTGCAAGTAATAACATAGACCAAGATCATCCTTTACGAAAGATCGTAATCTTACATCGTGGTCGAAATCCACATTATATATCATATTTCGGCAAAATAAGACCAACTCGGTTGTAAAGGCTTCCTGCGTAAGATAAAAACTCACTAACATTCGGTGCTACCAGACTCAGCGGCCTGAGAGTTTGACAGCTTAGTTTGCCCAGCTTCAGGTCACCTTTCGTCATAGCGATTATAATGAATGACAGATCAGACGAGCATTGCTGTACTGCCCATTCGTGCAATGGATACCGTGGTGTCACGGAACTCTACGGCCGTTTTGCCTTACGCAGGAAGCATTACCAACAGGTGATATTTGTTTCTCGACCACTATTTAAGATTAAGGTCCTTTCAAGATCCGTAAAGGATGAGCTTTGTTTGCGTAAAGCGGGTTTCAATGGTTTTACTTGTCACTGTGACATGTCATATATTAGTAACACCATCAGGACCAAAGCATCGCAGACGCTTATGACAGCCGAGGACATCTACTACTGCAGAACATTAACTTGGCACCGGAATCCTATGGAATATAAAAACAAGAGATTTTAGCATGTACTTCGAGATAGTGGGATGGTGTTACCAAGTAAACAGCTGCAACTAGCGAGTGGCCTTATATGTAGAGATGTCGCATTTTTCTTACATTCTACGCGTAATCCTGCTCTCTGGCTTGTCAAAAACTGTGGAACACTTTTAATGGTACCTCACTCATTGGTTATTAATTTTCAAAACCTATAACATCTGACGCCGATCATCTTTAGTTGTGTGGTGGCAGTGTTGTTAACAGAGTGTGTGTATGTGTGTGTGTGTGTGTGTGTGTGTGTGTCTGAATGAGTGTGTGTGTGTGAGTTTCCTTTCTGGAACTACTAGGCAAGCTGGAGTTTTAAATCACCTTGCACAGTGCTTACTTGCTGCAGTATTGCCTTGAAAGCGGCGATTGTCAAACTTATCACCTTGCTGTATGCTCGAATCATCGTGCACGCCGGGAGAAACTCACATTTCGGCAGTAGCTATATTTGTTTAATTTAGGCGAACACCCGTTTACGGTTCCATGAAACTGTCAATAAGCAGAGGGATTGCCAGCCGTACTGTGCGAGTTGGTTTATGTGTAAAGCAAATACACGGGAGATGCAAATGCGGCTGCAGCGCCTCCTCCTCTGTAAACAAAGGCTAGAGTGAGGACCATGCACAGCAGTCGGATGGGTGCCTCCAGGGGTTACGAGAGGCGCCAGAGCAACAGTGGGTAACAAACAAGCATATCTGCAAGAGCTTAAAGGATGACGCCCTTGCTATTCCCGCGTGGGAGGCAGCACCAACCAAACAGCTGGAATTCGTAGCAACGAAAGCTGTATGCAATGGACCTTCATTGTCCCTCAGAATCTGTGTGTTCAATGCGATCAAACACTGCACATCCACTGTCTGTGATAGACTGTTACCACATTGACGACCTTGGTACAACTTTCGTGTGGCAGCTAAAGGTAACGTTTACAAATGTAGTAATGCCCATCTTAGTGACTGCTGTGGACAAGACAGGCTTGACTGAGTACAGAGCTAAACCACACAGTGCAGAGAGGCTCCAAAATCACGCAGGTACCCGACTATTTCCCTCCAACCTAAGATTATATTGTGCGCTGTAGACTCTGGTATAAACTTTGTTATTAATAATTGTCCATCTTGATAGCACTTTATTTATCGGCTGTAGTGGGTATACAGGCAGATGTTTCTGTTGGTGGCTGAGGACGGAGTACTGAACACCACTACATCAATATTTACATCATTTGTACACCAGTGGTTATAACTATTAGCAATAGTGTTTCTAGGTTGGTTAGCATCAGCACATATTACAAGAGCAAAATATTAACGCTAAACATCGCCTGGATAGCATGTCAGGGGTTGAAGTGTGACACGTGGACTCAAAACGGTTCGTCTACGTGGTGAGGGATACTTACCAGATAGTAAAGATGGCGTACATCGAAAAAGTTCGAAGAAGGGCAGCACGTTCTGTATTATCGCTAAGCGGAGGAGAGAGTGTCACAGGATTTGGCGTGGACATCATTAAAACAAAGGCGGTTTTCGTTGCAGCGGAATCTTCTCACGAAATTTCAGTCACCAACTTTCTCCTCCGAATGGAAAATATTTTGTTGACGTTGACCTCAATGGGGAGAAACGATCACCATAGCAAAATAAGGAAAATCAGAGCTCGCACTGAAAAATACAGATGTTGGTTTTTTCCGCATTGTAATAACAGAGAATTTTGAATGTGGTTCAATTAACCCTCTGCCAGGCACTTAAATGTAGTTTATATACTGTCCGTGCAGATGTAGATGTTCTGCATGTAAATGCAGAAACTGCCAAGTAAAGTGTAGTCAGTGGTGGAGTTACAACCGTTCAGAAAACAGCGGGTAGTAGATTATGTGACGTGTTTGTGGGAACACTGCAAGACACAGAGAATAAAAAGACAATCAACAGACTGATATGTGTAGATATTAATGTATCACATATAGAAATTTCTGTACTCCTTCCCGTTACACCATGTAAAATTACCTGTTTTAATCATTTTGCCATCATGAGATCTATCAAGGCAAAATTATCTCAAGGGCAAATCTTCAAAAACGTAACACTGTTGATAGTGTACAGCGACCAGCCACAAATTGGTTTCAGGTCATTTTATTCACAAAGTACTGTTAGTAGTATCGAATTTTTTACAATTCTCCATCAGACGGGTATTTCCTGCTTTCATCAATACAGGTTGTGCACTGGTTTCTTGTGAGTTTCCCTAGAATTCATTAAGTTACAAATTACAAACATGTAACCAAAATGGTTTCCCTACATATTTGTGTTGAAATACTACTTACGTGAATTGTTCGTCAGCGCATTTGTATTAGCAGCTTTTTGGAATGGAATACATTGTGAAGGATATTTGTATTCCCACAGTCACAAACTTTGCACTGCAATTTAAACCACTTTCGTTCGGTCACAAAACGAATTTTCTATGTATACCACGTGTTTTGACTTATAACATACGGCAAAGTACATGACTGTAAAAAATGATACAGTGCAATAATACAAAGATATGGCATTTTTTGGGAGGGGGGGGGGAAGAAACGTAAATTACTGTTATGTTAGATTGAAATAGTGTTTTACATTAAATGTAGGGCATTAAATGACGACAGCAACGACAAATACATGGGATTTTGTGAATTATAGCACTAAAAATTTATTTTATACAATGATACGGGTACAAGTGAGGGCAAGAGGCATGGGAATTTTTATATGCTATGAACATCGACGATGAAAATACATAAGAATTTATTAGTATTTAGTGCCATAAATAATACTGATTATTCTAGGTAATTACAATATTATAAGGTTTGTTACTTGACCAGCGGAGAGGTCTACAAGTTTTATTTAAAATGAAGTACAGAAAGTGCCTTCTGGAAGTTTTTCAGGAAAGAAATGTTTGCCAATTCAGTCTGCTGATCAAGTACATTACCAGGGGAAGTGTATTTGTATGTATGTATTTCTATTTCCTCCAATATATTCCTACTACATTCTTTTCCGCTAAATGTAATATTTTCGTATTGCGTTCAGTGTTTGATTGGTTTTCCTCTGCAGTGTGGTCTGCAAATGTAGATTTATTCAAGTGTCCAAGCCTTAAGACATCGAGGGTTTCTCTGTATATAATCTCAAAACTTCTGTCTGACTGACTAATGCAGAATTTTGGGCATGAATGACACTGGAGCTTGTGTATTCCTGATTTACTGTAGGGAGCCTTGCAAAAATTTACAACATTTAACACTTTTTGCTGTAATTTATTGTTAATAGAGAAGCTGATATTAACATTCTTCTTTTTAGATTAGTTTGCGATGTGGTATGATATTGGGCCTATGTATGGGATAATATATTAAGGTTTAGCTTCTGCAGGAGGCTGATTGGTTTTGAATTGAATGCTGTGTGAATTGCTGTTCTATGGAGCTGTAACTTTTGCTTGTTTTCTTCTGGAGTTTGTCTATTATTATAAGATCATAGGCATTATTGTGGGTAACTGTTTTAATTAACCTGATTTCATTTCTTTGATCCTTGTGATTCATGGGTACTTTTCGCATTCGGTGTACTATGGCTCTGAAATAAAACATTTTTTTGTTGGCTGGGATAACAAGAGGAGCTATCAACGCTGACATCTGCTATGGTGGGTTTCCTGTAGATGCTAAACTGATGTTTATGGTTAATTTACAGATTTTAAGTAGAAGAAAATTTATGCTCTTATTTGTTTCATGCTCGACTGTGAATTTTATATTTTTTTGTATTTTGCTGAGATCTGTTGGCAGTGTATCAATTTCTCTTTTTGTACCATCAAAAAGCAGGATTGTATCTAAAACATACCTTTTGCAGTATGATACTTTCTTTGAGATTTGTTGATTAGTAGAGGAGTATTTTTGTTCTCTGTGGTTGAGGTAAATCCCTGGTAATATCCCAGCTAAGCTACTTCCCATTGCCAAGCCATCATGTTGTTGGTAACACTTATTGTTGAAACTAAAATAATTGTGCTCCAGGATGAGTGTGAGTATTTATGTGAGTTCATAGATCTCTGCAGTACCAATTTTCCTACACCCAATGAGATGTTTTCTAATAACGTTAATAGTTTATATAACAGGGATATTTGTGTATAGATAGGCTATGTCAGGTGTTGCTGATTTAGCTGTGGGTGGAATGTAGATGTCTACCGTAGAGGCTATGGGTTAAAAATGGTTCAAATGGCTCTGAGCACTTTGGGACTTAACAGCTGAGGTCATCAGTCCCCTAGAACTTAGAACTACTTAAACCTAACTAACCTAAGGACATCACACACATCCATGCCCGAGGCAGGATTCGAACCTGCGACCGTAGCGGTCGCGCGGTTCCAGACTGAAGCACCTAGAACCTTACCGCCACAGCGGCCAATCTATGGGTTTATATGTGTTGTGTGTGGTATAGCTATTGTCAAAGGCGTAATATTTGGCAGTGAGATCTTTCAGCTTTCGGCTTATAAAATATGCAGGGCTGTTTCTCGAGTTCACTATCAGGTGCACAGGACAGCTTTCTTCATACATCTTCGGGTGTGCATAAAACATTGGTGCTAGTGTTCGATAAGATGTTACAGCTCATTAGAAGCGTATGAAGTTTTGTTTGGAATTTCATTGTGGGATCAGACTTTATTACAGTAGTGATGTTGCTATCGATAACTTGTAATGTTTTCTCTATATATGCATTTTCATGTTAGAACTTCCTTTATGAGCCTTCACTATGAGGGCTTTACTTTCAGATAATTTGATGTTGATATTTTTCTAATCTTTAACTTCTGTGTTTCTATGGGTATTATTTGCTTTTAGGTGTTTCATTATCGATTTATTTGACTTAAATGTTATTGTATTTCTCTTGCATGTACCTTATTTTAGCTGTGTGGCAGGCAAGTTTTGTACAGGCTATGAGATTTTTGACATTAGGACTGTTGAGTTTCGTTATAAGATTACGTTTCATACCCTTATTTAATTGAGCAAGTTCACTGTCGCTGAACTGGATGTCAGTGGTGATAACTACCCTGTCAAAGATTTTCTGTTGGTCTGATTCCTTATTTTTATCCCAGTCACAATTATTAATAGATTTTAAAGCTTCTAATTTCTTCTTCTGTTTTTGTGAGATTATTTGTAGTTCTTTATTTACTTAAGTATCCATGTATTGGAGGGTGTGTGAGAACTGTAAAGATGAGTGGCTATCTCCAATCTACAGTTGTAAGTTGTACATGAGATAGTTTAGGTTTACTTTTTCTTGTATTGCATTTTTATCTCAGTTTTTAGCAATATAATTTCATATTTTTGTTCCCAAATCTGGCAGCTTTAGTCTTGCCATTGACTTTGACTTTCACGTATTTTGGTCCTACATTTAGAGAGACACAGTCCTTATTGAACTTGATGTTAAGAGACAATTTCATTACATTAATTTTGGTTCCTTTATTGCCTGGATTTTTCTCATTACCTTTCCAGGTAAATTTAATTCAAATTTGCCACATATAGACATGGCTGGAACACGTGGCTGTTATATAAAATAAAATCATGATAGTGTACCACCATCCATCACCAGCCGCAAACTGATTTCAGGTTACTTTATTCAAAAAGTACGGTTACTGGTTTCGTATTTTTTTCTTTTTTACTATTCATCATCTGACGGTTTTTTCGTGCTTTCATGGCTATAGATCATACATTGGATGTGAGTTGCCGTAGGATAAACAAGAATTTACTAATTAGAAAAGTGTAACCAAAACGGTTGCACTACATATTTGTGTTGAAATGTAACTGACGTGAAATGTCCATCTGGCCCAGTTGTATTAGCAATTTTCTTGTAATGAAATGCATTCTCAGGGATGTTTGTATTCTCACAATCAAAAACGTTGCACTGCATTGTAAAACATTTTCGTTTGGTCACAAAACGAATTCTCGATGTGCAAAGTGGTTCAAATGGTTCTGAGCACTATGGGACTTACCTTCTGAGGGCATCAGTCTCCTAGAACTTAGAACTACTTAAACCTAACTAACCTAAGGACATCACACACATCCACGCCCGAGGCAGGATTCGAACCTGCGACCGTAGGGGTCGCGCGGTTCCGGACTGTAGCGCCTAGAACCACTGGCCACCTCGGCCGGCTCTTGATGTGCACCACATATTTTGATTTATAGCATCGAAAACACATACACAGTTTGAAAAGTACGTGATTGTCAAAGATGTTACAATTCAATGATACAACGATACGTTAAATTACTGTTACATTACATTGAAATAGTGTCTTATACTACATGTAGGCTATTAAAAGCAACGGAAACGCTAAATATATTGGATTTTGTGAATTATTGCGTTAAAAATTTATTTTATACAACGATAGAGTTACAAGTGTGGGAAAGAAGTATATCAATTCTTATGTGCTATTTGAACATCGATCATGATAATACATTAAACTTCATTAGTAATTATTACCCTGGATAGTACTGACTACTGTAAGTACATACAGTATTATAAGATTTGTCGCTAGATTTGCTGATACGTTTACAAATGTTATTCATATTGGAACACAGAAATTACTCTCTGGAAGTTTTTTTAGGAAAGGAGTGTAAGCCAGTTCAGTCTGCTCATTATGGATGTTATCAGAGGAAGTGTTTTTGTGCTTATTTATTTCTATTTAATCTAATATATTCATAGTGGCTTCTTTTTTCTGCTACATTTAATATTTTCATATTGCTTCCAATGTTTGTCACTAATTTACGTTTTCCTCACTCAAGCTAAGAAAAAAGAAAATGCCATATTTTTGTATCATTGCAATGTAGCATCTTTCACAATCATGTTCTTTGCAAACTGTGTATGCGTTTTCATTGCTATAAATCAAAACATGTGATGCACATCGAAAATTCGTTTTGTGACCGAACGAAAGTGATTTAAATGAACTGGAACGTTTGTGACTGAAAATACAAATATCCTTGAGAACGTATTTCATTGCAAGGAAACTGCTAATACAAATGGGCCAGATGGACATTTCACGTAAGTTACAATGCTTCACAAATATGTACGCAACCATTCTGGTTACACATTTGAAAATTATTGTTTATCCTAGTGAAACTCACAGGAAACGAATACATAATATGCACTGATAAAAGCATGAAAAAACCATGAGATCATGAATTGTAAAGAAAAGAAAAATAATGAAACTGGGAACAGCAATTTTTAAATAAAGTTACCTGAAACCAAATTGTGGCTGGTTGCTGTACACCATCATTAATTATTTTATATAACAGCCACGGTCTCCAGCCATGTCTATATGTGACAAAATTGTACAAGGGAACATTGTTCACAGGCATTTCATACCATTAAAAGTATTCTGATAAGAGTATCAATGTCAATAGGTTTTTTCATACAAGCATTTGAACCACTGCTTGCTGGAGACGTCATGTACGTTGAAAACACGACATATAGCCGGTAGATGATGCTAGCAATGTGACAGCATATGTCTCCAGTGTCGCAGATGCAATAATTTAAAGCAGGATACAGATGGTTATTTATTAGGGTGGTTTAATACGGCTCAGTTGCATGTGTAACAGTATAACATAAGATACAAAGTGACATATAGCAACAATAGCCATATATAAAATCATAATGAAACGTGTAAACATGGTATACAACCAGCTTATAGAAAACCATTTAGCATGGCAAAAGAAATAAAACGAGGGGTTGGGTGAACATCGATTGAAGGAAACAGTAACTGTCAAATTAAACTGTCGATGGTCCATAGCGCAGTCAGAGGTGAGTTCTGTTGCCGCCACCACGTGACCCCTCTGTGGAATGTTTTGTTTCCCTGTGGCGCCTCTTGCAGGCAGAGGATCACTCTCGATGCCACCGATGGTCAGCTTACGTGGCCCCAAGTAGAGCTGCTGTTACTCCGTGCACCGCTCTTCCCACTCGTACAGGTTCGGCCACTGATTTCCAACTCCGCAAGCCCGTTATGAGGGCTGAGGCTCGGCCTGTCTCGGCTCTGCTCGGCACTTTTGGGAAGCACTCGGCACAGCGCGACATTTTGTTTACCGTTGCGGTGCTGCATTTTTCGGTCGTCATGACTTTCTTCAGTTTGGCAGAATCTTCGTGTCAGCGCTCTTTACCCTTCGCTAGATCGTGATGAAAAATAAGTCCACAGGTCCAGTAGCCATGTTCACAGGAACAGCCAATCTAGCGATCTATCCTATAAGCCTTTATAAATGAATGCTAATGACAGAAGAGATAGATAAGAATTCCCGATACCTGTTACGTTATGTACAGTTGCATAACTGAAGAGTGCCATGAATTTGCTACGAAACGACATTTCAACGCCATACAGAAACAGTTTAAAGATTTAGTTGACGAGGAAAGCGCAAGACATTACAGGTGTCAACAGACGGAATTCATGGTTCTGCGCACCAAGAAGCTCTTTGTACTAAATTTGCAGACATGGTGCATGTGATAAAATTGTTGGTATGATCAGTAAGTTTTCTGAAGTTGCTAGCATTATTCCACTGACAGTTGTAACTATTTTTGATGGAACTGTACGAAGTGTACAGTGACTTCACATATTATTGCAAAATACATTGGTTAAGTCAAAGGGTATGCCTGAAAAGGTTTTTAGATTTAAATTCCACTATCATATTTATGAATAAGAAAGGTAAACAGGAACGACTGTTAGAAAGTTAGCAATAGAGCACAGACTTCACATTTTAAGTGGGCTTGACTACACACTGCCCACAGTAATACAATGCAAGGTGAGAAACAACTTGTTTCTGGTTTAACGGGGATGCATTGATACTGAACAGATATCAATCTTAATTGAGGAAGACAGTCTTTATACACTGAGCTTCAGTACACCTTGCTGAAATGCTGGAAAAACGACAGACGATTGATTCCTTTTGACAGCGGGTTGTAGTTCCAAAGCTACAGATATTAGGAACGCTTAGCAAATTACTTTCGCAGGTATTTTCGCCCACCTAACGCAACCGGAGACAAGTGCCTGTCCACCAACAGTGTAAAATTCTATGTCAATTGAAATAGTACTTCTCTCATAAGGGAGTCGTGTAATATCATCGAACACAGACAGGAACTAGGATTACATAGTTGTCCAACTTTGGCTCTATGCAGTCGACAAACCACTATGTGGGGAAATGGTCCTAAATAAATCGATTTTGCACCTTTCTAACGTTACATACATCCGACCAACAAACAGGTCACAGGACCGAGTCCTGCAGTATCATTATCCAACAGCCGTTCTTCGTAAAACGCCTAGAAGATATTCTCTTATTTAATAACTGTTATTTGTATTTTTTATCCAAATGACAAAATAACTGGAGCAACAGGCTCTCGTCGAAATCTTATAAATATTGAATTCTAAGTGTTACTGATGACGGGTTCTGGTCTCAGCAAAAATGCTTGTAACTTCTGAGCAGACAATGAAGTCTGAATTAGTCGCATTAAGGTACTCTCGTGAAAATATCTGAAATGGCGCACTGTTCCGACCCTACTCTGTCTTACTGAAATTTGAGCAAGGCACCACACTTCTGATATCACAGCCTTTTTCTTATATATTGCTCATTCCATGCTAAGAAACTAAAACGGAAACCTAACTTTGTGTTCAAGAATTTCCTCAACTGTTAGCGCAACCAAATCTTCGAGCCAAACGATGAATACTCTTTATCTCACTGATGTTCTCTTGTACATCCCTGGAAACCTTTTTATGTCTGTAAATGTTTCTGCAGATCTGTAACAGCTAAGTGAAATTAATGTAGCTGATATTCAAACATCATCATGATTGTTGGAGATATGATGGAACTTAAGACTGAGTTGCTCAAAAACACGAAAAAACTTTCTCTTGCCTGCAATACTAAGTAACCGAATCCTTTACTAGCTTTTTAAGTAACCAAATCATTCAGTACTGATGGGGGAAACGTTTATGTCGCGAAACGGAATTTACATTTTCTAAACACAATAACGAAAGAGAAAGAGAAGTGTGTGTCACTTTAGGAGCAATCAAAGACCAAAAGTTACTCAAAAGAATTTGCAGCCTTTCCATTACTGCAGCAGGAAACCTTGTATGCCACTTAGAACTATCGGAGTCACTTACTCACTGTACTAAGATGCTAATTTTGTAAATATCCGTTGTGGAATAGTAATACCAGCTTATCTCGATCACGCCTGAAGCGGCATAGATTTGATTTAGTTTCGTACGATAAAAACGGTGGTACAGAGTAGAATATTTTCTTCATTTTATTCCGGAGATAAATCGAAAGCAGAAAGTAACAAGCTGACCTTTTTGTTGATCTCTCGATATGTTATTAATAAATAAAAAGTCAGTCTCTGAAGACCAAGTAGTATTTGGACTGAATCTATCCCCATTACCTGGAGAAAAGAAAAAAGAAACATTTTTTGAAATGTTATATTTATTCTGAGCTAATTAGCGTCGCACACCCGGATCAGCTACGCAGAGTTCGCTTTATTGTTGGAATCGAAAGAGAATCATTGGCAGCTCTGAAGCAAAACTCTGAAAAGTAAAGTTTTGCTAATAAACGACTACCAAAAGGCTTTCATTTGAAATCAGAATTTTTGCTGTAACTTCAGGTCACCATTACGGAATTTTTCTGTTCCAATGTTATATTTACAATAATCAGGAATAGTTAGGTGTGTTCACACATGTTTATTGATACACGAAAATTCGTAACGTCCAGAAGCCCTTTTCATCTCATAAAGACAATATAACATCACACTACTGTGTAACCACATTTATTAATAACGAGGAAAAATACTAAAAAAGGTTACATTACAATGCCACCGTGGAACGGTGAAGTACAACGTTACTTAATTTTAATGCTGCACGCATTGCAGGTAAGCATATTAGTATTTAACGACAATCCAAAAAGCTTCAAGGGTAGACTGATAAAAATAGAGAAAAGTTAAGATGGTGTTTTTAATGCTTCTCTCCCACTTGAGTATCCGACAGAGACCGTCCATTCACTAATAACTAAAATCCTTCTTTTTGGTGCTGTTCAAATCATGC
Organism: Schistocerca nitens; assembly: GCF_023898315.1. NCBI lineage: Eukaryota > Metazoa > Arthropoda > Insecta > Orthoptera > Acrididae > Schistocerca > Schistocerca nitens. The sequence goes on along the minus strand of NC_064617.1, from coordinate 703,839,098 downwards.
GACACATAGCCCTTAATGTCAGTTCTGACTTTAAACCGTTGACCCTTCATGTCAAGTTTAGTACTTCGTCGTTTTGTGGGAGGTTATTAATGTTAACGCAGAGTTTCGTCATCACCCTTAATGATTATTTTTTCATATGGGAATTGTTCGCACTTTGCATTTCAATCACGTCGCGACAGACGTAGTTGTTTTTATTCGGGAGTCGTAGTTTGCGGCACAAACTTTTACACACTTTTCTCTTCTTGAAGGCATTCTAGAGAATGCCTGGTACACTTTTTTTAGAGATGTTGCAGCATCGTGATTTGTGTACAACAACGTTGACACACTACGACCGCACGTCCACTACTTAGCGCTGCCTGCTCACAAGTCACTGGTAGAATGTACAGCTGTTCTTCACAGTTGTTAGTTCAAGTTGTCACTTTAGTGGCCGCGCTGACGTTTCTTACAAGCCGGGAATAAAATCAGTTTCGGAGCCTTTGGAACTGACTGCGGTCAACTGCTGTACGTCCAAGAACGTAACAGGTTCATGGAGTGCACGGTGCAAAGAGTGCATTTTCTTCTTAGCGGTTGCTCCAAGTTAACTCGAAAATGCGCGTTACTTCAGCTTTCATTACAGAGAGCTGGCCCAAGCACCGAACGGGCCGTGTAATAAACGGACGAGACCATCCCTCTCGGCCGTTGACGCCTGATAGTTACTGCTTAACTCTCCGCTCACCACAAAAGTTGTATATAGTAGTGCCTACCAGTCGGGCATCTTAGGCTCATGTTGATTAAACTGACATTATTTTGACTGCTTATGATGTGAACGACTGTTGACCTATAAATACTTTTAAAATGATATATATTGAATGTTTAAATTTTAAAAAACCACAACTTTTATTCTTTTACTGATGGCTTTCGTTCTTATTGAATTTGCACATTATCTACAGACAATAGCAGAATATTCCGAGCATACAGGTTTAGTCCACCTGTAACATGTAATTTAACTTTTTCTAGCTTTCTTATCGACGCAGTGCACATCTTCTCCTATTCGTAGCTGGTGGTTCCACTGCCCTTCCATAATTCGGTGCTACTAATGAATTCATTGACTTCTTTACCCCTACTAGTTGCTTTCCCCAATTTATGATGAAAGTTAGATGTCTAATTTTTTTAGTAGCCAGCATCATCTAAATTACGTATGCATTCATTATACTTACATAGATTATACTGAAGAAAACCACCGTGGTCATCGCCTTGTTTTTCTCTACACACTATGGCATCGCATCTTCCAGTAAATGATGTCAACGCCACCCTTTGTGGGATTGTATGTTATTACAACTTCCGGCTTCTTTAGCCACGGTAACACCGTTGATTGGTCATGAAGAGAGCTGAAGGCGATAACTATTTCGTGTTTCTTAAGAACGTGAGGGGCTTTATCGCCACATCTGGTTGAAAACCTGTAAAGCTCTTTAGGTGCAATAAAATCGACAGACATATCAATCACCTTCGTTTTTTCGGGTGATACCGACTGGTGCCACATCTTTTGAGAACAGATAATGATCTAAATCGAGAGATATAAGAAATTTTCACAAGTGATATTATGTTCAGACTTTTCAAGTTCAATCACCAGAGTTCTCATAACATTCTCTCCAAGTCGCACAGCTCTGGTCTCTTTCTCTTTCCCCAAATATACTTTTATCTTCCGGCAGTAGCTTGTTGCACTGCCATAAATTACTCAGAACTTTATTCCGTATCTATGAGGTTTTGATGGGACATCTGCCCAGCTGTTCATCCACAGTCATGCACTGTCCTCGAATGTAAGCATCCCTAAGGGTAATTTCCGACATCTCAAAAACTTCTCTAATTGGTTCCAATTTGTCACTTGACCTGAGTTCATGTCGGGCTGCTGCGTTGTCAAAGCACCACACCCTCAGAACAGCATGGAAGCGACTGCGACACGTAATTTCATTGAACAGTGGTCAACCAATCTCAGCACTCGAAAGCTGACTGATATCTTCATTTCTTGATTTGTAAATTCCAGTCAGGATCAAACACAAAGGAACTTTTTCATTTCATGCATATTTATATCCAACCAATCCTCATAAATGATTCGATCTCCCTTGTTGGTCCACATACACCCTTTGTGAATGAGGAGTACACGAAAGAAAAACTAAAACAAGATTCTTCATTATCATAGTTCCTAATCGAATGACCTGTACGTCCCTGGTCTTATTTCAGTACATCCTTTTTGCTCCGTGTACCAGAAATTCCAGCTAGAGGAGCTGTAACCCATATTTTATTCCCATTACGAGAGAACAATAAGTCACACACAACTGAATTTTGCAGTAAATTTTTGTTCTCCATTTTCGTAAAGGAATTCTTCCCCATAATCACTTTCGTGTGGTTTTCAGCGACATCTACCGCATTACTATCATCACTGCAAGATTCACATTCACTAGGTAGGCTTTCAGAGCAACAATGCCCGTATCACCTCGTCTGATAGTCATCCGTAACATTTACAGTTTGTAGAAATGACAACTGTTATGCAATAATACACCAAAATAAACAAGTGCTTATCACAAGGAGGACTGTTGAACACTGAAAGAATAACAGCGCCAGGCAAAAAAGGCAAATGACGCTATAGATGCTGCGTAGACAGAAATATGATTGTTGACAAATTGCTTCTAACCGTACGGGCCTGCGAGACAGGTACGGGAGAAGACGTGCACCAACACCGTAACACAGAAACATAAGTAAATTTTTATATTTTTTCCAAAATTATGAAGAACTTGAGAAATTAGGAAAAGTCATAAAATTTCATTAAAATGAAATGTATAGTTACCAATAGAGAAGATATTAAACATCACGGACGGGCCTCTGAGATCCGATGGCAGGTAAAGAATTATAACTGCACCACACGCTACATTAAGAATCCATAAACGATTATTGTATTGTAAAATGGGTGTTCATATATACATATGTTTGTATGTTCCGTATCTCCTTGCAAACTATTGGGTCGATTTCACACAAACTTAATGCAAACATTTCTTAGTGTCTGTAAATAATCGCTCTAGGTTTAAGAGTCACCTATCTATCAAAGGGGCCCCGGGGGGGGGGGGGGGTGAAAAAGCAGTGTAGCCCCCGATGCGCGAATACTTTAGTCATCCAGTATTTGAGAATGTGAGCGTTTACTGACTTCCAACAAACTTTACAAATAATTTCAAGCTTATACGAAACTTATTCTCGCCGACAGCCACCACAATATGATGAAAGTATAAATGTTTTTACTTTACCACATTTCATTTTTCATACAGTAAAACTGCCGCTCGAAGAATGGCGTTTTAATTTATTACTTCTTTAATACCACCTGTATTTGCAAGACATTTTTCAGACAGCAATCACATATATTACTGAATGTACCAGCAAAATTATGTCATTGAACGTCGTATAGTTCAGCAGATGTTAAATCATGAACACTGAGATGTGTGAAAAACTGCCGCATCATGCAAAACCTTTAAGTTTATTGCCGGCCGAGGTGGCCGAGCGGTTCTAGGCGCTACAGTCTGGAACCGCGAAACCGCTACGGTCGCAGGTTCGAATCCTGCCTCGAGCATGGATGTGTGTGATGTCCTTAGGTTAGTTAGGTTTAAGTAGTTCTAAGTTCTAGGGGACTGATGACCCCAGAAGTTAAGTCCCATAGTGCTCAGAGCCATTTGAACCTTTTTTTTAAGTTTATTACTTCTTCAGCATTAACTCTATTCACATCACATTTCGCAGACGGTGTCCACGTATACCCCGGGATGTACCTACAAAATTATATCACTGCACAGCACACAGTTAGAAAATAGTGCTTTATAAACATTTGTCTGCGTTAAAATGATACTGCACGGTGAAATTCGCTAGAGATACGGGTGAAATACGTGTACAAGTACGTGTAAAATATGTTAAATACAAGTAAAATATTTTTTGACATATTTGTACGCGTAAAAAGTTCACCCTAAACCCCTGGAACGATTTCAGCCAAATTTGGTGCACATATCAGTTGCGATCTTCTTCTTCTCTGTACATATTAACGAAGTTGCCTACTGTTGCCGTTGGCCTTCCTCTATACCTTCTTCCTTGCAACTTGTATTTTCTAGCCATTAAGGTGAGTTTGCTACTTTCCATTCTTTCTAGGTATTAGCTCCATTTTCTCCTATAATTCAGAATTTTATCATTTACACTAAACAGTTTTAGTCCTTCTCTGATACCTTCACTCCTTTCTCTGTCTTCTATTGTGCAAGCTTTAACATGTCTCCGTAATATCGTTTCTTGTGCTTGAATACGGCTTTCATGCTTTTCGCTAATCACGCAGGTCTCTCTTCCATAGAGCAGAGTAGGGACTGCAACTGTTTTCTAGAATTTAATTTTAGTATCTTTCGTAATTATTGTTTTAAGGTATCCTTTAGTTGTTCCACATACCCGGCTGAATTTACTAAGCTTACTTTGTCTTCAATGTAGGCGTATGCCACCTCACATCCTAGGTAGCTTGACCTACCACTGTTTTGGTTCTAATGTGTTTGTCCCCGCAGAGGCCATTGTCTTAAATATTTCTGTTGAGATCACCGCGTTAGTTTTGGCACTTGACTGTTTCAGTAAATAAATTCCTTTCTGAAGTTCCTCTTCTTTATCTAATAGGATTACTGAATCGGCAGCAAACAGAAAGTTATTTAAAAGGGCCCTCCTGTCTATGTGTATACCGTCCTGAAATTCAGTATTCCATGTATGCATTCTTTCATCTAAGTAAATGTCAGACAAAAATAGGGAGATACGGCAGCCTTTTCCACCCGTTTATTGGTTTGTATCTCATTAGTCATTTTTCCGCTGAGATCTAGAGTGATGGTCATGCTCTAATACAAAAAATGGCTCTGAGCACTATGGGACTTAACATCTGAGGTCATCAGTCCCCTAGAACTTAGAACTACTTAAACCTAACTAACCTAAGGACATGACACACATCCATGCCCGAGGCAGGATTCGAACCTGCGACCGTAGCAGTTGCGCGGTTCCGGACTGAAGCGCTTAGAACCGCACGGCCACCGCGGCCGGCTCTCTAATACAAACTTTTTATCACGTTTATTAGATGTTTCGGAAATATATGGTTCTTTTTCATCTCCCAAAGATTCTCTCTATTAACATTACCAACAGATTTTCTTTTAATAGATAAAAGCAATGTATGTTTATTAATTATATTCTCTGCGTTTCTATATTACCTAGTGTAAAATAAAAACTGCATCTATCGTAGAGCGTTCCTTCCTAAAACCCATTTGTTATGTTCTTAAGTCTTGTGTTTAAAATCTTAGCATATACCTCCCTCGCATGCTGAGTCCAGTAAACGTATTCCTCCGCAGTCGCTGCATAGGCTTTTATCTCCTTTTTAGCGTCCCGTACATCAGTCAATAAAAACGAATCTTTATAGGGTCACTTTATCATCCATCCGTCTATCTGTCTGTCAGTCTGACTGTTAAAAACCGTTTTTTTTCAGGAACGGGTATATATATGGAGATGAATTGTATATCACTCACTTAGGGCTCGGCCTCTTGACTGTGTAAAATATATGAAGCTTCTATTTCAATGAATCAACCCATACGCCTACTTACGTAATATTTTCTTCTTCTTGTTTCGAATGGGAGTACTTCGGACCACGCTTGTTCAACTGTTGGGCTTTGATCTTTGCCCAGTAGTGTCGCATCCTCTGTCGGTGTATCTCCTTCCTGTCTTCTGTCCAGGGGGTACCTTTTCTTCGGAGCTTCTCCTGAAATCCTCGGCTGTGTCTCACAGAGTCTGTTCTGGAGATCAGTTATTCTCTGTTCTTTAATGTGTTTCTTCGTTTCTGTCAGCCAAGTGGTGCTAACCTTCTTGTTTTGCCAGAATGTGAACAGGCGGTTGGTCAATCCGTTTGGAAGAAATCTCGCAAAATGGCTATAGAAAGCTACCCTTCTTTTTCTTTCACAGTCAGAGAGCCTCTCGATATGTTTGTAGAGCTCCGAGTTGTGCCGCCTTCTGAATTCCCCAGCTTCTTTTACCAGGCCTAGGATCTTCCTGGGGATTCTCCTCTCTATGACTTCCAATTTCTCCATCAGACCTCTCCGGTTGATGGAAAGACATTCCATGGCATACAGGGCTTCTGGTTGTATGACTGAAGTATAGTGCTTCAGTTTCAGGTTGCGTGACAGGCGTTTCTTCTTGTGGGTGTTCATAGTCAGTCGATAGGCTAGTTCCTACTTGTTGACTCTCATGAATAATGGCGTTTTTCCTGATAAGTTGGATTCAATCCATTCGCCAAGATACTTAAATTTCTCAGTCCTTTCGATTTTTCCCTGGTCTGGTAATATCTCTTTGTTAGCTTCTTTGATGTTGGTGAAGAACTCTGTATTCTCCAGCGACACTTCAAGACCCACTTTGGCTGCCTGTTTTCTGAGGCAGTTTACCTGCATTGTTGCCATTTCAAGAGAATCAGCAATCAGTGCCATGTCGTGTGAAAAAGCGAGGCAATCTACAATCAGTCCTTCGTTCTTACGGCCCATGTAGACACCACTCTGGACACCCAAACTGGTCAGTTCTTTGCGTTTCTCTCAGAGCCTTTTCGAGGACACAGTTGAAGAGAAGAGGGGAGAGTCCATCCCCTTGTCTCACTCCAGTTTTTATCTCCAAGCTTTTTGAGATCTCCCCTCTAAATTTGACCTTATAATGGGTGTTTGTCAAGGTTTGTAGAATGAATCAGCGGGCTTTGTTGTCTAATCCTAATTCCTGGACTATTTTGTCAAGCTTTTCTCTATCAACAAAGGTGACAACCACTTTGCGGTTTCTGATCTTGGAATATGCCAGTACCGTTTTAAGGTTGAGGATCTGTTCAGCGCAGGATCTGGTTTTTCTGAAGCCTCCCTGATATTCTCCCAGTTGACTATCCAGCTGATCTTCTGCACTTGTTAGTAATGCCTTGGAGAGAATCTTGTATGTTACCGGGACAAGAGAAATTCCACAGTAGTTGTTCAAATCAGTAACATCTCCATTTTTGTGAAGGGGATGGATCATAGCCGTGTTCCAATGAGGTGGTATTTTCTCTGTTTCCCAGATGTTCTGGATGATCTCGGTGAGCTTGCTCACTTCATTACTTCCTAGACATTTCCAGAGATCATCAGTTATAGAGTCCTCTCCAGCTGCCTTATTATTCTTGAGAAATTGAATGTTTTCTTGAACTTCTTACAGTGAAGGAGGCAGTGAGTCCAGGTTTGGTGTGGTTTGTTTGTAGCTGAAGTCTTCACTGGAGGAGCACAGTTCAGTACATGTTTAAAGTACTGAGCTAAGAGGTGGCAGTTGTCCTTGTCGTTAAAAACCAGATTGCCCTGTGAATCTCTGAAGTGGAGGCTTGGTGGATTGTATTTCTTGAGTGTCTGCTTGAAGGTTCTATAGAAATCTCTGGAGTTATTCTAAGCAAAGTTCTCTTCGATTTGGGTTAGTTGGCTTTGTGTGAAGATTCGTTTGGTTCCAAAAAGTTCCCCCAAGTTATCTTCGTTTTCTTACAGTTCCAAGTCTCCCAGAGTGACTGTCTTTGGACTGTTGGAGTGTCACAGTCTTCATTTCACCACGGATGCTTGTTTCTTCTCCTAGCTCCAATCCCATTGTCATCAATATTGGTGCCCCAACGTACCTTCTCGCCAAGCACCTCAAACAACTGCTTAGCCCTTACGCTGGGAGATGTACACACCATATCCGTAACTCAGTTGATTTCCTGGGACGCATCAAGAACCATACGCTTAGGGAATATGACATACTGGTGAGCTTCGACGTGGCATCTCTGTTCACTAAAGTTCCGTTATAAGAATCCTTGGAACTCATCAGCCAGAGATTTGACGAAGAGACCACCAACCTTTTCAGACATGTTCTGACATCAACTTACTTCTTATTTGACGGTGAATACTACGAGCAGACAGAAGGAGTGTCCATGGGGAGTCCACTCTCACCCGCTGTCGCAAATATGTACATGGAACATTTCGAGGAGGAATCTCTTAAATCAGCACATCTAAAACCCATCTATTTCTTTAGATATGTGGCTGCTACCTTCTTTATCTGGCCACATGGAAGAGATAAACTGGCAGACTTCCTCACACATCTCAACTCCAGACATGAGAATATTAAGTTCACCATGGAGATCGAAACGGATGGGATGCTCCCTTTCCTAGATGTTTTGATTAGAAGGCGAGCTGACGGCACTCTGGGCCACAGCGTGTATAGGAAGAAGGCGCATACCGATTTGTACCAACATGCGGATAGCTGCCACCACTCGGCACAAAAGAATGGCGTGCTCAAAACTCTTGTACACAGAGCTCAAACCATCTCCGACATTGCTGTCAATGTCGGAGATGGTGTGAGCTCTGTGTACAAGAGTTTTGAGCACGCCATTCTTTTGTGCCGGGTGGTGGCAGCTATCCGCATGTAGGTACAAATCGGTATGCGTCCAACAAGAACTGGACCATCTGAAGACCGTGTTTCGGAGGCACGGTTACAAGGAATGGCTAATTCGGAAGGGTCTACGTCCCACACCTGCAGCACCGGCGGAAACTGAGAATGAACCTCAGGAGGAGGTAGCCTTGGCTATTATTTCGTTTTGTGAGGCCTTATCCGGAAGAATTGGGCGCATTTTACGTAAACACCAAGTGAAAACCATCTTCCGTCCTCCAAGGAAAACCAAGAGCCTTCTTGGTAGTGTCAAGGACAACCTTGGTCTACGTAAATCAGGGGTTTATCAGATACTTGCCAGTGTAGGAGTGTACACATAGGTCAGACCATTCGTACCATTGAGGACCGATGCCGAGGACATCAACGGCACACTAGACTGCAACAGCCCAGTAAGTTGGCAATCGCTGAGCATTGCATGTCGGAACTCCACAGCATTGATTATGACCAAACCAAAGTCCTGACACAGACTTCCAAATACTGGGACTGTGTCATCAAAGAAGTCATAGAGATCAGAGTAAGGGAGCCACAACTAAATCGTGATAGCGGTCAAATCCTTAGCAATGCGTGGGAACCTGCGATCACCCAGATTAAGAAGAAAAAGGATATTTCCCAGAGTGTACCGACATCGGGGGAGGAGGGAAGAATAACGAGAGAGGTGCCGGCAGACCCTCCTGAACGAGAAGACCTAGGACGCAGCGCCCAGACGGCGGGAGAACGGACGCTGTATCTGGACCGCGCGCGGGGCGCGGACCGCACCGACTCATAGGAAGCGCCTGAGGGAGGAGCGGGAGGGGGATTGTCCTACATATACTTGGCGCCGGCCCACCGTCGGTCAGTATTTAAGCGCACCTGATGATGGCAAAGCGGTCGATTGCCGAAATATTGTGTCTTATGCACACTCATACCAGGCTGTTCACCCGACATTTATTTCGTCATAAAATAAGCCTGAGGAAATTGAAGAATCGAATCTTATTGTTGTAAGCGGTTTCCCGCCAATTTAATGCGCCTCTATTGGCCCAGGAACTCCTACTAATTTTATATGATGTGGCCAGTATCGATCTACGGCATGACTTTGAATATAAGTAGTCCACTTACCTAATGCACGTGGGTAGGACCGTGTGATCATTATTATCATGGTGTTGAATATAACTTGCACAATTTCCTAAGGTTTGTGTGTTGGGAGGTTTCGCTGGATATTTTAGATCAATTCTCAGTGATTCCGCGATAAGAAGGGAGTGATGGTGACCTTTTCAGAAGTGATCCAAGGGTGTATCACAAGCCGGAAGTTTAACCTGCCACCAGAAGTGATAAGAGCGTTCTCTCGTCTATAAGCTGGTTTGATAACCTACTGCTTATCAGTTACGGCGTTATCATATTACTGCTTCGTTGCCTAATGTTTACCTTGGCTCATACCTGTCCTGCTACATTATTACTAGCATCGGGAAACTCATTTAGTTTGCCATTTGAATGGGTGTTCACCAGGCCAAATTTTAAGCGATTCACTGTCTTCTGTCAAGGACTAGTCACTCCGGAGATGGTTAAGGTTTTAGTGGAACTCACACAACATGCCTATTTCGGTATGGCGGAACTTTAAAGACTCCACATGTACCACTTGCACTATGATCTTCCGAATTTAAACTTAGCTGAGACAAAGCACTTATGTCCGAATACGACAGTTTCATGTACTGGGTGAAAAGCTGCGACCAGTATGAAATAATAAGGTACTATTGCAGTGTATACCACATATCCGGATATGCTGCTAATAATCCTTGTGGTATCACAGCTCAAAACGAGAAGGTTATAGGTCTGATGCGCATCATGCAGCCTCAACGGCTCTGACGACCGAAGATTATAAAGACTCTCTGATCAAGGGGTGTCTCCACTGTGTCAGCAGTACTCCATCTCGACCTCAGTACTTGGTGCACCAAATAGTCTTTCGATCCCGAGGCCATGAAGTACATTCTGCACTTCAGATGGAAGTCGGTTTGTCGTGTCATGAAGAGACGTAGTTCATCTGAGAGGCAAGATCGTCATCCTCCTATTCTCACGCTACACGTATGTTCGCTAGTGAGAGAATGGATGTATTTATGGTGTATGTCTTAGAACAGTAGTGCGGACTCTTCGTCATGGGTTTCTGTATGTATATGCATCTGTATACTTATTGTATGCTACCCACAAGTCTGTGTAACTGGTTTTTTCTTCACCTGCTGCTAGTCGTACCAGATAGCGTTCATTTTTTGTACTATAACACCCCTGTCTGCTACTGCTATACCATAACCTCGAAACTGGAGGCAGTTTGCAAACAGAATTATTATGTTAGAGTAATGATGGTATAAAGCAACAGAACAGTGTTACCCTCTGAGAGGAATTTTGCTAGGTTGACCGTGTTGTACCTAACGGGAATGGCTTATCGGAAATGAAAGTCAGAATTACGTAAATATTCGAACAGTAACAAACAAAATGTTGCCTATCTGCACTGTTCAACGGAAAAGGAAAACGGTCGCCAGCCTAACTAGGCAAGAGAATGATTAACATTCTCGTTCAAGAAAATAGTTATTAGTAACTTTAATGGATAAACACAACCTATACTTTGTCACACGCGAGTGCAGTGAACTCTGACACATACATATGTTTACGGTAAGATTGAAACTAACAGAGCAGCAGAAACTATTTGCAAAATTATAAGAGATACAGAAACGCAATATTACTTTCAGGGCTTAAAGAAATTATGGTTTTTATAATTAGTGGTCTTTCCGTTACTTGTTACCGAGCATTAACACAATAGACAAACTGTGGATCCCTTTATACTATTAATATGCACTTCTAATACACAAGAGAGACAAACACTTAGCAAACATGAGTATATAACGTTTCACAACTGCAGCTTTCCACTTTTACTACAGTGAGACACAAAATTAACATATATGTAAGATACTGACTCACCTTCTGCGATTTACAACAGGCAGTAATGTGATCATTTACTAAGCAAAACTTTACAAGCCTCAGTCTTAAGAACTTTTAATTTGAAGTTGGCAACAACACATTAATAAGCAGTTTTACTAGGAAAATTATTTTCAGCAAGCATCATTAACTTTAACTCACTCTCTTGCCACATTAACTTTAACTTTCTCTTTACTATGTTCAAAAGGCATTAATTAGAAAAAAACTGGTTTTTAATGTTCTTTCGGTAGGGACACTCGGTAATCACTTTAGTTCAAACGGAGAGGTACCTGAAAGGTGTTATGATAAGGAAAAAAATCAAGGTAGGTACTTAAATTCAGATATAAATTACCTTACATTTGAGCACACTAACACATCCATTAACCTGATCCTTCACTGTACATCATTGTAGTGTTCCGATGCAATGATTGCGCAATGCGGTGGCAACTGCATGTTGGTAGGTGGAATTGCAGGTAGAATTGCTGGATTCTGTCAGTTATTGGTGGCGATGATAGATACAAATTCCAGAATAGTCCAGCTATTTATCCATCCATCCGAGGCATTGGAAAGTAGCAGAAAAAGCCTCTCTCTGAATCAGCACAATATGCATCTTTTATATGGCAGTGCACAGACTCGTAGCTCGTCCCCGACTGACTATCAGTTCCACCTTTTCTACATAGGCCAGCCACTATTTGCGCGCGCTACACAGTTCCGTTCCCGAGGGGAACCACAACAACTTTTACATACAGAATAACTAAGAGCCCTAAGTGAAGATCAGCAGTTTTTTTTTCTTGGCCATCAGTCTACTGACTGGTTTGATGCGGCCCGCCACGAATTCCTTTCCTGTGCTAACCTCTTCATCTCAGAGTAGCACTTGCAACCTACGTCCTCAATTATTTGCTTGACGTATTCCAATCTCTGTCTACCTCTACAGTTTTTGCCCTCTACAGCTCCCTCAGCTCCCTCTAGTACCATGGAAGTCATTCCCTCATGTCTTAGCAGATGGCCTATCATCCTGTCCCTTCTCCTTATCAGTGTTTTCCACATATTCCTTTCCTCTCCGATTCTGCATGGAACTTCCTCATTCCTTATCTTATCAGTCCACCTAATTTTCAACATTCGTCTATAGCGCCACATCTCAAATGCTTCGATTCTCTTCTGTTCTGGTTTTCCCACAGTCCATGTTTCACTACCATACAATGCTGTACTCCAGACGTACATCCTCAGAAATTTCTTCCTCAAATTAAGGCCGGTATTTGATATTAGTAGACTTCTCTTGACCAGAAATGCCTTTTTTGCCATAGCGAGTCTGCTTTTGATGTCCTCCTTGCTCCGTCCGTCATTGGTTATTTTACTGCCTAGGTAGCAGAATTCCTTAACTTCATTGACTTCGTGACCACCAATCCTGATGTTAAGTTTCTCGCTGTTCTCATTTCTACTACTTCTCATTACCTTCGTCTTTCTCCGATTTACTCTCAAACCATACTGTGTACTCATTAGAGTGTTCATTGCGTTCAGCAGATCATTTAATTCTTCTTCACTTTCACTCAGGATAGCAATGTCATCAGCGAATCGTATCATTGATATCGTTTCACCTTGTATTTTAATTCCACTCCTGAACCTATCTTTTATTTCCATCATTGCTTCCTCGATGTACAGATTGAAGAGTAGGGGCGAAAGGCTACAGCCTTGTCTTACACCCTTCTTAATACGAGCACTTCGTTCTTGATCGTCCACTCTTATTATTCCCTCTTGGTTGTTGTACATATTGTATATGACCCGTCTCTCCCTATAGCTTACCCCTACTTTTTTCAGAATCTCGAACAGCTTGCACCATTTTATATTGTCGAACGCTTTTCCAGGTCGACAAATCCTATGAAAGTGTCTTGATTTTTCTTTAGCCTTGCTTTCATTATTAGCCGTAACATCAGAATTGCCTCTCTCGTACCTTTACTTTTCCTAAAGCCAAACTGATCGTCACCTAGCGCATTCTCAATTTTATTTTCCATTCTTCTGTATATTATTCTTGTAAGCAGCCTCGATGCATGAGCTGTTAAGCTGATTGTGCGATAATTCTCGCACTTGTCCGCTCTTGCCGTCTTCGGAATTGTGTGGATGATACTTTTCCGAAAGTCAGATGGTATGTCGCCAGACTCATGTATTCTACACACCAACGTGAATAGTCGTTTTGTTGCCACTTCCCCCAATGATTTTAGAAATTCTGATGGAATGTTATCTATCCCTTCTGCCTTATTTGACCGTAAGTCCTCCAAAGCTCTTTTAAATTCCGATTCTAATACTGGATCCCCTATATCTTCTAAATCGACTCCTGTTTCTTTTTCTATCACATGAGACAAATCTTCACCCTCATAGAGGCTTTCAATGTATTCTTTCCACCTATCTGCTCTCTCCTCTGCATTTAACAGTGGAATTCCCGTTGCACTCTTAATGTTACCACCGTTGCTTTTAATGTCACCAAAGGTTGTTTTGACTTTCCTGTATGCTGAGTGTGTCCTTCCGACAATCATATCTTTTTCGATGTCTTCACATTTTTCCTGCAGCCATTTCGTCTTAGCTTCCCTGCACTTCCTATTTATTTCATTCCTCAGCGACTTGTATTTCTGTATTCCTGATTTTCAAATGGTTCAAATGGCTCTAAGCACTATGGGACTCAACATCTTAGGTCATCAGTCTCCTAGAACTTAGAACTACTTAAACCTAACTAACCTAAGGACATCACTCACACCCATGCCCGAGGCAGGATTCGAACCTGCGACCGTAGCAGTCCCGCGGTTCCGGACTGCAGCGCCAGAACCGCTAGACCACCGCGGCCGGCTTTCCTGATTTTCCCGGAACTTGTTTGTACTTCCTCCTTTCATCAATCAACTGAAGTATTTCTTCTGTTACCCATGGTTTCTTCGCAGCTACCTTCTTTGTACCTATGTTTTCCTTCCCAACTTCTGTGATGGCCCTTTTCAGAGATGTCCATTCCTCTTCAACTATACTGCCTACTGCGCTATCCCTTATTGCTGTATCTTTAGCGTTAGAGAACTTCAAACATACCTCGTCATTCCTTAGTACTTCCGTAGCCCACTTCTTTGCGTATTGATTCTTCCTGACTAATGTCTTGAACTTCAGCCTACTCTTCATCACTACTATATTGTAATCTGAGTCTATATCTGCTCCTGGGTACGCCTTACAATCCAGTATCTGATTTCGGAATCTCTGTCTGACCATGATGTAATCTAACTGAAATCTTCCCGTAACTCCCGGCCTTTTCCAAGTATACCTCCTCCTCTTGTGATTCTTGAACAGGGTATTCGCTATTACTAGCTGAAACTTGTTGCAGAACTCAATTAGTCTTTCTCCTCTTTAATTCCTCGTCCCAAGCCCATATTCTCCCGTAACCTTTTCTTCTACTCCTTCCCCTGCAACTGCATTCCAGTCGCCCATGACTATTAGATTTTCGTCCCCCTTTACATACTGCATTACCCTTTCAATATCCTCATACACTTTCTCTATCTGTTCATCTTCAGCTTGCGACGTCGGCATGTATACCTGAACTATCGTTGTCGGTGTTGGTCTGCTGTCGATTCTGATTAGAACAACCCGGTCACTGAACTGTTCACAGTAACACACCCTCTGCCCTACCTTCCTATTCATAACGAATCCTACACCTGTTGTACCATTTTCTGCTGCTGTTGATATTACCCGATACTCATCTGACCAGAAATCCTTGTCTTCCTTCCACTTCACTTCACTAACCCCTACTATATCTAGATTGAGCCTTTGCATTTCCCTTTTCAGATTTTCTAGTTTCCCTACCACGTTCAAGCTTCTGACATTCCACGCCCCGACTCGTAGAACGTTATCCTTTCGTTGATTATTCAATCTTTTTCTCATGGTAACCTCCCCCTTGGCAGTCCCCTCCCGGAGATCCGAATGGGGGACTATTCTGGAATCTTTTGCCAATGGAGAGATCATCATGACACTTCTTTAATTACAGACCACATGCCCTGTGGATACACGTTACGTGTCTTTAATGCAGTGGTTTCCATTGCCTTCTGCATCCTCATGTCGTTGATTATTGCTGATTCTTCCGCCTTTAGGGGCAATTTCCCACCCCTAGGACAAGAGAGTGCCCTGAACCTCTATCCGCTCCTCCGCCCTCTTTGACAAGGCCGTTGGCAGAATGAGGCTGACTTCTTATGCCGGAAGTCTTCGGCCGCCAATGCTGATTATTTATCAAAATTTAGGCAGTGGCGAAGATCGAACCCAGGACCGAAGACGTTTTGATTATAAATCAAAGACGCTACCCCTTGACCACAGGTGATACCTTATCAGCAGTTTACATAACAGTAAACAAACATTAATTACAACAGAGCATTTGCACATATTAACATTTCTACAAAAAATTATTCACACAGAATTACAATTATATACAGTAAGTTTTGTTCCCTCCAAATGGGACAAAGAATTTAAATGACAGATACACTACTTTGCATAGAACCAAACAATGACATCAAAGTTTGTACAAAGAAAGAAGTATACAATTTTATGTTATCGATTCAATCACACACATTTACAGAAGACCAACGATGTAGCATTAAACAAAACAAAAGCTAAATAAATCAGTACAGCATTAGAATTATGGTGTTACACATGCCCCATGTTTCGTTGAAGTTTCCTGTCAGGGATACTTCAAGGATACATCCATAACACCTAAGTGGTGTTGGCCAAAAATAAAAAAAAATTATTCCATCCGACTTAAGTTGGGACCAAAAAAAATACACATATTACATACATACAGTATATACACTAAGGAAATTCATACACTTCTTCCAAAAACATTTTCAAAACAAAGCATTTACAGTAATTTTGATCCCCAGACTGGTTTAAGGAAACTAATTTTCATCATTACACAAGGCATTTTTAAGCATGTTCATTTCATACACACACAGTTCAAACAACAAGCAAACAGTACATAAACTAATCTACATATTAGTCGAATAATCCTATTCAATACCTCCTCATTAGTTACGTGATCTACCCACCTTATCTTCAGCATTCTTCTGTAGCACCACATTTCGAAAGCTTTTATTCTCTTCTTGTCCAAACTATTTATCGTCCATGTTTCACTTCCATACATGGCTACACTCCATACAAATACTTTCAGAAACGACTTCCTGACAGTTAAATCTATACTCGATGTTAACAAATTTACCTTCTTCAGAAACGATTTCCTTGCCATTGCCAGTCTACATTTTATATCCTCTCTACTTCGACCATCGTCAGTTATTTTGCTCCCTAAATAGCAAAACTCCTTTACTACTTTAAGTGTCTCATTTCCTAATCTAATCCCCACAGCATCACCCGATTTATTTTGACTACATTCCATTATCCTCGTTTTGCTTCTATTGATGTTCATCTTATATCTTCCTTTCAAGACACTGTCCATTCCGTTCAACTGCTCTTCCAAGTCCTTTGCTGTCTCTGACAGAATTACAATGTCATCGGCGAACCTCAAAGTTTTTACTTCTTCTCCATGAATTTTAATACCTACTCCAAACTTTTCTTTTGTTTCCTTTACTGCTTGCTCAATATACAGATTGAATAACATCGGAGATAGGCTACAACCCTGTCTCACTCCTTTCCCAACCACTGCTTCCCTTTCATGCCCCTCGACTCTTATAACTGCCATCTGGTTTCTGTACAAATTGTAAATAGCCTTTCGCTCCCTGTATTTTACCCCTGCCACCTTCAGAATTTGAAAGAGAGTATTTCAGTTAACGTTGTCAAAAGCTTTCTCTAAGTCTACAAATGCTAGAAACGTAGGTTTGCCTTTTCTTAATCTTTCTTCTAAGATAAGTCGTAAGGTTAGTATTGCCTCACGTGTTCCAACATTTCTACGGAATCCAAACTGATCTTCCCCGAGGTTGGCTTCTACCAGTTTTTCCATTCGTCTGTAAAGAATTCGCGTTAGTATTTTGCAGCTGTGACTTATTAAACTGATAGTTCGGTAATTTTCACATCTGTCAACACCTGCTTTCTTTGGGATTGGAATTATTATATTCTTCTTGAAGTCTGAGGGTATTTCGCCTGTCTCATACATCTTGCTCACCAGATGGTAGAGTTTTGTCAGGACTGGCTCTCCCAAGGCCATCAGTAGTTCTAATGGAATGTTGTCTACTCCCGGGGCCTTGTTTCGACTCAGGTCTTTCAGTGCTCTGTCAAACTCTTCACGCAGTATCTTGTCTCCCATTTCATCTTCATCTACATCCTCTTCCATTTCCATAATATTGTCCTCAAGTACATCGCCCTTGTATAAACCCTCTATATACTCCTTCCGCCTTTCTGCCTTCCCTTCTTTGCTTAGAACTGGGTTGCCATCTGAGCTCTTGATATTCATACAAGTGGTTCTCTTCTCTCCAAAGGTCTCTTTAATTTTCCTTTCATCAATTAAATTCAATATTTCTTCTGTTACCCAAGTATTTCTATTAGCCCTCGGCTTTTTACCTACTTGATCCTCTGCTGCCTTCACTACTTCATCCCTCAGAGATACCCATTCTACTTCTACTGTATTTCTTTCCCCCATTCCTGTCAATTGTTCCCTTATGCTCTCCCTGAAACTCTCTACAACCTCTGGTTCTTTCAGTTTATCCAGGTCACATCTCCTTAAATTCCCACCTTTTTGCAGTTTCTTCAGTTTCAATCTACAGTTCATAACCAATAGATTGTGGTCAGAATCCACATCTGCCCCTGGATATGTCTTACAATTTAAAACCTGGTTCCTAAATCTCTGTCTTACCATTATATAATCTATCTGATACCTTTTAGTATCTCCAGGATTCTTCCAGGTATACAACCTTCTTTTATGATTCTTGAACCAAGTGTTAGCTATGATTAAGTTATGCTCTGTGCAAAATTCTACAAGGCGGCTTCCTCCTTCATTTCTTCCCCCCAATCCATATTCACCTACTATGTTTCCTTCTCTCCCTTTTCCTACTGACGAATTCCAGTCACCCATGACTATTAAATTTTCGTCTCCCTTCACTACCTTTCACTACCTTTTATCTCGTCATACATTTCATCAATTTCTTCATCATCTGCAGAGCTAGTTGGCATATAAACTTGTACTCCTGTAGTAGGCATGGGCTTTGTGTCTGTCTTGGCCACAATAATGCGTTCACAATGCTGTTTGTAGTAGCTAACCCGCACTCCTATTTTTTTATTCATTATTAAACCTACTCCTGCATTACCCCTATTTGATTTTGTATTTATAACCCTGTAATCACCTGACCAAAAGTCTTGTTCCTCCTGCCACCGAACTTCACTAATTCCCACTATATCTAACTTTAACCTATCCATTTCCCTTTTTAAATTTTCTAACCTACCTGCCCGATTAAGGGATCTGAAATTCCACGCTCCGATCCGTAGAACGCCAGTTTTCTTTCTCCTGATAACGACGTCCTCTTGAGTAGTCCCCGCCCGGAGATCCGAATGGGGGACTATTTTACCTCCGGAATATTTTACCCAAGAGCACGCCATCATCATTTAATCATACAGTAAAGCTGCATGTCCTCGGGAAAAATTACGGCTGTATTTTCCCCTTGCTTTCAGCCGTTCGCAGTACCAGCACAGCAAGGCCGTTTTTCGTTAATGTTGCAAGGCCAGATCAGTCAATCATCCAGACTGTTGCCCCTGCACCTACTGAAAAGGCTGCTGCCCCTCTTCAGGAACCACATGTTTGTCTGGCCTCTCAACA
The DNA here is from genome assembly GCF_023898315.1 of Schistocerca nitens. Lineage (NCBI taxonomy): Eukaryota > Metazoa > Arthropoda > Insecta > Orthoptera > Acrididae > Schistocerca > Schistocerca nitens. Next base: position 703,819,915 of record NC_064617.1, on the reverse strand, counting down.
GATACCCCTCCATTGTGGTTGCACCCACGGTATGGCCATCTGTATCGCTGAGGCACGCAAGCCTCCCCACCAACAGCAAGGTCCATGGTTCATGGGGGGGCTCTTCATTAATAGCAGTCCAAAATATTTGTTGCACATAAACACACTTACCTATTCATAACCTATCTTTAATTATCACTGCTGTGTCTTAAAACAAGACAGTCCAATTTTTTAAGTTAATCCAAAAAAACTTAATCTCAAAACATCTACAACTGTTTGAATAAGATTCCTTATAGATTTTATAATAACTTTTCACTGACTCCAAAAATAACAGCCAGTCCATAAGACATTGATCAAAAAACCTAACTTACTTCACTGCTTGCCTCAGCACTAGCAGTCTATGTTACACATTCTGCCCATTATTGGTTTGGCAGTCTTTGTATGTAAACATTTAGGCATATAAACACATTTTAGGTTAATAACATTAAAAGACACATTTTTAAAGTAACACACTGCCCCATCATCTAGGTTAGGCAGTTCATAATCATTTATCAACTTCTTACCCCACAATGGCAAGTCCTTTGGCTACTACTCACACAGGATATTTGGTAGCCCTCAACTTCAGGGCCACAGCATTTTTATTCTTTTGTCTTGTTTTGCTGCCCAACAACATATTTTTGAGCAGTTTATTGTCATCATCTTTAAGCTTTATCATCATTATGTCATATTTTTATGTACAATTTGCATTAACGGTATAAAACATAAAACCTGCAACTTTGAAACAGCAATTAGACACTAGTAACGTTAAATCTTTCTTTACATCATGACAAAATCAGGCAATATACACATCATTAGTCGAGTAAATTTTAAATAACATTTTTGGTATAGTGACAATGTTCAGGAGTTATTTGAGAGTCCCAGATTTATGGTTTTTCTTCCCTCTTTGTTACTCCGTAATATTTCTTTAAAGACAATATTCAATTTAATAATTTTTACACACATTTAGGTTATCAAATATGTCAAGATCAGAATAATAACTTTACACCCTACTGCAAGTGATTTCTGCCAACTTTTGGTGGCACTAGTCACATACCTTTCATATCTATTTTGCAAACATTAGTCAGGTTTATCTCCTCAGTTTTAAAACACACCTACAGTTTGTCAACACCATATTTATCCCTATTTTCAGAAAAAAGCATTTACATGCAGTCATATTATAGTATTCATTTCCTTTGTTTTCAGTATTCTTACCTTTTCTCATCCATATTTCTCTTTCCAATTACTTTTCCATTACATTTTTCCTTTACAATATCCACTATATTCTCATTATTCTTGGTCATTTTCTAGTGTACCCAATTTAATTATTCATTTACTTGTCCACAAACAACACACAGTATCTTACCTTGTTTCCACACTTTTTTAGTTTACTCTGATAGAGAAGAAGATAAGAAGATAGTAAAGGTTCTTAATGATGAAGAAGAAGGTTGGCAGCACGAAAAGAAACGGAAGTAGTGCTGGCAACGACTCGGGTCCCTGGTGCTCGTCAGCACCTGACAATGCAAAGAGTGCATGTCCCCTGAGGGTACTACATTTTATTCATCATTGGTTTCTGTGGACATACAATTTCAGGTCAACAATATTTCTAACTCCTAAAGGCTTCCTTGACCTGGGGTACACAAGAAAATAAGCATTTGCATGTGGAGTTCCTTGCACTTCAAAAGGCCCATTGTAAATGTATTTGAATCTAGAAATTTCATTATTAATTTCACTAGATTTTTCATGGGTCTTCACTAAAACATAATCACCAAGCTTAAATTTAGTAGTTTTGAGGTTATTATCATGCCTTTTAGATCTAGCGGCCGCTTTCTCTTTCATTCTTTTCTTAACTAACTCTTTTTTCTCATGCAGGTTAATTCCTACAATAGGTGGGAATTGCAAGATCTCTTCAATAATACTTTTACTTTTACGGTCCAACAGAATTTCTTCAGGGGTAAAACCGGTGGTTTCATGGTATAAGGTGTTCATGGTCTTTTCAAAGTCACTTACAAATCTGCCCCAAGCCTTATGGTTATGGTGACAGTAGGTTCTACCTAACCTTCCTAATTCACGCATATATCTTACGACAGGGTTACTAGCAGGGTGGTAAGCTGAAGTATATTTAACTTGAACATCATATAGTTTCATGCCTTCCTTCCAGATTTTTGAGATAAACTGTGGTCCATTATCAGACAAAACTGCTTTAGGTTTACCAATGGTGGTAAAATACTCAGTCATCTTGCTAACAGTGGCTTTCCTGATTGGATATAATTTAATAAATTTGGAGAACACTTCCAACACTACAACGATGTAAGACCAATTACCTGAGGTTTTAGGTAAAGGACCATACAAATCCACTGACAGTAATTCTAATGTGTCCTCTGGTACAGTATTCTGCATAAAACCTTGATTTACTCTATTTGTTACTTTTGCCCTTTGACATACATTACAAGATCTTATTCTCTCAGTAATTTTCTTAGTAGCACCTACATTAATCGCAACCACATCAGTTAACTTTTCAATACACTTCTTGGGACCACAGTGCCCTAAGCCAAGATGAAAATAATCAATCACTTCAGTCTCAAATTGCCTAGGCCAACACACCTTCCATTCTTCAGTACTGGCATTCTTTCTCCTGTATAAAACTCCATTAAATATCCTGTAAAATCTACTGATTTGTGGGAAGTTAGGGTTACTGAAATTAGCTTTCACTGACTTCCATATTTCATCCTCATTCTGGTGGAACCTCATGCTTTTACAAATTTGCTCAATTCTTTTCCTACCTGGAACCTCCTTAATATATCTTATATGAAATTTGCCATCTTCATTACATTCCCTTGGTAAGTTGTTCATACCCTCAGGCAACCGTGATAAAGCATCAGCTACATAATTGTCACTACCTTTAATATATAATATCTCATAATAAAACTGTTTTAAGGACAGGGCCCACTGACTCAACCTGCCGGTAAACAGTCGACAGTTTTTCTAAAAGGTTAATGCCTTGTGGTCTGTATGAATTATAGTTTTATGTCCCCATAAATAATTCCTAAATTTCTTTAATCCCCAAATGATTGCTAAGGCCTCTTTCTCTGAAATAGTATAGTTTTCTCATATTTAGCTAAAGTTCTACTAGCAAAAGCAATGGTCTTATGTGCTGTTTCCCCAGATTCTGTGTTTTCCTGAAATATTTCAACACCAATACCATAAGCACTACTGTCTGTAATCATGTGGAATGGCTCACTTAAAACTGGATGATGTAAAATGTTTTCCCTTACTAACTCAGTTTTTAAATTTTCAAAATCTTTTTGACATTCAGATGTCCAAATATATACACTATTTTTCTTCAACAAGCTATTCAAATGTGAGCTGTTGAAAGTTTGCCCCTTCGCAAATTTGCGGTAAAACCCACAAAGACCTAAAAACGCTTTCAACTGTTTCCTGTTCTTTGGAGGAGGGCACTTTTCAATAGCATAAAGCTTTTCTGGGTCTTTGCCAATGCCAGATGTGGTTATTATGTGTCCTAAAAATTTAATTTCTTGTCTCACAAATTCACACTTTTTTAACTTTAAAGTCATGCCCCCTGCTTGAAGAGCAATAAGGGTTTTTTTAAGAGGTCACATTGTTCTTCCCAGTTATCAGTAGCAATCAATAGGTCATCCACATATACAGTCAATCTGGCACAAAGTTCTTTTCCTAACACAGAATCCAAAGTCCTAATGAAAACAGAAACAGAGGTATTTAAACCAAATGGTACAACTTTGTATTGGTAACACTTTCCTGCAAACAAAAAAGCTGTATATTTCCTAGAATCTTTGTGTAATGGGATTTGCCAATATCCAGCAGTGAGGTCTAAACTAGTTAGATATTTTACATTATGGTACTTTTGTAATAAATCGTCTAAATTTTCAGGTCTGTCTACTTCTCTCCTGACAATTTTATTCAGTGTCCGTGCATCAATGACTACTCTTACGCCTCCATCTTTCTTATTGACTATAATAAGTGGACTATTGTATTCACTATTGCTTCTCTCTGTTACCCCCCATTCCAACATTTTATCAATTTCAGCTTGTACGGCTTCTTTCTTAGCTATAGGTATTGGATATGGCCTGACAAAGAATGGTTCATGGTCCAGAACATCCATACAGTATTCAAAGTTATTTACGACACCTGGTTTATCAGAGAACACTTCCTTGTTATTATTCAAGATATTAAATAAATCCTCTTTCTGTTCATATGAGATTTGTTGGATAACATCAACAATTTCCCTAAAGCTGTCAGTTTTTTGATCATCCTGCAATAAATCTTTCACATGGTATATTTCATATAGTTGGGATAAACCATAATTTTCAGATTCGATTTTTAACAATATAGGTTCTACATTAACATCTTGGACCTGGTTGTAACCTTCAAATTTAATTTCTATTGTTTTGGTTTCCCTATTAATCTTAACAGTTCCACTACCACAATCTAAAATTACTTTTTCCTTGTCTAGCCAATCAATACCTAGAATCATTTCAGCACTTAGTTCAGGGACCACTAAAAAATCATGTTCAAATTTTTGATTTCCTACTTCAAAGTCCATCAATACTTGTTTTTGAATGGGCTTGCTGGACCTACCAGTAGCTCCTATAATTTTTACTCCACTCACAGACATTATTACTAACCCTGGTTTACACGAAATATGATCAAAGAATGATTCTGATATGGCACTGATTTGGGATCCTGTGTCTAAAAGCCCTTGCAGCTCAGTGTTATAAACATTTACAGGTATTGTAGTTTGTTTAACAATTCTGTGCTCCTTTTCCTCCTGTTCTTCCCATAACAGATCGTGCTCAACCATAATGTCTTTCCAGGAAATATTACCTACAGATTTCTGTTGTATATCAGGTGTCCTTTTGGGTTTGTTGACCTCTACATCCTTACAAATTTTCAACTATTCACGTTCTACTGTATTTATATCTGGAGGTTCTTTAGGTTTCTGTAAATCCATTTCATTCATTACATTAAGCAAAGCTTGCCCTAATATAGTGTCATCTGGAGGCTCTTTCGGATCTGTTTCGGTTACGCATTCCGGATTTTGTTTCGAAAATATGTCATTAACTTTTTCGTAACCTCTTTCAGTAAAGGTAGAAGTATATTTGTCTACCTCCGAAAACTCATTTCTATCTGAATCTGTCGTCTCTCCTTCGTCTGTGCTATCACTAGGTTCTATTTCGTTATCAGATTCGAGTGGGAAAGCAACTTTTAAACAGTGAGGCAGATTATCACTAGAAGTTTCAGCCACTTCGTTTTTCGACTCATTTTCTGCACAATGCATATCGTTTGGACACTCAGGCACTTCAGCTGTATCACTTTGAACGATTTCAGCCTTAACTTCATACTTAGTATAATCGTCATATACTTCGATAACCTTCATTTCATTTTCTTCCTTACTATCAGTTTCAGACAATCGTACGAAATTCCTACTAGACCCTTCTGCATTAGAATCACAGAACACCTTTCCATCAACAATAACTTCAACTGCACTGCTTATAATGTCATGTTCACTAACGCCCTCCTTTACATCACTTTCACCTATTATTAATTGTGCACACGTCTTTTGCGTGGCATATTTTACCTTCCGTTCCTCTTTATTAATCATAACCTTCCCCACATCTACGTCTTTTACCTCATACACATCATTAACAGTACAAATATTCCCCTTTTCATTCGCCTTTTCTGTCTCCCTTTCATTCTTTAATGAAGTCTTTCGCACAATTCCGATACTGAGTTATCCTTATCATATGACATATTAACTTTATTTCCATTTTTACATTCATCTACTACTGAAACCAGCCAACGGAAGTGTCCGATCCCGCCTCTTCTGTTTCCCTCTACGGCAGCCATCTTGTTCTGACGTCTGCCATTTGTGTGTGCTGCCAAGTGCAATGTACGGTGCTCCAGGAAGCGCTGCCCCGAGCACAAACAGCCACGTGACTTCGCACTGGGCTCGCCACTACATATCACTCCGCGCACGTCTTCCATAGGCGCGTCCTTAACCTCCCTGCCCTGTAGTTTACATCTTTCCTTCTCGAATTCATTATTTGACATCTTTTCTTTGGGCCCAAAATCGGTCTCCGCGTGAATCCGGCCCGTAACACACGCGGTTCTCAGTTTTCCATTTCGTCTCTAGTTTGGAAATTCCGTGCCATGTATCCTCTGCCGCGCGTCGTATGTTTCCTCTACCTCTAGCACGACCTCTTTGAATCGTATTTACACGAAATCTATCGTTTTCAAGTCGTTCGTTTTGATCATTACTTTCTCGCAAATAACTGTTGTTATTATGGGGACGAGACTCTCGATTTCTTCGCCAGTGATCTTCATCCTCTACCCTTTCCAAAAAGGCAGAAAGACTTTTATGGGTACTCCCAACATATCATTTAGAATCCTCAGGCAGTTTCTGCCAAAGAACCCAAACGATCTTGGCTTCAGCCATTCTAGCCTTCAGATGTATAAACTTTCTGTACCATGCTTCGCAAAACTCTTTAATGGTTTGCCTGCCTCTGATGTCATACAACCTGGCCATTAGAAACTCACGCCACAACTGGTCTTGTTTTTGTTCTGACCAGTACTCGTCAATAAATTTTTGTTTAAAGCTTTCAAAAGACATCTAGTTTGTATCCAGATTCAACCCCCACCTTTTTGCTTCTCCTGTTAATGCACTAATCGCAACATTGATTTTTTCCTGGTCAGTCAAATATTCAGGAAAATTTCTTTCGCAATTCTTTACAAAATCAAGGGGGTGCCAACCGTTATGTCTCTTTGCAGGGTCGAATTTTTCCTCGCCCTCTAATATTTTACTGAAAGGCATTTTTTCAGTAAAATGTGTAGGTACTGATTGTATTTTTCTTTCCAAGTCATACATTTTGCCTTGGATTTGCGAAGTGTTATGTTCACACTTCTTTTCGCAAGTAATAATCTGTTTGGTTAATTCTCTACTTGTTTCTGTCACAGATTGTTTAATCTGTGCGAATTCCACGTTACATTCAGTTTGTATTTCGGATTTAATACCGAATACCTTTCCATCCACTTTAGTACAGACTAAGGGATCTATTTGATCTTGAAATTTAATTACTTCAGTGTCAAATCTTTCGTTAATGTCATCAATTTGTCCCTGTATGTTGGCAATATTGCCATTGATGACAGTAATTTCGCTTTTGAGGTTTTTAATTTCATTACTCACACTGTCTACTTTTACATCAACCTTCTCAATCTGTTTACTAAAATTCTTTCCTTGCTCTTGCATTTGTTTACTAATATCACTACCCTGGGTTGTAATTAGCTGCCTTTGTGCTGCAATTTGATGCCCCTGTGCTGCAATTTGTGCCTTAATATTGTCATTTTGTGCAGCGTTTTGTTATCCCTGTGCTGCAATTTGTGCAGACAACATTTTTAACAAATCTATCATATCTGAATTCTTTTCACTTTTAGGTTCTGCTACATTTTCGTGTTAAAGTTCTACTTTCCTTTCAGTTTTTGGTGATTCAAACATATCCCGCGATTCATTAACATAACCACTGTCTTCCACAACATCACTCATACTGTCTTGCTTAGTACGCGCGACACACATAGCTTCGATCCGTTTATTGACGTCTGCGTGATAACGTACGTAATTTAACTCGCGCGTAATGCCATCTGTTGGTGTGCTGCCTGAACTGCTCTCGATTGCATTCTGTTCTCGCGTGTCTAGATTTATTTCTAGTTTCCTATCCACTTTAGCTATTATTAAGTACTGATATCTTTTATTTTCAATTTAAACTGGACATTCACTATCTGTTCTGTCAAATAATGTACAGGTTCGTGCTGCTGGACGTTTTATGTTCACTCTATGTTTGTAAAATGCTAACTACTTATAATTTTTTTCGTCTGTAGTTGCAAGCTGATCAACGTCCTGTCACGCAGCGCCACGTAAAACACTCCTGTCTGCTACTGCTATTCCATAACCTCGAACTGGAGGCAGTTTGCAAACAGAATTATTATGTTAGAGTAATAATGGTATAAAGCAACAGAACAGTGTTAACCTCTGAGAGGAATTTTGCTAGGTTGACCGTGTTGTACCTAACGGGAATGGCTTATCGGAAATGAAAGTCAGAATTACGTAAATATTCGAACAGTAACAAACAAAATGTTGCCTATCTGCACTGTTCAACGGATAACGAAAACGGTCGCCAGCCTAACTAGGCAAGAGAATGATTAACATTCTCGTTCAAGAAAATAGTTATTTGTAACTTTAATGGATAAACACAACCTATACTTTGTCACACGCGAGTGCAGTGAACTCTGACACATACATATGTTTACGGTAAGATTGAAACTAACAGTTAGAGCAGCATAAACTATTTGCAAAATTGTAAGAGATACAGAAACGCACTATTACTTTCAGGGCTTAAAGAAATTATGGTTTTTATAATTAGTGGTCTTTCCGTTACTTGTTACCGAGCATTAACACAATAGACAAACTGTGGATCCTTTTATACTATTAATATGCACTTCTAATACACAAGAGAGACAAACACTTAGCAAACATGAGTATATAACGTTTCACAACTGCAGCTTTCCTCTTTTACTACAGTGAGACACAAAATTAACATATATGTAAGATACTGACTCACCTTCTGCGATTTACAACAGGCAGTAATGTGATCATTTACTAAGCAAAACTTTATAAGCCTCAGTCTTAAGAACTTTTAATTTGAAGTTGGCAACAACACATTAATAAGCAGTTTTACTAGGAAAATTATTTTCAGCAAGCATCATTAACTTTAACTCACTCTCTTGCCACATTAACTTTAACTTTTTCTTTACTACGTTCAAGAGGCATTAATTAGAAAAAAACTGGTTTTTAATGTTCTTTCGGTTGGGACACTCGGTAATCACTTTAGTTCAAACGGAGAGGTACCTGAGAGGTGTTATGATAAGGAAAAAATCAAGGTAGGTACTTAAATTCAGATATAAATTACCTTACATTTGAGCACACTAACACATCCATTAACCTGATCCTTCACTGTACATCATTGTAGCATTCCGATGCAATGATTGCGCAATGTGGTGGCAACTGCATGTTGGTAGGTGGAATTGCAGATAGAATTGCTGAACTCTGTCAGTTCTTGGCGGCGATGATAGATACAAATTCCAGAATAGTTCCAGCTATTTATGCATCCATCCGAGGCATTGGAAAGTAGCAGAAAAAGCCTCTCTCTGAATCAGCACAATATGCATCTTTTATATGGCAGTGCACAGACTCGTAGCTCGTCCCCGACTGACTATCAGTTCTACCTTTTCTACATAGGCCAGCCACTATTTGCGCGCGCTACACAGTTCCGTTCCCGAGGGGAACCACAACAACTTTTACATACATAATAACTAAGAGCCCTAAGTGAGGATCAGCAGTTTACATAACAGTAAACAAACATTAATTACAACAGAGCATTTGCACATATTAACATTTCTACAAAAAATTGTTCACACAGAATTACAATTATATACAGTAAGTTTTGTTCCCTCCAAATGGGACAAAGAATTTAAATGACAGATACACTACTTTGCATAGAACCAAACAATGACATCAAAGTTTGTACAAAGAAAGAAGTATACAATTTTATGTTATCGATTCAATCACACACATTTACAGAAGACCAACGATGTAGCATTAAACAAAACAAAAGCTAAATAAATCAGTACAGCATTAGAATTATGGTGTTACAGTACATACTATATAAAAATATGTAAATAACCAATGTGAATCTCTCTGTTACATCTCTATTTGCGTATAATTTTTCTATTCAAGCACAACGTTATTGTATTCTACAGAAACTTTTAAAAAATTTTTGTACAAAGAGTTATTCTTAATGAATGTATTGCTACATGCCTGTTATTATTTCCTAAGAACGGAGTTGATCCTTTCACTGCAGGTTGTAGAGCATGAATGACGAACAGCTGTAGAGACAGAAATGGAGGATGAAAGAGGATGAACATTGTTAGCATGAAATCTGATCATCATTTGATGTTACAATCGAAGAAAGAAGAAAAGGAGAGAGACGCACCACTATGGAATTATCCGAATATGACAGTGTACACGTAAACAAATGATTACAATTTCAGAGACCTTAGATGATTTATTCCAGAGAAAGAGCTTCACGAAGTGAGCAGATGGATAATTCGTTTGTTCACCTCTGGCCCTAATTCAATCAGTTATTCGGCTTGGCGTTGATTGATAGAGTTCTTGGAACCCTCCTGTAGTGCCAAATTCTGTCGAACTGGCGCGTTAGATCGTCAAAATGCCTTCCTGGTTGGAGGGTCCTGCCCATGATGCTTCAAAAGTTCTCAATTGGAGAGAGGTGTAGCGTCCTTACTGAGCAAGATAGGCTTTGGCAAACCAAAAGACAGGCAGTAGGCAACCTCACAGTGTGCGGGCGGGCTTTCTGTTACTGAAAGGTAAGCCCAGTATGCCTTGTGCTGAAGGGCAAAAACACCGGGCGTAGAACATCATCGACGCACTGCTGAGCAGCATGGGTACTGCGGATTGATGCCAAAAGGTCCTGTTCTGAAGAGAAAAGCACCTCAGACTATCATTCCTGATTGTCGAGTCATATGTCGGCGACAGTCGGGTTGGTATTCCACTGCTGTCTATGCAGTTATTTCTGCGAGGCCCCTATTTATTATCCTTCTGGTCACTGAAGCACGAGTTGAATGGTTGAAACAATGGTAACGATAAATTCGGGGCTGTGATCGCCCCTCTGACTAGAGCTCGGTCTCTTTAGTCCGACAGCTTCCTTCTTCTACGTTCAACCATGACTTCCCCATTCCTGCCTTCTGGCGTCGCTGCTGTTAAAATGTCGGGCCAGCTGCTTCTTTGAGCCCAACTGCAGACCCCCTCTCAAATACTGATGTCTGCATACATAGTACATGCGCCTGTCTGCAAGGCATATTTACTGTCCAACGGAGTAAACAGAATGAAATTCGCACAGATTTTATATTCTGGTTCGACAGGTGCTCTTTTTACTTCCCTTGCCGGGTATGTGATAAAACTGCCGCAGCGTCACACATTCATCCATTGGCTGGCACAGTTTTGCCTTTTCCGTAGATATCTGTATGATACAAGGTTGTGACTATTTCGCATATTTCCTTCATGGTGCATTGTTTTTTGTCTTAGAGTGTGTTATTATTATTACTTTTACTATTATTATATGTAAGAAATACAAGAACCTGATGACAACGAACATAATCGCTTCACCATGGGGTACAGACCTCGAATGAATGAAGAAACCATGCAATTTAAAGATCGTAAAAAGGAGATAGAGATCTTCATTTCAATTGGCCCAGGGGTTCACCAACTATCAGGAGACATAGAAGGGTGTACCTGGAAGTTGGTCACAGTCATCTGCAACATGCACAGTAATGGTCATCCAGTACTGGTACTGGACACACCAGTCTTCCCTCGACGTAAATCCCATCGAGTACTTGAGAGCTGCGTTGTGAGGACGATGTCCACATGCAGCAACGACTATGCAGCAGTTGTCAAATGCGCTGGTAAAGGAGTGGAACACGCGACTAGAAGATCTCCTTGTCAGCCTCATGGCCAGCATTCGCTGAGCATGTATTGCCATCCATGGTGATCACACACGGTATTAAGTACCGTAATGTTCAGTGCATGATCATGAATTGCTCTGATTTCAACGTAATTATTGTCTTCCAGTAAAGGTGTTTTCTGTTCGTCTCACTGAGTACACCTTTCAGCTACATTCTGTATCATACTGTAGCAGGTTTTCTGTGTATGGGCAAGATTCATCGACCTATATTACTTAGCGGTTACACGTCATGCGAAAGTACTTTTCGTTCTAAAGCTATGCCCGTCTGTGTATTTCTTGTTTGTGTACTAGAATAGTAGTATGTTGGATGTTATTGACAGCACAAAACTGGGTAAGTCTAGATGACTATGTACTGTCATAGCCAAATGTATCCGAACGACCTGAAGTTCGTCTCGCCTCGTTTTAATGCAGCTGCCTTGTAGGTTCTCTAATCTCTATGCAGTGCAGTCGTTTGTCTACATCTACATCTACATCTATACTCCGCGAGCCACCTTACGGTGTGTGGCGGAGGGTACTTATTGTACCACTATCTGATCCCCCCTTCCCTGTTCCATTCACGAATTGTGCGTGGGAAGAACGACTGCTTGTAAGTCTCCGTATTTGCTCTAATTTCTCGGATCTTTTCGTTGTGATCATTACGCGAGATATATGTGGGCGGTAGTAATATGTTGCCCATCTCTTCCCGGAATGTGCTCTCTCGTAATTTCGATAATAAACCTCTCCGTATTGCGTAACGCCTTTCTTGAAGTGTCCGCCACTGGAGCTTGTTCAGCATCTCCGTAACGCTCTCGCGCTGACTAAATGTCCCCATGACGAATCGCGCTGCTTTTCGCTGGATCATGTCTATCTCTTCTATTAATCCAACCTGGTAAGGGTCCCATACTGATGAGCAATACTCAAGAATCGGACGAACAAGCGTTTTGTAAGCTACTTCTTTCGTCGATGAGTCACAATTTCTTAGAATTCTTCCTATGAATCTCAACCTGGCGCCTGCTTTTCCCACTATTTGTTTTATGTGATCATTCCACTTCAGATCGCTCCGGATAGTAACTCCTAAGTATTTTACGGTCGTTACCGCTTCCAATGATTTACCACCTATGGCATAATCGTACTGGAATGGATTTCTGCCCCTATGTATGCGCATTATATTACATTTATCTACGTTTAGGGAAAGCTGCCAGCTGTCGCACCATTCATTAATCCTCTGCAGGTCTTCCTGGAGTACGTACGAGTCTTCTGATGTTGCTACTTTCTTGTAGACAACCGTGTCATCTGCAAATAGCCTCACGGAGCTACCGATGTTGTCAACTAAGTCATTTATGTATATTGTAAACAATAAAGGTCCTATCACGCTTCCTTGCGGTACTCCCGAAATTACCTCTACATCTGCAGATTTTGAACCGTTAAGAATGACATGTTGTGTTCTTTCTTCTAGGAAATCCTGAATCCAATCACAAACCTGGTCCGATATTCCGTAAGCTCGTATTTTTTTCACTAAACGTAAGTGCGGAACCGTATCAAATGCCTTCCTGAAGTCCAGGAATACGGCATCAATCTGCTCGCCAGTGTCTACGGCACTGTGAATTTCTTGGACAAATAGGGCGAGCTGGGTTTCACATGATCTCTGTTTGCGGAATCCATGTTGGTTATGATGAAGGAGATTTGTATTATCTAAGAACGTCATAATACGAGAACATAAAACATGTTCCATTATTCTACAACAGATTGACGTAAGCGAAATAGGCCTATAATTATTCGCATCTGATTTATGACCCTTCTTGAAAATGGGAACGACCTGCGCTTTCTTCCAGTCGCTAGGTACTTTACGTTCTTCCAGAGATCTACGATAAATTGCTGATAGAAAGGGGGCAAGTTCTTTAGCATAATCACTGTAGAATCTTACGGGTATCTCGTCTGGTCCGGATGCTTTTCCGCTACTAAGTGATAGCAGTTGTTTTTCAATTCCGATATCGTTTATTTCAATATTTTCCATTTTGGCGTCCGTGCGACGGCTGAAGTCAGGGACCGTGTTACGATTTTCCGCAGTGAAACAGTTTCGGAACACTGAATTCAGTATTTCTGCCTTTCTTCGGTCGTCCTCTCTTTCGGTGCCATCGTGGTCAACGAGTGACTGAATAGGGGATTTAGATCCGCTTACCGATTTTACATATGACCAAAACTTTTTAGGGTTCTTGTTTAGATTGTTTGCCAATGTTTTATGTTCGAATTCGTTGAATGCTTCTCTCATTGCTCTCTTTACGCTCTTTTTCGCTTCGTTCAGCTTTTCCTTATCAGCTATGATTCGACTACTCTTAAACCTATGATGAAGCTTTCTTTGTTTCCGTAGTACCTTTCGTACATGATTGTTATACCACGGTGGATCTTTCCCCTCGCTTTGGACCTTAGTCGGTACGAACTTATCTAAGGCGTACTGGACGATGTTTCTGAATTTTTTCCATTTTTGTTCCACATCCTCTTCCTCAGAAATGAACGTTTGATGGTGGTCACTCAGATATTCTGCGATTTGTGCCCTATCACTCTTGTTAAGCAAATATATTTTCCTTCCTTTCTTGGCATTTCTTATTACACTTGTAGTCATTGATGCAACCACTGACTTATGATCACTGATACCCTCTTCTACATTCACGGAGTCGAAAAGTTCCGGTCTATTTGTTGCTATGAGGTCTAAAACGTTAGCTTCACGAGTTGGTTCTCTAACTATCTGCTCGAAGTAATTCTCGGACAAGGCAGTCAGGATAATGTCACAAGAGTCTCTGTCCCTGGCTCCAGTTCTGATTGTGTGACTATCCCATTCTATACCTGGTAGATTGAAGTCTCCCCCTATTACAATAGTATGATCACGAAACTTCTTCACGACGTTCTGCAGGTTCTCTCTGAGGCGCTCAACTACTACGGTTGCTGATGCAGGTGGTCTATAGAAGCATCCGACTATCATATCTGACCCACCTTTGATACTTAACTTAACCCAGATTATTTCACATTCGCATTCGCTAATAACTTCACTGGATATTATTGAATTCTTTACTGCTATAAATACTCCTCCACCATTGGCGTTTATCCTATCCTTGCGGTATATATTCCATTCTGTGTCTAGGATTTCGTTACTGTTCACTTCCGGTTTTAACCAACTTTCCGTTCCTAATACTGTATGTGCACTATTTCCTTCAATAAGCGATACTAATTCAGGAACCTTGCCCTGGATACTCCTGCAGTTTACCAATATTACGTTAACTTTTCCTGTTTTTGGTCTCTGAGGACGGACGTTCTTTATCAACGATGCTGATGTTCTCTCTGGTAAGCCGTCAGGTATTTTATCGTTTCGCCCAAGGGGGGGTCCCTCTAACCTAAAAAACCCCCGTGTGCACGCCACACGTACTCTGCTACCCTAGTAGCTGCTTCCGGTGTGTAGTGCACGCCTGACCTGTCTAGGGGGGCCCTACAGTTCTCCACCCAATAACGGAGGTCGATGAATTTGCAACCATTATAGTCGCAGAGTCGTCTGAGCCTCTGGTTTAGACCCTCCACACGGCTCCAAACCAGAGGACCGCGATCGACTCTGGGCACTATGCTGCAGATATTAAGCTCAGCTTGCACTCCGCGTGCGATGCTGGTTGTCTTCACCAAATCAGCCAGCCGCCGGAAGGAACCAAGGATGGCCTCAGAACCCAAGCGGCAGGCGTCATTCGTTCCGACATGTGCTACTATCTGCAGCCGGTCACACCCAGTGCGTTCAATAGCTGCCGGAAGGGCCTCCTCCACATTACGGACGAGACCCCCCGGCAAGCACACCGAGTGCACACTGGCATTCTTCCCCGACCTATCCGCTATTTTCCTGAGGGGCTCCATAACCCGCCTAACGTTGGAGCTCCCTATAACTAATAGGCCCGCCCTCTGTGACTGTCGGGACCTTGCCGGAGAATCGGCCACTGGCCCAACAGGCGAGGCATCCTGTGGTGGCTCGGAAACGATGTCATCACCACTAGGAAGCACCCCGTACCTGTTGGAAAGGGGTAAGGCAGCTGCCACGCGGCCAGATCCCACCTTCGCCTTTCGGCCAGGCACGCGCGAGCCCACCACTGTCCGCCATTCACCCTGGAGTGATGGCTGACCGGTAAGATGCTCACTGCCGGAAGACGCAGCGACATCAGGGGTTCCATGTGATTCCAAGGCCACCGAAGTAGGCATAGGTCTCACCACAGTTGCCCCAACGCCACTACGAGCCGACGCCTGCGCCTCGAGCTCGATGAGCCTAACAGACAAAGCCTCTACCTGCCCCCGAAGAGTGGCCAATTCTCCTTGCGTCCGCTCACAACAACCACAGTCCCTACACATGACTATGTTTACCCTACTCTATACGGTGACAAATTCCCAAGATAATCTTCTGATGAGCTACTCTGATAATCAAGAAACACTCACTGAAATACGAGACGCGAAAACTACGCTAGGTTTTCCCAGAAAAACTATTTAAAAGCTAAGCGCAGCAAATAAGTACAAAATAAGTTTCTCTCCTAACGATCAAGAACTGTTAGTTTCTATGCAGAGCAGATAAACACAAATAGAATCCCTTCCTTAGTGGAAGGTCGTAAACAAAATGCAAAATAAACGCTTTATACAAACAGTACTCGCTGCTGCTGGTGCTCTCGCTCTGGCTGTCACAAGACAACTGTCTATATTAAATGGATACCGCAAAAGATCACTAGAGAAAACATTCTTTAACGTAATCATTGCAGTTGTAAATCAACACCACGAGACGGCAAATACTAGCAAATGTGTCATTAGACATGAGATTGTCCTTAACGCTTGTAAACTCAATTTTATTACAATAAGAGGCATTTAAAAATCACAACCACATTCATTACAATTTGAGTTCACCAAGTCACATACGTCATTCCAGCAATCTTTAGGGAAATTAAATATTGTTGTGAACAAAATATTTTGAGACAATATCTGGACTTATAAAGTTCTCTGACAATTCGGAGCATTTTTGCTATTTAAAAGGTTTCCCATATCTGTTCAACATCGTTCCTGATACGGGTGGTTTGTCATTAACTGGAGGCTGAAATAATCAGTTAAGAACAGTGCGACCTACAGCTGCAAGAGCTTAATGGAAACCTCAAAATTAGAATTGTATCACAAGTAATTTTCTGTACTCGTGATGGGGCACTTACTTTTTGATATGTCTCAACCTTAAATGACGCGACGAACATTTTTGTTCTGAGTCTGGATTGAAACCAAGCACCTATAGCCATTGCAACTAAACGAAGTTTTTGTGCCTAACTAAGACTCGATCACAGTAACGTTCGTCACTAGTGGCTACGCGTTAAGAGTCGAGCAATATCGAAGTTTTCTCCAGTATCAGTTGGAAAATATGAACCTGAAAATTTTAATGCCCTGCCTGGGATCCTGTCAACACCGACATGTCCCTCTTAACTAACGTCGAAAGACGTTTAACATAGTTTCAAGTAACAAAGTTTGTGCGTGTTTAAAACGATGTGCCAGTATGTAAAGTTTTGTAACAGGGACTCGAACTCATCATTTAATGAGATTGTTAACTAAATAAAATCAAATGTTAGACATCGGATTTTTTTCAGCAGTAGCGAAATATTCGAATTTGAAATGAGGATACAATATTTATCCTGACTGAGAATCGAAACAGGCACCTACCATAGTTATTTTCTATCCACGAAGTGTCTGCTCACCAGTAGTAAGATGTGTGTACACATGAAGAGACATCAAAAATGAAATTTTTATCACTAGTCGTTCCGTGAGCATTGCTAGGGCTTCAGATGAAACCATGAATATTTTTGTGCTGGACTAGGATTAGAACCCACATTTGTGCTTTTCGTGGAGACCAAGAGGAGTATGCAGTCTTGGGGAAAACAACGGAATGATCGAACTATATGGTCCCGTGTGTGTCAGATACCACGCAGAAGAGATCCGAATTCGAATTCCAGTCTAGCACTAAATTTTTCAACGACTCAAGTTCAAATAAAATGAGAGCCATGAGAGCTTAAATGACCGTTGTCTCATTAAATAAAATAAAGTTTCTAGTGTACTGAAGCTCGCTGGTGACAGAGTTTCTGTTTGCCGCAACTTCTGCCTCTGCTATGGTTCTGACTAAACCAACTCTGCCCCAGTTGGTAGCGAAGGGAAATGATGTTCATAATGCGGATATTGAAGTACGGAGCAAGCTTACATTCTTCACTTGACCTTACTAGACATGAAGCAGATGTGTTCATATGTGGTTAAAATACATGACGGAACTGGAAATCTAACCCAGTTCTAGCAACTATGAAACTAGGAATAATGCACGAGACCACGGAAGCCCACATTTTCTACATTTATTATTTTCTCGTAACGTATGATGCGTTCAGCATACAAACTAGACATGGTGAAAAAAATTCAGTTCTCTGTTAACCCGTTTAGTTACCAGCGAGTTTCTGACACGGATATGATTCTAGTCTCATGTCAGTTGGATG
The DNA here is from genome assembly GCF_023898315.1 of Schistocerca nitens. Lineage (NCBI taxonomy): Eukaryota > Metazoa > Arthropoda > Insecta > Orthoptera > Acrididae > Schistocerca > Schistocerca nitens. The sequence continues at coordinate 703,801,773 of NC_064617.1, read as the reverse complement.
TAAAGACGCTTTTAGCCATCATAACCATTTAGAAATTTTCATTATTTCAAAAAATACCATTGGAGAGTATGAAGTTACTAAATACTTCTATTAATGCTGCCATTATCGCTATTAACTTCTTAATTCTCTGCTCCTACAGGCGTGCTTGAAGGACGAATTTATTGCTTCTTGATCATTTTTAGAAGCAGTTGCCCAAAAACGGGCAAGTATTTAGATCGCAGCAAATGACTATTCAATTCTGACGTCCGCCATGAATCGTGGGGCCTGTTTTCAGCTTTCACACTCTTATCGATACACCTTACATACTGGCAGTCAGAACGCATTTCGTCAAATAATCGAATTCCAAGGACTAAATCTTTGGCTGGCGTACGTCAGATTCCAATGAACTAGCATGTAAGACAGGGCCTAGCTAGCTGTAAACACTTCCTTCACTGAACCAATGTTTAGTGTTAACACATACAGTGATTTCGTGTCCCAGAATAATGATATTTCCTCGTTTTCTAAAGTTCTGTAGACGATATGTGCAGCACTGGAATCTCAAATACAAGTTAACAGAAGCTTTAAATGATGTGCTTGTTACATAGTAAAACCAGTAACAATTTCTTAAGAAATACGATAAATTGTACAGGTGATGGCTCATGGAGTTCATCTGATTAACTGATACAACAAGATGTAGCTCCAAAATACCGAATGTGCTTTGTCTATTATAACAAAGGCCTTTTGCAGAGCGTGAAAGTGATCTGTCAAAGGACTCTCAAAAGCGGGTGTCAACAGGCGAGAGCTCGACTGGAGTGTAAATACAGAACAAAGGGTGTTTATTGATGTGGAAACATCCGAGTTACACGAGGGTTTGCACTTTGAACAGTATGACACCCGATGCAAAATAATTTCGCTCACTTTAGACCCGAGTTTTTCTAGTACTGATAGTAAAGCGTATACAGCTGAGATACAGATAAAACGTTAACTACACAAATAATGCTATGTTCAGCACCAAGGAAGGTTTTGATCCTTCCATTGTCAATTTCAGATCTTCACTCCATCCTTGTAAGGTGGATAATGTTATATATCTTGTTTTGGTGCAAGTAAAATTGATTTTTATTTTCGGTTACCCATATGACAGAAGGATTACGAGACGTCTTCAATTAAGGGCGAAATTCTGGGGTCATATGCAGTGGTGACTGGTATTCGACGTAATTCTACTTATATTCAGAATTTTAACATATTGCTTAATGAAAGCATATTAATAATTTTATTATTTTTGAAAACATTATTGGAGATATCAGCGATCAAAATGCAATACTTGAAAATAATTATAACAGTCTAGAACGCAATGCATGTTTACTAAAATGTAATCTGTTTCGATAATCACATGGTCATATTCAGATTTACAGATATATTGATGGACAACGGCTGTGCGTGAAACAGCAACCGCTGCCATCTGCAGTTGATTATCTTCATTCAACGGTTCCTGGTTCATGCACAGCCATTATCCATAAAAGTGGCTGTAGATCCGATGATGATCATGTGATGATCGGAACCGGTCATCTTTTAATAAAGGTGCGTTGCGTTCTACAGGGTTACAAGTATTTAAAAAAAAATTTTTTAATCATTACAGTAATATTTAGAATCACTGAGACACCTCTAGATATACGAGGCATATTCCAAAGCTAATGTCTACCGACTGTTTTTGAAACTACACCGCTGTTGGCTTGATTCAGTAGTCCTTTTGCAGTCGATGAGAGCAGACCGGAATGGCTCAGATTATAACAGATTCCAGCAGTTGTGAAGTGCGTGATGTGATTAGGCTTTTGCTGATAAAACGATCTTCAGCTGCTGAAATCCATCATTAGTTATGCCTAGTGTATGGACCTGAAATGTGACAAACAAGTACGAAGATGGTGTCGCGAATTTGAAAATGGCCACACGAACGATCACGATGAAGAGAGACGTTGCAGGCCCTGTACCCGGGCCGACGGCATTGCTGACCAAGTGAATCGAAAACTTCGAAGTGATCGGCGATTGACGATATGCGGTCTGACTAATCAGTTCCAAAATGTTGCTCGAGCCTCAGCTTACAGGATTGTCACTGAACAGCCTGGATATAACAGACTGTGTGGGTTCCAAAAATGCTCACTGTCAGCACAAACAGATAAGAATGCGTAGCGCACTACAGTTTTTGTTGCGCTGTAGAAAAGATAGAGCTGATTCGTTTTCCCACATGTTATGGGTGACGAGGCGTGGATGTAGTACACCAAAGCTGAATCGAAACAATAGTCAATGCAGTGGTGCCATTCGAGTTTACCTAACGGAAAAGTTTTAAGCAGCCTCCGTTCTCGAATCGAAAAATGGTGTGTACCATTTCTTGGCACGAAAAGGGCGCCCTTTCCATTGATTTCATGGACCATGTGTCAACAATTACAGCTGACATATACTGTGAAACTTTAACCAAACTGAGACGTGTGATCCAGAATCGACTCTGTTTTCTGGCATAATCCTCCTTCACGATAACGCACGCACTCATTGCCAAAGCCCAGGAGAAAATTCTAGATTTTCGTTGGGAGCTTTTTGATCACCCTCCGTACAGTATTGACCCTACACTAGGCGTCTATTTCTTCTTCTTGCATTTGAAAAAGTGGTTGAGTAGACAACGGCTTTAAAACGACGATGAACTCAAGACTGGTTTTACCAACTGGATCAATTCCCAGGTGCCAGACTTCTATGCAGAGGGGCTAAAGAAGTTGGTGCAGTTTAACAGAAAGTGTAGAAATGTGAACGGCGATAATGTGAAAAAGTTAAGTAGATGCGTAGTAAAATATTTCTGGCAATAAAAACCTGTTATAATGAGCTTTCTTTCATGACCAATCGGATCTTAGTTTTGGAATACGCCTCGTACCTGAGTTTCGTAGCGTGTAATGGTTGGACCCATCTTAGTTTGCACTTCATATTACCTTACTGCAATATTATGGCAGTTTAAATACATGTCTTAAAAATTATGGAAGCAGTACTGTTAGTCATTCCCAGGCGTAGAGTGTGAAAGGTGGCTACACTGAGCCACAGCGCCAGAGATTGCGCTAGAGAGTATTGTTCCGCCGCCTCCACTGGCAGTGATTATTGAGATGTCGTAGTGGGCAGTGCTTGTCGAGGACTCGTAGTAGTCAGTGTGTGTTGAGATGTGCTAGTGGGCAGTGCTTGTCGAGATGTTGTTCCATGTTTTATGCAGTTGTTGATGGGATAGACAGCAGATGGTTCAAATGGAAATACTGTAATGATCAGAGTGCTTTTCGTCAATATATATGGAGGTAAAATATTCTGTGTTTTTTTTCATTATTTCACTGTCTTAAATAATGCGTCATTACAGGTTCAGTCAACAAAGCATCTGGCTTGTGTTCTTGGATTAGAGTGTAATTCTGGTTCTCTTGAGTAATTATGGTATTTTTATTTTCTTTAATTAATTCAGTATAAATGATATTTAAAATTTCTTGTGTTATTGAAGAAGAACCGTGCCAGAACCGTTCCACACACAGAACAGTTACACTTGTGCTTTGGTTTCGTAGGTTTTATAGTTGCTGGGGACTTAATTAATTAATTGTGTTAATGAAAATTTCCATTTCATTCTTTGTTATTGTTCTATGCAGTCAGATAGCGTAATAATACTACTCAGGGCCAACCGTTTACGAGACTTCGTAATCGGACAGACAGCTACTAAAGCAAAAAATTAAATTTATTTGCATTTTATTTTAATTAAGCCCCCATGCACGTGGCGACCGCTGCTTCGGATCGTCCCTTGGAATTCTTCTGATTGTAAAAATAGTGGACAGTAGTATTGTTGTAGTAATTTGTAGTTAGTAAATGTAGTCTATATTGCATGTGTAGATTTGGTAATTGACATTCTTCTAATGGTATTTTTTTTTGCAAAATTTCATTTCTGTTGTCTTGTCTACGGGTTTGACAATTAGTGCAATTATTTCAATTGTTCGATTAATCGTGTTTGAGGAAAACATTTCGTGTGAATGGTATTGTTGGAGATAAAGTGTCATTGTCTGTAATTTTCATATAGTGACGAGTTTCGTATGTTTTGTAAATGATTACGCGATCGATGAAAAAGGCAAAAATGATGGATAGTGAGAATGACGAAATTGTTAACATGGCGAACTCGCCAACACAGGAAAACAGTATCATGAATAATGAAGTGGAAAACAATTTAATTAGTCGGGTAAATAGGCCGTAAACAGTTCAAAATTTTTCACAATCGAAAAATTTTCAGATTACGAGATTAACGACAGAAGAGATGCAGCAGTTAATGAGTGCAATATTAAATTTGGGATCACAGTTACGATCTGAATTAAAAACAGGTAGGGAAACAATGGCAACACGGTTAGACTTACAAATGGGAACAATGGAGCAGTTTCGATCTGAATTTAAAACAGAGATAGGAACAATTACAACTGAGATGGGAACTTTGGGATCTGAATTAAAAACTGATATGGGAACACTGGAAACACGGTTAGATTCACGAATAGGGACATGTTTCAAAACCATGAAAGATGAATTAAAGAAAGAAATTAGAGAAGAAGTACAACCGATTTTGAATTCTCACAATAATAGATTAATTGCAGTAGAGATTAGACAAAGGGTACAAGATAGAGAACAGGAAGAAATAGATCGCGTGATAGTACAAAAATTTTCAGAGTTAAATTTACAACGTGCACACGATAAGGAAGAAATATTTGAGAGAATCGAGGAATCCGTACCAAATGACAGATTGAATAACCTAACACAACAATATGAACAGTTAACTACCAAATGTGTCAACACTGAAACCCGAGTCGCGACACTTACGGAAGACGTAGGTAAACAGAAAGAAAAAATAGGTGACTTATCGGAAAGAGTTGAGGAGATTTCAGATAAATTGACAAGTCTTAGTTTACATGGGGGCAGAGATTCGGATGATACAGCTCCATTACCATTTGCAGAAACCGAAGAGTACCAGGACATAAATAAACATGTTGAAAATCAGGGAAAATTTAATGAACGCGTTAAAAAGGAATTTGAGGCATTACGAATGCAAGTCAAACAAACTGAAGGCGAAATCGTAGGAAAAGACAGTAGAAGAAATTTAGAATCACAGATAGCAGAGGGGTTTCAAGAAAGTAATTTGTTTCATTTACGGGATGCAACAAGAGAGCGCCAGGCGCGCGAACTTGACAATAATCGACATTCAAACTGGGACAGACGCGGTAGGTCTTTGTCGCCACGAGGCGAAAACTTTGACTAGAAACACTTTTTGACTGTTCGGAAATTTAAGATCTTTCGTAATTCTAAGAATGACATACATCCATGTGCCTGGTTAGATCAATTTACGTACGCACTTCCGCCAAAGTTGCCACTAAGTCACAAACTAGAAATTATGTGCGGCTATTAAAGTCCTCAGGGGATTCACTACACTAAGTGAATATGTGCCGTAGCGTTCACAGGGCCCCGAGTTGTAGTGGTGCTATTTCCCTTTTAGTTTTCTGCACCGCTGCTGACTCTTTCACTATTCTTTGTATCTATATAAAAACAATTCTTTTACTATTCATCTATCTAGACAGTAAGTCAACAATAACCGGATTTGACTGTTTTACCCAAAAGTGACTTCGGAAATTACTATTTGGACTTACTGTACCTTCAGCAGCATTCATTCGTAGCTTAAAAGAAATTTTACCTGTTTATCTTCGTGACAATATTACTTCATATGTTGACGACATTCTTATAGCTAAACATTCTTGGAGTGAGCACAACAAAATTTTGGATTCATTATTACATATCTTTGCAAGAGTTGCCATTACAGTGAACTTGAAAAATCTGAATTTGGTCGTTCTCAGGTGAAATTTTTCGGTCACATTATTTCTACAGACGATATTCTTCTTGATTCAGAGAAACTAGACGCTATTCGTAATTATGCTGTTCCTTCCACAAAACGTGCTGTTCGTAGTTTCCTTGGTGTCTGTAATTTTCTTAGACGCTTTGTTAGATTGGATGATTTGGCCACACCTCGTTTACACATTTCAGTTATGCACATTTTGGTCCCAGAAAATGCCTTCATAAATTACGAGAAAATTGCTACTTCAGTAATATGGAAAAACGTATTCGATCTGTTCTTGCCAAATGCAAATTATGTCAAAAGGCTAAGCCGCCAACTGTTTCTCACAGAGCACCGTTGTTTCCTATCATTCCAGCGAAATTAAAGGACATGGCTGCAGTCGATTTGTTCGGTCCAGTGGTTCGTTCTACTAATGGTTTTGCGTACATTTTCGTAGCAGTGGAATTGACATCAAAATATGTGTGTTTTACACCTTTACGCAAAACAACAGCTCGTTCAGTATCTAATGCTTTCATCAAACATTTTCTTAAAGAAGTTGGTCATGTTGATAAGGTTATATCAGATAATGGATCACAGTTTCGCTCTAAAATTTGGCTTCGTACTTTACGGCGTCGGAAGATTAAACCAATTTTTATTTCACTTTTTCACCCTCAATCTAATGCTTCAGAGAGATGGATGAAGGAAATCAATAAATTGTGCCGTCTTTATTGTCATCAGAATCACAGAACTTGGGATCAGTATCTTCATATTTTTCAAAACATTCTGAATGAACTTCCTAATGACTCAACTTCTTTACCGCCTCTATTGATATTAAAAAACAAAGTACCAACAAATCGCATTTCTGAAATCGTTCCTTTTCCGCCTTCACGGAAACTGCGACATTCTGAAGTTGTCAACCCGCCTCTACGAAATATTGCGTCTGCGGCTGCTAGAAGAGAGAAATCAGCGAAACGTCCTGGTCGTTTAAAAATTTTGTCAGTTGGTCAAAAGGTATTAATTAAGTCCCACCGTTTGTCTCACAAAGGAAAAGGCTTATGTCGCAAATTTTTTCTGCTTTATAACGGTCCATATAGAATTCGCAAAATTATTCATGATAACACTATTGAAGTAGAAACTCTTAAATCTCGACGCTCCAAGGGAATACATCACATATCGAACGTAAAAATTTTTGTGGAATGACATACTTTTGAGAAACCAACAGTTACACGTAAACATGCAGAGAATACAAGGATACCGCGCCGTGTTCCGGCGGCGGCAGGTACTCAAAGCAACAGTGAAGTCTGCGCGGCGCACAAGGCAGTCGTTGACCGCAAACAATCACTTTCTACGTCACGCGTCTACAGCTGATCGAGCGCTCAGTGCGAATGCACTGACAGCCGTAATCAAATACACAGTCTAAATTCTCCGAATAAATTCTGTATAAAGCTATGGTGACTTTATAAATTATGTTATTAACGTTCATTATTTTTCAGGATACGGTTGTGTAAAATATTTAAGACCTTCAGGTAAATTCTGTGCGTGTCCGACGTTAAGACGACTTGCTATGGAGAAAATTTCAGGAAGAATGTAATTTCGAAGAAGAAACTAATAAACTAAAAAGGTAACGATTAATTGAGTTTATTTTCAGGTAACATATTTCCACTTAGGTACGTAATTTAGACGTAATTTGCTGCTTGCGATTACGTGACTCATACTCTGTGCTAAATTTCATGTTCCATGAATTTATTTGTGAAGCGACGTGCTTGTGTACATTTACTGATTTTGACAATTATTGATTAATGAACAGTGTTATTACTTGTGTATATTATGCATCGCTTGGCTGCTATGCTTTTTCACTGATGTCATATTTTTTATTATGTGCCTGCTGTGCTTATTTATTTAAATTGTAATTGTCAACTGATTAATTGTGCTGACTGTGGTTATGTATGTAAGTTATACTTTGTGATTTATCTGCTTGCGCCTTCATGTTTACTTATTAAGATGACACACGAACATTTATTTGCTTATGCTGATATGATGCTAATGACCTGTTTATTATGTAAGATATATATTTGCTGCTTTGTGTATGGATTGCATATTAACACATTTCCTTTTGTTGTCATAAGTACTCTTTAATTTGGTGTACAGAAATGCTGATATAATGTGTGCGGACATGGAGTTTAGGTCACACCATGGTGTTAATTATAGATTGTTCGCTTGACGGAGACTCGTCATAGGGATTGTGCTGCATCCACTTGTTGACATTCTGTTCTCTACTGGTATATTTACTCGCTATTGCATGTTTTGCTTACGCTCAGTGCCTTATATTTTTAAGATAAGAAAATGAACTGCTATAATTCTACGAACGACATTGGTACAAGAAACTGCATAGAAGTCACATGAGCTGGAGGTTTTATGGAAGCTGTATAAATTTATGCTAATAGGAAGGAAGCTAACGACATGACATACTAACACTAGGTTAGACCATTAACAGTTATTACACTGCATTCTTCGTGAGCAGTTGAAATAGGAAGTGACACTTGACACAAGAAATACTCCACATGTTTGCTTCTGTTTGCCATAATTTTTGAAGTGGTGTACACACTGAAATATCACGATCATTAACACTTCGTAATCGTACTTACTTACTGAAAGTTATTCAAACTAATGGCTGTTAGAGGTCATGTATGCATTTCTTTTATTTGATGATGGACAAGGTAACCAAAATCCATCTTATAATTTATAATGAGTAGAAGATTTGGGTCAGATGGATGACACAGAGGTTGTGTGTGGACACTGTGTCTTCGGATTGTATGGGATGCTGAATTGAAGTTTGCACTAGGATTTTGTCAGTACTTGTTCGAGGAGACTGACTAGAGGAAAGAGTTCTTATGGAAGTGACATGATATTGGTGCTGAGGTTTATATGTATCAACGTATTGAAGAGGTATTATAGAGGTATTGAGATTATGTGAAGTTGATGATTATTGGAGTTTTCGTGGACAAGAGGTAAGGTAAATGATATTGATGATAAGGTTTATAAGTATCGACGTATTGAAGAGATATTAGTGAAGTATTAAGATTATGTGATGCTGATGATTATTGGAGTTTTGGTGGATAAGAGGTAAAGTAAGTGAGGAGCATATTTTTTTTTGTTGGTCCATATGGAACAAAGAGGATGAAGATGGCAGACTAGAACACTCAAGTAGAAGGAAGATTGTCTACACACACACTTTGTTAAATCACTAAGCAGTATATACTTTTTTTTTTTGGAGAAAGGAAGCATTTGCATATCTTGGCTCACTGACAGTTGTTCAGCAACCGTACAATTTGATCTGGCTTGGCAAACATTGGTCTTGACGTGATGACTATGACGTTGACTTAACTATTATTGACTGTTATACATTGCTGCCACTACTACTTGATACACATGTCGAACATAAAATTCTGACAGAATTACATTTACACAGTTAACACTATTTAATTACACAGTAGTACTTAATGTGGATGAAAGATGAGTGAGTGTGTTTTGTGTGTTTTCCTTTCCTAATCCTACCCACCTATCTCCTAAATATTATTTTATTTGTTTGTTGTGGCTTGCACTGACACCCATAAATATTATAGGTTTACTGCTATTTGTGTATTGTAATAGTTAATATGACAACTACCTGATATCATTTGTGCGTTTATTATGATTTGTATGTTTAGTGTAAGAGCATTGATAATAATTTTGTTAATTGTGTGTACATTCAAACTATTGTTCATGACTGAACTGTCTCATTAGTAATAGTGAGTATTATGGACTGTTACTTGCACTTTTTCTACATGATTGGTGCCACTAGGACATGTTTAATTTCTGCTCATGAACTGTGTGATTAGTGATAGGGAATATTATGGACTGTTATTTGCACTTTTTCTACATGATTGGTGCCACTAGAACATGTTTAATTTCTGCTGATGAACAGTGTGATTAGTGAAAGTGAATATTATGGTCTGTGGTCAGCACCTGTTCAACATTGCTGGGTGCCACTGATGCACTGTTTCTACTGAAAAGATGTCACCTGTTGCTGTCTGCACCTGCTCAACATTGCTGGTGCCACTAATGGAACTGCTTATACTGAAATGGTGTTACTTGTTGGTGTCTGCACCTATTCAACATTGCTGGGTGCCACTGATGGACTGCCTGATGGACTGCTTCTACTGAAAAGATGTCACCTGTTGCTGTGTGCACCTGCTCAACATTGCTGGTGCCACTAATGGAACTGCTTATACCGAAATGGTGTTACTTGTTGGTGTCTGCACCTATTCAACATTACTGGGTGCCACTGATGGACTGTTTCTACTGAAAAAATGTCGCTTGTTGGTTTTTGCACCTGTTGACCATTGCTGGGTGCTACTGCTGGAACTGTCAACTACTTGTTTCTTGGGCAATGGAAAGCGTTTATGTGAATATTTGTATAAACCGATTTTTGTGTATTACTGTTTGTGAAAAGTTATGAGACTCTTACCTGCACATATTCGTCATTGCTGACGCTATTGATTGAACTGTTTAACCACATAATACTTGTGTAAACTATTATGTAAAGTCACATGTATGAAAGAATTTGTATTGCTTACTGTATTTTATATATTAGGTTATTGAAAGGTCAGTGCAAAGCCAAAATTTTATCTAGTTATGTGATATTTACGTATTAATATTATCTTTTATTTTTGTCTGTATTTCATTTTTGACGAATTTGGTGGTATTTTCACCACCAATGCTGGCAAAAATACCATCAAATTCTAGCCTGTGGAGGAAGGGCATATGAAAGGTGGCTACACTGAGCCACAGCGCCAGAGATCGCGCTAGAGAGTATTGTTCCGCCGCCTCCACTGGCAGTGATTATTGAGATGTAGTGGGCAGTGCTTGTCGAGGACTCGTAGTAGTCAGTGTGTGTTGAGATGTGCTAGTGGGCAGTGTTTGTCGAGATGTTGTTCCATGTTTTATGCAGTTGTTGATGGGATAGACAGCAGATGGTTCAAATGGAAATACTGTAATGATCAGAGTGCTTTTCGTCAATATATATGAAGGTAAAATATTCTGTGTTTTTTTTCATTATTTCAGTGTCTTAAATAATGCGTCATTACAGGTTCAGTCAACAAAGCATCTGGCTTGTGTTCTTGGATTAGAGTGTAATTCTGGTTCTCTTGAGTAATTATGGTATTTTTATTTTCTTTAATTAATTCAGTATAAATGATATTTAAAATTTCTTGTGTTATTGAAGAAGAACCGTGCCAGATGCGTACGTTGAGTCATACTTCCACACACAGAACAGTTACACTTGTGCTTTGGTTTCGTAGGTTTTATAGTTGCTGGGGACTTAATTAATTAATTGTGTTAATGAAAATTTCCATTTCATTCTTTGTTATTGTTCTATGCAGTCAGATAGCGTAATAATACTACTCAGGGCCAACCGTTTACGAGACTTCGTAATCGGACAGACAGCTACTAAAGCAAAAAATTAAAATTATTTGCATTCTATTTTAATTAAGCCCCCATGCAAGTGTCATGTAGCTATTAATGATAAAAAAAGTTGTGAATTAACAGACGGATGCGGCTAACCTAAGAGACGCTAAAGATAGACGCGGCATGGCGAGCGACATGTCGAGAAGCTGGACGGAGAGGAGCGACCGTGCAAGTCCAGACTGAAGAGCGCCGGAAAGTGGCGACAGGGCTTTAGCCGCTGCTCGGCCAGCAAACGACTGGTTCACACGTGGCCATTCGCAGAAGCAAGTGCCCGCGGCGAAATACCATGGCTACCAGGGGCAACAGATACGAGGTGCATTATTGGCAAACGTTACCCACACTGGTAAAGTCCAGACTGCTCGACTGTTATGGTGGTGGGCCTTTATGGCGGGAAAAAAGACCTGAATGTTCATTTGACAGACAGAAAAGCAATAAGAAAGTAATGAAGTCAGAGCTTAAGCATTTACACCACATCAAAGAGGAAATTAAGTCCAGAATGTGCGTGTAATCGCGCTCTCGATACGACCAGTAGTTTTTAAGTTATTCCTGTTGCAAGTTTTGTAAAAAAAACATACGAATATTGAAAACTTAATGACTACTTAATGTTTGAGCAGTTTAAAAAAAATAAATGTGTGCAGATATCGTTTGAAGAAGTCTATCGGAAGATAGCAAACAATGTACGAGGAATATTTTGACTAATAAAGTCCGCCTGATTCACTGAGTGGTAACGCGTTTGCCTTCCATTCAGCGTCCCCGAGTTCGACTCCCGGCGGCGTTGGAGGTTTTCTTCGCTCGTGGACTGGGTGTTGTGTTGCAACCGTAATTTTGACGTAAAATAACATGTAAATAGATAAAATAAGCTGCAGTATGATAAAGTACACTAATGTATCCGTCTACAATTTCGTTATCTTTGTAATTAAATAATAGCAAATTAGTACTAATTAAACTGCGACTACTTTAAAAACGAAGAGAGCCAATAAAATTCCAAGTATCCCAAAAGCTGTTACAATCCTTATTTAGATTAATGGACCATTTGCATTCTAGATATAATTGAAATATGTATTTGAAAATTTCGATAACAATAGGTGGTTCGATAAGAAAGTCCACCATCTAGGCATTGGGCAGTTCGTTATAAGATGGAACAGGTCAGTCCTACGGTCCGATGTGCAGCATGATGGTCACAATATTAAAGTTGTAGAACTTTTTTTGGACGACAGATTCGTGGACTTGTAATAATACCACGCTTCAGCACTGTGAACTTAGAAAATTTCAGGCAGTAGTTCCATGAATCTTTATTACTCCTTCCTGCAGGCGTACTACATTTAGAAATTTTCGCTAGTCAGAGTAGGACTATGGTTTATGAGTGCCAGAGTTGGACTTGTAATCTTTCGCGAGTAACTGAGGCGTGGGTTTCCATTATTTCCGCCAATTAAATCATGTTTGTCATTGAATTCGAGAGAAAATATTGGACTTCTTTTACGACAATTAACGTGACATACTTTAACATTTGAAATCAAGCTGAAGGGAAAATTTTCGTCAATAGCTGTCCACAAACACGTAGTAGTTAATAATAACGTGATGTGTTGCTCTGAGTGATTTAGTCAAAGATATTCGTTCTGCAATTGTGCTAGTTCAGCAACTAAACATTATTCATAAACATTATTCATTTTAATGTAAAATTAATGAGAGTCGAGAACATTACTCGATTCCATCACCACCTTCAATTCTGCCCGCATTTGCTAAGGTATAAAGCGGTGAGTAGGACTTTTTCTTTGGGTAATATGAAAGATGTACGACGATGTCTTGAAATGTGAACTTTCGATAGGGAAAGTTTTACAATGGAACTAACTTCCAGGTAATCGACATTAAAAAAAGCCAATGATTTAAAGTTTCGCGTGAGTATTTTTGTCGCATCAAGAAAGCACATTCAAACAACGATGGAACCTTTTTGGCCTGTAACTGGCACTAAAACCTTTTATCAGGGCATTCGATCTGAAAAAATTATATCATTAATGATTCGAATCGCCGAGAGAGAAAAAAAAAGGTTACTTCTCAGGCTTACGTGTTTTCGTCGTCTACCATTATTGTTCAATGACATTCGGCGGTGAAATTTTAAGAAAATTCATACGCTGAAATAATGTAGGAATTAAGATAACCCGAACTCGATTTTGACGAAAATAGATTCTTTCTGTGTTAAGATAATGACTAACGAAAAGGCACAAGTAAAGCTGGAATCGTTCTTACGTGTTATTGATGTTGGTCACATTTAGGTCCTGAAATGAATCAGTGGTTATAGGTGAAATTTTGTGTCAGACAGGGACTCGAGCACTCTTTTCGAGAGCGATCGCCTTAACCGCCTCGACCATTTTCTTCTACATCTACATCTACGTGATTACTCTGCTATTCACAATTAATTGCCTGGCAGAGAATTCAATGAACCACCCTCAAGCTCTCTCTCTACCGTTCCACTCTCGAACGGCGCGCAGGAAAAACGAGCAATTAAATTTTTCTGTGCGAGCCCTCATTTCCCTTATTTTATCATGATAAATATTTCTCTCTATGTAGGTGGGTGCCAACAGAATGTTTTCGCAATCAGAGGGAGAAAACTGGTGATTTAAATTTCAGGAGAAGATCCCATCGCGAGGAAAACCGCCGTTGTTTTAGTGAGTGCCACTCCAATTCACGTATCATGTCTGTGGCACAATCTCCCCTATCTCACGATAATACAAAACGAGCCACCCTTCTTTGAACTTTTTCAGTATCATCTGTCAGCCCCACGTGATAAGGATCCCACACCGCACAGAAATTCTCCAGAACAGGGCTGACAAGTGTATTGTAAGCAGTCTCTTCGGTAGATGTGTTGCACCTTCTAAGTGTTCTGCCAACGAATCGCAGTCATTGGTTTGCTCTACCCACAACATTATCTTTGTGATGGTCCCAATTTAGGTTATTTGTAATTGTAAGTCCTAAGTATTTAGTCGAATTTACAGTCTTCAGATTTGTGTGACTAATCGCGTAATCGAAATTTAGCGGATTTCTTTTAGTACTCATGTGAATAACTACACACTTTTCTTTACTCAGGGCCAATTGCCACTTTTCGCACCATACAGATATCTTATGTAAATCATTTTGCAATTCATTTTGGTCATCTGTTGACTTTAGAAGACGGTAAATGACAGCATCATCTGCAGATAACCTAAGAAGGTTACTCAGATTGTCTCCTATGTCGTTAACATAGACCAGGAATTATAAAGGGCCTACAACAGTTCCTTGGAAGACGTCGGACATTACTTCTGTTTTACTCGACAAATTTCCATCTATTACTACGAACTGTGACCTTCCTGACAGGAAATCACGAATCCAGTCGCACGACTGAGATGATATTCCATAGGCACACAGTTTCGTTAGAAGACGCTTGTGAAGAACGGTGACGAAAGCCTTCTGAAAATCTAAAAATATGCAGTCAATTTGACACCCCCTGTCGATAGCACTCATTAGTTCATGAATGTAAAGAGCTAGTTGTGTTCCGCAAGAACGATATTTTCTCAATCAGTGATGATTATGTGTCAGTAAATCGTTTCATTAGAGGTAATTAATAATGTTAGAACAAAGTATATGTTACAAAACTCTACTGCAAATCGATGTTAGTGAATTGGGCCTATAATTCAGCGGATTACTCCTACTTCCCTTTTTGGGTATTGGTGTGACTTGAGCAACTTTCCAGTCTTTTGGTACGGAACTTTCTGTGAGCGAGCGATTGTATATAATTGCTAAATACGGAGGTATTTATGTGCTATATGACTCTCAATTGCCGTCGATACTACCTCTTTGAAATCATTCCACATCTGCGTACTCTGAAAGGAACCTGACCAGTATTCAATCTGGACAGAAATAATTACCTTTATTAAGTGATTTAAGTTGCTTTGCTACACCGAGGATATCCATTTCTTTGTTTCTCCTCATCGCAATCGTTCTTGATTGGAATTCGGGAATACTTACTTCGTCTTCTTTGGTGAAGGAGTTTCGGAAAACCGTGTTTAAAAACACTGCTTTGGTGGCACTGCCATCAGTGATTTCAACGTTGTTATCGTGCATTGAAGGTACTGATTGCGTCTTGCGACTGGTGTGCTTTACATATGACCAGATTCTCTTTGAGTTTTCTGCCAGATTCCGAAAGAGAGTTTCGTTGTGGAAATTATTAAAAGCATTTCGCATCAAAGTACGCACTATATTTCGAACATGTAACGCCGGAAATGCATATCCTCCTATTTCCATCTATTGTACTATAAATTTCTTTCCTTATTTTGTTACCTGACGATATGACATTTCTGTGTCTTTATATATTGTAATTGTTTTACGCTGAGTCTGGTCTAGGGAAAACTATACTATCTAACGATTACATCGATTGGTCGTGTGGAGAACCAATGTGTTTAGGATCTTTGGTAGTGTTAACTCCGCCGCATGGAGCGCGGGCAGAGCAGAGAGAGTCTGGCTGGAGTAGGGCGGTGGAGCATGTGTGTTGTGTGACGCTCCCGCGAGTTGCCGCGCTTTCGGGGTTTGGCAGCATGTAATTGCGCTCGACTTGCTATGATAGTTTCTGATACGGTGTACCGGACGGGAAGCGTTATATGGCGCACATCAAGAGCCCGTTTCGCCTGGTGACCGTGTCGAGAAGAAGGCGCGCCAACTTCCAGCTTCTGCAACGGCGACGGCCGACAATGACTGACTGTCGCCACCTCCTCGATCGACGACTTCAAACCTTCAATCAACCAACAAGGAAGACTAAAAGCACGTAAAGTTTTAGAACTGTATGGCAGACCTCAGCTTTTCAAACTGTTGCGCCACAAAAATACAGCAACTTAGCATGAACCTTTGTTGCTCATTGTCCCAATTGCATTACCAAGCAGGGTCCCTTCCTTTTCTGGAATGAACCCCAGTGTCGTTGAAATTCATACGCCAGCATTAAAGTAATATCATTCCATTTCACTGCTTTAATTTCAAAGTTCAGCTAAAGTATTCATAGATGGCTACAATATTTAGATTACACAAGCAGAAGTTAAGAGTGCGAGTTTTGTTACCATATTTTAGCTTATCTGTGACTGCAGCTCAGCTTGGTACGTACTAAATTTTACTATTGTTAATTGTTCAGAATCATTTAATTCAAGTTCAAAGTTAAATCTCTTATTTGCAAACTGCGTAGGTTCAAGTAGCTTTTGAAATGATTATTGAGGTAGCCCAAGACTAATCTTATTTTATTGAATTTCGTAGTGCTTCAGAAAAAAAGTTCACTATTAATTTCAATCACTAAATTATCTTTTTATTTTCCGGTTTTATTAATTCTTTTGCTAAATTAAGTCAGAGTGTAGCGAAATTTATTACTTCTGACGAACATTCAGTTTTCACACAACACGTGTCAACCTTCAGTAGCCACGCTTTTAGTGCTAATTATATGTGCATTAATCTTTCATTTTCATTTATTATAGAAGTTGTCCATAGGACCTGCGACCGTAATTTTCTCCAAATCTCAAATATCTAATTAACGCCAATTAATTGTTAAAGTAACGACCGCACATTTACTTTCTTTATTAATTTTACCCTTTTTTCAAAATTTATTTCCACCAATTTCATTTGCACTTTTCCGTTCATTTAGATGTAACCCTTTCCTCCCTCTTCACCGACAAATTAACTTCGGTGACGATTGATTTTCCCAAATTTCCATTAGGTGCAAGCGGTTTAATTTTTCACTGTCATTAGGGTCGATAAGTGGGGAGGTTACACGTGGCGATCTGGTGACAGGACAATCTTCGTATTTGAGGTTGTTCTGGACACGAATTTTGTATTGTGCAAATCTCGTAACAAAGTACTGGTTATGAACAGGTAGTTTCGTCAGCGAGAATAAGTAGTGGGAGGAATCCTAATTAGATTTGAGATTTGGCATTTATATTGAAAATTATTAAAATGAGTAAAGGCAACAATTACCAAAATTTGGTAGACTTGGATACAGATCAATCGGTCGAACAGTGGAAAACGCGCACCGTGGAACCCATTGTTCAGGGGCAGGCGGCTAGCATGAAAGACGCGACCGCCGAAACGCAACAAAGAGCAGAAATGGAATTTCAAACTTTAGAAAATGTTTCGGAATCGGAAGTGAAAATCAAATCTGAACTCCTTGATGACGAATACGGGGGGACAATTAAAGAGGCACCCGCTACTGAAGTAAAATCGCTGGTTACCGGGAATTTAACTGACTTATTGAATGTTTTGACTAACGAAAAAAAGGCTCAGTCTAGCAAGATAGAAACTCAATCAGCAGAAATTAAAGCTCAGGCTGCCAAGCAAGAAGCTCAGTCTGAAAAAATTGAACGGAAGCTAGACAATCAGAAAAAAGCTATTAATGTTGCTAACAACAATGTTGGCGTTGTTAACACAAAAGTTGATAAAATCAAAGAAGATATTGTTGTAATTAATACGGAAATCGGTAATCTTAAACAGGAAATGATAGGCGTTCAGGCGGAAACTGCGAGCATAAATACTCGTTATGATTCCGAAATTAGCAGAACCGAGAAAAGTGTAGGAGAAGCAGTTGATCCGATCATCGAGAATAAGGTGACGGAACAAATTCAATTAGTGAAAAAAGAGGATCAACAGAAGGTGGAAACTTTAAAGGCTTTAGTGTCCGAAGTAGATACTAAAGTGAGGAAGCAGGCTAATACCCGCGAAGAAAAAAATGGTTCAAATGGCTCTGAGCACTATGTGACTTAACTTCTGAGGTCATC
This sequence comes from Schistocerca nitens, assembly GCF_023898315.1. NCBI lineage: Eukaryota > Metazoa > Arthropoda > Insecta > Orthoptera > Acrididae > Schistocerca > Schistocerca nitens. The sequence goes on along the minus strand of NC_064617.1, from coordinate 703,783,650 downwards.
AGTCGTCTAGAACTTAGAACTAATTAAACCTAACTAACCTAAGGACATCACACACATCCATGCCCGAGGCAGGATTCGAAACTGCGACCGTAGCGGTTAACATTTTGAAAAATAAATTAATACTTCGGCGCGTATTGGCCGACCAGAGGCTGCATCGGAAGATGAGCTTCTCGCGGTTCCAGACTGAAGCACCTTTAACCGCACGGCCCCACTGGCCGGCCGAAAGGCGAAGAGAAAAAGAGGGAAGTGGAAACGCTTGCGACAACCACTTGCCAAGTAATTACGAGAGTGTCGGAATTAGAAAAGAAACTTGACGAAAAACAGAGCTATGTGCCAATCTGTGCACATAGTTCGGAATTGTTGACGAACGAGGAGCGGTTCGACCCCTTGAAAAAAGGCGGTATACACGCGACGGATTTCAGTAGAAATTGTGAAAGAGTTTTACCCAGATCATGGACTAATGAGAGAAAAATTAATGCGGCTATTGACGTGTTGGCTGGTGATGCCAAGCGTTGGGGCTTAAACCTCAACCTGACTTTTGACGAGTTTAAAAATTTGTTTCTGGCTGATTACTGGTCTGAGCAAAAACAACAAAGTGTCTGGCGCGAATTTGTCGTATCGAGGCCTTTCGATGCGAATTCGCGTGGCTCGATGAAGGAGTTTTGTGAGGGCTGGATCCGCAAGTTGGAATATTTGCGTGATCGCCGCACGGAATCCGAAATAGTCTGGGAACTCTACAAGAAGCTTCCAGATGATACAAAACGCTACGTAGGAAGCAATTACAAGACAATCAATGATTTCCTGGAAAGAGTTGAGGACGAGGACAATTGGCGCAATAATCGCGACAGTGGTAGAGGCCGTGGTAAGAACAAGGGGTCCACAACAACGATAACCATGACAATAATGCATACCGCAACCATGGCAGCAATAACAATAGTAGTTCGGACCGTAATAACAATCGGTTCAGTGCAAATAATATCAGGAATGACGGAAACCAGTATCATACTAGCGTGATACGGGCTTCGCAGAATAGTAATAACGCTAGAGGGTGTGATCAGCCGCCTCAGCAGTATCCGGGGAGCGTATCTGCTGGGACGAGACAGTGAAACCATTAGCCGCGCCGGTGAGGGGCCGACCGCGCTTGGAGAAATTTTGGCGGCTCAATAACAGTAGAAAACCGAGGTGTCGTCGTTATGAAAATTCCGTATGGAATAATCAACGGCGGGAGTGTGTGCCAGTATTAGGAGAAAGGAGTGCGCCCACAAGTAGTAGATCAGCTGTAGACACGGCAGTAGAAAATACATTCACTGTCAGTGAGAACAATTTAAGTAGTGTTCCGGAAATCGATTATAAAGTGGCAGCTGTAACACCCACAGCGGAACTGGAGATTGAGTTTAAGAATGATTCGCAAGTATTGAGAGAAGATCAGATGTCGGATAACACGTCCGTCATCGAGCGAGGGGATGCAGAGAGGGATGAGGTCTGGTTAAGGCAGTTCGGTCGCTTAATACTATGAACTAAGAGATTATAGGGGCCTGTACGGGAGAAGTGTTTATGGGGAGCGCGGGCAGGATTTGCCGCGTCTCGTCCCGCAGGAAGATAGAGTTTGTGAAGTGATAGAAAGTTCTGGCCCTAACCGGCAGACTTTACCAGAAATAGTTTATGTTAATGGGGAGCATGAGCAAGATTCGTCGTGTTTCGTCCCGCAGGAGTTGGATGTTGAAGTAGTAACGGAAAGATCTGGCCCTAACCGGCAGACCTCACCGAAAGTTATAGTGGTAGAAGTAGCCGACCCATCCGACGCAAAACTCCACTTTAAACGTTGCGAGAGTATTAAGGGGAAAGATTACGAAAATTTTAGTGATAGCCTGACACGATTGGTAGAAAAGCACGTAGATAACAGCGTTTATGAGGTTAGAGCTGACGTTATACGGTCGGACGGCAGCAGTGTAGGTTGCGCAGATCCAGAGGAAGTAATTGCAGATACTACTGGGCACATTCCTCCAGGTAGTTTGGCAGATGAGATCAATCTGACCAAAGAGGAATCAACGAAGGCGACAATTAGCGAATTGATAGCAAAGCAACACTCACTAGCTGACGAGTTACAGGAAAAGGTTTCGGTGTTGGAGGCGAAGCTACAGACTAAGCTTCAGGACAAACGTGTTGAAATTAAAGCTGTATGTGAACAGATGTTGAAAAAGCCGCCAGATAAGCCGGATTTAGGATCAAAGCCGGATGGTTTTTTCTGGAATGACCTGGATATAGACGAGGATTTATTGTGGGAAAATAAAGAAACAGTCGAGGATAAGTGTAGACAAAAGTAGTGTCTGTTAATATGCACGGCCTACAACTGAACTTGTTGATTGACACCGGTGCAGAATTGAGTGCTGTATCTGGGAAAATATTTCAGTTATTGGAAGACAGACCTGGTATCATAGTTACGCCAGTTAAAGGAGTGAAAATTATCGGTGCTACAGGGAAGGCCAGTAAATCGGTCACAAAACCGATTTTTGTCAACTTCGAGATATGTGGGGCACGATTTGAACAAGAGTTTGTCGTCATGCTAGACTTAACTACGGAAGTAATTATCGGGTTAAATTGGCTATTAAAATTCCGTGCAGTTATTAATTGCGAAAGCTAAACTTTGACATGTACGTCACAGGATAAAACAATAATAGTTAGTTTTGACGAGGCAGGAGACGGTGTGCATAGGCAATATCAGCCTATACACATTGTTAACTGGCCGTATGCCATTGACGTAGGCATGAATTTGAACTAATGTAACGTGAGGAATCTCGGCATTGACAATAGTGTAGGAAGTGAAATGGAAGGTATTGTAGACGGGGTGTCAAACGTAACACACGAACAAAAACGAGGACTGTATGAAGTAATAATGAGGAATAAGTGTTTTCAGACAAACCAGGACTAGTGGAAGATACAATGAAATTCCCTCCACGGATTGACATTAGTATTGGTGTGAAAAAAGATCGTTGCGAGAAATAATGAAGCTAAAAGCCGATGCTCGCATACGTCGTCATGACGCTAAAGCGCGTTTTGCTAAGTTTGCACTCGGAGACTTAGTATTTGTAAAAGCTCATGAGAAATCGAACGAGATAGACAGTGAAATCTCTACATTTAAGTTTGTTTATAATGGACCTTATAAAGTCATTGGTATACCTCACACAAATGCTTATTGCTTAGAGTATCCAGGATCTGGAAAACTATTAGGTATACGGAAAATTGTAGACTTGAAATTGTACCAACCAAAGATTGATTAATACCACAGAATGGGTAATTTGTACAATATGTAAATATAGAGTGTAAGATTTAAGGATTTGCCATGTTGCCATGCTTCTGCCTGACCAAGAGGACATTAAAGAAGTTGTAATTAATAATTAATTAATTTTGACTAAATGTTTTAAGAGTAACTGATTATTAATCAATTGAAAAATCCAAGCTGCTAGTTTAAGTTTCCAGTTGAGTCACAGTAGGTTAAGGAATGTAAATATGATTTTGTAACTAGCTGTAAGATTTCATAAATATGTGATTTACTAGTCATTGCCGATGTACTTAGACGCTGTTTTAAGTTTCAGGCTAGTACATGCGTGTGATAATGGACAGTGTTGAGTTATCCAGTGTGGTAGTGTTAATGGACTCCTTGAGATTACTCGGGAGTGAGTTTTCCCGAAAATATTCAGTGAAACGGACGTTCTGAAAATGCTGTTTCACAGGCGAGTGAGATCAAGCGTGCCGCACAGGCTGGCGCAACAATACTGGTGAGGTGGACCTGCTGTCGGCTCTTGTGCCGCTCTCGGCATTCTTTGTGCTTGCGCGTACGGAAGGCGGAGTTGTTTTTCTTCCCGGACAGCTGCTGTGAAAGAATTCTGCTGTAAATATTTTTTTTCGATCTGCTGTATATTATTTTCTTGTTTAGCATTAAGTGGACTCTCATGACGAGAATATTAATTATGAAAAGTTTATATAAAAATGTGTATTCCATGTAACTAATTATTGATTTGCGTATTTTGATCTACCTGTTTTTTATGACAATGTACTATGGTTAATTTTGTAAACAGTATTCCATTACTTGATAATGTTAGGAATTTTGCTGATTTAGAATAGCTGAACCATTTTCTGTGTTTTCTATGAATTTTAATGTATTGTCAACCTCTTTTCTTTTGTGTAAGATGACAGAGTGGAATAAGGTTAGAAGTGTCTCCACTCAATTATTATGGTCTAAAATTTGAAATTTGGTTTATGGTTAATTAGCATAATGCCAAATTTTCTTGATGTTTTGAGCATATGCATTTCCGCAGATTTCTTTTATACTTTTTGGGACAATTTCTGAGTCTGCTTAGGTTACACAAACATCCTCAAACAAAGTGGGGCACGTGTAATGCCGGAGATACATATCCTCCTATTTCCATCTATTGTACTATAAATTTCTTTCCTTATTTTGTTACCTGACGATATGACATTTCTGTGTCTTTATATATTGTAATTGTTTTACAATTTGTATATGTATATATATTTATGCATTTATGTCAATGTATAATTGGTTTGTTTTGTAAATATTGTTTGTATTTTAACGCTGAGTCTGGTCTAGGGAAAACTAGGCTATCGAACGACTACATCGATAGGTCGTGTTGAGATCCAAAGTGTTTAGGACCGTTGGTAGTGTTAACTCTGCCGCATGGAGCACGGGCAGAGGGAGTCTGGCTGGAGTAGGGCGGTGGAGCAGGTGTGTTGTGTGACACTCCCGCGAGTTGCCGCGCTTTCGGGGTTTGGCAGCCTGTAATTGCGCTCGACTTGCTATGATGGTTTCTGACACGGTGTACCGGACAGGAAGCATTATATGGCGCACATCAAGAGCCCGTTTCGTCTGGTGACCGTGTCGAGAAGAAGGCGCGTCAACTTCCAGCTTCTGCAACAGCGACGGCCGACAATGAGAGACTGGTGCCACCTCCCCGATAGACGATTGCAAACCTTCTATCAACCAACAAGGAAGACTAAAAGCACGTAAAGTTTTAGAACTGTATGGGAGGCCTCAGCTTTTCAAACTGTCACAACACATAAATACAGCAACTTAGCATGAACCTTTGTGGCTCGTTGTCCCAATTTCATTACCAAGCATGGTCCCTTCCTTTTCTGGAATGAATCCGAGTGTTGTTGAAATTCATACGACAGCATTAAAGTAATATCATTCCATTTCACTGCTTAAATTTCAAAGTTCAGTTAAAGTATTCATAGCTGGCTACAATATTTAGATTACACAAGCAGAAGCCGGCTGGAATGGCCGAGCGGTTCTAGGCGCTTCAGTCTGGAACCGCGCGACCGCTACGATCGCAGTTTCGAATCCTGCCTCGGGCATGGATGTATGTGCTGTCCTTAGGTTAGTTAGGTTTTAGTAGTTCTAAGTTCTAGGGGACTGATGACCTCAGCAGTTAAGTCCCATAGTGCTCAGAGCCATTTGAACCATTTTGAACCTGGAGCAGAAATTATGAGTGCGAGTTTTGTTACCATATTTTTGCTTATCTGTGACTGCAGCTCAGCTTAGTACGTACTAAATTTTACTATTGTTAATTGTTCAGAATCATTTAATTCATGTTCAAAGTTAAATCTCTTATTTCTAAATTGCGTAGATTCAAGTAGTTTTTAAAATGATTGTTGAGGTAGCCCAAGACTAATCTTATTTTATTGAATTTCTTAGTGTTTCAGAAACAAAGTTCACTATTAATTTCAATCACTAAATTATCTTTTTATTTTCCGGTTTTATTAATTCTTTTGCTAAATTAAGTCAAAGCGTAGCGAAATTTATTACTTCTGACAAACATTCAGTTTTCACACAACACGTGTCAGCCTTCAGCTGCCACGCTTTTAGTGCTAATTATATGTGCATTAATCTTTCATTTTCAGTTATTATAGTAGTTGTCCATAGGACTGGCGACCGTAATTTTCTCCAAATCTCAAATATCTAATTAACGCCAATTAATTGTTAACATAACGACTGTGCCTTTACTTTCTTTATTAATTTTCCCCTTTTCTCAAAATTAATTTCCACCAATTTCATTTGCATTTTTCCTTTCATTTAGATGTAACCCTTTCCTCCCTCTTCACCGACAAATTAACTTTGGTGACGATTCATTTTCCCAAATTTCCATTAGGTGCACGCGGTTTAATTTATCACTGTCATTAAGGTCGGTAAGTGAGGGGGAAGTTACAAGCTTCTGCAAAACTTTGCTAATCTTCAGGATTTTGTGTTCTTTAAAATTTGGCACGCTCTTTTTGTTGCTTCTGCAACAGCAATCAGACCCGTTTTGTGTATCATGGGGGATCAGTAATACCACTTATTAATTTATGTGGTTCATGACTCTCAATTGCCATCGATACCATCTCTTTGAAATCATTCCACATATTTTCTACGCCTCCTTGATCAGATCGTAAGGAATGGAGACTATCTCTTAAAAAGGCGTTAAGAGCATTTTTATCAGTTTTTTTAAGGTGTACTTTGCGTTGCTTTGTCATGGTTGTGGGTGTTAGGGTATTCAGCCCAGTAGCAACTTCCTTGTGATCGTTAATCTCTGTATTCGTCATGATAATTTTTTTCAACAAAGACAGAGAAATAGGTGGTTTCACCAAGATTCGATCCGGCACTCTCTCGGTTCACACGCACGCACTTCACCGAATTTCTTTGGACCCAACAACTACGGGCCTCAACGCCAAACACTTTTCGTTAAACTGAAACTGCAGCAACAAACAGCTAAAGGGCTAAACACGTGCCTATACGCGATTTTTTCTTTTCTGTTCCTTTTTACGGGTGTATATAACAGGGAACAAAATCGGCGAAATTGCTTGTCAAAGATAGGATGAGAAATAATATGGGTCATATACCCCAAAAGAGCGCCTCGATATCTGTATCACATGGGAGCCATACCCGCTGACCACCTTACCCAATACCCTGTCTGATAAACGATAGATTTCGCATGTTGACAAAATTGTCCCAATACTGAGTCATTTGCAAGAAGTTACAATATGCAGTAAGCATGTATTGCTGAACCGTCAAAAAAGTCTTCTACTTTGGGAAGAAAGGAATTTGGGGCGCCTCGATATCTGTATCACATGGGAGCCATACCCACTGACCACCTTACCCAATACCCTGTCTGGTAAACGATAGATTTCGCATGTTGGCAAAATTGTCCCGATACTGAGTCATTTGCAAGAAGTCACAATATGCAGTAAGCATGTATTGCTGAACCGTCAAAAAAGTCTTCTACTTCGGGAAGAAAGGAATTTGATTCCGCCCCCAGAACCAATTCTCCAGGTGACCATTGCAGATAAATCTATGTGGAGGCTAGTCCGAGGAACCACGTCGACGACCTGTAGTCATGTCATTAATTCCAGTTCAGTTTAGACGTTTATTAGAAGCTATAGCGCACGTCATTTATGACGGCGGCCGAGATTAGGTTCGTCCTGCGCATCTGACGTCACAAAACACAGTCAGCCAATGAACAGAGAACGACGTTGCCAGAGCTCGACTGCAGTGGAGAGCACGGAGGAGTGTCTGCAGTTTTAGAAACGTTCAGTCATATATAAAGTAATAGAACAAAAGCAATGTCTTGATAACACACTTTCTTTTATAGAAAGTTTGGAAAAAGCATTCTTTATACCAGTTGCTTCATATTCTATTAATTAATTAAACCAAACAAGCAACAAGCCTCCTAATTCAGGCGATAGGAAGGAAAGGTGTTTCTATCAATCTCACGAACTGCTTTTTCTCAGTAAAGAACAGCGGTAATTGCTTATTAGCTATTGTACTTCGACGAAGTGTGAGTAATTCATAGTCATATCAACAGTGTTTGTCGGTATTTTGCGTGATATTTTAGAGACCTCAATGAGTTTCATTGAATGACGCGCTCTGTTAGCGTAATGGTTAAGGTGTAAGTGTGCTAAGCAGAAGGTCATAAATTCAAACCTAGTGCGGTGCTTAATATTTTCTTTATTTGAAAATAATATCGAAGTGTCTTACTTCATGAATTTTATTCGTTTGAATGTAATTTTTTGAAATTTCTAGTGCTTTGTCTCTTCATTAACCCTTTCGCTGCTACAGAGACGCGCTCCCCGCATTCCGCACTGTGCGCGATTTTGTCATCACTGCACCGCTCCCTTGTGCAGACGCATGGTGTTCCGACACTCGTCACTCAATTTAACAAAAACAATTTGGCCCAAAAATTTGATTTTTACACATCTTCTTGAATGATACCTTCCGTCCATAAATGACTTAATTGTGTTTCGATGTTCAACTCAGTTATTGTGCAGCATTAAATGTAGTAAACCACTGCACGAAATTTTGAAGAGTTTGCAGAGGTAAAAGTCCAAAGCGTATACTTTCCGTATGGTCGATTTTAGTTGCCACAATGTTGAGAATGAAATGTGGACAAGATACCTAAATTTCATATAAAATTTACTGTATAACAATATCTCATTTAATTTAAATACCAGATAGGTGTCGCATGTAATTTTGAGAAATATTCCATCTTTCGTGACTGTAATAAAAGTTTTATTTACACCTGGCGCGTTTGACTTTATTTTAAAGCACTTAAGTCAATGAAAGGTAAGGCACATACACAATGGTACTCATGTTCTCTTTCTTGTTTTTGCTCCACAGTCGCAGTTTTACCAGTGGTATTGAAATATATTCCTCTTCTGCAACTGTAATAAGTGTCTTATTTAGATCAGACGCCTTTTTCTCTTTTGAAGCATCTTCAGTAGACAGTAATTTATTTCCTCCACTGCCAAGTCACTTTTCGTAGTTTTGTGCTGCTGTAATACAATATTCAACGTTTGTGTCGGCTGATCAGTGTTTTTGCATATAAATGCTGTTCGTGTGTGCCACACACAAAAATTATATTTGACATAGCTCAGAGCACTTCACTGATAGACAGTATATTCAAGTCCTAACGTTTTTGGAAGTCTACAGTTTTGTTTAATGTATTTTATCTACTTCCTTTTGACTGCTTGAAGTGCTTTAAAATAAAGCCAAACGCGCCCGGTGTAGATAAAACTTTTGTTAAAGGCGCGAAAGATGGTATATTTCGCAATATTACATGCGAAACCTATCTGGTACCTAAATTAAATGACATTTGTTATACAGTAAATTTTATCTGAAATTTAGGTATCTTGTCCGCATTTCATTCTCAACATTGTGGCAACTAAAATCGACCATACGGAAAGTACACGCTATGGACTTTTACCTCTGCAAACTCTTCAAAATTTCGTTTAATGGCTTACTACATTTAATGGTGGCCAATAACTGCGTTGAACATCGAAACAAAATTAAGGGTATACAGAATGCCCAATGCTTACAATGTGAAATTGAGCTAAAAGTTAGGAACATTTCCTCATTTGTTATTTGGATGATACTCTTGATTTTTTCACAGAAAGCAGAGATATGTTTTGCTTTTATGCTGAATTATTAATTTTGAAAAAATAATGTATAGTTTTTCAGATATTTTATTTTTTGTAAATGTTAAAAAAAGTTATACATTTTAACAAGTATTTTAAAATTACATCCATTAATACAAAATAATTCCACATATCTTTTAATTCAGATATATTACAAGGTCTTAAGGAACAACTACAGAAAATTTCATCTTTCTACTATAAATAGGCCCTGAGAAAATGTACCTTATACACAAAAAATCTAAAGTTACGGGAAATTAACTTCAAAGTTTTTACTTCAATACAAGCCTGCTCCATAGCTTGTATCATCAGAATCGTCCAACAGCTTCCTCTTGATGGCTCTGCTATACTGTCTAGCCATCTTTGAATATACTTTTATGGCATTATCTGAAGACTTGAGCCGCTCCTTGTCCAAACAAAGCACAGCTGCGGCAGTTCGTAGTCCTACACAGAGCCCCAACTTCTGCAGAACTTTGCACTTTGTTATATTGCCCTTATTGAATGATGAAACAGCATCATAAACGCCAAAGTGAAGTGTGTTTATACCGACAAACACAGTTTTAGGTAGTCTATTCCATATCACATGGTTCACACACTCATTTGGATTTTGAGTCCGGCCATGAAGACATTTCTTTAGTAGACTAATATCTGCGAGGTCTCGGAATATTGGTTTTATTTCATCCATTATGGCAGGGGACAGGTGATGAGGGTGATTGTATTGTTTCTTAGTTACCTTGCCTCTGTTGTACTTGCACCAACTATCGTCTCCTTTTGGACATAGCCCTTGTTGGGGATTCTCATTGTTTGAAGCTGTATGAAAAAGCAGAGCCCAGACCGCTATTCTCATTAATTCTGCATCTGCTGTATTCTGTCTTATTGCTAGATCATAGCACTTCTGAATATGATCTACTGTAGCATCTGCCAGTCTATTTTTCCCATCTAAAGTTTTTCCATCGCTAAATTTCTTGCCTTTCATGCTAGCCTTGAGCTGTCGAAGTCTTGATCCCATCCTTTTCAGAACATGGCCAACACACTCCAGTTTGGAAATTTTCACATCTCTACCATAGGGTCTCGGTTCCTTAATTTCTTTGAAAGCCTTTGAGTCACCATCTCCAAGATAATTTATGTATCTAACGTTGTACCATTTTACTGAGCGTTGATAAATACTTCTTACACCAGCAACTTCCATACCACCACTTGACCCATAGTAATTTGCCATGCACTCCTCTTCATGTTTATTTTTCATGTTCTCCTTGCATCTGCAATGCTTGGAAAGTATTGCCACATCAACTACCTTACCAGTGTCCACACTACACCATTCAGAGATGTGTGGCCTCTCTTCTGCCAGCTTCCATCAAAAGCTATGGACAAGTCTCTGCTATTATTATTTTCAACAACTGCTTCCTCAACAGCATCTCTCATGTTTTCCTGTGCCACATCTTCTACAGCAGAGCCTATTGCAATTACGTTAAATTTTGAAGGTGGAGGAGGGAGGTTCATCACACCACACAACATGGCACCTGCAGCCCTGCCCTTTCCTATACACCGTGATCCATAAACCAGTCTAATGTTTATATCGTATAGTTTACCTGTATCTGCAGTAACATGTGAGGAATTGAAGAAAGTAACACTGTGTTTTCAATAACTGCACATCAACTCTAATTCACAAGCCAAGTCCTACATGTAAGTTTGTTTGCAATGAAACACCACATTTTCCACATTGTTTGCAGCACACATTGTTCTCCAAAACGTCTGATAATAAAGAGACGTTAATTACCCCATATTTTGTAGTCCCAGCATTTAGTTTCTTCTTCAATTCCAGCTAGTTTTCTTCTTGAAGCACTTTCCGGTGTAATGGCTCAATGAATCACTACCAGTGTTGAGGTTAGTCGCTACTGGGACATCAGATACTGATGAAGATGAATCAGACTAATTTTTGGTACACTTTACTTTCTTGCGCCAATGTACACGCTTTGTAAATACCTTCAGACTAGGTCTTGGCATGTTGAAGGAAAGAAAATTCAATGACTTCTCCACATACGACTTTCACAACAATGACATGGATGTACTCACAAAGGAAACAATACAAATGGTGCAGAATCTATTGTCAACTGTCTAGCAGTGCAGCCAACAGAAAAGCTAACTCTCTTGTGCTCAGTTATATCTCTGGTAAGGCTGTCTATATCAGGTGTATTTCGCGTCTCATATACAAGGTGCGGAACATCGTGTGTCGAAATTATTCTAAAAAATTATTTAAAATAGTTCTATTCACGTCAACCAAATATTTCATAGAAAAACTCATTCCGTATACCCTTAAGTCATTTATGGGGGGAAGGTATCAGTCAAGAAGATGTGTAAAAATCAAATTTTTGGGACAAATAGTTTTTGTGAAATCGAATGATAAGTGTGTCAAAGCAGTCGGAACACCATGTGTCTGCACAGGCGAGCAGAGCAGTGATGACAAAATCACGCACAGCGCGGAATGTGGGGAGCACGTCTTTGTAGCAGCGAAAGGGTTAATGCGGCCGTGGTGGCTTTACTTCAAAAACTGCGCGCTCCCCCCTAAACGTAAGTTTGCGACCTATACTATACTATGGCGCTGCTTCTCTTCGCCCGTGCGTCGTGTGCAACTGGCAACGCAGCAACTCCCGCGTCTGGGCGGGCATGCGCGAGCCGCCAGGATAAAAGAATTGAACTATAGTAAGTCTGCATCAAGAGCGAAACACTTCCATCGTGTGACTCGCGAGGCTTACGTTGTTACATATACCAACGAACAAGCGGTGATAACAGCTGGTATTATGTAGTGATCACCCGCAACCTCGAGATGTCGTGTGTGTGTTTGTGTTTGTGTTTGTGTGTGTGTGTGTGTGTGTGTGTGTGTCCCGCCCAAAAGCTCACTGCAATATTAAACTCTCGAATGCGACCTACGTCAATTGGCGAAGCAAGGGTCACTTCTCGTACGATAATTAAGAGTCGTGTCGTGATGGTATGCGTTTCACGGGTAACAATCATAATAACAGAAACAAGCCTCCTTAGTACGCGGCTTTGTCAGAATCTCGTAACGTGGTTTAATTATATGGAATTTCCATATAAATCGGCCGGACATTTGCCGCATTTTTTCGCGACTAGTTTGGGAAGGGGTAAGATCTGTGTGATATAGTATGCCTGATATAAAATACAGATTTCCAATATTTTTTATTATCTGCAAAATGGTAAGCTAGGGTCGTTTATGTTAAAGTACGGCACCCCGATTTTTATCAGTAACTGAATTCGAATTCCATGTGCAACGATCAATGAAAATCGTCTAAGTTATATTCCGTTTCACAAAACGTGCCCTTGTAAGGACAGAGTCCTTGAGGCAGCGTGGTTTGAGAAGTTTTCATTTTCTTGTTTTAAGCGGGCGCCTGAGGTACGACAAAAATCATCAACTATCTGTTTTAAAAATGAGATTTCTTCGAAGAAGAAGAAGAACCACCATGTAATCGGAATACACCCTAGCTGTGAAACACCCGCACTTAAGAGTTTTAAAGCTGACAGATGATCAGCAACTTGCCGCAACAGCGGTTCAAGAAGCAGGATAAAGAAAGACATTGAGAGCAGACTGGCCTGAGGCACTCTCCGGCAGGGAACTGACGCTGCAGTTTTCCTGGACAGGTTAGAAAGTACTGCATGTGCAGGATCGAGGTAAGCGTAACTAACGCGATCAAATGTCTTAGAAAAATCTGAGAAGGCAAAATCAGAATGAACAGATGTTACAGGCGCCGCCGAAACCACATCCCTATATTCTGCCAGTGGAGTCAAAATTGCACGCTAAGGAACGCAACATTGATGTTTATCAATCATTCAGCCAAAAAATAACGACAATCTGATATTTACAGCCCGTGCAACAGTTTTGTTGTCGAAACTGTGTAGCGTAGGGTACGAAGATCAGCCGCTATTAAACGGCCCTGATGCCTCTGGAGTGAGAACAGTTTTCCCCAGCTTGAATTAGCAGCGCAGTTCTCATCCGCTAAATCTCATTTAGAGTGAAAGTAAAAGAAGAACCCAAGAGTTCCCAAAACTGTAAATCAAGTTCTTTCGGAAGGCCGCCGGACCAGGGGATTTATGGGCGGGGGAACTAGCAACTAAATCAGATACCTCATCTTTCTGAAAATCCGCTAAAAACTCAATATCTGGTCAGGCGCTATTACCTACCAAGGATCGCCAGGAACGGATGCCCGTGGTGTCATCCGCGGAATACGACAGCTGTGCATAGCACTGATGTACAGATTGAGTCACCTCACCTTGGGTAGTCAACTGAGGCCGCCATGTGCGGTGAGGGAGGTAACAAGGGGGCGACGGCAAGTGCGATGGCACCGATGGTGAAGCAGGTGATACGAGGATGTCAGTTCCATGTTAACGATAGAACGCTGCTTAGACCCCCCTCAACGCTTCCACCTCTTGCTTCTTAATCAGTAGGCTACCAACTTAGCCTCGGTCTGTCGAACGTCAGTGATCCTCAGAGGGACATCACAGACACGTGCATTTAATCCACGTAAAACGACATAACACAATTCACGTGTGTCCCGAAAGTCTCTCGCCCTTATAGCACAACAACGTATCAGTGTTTTTCGAACACGCGTCTTTGCACACTCAGACCACTATTACAATAAGGATGGGTAACGCTCTACTGAGCAGAGGCAAGACTTTCACTAAGCACCAGTTACGGCGTCAGCGGACCCGTCAGCAAGATGAGGAACGTAGGGCATCTGCTGAGAGTGACAATATTTCGTGATTTGGGAGGGGGGGGGGGGGGCGGCGATGTTCACAGTCGCTGCATAAGCACAGTGAGCACTGAGAGCCGCAGGAATAACGTCGACAGCAAGAATCTGACGCCACAAAACATCGAACAATTATAACCTGCCAACTCTGCAATTTACGTCGCAGTAAAAAATGTGAATTTCACCAACGTCGGAAATTTATATTCTCAAACGTTCCTCAAAAGCATCGTACGAAAAAAGTCATGCAGATCATACCTAAAATTAAAGTAAGTAAAAACTGGCCGCATCACGCAATTGAAAACCACCACCCAGCAAAAGGTACCAAGGATTCTTACGCAAACGATGAGAGGATTCCTCTCTGTAAAATTTCGAGCGCGTTACCGTTAGAATAATGTGAGACGGTGCATAAAGCACGCCCAGGGTAAGGCCAAAAAATCGACAACCAAACCCACGGCCAGGATCGAGGACTTCAACATCAGTCACGGGAGTATTTTACGGTAAAATAAAGCGGTACCCGGCGAATCTTCAGGAGAACATTAAAAAAGTTCGTAGGTGCAGACAGTTATTGAAGATATCTAAGGCAGATAAAATGCGATTGCTATCACACTGTCAAATTAGCAGCTGATGTATATAAGTTTCTGACAAGAGTAATATACAGAAAAATGGAGAAGGTAATTGAGGATCTGTTGGATGACGTAGTTTTAGGAAAGGTAAAGGCACCATGGAGGTGGTCTTGACGTTGCGCTTGCCACTGTTATAAAATTTAAGAAACATCAGGAAACCTTCATGTAACCATAGAACTTATCGACCTAGAAAAATCCTTCGACAACAAAAATATTAGAAGATATTCGAAGTTTTTAAAAAAAGTATAAGCTGTTAGGGAGGAAAATTAATATACAATTTGTACAAGAAGTAAGATAGAAAAATAAAAACGGAAGGCCAATGAATTTTACACAGCCTTTCTCTACGTATTTTTCATTTTCATTGTTTATATTAAGCTCCTCACATTTTATTTCATGAATCTTTCCTACCGTCGAACATTTCAGTTTCTTCACATTTTTTCTTGCAGCCATTTCGCTTTGGCTTGCCTGCATTTTCCACTAATTTCTTTCTCATGTTTTACCTATTCCTGAATTCCTTTCGTTTCTGGACTCTTTTCGCGTTTGCTTCTTTCGTCGAACAATTGCATTATTTCGTCTGCCACTCAAGGTTTCTTAGCCGTTACCTATATTTATCTGCCGAACTTCTCTGATTGCCCTTTCTAAAGACATCCATTCTCCTTCAACTGAACTGCCGTATTTGTATTCATAAAGCAGTACATACAGCCTCAAAGAACTACAAATGCACATCATCATTCCTTAATACCTCATTATCGCACTTATCTTTCCAACATTCACCTACTCTTGAGGATTACAGAATTATGATGTGTGCTATATTTTCTCCTGGGTAAGTCTTACTGTGGTGTCACCGCCAGACACCACACTTGCTAGGTGGTAGCCTTTAAATGGGCCGCCGTCCGGTATTATACGTCGGACCCGCGTGTCGCCGCTATCAGTGATTGCAGACCGAGCGCCGCCACGCGGCAGATCTAGAGAGACTTCCTAGCACTCGCCCCAGTTGTACAGCCGACTTTGTTAGCGATGGTTCACTGACAAAATACGCTCATTTACCGAGACGATAGTTAGCATAGCCTTCAGCTACGTCATTTGCTACGATCTAGCAGGGCGCCATGTTCAGTTGCTATGGCTATTGTAAATAAAGTACAGACAAGAGCTACGTTCAACATTAATGCATTAAAGTATTCCACCAGCTACATCCTTTTTTTCTAGTCTACATAACTTGTCCTGTTCCAGACCTCACGCCAGCCTTCGTGAGCTTAAACGCGTGCCTTTCGGCTTCCTCCAAACTCCGTGGGTTGGCTCCTGCCAATCCACAACACTTACAATCCAGAATGTGAAATTTATTATGTCTGATCTCTCATTCCTATTATCTTGCACCTAATCTCCCATAACTGTGTCTTCTATTACTTCCCCTTTCCAGTCCCCAAGATTGTTTCATCCACTTCATATATAAACTGAGTCACTAGCTTAATGCCCTCATGTACTAACTCTAATGTTTCTCCTTGTGACGTCGGAATACATACCTGAAGATCTGCCGGAACGTCTCTCTGCTTGGCTGAGTGGTAAGGAGCTTGCCTACCATGCAGCGGGCCTGGGTTCGATTCCCGACCTGTTCGGAGATTTTCTCCGCTCGTGCACTGGGTTTACTGTTTCCCACATTATCATCTCATCGCCAGCGACACGCAAATCCCCAACGTTGCATCACCTGAAATAATACTTGCAACCTAGATGCCGAAATTCCCCAAACTGGTCCTCCTAGCCATTAATGCCATTTCAGCTGCCGCAACAACTGTTGTTGTTGAGTTTGATTTGCTGACAGCACATGTGTGCCTGTGTGTGTGTGTGTGGGGGGGGGGGGGGGGGGCACGCGCGAATCTGTGAATCTGTGTGTGTGTGTGTTTTGTTATTGTTGTTGTTGAAAACTATATGTGAATCACCGTGGCTTTCCAGAAGGAGATGAAGTCACACTGAACAGATTTCTTCTGATATGTTACAGTGGTGTGGCGTGGAAGGTTTCTCATTTGATAGGAAGGAATGAGGATTCAAGTTTAGCGTCGCTCAGGCTCGAATGGGACACTGATAATGATAACAGTCATGTAATTTAAAACGAAACTAACCTGGCAGTCAAGTGATCTGAATACACCACCTAAAATTTATAAATGGCTTGTAAATTATAGGTTGCAGCGATCAGTCGTCCTTTTTAAATTTTATTCTGCAGATCTATATTTCGGCTAGAAACTAGCCATTCTCAATGCTAAGAATACAAGAAGTACATTGGGCTTCATCCACAGTTCATACTACTGTTTGCGGAAGGCAGGCTGTATGGAGAACACATCGGTTGGTTACATGGCGCCATTTATGTGAACTTCGTAGTTCACGAAGATGGCGCCATGTAACCAACCGATGTGTTCTCCATACAGCCTGCCTTCCGCAAACAGTAGTATTCAATGAAGTGTGGATGATGCCCGACCAACAGGCATTACATGCATTGAGCGAAAATAATTGTGGTATGTAATATACGAACCATATGAGTTAAACAATTACTTGTAACTTTTTATGACATCATCTAACTATGTACTTCTTGTATTCTTAGCATTGAGATTTCTAGCCGAAATCTAGATCTGCCCAATAAAATTTAAAAAGAACGACTGATTTCTGCGTTCTATAATTTACGAGTCAATATAACAGTCGCTGAGTGCAACAGCTTTCTGAATGGAAGGTAACCTGATTTATAAAGGGGTTATCAGTCTGGGATCGAGTCCCCTCCGGCCCAAATTGGCACACTTGTCTGACTGTAATAATCTAAAATTCAGTGGAATGTTTACGGCTTCCCTAAAATTTGTTGCAATGAGGATTTGACGCAGAACATGTACACTATGTGATCAAAAGTATCCGGACACCTGGTTGAAAATTACTTACAAATTCCTTGCGCCCTCCATCGGTATTGCTGGAATTCAATATGGTGTTGGCTCACCCTTAGTCTTGATGACAGCTTCCACTTTCGCAGGCACACGTTCAATCATTCTATTACACTTCAAGTTCTGTCCGAGAGTCTCTGCCCGAGAATTTGCAAATCGTGATCGTAATGTTATCAGATTGACTCTTCCTCACCTATCGCTGCAGCCCTCACTCACTAGCCCGTTAATTTAAGGGATGGAAGTAGTTTTCGTCATCCGTGTGCAAATTGTGTAAAATTTGTGATGTGTATAGTCGTATGTGTTTTGTATGTCCTTAGGCGGTGACTGATGTTATAGAGACATAATAATATTTATTTTCTTGTTTGAGTAAAACTATTTTTTTTTTTGCTTTAGAGCAGATGCATTATTCTGCCCATTAAATTGTTATATTTAATGACCGATAAGAAAAAATAGCTGATGTGTGTAAAACATAAAATCCTACTATTGGAATATTAGAATTTCGGAAGGATCTGTAGAACGACAGAATTATATCTGTAAATTAATACTGGTCTTTTGCTGACATCCTTCATCTCTCACATTCGCTTTTACTTTCCCTTCTCGTGTGTTTGTACTGTTAATACGTGAATGTTAATGTGTGTTTGAGCAATAGTAAGCACAACGTTGGTTTCACTCATCGTATAATATATTTTTATTTTGTAGTAATGACACCCCTTTCATGTTATAGAGAGGTCTTTTAGTGCATAGGCGGGTGAGTTAAATTGTATGAACGGAAATGACCGGCTTGGTGAAGATTGCTTGGCCGCCATTCCGGCTGTCTCATTGACATAGCTACGAATTGCCGTAATCATTCAGACTCATCTTGTTATTTAATGTGCGAATTCCGATTTGGCGTTGTAAGAACGTTGATACACTTGAGATATTTGGAAATTCTCTCGGTATCAAAAATATTGTAAGGGGTTCGCCATCCTGCTGGAGCAAATGTAATCTCAATGTATTGCTCACTCGTTAGAACGACAATATACAGGCGCTGCCTGAGACATAAAATATCTTTGTCCCCGTCAAAAGAGAGCTGCAATAGACTCACAGGTCAGAGCAGTCTCTGCCGCTGTTGCAATCCCTCGCTGCTACAGTGTAGTTGTAGTCTGTCGCAGGTACAGCACAGTTTACAGTAAGTAGTTGTTAAAGTCACAGTGCGGAAAAAATTGTAAAATTTTATTATATGGAACTGAATAATAATTGTGATAAGCCGCAGAGCTAAATGATACCATGGAATGAGATGATGATGAACAAGTGAATAATTGTTAATATAATGAAAAATCAACAGTGTAATTTAATCAACCATCTATTGTAAGGTAAATTTTATTATTGTTATTGGAAAGCTCGTAGTTTCGTCACTTGTCTGAGACCTTAATATGAATTTGTTTCAATCTTTTCTTTTGTGATTCGTCAGCACCAGTTGACCCAGATTTGTAATATATTCAATTTTCCCGTGAAATGGATTGTAGATCCTTATCAATTAAGTAAAAAATTTTCTAAATATAAATGCGTTTACCAGTGAACTATAAAAGTATAATTTCCCCTTAAGTCATTGCAGTCCCGATCCAGTCATTTATCTAAATTAAAATATTCCAGAATTTTCGTCAGATCATAGTCATGTGCTCTTTAGTAATCAGACGACAAGCTGTGCAGCTGTGTCTCTAAGTAAAGTCAGTTTTTATCGTAATCCAGATCTCAGACAAATGTTATCCAGTATTAGTAGATAGGCCAGCACTGCGCTTAGCTCTGCCATTTACAAGCAGATATATATAGGCAGAGTTATCCGGCGACCCCATCACGAGGCAAGAATTTTTCAGTTTATTTATCACGGACAGATTCAGATTGATTTCACAGGGCCATGGCATAGCGGTGCTTACGTCAAAATTATCAGTTTTTCGTGAGTAAAATTTATCAGTTTTCATATGTCAGAATTTAATTATCGAAATTTAATTTATGTTTGACAGTATATCAAATATTGCATAGCATAATGAATGAATATTTTTGGGAGAGACAGCTAGAATATATTCATATTAAACACAATTTTTCATTACCTATTAATTTAGCGTTTATAACTTTTTCTGCATAATATGCATACATTTCTTCTTTCAGCTTAATAATCCACTTTGCATTTTTTCCTGGAATAACATTTCACGTCATGAGAATCATTTTGAAATATGTTTTTATGTTATATGCTACAGACACTTAGTTATTAAGCTTTCTCCACTCATGTATTTTATCTACTTCTTGTATCATTCATGAATGTGATGACATATACTTTACTTATTTGATAACCAAGCTGTATCTGACTCATGAAAAGTGACAGATTACGTTAATCATTTTAATTCCAGCAGTAAATCAAAAGCAATTATTCCAATGTGCCAGCAATTAACCATTAATCCCAAAGAAATGCACTGCTAGTCCATAAAACAAAAACATATGTACTATATATTCCAAAATTCCGTTCTTGTTATATGTATAGATTCGATTGCCTGTATGTATCATTAGGCTATGCATCTTGATCACTAGATTAAATGTCATACATTTTATGTATCTCTCATGTCACTTAAACAATGTTATTTGTACTCACTAGAAACTAAATGCTACATGTAATAACACCTATTTCTTGACAATAATTTGTATATCATTTGTATCAGTTAATGAAATTTTGAAAGGCCACTGAGTGCCAACAATTCTCCAGCTAAGAATATATAAGATTACTACTGATGATTTCTATGTTACACTTATTTAATGTTTTAGTTTTACTGTTTGGCCTTTGAACGCCACAACATTTTGTAAAATTGTCATGTAACGCTTCCTAGAATCTATATAAACGAATAACATAAAAAATTTCTTGATCGACTGATTACGTCAAATCAAGTATATATCTACGTCAAACCGCTAAGGAAACGCTCATGTGAGCTTAACTTACATATGTTATGGGACATAAACTCAACTTATACTTTATAGTTATGGACTGATGTCAAAACGTAATTTTCACAAAATGTTATAAGACTAAACGTATTCTTCAACCTCTGACCCAATTATCACCAATAAATGAGACTTTTCTATATCCTGCGTACCCTCATGGTCATGGAGCACTCTGTTTGAATTTTTTGCACAAATTCTGCATTGATGCACAAATAATGTATTCTACAAGAATATGGTGTTGACACATCAAGCTGTCCACCACACAGACAGAGATGTTATTATGGACCTATTGCTTGGTGTACCAAATGTACTTCCAAAAGGGCAAGATACAATATTAATACTACATTTCAATGACTTGTCTATGATGATTAATACTTCGGAAAAGAGAACTTCAAATGGTTACACCACGTGTTGTGCCTCTGTGAACAGATACAAACTTTTCAGTACAGCTATATGCAACCAAATATGCTACAACCATGATGCTATCCTTTCCATTCCACACCTTCTTCTTATAAAAGATACTAAAGACTTATACTAGACAATAATTTGAATTGACAGTGCGTGTGCAATTTATCTGATTCTTAATATTCATAACTACCTTTCCATGCTCAGTACTTATATAATTTGTCAATGATTTCATGTATACTATCTGTGTAGAACATATGTATATTCATTACCAAAACTCATTTTGTAAAATTATCTATTTGCAATATAAAAATTTGTTCCTCATGGCAAGTCCAATTGAATCACCATCGCTGCCAAATTTTACCCCCCCCCCCCCCCAGTGGAGGGCTATGTAAGGAGTTCTCCAATTGCTGGAGGAAATGTAATCTCAATGTATTGCTCACTTGCTAGAACAACAATTCACAGGCACTGCCTCCGACATAAAATATCTTTGCCCCGTCAAAAGAGAGCTACAGTAGACTCACAGGTCAGAGCAGTCTCTGCCGCAGTTGCACTCACTCACTGCTATAGTGTAGTTGTAGTCTGTCACTGGTACAACGCAGTTTCCAGTTAGTAGTTGTTAAAGTGACACTGCAGAACAAATTGTAAAATCTTATTACATGAAACTGAATAATAATTGTGATCAGCCGCAGAGCTGAATGATACCATGGAATGAGATGACGATGAACGAATGAATAATTGTTAATATAATGAAAAATCAACAGTGTAATTAAGTCAACCATCTATTGTAAGTTATATTTTATTAATTTTACTGGCACGCGCGTAGTTAAGTCACTTGTCTGAGATGTTATTATGAATTTGTTTCGATCTTTTCTTTTGTGATTCGTCAGCACCAGTTGACCCAGATTTGTAATATATTCAGTTTTCCCGT
Source organism: Schistocerca nitens (assembly GCF_023898315.1). NCBI lineage: Eukaryota > Metazoa > Arthropoda > Insecta > Orthoptera > Acrididae > Schistocerca > Schistocerca nitens. The sequence goes on along the minus strand of NC_064617.1, from coordinate 703,761,593 downwards.
GTAATGGATTATAGATCTTTATCAATAACGTAAAAAATTTTTAGAACATAATTGTTTTTACCAGTCAACTATAACAGTATAATTTCTCCTGAAGTCCCTGCAGTCACCATACAGTTTTTTTTTCTAAAATAAAATATTCCACAACTTTCGTCAGATCATAGTTATGTTCTCTTTAGTAATCAGATGACCAGCCGTGCAGCTGTGTCACTAAGTAGAGTCAGTTGTTCTCGTAATTCAGATACCAGACAAATGTTAGCCGGTATTAGTAGATAGGCCGGCATTGCACTAATCTATGTAATTTACGATCAGATATGTAGACAGCGTCATCCAGCGACACCATCACGAGGTAATAATTTTTCAGTTTATTTCTCACGGACAGATTCAGATTGATTTCACAGGGCCATGGCGTAGCGCTGCATACATCAAAATTTATCAGTTTTTCATGAGCAAAATTTATCAGTTTTCGTACGTCAGAGTTTAATTATCAAAATTTATTTATTTTTAATTTTAACATTTTTTTTTATTTGTTCAGGAAGGTTACACTTGACGATATCTGGCCAGATCGTAATTCTTGAGAATTTTCCGAGAAGTAGTCAGCTATATATCTGCTCTTACTTATCTAGTGTTAAGTGCAGTTTGAATTTGGCGCAACAAAAATGGCTCTGAGCACTATGGGACTCAACTGCTGTGGTCATCAGTCCCCTAATTGCCTTGGCGCAACACATTTGTTAAATTGTCATATTGTTTCACAGATCACTGGCAAGTTGTTGCTCTTTGTTTTCATTGTAATTGCTCCACTTTGTGTCTGCTTTGTCTTTATTTGATTTTGTGTCCACCTTTGACTTATTAAAATGCCGCGAAAAACTGAAAACAGTATACCGCGAAGTGCAATGATTGAAAACGCCGATTTGAGTAGTTTAACTGACAATACTGTGAACAGTCTCACATATAACATCTCAGACAAGTGACTTAACTACGCGCATGCCAGTAAAAATAATAAAATCTGCCTTACAATAGATAGTTGAATAAATTACAGTGTTAATTTTTCGCTATACTAAGAATCATTTATTTGTTCAACATCATCTCATTCCATGGTATCATATAGCTCTGCGGCTGATCACAATTATTATTCAGTTCCATATAATAAAATTTTACAATTTGTTCTGCACTGTGACTTCAACAACTACTAACTGTAAAACTGCGCTGTACCAGCGACAGACTACAACTACACTGTAGCAGCGAGCGACTCCAACTTCGGCAGAGACTGCTCTGACCTGCGACTATATTGCAGCTCTCTTTTGACAGGGGCAAAGATATGTCTCAGGCAGCGCCTGTGAATTGTCGTTCTAGCAAGTGAGCAATACATCGAGATTACATTTGCTCCAGCAGGATGGTGAACCCCTTACAATATGAAATCAAGCCAGTTATTCCACTGACGCTTAATATTTCGTGCAAGCTTAGAATGTTATCACTGGTCAGTTTAATTCTCAGGCTTTGAAGAGTTTTAAATGCCATGGACACTGTTTACATAAACTTGAGTATAAAATCACATAAAAGTCGCGCTCAGGCTGGCCGGCGTACGAGACCAGCGTTTGTTAATGCGGCACGTGGTTTCGGTCATATCTGGCTCACCTTGCTCCGCGAGCTAGTGTACGGCGTGTTAACCTGTGTTCCTTTAAAGGATCTCCATTCTCCCTTTTGGTCACATCTTATTTTGGCCAATTGGCTTTCCACTACTTGCACCGTGTAGCTTTCCCTTCGGAATTTTTCCTTTAGGCCGTCGGTGTTCTAGCGAAATAAATATCCAAACCAAAGACTAATATGTGCTGCCGCATCCTGGACAAATCAAGAGTGTTTAAATAAACAACATACCGACAGAAGCTTGTGCATAAAATTAAGTACACAAGCTTCACTATCCGGTTAGGAGGCGATCTAGATTAATGTAGAAACAGAAGTACAACTTCAGACAAACACGATCGCTATTGTACAGTATTTACTGTGATGATTGGTTTCAGCAAGCTACGTTTCCATCATCAGATCTTCTTTTTAACTTTCAACCCAATGTTAAACCAAAGCATCTTCATGTATTCGTGTTTTTTGCTTGCTAGTATTAGTGCCCAAGTTATGCAATGAATATCGTGTCAAGTAAACGACATGATACATAATGTCACGTTGTATAACATGACACATGCCAGCATGTCAGTAGTAGGGTTAAGGAGGTTGGGGTTCGATTTTGATATCAAATTGATATGCAAATTAATTAAATTGATCACCCCCAACCTGGATGGCGTCATGTGTTTTCCTCATTCTGCACGTAGGTGGTCCGTCCCTCCGCCTTCCCCTACTCCACCTACCCTATTGACAGGAATTTCGAAAATTCGTGGGAATTCCGAGTTTTGGTGGGAATTTCGTTGTCCGAGGGCTGTGCTTACATCCCACTCCACCTGGGAAATGGAGGTAAATTAAAAATGACTGTGTAGTGTCTAGGAAGCCTGCATACTTGGCTCGCTAGACAATCAAACAAGTGATATTAATGAGTTTTATTACAATATGAAAATTACAATACTTAACTTAGGCAATTACACAGATGTGTCAAACCAAAGGGCGACATACACGATAATCAATCTTCTTCAGTGCAGACAATCCCAAGCCTGTGCTACATAGAGAGTACAAGCGAAGTGACTGGCATTGACGCTGCTATCGAAGCCGCTAACCTTGAAGCTGCTATTGAACTGGGCCGTCACCAGTCCGTCGTGGAGTTTATGTCCTCTTCACACAGGGGCTGCTGCGGTCGCGTTGCCCTCCTTCAGGGAGGTCTAGTCAGCGAGCAACTGGCTGACTTTTTCTCACAACCTTCCCTTCCCTGTTGTTCCCAACAGGACTGCTGGAACTTGACTTTATGCTGTAACAGACATTGCCCTATCCGGAATTCAAACCCTGGTCCTCCTGGACGGAAAGCACAAGTGCACCCCAAACCACATGTAAACTGCCCAGGTGTAGGCGAGGAAAGTTAGGTTAGTGTACTATATTTATATGTTCCTATTGGTCAATAGTGCAACAACGGTTACTACAATGACTGCATCAGTAACTGACCACGTGGCCACAAATATGGACAGGGAAAAATGTCATGTAGCTGTAAAAGATCTTGTACTATCAGACCACCTCTGTCAAATAACAACAGTAAAATCAGGCATCGAATCATTCTCTAAGCTACAAGCCTACAAACGACATCTATCTGAAATCACAACAAAAGATTTTTCAAAAGACAAAACAAAGCTGGAATGAAGTGTATAAGGAAACCAATGTGAATATGACATTCTCTTAATTCTCCTAATTATTTAACTGAACTTTGAAAAGGCATTTTCAAAAGTATGTATATCAGTATCACCATCTTACAAAAACAGATGGATAACAGCAGGTATTAAGAAGTCTTCCCAACCACTTAAATACCTCAGTTCCATGAAAAAGAGTCGCAGTGATCCAGTATTCTTAAATTTCTAGCATAGATACATAAAGACCTCTAGGATGGTGATGACTGCTGCAAAAAAGTCATTTAATGACAAAATAATATATAATGCAGAGAATAAAAGCAAAACCGCCTGGAATGCTATAAAAAAGGAAATGGGCAAACAAACGCAAATAACATAATACTAAGGGAGAGGGGTAAGGTAATAAATGATCCACAACGCTTAGCAAACTACATAAACGAGCATTTTTCAAGTATAGCAGAGAAGTTACAGAAAAACCCCCCAAAACAAATACAACACCTGTAAATAATGCTGCTCTAAATACAATGATGTTACTTCCAACCACAGAGAATGAAGTCAGTAAAACTGTTCAAAAACTAAAAAATTAGAAAGTCAGTAAGCTCAGGTGATGTACCAGTGTGTGTACTGAAACAATGCATAAAGATTATACAAGGCCCCTTAACAAATATAACGAATGAATCTTTCACATCAGGGACATTTCCAGAGCGGTTAAAAGAGGTAAGAACTGTGACTTTGCTTAAGCAAGGTAATGCAGATATTTATGAGGGTGCTGCTGGATTCATTTATGATATTTGTCTTGATGTCAATGTCCCCACACAGAACTACGTTGACCTTTGTACTTGAGACTTTATCTAGAACTTCTGTTAATTTATTGAAAAAGCGTCCACACTACCACTGGAAGCTCTATACACACACAAAATGATTAATTTCTTGGTGATCTGTAGCTGACATTTCAAAGTGTTTGTCTTCATTTACTGTACTGATGTCATGTCTTGATTTGAACTGTGTTCCTTTTCTGATATAAATGCATCATCTTCCACCCTTTGAAACAGTTCTGCTGTAGGAGTTTACCCTTTCACGTAATGATAATACTACACGTTGGATTTCTGTGTTGCGACACCGGTGCTCAGTAATACAAACTACTGTGCAGGTCAGAGATTGGAGCTCAACTTCTAGTAATTGTATTTTATTTTTTTATTGATTGCATGTTTTGATGAATGATTGTTAAGCCTGTGAAATGCCCCATGTTACTCTTTCTAATGGTTTGTTTTTCTTTGTGACATCACAAATATCGGTGCTAATTATACAACTATATGCATAGCTCTACACAATAAATCCCTAAAATCACACTACACTTAAAAATTGATGAAGCCATACATCTAGTGTTATCCTGCTTAAAAAAGTACATAATACCACTCGAAAATAGTGGCAGATGAAATCAAACCCTACCCTTCACCTACAAGCTTTTGGGAAAATGCCTGGACTGTGAGGTACTGAGAGGTTCCATGCCCTCTCTTGCATGTCTCCTCTCATTTTCTTCAATTTTATTAATGTTCTATGTCATTGCACGGTAGTAACAGATCGAATAATGTTATTGTAATGAGAGTATTTGTACTGAGAGCTCAAAAAATACTTTTCACTTGATTCCTAAACATGTTGTTTTACTTCCCTGGGTGGCCTGTGCGAGGCGAGTATCAGAGGACGCGGCACACTGCGTTTCCTGTTGGGGGGCTGCAATTCCCTGAATTCTGAGGGGTTCGTACAATAGGCTTAAGCGCCTGGCGGAACGACTGACGTCGGTCGAGTTTCGCCTATTGTATGCAGGACGAAACGACCTGCGAGACGTCTGAGTGTCGCCGCACGTCCGGAATGAAGATTCCTGGCACTCACTGACTACATTGTCCTCATGATTCTGAGGATACTTGTGGACTGTGCCGTGCTGGGTGTGACTGGCGCCGGATGGCCGGTGGTCTAGGCAGATTGTTTTCATAGCCGGTCAAACGGCAAGTTCAGTGCTCTCAGCTTAAACTGAGGCTAGTTGACGTCATAAAGCCCAGCTCGAAATTGGAGGGAACAGTCGCTATTGGCGCGAATTATGCTCTGAGACAGGGTGGGGAAATTTTGGAATCATAACTGAATGTTGATTGGCAGTTTTCGAGGAGAGTAGGGAGTAGAGCAACGTTGGCTTCGCTCTTGCATTGTGCAGGCAAGAATTCGGGATCTGATCTTCGTCGGAGTCGGACGGTCTTGCGACTTGGTCGCTCGTTTTCGGAATAACTTAGAATTCTCGGACAGCCTTCGCGGCCAGGGGTTGACACAGAGTTGCTGCATGGCAGAAGTCGTCGCCTACATCATAAGGACGCTGCCTACCGACGACGTGCTGCAGGTTTCAGTACTGGTACACTATTTTGCGGCTCCAGTATTGTAGGACCATATCAAAATGGTTCAAATGGCTCTGAGCACTATGGGACTAAACATCTATGGTCATCAGTCCCCTAGAACTTAGAACTACTTAAACCTAACTAACCTAAGGACATTACACAACACTCAGCCATCACGAGGCAGAGAAAATCCCTGACCCCGCCGGGAATCGAACCCGGGAACCCGAGCGTTGGAAGCGAGAACGCTACCGCACGACCACGAGATGCGGGCAGGACCATATCAATTTTGCTACAAGTCCACCTTGCTTGTTTCTCCATGTGATCCCATTTGAGCTCTCACTACTAATTGCAATACTGGTATTGGATTCATTAGTATCTCCAGTCATTATCGTCAATCTATTGCATCACAGAGAGTAGGAGCCCCTTGTTCTCGAGCCAACTCTTATTCTAATAATATTTCAGTATACCTTATCGTTTAACCTACTGTGTGTGTCGAAAATCATGTGCACTTATGTTCTGATATATAATAAATCTCATTGTAATATTTAATCCGCATATCAGTTCGTAGATAAAGGCAGAATCCCATTTCCTGTTGTTTATTATGATAAAGTTCTCTTTTTGGAGTATATTACGATTTTTATTAACTTATTGTCAGTGTGCACTCCTTATTTTACCAACTAGCAGGGTCTACAATCATTTCCTACCGTTACCGTTGTGCGCATAATTAATTAGCTGGTAGATAAGGAGGGGGTCGAGTGCATGTGTCATTCTCCATGCAAAATTCGTCTGAATTAAAGACGTACAAATTCTTCTCCACCCCGGCACTTCGCAGTACTATATTTATTTATGTTTTTACTTTTTTGGTGGCAAATATTTTCAACTGACAAGATTTTGGGAATAAGTGTATTACCTGTAAGCATACAGCTGAGGACTGTGTCTATTGCTGTTTGACATCGGAGTTTGCTACAGACGCCTGCTAAACAATCAATCACACTGCAGCCCAGTTAATCAAAGCCAATACACGCTACCACAACTGAAGGAGAATGCTTCACTGTTCCACATCGAAATTATCATGAAAAAAAACAGCACTCGTAATCGAAGGGTCATAATGCAACACATGTACTGGGGAAAACCATCGTCCCAAGAGACTGCAGAGGGGGCGGCAGTTGAACGTATTTTCTCCTCGATGTATGGTCGAGAACTAGCAAAATTATAACCTCCACTCAACCATCCCCTGCCCTCCCTCCAGGCCTCCATCTCTGGTAGGGAGGCAGGTCTTTCAAACAGTCTACTTTTACTGTGCGCCTCGTGGTTTTTCTGTGGTGTATCGCCCTTCCGCCGACGGACGAGAGGCAGCCGGCTCTCCTTCAGGCGACAATCCAACATCGACACTTCACCGACACAAAACGATGTAAAGCCAACTAAACAATAGAAGGTAAATGAGGACCGTCCCAAGTGCACCTTGTTTGTTCATCTAAAATGTAATGGCTCTGCCCCACCCCACAAGATAGCACAACAGGACTGGGAGTTCTGAAGAGTGTATGACCGATAATCATGTGACCAGAAGTGCCAACGTCTTGGATCTATAGAGTATAAAACAACGCCCGGCAGCCGCAACTGATCAGACTTCCGTGTAGCTGAACGGGTTCCTACAAAGTGGTAAAAATCCCTCAGCTAGTAGGGAGGAAGACAAGAGCAACAGACGAACGCTTCGGTTTGTGGTTATTACTGCACAACCTGGATAATCTGGCTGCTAACATTGCAGCAAAAAACTACACCAAAAATGATATACTGCTTAGCGAAAAGAATGTAAATGTAGTTACACCTATTACAGAACCGTTTTGCGATAACATTATGGTTGTTAAATTCTGTGACGAAGTGGACTGTCAAGAAAAATTTGAAAGGGGTCGCTCTATAATGTTAATGAAGAAGGTGTGTGGCTCATTTAACTATTATCTACATAGTAAATTCTCGAATTCTGCCACTGCATGACATGGTTTCAAGGCAAAGCTGCCTTTTCTCCTACTGGGAACCACGGGATGACTTCTAGGTGTATGCGAAATAAAATCGGCAAGGAAACGCTGCAGATTATTTCTATGAAATATAAAAATCCTGTGGTTATACCATATAAAGTACAATTAGCTGACATTAAAATAGATGGTCTAATAGAACAGCTTCCTGGAATATTGCAAATGTTCCGTGTAGACGACTATTAGCTTTAGGATTTGCACGCAACGCAAGACTTTGCCAGAATTTTGAATTAAATGGAGATGTGAGACTACTTAATATCAAACCACGAATTCTGCATGGAAGGAGATCGCCAGGGAAACAGAAATGTGATTGTGGTCAACGATAAGACAGTTGAAATAGACTGCCTAACGTGGTTAAGCTCCAACTGTAGATTAAACATATGTAACAAATTTGTATGTAAAAACATAAGTCCTGGAGTGAATAGAGATATTGGTAACCACATTATAGATTTTATAAAGTGTACTGACATTACTGACATGCGACTATGAGAAACTTTCAGGTCTTCCTTGGCTAAGCAACATGACATTACCAAGCTGAGGGCTACAATACACAACCACAGAATAGCTCGTGTATTCTACCCTCTGGAAAAATGTTTACGTGTATTAGATACCAACAAACAACATTTACAGTGTGCTCCACTTTACTCTGTGCCAATTGCGTCCATGTGGCGTCAATTAACAGAATAGCTATTGTGTTTAATAACGTTCTGCAGGTTGTCTACTGGGGTAATAAGTATAATCTAAAATTGACAGGTGTGCAAGTAAGTCGTCCAGATACTCAATCTGTGAAAAGCTCGTCAGCTATGTTCTCTCTGTGTACAGTTTTAATTATCTACGTACAAACTACGTGGAGATTCTTAACTCTGACTCCAATAAAGACGATATAAGCATTATACAGAAGTGTTATGTTAAAGCAGGAGAAACTTATTTTTCTCAATCTAGAACATTGTTCCCCACAATACCGTCTGATATTGACATTGCTGAATTAGGACAGGTAGACACAGAAAATGTTTCACCACAAGTCCTAAGAAAAAGAACCAATGGGCAGTGGGTCGAAGACTCTTAAACCATTCTCCATTACGTAAATTACACCTTACTTAAATTTAATGTGTTATGCACACAGAAAAGGAAACTGTATATGGAAGAGGACATAGAAGGAAAGAAAAGAAAACTAGAGTATATGGAAAAGACAATAGCCATAAAGGAAAAACATAAGCAGCAAATGGAAAAGGAAGAAGCTATTGCGGATGTGCAGGCCAGATTTACGTATGGTTGTAAACATTCTTTATGGATAAATATGGCTACATCTGGAGAATACATGGTAATAGCATTTACTGTAAAGAGTAGTGGTAAGTGGTCATATGTTGGAGTGCTGGACTCAAACGGCGGATTGGAGTACGTTTACTACGTTAAAGGACACACAAAAAATCTGTTTATCGAACTCCACTCCTCCTTGGATCTGCATAGAAAAGAATAGTTACATTATAAGTTGGCCTTGATGTCATTCACTAAACAACAGAAAATCCGTTTGCAGAGCTTAAAACCAATGGAATAAGAACCTTTCATGGCAGTTCAATTGCAAAAGCTGTAAGTTTAAAGTTCAATACCGAAGGATGTGCAGCAGAAGAACTGGCAGTTTACACCCAAGAAGATGTGGAACGTTATAACAACAGTGCTAGGCCGCAAATACGAGGAAAAATTAAAATCCCCAAATGCTCTGGTCTAGAAGAATTGCAAGAAGGAGCAGAACTAATAGTTAAAGCCAAAAAGTGGTAGTTTACAGGAAAAAAATTATATACATAATGGAATTCGGAAACATACCTTCTCTGTATTTGCCAAATTACTGTATATAGAAAGAAATAGATGATTCAAAAGTGAATTTAAGTTATAAGATAAAAATGAAATAGGACATTATTAAAACTACACCGAACTAACAAGGAAAGAGTTGTTTTTTGTATGTAAATTTATGTGCAAAAGCTAATAAAGATTTTCTACTAGAATATTTGCTTGTCTTATTCGCTAACCTACCAAAAATCCTAAGATATTTCACATACACAGCGATGCATATGCATGTATTTCGAATGATGAAAGTGGGTAGTCCGGTGACCTTGAAAATTAGTTGAAGCTAGGTGGTTGAAAGTATAATAACCCCCTTTTTTAATGTATAAGAGTGTAGGACTCTCACACTTCTAATCAGTTGCAGAATAAATTCGTGATCGTGTTGCACGGGGGATTGGTAACGGACTTTATCCTATGAATGTAAGAACACTCTATGATGCCCATCCAAACATGGGAAGATGGCCAGTCGTAATCGTTAATTCTGCACTGTAACTGATGCGCTGGAAACATGTAGATAATCTAATTTTTTCGGTATAGGATGCTGTCTGGTATTCTTTGCTGTATATGGCCTAATGGATGAACTGCACAGTCATCTACTGCATTCACAATCTAGTGTATGGTACTTGCGAAGTAATGGAGAGCTCATTTAGTGATGACACACAAATTAGGAAGCAATCGGCTGTGTCACTGGCCAGCATTGAAATTACAGAAAAACTGATAACATTACTAAAACTGATTGCGCTATCAACTGTGGGGCATATTACAGTACATCTTCCCATATCAATGGTGTCTTTCCCTCCTCATCTGTTCATTGGTACGCTGTTGATTGCCACATTATGATTGACTGACACCACTTAGCTGAGATGGGAAAGCCTTGGTAGAACACTGGATTCCTGCTACTTCTCACTGTGGAGCACGGGATTAAATGTAAAGATCATCACCTTCAGACAGTTGTTTGGAAGTGTTCCTCAATGCTGTAGACTCGTCCTATTTCCATATGCTGCAAAGCCCTCAACATTTTTTTTTCCCACCAGTAAGATAACAACACCTCTTTTGATTTAAAATTGCTACACCACGAAGATGGCGTGCTACAGACGCGAAATTTAACCGACAGAAAGAAGATGCTGTGATATGCAAATGATTAGCTTTTCAGAGCATTCACACAAGGTTGGCGCCAGTGGCGACACCTACAACGTGCTGACACGAGGAAAATTTCCAACCGATTTCTCATACACAAACAGCAGTTGAACGGCGTTGCCTGGTGAAACGTTGCTGTGATGCCTCATGTAAGGAGGAGAAACGCGTACCATCGAGTTTCCGACTTTGATAAAGGTCGGATTGTAGCCTATCGCGATTGCTGTTTATCGTATCGCGACATTGCTGCTCGCGTTGGTCGATATCCAATGACTGTTAGCAGAATATGGAATCGATGGGTTCAGGAGGGTAATACGGAACACCGTGCTGGATCCCAGCGGCATCGTATCACTAGTAGTCGAGATGACAGGCATCTTATCCGCATGGTTGCAACGGATCGTGCAGCCACGTCTCGATCCCTGAGTCAACAGATGGGGACGTTTGCAAGACAACAACCTTCTACATGAACAGTTCGACGACGTTTGCAGCAGCATGGACTATCAGCTCGGAGACCATGGCTGCGGTTACCCTTGACGCTGCATCAGAGACAGGTGCGCCTGCGATGGTGTACTCAACGACGAATCAGGGTGCAAGAATGGCAAAACGTCACTGTTTCGGATGAATCCAGGTTCTGTTTACAGCATCATGATGGTCGCATCCGTGTTTGGCGACATCGCGATGAACGCGCATTGGAAGCGTGTATCCCTCCCTTCTGGCGTATCATCCGGCGTGATGGTATGGGGTGCCATTGGTTACACGTCTCGGCCACCTCTTGTTCGCATTGATGGCACATTGAAAAGTGGATGTTACATTTCAGATGTGTTACAACCCGTGGCTCTACCCTTCCTTCGATCCCTGCGAAACCCTACATTTCAGCAGGATAATGCACGACCGCATGTTGCAAGTCCTGTAGCGGCCTTTCTGGATACAGAACATGTTCGACTGCTTCCCTGGCCAGCACATTCTCCAAATCTCTCACCAATTGAAAACGTCTGGTCAATGGTGGGCGAACAACTGGCTCGTCACAATACGCCAGTCACTATTCTTGATGAACTGTGGTATCGTGTTGAAGCTGCATGGACAGCTGTACCTGAACACGCCATCCAAGCTCTGTTTGACTCAATGCCCAGTAGCAATTCCAATGGCCAGTAGTGTACATCGCACGTGTCATGAGCAGCACCTTCTGGCGATGGTCAACACTGGAACATGAGTGCAAAATGAGGAAACAATACCCTTTGAAATGGAACATCGAGACATCAGTTACCATGTTACTGTGTAAGATGAGATTAACTGTATATGTCATCACCTTCAGATAGCTGTTGGAAGTGCCCTACAGTGCCGCAAAGTCTTCCAGTTTCCATATGTTGCGATGTATTCCAGATTTTTCTTAATGAGAAACATCGCCTCTGTGTTTTATTTCTGCCACCTGTGTGTCGTGAGTGCTGAATGGTTTGCATCATGCGATGTTCAGATTTCTGTGAGACCCAGTGAATCGAATGTGTTAATGTCGGTTTAGCAACTGACACAGACTTTGAAGTCATGGCAGAAAAACAAAATGTACGGTGGTGTATAAAGCTGTCATCATACACCGCTTAGATGTGTTACAGCTGAAAAACAATGTATTAAACTGCTTATTAATGAACAATACAGGAACCCTCTCTTGCGATTATTGTGTGATATGATCTTCCTCCAGTACAGTCAACAAAGCTACAGTCGACAAAACTTTAAGCACATCTGCTGAAGCGACTTTGACCACTGGCCACCTGCATGTATATGTAATATGCTCTATGTCAACACACACACAGAATTTTTTTCTAAAAATCAGAAGAGAGAGACATGGTAAAATCTAGGAGGTTCTGCTAAATGGAGCAGTATAACTGGTTAAAGTCTGGCTGAATATAGTACTCTCATAACTACAACGATTTTGCTCACAAAATTAATAGTAATCAGCTGTAAGTATTCTCGTGGAAGCAAGACTGTTTTTATTATTATCATCATGATAGGTTGTTTGAAAATAGGTGTTACGGCAAGTCGTATGCTATTTCATATTTCATAACCTCTAATTATAATGTAGAGACCACTTGAATTTCAGTGTATCGGAAGAGACAGTTGTGGTAACATCTGATAGGAAGTTCTATTACAAGACAGGCTCTCACAATTTGTTTCGTAAACGCCAGTGTGGATACCATTGCATTGGTAAAACTGGACATGCCATAGTGTACAAAACAGCAACATCCTCTTGAATTACAGCGTGTTTTTGTTGAATGTGAAATGATTGTGTTTCTTCCGACATGTGGGCAAAAGGCGTGAATGGCTGTTTCTGTAATGTTATTTCACTTGTCTGAATTTTTTGTAATACGTGCATGACAGTTTATTTACAGACACTGATATTAACACGAGAGATGCTCTCAGATTGTGTAATTTGACCATCAAGCTGAAAAAAGTTGCTTAACATAGATTTTTTCTTCAGAGTTCAAATTATCAGTATAACAAAGACATTCTGTGGTGATCAGTAGTTTCCGCAGCAAAATAGTGGAATTTTTTCTCTGATCTTAGGCAGGGTGGTAACAAGTAGGTGGTGTACACCCAGACCTCTGCAGTCTGGGTATCTGCAGTTGGGTGTGGTGCTGTAGTTCTTCTCACCTCCTCGTATGTCGCGAAATAATGAGATGCAAATTGTATTCTTCTCATAAAACTAAAAGAAATCGGACTGTGCCTATTTTCGTGGAAAGAGGACATTTATTATCATCATAGCTGTGTTTTCCTTTTTAATAGATGCTCGCTTTTAGGAGGTGTGTTGACTTTAAAAAGAACAGTGACAGTGAATTGTCTTCACCATCAGAAGAGCGTGTACTTGTTGGCAGAGATACTAGACCTGAGGTGGGCATGTTTTGTAGGAGGTCGCAGATGCGCTTTTAGACAAACAACCCATGGTCAAGACAGCTGTCATTTATCTCGCTTTTGTTCTAAATGTCACTGGCTTTTTGGTCTGTTGTATGTGTAGCTTCTGTCGGCGTCAATAGCAGTGACTGCCCAGCCATTCGTTCATTGGCCACGCATTGTACTCAAGATTCCACAACCAGATTGGTGGGAGGCTGCTTGGGGAACTGCAGTCAGTATAGGCAGTTATCTGCCTGTTTTTCGGTTAACGGACGTTCGAAAAAGCGATATTAAGAGTCTTCTAGAATTTCTTTGTTGTTCCATGTAGGGGGGGGGGGGTTCCAGTCTTTCCAAGAAATACGTTTAATAGGTTGCATGAAGCATCTTGTTCTTGTCTTTTCTATGTGTGTGACTGATTTCTGCAGACTAGAGACAGTATAGCAATGCTCCAGACCATCAGAGACAAGATAGAACAGGCCTCTATCCCTGCTTATGGGGAGGAGAAGGAGGGATGATGGGTGGAAGGGGAGGGTGGGGAGGGGTGGAAGACTGGCTACAATTTGGTTAGTTTCTGAGCGCCCATTGAGGAGGACACAGCTGCAACAGCCTCCCTTCTCTGCTGATGCAATCTTTTGTCCCAACAATTTTCCCAAGTACATGTGTTGCAGTATGACCCATTGATTACAGGTGCTGTTTCTTTTTAAGGATAATTTTCATGTGTAATTATAACGTCGAAGCATATTCCATCAGTTGTGATAACATGTATTGGCTTCGATTACCTGGGCCACATGATGGTTTTCGAGCAAGTGTGAACTGACATCAAGCAATGATAGGAACAGTCCTCAGCTGTATGCTTATAGGTAATAAACTTATTAACTCTTCTCTATCATCCACAAGCATCTCGTCATTTCAGCATATTTCCCGCCAAAAAAATATAGTACCTATTACTCCATCTTTCTTCCTCCACCTGGTAGGTGAATAGCACAGTCTGAGTATGTCTGCCACTGGTTTTGACTGGTATTGTGAAATTTTTTCCCAGCAGGGTAACACTAGTTGTATGGTATTGTCAATTATTGAGATGTATTGCGATTTTAGGTACTCCTTCTGTTGCGCTATGCGTATAGTGGTGTAATTAGGACCTATCTTTATGATTAATTATGTAATTAGAACCGATCTTTAATTCAGTTTCCGAATCAAAGTAAATAAAGTACACTTACCTAACATTCCTCCCCTGCTTCTGAACAGTTCCCATGTGTTTGGGGAGGGGGGGGGGGGCTGATGGGCACTTGGCCTTTTTGTCCAGGACTAGGATTTGAGTCCCAGAAAGTACACCACATTCTGAGTTTCCCACCAGTTTTCCACGTGGCGAGTGGAGTAGGACGTCAGCACAGCCTTGGGACAAAGAAATTCCTATCAAAATTCGAAACTGACTCCAAAATTCAAAATTCCTGCAAATTGTGTAGGTGGTGGAGAGGGAGGGGTGAGGAGCAGGGAGGAAATGCGCATGACGTCATCCGTGGGGGTGGGGGTGGGTGGCGGTAATTAATTGATCAGTTTAATTAATTTGTATTTAAATTTTATATCAATTTGATATCAAAATAGCACTCATGCTGCCCTTACCCTACTACTCATGCCATGTTCACTATGGCTGGGGAATCTTATGGATTTTGGTCACAGCATAAGGGACTTTAGCCCATAAATTGCAAGATGTAGGTAGTGCCTACATCCTGCAGGTATGAGTGCTCACTGCACTGGGGAAGTAGTGCTACATCGTAAAAGTAACCGTCCCTGAAGCTGCTACATAAGTCGAGAAACTAGTTCCCTTCTTTCACATACCGAACTCTGCCCAGTACGTACTTGCCGTTTTCGCGCTGTGAAAGGAGCATATTTTATTGTGGTTCTAACTTTTACGCTATTATAATTTTGACATTAGAACACCATAGCTTGGAAACCGAGATAGATTTTCGTTGACACAAGCGACGACTGATCAGGTACAAAATCTTTTGCGTTTCGAATCGTGTGCCCTATGTAGTGTCTACGGATAAAGCCTTCACAAACCAACAGGACGACTGTTAATTATATGTATCTGTGTTTACCTTCTTACTAAATTTTAACCCATTCGCGCAAGTCTGAAACATAGAGTGGAGAGCGTAAAAAAATCATAAGAAACATGTTTTTCCTCGTAAAATCCGAATGAAGCTAGATTTTTGAAATCGTGTTTTCAGTTATACCGGGAGAATGCATTTGTTTATTATCTGATTCACCTGAAGCCGTTTCTGCGCTTTCAGTTAACACAAGAACGGATTTTACGTGCTACATTTAGCTCAACTTTAAACTATGGTGTCTCGACAATCGATAAAGTTTATTGGATAAAAAATTTAGTTTTGACTTTATTCATTTATCTACCGTGCAAATTTGATCCGACTTGTACAAGTTTGAAAAATAGAAAAGGTGCGTTTCATAAAGCTCCCAGAACAACGTGTTTTTCGCATGTTTTTGCAGGTAAACTCCGAACTGCGTACATAAAAATGGCGCCATTATCTGAGAATTAAATTCAGCCAATTAAATTCCTTTGCAAAAGGAATTATTCGATTCCGACGATTTGCGTGGGCACCAGCCCGATTTAGTATCTGAAACCTTGCTTAATATATCATAACATAGCTACACTAGATGTGGGAATGTCAATACGAATGGCCTTTGGCCCGAACTAAACCAAAAACTTTACACTCCATGTTCCTCAAATTGGAATCGAGCACCAAGACTCTCCCAAACCGCGACTCTGCGCGCGGCTTTCTCAGACATATTTCTTTGGCGTTTAGTAGCTGTAATGATAAATTATCTGAACGAGTGGTGTCTGTTTTGTGGGACATGCCCAAATAATAGACACCACGCAGAATCCGCCAATACATTTTACGTAAATTAAAGAACAAGACAGAGGGGGGGGGGGAGAAAGAAAAGGTAAGGAACTATTGATTTCAACTACAAGGGGGTCTTATGCGGAATCAGCGGCCAACCGGGTTGGGGAATCCCGATCGTGCACGCGTTTTCAGTCGTCGCAGATGATTTCACATGAAGTCCCGAAGCAGCAGACATCAATACTTCCTAACCTTTCCTTTCCACT
Source organism: Schistocerca nitens (assembly GCF_023898315.1). Taxonomy (NCBI): domain Eukaryota; kingdom Metazoa; phylum Arthropoda; class Insecta; order Orthoptera; family Acrididae; genus Schistocerca; species Schistocerca nitens. The sequence continues at coordinate 703,744,939 of NC_064617.1, read as the reverse complement.
GTACCGCTTCTTCCTTTAATCTACATTCTAATGATAAATGCTAGCCTGGAACTTTCTGGCAGATTAAAACTGCGTGCTGCACGTTTGCCTTTCCCTGGTGCGTGTTCTAGCACCTGAGCTATGCTAGCACAACTCACGACCCGTCCTCACAGCTGCACTTCCACCAGTACTACTTTGTTGAAGGAGGGAACGATTCTTATCCCCGTGACTTTCACCAGTTTCTGAGGACTGTGCTTTGAGAGTGGCTGTGGCTCCCACCTTTCTTTCTAGTTAATCGACAGGGTGTTGGTGGAGTTCCGCTGTCGTCTTTGATTCGTTCCTGCTTCTGTTGCCAGTCACGCAAACCCTTGTTTTGTCCACTTTCCTTACTTATACACACATAAAATAAAAAATTTAAAATTAATAAGAATATGAAATAAAAATACAATAGATATTAACTTAGTTTCCTGCTTACTCAGAGTTGTTTTTTCTTATTTTGTTACTAATAAGTATTTGTCTTCTCAATTTGCAGTTCATATTACGCGATGATTTTGACTATGGTTGTCTGAGCTTTCATGAAAGCATGAAGTCAATCTGATAAAAAAAGACACAAATGTTGGTTGAGCACTTTCCTGCGAAACGCAAATCTCCCGAGTTCAAGTTACGGTCCTCCCATAATTTTAATCTGTCAGAAAGTTTACAATCCACTGCAGAGTAAAATTTCATACTGGAAACATTGCCCAGGCTGTGGCTAAGCCATGTCTCCGCATTATCCTTTCTTCCAGAAGCGCTAGTCACGCAAGTTTCGCAGAAAAGTTCTGTGAAGTTTGCAACGTTCCCTCCTTCAACAATGTAGTAACCCAGGAGCTAGACAATCATATCCATTTTCGTCCGAGGGCAAGAGGTACGAACGGATGAATAAGAAATTCATCCATAAAAGCGGATTGAGGCCCTCGCGTCAGAAAAACCAAGTGTCGATGACTCCAGTGCCAATGATCCCGTCTATAAGAGACCAGCTTGTGAAGTAAGGTGCCAGTGTGATGACATTCGTCACACGGATCAGTCAGGCGAGCGCCCACGGCCGCCAGTCGGTATCAAACAATGAATGGCCCTATATCACAACGAATCAATCTCCATCGGTAATGCAGGAAGAGCAAGATGAGGTCAGACAGTTATCCAGGATGTTGACGGGGGAGCTATTTCAACAGGCGAGGGACAAGATGGTTGACCTCAGCGGGATAATAAGTCTACGACAGTGAGGTGCGTCTTTGACAGGATCTCAGCACATAATAAATGAAAAATTACAGAATATTTGCAGATTTTTCGCAGTTTAGGTTTAATCCCTCCAAAATCAACGGGAGGGGACAGGCTGACCGGCTGCAGACAGGATTTTAAACGAGATTAATGGAATACGGCAGCTGTGTACATGTTAAGACACTGCGGCGTACAAAACGAGATAGACGCCTTCATTTTAGTGTCGGGAGGACCTAAACGTCAGAACTTACGGAGCCCGGCCAACAGTTCCTACTCGCCACGAAAATCGACCGGATATTTTTTTGAATCTTTGGGCCATCGTCACGGGAAGCGAGAATATCTGTGCAATGTAAAAGTAGGCGTCAAAGACCCACACTTGGTGAAGGAGGCTAAGGGAACGGCGTTCGAGTTCAAGAATCGCTCAATGAACACGAGTGCCACCATTTTTTTTTTTTTTTTTTTTTTTGATTGCGATCTGCTATGATTCCTAAAGCCTTGTGGTGATCGACCAAGGAATTACCACTTGGTTAAAGCCCAACAACGGTAAGAACGTCGATTTGTGATCATTAATGTGGGCACCAGCAAAACAACAAAAGAAATTCAAGATATCCTTCAGGCCCGAAATGTCTTCGGCATTTCGTACTGAAACCGTGACGTCATCGCCTTAAGCGCGGACCGAGAATCGTTCTCCCAATATAGTACATCCACGTAACTGCATGGCAATATGCCGAAACAAAGGTTCTAAGAAAAAAACCAAGAGTGACGTGGATAAGGGTTTTCCCTGGGATAAACCTCGCCAGATAGAAATCCGAGGAGTAAGGTGACCGTTCACAACCATTGAGGCATGGATACCATTGAAAATATTGGTTGGAATCTGGCATGCGTCGTGAGTGACTCCAAAAGCGGTCAATACACTCATTAGAAAACTGTGGTTGACACGGTCAAATGCCTTGTGTAAGTCTAGAAAAAGCAAGGCCCCAGAGATATTAGTGGCCGCTGCCGCCAGACCCTGCCCTCTCTTACACCACCAAAACGCATGGGAGTTTTACAAATCTGTATATTGGCTTGCAGCGCCCACCATTCCACAATAGTCGAGTATGTTGCTTTAGCACGGGATCAACAGGTCCTTGCTTCTTGAATGACAACACCAAGGAAATGGTCTCTTAAATAGGCTATATCGACCATCCAGGGAAAACGGTAGAACTTTACCGTCTGCAGCACATAATTAAATGTGATGGCTACAGTACAATGATCAGTAAAACAGGCGGGCATCACGTCAATGTCCAAAAGTTCCCCACGCAAGAATATGAAAAGTAAAAACCATCAAGTCAGCTGCTAGAGGTGGCAGTAAAATGAGTACGAGGGTTGAAACTTAAATAGTGGCAAATATTTATTCACAACTGATGCAAAAGAGTTACATGTTTGCACCTGTTACTGTCCTTCAAAGTAGTCACCAGCATTGTGTAGAGCCCGTTGCCAGCGATGTGGAAGGCGTATTATACCGCTGGCAGAGCCTGTTCTCTTGATGGTGCGAATGAAGCGGTCTACTCGCTGTCGAATCTATGGAACAGTTCTGAAGCGAATGCCACGAAGTGGTTCCTTCAACTTCGGAATCAAATCAAAGTCACAAGGACTTAAGTCCGCGGAGTATGGTGGATGGTACAGTATTTCCCAGTCCCATCGACCGAACAGAGCAGCCACACCTTGCGCAGTATGCGCCCGCGCATTGTCGTGCAAAATGATAGGTGGGTTGCGCAGAAAGTGTCGCCGCTTCTTTCGCAAAGCTGATTGCAGGTGATGCTCCAAAAACGAACAGTAATACTGTGCATTGACGGTCTGTCGTGGAGGAACGTAATGCGCTAAAATAACACCATCACAATCGCACGCGAGAATCACCATAACTTTCACTATACTAGGGCTCTGACGCACTTCGAAATTCGCGGCGACCCATAATGACGCCATTCGTTGGATTGGCGTTTCAGTTTTGGTTACTACGATGTGGTCCATATCTCATCCAGTGTTGGGATACAGCTCCTTGGCGGTCATAGCGCACCAAGTGCGCCTCAGCAGCGTCGTAACGCATCCATTTCTGCATTTCCGTCAAGTTATGCGGAACCCATTGTGATACAATTGTTCGCATGCTCAGGCGTTACTTCAGGATGCGAAGCACAGTCGTATGCTCTAATCCGGTTTCGTGGGCGAGCTCACGAGTCCTATGGCGTCGATCACTGTCCACTAATGCAGCAACAGCATGCACTTCTTCTTCAGAGACGCTAGGAGGACCTGCCCGATGCATGTCTGTCACAGTTTGCCGACCTTCGTTGAAGGCTTTTATCCAAGGTGCCACTGTTCTGTACGATAATGCCGATACCCCGCACACCTCTTGAAGACCTTGATGACACTGCCGTGCTGTACGAACTCTGGCACATTCAATCTTGATCCAACTCCGTTGTTCCTGTTTCGAAGCCATAGTGACACCGTTACGTTAGACCGCTCGCTCACAAGAGACTGTGTTTTCCTCGATTGTGCGCAAGCCGGTGACGTGGGACGGGCGAGTCCATTTGTTCGGAGGTAAGGTAGGAATGTCAACAACATGTGCTATCAGCGGCAATGGTAGATTCCATTTCACATTGTCTCCACAGCAGTGTTGCCACTATTTAAGTTCCAACCTACGTATTTCGGACAAGTATGGGATACCGACAAACACATGCGTCACGTACGTGCGAGGAGCGTACCGTGTCATCGATTTCTTTACTAAAATTGAAATTAAGAGACAGATCCACCAGCCGCAGAACACAATTAAAATCACCACCCAATAGGCTCTTTGTACGAGATTTATGAAATAATAAAATGATTTTCTCTTTGTAGAAACGCGCACGTCCCATAGAACGAAAAGAGTCAGGAGGGGCGTAGAGAAGTAAAGGGAGATCACAGAAGGTATGTCCTATTCCCCTATTATCATCGAGAATTTTGAAATCTCGTAATGGAGTTCCTTCCCTATAAAACAAGGTTAGGGATGTAGAAAGTTCGGAAGCCTCATTAAGAAATGTCGATGACCATGGAATCGAAAACTGGTCAAATAATATTTCCTGTAAAAAAAAAAGAAAAAAAAGAAAAACCTACGTCTGCACCAAACTCATATATAAACTGTCACAAAGCGGCGAACCGGAGTTAAGAACCAATCCTGTTAATATTCAAAGTGAGGAAAATCTATGCTTACACAAACATTTGAAATGGATCAAAAAACCACAAAATTACAACACCATCATTGAATGGAGCTATGCACCAGTACACATGGTAGAATCAACAGACGAAACGGAGGGAAATGAGGTGTGAAAATCTTTCCCCTCTTCCAACTTATTTTTCTTCATCCTTGACACGTCTCTCTTAGGCTGGATACGTTGTTCACTGCGGCTCCTCGGGATTGCCGCTACTCATGCAGTTGTGTTGGTGGTTCATGCAGAAAATCCGTTTCAGACGAGAGGGAGAGACCTCTCTACCCCACTCGTCGACGGACAGGGGTTCGCTTATGCGGATTTCTGGTAACAACGGGATTCTCGCGCCCTTGGGAATCAATGAAATTGCGTTCACCAATAGGCTGTGATGTGGAGACTGCGGCAGAATGCATAGAAGTAGTTTGGGAAGCCGAGGGAACGGCAAAGTGTTCTTTCTGACAGCGCCGGGAAACTCAAGTGGGGTTCTGAAATACATTTCTTAACAGGCGGCGCCGGAGAAGCGGCCGGGATGACGGGGGAACCGCCAGTTGACATACCAGTGACCACCTGATCAGCTGCAGAAGCGCCGTGGCTTTCTCGTCCGCAACTCGGGCCAGAGAAGAGGGTCGTTCAGGGAAGAGCCACCAGAGGGGCGAACAAAGGGAAAAGGCTCCTCATCTGCATCATCTTCTTGTACACTGCGAGGTTTATTTTGAATAAAAAAAAGTGGTTCAAATGGCTCTGAGCACTATGGGACTCAACGTCTGAGGTCATTAGTCCCCTAGAACTTAGAACTAGTTAAACCTAACTAACCTAAACACGTCACACACATCCATGCCCGAGGCAGGATTCGAACCTGCGACCGTAGCGGTCTCGCGGTTCCAGACTACAGCGTCTAGAACCGCACGGCCACTTCGGCCGGCTATTGAATAACAGTTACCAGCACCACGGAAGTGACGGCGTTAATGTCCATACGCGTGGTCAGTGGGCATTATCTCTTAATGACCCACTTGGAACCTCAGTAAGCAGGGTTGACACCGCTGAAAAATCCTGTGAGAAAAGATCCACTAAAGTCAGTTTCTTACGCTGTTCCTAAGCGAATTTTAATCATCATTTCTAGCGACCGTAGACCACTGTACACCTATAAGCGAATATGTCGTATATCCGCATAAGAGAGCCGGATCGACCTCAAAAACTGTCATCTACCTCGGGCGGAAACCCGAACATTTGTATAGACGACTTCTGCATCGCAATGCGTAAGGAGGACCTGAGTACCGCGACGTAACAATATCCTGTCAACATGAAGCGAGCCAAGAAATTTAACAAAAACACGTATAATACGGAATCAACGTGCGCTAACTGCATCTGATCTGTAGTAACCTTGAACATATCCACCAAACAGCCGTGTGTCTCTAAAGAGCAAGGCTGCACATGTTTCGTGTATTTATCAAAACTGAATCGAATAGTACCTATACGTGGAATAGACTTGGGAACCATGTTCGATATCACTGCGCGAGACAACGCCGCATCAGGAAGGGCTGCACAAACACCAGACTCGAGACGACAAACGGCAGTGCGACGCGGACGAGAACTCACGCGACAATAAACGAAAACTGATAAGACGTGCGCGCTAACGGTGAGAGTAGCAGCTGGGACAACCTATTACCCCGGCGCAGTAAAACCGGCGCGAATTGAGACACCAGAGAACGACCCACGATCCGTCCTCACACCTTTACTTCCGCCAACAGCTTCCAAAGCAAAGATCCTGAGACCGAGTCTCGGTCCAGCATAAAGTTTTCATCTTCCAGGACGTTTCTTATCAGAGCACACTCCACTACAGAGTGAAAATTTCGTTCTAGTCTCTTCCTCACCCAGTTCCTGATTGACTGCTGTTAGTAGTAAGTCAAATGATGTACTGCTGAATCCTGACCTGGAATTCCTTACAGCAAGGGGTATCTGTTATGCGTACTATAAAACTCTTTGCCATAGTGAAGGCAGTGTCCGCTACCGTCTTATAACAACGACCAAACACGGCTGTCAGGTGTTCTTTGGTAGGCATACCTCTCTGTATATTCTTCCAGTTTCTACCTACACGAACACGTCATGTTGTCGAATCGACTGTTTCATATTATTCTGCCTAAAATTTTTCTGGGTTGTACACGGAGTCGTCCCGGAAAGGAAACAATGTTTCTTTCACTTCAGCAGGGTATGTCATCTACTAAAGATTCAGGCACAATCTCAAAATGTCTTTTGCAGGTTTGTCTGTGTAAGACATAATCATTATACAACATTTACTGATGAAGGCCAGATGGAATGCTTGCCAAAATATTGGGTCGTTTTACAGTATGAAGCCATGTGCAACCTAGAAGAGCACATTCTTGCTATTGTATCGACAGTGTAACCCTCCATTTTTCCCGTCTCCCAAGCACTACACGCGTACCGGTGAAAGATTACACTAGTGACATCCGCTCGTGTAGGCGCTTATGCCAGTACTCGAGGGCGAGGCTGATCGCTGTGCCCGTACCCTCCTTGTTCCCCTCCTTAGCAGAGCGAGCCATCGTCGACACCCGCCCCTTGCCCCACCCCCACAACCGGCCTGCGCTGCAGCCAAGACGCGGCACTCCACGTGATTACGGAGAGGCGGCGCGTCCTGAGCTGGAAGGCGGCTCGTTAATCAACCGCCGCCATCCATCAGCACACGAGCCCCGAGGAGTCCTGCAGCGGAGGCGGCGGTGCGGCGAGCAGCGCCGGGGGCGGCGCGGTGCTGCATCCAGCAACAGGCGGCCGCCGGACAGCTCCTGGGCCGCGTCGTCCGCTCACATAAATCAGAGACGTGCGGTCAAGCACCAGACTCCCGTCACCTCCTCCGTTGGTCAAGTGCGCCTAGTAGTACACCGAAGGAGAGGGGGAATTCTTAGATGTTGTCACCCAGACAACACGCCTAGCAGACACCAAGACTAGGCAGGAGTCACTGAGAAGTTCAGCTCACGGTCTCAGTCTGCCGTGTGGATGACTGGCTTACTGAAAGAGCTGATATTTTATGTTTGGAAGGAAGTTATGTCAAACTCCCAAAGCAGGCAGACATCTTAAAAAGAACCTGAGCAGTAGACCTTCCCTACTCTCCCGATCAGTCTGGTCATCATTCCTGACCCATCGTAATCTAACTGCTGATCTCTCCAGCTTTCCAGCTCTGCCTAGCAAGCGTTGTAAAAAGACAACTATGATTACCAATCAGTACTTAATCCCCAGAGGGAAATCCCTCAATTTACCATTTAGATGCCAAATCCCCATATCCTCAAAATTAACTGAAGATACTTTAGACGTAACATGGACAGAGCCCTATGGTGCTTCCACGGTATTATACATACAGAGAACAACAGCACAGGTCAGGAAGCTGAGCAGATGAGGTGGTGATCCTATGGTACAGAACGACAGGCTCAGGAGCTGGTGTGGGTGACAGTCATGCAACCTTTGGTGTCAGAGAATATTTATTTCTTGTAATTTTGCAGTAGGGACACTCTTATTCAGCATGGCAGGAGACGCACAGAACTGAAGTATGACGAGGAACGAGGATGCAGTGCTTTGTGGCTGTGGCCATCATGTAGGTCAGAATCCATCAATAGTATCATGCAGGAAGCCAGAACAGTAATTTTAAGGGCAACCTACCGTATCTCAGCAGCAGCTATTGTTCTGTCAAAGACAGACATGTGTTTAAGCGAGTGCCAACAGCACATCATAGATGGAGGGTAATATAAAGATGGGAGCTCAGAAGCCAAATCTGCAGAAAAGCATACAGCTAGGTTGTCAGTGGCCACGTACAGTCCGGTACGAGGTACTCAGGTGTCCCACGCAGTAGGTTGAAGGTAGTAGTTTGAAGTCACTTGGTACAACCCTTCACCAGCAGTGGCAGCCTACAAAACCAAATTCGGATGCAGTTGGATGGCTGTGACCTTGGAGGTGATGTCTTCTCTCAGCAGCAGGTATACATCATAACTCACGAAACAAGTTATCTTGTATGTTGCGAGACTGTCATTCTGTCAGGACGACCAGACACTGAGACCGAGGCTTCTGAAGTGGGGGTATTTAAGCAAGACGTAACGTCACCGCAGTTGGTGATGCTGTAATCTGCCCTCATTATCTGTAGTTGTCAGCGACTGCGCCGGCCGAAGTGGCCGCGCGGTTCTGGCGCTGCAGTCTGGAACCGCGAGACCGCTACGGTCGCAGGTTCGAATCCTGCCTCGGGCATGGATGTGTGTGATGTCCTTAGGTTAGTTAGGTTTAACTAGTTCTAAGTTCTAGGGGACTAATGACCTCAGCAGTTGAGTCCCATAGTGCTCAGAGCCATTTGAACCATTTGTCAGCGACTTGCCCCAACAGTGGTGCCTCAATTGTTGTCAGTTCCCCTTGCCATCACACTTTCTGTCAGTGCTAGGATGCCATGAAGCTGAGTTCTGGTGTTATATGGTATGCCTCCATATTGCAAGTAGGCAGAATGAAGCATTAGGTGCTGCCATACTGCACCATTTGCAGTACTAGATTAAGATTCCGCTCAGAGAAGAAATATATTAATAGCGTCACCCTGCCTTCTGCAACACTGGCACCCTTTGCGTGCCTCAGTGACCAGTTTTGACACATCATATCAGCCGCATCTGATTCCCTGCCATCAGCGCCAAGTGATAATATAAAAAAATTGTACGCATAACAGAATTGGATCCACTATGCAACAGTATTCCCCTCTTCACGAAACTCGTTCAGAATGTTACAGTGACATCAATCTAGAACAACTTTACATTCACACTGGTTTATACTGTACAACCTCAGTTAGCATCTCACGCCGGCCCTTGTGGCAGAGAGGTTCTAGGCGCTTCAGTCCGGAACCGCGCTGCTGCTACGGTCGCAGGTTCGAATCCTACCTCGGGCATGGATGTGTGTAATGTCCTTAGGTTAGTTAGGATTAAGTAGTTCTAAGTCTAGGGGACTGATGACCTCAGATGTTCAGTCCCATAGTGCTCAGAGCCATTTGAATTTAGCATCGCACGATTGTGATTTACGGTACTTGTTCTCGCTTTAATCTAAGTTCAGCTTTCAAATTCGGTCGAGATCTTACTCTTTCTACATGCTACAATATAGTTACAATGTGCTGTGTGGAAGTGACCTACTTGTTGGCCTACTAGTGCTTGTATCTGACCTGTGTTTGGCCCATTGGTGGGAGAACAGAGGATTCTTGGCCGAAACAAGGTGTACTGGCATGTGTGGACAGCGATATAGAAGTCTGCTCGGCTAGATATGGGAAAGTAACTTACTGGCAGGTGTAGGTAGTTGGAGATCCAGATTAACTGACGATATGTGAAGACTCTGTTGGGCTGAACATACGTACTTGGCAGCCTCGCTGTGGATTTTTGTTCGCACCATCATACCTGCTGGAGTTTAAGTGTAAGCTACTCGACTGCTGAAGGAAGCGAGCCTCGTCATGTGTGCCCATACTGTGGACTATATCGACAGACATTTTTTTAGACATCAGTATTCTGAATGGTTTGATGTAGCCTGCCACAAATTCCTCTCCTGTGCCAACCTATTCATCTCAGAGTAACACTTGCAAATCTACAGTTTTTATTTTACAGCTCCCTCTAGTACTGTGGAAGTTATTCCCTGATGATGTCTTAATAGACGTCCTACTATCCTTTCCCTTCTTCTTGTCAATGTTTTTCCAGATATTCCTTCCCTCGCCGATTCTACAGAGAACCTCCTTATCAGTCCACCTAATTTTCAACTTTCTCCTGTAGCACCACATCTCAAATGCTTCGATTCCCTTTTTTCCGGTTTTCCCATAGTCTATTTTACAATCATACAATGCTGTGCTCTAAATGTAATTTCTCATAAATTTCTTTCTCAAATTAAGGCCTATGTTTCATACTGGTAGACCTCTCTTGCCTAGGAATGCAGTTCTTGCCAATGCTAGTCTGCTTTTTATGCCCTCCTTGCTCGATCCATTGTGGATTATTTTGACGCCTAGGTAACAGAATTCCTTAACTTCATTTACTTCCTGACTACCAATCGTCATGTTTATTTTCTCACTTTTCTCATTTCTGCTATTTCTTATTACTTTTGTCTTTCTTTGATTTACTCTCGGTCCATGTTCTGGACAGATTAGCCAATATTTAATGCCTTATTTATCAAATGCAAACCAAGAACAGGGCTTCATTCTATGCTGAGACTGGTCTAACGGCACTCACCATATCATTCTGTAAATTTCTCATATATCTGTGGAAAAGTTATCCATTTCAGTAAGACAACTGGCCAGCTGAAACAATCAGTCCACTTTATTCTTAACTTGTTACTTTCCCAAGTAGCCACATGTCCAACTGTAGGGAAGCAGACTACTCACGCTATAGTAAATTCACATCAGTTTCAATTGTGTGCCAGTCAGTCTGCTGTAACTAGCTCTGACGTCATAAATGTTGCGCAATACCTTAAAAATCAAGCAAATGAACTAAAACTTTCCTAGTATGTCAGAAGTAATGCTAAAGTAATGTGTGTTAAATATCAGTTTGATAACTTCAGCCATTTCCGAAATTTGGACGTTTATCTATAAAAATAATTGGCGCAGCAGCAAAGAGCTAGAGACTTCAAAATTTATATTTAGATTCATCTTTCATAATGATTTAATAAAAACAGTACTTTGGATTTCACAAATTAAGATTTTAGTGTAAATTCATGATTTTGTGGTTTTCGTCTCAAAACTGAAGGAAGCAAGATAGATTAAGTGAGCTTGTAAATAAGACTAGGATGTTTAGATTTAAGTAGGTTGGAAGTCCGCTATGACTATGAAGCTGTGAAAAGTTTCTTTTGAATATCTATAAAATTATAGCGATAGCAGATCTCAAAAGGGACAGTTCAGAGCTCATATTCTGCGTGCAGTGCAATTAAATAAATTCTCTCGCCCAAGTTATTTAACTTAGCCACGTCAAAATTTTATTATCAATACTTATCTACGTGCTGAATGCATATATAAATTAGGAGCTTCATCGGCCTTCAGCAAGAGAAGCTAGAATTTATTATGTAACTTGAAGTGGTGCGTTACTAGCCCAGCGGCTAGTCGAGGCAGCCGACTTGATCGAGCGTTCCCTCCGCCGTCTGCACCGCGGCTTTATATATAAGAGCACTGTGCGAGGAAGAAAAGGCCCCAGTTCTCTCCAGACGCTGAATGACACGCCATCTGTGTCGGGAATAGCGTCGCGCCAGTATCAGTGCTACTAACAGCCTCAGGTGCCGTATTATGTTACTCGAGATGCGCGTAACCAGGAAAGCGTTTCTAGTAAAGTGTTAATTCTGGGATGATTTTCATTATCTAGTCTCAGTGTGCGTATTGTCGTATTTTTCACGTGCCGTCGCGGGACAGACATTCTACCAATAATTTAGCGTGGCGTTTGATGAGATATTTCATCAAATTATGGCGAGCATTCATTTCAATATTTAATTCGGACATTTATAGTTGCATCAGCGCAATAGACTCTGAACTGTTCTGTTAGTTAGGTTGTAGGGATACTCGTGTGTGTATTTGTGATTTGGAGAATATACCCAAATATTTTGGAATATTGTTTTTGATTAGAAATCCCGGACAATCTCCTAGTTCCTCAGAGCTATAAGCTGCAGCTATAATAATATTTCTCAAAGTGGGCACTAGGAACTCTATTTACAGGCTTCAGGTTTTGTCAAATCGCTTTCTGGGAGTCAAGAACGTTAAATAGAGAGCCAGTGTTGAGAACGGCGAAAGACAGCATTAACAGCATTTTAAAAGCTAGAAATTGACTCGACAAGCAAACATTTTAAACAACAATATATTTCCCTTCATTATAACTCGCCGCCCCACATATGGTGCATCGGCCGGGAAATAAACTAAGTGAAAGTGATTTTTAACTATTCGAATTCGCGAGTGGAATGCGACACGCAGCTGAGTAATAGAACAGTGAAAGTGTTACGTGTGCATGTGGACGACGCAATTGGATTAACAACGCATCTGGATTCACGGAGCTGGCACTGAGTCTAGCGGTGCTGCCGGCATCGCGAGTAGCCAGTTTCGTCGCACCGCAGTCGTCAGCCGCAGCAGCCGGAGCCGAGCCTGTAGTTACGGGCCACGCAGACACTCATCAGCCATCGGAGTGCCGTCTGCAGTTCAACGTGCCACGTCGCCTCAGTAATCCTGTTACGCCGCGCCGACAACGTCGTGCAGAAGGAACTAAGTTAAGTGAAAAGTTGTTAAGAATTTTACTAACCTGCACTAAAAGACTGTCGGCTATGGAACCGCCAAAAGAAACTGAGTTTAAAGTTAAATTAGAACCTATGTCTGTTGAGGGAACTGTAAATTCAGACAAAGATTCAATTGTAAATATGCATGAAAATAATAGTGTTAAAGTAAAATATGAAGTATTGTCTCCTGACAGTAGTGTGGGAAGAGGCAATGATTCTGTGATAGAGACCCCTGTAGTAAAGCCGAAAATAGAAATTGTAAATTTATTGGATGATAGTTTCTCTGATGAATTAAAAATGAAACAGTCATCAGAGATAGTAGAATTTAAACAGAAGAAGTTAGACATGTCTGATCAATCAGATGTTTCATTTAGTTTTGATGATTCTGGTATTGGAGCTAGTTTTTTGTCACCTGAGTGTAATAAAAAGCCAGCTATTGAGCAACCCAAAGATACTGGGGCTGTTGATTTAAATGTTATATTACAAGCAATAGCAGCCTGTAATGCAAAAATGTCAGCCAGTAATGCTCAAATGACAGCTGATTTAAAAGCTGAAATAACTGAGGTCAAAAGCAGTAATGCAAAAATGTCAGCTGAGTTAAAATCTGATATAACTGAGGTAAATAACAGGATTGTGGCCAGCCAAACTAATTTTAATAAACGATTGGAGGTAATGGACGATACCTTCAAGGCTGGTTGCAATAAGTTGAAAGAGGATCTAGACAGTTTGAATAATAAAATAGATTGCAACCATGAGGATATTAAGAAAAAGGTTGCTCAACAGTTTTCTGAAATGTATAAAACAGTTAAATCCGAAATTGCTGAGGTTCGCAAAGACTTCCAACTGGAAGATGCGAAGCTGGAGCACAAGTTAACAGAAAAGATCGAGGCGGAATCTGAACTGTGCTCAGATAGATTTAAAGATGTTAATATAAAAGTAAACATATGTCAAGCTGACGTAGATGCAATCAAAACTGACACTACTCATATTGTACAAAGGGTAGATAATGTTGAGATGAAAGTAGAAAATATCAGTACTAACATTGCTAACCTTGAGAGTAAAGTAGCTTCAGTAGCTTCTGGTAATGGTAGTATACAACAAGTTGTAGCTGCAAACGCCGCTTTTATCGGGTGTCGGCAGTTCTTGCGGTTCGATCCAGATAAAAATATCCATCCGCTAGATTTCTGGAACGATTTTGAAGATGTGATTCCACCGACTTGGTCTGAACGAGAGAAAATCTCATTTGTTAGAAGTCATTTAGCAGGTGATGCCATGCGTTGGTCAGCTGATGTAATGTTGAAGTGTAAAACATTAGCGGAATTTAAAACTGCTTTTATTAATGAGTATTGGTCTGGCCATAAGCAAAATGAAGTGTTAAGAGAATTTTGGAGTGGGAAACGCTTCAATGCAGGCAAAGAATCTATTAAAGAATTTGCTAGGTCATGGATTTCACGGTTGTCACATTTGGACGAAAAGCTAAAACCAGAAATGATTATACTAGGTCTTGAAGCCAAATTGCCATGGTATTGGAAAACTAGAATTATATCTGCCCCTAGAGACAATCTGGATCGTTTCATTGAGTATTTGGAACGTGTAGAACGTGTTGCTGCCAATGAGGAGCAAGCACGTAATAACAGAAACGCTAATAACAATAGTAGTAATTTTAGGAACAAGCAAATTGGCAATGTAAACATCAGAACAGTAGGGGTTCGCCATCCTAAGAGAGGTAGGATTTGGGGAAATAATTATCAGAACCAACAATGGCGTCCAAATGACAGTAATTTTGTTCCAAACAGAAATATGCATGTAAACAGCAGTACGGAAAGTAATGCTATGCCAGCTAACTATAATGAAACTAAAGGAAACAGCAGTAGACTAAGGCAGGAAAACTAGTTCCCGTCTATGAGGACACTGGCGCTCACCAGGCGGTTACTTTTCCTAAGCCAGTAGTTAAGGGAATTGGTAAGATAGATCAGAATACTCAAACTGAACATGTGGATGAAGAGTCGGTAGCACCTAAGGATACAACAGAAATATTAGATCACTCACAATATTTGATAGATACCGTGTTAGAGACGCTTTCTAAGTGGGAAGAGAAAGAGAAGGCGCAGCAATGTAACGATAGGGAAGAGCTACAAAATATTGAATTGTCAGGTGAAGAAGCAGAAGAAATTCATGCTTATATTTACGATGAAGATGATGTGCTCTTATCTAAAGTGCCTGTGCAGGATGTTGATAATGTACTAATAGATTTAGGACAGGAGATAAGTGAGAATGTAGAGGGTAGGCTGTTGAGGGTCGATGAACCCAGTAGCTGTGACCAGTTGTCACTTGAGAAGGAAACCGACGATAATGGTGAAAGTGGTTTAGCTGTAACTAGTGTTATGCCCGGTCTGGAGACGCAGAATCGCTCAGACTACAGTAATTTGGGTCATGTTCAGCAAACTAAATGTAATGAAGTCGTGCGGTGTTTCGATTTGAAATTAATGGACCGACTGGAAAAGGCAGCTGAAAATGTAATTCAGGAAACCCCTACACACTGTGACCTAAATGTAATGAAGACAGATGTCGATCACTTTAGTAGGAGACGAATCCAAAAGGAACTATTAGATGAATTTGAGAAACCACCTGTACAACCTAGAATAAGCCACCCTATAATAATAGTGAATATGTTGGGTATCAATGTACGTTGTCTCTTAGACAGTGGGAGTGAGGTGAGTGCGATATCTCAGTCCTTCTTTGATGCATTACCAGGTAAAGACAAGCTTACAGTAATGAGAGTATCAGGACTAAGAATAATTGGTGCTACTGGCAAGGTGTCAAAAGCAGTAAAGCAAGAAGCTTTACTGCCCTTTAACGTTAATGGTAATTTAATTGATCATCCATGTTTAATTGTAAACAATCTCAGTATTGAGGTTTTAATTGGCATAGATTTCTTGTCAAAATATCAGAGTGTTGTTGACTTTGAAAGAAGCCAGTTAAAATGGTCTTGCCAATAACCGGAGTAATTACAGTACCTTTTAGTGATAAACATGTAGTAACTGATGGTGTAACTCGGGAGCTGCCTATACGAGTTCTGAGAAATAGGAGCTATTGGGACGAAGATGTTAACCTTAGTGGAAGTAAGCTAAACACAGAAGAAGAAGAAGCAATAATTTTGGGCAAAATAGATGCTAAATTGCAGGAAATCGATAAAATTTCCGCCAATCAGAAGGAAGAACTGAGACAGGTTCTAAAAAGGTATCATAAAGTATTTTCAGATCGACGTGGCGTGTTCATAGGCAGCCAATGAATGCTGTAGGGAGGAGGTTGTTCTGTAACCTCTACACAGTGTGGCAGCTGTGCAGTCCCAGCTGTGTGAGATCTTCTTTCCATTTCAGGTCTCACTCATTCTTCATCTTTCCTGTCCACAAAAATTTCGGCTTTTTCTTTCCAATATGAAAAATTTCCGTTATGATTATCAAGACAGCATTATGTAACCATTCTATATACCGATTAGTGAAGAAAAACACCTGATATGACAAACCTAATAGTGACAAACAATAGAGAAGTATGACGTAAATAAAATAAAATGTATTTGAGTAACAATTATGTATAGAAGCTTGGTAATATTGTAAGTACAAGTGTTGTTTCATTGGAAATGGTCCAACAACAGTATTTTAAACAGATGTACAAATTCATGTACAAGCAGGATCTGAAGTGGTAGTGAAACCTAGTGTATGCATTAGAGCTAACTGAGAAATAGTAAAAGAGATTGCTTAGTGTTATAAGAAAAATATGCAGACAAGTTGTAAGATTAAACTCACCTGGTGTAGCAAGGAAAGGCAGTGTAATAGAATTGAGCAGTGTTTGTGGTTGAGACGTGAAGGACACGTCCCTGAAGTATTTATAAGGTTGGAGCTGGCCATTATTTTGGTGTAGTGTGTGACAGGATACACCTACACGTATTGAGGTTATGAGTTGGAGGCGTGAATGCGACCATAGGTACCCTTATGTTAGATGAGACAGAGCAGCTCATGGTGTCCTATAGGTTTAAGGAAATTAGCATTACGCTCGTCCATAATTATTTGATGCATTTTAGTGGTAGGTCTGAGAGAGACTACCTGTGGTTTCAGCGTCCGATCGAGTGGAAATGGATTGCCACGTGAGCAAACTAATCAGCTGCAATACACTATGAATATGAAATAGATGTGCTATCCTATGCTTTAAATATTAATAGAGTGAGTGTTAAATGAGTAATACACTAAGCAAAGTAAATTGAATAACATACTGACAGACGTAAAACATTATTTTAGCTCAGCATAAATACACTTCACAGTAAGTAAGTACCTAATTGCAGATGTGGAACTGACAACAGTAGAGGACCAATCAGTGGATTTAGTAGTCAACTAAACGTAGTGTGTTTTGAACACTCACACCTGTACTATTACCAAAAGTTACTCACATGTACAAAGAAGCTGAAAAACAACTACTAATCAAATATACTCATACTATCTCTAAGAATAAGGTAATCAACGAAGATGTCAGCTAAGTGAATAAAAGACAAATGTATCAGGAATGTACCGAGCATTGGTTCAGTGTTCCGGCCCAGAAATAATAAATTCAGATTAAATATGATTTATGATTATATGCCTTGAGCATAAATTTTCTCGAGTACATGACTAAAGGCGTTTTGAGCCATTTGTTTATCGATTATGACAGTTAAGTAACCGTGAGAGTGAAATTAAAAAGATTCTGTTAACTTTGTTCCAGCAACGTACTGAAGGATAACATGTATATATCCCCATTTCATTGTGACCCACCCTTAGATATTAAGTGAATAGAGTCTGAGGCACTCTTTTTGTTTGTTCTACAGGACAAACCAGATAATGGCAGCCTGGTAGCTGCGTGAAAGCGTGGAGGGACTTGGACACAACTCACAGTGACCCCTCCCGTTTCCCCATGCAATTTAGAGTGAACGTGAAGGACGCACACCATAGCAACTTCCCCTCCTCTACCCTTGTGAATGGAAGTGTAGGACGCCAGCCAAAGCGGCTACAACCACGTGTGTAAAAATTATGTGTGAACTTTTCTTTCAGGTTTAGAAAAGACTGCTAAGAGATAATCATCTGTTTATGTATCATGTTATTTTCTTTGAATTTGTGTATGTAAAAATGTATTTAATGTATTTAATGGATCTACGATTTTCATAATTTTTCAATTTGTATGTGTTGGTTGGTCTAAGGCAATATGTATGCCAAAAATATTTCATTGACTTTGCTTAAAATTTGAATAATGACATTTCTAAAGAGGCAGTGAAAATGCCCGCAATTTAAATGATTAATGTAGGAAATCAGTTTCTTTTAATATTTATATATGTTTAGATTTCAATTTTGAATTTGCATAGGGAGTTAAACTGTACTCTTGCTTCCCTTTTTGTAATTAAATTTTTTTTTCATTCATTAACATTCATAAACAAAAAAATTTAAGTAGAGGGTGATGTAGGGAAGCAGACTACTCACGCTATAGTAAATTCACATCAGTTTCAATTGTGTGCCAGTCAGTCTGCTGTAACTAGCTCTGACGTCATAAATGTTGCGCAATACCTTAAAAATCAAGCAAATGAACTAAAACTTTCCTAGTATGTCAGAAGTAATGCTAAAGTAATGTGTGTTAAATATCAGTTTGATAACTTCAGCCATTTCCGAAATTTGGACGTTTTTCTATAAAAATAATTGGCGCAACAGCAAAGAGCTAGAGACTTCAAAATTTATATTTAGATTCATCTTTCATAATGATTTAATAAAAACAGTACTTTGGATTTCACAAATTAAGATTTTAGTGTAAATTCATGATTTTGTGGTTTTCGTCTCAAAACTGAAGGAAGCAAGATACACTCCTGGAAATGGAAAAAAGAACACATTGACAGCGGTGTGTCAGACCCACCATACTTGCTCCTGACACTGCGAGAGGGCTGTACAAGCAATGATCACATGCGCGGCACAGCGGACACACCAGGAACCGCGGTGTTGGCCGTCGAATGGCGCTAGCTGCGCAGCATTTGTGCACCGCCGCCGTCAGTGTCAGCCAGTTTGCCGTGGCATACGGAGCTCCATCGCAGTCTTTAACACTGGTAGCATGCCGCGACAGCGTGGACGTGAACTGTATGTGCAGTTGACGGACTTTGAGCGAGGGCGTATAGTGGGCATGCGGGAGGCCGGGTGGACGTACCGCCGAATTGCTCAACACGTGGGGCGTGAGGTCTCCACAGTACATCGATGTTGTCGCCAGTGGTCGGCGGAAGGTGCACGTGCCCGTCGACATGGGACCGGACCGCAGCGACGCACGGATGCACGCCAAGACCGTAGGATCCTACGCAGTGCCGTAGGGGACCGCACCGCCACTTCCCAGCAAATTAGGGACGCTGTTGCTCCTGGGGTATCGGCGAGGACCATTCGCAACCGTCTCCATGAAGCTGGGCTACGGTCCCGCACACCGTTAGGCCGTCTTCCGCTCACGCCCCAACATCGTGCAGCCCGCCTCCAGTGGTGTCGCGACAGGCGTGAATGGAGGGACGAATGGAGACGTGTCGTCTTCAGCGATGAGAGTCGCTTCTGCCTTGGTGCCAATGATGGTCGTATGCGCGTTTGGCGCCGTGCAGGTGAGCGCCACAATAAGGACTGCATACGACCGAGGCACACAGGGCCAACACCCGGCATCATGGTGTGGGGAGCGATCTCCTACACTGGCCGTACACCACTGGTGATCGTCCAGGGGACACTGAATAGTGCACGGTACATCCAAACCGTCATCGAACCCATCGTTCTACCATTCCTAGACTGGCAAGGGAACTTGCTGTTCCAACAGGACAATGCACGTCCGCATGTATCCCGTGCCACCCAACGTGCTCTAGAAGGTGTAAGTCAACTACCCTGGCCAGCAAGATCTCCGGATCTGTCCCCCATTGAGCATGGATGAAGCGTCGTCTCACGCGGTCTGCACGTCCAGCACGAACGCTGGTCCAACTGAGGCGCCAGGTGGAAATGGCATGGCAAGCCGTTCCACAGGACTACATCCAGCATCTCTACGATCGTCTCCATGGGAGAATAGCAGCCTGCATTGCTGCGAAAGGTGGATATACACTGTACTAGTGCCGACATTGTGCATGCTCTGTTGCCTGTGTCTATGTGCCTGTCGTTCTGTCAGTGTGATCATGTGATGTATCTGACCCCAGGAATGTGTCAATAAAGTTTCCCCTTCCTGGGACAATGAATTCACGGTGTTCTTATTTCAATTTCCAGGAGTGTAGATTAAGTGAGCTTGTAAATAAGACTAGGATGTTTAGATTTAAGTAGGTTGGAGGTCCGCTATGACTATGAAGCTGTGAAAAGTTTCTTTTGAATATCTATAAAATTATAGCGATAGCGGATCTCAAAAGGGACAGTTCAGAGCTCATATTCTGCGTGCAGTGCAATTAAATAAATTCTCTCGCCCAAGTTATTTAACTTAGCCACGTCAAAATTTTATTATCAATACTTATCTACGTGCTGAATGCATATATAAATTAGGAGCTTCATCGGCCTTCAGCAAGAGAAGCTAGAATTTATTATGTAACTTGAAGTGGTGCGTTACTAGCCCAGCGGCTAGTCGAGGCAGCCGACTTGATCGAGCGTTCCCTCCGCCGTCCGCACCGCGGCTTTATATATAAGAGCACTGTGCGAGGAAGAAAAGGCCCCAGTTCTCTCCAGACGCTGAATGACACGCCATCTGTGTCGGGAATAGCGTCGCGCCAGTATCAGTGCTACTAACAGCCTCAGGTGCCGTATTATGTTACTCGAGATGCGCGTAACCAGGAAAGCGTTTCTAGTAAAGTGTTAATTCTGGGATGATTTTCATTATCTAGTCTCAGTGTGCGTATTGTCGTATTTTTCACGTGCCGTCGCGGGACAGACATTCTACCAATAATTTAGCGTGGCGTTTGATGAGATATTTCATCAAATTATGGCGAGCATTCATTTCAATATTTAATTCGGACATTTATAGTTGCATCAGCGCAATAGACTCTGAACTGTTCTGTTAGTTAGGTTGTAGGGATACTCGTGTGTGTATTTGTGATTTGGAGAATATACCCAAATATTTTGGAATATTGTTTTTGATTAGAAATCCCGGACAATCTCCTAGTTCCTCAGAGCTATAAGCTGCAGCTATAATAATATTTCTCAAAGTGGGCACTAGGAACTCTATTTACAGGCTTCAGGTTTTGTCAAATCGCTTTCTGGGAGTCAAGAACGTTAAATAGAGAGCCAGTGTTGAGAACGGCGAAAGACAGCATTAACAGCATTTTAAAAGCTAGAAATTGACTCGACAAGCAAACATTTTAAACAACAATATATTTCCCTTCATTATAACTCGCCGCCCCACACAACCATTATCTTGTGACTTTTTTATTTGCCATTTCTGCCGACAAGGCATAGTTGATTGCCTGTGTCATTTAGAGGCTATTGCTGTTCTTTGCTTTCCTATAGCCTCTGTAATTTAGCATTTCACTTGCTTTGGTGTTTTATACTTCAATGAATTGCATATGATTTCATGCACCTGATTTCTTCTAAATCCCAATTAAGTGAATCTAAACAATACTGTCTAGTGGCAACATTTATCACAAGCTTAGCCTTACGTATTGTTGGCCGTTTCCTCATAAAGTTCTCTGTATTTAAGCTTAAAATCCTGTAAATCAAAAAGTACCTTCACCAATTACAAAGTCATCTGCCTAGGTGCTGGTCATTAATGCTGTAACCCTGTGTCTGTCATAAGAGCTATTAAAGCTCCTTGTAGTGTAATTGTGTCCACTTAAGTTTGGGCAGTGTTGCCATAAACTGGTATTTATAGCCAAGGCATTGTCTTCCTCGATGAAAATTGTCTGTAAAATTGTATTATTTGAATTAGATTCACCGTGGTAAGCATTTATCATTGGACTCAGAGCTCTTTGCACATATGATAAGTATAGTAAACTGCTGTTCTTGAATTTTGTGTTAGCGAGCAATGCCATAGGGCAACTAGTAACTGGTTGAAACTGCTTAGGACTTGAATTACTTGATACTTTTATTTCGGCCAACCAACATGGGGATACATTCTCGAACAATTTAACATTTTCATTCATAACTTCTGAAAAAAAGCTATAATATCTTCTACATATACCACACATTTTCTAGATTTTAGGCCAAGAAAAACCCGATCTAGCAATGTTTGCAATGTTGTGGGCATATTTTTGAGCCCAAATAGCACCTTGTGAAATTGAAACTGCCCCCATAGGACTGCAAAAGCTGTTTCGGGTAGGTTCTCTGGCATTACCTCCGTCTGGTAGTAACCACCCCATAAATTCCTGTGGAGAAGTATTTCTTTTTGCCTAAGTTTTCAAGTGTCTCCGTGATATTAGGCAGTGGATAGGTGTTGGTGGTGGTTCGAGCACTCTGGTACCTACAGCCGGAACAAAAGCGGTATTTCTTATGACCATCTGTCGACTTTTTCGGGACCAAGACTGCAGGCGCCTGCTGGATTACATGAGGCACTCTACAGAAGTCAGTGGGTAATCTCTTCGATGAGTGATTGCAATAACTTTGGTATACGATAAAGATTCCTATAACCTGTAAGTATGCTGTGCTGGGAAATTGGAGTCACAGGTAATGGACGCTATGCATTAAAAAACGTCGTTAAATTGTAGAAGTAGCGCTTCCACAGCTCAACAGTTATTGTCCGGCAGATGACCTCCTCTGACGTGTAAGCAGAATCATTGATAGTATGCTTAGGGCTGTGGTCAGTACACGATCTATTTATATCCTCTTCATCCAGAATATTCAATGTGGCAATTATTAGCTTTCAGTAGACTCGTATCAGCTGCACTGAAATTGTCAAGGTTAAGCGACACCGTACATTCACCGTTGACTACATTTATGCATGCCACATTTGTAAATACACTTCTAAAGTACAAAACAGAGCATTTTATCCAAATGCTCGTTATTTTCAAGAGGCTCAACAACATTTAACGTCTCTTATGATAAGTCTGTACCTAACAGTATATCACCATATGAACCCATCTTTACAGTGTGTGTAGGCAGAGTAGATGCTAACATCTTCATGATCGGTGCATCTTGTGCATTTGCTTCATTTGTGGCGGTTCACCCAATGGAAAAAAAGCCCAAATAAGCTCATTTATGCCACAAAAGATCGATTTTAACAAGTACCTTACCTCAGCCTTAGTGAAGAGTGTGTACGATCTGATCACTGTAAGGGTGATTCAAAAAGAATACCACAACTTTAAAAATGTGTATTTAATGAAAGAAATATAATATAACCTTCTGTTATACATCATTACAAAGAGTATTTAAAAAGGTTTCTTTTTCACTCAAAAACAAGTTCAGAGATGTTCAATATGGCCCCCTCCAGACACTCGAGCAATATCAACCCGATACTCCAACTCGTTCCACACTCTCTGTAGCATATCAGGCGTAACAGTTTGGATAGCTGCTGTTATTTCTCGTTTCAAATCATCAATGGTGGCTGGGAGAGGTGGCCTAAACACCATATCCTTAACATACCCCCATAAGAAAAAATCGCAGGGGGTAAGATTAGGGCTTCTTGGAGGCCAGTGATGAAGTGCTCTGTCACGGGCTGCCTGGCGGCCGATCCATCGCCTCGGGTAGTTGACGTTCAGGTATTTACGGACAGATAAGTGCCAATGTGGTGGCGCTCCATCCTGCTGAAATATGAATTGTTGTGCTTATTGTTCGAGCTGAGGGAACAGCCAATTCTCTAACATCTCCAGATACTGTAGTCCAGTTACAGTAGCACCTTCGAAGAAAAAGGGACCAAAAACTTTATTGGCTGAAATGGCACAGAAAACGTTCACCTTAGGCGAGTCACGTTCATACTGAGTTGTTTCCCGCGGATTCTCAGTGCCCCATATACAGACATTGTGACGGTTGACTTTCCCGTTAGTGTGGACAGTTGCTTCATCACTAAACACAATCTTTGAAACGAAAGATTCATCTGTTTCCATTTGAGCAAGGATAAAATCACAAAAAATCGATTCTTTTAATCTTATCAGCTGCAGACAGTGCTTGAACCAATTTCAGACGATAAGGTTTCATAACTAACCTTTTTCGTAGGACTCTCCATACAGTTGATTGTGGAATTTGCAGCTCTCTGCTAGCTCTGCGAGTCGATTTTCCTGGGCTGCGAACATATGCATGCTGGATGCGTGCTACATTTTCATCACTCGTTCTCGGCCGTCCAGAACTTTTCCCTTTGCACAAACACCCATTCTCTGTAAACTGTTTATACCAACGTTTAATACACCACCTATCAGGAGGTTTAACACCATACTTCGTTCGAAATGCACGCTGAACAACTGTCATCGATTCACTTCTGCCGTACTCAATAATACAAAAAGCTTTCTGTTGAACGGTCGCCATCTCAGCATCAACTGACGCTGACGCCTAGTCAACAGCGCCTCAAGCGAACAAATGTACAACTAAATGAAACTTTATAGCTCCCTTAATTCGCCGACAGATAGTGCTTAGCTCTGCATTTTGTCGTTGCAGAGTTTTAAATTCCTAAAGTTGTGGTATTCTTTTTGAATCACCCTGATTCACGCCTAACTAAGAAGGAAATCAATCCCAAGAACCGCTGAATAATCGTCACCAACCTGTGGCAACTCCTCCATATCCTTGGAAAAATTATTAGCTAGAGTGCTGCATGTGGGCAGGATTGTCCCCGATAAACGAATATCATTATTATTAGCTCTACATAGCCTGTGATATGGAGATCATAGCCTCGTTCTGTCCAAGAGATCTAGTGTGATGACTGACACATAAGTCCTTAGATCTACCAAAAACCTATGTTCCTTGCTACCAACAAAACTCCACAACCAGCGTTCCATTGCTCCATCTACTTGCTCAGTAGTACAGTTCACAGTATATGATTTCCAGAGGCTGATACATACTTGTTTTGGTTTAATGATGCGTTTGCTGATACCGATTTTCCCATTTCTTACTCCTGCGCTCCTGTGTTTTGTGCTCTACTTGTCCGAATTTCTAGCATTCTGACCCCCCATAACGTTGATGAAAATGGCCCTCACGTCCATACAGGTGACGTTCTATTGCTGAGGTAAACACAAGGTGATCACTACAACACTTAGTTGCTATATCAGTGACTTCCATCTGTGTGGCGAACATAACAGCTGTGGCCATATCAAAAGGATTTTCAGTCCTAACCCTATGTGACATTTCAGTAGGAATGCCGCGCAAAAGTGCGTCGAAGCAGTATTCTGGGCTTCTTGCCGTCGCGTTCTATTGAATTCCTCATTCCGTGTTAGCTTTTATGCTTGGACGTTGATCCTTCCGGTCCTGTCTGAGAATGATTCAACGGATGTGTTACACTTAAGTATTCAACTTCTTGCTAAAGAAGCGAGTAATGTCCTGCTTACGATACCACTGCCGTCGCCCCTCCCCCTCCCTACCCCAGATAACTGTTTGATCCACAAGGCCTCAGGGCAAGTAACATATTCCTTAGTCTCTTCAGTCTACCGCAGACTCGTCACACGAAGGAAAATTTCGTGAGACGAACCGCCCAAATTGCTGTCCCTAAAACCTCATTGGGAAATGTGGTTATGCACCCTGTGACCTTGCCAGGAAAAGGTGTTATCAAATTTTCTGTTGTAGGACTGACAGGAGAGAGTACGCTCAGTATAGTCTTAACTTCTCCGGGTTGTCCTAATACTTGTTGTTTTTTAGCATGCACTACCTCTGTCTTGTCCTTGTATTCTACTTTCCCAGCTCTCTGTTCACGTGTTGCTTGTAATCTGATGAGTTGCTCTATCAAACCGGCTACAGAATCAGTCGTCTTAGTGGTGCGTGTTTCTACTTGCATCTTGTATAGACAATACAATCTGGTTTTATGTAAAGTACACAAGTAGCAAGACGCAGTCAATACCTTCGCTGCGCAGTGCCGGTGGTACTGTTACCGACGACTGTGCCGATGGTACTGTTACCGACGACTGTGCCGCTAAAGCGGAGTTATTGAACGCAGTTTTCCGAAATTCCTTCACCAGGGAAGATGAATGGAATATTCCAGAATTTGAAACACGAACAGCTGCTAGCAAGAGTTTCTTAGAAGTAGATACCTTAGGGGTTGCGAAGCAACTCAAATCGCTTGATACGGGCAAGTCTTCAGGTCCATATTGTATACCGATTAGGTTCCTTTCAGATTACGCTGATACAATAGCTCCCTACTTAGCACTCATATACAACCGCTCGCTCACCGATAGATCTGTACCTACAGATTGGAAAATTGTGCAGGTTGCACCAGAGTTTAAGAAGAGTAGTATGAGTAATCCATCTAACTACAGACCTATATCATTGACGTCGGTTTGCAGTAGGGTTTTGGAGCATATACTGTATTCAAACATTATGAATCACCTCGAAGGGAACGATCTATTGATACGTAATCAGCATGGTTTCAGAAAACATCGTTCTTGTGCAACGCAGCCAGCTCTTTATTCGCACGAAGTAATGGCCGCTATCGACAGGGGATCTCAAGTTGATTCTGTATTTCTAGATTTCCGGAAAGCTTTTGACACCGTTCCTCACAAGCGACTTCTAATCAAGCTGCGGGCCTATCGGGTATCGTCTCAGTTGTGCGACTGGATTCGTGATTTCCTGTCAGGAAAGTCGCAGTTCGTAGTAATAGACGGCAAATCATCGAGTAAAACTGAAGTGATATCAGGTGTTCCCCTGGGAAGCGTCCTGGGACCTCTGCTGTTCCTAATCTATATAAATGACCTGGGTGACAATCTGAGCAGTTCTCTTAGGTTGTTCGCAGATGATGCTGTAATTTACCGTCTAGTAAGGTCATCCGAAGACCAGTATCAGTTGCAAAGCGATTTAGAAAAGATTGCTGTATGGTGTGGTAGGTGGCAGTTGACGCTAAATAACGAAAAGTGTGAGGTGATCCACATGAGTTCCACAAGAAATCCGTTGGAATTCGATTACTCGATAAATAGTACAATTCTCAAGGCTGTCAATTCAACTAAGTACCTGGTTGTTAAAATTACGAACAACTTCAGTTGGAAAGACCACATAGATAATATTGTGGGGAAGGCGAGCCAAAGGTTGCGTTTCATTGGCGGGACACTTAGAAGATGCAACAAGTCCACTAAAGAGACAGCTTACACTACACTCGTTCGTCCTCTGTTAGAATATTGCTGTGCGGTGTGGGATCCTTACCAGGTGGGATTGACGGAGGACATCGAATGGGTGCAAAAAAGGGCAGCTCGTTTTGTATTATCACGTAGTAGGGGAGAGAGTGTGGCAGATATGATACGCGAATTGGGATGGAAGTCATTACAGCAAAGACGTTTTTCGTCGCGGCGAGATCTATTTACGAAATTTCAGTCACCAACTTTCTCTTCCGAATGCGAAAATATTTTTTTGAGCCCAACCTACATAGGTAGGAATGATCATCAAAATAAAATAAGAGAAATCAGAGCTCGAACAGAAAGGTTTAGGTGTTCGTTTTTGTAGTGGACTGACAAGGCAGCCAGTCCACAGAGACGGGTAG
Source organism: Schistocerca nitens (assembly GCF_023898315.1). NCBI lineage: Eukaryota > Metazoa > Arthropoda > Insecta > Orthoptera > Acrididae > Schistocerca > Schistocerca nitens. The sequence continues at coordinate 703,717,652 of NC_064617.1, read as the reverse complement.
CCGAAAGGGCACACGTGCACACACGCCGACTGGCGCGAAGTCTGGAACAGGATTCGTAATGAATGTGATAAAGAAAAGAACGTAGCTACTAGAACACTTAACTTTTATATCGTCCTTTGGTATACAGCATTCTTGATGATACAAGTGAGACTATCTTGAGATACATGCAATGGTACAAATGGCGCCTTGCTAGGTCGTAGCCATTAACTTAGCTGAAGGCTATTCTAACTGTCTCTCGGCAAATGAGAGAAAGGCTTCGTCAGTGTAGTCGCTAGCAACGTCGTCGTACAACTGGGCGAGTGCTAGTACGTCTGTCGAGACCTGCCGTGTGGTGGCGCTCGGTCTGCGATCACTGCCAGTGGCGACACGCGGGTCCGACATGTACTAATGGACCGCGGCCGATTTAAGCTACCACCTAGCAAGTGTGGTGTCTGGCGGTGACACCACAGTTTTTCCCGCGCGCTGTTCGGGAGTGGAATGGTAGAGAGATAGTATGATTGTGGTTCGACGAACCCTCTGCCAAGCACTTAAATGGGAATTGCAGAGTAGTCATGTAGATGTAGATGTAGATGTAGATGTGCAGAAGGAAAGGAACACCACGTTCACAATACAGAGTAAACAATACACAAGTAGTTACTCTACTTCTTGTTGCGTATCATAGCCCATCTACGTTCAGTAAAATCTCATGTCAAACGACACCAACGTCGGCCAGTGACACATAAGGCTGACATAGCCTTCGTGGACAGCAGTTCGTGCTCAGAAAGATTGCAAAATGTACACCAGACAGATGTTACATACAAATCTTGAGAAAACTAAACCAACAGGCTTCAGAAGGCCCAAGGGTACTGGCCGGCCGCTGTGTCATCCTCAGTCCACAGGCGTCACTGCATGTGGATATCGAGGGGCACGTGGTCAGCACACCGCTCTCCCGGCCGTATGACAGTTTACGAGGCCGGAGACGCTACTTCTCAATCAAGTAGCGCCTCAGTTTGCCTAACAAGGCAGAGTGCACCCAGCTTGCGAACAGCGCTCTGCAGACCGGATGCTCAGCCATACAAGTGGTAGCCCAGCCCGACAGCCCTTAACTTCAGTGATTTGACGGGAACCGGGGTTACCACTGCGACAAGGTCGTTGGCATAACTCCTGAGAATTACCCCTACACCAGACAGATCAGTAGGTTCACATGGCTGCACAAGAGTTACACTCAGATGAAAATGAACGCTCCTGTGATAAATAATGGTCAATGAATTACACAAGAAAGATGGCCAATTGCGATATAAACAATCTGCTTCTTACTCACTGCCCTACATTCTGTGAAGCGTTGACAGTAAGACAGGCGAAGAGGATAAAATGGCGATAGCGCTGTCAGAAACTGGAAGTAGTCATAGCGGTGTCAGTTGTAGCAGTGGCCACATGAGGCAAGCTACTGGACACAAGTTAGGTCAGAATTTTTAGTGGACGTGGGAGCTGAGCAGTAAGAGTGGGGTGACGCTTCAGGCGCAAAAGACCAATCTTGGGAGCTGGCTTGGGTGGAAGTCATGTACTCTGAAGTGGTAGAGAAACAGGATTATCTGGAAACATGCTTGTTGCTTCCGATTTTACAGAAGGCGAGGCCATCTCTGGAATGCCGGAAGTCACATTGAATCACATACGCAAGTGCGACAAGGAATGTGGACACAGCGCTACGTCGCCTGTGGCCGTGGTGTAGGTCAGGACACAACAGCAATGTTGTAAAGGTAGGCAGAAGAGGAGTCTATAAACGCAAGTCTACCATGGTTCACCAGCAGCTAGCGTGGCCTGACCCAGCACTCTCGAAGACTGATGTCGACTTACACATGTGCCAAAACTGCATTTGGATCGGACTTCCTTAACTCTTGTGCAGTATAGTGGTGCATCCTTTTAAAGAAAAATACCACTCTAATTCAAAAATCTTAGCAGTGATCCACGCGCTTTCAAATCAAAACTGAAGAGTTTCCTCATGGATCACTCCTTCTTTTCTGTCGAGGAGTTCCTTGAAAAATTAAGCTGATTCTTGTTGTGTTGTTGATGGCGTTTACTTAAACATATGGATTGACTTTTTTCTGGTTCATAAACATTTTATTTTTGTTATGACTTTTATGTTGTAATTTCATGTACTGACACGTACCATGACCTTGGAGATTTGCTCCTCAATTTAGTCCTATAGAACTTGACGTGTAAATAAAATAAATATCATGGATGGTGAGTATCATGAAGACAGAAGCTGAGGACCCAAATCAATAACATGGCATACAGCCATGGAGACAGTACTACCGACGGCTGGGGAGGAATACTCAGGTGTCTTGTTCAATAATTTCAGTGAGATAGTTTTCAGTCACTTGTTATGGCTCTTCATCTGGGGAAGGTGCAGGCTCATCCAAAAGCTTTGTCAGTCATGGTGGTGACCAGACACCGGTGACAGTGTGGTAGCAGGTGGCACATCACGATTCACCAACCTAATTATACTGTATTTATCGAGAATGTCTCAGTTTTTGTCAGTTCTTCTTGCCTCCGCACCATCCATCAGTGTTTGCATTCTCTGAACCGACTTAACTACGTTGTTACTTGTTATGCCTCTGAGACATGGCACTAAGTGCGAGATGACGTTTTGATTCAGCAAGAAGACTTCTGCGAGAATTTCGGAATGTCGAGTAGAGAAACCAGCCGCAAGAGGTCGGGGTTCCGGAGTGAACGCGAGATAATTGTGGACGGCTGTCGCGAGAAGGTGGGCCCGGACGGTGTGTAGAGACCGGCCTTGTAGTCAGTCGGCTGTTGCTGCCTTGGTTGGTTAAGACTGTCTTTCGCTGAGGTTGTGCATGGAGTTGTGAAGTTTTGTTCTCGTGTCTATTGATACCACTGAGTAAGCTGCCTGAAGCGACCAATTCCAGTGATTAAGCCAGTGAGTCTTGCTGCGCATCGGACAAATCTGAGTGTAACATACGATCATGAAGTGGCGAGTTGCATCACAGGCTGGTTGTGAATGTTTCTCATGGATCGAGTTTAACGCTTGGAACTGTGTGCGCTGGTTAAAGGTGTCACAAGCGTAGTAGGTTCAAGCGTACGTTTGCATGTGGCTTTCTGGTATAGCTTACTCAGTAGAACTACATGAGCCAGACTTTCAAGATTCACAAATGTAAATGCTGCCTTTCCGTGTCGTGAGTGCTGTAATTACATACCTTGAACATTATTAGTGCCAACTGGCAGTAACTTGTTACACTGAAGCCGGCCGCGGTGGTCTCGCGATTCTAGGCGCGCAGTCCGGAACCGTGCGACTGCTACGGTCGCAGGTTCGAATCCTGCCTCGGGCATGGATGTGTGTGATGTCCTTAGGTTAGTTAGGTTTAAGTAGTTCTAAGTTCTAGGGGACTGATGACCACAGCAGTTGAGTCCCATAGTGCTCAGAGCCATTTTTTGTTACACTGAAGTTTTATTATTATCAGATAACCGAGTTTAACCATGTGTCAGTGCTCATATGCCAAACGCCCATTTCAGCATTATGCGTGTAAATGTTCAGTGTGGCCTACTATTGCTCCTTAGAAATGTTACAAATTTAGTCGGTTTTAGTGCACTGTACCTCAGGTCCTGCAATTGGTCGCCTTGCCCTCCAAATTGTTGGCCAAACAGTTCAAGTTGTTTACAGCGGTCCAAATGGTCTGGGTCGATCTGCCGATGAAGGAAGGAAACAGCTTAATACAGTAGCCATACTTGAAATATTGCTGTGGCAAAGAATGGATTGGCATCTTGGCCTTAGATTATGTACTAAGTATGTACATACATGAAAAAAAGTTTTGCATCATCTCGGTTCGGAGAGTTTCGAACCCTATACAGAAAAATGTAATAGAGAGCAACATAAACATTATTTCGACCTTTATTATTGATCATGAGAACCATACAACGATACCTTCAGAGGTGGTGGTCCAGATTGCTGTACACACCGGTACCTCTAATATCCAGCAGCACGTCCTCTTCCACTGATGCGTGGCTGTATTCGTCGTGGCATACTATCCACAAGTTCATCAAGGCACTGTTGGTGCAGATTGTCCCACTCCTCAATGGCGATTCGGCGTAGATCCCTCGGAGAGGTTGGTGGGTCATGTCGTCCGTAAACACTCCTTTTCAATCTATTCCAGGAATATTCGATAGGGTTAATGTCTGGAGAATATGCTGGTCACTCTAGTCAAGCGATGTCGTTATCCTGAAGGAAGTCATTCACAAGATGTGCACGATAGGGGCGCGAATTGTCGTCCATGAAGACGAATGCGTAGCCAATATGCTGCCAATATGGTTGCACTATCAGTTGGAGGATGGCATTCCCGTATAGTACAGCCGTTACGGCGTCTTCCATGACCACCAGCGGCGTACGTCGGCCCCACATAATGCCGCCCCAAAACAGCAGGGAACCTCCACCTTGCTGCACAGCATGTCTAAGCCTGACCGGGTTGCCTCCAAACAAGTACCCGACGATTGTCTGGTTGAAGGCATATGCGACCCTCATCGGTGAAGAGAACGTGATGACAATCCTGAGCGGTCCATTCGACATGTTTTTTGGCCCATCTGTAGAGCTCTGCATGGTGTCGTGGCTACAAAGATGGACCTCGCCGTGGACGTTGGGAGTGAAGTTGCGCATCATGCAGCCTATTGCGCGCAATTTGAGTCTTAACACGACGTCCTGTGGCTGCACGAAAAGCATCACTTTACATGGTGGCGTTGCTCCGAGCCGTAATCTGTAGGCAGTGGTCATCTACAACATCAGTAGCCCTTGGGCGGCCTGAGCGAGGCACGTCATCGACAGTTCCTGTCTCTCTGTGTCTCCTCCATGTCCGAACAACATCGCTTTGGTTCACTCCGAGACGCCTGGACAATTCCCTTGTTGAGAGCCCTTTCTGGCACAAAGTAACAATGCGGACGCGATAGAACCGCAGTATTGAGCGCCTAGGCACGGTTGAACTACAGACAACACGAGCCGTGTACGTCCTTCCTGATCGAATGACTTGGACTAATCGGCTGTCGGACCCCTCGGTCTAATAGGAGCTGTTCATGCATTGTTGTTTACATCTTTGGCCGGATCTAGAGACATCTCTGAATATTCAAAAAGACTGTGTTTGTGATATAATATTCACAGTCAATGTCTATCTTCAGAAGTTCTGGACACTGGGATGATGCAAAACTTTATTTGATGTATGTACATAATAGTTGTGTTAAAGTTATTTTGTTGAAAGGTTTCTGTTAAAGTGCCTCACTTAATTTGCTTGCCACGTGACAATTGGACTGTATTTAAGTGTATGGCTATCAGTATTTCTTATATTCTGTGCGAGTGCACGAAATTCGTTCAGTCATGTTTCAATCTCCGTAAATTATTATTCACCAATTACTAAATGTTGGTTTTAGGATTTTACCGATTTGTGTGTCTTGAGAAATGATTGTTTCTGAAATAAAGTGACTAACCGTCTTATTTGTGCTGGTATTCTTGATGTTATAAACTTAATCAGTAATTTTCTTACTTTCAGTATTTGTTAGTCTTAAGTTTTGGCATGAATTCAGGGAGATGCTAGTAGTTCAAGATGTTTATTGCATTAATAACTGCTAAATATGTAAAGTAAGTATATTACTTAAAGTACCATTGTTCTAAATATTTTCTTGAGATTTGCTAATGCTGTTTGTGATACAGTGTTTTTAACAAAATTTTTATCTTGTTTAACGACATCATTATTTTTACCTTTTTTTAAAGACATCATTATTTTAAATATATATATATATATATATATATATATATATATATATATATATATATATATAATTATTTTAAGTATGTATAACATAATATTTAAGACTGTTCAAGCTGAGTGAGATCTGATAAAAAAATTCTTCCTAAGATTTCATTATCATGTTATGCAAAATTAAGTTTGCCCATTGTTAAATAAATTTCCGGTGTTGGTGTTGCTGTCGTTACCGTGGCGTTCCCCTTCTACACCACAGCCCTTGTGCTGGCCTTTACCTTCCCCCTGGTAAAACTCTTTCCAGGGCCCATATGGTAAATCTTGCAGAATGACGTATTAGGTGCTGTCAAACTGCGCCGTTTGAGCTCCTTGATTAAGGCTCGGCCCAGTCTGGCGCCCTGCATTCTGCAACACTGGCGTTCTCTGCGTACCCCAGATTGTGGCACTTGATATGAGCCAGATCTGATACCCTTACATCTGTACCAACAGATGTACAGCAAAAACTTAAAAAGTAAATATTAACGGTAAAAACTTAAAAAGTAAATCTTAACAGTAAAAACTTAAATGCGCGCCCGCGTATTGGGTCTGCTGTGCAACAATAATAAACTCGCTAAATTCAATTCTAACTAATTGGCTAACTGTACAAAACTTGTGTGGAGAAAAGCCTCTTGTAGCTGTAGGTGTAGGAAACATGCAGCAGTCTTCAGCAGCCAGGAAGTCTGAATCAGTTCCAAATTCTAATGGTAAGAAGAAGGTTCTGCTGCTAGGTAGTTCACATGGCAGAGGTGTGGGCCAGCAGTTGCAGGAAGGTTTGGGGAGTGAGTACTATGTCACCTGCATTGTGAAGCCTACTGCAGTTGAATTTAGTGACACTAAACTTCTAATTGTTGTAGTTCATAGGCCCCCTAACTCTGACTTCAGAACATTACTGCTCAAGGTAGACAGGATACTTGGTTCACTTTATAGAAAGTACCAAAAAGTTGTTATGTGTGGTAACTTCAGTACTAATTTTTTATGTGATTGTGCAAGAAAAAGGATATTATAAGTGCTCTTAAATTCATATGATCTGATGGAGATTGTATTTTTTGCAAACCAGGATGCAGGGGAACACAAACACAGCCATAGGCAATATTTCTATTCATTCTTCATAATTAGATGGGCTTTCTGTTAGTAAAAGGGTGAACGGCCTTTCAGACCATGATGCAGAGATTTTAACACTAAAAGGTTTCTGTACTCAAGCAGCTGTTATATATAATTACAGACTATGCAGGAAAGCTAATCCAACGGCAATAGAGAGTTTTTTAAACCTCGTTATGAAACAAGAGTGGCAGGATGATTGTAGAGCCGAGGACATAGATGACAAATACAATGCTTTCTTTAAAACATTTCTCATGCTCTTTGAAAATTGTTTTCCATTAGAACGTTCTAAACAGGGTACTAGCAGGAAAACGCAGCGTGGGTGGCTGGCTAGTGGGATAAGGATATCATATAGAATAAAGTGGGAATTATACAAAAATGTTAGAAGTAGTCACAATAGAACTACAGTAGCCCATTAAAAACAGTACCGTAAGGTGCTTAAAAACGTTATTAGAAAGACAAAGAGTATGTGGTACGCAGATGGAACATCTGATTCACAGGATAAGGTTCAAACCATCTGCTCAGGCGTGACGGAAGTGTCTGGTCAGCAGCGCACGGTCGACGATATAAAGTTAGTTCGTAGTAAAAATATTTCTGTTACTGGTAAGTCAGATATATGTACAGTATTTAACAAACATTTTCGGAGAATTTCTGGTGAATTAGATAAAAACTTTGTTTCTAAATGGAATCATACAATTCTCTTGGAAAATGCCTTTCGGAGACTGATGTCTGATACACTCCTCTGTGATGCTGATAAGGGGGAGACTGAGTCAACAGTTAAGTCACTGAAGACTAAGAACTCTCATTAATATGATGGAGTACCTATCAGAATATTTAAGTAATGTGCTGCACATGTTAACCCTGTATTTGTAATTTTTCCTGGAAGAATTGTCAGTTTCCTAACCGATTGAAGTACTCAGTAGTAATGCCGCTTTATAAAAAGGGAGGGAGACAATTTTAGACCTATTTCTGCCATCAGTTTTTGCTAAAGTTATTGAAAAGGTTATAAATATAATGATAATTGAACATTTTATTTCACATAATTTGCTATCAAATGTACAGTTCGATATCAGAAGTGATTTGACAACTACACATTCTATATTCTCTTTTCTCTGTGAGGTACTGGATAGATTAAACAACAAGGTTTTGAACTCCAGGCATCTTTTTTTATTTAAATAAGGAATTTGACTGCGTTGATCACAAAATGTTGCTTCAGAAGTTAGACCATTATGGAATACTGGAAGTAGCTCACAACTGGTTTACCTCTTACTCAAACAACAGACAGCAGAAAGTCAAGAACGAATATGATGTGGAATCTGCTTAGGCCATGGTAAAATGTGGGGAGCCCCAGGATCAGTGCTGGGGTTCTCCTGTACCTTATTTATATAAATGATATACCATCTAGTAATACAGGTAGTTCTAAAATATTTCTGTTTGCCGATGAGACTAGCTTGGTAGTGAAGGATGTTGTGTGCAACATTGCCACTTTTTCAAATAGTGCAGTTCATGACGTTATTTCATGGCTTGTAGAAAATAAATTGAGGCTAAATCACAGGAAGACTCAGTTTTCACAGTTTCTAACACACAATTTTATTTCACAGAATGGCGTATGATTAGTGGAACTGAACATTTCTAATTTCTAGGTGTACACTTTCGTGGAAAGCCTACGTTCAGGATCTTGTTCCAATCATTAATGCTGCCATTTTCACTATTCCAACGGTATCTGAAGTGAGTGATAGTTCGACATAGTAAGCTGTCTTCTTACATTATTAATTTTGTGGATGATCGGGGGTATACGTGTTGCAAAAGGGTATTCACGGAGCACCTCTGCCACCAGCAACGGCCCTAATCCAGTGTTTCCTCAAGTCTGTACCAGAGTCTGTCACAGTGACTGGGGACTAGTGATGTGCCTGCGTCTCGGCAACAATGACCAGATGTTTTCAGCGGGTGAGGAGGCTGAAGAACGTGATGGCTAGGGATAAAGCCGAACACGCTCTGTGTCGAGATCAGGCCAGATTCGGCTGCATGTGAATTACCTCGTTAAAAGATAGCGTTACGGAGATCTAAATAGACTGCACATAGCCATTGCTCTTCGCACGTCACAAACCTAATGCCTGATGTTGAAATTACAAACTATGTGAACCAGAGATGATGGATAAAGAGTATATAGTGGCACCCCGTACTGCCACGCCAGGTGTTTGGTGCATAATTTGATAATGACGTATACAATCAGATAACATTAGTTCTCATCGGAGCTTTCAGTGACCTTCACACCAAAAATCATTGTAATCTCCCTGCACATTTTACCGCTTTACTTAGTCCGTGATTTACCGACATTGTTATGAGAATCGGTATCCAACACCTTCTGCAATCGTGATCCCCTCAACATTTGATCGCACTTCCATTCAGTTTTTAATTATGAGACTGCCCTGTGTAGAAATGAGCCGTATGCTAACAGCCTGAGAGTGTTACCCACGCAATATATCAAGACATTTATGAACGTAGTGATTAGCAGCTCTCATGTCACTTCAATGCCGTACTTCCAACTCTAAGTTCAGTTATGACTAACCCGCCCCTATGAATGCAAAACTTAATAGCAAACAAAATTCACTACATCCTCATTAAATATTCCCACACGCATATCGTTCGTTAGCTAAGTGACAAAAGAATGGAGGTGGATTCGACTTTTAGAGCACTGGTTGTTGCTGAATACATACGAGTCATTCGTTCTCGAATATGATTATTCAGTGTGTTGTGAAGTCTCTTCCTCGGCAAACAACAACCTTCGTAATGAAAGAGACTGATACTTCAAGCTATAAATATGATATTGAGTGTATACGGTCGTCACACAATGTTTATTAATCCGGAATTTTTAACTATCATCACGACTAAAGAGAGTGCAGCGAATTACTAAGTCTGTTTGGTCTCTGAGTCTTAGAAACTGTGTGACTATATAAAATATTTTTGCTTTACTAAGGTAGTAACTGATTTCTGGTAAAATTCTGTATTTATTCTGTTCTAATCAGGGCCGTGCGGGGTAGCCGTGCGGTGTAAGGCGTCTTCTCACGGTTCGTGCGGTTCCCCCCGTCGGAGGTTTGAGTCCTCCCTCGAGCATGGATGTGTGTGTTGTCCTTAGCGTAAGCTAGTTTAAGTTAGATTAAGTAGCGCGTAAGCCTAGGGACCGATGACCTCAGCAGTTTGGTCCCATAGTCCTTACCACAACTTTCCAACTTTTTCTAATCAGAAAAAAATTACAGATTCACTCAGCAGGTATTCCGTACATATATGGAGGGGGATTTTTCATTTGGTTGAGAGTTAATCTTGCACTGAAATCAACCTGTATAGTGTAGTTTAGCCAACTATAATCTAATAAAAGCCTTTCAGTTTGTCTCAAAACAGCACAAATATTGTAATAAAGTCGGTCTGTTCGAAAGTGTAAATCTTCGCACATCTCTGAGATCAAAATCTGCTGAGGGGTAATATTCTGTACCGTGTCGCTCCACAGCGTGCATTGTAGCACCTTCAATCCTCTGTGACATGTTGTCCACAAGATAGTCGAAACAGTCTGTTCTAGCCTGCACCATTTTTCATCAGCAGCCCTCCTGAGGACACCCAGTAAGTGAGAAGGGCTTTGCAGAAACGCCTTTGCAAGTTTCAGTTGGTCTCAGGCATTCTCAATCTAGTTCATGTTGCATATAACACCAGTCTCTGAGTTTGGTTCCTGCAATCTGGAGCAGGGTGTTCACGAGTTGTACCGCGTATCCGTGCATTATCGTCTTATGGATGACTTTTCAAACTCCTGCCACCCTGATTTAGGTCTTCCGTGTTTTCCCTAAATTGCTCAAGGTAAATGGCGCAATGGCTTCTTTAAAAGCGCGAGGCCGATTTCCCTCCCCATCCATTCCTAATCCGGTGGGACCGATGACCTCGCTGTTTGGTCCCCTGTCTCCAAATCAACCAACTAACGACTATCGCCTTGAAATATGAACCCTCTTGATAAATATTGCATTCCAGGTGTTACACTGACCAATTTCGTGCACCGTGCTGATTGGGATTGATATCACTGTTCGTAATGGACGCCTAAGGACTGAATTGATCGTCTAGATACGGTAACCTACTGTACAGGTCCTCGGAGTCATCCGGCCTCCCAGCTGCTCCCAAGGAGTGTTTCTATGTTTGTGTGTTTGTGTGTGTGTGTGTGTGTGTGTGTGTGTGTGTTTGTGTGTGTGTGTGTGTGTGCGAGAGAGAGAGAGAGAGAGAGAGAGAGAGAGAGAGAGAGAGATTAGAACCAGCTGTATTACTGCGACGGCCTCTTAAGGAGGAATTCAAAGATGGCAATTTCATTCAAAATTTTGAAGTAAAACTTACTGGGCTATTTCAAGACATGTAAACGGACTGCTCAATTTAAAATATAAAGTACTAACACAAGTTAATCCTAACATGAAGGTATGGCTCATGTAATGAATTAACAATCTGAGCAGAGCACAAAATGAAAGTTACTTGAGTAGCTCACACTCTTTTTAATGACACAACGGCAAATAGTGTGCATAACAATATGAAAAAAAAAATGGTTCAAATGGCTCTGAGCACTATGGGACTTAACATCTGTGGTCATCAGTCCCCTAGAACTTAGAACTACTTAAACCTAACTAACCTAAGGACATCAGACGCATCCATGCCCGAGGCAGGATTCGAACCTCCGACCGTAGCAGTCGCGCGGTTCCGGACTGAGCGCCTAGAACCGCTAGACCACCGCGGCCGGCAACAATATGAAACTGAAGTGAAGACGACAAGTTATTTATAAAATTACATCAATAGTGGATGTGTTTTATCTTCTAGACCTCTAGTCGGTCACGGTGCAAGAAGGGCGTAAATCCCGTACTGTAAATGTTATAGTCAAATATGGAAATTCGAAGATATGCTCTTCTGTAGCATGAAATACCGCGTCTCCGCAATTTGTATCAGCGTGACACATTCTTTGTGTGATGTCACCGCCAGACACCACACTTGCTAGGTGGTAGCCTTTAAATCGGCCGCGGTCCATTAGTATACGTCGTACCCGCGTGTCGCCACTGTCAGTGATCGCAGACCGAGCGCCGCCACACGGCAGGTCTAGAGAGACTTACTAGCACTCGCCCCAGTTGTACAGCCGACGTTCATAGCAGTGGTTCAATGACAAATACGCTCTCATTTGCCGAGACGATAGTTGGCATAGCCTTCACCTACGTCAGCTACGACCTAGCAAGGCGCCGTATTCAATTGATATGTATTATGTGAAGCATGTACCGTCAAGAGCGATGTACACCAATTATGGATTAAAGTTAAGTATTACATCATCTACGTACTTTATTTGCAATTCTCAAGACATTGTCCTGTTCCAGACCTCACGCCAATCTACGTGAGCTTAAAAGCGTGCATTTCGGCCTCCTCTAGCAACACGGTGTTGGCTCTATTGCCAACACTTCACTTTGCTTTAATATTCAGATTATTTGGATCCAACGTTTACACGAAAACCATCTCAATGTATTATAATGGACCAGTATATACAGCGACAGGTTGCATATTGCCTTGTGCTGTCGGATAATGGCTGCAGAATATCAGTTAAAAAACAAGCAAGTGAGAAGGTAACTTGAAATAAACAAGAATGTTTGAACGCCATTTAATGTAATTTTTCATATAATCAGTTTAACAAAATAAAACATTCCTTTGTATGCACAATTACACTTGTCAGGTAAAGTGCAGATACAAATTTAATGTGTGGACCATGTGTCCATACACGACTCAGAGCATTTACTACTCAAAACTGAGGGAAGAATGATTGAATTAACTTTATAACTCTTAGGGCTAAATGACTAAAGACGGGTTCTGTACCTAGTTTCGTGTTTAGTGACTTTACGAAGACACAGGCAGTTCGTAGTGGCACATGGAGCAATGGTCCAGTATAGCAGTTCATAGTAACTTGGCAGAATGTAATCATGAAACACAAGTTCTTTACGAATGATTAACAAAATAGCTTTGCTGATACGCTGTGCCTTCAAATAACGCCATCAACATAAATCGTTTCATGCAATATCGATCTATCATTCACCGCGTTCGACATCAGTCAGTAAAGCACACGACTCGGAGAGGAGGTGGGTTGGATTTTAAAAGCTACGTTGTAGGATGCCTTGTCTGCTTTGCTACTCGCTCATTGGCTCACTACTTTTGGAAGATAAGACCATGCTTCCACAAAACTTCACAGAGGAATACTTCAAATATAGCTAATATCTGTACTCAATATCATCAGACTTAGATAACCATATTTCGTAAAGAAAAGAATGTATAGAAAGTAAAACTGAGCATTGAAAGAGGCAGTTCAAGAGCCAACTTTCAGATTTGAGAGACAATATGAAAAATGAGGAAACGTAGGCCACAAAATGAGAACCTGCCCTACACATTACGTGTAAATTAACAAAGATATATTGCAGGACGTCTCAGACCTGGCAATTAATGTCGAGATAGTGAGACAGAGCCACATTCCATGGACATGCAGGTTAAAGCAACTGCTTTCACATCCATTAATGCCATTGTGTTGCCCGCAGGAAGCTGCTAGGTTTCTAAGATTCTAATGCATCCCACGAGAGTGCCCTATTGTATTGGAAACAATAGAGAACAATGTGTCTATTTCGAAGCTCCCACTGCCCGCTCTCTCTGCCAGTTTGACTGCAGAACGATGCATCGGCCAGCATCTCGGATATCTTAAAGCTGTACGTCCCACCTTTAGAATATGATATTCCGTTTTTTCTCGTAATCTCTGCATCGACGGAGTATCGATTCAAAATACTGCAGCATGCGGCAGCACTTCTGGGAAAACGGCATCTTTTGTTGAACAATCCCTATCTACTGAGTGTGCTCAGAAAACAATATATAATTACGTAGATGATATCATCAGTATTTGTTATAAGAGATGCTAACGCAAAGCCAGCAAGTCCACTATCCACAAACATGCAGTGTTCCTGTGAATAAGGAAATAATCTATAAAACAACAAAAGTGGGTGATCAGATAGGCGCACGAGATTTTTGGCAACCTACTCTAGTGGCCATTAAAATTGCTACACCACGAAGATGACGTGCTACAGACGCGAAATTTAATCGACAGGAAGAAGATGCTGTGATATGCAAATGATTAGCTTTTCAGAGCATTCACACAAGGTTGGCGCCGGTGGCGACACCTACAACGTGCTGACATGAGGAAAGTTTCCAACCAATATCTCATGCACAAACAGCAGTTGACCGGCGTTGCCTGGTGAAACATTTTTATGATGCCTCGTGTAAGGAGGAGAAATGCGTACCATCACGTTTCCGACTTTGATAAAGGTCGGATTGTAGCCTATCGCGATTGCGGTTTATCTTATCTCGACATTGCTGATCGCGTTGGTCGATATCCAATGACTGTTAGCAGAATATAGAATCGGTGGGTTCAGGAGGGTAATACGGAACGCCTTAATGGATCCCAACGGCGTCGTATCACTAACAGTCGAGATGACAAACATCTTCTTATCCGCAAGGCTGTAAAGGATCGTGCAGCCACGTCTCGATCCCTGAGTCAACAGAAGGGGACGTTTGCAAGACAACAACCATCTGCACGAACAGTTCGACAACGTTTGCAGCAGCATGGATTGTCAGCTCGGAGACCATGGCTGCGGTTACCCTTGACACTGCATCACAGACAGGAGCGCCTGCGATGGTGTACTCAACGACGAACGTGGGTGCACGAATGGCAAAACGTCATTTTTTCGGATGAATCGAGGTTCTGTTTACAGCATTATGATGGTCGCATCCGTGTTTGCCGACATCGCGGTGAACGCACATTGGAAGCCTGTATTCGTCATCGCCATACTGGCGTATCACCCGGCGTGATGGTATGGGATGCCATTGGTTACACGTCTCGGTCACCTCTTGTTCGCATTGACGGCACTTTGAACAGTGGGCGTTACATTTCAGATGTGTTACGACCCGTGGCTCTACCCTTCATTCGATCCCTGCGAAACCATATATTTCAGCAGAATAATGCACGACCGCATGTTGCAGGTCCTGTACGGGCCTTTCTGGATACAGAAAACGTTCGACTGCTGCCCTGGGCAGCACATTCTCCAGATCTCTCACCAAATGAAAACGTCTGGTCAATGGTGGCGGGCAACTGGCTCGTCACAATACGCCGGTCACTACTATTGATGAACTGTGGTATCGTATTGAAGCTGCATGGACAGCTGTACCTGTACACGTCATCCAAGCTCTGTTTGACTCAAGGCCCAGGCGTATCAAGGCAGTTATTACGGCCAGAGGTGGTTGTTCTGGGTATTGATTTCTCAAGATCTATGCACCCAAATTGCGTGAAAATGTAATCACATTTGAGTTGTAGTATAATATATTTGTCCAATGAATACCCGTTTATAATCTGCATTTTTTCTTGGTGTAGCAATTGTAATGGCCAGTAGTGTACATACGAACCATTAAGACACCACTGTCAGTGTGTCTCTCCCCATGAATAAAGCTTAGGTAGTCCTATCCACAATAGTAACGTGAAATCATCAGACACACAGGCACAATTCAAACAACAGTTTAAAAAAATACATCCCGTATGTACAATAACCGAAACGTGGCCTAATTTCACGTTTCTAGGCCTTCACGTCACAAGAGAGAATGAAGGAGAGGGATTTCGTGGAAGTGAGACTGTGTTTAGGAAAGTCGGCTAAACTCACACACTGGATGGTCTAGAACCATGTCCTGCCGGAATTGGTACATCTAATCCCGGCTTCTCTTTTTCCTTCATCTGAAGGACTCGTAATATCGAAGGAAACTAACGAAGCATAACATAGATAGTACAAACACCGAAATGTCTGAATGCTCCTTTTGCACCTGAATGTGTAAACGACAATTATCCCTAACATATACGGAAATTCAGGAAGGCAGAATCGCGAGCTTACAGTCAACACGTGACCGAAAATGTACTACACGAAAAGACATTAGTCGTCACTGTGGTGGCTTTTTAATTTTACTCCTAGAGGAGTACGCATGGATACTACAACACACACAAATTATTGGATCACTTTATTATAACTTCAACAAAATGAAATACTTGAGTTCGAAACAATCCATGTCAATCGGATTGTCTACTTAAATTTGTCACTGTCATTGAACACCAACGTATCACTTGATACATCACAAGATAGTACCTTCTCCCAGTGTACAACTGACTGTAAACTTCGCTACATAGCCCAGTGTAATACATCCCCCGCGCTGCTGGCTCTGTAGTAAGACAGTACTGCCGTCATCGGTGACGGTTGCAGAGTGGGCAGAGCGGCACCCTGCTCTCATTTAACTAACTCTCCAGCAGCGGCGACGTGTGGGAAGTCTCGCGGCGCGTCTACGTCGACGTCTCTCATTCATCGCTTGGTATGGGTGACTGCGCTTGCTTGTGGTTCCAGCGTAAGGTTCAAATGGCTCTGAGCACTATGGGACTCAACATCTTAGGTCATAAGTCCCCTAGAACTTAGAACTACTTAAACCTAACTAACCTAAGGACATCACACACACCCATGCCCGAGGCAGGATTCGAACCTGCGACCGTAGCAGTCCCGCGGTTCCGGACTGCAGCGCCAGAACCGCTAGACCACTGCGGCCGGCTCCAGCGTAAGGTTCTAAATTTGTCGCGATTCCTCGTTCTTCGGACACCACTTCCCCCTCCCTCAACCACCCACCCCCTTCCAAACCTCCAAACCATCGTCGTAGAGTGATCCTTCGCTTGACGGGGGCCGGGTGGGAGGGGGAGGGGTAGAGGAGAGTGGCGGACAAGGAGGCAAGCCCGAATGCAGACGCAGAAGAGGAGACAGGGAGTGCAACGATAGCCGATGGTAACTCCCTGTCCGTACCCCGGTACCCAATGTGTGAGTGACCAGGAACAACGGCCACAGAGTGAACGGCAGCACGCAGAGGCAGACGCTATGGTCGGGTTAGCAGCAAGTGAAACTCATGAGGCAGCGTGACGGTTGTCTGGGTACGGCGCTTCTACTCACATCGATTGGCGCCGACGTCGGCGACGTCAGCGATGGCGGGTCGTCATGATGGCGATTGACACTAGCGTCACGCTGGATGGTGCCGGCCGGGAGAGGCGGACACGCGGAGATGTTTGCTGTTGCGTTGCAGAACCCTACGGCGTACTGGGTACGTCGGAAAAAATTATGCGTCGAGATCACTGACATAACAGCGCCGTAGCTGATGCTGGTGACGCTGTTGCAGCCCAGTGGGACCCTTGAACGATGTAGAATGGATGTCCCAGGACTTTTGTGACTAAGCCGAGCTCCCAACGCTGTTTATTTCCAAAAACTTTACAGAAGACTTCATTCTGTGGCTGAAACTTTGTCTTTCCCGGCGTAACGTATCGTATCTGCCGCTTCCGCAGCAAATATATAGGGGAAGATGACGAAGACCGTATAATAATTCCACCGGCGATTTGCCCTCACTTGGGAAGGAACATAGGGAGGAAATAAAAATCTCCAAGCCTTCCTCTCGTGTGTGGTGGAAAGAAGTTTACATCTGTGACTTGTGAACGGTCGAACGGACCGTTCAGTTTCACCGTTACACTGAGGGTGATAAGGGACAGAAGTGCACAGAACTATAGAAACTTGGTAGACCCCAATTCTTGTCTGTTGACTGAGACAAGGCCCTCAGAAAAAACTTCAAAACAAAACACAAAGCAGATAACGTACTAGCAGTTGTGGTGGATTCCATAAGGACAAGAAAAGGAAATTTACTGTATATATACTACCAAGAACCATCGCATGTTCCGGGGGTCCAGACGAACAAGGCCACTTATAACGGCATTACAGCAGAGCTGAATGATATTCTGCACAAGCATTACAACAAAAGGTCGTTTGCTGAATTTGGGCGGCCTGTCGTGTCCGAGAGGGGGTGAGATTGACACGAATTGGATTCAGGGCACTTACCTTAATCGATCTTCTCGAAGAGTAGAAGTAGGCGTGGGCAGCTTCTGCAACTCCGACAGCTAGAAGGAGCAAGCTAATGCTAAGGTGCAGGATACGGAACTCGGTGAGGAGTGATTACTGCTGCAGGATGGAACTCATAAGACCCCCTGTAGTTTGACAACGGAGAATCCCTACTGGCACTATCTTGCACTACTTTCTGTCAGTTGAATCACTTACTCTAGACTCTGTCTCCCTGGTTGTTGCGGAGCCAAGGCTAGCGAATCGTACAGGGTGTTTCAAAAATGACCGGTATATTTGAAACGGCAATAAAAACTAAACGAGCAGCGATAGAAATACACCGTTTGTTGCAAATATGCTTGGGACAACAGTACATTTTCAGGCAGACAAACTTTCGAAATTACAGTAGTTACAATTTTCAACAACAGATGGCGCTGCGGTCTGGGAAACTCTATAGTACGATATTTTCCACATATGCAATAATATGGCGTAGTCTCTGAATGAAATTACCCGAAACCTTTGACAACTTGTCTGGCGGAATGGCTTCACATGCAGATGAGATGTATTGCTTCAGCTGTTCAATTGTTTCTGGATTCTGGCGGTACACCTGGTCTTTCAAGTGTCCCCACAGAAAGAAGTCACAGGGGTTCATGTCTGGCAAATAGGGAGGCCAATCCACGCCGGCTCCTGTATGTTTCGGATAGCCCAAAGCAATCACACGATCATCGAAATATTCATTCAGGAAATTAAAGACGTCGGCCGTGCTATGTGGCCGGGCACCATCTTGCATAAACCACGAGGTGTTCGCAGTGTCGTCTAAGGCAGTTTGTACCGCCACAAATTCACGAAGAATGTCCAGATAGCGTGATGCAGTAATCGTTTCGGATCTGAAAAATGGGCCAATGATTCCTTTGGAAGAAATGGCGGCCCAGACCAGTACTTTTTGAGGATGCAGGGACGATGGGACTGCAACATGGGGCTTTTCGGTTCCCCATATGCGCCAGTTCTGTTTATTGACGAAGCCGTCCAGGTAAAAATAAGCTTCGTCAGTAAACCAAATGCTGCCCACATGCATATCGCCGTCATCAATCCTGTGCACTATATCGTTAGCGAATGTCTCTCGTGCAGCAATGGTAGCGGCGCTGAGGGGTTGCCGCGTTTGAATTTTGTATGGACAGAGGTGTAAACTCTGGCGCATGAGACGATACGTGGACGTTGGCGTCATTTGGACCGCAGCTGCAACACGGCGAACGGAAACCCGAGGCCGCTGTTGGATCACCTGCTGCACTAGCTGCGCGTTGCCCTCTGTGGTTGCCGTACGCGGTCGCCCTACCTTTCCAGCACGTTCATCCGTCACGTTCCCAGTCCGTTGAAATTTTTCAAACAGATCCTTTATTGCATCGCTTTTCGGTCCTTTGGTTACATTAAACCTCCGTTGAAAACTTCGTCTTGTTGCAACAACACTGTGTTCTAGGCGGTGGAATTCCAACACCAGAAAAATCCTCTGTTCTAAGGAATAAACCATGTTGTCTACAGCACACTTGCACGTTGTGAACAGCACACGCTTACAGCAGAAAGACGACGTACAGAATGGCGCACCCACAGACTGCGTTGTCTTCTATATCTTTCACATCACTTGCAGCGCCATCTGTTGTTGAAAATTGTAACTACTGTAATTTCGAAAGTTTGTCTGCCTGAAAATGTACTGTTGTCCCAAGCATATTACAACAAACGGTGTATTTCTATCGCTGCTCGTTTAGTTTTTATTGCCGTTTCAAATATACTGGTCATTTTTTAAACACCCTGTACTAAGTTCCCACTTCTACCGTAGAACGACACGGAGCTTGCCTCGTTATACTCAGCAGATCTCGACTTACCAGCGACTGCCTGAATGGTCCTCCTGACCCCTCATTTGTACTAAGTTCGAGTGTCACTGAAAGCTTCTAGAAGATTCTAGAAGGTTCTATATATCTGGCCCAGAGGCTGGCCGCACTTACTGGTACACTTCCGTCATTACGAGACGCGTGAAAGCTATTTGGTTCCCTGTTATCGTCACGTAAGCTTATTTGCCTCCTGGCGCCACTGTGTCGGCGCTGGCTAAACGTGATCATCAAATACTGTCGCAACGTTTCTTCCGTCCTGGAACGTGCTACTTTGTTGCATTAAGAGCTGAATTATTCTTACTACTGTTAATTTATACTTTTTGTTGAGTTAGATTCGCAATACCTCCCTTCCCCTGGGGAAATTTTATAAGCTCTGTCCTCGGAGATTATAAAATTTCTGGTTTCTCTCTTTCACTGCCAGCGGAGGATTTCTCTTGTATAAACTAGTTCTAGACATTTGTACAATATATATTCGTCCTTCAAAATACATGGTGTCTTTTGACACATAAAATTCATTTTACATCACTGACAATTGGAATTTGTCTTTTACATTCATCACTTTTTACATTATAAAGGAATTACTCTTTTTAAATACATATTAATTAAATATTTCTTAATACTCTTCCCGTGGATTTTTCTATTACATAATACCTGTTATTTTTGCAATTAACATTATCTTTTATCTGATTGCATACGTGGGAATTCCACCATGGGGGTGGGAGCCCTGGACATTATGGTTAAGGTAGGTAATTATGTCTTCTCTTTGCTTGCTTCAGGTGAGTCTATGAAACTAATAGTGGTTAATCCGTCTTCTGTATCCGGTTCAGGTTCGGATGCCCGTGTGTGCGTATATCTTATAACCTCCCGTTTTGGGTTCCTACTATTAACAGTGTTCGTTATGCAGACATTTGCACAACACCTTTCACTTAGTGTCCACAGCTGTTGCCCACACTTACGACAGCACTTACAGTTTATACATAAACAACAACAATAACAATTATAATTAGTGTTACAGATCTTGTATACCCCCACAGGGAATACGTACTTATTGACCATCCTCGAATGGTGGTTCGCTGTTGGTACTCTATTTCATCCTGCAGCTCGTCTATCTTATGTCTGGCTGCTTTTAACTCGTCTGAGTGACATGCCATATGCTCTAATGGTAACAATACTGGTATTTCTGACACTTTACGCTTCTCCTCGTCTACTATACAACAATCAACATCTATACTTAAAGGTGCGACTACATCCCATTCACTAGTGTTAGTACGAATTAGTCTTTCTGACTGTAACATTATCTGTGCATCATAGCCCTTACATTTACTCTTAAAACTTAACTTTCCAGTTCCTTTGATTATAAGATCTGAGGGTGGCGAGTCATTACATAGGATCTTCGTATTGGACTACGAATAGTCATTCGTTTCCCCGTATCTGCGTCCAGATACTTTCGTTCAATATGATATATTTTTGATTGCAATCTTTCGGTACGTTGATAAAGGGTTGAAGCAGTCTGGCTTCACACCTCTCATGGTCGTAAGTCGACATTAATACAAAGTTCTGCTTACATATCTGGTGCCTTTCGGTTGTTGTCTTACATATTAGTTGGTCTCCTGCCATTTGTGCGTACTGTCGTTTTGCTTCGTCGATCATGAGAAACTCTTTCTCCGGGGTGATATACGTAAATAACCTCTTACTATTATCACATACTGCAGGTAAAGACCATATTTTACACAGAGAGTACTAATTGCTATCCACTAGTGGAACATTTAAGACATAAATTAAAGTATTGTCGGCTAAGAATACATCTAAGTGTATTACATGTAATAACTGATACCCATGGTCTTCAGTGAGCTCGATCGGAAACTTTTTGTCTCTTAATTCATTTTTAATAAGCCCTAAATATTTTACTACTTGAATGGGATTTATCAAGTGTGGTTCCAACAAACCTATTTGCTATTGACGATATAAACAGATAGTATTCCGTTTCTAATTCATTGAACATGGTTGTCAACTGCACCAATTGTTCCGTAATTGTTACCAAAATCAACGCTAACTGTATTTTCCTATCCGTGCTATTCTCGAACTCTTCCATATGTTTGCTCAATTTACGTATTCCTTTCTCGATAATCTCTTCGCTTTCAGTTATTTCATTTATGGTTTGGTTAAACCCCATGTTACTATTGTAACTTGTTCTTTGGAAAGCCTTAACAATGCTCTCTGTTGTTCCTCTAGAACATCTATCTTGGCTTTGATAAATGATGCTTCTTCCTCGTCTAATGTGCCAAATAACACTTTACTTGTTCCACCTATACAGTTCAAGATACCTCTTTCCGCACGGTTCGATTCATGTCAGGCTAATTGATCTATTAACTTCCTTGCCCCCTATATCTTCCCGATATGCCAGCTTATGGTTTGGTTCGCGTGCTCACATTCTACTGTACTCAGTTTCGCCTTTTGTAATTTCGTTATGCAATTTTCCACAGCCCTGGTGGCTGCCTGTTTCGTGCTTTCAAATTTAGCGTGCTATGCCTGTAGGTTGAAGTAACGCACTATTCTCCATGTCGTGCTGTAAAGGTATACAGTCCCTTGATTGTCATAATAGATACCAGGTGTTGAATGGAATTTTTGCACCCACATTTCCTTTGTAAGTATCTCGTCTTCCGTTACTCCGGCGACTGCGATGCTTCCGATTATCAATATTCTCCACATTATGTGTGCAGCCATCATCTGTGACTAAAATAACGCTTTTAGTCTGTTGGCGTGTACTTTTACACATTTCTTCCCTTTTATTCTTTTTACCACATTTGGTCCTTTTACATCTACGACAGTGAATGGTCCTCTCCATTGACTATCGAGTTTCCTTGTCCTTCCTCGTCTTACACTTTAATCAAATAAGACTTCTTGATCGTGCTTTCTGAATACTTTTGGATTTCATGTCTTATCGTATTGCTCTTTGCTTTGTTCTTTGCGTCGCTGTGTTTTAACGCTGGCCTCTTGATACAATGCCTGCAACCTTTGCCTCACTGCTGTTGCGATACTTCTCATTGTCACGGCTTTTCTGATGTCTATTCTCTTCTGTTTTAATGCTTCCTCTTTAATTAGACTTTAGTGAGCTCTACTGTCCACCAATAGCCCCATTCAGTTTTCTGTTGTGTCGCGGCTAATCATTTGTATGTAGTCAGTCTTTCCAATACAGTCTACTGTACGTACTATGCCTGTCGCTACATAATTATACACTGCATTTTCGGTTTTTTCTGCAGTATTCAAGGAATGTTGAAGTTTCTTCCGAAAAATAATTCGAACCGTGAGTATCCCGCTGTACTGTGTGGTGTCGTATTGAATACGAAGGTCCCAAACGGTAGTCAAGTATCCCAATCTACCTGATTCTTAGCTATCAAATTTCTTAGCATTTCTGTTACTGTACGATGTGTACGTTCTAGAGCCCCATTCGTTTGAGAGTGGTAGCTTGTTGTTTGTACTCTCTCAATCTTTAACAGTTTGCATACCCTTTTCATTGTCTCACTTAAAAAGTTACTTCCCATGTCGATTATAAGAATGTTGGTATACCGAATTTCAAAATTACACTTTCCACTAATTTTCGTGCCACTGTATCTGCATCTTGCCGTTCTATTGGTTCTGCTAACCTATCCTTCGGTTGTGATTTCTTCATTAGCGATACTACTCATTGTCACGGCTTTTCTGATGTCTATTCTCTTCTGTTTTAATGCTTCCTCTTTAATTAGACTTAAGTGAGCACCACTGTTCACTAATAGCCCCTTTCTGTTTTCTGTTGTGTCGCGGCTAATCATTTGTATGTAGTCATTCTTTCCAATACAGTCTACTGTACGTACTATGCCTGTCGCTACATAATGGGACTGCTGCATTACGTTCGCGGTTCGTTTCCCGGCTTCCCTTTTTGCCGTATATTTGCCCGACGACTTTCGTGACAATCGCTGGCGTAATGCTCTGTACGATGGCATGTGAAGCAGGTTACCGGTTTCGCTCTATTGCACGGAGAGGAATGTCCGGTCAGGTTACATTTCGAGCACCGTACAGGTGGTGGACATTCTTAGCGTGACCCATTCCCGTGGAATTTGCGAGCATCTATGGTTTCTACTGGTAGACTAGTTCTCATTGGTAGTGACTGATCATGTTTGTTTGACTAAATTTACGTACTTGTACGCGGCTGCGGCATTCTCCAGCTACGTGTCCCAATTTTCCACAGTTGTAACATCCTTTCTTCCCTGTCTGATTCGTATACCCTGTATGCCGGTATTTTTCTTTCTCGGATTGAACTGCGATTTCCTCAGTTGACGCCAAATCTGGTGCTTCAGACAGCGATATTTTCTTTCCCTGAGCCCGTACTATCGTTTTTATCCTATCACAAAACAGACTCTGTATAAAGACTGCTCTACCCAAATTCCCGATTAAGGCACAACTGCCTGGAATCTCTGAGGCCGTCATTACTCGTCGCATGGCGTCCCTGAAATGGCATTGCATGGAGTCTACCCGGGCGCCCGATTAAACCACACTCTCCTCTTTACTTTGGAGGCTACTAACTGTTTTGCACGCGTAATAGCCTAGCGTCCGTTTGTTAGCATAGGTTTTGGTGAGGATCTCTTTCACTTCCCACCAGGTTTCGGTATGGTCCCTTACAGTAAGCTTACTAAGGGCTGATCCCATTATTTGTCCTATAAAATACTTAAGGAATATAGAATTAGATTCTACCAGTTCGTAGGCATTATCACAATTATCTAAAAATTCTGGGAATTGTTCTCTATCTCCGTCAAACTTCAGTGGTACTTACTTAGTTGCTTCACTATAGATCAAGTATAAACGATCACTATCACTTTTGATGGTTGTTTCAGCAGGAGCAGTCATTTTCACTAATCTCTTATTTTATTAAGCATCGTGCTGTGTTGTAGTGAACCTCTGGCTGTGCTGATGCCGTGCTGGTGGTTTGCGAGCCTCTTTCTCACGTCCGCTGTTGCTGTCCTGAATGGTGGGCCGCTGACCCACGGCTACTGCCGCTTGTTGCCTCTGGAACGGTGGGCCTCTGACCCATGGCTGCTGCCGCTTGTTGCCTGTGGAACGGTGGGACTCTGACCCATGGCTGGTGCCACTTGTTGCCTCTGGAACGGTGGGCCTCTGACCCATGGCTGCTGTCGCTTGTTGCCTGTGGAACGGTGGGACTCTGAGCCATGGCTGCTGCCACTTGTTGCCTGTGGAACAGTGGGCCTCTGACCCATGGCTGCTGTCGCTTGTTGCCTCTGGAACGGTGGGATTCTGAGCCATGGCTGCTGCCACTTGTTGCCTCTGGAACGGTTGGCCTCTTACCCATGGCTGCTGCCGCTTGTTGCCTCTGGAACGGTGGGCCTCTGACCCATGGCTGCTGTCGCTTGTTACCTCTGGAACGGTGGGCCTCTGACCCATGGCTGCTGCCACTTGTTGCCTCTGGAACAGCTGGCCACTGACCCATAGCTGCTGCCGCTTGTTGCCTCTGGAACGGTGGGCCTCTCACCCATGGCTGCTGTCGCTTGTTGCCTCTGGAACAGTGGGCCTCTGAGCCATGGCTGCTGCCACTTGTTGCCTCTGGAACAGTTGGCCTCTGACCCATGGCTGCTGCCGCTTGTTGCCTCTGGAACGGTGGGCCTCTGACACATGGCTGCTGTCGCTTGTTACCTCTGGAACGGTGGGCCTCTGACCCACGGCTGCTGCAAATTGTTGCCTCTGGAACGGTTGGCCGCTGACCCATGGCTGCTGCCGCTTGTTGCCTCTGGAACGATTGGCCTCTTACACATGGCTGCTGCCACTTGTTGCCACTGGAACGGTGGGCCTCTGACCCATGGCTGCTGCCACATGTTGCCTCTGGAACAGTTGGCCTCTGACCAATGGCTGCTGCCGCTTGATTCCTCTGGAACGGTGGGCCTCTCACCCATGTCTGCTGCCGCTTGTTGCCTCTGGAAGGTGGGCCTCTCACCCATGGCTGCTGTCGCTTGTTGCCTCTGAAACAGTGGGCCTTTGAGCAATGGCTGCTGCCACTTGTTGCCTCTGGAAAATTGGGCCTCTGAGCCATGACTGCTGCCACTTGTTGCCTCTGAAACGGTGGGCCTCTGTCCCATGGCTGGTGTCGCTTGTTGCCTCTGGAACGGTGGTCCTCTCAGCCATGGCTGCTGCCACTTGTTGCCTGTGGAACGGTGGGCCTCTGACCCATGGTTGCTGTCGCTTGTTGCCTCTGGAACGGTGGGACTCTGACCAATGGCTGCTGCCACTTGTTGCCTCTGGAACAGTTGGCATCTGACCCATGCCTGCTGCCGCTTGTTGCCTCTGGAACGGGGGGCCTCTCACCCATGGCTGCTGCCGCTTGTTGCCTCTGGAACGGTGGGCCTCTCACCCGTGGCTGCTGTCGCTTGTTGCCTCTGGAACAGTGGGCATCTGAGCCATGGCAGCTGCCACTTGTTGCCTCAGGAACGGTTCGCCTCTGACCCATGGCTGCTGCCGCTTGTTGCCTCTGGAATGGTGGGCCTCTCACCCATGGCTAATACCGCTTGTTGCCTCTGGAACGGCGGGCCTCTCACCCATTGCTGCTGTCGCTTGTAGCCTCTGGAACAGTGGGACTCTGAGCCATGGCTGCTGCCGCTTGTTGCCTCTGGAACACTGGGCCTCTGACCCATGGCTGCTGCCACTTGTTGCGTCTGGAACGGTGGGCCTCTGACCCATGGCTGCTGTCGCTTGTTGTCTCTGGAACGTTGGGCCTCTGAGCCATGGCTGCTGCCACTTGTTGCCTCTGGAACGGTTGGACTCTTACCCATGGCTGCTGCCGCTTGTTGCCTCTGGAACGGTGGGCCTCTGACCCACGGCTGCGGTCGCTTGTTACCTCTGGAACGGTGGGCCTCCGACCCATGGCTGCTGCAACTTGCTGCCTCTGGAACGGTTGGCCTCTGACCCATGGCTGCTGTCGTTTGTTACAACGGTGGGCCTATGACCTATGGCTGCTGCCACTTGTGGCCTCTGGAACGGTGGGCCGCTGTCCCATGGCTGCTGCCCCTGTTGCCTCTGGAACAGTTGGCCTCTGACCCATGGCTTCTGCCGCTTGTTGCCTCTGTAACGTTGGGCCTCTCACCAATGGCTGCTGCCGCTTGTGCCTCTGGAACGGTGGGCCTCTCACCCATTGCTGCTGTCGCTTGTTGCCTCTGGAACAGTGGGCCTCTGAGCCACGGCTGCTGCCACTTGTTGCCTCTGGAACGGTGGGACTCTGACCCATGGCTGCTGCCGCTTATTGCCTCTGGAATGGTGGGCCTCTCACCCCTGGCTGCTGTCGCTTGTTGCCTCTGGGACAGTGTGCCTCTGACCCATGGCTGCTGCCACTGGTTGCCTCTGGAACAGCTGGCCTCTGATCCATGGCTGCTGCCGCTTGTTGCCTCTGGAACGGTGGGCCTCTCACCCATGGCTGCAGCCGCTTGTTGCCTCTGGAACGGTGGGCCTCTGACCCATGGCTGCTGTCGCTTGTTACCTATGGAACGGTGGGCCTCTGACCCATGGCTGCTGACACTTGTTGCCTCTGGAACAGTTGGCCTCTGACCCATGGCTGCTGCCAGTTGTTGAATCTGGAACGGTGGGACTCTCACCCATGGCTGCTGTCGATTGTTGCCTCTGGAACAGTGGGCCTCTGAGCCATGGCTGCTGCCACTTGTTGCTCTGGAACGGTTGGCCTCTGACCCATGGCTGCTGCCGGTTGTTCCCTCGGCAACGGTGGGACTCTCACCCATGGCTGCTGCCGCTTGTTGCCTCTGGAACGGTGGGCTCCTACCCATGGCTGCTGTCGCTTGTTGCCTCTCGAACAGTGGGCCTCTGAGCCATGGCTGCTGCCGCTTATTGCCTCTGGAACAGTTGGCCTCTGACCCATGGCTGCTGCCGCTTGTTGCCTCTGGAATGGTGGGCCTCTGACCCATGGCTGCTGCCACTTGTTGCCTCTGGAACGGTTGGCCTCTGACCCATGGCTGCTGCCGCTTGTTGCCTCTGGAACGGTGGGACTCTCCCCCATGGCTGCTGCCGCTTGTTGCCTCTGGAAAGGAGGGCCTCTCACCCATGGCTGCTGCCGCTTGTTGCCTCTGCAACGGTGGGCCTTTGACCCATGGCTGGTGTCGCTTGTTACCTCTGGAACGGTGGGCCTCTGACCTATCTCTGCTGCAACTTGTTGCTTCTGGAACGGTTGGCCTCTTACCGATGGCTGCTGCCGCTTGTTGCCTCTGGAATGGTTGGCCTCCTACCCATGGCTGCTGCGCTTGTAGCCTCTGGAACGGTGGGCCTCTGAACCATGGCTGCTGTCGTTTGTTACAACGGTGGGCCTATGACCCATGGCTGCTGCAACTTGTTGCCTCTGGAACGGTGGGCCTCTAACCCATGGCTGCTGCCGCTTGTGGCCTCTGGAACGGTGGGCCTCTCACCCATGGCTGCTGCCGCTTGTTGCCTCTGGAACGGTGGGACTCTGACCCATGGCTGCTGTCGCTTGTTGCCTCTGGAACGGTGGGCCGCTGACCCATGGCTGTTGCCACTTGTTGCCTCTGGAACAGTTGGACTCATACCCATGGCTGCTGCCGCTGGTTGCCTCGGAAACGGTGGGCCTCTCACCCATGGCTGCTGCCGCTTGTTGCCTCTGGAACGGTGGGGCCCTCACCCATGGCTGCTGTCGCTTGTTGCCTCTGGAACAGTGGGCCTCTGAGCGATGTCTGCTGCCACTTGTTGCCTCTGGAACGGTTGGCCTCTGACCCATGGCTGCTGCCGCTGGTTGCCTCTGAAACTGTGGGCCTCTCACCCATGGCTGCTGCCGCTTGTTGCCTCTGGAACGGTGGGGCCCGCACCCATGGCTGCTGTCGCTTGTTGCCTCTGGAACAGTGGGCCTCTGAGCGATGGCTGCTGCCACTTGTTGCCTCTGGAACGGTTGGCCTCTGACCCATGGCTGCTGCCGCTGGTTGCCTCTGGAACGGTGGGCCTCTCACCCATGGCTGCTGTCGCTTGTTGCCTCTGGAACGGTGGGACTCTGAGCCATGGCTGCTGCCACTTGTTGCCTCTGGAACTTTTGGCCTCTTACCCATGGCTGCTGCCGCTTGTTGCCTCTGGAACGCTTGGCCTCTGACCCATGGCTGCTGTCGCTTGTTACCTTTGGAACGGTGGGCCTCTGACCCATGGCTGTTGCCACTTGTTGCCTCTGGAACGGTTGGCCTCTGACCCATGGCTGCTTCCGCTTTTTGCCTCTGTAACGGTGGGCCTCTCACCTATGGCTGCTGCCGCTTGTTGCCTCCGGAACGGTGGGCCTCTCACCCATGGCTGCTGTTGCTTGTTGCAGCTGGAACAGTGGGCCTCTGAGCCATGCCTACTGCCGCTTGTTGCTTCTGCAACGATGGGCCTCTGACCCATGGCTGCTGCCGCTTGTTGCCTCTGGAACGGTGGGCCTCTAACCTCTGGCTGCTGTCGCTTGTTGCCTCTGGAAGAGTGGGCCTCTGAGCCATGGCTGTTGCCACCTGTGGCCTCTGGAACGGTGGGCCCCTGTCCCATGGCTGCTGTCGCTTGTTGCCTCTGGAACGGCGGGCCTCTGAGCCATGGCTGCTGCCACTTGTTAACTCTGGAACGGTGGGCCTCTCACCCATCGCTGCTGTCGCTTGTTGCCTCTGGAACGGTGGGACTCTGACCAATGGCTGCTGCCACTTGTTGCCTCTGGACCAGTTGGCCTCTGACCCATGGCTGCTGCCGCTTGTTGCCTCTGGAACGGGGGGCCTCTCACACGTGGCTGCTGTCGCATGTTGCCTCTGGAACAGTGGGCATCTGAGCCATGGCAGCTGCCACTTGTTGCCTCTGGAACGGTTGGCCTCTTACCAATGGCTGCTGCCGCTTGTTGCCTCTGGAATGGTGGGCCTCTCACCCATGGCTGATACCGCTTGTTGCCTCTGGAACGGTGGGCCTCTCACCCATTGCTGCTGTCGCTTGTAGCCTCTGGAACAGTGGGACTCTGACCCATGGCTGCTGCCGCTTGTTGCTTCTGGAACAGTGGGCCTCTGACCCATAGCTGCTGCCACTTGTTGCGTCTGGAACGGTGGGCCTCTGACCCATGGCTGCTGTCGCTTGTTGCCTCTGGAACGTTGGGCCTCTGAGCCATGGCTGCTGCCACTTGTTGCCTCGGGAACGATTGGACTCTTACCCATGGCTGCTGCCGCTTGTTGCCTCTGGAACGGTGGGCCTCTGACCCATGGCTGCTGTCGCTTGTTACCTATGGAATGGTGGGCCTCTAACCCAAGGCTGCTGACACTTGTTGCCTCTGGAACAGTTGGCCTCTGACCCATGGCTGCTGCCAGTTGTTGCCTCTCGAACGGTGGGCCTCTCACACATGGCTGCTGTCGCTTGTTGCCTCTGGAACAGTGGGCCTCTGAGCCATGGCTGCTGCCACTTGTTGCTCTGGAACGGTTGGCCTCTGACCCATGGCTGCAGCCGGTTGTTCCCTCTGCAACGGTGGGCCTCTCACCCATGGCTGCTGCCGCTTGTTGCCTCTGGAACGGTCGCCTCTCACCCATGGCTGCTGCCACTTGTTGCCTCTGGAACGGTTGGCCTCTGACCCATGGCTGCTGCCGCTTGTTGCCTCTGGAACGGTGGGCCTCTGACCCATGGCTGCTGCCGCTTGTTGCCCCTGGAACGGAGGGTCTCTCACCCATGGCTGCTGCCGCTTGTTGCCTCTGCAACGGTGGGCCTTTGACCCATGGCTGGTGTCGCTTGTTACCTCTGGAACAGTGGGCCTCTGACCTATCTCTGCTGCAACTTGTTGCTTCTGGAACGGTTGGCCTCTTCCCGATGGCTGCTACCGCTTGTTGCCTCTGGAATGGTTGGCCTCTTACCCATGGCTGCTGCCGCTTGTAGACTCTGGAACGGTGGGCCTCTGTCCCATGGTTGCTGTCGTTTGTTACAACGGTGGGCCTATGACACATGGCTGCTGCCACTTGTTGCCTCTGGAACGGTGGGCCTCTCACCCATGGCTGCTGTCGCTTGTTGCCTCTGGAGCGGTGGGACTCTGAGCCATGGCTGCTTCCGCTTTTTAACTCTGGAACGGTGGGCCTCTCACCCATGGCTGCTGTCCCTTGTTGCCTCTGGAACGGTGGGCCTCTGACCCATGGCTGATGCCACTTGTTGCCTTTGGAACAGTTGGCCTCTGTTCCACGGCTGATGCCGCTTGATGCCTCTGGAACGGTCGCCTCTCACCCATGGCTGCTGCCGCTTGTTGCGTCTGGAACGGTGGGCCTCTGACCCATGGCTGCTGTCGCTTGTTGCCTCTGGAACGGTGGGCCGCTGACCCATGGCTGCTGCCACTTGTTGCCTCTGG
This sequence comes from Schistocerca nitens, assembly GCF_023898315.1. Lineage (NCBI taxonomy): Eukaryota > Metazoa > Arthropoda > Insecta > Orthoptera > Acrididae > Schistocerca > Schistocerca nitens. The sequence goes on along the minus strand of NC_064617.1, from coordinate 703,686,550 downwards.
AACAGTTGGACTCTTACCCATGGCTGCTGCCGCTGGTTGCCTCTGAACCTGTGGGCCTCTCACCCATGGCTGCTGCCGCTTGTTGCCTCTGGAACGGTGGGGCCCTCACCCAAGGCTGCTGTCGCTTGTTGCCTCTGGAACAGTGGGCCTCTGAGCGATGGCTGTTGCCACTTGTTGCCTCTGAAACGGTTGGCCTCTGACCCATGGCTGCTGCCACTGGTTGCCTCTGGAACGGTGGGCCTATCACCCATGGCTGCTGTCGCTTGTTGCCTCTGGAACGGTGGGACTCTGAGCCATTGCTGCTGCCACTTGTTGCCTCTGGAACTGTTGGCCTCTTACCAATGGCTGCTGCCGCTTGTTGCCTCGGGAACGCTTGGCCTCTGACCCATGGCTGCTGTCGCTTGTTACCTTTGGAACGGTGGGCCTCTGACCCATGGCTGTTGCCACTTGTTGCCTCTGGAACGGTTGGCCTCTGACCCATGGCTGTGGCTGCTTGTTGCCTCTGGAACGGTTGGCCTCTTACCAATGTCTGCTGCCGCTTGTTGCCTCTGGAACGGTGGGCCTCTCACCCATGGCTGCTGTCGCTTGTTACCTCTGGAACGTTGGGCCTCTGACCCATGGCTGCTGTCGCTTGTTGCCTCTGGAACGGTGGGCCTCTCACCCATGGCTGCTGCCGCTTGTTGCCTCGGAAACGGTGCGCCTCTGACCCATGGCTGCTGTCGCTTGTTGCCTCTGGAACGGTGGGCCGCTGACCCATGGCTGCTGCCTCTTTTTGCCTCTGTAACAGTTGGACTCATACCCATGGCTGCTGCCGCTGGTTGCCTCGGAAACGGTGGGCCTCTCACCCATGGCTGCTGCCGCTTGTTGCCTGTGGAACGGTGGGGCCCTCACCCATGGCTGCTGTCGCTTGTTGCCTCTGGAACAGTGGGCCTCTGAGCGATGTCTGCTGCCACTTGTTGCCTCTGGAACGGTTGGCCTCTGACCCATGGCTGCTGCCGCTGGTTGCCTCTGGAACGGTGGGCCTCTCACCCATGGCTGCTGTCGCTTGTTGCCTCTGGAGCGGTGGGACTCTGAGCCATGGCTGCTTCCGCTTGTTAACTCTGGAACGGTTGGCCTCTTACCCATGGCTGCTGCCGCTTGTAGCCGCTGGAACGGTGGGCCTCTGACCCATGGCTGCTGCCGTTTGTTACAACAGTGGGCCAATAACCCATGGCTGCTGCCACTTGTTGCCTCTGGAACGGTGGGCATCTGACCCTTGGCTGCTGCCACTTTTTGCCACTGGAACAGTTTGCCTCTGACACATGGCTGCTGCCGCTTGTTGCCTCTGTAACGGTGGGCCTCTCACCTATGGCTGCTATCGCTTGTTGCCTCTGGAACGGTGGGCCTCTCACCCATGGCTGCTGTCGCTTGTTGCAGCTGGAACAGTGGGCCTCTGAGCCATGCCCACTGCCGCTTGTTGCTCCTGGAACGGTGGGCCTCTGACCCATGACTGCTGCCGCTTGTTGCCTCTGGAACGGTGGGCCTCTCACCTCTGGATGCTGTCGCTTGTTGCCTCTGGAAGAGTGGACCTCTGAGCAATGGCTGTTGCCACTTGTGGCCTCTGGAACGGTGGGCCTCTGTCCCATGGGTGCTGTCGCTTGTTGCCTCTGGAACGGCGGGCCTCTGAGCCATGGCTGCTGCCACTTGTTAACTCTGGAACGGTGGGCCTCTCACCCATCGCTGCTGTCGCTTGTTGCCTCTGGAACGGTGGGACTCTGACCAATGGCTGCTGCCACTTGTTGCCTCTGGAACAGTTGGCCTCTGACCCATGGCTGTTGCCGCTTGTTGCCTCTGGAACTGGGGGCCTCTCACCCATGCCTGCTGCCGCTTGTTGCCTCTGGAACGGTGGGCCTCTCACCCGTGGCTGCTGTCGCTTGTTGCCTCTGGAACAGTGGGCATCTGAGCCATGGCAGCTGCCACTTGTTGCCTCTGGAACGATTGGCCTCTGACCCATGGCTGCTGCCGCTTGTTGCCTCTGGAATGGTGGGCCTCTCACCCATGGCTGATACCGCTTGTTGCCTCTGGAACGGTGGGCCTCTCACCCATTGCTGCTGTCGCTTGTAGCCTCTGGAACAGTGGGACTCTGAGCTATGGCTGCTGCCGCTTGTTGCCTCTGGAACACTGGGCCTCTGACCCATGCCTGCTGCCACTTGTTGCGTCTGGAGCGGTGGGCCTCTGACCCATGGCTGCTGTCTCTTGTTGCCTCTGGAACGTTGGGCCTCTGAGCCATGGCTGCTGCCACTTGTTGCCTCTGGAACGGTTGGACTCTTACCCATGGCTGCTGCCGCTTGTTGCCTCTGGAACGGTGGGCCTCTGACCCATGGCTACTGTCGCTAGTTACCTCTGGAACGGTGGGCCTCTGACCCATGGCTGCTGCAACTTGTTGCCACTGGAACGGTTGGCCTCTGACCCATGGCTGCTGTCGTTTGTTACAACGGTGGGCCTATGACCCATGGCTGCTGCCACTTGTTGCCTCTGGAACGGTGGGACTCTGACCCATGGCTGCTGCCGCCTGTAGCCTCTGCAATGGTGGGCCTCTCACCAATGGCTGCTGCCGCTTGTGCCTCTGGAACGGTGGGCCTCTCACCCATGGCTGCTGCCGCTTGTTGCCTCTGGAACAGTGGGCCTCTGAGTCACGACTGCTGTCACTTGTTGCCTCTGGAACGGTGGGACTCTGACCCATGGCTGCTGCCGCCTGTAGCCTCTGCAATGGTGGGCCTCTCACCCCTGGCTGCTGTCGCTTGTTGCCTATGGAACAGTGTGCCTCTGAGCCATGGCTGTTGCCAATTGTTACCTCTGGAACGGTGGGCCTCTCAACCATGGCTGCTGTCGCTTGTTGCCTCTGGAACGGTGTGCCTCTGAGCCATGGCTGCTGCCACTTGTTACCTCTGGAACGGTGGGCCTCTCACCCATGGCTGCTGTCGCTTGTTGCCTCTGGAACGGTGGGGCTCTGAACCATGGCTGCTGCCACTGGTTGCCTCTGGAACAGCTGGCCTCTGATCCATGGCTGCTGCCGCTTGTGGCCTCTGGAACGGTGGGCCTCTCACCCATGGCTGCAGCCGCTTGTTGCCTCTGGAACGGTGGGCCTCTGACCCATGGCTGCTGTCGCTTGTTACCTATGGAACGGTGGGCCTCTGACCCATGGCTGCTGACACTTGTTGCCTCTGGAACACTTGGCCTCTGACCCATGCCTACTGCCGCTTGTTGCTTCTGGAACGGTGGGCCCCTGTCCCATGGCTGCTGTCGCTTGTTGCCTCTGGTACGGCGTGCCTCTGAGCCATGGCTGTTGCCAATTGTTACCTCTGGAACGGTGGGCCTCTCACCCATGGCTGCTGTCGCTTGTTGCCTCTGGAACGGTGGGGCTCTGAACCATGGCTGCTGCCACTGGTTGCCTCTGGAACAGCTGGCCTCTGAACCATGGCTGCTGCCACTGGTTGCCTCTGGAACAGCTGGCCTCTGATCCATGGCTGCTGCCGCTTGTGGCCTCTGGAACGGTGGGCCTCTCACCCATGGCTGCTGCCGCTTGTTGCCTCTGGAACGGTGGGCCTCTCACCCATGGCTGCTGTCGCTTGTTGCAGCTGGAACAGTGGGCCTCTGAGCCATGCCTACTGCCGCTTGTTGCTTCTGGAACGGTGGGCCCCTGTCCCATGGCTGCTGTCGCTTGTTGCCTCTGGTACGGCGGGCCTCTGAGCCATGGCTGCTGCCACTTGTTAACTCTGGAACGGTGGGCCTCTCACCCATCGCTGCTGTCGCTTCTTGCCTCTGGAACGGTGGGACTCTGACCAATGGCTGCTGCCACTTGTTGCCTCTGGAACAGTTGGCCTCTGACCCATGGCTGCTGCCGCTTGTTACCTCTGGAACGGGGGGCCTCTCACCCATGGCTGCTGCCGCTTGTTGCCTCTGGAACGGTGGGCCTCTCACCCGTGGCTGCTGTCGCATGTTGCCTCTGGAACAGTGGGCATCTGAGCCATGGCTGCTGCCACTTGTTGCCTCTGGAACGGTTGGCCTCTTACCCATGGCTGCTGCCGCTTGTTGCCTCTGGAATGGTGGGCCTCTCACCCATGGCTGATACCGCTTGTTGCCTCTGGAACGGTGGGCCTCTCACCCATTGCTGTTGTCGCTTGTAGCCTCTGGAACAGTGGGACTCTGAGCCATGGCTGCTGCCGCTTGTTGCTTCTGGAACAGTGGGCCTCCGACCCATGGCTGCTGCCACTTGTTGCGTCTGGAACGGTGGGCCTCTGACCCATGGCTGCTGTCGCTTGTTGCCTCTGGAACGTTGGGCCTCTGAGCCATGGCTGCTGCCACTTGTTGCCTCTGGAACGATTGGACTCTTACCCATGGCTGCTGAGGCTTGTTGCCTCTGGAACGGTGGGCCTCTGACCCATGGCTGCTGTCGCTTGTTACAACGGTGGGCCTCTGACCCATGGCTGCTGCAACTTGTTGCCTCTGGAACGGTTGGCCTCTGACCCATGGCTGCTGTCGTTTGTTACAGCGGTGGGCCTATGACCCATGGCTGCTGCCACTGGTTGCCTCTGGAACAGCTGGCCTCTGATCCATGGCTGCTGCCGCTTGTTGCCTCTGGAACGGTTGGCCTCTCACCCATGGCTGCAGCCGCTTGTTGCCTCTGGAACGGTGGGCCTCTGACCCATGTCTGCTGTCGCTTGTTACCTATGGAATGGTGGGCCTCTAACCCATGGCTGCTGACACTTGTTGCCTCTGGAACAGTTGGCCTCTGACCCATGGCTGCTGCCAGTTGTTGCCTCTGGAACGGTGGGCCTCTCACCCATGGCTGCTGTCGCTTGTTGCCTCTGGAACGGTGGGGCTCTGAACCATGGCTGCTGCCACTGGTTGCCTCTGGAACAGCTGGCCTCTGATCCATGGCTGCTGCCGCTTGTGGCCTCTGGAACGGTGGGCCTCTCACCCATGGCTGCAGCCGCTTGTTGCCTCTGGAACGGTGGGCCTCTGACCCATGGCTGCTGTCGCTTGTTACCTATGGAACGGTGGGCCTCTGACCCATGGCTGCTGACACTTGTTGCCTCTGGAACACTTGGCCTCTGACCCATGGCTGCTACCAGTTGTTGCCTCTGGAACGGTGGGCCTATAACCCATGGCTGCTCTCGCTTGTTGCCTCTGGAACAGTGGGCCTCTGAGCCATGGCTGCTGCCACTTGTTGCTCTGGAACGGTTGGCCTCTGACCCATGGCCGCTGCCGGTTGTTCCCTCTGCATCGGTGGGCCTCTCACCCATGGCTGCTGCCGCTTGTTGCCTCTGGAACGGTGGGCTCTCACCCATGGCTGCTGTCGCTTGTTGCCTCTCGAACAGTGGGTCTCTGAGCCATGGCTGCTGCCGCTTGTTGCCTCTGGAACGGTGGGCCTCTCACCCATGGCTGCTGCCGCTTGTTGCCTCGGGAATGGTGGGCCTCTCACCCATGGCTGCTGTTGCTTGTTGCCTCCGGAACAGTGGGCCTCTGATCCATGGCTGCTGCCACTTGTTGCCTCTGGAACGGTTGGCCTCTGACCCATGGCTGCTGCCGCTTGTTGCCTCTGGATCGGTGGGCCTCTCACCCATGGCTGCTGCCTCTTGTTGCCTCTGGAACGGAGGGCCTCTGACCAATGGCTGCTGCCGCTTGTTGCCTATGGATCGGTGGGCCTCTGACCTATGGCTGCCGGAATTTGTTGCCTCTGGAACTGTTGGCCTCTTACCCATGGCTGCTGCCGCTTGTTGCCTCTGGAATGGTTGGCCTCTTACCCATGGCTGCTGCCGCTTGTAGCCTCTGGAACGGTGGGCCTCTGACCCATGGCTGCTGCCGTTTGTTACAACGGTGGGATCTATGACCCATGGCTGCTGCCACTTGTTGCCTCTGGAACAGTGGGCCTCTGAACCTTGGCTGCTGCCACTTGTTGCCACTGGAACAGTTGGCCTCTGACCCATGGCTGCTTCCGCTTGTTGCCTCTGTAACGGTGGGCCTCTCACCTATGGCTGCTGCCGCTTGTTGCCTCTGGAACGGTGGGCCTCTCACCCATGGCTGCTGTCGCTTGTTGCAGCTGGAACAGTGGGCCTCTGAGCCATGCCTACTGCCGCTTGTTGCTTCTGGAACGGTGGGCCTCTGACCCATGGCTGCTGCCGCTTGTTGCCTCTGGAACGGTGGGCCTCTCACCTCTGGTTGCTGTCGCTTGTTGCCACGGGAAGAGTGGGCCTCTGAGCCATGGCTGTTGCCACTTGTGGCCTCTGGAACGGTGGGCCCCTGTCCCATGGCTGCTGTCGCTTGTTGCCTCTGGTACGGCGGGCCTCTGAGCCATGGCTGCTGCCACTTGTTAACTCTGGAACGGTGGGCCTCTCACCCATCGCTGCTGTCGCTTCTTGCCTCTGGAACGGTGGGACTCTGACCAATGGCTGCTGCCACTTGTTGCCTCTGGAACAGTTGGCCTCTGACCCATGGCTGCTGCCGCTTGTTACCTCTGGAACGGGGGGCCTCTCACCCATGGCTGCTGCCGCTTGTTGCCTCTGGAACGGTGGGCCTCTCACCCGTGGCTGCTGTCGCATGTTGCCTCTGGAACAGTGGGCATCTGAGCCATGGCTGCTGCCACTTGTTGCCTCTGGAACGGTTGGCCTCTTACCCATGGCTGCTGCCGCTTGTTGCCTCTGGAATGGTGGGCCTCTCACCCATGGCTGATACCGCTTGTTGCCTCTGGAACGGTGGGCCTCTCACCCATTGCTGTTGTCGCTTGTAGCCTCTGGAACAGTGGGACTCTGAGCCATGGCTGCTGCCGCTTGTTGCTTCTGGAACAGTGGGCCTCCGACCCATGGCTGCTGCCACTTGTTGCGTCTGGAACGGTGGGCCTCTGACCCATGGCTGCTGTCGCTTGTTGCCTCTGGAACGTTGGGCCTCTGAGCCATGGCTGCTGCCACTTGTTGCCTCTGGAACGATTGGACTCTTACCCATGGCTGCTGAGGCTTGTTGCCTCTGGAACGGTGGGCCTCTGACCCATGGCTGCTGTCGCTTGTTACAACGGTGGGCCTCTGACCCATGGCTGCTGCAACTTGTTGCCTCTGGAACGGTTGGCCTCTGACCCATGGCTGCTGTCGTTTGTTACAGCGGTGGGCCTATGACCCATGGCTGCTGCCACTGGTTGCCTCTGGAACAGCTGGCCTCTGATCCATGGCTGCTGCCGCTTGTTGCCTCTGGAACGGTTGGCCTCTCACCCATGGCTGCAGCCGCTTGTTGCCTCTGGAACGGTGGGCCTCTGACCCATGTCTGCTGTCGCTTGTTACCTATGGAATGGTGGGCCTCTAACCCATGGCTGCTGACACTTGTTGCCTCTGGAACAGTTGGCCTCTGACCCATGGCTGCTGCCAGTTGTTGCCTCTGGAACGGTGGGCCTCTCACCCATGGCTGCTGTCGCTTGTTGCCTCTGGAACAGTGGGCCTCTGAGCCATGGCTGCTGCCACTTGTTGCTCTGGAACGGTTGCCCTCTGACACATGGCTGCAGCCGGTTGTTCCCTCTGCAACGGTGGGCCTCTCACCCATGGCTGCTGCCGCTCGTTGCCTCTGGAACGGTCGCCTCTCACCCATGGCTGCTCTCGCTTGTTGCCTCTAGAACAGTGGGCCTCTGAGCCATGGCTGCTGCCGCTTGTTGCCTCTGGAACAGTTGGCCTCTGACCCATGGCTGCTGCCGCTTGTTGCCCCTGGAATGGTGGGCTTCTGACCCATGGCTGCTGCTACTTGTTGCCTCTGGAACGGTTGGCCTCTGACCCATGGCTGCTGCCGCTTGTTGCCTCTGGAACGGTGGGCCTCTCACCCATGGCTGCTGCCGCTTGTTGCCTCTGCAACGGTGGGCCTTTGACCCATGGCTGGTGTCGCTTGTTACCTCTGGAACGGTGGGCCTCTGACCTATCTCTGCTGCAACTTGTTGCTTCTGGAACGGTTGGCCTCTTACCGATGGCTGCTGCCGCTTGTTGCCTCTGGAATGGTTGGCCTCTTACCCATGGCTGCTGCCGCTTGTAGACTCTGGAACGGTGGGCCTCTGACCCATGGCTGCTGTCGTTTGTTACAACGGTGGGCCTATGACACATGGCTGCTGCCACTTGTTGCCTCTGGAACGGTGGGCCTCTCACCCATTACTGCTGTCGCTTGTTGCCTCTGGAGCGGTGGGACTCTGAGCCATGGCTGTTTCCGCTTGTTAACTCTGGAACGGTGGGCCTCTCACCCATGGCTGCTGTCCCTTGTTGCCTCTGGAACGGTGGGCCTCTGACCCATGGCTGATGCCACTTGTTGCCTCTGGAACAGTTGGCCTCTGTTCCATGGGTGATGCCGCTTGATGCCTCTGGAACGGTCGCCTCTCACCCATGGCTGCTGCCGCTTGTTGCCTCTGGAACGGTGGGCCTCTGACCCATGGCTGCTGTCGCTTGTTGCCTCTGGAACGGTGGGCCGCTGACTCATGGCTGCTGCCACTTGTTGCCTCTGGAACAGTTGGACTCTTACCCATGGCTGCTGCCGCTGGTTGCCTCTGAAACTGTGGGCCTCTCACCCATGGCTGCTGCCGCTTGTTGCCTCTGGAACGGTGGGGCCCTCACCTATGGCTGCTGTCGCTTGTTGCCTCTGAAACAGTGGGCCTATGAGCGATGGCTGCTGCCACTTGTTGCCTCTGGAACGGTTGGCCTCTGACCCATGGCTGCTGCCGCTGGTTGCCTCTGGAACGGTGGGCCTATAACCCATTGCTGCTGTCGCTTGTTGCCTCTGGAACGGTGGGACTCTGAGCCATTGCTGCTGCCACTTGTTGCCTCTGGAACTGTTGGCCTCTTACCCATGGCTGCTGCCGCTTGTTGCCTCTGGAACGCTTGGCCTCTGACCCATGGCTGCTGTCGCTTGTTACCTTTGGAACGGTGGGCCTCTGACCCATAACTGTTGCCACTTGTTGCCTCTGGAACGGTGGGCCGCTGACCCATGGCTGCTGCCTCTTTTTGCCTCTGTAACAGTTGGACTCATACCCATGGCTGCTGCCGCTGGTTGCCTCGGAAACGGTGGGCCTCTCACCCATGGCTACTGCCGCTTGTTGCCTCTGGAACGGTGGGGCCCTCACCCATGGCTGCTGTCGCTTGTTTCCTCTGGAACAGTGGGCCTCTGAGCGATGTCTGCTGCCACTTGTTGCCTCTGGTACGGTTGGCCTCTGACCCATGGCTGCTGCCGCTGGTTGCCTCTGGAACGGTGGGCCTCTCACCCATGGCTGCTGTCGCTTGTTGCCTCTGGAGCGGTGGGACTCTGAGCCATGGCAGCTTCCGCTTGTTAACTCTGGAACGGTTGGCCTCTTACCCATAGCTGCTGCCGCTTGTAGCCTCTGGAACGGTGGGCCTCTGACCCATGGCTGCTGCCGTTTGTTACAACGGTGGGCATATGACCCATGAATGCTGCCACTTGTTGCCTCTGGAACGGTGGGCATCTGACCCTTGGCTGCTGCCACTTTTTGCCACTGGAACAGTTGGCCTCTGACCCATGGCTGCTGCCGCTTGTTGCCTCTGTAACGGTGGGCCTCTCACCTATGGCTGCTGTCGCTTGTTGCCTCTGGAACGGTGGGCCTCTCACCCATGGCTGCTGCCGCTTGTTGCCTCTGGAACAGTGTGCCTCTGAGTCACGACTGCTGCCACTTGTTGCCTCTGGAACGGTGGGACTCTGACCCATGGCTGCTTCCGCTTGTTGCCTCTGCAATGGTGGGCCTCTCACCCCTGGCTGCTGTCGCTTGTTGCCTCTGGAACAGTGTGCCTCTGAGCCATGGCTGTTGCCCATTGTTACCTCTGGAACGGTGGGCCTCTCACCCCTGGCTGCTGTCGCTTGTTGCCTATGGAACAGTGTGCCTCTGAGCCATGGCTGTTGCCAATTGTTACCTCTGGAACGGTGGGCCTCTCAACCATGGCTGCTGTCGCTTGTTGCCTCTGGAACGGTGTGCCTCTGAGCCATGGCTGCTGCCACTTGTTACCTCTGGAACGGTGGGCCTCTCACCCATGGCTGCTGTCGCTTGTTGCCTCTGGAACGGTGGGGCTCTGAACCATGGCTGCTGCCACTGGTTGCCTCTGGAACAGCTGGCCTCTGATCCATGGCTGCTGCCGCTTGTGGCCTCTGGAACGGTGGGCCTCTCACCCATGGCTGCAGCCGCTTGTTGCCTCTGGAACGGTGGGCCTCTGACCCATGGCTGCTGTCGCTTGTTACCTATGGAACGGTGGGCCTCTGACACATGGCTGCTGACACTTGTTGCCTCTGGAACAGTTGGCCTCTGACCCATGGCTGCTACCAGTTGTTGCCTCTGGAACGGTGGGCCTATAACCCATGGCTGCTGTCGCTTGTTGCCTCTGGAACAGTGGGCCTCTGAGCCATGGCTGCTGCCACTTGTTGCTCTGGAACGGTTGGCCTCTGACCCATGGCCGCTGCCGGTTGTTCCCTCTGCATCGGTGGGCCTCTCACCCATGGCTGCTGCCGCTTGTTGCCTCTGGAACGGTGGGCTCTCACCCATGGCTGCTGTCGCTTGTTGCCTCTCGAACAGTGGGTCTCTGAGCCATGGCTGCTGCCGCTTGTTGCCTCTGGAACGGTGGGCCTCTCACCCATGGCTGCTGCCGCTTGTTGCCTCGGGAATGGTGGGCCTCTCACCCATGGCTGCTGTTGCTTGTTGCCTCCGGAACAGTGGGCCTCTGATCCATGGCTGCTGCCACTTGTTGCCTCTGGAACGGTTGGCCTCTGACCCATGGCTGCTGCCGCTTGTTGCCTCTGGATCGGTGGGCCTCTCACCCATGGCTGCTGCCTCTTGTTGCCTCTGGAACGGAGGGCCTCTGACCAATGGCTGCTGCCGCTTGTTGCCTATGGATCGGTGGGCCTCTGACCTATGGCTGCCGGAATTTGTTGCCTCTGGAACTGTTGGCCTCTTACCCATGGCTGCTGCCGCTTGTTGCCTCTGGAATGGTTGGCCTCTTACCCATGGCTGCTGCCGCTTGTAGCCTCTGGAACGGTGGGCCTCTGACCCATGGCTGCTGCCGTTTGTTACAACGGTGGGATCTATGACCCATGGCTGCTGCCACTTGTTGCCTCTGGAACAGTGGGCCTCTGAACCTTGGCTGCTGCCACTTGTTGCCACTGGAACAGTTGGCCTCTGACCCATGGCTGCTTCCGCTTGTTGCCTCTGTAACGGTGGGCCTCTCACCTATGGCTGCTGCCGCTTGTTGCCTCTGGAACGGTGGGCCTCTCACCCATGGCTGCTGTCGCTTGTTGCAGCTGGAACAGTGGGCCTCTGAGCCATGCCTACTGCCGCTTGTTGCTTCTGGAACGGTGGGCCTCTGACCCATGGCTGCTGCCGCTTGTTGCCTCTGGAACGGTGGGCCTCTCACCTCTGGTTGCTGTCGCTTGTTGCCACGGGAAGAGTGGGCCTCTGAGCCATGGCTGTTGCCACTTGTGGCCTCTGGAACGGTGGGCCCCTGTCCCATGGCTGCTGCCGCTTGTTGCCTCTGGTACGGCGGGCCTCTGAGCCATGGCTGCTGCCACTTGTTAACTCTGGAACGGTGGGCCTCTCACCCATCGCTGCTGTCGCTTCTTGCCTCTGGAACGGTGGGACTCTGACCAATGGCTGCTGCCACTTGTTGCCTCTGGAACAGTTGGCCTCTGACCCATGGCTGCTGCCGCTTGTTACCTCTGGAACGGGGGGCCTCTCACCCATGGCTGCTGCCGCTTGTTGCCTCTGGAACGGTGGGCCTCTCACCCGTGGCTGCTGTCGCATGTTGCCTCTGGAACAGTGGGCATCTGAGCCATGGCTGCTGCCACTTGTTGCCTCTGGAACGGTTGGCCTCTTACCCATGGCTGCTGCCGCTTGTTGCCTCTGGAATGGTGGGCCTCTCACCCATGGCTGATACCGCTTGTTGCCTCTGGAACGGTGGGCCTCTCACCCATTGCTGTTGTCGCTTGTAGCCTCTGGAACAGTGGGACTCTGAGCCATGGCTGCTGCCGCTTGTTGCTTCTGGAACAGTGGGCCTCCGACCCATGGCTGCTGCCACTTGTTGCGTCTGGAACGGTGGGCCTCTGACCCATGGCTGCTGTCGCTTGTTGCCTCTGGAACGTTGGGCCTCTGAGCCATGGCTGCTGCCACTTGTTGCCTCTGGAACGATTGGACTCTTACCCATGGCTGCTGAGGCTTGTTGCCTCTGGAACGGTGGGCCTCTGACCCATGGCTGCTGTCGCTTGTTACAACGGTGGGCCTCTGACCCATGGCTGCTGCAACTTGTTGCCTCTGGAACGGTTGGCCTCTGACCCATGGCTGCTGTCGTTTGTTACAGCGGTGGGCCTATGACCCATGGCTGCTGCCACTGGTTGCCTCTGGAACAGCTGGCCTCTGATCCATGGCTGCTGCCGCTTGTTGCCTCTGGAACGGTTGGCCTCTCACCCATGGCTGCAGCCGCTTGTTGCCTCTGGAACGGTGGGCCTCTGACCCATGTCTGCTGTCGCTTGTTACCTATGGAATGGTGGGCCTCTAACCCATGGCTGCTGACACTTGTTGCCTCTGGAACAGTTGGCCTCTGACCCATGGCTGCTGCCAGTTGTTGCCTCTGGAACGGTGGGCCTCTCACCCATGGCTACTGTCGCTTGTTGCCTCTGGAACGGTGGGGCTCTGAACCATGGCTGCTGCCACTGGTTGCCTCTGGAACAGCTGGCCTCTGATCCATGGCTGCTGCCGCTTGTGGCCTCTGGAACGGTGGGCCTCTCACCCATGGCTGCAGCCGCTTGTTGCCTCTGGAACGGTGGGCCTCTGACCCATGGCTGCTGTCGCTTGTTACCTATGGAACGGTGGGCCTCTGACCCATGGCTGCTGACATTTGTTGCCTCTGGAACACTTGGCCTCTGACCCATGGCTGCTACCAGTTGTTGCCTCTGGAACGGTGGGCCTATAACCCATGGCTGCTGTCGCTTGTTGCCTCTGGAACAGTGGGCCTCTGAGCCATGGCTGCTGCCACTTGTTGCTCTGGAACGGTTGGCCTCTGACCCATGGCCGCTGCCGGTTGTTCCCTCTGCATCGGTGGGCCTCTCACCCATGGCTGCTGCCGCTTGTTGCCTCTGGAACGGTGGGCTCTCACCCATGGCTGCTGTCGCTTGTTGCCTCTCGAACAGTGGGTCTCTGAGCCATGGCTGCTGCCGCTTGTTGCCTCTGGAACGGTGGGCCTCTCACCCATGGCTGCTGCCGCTTGTTGCCTCGGGAATGGTGGGCCTCTCACCCATGGCTGCTGTTGCTTGTTGCCTCCGGAACAGTGGGCCTCTGATCCATGGCTGCTGCCACTTGTTGCCTCTGGAACGGTTGGCCTCTGACCCATGGCTGCTGCCGCTTGTTGCCTCTGGATCGGTGGGCCTCTCACCCATGGCTGCTGCCTCTTGTTGCCTCTGGAACGGAGGGCCTCTGACCAACGGCTGCTGCCGCTTGTTGCCTATGGATCGGTGGGCCTCTGACCTATGGCTGCCGGAATTTGTTGCCTCTGGAACTGTTGGCCTCTTACCCATGGCTGCTGCCGCTTGTTGCCTCTGGAATGGTTGGCCTCTTACCCATGGCTGCTGCCGCTTGTAGCCTCTGGAACGGTGGGCCTCTGACCCATGGCTGCTGCCGTTTGTTACAACGGTGGGATCTATGACCCATGGCTGCTGCCACTTGTTGCCTCTGGAACAGTGGGCCTCTGAACCTTGGCTGCTGCCACTTGTTGCCACTGGAACAGTTGGCCTCTGACCCATGGCTGCTTCCGCTTGTTGTCTCTGTAACGGTGGGCCTCTCACCTATGGCTGCTGCCGCTTGTTGCCTCTGGAACGGTGGGCCTCTCACCCATGGCTGCTGTCGCTTGTTGCAGCTGGAACAGTGGGCCTCTGAGCCATGCCTACTGCCGCTTGTTGCTTCTGGAACGGTGGGCCTCTGACCCATGGCTGCTGCCGCTTGTTGCCTCTGGAACGGTGGGCCTCTCACCTCTGGTTGCTGTCGCTTGTTGCCACGGGAAGAGTGGGCCTCTGAGCCATGGCTGTTGCCACTTGTGGCCTCTGGAACGGTGGGCCCCTGTCCCATGGCTGCTGTCGCTTGTTGCCTCTGGTACGGCGGGCCTCTGAGCCATGGCTGCTGCCACTTGTTAACTCTGGAACGGTGGGCCTCTCACCCATCGCTGCTGTCGCTTCTTGCCTCTGGAACGGTGGGACTCTGACCAATGGCTGCTGCCACTTGTTGCCTCTGGAACAGTTGGCCTCTGACCCATGGCTGCTGCCGCTTGTTACCTCTGGAACGGGGGGCCTCTCACCCATGGCTGCTGCCGCTTGTTGCCTCTGGAACGGTGGGCCTCTCACCCGTGGCTGCTGTCGCATGTTGCCTCTGGAACAGTGGGCATCTGAGCCATGGCTGCTGCCACTTGTTGCCTCTGGAACGGTTGGCCTCTTACCCATGGCTGCTGCCGCTTGTTGCCTCTGGAATGGTGGGCCTCTCACCCATGGCTGATACCGCTTGTTGCCTCTGGAACGGTGGGCCTCTCACCCATTGCTGTTGTCGCTTGTAGCCTCTGGAACAGTGGGACTCTGAGCCATGGCTGCTGCCGCTTGTTGCTTCTGGAACAGTGGGCCTCCGACCCATGGCTGCTGCCACTTGTTGCGTCTGGAACGGTGGGCCTCTGACCCATGGCTGCTGTCGCTTGTTGCCTCTGGAACGTTGGGCCTCTGAGCCATGGCTGCTGCCACTTGTTGCCTCTGGAACGATTGGACTCTTACCCATGGCTGCTGAGGCTTGTTGCCTCTGGAACGGTGGGCCTCTGACCCATGGCTGCTGTCGCTTGTTACAACGGTGGGCCTCTGACCCATGGCTGCTGCTGCTTGTTGCCTCTGGAACGGTTGGCCTCTGACCCATGGCTGCTGTCGTTTGTTACAGCGGTGGGCCTATGACCCATGGCTGCTGCCACTGGTTGCCTCTGGAACAGCTGGCCTCTGATCCATGGCTGCTGCCGCTTGTTGCCTCTGGAACGGTTGGCCTCTCACCCATGGCTGCAGCCGCTTGTTGCCTCTGGAACGGTGGGCCTCTGACCCATGTCTGCTGTCGCTTGTTACCTATGGAATGGTGGGCCTCTAACCCATGGCTGCTGACACTTGTTGCCTCTGGAACAGTTGGCCTCTGACCCATGGCTGCTGCCAGTTGTTGCCTCTGGAACGGTGGGCC
This sequence comes from Schistocerca nitens, assembly GCF_023898315.1. Classification (NCBI taxonomy): domain Eukaryota; kingdom Metazoa; phylum Arthropoda; class Insecta; order Orthoptera; family Acrididae; genus Schistocerca; species Schistocerca nitens. The sequence goes on along the minus strand of NC_064617.1, from coordinate 703,671,318 downwards.
TCTCACCCATGGCTGCTGTCGCTTGTTGCCTCTGGAACAGTGGGCCTCTGAGCCATGGCTGCTGCCACTTGTTGCTCTGGAACGGTTGCCCTCTGACACATGGCTGCAGCCGGTTGTTCCCTCTGCAACGGTGGGCCTCTCACCCATGGCTGCTGCCGCTCGTTGCCTCTGGAACGGTCGCCTCTCACCCATGGCTGCTCTCGCTTGTTGCCTCTAGAACAGTGGGCCTCTGAGCCATGGCTGCTGCCGCTTGTTGCCTCTGGAACAGTTGGCCTCTGACCCATGGCTGCTGCCGCTTGTTGCCCCTGGAATGGTGGGCTTCTGACCCATGGCTGCTGCTACTTGTTGCCTCTGGAACGGTTGGCCTCTGACCCATGGCTGCTGCCGCTTGTTGCCTCTGGAACGGTGGGCCTCTCACCCATGGCTGCTGCCGCTTGTTGCCTCTGCAACGGTGGGCCTTTGACCCATGGCTGGTGTCGCTTGTTACCTCTGGAACGGTGGGCCTCTGACCTATCTCTGCTGCAACTTGTTGCTTCTGGAACGGTTGGCCTCTTACCGATGGCTGCTGCCGCTTGTTGCCTCTGGAATGGTTGGCCTCTTACCCATGGCTGCTGCCGCTTGTAGACTCTGGAACGGTGGGCCTCTGACCCATGGCTGCTGTCGTTTGTTACAACGGTGGGCCTATGACACATGGCTGCTGCCACTTGTTGCCTCTGGAACGGTGGGCCTCTCACCCATTACTGCTGTCGCTTGTTGCCTCTGGAGCGGTGGGACTCTGAGCCATGGCTGTTTCCGCTTGTTAACTCTGGAACGGTGGGCCTCTCACCCATGGCTGCTGTCCCTTGTTGCCTCTGGAACGGTGGGCCTCTGACCCATGGCTGATGCCACTTGTTGCCTCTGGAACAGTTGGCCTCTGTTCCATGGGTGATGCCGCTTGATGCCTCTGGAACGGTCGCCTCTCACCCATGGCTGCTGCCGCTTGTTGCCTCTGGAACGGTGGGCCTCTGACCCATGGCTGCTGTCGCTTGTTGCCTCTGGAACAGTGGGCCGCTGACTCATGGCTGCTGCCACTTGTTGCCTCTGGAACAGTTGGACTCTTACCCATGGCTGCTGCCGCTGGTTGCCTCTGAAACTGTGGGCCTCTCACCCATGGCTGCTGCCGCTTGTTGCCTCTGGAACGGTGGGGCCCTCACCTATGGCTGCTGTCGCTTGTTGCCTCTGAAACAGTGGGCCTATGAGCGATGGCTGCTGCCACTTGTTGCCTCTGGAACGGTTGGCCTCTGACCCATGGCTGCTGCCGCTGGTTGCCTCTGGAACGGTGGGCCTATAACCCATTGCTGCTGTCGCTTGTTGCCTCTGGAACGGTGGGACTCTGAGCCATTGCTGCTGCCACTTGTTGCCTCTGGAACTGTTGGCCTCTTACCCATGGCTGCTGCCGCTTGTTGCCTCTGGAACGCTTGGCCTCTGACCCATGGCTGCTGTCGCTTGTTACCTTTGGAACGGTGGGCCTCTGACCCATAACTGTTGCCACTTGTTGCCTCTGGAACGGTGGGCATCTGACCCTTGGCTGCTGCCACTTTTTGCCACTGGAACAGTTGGCCTCTGACCCATGGCTGCTGTCGCTTGTTGCCTCTGGAAAGGTGGGCCTCTCACCCATGGCTGCTGCCGCTTGTTGCCTCTGGAACGGTGGGCCTCTGACCCATGGCTGCTGTCGCTTGTTGCCTCTGGAACGGTGGGCCGCTGACCCATGGCTGCTGCCTCTTTTTGCCTCTGTAACAGTTGGACTCATACCCATGGCTGCTGCCGCTGGTTGCCTCGGAAACGGTGGGCCTCTCACCCATGGCTACTGCCGCTTGTTGCCTCTGGAACGGTGGGGCCCTCACCCATGGCTGCTGTCGCTTGTTTCCTCTGGAACAGTGGGCCTCTGAGCGATGTCTGCTGCCACTTGTTGCCTCTGGTACGGTTGGCCTCTGACCCATGGCTGCTGCCGCTGGTTGCCTCTGGAACGGTGGGCCTCTCACCCATGGCTGCTGTCGCTTGTTGCCTCTGGAGCGGTGGGACTCTGAGCCATGGCAGCTTCCGCTTGTTAACTCTGGAACGGTTGGCCTCTTACCCATAGCTGCTGCCGCTTGTAGCCTCTGGAACGGTGGGCCTCTGACCCATGGCTGCTGCCGTTTGTTACAACGGTGGGCATATGACCCATGAATGCTGCCACTTGTTGCCTCTGGAACGGTGGGCATCTGACCCTTGGCTGCTGCCACTTTTTGCCACTGGAACAGTTGGCCTCTGACCCATGGCTGCTGCCGCTTGTTGCCTCTGTAACGGTGGGCCTCTCACCTATGGCTGCTGTCGCTTGTTGCCTCTGGAACGGTGGGCCTCTCACCCATGGCTGCTGCCACTTGTTGCCTCTGGAACAGTGTGCCTCTGAGTCACGACTGCTGCCACTTGTTGCCTCTGGAACGGTGGGACTCTGACCCATGGCTGCTTCCGCTTGTTGCCTCTGCAATGGTGGGCCTCTCACCCCTGGCTGCTGTCGCTTGTTGCCTCTGGAACAGTGTGCCTCTGAGCCATGGCTGTTGCCCATTGTTACCTCTGGAACGGTGGGCCTCTCACCCATGGCTGATGTCGCTTGTTGCCTCTGGAACGGTGTGCCTCTGAACCATGGCTGCTGCCACTTGTTACCTCTGGAACGGTGTGCCTCTGATCCATGGCTGCTGCCGCTTGTGGCCTCTGGAACGGTGGGCCTCTCACCCATGGCTGCAGCCGCTTGTTGCCTCTGGAACGGTGGGCCTCTGACCCATGGCTGCTGTCGCTTGTTACCTATGGGACGGTGGGCCTCTGACCCATGGCTGCTGACACTTGTTGCCTCTGGAACAGTTGGCCTCTGACCCATGGCTGCTACCAGTTGTTGCCTCTGGAACGGTGGGCCTATAACCCATGGCTGCTGTCGCTTGTTGCCTCTGGAACAGTGGGCCTCTGAGCCATGGCTGCTGCCACTTGTTGCTCTGGAACGGTTGGCCTCTGACCCATGGCTGCTGCCGGTTGTTCCCTCTGCATCGGTGGGCCTCTCACCCATGGCTGCTGCCGCTTGTTGCCTCTGGAACGGTGGGCTCTCACCCATGGCTGCTGTCGCTTGTTGCCTCTCGAACAGTGGGCCTCTGGGCCATGGCTGCTGCCGCTTGTTGCGTCTGGAACGGTGGGCCTCTCACCCATGACTGCTGCCGCTTGTTGCCTCCGGAATGGTGGGCCTCTCACCCATGGCTGCTGTCGCTTGTTGCCTCCGGAACAGTGGGCCTCTGAGCCATGGCCGCTTGCACTTGTTGCCTCTGGAACGGATGGCCTTCTACCCATGGCTGCTGCCGCTTGTTGCCTCTGGATCGGTGGGCCTCTCACCCATGGCTGCTGCCGCTTGTTGCCTCTGGAACGGAGGGCCTCTGACCAATGGCTGCTGCCGCTTGTTGCCTATGGATCGGTGGGCCTCTGACCTATGGCTGCTGGAACTTGTTGCCTCTGGAACTGTTGGCCTCTTACCCATGGCTGCTGCCGCTTGTTGCCTCTGGAATGGTTGGCCTCTTACCCATGGCTGCTGCCGCTTGTAGCCTCTGGAACGGTGGGCCTCTGACCCATGGCTGCTGCCGTTTGTTACAACGGTGGGATCTATGACCCATGGCTGCTTCCGCTTGTTGCCTCTGTAACGGTGGGCCTCTCACCTATGGCTGCTGCCGCTTGTTGCCTCTGGAACGGTGGGCCTCTCACCCATGGCTGCTGTCGCTTGTTGCAGCTGGAAGAGTGGGCCTCTGAGCCATGACTACTGCCGCTTGTTGCTTCTGGAACGGTGGGCCTCTGACCCATGGCTGCTGCCGCTTGTTGCTTCTGGAACGGTGGGCCTCTCACCTCTGGCTGCTGTCGCTAGTTGCCTCTGGAAGAGTGGGCCTCTGAGCCATGGCTGTTGCCACTTGTGGCCTCTGGAACGGTGGGCCCCTGTCCCATGGCTGCTGTCGCTTGTTGCCTCTGGAACGGCGGGCCTCTGAGCCATGGCTGCTGCCACTTGTTAACTCTGGAACGGTGGGCCTCTCACCCATCGCTGCTGTCGCTTGTTGCCTCTGGAACGGTGGGACTCTGACCAATGGCTGCTGCCACTTGTTGCCTCTGGAACAGTTGGCCTCTGACCCATGGCTGCTGCCGCTTGTTGCCTCTGGAACGGGGGGCCTCTCACACATGGCTGCTGCCGCTTGTTGCTTCTGGAACGGTGGGCCTCTCACCCGTGGCTGCTGTCGCATGTTGCCTCGGGAACAATGGGCATCTGAACCATGGCAGCTGCCACTTGTTGCCTCTGGAACGGTTGGCCTCTTACCCATGGCTGCTGCCGCTTGTTGCCTCTGGCATGGTGGGCCTCTCACCCATGGCTGATACCGCTTGTTGCCTCTGGAACGGTGGGCCTCTCACCCATTGCTGCTGTCGCTTGTAGCCTCTGGAACAGTGGGACTCTGAGCCATGGCTGCTGCCGCTTGTTGCTTCTGGAACAGTGGGCTTCTGACCCATGGCTGCTGCCACTTGTTGCGTCTGGAATGGTGGGCCTCTGACCCATGGCTGCTGTCGCATGTTGCCTCTGGAACGTTGGGCCTCTGAGCCATGGCTGCTACCACTTGTTGCCTCTGGAACGATTGGACTCTTACCCATGGCTGCTGCCGCTTGTTGCCTCTGGAACGGTGGGCTTCTGACCCATGGCTGCTGCAACTTGTTGCCTCTGGAACGGTTGGCCTCTGACCCATGGCTGCTGTCGTTTGTTACAACGGTGGGCCTATGACCCATGGCTGCTGCCACTTGTGGCCACTGGAACGGTGGGACGCTGTCCCATGGCTGCTGCCCCTGTTGCCTCTGGAACAGTTGGCCTCTGACCCATGGCTGCTGCCGCTTGTTCCCTCTGTAACGTTGGGCCTCTCACCAATGGCTGCTGCCGCTTGTGCCTCTGGAACGGTGGGCCTCTCACCCATGGCTGCTGTCGCTTGTTGCCTCTGGAACAGTGGGCCTCTGAGCCATGGCTGCTGCCACTTGTTGCCTCTGGAACGGTGGGACTCTGACCCATGGCTGCTGCTGCTTGTTGCCTATGGAATGGTGGGCCTCTCACCCCCGGCTGCTGTCGTTTGTTGCCTCTGGAACGGTGTGCCTCTGAGCCATGGCTGCTGCCACTTGTTACCTCTGGAACGGTGGGCCTCTCACCCATGGCTGCTGTCGCTTGTTGAATCTGGAACGGTGGGCCTCTGACCCATGGCTGCTGCCACTGGTTGCCTCTGGAACAGCTGGCCTCTGATCCATGGCTGCTGCCGCTTGTTGCCTCTGGAACGGTTGGCCTCTCACCCATGGCTGCAGCCGCTTGTTGCCTCTGGAACGCTGGGCCTCTGAGCCATGTCTGCTGTCGCTTGTTACCTATGGAATGGTGGGCCTCTAACCCATGGCTGCTGACACTTGTTGCCTCTGGAACGGTTGGCCTCTCACCCATGGCTGCTGCCACTTGTTGCCTCTGCAACGGTGGGCCTTTGACCCATTGCTGGTGTCGCTTGTTACCTCTGGAACGGTGGGCCTCTGACCTATCTCTGCTGCAACTTGTTGCTTCTGGAACGGTTGGCCTCTTACCGATGGCTGCTGCCGCTTGTTGCCTCTGGAATGGTTGGCCTCTTACCCATGGCTGCTGCCGCTTGTAGACTCTGGAACGGTGGGCCTCTGACCCATGGCTGCTGTCGTTTGTTACAACGGTGGGCCTATGACACATGGCTGCAGCCACTTGTTGCCTCTGGAACGGTGGGCCTCTCACCCATGGCTGCTGTCGCTTGTTGCCTCTGGAGCGGTGGGACTCTGAGCCATGGCTGCTTCCGCTTGTTAACTCTGGAACGGTGGGCCTCTCACCCATGGCTGCTTTCCCTTGTTGCCTCTGGAACCGTGGGCCTCTGACCCATGGCTGATGCCACTTGTTGCCTCTGGAACAGTTGGCCTCTGTTCCATGGCTGATGCCGCTTGATGCCTCTGGAACGGTCGCCTCTCACCCATGGCTGCTGCCGGTTGTTGTCTCTGGAACGGTGGGCCTCTGACCCATGGCTGCTGTCGCTTGTTGCCTCTGGAACGGTGGGTCGCAGACCCATGGCTGCTGCCACTTGTTGCCTGAGGAACATTTGGACTCTTACCCATGGCTGCTGCCGCTGGTTGCCTCTGAAACTGTGGGCCTCTCACCCATGGCTGCTACCGCTTGTTGCCTCTGGAACGGTGGGGCCCTCACCCATGGCTGCTGCCACTTGTTGCCTCTGGAACTGTTGGCCTCTTACCCATGGCTGCTGCCGCTTGTTGCCTCTGGGACGCTTGGCCTCTGACCCATGGCTGCTGTCGCTTGTTACCTTTGGAACGGTGGGCCTCTGACCCATGGCTATTGCCACTTGTTGCCTCTGGAACGGTTGGCCTCTGACCCATGGCTGCTGCTGCTTGTTGCCTCTGGAACGGTTGGCCTTTTACCAAAGGCTGCTGCCGCTTGTTGCCTCTGGAACGGTGAGCCTCTCACCCATGGCTGCTGTCGCTTGTTACCTCTGGACCGGTGGGACTCTGACCCATGGCTGCTGCCACTTGTTACCTCTGGAACGTTGGGCCTCTGACCCATGGCTGCTGTCGCTTGTTGCCTCTGGAACGGTGGGCCTCTCACCCATGGCTGCTGTCGCTTGTTGCCTCTGGAACGGTGGGCCGCTGACCCATGGCTGCTGCCTCTTTTTGCCTCTGTAACAGTTGGACTCATACCCATGGCTGCTGCCGCTGCTTGCCTCAGAAACGGTGGGCCTCTCACCCATGGCTGCTGCCGCTTGTTGCCTCTGGAACGGTGGGGCCCTCACCCATGGCTGCTGTCGCTTGTTGCCTCTGGAACAGTGGGCCTCTGAGCGATGTCTGCTGCCACTTGTTACCTCTGGAACGGTTGGCCTCTGACCCATGGCTGCTGCCGCTTGTTGCCTCTGGAACGCTTGGCCTCTGACCCATGGCTGCTGTCGCTTGTTACCTTTGGAACGGTGGGCCTCTGACCCATGGCTATTGCCACTTGTTGCCTCTGGAACGCTTGGCCTCTGACCCATGGCTGCTGTCGCTTGTTACCTTTGGAACGGTGGGCCTCTGACCCATGGCTATTGCCACTTGTTGCCTCTGGAACGGTGGGACTCTGAGCCATTGCTGCTGCCACTTGTTGCCTCTGGAACTGTTGGCCTCTTACCCATGGCTGCTGCCGCTTGTTGCCTCTGGGACGCTTGGCCTCTGACCCATGGCTGCTGTCGCAAGTTACCTTTGGAACGGTGGGCCTCTGACCCATGGCTATTGCCACTTGTTGCCTCTGGAACGGTTGTCCTCTGACCCATGGCTGCTGCTGCTTGTTGCCTCTGGAACGGTTGGCCTCTTAAAAATGGCTGCTGCCGCTTGTTGCCTCTGGAACGGTGAGCCTCTCACCCATGGCTGCTGTCGCTTGTTACCTCTGGAACGGTGGGGCCCTCACCCATGGCTGCTGTCGCTTGTTGCCTCTGGAACAGTGGGACTCTGAGCCATGGCTGCTTCCGCTTGTTAACTCTGGAACGGTTGGCCTCTTACGCATGGCTGCTGACACTTGTTGCCTCTGGAACAGTTGGCCTCTGACCCATGGCTGCTGCCAGTTGTTGCCTCTGGAACGGTGGGCCTCTCACCCATGGCTGCTGTCGCTTGTTGCCTCTGGAACAGTGGGCCTCTGAGCCATGGCTGCTGCCACTTGTTGCTCTGGAACGGTTGCCCTCTGACACATGGCTGCAGCCGGTTGTTCCCTCTGCAACGGTGGGCCTCTCACCCATGGCTGCTGCCGCTCGTTGCCTCTGGAACGGTCGCCTCTCACCCATGGCTGCTCTCGCTTGTTGCCTCTAGAACAGTGGGCCTCTGAGCCATGGCTGCTGCCGCTTGTTGCCTCTGGAACAGTTGGCCTCTGACCCATGGCTGCTGCCGCTTGTTGCCCCTGGAATGGTGGGCTTCTGACCCATGGCTGCTGCTACTTGTTGCCTCTGGAACGGTTGGCCTCTGACCCATGGCTGCTGCCGCTTGTTGCCTCTGGAACGGTGGGCCTCTCACCCATGGCTGCTGCCGCTTGTTGCCTCTGCAACGGTGGGCCTTTGACCCATGGCTGGTGTCGCTTGTTACCTCTGGAACGGTGGGCCTCTGACCTATCTCTGCTGCAACTTGTTGCTTCTGGAACGGTTGGCCTCTTACCGATGGCTGCTGCCGCTTGTTGCCTCTGGAATGGTTGGCCTCTTACCCATGGCTGCTGCCGCTTGTAGACTCTGGAACGGTGGGCCTCTGACCCATGGCTGCTGTCGTTTGTTACAACGGTGGGCCTATGACACATGGCTGCTGCCACTTGTTGCCTCTGGAACGGTGGGCCTCTCACCCATTACTGCTGTCGCTTGTTGCCTCTGGAGCGGTGGGACTCTGAGCCATGGCTGTTTCCGCTTGTTAACTCTGGAACGGTGGGCCTCTCACCCATGGCTGCTGTCCCTTGTTGCCTCTGGAACGGTGGGCCTCTGACCCATGGCTGATGCCACTTGTTGCCTCTGGAACAGTTGGCCTCTGTTCCATGGGTGATGCCGCTTGATGCCTCTGGAACGGTCGCCTCTCACCCATGGCTGCTGCCGCTTGTTGCCTCTGGAACGGTGGGCCTCTGACCCATGGCTGCTGTCGCTTGTTGCCTCTGGAACGGTGGGCCGCTGACTCATGGCTGCTGCCACTTGTTGCCTCTGGAACAGTTGGACTCTTACCCATGGCTGCTGCCGCTGGTTGCCTCTGAAACTGTGGGCCTCTCACCCATGGCTGCTGCCGCTTGTTGCCTCTGGAACGGTGGGGCCCTCACCTATGGCTGCTGTCGCTTGTTGCCTCTGAAACAGTGGGCCTATGAGCGATGGCTGCTGCCACTTGTTGCCTCTGGAACGGTTGGCCTCTGACCCATGGCTGCTGCCGCTGGTTGCCTCTGGAACGGTGGGCCTATAACCCATTGCTGCTGTCGCTTGTTGCCTCTGGAACGGTGGGACTCTGAGCCATTGCTGCTGCCACTTGTTGCCTCTGGAACTGTTGGCCTCTTACCCATGGCTGCTGCCGCTTGTTGCCTCTGGAACGCTTGGCCTCTGACCCATGGCTGCTGTCGTTTGTTACCTTTGGAACGGTGGGCCTCTGACCCATAACTGTTGCCACTTGTTGCCTCTGGAACGGTGGGCATCTGACCCTTGGCTGCTGCCACTTTTTGCCACTGGAACAGTTGGCCTCTGACCCATGGCTGCTGTCGCTTGTTGCCTCTGGAAAGGTGGGCCTCTCACCCATGGCTGCTGCCGCTTGTTGCCTCTGGAACGGTGGGCCTCTGACCCATGGCTGCTGTCGCTTGTTGCCTCTGGAACGGTGGGCCGCTGACCCATGGCTGCTGCCTCTTTTTGCCTCTGTAACAGTTGGACTCATACCCATGGCTGCTGCCGCTGGTTGCCTCGGAAACGGTGGGCCTCTCACCCATGGCTACTGCCGCTTGTTGCCTCTGGAACGGTGGGGCCCTCACCCATGGCTGCTGTCGCTTGTTTCCTCTGGAACAGTGGGCCTCTGAGCGATGTCTGCTGCCACTTGTTGCCTCTGGTACGGTTGGCCTCTGACCCATGGCTGCTGCCGCTGGTTGCCTCTGGAACGGTGGGCCTCTCACCCATGGCTGCTGTCGCTTGTTGCCTCTGGAGCGGTGGGACTCTGAGCCATGGCAGCTTCCGCTTGTTAACTCTGGAACGGTTGGCCTCTTACCCATAGCTGCTGCCGCTTGTAGCCTCTGGAACGGTGGGCCTCTGACCCATGGCTGCTGCCGTTTGTTACAACGGTGGGCATATGACCCATGAATGCTGCCACTTGTTGCCTCTGGAACGGTGGGCATCTGACCCTTGGCTGCTGCCACTTTTTGCCACTGGAACAGTTGGCCTCTGACCCATGGCTGCTGCCGCTTGTTGCCTCTGTAACGGTGGGCCTCTCACCTATGGCTGCTGTCGCTTGTTGCCTCTGGAACGGTGGGCCTCTCACCCATGGCTGCTGCCGCTTGTTGCCTCTGGAACAGTGTGCCTCTGAGTCACGACTGCTGCCACTTGTTGCCTCTGGAACGGTGGGACTCTGACCCATGGCTGCTTCCGCTTGTTGCCTCTGCAATGGTGGGCCTCTCACCCCTGGCTGCTGTCGCTTGTTGCCTCTGGAACAGTGTGCCTCTGAGCCATGGCTGTTGCCCATTGTTACCTCTGGAACGGTGGGCCTCTCACCCATGGCTGATGTCGCTTGTTGCCTCTGGAACGGTGTGCCTCTGAGCCATGGCTGCTGCCACTTGTTACCTCTGGAACGGTGTGCCTCTGATCCATGGCTGCTGCCGCTTGTGGCCTCTGGAACGGTGGGCCTCTCACCCATGGCTGCAGCCGCTTGTTGCCTCTGGAACGGTGGGCCTCTGACCCATGGCTGCTGTCGCTTGTTACCTATGGGACGGTGGGCCTCTGACCCATGGCTGCTGACACTTGTTGCCTCTGGAACAGTTGGCCTCTGACCCATGGCTGCTACCAGTTGTTGCCTCTGGAACGGTGGGCCTATAACCCATGGCTGCTGTCGCTTGTTGCCTCTGGCACAGTGGGCCTCTGAGCCATGGCTGCTGCCACTTGTTGCTCTGGAACGGTTGGCCTCTGACCCATGGCTGCTGCCGGTTGTTCCCTCTGCATCGGTGGGCCTCTCACCCATGGCTGCTGCCGCTTGTTGCCTCTGGAACGGTGGGCTCTCACCCATGGCTGCTGTCGCTTGTTGCCTCTCGAACAGTGGGCCTCTGAGCCATGGCTGCTGCCGCTTGTTGCGTCTGGAACGGTGGGCCTCTCACCCATGACTGCTGCCGCTTGTTGCCTCCGGAATGGTGGGCCTCTCACCCATGGCTGCTGTCGCTTGTTGCCTCCGGAACAGTGGGCCTCTGAGCCATGGCCGCTTGCACTTGTTGCCTCTGGAACGGATGGCCTTCTACCCATGGCTGCTGCCGCTTGTTGCCTCTGGATCGGTGGGCCTCTCACCCATGGCTGCTGCCGCTTGTTGCCTCTGGAACGGAGGGCCTCTGACCAATGGCTGCTGCCGCTTGTTGCCTATGGATCGGTGGGCCTCTGACCTATGGCTGCTGGAACTTGTTGCCTCTGGAACTGTTGGCCTCTTACCCATGGCTGCTGCCGCTTGTTGCCTCTGGAATGGTTGGCCTCTTACCCATGGCTGCTGCCGCTTGTAGCCTCTGGAACGGTGGGCCTCTGACCCATGGCTGCTGCCGTTTGTTACAACGGTGGGATCTATGACCCATGGCTGCTTCCGCTTGTTGCCTCTGTAACGGTGGGCCTCTCACCTATGGCTGCTGCCGCTTGTTGCCTCTGGAACGGTGGGCCTCTCACCCATGGCTGCTGTCGCTTGTTGCAGCTGGAAGAGTGGGCCTCTGAGCCATGACTACTGCCGCTTGTTGCTTCTGGAACGGTGGGCCTCTGACCCATGGCTGCTGCCGCTTGTTGCTTCTGGAACGGTGGGCCTCTCACCTCTGGCTGCTGTCGCTAGTTGCCTCTGGAAGAGTGGGCCTCTGAGCCATGGCTGTTGCCACTTGTGGCCTCTGGAACGGTGGGCCCCTGTCCCATGGCTGCTGTCGCTTGTTGCCTCTGGAACGGCGGGCCTCTGAGCCATGGCTGCTGCCACTTGTTAACTCTGGAACGGTGGGCCTCTCACCCATCGCTGCTGTCGCTTGTTGCCTCTGGAACGGTGGGACTCTGACCAATGGCTGCTGCCACTTGTTGCCTCTGGAACAGTTGGCCTCTGACCCATGGCTGCTGCCGCTTGTTGCCTCTGGAACGGGGGGCCTCTCACACATGGCTGCTGCCGCTTGTTGCTTCTGGAACGGTGGGCCTCTCACCCGTGGCTGCTGTCGCATGTTGCCTCGGGAACAATGGGCATCTGAACCATGGCAGCTGCCACTTGTTGCCTCTGGAACGGTTGGCCTCTTACCCATGGCTGCTGCCGCTTGTTGCCTCTGGCATGGTGGGCCTCTCACCCATGGCTGATACCGCTTGTTGCCTCTGGAACGGTGGGCCTCTCACCCATTGCTGCTGTCGCTTGTAGCCTCTGGAACAGTGGGACTCTGAGCCATGGCTGCTGCCGCTTGTTGCTTCTGGAACAGTGGGCCTCTGACCCATGGCTGCTGCCACTTGTTGCGTCTGGAATGGTGGGCCTCTGACCCATGGCTGCTGTCGCATGTTGCCTCTGGAACGTTGGGCCTCTGAGCCATGGCTGCTACCACTTGTTGCCTCTGGAACGATTGGACTCTTACCCATGGCTGCTGCCGCTTGTTGCCTCTGGAACGGTGGGCTTCTGACCCATGGCTGCTGCAACTTGTTGCCTCTGGAACGGTTGGCCTCTGACCCATGGCTGCTGTCGTTTGTTACAACGGTGGGCCTATGACCCATGGCTGCTGCCACTTGTGGCCACTGGAACGGTGGGACGCTGTCCCATGGCTGCTGCCCCTGTTGCCTCTGGAACAGTTGGCCTCTGACCCATGGCTGCTGCCGCTTGTTCCCTCTGTAACGTTGGGCCTCTCACCAATGGCTGCTGCCGCTTGTGCCTCTGGAACGGTGGGCCTCTCACCCATGGCTGCTGTCGCTTGTTGCCTCTGGAACAGTGGGCCTCTGAGCCATGGCTGCTGCCACTTGTTGCCTCTGGAACGGTGGGACTCTGACCCATGGCTGCTGCTGCTTGTTGCCTATGGAATGGTGGGCCTCTCACCCCCGGCTGCTGTCGTTTGTTGCCTCTGGAACGGTGTGCCTCTGAGCCATGGCTGCTGCCACTTGTTACCTCTGGAACGGTGGGCCTCTCACCCATGGCTGCTGTCGCTTGTTGAATCTGGAACGGTGGGCCTCTGACCCATGGCTGCTGCCACTGGTTGCCTCTGGAACAGCTGGCCTCTGATCCATGGCTGCTGCCGCTTGTTGCCTCTGGAACGGTTGGCCTCTCACCCATGGCTGCAGCCGCTTGTTGCCTCTGGAACGCTGGGCCTCTGAGCCATGTCTGCTGTCGCTTGTTACCTATGGAATGGTGGGCCTCTAACCCATGGCTGCTGACACTTGTTGCCTCTGGAACGGTTGGCCTCTCACCCATGGCTGCTGCCACTTGTTGCCTCTGCAACGGTGGGCCTTTGACCCATGGCTGGTGTCGCTTGTTACCTCTGGAACGGTGGGCCTCTGACCTATCTCTGCTGCAACTTGTTGCTTCTGGAACGGTTGGCCTCTTACCGATGGCTGCTGCCGCTTGTTGCCTCTGGAATGGTTGGCCTCTTACCCATGGCTGCTGCCGCTTGTAGACTCTGGAACGGTGGGCCTCTGACCCATGGCTGCTGTCGTTTGTTACAACGGTGGGCCTATGACACATGGCTGCAGCCACTTGTTGCCTCTGGAACGGTGGGCCTCTCACCCATGGCTGCTGTCGCTTGTTGCCTCTGGAGCGGTGGGACTCTGAGCCATGGCTGCTTCCGCTTGTTAACTCTGGAACGGTGGGCCTCTCACCCATGGCTGCTTTCCCTTGTTGCCTCTGGAACCGTGGGCCTCTGACCCATGGCTGATGCCACTTGTTGCCTCTGGAACAGTTGGCCTCTGTTCCATGGCTGATGCCGCTTGATGCCTCTGGAACGGTCGCCTCTCACCCATGGCTGCTGCCGGTTGTTGTCTCTGGAACGGTGGGCCTCTGACCCATGGCTGCTGTCGCTTGTTGCCTCTGGAACGGTGGGTCGCAGACCCATGTCTGCTGCCACTTGTTGCCTGAGGAACATTTGGACTCTTACCCATGGCTGCTGCCGCTGGTTGCCTCTGAAACTGTGGGCCTCTCACCCATGGCTGCTACCGCTTGTTGCCTCTGGAACGGTGGGGCCCTCACCCATGGCTGCTGCCACTTGTTGCCTCTGGAACTGTTGGCCTCTTACCCATGGCTGCTGCCGCTTGTTGCCTCTGGGACGCTTGGCCTCTGACCCATGGCTGCTGTCGCTTGTTACCTTTGGAACGGTGGGCCTCTGACCCATGGCTATTGCCACTTGTTGCCTCTGGAACGGTTGGCCTCTGACCCATGGCTGCTGCTGCTTGTTGCCTCTGGAACGGTTGGCCTTTTACCAAAGGCTGCTGCCGCTTGTTGCCTCTGGAACGGTGAGCCTCTCACCCATGGCTGCTGTCGCTTGTTACCTCTGGACCGGTGGGACTCTGACCCATGGCTGCTGCCACTTGTTACCTCTGGAACGTTGGGCCTCTGACCCATGGCTGCTGTCGCTTGTTGCCTCTGGAACGGTGGGCCTCTCACCCATGGCTGCTGTCGCTTGTTGCCTCTGGAACGGTGGGCCGCTGACCCATGGCTGCTGCCTCTTTTTGCCTCTGTAACAGTTGGACTCATACCCATGGCTGCTGCCGCTGCTTGCCTCAGAAACGGTGGGCCTCTCACCCATGGCTGCTGCCGCTTGTTGCCTCTGGAACGGTGGGGCCCTCACCCATGGCTGCTGTCGCTTGTTGCCTCTGGAACAGTGGGCCTCTGAGCGATGTCTGCTGCCACTTGTTACCTCTGGAACGGTTGGCCTCTGACCCATGGCTGCTGCCGCTTGTTGCCTCTGGAACGCTTGGCCTCTGACCCATGGCTGCTGTCGCTTGTTACCTTTGGAACGGTGGGCCTCTGACCCATGGCTATTGCCACTTGTTGCCTCTGGAACGCTTGGCCTCTGACCCATGGCTGCTGTCGCTTGTTACCTTTGGAACGGTGGGCCTCTGACCCATGGCTATTGCCACTTGTTGCCTCTGGAACGGTGGGACTCTGAGCCATTGCTGCTGCCACTTGTTGCCTCTGGAACTGTTGGCCTCTTACCCATGGCTGCTGCCGCTTGTTGCCTCTGGGACGCTTGGCCTCTGACCCATGGCTGCTGTCGCAAGTTACCTTTGGAACGGTGGGCCTCTGACCCATGGCTATTGCCACTTGTTGCCTCTGGAACGGTTGTCCTCTGACCCATGGCTGCTGCTGCTTGTTGCCTCTGGAACGGTTGGCCTCTTAAAAATGGCTGCTGCCGCTTGTTGCCTCTGGAACGGTGAGCCTCTCACCCATGGCTGCTGTCGCTTGTTACCTCTGGAACGGTGGGGCCCTCACCCATGGCTGCTGTCGCTTGTTGCCTCTGGAACAGTGGGACTCTGAGCCATGGCTGCTTCCGCTTGTTAACTCTGGAACGGTTGGCCTCTTACGCATGGCTGCTGCCGCTTGTTGCCTCTGGAACGGTGGGCCTCTGACCCATGGCTGCTGCCGTTTGTTACAACGGTGGGCCTATGACCCATGGCTGCTGCCACTTGTGGCCACTGGAACGGTGGGACGCTGTCCCATGGCTGCTGCCCCTGTTGCCTCTGGAACAGTTGGCCTCTGACCCATGGCTGCTGCCGCTTGTTCCCTCTGTAACGTTGGGCCTCTCACCAATGGCTGCTGCCGCTTGTGCCTCTGGAACGGTGGGCCTCTCACCCATGGCTGCTGTCGCTTGTTGCCTCTGGAACAGTGGGCCTCTGAGCCATGGCTGCTGCCATTTGTTGCCTCTGGAACGGTGGGACTCTGACCCATGGCTGCTGCTGCTTGTTGCCTCTGGAATGGTGGGCCTCTCACCCCCGGCTGCTGTCGTTTGTTGCCTCTGGAACGGTGTGCCTCTGAGCCATGGCTGCTGCCACTTGTTACCTCTGGAACGGAGGGCCTCTCACCCATGGCTGCTGTCGCTTGTTGAATCTGGAACGGTGGGCCTCTGACCCATGGCTGCTGCCACTGGTTGCCTCTGGAACAGCTGGCCTCTGATCCATGGCTGCTGCCGCTTGTTGCCTCTGGAACGGTTGGCCTCTCACCCATGGCTGCAGCCGCTTGTTGCCTCTGGAACGCTGGGCCTCTGAGCCATGTCTGCTGTCGCTTGTTACCTATGGAATGGTGGGCCTCTAACCCATGGCTGCTGACACTTGTTGCCTCTGGAACGGTTGGCCTCTCACCCATGGCTGCTGCCACTTGTTGCCTCTGCAACGGTGGGCCTTTGACCCATGGCTGGTGTCGCTTGTTACCTCTGGAACGGTGGGCCTCTGACCTATCTCTGCTGCAACTTGTTGCTTCTGGAACGGTTGGCCTCTTACCGATGGCTGCTGCCGTTTGTTGCCTCTGGAATGGTTGGCCTCTTACCCATGGCTGCTGCCGCTTGTAGACTCTGGAACGGTGATCCTCTGACCCATGGCTGCTGTCGTTTGTTACAACGGTGGGCCTATGACACATGGCTGCTGCCACTTGTTGCCTCTGGAACGGTGGGCCTCTCACCCATGGCTGCTGTCGCTTGTTGCCTCTGGAGCGGTGGGACTCTGAGCCTTGGCTGCTTCCGCTTGTTAACTCTGGAACGGTGGGCCTCTCACCCATGGCTGCTTTCCCTTGTTGCCTCTGGAACCGTGGGCCTCTGACCCATGGCTGATGCCACTTGTTGCCTCTGGAACAGTTGGCCTCTGTTCCATGGCTGATGCCGCTTGATGCCTCTGGAACGGTCGCCTCTCACCCATGGCTGCTGCCGCTTGTTGTCTCTGGAACGGTGGGCCTCTGACCCATGGCTGCTGTCGCTTGTTGCCTCTCGAACGGTGGGTCGCAGACCCATGGCTGCTGCCACTTGTTGCCTCTGGAACATTTGGACTCTTACCCATGGCTGCTGCCGCTGGTTGCCTCTGAAACTGTGGGCCTCTCACCCATGGCTGCTGCCGCTTGTTGCCTCTGGAACGGTGGGGCCCTCACGCATGGCTGCTGCCACTTGTTGCCTCTGGAACTGTTGGCCTCTTACCCATGGCTGCTGCCGCTTGTTGCCTCTGGGACGCTTGGCCTCTGACCCATGGCTGCTGTCGCTTGTTACCTTTGGAACGGTGGGCCTCTGACCCATGGCTATTGCCACTTGTTGCCTCTGGAACGGTTGGCCTCTGACCCATGGCTGCTGCTGCTTGTTGCCTCTGGAACGGTTGGCCTCTTACCAATGGCTGCTGCCGCTTGTTGCCTCTGGAACGGTGAGCCTCTCACCCATGGCTGCTGTCGCTTGTTACCTCTGGACCGGTGGGACTCTGACCCATGGCTGCTGCCACTTGTTACCTCTGGAACGTTGGGCCTCTGACCCATGGCTGCTGTCGCTTGTTGCCTCTGGAACGGTGGGCCTCTCACCCATGGCTGCTGTCGCTTGTTACCTTTGGAACGGTGGGCCTCTGACCCATGGCTATTGCCACTTGTTGCCTCTGGAACGCTTGGCCTCTGACCCATGGCTGCTGCCGCTTGTTGCCTCTGTAACGGTGGGCCTCTCACCTATGGCTGCTGTCGCTTGTTGCCTCTGGAACGGGGGGCCTCTCACCCATGGCTGCTGCCGCTTGTTGCCTCTGGAACGGTTGGCCTCTTACCAATGGCTGCTGCCGCTTGTTGCCTCTGGAACGGTGGGCCTCTCACCCATGGCTGCTGTCGCTTGTTGCCTCTGGAGCGGTGGGACTCTGAGCCATGGCTGCTTCCGCTTGTTAACTCTGGAACGGTTGGCCTCTTACCCATGGCTGCTGCCGCTTGTAGCCTCTGGAACGGTGGGCCTCTGACCCATGGCTGCTGCCGTTTGTTACAACGGTGGGCCTATGACCCATGGCTGCTGCCACTTGTTGCCTCTGGAACGGTGGGCATCTGACCCTTGGCTGCTGCCACTTTTTGCCACTGGAACAGTTGGCCTCTGACCCATGGCTGCTGCCGCTTGTTGCCTCTGGATCGGTGGGCCTCTCACCTATGGCTGCTGTCGCTTGTTGCCTCTGGAACGGTGGGCCTCTCACCCATGGCTGCTGTCGCTTGTTGCAGCTGGAACAGTGGGCCTCTGAGCCATGCCCACTGCCGCTTGTTGCTTCTGGAACGGTGGGCCTCTGACCCATGGCTGCTGCCGCTTGAGCCTCTGGAACGGTGGGCCTCTCACCTCTGGATGCTGTCGCTTGTTGCCTCTGGAAGAGTGGGCCTCTTACCCATGGCTGTTGCCACTTGTGGCCTCTGGAACGATGGGCCTCTGTCCCATGGCTGCTGTCGCTTGTTGCCTCTGGAACGGCGGGCCTCTGAGCCATGGCTGCTGCCACATGTTAACTCTGGAACGGTGGGCCTCTCACCCATCGCTGCTGTCGCTTGTTGCCTCTGGAACGGTGGGACACTGACCAATGGCTGCTGCCACTTGTTGCCTCTGGAACAGTTGGCCTCTGACCCATGGCTGCTGCCGCTTGTTGCCTCTGAAACGGGGGGCCACTCACCCATGGCTGCTGCCGCTTGTTGCCTCTGGAACGGTGGGCCTCTCACCCGTGGCTGCTGTCGCTGGTTGCCTCTGGAACAGTGGGCATCTGAGCCATGGCAGCTGCCACTTGTTGCCTCTGGAACGGTTGGCCTCTGACCCATGGCTGCTGCCGCTTGTTGCCTCTGAAATGGTGGGCCTCTCACCCATGGCTGATACCGCTTGTTGCCTCTGGAACGGTGGGCCTCTCACCCATTGCTGCTGTCGCTTGTAGCCTCTGGAACAGTGGGACTCTGAGCCATGGCTGCTGCCGCTTGTTGCCTCTGGAACACTGGGCCTCTGACCCATGGCTGCTGCCACTTGATGCGTCTGGAACGGTAAGCCTCTGACCCATGGCTGCTCTCGCTTGTTGCCTCTGGAACGTTGGGCCTCTGAGCCATGGCTGCTGCCACTTGTTGCCTCTGGAACGGTTGGACTCTTACCCATGGCTGCTGCCGCTTGTTGCCTCTGGAACGGTGGGCTTCTGACCCATGGCTGCTGTCGCTTGTTGCCTCTGGAACGTTGGGCCTCTGAGCCATGGATGCTGCCACTTGTTGCCTCTGGAACGGTTGGACTCTTACCCATGGCTGCTGCCGCTTGTTGCCTCTGGAACAGTGGGCCTCTGAGTCACGACTGCTGCCACTTGTTGCCTCTGGAACGGTGGGACTCTGACCCATGGCTGCTGCCGCTTGTTGCCTCTGGAATGGTGGGCCTCTCACCCCTGGCTGCTGTCGCTTGTTGCCTCTGGAACAGTGTGCCTCTGAGCCATGGCTGTTGCCAATTTTTACCTCTGGAACGGTGGGCCTCTCACCCATGGCTGCTGTCGCTTGTTGCCTCTGGAACGGTGTGCCTCAGAGCCATGGCTGCTGACACTTGTTACCTCTGGAACGGTGGGCCTCTCACCCATGGCTGCTGTCGCTTTTTGCCTCTGGAACGGTGGGGCTCTGGCCCATGGCTGCTGCCACTGGTTGCCTCTGGAACAGCTGGCCTCTGATCCATGGCTGCTGCCGCTTGTGGCCTCTGGAACGGTGGGCCTCTCACCCATGGCTGCAGCCGCTTGTTGCCTCTGGAACGGTGGGCCTCTGACCCATGGCTGCTGTCGCTTGTTACCTATGGAACGTTGGGCCTCTGACCCATGGCTGCTGACACTTGTTGCCTCTGGAACAGTTGGCCTCTGACCCATGGCTGCTACCAGTTGTTGCCTCTGGAACGGTGGGCCTCTAACCCATGGCTGCTGTCGCTTGTTGCCTCTGGAACAGTGGGCCTCTGAGCCATGGCTGCTGCCGCTTTTTGCCTCTGTAACAGTTGGCCTCTGACCCATGGCTGCTTCTGCTTGTTGCCTCTGGAATGGTGGGCCTCTGACCCACGGCTGCTGCCACTTGTTGCCTCTGGAACGGTTGGCCTCTGACCCATGGCTGCTGCCGCTTGTTGCCTCTGGAACGGTGGGCCTCTCACCCATGGCTACTGCCGCTTGTTGCCTCTGGAACGGAGGGCCTCTCACCGATGGCTGCTGCCGCTTGTTGCCTCTGCAACGGTGGGCCTTTGACCCATGGCTGGTGTCGCTTGTTACCTCTGGAACGGTGGGCTTTTGACCTATCTCTGCTGCAACTTGTTGCCTCTGGAACGGTGGGCCTCTGACCCATGGCTGCTGCCGCTTGTTGCCTCTGGAACGGTGGGCCTCTCACCAATGGCTGCTGCCGCTTGTTGCCCCTGGAACGGTGGGCCTCTGACCCATGGCTGCTGTCGCTTGTTGCCTCTGGAACGGTGGGCCGCTGACCCATGGCTGCTGCCACTTGTTGCCTCTGGAACAGTTGGACTCTTACCCATGGCTGCTGCCGCTGGTTGCCTCGGAAACGGTTGGCCTCTCACCCATGGCTGCTGCCGCTTGTTGCCTCTGGGACGGTGGGCCTCTCACCCATGGCTGCTGTCGCTTGTTGCCTCTTGAGCGGTGGGACTCTGAGCCATGGCTGCTGCCGCTTGTTAACTCTGGAACGGTCGGCCTCTCACCCATGGCTGCTGTCCCTTGTTGCCTCTGGAATGGTGGGACTCTGACCCATGGCTGATGCCACTTGTTGCCTCTGGAACGGTCGCCTCTCACCCATGGCTGCTGCCGCTTGTTGCCTCTGTAACGGTGGGCCTCTCACCTATGGCGGCTGCCGCTTGTTGCCTCTGGAACGGTGGGCCTCTCACCCATGGCTGCTGTTGCTTGTTGCAGCTGGAACAGTGGGCCTCTGAGCCATGCCCACTGCCGCTTGTTGCTTCTGGAACGGTGGGCCTCTGACCCATGGCTGCTGCCGCTTGTTGCCTCTGGAACGGTGGGCCTCTCACCTCTGGCTGCTGTCGCTTGTTGCCTCTGGAAGAGTGGGCCTCTGAGCCATGGCTGTTGCCACTTGTGGCCTCTGGAACGGTGGGCCTCTGTCCCATGGCTGCTGTCGCTTGTTGCCTCTGGAACGGTGGACCTCTGACCCATGGCTGCTGTCGCTTGTTGCCTCTGGAACGGTGGGCCGCTGACCCATAGCTGCTGCCACTTGTTGCCTCTGGAACAGTTGGACTCTTACCCATGGCTGCTGCCGCTGGTTGCCTCTGAAACTGTGGGCCTCTCACCCATGGCTGCTGCCGCTTGTTGCCTCTGGAACGGTGGGGCCCTCACCCATGGCTGCTGTCGCTTGTTGCCTCTGGAACAGTGGGACTCTGAGCCATGACTGCTGCCACTTGTTGCCTCTGGAACTGTTGGCCTCTTACCCATGGCTGCTGCCGCTTGTTGCCTCTGGAACGATTGGCCTCTGACCCATGGCTGCTGTCGCTTGTTACCTTTCGAACGGTGGGCCTCTGACCCATGGCTGTTGCCACTTGTTGCCTCTGGAAAGGTTGGCCTCTGACCCGTGGCTGAAGCTGCTTGTTGCCTCTGGAACGGTTGGCATCTTACCAATGGCTGCTGCCGCTTGTTGCCTCTGGAACGGTGGGCCTCTCACCCATGGCTGCTGTCGCTTGTTACCTCTGGACCGGTGGGACTCTGACCCATGGCTGCTGCCAATTGTTGCCTCTGGAACGTTGGGCCTCTGACCCATGGCTGCTGTCGCTTGTTGCCTCTGGAACGGTGGGACTCTGACCCATGGCTGCTTCCACTTGTTGCCTCTGGAACAGTTGGCCTCTGACCCATGGCTGCTGCCGCTTGTTGCCTCTGGAACGGTGGGCCTCTCACCCATGGCTGCTGCCGCTTGTTGCCTCGGGAATGGTGGGCCACTCACCCATGGCTGCTGTCGCTTGTTGCCTCTGGAACAGTGGGCCTCTAAGCCATGGCTGCTGCCACTTGTTGCCTCTGGAACGGTTGGCCTCTGACCCATGGCTGCTGCCGCTTGTTGCCTCTGGATCGGTGGGCCTCTCACCCATGGCTGCTGCCGCTTGTTGCCTCTGGAACGGAGGGCCTCTGACCAATGGGTGCTGCCGCTTGTTGCCTATGGATCGGTGGGCCTCTGACCTATGGCTGCTGCCGCTTGTTGCCTCTGGAAGAGTGGGCCTCTGAGCCATGGCTGTTGCCACTTGTGGCCTCTGGAACGGTGGGCCTCTGTCCCATGGCTGCTGTCGCTTGTTGCCTCTGGAACGGCGGGCCTCTGAGCCATGGCTGCTGCCACTTGTTAACTCTGGAACGGTGGGCCTCTCACCCATGGCTGCTGTCGCTTGTTGCCTCTGGAACGGTGGGACTCTGACCCATGACTGCTGCCACTTGTTGCCTCTGGAACAGTTGGCCTCTGATCCATGGCTGATGCCGCTTGTTAACTCTGGAACGGTGGGCCTCTCACCCATGGCTGCTGCCGCTTGTTGCCTCTGGAACGGTGGGCCTCTCACCCATGGCTGCTGTCGCTTGTTGCCTCTGGAACAGTGGGCCTCTGAGCCATGGCTGCTGCCAATTGTTGCCTCTGCAACGTTGGGCCTCTGACCCATGGCTGCTGTCGCTTGTTGAATCTGGAACGGTGGGACTCTGACCCATGGCTGCTTCCACTTGTTGCCTCTGGAACAGTTGGCCTCTGACCCATGGCTGCTGCCGCTTGTTGCCTCTGGAACGGTGGGCCTCTCACCCATGGCTGCTGCCGCTTGTTGCCTCGGGAATGGTGGGCCTCTCACCCATGGCTGCTGTCGCTTGTTGCCTATGGAACAGTGGGCCTCTGAGCCATGGCTGCTGCCACTTGTTGCCTCTGGAACGGTTGGCCTCTGACCCATGGCTGCTGCCGCTTGTTGCCTCTGGATCGGTGGGCCTCTCACCCATGGCTGCTGCCGCTTGTTGCCTCTGGAACGGAGGGCCTCTGACCAATGGCTGCTGCCGCTTGTTGCCTATGGATCGGTGGGCCTCTGACCTATGGCTGCTGCCGCTTGTTGCCTCTGGAAGAGTGGGCCTCTGAGCCATGGCTGTTGCCACTTGTGGCCTCTGGAACGGTGGGCCTCTGTCCCATGGCTGCTGTCGCTTGTTGCCTCTGGAACGGCGGGCCTCTGAGCCATGGCTGCTGCCACTTGTTAACTCTGGAACGGTGGGCCTCTCACCCATGGCTGCTGTCGCTTGTTGCCTCTGGAACGGTGGGACTCTGACCCATGACTGCTGCCACTTGTTGCCTCTGGAACAGTTGGCCTCTGATCCATGGCTGATGCCGCTTGTTAACTCTGGAACGGTGGGCCTCTCACCCATGGCTGCTGCCGCTTGTTGCCTCTGGAACGGTGGGCCTCTCACCCATGGCTGCTGTCGCTTGTTGCCTCTGGAACAGTGGGCCTCTGAGCCATGGCTGTTGCCACTTGTGGCCTCTGGAACGGTGGGCCCCTGTCCCATGGCTGCCGTCGCTTGTTGCCTCTGGAACGGTGGGCCTCTCACCCATGGCTGCTGCCGCTTGTTGCCTCTGGAACGGTGGGCCTCTCTCCCATGGCTGCTGCCGCTTGTTGCCTCTGGAACGGTGGGGCCCTCACCCATGGCTGCTGTCGCTTGTTTCCTCTGGAACAGTGGGCCTCTGAGCGATGGCTGCTGCCACTTGTTGCCTCAGGAACGGTTGGCCTCTGACCCATGGCTGCTGTCGCTTGTTACCTTTGGAACGGTGGGCCTCTGACAAATGGCTGTAGCCACTTGTTGCCTCTGGAACGGTTGGCCTCTGACCCATGGCTGCTGCTGCTTGTTGCCTCTGGAACGGTTGGCCTCTTACCAATGGCTGCTGCCGCTTGTTGCCTCTGGAACGGTGGGCCTCTCACCCATGTCTGCTGTCGCTTGTTACCTCTGGAACGGTGGGCCTCTGACCCATGGCTGCTGCCACTTGTTGCCTCTGGAACGTTGGGCCTCTGACCCATGGCTGCTGTCGCTTGTTGCCTCTGGAACGTTGGGACTCTGACCCATGGCTACTGCCGCTTGTTGCTTCTGGAACGGTGGGCCTCTCACCCATGGCTGCTGCCGCTTGTTGCCTCTGGAACGGAGGGCCTCTGACCAATGGCTGCTGCCGCTTGTTGCCTATGGATCGGTGGGCCTCTGACCTATGGCTGCTGCAACTTGTTGCCTCTGGAACGGTGGGCCTCTCACCCATGGCTGCTGCCGCTTGTTGCCTCTGGAACAGTGGGCCTCTGACCCATGGCTGCTGTCGCTTGTTGCCTCTGGAACGGTGGGCCGCTGACCCATGGCTGCTTTCCCTTGTTGCCTCTGGAACCGTGGGCCTCTGACCCATGGCTGATGCCACTTGTTGCCTCTGGAACAGTTGGCCTCTGTTCCATGGCTGATGCCGCTTGATGCCTCTGGAACGGTCGCCTCTCACCCATGGCTGCTGCCGCTTGTTGTCTCTGGAACGGTGGGCCTCTGACCCATGGCTGCTGTCGCTTGTTGCCTCTGGAACGGTGGGTCGCAGACCCATGGCTGCTGCCACTTGTTGCCTCTGGAACATTTGGACTCTTACCCATGGCTGCTGCCGCTGGTTGCCTCTGAAACTGTGGGCCTCTCACCCATGGCTGCTGCCGCTTGTTGCCTCTGGAACGGTGGGGCCCTCACGCATGGCTGCTGCCACTTGTTGCCTCTGGAACTGTTGGCCTCTTACCCATGGCTGCTGCCGCTTGTTGCCTCTGGGACGCTTGGCCTCTGACCCATGGCTGCTGTCGCTTGTTACCTTTGGAACGGTGGGCCTCTGACCCATGGCTATTGCCACTTGTTGCCTCTGGAACGGTTGGCCTCTGACCCATGGCTGCTGCTGCTTGTTGCCTCTGGAACGGTTGGCCTCTTACCAATGGCTGCTGCCGCTTGTTGCCTCTGGAACGGTGAGCCTCTCACCCATGGCTGCTGTCGCTTGTTACCTCTGGACCGGTGGGACTCTGACCCATGGCTGCTGCCACTTGTTACCTCTCGAACGTTGGGCCTCTGACCCATGGCTGCTGTCGCTTGTTGCCTCTGGAACGGTGGGCCTCTCACCCATGGCTGCTGTCGCTTGTTACCTTTGGAACGGTGGGCCTCTGACCCATGGCTATTGCCACTTGTTGCCTCTGGAACGCTTGGCCTCTGACCCATGGCTGCTGCCGCTTGTTGCCTCTGTAACGGTGGGCCTCTCACCTATGGCTGCTGTCGCTTGTTGCCTCTGGAACGGGGGGCCTCTCACCCATGGCTGCTGCCGCTTGTTGCCTCTGGAACGGTTGGCCTCTTACCAATGGCTGCTGCCGCTTGTTGCCTCTGGAACGGTGGGCCTCTCACCCATGGCTGCTGTCGCTTGTTGCCTCTGGAGCGGTGGGACTCTGAGCCATGGCTGCTTCCGCTTGTTAACTCTGGAACGGTTGGCCTCTTACCCATGGCTGCTGCCGCTTGTAGCCTCTGGAACGGTGGGCCTCTGACCCATGGCTGCTGCCGTTTGTTACAACGGTGGGCCTATGACCCATGGCTGCTGCCACTTGTTGCCTCTGGAACGGTGGGCATCTGACCCTTGGCTGCTGCCACTTTTTGCCACTGGAACAGTTGGCCTCTGACCCATGGCTGCTGCCGCTTGTTGCCTCTGGATCGGTGGGCCTCTCACCTATGGCTGCTGTCGCTTGTTGCCTCTGGAACGGTGGGCCTCTCACCCATGGCTGCTGTCGCTTGTTGCAGCTGGAACAGTGGGCCTCTGAGCCATGCCCACTGCCGCTTGTTGCTTCTGGAACGGTGGGCCTCTGACCCATGGCTGCTGCCGCTTGAGCCTCTGGAACGGTGGGCCTCTCACCTCTGGATGCTGTCGCTTGTTGCCTCTGGAAGAGTGGGCCTCTTACCCATGGCTGTTGCCACTTGTGGCCTCTGGAACGATGGGCCTCTGTCCCATGGCTGCTGTCGCTTGTTGCCTCTGGAACGGCGGGCCTCTGAGCCATGGCTGCTGCCACATGTTAACTCTGGAACGGTGGGCCTCTCACCCATCGCTGCTGTCGCTTGTTGCCTCTGGAACGGTGGGACACTGACCAATGGCTGCTGCCACTTGTTGCCTCTGGAACAGTTGGCCTCTGACCCATGGCTGCTGCCGCTTGTTGCCTCTGAAACGGGGGGCCACTCACCCATGGCTGCTGCCGCTTGTTGCCTCTGGAACGGTGGGCCTCTCACCCGTGGCTGCTGTCGCTGGTTGCCTCTGGAACAGTGGGCATCTGAGCCATGGCAGCTGCCACTTGTTGCCTCTGGAACGGTTGGCCTCTGACCCATGGCTGCTGCCGCTTGTTGCCTCTGAAATGGTGGGCCTCTCACCCATGGCTGATACCGCTTGTTGCCTCTGGAACGGTGGGCCTCTCACCCATTGCTGCTGTCGCTTGTAGCCTCTGGAACAGTGGGACTCTGAGCCATGGCTGCTGCCGCTTGTTGCCTCTGGAACACTGGGCCTCTGACCCATGGCTGCTGCCACTTGATGCGTCTGGAACGGTAAGCCTCTGACCCATGGCTGCTGTCGCTTGTTGCCTCTGGAACGTTGGGCCTCTGAGCCATGGCTGCTGCCACTTGTTGCCTCTGGAACGGTTGGACTCTTACCCATGGCTGCTGCCGCTTGTTGCCTCTGGAACGGTGGGCTTCTGACCCATGGCTGCTGTCGCTTGTTGCCTCTGGAACGTTGGGCCTCTGAGCCATGGATGCTGCCACTTGTTGCCTCTGGAACGGTTGGACTCTTACCCATGGCTGCTGCCGCTTGTTGCCTCTGGAACAGTGGGCCTCTGAGTCACGACTGCTGCCACTTGTTGCCTCTGGAACGGTGGGACTCTGACCCATGGCTGCTGCCGCTTGTTGCCTCTGGAATGGTGGGCCTCTCACCCCTGGCTGCTGTCGCTTGTTGCCTCTGGAACAGTGTGCCTCTGAGCCATGGCTGTTGCCAATTTTTACCTCTGGAACGGTGGGCCTCTCACCCATGGCTGCTGTCGCTTGTTGCCTCTGGAACGGTGTGCCTCAGAGCCATGGCTGCTGACACTTGTTACCTCTGGAACGGTGGGCCTCTCACCCATGGCTGCTGTCGCTTTTTGCCTCTGGAACGGTGGGGCTCTGGCCCATGGCTGCTGCCACTGGTTGCCTCTGGAACAGCTGGCCTCTGATCCATGGCTGCTGCCGCTTGTGGCCTCTGGAACGGTGGGCCTCTCACCCATGGCTGCAGCCGCTTGTTGCCTCTGGAACGGTGGGCCTCTGACCCATGGCTGCTGTCGCTTGTTACCTATGGAACGTTGGGCCTCTGACCCATGGCTGCTGACACTTGTTGCCTTTGGAACAGTTGGCCTCTGACCCATGGCTGCTACCAGTTGTTGCCTCTGGAACGGTGGGCCTCTAACCCATGGCTGCTGTCGCTTGTTGCCTCTGGAACAGTGGGCCTCTGAGCCATGGCTGCTGCCACTTGTTGCTCTGGAACGGTTGGCCTCTGACCCATGGCTGCTGCCGGTTGTTCCCTCTGCATCGGTGGGCCTCTCACCCATGGCTGCTGCCGCTTGTTGCCTCTGGAACGGTGGGCTCTCACCCATGGCTGCTGTCGCTTGTTGCCTCTCGAACAGTGGGCCTCTGAGCCATGGCTGCTGCCGCTTTTTGCCTCTGTAACAGTTGGCCTCTGACCCATGGCTGCTTCTGCTTGTTGCCTCTGGAATGGTGGGCCTCTGACCCATGGCTGCTGCCACTTGTTGCCTCTGGAACGGTTGGCCTCTGACCCATGGCTGCTGCCGCTTGTTGCCTCTGGAACGGTGGGCCTCTCACCCATGGCTACTGCCGCTTGTTGCCTCTGGAACGGAGGGCCTCTCACCGATGGCTGCTGCCGCTTGTTGCCTCTGCAACGGTGGGCCTTTGACCCATGGCTGGTGTCGCTTGTTACCTCTGGAACGGTGGGCTTTTGACCTATCTCTGCTGCAACTTGTTGCCTCTGGAACGGTGGGCCTCTGACCCATGGCTGCTGCCGCTTGTTGCCTCTGGAACGGTGGGCCTCTCACCAATGGCTGCTGCCGCTTGTTGCCCCTGGAACGGTGGGCCTCTGACCCATGGCTGCTGTCGCTTGTTGCCTCTGGAACGGTGGGCCGCTGACCCATGGCTGCTGCCACTTGTTGCCTCTGGAACAGTTGGACTCTTACCCATGGCTGCTGCCGCTGGTTGCCTCGGAAACGGTTGGCCTCTCACCCATGGCTGCTGCCGCTTGTTGCCTCTGGGACGGTGGGCCTCTCACCCATGGCTGCTGTCGCTTGTTGCCTCTTGAGCGGTGGGACTCTGAGCCATGGCTGCTGCCGCTTGTTAACTCTGGAACGGTCGGCCTCTCACCCATGGCTGCTGTCCCTTGTTGCCTCTGGAATGGTGGGACTCTGACCCATGGCTGATGCCACTTGTTGCCTCTGGAACGGTCGCCTCTCACCCATATCTGCTGCTGCCGCTTGTTGCCTCTGTAACGGTGGGCCTCTCACCTATGGCGGCTGCCGCTTGTTGCCTCTGGAACGGTGGGCCTCTCACCCATGGCTGCTGTTGCTTGTTGCAGCTGGAACAGTGGGCCTCTGAGCCATGCCCACTGCCGCTTGTTGCTTCTGGAACGGTGGGCCTCTGACCCATGGCTGCTGCCGCTTGTTGCCTCTGGAACGGTGGGCCTCTCACCTCTGGCTGCTGTCGCTTGTTGCCTCTGGAAGAGTGGGCCTCTGAGCCATGGCTGTTGCCACTTGTGGCCTCTGGAACGGTGGGCCTCTGTCCCATGGCTGCTGTCGCTTGTTGCCTCTGGAACGGTGGACCTCTGACCCATGGCTGCTGTCGCTTGTTGCCTCTGGAACGGTGGGCCGCTGACCCATAGCTGCTGCCACTTGTTGCCTCTGGAACAGTTGGACTCTTACCCATGGCTGCTGCCGCTGGTTGCCTCTGAAACTGTGGGCCTCTCACCCATGGCTGCTGCCGCTTGTTGCCTCTGGAACGGTGGGGCCCTCACCCATGGCTGCTGTCGCTTGTTGCCTCTGGAACAGTGGGACTCTGAGCCATGACTGCTGCCACTTGTTGCCTCTGGAACTGTTGGCCTCTTACCCATGGCTGCTGCCGCTTGTTGCCTCTGGAACGGTTGGCCTCTGACCCATGGCTGCTGTCGCTTGTTACCTTTCGAACGGTGGGCCTCTGACCCATGGCTGTTGCCACTTGTTGCCTCTGGAAAGGTTGGCCTCTGACCCGTGGCTGAAGCTGCTTGTTGCCTCTGGAACGGTTGGCATCTTACCAATGGCTGCTGCCGCTTGTTGCCTCTGGAACGGTGGGCCTCTCACCCATGGCTGCTGTCGCTTGTTACCTCTGGACCGGTGGGACTCTGACCCATGGCTGCTGCCAATTGTTGCCTCTGGAACGTTGGGCCTCTGACCCATGGCTGCTGTCGCTTGTTGCCTCTGGAACGGTGGGACTCTGACCCATGGCTGCTTCCACTTGTTGCCTCTGGAACAGTTGGCCTCTGACCCATGGCTGCTGCCGCTTGTTGCCTCTGGAACGGTGGGCCTCTCACCCATGGCTGCTGCCGCTTGTTGCCTCGGGAATGGTGGGCCACTCACCCATGGCTGCTGTCGCTTGTTGCCTCTGGAACAGTGGGCCTCTAAGCCATGGCTGCTGCCACTTGTTGCCTCTGGAACGGTTGGCCTCTGACCCATGGCTGCTGCCGCTTGTTGCCTCTGGATCGGTGGGCCTCTCACCCATGGCTGCTGCCGCTTGTTGCCTCTGGAACGGAGGGCCTCTGACCAATGGCTGCTGCCGCTTGTTGCCTATGGATCGGTGGGCCTCTGACCTATGGCTGCTGCCGCTTGTTGCCTCTGGAAGAGTGGGCCTCTGAGCCATGGCTGTTGCCACTTGTGGCCTCTGGAACGGTGGGCCTCTGTCCCATGGCTGCTGTCGCTTGTTGCCTCTGGAACGGCGGGCCTCTGAGCCATGGCTGCTGCCACTTGTTAACTCTGGAACGGTGGGCCTCTCACCCATGGCTGCTGTCGCTTGTTGCCTCTGGAACGGTGGGACTCTGACCCATGACTGCTGCCACTTGTTGCCTCTGGAACAGTTGGCCTCTGATCCATGGCTGATGCCGCTTGTTAACTCTGGAACGGTGGGCCTCTCACCCATGGCTGCTGCCGCTTGTTGCCTCTGGAACGGTGGGCCTCTCACCCATGGCTGCTGTCGCTTGTTGCCTCTGGAACAGTGGGCCTCTGAGCCATGGCTGCTGCCAATTGTTGCCTCTGCAACGTTGGGCCTCTGACCCATGGCTGCTGTCGCTTGTTGCCTATGGAACAGTGGGCCTCTGAGCCATGGCTGCTGCCACTTGTTGCCTCTGGAACGGTTGGCCTCTGACCCATGGCTGCTGCCGCTTGTTGCCTCTGGATCGGTGGGCCTCTCACCCATGGCTGCTGCCGCTTGTTGCCTCTGGAACGGAGGGCCTCTGACCAATGGCTGCTGCCGCTTGTTGCCTATGGATCGGTGGGCCTCTGACCTATGGCTGCTGCCGCTTGTTGCCTCTGGAAGAGTGGGCCTCTGAGCCATGGCTGTTGCCACTTGTGGCCTCTGGAACGGTGGGCCTCTGTCCCATGGCTGCTGTCGCTTGTTGCCTCTGGAACGGCGGGCCTCTGAGCCATGGCTGCTGCCACTTGTTAACTCTGGAACGGTGGGCCTCTCACCCATGGCTGCTGTCGCTTGTTGCCTCTGGAACGGTGGGACTCTGACCCATGACTGCTGCCACTTGTTGCCTCTGGAACAGTTGGCCTCTGATCCATGGCTGATGCCGCTTGTTAACTCTGGAACGGTGGGCCTCTCACCCATGGCTGCTGCCGCTTGTTGCCTCTGGAACGGTGGGCCTCTCACCCATGGCTGCTGTCGCTTGTTGCCTCTGGAACAGTGGGCCTCTGAGCCATGGCTGTTGCCACTTGTGGCCTCTGGAACGGTGGGCCCCTGTCCCATGGCTGCCGTCGCTTGTTGCCTCTGGAACGGTGGGCCTCTCACCCATGGCTGCTGCCGCTTGTTGCCTCTGGAACGGTGGGCCTCTCTCCCATGGCTGCTGCCGCTTGTTGCCTCTGGAACGGTGGGGCCCTCACCCATGGCGGCTGTCGCTTGTTTCCTCTGGAACAGTGGGCCTCTGAGCGATGGCTGCTGCCACTTGTTGCCTCAGGAACGGTTGGCCTCTGACCCATGGCTGCTGTCGCTTGTTACCTTTGGAACGGTGGGCCTCTGACAAATGGCTGTAGCCACTTGTTGCCTCTGGAACGGTTGGCCTCTGACCCATGGCTGCTGCTGCTTGTTGCCTCTGGAACGGTTGGCCTCTTACCAATGGCTGCTGCCGCTTGTTGCCTCTGGAACGGTGGGCCTCTCACCCATGTCTGCTGTCGCTTGTTACCTCTGGAACGGTGGGCCTCTGACCCATGGCTGCTGCCACTTGTTGCCTCTGGAACGTTGGGCCTCTGACCCATGGCTGCTGTCGCTTGTTGCCTCTGGAACGTTGGGACTCTGACCCATGGCTACTGCCGCTTGTTGCTTCTGGAACGGTGGGCCTCTCACCCATGGCTGCTGCCGCTTGTTGCCTCTGGAACGGAGGGCCTCTGACCAATGGCTGCTGCCGCTTGTTGCCTATGGATCGGTGGGCCTCTGACCTATGGCTGCTGCAACTTGTTGCCTCTGGAACGGTGGGCCTCTCACCCATGGCTGCTGCCGCTTGTTGCCTCTGGAACAGTGGGCCTCTGACCCATGGCTGCTGTCGCTTGTTGCCTCTGGAACGGTGGGCCGCTGACCCATGGCTGCTGCCACTTGTTGCCTTTGGAACAGTTGGACTCTTACCCATGGCTGCTGCCGCTGGTTGCCTCTGAAGCGGTGGGCCTCTCACCCATGGCTGCTGCTGCTTGTTGCCTCTGGAACGGTGGGGCCCTCACCCATGGCTGCTGTCGCTTGTTGCCTCTGGAACAGTGGGCCTCTGAGCGATGGCTGCTGCCACTTGTTGCCTCTGGAACGGTTGGCCTCTGATCCATGGCTGCTGCCGCTGGTTGCCTCTGGAACGGTGGGCCTCTCACCCATGGCTGCTGTCGCTTGTTGCCTCTGGAACGGTGGGACTCTGAGCCATGGCTGCTGCCACTTGTTGCCTCTGGAACGGTTGGCCTCTTACCCTTGGCTGCTGCCGCTTGTTGCCTCTGGAACGGTTGGCCTCTGACCCATGGCTGCTGTCGCTTGTTACCTTTGGAACGGTGGGCCTCTGACCCATGGCTGTTGCCACTTGTTGCCTCTGGAACGGTTGGCCTCTGACCCATGGCTGCTGCCGCTTGTTGCCTCTGGAACTGTTGGCCTCTTACCCATGGCTGCTGCCGCTTGTTGCCTCTGGAACGGTTGGCCTCTGACCCATGGCTGCTGCCGCTTGTTGCCTCTGGAACGGTGGGCCTCTCACCCATGGCTGCTGTCGCTTGTTGCCTCTGGAATGGTGGGCGTCTGAACACGGCTGCTACTGCTTTCACGTCTCAAACTGTGTACCTCCTGGCCCACGTCTGTAACAGCTTTTCGCCCCAAGCCGCTCACTGTTAGTTACGCCTTTCCCTTGCACCTATTCGTGTACCCTGATTGTCTATGTCCCTTTAGACGAGCACCTAGCTGAACCCTGAACCTGGCACCAAACTTTCTTCTGCCTTTGTCGTGTCCCGAGAGGGAGTGAGATTGACACGAATTGGATTCAGGCGACTTACCTCAATCGATCTTCTCAAAGAGTACAAGTAGGCGCGGGCAGCTTCTGCAACTCCGACAGCTAGAAGTAGCAAGCGAATGCTAAGGTGCAGGATACGGAGTTCGATGAGGGGTGATTACTGCTGCAGGGTACAATTCATAAGAGCCCTTGTAGTTTGAGTACTTTCTGTCAGTTGAATCTCTTACTCTGGAATCTGTCTTCCTGGTTGTTGCGGAGCCGAGACTAGCGAATCGTACTAAGTTCCCACTTCTACCCTAGAACGGCACGGAGCTTGCGTCGTTATACTCAGCAGATCTCGACTTACCAGAGGCTGCCTGAATGGTCCTCCTGACCCCTCATTTATACTACCTTCGAGCGTCACTGAAGGCTTCTAGAACATTCTGGAAGGTTCTATATATCTGGCCCAGAGGCTGGCCGCATTTACTGGTACATTTCCGTCATTACGAGACCCGTGAAAGCTATTTGGTTCCCTGTTATCGTCACGTAAGCTTATTTGCCTCCTGGCGCCGCTGTGTCGGTGCTGGCTAAACGTGATCATCAAATACTGTCGCAACGTTTCTTCCGTTCTGGAACGTGCTACTTTGTTGCATTAAGAGCTGAATTATTCTTACTACTGTTAACGTATACTTGTTGTTGAGTTACATTCTCAACAGGCCGTCACCTGTCATTTACAAGGAGAGCGAGTGACTTGCTCTGTGCCAACAACGCCTCAGTGATCTTGGTGCAACGAGGACAAAACTTTCGGCAGGGGTGAGTGAGGAATCGCGACTGGTGCAGTGTCAGTCTGCGTATTGGACATCAGAAAATCTCACTGCCAGCACAGCGCGTGACACGATGTGAAAAATACTTACACTCCACTGGGTGGGGAATTTATTTTGATCTTTGTGGCCACCCATGGCACGCCTATTGCAAAACTGCATGAAGAGCAAGGTCGGAAGCATTTGCTGCAGCAATACGCCAAAAATCGAGAGGGACATTTTGAAGAATTTCTCTGTCCTGAGTACAGATCTGATAACATGACTACTCAGATGAATCAAGCGCTATGTCAGTACTGACCGATAACCAAGACATCAAGTCAGCATTCTTCCTTTGGGCAGTGTGCCTGTACAATTGCTCGTACAGGTAATTACGTAATATCAGAGCCCAGCATTGTAATTTTTCTGCTGTCCATGGTGCAACAGGTTTTCTAGGATTGAACACAGTTGTTAAATTCTGATGATATGTAATCCAATATAACTTCTGACTATACAAGTTTTAGTGGAACATGTTAATATCAAAGATAATGGCAAGGCGAGTACCCTATTTTCAAAACTGACTGTAATTGAACAGTGGTTTGTTGAGAGTTTTCAAGGCAAAAGCAATGGATCTATCAGATGAACTAATTCTATAGGAGCGCACAGCTCCAACCCTGTCCAACCCTGTTAGAAGATGCATCCGCAGCTAACACAGCTGGCTTAGCTGGATCAAAATGAAGCAGACCACGATGACTTAATAATGCGTCCTCTAACTGCTGAAAGTGTCCTGATATTTTTGGTACCACACAAAGGAAATGCCTTCCAGGCATAGCCGGTTCAGAATGGCATCAATTTACACCATCGACACTCAGGAAGTTCAAGAAAGCTAATAGGTCAGTGCCTTACCTGCAAGTACAGGCCAGGCAAATTCAAAGAGAAGGGAAGAGAAACCGGGAGGATGAGGAGTATCAGTATGGAGGATTTGAAATTTGAGGTAAGCTTTTTACATGTGGAAGTATAAGAAGAAAATCTTTGAACCTCATTTTCTTTATTTTACATTTTTTACGTTAATAGAAGCCTTTTGTCAAAAAGTATGTGCTCTAATGCTATGAAATTTCCAGGAACTGTTCAAATCGTGTTGCTGTTTTCCTAGAACTAAAAAATACGAGATCCTGCATTACATTCTGATTTTAAGATTATTGTATGTAGAAAAAAAATTTAATATGGGACGTGCAAAATTAAAACTCTGTTAATGATACAATTTGTACCATAAATTAATAACTGTAGTTCAGTGGTTTTATAACCTTCTCATGACACTACAATAAATTTTCAGATTAATTGCATGATTATAATTTGAGTTATGGCTTTTTATAAGAAAGACAATAAAAAAATTAAAAATTTAAATTTCTGACAAAATATTAATCCTGCATATTTTATTATATTTTTCCGTTAAAACGCAGCTCTTCTGCTTTACACACGCAACATTTTAGATTCGTACATTAAGAAATGTGGCAGTATTGTTTTTTTTAATAAATGTTTACATTTTCCGTTACATCCCCCGTTAAACATAGACGTTACACTTAGTGTATGACTGTTGAGAGAAAAAAATGTACACCGTACCTGTAATGTTGTAGGTAGCGAAGTGGACTTCCAGTTGGGCATGAACTTCAGACCAATCCTCTTCGTTTCTATTAAACTGCCGAAACTTGCGTGCAGGAACTAACCGTGGTGCTGCTTGTTGCGATAGTAACGTAGTCACCTGTTGTGCGTAGAGCAGCAGTCATTTAGTCTGTTGCACCTGAAATTGAACAACTTCAATTAAAAATATTACCCATGGCGACTAAGTCATGATCAAACACTTAACGGGATGTACATCAGAAACAGCATAGACTATCGATAGTTCGGTCGCTGACTAGCGGATAACCTCAGGCCAAACTAGGGCGCACTATTCACCGGAACAATGTACACACAGCACAGCCGACTTCTTAAGTAGGTGAAGAAAGTTAATGCAGGGAATCAAACTCCTAAACATATGTTGTGTCGGACGACAAAAAACTCGTCGTCACTGTGGTGAGTTCTTAGTTTTACTTCTGGTGGAGGTCGGGCAGATACTACAACACACACAAAATTTTAGCTCGCTTTATTATAACTTGTACAAGGTGAAATACTTATAAACATTCCATGACCACAGGACTGTCTGTGTATATTTGTTACTGTCACTGAAAGCTAACGTATTACTTCATACAGTACAAGATTATAGTCTCTTCTCACATTTTACAACCGACTATAAACTTTGATACATAGCTCTGCCGAATACAGTTTTCACTCTACTGTATCTGTAGTGAGACAGTGCTGTTGTCTTCAGTGATAATTGCAGAGTAGGCTGAGCAGCAGTCCGCTTTGACGTAAGTAAGTGTTCAGTAATGGCGGCATATGGAAGCTCTTGACGCCTCTCATTCGTCGCTGCGTATGATATGGCAGCGACTGCACTTAATTGTGAGTCCATCATGAGGTACCAATTTTGACTTGGTACCTCGTTTTCCACACGACATCACAGAAAATATATCACGAGATACACAATCTGTTCAAAGCCATCAAAATCCCCACTGCGAAAGCTGAAGTACAGGAGAGGGTGACACGTGGAACCATGGATCTGTTTATATGCATAATGTCAGGAGCCAATCACAAACCCAGAAGACGGCATTTGCATCTCTAGAGCAAACGCTGCATTGAAAAATTATCTACATCACAAATATGGGTAGGGAAAATAAAACTATTGAAAAGGAAGAAAGCGAGTACTTGGCAGAACTTCTGCTCGAAATTAAACAATCATGAACCTCTGGACGAGTAGTGGCAAAAAGTCATTGGGTTCCTGAATTAAAAACAAAACAAAGGAAGAACAGAGTCACCCGTAAAACCCGCTGCTGCCAATCTTCTACTGAATGCGCCCACCAACAACCTACTAACTTGACTTCTCCAAACGAAACCATCTGTGTACTCTCATCGTAAATCATGCAAAAAAGTGTTATGTTGGCGTCATAAAAAAATTGCAGTCACAAAAGTATTAAACAACTCATGACTAACAATCCATCATCTTCTTCCATCTACCTACACATTTATAAATTAAAACGACCCACCATGATTCCTGCCGGTATGTTTGGGCTAACCTCAAAATCTAATGTACGGATTTTTGTACGATTTTCGCTAAAGGTAGCGTGAGTTATGAGGAACGTTTGTGTATATAATCTATAAGTATTTCATAGAAATTGGTCGAACTGTGAGAAATTGGTCTACTGCCACAGCGAAAACAATGTCTTTTCGTCTATCAGTGACTGGCAGAGCCCCTTGGAATCATCCACATAGGTGTAATACGATAATGCAATTTCGACATGTATGCACGGCCGGAGGTCTAGGGCTGTGATGACTACAGCCGGTATGAAATATTTTAAATACATTTGCAGTTGTGAATAAGGACAACCATCAGCTGTGTAATGGAATGAACACAATGAAAAGTTTTGCCGGATAGGTATTCGAACCCTAACTCTTCTATATCTACATCTACATCCAAACTCCGCAAGCCATCTGACGGTGTGTGGCGGAGGGTACCTTGAGTACCTCTATCGGTTCTCCCTTCTATTCCAGTCTCGTATTGTTCGTGGAAAGAAGAATTGTCGGTATGCCTCTGTGTGGGCTCTAATCTCTCTGATTTTATCCTCATGGTCTCTTCGCGAGATATACGTAGGAGGGAGCAATATACTGCTTGACTCTTCGGTGAAGGTATGTTCTCGAAACTTCAACAAAAGCCCGTACCGAGCTACTGAGCGTCTCTCCTGCAGAGTCTTCCACTGGAGTTTATCTACCATCTCCGTAGCGCTTTCGCGATTACTAAATGGTCCTGTAAGGAAGCGCGCTGCTCTCCGTTGGATCTTCTCTATCTCTTCTATCAACCCTATCTGGTACGGATCCCACACTGTTGAGCGGTATTCAAGCAGCGGGCGAACAAGTGTACTGTAAGCTACTTCCTTTGTTTTCGGATTGCATTTCATTAGGATTCTTCCAATGAATCTCAGTCTGGCATCTGCTTTACCGACGATCAACTTTATATGATCATTCCATTTTAAATCACTCCTAATGCGTACTCCCAGATAATTTATGGCATTAACTGCTTCCAGTTGCTGACCTGCTATATTGCAGATAAATGATAAGGGATCTTTCTTTCTATGTATTCGCAGCACATTACACTTGTCTACATTGAGATTCAATTGTCATTCCCTGCACCATGCGTCAATTCGCTGCAGATCCTCCTGCATTTCAGTACAATTTTCCATTGTTACAACCTCTCGATATACCACAGCATCATCCGCAAAAAGCCTCACTGAACTTCCGATGTCATCCACAAGGTCATTTATGTATATTGTGAATAGCAACGGTCCTACGACACTCCCCTGCGGCACACCTGAAATCACTCCTACTTCGGAGGACTTCTCTCTCTTGAGAATGACATGCTGCGTTCTGTTATCTAGGAACTCTTCAATCCAATCACACAATTGGTCTGATAGTCCATATGATCTTACTTTGTTCATTAACCGACTGTGGGGAACTGTATCGAACGCCTTGCGGAAGTCAAGAAACACGGCATCTACCTGAGAACCCGTGTCTATGGCCCTCTGAGTCTCGTGGACGAATAGCGCGAGCTGGGTTTCACACGACCGTCTTTTTCGAAACTCATGCTGATTCCTACAGATTAGATTTCTAGTCTCCAGAAAAGTCATTATACTCGAACATAATACGTGTTCCAAAATTCTACAACTGATCGACGTTAGAGATATAGGTCTATAGTTCTGCACATATGTTCGATGTACCTTCTTGAAAACTGGGATGACCTGTGCCCTTTTCCAATCCTTTGGAACGCTACGCTCTTCTAGAGACCTACGGTACACCGCTGCAAGAAGCGATTCGGCGCCTTACCAAAGCAGCAGTCATAGCCTGACCCAAACTTTCATATGCAATCGGCCGTATGTCTACGACCTGTACTCGTACATCCATTGCGTACATCCCCACATGGTTGGCAGCATATGGAAGTTTGGCTCTGGCTATGAATCATGTTCGAGTAACCTAACGCTAAGACGATAGCTCGCGATAGGCGTGAAATACGGTCCGGCACAAATTTGCACTGTCATCATTTCATAAAGCAGCTGATGTCAATACTCGCAACTGCGAATACATTTCAAGCATATAAGTGTAAGGATCGCCGACTGCAGCTCAAGGTTGGAGGGAGCTGCTGCTACCGGGAGGCCAGCGCGAGCTGCCATGCACTTTCTAAATGACCTGCGGTGCAATATACATCAGATATTAAACTGATGACAGATTGTGTATCGTGTGTTGTCTGTATGGAACCGGGGACCTAGAAACGACGGAGAGGATTCGTCCCGCCGTAGCCCTCAGTGGCCCGCATCTCGTGGTCGTGCGGTAGCGTTCTCGCTTCCCACGCCCGGGTTCCCGGGTTCGATTCCCGTCGGGGTCAGGGATTTTCTCTGCCTCGTGATGGCTGGGTGTTGTGTGCTGTCCTTAGGTTAGTTAGGTTTACGTAGTTCTAAGTTCTAGGGGACTTATGACCACAGCAGTTGAGTCCCATAGTGCTCAGAGCCAAGCCAGCCCTCAGTGGTTCACAAATCCACAACAGTCCACAGCAGTCACCCACCCCACCGCCGCCCCACACCAAACCCAGGGTGATTCTCCAGTTTCTGCAACAATGTTGCGAGGGGCTATTCGATATGGAATCAGGGCTGATCTCATTCTTGGTAAAGGAAACTGTTGATACGTCCCTAGTATCGACGAGCTTCAGAGAGATTTGCCCGCGCCGGCTAGGAAACGAGCCGTGATGATAACATCTGCGAGTGGCGTGAGCAGCAGTTGGTTGGCGACGAGTAGCAGAAGCTGTCGCGTATGCGAGTGACGAGCGGAGGGATCCCCACAATGTGAAGTACACCACGCTGTCGATTGGGGCCTAAAGAGAGGAAGCGGCGGTGGCCGTCGTGAAGTGCAATTTGGTTGATGTGGCAGGGTATTCGCACAACCTGCTGCCAGCCGAGGACAGTGGGTGATGTAGGGAGTTATGTGTATTTCAATGTCCAGATGAAAGTTCGTTACTGATTTTCGTTCAGTAACTGTCACAGTGTTTAGTGTCCAAATATTTTATTTGAACAGCCAAACTGTTTCGGTATGAAAGTAATTGTCACAGTGTATCATCGCTCGTAAATGCATTTGAACATTTCTTGCAGGTTAAAGAATAGATGTCACACTATGTCAATGGCTGGAAACGTCATTTGAACATCCAGTATAAAACTGTGTCTGTTCTGAGAGTAATTGCCACAGTGTGTTAGCACAGCGTCAATGCATATGAATATTTGTTTCACGTTAAAGTATAAACGTTACAGTGTGTTAATGGCGGAAAAGTTCATTGGAACAGCTAATACAAACCGTTTCTGTTTGTCAGTAGTTGTCACCAGGTGTTAGCGCTTTTAAATACATTTGAATTTATGTCTCTAGTTACAGAATACGTGCTATTATCTGTTAGTAGTGATTGACTCATTTGATAAGGACTGTATAAAACTACTACTACTTTGGTAGTAACTCCCAGAGGCTGTATCATTCGTAAATGGAGTTGAATTCTGCTTCTTGTCAGAGTATTTCATACACCGTTAATGGTGTGTCAGTCGTCTGTCAATAAGCTGTTGTTCTGAAAGTCCAATGGCTTTCACTCCAAGACCTTGTCCAGGCTTGCCAGCTTTAACAAGGGGAGTTTCCCAACGGTGAGACTGACTTTTTGAAACCATCTATACGGTCATGTAGGTTAGGATCCCAGGTATCACAAGCTGCAGCCATTAACCATGGTGGGCCCTCGTGATATAATGGAGGTAATAATGATGTATATAATAATGTGCTTCAGATGCAGAAGGTTGTGCCTTCGAATTTCGTCAGGTGCACTAAACTTTTCATTTTTTTTAAGTCTTTGACTCCTATCATTATTTTTATTCAGTTAATTGGTTTAAATGTATATTTTTTTACTTCTATTTTTCTGTCTTATCACTTTAATCGCAATATCAATTTCTTCATTTTCTCCCATTTTTCTTCGTAACATTCTTTTTCAATTGAAATCTTTGTTCATGTGTTTCTAACTACTTTTATGTATTACTTTCGATTTAATTTCCTTTGTTTCATCATCCTGTTTTTTCGTCCACATTATTGCGTCCATTACATCTATTTCCCATTTCGCTTGAATTTGATTTTTCTTATAAACCCGTCCTTCATTTAAATTTTCATCTGGGTCATTTTTTCCACAGTGCAGCAGTTATTTAGTTTATGTCTTTAATCCTTGTATGACGATTACCGTCATAAAACATTCCACATTTGTTAATAAAAATACATTTTTCACCCCACTGCACAAGTATGGATTATTTTGTCTTTT
Organism: Schistocerca nitens; assembly: GCF_023898315.1. Lineage (NCBI taxonomy): Eukaryota > Metazoa > Arthropoda > Insecta > Orthoptera > Acrididae > Schistocerca > Schistocerca nitens. The sequence continues at coordinate 703,630,632 of NC_064617.1, read as the reverse complement.
GTTTTTTAACTGGTACATCCGAGTTATAAAGTAATTCAATATTATAATAGATAACTGTAATTAAATTTATATCCACAAAAATTCCGATTGGGAAAAGAACGATATAAATAAAAACTGAGATATATGGAGAAGTTCGTATGGTGATTAACATGAAGTGAAAACGCAAAAATATGAAAAATTACATTTAAACCAATTAACGGAATTAAAATAATGTTCGAAGTCATTTCTATAAAGGCTAAAAAATGATCAAAATTTTAGTGGACCTGACGAGATTCGAACTCACAACTTTCTACATTTGAAGCTGATACGCTACCCACTATGCTCGCACCATGCAACGAAATAATGTAACACAAATTGCTTACGACTGTTGAGTATTACACAAAATTCCCAATTTCTTGTTGCGTCAGTTACTCGCAAACGAGGGACGACCAGAGTGAACGGCTGCAGTGTGTGATATCTGGAATCTTAACTTACATAATCATATAAATAGTTTCAAAATCTCGATCGCACCCCTGGGCCCTCTCCTCGTAAGGTACTTGCTTCTTTTCACCCTGCGTGCGAAGGTGGTATCAGAAATGAAACGTCGATTTTGTTGTGTCTGGGAATCCTGCATACTCGTTCGCTAGACAAACTATCAAATACTAATGAGTTTTAATACAAACAAGACAATTACCTAACTTTAATAGATGTGCCGCAAGCAAAGGGCGACGTACAGAATAATTAGTCTTCTTCAGAATAGACAAACACCAGTCTGTGCTAAGCAGAGATTGCTACTATGCGTTGCCTAACGAAGTGGCTAACGTTGACGCAGACATTCAAGTGGGCTGCCACCAATCAGAACCGGCGCTTATGTCCTCTTCACCTAGTGGCCACTGCTGTCGCGTTGTCGTCCTGGAGGGAGGTCGATCAGCGTGCGATTGGCTGACCTCCTCTCACAACCTTCTCTTCTTCGTCGTTCGCGAGGCAGGAGCGTGGACGCTCTGATGGAGTGGAAGCTGTCGCTGCAGTGGATGACTTCCGGTCGTACCCCGCTAGCAGGCGTTCGCTCTGGTGGAAACATCCCCCGAAAAACGCCCAGGAGCATACGCGTCCACTTCGTGAGGCCCACACCGTGATGGTGTCGGCCGCTGCGGCATGGGCGGGTTCATCTCCACCAGTGGGACGTGAGGAGGCGTAGGAGGCGAAGGCTCCGTACCCTTGGGGTCGTCCCGCGGTGTCGTGATGACATTCTCTGCCGGCTGCTGTGGCCGCGCTATCCTCGCGATCCGTGAATCTGGGAGAAGAGACACAGAAGGATCACCGCGCACATGACAGTGGCAAATTTGATTGTGATGTCAGCACTGCAATACGTCTGGGCCTGAAATGAGATACATGCATACCCCAAGTCGACAAAGGATATCACCTCGCGACCACCGTCTCCTGCAGCTGAAGCCCTGAAAAACACAATATCATGCGGTGCGAAGCGATAGTGCGGCCTTCCTTCGGCGCCGAATGCTGAGGAGGATGCAGCAGGTGGAGCAGTGTCCAGTAGTGGCGGCCGTGGAGCAGTTCCACCGGAGATGGTCCAGATCGTGGATGCGAACGATAGGGGGCGAGAACTAGTTGCAGTGCTTGATCCCTGGAGTGTGCGGTGCGAAGTTTGGCCATACGCTGCTTGAAGATTCTGACAAAACGACCCGCTTCGCCATCTGACTATGGATGGAACGGTACACTACTTAGAGGTTGTATGCCATTGCGTTAACAGAGTATTTCAAATTCATTTGTCGTGAATTGAGGGGCGTTGTCCGACACTATGACTTCAGGCAAACTTTGGAGGCAAAAAATAGAGAACAATGCCTGAACTGTACTACGTAACGTTGTCAAGCTGATTGGCACAGCAAAACGACATTTGATAGAATAGTCAACCACAATCAGCCAACGAATATTCCAAAAGGGGTCTCGAAGTCTGTGTGCACACGTTGCCATGGTAATTGCAACACAGGCCAAGTAGAGAATTTTTGTTGCGGAGCGGACTAATTTTCTACTCATGCATGACACTGTGACATCATCTGTTCTGTTTGGGTGTCCATACCCTGCCAAGTACAGTGTCATTTTGAACAAGAATCGCACCTTACTGTATAGCGAGGCTATGCCGACGTAGAAAGTATCGGCGCACTACGGAGTTCTTTATGCTATGCAATGAGCGAGGCCAAAATGTGCTAATGTATTTTAACAAAATGTTCAAATATGGATCAGCTTTCGTTGCCTCTCCAAATTTCCGATAGTTCAGAGGAAAGGATTCAACCAATTCAGAATCTTGAGCATCGATTTGACAACAAGATGCAGCAGAAGCGGCAAAGTCTGTATCAGGGCCAATCGGAAGACATGAAACTGGGTATGCACTACCACGTTGAGTTGTCGGACGATACACAATCTCGTACTGGTATTGAGACAACAACAAAGCCCATCTTTGCAATTATTGGGCGGTTCGTACCCGAACCGGCTTCATCGGATGAAACAAGGACTGCAGTAGCTTTTGATCCGTTATTAAGTAGAATTTTCTGCTATACAAATAGTGGTGGAATTTGGTGACACCATACGCAATGGCCAATGCCTATTTCTCCATTTGTGAATAGTTACACCTAGCTTAGGACAACACTTTTGATGCGAAAGCAATAGGCATGTCTTTATCGCAAATTCTGTGTGAAAGAACTGCACCGATTCCGTAAGAGGAAGCGTCAACTTGCAACACAGCTAGTGTGTCAGGATCAAAGCGAACCGAGCATCGATCACTGACCAATGAACTTTTAAGTTTTTGGAAAGCTTCTTGGCGCTCATATGTATATTGCGACGCAAGCGATGCAATGGAGCTGCGATTTGTGCAGCATTCGGTATGGGCCGAATATAATAGTTCATTTTCCCTAAGACTGACTGCAATTCCGTTACATTGCGAGGAAGTGGCAGGTCACTTGTGGCTAATAAATGTGACTGAAGAGGCTGTACACCTTGACTGTATATGACATGACCAAGATAATGCAACTCAGGTTTAAAAAATCTCACTTGTCCAGTCTACACTTTAGTCCTGCATCAGATAACAGACTACAAAAGCAAGCAGTTTTGCAATGTGTTCCCCATCCGTACGACCTGCTACAACAGTATCTTCCAAATAGTTTTAACAGTCTGGTATTTGACCAGTCAGCTGTTCCAAATACCATTGTAAAATGGCGGGTGCGGAAGCACTGCCAAAAGGCAAACCGAAATATTTAAACAAGCCCAAATGACTGTTCACAACACACATGGTTTGAGATTCATGATTTGACATTCTTCACCCAGTGGCATTTGAGGATATTCGTCGCGCAAATCAATTTTTGGAAACTAGTGACCAGCGCATAGTCCTTCCGTGAGATCCTCTGGGCGTGGCAATGGATAAGTACCAATCACGGTTTGTGGGTTGACTGTAGACTTAAAGGCAGCACAGAGGCGAATGCGACCTGGGGAGCAAAACCAGTGGACTTACCCTTTGAATTGATTCTATGAGATCAGTAGCTCCGCTATCTTGCAATTTTTTAAGTTCAGCAGCGACTTTGTTCTGTAATGTAATAGGAACAGTTCTGGCCCGGCAAAATCTTGACTGAGAATTGTCTTTCATAATAATATGTGCAACAATATTATTAGCCTTGCCTGAACCTTCAGAAAAAAGTTCAGGGAATTCTTTCAGCAAGCTAGCTACACTGTCTTTGCCACTGAATGCAGCCACTGACAACACATTGTCCTGATTTGAAAGCCAAAGAAATCAAATGAACCAAGACCAAATATATCCTCACTATTGTGTGATTGTACCACAGTGAAAGTCACAGTTCGCATATGCGGCCGGCCGAAGTGGCCGTGCGGTTAAAGGCGCTGCAGTCTGGAACCGCAAGACCGCTACGGTCGCAGGTTCGAATCCTGCCTCGGGCATGGATGTTTGTGATGTCCTTAGGTTAGTTAGGTTTAACTAGTTCTAAGTTCTAGGGGACTAATGACCTCAGCAGTTGAGTCCCATAGTGCTCAGAGCCATTTGAACCATTTGAGTTCGCATATGCGAGCGATATGTGGCAGGCAAAGTACATTCCCAAAAACGGGAAACTCTTGTCCATTATAAGCCATCAGGTGCAAGCTAGTTTTAGACAGCCTAACAGTTCATATATGCTACGATTCAGCAATGTAATAGAAGAACCTGTGTGCAACTGAAATATCAAACGTTTTCCACTAAGGTTCTAATGAACAAAATGTTTGTTGGACTGGCGTAGTACTGAAGAAACTGTTTGCTCGCTAGTTTTACTAATGCCGGCAGCAGGTTTTGAATACACTGCAGTGATTACATGGGCCTTGCCTTGTGACTAGGTGTTGTGTACATAGTTCCGCGTAGTCAGCGCGTACACGACTTTCCCAAAAGAGCGCGCCCCGCTAAGCACAACAGTGCAGGCGCAGCGCGCCTCCATCTCCACACTACGAGATGGCGATGTCTTAGAGACGGACCAAATTCTGCTTCCGCCGATCCGCATATTAATATGTAATGCACCCAATGAGATTGCTGCTAACGTAGAACCTTTTCTCCTCGCGGATCACACTCGCGCAGTGATACCTGGACGCGCGAGGTATTATAACGAGTGTACAGACCTCCGATTAGTCAGTCTGCATTAGTCTGCCTTAGTCTGCAATAGTCTGTAGTCAAGATTATCATATTTCTGTACATAGCCATGAAGAGAAATGTATAGACAAAAAAATGGCTCTGAGCACTATGGGACTCAACTGCTGTGGTCATAAGTCCCCTAGAACTTAGAACTACTTAAACCTAACTAACCTAAGGACAGCACACAACACCCAGCCATCACGAGGCAGAGAAAATCCCTGACCCCGCCGGGAATCGAACCCGGGAACCCGGGCGTGGGAAGCGAGAACGCTACCGCACGACCACGAGATGCGGGCAAAATGTATAGACACTTTGTCAAGTATCAGAGATATGTGAGAATAAGATTAACGTACCAAGACCAAAGGAACTTCAGATTGTCAATTGTAAATAGCATCAAGAATCAAGTTAAGTATTTTATGATTTTTATTATTTTAATAAATGTGTGTGATGGTGGTGGTTAGTGTTTAATGTCCCGTCGACAACGAGGTCATTAGAGACGGAGCGCAAGCTCGGGTTAGGGAAGGATTGGGAAGGAAATCGGCCGTGCCCTTTCAAAGGAACCATCCCGGCATTTGCCTGAAACGATTTAGGGAAATCACGGAAAACCTAAATCAGGATGGCTGGGGACGGGATTGAACCGTCGTCCTTCCGAATGCGAGTCCAGTGTGCTAACCACTGCGCCACCTCGCTCAAAAAATGTGTGTGAAAATTAATCAAGTTCTGTTTAAAGTTGGTCACTGTCAATCTGCTACTCTAAGCGTGCAAGTGGCATTTCTATCTTCTGATCTAACGGCAGAAGATAAACACGCCACGATAAGACCACGAGACATATTGCTGACACTCGCCTACTTCGTTAGAGCGACAAGTCAAATAATCTGATGGTGTGTATACCGAAGGTCTTTCAGTACGTACACCACACTAGGTTTTCGTGAAAGGGCAGAATTCTTATGTTTGTTCCGTTGCAAACATCCGGATTGTACATGAGCTTCCTTGCCACAAACATGCGTGTCTGGACGGGCAATCGTAGTGTTTGTGCCACCGAGATCATGACGTAATTCTATTCACAGGATGTAGCCACCTGTTTAGAGAACTGTTTATGTGGCTTGACCCGCGCATGCTGTTGCTGCCTACTGGGCCGGTCGTGAGCAAGGGACGACTCAACCTGACAAGAAGGTGGCTGGCCAAATTTATCGGCCGCTACAGCACCTGAATCATTGCACGACATGATGAAATGATGGATCTGATTGTTTCAAAATCTGTTCTCTAAGCTGAGGTCAGATACATTGTACACAATCGCATCACGCAACGTAACATCTGACTATAAAGCACCACAAGCACATTTGAATTTGCATTTCATCATCATAACCTCCACGTCTGTTACCCACTTACGATAAATTTGTTTGACCTTTTCTTGCAATGAAAGATTTGGTACCTACCTGACACCACATTCACTTGTTGGTCGCCGGCCGAAGTGGCCGTGCGGTTAAAGGCGCTGCAGTCTGGAACCGCAAGACCGCTACGGTCGCAGGTTCGAATCCTGCCTCGGGCATGGATGTTTGTGATGTCCTTAGGTTAGTTAGGTTTAACTAGTTCTAAGTTCTAGGGGACTAATGACCTCAGCAGTTGAGTCCCATAGTGCTCAGAGCCATTTGAACCATTTTTGAACTTGTTGGTCATGATAGTTAGTTAGAGAACCTACCACTTGATCATAGGAAAGTTCACTCGGAGTGGTGTTGGGGAACAATTTCTGAATGAGGTAAAAGACGGCACTTCCTACTGCTGGCAAAAAGTAATGTAGTTTCACAGTATCTGATACTGATGTGGGCTACATGCTGTTGCAACCACTCGAGCTTTTCATTAAACTGACAAAAAGGCAGGATGGCACTCGGAACTGCAGTTGTTGCAAGCGCTGTGTTGTTGCTTGGTTTGAGAGAAACTTCCATATTTTATTTAGAAGGGTTGCAATCTGCTGCGTCTGAAACTGAAACATCTGTGTTAGCTGCGTTGCAATTATCGCTTACAGCTAAGGCACCTGAGCAGGGGGTGCGAGAGGTGGGTTGCTCATTTCGGAATAGGCAAATGCAATAAACAGACAATGCAAGTAATAAAAAGAAACACACAAGCAAAAATATTTCTGCCACGCCCACCTGAAAGCACTGGATGGAACAATCACCATAAGAGACACTGTTAAAACAAGCAAACATAACCCTGCAAAGAAAAGACAAGGCAGAATTAAGGCGCCAGCAAAACACAAAGGCCCACGACAGAGAAAATCAGTGGCAGCTGTTGCTCGGAGTTCGAGTCGTTAACAGCTTGTCGCTATGTTATCCTTACACATCATCGCCAGTATTGTTGTGTCTAGGAATCCTGCATACTCGTTCGCTAGATGAACAATCAAATAAGTCGTATTAATGAGTTTTATGACAAACAAGACAATAAAGTAGTTGTGATAGATGTGTCGCAAGCAAAGGGCGACTTACAAAATAATTAGTCTTATTCAGAATAAAAAATCACGTCTATGCTAAGTAGAGATTGCTACGATGCATCAGATAACGAAGTTGCTAACATTGACGCTGTTATCCGAGTGGGCTGCCACCAGCTGTATGCGGCGCCTACATCCTCTTCACCTAGGGGCAGCTGCTGCCGCGTTGTCGTCCTCGAGGGAGGTCGGTCAGCGTGCAATTGGCTGAACTCCTCTCACAGCCTTCTTTTCTTTGTCGTTCCCGACTGGTGTCTGACGCCAATTCCGCGACTTGCACGTTGATAATGAAATGTGATGGGGACAACACACACATACAGTCTCGAGCGGAGGAATTCTCCGATCCAGCCGGAATTCGAGAGTCATCAGTGCTAACCACAAGAACACATGCTGCTGACGTTGCTAAAGAAAGGCTGAATGAATAGGAAATCCTGTTCTCATACTCTCCATGACTGGGATACCAAATAACCTAATCCAGCAGGATAATACAATCTCATTCTGCAAACGCCTTGAAACGTACGACTCCTTGATTCGACTACCTTTTCCCTGAAATGTAGCCCACAGAATATGTCAGGGAAACGACAGGAAAACTTTTACTTTAATACCAGCCTCCAGCCGAAAAAGTTCGTGCACTCGTGCACTTATACAGCGTGTCAGAAGAAGTGGTAAGAAATGTCTCACGATATGTTCCAAGACTATTTGCTTCCATGACCCAACGAACAGAAGAGTGCATTTGATCCCTTGTAGATCGTACATACTGATATTGATGTTGCACATCAGTTCCAAATGGAGTGGAAATTTAATGTCTTAATACCCGTTCTGTAATGTAGTTCTTCACAGTGTTTCATAAATACCGGTCAGGTGCTTCATGGAATAACGGTTTCCATTTCTGTTTCCATGGCCGCCAACGTTCTATCAGTACTCTAACACCACTGCCACGTACATCACAGTATTATTTACAAGCATTAACTAGGAGCTGGATGCGGGAACCGACAAAGCTATTATCAGTTGTGCGCGGATTACAGTACTACTGTTTTATTTTGAGGAATGAACTAGGAGCTGGATATGGGAACCGATAAACTTAAATAATGCACCCTGAAATTTTGTTTACCCTTTAACATGAATCCAAATATACACTGAAGATTGAAAGAAAATGGTACACCTACCTAATATCGTATGTGGCCTCCACGACATGCAGGCGTGTCCCAACACGACGAGGCATGGACTCGACGAATGTCTGAAGTAGTGCTGGAGGGAACTGACATCATGAACCCTGCAGGGCTGTCCATAAATCCGTAAGGGTACGAGAGGGTGGAGATCTCTTCTGAACAGCACGTTGCAAGGCGTCCCAGATGTGCTCAATAATGTTCATGTCTGGGGAGTTTGGTGGCCAGCGGAAGTGAGTGTTCCTGGAGCTAACCTGTAGCAATGCTGGATGTGTGGGGCGTTAGCACTGTCCTGCTGGAATTTTCCAAGTCCGTAGGAATGCACAATGTACATGAATGGATGCAGGTGATCAGACAGGATGCTTGCGTACCTGTCATCTGTCAGGGTCGTACCGACACGCATCAACAGTTCCATGTAACTCCAGCTGCACATGCCCCACAAACTGCACACGCCCCACACCAGTAGAGAGCCTCCACCAGCTTGAACAGACCCCTGTTGACATTCAGGGTTCATTCATTCGTAAGGTTGTCTCTATACCCGTACACGTCCATCCGCACGATACTATTTGAAACGAGACTCGTCCCTCGTCCGACCAGGCAACATGTTCGCTGTCATCAACAGTCCAACGTCGGTGTTGAAAGGCCCAGGCTTGTCGTGGAATGGTTCGCTCGCTGACACTTGTTGATGGCCCAGCACTGAAATCTGCAGCAATCTTTGAAAGGGTTGCATTTTTGTCACTTTGAACGATTCTCTTCAGTCGTTGCAGGATTTTTTCCGACCGCAGCGATGTTGGAGATTAGATGTTTCACCGAATTCCTAATATTCACGGTACACTCGTGAAATGGTCATACGGAAAAAATCCCCACTTCATTGCTACCTCGGAGATGCCGTTCCCTTCCCCTCGTGCCCCGACTATAAGACCGCATTAAAACTAGCTTAAATCTTGATAACCTACAATTGTAGCAGCAGTACCCGATCTAACAACTACACTAGACACTTCTTGTCTTATATAGGCGTTGCCGACCGCAGCGCCGAATTCTACCTGTTTACATATCTCTGTATTTGAATATGAATGTCTATAACAGTTTCTTTGGTGCTTCAGTGTAGTAAAAACTTCTTGAGGTGTCTGTTGGTAAATCGGAGAGCAAACATGTGTACAAGATGCGCAAAAGGCCTACATATTCAGAAATAATTATTGAGAGTAATTCCAATCACATGACATAATATAAAGAGGCTTTCATATAATTATGATTATGCAGGATTTTCAGTTGCCCCTTAGAGATGAGGAAAGAGCCAAAGATATCAAAATGATGATGTTAACAAGCGGTTATCAAGAACGATATGAAGAGAAAAAGATTACAAAAACAACTAATAGTCAAACAAGATATGTATGACATAAACAATTGTTACGTTACGCTAACGTGTAAAGGTCCTATTAGTCAGCATCACAGTAGGTAAGCACTCCGTCTTCAGGCCATGAGTGGCCTACCGGGACCATCCGACCGCCGTGTCATCCTCAGTGGAGGATGCGGATAGGAGGGGCGTGGGGTCAGCACACCGCTCTCCTGGCCGTTATGATGGTATTCTTGACCCAAGCTGCTACTATTCGGTCGCGTGGCTCGTCAATTGGCATCACGAGGCTGAGTGCACCCCGAAAAATGGCATCAGCGCATGGCGGCCTGGATGGTCACCCATCGAAGTGCCGACCACGCCCGACAGCGCTTAACTTCGGTGATCTCACGGGAACCGTTGTTACCACTGCGGCCGGCCGGTGTGGCCAAGCGGTTAAAGGCGCTTCAGTCTGGAACCGCGCGACCGCTATGGTCGCAGGTTCGAATCCTGCCTCGGGCATGGATGTGTGTGATGTCCTCAGGTTAGTTAGGTTTAAGTAGTTCTAACTTCTAGGGGACTGATGACCTCAGAAGTTAAGTCCGATAGTGCTCAGAGCCATTTGAACCATTTTTACCACTGCGGCAAGGCCGTTGCCTATCGTAGTAGGTGGAGGATTACATTCGCTTTTTAAACTAATCAATTTCTTATGTGTGAATTTAAACACAGACAGCATCGTCCAGGAATAAATACATTGAGTTGTTAGCGTACAAAATCAATTTCCGGGAGTATTATGCCATATCCAACGGCCAGACGGGAAGACCATTTCATGAACGCTGTACACAAAATTTTAATGACGTTAGGTAAACGTTTAAACTTGATGATTCATGGCACAGAAGGAATGTAATCCACACAGCAAATAAAGGTTCACTGTTAATTGTGCTCCACGCAGTGGAGATAGATACGAAAAGGAAAGATCCCACTAAATTTATTAAGTGAGCAGACTGAGTTCATTCTGAACTGATTTTTCGATTATTTAAGGAAGGGCTACAGAACACATGCCAATAAGTGCTTTGTATATATCTACATGATTCTTACGTTTCCAGTTAGATGTCATAGCAACCTAGTTTTAAGTAAAACTTGTAAGAATGTGTAAGAAAGCCACCGTGGTGCTTTGGGTCAGCTACCGCTAATACGTAAGCTCTGTGTGGCGATATACACTACTCAGTGTCAAAAGCCATGCCATAGCCATACGCCCATATACAGATGGCTGTAGTATCCCGTATACAATGCATAACAGGGGAGGGCATTGGCAGTGCTGTCATTTATACTCAGGAGATTCTTGTGAAAAGGCTAGCAATTTGATTTTGGCCGCACGACTGGAATAAACACTTTTTGAAAGCGAAGTGGTAGTTGGAGCTAGACACATGGGACATTCCGTTTCCTAAATCGTTGGGGAATTCAATTTCCGAGATCCACAGTGTCAAGAGTGTGCCGAGAATACCGAATATCGGACATTACCAGTCACCACGGCCAACTCGATGACCGACAGCCTCACTTAACAACCGAAATCAGAGCCGTGTCCTTTGAATTGTTAGTGCTAATAGAAAAGCAATATTGCACGAAACAACCACAGAAATTAGTGTGGGACGTACGACGAACGTATTAGTTCGGACAGTGTGTCGAAATTCGGCGTTAATGGGCTATGGAAATAGACGACTGGCACGAGTGCATTTGCTAACACCACGAATCGCCAGCAACTACTCTCCTGGGCTCGTGACCATATCGGTTGAACAGAGACGATTCAGAAACTGTGGTCTACTCAAATGAATCCCGATTTTAGTTCTTAAGAGTTGATTCTAGCGTTCTAGGGTGGCGCAGATTGCATGAAGCTAATGATCCGATTTGTCAACAAGACACCATGCAAGCTGGTGTGGCTCCATAACGGTATTGGATATGTTTACATGGATTGGACTGAGTCCTTTGGTCCAACTGAACCGATCAGTGATTGGACATGGTTATGCTCCGTTAGTTGAAGACATCTGCAGCCGTTTATTAACTTCATGTATCCAAACAACGATGAAATTTTATGTATGACAGTGCCCCATGTCACCGGAACAGTATTGGTTCAAATGGCTCTGAGGTCATCAGTCCCCTAGAACTTAGAACTACTTAAACCTAACTAACCTAAGGATATTACAAACATCCATGCCCGAGGCAGGAATCGAACCTGCGACCGTAGCGGTCGCGCGGTTCCAGACTGAACGGCCTAGAACCTCTCGGTCACACCGGCCGGCTCGGGACAATATTGTTCATGATTTGTTTGAAAAACACTCTGGACAATTCAAGAAACGGTTTGGTCACCCAGAGCGCGTCAACATCGAACATTTATGGGACATAATCGAGATCAGTTCGTTTACAAAATTCTGCACTGGCAACATTTTTCGCAGTTATGGATGGCTATAGAGGCGGTGTGGCTCATTTCTGCAGAGGAGTTCCAATGACTTGTTGAGTTCATGCTACTTCGAGTTGCTGCACTGCGCCCAGCAAAAGGGGCTCCAACATGATATTAGGAGATATTGCAGGACTATGCATTGGAGTGGGGCGTGTCAGCCTCACTTTGACAGCGACGATATGTGTAGTTGAGGAGCAGTAAAGTACTACCCTCGACCATAAATCTCACACTGTGTCACACCAGCTCGTCACTCTAGCACTCATCCTACAACAGAGTAAAAGTTCGAGACCTAATGGATATCACTTTGTGTTGACTGCGGTAGCGAACGGAACTTTTAACAACCTAACGTGTGGCCACGATGGGAACAATTGTATGTTACTTGAATGTATGCGTAGTTTTAGTGCTTAACCTTATTTGGTGCTGTGCTAAGCATTAATTTTTATAGATCTGATGAGAATGTAAATCAGATTGCTTTAAATAAGTGCATTGACGGCTGTGAGCGTTGGACCGAGACTGGACGTGGTGAGTTGATGTCAGTGAAGAGCGCCTTTCATTCAACAGAGACACCTTTATCTGCACTTCACTGAGTTTGAAAGAGGTCGTGTAATATGATTACGAGGAACTGGATGTTCCTTCTGCGATATTGCAGAGAGCATTGACAGGAATATAACCAATGTACATGACTGGTGGCACCGGTGAACGCAAGAATGTACGGTCGCAAGAAGACCGGCCTCCGGACAACCACGTGGCATTACCGAGAGGTAACACCATCGTGTTCGGTGTATGGCTCTGGCTCATCATACTCCACAAGCAGCAGCTATTTCCGCAGCAGTTGGCATCACAGTGACATAATGAACAGTTACAAGTCGGTTGCCTCAAAGACAACTCCGAGCCAGACACCCTACAGGGTGCGTTCCACGGCCCCCAAACCACTACAGTTTTCAACTTCAGTGGTGTGGTTTCTACACACACTGGGCCTACACCTGGAGTTATGATTCGGAATGTGACTCCGCATGACACCAGAATAACTATCGTGGTTATCCCATGTACCACGACTGCAAATCTGCAAATTTGTACGTCAGTTTGGTGATTCGATCTGTTATGCTGCCATTTATGAAAAGCAGTCGAGGGGGTCTTTTCAAATAGGGTAACGCTCGCCCCCCCTCCCCCCCCCCAACACACACCCACACACACTATGTCCTACAGTGCGTCGACATGTTGCCTTGGCCTACTGGATCACCACATCTGTCTCCAGTCGAGCACATATAGAACATCATCGTACGACAATTCCAGGATCACCTCCAACCAGCATTAACCATCCCTGTATTGACTGAACAAGTGGAAAAGACATGGAACTCCATCGCAAAAACTGACATCCGACACCTGTACAACACAATTCATACACGTCTGCATGCTTGCATTCAACGTTCTGGCGTTTACACTGGTTATTAATGCACCAGCATTTCACATGTACAATGGCTTATCTCGCGCTTACATTAAACTTTGATTTTGCAGTGTTAATAACTTAAATAAGTTGTCTAGAAAAACGTTTTCCCGAAATTTCTTTACTCTACATGAATTGTTATTCGTTTTTTTATGCTTTTTAACGCACTATATAAAGGTATTGTAGGTAAACATTCGCTCTTTCCCTTCCTACGTGAGGCAGACGACTACGTGACCCCGGATCCTTCTTTCTGTAGTGGCAACACGTCTTACGAGACGCTGTCCTCCAGCCGCCCCTACTGGAGCAGATGCGTGGCTCTGCGTTCCGCGCGCTCCAACAGGAGAGCCGCCACCGGCTGCCGCCCGCCGCTACTGTCCGGCGCGCCGTCGGCTTAAATCCTCCCCTCTCCCCTCTCCTCACTCCCCTCTCCCCACACCCTTGCCCCCACCCACCACCTTGCTCCCTCTCCGTAATCCAGGCCCCGCCTGTGCGCTGCGCTGCGCCGTACCTCACCTCATTTGAAATTCCTATGAGGACTCCCCACCCCCCACCCCCACCCCACCAACCCACTTCCACCTTCCCAACATTATTTTTCCAGAGCCCCTGATAGCTAGGGCAGGGCCACTTGTTTGCACACAGTAGCTCCGCTCCTCCATTTGCCATTCACCTTTCCTCGCTTCGTTTGCATCACCGAGTAGTGGCATTCTCCGGGACCTTTCTAGGTTTCCATCTGTCTAAAATGCCGCTACTTCCCTATTGTTTATGTAATATCCCTTGCCATCTTCCTCACAACATTATCTATATAATCTACCTTCCGTCAGTTGGAATTCCACGGTGTAAGTACATGTACTTCCGTGAAAACAAATTAGTACACCGTTTTAGAGGATCCATTTCACCCAAGATTTATTGTTGCAACAGTGTATATGGAGTATAGGAAATTATTACATTTACAGATCAGTAGCACAAGCGATTCTGAGTTACCAGGTATCGATCCATGCTCAAACACCCATTTTAGTACGTGGTGTAGCTCCACAGACGACAATGCAGGCGCTGATTTCGGCATCCAGTCAGTTGCACAGATGGCGAATATTGTCCTGTGATACATTATGCGTGCGTGTCCGACACGTTAACGTATTTCTGTAAAAGTTGTTAGTTGTCGACTCACGAGTCATTTTTCGTCCCATGCCTTGCCGCACGTGCTCGATTGGAGAAAAGTCTCGAGATCATGATGGCCAGGGAAGCACATCTTGCAGAGCACGCTGCGTTTCAGGGGCATTGTGTGGGCGAGTATTATCCTGCTCGGACAATATATCACATTTCTGTTGCTAAAACGATAACAGAACGGGTCTAACAACATCTGCACATACCGAGTGCTGGTTAGTGTCCCTGTTGTCAATGTAGCCATCCTCGGATCTACGAACAAGCAGAAAAAAACAGAATGCGCCTTAGGACTTTCTTTTACAGAGGTTCAGACTTAAAATGTTCAGGGTAAAAGTGTCACGATACGACGTACAGAATGGACGTCGTATATAAAAATATTACGTAAACGTGATTTCCTGTCAGAGAGATCACAGTTCGTAGTAACTGACGGAAAGTCATCGAGTAAAACAGATGTGATTTCTGGCGTTCCCCTAGGTCAGTCATCAGTACAGCTCACAGCAATTTCCAACAGTTCGCCAAAAACGCTCTTTCTGCTCATTAAATTCTCGAACAAATGCCCGCTTCATGGAGCTGCAGGGCTCCAATTCATCGAGTGAATCTACGAAGCATCCACCCCTCAGGTGCATTACGCAACACCTCCAACCGGTGCTGAATCCGCAGTGCGGTGTGTCCTTCCGTAGTCATGTGCGTACCTAAAGCTGCCCTCCTTTAGAAATAGGCATGCTCCTCAAAGCGTACATCAAAGTAACGGCCCTCTGGCCGATATAGTAGCATTTTCAGTCATTACGATTGATCTTGTAAATTCCCCATTTAGTACAATTAATGGTTTTTGCGCTCATTAGGTGTCAAAAGCGTGTCTTAAGCACATTTTTTGTCTGAAAAGCAATACTAATGTTCATATTACGAAAAGATTTCTCAATTTTTTGTGAAACCTGACTGTTGTAGGCCAACGCAGTAAATGCAGATTTCGTTTATGATTGCTATTGTTGTTAGGAGAAGTCGTATTATTATTATTATGTCATATATTTTTTTGTTTTATTGTAACAGTTGGTAGCACCGGATATTTTATTTCAATTGGCCAATGCAATTTTTTGACGATACGAATTTCTTTATCGATTTCTTCCTCATATAACGGCAGATCGCAGCAGTTGATGATCACTGACCGGAAGGAAGTCTCTCTATATCGTTGTGGACGAGAGGAACGAACGTTAACAATCACGTCAGCACATTTTGATTTCCTGAGTGTACCAGTCCGTGCTTGCCATTCTTCTTAGTGACGGTCAAGTCTAAATAGTTTACTGAGCAGTCTTGTTCAGTTTCTAAAGTGAAAATAATTTTAGGATCTGCAGCACATGGTAGTGATAAGAAATAATTTAAGTCAGCCTCCTTGTCTTCAGATAAAATTAAGACATCAATTGCACGTCACTTGTAGCATATTGTCTTCTCTGTTAATATGTCTTCTCCTCGTCAACCTACAAAATAAGCGATTCTTACGACTTTTTTTAATCAATCAATCAACGTAAATCTTTTTGCACCTTATTTATTGTTTATTGGACAGCATTTTCTGATTTTTTCCTAAGAAATTAAGTCCTCATTAAGCCCCCACCCCCTTCCCGATGAGTTAAGGCTGCTCTGCCCAAAATGAGGTTTGTCTTTGATAGAAGTTTTGCAGTTTGCAAATCTTCTCTGAAATCAAGAAACAAACAATTTTCTTAATCTACAGGATATTGTGCACGAACTAATAGCATTGGTTTTCTAAATTTGACAAAATAATGAAATGGTGTACGTTTGAAACAAAAATGAAGTTTTGTCGTATGTTTTACATCACGATTTTGCAGTAACAAATGAATGACTTTAAAAAAATCCTATTACTCATTCAGGACCTGCCAGTAGAGTAATTTAGACAAATTTCAGAATGATACATTTATTAGTGTCCCCAATATTCATTCTATCAGCTTTTTATTTAAGATAAGATTTGCAGACTATGTGATTTCTGTAATGGACACGCCTCATTTTGGAGAGAGTAACTATCTCCCCGGAAGGGGGCCTTAACGATGACTGAAATTCTTTAAAAAATCAGAAAATACTATCGAAGAGTCAATAAATAATGAGCAAGAAGAGTCACGTTGATTGCTTCATTAATTATTTCGAAACAAACTCGTAAAAATCGTTATACTATAAGCTGGCTGACAAGAATGGATATTTAAGGTTTCGTATTTTTGAAATAACCTATTTTCATCTTGGCTATTTCCTATTGCCAACCCATCTTTCTTATAATAAATTTGGCGTTAAATGTTTAATAATTATGGAATAGTAACAAGTCAAGTAATTCGTCAGTTAAAGTACATCACATATAATAAGTTTTTGCAACAGCAGATTGCTCTAATGTTCAACAATTTCTTAACCGGAACGTTCTTACATAAATTAATAGTGTCTGTGGACGCTGCTTTCACGCTATTAATTTTTTGCTTTGGTTTGGCTACAGATCACGTTACTGTTTCACCTTGTGCCTGTAACTTTCTTCAACACCTAACGATTTATATCTGCGTGTTCTGCTATTTTTTTAACTTTTCCAAAATGAGCTTCAATTTTCTTTTCGATTTTATGTTTCCACAGCCAGCGGTACTATTCCACTTCAAGCGAAAGGTCTACTCTGTGTATATATATGTGATGTCGAATCACTGTCGAAAAATCTACAGCAGAGTGTGTGTGAAGTTATAGACGTGACATACCAAGAGGGTTCTACTCGTTAGTGAGCACGGTTAGCACACTGGACTTACATTCTGGAGGAATTTAGATTTTCCGTGATTTCAGTAAATCACTTAAGGTAAGTACTGCGGTGGTTCCGTTGAAAGAGAACAGCCGCTTTCGTTTTACATCCTTTCCTAATCCCAGCTTGTGCTCTGCCTCTAATGACCTCGTTCTCGACAGGACATTAAACACTAATCTCCTCCACTTCGTAAGTGAGCACAGTCACTAAAAATAACGATACTGATCAGCCATTTTGTGGGAACACTTTCATTATCAAGTTTCAAAAAGGCTCCCTAACACAACTTGACAAACCATACGACGATACTAACAACCACTGCTAACGAATTCCGTTTTAATGTTCTCTTACACATTCTCTTCCTAATATCCATTATGAATATCTTTAATTACATACTAAATCAACAAAGGCTTCTGAACAAATCTAAGATTGGAACACTTTACGTTAATTATTAATGAAATTATATCACTTTACATATATTTTAGTGACAGGATTTCAATTTCGCTTTCTGGGGCGCTCGTACATTTCATTTATACTGGGATACAAAAATTTAACATAATATTTTCTGTTTGTCTCTAGAGACATTTGGAAATAAAAACTTGAGTTTTCAGACACGTCAGATGGTTACAGTAAAAAATTGTAATCTCTCGCTCTTTCCTACTTGCAGCTATTGTCCACAATAAGCAAAGTCTTCTATAAAAAATTTGAGAGGAGCGAAGATTACAATAAACTTCCTAGTTTACTTAGCTTTTTATGTAGAGTTGGCTCCAGTTCTTCTTGTCTAGGGGTCTGATTCTTGAAGCTGAAAATGTCACATTTTAGGTCCTCGCAGTTGGATTGATCTAAATAAATTCGAAGATTTTTATTGCAGAATTTTTGTTGCTACATAAATATATTTTTTTCATATTTTAGTGTATCATACAGTCTTTTGATTTTTCACATTATCAAGTTCGAAATTACACTGTTAGCACAAAATACAAAAATATGTCCGATCGCAACAGAGGCTTGCTTACTACTGTCTCACTCAGCGGAAATACCAATATTCCAAAGTGTTTACAACTTTTCTTGGAAAATGAATTTCTATTAGTTTCTGTTACATTATTACTTCGATTATTATTTTATAAATGAATCCAGAACATAGTAACCCGTACATTATTGCATAATTAATAACAGTAATTTTCAATGTGCCAGTAGTTCGTAATTTCAAATGTTTCTAGGAAAAATAATTTTAACTATACATTCAGAACTAGTACTTATCGATTATAACATCGAAAATAAAGTTATTCCTTTTAATAAATATTTGTTTGGGATATAACATACTGTGTATAAAATTATATGAAAGTTTTCAGAAAAGCAGCTGAGATAATGTTGAAATTTCCAAAATTCAAAAAATAATATTGAAATCGATAACTTCAGTTGAGGAAAAGTAATGCCAGAGGAGGATGTCCCATTACAATAGCCCCCTCACATAACGTGGAAACATTGTGTTTGCAATTTTTTGTGACCACCTTAAGGTTTGCCAAACAGTGACAAAAGATAGAATACAGATGTATAGAAGTATCTGATACAAAATATATTACAAACAACGTAAGAAAAATATCTACTATACAAGTCATAATCTATACATATATGAGGATATGGCATTTAGTTTTCAGACCTGTTGAACATTCTGTCTCAAGACAACTGATACAACGTCAAAACTAGAATATTATAACACTAAACTACAGAGATAAGTGCAGAGACAATGCAAATTACTAGAATTACAAATTGCAAGTTAACATCTACACTCCTGGAAATGGCAAAAAGAACACATTGACACCGGTGTGTCAGACCCACCATACTTGCTCCGGACACTGCGAGAGGGCTGTACAAGCAATGATCACACGCACGGCACAGCGGACACACCAGGAACCGCGGTGTTGGCCGTCGAATGGCGCTAGCTGCGCAGCATTTGTGCACCGCCGCCGTCAGTGTCAGCCAGTTTGCCGTGGCATACGGAGCTCCATCGCAGTCTTTAACACTGGTAGCATGCCGCGACAGCGTGGACGTGAACCTTATGTGCAGTTGACGGACTTTGAGCGAGGGCGTATAGTGGGCATGCGGGAGGCCGGGTGGACGTACCGCCGAATTGCTCAACACGTGGGGCGTGAGGTCTCCACAGTACATCGATGTTGTCGCCAGTGGTCGGCGGAAGGTGCACGTGCCCGTCGACCTGGGACCGGACCGCACGGATGCACGCCAAGACCGTAGGATCCTACGCAGTGCCGTAGAGGACCGCACCGCCACTTCCCAGCAAATTAGGGACACTGTTGCTCCTGGGGTATCGGCGAGGACCATTCGCAACCGTCTCCATGAAGCTGGGCTACGGTCCCGCACACCGTTAGGCCGTCTTCCGCTCACGCCCCAACATCTTGCAGCCCGCCTCCAGTGGTGTCGCGACAGGCGTGAATGGAGGGACGAATGGAGACGTGTCGTCTTCAGCGATGAGAGTCGCTTCTGCCTTGGTGCCAATGATGGTCGAATGCGTGTTTGGCGCCGTGCAGGTGAGCGCCACAATCAGGACTGCATACGACCGAGGCGCACAGGGCCAACACCCGGCATCATGGTGTGGGGAGCGATCTCCTACACTGGCCGTACACCACTGGTGATCGTCGAGGGGACACTGAATAGTGCACGGTACATCCAAACCGTCATCGAACCCATCGTTCTACCATTCCTAGACCGGCAAGGGAACTTGCTGTTCCAACAGGACAATGCACGTCCGCATGTATCCCGTGCCACCCAACGTGCTCTAGAAGGTGTAAGTCAACTACCCTGGCCAGCAAGATCTCCGGATCTGTCCCCCATTGAGCATGTTTGGGACTGGATGAAGCGTCGTCTCACGCGGTCTGCACGTCCAGCACGAACGCTGGTCCAACTGAGGCGCCAGGTGGAAATGGCATGGCAAGCCGTTCCACAGGACTACATCCAGCATCTCTACGATCGTCTCCATGGGAGAATAGCAGCCTGCATTGCTGCGAAAGGTGGATATACACTGTACTAGTGCCGACATTGTGCATGCTCTGTTGCCTGTGTCTATGTGCCTGTGGTCCTGTCAGTGTGATCATGTGATATATCTGACCCCAGGAATGTGTCAATAAAGTTTCTCCTTCCTGGGACAATGAATTCACGGTGTTCTTATTTCAATTTCCAGGAGTGTATAAAGTCACATCTTCAAAATCATCAAAAGAGAAGGAAAAATTCAAAGTGCACGATGTATGAGACAACTCATAAACTCACAATGATGGGTACTGACCAGAAGAATATACTCAATCACAAGTAGGAGTGTACCACAAAATCAATCAGCCACATAAATCAGAGTATGTAGGGATGTGTTGACCCATGAGAGGAGAAAATAATGAAAAAAAAAAAAACATTAGGGCCTATGCTCCAGATGTGTGGACGATGACCAGGAGGTACCCAAAACAGAAGCATGAGTTTGCACACAACTCAAGTTCTAATGAAGTACAATAATGCAATATTCAGGATAAATAGAGGTAATCAGAGTCATAAACAGTTTTGAATGATGACATAATCAGGCAGCATGAAGACCAAAATTAGTATGGGAAATTAGAAATGTATACATCTTGTTACACAGTTTATACATAACTCTTGATCACAAATTTAAATGTCTTCCACACTATTTGCTGATTTTTCATGCAAACTAACCCACATACACAGAAACGTAGAAGATTCATTTACAACTGATAAAAAAATACATACTGAGTGTTGAGATAAGAAAACTCATTGAAATGTAGGACTACTAAACTAACAGTGTCTAATTTTATCAGACTCTGATAATTATTTACAACATGGTTCATAGAACATACTCTTCAACTTTTTAAGTTTTCTGTGTTGGACATGGCAAATTGTCAGTCAGAGAACATCGATCTAAGTCAAACGAGAGTTAAAGTTACATAATGTTTTGGTAAGTTAATTCCCCAGCTTGAAAAAAAAACATACATTTATGTGGAATTACACTGTACATATCAGTGACTTCTTTTCTAAACAAGTATTTCCTTGAAATCTATATAAATAGAAGAAATTTAGATGTAGGATAATTTACTGGCTAACATTTTACAAATTTCAGTCACAAGACTGGTATAGTTGACAAATGCTTGAGTACATTACCCATCTATTGAAAGTCGACTGGCCCAACAAGGGTGCAGCCATACAGGACTGTGGGATTGGATCCACTCATCTTTCAGTTTCCTCCCTAAATTTCTCACCTCATGCGCCAATGGATAGGTAACTTCCTGTGTAGCTCTCACACCAAATCCTGTAACATTGCTTTGTGCATCAAGTATGCTGTTCAATACGTCCCTCACATCACACGACATATGTTTTGCCTATACGGAAAAAATAAAAAGTATGCAGGGTTTACGTCAGAATGGATTAAAAAGTTTTCACACATATGGTACATGAATGAAGAGAGCTAAATGCAATTAAAAATTAGCTAGTAAAGTAATATACACATATATACTAAATATATCTAAAAGTAACATTTACTTAGCTATTAGCAGATTAAAGGAAATTATGTTCACAAGCAAGAAAAGTTAGACTGTGTGGCGAAACGAGCACTGTATCTACTGAACTTGACGTATTCCTTCGCCGCAAATGAAATGGATGTCTTGGTCACACCGTCTATAGAAAATTTACTCATACCGATCTGCACTTACTCGCCATCAGCCATCATCACCCGTCACAGAGGTGCAGTGCGTTACAACCATTGTTCAATCGCGCAAGAACGTTATCAGGTATGTTACTGGCGACATCCTACACAGAATAAATAATCACCATAATAGAAATCAGAGCTCGCATGGACATATTTAAGTGTTCGTGTTCCCAGGCACCATACGAGAGTAGAACAGTGGAGAAACTGCCTGAAAGTGGATCGAAGACCCCCCCCCCCTGCCAGGTCGTTAACTGTGAATCGGACAGTAGTTATATAGATGCAGAAGTAGAGTAAGCTAGTAACAGGATTAACTGGAAGATGGTTCTTTTCATGTTTTTGTCAATATGCACATTCAAAAAATATTTTCTACTCCTACTCATTTCCTGTACTTAGTTCCTATCGGTACAGTTACCTGCTACTTAAAACATAATTATATCTGCTGCCAATGTCTCCAAATGAGGAGACATTACTTTTACAGGAAACAGATCAGTATTATTGGTCAAATTTGACTCACCTTTCTTGATTTGTGTGTCACCTTTTCACTTTATTATGATGTTTGTCGAGATAAAAGTTTGTGCCAAAAATGGCTTGTACAGTATCGAAATCTATGTCATATCTACTGCGAATGTTCATTAGCAGGAAAGAGACGATTATTGCTAAGCCCTCCCTATAGGTTAAATCTGTAGCAACACAATGGACCTTAATTACTCCCAGATTTCGGTTTCTCATAACGAAAATTTTGGGTACATCATGTAATTACTCAGAAATACAACAATTCTTAAATATAGCTTTCACGACTGCAGACAGTTTTCACAAAATTATTGTTATTCGGCTTCATGTACTGTTGATCACAGGTCTGATCAGTCAAAAGAAACCATAATGATTGACACCCCAGGTGTTAAGAAGTTACTTAAAGATCTCTACATCTGTAAATGTCTGATTCTTCACTTCGAAAAGTTTTCTGGAAGGTAGGGAGTCTCAAAGTAATGTGATGAAAAATAGTGTAAAATGCTCTTTTGGGCTGACTGTGGTAAAACGTATTCCATTGCCCAGTTTATTTTGGAATGGGTAATTACTCGAAGATTTACATATGTTACGGTATCTGACTACAACGAGTAAATCTGCGTAACACCAAATTCACGAAATGTAGGAAATATATTTATATAATATAGAACAAAAGATATGTTAAAGGGCTTTCTTGAAGATAAAAATTGGTTCAAATTGCTCTGAGCACTATGGGTCTTAACTTCTAAGGTCATCAGTCTCCTAGAACTTAGAACTACTTAAACCTAACTAACCTAAGGACATCACACACATCCATGCCCGAGGCAGGATTCGAAGCTGCGACCGTAGCGGTCGCGCGGTTCCAGACTGTATTCTTGAAGATAATGTAGACTGAATTAAACTGCAGATTGAGGTGTTCTTCCGTAGTTTTAGTATGCAGCCTGCGAGAATGCAGAAGATTGAGCTCGGTGTGCGACACTTCTAGCAGAGCGTTTCGACATGCCCTCTCGGCACCTTCTTCAGCCTATCTCTCAGCGCTTCGCTGCCCTCGGCGCCGCCGCAGTCCAGCCGGCCGGAACTGCCTCGCGATAAGACTACCCATCCGCTCCAGCTGTCCAGCGGGTAGGGAAGAGGCAGGGGCAAGCGTTCCGCACGGTGGCCACTGTAGGCCGGAGCAGACTCGCTGTAGGCACGTCACACTGAATGTCGTTCATCAGCGTGTCGCCATCGTCGTTGGGAATTAATATAAGTACCATCGGCTGGGAAAGGCTTCCCTGTACGTTCCTATGAACGCACATCACAACTGCCCAAAATTTTTGAAAGACACTAAGCTTAAATCTGTTGCGAGTTCCAACAAGACGAGGCGTAATAGCACCAAAATAAGATGTGCCAATATCACTATTATATACCTCACTAATCTGAAAAGTACGATAAGTAATAACATCACGTCCATTAAAGCTCTCCACACCACCGACGTTTTCAATAGCACCACAATAAACAACTGGCACGGTAATCCAACCACAACAGTGTGAAGCAATATCATTCTTCGTAAAAGTAAAGTTCAACATTCTACCTGCACGACCATCCAAAACATTCTGCGACCCATTTTGTCGATTAGAAGCAGTTGATTGAAAAGCAGGCAAGCAGTGAAATTATTTGTTACAGTTTGCTTCGTTACTGGTTTTCCTCTATGTGTACAATGTACACATACATAAGGCACTGAAATAAGGTATTTTTCTGTGAGCTGCCTCACACAGCCGAGATGCGACTACTGCGTTGTAAGTTGGGGGAACAGGTAGACTAGTCCATTCTGCGAATATCTTCTCCTTCTAAGAGATCGTCACCTGAGCGGTTCAATGTGGTCGCGCGTTGTCATAAAAAAAACAGGCACGGGAGCATCCCTGAAAAAAACGCACAGGGCGAAGCAGTACATTGACAATGACGTTGAATGGTGCGTTCAAAGATTTAGAATTCTGTAGTGTGTGGAGGTATAATGTTGCATCTACATCTACAGCTACATATACACTCTGCAAGCCACCGTATGGTACCGGTGGAGACTACCATGTACCGTTACTAGTCACTTTCATTTTTGTTGAGAGCGATGGAAAATAGACTGTCTGTAGGCCTCCACAATAGCCCTAAATTCTCTGGTCCATACACGCATTGTACGTGGGCGGCCGTAGAATCGTGTAGCAATCAGCCTCAAATGTCGGTTCTCTGAAATTTGTCAATAGTGCTCCACGAAAAACACGCCGCCTTTCTTCCACTGAATCACACTGGAATTTCTGAAGGATCCCCGTAATACGTGTTGTTCGAACCAACCGGTAACGAATCTAGGAGCCCGTCTCCAAATTGCTTCGATGTCTTCCCTTAATCCGATCTAGTTTATGGACGTATTGACCTCCAAATCGTTGAACTACTCAACGTTATTGTGACACTGTACGCCTTCTCTAGTGCGCCTTTTCAAGGGTGTTTTCGGCCGTGAAATCGTTTTTGTGAATGACGAACTGGAACCGCACAGAAATTCTCAGATGGAGGAGTTCTTGGAACGAGATGATAATCGGTGAACAGATGGGCCAGCCCGTTCCCTCGACTTAAGCCGCACCGAGAACGTGTGGGATGTGTTGAGGAGACATATTGTAGAAGGTCCACATGCGCCAACGACCATTCAGGAGTTTTCAACAAGCTGGTAGAGAAACCGGAACGCCTCACCACAAGAGCTCCTTACTAACGTTGTGGCCAGAGTTTGAGAAGGTTGCACAGCACGCTTTGCCGTCCGTGGTGATCACACATACGATTAAGAAAATTGTCCCTCCTTTCGCAACGTACAGGGAAATATCCCAAATCGCGTTGACTACAGTGTAGTTATTGTCTTTGAATTGAAGTGTCATTTATGAGCGTCTAATTGCGCATTTCGTTCGGTTACCTTCTGCACTATACACTAGTAGTTCTTTCTATGTATGGTCAGAGTTTCATCGTGCTATGTTACTTGGTAATGACATATCATGCGAAAGCTACTTTCGTCCTTAAGTTTTGCATACCAGCGTATATTGGCGAAAGAAGAAATGAAGTCATCACACTGTCTCTGTTACCCCATGAAGTTATAATAATATTTTGATTATGTTTATAAAGGTAACGTCTTCCAAAAAATTACTATCGTTGACATGTCGATGTTTTCGTCTGTTATCTCAGATTTTTCCTGTTTCCAGTTTACGCTACGTGTTGATCGATTGAGTTACGAAGAACAACAATTTTCTAGGACTCTCAGCAAGATCTTTTGCTAACGTATGACGTTGAATGTTGTTGCATAAATTGTAAAAATTCTAAAGTTGCAGGCATTATTTAACTGTCAGCTGTAACTGTTGTTAATGGAATTTAAAGAACAGTATAGAGAGTTTGTATATTACTGCAAACTACATTGTTTATTCAAGAATCATGCCTGGCACAAGTTTTCTATTTCAACCATCCGGAATGGATTGGAGACTCGCGTTTAAAGTGGGGTAGACTACACACTTCCCACAGCAAGACACTATAAGGTGAGAAACAATGTATTTCTGATCTGATGTGGATGCAATTAAAAAAGTCAATCGACTTGTACAAGGAACGCACTCTGAGAAACACAGTCAACCTTTCCAAAGCTCACTGGCGTTAATGAAATCGGGAGGTTAAATGTTGTCATTCTGGCTCTGAAATAATTACAAGAATAGTTTTCCTAAAGTTTTGAGTACACTGATAATCTTACACCTGTTTCGAGCTGTTTTAATGGAAACCGGCCTTATGCATGTACAGATTTAATTGTTTGATCTGCACCGTAGTTCCCGGTTCAAAGACAAATCACTTTACGTTAAAACTCTCCTGATCGTCTGCATTGTTTCCCTCATGTTGAGATTCCATGTGTCCAAATGAGATTCCAAAACTTGTACAATATTTCGATCAACATATGTGTGTGAAGGACTTTTCTCCGGCTGTGGAACTAATTAAGTCTCAATTACCTGAGAACATGAATGCGAAGGTATGTGAAATTGTCTGCGCTTTTCCATATGCCGGCACTTTATATCAGATGAAAATTATGTCTTCGGAGCACCAATATTAATTAACTGAGCTGCCGAGAAATGTGAAGTTGTATGCAGTGGAACTGCATTGGTATTTAAAAGTGACGCGTTTGCAGTTTTCTCCTGCCCATCGCAACACACAGGCAGCGTTCCTTAGTGAGGGGGGCGAGGGGGGGGGGGGGGGGGGGGGGAATGTGCAGCCAGGCTTAGCCCTTAGGCACTTGTGCCAGGGCACGACTTGTGAGCCGAATTCATGTTTCGTTACCTTACAGGGCAATATTCCATTCAAAACACTTCACTAATTGTTTATTGTTTCTTTAATGGACCATAGAAAATACCAGTACTTGCGTAGAACTTTCTTTTGCTGTAACTTTATTTTATGTACAGGTTGTACTTTGTGTTACTGGCTATTTTAAATCCCAGGTATCTGAACGTATTAAGTTGTTGCACAAACTCATCATAGATTTTCTGTTTTATCTTCCTTGACTGTTTTGAAAAATTTATTGCATTTTTTTTCTTCACGTTTGTATACGTTACATATTCCTTAAAGCAAGCGTTCATCTCTTTCGGCATGTTGTTAATTGCCTTTTGATTTTCGCAAAGTAATGCAGTGGGTCCACTTCCAGAGCTATGTGGTTAGCTTGTCTGACTGTTACGTGTTGGGATCTGGCTCAGTTCCCGGTGCTCTCAGGTGTTTCCCTTGATGTCAGAACTGAAATGTGGTGCAGTCAGTGCCTCATAATGCCATCTGAGAAACTACGTGAGCGGGAACTAAAGTTCTTGAAAGTCTGGGAAGATGAAAACTAATAGGAGAACCGTATACTGACGCCATACCCTGCGTACAACATCCGAACGACATCATTGGCGAACGTTGACCCGATGGACTGTCACTGCTAAATGCGTCGTCAGGGCTAGTATGTTAAACTGTAATACGATGTCGTCAGTAAGTCGTATTCATTTGGTTGTCCTCCCTACAACTGCCACATCACTCTGTTATTAAAAGCTGTTTCTAATCGAAGCAGAGTAGGCTAAGACAACAGCTTAGTCTAACTTTCTCCCAGCTTTCGTTGTGTCACTGTATCACCTATTTACTCTTTGTGGCGTATGTAAATTGCTTATTACTCTCTTTGTGTTCCATTTACTTCCGATCTTCTACAGAATATCTAAAAATATAATGAATCAAACGCTGTCAAACGCTTTTTCCAACACAACCGAAACAGCACAACATTCCTTACCTTTCTCTAGATATCTTTCCCAGTTATTAATAAGAGTCAAATTCCACTTGTCGTACTCCTGTCCCTTCCTAATCCGAATTGTTCTTCAGTCAAATCCCTCCTACACTGAGGTTATAATGGTCATAGGGTACCTCCTAATATCTTGTCGGACCTCCTTTTGCCCGGCGTAGCACTGAAGCTCGACGTGGCATCGACTCAAATAGCTGGAAGGTCCCTACAGGAATTTTAAACCATAGTGTCTCAATAGTCATCCAGAATTGCGAAAGTGTCACATGTGGAGAATTCTGTATACGAACTGACATGTCGATTAAGTCCCATGAACGTCCTGTAGGATTTATGTTGGGTGATGTGGTTAACCAAATCACACGCTTGAATTATGCAGAACAACTGTAGCCTGCTGGTGAGTAAGCTTAGGGACCGATAACCTCAGCAGTTTGGTCCCCATAAGATGTTGCCACAAATTTCCAATTTTTTTTCCTTGTTGACAACTTGAGCCCATGAATTTGTGGTGTCTGCGCCACACTAAACTTGCCATCAGCTCTTACCAACTGAACCGGGAGTCAACTGACAAGACCAAGATTTTCCAACCATCTAGGGACCATACGAGACGGTCACGATCCCAGGAGAGGCGCTGCAGGCGATGTCGTGATGTTAACAAAAGCACTCGCGTGGGTCGTCTGCTGCCATAGCTTGTTAACACCAAATTTCGCCACACTGTCCTACTGGGTACGTTCGTCATACATTCCACATTGCTTTATGCGGTTATTTCACGTACTTTTACTTGTCTGTTGGCGCTAACAACACTAAGCAACGCTGCTGCTCTCGGTCGTTAAGTGAAGGCCGTCGGCCACTGCGTTGTTCGTGGTGAGAGGTAATACCTGCAATTTTAAATCCTCGGTACACTCTAGCCGCTGTGCATCTCGGAATATTGAGTTTTCCGACTATTTCCGAAATGTACTGACCCATTTGTCCAACTACCATTCCGCGTTCGAAGTCTATTAACTCCTATCTTGCGGTGTACAACCTGAGTCGATTCGAATTATGTCACCTTAGTGTAATTTTTGAGAGCATTCGTCTGTTATCGTAGTGAATTATTTCTAAATTAGATATCATTTTACTGTCTTATTTTCCTCTTATGGCTACTCATCTTTCTCATAAATTTTGCTGCTCAGACTTAGCTTTCGTATCTTGTGGGTGGATGTAAAACCAATATCGACGACTGCAGAAACCGAGGTGCCGTTGCCATTCGCACTCGTGTTGTTACGATGGCTTGGAGTACAGGAAGGCCGGCCGTTTGAGCGGAGCGAGACTATGCACCGGCTCATCCACGAGAGGCGCGAGGCCGCAGCCTGAGACAAAGCTTTGCTCGCACCTCGAGAGCCTGTGCTGACGTCAGGGCCAATCACGCGAACAATGCGCACTCGACGGCCGGCCGACCAGCCAGCCGGCCAGCGCGCTCGCCACGCGCCTGCTCTTTAGGCAAGCCTCAGTGCAGGGCAGTAGCGCACACACAGGTGGTTCAAGGCTTCGTCCATGTTTCAGAAATGAGGTGAACGCGATATGCTCCACACGAGTCTCTACTAAGAAGCCTCAGTTGAGTCCAGATGTTACCAACCGCTCTGCTTGTATTCCGATTGAATCTTTCTCTCTTCAGCGGAGTCTGTACGGTTATGAAATTTACCGCCACATTTGAACTTTTTACCGAACTGGGTCTCATGAAGCGATCTAGCCAGACTCTTTAACAGGATGTACGTGTACGAGTGCACAGTAAAACTACGAGTACATTGTGCCTGGATAACCCATTAAGTAAAAGCACTGTCCTCGAAAACCAACAACGTTCCAGGTTCGAGTTTCGCCTCCGTTATTGAGTTTCATTAGAGGAAATCATTGTTAATGTAGACAAAAATGATGTAGGTTTTCTGTACTAATTTGCTTATATAATCTATCTTTTATTAATTTATGTAGTATTAAATAAAGTGGAACGGTCTGATACTCAAGCACAGGAATCTTTACAGTCTAAAACGTGATTAAAATGTAGTAAACATTCAGTCAGATTTCTCCTTGACAGTCAATAATGCCACTGTGTTTGCCAACGAGTTTTCCCTTTTATAAAAGGGCCGTTAACACGTTTCCTATTTACTCTGATAGGAGGCTACTTTTCTCTTTGTATAGTAACAATGACAGATGTTTCCTAATTTTTGTATTGCTGTTCTAAACTATCTTCAACGGCGGTAGATAATGAAACTTACACTGACGTGACAGAAGACATGGGATAGCAACATGCACATATACAGATGGCGGTAGTACTGCGTACACAAGATATAGAATGGCAGTACATACATTGGCAGAGCTGTCTCGAACGCCATGCAGTCCATCTCGCCTTCCACATCATTTTATCCTCTCCCATATGGATCCTCTACCATCTTATCGAATTCCCATCCCGCCCCGCCCATATCGAACACCTCCGTATCTCCTATACTACTGCAAAGTAGATTTCAGTAACCATATTGTCTCACCTCTGATCTCCAACCGCGGTATGCTGCCACGCCTTCACGAACTCATCTCTACGACCCTACACCGCATTCACTCCATAGCCTATCTCAACACAAATCCCTCTCCCAGACAGTGAGATCTGCCAGAATATTTATCCCTCCTACCAACTTTAACCACTGCCCAACCTTCCCTCTCTCTTTTTCCCTCTCTATGCACCCCTATATTTTTCTCTTGTACCACTACCTTCCACGTGCATCATACCCGTCCTCACTCTTTGTCTTCCTCAGTATCTGCATTCCCATTATCAGCTTCATCTTCTATCTGTCGTCGACATAGTTCCCCACTTAACTGACCCCTACCTCTTTACCAACATCCCTCAGCATCTACAGATCATATTCTCTCCTTCCACAATACTTCTAACTTGTGCAGGTCCTTCAGTTGTTAAGTGAAAGTGCAATGCTGAGTGATTTTTCATGGAAGAAAATCACCAAACTGCATTCGTGTCTTTTTTTAAAACGTGTATATTTTAGCCCTTTTACGCACCCGTCAATACCTTTTTTTAATTTAAAACGACATCCTCAAATTCTTTTTCTCTCATCTTTATTATATCATTCAGAGTGCTCTTGGCTGAACAACGAAGTATTGTACCACTGACAGCGCACCCCCAGCCCACATGGGCGGGAGGATTAAACAACAATAAAAAAAGAAAAGCGGTGCTTTCATATATACTCAAGTGTTTCTTTTAAAAAGGAATTGGAAAGGGATTGGAATTAACAGACTTTGAACTCGGAATGGTAGATGGAGCTGGACAAATGGGACATTCCATGTCGGAAAGCGATAGGGAATTAGTTATTCGGAGACCCATGGTGTCAAAGAGGTGCCGAAGATACTGAACTTCAGACGTAACCTCTCACCACGGACTAGTAGTAGCCGATGGCCTTCACTTAATGACCGAGAGCACTAGTATTACGATATGTTGATATCTTTTACTTTTGGACCATCTAACTACAACTGAATGGAGCAATTTTCATGCCATACGCGTTTCACCTATATTCTGTGCACGGCATCTTCAGTAGCCTCGAATATGTACATATTTTTCTATTTAGTTTACATTTTGAGGCAATGTATCTATGGTTGTAAACAGTTCTGATGGTTCGTTTCTCTATGACGTAGTAATGTTTTAAATTCTACTTACCGGTTGCGTGGACGATTTTCTACTTAATTCTTTTTGTTCCATTTTTGGAGCTGTTCCTCATCTTATAATAGCCATCTGGAGTTTTTGTTTTCCACATTTCACAGCACTTGCTTTGATGCAACGTTCTGGTTTGCGTTGCCTAATGTCGAATGGTATTGGCACCAAAGATGTAATGTCATTGCCAACATTCAAATGTATGTTTTGAGATTGTGAACTGTTTGTGTATGCATGTCTGTGCAAATGGTTCAAATGGCTCTGAGCACTATGGGACTTAGCAGGTGAGGTCATAAGTCCCCTAGAACTTACAACTACTTAAACCTAACTAACCTAAGGACATCACACACATCCATGCCCGAGGCAACATTCGAACCTGCGACCGTAGCGGTCGAGCGGTTCCAGACTGCAGCGCCTAGAACCGCTCGGCCACTCCGGTCGGCTGCATGCACCAGAGGACGAAGGGATATATATATATTTCCCTTCGTTTTCTGGTCACGCACACACACACACACACACACACACACACACACGCAGACACACACACATACATACATACAGTCTGACATGCATACAGAAAGAGATCACAGATATCTCAAAAAGTACATTTTAATATTGGCAATAACATTAGATCTTTGGCAATAAAGAGAGAGAGAGGGACAGAGAAAGGGGGGGGGGGGGGGGCGTTATTGATAAAGAGAGTTATAAAGAGAGAGGGAGACAGGGGTAGATATGTATTTGCTTTAATGTGGCTGCAAGTACAAGAAGGATGTTTTTTATCTTATGATTTCTGCTATATAGTCCACTAGGGAGTCTATACTGATGTGTGTTGTTTCCCACGATGTCTTTCTGGATGTGTAAGTTTTCTCACATTTGTATAACGTATTTGTCATAGTTGTTTATTCTAGTTGGTTTCATTTCTTGTTCCATGTTTTTAGGATGGTGGTTTTGATGTTTTAGATACTCTGCAAATATGGAATGGTTTGTTTCATACTTCCAGCACCCGTTACTTTCTTTGTACCATGTTTTAAAATTCCTGTATGTTATGTCGATGTATACTGCATCACTACTTGGACATTCAAGTTTATATATTCCTGATCCCTGAAATTTATCCCTCTTAGTAGGTGGTTGGCTTAAGTGCGACTGGTGGGTTTGCACAGTCATATATGCTACTTGGAAGCCCTGACTCTTTAATATGCATGCCCCTTTGTGTCATAATTTACGTGTGTAAGTCATAGTGTAACATCTGCTACTTTTCTGTGTGATGTTGTCCTTGTGTGTTTTTGATGAGTGTGTTCGTGCTTTTGCAGCTTGTGAGTTATCTTGTATTCTGCAAGTGTTGTGTTTGTTTTGTATTCGTGTTTTTATTTTCTGATTGTGTCGTACCCACTGTTCATAGCTATTTATACTCATTTTTTCGTAGTGTCTCTCGTTCATTGGGTTTCTGTTTAATCGACATAACATATGTCTTAGTGCTGACAGCTTCTGGTTGTCGGTATGATTAGACGTGGAATCTATTATTATGTCTGTGGTTGTTGGTTTTCTGAAGATGTTAAATGTTTGTACCATTTTCTTATATTATTGTTATGTCAAGGAAATTTATTTGATTTTCTTTTTCAAGTGTAAATTTTATATTACTATGTTCTTTGTTGATTTCCGAGTGGAATGCATCCATTTTTCTTTTGCCTTCTCCCTGAAAAATAATGTCACCCACATATCTGTACCAATACATGATTTTAAATCTTTCATTGGTGATTTCTTTTCAAATATTTTCTAGATCACTGATAAAAGTGCTTACTGATGTTCCTGATATTGGGGATCCTATGGGCAGTGAATCACTTTGTACATAATTTTCTTTCTCGAACTGAAAGTGGTTTTGTTCGAGTGTCAGTCTGAGGATATTTTCTTCTGATATTGCTTCTGGAGAAAAATAAATAAATAAATAAATAAATAAATAAAGAAGCTCACCAAAACAAATACCATTTCACACACACACATACACACACACACACACACACACACACACACACACACACACACACACACACAAACAAACATACATGCATACACAGAAAGATGACATACATACACAAAATTACACTCGCAATAACATTAGATCTTTGCAACTAACAGCCGACAGTCGGAAAAACAAGCCAAAACATTCCATTAAAACAAGTATTCAGCTCCTATGGCTGTGAAACATGGAATGCAAAACCCTTAAGGGCAATTATAAGGAAAGGAACAGCGTGAAAAATGGAACAAAACCATAGAAAAACCAACCACCAGAACTGTTTATAACCTATAGATAAGTGCCCCAAAATGTAAACTAAATACTAAAAGAATGTACATATTCCAGGACATTGAAAATTCCTTGCAGAGTGTGAAGGCGAAATGCGTATGGCACGAAAACTGTGTTTCATTCAGTTGTAGTTAGATGCTTCAAAAGTAAAACCTGTCAACTGACGAAGACAGGACTACAAATTTGAAGATGTTAATAGAACTATGTCAAGCATTCCCTCTCAACATCGACAACAGGTTCAAGAAAATTCATCCATACGACGATACAGCACATAAAATTTAACAAAACTTGCAAAAACAACGATTTAATTCCAAGTTATATTAATGTAAAGGTTGAAAACAGTTCTAAAGTGGCATAAAAGTCGAAATCAAATGCAGAATAATATTGGCTACTAAATGAAATTAAGATGCCATACTCGAAAAAACAGTACCTAAACATGATACTCTACGAGGGTCATCTAGACTTGGCACAGAACATAAGAAACCCGGCAGTTCTCATGGAACTGATAGAAAAAAAAATGAACACAACACATACACTGCAGTGAGATATTTACAAAAAAGCAAAAACAGAAAATAATAAAATTAACAACAAAAACAATACATTTAAATTTCGAGTGTTAAACCACAAGAACACCAAAACACATTCCACCCACGTTCAGTTAATCTAGTAGAGACAGAACTACAAGAAAAAGAAAAAAATGCTCTTGGAGAAAGGGTTGAAACATTGCACCAACAGCAAGTTAAACAACCAAAATCTCATAGTAGAACCGAACACATCCTTACACGTGGGGAACAACAAAATAATTGTGAAATAAACGTAGGACTGACAAGAGAATTAGTAAAAATAAAAATTAACAGGCATAATAAAATAAACACAGCAGACACACAATAAGAACAACCCAACAGAAGCAGCCACCATGAAAACGTTGAAACAAATGTTAATAAACAACAACATTGTAATAACAAGAGCACACAAGTGAAATGCAACAGTACTTATAGACAAAGAACAATACTTCACAAAAACCAAGAAATACACAAATGGCAATACCATACAAAAACTGAAGTGGGATCCAACTAAACGATTTCAGGCAAACCTGAAACTAACCTTGAAGAATATTGAACACACACACTCACACATAAAAAGAAATACTACATCACACAGACAAACTCACAAGCTCCAACACTCCATAGCCAATCAAAGGCACATAAAGATGGTACGCCAGTGAGAGCCGTTATTAGCTTCAGAAAAGCCCCATAAGTTTGACCACGCGGCTAGCCGGGCGGCCAAGTACAGGGTAATTGACTTGCAATGCATACGCTCTGTCTGGCGTTCCGGGAAGCCACTACCTGGAACTCAGGGCGCAGTCGCTGTGGCCCGTTCCTTGGACTCCATCAGGTGCATCTATTTCACCGGATTACTCGAGATATGAACTGACTTTTAAGGAAGTCTTTGAATACTGTTGCTCCAGAATGATGTATGTGTAGCACAGAGCTGTCGACAGATGCAAACGGAAACTACACGGAGTAGCGGTAGTGCGTCTACTTATAGCCATGCTAGGGCTAGACTGAACAGATTCATTTCAGTTTATAGTATTGTGCTCTTATCCAATGCCAATAGCAGGCACCCGTTTCCTTCTGTCATCACTGGAAATTAACCGCTGCTTCAGTCTGAACTACTACATTTGATAAGGTCACTTACGGCTAACAAATACTTATGAGATGCAGTATTGATAAATGATTTCCTCTAATCACAGCATATCCACCGAAGTGTTAGCGTTTACTACATGACACTCCAATGTTCGTCCCCTAATATACGTCACTGCTTGTTATTCTCGCTCGTGCTGGCCCTACTTTCACAGGTAAACGTTAATTTATCGGAATATCCTAGACGCATAGTTCACACTTTTCTTACATTCAGTCAAGTTAGTTTCTTTTGCTTTAAACTGTTGTTACGAAACACTTGGCAGTCTGAGCCTTCTTTCTATACCTTCCACATTCAGAATTAAGTGTTCACGTCCTCAGTTGAAAAATCATGATCACCCAAGAAGATGACAAACACCATTACCATATCCTTTGGACAAGCAGTGTTCTTTGGGTTGTCTTTGGAATCTTGATCGCAATCGGCAAGTGACTAGGAAGAGCAGTTGTGTAAGATGGATAGTGACTTGAAAAGAGATGTGAAGATGAACGTGAACAAAACTGAAACAAGCGTATTGGCATGCAATTTAATCATACTGGGAGATGTTGACAGCATTCGATTAGAAAATGAGAAACTAAAAATAGTAGAGGAGTTTTGCTGTATAGCTAACAAACTAAATAACGATGGCGAAATTAGAGAAGGTTAGGGGCACCTGTTTCAATGAAATCAATGAAATTGTATGAATCATATTATTTGAAGTTAACGGCGGGCATTCGATTCAAGTTATGACATTCTCAATTAAACAATTTAGATGTAAAAAGATATCGTATCTAGTATTGCTAATTTCATTTCCTCCGCAGGGAAGTAAGACATTGAGCAATGATCAGCGCATTCTTTGATGTGACGGTTTACTGCGCGATGGAAATTGTTCCTGGTCACCGGTGCATACAATTTTATATCTTGTCGTATGTCTTGGTGCTGCAGTTTACTGATATGGTTGTGACAGTTTCTGCTTGAGAACAAGATTTTTTATCAGAAGGATTTTACGTGTTTGATAGAATGAGAGAGATACCCCCGTGCAAATACTGCAATGTGCGAATTAAGTAGCAGAGAAAGGACACGTGTCTGCAACATATTAATAACATTTCTTCCCATAAGAAGAACAACGAGAAGACGCTAAAGACGACATGTGTCAAAAGACAAGTTAGTCTCTCTCATGTTAGTGCAGCTGCAAAACGAACGAAAAAGAGTAAAGAACAATTTTAACTTTTATGGACGCTAATACTCCTCTGGAAAAAGTTGGTCATCCGAAGCCGAGAGAGTGGACGAACAAATACGTACGAGTGTGTAATATTACACATTTTTAAAGGGGAGGAAATATGAGTTTAACTTATATTCTTGCATGCTAGATTGCGGGGCTTCTTAGCAGCTTTCCTAGTGCTATTAAAAATAGACAGAGTTGCTTTTAGTTACCGAAATGTAGCTGAGAGGGAAGATAATTCGTTCATGCTTACGTATTAACCGCCATCCGGCCCCAAAAGCCGTTCTTGCTTCTATAGCCAAAAAGAGACCTTGTGAATCACGAAACTCGGACTTTTCTGTGCTGCCAACTGTCGCGCGGCAATAATTTTAAAACGTGGAAATAGCCTCGACGACGCGCGACCTTCGCGCGCTCGCTAAAATGGCAATCAGAAAATCCGAGGCCGACTCGCCCCCACGTAAATAGTGGGTTGCCACCTTCGATACATCATCCCAAAACATCACGCTGTAAACATTGTAAAATCCTGAAGCGCAACAGTTTATTTACGTTGAGTAGGTCACTCTATTTCTCTATTTTAAAATTCCTGCCGCGCGACGGTTGGCAGCACAGGAAAGTCAGAATTTTGCTGATTCATAAAGTCTCAGTCTCATTCTGGCTATAAAAGTACGAATAGTTTCCGGATCGGGGTGGTGGGTTCTAGGCAAGCGTGAAGGAATTATCTTCCCTCCCAGCTATATTTCGTTACATGAAATCAAGTGTTCGCCCATTTTTAAAAGCACTAGGGAAATTTCTGTCCCGGAACCCCAAATCGAACCAATACCCACATTTTTCATAATATCGCTTACTGCATTTACATGGGAATTGGAATCGAATTCAACACATTTTGGATACTCAGTATGTTAGTTATTATTCTGATATTAGGAAAAATACGGGGACTAGTGAGCTGAAGCCACTGATCACAAATACAATCACAGGCGCAATACATGTGGCACAAATGACGACCGAACTTCTGCAGGAGTGTTTTCAAATAGAGTTCAGTATCCCGTGTAAAATTAGTTACTGTGTGGTTACATTGTTTTCTTCGTTCGAAGATATTTAGGCCTAGGTAACGCATGCTGGATCCTGCATTTTTTTCAAAGACAAGGAAATTAGTAATATATTTCCTTAAACGGTGTTATATAGTATTCTAATATCAGATCTACTGTCATTTTTAAGGTACGGAGAGTAGCTCTCTGCTGGAAGGTTCTGTGTTCGAATCATCAAAGAGGAGGAGGAGGATAGAATAAAAGACGCTTCGGAAAATGAGAAACGATGGACAGAAAAGGGCAGTGTCTGTTAATGATTCGTACTTAATTGTAGTGATAGTACAGTTGAGAAGTTATTTGTTGGAAGAATAAGTGTTATTGCAAATGCAAACACTGTAGAATGTTCACAAGCAATTATAAGTGTATTTCAGAAACTTGAAATTCAGTATTGTAATTTAGTTTCTGAAACTTCGTATTGAATCCGTTATGTGGGCAAGTGTATTAATGCAATTAGGGTTTCAGTTTCAGAAGGGTTAGTACACAAGCAATGTTGAGATCATAAATTAAAATTGATGGGTGTAACTCGATGATTTTAACCATTGTATTGTGCTGAAAAAACGCATCTTCCTTAACACCAGAAAGAGAAAGTATGTATAAATGCAATTATGAAATTATAAATATGAAAACGAATTCACAAAATCTAAACGTTTCCCTATTCCTGTCAATACCAGCTGGCACTTGTTATTTAACAGTGTGAAGTTCCTTGGAGAATATCTCAGTGACATAGCAGAATTCGTTGAAATTGTTGAAGATGGGACTCTTGCTGTGAAATGTTTTGAAGCCTTGACCTCTAATTAAGTAAAAAAGAAAAATCCAGTGCCAGGCTTCTTTTCTTGGTGAGCATTGCTCAAAATGTTACAATTTACTGCTGAGATTAGAGAGCTCCAAGATACCATTCATTCGTGTCCTACAATCTCATATTAGAGACCTTTCAAAGAGCTTTAAATTACTATAGGATGCATTTTTTTTTTTCGAGACAACTTCGGATATGCCGAAGCAACATCCTTGTTCCAATCAGTAGGTAGAGCAAGCCTGATAAAGTTGAACTACTTTAGGAGTGTGACACAGGAAAGATTGTCATTTTTGCTATCCGTAAATGCAAGAAACATAATGAAAGTTTATTTAGACAGTGTCAAAATCTCTCAGCTACTGAAGAAAATTCCAATTTTACAATAACTTTCAACATCAGAAAGTCTTAAACAATACACAGTGTTTAAGGATATTTGGTAGTACTTGTAGAGAAGGTAAGGATGTTGATATGATTGCTATTCTTCTTTCCCTGAAATCAAATGTATCGGCATTTTGTGGATGTTGCAGTCAAGGCTTTGCGAATCCCAGTTAGTAATATTGATAGTGAGAAGTCATTTTCAAAATATTGCAATATAACGTCTGACAGTAGAATACTTCTGATTCCCAAAAATATGAATGTCATGGTGTGCCTGACCTTCTCAGACCGATTTCTAGATTTTGTACATAGGGTAGGTCCTACTTACTAAAGTGGCAGTATCAATGTTTTCCAAACATTCATGCCTTGATGCATGCGTTTTCATCAGATGTATATTTTCATGCTTTCAGAATGAAAGTAAAAATAAAAGATGTTTCACTGCAAATACGTTATCAATGATTTTTCCTTTAGATTTTATTGTTGAAATGTGGAAACAAAATTTAGCAAATGTATTGACGAAATGATACAAACTAGCAAGAAAATAACGAAAGATATTTTTAAAAATGACGGAATCACACAAAAATTTTCACCAGAGGCAGGTCCCTCTAGTGCTGATATAAAATGTAAAATGACAGTAGCAAGAAAAGCGTTACAAAAAACAAGAAATTTGTTAACATCGAACATGAATTTAAATGTTAGGTATTTCTCTGTAGTGCTGCACTGTGTGAGTGAAACGTGGACGATAGACAAGTCAGACTGGAAAGGAACAGAATACTTTGAAATGAGATGGCACAGAAGAACTCTGAAGATTAGAGGAGTAAACTCAGTAACTAAAGAGGAGATAGATACTAAATCAAACTGTGGAGAAAAGAAATTGATGGGACAACCTGACTAAAAGAAGGAATCAGTTGACGTGCCACTTCTTGAGGCATCATCTGATAGTTTGGTAACGGGAGGAAGTGTGGAGGGAATGAACTGTAGAAGGATAGCCAAGTATGATTGTCGTCATTAGATTCAACTGATTTTATGTTGCTCCGTCCGTGGAAACATGAAGAGGTTTGCGCTTCAGATACCTTGTCTCAACACAGCTCCGCAACTCCACCAAACCTCTTTCTCAGTTTTTGTCCACTTTCTCATCATTGTGCATATCACTCACACTACATGAAACATGTATGTATAAAAACGACATACATTAAATGTAGATATGCCAAGTTACATAAATAACATTATTGTAAGACAAATATGAACAAACAATAACGAGACATGCATAGAAACGTCGCCTCTGCTGCTGATCAGTTCGGATAATGTTGTTCAACGTCGGTACTGCGACGGGCTACTGAAGTCTGTGGATGACAGAGATTTTGATCCTGAAATTTCACAGAGCGAGGTGGCGCAGTGGTTAGCACATTTGACTCGCATTCGGGAGGGCGATGGTTCAAACCTCATCACGCCATCCTGGTTGAGGTTTTCCGTGATTTCCATAAATCGCTTCAGGCAAATGCCGCGATGGTTCCTCTGAAAAAGTACACCCGACTTCCTTCCAAACCCAGCCCTAAACCGATGGGAGCGATGACCTCGCTGTTTGATCTCCTCACACAAATCAACCAACCAACTTGAAATTTCATTTTTTTTTTTTTCAGATGAATCATGACTACATTTAGTGGTTGTGACGATAGAGATTTTCAGTATCAGCTAGAGCAGAAATGACATATGGCAAGCGTCCGCCTGAACTTATTCATGTTAAGTATGATATAACACAGTCTGTGTTTGTAAAAGTTATGTTAATTTCTGTTTTGAAACCTGCAAATGTGGTGTTTGTTGTTTCTTATGTTTCATGAGCGGCGCAGCAGCTAAGCGGTAGCTGAAGGAATCTTCCATCTGGGCTGGAATGTTGAATACGCCGGACGCAGGCGTCAGAGCGTCGACGGCCGCGCGCAGGAAGAAGATAACGGAAGCTGCCTTTAGATGCTACGGCCACTGTTTTTAAAAATGAAATTGTGTTTCATGAACGAAGATGTAATGCTGTAACTTCAGTCCTATGTCAGAGTTCGATGTTAGCTTTTCTGAAAGGCCATGCTGAAATACGAGGGTCGTCCACAAGTTCCGTTTCTATTTCTATCCGCGGCAGCGCTACGATCACAGTTCCGAGCATGCGCGGCAGTTACTCTGACTCAATGAGAAGACATGTACGCCATTTTCAGATAGCTGCTGCCGACGTGTCTTTTGTAGTGCTTCTTTATAATGTTAGTCGTAATTGAAAACGCCACCGCATCTGATATCAGATCTGTGATTCGTTTTCTAAATGTAAAGAAATTCATCGGCAAATCTGCGAGGTTTACGGACAAAATGCTATGAGTGGTTCAATGGTTAGAAGATGGGTCAGACTGTTCAATGAATGATGTGATCAAGTGCACGATGAAGAACGAAGTGGGCACCCGACTGTGGTTACTGATGAACTCGTTCACAAAATTGAAGAGAAGATTGAGTACAACCGTAAGTTGAGACTTAGTAGCCTTGCTATGGAAGTTCATCTCTTCTTACACCTTTTGCTACCACATGGTTGAATACACAGGCGGAATCGTTGTATGAAGAACTTGTGCCACGCTATGACAAATGCTTACAAAATTTCGTAAGCTAAGTAGAAAAGTAGTTTAACAGTTGTATATTTTTGTACAATAAATATTTTTTCTGTGTCTTCCCCGTTTGTTTTATATAACCAAAAGGAACTTACTTTGTGGACGACCCTCGTAATTATGAATCAGTCATCTGTGTATGGTGTTACGAAATAAAACGTTTTATGTCTTCTAAAAAGAAAAGTGTAGAAAAATTATTGTTTGGGAAATTTATGACTCCAATTTATTTATACTCAGATGTGTGTAAAGATCAAGAAGAGCGGTGATTTTTACTGAATGAAAATTTGTCTACCTTACGACGCTCACACAAATTGTGAATCTAGGAAAGACCTTTGGAGCACAGTGATCTGATAGCGTATATCAGTGAAACATTATCAGTTTTATTATTCAAGGAGTGTCTAAATTGAACGTAAAGTACATAATTGATAATGTCCTTTATTTGAGAATATTAATACGTTTACTAGAGATAATTGTGCTTACTGATCTTGGTGTTAACAGTCATGCTTAGTTCGCAAAGTAACGGATAAACGACTAGAAGAAGATCTTTGGTTTCAGCTCACGTAACTAGGCCAAAAGATAATTTTTCTGAAGTATTTATACTATTCAGTGTCCACAATTCGACCACTATAGCGGAGTGAACATGTCTAAATAATAATTTTACTACTCTTCGGATCCATAAAGGTGTGATTAGACGCGATCTCTGTGAAGAAGATAGTGGAACTTATTTAGACTACGAGATATGTAAGATACGCTCTGCCCGAATTTAATCTTCTGATCCCTAAAATACCTACAGAGAGATTTCCTCGTGACCCACCCTGAGATAGTAACATCTTACTGGCGACCGTTACAAGACGGAAATTGCAGGCACTATGGAAAATATAAGAAGTAATTGACTAAGACCAGGACGAACAAAACGAGAAGATACGCCCTGATGAAAGAAGACACCCTGAAGAAAGGAGAGGCAAGTAAGAAGACGAAGCGAAAGTATTTAACGAAAGCGCAGGAAAAAAACAGGAAGCCTTTAGGGGGCAGAGAGGATTTCTATATACATGTTGAGTTTCCAAGTCGAAGGTTCGAGAGCTACTGGCAGCGAGACGCAGAGCAACTTACAGCGGACTCAGAGCAACTCGCAGTCGACGCAGTAAACGAGGCAGCCGACTCACATCGCCGCCCAGAATCAATACTGATCGACACCCTCGAAGCAGTTCACCCCAGCGCAGACAAAAATAGATGCGGTGAGGCAGCTTAATAATTGAAATGATGTTTAATGTTCTTTAAAAAGTATGAGTGACTGTGGTGGCACTGTTTCATGGGTTACTGACAGCAAATTGAATCAATAGATTTTATAAACCTTAAGTTGTACGACTAGCTCTTCCTTTATTATTAAGAGTTAATTGTTGGATGTATACTAAATCTAATACAATATTTAGTTAATATAATAATCTACCATTGAAACTAGATCAACAATATCAGATGGCTGAAATGGCTCTGAGCACTATGGGACTTAACTGCTGAGGTCATCAGTCCCCTAGAACTTAGAACTACTTAAACCAAACTAGCCTAAGGACACACACATCCATGCCCGAGGCAGGGTTCGAAACTGCGACCGTAGCGGTCGCGCGGTTCCAGACTGTAGCGCCTAGAACCGCTCGGCCATGCTAGACGTCGTAGAAAGACTGTGATGAGCGGAATTTGTTTGGGCTGACTCCTACTACACGTTGGAAACAAAAAATTGCAAACATCTGCCGAAATACCAGAGAAATGAGCCTGACGAGTCTTAGGAGAGAGACCCTGCATATACGTATAATCCTTTTTTCTGATCAAGGTAAATGTTTTCAAACCTATCACCGCTAGGTGTAACTTTAATTCTCTTTGATATCATTAGCTGCTAATGCTACTTGGATATCAATCTCAAAAAATATCTCTTATTGTGTTTTATTTAGAAACCTATCTTTCTTTCAGTGGAATATTATACTTTTCTCTTTCTTTTTATTTTGACCCTTTATTTCCAAACAGATTCGGGGTTCGTAATTTTTATCTTGGTCATATAAATAAATTA
This sequence comes from Schistocerca nitens, assembly GCF_023898315.1. Lineage (NCBI taxonomy): Eukaryota > Metazoa > Arthropoda > Insecta > Orthoptera > Acrididae > Schistocerca > Schistocerca nitens. The sequence continues at coordinate 703,586,852 of NC_064617.1, read as the reverse complement.
GTAGGAACTTTTCTCTTTTTTTAAATTTCTGCAGAAAACGTGCTTTATTTACCACAAACAAATACATATAGTACGTCGCCGTGCACGAGTGCCAACGTCTCCCCAAATGCTGTTACTGAGGTATCTTATTTGAAAAAGAAATCAAAGCAAAAGAAAAATACATGTCGCCGCCACGTTCACCCTAAATTAAGATCATTAATCAAAGCTCTTGCTCTTCTGGTGTTTGTGTCTACCCCTCTATTCTTTCCCCACATAATCATTAAATGCACACTCGCCGTCCGTTGAGCTACACATATATATAACGAATTAAAAACATTCCAGAACTATTTATCTAGGACTTACCCAACATAAGAGGGTTGTAACTTAAATAGTGGTGGTGGTGGTTAGTGTTTAACGTCCCGTCGACAACGTGGTCATTAGAGACGGAGCGCAAGCTCGGGTTAGGGAAGGATTGGGAAGGAAATCGGCCGTGTCCTTTCAAAGGAACCATCCCGGCATTTGCCTGAAACGATTTAGGGAAATCACGGAAAACCTAAATCAGGATGGCTGGAGACGGGATTGAACCGCCGTCCTCCCGAATGCGAGTCCAGTGTGCTAACCACTGCGCCACCTCGCTCGGTACTTAAATAGTGGCAACTATTTATTCACAATCGATACAACAGAGTTACATGTTTGCACCTGTTACTGTCCTTCAAAGTAGTCACCAGTGTTGTGTTCAAATGGCTCTGAGCACTATGGGACTTAACATCTATGGTCATCAGTCCCCTAGAACTTACAACTACTTAAACCTAACTAACCTAAGGACATTACACAACACCCAGACATCACGAGGCAGAGAAAATCCCTGACCCCGCCGGGAATCGAAACCGGGAACCCGGGCGTGGGAAGCGAGAACGCTACCGCACGACCACGAGATGTCAGTGTTGTGTAGAACGCGTTGCCAGCGATGTGGAAGGCGTATTATACCGCTGGCAGAGCCTGTTCTGTTGATGGTGCGAATGGAGCGGTCTAAAGTTATGATGATTCTCGTGTACGACTGTGATGGTGTTATTCTAATGCACTACGTTCCTCCACGGCAGACCGTCAATGCAGAGTATTGCTGTTCGTTTTTGGAGCATCTTCTGCGACCAGCTTTGCAAAAGAAGCGGGGTCACTTTCTGAGAAACCCACCCATCGTTTTGCACGATAACACGCGGGCGCATACACCGCTAGGTGTGGCTGCTCTGTTCGCTCGAAGGGACTGGGAAGTACTGTACCATCCACCATACGCCAACGACGTAAGAGCTTGTGACTTTGATTTTATTTCGAAGGTGAAGGAACCACATCGTGGAATTAGCTCCAGAACTGTTCCGGAGATTCGACAGGCAGTAGACCGCATCCTGTGACACCTATCGGCTGAGGATGACATGGCGTTCGGTATCGCTGGGCTGTACGAAACCTGTTCCGAAGGAGTTTTGTTTTTAATAATAGAATGACTAGTCCTAGTGGTAATTCAGTCTACACGTTGAAAGGTCCAGAATAGTACCACTCCGAATCTACTATGTTCAGAGCGATGTGTTTAGCCGGCCGGAGTGGCCGAGCGGTTAAAGGCGCTACAGTCTGGAACCGCGTGACCGCTACGGTCGCAGGTTCGAATCCTGCCTCGGGCATGGATGTGTGTGATGTCCTTAGGTTAGTTAGGTTTAAGTAGTTCTAAGTTCTAGGGGACTTATGACCACAGCAGTTGAGTCCCATAGTGCTCAGAGCGATTTTTTTCAGAGCGATGTGTACATACGGAAAACTGTCCGTATTAGCCTCTGATCAAACTGGAACTGCCATTACAAACATGTTAAACCACTATGGAAGCATTAACCAGAAAAAATGCATAGTGACAGCTCAATTCTGGTTTAATTCTTGATTTCTACCGTCGCGATGTGGAATCGCGGCCACATGCTGCTTGTACATCATCTTTGCCGCACTAAACCATGTTCGGCGGGAATCCTTACCAGAAACGGTAGCTTCTCAACTTATTACTAGCGAATCTTCCAGTGCTTCTCAGTTGCTAAATAGGTATGGCAGTTAGATGTTGTTGTTGTCTTCAGTCCGAGGACTAATTTAATGCAGCCATCCATGCTGCTCTATTTCGCTCTACCCTGTGAAGCCTCTTCATCTCCGAGTAACTACTACAAGCTACGCCCTTCTGAATCTGCTTATTGTATTCATCTCTTGGCTCCCTCAACGATTTTTACCCCACGAGCTTCCCTCCAGTACTAAATTGGTGATCCCTTTATGCCTCAGAATGTGTCTTACCAATCGATCCCTTCTTCTAGTCAAGTTGTGCCACAAATTCCTCTTCTACCGAATTCTATTCAGTACCTCCTCATTAGTTACGTGATCTACCCGTCTAATCTTCAACATTCTTTTGTAGCACCACATTTCAAAAGCTTCTATTCTCTTCTTGCATTAACTGTTTATCGTCTATGTTTCACATCCATACATGGCTATACTCCATACAAATACTTTCAGAAAAGACTTCCTGACACTTGAATCTATACCCTATCTTAACAAATTTTTCTTCTTCTGGAACGTTTTCCTTGCCATCGCCAGTCTACATTTTACATCCTCTCTATTTCAAACGCTATCAGTTGCATATGAACTGGCACCGAAAGCGCAGTAGCTGCAAATCTTAATCACCGTATTCATAAAACATCAATAACGATTTTGTCGGAAAGTAGGGACTGTCGCACACAAAAAGCCAATTTCCAGGTTTTTAGGACAGGCCCCTCTGGAATATAGCTAAGACTTCCTAAAATCTGTGAATAACGGGTCTGATGGTACCATGTGAGCACCATGCCAACACTTGTTAACAGAAGTTGTTATCGTATCGCATATCAAACGAAAATCATTACTGCATAGAGGATTTCTTGGAAGTAGACGTATAAGTAGCTAAAGCGCCCTTTCTGTTGAAGTTTTATAACAGTAATCTGCAAGATGATATTAATACCGACCTCATCCATTTGCAGAAGACAGAGTCATCTATAATGAGTAGGACTGCAAAATGTCCAGGTGGATCCTGGTAACACACTGAGGTTAAAAAAGCCATGTCATACTTCAAAATATCGTGTCGGTGCTCCTTTTTCCCGGCTTAGTGCAACAACTTCACGTGGCATCAAAAAATGGTTCAAATGGCTCTGAGCACTATGGGACTTAACATCTTAGGTCATCAGTCCCCTAGAACTTAGAACTACTTAAACCTAACTAACCTAAGGACATCAAACACATCCATGCCCGAGGTAGGATTCGAACCTGCGACCGTAGCAGTCTTGCGGTTCCGGACAGAAGCGCCTAGAGCCGCACGGCCACCGCGGCCGGCTCACGTGGCATCGACTCAAGACATAATGAGCCATGCTGCGATTATAGCAGTCCATAATTCTGATTGTGCCTGGTTTTGTGCTCGAACTGACCTCTCTATTATGTCTCATAAATGTTCGATGGGATTAATGTAGGGTGATCTGGGAGGCCAGATCATTCGCTCAAATTTCCCAGAATGTTCTTCAAAGCAGTGGCGAACAACCGTGGACCATTGACATGGGTCATTCTCATCCATAAAAATTCCATAGTTCGTGGGACTCCAAATAGCCGAACACGGTTGGAGTACTGACACCACAGTTACAGATATTCTGCAAAGACCAGTTATGTCGGCCACTGATGTAGTGTATATATGGATCGTGATAACCCCTTCAACATCAATTACCGCCTGAAGATGGAGCACTGAAGCGCCGAAACTGGTAGCTACACAATAAACAAAATCATAAGGACGGCTGTATACGTTTCATTTTTTACAATCACCATTTACAGTCAATTATCGGTTTAGTTGACCAGAGTACCCAGTCCATTAGCATGTAAACATAGCCCACGTCATTATGGAGCCACCAGCAGCTCGCACAGTAATAAATAATAAATGTCGTGTGACTAGGGCCTCCCGTCGGGTAGACCCTTCACCAGGTGCAAGTCTTTCGATTTGACGCCACTTCGGCGACTTGCGCGTCGATGGGGATGAGAAGATGATGATTAGGACAACACAACACCCATTTCCTGAGCGGAGAAAACCTCCGACCCAGCCGGGAATCGAGCCCGGGCCCGTAGGACTGACATTCTGTCACGCTGGCCACTCAGCTACCGGGGACGGACAGCTCGCACAGCGCATTGTGGTCAATTTGGGTCATGGCTTCGTGGGGTCTGCGCCATACTCGAACCCTACCATCAGCTCTAACTGAAATACTCATTTGACCAGGCCACGGTTTCCCAGTTTTCTAGGGTCCAAATGATATAGTCACGAGCCCAGGAGAGGCGCTTCAGGCGATGTCGTGCTGTTAGCAAAGGCACTCGCTTCGGTCGTCTGTTGCCGCAGCCCATTCACGCCAAATTTCACCGCGCTGTCCTAATACATACGTTCGTCGTACGTCCCACATTGATTTCTACAGTATTTTCACGCAATTTTGCTTCTCTGTTAGCACTGACAACTCTACGCAGACGCCGCTGCTCTCAAGCATTAAGTAAAGGCCGTTGGGTACCGCATCGTCCATGGTGAGAGGGAATCCCTGAAGATTGGTATTCTCGGCACACCCTTGACACCATGGATCTCGGAGTATTGAATTCCCTCAAGATTTCAGAAATGGACTATGCCATGCTTATAACTCCAACTACCATACCGTGTTAAAAGCCTGTTAATTTCCGTCATGCAGCCATAATCACGTCGGACACCTTTCCACATAAATCACCTGAGTAAAAATGACAGTTCCGCCAATGCCCTTTTATACTTTGTGTACGTGATATTTCCTATTCGATGACTTCTGTCAAATAAAAGCTGTTCAAAGACGTGCAAAGATTGACGACTTGCTATACAATGTACAGAAGTATAAAAATGAGCATTTCACAAAACGCAGGAAAACAGCCGATCACAACAACTGAAAACAATAAACTCATATTAATACTTGGGTGTGCCCGCATCTCGTGGTCGTGCGGTAGCGTTCTCGCTTCCCACGCCCGGGTTCCCGGGTTCGATTCCCGGCGGGGTCAGGGATTTTCTCTGCCTCGTGATGGCTGGGTGTTGTGTGCTGTCCTTAGGTTAGTTAGGTTTAAGTAGTTCTAAGTTCTAGGGGACTGATGACCATAGATGTTAAGTCCCATAGTGCTCAGAGCCATTTGAACCAATACTTGGGTGTGTTTATATTGATATGGAGTGATCACATCGTCTCAGTCGTGCATGAATATGGTGGCAGACTTCAGTTTATTGGTAGAATACTGGAAAAATTTATTCAATCTACAAAGGATACTACGTGCGAAACGCTCGAGCTCTTCCCACAAAACTAGTCAAGTGCGTCGGCTCCAATTCAGGTAGATAAACAGGGAATATTGGATGTATACAAAGGAAGGATGCACAAATCGTCAGACCCTTTAGACTCATGGGAGGCCGTTGCGGCAATACTGAATAACCTGAATTGGCAGACTCTTAAAGGTAGACGCTAATTTTCAGCGAAAAATTACTTACAGATTTTGAAGAACCAATATTAAGTGAAGAACGTTGGAAAACACGACAAACTGCTGGGAACAAGATCAGATTGCCTATAGCGCTCACAGAGGCAGACATTCTTCCCAAAATCCATTTGGGAAAGGAGGAGGAGGAGATTAGTGTTTAACGTCCCGTCGACAACGGGGTCATTAGAGACGGAGCACAAGCTCGGATTAGGGAAGGATGGGGAAGGAAATCGGCCGTGCCCTTTCAAAGGAACCATCCCGTCATTTGCCTGAAGTGATCTACGGAAATCACGGAAAACCTAAATCAGGATGGCTGGACGCGGGATTGAACCGTCGTCCTCCCGAATGCGAATCCAGTGCATTTGGGAAAGGGAAGAATCCCCTAACATGTGGTACAAGGCAGGTCCCACTACCATGCACATCACAGTCGTTTGCAGAGTATTTACGAAGATACAGAAAATATACTGGGCCAGAGCGCAATGATTACACTGTGTGATCAAAAGAACCCGAACAACTGCCTGAAAATGATTTATAAGTTCGTGGCGCCCTCCATCGGTAATGCTGGAAATTAATATGGTGTTGGCCCACACTTGATGACAGCTTCCACTCTCGCACGCATAGTTTCAATAAGATGCTGGAAGGTTTCTTGGGGAATGACAGCCCACAGAGTGCTTCACAGCGTGCTGCACTGAGGAGAGGTATCGGTGTCGGTCGGTGAGGCCTGACACGAAGTCGGCGTTCCAAAACATCGCAAAAGTGCTCTGTAGGACTCAGTTCAGTCCATTATAGAGATTTTATTGTCGTGTAACCATTCCGCCACAGGCCGTGCATTATGGACTCGATAGTGTTGAAAGATGCAATCGCCATCCTCGAATTGCTCTTCAAGAGTGGGAAGCAATAAGGTGCTTAAAACATCAATGTAGGCGTGTGCTGTGATAGTGCCACGCAAAACAACAAGAGGTGCAAGACCTTCCATGAAAAACAGGACCACACCTAAACACCACCGTCTCCGAGTTTTACTGTTGGCACTACACACACTGGTAGATGGCGTTCACTGGGCATTCGCCATACCCACACCCTGCCATCAGATCGCCATATGGTGTACCGCGATTCGTCACTCCACACGGCGTTTTTACACTTTTCAATCGTCCAATGTTTACTCTGCTTACACCAAGCGGGGCGTCGTTTGGGATTTACCATCGTGATGTGTGGCTTATGAGGAGCCGCTTGACCTCGAAATCCAAGTTTTCTCACCTCCCGCCTAACTGTCATAGTGCTTGCAATGGATCCTGATGGAATTTGGAATTCCTGTGTGATGAGCTGGATAGATGTCTGCCTATTACATATTACGACCCTCTTCAACTGTCGGCGGTCTCTGTCAGTCAACAGATGAGGTCGGCCTGTACGCTTTGTGCTGTACGTGTCCCTTCATGTTTCCACTTCACCATCACATCGGAAACAGTGGACCTAGGGATGTTTAGGAGCGTGGAAATCGCGCGTACAGACTTGTGACCCAAGTGACACCCAATCACCTGAACATGTTCGAAATCCGTGAGTTCCACGGAACGCCCCATTCTGCTCTCTCACGATGTCTAATGACTACTGTGGTCGCTGATTGGAGTACCTCGCAGTAGGTGGAAGCAGTATGCTCCTAATATAAAAAAAACATAAGTTTTTGGGCATGTCCGGATACTTTTGTTCACATACGTACGTAACAAGGGGCTTATTTCGCCGTCAGTCCCGATGAACAGTTGTGAGACGCAACTATATGCATCTCTCCATCTCCAGGTCTCGTTAAAATATACCTGTCTCAGAATGACAAAGTCACTGACAGGTCAGTAGCGAACGCAACAACCAGTCAGCTGTATCACGCTTTTTCTCTGTTCATCATTGTTATATACAGGGAGTAAACAAAAGTACGGAAACATAAAAACATGACACATTACCATGCGTAAAACGCTGTAGGAGAACAGTTGGCACTTCCAGTCGACTCCGAATCGATTAACACACGTGTTGTATGATAGCGATTATGCAGTGCTCCCTCCAAAGTAGATCATAAAAACTTAAAAATGTTGAGATATTGTGACTGTGTGGCCAGGGGAAACACGACAGTTCATCCTCGTACTGACAAGACTAGTCGTGGACGGTACGAGCTATGTGAAAAGGAGCCCTGTCGCCTTGGACCACAGCATCACTGTTGGGGAACAAATGTCGTACCTTGGGGTGAACCTGATCAGCGAACATGGTCCCATACTCCTTAGCAGCTATGCGACCTTGCAGAGTAACCATAAGGCAGACGGAATACCACGATACCGCTGCCCGTATCATCACCGAACCCCAGCCACATATTGGTCTTGAGACGTTAACTCTGCCACAAGTTGAAAACAGTGTGAAACAAGACTCATCTGACCAAACGGCTTTCTTCTATTGCCTCACAGTCCAGGTTTTATGGTTTCAACACCATGTTTCCCTGTCATGGTAATTTGCATCTTTGTTGAGTCCATGTGCAACTCAAGCTCATCCTGCAGTACCTCGGTTATGACGGTAAATTCTCTTCAGTAACTATCTCATCGCCTCTCAAAACACAAATCCGTCCGCGTTGAGACTTAGCGGATGATGTTTCTGCGTTAGCCCTTTATACGGCACGAAACATCGGTACCGTCTCTCTTGAAGCACCAAATATTTCCGTTCCCTTCGTTTCTGAAGCTCACACCATCTCAGCGCTCGCAGTTTGCTCACGTCTGAATTCACATGGCTCCGATATAATGAACATACAAATACACAGAAAACTGTTCTGACTACTACTAACGATGGCAACATGTTGAGAACAATGCACAGGTCTGCTCATGGTGAAATACAACAGCGCTTCCTTGGAAGGTAGTAGGCCCTCTGGCCTCTTCATACAATTTTAAGGGCCATCAAGGCAGCGTACCCTGCATTTCCAAAATCTGAATTTGCATACATGCAAACTGACGTCATTTTTCTGCTATATTACACTGTCACGCAAAGTTGGTAACCTTATGCTATGTGCTGGCTTGTACATAATCTGGAGTAGGATGCACGCATATTGTAAATCTGTTCATTTCATATCGGAGACGAGCAGAAATTTTTGGGCTGTGAGGAGGTCAACCGCTCACAATAGCGGCGAACAGTCAGATGGGAGGTGAGGGCAGTAGGGGACGTCTGGTTACTGGAAATTGCCTACAGTTGCGACCCGTGGTTGGCGGCTTTCTCTTTTGATGTAAGGTGTCAGGGGCCAGAGCGACTGACGCTCGCTATTTTACAAGAGCTGGAGGCAGTTTCCTCGCGAAAACCACTTGTTTTGGGTAGGAACGCGCCAACTCGCGGCAATGGCTGTGCCATTATTTAGGACATTTCGGAAAGATGGTCACCGACCTCCAAGGGATATGAAGCACCTCAATTATCGTAGTCCGTTGGCACTCGTCTCCAGAAAGATTCCTGCTCAAAGTCCTGGCGGAGGCTATGGTAGGCTGCTCGACTGTTAGGGTAGCACACGTTTGCTGACACCGTCGTGAATTGACGAGAAGGAATGGTACTGGTACCTTGGTCGCCGGAGTATGGTAGTGGGAGTCTAGACAAATTCGTTGGAAGGCAACAAATAGAGAAAGCTTTGTTTATCGGGAGGGATTGCACGAGTTCGGGCACAACGGAGCGGTTGCTCTCTGGGTGCGGCGTAGAAAAGAATTTTGTGGGAGTTGGTTTCTAGTCACAGCAGGAGTCCGTTGCGTACCTTTCTAACCTTGCCGCAGAGTAATTTCATTCGCAGTTTCACTTGTTCGGCACCCGAAAAAAAACATAGTTTCTTTCGCGCTCGCGCGTCGATCGGTCTCCAAGGTGGAGCCCATCTTCATGCTGCGGAGCCGACCACTAACAGCAGCCGTCTGCGGCGGCGCGGTCCTTTCCGTCCCTTTACGACGAACCTGCACCTACCTGTGAACATTGTCTCAGCAGATCATCAGTAGGGAAGCCGAGCGAAACCTACTGCACTTCGACGTGAACTAGGCTGCAATTAAAGTCACTATCTACGTTTCGGGACAAAGTTTTCACAGGAAATGAAAGATTAGAAATTTTGTCCTTAATTAATATATTATGAAACTTAGGTGAATAAGTATCACTGCCAAGCCCGTGCTAGTCTCAACACAGTCACTCACAATCCCTTTCACTCACGTTAGCAAGTTTATGGTGCTGCATTTCCCGAAAACGTAATAGCTACAAAAATACGGATTGTTTTTGATTGAGAATGCTCGCCAAATATTAAGTCTGTCGGTACCAAATGCAGTCACAGTTTTTAGCCACCGACCTGCTCAATACGCCATGCGGAATATATATACTTTCCCGTCACAAAATTCACTTAAAAATTCCGAAATTTCTACACGCCCATGGGAATAATTATGCCGACACTTTACCGCACTTTTGATGTATGAAACACTGCTAGATCCGGCAACTTATCATTTCAATCGGAACTACTATTACACACGTCCAAACTGTTTCATGGCTAGACTCCGACTCTTCCCTAGAATACTCTAAGTCTTCTCTACCAGCAGAGAGAGGTGCGCGAAGAATATTGCTTTACCATTGGTCAGTTTACTCAACAGCCAATAGCAAAACAACATTCTCCCGCTTCAATCCACGCTTTTCATCAATAACCAATCACAAAATAGTAAACCTAACGACTGCACATTTTACCGACGTAATTTTCTAATATGCTGAAGTTTTGCTTATGCATAAAGTTATTTACTATTGTTATTTATACCTGAATTAACTTTCTCTTTACCATAAACTTACTTTACAAATCTATTCTACCTAAATCCCCTTTGTTCATATCCATACTTCTTCGAAATATTCCCACACTAAATCCCACTATATAACTCGTTAAACAATTATTTTCATATAAACGTTAAACCACACTCACGCATCATTCATACTGCTAAAACACATTTATAACATTTTACATACACAAAAAGACATAAGAACACTTTATGAAAATACTTGAACAGTTTATGAAATACATTCTATTACTTTTGTGCACTCTAGTGCGCACAATCGAAACTAAAATCGCAGTCCCCTTATCCAATATTGTCCTCTATCGGCTGATACATAAACTACGTGCGCGTCCAGTCTCGCGTCACCATCTGTCACTATCCAGCTCTGAGACACATCCGCCTCCAAGGCAGGATCGCTATACGACGCTACGCATCACGTCGTCAGAACGCCGCCTTGCGCCGTATTGTCAGTAATATACGCAGCTCTGGCCTGCAGGTCTCCGTTGATTTTTGAGCCACCCAAAATTGTAATTGAGGTTTCTCACCGGTTGTACGTGTAGAACCAATTAGGAAATCTCGGTACTGTATCCGAGAACCAGCCTCTTTATTGATATTTTATGTTTCACTCTTCTCTTTGCTCTCCCTCCTCGCAGCAGAGAGGTACAGTAGATTCCATGCAGTGTTGTTTGTACTAGGTTGTTGCCAACACATCACATGACGACTATTTACATTTATGGTGTACGTTAATATGCATGATTGTTCCTTGTACAAATTCGTGATCAATTTTGTGTTCCATTTGAAGAAAATTAATTAACTGTAAATTTTTAGGACGTCATTCATCCATTTAAAGTCACTCTCACCAGGATCCTTTCCCATCATCATTCTTGAATAGTGAATTCGATTAATTTAATGAGTAAATTATATGAGAGGGTAACTATCCCGCTTAGGATTTATACAAGGGACATTACAAAATTGCGTTACACAATTGCAGTTTCAATATAAACTCACATAGGCGTGATCTGCATAGCATCGTGATTTTGACCCCTAACTTGCGTATCAGTTAATGGTCTCACAATAGCAAACACGCAGCTAGTTTCCAACTCACAGGCTTGGCGAGCATCTGTATCTATCATCAAGCATTCATTCCTCTCCATGTTTCCATTTTTTTCCACCCTCTGTAGCTCTGATACCTCAGGGGCAGTTGCCGCTCCCAGTTGTATGCGGCGCTAATAGCCGGTAACGTAACTAATGTGATTCGATTTCGATGTATGTATTGTTCCTCTGTAAAACATGTTCATTTCATGCGACAGTAAACGAGTTGTAAAAGTGCTAAGCAAACCCGATACTGCACGTTAACAGGCAGCGAGTGAATGTATCCAGTACCGATGCGTCCACCTGTGGCTGCAGTGGTAAAATTGCTAGCGCACCGACTACATAGGCCTATACCAAGCTCACCAGTCAATCGTTTTATTAATTTGATCAAGGTGTAATAAGCTCATGTCAGAGAGAGCTATCAGTATCTTTCTTCGTTACAACGTTTCTTTGACCGTCAGACGCTAAGGTTGTCTTGGTGCTGAGCAGGTTTCAAATCTCAGCCCTGCCATCCATATTTATACTAACACGAATTCCCTATATCACTCATAGCTAACAGTGGTTTGGCTTCTTTGAAAAGAATTTGGCTGAAATCCTATTCAGTCTGCGATGACCTACAATGGTCGTCATTGAAGCCTTGAACACAAATTCTTCTTATCGTTTTAAGAATACGCTAAAACAGACCAATAAATTCGTAAAAGACAATATAGGAATAAGTCAATAAAAAAACCAAAATATTTCTTTTCAGTGTTCGTGGTTTTTAATGCTCCGGTTTCGCCTATAGTGCTCCCGTGTTGATGCTAGGGCTCTTCAGCTTTCCATCTTTATATAGGAGTATTATCGTTTAGTTGCAGCTGCTACAAAATGATCACTCCTCATTCTCTCTCTCTCTCTCTCTCTCTCTCTCTCTCTCTCCCTCTGACTCTCCCTCTCTTTCTCTCTCCCTCTTTCTTCGTGCTTCACTACTTGCGGTTCTCTTTCGCTCGGGAACCTGCCAACTCAGTGGCTCATCATTAGAAAAATTCGAAGGAGAGTTGTCATAACTTCCTCCTTTGTGAATGTTGTTGGCCTGTCGTACCCAGTTCATGAAACCAATACACTAACATGTCTCGTGGATGCAGTAGCTGCTGTGGTGGAGGATCCTTCAGGATAAGCCGTGGTAACTGCTCCTGAGAGAAAGAAATCAGTACACAATCCGCAGGAGGCAGTACAGTATCTTATTTTGATAGGCAGGGAGCATCCTTAGATGAATGAGAGAACTGTATGACGACGTACCACTTGGTACGGGAAAAACAAGTGTAACGTATTGTGGACACGTAGCCAGAAAAACCCATAATTGTTCGAGTGCTCTGTTGCAGAATAATAACAGGGAACAGTCACGTCCATTATACCTGGGAAAATGTTTAAGCAGGGATTGAAAGTGGCACGACCACGTCAATCTGGTTACAGAGAAGGCGTTTACCAACATGAGATTCATCGGCAGAAAGAAAGTGCAGTCCATCCGCGGTGGAGGTAGCTTACATAACCCTCGTTTGACCAACACTTGTATAATACTTGCCAGTTTGGGATTCGTACCAGATAAGATTGATAGAAGAAATAGAGACCCAAAGAAGAGGAATGTGTGTCGTCACAGGTTCGTTTAGTAAACGGAAAAGTGTCACGGAGATGTTCGTGCAACTGCAGTCCCAGACGTTGCAAGAGAGACGTTTTGCATCACTGTTTGGTTTATCGGTAAAATTCCGACAGTGTGCATTCCTAGAGCAGCCAGACAGTGAAGAGTGAACTGAGGGCGCCTTTACTATCTTGTACGGTGGATAAAGGTAGATGTATCAATGTTAGCTAAGGAATCTCTGCCCGGCAAACCACAGACTCGAAAGTTGTAAGCGAAATTCGTTCTGATACCGCTGACACTGAATCTCTTCCACTGCAAGCTCCTTGCTTTCCGTATTTTCGGAGGTGGTATGGGACAAAACAAGAAAACAGCAATATAGTAAACATGAGATCTAAAATGCATATCTCAAGGGCTACGAGCATATGTTCTTTCCTATTGTGAAACATATCTCTTCTTCTGAACAAGTGCTCCTAGCTTCTAAGGTATGCAGTTTAAAGTCCATATTTACCCTATTATTTTTTCTTCTTTTGCTTACGTACTACCTCCTCACAAAATATGGAAAGGAAAGAGCTTACAGTAGAAAAACATACACTCATAGAGGTGTCAGAACGATTTTCGCTTATGACCTTCGACTCGGTCACTTTCGGACCAGAGTCCCTCATCTCAGATCAATACATTTACCCTTCTCCATCACCCCTGAAAATTCGTAACATCATCAAGTAATCACCCTGTCTATTGCTTCGTCCCACGTGTCCATGTGTCGCTAGCTTCTACGGGCCGGCCGAAGTGGCCGTGCGGTTAAAGGCGCTGCAGTCTGGAACCGCAAGACCGCTACCGTCGCAGGTTCGAATCCTGCCTCGGGCATGGATGTTTGTGATGTCCTTAGGTTAGTTATGTTTAAGTAGTTCTAAGTTCTAGGGGACTAATGAGCTCAGAAGTTGAGTCCCATAGTGCTCAGAGCCATTTGAACCATTTTTTATCGGGTCCTTACACTACCAAATAACTGAAACGCATCATTTTCTCTACCTAAGGAAGGACCAGTAACGTGTACTCAACTCTTAGCCGAGGTAACAATTACAAAAAATAACACGTCATTTTAAAATATAAAATTACCTCATTTACGATGGTGTTGGAACCTTCTCTCCTCTTTAGCGAATTAATGGATCACTGGGTCGTACAGACATGAGATCACAAGAAGATCTCGCCGCTCATTGTTGCCGACCTCTGTCTCCACTGTTAGTGAGAATACTGCACTGTAAGGGTTTAAGACTGAACAACTTTATGTACCCGCAATAAAGTATGTCATGCTGTAATTTTCACTTATATGTGAGTCCTGGCCAAGTTCTCTAGCAATGCTATTATGTGCTAAAGTAATATATGCGTACCTGCATCTGAAAAGACAGTAAATTGTACAGAAATAAGAATGTTTCTCTATCAGTGCCAATATTTCCTATGAAAACAAAAATGATTTTAAATGACGAATGAATGATCGCAACAGCCGTATTGCTACGGTGACACCAGCAGGCTTCGTTTACATTCGTGTAGTCACTGTGCAGGTCAGTACCCTACCTACGAGGTCACAAGCCACGGCCCCTCTCCATGACCTCATCATGAATGCGTGTGAGGGGGGGGGGGGGGGCATAATGTCTCAGCAACAACGTGATACACAGGTTTATAAGCAAAAGTTCTGCCTCATCAGTAAAATTCATACCACATATGTGCACACAAAATCATAATCGGGTAAGGATGTACGTTTAAAAGTATTCGAACGATCTTAAGTTTATGTATATTCGCGCCCATGTTCAAAAGTATCTGAGCGACCCTAATTTTTTACCAAACGTCGAAAAGATATTGACAATACTAGTATAACCAACAGAATTTCCACGTCTACAATGTCTGCGTTATCTTAGGGATGCGGGGAGTGTTAAAATTTAACAACTGTCATACGTTTTCTCAAGGGTTTACGAATGATGATATCGACGCTGTTACAAGTATTGTAATGAGGCAGGTGAATGGTTCAGCGAACTGTTAAAGTGAATTGCGGAAAGGAACTTTCAGATGAAATAACAAGTAGAATTCATTTATAATGCATGCATCAACAAAAGTCATGCATCACCCGTTGTTTCGAAATTCATGGCAGAGAAAAGAAAAACTGGCTCTCAGGCATGGTATATATACATGTAAAATGTGCTGAGCTCAGAAAATCAAAGCAAAAAGTACTGTAACAGCAAAATGTTCTGTTACCTATGTAGGTTTTCATGGCTCTCTACAACAACGTCAGTACGTTGTGAAACGTCCCTTGCTTGGATACTAGTTTGAAACGACGTGGCATACCGTTGGTGAGATGGTTAAGACAGCCCTGTTCCAAATTGTCACACTCTTCAGTAGCGATTCAGCGTCAGATTTGCAGTGTATGTGGTCGTTGTCGACATCCAAAACAGCTGGTTTAATTGGGTATATGTCCAGGCAATAGGAAGGCCATCCATTCTGGAGATCCTAGCATGTTGAAGGAACTTGTTCACAGGGGCATCATGATGAGGACTCGAGTTATCATCCATCAGGATTGAATTGTCACCAAAATGTTGGCGATACTGTCCCACTATTGGTTACAGAATATCGTACCCGTCCCGTAGAGCAATGTGATTGTCTTCAACGACCACGAAGGA
Organism: Schistocerca nitens; assembly: GCF_023898315.1. NCBI lineage: Eukaryota > Metazoa > Arthropoda > Insecta > Orthoptera > Acrididae > Schistocerca > Schistocerca nitens. Next base: position 703,571,181 of record NC_064617.1, on the reverse strand, counting down.
TATATGCTGGCCCCATGTAAAGCCATCCGTGAAAATCACTCCACCACCCATTTGTTGCACATATGGGACACAGTTGGAGATGTTTGATATTACCGGGTTGACTCCAAACACATTATCTGCGATTATCAGGCTACAGTCTGATCCGAGTTTCATCCATAAAGAACACCCGCTGCTAATTATTAGCCGGCCTTTGTGGCCGACCGGTTCTAGGCGCTTCATTCCCGAACCGCGCTGCTGCTACGGTCGCAGGTTCGAATCCTGCCTCGGGCATGAATATGTGTGATGTCCTTAGGGTAGTTACGTGTAAGTAGTTCTAAGTTCTAGGGGACTGATGACCTCAGATGTTAAGTCCCATAGTGCTCAGAGCCAGTTTTTGAACACCTCTCCAGATTCGATGGCAGCAAAGAAGGGTTGATGGAATTTAGTTTAACTGTCTGTCACCATTTGTTAGCATAAGTTTGCGATCACCAAACAACGATTTGAATTCTTCAAAACGTGAAATATTACAGGTGTCGTGAGTGAGGCCCATAATTCAAGTTACAGCTGTCAAGTTCAGCACCCCATACGCACCAGTAAAATCATATTGACATACATGTTTAACGTCTCCTCCTTTAAAAGGTTCTTGCAAATATGACAGACGTCGGCTGAGTGAAATATTAATTCTACCTGGGTCCTTAAATCTATCTTTTTATTTTACAATAAATCTCATTCACATTCCTGGTAACTGTGTACAACTATTCAGTGAACCATTTCCATGCAGCTGCTACCTCTGTAATCTACAGGATAGTGTGACCAAACCTAATACAAGCTCCAGGAAAGTGACCTGCCAACTTGGTATAAGCCAAAGTATGATTATATGTACACGTCTGTCTGAAAGGACCCATAATCACTTAAACACCCAAAGAAGGGCTTGAAATGTTGTGTGGTGTGGTTGGTGTCTGTGACGGTATTTGTTTTGGTATAGCTGTGCTGCTCACGACCGTTTCCATCTGCTTGACCGTACACAAACACCATCTCGGCTCTTCCCGGATATATACTTCACCATTGTGAAGCCCACAGTACGCTGCGTCGATCACATAGCCCAGAACACAAGGAACACACGGTACGTGGTCAGAGGAACTGTCATTCGTCAGCGCCATATACCGTGGCAACGATATATTTATGGACATGACTTTATAGGATATTTCTCCCTCCATTGCCACTCAGGAATCCGTTCCGACGGTTTGTCGGTTTTATTAATGTTCACCCTGTATTTACGGAATAATATCGCCACAGTCTCTTTTTCGTCCGCTTGTCTGCCCTATTTCTTAGATCCTTGTTATAAAGTCCATCAGTGATGGCTCGTAATTATCTAAGCTTATTGATGGATCTTTCATCATTCGTTGCGTCTGATGATGCCAGGATAATTGCCACATAGAACGATGGGAGGTCGTATTGATCTAATTGCTTAATGTAAGCTAGCCACGTGAGTACCCTTACATCTCCTTTACAGTAGGCGCTATTAGTTTTCTCACTTAATGGTCCCTAATACTATATATGTTGTTGTAGACGTAACCTGAAGATGCAATTATTTATCGCGAAACTCTTTGTACCTTGATTCCACAATAAACTGAGATTTTACCACAATTTTTTTTAACAAGGATAGATTAAGCTGCGGTTGCCCACATAAAAAACCTGTGTAGCATTTAATTACATCTTATACTCTGCACAAACCGGAACAGCGACTGCTAGTCAACTGACCACTTTTAGTTCTTCTTGACAGTTTCACGCTACATTAATCAAATACGTTCCTTATAAACGTAAATATACAAATATCTTACCGAACGTAAATAAATAACAGAACAATAGTATAAGTAATTCATGCTGCGTAGGCCTTTAAATGTAACTGTAGAGAATTCTGTGTTTTACTACTCAGCAATAATAATATATTTTTTGTTTATAATGAATTAACACATATGTCACATGTAAATGCTAATAAGGCCATCGCTAAATATAGTACAAATACGGTTATAATGCTGTAGGAATCGTCGATTATTGAGATTTCAATAATGTCTGTAGATTTCTTGTAGCTCTTTTGGAAGCATTTGTAGCGTTTTTGTCAATATAAACTGACGAAAAAAATCACACCACGAAGGAGCTGTGCACATAAACGAAAGTTGGTAGGCGTGTTTCTACATCTGAAACATGCTGTCTATTCAAACTTCACGCCAGTGGCGTAAGAGTGGAGATAGTAACACCACTATGTTGATGCAAATCAGGTTTGCTTTAATAGACGCTGTAGCGGCCTGAGCTTTAGTTACTTTTGAGACTGGACGCGCTGAGTCGATGCTACTGAAGAATACCTTTAAGGCGAAAGAGATGCCATTATTAGCATCTCACTGAGTTTGAAAGAGGTTGTGTTCAAAAATAGTTCAAATGGCTCTGAGCACTATGGGACTTAACTTCTAAGGTCATCAGTCCCCTAGAACTTAGAACTACTTAAACCTAACTAACCTAAGGACATCACACACATCCATGCCCGAGGCAGGACTCGAACGTGCGACCGTAGCGGTCGCACGGTTCCAGGCTGTAGCGCCTAGAACCGCTCGGCCACCCGGCGGGCAAAGAGGATGTGTAATGCGGTTACGAGGAACCGGACCTTCCCTCTGTAATGACACTGCAAAACGACTTGGCAGGAATGTAGAGCATTGTGTATGGCGTATGGCTGTGACGCATTTTAGTATGTCTGCAGCCCAAGCAGTAGCATCACAGTGACACAACGAACTCTTACAAATCGATTGCGTCAAGGATAGCTCCGGGCCAGACGCCCTGTATCGTGCATTCCACCGCCATTTACGACTTTAGTAATGTCAAGTGAGAACTCGTTGGAGGGCAACGAAATCTGGTTCTGCCTCGGTGACTGTGATGGCTGTGAGTTGATCAGAAGGAGGCCAGTTGGGAACCTGCAGCCAACCTGTCTGCATGCTGGATACACTGAACAGACACCTGGAGTTATGGTCTGCAGTGCGAATTCATATGACAATAGGAGCACTCTGCTGGTTATCCCACGCACCCTGACCGCAAAACTATATGTCAATCTGGTGACTCGACCTGTTGCACTGCCGTTCACGAACAGCATTCCAGGGGGTGTTTCCCAACTGGAAAATAGCCCACGTGCAGCTCTAAAAAGTGTCGACATTTTGCCTTGGGCTGCTCGAGTATGAGACCTATCTCGGAATCGGGCATGTATGGAACATCATCGGACGATAATACCAGCAACATCCCCAAACAGCATTGACCCTCCATACATTGACCGACCAAATGCAACAGCCATGAAACTTCATCCCACAAACTGACTTCCGGCACCTGTAAAACACAACGCATGCACGTTCGCATACTTCCATTCAACATTCTAGCGCTTATGCCGATTATTAATGTACCAGCACTTCAAATTTGCAATGGCTTATCTCGCAAAAACATTAACCTGTGATCTTGCAATGTTAATCACTTAAATATGTTACCTCGACAAATATATTACAGAAATATAATTACTCTATATTATTTTTCGGATCAATGTATATATTTTGGTTTAAGACAGAATCGCAACCTCGCCTAGCTCCTAGCGTCCATATCCACACGATGATTTCGTTAAACCCCTCTCCCCCACCCCACCCCACCCCCGTCGGCAAATACAAGGAACATTCGCCATTCGCCCGGTCGATCATATGCATACCTATCCTCTTGCCCATTTCGTTGCGGCTCCTCCGACTGCGCGATGACTCTTGCTTACCGGTCTCATCCGGCAACTATGCAGCAGCATGACACCCAGATGCTGCTCGCTTAAACCTTCTGTACAATGGCCACTACATGTATACGATCTTCTGCTTCTCCTTCCGATGACTGTTAACTTACCAATTTCTTCGGATTTTCCCTGTTCCATGCACTTTCAACTAACTTCATTCTTATTTGGCTTATACAGGGTGGTCAATTGATCGTGACCGGGCCAAATATCTCACGAAATAAGCGTCAAACGAAAAAACTACAAAGCTAGCTTGAAGGGGGAACCAGATGGCGCTATGGTTGGCCCGCTAGATGGTGCTGCCATAGGTCAAACGGATATAAACCGCATTTTTTTAAATAGGAACCCCAATTTTTATTACATATTCGTGTAGTACGTAAAGACATATGAATGTTTTAGTTGGACCACTTTTTTCTCTTTGTGATAGATCTGTAATAGTCACAAACATGTGGCTAACAATTTTAGAGGAACAGTTGGTAAAAGGTAGGTTTTTTAAATTAAAATACAGAATGTAGTTACGTTTGAACATTTTATTTCGGTTGTTCCAATGTGATACATGTACCTTTGTGAACTTATCATTTCTGAGAATGCATGCTGTTACAGCGTGATTACCTGTAAATACCACGTTAATGCAATAAATGCTCAAAATGATGTCCGTCAACCACAATGCATTTGGCAATAGGTCTAACGACATTCTTCTCAACAGCGAGTAGTTCGCCTTCCGTAATGTTCACACGTGCATTCACAATGCGCTGACGCATGATGTCAGGCGTTGTCGGTTGATCACGATAGCAAATATCCTTCAACTTTACCCACAGAAAGAAACCCGGAGACATCAGATCCGGTGAACGTGCGGGCCATGGTATGGTGCTTCGACGACCAATCCACCTGTCATGAAATATGCTATTCAATATCGCTTCAACCGCACACGAGCTATGTGTCAGACATCCATCATGTTGGAAGTACATCGCCATTCTGTCATGCAGTGACACATCTTTTAGTAACATCGGTAGAACATAACGTAGGAAATCAGCATACATGGTACCATTTAGATTGCCATCGATAAAATGGGGGCCAATTATCCATCCTCCCATAATGCCGCACCATACATTAACCCGCCAAGGTCGCTGAAGTTTTACTTGTCGCAGCCATCATGGATTTTCCGTTGCCCAATAGTGCATATTATACCGGTTTACGTTACCACTGTTGGTGAATGACGCTACGTCGCTATATAGAACGCGTGCAAAAAATCTGTTATCGTCCCGTAATTTCTCTTGTGCCCAGTGGCAGAAATGTACACGACGTTCAAAGTCGTCGCCATGCACTTACTGGTGGTCCGGCCCCGGTAGCTGAGTGGTCAGCGCGACCGACTGTCAATCCTAAGAGCCTAGGTTCGATTCCCGGCTGTGTCGGAGATTTTCTCCGCTCAGGGACGGGGTGTTGTGTTGTCCTAATCATCATTATTTCATCCCCATCGACGCGCAAGTCGCCGAAGTGGCGTCAAATCGAAAGACTTGCACGAGGCCAACGGTCTACCCGACGGGAGGCCCTCGTCACACTTTATAATTCCTGGTGCATAGAACTATGCTACGGGTGCAATCTATGTTGATGTAGCATTCTCAACACCGATGTTTTTGAGATTCCCGATTCTCGCGGAATTTGTCTGCTACTGATGTGCGGATTAGCCGCGACAGCTGCTAGAACACCTACTTGGGCATCATCATTTGTTGCAGGTCGTGGTTGACGTCTCACATGTGGCTAAACACTTCCTGTTTCCTTAAATAACGTAACTATCCGGCGAACAGTCCGGATTCGTGGATAATGTCGCCCAGGATATCGAGCAGCATGCATAGCACACGCCCGTTGGGTATTTTGATCGCAATAGCCGTACATCATGCGCCCTGATAAACCGCAATGGCGGCGCCGAATGCGGAGCAATTCTGCGGATCGCGCTTAGTTAGAACTATAGCGCGATCCTCCAGCTCTAGCGGCAGTCAGGCGAAGCTCGTTCAAGCTACCCCTCCTTACGTAGCTGCATCGGCTAAGTGAACACAGCCATGCATGGCTGTCTCACTTAGCCGCTGCAGCTACGTAAGGCGGGCGACCTTGAACGAGTTTCGCTCGGCCGCCGCCAGGGCGCTTGGGATCGCGCTATCGTTGTAACTAAGCGCGATCCGCAGAATTGCTCGACTCCCGCCGCCGCCATTGCGGTTTATCAGGGCGCTACTTCCTGCCGCGCCCAGCCAGTTATTTATTTAACTGTTTAATATACACTGCTACACATTGATCTTGCCAAAAGCCGAGAAGCGATTCTTCTTGGTGTTTTAGCTCACTGGGGCACTCTGGGATGCTCACTGGGGCACTCTGGGATGCTCTCTGCGTCACTCTGGGATGCTCTCTGGGGCATGGGTAATGTAGCACGAAACAAACACCGTCCGCACTGGCGGAATGTTATGTGATACCACGTACTTATACGTTTGTGACTATTATAGCGTCATCTATCACAAAGCGAAAAAAGTGGTCCAACTAAAACATTTATATTTCTTTACATACTACACGAATATGTAATAAAAATGGGGGTTCCTATTTTAAAAAACGCAGTTGACATCCGTTTGACCTATGGCAGCGCCATCTATCGGGCCAAGCATAGCGCCATCTGGTTTCCCCCTTCAAGCTAGACGCGTTTCGTTCTTTGTAATTTTTTCGTTTGACGCTTATTTCGTGAGATATTTGGCCTGATCACTATCAATGGACCATCCTGTATAGCTGTATTCCTTTCTTTTCTGAAAATATCTGTATTTCGCTCTTCTGTCAACGGTTAAAATATTTCTACTATTACCTCCCCCATCGCGGTAATTACCTATCATACACACACTTATGGCTCTGTAATTCTTGGCCTTATCGTTAAAGCTATGATCAGTCCTGAGCAGTGAAGCTCAATACGAGAGGATGCTTTCCTTCGCCAAGAAACTCTTTGCGAAAATTACGACACGTCGAGTAGAGAAAGTAGCCGCAAGAGGTAGGGGTTGTGTCGCCAACGAGGCACGACTGTGAACGGTGGTCCCGAAAGGCTGTTTTGAGGAGTGCTGTGGGCCTGCGCGGGATGTGAAGACCGGCCCGTAGTCAGTCGCCTGCTGCTGCTGCCTTGGGTGGCAAGGACTGCCTTTTGCGGAGGAGGTCCGTGGAGCTGTGAAGTGGTGGCCACATGACTGTTGATACCACTGTGTATGCTGCATGATGGGACCAGTTCCAGTGATTGAAAACGGTGAGCCTTGCTGCGCTTCGGACAAATCTGAGCATAACGAATGTTCGTGAAATGGAGAGTTGAATTTACAATTTTATTGTGAATGTTTCTCATGAATCGAGCTTAATGCTTGGAACTGTGCACACTGGCTAAGTGTCATAAGTGTGGTAGGCTCAAACATACATCTGCATGTGACTTTGTGATATAGCTTGGTCAGCTGTATTACACTGATTAGTCTGTTAGTATTCACAACTGTAAACGCTCCCTTGCCGCGTCGTGCTCACTGTAATGACATACGTTATTAGCTCAGACTGGCAGTAACTTGGTACATTCAGGCTTCATGCTTGACAGATAACTCAGCTTATCTTTCTGTCAGTGTTCATATGCGAAGCGCCCCATTAAGCAATACAAGCTTTCGTCGTGGCCAAGTATTGGTTCTTAGTAGTGTTATAAACTTAGTCTACTCCTCGGATTCTGTAATTGGTCACCCTTCCCTCCATGTCGTTGGGCAGGCACGTCAAGTTGTTATGGCGATTTAGATTGTCTCGGCCGATTAGTTGAGGACGAAACTGCCAATGCTGTAACCGCGTTGGTAATATGTTTGTGACAAAGGAGAATGTATCGGTGCCTTGGCCGTGGATTATTATGGACTAAATAACGCACACAACAGTTGTGTTAAAATTATTATGTGTAAAGGTTTCTGTTTAAGGGCCTCGCTTAATTTGCTTGCCACCCGGCATCTGAATTTTATTTAACTGTTCAGCTTATAGTATTTTCTTACATTCTGTGCGAGTGCACGAAATTCATCTAACCACATTTTAATATCTATAAATTATTACTAGGCAGTAAATGAATGTTGTTTAACGATTTTTGTCAGTGGCGTCTGTTGAGAAATGATTGTTTCTGAAATGAAGTTGTAACCTCCCCACAGAACAAAATAATTTAAATAATATGAATAATATGATTATGATTCTAATTTAGTGTAACCTCAAAACAGAATTTCTCCCCTCAAAATTCGTTCCCATTTAATGTAAGCTCAAAACAGAAAAATTCGTAAACCTCTCAACAGTAAAAATTATAATTATGTCGTTCACATTCAGTGTAACGTCCCAATAAAAAAATGAATTCAGTAACCTGGAAATAAAACAATGTAACTAACCTCTCCATTAAATTGTCACTCACTTATGACATTTCAATAATTCACTGTGAATTTAACCTGGTAAATTTTGGACGACAGCAGTGCTGCGTCATGACCCTGAAAGATCATTCTGAATAAAAAAAAGGAAAAAATTCTTCCCTCAATGAAGTCGCCAGGTATATCTGCTCTTACAATAAATTTTTCCGGCACAGCTCTGTGCAATGCTGGCCGACCTATCTGTCATTTATGAAAGGAAGCAACTGATTTTTGTATTGCAATAATCGGGATGATCATGGATGGGAGAAATTAGTAAATTCTTTAAATTGAAATGAATGGTTGTTAAAAGTTACTTTTTATTAGAAAGATTATTATTACAAGATTTGTTAAAACATTTACATGCGACTTACATTAATACTCAGGCTCCGACATCGCTGCACCGCGACCGGGCCAGCCAACACTATACACCATACCAGACCAGAGCAGACTCCAGACTAGCAACAACTTACTGCTACAGCTACACAGTTCCTACTGCAGTCAACACTGCTCTCTGGTCAGAGATTTTCTTATACCTTGCATATTGCAGGAGCAATACACCTCTTACATAACCCTCCACTGGGGGGGCAAAAATTTGACAGCAATGGTGAGTCAATTGGACTTGCCATGAGCAACAATTTTTTCTAAAATCTACTTAATTAACTAAGTTGACAGTCACAGAGTACACACACACACACACACACACACACACACACACACACACACACACAGATATATATATATATATATATATATATATATATATATATATATATATATATATATATAAGTGCAGAACATGAAATGAAATAGAGTGTTGATAGCATGTAAGTGATATAAGACAAATTTAAAAATATAAAAAAAACAGTGGCATTCATTGGCCAGTTACAAAGTATGCATATAGTTTTATAAAACATTATTCAGTATTATTCAGAAGTCATCATTCAAAATGAGAGTTAAATATTGGCAAGGCATTTATAGAGTATAACAAAAAAATTATTTACAGAAATTATTGGCATAGTATTTATGCATTATTACAAAACAGCATTCAGTATTACTCAGAACTCATCATTCAAGTGACATAGGATATATTTAAAATGCAACACACTATAACTATTACTCAAGGTCTGTGGTTAGAAAACATCATTCAGTATTACCCAGAACTCATCATTCAAGTGACATAAGACATATTTAAAATGTAATACACTGTAACTATTATTCAAGGTCTATTTTTTTGTGCTAGCAATGCATTCCGTTGGGATCGATAATTAATTACTGGGGCATGAAAATATTTGCTTTTAACTTATTGCTGCAAATAAGGATTATTAACATCATTCGTCATGAGTCAGCTGTAGCAAGGTTATGAAACAAGTAGAGTATATGTGATCACATTCATGAATGACACACACAAATGGGTAAAAAAATGCAAGTACTACAACAGGTTTAATAACTAACTGCTTATAGCACATTAATTTCATGAATAGCTTCTCCTGTAAAAAAAATACAAAATGGATTATTCAGCTGAAAGAGGAATCGCATATTATGCTGAAAAGTAGTGAACTTCGAATTAACAGGTAATGAAACGTGTACTCAGTATATATGTACTCTAGCTGTCATTTCCAAAACATTCAGTCATTATACCATGCGACATAAGACATACTGTCAAAACGAACTGCAACAAATACTTAAATAACTACATAGCATCTCTTAACTAATATATAAATTTCATCATTATTCTCATCTGCAAAGAAAAACTTAAAAGTGGTACGTTAAGTGGCCATATAAAAATTCATCACTATCATCACCTGCAAAGAAAAACTTCATTATTCATATTAGCATATTCTTCATATAACTATTCATCATCATTCATTATCATCTGCAAAAAGACACTTCATTATTCATTATTCATATCACCATTTACTTCATATAACTATTCATAGTATAGAGTTTCTTATTTCTAGCATATTTTATCACTAAAACTAAGATGTGTAGTTCTGTCTGACAGCCTGCATCAATCGCCTCGTATTCTGAAAGAAAAAAAATTAGTTAAGACTGCTATCATACGATGTATATAGTATATTCTTGTTAATGCTTGTTAATTCTGATCCATTTACTCTTCACCACTAGGTATTCCATTTTCTTTCGTTCATTCCGAAGGTCACATTCCCATTTCATAGTAATCCACTGTGGTTTGTTTAATTTATTTCTTTTACACGTTATTGCTTTCTGAAAATGATGATTAGGGATTAATATCTTGCGTTTAAATCATATACCCATTAAATAACAACTTGTTTCTAGTGATATAATTAAGCATACAGCATAGCGTGACAGAAAATGTATTATGTCAAAAACATAGACAGTTTTCAAGTACAAAAAATGTACACAGAGTATCATAATGTAGTAGTAAAAATGTAAAATAGTCACGATGTTGAGATATCATAAGGCAAAATGTCAAAGTCAACTGGTGTTTGTTATATATTAAAGATTTCTTAGTGCATACAAACAAAACAGGAAAACAGTCATACATACACGAAAAATGGAAAATGTGCACGGTCTGATATATAACGACAAGAAATGACTTTCTTTGTGTTCAGCTTGTATGTTGTGTAGTTGATAGAGGCGAGAGTTGAAGACTTTAATGGAGAAAGAATTTGATAAAATTAATATGTCATTAGACAGAATTGCATAAATTGATCATAAAATATGTAAGTTTATCTGGAAAAATGTGCACGGTCTGATGTGTAACGACAAGAAAAGCGACCTGATAACCTTACCTTGCCGGGCACTTGACAAGAAAAAATACGATAATCATCACTAAGTGTTCATATAAATATCTGAAAATGGCGTTACAGTGCGACAAACCATAAAGTATGTTCATTCAATAAAGGGTTTAATATTGGAGACATGGTGATTGCCCTTGTTTTTTCTGGTTCTCAAAGTTACGACGTGTACTACATTGGGGTGAGGAATGCTGCAATTCGATATGGACCTGCGTATAGAAGATCAAATTTACTACATCTACTCTTTCCTCTGTTGGATAAATAATGTGTGTGTACTAATATCTTCTGTCCAATGTGAAAGTCACGGCGTGTACAAACCTATTTTTGCTGTCTTCTCCGGCGCTCTGCGGCACGTTCGATGTTGTTGAGTGCAATGTCAATTATTTCATGGTGTCGTAGTCGACGAGAGGTAGGAAAGGATACTAATTTTTTATTTTGTTAGGTGGTTCAACATTTTTCAGTATAACAGTCGGAGATAGCATAGTGGATTCATTTGGTATGAAGTTAATTACATCCTGGAATGACAGTATGTATGTATCCCAGTCAATATGTTTTTTATGGCAGTATATTCTACATAGTTTACCAATTTCTTTCATTAGTCGTTCACAAGGGTTCAAAGAAGCGTGATACCTGGATATATATAGATCAGAGAAATGTTTCTTGTTCGTAACATACGTGTCCATATAGCAGATCGAAACTGTGGTCCATTGTCCGAAATTACTTTCAATACATGCCCTTCATGAAATAGAAAATGTTTTACAAATGCTTTCAAAACAGATTTAGCAGTAGCTTTGCGTAACGGAGTGAAGGCTACAAATGTTGAAGTGAGTTCAACAGCGACAAAGATGTAGCAAAAACCTCTATTAGTTCTGGGAATCGGACCAAAAATGTCTACAGCGGCCATGTGTCTCAATTTAACAGGTACAATGGGATGTAACGCAGGAATATGTGAAGTCGTGTCTGACTTAGCTTTCTGGCAGATTTTACATGACGCTAAAACTCGTCGAATACGTTTCTCCATGTTGGCAAAATAACAGTTCTGTCTCAGTGTAAGAAAACATTTTCTGGCTCCGTAATGTGCATAACTTAAATGAGTATACCAAATTAATTTGTTAACAAGTTCGTCAGGAATGCATAGTAACCAGTTGTTGCTGTCAGGGTGAGAGCGGTGAAACAGAATATTATTGCGTGCAGTGTAATGGTTTCTGATGGTAACATTATTCCCATCTTGCCAAAGGTGTTTAATTTATTTCTCTTGCGCTATGTCTCGTAATAATGCCGAAATGAAATTTTCGAATGCAACTTGTTGAATATACATGACGCTGAAATTTGCTTGGCAGAAGTTGGTTGCGATGTCTTACTGATTGTTGCTGAGAGAACGGGACAGTGCGTCTGCTACAATATTTTACGTACCGGGAATGTGAACAATTGTAAAATTAATTTCCTGTAAATAGAGTTTCCATCTGCTTAACCTGTCATGTGTAAATTTTGCTGAAAGTAAAAACTGTATGGCTCTATGATCTGTGTAAACGGTAGTATGTCTTCCATAAAGAAAATGCCTAAAGCTCGCAAATGCCCATACAACACATAATGTTTCAAGTTCTGTAACAGAATAATTGCGTTCAGCAGGTGACAGAATGCGACTCGCAAAGGCGATGTTTTTAATTACTGTAGAACCATCTTCTTCAATTTCCTGAAAAATGTGTACGCCTAAAGCGGTGTTAGAACTGTCGGTGGCAATGGAAAAATTTCTGGTAAGATCTGGATGTGATAAAAGTGGTGCAGTCAACAAAGCTTGTTTCAGATTGACAAATTCAGAATGTGCTTGGCTATCCCAGGACCAAATAGTGTTTTTACCCGTCACTTGACATAATCTAGGGGTGTCCAAAACAAGAGTAATGAATAAATTTACGAAAAAAGTTAATCAAACCCAAAAAGCTGCGTAGTTGTTTCTTCGTCGTAGGTACAGTAATGTCACGTAAAGATTGAAGTTTTTCCGGGTCAGGCGCAATGCCTTCTGCTGAAATTACATGTCCAAGAAATTTTATAGAAGTTTTGCCAAAGTGTGATTTGCTAAGATTAACTGTGAGTCCTTGTGCACGAAAAGTTTCTAACATTTGTTCAAGAATCAAATTTTGTTTAGACCAGTTAGCTTCTGAAATAAGAATGTCATCTACATACGTTGTGATTCTGTCTTTTAATTCTGTCGGAAGTATAGCATTCAAACCGCAAATAAATGCTGCTGAAGAATTAGTTAAACTGAATTGTAACTTGCAAAATTGATAACAGTCACCAAAACAGAGAAAAGCCGTGTACTTTCTGCAGTTCGGATGGAGCTGAATTTGCCAAAATCCCGATTTCAAATCTAATGTGGAATAAATAGCAGTACCATGAAATTTCTGTAGAAGTTTTTCTAGTGTCTGTGGGCGATCTGTTTCATTAATAATAATGTCATTGATGTGACGCGAATCAAGTACGAGGCGAAGTGAACCATCCTTTTTGTTAACAATATGGAGCGGGTTTATGTACGGACTAACTGCCGGTTCAATAATTCCTTGGTCAAGCATAGCTTGCAATTCTAACTTGTTCTGTGTGAATATACGGAATGGGATAATGTTTGGCTTTAAACGTGTCGTGCTGTTTAACATGAAATTCATACATAAATCCGGACATAGTTCCAGGGACGTTGTCAAAAACTGGAGCATGCTGTAAAGGAATTTTGCGTAGCTCTGAACGTTCGCCGTCTGTATTTGCACTGCTCTGTTTAATTTTATCAGTAATCATCTGTATAACGTCATAATCGCCTTCGTCTGGAGAATTATAGTTGTGTACGTACACTCTTTGACATAAAACTTGACCGGCGGCCGGCCGCTTCAGAGGCTAAGTCCGCGCCGATCGCGACATGGGACAAAAAAACTGGCCAACTCGCTAATTCTCTAAGTCCGGTTATCTGCACAATCTGGCAACACTGTAGACTGCGGCACTTCCTGGAGGAAAACTTGTCCCTTGATAGAGAAACTCTAGGCTGATTACGCCTGTGGTCTAGCGGTAGCGTGCGTTGTTTCTGTTCATAATGTCAGTGGATCGAGAGCAGCTGGCATAAAATATTTTTATAGCCTCTTCTGTCTGAATGCTGAAGACGTGAATGTAATGGTAGCGCAGATTCAATCTATTTCGCTTTGTGATACACCGATATCAAAATTTTATCCAGTAACGATTTTGCGGCAGATTTCCTGCAGACTGTCCTCCTCTGGACGCCGTATGCGGCAAAGCTCCGGGATCCATTTGCTGGCTACTGGCAGCGGCCGTGGCGACAGCAGCGGCGCTGCACTCCCCCGTTCTTTATCGAAAGCGCCTGCTACCGCTCATCGCTTTTGATGATTTAAAACGCTTTATTATTAAATGTTGCTCCACAGAAAATTTCTACAATTTCCATTCACGCTCAAAAGCAACGGAGACAGACGCCCTGTCTGGAACCGCAAGACCGCTACGGTCGCAGGTTCGAATCCTGCCTCGGGCATGGATGTTTGTGATGTCCTTAGGTTAGTTAGGTTTAACTAGTTCTAAGTTCTAGGGGACTAATGACCTCAGCAGTTGAGTCCCATAGTGCTCAGAGCCATTTGAACCATTTGACAGACACCCTGATTACTAGGCGGGTATTATATTACATTAATCGGCAAGAGCTGAGTATGGCCCGAAATTAATTTTATAGACTGGGACGAAATTAAACCACCTCACTACATTCGATGAATTTATAAATGCTTCATACCTCGTTTCTTTTCCTTTCAAACTCAATTATTTGTGCAACTTTTGGTCAATGTTTGGATGTTTTCGTCAAGCCAGAGTGAGCGTCTGTGGTGTAAAGTGTATTACAGTTCTTGTTTCATTCCTTATGGTAAGTCTATGCGATAAACTGTGTGAATACCTTGCAATGCATGCTCTGTAGCAGTGCAGGAACACTGCACATTTGGAGTTCCATGTATGGGTTCATGAAGTATTTATTGTTGATCGGAAGTGATAGTTAAGGTCATCAGATTTAAACCAGAAAAATTTGTCGTTTTGAAGGTTTCAGAGAACGGAAAGGAATTGCTAACGCCGGTGTTAGAAAACTTCTACAGTTAAATGCTATTGCAAAAATTTAGAAGAAGGGAACTATATTAATGAACATGTGCACTTCATAAACAACCTTCTGACATGTTAGACCTATATGACGAACAAAGCTCAAATTTATATCGTTGACAGTCGGTTTGAATCTTTTCAGGGTCTATTTTACAGTGAAGCAACTTGGAATTTGCAAAGCAGAAATCCATGATATTAACTTAATTTACTAAGTCGAAATCGGACGAAGATTGATGTTTAAAGGCATTCTTCAGATTTCGCATAAGAAATTTTTACTAGCGGTTTGCAACTCCATTAATTAAAATGGAAAATAAAAGGTCGTAGTCAGCGGCTTCTACCGTGATACGAACTGCTATGTCTTATAGTACAAGCACTGCAACGCTCAAGGGAACCTCTGAGCTAACGACACACTGGCGGCCAGAGGCGGAATATAGTCACTGCGATGTTGCCTGAGCCTCAAAACGCAACCTTAAACACACGAACAGAGGAGGTGGAGATTACTGTTTTAACGTCCCGTCGACAACGATGTCATTAGAGACGGAGCACAAGCTCGGATTAGGGAAGGATGGGGAAGGAAATCAGCCGTGCTCTTCCTAAGGAACCATCCCGGCATTTGCCTGAAGCGATTTAGGGAAATCATTGAAAACCTAAATCAGGATGGCCGGGCGCGGGATTGCACCGTCGTCCTCCCGAATGCACACACAAACAGGTGTTACTTATGTGAAGAACGCCGTTCTTGGAGTCCAGAAATTAAATATACTTTCTAATTGTGTCATCTTGCAGTGGATTATATCGTACGAGTCTTCGATGTGGAAAACGAATGTCAAGTGAATTTAGCGAGGCAACGCCGACCTACACCCGGAAGTAAATGCACTATCAGAGTATTGACAAATACTTGCTACGACGCTGCCATTTCTAGGCTCTCTGACGAGGCAGCTCTTCAGCGAAATGCTTGCCGTGATTCTCCGATACGGTTCTTCAGAGTGGAGACGCGCGCGCACGTTTGGTTTTTATGCGGCGTTCTCCCCTGATGGTTTCTGACGTCGCCTTGTGGGCTATGTATACATATGAGACATTCAATTATCATTAATCCAGAATCATACAAGTTTCAGCTTCCGGCGTGGAAGAAGGCTGTTGACGCCGACGTTATATCATTTCAACGTAGGGAAAGCAAAACGGATCATTCAATGTTTCTCATTCAACATAAAGCATGTGAGATAATTTTCCGTAACGTTCATAATCATCTAAAAATACAAACGAAGTAAAAATACACCGGAAGCTTATTCGAATTGAATATAACGCTTTGCACCTCGATGTCGAATTTGTCCACTTGCAATCTTTTGCAGCATACACATAGAATGTCATGATTACCACGAGAATGAAGAAATATGTTGGTAAGGATGGAAGCAAGAAGAGACGCAGTCAACAAATATTCTATTCCACATGGCATTCATTTCATTTGACACGTAAGAAGAGGTAAATCGGGAATCTACTTTCGTTAACACGAAAGATATGCCGCACATATTGATAACGAGGAAGTCTGCACCTTCGTACGTTTCCTCCTTGAAATCTGTATGCTCTATTATATACTAAGTAGCCCGATCATTGTTTCAGTAATGTTACCCTCTTGTTTGACCCCCTAACGATGAACAGATTCCAAATGCATGTCTCCCTTCCTGGGTTGTTTTTTGTGTTTTATTGCTTGGAATTCCTGAAGCAGACCACTGTGCCTTCCCTCCTCGTGGGTTAGGTCTCAAAACTAAACCGCTTTGTATCCAATGGCATAATTTATTCAGACAGCATCAGCATAAGACTATCAAACAAAGCCTTCCATTTACAGTTGCAGCACTCTAACCAGCACTGACCAAAGTGTAATCCACGGTCATGGTCCTAAATTACCAGCTGTCTGCTACTGTGGCAAAGTCCGTACTACACTTTCGATTCCGCAGCACCATTTTATCTGGTAACACTGTGTAGTTGCACAGTTGTGCTACCAGGTCTGTCCTCACACTGTCAACTTTATGTATCTCACTTCTCCTGTAGCGTAGATCACGAGGAGCCGAAGTAAATGAGTGTATTCTGCATGACGTAACATTCAGTATTCCCTTCTTTCATAGCTACTCTTCATGTGCATCGATACCAAATAGGAATGCGAAAACTCTTGCGAGTGAGAGAATGACAATAACAATCGTAACAAGAACAAGCAAATAATGAATGATGTTTATTCCAACGCAGAACGAGAATGGCTTTAAATATAAAAATCTGTATCTATATCTATATCCATATCTATTGATCTTTGAGTTGGCACAATGCAAATATATTCTTAGCATTTAGTTACTGAATTTAGTTCTGGGTGTTTGCAGAGAAAAGAAAAAGTCGGTACTTCTCGCTAGTGTAATATAATGTGAACCAGCAACTACCCTTTCCTTAGAACACGACTCAAGCAGGTCCTCAAGTAGGTAGCAAGGCACTGCTGCATTCTGTTCCCTGACATTGCTCTGATGACGGTTAATGCAGATAGTTCCGATTATGAAATACAAAACGTATTGCAGGTTAGTTCCTAGGATAGAAACATTAAATTTGCGTTGTAGACGGCACATGAACGTGACGACTATCCATATTACTCATCAATATAAAAAGACAATATTTTGGGAATTTAGCAGGATTACTCAAAATGAATTCTGAAATTGGGTGACTGACTGCACAGGTGCTAAACGTCGTCAAGAGTATACGATGTCCTAATCGCATTAGGAATATGAAGATCGTCTTCGACAGCTCGCAACTTTCACATTGCTATCTCCACCCTACTCCAGACAGCCCTCGGTGGAGTTGCACTACGTTGCCGATGTTATGGAAGGCCTTCAAACCGACAACAGACCACATATTGAAAAATACAAGCGAATTCTCTAGCAGCGTAAGGTTATTGTAAATAATCTAAAAATTATTGGAGAGGAACATTGTCCTATTCAAAAAAAGTAAAATGTTACACACTGTTGACGTCAAACGGACATTATCTATGTCCTGTCTTGTGTCCTACTCATCTATAATATCAAGTGTACTATGAAAATGATTATATATAATGGATGATGGGGTAATGCATTGATACCAGATGGTGGGGGCCGGCCGGTGTGGCCGTGCGGTTCTAGGCGCTTCAGTCTGGAACCGCGTGACCGCTACGGTCGCAGGTTCGAATCCTGCCTCGGGCATGGATGTGAGTGATGTCCTTAGGTTAGTTAGGTTTAAGTAGTTCTAAGTTCTAGGGGACTGATGACCTTAGAAGTTAAGTCCCATAGTGCTCAGAGCCATTTGAACCATTTGAACTATTTAACACAAAATGACATTAAAAATTAAAGTTATTCACGAGCAGCTAGTTGAGAATATGTATGAACATTAAATGACACGACGAACTGAAATAATATGACGAAGAGTTCAGCGCTCACTGGGAATAGAGCCCCACACATATCGTTGTTGACTACACACAAAGAGACGTCAGGTACCGAATTTTTATCCACCAGCTGCTCAGAATAGCATCTTGAACTTACAGTCATCTCGCAAATAGTTCTGTGTCTCACTGGGAGTTAAAAACGTCAGATATCGTTAGTGTTGACAACGAATGAAAATACATTAAAAATCCAAATTATTATCCACCAGCAGATAGGTGTTCTCATGATAGAGCTTGATAATACATAATTAAATCTTTAGTGCCGGGCCAGGATTCGATCCCATTCACGCGTAATATGTGAAGGTGTTGAGGAATCTGCAGTGTTGAACAAACAACAAATTTTAGCCGAGCTGTATTGCCACGAAGGGATCAAATTGCGCGTTAAGGGCGGTATAAGTTGCATTCCCAGTTTAGAACCAATTTTATCGGCATACAGAAGCTCAAATAAAAGATGGAATAAGTGTCCTGTGACCATACATAGCGTTTGTGTCGTCACTTGAAATAAATAACTAGTATAAGAAAGGTTACTGGTGACAGAGTTTCTACATGTCGCCACTCCAGACTTTATTGTGGTTCAACCTACCGTCTACTTGGTAAAGAAGGAATATCATCTTTAATGTGAATTTTCAGACCACGCAGCCATTATATCTCCTTCACTTGGTGTAGCCAGGAGAGAATGGAATCTGTCTCTCCCTATCTAAAATCATTGACGGAAGTGGGAATCGAACCCAGACCATAGGTATAACAACCTACCATCCGTCCAACAGACCACGAAATCCTTTTCTCTGCGAGTCATTCTTCTATCGTAACGCAGTTGCGCCACACTGGATGAGAATTCTGACACACAGGCTCCCTGTAGTAATTTGCAGCATTTTCAGTAAATTCATTTACTTGGTTGACCGAATCACCATGAAATAGCGGCCTCGACTATTTTGTAATCACAGAAATAAAATCACGTAACTGCCACCTACACACAACTGCCAACAGTGTAGGATGAAGAAGTTTAAATAGGAAGTGTTCCTTTCCACTTGAGCTATTCTATTGCGCTATCTGTTCCTAGAAAACGTCGTTCAGTCCAAAAGAAAAGCTGTAACTGTTTGTCTCTCAGAAGTCAAGACCTGGCCATATGCATAATCTTACAGTGCTGTGGAATCCAAAAGTTCTGGAGGAATAGTTGCCGAGCTCTGCAGCTGCTGTAGCTACGTGTCAGCTTGTAGCATAGATAAGATGTCGCGAGTGCGAATACATTCAGTGCTACATTTTTTAAAACGCAATTCTGCTCTCTGCTGAAGGTATCAATCTAATGGAACTTTGAACATAATTCCCTTCACTTCTCAACCCAAAGTAGTCGCATGTGGAAAAAGGGCTAACTACTGTGACATTTTGTTCTATTCAGGTTTAATAGACAGCAGGCAGCAGATGCATCTCGAAGATGTGCAGGGAGAGCGCATCGTGCCGTAATATGTCAGAAAAGTATTTTCTACATTAGCCGTCGTGTGGTAGTGATATTTTATTCTTCTTCAAACTTTGTTTGACAGCTTTAACTCAGAACAAGTTTTCTACATGCATGTAATCAATAAACTGCATGTGCAGTGTCAGACTGTCATAGGTAACATCAGAGAATTCGCATATATCGTTGATGATTAATTTCTTTCTCATGTTTACTATTGTTTTAACAACACTAAAGGAAACCTTACGAAAATTGTGCACTGTATTATAAGAAATGAAATAAAATTAACCATGATAACCTTACGACGAAAGTATCTGTACACAAGCATGCCTCTATCGACACGAATTAGTAAAATACTACTCACTTAGATTTTGATTGGGTCTGTGTTTAATTGGTATGCTGTGTCATACTCAAGAGGTATGCAAATGTGGCATTTCATAAATATAGTTACGTATTCCTAGAAACCCAAAATTCGCTTGGCAGCAGCGGAAAGAGGCCTTACCTGTTGTGCAGCATTGTAAGTTTTTCAACATTGCACTATGAGCTGAAAGCATTTTCTTGCGATTTCCTTATTGATGTTTGATCTGACTGCTTGTAGCTCTTTCACAGAAGGGATAAAAACGTTACAGTCAGTGAGACTGGAACTGCGAACCGTAACACACGCTTCTTCACAGGTCAGCACGTTACCACAGAGCTGGCGAGGCGGTATGGTTCTTAGCTTCCTATTACGAGGGCAATAGTAACTAGAACTCGTAAACCGCTATTTGAAGGTCGAGATTAGTTGCGGTTTCCACCTGCAACGACTTTCCTGGGCTGAAAACCGTAAATTTTCAATCTTTTGTTACCCTTCAAGCGATAATAACTCAGATTATTCAATGGAAATGACAGGTAAAATCAAGTGAACTTTGAGGCTTAATTCCGTGCACACCAGGAAGTAACTCGTCGATCACAGAGTTGCCAAACATACGTTGCCTTGTTGCCAAATCTCAGTTACAGTACCAGCAGGAAGAAGACGAACCGATGTGATCCTACAGCGGTCTGGGAAGTGACCATAGTTGGTGTCTCCAAGTCGCGGCTGCTACGGCCTGGAATACGTAATGCGTCTGATTCGCTTTCTGTAACTAGGTTTAGGGACTGGAGCGTAGTTACTAATAATACTCAGAACTGACTGCAAACTGAGCATCATAAATCAGTAACTCTCATTGTTGTTTTTATATTTCTTTCGTAAGTGTACTCAAAACTAAGAAAGTCATTCACAGGCGTTTTCGTGCCTCGCCGATAGTCGAGCACAACATACAAATAAAAATAAAAAAGAATGTGTGTGTGTGTGTATGTGTGTGTGTGCTTGTGTGTTTGTGTGTGTGTGTGTGTGTGTGAGAGAGAGAGAGAGAGAGAGAGAGAGAGAGAGAGAGAGAGGGATAAATAAAAAGCAATGAGAGAGAGTGTAAAAAATTGTTGTAAAGAAATTGAATCATGGTATTTAAAGAAATCTTTCATTAAAATGACACGTTCCACATCATTACGAAATGTGATTAGATTAGATTAGATTACATTAGATTAACCCTTGTTCCATAGATCGTGAATACGACATCATATTGATGATTAGCCATGAAGAGTCATGAATTACCGAAATTTTGGCCAATACCAGTAACCAAATCTAAACTTGAAAATAAAAGACGACAATTTTTGTAATAAACCGTGACTCCTATCAAGACCCTTTCGTCCCTGTTATCTAACCACGAAAGATGTCTGATATACCTCCATTCTGAAGTAACAAAGTGTGCATGCATTTAAAGATGAAGTGCATGATGTGAAGTTCTGTGACGGAGATACGAACCCAACATGTAATCCGATTGTTAACTAAGAAAAATCAAATGTTACGTATCGGTTTTTCTTACGAGCCGCTAGGTGTCTGAATCTAAAATAAGGATACAAACTTTTGTGCCTAAGCGACAATCGAACTGCACACCTACCGTGCATCCACGAATATAGCTTAAGTATCAGTTGCTTACTCATGAACAGTAAGATGTGTGCGTGTTTGACCAGAAATAACGACACCTGTTGCGATTGTTGGAAACACATGAACAGACATTGAAATTGCGCGTTAATTTTCACTAGCAGGTGGGTGTGCACTTGATAAAGCTAGAAATGAAATTATGAATATTTTTGTACTGGATCAGGTTTCAGACCCACATACTTACCTTTGGAGGAGACCTAGAGAAGATTGCAGTCTTGGGAAAAGGAACGAAATGACTGAACTATACTGTTGCGAGAGATTCAGATCCTCGAAAGAGGAGATACGAATTCGAATCACAGTCCAGCACCAAATTTTTAAACGTCTCTAGTTCAATCAAGTACAAGTAAAATAAGAGCCCTGTCCCTTTAAATGGCTATCGGTTCATCAAATAAAATAAAATTTCCTAATGTAAGTAAGCTTACTGGCGACTGTATTTCTGTTTACCATGACTTCCGCTGTGTCATTTCCCAACGTAAACCGGCTCTGCCCAGTTGGTAATGAAGGAACGTGATGTTTAATGCGGATTCTGGATTATAACGTCTTTCTCTTGAGGTTACCAGAGGTAAAATAAATCTGTTTGTGCCTCTTAAAAGTAAATGCCTGAACCCACGCATTGCACTTGTGATAGCTCGTTCCACCATACCATTGTGGCCACATTACCCAGCCCCAAGAGTGTGCTGTAACGGATGATGTGCTTAGCTTACAAAATTAGTCACGGTGGAAAAAATGCAAGTCTATTAAATGGTCAAGTAGAAGCAAGCTTCTGACGCAGAGATTATGCTATTCTCATGTCAGCAGGATGTAAAGACTCTTCTAGGCATCATAGGCTGAATGTGAAGCCATTTTGATTTTTCACAAATTCAGCAAATTTCTTAGTTCGAGAGAATCCACTGTGAAGTGTGAAGTTGCCGGATAATTCGATTATTACTGTTATTATTACTATCATTTTATTCATACCGCTGCTGGAACACGACCGTAGTCTTCAGGTAAAACGCGAGACCAGCTAATATGACGTCTGGCGACCGAAAGCACATATCGACAAAATTTTTATCGCCCCTTTCCTCTCGGTGCTGAAGCTATGAGTGTAATTCAAGCGAATCTACAATATCATATTAGCTGGTTTCGCGTTTTACCTCAAGACTACGGTCGTAGTCAAGAGTAATGCACTAAGACTGGAGTCAAGACTTCCTCTGGGAAGTGCTGCAGTCTACATGTTGCTAGATCGAGCATATTGCCAGACATAGAATTCTGAGAGGAGCACGACTGTATTGTCCACCTTACGTGAACGACTCGGCTGTCAGTTTTTTGGTCTGAGACTGTATCTACAACACATATTGCACGCTGAAGAGCCAGAAGAATTTAAAAAAAAAAGTAGTTTATGAGAGCAACGTTAACCATAGCGTTCGAAGTATTCATAGTATTGTATACGTGTGTGTAAACGCCTTCCAATGACCACTCAAGAAAGACAAGGATACACAGTCTAGCTCCAATATTATAAATACGCCTCAGTTTGTGGATGAACTCAGACCTAGGTTGATAGTAATTGTGAAAATTTAGCAGCACTGTACCCATTGGTGTTAAACTCGTTTTCAACCAATGATTCCCACAGCTACAGGGATACTACTTGTGATACCTCTTAGACAAAATACTTAAGCAGTGTTATCAGACGAAAAGATCAACCTGACACAAACTGTGGGAAGTTTGTTTTACAACCTTCGTACCTGGATATTCAGCTTTTTCCTATTTGAGATATCTGTGAACGTTGCTGCTTAAGACGATTCAAGCAGAAACTAAATTCCCTCAGCTTCGACAATGTTTAAAGAAATCGTCTTATTGGCACTAAATCGTGGTTTGTGAATTGTTTACCGGCCGTACTCTGCCGTATTTTGCCGGTTGGAAGGCAAAAGCTTACTGACAAATGTCACACAGACATTACTGTTACAGTGTACTTATGGAGCCAAATGAGTGAATTGCGTATTTTCCGGTGAGAAAGAGCACTGGCAAACAGTCTTCGCTACATTAGGTTATTTAAACTGGTGTCACTCTGAGCTAGAATGTATGGTCAGCGACTAAGTGTAAGGTCAACGTTTCGGATGCGAGTTTTGCGACTGTGAAATACTTTCCTACATTATAGAAGCGAATGTTAAATTTGAACTAATATTGCGAAAATTTTGTACTTGGACAGCTTAGAATGAAAATACTTCTGTTTATTTCAAAGGGAAACAATAGATTTTCTAAAACACTGTCTGTCATACACAACTTGAAACAGGTCATGTCGACCAAATCATGTGGAAGAACTAACAGCAACGTATATCGGAAGGCAGTAAGATCTCTTGCCTTTTGGTTTGTCAGTACTCAATAGCCATTTCTAGGCAAAAGTAAATGAAGAAAGGCAGTGCGTTTTTGTTACCAAGTAACGTCTTCGTCAATTACTTTAGTTTTAAAGTAATCTACGAGTAATTGCTGGTGTTTGATATTAACATGAAAAGGATTCCGTAGACAGGGAAAGAACCTGTTCTTGGGAAACTACATCTATAGTGACCAAAAGGCATTAAATGATGTTCAAGCACTTGTGTTACAGCAGCGGTATGAATAGAATGATATTAATAATAACAGTAATAATCGAATTATCCGGCAACTTCACACTTCACAGTGGATTCTCTCGAACTAAGAAATTTGCTGAATTTGTGAAAAATCAAAATGGCTTCACATTCAGCCTATGATGCCTAGAAGAGTCTTTACATCCAGCTGACATGAGAATAGCATAATCTCTGCGTCAGAAGCTTGCTTCTACTTGACCATTTAATAGACTCGCATTTTTTCCACCGTGACTAATTTTGTAAGCTAAGCACATCATCCGTTACAGCACACTCTTGGGGCTGGGTAATGTGGCCACAATGGTATGGTGGAACGAGCTATCACAGGTGCAATGCGTGGGTTCAGGCATTTACTTTTAAGAGGCACAAACAGATTTATTTTACCTCTGGTAACCTCAAGAGAAAGACGTTATAATCCAGAATCCGCATTAAACATCACGTTCCTTCATTACCAACTGGGCAGAGCCGGTTTACGTTGGGAAATGACACAGCGGAAGTCATGGTAAACAGAAATACAGTCGCCAGTAAGCTTACTTACATTAGGAAATTTTATTTTATTTGATGAACCGATAGCCATTTAAAGGGACAGGGCTCTTATTTTACTTGTACTTGATTGAACTAGAGACGTTTAAAAATTTGGTGCTGGACTGTGATTCGAATTCGTATCTCCTCTTTCGAGGATCTGAATCTCTCGCAACAGTATAGTTCAGTCATTTCGTTCCTTTTCCCAAGACTGCAATCTTCTCTAGGTCTCCTCCAAAGGTAAGTATGTGGGTCTGAAACCTGATCCAGTACAAAAATATTCATAATTTCATTTCTAGCTTTATCAAGTGCACACCCACCTGCTAGTGAAAATTAACGCGCAATTTCAATGTCTGTTCATGTGTTTCCAACAATCGCAACAGGTGTCGTTATTTCTGGTCAAACACGCACACATCTTACTGTTCATGAGTAAGCAACTGATACTTAAGCTATATTCGTGGATGCACGGTAGGTGTGCAGTTCGATTGTCGCTTAGGCACAAAAGTTTGTATCCTTATTTTAGATTCAGACACCTAGCGGCTCGTAAGAAAAACCGATACGTAACATTTGATTTTTCTTAGTTAACAATCGGATTACATGTTGGGTTCGTATCTCCGTCACAGAACTTCACATCATGCACTTCATCTTTAAATGCATGCACACTTTGTTACTTCAGAATGGAGGTATATCAGACATCTTTCGTGGTTAGATAACAGGGACGAAAGGGTCTTGATAGGAGTCACGGTTTATTACAAAAATTGTCGTCTTTTATTTTCAAGTTTAGATTTGGTTACTGGTATTGGCCAAAATTTCGGTAATTCATGACTCTTCATGGCTAATCATCAATATGATGTCGTATTCACGATCTATGGAACAAGGGTTAATCTAATGTAATCTAATCTAATCTAATCACATTTCGTAATGATGTGGAACGTGTCATTTTAATGAAAGATTTCTTTAAATACCATGATTCAATTTCTTTACAACAATTTTTTACACTCTCTCTCATTGCTTTTTATTTATCCCTCTCTCTCTCTCTCTCTCTCTCTCTCTCTCTCTCTCTCTCTCTCTCACACACACACACACACACACACACACACAAACACACAAGCACACACACACATACACACACACACACATTCTTTTTTATTTTTATTTGTATGTTGTGCTCGACTATCGGCGAGGCACGAAAACGCCTGTGAATGACTTTCTTAGTTTTGAGTACACTTACGAAAGAAATATAAAAACAACAATGAGAGTTACTGATTTATTATGCTCAGTTTGCAGTCAGTTCTGAGTATTATTAGTAACTACGCTCCAGTCCCTAAACCTAGTTACAGAAAGCGAATCAGACGCATTACGTATTCCAGGCCGTAGCAGCCGCGACTTGGAGACACCAGCTATGGTCACTTCCCAGACCGCTGTAGGATCACATCGGTTCGTCTTCTTCCTGCTGGTACTGTAACTGAGATTTGGCAACAAGGCAACGTATGTTTGGCAACTCTGTGATCGACGAGTTACTTCCTGGTGTGCACGGAATTAAGCCTCAAAGTTCACTTGATTTTACCTGTCATTTCCATTGAATAATCTGAGTTATTATCGCTTGAAGGGTAACAAAAGATTGAAAATTTACGGTTTTCAGCCCAGGAAAGTCGTTGCAGGTGGAAACCGCAACTAATCTCGACCTTCAAATAGCGGTTTACGAGTTCTAGTTACTATTGCCCTCGTAATAGGAAGCTAAGACCCATACCGCCTCGCCAGCTCTGTGGTAACGTGCTGACCTGTGAAGAAGCGTGTGTTACGGTTCGCAGTTCCAGTCTCACTGACTGTAACGTTTTTATCCCTTCTGTGAAAGAGCTACAAGCAGTCAGATCAAACATCAATAAGGAAATCGCAAGAAAATGCTTTCAGCTCATAGTGCAATGTTGAAAAACTTACAATGCTGCACAACAGGTAAGGCCTCTTTCCGCTGCTGCCAAGCGAATTTTGGGTTTCTAGGAATACGTAACTATATTTATGAAATGCCACATTTGCATACCTCTTGAGTATGACACAGCATACCAATTAAACACAGACCCAATCAAAATCTAAGTGAGTAGTATTTTACTAATTCGTGTCGATAGAGGCATGCTTGTGTACAGATACTTTCGTCGTAAGGTTATCATGGTTAATTTTATTTCATTTCTTATAATACAGTGCACAATTTTCGTAAGGTTTCCTTTAGTGTTGTTAAAACAATAGTAAACATGAGAAAGAAATTAATCATCAACGATATATGCGAATTCTCTGATGTTACCTATGACAGTCTGACACTGCACATGCAGTTTATTGATTACATGCATGTAGAAAACTTGTTCTGAGTTAAAGCTGTCAAACAAAGTTTGAAGAAGAATAAAATATCACTACCACACGACGGCTAATGTAGAAAATACTTTTCTGACATATTACGGCACGATGCGCTCTCCCTGCACATCTTCGAGATGCATCTGCTGCCTGCTGTCTATTAAACCTGAATAGAACAAAATGTCACAGTAGTTAGCCCTTTTTCCACATGCGACTACTTTGGGTTGAGAAGTGAAGGGAATTATGTTCAAAGTTCCATTAGATTGATACCTTCAGCAGAGAGCAGAATTGCGTTTTAAAAAATGTAGCACTGAATGTATTCGCACTCGCGACATCTTATCTATGCTACAAGCTGACACGTAGCTACAGCAGCTGCAGAGCTCGGCAACTATTCCTCCAGAACTTTTGGATTCCACAGCACTGTAAGATTATGCATATGGCCAGGTCTTGACTTCTGAGAGACAAACAGTTACAGCTTTTCTTTTGGACTGAACGACGTTTTCTAGGAACAGATAGCGCAATAGAATAGCTCAAGTGGAAAGGAACACTTCCTATTTAAACTTCTTCATCCTACACTGTTGGCAGTTGTGTGTAGGTGGCAGTTACGTGATTTTATTTCTGTGATTACAAAATAGTCGAGGCCGCTATTTCATGGTGATTCGGTCAACCAAGTAAATGAATTTACTGAAAATGCTGCAAATTACTACAGGGAGCCTGTGTGTCAGAATTCTCATCCAGTGTGGCGCAACTGCGTTACGATAGAAGAATGACTCGCAGAGAAAAGGATTTCGTGGTCTGTTGGACGGATGGTAGGTTGTTATACCTATGGTCTGGGTTCGATTCCCACTTCCGTCAATGATTTTAGATAGGGAGAGACAGATTCCATTCTCTCCTGGCTACACCAAGTGAAGGAGATATAATGGCTGCGTGGTCTGAAAATTCACATTAAAGATGATATTCCTTCTTTACCAAGTAGACGGTAGGTTGAACCACAATAAAGTCTGGAGTGGCGACATGTAGAAACTCTATCACCAGTAACCTTTCTTATACTAGTTATTTATTTCAAGTGACGACACAAACGCTATGTATGGTCACAGGACACTTATTCCATCTTTTATTTGAGCTTCTGTATGCCGATAAAATTGGTTCTAAACTGAGAATGCAACTTATACCGCCCTTAACGCGCAATTTGATCCCTTCGTGGCAATACAGCTCGGCTAAAATTTGTTGTTTGTTCAAAACTGCAGATTCCTCAACACCTTCACATATTACGCGTGAATGGGATCGAATCCTGGCCCGGCACTAAAGATTTAATTATGTATTATCAAGCTCTATCATGAGAACACCTATCTGCTGGTGGATAATAATTTGGATTTTTAATGTATTTTCATTCGTTGTCAACACTAACGATATCTGACGTTTTTAACTCCCAGTGAGACACAGAACTATTTGCGAGATGACTGTAAGTTCAAGATGCTATTCTGAGCAGCTGGTGGATAAAAATTCGGTACCTGACGTCTCTTTGTGTGTAGACAACAACGATATGTGTGGGGCTCTATTCCCAGTGAGCGCTGAACTCTTCGTCATATTATTTCAGTTCGTCGTGTCATTTAATGTCCATACATATTCTCAACTAGCTGCTCGTGAATAACTTTAATTTTTAATGTCATTTTGTGTTAAATAGTTCAAATGGTTCAAATGGCTCTGAGCACTATGGGACTTAACTTCTAAGGTCATCAGTCCCCTAGAACTTAGAACTACTTAAACCTAACTAACCTAAGGACATCACTCACATCCATGCCCGAGGCAGGATTCGAACCTGCGACCGTAGCGGTCACGCGGTTCCAGACTGAAGCGCCTAGAACCGCACGGCCACACCGGCCGGCCCCCACCATCTGGTATCAATGCATTACCCCATCATCCATTATATATAATCATTTTCATAGTACACTTGATATTATAGATGAGTAGGACACAAGACAGGACATAGATAATGTCCGTTTGACGTCAACAGTGTGTAACATTTTACTTTTTTTGAATAGGACAATGTTCCTCTCCAATAATTTTTAGATTATTTACAATAACCTTACGCTGCTAGAGAATTCGCTTGTATTTTTCAATATGTGGTCTGTTGTCGGTTTGAAGGCCTTCCATAACATCGGCAACGTAGTGCAACTCCACCGAGGGCTGTCTGGAGTAGGGTGGAGATAGCAATGTGAAAGTTGCGAGCTGTCGAAGACGATCTTCATATTCCTAATGCGATTAGGACATCGTATACTCTTGACGACGTTTAGCACCTGTGCAGTCAGTCACCCAATTTCAGAATTCATTTTGAGTAATCCTGCTAAATTCCCAAAATATTGTCTTTTTATATTGATGAGTAATATGGATAGTCGTCACGTTCATGTGCCGTCTACAACGCAAATTTAATGTTTCTATCCTAGGAACTAACCTGCAATACGTTTTGTATTTCATAATCGGAACTATCTGCATTAACCGTCATCAGAGCAATGTCAGGGAACAGAATGCAGCAGTGCCTTGCTACCTACTTGAGGACCTGCTTGAGTCGTGTTCTAAGGAAAGGGTAGTTGCTGGTTCACATTATATTACACTAGCGAGAAGTACCGACTTTTTCTTTTCTCTGCAAACACCCAGAACTAAATTCAGTAACTAAATGCTAAGAATATATTTGCATTGTGCCAACTCAAAGATCAATAGATATGGATATAGATATAGATACAGATTTTTATATTTAAAGCCATTCTCGTTCTGCGTTGGAATAAACATCATTCATTATTTGCTTGTTCTTGTTACGATTGTTATTGTCATTCTCTCACTCGCAAGAGTTTTCGCATTCCTATTTGGTATCGATGCACATGAAGAGTAGCTATGAAAGAAGGGAATACTGAATGTTACGTCATGCAGAATACACTCATTTACTTCGGCTCCTCGTGATCTACGCTACAGGAGAAGTGAGATACATAAAGTTGACAGTGTGAGGACAGACCTGGTAGCACAACTGTGCAACTACACAGTGTTACCAGATAAAATGGTGCTGCGGAATCGAAAGTGTAGTACGGACTTTGCCACAGTAGCAGACAGCTGGTAATTTAGGACCATGACCGTGGATTACACTTTGGTCAGTGCTGGTTAGAGTGCTGCAACTGTAAATGGAAGGCTTTGTTTGATAGTCTTATGCTGATGCTGTCTGAATAAATTATGCCATTGGATACAAAGCGGTTTAGTTTTGAGACCTAACCCACGAGGAGGGAAGGCACAGTGGTCTGCTTCAGGAATTCCAAGCAATAAAACACAAAAAACAACCCAGGAAGGGAGACATGCATTTGGAATCTGTTCATCGTTAGGGGGTCAAACAAGAGGGTAACATTACTGAAACAATGATCGGGCTACTTAGTATATAATAGAGCATACAGATTTCAAGGAGGAAACGTACGAAGGTGCAGACTTCCTCGTTATCAATATGTGCGGCATATCTTTCGTGTTAACGAAAGTAGATTCCCGATTTACCTCTTCTTACGTGTCAAATGAAATGAATGCCATGTGGAATAGAATATTTGTTGACTGCGTCTCTTCTTGCTTCCATCCTTACCAACATATTTCTTCATTCTCGTGGTAATCATGACATTCTATGTGTATGCTGCAAAAGATTGCAAGTGGACAAATTCGACATCGAGGTGCAAAGCGTTATATTCAATTCGAATAAGCTTCCGGTGTATTTTTACTTCGTTTGTATTTTTAGATGATTATGAACGTTACGGAAAATTATCTCACATGCTTTATGTTGAATGAGAAACATTGAATGATCCGTTTTGCTTTCCCTACGTTGAAATGATATAATGTCGGCGTCAACAGCCTTCTTCCACGCCGGAAGCTGAAACTTGTATGATTCTGGATTAATGATAATTGAATGTCTCATATGTATACATAGCCCACAAGGCGACGTCAGAAACCATCAGGGGAGAACGCCGCATAAAAACCAAACGTGCGCGCGCGTCTCCACTCTGAAGAACCGTATCGGAGAATCACGGCAAGCATTTCGCTGAAGAGCTGCCTCGTCAGAGAGCCTAGAAATGGCAGCGTCGTAGCAAGTATTTGTCAATACTCTGATAGTGCATTTACTTCCGGGTGTAGGTCGGCGTTGCCTCGCTAAATTCACTTGACATTCGTTTTCCACATCGAAGACTCGTACGATATAATCCACTGCAAGATGACACAATTAGAAAGTATATTTAATTTCTGGACTCCAAGAACGGCGTTCTTCACATAAGTAACACCTGTTTGTGTGTGCATTCGGGAGGACGACGGTGCAATCCCGCGCCCGGCCATCCTGATTTAGGTTTTCAATGATTTCCCTAAATCGCTTCAGGCAAATGCCGGGATGGTTCCTTAGGAAGAGCACGGCCGATTTCCTTCCCCATCCTTCCCTAATCCGAGCTTGTGCTCCGTCTCTAATGACATCGTTGTCGACGGGACGTTAAAACAGTAATCTCCACCTCCTCTGTTCGTGTGTTTAAGGTTGCGTTTTGAGGCTCAGGCAACATCGCAGTGACTATATTCCGCCTCTGGCCGCCAGTGTGTCGTTAGCTCAGAGGTTCCCTTGAGCGTTGCAGTGCTTGTACTATAAGACATAGCAGTTCGTATCACGGTAGAAGCCGCTGACTACGACTTTTTATTTTCCATTTTAATTAATGGAGTTGCAAACTGCTAGTAAAAATTTCTTATGCGAAATCTGAAGAATGCCTTTAAACATCAATCTTCGTCCGATTTCGACTTAGTAAATTAAGTTAATATCATGGATTTCTGCTTTGCAAATTCCAAGTTGCTTCACTGTAAAATAGACCCTGAAAAGATTCAAACCGACTGTCAACGATATAAATTTGAGCTTTGTTCGTCATATAGGTCTAACATGTCAGAAGGTTGTTTATGAAGTGCACATGTTCATTAATATAGTTCCCTTCTTCTAAATTTTTGCAATAGCATTTAACTGTAGAAGTTTTCTAACACCGGCGTTAGCAATTCCTTTCCGTTCTCTGAAACCTTCAAAACGACAAATTTTTCTGGTTTAAATCTGATGACCTTAACTATCACTTCCGATCAACAATAAATACTTCATGAACCCATACATGGAACTCCAAATGTGCAGTGTTCCTGCACTGCTACAGAGCATGCATTGCAAGGTATTCACACAGTTTATCGCATAGACTTACCATAAGGAATGAAACAAGAACTGTAATACACTTTACACCACAGACGCTCACTCTGGCTTGACGAAAACATCCAAACATTGACCAAAAGTTGCACAAATAATTGAGTTTGAAAGGAAAAGAAACGAGGTATGAAGCATTTATAAATTCATCGAATGTAGTGAGGTGGTTTAATTTCGTCCCAGTCTATAAAATTAATTTCGGGCCATACTCAGCTCTTGCCGATTAATGTAATATAATACCCGCCTACTAATCAGGGCGTCTGTCTCCGTTGCTTTTGAGCGTGAATGGAAATTGTAGAAATTTTCTGTGGAGCAACATTTAATAATAAAGCGTTTTAAATCATCAAAAGCGATGAGCGGTAGCAGGCGCTTTCGATAAAGAACGGGGGAGTGCAGCGCCGCTGCTGTCGCCACGGCCGCTGCCAGTAGCCAGCAAATGGATCCCGGAGCTTTGCCGCATACGGCGTCCAGAGGAGGACAGTCTGCAGGAAATCTGCCGCAAAATCGTTACTGGATAAAATTTTGATATCGGTGTATCACAAAGCGAAATAGATTGAATCTGCGCTACCATTACATTCACGTCTTCAGCATTCAGACAGAAGAGGCTATAAAAATATTTTATGCCAGCTGCTCTCGATCCACTGACATTATGAACAGAAACAACGCACGCTACCGCTAGACCACAGGCGTAATCAGCCTAGAGTTTCTCTATCAAGGGACAAGTTTTCCTCCAGGAAGTGCCGCAGTCTACAGTGTTGCCAGATTGTGCAGATAACCGGACTTAGAGAATTAGCGAGTTGGCCAGTTTTTTTGTCCCATGTCGCGATCGGCGCGGACTTAGCCTCTGAAGCGGCCGGCCGCCGGTCAAGTTTTATGTCAAAGAGTGTACGTATCTGTGAACAATGTCAAATGACAGTCTATGTTACGTGATGCAGAAATGACCTCTGTCCGATTAATTGTTTGTTCTTCTGCAGATGAAGAGCGCTGAAATTCTAAAGCCAGTTGTACATTTTCATCCTTTAACATTAAATAGGAATTTTGAAAGTCAATAATTGCGTCGTGTTGTACTAGAAAATTCGTACCTACAATAAGGTCTGTTGTCAATAAGGGAACAATCCAAAAATTTGAGTGGAACGTATGACCTGCAATACAAAATGATAAGTGTGTCTGTAACTTTACATCTACTCCTTTACCAGATACTGCACCTTTTACTTTAGTTTTGCCTAATGGTAATGTAGGATAGGTATTCTCTTTGTTACATTCGTTGAAAGTTTCCTCATTTATAACCGACATAGGTGATCCAGAATCGATTACTGCTGAAAATTTGGATGATCCAATCTTTACTTCAATGACAGGGTGTGAAATGGTTTTTTGAATAACTGGTTTTTCCTTGCAAAAGAGTGTCTCGGATGTCGTCCAAAGTAATAACATTTTCGTGAACAAGATTCTGTGTGTCAAAGTATTGCTTGCGTTGCTGGAAGATGCAACCTGTACTGTATCTAGTCAAATTCTATCTGACGTGCTATTATTTGCGGGAGGATGCTGTGGCATTTCGACTATTTATACTGTTCTGTAATTTCGTCCTGACGCATTAGGTTCGGGATGATACCGACTACCTGGTTCATTCATGACAATATGTTGTTGCGGATGATTTTGCTGCTGGTAAGACCGACTGTTATTAAACGTACACTTAAAATTGTGCTCATTACTTTTACGTCTGTCATGATAGTTATTTCTATACGGTGCATTGCGATATGAGTTAAAATGGTGTGTTTTCTGTACGTACTGATTTCCTTGTTGCTGTGTGTTACTATTTGGTGGAGCCGACGCTATACGTGTAGGCGGCGAAACATTAAAGCTTGGTTGACCTTGCACATTACATTGTTGGTTAGGTATGCTAACCGGCTGGTTTTGTTGCTGTTGTTGGGAAAAACCTGTATTGTTACCAAAATGTGTTTGCGACTGCTGAAAATTTTGTACATACTGATGATTAAAATTTTGTTTGTTATTAAAATTACGGCGGTAGTTGTCATTTCGGGAGTGTCTAAAGAAAACTGTCACTTTCGGTAAAATTGGTCATATCAGGTTTTCTTTACTCATTCCTAATTCTAGATAGATCGATAGTTGAAGAGCTGTTTTGATAGATATAAAGGATAGTAGAAGAGAAGGCTGCAGTGCAGAAAACTAAAGATGAAATAGCAGTACTACGGCTCGGGGCCCTGTGCACGCTACGGCACATATTCATCAAAGTGTAATGAATCCGCTGAGGTCAATTACGCACTGCAAATAAATTTTATTTTCTGCATTACAGGCAATGCTGGTGAAAATTCAAAAACAAATTGTTGTATCCAGGCCAATTATAGTTTCTGCATTACACGCCAAGCTGATAAAAATACAAAAGCAAATTGTCATATCCAGTCCAAACGATGTATTTGTGTTCTGTCATTTATAAATGCCTTAGATTCTTTTACGGATAAAAATTGCTTATAATCAACTTTATCGTCTCTGAATGTGTGAACAGGTTCAGGATTGAATGAGAATCTATTTGTCTGTGTCTGTTCGGATTCTAAATCATGTAGTCTATAAATTACCTAAATTATACTGGCTGTGTGAGTCTGACAAAAGTTCGGAAAATGGCGTATGCTGTGATGTGTTAGTGACTGAAACATTTTTCATTTCTGTCACTTTAAAACGTTCGTCAATTTGGGTGATCTGTTGGTCAAATTTCTTATCGACTTCCGTATTCAGCGTGTGTGAAACTTCTGCTGACATTAATTTAAACTCGTCGCGTATCTGTGTTGCGTTTTCTGAACATTGTTCAGTGACTGCACTACTTTCATCTCTAAGTGATTCTGTTGTGGCTGCATGTGTATTACTTAATTCTTGTGCAACAGATCTAATTTCTTCACTACTGTTACTAGCACAAGCCTTAATTTCCTCACATAATTGTCCTTTAGTATCATGGCGTTGCACGGTAACGGCTGTAATCTGTTCACTAAGTTATTTGTTCTGCTCATTAAGATTGTCGTGTCTTTTATTCGTCTGTTTGAAACTTTCATTAAATTGTTTGATCGACCTGTCATATTTTTCATTGAGTTGTTTGCACTATTCATTAAGTTCTTTGAAGTAGTTGTCTTGTCTTTCATTCTGTTGTTTGGAATTTTCATTAATTTGTTGTTTGAAATTTTCATCAAGTTGTAGCAATAACGCCATAACTTGATCCATGCCAATATTACCTACTCTATTGTCTGTGCTGTTTAATGGCGTACCTGCAATTGTCACGTTTTGTGTAACAATTTGGTCATTCTCTGATTCTTGAAAAGGTTTGTCAATTGAATGTGCACTGTTGGTCACTACACCGGAATCAAATAAATCTGACGTATTCTGACTACACTGTTCATTTTCGTTAGAAACATTTATCTGTTCGTTACGTAAATTTTGCAAAGTGGGTGTGTCAAACTAGGCAGCGTTCATTGTATCGGAACGTGCCGCGTCATCAATTGTTACATTTACTGTAGACATAATTGAATTTGTTTGCTCATCATTAGGATCAAAATCAGTATTAGTGATCGGCACGCACTGATTATCTATAATTAGGGGATTATCACTATTAGACTGAGTGTCGCTAGTATTATCTGTCAAATTATTCGAGTCGGCTATTTCACTCATTGCACATCGCGATGTACTGTTAACAGTTTTTCGCGGCATTTTTCACAAATCAAAATTAAGCACAAAATGAAACAAAGACAAAGCGAAATGGAACAAACACAATTGCAACAAAGAGCAATAAATTGCCGATGATCTGTGAAAGAAAAAGTGACAAATTAGTAAATGCGTTGCGCCAGATGCAAACTACATTTAAGTAAATAAGAGCAGATATATGACTACGTCTCAGAAATTCACAAAGAAATACGATCCTGGCCGGTTGTCGTCAAGTGTAACCTCCCAACAAAATAATTTAAAAATCATTAATATTAAATAAATATCGTCATTCAGTTTAACCTCCCAACAAAATTCCTTCTCATTTGTAACCCCGTTACAAACTTCTTTTCACATTAACCTCCACACAAAACTCTTTCTGATTTATCTAAGCTCAAAACTCATTCACATTTAGCGTAACCTCAAAACAGAATAAAATTACGTAACCTCTCAACAGTAAAAATTATAATTATGTCGTTTTCATTCAGTGTAACGTCCCAATAAAAAAATGAATTCAGTAACCTGGTAATAAAACAATGTAACTAACCTCTCCATTAAATTGTCACTCACTTATGACATTTCAATAATTCACTGTGAATTTAACCTGGTAAATTTTGGACGACAGCAGTGCTGCGTCATGGCCCTGAAAGATCATTCTGAATAAAAAAAAGGAAAAATACGTACCTCAATGAAGTCGACGGGTATATCTGTTCTTACAATAAATTTTTCCGGCACAGCTCTGTGCAATGCTGGCCGACCTATCTGTCATTTATGAAAGGAAGCAACTGATTTTTGTATTGCAATAATCGGGATGATCATGGATGGGAGAAATTAGTAAATTCTTTAAATTGAAATGAATGGTTGTTAAAAGTTACTTTTTATGAGAAAGATTATTATTACGAGATTTTTTTAAAACATTTACATGGGACTTACATTAATACTCAAGGTCCGACATCGCTGCACCGCGACCGGGCCAGCCAACACGATACACCATACCAGACCAGAGCAGACTCCAGACTAGCAACAACTTACTGCTACAGCTACACAGTTCCTACTGCAGTCAACACTGCTCTCTGGTCAGAGATTTTCTTATACCTTGCATATTGCAGGAGCGATACACCTCTTACAAAGTGACTAACGGTCTTACTTGTGTTGGTATTCTTGATGTTATCAATTTAAGCAGTCAAGTTTTGACATGAATCCGAGGAATTTCTAGTAGTTCAAGATGCTCATTTTCTTAATAATTGCTAGATATGTAAAGCAAACACATTCCTTGAAGTAACATTATTCTGAATATTTTCTTGGAATTTGTTAAAGCTATTTATGAAACAGTGTGTTTAGTTTTATCTTTTTCAAGGAGACCATTATTTTTACCCTTTTCTTTTTGAAGATATCGTTATTTTGAAGTATATGTGAGACCTGAAATTTTTTCCCCTTTCTTGAGATTTCATTAACACTAATACAAGTATTTAGTTAAGGTTGCTATGTCAAATTAAGCTTGAATATTGTTAAATTTTCTGTTAAAATATTTTAACTGTGAATGATGTTGCCGTAGTTACCATTGATTTCCCCTTCCACGCCACAGCGCTTGTGTAGGTCTTTACCTTCCATCTGGTAAAACCCATTTCAAGCGTTTCACAACCTAATTACAGCAGTATGTACTTTCGCAGAGAACTCTGGATGCATTTAATCATTCGATCAGTGGCAGGGTGGCAGTTCACATTCTGGATGGCTACAATCGAAGCGCTAGATTGTTTTCTGCAATCAACTGTTGATCTATTCACAAGTCACTAAAAAAAGGTTACTGAAATCAAGACCCAATTTAACGATAAGATATTGAAAAATCCTATGTTCACTGGAACGGAAAATTGTTATCAGCAACAGGTAACGTAATGGTGCAAATACTTCAGGTGAATCTCTTAACTGTGATAATTGGCAATTTCTTGGAGCGTATTTATTGCGATCTGTGACTGGAGAATAACAGGCTACAGCTCTGCACGACACTCTCTCTGGATGGAGTTTCCAGTCCTATCAGTTTTTGACAAAGCAGCGCCAAATATAGTAAGTTTTAAAGATGCGTAAGTTTTAAGTGAAAACTTTTTGGATAAAAGCCCTGTTTTATTTACATCCCATAGGAAATCATTGTAAAATGTGTTTTTGAGGAAAAGATGAACAATCTTTTAAAAATATTTCAGAATGTTTGATCTGCAGTCGTTAAAAAATTCCAAATGAGCAATTCAGTACTGTAACACTAGCCAGTATTCAAATTTATTTGTTTCTTTTGGGGGGATGATTTAATTTTCAATTCTGTGTGACTTCACAATGCCGGTTTTTGCGATGGATCATGAATTATTAAAATGTATACAGCTGCAGTGGTTTGACAAAAATATGTTACCACCGAATACACAAACCATTGCATTGTCTAATATCGTCTGTGAACACCGTTGACATTCAGAACAGCTTCCAGTCATTTCTAAATGGATAAATATGAGTCCTGTATGGTGTCATACCATTCTTCCTGCAAAATAGTGGAACGTTCAGGTAGCTATTATGGGCGTAGATAGCGATCAGGCACCCTTCTCTACAAAGTAGACCAGAAAGGCTAAATTATATTGAGATCTGGTGACTGTAGTGGCCAGAAGAGCTGCGACATTTAATCCTCGTGCTCACAAAACCAGTAGTGTATGATGTCTCAGATCTCATATTCAAGAGAAGTAAAAAACCAGCTGCCAAACAAAAGCTGAAGGAAGCGAAAATGAGCGTAAGAAGAGCAATGAGAGAAGCGTTCAATGATTTCGAAAGTAAGACCTTGTCAACCGACCTGAGTAAAAACCCTAAGAGATTTTGGTCGTACGTAAAAATCAGTAAGTGGGGCAAAATCATCTGTTCATTCTCTCAGCGACCACACCGGCACCGAAACGGAAGATAACAGAGAGAAGGCCGAAATACTTAATTCGGTCTTCCGTAACAATGTCCCTCCTTTCAATCGTCGTGCGAACGTCGAAATGGCAGATATAGAGATAACCGATCGCGGAGTTGAAAATCAGCTACAATCACTTATTAGGACCAGACAAGATACCCATAAGATTCTATAAAGATTGTTCGAAAGAACTTGCTCCCCTTCTAGGAGAAATTTATCGTAGATCGCTTGAGCAACAAAAGGTACCTAATGATTGGAAAAAAGTGCAGGTGATTCCTGTTTTTAAGACAGGGCGTGAGACAGATCCACACAATTATGGACCTATATCGTTGACGTCAGTCTGTTGTAGAATTATGGAATATGTTTTATGCTCAAGAATTATGAAGTTCTAGGAAAATGAACAGCTCCTCTATAAAAATCAACATGGATTCCGCAAACAGAAATCCTGTGAAACAGCTCGTTCTGTTCCTCCATGAGATCCACAGTGCAGTGGACAACGGCGCTCAGGCTGATGTCGTGTTCCTTGATTTCAGTAAGGCTTTGACACCGTCCTGCATTGGCGTTTAATGAAAAAATACGAGCTTAAGGAGTATCGGAGCAAACCTGCGATTGGATTCAAGACTTTCTTGTAGATAGATCCCAACACGTCGCTCTTAACGGAACTAAATCGACAGATGTAAAGGTAATATCCGGACTACCACAGGGAAGTGTGACAGGACCGTTGCTGCTCACAATATACATAAATGAGCAAGTAAAGCGTCGGATGCTCTTTAAGGCTATTCGCAGATGATGCAGTTGTTTATACCGAAATAGCAACGCCAGAAGATAGTGAGAATTTTCAGAAGGACCTGCAGAGAATTGATGAATGGCGCAGACTCTGGCAGCTGACACTGGACATAAATAAATGTAACATATTGCACCTACATAGGAAAAGAAATCCACTACTGTACAGCTACACTATTGATGACAAACAGTTGGAGACAGCGTCTGCCGTAAAATATCTAGGCGTGAATATCCAGAGTGACCTCAAGTGGAATGAACATATCAAACAGATAGTGAGAAGCAGACACAAGACTCAGATTCATCGGAAGAATCTTAAGGAAATGTAACTCATCCACTAGAGAAGTAGCTTATAAGGCGCCTGTTCGCCCGATTCTTGAGTATTGTTCATCTCTCTGGGATCCCTATCAGGTAGGACTGATAGAGGAGATAGAGAACATCCAAAGGAGAGCGGCGCGTTTCGTCACGGGTTCGCTTAACTGACGAGAGCGTTACGGAGATGCTAAACAAACTACACTGGCAGACGTTACAAGAGAGACGTTGTGTATCGCAGATTTACTATTGAAATTTCGGGGCAGCAGTTTTCAGGAGGAGTCAGACAACATATTACTTCCCCCCAGATACATCTCGAGTATTGACCACGAGGAGAAAATGCGAGAAATTAGAGCCAATACACTGGCTTACCGACACTCATTCTTCCCAAGCACTATTCGCGAGTGGAACAGGATTGGAGGGATCATATAGTGGTACCGAAAGTACCGTTCGCCACACAACATTAGATGGCTTGCGGAGTATGATGTAGATGTAGATGGTGCGAGCTGGGGGAGCACGGGCCCTATGTCTTAGAACACAGCCTCACCATTGGGAACCAGTCATAGTACTATTGATTACATAATGAATACCACGATGTGGCTGCCAAAATCATCATCGAACCTCCACATTGTCTCACTCTTTGAACATAAACGTGGCCAGAGGCAGGAAAAAAAATGTGAAACGACTCATCTTATCAGATGACTTCCTTCCAGTGGTCCGTACTCCATGTTCTATGGCTTCGGCAACACGATTCTCTGTTACGTGCATGTGCATCACCGGTGAGTTGTTTTGGAATTCCTGCTCGCCCTGCAATTCCTTGCTTCAGGAGTTCTCTTTGTTTAGTTTTCGTGCTGACATGGTTCACGAGTGTGACATTCTGTTTTTCGGTGACTTTTGCAGCTGACGTCTTTTTTTTTTGCCACAATCGTCTTCAGTCAACGTCCGTCACAAACACTCAACACTCTGCTTCGTCCGTCGTATGCCTTAGCAGATGTTTTTCCGGTTTCTCTGTATGCTGCATAAATCCTCGATACGGTGCCTCATGAAACTCTATACCCTTCGTCTATCTTGGCTAAGGGGACACTTACCATACTCGCACCAACAATATGCCCACGTTATGAATCATTTATCTCCTACATAGTGCACTCACAAGTACACAGAACACTCTTCTGACCACTATTTGTAATTTTAGAACATTCCACAACTGCGTATGTGGACAAGCATAGCACCGCAATCTGCAGGCTCGATTAGCACCTGCACTTTTGTTCAAGCATGCACTTGTCACGGTGTGCCCATATTTTTGACCAACCACTGTATGGGACAAAGGTTAATCACTGTTAAAAATATAGCAATACTTCACTTTATTCCAGTCACAGCTGCTGCAGGCCAGCACTGGAAGAGGCCAAGCAACATTACCGTGGGACCCTCGCAACCTGCACTGCTTGCTCGACAGTCCCAGCACACAAAGTGATCCCCAAAAAATGACAACAATTTTTACAGATTTCGCTCCTTAAGGCATTACAAAACGAATTACTATGGTTTCAAATGATAAGTTTAAATGTTATTAATAAAATGTAAATATTTTATTATGTGCAGTGCAAATATTTTCGAAAGGCCTAAGACCTCAGATTTCCTGCGGTAACAAGTGACGTGCGCAACAAGTATACAGAGCTATAATAAGGGGATCTGGCGGAACAGACTTACGCTATGCACTGAGGTAAAAAGAACTCATGGGGTTGCTCCTAATGTCGTGTCGGACCCCCTTTTGCCCGGTGTAGTACAGCAACAACTCAACTTGGTATGGACTCAACAAGTCGTTGTAGGTCCTCTGCAGAAAAACTGAGCCATGCTGCCTCTATAACAGTCCGTAGTTGCGGAAGGGTTGCCAGGGTAGGATTTTGCTCGTGAACTGGCCTCTCGACTACGTTTCATAACCGTTCGATGGGACTCATGTCGGGTAATGTGGTTGATCAAACCAATTACTATAACTGTCTAGAATGGTCTTCAAACCAGTCGCAACGGTTGCGGTACGGCGATGTGGAGCATTGTCATCCATAAAAATTCCACTGTTGTTTGGGAGCACTAGTCCATGAATGTCTCTATACCCTCTCCAAGAAGCCGAACATAACCATTTCCAGTCAATAATTGGTTTATCCCATGTAAACACAGGCTACACCATCATGGAGCCACCACCAACTTGCACAGTGACTTGTTGACAACTTGTTTCCACGGCTTCGTGGGATCAGCTCCAAACTCAGCTTTACCAACTGAAATCAGGACTCACCTGACCAAGATTTCCAGTCGTCTAGTGTGCAAATGATTTGGTCACGAGCTCAAGAGAGGCTCTGCAATCGATGTCGTACTGTTAGCAAATGCGCTCGTGTCAGTCGTCTGCTGCCATAGCCCATTAACGCCAGATTTTGCCGCACTGACCTAACGAATACGTTCGTCGTACGTCCCACTTTTATTTCTGCGGCTGTTTCACGTCTGTTGACACTGAAAGATCTACGCAAACGCCGCTGTTCTCAGTCGTTAAGTGAAGGCCGTTGGCCATTTCGTTGTCCGTCGTGAGAGATGAATGCCGCTAGTTGGTATTTTGTACTCTCGGGACACTGTTAACATTGTGGACCGCGTAATATCAAATATACTAACGATTTCAGAAATGGAATGTCCCATGTGTCTGGCTCCACCTACCGTTACGCGTTCCAAGTGTGTTAATTGCCGTCATGTGGCCGTAACCAAGTCTGTAACCTTTCCACATGAATTACCCAAGTACAAATGACAGCACCACCAGTGCTCTGCTATTTTATACTTTGTGTACGCTATACTACCGCCATCGGTAGATGTTCATACTGCCGCCCCATGATATTTTTTTCACTCAGTATACACTGGTTTGAAGCCTGAGCCACCATATTGGAAGCCCCAAAACATTATCAGACTACTGTTTGCGACTGCTTCTTGTCCTTAATTTCCTGTCATGTGCAGGTAGCAGTTGTTTCAAATGTTAAATGTTACAGAGCTTTCATGATTAACAAAGAGTCATTCAGGCATTTTCAGATGTTTTTCTAGTCTTAAATGCTTATTTGACTCAGTAATACGGCGCAACTGGCTTTTTTTTTCTTTTGCATGCTTAGAACAAAAAAGAAGAGAAGCATGTTTTGTGAAAACGCTGATTTTCCTTAGTCAAACTGACGAGACTGATGCTAGGTCTATGTCCTCTTCCCGAAAACAATAAGAGCATGATTTGCTATATTTTGTCGATTTTCAATCTTCCCTTCTCACAACTTTCATCCAGAAACGTTTCAAATTCTATGTGATACCAAATCTAAAGCCACATG
Source organism: Schistocerca nitens (assembly GCF_023898315.1). Taxonomy (NCBI): domain Eukaryota; kingdom Metazoa; phylum Arthropoda; class Insecta; order Orthoptera; family Acrididae; genus Schistocerca; species Schistocerca nitens. The sequence continues at coordinate 703,527,442 of NC_064617.1, read as the reverse complement.
ACAGAAATAAAACCACTATAGAGTAAGCAATGAGTGCAGTAAAAATTCCAATTACTATACCTCTTGAACGAGTCTGTTTAGGAATGAAAATTGACTCCTCTACACTTTACGATGCAATCAGGACTGTTAGCACACTTCTAAAAGCCGCTAGTTAGCATTTTGTGCCAAAACACATGAATATAATGTTTGGGGTAAGTGACATGGCAGGCGTTGGCGTTCACTTGGTGTCACGATAGCTTCAAATGTCTCTAAGGAATTCTGTCTCTGTGATGCTGCCTGTTAGAAGCTGATATTGTCGTAGCGTTACAGCACAGAAAAATAAAGGGACACTTGGATTAACTACCGGCCGTTGTGGCCCAGCGGTTCTAGGCGCTTCAGTCTGGGACCGCGCGACTGCTACGGTCGCAGGTTCGAATCCTGTCTCGGACATGGATGTGTGTGTTGTCCTTAGGTTAGTGAGGTTTAAGTATTTATAAGTTCTAGGGGACTGATGACCTCAGATGTTAAGTCCCATAGTGCTCAGAGCCATTTGAACCATTTGAACCTGGATTAACTCGATGTGTCTCGAACACTTTATTTCATTGCAGATAATTTTTAAATTACAACAACCTACAGGACTTAAGGAAATTTTTTGAGGCAACTGCAGTCGATTTTTAGCGAAGCACAATCTCTTGGAAGAACTTTCCGTACTGCAGAGGCTACCCATCACGCAAGGTGAACAGCAAAAACCTACTATTGCCTGGGCATTTGTGTTTCACCATGAATATAAATTATCACCACAAGAAGAGAACTAAGCAGTGCGTGGCTTGAGTTACCACCATCATGTATTTTACACACTGTTTTTAACGTACTTCCACCTCACTACGTTAATTTAAATTACTACTGTCACTGAGTTGCTGCTTTGCCTGACCGTGGGCGCCGCTAGCAGCGCGTATCGATATATCCTCTCTCGTAGTATCTTTGCTCGACTGTTATTACTTCCCAGTCGTTCTATGTCGTAAGGCAGTTCCGGTCGCGAGTTCGGGCTTCCCGTCAGTTGGAACGCGTCTGGAGCGCAGTCCGGATCTGCCAGTCGGGGAGTTGCAATGCGGCACTAGTGCAGTCGGGTTGTAGCAGTGAAGTCTGCGTCGACGAGATTCGCCCGACCATTGCCGCCACGCATCACTTGAACCGGGCCATGGCCTTGGTGGATCGTCGGTCGGTCGTCCTACCGGTCGACGCGTTTTGGCTCGCCTATCGTTCATGAGTCGGCTGTGAGTACGTGTGTGTGTGTGTGTGTGTGTGTGTGTGTGTGTGTGTGTGCATCGACTCCCGATTGTCTTCTTCGTGCCTGCTTAGTTACTGTTGGGTATCATTCAGGTCTTCGTGCAAGTATTCGTCAGGTTGTGTGTGTAGTTTATGTGATTTTGATAAGTTATTTTAAATGTTGGCGGTGTGTAACTGGTTTTCTGGGCGCTTCTGAGCCCCTTCAGTTATCATCTGGTGGAACTTGGGTCAGTCCTTTCCTGCTGCAGGGATGTCGCTTAGCCAGTAGGCGTGTTTCCTCTGCGTGGTTGGGTCCGAGCCAGTATTTCCGCCGTCGTGTGTCTGGAAGTGAGTGGGAGACCCACTAGCAGTGCAGTCGCGACGGAGCAGCAGTCGCAGACGGACCAGCAGGGAGTCGGTCGGTTGCTGCGGACCAGGGAAGTTATCTTCGCGCGGTGCAGTCAGTTGGATCCGCTGGAGGTCCCTGTGCAGTGCCGGAGTGTGTGTGTGGTGCTCTCCGATCGCTACGAGCGTCGTGGTTCACCGACCCAGGACGTCAAAGTTGAGTAGGGGTTTCAAGTACCCAAGCCACACCCATTCATATTGTGGTTCGTTTCGGAAGTTCGTTTTTGGGGAGGTTTTCCTGTGAGCAACACAGTGTTTGTATTGCTGAAATTTAGCCGCCATGCAGTGGAATTAACTATACTGGTTGGCTGCAATTCAAGTGCACCAGCGGAATTTTCTGCCTTTTGGCCATTACTGTTCTGGTTACCTGCCCTGGCCACTAACGTAATTCCAAGCAGTGCCTTTTCCTCACCTGTTGTCGCTGTCCAACATGGTGTGTAATTTTGACAGCTTCATACATATGCATATTTCATTGTGGATAATCACACCCGTAAAATTTTGTTTGAATTTTTATGTGCCAGTTGGTAGCAAGCAAGTAGTTTGTCGGTCGGTCCGTGGCTGTCCCTTGGTTGGGTTCCGAAGGATCAAGTGTAGTTTGTGTCACCACCTGTCTCACGTAACTGTAAGAGGGCAGACAGACTCCCTGGAGGCTTCTGAGTGCTGTTGTCTTTACTCTCTTCCTCGCAGGTGTTTAGTTTGTTTATAATCTATCATAGCCAATGATAAAAAATTCTTGGTTTTGCCGTGTTTTATGTACGTTTGAGTTCCGGCAGGTGGATATTTGCCGAAAGGTTATTGCTGTTGTGTTCTCTTTTCTTTTACTGTGGTTTCAGCTACTGAAAACTTAAGGCTTATGGTTTTATTTTTTTAATTTTGGAAAATTGTGCGCCTTCAGCCTTGGAACCTTATTCTTAAAATTACGCTTTAAGCAAAACATTGAGGCCTTCTGCCTTTGAATGATTATGGTACTTTATTTTAAAATCATCGAAATTTTATTGTGGGCCTTCGGCCGTTTGTATTGCAAAATGGTTTAAATGGCTCTGAGCACTACGGGACTTAACTTCTAAGATCATCAGTCCCCTAGAACTTAGAACTAACTAAACTAACCTAAGGACATCACACACATCCATGCCCGAGACAGGATTCGAACCGCACGGCCACCCCTGCCGTCGTTTGTATTGCATCTCTTTAATGTTTCTCTATCCACTTTTGACTTGAGGCTTTCAGCCTAGCTGTGATAAAAATATATTTTAATTATTTAATTTATTTTAACTACATTTTTATCTTGTTGATTTTTAGAATTTCTTGTATGGAGGCCTTCAGCCGTGAAACAATTGTTTTGGAAACTCGTAGTCATGGACGAACGTTCAGCACCTGCTGATTTCTCACTCATATCACAATATCCTTTTCCTTTTTCTCAGGCTTAAATATAAAACCATACTGGACCATAACATCACTCCCACTCGCTCTGTACAGTTATTAGGCTAATCTGTTATTTACTGCCGGCCGGAGTGGCCGTGCGGTTCTAGGCGCTACAGTCTGAAGCCGAGCGCCCGTTACGCTCGCAGGTTCGAATCCTGCCTCGGCCATGGATGTTTGTGATGTCCTTAGGTTAGTTACGTTTAATTATTTCTAAGTTCTAGGCGACTGATGACCTCAGAAGTTAAGCCGCATAGTGCTCAGAGCCATTTGAATTTGTTATTTACTTCCCTTGTGTTAACCTCATTTACAAAGTATAAGTGAAAGGATGTTGTAAACACTATAGTATCATCACATCACTAGAGATGTACGCTAGTTCATATTCCATTTACTTCATTGTCACCTGTTTTGTGCAAATTTTGTAAGTTATTCTTATGGATTCAGCGTAAATATCAGTGCTCATTCCGAAGGCAATTTGGAACACCACACAACGTGACTTCAAACTGTCCTGCTTTCTGTGCTTTCTGTTGCATAAGAAACAATTAAGATGGAAAATTAGTGGAAGTTTATAAAATAATGCTTTGAATTACTGGCGCTCTCTATCAAGCCATCACGCATGTATGTAGTATTTATCACGTACTCGTAGGTGGTTAAGCTTTCCAAAATATGTGAAAAAATCATGTTCTTCTATGAGTTAAACACAGGACATTTGAGAAGAATTCTTTCGTCTCTTCCATTCAAAGCGTACTGCCGATCGAGGAAAACATTCACCTGAATTCTTTCGCTCTATTCGTAAAGCGCAGTGCACGTAGAATAAGAAAGACGTTACAAGGAAAAAGTGAGCGTGTAACACACGGAAGAAAGTTAATAACCAGTGTTACCACTGTTTCTTCAAACTCTGTTGACGAGGAAACACAACGCTAATACTGATCATAATATGCGAAGAGGAACAGTAAACACAGCAAGTATTTTCTCGAAAACTTCTATATCTTAGGCGGAACTATTTTCACCTCTACAATAATCGAAATACTAAAAAGGATTGTGTCTAAAATGTTCGCAGAATGACCCTGAGGATGTACTACTAATACAGTAAAACGCTTCTGAGAGTTTTCTTACTGTTATATTAAAACAGAAACCGTAAGCTATGAATAGTGGTAACAGTTGCTGAGGACAAACAAACATATTAACGAAAGTCTGCTTCCAATTAACCGGGTGTGCTTTCCGGAACAATACAGGTAAACATTTATCTGTATACAAACGGTGACTTGAATGGAGGCGAAAGCACATGGGACCATACTCGCTGCACATTGACTCACGATCTACGAAATGGCTCTAAGCACTATGGGACTTGACATCTGAGGTCATCAGTCCCCTAGGATTAAAACTACTTAAACCTAACTAACCTAAGGACATCACACACATCCATGCCCGAGACAGGAGTCGAACCTGCGACCGTAGCATCAGCGCGGTTCCGGACTGAAGCGCCTAGAACAGCTCGGCCACAGCGGCCGGCTGACGATGTACAGATACCGCTCACGACAGTAAGGATAATTACAATAATTCCGATATCTTCCAGTCGGGCGCTTGTATTTTAACGCTACATTGGCAGATGACTTGTTTCACGTAGCTTCTATCTAGAAGTTTCGGATTTGCGCCTGACAGGATCCCGTTCCAGATCATTCTTGTGCAATAAATCCGAAAGCGGTCACTCGGACACGGATGTGTCAGAAACAGCCACTAAAGCTAGCCACTAAGCGAGGTAGGCGGTCAGTCACAGACATTTTCAGATTCCCATAAGACAACAGGTTCGAATCCTGCCTCGGGCATGGATGTGTGTGATGTCCTTAGGTTAGTTAGGTTTAATTAGTTCTAAGTTCTAGGCGACTGATGACCTCAGAAGTTAAGTCCCATAGTGCTCAGAGCCATTTTTTGACGTCGGGATGTCCGAGGGGAATGAACTGCTCTGGTTTACGGTCAGGGCACAGGGCTGAGTGTCGCGCTACTAATTGAATCTGGGAATGAAGTCGGCGCTGTGCTGTCCGGATACACAGAGCGGGAGATTAGTTTAATAACTACGTTACTAACTCGGCGATCAGGTTACGCGCATGCGCCGCGGGAGGTCGAGCTCCGCGGTCAGCCGGCGGTCTGCGCGTGCGCCACCTGGCTGCCGCGGCCACGCCGGCTGCCTCGCTTACGCTGCAGTTGAGAACTGGCACTTTCCGTGAAGCCAGCAGATACATATCACAAATAAGTGTTGAGAACTCAAAAGCACGTAACCAAGTCGTCTGTACCGTGGGACGGAAATGAATTCTTTGCATCTGAAACTTTTCGTGCTCGGTCGTCACAAACACTAAGAATTTAGCTTTTTGTTAAGGATGTTCAAATGGTTCAAATGGCTCTGAGCACTATGGGACTCAACTTCTGAGGTCATTAGTCCCCTAGAACTTAAAACTAGTTAAACCTAACTAACCTAAGAAGATCACACACATCCATGCCCGAGGCAGGATTCGAACCTGCGACCGTAGCGGTTTCGCGGTTCCAGACTGCAGCGCCTAGAACCGCACGGCCACATCGCCCGACGTTAAGGATGTAAAAGTGATTCGTCAAATGATTTTCTAGTGAGCAAATTATGTTTATGAAATGCCGTTCTGAAAAATGTACATACTGTCCGCCCACGTTTATTCTCTATTCTTCATTATATTCCTACCGTTTCCTGTTCCAAATTTACATTGGGTATAGGAGTAGGTGGAAGTCATCTGACACAAATTTGATGATTAGGATGAATCTTCCAATAAATCTTTCTTGTAAAGACAACTTGTATCGCATGGTGCACTATCCTGATAAAAATTATTACATATTTCACAGACAAAACTCTGGATCTTACTTGCCTGTTTTGCCCTCGATGTTGCGTCCGATGTTTCCACCAATATGGTTTCTTCCCCTTTACATTATATTAATGCAGAAGAATCTTTTTTACATGGAATACTCTGGTCAGGAGCTTCCCAACAAATTAGATTCACCATATAGTTTTGGACTGCACGCCGACTTCTACCCATGGCTATGATTATTGTTTCGAATATATAGCCGTGTGTCTAAGGCCTCCAGTCGGGTAGACCACTCGCCTGATGCAAGACTTCCGAGTTGACGCCGTTTCGGCGAATTGCGTGTCGATGGGAATGAAATGATGATAAGGACAACACAACACTCAGTCTGTGAGTGGAGAAAATCTCCGACCCAGCCGGGAATCGAACCCGGGCCATTAGGTATGACATTCCATCACGGTGACCACTCAGCTAACAGGGGTGGCCATTGTTTCGAATGTGAAGTGGTGAATCTAAATCTTACGCACAGGAGCAAATTGTTGCATAAAACCTGTGGAACGCTTTCCTAAATGGACCGAACAATGCTGAGAAACCTGTTTTTTTTTTTTTTTCATTTCATTTAGAAAAGGATTCGATCAACGCAGCACCCACCTTGCACAAAACTTCGTCGATGTTATTACTCAGCTGAAACGTGATATCCGCTTACTACAGGTACACTTCACAGCAAAAAAAAAAAGTGGGTCACTGCCGAATACAACCAACATAACGTAGCTGTGATGCAGGTCCTCTAAACACCAAAGCCCCGTGGGGTACAGTCGTTTGACTACACACAATGGGTACCGCAAGAAGTTACTAGAGACCAAAGGTCTTTATGGCAGTCAGTCTAAGCGTCAACTAATATCGTCATACAAAACATACTAGAAAACACGTTCTTAGCTACGAGACACTCCATAACACTCATAAACTAACCTTAATTACACCAAGTGACATTTCAAAAGTCCTGAGAAAACGGATTATTTTACATATATCGTACAGTAATCCATAGTCAAAATTAAATCCTTGAGACAATATATGGAGTTAAAAAGCTGTACGGCAGGGACGGCCACGGCGTGCCAAACTGCACGCATGTACAGATGTGCTGCACGCGTGCTATCCAGGGCTCGGTCCGCCTCGCCACTACTCGGCTTTCCTCGGTCTTTCGCTCCACTGCTCGGCACGGCGCGACGTTAGACTAGCTGTGCGATGCGACATCTTTTCATCCGGCATAGGGTGCGTTAGTTGATTCGTATTGGCAGCCATGTTTATTCCTCGATATTTGTTAGCGATTCGTAGGAAGTTTATAAGTACTGTACAGTGGTTGTTGCAATAGAACACACACTCACAAAGAGGCGGGGTAATGACACAACGCCACGAGCCTTCAGAGCTGAATGGGAATTGCAATATTTTTTCGAAGACAAGATGAAAATTCTCAAAGTCTATGCAGTCGCATACTCGCCGGGCACCCCAAATTTGCAATAGGACGGCATTATAACACCACACACAAAGAACTTAATGATTTAGTTGGGGCTGATAGATCAAACAAGTTGGCGGAATTAAGATGATGTAGTGTTACGCAGCGAGACGGACCGAACGTGAGTACCCCTTACAAATCTTTGTGTTTGTGATGTTTGTATTCGTACATATTTGTCGTTAGAATTAGAATTTAGAATTCGCTCAATTTTTGGTTCCTTTTTTTTTAGCCTGCAGCCGAACCTGCCTTTAAGAACAAGCTACAAAAAAGCGCGCAAAATTGCAAGAGCGAATAAGCCTTTCAGTGATGGTGATTTCATCGAGGAGTGTATTGTTGAGGTGAAATTAGTCTTTCCAGACAGACAGTAGCGGATGTCTACAATCAGTTAATTGATAGTGCCTGCAAGTTTATTGCATTCTCGATTGCTTTGGACGAGTCGACCACATTTCGGACACAGCACAACTAGCGATTTATGTTCGTGGAGTCGACACAAATTTGCACGTGACGGAAGAACTGTTAGATTTAGTACCAATGAAAGACACAACGAGGGGTACCGACTTACTAAAAGCAGTTGAGGAGGCAGTTGAAGCCGTTGACCTGAACTGGAAAATGTTAGTTTCAGTCACCACGGATGTAGCGCCAGCAATTCGAGTGCTCAAAATAGGCTTGTAGCATTGTTGCGTAAAAAACTAGGACGATCGACGTAAGATTTGTACGGAATCATTGTTTTGTACACCAAGAAGCTCTTTGTGCTAAATATGCAAATTTGGAGCACGTGATAAAGTTGGTAGTCACCATAGTAAATGTTTTGAAGTCGCATGGCTTAGTATACCGTCAGTTTCAACAGTTTCTCATGAAACTGAACGAAGAGTACGGAGATGTTATTTACCAGTGGGAAATACGTTGGTTAAGTCGAGGGTCATGCCTCGAGAGATTTTTCAATTTAAGACTCGCTATTATTGAGCTCCTGAAGGAAAAAGGAAAGGCAGAGTCAAAATTAGAAGATCCCAAATGGATTGCAGACCTCGCCTTTTCAGTTGATCTGACTGTACACTTGAACGCTCTCAATAAGACTTTCCAAGGTGAGAAGGAGCTTATTTCTGATCCGATGAAAAAAGTGGATGCATTTAATAAGAAACTCGCATTGTGGAAGGAACAACTCATGACAAAGAATACTGCCCATTTCCCTACGCTCTCTAAAGTCAGAGAAAACGCAACTTCTGACGAATTAGTTTCTGTGTTGGAGGAACTACAGGCACAATTTTGTAAACGTTTTTAGGACATTGACAGTCTGACATCTGTTCTTGAACTATTTTCTAGACCCTTTGCCGTTTCAGTTGAAAGTGCCCCAGTGCATTTGCAAATGGAATTGATCGATCTGCCTTGTAATTCCCGTTTAAAGGACAAATTTTTTTACGAAGGTTTTCCTCGGGAAGAGTTTCCTCGTCACCACAATGAGGCTACAAAAGTTATATCAATGTTTGGATCGACATACGTGTGCGAAAGGTTTTTTTCGATTATGAAACTAAGTAAGTCACGATTACGTGGCAATCTGAGTGACTAAAATACGAGAAACTGTCTACGTTTATCCGTGTGCCGTCAGTTTGTACCGGATATGAACTTTATTATGTCCACAGCGAACCAAAAATAATTAAATTAATGGTGATAATTTTGTTGTATTTGTCATATGTTTTGTTGAGAATTGTAGTTATTGCAAATTCTGTACAGTATTTCCAGATAATAAAATTTGCTTGTTTCACGTGTAGTTGGAATCACTTACTCCACATCATACTGCATGCTGTAGACTACTTTTACGTCTGTTTCTATATCTCAACTTGAATGTTGTGAGAATTTTACGAGTGACGGTGTGAGAAGCACGATATTGTTGGTGTACTGCTGTTTCAAACCCAGCGTTATTGTTATTTTTCTGTAGGTGCACTAACAGCCAACAAAGATTCAGTATTGCTCTACATGTGTTGTACAGAGCTTAATATTATCAAATGTCGTAATATGAAACTAAGCCACATGCTAGCAGGGCGGTATTCTTTACGCGAATGCACTGTCGCATGCGGCGTGTTCGTAGTTCCGCGCATGCGCGCGCAGTCAGCTGGTGTGGGACCTGTGACGTCAGAAGGGAGCGATCCGCACGCGTGTGAAAGCTCGGCACGCGTGCATGCACATGTGCCGCGTTCTTGGCCGTCCCTGCGGTGTACGGCAATTGGAAAAAAGTTTTTCGCATTCCAAAAGGTTTTCAGTCCACGTGCTGAACGTCGCTCAACGGCTAGTGGCTCTGGAAACTGGATATTGGACGAACCAGTAAAGCAACACAGTTAACGGCAACAAGCACTCTACGGAAATGTTAACATTAACAACGAATCACCAGTAATATCATTCTTCTCATAACATAACAGCAGCGTGTACACAAATTTGAACTTTAAATGACATGACTAACGTCGTCGTTCTGGACCTGGATTCAAACCCGGCACCTGTGGCCATTGCTAACTAAGCTAAGCTTTGTTTGTGCCTTATTGAGACCGGATAACTAGGCACAAAGAGACGTGAAGTATAGACGTTTGCACGAGTATCAGTTATCAATTCAGATCCTGAAAATAAATGACGAAAATGTTTGTATTGAACTGGGAATCCTGTCATAACAGTTACCCTCCTGGGAGCTACACCCAACGACGTTTAATATGGTGCCATTCACAAGGAACATGGTATGCTCATGTTTAAAATTAAAATGCCATCATGTAAAGCTTGTGACAGGGATGCGAACCCAGCACCTAATCGGATTGTTAAGGAAGTACGTAAAATCAGAAGTTAAATATGTAATGTTTTCACCAATAGCGAGATGCTGGAACCTTAAATGACGATAGAATTGTTTTCGCCTGACTGGGACTCGAACCCCGCATCTAGCGCCGTCGTTTTCTAGCCAGGAACATACGATAAATAGCTATTGTTGGTTCACCAGTAGCGAGATATGCCCATGTTTAGCTAGACATCAGGTGACGAAAAGTTCTGTGCTGAATGGAATTCAAACCCCGCACACGTGGTCATCAAGACACTTTGACTATCACATTCCTTTCCAATAATAGCTAGGAGTGGCTTGTTCGTACTTTCAATGATGTGATGGAAAATACTCTGCTGGCTAGAAGTTGAATCCACAACATATCGTCGTTGGTGATCACAACGAACACAACGTCAAACCCAGATCCGTTTTCGCCAGTAGGATGGAGAGGAATGTTTGAACTTGAAAAGATGTAAGGAAAGGTTTGATCTTGTAATTTGATAAAAAGCGCACCATATGGCTGAGTTGAAACGAACACGTTACAGCTGACAACGCACGAAGAGACGTTGAAAATGCAACTATTTTTCACTAGTAGTTCGGAGTGCACATGCTAGGGCTTGAAATGAAATAATGAATATTTTGTGCTGATCAGGATTCGAAACCAGATAGGTGCCTTTCGAGGAGGCCTAGAAGAGTTTGCAATCTTCGGGAACACAGTGAAATCGAATTCTAATGCCAGCCCAGCACCACAATTTTCAACGTCTCAGTTTCAAATAAAGTAAGAGCCTTGTGAACTTACATTGGCCATTGGTTCATTAAATGAAATACGTTTTTTTGTTTACGACGGCTTGCTGGTGACAGTCTCTGCCTTCAGGGGTTTCTCCATTCACAGCTCAAACGAATGCCGCTCTGCCCCAGTTGGCAGGGAAGGGATGTTATCATTACTGCGGGTATTGAACTACGCAGCTTACTGGCGTTCTGCACTTGGCGTTACTAGAGGCGAAAGAGAGTTACTTGTGTGTGTTAAAAATCTGCGCCTCACGTGAGATGTGAACCTACACGTTTTACACGTCAATACAAGAATAATACACCAGACCACAGAACACCCTGAAAAGCACATAATTATGAATTGCAGAGTATTCATTTGGATGTAGATGTAGATGTCAAGGGACGCGTAACAGGAAGGAGGACGGGAGCTGGGAACGGATGGAAGTGCAGAAGTGCGAAATATAAGCGTGAAATGCTTGCAAAGTATTGCTTACTTACACTCCTGGAAATTGAAATAAGAACACCGTGAATTCATTGTCCCGGGAAGGGGAAACTTTATTGACACATTCCTGGGGTCAGATACATCACATGATCACACTGACAGAACCACAGGCACATAGACACAGGCAACAGAGCATGCACAATGTCGGCACTAGTACAGTGTATATCCACCTTTCGCAGCAATGCAGGCTGCTATTCTCCCATGGAGACGATCGTAGAGATGCTGGATGTAGTCCTGTGGAACGGCTTGCCATGCCATTTCCACCTGGCGCCTCAGTTGGACCAGCGTTCGTGCTGGACGTGCAGACCGCGTGAGACAACGCTTCATCCAGTCCCAAACATGCTCAATGGGGGACAGATCCGGAGATCTTGCTGGCCAGGGTAGTTGACTTACACCTTCTAGAGCACGTTGGGTGGCACGGGATACATGCGGACGTGCATTGTCCTGTTGGAACAGCAAGTTCCCTTGCCGGTCTAGGAATGGTAGAACGATGGGTTCGATGACGGTTTGGATGTACCGTGCACTATTCAGTGTCCCTTCGACGATCACCAGTGGTGTACGGCCAGTGTAGGAGATCGCTCCCCACACCATGATGCCGGGTGTTGGCCCTGTGTGCCTCGGTCGTATGCAGTCCTGATTGTGGCGCTCACCTGCACGGCGCCAAACACGCATACGACCATCATTGGCACCAAGACAGAAGCGACTCTCATCGCTGAAGACGACACGTCTCCATTCGTCCCTCCATTCACGCCTGTCGCGACACCACTGGAGGCGGGCTGCACTATGTTGGGGCGTGAGCGGAAGACGGCCTAACGGTGTGCGGGACCGTAGCCCAGCTTCATGGAGACGGTTGCGAATGGTCCTCGCCGATACCCCAGGAGCAACAGTGTCCCTAATTTGCTGGGAAGTGGCGGTGCGGTCCCCTACGGCACTGCGTAGGATCCTACGGTCTTGGCGTGCATCCGTGCGTCGCTGCGGTCCGGTCCCAGGTCTACCGGCACGTGCACCTTCCGCCGACCACTGGCGACAACATCGATGTACTGTGGAGACCTCACGCCCCACGTGTTGAGCAATTCGGCGGTACGTCCACCCGGCCTCCCGCATGCCCACTATACGCCCTCGCTCAAAGTCCGTCAACTGCACATGCGGTTCACGTCCACGCTGTCGCGGCATGCTACCAGTGTTAAAGACTGCGATGGAGCTCCGTATGCCACGGCAAACTGGCTGACACTGACGGCGGCGGTGCACAAATGCTGCGCAGCTAGCGCCATTCGACGGCCAACACCGCGGTTCCTGGTGTGTCCGCTGTGCCGTGCGTGTGATCATTGCTTGTACAGCCCTCTCGCAGTGTCCGGAGCAAGTATGGTGGGTCTGACACACCGGTGTCAATGTGTTCTTTTTTCCATTACCAGGAGTGTATATGTGTACCACAGTTCGTTTTATCTTAGGACCGAGAAATAAGGAAGGACTGTTTTCAAACCAGGAATGTGTTATAGGGAAGGGGAGATCAAAGAATACGGTTTCATAGGTGTTGAGAGGAATGATACAGAGTAAAGTCAGCAGCAATTAAAAGTGAAAACGTAGCGTCAATGGAAACCTTAGTAGTGTCAGTGTCGTCGTAACTGCCGTCTGCGTCACGACTGCTGTGCAGCGAGCTACGTTAATTTAAGTATTAACTGTATTTTTCTTACTTGGTACTTCTTCTTCCGTGTGTTTTTGTTTCTAGGAAGCTTTAATTGTCGGGTGCTAGTAATAGTGTTCCATACATTTCGTGTTTGTTTTGCATACAATCAGAGAGAGTCCCTTTAGTCAGCCATAGTGCCAGTAGTGCTAGTGTTTGTTTTGAATACAGTCCAGAGACAGGTACTGCTATTTTCATTGTTTTCTACAAGAAGTATCTAGTAACCGCAGTTTAGTCAACTATCAGTCGCCTTTAGTGAATTAGCAGTCTAGTTAAAAGTTGATTAACTCTCTACAGTAAATTGATTTCTTAGGATGGATAGGAAGTGTGACTGCTGTGTACGGACGCAGGAGGAGCTGGCCACTGTTCGCAAACAGCTGAACGTGTTGATGGCCCCGGTCAGCCGTCTTCAGGTTTCTGCCTCGGAGTGTAGCGGCAGTGGGAAGTCTGGTGCGTCGCATGCCACACCCCAGGTGTTACATGCTTTACCCACTCTCCCTGCTGTCGAGACATCTTCGCGGGTACCGGGCGCGGTTGGGCCACCCTCTCCTCAAGGGGAGTGGCGGGTTCAGCGGCGTTCACGGCACACGAGGCGGAGGGTCAATGTGGAGGCTGGCCGTGTGGCACCGCCCGCTCTGCCTATGAATGGACATGTGGCCGCTCCTTCAGCAAGGTCCGAGCAGGCAGACGGGGGGGGGGGGGGGGGGAGGAGTTTATTAGTGATTGGGAGCTCCAACGTTAGGCGGGTAATGGAGCCCCTTAGGGAAATAGTGGAAAGGTCGGGGAAGAAGGCCAGTGTTCACTCCGTCTGCTTGCCGGGGGGGGGGGGGGGGGGTCTCGTCCGAGATGTGGAGGAGGCCCTGCCGGCGGCGATAGAGAGCATTGGGTGAACCCGACTGCAAATTGTTGATCATTTCAGCACCAATGACTCCTGCCGTCTGGGTTCAGAGGTCATCCTCGGTTCATACAGGCGGTTGGCGGAGTTGGTAAAGTCGGAAATCATCGCTCGCGGGGTGGAATCTGAGCTAACTATTTGTAGTATCGTTCCCAGAATCGATCGCGGTCCTCTGGTTTTGAGCAGAGGGGAAGGCTTAAACCAGAGGCTTAGACGATTCTGCGGAGATCTGGGGTGCAAATTTCTCGACCTCCGCTATCGGGTGGAGAAATGTAGGGTCCCCCTGAATAGGTCAGGCGTGCACTACACGCAGGAAGCTCCTACAAGGGTAGCGGAGTACGTGTGGAGTGCACATGTGGGTTTTTTAGGTTAGAGAATTCCCTCCCTAGGCCCGACAAGACGCCTCCTGAGACATGGCATGGTAGGAGTAGGCAAAATGCAAAAGGGAATAATAATATTAATGTGCTAATAGTAAACCGCAGGAGCGTCTATAGAAAGGTCCCAGAACTGCTCTCATTAATAAACGGTCACAATGCCCACATAGTACTAGGGACAGAAAGTTGGCTGAAACCAAATGTAAATAGTAATGAAATTCTAAACTCAGATGGGAATGTATACCGCAGAGACAGACTGGAAAGTGAAGGGGGAGGCGTGTTTATAGCGATAAGAAGTGCAACAGTATCGAAGGAAATTGACGGAGATCCGAAATGTGAAATAATTTGGGTGAAGGTCACGGTTAAAGCAGGCTCTGACATGGTAATTGGAGGTCTCTGTAGGCCCCCTGGCTCAGCAGCTGTTGTGGCTGAGCCACTGAAGGGAAAATGTTTCGAGTAGATTTCCCCACCATGTTATAGTTCTGGTTGGAGATTTTAATTTGCCAGATACAGATTGGGATACCCAAACGTTCATAACTGGTGGCAGGGACAAAGAATCCAGTGAAATTTTTTTAAGTGCTTTACCTGAAAACTACTTTGAGCAGTTAAACAGAGAACCGACTCGTGGCCATAACATATTAGACCCTCTGATGACAAACAGACCCGAACTATTTGAAACAGTTAACGCAGAACAGGGAATCAGCGATCATAAAGCAGTTACTGCATCGATGATTTCAGCCGTAAATAGAAATATTTAAAAAGGTAGGAATATATTTCTGTTTAGCAAAAGTGACAAAAGCAGATTTCAGAGTATCTGCCGGCTCAACACAAAAGTTTTGTCTCAAGTACAGATAGTGTTGAGGATCAGTGGACAAAGTTCAAAACCATCGTACAATATGCATTAGATGAGTATGTGCCAAGCAAGATCGTAAGAGATGGAAAAGAGCCAGTGGTACAACAACCGAGTTAGAAAACTGCTACGGAAGCAAAGGGAACTTCACAGCAAACATAAACATAGCCAAAGCCTTGCAGACAAACAAAAATTACGCGAAGCGAAATATAGTGTGAGGAGGGCTATGCGAGAGGCGTTCAATGAATTCGAAAGTAAAGGTCTATGTACTGACTTGGCAGAAAATCCTAAGAAATTTTGGTCTTATGTCAAAGCGGTAGGTGGATCAAAACAAAACGTCCAGACACTCTGTGACCAAAATGGTACTGAAACAGAGGATGACAGACTAAAGGTCGAAATACTAAATGTCTTTTTCCAAAGCTGTTTCACAGAGGAAGACTGCACTGTAGTTCCTTCTCTAGATTGTAGCACAGATGACAAAATGGTAGATATCGAAATAGACGACAGAGGGATAGAGAAACAATTAAAATCACTCAAAAGAGGAAAGGCCGCTGGACCTGATTGGATACCAGTTCGATTTTACACAAAGTACGCGAAGGAACTTGCCCCCCTTCTAGCAGTGGTGTACCGTAGGTCTCTAGAAGAGCGTAGCGTTCCAAAGGATTGGAAAAGGGCACAGGTCATCCCCGTTTTCAAGAAGGGACATCGAACAGATGTGCAGAACTATAGACCTATATCTCTAACGTCGATCAGTTGTAGAATTTTGGAACACGTATTATGTTAGAGTATAATGACTTTTCTGGAGACTAGAAATCTACTCTGTAGGAATCAGCATGGGTTTCGTAAAAGACGATCGTGTGAAACCCAGCTCGCGCTATTCGTCCACGAGACTCAGAGGGCCATAGTCGCGGGTTCCCAGGTAGATGCCGTGTTTCTTGATTTCCGCAAGGCGTTCGATACATTTCCCCACAGTCGTTTAATGAACAAAGTAAAAGCATATGGACTATCAGACCAATTGTGTGATTGGATTGAAGAGTTTCTAGATAACAGAACGCAGCATGTCATTCTCATTGGAGAGAAGTCTTCCGAAGTAAGAGTGATTTCAGGTGGGCCGCAGGCGAGTGTCGTAGGACCGTTGCTATTCACAATATACATAAATGACCTTGTGGATGACATCGGAAGTCCACTAAGGCTTTTTGCGGATGATGCTGTGGTACATCGAGAGGTTGTAACAATGGAAAATTGTATTGAAATGCAGGAGGATCTGCAACTAATTGATGCATGGTACTGGTAATGGCAATTGAATCTCAATGCAGACATGTGTAATGTGCTGCGAATTCACAGAAAGAAAGATCGCTTATCATTTAACTACAATATAGCAGGTCAGTAACTGGAAGCAGTTAATTCCATAAATTATCTGGGAGTACGTATTAGGAGTGATTTAAAATGGAATGATCATATGAAGTTGATCGTCGGTAAAGCAGATGCCAGACAGATTCACTGGAAGAATCCTAAGGAAATTCAATCCGAAAACAAAGGAAGTAGGTTACAGTAAGCTTGTTCGGCCACTGCTTGAATACTGCTCAGCAGTGTGGGATCCGTACCAGATAGTGTTGATAGAAGAGATAGAGAAGATCCAACGGAGAGCAGCGCGCTTCGTTACAAGATCATTTAGTAATCGTGAAAGCGTTACGGAGATGATAGATAAACTCCAGTGGAAGACTCTGCAGGAGAGACGCTCAGTAGCTCGGTACGGGCTTTTGTTGAAGTTTCGAGAACATACCTTCACCAAAGAGTCAAGCAGTATATTGCTCCCTCCTACGTATATCTCGCGAAGAGACTATGAGGATAAAATCAGAGAGATTAGAGCCCACACAGAGGCATACCGACAATCCTTCTTTCCACGAACAATACGAGACTTCAATAGAAGGGAGAACCGATAGAGGTACTCAAGGTACCCTCCGCCACACACCGTCAGGTGGCTTGCGGAGTATGGATGCAGATGTAGATGTAGATTTGTTTATAAAGTTTTGGGGGAATGGAATAGAAGGGCACTTGCGGCGATAGTCAGAGAGAGAGAGAGAGAGAGAGAGAGAGTGTGTGTGTGTGAGAGAGAACAGAGGATATATTAACTACGAGTAAACATAATATGAAATCGTTTGCGTATAGTGTGGAGGACGGTGGGTGTATTCATGGATGGAGGGCAATAGAGAGATGTATTTGAAATAACAAAAACTACTGTGACAGTCCATCTACGCTGATTAGTTTGTAAGTATCTAGACAGGGTATAAATGAAATCAAAATAGAATATTTAACAAACTGTATATTCAAAAATAACCCACTTGAATTAAAAATGCAACTCAAAGGAAAACTAACTCATATTGTATCTTTTCTGTTGCCACGCGATCTTCCACTAGCTCCCAGTGAGGAAAAATGACGAAAAGGAAGACATAAAAAAACATTTTACGGACTCTAATATATTAGCCAGAATCCTTTATTATTTTGTACTTCTATCATGCGTGTTGGCATAGAATGTATAAGCCGTCGGACGTAACAGCCTGATGAAGTAACTTCCTCCCAGGCTTCCAGGACGCAGTCCCAAAGAGCGTCCGCAGTAGTTGGTTGGTTTCGTGGCCAGTTCTCTGTTAATGTTCTGGCGACCTCAGCCCACATGTTTTCCATGGAGTTCATATCAGCCGGCCGTGGCCGCCAGTCCATGAGGTTGACGCCAATCGTGGAGAGCCGCTGCTGAACAAATGCAGACTTGTGAATGGGAGAATGGTCCTCTTGCAATGTGACATCCCCTTCTGCGTACAGCATTCGCACTGACGGAAGCATCACATTTCCAATATGTGGGCATACTGCACGCTGCCCAGCGTTCCTTCTGTCCTGTGAAGAATTCCCGCCCGTCTCGCAGAAATCCAACCCCAGCAGGTAACAGATAGCCGGTCACTTCTTCTCGTCGTCGTTACATACTCACGTCGATGGCGACTCCCTTGCGGCCTGTAAACGATTCATGGACCGTTGTTACTGCTGGAAAACACCTCTTCATCAGTGAAAATGACGTTGTCCCACGACGCCCTCATACGGAGCTCCGCAAATGCTAGCCGGTATAAAACGTCGTCTTCGCTGAGCTCTTGTTTCACGGCGGATCGTCGTGCATGCAGCCCAGCGTCCCTCAGCCTTCGGCGAATCGTGTCCCTGGAGCCGGGGAAGCTGGTCTCCCGCCGCAACTGCTTCGTGTTCAGAAAGGGATTTTCTCTGCTCATAGACACTAGGTCCCTATCTTCCTGCTGTGAGCTCACTCTCTTCCTGCCTGAGCGAGGAGCCCTGTTGGTGGTGCCTCTTTCAAGACATGTCCTCCACCATCTCGTTGCAGTGGTATGTGGTACGCCATACCGTCTGCCAGCCTCTCTGATGGAACATCCTCCTTCTTCAATGAGAGCGACGACTCTATCTCGAATAGACCTCTCCCAGTGAGCCATTACGGCAGACAGCCTGATGTACATTTTTTTTTCCTTTATTGTAATTTTAAACACCTATACAGGCGGGCTGTCAGCAGCATAGTACGCTGCTCTTCAGCCTTAAGTGGAACAATAACATGACATAGAGGTGATATAGACAATACAAAAAACGGCGGGCAAAAAATGGAGATACAAAAAACAATAAACAAGAAGCCGTTCACGTTGGACGATAAAAACACTAACACTGGTAGACACGGCGCACAAAACACGGAGAACGACGACGGCACATGTGAACAGTTGAGTTGTAACTGCACAAAACACAAAACGATGCACACACACTAGACACTGATGGCGATGATCTCCGGCGCGCGAATGTTCACTGAGCGTGTACGAGTCCGGGGACCTGCCAAGAGAGGAGGTGGAGGAGGAGGAAGGGGAAATGGGAGAGGGGAGAGCAGAGATGCCATGGGCAAAGGAGAGAGGGGAAGCCCGGGGGAGAGGGTAGGAGGGAGGGGGGAAAGGAAAGAGAAGGGAAGGGAAAGGGGGGAGGGAGGGTGCCTAAAGGAAAGGACACAGGAGGTCGGGGGGGGGGAGGATCAAAGTTGATAGGAGGGGTAGATGCAGGGGAGGAGGACATCATCAGGGAGGGGGAGCTGGCGGAAGCCACCTTGGGAGAGGGTAAGGAGGGTTGAGAGATGGAGACCGGGTGGGACGTGGGAATACAGGAGCGGCAGCGGGCGGGGGTGGGTGAGGATCGGGGAGACGAGCGGGTGAGGAGGGTCGAGTTTACGGGAGGTGTACAGGATCCGTATCCTTTCAAGGAAAAGGAGGAGGTGGGGGAAGGGGATGAGATCATACAGGATCCGCGTGGGGGAGGGGAGACGGATGCGATAGGCGAGGCGGAGAGCATGGCGTTCAAGGATTTGGAGGGATTTATAAAAGGGAGGGGGGGCGGAGATCCAAGCCGGATGGGCATAACAAAGGAGATGTACATTTCTGCTTGCCGCTCTTATACTGATGCCAGGAGAGGAGGTAAACATATTTACGTCAAACGGAGCGGCAGAGGCAGAGGCATGCGGCGAGGCCGTGCTGGCTCGTCCCGGGCTGTTGGCCCACCAACGCCACCGCCATCTCGCTTACTTCCGTCTCGCCTCGGCCAGCCGACCGGCCCCTTACATCGCGAGCCACGGCTAGTACAGACCCGGACCGCAAGGCCACCATCACCCCTTGATGGATCAAAAGTTACACCTAACCTACCTAAGTCTGTAGTATAAACTAACGCAGCTACAGCTATTATGCTATTACATGTGCAGGCACACCTACAGTTGACGATTCATTCAAATATTTGACGAACAATACCTTCAAAAATACATTCATTTTAAACATAGCTACCACAAAATATTTCACCCGGCTAGCAATAGCATGACGCAGGAAACTATTCTTTCTTGTAAGCGCTCTGCTTTAGACGTAGCCTTAAGAAAACGTGTATTCAACCACAACAACTAAGCGGAATGTAAAAGTACGCCGGCCGGAGTGGCCGAGCGGTTCTAGGCGCTACAGTCTGGAACCGCGCGACCGCTACGGTCGCAGGTTCGAATCCTGCCTCGGGCATGGATGTGTGTGATGTCCTTAGGTTAGTTAGGTTTAAGTAGTTCTAAGTTCTAGGGGACTGATGACGTCAGCAGTTAAGTTCCATAGAGCCCAGAGCCATTTGAACCATTTTTTTAATGTAAAAGTAAACAGGTTTGGCGGCAGCTTCTCCAAATAATAGTATATACGTAGTATATAATACACGTTTTGTGCTCTTAAAACATGTACTCAGCGTCTCTGAAAGAATACGTGCTGCACGACGGAAATTACTTTCTGCTGCGGCACTTCATTTACATCTCAATGGTACACGACTACTAGAGAATATTGCTCTTTACGGCAGTCAGTCCACTTGTAAATTAACACAATGATATCGCAGATATTAGGCAACACGTTACTAGGGATGAGAAAGGCGTTAAGGTTTGCAACTAAACATGCTACTCCAGCTACTACTGAATAAGACTTTGATTATTAACGTGTCTTCATAAACATGTGAGCAAAGTTCGACTCTCAGTCAGCATAGACGTTTTCGTCGCCTTATTTCTAGTTAAACGTGAGCACATCTCGCTAATGGTGGACCAACATTGGACATTTCTTGTCTGTCCCTGGTTAGACAACGACGGCGGTAGGCGCCGGGTTTGAATCTCGGTCAGGCAATACAACTTCAGTCGTCATTTAAGGTACCAACCTCACTACTGGTCAGAAACTGTGATATCTACTTTATGATTTTACGTACTTATTCAACAATCCGATTAGGTGCTGGGTTCGCATCCTTGTCACCAGCATTACATGATGGCATTTCAATTTTAAACATGTGAATCCTTTATTCCTTGATAATGCAACATTATACATCGTCTTTCGAGGTTAATTACCAAGAAGGTAATTACCATGTAAGGGTTCCTGGTTTCGTACAAACATTATCGTCATTTACGTACAAGTTGAGAATTGATAATTGATACTGGTGCAAACGTTGACGTTTCTTTCTGCCTAGTGAGCGAGTCTCGATAAGACACAAAGCTTTGCTTGGTTAATAATGGATTTACGTTCTGGGTTTGCATCCGGATTCAGAACGAAGACGTTTGTTATGTCATTTAAAGTACAACTTTGTGTTCAAGAAACTGTTGATGAGTAATGAGAACAATGATATTACTTGTGATTCGCTTTTAATGTTGGGATTTCCGCAGAGTGCTTGCCGCCTTTAATCACATTTTCTTTTAACTGCTTAGTATTACATAAAGTTGATGCGAAACCACTTCCCATTGAACGTTGAACGACGTTCAGCATGTGTTGGCTAAACCTTTTAGACAGCAAAGAACTTGTTTCCAATTGCCATACAACTTTATAAATCCATATACTGTCTCAAATATTTAATTGTGGCTAAGGATTACTGAACGATTTATGTGACAAAATTAGTTGTCCCATAACGTTTGAAATATCACTTATTGTAATTAAGTTTAGTTTACAAACGTTAAGGACTGTCTGATCTCTTCTGTACTATCGTGGTGTTACTTTACATCTGGACAAACTGTCATAAAGACCAGTGTTCTCTAGTACTCTCTAGCGGTACCCATTGTGTATCTTACAACGACTGTACTGCGGAGAGTTGCGACGATGTGCAACAGAGATATGCTATGTTGGTTGCATACATTCAGGTGCAGCCTACACGTTGGAATTCAGGCGTGACCCACTTTTTTTGCTGTCGAGTGTACATCCTTCGTGCAACTTTAAAAGCAATTCGTGCAATACTGCATTGCCCATTTTTCGCTTAAAGTTCTAGTTTTGTAATGTTTCATCTTGCAGATCAGCCTCTCACGTCTTCACAGTTGAAAATGGAATGATGACTTCCTGCTATACTCAACTAACTCTGAATGATATCTTTCGCAGTTAACCGTCAGAACAAACGATTCTGTTTTGGTACATCAATCAATTTTACCCACCAAACGAACCTCATACGACGCGATTGTAATTAAAAATCAGTTGGAACAAAAATAGTCCGCAGAAGGAAACGCCAGTTTAAGACAAAAAAAAGGAAAGAAAAAAGAAATAAACGAAAAGGAATTACGCAAATTGGTCAGAAGTTGATTCGGAGGCGGGTATCGACGGAAAAAGCAACATTGCAAACTCTGGTGGCCGAGGATGAATGAGTACGCTGCAGCGCAATTTCACCGAGCAGCGGCCAAGGATAGTAAACAGGGGACATGTCGATACCGGGGCGTAAAGTCTTCGCGAATTTCATTCCGAGTACTGCCCGTCCCCGGTGGCTGAGTGGTTGCCGGTAAGGTAGCTCAGCATGCTCGCTCAGAGGGTTAGCTACCCTCTGCAATAAAAAAAAACTAAGTGAACAATTCAACGAAGAAGCTGAATGGGTGTCATCGGACGTCCGCCCCGAACAAAGTCAACCAACAATATAGAACAAAATGAGGTTAAAAGAAAAAATAGTGGTTGGTGCTACAGAATGTCAATCCTAAGGTCCCGGGTTCGATTCCAGACTGGGTGGGAGATTTTCTCCGCGCAGGGACTGGGTGTTGTGTTGTCCTAATGATCATAATTTCATCACCATCGACGCAGAAGTCGCCGAAGTGGCGTCGAATCGAAAGACTTGCACCCAGCGAACGGTCTACCCGACGGGAGGTCCTAGTCACTCGAACGTACATTTAATTCCGTGTACTCAGTTGGATAGTAACTATGCCTTGCAGACAGGCTAATGAACAATGCACGTACACGTCAGCTTTTGAGAGAGGTGTGTTTTGTCTCAAAGAAGCCGGTTGAAGTAATCACCGAATCGCTCGACATTTGAATAGAAGTGATACCACTATTTGCCGATACTGGCAGGAATGGATGAAGCACGGCCAGCGTCAAGCAGGAAGCGGTCGACCTACAGAGACAACAGGACATGAGGACGGGCTGAGCTCACGGCGACTATCGTTGACATCTGTACACCAAAACGCACGTTTTTAGTGGCGTCGGCGTGGAATCTCATTGACTGGAGTAGAATTGTCTTTAGTGATGAGTCCGGCTTCGAGTTGAGCTCCGATGATCAGTGAAGATGTCTGGAGAAGCCCCAGAAAGCGGTGGGATACCAACTTTACCGTCGCCCGCCATACGACCCGACAAACAAGAGCGATGGTCGGGGCTGCCATTTGGTTTGATAGCAGGACCCCTCTGGTTGTCATGCGCGGCACTCTTACAGTCCAGCGGTACGTCGACGATATTCTACGCCCCGTTTTCTTGCGTTGCGCTTCACGGCGAGCCATCCTGGGCTTAAATTTCAGCAAGATTACGCCCCGCCACATACGGCGAGAGTTTCTACTTCTTGTCTTCGTGCTTGCCAAACCCTGTCTTCGCCAACAAGGTCGCCGGAATCTCTGTCCATTTGAGGACGTTTACAATATCATGGGCACGGTCCTCCAACCAGTTCGGGATTTTCACGACCTAACGCGGCTGTTGGACAGAATTTTGCAATTTTGCACGATTTTTCTTAGGATGACATCCAACAACTGTCAATACCAATCCGAATAACTGATTCATAAGGGCGCACGTAAGCCATCGCGTTTCTGAGTTGCTCAGTTTGTGAAGTTCTCCTGAATAAATCATACAGTTTTTCTAGAACTCTAATAATTTCTGTGTCTGTACATTAAAAACTCACGTCTACCGTTTTCCGTCCCATTTGGATAATTCCTTCGTGGTGTATCGTTTTTTATGTCTTAGAGTGTAGATTTAGTCAGCATATCACAACTAGTAGAAACCAAATTTCATTGACCTCATCGCCATTTCTATTCAACCATGAATATTTTACATTTCCTCATTATATCATTTATCGCTTACCTGAAACCTAATGTTATCTTCCTGTATAATGCGACTGTGACTGTGGTCTGCGGAACGAAAGACGGTATTTAAGTTGCAGAAACTGGGAGACCTCGAAAAGGTAGGAGAAAATCAGCATAACGATGGTAAAGTTTATCGGTCAAGAAATTATCTGCTTTGCTAAGGAGATGGAGCAAAGTCATAATTCGTGGTGACTTAATGTTATTGACAAAGAAGACCAAAAGCCAAATTTCAACAAATGCATGGAAATCGAACACATGGCCTGACGTTTAAACATGATTGACACGTGGAAGGCAGCAAATGCAGACTCGCTAATGTGCACCTACGTCACAGGAGAATACACCTGATTTACATCTCTAAGGGTTGGTGGGTAACCATCACTACATCATACATCTGGCCCGTAATTTTTTCCGATTATTGTGCGTGTAATAACCGAATAAACTTATGGAACTCAACGACTTTCGTGGGAAAGAGTACTGATAATTAAATATACCTTAGTTAGAGATGAGGAATTAAGAATTATGGTGATGGAATCATGTAAGGCATGCGTCACGTAAAGAAATATCCCAGCAGATTCAGTTTGTGTGTGGAATATGCAAAGCACAAGTCAAAAAGATTCACTAGACAACATGCCATTAGGAGAAAAGTACACAAGAACTTCATACCATGTGCCTCTGTGAATTGTTCGTAAGTACGACAGATAAAGCAGATTGAAACGCAGATACTGTTAATGCAGAGAAGGCAACTAGACGGTCTGAAAATGAGACCAAATATTTATAATATTAAAGAAGAGAAGAATACGTCACTCTGCCATCTAATACCACTACTGAAAAAGATCAAATACAAAATGCTAAAGATATTCAATATAGGAAACGGGAGGATACAACAGCAGACTCATATGAAAACTGGAGTGCTGCAACCTTTCCGTGAGTTGTAAGCTGTAGCAGAAATAGACGAGAACCTCGAATGAGTTTTCCTGAACTTTCTGACAGATTCAGATAACAATTGTCTCTGCGCAGAATTTACAGCAGAGGAAATACACGAAACGTTTTTGGTAGGTATGTCACCAGGAAGACATGGCTTAATGTTATTGACAAAGAAGACCAAAAGCCAAATTTCAACAAATGCATGGAAATCGAACACATGGCCTGACGTTTAAACATGATTGACACGTGGAAGGCAGCAAATGCAGACTCGCTAATGTGCAACTACGTCACAGGAGAATACACCTGATTTACATCTCTAAGGGTTGGTGGGCACCATCACTACATCATACATCCGGCAGATTCAGATAACAATTGTCTCTGCGCAGAATTTACAGCAGAGGAAATACACGAAACGTTTTTGATAGGTATGTCACCAGGAAGACATGGCTTAATGTTATTGACACCACTCACTTTCTGAGATATATTGAGAGAAGAGCTAACTGACGTACAACACATGGAATGTCCAACAGATTCCTACAGGACAGAAATACCAGACAACAGACATCTAATCCCTTAGCTTACTAGCCTTAAACTGCGCCGAATGCAAAATGCTAGCTCGATCTGTAAAGGCAAAATTAAAGGACGTAATGAAAAACATGGTAGGATATTACCATAAGTGCGAGGTCCCTGGGCGCAGTATAATCTATACCAGGGTACTCCAAACTACGGCCCGCGGGCCAATACCGGCCCGGGAACACCATCAATCCGGCCCGCGGTAATGGGCCAGACATGCGTGGTACCCGGCCCTTCGTATTTTATTTTGTATTACCTTCGAACCTTGCTTATCGAGCACACCCCATAACGAGTGATTAGCACAACGAGCGGAAAAACGTAAGAAACTAACCTGCTTAACGCACGTTATTTCGCGTAAAAAATCTGTTTAGTGCTATTTTTTCAGTCTTGAATAATCATTTCAGAAACTACTTCCTGGCTTATAAGTGTTGGAACATTACTTACGAACAAGTGCAAATAACACAGGTTTGTGAAACATGTCATGTACATAAAAGCATTTAAGTAAATAAAAGAATCAAAAATTTTCAAGTTAAACAGCACATTTAAATTTAACATAATATAAAAAGTGGGGATATCATAGTATTTGTTAATGGTTGATGAGATACAATTACAAACGTGAGTACATCGTGGTATTGATACATATGGCTGTAATCTTGGTGCTATAAATCTTATTTACATGTTATAGTAGTGACATCTTATTTATATGACGTAAAAATGACATAGTAATGTTAACAACTGAATCAGCTACCACATATGAAAGCCATCTTAGGCAATTTGAAACACTTGTAAGTAAACATTACAAATATGCATTTTTATACGATTATATCTCTTGTTATGTATTTCACTGTTATTCTCTAACCTACTTTCAGAAAACACTTAATAATGGCACTTTGAAGCCGAAATCATGATTCTGTAAGTGTAAATGTAGCACTGTAAATAAACAACACTCTAATGGCGACACTGACTTTCATGAAATATATTATGACTGTGGCCCCGCATAATGAAAAAATTATATAGTATTCCTTTGTACCAATGTAACTGAAATGAAATTAAGTCCACAGCTCAAGGTCAAACAAAAAACAGTTCACTGATTAATGCCCACTGCAGTGCCACTAAGTAAAGAATGGCAACAGCGTTAAGCAACACAAAAACTTCTGAACTGTACCGAGAAGTTCCCAGCGGTACTGGGGTATCAGGCCACAAGAAAACTTTGACAAACTGCAGGTAGATCGCGGCCCTTGGTGCTCGGTGGAAAAGCCAGTGTGGCCCTTAGGCTAAAATGTTTGGAGACCCCTGATCTACACCCTGCTTAACTACTGTTAAGTATTACTATTATGGATATCTGTAGAACAAGGTCATATGTAATATCTACTGATTTCTCGAAAGCTTTCTATTGGATCCCTCACAGTTTTCTACTCAAAACAATGACGAAAATTGTAATCTGGAAAAAATTTTCCAACTTGACACAGTAATTTTTCCATTCCATACAAAGCGGTTAGTCTGCCAAGGAATCACTTTCAAGGTAATCTCGCAGTCTTAGAAGAAAGTACAATGTCCTGGTTTCCACAAAATTCACGGAAAATTATATACAGGGTGGACCGGTTAAAACTGTTTGTGGAGGTACCTCGTACACTATAACCCAGGTGAAAAAAAAGTTGTAATAGAAGTTCGTCTCGAAAGCGGCAGCCAATGACATTAAACTCCCTGTTCCACGCCCAGCGGACAGGAACGTGTTCATCTTTGAAATGTTCAGTAGCAACTCCCAGTTTTTAGCACCGATTCGGATTTTACAGAAAATGTAAGTAACTTTTGCATGGAACAATTTTACTCAAACATAATCGATGGCAGTGTAATCGGCACAAACTAAATTGGGTTAAAAGATGTTGAAAAGTGATAGGGGAATGTTCGATATGTTAACCATAGTCTGCCGTACATTTTGTACCATTCACATAAGTCTGAGGTACGGACGGCGAACATGCGTCGCTAACCCTGTAGGTGCAAGGATGTAGTTCCACCGTGTCGACCGCGACTGTGGTCGTACCGCGAACGACGGACAACGAAACGGCGGCGCGAAGCGGTCGTGGTTCACTTTACTGCAAACATTCAAACCGTAAATATCTCTTCCTACGCGTACAATGATGTTGACGACTGTACAGAAGGTAGATTCATTACTTTGTAATTTGCGTCAAATAGGAGTGAAGAAGTAGCTCGTCGACGGTATACGAACCTCTTCTCTGAGAGGGACGTTCCTTCAGCAAAGGCATTTGGCAGTATTATCCGACTGTTCACAGCAAATGGAAGTGTCAAACCACGCGAAGAATCCGAACATGGCCTACGACGAACAAAAATGCCGCAACGGAAGTTTTATCTGTAACTGCTGCATATCCTCACATTAGTCTTGGCAAATCGCAATAAATGCCGGAATTACGCAACGTAGTATTCTGTGAATGCTTCATGAACACAAATATCACCTCTCATTGCATCAACCCCTCCATGAGGGCAACTTTCAAAGCAGCTTGAACTTTTACAATTGGATACAACAACAAATTGCAGCCTGATGGCTCTCGATCTTCCACCATAATCGAGTCCATCAACATGAGGTGGCAAATATGAGTTGGCCAAGGAGGTGGATACGTGGGTTCTACTATGCCAAGACTGCTTGGTAGCTACAACTGGAAAACACAATTAATTAACAGGAGTACAAAATAAGGAAGTATTTATTACTTAACTTTGCTGTAGTCCAGTTGGTTGACAATTACAAAAGACGCAACTAGACTAAGTGTCTGTAGAATGACATAATTTACAAGTCACAGATCTTGCAGTGACGAATTAATCTCTCGTAATCTTGAATGTCGAATCCGGTGAATCTGAAGACTAACTTGGAACGGAGTTACAAAGACTTGATGGCAGCATCGAC
Source organism: Schistocerca nitens (assembly GCF_023898315.1). NCBI lineage: Eukaryota > Metazoa > Arthropoda > Insecta > Orthoptera > Acrididae > Schistocerca > Schistocerca nitens. The sequence goes on along the minus strand of NC_064617.1, from coordinate 703,498,891 downwards.
TGAGCTGCAGCCGCTGACTTAAATCGGCGCTGGCTGACCACTGACGGACTGTAGACTGGCACAACCGCACTACACTACTGCTACATATGTAGTGGCCTAGCGGCGCCTCGCGGCGAGCCTAACTAGTGCGACTGGCTGTGTTCTCTTTAGCTATCACAGCCGTTCTTCTGTTCCGTTTATGGAGAGAATCGCATCCGGCGGTTCGATCTCTCAGGCGGCGGTGTGGTCGTATGACTGACGACATCACTCAACCAATGACGATTTTCATTCATACGTACTTTTCTACGATGATGCAACGTTTATGAATAGTGGTCGGGTGAATCGGCATAATATGCGTTACTGGGCAGTGGGGATTCCCCTCTGGTTAAACAAAACTAAGTCAAGCTTCAGCGCACCTGGTGTGTCAATGTTTAGTGCGGTGTGCTAGCTACATGGAAACTTCATAGACGGAAACGTGAATGGTCGAATGTATGGCCACTTTTTAGATATCTTTTGCTAATACTACTTCAAACAAGAACGGGTATGCGTCATCGACACGATGCCTGCCCAGCGCATTATTCATGGATATCTCGTGAAGTTTCGAATCGACACTATGCTGATCAATGGGGTGGACGACGAGGTCCTAATGAGTGGCCTGGACGTTCACCTGATTTGACGCCTCCCATCTTTTTTTTTTTTTCCTGTATGGAACGCCAAAAGAAAAATATTACATGTATGTACCAACAACCCCTGTAAATATACAGCAGCGAATTTTCAAAGAATGTGAAAATATTAGCGAAGAGACACTAAGAGATGTAGCACTGCCTTTCAGAAATAGAGTTGCAACGTGTATTGCAACAAACGGGCACAATTCCCAACATTTACCTTAGTAAAACATGATTTGTGAGAGGCAAGGGGACGCACCTAAGACAAGCACCGTAATGGTCAGAGGCATGGGGCTTACCTAAAACAAGCACTTCGAAGGTGAGAGGCATAGGGACACATTGAAAAGGCGCCCCTACGTCCAAGTCGTTGTTCCTGGGTACCGCTAAATGTAGTCGTCACTGTATTGATAAACAAACCAATGAACTGTCCCAAAAAATTTCCACTTCGGCGCCATCTGTGAAGGAAATTTGTGGTAACATCCTATGGGACCAAACTGCTGAGGTCATCGATCCCTGCCGGCCGGAGTTGCCGAGCGGTTCTAGGCGCTACAGTCTGGAACCGCGCGACCGCTACGGTCGCAGGTTCGAATCCTGCCTCGGGCTTGGATGTGGGTGTGATGTCCTTAGGTTAGTTAGGTTTAAGTAGTTCTAAGTTCTATGGGACTGATGACCTCAGAAGTTAAGTCCCACAGTGGTTAGAGCCATTTGAACCATTCATCGGTCCCTAGGCTTACCCACTACTTAATCTAACTTATGCTAAGGACAACACACACATCCATAACCGAGGGAGGACTAGAACCTCCGACGGGGGGAGCCGCGCGTACCGTGGCAAGACGCCCCAGACCGCGTGGCTACTCCACTCGGCACCTGTGAAGATAATTACAACAATAATGTGGTGGGCACCGTAATACTTTATGGTCTGGAGGGTCACGTTGGTTTGCTATAAAACAATGGTGTCACATTACAGAATGTAAGAATGCCGCCTGTCTACCCTCCTGGGATCCTAATCTATTGGTTAATTTCCTGAGACACTATAGTGTTTCAACGAATTTTAACTCACTTTACTTTGTGTCGATTACAACGGCATCAATCATGCAACGATAAAAATGTTCCACACAAAAGTTACGTATTTTTTCCCAGAGAAACCGAATCTGCAATAAAAAGTGGGGTTTAGCTTCAGCTAATGCAATTTACCACCGTATGATGTAACAAGGCCCATTCTTTTTGAAGAAGATATTTTTAGAAATATCGAAACCTAGGTCAAGGGCTACATAAACCTTTGGTTTCCAACTGCTTCACTGAATTTTTCAACCTCTTCAAACTGCGGATTCACATTGAAGATTTCAAAGTTGAATCCCTTCCCACCCCCTGGGGATGGGGCAGTGGTGTCGAGTGTAGTGTTATTGATGTCCCCCTTCGAAACGAACAACTGTTATATTAATTTTTATAATCCGAAGTGTAGAGTCCTAGCCGGCCCGAGTGGCCGTGCGGTTCTAGGCGCTACAGTCTGGAGCCGAGCGACCGCTACGGTCGCAGGTTCGAATCCTGCCTCGGGCATGGATGTGTGTGGTGTCCTTAGGTTAGTTAGGTTTAATTAGTTCCAAGTTCTGGGCGACTAATGACCTCAGAAGTTAAGTCGCATAGTGCTCAGAGCCATTTGAACCATTTTTTTGTAGAGTCCTATATATCACCGAAAACAGTTTTAACCACCTCATTCTATATACATCCATGTGTGCATTACTAGCAGGACATAATTGGTAAGAGATCACCAGCTGCCAAATTGTTGTTAATAGTTTACTTTGCGGGCGTGGAAGTTAATTACGCATCGAAGCGTCATACGGTGTGGGAGGTGAAAATTTACTAGGAACATTATCTTTTTCTGACTCAGGAGACGATTATCCTGGTAGTTTTCGAGTTTTATTTTGAAGAACCGTCTCATGGAGTATCTTTCTCATGGAGTATCTTTCCGTGCTGCGAGGTGGGTAGCAAAAACCATTTAATGTTGGCAAATTCTATGTGCCTTGGGAAATTTGAATTGCGACCACAACAACCGACTGCATTTTGTTCTGTTCCTATTCTGCTCGCCGCTATGTATGTGCAACCATGATGCTATGCCGCTGCAGAAGCCAAAGCCCTGTATTTTGATTTGAGAATTTTCAAAGCTTTATACGTTTGTATGGTTAACGATAACGACGTCCTTCGTTTGGCTTCACAAAAACTCAAATATCATTTGTGGTTTCTATTGCTTTAATAGTTACTACACTTAATCGTAAAAGAGATCCAACACACGAAGATGTTTTCCGATAACGACGTCCTTCGTTTGGCTCCACAAAAACTCAAATATCATTTGTGGTTTATATTGCTTTAATAGTTACTACACTTAATCGTAAAAGAGATCCAACACACGAATATACGTAAAGATTGAAGTAGGAATCAAATTGATTACGTCTAACCGGATTTAACTGCTCGTTTATAATAAAATAAGGGTATTTATAAACAATTTGATGTAAGTGGCAAGCTCCTTAATTAAAAATTCTTCACGGTGGTCTGTAAATGAAGATGTCAAAGCTCTACACCTAGTTATCCAATTGATACAGGCGTCAGGTTGATGTAACGCAGTAATAAATAATTTACAAAGAAACAGGGAACAGGACATGCTATCTACTTTTGGTTCTGCCTATCCACACAAGGTTCCAGAGCATAAAAAAGATTATGGAAGAATAAGTGCGTTTAACAGAAAATGTTATTTTAGAAAACAGTAGGTTTATTGGTTGTATTATAAGTTAATACAGAAATTAATTGTTAATAACTAAGTTGAAATTATAAAGTTTTTAGCTAAAATGGTACTTCTCAACAATATATTTTGAGATAAAACTAAATACGATTTTAAGCTATTCTACAATTTTTCAGTCTTTTCCAACTGAGTCTAAATCGCAAACGAGTTAATTATTTGTGCAAAGTGATCAAAATAGGGGTAGCACAAAATAACAGCCAACCTTGAGAGATAAGTGTTTTTGAAAGAAATGCGAAAATAAAGAGCTTTATGTAAACTTTCTTACACTACAAACGAAAAAAATGAATAATCGATATCTTAAAAACCGCTCGTTCGATCAAACAGAAATAACCTAAATAATCTACAGAAAAAAAGAAAAAGTAAACTTGTTTTGCAATAAGTATATGTCCTACAATTGATCAAAACGCCTGAAAAATGTACATATTTCACACAAATTAATTCTTATGTAAGTTATATAATTACTAAAGAAGTGTAGATGGAACGTGGAAAGGGTGACTATTCGACAAAGAACGACACGGGCCGTGACTAAGGTGAACGGTGAACAACCGTTATTTAGAAGCCGTTCCTCGGTCCTTCACTTCACTTGAGTGAACACTTCCTTTGAACCCCTTCGCTTGTGGACCGGCCACCTCCACCTGTCACTTTCGTACGATAGAATGCATATAAATTAAAGACCTCGCAATCGCTTGCAGATTTTAAAAGTACATAAACACTGTGGTGACTCGGCTGCAATCTGTACGTCATTATTAGGTGGGATTATCCAAAAGTTAACAGTTCTTTGGTATACTGTTACAGTTATAAATGTATAATCAGCAGGAACAGGGGAAGACACCGCACAGGAACATAAACAGCGGTTGTAACAAAGCAGCCGATAGTATTACATGAGAAAAAAAGTATTTTCTGATTTCCTTACTGTAAGCAATAAAAGCTCATTTAGCTGTAAAAAAATACTGCACGGAAATGAAGCAAAGCTACATGAAATCCTGGAGTTCGTTTTTCGATAGAGGTTTTCCTTTTCCTTCAAAAACATTAAAAACGAATTGTTTCGCATTTGCGCGTTTTCTTCACCACTGTGTAACGTTCTCTTCACTTCTGTGTATCATACCTCTCATTCCATTATGAGGAAACTGGCACACGAAACTGATTTCTTTCACATCTTATAGTTTCATATCTCTTTTCGATGATGAAGTGTCTATTTTTTCGAAATTTTCTTGAGTTACTGCAGTTTCCTAGTACTCTGCAGCGTAAAATTTGAATGGTTTTCATTTAAACATGTGATCACTGGCTACTTTACGTTTCGTTGACTTTAGGTGATAAGTTGCTGCGTACTAAATGTAGCTAACAATCGAAATCGTTTTTAAGGCTGGAAGGAAAGCCACATCTTACTTCAATGTGGAGAAAAAAGAAGTTAAGCAATGTTGAGCACGCTGCCTGATGGTGTCACGCACAGGTAAGCTGCTGTTCAGCCGAGAACAGACTGCTCATGTAGATGCACGTTACTCTAATTTTTGACTGCGAATTATTGTTGTAGGCACTACTTATTCTTTTTACATAATATATTAGCGCAAACCTATAGGTCTGGGCCTTATGTAAAACATTTTCATAAATTAATTTTAAATGCAACCTACTGTGTCCAATTTACGTGATACCTACGTTAGTTGTAAAAAAAGAAAAACCGCTGACTGAGAATATCTTAGAATCAGCTGCGTCAGGTATAGATATGCTACCTATTACGGACATACGAAAATTTGTGGCGGACCAAGAGTCACACTCAGAATTCCCGCTTACTACAAACGGTAACATTAAACAATGCGGCTATCGCCACACGCCAATTTATTTAGAGTTAATTTCGGGCGGTTGTCATCCAGATATGTAAGTAAATGTGTTACTTCAAGGTTGAACAAATGAATGAAAATTCCAGCACTGATACAAACACTGAAACTGCTGCAGTGTGTCCGTAAGAGCTGTTTCTGTAGGAAATAATGTTGATTTATCACCTCACACTCCCAGAAAGGAAGAATTAAGAAGTAAAATAAAATTGTTGCAAGGAAAAAACCGATATTCGCAACACAAAGTACCTCAACTGTCATCTGAAGCTAAAAGCAGTAGCAGTTTACAGCTTGCGCATGTGAACAGTGATGAATTTAATAGGTTATGTGACAAGCTTTTAACTAACGATTTATAATTTGTTTCATTACAGTCTCCTTTCATCAAAGTTTTCATTTAGTCTGTTATATTACTTCCGTTTCGTAAGAACGTCTGCTTCGAGCCTTAGTAGCAAGCAGCTATGGATTTGCGTTTACTGGGTTTCAACATGCCCTTGAGCACAACGCTTGACTTCATTCAGATCAAAGGAGCTGCCTGTATACTGCCTATTCTGTGATATCGTGTCCGACCTCCTTTTGCCCGTCAAAGTGCAGCAACTCAGCGTGACATTGACGCAACAAGTCGTTGGAAGCCCCCCTGCAGAAATATTGACCCATGCTACCTTTATCGCCGTCCATAACTGCGAAAGTATTGCTGTTGCTGGATTTTGTGCCAGAACTGACCATTCGATAACGTCCCCTAAATCTTCGATGAGATTAGGAGTATCTGGGTGGCCAAATCACTCGCCAGGATTGTGCAGAATGCTTTTCAAACCGGTCGCGAACAACTGTAGCCCAGTGATATGGCGCATTGGAGTCCATTTAAAGTCCATCGTTGTTTGAGAACATGAGGTCCATGAATGGCGGCAAATGACCTCCAAGTAGCCGAAAATAAACATTTCCAGTCAATAATCGGTTCATTGGACCAGAGGACCCAATCCATTCCCTGTAAACACAATCCACATAATAATGGAGTCACCACAGCTTGCACAGTGCCACACTGGAACTCTACCGTCAGACCGACTGAAACCGGGATTCCAGTTGTCAAGGGTCCAACCAAATTGGTCGCTGCAGGCGATGTAGTGCTGTTAGCAAAGGCAATCGCGTTGGTCCCACTGTTCTAACGCATACGTTCTTCGTATGCCCCACATTGATATCTGCGGCTGTTTCACGCAGTGTTGCTTGTCAATTAACACTGACAACTCTAAGCAAACGGTGTTCTTCTTGGTCGTTAAATAAAGGCCATCGGCCACTGCATTGTTCTTGGTGAGAGGCAATGCCTGATATTTGGTATTCGTGGCACACTCTTGACACTGTGGATCTCGAACTATTGAATTCCCTAACGATTTCCGAAATTGAATATCCCACTCGTCTAGCTCCGAGTAGCCGAAAATAAAAAAGTGTGTAATTTCAGTCAAACGTCCGTAATCACATCTGAAACTTTTCCACATGCATCACCTGAGTACAAAAGACAGCTCCGCCATCACACTGCCATTTTACACCTCGTGTACGCGGTACTACCACCATCTGTATATGTGGATATCGCTGTCCCAAGATTTTTGTCCCTATGTTATTGTTGTGGTCTTCAGTCCCGAGACTGGTTTGATGCAGCTCTCCATGCTAATCTATCCTGTGCAAGCTTCTTCATCTCCCAGTACCTACTGCAACCTACATCCTTCTGAATCTGCTTAGTGTATTCATCTCTTGGTCTCCCTCTACGATTTTTACCCTCCACGCTGCCCTCCAATGCTAAATTTAAGATCCCTTGATGCCTCAGGACATGTCCTACCAACCGATCCCTTCTTCTAGTCAAGTTGTGCCACAAACTTCTCTTCTCCCCAATCCTATTCAATACCTCCTCATTAGTTACGTGATCTACCCACCTAATCTTCAGCATTCTTCTGTAGCACCACATTTCGAAAGCTTCTATTCTCTTCTTGTCCAAACTATTTATCGTCCACATTTCACTTCCATACATGGCTACACTCCATACAAATACTTTCAGAAACGACTTCCTGACACTTAAATCAATACTCGATGTTAACAAATTTCTCTCCTTCAGAAACGCTTTCCTTGCCATTGCCAGTCTACATTTTATATTCTCTCTACTTCGACTATCATCAGTTATTTTGCTCCCCAAATAGCAAAACTCCTTTACTACTTTAAGTGTCTCATTTCCTAATTTAATTCCCCCAGCATCACCCGGCTTAATTCGACTACATTCCATTATCCTCGTTTTGCTTTTGTTGATGTTCATCTTATATCCTCCTTTCAAGACACTGTCCATTCCGTTCAACTGCTCTTCCAAGTCCTTTGCTGTCTCTGAAAGAATTACAATGTCATCGGCGAACCTCAAAGTTTTTATTTCTTGTCCCTGGATTTTAATACCTACTCCAAATTTTTCTTTTGTTTCCTTTACTTCTTGCTCAATATACAGGTTGAATAACATTGGGGAGAGGCTACAACCCCGTCTCACTCCCTTCCCAACCACTGCTTCCCTTTCATGTCCCTCGACTCTTATAACTGCCATCTGGTTTCTGTACAAATTATAAATAGCCTTTCGCTCCCTGTATTTTACCCCTGCCACCTTTAGAATTTCAAAGAGAGTATTCCAGTCAACATTGTCAAAATCTTTCTCTAAGTCTACAACTGCTAGAAACGTAGGTTTGCCTTTCCTTAATCTTGGTTCAAATGGCTCTGAGCACTATGGGACTCAACTGCTGTGGTCAGAAGTCCCCTAGAACTTAGAACTACTTAAACCTAACTAACCTAAGGACAGCACACAACACCCAGCCATCACGAGGCAGAGAAAATCCCTGACCCCGCCGGGAATCGAACCAGGGAACCCGGGCGTGGGAAGCGAGAACGCTACCGCACGACCACGAGATGCGGGCTTCCTTAATCTTTCTTCTAAGATAAGTCGTAGAGTCATTGTTGCCTCATGTGTTCCAACATTTCCACGGAATCCAAACTGATCTTCCCCGAGGTCGGCTTCTACCATTTTTTCCATTTGTCTGTAAATAATTCGCGTTAGTATTTTGCAGCTGTGGCTTATTAAACTGATAGTTCGGTAATTTTCACATCTGTCAACACCTGCTTTCTTTGGAATTGGAATTATTATATTCTTCTTGAAGTCTGAGGGTATTTCGCCTGTCTCATACATCTTGCTCGCCAGATGGTAGAGTTTTGTCAGGACTGGCTCTCCCAAGGCCATCAGTAGTTCTAATGGAATGTTGTCTACTCCCGGGGCCTTGTTTCGACTCAGGTCTTTCAGTGCTCTATCAAACTCTTCACGCATCTTCATCTACATCCTCTTCCATTTCCATAATATTGTCCTCAAGTACATCGCCCTTGTATAGACCCTCTATATACTCCTTCCACCTTTCTGCTTTCCCTCCTTTGCTTAGAACTGGGTTTCCATCTGAGCTCTTGATATTCATACGAGTGGCTCTCTTTTCTCCAAAGGTCTCTTTAATTTTCCTGTAGGCTGTATCTATCTTACCCCCAGTGAGATAAGCCTCGAAATCCTTACATTTGTCCTCTAGCCATGCCTGCTTAGCCATTTTGCACTTCCTGTCGATCTCATTTTTGAGACGTTTGTATTCCTTTTTGCCTGTTTCATTTACTGCATTTTTATATTTTCTCCTTTCATCAAATAAATTCAATATTTCTTTTGTTACCCAAGGATTTCTACTAGCCCTCGTCTTTTTACCTACTTGATCCTCTGCTGACATCACTACTTCATCCCTAAGAGCTGCTCATTCGTCTTCTACTGTATTTCTTTCCCCCATTCCTGTCAATTGTTCCCTTATGCTCTCCCTGAAACTCTGTACAACCTCTGGTTCAGTCGGTTTATCCAGGTCCCATCTCCTTAAATTCCCACCTTTTTGCCATTTCTTCAGTTTTAATCTACAGTTCATAACAAATAGATTGTGGTCAGAGTCCACATCCGCCCCTGGAAATGTCCTACAATTTAAAACCTGGTTCCTAAATCTCTGTCTTACCATTACATAATCTATCTGATACCTTTTAGTATCTCCAGTATTCTTCAATGTACACAACCTTCTTTTATGATTCTTGAACCAAGTGTTACCTATGATTAAGTTATGCTCTGCGCAAAATTCTACCAGACGGCTTCCTCTTTCATTTCTTAGCCCCAATCCATATTCACCTACTATGTTTCCTTCTCTACCTTTTCCTACTGACGAATTACAGTCACCCATGACTATTAAATTTTCGTCTCCCTTCACTACCTGAATAATTTCTTTTCCTCATCATACATTTCTTCAATTTCTTCGTCATCTGCAGAGCTAGTTGGCATATAAACTTGTACTACTGTAGTAGGCATGGGCTTCGTGTCTATTTTGGCCACTATAATATGTTCACTATGCTGTTTGTAGTAGCTTCCCGCACTCCTATTCTTTTATTCATTATTAAACCTACTCCTGCATTACCCCTATTTGATTTTGTATTTATAACCCTTTGTTCACCTGACCAGAAGTCTTGTTCCTCCTGCCACCGAACTTCACTAATTCCCACTATATCTAACTTTAACCTATCCATTTCCCTTTTTAAATTTTCTAACCTACCTGCCGGATTAAGGGATCTGACATTCCACGCTCCGATCCGTAGAATGCCAGTTGTCTTTCTCCTGATAACGACGTCCTCTTGAGTAGTCCCCGCCCGGAGATCCGAATGGGGGACTATTTTACCTCCGGAATATTTTACCCAAGAGGACGCCATCATCGTTTAACCAAACAGTAAAGCTGCATGCCCTCGGGAAAAATTACAGCTGTAGTTTCCCCTTGCTTTCAGCCGTTCGCAGTATCACAACAGCAAGGCCGTTTTGGTTAGTGTTACAAGGCCAGATCAATCATCCAGACTGTGGCCCCTGCAATTACTGAAAAGGCTGCTGCCCCTCTTCAGGAACCACATTGTCTGGCCTCTCAACAGATACCCCTCCGTTGTGGTTGCACCTACGGTACGGCTATTTGTATCGCTGAGGCACGCAAGCCTGCCCACCAACGGCAATGTCCATGGTTCATGGGGGGAGGTTTTGTCCCTTACTGTAAATTAATCAGCTTTAGGAGGACGGGGGAGACGGAGGTGAGACAAGGTCTCTACCATCGATCAATTTAAATTCACGTTTAGACTACGGTAGGCTGTAGTTTTATGGTTGTTAATCATAAGTTACAGCAGATCGTCGACTGCAGAAGAACATCGACTGAACGACCGTACCTAGATTGTTCAAGCAAGCATGAGTAGTATTCTTATGTATATGTCTTACATCCTTATAATATCATTTGCTTTACTGCAGTATTTTATTGACTTAGGTACAACTTACACGTTGCACCATTTTCAATGAATCTACAAAAAAACGAGTATCCATGGGAAATATGTGATAATATCCAAATAGTCAGTGTATCATGACAAGGGAAGGAAACTTACCACTTTCGCAAACGTATAACGCAGTGTTTTATGGATAATAAACAGCAGAACTATTTCTCTAACATATACAGGATGGTCCATTGATCGTGACCGGGCCAAATATCTCATGAAATAAGCGTCAAACTACAAAGAGCGAAACTTGTCTAGCTTGAAGGGGACAACCAGATGCCGCTATGGTTGGCCCTCTAGATGGCGCTGCCATAGGTCAAACGGATGTCAACTGCGTTTTTTTTTAAATAGGAACCCCCATTTTTATTACATATTCGTGTAGTACGTAAAGAAATGTGAATGTTTTAGTTGGACCACTTTTTCGCTTTGTGACAGATGGCGCTGTAATAGTCACAAAAATATGGCTCACAATTTTAGATGAACAGTTTGTAACGGGTGGGTTTTTTAAATTAAAATACAGAACGTAGGTACGCTTGAACATTTTATTTCGGTTGTTCTAATGTGATACATGTACCTTTGTGAACTTATAATTTCTGAGAACGCATGCTGTTACAGCGTGATTACCAGTAAATACCACATTAATTCAATAAATGCTGAAAATGATGTCCGTCAACCTCATTGCATTTGGCAATAGGTGTAACGACATTCCTCTCAACAGCGAGTCGTTCGCCTTCCGTAATGTTTGCACATGCATTGACAATGCGCTGACACATGTCGTCAGGCGTTGTCGGTGGATCACGATACCAAATGTCCTTCAACTTTCCCCACTGAAAGAAATCCGGGGACGTCAGATCCGGTTAACGTGCTGGCCGTGGTATGGTGGTTCGACGACCAATCCACCCGTCATGAAATATGCTATTCAGTACCGCTTCAACCGCACGCGAGCTATGTGCCGGACATCCATCATGTACGAAGTACATCGCCATTCTGTCATGCAGTGAAACATCTTGTACTAACATCGGTAGAACATTACGTAGGAAATCAGCATACATTGCACCATTTAGATTGCCATGGATAAAATGGGGGCCAATTATCCTTCCTTCAATAATGCCGCACCATAAATTAATCCGCCAAGGTCGCTGATGTTCCACTTGCCTCAGCCATCGTGGATTTTCCGTTGCCCAATAGTGCATATTATGCCGGTTTACGTTACCGCTGTTGGTGAATGACTCTTCGTCGCTAAATAGAACGCGTGCAAAAAATCTGTCATCGTCCCGTAATTTCTCTTGTGCCCAGTGGCAGAACTGTACACGGCGTTCAAAGTCGTCGCCATGCAATTCCTGGTGCAAAGAAATATGGTACGGGTGAAATCATGTTGACGTAGCATTGTCAACACCGACGTTTTTGAAATTCCCTATTAACGCGCAATTTATATGCTACTGATGTGCGGATTAGCCGCGACAGCAGCTAAAACACCTACTAGAGCATCATCATTTGTTGCAGGTCGGGGTTGACGTTTCACATGTGGCTGAACACTTCCTGTTTCCTTAAATAACGTATTTGGCCCGGTCACTATTAATGGACCGCCCTGTATAGCTACATAATATCTCGCTATCCTTAATATCACAAAGTCAAAGAGCAAACTAAATGTACTCACGAAAGCTTTCATTAAGGAAGTGATTCTTGAGTTTCTCCCGGCGTATTTGATAATCAAAATATCCACGGGTGTACTGCCGGTCTACAGTGTCCAACGGGCACAATATTTCGGCGATCATACATGTCGCCATCATCAGGTGAACTGACGGACTGAGCTCCTGTGAACGTGCCGGCACGGAGATCCGTACACTATGGCTGCTCAGGTGGACTGGGTTCGGTCGCGGCGGCGGCGGATTTAAATACCCTCCGCCCGCGGCGCGCTCACTCCGCCGTCCGCGCCCCGCGCCACGGTCGCGCGGTGGAACAGATTGCGACGGCGTCGGTGTGATGGCTCCGTCCGCCGTGGTCGTCACAACTATACATTTGCTCGATTTACTCTTGATCAACCCAATCGCTGGTTCCCAAGCCTTGCTAAGATTATAGCCACAGTCACGATTTATGAGGTCGTCATTGGTGCGAATTTCGATGGCCTCTCTAACAACGCTGTCCCAGTATCTCGACGTCTGTACCAGAATCCTCGTGCGTTCATACTCCATAGCGTGATTTTCCGACAAACAATGTTCAGCGACCGCCGACTTGCTCGGATACATCAGTCGAGTGTGCCTCTGGTGTTCACGGCATCGATCCTCGACGGTACGCATCGTCTGACCAATATACGACTTGCCACATTGACACGGAATCTGGTACACGCCGGCCTTCCTCAAACCGAGGTCATCTTTGGCGCTCCCCACCAGTGCACGAGTTTTATTCGGAGGACAAAACACCGTTCCGACCCGGTGTTTCTTCAAAATGCGGGCTATCTTTCCCGAGAGTGCGCCTGTATATGGGATAAACGCAGTGCCTACCTCCTCCCTCGTGATTTCATCCATATCCACAGGTTGTGCTGTAGTGGTTGGGCGGAGAGCACGTTGAATCTGCCACTCTGAGTACCCATTTTTTCGAAATACAGTTCTCAGATGTTCCAATTCCTGGGGTAGACTCTCTGCGTCAGAGATAGTGCGCGCCCTATGTACTAGAGTTTTAAGTACCCCATTCCTCTGTGAAGGGTGGTGGCAGCTGTCTGCGTGCAAATACAGATCAGTGTGCGTTGTCTTCCGATACACCCCATGACCTAGGGTGCCGTCAGGCCTTCTCTTGACCAAGACGTCAAGGAAAGGTAGTTTACCCTCCGTTTCAGTCTCCATAGTGAATTTGATGTTGGGGTGAATGGAGTTTAGATGTGTAAGGAAGTCAAGGAGTTTATCCATACCATGTGGCCAGATGACGAAAGTGTCGTCCACGTAACGGAAAAAGCAAGTAGGTTTCCATTCGGATGACGACAGGGCTTCCTCCTCGAAGTTCTCCATGTACAAATTCGCTACCACCGGTGAGAGTGGGCTACCCATGGCGACTCCCTCCGTCTGTTCGTAGTATTCTCCATTAAAAAGAAAATACGTGGAAGTCAAGACATGCCTAAAAAGTTCAGTGGTCTTCTCGTCAAACTTCTGACTAATCAATTCTAGTGACTCTCGCAGGGGTACCCTCGTGAACAAGGAAACGACGTCAAAACTCACCATGATATCTGACTCACCCAACGTTAAGCTATCAAGGCGTTTAACAAAATCCACGGAATTACGGATGTGATGAGGGCATTTACCCACGTAAGGACTTAATATTCCCGTCAGGTATTTGGCCAACAAATATGTAGGTGCCCTGATGTTGCTGACAACGGGGCGTAATGGTACCCCCTCTTTGTGAACCTTCGGGAGTCCATATAGTCTAGGCGGTACCGGACCTTGGGGTAACAATTTCTTAGCGTCACCCTCCGGTAATTCTGCGTCCTTGAGAAGCGACCTCGTCTTGTTGTCCACCTTCTTTGTAGGGTCAACGTACCAATGACGACCTCATAAATCGTGACTGTGGCTATAATCTTAGCAAGGCTTGGGAACCAGCGATTGGGTTAATCGAGAGTAAATCGAGCAAATGTATAGTTGTGACGACCACGGCGGACGGAGCCATCACACCGACGCCGTCGCAATCTGTTCCACCGCGCGACCGTGGCGCGGGGCGCGGACGGCGGAGTGAGCGCGCCGCGGGCGGAGGGTATTTAAATCCGCCGCCGCCGCGACCGAACCCAGTTCCACCTGAGCAGCCATAGTGTACGGATCTCCGTGCCGGCACGTTCACAGGAGCTCAGTCCGTCAGTTCACCTGATGATGGCGACATGTATGATCGCCGAAATATTGTGCCCGTTGGACACTGTAGACCGGCAGTACACCCGTGGATATTTTGTTCATTAAGGAAGACTGCCAGATGCACATCATGCATTGTGGTTATGATATCCAATGTTTGGCATTAAAAAAGTAATTCTCATTAAGTTCTCGTCATACAACATTGGGTAACATTTTATGTATAATTTTTTTATATAATGAATTAAGAAATATTGATTATAGCTAACTGGGGAAGGTTAGATATGTATTTTCAAAACTAGATGGCGCTGATGTACGATCGCTGCACTGTTAGCGTTTAGTGTTTGGGAAGTTTAGACAATTACAGATCATACATCATATTCATACAAAAAACGGCTATTAAGGAATACACTGTTATAGATATGATCAGATACGAGTGTTGTACGCCGAGATGCATTCAAGATTAAAACTGTATGTTGTTCGCTATACACTTGAGTCCTATGTACCCAATATATTCATCCTCTTACAGATATAAAAATTAGTTTGTCATTCTGTTTGTTGTTTTTTGACAAACAAAGCACGAAACTACAGAAGCCGTTGTAGAAAAGCTTGCATTTTCGCAACGTGTACCTTACACCCTTTACAGTTAACGTGTTATTTGTTGTCTGATTGGTGCGTACCACTTTACGAATAAAATTTAGAGATGTGTCATCCAAATTTTCGCCTTTTCTTTTAATAGAATCGGATGATGTTCTCCTGTTTCATAAATATTCTAAAACTTGTGTGTGGAAATGATCATCTTCCAAATTCGAAAATACGTTTCCGCTGACTCCAGTAAGTAAATTAAAAGAGCACCGCGAATTCTTACTATAGTGTATCCATAGTACTTCAGATTCCAGAACGCATTGCAAATTAAATTTACGTTACAACGATCATTAAAAACGCAGCAAGATCTACCTCTGCTACAACACAACTTTAAATGAGTATTTAAATTAGACAACGAAACACTACGTAACCTTGCGCGGGAGGCTAACCATTTGCAGGCTGGACCATCGTACGAACTGAGGAAAATATTTTGCGATTTCGAGTAAGGTTTCAGCTGGCCATTTTCTGTAGAGTTCTTCGGCTGCTATTTAGCATATCTATCCAGAACTCTGAAAAACAAAGCCATTTGTATTTCTCGAAAAATCAGATGTCAAATTCACACCTAATCAACTATTCACAACTGCGAACATATTTGTTTTTTCCGCGAAATTTTACAGATGTACCCAAATTTTCTTCAGAGAACTCTAGAACTATAGCATATCTATCATGAAATCTGAAAGGTATGTTTCTCGTCAGTCCGCCACTTTCTGTAGTGGGGCCACGAAGTGTCGGTGTACACAGATCGGTGTCTCCTCGCACCGGTCTGCATGCTGGTGTTTGTACTGATCCAGATGTCACGGCTACAGTTGTCGAGTCTGGCCAACATCGCACCGCCCATAAAATCATGCGACTGTAAACAAAAACACACGAAACGCAACCATATAAAACATTTTAACAACAATTGTCAAATCCCATATTGGTTAAGAGTTCAAAAGAGCTGTGTGGCTCTTTTGTAAACAAATTATTTTTTGTCTAAAGGTTGAGGACATATTCTGATCGCACGGAATTATGCTTTAATCCCATTAATGCAAAAAGTAATGAGGCAAATCAGAAAACAAAAATTTATCAAGAACGTTCGTATTACACTCCTGGAAATGGAAAAAAGAACACATTGACACCGGTGTGTCAGACCCACCATACTTGCTCCGGACACTGCGAGAGGGCTGTACAAGCAATGATCACACGCACGGCACAGCGGACACACCAGGAACCGCGGTGTTGGCCGTCGAATGGCGCTAGCTGCGCAGCATTTGTGCACCGCCGCCGTCAGTGTCAGCCAGTTTGCCGTGGCATACGGAGCTCCATCGCAGTCTTTAACACTGGTAGCATGCCGCGACAGCGTGGACGTGAACCGTATGTGCAGTTGACGGACTTTGAGCGAGGGCGTATAGTGGGCATGCGGGAGGCCGGGTGGACGTACCGCCGAATTGCTCAACACGTGGGGCGTGAGGTCTCCACAGTACATCGATGTTGTCGCCAGTGGTCGGCGGAAGGTGCACGTGCCCGTCGACCTGGGACCGGACCGCACGGATGCACGCCAAGACCGTAGGATCCTACGCAGTGCCGTAGGGGACCGCACCGCCACTTCCCAGCAAATTAGGGACACTGTTGCTCCTGGGGTATCGGCGAGGACCATTCGCAACCGTCTCCATGAAGCTGGGCTACGGTCCCGCACACCGTTAGGCCGTCTTCCGCTCACGCCCCAACATCGTGCAGCCCGCCTCCAGTGGTGTCGCGACAGGCGTGAATGGAGGGACGAATGGAGACGTGTCGTCTTCAGCGATGAGAGTCGCTTCTGCCTTGGTGCCAATGATGGTCGTATGCGTGTTTGGCGCCGTGCAGGTGAGCGCCACAATCAGGACTGCATACGACCGAGGCACACAGGGCCAACACCCGGCTTCATGGTGTGGGGAGTGATCTCCTACACTGGCCGTACACCACTGGTGATCGTCGAGGGGACACTGAATAGTGCACGCTACATCCAAACCGTCATCGAACCCATCGTTCTACCATTCCTAGACCGGCAAGGGAACTTGCTGTTCCAACAGGACAATGCACGTCCGCATGTATCCCGTGCCACCCAACGTGCTCT
This sequence comes from Schistocerca nitens, assembly GCF_023898315.1. Lineage (NCBI taxonomy): Eukaryota > Metazoa > Arthropoda > Insecta > Orthoptera > Acrididae > Schistocerca > Schistocerca nitens. The sequence continues at coordinate 703,481,690 of NC_064617.1, read as the reverse complement.
AGAAGGTGTAAGTCAACTACCCTGGCCAGCAAGATCTCCGGATCTGTCCCCCATTGAGCATGTTTGGGACTGGATGAAGCGTCGTCTCACGCGGTCTGCACGTCCAGCACGAACGCTGGTCCAACTGAGGCGCCAGGTGGAAATGGCATGGCAAGCCGTTCCACAGGACTACATCCAGCATCTCTACGATCGTCTCCATGGGAGAATAGCAGCCTGCATTGCTGCGAAAGGTGGATATACACTGTACTAGTGCCGACATTGTGCATGCTCTGTTGCCTGTGTCTATGTGCCTGTGGTTCTGTCAGTGTGATCATGTGATGTATCTGACCCCAGGAACGTGTCAATAAAGTTTCCCCTTCCTGGGACAATGAATTCACGGTGTTCTTATTTCAATTTCCAGGAGTGTATTTGTGTTAATACAAGTACAGAAATACAGTAGCAGTATTTTAACTAGAAGAACTTTAGTCAGCAAAAGCCATTTCTCATATCTTTAAATCTTTTACGAGAGAATAACAAAATTAAATTCAAGAAAAAAATTGCAGTTACTGACTTGTTTTCGCTCACAATTCCATTCTTGGTATCATACGTTGCAATTTTACTGTAGAACTTCCTGTACAGTTAAGAAAGAAATGGCAACTTCAGCAACATATCTTTCTATTTTACAACTATAATCATGGTTGGTCTTTCATTTGAAGTACGGCGTGGTATACATCAACAATGGTCTTTCCTCTCATGAAGACGTTGACCGTTGACGTTTTTCCATCCTTGTGCTCAGGAGCAAGAATTTTTAATAGCTATTTTAGATGGATGGATTTGAGACCATTTGATCTTACTGCATATGAAGATCTGACACTGCTGCACTGACAATGCTTTAGCAGCGTCTTTCAAATTAAGGAAGACAGTTGCATGCACTGAAATTACAAGGAATGATTTCATAGCTTTAGCTCACTAAACAATCTGATGGAAAGCTTGCTGAATTGCTAAACAATGGCCTTGCTTACCTTTCTTAGTTCCTCCATAACTGCAAAGTTACTGTCAAAATTAAAAAATTGATATCTAATCATCAGAAACTGGTGTAACAGAAAGCGATGGCTACTCGCCAGAGCCTAATTTATAAAACTGTAGGTGCTGGAACGCACTTCTTCAACCATACTCCCTTCCTCCCAGCCATAAAAATATCCGGTGGTAGTTTGTTCCAGTGAGTTCAAACAAATTCATTTGGAGATACCGGAAAGCTCTTTCAACGCGTTCCGGCCGAAATTGAACCCTCCCGTTATGTTTTCAAACCATAGCAGGTTAAAAGGGGTAGACCTTGGCACTTGGAACTCCGGACGGAAACACTGCTTCTCAAAAAGAGCATGTGCCGTCTAATAATAAATGTTTGAAACTTTTTCTCCACGAGTCGACAGTTGGAACAAGTCTAGAGAGACGCAACAGAGTACCGAGAATACAATACTTTTGACATTTCCACTCTTCAGATATGTCTAACGGCTCTATACAGGGTGAACATTAATGAACCCGACAAACTGTAGGGACGGTTTCCTGACTGAAACTGGAGGAATAAGTGTCCTCTCGCGATGTCTCGAAGTATATCGTTACCACGACAGATGACGCTGACGAATGAAAGTTCGCCTGACCACATACTGTGTGTTCCTTGCGTGTTTCAGACTGTGTGACTGACAGAGTGTACTGTAAACTGAAGTATGGCACGGTATTCATGTCAGGTGTTCGTGTACGGCCAAGCAGATGGACACGGTCGAGAGGCAGGATGACTATCAAAACAAGTACCTCACAGACACCATATCACACAACATTTGAAGTCCGTTTGGGCTTTTGTGTGATCATGGGGCCTTTCAGACGGACGAACGTGCAGGGAGGCAGCACACTGTACGTATACCAGATTTGGAGGACCGGGTTCTACAGGATAATGAGAAGCACCTTAGTAGAAGCTCGAGGTAAGTGCCCCGCCAACATGGTGTAAACCAAAGTACAATTATGTGCATCCTGCATGAGAACCGCTAGTATCCCCATCACCTGAAATCCCATGGAGGTCACTTAGAATGCCTGTCGTGACGGGGATGCGATGCAGCTTTGTACTGTTCCGGGACGATTTTTTGTCGTTGCACGCACACTGTCCATTCCCGGATACATGAACATAGGACCTTGTTTCCTCCAATTCCAGTCAGGAATCCGTCCCTGCAGTTTGTCTATTTTATTGATGGTCACTCTGTGTAGAGAAGGGTGTCCAGTTGTTTGCAATTCATACAAATCTACAGTCTTATTTCCGATCTTGATGAAAATTTGCGGACTCTACGTACAAGACAAGAGGAAGATGATTGTCTAAATAAAATTTCATAATCTGACTTGAAATATATGTGCACGTGATAAAGGGGAAAAGTTGTTACGAAAAATCTCCAAAAGTTGTTGGCCAATTAACTTCAAATTTCTACCTGATCCACTAATAGACATTTGGGAAGACGTAGACTATTTTTAATATACACCTCATATAAATAAATATATATAGCATAATATATAAAGAAGAAACATTGTTACCAAATATCTGGAAAAGTACTTGAGCGATTTACCTCACTTCTTGGCCGAATTACATAAAATTTCTACGTTCAGATGTAACAATGAAGAAAATAATGAAAATGTGAATGCCTAACAAACGAGATATATCGTGGCACGCTGACAGTAATTCCTATCGGGAGAATACGTTACAGCGGCGATACTCGTCTTGGAGACAGAACCGAGAGACATCACTTGATCGCTCGAGAACTTGGCAGAAACACGATTAAGAACTCTTATTTATTTATTATTTGCTGTTGCCACATGTCACATATACCCTAGAAGACACTTCAGTGCTTCTTTCACAGTTAGTTTTAAGAGACACTATATCGCTGGCGATCGAACAGACCACGAAATTTCCCGAACTACGACGTAACCTGTTCGAACAGTTCGAATGGTGCTCAAACACAGCCCTGCTTGAAACCGGGAAAACTGGGCTGAAACAGTAGAAGACGAATTAACAATAACAACAAAAAGGATACTTATCGCACAGTGTAACAACAGATGGCGTAACTAATTATCTTCTCATGATACAGGTGACGATGTATTCATTCGTCGTATTCCGTTGAAGCCCAGTGATTCAAATATTCCCCTCGATATAGAGCGATTGCAGTTTCCCATGCGCCTTACATCCGCTGTATCAGCAACGTACAGCACCCATCACGTTGTGTGGCAGATATTTGAAACGTCCCCTTTGAAAAATTATACATGACTGTGTTTAAGCTGACACACAATATTTTTAGCGCAACGCAATCTGACTTACAGTAATCCCTACAAAAGAATGGCCCTGACTAACATTAACCTATACTGTTGAAAAATCATAATATACATAGTAGTCCATGACATCCAGTCTTACAAATTTCAAAACTCCGCCATTTCTCTCCCCACATCCACCACTGCTGGCGGCTCACCTCCAACTGCGCAACGCTACGCGCTGGTAACAGCCAACTGCCCAACGCTACAATGGCGAGTATTACAACAATGCAAAGCAACCACAGACTGCACACAGCACAGCCAGTGATTTTCATACACAGCGCTACATGGCGTTACCAATATAAAAACCTAAACAGCCTACTTACATAGCCCCCATGGTCCCCCAAAAAAAATTTACAAATTGTTTTGGGCACTGGCCAATACATATTTGTTAAAATTTTTGCACAAATACAGATAACATTTGTAGTAATACAGGCTTTACAAAAGAATAGAAATATACATATACATCAGTGTTACAGGAATTATGACATGAGTACATACATAAAAGATCAGAATAACTTTCGAAAAATCAACTTCACACATGAGCATTAAAACAAAAAAGAACAAATAATGTTTAAACATCTTTACAAAGTAAATAACAAAAGTCATAATATATGTAGCAGTTCATGACATCCAGTCTTATAAATTTCAAAACTCCGCCATCTCGCACCCCACATCCACCACTGCTGGCGGCTCACCTCCAACTGCGCAACGCTATGCGTTGTTAACATCCACCTGCCCAACACTACAATGGCAGACAAAAATGCAAACCAGCCACAGACTGCACACAGCACATACAGAGCGCTACGTGGCGTTACCAATATAAAAACTTAAACAGCCTACTTACATAGCCCCCATGCTCCCCACAAAAAATTTTACACATTGTTTTGGGCAGTGGCCAATACAGATTTGAAAAAAATTTTCATAGTTACAATAACAAACGTCCCCTTAGAAAAATTATACATGACTGTGCTTAAACTGACACACAATATTTTTTAGCGCAACGCAATCTGACTTTCAATAATCCCTACAAAAGAATGGCCCTGACTAACATTAACCTATACCTTTCACAAATCACTTACATAAATCTTCAAAAAATTGGTTCAAATGGCTCTGAGCACTATGGGACTTAACATCTATGATCATCAGTCGCCTAGAACTTAGAACTACTTAAACCTAACTAACCTAAGGACAGCACACAACACCCAGTCATCACGAGGCAGAGAAAATCCCTGACCCCGCCGGGAATCGAAACCGGGAACCCGGGCGTGGGAAGCAAGAACGCTAACGCACGACCACGAGCTGCGGACCAAAAAAAATCATCGTTACTCGAACTACTGCAATACAGCGAGCGCCACTACTGCCAGCTAAATAAAAGCTTCAAACTACAGAAGGCACTAACTACTGATAGACATAGTTAGCAAATGAAAGATTTTAATAGAGAACAAACAATGTGTTTACCTTAATAGTGTTGAAAAATCATAATATACATAGCAGTTCATGACATCCAGTCTTACAAATTTCAAAACTCCGCCATTTCTCTCCCCACATCCACCACTGCTGGCGGCTCACCCCCAACTGCGCAACGCGACGCGCTGGTAACAGCCAACTGCCCAGCGCTACAATGGCGAGTATTACAACAATGCAAAGCAGCCACAGACTGCACACAGTACAGCCAGTGATTTTCATACAGAGCCTACTTACATATTATAGATCCAGAGCGACGTTAGGCACTGCAGCTAGTACAAAATAATTAAAAAAAACAACAGTAAATGCAACACACTAATTGGTTTCAAGCTGCATCACTAACGTCACAGAGGACGAAGAGCATCAGAATGGCCGGCCAGTGTAGCCGAGCTGTTCTAGGCGCTATAGTCTGGAACCGCGCGACCGCTACGGTCGCAGGTTCGAATCCTGCCTCGGGCATAGATGTGTGTGATGTCCTTAGGTTAGTTAGGTTTAAGCAGTTCTAAGTTCTAGGGGACTGATCACCTCAGATGTTGAGTCCCATAGTGCTCAGAGCCACTTGAACCACTTGAGCATCAGAAAGCACCGATGGATGCCGGAGAGGGTATGATGAGAACAAGCATTCGTGAAAGCAATGAACGTATAAAAGATGCGAAGCATTATTCTTGAAACGCAGAAAACAAACGCGACGACGAATCTTGGACAGGTGGGGGCTCATTGCTGGAAATAACCGGGGAAAGTGGATGCAATAACAATACATCTCAAATATTGCAATAGTCTTCAAAATCTTCATTGCGGAGGTACAATATAATAACAGTACCGTGCTGAAAACAGAGAAGGCAGACAGCGGAGATGCTGAGAAATGAAATGCGATCCCCTACTGGACTATGGATGTCCCCTCTCTTCTACGCGCCGCCGCGCCGGTTGCCACCGTGCGCGCCCTCATCTAGAGCTCCTGGAGCACGCGACGCTGTTCACGCTAGCAAATTCTTGGATACATGGGAATAAGCACTCAAGCTACACTCTTTTCACTAAGCAAAAATGCTGCACACAGCACGAAAGAAGTTAATAAACCTACTGCATGAATGAAGTTTTACGTATACACATAATGTCAACCGCAATAATTGCTTAATGAATAGATTGCGTATATTCAGGACCTTGCTGTAGTCAGATTAAAATTACTTCATAGTTGTCGTCTATAGCTTGTGCTACAGTATTGCCACATCGGCTGCCGGCTACCGCTCGGATGCAAGTGACACACATAAACGGTAGGTTACTTCACAAATGATATTAATATATAACACGGAGAAATGCTGGAAAAGGCTGTCGCGAAGGATGACGGAAAATGGAGATGCTCCTTCAACAGATGGCTGAAGTGCGGCAGACAATGAGATTTTTAGCCCTGAATTTACACCCAAGTCCTAACTTAACGACAGCTTCACGATGAGCTATGTACCGCAGGAAACGGCGACCAATTATCTGCAGCATAACTAAGCTTATGCTCGCTTTCTTCGTGACTTTTAAGGCTAACCTCTACGACTGAACTCAAGACAGAAAAATTTCACAATATGTTTGTTACCATAGCCATCTTCCGCAGCAAAATTTCAGATTCAGCTGTAAAAGAAAACGCTAATTTTTCGCTGTCATTGGTTATCTGCAACTACCCTCACACTGGCTACACATCAGAGCCGCGGCACCAATCTATGAGCAGACCTGTTTGGCACATAGTAGTACATTATGGGCGACACTGGCAGATTCCAAACGAAAAAGGAATTCTAAAAATAAAAAAGGTCAAATAAAAAGTCAATAGGACGACGAAAACAACACTGTGAAGTATTAGAAATAAAAAAATTATGCAAACTAATTAACTGAAAAAAATTGTAATTAATCTTTTGATTAGATTTAGCAAAATAAAAACGTTCACTGCATTTGCAAAGATTCAAACCCTCGACGTTATAAACGTCATGTAGATACTAACCACTAAGCTATGCCGTTACACTGCAAAATGCTGTTCTGTTTATGACTCCGGTACCCCAGTCGCACCGATTAATTGATAGCCTTCGAAGATTCGGCTTCACGGAACGTAGCGCGAAGCTTAACTAATGTAAACCGATCTTTGTGACAATAATAGCTGTGTAAATGACGATGGACTGCGTCTTGTGCGGAAGTATCCAGTAGTGGATAGTGCTGTCGTGCATGAAAGGTCTGTATTTCGTTAGCATCGTCGTGTGTGTGTGTGTGTGTGTGTGTGTGTGTGTGTGTGTGTGTGTTATTTTCGTATGGTTATCGTGTATGATGAAATACGAAATAAAAGGGCAACACCCAAGATAAAGAATCGGAAGTGAACCAATTACTGCGGCAGTTTGACAATAGCGACAAGTTCGGGCATAACGTTGAGCGCCCTGATAGGAGGAAAGCACCTACAACGCGTGAGGTGTCAATTATCGGGTAATTTTAGTCAGGTTACAGCGCAAAGAGCGTGGCACGGCGCAGCAGGTTGACATGGGGCTGTGTGAGGTGGCCAGGCCAGCGGCGGCGCCTCGTCCAGTGAGCACCATCACCACCACCACCACAGGATAATAAAACGGTCCCACAGATGCTGCGAGACAGCGCCCGCTGGATTCTCCTTAGAATGTGCTATCGGATATCGAGACATTTAATTAACCCTGCGGCGCACCTTGTCCGCTGCAGTGGACAGCTGTTGATGATCGCTTCTTTGGCGTTTCCGTTCTGTCATGAGACTGCAAAATGTACTCAGGACGTAATAGCACCAGAGTCCACTGGAGTTGACAGTGTGCATTTGCAGCCTCGGAACGATAGAAAACACCAAAGAAGCGACCATTAATAGCTGTCCATTGCAGCGGACATGGCGCGCCGCAGGGTTAAATTGTTACTGCTTCATTCAATCACATTTCAGACAACGAGTTCGTTATATGCTTTGTCATAATAAAATGTTTTCTGTAGCTCTATCGTATACCACTGTTACAAGTTTTATTCTGATTTTATGTATTAATTTTGTTATTAATTGCTGTGATATTTTTAATTTTGTTCTGTTGACTCGTATTTTCGCCACATAAAATCATTTTCATTGACGATTATGAATATCCTATTTAAAACTGTTACCTTGTCACTAGCGTCCTCTACTCTACCACTCAGCCCATCACTAGCACTTGCTCATGTAGCAGCATGTACAAAACATTTTAAGTTGGTACTAGTATCATAGTACTCCTAATCGGTACCCATGCTACAACGTACGCTACCAAGTCTGTTCCAAAACGCTACACATAAAAACTGGATTTTTCCAAGGTTAGTACCTCAAGTTCTATTGGTAACAGAAAGGTAGGAAGGGGTAAATGTTCCAGATAGCCCTTGGTTTGTGAATACCAAAACCGAGCCGTAGATTCCAAGAAGGCTATGCAGATCAAATAGGTGCGATTTGTACGATATATTCTTGTGATCCTGATAACGAACAAACTCCAAAATTTTCTTGGTATCGTTATCAGTTTCCGAGATACAGCGGTTCAAAGTTACCCTAGTTGTACACGTAAAATACACAGATTTGATACAGAGTGCGGAAAAAACGTAGTTTAAGGGATAAATATGCTGTAAAGTGCCTCCACAAGGGTTTTAGGGGCCCTATGTTGTTGTACTACTCCCGCCGGATGATCGAGTCCTCCCTCGGGCATGGGTGTGTGTGATACTCTTAGTATAAGTTAGTTTAACTTACTTTAAGTAGTGTGTAAGTCTAGGGACCGATGACCTATGCAGTTTGGTCCCTTAGGAATTCAGACGAATTTTGTTGTTGTACTGAAGCGTATGTAAAATTTTTTTAAACTTAAAATCCGGTCTGAGATGTAAAACTATATAGTTTTGCACGGTATCAATGTCACATACGTAAACTATCAAATTATTACTGATAATAAAGTTCTTCTCATATCAATGACATGCCCTACTGTAGTGGAAAAATGAAAGTAGCCAGCGGAAAAATGCTCCGGTTCTTCAATAGTTGACTCAAAAATAGACTATCAGCTTCGTGATTCTGTCTTCCTAACCACCTTTAAAAAATTTCATAAATTTTTGATGTACGAACACATTAGCGTTCGCTGAAAGACAAGGAGACTTTATCAGGGGGAAAGAGATCGAAAAGTAAAAAATACTGGAAGACAGTTGACAGTGGTCGTGCTGTAGGATGAGCGAAAGAGACAATGGCAGTGTGAGAGGAAGAAAGGGGTACAGTGACAGTGGAACATAGTTGACAGTGACGGAACAGTGCTAGGAAGAGTTTGAAGGAGACAGCGGCAGTGGCACAGTAATAAGGAGAAGGAGAAATTGGAGGAGTGTACGAGCCAGTTACAGCGAGAGACAGACTCTATGACAATGAAAGCAAGGAACAGGGAGATAGCGAAAGAGAGAAGAGACAGCAGTGTTGGGAAGGAATGAATGAGACAGTAGCAGTACGAAAGAGTCAGCTGAATACAGTGACTCTGAGAGAAGACAGTATTAGTAGGACAGAACGAGGGAGACTCGGGCTGTAAGACAGGAGAGATTGACAGACACGCAAAAAGGTAATGACAATGAATTGGGCTGAATGAGTGAGAATCGGCAGGTGGGAGTCGATGTGTATCAGCGACTTTAAGCGGTGCACTAGTGAGTGTGAGCGAGTTACATTTAAGTGAAGTTGTCGGAGGGAGAGGTGAGTTTCATGTTAAAAAGAAATACCAAAATTATTGGGAATATTTTTAAAAGTGCTGAGGATGGTAGAATCCGGCAGCTTGTACCCCATTTTTGAGTTATACTTTTAGTAAACAGGTGCATATTGCCTTTTTTGTACTCTGATAGGAGCATTTTTTCCACTGGTGGTATATTATGGCTGACATCCGTGTTATTCTTATTACGTGCGTAGACTTTTTGCATAGATTTCACCTTCAGCCAATTGAACCTGGTGCCGTTACATTAGAGGTTTTTTTCATTTTAACACATCTCATGACAGCTGCTAGCCGAAATCGACAATTTTGTGAATTATGTAATATTGTAGAAACAAGACGGATAAAGACGAATAAAATAATTTTACTGACCTGTAATTGAATGTCGGATTACTCAAAACCTCGTAATTTCATAACTGGCCTTCAGAAATGCGACTGCAGGATGATATAAAATAGCAAAATTTTACTTCCTGCGCGTTTATAGTATAACAGGAAGAATAAATTATTCAGTTAGTAGGTGGTTTGGAAGAGCAGAGGTTGCGAAATTTACCACACAGAGATGCCACCTCTAACAACAAAAATGACTGTCACACGGACTGAGCATCGACTCGAAATAAGCTTGTGTGACTGATTCTGGTACCGTACATCACTCCATGCTGCTTCGACTTTGTTCCAGGGTTTTTCTCAGACGTAGTGGCAGGCGAATGGTGATGTGCCAGTCTCTGGACAACCAGTTACTAGATGTTTGCAAAAGGCTGAGAGACATGGAGAATGTGCTGTAAAAGGCAACAGTCGAAGACCCTGTGTTTGGAGGTAGGTCAGGACACCACTGGCAGCATGCAGTCTTGCGGTTACCTTATTGTAAGATCTCGAAGATAGGGGGCAACCACGGGCAAATAATACGCCAAAAATATAATGCCTGCTGTCCAGATTATCGGTTATGTGAACCAGAGGTAATCATTCAGTGTACCCAATGGCGCCTCATAGCATCACTCGAGGTGCTGGGCGTTGCCCTCACAATACAGAACCTGCAACAATTAACAATTTCGCTGCTGCTGACGCTTATAATCGTCACAATAAGCTACGAGCCAGTACGGCTGACGTTTATAAGCGTCCGCGCTCACTGTCGGATTACTCAGTCTAGTTGCAGCGTCTAAGCTAGCATCAAAGCGTGTAAACTTCTGTTTTGTGTGGTCAGTTATCGAACGTATATTGTTCGTAACGGCGGCTAATGAACCGACACTTGGACCTTCCAATGTGAAAAGGAGCAGGAAAAGTGTTAAATTGACAGAGGAACAGTTACTTAGTGTACTAGACGACAGTGATTTTCTGTGAAGTGAGGACGAGGCGTACCACGGAGATTGTCATTTAGAGGCTGCAGAATAATTGCAGAGTGATGATAGCGTGGAAGCACAGCTTCGAATCTGTTTCGTGACAGTTCCGAATCTGACGATACGGATCACGACGATTGTGTGGAAATCGACGACGAAAAAGAGCCCGACCTGTCACACGGAGATAATCCAGGTGAGTCCTAGCATAAAGAACCACTTAATATGCAGTATCACCCATTTACGAAGGAAGAAGTTTTCCAAATTCATCCTGCTGGCAATTCTCCTATGGATTTCTTCAGATTACTGGTAACAGACAAATTGTTGCAACTTGTAGTTGACGAAACGAACGATAACGCAGTCAACATATTGCTGAACGAAAATACGAAAGAGGATATATAATCTGTAAATGGAAATCTGTAAGTATAGGCGAAATACTAGTTTTCCTGGGTGTTTCGTTACATATGGGTAACGTTAAATATCCGCGAATACAAGACTACTGGAAGAAAGAACCGCTGTTTGAGAATAGAGGAATAGCGATGAATATAAGCAGAGACCGGTATTTGATCATATTACGCTCTCTGCATTTTGCGAAAAATCCACTTCCAGGAAACCCGAACCCAGACGATCGTTTATATAAGATACGACCTATGTTGGATTATTTTAACACGAGAATGTCTCAAGTGTATTACCCGGGAAGAGATTTATCAATAGATGAATCAATGATTCTTTGCAGGGGAAGACTGTAATTTAGAGAATACATAAAAAGCTAAAGTAATAATTAGGGCATTAAGATGTACATGCTCAACAATCCAGACCGTTTCATAAATAAGAGCTGTGTACACGGGAAGTAGGGTAGTGGAGATATGGGGGGAAAAGGTCACGCTGAAAAGGTCGTTTTGCATTTGATGGCAGAAAAGCTGCATGTTGGTCATCACATTTACTTGGACAATTATTATAACAGTTTTCATTTAGCTACAACTCTGTTGAACCTAAAAACACTTTCCACAGGTACTCTGAAAATAAATTGGAAATATACCCTCGAAGACGTTGTATCGGCAAAACTTGGGAGAGGAGACACAATTGCGCGGTATTCTAATGGAGTTATGATTGGAAAATGGAAGTATCGACGAGAGGTTTCCTACATTTCCACAGAACATCTAAACGTTATGGAGCAAGTGAGGAATGCGCGCCAGCAAATAGTCACGAAACCTTTGCCTATTATTAGGTACAATGCGTGTATGTCTGGAACTGATAAACAAGATCAGATGTTATCGTATTATTTATGTGAACGGAAGACTATCCGCTGGCCGAAAAATCTATTCTTTCATGTCATTGACATGCTAGTTTTCAATTCTCTATATCTGTACAACAAATACTCAGGAAATAAATGACGTTGTACGATTACAGAATGAACATTATAAAGGGCTTCCTTCCACCAATGTACGTTCCATGAAATGTGAGCAAGAATCATCACAAACAAACACACGTTGTGCAAAAGCGGGAAGCTACTGCAGGGAAGAACCAAGTTATGAGGAAGCGGTGTAAGAAGTGCGCGGAACTAGGCAAGCACACTGAAACACCATACGAGCATATAACCTGCCCAGACAAACCTGGATACTGCATGAACTGCTGTATAATTTCCCAAAAGTAGCAAAAACGCGATAATATCGGGGAAATTCCGGTTATCAAAGACAACTTCTTTTATTTCTTTTGACATAACATGGTTTCTTCTTATGACGTGAAAGGTTACAACTTTTTTTTTTCACGAGTACTCAGAAAATGAGGTTTTCTTATTTCTTATTTCTTATTTCTTATTGCGTTGTTAGGCGTTCACTTCAGTTTTTTGCGAAATAATTTGTTGTGCTAAATTGAAGTATTGGGGGACACGAGAGAAGCTTCCATGTAGGGTGTGTTTCGCTTACTAGTTTCTACACATCCGCCTGTCCCCTGGGCGTCTATGACAAATGTAGACGGCTAATTCTCTCATACCAGGAGCAAACATACTACTAAATTGAACTCTATCGGAGCGGTACCTGCCGTTTCAGAGTGTTACCAGCCCGCACTCGAGCGTTGCCGGCCCGCACAAGCACGTTGCCGGGCAGCACTGGAGAGTTGCGCGCCTGCACCGATACCGCAGCGAAAGTGTTAATTGGTGGTCCGTATCATGTCACTGAGCCCGTGCCACAACAGACCTACGTGATATCACGTGCGTTGCGGCTGAATACTGATTCTACAGCCTACGATTATGCGCTCTTAATTAAGAGTTAATTTTTTGTGGACTTGAGCATCGTTTTAGTTGAATTTGTTTCTAGATTTGTCTATCTCCGTATCGAAGAAAGCCTTCCACATTGTGTTAGAAGCTCCTTATAACTCTAGATAAAATGATGAGAACCTATGTATGGTATTATTAAAATCCTTAAATGGCGAGCTGTAGCTGTAGAACCAATGGTGATGATTTCACCACAACTCTCATTTGCTCGAACACAGAGAGGCTGTCTGATTTAATATTTCATGTTGCCACTGATTGCTTGAAGCACTTCTAATCTTTCTTGAACAGCACAAATCACAAAAACGTCCTTAAAAGGCTTCTGGGAAGCTGTATACATGCGCTTTTCTAACACATGTGAGTTACTTGTGGTAAAGACGTTTTAGAAATATGTTCAAAAACGTTTCCCAGTTCTGAAAACATTTTTAAAAACAGTTATTTTAAAACAAGTAAGCACCGTAAACATTCACCGTTATGTGGTTATATGTGAAATTGAAATCTCGATATTATTATGTCTTTCCCGGTGTAGCTAAGCTACTGCCTTCTTTGTGTCCCGCCAGGAGGCAGCGTATTCGGAGCTATCCACGGTGCCGTAGGAGTCTCTAAGCTTTGTCTTGTTTGAGTTAAGACCCATTTTTTGGAGAGATTACCAGTTCCTATTTGGTTAACTAAAATTGCTAAAATTTTTATAGGATTTGAGCTCTGTTGCTAAATATCGACATCATTTGCCCTCGTATTCTGTATTTATTTCGTACTCATGGTTAATGTAAGATCAGTTTTGTTACCTGCTATTTTAATTGAAGCCATATGGACAACTAAGGCTCATATTTTATTTAACTGTTCTTTTTTAGAACTTGCCTGAACTATTTGAATTCTACAGAAAGAGTTTAAATAATATTTCTCTGATTGACCTAAAGGTTGTATTTTAAATCGTTCTATATTTTCTCTTTTATTGTTAATATATGCTGTGCTTATAGATGTTAACTAATGTGTTAGCCAAATCTTTAGTTACGGCTGAAGTATCTTTTGGAACACTTCTTAACTAATCTTTGCCGGCCGGAGTGGCCGTGCGGTTCTAAGCGCTACAGCCTGGAGCCGAGCGACCGCTACGGTCGCAGGTTCGAATCCTGCCTCGGGCATGGATGTGTGTGATGTCCTTAGGTTAGTTAGGTTTAATTATTTCTAAGTTCTAGGCGACTGATGACCTCAGAAGTTAAGTCGCATAGTCCTCAGATCCAACCAACTAATATCCAACCAACTAATCTTTCCTATGTACTCTAGTATTCCGTGAATTTATACCACACATTATTTAAATCAGTTTGAGACAGAAACTCTACGCAAGTTCCTGCTGGCAAACCTCAAATGAAAATTTCTAGAATTTCAAATTTTAAACATTTTTTCTCATTTGCTTACATGGATTTGAAATAGTTAAATTCCATAATTTCTTAAATAGATTTGTCTTTTTCTTGGTGAAATATTATGGTTTTGTGGTCTGGTACCTTACCACGTCCAGCTTCTCACTTAGTAAAAGTACTCCAACATCATTACTCGGATTTTATTTAAAGTTTGTAAATAAATTCAGTTTACTTAGTAGTGGCGTCTCTTTTCCTTACTAGTTCTCCGTCCTGAGAGTTTGTTTTTCTGTGCCATATGATGTAAAACCAGTACTTTTGACAAAAGATCAAGGCCCAAGGCGGCACATTTCACGTAAATTCAAAAGCATTCTTGAAGGTAAATTGTGTTCAGAGTCACATTGCTACAAAGTGTACCGAGCGAAGTAGCCCATTGGTTCGCAAACTGGATTCGCATTCGGGAGGACGACGGTTCAAAGTTGCGTACAGCCATCATGATTTATGTTTTCCGCTATTTCCCTAAATCGCTTCAAGCAAATGCTAGGGTGGTTCTTCCGAAAGGGCAGGGCCGACTTCCTTCCCTATCCCTCCCTAATCCAAAGGGACCTATGACCTCGCTGTTTGGTCGCTTCTCTCAAATCAACCAACCGGAAGAGTGTGTTTAGTTTTTTTTAATTCTCTAGTCGCTGTTCCTGTATAGCGTAAAGCAATCTTTGAAAAGAGCACGTAAATGAAGATTTATAAGGTTGCATCAAACTTTCTTACTGGGGATGGCACCTTGAACTGCTAGCGCAATCGCACCTGTGCCTGTGCGTAGCACTCAGTCTGTGACGTCACTAGAGGAAGTCTGGGGTCCACGGGAAACACGGGCTTTGCAACGAACCTGTGACGTCACACTAGTCACCCTGTTCAGTACACTCTGCGGACTAGAAATAAGAATGTAAATGAAAAGGCTCCCAAGAAAGTTCATACCTTAGTCGTTTGTTGTGAGAGCGTAAGTCTATTTAAATGCACAGCTATGTAGAGTGGTCTCATATAGGAATTCGCTTCCTGCTGGAGATCCTTGTTGCAGCTCGTAAGGCCCGTAGCATCACGTGCTGTGAAGAGGGTGCTCCAGCCTGTTTTTCTCGTGGGCCTCGAGGAAGTCCCAGGCTTCCTTTCATGTAGGTCTCTGCCGGGCCCCTGTGACAACTATAAATTCAACAACTTTCGTTCTTCTCGGAGCTTCCACATTGCGGCGGCGCGGTTCCTTCCGTCCCTTACGACGAACCTGCACCTACCTGTGAACATTGTCTCAGCATATCATCAGTAGGAAAGCCGAGCGAAACCTACTGTACTTCGACGTGAAGCAGGCTGCAATTAAAGGCACTAATCTACGTTTCCCGAGACAGTTTTCACACGAAATGAAAGGTTGGAAATTTTGTCCTTAATTAATTTATTCTGAAACTTAGGTGAAAAAGTATCACTGCCAAGCCCGTGCTAGTCTTAACACAGTCATTCACAATACCTTTCACTCACGTTAGCAAGTTTATGGTGATACATTTACCAAAAATAGTTACAAAAATACGGATTGTTTTTGATTGAGAATGCTCGCCAAATATTAAGTCTGTCGGTACCTAAAGCAATCACACTTTTTAGCCACCGACCTGCTCAATACGCCACGCGAAATGTATGTCTTTTCTCGTCACAAAATTCACTTAAAAATTCCGAAATTTCTACACACCCATCGGAATAATTATGCCGTCATTTTACAGCACTTTTAGTGTATGAAACACTGCTAGATCCGACAACTTATCATTTCCATCGGAACTACTACTACACACGTCCGAACTCTTTCACGGCTAGGCTCCCACTCTACTCTAGAAAACTCTAAGTCTTGTCTACCAGCAGAGAAAGGCGCGCGAAGAATATTGCTTTACCATTGGTCAGTTTACTCAACAGCCAATAGGAAGACAACATTCTCCCGCGTCAGTTCGCGCTTTTCATCGATAACCAATCGCAAAATAGTAAACCTAACGACTGTACTTTTTACCGACGAAAGTATCTAATATGCTGAAGTTTTGTTTATGCATAAAGTTATTTACTATTGTTATTTATACATGAACTAACTTCACCTTTACCATAAACTTACTTCACAAATCTATTCTACTAAAATCTCCTTTGTCCACATCTATACTTCCTCGAAATGATCTGTAACAGTTGTGTTACTAAATGTGACACTTCTGTCACTAAATGTAACTGGGTTTTCTCTTTTGATGCTGTCAGTTGTCAGGATGAGCATTCTAAAGCATTCTGTCAGGGTGAAAATATTAAATAAATTAACTTCTCTCTCTTAACAACATGTGGGCAGGGTGGGTTCTTCCTTGGCTCGGGTATGAGGTCGAATGAAACATAATTTTTACATAAGATAACTTTTATTGAAGATTTGTACAACTGTATCTTACTGGTTGTTCTGGTTCGGAGACGGCGGTTGTGTCGTTTGTGAAGTCTTCTGCTGCGGCAGCGGCGGCGGCGGCGGCGGCGGCGGCGGCGGCGTCTGATTACGCGTAGCGGTGTGTATCTCGTGTCGCCGTCTTGCCCAGTTGACTGGAGATGCGCAGCGCGAGGTGGCCCGTTTAATTATTGCGAGGGAAGTCGTGCATCGGATGATGATACCTTGGATGTGGCGTCCCAGTGTTTCTCTTCTCTAAGCGGCCGCGTGTGTTGTGCGTCGACTAGCGGAGCGGCGCGGCGGGGCAAGGCCAGTGTCCCGGACTCGAACCACGGACTCCCGCTTGCCAGCCTTCGGCTGTCAGGTCTGCATCCCAGCTCACAGGTGACTGCTGAGGTGAGGCCCTCTCCTTCCCGTCCTCACGAGTCACCCGGGTACGTAAAAATCAGACTTCAAATACCTTTTAACTTCTGTCTTCTGGCGCCCTGGCTGCTGCTTGCTATTCCATTACAGCGGCGTACTTGGTTCGTCTGTGCATGATGCAGACTCATCTTGCATGACGGTCTTCAGCACCAAAACTGACTGAAAACTACTGCTACTCTTCTCTTCTTCCTTCGTCTCTCGTCCCCGTCTCCGTCTTCGTCCCCGTCTCCGTCTCCGTCCCCGTTTCCGTCTCCATCTCCGTCTTCGTCTGGCCCACTGCGTCTCGCGTATTTATTCACTTCAGTTTACTGGAGGTGAACGACTTCACGGTCATTGCCTCTTCTGTCACGTTGAGAAGCTCCTCGTAGAATCTTCTTAACTTCGGTCATTGGCTCTTGGAATGTAGGCGAGGGCATTTGATCACACGTGACGACTGAGAAACACGTGAGCCGGTCATTGCCTCTTCTGTCACGTTGAAAAGCTTCTCGAAGAATCTTCTTAACGTCGGTCATTAGCTCTTGGAATGTAGGCGAGGGCCTTTGCTCACATGCGACAACTGAGAAACACGTGAGCTGGTCGGGCGATGCCCTGACGGCAGAATCGACAGCGCCCGCTTATGTGGAACTTGCTGACTTCACGGTCACTGTCTCTTCTGTTCTGCTGTTCTGCCCGCTGTTTGCGAGTATGTAACTCTCTAAACTAAACCAAGTTTTTCATTTATATTCTAATTTCTAGTTCACTTTGATTTCACTAATTTATTTACTTAAGTACCACTCAACATTCCGCTACCCTTCGGAGAAATTCGCCCTCGAATTTACCACTCAACATTCCTCCACTCTTCACACGGCAAAAGCACTAACATAAGCAATGAAAACTCTCGACTTAGAAGATTACACACGCTTCACATTAAGTATGTTGAAAATACTTTATCACTTTACTAAAGCACTGTACGGTCATGAATCACATAGTGTACACATAAATCATTGTAATAAGAGTAACAAATCTTGATGACGATGAATAACAAAAATAGATTATTCACTTAGAAAGTTACATAGCAACACCTGTTTAATCAACCCTATATGAATGCAAGAATATATATTCTACAGTATTGTTTATTTTAACATGAGAATGTTTAGTAAAGACTGAAGTACAATAAACAAAATTGATACACTAATGTTCAAAAGTAACTACTAAAGTACACCAGTTAAGAGTGTGGTATCCAATTAACAGGGATTTGATGAAGTGGTATATTATTATTTGGCTTCTTTTTCCGTCTTAAATAAAAGAAAACTGTACAAAGCAGAAACACCAACACAAAGGTTCCAGACATACCCGTTCCTAGCATTATAATTTTAGTTTTGTGTTCACCTTTTAATTTTAAGACATGTTGCATCATAACATTGGCATCAATTTTGCCTTGCTGTGAGTTTATGAACATATCTGATGACTTCAGAAGGGAACTGTCAAGGGAGTCATTGAGGTAGGATAGGTTTTGTGTAGGAAATGCTTTGCATGGCGTTTTCTGAAAAGAGCAAACAACATGGTTGTGAACCTACCAACCTAGTAAAAACAAAAACAAAGAAAAGAAGGAATACATTGTTAACTACAAGATCTACATGTTTCTACGTTCAACTTTTCTTTCATAAAAAATAAACCATTATCATATATTAATTATTCACATTTGTATATTATCCACAGTCTACTAAGATTCCACTAGGACATTCGCACCCTTGATCGAAGATTGTATGGTGCCATGTCTGTATGTTGTGCTGGCGTGGCCACTCTTTTTCCTTTATGGGAACGTCCTCCACCCTTCGGAAAAGCACACACTATTGTTGAAGGAATTACATCTGGAGCGCCCTTAAAAGGTTTTAAACGACTTGCTTGGACAATGGTAGTTCGGGTGGGCAGTTGAAATTTAACATTGACTGGTGACGTGATCTCAATAATTTGATAAGGACCTCTGTAGTTTGTTACAAATTTCTTCGTTTTTCCTTTCGCAATATATGGAGTTAAAAGCATCACCCACTGACCGATTTTGTAATTTGGATATTTAGCTTGGGTATTACCTAATCTTTCCTGTCGTTCCAAAGCCTTTGTATTAGATTTTTGAACCTTTTTCCATACACCCTTCATCATTCGACTGAAATCTCTTACTGTTTCTCCGACTTTTCCGTTTTTCTGCATGATTACATCAAAACGGAACGGCATTTTTCTCCCATAGACCACTTCATAAGGTGACATGCCAGTTGCTTCATGCGTTTTGGCGTTGTATACTGACACGATTATTGGTAAATACGTATCCCAATTTGAATGTTGTTCATTAATATAATAACTAAGCATCTTGCCAATTGTCCGATGAACTCTTTCTGTGCGTCCGTTGCACTGAGGGTGTAACGGAGTTGTGCGTAATTTACGTATTTTTAGTACGTGGCATAGCTGTTTCATTAATTCAGACATAAAATTAGATCCCTGATCTGTGATAATAGCTTCAGGTACGCCAAATTTAAGTATCCAGTTGTTAACTAAAGCTTGGGCAACTGTATTTGCTTGCTGATCTGGGAGACTCACCATAGCTAGATAGCGTGAAAAGTGATCTATAATCGTAAGAACATACTTATTACCAGCAGGTGTTCTATGATATGGCCCGTAGAGATCCAGTCCGCAGATTTGAAATGGACATGAAGCCTCGGGGAGCCTCTGTAAGGGTATTTTTGAACGAGAAAGTTCAGCTCGTTGTGCGCACGCAATGCAATTACGAACGTACTGCGCAACATCCTGCTTTCTGGTTTGCCACCAAAATCGCTCTGCTACACTTCTTTCGGTTGTCCGCTGTCCACCGTGTCCTGCAAAGATATGATCATGGGCCTCTGCCATTATTTCTTGTCTAAGGTATTGGGGAACAACAATTCGCGGTCCAAGTTTTGTTTTACGGCATAATACACCATCTTCAAAGCAAAATTGTTTTTGAGTTGCGTATTTTTTGCATTCTGTATCCTCATCTTGTGCCTTTCTCCAAACCTCAGTATCTCGGCCTGTTGCTTCCAAAAGTGCTATTTTCCGACTTAGACAATCTGCATTCGTGTGTTTTTTGCCTGTTTTATGGATAACTTCGAAATCCATTTCGGAAAGACATAGGGCCCAACACGTGAGACGACTAGATGGATCCTTTAACCCAAGCAACCATTTTAAAGCTGTGTGGTCTGTAATAACCTTGAATTTCCTACCATACAAGTAGCATTTAAAGTATATGATACCATAAATAACACTTAACAATTCTTTCTCCGTTGTGGAATAATTTCTTTCTGACGTTGTTAGTTGTCTCGAAGCATAGGCTACGGGGTGTTCCGCGCCATTAATATTCTGACTCAAAACAACTCCTACTGAATGACCACTCGCGTCACAGGATAAAATAAACTCTTTATTATAATCTGCGTAGGCTAATACTGGATTGTGTGTTAACTTATCTTTAAGGGTTTGAAATGCTGATTCAAAATCTTCAGACCAATGAAATTTTGCACCCTTTTTCAATAATTGGGTTAATTGTCGGGCAATTTCAGCGAAATTTTGAATATATTTCCGGTAGTACGATGCGAGACCAATGAAACATTGTATTTCCTTAACGCGTTGTAGTGTTGGGAAGTCCTTAACTGCCGAAATTAATCGAGGATCTGTTTTAATTCCTTTTTCACTAATGACATGCCCTAGGTATGTAACCTCTGTCAATGCAAAAGTACATTTTTCCATATTTAATGTTAATTTAGCTTTTCTAAGTCTCTGAAAAACATTATGCAGACGCACAGCATGTTCGTTATTGTCTTTGGAGAATACAATAATATCGTCTAGATATACACAACATTGCTGAGATTTGAGTCCTCGCAATACTCCATCGAGTAGTCTTTGAAAAGTTGCTGGTGTATTTTTCAAACCGAAAGGCATTCTTATAAGTGCCAGTGGCCTCCAGGCGTAGAAAATGCTGTTTTATGCCTATCTTCAGGAGCAACTTCCAATTGATGATATCCGCTACGTAGATCGATTGTTGAAACTTTTCAACAATCGATCTACGTAGCGGATATCATCAATTGGAAGTTACCCAAACTGTCAATGATATCTGTAATGTTTGGAAGAGGATAAACATCTGAGATAGTTTGTTTGTTAAGGTGTCTGTAGTCACAACAAAATCTATATCGTTTCGTACCGTCTGGAGACTTCTTTGGAATAATTACGATATTTGAATTATAAGGCGGATCAGAATATTCTATAATTCCATCTTTTAGATGCTGTTCTATAAATTCATCCAGTACTGGCTGTAAGTGATGCGCAACTCTATAAGGCTTCCTATAAACTGGGGGGCTATTTCCTGTTGGGATCCTATGCTGTGTGATATCTGTGGCAGTGGACCTTCTGCATTAAATAAATCTTGAAACTCAACTAAAACTGCTTCTATCGTGTCTCTATCACTTCCTTTCAAATGCTCAATCTTCTGGCGTAATGCGGTTTTATAGGCGTCTGGTTCCTGACCATCGTTAATATCTGACCAAATGAAATCTTCTTCTTCAAAAGTACTGACTGTAGCTACTAATATTCCCTTATGCAACTCTTTGTCCTCCACTCCGAAATTGTCAATATGTACCGGTACTTTTCTTTCTCCCTCAACGTCTTGAACCCGTACAACACTCCTACGTACAAAACAATGTGATACATCTAATTCCTCATTTTCCTCTAAAGGCTCTATTAGACACACTGTATCTGTAGGTACTTCGGGGTAAACGGTCATCCAGAAAAGTTTTCCTGAGCCATATGGTATCCGATCCCGCGAATCAACCTTCAAGGACGTTGCACGCAGTGTAGTTGATTTCGCCTTCCGGTTGGGGAAATCTTGCGGCAGCGGGCCCTTTGCAGTGGTGTCACCTAGCTGAAACACTATTCCGCTAAGTTCTACAGTTTGCTGTCTGAGGTCGATTTTAGCGTGATGTTTATTCAGGAAATCCAACCCTAGGATCGCGTCGTACCCGTAAGTTACCTTTGTTACCACTTCTACATCTTCTTGAAATTGTACACCGTGAATATAGAAAATCAGTGATGTACATCCTAATGACTTCACTGTACCTCCTCCTACTCCACTCAATCTATACCTTGGAGGGTCATATTTCTTTTCTCCAATACATTCATTACTTACTATTGATACGTTTGCGCCTGTATCCACTAGTATCCTTGCCTCTTTATCCTGTATGGTAGCAGATAACCAGCATTCCGCCTTCACATTCGCCTTAATGGCATGAAATTTTATTGGGAACGCCTGGCCGCGGCTCCGACATTCCCGTTTGAGTTTAACTGATTTCTATTTCCAAAAACTTTCTTAGACCTGCATTCCTTGAATGTGTGACCTATTCTTTGACAATTAGTGCATTGAGGTTGTCTGCAGTTTTTTGCTATATGGCCCTGTCGATCGCACCTAAAACATCGTACTCCTGCTGAAAATACATTTCGCTTCTCCTTGTATCTGGTGGCAATGTCTATTTCTCCGAAAGCCGTCGCCACAGATACAGCTTCTGCTAAACTTTTAGGAAACTCTGCCCTGACACGACGGGACGTTTCAGGAGGTAACCCACGTAAAAATGTATCCAGAGCTCTATTTTCTGCCTCTTGTAAAATAACTTTATTTGCTTCATCACTAGTTGTCAACTGATAGGTGTTAATATTAACTTTTCTAATCCTATCTACAAAACTTTCTAACGACTCGTTTTGCCTCTGAGTGATAGCGTTTAATTTTTCCCTATAAAATCTACAGCTGTTCTGTTTTTGAAATTCCTCAAATGTTGGAGCATTCCGTAATTCTTCATGGTATAATACGTGTGCTTTAGCCTCTCCTAGCATTCTCAACTTTGTCATTTGTAAGAGCTGTTCATCTGACCATGATGCTAACTTTGCAGCTGCTACTAAATCATCAAAACAAGCTGTTATGTCCTCGCCAGGTTTACCTGAAAAAGGAGTTACCAAGGCTGCTGCTGAGGAATCTAGGGAGGGAGGGATTGAACTGGTTTGCCTAACCTCACTCAACTGTTTAAATAATGTATTATTATCATTTTTAAGCTATGCTATCTGATTAACTAAGCTCTGAATAGCTTCCTCAGTAGAAACCGCTTGTGGTGCTGACTCTGACTTTGTACGATTTCGTGTCATCATTTTACAAACTATTAGTTACACAAAATTACCACAATGAATTCAAAAGATGTTTAAATATTTTCGACAAACTCTTAAAATTATGAGAGAGAATACACTTCTAAATAAAGAAAATATTACTACTACTATGCAAACCTCTATCCTTTCACGCGTTAAACAATATTAACTGTGGACCTTTAGTGACTGTCAGTCACACCTCATATTGAGCCAAGGGGTTTTCTCTGACACCAAATGTAACAGTTGTGTTACTAAATGTGACACTTCTGTCACTAAATGTAACTGGGTTTTCTCTTTTGATGCTGTCAGTTGTCAGGATGAGCATTCTAAAGCATTCTGTCAGGGTGAAAATATTAAATAAATTAACTTCTCTCTCTTAACAACATGTGGGCAGGGTGGGTTCTTCCTTGGCTCGGGTATGAGGTCGAATGAAACATAATTTTTACATAAGATAACTTTTATTGAAGATTTGTACAACTGTATCTTACTGGTTGTTCTGGTTCGGAGAGCGGCAGCTGTGTCGTTTGTGAAGTCTTTAGGTGCGGCAGCGGCGGCGGCGGCGGCGGCGGCGGCGTCTGATTACGCGTAGCGGTGTGTATCTCGTGTCGCCGTCTTGCCCAGTTGACTGGAGACGCGCAGCGCGAGGTGGCCCGTTTAATTATTGCGAGGGAAGTCGTGCATCGGATGATGATACCTTGGATGTGGCGTCCCAGTGTTTCTCTTCTCTAAGCGGCCGCGTGTGTTGTGCGTCGACCAGCGGAGCGGCGCAACGGGGCAAGGCCAGTGTCCCGGACTCGAACCACGGACTCCCGCTTGCCAGCCTTCGGCTGTCAGGTCTGCATCCCAGCTCACAGGTGACTGCTGAGGTGAGGCCCTCTCCTTCCCGTCCTCACGAGTCACCCGGGTACGTAAAAATCAGACTTCAAATACCTTTTAACTTCTGTCTTCTGGCGCCATGGCTGCTGCTTGCTATTCCATTACAGCGGCGTACTTGATTCGTCTGTGCATGATGCAGACTCTTCTTGCATGACGGGCTTCAGCACCGAAACTGACTGAAAACTACTGCTACTCTTCTTTTCTTCCTTCGTCTCTCTTCTTCGTCTCCGTCCCCGTCTCCGTCTTCGTCTCCGCCCCCTGTCCGTTTTGGTCTCTGTCTCCCTCTTCGTCTTCGTCTGGCCCACTGCGTCTCGCGTATTTATTCACTTCAGTTTACTGGAGGTGAACGACTTCACGGTCATTGCCTCTTCTGTCACGTTGAGAGGCTCCTCGAAGAATCTTCTTAACGTCGATCATTGACTCTTGGACTGTAGGAGAGGGCCTTTGATCACACGTGACGACTGAGAAACACGTGAGCCGGTCATTGCCTCTTCTGTCACGTTGAAAAGCTTCTTGAAGAATCTTCTTAACGTCGGCCATTAGCTCTTGGAATGTAGGCGAGGGCCTTTGCTCACATGCGACAACTGAGAAACACGTGAGCCGGTCGGGCGATGCCCTGACGGCTGAATCGACAGCGCCCGCTTATGTGGAACTTGCTGACTTCACGGTCATTGTCTCTTCTGTTCTGCTGTTCTGCCCGCTGTTTGCGAGTATGTAACTCTCTAAACTAAACCAAGTTTTCATTTATATTCTAATTTCTAGTTCACTTTGATTTCACTAATTTATTTACTTAAGTACCACTCAACAGTTCCCACACTTAATCCCACTACATAACTCGTTAACAGTTATCTTCATTGTAACCTTAAACCAAACTCACGCATCATTCATACTGCTAAAGCACATTAAAAACATTTTGCATACACAAAAAGACATAATAACGTTTTATGAAAATACTAGAACGGTTTATGAAAAATATTCTATTACTTAAGTGCACTCTAGTGGGCACAATCGAAACTACATCAGTCCCCTATCCAATACTGTCCTCTATCGGCTGATACATAAACTACGTGCGCGTCTGGTCTCGCATCACCATCCGTCATTATCCAGCTCTGAGACACATCTCCCACTTAACCGCCTCCAATGCAGGATCGGTATACCGCGCCACGCCTCAACATGAGTATACATCCAACGTGGTGCTGTATACAGAACGGAGCCTCGTCTGAAAAGTCGACATAGTCTGGCTACTCTGTCCCGTGTTGTCGTTGTGATCTGCACTGTACGTGCGCCACTGATGTCGCACCAAGGGAAGTCAAATAATGGTCACTATGCTGGCCGTCTGTGTGTTCCAAAGGTCGTTGCACTGTCCGGGTAACCTATTATTCCTGTACATGTGCCACTGATGTCGCAACGAGGGAAGTCAAATAATGGTCGCTATGCTGGCCACTGTGTGTTCCAGACGTCGTTGCACTGTCCGGGTAAAGTATTATTCATGTACGTGTCCCACTGATGTCGCACCAAGGGAAGTCAAATAATGGTCGCTATGCTGGCCATCTGTGTGTTCCAGACGTCGTTGCACTGTCTGGGTAAGCTATTATTCCTGTACGTGTGCCACTCATGTCGCACCAAGGGAAATCAAATAATGGTCGCTATGCTGGCCGTCTGTATGTTCCAGACGTCGTTGCACTGTCTGGGTAAGCTATTATTCCTGTACGTGTGCCACTGATGTCGCACCAAGGGAAGTCAAATAATGGTCGCTATGCTGGCCGTCTGTGTGTTCCAGAAGTCGTTGGACTGTCTGGGAAAGCTATTATTACTGTACGTGTGCCACTGATGTCGCACCAAGGGAAGTCAAATTATGGTCACTATGCTGGCCGTCTGTGTGTTCCAGACGTCGTTGCACTGTCCCGGTAAGCTATTATTCCTGTACGTGCACCACTGATGTCGCACCAAGGGATGACAAATAATGGTCGCTATGCTGGAAGACTGTGTGTTCCAGAAGTCGTTAAACTGTCTGGGTAAGCTTTTATTCCTGTACGTGTGCCTGTGATGTCACACCAAGGGAAGTCAAATAATGGTCGCTATGCTGGCCGTCTGTGTGTTCCAGACGTCGTTGCACTGTCTGGGTAAGCTATTATTCCTGTACGTGTGCCACTGATGTTGCACCAAGGGAAGACAAATAATGGTTGCTATGCTGGCCGTCTGTGTGTTCCATACGTCGTTGCACTGTCTGGGTAAGCTATTATTCCTGTACGTGTGCCACTGATATCGCACCAAGGGAAGTCAAATAATGGTCGCTATGCTGGAAGACTGTGTGTTCCAGAAGTCGTTGGACTGTCTGGGTAAGCTATTATTCCTGTACGTGTGCCACTGATGTTGCACCAAGGGATGTCAAATAATGGTCGCTATGCTGGCCGTCTGTGTGTTCCAGACGTCGTTGCACTGTCTGGGTAAGCTATTATTCCTGTACGTGTGCCACTGATGTCGCACCAAGGGAAGTCAAATAATGGTCGCTATGTTGGCCGTCTGAGTGTTCCAGACGTCGTTGCACTGTCTGGGTAAGCTATTATTCCTGTACGTGTGCCACTGATGTCGCACCAAGGGAAGACAAATAATGGTCGCTATGCTGGCCGTCTATGTGTTCCAGACTTCGTTGCACTGTCCGGGTAAGTTATTGTTCCTGTACGTGTGCCACTGATGTCGCACCAAGGGAAAACAAATAATGGTCGCTATGCTGGCAGTCTGTGTGTTCCAGACGTCGTTGCAATGTCTGGGTAAGCTATTATTCCTGTACGTGTGCCACTGATGTCGCACCAGGGCAAAACAAATAATGGTCACTATGCTGGCCGTCTGTGTGTTCCAGACGTCGTTGCACTGTCCCGGTAAGCTATTATTCCTGTACGTGCACCACTGATGTCGCACCAAGGGATGACAAATAATGGTCGCTATGCTGGAAGACTGTGTGTTCCAGACGTCGTTAAACTGTCTGGGTAAGCTTTTATTCCTGTACGTGTGCCTGTGATGTCGCACCAAGGGAAGTCAAATAATGGTCGCTATGCTGGCCGTCTGTGTGTTCCAGACGTCGTTGCACTGTCTGGTTAAGCTATTATTCCTGTACGTGTGCCACTGATGTTGCACCAAGGGAAGTCAAATAATGGTCGCTATGCTGGCCATCTGTGTGTTCCAGAAGTCGTTGGACTGTCTGGGTAAGCTATTATTCCTGTACGTGTGCCACTGATGTCGCACCAAGGGAAGTCAAATAATGGTCGCTATGCTGGCCGTCTGTGTGTTCCAGACGTAGTTGCACTGTCTGGGTAAGCTATTATTCCTGTACGTGTGCCACTGATGTTGCACCAAGCGAAGACAAATAATGGTCGCTATGCTGGCCGTCTGTGTGTTCCAGACGTCGTTGCACTGTCTGGGTAAGCTATTATTCCTGTACGTGTGCCACTGATGTCGCACCAAGGGAAGTCAAATAATGGTCGCTATGTTGGCCGTCTGAGTGTTCCAGACGTCGTTGCACTGTCTGGGTAAGCTATTATTCCTGTATGTGTGCCACTGATGTCGCACCAAGGGAAGTCAAATAATGGTCGCTATGCTGGCCGTCTGTGTGTTCCAGACGTCGTTGCACTGTCTGGGTAAGCTATTATTCCTGTACGTGTGCCACTGATGTTGCACCAAGCGAAGACAAATAATGGTCGCTATGCTGGCCGTCTGTGTGTTCCAGACGTCGTTGCACTGTCTGGGTAAGCTATTATTCCTGTACGTGTGCCACTGATGTCGCACCAAGTGAAGTCAAATAATGGTCGCTATGTTGGCCGTCTGAGTGTTCCAGACGTCGTTGCACTGTCTGGGTAAGCTATTATTCCTGTATGTGTGCCACTGATGTTGCACCAAGGGAAGACAAATAATGGTCGCTATGCTGGCCGTCTATGTGTTCCAGACTTCGTTGCACTGTCCGGGTAAGTTATTGTTCCTGTACGTGTGCCACTGATGTCACACCAAGGGAAGTCAAATAGTGGTCGCTATGCTGGCCATCTGCGTGTTCCAGACGGCGTTGCACTGTCTGGGTAAGCTATTATTCCTGTAAGTGCGCCACTGATGTCGCATCAAGGGAAGTCAAATAATGGTCGCTATGCTGGCCGTCTGTGTGTTCCAGTCGTCGTTGCACTGTCTAGCTAAGCTATTCTTCCTGTACGTGTGCCACTGATATCGCAGCAAGGGAAGTCAAATAATGCTCGCTATGCTGGCCGTCTGTGTGTTCCAGGCATCGTTGCACTGTCTGGGTAAGCTATTATTCCTGTACGTGTGCCACTGATGTCGCACCAAGGGAAGTCAAATAATGGTCGCTATGCTGACCGTCTTTGTGTTCCAGACGTTGTTGCACTGTCCGGGTAAGCTACTATTCCTGTATGTGTGCCACTGATGTCGCACCAAGGGAAGTCAAATAATAGTCGCTATGCTGGCCGCCTGTGTGTTCCAGACGTCGTAGCACTGTCCGGGTAAGCTATTATTCCTGTACGTGTGCCACTGATGTTGCACCAGGCGAAGTCAAATAATGGTCACTATGCTGGACGTCTGTGTGTTCCAGATGTCGTTGGACTGTTGGAGTAAGCTATTATTCCTGTACATGCGCCACAGATGTCGCACCAAGGCAAGAAAAATAATGGCCGCTTTGCTGGCCGTCTGTGTGTTCCAGACGTCGTTGTACTGTCTGGGTAAGCAATTATACCTGTACGCGTGCCACTGATGTTGCACCAAGGGAAGTCAAATAATGGTCGCTATGCATGCCGTCTGTGTGTTCCAGACGTTGTTGCACTGTCCGGGTAAGCTATTATTCCTGTATGTGTGCCACTGATGTCGCACCAAGGGAAGTCAAATAATGGTCGCTATGCTGGCCGTCTGTGTGTTCCAGATATCATTGGACTGTTGGAGGAAGCTACTATTCCTGTACATGCGCCACAGATGTCGCACCATGGGAAGTCAAATAATGGTCGCTATGCTGGCCGTCTGTGTGTTCCAGATGTCGTTGGACTGTTGGAGTAAGCTATTATTCCTGTACATGCGCCACAGATTTCGCACCATGGGAAGTCAAATAATGGCCGCTATGCTGGCCGTCTGCGTGTTCCAGACGTCGTTGCACTGTCTGGGTAAACTATTATTCCTGTACGTGCGCCACTGTTGTCGCACCAAGGGAAGTTAAATAATGGTCGCTATGCTGGCCGTCTGTGTGTTCCAGACGTCGTTGCACTGTCCGGGTAGGCTATTATTCCTGTACGTGCGCCACTGATGTCGCACCAAGGGAAGTCAAGTAATGGTCGCTCTGCTGGCCGTCTCTGTGTTCCAGACGTCGTTGCACTGTCTGGGTAAGCTATTATTCCTATACGTGTGCCACTGATGTCGCACCAAGGGAAGTCAAATAATGGTCGCTATGCTGGTCGTCTGTGTGTTCCAGACGTCGTTGCACTGTCCGGGTATGCTATTATACCTGTACGTACGCCACTGATGTCGCACCAAGGGAAGTCAAATATTGGTCGCTATGCTGGCCGTCTGTGTGTTCCACACGTCGTTGTACTGTCTGGGTAAGCTATTATTCCTGTACGTGTGCCACTGATGTCGCACCAAGGGAAGTCAAATAATGGTCGCTATGCTGGCCGTCTGTGTGTTCCAGACGTCGTTGCACAGACCGGGTAAGCTATTATACCTATATGTGCACCACTGAAGTCGCACCAAGGGAAGTCAAATAATGGTCGCTATGATGGCCGTCCGTGTGGTCCAGATGTCGTTGCACTGTCCGGGTAAGCTATTATACCTGTACGTGTGCCAGTGATGTCGCACCAAGGGAAGTCAAATAATGGTCGCTATGCTGGCCGTCTGTGTGTTCCAGACGCCGTTGCACTGTCCGGATAAGCTATTGTCCCTGTACGTGTGCCACTGATGTTGCACCAAGGGAAGTCAAATAATGGTCGCTATGCTGGCCGTCTGTGTGTTCCACACGTCGTTGCACTGTCTGGGTAAGCTTGTAAGTAGGCTGTTTAGGTTTTTTTATTGGTAACGCCACCTCTGTATGAAAATCACTGGCTGTGCTGTGTGCAGTCCGTGGCTGCTTTACATTGTTGTAATACTCGCCATTGTAGTGGTAGGCAGCTGGATGTGAGCAGCACGTAGCGCTGCGCAGTTGGAGGTGAGCCGCCAGCAGTGGTTGATGTGGGGAGAGAGATGGCGGAGTTTTGAAATTTGTCATGAACTGCTATATTTATATATGATGATATCAAGGTAAATACATTGTTTGTTCTCTATTAATATCTTTCATTTGCTAACTATCCCTATCAGTAGTTAGTGCCTTCCATAGTTTGAATCTTTTATTTAGCTGTCAGTAGTGGCGCTTGCTGTAT
Source organism: Schistocerca nitens (assembly GCF_023898315.1). Taxonomy (NCBI): domain Eukaryota; kingdom Metazoa; phylum Arthropoda; class Insecta; order Orthoptera; family Acrididae; genus Schistocerca; species Schistocerca nitens. Next base: position 703,450,948 of record NC_064617.1, on the reverse strand, counting down.
TGCAGTAGTGGGAGAAACGAAGATTATTGTGAGGTAAGTGATTTAGTGATTTGTGAAAGGTATAGTTTAATGTTAGTCAGGGCCATTATTTTGTAGGGATTTTGTGAAAGTCAGATTGCGTTGCGCTAAAAAATATTGTGTTTCATGTTAAGCACAGTTATGTAAAATTGTTCAAAGGGGACGTTTCATATGTCGACCCTTAGCCTAGGATACCTCAATGGAATCTTCTGATTTTTTCTTGTAGTTTGTGTAATTAGTGTAGCTTTTGTTTATTGCTAGCGCGTATTTGTAGAGAAAATCTGCTTTGTAGTTGCAGTCTTTCATTGTTGTACAGTAAAACAGTTGTGGCATGCATGTAGATTTGCACCAAGTATTTCGCAGCTGCAATTAACTACATATTATTTTCAGTGTTATGTTAATGTGTTCTCTTATTTTTGGTCTTCAAATTGTGTTTTTCTGTGTTGTCGTGTGAAATACTGTGACAATAATGGCGTGTGAAAAACGTAACACTAGGCTCCAAAGTAAACTGAGAAATAATAGTGACGACGAGCGTAGCTTGCCAGCACCACTGTGTAATGAATTAACAGACATTCAAAGTAGTAATTTGGTAACTGTGCAGGGGAAATGGAGCGGGCGTCAAACAATGGCGTGGACAGTGAAACAATTAGTGCAGAGGGAAGCATTATCGATCGATCGGTCGGCAACAGCTCGCCTCAGGAATCGGGAATGACAGGACACAATTTTGCAAATATTGTAGATTCAGGTTTTGGATCCTCACCGTTTTCTCAAATAAGTCAAGACACATTTTCTGCTTGTCAAAATGTGAACGTTTCCGGTGCAAATTCACTGCCGAAAAGCACTGAGGAACATGTTCCAGACACCAGTGCATTGTTATTACAATTAATACAACAAATGGGACAAACACAACAAAAGCTTCAAAAGTTAGACACAATGGAACAAAATCTTCGAAAGTTAGACACAGTGGAACAAAATCTTAAAAAGTTAGACACAATGGAACAACACCAGAGACAAACACAGCAACAGTTAGACGCAGTGGAACAAAATCTTCAAAAGTTAGACTCATTGGAGCAAACTCTTGAACAAACACGTGAGGATTTAACTACTGAGTTACATCACATTGAATCGAAATGTCAAAAAGTCTGTAATGACGTAAAAACACAAATTTGTGAGCATTTCGAACCTATTTTTTCGCGTCATGAAAATGCACTACAGAATCACGAAGCAGCCATAAAAGAACTGCAAACTATTGTTCATGAAAATCATGAGACCTTGCAAGCTAAATTCGACTCAGTTGCATCTACCGATTCGGTTACGCAACTTGCAAAACTCAGAAAAACTTAAAGGACACAGTAGATACTCTGAAACTTGGTTCAGAAAAACACACTGAGGAAATAAGTACACTATCGGATAAAGTAGCCGAACTATCAGATCAGTTCACTAACTTATCTACAAAGGTAGATGATGATCTGAATGACACAACACCTGTAGCCCTCACTGACACTGAAGAGTATGAAGAAATTAGAAAATTCAAACAAAATCAAAATCAAATCAATACACAGTACAAAAGAGAAATCCGGGAAGTGCAAGATCAGTTGGCACAAGTAGTACAAGAATTACGTATTTCAGAGGACACTCGCGCCCCAATACGGGAAGAGGGACATAGAAATACGGAACAGCCACAAAATAATAACACAGCGCATTTCGGAAATTATGAAAGAAATTGGCAATGTACACCGAATTTTGAGATTGAACCGCCGACACGACGTAACAATGACCGACATGCGACTCGCCGACACGATGATTTTGACTATAAGCCGTTCATTACTACACGTAAGTTCAAAACGTTTAAGAATTCTGGCAACGACATTCATCCACAAGCGTGGCTCCATCAATTCTCTTATTGTTTTCCTCCCAACTGGTCATTGCAGCACAGATTAGAATTGATGTGTGGCTACTTGGAGAATGAACCAGCTGTAAGAATGCGATCGGTCATTCACGATTGTCACAGTGAAGGAGAATTTTATCATGCCTTCCTCTCAGCATATTGGTCCCAAGCCACACAAGACCGAGTAAAACATAGCATCATAATGATGAAACGTTTTGAACAATCTGAATTTTCCAGTCTTATGAAATATTTTGAAGACATGTTGCATAAGAATCAGTATCTTTCAAACACATACAGCCCCTCAGAACTCATCCCCATTTGCTTAATCAAACTGCCTGAACATTTACGACATATTATTTTGGCAGGACGTTGCAAAGACGACATATGAAACGTCCCCTTTGAACAATTTTACACAACTGTGCTTAACCTGCCACACAATATTTTTTAGCGCAACGCAATCTGACTTTCACAAAATCCCTACAAAATAATGGCCCTGACTAACATTAAACTATACCTTTCACAAATCACTAAATCACTTACCTCACAATAATCTTCGTTTCTCCCACTACTGCAATACAGCAAGCGCCACTACTGACAGCTAAATAAAAGATTCAAACTATGGAAGGCACTAACTACTGTTAGGGATAGTTAGCAAATGAAAGATATTAATAGAGAACAAACAATGTATTTACCTTGATATCATCATATATAAATATAGCAGTTCATGACAAATTTCAAAACTCCGCCATCTCTCTCCCCACATCCACCACTGCTGGCGGCTCACCTCCAACTGCGCAACGCTACGTGCTGTTCACATCCAGCTGCCTACCACTACAATGGCGAGTATTACAACAATGCAAAGCAGCCACAGACTGCACACAGCACAGCCAGTGATTTTCATACAGAGGTGGCGTTACCAATAAAAAAACCTAAACAGCCTACTTACAAGCTATTATTCCTGTACGTGTGCCACTGATGTCGCACCAAGGGAAGTCAAATAATGGTCGCTATGCTGGCCGTCTGTGTGATCCAGACGCCGTTGCACTGTCTGGGTAAGCTATTATTCATGTACGTGTGCCACTGATGTCGCACCAAGGGAAATCACAAAATGGTCGCTATGCTGGCCGTCTGTGTGTTCCACATGGCGTTGCACTGTCTGGGTAAGCTATTATTCCTGTACGTGCGCCATTGATGTCGCACCAAGGGAAGTCAAATAATGGTGGCTATGCTGGCCGTCTGTGTGTTCCAGATGTCGTTGGACTGTTGGGGTAAGCTATTATTCCTGTACATGCGCCATTGATGTCGCACCATGGGAAGTCAAATAATGGCCGCTATGCTGGCCGTCTGTGTGTTCCAGACGTCGTTGCACTGTCTGTGTAACCTATTATTCCTGTACGTGCGCCACTGATGTCGCACCAAGGGAAGTCAAATAATGGTCGCTATGCTGGCCCTCTGTGTGTTCCAGATGTCGTTGCACTATCCAGGTAAGCTATTATTCCTGTACGTGCGCCACTAATGTCGCACCAAGGGAAGTCAAATAATGGTCGCTATGCTGGCCGTCTGTATGACCCAGAGGCCGTTGCACTGTCTGGGTAAGCTATTATTCCTGTACGTGTGCCACTGATGTCGCACCAAGGAAAATCACATAATGGTCGCTATGCTGGCCGTCTGTGTGTTCCAGACGGCGTTGCACTGTCTGGGTAAGCAATTATTCCTGTACGTGCACCAGTGATGTCGCGTCAAGGGAAGTCAAATAATGGTCGCTATGCTGGCCGTCTGTGTGTTCCAGGCATCGTTACACTGTCTGGGTAAGCTATTATTCCTATACGTGCGCCACAGATGTCGCACCAAGGGAAGTCAAATAATGGTCGCTATGCTGGCCGTCTGTGTGTTCCAGACGTCGTTGCACTGTCTGGGTAAGCTATTATTCCTGTACGTGTCCCACTGATGTTGCACCAAGGGAAGACAAATAATGGTTGCTATGCTGGCCGTCTGTGTGTTCCAGACGTCGTTGCACTGTCTGGGTAAGCTATTATTCCTGTACGTGTGCCACTGATGTCGCACCAAGGGAAGTCAAATAATGGTCGCTATGCTGGCCATCTGTGTGTTCCAGAAGTCGTTGGACTGTCTGGGTAAGCTATTATTCCTGTACGTGTGCCACTGATGTCGCACCAAGGGAAGTCAAATAATGGTCGCTATGCTGGCCGTCTGTGTGTTCCAGACGTCGTTGCACTGTCTGGGTAAGCTATTATTCCTGTACGTGTGCCACTGATGTTGCACCAAGCGAAGACAAATAATGGTCGCTATGCTGGCCGTCTGTGTGTTCCAGACGTCGTTGCACTGTCTGGGTAAGCTATTATTCCTGTACGTGTGCCACTGATGTCGCACCAAGGGAAGTCAAATAATGGTCGCTATGTTGACCGTCTGAGTGTTCCAGACGTCGTTGCACTGGCTGGGTAAGCTATTATTCCTGTATGTGTGCCACTGATGTTGCACCAAGGGAAGACAAATAATGGTTGCTATGCTGGCCGTCTATGTGTTCCAGACTTCGTTGCACTGTCCGGATAAGTTATTGTTCCTGTACGTGTGCCACTGATGTCACACCAAGGGAAGTCAAATAGTGGTCGCTATGCTGGCCATCTGCGTGTTCCAGACGGCGTTGCACTGTCTGGGTAAGCTATTATTCCTGTAAGTGCGCCACTGATGTCGCATCAAGGGAAGTCAAATAATGGTCGCTATGCTGGCCGTCTGTGTGTTCCAGTCGTCGTTGCACTGTCTAGCTAAGCTATTCTTCCTGTACGTGTGCCACTGATATCGCACCAAGGGAAGTCAAATAATGCTCGCTATGCTGGCCGTCTGTGTGTTCCAGGCATCGTTGCACTGTCTGGGTAAGCTATTATTCCTGTACGTGTGCCACTGATGTCGCACCAAGGGAAGTCAAATAATGGTCGCTATGCTGACCGTCTTTGTGTTCCAGACGTTGTTGCACTGTCCGGGTAAGCTACTATTCCTGTATGTGTGCCACTGATGTCGCACCAAGGGAAGTCAAATAATAGTCGCTATGCTGGCCGCCTGTGTGTTCCAGACGTCGTAGCACTGTCCGGGTAAGCTATTATTCCTGTACGTGTGCCACTGATGTTGCACCAGGCGAAGTCAAATAATGGTCACTATGCTGGACGTCTGTGTGTTCCAGATGTCGTTGGACTGTTGGAGTAAGCTATTATTCCTGTACATGCGCCACAGATGTCACACCAAGGGAAGAAAAATAATGGCCGCTTTGCTGGCCGTCTGTGTGTTCCAGACGTCGTTGCACTGTCTGGGTAAGCTATTATACCTGTACGCGTGCCACTGATGTTGCACCAAGGGAAGTCAAATAATGGTCGCTATGCATGCCGTCTGTGTGTTCCAGACGTTGTTGCACTGTCCGGGTAAGCTATTATTCCTGTATGTGTGCCACTGATGTCGCACCAAGGGAAGTCAAATAATGGTCGCTATGCTGGCCGTCTGTGTGTTCCAGATATCATTGGACTGTTGGAGGAAGCTACTATTCCTGTACATGCGCCACAGATGTCGCACCATGGGAAGTCAAATAATGGTCGCTATGCTGGCCGTCTGTGTGTTCCAGATGTCGTTGGACTGTTGGAGTAAGCTATTATTCCTGTACATGCGCCACAGATTTCGCACCATGGGAAGTCAAATAATGGCCGCTATGCTGGCCGTCTGCGTGTTCCAGACGTCGTTGCACTGTCTGGGTAAACTATTATTCCTGTACGTGCGCCACTGTTGTCGCACCAAGGGAAGTTAAATAATGGTCGCTATGCTGGCCGTCTGTGTGTTCCAGACGTCGTTGCACTGTCCGGGTAGGCTATTATTCCTGTACGTGCGCCACTGATGTCGCACCAAGGGAAGTCAAGTAATGGTCGCTCTGCTGGCCGTCTCTGTGTTCCAGACGTCGTTGCACTGTCTGGGTAAGCTATTATTCCTATACGTGTGCCACTGATGTCGCACCAAGGGAAGTCAAATAATGGTCGCTATGCTGGTCGTCTGTGTGTTCCAGACGTCGTTGCACTGTCCGGGTATGCTATTATACCTGTACGTACGCCACTGATGTCGCACCAAGGGAAGTCAAATAATGGTCGCTATGCTGGCCGTCTGTGTGTTCCACACGTCGTTGTACTGTCTGGGTAAGCTATTATTCCTGTACGTGTGCCACTGATGTCGCACCAAGGGAAGTCAAATAATGGTCGCTATGCTGGCCGTCTGTGTGTTCCAGACGTCGTTGCACAGACCGGGTAAGCTATTATACCTATATGTGCACCACTGATGTCGCACCAAGGGAAGTCAAATAATGGTCGCTATGATGGCCGTCCGTGTGGTCCAGATGTCGTTGCACTGTCCGGGTAAGCTATTATACCTGTACGTGTGCCAGTGATGTCGCACCAAGGGAAGTCAAATAATGGTCGCTATGCTGGCCGTCTGTGTGTTCCAGACGCCGTTGCACTGTCCGGATAAGCTATTGTCCCTGTACGTGTGCCACTGATGTTGCACCAAGGGAAGTCAAATAATGGTCGCTATGCTGGCCGTCTGTGTGTTCCACACGTCGTTGCACTGTCTGGGTAAGCTTGTAAGTAGGCTGTTTAGGTTTTTTTATTGGTAACGCCACCTCTGTATGAAAATCACTGGCTGTGCTGTGTGCAGTCCGTGGCTGCTTTACATTGTTGTAATACTCGCCATTGTAGTGGTAGGCAGCTGGATGTGAGCAGCACGTAGCGCTGCGCAGTTGGAGGTGAGCCGCCAGCAGTGGTTGATGTGGGGAGAGAGATGGCGGAGTTTTGAAATTTGTCATGAACTGCTATATTTATATATGATGATATCAAGGTAAATACATTGTTTGTTCTCTATTAATATCTTTCATTTGCTAACTATCCCTATCAGTAGTTAGTGCCTTCCATAGTTTGAATCTTTTATTTAGCTGTCAGTAGTGGCGCTTGCTGTATTGCAGTAGTGGGAGAAACGAAGATTATTGTGAGGTAAGTGATTTAGTGATTTGTGAAAGGTATAGTTTAATGTTAGTCAGGGCCATTATTTTGTAGGGATTTTGTGAAAGTCAGATTGCGTTGCGCTAAAAAATATTGTGTTTCATGTTAAGCACAGTTATGTAAAATTGTTCAAAGGGGACGTTTCATATGTCGACCCTTAGCCTAGGATACCTCAATGGAATCTTCTGATTTTTTCTTGTAGTTTGTGTAATTAGTGTAGCTTTTGTTTATTGCTAGCGCGTATTTGTAGAGAAAATCTGCTTTGTAGTTGCAGTCTTTCATTGTTGTACAGTAAAACAGTTGTGGCATGCATGTAGATTTGCACCAAGTATTTCGCAGCTGCAATTAACTACATATTATTTTCAGTGTTATGTTAATGTGTTCTCTTATTTTTGGTCTTCAAATTGTGTTTTTCTGTGTTGTCGTGTGAAATACTGTGACAATAATGGCGTGTGAAAAACGTAACACTAGGCTCCAAAGTAAACTGAGAAATAATAGTGACGACGAGCGTAGCTTGCCAGCACCACTGTGTAATGAATTAACAGACATTCAAAGTAGTAATTTGGTAACTGTGCAGGGGAAATGGAGCGGGCGTCAAACAATGGCGTGGACAGTGAAACAATTAGTGCAGAGGGAAGCATTATCGATCGATCGGTCGGCAACAGCTCGCCTCAGGAATCGGGAATGACAGGACACAATTTTGCAAATATTGTAGATTCAGGTTTTGGATCCTCACCGTTTTCTCAAATAAGTCAAGACACATTTTCTGCTTGTCAAAATGTGAACGTTTCCGGTGCAAATTCACTGCCGAAAAGCACTGAGGAACATGTTCCAGACACCAGTGCATTGTTATTACAATTAATACAACAAATGGGACAAACACAACAAAAGCTTCAAAAGTTAGACACAATGGAGCAAAATCTTCGAAAGTTAGACACAGTGGAACAAAATCTTAAAAAGTTAGACACAATGGAACAACACCAGAGACAAACACAGCAACAGTTAGACGCAGTGGAACAAAATCTTCAAAAGTTAGACTCATTGGAGCAAACTCTTGAACAAACACGTGAGGATTTAACTACTGAGTTACATCACATTGAATCGAAATGTCAAAAAGTCTGTAATGACGTAAAAACACAAATTTGTGAGCATTTCGAACCTATTTTTTCGCGTCATGAAAATGCACTACAGAATCACGAAGCAGCCATAAAAGAACTGCAAACTATTGTTCATGAAAATCATGAGACCTTGCAAGCTAAATTCGACTCAGTTGCATCTACCGATTCGGTTACGCAACTTGCAAAACTCAGAAAAACTTAAAGGACACAGTAGATACTCTGAAACTTGGTTCAGAAAAACACACTGAGGAAATAAGTACACTATCGGATAAAGTAGCCGAACTATCAGATCAGTTCACTAACTTATCTACAAAGGTAGATGATGATCTGAATGACACAACACCTGTAGCCCTCACTGACACTGAAGAGTATGAAGAAATTAGAAAATTCAAACAAAATCAAAATCAAATCAATACACAGTACAAAAGAGAAATCCGGTAAGTGCAAGATCAGTTGGCACAAGTAGTACAAGAATTACGTATTTCAGAGGACACTCGCGCCCCAATACGGGAAGAGGGACATAGAAATACGGAACAGCCACAAAATAATAACACAGCGCATTTCGGAAATTATGAAAGAAATTGGCAATGTACACCGAATTTTGAGATTGAACCGCCGACACGACGTAACAATGACCGACATGCGACTCGCCGACACGATGATTTTGACTATAAGCCGTTCATTACTACACGTAAGTTCAAAACGTTTAAGAATTCTGGCAACGACATTCATCCACAAGCGTGGCTCCATCAATTCTCTTATTGTTTTCCTCCCAACTGGTCATTGCAGCACAGATTAGAATTGATGTGTGGCTACTTGGAGAATGAACCAGCTGTAAGAATGCGATCGGTCATTCACGATTGTCACAGTGAAGGAGAATTTTATCATGCCTTCCTCTCAGCATATTGGTCCCAAGCCACACAAGACCGAGTAAAACATAGCATCATAATGATGAAACGTTTTGAACAATCTGAATTTTCCAGTCTTATGAAATATTTTGAAGACATGTTGCATAAGAATCAGTATCTTTCAAACACATACAGCCCCTCAGAACTCATCCCCATTTGCTTAATCAAACTGCCTGAACATTTACGACATATTATTTTGGCAGGACGTTGCAAAGACGACATATGAAACGTCCCCTTTGAACAATTTTACACAACTGTGCTTAACCTGCCACACAATATTTTTTAGCGCAACGCAATCTGACTTTCACAAAATCCCTACAAAATAATGGCCCTGACTAACATTAAACTATACCTTTCACAAATCACTAAATCACTTACCTCACAATAATCTTCGTTTCTCCCACTACTGCAATACAGCAAGCGCCACTACTGACAGCTAAATAAAAGATTCAAACTATGGAAGGCACTAACTACTGTTAGGGATAGTTAGCAAATGAAAGATATTAATAGAGAACAAACAATGTATTTACCTTGATATCATCATATATAAATATAGCAGTTCATGACAAATTTCAAAACTCCGCCATCTCTCTCCCCACATCCACCACTGCTGGCGGCTCACCTCCAACTGCGCAACGCTACGTGCTGTTCACATCCAGCTGCCTACCACTACAATGGCGAGTATTACAACAATGCAAAGCAGCCACAGACTGCACACAGCACAGCCAGTGATTTTCATACAGAGGTGGCGTTACCAATAAAAAAACCTAAACAGCCTACTTACAAGCTATTATTCCTGTACGTGTGCCACTGATGTCGCACCAAGGAAAATCACATAATGGTTGCTATGCTGGCCGTCTGTGTGTTCCAGACGGCGTTGCACTGTCTGGGTAAGCAATTATTCCTGTACGTGCACCAGTGATGTCGCGTCAAGGGAAGTCAAATAATGGTCGCTATGCTGGCCGTCTGTGTGTTCCAGGCATCGTTACACTGTCTGGGTAAGCTATTATTCCTATACGTGCGCCACAGATGTCGCACCAAGGGAAGTCAAATAATGTTCGCTATGCTGGCCGTCTGTGTGTTCCAGACGTCGTTGCACTGTCTGGGTAAGCTATTATTCCTGTACGTGTGCCACTGATGTCGCACCAAGGGAAGTCAAATAATGGTCGCTATGCTGGCCGTCTGTGTGTTCCAGACGTCGTTGCACTGTCTGGGTAAGGTATTATTCCTGTACGTGTGCCACTGATGTCGCACCAAGGGAAGTCAAATAATGGTCGCTATGCTGGCCGTCTGTATGACCCAGACGCCGTTGCACTGTCTAGGTAAGCTATTATTCCTGTACGTGTGCCACTGACGTCGCACCAAGGGAAGTCAAATAATGGTCGCTATGTTGGCCGTCTGTGTGTTCCAGACGACGTTCCACTGTTCTTGTAAGCTATTGCCCTGTACGTGTGCCACTGATGTTGCACAAAATGAAGCCAAATAATGGTCGCTATGGTGGCCGTCTGTGTGTTCCAGACGTCGTTGCACTGTCCGGATAAGCAATTATTCCTGTACGTGTGCCACTGATGTCGCACCAATGGAAGTCAAATAATGGTCGCTATGCTGGCCGTCTGTGTGTTCCAGACGGCGTTGCACTGTCTGGGTAAGCTATTATACGGGGGTACGTGCACCACTGATGTCGCACCAAGGAAAGTCAAATAGTGCTCGCTATGCTGGCCGTCTGTGTGTTCCAGACGACGTTGCACTGTTCGGGTAAGCTATTATTCCTGTACCTGCGCCACTGATGTCGCACCATGGGCATTCAAATAATGGTCGCTATGCTGGCCGTCTGTGAGTTCCAGACGTCGTTGCACTGTCCGGGTAAGCTATTATTCCTGTACATGCACCACTGATGTCGCACCAAGAGAAGTCAAATAATGGTCGCTATGCTGGCCGTCTGTGTGTTCTAGACTTCGTTGCACTGTCTGGGTAAGTTATTATTCCTGTACGTGTGCCACTGATGTCGCACCAAGGGAAGTCAAATAATGGTCGCTATGCTGGCTGTCTGTGTGCTCCAGACGTCGTTGCACTGTCTGGGTAAGCTATTATACCTGTACGTGCATAACTGATGTCGAACCAAGGAAAGTCATATAATGGTCGCAATGCTGGCCGTCTGTGTGTTCTAGACTTCGTTGCACTGTCTGGGTAAGCTATTATTTCTGTACGTGTGCCAGTGATGTCGCACCAAGGGAAGTCAAATAATGGTCGCTATGCATGCCGTCTGTGTCTTCCAGACGTCGTTGCACTGTCCGGGTAAGCTATTATTCCGGTACATGTGCCACTGATGTCGCACCAAGGCAAGTCAAATAATGGTCATTATGCTGGCCGTCTGTGTGTCCTAGATGTCGTTGCACTGTCTGGGTAAGCTATTATACCTGTACGTGCACCACTGATGTCGCACCAAGGGAAGTCAAGTAATAGTCGCTATGCTGGCCGTCTGTGTGTTCCAGACGTCGTTGCACTGTCCGGGTAAGCTAATATTCCTTTACGTGTGCCAATGATGTCACACCAAGGGAAGTCAAATAAAGGTCGCTCTACTGGCGGTCTGTGTGTTCCAGACGCCGTTGCACTGTCCGAGTAAGCTATTATACCTGTACGTGCGCCACTGATGTCGCACCAAGGGTAGTCAAATAATTGTCGCTATGCTGGCCGTCTGTGTGTTCCAGACGTCGTTGCACTCTCCGGGAAAGCTATTATTCCTGTACGTGTACCACTGATGTCGCACCAAGGGAAGTCAAATTATGGTCGCTATGTTGACCCTCTGTGTGTTCCAGACGTCGTTGCACTGTCTGGGTAAGCTATTATTCCTGTACGTGTGCCACTGATGTCGCACCAAAGGAAGTCAAATAATGGTCGCTATGCTGGCCGTCTGTGTGTTCTTGACGACGTTGCACTGTCTGGGTAAGCTATTATTCCTGTACGTGTGCCACTGATGTCGCACCAAGCGAAATCAAATAATGGTCGCTATGCTGGCCGTCTGTGTGTTCCAGACGTTGTTGCACTGTCCGGGTAAGTTATTATTCCAGTACATTCGCCACTTATGTCGCACCAAGGGAAATTAAATAATGGTCGCTCTGCTGGCCGTCTGTGTGTTCCAGGCTTCATTGCACTGTCTGGGTAAGCAATTATTCCAGTACGTGTGCCATTGACGTCGCACCAAGGGAAGTCAAATAATGGTCGCTATGCTGGCTGTCTGTGTGTTCCAGACGTCGTTGCACTGTCTGGGTAAGCTATTATTCCTGTACGTGTGCCACTGATGTCGCACCATGGGAAGTCAAATAATGGCCGCTATGCTGGCCGTCTGTGTGTTCTAGACGTCGTTGCACTATCTGGGTAAGCTATTATTCCTGTACGGGTGCCACTGATGTCGCACCAAGGGAAGTCAAATTATGGTCGCTATGCTGGCCGTCTGTGTGTTCCAGACGTCGTTGCACTGTTTGGGTAAGCTATTATACCTGTACGTGTGCCACTGATGTCGCACCAAGGGAAGTCAAATAATGGTCGCTATGCTGGCCGTCTGTGTGTTCCAGGCGTCGTTGCACTTTCTGGGTAAGCTATTATTCCTGTATGTTTGCCACTGATGTCGCACCAAGCGAAGTCAAATAATGGTCGCTATGCTGTCCGTCTGTGTGTTCCAGACGTTGTTGCACTGTCCGGGTAAGCTATTATTCCTGTACGTTCGCCACTTATGTCGCACAAAGGGAAATTAAATAATGGTAGCAATGCTGGCCGTCTGTGTGTTCCAGGCGTCATTGCACTGTCTGGGAAAGCTATTATTCCTGTACGTGTGCCACTGATGTCGCACCAAGGGAAGTCCAATAATGGTCGCTATGCTGGCCGTCTGTGTGTTCCAGACGTCGTTGCACTGTCTGGGTAAGCTATTATTCCTCTACGTGTGCCACTAATGTCGCACCAAGGGAAGTCATATAATAGTCGCTATGCTGGCCGACTGTTTGTTCCAGGCGTCGTTGCACTGTCTGGGTAAGCTATTATTCCTATACGTGTGCCACTGATGTCGCACCATGGGAAGTCAAATGATGGCAGCTATGCTGGCCGTCTGTGTGTTCTAGACGTCGTTGCGCTGTCTGGGTAAGCTATTATTCCTGTACGTGCACCACTGATGTCACACCAAGGGAAATCAAACAATGGTCGCTATGCTGGCTGTCTGTGTGTTCTAGACTTCGTTGCACTGTCTGGGTAAGCTATTATTCCTGTACGTGTGCCAGTGATGTCGCACCAAGGGAAGTCAAATAATGGTCGCTATGCTGGCCGTCTGTGTGTTCCAGACATCGTTGCACTGTCCGGGTAAGCTATTATTCCTGTACGTGCGCCATTGATGTCACACCAAGGGAAATCAAACAATGGTCGCTATGCTGGCTGTCTGTGTGTTCTAGACTTCGTTGCACTGTCTGGGTAAGCTATTATTCCTGTACGTGTGCCAGTGATGTCGCACCAAGGGAAGTCAAATAATGGTCGCTATGCTGGCCGTCTGTGTGTTCCAGACATCGTTGCACTGTCTGGGTAAGCTATTATTCCTGTACGTGTGCCAGTGATGTCGCACCAAGGGAAATCAAACAATGGTCGCTATGCTGGCTGTCTGTGTGTTCCAGACGTCGTTGCACTGTCTTGGTAAGCTATTATACCTGTACGTGCACCACTGATGTCGCACCAAGGAAAGTCAAATAATGGTCGCTATGCTGGCCGTCTGTGTGTTCCAGACGTCGTTGCGCTGTCTGGGTAAGCTATTATTCCTGTACGTGCACCACTGATGTCACACCAAGGGAAATCAAACAATGGTCGCTATGCTGGCTGTCTGTGTGTTCTAGACTTCGTTGCACTGTCTGGGTAAGCTATTATTCCTGTACGTGTGCCAGTGATGTCGCACCAAGGGAAGTCAAATAATGGTCGCTATGCTGGCCGTCTGTGTGTTCCAGACATCGTTGCACTGTCCGGGTAAGCTATTATTCCTGTACGTGCGCCATTGATGTTGCACAAAGGGAAGTCAAATAATGGTCGCTATGCTGGCCGTCTGTGTGTTCCAGACGTCGTTGCGCTGTCTGGGTAAGCTATTATTCCTGTACGTGCACCACTGATGTCACACCAAGGGAAATCAAACAATGGTCGCTATGCTGGCTGTCTGTGTGTTCTAGACTTCGTTGCACTGTCTGGGTAAGCTATTATACCTGTACGTGCACCACTGATGTCGTACCATGGAAAGCAAAATAATGGTCACTATGCTGGCCGTCTGTGTGTTCCTGACGTCGTTGCACTGTCCGGGTAAGCTAATATTCCTGTACGTGGCCACTGATGTCGCACCAAGGGAAGTCAAATAATGGTCGCTCTACTGGCCGTCAGGGTGTTCCAGACGCCGTTGCACTGTCCGGGTAAGCTATTATACCTGTACGTGCGCCACTAATGTCACACCAAAGGAAGTCAAATAATGGTCGATATGCTGGCTGTCTGTGTTTTACAGATGACATTGCACTGTCTCGGTAAGCTAATATTCCTGTACGTGTGCCACTGATGTCACACCAAGGGAAGTCAAACAATGGTCGCTATGCTGGCTGTCTGTGTGTTCTAGACTTCGTTGCACTGTCTGGGTAAGCTATTATTCCTGCACGTGTGCCAGTGATGTCGCACGGAGGGAAGTCAAATAATGATCGCTATGCTAGCGATCTGTGTGTTCCAGACGCCGTTGCACTGTCCGGGTAAGCTATTATTCCTGTATGTGCGCCACTGATGTCGCACCAAGCGAAGTCAAATAATGGTCGCTATGCTGGCCGTCTGTGTGTTCTAGACGTCGTTGCTCTGTCTGGGTAAGCTATTATTCCTGTACGTGTACCACTGATGTCACACCAAGGGAAGTTATATAATGGTCGCTATGCTGGCCGTCTGTGTGTTCCAGACGTCGTTGCACTGTCCGGGTAAGCTATTATTCCTGTACGTGTGCCACTGATGTCGCATCAGGGGAAGTCAAATAATGGTCGCTATGCTGGCCGTGTGTGTTCCAGACGTCGTTCCTCTGTCCGGGTAAGCTACTATTCCTGTACGTGCGCCACTGATGTCGCACCAAGGGAAGTCAAATAACGGTCGCTATGCTGGCCGTCTGTGTGTTCCTGACGTCGTTGCACTGTCTGGGTAAGCTATTATTTCTGTACGTGCGCCACTGATGTCACACCAAGGGCATTCAAATAATGGTCGCTATGCTGTCCGTCTGTGTGTTCTTGACGACGTTGCACTGTCTGGGTAAGCTATTATTCCTGTACGTGTGCCACTGATGTCGCACCAAGGGAAGTCAAATAATGGTCGCTATGCTGGCCGTCTGCGTGTTCCAGACGTCGTTGCACTGTCCGGGTAAGCTATTATTCCTGTACGTGTGCCACTGATGTCGCACAAAGGGAAGTCAAATAATGGTCGCTATGCTGGCTGTCTGTGTGTTCTAGACGTCGTTGCACTGTCTGGGTAAGCTAGTATACCTGTACATGCGCCAATGATGTCGCACCAAGGGAAGTCAAATAATGGTCGCTATTTTGGCCGTCTGTGTGTCCCTGACGTCGTTGCACTGTCCGGGTAAGCTATTAATCCTGTACGTGCGCCACTGATGTCGCACCAAGGGAAGTCAAATAATGGTCGCTATGCTCGCCGTCTGTGTGTTCCAGACGTCGTTGCACTGTCTCGGTAAGCTATTATTCTTGTACGTGTGCCACTGATGTCGCACCAACGGTAGTCAAATAATGGTCGCTATGCTGGCCGTCTGTGTGTTCCAGACGTCGTTGCACTGTCCGGGTAAGCTATTATTCTTGTACGTGTGCCACTGATGTCGCACCAAGGGAAGTCAAATAATGGTCGCTATGCTGGCTGTCTGTGTGTTCTAGACGTCGTTGCACTGTCTGGGTAAGCTATTATACCTGTACATGCGCCAATGATGTCGCACCAAGGGAAGTCAAATAATGGTCGCTATTTTGGCCGTCTGTGTGTTCCTGACGTCGTTGCACTGTCCGGGTAAGCTATTATTCCTGTACGTGTGCCACTGATGTCGCATCAGGGGAAGTCAAATAATGGTCGCTATGCTGGCCTTGTGTGTTCCAGACGTCGTTCCACTGTCCGGGTAAGCTACTATTCCTGTACGTGCGCCACTGATGTCGCACCAAGGGAAGTCAAATAACGGTCGCTATGGTGGTCGTCTGTGTGTTCCTGACGTCGTTGCACTGTCTGGGTAAGCTATTATTTCTGTACGTGCGCCACTGATGTCACACCAAGGGCATTCAAATAATGGTCGCTATGCTCGCCGTCTGTGTGTTCCAGACGTCGTTGCACTGTCTGGGTAAGCTATTATTCTTGTACGTGTGCCACTGATGTCGCACCAACGGTAGTCATATAATGGTCGCTATTTTGGCCATCTGTGTGTTCCTGACCTCGTTGCACTGTCTGGGTAAGCTATTTTTCCCGTACGTGTGCCACTGATGTCGCACCAAGGGAAGTCAAATAATGGTCGTTATGCTGGCCGTCTGTGTGTTCCAGACGTCGTTGCACTGTCCGGGTAAGGTATTATAACAGTACGTGAGCCACTGATTTCGCACCAAGGGAAGTCAAATAATGGTCGCAATGCTGGCCGTCTGTTTGTTCTTGACGTTGTTGCACTGTCTGGGTAAGCTATTATTCCTGTACGTGTGCCACTGATGTCGCACCGAGGGATGTGAAATAATGGTCGCTATGCTGGCCGTCTGTGTGTTCTAGACGTCGTTGCACTGTCTGGGTAAGCTATTATTCCTGTACGTGTGCCACTGATGTCGCACCAAGGGTAGTCAAATAATGGTCGCTATGCTGGCCGTCTGTGTGTTCCAGACGTCGTTGCACTGTCTGGGTAAGCTATTTTTCCTGTACGTGTGCCACTGATGTCGCACCAAGGGTAGTCAAATAATGGTCGCTATGCTGGCCGTCTGTGTGTTCCAGACGTCGTTGCACTGTCTGGGTAAGCTATTATTCTTGTACGTGTGCCACTGATGTCGCACCAACGGTAGTCAAATAATGGTCGCTATGCTGGCCGTCTGTGTGTTCCAGACGTCGTTGCACCGTCCGGGTAAGCTATTATTCCTGTACGTGCGCCACTGATGTCGCACCAAGGGTAGTCAAATAATGGTCGCTATGCTGGCCGTCTGTGTGTTCCAGACGTCGTTGCACTGTCCGGGTAAGCTATTATTCCTGATTCAGTATGATTTTGCATGGCCTAGCGTTCACTACGTCTGTAGTCTCTGGCGTTAGTCGATTAGGGCCGTTAATGACTTGTGTGGTGCATAGTATGGCCCTCCTGAGCCTATCCAATACACATTAGCGTATCGTAATGTTCCAAACAACCTCAGAAAAAATTTTGCGATACCGTCGAGATAGGCAATGATTCTTCGTGCCTCGAATTCCGACACCTGCAAACAGACGTTTGTTCCTCTTCTACAAGGAATAACACAATTTTCTCACGAATACCTAACAACCTAATAGGATTTCTGAGTGAAAATTCCACTGTGTAATCTTTACTTATGCAAAGAATGTAAACTGAGTTTCCCTTACCTACCTCGTGCTATTGTGATGTAAGGATGTAGCACACCTCATGCTGATTTACGATTTGTTGCATGCTACCTCCATGCTGTCGCAATTTCAATGGCCGCCTGTGCAGCTTTGTAATGCATCTGAATGATTATAATCTCTGCTCCAATTACGTATTGTCCACAGGCGGCGAAGCACCCACTACTAATTAACTCATTCAACACGATCGCCTGATTGCTCAGAGCTACTGCGCCCCCCTGGTATGGTGTGAGGTAGCAATTGAGCGCAGCTGCAGCCGACGCACCGCTTTGATCTCGTCACGCCCTGCTTCAGGCGACAGTGCCACGTACAGGATGCCCCACAGGTGTCTGTCCCACTGACACCTCGGTCTCTGATTGATGTCAGGTAACAGAAAATTGAAAAGAACTCTCGTAAATGCTCTCGGTTGCACATTGCGCCGGAATTAGTGTCGTCAAACTATATCGATCCGTATTTTATAATCTGAGTTTCAATTACAGTCCCCAGGGAAGGATTTTGTTATGCGTGCGGAGCAATCGTTAGGCTGTTAGGGTAATCAGCTATAACATACAGGCACTCAACACCAAATATGAAACTTCCTGTAACAGTAAGACTGTATATCTGGTCGGGACTCGAACGCGGAACGTTCCGTTTTAAGGACAACGCTGTTCCCGAATGAACTCCAAAACTCGCTCTCACAGAGTTTCTTCGGCCAGTATCCAAGTTGCACTTTCTGAACCTCACATAAGCTTTACTGCACACCTAGCACGTCCATCGACGTTTTATCGTTTCTGCTTCCGTACTGAAACTTTCATTCTGCAGCGGCGTGTGCCATGTTTTGAAATTTAAAGGCAGGCTGCTCTCATTTACAGAGTGAAAAAGGCTATGGCCTATCCATATCTCCACAACATACCTTCATTCAGGAGTACTAGTCCCCGAAGTTTTGAGGGAGAACTTTCGTGAAGTTTGGAAACACGAGGTATTGGCAGAAGTAAAGCTCCAACGTCGGATCGAGAGCCACGCTTAGACAGCTCAGATGGGAGAGCACTTTACCACGAAAGACAAAGATCTCGGCTTCGAGTCCTGGTCCAACACACAGTTCTAATCAGCCTGGAAGTTTGTTTCACACTAAAATAGATATTTGTTCAACTCTTTTACGTACTACAAAATCCCCGAATACCCATTTGTTGTTCGCACCAAAAATGCCTGCCGTAGCAACCTACTAATATCGTGTTGGACTTTGTTCTGAATTTTTTATGGTTTTTATTCCTAGAGGAAGGTCTCCTGCTAAATTTCTATACGTTTTCCTTGTACTTGTTGAACAACTGTTCTCTGCTTTTTACACAAAATCACGTAACACCCAGTGACTGGTGCAGATCGTATGACGTTCGACAGGATTCAATCTGTGGCTTAGAGAAAGCCACTTGGTTTCTTTTCAATTATGACCTCATTGTCCCCCGTTCGTGTATAGTGGTAATGTGAAATTTGCAGCAATGAATGTTGAATGCACGGTATGGGTGTTCTCAGTATATTCTGTGCCCTGATGCACTGAGAAAATCGCAAACATCTTTGTGAGTTTTGCTTCAACTCCTGGATCCGTAAATTCAGAAACCAAACGTCGAACTTCTCTTCAGAGTGACATCAAAGAAAAAAAAGCATGCATTGTGTACAAGTATCGGTACACATCTATCACATCGCAACAGTGTTACATAGTGCTCGAGGGTCGAACGCTTGTACTGTGTGCCGCTTGCCTCTAGTAACGGTCATATAGTAGCAACATCTATCAACTGAATTACAGTCGTAGACAAGCATTATCTCTCAGTTCACGTCACTTTCTAGGACTTTCCTGTGGAAAGTAACTGTACCTAAATACACGAATTTTGATTTGGTCAGAGCAGTTCCAACTGGCCATCATCACTTTTAAAGTACATTGGGGGAAGATGCCATACTTTTTGGTTTTATGTGAAATTAATAAGGTAAATTTCGAAATATCCAGAACGAGATTAAACACACACGTTTGACTATATATTTTCAAACTGGAAACATATGTACATGAAAAAGTACAATATTTCTGACCCAAAACATATTTTGTTTAAATGTTGGTATAATTGGCATCTCATACAGGAGATTGGCGTGAGACGGCAAATTAAAACTGACAAAAATATATGCATTTTACAATGATAATATGACATATTGTACAATCGCACAATACAAACTGTTTTACTGTAATTGCAGCCTTTACCGAGGTTGATATTTACAGCTTTTCAGAAGAGTCGCTACACATGTCTGCTTCATCAGTGCCTGATTCAAGAAGCCATTTTTGACAATGAATGCAACGGATACAGCCCACTTCCCGTCCAATAGGATCGCAGCAGTTTATTTTGCACTGAACACAGTTATTGGCTTCAGCTGTCGATTTTCATTTCCTACGTTTTTTGCTGACTGTTGGAGTTTTCTCGTGCTATTGATTTTATATTACGTGGACTTCATGGCGATCAATTTGTCCTTGCTCGTCAATACTTTTGCTGATTTCTTCCTTCTTTTTCATGTGGTTTTAAAACCGATGTCTGGGCAATGTCTTGAAATGATGTCCCTGGTTTAGCTGCAATATGCCGATTAGCTTCAGGACTGTTCATTCACAGGTTCTGGTCTATCAGTAACGTTGGTTTCGTTAGACTTCATCTTCGTCAACTAAGCATCAGAAATAGAAAATGCTCCCTCTGGTATGTTCTGGACATTCAGTGGAAGGATACCGCATATTTCAAATGCGCTACTGGCTTTTGATTGCGTTTTTTTGGCAAGCCTCCTCCATCAATAATCCGAACTGAGCTCCTGACACTCCCCTGCCCGGATGAGAGATTGTAAATGTATGCATTGCCTCGTAGAATATGTGCTCTGGTGACTTCAAGAGCTATCGATCTAGTGGCTGTAGGAAATGTGTTGGATGAGGGGGCAAGCATACTAACGTCACACCATGTTTGCAATTTATAACATCTTAATATCAGACCTGTGCGATATATGACCATCAAAGAGTAATGAAAACTTTTCTTGTGGTTTTCTCAGGATGAAATATTCCTCTAATATGAATACTGCAAAAATGGCAAATCCTGAGTTTCATTCATGAAAACTGTCGAACCAGTTGTGAGAGAACCCTCCCATTCAAATTTCTTTCCTTTCACATGAATTTACGAGTTGAAGGCAAAACCTTCCCTTCAGCATTACAACATGTTATTACGGTAACTGTTCCCCCTTTTCTCCATAGGTCTTTTGACTAATCCTTGGGGAACATTTTTCAACAATGACTGACTCAACGCTGAGGTCTGCCTCGAAACAGGATTCGGCCGTATTAAATATATGGCCTGGTTTGTCAAATTATTCTGTGAGAGAACGTTATCCAGCAATTTGGAACAATTTCCAATGTCTTTCCTGCTGAAAGCCATTGCTCTGTCAACGGAAAGGCACAAGTCCTGGAAAATATCTCAAGAATGTCCACAGTCAATCTCGATCTATTGTACAAGCATCCCTGTTGAAACGATGAGCAATACCATTTGTTTCAGAAAAGTGAACTGCCAGTTTTCACACTCATTCTCCAGTAGCGGGAAATTCCGAAGCCTGCCGCCTCTTAATGTATAACATAAGTTGTTCCTCGTTTTCTGTTCCAAGACAACCTAAAAACACAGCACAATATTCTTTATTTAAAGTGGTTCTCAATTTATGACAATTATAATGTTTTTTTACAATACCTGTTTCAACGTAAATCTTTAATTTGTTATTGTTTCAACTGGTTAATAATTAATTAAATTTTGTGCAGGTCGCAAGTCAAAACCAAAGGCAATGGTTTTCCTAAGATACTCACTTTGATGTCCCATTCCCCTTCTTTTGTCATTATTGATCCCTAATCATCTTTTTATAGTCCGATATGGAATCCTATATGCCTGAGAAGTTCTAAAGTAGCTCATGCCGTCAGTTTTCCAATGTGCCAATGCTAATTGAAGGTTTTCTTCACTCCACTGTCCTCTATTTCTTGTTCTTTCATAATGTCTAGATATTACACATTGTTTGTCATTCATTACGTTTATTCCAGTCAGTCAATACGTCCTCTACCAATAACGGCAGCAGTTCCAATTCTACTGATTACACAACGACACTGAGTGCAGCAGCGCAAAGTGCACTAAATTTTACATTACGGTGATATTCTATTTTTTTGTACGTTATGAAATTTACTCATTGTTAATTATTTAATGAAACTGTGTAAGAATAGTAATTAGTTTTTGTTAATTGTGTTTCAGCTGGCCGTCATTCAGTCTTCTTGCAGCAGATTATTTTAATAAGCTAAAATTTGCGTCTACACTTGCAGTCTGTTTTATTCCAGCTGCAAGAATAAAGACTTCGGAAAACAAGTACAGGCACACCATTTAAACCTATCTTTTTGTGTGCTAACCAATCGGTCCTTATGGGAAGCCAGCTTTCGGTTATATAAGGTCAGTCTGAGGCTGGAGTGCTACCTGCAGTTTGGGACCGCATACAAGGCAGCAGCTGTGTCAGTTTGGAGGCGATTTCCGGGTAGAGCTTGATGTCTTTGCTTGTGTGTGCACTCGACACTTGAAAATGTTCTATCTACACATTTTTCGGAATTCAGTCGCATCTTGGGCCTGTAATTATCATTTAATAAACCGGGATTTACTTTGAGCTCAGACCTTCAGCTGTTCTCACACTGCCGTAAGGACTTCTCTCTATGGATCTAATGAGCCAGGGTAGTACTTCAAATTTGTATGAAACACACTGGGTACTGAACGTAATTAAGTGGAAAAATTGGGTTCACTAAATAAAGTTCAGTGGTATTAATCAACTTAGTATAAGTGATCTGCAGCACACTACTGATTAAGCACCTACAGCAATTTATGTGCACTCACGACTTTGCCTGACTGTGACAGGTATAGTCCGTGGCTTACAATTACCCGGAAGTATCTTCAAATTTAGAGCTAAAACCGCCACATAAACAGCTGTTTCTTTTAATTTTAAATTAATAAACATATGTTTTCTACGCACAGCGCATCTGCAAATGTATACAGGGTGTTACAAAAAGGTACGGCCAAACTTTCAGGAAACATTCCTCACACACAAATAAAGAAAAGATGTTACGTGGACATGTGTCCGGAAACGCTTACTTTCCATGTTAGAGCTCATTTTATTACTTCTCTTCAAATCACATTAATCATGGAATGGAAACACACAGCAACAGAACGTACCAGCGTGACTTCAAACACTTTGCTACAGAAAATGTTCAAAATGTCCTCCGTTAGCGAGGATAAATGCATCCACTCTCCGTCGCATGGAATCCCTGATGCGCTGATGCAGCCCTGGAGAATGGCGTATTGTATCACAGCCGTCCGCAATACGAGCACGAAGAGTCTCTACATTTGGTACCGGGGTTGCGTAGACAAGAGCTTTCAAATGCCCCCATAAATGAAAGTCAAGAGGGTTGAGGTCAGGAGAGCGTGGAGGCCATGGAATTGGTCTGCCTCTACCAATCCATCGGTCACCGATTCTTTTGTTGAGAAGCGTACGAACACTTCGACTGAAATGTGCAGGAGCTCCATTGTGCATGAACCACATGTTGTGTCGTACTTGTAAAGGCACATGTTCTAGCAGCACAGGTATGAAATCATGGCGGTGAATCGAGGAAGTACAGTACATACTGACGAAACTAAAATGAGCTCTAACATGGAAATTAAGCGTTTCCGGACACATGTCCACATAACATCTTTTCTTTATTTGTGTGTGAGGAATGTTTCCTGAAAGTTTGGCCGTACCTTTTTGTAACACCCTGTATATCAATATTTTAATGATATAGCCATTGCTGCCACATTCTTTATGATATTGTTTCTGTCCATACATGACATTTTAATTCATATCATAAGTAGAAATGATTTGTCAACTCGGGGCACAAATTAACCTCTGACTTTTGGGTTGACCGCATGTAGGGGCCGGAGCAATAAACTGTGTAACCTTTGACCTAAAATGCACGGCGCCACCAATGCCTTTTAACCGTTGCACTGACGCTGCATGCATTATGTAACCAAGCCACTCCAGCGCCCTTCGATTTCCACTACCCGATCCCTCCTCCCATTCCATGGGCGTAATCACTTTTGTTACACCTGTGTTTTTGGAAGTACATCAATCACACAGCATCGAAGCCAACAGTTACTCTGTATTTTAAGGAACTTCAAACAGGCGTGATAGACACCTCCAAACCAATCGACGTAAATGCACATATCAACTCCTACTCTGATGTCCAAAGGTAAAGTATTGGACGATACATACCATCCGCTAAGGAATATGACCTCCCCCCATGAACCATGGACCTTGCCGTTGGTGGGGAGGCTTGTGTGCCTCAGCGATACAGATGGCCGTACCGTAGGTGCAACCACAACGGAGGGGTATCTGTTGAGAGGCCAGACAAACATGTGGTTCCTGAAGAGGGGCAGCAGCCTTTTCAGTAGTTGCAGGGGCAACAGTCTGGATGATTGACTGATCTGGCCTTGTAACATTAACCTAAACGGCCTTGCTGTGCTGGTACTGCGAACGGCTGAAAGCAAGAGGAAACTACAGCCGTAATTTTTCCTGACGACATGCAGCTCTACTGTATGATTAAATGATGATTGCGTCCTCTTGGCTGAAATATTCCGGAGGTAAAATAGTCCCCCATTCGGATCTCCGGGCGGGGACTACTCAAGAGGACGTCGTTATCAGGAGAAAGAAAACTGGCATTCTACGGATCGGAGCGTGGAATGTCAGATCCCTTAATCGGGCAGGTAGGTTAGAAAATTTAAAAAGGGAAATGGATAGGTTAAAGTTATAGTGGGAATTAGTGAAGTTCGGTGGCAGGAGGAACAAGACTTTTGGTCAGGCATTTACAGGGTTATAAATACAAAATCAAATAGGGGTAATGCAGGAGTAGGTTTAATAATGAATAAAAAAATAGGAGTGCGGGTTAGCTACTACAAACAGCATAGTGAACGCATTATTGTGGCCAAGATAGACACAAAGCCCATGAATACTACAGTAGTACAAGTTTATATGCCAACTAGCTCTGCAGATGATGAAGAAATAGATGAAATGTATGACGAGATAAAAGAAATTATTCAGGTAGTGAAGGGAGACGAAAATTTAATATTCATGGGTGACTGGAATTCGTCAGTAGGAAAACGGAGAGAAGGAAACATTGTAGGTGAATATGGATTGGGGAGAAGGAATGAAAGAGGAAGCCGCCTTGTAGAATTTTGCACAGAGCATAACTTAATCATAGCTAACACTTGGTTCAAGAATCATAAAAGAAGGTTGTATACCTGGAAGAATCCTGGAGATACTAAAAGGTATCAGATAGATTATATAATGGTAAGAGAGAGATTTAGGAACCAGGTTTTAAATTGTAAGACATTTCCTGGGGCAGATGTGGATTCGGACCACAATATATTGGTTATGAACTGCAGATTGAAACTGAAGAAACTGCAAAAAGTGGGAATTTAAGGAGATGGGACCTGGATAAACTGAAAGAACCAGAGGTTGTAGAGAGTTTCAGAGAGAACATAAGGGAACAATTGACAGGAATGGGGGAAAGAAATACAGTAGAAGAAGAATGGGTAGCTCTGAGGGATGAAGTAGTGAAGGCAGCAGACGATCAAGTAGGTAAAAAGACGAGGCCTAATAGAAATCCTTGGGTAACAGAAGAAATATTGAATTTAATTGATGAAAGGAGAAAATATAAAAATGCAGTAAATGAAGCAGGCAAAAAGGAATACAAACGTCTCAAAAATGATATCGACAGTAAGTGCAAAATGGCTAAGCAGGGATGGCTAGAGGACAAATGTAAGGATGTAGAGGCTTATCACACTAGGGGTAAGATAGATACAGCCTACAGGAAAATTAAAGAGACCTTTGGACAGAAGAGAACCACTTGTATGAATATCAAGAGCTCAGATGGAAACCCATTTCTAAGCAAAGAAGGGAAGGCAGAAAGGTGGAAGTAGTATATAGAGGGTTTATACAAGGGCGATGTACTTGAGGACAATATTATGGAAATGGAAGAGGATGTAGATGAAGACGAAATGGGAGATAAGATACTGCGTGAAGAGTTTGACAGAGCACTGAAAGACCTGAGTCGAAACAAGGCCCCGGGAGTAGACAACATTCCATTAGAACTACTGATGGCCTTGGGAGAGCCAGTCATGACAAAACTCTACCATCTAGTGAGCACGATGTATGAGACAGGCGAAATATCCTCAGACTTCAAGAAGAATATAATAATTCCAATCCCAAAGAAAGCAGATGTTGACAGACGTGAAAATTACCGAACTATCAGTTTAATAAGTCACAGCTGCAAAATACTAACGCGAATTCTTTACAGACGAATGGAAAAACTGGTAGAAGCCGACCTTGGGGAATATCAGTTTGGATTCCGTAAAAATGTTGGAACACGTGAGGCAATACTGACCTTACGACTTATCTTAGAAGAAAGATTAAGAAAAGGAAACCTACGTTTCTAGCATTTGTAGACTTAGAGAAAGCTTTTGACAATGTTGACTGGAATACTCTCTTTGAAATTCTGAAGGTGGCAGGGGTAAAATACAGGGAGCGAAAGGCTATTTACAATTTGTACAGAAACCAGATGGCAGTTATAAGAGTCGAGGGGCATGAAAGGGAAGCAGTGGTTGAGAAAAGAGTGAGACAGGGTTGTATCCTCTCCCCGATGTTATTCAATCTGTATATTGAGCAAGCAGTAAAGGAAACAAAAGAAAAATTCGGAGTAGGTATTAAAGTTCATGGAGAAGAAGTAAAAACTTTGAGGTTCGCCGATGACATTGTAATTCTGTCAGAGACAGCAAAGGACTTGGAAGAGCAGTTGAACAGAATGGATAGTGTCTTGAAAGGAGGATATAAGATGAACATCAACAAAAGCAAAACGAGGATAATGGAATGTAGCCAAATTAAGTCGGGTGATGCTGAGGGAATTAGATTAGGAAATGAGACAAAGTAGTAAAGGAGTTTTGCTATTTAGGGAGTAAAATAACCGATGATGGTCGAAGTAGAGAGGATATAAAATGTAGACTGGCAATGGCAATGAAAGCGTTTCTCAAGAAGAGAAATTTGTTAACATCGAGTTTAGATTTAAGTGTCAGGAAGTCGTTTCTGAAAGTATTTGTATGGAGTGTAGCCATGTATGGAAGTGAAACATGGACGATAAGTAGTTTCGACAAGAAGAGAATAGAAGCTTTCGAAATGTGGTGCTACAGAAAAATGCTGAAGATTAGGTGGGTAGCTCACGTAACAAATGAGGAGGTATTGAATAGGATTGGGGAGAAGAGAAGTTTGTGGCACAACTTGACTAGAAGATGGGATCGGTTGGTAGGACATGTTTTGAGGCATCAAGGGATCACAAATTTAGCATTGGAGGGCGGCGTGGAGGGTAAAAATCGTAGAGGGAGACCAAGAGATGAATACACTAAGCAGATTCAGAAGGATGTAGGTTGCAGTAGGTACTGGGAGATGAAGAAGCTTGCACAGGATAGAGTAGCATGGAGAGCTGCATCAAACCAGTCTCAGGACTGAAGACCACAACAACCACAACAACAAGGAATATGAAATTGAGTATTAATCTTATTCGCCATAGATATTTCAAAACCAGTGTTCACTTATGCAAAATTGTTAAAGGACTAGAAATACCAGTTCCTGAAGATTAATTTTACATCCGTTTCTGTCCTGCAAACTTCAAAGCGCAAAATAAAATCATCTGCCAAGTTATGCTGCTGCTTTATGCTGTCAAAAATATGACCCTAATGTTTGCTGTCGCCACCAGATGGCAGCACAGCAGTCAGACCAGCATGTACTCGTAACTATAATGATCGGCCATTACAATG
Organism: Schistocerca nitens; assembly: GCF_023898315.1. Classification (NCBI taxonomy): domain Eukaryota; kingdom Metazoa; phylum Arthropoda; class Insecta; order Orthoptera; family Acrididae; genus Schistocerca; species Schistocerca nitens. The sequence continues at coordinate 703,423,462 of NC_064617.1, read as the reverse complement.
AAACAACCAATGAAATACTGGTTTTTACCAGCCTTGCAACGAAACAGCCTATCCTCATCTTTGTTATCTGTACCTCTAAACTTTCAATTACCAAAGTTAGAACTTCGTGCAATACTATGGTGTAGAATGGGCGCTATAGTGAAATACCAGTATTTTAAAGTCTAAAATGTCAATATGATTCACCTAAAACACGAGTGACACTACTGTTCATCTAACAATTTAAGCTACACTTGTCAACCAGCATAAGTTAATTATTGTTCCACACTGAGTGTAAGGCACAATGTAGCCACAAAAGTAAATATTTTCTCGTCTGAATTGTCTGTATTGTTATTCTACAACTGAACAGGTTAGTTAAAATAATATGATTTTCAAGCGTCACAGTATTATTACCATGGCTCATATGTGTGTCAAAATTATTTTTAAAACTATAAAATATTGCATAAGAGGATTTCTGATCTTTATTGCTTGTCAAAAATACCTGAACTCACATAGACAATAGTTATGTCAATGTTTTTACCACATCTAAAATGTCTGTGCGATTTTCCTGTAAAACACATTTTTATTAAAATAGTATCAGCTGTTGGAAGAGTGTAGTTACTATGTAACTTACACTTGAAATTTTATAACACAACTGTGGACCCTCAAACGAGGTTCTATTATGCTATTTCTATGTGTAAATTTTTCTGCAACAGTACAAAACACATGTAGCTAAAAATAACATGCATCAGCTGATACTTCATCTTAGGCTAAATGAGGCTATATTATAAAAACTAACGTGAGCAAGCACCATTTTAAACGTGAAGAAAATAAGACGCCAAGAAAAGTAAAATTAAAGATTTTAACTTATTAATACAGTTACTTTTATTACTTTTGAACTTGGCACTACTAGTTGCAGTATGTTTATCCAGCAGCGTCACATTTTCTGACACTTAAGCACAACAAACTACACTAAAAGTAATGCATTTTGGTGTGATTCTTAATTTGTCTTGTCACTCAAATTTCATCTTTCCGTAATACACAAACAAAACTTCAGTGTGTACCAAATGATATATGGAGGCACTACACTATCAAAGAGAACGATGGACTGGGTTTCTTAGGAACGAAATTTTGATCTCTCGAGAATTCCATCTTTGTCCCAAATAAAGATTTCTTTATTTTGTTTCAAGATTGCTTAAATTACAGTACAAAACACACAGCTCGTTCATTGACAGAAGTCATCTGACGTGTAGGTTAAGCAGCACTTGTAGACAAGAAAGTTTTATCATTGTACCACATTTCGTGCAAAGCACAATGAATCCTAAATTAAATATTTCCACATCTAAGCTTTTTCCTTACATAAAAAGATGTACATAATGCTATTGCTGATCTAACTTATAGGTTAATGTGTACCTGTCGATGAGAATTGTTTTGTCATTGTACCAGAAGTTAAATAAACCAAATATTTTCAGTTTTATATATCAAAACACAATTGGCTCCTTTACTGGTACTACTGACGTAACTTACAGGATACAGTACAATTGGACAAGACTCACTTATGCTGTTACATGCTGGAATCTACATAACAATTTGATGAAATGTTTTACTGATAAGTCTAGATAAGAAAAGAGAGTTGCTACGTTTTCAACTAGCCACCCTCACCTACTTTTCAAAGCCACCCAAACATTATAGTGACTCCATGCTACGGTACTGACTTTATATTGCAGTATAAAATATTCACCATCTTCTGTTGATAATGCTAACTTACACTGTCGCATACTGCAGACTACCTGACATTTGTCAGGTAACGAATTTCTTCTGTACCTCACTATATTATCACAAAAGCAAAAAAATACCCCATTAATCTCAATGTTATATAAAAATTTTTGTAAGTTGTCCCATAACTTGGTTGTTGTTGTTGTTGTTGTTGTTGTTGTGGTCTTCAGTGGTGCGACTGGATTGATGCAGCCCTCCATGCTACTCTATCCTGTACAAGCTTCTCCATCTCCCAGTATCTACTGCAGCCTACATCCTTCTGAATCTACTTAGTGTATTCATCTCTTGGTCTCCCTCTACGATTTTTACCCTCCACCCTGCCCTCCAGTACTAAATTGGTGATCCCTTGATGCCTCAGAACATGTCCTACCAACCGATCCCATCTTCTAGTCAAGTTATGCCACCAACTCCTCTTCTCCCCAATTTTGTTCATTACCTCCTCATTAGTTATGTGATCTACCCATCTAATCTTCAGCATTCTTCTGTAGCACCACATTTCGAAGGCTTTTTTTCTCTTCTTGTACAAACTATTTATCGTCCATGTTTCACTTCCATACATGGCTACACTCCATACAAATACTTTCAGAAACGACTTCCTGACACTTAAATCTAAACTCGATGTTAACAAATTTCTCTCCTTCAGAAACGCTTTCCTTGCCATTGCCAGTCTACATTTTATATTCTCTCTACTTCGACCATCATCAGTTATTTTGCTCCCCAAATAGCAAAATTCCCTTACTACTTTTAAGTGTCTCATTTCCTAATCTAATTCCCTCAGCATCACCCGACTTAATTCGACTACATTCCATTATCCTCGTTTTGGTTTTGTTGATGTTCATCTTATACCCTCCTTTCAAGACACTGTCCATTCCCTTCAACTGCTCTTCCAAGTCCTTTGCTGTCTCTGACAGAATTACAATGTCATCGGCGAACCTCAAAGTTTTTATTTCTTCTCCGTGGATTTTAAAATCTACTACGAACTTTACTCTTGTTTCCTTTACTGCTTGCTCAATATACAGATTGAATAACATCGGGGAGAGGCTACAACCCTGTCTCGCTCCCTTCCCAACCACTCCTTCCCTGTCATGTCCGTCCACTCTTATAACTGCCATCTGGTTTCTGTACAAATTGTAAATAGCCTTTCGCTCCCTGTATTTTATCCCTGCCACCTTCAGAATTTGAAAGAGACTATTCCAGTCAACATTGTCAAAAGCTTTCTCTAAGTCTACAAATGCTAGAAACGTAGGTTTGCCTTTCCTTAACCTTTCTTCTAAGATAAGTCGTAGGGTCAGTGTTGCCTCACGTGTTCCAACATTTCTGCGGAATCCAAACTGATCTTCCCCGAGGTCGGCATCTACCAGTTTTCCATTCCTCTGTAAAGATTCGAGTTAGTATTTTGCAGCTGTGACTAATTAAACTGATAGTTCGGTAATTTTCACATCTGTCAACACCTGCTTTCTTTGGGATTGGAATTATTATATTCTTCTTGAAGTCTGAGGGAATTTCGCCTGTCTCATACATCTTGCTCGCCAGATGGTAGAGTTTTGTCAGGAATGTCTCTCCCAAGGCTATCAGTAGTCCTAATGGAATGTTGTCTACTCCCGGGGCCTTGTTTCGACCTAGGTCTTTCACTGCTCTGTCAAACTCTTCAAGCAGTATCGTATCTTCCATTTCATCTTCATCTGCATCCTCTTCCATTTCCATAATATTGTCCTCAAGAACATCGCCCCTGTATAGACCCTCTGTATACTCCTTCCACCTTTCTGCTTTCCCTCCTTTGCTTAGAACTGGGTTTCCATCTGAGCTCTTGATATTCATGCAAGGGGTTCTCTTTTCTCCAAAGGTCTCTTTAATTTTCCTGTAGGCTATCTTGACCCTCATGAGATAAGCCTCTACATCCTTACATTTGTCCTCTAGCCGTCCCTGCTTAGCCATTTTGCACTTCCTGTCGATCTCATTTTTGAGACGTTTGTATTCCTTTTTGCATCCTTCATTTACTGCATTTTTGTATTTTCTCTTTTCATCAATTAAATTCAGTATCTCTTCTGTTACCCATGGATTTCCACTAGCCCTCGTCTCTTTGCCTACTTGATCCTCTGCTACCTTCACTATTTTATCCCTCAAAGCTACCCATTCTTATTCTACTGTATTTCTTTCCCCCATTCCTGTCAATTGTTCCCTTATGTTCTCTCTGAAACTCTCTACAACCTCTGGTTCTTTCAGTTTATCCAGGTCCCATCTCCTTAAGTTCCCATCGTTTTGCAGTTTCTTCAGTTTTAATCTGCAGTTCATAACCAATATATTGTGGTCAGAATCCACATCTGCCCCAGGAAATGTCTTACAATTTAAAACCTGGTTCCTAAATCTCTGTCTTACCATTATATAATCTATCTGAAACCTACTGGTATCTCAAGGGTTCTTCCATGTATACAACCTTCTTTCATGATTCTTGAACCAAGTGTTAGCTATGATTAAGTTATGCTGTGTGCTAAATTCTACCAGGCAGCTTCCTCTTTCATTTCTTAGCCCCAATCCATATTCACCTACTACATTTCCTTCTCTTCCTTTTCCTACTGTTGAATTCCAGTCACCCATGACTATTAAATTTTTGCCTCCCTTCACTACCTGAATAATTTCTTTTATCTCGTCATACATTTCATCAATTTCTTCATCATCTGCAGAGCTAGTTGGCATACAAACTTGTACTACTGTAATAGGCGTGGGCTTCGTGTCTATCTTGGCCACAATAAGGCGTTCACTATGCTGTTTGTAGTAGCTTACCCGCACTCCTATTTTCCTATTCATTATTAAATCCAATCCTGCATTACCTCTATTTGATTTTGTATTTATAACCCTGTATTCATCTGACCAAAAGTCGTGTTTTTCCTGCCACCGAACTTCACTAATTCCCACTATATCTATCTTTAACCTATCCATGTCCCTTTTTAAATTTTGTAACCTACCTGCACGATTGAGGGATCTGACATTCCACACTCCGATATCTAGAGCGCCAGCTTTCTTTCTTCTGATAACGACGTCCTCTTGAGTAGTCCCCGCCCGGAGATCCGAATGGGGGACTATTTTACCCCCGGAATATTTTACCCAAGAGAACACCATCATTTAATCATACAGTAAAGCTGCATGTCCTCGGGAAAAATTATGGCTGTAGTTTCCCCTTGCTTTCAGCCGTTCGCAGTACCAGCACAGCAAGGCCGTTTTGGTTAATGTTACAAGGCCAGATCAGTCAATCATCCAGACTGTTGCCCCTGCAACTACTGAAAAGGCTGCTGCCCCTCTTGAGGAACCACATGTTTGTCTGGCCTCTCAACAGATACCCCTCCGTTGTGGTTGCACCTACGGTACGGCTATTTGTATCGTTGAGGCAGGCAAGCCTCTCTACCGACCTCAAGGTCCATGGTTCATGGGAGGGGGGGGGCATAAGTTGGTATGTACCAGAAAAATTTTGCATCACCATATTACAGAAAAATTGTAGTAAATGTCCGTTAAATCACATTGTTACAGAAAAATTTTAATAAACTGCACTATACAATGCTATATTACAACAAAACAGTAAGAAATTTCACCATACATCACCATATTACACCAAAACTGTAACAAATTACCCAACATTTTGCTACATTACAGCAAAACTGTAACACAAATTTGTAAAAAACTGCCCCATAAGTCGTTATCTTACACAGAACAACGTACAATACATGACTGCCATTTCTTCAATGATGGTGACCTCCATTAACCCAAACTGAAGACAACTAGCAAATGCTTGGTGTACACTACTGGGAGTAGAGGGAGTGGGGGTAACAATGATCAGTTGATATGGTGACTGTCAGTACCGCAAATGCGCAGTTGTTTTAAAATAACTTAATGGCAGTGGGTAACAGCGACTGAATCTCAGACAGTAGTCTAACACCAGCAGCTGACAGTGCATATCTCATAATATGATTTAAAGCTGTGTTTTTCAACCTGTGGGCCACGACCCCCTGGGCAGTCGCCAAGCCTTTCTCAAGGGGTCGCGGTCGCAGGAGAAAACAGTCGCAGCACGGCTGGTAACGTATGTTTCGTAACGATCATCTGCTATGATATAAATGTCATATGGAAGTGACAAGGTTTTGTGCAAGCACCACGCAAATTAGCTCACGTTCAAATACAGGGTGTTACAAAAAAGTACGGCCAAACTTTCAGGAAACATTCCTCACACACAAAGAAAGAAAATAAGTTATGTGGACATGTGTCCGGAAACGCTTACTTTCCATGTTAGAACTCATTTTATTACTTCTCTTCAAATCACATTAATCATGGAATGGAAACACACAGCAACAGAACGTACCAGCGTGACTTCAAACACTTTGTTACAGAAAATGTTCAAAATGTCCTCCGTTAGCGAGGATACATGCATCCACTCTCCGTCGCATGGAATCCCTGATGCGCTGATGCAGCCCTGGAGAATGGCGTATTGTATCACAGCCGTCCACAATACGAGCACGAAGAGTCTCTACATTTGGTACCGGGGTTGCGTAGACAGGAGCTTTCAAATGCCCCCATAAATGAAAGTCAAGAGGGTTGAGGTCAGGAGAGCGTGGAGGCCATGGAATTGGTCTGCCTCTACCAATCCATCGGTCACGGAATCTGTTGTTGAGACGCGTACGAACACCTCGACTGAAATGTGCAGGCGCTCCATCGTGCATGAACCACATGTTGTGTCGTACTTGTAAAGGCACATGTTATAGCAGAACATGTAGAGTATCCCGTATGAAATCATGATAACGTGCTCCTTTGAGCGTAGGTGGAAGAATATGGGGCCCAATCAAGACATTACCAACAATGCCTGCCCAAACGTTCACAGAAAATCTGTGTTGATGACGTGATTGTACAGTTGCGTGCGCTTTCTCGTCAGCCCACACATGTTGATTGTGAAAATTTACAATTTGATCACGCTGGAATGAAGCCTCATCGGTAAAGAGAACATTTGCACTGAAATGAGGATTGACACATTGTTGGATGAACCATTCGCGGAAGTGTACCCGTGGAGGCCAATCAGCTGCTGATAGTGCCTGCACACGCTGTACATGGTACGGAAACAACTGGTCCTCCCGTAGCACTCTCCATACAGTGACATCGCCAACGTTACCTTGTACTGCAGCAACATCTCTGACGCTGACATTAGGGTTATCGTCAACTGCACGAAGAATTGCCTCGTCCATTGCAGGTGTCCTCGTCGTTCTAGGTCTTCCCCAGTCGCGAGTCATAGGCTGGAATGTTCCGTCCTCCCTAAGACGCCGATCAATTGCTTCGAACGTCTTCCTGTCGGGACACCTTCGTTCTGGAAATCTGTCTCGATACAAACGTACCGCGCCACGGCTATTGCCCCGTGCTAATCCATACATCAAATGGGCATCTGCCAACTCCGCATTTGTAAACATTGCACTGGCTGCAAAACCACGTTCGTGATGAACACTAACCTGTTGATGCTACGTACTGATGTGCTTGATGTTAGTACTGTAGAGCAATGAGTCGCATGTCAACACAAGCACCGAAGTCAACATTACCTTCCTTCAATTGGGCCAACTGGCGGTGAATCGAGGAAGTACAGTACATACTGACGAAACTAAAATTGAGTTCTAACATGGAAATTAAGCGTTTCCGGACACATGTCCACATAACATCTTTTCTTTATTTGTGTGTGAGGAATGTTTCCTGAAAGTTTGGCCGTACCTTTTTTTAACACCCTGTATAGTACTTATTTATAATAATGAATACGAATTTAATTTAAACCTGTTGATGACTCAAAATACGCTAATACTTGCAACAGTGAGAAGCAAAACGATGTCTATCGATTTCTTCCCATTTCTGCGGAATGGAACCAGGGCGGCGGGAGTCACTTAGTCTTGTATAGATAACATTTACCTCTAAAAGGTTTTCAGGGAGAGTGAAAGGACAATATCAACTTCAGGGCTAGAACGGCAGTGCAGTGGCGGCGTCTTGTGTATTACTGACAAGTTAGTTTACGTGCCAGTCATCTGCTGTGATAAAAATATCACACGGAAGGAGAACAATTTATGAAAGAGCATTTAAAAGATGCTCACTTTCAAATGTGATACAAAATGGCTGCAAAAACAAGCACACAGCTCACGTGTAAGATTTGGCACCACTGTTACTCGAAAGCATTTCAGCAACAAGCTTCGAATTAAACAATAGACCGCTAGGATTGGCAGCTGTGAGAAAAGGCATGAAGTACAGAAACTTCTACCGAGCGGACCTACGATGCCTGAGCTCCACTCAGACTTTAATTCACTCACTGCATGTTGACGTTGTTTTTATTTTCCTAGTTCTGTGGCTTCATCGTGATCCCCACAAAATCGTCGTTGCTGGTCACCTGGTTAAGTTCTCATTTCTTTTGTGTAGTTAATTGTGGTGATTGCCATAATGTGAATAATTGTTTTTTGATAATGTTCTACAAAAGAGTTGAAAAATATTTTACAAAAACTAGTACCATCATTTGTAAAAGTATATACTAAATATTCTCGCAATTAATTAAAAAGAAATTGAGATGCCCTGCTAAACCCGACAGGACAGGACAGGTAGTTTAAGTTGTGGAAAGGGGCCAAAATAAGCGCCTGTCAGTTACACTCGAACATACAAACTTTTATTTGATCAAACATTACAAGAGCCAAGAAATTTTTTTTTAATAACACTGCTTTAGTTTTGGAACTTAATTAGTGCCTGAATGTGCCATACGATCTCATGCCTTAAGGGCAAGACCACTTTAATTTAAAAACAGTTGAATGTCAATAACTTAACCCTAGGATGCATGGTGCCCAAAACACACATGAATGCATATGCAGGGCCTCCAAGGCCCTGCCCCAATTTAAAATTTTCCTCTTTTCATATAATCATTCTTTGGAGTTAAATTTATTTCTGTCAAATTTATTGTCATATTGAAAGATTCCTAAGATACAGTAACAGGATCTGGTGGGGCTGATTAACATTTTATTAATTTTTTAAAACAACTCTAAGAGTGAATTTTTATTAGTTACATCCATTTACATACAACATACACAAATAATTTTATTAATTCACTTATAAGTTGCAGTTTACATTTTATAACATTTATTACAACCAATTTCTTCAATTAAAATATACTCATTATTCACAATATTATGTATATAGGCAATATTTTGACAAAAAGTTATTATTCTTTGTGCACATAAAATTGCATTTTTCTTAGTTTTCAACATGTGACAGACAAGAAGCACAAAGAACACCACTATTTTCCTTACAAATGTTGGTTTTACACTTAATGCATGTCATAGCACATTTCCTGTGTTTATTATATGGACAATAGTTGCATCTTTTTCTTTTTCCTGAAACAGGTAGTTGGTTCGGCAATACGACATCTTTTTGAACACCACATCTTTGCATGGCATCAACGATTTTCTTTGGAGGATTAGGGATCTGAATACGAAGTTCCATTAGTGGTCTTATCATTTCCTCTGCTAAATTTCTTAGGAACAAACGCCTTTTATCACTTCTTCCACTATAGTATGTCAGAAGTTGGGCGGAAAATAAAATTTCACTGTTCATTGCTGCGACGTCCATCATATTCATCCATAATGCAAATGGCCATCTTCTTGTTTGTCTCTTGCAAGTGTAATAACGAATTTTCTGGTCCATTATAGAACTTTATTATATCTGGTTTCTTTTTTGCACGAGTTTCGTCAATCTTTCTGTGATGATGCATTGTGCTAATGAGAACTACAGGCTTTTTCTTTTTAGGAACGTAACTCATCTTTGTAATGTCACCTCTAAATGCAAAGAGGAGTGAATCGCTCTTGAAGCAGATGGTTTCATCTCATTAGGAATTTCTGGTTTATTTTGTTTGATTGTTACCACCACTGTAATTTGCTTCTGAAGCATCTCTTCTGCCAGCTGCACATTAGTAAAGAAGTTGTCAACAGTAATATTTCTTGATGATCCTTCAATGCTTTTAGCAAGATCTTTCTCCACATTCAATCCAAGATTTTTCTTCCCGTGTAAACAATTCTGTCTAAAGCATATACCCATGTAGCATCACATAACCAAAATATTTTTATGCCATACTTGGCTGGTTTAGCGGGCATATACTGGGTGAAGCTGCATCTTCCGCGGAATGGGAATAGCTGTTGGTCAACTGTGAGCGAATCATTGGGACTCATTCTATTTCTACACTTGTCAAGAAATAGTTCCCATACATAGTGAACAGCTGCAAGTTTGTCATCTGCAGATCGAGCTTCACGGGTACACCTGTCATCAAATATAATCATTCTCCTTATATCCTCGAATCTATTTACTGACATGGTGGCCTTATATATAGGATTTGCTTTTTCATCCAAGAATATTTATCTAATAGGGACATCCCAAATCTTCTCAACACCAGAAAGCAGTAAAAGACCAAGAAAACCCTCCATTTCTGGAAGTGAAACGTTTTTCCACGTTTTACCATGTAAAGCAGCCACTCTTCTGCCTTCAATATTTGTGCAGCTGAAGATTTCCTCTAGTATTTCCTTGGAGATGGAATAGTCCCAGGCATCCTTAGGTTTACTGGTTTTCAAACCACGGGCTGGACCAGGTGCTTTCTTTACGATATTATGGACAGGCAGACGAAAAGTTGCAGGAGGATCTAATTTCCAAATCGTTCCTTTCCGACTAATGTATGTGGGGTCTTCTATACCTTTTTGTGGTGGTTCTTCATTTTCAGACTCTGATGAAGTAGTACTGTCGGAAGAACTGTCATCTACCTTAATATTCACATCTGCAGGTTCATTGGCTGATTCTTCACTACTTGAATCTTCAAAAATATTTCCTTCCTCGCAAGAATCATCTTCTTCAAACCACTGAGTCACAACACTTTCAAAATTAGCTGCATTTTCACGTACTGACTCTCTTGCTATGCGTGTCAAAACCATAGCAAAAGGCGTGTCTCTCGAACAGCAGCTTCTGCAGCACTAAACGAGTCATACTCGTAACAATATGGGCCTTGCAGCAACAAACAAACTACAGTATCAATGAGGTTGACGAGAGCAGCACAGGATAACAAAACTGTGCAATAATAAAACACCTGATAGCAAAAAGGTCAATAATACACCGACATCGCCAATATGTGAAAGTAGTGTGTATTATTTTTTAGTTATACTATTACTACTACAGCTACTGCTGCTCTTGGCACTCCTGTTGCTGGAAATACCACTACAGTTATTGTTGAATTAATAACTGCTCCCAAACAAATGTTGAAGACAATATAGGCTAAAGAACATTTATAAATGTGTGAGGGCTTCTGAAGCCCTGCTTATGCATTCATGGTGTATGGGTAAACGTATTGAATTATACAAAAAACTTAAAAAGGTATTCGTTCAGACTTGATAGGAGGAATGTCGCAGTGTTAGTGAAAGAGTACTGGAAAGCATTTTGAAATCAAACAAAAAATTACAGAATTTTTTTCCAAATGAAGACATACAAGGGCCTCGGAGGCCCTGTATATGCATCCTAGAGTTAAAGCTCAACCAAAATCAGAAATTTAGAAGACACAGCCTTATCTTAAAACAGTTCCTCAATTAGGCTGAAGACCCAAAGAATCTGACACTTTAAGAGCAAACAACTTTAATTCAAAATCAGCTGAAGGCCCAAAACTTACGACTCAATAACATTAATTTTAAAAATGCCTAACACTTTACGTACATCAATTCTTAAATTGGGCTGAAGGCCGAAACCATCTAACACCTTAAGAGCAGAACAACTTTAATTCAAAATCGGCTGAAGGCCCCAAGAATCTGACACTTTAAGAGCAAAACAACTTGAATTGAAATCGTATGAAGGCCCAACGCTTAAGACTCAATAACATTAATTTCAAAAAAATGCCAAAGGCTTTACGTAAAACAGTTCTTAAATAAGGCTGAAGGCCCAAACCATCTGACGCCTTAAGAGTAAAACAACCTTAATTTAAAAATCAGCTAGAAGCCATACAAGTACAAAAAACAAGAACGAACAAGCAAAGGCAGTACACCCAAGAGCGCTCAGAAGTTCGGAGGGTCGACCTGGAATTCAAACACTAACGCTAGCTTAGGTGAGACAGGCAGTCGGCCCACCATTTCTGATCCGACAGACAGTCAACGGACACACCAACCTCTGCTTCACCCGACCAGCATGCAACAGGGAGTTCAATGGAACAACATAGAATGTATTGGCGCCCACAACCAATTATACATGAGCTGTCAAACTGCACAACGTGCTGGACAGCGACAACATTGAATTTACGTCAACGGCCAGGGCAGGTAACCAGAACGTTAACGGCCACAAGGCAGTACATTCTGCTGGTGCACTTCAGTTCAAATAACCAAGTACAGTTAAACTCTACCGGAGGGTGACTAACATTTAACCAATTTGAAAACACACATTGTTGCTCATGGGAATATCCCAACAGCCGACAACGAACTGACAAGGGCTCAGTGTGAACAGTCGGGACTTGCTGGTAGATTAAGTCAAAACTCTAATATTAGTTCTGAATTAAGCATAATGTAGATTGTTTTATAATAAATACACCGTGTTAACGATAAATAAACGAAAAATTGGAAAACTGTTTTCATGAAGCGATCTATAAGTAAATGAAGAAGATTCAACAGGTAACAGTGAGAAATTCGAAAAAAGCTCTTCTTGTTTACTATTTGACTACACAGTGGGTCCTCGTTTAGCGAGGATAATTCACTTCTGAATCCTACCTGCATTGCGAAACACTCGTTATGCGAAATATATTTTTCTGTCGGAATTCATGTAAAAAATGGGTAATGCATTCAGTTCCGAAAAAATATTAAGACATTTTATCAAATGTACATCCATTTTTACAAGAAGTCGTCTAAAGACATTTGTTCTTACCTTCTCTTCAAAATGAGTCATAAAAACAGAAGACGGCTAGCTGAATGAAACATCTGCCTACGTATTGGTTAATGTGCTGATTTATTTTATTCGTGTTGGCTAACGATAACATAGCTAATATAGAATTCATATAGAGGTATTTTAAGGCCATGAAGTAACATTAGTCTTGCTTGCAACACCCTCACAGAGAATTTGGCAGCATCGTCGAGGAGACTCGAGCGAAGGTGTCGTTTGCAATAATTGCAACGCGAAGAGTGTCGCTAACAGTACAGCTGAATACTGCATTGTCGGCGGCGTTTGTTTGGCGGAGCGTCTAATGTACGAGGGCTATTCCGAAAGTAAGGTCCGATAGGTCGCGAAATGGAAACCACGGTAAAAATCAAAAATGTTTTATTTGCAACAGTTAGATACACCTTGCAGCTACTTATCTCCATAGTCGCCGACCCGACTTAGACGTGTATCGTAGCGTTGTACCAACTTTCCCATACCCTCGCTATAGAAGGCAGCCGCCAGTGCTCTCCGCCAATTCTCTACGCTGGCCTACGGCTCGTTGTCTTGTGCCGAAATGTTGTCTTCATAACCAGCGGTTCATGTGACCTGAGCTGAAACTCAGAGGGAGACAATTACGGGCTGTATTGTGGGTAATCTCACATTTCCATTTGAAAACGATGCAGGAGCATCTTCATTGCCCCTGCAGAATGCGGCTGAGAATTGTCTTGAAGACGAAACAGCACGACAGTTATGTAATGTTAGCTGCATAGCTTCAGGGGAAATTTCTCACCAGGCCCCCGTACTTGGCGGCAGACACTATTTTCTAGACATCTTTACGCACTCACTGCGAGCTCAGAAATGAGAAGAGCGACGTGATGCTAACTGGGGTTATACTAGAGACACTACCCAACACATCTGTGCAAAGCTTTATCGGATTTTCATAGTCGTTTCCATTTCGTGACCGATCGGACCTTACTTTCGGAATAGCCCTCGTAGTTTGTTCGTCGTGTTGATAATAATAATAATAACACTGGTGTAAAACATTACGCTCTTTTTTCCCCCCGAGTTTTCTGTTATTTCACTGTCATTTCTTTCCCGCGTAACGTAAGCCATAACGTCAAGAGTAAAGTCAATAACAATAATGGTAGATCCAACGATTATATGCAGATGCATAGCGCTTTATCGACACAACTACAATTTGATGCCTGATGACTAATGTCTCTCATTTGTATTATTAAAAAGCACACTTATTAGGATTTTATTGTTTTGAACAATTTTTATTCATTAAGGGCGACACCAGCGATATCTCCCACGGATGTCACTTAGTCAGATAGTCAGATGAAAGTAAGCAAGAATTATAGGTCCTAACCTACAATAAAAATACAAAAGTTTAAATGAGAAGGCTGTGCTTGTTTATTTATTAATAATTTGTCAAATCGTGATCCTATTTTTGAGACACAAATCACCAAATAATTTTCTAGTTGAAGTCTATTTCTCTTCTTAATTTTTATGTTCACAATTGAAGAGAATGCTTATTCACAAAGGTAGGAAGTGGTGAATGGCACCAATAATTTCAAAATTTCCTTTGCCAGTTGTGGATACTCTTCTTTTCACTTCATCCAGAAGACATCAATCTTTTGCGAATTAAATTCCGTTTTAAGCATCCCGTCAGCTGCAACATCTGTAAGTGTTTCTTTCGTCATCGTGCTCAGACCAGCCAGTTGTACTGACGTACCTGAAAAAGGATTTAGTATCCATCCATGACCGTTGTCAGCGTTAGAGTTCAGTTCTGGAAAGTAACTTAACAGTTTCTCTTCCAAAATATGCAAGCTCTGTATCATGCAAGGAATGTGAGAACTGGTCCATTGCAATTTCTTCGACAATCGTCTGAATACAAGGGAAAGACTCAAACATCATCTTTTGTAAAAACGTTGACCACACACTAAGTTTTGCGAGGAATCCTTTGATTTTATCCTTAGTTGTTATAATGTTTTCTTCTTTCCCTTGGAGGCTCTTGTTTAAAATATTTAGATGTTTAGAAAGATACGCGAGAAATGCCGATTTTAATAGCCAAACAGGGTCACAAAAGTAATCTGCATATCCAGATTTAGAATCTTGTGATAACACTAATAATTCACTTTTTAATTCCAGAACTCGTGATATACCTTTCCTTTGGAAAGTCACCTGACCTCTGTATGATAAAGGAGATTTTGATATAGCGAACCCATGTATTGACAAATGATCCTAAGCAGTTCAGTTTGCAACGCGTTACCTTTAATAGAGTTTACAACTTGATGACGTCTTTAAGCACATAATTTAAATCAAAAGTTAAAATCGTGGCTGCCAGAACTTGTAGATGAAGAAAGCAGTGTCTCCACGAAAAATGTGGCATTATTGATTTTAATTTTGCGATAAGCCAACTTTTACTGCCAATCGTAGCTTTAGCACCATCACTACAAATGACGATACATTTTGTCCAATCAAACTCGTAGTTGCGAGTGCTTTCTAAAAACATGCCATACAAACACTGGCCATTAGTGATCGCAGTTAGTGCTTTGCAAAATAAAATGTCTTTCATGATACTTTCATCTGATTCAAAGCACACCAATATTGTAAATTGAGCACAAGCTGAAACATCAGTAGAGTCATCAAACTGCAAAGCAAAATGTGGGCTCTCCTTCAATTTTTCGACTTACTGTTCTACAATGTCACCGTCCATATAATTTACTCTGCGTTCGATGCTATTATCAGGAAGTGGTATGTTTTTTAACCTGTTTGCCTCTTGCTTACCTAACATAATTTCAACCATATCCAGACTGCTGGCAAAATAAGATTCTCTGCATTTATATACGGCTTCCCCGCTTTAGCGACTTGGAATGCGACTCGGTAACTTGTAAGAAACGCCTTCTCGTTGACTCTGGATACTTAAAAATCAGATAAAAAAACTGTTAAATCACAAAATCGAATAAAAAATCACAAATATTAATAGTATTTTAAATCAAAAAACAAAATCACTATTTTATTACCTGAATCATAGTGATTTGCTGCTGGTTTAGTGTTTCCAGTTTCGTTTTGAAGAAATCCAACGGTTTATCCGCTTTCTTGGAATGTTTAGTTGAGAGGTGACCCAGAAGCTTTGATGGTTTCATACTCTCACGTAGAAATACTTCACCCCAAATTACACATTGACGTTTATTGTTCATGACAGTAAACCCAGCCTTCAGATAAAGTCCATTTCTTTCGATTTTGATTCGCTTCCGCCACTGCCACTTGTACCAAACCTGGAGAGCTGCACAGATCTTTTAAGAAACTTGTCCATTTTATGCTCGCTCAGAGCGAAGCATGAAAACAATAATCACGAATGTGCTTGCTGGCAAACGACTGTAGTGACCAAAAACGAGCGACTATCCCCCGCTGCCCCTTCTCACCCTCACGCCTCTGCCGTGACATAGAATATAATTATATCTCTGCTCGCTGAGCACTGCGACCTCTTTTCACATTGCACTTGCTTTCTCGATCAGTATAGTATCAATTGAAAGAAAATTAAATACGTTACCTTTGAAATCGCTGCCATACTTGCACTATGGTTCTGAGGGTCGCCAGAATATTTTTATTTGAGAAGGGGGTCGCTTATTCAAAATGGTGAAAAACACTGATTTAAAGAAAAAAATTGTCTGCATTATTTATCAAAATATAACATGTTAGGAGATTGTACCAATGTGATTACACAGACTGAGACTGCAGCAAGGTCCATCATGACCTAACTTCACTGCTCCGTTACCTTGCAACGGCATATCACAAAGTATAAAACAAGCGTGTTTTATGCTTAATTTGGGAATTATTAACGATAATAACTCACTCCAGAGAGAACAATTTTGTATGAAGGCATCAACCGTCAATAAATCATTATGTGACATTTTATTACAGCAATAATTACCATACATCACTTCCAGAATGACATATTTTTGTAAATCTCCAGTACGCGTATATGAAGTCTTGTGAGAGGCCCTAACCAAACGCTAACGAAAGTCGATAGCCGATCATGCAGTTCTCGACATTGCGTGTGACGTCAAAATGACCTAACGTTTGCGGGAAGTAGTGTGAAACGAGCGTTACCGGATTAGCGATGTCACGGAATAATCTTCAAACAGGAGTCAACGACCAATGCCCAAGCTTCGTCTACACCCCACTCACGTATACCGTACGTAAAAATAACGCCAGTAGTCTAAGAGATGGTAGAACTTCCTAAAGTAGCCTATGTTATTCCCCAGGTTTCATCGGTTTAGTGGTTCAGACGTGTAAACGTAACAGACAGTGTTACTTTCGCAGTTGTAATATTGGTATGGATTACGGCTCTACACCCCTATGTTACTCACCATTTCATGCATCATGAGGACAAAGCTAACGTAACGCTGCAGTAAGTGGTCGCCCCTTCAGGTGGACGGTGAGTCATACTTGGCCTTAAGTTGTAACACCAGCCAATCGGCTTTCAAGTGCACTGTCTCCTCTGTACGGGAATAGGTACACTTCTGGCCATTAAAATTGCTACACCACGAAGATGACGTGCTACAGACGCGAAATTTAACCGCCAGGAAGAAGATGCTGTGATATGCAAATGATAAGCTTTTCAGAGCATTCACACAGTTTTGGCGCCGGTGGCATCTACAACGTGCTGACATGAGGAAAGTTTCTAAGCGATTTCTCATACACAAACAGCTGTTGACCGGCGTTGCCTGCTGAAACGTTGTTGCGATGTCTCGTGTAAGGGGGAGAAATGCGTATCACCACGTTTCCGACGTTGATAAAGGTCGGATTGTAGCCTCTCGCGATTGCGGTTTGTCATATCGAGACATTTCTGCTCGCGTTGGTCAAGATCCAATGACTTTTAGCAGAATATGGAATCGGTGAGCTCAGGAGGGTAATACGGAACGCCGTTCAGGATTCCAGCGGCCTCGTATCACTAGCAGTCGAGATGACAGGCATCTTATCCGCATGGCTGTAGCGGATCGTGCAGCCACGTCTCGATCCCTGAGTCAACAGATGGGGACGTTTGCAAGAAAACAACCATCTGCACGAACAGTTCGACGACGTTTGCAGCAGCATAGACTATCAGCTCGGGGACCATGACTGCGGTTACCGCTGCATCACAGACAGGAGCGCCTGCGATGGTGTACTCAACGACGAACCTGGGTGTACGAATGGCAAAACGTCACTTTTTCGGATGAATCCAGGTTCTGTTTATAGCATCATGATGGTCGCATCCGTGTTTGGCGACATCGCGGTGAACGGACATTGGAAGCGTGTATTCGTCATAGCTATACTGGCGCATCACCCGGCGTGATGGTATGGAGTGCCATTGGTTACACGTCTCGGTCAAATCTTGTTCGCTCTGACGGCACTTTGAACAGTGGACGTTACATTTCAGATGTGTTACGACCCGTGGCTCTACCCTTCATTCGATCCCTGCGAAACCCTACATTTCAGCAGGATAAAGTACGACCGCATGTTGCAGGTCCTGTACGGGCCTTTCTGGATACAGAAGTACATTCTCCAGATCCCCCACCAATTGAAAACATCTGGTCAATGGTGGCCGAGCAACTAATGAACTGTGGTATCGTGTTGAAGCTGCATGGGCAGCTGTACCTGTACACGCTATCCAAGCTCAGTTTGAGTCAATGCCCAGGTGTATCAAGGCCGTTATTACGGCCGGAGGTGGTTGTTCTGGGTACTGATTTCTCAGGATCTATGCAATCAAATCGCGTGAAAATGTAAGTTCTAGAATAATATATTTGTCCAATGAATACCCGTTTATCGTCTGCATTTCTTCTCGGTGTAACAATTTTAATGGCCAGTAGTGTATAATGGATGTACGAATACAGGTTGTAAACACATCGTTGACGACATATGGAAGTTTGGGTGTGACCGTAAGTCCCGCTTGGATGGTCAAATGATAGGCGATCGTTCGTGATAAGCGGGAATCCATATTCGGGTCCCGGTCCGGCACAAATCTTCACTGTCGTCATTCCGTTATACAACTGACGGTTGCCCATATTCGCAACTGTGAATATATTTTATGCCTTGTAACAATATCCAGGGAATAGAAAGATCTTTAAATATCGAAGTGCTACCAGGAGGTACTTAACAAGTTCTCCTAAAAAATGACTCAGCGGAAGCCTAATCTGAGATAACTAAGCAAGCAATCATTCCTCCAAATTGCGTCTACGCATCCTTTAAGACTTCGCGTGATCTCAGGCTAAACGACACGTGCTGGCAGGGTGGTCGATCGCTTGCTCTAGACTCGCCCTTGCTGTGAAGTGTTGTAACACTTA
The DNA here is from genome assembly GCF_023898315.1 of Schistocerca nitens. Classification (NCBI taxonomy): domain Eukaryota; kingdom Metazoa; phylum Arthropoda; class Insecta; order Orthoptera; family Acrididae; genus Schistocerca; species Schistocerca nitens. Next base: position 703,404,470 of record NC_064617.1, on the reverse strand, counting down.
AACATGATAATGCAAACACATTTCATTTTTCACCCAACAGTCGTATAAGATGCCTAGCAGCATCTCCATTAGATTCAAAACTAGTATGCAATCCCTGAATTCTCTTGCACTACAAAAACATTATGTTACTAACTGAAACAAATTCTTAGTGTCGGGAGTTCTTGCTAGAACTGATTAATTTTAGGTTGGAAGCTGGCAGCAGTCTGCAAGGATAAAGGAAGAGAATGCCTTGTGCTGGAAGAGGCCATTGTGGCTTTTGTGACTGGGATGACTCTCTGCCAGTCTCTGCAGGCACAAAGCCAAATCGATCCACTACTAAATGACCGGTCTGCCTGTTGAACACATTTCCGAAATGCTCGCAGTTATACAGAAAATTCCTCGTTCGAGAGTTAATTGCGTTCTGTGAGCCGGTGCGGAGAGGAAAACAGAGCGGCCTAAAATGGCAGCAGAGTAAACGCCCGTTCCATTAAAATTCTTTCCATTTCGTACTTAAAAAAGGAAATACAAAAGAACTGTCCAGCATTCGACGGATATTTATAGCAGCCTTTCATCTGTACTTTTCGGTCATTACGGAAATTATCATATCACTGGTTATTTGGTTGATGGCCCTAAAGAATATTGTAGCAGTACGTGACTGTACTTAACCTGCAGAAACTATTAGTACACAGCAAGTGCTCACACAGCCTACATAAATGTCCAAGTTGTCCTAGCGTTTTGTCAAGAAAATCAAATGCTAAATGGTTATCAGGTCTTTCAGACTGGTTTCCGCCCTGGGTTGAAACATCACGGCTTCACGTCTCAACTCATCGAATTTTCAAGCACAAACAGTTCCTGTTTCCAGTTCTTACACCAGTTTATCGCATCGAGTATTGCATGTAAACCCTGAAAAACTGAATGGATCGTCTCATTAACAGAATGCATCCTCTTGTTCTCGCTCTTTTGATCTTCGAACAGAGAATTCTGGTATTATTTTTTACTGAAATAGCCGCATGAACTCATTAAAAAATCCATAGGTAACGAACTATTCGCTTCGTTAGCTGTCTTTCCTTTTCCTACAGTGCCTGAGAAAAAAAACTGTACCAAATAGGACGGGGGGAGAAGACGACATGAAGCTTGACGGTTTGAGAGGGTATGTGATGGTTCAATGATTACAAAATCGAGTCACATTTATAAGCCAACTTGTCAGTATGGGCCCACTTACTATTGTGACGTTGAGCCCCTTTGGCCTCGATGCATCAACTGATTCGGTTGGGAAGGTTGTCATAGAGCTGGTGCATGCTTTCCTGAGGCAAGCGGCCTACGACTGTTGCAACATGTCCTCGCTATCTTGGTTACTGACCCTTAGATTGAACTGAAGTCCGAGTTGGTAGACATATGTCTTATCGGGGATTTGTCTGGCCACAGGAGACCTCAGCATCATCCACAGAGTGTACAGAGACTCGTGCCGAGTGTGGACTTGTGTCGTCACGTTGTGTTATCATCATTATACAGTAGCATGAGAGGTAACACATGAGGAAACAGAATGTCCGTGACTTGTCTTTCAGCCTTTAAGATACCTCCGTCACTATCAGGCGTGACCTAAGGTCATACCCGATGACTCTTCGCATTATTACGCTAGGGGTAACACCGCTATGCTTCTCCAAATCACTGGAAGAATGGGATCTGTCGCCAGGTCTTTGCAATAGTCGATGACGATGGTAGCCGGTAGAGCTGTAATCCATCATGAATGCAATGCGACGCCACTGAGCAGCAGTCCGTCCCTCCCGGTCACGTTATGCTTTTAAAAGCAGCCACCTGTATTGTAAGTCGGCTGTTTATGTGTTTGTATGTTGGTAGCGCTCTGTATTAAATCTCTTACTGCGCTGTGCGCACTATGTAAGAGACTCTGTGTCTGGTTGGACTTGCAGGTGGAGGTGAGCAGCCAGCAGTGATGGAAGTTGGGAGTGAGTAGTCAGCAGTGATGGAGGTTAGAAGTTAATAATTAGCAGTGTTGGAGGTTTGCAGTATTAGCGCCAGCGGATGGTCTGAATGTATATCCGTCAGATTTATTACTAATGATTATATAATTGTTGAATTGGTTGTCTTGGTTGTCACATTATTAAGGTAAATACGTTGTTTGCTCTCCAATAAAATCTCTCCTTTGCTAACCACATGCCTATTAGTAGTTAGAGCCTTCAGTAGTTAGAATCTTTTATTTAGCTGGCACTATTGGTGCTTGCGGAATTGCAGTAGTTCGTGTAATGAAGATTTTTTGTGAGGTAAGTGACTTCTGTAATGTACAGGTTATTGTCAGCATTTCTTCGTATTCAGGGACATTCTTTTGTATTAGTTATTTGAAGTCAGGCCGTTATTTTTGAGCCGTCAGATTGCGTTGCTATAGGACATTGTGGGTCAGTGTTGTAATGATAAAAATAGCAAAGAGACAGTGTAGGCACTTTCACTCAGCAATAAAAGAAGAAAATTTAAATAAAGAAGTTTCACCTTCTCAGTTATTTAAGTCCAAGTAAGTAAGCAAATATCTTAATAAAGAAGTATCGACAGGTGAAACTTCTTTATTAAAAGAGGAGAGATTTACCTTAATAATGTGACAACCAATTCAAAAATTATATAATCATCAGTAACAAATCTCAATGAGGGACATACATTCAGACCGTCCGCTCGCGCTGATACTGCAAACCTCCAACACTGCCAATCATTAACCTTTAACCTCCATCACTGCTGACTACTCACTCCCAACGTCCATCACTGCTGGCTGCTCACCTCCACCTGCAAGTCCGACCAGACACACAGTCTCTTACAGAGCGCGCACAGAACAGTCGGAATACAGAGCGCTACATAGCGCTGCCAACATACAAACCACATAAACAGCCGACTTACAGCATTATTGTCTTAACAGCAGTCAACACCTGAGCCGATTATTTCCTAATCCGGCGACCATTGGTGTGGGCTGGCATAGCATATTGCAGGGATTCAGTTACTTGTTGCCGCGTAACAGGCACAGATGTAAGGGGGAATCGACGTGCTTGGTGCGCAATACTGCGATCCTTGTGGGGTGAGGCATGGTCGACTGGAATACTGAGGACAGGAATCCCTGCCCTCATGTTACCACAAAGCCACAGATACATCAAAGTACCATATAAATCTCGGAATTGCACCATTCGACCATCCGGTCAAATGGAGACTCGCAATGAAGCTCCTGTCGGACTCTAGCAGGTGCTGACAACGATGTCTCACACGTGTAAGCGGCACCTCCGGGTCATTCACAAAGATCACATATTTTATACCCCACTTGGCCTGATAATAATACTAGATACAAAAAATTCTAATGCTCTCTGTTTGCCAATCTACCCGTAACAGAATGTAGTGAAAAGAAAACGAGACAGATGTAAAGAAAGTATGTAAACTATTTGTTGTGTCAAAAGTAATCACCTGTTAATCCGTTTATTCCACATATTGCCACAGTTATTTCCAGTACACTTTAGAAGTTTCGCTGGGAAGCCCTCGCACATTCTCCTTACAGTCGCGATCTTTTCCCAAGCGAGTTCCATATTATAGGAACCCTGAAGAAAAATATTCATGGCCATCTACTTGCTTCAGACGAAGAGACAATCATGGTTCCTAGGCAACCACAAACATTTTTCCATGAAGGTACTTGTCTCACAATGGAATAAAGGTATGAACAGTCTTTTTCTTTTCGCCGTCTGTTACGGATTCATTTGAGTGCCCATTATATATCCCTCTTGTACTCCAAACGTTTGAATATCGCTAATCCTCTCACAGAACTGCCATCTTCGTATCAGCTCCACATCTGTGTGAAACCACATTCAGTTGTACTTGGGCGAACCTACTTACTGGCAGTATAATTTTTACACACCCAAGCTAATTTCCATCACAAAACTGACAACTTATTGATGTCTCCTGAAATGATTTATCAACCACTCTTCATTTAGTCAAGTATTGTCATATTTTTTCCCCTCAGTTCGGTTCTGTACCTATGAATTACCACTCGATCTACTACTGTAATCTTCAGCTGTTTTCTGTATCACTAGATTTCGGAAGCTTCTCTTCTCTTTTTGTCTGAATTGTTGATCGTCCACATTTTACTTCCATACAAGGCTGCAGTCCACACAAACACTTTCAGAAGAGAGTTCCTGTTACAGTAGAGCCAATTCATATTCGGTTTTCAGAAATTTCTCTTTTTCAGAAAAGCTTTTTGTGCTATTTTTAAATTCTCTCTATATTTTCCACAGTCAACTAGTTTGTTGTCCAAACAGCGTACGTCTCTACTACTTTCAGTGTCACATTTCCTAATCCATACAAGGCTGCAGTCCACACAAACACTTTCAGAAGAGAGTTCCTGTTACAGTAGAGCCAAATCATATTCGCATTTCACAAATTTCTCTTTTTCAGAAAAGCTTTTTGTGCTATTTTTAAATTCTCTCTATATTTTCCACAGTCAACTAGTTTGTAGTCCAGATAGCGTACGTCTCTACTACTTTTAGTGTCACAATTCCTAATCCAAAGTATTACCATGACATAACTTAATTCCACTACATGCCATTACAATTGTTTGACTTGCTTGGTATTCATATTGGATACTCTTGTCGAGATATTACCCACCCTGTTCAACTGATATTGTTTGCTGTCTCCAACAGAGTTACACTACAGGTAGACTTGAGAGATTTCATTTTTCGTCCCTGAAACTTATTTCCCTGTATGAATTTCCTCATGTTTTCCTTTTCTGCTTGCTAAATTGTGTAACACTGGAGAAAGGCTGCAGCCCTTTAGCAGTGGGATAAAATGGGTTGTGGCGCACGTTTCATATCAAACTGATATGCTAAATAAATAAACAGCTGATTGATTTATGACCTTAACCTATTGTTATGCTAATTGATTTATGACTTCCTCGGGATACCTATCATTATACTAACTGATTTATTACCCCCTGTGAATAATCCATCTTTCTGAGAAACCTCCACCTGTCCCTCCTTCCTATTTCTCCTCCCTTACCCCTCTGTGAAAATATGCGCATTTGTCACGCCTCCCCAGTTCAGTTCTGAACCACTTTTCCCCTTCTGGGAGACCACCAGACTTTACCTCCACTGTCCACCCCCTCCCCACCCAAATTTCCTGACCCCTCCCCATCTGGAAATTGGTGGGCAAAAGACTCAGTTCTGGAGAGAAAGGATCTCACAACATAAGATTCAAATCATTGTCAGTTACATTGCAAAGAATATAATGCAAAATTCACTTTGCACATCTTTATGTAATCTGGCTCTCCCATCTCTGGGTAGAGCTCACATCTGCACCCCCCCCCTTGCCCTCCGCCCTCATTTCCCACAACATAAGAACTGTAAGCACAAACGAATGAAATGAAGTGTGGTACATTAGCCGCTATTTTTTGTCTCCTGCGCCGCGTATATCAGCCTAATGGTCATGGACCACTAATTGTATGCATCCACACACCACAAGGGTCTGCCACTTGGGGGCCATTTGGCACTGGGGGCATGTGTCTGCATGCCATTGAGGTCTGGTCACTACTGAGGCTCTAGTTCCAAAGACCGCCGCCAGGTGGCAGCAGAGTTCTAGCTGGCTCGTACCCCTAAATTGCTCAGTCTATGTTGAGCTGTAAGATAGGAAGGATCACACTATGGAGCACTTGTGCAATGATGATGGAGGAAAAAGAGATGTTGTGGTACAGACTGCATTTTACTAGGTATTTTAAATCATTTTGGAATTATGTTACTACAGTATCTCAGTATGTAGTCTCCTCCTGAGAAGGTACTGTCATAATGTATTCAACTGAGGAGACATTGTGCAGGACAGAGATGATGTTAATAAGTGTATTACCTGTAAGTATACACGTGAGAACTGCGTCCATACCCTCCTACACAATGAATGGTAGGTGATGAGCATGGGATTAATACTTTTCAAGAAATAATGCCAATGCAGCAGGATGGACTGAAGATGCATTTTACAACTCATAGAGACTTCTGCCTGAGCTGGAGCTGTTCATCTTTTTTTTTTTTTTTTTTAATGACCAGTCAATCTACACTGCTGGAGGCAACTTCGTCCTATTCCACTACCCCAGACTGAATGAACCAGCGTTGTATGAGCCTCAAGTGAGCTAGTTCACAAAAGTTCTACAGAGGACGCTTGAAACAGTCTTTCCCCACCACTTCTCTCGGGAACCACTAAGAACTTGGAGTCCGCTCTTCATCCCCGGAAAATTGGTGGGTGCGAATTGGAATGCTGGAATGCTACAACTGATCACATGCCCATGGCATCAGGGATATAAGGTGGATGTGGTGTCATTCGTAGTCAGTCAGTGGAAGAACCACAAAGTGCCAACAGCAACTGAGATTCTCATCTGGCTCCACCTCACAGAAGAAGTGTAGAAGTAAGTACATGTGATTTAGTTCCATGTCTTTCTTAAGTTCCATTTCCTTTTTCATCTCCATGTCTTTGTTTGGTGATTCTTATTGCTTCTTCTCCTTCTGTGTTCAGCAGCCTCCAGTGTGTCCAGACTGGGAGCAACCTCCAGAATGGCTGAACCAGCAATGGCAGCAGGACCATGTGATCCGGAAACGACCTCCAGCCTGTCAGGGCCAGCAACAGTGGCAGCAGGACCATGGGATCCTGTAGCACACCTGACCACCATCCTGGAACAGGACAACAACCTGTTAGTAACCATCAAATGTGTGTGAAATCCTAAGGGACCTAACTGATAAAGGTCATCGGTCCCTAGACTGACACACTACTTAAACTATCTTATGATAAGAAAAACACAAACACCCATACCCGAGGGAGGACGTGCTATCCGTGGCACGACGCCAGAAACCGTGCGGCCACTCCGCGCGGCTGGCATTCCTTCCTGTTCGTTGAAATGTGTAACTCTGATGGGGGTCCTTCTCTACACAGAGTGGGTCAGTACTGGTCTCAGATATAGGCCCCATCCTAGGATATTCTGGTGTTACTACAAGAACAGAGTATTGACGTGGTAGACAAGAAGCTGACGATTCCTGTTGGTGCTTTACTGCTTTTCATTAAACTTATAATTTGACAGCTAGAAGTCCAAAACGCTTAAATATTGGCATTGAAACATATGTGGACAGTGACTGGCGTGTTGCTTTAGAATTGAAAATGCATAGGGAAGTGTTACTGTGTGCTTCATAGAGTTGATAAGGGATGAACTGTGTTTTTCAGAGACCTACATTATTCCACAGATGACCTCGTCCAATCACAGTTTTACTATGCTGGCCTGACACTATCTATAACATTATTTCTTAATACTGTGGCCCTCATGGTGAGATTTGGAAGTCGATCCATTTATCCGTAACACTCAACCATTACAAACTTGTTCAGCCTACAAAACTTAACAATGGGCTGCCGAGTGTTCAGACTGTCTATAAAGACATCGTGAACTATCTGCGTATGTACAGTGTGCATGCAGAAGATTTAGAACTCTGCAGCAATATGGTTTCAAATAAAGAAGCTGAAGGAACATCTACCAGTTTGAGAGAAATACTCGCTGCATTCTGTGCGTACAGGAAAGTTTTATTTGTTAAATTCTGTACAGGTGTGAAGATAAAGGAAGAACCAGTTTTTAGTGCACCCAATGTATGGCCATTGAATAAAAATGTGTATCTTACTGCAAACTATACGTTTATTTTGTTCGTGCCTCTTATAATAATTTTACTGTTACCTGTATTTTCACTACAATGTCTAGAATACTGCTACAACTCAACCTGTTTGAATCGCCTCATAACCATAGTCAACGTCTTCAGTCATCGTTAAATTAAATGAGAGACCACACTTTCATGTGTAAATATACTGTGTAGTTTAGTTGATGACATGTATATTTCTATAAAAACCCACTGCACACCAAAACCTGATGTAGTCGGTATAATGGCAGAGTGAGTGAAATAGCAGGTCTTTGTTGTGACTGGTCCTGCGATGGCATAGAAGAAGATCCGAAGAAGAAGAAGAAGAAGAAGAAGAAGAAGAAGAAGAAGAATGGTTTACTCCTACCTGATAATATACGAGTGACAATTGTAGTTCCATCCATCTGTGACAAGACAAATGTTCCCATGTCATTGCTAACACACCCAGGTGGAGTCCACATTGAGCATGTATGTGCGTCTTAAGAAACGCTATTTCCGCCCATGTACCAGTTACTGCAAAAGATGCTACAAGCCACCGATGGTGTAATATACACGACATTCTGTCAAAGCAGTGCCGGCCGAAATGGCCGTGCGGTTAAAGGCGCTGCAGTCTGGAACCGCAAGACCGCTACGGTCGCAGGTTCGAATCCTGCCTCGGGCATGGTTGTTTGTGATGTCCTTAGGTTAGTTAGGTTTAACTAGTTCTAAGTTCTAGGGGACTAATGACCTCAGCAGTTGAGTCCCATAGTGCTCAGAGCAATTTGTCAAAGCAGTGATATCCCCCCCCCCCCTCCTAACCACTTACAAGAAAAAGTAAAACCAGAAAACCAGATACCATTTTCATATTTGGTGATGTTGCTGTAGAAAGCCAGGACCAAAATTACCAAATTTCTGTTTTGGTCATCGTATTGGTGTTGACGTATTGTACTGGAGTCAGACATATTCCAGAATCCCAGAACAGTTGATGAACGATAATGCAAACCTCATTATAGACTTCAAACAAGACATTTTTAATTTAAAGCGCGTTTACCAGGCATACGTAGTAACTGACATGTCAAATGGTTCAAATGGCTCTGAGCACTATGAGACTCAACATCTGAGGTCGAACTACTTAAACCTAACTAACCTAAGAACATCACACACATCCATGCCCGATGCAGGATTCGAACCAGCGACCATAGCGGTCGCGCGGTCCCAGACTGAAGCGCCTAGAACCGCTCGGCCACTGCGGCCGGCAACTGATATGTCACTCAATTCATTTGTAAAGACATGTGTAGGTTGCTGGAATCATACACAGCAAAGGTTTCATGTTATTGATAAAACAAAGAAACTAAAAATTGAACGACGGTAGGTGTAGACGCAACTCCAGTAGTTTGCGTGTATATAGCTATTAAAAAATGTGGGTACATTAGTATACATCACCCCTAGGACAAGTTTTTGTACATGCCAAGCACTCCACCATAGACGATGGGTATACATACACGCAGAATTCGTCTATACATAGATGGAAAATTTCAGCTTCTCGAATGTAAACTTAAGGGCCTAGAAACATTTATCCAGACCATTCTGAGATTGATCAATGAGTTAGATGCTAGTGTTACTCCGCTTGAAAAGAACGTAAACGTTGTAACAGTTAAGGTTGGTGGAACTGAAAAGGAAGTACATGGCTTAACTGTAAAGTAGGATGGAAATGGGCGAAATGTATCTAAGACGCAGCCTGTGAAGTGGTCCACTTAGTATAACACTATGGCGACTAAGCCTAAGGTCATCATTGCATGGAAGGCTGTTTGAAAGAAGTTCGGCTACTAAGGCTGGGAAATTTGGTTCAAGAGCAACCATTGAGAGAAACCTTTAAATCAGTTACTGAATCTTTTGACAAACTCTCAGCGAATTTACAGAATGAAGATGAAGTCGCTCATTTCATTAACCACCACAGCGATAACAGGATAGACAAAATATTTGGTATCATGTTAGGAACATAAGCGATAATTTTAAAAGAGGAAACAATACAGATAGGCGATAGGGGTTTTCAAAGAGCAGCTTGTCTAATGAAACTCATTTTCTTATATCCCGAAAACATTGTAAATTATTCTCCCAAAGATCTGCAGATGTATGGCGAAATACTGCAAATGACTGGTGTACATAGGAAAGCAAGAAACTGACACAGTGCAAAATACTAAACCGTTATAAGAACAATGTTAGATGTTCAGTACAACACTGGTGATGGTATTGACATCCAGCATAAAAGCGTCAGCAGTTGAACCCTGCCGTATATATACTACGATGTTCCCAATGAGATAATTGATCGATTGTGAATGCTCATGGCACTAGCTGCTGCTGGTAATGCTGCTCATTCAAATGCAGTAGTTTTAATGATCTCCGAGCTTAGAGAGAAAGGTAGGGCAACAGTAGTTCGAGAACTGCACAAACCAGCGCATACCTCATAGGCATGTTTCGATGACTAATGACAAACTGATCTTGAAGGTATGTGGGAATATTCACATGTGAGTAATGGATTCATTCATATTTTTATGGTTATTGATAAAGACTACAAATATCCCTCGGCGTTACCTGTTAAAACATGTGTTTGAGCGTTTCTTGCAGTCAGGGATGAATCGATACCCAGACAACCTCCAACCAATCACAGTGGAGAGTTTTGCAATATGTATTTCAAGACCGTGATGCAACGGTGTGGAATACATCACCGCTTAGCATTCATTCACCTATAGGTGAGTGTCGTGGAATTTCTGAACAGAACAATAACAGGTCGGATGTGGATGCATTTTAATCTTCATGGCTCATACAAATGGATGGATACCCTCTCAGAAATAACTGTACAGTATAATCAAACTAAACATGTTGTTGTTGTTGTTGTGGTCTTCAGTCCTGAGACTGGTTTGATGCAGCTCTCCATGCTACTCTATCCTGTGCAAGCTTCTTCATCTCCCAGTACCTACTGCAGCCTACATCCTTCTGAATCTGCTTAGTGTATTCATCTCTTGGTCTCCCTCTACGATTTTTACCCTCCACACTGCGCTCCAATACTAAATTGGTGATCCCTCGATGTCTCAGAACATGTCCTACCAACCGATCCTTTGTTCTAGTCAAGTTGTGCCACAAGCTCCTCCTCTCCCCAATTCTATTCAATACCTCCTCATTAGTTATGTGATCTACCCATCTAATCTTCAGCATGCTTCTGTAGCACCACATTTCGAAAGCTTCTACTCTCTTCTTGTCTAAACTATTTATCGTACACGTTTCACATCCATACATGGCTGCACTCCATACAAATACTTTCAGAAACGACTTCCTGACATTTAAATCTACACTCGAGGTTGACAAATTTTTCTTCTTCCGAAACGCTTTCCTTGCCATTGCCAGTCTACATTTTATATTCTCTCTACTTCGACCATCATCAGTTATTTTGCTCCCCATATAGCAAAACTCCTTTACTACTTTAACTGTCTCATTTCCTAATCTAATTCCCTCAGCATCACCCGACTTAATTCGACTACATTCCATTATCCTCGTTTTGCTTTTGTTGATGTTCATCTTATACCCTCCTTTCAAGACATTATCCATTCCGTTCAACTGCTCTTCCAAGTGCTTTGCTTTCTCTGACAAAATTACAATGTCATCGACGAACCTCAAAGTTTTAATTTTTTCTCGATGGATTTTAATACCTACTCCGAACTTCTCTTTTGTTTCGTTTATTGCTTGCTCAATATACAGATTGAATAACATCGGAGATAGGCTACAACCCTGTCTCACTCCCTTCCCAACCACTCCTTCCCTTTCATACCCCTCGACTCTTACAACTGCCATCTGCTTTCTGTACACATTGTAAATAGCCTTTTGCTCCCTGTATTTTACCCCTGCCACCTTCAGAATTTGAAAGAGAGTATTCCAATCAACATTGTCAAAAGCTTTCTCTAAGTCTACAAATGCTAGAAACGTAGGTTTGCCTTTCCTTAATCTTTCTTCTAAGATAAGTCGTAGGGTCAGTATTGCCTCACGTATTCCAACATTTCTACGGAATCCAAACTGATCTTCCCCGAGGTCGGCTTCTATCAGTTTTTCCATTCGTCTGTAAAGAGTTCGCGTTAGTATTTTGTAGCTGTGACTTATTAAACTGATAGTTCGGTAGCATAGCACAAAAAAAATGAGACCAATCGATGTTGATGATAATGCACTTTTGGATATGGACTACTATAGTACTAAAATGCTGAGTCCAAGTAAACATAAATTTAATGTGGGTGATTTGGCATGTATCTCAAAACGCAAGACAACATATGAGGATTCACATCTCCGAAACCGGTTGAATGAAATATTTACAGTTTTCAGAGTGCTTAGAACAAATACCAGAACTTACATCTTAGAGTATAACAGTGACACTGAAATTTCAGGACGCTCTTACATAGAGGAAATGCTGGAGAACTCAGAATCACACATGTTTCTCATACTGCAAACCATAAGATATCAAAGGAATTGACCACTAGTGAAATTGTTTGATTTTTCTGCAGCACAAAACCGGTAGATTGACACTGAGGATTTGCTATACAGTGGGGTGCACAGAGTACTGCCAGCACGGCATCAAAACAAACACAACTGGAGACACAATATAACAGGATGTGAAAGTTTCGACGAACTTCCTGGGTATAGCTATTGTGGATAAGATGAAAATCATATGGATGTGTCGAATCTTCAAGTTTGCTGCTATTCAAGACTTGGAATTCTGTGGGTGTTGTGCTCTCCATTGAATTAATAAGGAGAATATATCTGAAAATAGTGTTGTCTGCTTATGAAAATATAAAAATACTTTTAAGTTGGATGAAAAATGAACGAATTTTTACCCCACAACTTTTGTAGTATTTCTTTCCACCCTGCTTCGAACTTGACAGTACACAGCTTTGCCCAAATACTATGTCTGTGGTTTTCTCCAAGTACTAATGATATAATTTTAGACTTTGGAAGTGAACTCGGTCATATGGCTCCTGCTCGTATAAGCTACTTCGTGGTGCACTCAAGGTGTAATCCCATGCACTCGTGCTATATAATTTTTTATTTTCCAGTTTAAACCCAAATTCATGTTCAAATCTAGTCATTTGTGTTAGGCACATCCACTTTATATATACAGGGTGAGCCAGGAGGAAAGGTACAGGCTTTTAGGGGTGATAATATAACTGATTCTGAACAAAAATCTTCATATGGACTTATGCTCTATTGCGAAAGGTTCCGAGATAGAATACATGTAAAATCATTTTTGCACGATTTCTGAAATCGCTCGAAAGCCACACCCTCCAGAAATACATGTAGCGGTACAAATTTAAACCACATTCAGTTTGCTACAAAAACAGAACCTATCCATATTCCTCTAGGACCTACCGTCTGCGCGAAGACAGCGTGAGGATACTGAAAATCTGACGCGACGCGACGCGCTTGCGCTGTACCTTAGGTACTATTTGTAGCCCAATTTGAATCAGTTTCCCGACCTGATGGAACACAAGTGTCCTGTATCAAACTGCTCGTCTCAGCTTCCTCTACGCTACCGTCGTACGTTCTGGACAATAAAGATGTTTGAATAACACAAAAAAATAAGTAACAAAGTATTATTACATATGTTCTATCTCGGAAACCATTCCACATGATGGTTTGTAGCAAAAATATCGAAAAGTTCTTGATTGATTTACTTCAGACTTTTATACGATACTTTAACTAACATCCGGAAGGACATAGACTATAAATTTTAAATTTTAATACATGTTATATATATTGTCCATCCAGAACATTGGCACAGATAACAGTGGCAACGCTTCATGGCATGGAAGGAGTTGGCACCATATCTGCGCACACGCATTTCACTTAATTCCGTATATTTTTCGGGTAAGGGGACGATGACCTCTGACGCCTCGTTCTATCAGTTCCCAATTGCGTTCGATCGGGTTCAGATCTGGCGAGCTGGATGTCAGCACATCAACTGGAACTCGCCACTGTGTTACTCGAACCACTCCATCCCACTTCTGTCCTTGTGGCATGGTGCTTCATCTTTTGGACAAATGCCACTGCTGTTGGGAAACATGATCGTCATGAAGGAGTGGGCGTGGTATGCAACCAGTGTAGGATACACGTTGGCCGTCATGGTGCCTTCTAAGATCTCCATTGGGCCACTGTTGTCCAAGTGAATGTTCCTCAGCGCATAATCGAGCTGCCACAAGCTTCTTTCCATCCTGTAGAACAGGTATCAAGGAGCAGGTACGCTAGAAGACGACGGATTAGCGCTCTCCCATATGCATGATGAAGAAGATAGTGCAATTCATCAGAATACACAACGGTCTGCCACTTCTCCAACATCCAGTGCCGATGGTCAAGTGCCCATTTCAATCGTAGTTGCCGATGTTGGTTCAAATGGTTCAAATGGCTCTGAGCACTATGGGACTCAACTGCTGAGGTCATTAGTCCCCTAGAACTTAGAACTAGTTAAACCTAACTAACCTAAGGACATCACAAACATCCATGCCCGAGGCAGGATTCGAACCTGCGACCGTAGCGGTCTTGCGGTTCCAGACTGCAGCGCCTTTAACCGCACGGCCACTTCGGCCGGCTGCCGATGTTGCACTGTTGACATTGGCACATGCATGGGTCGTCGGTTGTGGATGCCCATTGTTTGGAGTGATTAGAGCAGAGTGTGTCGAGACACATTTGAACTCTGCCCAGCACTAAAGTCTGATCTTACTGCCGCCACAGTTCGCCACCTGCACTGTTTTACCAGTCCGCCCAGCTACCACGTCCGACATCTGTACTGAGAGGTGACCATCCAGCCTCACAGCGTCTGGACCTGGTTTCACCTTTGTTTCGCCACATCTTGAAGACACTCGCCACAGCACTCCTCGAACACCTGACAAGTCATGCAGCTTCTGAATGCTCATACCGAGACTCCGGGCCATCACAAACTGTCCTCAATCAAACTGACAGATCGTGCGCCTTCCCTGTTCTACACACGGACAGCAAGCTCACTTATACTACATGCACTGTGCGCCGCTTGCCTGACTAGCAGTCATTTATCGCCAGGTGATGCTGCTTTCACCTGGAAGGGTTTTTATCGATGATAGGACGGTGCTCCGAATGTTCTGGTTGGTGAGTGTATATGTGTATAGAGAAAAAGCTCAACACCAATTAGCAGTCGTGCTACTGAGCCGTGCGCGGCTCGTGTTCGTGCCGTTATTGCTTAACATCTTGTTTTGGCAGTACTCCCACCTCGTTTCTCATTAGATGTACAGGCGTCATTAAGTTGCTGGCTTGCCCGCCCGTGAGTGGTAGCAGCAGCACTTGTCTATAAGAGCACTGATGTCTATAAGAGCACTGTCGTACTATCTTTGGAATGACCGTTAGTATTTCCGGGTCGTCGTGTAGATTAGATTACATTAGATTAATAATAGTTCCATAGATCATGAATACGATAATTCGTAATGATGTGGAACGAGTCAAATTTTCCAATACATGACATAATTACGTTAATTTAACAACATTCTTAAGTTAATATAACATCTTTTTTAATTTTTTTTATTTTTTATTTTTTAAATATTTTTTCTTTTTTTTTAATTTATATCTAAAAATTCCTCTATGGAGTAGAAGGAGCTGTCATTCAGATATTCTTTTAATTCCTTCTTAAATACTTGTTGGTTATCTGTCAGACTTTTGATACTATTTGGTAAGTGACCAAAGACTTTAGTGCCAGTATAATTCACCCCTTTCTGTGCCAAAGTTGGATTTAATCTTGAATAGTGAAGATCATCCTTTCTCCTAGTATTGTAATTATGCACACTGCTATTACTTTTGAATTGGGCTTGGTTGTTGATAACAAATTTCATAAGAGAGTATATATACTGAGAAGCTACTGTGAATATCCCTAGATCCTTAAATAAATGTCTGCAGGATGATCTTGGGTGGACTCCAGCTATTATTCTGATTACACGCTTTTGTGCAATAAATACTTTATTCCTCAGTGATGGATTACCCCAAAATATGATGCCATATGAAAGCAATGAGTGAAAATAGGCGTAGTAAGCTAATTTACTAAGATGTTTATCACCAAAATTTGCAATGACCCTTATTGCATAAGTAGCTGAACTCAAACGTTTCAGCAGATCATCAATGTGTTTCTTCCAATTTAATCTCTCATCAATGGACACACCTAAAAATTTGGAATATTCTACCTTAGCTATATGCTTCTGATTAAGGTCTAGATTTATTAATGGCGTCATACCATTCAATGTACGGAACTGTATGTACTGTGTCTTATCAAAATTCAGTGAGAGTCCATTTACAAGGAACCACTTAGTAATTTTCTGAAAGACAGTATTGACAATTTCATCAGTTAATTCTTGTTTGTCAGGTGTGATTACTATACTTGTATCATCAGCAAAGAGAACTAACTTTGCCTCTTCATGAATATAGAATGGCAAGTCATTAATATATATTAAGAACAACAAAGGACCCAAGACTGACCCTTGTGGAACCCCATTCTTGATAGTTCCCCAGTTTGAGGAATGTGCTGATCTTTGCATGTTATGAGAGCTACATATTTCTACTTTCTGCACTCTTCCAGTTAGGTACGAATTAAACCATTTGTGCACTATCCCACTCATGCCACAATACTTGAGCTTGTCTAGCAGAATTTCATGATTTACACAATCAAAAGCCTTTGAGAGATCACAAAAAATCCCAATGGGTGGTGCTCGGTTATTCAGATCATTCAAAATTTGATTGTTGAAAGCATATATGGCATTTTCTGTTGAAAAGCCTTTCTGGAAACCAAACTGACATTTTGATAGTACTTCATTTTTACAGATATGTGAAGCTACTCTTGAATACATTACTTTCTCAAAAATTTTGGATAAAGCTGTTAGAAGGGAGATTGGACAGTAATTGTTGACATCAGATCTATCCCCCTTTTTATGCAAAGGTATAACAGTAGCATATTTCAGTCTATCAGGGAAAATGCCCTGTTCCAGAGAGCTATTACACAGGTGGCTGAGAATCTTACTTATCTGTTGAGAACAAGCTTTTAGTATTTTGCTGGAAATGCCATCAATTCCATGTGAGTTTTTGCTTTTAAGCAAGTTTATTATTTTCCTAATTTCAGAGGGAGAAGTGGGTGAGATTTCAATTGTATCAAATTGCATAGGTATGGCCTCTTCCATTAACAGCCTAGCGTCTTCTAATGAACACCTGGATTCTACTATATCCACAACATTTAGAAAATGATTATTAAAAATATTTTCAACTTCTGACTTTTTGTTCGTAAAGTTTTCATTCAATTTTATGGTAATACTGTCTTCCTCTGCTCTTGGTTGACCTGTTTCTCTTTTAATAATATTCCAAATTGTTTTAATTTTATTATCAGAGTTGCTGATTTCAGACATTATACACATACTCCTGGATTTTTTAATAACTTTTCTTAATATAACACAGTAGTTTTTATAATGTTTGATAGTTTCTGGGTCACTACTCCTTCTTGCTGTCAGATACATTTCCCTTTTCCGGTTACAAGATATTTTTATACCCTTAGTAAGCCATGGTTTGTTACAAGGTTTCTTACAAGTATATTTAACTATTTTCTTGGGGAAGCAGTTTTCAAGTGCATTTATAAAAATGTCATGAAGTAAATTATATTTTAAATTGGCATCAGGTTCACGGTACACCTCATCCCAGTCTAACTGCTGTAGGCTTTCCCTGAAATTTGCAATTGTTAAATCATTGACTGAATGTACTACTTTGGAGGACTGTTTAGTATTGCTGATTGGAGCTATGTCATATATTGTAACTAGCTGTACACCATGATCAGAAAGACCATTCTCAACAGGCTGAGCATTTATCTGGTTAAACTTATCTTGGTCTACAAAGAAGTTATCTATCAGTGAGCTGCTATCCTTTACCACCCGAGTAGGAAAATCAATAACGGGTGTCAAATTGAAAGAACTGAGTAATACTTCAAGGTCATTTTTCCTATTACCCTCTTTCAGAGAATCTACTTTGAAGTCTCCACAAATAATAATATGCTTCCCCCTGTCTGACACATAGCACAACAAGGAGTCCAAATTTTTCAGAAATAGATGAAAATTTCCTGATGGGGACCTATATACAGTTACAATTATAAATGTGCCTTTCTTTAATTTAAGCTCACAGGCACATGCTTCTATATGTTTCTCTACACAAAACTTTTTTGTTTCTATACTTTTTGCACAATGATAACTTTTGACATATATGGCAACTCCTCCTTTCTCCATATTTTCTCTCATTACATGTGCAGAGAGCTTATATCCACTTACATTTACCTTTTCCATATCAGTAACAATGTGATGCTCAGACAGGCATAGTATATCTATTTCATCCTCAGCTTCTAAATCTTCTAAACAAACCAGAAGCTCATCTATTTTATTCTTTAAACTCCCAATATTTTGATGAAATATACTTACATTATTTTTAATTATACTTTTATGAGAACCTTTCCTTATTCTAACATTTGCAGTACTCTCCTGTCTGAGTTTCTCATTGTGCTTAGGCCTAGTTCCTATACCAGTGGTCACATGGTGTTCAGAGAGGCAGATTATGTCAACTGGGTTGGGTGACTTTAATTCATCAATGCAATTACCTAGGACTGAGATACAACTTGGTGGAGATAAAATTTCTGGTGATTGGTGAAAATATATAATTGACAGCTGTGATTGGTGATCAAATGTGCTAGAATTGTGCTGTTTAATTTCTTTCCTAAACTGAAGATTTGTTTCAATCCTGACCTCTCGTAGAACTTGACATCTTTTTGTCTTACCTATCCTAAAAAAGGTGCTGCTCCAACAACTGTAACCACTGGTATTTTACCATTCATGGCAGTGCCTCCCCCCCTTAAATTTCCTGCTATTACCCCAGCCAGTTCCCTTCCCTTTCCTGTTGAGATGTAGGCCATGCCTGGTATAGTCCCACCTACTGAGAGAATCAACAGGAACCACACCAATATGAGCCCCCGCACCAGACCCAAGCAGCCGTTCCAACTCCAAATTAACTCTCCCAACAGAAGAGTTCAAATGAGGCCGGTCATGGCGTCTCAGGACAGATACAAATTCAACACTGGTGTGTCTCGATGCCGACGCAATCTTTACCAGGTCACACTCTATACTGTACCCAGGATCTCTGTCGATGCTGTCCCCTGGCCCTCCCACAATAACCACGGTGTCTTCCCTGGTAAATCCTTTACAGAGTGAACCTAAATCCTCTGTCACCTGATCCAGACTAGCACTTGGTTTGAAAAAAATTGTGACCTGGTATTCTGGTCCTAGTTCCTCCTGCAGAAGTTGGCCTACACCTCTGGCATGAGAACTGCCTAACAACAAAACTTTCTTCCTTTTCGATGACTTTCCTACATTCTTTTTCAATTTCCTATTGAAAGTTTGTTGTGTCCTGTCTACACCTACCTCTGCTTGAGGCTCATCAGTTTCTAACTGAAGCAACAGGTCAAACTTATTTTTGACATTCACCACAAAACTGTCAGACTTAGTTCTAGGCCTGTTCCTTCTGTTACCTGTTGCCACTTCCCACCTCTCTTTGCCCTTCTCCCTCCTTAACCTGTCCAGATCTTCCCTAGCCTGATCTAGCTCAGCCTGAAGGGCAGCAATTTTCCCCTCCTGTTCCACTATGTTCCTATCTCTGCTACAAATCCTACATAACCACTGATGAGCCTGATCCACTTTCCCAACACTCACGCCACTGCAGTCCCCCCAGTGAAAAAAACTACTGCATCCATCACACCAAACCCCGGAACTAACAATTCTACGTTAAGTCAGGCACTTCTCACTCATGGCAAAAATAATACTTTAGCTGGAATAAATCAATTAAATTACCGAAAATCAAAAAAGACGTTACAAGAATTAAGCCTATTCACAAATGTATATAAGCAAGTTTCTGATTTAAAATTCCGCTGTTTTTCTGAGATCTGTATTAAAACAATGAAGGTATACGCTATTTATTATATATTTCTTTCGATGGAATGAAAAGAAGGACAATTAAACGAGATACTTTAACTTTGATTCTCCAAAAACGTTTCGAGAATTAGGCCTATAAACAAATGTATATAAGCAAGTTTCTGATATAAAGTTACGCTGTTTTTCTGAAATCTGTGTTAAACCAATGAAGTTATACGCTATTTACGGTAGTTTACTTATTTGTTACCGAGAAACTAGTTACATTACCGTGAAACAAGAAACAAACACGTTTACAAAATTTAAGCCTAAGCGCGACTTCGCGAAGTTACGATCTTTTCGTGTTTTCTGAAAAAATACGTAAAGAAAAGTCAAACCTTTAACGGCAAGACTAAACGATACATTAATGCACGTATTTAATTTGTTGTCGGCGTTAAACTAAATTATATTCCTGTCTAAATCACTTAACTGTGTCGGGAGTTCAGTCGGGACGGAGCAGCAGTGAGGTACGGACAGACATGACGTACCCAACTCGTCTCATCGGACGACGTGTATTTGGTCGCCGACCGCTTTTGGGTGCTCCATGTGTGCCGACTTGTGATTCGTTCTTGTTGTTCTACTGTTCTACTGTTCAAGTTGGTTGTTTAAGTATTTCGCGGAACCATGTGTAGTTTCTGTGGTTTTGACTGAGCAGTTATTTTAATGCTGTCTGCGTGCTGGATTGAGTCAGTCGGTTGGGACAGAGCAGCGAGGAACTACCCACCGCACGAGGACAGGCCAGGATCGCCGGCGGCGTGCACGCGCCGATCGTGAGGAGCTAGCTGCGAGGGCGACAAAGTTCGTAGCCCACCGAACCTGGACACTGAAGTTGAGTGATCAGTTAACCTGGTACGAAGCCTCAGCTATTGTGACATCTCTTCGTTCATTTGCGGGTTGTTGCTCCCTGGGCCATTCAGGCTATCAGCAACGTATGATGTGTTGGGGTCAGCAAAATCTTGTAGCCATCTTCCTACATTGTGATTAATTATTAAATTGACTGTTACTTACCAGTGAAGCGCACCAGTGGTATTTTCTACCCTGTGGCCGTTAACGCCCCAGTTACCTGCCCTGGTCGTTAGCATACTTTTCCGGCAGTGTACCTTTCCTCGTCGTGTTGATGCTGTCTGGCACAGTGTGTAGTTCAACAGTCTTTAAGTTGTTTGTTTCATATTTGTTTAGAGTCGTTATTGTTCCCTTGGCTGTTTTTAAACGCCAGTTTCTGAAGACGTAGTGTTTTTTGTATCCTCGTCCTCGGCGGATATTTTCCATCGTTGTGCCATTGGTCAGATGGAAGGGTATTGGTTAAATTGTTTGTCTGTCCTTGGGCCGTCCCTAGTTTGGGTTGCCATCCTATTATTTAACTTCAACTCTTGGCTGCTTGTCTCACCTCACCTTACGTTTGAGCTACCTTCTCAGACCGACCCTTGGAACACTTCTGAGCACCACTTGTTCTGTTTGTTTTAGATTGTGATTTTCATTTCAGTTTGAAGGATTGTGCGAGGCCTATGGCAGGGTATTCATTCAGTTCTTTTTTAATTTTACATAAAGTCCTTCAGCTTTGTTAGTTTAAAATTCAGGAGACTGATTTTATTTTAAAAAAGAAAAAAAATTCTTAAAATTGTTTCTAAATGAAATTTTGTAATCCAGGACATAAGCCGTTAGTTGTTCGAAGTGTTATGTGTGGCTTTCAGCCGAAGATTTACGTGGACTCCTTTTAACAAGGCCTTCAACCGTGTGTATTCTTCAAAGGAAAATTTTTTATCAGAAGGAAGGGGTTAATTTTAAATTGTTTGTCTTACTTCTTGTCCAGCCCTTCAGTTGTTGTTTCAAATTTGTTTGTGGTCTTCAGCCATGCAATAAGTTAACATTTCTTAAGCTTTCGGCTGTTCTGTTGTAAGTCTAAAAAGAAATTTCTTTGTTGGAAAAAATTGACGTGTTTTAATTATAGTTGTCCAGACGTGTAGTGTAAGCCTTCAGCCGCTAATTGTTTTCAGTTGAATGTTTTCTTTTTTAATTTTTACCTTCTATTTTTAATTGCTTTAATTTGTAAGCCAGGCCTTCAGCCGTTCTTGTTTTTTGCGTGGTTTTGGGCCTTCAGCTCAGAAAGGCAAAATGGTTCAAATGGCTCTGAGCACTATGGGACTCAACTGCTGTGGTTATCAGTCCCCTAGAACTTAGAACTACTTAAACCTAACTAACCTAAGGACATCACACACATCCACGCCCGAGGCAGGAACTCAGAAAGCATCTCAAGTTCTTTTACTAGGCCTTCAACCATATTGTTTAATTGTGATCTTTTAAAGAAATGTGTAAATGAGTGGTTCTTAGAAAAATAAAGTTGTTTGTCTGATTGTGCAACTCACAGTAACTGTTTACGGCCCCATCCGCAATCGTAACCTTATCCTGCGTGCTCTCTGAGTACCTACCAACCTGGTTTCAGCGACGTAAACGAAAGTCGGCAGACGCGTTTCTGCATCTGAAAAATGATCTCTGTTCACATTTCACGCCTGTCGCAAAACACTGGCACTAATAGCGCCCATATGAGAATGAGTGTAAGGTTTGCTTTAAACACAAGCTGAAACCGTCGTAAGCGTTAGTTACCTTTGAGACTGGTAGCGATCAGTTGATGTTAGTCAAGAGCACCTTTAAGGCGGCAAAGACGCCAATATCAACATCTCACAGAGTTTGTGTGGTCGAGTAATAGGGCTATCAGAAACTGGATGTTCTTTCTGCTTTGTTGCAGAAAGACTAGGCAGGAACTGTAGTCATTGAACATGATTACTAGCAGCAGTGTAACGAGAATGTATGGTTGCAATAAGACCAGACTCTAGGCGACCACGTGGCACTACCAAGAAGCAAGGCCATCGTGTTCAACATACGGCTCTGGCGCATGGTATCGCATCTGCAGCAGCCATTTGAGCAGCAGTTGGCACCACAGTCGCACAACGAACTGTTACAAATCGGTTACTTCGAAAGCATCTCGGAGCTAGACGTCCTAAATCGTGCATTCCACTAATCCCAAACCACCAACGTATGTGAGCTCAGCGGTGTCAAGCGAGATCTGTTTGCAGGGCAGGGCGGACGTCTGATGTGTTTTCTGATAAAAGCTGGTTCTGCCCTGGTGCCAGTGATGGCCCTGTGTTGTTTAGGAGGAGGCCAGTCAAGAGCCTGTCTACATGCTAGACACAGTAAACGTAAACCTGGAGATACGGTCGGGGGTGCGATTTCGTGTGGCAGTAGGAGCTCCCTCAAGGTCAATACGCGCACCCTGACTGCCAATTTCTACGTCAGTCTGGTGACTCGACCTGTTGTGCTGCCATTCATT
The DNA here is from genome assembly GCF_023898315.1 of Schistocerca nitens. Classification (NCBI taxonomy): domain Eukaryota; kingdom Metazoa; phylum Arthropoda; class Insecta; order Orthoptera; family Acrididae; genus Schistocerca; species Schistocerca nitens. Next base: position 703,381,470 of record NC_064617.1, on the reverse strand, counting down.
ATCAGGCTTCCAGGGGGTGTTTTCCAACGGGATAACGCACGCTTACATAGCGCTCTTGTAACCCAACATGCTCTACAGAGTGTCGCCGTGTTCCCTTGGCCTGCTCGATCACCAGATCTGACTCCATTTGTGCACATGTGAGACATCATCGGATGAAAACTCCAGCATAATTCAGAAACAGCATTAACTGTCCCTGTTCTGACCAATCAAGTGCAGCAACCATGGAACCCTATCCCACAAACTGACATCCAACACCTGTGCAGCTTAGTGCATGCACGTTCGCATGCTTGCATTCAGCATTCTGGCCCTTACACCGCTTATAATGTACGAGTATTTCATAGTTGCAGTAAATTAATTGGCACTGACGTTAACCTGTAATCCTGAAATTTCATTACTCTACATTAATTGTTTTTTAGTGTTACCATTTTTATACTGTTATGTCTGACTACGAGAAAGAAAGTTCAGTGCTATGAAAATTTGCGGATTCGTATTCTTTCTCGGAGTTAGTTTTAACTACAACTGCAGTGCTATTAGACCACTAGACAAATTTTTCTCCCATTAAAAGACCATTCGTAATGTTTTACTCAAGTTAGCTTCATTTTCTAAATCGTAAGCACTTCACACTGTAATGTTGTTGCATTAATTTGTTCTGAAAGCGGTGCTGATATTCAAGACCATAAAAGCTATCTGAGGAAGTTAACCTTGCATTACTGCGCAACTGTTTCACCAGGTATCCAGTCTAGATTACCAAATTCCCAACCAGACTAACATTAATTATAATCTTTTAGTACTCATCTTACGATAACCGGTGATATATATATATATATATATATATATATATATATATATATATATATATATATATATATATATATAAAGACAATTTAAATAAAAATAAATAAATCAGTTTATATTTGGATATTTATTTTAACATTGATCATTGTTCCGTTAAAATTTCAGCATATCAAACTTGATTCATAACTAAACTGGTGCCTTATTTAGGATTGTGAAAATGTGTTTGCAATCTTACAGAACACATCAAATAGGGAGCCAAGATTGGGAGACTACATACAACACTGCATTCATTAAATAACACACGGAGAACGTTGAAACATATCCAAGAGGAAATTAACCACATCCAACCCATTCAATTTTCACCCAAACAAGTTACGTTTATAGCGCAATCTTGTCCGTCATCAAATTACCACACACTGGTATACTAAATTCATACTAACTCTCTGTGAAATCTTCCAGAAAAGAATAGTTGAGGGCTTCTTTGATGCTTACACCACATGCTTCACGTGGTCAACTTGGTTTACACAAAGAGTGTAACTCCACAATAATTTTGATAATTAAAATAAATTACATCGAAACGCAATTTACTAAAGAAAAACCTCGAACTGGTTACTATCGTCTTACTATTAACCTGATGGCTCAAACAATTGTATAAGCACGTGGTACTGGTCTCACAAAGTACACCCCACGTGGGTTGAACATAAAGAAAAGTTGCTATATTGAAAAATATTGTCAAGACGAGACGTTATAATCTCACGCACATTCGCATTTAAGATTGATGATCTTAGTTAGAGTTACTGATCAACACATGGTTCCACTTTACTCACAAAGTAGTGACAAAGCAAATACCGGAAGATATTCTGAACTTCACACTCGAATTAGACTGCATTGCAATTTATGATAACATTAGATATTTTAGAGCTAAACCTGAAATAAAGGTGATTAAATTTTCAGTTGGGCTGAACTTAAGAAATCCATTGTCCTACGGACTTAGCAGACACGCGCTTAGCCGCGGACAGACTGACCTGGGCCCCTACCGAGCGTGCTTAACAGATACAAACGGAAGTGACCAGAGAGGCAGCTTCCTATACCAACATGACAAGGGACAGACAGGACCATACTAAGAATAGAAACCGCTCTGCTTTTAGAAAGCGTAGCTACCTGTTCTGACGTTGGTCCTACTGTTCTCTAGCAGACAGGCTTGTCTGCTACCATCAAGCATGCAACTAGAAATACATTTGCTCATTCATCCTCTCACACAGAAGGGAAGGGGGATGACAGTATCTTATCATATACAGTATATAAAAGAAAGCGGATGTAGGTTCCGTGTGAGACTTTGTGACATGAATTACATATAAACTGTGTTTTAAAGCGTAGTAGTGTGACAGATCGTTCTTGTTTATGTGTGAAAGTAAGACGTTTCACTGCTCAGTCTCCTCCCAGATAGTCAGAAACACCACAGTAAATTTAGATAAGGAATTTTTACCGTAAATGACAACAGATTTAAGAAATTAACGTGAAAGGAATCCAACAGAGACCTTTCAACACATTTTTAGTACATTTTGTTAACCAAGCCGGCAAAATTGTGAGCAGTCGATTGTGTCTTTATCAACGAGAAAGTTTCATACATTTTCTAGTACTAAGCCTGTTTTGTAGCTGTTTCACACTTATGTATGTAGACTCATAAGTATCTGTGTTTGCTTTATCTTCCATAGCCTTGTTTACGATGTTTTAATGTTGTATTCCTACGTTTCTTCCCCATTTCTCACCGATATAGCTGCCAAAATGGGTGAATGTGTCTGCATATTATCTTTTCAAAGAGTTTGGTATGTGAGTAGTTTTCGTCTGCTGCTGGTACAGTTTTTCCTATTCTTGTGCAGGCTTAGAGTTTTACAAAGAGTTCTGTTTCCCTCTGGTCGAGGCGCTATTGCGTTTAAGGTGGCACCGTGTGGAAAGGGTCTGTCTGGTGACCGCCGTTTCCTATGTGGAGCCGACATTTGTTAGCCTGCTAGGCACACGTCCGGGGGATCTTGGTGAGTTAGGTGGCTCGTGACAGCTCATCTACGGTAGCCTTACTATTGTGGTTGAGTCTGTGCAAGTTTCAGCCTAGCTGGAGTATTATTAACCCATATCGTTTACATTCTTAGGTCTTATTAATCATGTGTTTTTTTTTTCTCTTTGGTCATCAGTCTTCTGACTGGTTTGGTGAAGCCCGTCCAATTGCAGGCCACATGTCCTGTGGATACAAGTTACGTGTGTTTAATGCAGTGGTTTCCAATGCCTTCTGCATCCTCATGCATTTGATCATCGCTTATTCTTCCTCTTGTATGGGCTGTTTCCCATCCCTTGGACATGAGAGTGCCCTGAACCTCTGTCCGCTCCTCCACCGTCTTTGACAAGGCCGTTGGCAGAATGAGGGTGACTTCTTATGCCCTAAGTCTTCAGCTGCCAATGCTGATTAGTAATCAAAATTTAAGCAGCGGCGGGGTTCGAACCCCGGATGTATGAAGTTCTGACTGTGAATCAAAGACGCTACCCGTAGCCCACGGTTACTGCCATATCTTATGGTATAATTTACATAATATTGACAGTGCTAGGCTTTTTGCTAGTGTCAGAATTTTGTAGGTAGTTGCCTTGTTCAGTCAGCTTAGGATTGTGGAACCGTGGTAGACAACTGTGCTTGGTTCTAGCTACAGCTTTTATTTTCTCAGTGCGTAAGTGTGACTGTTTTTATGTCTTTTGTTACAAATCTCCTCTTTCGCTAGTTTCATTTTATTCTGCAATTTCTACCTGTTTCTCACATGTACCTTTGTGTGTTCGATTCTGTGTGTTCGTGTGTGGTCTAGAGAGCCTTCGGTTCTCTGACTCTGTTCCTTTCGTCATTACTTTGCAGTAATTTTCTTATGGGGATAAGTCTTTCTCCGAGATAGATAATTTTTCAGGATTTTCATTTTTCCTCGTGGTCTTGCGTTTTGTAACTTGTGCCACGTGCTTGAAAAACGAATGAACCTTCAGATCCTTCGTTTTCCATCTGTAGGCTTTAAATTAAATTCCATTCGCGTTTGTCATTTCTGATTTATATTTCTGACTGTTCCCAACTTTTCGTCACTCTTTTCCTTGCGTTGGGAGCTTTGTGTAATTGTGACATCGATTGTGGCCCAAATAAAAGCAAAAAACGGGAATTTTTCAAGGTTTAGTTTATTTTGCCACAAAACAGCAAAGTAGAAACAATGTAAAGAGTACAGAACGTAATCAACAACAACATGCATAAGGATAGACAAAAATGTTTTTTTTTTCCCCCAACATAACAGATCTGCACAGACATTCTGACAACTAATTAATGTGCTCAGTATGGCGTTTGACCACCTCTGGGAACAGTACAGGCCTGAAAACGACGGCACATGCTGCCAGAGCTGTCATCAATCTCATGTTGAGGCAATAACACCCATTCTTGCTGCACAGCGGCTCACAAGTCTTTTGGAGTGGTTACTGGATGCTGAAGTGATGCAATCCATCTCCCTAGCACCTCCCAGACATGCTCTATGGGGTTCAAATCTGGAAAGTGAGCAGGTCACGTCATGTGTACAATATCCTCAATTTCCAAAAAACATCAACCACCCGTGCTTTATGAGGTCGAGTACTATCGTCCATCATTACGAAGTAAGGGCCCACAGCAGCTCGCAACAGCTGTGCATGAGATCCCAAGATCTCCTCACGGTACCTGACAGCAGTTAAATATTGCTGATTTTCCCGCACAATTTCATGAAGAGGTATTCGAGTAGATCCTCCTCGATATCGGTCTATTTTCCGCAATGTTCGGGTCCCGAAATCGTTCTCCCCACATGCGAATCCGTCTAGAATCACTCTACAGACCAAATCGGGACTCATCTGTGAAAAGAACATTGGCCCACCGCTCGACCGTCCAGGGCACGTGTTGACAGTCCTACTCCAGACGTTTCCTTCAGTGAATACACGCGAATACACGCCACCAGAGGTGAACAGTAACCAGGTCTGCCACAATAGAGGTCACTCTGCTGAAGCCTTTCGTACACCGTTTGCCTCGATAAAACACCTCTAGGGGATGCTGCGAGGTCAGATGCCAGTTGCAGTGCCGTATTAAGGCGGTACCGTCGTGTCCTTACAGCCAAACAACGGTCCACTCTTTCTGATGTCGCAGGAGGCTGGCCCTGATCTGATCTCCGAGATACAGTTTCGGTTTCTATAAACTCATCCGAGAAGCAATAGAACCATTCACATTAAGCCATCGGGCCACATCAGTTTGCGACTCTCCTGCTTCCATTCTTCGTATGGCCCTCCACAGTAGAGACTCTGTAGGCGCCTTTTCTGTGCCATACTGCACCATCTGTGACTGTGTACACAGCGATTGTGGCTGTGGGACTACCCTGCAAACACTACCCCGCTTGATAGTTGCCTTGAAGTCATCGCTGGCTTGGTTGCCCGTTGACAGGAATGCCACCTTCCGTGCACAACACGATCGTAACGACATCTGTTGACAGTGTGTATCATTATAACGTTAGACACAGGACGGGGAGATAACAGTTTGTTGCTTTAATTTGGGACACCGGTGTACATCAACATAGACACTCCGCAAACCAACGTACTGCGCATTGCGGAGGGACTCCCTATCATTGCTGCTCATTTTCTTTCCTGTTGCACTCCCCATGAGCCCTAATTTCTCGTTTCTTATCTTCGAGGCTCGTATGCGGAATGTGTATTGGCCACAGTAGAATCGTTCAGCAGTCAAGTTCAAATGCCGGTTCTCTAAACTTTCTCAATAGCGTGTCTCGGAAAGAACGTCTCCTGCTCTACAAGTGTCAGCATTTGTATTCCTGACGCATCTCCGTAACACTTACGTGTTGTTCGAACCTACCTGTAACAAGTCTAGCAACCCGCCTCTGAATTGCTTCGATTTCTTCTTCAATGGCCGGCCGGTGTGGCCCAGCGGTTCTAGGCGCTTCAGTCTGGAACCGCGCTACCGCGACGGTCGCAGGTTCGAATCCTGCCTCGGGAATGGATGTATGTGATGTCCTTAAGTTAGTTAGGTTTAAGTAGTTCTAAGTTCTAGGGGACTGATGACCTCAGATGTTAAGTCCCATAGTTCTCAGAGCCATTTGAACCATTTTTTTTCTTCTTCAATGACCGGATACGGGTCCAAAACATTCGAGCAGTACTCAACAATAAGTCGCACCAACGTCCTGCATGCGGTCTCCTTTACAGGTGAATCACTCTTTCCTAAAAGTTTCCCAATAAACCGAAGTCAACCACTTGCCTTCCCTACCACAGTTCTCACATGCGCGATCCATTTCATATCGCTTTGCAACGTTACGCCGAAGTTTAAACGACTGTGTCAAGCAGGAAACTAGTAAAGTAACGCTGTATACCAACATTACAGGTTTGTTCTTCCTACTCATCCGCATTAACTTACATTTTTCCACATTTAGAGTTACCTGCCATTCATCACGCCAACTAGAAATTTGGTCTATGTCGCCTTGTATCTTCCTACAGTCACTTAACCTCGACACCTTACGGTATACCACGGCATTATCAGCAAACAACTGCAGATTGCAGCCCACCGAGTCCCCAAATCATTTATGTATACAGAAAACAACAGCAATCCTATTGGGAGGGGGGGGGGTACACCAAAGTAATAGAGCAACGCCGTAGAGAACTCTCCATGAAACCGAATTGAGATTCTATTCGGATCTGATGATTTATTTCATTTCAGACCTCTCAGTTGTTTCTTTAAGCCAGGGATGTTTATTACAATGTCATCCTGTGATCAAATGACGGTATGTTCGAACGATTCTTCTGTGTAAACGATTCTTGAACGTGAAATTTAAAACTTGGCTTTCGTTTTGCTGTCTTCAACTGCCACACCAGGCGGGTCCCTTGCAGACCGAATGGAAACCTCAGACCCTCTTGGTGATTTTACACAGGATCAGAATTTTCTCGGGTTCTCTGCTAGATCCTTTACTAAGGTGTCACAGTGATAGGTGTTTTATACTTCGCGAATAGATCTTTCAATAGACGCTGTAATCTCTACTAAAGTCTCTTGTCGTCTTTTGTGCGTTCTCTTTCGAACCGAGAATTCAACAGCCTCTGCTTCCTCAGTATCTTTCTAAATTCGTTATTAAACCATGGTGGGTCTTTTCCACCCTTTACGCAGTTGAAAGGCACATAACTCTCCAGACCACGATTTACTGTGTGCTTAAATTTCGCCCATTATTCCTCTATGTCCTCCTTACTGGAACTAAGTGATGTAAGTCACTGTCTAAGTAAGATGCGAACAACTGCTTATCTGCTGTCTAGCAGAAAACGCGCTCTTAACCATAATGACTGATTTATTAACTTTCGTAACAATAGTTGCTATTATGTCAACACGACAGATAACCCCTGTTTCTATTCTGACGTTGTCGATAAGGTCCGAGCTATCTGTAGCTACAAGGTCTAAGATATTTCCAATGCGTGTGGGCTGCCGAGACTGTCTGTCTGTACCTCCCCCCCCCCCCTCCCGCCCACAATGAATGCTTAGACATCACAGTGTAAACTCGGTAGGTTAAAGTCGCCTCAAACGAGTATTGCATGATTTGGGTATTTACGCGCTACTGTCTATAGACTTTCTTTGAATGACTGTAGGACTGTCACGGCAGAATCGGCTGGCCACCCCCAACTTCGACTTAAAAGAGACAAAATTTTTTTCAGCTGCAATGAACACTCCCCCTCCTGCAGCCTCTAATCTGTCTTTCCGATATGCGTTCCACGACTCGCTAAATATCTCAGAGCTTTCCGGTTTGCATTTCAGCCTGCTCTTGGTCCCAAGAATAATTAAGAGTGCGAGGCCTTTCCGGGAAGCAACAAATTCTGGAACTTTATTACGAATGCTTCTACAATTTACTCATAGAATTTTGACAGTCGAAGTGTCTTTACTCTTAACGCCATCTGACTTCCCTCTTACTGCGTTTCGTTGACGAGCGTTCATCAGAGTACCTCAAAATACCGTCAAGCCTAAAACAAAACTTCTTGTGCACTCCACAAGTACTCTGCTAACCGAGTAGCTGCTTCCTTTAAAAGGGTACAGTATCGCCCGACACTGAAAATAGGTACAACATTCTTCGTTATTCTTGTCAGAACAACATATTTTTTGTAATAATAACTCAATTTCACTTAATACACCGAAGCCGGATACCAGTGTCGGAAAGAATGACAATTTATTTATTTAATTGATCACATGTGCACTCCCACAAAATAAATCCCTACATCCAATTTGGTGAGATCTGTGAAATGAATGAATTTATAGTCATCTGCTAACTGCAGATAGTGAATGTGAATATATGATCATCTTTGAGACGGTCCTTTGGTCACCTTTGGTGGAACCAAAGAGATGAAATTTACCTGAGCTTTGAGCGCCTGAAATGTGGCTGACCAATGGGTAACACGGTGCGCCCCCACCTCGACGGAGGTGCGAGCTGACCTGAAGGACGGCCATGTTTTCAGCACTCTGCCACTGGATCTTGTGTTGGTAAGACCTGTCTTAGGTGTGCTCCGTAAAGACAAAAGAGTGGAGACATGGTATGCATGTGAAATACTTAAGAGTAGTTTGGAATAATAACTTCTCTATTTCAGGAACTTTTGTGGGGAGAATTAAATGTCAGGCAGGTAATATTAAGGGGATCGTAGTAATCTTCGGAAGTGACCAACGGTCACAATGAAACCACGTGTAGCAATAAGTTGAAATACTTCCGAGTGCTAAAGTTAAGCTGAATTACTGGCGTGTGTACTATAAGTTGGAAATATTTAAGAAATGGCGTGTGCAAGACTTGAAATTAGAGACAGGTACTTCCACGTGGTGAGTACTATGTGAGTCTCAATCTGTGTGTGAGACAAAGGATAAAGAGAAGTACTCGTCCATGGTATCAGTTGAGGACTCGCGTGTGTGACGAATATGTTCTTAATATTACTTTGTGTGTTATGTTTCCGTGTGACGCTTGATTCAAACTATAATACTCTGAGAGTGGAGCAAGGTGAGTCGGCCGTCTATCCAGCAACGCCACTTGGCTTGCATTGCACAGGAAGACGTGCATATATCCTCCAGAGTTCATAGTAGGAAAGAAAAGCTACGAAGTGGGTCAGTGTCGTGTGAAACTGGGATGAATTCTAATTGAAGTGGGAAAGCTGAAAGTGATGTGATTATAACATTGTGACTATTCCTTGTGTTGTATTCCATGTTACCAGTGTGGTGTATTTAATGTAATTTAAGTATGTGTGGTTTGTATGGGAGAGTAGCAAGATAGGTTCAGAAGTAGTGGGTTATGCATGTTCCTTTTGTACCGATCGGTCTGGAGGAAATTTTTGTGATGATGGGTGTGAGAGTCGAAGTGTGAGATATAGCAAAAGATCCACCATCCTATCCAGAAAGTGCACTGTAGTGTTACATAATTACGAGACCATAAGATAGAGAATCACCAATGTAAGGCCATGCCCACTGGGCGGAGTTTCTCATGTGCAATTGTTGTAGAAAATGTATTGGTGTGTTTAGGTTATAGAATTTATTGGAATAAAACAGATAGTGAAAAGAAAAAAATTAGTGGCCTTTTCCTTCCAACTGTATGTTATCATGATATCCAGAATTTATAATGTGTGCACCATTCATATTCAGTGCGATGGCCACATGTTGACCAAAGCCGTTGGGTAAGAAAGAAAATGTGGTATTGCCAGTGCGTAGTGAACGGTCAGAGTTGTGTAAATTACTAATAGTCAGATGTGCGTTTCCGTTTCGTAATATTCAAACAGGAGAATAACTTGTAACTTAATTGTGAGTACTAGAGATCATGTTACTCGATAAATAAGAATGAGTCCATTCGCTTGGCAGACCACTCATCTTGCAGGCCTGACTGCTTGATGCCACAGTATGAGCAAGGCATGTGGGTGCCTCTCATAATTTCGACCCTGCCAGTATTGTGCTGTTAGGGTTTGCTGTTAAGTTTTATTTATTTATTTATTTATTTTGATGGGATATATTGTGATAGCGCTAAGAAGTAAAATTTTTTGTTTTCAATTTCTTTCTGGATTGGTGAGGATCTTTTTTTTTATGTAATTGATTGCTACGTCGTCCAACGCTGGAAGATCGTTGTATAAATTTTTTTTGCGTAATGTCCGTAGTAATTAGAACGTAGTCGAAAAGTGTAGTCACCATGGAGGAAAGTGATTCTGGGGTGAACGTAGCAGGCGGCATAGTGGAGCAGGAAGTAGTTGTCGACCTGGGGTTAATGAGCGAGATCGGCAAACATTCAGAAGGGGCTGAATGGGTCAGCGGACCGCGGCTAGGTGATCAATTAGGCGGCGGGCTTTGTCCACAAATGGGCGATTATCCCGACGACGCGGGCAAGCCGGTACTAGGTCAGGTATGCAGTGAAAGTGTAGCTACCCTTAGCGAAGCTACGGTTTCTCAGACGAACGAGGTGAGCGCAACGAAAGTAGTAAATGACAATGAGCTACTGCAGTTTTTACAGAGGAAAGATTGGAAGCGATGGCTAAAGATAATAAGAAGAGAGATACGGAGACTAAGGAAAGATTGGAAGCAAATACGGAAAGATTGGAAGCGATGGATAAAGATAGTAAGGAAAGATTGGAGGCAATGGATAAGGGAAATAAAGAGGCAATGAGGAAGCTATACACAATTATCGATGAGCATCTGTTCGCAGTTAATAATCGGTTAGATGAGGGGGAGAAGAATCTGGGTGCGTTGAAGCAAGTATGTGACGTCGTGAAAGAAAAAGCCAATAACTTGGAGGTACGAATATTTGCAATAGAGAGTGATATTACAGAACGTAGGGACGTGCTGCCAGATGAGTGAATCAAAGAGGTAGTGGAGGACTTACTTGCAGATAAACAAGGGGCATTAGACAGCGTGGAAGATCAAGTCACACGGCAGGAAATGGCGCTAAATAAACACAGGGATGAAGTTGCGGAGGTAGTGGTCAGAATGAATAAGGTTAGTGGAGATGTAAAAAAGATCAGTATAAGAGGCGAGACCGGCTCTGACGGTACGCAGCGAGAGGTTTATGCCGACCAGGAGGAAATACAATCGCTATTACAATTTAAAGAGGCACAATTAGAAATAAATAGGAAACATAGGGAAGAACTATCACAGTTGCAATTAGCGTGCAGTATCGAAGGTGACACACTTTACCGAAATCGCTGTTATTTTCGTTAAAGAATAATTATTAATTTATTATTACTTTTAGTTACTTAATTTGCCTCTCTTTAACTGTCTTCTGTAAGTACGAACTTTGTTGTAGAACCTCTCTCTTATTTGCGTGTGGTAATAAAAAAAAATTCACTTTCAAAAGAATTACTTACATTTAAGAATTATGTGAACTCATATTAACTGATTAAGCATATTTAGTTGAGAATTAAATCCTTTACATAATCCGGCCTTGGCACACATTTTCTAAGTGCAGTGGGTTTTTTGTTAAATATTTACTGAATTCTATCCCGGCGTTAGCTACAGAACACAAGATTATCTCTATTAGCAGAAAATGGTTAATTATTGCCAAGCCGACATTTAATTATCGCTGATCAAACCTACTTCGCTATACATTTAAGTTATTTGAAAGAATGAAAATTGTTAAATTTCAATGTTAACTAACATTAACTTACTGCCTACGAATGCACAAACGTATAATTAGTTTAAAAATTCATCAGTCTCAGGATCACTGTAAAAGAAGAACAATTTCTTAATTCACTGTTAATTTTTATCTATGTGTTCCCGATTTACGGGTTTGGTTGATTTTTCCTTTAGCGGAACAATTTTTTAAATGTGCCGCCGCTGCAAATCGATCGGTCACGGCACAGCCCAGCAACACCGCTAAAAATGCTGAAAATTCTTTAAAGAAATTTTATAGATGACATGGGCAAGCTAATTTACATTAATAATACTACACACTTCTGATAAATTCTGATATATTTAGATCAAACAATAATTGAACTCACATTAATTTGTAACGCCTCCTCTAATGGCGGCTAAATCTAGACAGAGACAAAAGAAGTCTACCCATTCATTAATCGGTTCGACACAGCTTCCTCTCGCATTCAGCTCTACACAGAGAAGACCAAAGAATACGCTGTACATGGTTCTTTCATACTACTGCTGACTATTAACATTTCTTTGTAATTTGACAATATTATTCTCCTCTGGCTAAATTTCACATCTCTGTTATCGGAGATACTGACACATTTCACAATCACATAATAAATATAGAAAAATTACTATCCTAAATACAGAGAGAATATTACTACAAAAAATATTACGATAATAACAAATGTCTTTTACACAAAATTCATTAATATTTTTTGTTCAATAATTACGGTATATACAACTTGCTCAGAGCGGCGTATATGGTACAAATAAACTATTGTTCATTAATAGCGTGAGTTTGCCAGGGAACGTTACATTGCCCCCTGGCAGCATTTGGCAAAGAGTTTCTATACTTTGACACAATGGTGCCAGTAACGTTCTTTACAATTCTGTATTTTTTATGGAATGGCTCTTTTAATTAGTCCCAGGGTTATATATGTTCATGGCCCCCTCATTTGGGCGAAGGCAGACAGGAAACCTGGGCAAAACTGTGCCGGAGCCCAGCCATCCCAGTTGGTTCATGATTAATATTGTCTCTTTAACAGTCATTCATTTGAATTAATTTAGCAGTTTGTCACCAACGGTTACATAATATCACAGTCACATACAGTTCAACGAAAGTTTTCTTTCACTTAGCACAGGATCACTTTTCATAATGTTTCCACTACCTACGTGTTACAAATTCATCTCTTGCACTTGTTAGTGTTCATTTTCTCTTATCAGGTTACGGACATACATAATAAATGGTCAATGTTTAACAAAATGGAGTCATTGACATGTTTTGCAGTTTATGTAAATATTTTGGAAAAAAGTCAATAATGCTGTAGTTGGTGAGCGGTGCGGAGTGATTGTTGAGCGGCGCTCGGCGCGGCGCGTTGGCTCCGTGTAGGTCACCGCCCCCGGTGTTGACAGCTACGGCGCGGAGAGGCGTGTGGCTGTCTGGTCTGCTACGGGCTGCTGCGGCCGCTGCGTGGCTGATGTAGCCGGATGCGCGTTGTATATCAGCTCGCCCGTGTGACGTCTTCTTGTAGTGCTCCAGCAAACATGCAACAAGTTCACAAACAGTGTACTATCCTTAGGGCATTTTTCCTGCTGTGGGAAAAAACGCACACAGTTATTGGCAGTTATTATTCAGTAGGCCTTCACTAGTCTGGTTTGCACAATGTTTCGTTGTCACAGTAACACGTTTTATGGGCACACAATATTTTTCACCATGTCATGACTTGTCAATAGTCACACGCAAGTTTTCGCCTTAGTACAAAATGTATCCCTGTAGTCAATGCGCTTTCCTAGCGTCCCTTGACACACAAAGAATTAAAGTTTGACACTAACTTGGTCCACCGTCCGTTATCGGCTCACTGTTCGTGTCGTGCTAGTTCCTTGTCCACTTGCACACACGGCGATGATACAGCTTTTTAGGACTTGTACACAACAACTTCGTGATGTATTGCTGCAGGTTTAACAGTCACTGTCTGTCTCTGCCACACAATACTGCACTTTTGTTTAAGTTCCTTTATTTTTATTTACAATGTCCGTTGTGCAATTTTTGTAACAGCACATTCTAACTCTTTACCAAGGTGTGTGATATTTGCGTACATGGTAAGAAATATTAAAATTTCGTATTAGTTTCCCCAAAAATCATCTATATTTGTGTTCGAGTAGATTTTATTTGTGCATTCCAGCCGGATTCAGGCATATTGTTCAATAACTGCTTTGAAATTATGTCTTACTTCACTTGTAAGGTCCTACGTAACTACAGTGTAGTCTCTGTAGGCTAAAATTGACTTGGACTGTATCAGGCTAGCTCCTTTTTTTTTTTTTACTGATTAAATCTGCACATGCTTCAATTGAAGCTTCTTTGTGCGTAATTTTGCGCTACTTAAATTTGCAATAAGTTTGCCTCCCATAGTGCCCTCGGGTCACTACTGGGTGCATTATTCTCTCTGATAACATTGGTTAGAAAATAAAGTTCTCAGGGCCTCATATGATTGATATTGTTCTGGGTTCGAATCTGTCAATCTGACAGCTACACATATATACATATATACACATATATAATAAAAAGATTGTACAAGAAATATTTCAAGTTTGACACACATATAGAATATTATGCAGTACACAAACTAATCATCACTAAAATGTTTCTCTTGACTGAACTCTGTCACAGCTTAACACTACAAATAATTGCACTAATCAGATTATCTGTGCAGACATTTAGAGCATGTTTTAGCTAACACTAATTAAAAGAAGACATAACACAAATATTCATAAACACATGAGAAAGTCAATCATATTCTTATAACTAAATACTTCTACATTAGTACATTAACTCTACAGATCACACATCATTAATGTTCATTCATTTTCAAAAGAATGGTGTATCTTTTTTACACATAACACATAGGACTATAGTCATTTACTGTAGGCATATTTTTACGTCCTTACACGGATACAGTCCCCGTACTCTCCATGAGTGGAGATCTGCTAAGAGGTAGCTACACTCATGTGGCACACTTACTACTCTAAAAGGTCCATTGTACACCAATTGCCATTTGCTATTCTGTTTCAAGGATGCCGAGGACTTAGGATGATTGCGTAAGAGTACCAAGTCCCCAACACTAAATTTTTGGTTATTCGTCACATGTCGATTATATTTTTCTTTCCTTTTCTGAGCGCACCTGGTAAGGTTGCACCCTGCTTTTCTTATCTTCTCTTCCTTAGGCTCAGGAATGACTGGGACCTTAGGCAAAGGTGCCAGCCACTCATTCAGAACTCTATTATTATTCATTATAATCTCGTTTGGTGGATACCCCGTAGAAGCATGCGGGGTTGCGTTGTGAATTTCCAAAAACTTAGGTATCAGATCTGGCCATCTTGTGTGCTTATATGCAATGTATAACCTGAAAAATTTATTTAACTCTCCAAATGTTCTCTCTACTAAACTTGCTTGTGGGTGAAAACGGGATATTAGTATGTGCTTTATATCTTGTTCATGTAAATAGTTTTTCCAGGTATGGCCTGTAAAATAGGAAGCATTATCCGATATTATCGCTTCAGGCTTACCCACTTGTGTAAAATATTCTTTCCCTAACCATTTAACTATTCCACGAGCAGTGGCTGATTTAAGGCAGTATATTTTTAAGTATTTAGAGAAAAGGTCATACACCGCTAAAATGTACTTTAATCCACCCCTGGCTCGTGGGTAGGGTTCTGCTATGTCTATAGATACTAACTGAAGTGGACGATGAGGCACTATAGGATGCAGTTCAAACCTTGTGGACTTATTTTGAAACTTAGCTTTTTGGCACAGAGGACAAGTCCTGATAATGTTGCGAGTCTGCTGGCTTATTCCCTTACAGTAACAGAATCTGGATAAAATCCTTATTGTTTTGCCTATGCCAGCGTGACCCCATGCTAAATGCGTGTGCCACACTACAGCTGGGATAGCCTGTTGCGGTATACACACGACTCCATGGTCATTTGACACACCTGTTTTATAATACAGAATATTATCTACTATTTTGAAATTCTGAACACTTTTAAGATTGGTTCCTTCTTTAATTTTGCTAATGATATCTCGCCAAATCGGATCAGTTTCCTGCAATATAGACATATTCTTACACATATGTAAAAAGTCCCTCCTATGTACCTTATCTTGTACTAAGAGTATTCGATATTCCCCCGATTGTTCCAAAATCTTTGACACTGAGGATTGCCCTAGTGGGAGCCTCGACAAGGCGTCAGCTACAACATTATCTTGTCCTTTTAGGTACATAATCTTAATTTTATATTCCTGTAATGCTAACCTCCATCTTAGCAAGCGGGTATGGTATAATTTGCAAGACATTAAGTAGCTCAGAGCCTGGTGGTCACTGAATACTTTGACTTATTTACCATAGATGTAATAGTTGAATTTCTTTACCGCCCAAACCACTGCAAGAGCCTCTAATTCGGTAGCGGAATATGCTCTCTCACAGCTGTTTAGTGTGCGGCTGGCAAATCCGATTACATTGATTGTTGTGGGGCCGTTGCTCCTGTCCCACTGAAATAAACAAGCGCCCAGACCGTATGAACACGAATCTGTCGCTATGCAAAAATCTTTTGTCATGTCTGGGTGTCGCAGTATGTTTGCATTCACCAAGGCGTTTTTGATAGCGTCAAATGCGCGTTGGCATTCTTCTGTCCACACCCAGTGCGCATTTTTACGCAACAGGCTCAATAAAGATTCGTTATTCATTAATTGGTTTGGAACAAACCGTCTAAAAAAGGATGCAAGACCTATAAACGCTTTGAGTTGTCTCTTAGTTCTCGGACTAGGAAACCCACGAATTGCGTCAAGTTTTTTTCTGTCAGGTTTGATGCCTTGTGGTGTTATTATGTGACGTGGAAATTTAATCTGATTACGTCCAAAATTGGATTTCTCAAGATTCGCTGTTACTCCCGCTTGCTTAAATCTTTCTAAGACTCTACTCAGTAGTTCTACGTGCTCTTCCCAGGTGACAGTGGCAATCACCAGATCGTACACTGTTACCCTTTGCAGCAAATCCGGACCTAAAACCGCGTCGAGGGCTGTTATGAAAACTCCTGCACTTACATTTAAGCCGAAAGGTAGTACCCTAAATTGGTAGCTCCTTCCCCCAAATATAAATGCAGTATATTTCCTCGACTCGGGTGTAAGCAGGATTTGCCAGAATGAACTTTTCATATCAATAGATGTCAAATATTGCACTCCATGGAATTTTTGAATTTGCTCATCTAAGTTTTCCGGATGAGTCCTGACAGGTACAATAATTTCGTTTATGTCCCTCGCATCTAATACTAACCGTACCTGTCCGTCTGCTTTTGCTACCGCCACCAAAGGACTACTATAAGGGGACAAAGACGGTTCTATTATTCCCCACTCGATCAGTTTTCTTATTTCTTTAGCTACTATTTCCTTCTTGGACCAAGGAATGGAGTATGAGGCTCGACAGTAGGTTTTCTGAGGCTTCACCTCGATATTGTACTGATATCCCTTAACAATTCCTGGTCGTTCTGAAAATACATCTGAATAGATAGTTAATAACTGTACCAAATCCTGCTGTTGCATTGAGTTCAAATTTTCGGACTGTGATACTTTGTTCACTAGTGCGTCCACATTTGCTTTTAATTGATCACTTTGTACGTCTGGATAATAGAGATTTTGTCCTTGACAATGATTGTCTAAATGTAGTATCCACTGATTCCTACACTTTATGTTAATAGCATTACAATTAGGCACAGGTACCTCTTCAGATCTGAGCGTGGACAATTTTATCCTCCTACCAGCGTTCATCAAACTTAATTTTTCCCGAGAAAGGTCGATTACTGCGTCCCTTTCTCTCAAAAAATCTACCCCCAAAATGCAGGCTACCCTTAAACCCTTTACTACCAGGAATGAGCACGCTATGGCTTCTTCCCCTATATACATCTCTACCCGCACTTGGAGTTTAATTATTTGTCGCTGTGCACTTATGGCTCCAGTGACTTTACAATTGTTCACAGGAAAAGTCAGCATACGCCTTTCTTTCCCCAGTACTTTGAATAAGTCCATACTCATGACACTGACAGTAGCACCTGTATCTACGATCGCTTGCACATCAATATTGTTAATTTTGATCTCTATTATCGCTTGTACTTTGTCCTTGTGCTCCTTTATGCACGTGGATGGTTCAGTTATCAATTCATGTCCCATCTGTACCCCGTCATTATACCTGAGGATACAGATTCCCAATGTTTTGTTCGGTGTCGGGCTGCTCTCACTCCAAACCTCAGCCGACGATGGAGAGCGTATCTCGGCTGAATCTAGTTTGTTGAATTATTACAGGTGGATGGGTGTGGATGCTCTGTGTCACTGACCTCCACTATGTGTAAGTTGTGTTGCGTCGGCCGCCACGGTTGCGCAATTGGCGCATTTTGTGGTGGCGGTCGGTTATTGTCATATCCTTCACTGTTTGGTCGGTCCGTACTGGGCCTCTGGTTCTGTGGCCAAGTTCGGTTTGCATCATTATAGGTATTAGTGTTCCACGGCCCCCTGGCATTTTTCCATCTACTATTGCTTGGTGGGCCTGTCTCATATCGGTCATCAGACCTCCTTTTCCGGTCATTATTCACCGGCGGACTATTGCCGTTCCGGTCTCTACCTCTATTCCCGTTTTGTACATAATCTTGTCTCCTATTGTTACCTCCGCCGTTTCCATTATTTGGTGGAGGCGTGTTATTTCGACCATTTCTGTAACCGTTTCCGTTACTTCTAGCCTGCGCTTAGTTCTTGCATCGTTTTGGGTATGGTTTCATAGTTTTGTTTCAAACTAGCAATCTCACTTTGCATAGCTTCCAAAGATTGCATTAACTGAAAGTCTCTCTCATGCAGGCGTCTATCACGCTCTGCTTGTTTAGCATCACGTTCTCTATCACGCTCTGCTTGTTTAGCATCACGTTCTCTATCGCGTTCTGCTTGCATACATACAAATTCAGCTACCAATCTCTGGTCACGCTTTGCTTGTTCAGCATCACGTTCTCTTTCGCGTTCTGCTTGCATACATGCAAATTCAGCTACCAATCTCTGGTCACGCTCTGCTTGTTCAGCATCACGTTCTCTTTCACGTTCTGCTTGCATACGTACAAATTCAGCTTGGAAATTGAGCATGCGCTCGAACATAACTCTTAATGATTGCACTTCTGACACCTCACCACTCTCTGGTCCGTGTCCAGTGCTTACGGGTGGCACAGTATTTCCGCTATCAACTGAATCACTGGGTGGCAGTGGCAACATTTCTTGCCCTTCTGCCCCCAGATTCTCACATTGTATTTCCTGAACTACGTCACTAACATTACTTTGTGTCCCACTTTCTAATTCGGTATCACTACTTACTAACTGTTGTTCATTATCCATGTTGATATCTTTATGACTACGCAACCTAACCATAGTCAACAAAAGAAACAAAATCTGAACTAAATATCCTAACACTCAGGTTTCACTGACATAATCACACAAGAAATGGTCATTTGTTAAAACACACTTATTATATACTACAGTGACTAACTACTCAAATGTCCTGTTATTTTAAAACAAAAAACACTAACAACAAGCACACCACTAATGATCCGAGAACACTGCACTGAGGCTACTTTACTACCCACAGGACAACTACACTGTAGCTTTACCTTTTGGTGATCTATCTTGGGTGCAGCTGCCCCCTGATATTGTAGTAGGTAATTAATTTTTCGCTATAATGAGCTCTCTTCTTCAGCTTGCCTCTGGGTATATAGTGTTCTCATGCAAAAAATCATATACAGGTATTACCACACAATATTGGTTATGCAATACATACAATACATGGAAAAATTATTAAATGTTCTCCAACAAAATTCGACTATAATAATTCCCTAGTTATCTCATGGGTATTTAGTGGCCACTGCATATTCGAGCCCCACGTTGGGCGCCAATTTAACGAAATCCCTGTTATTTTCGTTAAAGAATAATTATTAATTTATTATTACTTTTAGTTACTTAATTTGCCTCTCTTTAACTGTCTTCTGTAAGTACGAACTTTGTTGTAGAACCTCTCTCTTATTTGCGTGTGGTAATAAAAAAAATTCACTTTCAAAAGAATTACGTACATTTAAGAATTATGTGAACTCATATTAACTGATTAAGCATATTTAGTTGAGAATTAAATCCTTTACATAATCCGGCCTTGGCACACATTTTCTAAGTGCAGTGGGTTTTTTGTTAAATATTTACTGAATTCTATCCCGGCGTTAGCTATAGAACACAAGATTATCTCTATTAGCAGAAAATGGTTAATTATTGCCAAGCCGACATTTAATTATCGCTGATCAAACCTACTTCGCTATAAATTTAAGTTATTTGAAAGAATGAAAATTGTTAAATTTCAATGTTAACTAACATTAACTTACTGCCTACGAATGCACAAACGTATAATTAGTTTAAAAATTCATCAGTCTCAGGATCACTGTAAAAGAAGAACAATTCCTTAATTCACTGTTAAGTTTTATCTATGTGTTCCCGATTTACGGGTTTGGTTGATTTTTCCTTTAGCGGAACAATTTTTTAAATGTGCCGCCGCAGCAAATCGATCGGTCGCGGCACAGCCCAGCAACACCACTAAAAATGCTGAAAATTCTTTAAAGAAATTTTATAGATGACATGGGCAAGCTAATTTACATTAATAATACTACACACTTCTGATAAATTCTGATATATTTAGATCAAACAACAATTGAACTCACATTAATTTGTAACGCCTCCTCTAATGGCGGCTAAATCTAGACAGAGACAAAAGAAGTCTACCCATTCATTAATCGGTTCGACACAGCTTCCTCTCGCATTCAGCTCTACACAGAGAAGACCAAAGAATACGCTGTACATGGTTCTTTTATACTACTGCTGACTATTAACATTTCTTTGTAATTTGACAATATTATTCTCCTCTGCCTAAATTTCACATCTCTGTTATCGGAGATACTGACACATTTCACAATCACATAATAAATATAGAAAAATTACTATCCTAAATACAGAGAGAATATTACTACAAAAAATATTACGATAATAACAAATGTCTTTTACACAAAATTCATTAATATTTTTTGTTCAATAATTACGGTATATACAACTTGCTCAGAGCGGCGTATATGGTACAAATAAACTCTTGTTCATTAATTGCGTGAGTTTGCCAGGGAACGTTACAACACCACCAGGTAGATTACAGAGGGAGAGGGAGATAAATTCAAAAAATTAAAATAGGCAGAAAGAGGAAGACGAACTCAGAGATTTAGAAGAACGGTTGTGTCGGATAAAACAGGTGGCAAACCCAACTGGGTATAGTCCAAGGTCGGAAAATATAAATGCGGAAGAAGAAAAGTAGGAAGCACTTTGTGTGGGTACAAACGTACACTTGTTTTCCGGATCCTGATAACTACCAACATCCACGTCTGTGGCTGTCTCAATTTCAAGATTCATTACCTTCATCGTGGGGACCGCTCCTCAAAATGAAGTTTGTGTGTAACCATTTGAGGGATGAGGCTAGAGGGAAAATGCAGAAAGTTATTAAAGACTGTAGTAGCTACAAGATATTTTGTGACAAGTTTTTAAATGAATTCTGGTCGAATAGTAAGCAGTACCAGGTTAAGCAAAGCATATTGATGATGCCAAATAGTAACGAAGGTGACATAAGAGATCCAGTGGCGTTCTATCAGGAAATGCTGAGGCGATATAGGTATTTGGATGTGCCATACGAACCTGGGGAGCTCATTAGGATCTGTATAACGAAGTTGCCAGTGAAACTGCGCAGAGATATAGTGATAGCAGGCAGAGGCTTAGACGATTCTTCGTCATTTCAGCACTTGTTACAGGAACTGGGTAATGAGAGCAACATCGTGAATGGAGATACGACTCATGGGTCAGACAGAGTCGAGGATAGGAACGGCAGAAACTATCAGACTGACAGGAGAGCATGGAATCAGAGGAATGACGGAAATGGAAGATGGCGAGGAAATAGGGGGCAGAATTCATGGGGATATCGACCGTCAAAACGGGAAAATAGAAGATGGGACAGAAATGGAAGCAGAAGGGGAAATAAAATGACTGGTGAAGAGAGGATAGGCAGTCATTGGGTTCACGACAGGAAAATCACTGTCACAATGAGGAGGGACAAGAAGGTGACTATTAATGATGTAAATATTAGGTATATCGATTACGGAAAACTAAGGGAGAATCTGTTAGAGGAGGTACGAGATGTGGGGAGTGAAGTCCACCCAATAATTAGCGTAGAAATAAACAATATAATCGTACCTTGTGTCAAAAATGGCACTGAGCACTATGGGACTTAACATCTGTGGTCGTCAGTCCCCTAGAACTTAGAACTACTTCAACCTAACTAACCTAAGGACATCACACACATCCATGCCCGAGGCAGGATCCGAACCTGCGACCGTAGCAGTCGTGCGGTTCTGGACTGCGCGCCTAGAACCGCTAGACCACCGCGGCCGGCGTACCTTGTGTCATTGACACAGGCAGTGTAATGAGTGTTTTGAGGGAAGATGTGTTTAAGTGTTGAAGTCTTTTAAAACCATGGCCAACGTTGCCATTGTAAAGGGCAACAGTGAGAGGGGCAGTTACAGGAAAGGGAATTGAGGTGAAATTACAAGCGCAGGTAGACTTTGTGTGCCAGGGGAAGAGGTTTAGTACAGTGTTCATTATTCTGTCGTCGCTAACTGTTCAAGGTATATTAGGCGTTAATTTTTTGAACCAATATAAAGCAGTCGTTAACATTGGAAATGGTTCTATGGAGTTGAAACGAGATTCGGAGGAAATTACATTAAGATTCGACGATAGCTTGTGTGCCAAGGATAACGCACACTTAGCATTATGTCTGGCGGTGAAGTCCGGTAGACAGGCACAGAATACGGGGTTCGAACGAGAGAAGAAGGAAATTCATAAATGTTTGGAGGAGGAGATCAGGGAGAAAATCTGGCATTTACGAGGGACCACGGTCTACAGGGAATTGCAGAAAATTTTATACGAGAATAGGAAGGTATTTCAACATGATGCGGGTGCAATAAGAAATTTTGTGTATAGATTCAAGGTCAAGCCCCATAAACAGTTTAGGGCCCAAGTGTACCCGATACCTGTTTTGTACAAAGAAAGAGTAGAAGCTTAGATCGAAAGCATGCTACAACAAGGGATTATCGAACCAGCATCCAGTCCGTACAACAGCCCATTAGTTTGTGTTGAAAAAAAGGATGGGTCAATTAGACTAGTTTTGGACGCAAGAAGGATTAATAAGATATTAGAGCCAGAGACAGATCGGCCACTGACACTTGACGAATTGCTACAAAAGTTTCACGGGATCAGAGTTCTCAGCTCAGTTGATTTGAGAATGAGTTTCTGGCAGGTGGAGTTAGATAGGGGGTGTAGAAAATACACAGCTTTCTTGTGCTACGGGAAATCGTATCAATTCCGGAAACTACCATTTGGGTTAAATGTATCATCCGCGGCATTTATCAGAGCGCTAAATACTGTCATTCCTAATGAAATAAAAGATAAGGTAACACAGTACGTGGATGATGTCCTGATAGCAGAAAGAAACTGGGAAGACCACAATAGAACGTTAAGCATATTGCTCGGTGCATTGGAGAGACATGGGGTAACCGTGAATTTGGGAAAGTCAGAATTTGGACGAAAAGAAATTGAGTTTCTAGGTCACATTGTGACGCCAGAGGGAATAAGACCAAATCCAGACAAACTCGAAGCGATCAGAGATTTTCCGGTGCCAAGAACAAAACGTCAGCTACGGGGTAATTTAGGATTAATCAATTTTTTACAGGAGGTTTATTAAGATTGGGGTTGCAGCGACACCCATACTATGTCAGCTGACTGGAAAGAAAACAGTATGGAATTGGGACCCTGTCGCGCAGGAAAAGTATGAGGCGTTAAAGAAGGCACTGCTATCGGCACCTCTTCTCGGGCATCCAGACCTAGGGAAAGAGTTTTGTATGGCCACGGACAGTTTTCGTAGTGGACTTGGGGTAACATTGTTCCAAGAGCAAGAGCAAGGAGAAGAAGTAATATAACAACCTATTGCATTTGCGAGCCGAGTGCTTAATTACACGGTAACTGAGCCTGAAGCTTTGGCAATAGTATGGGGTTTTAGTAAGTTTAGATACTATTTGTATGGGAGGCATACTAAAATCTATACTGACCACAAGTCACTACGGTTTCTGATGTCGGCCAAACTTAACCATAGACGACTCGCTAGGTGGTCACTCTATTTACAGGAGTTTCAGTTTACGGTCATGTATGTTCCTGGGCCACAGAATATTGTGGCAGATGCGTTGTCAATGCTTTAACGAGGAGGTAAACGAGAACAGATATGACATATTGTACATGCAGGGGGTGCCGTTCGAGAAATACATAGGGGCGGTACTCACAAATATCGCGAAAGAGCAGGATAAAGACATGTCTTGGAGAATGGTGAAGGACAGACTTAGATGCCAAAATAGCGCGCTTCTATACAATTCAGAACGGGGTCCTTTTCTACAGTAGAAATCCGAACACACAGGACTGGGTGTTGTGTATACCAAATGAAATAGTCAACAAGCTGATCTGGTATTCGTACCTAAGTTACGGGCATTACGGTGCAAGGAAATGCTGTAAGAAGTTAAGGGAATCAGTTTATTTCATTAGTATGGAGAGGAGGATCAAGAACGTGCTTGGTAGTTGCAAATTGTGCCAGAAGGCAAAATCGTTAACTATCTCATGCAAAGCACCGCTTTTTCCGATAGTGCCAGGTAGATTGAGGGAATTCGGAGCAACAGATTTGTTTGGCCCGCTACCTAAGTCAGTGCAGGGATATAGACATGTTTTGGTAGCAGTGGAATTGGTGTCAAAGTATGTAACTTTTACCGCACTGAAACGTGCGACGTGAAGGACAGTAGCAGCAGCAATCGTTAAAAACTTTTTGCGAGAAGTAGGAACTGTAGAAAAGTTCATAGCTGACAATGGACCACAATATAGATCCAGAAAATGGCTAACCACACTGAAGAGAAGAAGGATAAAACCGGTGTTCGTATCCCGATACCATGCTGCAAGTAACCCCAGTGAAAGAGTAGTAAAAGAACTGGGAAAGTTGTGTAAGATCTATTGCCGTAGGCAACATAGAAGTTGGAGTATTTTTCTCAAAGATTTTCAGGACATCCTCAATGAGCTACCACATGGAGCAACTGGTTTATCACCAATTACGGTATTAAAGAATGAAGCACCACCAGATCGAGTCAGGGAGCTGGTAGATTCTCCGCGATCAGGAAAGCAAAGGCACACGGAAATTGTCAAGATTGCGATAGAGCGTATTAAGAAGGCAGCTAAGGATTGGCAGGGGAAGCAGAAAGGAAAGATCCGTAAAATCGAATTAGCAGTAGGAGACAAGGTTCTAATTAAAACTCATCGATTATCAAAGAAGCACAGATTCCTAACTAGCAAATTCTTTACTGTGTATAGTGGACCATTCAGAGTGAGGCGGATTGTCCATGAAAATGCTGTACTGATTGAGACGATCAAGGGAAAACAATCGCGTGGGCTTCATCACATTTCTAACATCAAATTATGGAAAAGTTAAGGATAGATCTAAAGTAAGCAAGGTATGGTAGATAGTGTATTTATTTGTGGTGTGTAACGTTGTGCAGGGTCAAAATCGAACATAAGAATTTTCAGGCGGGATCTCAGGACGTATGACGGAATAGACTGGTCGAATGAGTCATGAACAGGAGTCGACAGAGTGGTGTATGTACGTATTTTTTGTCATATGAATAAGGATCAAGCAGAAACGACGTGATGAGTAATGAGTGGATAAAGATGGTTAAATAGTGAGAGAAGCTACGTGAAGAATAGTTGTTGATAAAGGTGATATTTAAGGAGAGAAGCGACGTGAAGCAGTGTGATTAATAAATAGAGATTCGACGTGATGAAACAGTGGTAAATAAAGGTGAGTAGAATTAGTAATGTGGAGATGTCTTACATGTTACAGAGAGGCCTGTGTATGCTGCAATCAAGATTGATGCCAATGGCGAAGGAAGACCAGGAAATGATGGAGTAATGTACGGACGGAGAGCCGAAATATGAATGAAGAAAGGAGGACAACTGCACAACGGGAAAGGACATAAAGGGAGTATGAGATCCAGATGGTGAACGTTGTGGAATACTGACGTAAGATGTAATAAAGTGTAAATCTCGTTCTTACCATAACATTTGCAATATGGCAAAAATAATATTTTTTGTTGTTGTTGAAGCCTGGTACCAGTATAACTAATCAAAACGGTACTAAGAATGTGTACAGTTATTTTGCAGGATGAATAATTTGTCTATTGAAACTTCCTGGCAGATTAAAACTGTGTGCCCAACCGAGACTCGAACTCGGCTAAGCCATGTCTCTGCAATATCCTTTCTTTCAGGAGTGCTAGTTCTGCAAGGTTCGCAGGAGAGCGTCTGTAAAGTTTGGAAGGTAGGAGACGAGGTACTGGCAGAAGTAAAGCTGTGAGTACCGGGCGTGAGTCGTGCTTCGGTAGCTCAGTTGGTAGAGCACTTGCCCGCGAAAGGCAATGGTCCCGAGCTCGAGTCTCGGTCGGGCACACAGTTTTAATCTGCCAGGAAGTTTCATATCAGCGCACACTCCCCTGCAGAGTGAAAATCTCATTCTGGAAACATCCCCCAGGCTGTGGCTAAGCCATGTCTCCGCAATATCCTTTCTTTCAGGAGTGCTAGTTCTGCAAGGTTCGCAGGAGAGCTTCTGTAAAGTTTGGAAGGTAGAAGACGAGGTACTGGCAGAAGTAAAGCTGTGAGTACCGGGCGTGAGTCGTGCTTCGGTAGCTCAGTTGGTAGAGCACTTGCCCGCGAAAGGCAATGGCCCCGAGCTCGAGTCTCGGTCGGGCACACAGTTTTAATCTGCCAGGAAGTTTCATATCAGCGCACACTCCGCTGCAGAGTGAAAATCTCATTCTGGAAACATCCCCCAGGCTCTGGCTAAGCCATGTCTCCGCAATATCCTTTCTTTCAGGAGTGCTAGTTCTGCAAGGTTCGCAGGAGGGCTTCTGTAAAGTTTGGAAGGTAGGAGACGAGGTACTGGCAGAAGTAAAGCTGTGAGTACCGGGCGTGAGTCGTGCTTCGGTAGCTCAGTTGGTAGAGCACTTGCCCGCGAAAGGCAAAGGTCCTGAGTTCGAGTCTCGGTCGGGCACACAGTTTTAATCTGCCAGGAAGTTTCATATCAGCGCACACTCCGCTGCAGAGTGAAAATCTCATTCTGGAATTTGTGTATTTTTTGTTCTTAGATGAAATGTCGCAATTCTAAGTTGATATTTATCAGGATAATTAATCGGTAAAGTGAATGCAGAGGTAAGCCGATGGAGAGGGGTGCCAGAGTGAAAGGACGAATTCGGAGACTGAAATGCTATCTCCAAAACAACTTCATGTGTTATGTGGTTGAGTATAAGGGAGCAAAGGTATGGTATGTTGACGTGAGTGTGGTGGTGTTAAGGTTAGCTGACTTCTAGACCTATTCTGTTGATGTATTAATGGATTGAATGACAAGGAAAATGTGGTGTCAGTTGAGTGAGAGTCATAGAGTAGTGTGATCAATGCGCACACTCCTGTAAAGGGGATGCTACCGATCCATAACTAAAACATTATTGTGCTTTGTTGTTTCATTTGGATGAACCTTGATGGCAGGTCAGGATATGACGTCATGTGGATGGTACATACATATCCTCAAAATGTTGTTATATATAATAAAAGGTAAAATATGTAAAGAGATACTAATTTCTGTCTGTCACAAGCGCAAAGGTGCACTGCATGTTGTAGATTTAGAGTCATCAGTTTTTATTGTGTTAGGATGTTAAAGTAGTTTACTATTTAACATTATGTGGTAGGTAATTGTGAGCTGTATAGATTGTTTCTTTTTTTTTTTTTTTTTTTGTTAGAACACTTTCAAGGGGTATTTATTTCAGTCTGTCACAAGCACAAAGGTGCTTTGTATATTGTAGTTTTAGAATCAACAGTTTCTAATATGTTCACTGTGATAGGATGTTAAAGTAGTCTACTATTTGATATTGTAATTATGAGCTGTATACATTGTTTCTTATCCCTTTTTTTTAACACTTTCATGTTTTGTATGAGGGACGACAGGTACAATCAGTATCAAAAATGTGGGCTGTATATAGAAAAGGGATAAATGTTGATGTTGTATGTGTAGAAAACTAGGGTGTATGATTTTATGTTTTTTAACAATGATTCTTTTATTTACAATGTATCTAATATATATACATGTAATCAGTGAGTATTTAAATACTGTAAGAATATCCTTTTGTCTGTAATGTTGCGAGATGCATGGAAGGGTCTGACTGATTGGGTGTCGTAGCGCTGAGGTGCTACGCAGAATGCGCCCGTACTGCATAACAAAGCGGGAGGCCAAGCTGACATCGCCATGGGAGAGGTGACAGACCTGCTGCGCTCCCCACTCCACTGCTGGTCGAGGTACACTCCACACACCCGCTACAGCAGGTCAACGGCCTGGGGCGACACGCAGCTACAACTCTCCATTCATAAGTTGCGCCACCCTTATGACTGGAGACAGTATCCTGCGGAGGCAACAGCGGGTGGTTTTTCTGCTCAACGGCTCGCGTGGTGGCGTTACGGCGGCAGAATGAACGACGCGCGGAAGAGTCCGGCGGGCATTTTTTAACAGCAACTATTAACTAGTACTGGGCTGTGGAGCCGTGAAACAAGATCACTGCTCGTATGTCTCAATAAGGTGGAAAGTGAAGGACTGGTGTTTCCACGTTGTGAGTGATGGAAAAGATTTTGTCTTTAGCAGACAAGACGATCGTTTTGTTTTGTCTTGACCACTGAATGGTGGAATCCATAATCTTTTGACAGTGACTTGTTAAGTGTGCTTTGTAAACTGCATGTGGGACGCTTGGTATACTTAAAGAGGACAGTTGTCGTTTGGTGACTAATTATTGTATGAATGCAAGAAACTAAAGTGGGAAATTTACATTTGCATTTGTAGTAGGAGACATTTCTTTAATTGGTGTGGGAATAAGTGCTGTTTGTTGGAACATAAGACTTGATTACACCACGAACTGTAAGGGCAAGACCGTGGATAATAGTAGTTGCAGGGCCATTTCTGGACGACCAGATTCGTGTGGATGGTACTCTGAGAGTGACTATGACATTTGTGTTTAACGTGAGATACACTTTACTGTTCAATGCATGTTCAAAATGCCGATTTAACTGACCTAAAGACTTTCGTCCGGGTAACCATGGGAGAGCTTAGACACCGAGACAGTGTTTCCAGGAAAACTATCAGCAACTTTTTGACCCCAAGAAAATCACAGAATGAAATGATTCCATGTGACTCGCAAGACATGGAATGATGTATTTGTATTTGTAACTGTGTACATTTTATATATGTTTTATTCCTGAACGGACAGCAAGTGTAATTGTATTTCATTAACGGTTGTGTTTAGAATAGTTAGTGTTTTTTTTTTTTTTCTCTGGGTTATCAAGTTCACGTAGCATGTTTATTAGAATATTTGGTACAAGGATGCTTTAATTATTAGCCAGTGGCGTAATACTAACGTAGCGGCTCTTGTTACATTGGTCAGTAAGGTTGTCACAGGGGACAAGAGTTTGCATTGCACAACAAATATCGGAATTAACTGATGCATTTTGATGGCGTGGACAGTAATAATCTTGTTGGTGTGTTGACTGAAGCCACTTATTTTCATTATCACACTGGTGATATGTCACATTGAAGTGTAACGGAGGCTAGTGGAAATGGAAGTTCTTGTCATCTAAATATGTAACGACAGAGAAATGAGCAGTAGAGTAAAATACGAGAGCTACTGGTGGATTCAAGCACTTATTGCTAACTATTTACTGCGTGTATTGATCAAAGTTGATGGACTGACTAGCTCAGCAGCAGGTATTTGTACTGGTGGACAAGGATAAGGTTAAACTCACAGTCGAGTAGTGGTGGTAATTGCTTAAGTGATGATAGCTAATGAGGTATCACATGATGTCTTAGACAGACTATATCACGTAACCAGTATGTAACTTGTGGTATATATTTCATTGTTTTTTTTCTCAGTTTAATTTCTTGGTAGGTTTGACGTAAATTTCTTTTGCATTTAGACATTGTCGTGTAAAGATTATTACAATGCAGTTTATGAATGTCAGATTACTTGCTCTGTGTTTGGACGGTGAGCTATTTAAAATTTTATGAGTACAGTTAGTATTTTTTTGGTTATAGAATTAGTGAAGTTTGGATTACTCCTAAAAATAACGGAGATCCTGGTAACTAAGCAAATTTTTATCTCACCATTATTTTTTATTTGTATGATGTAATGTTTTATTTGTCATTTGGATTGTTGTAAATTTGTATGTGTAAGTTACTCCGGATTGTGGAGAGTACAATAATGCAACAACAGTGTAAATAATTTGGTAAAGTAACAGCATTTGGTCGTCTATTTGAGGTCACCAGGGGCTAAGGTCTCCTCCTGGTTATTACGATGACTTGCTACGTTTGTTCGAATACAGTTTTCTTAAAAAAATGTTCGGAACTACCCTCGCATTGCAAGGATAGTACCGTGCCATTTTATTCTGCATGGGTAGCTGGTGGTGAAAGGGTACAGTACCGCCCGACATTGAAAGTAAGTACAACATTCTTCGTTATTCTTGTCAGAACAACGTATTTTTTGTAATAATAACTCAATTTCACTTAATACACCGAAGCCGGATACCAGTGTAGGAAAGAATGACAATTTATTTATTTTATTGATCACATGTGCACTCCCACAAAATAAATCCCTACATCCAATTTGGTGAGATCTGTGAAATGAGTGAATGTATGGTCGTCTGCTAACCGCAGATAGTGAATGTGAATATATGATCATCTTTGAGACGGTCCTTTGGTCACCTTTGGTGGAACCAAAGAGATGAAATTTACCTGAGCTTTGAGCGCCTGAAATGTGGCTGACCAATGGGTAACATGGTGCGCCCCCACCTCGATGGAGGTGCGAGCTGACCTGAAGGACGGCCATGTTTTCAGCACTCTGCCGCTGGATCTTGTTTTGGTAAGACCTGTCTTAGGTGTGCTCCGTAAAGACAAAAGAGTGGAGACATGGTATGCATGTGAAATACTTAAGAGTAGTTTGGAATAATAACTTCTCTATTTCAGGAACTTTTGTGGGGAGAATTAAATGTCAGGCAGGTAATATTAAGGGGATCGTAGTAATCTTCGGAAGTGACCAACGGTCACAATGAAACCACGTGTAGCAATAAGTTGAAATACTTCCGAGTGCTAAAGTTAAGCTGAATTACTGGCGTGTGTACTATAAGTTGGAAATATTTAAGAAATGGCGTGTGCAAGACTTGAAATTAGAGACAGGTACTTCCACGTGGTGAGTACTATGTGAGTCTCAATCTGTGTGTGAGACAAAGGATAAAGAGAAGTACTCGTCCATGGTATCAGTTGAGGACTCGCGTGTGTGACGAATATGTTCTTAATATTACTTTGCGTGAGTCAGCCGTCTATCCAGCAACGCCACTTGGCTTGCATTACACAGGAAGACGTGTATATATCCTCCAGAGTTCATAGTAGGAAGGAAAAGCTACGAAGTGGGTCAGTGTCGTGTGAAACTGGGATGAATTCTAATTGAAGTGGGAAAGCTGAAAGTGATGTGATTATAACGTTGTGACTATTCCTTGTGTTGTATTCCATGTTGCCAGTGTGGTGTATTTCATGTAATTTAAGTATGTGTGGTTTGTATGGGAGAGTAGCAAGATAGGTTCAGAGGTAGTGGGTTATGCATGTTCCTTTTGTACCGATCGGTCTGGAGGAAATTTTTGTGATGATGGGTGTGAGAGTCGAAGTGTGAGATATAGCAAAAGATCCACCATCCTATCCAGAAAGTGCACTGTAGTGTTACATAATTACGAGACCATAAGATAGAGAATCACCAATGTAAGGCCATGCCCACTGGGCAGAGTTTCTCATGTGCAATTGTTGTAGAAAATGTAATGGTGTGTTTAGGTTATAGAATTTATTGGAATAAAACAGATAGTGAAAAGAAAAAGATTAGTGGCCTTTTCCTTCCAACTGTATGTTATCATGATATCCAGAATTTAAAATGTGTGCACCATTCATATTCAGTGCGATGGCCACGTGTTGACCAAAGCCGTTGGGTAAGAAAGAAAATGTGCTATTGCCAGTGCTTAGTGAACAGTCAGAGTTGTGTAAATTACTAATAGTCAGATGTGCGTTTCCGTTTCGTAATATTTAAACAGGAGAATAACTTGTAACTTAATTGTGAGTACTAGAGTTAATGTTACTCGATAAATAAGAATGAGTCCACTCGCTTGGCAGACCACTCATCTTGCAGGCCTGACTGCTTAATGCCACAGTATGAGCAAGGCACGTGGGTGCCTCTCACCTTTATGTAGTGCACCACTGACCTATCAAGGGGAGTCCTGCAAATCCGCACACAGTAACTCAGGTCTAGAAACATGCAGCCACGACCGTCATAGAGTCGACAAAGCCTGTGGTTGAGATCTTCCATTCGGATCCAGTCGAAAGGACCCTAATTAATTCTGGGAACAATATTGCAAATTGCGAGCTCTGCATGCACCCGGGCTCTGACCATCAAACTATCCCTGTTTTACAAGTTATCAATTGTTCATGAGTAATGGGGGGGCATACGATAATTAGTAGGGAGGAGGGGAGGAGATCTGGGGTATCGGGTATTTTTATTATTTTGGAAGATGAAAGGTGACGTAAATAGCTGTAAAAATGTTCCATTTCCGACCCTGTTAAAAATCTGCATAGTACCGACTTTGAAATCACTTTCTTGAAAAAAAAAACACATGCTTACACTATATATTTTTCTTTTCTCTGAGGGCTAAGGGGAAGGGGACGTGCCTCCGCCCCTTGACCCCAGATATGGGTGCCCTTGTTTATCAGCCCATTGTAGAAGCTGTGAATTAATAAATGTTCTGTCCAATTTTAACTGATTTTAAGTTCTATTGCTAGTAAATTATCCCACAAATTTCTGCCTTTGTTTTCTAGGGTAAAGTTTATTGGCCCCTTCACGCTAGAAGCAGATGGGTTATCTGACAAGAAATGTGCTCAGGACGTTAGTCACCTAATCTCAGTCTTCCATGCATCCAAATGAAACAGTTATTTTGAATTTGCACCGTGATTTGTTCCTCCGCTCGGTTTTTTATCGTTATTTGTTGAACAATGGGATTCAGGGGTTTTGGATTTATTTTCAATTAATCCTTAAAATTTATTAAGTAATTTTACCTCTGGTTCTATTTAACCTACCATCTGTGATTAATTTTAGTGGTCAGTTAATTCTTGTGCAATTTAAATTCCAACCCTGTTACATTGCGTCTCGACTGAGAATAAGAAAAACATTAATCAAAACTATACATCAACACCTGTTTTAAAGAAAAATTTTATACACAAAAATATGCTGTTTTGTTTCTTCCCCACAGCTGGTTTTCACAGAAAACCTGTATATCACGAAAGTATTTATGGATTATTGGAATATGATCAGAATTCTATTATGCAGACTCAGTCATCCGAAGCAGTAATACAACCATTCGCAGATTAAAACTTTGTGGGCTAATGTACTATCCTCACAGATCCGGAGATGTGTCCATTGTATGTCTTATGCCAACGATCCTAACCGATTTGCCCATTCGCTTTAAGCGAATCAAGGTTCAGTTTACAGTAACAGTAACGAGATGAGATATTCAAATACTTACGAACTAATTTACGACCCGAGTGTTTCTACCGTGGTCAGTAGTATCTACCCTTTCACTAACTCTTAACACACAGTATCGCAAAAATTAAAACTGATTTTCTGCACTACTATATATATATATATATATATATATATATATATATATATATATATATATATATAAGTGTGTGTGTGTGTTTTCTGTGGTTTTTCTTCCTCACAGTCGATTTTACGTGAGGTAGCAAGGCACTTAAACAATTCGATAAGTCTTTCTCGTCTCACTTGTATGTTCCCCTTTCACGAACTGCTAGTGCAGAAAATCAGTTTGTACTCTTAGCACAAACACGACATATGTTCCATACTCCGAAAGTCCGTAGTTGCATTCTGTAAAAATAGTATTAAAAATCCTTAAATATGATAACAACCAAGAACGAAAACAAAGAAGTCTGTTTCATAGACATTCTATGTTATGTGTTATAATATCTAGTTTTGTATCTTCAGAGAGTATGAAGTCTCAATGAAGAGTTGAAATTTTCGTTCTGACACAATTGTCAGGGACGCCATAGATCAGGACTTATATCCAGTTGCCACAAATATTTATCAGTTGCAAACCATTGACACATTTTAGTATGTTACAAAATTCAGAAGCACACTCTGTTCCTCAAGATTTCGCGTCCGGTAGCTTGTAAGTGGAAGGACTAGGGAAGGATGAGATTAAACAGCACCCAAAACAGTGGCAAGTTTCAGAACAACATTTATTAACGTCCAAAGACATTAAGCGAAACACCGATGAAGCTATAAAAGTTGAATAGGTTAGAGAATTATCACTACTGAAACGTGAAAGTAATTTAACTTAACTGTGGAAGCCATGCCACTTAGAAAAGGAAATATGTCATTGCTTATTAAAACATGAAACTGGTTTACCAACATTGCCAACATTTAAAAATACCAAAACCCGAGATTCAGTAAGTTCATGAGAGCCCAAGAACACACTTACTAACATTAAGACCTCGGAGTTAATAAGATTAATACTAAAGTTGTGAGCCAGAATACCAAAAGTCTCCGAGGCGCAACTTAGCTAAGCTTTGGCCGATTGAACTTTTAGCAAATCGCGTTTAAAACACAAAGTAAACACAATGTATACACAGTGCCCGCCGCCACTAACCCGAACTAAAGACAGTTAACAAATCGAAGTCCTCAGAATTCCCAGCTCTCGCCTTCTAGAGCTCACGTGGGAGTCACATGTGACTGTGCAGATACTTAATACACTGAGACATCAAAGGAACTGGTATGGGCATGTGTATTCAAATACAGAGATATGTAAACAGGCAGATTACGGCACTGTGATGCAACGCCTATATAAAACAAGAAGTGTCTGCGCAGTTGTTAGATCGGTTACTGCTGCTACGATGGCAGCTTATCAAGATTTAAGTGAGTTTGAACGTGGTGTTAAAGTCGCCGCACCAGCGATGGAACACAGCATCTCCGGGGTAGCAATGAAGTGGTGATTTTCCCTTACGACCATTTTACAAGTGTACCGTGAATATCAGGATTCAATTACCGACATCGCTGCGGCCGGAAAAAGATCATGCAAGATCGGGATCAACGACGACTGAAGATAAACGTTCAACGTGACAGAAGTGCAACGTTTCCGCATACTGCTACAGATTTCACTGCTGGGCTACCAACAAATGTCAGCGTGCGAACCATTCAACGAAACAGTATCGATGTGGGCTTTCGGAACTGAAGGCCCACTCGTGTACTATTGATGACCGCACGACAAAAAGCTTTACACCTCACCTGGACCCGTCAACACCGACATTGGACTGTTGAAGACTGGAAACATGTTGCCTAGTCCTACGAATCTCATTTCAAATTGTATCGCGTGGATGGACATGTATAGATACAATTTAGTGAATCCATGGACCCTGCATGTCAGCAGGAAACTGTTCAAGCTGGTGGAAGCTCTGTAGTGGTGTGGGGCGTGTGCAGTTGGCGTGATGTGGGGCCCCCAATACGTCTAGATACAACTGTGATATGTGACACATACGTCAGCATCCCTTCTGATCACCTGCATCCGTTGTCCGCCCGCGGTAGCTGAGTGATCAGCACGACTGAATGTCAATTCTAAGGCCCTGTGTTCGATTCCTGGCTGGGTTGGAGATTTTCTCCGCTCAGGGACTGGGTGTTGTGTTCTCCTAATCATTATCATTTCATCCCCATCGACGTCCAAGTCGCCGAAGTGGCATCAAATCGAAAGACTTGCACCCGGCGAACGGTCTATCCGACGGGAGGCCCTAGTCACACGACCATTTGAATTTTACCTGCATCTATTCATGTCCATTGTTCATTCCGACGGACTTTGGAGATCCCAACAAGACAGTGCGACTCCCCAAACGTCCCGAACTGTTACATAGTGGCTACAAGAACACACGTCTGAGATTAAACACTTCTGCTGGCCACTGAATTCCCCAGACATGAACATTAATAAGAATATCTGGAATGCCTTGCAACGTGCTGTTCAAAAGAGATCACCACCCTTTCGTACTCTTAGGGATTTATGGAAAGCTCTGCATAATTCATGGTGTCAGTTCCCTCCAACATTACTTCAGACATTATTCGAGTCCATGCCACGTAGTGTGGCGCCATTTCTACGTGTTCGCGGGGCCCTACATGATACTAGGAAAGTGTACCAGTTTCTTTGACTCTTCAGTATATAGTTATCCATTAGACAAGCTGAAATCGGGGGGGGGGGGGGGGGGGGGAGAGGCAGGGCAGACATAGAGGTAGCTGCATCACGTAGCACCGTAATGCCCAAGGCAATTATATAGAGAAACTGAGATCGTAAATGCGAAATTTGCATATCAATTTGTAAGTCACTAAACAAAGTGAGAGCATTGCCCTCGGAGTGGTTTGTAATAACGAATCCTGTTAAACCGAGGTAATACGTTTAACAGATTGGAAAGGCCCCCCCACTTGATCTCTGTAAATCGGAATAAATTAAAACGCTAACAAATTTGTTTCGCGGGACCGAAACAAATTCATGAGTCGATACACGGAACAGAACCGAGCCCGCGTGGGTAGGTGTTACTGAAAAGCTGGCTAGAGGACTTCCTCCGGGCTGTGCAAGAATGCTTTTATTGGCAGGCGATAAAAGTCAATGGTTTTCCCATATTTGTATGTAATGCAGCAATATTTAAATTTCAATAGACATATCCGCCCAGGCTGGCAATCAGCAACACGATTAATAATAAAAATAAATAAAAGGTAAGTATACAGGAAAGGAATAAAGTGTAACAAACTTCACCACAATAATTTATTAAACTGTGTGGAACCAGTGCGACCCACCGGTAATCAGTTATAAGTGTCCAGCACGATAACGCAGGCCATTACATTTACATTTGGAGACAGCACGGGGGCGGCAAGCATGAAATCCTATATCAGGAGCCTGACCTGAGGCGCGGACCGGGAGGCAACGCACCTAGATATGTTGCGTCACAGAGTAATGACCAAAACAGAGCCTCCTACTGCAGCAGCAGTGGCACTGAGAAACACCAAACACTGAGGAGCAGACACCACTCAGAAATGATCCTTGCTCGGTTAAAGTTAGTCTCGAGAATTTTGAGAGTTTCCGAACGTGCTCATGGGTAAGATCTGGTGAGGTGTCGGCTGAAGAAAAAATTCCAGGTGTTGTCTGAGGCTCGGAAAGTGCAGCAAAAGGCTTCTTCCTACTTGCTCCCGTCAGAGCACGCCCGCGTCGGTCTGCTTAGTTTCCTTTTCCACATCCCTCAGGAGACAGAATCGGCAGCGAATCACAGGATCTGCTACACGGTGCCTCACGTTCGGGTAGCAAGTCGAACCGCAAACTAATGCTCCCCGCCTGCATCTCCGCGACCTCTGGTCTCCCTCACTGCACGCGGCGACCACCCGATACCAAGACCCTCCTCGTCGCTTCTCAAGCTGCACGACCCGTGCTCCGTAGATAAGCTCAAAATGGTTCAAATGGCTCTAAGAACTATGGGACTTAACATCTAAGGTCATCGGTCCCTTAGACATACGACTATTTAAACCTAACTAACCTGAGGACACCACACACATCCATACCCGAGGCAGGATTCGAACGTGCGACTGTAGCAGCAGCATGATTCCCGACTGAAGCGCCTAGAACCGCTCGGCCACAGCGGCCGGCCATAGATAAGCATGTGCGGGCGTATCGCAAGTTATCGATTCACATCGTGTTGAACACTCTTTAATATTTTATCATATCCACAAGCTTAAAAATTATTATTTTACATATGTAAATAAGTTATACAAAACTGCAACCAGTCACTTTTTGAATAATTATGTTTTATTCCATGAACCGGTTTCCGAACCTTCTCAGGTTCATCTTCAGATGGTTTCAGGAAGTTACATCATTATTTCTAGCATAATGCTGGGTGCTGGCTCTATGACAAAAAGATGGAACACACTTTAATGCATCGCCATGACTATAGCTTATCTGACGATATGGACGTAAATGTAGTTATTCCCCTACTGCGACAGTATAGGCGGCTTTTTCCGGTTAGTGAGCATCTGTCTGCCTTCAGTTTGATGTCCAGTTGTTATATCACTACACACACTTGCACACAAACTATATTAATTTACACTCTGACAGCGAGACTTTTCAGCATCCAGAATGCGCTTTACAACTGTTGCTCGTAGCAAAGATCTTGACAGAAAGATATGTCATAGGCCTACTTTGCACAGAGATGTAATTTGTTCTTCTATACATCTATTAGAGACGATATAATGGCAAATATTTTAATCAGACTGGCGATAGGATGAGAGCACAAAATAAAATAAATAAATAAATTACCACAAGAACAAACTTCAGGTGGTCTGATATCTTATTCCTATTTGTATGTTACGTATAATCCAGACAGTTTATAGCAATTCTTTTCATTTATCATGTTTGTCATTAACATGAATACTCAGAAATCAATGATACAGAGTTATTGTATCTGCAGTGAGATGCAGCTGTCTGTATGAATAGGATCTTTATATTTTTAATAACAATCCTTCATATGAACTGTTGACTTATTTCTGTTGTTATGTTAACATGATCTGGGGTATTAGCATGAGTAGATTCTGTTTATTTTAGCCAAAGGTATATGTATAAAAGTTATAGTGATTGTAATGGACTAAAGCAGTTTGTATGGCTGTACACTTTATATTTGAAAAACCATGAACAAAAGTTCTTTAACTGTTGACTTATTTTTACTCCTACATGAAAGTGATATGGAATACTGGTAAAGGCAGCTTCTGTTTGTTCCACCTAGAAGTAATATGTATAAAAGTACTGATTTGGGTTAGCAGTAGAGGGCTTTAACATTTAGAAATATAGTACAGGTTTTATTCTGTGGTAGGACATTACATTGACACCAGTGTAGTTAGGATGTAAGGAGAGGGAGGGGGAAGGTAATTGGGGGGGGGGAGGGAGGCGGTGTAAGGTTCGTTGAGTGGTCACTTGTTTTGAACTAGTAGATATTCAAAATGCTGAAGGAAAAATTTGTTTCTCAGTTCAGTTTGCTCATTGAGTAGAAAGTCAGATGCTGTATTTATGTAGATAAATATTTCAATTTCTTCATGGAATAAAACATAATTATTCAAAAAAGTGACTGGTTGCAGTTTTGTATAACTTATTTACATTCAATATACAGTCACGGTACTAAAATATCCGTAATGGATAAGCATAATCTATTATTTTACGGGTTTTATGGTGGATATTTCTTCCACTGGCGTAGTGAGGGTCATAATTGTAGTTATTAATGATGACTGGTGTCAGATACGCATGGCAGCGTCTCCTGAACCTAACAGCCACGTCTTTCTCGTAACAGTCATGAAACACTGGTTAAAAAGTTTAGGAACACTCCACACGTCTATTAGAAGTGTATCACTTACTCTTAACGGTATCTGTTCTTCTTCATCCGTGTTTCTACCAGTCTCCTACTACACTTTATCCCACATAATCTTTATTTTGTTACCTGATGTATCTATTTTCCTTATGCACTTGTTTTGTTGTCTGTATTACTATCACGAATATTTTGCGTTATGTGCTGTGACGAGCTGTAGCATCAATATCAGAGCTGTTTCTGACTGCCACAGTTTCCTTTTTCTCTTACTGAATACCTGTAATCCTTGAGTAATCCTTCGCTTCTTTATCGACTGATCTAATCTGGGCTAGTTTTGGGAGAAAACAATTTTTAAAAAAGGCAGGAGACGTATTTTTAAAATTACCAAATTTTTTATGCATGCTTTACACATTTGTACGCCGCTCCAATTGATGACTTTGAGGAGTTTGTTAAAATAATACATTTTCGGAAACTTAACCTCCGTCTTGAACAGAGATTCAGTAGATTTTATACCCTGATCAGTATCAATATCTAACGAAAAGGGACTTAATGTCGTCCTCTGACAAGTCGTTGACTACTGGTTTTGTTGTGTAGTTCACTGGACCTTTCTATGAAGATATTATCAATTTATGCTCTTGAGCGATTAGGATGTTGTAATGATGTTGCTTTAACTTGCTATGAAAGCGGGTTAAAAGCTGTGAGCTGTCTGGGGAAGTTAACCTTGCATTACTGCGCAACTATTTCACCTGTGTATCCAGTCTAGCTTACCAAATTCCCAACCAGACTAACATTAATTATAATCTTTTAGTACTCATCTTACGATAACCGGTGATATATATATATATATATATATATATATATATATATATATATATATATATATATATATATATATATATATATATTTCAATGATCAATGTTAAAATAAATTTCCAAATATAAACTGATTTATTTATTTTTATTTAAATTGTCATATATATATATATATATATATATATATATATATATATATATATATATATAAATCAGTTTATATTTGGAAATTTATTTTAACATTGATCATTGAAATTTCAGCATATTAAACTTGATTCATAACTAAACTGCTGCCTTATTTAGGATTGTGAAAATGTGAGTTTCTAATCTTACAGAACACATCAAATATGGAGCCAAGATTGGGAGACTGCATGCAGCACTGCATTCAAAGAATAACACACAAAGAACGTTGAAACATATGCAAGAGGAAATTAACCACAACCAACCGATTCAGTTTTCACCCAAACAAGTTACGTTCGTAGCGCAATCCTGTCCGTCATGAAATTACCACACACTGGTATACTAAATTCATACTAACTCTCTGTGAAATCTTCCCGAAAAGAATAGCTGAGGGCTACTTTGATGCTTTCACCACATGCTTCACGTGGTCAACTTGGTTTACACGAAGAGTGTAACTCCACAATAATTTTGATAATTAAAATAAATTACATCGAAACGCAATTTACTAAAGAAAAACCTCGAACTGGGTACTATCGTCTTACTATTAACCTGATGGGTCTCACAAAGTACACCCCACGTGGATTGAACATAAAGAAAAGTTGATATATTGAAAAATATTGTCAAGACGAGACGTTATAATCACACGAGCATTCGCATTTAAGATTGATGATCTTAGTTAGAGTTACTGATCAACACGTGGTTCCACTTTACTCACAAAGTAGTGACAAAGCAACTACCGGAAGATATTCTGAACTTCACACGCGAATCAAACTGCGTTGCAATTTAAGATAACATTAGATATTTTAGAGCTAAACCTGAAATAAAGGTTATTAAATTTTCAGTTAGGCTCAAGATATCCATTGTCCTACGAACTTAGCAGACACGCACTTAGCTGGAGATCTTACCACTTCAGACGCTCGCCGCGGACAGACTGCCTGGGCCCCTGCTGAGCGTGCTTAACAGATACAAACGGAAGTGACCAGAGAGGCAGCTTCCTATACCAACATGACAAGGGACAGACAGGACCATACTAAGAATAGAAACCGCTCTGCTTTTAGGAAGCGTAGCTACCTGTTCTGATGTTGGTCCTATTGTTCTCTAGCAGACAGGCTTGTCTGCTACCATCCAGCATGCAACTAGAAATACATTTGCTCATTCATCCTCTCACACAGAAGGGAAGGGGGATGACAGTATCTTATCATATACAGTATATAAAAGAAAGCGGATGCAGGTTCCGTATGAGACTGTGTGACATGAATTACATATAAACTGTGTTTTAAAGTGTAATAGTGTGACAGATTGTTCTTGTTTATGTGTGAAAGTAACACGTTTCACTGCTCAATCTCCTTCCAGATAGTCAGAAACACCACAGTAAATTTAGAAGAGGAATTTATGCCGTAAATGACAACAGATTTAAGAAATTAACATGAAAGGAATCCAACAGAGACCTTTCAATGTTTAATGCAGGAATTAATTGAATTTTAAAGTTACTGATTGCAACAAATTCCTATTGGAAAAGTTTTTAAGAAAATCTACATTAAAATCACCAGCACTCACTATTTTTGTGTGTTTTACTGTTAAATAGGCCTATAGAGCTTCCAGAAGATTTACGGACACATTAAAATTACCTGCAGGCGCTGCATATAAACTTATTATAACGTAAATTTAATATGAATTCCACTTCTGTGGCGCATAACTCTGTATCCCGCTCTTGGCAAAATTTATGAATGTGTTCTCAAATTTATGAAAATTCATGATGAATGTGACAATGTCTCCTTTTTTCCATTTCTGCTCTACAAAACTGAAATGCTAACCTAAATCTTGTAGCACTTAAGACATCTACAACAGTGTTCACATGATGATCAGTCAGGTAGATTATATCAGCTGGGTTTGATTACTCTAGTTCAGCAATGCAATACGTAGTTCATTAACTCTGCTTCACAGTTCTTGATATAAAGATAGCTGGCGTGTTGTATTGCCCGACATATAATGTGTGACAATAAAATTTCTGCTGATTGGTGAAATTTTTTAACCAATAGCTGATTATGGTGCTGCAATAAGCCAGAATTATGTAGCTTAGTTCCTTTCTCATACTGAAGGTTTGTTTCAATTCTAACCTCTCGTAAGTCTTTATTTCTTTCTGTTTCCCCTATCCTAAAAAAATGTGCTGCTCTGACAAATAGACTGAAGACAAACTCTGTATATGAGACCGCGATCATTTCACTTTTAGCACTTTTATTTTCACAAGTCCGTCTTGATCACAGAGATTTCTTTACACTTTATGACCGGTCTCGGCTTATCGCCATCTTCAGATCTGTTGTAAATATAAATATTGTGTAAGCGACCAGATTCAATTAATTAAGATCAAATCTATACAAGTCTTAGTGATGGATGAAATATAAATTATAAAATATTTATAGCCACGTATGGCAGTCATACATACCGTTAAAATATATTCTAATATAAATCATCGTCAAGTTAAAAATGTGCGTGCTAATACTAAGACTGCGTCAGTATTTATATAAAACCCTAATGCCAGCAGAGGTCACTTTAGCCAGAGTACACAGTGAACCAGTGTCGCCAATATAAAGATTAAAATACGGTATGCATTGTCTTTAGTTAAAAATTTTCCCCCTTGGCTAAACGAGTGTCTGTCATTAAAAGCATATACAGGTATACCATATGTGAAACTGGACTCATATTTGAAATCCATAAAAAGTACGGATAATTTACAATGCAGCCCTTAGCCTGGTTAGGTAACATACAACTTTTATGACTGCCAGTATGAAAAGTATAAAATAAAAAATAAAAAATCACAAAATCTTCTATCCTAAGATCAATTAACAGTGAACGAAATCATAATACAATTAATAAATTAGTGTTCCTTAGTTAAAATAGAATATTGATAATCAATATTGTATTAGAGTGTAGTATCGATGGTGAATATGTCGTGGCTTCTCTGCATGACTTCCTTCTTTCCTGTGGTTGAGCTAGCGGAGGACGGCCCGGTTTCCTCGTTGCCGGCGGCCGACACACGCCAATCCGCTGGGGTGCTCCACGCTACTCAAACTAGTAGGTCTCTGAATATATCAAAGTAAGCATTCAGCTTAAACTCGTTCTGTTCATTATTTGTACTTTTTATGGATTTCAAGTATAAGGCTAATTTCACAAATAGCATATGTTTTTAATGGCAGACGCTCGTTTAGCCAAGGGGGAAATTTTTTTAACTAAAGACAATGCATACCGCATTTTAATTTTTATATTGGCGACCCTGGTTCACTATGTACTCTGGCTAAAGTGACCTCTACTGGAATTAGTGTTTTGTATAAATACTGACGCAATCTGAGTATTAGCACGCACATGTTTAACTTTACGATGATTCATATCGGCAAATTTTAACGGTATGTATGACTGCCATACATGGCTATAAATATTTTATATTTCATGCATCACTAAGACTTGTATAGATTTAATCTTAATTAATTGAACCTGGTCGCTTACACAATATTTATATTTACAACATATCTTAAGATTTCGATAAGCTGAAACGGGTCATAAAGTGTAAAGGAATCGATGACATCA
This sequence comes from Schistocerca nitens, assembly GCF_023898315.1. Classification (NCBI taxonomy): domain Eukaryota; kingdom Metazoa; phylum Arthropoda; class Insecta; order Orthoptera; family Acrididae; genus Schistocerca; species Schistocerca nitens. Next base: position 703,337,709 of record NC_064617.1, on the reverse strand, counting down.
AATGACTTGTGAAAATAAAAGTGTTAAAAATAAAACGATCGCGGACGCATATACAGACTCTATGTTTCAATTGATAAGTTTGTGCCAAGTCAGGCTAGAAATGACGTAAAACTGTTTCTTAAAATAAAAATACGCATTATGAAGGATAGACTATAATGAAAATAATTTTTAACAAATTTTGTTCGGATGAGGAGATTGTTCCTAAATACGTTAATGTGAGGATTAATAATAATTCTGCAGCAGCGGTACGTGTGAAACGTAAAAGTGAGATTCTATGGATAAGGACTGAGATTAGGTAAGCATACAAGAGTAAGGAAAAATGCAGTTTAGAAGCTTTCCGAAACAATTACTTATAGGCACGGCACTCTCGCCGTTACAATTTTCATGTGTTTTTAAAGGTATTAATAAGGTAGTGGACAATGAGTAGAAAAAGATTTCAATGAGACATAGGAAGAAAATCACTAATTTACAGGCGCTAAATAATGTAAGAATAGAGAAAAAAAGGGGAAGGCAAGCATGAATTTGCAAACAGAGTGGTTAATCTCACGAACATATATAATGACGAATAATGAAATGGTTCTTTTGAATAAGGGTTTGCATTTTAGTATTACTCCGAAATTGAGCCCAGGCATAATTAAAAATACTACTGTGGAGGTAAAAGTTGTGTGTGACGTGGCTAAACTCTATAAGTTTGATCAAATGGACATAGCAGTAAAAACTAACAAATGTCCATCTGCAGTAGGTCGTCACGAATGAAATATTGCAAAATATGCAGAAGCACTTAAAAGCCTACATCAAAAATTGGAAACGGATAAGAGAGCAGACAAAGGTAATTCGGTTGTCATAATTTATGATTGTGATTACACTCAAAAAACCGAAAAATTCATTGCCGATAATAACACAGTTGAAGTTAAGAGAAATCCTGTGAACAAATTCCAGTCAGATATAAGGAAAGTAATTGACAGCAGTATATTTTTGTTTCCGGATGTAAAAGAGAAACATACATTAAAAATGATGCACCCGTTCATTCCTGTGCTTCGTTCACAAATTAAGTTGCACAAGAAAGGGAAACCGATTCGACCGATTATTAATAATAGGTCGTGTCCCAATTAACAAAACTGAACTGTGAATGCAACAAGAGACTAAGAGCAGCATATACTTATAAAAAGTCATTCAATGTCAGGAATAGTTATGAATTGGCGAATGAGATTAAAGATGTACGGATCCCCGATGGAGCTACATTGGCTTCTTTTGACATCATTAACCTATATACTAACGTCCCAACTGTTGGAAATTTTGGAACTTGAGCTGTCATTTAATTATCTTAAGTTTAACAAGATTTTTTATCAGAAGGACGGGCTCGCAATGGGCAACAGTTTGTCTGTTACTTTAGCTGAAACATTTACAAATGAGCTATAAACTAAGTTTTTTGAACAAAATCCTGACGTCTGCGAGAAAATTGTCTATTACAGACGATATGTAGATGAAATTACACTACTGTACAAAGGAGACGAAAGTGAAATACGCGGGATAGCAGAAAGGAGGGGTGAGATGCACGAAAAAATTAAATACACAGTGGAATTGGAAGAAGAAGGACGTGTAGGTTTTTTGGATCTTAGGCTAACTACAAGAGATGGAAGACATAAAATTAGCATATTTAGGAAGACAACAGCCACTGACACTATTATAAATGCAAGGTCCTGTTACTCCAGTAAGCATAAATGGGCATACTTCAGAGCTACGTTTAACATGATACTAAAAGCTGCCGCTTACCCCTAATGACGAGATAGAGGAATTAAGTGTGATTAAATAAATGGCTAGGGCACAAGGATACAAAGATCGTGACGTAATGAAACTTTATTATAAACTAAAATCAAAAACATGTGACAGGAAGAAGCCAATAGAACCACAGGGCAAGAAGTTTGTGGTTATGTCATACAATGGTGAGTTTTCAGGTAGAATTGCGCAGGCCTTCGGAAAAACGAAAATAAAAATTGCCTTTCAAAAAAAAGGTACGGTTGGTTTTAAGATACGGCACAAAGTTGCCAACGACGGCAATAAATATATTGATCTGGTGTTTATAAGATTAGCTGCCAGGACTGTGATAAATTTTTCATCTGTTAGACAGGAGGAAATTTAAAGACTCGTTTTAGAGAAGGTACATATAATCAAAATAAGAGTGCTTTCGGCACACATTTGGACAGAGAAAGACATTCGGTAGGATGTATAGGTAGTAATATGAAAGTGTTGCATAGGGCGCCAAAGGGACAGTTACTGAACCTGCTAGAAGAAATGGAGATTTATGTGCACATAAAGCAACAACCGGCATTACTGCTGAACGAACAGAACGAGTTTAACCTGAATGCTTTCTTTGATATATTCAGAGACCTACTAGTTTGAGTAGCGTGGAGCACCCCAGCGGATTGGCGTGTGTCGGCCGCCGGCGACAAGGAGACAGGGCCGTGCTCCGTGAGCTCAACCACAGGAAAACAAGGCAGTAATGCAGAGAAGCCACGACATATTCACCATCGATACTACACTCTAATACAATATCGATTATCAGTATTCTATTTTTAACTAAGTAACACTAATTTATTAATTGTATTATGATTTAGTTCACTGTTAACTGTTCTTAGGATAGAAGATTTTGTGATTTTTTTTATTTTTATTTTTTATTTTATACTTTTTATACTGGTAATCATGAAAGTTGTATATTCCCTAACCAGACTAAGGTCTGTATTGTATATTATTTGTACTTTTTATGGATTTCAAGTTTGAGTTTAATTTCATGTATAGTATATCAGTATTGTGATTCTTGACTTTCTCCCGGCGTATTTGATAATAAAAATATCCACGGGTGTACTGCCGGTCTACAGTGTCCAACGGGCACAATATTTCGGCGATCATACATGTCGCCATCATCAGGTGAACTGACGGACTGAGCTCCTGTGAACGTGCCGGCACGGAGATCCGTACACTATGGCTGCTCAGGGAGAACTGGGTTCGGTCGCGGCGGCGGCCGATTTAAATACCCTCCGCCCGCGGCGCGCTCACTCCGCCGTCCGCGCCACGCGCCACGGTCGCGCGGTGGAACAGATTGCGACGGCGTCTGAAATGACGTCGGTGTTATGGTTCTGTCCGCCGTGGTCGTCACAACTATACATTTGCTCGATTTACTCTTGATTAACCCAATCGCTGGTTCCCAAGCCTTGCTAAGATTATAGCCACAGTCACGGTTTATGAGGTCGTCATTGGTGCGAATTTCGATGGCCTCTCTAACAACGCTGTCCCAGTATCTTGACGTCTGTACCAGAATCCTCGTGCGTTCATAGCGTGATTTTCCGACAAAAAATGTTCAGCGACCGCCGACTTGCTCGGATACATCAGTCGAGTGTGCCTCTGGCGTTCACGCCATCGATCCTCGACGGTACGCATCGTCTGACCAATATACGACTTGCCACATTGACACGGAATCTGGTACACACCGGCCTACCTCAAACCGAGGTCATCTTTGGCGCTCCCCACCAGTGCACGAGTTTTATTCGGAAGACAAAACACAGTTCCGACCCGGTGTTTTTTCAAAATGCGGGCGATTTTCCCCGAGAGTGCGCCTGTATATGGGATAAACGCAGTGCCTACCTCCTCCCTCGTGATTTCATCCATCTCCACAGGTTGTGCTGTAGTGGTTGGGCGGAGGGCACGTTGAATATGGCACTCGGAGTACCCATTTTTTCGAAATACAGTTCTCAAATGTTCCAATTCCTGGGGTAGACTCTCTGCGTCAGAGATAGTGCGCGCCCTATGTACTAGAGTTTTAAGTACCCCATTCCTCTGTGCAGGGTGGTGGCAGCTGTCTGCGTGCAGATACAGATCAGTGTGCGTTGTCTTCCGATACACCCCATGACCTAGGGTGCCGTCAGGCCTTCTCTTGACCAAGACGTCAAGGAAAGGTAGTTTACCCTCCGTTTCAGTCTCCATAGTGAATTTGTTGTTGGAAACCTACTTGCTTTTTCCGTTACGTGGACGACACGTTCGTCATCTGGCCACATGGTATGGATAAACTCCTTGACTTCCTTACACATCTAAACTCCATACACCCCAACATCAAATTCACTATGGAGACTGAAACGGAGGGTAAACTACCTTTCCTTGACGTCCTGGTAAAGAGAAGGCCTGACGGCACCCTAGGTCATGGGGTGTATCGGAAGACAACACACACATTGCTCTGTGTCTGCACGCAGACAGCTGCCACCACCCTGCACAGAGGAATGGGGTACTTAAAACTCTAGTACATAGGGCGCGCACTATCTCTGACACAGAGAGTCTACCCCAGGAATTGGAACATCTGAGAACTGTATTTCGAAAAAATGGGTACTCCGAGTGCCAGATTCAACGTGCCCTCCGCCCAACCACTACAGCACAACCTGTGGAGATGGATGAAATCACGAGGGAGGAGGTAGGCACTGCGTTTATCCCATATACAGGGGCACTCTCGGGGAAAATCGCCCGCATTTTGAAAAAACACCGGGTCGGAACTGTGTTTTGTCTTCCGAATAAAACTCGTGCACTGGTGGGGAGCGCCAAAGATGACCTCGATTTGAGGAAGGCCGGCGTGTACCAGATTCCGTGTCAATGTGGCAAGTCGTATATTGGTCAGACGATGCGTACAGTCGAGGATCGATGCCGTGAACACCAGAGGCACATTCGACTGATGTATCCGAGCAAGTCGGCGGTCGCTGAACATTGTTTGTCGGAAAATCACGCTATGGAGTATGAACGCACGAAGATTCTGGTACAGACGTCGAGATACTGGGACAGCGTTGTTAGAGAGGCCATCGAAATTCGCACCAATGACGACCTCATAAACCGTGACTGTGGCTATAATCTTAGCAAGGCTTGGGAACCAGCGATTGGGTTAATCAAGAGTAAATCGAGCAAATGTATAGTTTTGACGACCACGGCGGACAGAGCCATCACACCGTCGTCATCTCAGACGCCGTCGCAATCTGTTCCACCGCGCGACCGTGGCGCGGGGCGCGGACGGCGGAGTGAGCGCGCCGCGGGCGGAGGGTATTTAAATCGGCCGCCGCCTCGACCGAACCCAGTTCCCCCTGAGCAGCCATAGTGTACGGATCTCCGTGCCGGCACGTTCACAGGAGCTCAGTCCGTCAGTTCACCTGATGATGGCGACATGTATGATCGCCGAAATATTGTGCCCGTTGGACACTGTAGACCGGCAGTACACCCGTGGATATTTTGATTATATCAGTATTGTTTTTAATAATGGCAGACGCTCGTTTAGCCTAGGGGGAAAATTTTTTAACTAAAGACAATGCATACCGCATTTTAATCTTTATATTGGCGACACTGGTTCACTATGTACTCTGGCTAAAGTGCCCTCTGTTGGCGTTAGGGTTTTGTATAAATACTGAGGCAATATGAGTATTAGCAGGCACATGTTTAGCTTGACGATGATTTATATCAGAATATTTTAACGCTATGTGTTACTGTCATACATGGGTATAAATATTTTATATTTCATATCTCATGCATCACTAAGACTTGTATAGATTTAATCTTAAATAACTGAACGTGGTCCCTTACATAATATTTATATCTACAACAGATCTGAAGATGGCGATAAGCCGAAACCGGTCATAAAGTGTAAAGAAATCGATGTGATCAAAACGGACTTGTGAAAATAAAAGCTCTGAAATATGTAACCACTGGTACTTTATCACTCTTCTTAGAGCTCCTACCAACTACGTCCTCAATCCACCTTAGGTTTTCTGCTGTTAGCGCAATCAGTTTATCACTGCCTTTCCCTTGGAGGTGAAAGCCATGCCTAGTATAATCCCATCTTCTGTGAGAATCAATAAGAGCCGTTTTGTTACCCTACCCCGACATAAGCTCCAAGTCCACCTGAAAAATAAGTCTGCTGCCAAGAAGTTCAGTAGAGGTCATTCATGCCGTCTGAGAACAAATTAAGTCTCAACATTCGTATTTCCCGATGCTGATGGAACCTTTGCCAGGTCACATTTTATACCGTGTCTCTATCAGCACTATTGCCTGGCCCATTCACAGGAACTATGATGTCTTCTTTGGTGAAGTCTTTGCAAAATGATCTTATATCCTTTGTCACCTAAGCCAGATTAGAATTAGGTTTCAAAAAGCTGGTGATCTGGTACGTTCATCTTAGTTCGTCCAGCAAAACATGACCTTCACCTCCAGCATGAGAAATATCCAATAACAAAGCTGTCTTTCTTTTTACTGAGTTATATACATGTGGAACAGAACATATTCTTTGGATCAGATGCACACGACTAGCCTCCAAGATGACCAGATCCCGAAAGGACCCTCACCGCTTCCCCTCTCCTCCACCCTATTATCTTCTTCCCCTTTAAATCGGTGTTTGGTTAGATGAACCGTTACGGAAAAACTTCCCATAAGGGTCATCTGGTTATTGTTCGTTTATTGTACCATCAGGGGAACATAATCTCATTTAAAGAGCTCTAAAGATTCTTAACTATTTTTGTACAAGGCAAGAGACATGAGAGCATGCGGACATTGCTATCAATTACCTTCAACATCATTTATAATGTTTATTTAGCCATGTGTTTGTTTATAAGTTATTATCTTAACTCTACAACACACAAATACGTATGGCTTAAAGAAAAATAATATCAACTGCAATGAAACAAAGTGTGAAATGGAATTTACAGTCGCCTTAAAAGATAAGTTTTAATTTTGCATAGATGCGTCGCCTCAGTGGAAATAGTCAGTCGACTGTTTCAACACCCTCATAACAACACAAACGAGTGGCATTTCATCAACCTATTTTAATATTTGAAGTGAATTTTGTAATATCAGTTTCAACCTGTGATTTGCAGTGACAGAATTTTAATATTCGCTGCGACAGACTAACAGATGCAAAAAAATACCAAGCGAGAATGATGAAACGTATTTCGTGTACAAGAAATGTACCGGAACAAGTGTTTTCGGTCGCCTGTTATTTTGTAGCGACACATGGCACCCGCCAGGAAACATTTGCTCGTATTACGGACAGCTGTGTGACGTCCCACTGACGCGCGAAAACATCACACGTTCGTCCTGTGCATAACGCTTCGACAGCTGGTGAAATCGCCAACGGCGCGAATAATTTATGCAATTGTTGCGGAATAAAAGGCCATTAATTATTTTTTTACTGTTCCCTCACATTTAAAAAACTCGATGATGTATAAGAAAATTTCTGCTACTCATGTTACATCCAACACACCTCCATATAAAATGTATATCTAAATTATAATCTCCTTAGAGGTCCCTATGACAGTCATAGGCAAGTGCATTCGAATAGTCTGCTGAATACATTTCAACATTTCAGAATTCATATTGAGGTAAAAATATCATACCCTTTTTTTCATTTCAGGCTGTATGAACTTGAGCGATTTGTTAGGTTGTTTCCCACCGTTCACCAACAAGTTCCGTTGAAAAAATATGTCTTCTGTCTGCACAGGGTCTTCCGTGATGTTGTTCCAAACTTTCTGGGATGGAGAAGGGTAAATGTATAAATTTGAGGTAAGGACCTTGGTCCGGAAACGACTGAGTCGAAAGTTATAAGCGAAAATCGTTCTGATACTTCCGACAGTTGAATACATGCACTTGTATTGTTGCTGCTAATGCAATAGGGTAGACAACTTCCAGAGGTGGCAGTATGGACCACACCAAGAAAAAATCTCTAGTAAATATAGGCTCTAAAACACATATCGTTAAGAGCTGTGAGCACTTGTTTCTTTGATACTTTCAAACACGTATCTTCTAGTGCAAGCTCTTTGGCTTCGATATTTTTCAGGAGATAGTATGAATAGAAATAGAAAAGAATTTGCAATAAATTTGGGCTCTAAAATGCAAACCGTCCGAACTAAGGGCAATTGTTACTAAAAGAAATGTGTTTCACAATAGCACAGAGTTCAGTAGAAGAAATGTGCTTCAGTGTAGATAGATGAACATGTGCTCGTAGCTCTTCAGGTTAGCAATGGAGTACAGTACTACTGTTGCAGAAGACTCAGTTATGCAGGAACAGCAGTCCAGCGGACAACGAGGCTTCATTGTAACTGCCGCCATGCAATCATCTACGATTAGGTGACAATCCACATTGCATGAAAGTACAAAACACTGCCAAACTGAACGCAAACTACATGGCTTCATGGGTATTATTAACTATCATCCACTATTGATTAAATCCATTCAGCCTGTTTTTGCAACCTCTGATACTCACCCAACGAAGGTTTGAAGGTTGGATCTCTAAACGCGTGTGAAATATTCACGAGATACAGAAAGCTGTTTACAGATAGAGGATATTCGGAAAGATTCGCGCTTCAGTATGTCTGCCAGCACTGTCAAAATCAGTTCACCACTGTGGCTCCTCTAACAATAACTCTCAACGCTTTGTTATTGGCGTGGTAAGTCAGTTATAAGCCTCAGGTTCTAGACATTTTAAACCGATGCAATAAGCTTGTAATATTTAAATTTTGGCGACAACGCTGTCAATAGAAATTCACAAGTGTTGATCTGATTACACAACCTTACACTTCCGAACATTGCCGGCAAACATATATGTTGGAGTAAATACAGTTGTAATTCTTCGTATGCTCATTGCATGACAGCGCCACTAAGATCTTGCAACCTTCAACTCTGCTGTAGACTCGCTGCAGGCTTGCTTGCCTGTCATGGGTTAGCCTCCTCATTTACTGGATGATATCCTTTCGTGTCTTTGAATACTTTTAAACTAATTTACAACCAATATATTGGTCTTTACTTTTTCCGTGTGCTTACTGACGACTGTGTATCACATATTTTACAATGTTATTTGCTTTTTGTCTACTTATCCTCCCACATTTTAAACTATTTTCTTTTCCCACCAAATATTTCAACCACTCAGAAACAACCTAGGCTTCAAAACTTTACGCTCACCTCACTTGCACATTCGAGAGTCTTTAACTCATAATGCAACTTTTTGACACAGCAGAATATTCCACTGCGTGGGTGTGTGAGGAGGGGAATTAGCTACTGCGTCCGGACCTTCGTAACGTAAACGTCGCAGCACCCGAAACCCTTTAAAAACTGGGATGAAAAGGTGTCGATTATCAGCAATCGAAACAGCTACAGATAGCGCCAAATTCACTGCCGGGAAAAAATCGCAACATCAACAGTGATTTGTAGGACTTAAACAACAGTTGGTAGGCGTGTTTCTAGATCTCGGAGACGAAGTCTGCTCAGATTTCGCGCCATTCGCGTAAAACACGCGCTAGTAGCGCCAGCATGAGGATGCAGGTCAGGTTTGCTTTAGATACAATCTGTAACGGCCGTGAGCGTTAGTTACCTTTGAAATTTGGCGTGGTGAATTGTTTAACTCGACTAATACACCGTTTGTCAACACCTCACTCACAAGGGGAGGCCACGACGTTCGGCAGGCGGATTTACTGCAAACTACGTACAGTCGTAGTACTCCATGAGGACAACAAAATGTGTAAGCATAGCGCGTACTTCTCAGGCGTTAGAGAGAAAATCGCAAGATAATCTCAGTCGTCAAGTATATATCTGTGCGTGGTCATTTTTACCATGAAGCGGCGGCAGCCCAGTGGTGTCGCGTGGGATTAGCAAAGCGGTCTAGGGCGCTGCAGTCATGGACTGTGCGGCTGGTCCCTGCGGAGGTTCGAGTCCTCCCTTGGGCATGGGTGTGTGTGTTTGTCCTTAGCATGGTACTCAGCATGTTCGGTCAGAGGGTTAGCTATCCTCTGTAATAAAAAAACTGAGTTAATGGATCAACGACGAACTGAAACGGGTGTCTTGCAACGTCCGCCCCGAGCACATACAACGAACGAAAACGAGCAAAATGAGATTTTAAAAAAAGTGGCTAGCGTTCACGCCCTGTAATGGCTAGATCTCTGGATCGAGTCCCGTTAGTCAGTTTTTTTTAATTTCTAACAGTCATTTTATTTACTATTTATATTACAATTGATATAATGGGAAAATAAATATAATCGGATGAACTTTTATTACATTTACAATGTTACTTGACAGTCTACAAATTTTTATTATCACAAATAATACAATATCCATAACTATCGACTAGTAAACGACCAAACGCATAAAGTGATGCTAAAAATATATGCTTGTCCGTGATTTAAGAAATCCCTCATACCTGGAAGAAGCCCGAAAAGACTTGTTACCTCCAAGTTTTGCCCGGCACAGACGGCTTTCGAAAGATGTACAAATTAATCGTCGCTTTCGACATTACAAGATGCAGGATGGTATTTTTCGTAAAAACATAGAAAACATAAAGTTAAACGGCATCAGCTGCATTGAATAAATGCTATGTTTCCGCTTACGCAAGATCTTTTGTGGTTTTCCGTGGAAAAACAAACCTCGTTAACGTTTTCAAAAACCTCTCTTTCAGCCGATAATTTGGAAGCAAACCATGCATAACGCAGCATTTCCTTAAATATCGGATCTGATAATTGGTCATGCAGTATCGAGTGTATTTTAGCAGCGTTTTCACGAGAAGCAGTTTCTCGTTCTCTTTCGATTAAACACGAACAATTTTGAAGACACGGTAAGCATACATTTTCAGTATCACTTTACGCGTCTGGTCGTTTACTAGTCGAGAATTATGAGTATTATATTATTTGTTGTAACAGAAATTTGTAGACTGCCAAATAACATGGAAAATTTAATAAAATTTCATCCGACTACACGTATTTCCCCATTATAGCAACTGTAATATAAATAGTGGACTAAAGAAAATGACTGTGTTAGGGAAAAAAACTGACGAACGGGACTCGACCCAGCGAGCCAGCTGTTACAGGGCTCGAACGCTAACCACTCGGCTGCCACCGGCTGGTAAAAATGGCCACGCACAGTTGTTCAAAAAGTCAGTATAAATTTGAAAACTTAATAAATCACGGAATAATGTAGATAGAGAGGTAAAAACTGACACACTTGCTTGGAATGACACGGGGTTTTATTAGAACCACCCTTCATTGCTAGACGCGTGAAAGATCTCTTGCGCGCGTCGTTTGGTGATGATCGTGTGTTCAGCCGCCACTTTCGTCATGCTTGGCCTCCCAGGTCCGTGCGATTATTGGCTTTGGGGTTACCTGAAGTCGCCAGTGTATCGTGATCGATCGACATCTCTAGTGGTGCTCAAAGACAACATCCGACGCTAATGCCTCACCATAGCTCCGGACATGCTTTACAGTGCTGTTCACATCATCATTCCTCGACTACAGCTATTGCTGAGGAATGATGGTGGACATCTTGAGTATTTCCTGTAAAGAACATCATCTTTGCTTTGTCTTACTTTGTTATGCTAATTATTGCTATTCTGATCAGATGTAGCGCCATCTGTTGGACATTTTTTGAACTTTTGTATTTTTTTGGTTCTAATAAAATCCCATGTCATTCCAAGCATGTGTGTCAATTTGTACCTCCCTATCTACATTATTGCGAGATTTATTCAGTTTTCAAATTTATACTGACTTTTTGATCACCCTGTATACTTGACGACCGAAATTATCTTGCGATTTTCTCACTAAAGCTTGAGAAGTACACGCTACTGCTTACACATTTTGTTGTCCTCATGGAGTACTACGAGTATGCGAAGTTTGAAGTAAATGCGCCTTCCAAATGTCGTGGCCTCCCCTTGTCAGTTTGAACGAGATCGTGTAACAGGGCTACGACAAGATGGATGTTCGTTCTACGATATTGTAGAAAGACTTGCCAAAAATGTAGCCACTGTACATGGCTGCTATCAGCGGTGATCACGAGAATGTACGGTCACAAGAAGCCGGACTCCTGAAGACCGTCCGCAGCTCGTGGTCGTGCGGTAGCGTTCTCGCTTCCCGCGCCCGGGTTCCCAGGTTCGATTCCCGGCGGGGTCAGGGATTTTCTCCGCCTCGTGATGACTGGGTGTTGTGTGATGTCCTTCGGTTAGTTAGGTTTAAGTAGTTCTAAGTTCTAGGGGACTGATGACCCTAGATGTTAAGTCCCATAGTGTTCAGAGCCATTTGAACCAGTCCTGAAGACCACGTGGTATTACCAAGAGGGAAGACCGTTGCGTTCGGTGTACAGCTCTGGCGAATCGTACTGCATCTCTAGCAGCAATCTGAGCATCAGATCGCACCAAAGTGGCACAACGAACTGTTATAAATCGATCACTTTAAGGACAGCTCCGAGCCGGACGCCCTGTGGCAAGCATATCACTGGTCGCAAGCCACCCACTTCAGTGGTGTCAAGCGAAAGCTCTTTGAATGGCAGGACGGAGGTCTGATGAGTTTTCCGATGAAAGCGGATCCTTTCTCGGTGCCAGTGATGGCCATGTGTTTGTTAGGAGGTCGGTTGAGGACCTGCAACCAACCTGCATATCTCCTGGACACACTGACCTCTAACTGGAGTTATAGTTCGGGGCTCCATTTTGTGTGACAGCAGGAGCACACTAGTGGTCATCCCACGCACCCTGACTGCCAGTTTGTACGTCAGTCTGGTTATTCGACCCATTGTGCTGCCATTCATGAAGAGCTTTTCAGGGGTATTTTCCAACAGAATTATGCTCGCCCACATACCGCTGATGTAACCCAAAATACTGTATAGAGTGTGAACATCTTAACCTTGGCTTGCTCGATCACCAGATCTGTTTCCAAACGAGCACATATGCGACATCATCGGACGACAACTGCAGCGTCATCCACAACCAGCAGTAACTGTCACTGTATTAGTCAGTAAAATTCTTCTGGGTTCGAGCCCGCATTGTCAGCTGTAAAATTCCGACGTTTCGGCGACTGTTGCAAGACGCCTTCCTCAGGGTGTACCAAGTGGAACAGGCATGGAACTCCATCCCACAAACCTACATCCGGCACCTGTACAACACAATCTATGGACGTTTTCATGTTTCCATTCAACATTCTAGTGCTTACACCAGTTATTACTGTACCAGCATTTCACATTTGCAGTGACTTTTCCTCGCGGGTGCATTAACCTGTGATCTTCCTATGTTAATCACTTACTTACCTAGCCAATCACTTACTTACCTAGATAAATGTATTCTCGAAATTTCGTTATTCTGTATTAATTATTTTTTTGATCTTACGATGTTTTTCTGTCGGTGTAGCTTGGCAGCTGTGCAGAAACGCGGTCTCGTTCTCAGCGCTGGGCAAGTCCAGCACTTTTTCCCGAACCGGCGGCCACATTAGTTTACCGTCGCTTGCTGAGCCATTCGTTGCGTCCGTTAGAAGCGGTCATCTCAGGCGCTTAGGCGCTGGTTTTCTTACTCAGTACTGATAGCTAGACTCTACTAGCATACTGAATTACGGCTTTTACTGGAATAACCCTCTCTAAGGTACTGGAGGGATCTTGGAAATGCAGATGATATCCTAGTCCCTGAGAAGGGGAATTACTGACCTACACCTCCCCGTGGTAGAGAAGGGACCACATCACTCTTTGATGAGCAAAGTAGGTAGCGACCAATAGGTGACTGAGATAAGTCATCGCCCCAACTTCTGTTGTGCAGGGCACCCTGTTGTCCTGGAAATGAGAAACCATTTCCAAAGGCAGAAGAAGCAATTTATGGTCGATAGCATGGCATGTGGAAAGATACGGAGAAACCACCATATTACAGCAAGCAGTGTACATCTCTGAAATCGTCCCACTAGGATCTCAACACCAAGGTCACAGTAACGTCCAATTATTTCTTAGAGACACTACTTGAATATAAAATATTTTATATTGAAATTGGACCCTCATGTGCCACATACATTTTATTTCATCTCTGCTATGTACTTTTTTGATCAATATATTAGTATTAATCAGCCTAAAATTCGAGGCAAAGAAAAAACTATCATGGGAGCTTTTCAATGATGAAACTTGAAAGAGATTCGGATCTAAAGATTTTATTTGCTACTGAATTACGTGAAGAGACTATTCCTTTAATGAAATGCATATATTACACAAATATTTTAGATTTTCTCAATTATTGAAACATCCTTTCATTCCTTATTTCCACGGTAGTGGAATATGCAATGTTGTCGGCCAATGACTGGCCTCTTCTATTAGGAGCAGCTGTGTTACTGGGCCGAGCATATTCTAAATATCGCTGTCCGAATAGTCGGCAGACCAATTAGTTTCGATACAGTCCACAACTGATGAAAAATCATCAGCTTCAGAATCAGGAAAGTCACTTATGTTACTTTCACTGTTTTAACAATGCATCTTCCATTAGTAAAATGCCATTCCCACAGGCCGTTCTCACATGAAATGTGCTTCACACTCGGCGACGGAAGAGTTACACAATGTGTACTCGAAGGGCACAATGGCCCTTCAGAAAATATTTCTACTAAATTTGCTAAATAAAAATGTACCACAGTTTCAAACATCTGTCTTCTACGAGGTCTCACTCAGTACTGAAGTTACATTGGTGGCATCAGACTGTGCATGTACGGTGGTGTATTCACAGTAACAAAACAAAAAACTCCAGCGTCAGATTGATCCTGGTTTGCACTTGTAGGCTTAAACATCCATGGATAAGACAACCACCACCAGGAAAATGCAAATCCAGACAAACCTGTTAATACGATCGTTTACAGACTCGCTAGCTAGAAGTTCTGTTTGTGAGTAGTCCTCAGTTCTTGAACTACACCTCCCCTACTGTTCAGTGGGTGCATGCAAAGGAAATCCCCACAATTACAGTTGCCTCTCTACTACCATGCTGTCTCCACAGATACGGACCAAGCTACTTTTACTTGGGTGCTGAGCGAAGGATGGTGAGAGCAGAACCTGGCGAACAAACAACGGGGTACACGGGTCAACACTGTATTCACAACCGCTACTTATTGTTACGATGCATAACAATGTTGCATAGCTAAGGTTGGCAACGAGCGCAAACATTCCGGAGCCAGCCGAATTCCGCCCATCACAGTGGGGCCGAGTACAGGTGAACAGTATTTTGTTGGCGGTCTAACTTCTGTTTGAGAGACGCACCTTTCACGTGTAAAAGAAAGCGACAAATACTAATGACATGCTCTTTCAGGTCCCTTCCCTTCTATCGACAATGTCAGAAATATATGACCGTGTAAGGGTGTGCCTAAACAATTGGAATAAAATTTTGAAAAAGCTATTGTTCCGAAGATTCAATACAAAGTTAACAATACAAGGATAACAAGAAGATGCCTTCTTGGACAACTCATTTCGCTTACTTAATTACTGTAAAATTTAGTGTGGTTGTTCGAAAGGTTTGTGCTGTCATTCACGTACTGTGCCAATGAGAAGGGGTACCACGTGGATCAGAACAGAATAATAAGAGTAACTTAAATAATTATAGCTAAAAGAAATACGGTCGCCAGCCCAATTGGGCAAAATTTCTGTTTGGTCAATGTCGAGAATTACTCGAACACGCACGGCAACAGAGGGCTGCACGAGTAGGGGGGCAAGGGGCACGCCAGGCCACGCTGCATTGTTGCCAAATTTATTCAAGATCGCGGCGATTACGTCATCCAAGATGGCGGCATGTAGACTTGGCAATATCGCATGACGTCATCCAAGATGGCGGATTTGGCGGGAAAATAGGTCAATTGTGCAACGTCCACTAACCTAACCTCAAGAACAAATGGCGGAAATTTTGAACTTTGGCGGGAAAATAGCCCAGTTGTGCTATGTCCACTAACCTAAGCCTCCAGAAGAAAAAAAATGGCGGGAAGTTTGAATTCCAACAGGATAATGCATGCAAATACCGTATTTGTCTTTATTATTATTGATTATCATTCATTAACATTCATTATCATTCATTATGATTCATTACCATTTATTATCATTCATTACCATTTATTATTATAGGCCTACCTCCACTAGAAAAGTGCGCCAAATTCAAATTCCAATACGATATTCTCTCGAAAACTGTACTTCTATGTATTATTATCATTTATTATTTATTCAAGACGTCCGATTTTCTCGGTGAGAAAGCCATTTTTCTTACATCCATAACAAAAATCTATCAAAAGTTCAAATCCCCAACACCATAATTGATCACACGTACGAGCTTTCTCTGTCACTTATCTTTTTTTTCACTGGTAGCCTATCATAACCGCATCAAATGATAAACTGCACTTATAGTAACGTAATTCACGTCCTTTGATTTTGCAGGGGGGAAGGGACTGAAGACTTTATTTCAAGCAGTACGGTCATTACTTGTTCTCCAACACAGTCAGCACACACATCTTTGATATCGCAGTGCAGTCACCACGACGTCCGCGCTCCAACTGAATTAGTTCAAATCCTCGCCACCCCTGGCCAGCGCGCGGAGACACTGCCTACGCCAGTCATGTGAGGCAGCCGGCCACTAGCGCGGTGGGCGAGCCCAGCGATCGCTCCCACGTCGTAAACATGTTTTCGCTGGACACGCTGGAACTTGTCGAGTTTGACGTCAAGCGACCAACGGTGCCCGCACAGCCCCCTCATGGCCAGCGCACCAGGTAGGCGGTGAGCAGCGCCACAAATGGTTCCGCTGCGTAAACATCCTCACCCGCCCGCGAGCACATAACGCTGGACAGGATGGAACCTGTCGACCATGTGCTGGACAAAGGACACGTTCCACCCCAATTTCTTTTTTTTTTTTTTTCTGAGCAGGTTCCAACCTGCCAATACCTACCTCACACAACCGCCCGAGATGTTTGAAAAGTTCTATCACGCGACATACTAAAAGCTATATCAGTCCTAAAGTTCGCAAATTCCCAGCACCGACGGACAGGAACCGACACGCTTGC
This sequence comes from Schistocerca nitens, assembly GCF_023898315.1. NCBI lineage: Eukaryota > Metazoa > Arthropoda > Insecta > Orthoptera > Acrididae > Schistocerca > Schistocerca nitens. Next base: position 703,320,901 of record NC_064617.1, on the reverse strand, counting down.
TTTGTCCAAACCACCCTCACGCCACGTGCCCGCGACTCCACGGCACCACCAGCACGTATGATGATGGTGCACAAACTACGCTCTCGCTCCATAAACTCTGTGATTCTCTCACCGATAGAAAGGAACCGACACGCTCGAACTGGAATGTTTGCTACCGAGTTGAAAACTTCCTTGACGTCACAACGGGCGATCGACCACGTGGCTCTGTGGGACAAAGAACGCTCTCACTAAGTTAACTGATCACCCGATTCTCATTATTCACCCCACATACCCCGATTACCTAATCCAGGATCTTCGCGAAAACACAAACATGTGCGTGAACCGTCGCTCCCGTCAAGATAAGTACCTCCGCAAGTCAATCTAACATGAAGCTCTCAACTCAAATAAAAGAAATTAACAAGTCAATATCACGCGCACATGCGGGAGCCATCGCACGCTCCTAGCAAACTTCTCAACTCACATACCTATCAACACACTCAAATTCTATATGGTCCCAAAATACTTAACCTCCCCTTTATTCATTCAAAATATATTCGCTCCCTACCATAAACTCCTCGCCAATAAAAAAAATAGCTAACAATATTCATCTCCAAAAACATTACCTTCGCAGGTTCAAATTCTGCCTCGGGCATGGATGTGTGTGATGTCCTTAGGTTAGTTAGGTTTAAGTAGTTCTAAGTTCTAGGGGACTGATGACCTCAGATGTTAAGTCCCATAGTGCTCAGAGCCATTTGAACCATTTTTGAACATTACCTTCAACGCCATTCTTAATACCATCAACCTAGAATTACGCCTATATAACATACTTTTAAATAATAATAATAATAATAATAATAGTAATAATAATAATAATAATAATTCCCGTGGAGGCCCGGGAAAAGAATAGGCCTCCGGTATGTTCTGCCAGTCGTAAAAGGCGACGAAAAGAACAAACCACTAATAGGGCTAACCCCCCTTTTAGTGTGATTAGTTGGTTCAGGACAGAACTAAAGAAACCTCGGACAAGCGCCGTCATGGTCGGGGACGACGCTTGAACCCTATGCCCGCCCACAATGGTAACGACACTGCTAGCCAACTGGAAAATGATTTAAATCCAAATAGAGGTGTTTTGCATGATATGCTTCCTGCAACCACCCTAGAAGGAAAACGAAGACAGAGGATGAGATGGTCAGATGACGTTAATCGACACCTCATGTTCTGTTATTACCAAGCAACAAACCTAGGAACCAACACAACTGGATACAGATCACAAGGATACACAACATTTATTACCAGATACCCAGAATTAAATTTTTTAACAGAACAACGACTAGCTGATCAGATCCGTGTAGTAATCAAAAATAACAGCATACCCCAGTCAGAATTAGAAAACATCAAACAACAAGTACAACAAATACTGGAACAAAATAATGTGCAATCAGAAGAAGAAGAAAATACAGTAATGGACTCAAACATCCCAGAGCAAACAATCAAAGAACAACACGCACCAATTAAACAATCAGAGGAAAACGAAATCTTAAGACAGCCACCAGAACAAGCACAAATAGAACACGAAGTGACACAGATGTTAGATATACACTCCTGGAAATTGAAATAAGAACACCGTGAATTCATTGTCCCAGGAAGGGGAAACTTTATTGACACATTCCTGGGGTCAGATACATCACATGATCACACTGACAGAACCACAGGCACATAGACACAGGCAACAGAGCATGCACAATGTCGGCACTAGTACAGTATATATCCACCTTTCGCAGCAATGCAGGCTGCTATTCTCCTATGGAGACGATCGTAGAGATGCTGGATGTAGTCCTGTGGAACGGCTTGCCATGCCATTTCCACCTGGCGCCTCAGTTGGACCAGCGTTCGTGCTGGACGTGCAGACCGCGTGAGACGACGCTTCATCCAGTCCCAAACATGCTCAATGGGGGACAGATCCGGAGATCTTGCTGGCCAGGGTAGTTGACTTACACCTTCTAGAGCACGTTGGGTGGCACGGGATACATGCGGACGTGCATTGTCCTGTTGGAACAGCAAGTTCCCTTGCCGGTCTAGGAATGGTAGAACGATGGGTTCGATGACGGTTTGGATGTACCGTGCACTATTCAGTGTCCCCTCGACGATCACCAGTGGTGTACGGCCAGTGTAGGAGATCGCTCCCCACACCATGATGCCGGGTGTTGGCCCTGTGTGCCTCGGTCGTATGCAGTCCTGATTGTGGCGCTCACCTGCACGGCGCCAAACACGCATACGACCATCACTGGCACCAAGGCAGAAGCGACTCTCATCGCTGAAGACGACACGTCTCCATTCGTCCCTCCATTCACGCCTGTCGCGACACCACTGGAGGCGGGCTGCACGATGTTGGGGCGTGAGCGGAAGACGGCCTAACGGTGTGCGGGACCGTAGCCCAGCTTCATGGAGACGGTTGCGAATGGTCCTCGCCGATACCCCAGGAGCAACAGTGTCCCTAATTTGCTGGGAAGTGGCGGTGCGGTCCCCTACGGCACTGCGTAGGATCCTACGGTCTTGGCGTACATCCGTGCGTCGCTGCGGTCCGGTCCCAGGTCGACGGGCACGTGCACCTTCCGCCGACCACTGGCGACAACATCGATGTACTGTGGAGACCTCACGCCCCACGTGTTGAGCAATTCGGCGGTACGTCCACCCGGCCTCCCGCATGCCCACTATACGCCCTCGCTCAAAGTCCGTCAACTGCACATACGGTTCACGTCCACGCTGTCGCGGCATGCTACCAGTGTTAAAGACTGCGATGGAGCTCCGTATGCCACGGCAAACTGGCTGACACTGACGGCGGCGGTGCACAAATGCTGCGCAGCTAGCGCCATTCGACGGCCAACACCGCGGTTCCTGGTGTGTCCGCTGTGCCGTGCGTGTGATCATTGCTTGTACAGCCCTCTCGCAGTGTCCGGAGCAAGTATGGTGGGTCTGACACACCGGTGTCAATGTGTTCTTTTTTCCATTTCCAGGAGTGTAGAAGAAAAATTTCAGCTAATATATATATAGAATACAAAGACACAAATACAGACATTAGACCATTCTTGCATAGACCACCAAATAACCCACAAGTCGAAACAACAATAAAAACTATCAACACAATCACACACAACAATATAAATGAAAACACAACTACGGAAGAGTTACAACTACTGGTTTATATAGGAGCATTCACTACACTAAATATACACACTAGGCAGAGATCAGAACCAACCAACACACAGAAGAAACCCACAAAACCAGCATGGCAATACAGGCTACAGATCAAAATAGAAAAACTGAGAAAAGACATCGGACAGCTAACACAATTTATAAGAAATGAAATCTCGGAAAAAAACGAAAAAGGTTAGGTAAAATCTCACAACAAGAAGCGACAGAGCAATTAGACGAAAAGAAGCAGAAATTACAAGCATTAGCCAAACGACTCAGAAGATACAAAAAAAGTGAAAATAGAAGGAAACAAAACCAAACATTCAACACAAACCAAAAGAAATTTTACCAGACAATAGATAACACACACATTAAAATAAACAACCCACCAAACTGCATGGGGGCTTAATTAAAATAATAAAAAATGCAAATAATTTTAATTTTTTTGCTTTAGTAGCTGTCTGTCCGATCACGAAGTCTCGTAAACGGTTGGCCCTGACTAGTATTATTGTACGCAATCTGACTGAATAGAACAACAACAAAGAATGAAATGGAAATTTTCATTAACACAATTAATTAATTAAGTCCCCAGCAACTATAAAACCTACGAAACCAAAGCACAAGTATAACTGTTCTGTGTGTAGAAGTATGACTCAACGTACGCATCTGGCACGGTTCTTCTTCAATAACACAAGAAATTTTAAATATCATTTATACTGAATTAATTAAAGAAAATAAAAATACCATAATTACTCAAGAAAACCAGAATTACACTCTAATCCAAGAACACAAGCCAGATGCTTTGTTGACTGAACCTGTAATGACGCATTATTTAAAACATGGAAATAATGAAAAATAAATCAAGTTTCGTTACCTTCATATATTGACCAAAATCACTCTAATCATTACAATATATCTCCACACCGACCCGCTATTACCACATCTCAACAAGAACTTTTCAGTATCACATCTCAGCAAGCACTCTCTACTAGCACATCTCAACAAACACTCTCTGCTACGAGTTCTTAACAAGCACTGACTACCACGAGCTCTCCCCAAGCACTGCCCACTACGACATCTCAATAATCACTGCCAGTGGAGGCGGCGGAACAATGCTCTCTAGCGCGTTCTCTGGCGCTGTGGCTCAGTGTAGCCACCTTTCATATGCCCTTCCTCCACGGGCTAGAATTTGATGGTATTTTTGCCAGCATTGGTGGTGGAAATACCACCAAATTCGTCAAAAAAATACAGACAAAAATAAAAGATAGTATTAATGCGTAAATATCACATAACTAGATAAAATTTTGGCTTTGCACTGACCTTTCAATAACCTAATATATAAAATACAGTAAGCAATACAAATTCCTTCATACATGTGACTTTACATAACAGTTTACACAAGTATTATGTGGTTAAACAGTTCAATCAATAGCGTCAGCAATGACGAATATGTGCAGGTAAGAGTCTCATAACTTTTCACAAACAGTAATACACAAAAAAATCAGTTTATACAAATATTCACATAAACGCTTTCCATAGCTCAAGAATAAGCAGTTGACAGTTCCAGCAGTAGCACCCAGCAATGGTCAACAGGTGCAAAAACCAACAAGTGACATTTTTTCAGTAGAAACAGTCCATCAGTGGCACCCAGTAATGTTGAATAGGTGCAGACACCAACAAGTAACACCATTTCAGTATAAGCAGTTCCATTAGTGGCACCAGCAATGTTGAGCAGGTGCACACAGCAACAGGTGACATCTTTTCAGTAGAAGTAGTCCATCGGTGGCACCCAGCAATGTTGAGCAGGTGCAGACACCAACAAGTAAGACCATTTCAGTAGAAGCAGTCCATCAGTGGCACCCAGCAATGTTGAGCAGGTGCAGACATCAATAGGTGACATCTTTTCAGTAGAAGCAGTCCATCAGTGGCACCCAGCAATGTTGAGCAGGTGCAGACATCAACAAGTAACACCATTTCAGTATAAGCAGTTCCATTAGTGGCACCAGCAATGTTGAGCAGGTGCACACAGCAACAGGTGACATCTTTTCAGTAGAAGCAGTCCATCAGTGGCACCCAGCAATGTTGAGCAGGTGCAGACACCAACAAGTAACACCATTTCAGTAGAAGCAGTCCATCAGTGGCACCCAGCAATGTTGAGCAGGTGCAGACATCAACATGTGACATCTTTTCAGTAGAAGCAGTCCATCAGTGGCACCCAGCAATGTTGAGCAGGTGCAGACACCAACAAGTAACACCATTTCAGTATAAGCAGTTCCATTAGTGGCACCAGCAATGTTGAACAGGTGCAAACACCAACAAGTAACATCTTTTCAGTAGAAACAGTCCATCAGTGGCACCCAGTAATGTTGAACAGGTGCAGACACCAACAAGTAACACCATTTCAGTAGAAGCAGTCCATCAGTGGCACCCAGCAATGTTGAGCAGGTGCAGACACCAACAAGTAACACCATTTCAGTAGAAGCAGTCCATCAGTGGCACCCAGCAATGTTGAGCAGGTGCAGACATCAACATGTGACATCTTTTCAGTAGAAGCAGTCCATCAGTGGCACCCAGCAATGTTGAGAAGGTGCAGACACCAACAAGTAACATCTTTTCAGTAGAAACAGTCCATCAGTGGCACCCAGTAATGTTGAACAGGTGCAGACACCAACAAGTAACACCATTTCAGTAGAAGCAGTCCATCAGTGGCACCCAGCAATGTTGAACAGGTGCTGACCGCAGTCCATAATATTCACTTTCACTAATCACACTGTTCATCAGCAGAAATTAAACATGACTAAATGTCACACATCATGTTGAAAAGTGCAGCACCATCACTAATCAGACAGGTCAGGCACGAACAATAGTTTGAATACACATACAATGCTTTTACACTAAACATACAAATCATAATAAACACACAAATGATATCAGATAATTGTCATATTAAATATTACAATACACAAATACCAGTAAACCTATAATGTTTATGGGTGTCAGTGCAAGCCACAACAAACAAGTAAAATAATATTTACGAGATAGGTTGGTACCAATTTGGGATAGGAAAAGGAAAACACACAAAACACACTCACTCATCTTTCATCCACATTAGTGCTACTGTGTAATTGAATAGTGTTAACTGTGTAAATGCAATTCTGTCAAAATTTTATGTTCATCATGTGTATCAAGTAGTAGTGGCAGCAATGTATAACAGTCAATAATAGTTAGTCAACGTCATAGTCATCATCTCAAGACCAATGTTTGCCAAGCCAGATCAAAATGTACGGTTGCTGAACAACTGTCAGTGAGCCAAGATATGCAAATACTTCCTCTCTTCAAAAAAAGTATATACTGCTTAGTGATTTAACAAAGTGTGTGTGTAGACAATCTTCCTTCTACTTGAGTGTTCTAGTCTGCCATCTTTATCCTCCTTGTTCCATATAGACCAACAAAAAAAAAAATATGCTCCTCACTTACTTCACCTCTTATCCACCAAAACTCCAATAATCATCAGCATCACATAATCTCAATACTTCAATAATACCTCTTCAATACGTCGATCATCAATATCATTTACCTTACCTCTTGTCCACGAAAACTCCAATAATCAACAACTTCACATAATCTCAATACCTCAATCATACCTCTTCAATACGTCGATATATATAACCTCATTGCCAATATCATTTCACTTCCATAACAACTCTTTCCTCTAGTCAGTCTCCTCGAACAAGTGCAGACAAAATCCTAATGCAAACCTCAATTCATCATCTCATACAATCCGAAGACACAATGTCAACACACAACCTCTCGTGTAATCCATCTGATCCAAATCTGCTACTCATTATAAATTATAAGATACATTTTGTTTACCTTGTCCATCATTAAATAAAAGAAATGCGTACATGACCTCTAACAGGCTTAGTTCGAATAACTCTCAGTAATTAATTACGATTACGGAGTGTGAATGATCATAATATTTCACAGTGTGTACACCACTTCAAGAATCATGGCAGAAGCAAACATGTGGAGTATTTCTCGTGTCAAGTGTCACTTCCTATTTCAATTACTCACGAAAAATGCAGTGTAATAACTGTCGATGGTCTAAACCTAGTGTTGGTATGTCATGTCGTTATCTTCCTTCCTATTAGCATAAATTTATACAGCTTCCATAAAACCTCCAGCTCATGTGACTTCTATGAAGTTTCTCGTACTAATGTCGTTCGTCGAATTATAGCAGTTCATTTTCTTATCTTAAAAATATAAAGCACTGAGCGTAAGCAAAACATGCAATAGCGAGTAAATATACCAGTAGAGAACAGAATGTCAACAAGTGGATGCAGCACAATCCCTACAACGAGGCTCTGCCAAGCAAACAATCTATAATTAATACCACAGTGTAACCTAAACTCTATGTTCGTACACAGAATATCAGCAGTTCTATATTCTAAATTAAAGAGTAGTTATGACAACAAAACAGAAATGTGTAAATATGCAATCCATACGCAAGGCAGCAAATATGTTATCTAACATAATAAGCAGGTCATTAGCATCATATCAGCATAAGCAAATAAATGTTCATACGTAACCTTCATAAGTAAATATGATGGCGCAAGCAGATAAATCACAAAGTATATCTTACATACATAACCACAGTCAGCACAATTAATCAGTTGACAATTACAATTTAAATAAATAAGCACAGCAGGCACATAATAAAAAAAAATATGACATCAGTGAAAAGGCATAGCAGCCAAGCGATGCATAATATACATAAGTAACAACACTGTTCATCAATCAATAATTGTCAAAATCAACAAATGTACACAAGCACGTCGCTTCACAAGTAAATTCATAGAACATGAAATTTAGCACAAGGTATGAGTCACGTAATCGCAAGCAGCAAATTACGTCTAAAGTACGTACCTAAGTGGAAATATATTACCTGAAAAATAAACTCAATTAATAGTTACCCTTTTTAAATTTATTACTTTTTTTTTGAAATTACATTCTTCCTGAAATTTTCTCCATAGCAAGTCGTCTTAACGTCGGACATGCACAGAATTTACCTGAAGGTCTTAAATATTTTACACAACCGTATCCTGAAAAATACTGAACGTTAATAACATAATTCATCAAGTCACAATAGCTTTATACTGAATTTAATCCGAGAAATTAGACTGTGTATTTCTTTACGGCTGTCAGTGCATTCGCACTGAGCGCTCGATCAGCTGTTGGCGCGTGACGTAGGAAGTAATTGTTTGCGGTCAACGACTGCCTTGTGCGGCGCGCAGACTGACTGTTGCTTTGAGTATGTGCCGCCGCCAAAACACAGCGCGGTATCCTTGTACTCTCTTCGTGTTTACATGTAGCTGTTAGTTTCTCACAAGTATGTCATTCCACAAAATTTTTTCAAAATTATATCATTCCACAAAAATTTTAACGTTAGATATATGATGTATTCCCTTAGAGCGTCGAGATTTAAGAGTTTCTACTGCAACAGTGTTATCATGGATAATTTTGCGAATTCTGTATGGACCGTTATAAAGCAGAAAAAATTTGCGACATAAGCCTTTTCCTTTATGAGACAAACGATGAGATTTAATTAACACCTTCTGACCAACTGACAAAATTTTTAAACGACCAGGACGTTTAGCTGATTTCCTTCTTCTAGCAGCCGCAGATGTAATATTTTGTAGAGCCAGGTTGACAACTTCAGAATGCCGCAGTTTCCGTGAAGGCGGAAAAGGAACAATTTCAGAAATGCGATTAGTCGGTGTTTTGTTTTTTAATATCAATAGAGGCGGTAAAGAAGTTGAGTCATTAGGAAGTTCATTCAGAATGTTTTGAAAAATATGAAGATACTGATCCCACGTTCTGTGATTCTGATGACAATAAAGACGACACAATTTATTGATTTCCTTCATCCATCTTTCTGAAGCGTTAGATTGAGGGTGAAAAAGTGAAATGAAGATTGGTTTAATTTTACGACGCCGTAGAGTACGAAGCCAAATTTTAGAGCGAAACTGTGATCCATTATTTGATATAACCTTATCAACATGACCAACTTCTTTAAGAAAATGTTTGATGAAAGCATTAGATACTGAACGAGCTGTTGCTTTGCGTAAAGGTGTAAAACACACATATTTTGATGTCAATTCCACTGCTACGAAAATGTACGCAAAACCATTAGTAGAACGAGCCACTGGACCGAACAAATCGACTGCAGCCATGTTCTTTAATTTCGCTGGAATGATAGGAAACAGCGGTGCTCTGTGAGAAATTGTTGGCGGCTTAGCCTTTTGACATAATTTGCATTTGGCAAGAACAGATCGAATACGTTTTTCCATATTACTGAAGTAGCAATTTTCTCGTAATTTATGAAAGCATTTTCTGGGACCAAAATGTGCATAACTGAAATGTGTAAACGAGGTGTGGCCAAATCATCCAATCTAACAAAGCGTCTAAGAAAATTACAGACACCAAGGAAACTACGAACATCACGTTTTGTGGAAGGAACAGCATAATTACGAATAGCGTCTAGTTTCTCTGGATCAGGAAGAATACCGTCTGTAGAAATAATGTGACCGAGAAATTTCACCTGAGAACGACCAAATTCAGATTTCTCCAAGTTCACAGTAATGCCAACTCTTGCAAAAATACGTAGTAATGAATCCAAAATTTTGTTATGCTCACTCCAAGAACGCTTAGCAATACGAATATCGTCAACATATAAAGTAATATTGTCACGAAGATAAACTGGTAAAATTTCGTTTAAATTACGAATGAATGCTACAGAAAATATAGTAAGTCCAAACGGTAATTTCCAAAGTCACTTTTGGGTAAAACAGCCAAATCCGGTTATTTTTTACCTACTGTCTAGATAGATGGATAGTAGAAGAATTGTTTTTATAGATGCAAAGAATAGTGAAAGAGTATGTAGCGGTGCAGAAAACTAAAAGGGAAATAGCACCACTACAGCTCGGGGCCCTGTGAACGCTACGGCACATATTCACTTAGTATAGTGAATCCCCTGAGGACTTTAATAACTGCACATAAATTTCAGTTTGTGACTCAGTGACAAATCTGGCGGAAGTGCGTACGTAAATCGATCTAACCATGAACATGGATGTATGTCATTCTTAGAATTGCGGAAGATCTTAAATTTCCGAACAGTCAAAAAGTGTTTATAGTCAAAGTTTTCGCCTCGTGGCGACAAAGACCTACCGCGTCTGTCCCAGTTTGAATGTCGATTATTGTCAAGTTCGCGCGCCTGGCGCTCTCTTGTTGCATCACGTAAATGAAACAAATTATTTTCTTCAAACCCTTCTGCTAAACTAACACTTGTCAATTTATCTGAGATCTCCTCAACTCTTTCCGATGAGTCACTTAATTGTTCTTTCTGTTTATTTACGTCTTCTGTAAGTGTCACGACTCGGGTTTCAGTATTGACACATTTGGTAGTTAACTGTTTATATTGTTGTGTTCTGTCATTTAATCTGTCATTTGATACGGACTCCTCGATTATCTCAAGTATTTCTTCCTTATCGTGTGCACATTGTAAATTTAACTCTGAAAATTTCTGTACTATCACGCGATCTTTTTCTTCCTGTTCCCTACCCTGTTCCTCTTGTCTGATTTCTGTTGAAATTAAGCTATTATTGTGAGCCTTCAAAATCGGTTGTACTTCTTCTCTAATTTCTTTATTTGATTCGTCTTTCATGTATTTGAAACATGTCCCTGTTCGTGAGCCTAACTGTGTTTCCATTGTTCCCATATCAGTTTCTAATCCAGATCGTAAATGTGATCCCACTGCTTTCACCTCGGTTTTAATTGTTCCTATTTGTGAGCATAACCGTGTTGTCATTGCTTTCATCTCTGTTTTAATTGTTCCTATTTGTGAGCCTAACCCTCTTATCGCTGCTCTTAATACAGATCCTCGTGTGTCTAACCGTGTTTTTAATTCAGATCCCAAATTTAATATAGCACTCATCAACTGCTCCATATCTTCTGTCGTTAATCTCGTATTCTGTGAATTTTCTGATTGAGAAAAATTTTGAAATGGTTCTGGAAAATTTTCCCGACTTATTACATTGTTTTCAACTCCATTATTCATCATACTGTTGTCCTGTGTTGGTGAGTTCGCCATGTCAACAATTTCGTCATTCTGACTATCCATCATTTTTGCCTTTTTCATCGATCGCGTAATCATCTACCAAAAAATACAAAACTCGTCACTATATGAAAATTACACACAATGACACTTTATCTCCAACAATACCATTCACACGAAATGTTTCCCTCAAACACGATTAATCGAACAATTGAAATAATTGCACTAATTGTCAAACCCGTAGACAAGACAACAGAAATGAAATTTTGCAAAAAAAAAATACCATTAGAAGAATGACAATTACCAAATCTACACATGCAACATAGACTACAATTACTAAACTACAAATTACTAGAACAATCCTACTGTCTACTATTTCTACAATCAGAAGAATTCCAAGGGACGATCCTGGCAGGGTCGCCAAGTGCATGGGGGCTTAATTAAAATAATAAAAAATGCAAATAATTTTAATTTTTTTGCTTTAGTAGCTGTCTGTCCGATTACGAAGTCTCGTAAACGGTTGGCCCTGACTAGTATTATTGTACGCAATCTGACTGCATAGAACAACAACAAAGAATGAAATGGAAATTTTCATTAACACAATTAATTAATTAAGTCCCCAGCAACTATAAAACCTACGAAACCAAAGCACAAGTATAACTGTTCTGTGTGTAGAAGTATGACTCAACGTACCCATCTGGCACGGTTCTTCTTCAATAATACAAGAAATTTTAAATATCATTTATACTGAATTAATTAAAGAAAATAAAAATACCATAATTACTCAAGAAAACCAGAATTACACTCTAATCCAAGAACACAAGCCAGATGCTTTGTTGACTGAACCTGTAATGACGCATTATTTAAAACATGGAAAGAGTCTCGTAGACAAGAGCTTTCAAATGCCCCCATAAATGAAAGTCAAGAGGGTTGAGGTCAGGTGAGCGTGGAGGCCATGGAATTGGTCCGCCTCTACCAATCCATCGGTCACCGAATCTGTTGTTGAGAAGCATACGAACACTTCGACTGAAATGTGCAGGAGTTCCATCTTGCATGAACCACATGTTGTGTCGTACTTGTAAAGGCACATGTTCTTGCAGTACAAGTAGAGTATCCCGTATGAAATCATGGCGGTGAATCGAGGAAGTACAGTACATACTGACGAAACTAAAATGAGCCCTAACATGGAAATTAAGCGTTTCCGGACACATGCCCACATAACATCTTTTATTTATTTGTGTGTGCGGAATGTTTCCTGAAAGTTTGGCCGTACCTTTTTGTAACACCCTGTATAAGGAGCCAACCCCTGGTCATCTTTCTCACTCTTCAGTTGTCCGCCGCATCACCGTTTGTTCTCGTGTGTGTGTGTGCTGTATCTGTTTTGTTAAGATGAAGCTAATTAACAACACCTAGGAGTCTGCTGCGAAGAGACTTAGACTCCACGATTCGCCAGTATCGAGTAAGTAAATAATTTTTATTTTTAATTATCATTTTTCCTTTATATCTTATATATTCCCTTATTAATTATATACCTCATTGTTATAGCTGAACTCGTGGACTTTATCATCGAGTCTGAGGAGCGAGCAGGTGGCGTCAATCAGCCTTGTCCTGAACTAGTGCCATTACCTGGTAAGTACATTTTTTCAATGTTTTGATATCTCTACCCATTAACTCCGTGTACGAGCGCTACATCTGTTTTGGATAACTCTATATAAAGATCCGCTTTTCACTTGGTGTGTGTGTTATACTCGCTCTCTATAATGATTTCATTATATATATATACTCCTGGAAATGGAAAAAAGAACACATTGACACCGGTGTGTCAGACCCACCATACTTGCTCCGGACACTGCGAGAGGGCTGTACAAGCAATGATCACACGCACGGCACAGCGGACACACCAGGAACCGCGGTGTTGGCCGTCGAATGGCGCTAGCTGCGCAGCATTTGTGCACCGCCGCCGTCAGTGTCATCCAGTTTGCCGTGGCATACGGAGCTCCATCGCAGTCTTCAACACTGGTAGCATGCCGCGACAGCGTGGACGTGAACCGTATGTGCAGTTGACGGACTTTGAGCGAGGGCGTATAGTGGGCATGCGGGAGGCCGGGTGGACGTACCGCCGAATTGCTCAACACGTGGGGCGTGAGGTCTCCACAGTACATCGATGTTGTCGCCAGTGGTCGGCGGAAGGTGCACGTGCCCGTCGACCTGGGACCGGACCGCAGCGACGCACGGATGCACGCCAAGACCGTAGGATCCTACGCAGTGCCGTAGGGGACCGCACCGCCACTTCCCAGCAAATTAGGGACACTGTTGCTCCTGAGGTATCGGCGAGGACCATTCGCAACCGTCTCCATGAAGCTGGGCTACGGTCCCGCACACCGTTAGGCCGTCTTCCGCTCACGCCCCAACATCGTGCAGCCCGCCTCCAGTGGTGTCGCGACAGGCGTGAATGGAGGGACGAATGGAGACGTGTCGTCTTCAGCGATGAGAGTCGCTTCTGCCTTGGTGCCAATGATGATCGTATGCGTGTTTGGCGCCGTGCAGGTGAGCGCCACAATCAGGACTGCATACGACCGAGGCACACAGGGCCAACACCCGGCATCATGGTGTGGGGAGCGATCTCCTACACTGGCCGTACACCACTGGTGATCGTCGAGGGGACACTGAATAGTGCACGGTACATCCAAACCGTCATCGAACCCATCGTTCTACCATTCCTAGACCGGCAAGGGAACTTGCTGTTCCAACAGGACAATGCACGTCCGCATGTATCCCGTGCCACCCAACGTGCTCTAGAAGGTGTAAGTCAACTACCCTGGCCAGCAAGATCTCCGGATCTGTCCCCCATTGAGCATGTTTGGGACTGGATGAAGCGTCGTCTCACGCGGTCTGCACGTCCAGCACGAACGCTGGTCCAACTGAGGCGCCAGGTGGAAATGGCATGGCAAGCCGTTCCACGGGACTACATCCAGCATCTCTACGATCGTCTCCATGGGAGAATAGCAGCCTGCATTGCTGCGAAAGGTGGATATACACTGTACTAGTCCCGACATTGTGCATGCTCTGTTGCCTGTGTCTATGTGCCTGTGGTTCTGTCAGTGTGATCATGTGATGTATCTGACCCCAGGAATGTGTCTATAAAGTTTCCCCTTCCTGGGACAATGAATTCACGGTGTTCTTATTTCAATTTCCAAGAGTGTATATATATGCCTTCGTCCTCTCATTTCTATATCACCAAACTTCTTCTATAAACATTTTTTACTTTATATTATACTCATTATATTCCATCTTTCTAGATTACATCGGCCCAGCGCTAGAAGAGCTTGATTGCCAACTCGGAATGGAGAGAGCTCGTTGTGAATTTAAGTACATCTGTAACAATAATAAAAATCATACTCGCTAAACAATTAAATAATTTTTTCTTCTTGTTCTTTTAATATATACCCTTCTTCCTAGTCTATTGATCTAGCCTTAACATCTATTTTGTTTCTAGGTCATCCTAATTCCACGCAGAGCGAGGGAGCCGAACACAGTAATAACTTTTTAGATGAGGACGAACTGGACATGCCTGACTGGCTTGAGGGGCTTGTCGAATGCGCCAATGAACTGCTGAAGCCGTGGAATGAGATCGGAGAAGGTGAATAGTTTTCATCATTAGTCCAAAATAATTACCATTATTTACTGCTATAATAATAATTATCATTCATCCCTCTTTTAAATCCAGATCATTAAACTCATATTTATGTTACAGGTATATCACACGGCATTGCCCGTGTTCCGCGAGCGGCGGTTGCTGGCGCGGGGCTCGAGGGTGGGCGAGGACACGCCCCACCTTGCATCGCACCGAACACCGCAGCTCGACAGGCCGCGGCGGCGGCGGCGGCGGCGGCCCAAACTATCTGGCGTCCATGGGCGTCCCAACAAGCGGGTAGCAGCACTGCCAGGGGTCCCTCGCCGCCTTCTCCGCCTCCGCAAGCTGATCGTCCATGACACCGCCAGCGCAAGGTTCGTGTACCAAGACGCATACCCCTCCTGTAATGTCTCTTGCAGCGGTCTCTCCGCGATATTTACAGAAATTTTATAAATAATATAACTCAGTACATATCTCGAAATATCTCTTCTTATCTTACCGATTATCAAGGCAAAGTAGTTTCAAGCCCAATTATTCCTTGGAGCGTCCATTTACTCCATGGAATAGCTTCTCTGCTATCTATGTTTTCTCTTGGGAAAAGAATAGAGGTCTTCTTGCCGATTAGTCGTAAAAGAAGGATGTTTATGTATGTATTGTTGAGCTAGTCGCCATCTTGATGATATTCTGTATGAGAAGGAATTTAATACATGAACTAAACTAAAGTAAGTGTGTTCGCGTATTATTTAACGGATTATTATTATTGACAGTGTCTGCTTACTACGCTGTGTTGCACGGGATCAGTGGGGAACGTCTGATTTACACTGGACGAATCTGCCGTTTTGTATGCTCAAGATATCCAGTTACTTCAAATAAATAGGCTAACACGGTCTTACCAGCAGATCTCCGGTCTTCCCCATGTGATCACCGAAAGTTAATAATTATTACAAATGTTTCCAGGAGATCGACTGACAATTTTCGTCTTACCGAGACTTCGAAATTGCTTCACTGCCTTATGGAATTTAAGTTAAGCTTAATTTAATCAGGATAGAACAGTATTGAACTGTGTGAATGTGATAAGCCTGCTTTGTCAATGAAAATCCCCTTAATATACGCATGTTTTTACTATCCTCATCAGTGAAGCTAAATCAGGCCGGTGTGAGAGAGGTTTTTAAATTTTAGATCCTATACAAAATATATTAAATTTGGCGACCGTGACAGGACTCATTTTTGAGCATTACTTAAATATTGTGTGAATTTTATGTTGCATGTGCACGAGACAAAAGAAGACGAGGCCTGTTCCAGAAGTCACAATTTCGCCACAACCTACGAGAACGTCGTTCATGCCAGACAATATACAATTAAATTTTTGTAGATAGAAATTTATAATAACTATTTAAATGTCTATCGGTTTGAATTAGATTGATTGGGTTGAGCTTTAGATACGAAGTGTTTATTAGAAGTGAGTATTATGCAAAGTTTAGGTCAGTGACATTATTAACTCAGATGCGAGTGACTTTATATGTTTGCTGTTCTGTGTATTAATGGTTCTTACTAGGGCGGCTCATAAAATGGCAATGCAACAGCAGAGCGAATCACAAGAGCCCTCACCTGTTTCTGAGGTTAGTGAAACATTAGACGCTAGCTTAACTGAAGTAGTGCCTAGCGGCAGCATTAGTCAGGCCCCACAACAAAGCTTAAGTGTTTCGATGTCATCTGAGCAGGACGAAATAAACCCATTGACTGTAATCATGCAGCAGTTAACAGTGTTAGCCAAAAATGTAACAGAATTAACTAAAGCGCAAATAGAGACTAAAAGGGAAATAAATGAACAATTAGCAGCCAATAAAGTGGAATTAAATAATAAATTAGTAGAGAGTTTCCAGAAACTTGATGATAAATTAAATAAAACTGCGGAAGAATTGAAAATTCAGAATGAAAAGACAGAATTAAAATTAGCTGCTCAAATTGAGCAAATCACTCAGCAGTGTAATGAAAATGCGAAGAAGTTACGCCTAGAGCTAACTGAGTATGTTGCTACTAAGCTTGATACTATTAAAGAGCAGGTCGAGTCAATCCCACAGATAGTTCAAGCACAAGAACAGATGCAATGTTCTATCGCGGTAATTCCGGTATTAGTTGAAGTTCAAGATGAGTTAAAGCAACAAGTAAACGAGATGTCAGCAGATATGCAGGATTTGAGACAATCACAAGACAAGATCCCGAAGGACATCCAAAATTTGGATAAATCCATAAATAACATAAAGGAGAGACAAGACGAGGTTGATCATAAGGTAAACATTCTCGCGGGGAAGCCAAAGAACAACTAGGCGAAGAACTTAAACAATGGAAAGAAAACATTGAGAGATGGAAAGAAAACATTGAGAGATCTTTAAATCTATCTCGAGAATATTTGTGTTCCACGCAAGGAAATGAACCCATGACAAGATCTATCAATGAAGCTACATTATTTACCCGATCAAGTACAGACAGGGACATTAATGCACACGTTTGTTTTTGCAATCAACATCAATCACAACACTATGAGGGTAGTCATAATGCCTGGAATTGTAAAAGCAATACTGAGGAGAAAATGCTGAAACAACGCCAATTCCAGATCTACAACCCAGACAAGAAAAATGTTCATCCCGTAGTGTTTATAAGAAGTTTTAGGGGAGTATTTCCAAAAATTTGGAGTGAGTGGCAAAAGGTTAGTTTCGTGACCGGTTATATTCAGGGCTCAGGAGCTATATGGGCATCTGATATGATATCAACTTGGGACACATATGAAGATTTTGAACGAGCATTTTTATCCAAATACTGGTTCGAAGGAGTACAAGAACGTTTAAGGCAGGAGGTATTATACCCGGAACCTTTTTCTTTTTCACGTGGGTCTTTAAAGAAATACTTTGAGAAATATACAAACAAATCGCGGTATTGGGATAAGCCTATGCCTCTACAAGACGTGATTGGCATATTAAAATCTCGACTTCCGGCCAGCATCAGAAATAGAATGCTGTATATTAATGAGCATGACCTTGACTCTTTCATGACTACGCTTGACACTATAGATATGATCAAGGAAGATGAACATCGGCCAAGACAACCGGTTATGCAGAGGAGAGCGATTGAGGCGCCAAATGCAAACCGGAATGGAAACGGATTTAATAATTATTATACTAGGAATAGTCAGAGATTAAACGGAAACAATTGCAACGGAAATGGAAATTTCAATAACAGTGCTGCGAGGGGCAGATTCAGAGACAATCGAACAGGTCGCAGATACAACCCAATGTTTGGAAATGCAAGAGATTATCAGAACCAGCAGTTTTCATATAATAATAATGCGTACAGAAATTCTGACACTCGATTTGAAGCAAATAACACAACCAGTCATCAACAACAACCAGTCATAACAGAAGTAGTAGATGATTCAAGAGGAAATAATAATCGACATTTAAACTGAAGAGGGCCGCTTTATGATCCGTAAAGTCGGCTGGGGAATACAAAAGGGGCAAACCTGTTTTAAACGAAATTAATTCCGTGGCAATGTTGAGATATAACGAAGGCGAATTAATGACAGATGAATTGACAAGAGACTTAGAGGCCTGTGTAGTCGAAGATAAAAAGGTTCCTGTGTCTGAGATCATCACAGAAGTGGGAGGAATTTTAACCAATGTTGTATTGGACACAGCTTCATCTACAGACGTAGTATCCGGAACTTTGTTTCGCAGAATTAGTAAAATTAAGAAAATCCCTGTCCTACCAGTACAAAATTGCCGAGTTATAGGTGCAGTGGGAGCAAAATCCAGGAACGTCAAGATACAAACGCTTATAGAGATAAAATTGGGATATGTAGCTAAACAATGCACATTCCTTGTAGTGGAAAAGTTGTTAGTAGATTGTATTCTTGACATTGGAACTTTGCAAGCCTGCAATTGCAAGTTGGACTTGGTAGAAGGAAAGGTGCATTTTAAAATCTAAGATCAATTTGTTACACTGATCTTACTGAGAAAGGAGGCAGTGTATGAGCGATATTTCCGTGGTGCTGCTGTGCAGTTGATTTGTGCTGAAAATAATAATATGTGCCGACGACCGATCAAGTCAATTCAAGAAGAGGATTTCAGGCAAACAGTCGAACAGAAGACTGCTGAGTCAGATTGCCTAACGGATAGTCAGAGGGAACAATTATTCAATATATTAACAGAATATGAGTCAGTTTTCGATGAAAATCCGGGAATTATTAGAGGATATGTTTGTACATTACAGATTAAGCCCCATAAGACATTTTGCCGCACACACTATCCCATTCCCTGGCGATTAAAACCAGTTCAGGAAGAGATACAAAAAATGTTAAACTGGAATCTTATTGAACCGTCGAACAGCCCATATTGTTCTCCGCTGCTTGTTGTACCAAAGCCAGGAGGAAAAGTTCGATTGGTATTAGATGCAAGGGAAATTAACAAAATTATATTACCTGTACGCACACATCCGGAGAACATCGATGAGTTAATACAGAAATTTCAAGATGTATCCTATTTAACCAGTATTGATTTGAGAAGTTCGTTCTGGCAAGTCCAGTTAGACAAGGACTCAAGAAAATATACTGCTTTTATATACGGTGGGAGAAGCTATCAGTTCAAGGTCGTTCCGTTTGGTCTCAATATCAGCTCTGGAGTTTTTATTTCTGCGTTGGACTATGCCCTAGGACCAGAAATGCGTAGTCGAATAACAATTTTTGTGGACGATCTATTAATTGCCTCTAAAACTTGGGAGGAACATGTACAACTTATTAGGAGGATTTTTGCTGTGTTCAAACAAACTGGTATAACTGCAAATCTAAAAAAATCCCAATTTTTTCTACAGAGAATTAAATTCTTAGGACATATGATTAATGCAAAAGGCATTCTTCCAACAGAAGCGAAGATTAGTGCGATAAAAAATTTTCCAACTCCAAGAAACAGAAGACAACTGAAAGGCTTTATAGGCTTGGCTTCATTTTTTCATCGATTTATTAAAACTCAAGCAGTGAACTCTGAAGCACTAAACCGCTCCTGAGGAAAGATGTACCATGGCAATGGCCTAATGATTGTGAAAAGTCTTTTTGTGAAATTAAGGATCAACTGATAAATGCTCCGTTATTATACCACCCTGATATGAATGTTGGATTCTGTTTAGCCACTGATTCATCAGATGTCGGATTAGGATCTTGTTTATTTCAAATTAGGTACGTCGATGGTGTAAAAACCTTTTGTCCAATTGCATTTGCTAGCAGAGTTTTATCCACCTGTGAAAGAGCATATTGTTGTTGTTGTTGTTGTGGTCTTCAGTCCTGAGACTGGTTTGATGCAGCTCTCCATGCTACTCTATCCTGTGCAAGCTTCTTCATCTCCCAGTACCTACTGCTACCTACATCCTTCTGAATCTGCTTAGTGTATTCATCTCTTGGTCTCCCTCTACGATTTTTACCCTCCACGCTGCCCTCCAATGCTAAATTTGTGATCCCTTGATGCCTCCAAACATGTCCTACCAACCGATCCCTTATCTAGTCAAGTTGTGCCACAAACTTCTCTTCTCCCCAATCCTATTCAATACCTCCTCATTAGTTACGTGATCTACCCACCTTATCTTCAGCATTCTTCTGTAGCACCACATTTCGAAAGCTTCTATTCTCTTCTTGTCCAAACTTGTTATCGTCCATGTTTCACTTCCATACATGGCTACACTCTTTACAAATACTTTCAGAAACGACTGCCTGACACTTAAATCTATACTCGATGTTAACAAATTTCTCTTCTTCAGATACGATTTCCTTGCCATTGCCAGTCTACATTTTATATCCTCTCTACTTCGACCATCATCAGTTATTTTACTCCCTAAATAGCAAAACTCCTTTACTACTTTAAATGTCTCATTTCCTAATCTAATCCCCTCAGCATCACCCGATTTAATTTGACTACATTCCATTATCCTCGTTTTGCTTTTGTTGATGTTCATCTTATATCCTCCTTTCAAGACACTGTCCATTCCGTTCAACAGCTCTTCCAAGTCCTTTGCTGTCTCTGACAGAATTACAATGTCATCGACGAACCTCAAAGTTTTTACTTCTTCTCCATGAATTTTAATACCTACTCCGAATTTTTCTTTTGTTTCCTTTACTGCTTGCTCAATATACAGATTGAATAACATCGGGGAGAGGCTACAACCCTGTCTCACTCCTTTCCCAACCACTGCTTCCCTTTCATGCCCCTCGACTCTTATAACTGCCATCTGGTTTCTGTACAAATTGTAAATAGCCTTTCGCTCCCTGTATTTTACCCCTGCCACCTTCAGAATTTGAAAGAGAGTATTCCAGTTAACGTTGTCAGAAGCTTTCTCTAAGTCTACAAATGCTAGGAACGTAGGTTTGCCTTTTCTTAATCTTTCTTCTAAGATAAGTCGTAAGGTTAGTATTGCCTCATGTGTTCCAACATTTCTACGGAATCCAAACCGATCTTCCCCGAGGTCCGCTTCTACCAGTTTTTCCATTCGTCTGTAAAGAATTCGCGTTAGTATTTTGCAGCTGTGACTTATTAAACTGATAGTTCGGTAATTTTCACATCTGTCAACACCTGCTTTCTTTGTTATTGGAATTATTATATTCTTCTTGAAGTCTGTGGGTATTTCGCCTGTCTCATACATCTTGCTCACCAGATGGTAGAGTTTTGTCATGACTGGCTCTCCCAAGGCCATCAGTAGTTCTAATGGAATGTTGTCTACTCCCGGGGCCTTGTTTCGAGCATATACCACTACGGAATTAGAAGCTTTAGCAGTTATTTGGTCTTTGAAAAGGTTTAATTATTATGTATATGGCTCAAGGATAGCCGTTTATTGTGACCACCAATCACTAGCCTTTTTACAAACATTTTGAAGTTGCTGCATCCTCGCTTGTCAAGGTGGACGCTGGCGCTGCAAGAATATCAGTTTCAAATTATTCATGTAGCCGTAAAAGAAAATATTATAGTTGACGCGTTGTCAAGATCTCCAGAAGGAATAACACCTGAACTGGATGTAAATAATAAGGCAGAATTTCCAGTGCTTCTTCTTCTAGAAAATAATTACAAGTTATATTATATTCATTTATGTAAGACAATGGCTCAGCTTCAGAAGAAGGATCGACGATGGAATGCTATAATACGACAATTCAGTCAACAAAATCCTATGGTCAATTTGGAATACTACCGGCTTGTGAATAATATTTTCTTTTTTAAATCTGGGAAGGCTGAGAATCCAAAGTGATGTGTCTGCATACCCGAAGAATATGAAGAACGATTAATTTGGTTTACACATTTGACCTGGGGTCATGTTGGTGTTGTAAAGTGTGCTAATAAGATTAGATATTATTGTTACTTCCCAAATATAAGGCGAAAAGTGCACAAAGTCATCCAGAAATGTATACTCTGTCAAAAGGCTAAGCCGGACAACAAGGGAAATAAAATTGCGCTTCACTCAATAATACCTGAAGCACCAAGATCACTTATATCATGTGATATTTGTGGACCACTTCCTAGAGCCAGAGGTGGTGTTAAGTACATTATTGGATTCTGTGATGTGTTTACAAAATATGTTAAACTATATCCTATAAAATCAGCAACTGCAAGAGCTGCCGCAGTAAAGTTTGTAAATGACTACATTCCTCATGCAGGGATTCCAAAATCTATAATCTCCGACAATGCGAAGATATTTACTGGATATTAATGGAGAAAATTAGTATCACAACTAGGAATAAAACAGATATTTACATCTTGCTATCATCCACAAGGGAATTTAATTGAACGGGTTTTTCGAGAACTAAACAGATTCATGAGAACGTACTGTCATGATAAACAAACTACCTGGATAAACTATTTGACCGAGTTTGAGCATATTTATAATAATTTACCTCATAGTTCTACAAACTTTACCCCGAATGAACTGATGTTCAGAGATAACGAAAGAAATTTTTGGGTAGATAACTTGCCTAAATTCGAGGACACCAAAATGTCATGGGAAGAAAAAATTCGCAATGCAATATTACGGAGAAAGCAAGACAGCGAAAGGAAATCCATGACAGAAACATCAAACGGATTCAGACTTTCAATATCGGACAAAAAATTCTTTTAAGAAGACACATCAAGTCATCAAGGTTGAAGAAGACCATCAGAAATTGGATTCTAATTTATACAGGTCCATATATAATAGTTGATATACCGAATCCTGGTGCGTATTTATTAGCATATCCGGATTCTGGAAGAATAAAAGGATTATTTCCCCATGTAGACCTAAAGAGGTACTTTTAAGAAAAGTGTTTCAAGTTAAATGAAAAGTCTGTATGAAGTATTTGGGTGTTAAAAATGAAGTGCGAAGGACAGTATGCCTCAGCTACTGTGATAGGTTAAATGACAGCATGCCAAGCATCTGTGATAGTTCAATGAACAGTAAGAAATTGCTTCTGTGATAGTATAGGAATATTTAGAAAAGTAAATGGAACTGTAGCTATTGCTGCTGTGAAGACTTACGGTTTATCTGTCTACACGATGATCACCAAAGAAGCTTGTGCGTGTGAAATAATATACATTCAGGGAGTGTTAATCTCCAGTGAGAATAAGTTTACTGAAACTATATGGTCGAATACGGCGCTTGCGTGTGAAGTTAGTGTTTGTAAACTGACAGTTCACAGGAGAACAAATGAACCGCGTTAGGAAATTAGAATCGATTGCCACTGTCCACAGATATAAAGACTCGCTGTTTTTTTTTTTTTTTTTTTTTTTTTTTTGCGCGCGAGCTAAATTCTATTCAAGATAATTTAATTAACCAGCTTAGTGTGTATTTATAAAATTAGAGTTAATAAGAAAGTTCTTCATTGAATTTATAATAATGTGTCATTTTCCAGTTGGATTTGTTTATTGTTATATTGCATTCATATATGTTCATGAGAAAGTGCGGCATTTGGAGTATAAAAGAGAAAAATTAATTTCAGCTGGAGAGATCATGCAGCAAGACTTAATTAAACATTCTCTTTCAGCAAAATTTCATTTTAATCATGTATGAATAGGATATAATTTTTTTTTGGAAATTGTCTCCAATAATAAAGTTTTTAACATTCTGACATGCTATCCACATTCGTACTTGAAACCAAATTAGGAAAGATTCAGATCTACTTCCACCTGGAAAAGCCAACGAAAAATAAATAAATAAATAAATAATTAAAACCAGGATTAGAACCTTTTGGCTTACTCAAGAAGATGGATGAAATTATCCATGTTTTCAAAATTGTTTTCCGATCTGGAGTTGTGATATTGTGCAACTACAGTATCGATTAAGACACCTAGGTGTGGAAAGTATAAGACGAATGGATTTTCCCATTCCTCAGATGGAAGATTGGATGGATCAGGTCCATATTTGAGTTCAAAATGAATCTGGAGAAATTCAACTAACCATTCTCTTCCAGGAATCTTTAATAGTTGACCATTCCTTAGACGAATTTCGATTGTTTCATGCCACAATCCTGAGTACCTGTTCCTGTGGTTCCTTCTGGTCTCTCAAATCCGTTACGTCTCCTGTGCGGTATGCCAATGCGACGCCTGTCCTCCGTGCCGTGTCCCATGTTCCTGTTCGATCACTTTCACCGCAGTTCAGCAAGACATCAATGAAGAAAATTTTTCAGAAGATTGTAAAAAAATTAGCATGTGTAAAGATTTTTTTTTTTGGCTATGAGGCAGATTTTATCTTTCCTATGCATTCTAGATAACTCTCAAATTTCTAAATTATTCTGTCTTTCCTATCATCTGTGATACCTAGTTGGGGTCTAAGCCTCCAGGTTTTCCGGGGTTTCCCCGTGAAGGCCAGTTCCTGAATAGGTAGACCTGATTAACAACTATATAAGTCCATCTTCCCTGGTTGTGTACGTCGGATGCGGGTATGCCCCAGTACACGTGAAAGCAACAACTAGGTATCTAGGTAACGAAGATACCAAATCTCTTTCAATTCTTGTAATCAAAAAATTCTTACTAACTTCTTAAAATTTATAGGAACGTATGTTCCACAAATTCTAACGAGTTAGCTAAGCCAATAGTTAGCTCGCAAAGTGGATACATATCAACTTTGATCGCTGCGAGGGGCGATGTAATGTCTCTTTCAGCGGTCTCTCCGCGATATTTACAGAAATTTTATAAATCATATAACTCAGTACATATCTCGAAATATCTCTTCTTATCTTACCGATTATCAAGGCAAAGTAGTTTCAAGCCCAATTATTCCTTGGAGCGTCCATTTACTCCATGGAATAGCTTCTCTGCTATCTATGTTTTCTCTTGGGAAAAGAATAGATGTCTTCTTGCCGATTAGTCGTAAAAGAAGGATGTTTATGTATGTATTGTTGAGCTAGTCGCCATCTTGATGATATTCTGTATGAGAAGGAATTTAATACATGAACTAAACTAAAGTAAGTGTGTTCGCGTATTATTTAACGGATTATTATTATTGACAGTGTCTGCTTACTACGCTGTGTTGCACGGGATCAGTGGGGAACGTCTGATTTACACTGGACGAACCTGCCGTTTTGTATGCTCAAGATATCCAGTTACTTCAAATAAATAGGCTAACGCGGTCTTACCAGCAGATCTCCGGTCTTCCCCATGTGATCACCGAAAGTTAATAATTATTACAAATGTTTCCAGGAGATCGACTGACAATTTTCGTCTTACCGAGACTTCGAAATTGCTTCACTGCCTTATGGAATTTAAGTTAAGCTTAATTTAATCAGGATAGAACAGTATTGAACTGTGTGAATGTGATAAGCCTGCTTTGTCAATGAAAATTCCCTTAATATACGCATGTTTTTACTATCCTGATCAGTGAAGCTAAATCAGGCCGGTGTGAGAGAGGTTTTTAAATTTTAGATCCCATACAAAATATATTAAACTCTCATTAAAAGATAATGACGCTCCATCGCCAACACCGTCAGCCACCGGCTGGACCCCCATTATCATTAGCATTAATAGTATTAGTGATCATCCTGTGGCTAGTGGCAGTTCGTTAACCCGCCCTTTTAGTGAAGTAGATCAGGTCGGTGACACCATACCTCAGTTGCAGTACTCGACGATTGCCGACGCCTTCGAGGAGCGAATCTCGGTCACTCGCATCCAAAACCCGGCAGGGGGGTACCGCGATCCTGTTGGATTTTTAAACGCATGCCTCCCTGTCCTGGAAACCGAGCTCCTCAGGGTAGTCGATAACCCGCGTTTCCCGCCGTTAAGTGCAGTGCAGTGCTATGCATTGAGTTATCGCACCCCCCCAAAGTTCAGTCTGGTCAGGAAGAGACCAGCATTCATTATCTTTGGGGGGATAATGGCGATAACGCGGAGCACATCAATCGCCGAGTGGTTTCGTAAATCCACCTTTCCGAGATGGAAGACAATGGCTCAGCTAAGGCACTCAGCAGAATTCTACACCTGAACATCCATATACATGTCCACGATCCATTAAATGTAGGGTCTAGCTATAGCAAGCTCCCAAAAGGTATAGCTAATAAACAAGCGTGCATTAATGTCCAAAATACAAAAGATCAGGCTTGTTTTGCATTGTCAATCCTGGCTTGCGAAAGAAAGTATAATTATAGAGATCGCCCTTGTCGTCCAGGTACATACAAAGTCAGTGATATTAACACATATTATAACTTTGATGGTATTGAGTTCCCCGTCAAGATCCAGGACATACCTAAATTCGAGGCACAAAATACCGGAATATCGGTACACGTTTATGGCCTGGAGAAGAAGAAAAGAAAGTCAGACGAGCAAGACAAGCATGTCGTAGTCGGCCACCTCCATTTCTCAAAATTTGCCGGTGAGCGTGAGCTGCATGTAAATATGCTTCTCTTTTCTGAAGGTGACAATTATCATTATGTCTGGATCAAGGACATGTCCCGCCTCCTTTATTCACAGTTAAGTTACAAACACGGTAAAAAACATATTTGTTTAAGGTGTCTCAATTATTTCTCCTCTGAACGATTATTAGCTACGCATCTAGTAGACTGTACTTCCAAGGATGCGGTACGTGTTATTATGCCCACGGAGGAAAGCAAATTCATAAAGTTTAGGAATGCTCACCACCAGGAGCGGTATCCGTTTGTTGTGTACGCCGACTTTGAGTGCCTCCTCGCTCCTGTGACCCGCTGTGAAGGCGATCCTACGACCTCACACACCACCTTTACAGAAAAACACGTACCTTATGCCGCAGCGTACCAAATTGTATCGTTATATGACACCAACCTTAACCGATACTAATCTTACGTCGGCGATAATCCATAAAAAAAAAAAGGTTCAAATGGCTCTGAGCACTATGGGACTTAATATCTGCGGTCATCAGTCCCCTAGAACTTAGAACTATTTAAACCTAACTAACCTAAGGACATCGCACAACACCCAGTCATCACGAGGCAGAGAAAATCCCTGACCCCGCCGGGAATCGAACCCGGGAACCCGGGCGCGGGAAGCGAGAACGCTACTTCCCGACCACGAGCTGCGGACAATAATCCATCGATTTGGTTGCTCTCTGAGCTTGAAAAATTTTCACTCGAAGTAGATAAGCTGTACAGCGGCAACGTTCCAATGACCCAATCGAAGGAGAATGAAGATTTGTATAATAAAGCCACCGAGTGTCATATTCGTGGGCTGCCGTTGGACAGAAAAGCGGCAACTCCTCGTAGGGACCACTGTCATCTTACAGAGAAATTCCGTGGCGCTGCCCACAATGCGTGCAATTTGACTAGGCACATACCAGTTTTCTTTCATAATTTAAGTGGGTATGATGCTCATTTTCTAGTTAAGCACTTGGCCGATTTCTGTTTGGAGAAAGATCAGGTGAGTGTCCTACCTGAGAGCGTCGATAAGTATATATCATTCTCCAAACGAATGACGTCAAGAATTACGCTGCGCTTCCTCAATACACTACGTTTTATGCAGGCACCACTACAGAAACTTGTTGAAACTCCTCCTCCGGCGGATATGCATATCACTCGACCTGCATTTCCCGACGAGGAAAAGTTTCAACTTGTGACTAGGAAAGGGGTTTTTCCATACGAGTATGTGAATAGTATGGCCAAACTCGACGAAACCAGGCTACCCGACATAACTGCATTCTCCAGCAACCTTGAGAGGTGGCATGAGCCCCCTCTCATGTTTCTATCTTACGACTCTCCTCTCTATTTGCATGCGGTGGAGGGCTGCTATTCCTTCACACGCGGACTTCCCATGCAGCGTCTCTCGTCACCCGGGTGGTCCAGTGACAGGCGGGCTCTTCTGACTTTGAAAGGGTAGGCCGACAGGCGTGGGGGGTCGAGTGAATGCTTTCCGGACGCCGGCATTGTCAGGAGACGCGCCCGTTTGGAGCCGGAAGTGGCGGCTGGGCTGGAGGTTCCGTTGCTTCGCAGAAGCTTAGCGAAAACACTTTCTGGCGGGCTTCCAGCGAGGCGTGGGAATGACTTATGTACCCAGGCAGCTGTGGCGAGAAAATTCCCGCGCTTTCTGCAAAATAGGACTGTGATTGGCTTGCTCAGGGCATAGCTCCGTGACGGAGCAAAATCAGCACAGAAATTGGCGCCAAGAATCTCCATTGGTGGAATGGTAGTGTCCCGGCAATGGAGTGGAATTTCCGCCGTTTTTCGAGTTGCTGATTGGAATGTAACCACGGCCACTGTCGTGGGGGCGGGAATGTTGTGTGTTCGGCCTGTACGGGTGCTCTAGAAGTCGGCTGTCGCCTTTCGGTCGAGGACGTCGAAGCAACCAGCCCTCGCCTACGGTACGCCAGATCGTGTTCTGGGAGATAAGAAGACAGTTTGGTAATGTATGTCCGCAGCACCGGCAGATAGGGATTTTCCTAGGTGATAATCAGAGCTCAGCAGAGCGCGCCTGTTCGTTTTTTTTCTAACTTTGTTCTGTCTTGAGTAGCAGCAATTATTGTTAGGTTAGCTGTCTGTCTCCCTTAAGATTTGAGTGGCAAGGAATTGGCTCCACATACCACTTCGTCTTAAACCTCACAATCTAGTTCAGGGACAACTTCACCTTTACAGTGTTTGTATAACTATCCAATTTGAGCCAATTTGATTTATTGTAAATGTTTATGTGTTTTTGTTTATTATTTTGTGTTTAGTCTTAATAAATCCTATTGTTATTTTGGACAGAACTTTCATTCTATTAATCGGTAGAGCAACCCATCATTTCTCTCTACGTAATGAAACCTTCGTTTATTTAACTTATTTATCAAATTAAATTATTGCAGGTGCCAAACTCTTTTCTACTCCACTTGCAGGGTCTATTACAGTCAGTTCGCGTTTCTTTTTAACCCTTGTGCAACAGCAAAAGTCGGAGTTAGAATAGGGGGGGGGGGGGGGGGGGGGCTTAGAGCATCATTTATATATGTAGATTCTAGAATTTAGGGTTAAATTCACTGATAGCCCCGGCACCTCGCATAATATGGCGACCCTTAGCCTCGGATCTTTCCTGTGAATCACTGATAAGACAACAGGATTCTTAGTAGGAACATTCAATTGTTTTTCTCTATTTTTTTTAATGAGTAATACCCAACTTGTTTTTCTTGTAGTTCCGCGTTTAGTTTTAAGTAGCGGCGCATGATTACAGTTATTGTTTTCAGTGTATATATTTTTGTTTGTTCATTGGTTTTGTGTTTCGTTGTTGTGGTGTCCGTACCACATCGCACTTTGTCGGATTTGTGTGCGGTTTCTGTACCACATCAAATTGCGTTTGTGATTACAGCGTTGGAACAGCGTTGTTGAAATTTTATGTCTATGTGTAAAAAATACAGGGAGTAGATTAATTTTACTGTGTATTTTAGATAAATTTTGTTTCTCATGAATGATCACGAGAAGTAAGGCACGACTATTAGTGAGCGAAGCTAAAACAAAAGTGGATACTATAATGGATAAGGGGCACGTTACTGACGGGGATAGGTTCGGAGGTGAGATGGGCACATTTTTAGCAAGACAGGACGACAGGGTCATTGATGAGGAAAGTGATTTGGACGCGATCTCAGAGCAGCGTTTCGGCCGTGATTGTGATAGTGAAGTAGAGGATGAAACAGAGACAGGCACACAGGTCGAGACGGTAGCAGAAGTTTATAATCAAACGAACGAGAGCAGACAGGGGCTAGCTCGGCCACATCAGAGCTCTAGCGCCCAGATGTCCAGAGTTACATCTCCCACGTTTGAAGAGGATCAAAAAGATGACGTAAACCCAATACTGAGCTTCCTACGATCAATGAAAGAAGAAGATGAGAAACAGCGTAAGGACACTCAGACTATAATTTCGCATATAGGGGAAATTCGTGGGGAATTACTAACAATAAAGAAAGAATGTGGAGAAGCAAAACAATTGTCAATGGTAGCACAAAAAGTAGCAGGCCTAGCCCAAACGGCAGCAACACGGGCAATGAAAATCGCAAAAGTAACTTCTCAACTTGTACGTCGCTTGCGACGTGCGACACGAGCCCACTCAAAATCCCTAGCGTTCTTAAAAACCCAAGGTAATCTTGCGGTTACGAACATCACGAAACGAATGAAAGAAGTAGAGAGTCGGATAGCGAAACTAGAGCGAAACGGGCACACGAGCACTGCGTGTTCGGATACCAATGATGGAGTACACAGAATTGTGTCTCCGAGGAAAAGCCCGCCGTGCTCTAGCCCAGTGACAGAGTGCGGAACTAACAATGCACACGCAGAAACACCTAGTAATAGCTCCAATAATTGTAGCCCACTTAGGAGAGTGAATTCTGAGTGCCACTGCCACTGTGATACAGAGGTAGCACATCACAGTTATCAG
Organism: Schistocerca nitens; assembly: GCF_023898315.1. Taxonomy (NCBI): domain Eukaryota; kingdom Metazoa; phylum Arthropoda; class Insecta; order Orthoptera; family Acrididae; genus Schistocerca; species Schistocerca nitens. The sequence goes on along the minus strand of NC_064617.1, from coordinate 703,290,135 downwards.
CAAGGCAGATCAGGACACTCAGCAGACGTGCAAGTATCGGAAACGAGTGACAACACCCGTGCGAGGATCGGACAGGATTTTGATCACAATCACTTCCTGTCGATACTAAAATTCCAAAAGTTCAGAGATAATGGAGGGTCGATGCATCCCAAGAGCTGGGTGATGCAGTTTTCAAATTCATTACCGTCATCATGGCCAACCCTGGCAAAATTAGAATTCATGTGTGGACACATCGAAGGCCAAGCCGCGGAAAAGATGCGTGGTGTGGCAGCGACGTGTCAGACTTATCAGGAATTTGTTGATGCGTTCCTGGGGATCTACTGGTCAAAGGAAACGCAAGACAGGATTAAAGACGAAATAATATTTTGTCCTGAACTGGAAGTGTCCGGGCATAAGAGCGCAACCAAATTTTTTGATGATTTACTCAAGAAGAATCAGTTTTTAGATAGTCCATATAGCAAGGGAGAAATCAACAAATTTTGTTTTTCCAAATTGCCTGTTAGGTATCAACAGACACTTGTCGGCAAGTGTGGATCTGACATCGAAGCATTCAAGAGTCTATTGCGCGAACTCGAAGTAGTCTTCGATAAACAAGACGCAAAGGACAGGAAGAAGGCGCAAAATAACAAATACCACGGGCCAGCAAGGGCAGACGACAACAGATCGCATAATCGCGCTCGTCAGTTAGGAAACCAGGGTTACGGAAATCAAGGTTACGCAATTCAAGATTATGGAAACCAGAGACACGGAAACCAGAACGTCAGGGAACAGGGTCAATCTAGACAAGGAATCTGGGACAGGAGGAATAACGAACGGCGAAGCGACCGTAACTGGAGAGAGCGAAATCAAGGACCACAGGAGAACCAGGAGATTGAAATTAGACCTGCAAATCCTAAGGCACGTCAGAGGAGGGGGAGTCTGAGAAGGGATTGGCGCTAGTCCATAGGACTCCACCACATCTCTCACACAAAGAAGTTCGTGGAATAATAGTAGTTTAAGTGGTGTACATAGTAGAATAGGCAAATATATGAACCGTTCTTCGGGGAACAATAATCGTTACATTAATAGATTAAGATTGCTAAAGTATTAACACGCTGCGTTGTCTTGCATAAGAATTTACTGCTGCTATCCTCTTTTTGTTTATGTTCGGGATCTCATCTGTCGTTGCGATAAGAGGGACTACCTTTCCATGAGCAATGTTTTTGTCCTTTCCTATCTGGTGTCCATGTTAAGGGATAAAGATGAGTGACGAGACGTCGCACAAACGGGCGCATACAAGAACGTGCTCTTAGAAGCGTTCTGAGAAGTCGTGATACGCTCAATAGCGGCCACAACCAGTTCGTGAAACGTTCATACCAATGCTTGCAGGCACGCGTCAGTGCACGGCAAGATTGTGGTATATTGCGTGATTTCGAGGATGAATATGGGCAGTATAGTTTTTTTTTTTGCAGAGCTGCGCCAGCATCGTTGTCTTGCAAGTCGGGGTGATCCTGTGAGCGTTTGACTCCAATGGTGCCCTAGACGAGAGAAATGCGAGCATAAAGCCTACCATGCCAATGTGCTGGCTGGGGATTTAGCGTGCTGCTCGTGACTGTCACAGATGAATAACCAGGGACTTATACTTGGATATTCGTGACATACTGTGTAGCTGGCGTGTGTTGGGCGACTGAATCCTCAACAGGAACCACCCCTGGCTTGGTCATATTACATTGCTTCTGGAAAGGTGTGCTTTCATCCCGAAAACCGCATCAGATAGAGAAGGAAGTTGCAACTATAAATTTATTGTCGTGTATAGCCATGGCTAACCCAGTCTCTGGAGTTTCAGTGAGGCGTAGTGAGAACTCGGGGGCCATGTCGTACGGCGCGCACATCACTGTCGTCAATAGCGGCGAGCAGCGAGACATCTCAACGTAACAGGAATTATGTAAGAGTATTGTATAAAAAAAAAGTAATAATAATAATAATAGAGTACCATATTCTAGGATAAATTAAACTTTAGGATTTTTACAATAACTAGATTAATATTGTGGGGGTTTTCTACCACAAGTGCTGTGTTTGGCGGCGCCTGTTGGGATGTTATTTTTCAGGTCATGAAACCACAGACCCGAGATGGAGGGACGACCGGAGAGCGAACGTACAATAGTTGCATGTTCGAACGTACAATAGTTGCATGTTCTTTATAGCTCAGTAAAACTTCAGCCTGCATAATAATATAATTTATTTAGAAGACACAGAATGTAGATCGCTGGCATATGGTAGTTAATTCTTGAGCATGTCTACTGTCGATCTATATAATTAATAGTAATATTAGTGCGGGCCCGCACATTTAGTTGTTCATCCATTACATAGCGTCACACACCATGTACAATAGTGAGATCGGTCTCTACACAAATATCAAGATAAATTATTTCCATGATTTTTGTTATGATAGCTACAGATAAATAACTATAAAATTAAAATTAGAGCGACTGAACTGACAGACCATCAATGTATCGTTCTGTAAATTTATTATAACATAGAAGTCATGGGGAAAAGATAGGAATAAGATTTTTGTAATAATTGTGCAGATGACGGGGATCGTGGCAATGCAGGGGCCAGCCGGAGGTCATCGGCTACCTGCAAGAAGAAAGCGTCAGCGCGCTACCTGACGTGAAGGGCGGGAGAGCATCCGGTCCTACAAGCTGACAGCACCAGGCCGTGTACCTGAGGGATTAGGCGGCAGACAGCCCTCGCCGGGCCACAAGCGAAAGTGGGGCTGGCCGTTGACACTGACACGCGACCCACACGCGACAGCCTGCTAGCTCTCCGGACGCGGCAGCCGTTTGGAGGGATTCCCTGCGGCAGACCATGTTGTCGTGAGTACACGAAGAAGATCACATATCGTGTCAGAATCTGCGCCTCATGTGCCTCAGGACAGAAAGGGACGCTCTATACTCACCTGTTTGGGTTTTTACAACTCACTAGCATTGGCCGATCTGCATACACAAAGCAGTATCGTACCACACTAACAAATGTATGGTCTCATTTCTTACTTCTCCTCTCTATTAGAGAGCAGTTTTAACAATAGTCACTCCACGTGCCATCATCCCTCGTCGAACTGCAATATTGGGAAACATAAAGTACTGTCCAGCGAGAAAAGAGGCCTAGACTAGTGGTGTATCCCAACAAGTAGACCTCAGAGACAATTAATCGACGTGAGGAGAGCCTATCACTGTGTCTTCCTACCATACTGCCGTCATCATATGGGTGGGTCTTGGTCCAATCTCAACAGAGTACTGCAGAAGCTCCAGCACACCCTATTGCCGTTGCAACAACGTAGCAACAACACCCGACGTTTAGCCCTATGTGATGTCAGTAAGGTGTAATGTGTGAAGTGCTTCGAATATTTCTAGCAATGTGATTTAGTGCCTCATTCTCAGCACAGTCGTGAACATTGTGCAATGTGCACGCACAACTTGATGCCCCATGAACCTTGTTTTTTTTCTTTTCTTTCTTAAATTTCTTTCTCTAATGTTGGTTTTGTAATGTATGTTATATCTTGTATGTGTTTGTGTTTTTACACTGTAATTCTTATTACAAATTACTGTATTGTTCTCCACACCATGTTTTTTTTTGTATTTTGTATTTATTGTTGTGTGTATGCGAACAGTGTGCCGAAGTCCCCATAAACTGAAGCAGATATCACCACTGTCATTGTGAATGGACCATCAGTTCAGGGAACATTTTGTAAAGGTTACCCTTGCTGCAGGGAGACAGAATGAATCGGAGGTTGTAACTAGATTCTGAAAGCTCACAAAGAGATTGTTAACTTATATAGTATCATGTGTGAGTGAGTTCAGGTTAGTTTAATGATTAAAATTGTTGTAACATCTTGGGCATTTAATTGCGGAGCACTCCAACTCTGATTGTAAAGAATAAACTGCTCCATATTTGGCTCAGATGCCCGGGCCATATTTAGAGCGTGAATGTCTGCGTGAATCGGTGTTTGGAAGGGGCTCCCTGGGTATGGATGTGTGATGTGAGTGTTAGTGTTCCATATTAAGAAGGTGAAGTTGGCTACATCATAAATAATCCTCCCTCTATGAGCTGCATTTTTCAGTTGCAGTGATTTTCTTTATAGAGTGCGGCATGTGGAGCCAGTTTGCGAGATTGTTCTTGGGCGATTGACTCACTACCTTGCTCCTAAGTGAGCCAACCGCTCACCAATTACAATCTAAAATGGCGTAGGGGCTATGAGAGGTGGCATGAGCCCCCTCTCATGTTTCTATCTTACGACTCTCCTCTCTATTTGCATGCGGTGGAGGGCTGCTATTCCTTCACACGCGGACTTCCCATGCAGCGTCTCTCGTCACCCGGGTGGTCCAGTGACAGGCGGGCTCTTCTGACTTTGAAAGGGTAGGCCGACAGGCGTGGGGGGTCGAGTGAATGCTTTCCGGACGCCGGCATTGTCAGGAGACGCGCCCGTTTGGAGCCGGAAGTGGCGGCTGGGCTGGAGGTTCCGTTGCTTCGCAGAAGCTTAGCGAAAACACTTTCTGGCGGGCTACCAGCGAGGCGTGGGAATGACTTATGTACCCAGGCAGCTGTGGCGGGAAAATTCCCGCGCTTTCTGCAAAATAGGACTGTGATTGGCTTGCTCAGGGCATAGCTCCGTGACGGAGCAAAATCAGCACAGAAATTGGAGCCAAGAATCTCCATTGGTGGAATGGTAGTGTCCCGGCAATGGGGTGGAATTTCCGCCGTTTTTCGAGTTGCTGATTGGAATGTAACCACGGCCACTGTCGTGGGGGCGGGAATGTTGTGTGTTCGGCCTGTACGGGTGCTCTAGAAGTCGGCTGTCGCCTTTCGGTCGAGGACGTCGAAGCAACCAGCCCTCGCCTACGGTACGCCAGATCGTGTTCTGGGAGATAAGAAGACAGTTTGGTAATGTATGTCCGCAGCACCGGCAGATAGGGATTTTCCTAGGTGATAATCAGAGCTCAGCAGAGCGCGCCTGTTCGTTTTTTTCTAACTTTGTTCTGTCTTGAGTAGCAGCAATTATTGTTAGGTTAGCTGTCTGTCTCCCTTAAGATTTGAGTGGCAAGGAATTGGCTCCACATACCACTTCGTCTTAAACCTCACAATCTAGTTCAGGGACAACTTCACCTTTACATTGTTTGTAAAACTATCCAATTTGAGCCAATTTGATTTATTGTAAATGTTTATGTGTTTTCGTTTATTATTTTGTGTTTAGTCTTAATAAATCCTATAGTTATTTTGGACAGAACTTTCATTCTATTAATCGGTAGAGCAACCCATCATTTCTCTCTACGTAATGAAACCTTCGTTTATTTAACTTATTTATCAAATTAAATTATTGCAGGTGCCAAACTCTTTTCAACTCCACTTGCAGGGTCTATTACAGTCAGTTCGCGTTTCTTTTTAACCCTTGTGCAACAGCAAAAGTCGGAGTTAGAATAGGGGGGGGGGGGGGGGCTTAGAGCATCATTTATATATGTAGATTCTAGAATTTGGTGTTAAATTCACTGATAGCCCCGGCACCTCGCAACCTCACAGGCGACACGATAACGAATGCAGAGTATGAGCATGCCGTGAATGTCTGGCGGAAATTCAACATTTCTAATTTAGGAGGGTACGCACGTCTTTACGTGCGCTTGCTTGCGGACGTTTTCGAGAAGTTCCGGAGTCTATGTATGACCACATATTCTCTGGACCCTGCCTTTTATTACACGGCACCTGGGTTGTCTTGGGACGCGATGCTCAAGAAAACGAAGTGCAGTATCGAATTATTGACCAATCCTGACATGCTTCTTTTCTTTGAGCGGGATATCCGTGGGGGGCTCTGCCAATGTATTCATAGACACGCGAAAGCAAGTAACCCACAAATGGGTGACAGGTTTAATGCATCCCTTGATTCAAGTTATATAATGTATCTAGATGTGAATAATTTATACGGGCATGCCATGCAGCAATCACTGCCGATTGGGGAGTTTCGCTGGCTGTCCGAAGATGAATGCAAGGGATTAGGTGGAAAAATCAGAGGGGTATGGCCGCCGATTCTGATGTAGGGTACGTTGTGGAGGCAGAACTCAAATACCCTATTAGTTTGCATGACGCGCATGCCGATTTTCCGATGTGTCCAGAGCAACTAGTTCCACGAGGAGGTTCCCCACCGAAACTGATGACAACGCTGGGGGACAAGCAGAGGTATATCATTCACTGTCTTAACCTCCAGCAATGCCTCAGCTTGGGTATGGAGCTGGTTAAAACCACCCGGGCCATCTCCTTCAAGCAGTCGCCCTGGTTGAAGGAGTATATTGATCTGAATACGAGACAGAGAACTTCCGCATCGTGTGACTTTGAGAAAGATTTTTATAAATTAATGAATAATTCAATTTTCGGAAAAACTATGGAGAATTTGAGGGAACGACGTGAAATTTTTATTACAACGCAATGGGATGGGCGTTATGGCGTACGAAAATGCATTGCCAGACCAAATTTTAAACGGGTCACTATTTTTAATAAGAATTTTGTTGCTGTGGAGATGGCTAAAACTGCAGTATAGTTTACTAAACCTATCTATGTGGTGATGTGCATACTAGACCTATACAAACTCCACGTGTATCGCTTTCACTATGAGTTTGAGAAAACTCATTTCGCAGATCCTAAATTACTTTATATGGATACAGATAGTTTCATCTGTTGGGTGAAGAACTGCGATCCATATGAAGTAATTAGGTACCACGCCAATGAATTCGACACGTCTTCTTATGCGGCCGATAATCTTTATGGTATTGTTCCGCAAAACAAGAAGGTTATCGGTCTCATGAAAGACGAGATGAATGGATTGCCAATTGTGGAGTTTGTAGGTCTTCGGTCCAAGATGTATGCATATCGCACATTGGAAGGTCCCACTCAGAGACGGGCTAAGGGGGTACGACGGATGGCATCACGAGCTCTCTCTATCGAAGACTATTTGAAGTTCCTACGTGGTGGTGTTCGCGGTGCTGAGCTGCAGCTGCCGCATATTGTCCGGCAAACTAGTATTCGATCGATAGCGCACGAGGTGTATACTGTGCTGCAGTTTAAAATCGGTCTGTCGCCTCATGACGATAAAAGGGTCATCTGTGATGACGGCATTGAAACTCGCCGTACTCACACTACTCACTTGTAGCGAGAGAAGGGGTGGGGGACTCTGATTGAGAGAGAGAGAGAGAGAGAGAGAGAGAGAAAGACGGCGAGGGTGTCTGCAGAGTAGTAGTATGACCCTTTTATCATAGGGTAAATACTGAATGAGAGTGTTTTGTAGTGTGTATCAGCTTGCGTACTTTCGTGTATGTCTGAGTGTGTGTGAACGTGTGCGAGCCTGTGTTAAGTGTGTATGTGTGTAAATATTATTTATTGTATCAAAGAAAAAACAAACAAAATCATAAAAAAACATAAAAAACTAAAATAATCCCATTTATAAAAAAAGTCTTTATATATATTCGTATATTTTTTCTCCACTATTACTAGTCAATGGCTATATGACTGAAAGCAGATAAAAATTTTACACCTCTTATAATCAAATAGAAGAAGACGAAAATACAATTTTCGCAGTTCGTATCTGCTTTGATCTTAGTAGTAGTTGTAAGTTTCACCTGCCACTAGCTATCCAGTCAGAACTAGTTTTTTAAGAATGTGAATTCCACCAATTAAATTCTTTATATATACTTCACTGTGGAAAAAAATCTTTATACCCAGAAATATTTGTTCACCTGCTTGTTGTAGTGGAAAATGTCTAGAGCTACTTACTTCAATGAAATATAATTTAAATTGCTAGTGGAAAATGTTTTAGAGCCACTATCTTGAACTAAAAAGGTGCTTCCCGTGGAACTTCACTAGAGATATTATTTACCTTGTAAGATAATATAATTACTTTCTAGTACCTCTGCTTTAATTTTATATACATACAGTGCTTATATATTTATGAATAATGTAAAAACACGTATCTGCAAAGATCAGAACTTTCATATTTTTACTTGAAGACAAATAATGTATCTGTAAACTCATATAATGTGAAAAAAAAGTGAATCATTTTACTGTAAACTGATATGTCGCAAACAAAATCTGAATTTAATAATAAATTCAATTATTTTATTGAAAAAAAATGCCCGAGTTTGTTATTATTTGACCCTCAATCATGATCCATATACGTTGCACTGGCACAGAGAGAGACCTATAAGATTTTTACTGATTTAAAGACAGAGATGAAATCTGAATGACGCGTGCTGGATTGCGTCCGCAGGTCACAAACAGACCCCGCCACTCTCTTTGTGGTCCCGTCACTTTAAACGGCGGGCATCTGGCGAAGCCGAACCTAGCACTCTCTCTTTCAGGTCCTGTCACTTTCAACGGTTGACTCATCGCCGCGCCGGGGAGGTGGAAGCACGTAAACTGTCTCAGACAGCTCCAGTGGAATGCGCTTCATGAACAGTATCACCAATAAACTTACTTCTATGGAAGTAGGTGTCACACAAAGAAAACAACAAGAATTCTTATGGTGGTGGTTAGTGTTTAACGTTCCGTCGACAACGAGGTCATTAGAGACGGAGCGCAAGCTCGGGTTAGGGAAGGATTGGGAAGGAAATCGGCCGTGCCCTTTCAAAGGAACCATCCTGCCATTTGACTGAAATGATTTAGGGAAATCACGGAAAACCTAAATCAGGATGGCCGGAAATTCTTATGGAGAAAAAAATTATTTATTTATTTGTGAGCCATTTTAAAAGTAATTTTACATTTTCAGATGCTGACACAAAACTATTTTTTTCTTCTTCACACGTTCGCTGTCTAAGTTGATGGACAGATGGACAATCGTAGTATTCCAGGTTCTGGATAGCCGCGTATTTGAAGATTCGACGCAGCCAGCTACTCTTCTCATCGCCTTTAACGTAGATTACTGTCTCCTTGTGATCAAATACTCTCAGCAATTGCAGCAAATGTTTATAAGAGATGCCAGGGGCGTCCCACTTAATCCCATGATAGAATGTAGTTAGCCACATCGCGCTTCTGACTGTCTTATTGCAATTGACGTCTTTAAATGGTTTCGGCGATTCAACTCTTGATACAAATGTTCCTATTACTCCATCACTTTGCGTGAATGCTATTAACGCACGGTCTTTAATTATGAAACGCCTGCACTCATCATAGTAAAATCCTTGTACGTCAGCTACGATCCTCACACCTTCAGTTGATCTACGCTAGAGCTAGCAGAGCGCGTATTAATTTATACAACTCGTTGCACTACACCAGTGAGCGGACAGTAGTTAACGAGACGATCATGCGAAACGAGAGCATATGCCGAAGTCTGATCAGGGAAGTTTGCTGAAGATTCAAATTCAATCCGTACATCTATAGGTCCTGATTTAATGATCTCATTCTGTTTTGAACAGCCAATCACGATTATTGGCGCTAGCTTCTTGAAACTCTCTGGGCTGAGTAGGCATCCTTCATTTTCAACACCTTCGTAGTAAGATGCTCGGAATCTCGCATACATGTCAAATGCCAGACTGTATACATTGCTGTCCCACTGTAGATGTAGATTCTCATATGGGTAGTAATCAGAATTCAAGTAGATTCTGGCGTTAGTTAACTTGCAGTGGTTAAATTCAGTTCAGTCCTTTGATACATTAGCACGCCTTTGAGTTTGAAATGCTAGTATGATGAATCGAGTTGCTTCCAACTGCACTGATGTTTTAATAGCCCAAGTATGTGTGGACGCTGTAGGTAGGACTGGATATTCAAAAAGCTCCCATGATCAGAAAGTTACAGGTAGGTAGGTGCCAGCATTCAGAACTTTTAAGAGCTCCTCGTCGGCAACGGTGATGTGAGGCATTTTCCATGATATGCTATTCATCTTGATTTGAACATTCTCTGCAGCTGTTTGAGAGAATGAATTCGCATCACTTGCACTTCTCACCAAAATAAGTTCCTGTTTAGCGTTGATAATTATTCGCTGCATATCCTCAAAATAACCCATAAGCATTTTTAATGGCACGCACGCGGTAAATCGGCTATGTGAACCCTCCCCATCCGCTGTATCTATGAACCCCCCAGCTGTTTGAATCAGAGGGTGAGGCTGAAACGTACGTCTTAAGGGCTGATGCAATGCCAACATTTCTAGTTCGGTCTATTTCAATTCCGTTGAGTTCATAGCGTATCTCTTGAAACAGGAATGCTACGGCATTTCGGGTGATCTCCGAGAGCGCTACAGCAGCCCCATCAGCTTTCTTAAATGTGTAGTCCAGATAGAGGTTGCTCTTGCTAGGCAGTGTTACCGCGTCCTGATGCTGGATAACAATCCTAATTTCATCATTTTTGTTAAATGTGCTTGAAGCGTAGGGTTTGTGTGAGTGGTATTCATGACAAATAATTCGGCCATCATACTCTACTGACTGAGTTACGTTGAGCGACGTCATTCTGCGGTTTTAAACCTGCTGAAATGAGGAATTCCTAATTAAGGCGTGTTATCACCTTGCCCTTCCGCGTTGCACTATCGGGTTGTGAGCCTGGTGTGCTAGCTTTATACCTTATTCCCATCTCGCCTTAGATGCAGGCGTACAATGATCTCTTCTTCTCTAAAGTTAACAAGCTGATTATTCTGATCCACAATACGCAGTTCAAGGTAGTCCAGTGTCTGAACAGTCACCGGGAGATATATAGCGTTTGTGGGGGCTTCAACTATTTTATACCCTGTGCCGAATGTAGGAAAGAATCCGTAAATTGAGTGAATCAATTTATCGTTCAGGTATGAGTTTATGGCAATATTACACACAACGTGGATTGTACTCAGTGGGAGTATATCTACAGCATGATCTGATGGATAAAATTTAGTTCCGTCCTTCACCAAAACACGATACTTCGCAAAACCTAGCAGTGGACCAATTGAATGTCTCTGTGTAAAGTCGATCGTAGCACTCTCTGTCTGTATTTCAGATTTAAGGGTATTAATGTTTGCCCGTAGTTCAATACCTTTTTCTGACTGTTTTAAGAGTTCGTTTAAATCATCAAAATCGTAGGCACCAGGTTGTATTTGTAGAATCTCCTTCCGGCCGTCAATTTCATGATGTAGTTTATTGTTGCTCTGTGTAATATTTGGAATGCTGTTATAAGTCTCTAGACCAATCAGTGCAATACTACAGTCCCCTGCACTTAAATCAATCGGCGGAAAGTAATTTGCGCGTAATACTGATCCTCGCTCTTTTAAAGTCAGAGTGTACGACATTGCATCTAAACATCAAAAGATGTTCATGTGTTCAATGACAGCTCTTTTATATATCGCGCACATGATCTGACGATGACGCATTCTAGAGGGGGTTCGCCGTCGCTGTGATGAGGAAGATAGCGCAGAGACGACCACACAGATATGTGTTAAAGTCCTGATATCGCCGGACATTGTAGAAGACGCGTCTTTTGCTGGTGAAGTAGCGTTGTAATTCCTCAGGCGGCTGTAAATCGCCAAATGAATCGAAATACTGAACTGTATTTGGACTTTTCTTAACACACGCAAGCCAATGGGTCCCTGGACCCCCAGCAACATCTAAATTTACAATTCCGCACTCATTAGTCCGCCACATGGTCTTCGGTAATGTATTCCGCATAAAGACGCCGCGGAATCCACGAACGTGAAGTTTTTGTTTAATAATTTTAACTAGATCTTTATTCGTGAGCGCTCGGTCGTGTAGGATAACTAACGGAGTTTTTTTTATTTATGAAGAGACCTAGTCCTTTCCTGTATGGTTTCAAGTAGAGACCTTTTCCGATAGCTGCTGCCTCCATAGCGCGATTATGTTTTCTGGCTTCCTCTAGTTGGGCTTGTGCATTCTGTGCGTTTTTTGCCGTTTTGGCTACAGCTGCGGCACCGCCTGTGAGTGAACCTATAGCGGACAGTGCTGCAAGGGCTGGAACGAGGAACGGGATGATTCCGCCCGAAGTCTTTGGTAGTGGTAGGACCCTAGGTGGTATAATTGAAGTCGTGTTTTTCTTCTTGTTCCCGCCATTGAAGCCGGCCGGAGTGGCCAAGCGGTTCTAGGCGCTACAATCTGGAGCCGCGCGACCGCTACGGTCGCAGGTTCGAATCCTGCCTCGGGCATGGATGTGTGTGATGTCCTTAGGTTAGTTAGGTTTAAGTAGTTCTGAGTTCTAGGGGACTGATGACCTCCGATGTTAAGCCCCATAGTGCTCAGAGCCAATTTGAACCGCCATTGAACACACGTTTAGCTGCAGAAATCGAGGTGAGAATACAGTTTTTCAAACAACCGGGTTTGTTGTTCTTCTTCCTGTTCTTCTTCGCTCGCAAAGCTGTTCGCGCTGCTTTCATAATTCGTTTGAAATTCATCCCACCCAAGCCCAACTTAATTTTCCCACGCATGGTTTTATCAACCACGAATGCAGCAACGCGTTGACCTATTCCGAGATCTTTTCTTCGCCTTATTTGCTTGGCTTTATCTGCTAATATCCGGTCGGCGACGTGGCGTGCTGGGAGATCCTTATTTGCTGCGTATGCGAGGTCGTGCTCAAGGCAGGCCTCGTCTAGTAGGTTAATACCTTTATCACCTCGTGCCAGGCGCTTCTGAAGCTTTGTTCCAGGCCCACAGAAGTTATATCTGGGAATGTGCAATTCAACAGGCAACTTGTCGAGAACACCACCTCCACCTCTTATTATGATGTGCCTCCTATCGTGCATGGTACACTACTGAGGAGATAGAGGTCTACTCTCCCCGTTATATACTAACATGTCAGCTTCGATCCAACTGTTTTCTTATGATGGAAATCCTAGCCATTTAACCAGTGCTCTATTCCCACGACGTCTTATCACGCGCTCGATGAGAAATACATCTGGTTCAGAACTCTTCTGCAATTCCTCCGTGTAAAAGCATCCTGCAATTTCTTCGCTCTTGCCGTCCTTTAAGGTATATGTTCTAGGGTTGGTTCGCTGCACTTTGGACACTGTGAATATCTCAGTCGACCAATTTGGTAAGTACGATTTCTCGAACGAGGTCTTGTGTTTTGAAATACGTACTAAGTCGCCTATATTTAACCTCTGTTTGCGAGGGTCAAGCATTTTAATCCGGAAATATACTGTGCCATGAGTGAATTATTGCGTACATCGATCGGTCTCATTTTTATTGTACTATGTTTGGTTCGATTATACTTTGCAATTATCTGTGAGAGGATATCTACCCACTTGTACGAACCGCGAAGATTAAACTGCATCCACATTTGAGCTTTGATTGTTCTGTTCAACCGCTCAACGATACTAGCTTTATGGTGGGTAAACGTGGAGTAGTGGCGTATGCCATACCGCGCCATCACAGTCTTGAAATGGTCATTGTAAAACTCCTCACCGTGATCGGTTTGAAGATTGGTCGGGCATCGATTCGTTCCTGTCGGCAACAGACGCTCAAACACCACAGCAATATCTCTACCGGTTTTCGTTTTCACAGGTAATGCCGAGGCGAATTTAGAGTATGTATCAATAACCATTAAAATGTATTTCAATCCATTATTATGAAGTGAATATCGATTCATATCTACAAGATCAGCTTGCCAGAGGTCATCCAGCCTTTTAATCATGACATGTCTACGAGGGTATGTTTTGCGTGCTGGCTTGTGCAGTTCTCGAAGCACGGTTTCCATACTTATTCGATGATACCTCTCTCTCGAAGCTCTGAGATTATGGATACAACCTCATTCCAATGAGCTGTATTGCCCGCAGCAGCCGAAGCCATCAACAGTCGAAGTCTGTCTATTAGTCCATCTGGGTCATCGTAATATACACTCCTGGAAATGGAAAAAAGAACACATTGATACCGGTGTGTCAGACCCACCATACTTGCTCCGGACACTGCTAGAGGGCTGTACAAGCAATGATCACACGCACGGCACAGCGGACACACCAGGACCCGCGGTGTTGGCCGTCGAATGGCGCTAGCTGCGCAGCATTTGTGCACCGCCGCCGTCAGTGTCAGCCAGTTTGCCGTGGCATACGGAGCTCCATCGCAGTCTTTAACACTGGTAGCATGCCGCGACAGCGTGGACGTGAACCGTATGTGCAGTTGACGGACTTTGAGCGAGGGCGTATAGTGGGCATGCGGGAGGCCGGGTGGACGTACCGCTGAATTGCTCAACACGTGGGGCGTGAGGTCTCCACAGTACATCGATGTTGTCGCCAGTGGTCGGCGGAAGGTGCACGTGCCCGTCGACCTGGGACCGGACCGCAGCGACGCACGGATGCACGCCAAGACCGTAGGATCCTACGCAGTGCCGTAGGGGACCGCACCGCCACTTCCCAGCAAATTAGGGACACTGTTGCTCCTGGGGTATCGGCGAGGACCATTCGCAACCGTCTCCATGAAGCTGGGCTACGGTCCCGCACACCGTTAGGCCGTCTTCCGCTCACGCCCCAACATCGTGCAGCCCGCCTCCAGTGGTGTCGCGACAGGCGTGAATGGAGGGACGAATGGAGACGTGTCGTCTTCAGCGATGAGAGTCGCTCCTGCCTTGGTGCCAATGATGGTCGTATGCGTGTTTGGCGCCGTGCAGGTGAGCGCCACAATCAGGACTGCATACGACCGAGGCACACAGGGCCAACACCCGGCATCATGGTGTAGGGAGCGATCTCCTACACTGGCCGTACACCACTGGTGATCGTCAAGGGGACACTGAATAGTGCACGGTACATCCAAATCGTCATCGAACCCATCGTTCTACCATTCCTAGACCGGCAAGGGAACTTGCTGTTCCAACAGGACAATGCACGTCCGCATGTATCCCGTGCCACCCAACGTGCTGTAGAATGTGTAAGTCAACTACCCTGGCCAGCAAGATCTCCGGATCTGTCCCCCATTGAGCATGTTTGGGACTGGATGAAGCGTCGTCTCACGCGGTCTGCACGTCCAGCACGAACGCTGGTCCAACTGAGGCGCCAGGTGGAAATGGCATGGCAAGCCGTTCCACAGGACTACATCCAGCATCTCCACGATCGTCTCCATGGGAGAATAGCAGCCTGCATTGCTGCGAAAGGTGGATATACACTGTACTAGTGCCGACATTGTGCATGCTCTGTTGCCTGTGTCTATGTGCCTGTGGTTCTGTCCGTGTGATCATGTGATGTATCTGACCCCAGGAATGTGTCAATAAGGTTTCCCCTTCCTGGGACAATGAATTCACGGTGTTCTTATTTCAGTTTCCAGGAGTGTATATACTGCGGGACTTGATTTCTCACTCCTTTATGCTGAAAGTCTACACCCTCACTGACACTTTTATTTTGCTCATTGAGTAAAGGTTGTATAATGGTAGTGTATTTAGAGTTTTCAGGCTTTTTCACTGTTCCGTCGGGATTTTTGTACAGATCAGTCAAGTTAATTATTTCCCGATAGACTTTGCGATCATCGGCTGAATATTTTAAGTTTTTTGATGGCCTTAGGAAGATTAGGTTCATTAAGCCAGATGTTCTTTTAAACTCTGTATCCCCGATGCGTATTGTGCTATCGGATAAAGTTATAGTTTGAGAGCCCAGCATGTACGGTCTCGCCCTGCTGTCACCAAATGTTCTCTCTATCTTAACGGTCGGATACTGGTTGGTGATTTCTGCGATTTGGTCATTATTATGCAAAGCTATCTTGGTGATAGATTCGGTAACAGGTTTAAAACTTTCATTTAGTGTTTGCTCGCGATCTATATGCCCCAACTTCAGCAAACGTAATTTCTCTCGAACTGCTTTGCGCGCCTGAATGACTTTATGCTTTGTCGACATCTCGAAGGATACTAATCAGAGCTCTGAATATCACGTGGTTTTATATATGCTTTGTTGTACTTCTGCTTCTCCTTTTTTCCTACGCCACCTTCTTCAATAACAACGGCCTCGACTTCTATCACGCCCTCAATTGCGCTAATTCTGTTCTCTATCCGGTTTTGGTTAATGGCAAGAAGTTTCTGGGTGTCCTTTAATTCAGTTGCTACTTTAACTAGTCTGGACTCAAGATTTTTAAATCTGATATCGGTGTACATTCGGGCACTCTGTCTTTGCACACCTAATCTCTCAGACTGAGCGTCCGCCATGCGTGCGAATTTGTCCGTGGTGAAATGTTAACTGATGGGATAAGGTATTTTCGTACGTTTATATATGGAGAAAGTCTTGGAAGTTCCGGCTACACCTACCGTCATTTAGTTTACGGGTTTTGTCAATAACGAGAAAGCCGTATTGTGAGTGGTTCCAGCAATCAGCACATATCTTTACAAATTCATTGTACGACATGTCGGTCCCTACGTGAGCATGGTAAATGTGCTTTAAATTGAGGTTGTCTTGTTTGAATGCTATAATGAGATTTGGGTTGTCCCTCACCAGCTGGTTTGGGATCCTGGAATACGTTTGACTCAGATACAATACATCAACACCCATATGACGGCCAAAGAAGAAATATTTACGGATTTGATCTTGCTTTTCAACAGCGACATCGTCAAATATGAACGCTGTGTTAGGCTTTACCTCTTCAGGTGGGGGGACGTCGTCGCTTTCACTGAAGGCTCTGCACGTTACACCATCTACTCCATCTAATATTTTCTTCAGTAACTGGTACTTGGGCTTAAAGAGTGTTTTGGAGAAGACGAAAAGGTGCTCGAAGTGAACTCCGTCTATGTGCGTTAACAGAGCCATGAGGATATTTGTCTTACCACAGCTGGATGGACCTACAATTATAGCTCGTATGCTGTCGGGAAGGAGTGGTCCATTCTTGTTGGTCTTCTGATCTTGGTCATCATCACAGGACCAGTCACCTACAACAAAGTCCTTGAGGCGAGGGTGTTTCACCCAGCCCGCCATGATACCTACTGTGGTAGGTCAAGGTGTGGAATACGCTTTTATGTGATTAAATATGTGTTTGTGTGTAGTCACTATAGCGCAGTCACCTTACCAATTGAGCTACAGCGGCTACACAATAGAATGAACTCGAGGTGGTATATTTAAAGGGAACGCAGTCATATAGATTAACGTAGGTGACATTTTGTGCTGACAAATAAAAAACACGCAATGACAAATTTAATATTATAAAATAATATATTTATTTATTAAAATATTTACAAATATGATCAGCATGAGAAAAAATCAGTACATTCTTTTTCAAGCGGTGCAGCAGAAGTACAGTGTTTGGAAAATAGCGGCTTCTTGTATGCTTGAAATTCAGCACGTATATCTCGTAATGTTATGGGTGAATTTCAATAGTCCGGTATTCCATCAGTAAATTTGAGTTCGACATTTTCAACACTTATTCGAGGAATAGCACAAGACTTGGGCACTGGTGCTATACACATACTAAAACAATGTTCCATATCATCTGTGTGGATGCTACATGTGTGAAGCGAGTTAATGACGTCGGTGTACACTGCCTGAACATATGGGCACCATCTATTTAGTCTCTCTATCGTACTAGTAAGAGCCATGTCTAAATTGAACATCAACAGTGGCGTGATGCATGAAAATACTATAACCATCAGCACTTTTAATTTTTAGTGTAGCATCATCATACATTGATAGAATACTCACAGTCAGACTACCACAGTACATGTCCTGGTAGCAGTGGGATGGATAATATTCGGTAGTCATATGATTCTTGATTTGTGTTTTTAAACGACACAGTTCATCCCACTCGTAGTCAGAAAATTTCACTTTAATATTTTTGAGCACATTTTCCAGCAGTAACACAGTTGAGAGGCTACCATATTGTGAAACTTCAAGTCCTACATGGATACGTTTTGAACCACTAACTGTTAACACATAGCTTGAGGCGAATAGTAAAGGTTGCGGTGAAGCGGCGGTCGGTATCTTCTCATCCACGACATCCACACCAGCGCTCTTAGCCTGCTGTTCTTGCACTGATGGCGGGATGTCCCTTGTGAGATTATGATCAGTGGACGGCGCTTACGAAGGACCCCAGTACTGTGAAGCCTCGTCAAGCGCAGCCTCTGGCACCGACATTAACACATGGCTATCCTGCTCCAGCATGCTCAGAAGCTGACCTACAGGATCCTGCGTGGAAGAGTCCGAGGCCTTCACGTGCGTGGACCGGGACATGCTGGCACCTGCTGATGCTGGCGTCATGGGCGGAGCTGCTGGAGGACCAAAATGAATATCCATAAGAAATGATGTGATGTTGGTAGAGAAATAATAATAATAGCAATAATAATAATAACAATAATAATTTGAGGACTTACCTTTCTGGTGCTGCTTGCTCCTCCTCCTATTCTGCTGTGGTGGTGACTGACGCTTCATCTTGACCGACTGGAACAGAGATGGAGGAGCTGCTGAGTCCTCCTTATATAGAAGCCAATTATGTCATCATGATGCTGTGCTGCTATTGGTTGAATAAGGTGAACACGTGACCTATCTAAGTGCCCTCTAGCGGAGAGCTCGTGAACTAGATCAGTTCGTCGCTCTGCTGGATCGGAGGCAGTCGTCTCTTGTGGTCTGGGAGCTTATATGTGGGCTTTAGAAAAGGCAGACAGTTCCAACAGCAGCAGATGTTTCCATGAGATGGGTAATGCATTTTTAAAGCATTTCGTTGGAGGGAATTTATTTGGAGGACTGTGTTCTTATTCATATGTTCCAGGATTAATGCACGTTTCCATTCAGCATGTAGGAGGTTATGGGGGCAGTCCTCGGCTGTATGCTTGCAAACTACACTGCTGTTAAACTCATCGCGGTCGAACACCAATAACTCATCGATTGAACACATTTTGCACGATGGGCTTCAATGGTATATACGTTGTATACGAATATGCTTATGCCGAAGCGAATTGTCGTTAAATGAACGTCTCTTGTGTTTTGGAAGAGTGAATGTTTGATGGTAAATAAGCCTGCAGTTTGCGCATGCACATGAGCATATGCTGGTTACGGGATGCATCCTAGCTCCATCCCTCTGCATTGCTGAAATCTATTGAACAGAATTCTTGCACTTATTGCTCCGACACTCATCCATTATCATACGCTTCGACACCTCATGTAGTGAACTGTGGCTACAGTCCTCCCTCGAATGTCTACATGAAACGCAGTTATTGAAGGCTGCTCTATCACCAACATCCATCTCTATGATCGAACACATGGCAACGACAACTCAGCAAAGACTGAGTATGCAGGAGAACGGTAATTGTAGTTCAGTGGAGGTAGCGCAATTGGTTTTCTTCCCACCAAAATCAACCATCTTTAATGACATCACGGTGGCGCTCTCTGGTGGCAAAGGTATGAACTAACACAGTTGGATTGCATACACACGTGCATGATATAAATAATAATAAATAATAATGAATGATAATGAATGTTAATGAATGATAATCAATAATAATAAAAACAAGTACAGTCTTTGCATGCATTATCCTGTTGGAATTCAAACTTCTTTTTTTCTTCTGGAGGCTTAGGTTAGTGGACATAGCAGAATTGGGCTATTTTCCCGCCAAAATTCAAAATTGCCGCCATTTTTTCTTGAGGTTAAGTTAGTGGATGTAGCACAATTGACCTATTTTCCCGCCAAAAGCCGCCATCTTGGATGAAGTCATGCGATGTTGCCAAGTGTACATGCCGCCATCTTGGATGACGTCATCATCGCCAACTTGAATAAATTTGGCAACAATGCAGCGTGGCCTGGCGCGTCCCTTGTCCCCCTACTTGCACGCACGTTAGCAAAAACAATTGAAACATTTACGTAATAAAGCGAGAAAGAAAATAGTTTGCACTCGAAATATCATTAACTAATAGAGCTGAAATTTTGAAAACATACAAGATAACACTTAGATTAATGGTTACTTACTGCTGTAAGTTACAATGCTGCTACCTCACAATAACGTCTACTATTTTCATATGAATTTTGGAAAATGGCAAAAAATAATTAAAAGAAACACTATTGACTTGTGAACAGGGAAGTAGAAATTAAAAATTACTGTATCAAAAGGTAATTATTATACTTTAGCACGACTGCAAGTCAAAATGTTAACCACAACTTTACTAACAACAAATTACAATAATCACTGATATTTGCACTCACTCATTAATTCTAGTTAGTGCTTTAGTTCATAGTACCAGGAATCATTTTAATTTGATTAGTTGATTTACTATTTACAACAATTACATCGCCTCAGATTAAAGTTCAAATTTAAAGTTAGTGAGACTGAAATTACTGAATGCCTTAAGTTCCAATCTTGAATCTAACTGAATCATTTAGTTCATAGGCAAAGTTAACTGGCACTGCAATTTTCATTTTTCATAAACGGTACTCGGATTATTGTAACAATAGGACACGACAGGAACTTACTTGGTGAATGATTTTAGGAGAATCACGGGTAAACAGTTTTGATTAAACTATGGTAATTATTCACTCGCAAAACACCACAAAGCTGAGTAACGGCGTTACAAAACTAGTGACAATAAGCTGTGATGCAGCAATCTTACTTCAGTCCATTCTCGACGACGATACTGCTGCTGGCTCATTTTCATGATAATTAGCAAGCACGGGAGTTGTTGGCAATGATATTGGCATGGCGGGTTCTTGATCTTGCTGCAGCCAATAATTCCACCGCCCACGCTCATCACTTGCCACGTGCCGCTAAACAATCGCTCCTCCAGTACAGTGCACGCCATCCATGCCTCCGCACTTCACCAAGTCTCACACCAGAGTTCTCTCTCTGTTTAGCGCGCGCTCTGACGTAACATCCTCCCGCGTCCAGAGACGCCGCTACCCCAGCGATACTTATTCGTTGACAAAAACCTAACGTTTCCCTAACATTCCCTCAGCGATTACTCAGCGATATTTACATAATATACATAATTGATTATATAGCAAACTAAACAAATTAATTCATACATCGTGTACATATAAATTTACATAAAAATAAAAGCAAGTATATACAGGCTGAAAAGTATTTAAACCGACAAACTCTGGGAGGTTATAGGGGACATCAAAACAAATATTTTTCCCTAATGTCATTTTTTCCTATGAAGAGTATTTACACCGGTAGAGGAAGATTTCTTTGGCGGCAAATTAATTAAACCAACAAACACTTTTCCATGTTTTATGACCAAGAGACAACACATTAACACAACCCAATTTCAGTTACAGTTGATTTTCAAAAATGGCTCCATTGACAAGTAAACAAAGGTTATACCGTCGGATCATGTTCTGTCTTACACGGGCAAAAACCCCAGGAGTATCCTGAATTGTTCCTGCTGCTGCTACTATCCGGGCAACCAGATCCTCTTGTGATGCAACAGGAGTTGGTTAAACAAGGTTGCGCATCTCTCCCGACACAAAAAAGTCCAGAGGGGACATATCTGGGGATCGAGCAGGCCATAGTACAGGACCACCTCTACGAATCCACGTTTCTGGGAACCGTCGGTCCAAGAATCGACGCACACGACGACTGAAATGTGCCGGCACCCCGTCATGTTGGAACCACATGCGTTTCTTGTAGGGCAATTCTGGCAATACTCTGGCGAGAAAATTGTAATAGTGCCTGCCATTTAATGGCCTAGGTAGCAGATACGGCCGAATTAAACAGTTCCCAACAACACCGACCCACACATTAACGAAGAACCGCACTTGATGAGCGCCAGTAACTGTGGCATGTGGGTTATCCTCACTCCAAACATGCGAATTGTGCATGTTGAAGACTCCATCACGCCCGAACGTTGCTTCATCGATAAACAACACAGAGGATGGAAATGTAGGATGCATTTCACGCTCTTCCAGGTATCACAGCGAAAACTGTGCTCTGGGTGGATAATCAACTGGTTCCAGGTTGTGGACACGCTGTAAGTGAAATGGACGTAACAACTGCTATCGAAGGACTGTTCTTACATTCGTCTGATACGTCCCCATGTTACGTGCAATTGCACGAGTGCTGATTGAAGGATCCCCCTCCACATGTTGCAAGACAGCTTCTACAAATTGCAGCGTTCTTACCGTGCGACGGCACCCCTGTCCAGGTAATGTGCTAAATGACCCGGTCTCACGCAGAAGTTGGTACACAGCAGCAAAGGTCGTGTGATGCGGGATACGGCGATTAGGATATTGTTGTTGATAAACCCGCTGTGCAGCTCGTCCGTTGTGGTGCGCTACGTAGTACGCACGAACCATATCAGTGTACTCACTCCAGGTGTATCGCTCCATTAGTAAACAGAGACTACTATACTGGTGGACAGCAGTTGCCTACAACTGAAGAGCGTAATACGCCCTCTAACAAGTGAAGATCGTAATACGCCCTCTAACAACTGTAGAGCGTAATACGGCCTCCACCGGTTTAATAATCCTCATAGGAAAAAATGACATTAGGGAAAAATATTTTGACTGATGACCATAGATGTTAAGTCCCATAGTGCTCAGAGCCATTTTTGAAAAATATTTGTTTTGATGTCCCCTACAACCACCCAGCGTTTGTCGGTTTAAATACTTTTCACACTGTATACAATAATAAATGGTCAGAGAGCACATGGGCATGAAAGTATTACACGGGCTCGTGTTGCAAATTCACGTTAGCGGGACAACCCATGGTTTAAGTAATGTATCTGCTATGTCTCTCAAGAGTAACAAACGATTTTTCATAATGTTCCCTTGCAGAGTTAATGTGCGGAAATATTGGAAAACATCATACGTGTGTGTGAGAGTGTGTGGGTGTCGATGGTTCTGGCGGTGATTAATTTTTCCGCTCGGCCGCGGGCGCTGCGAGTCGATACGCGGCAGCGCCAGCAGCTCCCCCGTGGCACGCCCCCTGCTGCCCTGTTCCCAGTGCCCAGTGCCCTGTGCACCGAGCTTAGCTATGCTGTACTCCGCTGGGCCGGCGTCCTGGCTCTGCGGTCGCGGCCGCGGTCAGCCGCCTGCCGCGCCGCCGATGTGGGCACAACCCACAGCGGCCCCGACCGCCCTGTTCTGGTGTGGGATGGGGTGACGTGGCAGCTGCTTGCGCAGTTACTGGCGTATCGGCAGCGGCCCTCATAACACCAGAGCGGGTTCTGTTTACGTCTGCTCTGGTATGGGTGCGTGGATTTAAAACTGTTGGGCGCTTAACAAAAAAAAAAAATGGCTCTGAGCACTATGGGACTTAACATCTATGGTCATCAGTCCCCTAGAACTTAGAACTACTTAAACCTAACTAACCTAAGGACATCACACACATCCATGCCCGAGGCAGGATTCGAACCTGCGACCGTAGCAGTCGCGCGGCTCCGAACTGAGCGCCTAGAACCGCTAGACCACCGCGGCGGGCGGCGCTTAACAGCCAAGTCATCAGCGACCTTTCACAAGATCGCGGTACTGGTGAATGAGGAGTTAAGGCAAATGTAAGGAAAAACAGCGAAAAAAATCGATGCTTTTTATTGCGTAATTTATTTGATTGATTCTTTGAGAATAACATCGCAATGTTTTATAATCGAATTTTGACTATAAATATATTTTTAAAAAGTTTGTTTGGGCGTCTCCGCCTTCAACAAACCTTTTATATGCTGTGATCCACACCTTCTCTATGCTAGAAATGTTTCGTGATTCAATTTTTCGTTCACACAATCGAGACGCACATGAGTATAGAAGGCTGTGGGAAAGATTATCTTTGCTTTCCTTTGTTTATAACGTGCTTTTTTCTAAAACAAAAAAAAGCTAGTGCTACAAACAATTTTCAGTTTTTAGTTTTGCGTATATTAACCTGTTTTGTTCGAAATGGGTCGTGACAGTGGACGAATATTCAAAAAAAGTGAGGGATGGCGAAATTCATATATATAACATATGGGAAATTTAGATAAGTGTTACAGATGCTGTTCCTAAGCGCGAAGAACAATTTTCTACAAAGTCACTGAGTTCATCGAAGAAGAAAATTAGTGAATGAATTGATGATGCTGTGTACATTTCCAGAAACGAATTTTCCAATGGATTTGGTTAACTGAGTTAGAAATACTTGCTCATGTGATTAATGTTTCATGTGCATGTGGTAATTGTCTGTACATGGGAAAATGCAGAATACGAGTAGAGCTACAGTCGCCTTATGTAGATGAGTTGTCCAAGAACAGTATTTGTGTCCTCAAGATACCTGCAGATGACGCGTGTCTAGTGTTCAGTAGGGGAAATGTCGGTAAAATTATGTGCCTGCAGAAACTAGGGTTCCATCCAGGTACATTCACATTGAAGATACTCAGAAGCAGCGATGAAGTGCGACTGGACAAAGCGCAGGCAGCAGAGCAAAAATGCAAAAGTTGGCCAGGCAAAGGAGGCAGGGGAGGAGATTACTCCAGAAAGACGAGGAAGAGAAATACAGCAATATTGCCAAAAATTGAAATAAACACTTTAAATGCGAATTGCCATAAGCTGACTTTTTTGGACTATAACGTGCCTTTTCTTAGGAACTATAAAAGGTAACGTCCTGAAATTTGGCATAGTTCTTAATAATTACTTACTAAATAATCATGTGCAGCACATTTCCGTTGTCCTTTCTCCGAGAAAAGTTCTCTTTTAAAATTTGAGAAAAGTAGTTCAGTCGCCAGTAACACAAAACTGAAAAATTAATCTAAAGGAACTATGTTGTCAAACAAAAATCTGTTCCACACGTTTTGTTAGTCTCTTATGCAGATACGAAATTTGGAATTCTAGTTACACGAGGTGTGGCTAGAAAAAAACCGGACTAGTACTGGTGAAACAATAAAACGAATGCAATAAGGCTGAAAGTCGCGTGGCCTGTCACGTGACTCTCGCTCCGCCTACTGCTCGAGTTTCATCTGCCTCCTGCACTCAGTCTGCCCGTGGCGTCTGTTTTAAGTAGTTGACGTTTTGTCTGTGCGTCGGAAAATGTTGAGTGTACAGAAAGAACAGCGTGTTAACATCAAATTTTGTTTCAAACTAGGAAAATCTGCAAGTGAAACGTTTGTAATGTTACAACAAGTGTACGGCGATGATTGTTTATCGCGAACACAAGTGTTTGAGTGGTTTAAACGATTTAAAGATGGCCGCGAAGACACCAGTGATGACACTCGCACTGGCAGACCATTGTCAGCAAAAACTGATGCAAACATTGAAAAAATCGGTAAACTTGTTCGACAAGATCGCCGTTTAACAATCAGAGCAGTGTCTGAGTTAACAGGAGTTGACAAGGAAAGTGTCGAACAAGTTTACCGATTTTTTCAATGTTTGCATCAGTTTTTGCTGACAATGGTCTGCCAGTGCGAGTGTCATCACTGGTGTCTTCGCGGCCATCTTTAAATCGTTTAAACCACTCAAACACTTGTGTTCGCGATAAACAATCATCGCCGTACACTTGTTGTAACATTACAAACGTTTCACTTGCAGATTTTCCTAGTTTGAAACAAAATTTGATGTTAACACGCTGTTCTTTCTGCACACTCAACATTTTCCGACGCACAGACAAAACGTCAACTACTTAAAACAGACGCCACTGGCAGACCGAGTGCAGGAGGCAGATGAAACTCGAGCAGTAGGCGGAGCGAGAGTCACGTGACAGGCCACGCGACTTTCAGCCTTATTGCATTCGTTTTATTGTTTCACCAGTACTAGTCCGGTTTTTTTCTAGCCACACCTCGTATTGCTTGATTAGTTTACGAGAAAAGGTACGTTATAGAAATAATGTTAACTAAAAATTCAAATCATTATAAAATGTATGTCGATACGCATTTTCAGACAAAAATTGCACAGAATATCAGGCATTATGTTATAGATAACAGTCTTACTATTTTAGCTGTAATTTTTTTGGAGATATATGCGCTAAAGTGCCAAAGAAACTGGTACAGGCATGTGCATTGAAATACAGAGATATTTAAACACGCAGAATACGGCGCTGCGGTCGGCAACGCCTATATAAGACAAGTATCTGGCGCAGTTGTCAGATCAGTTACTGCTGTTACAATGGCAGGTTATCAAGATTTAAGAGAGTTTGAACGTGGTGTTACAGTCTGCTCATAAGCGATGGGACATATGATCTGCGAGATGGCGAAGAAGTGGGGATTTTCCCCTACGACCATTTCACGTGTGTACCGTGAATGTCAGGAAAATGGTAAAAAATCAAATTTCCGACATCGCTGCGGCCGGAAAAGGATGCTACATGAATGAGACCAACGACGACTGAAGAGGATCATTCAGCGTGTCAGAATCGCAACCCTTCCGTAAACTGCTGCAGATGTCAATGCTGGGCCATCAACAAAAGTCAGCGTTCGAACCATTCAACGAACATAATCGATATCGGCTATCAGAACCGAAGGCCCACACGTGTACTCTTGATGACTGCACGGCACAAAGCTTTACGCCTCGCCTGGGCCTGTCAACGCCGAGATTGGACTGTTGATGACTGTAAAAATGATGCCTTATCAGTCAAGTCTCGTTTCAAATTGCATCGAGAAGATGGACGTGTACGGGTTAGGAGACGACTCACGAATCCATAGATTCTGCGTGGTGTGGGGCGTGTGCAGTTGGAGTTATATGGGACCCCCGATTCGTCTAGATACGACTGTGGCAGGTGACACGTTTGTAAATATCTTGCCTGATCACCTGCATCCATTCTTGTCCATTGTGCATCCCGACGGGCTTTGGCAATTTCAGCAGGCCAATGCGACAGCCCAGAATTGCTACACAGTGGCTCCAGGAACACACTTCTGAGTTTAAACACTTCCGCTGGTCACCAAAGTCCCCAGACATTAACATTATTGAGGCAATCTGGGATGCCTTGCAACATGCTGTTCGGAAGAGGTCTCGATCCGCTAGCCCCCTTAAGGATTTAAGGACAGCCCTGCATGGCGCATAGTGTCACTTCCCTCCAGCACTACTTCAGACATTACTCGAGTCCATGCCACGTGGTGTTGCGGCACTTCTGCGTGCTCGCGGGGGCCCTACACGATATTAGGCTAGTGTACCAGTTCCTTTGGCTGTTCAGACTACGTTCAAGTACAATAATGTCTGTCCTTAAACCTAAAAGCAAACATTATGTAACGATAGCCACAGCAATACCAGTGCCATTAGATCTTGTCATACCGTTGTTACATGTTAAAAGATTTAAAAAACAGTGGGAGTCAGTAAGAAGGTTGGTTGAACGCGGAACTAAAGTCATGAGCCAGCCACTAAAAAAATACATTTAAACCTACATCCAAATAAACGGCAGGAGTCCTGACGCCACACGAAATGTCAACAATTGTCGATCCATAATTCGTCATCGCCTGAAATTGAAAGTAAGTTCCTCGGTAGAGCATACAACATACAGGATATTAAAAACATGGTACACGGTGAGTGTGACGCCGCAAACACCGCTTTCTGTGGGTCTTCTTGTCGCAGTAAACAATCATGCGTCATTGGGCGAGTGAGGATCGCCTCGTCTTTTCGTGCACTAAGAAAGAAAGTCCGCTTTAGCTGAACAATCGGTTTGACAAACCACAAGTTGTTGTTACCCGTCTCCAGCCACTGCCTTTCCAACTCAGCTAACACTCGCTTTGTATCCATTACGCGACAGCCTGTAGAGCGACGTGAAGTGGAAGTGTGATATTTTCCTGGGATACTGGTTACGCTGCTCTTTCCCCTCGACTCCCGTGTATCCAGGGACCCAGCAGTCCACCTCTTTCTTCTGCCAAAGCAGGAGTGCCCAAACCATCCTATCTACTGGAAAAATTTACTGAATAGCCTTCTGAACGCTAGCAAAGAACCCCTTGAGTGCGTTGTCCCAAGTTCATTTTTAGTAACGTCATTTGAAAGTGTTACGTTACAATCTATGTCAGGAAAAATATTACCTGCTAATGACTTTCAACGTGCATCAGGAGGGCGACAGGAAATGAGTGTCCAGGGATGCAGAGATCAAACTTCTGTGGGATGTGTGTATTACACTTCACAAAATGGACATCGTTGACATTCAAGAAATCTTTAAACGAACCATTAACTTGCACCATGAACATCGAATGAAAAATGGCGCCCCATAGTGATCACAAAGATTCGCACCATCAAGATTGATGGCAAGCTATAAACTGTGCAGGACGTTCAGCTACGCATACACCCTTAAAAATGCATATAGAAGTGTGGTGTAATGGGCTGATGAGAACCGACGGAATGTGGTGGCATGCAGCTGAACGCTTGACAGTCTGTCGCGAGGCTTATCGTGAAACTAGTTGTACTTTAAGGAGAGATAGTCTTTTCTAAAGGAGTATGATTTTTACATGCAGATCAGGAAAGAAGAAAAAGCTAGTTCTTTCACGAGCTATTGGCCAAAGGCAGTGTTCGTACCGTAGCTGTAGTTCTCTTACGCCTCACACAATTGCTTACTGTGGCGTAAATATTCCCTAATGTCCTTGCAAGATCACGCACACGAAAAAGAATTGTAGGGAGCAGAGCACCTCCAACTTCTCGCAGCACAGTAAATAACTTTCCAGCCAATTTACCATCCAGATTAACAGCCGGCATAATTGTATACGTGTGCGTTAAGGCATTGATGTTAGTTGATACAACTCTCTTGGTGCCTTCGATTTCCAGGATTACTTTTATATGCATTTCCTCTTCAAATCCCGATTGGTCGGACTCGAAAACAAATTCCTTATTGAACGATGTGATAAGTTTGTTTATTTCATTCACAAATTTTCGGGCCGATTCTACAGTTTACTGCACATCGTCAAGTTGACGATTTGTTTGAAATATTTTTATCTTACGTCTTCTAGTTCTGTAGCACTGTTTGAAGTCATGCAACCATCCAGAGCTCCCCTTGGAATCACTGTAAGCTATGTCGTGCGCAATTTGATGTGCATAACGTAGCAGATCACTATCATGTACATCCTGTAAGTTGCGTGAGGGTCCTTGAAACGTGCAAAAACCGGTTTTTATAACAAGTGCGCCTTGTCCCATCTTGAATACCTGTAGTTTTTCTTACGCACGACAGGTCATATTGCAGCGGACTTTTCGAAATGTGTCCATACTTTTTTTTAAATATGGTGTGGATGATTTTCCATGCACGTAATTACGTTTAGTACTGCTCCTTGGAGGACAACGATTGTCCTTTATTACGTTTAACTCTAGACAGGGCTTTTGGCTGCCTGTGCAACACGGATGATGAACTACGTGGCTCCAAACCTATTTCAGCATCACTCTCACTTGTATAACATGTATCGTCATCATTGTCTACCTCATTTACATAATCTGAATAGTCGAGTGTATACGACTCCACACAACCCACTGACTCATCTTGCAGAAACGCCAATATTTCATCTGCAACTTGTTTCTCGCCCTATCAAATTCCTTGGGTTCCTTTCGGACGAAATATCAACTTCGGCAACTGTTGTTGACGATATATTGCAATGTTTGCTTTTTTATCGTCGCAAATGCTCTACTTTGTATTAACACCACTAGCACTGTAGCACTGTTGTGAGTTACTCGCGAGAGAGAAGTTCAACTATGGTTCGTAGTCTCATGTTGTGCTCACCATTGGATACCTCCATTCCCGCCCCTGTTGTCATTAGCAGCCAATATTGTGGTTGCACGGAAGACAATATGTGGGGCACTGAATGACGTAAACATCATTTGCCTTTTGCGACCTCTCACTGAAGGGGTTCCTTGTAAGAGAGCAAGCACAGACAAGAAATTTCGCTCCACCAAGAAGTTTCATTTGTTTAATTTGCTCCAGTGCCTTCCTGACCGCCCACAGCTCTGCATAGTACACTCAGTAGTGGCCTGCTGGTCAATGTTTAGAGGGAAAATGAGAGAAGATAACAAAACACCCAACATTATTTCTTTCCTGTCGACAGGGGGCGTAAATGAATTCCATATTTTTAGATTCCCTTGGCAACTCACTCTATTTTATGGGGGAATTTCTGTTTAAAATCGGGTAGTCAGTAAAAATACTTGTTTTTAAGTGCAGTTGCATGTGCAGAACTAAAAAATAATGTGTTCATCAATGTTAACACTGATAATGTATACATATCCCGTAAACTGACTCGTTCCGCATCATTTCGATAAAAGATATCAAATTACCGGTATATATATAGAATATACAACTAACTAACTAATTACCGCCGGCCGCGGTGGTCTCGCGGTTCTAGGCGCGCAGTCCGGAACCGTGCGACTGCTACGGTCGCAGGTTCGAATCCTGCCTCGGGCATGGATGTTTGTGATGTCCTTAGGTTAGTTAGGTTTAAGTAGTTCTAAGTTCTAGGGGACTAATAACCACAGCAGTTGAGTCCCATAGTGCTCAGAGCCATTTGAACCATTTTTTGAACTAATTACCTAACTGGAACATGTTCTATGCACAGGAATTATTACATTTCTGTCGAACAAAAATCTCCTCTATAGAAAACAGCGTTCTTGCGAAATACCGCTCGCTCTCTTCGTCCACGAAATCCAGAGTGACGTAGACAGATCCCCCTTGGTTGAAACCATGTTCCTTGGCTAATACAATACGTTCGATAGAGCCTCTTAGGTTTAGCGAGTAAAATGCGGGCCTAGATAGATCGGACCTGGTTTACGAGTGGATACAGCTCAGTACGTTCTTCTTAACCGAACGAAACCGACAAATGTGAAGGAAATTGTCGAGTACCCCAAGCGAACATTATAGTGTCGTTACCATTTACGAGGAGCGTTTGAAAAGTCCGGGCAAAAATAAAATCTACTTACACGTTTGGGGTAAATCTTTTTTATTTTTCGACATAGTCTCCTTTTAGACTTATACACTTCCTCCAACGCTGTTCTAACATTTTGATCCCTTCCGAATAATAGGAAGTGTCCAAGTCTGCAAAATAGCTATTAGTTGCTGCAATCACTACCTCGTTTGAATAAAATCTTTGTCCCACCAGTCATTTCTTCAAATTGGGGAACAAATAGTAGTCTGAGGTATCCAAGTGTGGAGAATAGGGGGATTATGAAACGAGTTGTAATCCTATTTCCCTTAATTTTGTGACCACAACTGCTGAGGTGTGCGCTGGTGCACTGTCGTGTTGGAAAAGGACTTTTTTGCGGTCCAATCGCAGGTGTTTTTCTTGCAGCTCGGTTTTCAAACGTTCCAATAACGATGAATAATATGCACTTGTAATAGTTTTTTCCAGATAGTTGATGATAATTATCCCTTGCGAATCCCAAAAGACAGTAGCTATAGCCTTTCCGGCCGAAGGAATGGTCTTCACCTTTTATGGTGCCGATTCTCCCTTAGTAACCCATTGTTTAGATTGTTCTTTGGTCTCAGGAGTATAGTAATGTATCCATGTTTCATACACAGTAACGAAACGACGCTTAGTCTTGCGGATTCTTCCTGAACAGCTACAAATCATCCTTGCAACACTTCACACGATTCCGTTTTTGGTCAAGAGTGAGTAGTCGCAGAACTCATCTTGCGGATAGCTTTCTCATGTCCAAATTTTTATGCAAAATATTATGTACCCATTCATTCCAGATGCCCACAGGCCTAGTAATCTCACGCATCTCAACTCTTCTGTCATCCATCACTATATCATGGATTTTATCAATGATTTCTGGAGTCGTAATCTCCACAGTGCGTCCAGAAAGTTCAGCATCACTGGTGCCCATGTGGCCACTCCGAAAATTTTGAAATCAGTTATAAACTGTCTAATCGAAGGTGCAGAGTCACATTAATGCTTATCAAGCTTCTCTTTAGTCTCCTGAGGTGTTTTGCCTCTCTTAAAGTAATGTTTAATCACCGCATGAAATTCTTTTTTGTCCATTTTTTGACAATCACTCGACTTCCTTGATTCACACGAATGCCAAACACAAATAAATAAACCAATATGGCTGAAACTTGGCGTGCGTTCTTTCTAAAGGTGCTACTAACTAAATCTGACCTCCATACGCGCCGGTGGTGCCATCTCTCGGACTTTGCACGGACTTTTCAAACGCCCCTCGTACGTTATACATTGAAGCGCCAAAGAAACTTGAATGGGCCTGCATATTCAAATACAGCGATATGTCAACAGGCAGAATACGGTGTTGCGGTGGGCAACGCCTCTATAAGGCAAGTGCCTGGTGCAGTTGCTAGATCGATTACTGCTGCTACAATGGCAGGTTATCAAGATTTAACTGAGTTTCAACGTGGTGTTAGAGTCGGCCCACGAGCGATGGGACACAGCATCTCCGAGGCAGTGGGGATTTTCGCATACCACTATTTCACGAGTGTACCGTTAACATCAGGAATCCAGTAAAACATCAAATCTCCGACATCGCTGCGGCCGGAGAAAGATCCTGCCATAACCGGACCAACAACGACTGAAGACAATCGCTCAACGAGGCAGAAGTGCAACCCTTCCTCATATTGCTGCAGATTTCAATGGTGGGCCATCAACAAGTGTCAGCTTGCAAACAACTCTTCGAAGAGACTCAAAAAAGGCCTTTATCAAGACCATCACTAGTGACAACTTCCTGCAATATTGAAGGCTTATCTGTAAATAAAGAAATTTTATTATCTGACATGTGCAAACGAAACAACTGTGATGTTTTAGTGTTACAAGAAACACACAGAGCACCCACTAGCCATAGACCAAAAATACAGGGCATGAAATTAGTTCTTGAGAGACCACACGAAAGGTAGACGTATGCTCCTGTGCTCTGACCTGCGAAGAAAATATAGAAATTTTAACTATTGAGCTACATTCATGTACTGTAACATCCGTGTACAAACCACCCAGTGCGATGTTCAAATTTACGGAGCCTGGAAATTTCCATTCAAAAAACATTAAAGTTGTACTAGGAGATTTTAACTGTCACGGTCTCGCATGGGGTTATAAAGAGACAAATGACGATGGCGAAATGCTGGAGATCTGGGCAGACCAGGTTAAACTGAAATTGATACATGACCCAAATTTGCCTGCATCATTTAACAGCGGAAGATGGAAACGAGGATATAATCCAGATAACGTCTTTGTCTCCGAAAAGGTATCCCT
Organism: Schistocerca nitens; assembly: GCF_023898315.1. Taxonomy (NCBI): domain Eukaryota; kingdom Metazoa; phylum Arthropoda; class Insecta; order Orthoptera; family Acrididae; genus Schistocerca; species Schistocerca nitens. The sequence goes on along the minus strand of NC_064617.1, from coordinate 703,257,218 downwards.
GCAAACTGTAAAGCAAATCGATGACCCAATTCCAAGATCGCAACACAGAGCAATAACTTGCTGCATTACTGCAGTAATCAAATCAGATGTAATGCCCTTCAAGAGACGCTTCAGTTTCAAAAAAGCTCATTGGGAACTTTTCACAGAGGACCTTGATAAGGAGATCTTGGAAATTAAACCAGAGATACAATCATATGAAACTTTTATAGACCTTGCCAAGAAAATCTCTCGACGGCGCATACCTAGAGGGTGCCGCACCCAGTATGTCGCTGGACTCAATGGTAGCAGCAAGGAAGCTCTGAAAAAGTACGAAGAACTTTACAATAAGGACCCCATCTCAGAGGAAACGATCCAGGCAGGTGAGGTACTGATGTCTGGTATCTCCGAAGCGAGAAAGGAAAAGTGGTGCAACCTCCTACAAGAGACGGACATGAAGCACAGCAGTAGGAAGGCATGGAAACTGGTCAAAAGTCTCAACAACGACCCAACAGAACCACAACCAAATTACAGTGAAGTTACACCTGATCAGATAGCTCACCAACTACTCATGAACGGAAAAACTAAAAGGAAGATCAGGAATAACGAAATTAAAAGAAAATTGAACGAGGAGATAAGCTTCCTAGCTCGCCCGTTCTTCATTCAGGAGCTACAAGATGCCATCAACGATTTGAAAAACAATAAGTCGGCTGGCCTCGACGATCTGAGATCTGAGCAAATTAAACATTTTGGACCGGGAGTACAAGCATGGATCCTAGAGCTAATGAATAACTGTATCACAACATTGCAAATTCCTAAACTGTGGAGGAAAGCTCGGGTTATTGCGTTATTAAAACCAGGGAAAGACCCAGTTGAAGCTAAAAATTTCCGGCCTGTCTCACTGCTTTGTCATTTATTTAAAGTGCTGGAGCGAATGATCCTCAAACGCATAGCTGATTATGTGGACAAAGCCCTTATTAACGAACAAACTGGATTTCGACCTGGAAAATCATGCTGTGGCCAAATCCTTAATCTCACACAGTACATCGAAGACGGCTATCAGAGAGGAGAAGTAACTGGGGTCGCATTCCTGGATCTCAGTGCGGCATATGACACAGTTAACCATAAGTTGCTTACCCAGAAAGTGTATAATGTCACTAAGGACTACACCCTTTCTATGTTCGTGCAATGCATGCTACAGAATAGACGCTACTATGTAACCTTACAATCTAAAAACAGCCGATGGAGGACACAGAAAAATGGACTTGCACAGGGTAGTGTCTTGGCTCCAATATTATTTAACATCTATACCAATGATCTTCCCATCAGCCACCAGACACGAATGTTCATATATGCTGATGATGCAGAAGTGGCCACTCAGGATAAAACCTTTGAACAAGTAGAGGAGAATCTCACAGGAGCCTTAACAGAACTTGCTACCTATTACGACGGCAATAATCTCAAACCAAATCCTAGTAAATCTCAAGTATCCGCCTTCCATCTTAGGAACAAACAAGCGAAACGGAAACTCCGAGTCATGTGGCAAGGGGAAGAGCTGAAACATACAAACAGCCCAAAGTACCTGGGAGTAACACTGGATAGAGCACTTACTTTTAAGCAGCACTGGCACAACACTAAAAAAAGGTCTGTGCCAGGAACAACATACTGCGGAAGCTAACAGGTTCATCGTGGGGAGCTCAACCACATGTTTTGCGCACCACGGGTCTGGTTCTGAGTATCTCAGCAGCGGAATATGCGGCGCCAGTTTGGAGGAACTCTGCTCACACTAAACAAGTTGACGTCGCCGTAAAAGAAACTGTACGTATTGCCACAGGATGCCTCAAACCAACTCCCACAGACATCATTTATCCCATCATAGGCATAGCACCGCCCACTATCCGCAGACAAGTAGCCGCCGAGATCGAAAGATCAAAACAAAAGAGTGATCCTCGACACCCGATGCATATGAACCGAAAACAACGTGTCCGGTTGAAATCCCGCAGGAGTTTCATTGAAACTACTGAAGAGCTCGCCACCAAGCCCGCCGCAAGGCGGCTATCTCTTTGGGAAGAAATGGTGCCGCTCTCCGTAATGGAACTACTTGAGGAGGGATCTGCAGGATTTCAACTACCTTTTACAACTTGGAGGTCATTAAACCGGCTGCGCAATGGAGTAACTGGGTGCAAATCAAACCTATTTAAATGGGGTTACAGTGACAGCGATAGGTGTGAATGCGGAGCAAATCATGACTTGGACCACCTACTGATTTGCCCAGATATGTCTATAACATGCACTAAAAGGTGATATTTTGAAAGTCAATGACAAAGCAAACTACGTTGCTAAGTACTGGGAAGGGAAGATATAATTGGTGCATCCGGATACGGAAGAAGAAGAAGAAGCTTGCAAATTATTCAACGAAATATCATAGATATGGGCTTTTGGAGCCGAAGGCCCACCCGTGCTTTCTTGATGACTGCACGAAACAGAGCTTTTTGCCTTGTCTGGGCTAGTCAACATCGACATTAGACTGTTGATGATTGGAAATATGTTGCCTGGTCGGACGATTCTCGTTTCAAATTGTATCAAGCGGATGGACATGTACGGGTATGGAGACAACTTCATGAATCCGAGGACTGTTCAAGCTGGTGGAAGTCTGACGGACTTCGGCAGTTCCAGCAGGACAATATGACAGCCCACACGTTCAGAATTGCTACCGAGCGGCTCCAGGAACACTCTTCTGAGTTTAAACACTACCGATGACCACCAAACTCCCCAGACATAAATATTATTGGGCATATGGGGGATGCTTTGCAACGTGCTCTTCAGAATAGATCTCCACCCCTCGTACTCTTACAGATTTATGGACAGCCCTGCAGGATTGATGGTGTGAATTCCTTCCAGCGCTACTTAAGACATTAGTCGAGTCCATGCCACGTCGCGGTGCGACACTCATGCGTGCTCGCCGGGGCCCTACACGATGCTAGGCTGGTATTCCAGTTTCTTTGGCTCTTCAGTGTATATGAATGATCTATTATGAAAGCTCCATGAGAATTTTTGCAAATGACATCGTTGTGTACTGGAATGTAGTAACCGGAGAAGACTGCAATGAAATTCAGGAAGTCCTATGGAGGATAGTTTCTTGGTGGAGTGACTAGCGATTAACCCTGATCGTAAATAAATATTAGGTATTGCGTCTAATAGGTAAAGATATCCATCCATTACTCTTCGATCAAACTATTGGTAAAGATTCTCAGGAAAAGGTAAGAGCCGTAAAATAGCTAGCAGTAAGCGTCTGTAACGACTTTCGAATGAGAAAATAAAACAAACTGGAGGAAGAACGGTTGCCACGCTGAGATTCATTAGAAGAATCTAAGAAAATATAATGAAACGTGCGTGTGGCTAAAATTTCCCGTCTGGTAGACTAGTCGCCTGGCACAAGTCTTTAGATGACGCCACTTCTGCGACTTGCGTGTCGATGAGGTTGAAACGATGATGAAGACGACACAATACCCAGTCTCCGATCGGAGAAAATCTCCGAGCCGGCGGGGAATCGAGCCCGGGCCCGTCACATGGCTTTCTACCACGCAGACCAATCAGCTAAGGAGTCGGACCCTTAAGGAAACACTCGTTCGACCGTTTCTTGAGAGCTGTTCATCAGTTTGGTACTCTTATCAAGTAGACGTAACCGAAAAGATACAGAAGATTGAAAGAAGAGCGGTACGTATCGCCACGGGATCGTTTAGTCGGTGCGAAAGCGTTGCGGAGATGGTCAAGAAACACCAGCGCCAGTCGTTACAAGAGAGGCGTCGTGTATCTCGGAGAATGTTAGCGCTAAAACGCCGATTGCATGTATTCGAAGCAGAGTGGGGTAAATATTACTTCTACACATGCTTGCGAAATGAGCACAACCAGAAAACCATAGAAATTTGAGCTCCTAGCAGATAGCCATTGTTCCCACATACCACTGCGGAGTGGAAGAGAGAAGGGGCCAGTGATGCTGATACCAGAGGTACTTCCCGCCGCACATCGTAAAGTGGTTTGGAGGGCACAGTATAACTGTAGGCATGTCCTGAGGAGCAAAGGAATAGTCGATTAGTACTGGAGCAAAGTGTAGAGATTCAAAATTACAGAAGGAGACCAAGGTGTGACTATCGTACGCAAGTTCAAATTGATGTGGGAGAGCCTTGCGTAGGATAGAGCAGAGAACTGCATCGTACCAGTCTTCTGACTGAAGAGAGAGCAAGATCACTTGTAGCCCATACACTTTACCCCTGATTGCCAATGCTTACAATGTCTAAAAGAAATACACAGTACCAATGGAAAAAAAAATGGTTCAAATGGCTCTGAGCACTATGGGACTCAACTGCTGAGGTCATTAGTCCCCTAGAACTTAGAACTAGTTAAACCTAACTAACCTAAGGACATCACAAACATCCATGCCCGAGGCAGGATTCGAACCTGCGACCGTAGCGGTCTCGCGGTTCCAGACTGCAGCGCCTTTAACCGCACGGCCACTTCGGCCGGCGTACCAATGGAAAGGTGCTCCTACTGAAGCAGAAAAAATGTCAATATTTTAATGTTTAATAAAGTGGGTTTGAAAAGTGGGATACCAGCTCCCTCATTGTATATTTCTGAGCAACTTTAAAAATTTGCCCAAAACTTTGGCGTGAGAAAGTATTCGTGCTCTTTCTAACAAGCGGCTCTACTGTCAATCTCGCATGCTTCTCTAACTGTAACTCGCTGACACCCACTAGTATATCGCTGTATGTCGCACAGTCCATCAATTCACATCTGCCCATTCTCACTCACTCATTCAGTCCAACGCATTCTCATTATCTCTTTCTGCCACCCTAATTGTCACTGTCAGCTGTCTCACAGCCACATTCTATTTCGTTCAGTCCTAGTAATACGGTCTCCTCTCGCTATTACTTTCTCCCTCTTTCTCTCTCTTACTGCTGCTATCTCATTCATTCATTCCCACTGCTACTGTCTGTTCTCACTGTCACTGTGTCTCTCTTCTCGTTGTTACTGTCATAGACTCGGTCTCATTATCACTGGCTCTCACCCACCTCCACTTTCTATTTCCCTTTATACCTCACCCACTGTTACTGTCTCCTTCGGTCTTTCCCTATCAGTGTTCCGTCACTTACAACTATATTGCCACTGTCTCCTCCGCTCTTTCTATCTTGTAGTATTTTTTACTTTTCTTTCTTTTTCCAGCTGCCATTCTCTCCTTCTCTCTCAGCATAAAAAAGTCTAATATGTTCACCACGTGCCAAGACTTTTGGGAAAAACTGAAAGGTGCTGAGGAAGGTAAAATGTGGCAGCTGGTACCCCACTTTTCAGTCAGATTCTTTTAACAAACAGGAGCACATTCGCCTTTCTTTTTTTCTTTTTGTCCTCCGATATTTCCGCTAGTTCTTTTCTTTTTCCGCTACAGTAGGGCATGTCACGAACATGAAAAGAACTTTATGGGTCAGTAAGTTTCTGATAGTTTACTTAAATGAAACTGGAATATTACAAAACTAAATAATTTTATATACCTGACAGGATTTTGTGTGCTCAAAAATTTGCATGTGCTCCAGTAGCACAATAACATGGGGCTCCCAGAACCTTTCTAATGATAGCGGAGACACTTTGCACCACATTTTGCCGTCCGCGCTGGTCTAGCGGTTCTAGGCGGTCAGTCCGGAACCGCGCGACTGCTACGGTCGCAGGTTCGAATCCTGTCTCGGGCATGGATGTGTGTGATGTCCTTAGGTTAGTTAGGTTTAAGTAGTTCTAAGTTCTAGGGGACTGATGACCACAGATGTTAAGTCCCATAGTGCTCAGAGCCATTTGAACTTTTTTTTTTTTTTTTTTTGCATCACATTTCTCCTTACCAGATCACTTTATAAACTACGTTTTCGCCTCACATGGGATTTTACATATGTATTTTACATGTACAACTATGGTAACTTTGAACGTCTGTATCTTGGGATCTTAGGAAAACACCGTAAAAATTTCAGGCATTTGTTGTCCGTAGTCGTCCGTCTTGGTATACGCGGCTCTGTATTGGTACCGAAGAAACATGTTTCGCGGTTTTTTTCAGGGACCGCTCATGAACTAAATAGTGCCTCCATAAGTCTGTTAAGCCACACCGTAGACGACATTTATTCCAAAAAGAACAAACTGATTTTCTCCATTTGCCTAGGCTGCGGGCAGTGTGTAATATTCAAACTTCGACCCTGTATTGTAGGATAGTTACAGTAGGACAATCCTTCTGCTGGTCCCTAACGCAAGGGCTATCCAAATCTCTTCACACTATCTTTGCATCACAATAGAACCCGAGCCATGAGTTGCGGAAAAATCCCATTTGTAAGCGCGCCGCTTTGAAACATACTAGACAGCACAATGAGAATTCCACTGATAAATGCAGAGGAGAGAGCGGATAGGAAGAAAGAGTACGTTGAAGGCGTCTATGAGGGCGACGACTTGTCTGATGATGTGACAGAAAAAGATAAAGGAATCGATATAGAATGTGTATGGGACTCAGTATTAAAATCCAAGATTGGCAGAGGTTTGGAAGACTTAAATTCAAATACTGCAGAAGGATCGATTAAGGTGGTAGGGATAGAGAACGTTCCATCAGAATTCTGAAATCATTGCGGGAAGGTGGCAACAAATTGAACATCCACGTTCCTGTCTAAAATATATGAGTCTGGCGATATACCACCCCACTTTCGGAATGCATCGTCCACACAATTCCGAAGATTGCAAGAGCCGACTTATGCAAGAATTATAGTATAATGAGCTTAATAGCTGATGCAACCACTTTCCGACAAGGATAATGTACAGAAGAATGGAAAATAAAACTGAGGATGTGATATATGACTGTCAATTTTGATTTACAAAGGGAAAGGCACCAGAGTGGCAGTTCTGACGTTTCGGATGATAACGAAGCAAGACTGAAGGAAAATCAAGACACGTTCATAGGATTTGCCGACCTGGAAGAAACGATCGACAGTGTGAAATTGTGCAAGATTCTCAAAATTCTTAGGAAAATAGAGATAAGTTACAGGGGAAGAGGAGTAATATACGATATGTACAAGAGCCAATAGGGAACAATAAGAGTTAACGACCAAGACGGAAGTGATCGGATTAAAAAGGGTGTATGACAGGGATGTAATCTATCGCTTCTACTGTTCAATCTGTACATCGAAGAAAGAATGACGGAAATAATAGAAAGGTTCGAAAGTGGAATTAAAAGTCAAGATGAAAGAATATCAATGTGCGTTGAACGGAATGAGCGGTCTAATGAATACAGAATATGGATTCAGAGTAAATCGAAGAAAGATGTATGTAATGAGAAATAGCGGAAACTAGCAAAGACGAAGTAGAGGAAGCTAAGAAAGTCTGTTACCTACCTAAGGTGGGTAGATCACGTATCTAATGAGGAGGTATTGAATAGGATTGGGGAGAAGAGAAGTTTGTGGCACAACTTGACTAGAAGAAGGGATCGGTTGGTAGGACATGTTTTGAGGCATCAAGGGATCACAAATTTAGCATTGGAGGGCAGCGTGGAGGGTAAAAATCGTAGAGGGAGACCAAGAGATGAATACACTAAGCAGATTCAGAAGGAGGTAGGTTGCAGTAGGTACTGGGAGATGAAGAAGCTTGCACAGGATAGAGTAGCATGGAGAGCTGCATCAAACCAGTCTCAGGACTGAAGACCACAACAACAACAACAACACGCAGCAAAACAACCCATGATGGACAGAACAAGTAGGACATAAAAAGCAGACTAGCTCTGGCTAAAAGGGGATTCCTGGCCAAGAGAAATATTAAACATTGGCCTTAATCTGAGGAAGAAATTTCTGAGAATGTACGTTTGAAGCACACCATTGTGTGGTGGTGAGACATGGCCTGTGGGAAAATCGGAACGTAAGAGAACTGAAACATGTGAGATATGATGCTACAGAATAACGTTGAAAATTACGTGGACTGAGAAAGCAAAGGATGAGGAGGTTCTCCACAGAATCAGGAATGTGTGGAAAACATTGACAAGAAGAAGGGACCAGATGGTAGGATACTTACTAAGACATAACGAATTAACTTTCATGGTACCAGAGGGAGCTGTAGAGAGTAAAAACTGTAGAGGAAGATAGAGATTGGAATACGTAGGTTGCAAGTGCTACTCTGAGTTGAAGAGATTGGCACATGAGAGTAATTCGTGGCGGTCGGCATCACAACAGTCAGAAGACTGATGACTCTAAAAAGCTCTATGATAATTCTAGTAAAACTATTCCTCTGTTGGGTATACGAATGGTCCCTAAATCAACGGGTATCCGGAAGTCTTGATCCTAACTTCCTATTACCAATAGAATGCGAGTATGAAACAGGGAAGAATTAATTTTTATGCACGCCGTTTCAAAGTAGCACATGCTGTCGCATCTGTACGGGCAAGAGCATCGAGATTCGTCTACGTCTACATGGATGCTCAGCAAAACATATTGTAGTGCCTGGCAGCGGGTTCATCGAACCACCTTCACAATAATTATCTACACTACTGGCCATTAAAATTGCTACACCAAGAAGAAATGCAGATGATAAACGGGTATTCATTGGACAAATATATTATACTAGAACTGACACGTGATTACATTTTCACACAATTTTGGTGCATAGATCCCAAGAAATCAGTACCCAGAACAACCACCTCTGCCCGTTATAACGGCCTTGATACGCTTGGGCATTGAGTCAAACAGAGCATGGATGGCGTGTACAGGTACAGCTGCCCATGCAGCTTCAACACGATACCACAGTTCATCAAGAGTAGTGACTGGAGTATTGTGACGAGCCAGTTGCTCGGCCACCATTGACCAGACGTTTTCGATTGGTGAGAGATCTGGAGAATGTGCTGGCCAGGGTAGCAGTTGAACATTTTCTGTATCCAGAAAGACCCGTACAGGACCTGCAACATGCTGTCATGCATTATCCTGCTGAAATGTAGGACTTCGCAGGGATCGAATGAAGGGTGGAGCCACGGGTCGAACACATCTGAAATGTAACGTCCACTGTTCAAAGTGCCGTCAATGCGAACAAGAGGTGACCGAGCCGCGTAACCAGTGGCACCCCGTACCTTCACGCCGAGTGATACGCCAGTATAGCTATCACGAATACACGCTTGCAATGTGCGTTCACCGCGATGTCGCCAAACACGGATGCGACCATCATGATGCTGTAAACAGAACGTGGATTCATCAGAAAAAATGACGTTTTGCCATTCGTGCACCCAGGTTCGTCGATGAGTACACCATCGCAGGCGCTCCTGTCTGTGATGCAGCGTCAAGCGTAACCGCAGCCATGGCCTCCGAGCTGATAGTCCATGCTGCTGCAAAACGTCGTGAAACTGTTCGTGCAGATGGTTGTTGACTTGCAAACGTCCCCATCTGTTGACTGAGGGATCGTGACTGCACGATCCGTTACAGCCATGCGGATAAGATGCCTGTCATCTCAACTGCTAGTGATACGAGGTCGTTGGGATCGAGCACGGCGTTCCGTATTACCCTCCTGAACCCACCGATTCCATATTCTGCTAACAGTTGTTGGATCTCGAGCAGCAATGTTGCGATACGATAAACCGCAATCGCAATAGGCTACGATCCGATCTTTATCAAAGTCGGAAATGTGATGGTACGCATTTCTCCTCCTTATACGAGGCATCACAACAACGTTTCACCAGGCAACGCCGGTCAACTGCTGTCTGTGTATGTGAAATCGGTTCGAAACGTTCCTCATGTCAGCACGTTGTAGGTGTCGCCACCGGCGCCAACCTTGTGTGAATGCTCTGAAAACCTAATCATTTGCATATCACAGCATCGTCTTGCTGTCGGTTAAATTTCGCGTCTGTAGCACGTCATCTTCGTGGTGTAGCATTTTTAATGGCCAGTAGTGTATTAGTCCAATCCCTTACAGCGCGCGGAAAGAACGAACACCTATATATTTCCATGCGAGCTCTGATTGCCCTTATTTTATTATGTTGATCGTTGCTCCTTACGTAGGTCGGCGTAGCAAAATATTTTCGCATTCGGAGGGGAAAATTGCTGATTTCGTGAGAAGATTCTGCCGTAACGAGAAACGCCTTTGTTTTAATTATGTCCACCCCAAATCCTGTATCATTCTAGTGACAATATCTCCCCTATTTCGCGATAATTCGAAACGTGCTTTAAGCATCCTACACCTCGCGGCAGTATGCTAAAGAGGACGGACAAACATAGTGTAGGCAGACTCTTTAGTTGATGTGATACATTTTCTAAGCGTCGTGCCAATAAAACCCCGTATTCAGTTAGTTTTCCCCACAACATTTTCTATGTGATCCTTCCAATTTAAGTTGTTCGTAATTGTAATTCCTAGGTATTAGTGTTCCAAGAAATTACTAAAATTTCCTAAGCAATCTCACGGCTTCGTCGAGTTTCAAGATAATCCCTGTCAACAAACGGTGCCTGCCCTGAGAGAGGCTGAGCGCGGCTGAGTGTTCCGGCCGCGCGGCACGGCGCACGCATTAAGGCAGCCGCGTGCCGCTCCACCACCGCCGTGAAGCGCAGCTGCGGCCGCGTGCGGCGCAGAGCCGGCGACGCGGCTCGCCCTCCCTCGCCTTGCACCGCCGCGCACGCTGCCCGGAATCGATGCCGCCAGCCCGCGCCGGGCTTTGGCGTTAAGCCTCCGGGTCTGCAAGTTACGGGCTCGCCGTGCGTGCGCCCGCGGGCAGGTTGACACCTGTGCGCGGGAGTAACATCCAGGTAACGCGAAGGGCTACAAGTCTCGTTGGTTTCAAAATGACTACAGTACTGGAGAATAGCTCCGTCACGGACTTAGAATTATTCTAAGTCGGCCCGCGCTCTTAGAGAGAAGTAGGCTATCTGCTCCACTGGGTTTCACCATTTGTCGCCATGCAACACAAACAAAACATCACTATGCACGCATCCATATCACTCGCCTACAGTCCACAAACACACATACGACACACTCCTCAAATATTGCCAAGGAAAGAGGACAATGTACACGGAGAGGCAGAATCTTTTCCGAGAGGTGGCTGAAACCACAGTGTCAGATAGGCAACAGTGCTATACGACATTTACATTTCACTTTTCTTAGGTCGACATGACAGCTCTAAACAATGGGACACAAATAAAACGTGTCACCACCAAGAGACATCATGTCATACAGTGTAGCACCGCCTACAGCTTTGCTAATGGTCCCAGTTCCTCAAAAAAGAGAGTCCCTACGTTTCTTCAGGTAGGCTATATCCAGCTGAAGCCATTCATTGATTATATGATCCTATGGAGACACGAACTGATCGGTATTAATTGCTATGTTTCGCCCACTGTTACTAATACACTACTGGCCATTAAAATTGCTACAGCACGAAGATGACGTGCTACAGACGCGAAATTTAATCGACAGGAAGAAGATGCTGTGATATGCAAATGAGTAGCTTTTCAGAGCATTCACACAAGGTTGTCACCGGTGGCGACACCTACAACGTGCTGACATGAGGAAAGTTTCCAACCGATTTCTCATACACAAACAGCAGTTGACCGACGCTGCCTGGTGAAAAGTTGTTGTGATGCCTCGTGTAAGGAGGAGATATGCGTACCATCACGTTTACGACTTTGATAAAGGTCGGATCGTAGCCTATTGCGATTGCGGTTTATCGTATCGCAACATTGCTGCTCGAGATCCAATGACTGTTAGCAGAATATGGAATCGGTGGGTTCAGGAGGGTAATACGGAACGCCATGCTCGATCCCAACGGCCTCGTATCACTAGCAGTCGAGATGACAGGCATCTTATCCGCATGGCTGTAACGGATAGTGCAGCCACGTCTCGATCCCTGAATCAACAGATGTGGACTTTTGAAAAACAACAACCATCTGCACGAACAGCAGCATGGACTCTCAGTTCGGAGACCATGGCTGTGGTTACCCTTGATGCTGCATCACAGACAGGAGCGCCTGCGATGGTGTACTCATCGACGAACCTGGTTGCACGAATGGCAAAACGTCATTTTTTCGGATGAATCCACGTTCTGTTTATAGCATCATGATCGTCCCATCCGTGTTTGGCGACATCGCGGTGAACGGACATTGCAAGCGTGTATTCGTCATAGCTATACTGGCGTATCACTCAGCGTGAAGGTATGGGGTGCCACTGGTTATGCGGCTAGGTCACCTCTTGTTCGCATTGACGGCACTTTGAACAGTGGACGTTACATTTCAGATGTGTTACGACCCGTGGCTCCACCCTTCATTCGATCCCTGCGAAGCCCTACATTTCAGCAGGATAATGCACGACAGCATGTTGCAGGTCTTGTTCGGGCCTTTCTGGATACAGAAATGTTCGACTGCTGCCCTGGCCAGCACATTCTCCAGATCTCTCACCAACTGAAAACGTCTGGTCAATGGTGGCCGAGCAACTGGCTCGTCACAATAAGCCAGTCACTATTCTTGATGACCTGTGGTGTTGAAGCTGCATGGGAAGCTATACCTGTACACGCCATTCAAGCTCGGTTTGACTCAATGCTCAGACGTATCAAGGCCGTTATTACGGCCAGAGGTAGTTGTTTGGGTACTGATTTCTCAGGATCTATGCACCTAAATTGCGTGAAAATGTAATCACATGTCAGTTCTAGTATAATATATTTGTCCAATGAAACCCGTTAATCATCTGCATTTCTTCTTGGTGTAGCAATTTTAATGGCCAGTAGCGTAGTAACAGGCATTTTCTATGTGATTTCCGCCGGGTAATTAAGCGGACCATTCGTCTGTGGCTGGGTCGCTAAGGTTACGTCAGACCATGAACGTACGCATGCAGCCTTGTGATACGATTGCTGTTATTTTGGAAGACAGGAGCGCACATAGTTTTCTCATCTTGAAGACGAATAAGAAACCGAGAATATTGCAACTAACATGAATCTTCCTGGCAGATTGAAACTGTGTGCTGGAGCCAGACTCGATTTCTGAACCTTTGGCTTTCACGGTCAAGTGCTCTACCAGCAGAGCTGCACAAGCACGACTGATGACCCGTGCTGACAGCTTTACTTCCGCCAGTACCTCATCTCCTAGCTTCCAAACTCAGCACAAGTTCTCCTGGGAAACTTGAGACACTAGCACCCTGCATAGTATGGATGGTAGCAGATGAGGTACTGGCGGAAGTAAAGCTGTCAGGTCTTGTGTGCTTGTGTAGCTCACTTGGTAGAGCACTAGCCTATGAAAAGCAAAGGTCCAAATTTCGAGTCTCGGTATAGCATACAGTTTTAATCTGCTTGTAAGTTTCGTGTCAAAAATTTCGGTCTAGGTCCTTTCTCATGTTCTCGGTAACAATGAGAGGGTCAAAGTCAATGTCATAAAACACCTCGGATACGCCCAGCCTGAATTACAGGTTCTTTACACTGCGAGTTAAACGCATCGTTTGCTCGTCGGTGCACTTGACAGCACGCGTAATTTAAATATAAGCGAACTGACGAGTCTTCAGACAGCATTACACGGCTCCAGTCAAGTGCTGTTTAATTTCTGTTCTGTTTGACCCATATGCTGACCCAAGTGCCGTCGACAGCAATGGCCTTTTGTGATGCACCCATCTAAAAATCTTTATTGCATTCAGTTTGATTGCCAATGTTCGCTAGAAAACTGGCTGAGATATAGTTGCATTTAGTGACAGCAGCGATTCCTGTCGGTTGGAAACTGTGACGGACAAGGTGTGATCCTAATGTCCGGTTACGATCTTCATACGACCACAAGACAAGTGAGCAGTAGGTAGACCATTCTTTGTAGACAGACTGTTCAAACTGAAATACGAACAAAGCGGAAAACTTCATTCGCGTTGTGTTTATGGGCACATGCAACACGATACCTCCGTTCTACCACTGCGCTAGGTCTCAATATCTTGCTGCTCTGGTCCCATACAAACGACTCGAAAATTTTAGGGCCAGACGGCCACCTGTTACATTACAAACCATCTACGTCGCTCCAAAGGGCCCAGTGAGCTCTTTCAAGGCGATAATTGACATTTCATCCAGTCTCATTCATCTGTGTAAATGGATGATTTATGTTTAACGTCCTACAGACGATCAGGTAATTAGCGACGGAGTACAAGCTCAGATGGGAAATGAAACTGGCCATTTCTTTTTTAAAGGAACAACCGCGGCATTGCCTTCAGAGATTTAGTAAATCCACAGGAAACCTAAACCAGAAAGAGAAAAAGTCCTCCCACATAAAAGCGTCGATTATAATGTAGATTCTGTTGTCTAAAGGATATCGGGCCGTTGACTCTCTTAGTATACCGACTTTCTCGCTATGACACCTTTCTTGTGACGACTGCGCCGTTCTTCTTAGTGGCAGTTCAGGTACTATGCACTTTATACTCACAAGACGTGCTCTTCGGGAATCTAACCACTTTCATTCTCTCTGAAACAATATTACACAATATATGGATAAATTTTATCATTTGTAGTGGCTGATCACAGTTGTATCGTCGTGTACCATCATATTCCAGACATCAAGTGAAAGATTGCATCAAATAGTTTATTCAATATCTGATAAATAATTATTTGTTATGTCTAAGTAAATTCTTCAAACATTGGGGAAACTGGATAAAATGCCTTTCAAGTCGAGTCGGTGAAGCGAAGTGATAGATTATTTTCAAAAATAAATTTTACTGGCCGGTTCAGTCACAATAATTTCAAATAGAATGAGCGGTTTCGAACGGCATCGGCCATCCTCAGATCGCAAAACACGTGTTATGGTTTAATATCACCACGGCAGATACTACATCGTCAATCCAAATACCACAATTTTTTAAAACTGTATATCAAGATCATGTATGAATGTTTGACTCTTCTCGTGTCACTATCCAGTTCCCTTTGTTCCTGGATTTCCAAATGCAATAGCTCAGTTCAAGAATGAGTTCAAAATTAAAGTAGTGGTCGTTAGCTCAGGCCTGTTCTAACAGAATCTTATTCACACAGTCAGTTTCACCATCGGTTAGGAAACACTTAGCTTTGTAATAGTTCATTTTTGTTAAATACTATATTGTACAATAAGTGCAAACTGATGAGCCGGAATATTATGACCACCTACCTAATGGCCGGTTTGTCCAGCTCCGGCACGGATAAAAGCGGCGATGGGTCGTGACATGGAAGCAATGAGGCCTTGGTAGGTCGCTGGAGGAAGTCGGAACTACACCTGCACACACAAATCACCTAATTCCCATAAATTCGGGGAGGGAGACGGTGAGCTCTGACGCCACGTCCAATCACATCACAGATGTGATCGGTCGTGTTCAGGTCTGGCGAGTTGAGGGGCCAGCACATCTATTGTAACTCGTCACTGTGTTCGTCGAACCACCCCTGGGCTTGTGACATGGCGTATTTTATTGTTCAAAAAGGACACTACTGTCGGGAAACATGAACGTCATGAAAGGGTGTACGTGCTCTGCAACCAGTGTACGATACTCCTTGGCCGTCATGATGCCTTGCACGAGCTGCACTGGACCCAAGGATGCCCATGTGAATGTTCCCCATGGCATAATGGAGCCGCCGGCCGAAGTGGCCGTGCGGTTAAAGGCGCTGCAGTCTGGAACCGCAAGACCGTTACGGTCGAAGGTTCGAATCCTGCCTCGGGCATGGATGTTTGTGATGTCCTTAGGTTAGTTAGGTTTAACTAGTTCTAAGTTCTAGGGGACTAATGACCTCAGCAGTTGAGTCCCATAGTGCTCAGAGCCATTTGAACCATAATGGAGCCGCCACGAGCTTGTCTCCGTACCGCAGTATAGTTGTCAAGGAGCTGTTACCCTGGAAGGCGACAGATTCGCGCCCTCCCCTTGGTATGATGAAGAAGGTATGGGCATTCATCAGACCAAGCATCTCCTTGCCATTGTGCTAACGTCCAGTGCCGACGGTCATGTGCCACTTCCAGTTGTAGTTGCGGTTGTCGTTATGTAAACAATGGCACATGCGTGGGTCGTCGGCTTCGGGGGCTCGTCGTTAGAAGTGTACGGTTCACTCTGTGTTAAGACACACTTGTACACTGCCCAGTATTAAATTCTGATGTTTGCTCCGTTACAGTTCGTCGCCTGTCCTGTTTTACTAGTCTGCCCAGCCTACGACGTACGACGTCTCTAACGAGGGGTGCTGCCCAACGCCGCGACATGTGGACGTGGTTTCACCTTCGTTTCGCCACGTGTTGAAGACACCACAGAGCTCCTGGAACACCCGACAAGTCGTGCAGTTTCCGAAATGCTCGTGCCGAGCCTCCGGGGCATCACAATCTCCCCTCAGTGAAACTCAGATAGACCGCACCCTTCCCCATTCTACAGACGGACAGCACGCTCACTGATACTACATGCACCGTGCGTGTGTCTGACTAGCAGTCGTTCCTCGCCAGGTGACGCTGCTATCGCCTGGACGGCAGTAGGTCGGTGGTCATAACATTTTGGCTGGTCAGTGTGCGTGTTCAATGCTTCATTTAAAAAGTTGATATTTCATTTACATTGAAATACCTGTTATTACATATGGTAGAGCATTACAGCCAATGCTACATTAAATACTTCTTATTAAAAGTGACGACCGGACACATTTTTTGTGTATAACAGCGTCAGATATGGTCGGCTTCCTAAAAATATCGCAACTAATCGAACTACCATCAGTTATGACAGATAGATCCCAAAAGGGAAGTGTCCCATTCTTGCGTATGATCATTCACTGCCGTCCGAAAACGTAGTATTCGGGTCTGCTCCATAGAATACATAGTGTCCCGTGTATAGTTCGTAGCATATTCAAATGGATATGACACTGACTTTGTCGGTAAAATTAACAAAAATTTGTTATAGAAGTTGAATGCGAAGCGTAATTTGCTCATTCCCCACTGGCATCCAGAGCGATGAACCCTTAGCCCAACAAGTAGCAGATCGTGTGCTAATTATAAATTCCGTAGGATACCATTCTCCGGTACAATTTCCAGCAGAATCGGCAAATGTTTGACTTCTGAACATAACTCCGTCTTTTTACGTCTCAAAGAATAATGGCAAAAAACTGAGGCAAAGAGAGACTGCAACACTAGAAAAATACAAATCATCAAGGATACATAGTATCACTTCTGTTGAGTGTGACGCTAAGTGTATAGGTCAGACGAGGAGAAACAAGGGAAACCACTTTAGAGAGCACATCAACGATTCCGGCGCTAAGTCGTCACTAAGCGCGCATTTCAGCGAAACTGGTCACCTTATAAGTGACGTACGAAAGAATACGAAGGTACTTCATTTCAAAACAAAGGCAATACCCTTCATAGTGTACAAGAAGTCGAGATTTAATATGCTCTAAAAAGATTCACTGTCTTGAATGTGCAGACAGATCTGCGATACAAAGGCCTTTATCAAATTTTGACTGTCTAAAAAATGGAGGTTACGCTTATGGCCCATTATTTTATTATCACAGGTCTTTGGCTTCCCAGATTAGCCTTTGACGTTTGTCAACTAATGTGGTATTGTTTTTGTGAAAAAGGGAACTTGTATTAACACTCAGACTTCATTAATATTTTATAGTTTAAATACCCACTTCCAGTACTTTCACAAATTGTATTTGTGAAAGATGGAATCTATATTACTACTCAGGCTTTATTAATATTTTACAATTGGGTTCAAATGGCTCTGAGCACTACGCGACTTAACTTCTGAGGTCATCAGTCGCCAAAACTTAGAACTAATTAAACCTAACTAACCTTAGAACATTACACACATTCATGCCCGAGGCAGGATTCGAACCTGCGACCGTAGCGGTCGCTCGGCTCCAGACTGTAGCGTCTAGAACCGCACGGCCACTCCGGCCGGCTATTTTACAATTCAACTGTCCCCTTTCAGTAGTTTTATAAACGGGACTCAGTCTTTTCTATACAGTTTAACATTATTTTTAAGCAGTTTAGCGCAAGTACAGCCACCCGCACTCTCCACGCCTACTATGGCGACGCTTTTCTCTCCGTCGCCGCTGACGCCACCTGCAACCGTTCCCTGCATTGCAGAGCGGTCCGTACTGCCTTGCCTGCCGCCCATCAACCACCTTCCTGTTCATAGCATGGTATGGTTCTTCTCGTTCATAGGGTTCTGACATTGAAATTGTCTATGTGCGTTATTAGTCTACAGCTTTGTTTGGCACGTTTGGCTTTTAACCATGTTTTATTTCTGTAGATTATACCACCCCCTTCTTTTTAACTGTACACAACGAGCTTTTTGTTCATAACTTGACGTGAATGTTGGGGAGCGACTCTAAGGCAGTTACTTTTCCACTGTGAGTCGTTAAAAAGAACCTCTGTGAGTGCTCTTCCTGTGTTGCTACGTAATACCACTTTGCAGTGTACCTTTATTCTTGAGACCATGTTGAGAATTCTATTCAATAAATACTTCCCTATTAATTTTGTACAGATCACATAGGGATCCGAGTTTAGGATCCGCAATCAGTCGTGAGCTTTAATAAAAAGTACTTGCAGTCAGTGCGGATCATTTCATTCAAAATGTGGAAATTTGGCTGGGGTTGCCCACAGTTTAAAATTGCATGCTCTAGATTAAATACCTTCTTTTTTCTTTTTTTAGAATTGTTGCGTTGTTCAGCCCATATTGTGGTAGGAGTGAAATGTATTCGAACTGTATCCCTTGGATCAGTTTTCCCTGAGAAATGTTTTAATCAATTTTCAATAGTCTGTGCACTTACCATTTTGTCCGCAGCTCGTGGTCGTGCGGTAGCGTTCTCGCTTCCCGCGCCCGGGTTCCCGGGTTCGATTCCCGGCGAGGTCAGGGATTTTCTCTGCCTCGTGATAACTGGGTGTTGTGTGATGTCCTTAGGTTAGTTAGTTTTAAGTAGTTCTAAGTTCTAGGCAACTGATGACCATAGATGTTAAGTCCCATAGTGCTCAGAGCCATTTGAACTTACCATTTTGTTGGTCACATCTGAAATCAGGGTGGAATTAAATTTTGCTTTGTTACTACGGCCGATCGATTTAAGCGGAAGTACGATCGAGCATTCAATCTCGTCAGTAACGTGTCACAGCTTTTCAAAAGTGGCTCTGAGCACTACGCGACTTAACTTCTGAGGTCATCAGTCCCCTAGAACTTAGAACCACTTAAACGTAACTAACCTAAGGACATCACACACATCAGTGCCCGAGGCGGGATTCGAACCTGCGACCGCAGCGGTGGCGCGGTTCCAGACTGTAGCGCCTAGAACCGCTCGGCCACTCAGCCCGGCACAGCTTTACGTTCCACACATTTGACGTACCATGCAGGGAGATAAGGCACCTCGGTAGTACTGCAACAAAACGGAGACACTTTTACGTAATTATGATCACGGTAGGTTGAATAATATAGTAGGTACTTACATCATCAGGACCAACGTGTTATTTAACATCGATTTTGTATTTAAGTTTGGATTTATTCCGTGGCATGTTCTACATCGCTTTGCTGCTTCATCACTGTTTTCATGGCTAGATACGTCATCTGTTAATAACACTGCAAGAGGCATGTGAATAGTGACTGGTAATCCACAATGGCGTCTATGGTTCACTGACTAATTGCAACAGTCAGACGATAACAGGCTCAACGTCTTTATACATGGTGTCGCAGGAGGAATAATCAGTACTCAGCGATATGACAGGAACGGCTATTTGAAACAACATGTTGATACGGAAATATGAAGAGTTTCGAATGGTGTCCGAGGTATAATGCATTTAACGTAGTGGCTACCCGACATGCTCAGTCGGTGCAGAAGGCGATCTACAAAATTATACTGTAGTCTCCTTATGAAAAATTTTATTTGCCAAGATCACTATGTTAATACGTTAGTGGATTGCTAGTGCCGGCAATATAAATTGCCATTTTCAAATCTATAAACGAAAAACCTGTTGAGTTAAAAGCCTGAAAGCAATATAAAAACAACGTAGGCCATACACGAAAACTCAATGACAAAAAATTACGTACCCATGAAACGGGGCAGTGGTATTTATGATTTATACCACTCTGTCACAAGAAGAACATACAGTGTGCTATAATATAATAAATCTCACAGAATTCTTTTCATGTGGGTGGACGCAATCCGAAGTGAAAATAGAACCTAGTAAGTAAAATTGAATAAAACATACCATATGAAACTCGAGCCTTAAAACATCATGCCCAATGTGCGACCGAGATCCATGTACAACTTAGAATTCCTATGGCATGAACAAAACTGATGTATTCCGCATACTATCGTTTCGTGATTGAACACCATTTTAGCTATGACAGAGTAACTAACGTCTGGGCCTGGAGTAGAAAGGAAAAACTGAGGTCCGCAGTTCGTGGTCGTGCGGTAGCGTTCTCGCTACCCGTTCCCGGGTTCGATTCCCGGCGGGGTCAGGGATTTTCTCTGCCTCGTGATGACTGGGTGTTGTGTTATGTCCTTAGGTTAGTTAGGATTAAGTACTTCTAAGTTCTAGGGGACTGATGACCATAGATGTTAAGTCCCATAGTGCTCAGAGCCATTTGAACCATTTTAAAAAACTGAGTGCTAGGACGTACCACCAGATGGCTGTCCACAGTATATGACGTCAGATAGATATAATGTAACAGGGTCGCATGTTTGTGTAACATTAGAATTCACAAAGGTAATTCCACATGACAATAGTATGCACATAGTAATCATAACGGCAAATTACACAGCTGTACCTAAAGAGACACAGCGTTCTGTAAAGTGACACAGATGGTGGCCCACGATATCAGAATAACTCGATGAAAAATCTTTTTACTTAACGATGACATAATATACTACATGTAATATTAAACTATTAAATCACATAGGACGCATTTGGAATTGTTTTTAGAGGAAAACTACATAGTCGGCATTTACAGAGAAACTAAATTGGATTTGACCCATTGGGCGGTTTAGATGCAAGCGAAGGGTGCCAAAAATTAATAGTTATACAATATGAAACTGTAAAACAAGCCAGTATTCAATGTAGGATAGCAATATAAAATACTTTTCATGCATTAAACTTTTTAAAAAGATGCACCCGTCTCAAAAATGTATCAAATACATTCAAATCAGCGTGCTGTTACTGTATGAGTAAAACCGTATTTGGTTTAAAGCCACTAGACATCATTTCTGGAGACACATAGGGTGGCTAGCTATATGAGGGAAGTTACCGGAAGTTACACTTATCGGCTGACTATATTATACAAATGCAGTGATAATTTGTTTTCACGTCCTGAGGAAATAGGCACGAACAGAGAAATATTGCTTGATGCAGTAATCACGACATTATATGTCGTGACTGCTGGATCTGAGAGTTACGTATGTATCAACACGATATATTATAAGTAATGTTTTACTGTTATTCTCATAGAGTGTGCGACGTATGTGAAGTGAGTCTTTTTGTTAGTACTAAGGTAAAACGTGCAACCGCATAAAAGTCACATCCTGTAGCATTCTAATGATTTCACGAAATCAGGGTGACGCTCTTTAGCTCAAAAGGTAACAATAAGCCCTCAATCAAAACCCAGACGAATACTAATGGTACAGTTGAAAATATCTGAAACATGCAAAAGGGTGATTTCATAGTACGTCGTTACCATACATAAAGTAATGTACACTTCAACTAAGCAACAAGAAATTAAATACTAATGTGTGCAACAGTCCGTATATGCAGCCTGTGGTATCATTAACTCGGTTTCTAATCTATTGGTTAATAAAAATCGCCCCTATTGCGGTAAGAGTGGTCGTGGAATTGTCAATATAAGAAACCTCAACCCAGTACACTGTTACAATGTAGCTCAAGGTCTAAGTCAAAGCAGACAAGCTACGGGGTGTTTTAATAACGTGGCGACAAAATGAGACTAAACATCCTCCAAAAACACCGGAATGATAGCCTGAGTCGGTCTGCAGTTGGTGGACACCAAGTCTCATGGTGGCAGCTTGAGCATTCGCGTCCACTCATAGACCAGGGTGGACCTTTCCTCCAATCTGGTGG
Source organism: Schistocerca nitens (assembly GCF_023898315.1). Lineage (NCBI taxonomy): Eukaryota > Metazoa > Arthropoda > Insecta > Orthoptera > Acrididae > Schistocerca > Schistocerca nitens. The sequence continues at coordinate 703,235,217 of NC_064617.1, read as the reverse complement.
CTGCCAGACAGCAAGCTTTTGTCTAATGGTTGGTGTGTTTACAGTGGCATGGTGCGTTCTTTTTTTGCCAACGCATCGATTCCTGTAATGTGTCGCCAACATAACCTACAACCCAGGCGTGACGTAATCAGGCTAACTCGCTACAGTGGTTCTGCCCATGTCCATGTTATTACGAGTCTCGACCCTCACCTGGTCCACGACGTGGTAATTGGTCGGTATCGTAGTAGCAGTTACTGTTACGTCAACAAGTATTCCGTGACTAAATTGTGTTTGGCTGCCTTGGTCTATCCTACTTACGTGTCTTCTTGTATTAGCCGTGGCAGTGTCGTTATTTTATTCAGCAAGAAATAGTAGTGGTGCTAAAACATTAACAGAGAATACGGTTGCAGGCTCCTAGCGACCAGTGTCCAAACCAACAATGTTGGTACGACAGGCCGTGTTTGATCGCAGAGAAGCTGCCTCACCTGCCACTGCTGCGATCGGCAAAGCAAAGAGCAACTACCGGATGAAAAACACAGTCCACAGAAGACTGTCGCAGATTCGTAGCGGACTATCGATTGCCAGCAAGCCATGCGTTTCACGTATCCCCTGCTCTCCTAACATCGGCCCCTAGCACCTCTTTAGAGACAATAAAATGAACGTAACGTCGGTGGTCGTATGACAGAGTTAAAAATGCAATATACAGAAGCAGCCACTACCCAGTTTCTCAGGCAATTCCGTGAAGAAGGCCTCAGTAACACGGCCAAAGCATTGGTTGTTTTAGAATTTTAGCACTTTAGAAGAAGATGCGCCAATACGTCGGGAGGATTTTTCTTGTTAAAAAAACCGCAGCAACTGTTGAATAATCCTTTGTTAGTACAACCGGTTTCGGAACACTAAGGTTACATCACTAGGTACGTCTGACTAGGAAAACAGAGACTGAAGGAAAATTTTTAAAAAAATTTGACAAGAGGTGCAACGAAATCAATATGTAACTTTAACTGAATACACACCTTCGTGAACACAGGTCCACAGTTAACAATTTGTCAAATAATTTAAATTTTGCATCGACAAAATAAAGGTCGCACTTTAAATCTACTTGAGAAAACTGAGATTCAGCGTTGGGGGAACCGCTATCTGGGATATATATTAAACAGCCAAATGGAGTTAAGCCACCACAATGTACCTGCTAATATTGTCAGCCAACCTCGTAATAGATAACTTTCTATTTATTGTATTACATTTATCTTCATTTTACTCTCATATGTTTTATTATTTTTGTAATATATGCTGACGAAAAAAATCACAACACGGACAAATAATTAATGAAAAGTAATGAAATTACGGGAAAACATTTATCTAGGTAACATATTTCAGTGATGAACATTGCAAGACCACAGGTCAATGTGAACGCAAGTTAAATCGTTGCAAATGTGAAATGATGGTACATTAATAATCGGTGCAACCCCATAATGTTGAATGCAAGCATGTAGACGTGCATGCATTGTTTTGTGCAGGTGCCGGATGTCAGTTTGTGGGATGGAGTTCCAAACGTGTTATACTTGGTCGGTCAATATAGGGGTGAATAATACTACTTGTGGATGACGCTGAATTTGTCATCTGATGATGCCACATATGTGCTCGATTGGAGACAGACCTGGTGATCGAGCAGGACAAGATAATATGTCGACACTCCTTGAAGAATGCTGAGTTACAGCAGCAGTATGTGAACGAACATTGTCCTGCTGGAAACACCCGTTGGTATGGTGTTCATGAATGGCACCACAACAGAGGTAATCACCAGACTTACGCATAATTTTGCAGTTAGGATACGTGGGACAACCACGAGAGCGCTCCTGCTGTCATATGAAATCTCACCCCAGAGCATAACTCCAGGTATTGATCCAGTATGTCTAGCACTAACGCGAATTCTTTACAGACGAATGGAAAAACTGGTAGAAGCGGACCTCGGGGAAGATCGGTTTGAATTCCGTAGAAATGTTGGAACACGTGAGGCAATACTAACCTTACGACTTATCTTAGAAGAAAGATTAAGGAAAGGCAAACCTACGTTTCTAGCATTTGTAGACTTAGAGAAAGCTTTTGACAATGTTAACTGGAATACTCTTTCAAATTCTGAAGGTGGCAGGGGTAAAATACAGGGAGCGAAAGGCTATTTACAATTTGTACAGGAACCAGATGGCAGTTATAAGAGTCGAGGGGCATGAAAGGGAAGCAGTGGTTGGGAAAGGAGTGAGACAGGGTTGTAGCCTCTCCCCGATGTTATTCAATCTGTATATTGAGCAAGCAGTAAAGGAAACAAAAGAAAAATTCGGAGTAGATATTAAAATTCATGGAGAAGAAGTAAAAACTTTGAGGTTCGCCGATGACATTGTAATTCTGTCAGAGACAGCAAAGGACTTGGAAGAGCAGTTGAACGGAATGTACAGTGTCTTGAAAGGAGGATATAAGATGAACATCAACAAAAGCAAAACGAGGATAATGGAATGTAGTCAAATTAAATTGGGTGATGCTGAGGGAATTAGATTAGGAAATGAGGCACTTAAAGTAGTAAAGGAGTTTTGCTATTTAGGGAGTAAAATAACTGATGATGGTCGAAGCAGAGAGGATATAAAATGAAGAGTGGCAATGGCAAGGAAATCGTTTCTGAAGAAGAAAAATTTGTTAACATCGAGTATAGATTTAAGTGTCAGGAAGTCGTTTCTGAAAGTATTTGTATGGAGTGTAGCCATGTATGGAAGTGAAACATGGACGATAAATAGTTCGGACAGGAGGAGAATAGAAGCTTTCGAAATGTGGTGCTACAGAAGAATGCTGAAGATTAGGTGGGTAGATCACATAACTAATGAGGAGGTATTGAATAGAATTGGGGAGAAGAGGAGTTTGTGGCACAACTTGACGAGAAGAAGGGACCGGTTGGTAGGACATGTTCTGAGGCATCAAGGGATCACAAATTTAGCATTGGAGGGCAGTGTGGAGGGTAAAAATCGTAGAGGGAGACCAAGAGATGAATACACTAAGCAGATTCAGAAGGATGTAGGTTGCAGCAGGTACTGGGAGATGAAGAAGCTTGCACAGGATAGATTAGCATGGAGAGCTGCATCAAACCAGTCTCAGGACTGAAGACATCAACAACAACAACAATGTCTAGCACTTAGACAGGTTGGTTGCAAGCACTCAGCTGGTCTCCTAACCACACTCGGCAGTCACTGTCTCCGAGGCAGAATCAGCTTTCATCAGAAAACACTACAGACCTTCATCCTGCGTCCAGTGAGCTCTCGTTTGACACCACTCAAGTGTCAAATAATGGCACGCTACAGGGTGTCTGGCTCATTGCTGTCCTTGAAGTAACTGATTTGTAACAGTTCACTGTGTCACTGCGGTGCCAAATGCTGCTCAGATTGCTGCTCCAGATGCACTACTATGCGCCACAGCCATACTCCGAACACTATGATCTGCCCTCTCGGTAACGTCACGTGGCCGACTGAAGCTCCATCTTCTTCACACCGAACATTCTCATGACTACCGCTGCCAACAGTCAGGTACTGTGGCTACAGTCATGCCAAGTCTTTCTGCAATATCAGAGCAGGAACATTCAGTTCCTCGTAGCCCTCTTACACAACCCCTTCACAGTCAGTGAGATGTTGGTAATGGCGTCTTGTTGCCTTAAAGGCAGTTCTTGACTGAGACTCGCCGCGTCCAATCTCAGAGATAGTTAACGCTTACTACCGTTACGGCTTGTGTTTATAGCATATACGATTTACATGCTCATAATGGCGCTACTGGCGCCATCCTTATGTGACTGGCACGAAATTGGAATAGATATAGTCTTTCAGATGTAGGAACACGCCTGCCAACTTTTGTTTATGTCGCACAATTCCTTATCGGTGTTGCGATTCTTTTTTCTGTCAGGGTAATTATATGAAAGTAAAAGTGCCCCCCGACACCCTTATTCTCGTTTTAGTGTTTATTGCCTTTATTTTATCTTGCCGTGCCACCCATTTTCGGGTCTGCTTCGCGCTTTCCTGACAATTGACAGACGTCCGCGCCCTCAGTATTCAGCTGCTATCAGTCCGTGCTTGTTCTCGCCATGAAAAGTCTGCTGCGTACGGTAAGACCCGTGATTTTAGCCTAATATTTATTTATTTCCCTTGCCACTCGTTTTATCCTCTTCCCGCCTTATTATCATTGTGGGTTCTTGTTGTTCAGTACGGTTTATAAAATTGTAGTACTTTTATAGTACTGTCCATTCCATGACCCTACACAATAAAATCGTTATTTTCCACTAGTTGAACTTGATGCAACAGACTTTACTAGTGTTATTCAGTCCTTGCTCCGGTTAATATATTTTTATTGCATTATTCTCTATATCAAGAAACAAGCACAGATACGAAGTTGCCTAGATAAATGTGAAACGTATATTCGGGAAAATAATAAAAGATTTTAACACGGCAACAAAGACTGCTTGTTTCTTCATATCATACAGAAAAGTGTAAAACTTTTATTATACTGCGCGTTTCTTTTTACAACTTGAGGCATTACCATGGCCGTGTGCTTCATTCCGCCACTCTTGTCTTTACTGCGAGTCCTTTGAAGGACGTTTTAATACAGCATGACCCAGAGCGATGGGGGCTCCAATAACATCTACGTTTTGCTGTAAATGATTTGACTGTCTGTATTCTGCTTAATGCGAACCCGATTCTCTGAGGGTTATTGTCCTATTCGTACATTTAGTATTTAAACATCACTGAAGTTATATACACATTGCACTGGGTCTCTTATCAAAAAAGCTTTTAATATTGCTCCAGTCTCTCTTTTTTTCTATTCTGATTTATCTGATGATGGAGTGTTCCGAAACAGACTGTACTAATGAACGTTTATTCGACAGCTGCTGTAGGTTTGTTTAACAAGAATGCATTCTTACAGCTATGAATACCCACAATAAAAAGCGTGTTGCAGAAGGATTTTAATGAGGCTTCCTGTGTATTTATATCAAAAGTCAGTTGTAATCTATTTTCTGTATTTATACGATAATAAAAAATTTCATTGACTGAGGAGAATCATAAACGTGACGTCATACAACAACGAAACATATAAAGTATGCGCAGTTGGAAAGGAGATCTTCACTGTAGCGGCATTGTATGTAAGCCCGGTGGGCGAATGTCTTTTTGCCGAGATATGGTGGTGGTATTGTCAGCTGCACAAGCGGGGTTGACGGCTTCGTTGCATTTTCCTCATTTCCGTAGAGCTTTTTCCGCAGTTCGTTGTATGACGGTTTCCTCCCGATCAGATCAAAGAACGGTTATCCAGTTTCTTCGCGCAGAAGAGGAGCGTGCTTCACAGTTTTACCGCAGGCTGAAAGTGACGTATGGAGGGCGGTGTCTCGCCACGGTGCACAGTATTCCGTTGATGTCAGCGTCGTGAAGCGGGACGCGTGACAGACAACATCGTCGAGTTCCTTCAGAAATTTCGATCAAACGTCCTGGAACACCCTCGTTACAGCCCCAATATCTCCCCATGTGACTCGCATATCATCGGCCCAGTAAAACAGCCTTTGAAAAGTCAGAGTTTCACCTGTGATAAGAGAGCGCAGGCTCCTATGGGAAACTAGATTCGTCAGCAACCCACCAGTTTCTACACTGAAGCCACCTACTCGATTCCTACCCAGTATCAATGGCAATTATGTGTGACTGTACTATTTCAAATGAAATTTAATTATAATATTGTTGTTAAAATTGCATGAAGCATAACTGTACTTGAACCGTCAATTAGGGCGGTTAACAACAACAACTCAAGTACACATGTTATTCCAAAAACGTTATCGTGGAAGTAGGGGCCAAGAGGTGCTGGTGAAATAACACACACTACTAATGTTATCTTTTTTATTTTAAAAGGCTTTCTCAGTAACAAATTTTTAAGTCTGGCATTAAAAAAAAATTTCAAAACGATTTCAAATAGCTTGACAATTTTCATTATGAAAAGAAGATTACCAGGTATGACATTAACAACTTGCCAATAATGAATAATGAGATTTTAACTTGACACACACACACACACACACACATATATATATATATATATATATATATATATATATATATATATATATTAACAATAAGGAGACTTTAAACGTGTTATATCAATAAGGGAACAATTCCAAAAAATGCTCTAAGCTGCCAGCTTGCACTAAGCAAAAATAGTTGTCTCTCGCCAGTTACATAACTTATATTTTTTACAAGATAAATGTGAATAAGCCAGCATACAAACCTTCACATTAAAGGCAGTTCCACAACAAAAAAGGTCCTTAGCTCGGTGAAGGAGTGACACTTGTAAAGTGGCCCAAATCACATTAGGCGGAATAGTTACTGGTGGTCTACAGGGCCATAGCAGATCAGCCACAAACAATCCAGAGCTAATAGAGAGCATCATGACTGATACAGGGATTAGTGATCACAAGGTCGTTTTAGCTAGGCTCAATACCGTTTCTTCCAAATCCAACAGAAACAAACGCAAAATAATTTTATTTAAAAAAGCGGGTAAAGTGTCACTAGAAGCCTTCCTAAGAGACAATCTCCATTCCTTCCGAACTGACTATGCAAATGTAGACGAGATGTGGCTCAAATTCAAAGATATAGTAGCAACAGCAATTGAGAGATTCATACCTCATAAACTGGTAAGAGATGGAACTGATCCCCCATGGTTCACAAAACAGGTCCGAACGCTGTTGCAGAGGCAACGGAAAAAGCATGCGAAGTTGAGAAGAACGCTAAATCCCGAAGATTGGCTAAAATTTACAGGCGCGCGAAATTTGGCACGGACTTCAATGCGAGATGCCTTTAATAGGTTTCACAACGAAACATTGTCTCGAAATTTGGTAGAAAATCCGAAGAAATTCTGGTCGTATGTAAAGTACACAAGCGGCAAGACGCAGTCAATACCTTCTCTGCGCAGTGCCGATGGTACTGTTACCGACGACTGTACCGCTAAAGCGGAGTTCTTCAACGCAGTTTTGCGAAATTCCTTCACCAGGGAAGTCGAATGGAATATTCCAGAATTTGAAACACGAATAGCTGCTAGCATGAGTTTCTTAGAAGTAGATACCTTAGGGGTTGCGAAGCAACTCAAATCGCTTGATATGGGCAAGTCTTCAGGTCCAGATTGTATACCAATTACGTTCCTTTCAGATTACACTGATACAATAGCTCCCTACTTAGCAATCATATACAACCGCTCGCTCACCGATAGCTCTGTATCTATAGATTGGAAAATTGCGCAGGTCGCACCTGTCTTTAAGAAGGGTAGTAGGAGTAATCCATCGAACTACAGACCTATATCATTGACGTCGGTTTGCAGTAGGGTTTTGGAGCATATATTGTATTCAAACATTATGAATCACCTCGAAGGGATCAATCTATTGATACGTAATCAGCATGGTTTCAGAAAATATCGTTCTTGTGCAACGCAGCTAGCTTTTTTTTCGCACGAAGTAATGGGCGCTGTCGACATGGGATCCCAAGTTGATTCAGTATTTCTAGATTTCCGGAAAGCTTTTGACACCGTTCCTCACAAGCGACTTCTAATCAAGCTGCGGGCCTATGGGGTATCGTCTCAGTTGTGCGACTGGATTCGTGATTTCCTGTCAGGAAGGTCGCAGTTCGTAGTAATAGACGGCAAATCATCGAGTAAAATTGAAGTGATATCAGGTGTTCCCCAGGGAAGCGTCCTGGGACCTCTTCTGTTCCTGATCTATATAAATGACCAGGGTGACAATCTGAGCAGTTCTCTTAGGTTGTTCGCAGATGATGCTGTAATTTACCGTCTAGTACGGTCATCCGAAGACCAGTATCAGTTGCAAAGCGATTTTGAAAAGATTGCTGTATGGTGTGGCAGGTGGCAGTTGACGCTAAATAACTAAAAGTGTGAGGTGATCCACATGGGTTCCTAAAGAAATCCGTTGGAATTCGATTACTCGATAAATAGTACAATTTTTAAGGCTGTCAATTCAACTAAGAACGTGGGTGTTAAAATTACGAACAACTTCAGTTGGAAAGACCACATAGATAATATTGTGGGGAAGGCGAGCCAAAGGTTGCGTGTCATGGCAGGACACTTAGAAGATGCAACAAGTCCACTAAAGAGACAGCTTGCACTACACTCGTTCGTCCTTTGTTAGAATATTGCTGTGCGGTGTGGGATCCTTACCAGGTGGGATTGACAGAGGACATCGAAAGGGTGGAAAAAAGGGCAGCTTGTTTTGTATTATCACGTAATAGGGAAGAGAGTGTGGCAGATATGATACGCGTGTTGGGATGGAAATCATTAAAGCAAAGACTTTTTTCGTCACGGCGAGATCTATTTACGAAATTTCAGTCACCAACTTTCTCTTCCGAATGCGAAAATATTTTGTTGAGCCCAACCTACATAGGTAGGAATCATCATCAAAATATAATAAGAGAAATCAGAGCTCGAACAGAAAGGTTTAGGTGTTACTTTTTCCCGCGCACTGTTCGGGAGTGGAATGGTAGAGAAATAGTATGATTGTGGTTCGATGAACCCTCTGCCAAGCACTTAAATGTGAATTGCAGAGTAATCATGTAGATGTAGATGTAGATGTAGAAAACCATATGGTCCCACGCGCTGACCTCCTGCACCACGGCTTCTAAGGTTCATAAGCCATGTATATACATGTGGGTAAGGCAGACTTAGTCCCTGACAACCACGAGGGCGGTAGTGATCCAAACAGCAAGCCAAACCGAATGCGCCACTGCAAACACTAGACACGAAGCGAAAGCACTCTGGCTGGCACGCTTTTCGAAGGGCTGGACGGCTCAGTACTGTAGTGTCGCAGAATAGTAAAGAGTTGGAAACGTGGAATATTGTCAGAGTTTCGTTGCCCATGCCAAGAGCCAGAGGCAGTAGGTTAGCCAAGAGGTAAGAGGATTGCACATGTATCGGAAAGTGTCGTCACACAGGGGCAATGGCCTGGTTACACGCGACAGGCGAAAGAGAATTGCTTAGCACGTGGGTTTGTGATAGACGGAGACTTTTGTAGAGTGCAAGACAGAGGTATAGCTGTACTGCATTTCATAACTTCGCATAAGTCTGTCGTAACAACACGTAACTCTGTCACAAGAACACCTAGGGGGCGAGTACGACAGATAATCAGCAGTATAAGTGGGACGAATGCATTCATTACAAACGAGCATGACGTCAGGACGTCGCTCGTGCTTCCTTTAAATACGCCAGCTTTGATAGCAACAAGGCACTCGCAGTTAGACTTGCAGTTAGATGTGTACTGGGTCGCTGCGTAGCGCTCAGCTCAGTGATCGACATGTTAACCTTCATTAAGGAGATGTTGCAGTAAGGGTGGCCCATCCGGCAGCAGACGTGACGGGGCAGTACCAGATCTGGTCCTCTCTGCTGCCACTGTCAATCATCAACCCAGGATTAGCAGACATCGCGGCAGACTCGCTCGCCGCCAATACTGACCACATCAGTGAGCCGTCGTCGAGATCGTGCTGGGCCTAGGCCCTGTGCATCTGCTGTCACAACCGGGTGAGCCGACGATGCTGTGGGATTGCAGCCCGTTCCGCCCGTCCACTGCGGACGAGCCACCAGGAGGAGCAGGGGTGGGATAGAGTACACTCCGCGCTACGAGAACCCTTCCCGTGCCGACAGCGCCGGGACTCCAACCCGGAGCCTCCTACGCGCAACGGCCTGCATCCGCCGTCACAGCCGGGCGCCGCCAGCCACACGCGGCCGAAGTAAGGGCATTTCACCGCTGCATCACGGCACACGGCGCTGCGTTAGCAAGACTGGTGCGGCCCAGAGCTGGTGTCATCGCTACGAGTCAGCGAGGACTCGGGGAAGGTCGTTGATATCACCAAGCTCAGCCAGCCTGTGTTATGAGGGCCACATTGTACTCGGCAGGAGTAAAGGTGTCATGAATTAATAATGTTTCTTTGGCGTTTCTGACGCGTCCACAGTCATTTGCTAGCATCCTGACAACTGGAGAGGTCACCACTCGGCTTCCAGTCCACCGTAGGCGACCGGGACCACTGGGGCACCTACAGTACTCTCCTTTTTATTTGGGCGTAGTTTACACTTTTGAAACGTCCCAACTAAACGTTATGTGGCTCATATGTCAAACTAGAGACTTTTTTGTTCGAAAGAATGCGAAGATGGATCCGTAAGACTATCCATTGTCGTCAGTATCAAAACCAGTGAGTGTTTCTAGAGTTTTCGTTGCGTTACCGCCCAGCGAAGTGGCGTAGTGGTAAGTCACTGGACGGTACTCAGACAACAGACCACTGACAAAGTCCAGTGAATGGCGTTAACAGCCTTAATGTGGACAACCCGCATTCGACTTCTTGTGAGCAACCCAGATTTTGCTGTGGCGGCAGGAACAGAATTCAGTCAAACTACTGAAACCAAGAGACGAGCAAGTAGCTGAATTAGCATACAAGTCGCTGGAGTTAACGGCACCAGCCTGCGATCACACATCACTCTCGCTCAGCTGTTGACACGTAGGGCGCAGTCTCCTGCGAAAAAGGCTGCGAAATCCCTGCATTGTGCCAGAACTGCAGTGCGGTCTTGGCACAGCCGCGACCTGCCTGAAGGGAGAGAAATGAATTGCCCTCACGCCATGCACTGCGCCCCCGCCTATCTACGAATACAGTCGCGCCCAAGTTACAGGCGCCAGCCCGCAGGCGGGAGCGAACGCGTCTTCTTTTTCACTTTACGTGAATGCCGCAGAGCCGCGCGTTCCACTTAGCTCCGCACTGGGGAACCGAGACGCGCAATCTGTGGAATGTTCGGAAGAATATTTTCACAGCCTTCATGAAAAATGCATGGAGTCTTCCCCACAAGTCGTACGGTGGTAGCTAGTGAGAGGAGCAGTAAATCCGAGTAGCAATACCGTGGCCGTCACTTAATTGAACCTTGACAGTGTCTCGCAAAAGAACTCGTAAGAGACACGCTTCATGGTTTAGTAACTGAGTGAGCTGAACATTGTCGAAACGCACGCTGCCTTAAATCTCAAAACATTTCTGTGGCATTTCTGCACAGATTAGTCCTACCTAAAAACATGACAATCAAAGTTGGAACAGCGAGAGATTCGTAGGTTGGATATCACAGCAGAAGACTGATTTTATATTCTGATAGTTCATATGCGTCTTGCGGTAGAGTTGCTGTCGGCATTTCCTCGACTGGTGATGATGTGTTCGGGATGTGTGCTGACCACTCCCCTCGTCATTCGCGCACAGTTTCTGAGCTACCAACACGTAATGGGTCATGTGCAGTTTTAGCAGTCTGAAGCATTCGGATATTTTTTTTGTGGTTCTGATGTTAATATTACATGCTATTTTTAAAAACGTTACAAATGCGATAAACACTGAAGCGCCAAAGAAACATGCCTATTCAAAAACAGAGATATGTAAACGGGCAGAATAAAGCGCTGCGGTCTGTTACGCATATATAAGACAACAAGTGTCTGGCGCAGTTATTAGATCGGTTACTGCTGCTACAGTGGCTGGTTATCATGATTTAAGCCAGTCTGAACGTGGTGCTATAATCGACGCACGATGGATGGGACACAGCATCTCCGAGATAGCGTGAATATGTGGAATCCGGTAAAACATCATATCCCCGACATCGCTGGGAGCGGAAAAAGGTCCTGAAAGAACTGGACCAACGACGGCTGAAGAGAATCGTTCAACGTGACAGAAGCGCAACAGTTCCGAAAATTGCTACAGAGTTCAATGCTGAGCCATCAACAAGTGTCACGGTGCGAACCGCTCAAACAAACATCATCTATATGGGCTTTTGGAGCCGAAGGCCCACACGTGTACCCTTAATGACTGCACGACACAAAGCTTTACGCCTCGCCCGGGCCTGTCAACACCGAAATTGGGCTGTTGATTACTGGAAACATGTTGCTTGATCAGACGAGTCTCGTTTCAAACTGTATCGAACGGATGGAAGTGTACAGGTATGCAGAGAACCTCATGACTCCATGAATCCTGCATATCAGCAGAGGACTGTTCAAGCTGGTAGAGGCCCTGTAATGGTGTGAAGTATGTGCAATTGAAGCGATATGGGACCCCTAATACGTCTAGATACGACTCTGACAGGAGACACATGTGTAGGCATCTTGTTTGACCATCTGCATCCGTTTCTGTCCATTGTGCATTCCGACGGACTTGGGCAGTTCCAGAAGGACAATATGACAGCCCACACGTTCAGAATTGAGTGGTTCCAGGAATACTTGGTTTAAACACTTCCGCTGATCACAAACTCCCCATATATGAACATTATTGAGCATATCTGGGATGCCTTGTACGTGCTCTTCAGAACAGATCTGCACCCCTTGTACTCTTACGGATTTATGGATAGCCCTGGAGGATCCATGGTGTCCATCCCATCCAGCACTACATCAGACATTAGTCGAGTCCATAACACGTCGTGTTTCGTCACATCTGCGTGCTCGTGGGGGCCCTACGATATTAGGTAGTGTACCAGTTTCTTTGGCTCTTCAGTGTATTTTTCATTTATATACGGCAGAAAGGAAATTTGGCATACTGCAATGGCTGTCACTGCCCTGTTTTCCGAGTAATTTATGTTTCGATATTCACCCTACACAGCATAAATATTCCAGTAATTGAGAAATATTGATCTTGGATGTTAGAGGATGTTACCTAGACATTGGGGGTTTCGTAGTGCAGGAAGCCCACTACTCACCTTCGAATCCGTACTCGAAAACCTTTTCTTTCTAAGCATATACAAATGGGCGAACTAGTTTCCCATGCAAAGGGTGACTAGAAGGATCCAGTAATCTCTAAGTACAAGTGAATGAAGTAGTTGTGATGTAGGCTTCTCCAGTACTGACTGGAGGTTACCAAGTTAATTAATGTTACTCGTCGATTTGATTAATTTTTACAGTTCATTTCATTAGACCAGTATAATGCTATTTAGACTGTGTGGACAATTCACTTACAAAAGGATCACTATGCAAAATAGTAAGCTTAATAAGATCATCAGAAGATCAAAAGCAACTGCAAAATGACTTACAGATAATATCCGTATGTCTCTGAACATGGAAAAGTGGAGGTCATCCACATCAGTACAAAATCAAATCTGTCGAATTTCGGTTACATCTTTTGTAGCAGGACTGTAGTTTGGTAGTTGTCACGAAGCAGAAGCAGTTAGTGCTTTTGGGCTGTATGTGTTGCCTGCGCCAGTAGTTAAGCAAGAGTGGTGTGGTTCCACGTTGCATTGATCCAAAATTTATTCAAGATGATAGATCCAAGATGACGTTGATAGATGTGACAATATCACAACGACGTCATGACAGGAAGTTGAAATTTTGGCGGGAAATTGGTGAATGGGGCTAGTTCCAGTAACCTGTCAAGCATCCAACACCTCTTTCTTGGAACTGGCTTGAAAAGGACTCAACCTGTGCTGGGCTGCTGGATAGGATAGATGTGAGTCTTCATTTTTCTTGCATTGGTTACTCAAACAACTTGAGTTGTTATAGGCAATAGCTCCATCCAATGTGTTCATCACTAGGTCCAACTGATCTAGTACACATTAACGCCACCAGAGGTCACTGTCATCATTCCCGTGATATAATCCAAGATGGCGGTCTTTGGAAACATTGATGGGAAAAGGACTCTGTGTGCAGCTGCTGGAGAGGTAAAAGTGCACTTTATTTATTTGGAACAATTAATTTAGGGATGGATTTCACGTAGTTTAGTTACTATGCTTATACAAAACACTCGCTGTGACATGCTTGGAGTCATAATAAATAGCCTCTGCAAACTGCTCGTAAATACCGAAATAATGCAGTACACTGATGTACAAACATGCAAACAACTCGCAAATGTTCAAAACAGTGCATTTAAAACGCTCTGCAAACACGCTCACTAATTAATAACTGTCGAAATAATGTGCTGCACAGCCTACAGACATGTTCACAAAATAATGCAGCACACTGCTGCATAGACACGTTCACTACAGGTAAAATTGGCGATGTAATGTATGTTCAACAAATTGCAGGCACGCTCACAACGCTTAAACAGCCGAAATAATACAGTGTACAAACACTCATAGCATGCAAAAACACTCTCAAACTATCTTTAAGGAATTCAGCCACAACGTATCAGCTGTCTGTTCAAAACAGAGGTCCGAGGCCGAATGATGACTGGATGTGTAGGGCGCGCTCGCTGTCCCAGCTTGTCCCACATGCGAGACGTCTCTGGGTGAGACGCTGTCCCTCAGCTGCCATTGTGGCATTAGGACATATCCAGACCAGCAGCTGTAGGACACAAAAAATTCCAGCCATTTTTCTCTTCTGTAAGACATGCTTCGATTTCTGTTTGTGTAATTGTTTCCTGTCTGTGCTTAGACGGTACTCCTTTCCAAACAACGAGAATACTCTTATGATTGACGGTGTTTTCGTAAGCATGCACACACAAAATGAAGACTTTTAGCGATGAGAACATGAGTGAACATTTACCGATTCTGAGTCTTATGTTGAAAGCAGGACGATACGATTTCTGGGAAGGGTAGCAGGTGATTGATGGGGTGCCTAGTTATGACCATCAGGACGAATGCATTCAATGTTATTCTGGGATATTTTTGTAAACAGGGCCTGTTAGTACAAGAATTTTTATACAGACAAGCTGATACATCATGAAATCTCCTACAACAAAAGCGACTATTAACTATTTCTGTGGCACTTTACGATTTTTGGTAAGGGTTGATATGTAATGGATGGGCTGTCCTGTTAGGATCGCTAGGAAGAATGCATCCTGTGTTATTCTGGGTATTTTCGTAAACAGTTTCTGAAATCATTGCGAAAGATTTCTGTAGCGTGACCAGATGGAGATGTCGCTCTTATTTAGATAGACATGGGATGTCAGTATAACAGTGACAACCTTTTAGCTCTGCCTGCGAGATTGGGTCGCTAGGCTAACATTTCATTCAGCAATTACGCCGACGCTGGACCTGCAGGTAAAAAGGCGGTGTGTCAGCACAGCCGCCACAGTGGGCAGGTAAACATGTGTTCGCCCAGAGGCGTCTCGTATGTGGGACAGTCTGGACAGCGAGCGCGCCCTGCACGTCAGAGTGTCATTCTGCCTCGGACTTCTGTAGGGAACAGATGGCTGATACGTTGTGGCTGAATTCCTTAACGATAGTTAGAAAGAGTTTTTACACGCAATGAGTGTTTGTGCACTGCATTATTTCCGCTGTTTAAGCGTTTTGAGCGTGTTTGCAATTCGTTGTACATACATTATTTCGCCAATTTCACCTGTAGTGAACGTGTCTGTGCAGCAGTGTACTGCATTATTTTGTGAACATGACTGTAGGCTGTGCAGTGCATTAGTTCGACAGTTAATAATTAGTGAGCGTGTTTGCAGACCGTTTTCAATGCATTAGTTTGGCAATTTACGAGTTTTTTGCTTGTGTGTAGATCAGTGTACTGCATTATTTCGGTAATTTACAAGCAGTTTGCAGAACTGTAGGCTATTTATTATGACCCCAAGCATGTCACGGCGAGTCTTGTATCAGCATAACAAATAAACTACGTGAAATCTATCCCTAAATTAATTGTTCCAACTTCCCCCTGAAAATAAATAAAGAACACTTTTACTTCTCCAGCAGCTGGACACAGACGGAGTCCTTTTCACGCAATTGTTTCCAAATACCACCAGCTTTATTTTATCATGGGAATGACGACAGCACCCTCTGCTGGCATTACTGTGTACTAGGTCAGTTGGACCTGTTGGAAAACACGCTGGATGGAGCTACTGCCTATGACAACTGAAATTGTTTAAATAAACAATGTATGCAAAATAGTCTTACGTCTATCCTATCCAGCAGCCCAGCATAGACTGGGCCATTTTCCCGCCAATTCCAAGGAAGAGGTGGTGTTGGGACGACTTAAGTTTGTGGAGATAGTCACATTGAATTATCTTCCCTCCAAAATTTGGACTTACCTCCATGACGTCGTTGCGACGTTGCCACATCTATCGCCACTATCTTGAATCCGACATCTTTAGTAAATTAGGCAACAATGCAACGTGGGGCCACACCATCCTTGCCTTAAAACTGCTTGCGTCAACCGTAGCCTGTCCAAGGGATCGTTGGTGCTTGCACCGTACTGTGTCTTTGCTGTTACCGACACGAAGCTGGTTTCAGATTTTTGACTGTCTTACTATTTTTGGGGGCATTGAATATTTGGTAGAAATCTATATCATTTTGAAGGCCTTTAATCTCCTTTGGTTGAGAGCTGCCCATGAAGTTAGTTCAGCCGACTCCTTACAAGGAGTTGTAGCATAAGTCTCTATGTTTGTTATTTTAGAGGAAAATGGTTTTGCTATTACATTAAGGTTCAGAACTGTTGTTGAATATTAATATTACTAGTGACTGAAGTCATGTGAAAACCATGTCATTAGAGTACAATATACACATATACAAGGAGAGTCACTATCTCCACCTAGAATGACTTCGAAAGTATCATATTAGCTGAAAAGTTTGTGGGACAAAAGTTGCATGGGACAACGGGGGCCATAACATGACGTTGGCTTTTGGTTGCTAGTTGGGATCGCGTCAGATATATTAACGTCAACTTTGTTTCTTTAAATGGGATGCTATAGTTTGGTACTTATTTTCTGATAGAGCCTATCGAGACAAATCCAAAGATTTCTAACTGTAAGGTCTTTGAAGGTCAGCGAATGTCAAAGAGGTGCATTTACAGAGGGTGTTCGAAGTGATGACCATTGGTATCAATGCAGTGTTGCAATCTTCTTATCATGAATTGAATGGTATTCCTTATCAATTCTTTACTTATCGAAGCACATGCTCTGACAATTCTCTCTCGTTTAATGTGCAAATAGTAAATATTCGCCGAATACAGCGTATCCATCTAGCATGCCACTGACATGTAAACACCATTCGACGATTTCGCAATACAACCCTAATAGGAACGGTAAGATTAGTATCGTCGAATCAAGCGAATGTGAATGATGTATTCTTTCGAATAACGTGTCGATATGCTTCTTATTTGCGGAGAATGCCAAAGAAATTCACTGAGAGCTAGAAACTTATACGCTGAAAGATATCCTCAACGTACTCACCCTACACGTCGTACATTTAAATATGTGTATGATAAATTGAGAACAACTGTACCTTTAATGAATTGGAAACACATCCGGCAAAGAAAAGTTACTAACGAGGACACAGAAATTGGTACTATTGCCACTGTGGTTCGAGATACTTGTGTTAGTTCGCGTCAAATCGCAAGAGAATCTGCCATGGACGGAGTAGTGTTGTTCGCGTTCTGCATCACCATAAATATCATTCTTACTACATCAATCTCCACCAAGAATTAACTGGTACAGATTATATGTGTCGCATTGAATTATGCCGACGGGCTCAACTTCAGATTCAGAGGGATGACACATTTATTAATTTGATTTTATTTACTGACGAGGCCACATTCACGAACCATGGAAATGTTAATTTGCATAAGATGCATTATTGGGCAACTGAAAATCCATGTTGGCTGCGGCAAGTTGGACACCACAAACCGTGGTCGGTGAATGTATGGTGTGGGGTTCTGGAGGACAGAATTATATGCCCCTATTCCATGTAAGGAAATCTTAATGGTAGGAAGTACACCACATTCCTGCAAGAAACATTAGGTCTATTATTGGAAGAAATACCTTTAGGAACAAGGATCAGAATGTGGTATCAACAAGATGGGTGTCCGACACATTCTTCGCTGATGGCTAGAAATGAGTTGCAGAGACAATTCCCAAATCGTTGGACTGGACACGGAGGAGATGTGTCGTGACCGACTCCTTCGTCAAACTTGACGCCTCTGGATTTTTTGTTGTGGGGATTCGTAAAAGACATTGTTTTTAAAGACGTTCCAACTGCACCTGAAGATATGCGAGAGAGAATTGTCAGGGCATATGCTTCGATAAATGCCGATGTGATAAGGAATACCACTCATTCCATGATAAAAAGATTGTAAGTGCTGACTGCATTGATATCAATGGTCATCACTTCGAACACCTTCTGCAAAGGGACGTTCATGCGACAAACTGTAGCATCCCATTAAAAAAAAAATCAAAGTTGACCTTCATATTCCCGAAGCGACCCTACCTAGCAACAAGAAACCAACGTCATGTTATGGCCCCCATTGTCGCATGCAACTTTTGTCCCACAAATATTCCGTTCCTATCTTACTTTCATAATTATTCTTGGTGGCAATAATTAGTGATTCATCCTGTACATTAGACTCTCTGTAATTCTGTATATGTTTATTAATAAAAATTTAGAAAACTTCTTTAAAGTTAGGGTTCAGTGTTCATTTACTGGGGAGAGTGAAAGATATGTGGCTAATTTTATTCGTGATGAAAGGTTAACCTGTGGAATATATTTATAGACACTCTGTTCATGACAGTTTATAATGTTTGTGTCCAAATGTCAGTTACTTGAATTATACAGTAAAGTATGATCGCAGTGATAAGTTCTGAAAGTGGGTCTTGTACTAATATCATTATCATGTGTTATAGATCAAGTTGTTGTTAGTCTACCTGTACTGCCTATGCCTTTGAATCGGATTGTGTGACCTAGTCAATTAAATAGCGTTTGCTTTTTGTGGCCTGCCAAGCTCAACAACTCTATAAGCCATTTTGATTGATTGTAAATTCTTGAAGTAACATGTATCGAGTAAATTTTAGTGATTGCAGTTAATTTCAAGGAAGATTTAACTCTTTTAGTTAACTTTTTAAATAAACTAAAACCAAATATTTGAAGTTAAATAATGATGCTATTGAATTTTGATTCATATCAGTTTTTAACGGGTTTTGGTAACCAAGATTAAATTAAACTTGTTTTTTTTGTGTTGTTTGCCGCTCTTTGGCTGTATCTTAACTTTAAATTTTAATGGCAGCAAGGTCGGTACATTTTAAAGGTATTCCTGCAAAAAAACTGCAGTTGGAAATCAGTGTATGAATATGCTGTTACCAATGATGGTTTGACATGGTTTTCATAAATAAATATTAGTTCTGTGCACTCTCAAACTAGACTCAGTGCTTCCACACCAGCAGCCCTTTTTTTTGGTCGTCAGTCTTCTGACTACTTTGATGCGGTCGGCCACGAAATCCTCTCCTGTGCTAACCTCTTCATCTCAGAGTAGCACTTGCAACCTACGTCCTCAATTATTTGCTGGATATATTCCAATCTCTGTCTTCCTCTACAGTTTTTGCCCTCTACAGATCCCTCTAATCATTCCCTCATGTCTTAACAGATGTCCTGTTATCCTGTTTCTTCTCCTTATCAGTGTTTTAAACATATTACTTTCCTATCCGATTCTCCTCAGAACCTCCTCATTACTTACCTTATCAGTCCACCTAATTTTCAACATTCGTTTGTAGCACCACATCTCAAATGCTTCTATTCTCTTCTGTTCGGGATTTCACACAGTCCATGTTTCACTATCATGCAATTCTGTACTCGAGACGTACATTCTCAGAAATATCTTCCTCAAATTAAGGCTGATATTTGAAATTAGTAGACTTCTCTTGGATAGGAATGCCCTTTTTGCCATTGCTAGTCTGCTTTTGATGTCCTCCTTGCCCCGTCCGTCATTGGTTATTTTACTGCCTAGGTAGCAGAATTCCTTAACTTCGTCTACTTCTTGTCCATCAATCGTGGTGTAAGTTTCTCGCTGTTCTCATTTCTACTACTTCTCATTACCTTCGTCGATTCACTCTCAATCCATATTCTGTACTCGTTAGACTGTTCATTTCGTTCAGCAGATCATGTAATTCTTCTTCACTTCCACTCAGGATAGAAATGTCAGCCGGTCGCGGTGGTCTAGCGGTTCTAGGCGCTCAGTCCGGAACCGCGCGACTGCTACGGTCGCAGGTTCGAATCCTGCCTCGGGCATGGATTTGTGTGATGTCCTTAGGTTAGTTAGGTTTAAGTAGTTCTACGTTCTAGGGGACTAATGACCTCAGAAGTTGAGTCCCATAGTGCTCAGAGCCATTTGAACCATTTTTTAGAAATATCATCAGCGAACTGTATCATTGATATCCTTTGACCTTGAATTTTAATTCCACTCCATAACCTTTATTTTATTTCCATCACTGCTTCCTCGATGTACAGATCCAACAGTAGGGGCGAAAGGCTACATCCTTGTCTTACAACCTTCTTAATACGAGCACTTCGTTCTTGATCGTCCAATCTTATTATTCCCTCTTGGTTGTTGTACATATTGTATATGACCCGTCTCTCCCTATAGCTTACCCCTACTTTTTTCAGAATCTTGAACAGCTTGCACCATTTTATATTGTCGAACGCTTTTATCCAGGTCGACAAATCCTATGAAAGTGTCTTGATTTTTCTTTAGCCTTGCTTCCATTATTAGCCGTAATGTCAGAATTGCCTCTCTCGTCCCTTTACTTTTCCTAAAGCCAAACTGATCGTCACCTAGCGCATCCTCAATTTTCTTTTCCATTCTCCTGTATATTATTCTTGTCAGCAACTTGGATGCATGAGCTGCTAAGCTGATTGTGTTGTAATTCTTGCACTTGTCAGCTCTTATCGTCTTCTGAATTGCATACATGACACTTTTCTGAAAGTCAGACGGTAAGTCGCGAGAGTCATACATTCTACACACCAACGTAAGTAGTCGTTTTGTTGCCACTTCCCCCAATGATTTCAGAAATTCTGATGGAATGTTATCTATCCCTACTGCATTATTTGATCTTAAGTCCTCTAAAGCTCTGTTAAACTCTGATTCTAGTACTGGATACCCTATCTCTTCTAAATCAACTCCTGTTTCTTCTTATTTCACATCAGACAAATCTTCACCCCCATAGAGGCTTTCAATGTATCCTTTCCATCTATCCGCTCTTCCTCTGCATTTAACAGTGGAATTTCCGTGACACTCCTAATGTAATCACCCTTGCTTTTAATGTCGCCGAAGGTTGTTTTTACTTTCCTGTATGCTGAGTCTGTCCTTCCGAATATCATTTCTTTTTCGATGTCTACACATTTTTCCTGCAGCCATTTAGATTCCCTGCACTTCCTATTTATTTCATTCCCCAGCCACTTGTATTTCTCTACTATTGAGTTTCCCAGAACATTTTTGTTCTTCCTCCTTTCATCGATCAATTGAAGTATTTCTTCTGTTACCCATGGTTTCTTCGAAGTTACCTTCTTCGTACCTATGCTTTCTTTCCAAACTTCTGTGATGGCCCTTTTTAGTGATATCCGTTCCCCTTCAACTGTACTGCCTACTGAGCTATTCCTTATTGCTCTATCTATAGCCTTAGAGAACTTCAACCGTATCTCACCATTCGTTAGTGATTCCGTATCCCACTTCTTTGCATACGGATTCTCCTTGATTAATGACTTAAACTTCAGCCTATTCTTGATCACTACTATATTGTGGTCTGAGTCTCTGTCTGCTCATGCGTACGCCTTACAATCCAATATCTGATTTCGGAATCTCTGTCTGACCATGATGTAATCTAACTGAAATCTTCCTTTATCTCCCTGCCTTTTCCAAATATACCTTCTTGAACAGGGTATTCGCTATTACTAGCTGAAACTTGTTACAGAACTCAATTAGTCTTTCTCCTCTTTCATTCCTTGTCCCAAGCCCATATTCTCCTGTAACCTTTCCTTCTACTCCTTCCCCTACAACTGCATTCCAGTCGCCCATGACTATTAGATTTTCGTCCCCCTTTACATACTCATTACCCTTTCAATATCTTCATACACTTTCTCTATCTGTTCATCTTGAGCTTGCGACGTCGGCATGTATACCTGAACTATCGTTGTCGGTGTTGGTCTGCTGTCGATTCTGATTAGAACAACCCGGCCACTGAACTGTTCACAGTAACACACCCTCTGCCCTACCTTCCTATTCATAACGAATCCTACTCCCGTTATACCATTTTTTGCTGGTTGATATTATCCTATACTCATCTGACCAGAATTCCTTGTCTTCTTTCCACTTCACTTCATTGACCCCTACTATATCTAGATAGAACCTTAGCATTTCCCTTCTCAGATTTTCTAGTTTCCCTACCACGTTCAAGCTTCTGACATCCCACACTCTGACTCGTAGAACGTTATCCTTTCGTTGATTATTCAATCTTTTTCTCATGATAACGTCCCCCTTGGCAGTCGGAATGGAGAAATCATGATGACACTTCTTCAATTGCAGACCACATGTCCTCTGGATACACGTCACATGTCTTTAATGCAGTGGTTTCTATTGCCTTCTGCATCCTCATGCCGTTGATCATTGCTGATTCTTCCGCCTTTAGGGGCAGTTTCCCATCCCAAGGACAAGAGAGTGCCCTGAACCTCTATCCGCTCCTCTACCCTCTTTGACAAGGCCGTTGGCAGAATGAGGGGTGACTTCTTATGCCAGAAGTCTTCGGCCGCCAATGCTGATTGTTAATCAAAATTGAAGCAGCGGCGGGATTCGAACCCGGGACCGAAGATGGTTTGGTTATGAATCAAATACGCTACACCTTTCTTTCTTCTTTTTATGTTTTTTGTTTTTTTTTAATTTTTTTCGTTTTTTTAATTTTTTAACCGTCAAATTAATGTAGTATTTAGACCTCTTCCACTTCAGGCGTTGGCTCCTATTAGCCATACTACCCCCATAATCGTATCTAGCCTAGAAACAAAAACAGAGCTAGTGCCACCACCACTTTCACCCTAAAGCTAATTAGGACGGTCATGCGCACCACTTCAGGCTCTGCCCACGAACAAAAATTAAGTATGCCTCTGAACATTTTATTAAAAAAAGAAAAGGATAAAAGAAGGGTACAGTACTTTACTATACTTTATTTGCTGTTTATTTTGTTCTTATGTTTTTATTTGTAATCCTTTTTTGTTCTTTTTTTTTTTTCCTTTTATCCTAGGTTGTGTCCACAGCAGCCAGACGGCGGAATGTCCTGGTCGTCTTCTCGTTCAGCGAAGGTGAAACACCCTGTAATTACTGTTGATGTCTCTCTTCAGTCCATCGTGTGTAATATCTCGGTCTCTTCTCACACCCGGTACACCCCAGTGGTCTGGAGGGCGCGTAAACAACGACCCCAAGTAATTTGCAAACAGCGTACCATACGACGCTTTGCACCGTAAAATAGTGTAGTTGCTCGTTAAATAATGCCAGAAATCCAACAACCCTGCAACGCTCTCATTAAAAAAGTATGACAATGCCATACCCTTAACCCACACAGTGGCATTATGACGAGTAGCAGGGAAGTAAGTGACGTCGGGATGGATCAGTTCGGTGGGCTCTACGGACTGAGGCGTCCGTCGCAACAACAATGCCAACATCCGCCGTGTGAGGTGCCACCAGTCGGCAGCCGTACCACAAATGAAACGGTGCATGTCAGTGTCGACAGCGGCGCATCTGGTGCAGCGGCGATCCTCGGCAGGATGTATCATGTGTAAACGTTGTCGGGTGGGGAATTTTTCAGTCGTTGTCACAAACCACAGCGCCCTGGCCGTGGTGGGAAGGAAAGGCAATTGTATGTTACTCCACACCCTCCTCCAGCCAACTGCCGGATATCGGCGTTCAACCACATTAGCATAGCTCCGATTGTGACAGTGCTCTCGTGATATGTCCAGCAGTAATCGGCGGACGGAGGGATTGGGGCACCACTTCCTGAATCAGTTTACCAGGGACGGTGTCCTTGTCCGAACTACGTAGGCTGCTGCATCGTCCGCAGGAAGAGAGTGCGCGCCCTGTTGTGCACGTTGTTTATCATTCCAATGCCGCCTACATGTGCGGGTAATGCTAGCGTCTCGTAACGGTTCTTGAACACCCCACCCTCGCTGACGAAATGACCGAAGGCCGCCTGGAATTTGGCAGCTACCGAACTGGCCATCGGTAGAAAGTGTGTGTAATGATTAAGTTTCGGAGCGAGGTAGACGTTGACAAAATGTACCCGCATGATCAAGCCAAGTGTTCGAAATTTATGGAGACGAACTTAAGTACGGATCACATTAAGTAGTCCGCGATACGTATCTGCTGCTTTAACCTGCACGTTTTCATAGAAGGTCACTCCCAAACACTTCATCGCCGGGACTCTGGTAATGAGTACTGGCGTACTGCAGTCCCCTGCCCACATCCATGTAGTGCGACTTTTGCACGTTGACACGGCTCCCGGCCACCTCTCCGTATTGCTGAAGCCACGCGATCGCCGTACATATATCTTCTGCCGACCTCGCCAAGAATACTACATCGTCCGCATAGGCACAACATTTAAAATGCACATCGCGGAGCCGAATGCCCTCCAAACGCTGTGCAGGCTCGAGGGTGACGACGAAGGGAAAGGATGACAAGGGACATACTTGTCTCACTGAGCGCTCAGTAGTGAAAGGTGGCGAGCGGTAGCTGTTGACCAGAACTGTGGAAGGGACTCCGTGGATGAGGGGGAGAACCACACCCATCTTCTCTAAGACAGCCTGCAAGAAATGGTTCTCAACTCGGTCAAATGTGTGGTGTACGTCAACTGCCACGAGGGCGCCTTCTAAGTGGAATGAAGACATGAGCGCCACCACATCTCTATAAGAGCTTAACCCAATGTGTATATTACTGCCATCTCCCAGAAATGTTTGGTCGGCATGAGTGGCATCTTTGATAATAGCGAGGAGACGAGAACGAAGAATGCGGGCGAACAGCTTGTAATCCGAATTCAATAACGTCAACGACCGGAAGTCTTGCGGTCGGCACCCCCCGTTTGGTTTTGGAAAATGTACTCCATGCCCTCCAAAAGTTCGAGGGTGGCGGGTGGGGGGGTGGGGGTGGGGGGGGACGCAGAAGCCCGGATCCAGGAGTTCGCAGCACATCTGCCGACAAACTTCCCGCATCAGGTCAGAAAAGGTGCGATAAAATTTAAGCGGAAGACCATCAGGTCCAGGTGATTTGTTTCTCGCGCCCCGCGAGAGGGCCATGTGCATTTCTTCCCACGTGACGGTCTCCAAGAATGTGGCGTCTCCTTGCAACCCACCCGATGATGGCAGGTCATGCAGGACGTCCTCAATGTCATTGTCACGCCGTTGATCTGCTAGATAGAGAGTGCGGTAATAACCTGTGAAGACGCAGGAGATGCCGTTGTGTGTCCCTGTGCGTTGCACGTCCGCAGAAATAACTGCTGTGATGAGTCGTCTCTTACGGTGTCTCCGTTCTCTGACGATGTGATAGAGGCACGTTCCTCTGGGATGGAATCTTGCAGTCTCGATCGAACCCACGTGCCGTCCAATCTGTCAGCCGTGATCTGCAGAAGCCGTACCTGTGTCCGGTGGACGGCCATTTGGCGCTCTGGCGAAGTGGTTGAGACGCTAGTTCCCACAAGACCGTGTAGTAAGAGTCAGAGGTGGATCGGAGCCAATGCGCCCTGTCTTGTCCATACGCCATGAGCGTGCAGCGAAGATCTGGTTTGGCGCAGTATGTCCACCATCGTGTCGTGGAATCATAGGTATGACACCGTCGCTCACATTTGTGCCAGGTATCAGTGACGGCTACACGGCAAGCCTCTTCCCGAAGAATGTTAAGAGTCCAAGGTCCTCCACTACGGCTCGTCTCTTGTCGTGGCAGCGTCACAGCGCAGATGAAGGCCTGATGGTCGGTGAATGCAGCTGCTGCCCGAAGACCTGGAGGTGTAGTACATTAGGAGACGCATGACGTTCATCCGATATCTTAGCAGCAAAATCACCAGGGGCCTCGTCGGTGAGCTGAGATTCGTCAACTTGGCTTTGTCCTTGGGCGGACGTTGCCAGTAGCGAACCAGGAACGGTTGGTGTGAGGTCCACAGCCCTGGCCGCAGATGGACTTTCCTCATCCTCCTGCAACGTGTCACCATCTCGCGAATCATTTCCTGCACACAGCCTCCTCTTCTTTCGTCGCTTGGGCGACTTCTGCTTGCGGGAATGCGTGTCCGCGTCCTGTAGATCACGACAAGCAGTAGGCACCTCCTCCATCTCCGTGTCTGAGCTCGAATCGATGCGCTGATGCTCTCCTTCCTCACACGGCTGGGGTACAGACGTGGTCGCTGCTGTCGAGCTCTGCGACGGTTCCAAAATGGTTCACATGGCTCTGAGCACTATGGGACTTAACATCGGAGGTCATCAGTCCGCTAGACTTAGAACTACTTGAACCTAACTAACCTAAGGACATCACACACATCCATGCCCGAGGCAGGATTCGAACCTGAGACCATAGCAGTCGCGCGGTTCCGGACTGAAGCGCCTAGTGTTCCGATGGAGGCTGCGTCGTCGTGGGCGTGGAAACCGGGCCCGCGGGAGTCGGCAACTGGAACGGAACATCTGCGTCCGACATGTTCCTCGCTGCCTCATCGAATGTAATAGGCAGCGTTGTCGGTTGCGATTTAGGTGTCGTGTCTGCACGTGGCATCTAGACGAGGCGGTGCTGAAGGCATTCAGAGAGTACATGCCCTTCCTACCCTCACCCCGAGCAAGTCCGCGGTTGACCGTCATAAATGACGATCGCTCGACAGCCACCAACGGTCACGTATGATGGGATGTGTTTACGCACTTCGATTAGCACCTGACGCACTCCATTCAGGAAAGGATATGACTCGAAAATGTGTCACTTTTCTTCCACCTGACTTAGTACTTCCCCGTAAGGCCGCAGCGAGTTCACGACAAGCGTGGCCGGACCTTCAAACGGCAGCTCGAAGATTCGTATGTTTCGAACGCCGAGTCCTGCATGGTTGACAGTAACTACACATACGTTGCCGTCCGAGTGGTGTGAACGATATCTATCGGTGGAACGGCGGAGAAGTCGTTCGCACGCTGCTTCATCGACAAGTTTCAGGTAAACTGTGCTGGAGACGATCGAAAGATGTATACCGATAAGTTCCTGTGGATCGACGTGCATTATTTCACGCAGGAAATTCTCTACTTTGTATGTCTTAGGTCGTGCGTACTGAGCCTCGAACGTTACTTTGACCGATGGCCTTTGTAGTCTGCTCCCTTCAAACCCTAACAAACGAACCGTCGTTACTATAATCGTGGCCTTTCTATAAGAAAGCGCCATCGTTGTTCGAGGTGATCCGTTTACACTGCAGTACCACTACCCGCGAGAGTGGTCGGCCGGTGTGCTCGAGTGGTTCTAGGCGCTACAGTCTGAAACCACGCGACCGCTACGGTCGCAGGTTCGAATCCTGCCTCGGGCATGGATGTGTGTGATGTCGTTAGGTTAGTTAGGTTTAAGTAGTTCTAAGTTCTAGGCGACTGATGACCTCAGAAGTTAAGTCGCATAGTGCTTAGAGCCATTTTTGACAAAGATAAACAGGAGGGTAGCCTTGGTTGAAACCTAAACGCCTGAATTGGAAATCATCTCCTCTGCCCCTCCAAATACATGTAATTGGAACTGCCTGTGTCCCACTATTTGGATGAAAGATTGTGGACCCTACAAATTGGTCATTACTGTAAGAATCTGCTATAGCTACTGAAAGAAAGAATGTCTAACAGAAAAAGAAAGTTATAATAAAAATAGAGAGAGCAATACTTTCACAATGAACTTGATTTGCATTAAAACGAATTTTCTTATTATTTATTACTTTCTTGTTATCTAACTCAAATGGCTCTGAGTACTATGGGACTTAACATGTATGGTCATCAGTCCCCTAGAACTTTTTTTTTGGTCATCAGTCTACTGACTGGTTTGATGCGGCCTGCCACGAATTCCTTTCCTGTGCTAACCTCTTCATCTCAGAGTCGCACCTTCAACCTATGTCCTCAATTATTTGCTTGACGTATTCCAATCTCTGTCTTCCTCTACAGTTTTTGCCCTCTACAGCTCCCTCTAGTACCATGGAAGTCATTCCCTCATGTCTTAGCAGATGTCCTGTCATCCTGTCCATTCTCCTTATCAGTGTTTTCCACATATTCCTTTCCTCTCCGATCCTGCGTAGAACCTCCTCATTCTTTACCTTATCAGTCCACCTAATTTTCAACATTCGTCTATAGCACCACATCTCAAATGCTTCGATTCTCTTCTGTTCCGGTTTTCCCACAGTCCATGTTTCACTACCATACAATCTTGTACTCCAGACGTACATCCTCAGAAATTTCTTCCTCAAATTAAGGCCGGTATTTGATATTAGTAGACTTCTCTTGGCCAGAAATGCCTTTTTTGCCATAGCGAGTCTGCTTTTGATGTCCTCCTTGCTCCGTCCGTCATTGGTTATTTTACTGCCTAGCTAGCAGAATTCCTTAACTTCATTGACTTCGTGACCATCAATGCTGATGTTAAGTTTCTCGCTGTTCTCATTTCTACTACTTCTCATTACCTTCGTCTTTCTCCGATTTTCTCTCAAACCATACTGTGTACTCATTAGACTGTTCATTCCATTCAGCAGATCATTTAATTCTTCTTCACTTTCACTCAAGATAGCAATGTCATCAGCGAATCGTATCATTGATATCCTTTCACCTTGTATTTTAATTCCACTCCTGAACCTTTCTTTTATTTCCACCATTGCTTGCGCGATGTACAGATTGAAGAGTAGGGGCGAAAGGCTACAGCCTTGTCTTACACCCTTCTTAATACGAGCACTTCGTTCTTGATCGTCCACTCTTATTATTCCCTCTTGGTTGTTGTACATATTGTATATGACCCGTCTCTCCCTATAGCTTACCCCTCCTTTTTTCAGAATCTTGAACAGCTTGCACCATTTTATATTGTCCAACGCTTTCTCCAGGTCGACAAATCCCATGAAAGTGTCTTGATTTTTCTTTAGCCTTGCTTCCATTATTAACCGTAACGTCAAATTGGCCTCTCTCGTCCCTTTACTTCTTCTAAAGCCAAACTGATCGTCACCTAGCGAATTCTCAATTTTCTTTTCCATTCTTCTGTATATTATTCTTGTAAGCAGCTTCGATGCATGAGCTGTTAAGCTGATTGTGCGATAATTCTCGCACTTGTCAGCTCTTGCCGTCTTCGGAATTGTGTGGATGATGCTTTTCCGAAAGTCAGATGGTATGTCGCTGACTCATATATTCTACCGACCAACGTGAATAGTCGTTTTATTGCCTCTTCCCCCAATTATTTTAGAAATTCTGATGGAATGTTATCTATCCCTTCTGCCTTATTTGACCGTAAGTCCTCCAAAGCTCTTTTAAATTCCGATTCTAATACTGGATCCCCTATCTCTTCTGAATCGACTCCTGTTTCTTCTTCTATCACATCAGATAAATCTTCACCCTCGTAGAGGCTTTCAATGTATTCTTTCCACCTATCTGCTCCTTCCTCTGCATTTAACAGTGGAATTTCCGTTGCACTCTTAATGTTACCACCGTTGCTTTAAATGTCACCAAAGGTTGTTTTGACTTTCCTGTATGCTGAGTCTGTCCTTCCGACAATCATATCTTTTTCGATGTCTTCACATTTTTCCTGCAGCCATTTCGTCTTAGCTTCCCTGCACTTCCTATTTATTTCATTCCCCAGCCACTTGTATTTCTGTATTCCTGATTTTCCCGGAACATGTTTGTACTTCCTCCTTTCATCAATCAACTGAAGTATTTCTTCTGTTACCCATGGTTTCTTCGCAGCTACCTTCTTTGTACCTATGTTTTCCTTCCCAACTTCTGTGATGGCCCTTTTTAGAGATGTCCATTCCTCTTCAATTGTACTGCCTACTGCGCTATTCCTTATTGCTGTATCCATAGCGTTAGAGAACTTCAAACGTATCTCGTCATTCCTTAGTACTTCCGTATCCCACTTCTTTGCGTACTGATTCTTCCTGACTAATGTCTTGAACTTCAGCCTACTTTTCATCACTACTATATTGTGATCTGAGTCTATATCTGCTCCTGGGTACGCCTTACAGTCCAGTATCTGATTTCGGAATCTCTTTCTGACCATGATGTAATCTAATTGAAATCTTCCCGTATCTCCCGGCCTTTTCCATGTATACCACCTCCTCTTGTGATTCTTGAACAGGGTATTCGCTGTTACTAGCTGAAACTTGTTACAGAACTCAATTAGTCTTTCTGCTCTTTCATTCCTTGTCCCAAGCCCATATTCTCCTGTAACCTTTTATTCTACTCCTTCCCCTACAACTGCATTCCAGTCGCCCATGACTATTAGACTTTCGTCCCTCTTTACATACTGCATTACCCTTTCAATATCCTCATACACTTTCTCTATCTGTTCATCTTGAGCTTGCGACGTCGGCATGTATGCCTGAACTATCGTTGTCGGTGTTGGTCTGCTGTCGATTCTGATTAGAACAACCCGATCACTGAACTGTTCACAGTCACACACCCTCTGCCCTACCTCCCTATTCATAACGAATCCTACACTTGTTATACCATTTTCTGCTGCTGTTGATATTACCCGATACTCATCTGACCAGAAATCCTTGTCTTCCTTCCACTTCACTTCACTGACCCCTACTGTATCTAGATTAAGCCTTTGCATTTCCCTTTTCAGATTTTCTAGTTTCCATACCATGTTCAAGCTTCTGACATTCCACGCCCCGACTCGTAGAACGTTATCCTTTCGTTGATTATTCAATCTTTTTCTCATGGTAACCTCCCCATTGGCAGTCCCCTCCCGGAGATCCGAATGGGGGACTATTCCGGAATCTTTTGCCAATGGAGAGATCATCATGACACTTCTTCAATTTCAGGCCACATGTCCTGTGGATACACGTTACGTGTCTTTAATGCAGTGGTTTCCATTGCCTTCTGCATCCTCATGTCGTTTATCATTGCTGATTCTTCCGCCTTTAGGGGCAATTTCCCACCCCTAGGACAAGAGAGTGCCCTGAACCTCTATCCGCTCCTCCGCCCTCTTTGACAAGGCCGTTGGCCGAATGAGGCTGACTTCTTATGCCGGAAGTCTTCGGCCGCCAATGCTGATTATTTATCAAAATTTAGACAGTGGCGGGGATCGAACCCGGGACGAAGACGTTTTGATTATGAATCAAAGACGCTACCCTAGACCACGGGTCTACTAATTAGAACTTAGAAAAAAATGGTTCAAATGGCTCTGAGCACTATGGGACTCAACTGCTGTGGTCATCAGTCCCCTAGAACTTAGAACTACTTAAACCTAACTAACCTAAGGACATCACACACATCCATGCCCGAGGCAGGATTCGAACCTGCGACGTAGCAGTCGCACGGTTCCTGACTGCTCGGCTAGAACCGCGAGACCACCGTGGCCGGCTAGAACTTAGAACTTAGAACTACTTAAACCTAACTAACCTAAGGACATCACACAATGTTATCTAACAACAGACATCGTGTGCAGAGTATTTCGATGTTTTTGGTAGTTAGCAGTATCGCCAGTGACGAAAACGGGAAGCTCTACAGTGCATTGTGTGGCGTATTGGATACACTGCATCGCTTTTATCCCTGGTTTGTGGCGTTCGGAGCTGTAGATAGGTCGTTCTGCGTGCATTGATCGACGCGCGGGCACGACGCTTCGGCGACTCACACCCCTCCTCCAGCCTCCACCGCCGCCAGTCTCCGTTCCATCCACCCCACATACACACACACACACACACACACACACACACACACGAACAACTGTGCGATGTCATCGCACGCAACGTGGAGCGCTACAAATGTACACTCTGCAGCAGCGCCGTGGGTCGCGCGCGGGTGCTGTCTGTGGCAGCCTCGCCTCACAAAGGGCGCATCTGGATTACGAGCAGTCCTTGGCTGGAGCCGTCTTTCAATAGTTGCACTCAATCATTGTCACTCGTGGGCTTCATTTAGAAATAATAAACGGCATTAGAAAGATTTACATCTTTCGGGCACGTCCAGGTTCGTTAAATCGTCAACAGTTTTAAACATATTGTCTACACCAACATTCTGTATTTGTTACCACGACACTGCTGACCACTGAATATAAAATCACATAATTTTATCTCTTTGCCTATACATTACAGCAGCAAGAATACGTGATGATTTGAAAGTGTGCGGGGTGCATAATTCAGTATCCACATGTGACAACTCGTGCAAGAAATGGAACTCTAACTCGACTGGCCTTTGAATGGGATACGTCGTTCCGCGCTGCCTCAGCTCTATGCCACAGTTAATGACTCGTAGTGGCTGACCAGTGGTGGCGTGGCAGTCTCGCTGTGGCCCAAGCCCATACATTTTCAGTGGATGAGAAATCTGGGAAACGTGCTGGCTAAGGGAGCAGTCGAACAACTTCTCCCTCTAGGGGGGTCAGAACAGCATAGACAACGTGCGGTCCTACATTATCTTGATGAAACATATAGCTGTGACCTCGTAGACTGGGCATATGCACCGGCCTGGAGGTAGTGTGTTTACGTATACCCCAGAGGCGCTCTGCTTTTACGACGATGACAAATGCCGGTCTGTGGACGTTTATTTTCGTCAGAGCCGTAACAAAAGCACACATGCGTCGTGACACTGTACGCAGGACAGGGATCGCCTTAAATGTCGACGCTGTGGCATTCCTGTGTCCAGAGTCGCGGCGCCTCTCTCTCCTTCCACGTCAAGGGCAGCCGAAATAATGCTGTTCAGTGGGCGGTGCAACACACTTACCTCATCACCAATGAGCCCACTTCCTCGCTCAAGCTACGTGACGTGCATGTGCGATCCTCGAAGGCTCACTGAAAATTACACTACTGGCCATTAAAATTGATACACCAAGAAGAAATGCAGGGATGGCATGTACATGTACAGCTGCCCATGCAGATTCGACACGATACCACTGTTCATCAAGAGTAGTGGCTGGCATATTGTGACGAGCCAGTTGCTCGGCCACCATTGACCAGACATTTTCAATTGGTGAAAGATCTGGAGAATGTGCTGGACAGGGCAGCAGTCGAACATTTCTGTACCCAGAAAGGCCCGTACAGGTCCTGCAACATGAGGTCGTGCATTATCCTGCTGAAATGTAGGGTTTCGCAGGGATCGAATGAAGGGTAGAGCCATGGGTCCTAACACATCTGAAATGTAACGTCCACTGTTCAAAGTGCCGTCAATGCGAACAAGAGGTGATAGAGACGTGTAACCAATGGCACCTCATACCATCACGCCGGGTGATACGCCAGTATGGCGATGACGAATACACGCTTCCAATGTGTGTTCACCGCGACGTCGCCAAACACGGATGCGACCATCATGATGCTGTAAACAGGACCTGGAGTCATCCGAAAAAATGACGTTTTGCCGTTCGTTCACCCAGGTTCGTCGTTGAGTATACCACCGCAGTCGCTCCTGTCTGTCATTCAGCGACAAGGGTAACCTCAGCCGTGGTCTCCGAGCTGATAGTCCAAGCTGCTACAAATGTCGTCGAACTGTTCGTGCAGATGGTTGTTGTCTTGCAAACGTTCCCATCATTTGACTCAGGGATCGAGACGTGGCTGCACGATCCGCTACAGCCATGCGGATAAGATGTCTGTCAACTCGACTGCTAGTGATACGAGGCCGTTGGGATCCAGCACGGCGTTCCGTATTACCCTCCTGAAACCACCGATTCCATATTCTGCTAACAATCATTGGATCGGCCAACGCGAGCAGCGATGTCGCGATACGATAAACCGCAATCGCGATAGGCTACAATCCTACCTTTATCAAAGTCGAAAAGGTATACAAAGACAATGCAGAAGGCGACATATAAGCTGATTTACCAAAGTCTTTATTTCCAAGTTCTGCCATATGGTAGGTACG
This sequence comes from Schistocerca nitens, assembly GCF_023898315.1. Lineage (NCBI taxonomy): Eukaryota > Metazoa > Arthropoda > Insecta > Orthoptera > Acrididae > Schistocerca > Schistocerca nitens. The sequence goes on along the minus strand of NC_064617.1, from coordinate 703,201,485 downwards.
ACAGGCAATAGTGTCTCTATCAACGAAGCTTTCAAGTCCAGGTACGTTAGGCACTCCTGTACCTCCACGTACAATGGCTACAGTGAGCTAACCATTACCATGATCAAAGGTGTCATTAATGTCAATGCTAAAATTAAGTCTACAACCACAGAAAACACAAGGTCGGTCGACAAGTGCAGTAGCAGCAACACTCGTAACTGGTGTGCGGTTCTTCTTGTCTCCAGATGTTGTGGCGAACTCGATGGTTTTATAAACTGTCTCTTTAGCACGGCGACGAATTCTCTTGTAAGGCATCGTGGCGGCGTTCAATGCAGTTGCCTGTGCAGCAGCAGCAGCGCGAATGAGCCTCTGCGCGGCTCTCGCTCGTTTATATAGTATATGCAGTATATATCGAGTTCGCCACAACAGCTGGAGACAAGAAGAACCGCATACCAGTTAAGAGTGTTGCTGCTACTGCACTTGTCGACGGACCTTGTGTTTTCTGTGATTGTAGACTTAATTTTAGCATTGACATTAATGATACCTTCGATCATGGTAATTGTCTTTGTATACTCGTAATAAGAGAAAAATCTCTGTAAATGAGTCTGTATTCATTTGGGTTAAAGGTAAAGGAGTATGTGAATATGTAAAGTTCGTTGGTGACTGTACTTTGTATTTTCATAAATAAATTTATCTTTATGCAAACAGACAGTTTATAAAGCCATCGAGAACATCGAGTTCGCCACAACATCTGGAGACAAGAAGATCCGCATACCAGTTAAGAGTGTTGCTGCTACTGCACTTGTCGACGGACCTTGTGTTTTCTGTGGTTGTAGACTTAATTTCAGTATTGATATTAACGATACGTTCTCACATGGTAATGGTTGGCTCACTGTAGCCATTGTACGTGGAGGTACCGGAGTTCCTAACGTGATGGTACGCATTTCTCCTCCTTACACAAGGCATCACAACAACGTTTCACCAGGCAACACCGGTCAACTGCTGTTTGTGTATGAGAAATCGGTTGGAAACTTTCCTCGTGTCAGCATCTTCTTCCTGTCGGTTAAATTTCGCGTATGTAGTACGTCATCTTCGTGGTGTAGCAATTTTAATGGCCAGTAGTGTATGTCTGTCGTGTCGGATGCCTGTCTAAGACGCGGCAAAGCTTTGAGTCTGGCCCACCATAAGTCATGTATTCCATATTTACATGGCAGTCGTTGGATCTCGACCAACGTCAGCAATAAAATCGCGGAATCATAAACCGCACGCTTTACAGACCACGATCCTCTCGCTATCGAATTCCGACACGTTTCGCTGTATGTTTCTCATTCTTACACAGCGCGTCAAGCGATCTTCTCGCAGCCAAGTGCCATTAAAGGCGATTTTTGAACGACAAACGCGCTGCTTGACGTTTCCTTATAGCATTTGTTTCCGAATGTAGATGGCCTTGTGTGATTACGCAGAAATGTTAATCATTTGCGTATCTTAGCATGATGTTCACTTTGCGCCAGTGTGATGTTTGTTGTCTGCCGCCTTCACGGAGTTTAAATGTTAATGGCTGGCAGTGTACAAACTAACTGTAATTATGTGATCGGGCCGTATATTGATTTCCTGAAAAATTCTAATATCCGAACCCTAGATTATTTCCTGCAGCGCAATATGCTTGAAATTTGACTTGTGTGTAAATCTTCCGCCGCACATGAACGAAAAATTGCAGTACCATTTTTCACACAAACGCTAACGAATGCATTTGTATGCTTGCTTGTGTTTTGATGTGCATGTATTACGACTCTTTGACCGCAGGACTATAATAAAGTGGGCACAAACCAAGACCGGCTACGAACTGAAAATGAATCAACCCGATATTCACCTAGAGATGAAACGGAAAACGATGGAAAACCTTAATTTGGACGACCAGTCGGCGGAGAATCGAAGCTTTGAGATTTGGTACTACTGAAGAATGTTTAAAATTATGTGGACTGATAACATAACAAATGAAGATGTTCTCTCCTGAATCGAAGAGGAAATGAATGGTTGGAGAACAATCACATGATGAAGGTACACAATGATAGGACATCTGTTAAGACATGAGGAAACAACTTCCATTGTTGCAGCGGAAACAGGGATTGGAATTTATGCAAGAAATAATCGAAACTGTTGGGAGTAGAGGATCACTGGGAGGTCTGGTCCGAAAATCGCTGACATCAGCATCAGGATTCCTGATCGCAGATTCACTGATGCCAGCACCCGGTGCTGAGGCAATGACGTCATTTCCGGAGTTTCCTCCCACTACCTCCTTCCCCTGTGGCCAATAGCACTACGGATGTGCTTCTACGTTATTGTGCTGTCTGACAATTGCGTCGAGACCCCTTCAGCACTAATTGGGTGTAAGCTTGGCTCCCCCATCCTTCGAATAATGTAATTTCTATAATTCGATTGTGGGTGAACTGTCATTTGCTCTCTGTACCTTGTACAGTATGTAGTGCCAGCAACAGCTTCAGCTGGTAAGAAGAAGAATATCAGTAATTATTCATCTACCTCTAGTTGTTATTATATGGGTGAGTTCTTCGCTGTACTTACGGCTTTGTTATTATTGTTTCAGACGATGACACACAAAGGTTACTAGCTGAACCACTGCAGCGGTAACAGCAGCAGGTACTGTCCATAAGATTTCTTCCTAAAATTGCAAACCTAGTGTCATTCACCTAGTCAACGTGACAGCTGCAGCTGCAACTATAACAGCGCACCCACCTGCAGCTAAGGCCCACAAGATTACTGCTTTCCGCTGACACTTATAACATGACAGTGAGCGAATTTAAATGCGTTAATGTGAGTCTATCACTGGACTGTGAATTTGACATAATAACAGAAATGGAAATCGCGCAATGTGTTGGGTCTATTCTTCAGAACTGCTGGTACAAGTGGAGGTATACTTGTGGTATGAGGGAATATATAGAGAGGAAGATGACAGACGAGTAATAACACGTCTCACACTCCGACTGATATTCACATGCCTAGTTGTAAGGTGTCTAAATTAGTAATGAACGGTGAGGTAACGCTAGAATTAACTTCATGGAATATGAATATATATCTATGACATTCAAGTTTTGATAAACTTAATAACATTTCTAGCACATAGTAATTGCCACAGATAGATTGTACCATTGCCACATGTGTGCATTTGCACAGCAACAGCGTAAACGTGGACCAAGTGGGGCAGGACATCGATGCCTGTATTCCCCTTTACCAAAGTGTGTAACTGCCGAACCTATCATGTCTGCTGAGGCTGTGTTCACATAAGCTATCACAATGTATATGTTTGCGCCTGTTGCACTAAATGCAATGCGAGCTGAGTCTGAGGCTAACAGAAGACAACTTGTGGCACTCTACATGCTGACCCGAAAGTAAATAGAAAACACTCCCATCAAAACGACGTTGTGTTTCTGGTGTTATTACAGCTGACACAAAATTTTGTTTCAAGTGTTCTTGTTACGAAACATCATACATGATAATAAATTAGACAATTTAAATTGCTAGATTGCGGAAATGTGCAGTGTTGTAGACTAATTTACGGGATCTTTATTCAGCCTTATACAATTCGTCTCCTTCCCATGGAGGGGTTGTTATTATGATTATTATTGCTGTTGAAATTCATATTTAATTTTTATTTACTTAATTAAATTGCATGTTGTAAGATCACTAACACTGTGAGTGATTCTATGGAATAAAAGTAGATTAATCGAAAAATAAATTATTGCGTTATAAATTTTTTCTATCAGTTGCTAGTTATGTCAAGCGTCGTGGCAGTAAAGTTAATCTGAGAAATAAAGCTACTTCTTATTCCATAATAATTCTTGTTCTTATCTATAGTCTTACATAGGCCATCTCCGTTAAATATTTACTAATACATTGTTTACAGATCATTACTTCTAGATAAATGTGCAGTTCAATTTCTACGTTACATCTCTTCTCCGTACTTTATCCAGCAATGTCTACAACACATTTTGTTTGTGTGAGACACGTTAGAGTAATAGCTACTTGCTCGTAGCTCACATTTCTAAGCGCTCTGTTATCCTTTGCAACCTGGGCTTTTCATATGCACACAGGTGTGGAATGAAGACATCTCATGACCACTATACTACGAAATTCGTTTCAAGAGGTGGTACTAGTCGTGATTCAGAACACGAAGCTGCGTGCACCCTCACCTCTCGTACATTCCAGCATTTTTTCTCTCTTCCGCTAAGTTATTTGCAAGATATGATTCATCGTTTCATATTGCACACTGTCACTTACTGGCGCTTCGTGCTGATCAGAGAGGGAATACAAGAATGGAAAGTGTTCTCAGGAGTAGTCGTTGCAGCACTCGTAGACTCCAGACAGCGCCACCGGCCATTCCATGGAGTCTCGTTGCGCGCACGCGTGTTTGGCTGGGTGGGTGTGGGTGGGTGGGTGGGTTTTTTCTCCGTGACGCGGTCCGAGCAGAGGCGACCATCCCAGAGCTCGGTAATCAGAGTAATGGCGAGCCGCCCGGCCGGCTGCGAAACCTCGACGCAACTTGGGGGTCGGGTCCGGCAGGACACCTGCGTGCAGGGCATGCGGCAACCGCAGCGCCGCGCAGCGGACCGCGACGCAACTGACCGTCCACTCCTCTGCGGCCACACTTCGTGCCATTGAGCGCGCCGTGTCTCCTTGCAGAGTTACACTCAAAAGGCGAATCGCTGACTAGTTGCGCTATGCGGGCAACAGCCTTCACACACTGCCGTTGGAGGAAGAGCCTCCCGCTCTGCAGCAGAGTTGCACTTTGGACCTACTCTTGTTGTTATTACACCATTTAAATCTATAAGAAATCTTTCCTTAAAGTATAAAGTTAAGTCGACAAGTATCTGTACAATACTCTTCTAATTTATTAAAGTCTTGTTCTTCTTTTGCTTGTGCTGTTTTTCCCGCGGATACGCCTGGTCGGCATGGTTGATCGGATGTGGTAATGTTAGTTGAAGGGGTGGCCGGATGCCCTTCCTGCCGCCACCCCGTACCCCCCGGGAAGGAATTAGTGGACCCCAACTGTCTGCGACTAGTGTAATCCATATAATAGTGCGAAAGTGTTCAGATGTCTGCGAGCCGTTGAACTGAGGCGGAACGTGGGGACCAGCCCGGTATTCACCTAGGGTGACGTGGAAAACCGCCTATAAACCACATCCAGGCTGGCCAGCACACCGGCCTCGTCGTTAATCCACCGGGCGGATTCGATCCGGGGCCGACGCACCTACCCGAGTCCAGGAAGCAGCGCGTTAGCACGCTCGGCTAACCTGGCGGGTCTTCTAATTTATTAAAGTAACAATCCAAAATTTACAATGACATCGTTTTTAGCGTTCCGAGCCTCAGTCGGTAAAAAGGGAATTTTTATAGGATCCCTTTGTTGTGCATGTGTCTGTCTGTCTCTTCCTTTTCAAGGGAATAGTAAATGTGCAAGAAATGTAAGATTTTAAATTCCTGCAACCAAAATATTGGCAATAAATGCACGTATTTTGATGCTAGCAAACTAACTCATCAAAAACTGCTGACCAAGAATCATGAAAATTGGCAAGAACCAAGGTTTCACACAAATAAGGGGAAAAAATCTGAAATTTATTAATTTGTAATGTATCCCATAAAAAATATTTTTTTTTTCCATTTGTTATCTGCCTGTCCATCTATCCGTCTGTTAAGACCCCTTGTTCTCAGAAACGTGTAAAGGTATGAAGTTTATATTTATGTTCAGTAGTAGTATCTAGGGTCCCTTGGCGGTGCAGAAAAATTTAAGCTGCAGTCCAAAGGTACGGTCAAATACAGTATGTCCCATATTTTGATACAGACTCAGCCACCAAAGCCTATAGACGAACTGTATAAGAATATACGTAAAAAATTTTGCACGGAAGCCTCAGAGTGCGAATCCTACTCGCTCTTGTCTGGTTTTTCTTTCTTTTATTCTGTTTTTCCAGCTCAATACAGTTTCAGCATGGTTGAAACGTCCCTTTTGAAAAATTATACAAGACTGTGCTTTAACTGACACACAATACTTTTTAGCGCAACGCAATCTGACTTTCAATAATCCCTACAAAAGAATGGCCCTGTCTAATATTAACCTATACGTTTCACAAATCACTTACCTCACAAAAATCTTCGTTACTCGAACTACTGCAATACAGCGAGCGCCACTACTGCCAGCTAAATAAAAGATTCAAACTAAGGAAGGCACTAACTACTGATAGGCATAGCAAATGAAAGATTTTAATAGAGAACAAACACTGTATTTACCTTAATAGTCATATTATATATAGCAGTTCATGACAGTCTTACAAATTTCAAAACTCCCCCATCTCTCTCCCCACATCCATCACTGCTGGCGGCTCACCTCCAACTGCGCAAAGCTACGCGCTGTTCACAGCCAGCTGCCTAACACTACAATGGCGAGTATTACAACAATGCAAAGCAGCCACAGACTGCACACAGCACAGCCAGTGATTTTCATACAGAGGTGGCGTTACCAATAAAAAAACCTAAATAGCCTACTTACGTAGCCCCCATGCTCCCCACAAAAAATTTTACAAATTGTTTTGGACAGTGGCCAATAATGATTTGATAAAATTTTTTTATAATTACTATACCAAAGATATCAATTGCACACTTATTGATACAATGTTGGTCAAATGCTAAACTTTCTCACAGTCCATAAAGACAGTCCTAATCGTTCATCAAAGTAAAATAGCAGTGTTTTACTCAAAGTCTGAGCAGTAAAAGAAAATGCACACAGAAGTAATGGATTTCCATGCAGTCTTGAACAAATAGCGTTGTCCTTCCAACGGAAAGACAGTGCTGACTCTCGACATGCAGACAGGTCATGGGCCGCAACAGAGTAAACCCACAGCGGAGTCAGTCGACGTTTTGAAGAGTATTGGTGGGTAGGTCATCACAGAGCAGACCCACTGTAGTCCTGGTAGAGATTATGGTATTGGTGGGCCACCAGAGGTGCAGACCCACTGCAGTCCTTGTAGAAATAATGGTATTGATGGATCATCAAAGATGTAGACCCACTGTAGTCCTTGTAGAGATAATGGTACTGGTGGGTCATCAAAGATGCAGACCCACTGTAGTCCTTGTAGAGATGGCCAGCAGCCATCTGTTGTGACTGTTCAGGTGCACAATCACCATTGAAGAGTTTTGCGAATAATATAGCAAGTCCATAACCACAACTTGTGCACTCACAAAGTTTTTGGAATTGTCCTTAGAACCAGCAATGCTGTTATCCAGTCCCTTGCTGAATTATTAACACACGTGCAAACACTAACAGTCCCTACTTCTCACATATTGTCCATATACTATGACCAACAGAAACGTGTGCAGTGAAATGTAACTTACAAGTTACTTAATTTGATGAACTGGTGTCAATTACAATTTTATAACATGAGAATACAATTACAAATATACAGAAAACATCATTAAAAACATAATAATACAGATAACATTTGTAGGAATACAGGCTTTACAGAAGAATCGAAATAACATATACATCAGTGTTACAGGAATTATGACGTAAGTAAATACATAAAAGATCAGAATAACTTTTGAAACATCAACTTTACACATGAGCATTAAAATAAAACAGAATAAATAATGTCTAAGCATATTTACAAGGTAAATAACACATTATCAGAAAAATTCTACGACGTAAATCTTATTAGCTAAACACATAAAGACAAGAAAAACACAAATTCACAAAGTGTAATAACACAAGGGGAAAGGACAGGGATTGTTTTACTGCAGTATTTTGCAAAAAAAAAAAAAAACATTCTTTACTTCTTGGAAACCTCCCTTCGTTCTTCATTATTCCCAAAAAGTCCTACCTATACCTCCTTTCTGTATTCTATTCATATTTCTTTCAAAATAATTATTTCTCATTGTACAATACTCATTCTGGCCCAAATCTTTGTCATATAACTTCTCAATGCATTTCTTCCAATTCATCACAACTCGTTCTCTTATATAGCCTACCCCATTTTAAGCTAACTTAAATCTACTGAGCTCAGATGCTAAACTAAGGGACGAGGCAATGCAGCAGCACAAAACAATTAACACAAACAGCAATGACAAAAAAATGGAAATTTGCAAAGCAAGCTACAGTAAATCTAAATTACCAAGCAATGCAACATTACAACTAATATGAGCCAATGTGCAGCAACAAGAAAAATAAATCAGTAGTAAAACTAGCTTAACAGAGTAATACAAAGTGAAATTTAGTATCACTATGCTTGCAAACAGCAGCAGCAAATGCTGTAGCTTATACCTAAACATGACAAAGCTCAAGCAGAAAAAATAGTACACTAAAGACAACAATGCATATAAGGGAAACGTCTATTCACATCTTAATGTCTATGTAATTAAAGTGGTGTACCATAAAAACTTATTCTATGAAATAAATTACCAACTATTGTAAAGAAAATTATGTATGCAGTTCCTGTGAAGGGAAATGTCTTTTTGTGCTCCATCATTTTTTTGGAAATATATCACAAAACTATTATTTACTGGATCTGTAGACAGAAAATATTTATATTAGTACATCTATAAAATTTTATTTTAACCAATGCTGCAGTGCAGCTAGAAACTAGATATTAATCAAAATAGGGAAAGCAAGGCGTGAAACGTCAATCATTAGCCATATGGCATTTCATAAGTTAGTAGAAATTCTCTCAATTCTCGTATAAAGACACTTGTCATAATCAGGTGTGCAGATGTACGAATATTTCCCATCAGTTCATAAGCATTTCAGTAAGTAGCATAAAGTACGAGTAATCTTATGTTTTCAAGTAATGAGCGCGTCATATTTGCGATGCTTTCTACAAAGGAACGTCAATAGCGAGGATAATGGCCCCTTTCTTTTTTTTTCTCTCCACCTAATGGCTTTCTTTTGTCAGACGACTACCTTTCAGCTGGACGACCAAAACGCATTGTGTTAAGGTCACTTACCTTTCTTAACGAAATATTTACGACAGCAGTTTGCTACAGTGACAGTCTCATATAAAAATTTCACAGGTCGAGAATTTGCGTTACAAATGTGTAGAAACAAAATCCTGTAAATATAACAGTGTCCAAAAAATTTTCGCCGGCATTGTGATACATTCACGCATATACACACATTTCATAACTCTTAAAGTACGATTCTTGGTTTCCAACAACCTTTTTCACAAACCAGAGTCCCTAACCACTACTCATTATTCCTTACCTTATTCGTTGACACTTCTTCAATATTTCATCATTACAGATATGTAGCATAATCAAATAACTCATATAGCATCAGCTTACTGATCATAAACATACCGCAACAGCATAATACACATAGTCATCGTAATAATAACATCATAACACTTCAGTCAACTCTCAAAATCGTCGTAGCTTCCTCCAATAATTTCAAAACCTAAAAAAATTCACTGCTCATGTCAAAAGTGTTATCTGCCTCAAACGCACCTCAAAAATCATGATCCCATACCAAATTCATCATTCAAAGCTCTCACAGTATCACAATGGTTCCGAAAGAATATGAACAGTTTACAAAGTACAGACAAAATACAATTTCATAAGTGTGAAGTTATCCAACTGTGTAATTACGTAAACATCTGTCACTGATGTAGTAAAAAAAAATGTTTATCTCTCAGTTACATGATCAGATAGCTGTGTAATTTATGTATTAGGGAAATATGGTACCGATGTGTAAAGTTGTATAAGCAAATACCATATTAACTAGGGCTCCTTGTGCTTGCCAAACACATGGTACACAAAGTAAGCGTGTACCCCCCTCAGGATTAATGTAATTATACCCTCAGGTGTTACAGATTGCAGCAATGGAATGAAATCTATCACGGAAAACTTTCTTTGTAATTCAAAATTTTTTTAAAAATAAATGTTTTAAGTACAAAATTAATCACTGAAATGCGTGTCCTGTAGCACTAACCTGTGCGGCTTGTTGTAAGATAATATCTGTGGAACTGTCGTAGTTATCGTCCTCCGAAAGCTAAGTTCCGCAAAAGTCAATGTACTTACCTCATGATAAACAAAAGTGAAATGCTTTGCGTATAGATATCGCAGTTATTATTCTTATTGGCGTGATGACGAAAGTACTGTACAGTAACGTATTGTTGTGCCATGAAAAAGGCTGTCTCATTATTGCTATACCACAAAAAATACTATTAAAACATGTTTTACTTTCCAAAATAATGCAGAAAAACTGTGCAGATATAAAATAGAAACACCGCAAAAGCAACATTGCAAATTGTCACTCATTAGTAGCGTCGTGATAAAACCGTGTAGTTGTCACATAAACTAACCACTGTATCGACTGGTATCTCACAGAAAGTACTTTAAATCCAGAATGTATTTTCAAGTAAACCAAAATGTTTCATGTTAACAGTTTCTAAGTCCGACAAAGCATACTAGAAATGTGAAGTGAAAAGTTTTATGGCAAAGACAAAGTTAAACAGCAGATTATCATTCAATAAACGGTTTTACATGTGAAATGTGGTGTAAACCTTTACTCTTCCTAGTACGCAGACTTTCAACTGAAAAGCAATTGTCATGTTTTATACGTCGGTAAGAAATGCTAAATCTTTTCTCAAGGTTAGTGTCTGTGTTATTTTTCTCTGGGCCAGCCGGCGCAGGTGGCTGCCTGCGGTGCGAGTCATTGTCTGTTCCTTTATTGGCGCGCGTCGTTATTGGGATTAGGAGACCTAGCTTCTACAAATTCACGTTGTCGAAAGTGCCCTGCTCTGTTTGATTTCCGCCGGTTCTGATGCAATTCAGGTCTGTCGTTACGATCATATTGTCTGTCGTCATGTCGGTAGATTCCATAGTTTCTTTCTTGTCGGTCATGTGGCGGAGAATTTCTTCCTGAATCGTAACTGCGCGCTGAACTGTTGCGTCTGAAGTTATTCTGTCTCCCTTGATAATAATTGTTTTGGTTCCCATGTTGTCTGTTTCTAAGGTAATCTCTGTCATATTCATTACTACGGAAATGCGATCTTTCTCTGTAACTATTGTTACTCTGCCAGTGGTTGTCATATGGGTGGTGTCTGTTTTGTTCACGCTTTGCGTTGTAAGAATAGCCTTTTCGTGTCCAGTTATTACTTCTGTCGTCACGGAATTGTGACGGATGTGACCTGTAATGATTGTTTTCCTGTTTTCGCATCCCGCGAATGTCAGTGTCAATTTCCAGTTCTTGTAAGAGTCCCTGAAAAGCTTCAATGTCGTCTTTGCAACGTCCTGCTAAAATAATATGTCGTAAATGTTCAGGCAATTTGATTAAGCAAATGCGTATGAGTTCTGAGGGGCTGTATGGGTTTGAAAGATACTGATTCTTATGCAACATGTCTTCAAAATATTTGACAAGACTGGAAAATTCAGATTGTTCAAAGTGTTTCATCATCATGATGCTATGTTTTACTCGGTCTTGTGTAGCTTGAGACCAATATGCTGAGAGGAAGGCATGATAAAAATCTCCTTCATTGTGGCAATCGTGAATGACCGATCGCATTCCTACAGTTGGTTCATTCTCCAAGTAGCCACACATAAATCCTAATCTGTGCTCTAATGACCAGTTGGGAGGAAAACAATGAGAGAATTGATGAAGCCATGCTCATGGATGAATGTCGTTGCCAGAATTCTTAAATGTTTTGAATTTACGTGTAGTAATGAACAGCTTATAGTCAAAATCATCATGTCGGCGAGTCGCATATCGGTCATTGTTAGGTCGTGTCGGCCGTTCCATCTCAAAATTCGGTGCACATTGCCAATTTCTTCCATAACTTCCGAAATGCCCTGTGTTATTATTTTGCGGCTTTTCCGTATTTCTAAGTCCCTCTTCCCATGTTGGAGCGCGAGTGTCCTCTGAAATACGTAATTCTTGTATTACCTGTGTCAGCTGATCTTGTACTTCCCGGATTTCCCTTTGGTGTTGCGTATTTATTTGATTCTGATTTTGTTTGAATTTCCTAATTTTTTCGCACTCTTATGTGTCATTAAAGACTACCGGTTTTGTGTCATTCAGATTATCATCTACCTTCGTAGATAAATTAGTGAACTGATCCGAAAGTTCGGCTACTTTCTCCGATAGTGTACTTATTTTCTCAGTGTGATTTTCTGAACCAAGTTTCAGAGTATCTACTGTGTCCTTTAAGTTTTCCTGAGTTTTTGCAAGTTGCGTAACCGAATCGGTAGATGCAACTGAGTCAATTTTAGCTTGCAAAGTCTCATGATTTTCATAAACAATAGTTTGCAGTTCTTTTATGGCTGCTTCGTGATTCTGTAATGCTATTTCATGCCGCGAAAAAATAGGTTGAAAATGCTCACAAATTTGTGTTTTTACGTCATTACTAACTTTTTGGCATTTCGATTCAATGTTATGTAACTCAGTAGTTAAATCTTCACGTGTTTGTTCAAGAGTTTGTTCCAATGAGTCTAACTTTTGAAGCTGTTGCTGTGTTTGTCTCTGATTTTGTTCCATTGTGCCTAACCTTTGAAGATTTTGTTCCATTATGTCTAACTTTTGAAGCTTTTGTCCCATTTGTTGCATTAATTGTAATAACAATGCACTGGTGTCCGAAACATGTTCCACTGTGCTATTCGGCAATGCATTTGAACCGGCAATATTCGCAGTTTGAAAAGCAGAAAATGTGTCTTGACTTATTTGAGAAATCGGTGAGGACGCAAAACCTGAATCTACAGTATTTGCAAGATTGTGTCCTGTCATTTCGGATTCCTGAGGCAAGCTGTTGCCGACCGATCGATCGATAATGCTTCCCTGTTCACTAATTGTTTCACTGTCTACACCATTGTTTGCAGCCCGCTCCATTTCCCTATGCACAATTACCAAATTACTACTTTGAACATCAGTTAATTCATTACTCGGTGGCGCTAACACACTGCTTTCGTTTTCACTGTCATTTCTCAGTTTACTTTGGAGCCTAGTATTACGTTTTTCACACGCCATTATTGTCACAATATTTCTCACGACTACACAGAAAAACACAATTTGAAGAGCAAAAATAAGAGAACACCTTAACATAGCACTGAAAATAATATCTAGTTAATTGCAGCTGCGAAATACTTGGTGCAGATCTACATGCATGCCACAACTGTTTTACTGTACAACAATGAAAGACTGCAACTACAAAGGAGATTTTCTCTACAATTACGCGCTAGCAATAAACAAAATATACACTAATTACACAAACTACAAGAAAAAATCAGAAGATTCCAGTGAGATATCCTCGGCTAAGGGTCGACATACGAAACGTCCCTTTTGAAAAATTATACAAGACTGTGCTTTAACTGACACACAATATTTTTTAGCGCAACGCAATCTGACTTTCAATAATCCCTACAAAAGAATGGCCCTGTCTAATATTAACCTATACGTTTCACAAATCACTTACCTCACAAAAATCTTCGTTACTCGAACTACTGCAATACAGCGAGCGCCACTACTGCCAGCTAAATAAAAGATTCAAACTAAGGAAGGCACTAACTACTGATAGGCATAGCAAATGAAAGATTTTAATAGAGAACAAACACTGTATTTACCTTAATAGTCATATTATATATAGCAGTTCATGACAGTCTTACAAATTTCAAAACTCCCCCATCTCTCTCCCCACATCCATCACTGCTGGCGGCTCACCTCCAACTGCGCAAAGCTACGCGCTGTTCACAGCCAGCTGCCTAACACTACAATGGCGAGTATTACAACAATGCAAAGCAGCCACAGACTGCACACAGCACAGCCAGTGATTTTCATACAGAGGTGGCGTTACCAATAAAAAAACCTAAATAGCCTACTTACGTAGCCCCCATGCTCCCCACAAAAAATTTTACAAATTGTTTTGGACAGTGGCCAATAATGATTTGATAAAATTTTTTTATAATTACTATACCAAAGATATCAATTGCACACTTATTGATACAATGTTGGTCAAATGCTAAACTTTCTCACAGTCCATAAAGACAGTCCTAATCGTTCATCAAAGTAAAATAGCAGTGTTTTACTCAAAGTCTGAGCAGTAAAAGAAAATGCACACAGAAGTAATGGATTTCCATGCAGTCTTGAACAAATAGCGTTGTCCTTCCAACGGAAAGACAGTGCTGACTCTCGACATGCAGACAGGTCATGGGCCGCAACAGAGTAAACCCACAGCGGAGTCAGTCGACGTTTTGAAGAGTATTGGTGGGTAGGTCATCACAGAGCAGACCCACTGTAGTCCTGGTAGAGATTATGGTATTGGTGGGCCACCAGAGGTGCAGACCCACTGCAGTCCTTGTAGAAATAATGGTATTGATGGATCATCAAAGATGTAGACCCACTGTAGTCCTTGTAGAGATAATGGTACTGGTGGGTCATCAAAGATGCAGACCCACTGTAGTCCTTGTAGAGATGGCCAGCAGCCATCTGTTGTGACTGTTCAGGTGCACAATCACCATTGAAGAGTTTTGCGAATAATATAGCAAGTCCATAACCACAACTTGTGCACTCACAAAGTTTTTGGAATTGTCCTTAGAACCAGCAATGCTGTTATCCAGTCCCTTGCTGAATTATTAACACACGTGCAAACACTAACAGTCCCTACTTCTCACATATTGTCCATATACTATGACCAACAGAAACGTGTGCAGTGAAATGTAACTTACAAGTTACTTAATTTGATGAACTGGTGTCAATTACAATTTTATAACATGAGAATACAATTACAAATATACAGAAAACATCATTAAAAACATAATAATACAGATAACATTTGTAGGAATACAGGCTTTACAGAAGAATCGAAATAACATATACATCAGTGTTACAGGAATTATGACATAAGTAAATATATAAAAGATCAGAATAACTTTTGAAACATCAACTTTACACATGAGCATTAAAATAAAACAGAATAAATAATGTCTAAGCATATTTACAAGGTAAATAACACATTATCAGAAAAATTCTACGACGTAAATCTTATTAGCTAAACACATAAAGACAAGAAAAACACAAATTCACAAAGTGTAATAACACAAGGGGAAAGGACAGGGATTGTTTTACTGCAGTATTTTGCAAAAAAAAAAAAAAACATTCTTTACTTCTTGGAAATCTCCCTTCGTTCTTCATTATTCCCAAAAAGTCCTACCTATACCTCCTTTCTGTATTCTATTCATATTTCTTTCAAAATAATTATTTCTCATTGTACAATACTCATTCTGGCCCAAATCTTTGTCATATAACTTCTCAATGCATTTCTTCCAATTCATCACAACTCGTTCTCTTATATAGCCTACCCCATTTTAAGCTAACTTAAATCTACTGAGCTCAGATGCTAAACTAAGGGACGAGGCAATGCAGCAGCACAAAACAATTAACACAAACAGCAATGACAAAAAAATGGAAATTTGCAAAGCAAGCTACAGTAAATCTAAATTACCAAGCAATGCAACATTACAACTAATATGAGCCAATGTGCAGCAACAAGAAAAATAAATCAGTAGTAAAACTAGCTTAACAGAGTAATACAAAGTGAAATTTAGTATCACTATGCTTGCAAACAGCAGCAGCAAATGCTGTAGCTTATACCTAAACATGACAAAGCTCAAGCAGAAAAAATAGTACACTAAAGACAACAATGCATATAAGGGAAACGTCTATTCACATCTTAATGTCTATGTAATTAAAGTGGTGTACCATAAAAACTTATTCTATGAAATAAATTACCAACTATTGTAAAGAAAATTATGTATGCAGTTCCTGTGAAGGGAAATGTCTTTTTGTGCTCCATCATTTTTTTGGAAATATATCACAAAACTATTATTTACTGGATCTGTAGACAGAAAATATTTATATTAGTACATCTATAAAATTTTATTTTAACCAATGCTGCAGTGCAGCTAGAAACTAGATATTAATCAAAATAGGGAAAGCAAGGCGTGAAACGTCAATCATTAGCCATATGGCATTTCATAAGTTAGTAGAAATTCTCTCAATTCTCGTATAAAGACACTTGTCATAATCAGGTGTGCAGATGTACGAATATTTCCCATCAGTTCATAAGCATTTCAGTAAGTAGCATAAAGTACGAGTAATCTTATGTTTTCAAGTAATGAGCGCGTCATATTTGCGATGCTTTCTACAAAGGAACGTCAATAGCGAGGATAATGGCCCCTTTCTTTTTTTTTCTCTCCACCTAATGGCTTTCTTTTGTCAGACGACTACCTTTCAGCTGGACGACCAAAACGCATTGTGTTAAGGTCACTTACCTTTCTTAACGAAATATTTACGACAGCAGTTTGCTACAGTGACAGTCTCATATAAAAATTTCACAGGTCGAGAATTTGCGTTACAAATGTGTAGAAACAAAATCCTGTAAATATAACAGTGTCCAAAAAATTTTCGCCGGCATTGTGATACATTCACGCATATACACACATTTCATAACTCTTAAAGTACGATTCTTGGTTTCCAACAACCTTTTTCACAAACCAGAGTCCCTAACCACTACTCATTATTCCTTACCTTATTCGTTGACACTTCTTCAATATTTCATCATTACAGATATGTAGCATAATCAAATAACTCATATAGCATCAGCTTACTGATCATAAACATACCGCAACAGCATAATACACATAGTCATCGTAATAATAACATCATAACACTTCAGTCAACTCTCAAAATCGTCGTAGCTTCCTCCAATAATTTCAAAACCTAAAAAAATTCACTGCTCATGTCAAAAGTGTTATCTGCCTCAAACGCACCTCAAAAATCATGATCCCATACCAAATTCATCATTCAAAGCTCTCACAGTATCACAATGGTTCCGAAAAAATATGAACAGTTTACAAAGTACAGACAAAATACAATTTCATAAGTGTGAAGTTATCCAACTGTGTAATTACGTAAACATCTGTCACTGATGTAGTAAAAAAAAATGTTTATCTCTCAGTTACATGATCAGATAGCTGTGTAATTTATGTATTAGGGAAATATGGTACCGATGTGTAAAGTTGTATAAGCAAATACCATATTAACTAGGGCTCCTTGTGCTTGCCAAACACATGGTACACAAAGTAAGCGTGTACCCCCCTCAGGATTAATGTAATTATACCCTCAGGTGTTACAGATTGCAGCAATGGAATGAAATCTATCACGGAAAACTTTCTTTGTAATTCAAAATTTTTTTAAAAATAAATGTTTTAAGTACAAAATTAATCACTGAAATGCGTGTCCTGTAGCACTAACCTGTGCGGCTTGTTGTAAGATAATATCTGTGGAACTGTCGTAGTTATCGTCCTCCGAAAGCTAAGTTCCGCAAAAGTCAATGTACTTACCTCATGATAAACAAAAGTGAAATGCTTTGCGTATAGATATCGCAGTTATTATTCTTATTGGCGTGATGACGAAAGTACTGTACAGTAACGTATTGTTGTGCCATGAAAAAGGCTGTCTCATTATTGCTATACCACAAAAAATACTATTAAAACATGTTTTACTTTCCAAAATAATGCAGAAAAACTGTGCAGATATAAAATAGAAACACCGCAAAAGCAACATTGCAAATTGTCACTCATTAGTAGCGTCGTGATAAAACCGTGTAGTTGTCACATAAACTAACCACTGTATCGACTGGTATCTCACAGAAAGTACTTTAAATCCAGAATGTATTTTCAAGTAAACCAAAATGTTTCATGTTAACAGTTTCTAAGTCCGACAAAGCATACTAGAAATGTGAAGTGAAAAGTTTTATGGCAAAGACAAAGTTAAACAGCAGATTATCATTCAATAAACGGTTTTACATGTGAAATGTGGTGTAAACCTTTACTCTTCCTAGTACGCAGACTTTCAACTGAAAAGCAATTGTCATGTTTTATACGTCGGTAAGAAATGCTAAATCTTTTCTCAAGGTTAGTGTCTGTGTTATTTTTCTCTGGGCCAGCCGGCGCAGGTGGCTGCCTGCGGTGCGAGTCATTGTCTGTTCCTTTATTGGCGCGCGTCGTTATTGGGATTAGGAGACCTAGCTTCTACAAATTCACGTTGTCGAAAGTGCCCTGCTCTGTTTGATTTCCGCCAGTTCTGATGCAATTCAGGTCTGTCGTTACGATCATATTGTCTGTCGTCATGTCGGTAGATTCCATAGTTTCTTTCTTGTCGGTCATGTGGTGGAGAATTTCTTCCTGAATCGTAACTGCGCGCTGAACTGTTGCGTCTGAAGTTATTCTGTCTCCCTTGATAATAATTGTTTTGGTTCCCATGTTGTCTGTTTCTAAGGTAATCTCTGTCATATTCATTACTACGGAAATGCGATCTTTCTCTGTAACTATTGTTACTCTGCCAGTGGTTGTCATATGGGTGGTGTCTGTTTTGTTCACGCTTTGCGTTGTAAGAATAGCCTTTTCGTGTCCAGTTATTACTTCTGTCGTCACGGAATTGTGACGGATGTGACCTGTAATGATTGTTTTCCTGTTTTCGCATCCCGCGAATGTCAGTGTCAATTTCCAGTTCTTGTAAGAGTCCCTGAAAAGCTTCAATGTCGTCTTTGCAACGTCCTGCTAAAATAATATGTCGTAAATGTTCAGGCAATTTGATTAAGCAAATGCGTATGAGTTCTGAGGGGCTGCATGGGTTTGAAAGATACTGATTCTTATGCAACATGTCTTCAAAATATTTGACAAGACTGGAAAATTCAGATTGTTCAAAGTGTTTCATCATCATGATGCTATGTTTTACTCGGTCTTGTGTAGCTTGAGACCAATATGCTGAGAGGAAGGCATGATAAAAATCTCCTTCATTGTGGCAATCGTGAATGACCGATCGCATTCCTACAGTTGGTTCATTCTCCAAGTAGCCACACATAAATCCTAATCTGTGCTCTAATGACCAGTTGGGAGGAAAACAATGAGAGAATTGATGAAGCCATGCTCATGGATGAATGTCGTTGCCAGAATTCTTAAATGTTTTGAATTTACGTGTAGTAATGAACAGCTTATAGTCAAAATCATCATGTCGGCGAGTCGCATATCGGTCATTGTTAGGTCGTGTCGGCCGTTCCATCTCAAAATTCGGTGCACATTGCCAATTTCTTCCATAACTTCCGAAATGCCCTGTGTTATTATTTTGCGGCTTTTCCGTATTTCTAAGTCCCTCTTCCCATGTTGGAGCGCGAGTGTCCTCTGAAATACGTAATTCTTGTATTACCTGTGTCAGCTGATCTTGTACTTCCCGGATTTCCCTTTGGTGTTGCGTATTTATTTGATTCTGATTTTGTTTGAATTTCCTAATTTTTTCGCACTCTTATGTGTCATTAAAGACTACCGGTTTTGTGTCATTCAGATTATCATCTACCTTCGTAGATAAATTAGTGAACTGATCCGAAAGTTCGGCTACTTTCTCCGATAGTGTACTTATTTTCTCAGTGTGATTTTCTGAACCAAGTTTCAGAGTATCTACTGTGTCCTTTAAGTTTTCCTGAGTTTTTGCAAGTTGCGTAACCGAATCGGTAGATGCAACTGAGTCAATTTTAGCTTGCAAAGTCTCATGATTTTCATAAACAATAGTTTGCAGTTCTTTTATGGCTGCTTCGTGATTCTGTAATGCTATTTCATGCCGCGAAAAAATAGGTTGAAAATGCTCACAAATTTGTGTTTTTACGTCATTACTAACTTTTTGGCATTTCGATTCAATGTTATGTAACTCAGTAGTTAAATCTTCACGTGTTTGTTCAAGAGTTTGTTCCAATGAGTCTAACTTTTGAAGCTGTTGCTGTGTTTGTCTCTGATTTTGTTCCATTGTGCCTAACTTTTGAAGATTTTGTTCCATTATGTCTAACTTTTGAAGCTTTTGTCCCATTTGTTGCATTAATTGTAATAACAATGCACTGGTGTCCGAAACATGTTCCACTGTGCTATTCGGCAATGCATTTGAACCGGCAATATTCGCAGTTTGAAAAGCAGAAAATGTGTCTTGACTTATTTGAGAAATCGGTGAGGACGCAAAACCTGAATCTACAGTATTTGCAAGATTGTGTCCTGTCATTTCGGATTCCTGAGGCAAGCTGTTGCCGACCGATCGATCGATAATGCTTCCCTGTTCACTAATTGTTTCACTGTCTACACCATTGTTTGCAGCCCGCTCCATTTCCCTATGCACAATTACCGAATTACTACTTTGAACATCAGTTAATTCATTACTCGGTGGCGCTAACACACTGCTTTCGTTTTCACTGTCATTTCTCAGTTTACTTTGGAGCCTAGTATTACGTTTTTCACACGCCATTATTGTCACAATATTTCTCACGACTACACAGAAAAACACAATTTGAAGAGCAAAAATAAGAGAACACCTTAACATAGCACTGAAAATAATATCTAGTTAATTGCAGCTGCGAAATACTTGGTGCAGATCTACATGCATGCCACAACTGTTTTACTGTACAACAATGAAAGACTGCAACTACAAAGGAGATTTTCTCTACAATTACGCGCTAGCAATAAACAAAATATACACTAATTACACAAACTACAAGAAAAAATCAGAAGATTCCAGTGAGATATCCTCGGCTAAGGGTCGACATACGAAACGTCCCTTTTGAAAAATTATACAAGACTGTGCTTTAACTGACACACAATATTTTTTAGCGCAACGCAATCTGACTTTCAATAATCCCTACAAAAGAATGGCCCTGTCTAATATTAACCTATACGTTTCACAAATCACTTACCTCACAAAAATCTTCGTTACTCGAACTACTGCAATACAGCGAGCGCCACTACTGCCAGCTAAATAAAAGATTCAAACTAAGGAAGGCACTAACTACTGATAGGCATAGCAAATGAAAGATTTTAATAGAGAACAAACACTGTATTTACCTTAATAGTCATATTATATATAGCAGTTCATGACAGTCTTACAAATTTCAAAACTCCCCCATCTCTCTCCCCACATCCATCACTGCTGGCGGCTCACCTCCAACTGCGCAAAGCTACGCGCTGTTCACAGCCAGCTGCCTAACACTACAATGGCGAGTATTACAACAATGCAAAGCAGCCACAGACTGCACACAGCACAGCCAGTGATTTTCATACAGAGGTGGCGTTACCAATAAAAAAACCTAAATAGCCTACTTACGTAGCCCCCATGCTCCCCACAAAAAATTTTACAAATTGTTTTGGACAGTGGCCAATAATGATTTGATAAAATTTTTTTTATAATTACTATACCAAAGATATCAATTGCACACTTATTGATACAATGTTGGTCAAATGCTAAACTTTCTCACAGTCCATAAAGACAGTCCTAATCGTTCATCAAAGTAAAATAGCAGTGTTTTACTCAAAGTCTGAGCAGTAAAAGAAAATGCACACAGAAGTAATGGATTTCCATGCAGTCTTGAACAAATAGCGTTGTCCTTCCAACGGAAAGACAGTGCTGACTCTCGACATGCAGACAGGTCATGGGCCGCAACAGAGTAAACCCACAGCGGAGTCAGTCGACGTTTTGAAGAGTATTGGTGGGTAGGTCATCACAGAGCAGACCCACTGTAGTCCTGGTAGAGATTATGGTATTGGTGGGCCACCAGAGGTGCAGACCCACTGCAGTCCTTGTAGAAATAATGGTATCGATGGATTATCAAAGATGTAGACCCACTGTAGTCCTTGTAGAGATGGCCAGCAGCCATCTGTTGTGACTGTTCAGGTGCACAATCACCATTGAAGAGTTTTGCGAATAATATAGCAAGTCCATAACCACAACTTGTGCACTCACAAAGTTTTTGGAATTGTCCTTAGAACCAGCAATGCTGTTATTCAGTCCCTTGCTGAATTATTAACACACGTGCAAACACTAACAGTCCCTACTTCTCACATATTGTCCATATACTATGACCAACAGAAACGTGTGCAGTGAAATGTAACTTACAAGTTACTTAATTTGATGAACTGGTGTCAATTACAATTTTATAACATGAGAATACAATTACAAATATACAGAAAACATCATTAAAAACAAATAATACAGATAACATTTGTAGGAATACAGGCTTTACAGAAGAATCGAAATAACATATACATCAGTGTTACAGGAATTATGACATAAGTAAATACATAAAAGATCAGAATAACTTTTGAAACATCAACTTTACACATGAGCATTAAAATAAAACAGAATAAATAATGTCTAAGCATATTTACAAGGTAAATAACACATTATCAGAAAAATTCTACGACGTAAATCTTATTAGCTAAACACATAAAGACAAGAAAAACACAAATTCACAAAGTGTAGTAACACAAGGGGAAAGGACAGGGATTGTTTTACTGCAGTATTTTGCAAAAAAAAAAAAACATTCTTTACTTCTTGGAAATCTCCCTTCGTTCTTCATTATTCCCAAAAAGTCCTACCTATACCTCCTTTCTGTATTCTATTCATATTTCTTTCAAAATAATTATTTCTCATTGTACAATACTCATTCTGGCCCAAATCTTTGTCATATAACTTCTCAATGCATTTCTTCCAATTCATCACAACTCGTTCTCTTATATAGCCTACCCCATTTTAAGCTAACTTAAATCTACTGAGCTCAGATGCTAAACTAAGGGACGAGGCAATGCAGCAGCACAAAACAATTAACACAAACAGCAATGACAAAAAAATGGAAATTTGCAAAGCAAGCTACAGTAAATCTAAATTACCAAGCAATGCAACATTACAACTAATATGAGCCAATGTGCAGCAACAAGAAAAATAAATCAGTAGTAAAACTAGCTTAACAGAGTAATACAAAGTGAAATTTAGTATCACTATGCTTGCAAACAGCAGCAGCAAATGCTGTAGCTTATACCTAAACATGACAAAGCTCAAGCAGAAAAAATAGTACACTAAAGACAACAATGCATATAAGGGAAACGTCTATTCACATCTTAATGTCTATGTAATTAAAGTGGTGTACCATAAAAACTTATTCTATGAAATAAATTACCAACTATTGTAAAGAAAATTATGTATGCAGTTCCTGTGAAGGGAAATGTCTTTTTGTGCTCCATCATTTTTTTGGAAATATATCACAAAACTATTATTTACTGGATCTGTAGACAGAAAATATTTATATTAGTACATCTATAAAATTTTATTTTAACCAATGCTGCAGTGCAGCTAGAAACTAGATATTAATCAAAATAGGGAAAGCAAGGCGTGAAACGTCAATCATTAGCCATATGGCATTTCATAAGTTAGTAGAAATTCTCTCAATTCTCGTATAAAGACACTTGTCATAATCAGGTGTGCAGATGTACGAATATTTCCCATCAGTTCATAAGCATTTCAGTAAGTAGCATAAAGTACGAGTAATCTTATGTTTTCAAGTAATGAGCGCGTCATATTTGCGATGCTTTCTACAAAGGAACGTCAATAGCGAGGATAATGGCCCCTTTCTTTTTTTTTCTCTCCACCTAATGGCTTTCTTTTGTCAGACGACTACCTTTCAGCTGGACGACCAAAACGCATTGTGTTAAGGTCACTTACCTTTCTTAACGAAATATTTACGACAGCAGTTTGCTACAGTGACAGTCTCATATAAAAATTTCACAGGTCGAGAATTTGCGTTACAAATGTGTAGAAACAAAATCCTGTAAATATAACAGTGTCCAAAAAATTTTCGCCGGCATTGTGATACATTCACGCATATACACACATTTCATAACTCTTAAAGTACGATTCTTGGTTTCCAACAACCTTTTTCACAAACCAGAGTCCCTAACCACTACTCATTATTCCTTACCTTATTCGTTGACACTTCTTCAATATTTCATCATTACAGATATGTAGCATAATCAAATAACTCATATAGCATCAGCTTACTGATCATAAACATACCGCAACAGCATAATACACATAGTCATCGTAATAATAACATCATAACACTTCAGTTAACTCTCAAAATCGTCGTAGCTGCCTCCAATAATTTCAAAACCTAAAAAAATTCACTGCTCATGTCAAAAGTGTTATCTGCCTCAAACGCACCTCAAAAATCATGATCCCATACCAAATTCATCATTCAAAGCTCTCACAGTATCACAATGGTTCCGAAAAAATATGAACAGTTTACAAAGTACAGACAAAATACAATTTCATAAGTGTGAAGTTATCCAACTGTGTAATTACGTAAACATCTGTCACTGATGTAGTAAAAAAAATGTTTATCTCTCAGTTACATGATCAGATAGCTGTGTAATTTATGTATTAGGGAAATATGGTACCGATGTGTAAAGTTGTATAAGCAAATACCATATTAACTAGGGCTCCTTGTGCTTGCCAAACACATGGTACACAAAGTAAGCGTGTACCCCCCTCAGGATTAATGTAATTATACCCTCAGGTGTTACAGATTGCAGCAATGGAATGAAATCTATCACGGAAAACTTTCTTTGTAATTCAAAATTTTTTTAAAAATAAATGTTTTAAGTACAAAATTAATCACTGAAATGCGTGTCCTGTAGCACTAACCTGTGCGGCTTGTTGTAAGATAATATCTGTGGAACTGTCGTAGTTATCGTCCTCCGAAAGCTAAGTTCCGCAAAAGTCAATGTACTTACCTCATGATAAACAAAAGTGAAATGCTTTGCGTATAGATATCGCAGTTATTATTCTTATTGGCGTGATGACGAAAGTACTGTACAGTAACGTATTGTTGTGCCATGAAAAAGGCTGTCTCATTATTGCTATACCACAAAAAATACTATTAAAACATGTTTTACTTTCCAAAATAATGCAGAAAAACTGTGCAGATATAAAATAGAAACACCGCAAAAGCAACATTGCAAATTGTCACTCATTAGTAGCGTCGTGATAAAACCGTGTAGTTGTCACATAAACTAACCACTGTATCGACTGGTATCTCACAGAAAGTACTTTAAATCCAGAATGTATTTTCAAGTAAACCAAAATGTTTCATGTTAACAGTTTCTAAGTCCGACAAAGCATACTAGAAATGTGAAGTGAAAAGTTTTATGGCAAAGACAAAGTTAAACAGCAGATTATCATTCAATAAACGGTTTTACATGTGAAATGTGGTGTAAACCTTTACTCTTCCTAGTACGCAGACTTTCAACTGAAAAGCAATTGTCATGTTTTATACGTCGGTAAGAAATGCTAAATCTTTTCTCAAGGTTAGTGTCTGTGTTATTTTTCTCTGGGCCAGCCGGCGCAGGTGGCTGCCTGCGGTGCGAGTCATTGTCTGTTCCTTTATTGGCGCGCGTCGTTATTGGGATTAGGAGACCTAGCTTCTACAAATTCACGTTGTCGAAAGTGCCCTGCTCTGTTTGATTTCCGCCAGTTCTGATGCAATTCAGGTCTGTCGTTACGATCATATTGTCTGTCGTCATGTCGGTAGATTCCATAGTTTCTTTCTTGTCGGTCATGTGGTGGAGAATTTCTTCCTGAATCGTAACTGCGCGCTGAACTGTTGCGTCTGAAGTTATTCTGTCTCCCTTGATAATAATTGTTTTGGTTCCCATGTTGTCTGTTTCTAAGGTAATCTCTGTCATATTCATTACTACGGAAATGCGATCTTTCTCTGTAACTATTGTTACTCTGCCAGTGGTTGTCATATGGGTGGTGTCTGTTTTGTTCACGCTTTGCGTTGTAAGAATAGCCTTTTCGTGTCCAGTTATTACTTCTGTCGTCACGGAATTGTGACGGATGTGACCTGTAATGATTGTTTTCCTGTTTTCGCATCCCGCGAATGTCAGTGTCAATTTCCAGTTCTTGTAAGAGTCCCTGAAAAGCTTCAATGTCGTCTTTGCAACGTCCTGCTAAAATAATATGTCGTAAATGTTCAGCCAATTTGATTAGGCAAATGCGTATGAGTTCTGAGGGGCTGTATGGGTTTGAAAGATACTGATTCTTATGCAACATGTCTTCAAAATATTTGACAAGACTGGAAAATTCAGATTGTTCAAAGTGTTTCATCATCATGATGCTATGTTTTACTCGGTCTTGTGTAGCTTGAGACCAATATGCTGAGAGGAAGGCATGATAAAAATCTCCTTCATTGTGGCAATCGTGAATGACCGATCGCATTCCTACAGTTGGTTCATTCTCCAAGTAGCCACACATAAATCCTAATCTGTGCTCTAATGACCAGTTGGGAGGAAAACAATGAGAGAATTGATGAAGCCATGCTCATGGATGAATGTCGTTGCCAGAATTCTTAAATGTTTTGAATTTACGTGTAGTAATGAACAGCTTATAGTCAAAATCATCATGTCGGCGAGTCGCATATCGGTCATTGTTAGGTCGTGTCGGCCGTTCCATCTCAAAATTCGGTGCACATTGCCAATTTCTTCCATAACTTCCGAAATGCCCTGTGTTATTATTTTGCGGCTTTTCCGTATTTCTAAGTCCCTCTTCCCATGTTGGAGCGCGAGTGTCCTCTGAAATACGTAATTCTTGTATTACCTGTGTCAGCTGATCTTGTACTTCCCGGATTTCCCTTTGGTGTTGCGTATTTATTTGATTCTGATTTTGTTTGAATTTCCTAATTTTTTCGCACTCTTATGTGTCATTAAAGACTACCGGTTTTGTGTCATTCAGATTATCATCTACCTTCGTAGATAAATTAGTGAACTGATCCGAAAGTTCGGCTACTTTCTCCGATAGTGTACTTATTTTCTCAGTGTGATTTTCTGAACCAAGTTTCAGAGTATCTACTGTGTCCTTTAAGTTTTCCTGAGTTTTTGCAAGTTGCGTAACCGAATCGGTAGATGCAACTGAGTCAATTTTAGCTTGCAAAGTTTCATGATTGTCATGAACAATAGTTTGCAGTTCTTTTATGGCTGCTTCGTGATTCTGTAATGCATTTTCATGCCGCGAAAAAATAGGTTGAAAATGCTCACAAATTTGTGTTTTTACGTCATTACTAACTTTTTGGCATTTCGATTCAATGTTATGTAACTCAGTAGTTAAATCTTCACGTGTTTGTTCAAGAGTTTGTTTTATGAGTCTAACTTTTGAAGCTGTTGCTGTGTTTGTCTCTGATTTTGTTCCATTGTGCCTAACTTTTGAAGATTTTGTTCCATTATGTCTAACTTTTGAAGCTTTTGTCCCATTTGTTGCATTAATTGTAATAACAATGCACTGGTGTCCGAAACATGTTCCACTGTGCTATTCGGCAATGCATTTGAACCGGCAATATTCGCAGTTTGAAAAGCAGAAAATGTGTCTTGACTTATTTGAGAAATCGGTGAGGACGCAAAACCTGAATCTACAGTATTTGCAAGATTGTGTCCTGTCATTTCGGATTCCTGAGGCAAGCTGTTGCCGACCGATCGATCGATAATGCTTCCCTGTTCACTAATTGTTTCACTGTCTACACCATTGTTTGCAGCCCGCTCCATTTCCCTATGCACAATTACCGAATTACTACTTTGAACATCAGTTAATTCATTACTCGGTGGCGCTAACACACTGCTTTCGTTTTCACTGTCATTTCTCAGTTTACTTTGGAGCCTAGTATTACGTTTTTCACACGCCATTATTGTCACAATATTTCTCACGACTACACAGAAAAACACAATTTGAAGAGCAAAAATAAGAGAACACCTTAACATAGCACTGAAAATAATATCTAGTTAATTGCAGCTGCGAAATACTTGGTGCAGATCTACATGCATGCCACAACTGTTTTACTGTACAACAATGAAAGACTGCAACTACAAAGGAGATTTTCTCTACAATTACGCGCTAGCAATAAACAAAATATACACTAATTACACAAACTACAAGAAAAAATCAGAAGATTCCAGTGAGATATCCTCGGCTAAGGGTCGACATATGAAACGTCCCTTTTGAAAAATTATACAAGACTGTGCTTTAACTGACACACAATATTTTTTAGCGCAACGCAATCTGACTTTCAATAATCCCTACAAAAGAATGGCCCTGTCTAATATTAACCTATACGTTTCACAAATCACTTACCTCACAAAAATCTTCGTTACTCGAACTACTGCAATACAGCGAGCGCCACTACTGCCAGCTAAATAAAAGATTCAAACTAAGGAAGGCACTAACTACTGATAGGCATAGCAAATGAAAGATTTTAATAGAGAACAAACACTGTATTTACCTTAATAGTCATATTATATATAGCAGTTCATGACAGTCTTACAAATTTCAAAACTCCCCCATCTCTCTCCCCACATCCATCACTGCTGGCGGCTCACCTCCAACTGCGCAAAGCTACGCGCTGTTCACAGCCAGCTGCCTAACACTACAATGGCGAGTATTGCAACAATGCAAAGCAGCCACAGACTGCACACAGCACAGCCAGTGATTTTCATACAGAGGTGGCGTTACCAATAAAAAAACCTAAATAGCCTACTTACGTAGCCCCCATGCTCCCCACAAAAAATTTTACAAATTGTTTTGGACAGTGGCCAATAATGATTTGATAAAATTTTTTTATAATTACTATACCAAAGATATCAATTGCACACTTATTGATACAATGTTGGTCAAATGCTAAACTTTCTCACAGTCCATAAAGACAGTCCTAATCGTTCATCAAAGTAAAATAGCAGTGTTTTACTCAAAGTCTGAGCAGTAAAAGAAAATGCACACAGAAGTAATGGATTTCCATGCAGTCTTGAACAAATAGCGTTGTCCTTCCAACGGAAAGACAGTGCTGACTCTCGACATGCAGACAGGTCATGGGCCGCAACAGAGTAAACCCACAGCGGAGTCAGTCGACGTTTTGAAGAGTATTGGTGGGTAGGTCATCACAGAGCAGACCCACTGTAGTCCTGGTAGAGATTATGGTATTGGTGGGCCACCAGAGGTGCAGACCCACTGCAGTCCTTGTAGAAATAATGGTATCGATGGATCATCAAAGATGTAGACCCACTGTAGTCCTTGTAGAGATGGCCAGCAGCCATCTGTTGTGACTGTTCAGGTGCACAATCACCATTGAAGAGTTTTGCGAATAATATAGCAAGTCCATAACCACAACTTGTGCACTCACAAAGTTTTTGGAATTGTCCTTAGAACCAGCAATGCTGTTATTCAGTCCCTTGCTGAATTATTAACACACGTGCAAACACTAACAGTCCCTACTTCTCACATATTGTCCATATACTATGACCAACAGAAACGTGTGCAGTGAAATGTAACTTACAAGTTACTTAATTTGATGAACTGGTGTCAATTACAATTTTATAACATGAGAATACAATTACAAATATACAGAAAACATCATTAAAAACATAATAATACAGATAACATTTGTAGGAATACAGGCTTTACAGAAGAATCGAAATAACATATACATCAGTGTTACAGGAATTATGACATAAGTAAATACATAAAAGATCAGAATAACTTTTGAAACATCAACTTTACACATGAGCATTAAAATAAAACAGAATAAATAATGTCTAAGCATATTTACAAGGTAAATAACACATTATCAGAAAAATTCTACGACGTAAATCTTATTAGCTAAACACATAAAGACAAGAAAAACACAAATTCACAAAGTGTAATAACACAAGGGGAAAGGACAGGGATTGTTTTACTGCAGTATTTTGCAAAAAAAAAAAAAACATTCTTTACTTCTTGGAAATCTCCCTTCGTTCTTCATTATTCCCAAAAAGTCCTACCTATACCTCCTTTCTGTATTCTATTCATATTTCTTTCAAAATAATTATTTCTCATTGTACAATACTCATTCTGGCCCAAATCTTTGTCATATAACTTCTCAATGCATTTCTTCCAATTCATCACAACTCGTTCTCTTATATAGCCTACCCCATTTTAAGCTAACTTAAATCTACTGAGCTCAGATGCTAAACTAAGGGACGAGGCAATGCAGCAGCACAAAACAATTAACACAAACAGCAATGACAAAAAAATGGAAATTTGCAAAGCAAGCTACAGTAAATCTAAATTACCAAGCAATGCAACATTACAACTAATATGAGCCAATGTGCAGCAACAAGAAAAATAAATCAGTAGTAAAACTAGCTTAACAGAGTAATACAAAGTGAAATTTAGTATCACTATGCTTGCAAACAGCAGCAGCAAATGCTGTAGCTTATACCTAAACATGACAAAGCTCAAGCAGAAAAAATAGTACACTAAAGACAACAATGCATATAAGGGAAACGTCTATTCACATCTTAATGTCTATGTAATTAAAGTGGTGTACCATAAAAACTTATTCTATGAAATAAATTACCAACTATTGTAAAGAAAATTATGTATGCAGTTCCTGTGAAGGGAAATGTCTTTTTGTGCTCCATCATTTTTTTGGAAATATATCACAAAACTATTATTTACTGGATCTGTAGACAGAAAATATTTATATTAGTACATCTATAAAATTTTATTTTAACCAATGCTGCAGTGCAGCTAGAAACTAGATATTAATCAAAATAGGGAAAGCAAGGCGTGAAACGTCAATCATTAGCCATATGGCATTTCATAAGTTAGTAGAAATTCTCTCAATTCTCGTATAAAGACACTTGTCATAATCAGGTGTGCAGATGTACGAATATTTCCCATCAGTTCATAAGCATTTCAGTAAGTAGCATAAAGTACGAGTAATCTTATGTTTTCAAGTAATGAGCGCGTCATATTTGCGATGCTTTCTACAAAGGAACGTCAATAGCGAGGATAATGGCCCCTTTCTTTTTTTTTCTCTCCACCTAATGGCTTTCTTTTGTCAGACGACTACCTTTCAGCTGGACGACCAAAACGCATTGTGTTAAGGTCACTTACCTTTCTTAACGAAATATTTACGACAGCAGTTTGCTACAGTGACAGTCTCATATAAAAATTTCACAGGTCGAGAATTTGCGTTACAAATGTGTAGAAACAAAATCCTGTAAATATAACAGTGTCCAAAAAATTTTCGCCGGCATTGTGATACATTCACGCATATACACACATTTCATAACTCTTAAAGTACGATTCTTGGTTTCCAACAACCTTTTTCACAAACCAGAGTCCCTAACCACTACTCATTATTCCTTACCTTATTCGTTGACACTTCTTCAATATTTCATCATTACAGATATGTAGCATAATCAAATAACTCATATAGCATCAGCTTACTGATCATAAACATACCGCAACAGCATAATACACATAGTCATCGTAATAATAACATCATAACACTTCAGTTAACTCTCAAAATCGTCGTAGCTGCCTCCAATAATTTCAAAACCTAAAAAAATTCACTGCTCATGTCAAAAGTGTTATCTGCCTCAAACGCACCTCAAAAATCATGATCCCATACCAAATTCATCATTCAAAGCTCTCACAGTATCACAATGGTTCCGAAAAAATATGAACAGTTTACAAAGTACAGACAAAATACAATTTCATAAGTGTGAAGTTATCCAACTGTGTAATTACGTAAACATCTGTCACTGATGTAGTAAAAAAAATGTTTATCTCTCAGTTACATGATCAGATAGCTGTGTAATTTATGTATTAGGGAAATATGGTACCGATGTGTAAAGTTGTATAAGCAAATACCATATTAACTAGGGCTCCTTGTGCTTGCCAAACACATGGTACACAAAGTAAGCGTGTACCCCCCTCAGGATTAATGTAATTATACCCTCAGGTGTTACAGATTGCAGCAATGGAATGAAATCTATCACGGAAAACTTTCTTTGTAATTCAAAATTTTTTTAAAAATAAATGTTTTAAGTACAAAATTAATCACTGAAATGCGTGTCCTGTAGCACTAACCTGTGCGGCTTGTTGTAAGATAATATCTGTGGAACTGTCGTAGTTATCGTCCTCCGAAAGCTAAGTTCCGCAAAAGTCAATGTACTTACCTCATGATAAACAAAAGTGAAATGCTTTGCGTATAGATATCGCAGTTATTATTCTTATTGGCGTGATGACGAAAGTACTGTACAGTAACGTATTGTTGTGCCATGAAAAAGGCTGTCTCATTATTGCTATACCACAAAAAATACTATTAAAACATGTTTTACTTTCCAAAATAATGCAGAAAAACTGTGCAGATATAAAATAGAAACACCGCAAAAGCAACATTGCAAATTGTCACTCATTAGTAGCGTCGTGATAAAACCGTGTAGTTGTCACATAAACTAACCACTGTATCGACTGGTATCTCACAGAAAGTACTTTAAATCCAGAATGTATTTTCAAGTAAACCAAAATGTTTCATGTTAACAGTTTCTAAGTCCGACAAAGCATACTAGAAATGTGAAGTGAAAAGTTTTATGGCAAAGACAAAGTTAAACAGCAGATTATCATTCAATAAACGGTTTTACATGTGAAATGTGGTGTAAACCTTTACTCTTCCTAGTACGCAGACTTTCAACTGAAAAGCAATTGTCATGTTTTATACGTCGGTAAGAAATGCTAAATCTTTTCTCAAGGTTAGTGTCTGTGTTATTTTTCTCTGGGCCAGCCGGCGCAGGTGGCTGCCTGCGGTGCGAGTCATTGTCTGTTCCTTTATTGGCGCGCGTCGTTATTGGGATTAGGAGACCTAGCTTCTACAAATTCACGTTGTCGAAAGTGCCCTGCTCTGTTTGATTTCCGCCAGTTCTGATGCAATTCAGGTCTGTCGTTACGATCATATTGTCTGTCGTCATGTCGGTAGATTCCATAGTTTCTTTCTTGTCGGTCATGTGGTGGAGAATTTCTTCCTGAATCGTAACTGCGCGCTGAACTGTTGCGTCTGAAGTTATTCTGTCTCCCTTGATAATAATTGTTTTGGTTCCCATGTTGTCTGTTTCTAAGGTAATCTCTGTCATATTCATTACTACGGAAATGCGATCTTTCTCTGTAACTATTGTTACTCTGCCAGTGGTTGTCATATGGGTGGTGTCTGTTTTGTTCACGCTTTGCGTTGTAAGAATAGCCTTTTCGTGTCCAGTTATTACTTCTGTCGTCACGGAATTGTGACGGATGTGACCTGTAATGATTGTTTTCCTGTTTTCGCATCCCGCGAATGTCAGTGTCAATTTCCAGTTCTTGTAAGAGTCCCTGAAAAGCTTCAATGTCGTCTTTGCAACGTCCTGCTAAAATAATATGTCGTAA
This sequence comes from Schistocerca nitens, assembly GCF_023898315.1. Taxonomy (NCBI): domain Eukaryota; kingdom Metazoa; phylum Arthropoda; class Insecta; order Orthoptera; family Acrididae; genus Schistocerca; species Schistocerca nitens. The sequence continues at coordinate 703,168,379 of NC_064617.1, read as the reverse complement.
ATGTTCAGGCAATTTGATTAAGCAAATGCGTATGAGTTCTGAGGGGCTGCATGGGTTTGAAAGATACTGATTCTTATGCAACATGTCTTCAAAATATTTGACAAGACTGGAAAATTCAGATTGTTCAAAGTGTTTCATCATCATGATGCTATGTTTTACTCGGTCTTGTGTAGCTTGAGACCAATATGCTGAGAGGAAGGCATGATAAAAATCTCCTTCATTGTGGCAATCGTGAATGACCGATCGCATTCCTACAGTTGGTTCATTCTCCAAGTAGCCACACATAAATCCTAATCTGTGCTCTAATGACCAGTTGGGAGGAAAACAATGAGAGAATTGATGAAGCCATGCTCATGGATGAATGTCGTTGCCAGAATTCTTAAATGTTTTGAATTTACGTGTAGTAATGAACAGCTTATAGTCAAAATCATCATGTCGGCGAGTCGCATATCGGTCATTGTTAGGTCGTGTCGGCCGTTCCATCTCAAAATTCGGTGCACATTGCCAATTTCTTCCATAACTTCCGAAATGCCCTGTGTTATTATTTTGCGGCTTTTCCGTATTTCTAAGTCCCTCTTCCCATGTTGGAGCGCGAGTGTCCTCTGAAATACGTAATTCTTGTATTACCTGTGTCAGCTGATCTTGTACTTCCCGGATTTCCCTTTGGTGTTGCGTATTTATTTGATTCTGATTTTGTTTGAATTTCCTAATTTTTTCGCACTCTTATGTGTCATTAAAGACTACCGGTTTTGTGTCATTCAGATTATCATCTACCTTCGTAGATAAATTAGTGAACTGATCCGAAAGTTCGGCTACTTTCTCCGATAGTGTACTTATTTTCTCAGTGTGATTTTCTGAACCAAGTTTCAGAGTATCTACTGTGTCCTTTAAGTTTTCCTGAGTTTTTGCAAGTTGCGTAACCGAATCGGTAGATGCAACTGAGTCAATTTTAGCTTGCAAAGTCTCATGATTTTCATGAACAATAGTTTGCAGTTCTTTTATGGCTGCTTCGTGTTTCTGTAATGCATTTTCATGCCGCGAAAAAATAGGTTGAAAATGCTCACAAATTTGTGTTTTTACGTCATTACTAGCTTTTTGGCATTTCGATTCAATGTTATGTAACTCAGTAGTTAAATCTTCACGTGTTTGTTCAAGAGTTTGTTCCAATGAGTCTAACTTTTGAAGCTGTTGCTGTGTTTGTCTCTGATTTTGTTCCATTGTGCCTAACTTTTGAAGATTTTGTTCCATTATGTCTAACTTTTGAAGCTTTTGTCCCATTTGTTGCATTAATTGTAATAACAATGCACTGGTGTCCGAAACATGTTCCACTGTGCTATTCGGCAATGCATTTGAACCGGCAATATTCGCAGTTTGAAAAGCAGAAAATGTGTCTTGACTTATTTGAGAAATCGGTGAGGACGCAAAACCTGAATCTACAGTATTTGCAAGATTGTGTCCTGTCATTTCGGATTCCTGAGGCAAGCTGTTGCCGACCGATCGATCGATAATGCTTCCCTGTTCACTAATTGTTTCACTGTCTACACCATTGTTTGCAGCCCGCTCCATTTCCCTATGCACAATTACCAAATTACTACTTTGAACATCAGTTAATTCATTACTCGGTGGCGCTAACACACTGCTTTCGTTTTCACTGTCATTTCTCAGTTTACTTTGGAGCCTAGTATTACGTTTTTCACACGCCATTATTGTCACAATATTTCTCACGACTACACAGAAAAACACAATTTGATGAGCAAAAATAAGAGAACACCTTAACATAGCACTGAAAATAATATCTAGTTAATTGCAGCTGCGAAATACTTGGTGCAGATCTACATGCATGCCACAACTGTTTTACTGTACAACAATGAAAGACTGCAACTACAAAGGAGATTTTCTCTACAATTACGCGCTAGCAATAAACAAAATATACACTAATTACACAAACTACAAGAAAAAATCAGAAGATTCCAGTGAGATATCCTCGGCTAAGGGTCGACATATGAAACGTCCCTTTTGAAAAATTATACAAGACTGTGCTTTAACTGACACACAATATTTTTTAGCGCAACGCAATCTGACTTTCAATAATCCCTACAAAAGAATGGCCCTGTCTAATATTAACCTATACGTTTCACAAATCACTTACCTCACAAAAATCTTCGTTACTCGAACTACTGCAATACAGCGAGCGCCACTACTGCCAGCTAAATAAAAGATTCAAACTAAGGAAGGCACTAACTACTGATAGGCATAGCAAATGAAAGATTTTAATAGAGAACAAACACTGTATTTACCTTAATAGTCATATTATATATAGCAGTTCATGACAGTCTTACAAATTTCAAAACTCCCCCATCTCTCTCCCCACATCCATCACTGCTGGCGGCTCACCTCCAAATGCGCAACGCTACGCGCTGTTCACAGCCAGCTGCCTAACACTACAATGGCGAGTATTACAACAATGCAAAGCAGCCACAGACTGCACACAGCACAGCCAGTGATTTTTATACAGAGGTGGCGTTACCAATAAAAAACCTAAACAGCCTACTTACATGGTTTTCAGTGCTCTTGGTCCATCGTTACACAATACCCTCAGAAAAGAGATTGGCAGATGTGTAGCGCCGCTCTCTTCATCACTTCAGCCGAGGCAAATCGACGACCTCTTAAAACATACTTAATGGACCAAAAAAATGGAAATCCTGCGAAGTGGCATTAACATAATGCATAGGATGTCCGACAAATCGAGATACATATGGTAATGAGTTTTAGTGGTGTCAATGATATTTCATAGACAGGAGTACTTTCTTCCATGAATTCGACACGGATTTTTCTGCGGGGATCTACAGTGTATTATGGTCACAAGAAGGGCTAACTCAGTTGCAAAATATGTGATGGATATGACATGAATTCCATCAGTTCTGAGTCAGTGTTCAATTTTAAAAGCTTTCTCTGTTTCTCTCTGCATTCGAGCTAATGTCTAAACTACACATCTTACCAGTGGAGTGATGATTAAACTGGGACAGTATTTCTGTATCTGCCTGAATAAAGGACCGGTTGAGAATGGAGAACTGCATTACTTCTATTGCTTTGCTAACTGAATTCCAGTGCCTGTGTCAACCGTGGGTGTGTGATCAGTAATCCTGATGCCACTGTCGGCCTTTACGTATGACTAGAATTGCTTTGGATTCTATGGCGTGTCCGCTGTGCTATGGTACTTACTGAAGCCTTGACGCGTTGCCCTTTTGGGACATCTGAACGCATTTCATTCAGCATCTCTCTGTCTACGTCTTTGGTTTGCTTTACAGCTGTTACGTAGTTGTCGCATTTTCTTTGGAAGTTATCTACAGGTACAGTATACCATGGACGGTATCTCCCATCATTAACTGGTCTACTAGGAGCATGTACATCCAGACTGGAACCACAGTTTCTCTTTGTGACCTTAACGAGGACAAAATGTTTGTACTTTCTCCTTGAGGTGTGACTCCTCTGACTCTGTCTACTTTCACCGAACACATAAATCACTATATTTGTTTCAGTTGCTGTTTTTGCTTCGGTAATAACTGTTACTACAACTCACTCGTACCACTGATACCCGTTTCAATGTGTGCACCTTCTGAGGCCCCCAATATTCCATACAGAATTTTGTACAATTTATTTATGATTACACCGTTTACATAGCACAGTAGTGCAGTGACATAACTTTGAATAGCTGTACCTTTGATATTATTCTAGAGCGTATATTTCTAAATTTATAATTTCATTTTTAATACTAGAACTTTTCTGTGTTGCCTACATGACCGTCTCTAATTATGCGGAACATAGTCCCCTTGATTCTCAGAAAACGAACATTTTGTGCCTGGATAACTTCAAAATGATTTATAATCAATCTATGAGATATTTTTAATAATTAATATGCATTTAATATGGAATAATGAATATAACAAAAATTAAAATGAGTTAGTAATTAAAGAGAATAAAAAAATAGCTTCGTGATGCAGCTATTACTAACCGACCGCCGTACTTCCACAATTTATTGCAGAATAGAAAGTGTAGTCTTTATCGATCCTTTGTTCGCACTTGCACGTAACACGTTGGGTTTTATATATCGTCGGCACATGGGAAGAAGAATCCACGAGACATCCAGCGATTCACGGATGGACCCGTGTCCTTCAATATATCACATGTGTGGTTAGTGTGGTCTTCTTTTTGTTAAGGTTCTGCATGTAGCACTTGAAGACATGATCTGCCATCGTACCTGTTAAAGCAGATCGGAGACGATGGAACTGTAGCTTCGTGACTTTCCTTGCCTCTGTTTGTGCTTATGCACTGTTCTTTCCGTGATGGCAAATTTCTGTTCCTCTTTTTTTTGTCAATCCATCCTCGTTGATAATTAAAAGATGGAACATTTTTAGCGTTGCGTAGATGATGAGGTTTTTAGAGACGGAGCACATGGTAGAACCACAGGAATAAATCGATCGTCCCCTTTCACAGGAACCAGAACTCAACTTCAGCACATTAGGGAAGTCACTGGAAACCTAAATATGGATGGCTGGATGGGGATCTGAAGTGCTGTCCTCCTCAATTGGATGCCAGTATGCTAACTACTGCCTTAACCACCTTGCTCAGTACTTCATTTATGAGTTTTTGTGATCCGCCACTGCAAGGCGGCTTCCTACCTTTCTGTCATTGTATTGTATTGTATGGAACTGGGGACCTAGAAACGACGTAGAGGTTCCGTCCCCGCCGTAGCACTCGGTGGTTCACAACCTCACAACAGGCTACAGCAGCCGACTGGTTAGCATTCAAGCCCCGTAACCATTGAGTGGCTGGATCGAGTCCCGTTGTTCAGTTTTTTTTTTTTTTTCGCACAGTCATTTTCTTTACTATTTATGTTACAATTGATATAATGGGAAAAATACGTGTAATCGGATGAACTTTTATTAAATTTACAGTGTTATTTCGCAGTCTACAAATTTTTATTATCACAAATAATATAATTTACTATCGACTAGTACACGACCAAACACATAAAGTGATACTGAAAATGCATGGTTGTCCGTGTCTTCAAAATAGTTCGTATTTAATCGAAAGAGAACGAGAAATTGCTTCTCGTGAAGACGCTATTAAAATACAGTCGATACTGCATGACCAATTAGCAGGGCCGATATTTAAGGAAATGCTGCGTTATGCATGGTTTTCTTCCAAATTATCGTCTGAAAGAGAGGTTTTTGAAAATGTTAACGAGGTTCGTTTCCCCACGGAAAACCTCAAAAGACCTTGCGTATGCGGAAACATAGCATTTATTCAATGCAGCTGGTGCCGTTTAACTTTATGTTTTGCATGTTTTTACGAAAAATGCCACCGTGCAACTTGTACTCGTAATGTCGAAATTGATGATTAATTGTACGTCTTTCGAAAACCGTCTGTGCCGCTCATAAACTTGGAGGTAACAAGTCGCTACGGGCTCCTTCCAGATATGAGGGATTTCTCAAATCACGGACAAGCATACATATTCAGTATCACTTTATGCGTTTGGTCGTTTACTGGTCGATAGTTATGAACATTACATTATTTGTGATAATAATAATTTGTAGACTGCCAAATAACATTGTAAATTTAATAAAAGTTCATCCTATTACACGTATTTTTCCCATTATATCAATTGTAATATAAATAGTAAAGAAAATGACTGTGTTGAAAATAAAAAGAAACTGACGAACGGGACTCGATCCTTCGATTACAGGGCTTGAACGCGAACCACTCGGCTGCTGCCGCTTCAAGGTAAAAATGGCCACGCACAGGTATATATTTGAGGACCGAAATTATCTTGCGATTTTCTCAATAACCCTTGAGAAGTACGCGCTACTGCTTACATATTTTGTTGTCCTCATGGGGTACTACGAGTATGCGAAATTTCCAGTAAATCCGCATTCCAAACGTCGTGGCCTCCCCTTGTCAGTCACTCGTAGTAACTCCAGCTCTTCTTTCCTCCTGCCGTATTTCTAATTTCTTCGAAGAAAATGTCTTTTTTTATTTCGTTTAGTTTACGATATAGCCTTTCTTCTTTCAGTGTTACAGGATGTGATCCTAGCAGAAATTACTGTTGTCATCTGTCTCTGAAAGGAGAGGAGGGGAGGGCGGGGATCGTCTTGTCCATCACCTCCCACCTCCGATCACCGACCGCCTCCGGTGAATCACTGCCCCCGACATTTGTAAAAATTCCTCCTCTGCCCAACTTCCAATCTTTTCGAAATTACTGGTAGATAGGCTGACTCTGTTATATCGACAACGTGACGGCCGAGAACTGTAACAGATTGTTTTTTAAAAAAAATCGGGGAGAAGACTGAAAACTTACGCACTGTAGTGTGCCACTCGAGTTCTGATAATACACCGAAAATTAATTATATACACACGTTGATTAAAAATTGTATTTTCTACTACGTCACAAATGCGAAAATCGTAAGCCTGCCGTCACACATAACAGAAATTTTTTGAATAACCTAAACCCTGACTTGTGCCCCTTCGTTACGATTTAATTGCCCTATGGTCAATATAATATATAAATAATTATTATACACCAGGGAACCTAAGTTTGGAACTGAGTTGCATTTTTTACTTTTAGGATTTGGAATATTCTGATGTTTCTGATGAATGTTTACCATATTTCTAGACAGTACACATTTCATTTCTGCTAATAACAAATAGTGATACCTCCTTTTGGGGTGTCATTCGCCGACTCACACCAGCCCAGGAGAAAGCCGGACAGACCCCACGCGGCGAGCGGCGGAGAAGCGGACAGTGGAGCCATTCTGCAACCACACAGCGGGCAGCCGAGCGGACTCCCTCGCCTCGCTTAAGAATGGACACATTGCGAAGAGCCTGGAGGACAATGAGAAGCGTGTCGAAAACTGATGACCCCCTGAAGCCATTAGGATGGGACATCACAAATGTACGCGCAAAAGCATGTGAGTTCTTGTGGCTTGGCAGCATTCGTTTTACGCGCCTTAGAAAGCAGTAATGTGCCGACAATTCCAGCACTCCACTGTCACTGGGAGGTGCGTACACAAAGCGCGAAGAATTCGCACAGGCAAGCATGTGAAAGAAAGTCTGCCTTTTTAAAAAGGCGTTTTCTGGGCAGTAAGGACATTGTACTTGAGGACAATTTCTGGAAATGGAAGAGGATGTAGATGAAGATGAAATGGGAGATACGATACTGCGTGAAGAGTTTAACAGAGCACTGAAAGACCTGAGTCGAAACAAGGCCCCCGGGAGTAGACAACAATCCATTGGAACTACTGACGGCATTGGGAGAGCCAGTCATGACAAAACTCTACCATCTGGTGAGCAAGATGTATGAGACAGGCGAAATAGCCTCAGACTTCAAGAAGAATATAATAATTCCAATCCCAAAGAAAGCAGGTGTTGACACATGTGAAAATTACCAAACTATCAGTTTAATAAGTCACAGCTGCAAAATACTAACGCGAATTCTTTACAGACGAATGGAAAAACTGGTAGAAGCGGACCTCGGGGAAGATCAGTTTGGATTCCGCAGAAATGTTGGAACACGTGAGGCAATACTGACCTTACGACGTATCTTAGAAACTAGATTAAGGAAAGGCAAACCTACATTTCTGGCATTTGTAGACTTAGAGAAAGCTTTTGACAATGTTGAATGGAATACTCTCTTTCAAATTCTAAAGGTGGCAGGGGTAAAATACAGGGAGCGAAAGGCTATTTACAATTTGTACAGAAATCAGATGGCAGTTATAAGAATCGAGGGGCATGAAAAGGAAGCAGCGGTTGGGAAGGGAGTGAGACAGGGTTGTAGCCTCTCCCCGATGTTATTCAATCTGTATATTGAGCAAGCAGTAAAGGAAACTAAAGAAAAATTCGGGGTAGGTATAAAAATCCATGGAGAAGAAATAAAAACTTTGAGGTTCGCCGATGACATTGTAGTACTGTCGGAGGCAGCAAATGACTTGGAAGAGCAGTTGAACGGAATGGACTGTGTCTTTAAAGGAGGATATCAGATAAACATCAACAAAAGCAAAACGAGGATAATGGAATGTAGTCGAATGAAGTCAGGTGATGCTGAGGGAATTAGATTAGGAAATGAGACACTTAAAGTAGTAAAGGAGTTTTGCTATTTGGGGAGCAAAATAACTGATGATGGTCGAAGTAGAGAGGATATAAAATGTAGACTGGCAATGGAAAGGAAAACGTTTCCGAAGAAGAGAAATTTGTTAACATCGAGTATAGATTTAAGTGTCAGGAAGTCGTTTCTGAAAGTATATGTATGGAGTGTAGCCATGTATGGAAGTGAAACATGGACGATAAATAGTTTGGACAAAAAGAGAATAGAGGCTTTCGAAATGTGGTGCTACAGAAGAATACTGAACATTAGATGGGTAGATCACATAACTAATGAGGAGGTATTGAATAGGATTGGGGAAAAGAGGAATTTTTGGCACAATTTGACAAGAAGAAGGGGCCGGTTGGTGGACATGTTCTGAAGCATCAAGGGATCACTAATTTAGCATTGGAGGGCAGCGTGGAGGGTAAAAATCGTAGAGGGAGACCAAGAGATGAATACACTAGGCAGATTCAGATGTAAGTTGCAGTGGGTACTGGGAGATGAAGAAGCTTGCACAGGATAGAGTAGCATGGAGAGCTGCATCAAACCGGTCTCAGGACTGAAGACCACAACAACAACAACAAGGACATTTATTATAAATCATGGTCGCCAGCAGACTCAGAGAAGCATCCCAAACGAGAGTCTGTCCAGGCCTCACTGAGAGACAGGTATTACAAAGAAGTGTTTTGTGACTGCTCTCACAAAAACTTCGGAACCGGAAAAACATTATAAGTATTTGAAATCATAAGAAAGACGCCAGTTTCCGAGTCACACACCAGCTCATGCAATATAAAGAATTTCCACCCCGCATGAAACAGAGATGAGTCATTGGGCGGCATTTTAATTTTGGTCCGCCAATGACACCGCTGAGAGCAGAAAAATTTCGAAAAATCGTTGGGCTAAGAGGAGGATGAGGAGTGAAAAGACAGTCGATGAGACAGCGCGGAAGCAAAAAGACGTGGGGTCTCTTCCAACCATCGCCAACATCCTCCTTCCGACGCCGTGATATCGCTGCTCTGGCCACGCAACCCACAACGGGCAGACAACGTGGAGGCCGTACCTGGGCCTCGCCGCAAAGCCGCGCGTGCCGAGGAGAGCAGCCGACTCGCCCCTCACAGCTCCGGGGCGACGCGCCGCCTGCCGCCGGCACCACTACAAGGCGGCCACGTGGGGCGATCTCATTGGTAAATTTCATGTTATGTGACGTCACAAACTTCCCGTGTTACACCTACTGAACTTTTAATTTCTCTGCCTCAGGTGTTACGCATTGTGATTTATTACTTTACGGAAAGGACTGAATTTGTTATTCATAAAAGTTAAAATAGATATATGTACGGAATAGCAGGTTTCCAGTGAAGAAACCAGACACGATACGCAGCACCTACAGTACACGTTCACGATGGCAAGTGTACAGCCGAAAAAAGCCGTTACGTAGCAAGGTTGCATCAGAATAAAATGGAATCTCCGCTGGAGATGGAACGCGGAACTATTTCTACAGTTTCTTTCGTTTTATGTATCGAAGCAATCAGCTACTGAAAGCTGGACGACGTGCCAATTGATAAGAGTCATTAAACTGAGAATACATATTTTCCAACACGAAATTACGATAAAAATTTAAATTGGACAATTTGAAATTGTGCCACTATACAGAAGCTTTATAAGCACCACAAAATAGTTTGTGTTTCTTCTAGACTTTCAGTAATTAGAAAACAAGAATGGGTAGTTCACAGGAAAATCTGCTCTGACAAGAGTAATAATATTAAGAGGAAAATATAAAGGGCGATCGAAAGGTTACCGTTTGAGGGCGTTGCTCCTGTGTATTGTAGCCGCACCACCGTTTAGGATAGGGAAAGTTAGTTTTGTACGATATTCTGAGCACAAGTTACAGCCAGGTGCAGGCCCGATTGCAGTAAGTTACACTGAACAGTGGTTGTGAAGTGGAATGGAGGCCACAGGGCCGTCGAACCATTGGAAAGAGTAAACGCAGCGGCTCGCATGTCGCAAGCTGTAGACAGAAGGGACCCACTGGCGCAACCAGGGTGTGGTGCGTACGTGACTCAGAGTGATGCGTTAGCGAGACAGAGACGAGCAGCCGAGTATAAATAGGTGTTGTTTTCTAACGAGATTCATTCAAGTGTGGCAGCTCTCCTGGGCGGCGGCGCGTGTCACACCGCCGGGCTACACACAGCAACAGATCGGGCGACAGTGTCCCAGTCCACGGCGGGTCGTTGGTTCGACCCTCTGAGGCCGACGCGGGGTCCACAGCCAGCCAGGGCGGGCCACACTTCGGCTCGCTACCGCGGACAGTCGTTTCGGCTCCCGACATACGCCGGAGACTTTCGTGGCAAGGGGCCGCAGATTCCGACGCAGGATCGTAGGCGGTCGCTGCCGCCGCGTTCCCGGCTATGCCAGCCGAGGAAGAAGCAGCAGTGGGATCGGCCTACAGCTCCCGGTGGAGCAGCGCGGAGTCAACGGGGATGGTGATCGCTGAGTCGGATGCTAGTGCAGCCATCCAGACGTAATCGGAGCTCTACAGTAGCCAAACAAGGCCGGCACGACACAGCGTTGCGTTGCACAGGTCGCTGGGGCAGTGGCCTCAGCATTGTGGGGCCTGTGATGCAGACCGAGGTCAATCAAGCTCTGTAGTGGAAACCAATAAATCATTTGGAAAGCTCCGCCAAGTTTTAATACGGCACCTCCTGGCACCCATCCAATACATTTGGTGTCAATACGCTGCATTTGGCGTCCGATGGCGTAACGGTATGTATAATGTAGCGGAACTCTGATGGCGTATAAGCACTGAAATGTAGGGAAGGGACTACTGTGGCATACGTGTCTTTCCGGCGTGCGTGCGGTAAATGCGGAATCGTGAGCTATGGCGAACTTATTACCAAAGGCGTCCAAAACAGGACATACGTGCTGTTATTCTTTTCTCGGCTGCCGTAGGACAAACAAAGTTAGACATCCATCGGAGAATGAAGACTGTGTATGGAACAGCATGTCTGCCGAAAACCACCTTTGCAGAAAACTGCATCAAGGGGAGATGCTGCTTCATGGTAACGCACGTCGCCAGAGCGCAGATGTCGTAACGCCGAAGTTACGCCAATCAAGTGAGAGACACACGAGGAACCGCTCTGTGGCCCGATGTCTTCACACAAGTTTATCACGGCGTCGGTCCCAAAAAAAGACCTTAAAGGGACATAGATTCCTGTCGCCCGAGAGTGTGCAGCAACCAGTTAGCGATTTACTCATGCAGAAGGACACGATGTTTTACGAAACGGGTGTCTTGTACCAGATGCGTCGGTGGGACGACTGCGTCAGCGTTTACGACGATTCTGCCTGATTCGTGTACTGATTCTTAGCTGCATGGTCTTCGAACGGTATCTTTTTAACCGCCCCTTATACCAGTATCAATCCTCTCCGGGTGCATAGAGCCACTGATACCGTGCTCAGTTTATTAAGCAATATATGATCATATATTCACCGAAAGTATTAAGATAATCATTCCAATAAGCGCAATATCAACTAGATAGATAAAACAAGAAAAACGCGTGGGGAAAAATGGTTCAAATGGCTCTGAGCACTGTGGGACTTAACTTCTGAGGTCATCAGTCCCCTAGAAATACTCAAACCTAACTAACCTAAGGACATCACACACATCCATGCAAGAGGCAGGATTCGAACCTGCGACCGTAACGGTCACGCGGATCCAGACTGCAGCGCCTAGAACCGCTCGGCCACTCCGGCCGGCGTGTTGGAAAAGATATGTCACTAAATATCTTACGATTCTGAATAGGGCTGCGCTTCAGCGACAAGATCTTCAGAGGACTGGCAATAAGAACCAGTCAGGAGGTACTGTACGTGGCATCACATTCTGTACATCCACCGTCAGAGCAGTTGACTCTGTCCAGAACATGTGCGTGTCATCCACTTAATCACCATTAAAAATTCGTGATTTAACAGTAGTTGCTCTCTACTATACAACTTTCTCTTATAATTCTTTTAAAAATATTACGCATTTTAAGACGTTTCAGGACAAAGCTCAACAGTAGCGAGCTACTACTTTTAAGACATGTATGTTTTAATGATGATTAAATGGATGATACGCACATGTACTAGAAAGAGACAACGACGCCCATATTGGACAGACATAGTGGATGCCATGTACAATATTTTCTGAAGAAGACAGTTTTAAAACTGTCAAAAACATAGTCAAGGTTTAATAAACCTCTATTTTGGAGCTGGTTGGCTGTTGTTTTCAATCCATTTAATATTTTAACGTAATTGTCGCCTTTCGAACGCTGGGAACCAAGCCAAGATTCAGGAAGAAACATAAATAAACTTTTCCTAAGAATTGTCTGCACGAAATACTCAACATAGCGATTCTGAGAAGACGTTTCAGGGAGAATAGAAACGTAAAAACCGTCGAGCCAGTTAACACATTTAAATTTTTTAACTGTAAAAATAAAGGAAGTATAAGATGAGGTGGACGAGCGTCTACCAATTCTTATCTGTAACTAGCGAACGCTGGCTTGGACCGCACTTGTTGCTAGCAAGCCAATACGCGATCAGACTGGCACAGTATTTTGATTTCGAAATAGGTACCGTGTTCATACAAAGGACAGATTCGTGCGTGATATTAACAGGAGAGGGCAGTGTGACGCCAAAACATTCGCGGCTGTTGGGATGTCTGCAGGCGACGCAGGGAGCGTCACGGATCGTAATGGAAGTGCCGTGTCGCTGGTCCGTTATTCATGAGACGGGTCTGCCCACGCCGACGCCGACGCCGACGCCGCGGCCGATGCGGGCGCCGCGACGCCGCGTACTGAGCGGGGGGCCGTCCGGACACAGCCGGCTATTCGCAGCACAAACAAAGGATCCAGCCCTTCGGCCTCAGCTAGAGCCTCTGATACCGAGGGATTCTCTCTGGATCTCACTTACCTCCTTCCCACGGCTGATTTTATTACACCTGTTGAGCTAATACGACCAAAAAATAACTTGGTCCGTTTAAGCAAAAGAACACTGCGTCGGGACAGGGCTAGGTTCCAGCTCGCTCAGGCTCCAAGCACTAATTAACTGAGTAGTCCCTGTTATATAATATGTATTCCTACGCTTTTAAACGTGCTTTTAGGCTTCCGTCCCTTAATCTTTAAAAACGAAACCCTGTTAGGATCGCTTTGTTGTCCGTATGTCTCTCTGTCTGGCTGGCTGTTAAGAACTCTTTTCCTTATAAAAAGGTAGACGCAACACATTCAGTCTTATGTCACATATTAACATCTCTGGTTTTTTGGCAGCGTAAAAATTGTAACCTTTTAAATCAATACAATCAAAAGATATGGCCATTTATACCACATATTTTGATATTCGAAAACACCCATCAAAACCTATAAGGTGCTTCCTCCTGTCCTAGACTCATGAAATTTGCCAAGAAACAAGGTTTCTCAGTACAAATAGAGAGCAAAAAATCAAAAAATTGTTAATTTGTAATTATCTAAAACGAAAATATATTTTTGTCATTTTTTTATCCGCCTGTCTGTTTGTCTGTCCGTCTGTTAAGACCGTTTTCCTCTGGAATAGTTTGGCGTATCAAGTTCAAATTTATGTCACATACTGAGGTCTATGGTCGCTTGGTTACGTAAAAATTGTAAGCTTCTGAGGCAATGCAATCAAAAGATGTGGCCATTTGGATCAAATATTTTGAGAACTCTCTCATCAGAACCTATGTGGTACTTCCCATTAACCTAGAACCATGAAATTAGGCAAGAAGCAAGGTTTCACAGAGCAAGTAAAGTAAAAAAATGTGAAACTTGTTAGATCGCAATTCTATCACATAATAAACTTCCTTTGTCATTTGAACCTACATTGCTTTCAGCAATCGTCAGAAGCACAATAGACGAATATTACTGTAAGCAAACATAAAATGTAAGTTGTAATCATGGTTTAGTAAGTGAATAATTTTTTTTACTAAATCTTTGTTCATGCACTGAAGAGCCAAAGAAACTGGCACACCTGGCTAATATCGTGTAGGGGCCCCACGAGCACGCAGAAGGGCTGCGACATGACGTGGCATGGAATCGACTAATGTCTGAAGTAGTGCTGGAGGGAACTGACGCCGGCCACTGTGGTCGAGCGGTTCTAGGTGCTTCAGTACGGAACCGCGCGACTTCTACGGTCGCCGGTTCGAATCCTGCCTCGGGCATGGATGTGTGTGATGTCCTTAGGTTAGTTAGGTTTAAGTAGTTCTAAGTTCTAGGGGACTGATGACCTCAGATTTTAAGTCCCATAGTGCTCAGGGCCATTTCAACTATCCTGAGGGAACTGACATCATGCGTCATGCAGGGCTGTCCATAAATCCGTAAGAGTACAAGAGGGTGGAGATCTCTTCTGAACAGCACGTTGCAAGGCAACCCACATACGCTCAAACATGTTCATGTCTGGGTAGTTTGGTGGCCAGCGAAAGTGTTTCAACTCAGTCTTCCTGGAGCCACTCTGTAACAATTGTGGAATGCACAATGGATATGAATGCTTACGTACATGTCACCTATCAGAGTCGTATCTAGACGTTTCAGGGGTCCCATATCAGTCCAAATGCACACACCCAACACCATTACAGAGCCTCCACCAGCTTGAACAGTCCCCTGCTGACTTGCAGGGTCCATGAATTCACGAGGTTGTCCCCATAACCGTACACGTCCATTCGCTCCATACTTGTCCGACCAGGCAACGTGTTTCCAGTCATCAGCAGTTCAATGCCGGTGTTGATGTTTCGAGGCGAGGCGCAAAACTTTGTGTCGTGCTGTCATCAAAGGGACACGAGTAGGCCTTCGGCTCCGAAAGCCCATATCGATCATGTTTTCTTGAATAGTTCGCAAGCTGACACCTATTGATGGCCCAGCACTGAAATCTACAACAATTTGCGGAAGGGTTGCGCTTCTGTCACCTTGAACAATTATCTTCAGTCGTCGTTGTTCCCGTTCTTGCAGGTCCTTCTTTCGGCCGCAGCGATGTCGGAAATCTGATGTTTTACCGGATTCTTGATATAAACGGTACACTTGTGAAATGGTCGTACTGGAGAATTCTCACTTCATCAATACCTCGGAGATGTTGTGTCCGTACACTCGTGCGCGCACTATAACACCACGTTCAATCTCTCTTGAATCTTGATAACCTGCCACTGCAGCAGCAGTAACCGATCTAACAACTGCGTCAGACACTTACACAGGCTTTGCCGACCGCGGCGCCGTATTCCTTCTGTTTACATATCTCTGCATTTGAATACGCTTACGTACACCAGTTTCTTTGGCGCTTCAGTGTATACAAACTGAAGTTCCCTGCTCGCTTCTTTTCGTACGTCTGAGGTAGTCTTTTGAAATGCTGTAGAGATTTCGATACGGTGTTGGAATTCCGAGGGTCAATATCTTGCCAATATCGGCATCGATAACAATAAAAATTGTGAGATCCTCGATTCACAGGATGGATGAACTGTATACACACGTAATTAAGTTTGTGCGGAACCACTAGTGCACGAGTCCTACTCGCGCTTGGCCAGTTATTTTATTTCGATGTAGTATGTGAAGGTGGCCAGATAAAAATGTATTTGAATTAATTTTAGCATTACAAATTCTATGCGCTTTGGTATTCGAATTATCTCAACGCTCTTGCCTGCTGAACAACATGGCAGAAACAACCGTCCTCATCAGAGCAATATCCCTTCTGTCCCACTCGATCGTTCAGCCACTTTCTCAGAGTCCTTCCAGTAGCAGGAACCCGACTCTGGAATAACCTCCTGCTTTATATTGGAGGACTGACTAACATCTCGAGCTTCAGAAGACAGTTCATCAGATATCTACTACAGCAACAATAATTGTTGCCGTTGTCCCTGCTCGCATTCGTCACCCTTGTACATCCTTCTTTCCAACCAGATCTCTCATTTCTCTTAGCGGGTGAAGCCTCCTTAAATTTTCTTTCCCCAGATCTCGATATATTATAAAATATCTGATTTGTACACCTATAAATTGTTTTTGCATCTTCCACTCTCATTATTGTTATTGTTGTCTTTTGTTATTATTGTTATTATCATCATCATTATTATTATTAGTGGCAGCAGCAGCAATAATGGAAGCAATGCCAGTATTAACTTTATTTACCCAAAATGTCAGTATAAAAACTCAGATCATTTTAATAGTACCTCTCATTTTAAGATTGTTATTTATTTGGTAACTGCGTGTGTGAAATCCTGGACCTATGTAAGAGAGAGCCTGATGGCCCTAATCATATCACGTCAACAAATAAATAATTTCACTAATGGCACTAATACTGCCCGTTACATTTAACTTTTAACACTACTCCGGCGTAACGACAAGCGCCGACACGAAGATGAAGGACGCAAGAGCAGAGAGGGCTGTGAGACGACGTTAGCCAATAGCTCGCTGACTAGGACCGCACTACGGGAGGAGTGGCATCTAGCCGAAGAGAATATAAGGGCCGTTGCTGCCAGCCTCGGCCGGACAGTAGAAGACGGACACTAGTAGATACGGCCTAGAAGAGAGCACTAGAAGAACTGATACTTGTGATCTATATCCATTACTTGCATGGACATTCTATATAGCGAAATACATTATTATTTGCATGTCGCCAGTAGCTTGCGACACGATATCGTAAACCAAAGTTAAGTATTGTCAATCTACTTTATTGTAATAAAAACCATTCATATGATATGCTTGAATTGTTGTATAGCTATCCGAGAAAGCAGCATCCTTTAGGCACCCTATAAGAGACCAGTGGGCAGGACACCATAAACACGTCAATACACGTGCATTCTCAGAAATTTGCTCTTCAAATTAAGGGTGCTGTTTGATGCTGGTAGACTTCTTTTGGCCAGAAATGGACAACCATGTTAGTAGAAGAAAGACGAAGCGTCTCTCAGCGAGGACAGTAGAATTAACACTCCAAATGTCGGACATGGTCTTTCCGTCATACATCCCTGGTGCCGAACAGAGTAGGCCGCGTACGGCACAAACACTGCGTAAAATCTGCATACTTGTACGAACCTAACAAGCAGGTCATAAAGTCTCTCAAATCAATGAAGGTCGAAAGGGACTCAGTCGCATTGTCAGAGTATACTGCGTAACGAGTACATGTATATAAGCCTATGTATGAATGACGATCCAAGAATTTCAGGATCATCGGTGATAAATGGCACTGTAAGTTGGGACAAATGGAGAAACTGGCACTGGCGGACCACGCAAGGTGTGAGGCCGATTGAGTAACGAAGTTCGCTGACATGCAAGTTCTCACTGTCGGAATGATCTACTTTTGTTCAGGGAAGTCATCGAAATACACAAGCACGACAGTTGACGCAACAAGAGAGAGGAGAATCTCCAGATAAACGGAACCTGGATTCCCACGCAGTAGTGACGACCGTTGTAGGTAACAACGGGAGAACTATGGTGCTGGCCAAGGAAAGGCCGTCAGGCGTTGGCTGCCGGCTACACTCCGTATCGCCACCAACAATAAAAGTCGTCCTGGCAAAAATCCAGGGGAAAAAAGCAGCTATACCACCTTCGGCCGAAGATACCAACGCGAACGCCAAGACATAAGGCATCAGCGTCCTCTAGGGAGAATGTTAGATTCCATTAAATGCGATAAACTGCTGTATCAACACACATCTAGGAACATGAATGATCAGGTTGCAGTTCGTAATACAAGTTTCCCAGTCGACCGATTATTGAAAAGGATGTTTCGATTAACAGAAAAATCTGCACAAGCTAACTACCTCAATAAACAGCTCCCAGGAAGATGTCGGATGTAAACTGATAGAAGAGGACATCATTTCGGCTACCGGCTCCTGTTGTGGAGGAGTTTCAAGTTCAATAGTGAAATACAGAGCCTGGAAATGAGAGTATGAAGTCGATACAGTCATTCCTGTTGATTATTATGATCCGTTACAACTGGTGGAACGTATCGCCGGACCATTTCAGGCTCCATTAAGACGAGTTAATGTCACAACACGCACGCTTCCTGGTGAACTCTGCCAGAGGAATCAGTGTTAACCATACGGTTATCTTGTCTACATTTAGGAATGACTTGCCTATTGTAATGTAAATTTCACCTCGAAGTCTGTCAGTTCACAGGAAACGATTTTAATTAGTATCAGCAATGTTTGGACCCTCCGCTTAAAATTTTAACGTCCCTTCGTGGCGGTGCACCCACGTACGCCGCCACGATGATCCCAGATTTCGCATTCGTCGCCGCCCACAAGAGAGAGAAACGAAAGCGCCTGCTTCGCTCGCTGTCAGCGCCGCCACCGGCCCTGTGCGTTCAACAGCTCGCCGCCACGCAGTGGTCTAGATCACAAAAAAGCCGTCCAAAAATAGAAAAAGCTTTAGATTTAAAAGTAAATTGGTATACAAGGGTTACCGAGGTCTCTCATTACGAATTTCATGTTATAATTCCAAAATCCAATATAGCAAATCAAATAGGGCCCACTACTTCATTCAAAATTGTTTGGAATTTCATTTAAATCAGTATGTGATGGATTTTGACGTCACTGATTACGAATTTCACATTACAATTTCAAAATTAAAAACGGAAACGCCCCGAAGAGCCATCGCACCCCGTTTCAGAAACTACCTTGCATTTTTGAAAGTTTCTTGAGATAATTTTTTCATAGAGTTCTTCTCAAGATGTAATTTTTTTTCTGGCGTACAATTTTCGAGTGGTTGTACACTGGCTTCCGCAAGAGTCTCAGTTATGTGTGTGTCTGATGGCTTATACTTATCTTTAGTTTCCACTATTCTTTCGTTAACGGGTTAAATAACAACATTGTGTCCTTTCGTTGAATTTCTGAAAAAGTGTTTCTGATATTTAGATAAAAATTTTTTAAAGGACGTCAAACAACGCCTCATCTGTAGATATTTTAATAATGGAAAGCTGCTGTACATTTATCAGCTCGCGATGGTGACTTTGTCGTGATTTATTTAACGATACTGGCAGCAATAGAAGCACCACAAGAACGAAGGCTCATTTGAGTAACCAACGATAGTTCCAGTTTGCTTACTGTGCTACGTAAATCGGTGTATTTCCTTATTTTGCTTTGACCACTTGCTTTCTCGAACTCTGTACTTCGTCGACCATGCTTCTTTAATTCCGTGGATTTTGATTTGGATGTACTAGTCGTCCAAACAATCTGTAGAGTACATAGTGGAATTACTGTGCGGAATTAGGATCTTATTTTAGGTTTTTGTACTAACTGGAATTGAATTTCCGTATTTCTGTATTTAACTTCAACATTCACATTAATAATCCTGGAAGAAGAATGCCACTCTTTCGTCTTTTAAAGAAACCGTTCAATTGTTCTTTGAGATTGTTTCCATCTCCATTTATGTATGGACAACAATAAATTTAAAGATTGTCTATTCTCGTCAAGCATTTGATAACAGTTTTTCATATTTGTCGCTAAATGTTGCTCCACACATTTAAGTTGCATTTCTACATTCCAGTTGGAATTTTTCTGCTCATTCTCGAACGGTTCTCCAAGACTGCAGATTATTTTATCAATATACAATTATAAAATTCAGACATAATGTGATGTAATATTAGAAACTGCTCTCTACCTTCGAAAATAGGAATTATTAAAACTATTTCCCGGAAATCCCCCTGGAGTGCAGCCGTCTAGAGGCCAACTCCCACTCGTTTCCATATTACCAACAAAATTTCATTTTTGCAACGTAACCTCCAATCAAATTATTAGTTACACAAAAGATAAAAATTTAATGATTCATTAAAGTAAGACATCCGTTGTTAATATAAAAATTATTAAAAAAGGCAACAGTGGTCGCAGCTGTCAATGCTAGTCTATCAAAACAGCTGCCCAGCGTGGCTCAGCGTCGTTTATTTCTAACTTCAAAAGTGCAGAAGCAGCGATGGGCAGTATTTCCTTTCACATTTTATTACAAAACTGCACGATCTATGAGCCCCGTTTCGGAAATCACTGAATAACGCTGAATACATAACTTTTTTGCTAATTTTCAGTACACATTTTTACAACGGAAACCGTTCTGTAGATACATAATTGAATTGATTTACAACATACAGGAACATAAATAAATGAAGACATATTATACGCTAATATTCTCCATACCTTCCTTAATACCCTCCACATGCAGAACTGAAACAGGCCACTCGAGTAAAAAGTTACACGCACTTTCAGTCATGAAGATATTGCAGAGCTGCTACACGTTGCTAACGCTATGCCGAAAACAGTAAATTTGTACTAATGTAGCGTCTCAGGTATCAGATACATCACACTTTCCTTTCGGAGTAGCATAAACCAAAGCATCCTCCAAAAGATTCTATAGTAGTCAAATTATTCGGTGATTATCACCTTTTTCGGTTTTTTGCCACCTCCTTTTCCGAGCCAGACCACTGCGCGCCGTCGCGGCCCCTCTCTGTCGTGCCTCAGCCGTGCTCAAACAATGTTCCACTTTCCGACTAAGCCTGCTCCTGGTTTTGCTTGATGGAGGTGGCATGTTATCACACGCGACCTCAACTGCAATTGTTCTACTAATGTTTCCACGTGTGAGCCGTGGAAAAAAATTGCTGTTTTGAAGAGCGCGCCGCAGCGCGTAGCGTGAAGCAGTCGCCCTCCGTTCCTGGCGGTGGCGTCGCTGTGGCAATCGCAGCTTTGGTGTCTCCCTCTGGTGAGAAAGGGGAAAGGGAGCCTGTTCACGTGCATTTAAGGGGCGCTATGAGCTCGCCAGTCGGTCAGTCTGGGTCAGTCTCTCACCCCCAGCTTGCTAGTCTGTCTGTCGTTCGGAGTGCTAGTATGTCCGTCGTTCGGATCAACCTTTAAAGCCGGCGAAATGAGAGTCTTTTCACTCCGCCAGTAAGGGAACTCAGCCAGTGGTCTCCCGGTCGGGGCTTAGTTCCTGCATCTGAGTCTGCGCGTTAGGCCGCCAGTCTGCTCGAGTTTGCTCAGGCAATGGTCATTGGCGGTTGGATCGATCGGTCGGTCGGTCGCGCACTGAGACACAGGATGACTTGTCCGTCTTGAGCGTCGGCGCATGTGAGGTCGCCACGTGAGTCCAGTGGGCCGCGGCGTATAGCGAGGGGTAGTGACTTTGCGGTCGACACGAGAGCGAGTCAACCCACGACATCAGTCTGGCCGGTGCGAGCTGCGACGCCGAGAGACGGGAGATCGGCGCACCTTCCTGCGTCCGTTGAAACGGCTGGCAGCGGACGGTTCAGGAGAGTGATTTGGGGGTGCTGCGCCAGGACTTCTCGAGAAATCGCAGTTTATTAGAAGTTAAGTGATTGGTGATACGTTGTTTGATTTACTCTTGTTAAATTCTACTTGTTTTGTTGGTGAGGTCACCAGTCGTTTTGCTTTCGAGTCGTCCCACCATTCTTCTCCGTTTGCCCACCCGTGGGAAGGTGGTTGTTTATAAACTGGGTGGTCCGTTTTTCCCTTGTGGAGTAGGGGCGGGTTAGAGCAACCTGCGGTTCGGGTTGTTCGGTAATCTCCCTATAAATCTACCGTACGTCAGTAGCTGCCTCTGTCATGTTTGTCGGATTTGGTATGTTAATGAACTTATTGTTTGGAAGGTAACAGCCTAATACCTGAAATGTTTTGATCGGGGTCCGGACAGTTGCCACGCCGGACATTTGCCACGGTTTTACCTGCTCCGAAGGGTTCGGTCCCTTGTCTCCCCCCCCCTCCTCCTCCTCCTCCTCCTCCTCCTCCTCACCCGCCCGCCCAGTTTGCTTTCGAAGTTCCTAACGCGACCATCAGTATGGAAGTTATTACAACGAACAAGGGCAGGCCTCCTGCTCATTAGAAAGGTTACGCGTATCTTAAACAGAGGGAATCTAAAGAAGGTGTTGTTTCATGGATGTGCTTATGCCGATAAACGGATCATTGCGAGGGAAAGCTGCTTTCGAGGAACGGAGAAGTGTTGAGCGTATTAGAACATCTCTGTGGACCACCTGACGATGCAGCTCTGAAAGTGAGAAAGCAAGTGGAAAGAGCGAAGAGAAGGTCTCGAGAAGAAACTACACAGTTATCGGAGACATACGCGGATGAAATGGGAAATCTACATAATAAAGTTTATGAATTTGTTACAGTGATGCCTAATTCAGAATCTATGAAGAGAACCATGCATCGTCGATGGAGTCAAGATTGGGGGAACCAACAAGAGCCTAAGAACTCTTATGAAATTGATCTTCATGAAGATCTATTAAAAATGGGAGATGGCAGTAGTTTTCTTCTGGAAGACGAACGATTGGAGGCGAGAATAATGATTTTTAGTGGAAGAAAAGGAAAAGAAATTTTAAAAACATGTGCCCAATTTTTTATGGATGGAACATTTAAGAGATGCAGCAAGCAGTTTGCACAGAACCACACCATACACGTAGACTTAGGAGGCCCCATTAAAGATACAAACATTCTTCCTACTGTGTTTGCACTGCTCCCTAATAAGAAGAAAGACACATATGTTCGTCAGTTTCGTCTGATAAAACTGGCAGTCTTTGAGTGGTGTCCTAAACAAGTAACGGTGGACTTTGAGACAGCTGCGATATCGGCCATTCATCAAGTTTTTCCCACAACTAAAATAAATGGATTCTATTTCCATATGAAGAAGAGTTTATGGAGAAGAATTCGAGTTCTCGGTCTAACTGAGGAGTACCGCTAGAACGAGGATTTAAGACTTTACGTCAGCATGTGTGCAGCGCTGGCAGTTGTAAAACCGGAGGAGGTAAGCAATGGATGGATTGAGATTCATGTAGAAGCTCCTGATAACGGAAGGTTCTCTCAATTTTTTGACTACTTTGTGGATAACTGGCTAGAGAATGAGGATATCGCAATAGAAATGTGGGACTGTTACGGAAAAGGGCACCGAACGACGAATGCTTTTGAAGGGTGGCACAACAAAATAAATAGTATTATTGGAAACCCTCACCCTAAAATCAACTATTTGGTGGAGTGCTTGAAAAAAGAAGCAGAGCTCACAAACTGCATGTACATGAAACTGGAAATGAATCTTGAAGGTAAGAAGAGGAAGAAGAAGTACTTGAACCTGGACGACAGGATAGAGAGAATCGTAAAGAATTATGAAGAGACTGGCAACATTAGGCCTTGCTTGAAAGGCATTGCCCAAATTCAGAAACTGGACTAAAATACGTTAAAAATAATGTATTAAAAACTATGAAGACCACTGAGTCCTCGCAGGTTACTGAGATAAAGTTATTAAAACATTCAAGCAGCATTATCGGAGCTAATCAGCCTTTAATGTAAAAATTGAAAAGTGTTTCAAGCCTCACAAAAGTATACCTATTGTTGTCACGTTAAGATAACTTTTTTCTACCTTCCAATATTATGGCCATACTATTAAATAATTGTGAGTTCTAAAATATCATGGTTTGTTAAACTGATAGTATGCGCTTTCGTAAAAGAAAATGGAAACTGAACCTTTGAATTGCACCTAAAAGTTGACATCCCAAAACTGATATGATGCTAAGGTTGACAATTTTGGCACCTCAAATATTTTTTATTTAAGTTTAGCTGCGAACATTTATAGTAGATGTAAATCTACTTAAGTACATTTATAGTCCTTTAAAAATTAAAATTTGTTACTAAATTGTTGATTATCTTTAAACAGGTCAGTAAAAGCAAGGAGCTTACTACTGAAAATTAATTGTTACTAAAGAACATCAGAAACAAATGTATTAGACCTACTTTTCTTATACATTAGAGACTTTTTGAAAAGATATTTGATCATTTCCTCTGTCACTGACAGTGTAATTTCAGTTGCTTTGCAACACCAGGGATATCTACTTCTAAATTATCTTTGCAGCTGTTCTCATTTCGAATTATGGAATATTTACTTCGTCTTCTTTGTTGGAGAAATTTCGGAAACTGCATTTACTAACTCCACTTTAGTGGCGCTGTCGCGCTGTCGCGCACTAAAGGTACTTAGTGAGCCTTTCCGCTGGTTTACTTAACATAGGACCAGTATCTCTTTGGATTTTCCGCCACATTTATAGAGCGAGTTTCGTTGTGGAAACTATTAAATAGCATCTCGCATTGAAATCCGCACCAAATTTCGAGCATCAGTAAAACTTCACCAATATTGGAGATTTTGCGTTCGTCTAAATTATACGTGCCTTTTGCGGTGCTCCTGCAACAGCTTTCTGTCGTGTTTTGTGTACCATGGGGGATCAGTTCCGTCTCTTATTAATTTATTATATGAATATCTCGAGTGCTGTTGATACTATTTCTTTGAACTTAAGCTACGTATGGTCTTCATTTACATAGTTTGGAAGGATTGGAGACTATCTCTTAGAAAGACGTCACCCGAATTTTTAGCTGCTTTTATAAATATATTTCGGGTTTAGTTTTGGTGAATTTCTTTGTTCCGGAAGTGAGCCTCTCTACGACTGCGTGTTCACTAATCCCTGTATCCGTCGTGATGCTTCGGATTATTTTTGGCTAAGAGCTCAAGGGTGTTTTCGTAACCATTTACAATTTGAATGGCCTCGTCAACTAATTGTTAAAAATAATTGTAAAAAAGCATTTAGAACAATTACGGAAGTTATTTTCTATTTACAATAGGGTATGAAAATGTATTTTTGTCAACATGCGGAAGGTAGATTGAAGTAACTGGAAACTATAATTGTATGAGTAGGGTACCTATTTGTGATGAGACTCAAGTTTTCTTTTCTTTGAACTGTTCAGCAACCGTTTCATCTGAGACAGGGGGTCGGTAAAAGGAGCCAGTTATTAATTTATTCCGGTTGTCGAATATAACCTCTGCCCATACTAAGTCACAGGAACTATCTGCTTCAAAGTCGATTGTGAGCTTACATTATTTTTCGTTAAGTTGTCTTTCTTGTTTCTGTTGTAGCGCAGATAATTACAATTACGGCTTTTCCCTCCAGAACCTAAGATGCTTTCTCTGTGACCATGTAAATACCAGAACTAAACAATGTAGAACAACAACGTACGTTACAAGCGTAGCATTCTGTATTACTTCATTTCCTTATTTCTAACATTTCAAAATTGTAAGTCGACTTTAGATGACATGTCAATCATAGATGTTCTTATCTATATTTAGTGAACGTGTTTTCAGTTATGTTTTGAATATTGTCCCGCTACACTTTATGAACTAATGTTTTTAGAGAGTAAATTAATATGGAGTATGTCGTTCTTATTTTCAAACATTCACAAACCCATTTATTCTTTCCCTATTGCCTTTTGGGTATGCAGTTGTAGTAATTAAAGTAGGCACAAATGCAGTGATAAAAAAGAAATGATTAGCGTACATTTGCATTCTCGTTTCATCGTCCCTTTCTTGTTGCTCCCATGCCGATGGACTGTTTCTATCGCAATCAGTAAGCGTGAAAGGAAGCTACCGTACAGACAGAGGAATCTATATTTATACTTGGCAGAACTAATTACATATTGATATAATCGTCGGTATTGCTTTCGTTTCCAAAAAGTTATAAATATTTCCATTTCGGAAAAGAAGCTCTGTGTTTGGCCAAGATGTCGAAGAAGAAGGTCTGTTACGTACTGGTTGTATCGAGTAAGATGTGGAGACGGCGGTTTGAAAGCGGAAAGAGGTAGTGCGGGGAAGGGCGTCCCTTACCTGAGGGATCACTACGCAAGCTACCTGGCGAAGGGGCAAGTGTGGCAAATGTCCGGCGTGGCAAATGTCCGGCATTCGTTTTGATCTTTGGAAACTTTGATATTATTGCCTATAATCTTGAGAGGCGGTATCTGTGTACTGTAGAGCATCTTAACTATTGTTTCGCCAACCTTGTAGAATTTTATATAAGATTGCTTTTCATGGGCTTTTATTTAAATGATCATTTTAGTATATAAAGTAGCCACCCTTTCACCGTAAGGCTTTTCTTAGAAGTTAAAAATCAAGTTGCACCTTCGATGGCAAGGTTAATATTTTAATTGTTAGTGTTTTGTACCATTTCCATCCCTCCTACGGGGGGTGCATAGTTTGTATGCTTGTGTAAATTGCTAAAACTATTAGTTTAAAGTTATCTGGTATGTTGCTGATTTGCACCAGTGTAGTCTTTCAGAGGCCGTTGTGAGCGGTCTTAACTACGGCCGTATCAGAAGGGAGCGGCAAGGTTCTCTGCCCGAAAGCTCATAGAGTCAAAACTTGTTTCTTTCTGCCTCTGAATAAATTGTAACTTTGATATTTAGAGGGTGCTTTCTGATTATAATTTTAAATCTGTTTCTTTGAAAAAAGCTTTTAGGCACTATTAAGTGAATAAAAATCCCATTTGTTGAAAGGAATTTGGTTATGATTTCATCAGTTATTCCCTGGTAACTACTTCCATGCTTACATAGTGTAATTAAATGTGTTAATTGTTCTTGATGAATCGCTAGTAAATAAAATAAATTCTTAAGAATATTCTTTGAAAGTAAATCACGGTTCAACGTTCCTGTGTAATTCTGGTGCTCTGTCATCGCAGTTGTACTTTCTTGTGTATTTGGTTGTTGTAATAAAGAGCTACAGATACCACAAGTTTTTCTGAAAAAAATTCTCTTTTTTTTAATGTGACATAGTTATATTATTCGCGAATGATACCTACAAAAATTTAATTATCGACTCAAAATGTAGTTACGTAATGAATATTTCGTTGGCAGGAGCATGTCTGCGGTCCTGGTAGACACTGTGATGCCAGTGGCACCGTACCGCAGCACTCCGCGAGAGGAACCAAAAGAAAATGGACATTGATATGGTGGAGCATCGCGATGTAACAACAACGATGGAGCAAGGTATTTGTCTGAAATGTAGCCTTGAGTGGCGGTGAGATGTGGACGATAAACAGTACACACAAGAAGAGAATAAAAGCTTCAGTAACGTGGTCCAACAGGAGACTGAATATTAGGTGGGTACATCGTGTAATGATGTTGAGGTACTGAGGAGTGCTGTGGAGAAAAGAAATTTGTGGCACAAACTGAATAAAAGAAGTGATCGGTTAATAGGACACATTTTGAGCCCTGAAGGAGTTGTTTGTTTCGGATCGTAGTGGGTAAAAATTATAAAGGGAGACCAAAAGATGAATACAATAAGCAGGTTCAGATGGATGTAGGTTGCAGAAGTTTTTCGGACATGAAGAGGCTTGCACAGGACAGAGTAGTTTGGAGCGCTACTTCAGATCACTCTTCGAAATGAAGACCACAATAACAATAACAAAAACGTTTCAAACTCAGTACAATGGGTGCTGTCTGTCTCTCTCTCTCCCTCTCTTACCGCTCTCTTCGCTGTCAACAGTACAAGTAGTTTACACGCTGGGCAATATTAGCACCCTCAACAACATTAAACGAATGCTTACAAAATTCCCTCCCTCCCTCTCTCTCTCTCTCTCTCTCTCTCTCTCTCCCTCTCCGTCTTTCTCTCTGTTCGTGCAAGAAATGCCTAGAACGTCCTTGTGCCAGACGTAACTTTCTTATCGTTACATCAAGTGTTTACATACAAAGTGTATGAACACCTTTTGTGTGAAAATATTGTACTTGTTTCTGAAGAAAGTAAGTGGTATGGAAACTGAAATCAACAGTTGTTATTGATGAAACTAAGGTATGATGTAAAATGACTGAGTAATCCTTTATTTGCAAACTGATTTCCTCTGCCCAGATCAGCAAGCGTCTTACTGCTTACCTGAAAAAGATATGGCCTGTTTGTGGTGAAGGCACACGTGTAGTAGAAAACTAGTGCTGATCATCTGGCAATACGGAGCTGATGTATGTGGCAGTCCCTGTTACTGATTTCTCTTTGTATCCCCGAGCCACGTATGCTGAAACGCGTGTGCATAATAATTCGCTGTTGCTAGTGTGTATCTCTCATTTGTCATTCAGCAGCCGCTGATAATTCTGCCCATTTCCATCAGCCCACGATAACTTGCGCCGTGCCCAGGAATCATAATGATCCATCGATATTCGCGGCAGAGGTTTCCTAATCACATCTCAACAGGAAAGGTTTCACACCTGTGTCACTAATGTTTGGTAACAAAAGGAGACCTTGTGAACATGTTACGTTCATGATTATCACATAATTAAATACCTTGAATTAAATTAAAAGCCTTTTTCGAAGATGGAAAGTTTCTCAGCCAAAATATTTCTTTTAGAAGGTCCTTAGGGTCTGTGCAGCTTTCAGTCTCTCTTTTCTTTATTCCATAATCGTACAAAGCACTCGTTACAATCATTTACACGAAAGTATGTAAGGAAGAAAGATTAAGATCTAACGCCTAGTAGACGACGAAGTCGTTACAAACAGGTTAAAAACTGCGGTAGGACATTAAAGGGGAAGGAAGTCGTCTGTGTCCTCAAAGGAACCATCATATATCAATCGCATTATGTGTTTCAAACAACAGAAAGAAATTGTAGGATAGGACGAGGATCTCAACCCCGCATTTCATGAGGGAGAGTCCAGTTTCACAAACTCTGTGCTACTTTTTTCTTGGTGGGCGAGAACCACCACCCATCACCGTGCTGCTTTTTTCTTGGTGGGTAAGAGCCCACGCTGGTCACATGGAGTCAACCACCTCCCATCCCTTGAGGCACCTATCGCTCACGACAAAAGCCTTCCTCAACCAGAGTTTTTAACTTGAAATAAAAATTTTACTGAGAGAATTATTTGTTATGTGGTGTAGAAAATAACAAGCCGTCTTCCCTATAAATTCCCATCAGTGATCGACGACAGCTGTTATCGACGTGGTGTCAGAGTGTGAGAAGCTTGTTAGAAAATAACAGTTGGTAATCAGACATCAAAACAACAACATCGAGAATAAGCTGAAATTCTGAAATTTGTGCTCAGACAGTAACACAGATGGAAGGGTGCTATTCTTTTCACTGACACCTTGTAATGTACACTGGTACGCTAAACTTAATGACGAAAGTAACTTTCGCGTGTGACACTGCCAAGTAACATAGCTTGTTGAAACTTAGATCATACACAGAAAGAACTGCTATAGCACAGAAAGTAACTGAAAGAAGCACTCAAATATACGAACAGAAATGACACTTTTATTCAAAGAACAATTATAGATAAGGCACGGTGATTCACAAAGGTCTCCTGGACATTACAAACGGCGAGACATGTTTCTTAGTAGAGCCTGTGATCACCACGGACTACAATGCATGCTCTACATCTCACTCCCACGCTGGTCACAAAGGTGGTACGGAGTTATTGTGATACGGCGTTCCATTAACCTGCAGAGGTGTTGACAGCTGCCGTATGGTCCTGCATGTTGACGTACTCAGTTCGTCTCCCCACTGCATGCCACACTTGATCGATAGACTTTACGTCGAGAGAACGGGCAAGTCAGCCCATTCGCTGAGTATCCTGTCTCTCCAAATGCTGCTTCAACTGCTCTGTTCGATGCGGTCGAGCATTGTCATCCAAAATAATTAAGTTTGGACGAATACACTCCTGGGAAGACGCATGTGGGTAAGCAGTACAGTGTCACAGTAACATTAATTTGGAAGTCATTACATCCACGTAGCATTGTGTATCTACTCACCATAACTCATGGATAACAGAAACGATCATGTTCGACAATGCTGGACGTACCCTTGTATGGAGAGACGTGGGAACATGTAATATTCCCAGGAATATAGACGAGAGTGACAATTTTCGTGAAATGGGTGTCTCTCGAAATATTTACGAAAGATTTTGACCATGAGACTTTGAAAAATGTTATAGACGATTTCTCGGAAGAAGATGATTATACGAGGTGCGACAATAAAGTAATGAGACCAATGTGAAAAATTGTTGCTTACCATTTTAGTCAAGCTTAGCGTTTTCTCCTTCAAAGTAGTTCCCTTCTGATTGCACACACTTTTTCCAGCGCTTCTGCCATTGATGGTAACATTTCTAGAACTCATTTTCTGAAATATCCTCCAAGACCCTCGTCACAGCTTTTTGGACAACTTGTGTTGTTTGAAAATGATGTCCCTTGATCGCCGTTTTGACTCTTGGAAATAGAAAAAAGCCGCACGGAGAGATATCTGGTGAATAAGGTGGCAATGATAGTACTCTAATTTGTTTTGAGGTTAAAAATTGCTGTACTGACAGAGCAGTATGGGATGGCGCATTATCGTGATGCAGATTCCAGTGATTAACAGTGTTGGCACGGACACGAAGAACTCTTTTACGAAGTCTTTCTAAAATTTCTTTGTAGTAATATTGGTTAACTGTTCGTCCAGGAGGCACGCACTCTTTATGAACAATTCCCTTGGAATCAAAGCAGCACACAAGCATGCATTTCACTTTTGACTTTGACATGCGAGCTTTTTTTGGTCTGGGTGATCCCTTTGAGCACCATTGCGAACTTTGGCGTTTTGTCTCTAGATCGAACTGAAAAAAAAAAAACAACTTTCATCACCAGTGATAACATGGCTCAAAAATTCTGGATTGATTTCCGTTTGCTCTAACTGATTAGCTGCCACATTTTTCCATGTTTCTCACTGTTGTGGAGTGAGATTTTTGGGGACCACTTTTGCACATATCTTTCTCATACCAAGATCTTAAGCTATTATTAGACGAACCGTTTCTCGATTGATGTTCAGTTCTTCTGCAATCATTTTCAAGGATAATATTCGATCAGATCGTACGAGTTCACACACCCTGGCCAAGTTGACATTCGTCCGTGAGGTTGATGGTCGTCCACTGCGGTCTTCATCTTAAACATTTTATGCCAACGAAAACCTTGAGCTCTTGACATAACCTCCTCTCCAAGAGCCTTCTAAAGCTTACCGTAAATTGCCGTCGCGTTTTCACCCAATTTAACGCAAAAAGAAATGGTATACCGTTGCGCAATATTATGCAGTTCCTTTTTCGTGACGAGAGACACAAACACATGTTAACTTATTACAGCACAACTCACGACTGAGCAGTTGCATCGATGTGCCGCTTGGACTAGAAGCAGCTTATAGACCAAGGTCAAAGAATTGTGCCTACGCAAGCCTGCAGGGTTGCCACATCTTGCAAAGAAAATCAGTCTCATTACTTTATAGTCACACCTCGTAGGCCCCACATGTAATAATGAAAATGGAGCTCTGAAGTAAAGAACAAAAATTTGGTAAGGGAGTTAGCGCAAGTTGTCATCGCAATTGCAACAAAGTTTCCGTTTGCACATAAGAGTTTTACGTGTACATTGTAAATGTGTGAACAAGATTTACCATCGACAGTTAAACTGCACTTAACACTCATGCGCATATTCAGTCACATTATTCAAAAAAATGGATTGCTGGTAGCTCTCAACAAAAGATTACGAGAATGAACAAGGCTACAGAGTATTCATGAATGTCTGCATGACGCAGTCCTCCGAGTCACACCGCATTTGAACTTTGAAATTCGTTTGGGCGGTTTTTGAAACCTCTCCTGTCTGATGTCATATCCAGCTACAGTCGAAGAGTACCAAACAAAGCCTGAGAAGACTGGAAAACAGAACTTGTTTGGTAGAATACACATCAGCAACGAAACTGAATCTCTTGATGATGTGAACTGACAATCGTTAAGGATACTGTCATCTTCAATCCGCTTCAGCACCGCTTTGAACTGTCAGAAGAAGAATACTTCAAGGGGCTGAATGTAAGGTGTGCACCAGGAGGGACGGTCTTGACTGTATACACCATGTTTTGCAATCAGATAGCATCGACATGAGTCTTGTCACGATATGTCCCGAGCGAATCAACCAGGTGAAGAGACTCCTTCGCTGCACATAGGAAGCAGACATATTGAAAGAACTGCGTCAGGATATTTTTCGTGATTAGGCCGGACTTCGAGACAACTTGAATCAGACTTTATGGCTCCAACATGTGTTGCACTACTCGCACTCCAAACAGACTGCCGTCTAGGTTCCTGATAAATTACTATCATCTTTGGAAACAAGTGCCCACTTGACGACGTAATCGGTTGCATGGTGTAAGAATGAATTGTTACATTATCACTCCGCATAGAACTTCTTACCGACTTCTCTCTCTCTCTCTCTCTCTCTCTCTCACACACACACACACACACACTCTCTCATGAAATGCAGAGTTCGCGGAAGTTCTTCCCGTATACCACTTTCATCGGTATTATAAATCTGTATACGTTTCAAGATGTTCATTAAGGACATTACGTGCACGCGAAACTCGTCACATCTTTCATTCACGTCACCGTCTATATTCCAAGCTTTAGTGGTTACACATTTTGTTATTGCCTGTGAGCCTAGATGATGTCTCAGCTTAAACCTTGCAACCCATGCATCGACATCCAGTGAATCGAATCAGTCCTATTTCTCAGGCTTTTCCCGAACCCCAAGCACGAATATCCCTGTCGTGAACATTATCGCCTAAAACAGTTCTCGCCAACCTGAATTTTTCATCTACATAATCGTCAAGCACGTGAAGTTTTGGGCGCTGACCTTCCTCTACTTTCTTTACCACGTGTCGCAAATATTGTAGCTGATGTGTGCCTTGCACCATACGATGTCGTTTCTGTATTGTACTCAAGCCTAATCCTTTAGTTTTCCCACAATCCTAGAGTACAATTACCTCCCTTGCGTTTTCAAAAGATGTATCACCCCACTTATTCTTCTTCAGTGGACTTGGAAGATAAACAGACGACTGGCTTCCAGCACTTCGTAACAACTCTTCGTCACTATCAGGTTCTGGATCTTCCACAAATTATTCACTTTCAGAAAGTCTTCTTCTGCGTAATCATATTCTTCAGTACAGTCTGCTGCATTTTCGTGATGTATATTCTTACCATCGTTTGCCACTGATTTATCTGTCACACAGATTATGAGTTCAGCTGCATTTCTCTCCTTGATTTTTGTGGATCTTCTCTTGTGTTCGTAATGGCTAACAATCATGCTTACTATATTTGCTGAATTCATTATCACAACATTACGTTGATAGTGACAGTAACGCGACGCGCTTTGAAATCTGTAACACTACAAACGGACGGATTAACTACCGCGGTTGCGACAAGACAGACGGGGGTCGCTATTACACTGGTTGTTTTGCTCTTATGGGTAATGTCTGTCTGGTTCCCCTAGATGTCGCACTGGACACTTTGTCAGGTCACCTTCGGAACAGCGCAACCTGTGTCGACCATGGCAAACACTGTAAATAACTACAATGCACACTGTAAATAACTACATTGCACACTGTAAATAACTACATTTACAATGGCTACAATTACTAATTGATGTCATCTTAGGTATGGTCTACTGTGAGCGGAGTATCTCATCTTCGTAACTTACATTGTAATTGACGATGTTACTTAGTTTATACATTTTTGTAATCAGCACCTCTAACATATTTATAAAAGCCGCATCTCAACTGCAACTGCTATCGCAACATGCTTAAAGTCCCTTGGAAGAATATGGTGAATGACAACATCTGTGAACGCAATACACGGAAAACGATTTAAATGCAATTGAAAGACGGAACCTAGTGCATATGTCTACTTTTTAACTCTCAGCACCATTTAACATCTTCAAAAGGTACTGGAAGAGATCATATGTTACTACACGATCGTTGGACGTTAGAAATAAAAAACTTTACTCCAGTGCGACTGTAGGTCATTATTGTGCCTACATTTACCATGATCAATGCATATCATTATGACAAATGGTAAATGTAAATGTCCGTATTGCGTGACATAGAGACATCAGACGCAGTGTTAGTGGTCGTAGAAGTAACACTGAGGCGCTGGTTAACATGTGATTGGCGTCAAAACAAAGGCACCAAAAAACATCTGAAATCCTAAAAGCTCTAAAGCCATGATCTCAAAAGGAAATGAAAATCTTTATGTCATTAATTTTCATTGACTGTTGATACAAATAACGAATCACACGTAGCGAGAAGTGAGTCATAAACAAAAAATTTTGCATTGCTGTAGCTGGGAATTTCATGCATCACACTGTTTATGAAGAAACTTTGATCCCACCTAAGAATTTCCTCAGTGTTTACATTTTTCATAGTCTTGTATTTACATAGGAGTGCAAAACAAACAAAAGCAATATGTACAGAGTGATTCACTATTCTACAACCGTAGTTTTATTGTCTTGATGTACGCTCACCAGACAAAAAGATCAGTCATTCCCAGGAGATAGCACGGTAATACCGTACATCGCCTCTGACCTTGATAATATCATCAGTCCCGCAAGGTATAGAGTGCACAAGTTTCTTAACTTCTTCTATACCGAGCTGAAGACGTTCATTAATGTTTAGGACCTGTAGAGCTAACCAGCTGCAGGGATGTTCATAGCTGCGATCCACCGGCTGTTCTAACGAGTCGCAGTCGTTTTCTATAGGACTGAGCAGGGGTGACTTCGTGGACCAGCCGAGGTGCAATAGGCAACCTGAGTGTTGATTAAACAAGGAATGTTTGCGTGTACCTCTGTGAGCAAAGTTGATGTCATCTTGGAAGACAAGAGCGTGCACAGACCACTAATCATGAAGATGTAGAGGAAAGAGCCAGTTCAAATAATCTCCTCCATGTTCACGGTAACCTGAAGGAGCGGTCCAAGTCATGGTAGGTTCAAAATGGTTCAAATGGCTCTGAGCACTATGGGATTTAACATCTGAGGTCATCAGTCCCCTAGAACTTAGAACTACGTAAACCTAACTAACCTAAGGACATCACACACATCCATGCCCGAGGCAAGTCATGGTAGGAAAATCACGTCCAAAACATCAGAGGACCACCTCTAGCCTGAACCACACCATCTACTCACTATGGATTAAACACCTCATTGAGCTTACTGTACACTCGACACCTTGAATCATATGAAAAGTGGCATAATCATGACTCATAGGACGCCCACTAGACTCCTACTCCTGCAGCCAGTCTAGTTTGAGTGTTGTTTGGCCCACTGAAGACGTGTAACTTTATATGCTGCTGTGATCAATGGCCTTTGCGAGATATCAGACTCATAATGTCCATTGAAAACACTTCTCTTCGCAGTTTTCAATCGGGAACGGGTTAAGATGGCCCTGTGTTCACTAACAGGAGCAATTCATGTGGTGTTTGAAACCTATTGTTACTGACAAACCTTGATATTCGCCTCCGATCCGTGATGGCTATGATGTTTTCACGTCCACTGATGTAGACATCTCGGACAGTCCACGTTGATAAAACAATAAATAAGGCATTTCGTTCCTGGTGGGCTCACGTCCAAACATAATACCTCGTTTCTGCCATTCCGTCACTTTTCATGTCAATTCATATTACACTACTGATTGTACCTTACTGGTACACTCCAGAGGCGGGTCGTTCGCAGACGAATAGTTCCAAAAGAAAAGTTTACTTAAGTGAGCAAAAACAACAAGGAACGACTTCTAAGGAACAATCGTTCACCGTTCTTTGGGTCACAGTCGGTCTCCCTCGGTCTCGTTCCCAATAACGGTCGTTCACAGTTCACTGCCGTCGATCACAGTTCACTTGGGCCAGTCTTATTCTTCCATTCTTCTTTCCTGCCTTGGTCTCGTTCTGACGGTTTCGTTCTTCTTTTGGATAGTCACTTTTTCCAATTCAACATTTTTATAATTATATAACATATAAAATGTAGTTTTAACTAACACATATTTTTAAGCCAACAGAAAGAAAATCTTTCTTTTCTCTTCGTCATTTTGATCAGCTATAGAACACATATTTATCACAAGACCAGTTTTTTTATTAGTTAAACGAGCAGTCATTGCTTCGTTTGTATGTGTACTTTTTCGTCTGAGTGATTTAACGACTAGTTTTTAAAATAACTTTTAATAATATCTTTTAATTTTAGGGTAAGAAAGTTTACTCATAGCATGAAAATTTCACATTTCTTCCAGAAATAAAACATGACACATAAAGAGTCTGTTAAATTTTGATTTTTCTTTGTGATATTCCGTAGTCTGTTTTTTTTTTTTTGCACAAAAAATAAGATGTGTGATTTTCGGCTCAGTGGGACATAGGGAGGCCGTGGCTCTCCATTCAAAAATCGTAGAATGGCATAAAACTGTATTTAGTTCTTATCTCAAAAATGTTGGTCAGAAGTAGTTTTTGAACGAATTTTTACCGACGTAACTAATAATACCGTATTTCTGTTTTAACATTAGTAATACAAACCGTACATCTACCATTTAATAACCGTGTGAGGTAAATCTGATATGAATATCAGACATACTTATTCCTCGATAAAGTCGCTTTTCTTGCCCCGAAATTTTTGATTCAGAAGATTAAGGAGACAGAAAGGGAGACATGAACCACAGACGATTTTTCAGTTTTGGAAAATCCACACATGGGGTATCACTGTAAATGATCTGATATATCTGTATAAGGTATTCAAAGAATCATGAAATCCAGGTATGGTGCTTTGGCTTCTGAAGTGACACAAGATCATGCTTCCGCTTACATACTGGTAAGGAAAATACTAATAGAACAAACTACAGTTTCATTTTTTTGTAACTGAACTTCATCATGGAACATAAACTATTAAAATACATATATGGCTTTCGCCACCCACCTTGCATGATGGATGCCCTTGGAGAATGGAAAGATGATCCATGAGACGAAGCGAAAAAGAGCGTAAAGAGAGCAATGAGAGAAGCATTCAACGAATTCGAACATAAAACATTGGCAAACAATCTAAACAAGAACCCTAAAAAGTTTTGGTCATATGTAAAATCGGTAAGCGGATCTAAATCCCCTATTCAGTCACTCGTTGACCACGATGGCACCGAAACAGAGGACGACCGAAGAAAGGCAGAAATACTGAATTCAGTGTTCCGAAACTGTTTCACTGCGGAAAATCGTAACACGGTCCCTGACTTCAGCCGTCGCACGGACGCCAAAATGGAAAATATTGAAATAAACGATATCGGAATTGAAAAACAACTGCTATCACTTAGTAGCGGAAAAGCATCCGGACCAGACGAGATACCCTTAAGATTCTACAGTGATTATGCTAAAGAACTTGCCCCCTTTCTATCAGCAATTTATCGTAGATCTCTGGAAGAACGTAAAGTACCTAGCGACTGGAAGAAAGCACAGGTCGTTCCCATTTTCAAGAAGGGTCATAAATCAGATGCGAATAATTATAGGCCTATTTCACTTACGTCAATCTGTTGTAGAATAATGGAACATGTTTTGTGTTCTCGTATTATGACGTTCTTAGATAATACAAATCTCCTTCATCATAACCAACATGGATTCCGCAAACAGAGATCATGTGAAACCCAGCTCGCCCTATTTGCCCAAGAAATTCACAGTGCCGTAGACACTGGCGAGCAGATTGATGCCGTATTCCTGGACTTCAGGAAGGCATTTGATACGGTTCCGCACTTACGTTTAGTGAAAAAAATACGTGCTTACGGAATATCGGACCAGGTTTGTGATTGGATTCAGGATTTCCTAGAAGAAAGAACACAACATGTCATTCTTAACGGTTCAAAATCTGCAGATGTAGAGGTAATTTCGGGAGTACCGCAAGGAAGCGTGATAGGACCTTTATTGTTTACAATATACATAAATGACTTAGTTGACAACATCGGTAGCTCCGTGAGGCTATTTGCAGATGACACGGTTGTCTACAAGAAAGTAGCAACATCAGAAGACTCGTACGTACTCCAGGAAGACCTGCAGAGGATTAATGAATGGTGCGACAGCTGGCAGCTTTCCCTAAACGTAGATAAATGTAATATAATGCGCATACATAGGGGCAGAAATCCATTCCAGTACGATTATGCCATAGGTGGTAAATCATTGGAAGCGGTAACGACCGTAAAATACTTAGGAGTTACTATCCGGAGCGATCTGAAGTGGAATGATCACATAAAACAAATAGTGGGAAAAGCAGGCGCCAGGTTGAGATTCATAGGAAGAATTCTAAGAAAATGTGACTCATCGACGAAAGAAGTAGCTTACAAAACGCTTGTTCGTCCGATTCTTGAGTATTGCTCATCAGTATGGGACCCTTACCAGGTTGGATTAATAGAAGAGATAGACATGATCCAGCGAAAAGCAGCGCGATTCGTCATGGGGACATTTAGTCAGCGCGAGAGCGTTACGGAGATGCTGAACAAGCTCCAGTGGCGGACACTTCAAGAAAGGCGTTACGCAATACGGAGAGGTTTATTATCGAAATTACGAGAGAGCACATTCCGGGAAGAGATGGGCAACATATTACTACCGCCCACATATATCTCGCGTAATGATCACAACGAAAAGATCCGAGAAATTAGAGCAAATACGGAGACTTACAAGCAGTCGTTCTTCCCACGCACAATTCGTGAATGGAACAGGGAAGGGGGGATCAGATAGTGGTACAATAAGTACCCTCCGCCACACACCGTAAGGTGGCTCGCGGAGTATAGATGTAGATGTAGATGTAGACTCTTCTTCGAGGAGACAGTTTGCAGTTAACTGAAAAACTATTGATATAATTATCTTATCCATCTTCTACCTCCAGATAAATACAAAACACCTTTTCCCAAAATGTTTTCAACCAACACACACGCAAATCTGAAAGTGGTCGTATTTTATGTTGTTGTGAAAGAAACTAATGATTTAAGTGGAAGCCACTCAGCGCAAGTTTTACAGACAATATTTTCCTGTCCAAGTTAAATGACCTAAACATACGGAAAATTATCAGCATTTAACAAGTACTGAATTTTTAGTTTCAAATAAGTTATTGTGTAAAATTTGTATTCGAGGTATGTTAATAGGTATTTAACGAAATGTTGAATTTCATATTCGTTTAACTCTCGTCTGTTAATGACTGACTGTGCTCGCCCGGAAGTTCTCTTTCTCAAATAACTGATGAGTAAATTCATGCATGAACTTTGGGGTCACGTTCAACTGTTGAGTGATAAAAAACTGTTCACAACATTCAACTGTAAGGAAATTCAAAGGAATGACGTGTGCTGTATCGCAAATGTTTTGACAGGGTCTTATAGCTTTTCACTTAGAAAGTTTCAGCAATCTCCGAGCATATTTATACAGCTGCGCAAATGACTGACCGAAAGGTTCTAACTTTACTACACAATTTCATCGCTCCTTTGTCGGAAGTTGTAGTTTTTCCAAATAAATCATTGCTTCACGGATAGCATGGCACTTCGATTTAGTTTACACACCCGAATATTGTAAAAGAAAACAATTAATGTTGGATTGTTCAAAGTTCCCTTCTTAGCTATTAACTATACAAATAATAGCTCCAGAATGTATTTTGTACTAGTGAATATCACTGCCATGTATTGCGTATTAGTGAATATCAGTGCCAATGCAGTAATTGTAGATGAAGTGTTAAGGAGAGAACTTTGTGACTATTGGAAAGTTTTTGATAAACTTTTAGTTGGCGTCAGCGTCCAGGAGTTGCGAATTCTGCATCATCTTGTTGACAACATTAGGTCCTGGGTTTTTCAATAGAGCATGCTGAAACTTTTTGCATAGTTTTCATACATCTACAATTATTTTCCACCTTTTTTTGTTCAGTAACCACAAAGTTACAGATGCTCTTTATATCTAGTGAAGTTCACGAAATTGTTGCAGAACATGATGCATAGTTGTTCATTGACAACTTGTGAAGGGTTCCTTGCCCTGCTCGTAAGCACTGTCGGTATTCAAGTGACTAAGTGAACAAAGTGAAGCTTTTGACACCAACGCTACGAGGTATATCAATTACAATTTGTACCAGATGCTTCTAGAACAATTCATGACTCAAATTAATAATTTATAAACTTCAGATTTATAAAATTTAACATAACTGCAAAATAGTAGTTGCGATTTTCATATGTAAATTCTTTGAAACTGTTATGAAAATGTAAAGACATAGACAAAGGAGTGGAAATAAATAGAATAGCGCTAAAATTACGGGTCTTAAGTCACAGCATTTATTTCACATAATATCTATTAGGTAAATTAATAAAAGTTATCAGCATTTATCTTGAATAACGTTAGATTGGCCTTACAAAATAGGAATAAGTAGTTAAGTTGTGTTTTACATTATTTTGATGTCATTTATAGGAATAAAACGACACACCTCGAAGGAATTATCCGATTGCGGCAGAAATAGGTACATGTGATGTGCATTTACAAACAAACTAATTATTACAATTTCAGAAAACCGGAATGATTTAATCAAGAGAAAGCGCTTCACACAATGAGCAAGCCAATAACGTGTTTGCTTGCTCCTGGCCCTTACACAGGCAGTGATTCGACTTGGCATTGCTAGACAGTGTAGTTGAATGTCCTCCTGAGGGATATCGTGCCACAATATATCCAATTGGAGTGTTAGATCGCCAAAATCCAGATACGGTTGGAGGATCCTGCCCAGAATAATCCAAATGTTCTCAGATGGGGAGAGATCCAGCTACCTTGTTGGCCAAGGCAGGGTTTGGCAAGTAGTAAAAAGTCTCGTCGTATGTGGACGTGCGTTATTTTGCTGAAATGTAGTCCCAGGATAGCTTTCCATGAACGGCAACAAAATGGAGCGCAGAAAACCTTTGACATACGGCTGTGCAGCACGGATGCCGAGGATGACAAGCAAAGCGCTCCTTCTATGGAAAAATGACACCCCCATATCATCACTCCTGATTGACAGACAATATGGTAGGCGATAGTCAGGTTGATACCCACGGCAGTTGGGGCGTCTCCAGACACGTCTTCGGCCTGTAATCTCATTGACTGAAATAGAATTGTCTTCAGGGATGGGTCCCATTTCGAACTGAGCCCCGATGACCCACGAAAACGTGTCTGGTGACGCCCTGGAAAGCGCTGGGATACCAGCGTGACTGTCGTCCGCCATACTGTCTGTCAACCAGAAGTGATAGACTGGAGTGCAATTTCTTTTCTTAGCAGGAATACTTTGGTTGTCACCTGCGGCATCCTTACAGCACAGTCGACGATATTCTACACCCTGTTATGTTACCCTTCATTGAAAGTCATCAAATGGTTCAAATGGCTCTGAGAACTATGGGACTTAACATCTGAGGTCATCAGTCCCCTAGAACTTAGAACTACTTAAACCTAACTAACCTAAGGACATCACACACATCCATGCCCGAGGCAGGTTTCGAACCTGCGACCGTAGCGGTCGCGCGGTTCCAGACTAAAGCGCCTTTAACCGCGTGGCCACACTGGCCGGCTGAAAGTCATCCTCTACATACATTTCAACAACACAATCCCCATCCACACACTACAAGGAATTAAAAAGTATGTGTAAAAATGTTTTCAACTAAGAAACAGATTACATATTGCATGAGGAAGAGTCCTTTATATTGCAATAAACATTATTCCACATTGCTATACACAAATAAAATTTTCAAATATGTAGTTATCAGGTGTGTTCTATCGTCCACCTTCTCCAGATACGTTCCAGGCAAATTGTGGTTAAAAGTTAGAACTGTTAGTACAGAACTTCTTTCGCGCTAAACTGTGTTTCTGTTTCTTAATCTTAAACATTTTAATGGTCTGTATAAAAGGATAGCCATTACACTGTGTTGTGAATAAGGATTATAATTTATTTGATATTCAGCAGATATCCAAAATTCTTTTCCCCATAAAGAAATGTCCTTTGCCTTCATCTGGTTGTCGCAGAAATGGATTCTCCCATAGCCTCTGTTTTCGATCAGTTTAGATCTGAATATGTTTCACATTTTTGTATTTTTGGAGGACTATTTTGCATAATATATATTCCTAATGACTGTTGGGATGTGGATGACTTTATCAGAAAGAGTTGCCAATTGTGTGACTATATTTGGAACCCCATAAGCAAGCATTTAAAAATAAGAGTTGCTTAATATTTTCACATCATAAATTTTCACGAATAATAGAGTACAGTTCAGAAAAATAATGAAAATTGGACAAGCATCTTGAATACATAGTAGAATAAAATTTGCTACTGTAGACACTCGTCACAGTAATAGGAAAGTTATATGCTGAGTGTAAGGTGTAATGACATAAAACTAATGAACTTCAGTATACATCTTATCTTCAGAAGGCATGGAAATCGTTAAAAGAGAACTGTATAACTTGCATACTCTAAGACAAGATTAAAAGAACTTGCTTACTCTATTGGCCAGCAATTCCTTTTGTCTGCAGTGCTATTCTGCTTTTTAAGTCCTCCCTGCTCCATCCGTCGTGGGTTATTTTGCTGACTAGGTAGCACAATTTCTTAACTTCTTCTACTTCGTGATCATAAATCTTGATATTAACTTTCTCGTTGTTCTCATCTCTGCTATTTTTCATTGCATTCGTCTTGCTATGATTTACTCTAAATCCATATTCTCGTACTCATTATACTGTTCATTCTGTACAACACATCCTCTAACTCTTCTTCACTTTCACTGTGGATAACATTATCATCAGCGAACCTTATTACTGACATCCTTCACCTTGCATTTTAGTTTCACCCTCGAACCTTTCTTTTGTTTTCACCATGGCTTCTTTGATGTACAGGGGGCAGGCAAAATAATGTGAACACCTGTACTTACTTTGGAATCGTTTACTAATAATGGGTTGGACCTCCATTTGCTCACTATACAGTTGCGATTCTTCTTGGAACACTGGCATGTAATGATTGTACAGTCTCTAGTGGAATGTTATGCCACTCTTCGATCAGAACGTCTTCTGCATTGACGAGGGAGGCAGAAATCTGCTCAGGAGTCTGCTCTCCAATATCGCTGACAAGGGTTCGATAATGTTCCAAGTCCCGGGACTGTGCTTGTCAGGGACCACGCTGCAGTTCAGTTGCATACTCCTCATACCACAACTGTACTGTCCTGGATGTGTGAATGGGTGCGTTATCCTACAGAAATGTGGCATCATTGCTGGGGAGCAACATTTGAATCATGGGGTGACACTGATCATCTAAAAGATTCACATAATCGTTGACTGTAACACGGCCTTTTAGAGTAATCATGGGACCAGCAGAATAC
This sequence comes from Schistocerca nitens, assembly GCF_023898315.1. Taxonomy (NCBI): domain Eukaryota; kingdom Metazoa; phylum Arthropoda; class Insecta; order Orthoptera; family Acrididae; genus Schistocerca; species Schistocerca nitens. The sequence continues at coordinate 703,125,306 of NC_064617.1, read as the reverse complement.
TATGATATGGCTGCCCCACACCATCATACTTCCACCTCCATGCTTACCTGCTGGAATCAAACAATCTGGATTGTAGGCTTCTTTTGGCGTTCTCCAGGTGTAAACCCGGTCCGATGTTGGAAATAATGAAAACGTTGACACGTCGGACCATATGACCTGTTTCCACTGCTCAGCGGTCCGGGATTTATAATCCTGACACCATGTTTTACGCTTCTATGCGTTGGTTGTCGTCACTAATGGTTTCGGCCATTAATATTCGCTATATGGAGTTCTCGGCGGACAGTTTCGATAGATACGGGGCCTCGGAGATGGCTACTGAGCTCTGCAGTCACTTCAGCCGCCGTAGTTTTGTGTTGTTTTGACACAATTCGTGTTAGCGTACAACGGTCTCTGTTTTATTTTTGTTTTTCTCCCACTATTACGTTTACACGATGGTATCTTTCAGTGTTTTGTATAGGCTGTCATGACTGTTGAGACAGTTGCTCTTAAAATGTTCGATAAGTTGACTGTCTTGTTTACTGATGCTCCAGCTAATCGGACCCCACAGCCTGCCCTCTATGGAACTCTGTTAGGTGTTTCACTGCACGTCGGCCTCGGTCTCTGAATGCAAACACGAAGTGTGCACTACTCGTAAAGAACCCGCACTGATGCCTAGTCTGTGCTGAACATGCACAGTCTGGCGCGACACGTACCTTCCCTGCACTGTTGACCGTTAAACACATCCATCCCATTATTACCACTCTTCACATTATTTTGCCTATCTCCTGTATAGATTGATCAGTAAGGGCGAAAGACCACACCTCTGTCTTACGCCGTTTTTACTCCGGAGCATCGTCCTTAGTATCTCAATCGTATAGTTTCCTCTTGGTTCGTGTACACATTGTATAACATTCGCCTTTCCCAATAGCTTACCCCAATTTTCCTTTCAATTTCGAAAATCTTGCACCATTTGATATTGTCGAACGCGTTTTCCAAGTCGAAAAATCGTATGAATGTGTCTTGATTTTTCTTCTATCTTGCTTCCATTATCAGCCCCTACGTCGTAATTAACTCTCTGGTGCCTTTCCCTTCCCTAAAGCCAAACTGATCGTCATCACCAATTATTTCCATTCTTCTTTATGTTATTATATTCAGCAGCTTGCATGAGCTGTTAAGCTCTTTGTACAATAATTCTCGAACTTCTCGCCTTTTGCAATCTTCGGAATTGTGAGGATGAAGGTGGACGGTACATCGCCAGGCTCATAAATTCTGCACGCCAACGTGAATAGTCCTGTCCTTTCCCCCAGTCATTTTAGAAATTCTGATGGAATGTTATCATCCCAACTGCTTTATTCGATCTTAAGTCTTTCGAAGTTCTTTTAAGTTCTCATTGTTGTACTCGATCCCGTATCTCCTCTATATCGACTCCTATTTCTTCTTCTATCCCGTCATTACACAAGTCTTCATCCCCATAAAGGCCCTCAGCGTACTCTTTCCACCTATATGCTCTCTCCTCCATTTAACGATGGAATTCCCATTACACACTTAATGTTTCCACCCTTGCTTTTAATTTCACCGAAGTTTGCTTTGACTCTTCTGTACGCTGGGTCACTCCTTCCGACAATCATTTCACATTTTTCATGCAACCATTTCGCCTCAGATTCTCAGCAATTCTTATTTATTTCATTCCTAAGTGATTTGTATTTCTGTATTACTAAATTTCCTGGAACATTTTTGTGCTTCCTTCTTTCGTCAATGAAGCGTATCTCTTCACTCCTTAGTATTTCCGTATCCCACTTCTTTGCTCATTGATTCTTCCTGACTAATCTCTTGAACTACAGCCTATTCTTCATCAATACTAAATTATGATCTGATCTATGTCTGGTCCAGGATACGCCTTACAACCCAGTGTCTGATTTCGGATCCTCTGCCTGATCATGATCTAGTGTCGCCGCTAATACCAGATGAAATTTATTGCTGAAATCAATTAACCTTCCTCCCCTCTCATAGTTAGTACCTTTATAAACCTACCGCTACTATTGTAATTTAGTATGCTTTTACCTAAACATCAGAAAATACTTTCTCTGCGTTGCCACATATACTATATCCCAACAGAGCTAATAGTCCTGTTACGGGAAAGTTCACATATAACCCTCCGACTAAAATTTAGTTTAGTTTCCAAATAAAGTACACTGTGGGAGAATAGTCCTGTTAATAGGAAAAGCTAATCAATACAGTTAACCTTTTTACAGGATTAGACCGTGCGTTGTGTCAAATTGATAAGTAACTCAGACTATTCACTTCTTTTTCTAAGATCGTGCCCAGCGGTTAGATAGAAACGCAGTATGAATAATATTATACTGAAGCTAGGACAACTCAGTTCCAAGTTCATTTAATGGTTTAAAACATGTACTAATGGTCGCCAACCTATCCAGTCAATGAAACAGTGAAGTATTGGAAAAGCAGAAATATGAATTTTACCTACTTCCTTGCTACTGTTTAATTTGGTTCTTCAAATAAATATTACGCCCATTAAACAATGTTAGACTACACCCTTATACTTTACGTTTTTAAAAGAGCAAAAGTCCAGTAGATAACTTCATTGAAGCAAAAAAAATTTGGCCAGTGGGGACCTTCAGAAAAGCACTTTCCATAATCAACAAACTTAAATACTAAATTCCTTAGACACTAAAGCACACACATTTTATACTGAACGTTTCACTTGAGGAAAACCTCTTTCTTACTGGAATTTACTTTCCAAAGCGATTACTCTTTGAACTAATTCTGTATAGTCATTTAACAGATTCTAGTAACTTGGCTTCACTCTGATTAAATTTTACGCAAGCAAACTTTTACTATAACACTTTGCAATAGTTAAGAAAACACAAAAACAAATTAAATGGTGCCTATTTATATCAACTTGACACTTCATAAGTCTGTAAAACAGGATACTTCGATTAATCAACACCTGGAAAGAACCCTATATAGGTGTATGATTAGGGTGAAATAACTGGGTGAACCAGTTTCCTTAAAGGTCAAGAATTATTATTAAAGCACAGTTTAAATTAATCGTTCACACTGTACAAAAGTAAAAATACAAAAAAATCTTATCTGTTGGCTGTAGACTTGGGTGTGGCGAACAATTATGACGGCTGCACTACCCACAGTACGGCCTGCCAGTAACTTGCTGTATGAGCTCAATTTCTCTTCTTGGCGTCGTTGAATTTTACATACAGTAGCCCAACAACTCGCAGCTATGCCGTAAGCGGTTTGCAGTTTTCATCAGCGGCATTTTTGTGCAAATTTGCAGGCAGAGCTTCTCATGCTCCACAAAGATGTTGCCTCAATCACTGCTGCCTACAGACTGTGTGACTTAACATCCCGCGCTCGCTTTATGTAGCGCGCCAGTTCGCCCTCGCCACCTTTCCATTCCTTGGAGCCACTTTTATTTCAAACAAAAGCACACTGGCTTTTACATAACACCTATTTCTTACATTGTTCCAAAGCATCACCGTTTCTTCAATTGTCAAATTCCCTCAACATGAACAATTTATACACACAAATATTTTTAAATACAAAATGTCATCAGAAAATGATCTACATCTACATTTATACTCCGCAAGCCACCCAACGGTGTGTGGCGGAGGGCACCTCTCTTCCATGCCTGAACATTGAGACAGATGCACTGACGGCACGTCTGCTCACTTACGCGTCTTCTGTAACACTCCCCGAATATCGCGGGCACCCAGAGGTCTTCCTGGGCCCCGGTGGAGGGGATAGTCGAACCACTTGGCCATGACCAACCTCTCCACCCCAAATCTTGTGACACTGGAACGTCTTTGACTTTTACCTTCCTGTGTTGTCTCTCTGATCCCCTACCCAGGAGTAAGGTTGGTACTACTATACCACAGAACTACTTTCCAACTAAGATTTGGCCACGCTTTATGGAAAGGTGTGAGGAGGATTAGGAAAATTCACGTACAAGAAATGCATAATACACGACACATATAAATATGTATTATGAAGCCTGACACATTTCTTTCCAGCCGTCCACATGGGTTCTGTTGCACCCGCGGCCGGCCACGTCGTGCAATAAAACTGGCGGTGGAGCCGCCTCCGTTTGTATTTCCCGGTGCGAGCGAGCAACGAAACCTGCTGCTTATGGAGCGGAAACTACTGTACCGTTTCATCACCCCATGCGTGGATGGAAAGAAATGATCCGGAATGTTCTTCTCATGGGAGGACAGTTCTGGTTCATTTCTTTTACCAATGTTATGTTCTATTCTTACGTAAAAAGAAAAATGGAAAAAATTGCAAACAATAGTTGGCGCTATAGAAAAGGTTAAAAAAAATTTGCAACGTCCTGCTCTCTGGCATGAACGAATATTCCCACTACGAGCGGAGCAAATATGGGACCACTTGGAGTAAGGAGGTGGCATTTGAAAAACATAGCAAGTGAATAACATAGGAAATGTCTAAATTAAGGTCCTAGCCAAACAAGTGATGACCATTCAAAATCATTCACCTTGTGATGAAAATTTAAGTTAAAATGAACTAGAGAAATATCATTTGTAAAATCAGATGGTGCTTCCCTGCACATGTAAAACTCTAAGTGAAAAGTGCAAGATCAACAAACAAATGCAATAATGTTAAAATAATTAATGAAAGAATTTACGTTAAAATGAACCAAAGAAATGTCATTTGCGAAATCAAATGGTGCTGACATACAATTACAAATCTAAGTGAAAAGTGCAAAATCAACAAATCATTGCGATGATACTAAAATAATTAAGTAATGCATGATATTGAGAGTGGTCATTGGAAAACCATTAATGTAGTAATTATAACGTCGTAATCTGTCACTAAAACTGTGGTTGACTTGTGGAATTAGCCAAGAAAGCTGTGCATATTTGTCCTTGATTGGAGGAGCTGAAGTGTCTGCTTCCCATTAACTTACATTGTCATTTTCCCGAATCGGGCTTAAACGAAATGTTGACAGGTTAAATCAACTGCTAAAATGCAGAGTCCATGGAGGGCAATGTAACTAACAAAAAAAAGTTTATCACTCGTCAACACGTAAATAACCATATATACAAAATAACACACAAGTACGCAAACACGCAAAGAAATGAACTCGTTGACACCCTATTATTCTGCAGCTTTGTCACCCGGTAGTTTCACTGGGTATTTCTGTGGGTGCTGGAGTGGACGTCTCTTCTAAAGGCGACTTGGAAGATAGGCTACTAGGGAACTACAACACTGTAATGGGGAGCTGGCGGCGGCGTTGAGTGTAACGTCCGTTGTCTCGCCCTGGTTGTTTTCTCTATACAGCAGCCCGCAACGTTGCCCCTCGCCCGGTTCCATCTCCTGCGTCCATAGAATGGGGTAGTTCGACGTTGGAGATTTTCAGGACATCGCTGTCTGTCGGCCCTGTCTCGTTATCGAAAGCCACCGTGGCAGTTGTCGTCTGCATATTGTGGGGGGATGCGTCTGACAACACACGCCTCCTTCTTCGCCGCATCGTCTCGTGATTGCTGTCAGCCGGTGCGTGTGGTATTGGCGACACGCCCCCTTCTGCTGGTACGCGTCAGTGGTGAGACACGCCCCCTTCTTCTGGTGCTGCGTGCCAGTGGTGAGACAAGCGCCCTTCTGCGTCGCATCATCTCGTGATCTACAGAACTGTAGATCAAAATTTTATTTCAACAAATAGCATGGAATCACCATAGTCATGCTCGAACATAATATACAGCATACCATCACATGTGTGAGCAAACAAAATTGCAGAACAGAGTATCAGTAGCTCCCTAACATGTCAAAATCTCTACTTCATCATCACAGTATATATTACCTGTTCACCGTACCAATAAACAGCAGAATGTTAAATGTCTCCACAATATCATAAATACCATAAAACACTTCTTCATAGTTTAAACTTAGTATCCCCATATAGAAAAATGTTCAGAATATAATTCATATACCTCATCATGCCAACATAGAATATAGATTGAATGTAGGAAACACATTACAACTGAGCTTTCAAACATCTCAATGTTTTCATATTCTTTTGATCTGATAACCATTTTCAGATCTTGAATCTCATCCTCACAATGAAACCAAGAAAGTTACAGAGTTCATATAGCCTGAAAAAATTGTAATATTTCCATTTTCCTTCAACATTTTTCATTTATTAAGACATTAGATGTTATCGTAATAGCTGACTACAATAACAAAACCGTAAAATATTTTCAGCCTGGCTTCCCATTGTTTAAGAATCCAACTTCTTTCCCATATTCTACATAAGTTTTCCAAAACACTGTAATTTCTTCGCCACTTGTCTTATCTTCAATTATTTAAACACAGCAGCTAGTAACTTACCACACCTTTCTTTATGCAGTATTGATAACAAGTAAATTATGTTCGAGAAAGGAATGAAAATTTTACATGAGTGGGTTTTCTTTACATAGATTTCATAAAGTTTTAGACACAGCAAAAATTCAGAATGCGTAACATTTTATTTTATCATCATCATCAGAAGGTTTCCCAGCATCAACAGTAATAAAAATTATTCATTTCTATTCACCAGATAATTATGTTTCAGTACATTCATTTCAGAGTAACCATTTCCAGTACTCAGATTAACATAAGACCTCTACATAGCTACAACATGATTTCTATACTTAGCTAGTAGAGGGCAGATTGACAGCAGAAGACATTTGTGCGAAGAGGAAAAGATAGGTAGGAGGAAACATATAGTATAGAAACTGAAAATTGCTGATGCAGTACTGCACGACCATTGAGGCACTGCACTTCATACACCCATATTACAAATAGAGTTTTTTAACTTCTGAGTGTACTATTATTACAATTCTTCATCACTACTTTCCTAGTCCCCATCTGTTTCAAACACTGTCACTGTTTCAATAGCCAGCCTCAGTTTTGCCAATTTTCCGTCCTTTATATGCACAACGTCCTATCATGAAAATCCCCTTAGTTAAGTTTCTCTATGAATTACACCAAAACACGTAACTAGCAAAACAGATTTTACAAAGTCATCTCCACATTTCAGTTTGCAAGTCTGTCAAAATGTTTCTGAAATCACAGCCCTCACTGAAGCCCACCACATACGATGTTATATTATTTTGGAGTTTAGTCCAAGCAAATGATAGTCACACATGGGCTTACAAACATTTCCAATAAAAAGTTCTGCCTTTAATTCACATTTGCTTCTACATATTGTTCTTCTGATTAATTTATAAGAGCAGAACGCAGTTGTTCTGTGTTCCAAAACAGGTAAACGTATACATGGTGAGGCTATGTCCACACTGATTTCCTGTTTGACAAGATTACTATTAGTTTCATCAACTAAATGTTCCTTTTCAATAACACAGCCAATTTTGCTGGGTGAGTCTGTGGAAGGTGGAATTGGGTCAACACAAGTTTCCTCATCCAAATGTCCCTCTTAAATGAAACAGCTGATTTTATTGTAAATATCCTTTATCATTTACAATATCGTTTATCATTTCCCCAGGGGACTTCATCTAGAAGTATACAGGTAGCATCTGTGAGGCCCCGAGCTGAGTCTGATGTTGCTTCCTCTTACTTGTGTCAGGCCCATTTCTGTCTTCTTTCCTGTTGGCCTCCCTTGGCCAGCTCTTGTTTTCTTCGACCCCGATGGTATTAGATATCAAGGTCTGAGGGTGTCTTTTAGTTTCCAACCTAAGCACTGAAGGCAATGGGAAACCACAATGCTCTTTCTTTCCCCAGGACACTCACAGGTACCCCTGTTATCCCACTTCTTTAACACATAATGGAAAAAACAAAAATTGAAAACTACCCCAGGAGGTAACCTGCAAGGGAAATACTTCACCATCAGTGATGCAACTAGGCTAGAGGATTCTGGAAAGCCTGGACCAGCACGTGAAAGACAGAATACAACAATAAAAACAAAGAATACCTACTCTTGTGTTGCTTGGAACTTACGAAGTCTATTAGGAGGAGGAAAGATGCAGAATCTCTTCAAGGAAATGACACGCTTACAGATAGATATACTCGGTATCAGTGAACACAGATGGCCAGATAGTGGATGTGTCAGTTAAGGAGATAAAAGAATCTTCTTTCCAGTACCTCCTACAAGTGGGAAGAATGGAGTGGCAGTCATAGCTGGGAAAAAGTTGATGAACTGTGAAATTAGCACAGCTGCAATATCTGACTGAGTAAATGCCATCCACATTAGAGGCCTGAAGCAGAATGTGAATGTAGTTCAGGTATATGCCCCAACAGCAGACCAGAGCGATAGAGAAATAGAAAGTTTCTATTATGATCTCTATTCAGTAACATGAACCTCAAAGAAGGAAGACATGAATGTGATAAGGGGAGATTTCAATGCAAAAGTTGGAAATACAAGAACTGATAGAGTCGCTGGAGGATTTGATCTTGGTGAAACAAATGAAAGAGGTATGGCTCTTATCGATTTCTGTAGGCCTGAAGAATTCACAATTAAAAACACTTTTTACAATCTACATCCCAGAAGACTGTATACCTGGAAGTCGCCTCAAGGCGCAGAAGGGAGAATGGTTAGAAATCAGATTGACTACTTACTGATCAATAAGCGATTTCAAAACAGCATGACCCGTGCAGCAGCATATCCAGGCGCAGATATTAGGTGAGACCACAATCCTGTTATTGGTACCATCAAGATTAAATTTTAACGTTCAAAGCCGAAAAACAGCCCGGGTGTAAGATTTTATACTGAAAGACTGAAGAATTTAGAACCGAGAGAGGAGGTGGTGAAAGAAATGGGAAACAACATGTCACCCACAGACGAGATCCAAGAAAGAAGTACTAATGAATCTTGGGAAAAGGTACGCAATGCAGCCATCCAAGTTGTTACAGCCAGAATTGGTATGTGTAAAAAACAGAAGTCTGAGCCCTGGATGACAGAAGATATTATAGTCAAAATGGAGGAACGTAGAATACACAAGGTGCATCATAATAAAGTGGAATAGCAACAGACACATAAAGAAATAAAGAAGATAGTTCGACAAGCAAAAGGAAAGTGGATTGAGGAACAATGCACCGAAGCGCAAATGCTGAAGTTACGTGACTCGTATAGTTTCCATAAGAAGATCAAAGCTATAAATGGAAATTTTAAGAAGCAGAATCTAACTGCGTTAAGAGATGAGGATAATCAGATTATTTTCGAATCGAAAAAAATGGCAAAACACTGGGAGAATTACATATCTCTGTTTCGCGACAAAAGAGACACGAGAGTAAATCAAAATGAGGAATGTGGTCCACGTATTTTACAATCGGAGGTAAAATATGCGCTGAAAGTAACAAAGAACAGAAAATCGCCTGGTGGAAGGACTTACCCAATGAAATTTTAAAATGCATAGACCCAAAAACGTTGACAGCCCTATTTAATGAAATTTACAGCTCAGGTCAGATCCTGGATGAATGGCTGAAATCAAACTTTGTCCCATTTCCGAAGAAAGCAAATGCAAAAACGCGCTCAGAATTTCAATCGATCTCATTGATGAGTCATGCTCTGAAAACTTTTCTAAGAATTATACATAACCAGATTCATCCCAAATGTGAGGAGCATTGTGGAGAAACCCAGTTTGGTTTTATGAAGGGAATGAGAACCCTAGAAGCGTTATTTGGCATGAAGATACTTATGTAAAGATACTATGACCCTCATCATGATATCCATATATGCTTTATCGACTATGAGAAATCATTTCACACCGTTAAGCGTGGTCCTTTTATCACAATCTTACGAGAAATAGGATTGGATGGTAAAGACTTAAGAATCATTCAGCAGTTATACTGAAATCAGAAAGCAGACGTCAGAATTAAAAAAAATTTAAAAATATAATCTGTTCAAATACTGAAAGTTGTCCGCCAGGGCTGTATACTATTCCCATTACTGTTCACTTTGTATCTGGACAAGATTTTTCGATCCAGCCAAGATTCAGATATATTTGGTGTAAAAGTAAATGGAGTGTAGATCTGGAACTTACGATATGACGACGACACAGCTTTGTTTGTACCATCCGTAGCCGAGCTACAGAAAATACTTACGGAAATAGATAAAGCTGGTCAGCATTTTGGTGTCAGAATAAATGCCAAGAAAAGTAAATAGATATCAATTGAAACAACTCCTGACCAAAACGAGTCCCTAGTCATTAATGGTAGTAAAATCGAGAAAGTAACCAAATTGAAATATGTAGGATCTGTGATTAACTCGAAACTTGATTGTGATGAGGAAATTAATATTCGCTATGGGATTGCCAAAGAAACTTTGCGAAAGCTACAAATGTGCTGATATACACAGACATTCCGCTCCATCTGACATTAAGGGTGGTACAATGCTATGTTATCCCCGTCTTACTCTATGGAGTGGAAACTTGGTCAATTAAAGCAGCTTCTGTAAAGAGATTAGAAGCAAAGGAAATATGGTTCTTGCGCCGGTTACTAAAAGTACCATGGATTGAGAAAGTGAGCAACACTGAAGTGCTGTGTGGAGCCTGGGTGGATAGAGAACTAATGGAGACAATTAAAAGAAGAAAGACATCGTACCTGGGGCACATAATGAGAGGAAAGAAATATGAACTTCTGCAACTAATTCTAGAAGGCAGAATAGAAGGAAAGCGCCCACCAGGTAGAAGGAAGCAATCATGGTAGCAGAATATCAAGACATGCACTGGCATGAACAACTTTGAAGAGCTGGTTCAAGAAGCAAGGGAACGCCGCCTGTGAGCAGCCGACGCACTGCAGGTGTATGGGACCAAGCAGAAGAAGAAGATCCTTCATCGTATTATTTAGAGAACTGGCATCTGAACCTCACTGCTGAACCATTCTACTGTGGCAAGCACACACTGCATTCAAGGACCATGAAGGTAAGATTCGAGAAATTAGGGCTCTTATGAAATTATAACAGTCGTTATTCTCTCGCTCTGTTTGCGAGTGGAACACGAAAGTAAATTACTAGTAGTGGTACAGGGTGATCCCTGCCACACTTCATATTGTAGTTCATAGAGAGTCTATGTAGATGTAGATGCAGATTCAAAGAATCTTTGCTTCTAAGACATCAGTGTAAATTTGTCCACTCTGGGTCTTCACAGTTGATTCTCTCTCCCCCATTCTAGGTTGCTACTGGTATTTACTTCATTTTCCGCTTCTCCTGTTTGAGATACCGTATTTCCTAACTCAGATCCTATTCACCCCATCTGACATTAACATTAACCTCAGCAACCCATTCAGATATGACTTTCTTCAGGTATGGTCTGAGTTTTGAATCATATCTGATGCGTCCCCCACCACTTAACCTTCAGCTTCTTGATTGTTTGCATCATGTTATACAATTTCGCAAAACCCTCACACCAAACGTTAAATTTTTGAATTTCTTCTATACTTGTCTTTTCATCCAATGCTCCATGTGACGATCTTGTATTTGACTTTTTGGTTTCATGTACTCGCAGTACTTCTACTAGTAAATACGGTGCTCAGAGTATGTGTCCAATATTGAATCTTTTCTCTAAAAACTTCATTAATCACATAGTATTTGGTTTTCATGTCATATTATCTTTATGAAAAAATAGAGTTTAGACTAAATCTTCAGAGCACATATCTTTGTATCCTGACTCAAGTGCCCATGTAAAAAGTTCCTTTCTTAGCTATTAATTTTACATACAAGACTTCCAGAATATATTACACATTAGTGAACATCTGTGTCAGTGCAACAGTTATAAACAAAGATAAGGACTGAACTGAATGGCGATTTGAAAGTTTTTACTTGTAGTTGGTGTCAGCGTCCAGTGGTTGTGATATCTGAAGAAACTAATTGATAAATATAAGATCCTGGGTTTCAATGCAAAATGCTGAAATTTTTTCTTTAATTCACACTTCTTTTTGTTCACTAACCACTAAGTCACAAACACACTTTACATCCAGTAATGCTCACAAAATTGTTACAAAACAAATTGCACAGTTGTTCCCTGACAACTAGCAACGTGCTTCAAGCCCTGCCTATCAGAAGTGTTCGAATACAAGTGACCAAGTGAACACAGTAATGTTTTGAGATCCAGAGCTGCAAGGTACATCAATTATGCTTTGTTTCAGAAGCTTCTGGAACAATCAGTGTTCGAATTAATTACTTATAAACTTCCATTTGTAAGTTTTATCACAATTCCGAATTAGTAGTTGTAGTTTTCTCATTGAAAATTTTTTTAAAGGATTTTGAAAGTGAAAGACATAGACAAACAAATTAAATATCTCTAAAATTACAGACATTATGCTACATCTTTAATTTGACATCATACCTACTGGAAAACTAATAAATAATTTGGGGCATTTATCTTGATTAATGTTAGATTCCCTTAACTGGAGAGTTGTGTTTTATATCCATTTAATGTCAATTATAGTAAAACTAATTTTCGTATTGTAGCCTGGTAGTGGGAAGCTATCAAGACATTATAGCTAAAATATGTATAAAACAAAGTATCGCTCTTGAGTCAACCCAACAAATTTCCAGAAACATGAATTATTTACTTTACAACTGAAAATAGTTGCAAACATGATTAAAGAACTAGTTGCATCATTCATTTCGCAATTAAGAGAAATTCCACTTGAACCTGACTTTTTACAGTTAACAGATGGTAGTTCACTTTCAGTTATTTCATGCAAGTAAAGTAGACATGAATACAAACTTGCCTTGAAATTGAATGATGGTTGTTAGGACAAGCATTATGGAGAAGTGACTGCAAAAATTATTACCTAACAACAAAAATTTCAGGCTCTAGGAAATTAAATTATAAATCGTATTTCTTTTCCATGGAACTCGATCCAATATGGTGAAAATGGCCAAAAATTCGTGAAGTTGCAGAAAACAGTTTTTCTTAAATAATTAAAAAACTGTAGTTCCAGTCGAAAATGTTAGATGAGAAAGCTGAAGAGCTTAAAAAGATACATCAACTGCTTTTCTGTAGGTATCGATTGCTTTCTTGCGTTTTCAGATACATCAAATCGTTCTTTAAATGACAGATTCACTATAACTTATTGACAGTCACATTCCAGTACTTATTGTTTGTTGTAGATATAGCCTGCAGTAAGTCACATAAGTATTTGTTTAAAAAACTAAAATGATTATTTATATTTCAAGCCATCTCCATTTTTTGAAAAACAACGCTCTCTCAATATTTGGCTAGATCTCCTTAGTGGATGGCGCAACAGTTACCATTTTAGTCTTTTCCTTCATATGGAGCTGTATCACCATGCTATAAAATAATTTTTATGATTTTATTGATTGAAAGCATCAAAAAATGACTCTGAAAAACTTGCACTTTTTGAACGGTCTTTTTCAGTTTAACAACCTCAATTTTTATTTTATCAAAATGACTTTTAAAGAAAGAAGTTGAATTTTCACGAATTTAAAAAACAAATCTATGAGTTTTTGAGCTGAGATAACTTAAAAAAACTCTAGTGGACGTAATTAACATGTTACATGGATGCACTTGATGGAAGTTAATATTCAGTACTTATATTTCAAGAAAAAAGTCATAGGACATGTTTGACTTTTAGTATAATAAAGTGAACTGTAAAAGTGCGTAGTGCATCAGCTAAAGCGGGTTGTGAGGGGGCGGGGGAGGGGAGTGGTGTGGTGCTCACTTTCTGAAGCCTTGCTGGTATGCCTTCTGTTCAATCACAGAATGGTTGATGTGAAATTAAAAGAAGCAGAAGAAGAGTCGGATTTATTAATTACTGGACCTGCAGCACGTAAGACATCAGTAAATAACTTTATCAAAGTTGGAGAAGATGTGCGTTTTGAACACAACTGATTCCTAACACTAAGACAATATCATTTTTTTAAAAAAAGGAAAGGATGACACATAGATTTCGCTTCAAATATCCACAGTTACCAATAAAAGTAATTTCCCTTCATGGCACATTGTGCTACAACACTGCATTTACAAGCAAGGGAAGAGTAAATTATAAAAAAAATATTTGATTCTAATCCAGATTGTCTTCAATTAATGCATCTTTTCTATAAAAAATGTTCTTCATAAACAAATTCCTAACAGTATGTGTCAAATTACGTTTTTGCTACATATAAAAAATAAATCACACTTAATAAACATTGTTTGGAGTGTTTTAAATATCTGAGTCCCAAGCTTCATTTGACTGAGAAAATCTTCCTCTCACTGTAGGTACTGCCAGAGAACATGCCTTCAGAGTTTATTTGCAGTAGCAGAAATGGCTGGACAATTAGTATGATGTAACTCAGCAGGTGTGGAAAGTCGCAGTAATTTGCTAAATGCAGTTTCTACTGAGACGGCCCTAAATTAAAAAATTCATGTAGCTGTGCAAGTGGTTGCAGAACAAAAGTATGTGGCTATAAGAAAAATTCCCTGAAACATACGACTGTTCGCAAACATTGTAACACAACACAATGTAAAAACTTCGACACTCCTCCAAAAATCGAAATAAATGAAGACTCTGTTGATGCTTGCGACAAACTTCTCAACGAAAATGTCATTGAGTCACAATTTGAAAATGTTGATGCAGATTCTCTTGGTTCTTTGTACATATTTCTTCGCGCAAATGTGGAAGAGGAAGATTAAGAAATTTTTTGACAGTTGTATTATTAAAAGTTTTGTAGATAAAAATTCTTTAAATGTATCTTGGTATGTTATGTTTATTTCATTTTGTATCAAAAATAACTAACTACTGAAGTTATTACGGAGGCATGTACGTGAAACTGATCAAAAATGTTGAAAATTCTTTGCCACCATTAGTTCTGCAGCGTGTTATAAATTATATCTCCAAGTATAAGAGTTGAATTCGTAGTGCAAATGATGTAAAAGCCATCTTGTTTCAACCAAACTGTAGTGCCAAACCCCTCCTTTTCCATAAGACCCCATCCCTGTTTGTCATGATAGAACGCAGTGAGCCAGTCTACGATGCGTTATCTTTGCCTGCCATTAGCTGTCATTGCCTGCCATTAGCTACCTTTGCTTGCTGTTATTGTCTGTGGTATACAAATATAAACATTTATTGTTCTGCTGTTACTGCAAGAAGCATAAGTGTTTGTAAACTTTTCGACTGAATTGCCACCTAAAATGCCAATATTTAATAATATGGTTTTTAAGAAAGTGACTAAAAGCTGTCAGTTACTTTTAAAGAAACAGTATCAGCAAGCTACTGAAGAAGGCTGATAACATGCGTATTGCTAGTTCTGAAACGTCAGTGCAGCATATTGCCAAAGGGCACGTGTGAAGTGTGAGACTAGAAGAAAACAGCTATCTGAGAACCAAGACGACCAAATGTATGGTTATGGCCAACATTAAGTACTTGTTTATGGCTTAGATCGTTATAAAATCTTCTTTTTGCGTTTCTCACAACTTACGTTTTTCAGTACAGATGGAAGATTTTATGCTGAATCATTGCAGACAAAGAGATAAAATTTCCTACAGGCTTTGTAAGTATTGTAACAAAAATTTCTGTGGAACAAATTTTTTTAAAATATGCTACTTCCAAATTTATTTAAAATTTCGTGAAATTAAATTCCTATTGGGAGAGCTCTGAGAATGAGATTATGTAATGGTATACAGATTTGTTTATCTAACCACAAAGAATAACCTATGACATTATCAGAGTGATTAATTTAATCTGTAAGTCTGTACCTCATGTTGTAGTATGTGTTATAAACATATTCAGAATCGTCATGATCAAAGTATTTGAAAAAAATTGAAAAAATTGCAGGTTTTATCGAATAACCTAATGACAACATGTGCAAAATTCTGTTCCGTTATTATTCAAACAGCAAAAGTTACATTAGCCAATACCTTTCTGTTCATTTTCTCTTATGTCCCATCTTAATAAAGTGTTAAAGAAACCAGCAGCAAGTAGTATGTATCATTACTTTAGCAAAACATTTAAGATATTACATGAAAAATACTGCTGTGATAATATAAAACTATTAAAATGACGATAAATGTGAGACATTTCTGAGGCTGTTTTGCTTCTAAGGTGAAAATGCTATAACATTCATAAGAATGAGTTTTGCATTCCTGAGTCTGAGTCTTGGTCTGGCATATAGTTTTAATCTTTCACGAAGTTTTATAACGTTCGTGCTTATCTTTTCAAGTTACTTCAGAATAGGAACAAAAGTATTCTTGTAAGTGGTCCACAAACCGAGATCCCAAAGATTATGCAAGTGCAGACTGGTTAGAATCAGTTTTCAGAGGAAGCATACGCCGGTTCCTTCTGCTCCGCCACCCGCTGCAACTGACACACTCCACCCATGCATGTTTCACTTTATTCCTAAAACATACTTGAGTGTCCGTGTGAAGCTGACTGACAGAGTTAGGGATCCCAATTAATTGAACTCGCACCCATATTCACACAGAATATGGATCCTTTTTTGCCAGTATCACGTAGGTGTACTTAAATTTTTATGAACCATGTTCTACTTTTTGTTGAAAATATAAGTATTTAATATTCCATCAAGTGCATCGTTGTTATATGATAACTGCGTCCATTTCTCGGCTCCATAAGGTAACAGAGAGAATGTCAGCAATTTCTTTTCATAAAATAAAAATTGAAATCCTTAGTTAAGAAAACAAGTCCAACAAAAGCGTAACTTCTGCAAACTCATTTTTTATCCCTACAATTAACAAAATAGCAAGTACAAGAAGTTGAACCCTATTTTAACTGTTTTTCGATATATCTCGAAACTCAACAAGGTAGTCGACACTGATGGAAAAGCACTCAGATCTTTTTAAGCCCTATTTTTTGGTCACTTAATATTTATCTTTTTACTTATTTAAGAAAAGTAGTTTTTCCAACTTGTCCTATTTTTCGGCCATGTTCAACACCTGGGATTGAGAATCATGAAAACGAAACTCGATTTAAAATGGAATTTGCTGTAGGTTCATATTTATTGTTTCCAGGTAATAGTTTTTGTAGACTTAACATTAGGCCACAGCAGAATGTTTGGTCTACATACCCTGTATATGGTGGTTCGCAATGGGTCGTAAACAGGTTCTGTACTCCATACTTCCCTTCAGTATGCTGTCGCTTCTGTCTGGCTTGTGGTCACTGACCGGACACGGCGGCTTACTAACGTGATGCTTTCTAAGGACGTATTCAGCTAAGGAACTTGAGATAAACAAGCTGTCTAGATAAGACAATCAATGAATTTATCATGCAGAAATAATACTTGTAGATACTCGATATTTTTACTAGAAAGTTATCTAAAACCCATGTAGCATGTACAATTAGATAAAAAAGGAACGGTGAGCGGGCAAAAATGAAACGTTTCCAAATAGTGAACAAATTCCCAACAATGAAAGATTTTGCCTATGGACCCCAGTTTACTCTTATCACAGCTGTGGAGGATTTTAACGCTATGATTCAACCCAGCTTCGCCAAGTGTCAAGAAACATACTTGAGTGCTCGTACCAATCTGACTGACAAAGTTAGGGCCCCCTATTAATTAAAATTAGACACATATTCATAGAGAATATGGATCCTTTTTGCCAATATCACGTTGGTGTACTTCAATTTTTATATTAATTTTATTTCATTGTCTGCATATCTTTGTACACAGATTAAATTGCAGTTGAAAGGAGATTATCGTAGGCAGATTCTTTACGTACTGGAGAGATACAATATTCATGAAAACGCTGACTACAGTTACAATTTGGTACACATTTATTCTTCAAAGATGCGTCTTGATAATGAAAACATCCGGCATGGTGTCAGTTGTAGAAACAGGCTAAGAGCCCTGTGAACTGGAAAGGCGTTATCTGCATTCTTTACTCAGCATTTAGAACTTGACCACTGCGCTTCTCGCCTGTTAGCCGCAAATTTATGTTTTGAAGTCAGAAGCTTATTGGGGATCAGTCCCTCTGAGATCATAAAACTTCGGAACATGGCCACTATCTCCTGAAGCAATGGTCGTACGAAGATGCGAACAAATACTGCACTTGCCTGCTAGAGTCCCCTTGCAGCTTCACTATGGATTATTGATTACCTTGCACAGAGATATATAATGAGTCCGCAATTAAGAGTAAAACGTTTAATGCGGTGTGAGCAGAAGCTTTCTTGCAGCCAGCCGGAACCACCTTGCCAAGTGGTAAGAAGACGTCGCAGTATCTCTCCTCACTACATTGTCTCCTCGGCAGCTCCATCGTGTGTTCAGTTCTCTGTCTGATCTCTCTCATTTATCTCTAAATCATTCCCCCGCAGTATCACCAGTGTAGAGGTTAAATTTAGACTCTACCGTAACGGTATATTGTCCACCTCTCTGTTACTACCTCCAACTTAGTAGCTCATCTATAAATCCCGTGACTCTTTAACTGTTTATCACTGTTTTGCAGGTACTTACCTGCAGTGACTTCTATGTTGTATCGGTACGTTGTGAAAGCCATTCTCGGCAATAAGTTTGATCCCGATCACCAAAACAGGGTGTTTATAAATTAGTTATGCAAAAGTAACCTTTGTGAAAAAGGTAAATAACTTACAAGATTGTTTAATACAGTACTGAATTCAGTATATCATTAAGTTTTACTTACAGATGTTCAATGGGGCTACCTTTTGTAACGCAACAAATTTCCCATCGATAACGATTGCTAAACACTATGAAACAAGCTTTGATGTAAGATGGCAGTTGCTTGTGTTATCCGTTGCCGCAGCTCGACGTTTCCCAGAAGCAGAGGAGCAAACATAATGTCTTCAATATAACCCCATACACTGAATTCCACTGGGGATAATCAGATGATCGTGGTAGCTAGGATATTTTTCTACCACGTCCACTCCAAATGGTCACGTTCTTAAGGAGATGCGCAACAAGTTCACGATGATAACGTTGTAGCGCACCACCTCGCTGGAAAATGAATTTTCTGTCCACATCCTATTGTAATTGAGTTATCAGATGATGTTCAAGCATGTCTACGTACTCTATGACAGTTACAGTAAAAAAAGCGACTGAAAACCTTGTTGCAGCTTACAGCACAAAAAACATTTACCTCAGGCGAGTCCCCGTACATGTTCGATTAGGTGACGTGGTAAGCGCTCATCCCATATCCGAAAATTATGCCGATTCATTTTACTTCAGGTTTGTAGCGTGGCTTCGTCAATGAACACAATTTTATTACGAAAATTTACTTCAGTCTATATGTTGTTAAACTTTTCTATACAAAACTCATCTCGTTTTTCTTAAAGTTCCAATTTCTAGAGTTTGAATGACAGACTTTGCCGCGCGGGATTAGCCGAGCGGTCTGAGGCGCTGCAGTCATGGATTGTGTGGCTGGTCCCGGCGGAGGTTCGAGTCCTCCCTCGGGCATGGGTGTGTGTGTTTGTCCTCAGGATAATTTAGGTTAAGTAGTATGTAAGCTTAGGGACTGATGACCTTAGCAGTTAAGTCTCATAAGATTTCACACTCACACAGACGTTTCCGTAACACTTTCGACACTGTAACACTATGCATATCCAGTTCGAAGCTGGCATGTCTCGTTGATTTAGCCGGAATATGAATGTAACACTGTCGAACTTGTTCAATTCCTGTATCAGAGACTGATGGCTGCCCATGAGCCACCATCCTGTGTGATATGTTGTAACTTCCGTCCACCACTTCAGTGTATTAATTAATCCGTTTGGAAGCTCCTACACACATGGACGAATTCAATAGTCTTCCACGGTCAAGACTGTGATCCAAGTCAGAGTCAGTTCTCCATGGACAGAGCGCAAGGTGGATGTTCTCCTCTAATCCTCCCTAAAGGAAGGACTCGGACCGCAACCTGGCTTTACCGTGTCGAGGGGCAGATATTCGTAATTACTCCATCACGCGTGTTACAGGATCGTCTGAGATGCTGGAATCAGTTCTTTCCCATCAACAACGATCCAAAGCCATCACAGCGCTCTTTTCAGGGCATGAATAATATGTCTTCCCAGTGAGGTTATTAATGTAAATGCTTCTAAATTGCTAGCGCATATTTGTATAGGAGGCTGATGTACCTGCAGGCTGATATACTTAGGAGCACTTGACTGTTTTGGTCGGTGTTTAAGTCTGGTGAGTGGTTTTAGAATCATACGAAGGAATGCGCTCTAGAGACTGCCATAAGCTGTTTCCGCCTTTTTCTACAGTGTTTCTTGTTGTGGAACATGACGTTGCGTTTTATGTCCTGTATAATATATTAAAGCTATTTCGAATAAAATGTTAGTTATTCACTTGTAGACTTTTATAGTGAGTAAATACTATATATTTTTGAAAAAAACGTATGTAATATATGGATAGTTGTGCCACATTTCGTAGGCTGTGAAACATCTTGTACCATGAAACAGGAGAAGATCTTTCAGCATAGAACATGTTGTATTTGGAAATGAACCGAGCTCTTAGAATGCGTTTTCACATTTAGAAATACCTTGTTGTAATTTCATAAAAAGGCTGCAGCACACGTAAACTGAATGCCATCATTCAAAAATGGAATAAGAAAATAAATTAAACTTCTATTCTATAGCTAGAAGAGAATGTCCGAAACTGTACCAACGATAAAACTGCCCGCTATACAAAACAATTAGGAAATTTTCTGACAGTATCATCTTGTGTTTCCATAACACTGCAAAGATTTTCAGCAGCCAATGGTCATAAAGAAATTTGCTGACTTCTTATTGATGTTTCACATCCGACGCTGGAACTATTTCGTCATACGACTGCAATATGATTTCAGTTCACTCCCATCTCAGCGTATTCCCTGTTACTCCGCTTAAACTGAACGTTGGGACCTAAATCACGTTTTGATGTTGAAAGTCTCTTACTCAGGGAGAGAGATACAGAGCGAGAAACTTTAAAAGCGGTATCAAATGCTTCGCCAATAGCTTCTCATACTGACGCCTTCACGAGGGAAAGTGATATGGTCCGACAAAACTTGATAGCTGTGGGGCGATGAGAAAATCATTTCGTCGACGCTAGACGGAATCCGTTTAAAAATACACTTCCATTTGTTTTGGTATCAAGTCCAGAGGGCCAGAGGAATCCATTACTTAGGTCAGCAGTAGCGGTTCTCATTTTTCAGCGCATTCTTTTCCATATAATTTCCGCCAGTGGGATGAACATCGCCGTGCATCCTCCAAGTGGTCAGCAGGGGTTTCCCTAATTAGATGAGCTTTCACTGGTTTCCCTAAATGAAGTCGGCAACGGCGAGCGGCCACTGGAATGAATGGCGCATTTTGAAGCCCCTGGCAGCGGATTTGCTTTGGAGAGATGTACGGCGCCATTTATAACGGCGCACGCAACGAAAATCTGTCTTTCCATTCTGTGTAGTGCAGGGGTGTGTACGAACAAAAATATTCACTAGACTGGAATATGATAGGCCTCAGACTGGTGTAGGAATGCGCGCTGCAATATTAATTACGCTGAGGAACAAAATTTTTGTTACTTTCTGTTCCTCTAAACTAATTCTGACGTTGTGAGTACAGCGCTGGAATTAATTTCCCTCTGTACGCTTTAATTTGCTTGTAATGCAATATTTAAGGCTTCCCCACGCTGATAATGCTTCAAGAGTCTATTCGTTCAAAGGTTTCACTGAAATAATCCGCATCTGGACGTTGAAATGAATCAGTGGTAACAGGTAAAAATTTGTGCCGCACTGGGTCTCGAATCCGAATTTCCCGTGTAACGCGAGCAGTCGCTTGAGCTACTTCGGCCATCCGAGCACGCTTCTCTTCCGATCCCGATTCCCGGCGCATTACACACTACTGGCGTAATGTCACATTCCCATTAACCTCTACTCGCAGGCCCCTGATTCCAATTGACATTTGGCATGGTGTGCATCCGAATACAAAGAAAGGATCCCTGGTCGTCGCCATCTTTATATAGTCCCAGAAGTTCCCCTAGCTGTAACTCACCCACATCTACTAGGCCTTGGCTGTAAGTCACTCGTATCCATCTGCTTCCAGCTGCCTTTTCTAATTCACTCATTCAGCCCAACTCATTGTCATTACCTCTTTGTGGCTCTCTGTCATTGTCTCCTGTGTCACAGCCATAGTCCCCTTCGTTCTGTCCCACTACTACCATCTCCTCTGGCTGTCTCCCTCTTGCTCTCTCTCATTTGGAATATCTCATTCCTTCCTTCCTACTGCTGCTGTCTCCTCTCGGTGTAACTATCTCTCTCTTGCTCTTTGTCGTTGTCATATACTCTGTCTTTCGTTGTCACTGTCTCTCACCCACTTCATTCAATATTCTCTTTCTTCCTCCCCCCCCCCCCCTCCCCCTCCACCATGAAACTGTCTCTTTCACTTTTTTCCTAGCACTGTTGCATCACTGGCAACTGTGTTTCATTGCCACTGATTCTCTCCCTTTCTCTCACACTACCATTGCCTCCCTTGTTCTCTACTGTCAACTACCTTCCAGCATTTATTAATTTCCCGTCTCTTTGCCGCTGCCATTGTCTTCGTCTCTCAACATATAAAAGAGCAAATATCTTCGTACACCAAAATTTTGCGAAAATTTGAAAGGTCCAGAGGAAGACAGAATGAAGCAGCTGACACCCCACTTTTCAATCAGTCTTTTAAATAAACAGGAAAGTATTCACATTTTTTGTGCTTTGATAAAAGTGTTTTTACGCTAACCCTCTTCTTCTCCCTGCTGAGGCAGCGCTTGTAAGTCATATTAAAAGAAATGTAATGATCAGTAATTTTGTTAGTTTACTTATGTGAAACTGAAAAACACAAAACTAGTTTTAGCCTCAGACCAGATTTTATGCACAAAAAACATTTTGCATGTGTTTCAGTACAACAACATATGGCTCCCAGATGATGGTTCAAATGGCTCTGAACACTATGGGACTTAACTTCTGAGGCCATCAGTCCCCTATAACTTAGAACTACTTAAACCTAACTAACCTAAGGACATCACACTCATCCATGCCCGAGGCAGGATTCGAACCTGCGTACGTAGCGGTCGTGCGGTACCAGACTGTAGCGCCTAGAACCGCTCGGCCACCGCGGCCGGCATTCCAGATGATAACGCAGACACTTTACACCATGTTTCTCCATGGTACGTCACTTTATAAACTACGTTTTTGCGTCATACCCGATTTGACGTGCACATTTTACAAGTACCAGTAAGGTAATTTTGAACCCCTGTACCTCAGAAAAGGATAAAGATGTTAAGAAAAGTTTCGCTGTTGTTCGATACAGGGATCTTAGGAACATATTGCAAAAATTTCAGTCGTCTGCTGTCCATAGCCGTATTGGAATCCTCGGTTGGATTTTGATCCTCTGGTGACGCCACAACTATAGTAAAAAAAACTTTTTGTGGGTGAACCGTGCGTGGCTCTTGTTCCCGCCATCATGTATTTCATACTCTGTTTCTAACGTACTTCCACCTCACTACGTTAAATTAAATTACTACTGTCGCTGAGTTGCTATGTTGCCTGACCGTGACTGGCGCTATCAGCGTGTATCAATATATCCCCTCTCATAGTATCTTTACTGGACTGCTATTACATCCCGGTAGTTGTCTGTCATAAGGAAGTTTGGGTTGTGAGCTCGGTCCTGCAAGTCAGTTGGAACGCGTCTGGAACGCAGCCCGGACCAGCCAGTCGGGGAGTTGCAATGCGGCACTTGTGCAGTCGGGGTCGAGCAGCAGTGAGGTCGACATGGCTCGCCCGACCCTTGCCGCCACGCTATACTGGAGCCAGGCCACGGTCTTGGTGGATCGTCAGTCGGTCGTCCTACCGGAAGACGCGTTTTGGCTCGCCGATCGTTCATGAGTCGGCTGTGTGTGTGTGTGTGTGTGTGTGTGTGTGTGTGTGTGTGTGTGTGTGTGTGTGTGTGTGTGTGTGTGCGCGCGCGCATCGACTCCCGATTTGTCTTCGTGCGTGCTTAGTTACTGTTGGGTATCGTTCAGGTCTTCGTGCAAGTATTTGTCAGGTTGTGAGTATAGTTGGTGTTATTGCCGCTGACATTTTAGATGTTGTCGGCATTTTGCGGCGAGTCGGTCGGTTGCTGAGGACCAGGGATGTTATGTCCACATGGTGCAGTCGGCTGGGTCCGCTGGCGGTCCCTGCACAATGTCGGAGCATGTGTGGAGCTGTCCGATCGCTACAAGCTTCGTGGTTCACCGACCCGGGACGTCAAAGTTGAGTAGTGGTTTCAACTACCCAAGCCACGTCTATTCATGTTGTGTGGTTTGTTTCGGTGTTTTGCTGTTGGGGAGTTCTTCCTGTGAACAACACCGAGTGTTCTATTGCTTAAATTTAGCCGCCGTGCGGTGCAATTAACTATACTGGTTAACTACAATTGAAGTGCAGAAGTGGAATTTTCTGCCTTGTGGCAGTTAATGTTCTGGTTACCTGCCCTGGCCACTAATGTAATTTCAGGCAGCATCTTTTCCTCACCTATTGTTACTGTCCAACATAGTGTGTAATTTGGACAGCTTAATACATATTTCATTGTGGATAATCACGTTCGTAACTTTTGGTGTTTGAGTTCTCATGTACTGATTGGTGGCAAGCAAGTCGTTTTGTCTGTCTGTCCGTGGCTATCCACTGGTTGGGTTCCGACGGATCAAGTGTAGTTGGGCTCACCATCTGCCTTACCCAAGTGAACGAGGGGCAGTCCGATCTCCCTTGAGGCTTCTGAGTGCGATTTTCTTTATTGTCCTTCTCGCCGATGTTTAATTGTCTGTTTATAATTCATCATAGCCAATGATTTACAAAATTCTTGCTTTTACAGGATTTTATGTATTTTGAAATTTGGAAAATCAATTGTGGGCCTTCAGCCACTTAAATCATTATTCTAAAAGAAAGAAAAAAAGCATTGCAGCCTTCTGCCTTCGAAAGGTTATGGTACTTTATTCTAAAATCTTGAAAATTTTATTGTGCCTTCAGTCATTTTATTGCATCTTGTTTATGTTTGTCTATTCACCCTTGCCTTGAAGCTACAGACGCGAAATTTAACCGACAGCAGGAAGATGCCGTGATACGCAAATGATTAGCTTTTCAGAGCATTCATACAAGGTTGAAGCCAGTGGCGACACCGAAAACGTGCTGACATGAGGAAATTTCCAACCGATTTTTCATTAACCAACAACAGTTGACCGTCGTTGCCTGGTGAAACGTTGTTGTGATGCCTCGTGTAAGGAGGAGAAATGCGTACCAACACGTTTCTGACTTTGATCAAGGTCGGATTGTAGGCTACGGCGATTGCGGTTTACCGTATCGCGACATTGCTGCTCCCGTTGATCGAGATCCAATGACTGTTAGCAAAATGGGTTCAGGAGGGTAATCGGGAACGCCGTGCTCGATCCCAACAGCCTCGTATCACTAGCGGTCGAGATGACAGGCATCTTATCTGCATGGGTCTAACGGATCGTGCAGCCACGTCTCGATCCCTGAGTCAACATATGGGGACGTTTGCAAGACAACCACCATATGCACGAACAGTTCGGCGACGTCTGCAGCAGCATGGACTATCAGCTCGGAGACCATGGCTGCGGTAACCCTTTACGCTGCATCACAGACAGGAGCGCTTCGATGGTGTACTCAACGACGAATCTGGGTGCACGAATGGCAAAACGTCATTTTTTCGGATGAATCCAGGTTCTGTTTACAGCATCATGATGGTCGCATCCGTGTTTGGCGACATAGCAGTGAACGCACATTGGAAGCGTGTATTCGTCATCGCCATACTGGCGTATCACCCGGCGTGATGGTATGGGGTGCCATTGGTTACAGGTCTCGGTCACCTATTGTTCGCAATGACGGCACTTTGAACAGTGGACTTTACATTTCAGATGTGTCAAGACCCGCGGCTCTACGCTTCATTGGATCCCTACGAAACCCTACATTACAGCAGGATAATGCACGACCGCATGTGGCAGGTCCTGTACGGGCCTTTCTGGATACAGAAAATGTTCGAATGCTGCACTGGCCAGCACATTCTCCAGATCTCTCACCAATTGAAAACGTCTGGTCAATGGTGGCCGAGCAACTGGCTCGTCACAATACGCCATTCACTACTCTTGATGAACTGTGGTATTGTGTTGAAGCTGCATGGGCTGCTATACCTGTACACGCCCTTCCAAGCTCTGTTTGACTCAATGCCCAGGCGTATCAAGGCCGTTATTACGGCCAGAGGTGTTTGTTCTGGGTACCGATTTCTCAGGAGCCATGCACCCAAATTGCGTGAAAATGTAATCACATGTCAGTTCTAGTATAACATTTATGTCCGATGAATACCCGTTTATCATCTGCTATTCTTCTTGGTGTAACAAATTTAATGGCCAGTAGTGTACATGCTACATGGATTTTAGATAAATTTCCAGTAAAAATATCGAGTAATTTCAAGTATTATTTCTGCATGATAAATTTATTGATTGTCTTATCTAGACAGCTTGTTTATCTCAAGTTCCTTAGCTAAATGCTTCCTTATTAAGTATAACGTTAGTAAGCCGACATGACCGGCCAGTGACCACAAGCGAGAGAGAAGCCACAGCATACTGAATTGAAGTATGGAATATGGAACCTGTTTACGACCCATTGCGAACCACCATATACAGGGTATGTAGACCAAACATTCTGTCGTGGCCTAATTTTAAGTCTACAAAAAGTATTACCTCGAAACAATAAATATGTACCTACAGGAAATTCCAATAGGGCATATATAGTTATACTTTCAAACAGCTGTAGAAATAGTAGAAAAAACAACACTGGTCAGAATAACGTCGAACTGCAACAGAATGTTATCGGAGAAGGTGCAAAACGTTTGGAAGAAGAAAAATAAAAAGTTACAAAATGTAGCAATCGATGGCGCTGTAAGCATCATAATTTAACAGTGATCGACTACAAATGACAAATGAATATTACAACAGTGTCTAAGGTGTACGTTTGGCGATAAACAAATTGTAGTACTCAGTGTGCATGGATGTTCAGGTGAGATGTTGTTAGTTACGTAAGCCCATCCACCATGGCAAGATCATATCACATCGGATGGGAAAAGTTGGTTTTGTAATTTCCTGAGACCAAAAACCGCATTAAAAGCATCACTCACATCGGTTTTTAATTGTCCTGAGGCCAAGAACCACATAAAGAGCATCAATGAAAATCAAATCGGACTAATAATTTCCGTGTGACTGGCGCAAAACATGTTCAATATGCTGTTCACCGTTTTCTGCTACAAGCTGAAATCGAGAAACAGCATGCTCCACAACTGATCGAAGTATTTCTGGGGCTACGTTCAGAATGTGTTACGGAATGTATGCCTTCATTTCAGCTAAGTTTGCAATCGGAACACTGAACACAACATATTTCAGAAGGCACCACAGCCAGAAGTAACACGGAGTAACATCAGGTGATCGTAACGGCCAGGCTGTAGGAAAATGGTGGCTGATTCCGAAATGGCCTTTCAGCAGCTACTTAACTGCATTTTCAATGTGTGGAGGTTCACCATCTTGCATAAAAATGATCCCATCCACTCAAACACGCTGTTGGAAAGCTGGAAAAACATACATAAGACACTCATAGCGCTTATCAGTGACGGTACAGGTAACAGGACCTGAAGCACTTGTCTCTTCCAAAACACATGGTGCTATGATAAATGATGCCGTAAACCCGCTCCACACAGTGACCTTTCCAGAATGAACTGTTACTGGTTGATTTGCGTATAGATTTTCCCTTGCCCACATTCGACAATTCTGTGTATTGACAGATGGAAGTGGGCTTCGTCTGTCCACAGAATCTTCCACGGCCAATCATTGTCCACTTCCATGCGAGCAAGAAATTATAAAGTGAAGGCCTCTCTTTCTGGCAGGTCAAGAGGAAGCAACTCGTGCACATAGGTAATTTTGAATGGATGGCAAAGAAGGATGTTTCGTAGGATTTTAGGCACCGTGCTCACAGGTATGTCCAATGTTCGGGCAATTCTCCGTGCACTACACGTTTGTACACTACCGCTCGTCTGTGGCCACTGCTTCCACCGACGGCGAATCAGTTCGTTGCCTCCCTCTACCAGGTTCGACACCAAAAGAACCCGTCTTTTCGAATTTCCGAATCATTTTCTCCAGACCCAAGGCAGTTATCGGACCAACGCTTTTTTTCCAAACTTTCAGTGTCCGGAACTTCTGCAGACCGAAGTGTGCACAGTGATCATTCTTGTAAGACAGCTTTACAAGCAGAGCGCGATCCTACATTGAGACAGTCTTGGCGAACATCGCAGACGCGAAAGGAGGAAAAGCCGCGTACCCGGCGTGTTTAACCAACTTCATTGGGTCGTGCGCATGACAGGAGTTTTCATTTACGTATTCTGGCACATACAATTTTCACATTATTTTTTTCTTCTGCCATACCTTATTCCGTTTCTCCGATAGCATTCCGTTGCAGATGGAAAGGTCCTGAGGAAGGTATAATTAAGCAGCTGGCAGCCCAGTCTTCAGTCAGTCTTTTAAATAAACAGAAACATATTCGCATTTTTCGCGCTTCGATAGGAGTATTTTTCCACTGGTTCCCTTCTTTTTTCTGCTGCAACTGTCAGTAACTAACCAATAAACATTAATAAAAGACCAAAACACTAAAACAGTAAATCATGATTGTAGGTCATTAACGTCGTTTAGTATCGAAAATTTACTTGATTACATTCTCTATGTAGCTGACACTATATTGAGTACTGTGGTGAAATGGCATAAGCTTGAGAATGAAAACAGTAATAGTGATAAAGTTCTAGGAAGATTATTTGAAATTGGTTATCCTGATGGGGATAAATTAAATGCCTGTATGTTTAAACATGATGGCTAACTGCAAGCCTAAGTATCTTTTAAAGATGTAGATTACGTATTGAAAGTATTTAATAAAGAAGAGTTAGAAGAAAATATGGGCATCAAATTTAATTTGGTTAAGGAACCAGTATGTTGTAAGAAACTGTTAGAATAATAAAAAAAAATAAGATGATTATTTCAGTGACACTGTAGTGAAGGAACCCCATTGCTCTAAGGTAAGTGGAAATGTTGTTGAAAAATGTTTAGGTGATAAGAAGCAAACAAATGATGAATAAATTGTCAAATATTTTGACAAAGTTAGTCGACAGGTTAGGAAAGGCAGCTGAAAGAATGAATGTGGATAACCCAGGTACTATAAACATAATAGTTGCTGAGAGAGATCTTTTAGATGGAGAACGAGCTGTATTTACTCGATGGATATCATCAAGTAACAGTGCAGCGTTAAGATATGCCACCCTGTTATAAAGTATATCAGAAGTTGTAGCGTGGTGTCTTCTGGACGGTTGTACTAAAGCGAGTACCTTAGCCCAGGCACTTTTTGACTCCATATGAAATAAAGATATGTTAGCTGCAATCCCAGTGCAAGG
Organism: Schistocerca nitens; assembly: GCF_023898315.1. NCBI lineage: Eukaryota > Metazoa > Arthropoda > Insecta > Orthoptera > Acrididae > Schistocerca > Schistocerca nitens. The sequence continues at coordinate 703,095,963 of NC_064617.1, read as the reverse complement.
ATTATAAAAAGAAAGTGTTACAGAAAAACATTCTAGACTTGTAAAGCATGAGGCCTTAACACCTATGTCAATAGCAAAAGCAATTCTTTATCATCCATATTTAATAGTACCTGGGTTGAACGTGGATAAACTAGTTTCAATAGATTTCATGTCAAAATATGAAGGCATGGAGAATTTTTATCACGATTTTTAAAATGAAAAGTCAGGATGTGAATAAAGTGCCATTTATAAATTAGTTGACGACAAGGAAGTATGAGAACTCCCCATTAGAATAATACAAAGCGGATGGTACTTAAAGGAAGGAACCGCATTTGGTGAAAATTATCAGGACACTGACGATGAAGAAAAAAGGTATACTGATAGAAACAGAATCTAAGATTCAGTGTGCAGTGCCTCAAAGAAAATATGCGAGCATTTGAGAACAAAATGGAGATGATAACTTAAAATGGATAACCCTAAAGTAGTACAATATTACTGCCTGCATAACAGAATTTAATTTTGGAGAGGGAAGCTGGATTCATCAGAATGGAAGCTATGTTTTTATCCCAGGCTGTAGATTTTTATAACAGTTAAGTACATTTATGATGTGGACGTTATGAAGCTAAGAAATTCATTCCAGTATTAAGAGAGGAAGTAGTTTCTGAAAAACAGTCTACTGTAGAGTTGCAAAGAGGTTGGCAGCTTTTGTTGCGTGTCAGAATGTATGAGCAGTAAATACACTCCTGGAAATTGAAATAAGAACACCGTGAATTCATTGTCCCAGGAAGGGGAAACTTTATTGACACATTCCTGGGGTCAGATACATCACATGATCACACTGACAGAACCACAGGCACACAGACACAGGCAACAGAGCATGCACAATGTCGGCACTAGTACAGTGTATATCCACCTTTCGCAGCATTGCAGGCTGCTATTCTCCCATGGAGACGATCGTAGAGATGCTGGATGTAGTCCTGTGGAACGGCTTGCCATGCCATTTCCACCTGGCGCCTCAGTTGGACCAGCGTTCGTGCTGGACGTGCAGACCGCGTGAGACGACGCTTCATCCAGTCCCAAACATGCTCAATGGGGGACAGATCCGGATATCTTGCTGGCCAGGGTAGTTGACTTACACCTTCTAGAGCACGTTGGGTGGCACGGGATACATGCGGACGTGCATTGTCCTGTTGGAACAGCAAGTTCCCTTGCCGGTCTAGGAATGGTAGAACGATGGGTTCGATGACGGTTTGGATGTACCGTGCACTATTCAGTGTCCCCTCGACGATCACCAGTGGTGTACGGCCAGTGTAGGAGATCGCTCCCCACGCCATGATGCCGGGTGTTGGCCCTGTGTGCCTCGGTCGTATGCAGTCCTGATTGTGGCGCTCACCTGCACGGCGCCAAACACGCATACGACCATCAGTGGCACCAAGGCCGAAGCGACTCTCATCGCTGAAGACGACACGTCTCCATTCGTCCCTCCATTCACGCCTGCCGCGACACCACTGGAGGCGGGCTGCACGATGTTGGGGCGTGAGCGGAAGACAGCCTAACGGTGTGCGGGACCGTAGCCCAGCTTCATGGAGACGGTTGCGAATGGTCCTCGCCGATACTCCAGGAGCAACAGTGTCCCTAATTTGCTGGGAAGTGGCGGTGCGGTCCCCTACGGCACTGCGTAGGATCCTACGGTCTTGGCGTGCATCCGTGCGTCGCTGCGGTCCGGTCCCAGGTCGACGGGCACGTGCACCTTCCGCCGACCACTGGCGACAACATCGATGTACTGTGGAGACCTCACGCCCCACGTGTTGAGCAATTCGGCGGTACGTCCACCCGGCCTCCCGCATGCCCACTGTACGCCCTCGCTCAAAGTCCGTCAACTGCACATACGGTTCACGTCCACGCTGCCGCGGCATGCTACCAGTGGTAAAGACTGCGATGGAGCTCCGTATGCCACGGCAAACTGGCTGACACTGACGGCGGCGGTGCACAAATGCTGCGCAGCTAGCGCCATTCGACGGCCAACACCGCGGTTCCTGGTGTGTCCGCTGTGCCGTGCGTGTGATCATTGCTTGTACAGCCCTCTCGCAGTGTCCGGAGCAAGTATGGTGGGTCTGACACACCGGTGTCAATGTGTTCTTTTTTCCATTTCCAGGAGTGTAGATTCGTGCAATGGACTACACATCACTTGGAACCTAGTGAATTCCTGGAATTAATGGTAACAGATTTTTTGTTCCCTGCCGATATCTAAAGAAGGATGTATATATGCTTTCGTGTTGTTTGGTGGATTCTGTGAGTATATTAAACTATGTGCTCTCAAAGGAGCTGTTGCTAGAACGCTTGTAGAGAAACTGGAAATAGATTATTTCACTAAGTAGCAACGCCTAAAATTCATGTCTTATAAATTTAAGAAATGTTTGGAGAAGGTAGGGATACGACATACAAGAATTTCAGCATGTCTTCCTCAAGGAAGTTTGAGTGAGATGGTTAGGCAGAAATTAGATACACTGTGTCCTAATTATTATGGGAGAAAACATGCTCAAACATGATGCAACTGGATCTCTTCTGTGAGACTTAATGAGACAATCAGGAACCACATATTACAATGTTTAACCTGATTGACTTCCCTGTTTTATCTAGTCTTTCATTAGACAATAAGAAACGATAGGCAGCAAATACTTGTATACGAGCTTCAGATAAAAAGAGCCAACATGACGCAAATTCTGCACCTACTAGTTTTAAAATAGATGAAATAGTATGAATAGTTCGTCACAGCTAATTCTTACTTCCTACCAACGATTCCTTCTTTCAGCTTTCATTACTCTTTCTTCATATGTTTTGATTCGCTCATTCCATTCAATGTGGAATTCTGCTTGCTGTGCCTTTACTTCTCTCATTTCAGTCGCATTTCCCGCTGTCTTTCTATTGTTTCCTCTCCTTCTTTCAAGCCCAATGTCGTTCTATTCATTATTAGCTTACTGTTTTCCTTCATCTTTCTCATTTCCGTTACTAATATGCCTGTATATCTAGCTTTCCTTCGTCTCTAGTACTTGTCTGTGCATGTTTCTGTTCTATCTTTATTTTATTTACTTTGTAAATCTTGTTGCCGTGGTCCCGAAGTTTGTGTATTACTATGTTTTGCTTCCACTGCCTCTTTCGTTAAATAAGACTCTGTTGCATTAGTTCTCGACATTTCCGCGATTCCTGAATTACTACCTTCTGTACTCTTTTCTGGTCCCATCTTGTATCCTATGCATCGCCAGTTTCGGCATCCCCTTCCACGACGTTTTCTATCTCAGCTATGTTACACTGATTTTTTTTTTTGACATAGTGCAGTGCTTTATTCACAACATTCATGCAAAGTATGCTTCCAATTGTACCCAGCATGCCTACAGCAACAATGTCATATGGAAGCACAACATCATTATAACTTCTGAGGCACACATTTTCTTCACTGCGAACGTAGTTCGCTGTAATGTCGTTACTGATCTGTCACCATGCCGATTTCTCGTAACACTGCAACTCATCTTCTTTTGTGTGTGACAATGCCGTTCACTGTTTCACATGTGCATCACTTCTTCCGCTGTTTCAATAACGACGCATGATGTGTTACCCTATAGTTGTCTTGCATGCTCCAGTTCCGTTCTTTTCCATAGTTGTCGAATCTGAAGCTCTAGGATGTTCATAATCTTTGGCGAACCTTTAGGTTAGAACCTTGAGGGGAGACGACCTACAACAGACCACGTGCAACATAGAATGTCAGCCGTGTATCTAATTATTCGTGTCGTCTCTGTAAATAACTACCACACAAAATTGATCAGGAATTCTGACAAGGATGCTGCCCAACAAAAGAGGATGTCAGTTTATTTAGTTTGTTGATCTTCAAACAGAAAACATTCCGATGGTCTATTCATTCGCACTGACCTAATTGACAAATCGAAGTATATTAATTACAGGGAAGCCACAATCCATTCACGTAAGTTCAATCTGAACCTTTATTATAAATAATTCCATGTGCCAGTGTCCACATTAACAATGGGAATTCACACGAATCTCGGAAGTTACCATCTTGTCTCGTAAATATACTTCCGCACAGCACGAAACACTTTTCAAATGTTTTCTGCCTTTACTGTACTGGGACAGAGATGCATGAGCATTCTGCACGAGTAGTGGTTAAGATACTTGACTCTGCGTTTAATGGAATCTCTGGCGCTCTCGGTCGCCAGTCAGCTGTGCACTGCTGGAGCATTCTTATTAGAGGCAAAGTAGCGAGCAGTTGAATTTTAGAGAAGGAGATATGATATTTTTAAATCTGAGAGAAATTATCTGGAGTACTTCATTATGGAGATGAAAACTTGTTTATAAAGCTGTTTCATTGATTGTACTGATGGAGAAGATTTTTAGAGGAATATTTCAACATAACCCACACATGCGCAAGAATGAAATGTTTGTTTGTCAGAACTATCAGTTGACAGAAATCTTCATCCCTTAGATAATTAATAATATTCGGGGTATGTGTTAATTGATCCCTTTGTTTTGATTATGTCACAAATTACGGAATTGTTTGAAATGTCTGCAATTTTTGCAAAGGAAGATTTTCGGAATTGTTAGAGTCTTCTTATGTTGCACAGTCTTTTTCCGAAAATCATCAAAGTTCAATTTTTCAAGAATGAATTTCCTTAAGGTAAAACCCTCTTCCATCATTTTAGGGAATATTAAAATATTTGTCGTGTGTGCATTGCACCTTACGCTACATGCAGTCACTGACTGTTTCTGACAAGGAAAAGAAAAATTTAGAGTAGATTATTTTTCTTTAGCTGTTCATTTGCTGATTTCAATTTGCTTTCGAGAACGACGGTACACCAGACATAAAATAGCATGCTGAGCGAGAGGTATGTTACTTTTCTTTCAACGGAGATCTTACTTTGCATTGTTGTGAGCAAACAGTACATCGTCTGAATTTTGAGGTGTTGTGCTAAGTAAGCAGATTAGTTTAATGTGAACAGTGAAGGTAGTACTGAACTGTTATTTTGTTCCGTGTTGAGCTGTGTTTTATTTCGTGGATATTTCAAGTCAGATATTGCATTTCATGTTACGAAACTTTCATAATGTACTTCAGTATCGTGTGTCAGTTACATAGTTTTCACTGAGGACTTAATTATTTTATTTTGGCATTTAATTAGATTCATTTTCATTATTTCAAACTCAGCATTTCATTAAGATTTTTGTTTTGCGGCAGTGTTGACATTCGCAACACAGGGCCAACCAACAGTCAGTTTGCTGCCTTAACCGCTTTGGCCATCCAGACACGGGCCCTGGCCGACTCAGTTTTCCAACTCATCTCACGTTGCAATGAAGCGGCCCTCTTCCATTAACCCCCAATTCGCAAATTATTGATTCCGTTAGGAGTTAGGACAACATTAGTGCATCAACAAACTTCAAGGAGCCGTTGCGTTCTTATAGAAATGTATACATTTGGGCGGTGTCTGTTCTGTTGGACATAACTGACAGAACAGACACCACTCACACACACACACACACACACACACACACACACACATATATATATATATATATATATATATATATATATATATATATATATATATATATATATATCACGAAATACTCCTGTCAGCGTCGCTGGTGGAGGAATGGGACGCCACAAGAACTCCTTATAACCTCGTGGCGAGCATGGGAGCGCGTTGCAATGCATTCATTGCCATCCGTAGTAATCACATATCCTATGAAGAACCATGTCTCGCCATTAATGATGTCCAGGGGACCATCGTGAATCACCGTGACTTCAGTGTGATTATAGCTCTTGGATAAGAGTGTCATTAATGTCTCATCGTTCATTTCTTTCAGATATCTCCTGTGTTGTACTGAAGCAATTCTTTTATATATGCTCCAGGTCTCATCGAGCAATGTTACTTGGATGTGAAAATTACTATCGAATTTAATTTTTCACACCACCTCAATATACCCCACGATACGAATTACTTTCAAGTTTCAGCTTTATGTATCCATTTTCTGCGTGTTTTCCCCAGATCACTCAGTCGATCCAAAACCACTACTGACTCCACATGATCGCTACTGCAAGCATTTTCGGCTTTGCACAACAATGCCTCGTCCGCTGGAAAAGGCGCGTAGCGACAGAAAATCCTGGAATGTAAAGCACACCGGGTATCGCATGCTGCTAAATAGATCGTTGGTAAAGGTATCCATAACAGTATCATTACAGCTTATGGTCTGCCTTTAATAATCATGCTGTCACGGCCGTCATTTCCATTCTGTACTGCGGTGACAAAAGTGATGCGATAATTCTTAACGTTGTTAAGGATTTCCTTTTGCCTTGCGTCGTTCAAAATCTCGACGTGATGTGGACTCAATAAGTCGTTGCAAGACCCCTGTAGAAATATTGGGCCACGCTGCCTCTATAGCCTTCCATAATTGCGAAAGCTTTGCCGTTCCAGGATTTTGTGCACGAACTGATGGCTAGATCACGTCCCTGTAATGTTCGACGGGACACAAGACGAGAGATCCGTGTGTCCACATCGTTCGCTCAAATTGTCCAGAATGTCCTTCAGACCAGACGCGAACAACTGTGGCTGGTAACATGACACATTGTCATCCATAAAAATGCCTTTGTTGTTTTGAAACATGAAGTTCATTAATGGTTACAAATGGTCTCCACGAAGCCAATCGTAAACATTTCCAGTCAATAAATGGTTCAGTTGGACTAGAGGATCCAATCCATTCCATGTAAACAGAGCCCATACCCTTATGGAGCCACCAACAACTTGCACAGTGCCTGGTTGACAGCTTGGTCCATGGTTTCGTGGATCCTGCGCCACACTCGAACCCTACCACCAGTTCTTACCAATTGAAATCGGGACTCATCTCTCCAAGCCACGCTTTTCCAGTCGTGTAAGGTCCAACTGACATGGTCGCAAGCTCATGAGAGGCGCAGCCAATGATATGCTGTCAGCAAAGGCATTCGCGTCGGTCGTCTGCTGCCACAGCCCATAAACTCCAAATTTTGACGTACTGTCCTCACGTATACCTTCGTAGTACGCCGCACATTGATTTCTGTGATTGTTTTGACGTAGTCTTACTTGTCTGTTAACACTGAGAACTCTACGCAAACGCCGGTGCTCTCGATCATTTCCCATGGTGAGAATTAATGCCTGAAATTTGATACTCTTGGCACTCTCTTGACAATGTGGACTTCAGAATCTTGAATTTCCGAACGATTTCAAAAATGGAAGGTCCCACTAGTCTACCTCCAACTTCAACGATGAAAGCCCTGTTAATTCCCATTGTGTGGCCAGAATGACTTCGAACAACTGGGCACATGAATCATTTGAGTACAAATGACAGCTCTGCCAATGTATTGTCCTTTTATAACTCAAGTACGTGATGCTACCACCATGTGTATACGTGGATATCGCTATCCCGTGGCTTTTGTCAACTCAGAATATACTTCATTATAAACTACAATAAGGGAGATTCCTTGTAACTGTAGCACAAAAGCTAGGCTCTCGCTTGGATGCTGCACTCTCCAAAATCTCATCTGTCGTCCGAGGCCATCTGAGCGTTCCGCGTGGTCGTGCGGTAGCGTTCTCGCTTCCCACGCCCGGGTTCCCGGGTTCGATTCCCGGCGGGGTCAGGGATTTTCTCGTGATGACTGGGTGTTGTGTGATGTCCTTAGGTTAGTTAGGTTTAAGTAGTTCTAAGTTCTAGGGGACTGATGACCATAGATGTTAAGTCCCATAGTGCTCAGAGCCATTTGAACCATTTTTTGAGCGTTCCGCCGAACACGGCGTCTGTACGGTGTACATGAAAAAATGGATACCGCTCTGGCCGGCCCTGGACTGGCCAGAGAGGCCGTTGGACTCGGCGTGCCTTTGACAGGAGGCGATGCGCGCTCTCGGCAGAGGGGGTGGCAGTCCTGATGGGGGAGGGGGGTGGAGGAGGGGAAGAGAACGTAAGGGGCGGTTGCAGCGAGGTAAGGCAAATATTTGCCTCGGCCCGCGGCACGGAGATCCTTAATGAGTCGTCCCTCGCCCGCATCCTGACCCACAACTAAAACAGAAGGTGTACGCTGGTGTGGGGAGATAGGCGGCAGCTCACAAGATACCTGAGTGGATTGCAGATACAAAAGGCGTCAAAAACATTTTATACCGTGCTAAGACGCAGTAATTGCAAAACATCTACAAATAATGTGTCGTACACTGGCAGAAATGGAACGCTTACACCAAGAACCGGACCAAATGCAGCCGAACTCATACTCCAGTATGTCCGACCCTGTCAAGCCTGTGCATATATTGATTAAAATATCATTTGCATGCGAGCTTATTTCCAGTATTATCGCTACAGAATAAAGTCTTTGCTACAGATGAAGAGGGGTGTACTTGTGTATGTGTGTGTGGGTTTGGGCCTCACACAAGTAAGCACACAGTCTCCCAACCCACTCATGGTCGTCAGCATATTCACTGTAGCTCACGTCCTTCACGATACCATAAAAGTGGGCAGATGCTATCGAAACTGACAATTAAAATAGAACGAATATAAAATATTTAAATTTTTTTAAATTGTTAAATTTTTGAAACTTTCTGGCAGATTAAAACTGTGTGCCCGACCGAGACTCGAACTCGGGACCTTTGCCTTTCGCGCCTTTGCCCGCGAAAGGCAAAGGTCCCGAGTTCGAGTCTCGGTCGGGCACACAGTTTTAATCTGCCAGGAAGTTTCATATCAGCGCACATTCCGCTGCAGAGTGAAAATCTCATTCTGTTAAATTCTTGTAAGAAAACAATTTTGGGAGCCACATTGGCTGTTGCTAGTTCCTTTATTACAGGATCATAAACAAACTGTTTCGCGATGACTTAATTGCATCCTTATGTGTATACATACAACTAATTTAACATAAGTTCATTAATTATCACGTGGGATTTGTTGTCATCACTGCTCCATACCTGCCACTCACTGTGCTCATATACGCTGCTTACACCTGCTACCGATTGGAATTTTTGATTTACGCGTTTCTGGAAATTCGAAGGCCATCTGCACACTAGGAGACCTTGTACTTTTAACGAACCAATGTTTAGTTATATGTATACACCTGAGGATATGATTAAATCATCGGGAAACCAGTTGAGTAAGATACTGTGATAAACAAACTACTAACATCAACTACTACAATGTTTTTTAGAAGATTTTAATTTTTTTTAATTTTAAAAATATTCTATCATGTTGAGACGAAGCGAGATGGGATGTTTTTACTCCCCCTCTTGTTTTGCCATCTGCCTCCTTAAAATTCACTAATTTTGTGACTGACTAATTACCATTAACATACGTGAGTATAATCTGAATTTCCATAAAAGGGAAAGGTTGGCCCTCAGTTTTAGAGAATACAATACCAGGTCTAATTAGCAGTATGTGGATGTTTGCCAGCAACCTATTAATGAGGCTTATCGAAAGTTAAACAATAGTGCACTGGCCATATAACTGTGTATTATTGGAGGGGGGGGGGTTCTGAACAGAAAAAGTAAAGAACTGTGATTCGCAAATGTGCACCTATTGGCTAAATCATTTAAAGTAGTCAGTATTGTTCTTCCACCCTAGTATAGCAACGCAGTACGACACCGAGGATAATCAACGAGGAAATAAAGCTGGCGAACGTCACAATGTATCTAAACTGAGGATGCCAAAACCATAAAGTCATATGTTAGAAGCAATAAAGGAGAAAAGCTAAAGTAATTCCTCACGGATATGTGACTGGCTGATCACTTACAAAAGCACGGATGAAGCAGCCACCCTGATAACTCATTCAAAACCTCCCCCTAAAAATGTAGGGAACAAGTGTGACATATCACGAAACTTTAAAAATAGTATTACATTCGTTTAATTCTCACTTAAAGCAGAAGTGCAAACCTGCCAGGAAAGGAGCTGTTATCCCCTTGTCATCATATAAAACATTCTCTTCTAAAATTGATATACTGGAGGGTCCTCCTCCAAAGCAAGAAGCAATGTGTCATATGGGTGTATTCTATGCGAAAATGAGTGAGACGCCCCTCATCATTTCTGTACAGCTGGAGACAGTTTTTGTCTTTAGCGGGTTCAGCTTACGTCAGAAAACTTTACACTGAGATGATAAAAGTCACTGGATAGCGATATGGACATATACAGATAGCGGTAGCATTGTGTATACCATGTATAAAAGGACAGTCCTTTGAAAGTCACTTCTACTAAGGTGATTCATGTGAAAACGCTTACGACGTGATTATGGCCGCACGACGGGAATTATGAATGGGGAATGGTAACTGGGAGTTAGACACATGGGACATTCCATTTCACAAGTAGCCGGCCGCTGTGACCGAGCGGTTCCAGGCGCTTCAGTCCGGAAACCGCGCTGCTGCTACAGTAGCAGGTTCGAATCCTGCCTCGGGCATTGATGTGTGTGATGTCCTTAGATTAGTTAGGATTAAGTAGTTCTAAGTCTAGGGGACTGATTACCTCAGATGTTCAGTCCCACAGTGCTTAAAGGCATTTGAACCATTTCACAAATCTTTAGGAAATTCAACATTCCAAGATCCACAGTGTCAAGAGTGTGCCGAGAATACCAAACTGAAGGCATTAACCGTCACCGCGGACAACGCAAGGGCCGACGTCCTTCACTTAACGACTGTGAGCAGCGGCGTTTACGTAAGAAGCACGACGTGAAATAGTTGCAGTAAACAATATGGGGCGTACAACGAACGTGTCCGTTAGGACAGAGCGTCGAAATTTGGCATTAATGAGCTATGGCAGCGGACGACTGACCCGAGTGGCTTTTTAACAGCATGACATCGCCTGCAGCGCGTCTCTTGGGATCGAGACCACATCGGTTGGACCCTAGAGGACTGGGAAATGGTGACCTGGTCAAATGATTCCCGATTTCAATTGGTAAGAGTTTATGGTAGGGTTCGAGTGTGCGCGGATCCCACGAAACCATGAACCCAAATTGTCAACAAGGCACTGGGCAAGATGGTGGCGGCTTTATAATGGTGTGGACTGTGTTTACATGGAATGGCATGGGTCCTCTGGTCCAACTGTACCAATCATTGACTGGAAATGAAATGATCATTTTCGATATATGGAGAGCATTTGCAGCCATTCATGGACTTTATGCTCCCAAACAACGATGGGAATTTTATGGATGAGAGTGCACCATGTCACAAGGTGTCAGTGTTCGCAATTGGTTACAAGAACATTCTGGACATTTCGAGAGAATGATTTGGCCACCCAGACCTCCTGACATGAATTCCATCGAACATTTACAGGACATAATCCAGAGGTCAGTTCGTGTACATCCTGTACTGGCAACGCTTTCGCAGTTATGGACCGCTATAGACGCAGCATGGCTCAGTAGTTCTGGAGGGGACTCCCAGCGTCATGTTGAGACATGCCACGTCGAGTGCTGCACTACGCCGGGCAAAAGGGTGTCCGACATGTTATAAGGAGGTATTCCATGATTTCTGTCACCTCAGTGTACACTGGAGGGTTCTCTCACCGTAGGAAGAAGCCATGTGTCATAGGACTGTGTCCTGTGCGGAGGTGAGTGTGAAGCACCTCATGCCTGCGTAGCTGGAGCAGCATACACTTAGCCAAGTGTTGACTTTACCAGACGCTGCTTCCGTGATGTAAGTATATGATGGTTATGTGTGGCCCTATTATTACTGGAAACTTCCGAGTGGATATCACATCACTGTATGAAAACTGCCTATTGGCTTCTGTCTCGGGTTCTTCGGCCGACGTTCATCTGATGATTTCACTGACGTTTCGCCAGCACGAGTGACTGGCATTACCAAAGCTTCACCCTCCATTGCCTGTGGTGAACTGGAGCCAAGCTCGCGGCCGCAGACTGTACGTACCTGGCGCGCCAACTTCCGAGGGCTTCTCCGCGGTGATTTCCGGTGCGGTTCTCCTCTTGCTACCTACGACGGTCGTTCGCTGCAGTACGGGAAGCCAGGATCCGTTTATCTTAAGGCTTTGCTCTTTCTTGTTGAAGCTGTTCGCGTGTTTTTGCATTTCTACAGCTTCTTTGAACAAGCAGGTCTGATAGTGCTTCTCTACAGCCAGAACTTCCGTGTCGCCGAATTTTATTACGTGGTCGGTCTCACTCAGTGCGTGCTCTGCCACGGCCGATTTCTCCACCTGCCCCAACCTGCAATGTCGCTTATGTTCTTTGATCCTGGTGTTGATTGATCGTCCAGTCATTTCGACGTAAACTTTCTCTTGAGTATGGAATAAGGTATATTCCCGACATTGCAAGTGGGTCCCTTTTCTCCTCTGCCGATCTAAACACTGATCTTCTTTCCTCGGCTGCAGTTCACTGTAGTTCACCACCGGCAATGGAGGCTGAAGCTTTGACAATGCCAGCCACTCGTGCTGGCGAAACGTCAATAAAATCATCAGATGAACGTCGGCCGAAGAACCCGAGACAGAAGCCAATAGGCAGTTTGTCAACAAGTGGCCACGAAAGCCTTAACAATTTTGTACAACACAGTATGTTCAGAGGTTCTGCATGTGTAATAAATCGCAATCTTCGAGTTATGTGAAAGACCGAAGATGAAGGCATCATACCAGCAGATCGACCAGACGGTTGGCCGTAGGGAAGTGGCTGCAGCACAGGTGCTGAGGATATGCACTCAGAACAACAGTGTGATTACAAGAACAGGCACAGATCATTTCAGCGAAACTACAACGTGAGAATGTGGTTGAATTGTTCGATTGCGTCTAATGGGTAGACAGATGACGACAGCTGAAATCTTGACAGCTACTGCAGGAAGAAGGTCACCATATTTGGAACAAATTACTGGAAGCTGGCTTGCGGTCTGGAGTCGCTATGTGTCATTTACCGCTGTCATCACAGACAACAGACACCTACAGAGTTTAAAGTCAACTTTCAACTTCAGTGACATTCTGTGCTGTTCAGCGATGAGTCTCGCTTTTGCATGTGGCGCACAGATCGACTCCAGTGTCTCCATTGATAACCTGCTGAAAGTCGGAAGCAGCGATTCTTGAAGCCCGTACCTCTTTACCTCATAGAATCATACTATGGAGAACTACTGAACAGCCGGCCGCGGTGGTCTAGCGGTTCAGGCTCTCAGTCCGGAACCGCGCGACTACTACGGTCGCAGGTTCGAATCCTGCCTCGGGCATGGATGTGTGTGATGTCGTTAGGTTGGTTAGGTTTAAGTAGTTCTAAGTTCTAGGGGACTGATGACCACAGATGTTAAGTCCCATAGTGCTCAGAGCCATTTGAACCATTTGAACTACTGAACATGACAACAGGCCTGATTTCGTAATTCTTGAAGTGGAGCTGGAAACTCACCAGTATGTGCTATGAAAGGTAAATCCTGTTGTCATATGCAATTCTTAAGACCGGATAACTGTAAAATTTATATCGAAACGATTGTCCAGCAGTAACACCAGATCGTTCTATGATCAGATACTCTCTTCTTTCCTTCTGTTTAATTTCAACCAGCTGGATACTGCCTTGCATTTGTATATGTGTTAACCCAACTGTATAATCCTTATATATCTATTACATTGTCTTTCAGAGACAATTATTTTCCATGTTCTAAACTTTGTTGTGACCCACATTGTTTTCCTCCCTATAATTGCATGAAAATGAACTCTAGAAAATATTTTCCAAATATTACTTTTTCTATTTCTACTAGTACTTCTACAGTTCTGCTTTAAATAACGAATTCAAATTTACATTTGTTCTAAGTATCACATTATGTCAGTGACTTGTTTTCCATCTGTGCAAGCTGAACATTCATGGAGTGTTTTTGGCATATTGAATGATTTAAAGTACATTACAGATATTTATAGATTTTAAAAAATCATTACAATTTAAGTACACTCTTTGAGACTAACAGAATACTTCATGTTCCATCACCGAGGGTTTTCATGGCATGCACTGAAATAAACAGAGAGCTTTTGTACGCCAAGTGAGAAGCATGACCATGGTAAAGCTTAATTGAAGGGGAAGTGTGAAATCCAGCATTGACTTTTAGCTTTCTCTTCTTGAACAGCAACAAGGACGTCACTGAGCTTAATTTCGCGTTACAATGAACGTATCAACATTATCTTTCCACGAGGACTCTTGTTTCATAACATACTGAGCAAAGGTTTCGGATGTAATGCAGGATATTGGCATACCAACGATAAGAAACTTTACATCAACGCTTCTTCCCTCTCTGACACACAAATACCATCACAAAATTTTTTCTGGCGCGAGGATACGACTGGATTCCTTTTGATCCAGCACCAATATGTTAGAAGTGGACCAGTGGAAATACTGAACCAATGGGAACATTATTCTTATGCAAACAAACAGACCACTAGAGCTAGGGTCCTTATGAAAACAGACTGCTGTAATTTATGACTCTAATACAAAAAAAACTGCTCACTTCTGCTTTTACTTTTGTTGACAATAGTGTTAGTCAGTGATCAAATGATTTTAGCCTAATCTTAAGGACTGTAATATTATGGTCCAAAATGGGAACCACCCTCCCAAGTTACGTTTATGTAAGTCTAATCTAAATTCCCTAATTTCCATGATGTATGATAAATGAAAGGCCAACTGCAGTGATAAAACTGGTTCCCGTCAGATCATCGAAGTTAAGTACTGTCGGGCTGGGCTAGCACTTGGTGGGTGACCGTCCGGTCTGTAGAGCGCTGTTGGCAAGTGAAGTGCACTCACCCTTGTGAGGCAAACTGAGGAGCTATTTGATTGAGAAATAGTGGCTCCAGTCTCGTAACCTAACATACGGCTCGGAAAGCAGTGTGCTGACCATATGCCCCTCCATATCCGTATCCGGTGAGCCGGCACGGTAGCTCTGCGTGTTCGGACAGAGGGTTAGCAGCCCTCTGTAATAAAAGAACTGAGTTAACCGATCAAAGACGAACTTAAACGGATGTGTTACGAACGTCCGCCCCGAGCACATACAACGAACGAAAACGAACAAAATGAGAACGTAAAAAAAAAAAATGTGACGCCTTTGGTCTGAGTATGACTCGGCGGCCGGTCGGTACCGTTGGGCCTTCATGGCTTGTTCGGGCGGAGTTTAGTTTTATGATCCAAAAATGGCATCCTCCCCTCCCTCATTTGTGTAGTGTAATCCTATTGGTATCCCACCACAAGCTGCCCCATCATTCTCTCAGGTACCTAGCATCATGAGGTACTCTATATGTGTCTATTATCAACATAAAGCGTCTGAACTCAATTCAAATGAAATTTACAGTTTTCTCCTTCTACACCAAAGCCAAACATAAATCTCTCACATCTGCCACCATAATGTTACCTAATAGTTTAACAGTTAGCACACTGCAACAAATACGCTATTCCTACTTTTTCTCTGTACTTGTGTTAGAAAAAAAACCGTTTGCTACCTTAGAGGTGTGTCTGCCACTATTATATTATAGTAAATATTGGTGGAAACGTTTCTACACTCTAACAGGAGGGCTACGCACTTTATTAAAAACAAATATCTTCCATGGCCCATACCAGCATTGCACTCAGCTGTAGCAGGGCAGACCCTTTACTAACTCCATCTGCCTGCACCACTGCTGGAATGATGACTGGCCCCACTGCAGTGACTGGTTCAGAAGCTGTACAGGCACTCCACCTCCCAGTGCTTGGCATGTGGACAAACAGATACACACATGTTCTGGTGATTTTTACCATTGCATCTGACCCCACGAGGTGTAGTCTGTCATTAGTAGGCAAAGATGCGCTGTTGTTGACGCTCAATGAGTAAGATACTCGCACTAAAAAAGGATGTGTGATCGCATTACCAACTGGCTGAGCTACAACGTACATGCTTTTTGATATCTAAGAAGAAAGAAGAACATGTATAAACCAATCATTAAATTTTTTCCTATGCAGCCTTCACGAAGCAGTTTAATAGGCGCATATCCATCAAGCAGACTAAAAATTCTTATCACAACAGTCGTACAGGGAAATAAATTCATCATATCGGCATCTACATGTACATAGATACTCAGCAAGCTACCGTACGGTCAGTGGCAGAGGGTACCCTGTACCACTACTAGTCATTTCCTTTCTTGTTCCACTCGTAAATAGAGGGAGGGGAAAACGAGTCTATATGCGTCTGTACGAGCTCTAATTTCTCATATCTTATCTTTGTGGTCATCATGCGCAATGTATGTAGGGGGCAGTAGAATCGTTCGGCAGTCAGCCTCAAATGCCGATTCTCTAAAGTTTCTCTATATTGTTTCTCGAAAAGAACGTCGCCCTCCCTCCAAGATTCCCATTTCAGTTCGCGAACCATCACCGTAACACTTACTTGTTGTTCGACTCTATTGGTAAAAGAATCTAGCAGCCCTCTTCTGAACTGCTTCGATGTCTTCTTTCAGTCTGACCTAGTATGGATCCCAAACACTCGAGCAGTTCTCAAGAACAGGTCACACCATTGTCTTATATGCTCATTCCATTTCATATCGCTTTGCAACGTTACACTCAGGTATTTAAATGACTTGACTGTGTCAAGCGGGACATTGGTAAAACTGTATCTGAACTTTACAGTTTTGTTCTTCCTACTCATCCGCATTAATCTGCGTTTTTCCACGTTTAGAGCTAGCTGCCAATCATTACAACAACCATAAATTTTGTCTAAGTCGTCTTGTAACTTCTTACAGTCACTCAACTTCGACACCTTACTGCCGCCACAGTATCATCAGCAGACAACCGCAAATTGCTGCCCACCCTGTCGTCCAGATCATTTCCTTATCCAGAGAACAACAGCGCCCCTGTCAGGCTTCATTATTCCATAAGCTCGTTCCTTAATTAACAGCCTGTAATCAAGCACCGTGTCAAATGCTTTGTGGAAATCTAGAATTATGGAATCTGCTGTTTCCCTTCATCCATTGTTCGCATTATATCACATGAGAAAAGGGTAAGCTGAGTTTAGCACGAGTCATGCTTTCTGAAACCACGCTGTTTCGTCGACATAAGCGTCTCAGTCTCAAGAAAGTTCATTATATTCGAACCGAGGATATGTTCAAGGATTCTGCAGCAAACCTATGTTAAGAATATTGGTCTGTAATTTTTCAGAACCGTTCTTTTACCCTTCTTATATACTATTGCCGTTTGTGGAATTTTCCAGTCGCTTCGTACTTTGTGCTTTGCGAGAGATTCATGATAAATGCAGGGTTGGTAATAGGCCAGTACCGTAGCACTCTCATTGGAAAAACCGAATTGGGATTCCATCCGGAACTGATGATTTATTTGCTTTGAGATCTTCCAGTTGCTTCTCTACGAAAGCGACGCTTATTACATGGTGCCCGTTAAATAGTGTGATCTAGATATGTAAAACTTTCTTCAAAATGAGTAAGCCCCAGATTAACAAAATACCACCTGACTATTCACTCCTGTCGTTCTACAGATACCTGTATTAATATATCACAATGGAGTATTTTGTTTCATATATTATCGCCTCGAGTAGCAAGACAAAAACTCAGAATTATGCTTTTATATACAGTTGTTGCTTCACATCACAACGCCATATCACCACAAAACAAATGACTAGAATGTCTAGTAGCCGCTGCCTTGAAGCTCTTGGAGTGAGGACTGACGTACTTTTTTTTACCTTTTAGTGTCATGGAAGTTATTCCCTGAGGTCTTAACAAGGTCCTATCATCCTTTCCCTTGTTCTATTCGATGTTTTTGATTAATCCCTTTCTTCGCCGGTACTGCGGAAAATCTCCTCATTCCTTATCTTTCCAGTTCACCTAATTTTCAACATTATTCTGTAGCAACTCATCTCCAGTGTTTCGATTCTCTTCTGTTCCACCTCTCCCACATTCAATGTTTCTCTACAATATAATGCTGTGATCCAGGTGCACCTTCTCATGACTTTCTTCCTCCAATTCCGCCCACGTTAGATACTAGATACTTGGCCAGGACTGTCCTTTCTCCCAGTGCTTGTTTTCTTTTTGTATCCTCCTTACTCCGTCCATCATGGTTTACTTTGCTGCCATCTGCTTCTTCATCACTAATGTGATGTTAAGTTTCTCGCTGTTTTCATTTCTGCTACCTCTCCGTATTTTCGTCTTTCTTCGATTTACTCTCGGTCCGCATTCTGTACTCATTAGACAGTTCATTCCATTCAACAGATCCTGTAATTATTCGTCACTTTCACTGAGGATAGCAATGTCATCAGCGAATCTTATCACTGATATCCTTCCACCTTGAATTTTATTCCCCACTCTTGAATCTTTCTTTTATCTTCATCTTGTTTCTTCGATGCATAGACTGAACAGTTGTGGCGAAAGACTGAATCCCTGTCTTGCACGTTTGTAATCCGAGCACTTCATTCTTGGTCTTTCCGTCTTATAATTCCATCTACATTCTTGTACATGTTGTATATCACCCGTCTTTCCCAATAGCTTACCCCTATTTTTCTCAGAATTTCGAACATACTGTGCCATTTTACGTTGTCAAAGGCTTTTCGCAGGTCTACAAAACATATGAACGTGTCTTGATTTTTCTTCAGTCGTACTTGCATTACCAGCTGCAATCCCAGAACTGCCTTTCTGGTGTCTTTACCTTCCCTAAAGTAAAACTGATCTTCATGTAAATTATCCTCAATTTTCTTTTCCATTCTTCTGTATATTATTCTAGTCAGCAACTTGTATGCATGATCTGCTAAGTTGATACTGCGATAATCTCGCATTTATCGGCTTTGAACTGTGTGGATCATGTTTTTTCAAAAGTCTAACGATGTATCGCCAGTCTTGTATATTCTACACGCCAGAGTGAGTAGTCGTTTTGTTCTTCAGTGATTTTAGATATTTCAGTGGAGTTTTATCTATTCCTTCGGCCTTGTTTGATTTTAAGTCTACCAAAGCCGTTTTAAATTCTGATTCTAATACTGGATCTCCCATCTCTTCGCTCTGACCCTATGTGATATCAAAAAATTTACTAATTCAAAAGTTGACTTTTCTGTGTGTCTACTGTAGGTAGAAACCACTTTTGATTGAAACAACTGGTTTGGGTTAGGCTGAATACATTTAATTAAAATATTTTACAGTCACTCCTCACGCTTTCTCTCTTCTACTAAGTGAGAAAACTAATGCATCAGTTAGTTAGTTACAAAATTTTAAAGCAATTATGTATATTTTTGACATCAGCTGTATTTGTTATGGAAATAGTACCTATTGGTGCCACATGAATATTTGTGTCTGAATATTACTCGGACCCTGATTTACTGCTTATCATGGTAGTAAACAAAAGGTTACTTTGATTTACAAAATTTGCGTATTTGAAAGAAAGATATGACACTGCAGTAAGTTTATTATTGTGCTTCGAAGTTTCCAAAACTATGACAGAGTTCGACTGTTTAATGTACAAGCATCTGTTGAATCCACCATAGTAATACAAAGATCGATGGTATGAGAAATGCAAGACCTATTTGGTGAATAAAGTACCGGCTTACTACAACCAAGCCGGCCAGTGTGGCCAAGCGGTTAAAGGCGCTACAGTCTGGAACCGCGTGGCCGCTACGGTCGCGGGTTCGAATCCTGCCTCGGGCATGGATGTGTGTGATGTCCGTAGGTTAGTTAGGTTTAAGTAGTTCTAAGTTCTAGGGGACTGATGACCTTAGAAGTTAAGTCCCATAGTGCTCAGAGCCATTTGAACCATTTGAACTACAACCAAACACGTGTTCAGTTCAGTTCATAAACAGAACACATTAATCGTAGCCATTAATATCAGTCATCTATACATTCGACATGAAGTCCAAATCAACGTCATTGCTCCAATGTAGAACAGCAAGCCGTAAAAAATGTACAAATTACCTTGCGTTGCTGAGCAGGCAAACACAGAGGACCGGTATATGCTTGTTGTTCTCATGTTCTCACTATGAACTCATTACTGCACTCATGCATAGTTCTCTCTCTCTCCCTTTCAGTGGATCTTATTGTAGGAAGGCTCATAACCGCTTCATAGCAAGGTGACACCTTCTATCCACAGCAGTGCCGAAAAATAATGCATCAGACAACTGTCTAACAGTAAACACAGTTTCTACTGACCGCTCCCTGGCCATCAATGTTCGCCTGCTCACAACCACAACAACAAACACACTTCAGCTGTCTGCTACACTGGAACTGTCTACTGCTTTCGAACGGCCACTTCCTCGTTTCAAAAACGAACCTTTGCAAATACTTGTTGTTCATTAGCAGAGGCATAACTTGTCCCAAAGACCACAGGTAAAGACCTAAGTCTAGACGAAGTAGCATAGAAAATACGGAAATGGATCAGTGTGTTAACGACCCAAAAGAAAACCTTCGAGCCAGCATGTAACATACCAAATTATTACGAACTGTCATCTTGCATTGAAAGTGTAGCCTTCCATCGAGCCGGAAGGAGAGCAGATTTTGGATCTCACAGCTGGCACAGTTGACGCTGGCTGTCGGGCCGAGCGAGCTGTATTCTTGCCTAGCGCTGAGTTCAATACGAAACACATACTCTCTATAGAGCTGAAAAGCACTATTAAATATTAATTCACGTTTTTCATACTTAGTGTACCAAATTCTATTGATATTAAAACCATACTGTTAAAATTTCAGATCAATAACTTCAGTTCTTTTGAAGATATAAATGTTTCCCTAAAACATTTAATAACCGTGCTGACATTGCGAAACTGAGTTAGAGACTGTAATATATGCATCTATAGTATCAACTGAACCTACAACCAAGAGGATAGGTTCATATAGTCTAATCTTCTGTAATTTTCTTTAGTTTCATTACCACAGGTATTTGACATAAGTAAAAGTACTTTGGAAAATTATTATTTCTTGGTGTTTTGGTTGTGGGAGTGTTTTGGAGAGACAGAGAGAATAAATCGAGGACATATATAAACTCAGAGAGTGGTATTTTATTAAAAGTGTGTAAATAAATACTTCAGAAAGTTGTTGTGCAATAGGAGAACTTGTGACCAATGTCTGAGTAAGCTCGGTTTTCTAAAAGGCAGCCAGAGGCGGCATTGAGTATTAACTTTATTAGTATTTTATTTTTTTGAAAGGAATCGTATGTAGTTTTTATAAAATTTTATTTACTTTCGAAATTACGAGGTTTCTAGTGTAAATTGTTTGTGATAATCTGATTGGCTGACATTAGAAGTACGAGTATAGAAGTGTTCGAGATGATCTGATTGGTTGCTTAACATTCTAGCCAACAGGAATTAAGCATTTTCCGCGTGTTTTAGTAGGCCTTTGGGCCTCACTTCTACGAGTCGATGTAGTCACTCGGGAGCCTCAACTGGTAAACACTTTGTTGAACCGCGCTGATCAGTATTGTACCAAAGTGAAAAAAATCACACAGTTGATCGGTTCTCGTGTCGTTGACGAAAAGCGACTACAGTACTGAGTATTTTGTGACTGTCTGAGATTTGTGAGAGATTTATTTTAGGAGACATTCGCGTGAGAAAATTTCATATTATACGTTAACTCCGCATGGTGTGTTTCGTGTAGAATACGATACATTTTGGCGAGCACTTCCTTACAAGATGCCTACTGAACGACTCAATGTGTTAACTTCCAAGCAGTCGTGGGTCAGTGAAAGTTCCTAATATCGGGTCAGACTACATACCTTCAGGCTGCTTTTGGGTGTGAACTTGTAACAGAGACAGTTGGTAACATTATATAATTGATGTCGGAATATTAAACACGGCTTGATAGGCATTTTCCATGTTTTAAAGACATTAAACCAACATAAAGGAAATTTTAAACATTTTTCAAACGATTCGTGCAAGCATCCCGAACGCTCGATAGTTTAAGCATATTTCAACTACTGACCATGGACTGGAGTTATGTGGCCTTTGCGTGGTAGGTATTTAGTCGAATAGTCACCCATTTTAAAGACAACCTGAAACCTATCCAGGTAGGTGGACGCATTGTTTAAAGGATAGTGAGAAACCAACCCATCCCGCAGCAAGCAATCGACATGTAAATAAATACATATGAAAGATGGCTGATTAAATCCCCTGGAATAGAAAAGCCAATTTAGAAACTTTTCTGTGGAGTGATTAAAACAACACATTCCAAGCTGATGATCAAAACCGCCCTTACCATGGGTAATCCTCCTTGACAAAACAGATGAGATTAAACCTGTTTCAGAATTCAGTAACTATAACAGATACTTCCAGACATAGTCCTGATAAATCACAACCCATTATTATATAGATTACTGTTAGCTAACAGTAAGTAGTAAAAGACCTCATATGGTCTCAATATCTACGTGGTAAAATAAAATATATACATAAATCATCATATCAGAACAATAAATACAAGACCTCTTACAGCTACAGTGAATATAGTGATCCATTTTGAACAGGGGATCATAATATCATTTGCAATTAATAAATTAAACGAAAGTGTATAAATAGGATTCTGTTGAGAAGAATTACTTGATGGGGAAAAAAATAGAAAGTATTCTTACAATATAACCTAACTATGGCCATTGTGTTACAGCACATCGAGAACAATCACGATTTCAACAAAATTATATGAACTTTCCTTTAATATGTTTATTTGGATATCATAGATGTTATTTACTGAGTGCGCTCCTCGTGTGGGGCTCATTAAGGTTGCAGTCCTCTCCTTTGTAAGTTTGGCCAGATGTAGCGTAAGTTAACACAATAGTTTCTGTCACACTATATTGGCTGTAATAATTAACCACAACCAACTGAAACTTCCAACTTAAAATTTGCATTATTCCTCATTGTAATTATATGCTTGGAAAAATCAGTTAATTTTCAGGCAGTCATGACAGTCATGTATACACCCAAACTATCAGGTAACACGCCTCATTCCTGTGGAAAGCGGTAGTAAGAACAAACAGAAAAAAATGCAGTAAACAATATTCGATCGACATGATAAGACCACTTTTCAAACATCGTCAATACACGAGAGTAAATGATTAATTAACTCAAGCACATCACAAGTGAATCTGGAAAAAAAGAAATTGATGAAAAAAATGGTTCCTCAACATATACATTTGTAAATAGATTCCAGGAAGATACGAACACAATAAAAATAGGGACATGGTCATGTGTATTATAACTAACAACCTACCATAACAATTAGAAATCATCTCCAGTGACAAGAACTTTAAACCTCATAACAAAGATAACTATGCAGATCACCAGTTCAAACCAGAAACATAATACATTAATCTAAACATCAAGCCAAGGACATAACAATAAGCATCATCAGATCATTCCAAAGTCACATCTAC
This sequence comes from Schistocerca nitens, assembly GCF_023898315.1. Lineage (NCBI taxonomy): Eukaryota > Metazoa > Arthropoda > Insecta > Orthoptera > Acrididae > Schistocerca > Schistocerca nitens. The sequence continues at coordinate 703,072,670 of NC_064617.1, read as the reverse complement.
ACAGAGACTGACATGCTGGATCATATGTCAGAAAAGTATGCTGCTGTGAGAACAAAAAAGAAAAGGTATAAAGTTGTTCATTAATTTTGTAATCATAAGGTTATCCACAAACTTCTTTTTTAAACATAAGAACATTCACCGGTATACTTGGGAAAGCAGGGGAACCAGATCTGTCATTGACTATATAATAACAGATCAGGAATTCAGGAAGGCTGTGGGGGACACGCGTGTATTCAGGGGATTATTTGATGAGACCGATCATTATTTAATCTGCAGTGAAATTGGGATTGTGAGGCCGAAAGTGCAGGATGTCAGGTCCATATGTAGGAGGATAAGCGTGGAGAAACTTCAGGATAAGGAAATCAGGCACAAGTACATAACAATTAAAGGTCTTTACATGGATAGTCAGGCAGCAGTTAGAGTTGACGGTAAACTGAGTTCATGGTTCAGAGTAGTTTCAGGGGTAAGACAAGGCTGCAACCTGTCTCCACTGTTGTTCATATTATTTATGGATCATATGTTGAAAACAATAGACTGGCTGGGTGAGATTAAGATATGTGAACACAAAATAAGCAGTCTTGCATATGCGGATGACTTAGTTGTGATGGCAGATTCGATTGAAAGTTTGCAGAGTAATATTTCAGAGCTAGATCAGAAATGTAAGGACTATGGTATGAAGATTAGCATCTCCAAAACGAAAGTAATGTCAGTGGGAAAGAAATATAAACGGATTGAGTGCCAAATAGGAGGAACAAAGTTAGAACAGGTGGACGGTTTCAAGCACTTAGGATGCATATTCTCACAGGATGGCAACATAGTGAAAGAACTGGAAGCGAGGTGTAGCAAAGCTAATGCAGTGAGCGCTCAGCTACGATCTACTCTCTTCTGCAAGAAGGAAGTCAGTACCAAGACTAAGTTATATGTGCACCGTTCAATCTTTCGACCAACTTTGTTGTATGGGAGCGAAAGCTGGGTGGATTCAGGTTACCTTATCAACAAGGTTGAGGTTACGGATATGAAAGTAGCTAGGATGATTGCAGGTACTAGTAGATGGGAACAATGGCAGGAGGGTGTCCACAATGAGGCAATCAAAGAAAAACTGGGAATGAACTCTATAGATGTAGCAGTCAGGGCGAACAGGCTTAGATGGTGGGGTCATGTTACACGCATGGGAGAAGCAAGGTTACCCAAAAGACTCATGGGTTCAGCAGTAGAGGGTAGGAGGAGTCGGGGCAGACCAAGGAGAAGGTACCTGGATTCGGTTAAGAATGATTTTGAAGTAATAGGTTTAGCATCAGAAGAGGCACCAATGTTAGCACTGAATAGGGGATCATGGAGGAATTTTATAAGGGGGGCTATGCTCCAGACTGAACGCTGAAAGGCACAATCAGTCTTAAATGATGATGATGATGATGATGATGAAGGTTATCCAATTTAATACTCACCAGTGGTTTACATCAATTTTAATATCTTAGGTCAGAAAGGTTATATTCATTCATCAACACACAGAGATAGAAAAAATAAAAGTATCGACATCATTATTCATCTCCTAGTTGCTTTACATAACTATTATTTACCCCCACACCACTCTCAAATTATTTTTAGAATGGCTGCTCTTGTTCCTTCGTAAATTTACCTTTAATTATTCATAATAAATCCTACGTGACATTACTCTTGGTTGTACCATACGCAACAGAATCTTTGGCACACAGTTATTTATAAAATCTCAACCACCTGAAAATATACAACATACTAGGAAAACAGTTATAAGTAATTTAACATAATTCAACAGGATTCCATTCAAGTCGAAACACTGTTCTTCACACTTTACTCCTTAAATCTTGTCACACTTTAAACATGAAGAATTGCCCGGCTTATCTTGCTTTTGAGAATCTCTACCACTATTGTTTTTTGATGCACAACATTCTTCACTTGGTACTGTTCTAAATACTGAGGGAGATCTCGTGTATCAATTAATGTCGCTTACTTGATAATTTATGTTATTTTATTAACACCTTTTGTCCTACAGCCAATGACTTTTCTGTTCTCTTGTGCCTTCTCCACCATGCTGATTGTCGGAAATGTTTCTACTTCTCGAATTGTATATCTACATCTACATACACACTACAAAAGTCACCATATGGTGCGCGGCGGAGGTGACACTGCACAACTACCAATCATTTCCTTCCCTGTTCCACTCACAAACAGAGCAAAGGGAAAAACGACTATCTATATCCCACCATATGAGCCATGGCAGCATTAACAGTGCAATGGGAATTCCACTGTTAGATGAAGGGGGGAAGAGGGGTGGGGGAGTGGATAGGTGGATAGAGTACATTGATGGTCTCTATGAGGGGAAAGATTTGTCTAGGTGATGGAAGAAGAAACAGGGGTCGATTTAGAGGAGACAGGGGATACAGTATTAGAATCATAATTTAAGGGAGCTTTGGAGGGCTTGAGATCAAATAGGACAGAAGAGGCAGATAACTTTCCACCAGAATTTCTAAAACCGTTGGGGGAAGTGACAACAAAACGACTATTCACTTTGGTGTGTAGAATGTATGAGTCTGACGACATACCATCTGACTTTCGGAAAAGTAACATCCACATAATTCCGAAGACTGCAAGAGCTGACAAGTTCGAGAATTATTTCACAATCAGCTTAACATCTCATGCATCCAAGCTGCTGACAAGAATAATATACAGAAGAACAGAAAAGAAACTGAGGATGTGTTATAGGACGAACACTTTGGCTTTAGGAAAGGCAAAGGCACCAGAAAGGCATTTCTGACGTTGCGTTTGGTAATGGAAGCAAGACTAAAGAAAGATCAAGACACGTTCATAGGATGTGTTGATATGGAACAGGCGTTCAACAATGTAAACTGATGCAAGATATTAGAAATTCTGAGAAAAATATCGGTAAGGTATAAGGAGATACAGGTAATGTACAATACGTACAAGAGCCAAGAGGGAATAATGTGGACGACCAAGAACGAAATGCTCGGATTAAAATGGGTGTAAGACAGGAACGTAGATACTCCTATTGTTCAATCTGTACATCAAAAAAGCAATAACAGAAATAAAAGGAAGGTTCTGGACTGGGATTAAAGTTCAAGGTGAAGGGATATAATGAAATGATTTGCTGATGACATTGATTTCCTGAGTGAAAATGAAGAAGAATTACATGATCTGCTGAATGGAATGAACAGTTCAATGAGTATACGGATTTAGAGTAAATAGAAGAATCACGAAAGAGATGAAAAGTAGCAGAAATGAGAACAGCGAGATACTTAACATTAGGATTGATGGTCACGAAACAAATGAAGGTAAGGAATTCTGCTACCTAGGTAGCAAAATAACCAATGACGGACGGAGCAAGGAGAACATCAAAAGCAGATTAGCACAGACCAAAAGGGTATTCCTGACCAAGAGAAGACGGCCAGTATCAAACATAGTTCTTAATTTGAGGTAGAAATTTCTGAGATTGTACGTTTGGAGCACAGCAGTGGATGGTAGTGAAACCGGAACGGAAGAGAATCGAAAAATTTGAGATGTGGTGCTGCAGACGAATGTTGAAAATTAGATCTACAGCTACATCTACATCCATACTCCGCAAGCCACCTGACGGTGTGTGGCGGAGGGTACCCTGAGTACCTCTATCGGTTCTCCCTTCTATTCCAGTCTCGTATTGTTCGTGGAAAGAAGGATTGTCTGTATGCTTCTGTGTGGGCTCTAATCTCTTTGATTTTATCCTCATTGTCTCTTCGCGAGATATGCGTAGGAGGGAGCAATATACTGCTCGACTCTTCGGTGAAGGTATGTTCTCGAAACTTTAACAAAAGCCCGTACAGAGCTACTGAGCGTCTCTCCTGCAGAGTCTTCCACTGGAGTTTATCTATCATCTCCGTAACGCTTTCGCGATTACTAAATGATCCTGTAACGAAGCGCGCTGCTCTCCGTTGGATCTTCTCTATCTCTTCTATCAACCCTATCTGGTACGGATCCCACACCGCTGAGCAGTATTCAAGCAGTGGGCGAACAAGCGTACTGTAACCTACTTCCTTTGTTTTCGGATTGCATTTCCTTAGGATTCTTCCAGTGAATCTCAGTCTGGCATCTGCTTTACCGACGATCAACTATATATGATCAATCCATTTTAAATCACTCCTAATGCGTATTCCCAGATAATTTATGGAATTAACTGCTTCCAGTTGCTGACCTGCTATTTTGTAGCTAAATGATAAGGGATCTATCTTTCTATGTATTCGCAGCACATTACACTTATCTACATTGAGATTCATTTGCCATTCCCTGCACCATGCGTCAATTCGCTGCAGATCCTCCTGCATTTCAGTACAATTTTCCATTGTTACAACCTTTCGATACACCACAGCATCATCTGCAAAAAGCCTCAATGAACTTCCGATGTCATCCACCAGGTCATTTATGTATATTGTGAACAGCAACGGTCCCATGACCCTCCCTGTGGCACACCTGAAATCACTCTTACTTCGGAAGACTTCTCTCCATTGAGAATGACATGCTGCGTTCTGTTATCTAGGAACTCCTCAATCCAATCACACAATTGGTCTGATAGTCCATATGATCTTACTTTGTTCATTAAACGACTGTGGGGAACTGTATCCAACGCCTTGCAGAAGTCAAGAAACACGGCATCTACCTGTGAACCCGTGTCTATGGCCCTCTGAGTCACGAATAGCGCGAGCTGGGTTTCACACGACCGTCTTTTTCGAAACCCATGCTGATTCCTACACAGTAGATTTCTAGTCTCCAGGAAAGTCATTATACTCGAACATAATACGTGTTCCAAAATTCTACAACTGATCGACGTTAGAGATATAGGTCTATAGTTCTGCACATCTATTCGACGTCCCTTCTTGAAAACGGGGATGACCTGTGCCCTTTTCCAATCCTTTGGAACGCTACACTCTTCTAGAGATCTACGGTACACCGCTGCAAGAAGGGGGACAAGTTCCTTCGCGTACTCTGTGTAAAATAGAACTGGTATCCCATCAGGTCCAGCGGCCTTTCCTCTTTTGAGCGATTTTAATTGTTTCTCTATCCCTCTGTCGTCTATTTCGATATCTACCATTTTGTCATCTGTGCGACAATCTAGAGAAGGAACTACAGTGCAGTCTTCCTTTGTGTGATGGGCTGATAAGGTAAGAAATGTGGAGGTTCTGCGCAGAATCGGAGAGGAAAGGAATACGTGGAAAACACTGACGAGGTGGAGGGACAGTATATCGGCACGTAGTACAAAATATTAAATTGTGGGACGACAAGTCGGACACAAAACATAGTAAAATGAAAATTGTAAAAAAAGTCTGAAATTGGGCGTGCAATTAGCTGTCATAACGGTATTTTATAATGAAATGAAATAATAATGGTACAAACAGACTCTATAAGATAACTGTATAGAATCTTTGTGGTATTTAATTGTTCTTTTACTCGCTGGCGCAAGAAACTAAAAAGACCAGCGTTATTACTCATTCTCTGTTCTAGTTTCGAAGCTAAAGCACGATACGGTGGCCATTTCGCATTGTAAGTTGTAAATTTTAAATAATATGTGGTAATTTAAGCTGATTGTGCATTTTTCTTTCATGTGCAAAGTGACCTTCATGCAGAAGTAAAAAATATTATTTATAAACTCTTCAGCACGCGAGATAAACAACAAGAGCGGTCGAACAATCGACCATTCTTGGCAGATATGTTGCGTAGGAGTAATTTCACTATAATTTCATTGCGTTCCGTCATCAACGGGCGCTTTAAAAGACTCGCACCATAATTACTAAGGAAAATAAAGTGAATATATTAATTTATGTCGTATTAAGGTAAAAACTAAGAACATTCAGTTCAGTTCAGACACTGGCCACTTCTCGGCAAAACAAAGAACATTCCGTTTAAAAAGGGAAATACTTTCTTTAATTTAAAGGGTTCTTTTAATTACACTCCGCTACAGTAAAGATATCCTGCAACAATATTTTGATGTGATAACACGAACTACAATCCCTGAGATTATGTTTACGTTTTTTTATCAGTATGAACGCTCCACGAAGACATCTGTTTTAAGGAATTTTAAAAGCGCCCTACGCAATCCTATATTAACAAGGCGGTGAGTCGCGCGCCGATAAATAATTGGAGCCGAAGAAACTATTTTACGAAAATATAGATTCCGGTCTTCCATGTTATCATTATGCTTTCTTGTACCCGCTCCGCCAAATAAGTGCTCTATTCACGCTCTTGCCAGGCGTAAATATCAGTCAAGTTAGGCGGTCAGATCTTCTTACACTCTTTTCGTCACATTCGTTGTGTACACCGTAAGTATACTAGTATACATGAGACGACGTCTGGACCGAGGCGGTAGCGGTACAAATGGCGCCCAACATTGGACTCGACTAAATAAATATTGCTGTTCGGTGTCCAACTTAAAGATCATAAATTTATTGAAAAATTAATAGTACCAGAGTATGTTTATGTATGTATAATAACAATTTTGTACAGTTTGTAATTATGTAAATGTCTTGTTCCACGTACTTATAACAACTACATTCCGTTACTGAGCACGGAAAATAAATAACCCGAGCTGCTGGATTGGGACAGACTGCAGCTGCCATAATATTAGTGTGCAAAATAGACGTCGGAACCTTGATGTGGAGCGACGAGTAACACAGACTGCTTACCTAGGTGTGGATACGACTGCTTGCGCTCCCAAGTTTAATATCAGAATCATTAGGCAACTGGGTGCCGTGCAGAGTGATTACTTAAATAAAGTGTGACATTTAGTACTTTGAATAGTGCCACCGGCTACATGTGTTTGTTTGACTGCAGTGCTTAAGTTCAAGTGTAGCCATATTCTCTTAATTAACATAGGCATTTTGTGGGATAAGCTACACAGTCCGTTTATAACACTCCTGTCTGCTCGCTACTGTACCATAACCTTAAAACTGGAAACAGGTTGTGAAATAAAACTATTTTGTTAAAGCAGTTATGGTATATAGCAACAGAGCAGTGTTACCCTCTGAGAGGAATTTTGTTATGTTGACCGTGTTGTACCTAACGGAGGTGGCTTATCGGAAATGAAAGTCAGAATTAACAAACAAAATTTTGCCTATCTGCACTGTTTAACTGATAATGGAAAACGGTCGCCAGCCTAATTAGGCAAGAGAAAGATTAACGTTCTCGTTTAAGAAAGTAGTTATTAGTAACTTTAATGGATAAATACACCCTATACTTTGTCACACGCGAGTGCAGTGAACTCTGACACATACATATGTTTACGGTAAGATTGAAACTAACAGTTAGAGCAGCACAAACTATTTGCAAAATTATAACAGGTACAGAAAAACACTATCACTTTCAGGGCTTATACAAACTGAATGGTCTTTATAACGTTATTATTACTATTCACTGCAGAATCATTAATTGGATATAGGTTAAGTCTCTCTCGGTTAAATACTTTACTATTTAAAATGAAAGTTAATTGGAATCCACTAACAGGTTGCTTCTCACTATCATATGAATAAAGAAATTATAGTTTTCATAATTAGTCGTCTTCCCATTACTTGTTACCCAGCATTAACACAATAGACAAACTGTGGATCCTGTTATATTATTAATATGCACTTCCAATACACAAGAGAGACAAACACTTAGCAAACATGAGTATATAACTTTTCACAACTGCAGTTTTCCACTTTTACTACATTGAGAGACAAAATTAACATATGTGTAAGATACTGACTCACCTTCTGCGATTTACAAAGGCAGTAATGTCATCATTCACCAAGCAAAACTTTATAAGCCTCAATCTTAAGAACTTTTAATTTTGAAGTTGGCATCAGCACATTAATAAGCAGTTTTACTGGGAAAATTATTTCCAGCAAGCTACATTAACTTTAACTTTCTTTTTACTATGTTCAAGAGGCATCGATTAGCAAAACACTGGGATTTATTGTTATTTCAGTAGGGACACTCGGTAATCACTTTAGTTCAAACGGAGAGGAACCTGAGAGGTGTTATGATGAGGAGAAAAATCAAGGTAGGTACATAAATTCAGATATAAATTACCTTATATTTGAGCACAATAGCACATCCATTAAGCTGATCCTTCACTGTACATCATTATAGCATTCCGATGCAATGATTGCGCAATGTGGTGGCAACTGCATGTTGGTAGGTGGAAATGCAGGCAGAATTGCTGGACTCTGTCATTTCTTGGTGGCGATGATAGATACAAATTCCAGAATAGTTCCAGCTATTTATCCATCCATCCGAGGAATTGGAAAGTAGCAGAAAACACCTCTCTCGGAACCAGCACTATGCAACTTTTGCATGGCAGTTCACAGTTTCGTAGCTTGTCCCCGACTCGTAGCTCGTCTCCGACTGACTCTTGTTCCACCTTTTCTACCTACGCCAACCACAATTTGCGCGCGCTACACAGTTCCGTTCCCGAGGGGAACCACACTACCTTTTACATACAAACTAACTAAGAACCCTAAGTGAGGATCAGCAGTTTACATAATAGTAACCAAATACATTAAATAAAACAGAACGTTTGCACATATTGACATTTCTACAAAAAATTATTCACACAGAAATTACAATTACGTACAGTAAGTTTTGTTCCCTCCAAATGGGACAAAGAATGACAGATACACTACTTTGCATAGAACCAAACCATGACATCAAAGTTTGTACAAAGAAAGGATTATACAATTTTGTGTTATCGATTCAATGAAACAATGTTTACAGAAGCTTAACAATGTAATATTAAATGAAACAAAAGCAAAATAAATCAGTAGAGGATTAGAGCTATGGTGTTACAAGTTGTGTGGCTACAGATCGTTTAAAAATTCCATTCAAGAGTTTTTTTTTTTAGTTTTTCTTGCCAAGATGCTACGACTGAATTTTTCGCTGTGAGTTGGTTAGGATATAGTGTATTATTGTCTGCAAAGTGTATTTGTTTGTGTTAGACTCAGTGGTGTATTTTTTGTGTCTTTTGGGGGTAACAGTGTTAGTATAAGTATGGTTAAGACCCGCAAAGAAAGAAAAGTAGGCATGGACAACACAACAGAGATCGATGACGAATCTGTTCCAGCAATCCACAATTTGGAAAGTGAACAGAGAAATGTAGAGGCAATATTGCCGGCTGCTAGCGGTCAACAGCTGGAACAGCAGACAGGCGTCAGCTCAGCTGACAACTTAAAGAAAACAACATCAGTTGTAGACACACTCTTGTCTGCCTCAGCCAGCACCGACGAATGATTTTCTAGCCGTGTTGCTGGCAAATCTCGAGTTGAGAGAAAAGGAAAGAGAGAAACGTGAAAAAGAGGAGCTTCTCGAAAGTAAATAGCTCAAGTGAAGAGTGTGTTAGAGGTAGAGTGTGCAGAAAATGAACAATCGATAACTAATCAAAAGGAAAGAGAAAAAGCAGAACGCTGGAGAAAAGAGAAAAAGCAGAACGTTTAGAGAGGGAGGAGAGGGAAAGAAAAGAAGTAGAACATAATAGCGATTAGTCGGTCGACTAAACCAGATTTTAGATGAACGAGACAAAGTCATCACCACACATCTTAAGGGAGAAATAGATGGTCTGCGGGAACAAGTTTCCGGATTGGTAATAGAAAGCAAAGGTTTTTCCAACAAAAGTCCAGAAACTTGACGAGAAGGTAACCGAACTCGACAAAGCTCAGCAAGCACTGGAGGGTCAGGTGAAATTGCTAACTAAAAATCGAAGAAACGAAAACAGAACAAGAAGTAACGAATGCGCTGCAGAGATTAAATATAGCTGTTGAGTGTGAGAGCCAGGACTCGAACACGCACTTAAACCCTTAACGGAAGCTTACCTGTGAATATGTCAAACGGTGAGCAGTTGGCTTGCAATAATGCCTAGCAGTATAGCCCGTGCAGTTACGGGAGTATTGTTGGTGCGACAGAAGCGGGTGCAGTGCCAATTGTCGCACCGGTAAAACCTGTGGAACCGCTTATTAAGCACAGACAGTTCCAAATATACACTGACGAACGAAAGTCATTCCACCCAGTAATATTTATCAAGAGTTTTACAAATATTTTACCTCTTTCGTGGACAGAGAAACAGAAAATAACATTCGTGATTTCCTTTATAAACGGAGATGCAGCTCTCTCGGCAATGGAGCCTGTAGAGAATTGTCAGTTTTTGAGAACATGTTTTTAGCTCGCTTCTGGTAGTCATGCGTACAAGAACGACTCAGAAATTAGGTGTATAGCCCCGAGCCGTTCAATGCCCGGCAAGGCATTAAAACAAGACACGATTCTGGGGTGAATCCATGCTTCCGAGAGATGTATTGCGTATATTAAAGGGCAAGTTACCAGTTTCAATTAGGGAAAAGCTTGTTCATGTGCCTGATACGGATCTCGAACAATTTATGGCCACCTTACTTTCATTATATTTAATGCAAGAAGACGCCAGACAAAACGAATTGGGCGATGGTAGGTCAGGATTGAAGAATAGTAACAATAAGCAATGAAACCCGAATGGAAACAGTCCCAGAAATGGTGGACAGAATAGAGAAAGTGATTACCACGCCGACCACAGTAGCAACAATCAAAATTGTCAACAGTGGTTCGGCTGGATATCAATACAATGGAAGTAGTAACCGTTCCCCGAATAAAAACGGAAACGGAAATTTAGAAACGAAGGAAGTTTTAACACCTCCTTCCGCCAACTGCAAATGAGCAGTGGCACAAATCTGGCCCTGCAAATTGGCAGATACAGCATGCTTCCGATGACCGGAGCGTGCCAATGAATAACGTAAGTGTTATACTAGTGCCGCCGCCAACTACGCAGCAGCATTGGACACCACAACAGCAATGTGTCCCAAAACAGCAACAACAGAAACAAAATGAAACAATACGCATTGTGGAAGTGGTTAAAGAGCCGCAACCCGGATGCTCGGGGGCGTTAACTCCATCCGATCTATGTAAGCCTTCCACATAGGGTCGGTATGGCACAGGCCGAAGGCAGGCAAAGCGTGCAAGCATTCATGTTGAGATATAATGAAGGTGAAAACCTCAGAGAGGAATTAATTGCTGAACCGAGACAGGCACAGCAACAAAAGGTTGAGTTAGTACAAGCTGCTTTTAAGGATTAGATAAACGGAACACCCGTACCTGTCATTACTGATACAGGAGGCAAGAGACGCGTGGGCCAGATTAACAGACAGACAGTTTTAGCAGTGCAAAACTGTAAAATTGTTGGGACCATACGTGGGCGGATGCATATCGTTAAAAATCAGGTACGGGTCGTCCTAGACATAGAAAAGAAGCGATGAAATGCTCATTCTTGATCGTTAGGAGCCGGCCGCAGTGGCCAAGCGGTTCTAGGCGCTTCAGTCTGGAGCCGCGCGACTGCTACGGTCGCAGGTTCGAATCCTGCCTCGGTCATGGCTGTGTGTGAGGTCCTTAGGTTAGGTTTAAGTAGTTCTAAGTTCTAGGGGGTTGATGTTAAGTCCCATAGTGCTCAGAACCATTTGCACCATTTTGGTCGTTAGGAACTTAGCGGTATCCTGTATTCTGTATTTGGATACGTCGTGTGAGAGGAACACAAAGGTAGACCTCTCTCGTGCAACATGCACCTTGGATAACCACAATATAGATATTGAACTAGCATTGATAAGGACTGCTGCCATTATAACAATTACTGTAGGCAGGTTCAGGTGGATGTCTCTGACCAAAAGGATACGTAGAAAATGACTGCTATAGGAGATAGTCCATGATGCCGAATCTGAAACAAAAGAAATAACACAAGGTATTGACGTAAAGGTGTCGGAATCGAGTTACCTCGACCGTAACCAAAAGAATGAACTGCTAAACAAGTATAGTCAGGTATTCTCCGAGAAACCTGGTATAATAAGTGCATACACTTACGACATGCAAATTGAACAGCATGATACGTTTTGGCGCGCCACGTACTCCGCGCCATGGACTAAAAAGCAAGCCGTAGCTAAAGAGATTCAACAAATGCTTAAATGGCAAATAACAGAACATTCACTGCCGCCATATAGCTGCCCTCTGCTTGCAGTCGCGAAAGCAAATTGAAGTATGCGGTTAGTGCTGGATGCTATAGACATTAACAAAATCATTATGCCTGTAAGAATCCGACCTGAAATGAAGTTCACGAAACAAAAGTAGTGACAGTAGAGTAAGATTATTTCATTAATTTTGGATTCATACTTGTATTTTTGTGTGTGTGTATTGTAAATATGTGTCTAAATGTTTATTTATATGTACGTATATGCGTCTATGAAACCAGGATATCTGCATGAATACATGAGAGAGCATCTGAACATAGGCAACAAAAAGTGAATTACTAATGAGGACAGTGTACTTAGTGCAAATTTCATAAAATTAAAATTTGAGTAAGAAAATGTAGGCAGCTTGCACGGTCCCTTGGTGACTAATGTGCGCCTGCAAATCATAGACCAATATCAAAGAATTTTAGAATAACTATAATGACAGAATTGTCAGATATGAGTATTGAAATTAAACTTCTATCACGGTGGAAGGTATAAATCCTTCACACGTTAGATACTTGGGAGTAATGTGCTCGGATCCTGTTGTCAGAAAGCAAAGTAAACACTAGAGAATGAATCAGTGCTGAGAGCAACTATGATCGCAAAATATACTGAAATGAATAGTTCATGTGACCAATTGGTCGAACGTTCTCCATGAGGGGACACTGACTACATGAATCCTACCGAAATATAAAGACGTTTATTGTAACATATGTACAATGTGTGCTGCATAATGTAAAAATGAAAGTGCTTATAATGGACTCTTCACACGTACAATGTACTAACTGTGTGCAGAAAGTGCATTTGAAGTGTCGAACAATCTGGACGCTAAAGTAGCGACAGTGAAAGGTGAAAACCTTCTAACAAACAAAAGACAAATCCACGAACTGTGTAGGTGGAAGAAGTGGTGATCGCAAGCACAGCAAGGAATAACTGTGATACATAGAAAAGACTGTGAACCTATAAGTAGTATGCAAATTTATGGCAGAAGACCGTAGCGTGTGGAAATGTCTAAGTATTAACGTGAAGTTTCACGTACAAAATATTTATATGCAATGTACAAAACTGTTGAAATATCACATGCATAAAAGTGTTAGATGTACTGTCAAACTGCAGAAACCGCATACGGCAGTGAGTGATGTGAAAACACGGAACATCTGAACGCTTCAAGTGACAGGTGGACCAACATACAACAGAAAATCCTAACGGAATACGACGACTGTATGAGTGCTCAGGGAAGTGGAAATGCAGTGCGTGTGTGACGGGAGGTGTTGACAAGCTATGAGCTGTGCCTTTATAAAACAGTGAGGTAGTGGAAGCCTAATCCTTAATGTTGTAAAGTGCTTGACTAGTGACGTTCAAAACAAAGTGCATACACAAACAAGAAGACAGTAACACGTGTGGCTGAAGAGTGATTGTGAACTAACTAAAACATTTTTTCAGCTTATATGGAAACACCATGCTGCGTATTACAACGGAGCAAGATGGAAGTGATCTATGTCAGTTATTGATTAGTATACGGAATAGCAAGCTCAAATAACAGTTAATAATGACACGTGCAGCATTGTACACTTAATTATTGTACATATATATACATATTGGAACATACTAGTATTGCTCCGTTTTATGTAAACCGACGTTACCTGTCCAAGCAGTTCTACTAAACACGCCAGGTGGTGCAAGTAGACCGCATGGTTATGTCGAGGTACGATGTTTACATTTCTGTTCACTTGTAGTAGCGTTCGCATAAAGGTATAACACGCCGCGGAAGTGATTGAAAACGGCCCCAAAGTTCCAGATTCCTTATGAATCACGGCTAATGATAATCACTTTGCACTAAGAACGCAATAGTGTCTGACAAATAGCAAAGAAACAGATGATTTCCATCAGCGGAGTTGTCAAAACCATACACCGGCGTCGAGAAACAGGCTCCTATGGAGATCATCCTCGCTCAGGAGCACCCAGGAAAATAACAAAGCGCCGGGAAGAGTATTTGGTAGTGACCAGTAAACGTAATAGATTAACAACTGTCAGTGAATTGACAGCTGAACTAAACGCAACGAGGGAGACACCGGTGAGTGAGTCGACAGTGAGAGGACGCCTGGCAGACAACAACCTCCGACGTTATGTAGCAACAAGGAAACCACTGTTGTGCCCTGTTAACAAGAAGAAAAGGCTTCAGTGGGTTAAGACACACCAACATTGGACAGCGGATGATTGGGAAAGAGTCTTATACACTGATGAATCCAAGTTCGAAATATTTGGAAGTAAACGCCGTCAATTTGTATGCCGTTTACCACATGAACGCTTGAATCCTCAGTGCGTAAATTCCAACTGTAAAGCATGGAGAGGGTTCTGTGATGATGGGAATAAAGTCGGAGATTTGGCGAAAATAGATGGAAAACTGAAACAAAAGGACTATCGTGCCATTCTCCAGCGACATGCTAAGACATCTGGTTTGCTTCTGATTGGGAAAGGGTTTGTCTTGCAGCAAGGCAACGACCCGAAACAAACGCCTCGCTTGTGTCAGGACTATGTGAAGTCTCTAGAGGTTCGTAAAAATTGACAAACATGGAATGGCTGCCCCACTCCCCTTATTGTAACCCAATCGAGCTGCTGTGGGATGAATTGGACGGGAGGATCCGAAAATGGGAAATCATGAGTGGGTCACACTTGTGGGAAGTCCTGCAGCAAGAATGGAGATCAATTCCAACTGAAACCTTGGCAAAACTGACGCAGCACATGCCGAGAGTGTGCAAGGCAGTGATGAAAGCAAAGGGTGGCTATTTTGAGGAATCTAAAATTTAATTGTTGCATCTTCCTGTGTGTTATTTGAGCTTAATAAACATTTGAAAAACAACAAAATGCATTTTTATACTGTATTTCCTTTCCATTGTCTATAATTACTAGGTGTTACCAAACTTATGAAGGGTAGTGTAAATGTACATATAACTTCATGATGAGAAAGCTGATGCGCGGTGGCTTGTTTCATGCTTGCTTCGGAGTGGCGCGATGACGGAGCCGACCTGCTGTCCTACAGCTGATCAGCGCGCAGTGTGTGCGACGCGCTACTGCACTGATACGCAGCTGTCCGGCATTGAACGACCGGCGGCAGAAGGCAAATTCCCGAGCGTTTGGCCGGCATTCCAGCGGCATCGAAAAACAAAGTTAACATTCACTTACAATAAGTACGTGGAGGTCCGTAACCTGAAATTATTGATATATTCTGCAGTATTGACTGCGAGAGACATGAATGAAAAGGTATTTGTGCTGTATGCATCTCCTAAAAACTATGTTACCTATGTAAAGTGGCCGTACATTGAAAACTGATGCTCTAGAAAAGTGAAGGAACTTAACAAACTTCAGCATCAAATGCATATTTTCGTATTGTATGCCCGCTAAAATGACTTAAATATGTAACTTGTAAATATTGTGTAAAACTGTTTACTGTAAAAATGATAATCTACAGATCAAGGTTGTTGTTGTTGTTGTGGTCTTCAGTCTTGAGACTGGTTTGATGCAGCTCTCCATGCTACTCTATCCTGTGCAAGCTTCTTCATCACCCAGTACCTACCGCAACCTACATCCTTCTGAATCTGCTTAGTGTATTCATCTCTTGGTCTCCCTCTACGATTTTTACCCTCCATGCTGCCCTCCAATGCTCAATTTGTGATCCCTTGATGCCTCAAAACATGTCCTACCAACCGATCCCTTCTTCTAGTCAAGTTGTGCCACAAACTTCTCTTCTCCCCAATCCTATTCAATACCTCCTCATTAGTTACGTGATCTACCCACCTTATCTTCAGCATTCTTCTGTAGCACCACATTTCGAAAGCTTCTATTCTCTTCTTGTCCAAACTGGTTATCGTCCATGTTTCACTTCCATACATAGCTACACTCCATTCAAATACTTTCAGAAACGACTTCCTGACACTTAAATCTATACTCGATGTTAACAAATTTCTCTTCTTCAGAAACGATTTCCTTGCCATTGCTAGTCTACATTTTATATCCTCTCTACTTCGACCATCATCAGTTATTTTACTGCCGGCCGGTGTGGCCGTGCGGTTAAAGGCGCTTCAGTCTGGAACCGCGTGACCGCTACGGTCACAGGTTCGAATCCTGCCTCGGGCATGGATGTGTGTGATGTCCTTAGGTTAGTTAGGTTTAATTAGTTCTAAGTTCTAGGCGACTAATGACCTTAGAAGTTAAGTCGCATAGTGCTCAGAGCCATTTGAACCATTTTTGAGTTATTTTACTCCCTAAATAGCAAAACTCCTTTACTACTTTAAGTGTCTCATTTCCTAATCTAATCCCCTCAGCATCACCCGTTTTAATTTGACTACATTCCATTATCCTCGTTTTGCTTTTGTTGATGTTCATTTTATATCCTCCTTTCAAGACACTGTCCATTCCGTTCAACTGCTCTTCCAAGTCCTTTGCTGTCTCTGACAGAATTACAATGTCATCGGCGAACCTCAAAGTTTTTACTTCTTCTCCATGAATTTTAATACCTACTCCGAATTTTTCTTTTGTTTCCTTTACTGCTTGCTCAATATACAGATTGAATAACATCGGGGAGAGGCTACAACCCTGTCTCACTCCTTTCCCAACCACTGCTTCCCTTTCATGCCCCTCGACTCTTATAACTGCCATCTGGTTTCTGTACAAATTGTAAATAGCCGCCGGCCGAAGTGGCCGTGCGGTTAAAGGCGCTGCAGTCTGGAACCGCAAGACCGCTACGGTCGCAGGTTCGAATCCTGCCTCGGGCATGGATGTTTGTGATGTCCTTAGGTTAGTTAGGTTTAACTAGTTCTAAGTTCTAGGGGACTAATGACCTCAGCAGTTGAGTCCCATAGTGCTCAGAGCCATTTGAACCATTTTTGTAAATAGCCTTTCGCTCCCTTTATTTTATCCCTGCCACCTTCAGAATTTGAAAGAGAGTATTCCAGTTAACGTTGTCAAAAGCTTTCTCTAAGTCTACAAATGCTAGAAACGTAGGTTTGCCTTTTCTTAATCTTCCTTCTAAGGTAAGTCGTAATGTTAGTATTGCCTCACGTGTTCCAACATTTCTTCGGAATCCAAACTGATCTTCCCCGAGGTCCGCTTCTACCAGTTTTTCCATTCGTCTGTAAAGAATTCGCGTTAGTATTTTGCAGCTGTGACTTATTAAACTGATAGTTCGGTAATTTTCACATCTGTCAACACCTGCTTTCTTTGGGATTGGAATTATTATATTCTTCTTGAAGTCTGGGTATTTCGCCTGTCTCATACATCTTGCTCACCAGATGGTAGAGTTTTGTCATGACTGGCTCTCCCAAGGCCATCAGTAGTTCTAATGGAATGTTGTCTACTCCCGGGGCCTTGTTTCGACTCAGGTCTTTCAGTGCTCTGTCAAACTCTTCACGCAGTATCTTATCTCCCATTTCATCTTCATCTACATCCTCTTCCATTTCCATAATATTGTCCTCAAGTACATCGCCCTTGTATAAACCCTCTATATACTCCTTCCACCTTTCTGCCTTCCCTTCTTTGCTTAGAACTGGGTTGCCATCTGAGCTCTTGATATTCATACAAGTGGTTCTCTTCTCTCCAAAGGTATCTTTAATTTTCCTGTAGGAAGTATCTATCTTACCCCTGGTGAGACAAGCCTCTACATCCTTACATTTGTCCTCTAGCCATGCCTGCTTAGCCATTTTGCACTCCCTGTCGATCTCATTTTTGAGACTTTTGTATTCCTTTTTGCCTGCTTCATTGACTGCATTTTTATATTTTCTCCTTCCATCAATTAAATTCAATATTTCTTCTGTTACCCAAGGATTTCTATTAGCTCTCGTCTTTTTACCTACTTGATCGTCTGCTGCCTTCACTACTTCATCCCTCAGAGCTACCCATTCTTCTTCTATTGTATTTCTTTCCCCCATTCCTGTCAATTGTTCCCTTATGCTCTCCCTGAAACTCTCTAAAACCTCTGGTTCTTTCAGTTTATCCAGGTCCCATCTCCTTAAATTCCCACCTTTTTGCAGTTTCTTCAGTTTCAATCTGCAGGTCATAACCAATAGATTGTGGTCAGAATCCACATCTGCCCCTGGAAATGTCTTACAATTTAAAACCTGGTTCCTAAATCTCTGTCTTACCATTATATAATCTATCTGATACCTTTTAGTATCTCCTGGATTCTTCCAGGTATACAACCTTCTTTTATGATTCTTGAACCAAGTGTTAGCTATGATTAAGTTATGCTCTGTGCAAAATTCGACAAGGCGGCTTCCTCTTTCATTTCTTCCCCCCCAATCCATATTCACCTACTATGTTTCCTTCTCTCCCTTTTCCTACTGACGAATTCCAGTCACCCATGACTATTAAATTTTCGTCTCCCTTCACTACCTGAATAATTTCTTTTATCTCGTCATACATTTCATCAATTTCTTCATCATCTGCAGCGCTAGTTGGCATATAAACTTGTACTACTGTAGTAAGCATGGGCTTTGTGTCTATCTTGGCCACAATAATGCGTTCACTATGCTGTTTGTAGTAGCTAACCCGCACTCCTATTTTTTTATTCATTATTAAACCTACTCCTGCATTACCCCTATTTGATTTTGTATTTATAACCCTGTAATCGCCTGACCAAAAGTCTTGTTCCTCCTGCCACCGAACTTCACTAATTCCCACTATATCTAACTTTAACCTATCCATTTCCCTTTTTAAATTTTCTAACCTACCTGCCCGATTAAGGGATCTGACATTCCACGCTCCGATCCGTAGAACACCAGTTTTCTTTCTCCTGATAACGACGTCCTCTTGAGTAGTCCCGGAGATCCGAATGGGGGACTATTTTACCTCCGGAATATTTTACCCAAGAGGACGCCATCATCATTTAATTATACAGTAAAGCTGCATGTCCTCGGGAAAAATTACGGCTGTAGTTTCCCCTTGCTTTCAGCCGTTCGCAGTACCAGCACAGCAAGGCCGTTTCGGTTAATGTTACAAGGCCAGATCAGTCAATCATCCAGACTGTTGCCCCTGCAACTACTGAAAAGGCTGCTGCCCCTCTTCAGGAACCACATGTTTGTCTGGCCTCTCAACAGATACCCCTCCGTTGTGGTTGCACCTACGGTACGGCCATCTGTATCGCTGAGGCTCGCAAGCCTCCCCACCAACGGCAAGGTCCATGGTTCATGGGGGGGGGGGGGGGAGATCAAGGTTATCAAATGATAACATCGTTCACAATCAATACTTAAAGTAACGGGAGTGTGAACAGTTTGAAGACTCCGGCCGGTTTTTTTTTTAACCCGGTTTTTTCCCGTCGCCCGTAACCTAGACAGGGGAGTAAAGTTATTGTTTACCGGGATTGTTCAAGCTTACCAAGCCATTCTCACTAGTCACATAGTGTAAGGGGGAACGATAGAGCAATGCCCATAGTCCAAATAGATGAAATATCGTAAAAAGGGAAAATGTTCCTTGTAACAAAAGGAATGTAAATTACCAACCATGGTAAAGTGACAGATACTGTGTAAATACTCATATGTGTAAAAAAACAAAAGAGACGTAAAGTGACATGTGTCTAAAAAAACATACGTGTGAGGAGTAACATTAGTTATTATAAAGGTGGAATGACTGTTCGCAAACCACAAATGTTTTTGGCCCATTCATACCATGGCTCTTGTACCGATACGTGGTACAAAATATTAAATTGTGCCACGACACGTCGGACACAAAACAAAGTAAAATGAAAATTGTAAAAAAACTCTGAAAGTGCGCATGCAATTAGCTGCTATAACGTTAATTTTAAATGAAATGAAATAATAATGATACAAACAGACTCTATAAGATAACTGTATATAATCTTTGTGGTATTTAATTGTTCCTTTACTCGCTGGCGCAATACACTAAAAAGACCAGCGTTATTATTCAAATGGTTCAAATGGCTCTGAGCACTATGGGACTTAACATTCGAGGTCATCAGTCCCCTAGAACCTAGAACTACTTAAACCTAACTAACCGAAGGACATCACACACATCCATGCCCGAGGCAGGATTCGAACCTGCGACCGTAGCAGTCGCGCGGTTCCGGACTGAAGCGCCTAGAACCGCTCTGCCACCGCGGCCGGCCGTTATTACGTATTCTCTGCTCTAGTCTCGAAGCTAAAGCACGCTACGGTGGATATTTCGCATTGTATGTTGTAAATTTTAAATAATATATGGTAATTTATTCTGATTCTGCATTTTTCTTTATGTGTATAGTGACCTTCATGCAGAAGTAAAAAGAAAAAAAAATTATTTGTAAGGTTTTCAGCACGCGGGATAAACAACAAGAACAGTCGAACAATCGACCATTATTTACAGATATCTTGCGTAGGAATAATTTCATTGCGTTCCGGCATCAACGGACTCTTTAAAGGACTCACGCTATAATTATTAAGGAAAGGAAATTGAATGTATTAATTTCTGCCTTACTAAGGTAAAAACTAAGAACATTCAGTTCGGTTCAAACGTTGGCCGCTTCTCGGCAAAACAAAGATTACTACGTTTAAAAAGGGAAATACTTTCTTTAATTCAAAGGTTTCATTTAATTACACTCCGCTGCAGTAAAGATATCCTGCAACAATATTTTAATGTGATAACACGAAATACAATCCCTAAGATTATGTTTACGTTTTTTTATCAGTATGAACGCTCCACGTGTTAACAGATTCTAAAAGCGCCTCACTCAATCGCATATTAAAAAGGCGGCGAGTCGCTCGCTGTTGAATAATTAGAGCTCAGAAAACTATTTTACGAATGCATAGATTTCGGTCCTCCTTATCATTAAGATGCTTTCTTGGGCCGTTCCGCCAAATAAGTGCTCTATTCACGCTCTTGCCTTGCGTAAATATCAGTAAAGTTAGGTGGTAAGATCTTCTTACACTCTTTCCATCACATTCGTTGTGTACACCGTAAGTATACTTGAGGCGGTGTCCGGACCGTGGCGGTAACGGTACAACAGGATGATAGGATACCTGTTACGACATCAGGGAATGACTTCCATGATACTAAAGGGCAGGAACTGTAGACGAAGACAGAAATTGGAATACACCCAGCAAATAATTAAAGACGTAGGTTGCATGCTCTACCCTGAAACGAAGGGGTTGGCGGAATGGCTCTGAGCACTATGGGACTTAACATCTGTGGTCATCAGTCCCCTAGAACTCAGAACTACTTAAACCTAACTAACCTAAGGACATCACACACATCCATGCCCGAGGCAGGATTCGAACCTGCGACCGTAGCAGTCGCGCAGTTCCGGACTGAGCGCCTAGAACCGCTAGACCACCGCGGCCGGCAGGGGTGGGCGGAGGAGAGGAATAGAGGAATTCGTCACCAGACGCTTCAAACCAGTCAGAAGACTGATAACTCAGGATAAAAATAAATAAATTAAAATAAATAAATAAAAACTTGAGCCCTAATTTCTCACATCTAGTCTTCGTAGTCATGCGAAATGTATATTGGCGGCAGCAGAATGGTTTTGCAGTCACCTTCCAATGTCGGTTCTCTAAATATTTTCTACAGCGTTCCTCGGAAAGCATGTCATCTTCTCCTCAGGGATTTCCATTTGAGTTTCATCACATATCTGTAATACTAGCGTGTTGTTAGAAACTACTGGTAACAAATCTAGCATCCCGCCTCTGAATTGCTTCGATGTCATCCTATAATCCAGTCTGATGTGGATCCCAAAACACTTGAGTAGTGCTCAAGAACAGGTTGCACCAATGTTCTACATGTGATGTCCTTTACAGATGAACCACACTGTCCAAAATTCTCCCTATAACCCGAAGTCGACCTTTGCTTTCCCTTCCAAAGTCCTCACGTGCTCATTCCATTGCATATCACTTTGCAACATTATGCCCAGATATTTAAACGATGTGACAGTGTCGAGCAGGACACTGCTAACGTTGTATGCGAACATTACAGGTTTATTTTTCCTCCTCATCCGCGTTCCCTTACATGTTTCCACATTTAGAACTAGCTTCCAGTCGGCACATCAATTAGAATTTTTGTGAAAGTCATCTTTTATTCGCCTTCAATCACTGAACTTCGACACCTTCCCGTGCACCACACCATCATCAGCAAACAATCGCAGGTTGTTGCCCATCCTGTCTGCCAGACCATTTACGTATACAGAAAATAACAGCGGTCCTATCACACTTCCCTGGGGCACTCTTGACGATATCCTTGTGTCTGATGAACACTCACCGTTGAGGAAAAAATACCTGATTCTAGGATTCTATTACCTAAGAAGTCTTCAAGACACTCACATATCTGTGAAGCTGTTCCATATTCTCGTATCTTCTTTAACAGCGTGCAGTGGAACGCCGCGCCAAACGATTTCCAGTAAACTAAAACTATAGAATCTGTTTCTTTGCTTCCATCTGCAGTTCGCAGTACATCGTGTGAGAAAAGGGCAAGCTGAGTTTCGCAAGAGTGATACTCGCTGAAACCATGCTTATTCGTGGACATTAGCTTCTTGGTCTCAAGGAATTTTATTATATTCGAAGTGAGAATATGTTCAAGGATTTTGTAGCAAATCAATGTTAAGGATATTGGGTTGTAAATTTGAGCGTTCGTTCTTTTATCCTTCTTATAAACAGGAAACATCAGCGCCATTGTCCATATGCTTTTGACTTTTTGCTGGGCGAGAGATTCGGGACAAATGCAAGCTAAATAAGGAGCCAATGCCGTAGAACTCTCTTTGTAAAACCGAATTAGGATTCCACCTGGCCCTTGCGACTTATTTGTCGTCAACTCTTTCAGTTGTTTCTCTATGCCAGGAACCCTTATTACTAAGCGTCATACAGGGGACGGTTCGATAGTCGGAAGACGGTATGTTAGCACTATTCTTCTGCGTGATCGACTGATTAAGCATGATGTTTACGACTTCGGTATTCGTTTTGCTATTTTTATTTGCCACAGTGGAGTGGTCAACGAATGACTTGATGGAAGCCTTGTACAAGCTAAGCGATTTCACATAGGGCCAGATTTTTCTAGGGTTCTCGGTCAGATCTTTTGCTAAGATATGGCGATGGTAGCTGTTGTATGCTTCGAGCATGGATCTTTTCACACATGCATCAATCTCTGGAACCCTTGCCTGTCGTCATTTGCCCGTTATCTTTTGAACCAATAGTGCAACAGCCTTCGCTTCGTCACCATTTTCCGAATTTCGTTGTTAAACCATGGTGGGTCTTTGCAGTCCTTAGCCGGCCGCTGGTGGCCGAGCGGTTCTAGGCGCTTCAGTCCGGAACCACGCTGCTGCTACGGTTGCAGGTTCTTATCCTGCCTCGGGCATGGATATGTGTGATGTCCTTAGGTAAGTTAGCTTTAAGTAGTTCTAAGTATAGGGGACTGATGACCTCAGAAGTTGTCCCATAGTGCTTAGAGCCATTTTTCTGCAGTCCTTAATTCACTTACTAAGCACATAGTTCTCCAGACCACGATTTACAGCTCTGCGCATAATTCCTTTGCTTCAATCTTACTGGAACCATGTGTTGTCAGTTCATTGTCTAAGTGAGATGCAAACAGTCGCGTATTTGCTCTTCCTAGAAGAAAAACTCTCCTAGCTTTCTAGCCTGATTTATTTTTTTTAACCAGAGACGCTATGATGATATTCTGTGGCAGCAGGTCCTGTAGACCTTAATTAGTGGTATGGAGGTCACGATTTGTGCTATCTTTGACACTAAAGTGTGCACTGTTTCTCTAGCCCTTTCATAACAAGTTTGGAGGAAATGGACACCAGATGTCGTTGTGAGAAATAAATTGTTTTGATGTTGCCACGACATAGACCACATTCCAGCTGTTGATCTGACCTGTAGTGCACCGTCCAATATCATATTCTCCAGATGTATAATTTTATATAAAAATGATTAAAGAATGCGCACACAACAGACGGAGAAGTAACTTTCCGTAATGGTTCAAAAAAAAATGTTCAAATGTGTGTGAAATCTTATGGGACTTAACTGCTAAGGTCATTAGTCCCTAACCTGACACACTATTTAACCTAAATTATCCTAAGGACAAACACACACACACACCTATGCCCGAGGGAGGTCTCGAACCTCCGCCGGGATCAGCCGCACAGTCCATGACTGCAGCGCCTGAGACCGCTCGGCCAATCCCGCGCGCCTTCCGTAATGGTTTTAATGACACAAATCGGAAGTTAATTCAAAAGCAAAAAACATAGGGACAGCCCTTATCAGTTCTTGGAAGCGAATTTAACAAGTCTACTTCTGCAAGTTCTTTTAATCTTGATAAAATAATCGGAAACAGTGGTGCAGACGGTTGACAGAGCTTGCAAGAAGCCAAAACTTTACAAATGTATTCCTCCACGCTGAAAATGTAACATTTTTCGTGAATCTTGTGAAAGCGCTACCTGACACCGAACTGTGCGGCTTAAATTAGTATGTCAAATCAGTTTACGACCAACGCATCAAGAATGAAAAGGACCCAATGTGAATTAGCTTGACCTCTCTTCTCGAACAAGTTTTTTAGTTGAGATTTCGTCATTGGCTGCTGTGGCCGAGCGGTTCTAGACGCTCCAGTACGGAGCCGCTCTGCTGCTACGGTCGCAGGTTCGAATCCTGCCTCGGGAATGGATGTGTATGATGTCCTTAAGTTAGTTAGGTTTAAGTCGTTCTAAGTCTAGGGGAATGATGACATCAGATTTTGAGTCCCATCGTGCTTACAGTCATTTGAACTATTTTTTTCGTCATTGCTTGTAATAGTTTCGATGGTACAGTCGACAGAGGCTACATACTACGTTTAGATGTTTACCTCCGTCAAGAAGCGGCCTTGTCTAGGCAGTTTATTGCATTGCAGTGCACTGCACGGGGCGCAGATAATTTGGTGGCTTAGTTATTTGGTACAGTCCCGTGGGCCAATACAGACCATTAAGCTCCATCCTGATACGGAACAATGTGCCCGCCTTTCCGAATAGACTTCATTGCAGCCACCGGCTGCCAATATCAAAGAGGTACACTGGCCGAGCGCGGCTATAATTGAGCCGCGGTATCTGCAGCCATTAAGCCGTTCAGTGGGCGCGAGCTGCACCGCTGAGATTAAAACGCGCGCCACTGTAAATCTGATCTGACGCGCCTTCAGCTCATGCCACGTGTTCGCAAAACCCTTTCACGGCAGCGGCATTTGTAGACTGTATTTGGATATCGCTTACTTCCAGTCAGATCCTGCTTTTATATCCCTGTTTATCTGCACGTTGGTGCGAACATTAATTAACATACATTCCGAAAGAAACCCGAAAAACACCTTTATTAAAATACATACACCCTTGTCGAAAATGCTTAACCATAATCTGTCATTAGTTAACTGTTTTAAATTAATAGATTGTCCTATTCCCTAAATAAATTGCTTTTCTTTATATTCCTGCGTAGTGTCTGTTCTTTCGGACATGCCTAAAAGAAGAGACACCAGGCATTAATTTAACTGATTCGCCTCGATGAGCAATGAATCCACAACCTTCACTGTGGATGTACATTTGCGTTCGACCTCCAGCGGGATTTTAAAATTAGAGAGCTTGGAGGGGACAGAGTGACTGCAGGTACGTGGCGCTAGGCGGGCGAGCGTGCCAAGATAGTCCGCGCATTTGCGATAAACACTGCATCCGGATGGCGCAATAGTTAACGCAACTACCTAATAAGCTGGAGAGACAGTGTTCGAGTCCCAGTCTGGCACACATGTTGACTCGACGCAGCTTACTCTGGACTAAGTCCTGATGCAGCTGCAGTACGTCACGAAAACGGCACATCCCGAATGTCGGTACATATGAAAGTAGCGAATCCTGGAAACACAGGAGGCCCTTATGGCTCGTAAGGGATTGCGACCACTCATTTGAAGTCATCATCACTTGAAACTATCACATCCAAGCCATCATTATCTCGCTAATCATCAGCCACTAAACATTACCGTCAGGCTGTATCGATCAATGCCTCTACAGTTAACGCCATACACTGGCGTGTAATGTTAAAGTAAATGGCTCTGAGCACTATGGGACTTAACATCTATGGTCATCAGTCCCCTAGAACTTAGAACTACTTAAACCTAACTAACCTAAGGACATCACACAACACCCAGCCATCACGAGGCAGAGAAAATCCCTGACCCCACCGGGAATCGAACCCGGGAACCCGGGCGTGGGAAGCGAGAACGCTACCGCACGACCACGAGATGCGGGCTGTTAAAGTAAATGCCCCCTGGCAATATTCATTTGACATTAGTGAATATGTGCACACGTACTACAGTGGAAACATGAAGGGGGACATTTTCGTTCCCTAGGAAGGCAAAATATCCGAGACGGAACTCTCAACATGGAAAGGAATGCGTGCGTCGTAGTTCTCCAGAATGTATCCGGGTCCAGTGAGCGTCTTTTTTTCCCTAGTATCTGGAGAAATAAGATTAACTGGAAATAATTAGATTCAATAAGTCTCAGAATTCGCCAAATGATTACTGGCACGTAAGTAGTTTCGTTCGCTTTATATCAAAATACCACTGGCAACCATACTTAAAAGCTCTCTTATACGAGTACATGTATTTCCCATACTTTGTTATCGTAAACAGTGAGATGCTGCCGGTAATCGATTATCGCAGTCACCGCACCGCCGCCTCGGACCATATTTTTGGAATAATTAACAGCTGTTGCTGCACCAGGATCGTGGAGTGGAGTGATGCGTATGGAAGAAGTATATGGTCTGGGTGAGCCACCTCTGTGTTTACTCTTGAACGTGTTGTCCCCCATTCATTATCCCAGTACCATATATTAACCAAGGCGAGATATTGCCTGGATGAAAAGTTAACTTGGAAGTGACATCCCACGTTAAAAAAAAACATGAAGACTCCCTTTGTCCATCTCCTCCTCTTCCATCCTATACTGTCCATCACCTTCCCCTGCTCCCTGTACGTCTCTATTCCTACGCTCTCTCCATCCATCTCCTGCTCCCTCATCTCTCGGCCCATATCCTCTATCCCCTTCTTTGTGTCCAAATCCTTCTCCTTTTCTGTCCTTCTCTCTGACCTTGGTTATTGTTACTGCAAACGGATCCTTGATTGGAAAAGGAACTAAAAATAAATGGGTAAACCGGTTGGTATCATTAGTGAACGGGGTATGAGAGAGACCTTTCCAGCTGCCTGATCTGTGAGAACAGTAGCTTTAATGACAATATTTCACCCGGTTTTAATCTACAAGCAGCTAAAGTTTTCTCTTAGAAAATTACTGCTTTAAGAAAAACCTAACTGTCCAGTTTCACGGCACAGGTTAGCGTGTCCTTTCTAGCAGCCAGTTTAACAGAAATGGTTTATTGTAAAGCACGTCTGAAACGAAACACTTGCAGTAAAATCACGAAATTATTGAAATGAAATAGGCCCGCATCTCGTGGTCGTGCGGTAGCGTTCTCGCTTCCCACGCCCGGGTTCCCGGGTTCGATTCCCGGCGGGGTCAGGGATTTTCTCTGCCTCGTGATGGCTGGGTGTTGTGTGCTGTCCTTAGGTTAGTTAGGTTTAAGTAGTTCTAAGTTCTAGGGGACTTATGACCACAGCAGTTGCGTCCCATAGTGCTCAGAGCCATTTGAACCATTTTTTTGAAATGAAATAAACCGGTTCAAATGGTTCAAATGGCTCTGAGCACTATGGGACTCAACTGCGGAGGTACTAAACCGGAATTCATTGTTTTGACAGTAAGTTGTTGGTGGTTTAATGCGTTCATCGAACGCTTGGTGATGAACTATATTTTATGTCTTACCGCCCGGAGAGAAAACGCACAGCGGCGATGATTTACCGACTCTCAAGCACGTCACGTGTAACTATTCATGGGAAAAACTCGACAGTTCAAGGTATATTTCACACAATTCCAACGACTAGCCTTGTTATTTATTAATCGTTGCTGCGAATCCAAGGCGAACCGGAAACTGGACACGCTTAAATTGAAACGGCAAGTCGGTTGGAATCGGCGGTATTCTTGGTTTCAGAATATCCTCGACTTTGAACTTTCCTATGATTACCGTAGCTTTAATCGCGTTATTTATCAGCTTCTTAACAGCGAGTCTCGTTCCATTGCATAGTTTCAGATGATTCCGCCAAAATGGCTCTTTCGTTCAACCAAACATGGTTTGTGCAATTTGCAGCAACATTCGGGAACGCTTCCGTGATCATTTCTCTTTTCGAAGGTGAGAATTGACAAAAATTAGATGGATGCGAAATGATGCCAGTGGAAGCGCCAACCTGAATTTTTCCATTGCAAGTGTTTGATACTTGCTTGGAAAACACTTCCGCCGTTTCGTCACTTTGTAACGCGACTCAGTTACTCGTTGTTAACTTCACGTGTCTCCAGAAAGTCCATGACTTGAAGCAAGCGTCTATTCCATCAGCAGCTGTTGATCTTGGAATGACAGGCAGCGTTTGGTGAAAATCACCGGCCAGCAGAATCGTCGTACTTCAGAAGAGGTCCAAATCATTGCGCAGATCTCTCAGCGTTCCATCGAGTCGCTCCAGTGCTCGTTTGTGCGCCATTCAAAATCCTTATTTTGCAGTTCTGTAATACTTCCACCCCTGCTGAGTCTCGGGCAATGTCTCAGCTATCGTTTATTATTCAGCGGCAGGTTGAGCGCAGAACGAGTTGTTCGTCCTCTTTCTAACAATGTGACAGCGATTCCAGATTATGCTACGGCTATTTGACTTTGTGCACGAATCGAAGCTAAAATCAATGAAATCAGGAACCTTTTCCCAGTTCCACCAGGTGTTCCACCAGGGGTATCCGTAGTTGGCTGTTGTTATCTATGTGTCGTATGCGTTTCTCTGCTCCTGGTTCAAAAGTGGGACCTGTTTTCGTACTGACTGAGTCAAAGCGTCTCGACCGTATTTCCGTTCGCATTCAGTTTCTAGATGGAATCATCTTGCATGAGGCGATTCGGCGCTGGCATTCCTAACTCGTGCAATAACTTGCCGGACATCATCAGCCACAAATCCTCTACGTAAATCAGCGCCTCGTTGTGGGTCTCCACTACAGCAGAACTATCAAACCGAACATCACATTTCGTTCTTTGAAATTTTCGTACAAAAATAGCAACTAAATTATCCATTTTTCCGGCAGATTTTCCTAAAATTTTCTTTGATGCAAACCTTGTCTTCACAATTAGGAACACAGCAAAAAATAAATAAGACAAATCGATCCAGCCGTTCTCAAGTGATGAGCTTTCATACATGCACCAATGCATTTTTATTTATATAGATTGTTGGAAATAGTATATCTATATAATACCTAGGAGAAACCATCCAGACCAACTTAAATAGAATGTCTGCATAAGCAAATATAATTCATTTACGAAAGAAGAAATGGCCTACAAAATACCCTATTCGACTGATTTTTTCGTGAATATTGCTCTTTCGCGTGGATCTGGATTAATAGAATATTCAATGAAAAACAACTGTTCAGTCGCCGTGGCTCGTGTTGTAGATGCTACCAGTGGGTGTGATATCTGCATTCAGTAATTTTTGGAGGAGGAAGTTTTCTGTTTAATGGAATGGGTCTGTTGCGACATGACTGGACTCCGATAAAATCACCAAAACTGTAACGCTGCACGGGACAGAGTCCACAGAATACCGTATACAGTACACAGGTGAGAAACAAGCTTTTTAATCCCATGTGTGGATGTTAGATCTGAATGTGCGCCATGTAAATCCCTTTCAGATGTCACCTAGAGGCTCTGAACTGAATCAGGTTCCTGTCTTCCGAAAGAAGTGTAAGGAATGGGCTTGTTTTTAAAATAACTACCACAACAAGTAAGTGTGTTGCCCATGTGGGAGAACATATATGCTACCCTAGCCGATATCTGATATCAAAGTCATTTCACTCTTAAACAGAACATGGGAAAAAATAACAACGCATGTTTTAAACCCATAAACTTCCCATACCCTTATAAAAGCTCACAGGAAGATACTGTTGCATTAAGCAATGCCGATCTGAGGATGTCATGCTAAGCAATGTATAATTAATGGTACAGCAGCAAGGCTTATTTGACCACTGCGCTGTAGGACTATTAATCTGCGATTCCCTATATTCTCACCATTTAAATTATAATCATCTACCTATGAAGCATGTGTACCCGTAAATTTCGTCTTCCTGCTTTTGAAATGCAGTTTGCTTATTGGCATCGGCATTTCTATTTCTATAATTGTTACGTCATAATTTTACAATAGTCCAGCAATGTACCGATCCTGTAGACAGCGGAGGGTACTTGACATACATTTTAAAAGTTTTACTACCATTTCTTCCATGGAACTCCATTTACCGCAGAGATTAGAATCCAGTAACGAGTTTCTCATGGATATTCAGCTCTTACGCTCTTATTTTTTGTTCACTGTAACGAATTAGTGGATATTAGACATAAGGCTTGAAAAGAAAGTGATTTGCTAACTCAACTATAATCTCCCGCTTAAAAGTGGTGTAATATTAACTAAAATTAATCACACTAGACTAATTATGAACAGTGGTATCAAAAGGGTATGTAAAATTCAGCTTTAAAAGCATTTTCTTTCGTAACGAGACAAAAAGCTGATACTTTCCATCGACGCTGGGCATCGTACGAAAGACATAAAAGACATGTATTTCTTTGGAGTGACTCCAACTATAAATAGCAAAAATGAAATGGAAAATATAACCTGATGACTCTTGGGAGGGGCAGGTCTGATCGCCACTATAGATATCGTGGAATTTAAATGAGAGAAGTCGCCTGTTGGAGTTAGACTCCTAGTCAAGTCCAGTTGTTTGAATAGAGCAGGTGAGTTGAGTATTCGTTTCTACGAAATATGGCATAAAGTAAAAAATACAATTTTTCCCATATAGGAAGGACAATATCCCGAAACATATCAGTATATGTGGGGGCCATCACAAAATTATTAAAGTGTGTTAAAGACTGCCTCCACACGGTGTCTACAGCAGATGCTTCCTGCGAACGCCTTCATCTCCACTGAGGACTAGAAAGGTAGCAACCTGTCGAACAAAGAATCAACTGTCAATAAACCCACCGAGGCTCACTGTGGCTGCGTGTAGGGCTTTAATCTTTTTATTTCAAGCAAGGCCACTGCTAGCGAGGAATATGAACTACCAGTCGCCAAGACCGCATCTCCTTCTTAGATATAAAATGGCGACTCTCTTGAGCAAATCGCAGTAAAGGCAGCGGGAACAGTTGTAATGTTGCTACAGGAATGTGCTATGCTGAAATCGGGTGCTAATAGTAGAATAAAAGCGGGTTACAAGCCGTGAGCTGTCTGGGGAAGTTAATCTTGCATTACTAAGCAACTGTTTCACGACTGGGTATCTAATCTAGGTTTACCACATTACCAATCAGACTAACATTGATTATAATCTTTTACAGTCATACAACAACCGGTAATATATCTATATATAAAAAGGAGAATTTGAATAAAAAGAAAGAAATCAGTTTATATTTGCAAATTTATTTTAAGATTGTTCATTGAAATTTCAGCATATTATACGTGAGTTATAACTGAGCTGGTGCCTTATTTACGATTGTGAAAATGTGAGATTGGAATCTTACGGAACACATAAAATATGGAGCCAAGATTGGGAGACTGGATACAACACTGGATTCATAAAACAACACACAAAGAACATTGAAACACATGCAAGAGAAAGTTAACCACAACCAACAGATTCAAATTTTCAGTCAAAGAAATTACGTTCGTAGCACAATCCTGTCCGTCATGTAATTACCACACACTGGTATACTAAATTCATATTAACTCTTTGTGAAATCTTCCCAAGAAGAATAGCTGATGGCTACTTTGATGATTCCACCACATGCTTCACGTGGTCAACTTGGTTTACAGAAAGCGTATAACTCCACAGTAATTTTGATAATAAAATAATTAGATCGAA
The DNA here is from genome assembly GCF_023898315.1 of Schistocerca nitens. Lineage (NCBI taxonomy): Eukaryota > Metazoa > Arthropoda > Insecta > Orthoptera > Acrididae > Schistocerca > Schistocerca nitens. The sequence continues at coordinate 703,040,666 of NC_064617.1, read as the reverse complement.
AAGCAAATTACAAAAGAAAAACCTTGAACTGGTTACTAACGTCTTACTATTAACCTGATGGGTCAAACAGTTATATAAGCACGTGGTACTGGTCTCACAAAGTACACACCACGTGGGTTGAACATAAAGAAAAGTTGCTATATTGAAAATATTATCAAGACGAGACGTTATAATCACACAAGCATTCGCATTTAAGATTGATCTTAGTTAGAGTTACTGACCAACACGTGGTTCCACTTTACTCTAAAGTAGTGACAAAGCAACTACCGCAAAATAATCTGAACTGGACACGAGAATTACACTCCGCTGCAATTAAAGATAACCTTAGATATTTTAGAGCTAAACCTGAAATCACGGTGATTAAATTTTCAGTTAGGCTGAACTTAACAAATCCATTGTCCTACGCACTTAGCAGACACGCGCTTAGCCGGAGATCTTACCATTTCAGACGTTCGCCACCGCCAGACTGCAACTGCCTACCGCCAGACTGCAACTGCCTACCACTCGGCTGCAACTGCCACTACTCAGCGTGCTCCTCAGAGAGTCGCTCACAAAGACAAACGGAAGGGGCCAGAGGGGCAGCTTCCTATACCAACATGACAAGGGACGGACCGGACCATACTAAGAATAGAAACCTCTCTGCTTTTAGGAACCGTAGCGACCTGTTCCGACGTTGGTCCTACTGTTCTCTAGCAGACAGCCTTGTCTACTACCCTCAAGCATGCAACTACAAACACATTTGATCATTCATCCTCTCACACAGAAGGGAAGGGGGATGACAGTATCTTATCATATACAGTATATAAAAGAAAGCGGATGTAGGTTCCGTATGAGACTGTGTGACATGAATTACATATTAACTGTGTTTTAAAGTGTAGTAGTGTGACAGATCGTTCTTGTTTACGTGTAAAAGTAACACGTTCCACTACTCAGTCTCCTCCCAGATAGTCAGAAACGCCACAGTAAATTTAGAAGAGGAATTTATTCCATAAATGACATCAGATTTAAGAAATTAAACATGAAAGGAATACAACAGAGACCTTTCATAACCCCAACGCTCCGGGAAAAGACTGTGCAGGGAATTTTCTGGCCATGCTAGGACATTCCCAAGCAGGCTTCTCACACCCTACATAAACCAAAAGTGTAAAGAAAAGGCAAAAGGTCACCAGCTACTTGCTAAAACACAATAATTTCAAACATCTTTACAATCTACCAATTTTAAAGAGAGAAAAAAAACACACAATCTGTGACACCTATTTAAAAGATCGTGTAGACCTAAATCGGTCAGCAAGTAAAAACAATGGTTCCTGTGTCATTAATATGAAAACAATTTCTGGTTGTTACCCTTATGGAGTTCACCAGTATTTGCTCATTGCAAGAGCCAACTGATCACAGGCAAATTTATGACTGTTTATTAACAAGCAAAATTTATGAAAATAGCAAAGGTGCCACAGCAATTAAAAAAGAACATGAAATAACATCAGTATCATAAAGCAGAACATTAGAATGCACAATCCGCAAAAGCAAAAAAAAATATAAGAGAAAAAACATGTGCTACAAAGCGGTTATCGCAAAAAAATTCTATATCTTATAAAACTAATAATCTGTAGAATTAACCTAACTACGTGGCACTAATTTAATCACTCTACAATATTTCAGTTAGTTAGCAAACAATGAGCACTGTGTCATTATACTGAAACTACAATAATTGTGTGATTGTTACCCTTAAGGGGTTCCTCACAATAAATATGCCCCATGCAAAGGCTAATCGATCACAGCCCAATGAGAATGAATAGCAATCTGACTGATAAAGGAAGCAGTGCCACAGTAATGAATTTACGAAACAAAATATCACAAATCTAATACATCACACAAGAACAAACATTGATCAATAAAACAGTACAATAGTCAACATCTAAAAAAAACACCAATAAATAAAACACCTGCAAAATACAAGAGTCAAAGTTTAAAAAAAGTATAGAACACCTGCAAAATACAAGAGTCAGAGTTTAATAAACACCAATAAATCGAGTCCCTGCAAAACACACGAGTCATAGTTTCTGTGACAGAGACAGACGTATATGCATTGAACTAAGAACCGTATAATCACTGTTCACTGATACACTCACTGGTTCCACTGTTCCGAGGCACAATATAAGGGGAGAGGGAGGGGGTTCGTCGCCGCAGCTGTCAGTAGGGATTTTTGTCCATCTGTTGCGTGCAATCCCGCCGTCTCTGCCCTCTCATGAAGTTTCTCTTGGTGGTCTGTGTCACGTACATCTCGATTTGGTTCCATGTTTGTGTTGTCAAATTCGTGCGGTATCCTCGATTGACACGCCAGGTTGATATTCTTGGTCAAGGATGACACTTAATGGCTCTTCTTTGTGTCACCCTTAGCGACCAGAGAACATCGAACCATGATTTACTGTCGCTTGACAGTAGGCATCCGTCAGGAAATGTCGATAGGCGTCGTTGACGTCTGCAAGTTTCTTTGGACAGTACCTGTCAAAAGGCTCCACGCCCTTTCATCCCCTGTCTTTTGTCGTTTCACCGCCGCCGTCTCGTCACGGTCGCGTGCGTGAGGTGCGTTGCCAGGAGATGGATTTCCGCGCGGTGGACCGCTCGCCCATCTCAGGTCATCGCCTCGAGGCAAGGGTCGCCCAGGGCGGCCGCCCATTAGCTGCAGGTATAAGGGAAAGTGTTTGCGGCGTCCCTCCCTTCTTTTGTTGTCGGCCGCGCTCCCGAAGTGGCCTGGCTGACAGCGTGTCCCGCTGGGAAACCCGCCAGTTTACAACTAGTCCGGCTGCTCCCGCTGTCTCTTAAGAGTTTTGCCGGTTCGCTTTCACGTTCTCAACTGCATTCACAGAAATTTTTCATCATCCTTATGTGATTATAAAATGTCATACATAATACCACTTATTATTGTCTTTCACAATTTTTAACACAGAAGTGAGACTTAATTTTTTTTAACTAAAAAAATTAGATGAATCGACAATATAAAATAAAATTTAAATGACTTGACAATGTAAAAAAAATAAAAGTGAAATAACTTTACAATGTAAAAATAAAAATTAAATGAACTGACAATACAATATATAAATCCACATCACTAATGTGGTTCACTTGTGTTTTAATAAATCAAATGCCACTAATTAATTCACTAAAATGAATAAGATTATGCCTTGTGCAAGTATAGGTCAGGACAGCATAGGGTTCACATGTTATTTACACACACACACATGCACACCTGTTGTCTATTCTACAAACTAACTACCCATAAACATGCATTACTCAAAATTCTACTTCTATCCACTACTAATTAATCCCACAAGCCACTTCAATGCTACTTCAACAAAGTGTTTACACCACTACAGCAATGTTCTAATTCGCCCTCTTCTTGACGCTCGCGGCATACGTCTTGTCACATGATAAATATGTAGAAACTTTCCTTAAACATACACAGTAAAAAGAACAATGGTTATTTACACGCCAAAACATTTATACCAGTTCACACACCTGAAAAGAGACTCGCAATTATACGTTTATCATACTCATATACTCACACATAAAACGGTAAGAAAATTTCTTCTAAAATTTACGTTATTACAAGAATTAATCACACAGATGGCTCTGAGAAGGTTAAAGATATTTTTATTATACAGGTTATATTACATTTTCTTACCCATTTTGCTGCGATTTTGTTCCTTCTTTAAGTTACCTTTCGCTTCCAAATCAGTTATTTCGCCTGTGGTGGTTATTCTGAATTCATATCTCATGAATGGCAGAACTGTGGTCTCCTCTATTCTGTAAAACAGTTTCATCTTTACATATTGAACTTACAACAGACACAAAAGATCCGAATCCTCCTGTAGTTTAAATGACTAATGTTTTGCTTCATCCTTATAACCCTAAACCAAGCTTTCCTTCGTTCCCATAATCAAAATTATTTAATCCTCCTCTACCTTCAAGAGGGAAAATTCCACAGTACAAATCATATAGGCTGCAGTGCATCCCGCACCAGCGAAAACAGTAGGCTGTAATGCTCACAGCATCAGCAAAACACAAAACACATAAACGTCGCTTTTCTGGGACAAGTATTAACGCAGAATAAGTTTTCCAGGCTTTGGCTCAACATCAATCAAGACTACAAAAAGGATCCATATTTCCGTTCCATTCTCCATTTGCTGAAAAACTGCTCGTATTTGACTACCACAATAATATTTCAGGGCCACGTAAATTACACAAACCACAATTCTTCTTTCACATTGAAGGGAATCAATCTACTTACGCCATCCACAGACAGCACTTTACGTACTCAGCTATAAAGAACAAAAAAAAAGACATATATCATCAATATTAACAAATCATCGCATATTGGGAAGCCAATGGTTAAACAATCGTATTATCGCATCCTGTTTTCAAGATTCCAAACTTACTCATTCCTTTCTCAGAGTTCTCCTATCTTAAAATATTCATACAGCACGCATACTATAGTAAGAGATCCTCATTTATACTGACAGATATAGAATAGTAATAGATAGATAGTAGCACTGAAAGCAGAAATTCGGAAACAAGGCTACTAACAGCTGGGGACCTGGGTTTGCCAGACCCATAATACCCACAGATCGGATATTCCCCTGAGTTTTTGCAATAATTCAACACAATTTTGCTTCTCTCAGGAGCGACTCTTTTCAATTGACACAAAAAAAACAGCATTTCACTCGTTCACAAGGAAACCTTTTATCTTTACGTTTGAATCAACCTAAATCCTAATTGCACAAGGAGAAAAAAAATTAAAACATCACTTCAATCAATCACATAGAAACATCTTTATCATTATTTTTACCAACATATTATTCAAAATGCATACGTCACAAATTTAAACTAATCAATTCTTTCTCTTCTCTATAAACCCTATGTACTCATTTGCCATGTCGCTCATTTGTTCCGATATGGCGCCTTCTGGGCTGATCATTTGTCATTGCCGGTTTCGTTCATTTCCATTTACTGGATTATGTCTAGGGTTGGCTGGCCGAATTTCAACATCATGTGGGGCTCCGCCTACAACCCTACTCCCACTGTGTTCATCGTAGTAACGATGCTGGTTGCCGTACCTGTTGCGTTCACGATCTTGTCCCCATCCTCTATCATTTCTGTTGTTCCACCTGTGTTCGCGACTGTTACCCCAGTTTCTATACGGCCTGTCCCGATTATTGATCCGTTCGCGTCGCGACGACCAGTCACGCCGTTGATTAGTACGACGGCCACGACTGCGATCGCGCTGCTGTGCCCCGTAATAACTTTGTGCCTGATTAGGCGGGCATTCTGCCGTATTGTATTCCAACTCTTGGAGAAGTGTTTTAAACGTTTCCACGTCCTCTTTGCATCGTCCCGCAAGAATGACGTGCCGCAAGTGCATCGGCAATTTGGTGATGCATATCCTAATTAGTTCCGCAGGCCCGTATGGGTCGTATAAAAATTGATTTGCCTGCAGCATGTGGTCGAATAGGCGAGCAGGGCTGCCGAAACCAGACTGGTTCAAATTTGGCAGCATAATTATGCCATGTTTGACCCTATCTTGTGCCGCTTCCGACCAATAGGCAGAGAGAAAGGCTTGTCGAAACTCCCGAGTGGAGTTGCAGTGACGCGCTGCCGACCTCATGCGACTCGCCGGTTCGCCTTCCAAATAGCCACACATATACTCTATCTTATGTGAACTTGCCCAGTCAGGAGGAAGACAGAACTCAAATTGCTCGAGCCATGCTCGTGGATGTATGCCTTTTTGAGAATTTCGGAATATCTCAAACTTTCTTACTGTAAGGAAATGTTTGAAATCAAATCCCCGCATTTCCTCCTGTCGAGGCCCTTGAATGTTTCTATTTCTCTCATGTCTGCCCCTTAAATTACATTCTTCCCTGTCGTCGAAATCTCCCTCGTGGCCGGAGTCCCTCTCTGCACTGTTCGTACGGCTATTTTTATTGCTATTGGCGAGTTCGGAATCACACGCCATGCGGTTTTCCAGATGCGCCACGCGTTCTTGTAATTCGCCTGTTACAGCTTTGTGCTGTCTGTTCACTTCGAATTGTCCCTTCTGAAATTTAAGAAGCGAACGCACTTCTTCGGTCTCTGCGGCAGCTACCGGTGTAGTATTGTTCTCGCTTTCCGTCAGCTTCATCGTGCCTACAATGTCCGCTAATGCCACAATCTTATCATCTATTTGTCTCTTGTCCTCCGCCCCAGTCTGCTTCAATTGTTCAACCTGCTGTTCCAACGCGTGGATCGCTAAACTGTTGTCCGTTATTGTGTTGCTAACGGCCGTGGGACAATGCGTTTCCGCCTCTTGGACCCTCGAGAGTACCTGTTGGTGCTCCCTTTGGCATTGTTCCCTCAGCTCTTGGAAATTCCTAAATAGCCGTTCTTCGCTTTCTTTAGATTCGGCCTCGCCACTCCGCTTGCTCTGTTCTAGGGCTTGCAGACGGTCATCGATTTGTTCAAATGTACGGCCTAATTCTTTCATAATATCACTTTTTATTTCACTTGCCAGATTGTTTATTCTTTGTGAGATATCATCGGACACTCTCTGCATCGACTTGTCGACTTTATTTGTCTGCTGGATTAGTTTTTCGTCTATTTGTTCGCCTAGCTCTCGGATCGATTTCTCAGATTTTTGCGTCATTTGTTCGCCTAGCTCGCGGATCGATTTTTCAGATTTTTGCGTCATTTGTTCGCCTAGCTCGCGGATCGATTTTTCGGATGATTCTTTTTGTTCTCGGAACGATTTTTCTGATTTCTGCGTCATTTGTTCGCCTAGCTCGCGGATCGATTTTTCAGATTTCTGCGTCATTTGTTCACCTAGCTCGCGGATCGATTTTTCAGATTTCTCTGCGTTTTCTTTATTTTGTTGCAATAGGGCTTTCATGAGTTCTGCCAAATCACTTTGGTTAGTAGGAGGCAAATTTATTTCTGGCTCTGCTGTGAGCCCGATCGTGCTGTTTTGCATTTCGCCTGAAGTATTCCCCATTGCATTTTCGGAACTGTCCGATGCATTAACATTCGAAATCAAATTATCCCCTTGGTCCATGTTGCTTAAGTTGTCGGAACGCTTACTTTTAGCTTGGTTACATGTCAGCATTTGTGCAATTTACACCCAGTACGCAACACACTAATCACAATAAATGTGTCCCCCAAAAATTACGACAGTCACACGAAATATACTCAACCTAGTACGCACTTTTTCACACGCAAAACAAATTTTTATGTTTGATCGAAACAGTGGAATTTACAAGCGAGAGGAAAAAAAAACACACATATAGAAAACAAAACAAGACAAACAACACAACGCCGCACAACAACGCAGTGAATCTTTAGAAAGTCTCCTCAGAAACAACGCAGAAGTTGTTTGAGCGCTGTAGGGAAAAAAAATTAAGATTATACAACGCTTGCAATCTAACGTATCAGAAGATTCTAGAGTCTAGCAGAATCACAGAACAGGGTCGCCATGTGTAATGTTGCTACAGGAATTTTGGTATGCTGAAATCGGGTGCTAATAGTAGAATAAAAGCGGGTTACAAGCCGTGAGCTGTCTGGGGAAGTTAATCTTGCATTACTAAGCAACTGTTTCACGACTGGGTATCTAATCTAGGTTTACCACATTACCAATCAGACTAACATTGATTATAATCTTTTACAGTCATACAACAACCGGTAATATATCTATATATAAAAAGGAGAATTTGAATAAAAAGAAAGAAATCAGTTTATATTTGCAAATTTATTTTAAGATTGTTCATTGAAATTTCAGCATATTATACGTGAGTTATAACTGAGCTGGTGCCTTATTTACGATTGTGAAAATGTGAGATTGGAATCTTACGGAACACATAAAATATGGAGCCAAGATTGGGAGACTGGATACAACACTGGATTCATAAAACAACACACAAAGAACATTGAAACACATGCAAGAGAAAGTTAACCACAACCAACAGATTCAAATTTTCAGTCAAAGAAATTACGTTCGTAGCACAATCCTGTCCGTCATGTAATTACCACACACTGGTATACTAAATTCATATTAACTCTTTGTGAAATCTTCCCAAGAAGAATAGCTGATGGCTACTTTGATGATTCCACCACATGCTTCACGTGGTCAACTTGGTTTACAGAAAGCGTATAACTCCACAGTAATTTTGATAATAAAATAATTAGATCGAAAAGCAAATTACAAAAGAAAAACCTTGAACTGGTTACTAACGTCTTACTATTAACCTGATGGGTCAAACAGTTATATAAGCACGTGGTACTGGTCTCACAAAGTACACACCACGTGGGTTGAACATAAAGAAAAGTTGCTATATTGAAAATATTATCAAGACGAGACGTTATAATCACACAAGCATTCGCATTTAAGATTGATCTTAGTTAGAGTTACTGACCAACACGTGGTTCCACTTTACTCTAAAGTAGTGACAAAGCAACTACCGCAAAATAATCTGAACTGGACACGAGAATTACACTCCGCTGCAATTAAAGATAACCTTAGATATTTTAGAGCTAAACCTGAAATCACGGTGATTAAATTTTCAGTTAGGCTAAACTTAACAAATCCATTGTCCTACGCACTTAGCAGACACGCGCTTAGCCGGAGATCTTACCATTTCAGACGTTCGCCACCGCCAGACTGCAATTGCCTACCGCCAGACTGCAACTGCCTACCACTCGGCTGCAACTGCCACTACTCAGCGTGCTCCTCAGAGAGTCGCTCACAAAGACAAACGGAAGGGGCCAGAGGGGCAGCTTCCTATACCAACATGACAAGGGACGGACCGGACCATACTAAGAATAGAAACCTCTCTGCTTTTAGGAACCGTAGCGACCTGTTCCGACGTTGGTCCTACTGTTCTCTAGCAGACAGCCTTGTCTACTACCCTCAAGCATGCAACTACAAACACATTTGATCATTCATCCTCTCACACAGAAGGGAAGGGGGATGACAGTATCTTATCATATACAGTATATAAAAGAAAGCGGATGTAGGTTCCGTATGAGACTGTGTGACATGAATTACATATTAACTGTGTTTTAAAGTGTAGTAGTGTGACAGATCGTTCTTGTTTACGTGTAAAAGTAACACGTTCCACTACTCAGTCTCCTCCCAGATAGTCAGAAACGCCACAGTAAATTTAGAAGAGGAATTTATTCCATAAATGACATCAGATTTAAGAAATTAAACATGAAAGGAATCCAACAGAGACCTTTCACACTGACCCTGCACTGGCTATCGCTATAGGCGCGTGCTGCCCCAGAGATCATGACACGTGACGCTCTTCCTCTATCTTTTTTTGTTTGTTTTAAATAAAAAGCGCTCCTCTTTCATTTAAATCCTGCAACAAACAGCACTGATCTGTGGTGGAAGCTTCGCCAGTGACCTACCCGATTTTAAACTTGAGGTAAGTCCAATTCCTTTTTCTTCTTTTTTTCAGGTCTGCTGCTCTGCTGATTATGGAATATTCAATTAAACATTTTAATATTAGAGACGTTGTTTACGGGTGCAAACAAATCGCTAAAACGGTATAATACATCCACAATCAATAAACTTGTTCCAGTACAGCGGTCTCAAGGATGGATTACTTAAACAATGCACTGTGATAACTGCGCATGTGAAAAATGATCAAAGCACGAAGCATACACCTTCTGTCACCATCATACCTGCTCTCTGAGAACCTAAGAAAATTCTGACCTACGTATCATCGTTAATTGGGCCGAAGTCTTCTATTCTGTCACTCGTTGACACGTCAGTTTTGGCAGCACAAGACACCAAAAAGGAAGCTGAAGTTTTGAATTTCGTGTTTAAGAACATGGTGCTGTGTAGGACACAGTAATATGAATCTCTATTACAGTGAAATGAACACCCTTAATTGCTTACAGGCGTTGACATACGTCAACGTGGACAGATGAAAATGTGTGCCCCGACCGGGACTTTAACCCGGGATCTCCTGCTTACAGGGCAGACGCTCTATCCATCTGAACCACCGAGGACACAGAGGATAGCGCGACTGCAGGGATTTATCTCTGGCACGCCTCCCGCGAAACCCACATTCTCAACGTATTGTCCCGCACTGCATTCGTAGTGCCCCCGCCCATGATATTCATTACTCGCGGCGCGTTGCCGATTCCCGTAAGAGTTCGGGCACTGTTTGTGCATTCGCAGAGAAGAAGAAGATTGTCAAGTGGCCGGTGAGCCTTAACTATATATATACTAAGATGGTATCTGTTCTTTCGGACATTCCCGAAAGAACAGATACCATCTTAGTATATATACATGAATCTCTAGTCTAGAGAAGCAACTGAAGATAAACAAGTCGCCAGGTCCGTGTGGAATATCAGTACAGTTTCACAAAGAGCACTTTACGGTATTGGCCCCTTACTTAGCTTGCGTTTATTGTGCATCTTTGGCCCAGCGCAAAGTCTCAAGCGACTGGAAAAAAATACAGATGATTCTTGCATGTAGGGAGGATAAAATCACAGAATCACAAAATTACATACATATCTTTAAGATCGGTTTACTACAGAATTATTCACTATATTTTCAGTTCGAAAAGAATAAATTTTCTTGAGACTGAAAAACTTCTGTCCACAGATCAGTACGGTTTTAGAAAATGGTTCAAATGGCACTGAGCACCATGGGACTTAACATCTATGGTCATCAGTCCCCTAGAACTTAGAACTACTTAAACCTAACTAACCTAAGGACAGCACACAACACCCAGCCATCACGAAGCAGAGAAAATCCCTGACCCCGCCGGGAATCGAACCCGGGAACCCGGGCGTGGGAAGCGAGAACTCTACCTCACGACCACGAGATGCGGGCACGGTTTTAGAAGCATTGTTCGTCTGATTCCTAATGAATTTTGCGGCACTCTACGGAGAAGCAATTCCGCCATTGGTAGTAGGCACTTCTTTCAGTTCACAACTTCTCTCACATACTCAAAAGGTGGAATGTCACATTACGATGTAATTTAACTGTGTATTTTGCATACCTGTTTCTCAAATGAAATAATTACAACCCTGCACCAGTATGCAAATGAAGTTTGCTTAGTGCGCTCCTCTTTCTCAATGACGCGGTGCTCTTTATCAATAGTTAGAAAATATTTCAAACTAAACATTTTGTAATATGTCCGACCGCGGCCACTTTCGCCAACGCGCCGTGAGCGGCCGTGCCGGACACACTGGAGCGCGAGCACCCGTGACGGGGGGAGGGGCACTGCAGTCATTCTTCAAAGGCATAGTGGGAGGCCGGGATAGACGCCCGTGCCTCGCTCAAGGAGGGACACGATGCGAAGGGCCTGGCTGACAACGAGAAGTGTGCCGAGAACTGATGGACACCTGCAGCCATTAGGACGGAGCGCCAAGAATGTACGCGCAAAAGCATCTGAGCTCTGGCCCGACGGCAGTCATTTTACCTGGCTTAGAAAGCAGTGATGTGCCGACAATTTCAGCACCCGATGGGCACAGGGAGGAGCGTGCAAACAGCGCAGGGAATTGGCACAGGGAGGCGTGTGAAAGAAGTCAACATTCTTAAGAAGATGCTTTTCTAAACAGTGAGGAATCTCCTTATAAAACACGGACGCCGGAATATTTTGAGACGGAGCCCAAACATGAGTCTGTCCAGGCTTCACGCAGTGAGATCAGTTATAAAGAAGTGTTGTGTAACTGCTCTCCCAACAGCCTCGGAATGCAGGAAAAAGTCTTAAGAATGTGAAATCGTGAGAAAGATGCCGATTCACGAGCCACACGCCAGCCCACGCCAGATAGAAAATTTCCACCCCGCACGGTGAGGCGTTGCTATGAAACGGCGATCTGTCACTGGCTGCATTGAAAATTTCGTCCGCCAATGACAACGACGAAAGGAAGAATATTTCGAAGAGGAGTTGATCTGAGAGACGGAGAAGAAGCGATAAAACGGAGCCGTGGAGATACCGCGGAAGCGAGAGGACATGGGAGCTCTTCCACCCAGGGCCAACATCCGCCTTCCGAGGCCGTCATAGTATAGCTTCGGCCACGCCACCGACAATGAGCAGACAACGGTGAGATCGTACCTGGGATCCGTCGCAGCGCCGCGATGTGATGAAGACAGTCGACTAGCGCACCACGCTGCGAGGCGACGTGGCGTACCGACGCACCGAATGCCGCCAACAGCAGTATTCGACGAACGATAACGAAGAATGGTGAGACGATTCGTTCCTTCCTCCTTCCCCTTAACAACTGAGTCGTGGCTACGACCAGTCAAATCAGCCCTGAGATTTATAATTTTGTTTTGGTTTGTGTAAACAACACGGAAGTAAATATATTTCTTTCATGTTGTGATCATATAAGCAACATTTTACATTCATACATGAACTCCTTAATTTTGTACCCTTTGTGTGTGATTTCATTTCATTATTGATATCAGTTAATTGTTGGCTTCTAACGCGTAGCAATCGCATCCGTCATCTGCTCGTAATTTCACGTCCCACAGCACAGAGAAGAAATTCACAGTTCATTACATTTTTGAGGCCCAACGTGGGGCGACCTCATCGGTAATTTTTCATGGTATCTGATGTCACAAAATAATTTTTAGAATTCACTACAATATCATTAATAAAAGTTATTTTCTTATACTGCTAGGCTTCAGAGTAGAATCGTACAGGTGAATAGTAACACTTTGTTGTTATCAAGTTGTGGCTGGCACAAAGGAAAAATGCTCTCGTAAATGAATCTGTATGTTACCCCTTTTGCCGATGACTGGATCTTTGAATGAATTTACGAGTACACTGACCATTAGAATTTCTTGAGTTCAGAAAGTATGAATCTTATACCAGGGCAAGTTTCTGGTAAATGAATACTATAAAAACGATCTCTCTACGTTGCTGAAACTATATATTCCTGTCATTTAAACAGAGCAATACAAACAGAATCTAAAACGCTAATACGTGAACGCCACATCAAAGCAAATCAAAATTGATACGTATTCTCAAATAACCTATTGTTTTTAAATTGGAAACATCACTGAATATGTTTTGTTTACTTCCTTATTGTAGTTTAGCAGCGTGTTCATACTCAGATTTTTAAATTAACTTAAGGAATATCCATTTATTCCTCTGTATCTGGATAACCACTTAAAGTGCTTTTTCGAAAGATAGGACTTTAAAATAATCATCTGGCAGAATGTGCTCGTTATTTACTTGGTAAAATAACATGAACTGCAAATTTTGAAAAATCCGTAGTTCTCAGGCACTCAACCGCCTAGAGTATGCAAGAGCATAAATGGGCTGCCCTCACAGTGTTCTATGAGGCCGCAATGGGATACAGAAAGCACAGGCCTCGCGGGGTAGCCGCGCGGTCTAAGGCGTCTTCTCAAGGTCCGCGCGGTTCCCCCGTCTGAGGTTCGAGTCCTCCCTCGGGCATGGGTGTGTGTGTCGTCCTTAGCGTAAATTACTTTAAGTTTGATTAAGTAGTGTCTAAGCTTAGGGACCGATGACCTCAGCAGTTTCGTCCCATAAGACCTCACCACAAATTTCCAGAAAGGACAAATGGTTGTCCTATACAGTGCTCGAGTTTAGGTTGATACTGCTGACACAGAGTTGACACCTGGCTGATGCCATCTCGTGTTGATGTTTCGGTTATTACCCTGTGAAAGTCTGCTCTGCGTGTGCTGTTCACGAAGATAGGTTTAAAAGTGAAAACACTTTAAAATCACACTGAAGTATTTTGATTCAGCTGGCAATGTCACTGGATAAAATACAGAGATCATGTGGACCTGCATTTGAGTAACGAGTTCGTCATTTGTGCGGTACGAGCTTTATTTCTAAACTAGATTTGAACAATCTGTATTCTCTTCTTGTAACTCGCGCTACTTACAACTCGTTTGGATATCTTCTTCTTCTTCTTCTTCTTCTTTTTTTTTTTTTTTTTTTTTTTTTTTTTTTTTTTTTTTTTTTTTTGTTAACGACCTTTACCTGCATTTCAGTACTCTTATCTTCAGTGTAATCCGATTAAAACTCTTCCTCTCAAAAACTGAATACATGTCATAAATGGCGCCTTTTTACTTCGTTGTCAATCGGTCATTTTCTTCTCTGTTTGTCTGTATGCTAAAAATGATGCAGATGATTTTAAAGTAACTTTCCATTGAGCTAGCGACCTAAATTTCAAACATGTCTCAAAACTGGATGACAGTGCAATATTAAGTCGCTTCCTTGTCGAACTGTTTAGTGGATGTGGGAGTGAGAAAGATTGGTAACGCCTGGTGTCTGAGCTGGCCTGCATGACTGAGGTGCAGTGAGGGGCAATTGGAATGTGTTCCAGCCATTACTGTAGCAAACGGGCATTGCTTAGAAGAGAGGAAGGGGAAGAGGAGATTGATATCGCTTTCCTGTCTGTTTTCTCGGTAGAAATTTTTCTACTGTGTCTAACTTCCCGATGAGATAGAGACTTGAAAAAGAAAGTCAGCACTGGATGACGATGCAGTACTAAGGTGTCACTGTCATTTCCCCTTGCCCCAGTCACGAATGCTTCATGATGGTTCAAATGGTTCAAATGGCTCTAAGCACTATGGGACTTAACTTCTGAGGTCATCAGTCCCCTATAACTTAGAACTACTTAAACCTAACTAACCTATGGACATCACACACATCCATGGCCGAGGCAGGATTCGAACCTGCGACCGTAGCGGTCGCGTGGTTCCAGACTGTAGCGCCTAGAACCGCTCGGCCACGCCGGCCGGCGCTTCATGATGTAAAGTGGGCATGTCATTTAGATTTTTGTAACTTATTGTAAGTATATGTTAGAGAAAGCGCAAGTTAAGTTAATGTCAACAGTATTTGGCCATGTTCTGGCACATTCTTTGCTTCTACGCAGTCTGATACATTCTTAGTTGAAGTGTGGCAGGTGGCAGACGTATTCAGTAGTGCTGTGTTCACTTATGGCTGCATCTGTTAGATGAAGAAAGATTCATTGTAAAGGAACATGCTGTATTCATTGAAAGGAGAAAGGAAGATAAATTTCGAATAATGCTACTATTTTTTAAGAGAAGAATTTTGAGGTAAGGCTGCAGTACTGCACAACTAGTTTGCCAGTCTGATTATTATCAGCTAGTTAATTTTCTCAGAGCTCAGAGAAAGGCTGCCCCACTTCACTGAGTCATGCATTAATATATCAACTGATAAGCGGTTTGGTTTTTATATAAATTCTCTATTGACATTGTATCCTTTCAAATCACTGATCACTGTCTTGAGCATAGCATCGTTCAGACCAATGTTATGTGCGAAGATCACCGGATATTTTACACAACTTTTTTGTGAATACGTACTTCATTCTAAAATAGTTGCCTTGGAATGTTATTTCATAGGAATAGTTACTCTCCCCATCGCATTCTTTAAAGAAGGTTTATCATTACGCATTACTACATTGCACCATATAGTAAGCAACAGCCTGAATGTTCTTTGGAAATTTTTATTTAAAAACACAAATCTAGTTTAGCCGCTCCCTGCTTGTTGTTTGTCGTTGTGCTTTCGAGGAATCTGCAACAATCTTGTCAAGACGCAAGGAAAGTGAAAATTTTGATTAGGGCCAGATAATTGCTTTACTTGAGTTGCGCATTTAATATAAAAACCTGTAGTATTCAGATGAGCTACAGTTCAATTCAAATTAGGTTGTGTCTAGTCAACGATTAGCGTACGAGTTTAAGTTTATTTTGTGGGTCCATAGATTTAGTAGTACTTTTATAGGGCGGAAAGCAAATATGACCTAAAATTCATACAGAAACATGTAGAAGGGAAGATCGACTGCTGATAAGCCTCTATGTGAGCTCATTTGTGTGACTTTTATCTTCAGGGCTTTATCATGAGATCATGAGATATACGTTGTGAGAAACAGCGAACAGTACAGAAATACTTAAATAAACACGTAATTTACAACATGTTTCTGTGGCGATCTCATCAAAACATTTGAAGTTGTTGAAAAATTCTGCACACGTAACTGCCAGAAGAAAATTAGTACACCCGAAAAGACGACTTCGATTTAGATCCGATGACGGCGTGTGTTACCTGTGTGATAACAATTGTACTGATAATGACTTCACCGTAGTCCGCCGACAGATAGCATAGTGACATAGCTACCAGAGGGTCATTTGTGTCTAACGTTTAAGAGGGAATGTTCCCAGCCAGAAGATTCAGTGTGGTGCAAACGTGTGAAGCAAGCAGACACCCATGCCACGTAGATGCACTAGTGCTTCCGCCAGCAAATTGAGTGAGTTCGGAAGGAGTCAAATTGTGGTATTCCGAGAGACAGGATCGTCCTTTTGGAGAACTGCCACAGAAGTTGGACGTGCTGCTTCAGTTGTGCAACGATGGTGGTAGCAGTGATCACGTGAAAATTCTCACACCTGTAGATGAGATTATAGACGTCCACGCAACACAGACGCCCGCCAGAATTGTCGTATACTAAGGGCAGCAGTGGCAGCTTCGTACAGCAACCACAGCACGGTTTAGAGGGCTTGTGACCCTGTACACATCGACACGAACTGTTGCGAACTAGTTATTAGCAGTGGGGCTACGGGAACGCACACCTCTAGCCCGTCTTCCACTCGTGCCACAGCATCGATGGGCGAAGCTCGACTGATGCCGTCAGAGGACCACCTGGAAGATAGAATGGCGCGTCGTGGTCTTCAACGATTAAAGCAGACTCTTCCTGTACGCAAGGGATGGCCATTTGCGCTTACGATGTATATATATAGTGAACGATGTTTCGTAGAGTGCATTCATTCAAGGCACACTGGCTCCACCCCAGGTCTGATGGTCTGGTGTGTGATCAGCTACAGGTCTCTTTCACCTATGGTGTTTCTGAAGGGGACGTTAACCTGCACTTGATACGTGCAGAATGTTGTTAGACCTGTTCTTTCACCTTTCTTGCAACAGGAAGGTGATATGCTCTTCCAACAGGATAATGCCAAAACACAACCTGTGAAACTCAGTGGGCTCTGCAAGACGTGCAGAGATATCCCTGGCCAGCAAGATCTCAATTCTTGCCTCCAATCTAGAATGTTTCTGATATGATGGAACGAGAAGTGACTTATGTGACTTGTCAATCAACAACTCTTACAGAACTACATGAACATGTTGAGCAGGCTTGACATACGTGAACATGTTGAGCAGGCGTGACACTAAGTACCCTGGGACAGTATTCACTATCTGTACGATAGATTGGATGCTAGAGTCAGTGCCTGCATTGCCACCCATGGAGGCTACACCATGTACTAATGTGAGTGTTTCACTATGGCTCGACACATGGCACCTCAGAACCGCTTGTCTTATTGATCTGTATATGTATTAATTTCGTGTACTTCATACACACTATTGCAACAATAAATCTTTAGTAAATTGGGATCTTCTAAAAGGGTGTACTAATTTTTTTCTGACAGAATATATATAAAAGTGATTGTAAGTATGTACATTTGGTTCTTCTTCCAAATCCCTTGATCAATTTTAACCAAATTTTGCACACAAACAGCGACCTTCGCATGTTTCAACACTGTGCGTCTTATAACCTCTTAGCTTCAAAAGGAGCAGTGACACAGGGAAAAAGTGTCGTTTCATCTCCTGCTATAAAGGCTGTGTTTTATGGGAATGCTATTGGATAGCTATATCAGTCTGTTTTTCAGGGACTTCACGTGCAGATAGATAGAGGAAGGGGTGGACAGAGAAAGGGGTAGGAGAGGACAGATAGGGGTGGGTATAATGAGTGGTTGTTGAGAGCAGGCCAGGAGGAGATGGATGGGGAGAAGGAGCAGCAGGAGATGGATAGACTGAGGATGCAGGAGGGAATGTATGGAGAGAAGGGCAGGAGTTGATGGATAGAGACTGGTGGGATGTAGGGTGTGCATAGAAAGAGGAGACAGATGGAAAGGATGAGGGGGGAGAAAGATATGGACAGAGAGAGAGGAGGAGGCTACGGTCAGAGAGAGAAAGAGATGAGGAGGAATGCAGAGGGGGAGGAGGGGATGTGCGGAGAGGGATGGAGGGAGGAGGAGATGGTCAGAGAGAGGGGCAGAAGAGTATGGACAGAGAGCAGAGGAGAAAGAGGAAGAGGAGGAGAAGGCGGAGGAGGATGGATAGAGAGGAGGAGGATGTGATGGATAGAGAGAGTGGGGTGCAAGAGACGTTGTGACGTACATATGTGTGAGTCAAGCCGCTGGGAAATGGCTAGTTATTTAAATAAACTACTGCTACTACTACTATAGTCATTCTGCTGAAGATCACAGTAGGTAGTTATTCCCAGATATTTTATGGAAGATATGGTTCCAGCAATTTTTCGTCAGTAGCGTAGTTGTACAGTACTGGATTTCTTTTCCTGTGTAAGTGCAGTATGTTACAGTAATTTTCGTTCAGGATCAAGTGCCAGAGCCAGCGCCAGTCATCAGTCTTCTGGAAGTCATTATGGTAGCTGATAATGTCTTCTGGCGTTTCTACTTTCCTACAGACAGCCGCATTATCTGTGAAGAATCTAAAAAGCTCCTGACGCTTTCTACTATATCAGTTACATACATTGTTGTCACCACTAACAATCGTATCTCGCTTCCTTGAGGTACTGTCAAAATTACCTTTGCAGGTTTTATCCGCAAGAAGGTCTCGAATACAGTCGAAAATCTGATAACCCATGTTGGTTTTTCTAGAGGAGATTTTCGTTTTCCAAAAATGTCACAATTTTTTATCGTAACATTTATTCCATAACTCAACAACAGATTGACGTGAACGATAGGGGCCAAGAATTATGTCCATCTGTCCTACTAACCTTCTTGAAAACGGGATTGATTTGCGCTTTTTTCCAGTTGCTAGGTACCTTTTGTTTCTCCAGCGATCTACGACGAACTGCTGCTAGAAGGGGAGCAAGCTCTTCGCCATTATCTTTTTATTATATTACAGATATCTCATCTGGTTCTGATGCCTTTCAACTACTAAGCGATTGTAGTTGCTTTTCTATTCCGCTATCGGATAGCTGTCATTCCGATGTTAGTACGATGATTGAAAGGAGAAATCGTATTACGATCAACCGTGGTAAAACAATTTCAGAAGGAGAGGTTGAAAAATTAGCCACCCAGTTGCAAAGAGAAAGTTTATTAGCCCTTGACCTCGGTATAAATATTTCTAAAAATAGATTTTTCTAAATATATCTTCTTCAGAAGAAGATCTTCGCCAGAAGAATATATTTTTATAAATATCGAAACCTAGTCAAAGGCTAATAAACCTTTCTTTTGAAACTGGTTGGCTGATTTTTCAACCTCTTCAGATTTGCGTAGTTGCTGTTTCGCAGCCATGTTTAAGATTTTAAAATTTCGGAAAACCGAATTCAGTATTTCCGTCTTCTTTCTGTTATCTTCAGTTTCTGAGCGAGTATAGTCACTTGACGTTTGAATAGAGGTTTTTCCAACCCCTTACTGGTTTTATGTAAGACTAAAACCTCTTACGGTAGACAAACTTTTACTTTCAGAGTCACTGAACGCTTGTGTTGTTGCTTTCCTTACGCTCGTATTCGCTTTATTCAAATTTAGTATGTCGGCTGGGTTTTGACTTCTCTAGAATTGGGGATGGAGCTCTCTTCATTTACGTATGAGCTTTCTAACGCGGCTATTAAACCATGGTGGGTCTTTCCCTTTCCTTAGGACCTTGTTTGGAACATACTTGTCTATAAAATATTCAGCAATGCTTCCGAATGTTTTTCATTTGTGTTCCACATGCTCGTCCTCAACACTGAACATTTGATGCTGACCACTCACACACTCTGCAATTTCTGTCCTGTCACTCCTGCTAAGCTTAACTGTTTCCCTACCTTTGTAAACGTTCCTTCTAATACCCATAGTCATAGTTGCTGTCGAAGTCTTATGATCGTTGATACCTTTTTCTACATTAACTGATTCGATAATATCAGGTCTCTTTGCTGCTATGAAGTATAAGACGTTACCTTCAGGAGTTGGTTCCCTTATCTGCTCTAAGTAATTTTCTGGCAAGGCATTTAGAAAAATGTCCGCCCCCGGTAGCTGAATGGTCAGCGTGATGGATTGTCAATCCTCTGGGACCAGGTTCGATTCCCGGCTGGGTCGGGCAATTTTCTCCCCCCGGTGACTGGGTATTGTGCTGTCCTCATCATCATCCTATCATCCTCATTGACTGCAGGTCGCTGAAGTGGCGTCAAATCGAAAGACCGACACCCGGCGAACCGCCTGTCCGACGGAGGGCCCTAGCCATACGATTAAATAAATAAATAAATTCAGAAAAATGTCACTGGTTTTGGGACCAGTTTTGGTAGCACGACTCTCCCTGTCTGTATCCGGAAAGTTGAAGTCATACCCTATCAAAACGCCATGCTCAGGAAAATTGTGAGTATTGACGATATTGTGTAAGTTCTCTCTGAAGTACTCTACCACTACAGTTCCTGACTCAGACGGCCTATAAACACAACCGGTTACCATTTCTGGCCGATCTTTGACGCTTAACTTCACCCAGATAAATCATATCCAGAATCCGTGATAGCCTCACCAGATATAAACGAATTCTTTACTGTAATAAATATGCCGCCACCACTGCCGAGTAACCTGTCGTTGGCATTCTTGCCCGAACTCCGGAGTCGGCAGTCTTGTGTGCTTGAGGCGTGCTTGCTTCTGTAAATGAATGGTGTGTGTTTCTCTTTTTGCGACGAAGACTGTGGTAAAAAGCTTATGTGTAAGTGTCTTCTAACTGTCTCTCTCTACAACTTAGCGTGTCATCTTTATGGTAAGTAGCAATCTTTCTTTACTACATTGTTGATTGTCCTATTCTTACGATAAATATTCCAGTCTTAACTTAGCAATTATGTACGTTTTACTTTTGGTTTCAAGTAACTTTATGTTCATAATACTATCTCGGCATTATCACCATCAAAAAGGGATACTAATACTGAGACCTTTTCTTGGATGCTCCATCAGTTTACTAGCACCGTATTAACCTCTTCTGTATCCAGTGTTCTCTGAGAACATTGTGGCTAATGTACCACCGATTCTGGCAGTCAGTCCGTTTGTGATCCAAAGGTGGGACTTCTCTATCTTAAAAAAAAAAAAAAAAAAAAGCTAACATATGGAAGTCACAAGCACTCCACTCCTACATCATGCATGTGGTGCACACCTGACCTGTTAAGGAAAACACTACAATTCTCCTCCTGACGGTAGGAATCGAGAAATTCGATTCCGATAACGTCGCAGAAACATCAGAGCCTCTGTTTAGATCCTCCACTCTACTCCAAACCAGAGGACCACGATCAAAGTTGAGCACAATGCTACAAATAGTAAGCTTAGCCTGCACCATACGTGCGATGCTAGTTGTCTTCACCAAATCATCCATCCTGCGAAAGGAATCGAGGATGGCCTCAGAAACAAAGCGATGTGCCAGTATTTGCAGCCCGTTGCATCCAGTGTGCTCGATAGCCGCCGGCATAGCCTCCTCCACGTCTTGCACATGACCTCCCGCAGACATACCAAATGCACACTGGCGTTCTCTCCCACCCTGCTGCTACTTCCCTGAGGGACTCCATTACCCGCCTAACATTAGAGCTCCCAAAACCTAGCATACCTACCTCTGTAGTTGTTCGGACTGGGCACGAAAATCGACCACTGGCCCAACAGGAGGGACATTACGTGTTGATTCAAAAGTATTATCATCACCGGATAGCATCTAGTACCAATTGCTAAGGTGTAAGGAGCCAGCTGTGTGGCTCATTTCCTCTTTTGCCTTCGGCCCAGCGATACGCTAATCGATCACTGTCTGCCACTTACTCTCAAGAGAAGACAAACCAGTCGGATGTTGCGGCGCATTGGAAGACTCAGTGAGAACTATGTCACCAGGGGATTCCAATGGTACCAAAGCGGTTGCAAGCCTCGTCACTGCCTTCTCGACGCCGTCGCAGCTTTGAGCAGTATTCGCAAGTCTGTCAGTTATGGCCAACACCCTTACTGGTGACAAACTGCCTATTGGCTTCTGTCTCGGGTTATTCGGCCGACGTTCATCTAATGATTTTTCTGACGTTTCGCCAGCACGAGTGGCTGGCATTGTCAAAGCTTCACCCTCCATTGCCGGTGGCAATGGAGGGTGAAGCTTTGACAATGCCAGCCACTCGTGCTGGCGAAACGTCAGAAAAATCATTAGATGAACGTCGGCCGAATAACCCGAGACAGAAGCCAATAGGCAGTTTGTCAACAAGTGGCCACGAAAGCCTTAACAATTTTACCCTTACTGGTACCTGCTGCATATGTCCCACATTTCTCTCTCTAAATCTTACTAGTTTTTTCGCAGCTATTAAAACTTCACAATTACACATTTTCTGTACCATCTGTATATGTTTAGGAAACTGTATTGCTCTAGGAGGGTTATTTTGTACTTCTTAGTCCAGTTGAAGAAATGGTGCATTAAAAATTAATTTTTATTTAAAAAATTCTTCGCATTAGCTGCTGTCTTTTTGTTAATCATTCGTTACTACCCGCTTGCTGAAATTACCTTAGTTCATGCCCATTTCACTTTCAGTACAGACCACTGAACAATGCTGTACTTAGGACGTGACAGTACTTGCGACCCTCGTATGTCCTGTGAAAATAATATCGACCATATTATCTGTTTGATTCTACTGTGGTTGTTAGGTGTACACTAAGGACACTGTCACCTCTGAGCAGAAACACCAGCAGTTGCACCACGTCCTCTTTTTATGTGGTGCCAAGATATTTCATCTATAGTTACGAATGATGTAATAGCATTCTTACATTTATTACGAATTAAAATTCGTACGGTATCATATGAAATTACAGACCTACCACAGACTTTATGAGCATCTTATATTACAGCTGTGTTTTTAAATCTCCTACTTTCTTAAATAATAATTCCCTTATTTACGTACAATTTTTGATTTTCCTCTTAATTCAGATACTTTACAATCTATTGTACGAGGGCAGTTCAATAAGTAATGCAACACTTTTTTTTCTGAAACAGGGGTTGTTTTATTCAGCATTGAAATACACCAGGTTATTCCCCAATCTTTTAGCTACACAACACTATTTTTCAACGTAATCTCCATTCAATGCTACGGCCTTACGCCACCTTGAAATGAGGGCCTGTATGCCTGCACGGTACCATTCCACTGGTCGATTTCGGAGCCAACGTCGTACTGCATCAATAACTTCTTCATCATCCGCGTAGTGCCTCCCACGGATTGCGTCCTTCATTGGGCCAAACATATGGAAATCCGACGGTGCGAGATCGGGGCTGTAGGGTGCATGAGGAAGAACAGTCCACTGAAGTTTTGTGAGCTCCTCTCGGGTGCGAAGACTTGTGTGAGGTCTTGCGTTGTCATGAAGAAGGAGAAGTTCGTTCTGATTTTTGTGCCTACGAACACGCTGAAGTCGTTTCTTCAATTTCTGAAGAGTAGCACAATACACTTCAGAGTTGATCGTTTGACCATGGGGAAGGACATCGAACAGAATAACCCCTTCAGCGTCCCAGAAGACTGTAACCATGACTTTACCGGCTGAGGGTATGGCTTTAAACTTTTTCTTGGTAGGGGAGTGGGTGTGGCGCCACTCCATTGATTGCCGTTTTGTTTCAGGTTCGAAGTGATGAACCCATGTTTCATCGCCTGTAACAATCTTTGACAAGAAATTGTCACCCTCAGCCACATGACGAGCAAGCAATTCTACACAGATGGTTCTCCTTTGCTCTTTATGGTGTTCGGTTAGACAACGAGGGACCCAGCGGGAACAAACCTTTGAATATCCCAACTGGTGAACAATTGTGACAGCACTACCAACAGAGATGTCAAGTTGAGCACTGAGTTGTTTGACGGTGATCCGTCGATCATCTCGAACGAGTGTGTTCGCACGCTCCGCCATTGCAGGAGTCACAGCTGTGCACGGCCGGCCCGCACGCGGGAGATCAGACAGTCTCGATTGACCTTGCAGCGACGATGACACACGCTTTGCCCAACGACTCACCGTGCTTTTGTCCACTGCCAGATCACCGTAGACATTCTGCAAGCGCCTATGAATATCTGAGATGCCCTGGTTTTCCGCCAAAAGAAACTCGATCACTGCCTGTTGTTTGCAACGCACATCCGATACAGACGCCATTTTAACAGCTCCGTACAGCGCTGCCACCTGTCGGAAGTCAATGAAACTATACGAGACGAAGCGGGAATGTTTGAAAATATTCCACAAGAAATCTCCGGTTTTTTCAACCAAAATTGGCCGAGAAAAAAAAATGTGTTGCATTACTTATTGAACTGCCCTCGTAGTAATACTTAAACTGCCGTTTGTAGACACATCTGTCATTTATACAGGGTGAGTCAAAAGTCTCAGTACACCCTGTTGTTTGAAAAACCCCGCTGGAATGGAGAAGCTTGAATATTCCAATAAGGTATGGATGAGGTGGTCTGTCTTTTACGTTATGTATCGAACATGTGCGCCATCTTGAAATCAGCCATCTTGAATCTAAGTCATTTTTTTCTTTATGAAAAGGGGGTCGTGTAATATATCAGATAACATCGGCATTTTCTGACAAGTTCGTTCCTGTAAACAGATTCTGAATAGTTGTTATGGTTCAAAAGCTACAAATCATTTTTTATTGCACGTAACTGAAGATAGCTTTGGCCACGGAGGAGAGAACTGAAGTCAATTTTGTTGTCAGGAGAACGGAGTTTTCGTGTCATAGCGGCAGATTTTAACAACCGCCACCCAGAAAGACCTTCAGTTCCACACAACACTGTCAGGTGCTTAATTTACAAATTCATAGAATCTGGTACTGACTGACAAGGCACGGAGTGTCCGTCCAAAACGTGCTACTGACGAGACAAACTTAACAATGGTTTTGGCGTACTTCGTGAAGAGACTACTCCGCAGCACACGACGTTTGTCAGCAGACTGTGGAATCAGCCAGTCATCGATCTTACGAACCCTCCATGCCAATCAATGGCATCCATTCAAGATTCAGCTACTCCAGGACCCAGCAGAGTTTGGACCTACAGCTAGTTCAACAAGATCCCTATTTCGCACAATGTATCTTGTTCAGTCAGAGGGCAAACTTTTTTGTCAGTGTTGAAGTCAACCGTCATAGCTACATATGCTAGAGTAACCAGAATCCACACTGAGTGGCACCTTCCAAGGTAGATGGTGATGTAAAGATTACTGTGTGGTGTGGAATATGGGGTATCCGTATAACTGGACCCAATTTCACTGACCAGAACTTAAATGCTCAACGCTACCTGGAAATGCTGAAGGAAGTGGTGTTTCCTAAGTTCTGAATGAAGATGGCAGCTTTCCCTCATACTTTCAACAGGATAAGGCTCCATCACACTACCACTAACAGCTGAATTAGCAATACTGTGACCACCAACAGAAATTCAAACTTTTAGTCCTATACAAATTTCACTTCTTAACACAGCAATTCTGCTTGCATAATCAATTGCTCGTCACTGGTTAAATGGTCAATTTCCTGGTCACTGGATTGGCCGACTTGGTTCTGTGGAATGGTCATTCAGATCAACTGATCTCGCACCACTTCACTTTTATCTGTGGCGCCGTTTAAAGCAAATCGTCGTATATGCAGAGAAAGTAAGAAACAGAGACCATCTCGAGCAACATATTGGAGAAGCGTTTGCCAGCATCTCTGCGGAAATCCTTCTGTGAGTGCATGACTATTAGATCCAGCACCTTCAAATGTGCGTTGACCGAGAGGGACACCATGTTGAACACATTAAATGACTGTCTTTTATGGGGAACGGTTCAACCTGTAATTCCAAGCAAAATGTGTTGTAACTT
This sequence comes from Schistocerca nitens, assembly GCF_023898315.1. Taxonomy (NCBI): domain Eukaryota; kingdom Metazoa; phylum Arthropoda; class Insecta; order Orthoptera; family Acrididae; genus Schistocerca; species Schistocerca nitens. The sequence goes on along the minus strand of NC_064617.1, from coordinate 703,014,808 downwards.
TTAAACCATAACTGCTACTTCGAATCTGTTTACAGGAATAATCTTGTCAGAAAATATTGATGTTATTTAATTTACCACACGACTCCATATCCACTTAAAAAACTGACCTAGATTCAAGATGCCGATTAAAATATGGCGTCCATATTCGGTATGTGCCGTAAAAGATAGACCACCTCACCGTACATTATTGGAATATTCAGGATTCCCCATTCCTGCAAGCTTTTTGATGTAACAGAGTATACTGTGACTTTTGACTAACCCTATAGTTTCCATTGAGTCCCTGATTTGCTTTAGGGACCTGCGACTATGTTTATTTGTTCTGCTTCATGAGGCTGACTTTTTATAACCCCAGGTTCCTGTAGTTTTTTTGCTTAGCTTTTTAAATATCCATTTTATACAGAAGGTAGCAGTGAAGATGTCCCCTCCGTGGACAATAAATGATCAATAATACTGCCTTGGGGAACGCCATAAATCACTTCTGTTTTACACGATGACTTCCCATCAATTACTATAAACTGTGACCTCCTGACAGAAATCACGAATCCAGTCACGTAACTGAGACGATATTTCATAAGCACGCAATTTCACTACAAGCCGCTTGTGTCGTACAGTGTCAAAAGCCTTCCGGAAATCTACACATACGGAATCAATTTGAAATACCTTGTCAATAGCACTCAGATAGTTGTGTATCACAAGAACGATGTTTTCTAAATCCGTGATAGCTGCGTGTCAATAGATAACCGACGTTATGCGTTAGTTTTATTCTTTCCAGAACTATTATCCACACATATGCAATTTCCATTAAACTGATAATTTATTTCACTTTGGTAACCTTATGAAAATCCACATTGATGCTCTATAACCTTTCTCTTATATAGCTTTATCTCAAAGTGATCAATTCTCTGACATTGTATGTCATGTAAACGTACAAAAGTAAAGTTAAAAAAAGTGAGAGATCATCCATATTGTGCACACTAGCCGTTCCTCCCTCCTACAAACATTACCAAAGATAAACATTTAAAAAAATATTTACCATGTGTAACCCATAGTCTTTTTAAAAATTAAAATTTCTTCGCACTGGCCATTAACAATCATATATTTCATATAAAGTAGAGAAAATTAAATAAAAGAATAATAAGAGCCAATGCAAAAGAGTATTGTACACAAAGTAGCAAGGAGCTTTATTCAATGAGTTTCTAACGAACGTCCCTTTTGTTTCACAACTACTATATAAACCCAACGCATGTGTAGTTAATTTCTTTAGCGTTTAGGAATCTTTAGCGTCTGGGAGACATTAGTGTTTGGAATTTTAATGTCGGAGCTTTTAGCATTTGAGTCCCGAGTATTCGCGTCTCTCAAGTTCATGCGCCACTGTGTGAAACAGTTCACTTCAATGGAAGCCCAGCTAATTGAAAGTAAATTACTTATCGTTTAATTTATTGTCAAAAATACGAAAACTGGCAGAACTGAGATAACGCGAACATCCAGCGAACAACTCAGTCGAAAAAAGTTCGATATCTTTAATTCCAATTTAAGAACTTCAGTTGTTGCTGAAACTACTGTTCAAACACCGTGTAATGTCCCCTTAGAAAAATTAATGAGTGACTGTGCTGATAAACCTCTTGAACGTACTCAGACATTCACACAAGTGACACACAATGTTTTTAGCGCAACGCAATCTGACTTTCAGTAATCCCTACAAAACAATGGCCCTGACTAACAATAACCTAGACCTTTCATGAATTCTTACCTCACAAAAATCTTCGTTACTCGAACTACTGCAATACAGCGAGAGTGGCCGTGCGGTTAAAGGCGCTGCAGTCTGGAACCGCAAGACCGCTACGGCCGCAGGTTCGAATCCTGCCTCGGGCATGGATGTTTGTGATGTCCTTAGGTTAGTTAGGTTTAACTAGTTCTAAGTTCTAGGGGACTAATGACCTCAGCAGTTGAGTCCCATAGTGCTCAGAGCCATTTGAACCATTTGAATACAGCGAGCGCCAATACTGCCAGCTAAATAAAAGATTCTAACTACTGAAGACACTAACTACTGAAAGGCATAGTTAGCAAATGAAAGATTTTGATAGAGAACAAACAATGTATTTACGTTAATAGTGTTCAAAAGTCATTATATATATATATATATATATATATATATATATATATATATATATATATATATATCAGTTCATGATATGCAGTCTTACAAATTTACTGTCTCTGTCCAGCTCATCCGCTCTCAAAACTCCGCCATCTCACTCCCCACATCCACCACTGCTGGCGGCTCACCTCCAACTGTTAACATCCAGCTGCCCAAAACCACAATAGCAAACAACAATGCAAACCAGCCACAGACTGCACACAGCACAGCCAGTGATTTTCATACAGAGCGCTACGTGGCGTTACCAATAAAGAAACCTAAACAGCCTACTTACAACCGCGTCGCAACTTGACTTTCGATTATAGAACCTGTTTGGACAATTATCATCCATATTTTGTACACTATCCGTTCCTCTCTCCTACATAACATTACCAAAGATAAGCATTTAAAAAATATTTACCATGTGTAACCCCTGGTCTTTTTTGAAATTAAAATTTCTTAGGACTGGCCAGTAACAATACTGAATCATATCAAAACAACTGTGTTAATAAAAACCGAATTAAATGAAACGTATAGTGTCCTTCGATTTCAAGCAGTGCATTGCGAGAAGTGAACCGAGTATTTGATTATCTCTGGACAATAATAATAATAATAATAATAATAATAGAAGTAATAATAGTATATTTCACATTAATATTAAAGGAAATAATTTTTAACGGAGAAAACATCGCGCTGTGTTAAATGAACCCTGTCTTTTGAAGGAATTAATTCGGTGTACATGTGCTATGCTAATCATAGATATGAATTCATTTTCAAACTCGAATCGACCGCCTAGAAACTTTTAATGAGCATCTTTGGCGGTAACAGCTAAACAACGTAGCTAGCCTAGCGTCACAAATGGCGCCCAGCCTGGGGCTCGACGATAACAAGTCAACAATATACAGTTTATTCGTGTGACTGTATACGAACTAAATAGCTATTCGATTAAACTTGCTCGTGTCACACGTTCACTGTCTTCGAGAAACTACGCCCGGAGTGACAGGAAGTAAGTACTACAAGAACATGAAAGCGATAGACGTCGTGGCTGAGGAACGGAGACATACAGGTCGTATAAAAGAACAAAAACAAGTACGTATCGAAGTAACTGACACAACGAGTTTGCCGTAATAATCGATATTCAGAGTTTGAGTCATAGCTTATTGTGCTTCAATTAAATATATTGTAAGAGCTGGTGGATGACTACGGCAAGTTTGTCGCGTTGTAGAATTGATACTGTAGCTTAGACAGTATTTGTGCGTTGCGTGTCTGTAGTTGCATTAGTGTTGATCTGTAGTAATTTGTAGAATCTGACTTGTCAAAGAAGTCACATAGGTTGAGATCTAATGTAGTTGATGTGAACGAAGATGTGACTGGAGAGGAGGGAACAGAGATGGTTGATAATAGGACAGAAAACGTATCCCCTGAACATATGAATAGGGCAGGAGAATTAGAATCATCGAACGCGACCAGAATAGACTCGTTGTTTGCGACAGAAACGACTGAAATGTCGACAACTTGGGAATGTCGATACCCAATAGTGATTCAACTGTACGACATAGTAAAGTGGGTAAACCTACAAATGAAGTGGAGGTGTATGTTTTTTTTTAATTAAGTCAAGGATGAGATAGCACAGAATAATCAAGAACGGGATCGAAAGGATCGAGAATTCAAATAGGAAATATTTCGGGCTAATCAGGAACAGGAGGTACAGGAGCGGAAATACAGGGAAGAATGGGGTGAAAAGGATCGAGAATTTAAGGTGGAAATATTAGAAAGTAATAGGTAATGTGAGGTACAAGAACGAAAATACAGGAAAGAAATGGATCCAAAAGACGAGAATACAGGGACAAACAGCATCAAAAGGACAGAGATTTTAATGAGGAAACCAAAGAGGCGATTAAATCGTTAGAGGCTCAAAATAAGGACAGAGGCAATAGTTTGGCTAAGGAACTCGAGAAACTGAGAGTGGACTTAAATTCAGCAAGTAGTAAACAAGATACTTTACAGGGATCGGTAAATACTTCGGAGAAGAATGTGAAAGAGATACCTAAAGAACAGTCTACTGTGTCGGATAGAGTAGATGGTCTACTGATCCAAGTAAAAAACCTACAGTTAACTGGTTAAGAGTATACTGATGATTATTTAATGGTCAGATGAATAACACTGGGCCGGCCGGAGTGGCCGAGCGGTTCTAGGCGCTATAGTCTGGAACCGCGGGACCGCTGCAGTCGCAGGTTCGAATCCTGCCTCGGGCATGGATGTGTGTGATGTCCTTAGGTTAGTTAGGTTTAAGTAGTTCTAAGTTCTAGGGGACTGATGAACTCAGCAGTTAAGTCCATAGTGCTCAGAGCCGTTTAAACCATTTCTTTAAAAAAACACTGAGGAAGAAATGTCTGAGTGGATAGAGACCAATTTAGAGGTGGAACGATCTCAAGTACAGAGCAATTCAGAGTCAGTTAGTGAATCGATCAAGCAGGAATTATCGATACCCCGAAATCGGAGAACAATTTAAAGCAGAGTTTCAGAATATTAAAGAAAAGGTAATCTCAGAAATTCCCGCTTGGCAGTGTCAAGTCAACAATGATTATTGCATACGGAAGGCGAGTCAACCGAGCTAAAATCGCTGGATGATTGTTCGATCAACGTTCACCGATCAATCCAAAGATAAATAAAAGGAATTGGAATGACTGCCGGGGGAAATCGATTAGCAGTAGCGAAGATTCAGATTAGAGGAAACGACATTTTGACCGTCAAAGTGCAAATTCGTCAGAAAAAGTCGAAAATAGCAAATCTAAAGCTAAGTCCATGCGTTTTCAACAGAGAAAAGTTCCGTCCACACTGTGGTGTTCTTAAAAACGTTTCCTAAATCCTGGTATAAGCAGGACGAAATTCAGTTTATAGTGTCGTAAAGCAGTAGTGAAGTCTCGGTATGGGCATCTGAGGTATCTGAGACTTCTACACCTACATCCATACTCCGCAAGCCACCTGACGGTGTGTGGCGGAGGGTACTTTGAGTACCTCTATCGATTCTCCCTGTTATTGCAGTCTTGCATTGTTCTTGGAAAGAAAGATTGTCGGTATGCCTCTGTGTGGGCTCTAATCTCTCTGATTTTATCATCATGGTCTCTTCGCGAGATACACGTAGGAGGGAGCAATATACTGCTCGACTCCTCGGTGAAGGTATGTTCTCGAAACTTCAACAAAAGCCCGTACAGAACTACTGAGCGTCTCTCCCGCAGGGTCTTCCACTGGAGTTTATCTATCATCTCAGTAACGCTTTCACGAATACTAAATGATCCTGTAACGAAACGCGCTGCTCTCCGTTGTATCTTCTCTATCTCTTCTATCAACCCTATCTGGTAGGGGTCCCACACGAGTGAGCAGTATTCAAGCAGTGGGCGAACAAGTGTATTGTAACATACTTCCTTTGTTTTCGGATTGCATTTCCTTAGGATTCTTCCAACGAATCTCAGTCTGGCATCTGCTTTACCGACGATTACTTTTATATGGTCATTCCATTTTAAATAACTCCTAATGCCTTCTCCCAGATAATTAATGAATTAACTGCTTCCAGTTGCTGACCTGCTATATTGTAGCTAAATGATAAAAGATCTTTCTTTCTATGTATTCGCAGCACATTACACTTATCTACATTGAGATTCAATTGCCATTCCCTGCACCATGCGTCAATTTGTTGCAGATCCTCCTGCATTTCAGTACAATTTTCCGTTGTTACAACCTCTCGATATACTATATCATCCTTCGCAAAAAGCCTCAGTCAACTTCCGATGTTATCCACAAGGTCATTTATGTATATTGTGAATAGCAACGGTCCTACGATACTCCCCTGCAGCACACCTGAAATCACTCTTACTTCGGAAGACTTCTCTCCATTGAGAATGACATGCTGCGTTCTGTTATCTCGGAACTCTTCATTCCAATCACACAATTGGTATGATAGTCCATATGCTCTTACTTTGTTCATTAAACTACTGTGGGGAACTGTATCAAACGCCTTGCAGAAGTCAAGAAACACGGAATCTACCTGGCAAACCGTGCCTATGGCCCTCTGAGTCTCGTGGACGAATAGCGCGAGCTGGGTTTCACACGATCGTCTTTTTCGAAACCCATGCTGATTCCTACAGAGTAGATTTCTAGTCTCCAGAAAAGTCATTATACTCGAACATAATACGTGTTCCAAAATTCTACAACTGATCGACGTTAGAGATATAGGTCTATAGTTCTGCACATCTGTTCGACGTCCCTTCTTGAAAACGGGGATGACCTGTGCACTTTTCCAATCCTTTGCAACGCTACGCTCTTCTAGAGACCTACGGTACACCGCTGCAAGATGGGGGACAAGTTCCTTCGCGTACTCTGTGAAAATCGAACTGGTATCCCATAAGGTCCAGCGGGCTTTCCTCTTTTGAGTGATTTTAGTTGTTTTTCTATCCCTCTGTCATCTATTTCGATATCTACCATTTTGTCATCTGTGCGACAATCTAGAGAAGGAACTATAGTGCAGCCTTCCTCTGTGAAACAGCTTTGAAAAAAGACATTTAGTATTTCAGCCTTTAGTCTGTCATCCTCTGTTTCAGTACCATTTTGGTCACAGAGTGTCTGGACATTTTGTTTTGATCCACCTACCGCTTTGACATAAGACCAATATTTCTTAGGATTTTCTGCCAAGTCAGTACATAGAACTTTACTTTCGAATTTATTGAACGCCTCTCCCATAGCCCTCCTCACACTACATTTCACTTCGCGTAATTTATGTTTGTTTGCAAGGCTTTGGCTATGTTTATGTTTGCTGTGAAGTTCCCTTTGCTTCCGTAGCAGTTTTCTAACTCGGTTGTTGTACCACGGTGGCTCTTTTCCATCTCTTACGATCTTGCTTGGCACATACTCATCTAATGCATATTGTACGATGGTTTGAACTTTGTCCATTGATCCTCAACACTATCTGTATTTGAGACAAAACTTTTTTGTTGAGCCGTCAGATACTCTGAAATCTGCTTTTTGTCACTTTTGCTAAACAGAAAAATCTTCCTGCTTTTTTTTAATATTTCTATTTCGGGTGAAATCATCGACGCAGTAACCGCTTTATGGTCGCAGATTCCCTGTTCTGCGTTAACTGTTTCAAATAGTTCGGGTCTGTTTGTCACCAGAAGATCTAATATGTTATCGCCACCAGTAGGTTCTCTTTTTAACTGCTCAAGGTAGTTTTCAGATAAAGCACTTAAAAAAATTTCACTGGATTCTTTGTCCCTGCCACCCGTTATAAACGTTTGAGTCTCCCAGTCTATATCAGGCAAATTAAAATCTCCATCCAGAACTATAACATGGTCGGGAAATCTACTCGAAATACTTCCCAATTTTCCATCAGGTGCTCTGCCACAACAGCTGCTGAGCCAGGGGGCCTGTAGAGACATCCAATTACCATGTTTGAACCTGCTTTAACCGTGACCTACACCCAAATTATTTCACATTTCGTATCTCCGTCAATTTTCTTCGATACTATTGCACTTTTTATCGCTATAAACACGCCTCCCCCTTCACTGCCCAGCCTGTCTCTGCAGTATACATTCCAATCTGAGTTTATAATTTCATTACTGTTTACATCTGGTTTCAGCCAACTTTCTGTCCCTAGTACTATGTGGGTATTGTGACCGTTTATTAATGAGACCAGTTCTGGGATCTTTCTATAGACCCTCCTGAAGTCTACTATTACCACATTATTATTGTTATTCCCTGTTGCATTTTGCCTGCTACTAGCTTGTCGCGTTTCAATAGGCGTCTGGTGGGGCCTAGGGAGGGAATTCTCAAACCTAAAAAACCCACATGTGCACTCCACACGTACTCCGCTACCCTTGTAGCCGCTTCCTGCGTGTAGTGCACAGCTGACCTATTAAGGGTACCCTACATTTCTCCACCCGATAGCGGAGGTCGAGAAATATGCACCCCAGATCTCCGCAGAATCGTCTGAGCCTCTGGTTTAGGCCTTCCACTCGGCTCAAAACCAGAGGACCGCGATCGGTTTTGGGAACGATACTACAAATAGTTAGCTCAGATTCCACCCCGCGAGCGTGGCTTTTCCCCTTCACCAATTCCGCCAACCGCCTGTACGAACTGAGGATGACCTCTGAACCCAGCCGGCAGAAGTCATTGGTGCTGACATGAGCAACAATTTGCAGTCGGGTGCACCCAGTGCTCTCTATCGCCGCCGGCATGGCCTCCTCCACATCTCAGATGAGACCCCCCCCCCCCCCCCAAGCAGACAGAGTGAACAGTGGCCTTCTTCCCTGATCTTTCCGCTATTTCCCTAAGGGGTTCCATCACCCGCCTAACATTGGAGCTCCCAATCACTAATAAACCCCTCCCCCCGTGTGCCTGCTCGGACCTTGCTGAAGGAGCGGCCACATGTCCATTCACAGGCAGAGCGGGCGGTGCCACACGGCCAGCCTCCACATTTACCCTCCGCCTCGTGTGCCGCGAACGCCGCTGAACCCGCCACTCCCCTTGGGGAGAGGGTGGCCCAACCGCGCCCGGTACCCGCGAAGATGTCTCGACAGCTGGGAGAGTGGGTAAAGCATGTAACACCTGGGGTGTGCCATGCGACGCACCAGACTCCCCACTGCCGTTACACTCCGAGGCAGCAGCCGGAAGACGGCTGACCGCGGCCATCAACACGTTCAGCTGTTCGCGAACGTTGTCCAGCTCCTCCTGCGTCCTTACACAGCTATGCTATGAGTATGGGAAATTATTTATTGCGAAATACTGTTCGAAGAGCAAACAAAATAGACTAAGAAACGAGATCTACAGTCCAGAATTTTACAACCTGAAAAAGGCATGCTTCGAAAGTATTAGGAAAGGTACATAAATAAGACCCGATATTGGATGAACCCACTAACAATAGAGAGGTTATAAGAATTCTGAAAGGGAAATTACGAACTTACTTGCGAGAGAAAATAATGAATGTATCCGATGATGACTTAGATCAATTCCGGATCAATTCCTGTTCGTAACAGTCTCGATAGACGTAATCCAAGAGGACGCTAGTCATTTCGGAAATCAGATATATAATGCGAATCCAAACAATGGATACCAAGGTAACTGTTGCAATAAAAACCCTCGCAACGGAAAATCGCAACATAATAACGGTAAGACGAATAATCTAAATTACCACAATAATAATCAGTGTACTGGCGATCATTCGAGAAATAGAAGGTCTAATTCAAATGATCATCACAACAATAATAATAGGCTTTATGAATGTAGACCGAACAACACTAATAGCGGTTCATTCAACCACACACGGAAGTAAAAATATAACGATCATAATTTGCCGTCGTAGAACAATAACATGGGACATGTTCAATAGGGTAACCAGTCGGCCGTTCCACGGTCAGCGTCTGCAGACGTAATAGAGACATCAGGGCAATAAGTGCCTCCGCAAATGATAAACAAAAAACAAAACTGAGAATAGGTTGTGTAATCCAGACGTTGGATGGGTGGCTCAGAACCATCAAGTGCGGGTGTTAGTTGTAGAGGAAGGGAATAATCACAGGACAACTTAATCAACAAACTAGAGCTAACCCCTTTACGCCTTCCGGAAGTGACTGGTCTTAAAGAGGAAGGCGAAACATTATTAGAACTAAGAGTGCTAAGATACAAAGATGGGATGGACATTCGATAAGTATTACTAGAAAATCCGAGTGGGCGTAGAATAAAACCTACTGTAATGTTACAGGCAATGATCGAAGTGTTAATAAATAACGAACCTGTAACTATTCTGCTCGATACTGGAGCAACGTATAGTGCGATGAGCGTTTATCTGTTCAAACAATTGAATAGTAATCAAAAATTGCCTGTGTTGCCAGTTTCAAACTGTACACTGTCAGGTGCGTTGTGTGCTCATTGCGTTTCTGTGATGTCTCAGGTGCAAGTAGAAGGGTTGCACAAGTGGAAAGATTATTAAGCACCTTCTCCTTAGCTCCTACAATATTTTATCCATGTATCTGTGGTAAGGATTCTCTGAGGGACAGAAGTCCAGCAATTAACCTCTTAGAAGGGATATGCATGCCAGCCAATGACGGGCGAATTATTGTTTCGAACCTGGTGAGGAAATGGGAATTGCACGACAGATCCTGCCAGAGAATTAAGATTAATTGTTTCAGTACTAATACATTGTATTCAGATGACAATTGTGCATTAAGTGGTTTACCGACAGAGAACTTATTGAATGTTGGAAACGTTATCCAGAATAAAGTAGTCGAATCTGAATACTTAACTGAAGTACAGCAAAATGAATTAGCTAGTTGTTAACGGAATATTTAGAAGTCTTCGATCAGAAACCTGGTGTGATCAAGGGTTATGTTTATGAAATGAATGTCTATTCTCATCAAACTTATTGTAAAACTTCTTACTCCATTCCGTGAGCCAAGAGGGAAAGGGTCACAAAAGAGATCAGGAAAATATTACAATCGGGTATTATCGAAAGATTTAATTCTCCATATAGTAGTCCCTTATTAGCAGTAGCCAAATCTGACGAGAGTATTCCCCTCCTATTGGATGCAAGGGATATAAATTGAATTATTAAACCAGCACGAACAAAACCGAATATCTCGAAGAACTGGTGCAAGTCTTTCACAGAGTGAACTCTTTAGCCTCGATCGATTTACGATCCTCATATTGTAAGAGCAAGTTGTCTACAGAATTTAGGAAATGCACAGACTTTATCTTTGCAGATAGGAGTTACCACTTTGAGATACTACCTTTTAGATTAAACGTAAGTGGTGGTGTTTTTCTCGCGGATTTGGATACCATACTTGGACCAGATTTGTTAGAGAAGGTAACCGCTTACATCGATGATTTATTAATTGAAACCTCAATGCGGGAAGAGTATACTGACTTTTTAAGAAGAGCTCTCGCTAAATTTAAGGAATATGGTGGCCTAGTGAACTTGACGAAAACTGAGTTTGGAAGGGATAAAATAAATTTTTAGGGCATATACTTTCACCCGAGGGGATAGCACCAAATTTAAAAAAGTAGGACACGATTAGAAATCTCCCACATCTAAGTAATAAAGGACAGTTAAAATCATTTATGGGGCTCGCATCGTTCTTTCGAAATTTTCTACAAAAATGATTATTAAATAACGATGCTTTATTGAATTTACTAAGAAAGTACGTAACTTGGCAACGGATTGCTCAGTGCAGCTCAGTTTTAGATAAAATCAAAGAAGTAGTAATTAATTCCAACTTGTTGAGTCATCCGGGTATGAGAAAAGATTTTTATGCCCTAACCAACACGTAGGTTACAGGAATCAGTGCGGTACTGTTTCAAATAAAATAACACAACAATCTGTAAGATATCAATACTACTTCATTCGCTAGCCGCACCTTATCCCACTGCGAGAGGGCTTATACGACCACAGAGCAGAATATTTTAGCAGTACGGTGGGCGCTACGTAAACTGAGGTTTTTGTGTATAGGAAATGGACCATATTGTGAATATAACGCTGTCATATTTCTAATCACTTGTAAACTGCTATATGAAAGGCTAATGAGGAGGGCACTGCTGTTGCAAGAATGTCAGATCGATATTAGAAACATTAAAGGGAAGGATAATGTAGTAGTCGACGCACTATATCGACTACCAAAAGGGCTAACCGATAAGGACAGTCTAATTGAAAATAACCAGAATATTAGAGTAATGCTATTGAAAGATGTGCCGTTCCGAAAGGGCTACGGATGTATGTGTAAAAATTTATCGATCTTACAAGAACAAGATACGAACTGAAATCGTGTAATAATTACTTTAAGACAGGTGAAAAGTATCATCGATTATTAAATTATAAATTGCATTCGGGAATGCTGTTACATCGAACGAATGTCAATAAAGGAAGTTGGAAAGTGTGTATAACTGAAAAATACATCTCCGACGAATTCGTATGGCATACACATAACTCCTGGGGACGTTTTAGTGCTACTAAGTGTACCGATAAAATCAGACAAATTGTTACTTTTTCACAATATGAAACGGAAAATGCAATAAATTCTTAAGATGTGCACCCTATGTCGAAAGGTAAAACGCATTAATTACAGCACTAAGCTAGTGCTACACCCAATGGTTCCATCATAACCTTTAGCCGTAATATGTTGTGATGTGATCAGATCACTTACGACTGCAGAGGTAGATTTAAGTATGTAATTACCTTTTATGGATTGTTTACAAAATACGTTAAAATATACTCAATAAGGTCTACTAATGTTAAGCTTTCGTTGAACCACCTAATTACAGACTACACGTCTATGGTTGGTAAACCGCGTCCTATTCTGTGAGATAATGCACCATATTATACTAGCAAGTGCGTGGAAGGAGTGTCTGTCAAATTTGTACATAAAGCATATCTTGATATTACGATAATCATACATAAGCGGCACCAGTTGAACGTATATTTACAAGCTTCAACAGATTCATACGCAGTTATGCTGCAACGTAACAATGTAAGTGCACAGAGCGCGTGTCGGTCTTTGAAGAGATTCACAATAATATGTCGCATTCACCCAACAGGGATACTCCAGCGGAGATAATATACAACACGCCCGAATCTAATGAGTGGATTGAACCTTGACCGATCTTGGCTGAGCCACACAAAAATGGGAAGTCATTGTTGGACGACGTGCATGAATCATTAAAGCATGCTGCACGGCGAAGGAAGGCCAAATTCGATCGTAAATTGGGTGGAATATGACATATACCATGGGCTATAAGGTCTTATTAAGGATACACCCTAAGTCATCCGCTCTAAATAGGTTAAACAAGAAGTGGCCATATGTTTACGCCGGACCTTACTGGATTATTCACATTCCGCATGAGGGAAGCTATCTGTCAGCTAATGAAGATAATGGGGGACGAACCAAGGGCTTGTTTCCTCACAAAGATTTGAAGAAATTTTATGGATGAAACCTTTAGTGACAGTTAATGGGACATTGAATGAGAAACTTTACTAAAGTAGTCTTTATAGTTTTAGTAACCCAACTGGAGTAGTATTACAATTTATTGTTTTGATAATGTTCTGATCTCAGTGGATATAAATATATTCTTCCTTTAACAGCATAGTTGTTAACGACAATGCAACTTGTTAATACTTGGTTCTGAAATTTCTTGAGTGCCCCACTTGCAGCTGTTGGTGAAGAGAGCCCTTAGATTAAGAACAAGCACAATGAATTATCGAATTTATCTGAATATTAAATTGTCGCGGTGCTGGTTGCTCAGTCAAGTGTCAGTTATTTCAGTAGAGTTGTGCCGAGAACTGAATATGACAGTATCTCGGCATAACCTACTGGAAGTCAAATAACGGAGATAGTAATTCAATATGACTATGCCCGGAGATGAATAGGACAGAATCGAAAATGAATGCTATGAACTATTAGATAGGCAAAAAGACTGCATACATTAGTGAACGAGAACATTGATTGCTGGGGATAAAATTTAACGAGTGACATTAACGGACATTATGTTTATATGTCATGTCTATATGTGTTCTTTACGTTCCATATTTGTCATTCTGGAGCATGTGTGGAGACAACTTACCCGTCGCTGAGACCGCAGTCCAAACAACATGAGGGATTGCTGCTGCTATCTGATGGAGCGAGTCATCGTTTTGCTGCACGGTTCCAGAAACGGTAACTGCGAGCTGTTGTTCACCCGCCACGATCCGCGATTTCCATTCATCTCGCCGCTCCTGTGCAGCTGCACAGAGTGATCGTTTGGGTTCTGCACGCCATCTGTGCGGTTGCAACAGTGGGACATAGGGAATATGGGTAATCGACGGAGGGCGAAGACGTCGGAAGTTAGCTCGCCTTGCAGCCTAGAAGCGGAGTGAGAACGAGCAAACAAGAACCATTCGCCCGAAGTTCACCCCTCGAAGACGTTATACAACAAGAGAGCTGTACGTTGATGACAACCGGAAATTCAATCGTCAATTTTCTCAAGAACGTTAGGAAGGTCTACAAGCAGCTTCGGTATAAACTAGATGAAGAATTTGAAGAATAAAAGTAGTCCCTACAGAAGAAGATCAGCAGCTGAAGGCAATCCGAAGAACGCATTACTAACTCAAACAACAGAAACGAAGAATTGGCGAATGGAAATTGAAGAGAACGAAAAATCTAAAATCACACGTCGTATGGCATAATCACCCAGAAAGCTATGCGATGTGGGGGGCAAGAAGATCCATTGTTACGACGGACATTTTGCGAACTATAATAAGAGGCAACATGAGTCAAATGATGAAAACTTTGTACTGCTTAGCCATTGAAGAGGCGGAACGACAAAAGATGACGTCGATTGCCCATATTCCCTATGTCCCACTGTTGAAACCGCGCAGATGGCCTGCAGAACCCAAACGATCACTCTGTGCAGCTACACAGGAGCGGCGAGATGAATGGACATCGCAGATCGTGGCGGGCGAACAACAGACAACACTACAATCAAGTCCCAAGGTTGTTAATGAAAGATTTAATACTATACATAAGTTAGATTGTAATGTCTAATTAGTGTAAACAGACGTATTCAGTAATAGACATAGAGTGAATATTTAACTTGTGTGTAGTATTCACAATGAAATTTATAGCGAACTTTTATTCAGTATAAATATTAAATGATTTAAATATTTAATTAATGTTACGAAAAATGGAAATATCTAAAATTTAGGTACTATTTAGAAATACTTAAGTTAGTCTGTAATGAAGAATCTAGTACATTAGAAACGTGTAAAAGACCTATTGTACAGTTTTTGTAACAACGTCATTTCACCCATTCATATATATATGTAACATACTATCGCTCGATCAAGAAGGAAAAAGAGAAAAAAAAGAGAGAAAAAAAAGGTCCCAAGCAAAGATCCAAAACCCTAGTTCAGAAAAAAGAAACTAGAAAGACCCACCCCTGATTTAAGTCAAGCCCACTAAGACAAAATTTGGATAGGCGTAATGTTAGCACAACTCGCAGTTATCTGATGACAACTTGATTAAAATAGTCATCGTTGGGGGGCTGTGTAGCCCCTCGTTACGTATTTGGCCTTTTTGATATTAAAATTTATTCGAACTGGCCATGAACAGTTCCAATATTTCACATAAAATCATGAATTCTCGTTTCACAGTAGAGAAAATTAAATAAAAGAATAATAAGAGCCGCGTTCTCGCTTCCCGAGTACGGGGTCCCGGGTTCGATTCCCGGCGGGGTCAGGGATTTTCTCTGCCTCGTGATGACTGGGTGTTGTGTGTTGTCCTTTGGTTAGTTAGGTTTAAGTAGTTCTAAGTTCTAGGGGACTGATGACCATAGCTGTTAAGTCCCATGGTGCTCAGAGCCATTTGAACCAATAATAAGAGCCAATTGAGTAGAGTATTTTATGCAAAGTAGCAAGGGGTTTTATTCAAAGAGTTTCTAACGAACGTCCCTTTTGTTTCACAACTACTACATAAACCCAGTGCATTTATTGTTAACGTCTTTAGCGTTTGGGAGTCTTTAGCGTCTGGCAGTTTTTAGCGTTTGGGATTTTACTATCCGAGCTTTCAGTTTGAGTCCCGAGATAAACGTCTTTGAAGACCTTGTCCCACTGCGTGAAATGATTAACTTCATTGGTAGCCGGTCTAATTAAAAATAAATTTCTGTTCATTTAATTTATCGTTAAAAGTACGAAAACTGACGGAACTGAGAAAGCGCTAACAGTCAGCAAACATCTCAGTAGATAAAAGATCGATATGATAGGCGTAGAGAAAGTACATGACACTTCCGCAGGTCGTGGAAGTCTAGTAGGCAGCAATAGGAGGCGTCACACAAGGTAATAACAACCATTCCCACAGTTTCCAGGAAGAGCGACAACGACGGGTAGTTCTAAGCTGCTGGCGTGTGATAAACTTTTGTCACTGCCTCGAGCCTCAGCAACAGTGACAATTAGGGTAGCCCACTCGCCTGGACAGAGCGACCTAGGCTTTCCATGTGTCCAGACAAACCACATTCCTTTGAGGCACAGTCCACACATTGATGTCAATATTGTGAGAAACGCTGCCTCACTGCTGCCGTGTTTCCCTCCCGCATTACGGCACGCTGTCAGTAATGGCGGTTTAAATAAAGATAACATAGAAATCGATTTTATGATCACTTCTTTTCTTTAGGCTTGTCAACATTTCTGGAGGGGTTTGAGCAGCCCCCCCTCCCCCCCCCCCCCAACCGCCCACTATTCCTACTTCCATGTTGTAAAGCGTGTTTAACTTCAGTAGCTTCTGTTTGTAAGTGGCAGAGTGTCGCTCTAATAATAGTTGACAGAATGAAACTGCACTCTGTACTCGGCACTGCAGCGGTTTCGCTGCACTGAGCTCCTGCTGCATATACACTCCTGGAAATTGAAATAAGAACACCGTGAATTCATTGTCCCAGGAAGGGGAAACTTTATTGACACATTCCTGGGGTCAGATACATCACATGATCACACTGACAGAACCACAGGCGCATAGACACAGGCAACAGAGCATGCACAATATCGGCACTAGTACAGTGTATATCCACCTTTCGCAGCAATGCAGGCTGCTATTCTCCCATGGAGACGATCGTAGAGATGCTGGATGTAGTCCTGTGGAACGGCTTGCCATGCCATTTCCACCTGGCGCCTCAGTTGGACCAGCGTTCGTGCTGGACGTGCAGACCGCGTGAGACGACGCTTCATCCGGTCCCAAACATGCTCAATGGGGGACAGATCCGGAGATCTTGCTGGCCAGGGTAGTTGACTTACACCTTCTAGAGCACGTTGGGTGGCACGGGATACATGCGGACGTGCATTGTCCTGTTGGAACAGCAAGTTCCCTTGCCGTTCTAGGAATGGTAGAACGATGGGTTCGATGACGGTTTGGATGTACCGTGCACTATTCAGTGTCCCCTCGACGATCACCAGTGGTGTACGGCCAGTGTAGGAGATCGCTCCCCACACCATGATGCCGGGTGTTGGCCCTGTGTGCCTCGGTCGTAT
Source organism: Schistocerca nitens (assembly GCF_023898315.1). Lineage (NCBI taxonomy): Eukaryota > Metazoa > Arthropoda > Insecta > Orthoptera > Acrididae > Schistocerca > Schistocerca nitens. The sequence goes on along the minus strand of NC_064617.1, from coordinate 702,997,643 downwards.
GCAGTCCTGATTGTGGCGCTCACCTGCACGGCGCCAAACACGCATACGACCATCATTGGCACCAAGGCAGAAGCGACTCTCATCGCTGAAGACGACACGTCTCCATTCGTCCCTCCATTCACGCCTGTCGCGACACCACTGGAGGCGGGCTGCACGATGTTGGGGCGTGAGCGGAAGACGGCCTAACGGTGTGCGGGACCGTAGCCCAGCTTCATGGAGACGGTTGCGAATGGTCCTCGCCGATACCCCAGGAGCAACAGTGTCCCTAATTTGCTGGGAAGTGGCGGTGCGGTCCCCTACGGCACTGCGTAGGATCCTACGGTCTTGGCGTGCATCCGTGCGTCGCTGCGGTCCGGTCCCAGGTCGACGGGCACGTGCACCTTCCGCCGACCACTGGCGACAACATCGATGTACTGTGGAGACCTCACGCCCCACGTGTTGAGCAATTCGGCGGTACGTCCACCCGGCCTCCCGCATGCCCACTAATAAGTCCGTCAACTGCACATACGGTTCACGTCCACGCTGTCGCGGCATGCTACCAGTGTTAAAGACTGCGATGGAGCTCCGTATGCCACGGCAAACTGGCTGACACTGACGGCGGCGGTGCACAAATGGTGCGCAGCTAGCGCCATTCGACGGCCAACACCGCGGTTCCTGGTGTGTCCGCTGTGCCGTGCGTGTGATCATTGCTTGTACAGCCCTCTCGCAGTGTCCGGAGCAAGTATGGTGGGTCTGACACACCGGTGTCAATGTGTTCTTTTTTCCATTTCCAGGAGTGTAATTAGTAACCTTGTCTCGATTCACAGCCCAGCTACGAGCGGTGGTAATCTGCTTTATAGCCTACTCTCTGAACTAAAACGCTGGCTTAAATTCCCCGTATAGCAAAAAGTGTTTGACACGAACACACTTACACTCGAACATCCATTGAGCTGGTGTGTCAGCTCTTTCTGGCAGCAAAGTGTATCGCAGCAACTCATTTCATTCACAGAGCGGCGAAAGGGGAATGAAGGGAGGAGCAGCGGCAAATGAAATATCGCCATAAAGCAACAGCTTCATGACCACATCTAATTGGACTGTATTAACGAAGGCATTTCGCAGCTTAAAGCTAGTATACTCATCAATGGCCAGTGGTGTTTTAGAGTGCTATAAAGCGACTATGAATGTAACTCGTGTATCGTTTCAAAATCGACTAGTTTCCCAATAAGTATGCTACAACAACCTATCAGATGGCCTGTTACTGTCGAACACATGGTGTACTTTTTTATCACGATTGTCTCAATAAATTAGACACTTTCCTAGATTTCTCTATATCGGGCCAATTTCTTCGTCACTTACTAAGTTCAACGTTTACAGTAAACTCTGCTACAAAGTGAGTACTTTTTTTATGAGCTTTGTTGCTCACTGCACAGCCACGAGGGTCGCTCAGTAAGTAATGCAACATATTTTCTTGTCGGCCAGTTTCGGCGGCAAAAATGAGGAATTTGATGGGGGACATCGTGGAATATTCACGCTTCAGATCATGAAGATCTGATAGGCGGTGGCGCTGTATGTCGCCTTCAAAATGGTGTTCGTAACGGAGATAAGTCCAAGCAGAAAGCTATAACTGAGTTTCTTTTGGTGGAAAACCAGAGCATCGCAGATATTCATAACCGCTTGCAGAATTTCTACGGAGACCTGGCAGTGAAGAAAAGCACGGTGAGTCGTTGGGCGAGGCGCCTGTCATTGCCCGTGCCGGCCGACCGCACACAGCTTGACTCGTACAGTGTTTTAACAAGCGGACGCTTCTATTCGAAGTGACCGATGGATCACAATTAGACACCTCGTTGCACAGCTGGAAGTCTGTGTTGGTAGTGCTCACACACTCGTCCACCAGTTGGCATACTGAAAGGAGTGCGCGCGCTGGGTTCCCCGCCGGCCGGTCGGGGTGGCCGAGCGGTTCGAGGCGCTACAGTTTGGAACCGCGCGACCGCTACGGTCGCAGGTTCGAATCCTGCCTCGGGCATGGATGTCTGTGATGTCCTTAGGTTAGTTAGGTTTAAGTAGTTCTAAGTTCTAGGGGACTGATGACCTTAGAAGTTAAGTCCCATAGTGCTCAGAGCCATTTGAACCATTTTTCGGTTCCCTGCCGCCTAACACAAGACCATAAAGAGCAACGAAGGACCATCTGTGCAGAATTGCTTGCGCATTACAAGGCCGTCAACATTTTTATTGAGGCTCTTCACAGGTAGGTTACAGTACGCTTGTTCGCCCACTGCTTGAATACTGCTCAGCGGTGTGGGATCCGTACCAGATAGGGTTGATAGAAGAGATAGAGAAGATCCAACGGAGAGCAGCGCGCTTAGTTACAGGATCATTTAGTAATCACGAAAGCGTTACGGAGATGATAGATAAACTCCAGTGGAAGACTCTGCAGGAGAGACGCTCAGTAGCTCGGTACGGGCTTTTGTTAAAGTTTCGAGAACATACCTTCACCGAAGAGTCCAGCAGTATATTGCTCCCTCCTACGTATATCTCGCGAAGAGACCATGAGGATAAAATCAGAGAGTTTAGAGCCCACACAGAAACATACAGACAATCCTTCTTTCCACGAACAATACGAGACTGGAATGGAAGGGAGAACCGATAGAGGTACTTAGGGTACCCTCCGCCACACACCGTCAGGCGGAGTATGGATGTAGATGTAGATGTAGTAAAACATGGTTTCATTACTTCGAACCGGGAATATAACGGCAATTCATGGAGTGGCGCCACACCGCCTCTTTTCCGAAGGAAAAGTTCAAAGCCGCACCTTCATCCGCTAAAGTCGTGACAACTGTCTTCCGGGACTTAGATGGTGTTGCTCTGTTTGATGTCCTCCCTCATGGTGCAACGACCAGCTCTCAAGTGTACTGTGCGACCGTCAGGAAATCATAAAAACAACTTCAGTGTCTTCGTCACCGGAAAAGTTCAAACGAACTTCTCCTTCTCCGTCGCAACGCAAGTCCTCACACAGGTCTACGCACCCGAGAGGAGCTCACAAAACTCTACTGGATTGTTCTTCAGCATCCACCCTACAGCCCGGCTCTCGCTCCTTCCGACGCCCATCTGTTTCGGCCAATGAAGGATGCATTCCACGGCAAGCAGTACGTGGATGATAGGTTATACCAGGCGTTGGCTCCGACGCCAACGAGTAGAATACCATGCGGGCATGCAGGTCGTCCCAATAATGGCGTCACTTTGAACGGAGATTGTGTTGAAAATGGACTTTTGTAGCCAAAAGAATAGAGAATGATATGGTGTACTGGACTGCTGAGTAAAATCAAGCTGGTTTCGGAGAGAAAAACATGTTTTGTTACTTATTGAACACCCTTCGTAATATAACCTAAATCTGGACAGCCAGACGGATACTAAAACCACATAATGGTCTACGCCATCTCCTAGAGACCTTGGGACCAGCAAACATAGAGAAACAAAAGTCAACGTAAGCTAGAAAGAGATCGGAGACCACTCCCTTCCAGCCGCTGGGACGAACGTTTGACAATTTCATGTGTATCAGTGAACATTCGTTTTCAGTCATCAGTCTTCTGATTGGTTGGATGCTGCCCGACATGAATTACGATTTCGCATCCGGCACTAACTCCTCCTTCTCACACTAGCACTTGAAGCCTAAGGCCTCAGTTACTTCATGGTCGTATTCAAATATCCGTCTTCCCCTATAATTCTTACTCTCTACAAAAAATGGTACAAATGACTTTGAGCACTATGGGACTCAACATCTTAGGTCATAAGTCCCCTAGAACTTAGAACTACTTAAACCTAAATAACCTAAGGACATCACACACACCCATGCCCGAGGCAGGATTCGAACCTGCGACCGTAGCAGTCCCGCGGTTCCGGACTGCAGCGCCAGAACCGCTAGGCCACCGCGGCCGGCTTACTCTCTACATTTCGCCCTAGTACCATGGAGGTTATTCCCTGATGTAACACAAGTCCTAGCATCCCGTCCCTTCTTCTTGTCAGTTTTTTCTGTATGTGCCCTTCTTCCCCGATTTTGTTAAGTACCTCCTCATTCTTTATTGTATCGCCCCAACAAATTGTCGACATTCTCGTGTAGCAGTATATCTCAAACGCTTCAATACTCTTCTGTTTTCTTAACAACTGATTCACTTATATTGTTTGATTTCGATTGCGCAACAACATACCGTATAACTAAGCTAATTTTCCAGTTTTCCAACAACATATGACGCTTCACCTGTACTTTATTCTGAAAATTACTCTAAAGTATATTTCAGTGACTCGCTTTTTACTATACCATAAGACAGGTATCCAAAAGTACCATTTCTCTATTGATGGCAGGAAGACGGAATCTGGTTCGTCTGCTTGATGCCTCTGCTATATCCCGTTTCGAATCAGTTGACCAACAATCATCTATGAGGATTCGGCAGTTACGACTGAGTTCATGATTTCGTAAACATTTATGGAACTCGAATGACATCAGTTTTCTGCGAATTACGCTCAGGTGAATAAGCTACATTAATCTCTTATTATGAGCAACAAAACACCTTTTGAAAATGTGACTGTCGCACGTCCCGATGAAAGAAACAGTTTGAGCTCATGTTCCGTCTATGCAGCTAACTGAAGGCAGTTTGTTTTTGCAATACGCGTTTCGCTTCTTTTAGTTGTAAAGCATCTTCAGTGACGATTTCCAGCGCTGTAGGACATGTGTGTGGTCCTGTAGATGTGTTCATTCGTCTACATACTCTAGTATTTGAGAATGAGAGCACTTAGCGACAGTACTGGGGCAAGGGGGATGCTACCCCACATTCAGTTGTTGCCAGATGTATCCAATATGGCGGTGATGACGTCATCCAAGATGGCGTTGTGTAGACTTGGCAACAGTGCATGACATCATCCAAGATGGCAGATTTTGGAGGGAAGATAGGACAATTGGGCTACCTCCACTAACCTAGAAAAATTAGTGGGAAGTTCAAATACCAACAGGATGATGCACCACATCCCGTTTATCTCAACTAAGCAAAGAAAATCACAGGAAGATTGCCCACTTGGCCTACCTCCAATAACCAAAGTCACCCGACTGCAACATCTTTCTACAAACTGGCACCAACTGTTAAATTTAAGCGGTAAAGATAATTCAATTCCCATATGACTACTAAGCTAACAAAATGGCGCGAAAGAAAAGACACTTGTACTAACCTCAGTCGCCAGACTGCCACCACCTCCTAAGGATTCGTGGGAAAAAGACTTGGACATAAGACTTTATTTAAACAATTCCATCCAGGTGTGTTCACCACAAGGTCAGGACTCCAACTGACTTAGTACACATCGCCACCACCAGAGGGCACTCTCATCGGTGACGTAATCCAGGATGGCGACACCCAACCTATTCACCAAGAGCTCTGGACTCCAACTGACTTAGTACACAGTACAAGCACCAGAGGGCACTACCGTGATATCAGGTGATGACGCAAGTACCGTTATTCAAGATGGCAGCATACAATGTGTTCACCACGTGGCCTAGTACATATTCACACCACCATAGTGGGCTACTGTGGACCTGGAATGAATTTTCGCGAATACCATGCCCACCTGGATTTGGAAGGAAATAGTTAAAGTCTACACCACGATCCTCGACCGACCGACACTCCCTTTACCGACCCATGTTGGCGGGCTAACGTGCACTAACGTGTACTAACGTGCACAGTGCATGACGTCATCGAAGGTGGTGGGGGTAAATGGCTGGAAACCACCCTTCCTATGCTAAACATAAGTCTTTATTTTGCAGCCAGTGTCTCCACCACGAGATCTAGACTCCACGTGACCTAGTACACACTACTGCCACCAGATGGTGCTGTCATCCCTCATGTGATGTAATCCAAGATCTTGGTCTGGAGGGGAAAATAGCGTGAAAATGACTCAGGCTGCCCTGGGCTGCTGGATAGAGTAAGGAAGGAGTGCACTGTATTTATTTTCGAACATTTTATTTAGCCATTGAGTATATTTATCACACTCGCGCAAAAGACTTGCCCTAAAGTGCTTGCCTTCACAATATACAGTCTGAAGACACGCAAACAACTCCAATTTTCTGAAACAATTTCAGTACAGACCTGCAAACTGCTCCTAAATAATACAGCACAGTGATGTGTAGACATGCTAAGTACTCGTAAAGTGTCCAAATAGCGCATATCACAGCCTACAGACATGCTTGCAAAATAATGCAATCAATGTGCACAAGCACCTCCTGCCATACCCTGTCCACAGGACCAGGAAGTGACGTGGCCGTCAACCATTAAAACCACGCACAGGCCCGTGCTCCGGTCCCGTAAGCACCGGGGCGGCCACATCCCTTTCATTATTCATTTATGACAAATTAGTATCCAAATACGTGTTCACCTATACGCCGGTGCAGACGCCCCTGGGACGGGCACAGCCGCGAGCTGACGTTTGATGCATGTGAAAGTTCCCTCTAACGGAACATACGAGCTGCGTTCAGCCGTGTGTACCCACGAAACGTCCACGTCGCGACCCACCATTTAAAATGTTCTCAATCTTATTCTTACGTCACATGGCTTTGTAAAAAATAACAGCCAACTCCACCTCTCGGCAATTCTATACTGTCCCAGAAATAGTTAACGCTCGCTTTCTACATGTCTCAGCTTGTATGCACGCAAATTCTTTCTCTAACAGAACCTGTTTTCGAAAATAACATCGAATTCACTCATCCCAGCACACCTAACGTGATACCCTTCCTGCTCTCAACATACGCAAACGTCCTCAACGCTATGTAGAGGCTCCTATATCCCAGCACAAAGGATGTGAATCAGTCGAGCATTATTATTCGCTCTTATCGAATTTACCCATCGTATTACTGATACCTCCGATATCGGGGCACTGTCTGCCTTTTTTCCTTATGCAGACGAGACTTTCAGCGTTTGTTTTACACCATATTGCATCGACAACTAGACTTCGCAAAGTGCCATTGATATCGTCAAATACGCAAAGAGTCTTACTCAATTACACTGCTCTCTCACTAAGAACAGGAGCTTGAATATTGAGCTACAACACTACATGATAGAATGAACTTCAAGTGGTATATTTCAAGGGAAGGATTTCACATACATTAACGTAAATAAACGTGTACTAACGTGTACTATCGTGCACTCGTTACCCCTCAGCACAATCGCATTACTGTTTCTACTCCGAACCTGCTTCGTTGCTCTGCTCGCTTTTCTACGCACATCTCCAGACTCAGGGATTACAAGAACATGCATATTTCCACCATAATATTGTAACAATACGAGTCAAGATAGATGTAACGGAACTTGAATAGCGTATTTGCTTCTATTGGTTACGGTAGAGAGATCGATCTTTCGGTCCTGTCTGTATATTTATATAAAATATTGCATGAATAAAGGCTGGGCGAGTGTAAAACTATCGTTAAAAACGCTTGCCTCGCGATTTGTTACGATTTGGTCCGTCATAATAATAATAACATGCTTTTGAGTACAATTAAGATATAACAGCGATACCTGTTTAGTGTTATTGGAAATAATAAGTAGTAATTTAATGAGTAAGGTAGCCGATCCTATAAGAAGAGGTAAAATTGGGCATATTGAGGTGTTTTGCTTTATAGCGACGAAGCCGATGATACGGCGTCATTTTTTTCGTTTATTCTTAGAAATAAACAAGTAAAGAAGTGCTAACTGTGCGTTGTGAAAAAATATAGGGACGAGTTTTAAATAACTATGGTGTACGATCAGAGTAACAAAAGGACATTTAGTTACACGAAATCGCGGATAGCGAAGTGTGGTCAGTTCCGGGATAAATCTATACGCATCTCACGAGGGACGCGGTATTGAGACCGTTTTTTTTAAAATTATATCGCGGAGAGCTGGCTCCAATTGATGAAAAGGGGAAAAACGTTAAGTTTTACGCGAACTCTTAATAATAGCGGATCGGAGAGAAAAGTATGTAAATGTCTTACGCCTAACAAACATTCGTGGAGGGTGGTGGCTAACCTAGAAGAGTTAATAACAAAATACTGTATCATTATCATTGACTGTTGGTGTAGAGCAACCAAAACTGTTCATCAAAGGGTTTCGATGGAAGTTGGGATTTAGGGATCAGGCACTCGCATATACTCCACATCAGAGTGTGAATGAGTGGTGAATGTGAAATAAAACTGTGATCAAAGTTACGTTAAATAAAACAGAAGAAACAAGACAGTTTGGTCGTATCTATTATTATTCCATAAACTAACATTTCTTATCGTTGTACGAAGCCTTTATAGACGATCTTTATGACAATTTGCTTCGAAGGGATCTCGCTACGAGTTAAGTTTTGGGGACCTGGTCAAGAAGGGGTAGTTCGTAGATCCTAACTACTGCAGCTATTCTGGAATCAGGTGCTACCGTGACCGTTGTGTGTTGTCAAAGATTTAACGTTACCATATCTCATGCTCTAAGATCGACGCGCCTTTACACTTGGTATAACGGTGCCTCACGGCAACAACGACAACGCCGACGATGAAGGAAGATACGGTTGAATATTATACCATTTTCGCGGTACTTCTCGATATCAAGCCCTAGGCAGCATCCTACCGATCGCTAGCGCAACATAATTCCCAAGATACAGACTGAAAATTATTTCTCTACAAACCCCAAACAAGCGAGGTGCAGCGTGCTGTAAACCACTGAGTAACTAGAAACAAATACAGGAAACTGATATTTCCACTCTCGAATACCTATGTCGGTGATGTAACAGATTCCATATTACCCCTATAATTTACAAGCCAGCTAAGGTCTTTCCCATGTCTAGAGAACAGGCAAACGTGTCTTCCACATGCTAGAAGCAGTCAACCAAACAATTCCCTTAGGAAGGAATAACGACTGTCCAGCGCAAACGCACCTTCATACTCAATCTTCTCAACTTTCCACTTGCTGACGAAAGCTGCCCAACACATATGTATTAGTTCGCAATTTGTTCGTCTAGAGGATGGCAAAGTTAACTCAGATACATTCCTACACCCAACAGGCCTCTGCATTCGGACGGATGCTGCCGTTATCGCGAAACGTGAATGATTCCCATCACAGGCCATGCATACACGGAATCATTCAAAAATGTTCAAATGTGTGTGAAATCTCATGGGACTTAACTGCGAAGCTCATCAGTCCCTAAGCTTACACACTACTTAACCTAAATTATACTAAGGACAAACACACACACCCATGCCCGAGGGAGGACTCGAACCTCCTCCGGGACCAGCCGCACACGGAATCATTCTAGAAAACCGGTAACATATATTTTTTATCATTATACTTAGAATTAAATGTTACGATTGCGGTCTCAATTAAACGGCATTCAACAACAAACTAAGTATCGGAAATACACCCTGCTGTCGGAAGTGGCTCTGGAAATAGAAATATCACTACCATTCTTTTGAGTTGACATACTATTCCCTTTGCTATCACAGTACTCCAAGTCAAATCCATACTCTCCTTATTTGGTCATTTCCTTCCCAAAAACATATTCTTTATAAGGCTGATGCTCAAACGCGAACCTATCACCCATCTCCTACTACTACTAAGTATAATAGTTCGTCAATAACTCAGTGTCTACGACACTAAATAAAACTGAGAGAAAATCAGCGATCAGTCGAAACGTGTAATAAGTATTTTCTTGCGAGTGGTACCACTCTGTCTTAGAAAGATAGACTTAATCGGTCAAATGTTAAAAAAAAAAAACCCAGATCGCACCAACTACTGTTACGTCACTGCCACAAGCGGTCTCGGTTCTACAGGTGTGCAGTGGTATTGATGTTAAAGATTATATACTTGCTTTATAAATCTAGGTACGACATTACTTCTGAATGAGGTGGTTTTTTGTCCAGACAAATACTGAGACGGTGATCATAGGAATGTGTATTATCAGACCAATTCGTAGCCCATGATGCAACCTCGTGATAAAATCGGTGAATTTTGTAAGTCATTCGGCTGAGAAACGCGGTATGTGACCGGTATTTGCAACTCCATCACTCCGCTAAATATTTATCCAGTACGTGTAACGTATTCTGTCTCGATACCATGTCAGAGGTCCCGTTATACACTCCTGGAAATTGAAATAAGAACACCGTGAATTCATTGTCCCAGGAAGGGGAAACTTTATTGACACATTCCTGGGGTCAGATACATCACATGATCACACTGACAGAACCACAGGCACATAGACACAGGCAACAGCGCATGCACAATGTCGGCACTAGTACAGTGTATATCCACCTTTCGCAGCAATGCAGGCTGCTATTCTCCCATGGAGACGATCGTAGAGATGCTGGATGTAGTCCTGTGGAACGGCTTGCCATGCCAATTCCACCTGGCGCCTCAGTTGGACCAGCGTTCGTGCTGGACGTACAGACCGCGTGAGACGACGCTTCATCCAGTCCCAAACATGCTCAATGGGGGACAGATCCGGAGATCTTGCTGGCCAGGGTAGTTGACTTACACCTTCTAGAGCACGTTGGGTGGCACGGGATACATGCGGACGTGCATTGTCCTGTTGGAACAGCAAGTTCCCTTGCCGGTCTAGGAATGGTAGAACGATGGGTTCGATGACGGTTTGGATGTACCGTGCACTATTCAGTGTCCCCTCGACGATCACCAGTGGTGTACGGCCAGTGTAGGAGATCGCTCCCCACACCATGATGCCGGGTGTTGGCCCTGTGTGCCTCGGTCGTATGCAGTCCTGATTGTGGCGCTCACCTGCACGGCGCCAAACACGCATACGACCATCATTGGCACCAAGGCAGAAGCGACTCTCATCGCTGAAGACGACACGTCTCCATTCGTCCCTCCATTCACGCCTGTCGCGACACCACTGGAGGCGGGCTGCACGATGTTGGGGCGTGAGCGGAAGACGGCCTAACGGTGTGCGGGACCGTAGCCCAGCTTCATGGAGACGGTTGCGAATGGTCCTCGCCGATACCCCAGGAGCAACAGTGTCCCTAATTTGCTGGGAAGTGGCGGTGCGGTCCCCTACGGCACTGCATAGGATCCTACGGTCTTGGCGTGCATCCGTGCGTCACTGCGGTCCGGTCCCAGGTCGACGGGCACGTGCACCTTCCGCCGACCACTGGCGACAACATCGATGTACTGTGGAGACCTCACGCCCCACGTGTTGAGCAATTCGGCGGTACGTCCACCCGGCCTCCCGCATGCCCACTATACGCCCTCGCTCAAAGTCCGTCAACTGCACATACGGTTCACGTCCACGCTGTCGCGGCATGCTACCAGTGTTAAAGACTGCGATGGAGCTCCGTATGCCACGGCAAACTGGCTGACACTGACGGCGGCGGTGCACAAATGCTGCGCAGCTAGCGCCATTCGACGGCCAACACCGCGGTTCCTGGTGTGTCCGCTGTGCCGTGCGTGTGATCATTGCTTGTACAGCCCTCTCGCAGTGTCCGGAGCAAGTATGGTGGGTCTGACACACAGGTTCAAAAATGGTTCAAATGGCTCTGAGCACTATGGGACTCAACTGCTGTGGTCATAAGTCCCCTAGAACTTAGAACTAGTTAAACCTAACTAACCTAAGGACAGCACACAACACCCAGCCATCACGAGGCAGAGAAAATCCCTGACCCCGCCGGGAATCGAACCCGGGAACCCGGGGACACACAGGTTGAAACACGCATGTTGTGCGGCAGCGATGCTGAGACATTGTAGAATCTCTGACCAGAGCAGTTGCGCTCGACTCGCAGTAGCGAGCAGTCAGTCAGTCTGCAGTAGTCATTCCTCAGTAGTGCTTGGAGTCTGTGAGTAGCAGTAGTGGAGAGCAGTCGGCGGGCGTCGGCACCGCAATGGTCGAGATACAGGATAAGGTATATTGTTAATCAGACTCCCGCTCAACTAGCAATATTAATTAAGTGTAATTTTCTGTAAAAATCGCCCCCAATAATAATTTTGATTTTTTTTTGAAAGCAATTTTTTAACAAAAGTATCATTTGATTCCCTTGCATTTCCTTAAACAAAAAAATTTCAGTTAACTTCAAAAAAATTTAGTTATGGCGATACATCTATTGCAAGCTGTGCCGCAGAATAAGAGCAGAATTTTGACATGCAGTTTTAATAAGGTAAGAAATTTATTCTGAATTCGCACAGGGCAAACACCGACATTTCGGTTTAATTGACTTTTGGTTATCACTGTAGTTTCATTGCCATGAGATTATCGTTCATTATTTTATGGGAACTTGTACTTGAGTCAGATAGCGAGCTTTCATTTAATTGTCATTGTTATTAATATTTTTGCGGGAAGGTTACGCTTGGCTCCATTTCCATTAAGTAATGTCATTTAAAATTTTTGTGGGGAGGTTACACTTGGCGACACCCAGTCCAGGATCGTATTTCGTTGAGAATTTTTTGAAAAACAGTCAGATATCTGCTCTTATTTGCTTAAATATAATTATAATTTGGCGCAACGCTTTTACTAATTTGTGAGTTTCTTTCCTCAGATCATCGGCAATTCGTTGCTCTGTTGTATTTGAGTGTTGATTTTTGCATTGTGTTTATTTGCTTTGTGATTTATTGTGACTATTGTAAAAATGCCGCGAAAGACTATTAATAGTACGTCGCGAGGTGTAGTGAACGAATTTACCGACTTAAACAACGTGACCGATAGTACTAGTGACACGCAGTGTAATGATGACAATCCTGCGTTCACTGACAATCAATGCGTTCCAACCACTAATGATGACTTTTGTCTAAATGATGAACAAACGAACTCGGTTATGTCCTCTGTTAATTTGACGACAATCGATGACGAGGGACGCTCTGTTGTAATGAGCGCTGCCCAGCTTAACACACCCGGTTTGGAAAATTCAAATAACGTACAGACAAATTTCTCTAATGAAAATGAGCAGGATACACAAAGTACGCCGGATTTATTTAATTCCGAAATAGTGTCTGACAGTGTACATCCGACTGACAAACCTTTTTGTACATCTCAGAATAACCAAATGGTTACAGAAAGCCGGACAATTCCAGGTCCACCATTAAACAGCACGGAGAATAGAGTAGGTAATAATGGATTGGAACAATTTATGGCAAGATTGCTACAACAACACAGTCAAAATCTTATACAACACTTTAAAGAAGATAACAAACAACTTAGGGAACAGAACAAACAAGATAATGAAAATCTCAAACAACACTTAAATGAAAAATTAGATAACAATTCCAGACAGTTAAATGAAAAATTAGATAACAATTCCAGACAGTTAAGTGAACAAATTAGAGCCGTTGCCGCGCAGTGCCATGACACTAAGGAACAGTTACGCGAGGAAATCGAGGCTTGTTCGCGAAAAAGTAGCGAAGAAATTAAGTCTGTTGCTCAGGAATTAAGGGAATTGCAAACAGCAGCAACAGAAACACTCAGAGACGAAATTAGCGGAGTCGCTAAACAATGCTCTGAAAAAGCTACACAATTACGCGACGAGTTTAAAGCAATGACGGTAGAACTTTCGCGCACAATGGATGAAAAGATTGACGCGAAAATCGACCAACAGAATACACAAATTAACGAACGTCTTAGTCTTCACATACAGAACAGTGATACGCGTTTCCGCAAATTTATTGATGATCAAAATAAAGTCAAACGTCAAGTCATGGAAACAATCACTGCACAGAGACAAGAAGACAAACGTAAGATATTTGCGAAGGCAAAAACATATGTAGACCATAATATTGCCACAGTGTCCGACGAAATTAATACATTCAAACAGTCGAACACAGAATTACGTGACGAAATTTCGGATCTTAAATCAAAAACAGATACACACACAATAGATATTCAAACAGTGACCGACAGACTCGAACAATTAGAACTAACACAGGATTCCGATGTCGTCAAAGCTGACGTTAGAAAACTGAACGAAACTACACGTAAATTGCAAAACCAGATTAATGCCACTGACACTAAAACCGATGATCAGGTAAAAATACTGACTGAAAAATGTGATGAATTGGCCAGTCGTATTGATGTCATCGAAAGTACTAATGACAATAAATCAGACGATACTTCACCGGTTTCATTTAATCAAACACCGGAATTTCAAAATCTACAGCAGACTATTAATGAAATTGATTCGTCTAATAACATGTTGCGCAGAAAGTTGTCTAGTTTACAACAGGAAGTAACAGAAATGAAAAGTATTTCAGTTAATAACGCATCACAGCAGACGCCACTTTTCGAACATTTGTCAGACTCGCGCAGCGCGCATAATTTGAGCAATCTACAGAGAGTACGGGACTTAGATTCCGAACAACCACAGTTCAATAGATTCTCTTACAATCCTGAACCTGTTCCATCACACAGAGATGATAATTTCGACTACAAACATTTTCTGTCAGTGAGAAAGTTTAAAGTGTTTAAAAACGACAGAACACAGATTCACCCGCTAGATTGGATCCAACAATTTAGCTTTGCTTTTCCACCGACTTGGCCCGTTACGCATAAACTTGAATTTATTTGCAGCTTTCTGGAAGGCGAACCGGCAACTCGTATGAGGCCGATCGCGAGACAATGTTACTCAGTAGAAGAATTTCAGAATGCTTTTCTATCAGCGTATTGGTCGAAGACGACACAGCGCGGAATTAAAGATCAGTTAATCAGTTTACCGAATTATGAGAACTCCAATTTTCCCAGTGTGACGCAATTTTTTGAGCACATGGTCCAACAGAACCAGTATTTAAGTGAACCCTATAGTGAATCTGCACTTATTCAATTATGTATCTCTAAATTACCACGATCATTAAGAGTGTCACTTCTAACGGGTCAACAAAAAGAAAATATTTCGGCATTCAGGGATCTGCTGCAGCTTTTAGAAGTGCAGCAATCAGATTATTCTTTCGTAAACAAAAATTTTTCATATAACAACCAAGGCCAACAGACGTACAGCAATTATGATCAGACACGTAATTTCAATAGGAAAAATAACAGACGCTTTAGGAACGACAACTACCAGAACTTTAACAGCAGACAAAATTCTCATTATCAACATCATCAAAACTTTCAGCAACAGGAACCACCTTTTAGTAACAATAGACGTTTTCCACCACAACAGCATGAAAGTCAGCCGGTTGGAATACATAACCAACAATGTAATGCACAAGGTCAACTCAACTACAATGTTTCGCCATGTGCACGTATAGTCCCTGATACAACAAATAGTAACGCACGGCAGCAAGGAAACAACTATGTACAAAGAAGACAGTATTTCAATTCCTATCGCAATGCACCGTATAGGAATGACTATTACGACAGGCGTAAAAATAATGACGAGAATTTTCAGCGTACATCTAACAACAGTCGATCATACCAACAGCAAAATTATCCACAAGAACCTATTCTCATGAATGAACCCGACAGTAGGTATCATCCAGAGCGTAATACGTCTGGAAGAAGTAATAGAACTGTTCAAATTGTAGAAATGCCACAACATCCTCCTGATAATAATAACACGTCAGATAGAATCTGACTAGATACTGTACAGGACGCATCTTCCAATAACACAAGCACTACTTTTGACACGCAAAATGTTGTTCACGAAAATGTAATTACTTTCGACGACATCCGAGACACTCTTTTGCAGGAAAAACCAATTGTTCAGAAAACCATTTCACATCCTGTCATCGAAATTAAAATAGGTTCATCGAAATTTTCAGCAGTAATTGATTCTGGGTCACCTATGTCAGTCATTAATGAGGAAACTTTTAACGAGTGTAACAAAGAGAATACGTATCCCACATTACCTTTAGGCAAAACCAAAGTGAAAGGAGCAGTATCAAGTAAAGGTGTTGACGTTAAATTACAGACGCATTTATCATTTTGCATTGGAGGTCATACTTTTCATTCAAATTTTTGGATTGTTCCCTTGTTGACAACAGACGTTATTTTAGGCATGAACTTCCTGGTACAACACGACGCAGTGGTCGATTTTCAAAATTCTTATTTAATGTTGAAGGACGAAAATGTACAATTGGCTTTAGAGTTTCAGCATTCATTATCTGCGGAAGAACAAACAATTAACTGTACAGAGCTCATTTCAGCAACACGTAACATAGACTGTAAGCCCGCATTGTTCACAGACACGTACGTACATAACTATAATACTCCAGACGAAGCTGACTACGACGTTATGCAGATGATTTCAGATAAAGTTAAACAAAGCAGTGCAAATTCAGACGACGAACGAACGCAGTTACACAAAATTCTTTTACAGCAAGCTCCAGTTTTCGACAACATTCCTGGTACTATGTCCGGATTTATGTACGAATTTCAGGTCAAACAACACGACACATTTAAAGCTAAGCATTATCCCATTCCGTATATCCATCGAGAACAAGTTAAAAAAGAGTTGCAGGATATGCTCGACCAAGGAATTATAGAACCAGCAGTTAGTCCGTACATAAACCCACTACATATTGTTAAGAAAAAAGATGGCTCACTTCGCCTCGTACTTGATTCACGTCACATTAATGACATTATTATTAATGAAACAGATCGACCACAGACATTAGAAGAACTACTACAGAAATTTCATGGTACAGCTATTTATTCTACATTAGATTTGAAATCGGGATTTTGGCAAATTCAACTTCATCCAAATTGCAGAAAATATACAGCTTTTCTCTGTTTTGGCGACTGTTATCAATTTTGTAAATTACCGTTCGGCTTAACTATTTCTTCTGCTGCTTTTATTCGCGGTTTGAACACAATACTTCCGACAGAACTGAAAGACAGAATTACGACGTACGTAGACGACATTCTTATCGCAGAAGCTAATTGGTCTGAACACAATCTGATTCTTGAACAACTGTTGCAAACTTTTCATGCACAAGGACTTACAGTGAATCTCAGTAAATCACATTTTGGTAAAACTTCTATAAAATTTCTTGGACACGTAATTTCAGCAGAAGGCATTGCGCCTGATCCAGAAAAACTTCAAGCTCTACGTGACATTACTGTTCCCACAACGAAGAAACAATTACGCAGCTTTTTGGGGTTAATTAACTTTTTTCGCAAATTTATTCATCATTCTGCTTTAGACACGCCTAGATTATGCCAATTAACAGGTAAAAACACTATTTGGTCTTGGGATAAGCAAGCACATTCTGAATTCGTGAACCTGAAACATGCTTTGTTGAATGCTCCACTTTTATCGCACCCAGATCTTACTCGAAATTTTTCTATTGCCACCGACAGTTCCAACACAGCTTTAGGCGTACACATTTTTCAGGAAATTGAAGAAGATGGCTCTACAGTAATTAAAAACATCGCATTTGCAAGCCGCATTTTGTCACCTGCTGAACGAAATTATTCCGTTACTGAATTAGAAACGTTATGTGTTGTATGGGCTTTTACGAGATTTCGGCACTTTCTTTATGGCAGACACACGACTGTTTACACAGATCACAGAGCTATTCAATTTTTACTTTCAGCTAAATTCACTCACGACAGACTAAGCAGATGGAAGCTATATTTACAGGAATTTAATTTTACGATAGTTCACATTCCCGGCACACAAAACGTTATAGCAGACGCACTTTCGCGTTCTCTCAGCAACAATCAGCAAGACGTAGCAACCAACTTTTGCAAAGCAAATTTCAGCGTCATGTACATTCAGCAAGTTGCATTTGAAAATTTTATTTCATCGTCATTACAGGACATAGCACGAGAGCAAAGCAAAGACAATGTGTGGAAAGAAATTAAACACCTTTGGGAAGATAAGAATAATGTTACGATTAGGAACCACTACACTGTACGCAATGACATTCTGTTTCGCCGCTCTCATCCAGACAGCAACAATTGGTTACTATGCATTCCTGACGAACTGGTTAACAAATTAATATGGTACACTCATTTAAGTTATGCACATTACGGAGCCAGAAAATGTTTTCTTATACTGAGACAGAACTGTTATTTTACAAATATGGAAAAACGTATACGACGAGTTTTAGCGTCATGTAAAATTTGCCAGAAAGCTAAGTCTGACACAACTTCACACATTCCTCCATTATATCCCATTATACCTGTTAAATTAAGACATATGGCCGCAGTAGACATTTTTGGTCCAATTCCGAGAACTAACAGAGGTTTTTGCTACATCTTTGTCGCTGTTGAACTCACTTCAAAATTTGTTACCTTCACTCCGTTACGCAAAGCTACTGCTAAAACTGTTTCGAAAGCATTTGTAAAGCATTTCTTATTTCATGTAGGGCATGTGATGAAAGTAATTTCTGACAATGGATCACAATTTCGTTCTGTCATATGGACACGCATGTTACGAGCTAGAAACATTTCTCCGATTTATATATCCAAGTACCACGCCTCTTCGAACCCTTGTGAACGACTAATGAAAGAAATTGGTAAACTGTGTAGAATATACTGCCACAAAAGACATGTTAATTGGGACACACACATACACTCATTCCAAGATGTAATTAATTCCATTCCAAATGAATCCACTATGCTATCTCCGTCTGTAATACTGAAAAACGTTGAACCACCAAACAAAATCAAAGAATTAGTAACATTTCCTACATCTCGTCGATTACGACACCACGAAATAATTGACATTGCGCTGAACAACATCAAACGTGCCGCAGACCGCCGGAGAAGACAGCAAAAACAGGTTTGTAGACACCGAGATTTTCACGTTGGACAGAAGATATTAGTACGTACACACTATTTATCCAGCAAATTAAAAGGTAAGTGCAGTAAATTTGAACTTCTATACGCAGGTCCATATCGGATTCGCAGCATTCCTCACCCCAATGTTGTACACGTCGAAACTCTGAGAACCAGAAAATCGAAAGGCAACCATCATGTGTCAAACATTAAACCCTTTATCGAATGAAACCACTTTACGATGTAACATGCTATGAGGCAGTTTACACATTTTATGACCACTTATGCAATTATATTCACATGACTAATTACTGATGATTATCGTATTTTTTCTTGGCAAGTGCCCGGCAAGGTAAGGTTAGCAGGTCGCTTTTCTTGTCGTTACACATCAGACCGTGCATATTTTCCAGATGAACTTACACATTTTGTGACCACTTATGCAATTACATTTATGTGACTACCTATTGATGATTATCGTATTTTTTCTTGGCAAGTGCCCGGCAAGGTAAGGTTAGCAGGTCGCTCTTCTTGTCGTTACACACTAGACCGTGCATTTTTTCAGATGAACTTACGCATTTCATGAATAATTATGCAATTCTCTATAATGACGCATTAATTTTATCAAATTCTCTCTCCATTGAAGTCTTTAATTATCGCATCTATTAACTACACTACATATAAGCTGAACACAACGAATGTCACATTTTGTCTTTCTTATGTATGTACGATTGTTTTTATGTTTTGTTTGTATGCACTGTGAACTAGTTAAGATATAACACACACCATTTGACTTTGACATTTTGCCTTGTGATATCTCAACATCATGACTGTTTTACATTTTCCTTTTTTGCTGCTGCATTACGATATTCTCTGTACACTTTTTGCCTTTAAACACTGTCTGTGCTTTAAGATATTACGTTTTCTGTCATGTTATGTTGTATGCTTAATTGAGTCACCATTAACCAGTCACTATTTAATGGGTATATGATTTAAATGCAAGACATTAATCTTTGTTCATCAATTTCAGAAATAAATGATGCGTACAGGAAATGAATTAAACAGAAGTGGGAATTTCACCTATGGAATAAACGAAAGAAGATGCAATAAGCTAATGAGGACGAGTAAATGGATCAGAATTAACAAGCATTAACCAGAATATATTATACACATCGCAGAATAGCAGTCTTAACTAATTTTTTCTTTCAGAATACAAAGCGATTGATGCAAGCTGTCAGACAGAACTACACATTTTAGTTTTAAGTGATGAAATATGCTAGGGATTAGGAATAGTTGTGTGATGAATAATGAAATGATTTTTGCAGATGATAATGAATGCTGATAATGAACAATGATGAAGAATATGGTACTATGAATAATGAAGTTTTTGTTTACAGGTGATGATAATGATGGAGTTATGATGATATGAATAATGAAGTTTTTTCTTTACAGATGAGGATAATGTTGAAGTTATGTATTTATGCTATGTAGTTATTTAAGTATTTGTTGCAGTTTACTTTGACAGCAGGTGTTATATTGCGTAGTAGGATGACTGAAGGTTTTGGAAAGGACAGCTATGGAACACATTTTTTATACACATTTCACTACCTGTTAATTCGAAGTTCACTACTTTTCAGCATAGTCTGCGTTTCTTCTTTCAGCTCAATAATCCATTTTGTATTTTTCTTTCAGGAGAAGCTTTTTATGATACTTACTAAACTTGTTACTTATTATACCTGTTCTAGTACTTGCATTTTATTTTTTTTTACCCATTTGTGTCTATCGTTATAAATGTGATCACATTTACTACCTTGTGTCACAACCTTGGTACAGCTGACTCATGACGAATGACGTTACACAATCTTTTCATTTATAGGAACAACCTAGAAGCAATTTTTTTCCTCTTTTTTTTCTTCTTGCTTTCCCGTATAATTAGCTAAAGCAATGTATTGCTAGCACAAAAACAAAATGTATCACCAGTCCCATATAATGTCACTAGTTTATAAGAATTCTGGATAATACTGAAATATGTATTAATTATGCCATTAATTAGCTCTTGTTTTTAATAATGATTTTAGTAAATGGCCACTGAGTGCCAATAATTAGTGTCACTTACTGAAATATGTATTAATTATGCCATTAATTAGCTCTTGTTTTTAATAATGATTTAGTAAATGGCCACTGAGTGCCAATAATTAGTGTCACTTACTGAAATATGTATTAATTGTCATTAATTAACTACTGTATTTAATTTTTACTTCATGTCTTCAATAATGGGCCACTGAGTGCCAATAATTAGTGTCACATAATGAACTATGTATTAATTGTCATTAATTAGGTATTGTATTCAATTTTGACTTCATGTCTTTAATAATAGGCCACTGAGTGCCAATAATTACTTGTAAATATGTCATTTGAATGAGGAAAGATGTTTTGTAATACTCCATACTTGATGGCCACTGATTGCCACTCTTGTCTGTAAATTAATTAATGAACATTTTTCTGTAATACTACATTCATGGTACAGAAATGTTCAATAACTGAGCTATGTATGCCGCATACTACTTATGTAATCACCTATTAAGAATTGTCTGTTAGTTAATGTCCTTTAACTTCTGAGCTAACTACCCTGACTTACTGTAATATCCATTTGTCCTATACATCCTCCTAATCATGGAGCACTATATTTGGTTTTTGCACGAATTCTACGTTGGTGTGCCGCTTCTTAAAAGCGTGGTGTTGACACGACATGCTGTCCACCACCGTAAGCGATGAAGACGTTATTATGGTCCCACTGTTTGGTGTACCTGGTATACTGCCAAATGATAAGTATGGAATACTACTACGACGTTTCACTGTCTTGATACGCTGATAAATACTTCTGGGAACGGAACTGCAGATTGTATCACTTAGTTGTGATTCTGTGGAAAGATATGGACTTTCAGTGCAGCTATGTGCAAACTAAAGTGCTACAACCATGATGCAATCCTTCCTTTCCTATCCTAATAGTGAAAATCATTTTTTTACTAACACCATTTATGGTCATGGCCTATACATTTTTTCTCGATTTGTTGAACTCTAGTGCGAGTACACTTGTGTCACTTGTCGACACGATTTTTGCCATTTGTTGTCAAAATACTAAAGACATTTTCGATTTGTTTTGAAGTGCAGTATGTGTGCACTCTTGTCTTCTATATTGTATATACTTTTTGTGATTTGATGATTTTTTCTACTCTTGCGTTTATTTGTTATAAAAATGTTCAAAAGTTTTCAGTGCATGTGCACTTATGTGAATATGTTTTCAACTGAACTACAGTGCCTGTGCACTCTTCTCAATTTTCGATATGATTTGTGTTCATTCTGTATACCTTTTATGATTTATGTCATTTGTTACTCTTGTATATACATTTCGTCTTTTACTGATATGTTCTCCACTGCAGTGCATGTGCACTCATGACACTTGTCAACATGATTTTTTTTTTTTTGCCTGTTATGAAACTGCTAAAGAATTTTTCAGTGTGTGTACACTTTGTTATCTGTCAAATAATTTGTATATACATTTTTCCTGATTTGTTTTGTACTTATATTTTGTCTTGTCTGTAATGTTTTGTAATCGGTGCATGCGCACAACATTTAATTCATGTGATACATCTAAATATTTTGTAAATGTTAATTAATTAAAAGAAAAATTTGTTACGATGGCAAGTCCAAATGACTCACCATCGCTGCCAAATTTTTGCCCCCCCAGTGGAGGGTTATGAAACACGCATGTTGTGCGGCAGCGATGCTGAGACATTGTAGAATCTCTGACCAGAGCAGTTGCGCTCGACTCGCAGTAGCGAGCAGTCAGTCAGTCTGCAGTAGTCATTCCTCAGTAGTGCTTGGAGTCTGTGAGTAGCAGTAGTGGAGAGCAGTCGGCGGGCGTCGGCACCGCAATGGTCGAGATACAGGATAAGGTATATTGTTAATCAGACTCCCGCTCAACTAGCAATATTAATTAAGTGTAATTTTCTGTAAAAATCGCCCCCAATAATAATTTTGATTTTTTTTTGAAAGCAATTTTTTAACAAAAGTATCATTTGATTCCCTTGCATTTCCTTAAACAAAAAAATTTCAGTTAACTTCAAAAAAATTTAGTTATGGCGATACATCTATTGCAAGCTGTGCCGCAGAATAAGAGCAGAATTTTGACATGCAGTTTTAATAAGGTAAGAAATTTATTCTGAATTCGCACAGGGCAAACACCGACATTTCGGTTTAATTGACTTTTGGTTATCACTGTAGTTT
This sequence comes from Schistocerca nitens, assembly GCF_023898315.1. Taxonomy (NCBI): domain Eukaryota; kingdom Metazoa; phylum Arthropoda; class Insecta; order Orthoptera; family Acrididae; genus Schistocerca; species Schistocerca nitens. The sequence continues at coordinate 702,974,681 of NC_064617.1, read as the reverse complement.
CATTGCCATGAGATTATCGTTCATTATTTTATGGGAACTTGTACTTGAGTCAGATAGCGAGCTTTCATTTAATTGTCATTGTTATTAATATTTTTGCGGGAAGGTTACGCTTGGCTCCATTTCCATTAAGTAATGTCATTTAAAATTTTTGTGGGGAGGTTACAAGGTGTCAAGGTGTTCTTTTTTCCATTTCCAGGAGTGTATATCCACTTAGTTAAAGGCGATGATTGATTGAGAAGTATCACAAACAGTAGTAAATCGTATGCTTATTGAGGTCGTAAGAAATGTACACTAGCTTTTCACACCTCTAGTGTTACGCTGTCCGCTAGAAATGATGTCTATTATTTGGAATTAGGTCCTCCCATTCAGCCACATACCTGCGCTGGATCACAGCCACAAGTGAATCTTATTTCTTGCGCTCTCATATCTCGAAACGAGTCACCTTTCTCGAACCTATCTGCTACGGCTCCCGATCAGTGCATTTGGGCCAGGTGTTGGCAGTTGTGCTGCATTTACAAGCAGTTTTAGAACACTGAATGATAGGTTATGGATAGACCTGATATAAAAAATCGATAGAATTGCTATAAATTACAGGGAATAGGTATAACTTGACCGAATATACACCGAAATGCAGGAAAATTTAGGAAGTTCTTGCGTATCACCTGCTTCACGCAGAACAGTTTGTACATGGGGGAAAGTATGCGGCAGCAGGAGGAATCCGAGAACACGTCGACATAGAAGCGGAGGGAATCAGTGAAGCAGTCACTTTTTCCTCCGTCAATGTAGCATTCTACTGTACGTCTATTGAGGTACCAGTGATACACGTGAATTGACGACTGCATTCCACGCTTTTCAGGAAGACAGAGAACCATCCGCCTCTAAACTTACTTGCGTTAAAGGATAACATAGAGTGGACAGGTTGATCGATTGAGATGGAACTGTAACGATGTACGAGTTAATGGTAGACTGATGATGCATTCTAGAGAGTGAGGGAGAAGTTGCTGGAGGTCAATTTTTTCAGTGATCTGTCAGGATCCATCAATCGCATGAAAAATAGCCTGCGTTCGACTCGTATACAGCCACGTCTTCTGTATCTGATTTAACGCGCCGTCTACTTGCGAACTTTAACGGTAAACCTCCCCGTCATCAGAGGACTTCCATCTCATGTGTGATGAAGCGTGACACATTCCTCTAAACGAACTTTGATTTATACAGTGAACTCCATCCCCCTGTCGCAACTTGGGTGTAAAATCACGACTACAGCTTCATAACTAAGTTAGCGATATCTGCTTGTGAGTTCTCATGTATACATTTACCTGACAGATGTGCTGTTTACAGAATTAGTGGCGAAATGCCTTGCAATCTTCACATGTCGGACGCTGCTGCTACGCTTTTATCAGTTTCCTTGTTAGAGGTATTTCTCGACACTGACGATCATTTTATATAGGGCTGTGGCATGCATAGTATAATTTCTGAACCATGATCGAAAGTGGACATTGGAAACTATACATCTCTGGAAAGCTATATTCTGCTCATATCACACAGAGCCAATGTTTTAAGGGAGCAGTTATTTCATTTTACGGTTCGATAACATGGTTTATCTAGAGAAACCTGGAAGAAGGAAGTATGTCATGCGCTTGAAACATATTTCTTACATTGGAATACTAACAGCGCTACATTCCAAATGAGCGATAGGTCAGAAACGCAAGAGGTCTAAGATTATAGCCCATTTTAAGTGCAGAATGTTGTAGCCTTAGGAGTGCATGTGTTTATGTGCTCTCTTACCTATACCCTCCAGGTAATGATCCTAGACTCTGGGATAATACTTTAAAATTGATAGCTTGGTTGATTCAGGTAAAAATGCGTCTGGAGCTCCAGCGCGCATAAAAATCATGCATTTCTTGTTCTTCTTAACTGTCTGCTATTACATGACGACACTTTCAAATATGTTAATATACATCAATAAGGAGTACTTACCTACTCGACATGGGCGCATCTTGACAAATATTGTGCATTTGAATGGGTGAGGACTTCAAAAAAATGGCTCTGAGCACTATGGGACTTAACATCTGTGGTCATCAGTCCCCTAGAACTTAGAACTACTTAAAGCTAACTAACCTAAGGACATCACACACATCCATGCCCGAGGCAGGATTCGAACCTGCGACCGTAGCAGTCGCGCGATTCCGGACTGCGCGCCTAGAACCGCTAGACCACCGCGGCCGGCGGTGAGGACTTGGCCAGCTTCATTCATTCAGGAGACGTGGAATCTAGGGGTCTACTTTCGGACGGTTGCAGATTAAATCGGTAAAGGTGCTGCAGGGCGGGTGGTTAATGATAGTGTGAGGGTGGGGGGGGGGGTCTTTCAGTGTCTAATTTTACCCTAAGACTGTGAGAATGCTCTGTGACTACCATCAGCATAGAGACAGATCGTAAATTAAGTACTATGGTCGAGGTGTTACAAATATGTAGAGCGTTGTCTGATGTACTTTGATCATGTATGTGTTCGAGAATTAACAATGAATGGACGTACTGCATGGTAATCTACCCACATTCGCAATCATACTCGCAAAGTGATGTAAAAGTGGTGGTTTAGCTGTGATACGGAAATTGGGGGCCATGCTGCCACATCATTGGTCGGTGATGAAATTAGTGAAGAAGTGTTAAAATTGTTCACACTATCAACTATGATGCTTATTATTAGAGTATATCGGTGGTGTCTTTTCCATCCCATCCATCCGCTGACATTCTGTTGGTTACGAAATAATGATTGAGTGACAATGCTTGTTTGAGTTGGAGGGAGAGTTATGGCGGCTGGGCTATACCTTCTGGGGTGGATGGCACCGAAACAGTGATCGTGTACATGAATGCAATATGATGAATGAGTCGAAACGGAACGTAGAGTTATCAGCTACTCCGTCAGTGTGAGACATGAGTCTAAATGAAGAGCTCGTGAATCACCTTCGGACTGTAATTTGGAGACTCTACACAAGGCGAGCAAACTCTTCCGGTTTCCTTATTTTGTAGCTGTCTTTTATTTAAAATCATCCGATGTGTGGCATGATATGGTATCAACATTAAGAACAAGATTTACACTGTGCAAAGTCTAGTTTCCTGCGAAAGCCCGTGGATTAGAACTTCTTAATGTCAGTTTAGAATCTGGCGCAGGCCTCGAAATCATGGCAGTAAAACGAAATGTTTGGCAGTGTACAAAGCGTGTTAGGAAACAGTGTTTCAAACAACTAAACAGGACCACAGGGGGCGTTTCTTACGATTTACAGTATAGTACGTTGGATACGACCATTCACCTAGAGTAGAGGTGATGAAACTTTAAACTACCCTCTGTAGTGTATCAATACGTGTGTATTTAATAGGTTCGTTCCACACAGGGAGAAATAGCAGCAGCAGTTTGACGGGTAAATATTGATACTGTGAGGGGCGAAGTATGCAGTTAGCCTGGAGGGCTGCAAACTGTGCTATTCTGGGAAGCATTGCTAAATCACTCTATCTCCCTCTCTCTGTCTCTGTCTCTCTCTCTGCGCTGGACTCCAACGTAACTTTGCGTCATCGCGCGAGTAATAGCGTCTACACGTGTTATATATCGAATGAAGTTATTTGAGGTTCTATAGTTGTTATTTTTTTTTATTTTTTTTATTTATTTATTTATTTATTTATTTTTTTTTTTTTTTTTTTTTTTTTTTTTTGTTGGAGGGTAGAGAATAACGATGATAGCATGTTGGGCTGATAGATTGAATGGACGTGGATCGGTCGGACTTGTATGTAGTTTGAGAACGCACCACAATGCGGGCTTTTCCGCCGAATGGTCAAAACACGGTCCTGTCGCAGTAACTCAGTTCACTCTGTTTCTAGACGGGTTGCAGAAGGCGGTGCATATGGCTTTGTCCGACAACTGCTCATTTCCGACTTAAAATGGCATGATCACGTGCGCAAAGTTGTAGAAATGGAAACAGTTGCGAGATGTGCAGGGACTGACTAAGACCATGTCGGAATTTTACTGTAGCAAATAGGTTCGAGAAAGGTGACTCGTTTCGAGATATGAGAGCGCAAGAAATAAGATTCACTTGTGGCTGTGATCCAGCGCAGGTATGTGGCTGAATGGGAGGACCTGATTCCAAATAATAGACATCATTTCTAGCGGACAGCGTAACACTAGAGGTGTAAAAAGCTAGTGTACATTTCTTACGACCTCAATAAGCATACGATTTACTACTGTTTGTGATACTTCTCAATCAATCATCGCCTTTAACTCAGAGGAAATGGTTCAAATGGCTCTGAGCACTATGCGACTTAACTTCTGAGGTCATCAGTCGCCTAGAACTTAGAACTAATTAAACCTAACTAACCTAAGGACATCACACACATCCATGCCCGAGGCAGGATTCGAAACTGCGACCGTAGCGGTCACGCGGTTCCAGACTGAAGCGCCTTTAACCGCACGGCCACACCGGCCGGCTAAACTCAGAGGATATATTACGGAACCTCGACATGGTATCGAGACAGAATACGTTACACATACTGGATAAATATCTAGCGGAGTGAGGGAGTTGCAAATACCGGTCACATACCGCTTTTCTCAGCCGAATGACCTACAAAATTCACCGATTTTATCACGAGGTTGCATCATGGGCTACGAATTGGTCTGATAATACACATTCCTATGATCACCATCTCAGTATTTGTCTGGACAAAAAACCACCTCATTCAGAAGTAATGTCGTACCTAGATTTATAAAGCAAGTACGAGGCCTGTTCAGAAAGTAAGCTCCGATTGATTGCCAAATTGAAACCACAGTGAACATCAGAAATGTTTTACTTGTAACAATTAGCTACATCTTTCAGCTACTTCTCTACGTAGTCGCCGTTCTGACTTAGACTTTTGTCATAGCGTTGTACCAACTTTTCAATAGCCTCATCATAGAAGGCAGCCGCCAGTGCTTTCCGCCAATTCTCCACGCTGGCCTACACCTCGTTGTCTGTGTCAAAATGTTGTCTTCAAAGACAGCGGTTCATGTGACCAGAGATGAAACTCAGGGGGAGACAATTGCGGACTGTATTGTGGGTAATCTCACATTTCCATTCGAAAACGATGCAGGAGCATCTTCATTGCCCCTGCAGAATGCGGCTGAGAATTGTCTTGAAGAAGAAACAGCACGACAGTTATGTAATGTTAGCTGCATAGCTTCAGGCGAAATTTCTCACCAGGCCCTCGTACTTGGCGGCAGACACTATTTTCTAGACATCTTTACGCACTCACTGCGAGCTCAGAAATGAGAAGAGCGACGTGATGCTAACTGGGGTTATACTAGAGACACTACCCAACACATCCGTGCAAAGCTTTATCGGATTTTCATAGTCGTTTCCATTTCGCGACCGATCGGAGCTTACTTTCTGAACGCCCCTCGTATATAATCTTTAACATCAATACCACTGCACACCTGTAGAACCGAGACCGCTTGTGGCAGTGACGTAACAGTAGTTGGTGCGATCTGTTATGTTTTTTTTTTAACATTGAAACACGTATGTTGTGCGGCAGCGATGCTGAGACATTGTAGAATCTCTGACCAGAGCAGTTGCGCTCGACTCGCAGTAGCGAGCAGTCAGTCAGTCTGCAGTAGTCAGTCCTCAGTAGTGCTAGGAGTCGGTTGCTAGCAGTAGCGGAGAGCAGTCGGCGGGCGTCGGCATCGCAATGGTCGAGATTCAGGACGAGGTATAATTTTATTTAAATAAATAATCATGCAGCTTTGCGCTCATCAGATAATGTAACGAACACTCATTGTAATTTAACTTTCAAAAATCGCCCCCAATAATAATTTTGATTTAAAACCAATTTTAGAGACAATCATTCAAATTTCCTTCCATTTCCTTTTAACAAAGATTTTTAAAAGGTACTTCCAATGCTTTTCATGCAAGCCCCAGAGAACAATAAGAGCAGAATTTTGACATGCAGTTTCACTAAGGTAAGAAATTTATTCTCGTTTCGCACAGGGCAAACACCGACTTTTCGGTTGAATTGAGTTTAGGTTATCATTACAGTTTCATTATCATGGGATTAGCGTTCATTATTTAATGGGAACTTGTACTTGAGTCAGATAGCGAGCTTTCATTTAATTGTCTTTGCCATTAATATTCTTGTGGGGAGTTTATACTTAGCTATGGCACCATTTCTAATAAATATTGTTTTTAAAATTTCTGTGGGAGTTCACACTTAGCTGTGGCTCCATTACTAATAAATATAGTCTTTTTAAAATTTCTGTGGGGAGGTTACACTTGGCGACACCCGGTCCAGGATCGTATTTCGTGAGAATCTTTTGAAAAACAGTCAGATATCTGCTCTTATTTGCTTAAATATAATTTTAATTTGGCGCAACGCTTTTACTAATCTTGTGACTTTCTTACTACAGGTCAACGGCAATTCGTTGCTCTGTTGTATTTGTGTGTTGCTTTTGTATTTGTGTTTATTTGTTTTGTGATTTATTGTAACTATTGTGAAAATGCCGCGAAAGACTGTGAATAGTGTATCGCGAGGTATCATGAACGAAATTACCGACTTAAACAACGTGACCAATAGTACCAGTGACACGCAGTGTAAGGATGATAATCCTGCGTTCACTAACAGTCAGTGCGTTTCAACCACTTGTCTTACTGCTGAACATATAGCATTCTTGCAACAAATGTTTAATCAACTTAATGAAAGTTTCAAAAAGACGAGTGAAACATACGACAAACTTAATGAAAGTTTCAAACAGACGAGTGAAACATACGACAGACTTAATGAAAGTTTCGATAACCATTTCAAACAACTTAGCGAAACAATTAATGAAAGTTTCAAACTGACGAACAAAAAACAAGACAACATTAACGAACAGAACAAACAAGTTAGTGAACAGATCACAAATGTTACCGTGCAATGTCAGGACACTAAAGAACAATTACGTGTGAATACTAAAGCTTGTGCTAGTAACAGTAATAATGAAGTTGGCACTGTTGCACAAGAATTAAGTAGTGCACGTGTAGGTACAACAGAATCACAGAAAGTCGAAATTAATGCAGTTACTGAACAATGTTCAGCATACGCAACACAGATCCACGAAATTAATGCAGTCACTGAACAATGCCCTAAAAACGCAGTACAGATACGCGACGAGTTTAATTTAGAGTCACTGGAAGTTAAACACACTCTGAATACGGAAGTCGATAGTAAAAGTGAACCACATAACAACCAAAATGACGAGAGTATTAAAGTAACAGAATTGAAAACTATTGCCGTCACCAATACGTCACAGAATCTGCCACGTTGCGAGCATTTGTCAGAGTCACGTAGCGCGTATAATGTGAGCAATTTACAGAGACTACGCGACTTAAAATTCGAAAAGCTACGCGACTTAAAAGCTGAAAAGCTACGCAAGTTGAAGTACGAAGTGACACAGACAAACAAATTCTCGCACAAACCTGAACGTTTTCTTAAATTCAGTGACGAGAACGTACATTACGAGCAATTTGCATTTGTAAAAAAATCTAAGGAACATAATAATGACAGAGTACAGATACACGATTTGCACTGTATGAGACAATTTATGTTTGTATTTTCACCGCTATTGCCTGTAATGCAGAAGCTGGCTTTGAACTGGATACGACAATTTATTTTTGTATTTTCATCAACATTGCCTATTTTACAAAAACTGCAATTAGCATGGATACAGCAATTTGCTATTGGATTTTTACCGCTATTGCCTGTAACACAAAAACTAAAATGTATTTGCAGTGCGTAATAGACCTCAGGGGATTCATTACGCTTTAATGAATATGTGCCGTAGCGAGCATAGGGCCCCGAGCTGTAGTAGTGCTGTTTCATCTTTAGTTTTCTGCACTGCTGCCTTCTCTTCTACTATCCTTTATATCTATCAAAACAGCTCTTTAACTTTTGCTCTACCTAGAATTAAGAATATGTACTGAACACCGGATATGACAATTTTTACCGAATGTGACAATTTTCATTAGGCACTCCCGTAATGAGAACTACCGCCGTAATTTTAATAACAAAAAAAATCGTAATCATCAGTATATGTAAAATTAGCAGTAACAGCAACCACATTTTTGGTAACAATAGACGTTTTCCACCACAACAGCATGAAAGTCAGCCGCTTAGTATGCGTAACCAACAATGCAGTCTACAAGGTCAACCAGGCTTTAATGTTTCGCCGCGTGCACGTATAGTCCCAGCTACAATAAATAGTAACACACAGCAGCGAAGAAATAACTTCGTACAGACAACACACTATTTCGACTCGTATCGCAATGCGCCGTATAGAAGTGACTATCATGAGAGACGTAAAATTAATGAGCACAATTTTTCAGCGTACATTTAATTACAGTCGATCTTTTCAGCAGCAAGAACATCAGCAACAACGTATTATCACGAATGAAACAGACAATAGGTGTCATCCATAACGTAACACGTCAGTAAGAAATAACAGAGCAGTTCAAATAGTCGATATGCCACAGCATCGTCCCGTAAATAACAGTACGTACGACAGAATTTGACCAGATACAGTACAGGTTGCATATTCCAGTAACGTAATCAATAATTTTGACACGTAGAATCTTATTCACGAGAATGTTGTTGAAACATGCTTTGCTGAATACACCACTTTTATCGCACACAGATCTTACCAGAAATTTTTCCATTGCCACCGACAGTTCTAACACAGCTTTAGGCGTACACATTTTTCAGGAAATTGAAGAAGATGGTTCTACAGTAATTAAAAACATCGCATTTGCAAGCCGCATTTTGTCACCTGCTGAACGAAATTATTCCGTTACTGAACTAGAAATATTATGTGTTGTATGGGCTTTTACGAGATTTCGGCACTTTCTTTATGGCAGACATACCACCGTTTACACAGATCACAGAGCTATACAATTTTTACTTTCAGCTAAATTTACTCACGACAGATTAAGCAGATGGAAACTGTATTTACAGGAATTTAATTTTACGATTGTTCACATTCCCGGTACACAAAATGTTATAGCAGACGCACTTTCTCGTTCTCTCAGCAACAATCAGCAAGACGTAGCAACCAACTTCTGCAAAGCAAATTTCAGTATCATGTACATTCAGCAAGTAGCATTTGAAAATTTTATTTCATCGTCATTACAGGACATAGCACGAGAGCAAAGCAAAGACAATGTGTGGAAAGAAATTATACACCTTTGGCAAGATAAGAATAATGTTACGATTAGGAACCACTACACTGTACGCAATGACATTCTGTTTCGCCGCTCTCATCCTGACAGCAACAATTGGTTACTATGCATTCCTGACGAACTGGTTAACAAATTAATCTGGTATACTCATTTAAGTTACGCACATTACGGAGCAAGAAAATGTTTTCTTATATTGAGACAGAACTGTTATTTTGCCAGCATGGAAAAACGTATACGACGAGTTTTAGCGTCATGCAAAATTTGCCAGAAAGCTAAGTCTGACACCACTTCACACATTCCTCCATTATATCCCATTATACCAGTTAAATTAAGACATATGGCCGCAGTAGACATTTTTGGTCCAATTCCGAGAACTAATAGAGGTTTTTGCTACATCTTTGTCGCTGTTGAACTCACTTCAAAATTTGTTACCTTCACTCCGTTACGCAAAGCTACTGCTAAAACTGTTTCGAAAGCATTTGTAAAGCATTTCTTATTTCATGTAGGGCATGTGATGAAAGTAATTTCTGACAATGGATCACAATTTCGTTCTGCTATATGGACACGCATGTTACGAGCTAGAAACATTTCTCCGATTTATATATCCAAGTACCACGCTTCTTCGAACCCTTGTGAACGATTAATGAAAGAAATTGGTAAACTGTGTAGAATATACTGCCACAAAAGACATGTTAATTGGGACACACACATACACTCATTCCAAGATGTAATTAATTCCATTCCAAATGAATCCACTATGCTATCTCCGTCTGTTATACTGAAAAACGTTGAACCACCAAACAAAATTAAAGAATTAGTAACATTTCCTACATCTCGTCGATTACGACACCATGAAATAATTGACATTGCGCTGAACAACATCAAACGTGCCGCAGAGCGCCGGAGAAGACAGCAAAAACAGGTTTGTAGACGCCGAGACTTTCACGTTGGACAGAAGATATTAGTACGTACACATTATTTATCCAGCAAATTAAAAGGTAAGTGCAGTAAATTTGAACTTCTATACGCAGGTCCATATCGGATTCGCAGCATTCCTCACCCCAATGTTGTACACGTCGAAACTCTGAGAACCAGAAAATCGAAAGGCAACCATCATGTGTCAAACATTAAACCCTTTATCGAATGAAACCACTTTACGATGTAACATGCTATGAGGCCGTTTACACATTTTATGACCACTTATGCAATTATATTCACATGACTAATTACTGATGATTATCGTATTTTTTCTTGGCAAGTGCCCGGCAAGGTAAGGTTAGCAGGTCGCTTTTCTTGTCGTTACACATCAGACCGTGCATATTTTCCAGATGAACTTACACATTTTGTGACCACTTATGCAATTACATTTATGTGACTACCTATTGATGATTATCGTATTTTTTCTTGGCAAGTGCCCGGCAAGGTAAGGTTAGCAGGTCGCTTTTCTTGTCGTTACACATCAGACCGTGCATATTTTCCAGATGAACTTACACATTTTGTGACCACTTATGCAATTACATTTATGTGACTACCTATTGATGATTATCGTATTTTTTCTTGGCAAGTGCCCGGCAAGGTAAGGTTAGCAGGTCGCTCTTCTTGTCGTTACACACTAGACCGTGCATTTTTTCAGATGAACTTACGCATTTTATGAATAATTATGCAATTCTCTATAATGACGCATTAATTTTATCAAATTCTCTCTCCATTGAAGTCTTTAATTATCGCATCTATTAACTACACTACATATAAGCTGAACACAACGAATGTCACATTTTGCCTTTCCTATGTATGTACGATTGTTTTCATGTTTTGTTTGTATGCACTGTGAACTAGTTAAGGTATAACACACCATTTGACTTTGACATTTTGCCTTGTGATATCTCAACATCATGACTGTTTTACATTTTCCTTTTTTGCTGCTGCATTACGATATTCTCTGTACACTTTTTGCCTTTAAACACTGTCTGTGTTTTGAGATATTACGTTTTCTGTCATGTTATGTTGTATGCTTAATTGAGTCACCATTAACCAGTCACTATTTAATGGGTATATGATTTAAATGCAAGACATTAATCTTTGTTCATCAATTTCAGAAATAAATGATGCGTACAGGAAATGAATTAAACAGAAGTGGGAATTTCACCTATGGAATAAACGAAAGAAGATGCAATAAGCTAATGAGGACGAGTAAATGGATCAGAATTAACAAGCATTAACCAGAATATATTATACACATCGCAGAATAGCAGTCTTAACTAATTTTTTCTTTCAGAATACAAAGCGATTGATGCAAGCTGTCAGACAGAACTACACATTTTAGTTTTAAGTGATGAAATATGCTAGGGATTAGGAATAGTTGTGTGATGAATAATGAAATGATTTTTGCAGATGATAATGAATGCTGATAATGAACAATGATGAAGAATATGGTACTATGAATAATGAAGTTTTTGTTTACAGGTGATGATAATGATGGAGTTATGATGATATGAATAATGAAGTTTTTCTTTACAGATGAGGATAATGTTGAAGTTATGTATTTATGCTATGTAGTTATTTAAGTATTTGTTGCAGTTTGCTTTGACAGCAGGTGTTGTATTGCATAGTAGGATGACTGAAGATTTTGGAAAGGACAGCTATGGAACACATATTTTTTATACACATTTCACTACCTGTTAATTCGAAGTTCACTACTTTTCAGCATAGTCTGCGTTTCTTCTTTCAGCTCAATAATCCATTTTGTATTTTTTCCAGGAGAAGCTTTTCATAATACTTACTAAACTTGTTACTTATTATACCTGTTCTAGTACTTGCATTTTTCTTACCCACTTGTGTCTATCATTTATAAATGTGATAACCTTGCTACAGCTGACTCATGACGAATGACGTTACACAATCTTTTCATTTATAGGAACAACCTAGAAGCAATTTTTTCTCTTATTTCTTCTTGCTTTCCCTTATAATTACCCAAAGCAATGCATTGCTAGCAGAAAAAACAAAATGTATTAACAGTCCCAGATAATGTCACTAGTTTATGATAATTCTGAATAACACTGATCAGCTCTGAATAGTATGTCACTTGAATAATGACTTCTTAATGATACCAAAACATAATTGCCACTATCTATTGTAATGAGAGTACTTATTATGCCCATGCTTATTAATGCTACTAATGTTTTATACTATTCAATACTTGCTGGCCACTGAGTGCCCATAATTAATGTAACTTATAATGCCCATGCTTATTAATGCTATGACTGTAATTAACTGATTTTTCTAATAATGATTTCTTAATGATATGAAGAATACTGAATGATGAATAATGTTTTATACTATTCAATACTTGCTGGCCACTGAGTGCCAATAATTAATGTAACTTAACGTTTTGTTAGTGTTTTCAATGATGACTTCCCATATTAATACTGAATGATGATAAATATTTTGTACTAATCGAAAGTTGTTAGGCCACTGAGTGTTAATAGTTACTTGTAAATATGTCATTTGAATGAGGAAAAATGTTTTGTAATACTCAATACTTGATGGCGATTGATTACCACTCTTGTCTTTAAATTAATTAATGAACATTTTTCTGTAATACTACATTCATGGTACAGAAATGTTCAATGACTAGAGTATGGATACCGCAAACTACTTATGTAATCACTAATCAAGACTTGTGTGTTAGTTAATGTCCTTCACCTTCTGACCTAACTACCTGAAATTATTGTAACATCCATTTGTCTTGTCCATCCTCATTATCATGGAGCACTATATTTGGTTTTTGCACTAATTCTACGTTGGTGTGCCGCCTCTTAAAAGCGTGGTGTTGACACGACATGCTGTTCACCACTGTAGGCGAAGAAACTACTTATGTAATCACTAATCAAGACTTTGTTATGGAGCACTGTGTGCCGCCTCTTAAGAGCGTGGTGTTGACACGACATGCTGTCCACCACCGTAAGCGATGAAGACGTTATTCTGGTCCCACTGTTTGGTGTACCTGGTATACTGCCAAATGATAGTATGGAATAATACTACGACGTTTCACTGTCTTGATACGCTGATAAATACTTCTGGGAACGGAACTGCAGATTGTATCACTTAGTTGTGACTCTGTGGAAAGATATGGACTTTCAGTGCAGCTGTGTGCAAACTAAGGTGCTACAACCATGATGCAATCCTTTCATTTCCTATCCTAATAGTGAAAATCAATTTTAACTAACACCATGTATGTTCATGGCCTATACATTTTTTCTCGATTTGTTGAACTCCAGTGCGAGTACACTTATGTCACCTGTCGACATGATTTTTTGCTATTATGTTTATTTATTGTGAAAATACTAAAGACATTTTTGATTTGTTCTGAAGTGCAGTATGTGTGCACTCTTGTCATTTATATTGTATATACTTTTTGTGATTTGATGATTTTTTGTACACTTGCGTTTATTTCTTATGAAAATGTTCAAAAATTTGCAGTGCATGTGCACTTATGTGAATATGTTTTCAACTGAACTCCAGTGCCTGTGCACTCTTCTCAAATTATGATATGATTTGTGTTCATTCTGTATACCTTTTATGATTTATGTCATTTGTTACTCATTGTATATACATTTCGTCTTTTACTGATATGTTCTCCACTGCAGTGCATGTGCACTCATGACACTTGTCAACATGATTTTTTTTGCCTGTTATGAAACTGCTAAAGAATTTTTCAGTGTGTGTGCATTTTATTATCTGTCAAAAAATTTGTATATACATTTTTGCTGATTTGTTTTGTACTTATATTTTGTCTTGTCTGTAATGTTTTGTAATTGGTGCATGCGCACAACATTTAATTCATGTATTACATCCAAATATTTTGTAAATGTTAATTAATTAAAGGAAAAATTTGTTACGATGGCAAGTCCAAATGACTCACCATCGCTGCCAAATTTTTGCCCCCCCAGTGGAGGGTTATGAAACACGTATGTTGTGCGGCAGCGATGCTGAGACATTGTAGAATCTCTGACCAGAGCAGTTGCGCTCGACTCGCAGTAGCGAGCAGTCAGTCAGTCTGCAGTAGTCAGTCCTCAGTAGTGCTAGGAGTCGGTTGCTAGCAGTAGCGGAGAGCAGTCGGCGGGCGTCGGCATCGCAATGGTCGAGATTCAGGACGAGGTATAATTTTATTTAAATAAATAATCATGCAGCTTTGCGCTCATCAGATAATGTAACGAACACTCATTGTAATTTAACTTTCAAAAATCGCCCCCAATAATAATTTTGATTTAAAACCAATTTTAGAGACAATCATTCAAATTTCCTTCCATTTCCTTTTAACAAAGATTTTTAAAAGGTACTTCCAATGCTTTTCATGCAAGCCCCAGAGAACAATAAGAGCAGAATTTTGACATGCAGTTTCACTAAGGTAAGAAATTTATTCTCGTTTCGCACAGGGCAAACACCGACTTTTCGGTTGAATTGAGTTTAGGTTATCATTACAGTTTCATTATCATGGGATTAGCGTTCATTATTTAATGGGAACTTGTACTTGAGTCAGATAGCGAGCTTTCATTTAATTGTCTTTGCCATTAATATTCTTGTGGGGAGTTTATACTTAGCTATGGCACCATTTCTAATAAATATTGTTTTTAAAATTTCTGTGGGAGTTCACACTTAGCTGTGGCTCCATTACTAATAAATATAGTCTTTTTAAAATTTCTGTGGGGAGGTTACAACATTTGACCGATTAAGTCTATCTTTCTAAGACAGAGTGGTACCACTCGCAAGAAAAAACTTATTACACGTTTCAACTGATCGCTGATTTTCTCTCAGTTTTATTTAGTGTCGTAGACACTGAGTTATTGACGAACTATTATACTTAGTAGTAGTAGGAGATAGGTGATAGGTTCGCGTTTGAGCATCAGACTTATAAAGTATGTGTTTTTGGGAAGGAAATGACCAAATAAGGAGAGTATGGATTTGACTTGGAGTACTGTGATAGCAAAGGGAATAGTATGTCAAGTCAAAAGAATGATAGTGATATTTCTGTTTCCAGAGCCACTTCCGACAGCAGGGTGTATTTCCGATACTTCGTTTGTTGTCGAATGCCGTTTAATTGAGACCACGATCGTAACATTTAATTGTAAGTATAATGATAAATCATATATGTGACCGGTTTTTTAGAGTGATTCCGTATATGGATGGCCTGTGTTGGGAACCATTCACGTTTCTCGTTAACAGCAGCATCCGTCCGAATGCAGAGGCCTGTTGCAGTGTAGGAATGTATCTGAGTTAACTTTGCCGTCCTCTAGACGACCGAATACCGAACTAATACGTAGTATGTGTTGCGCAGCTTTCGTCAGCAAGTGGAAAGTTGAGAAGATTGTGTATGAAGGTGCGTTTGCGCTGGACCGTCGTTATTGCCTCCCATGTAAATTGTTTGGTTGACTGCTTCTGCACATTTCGCGCCTTTGCTTAGTTGAGGGAAGATAGAGTGTAGTACGTGTGTCTAGCATGTGTAAGACGCGTTTGCCTTTTCTCTAGACATGGGAAAGACTTTAGCTGACTTGTAAATTATAGGGGTGATTTGGAATCTGTTACATCACCGACATAAGTATTCGGGAGTGGAAATATCAGTTTCCTGTATTTCTTTCTAGTTACTCAGTGGTTTACAGCACGCTGCACCTCGCTTAAGTTTGGGGTTTGTAGAGAAATAATTTCCAGTCAATATCTTGGGAATTATGTTGCGCTAGCGATAGGCAGGATGCTGCCTAGGGCTTGATATCGAGAAGTACCGCGAAAATGGTATAATATTATGGTGGAAATATGTATGTTCTTGTAATCCCTGAGTATCGAGATGTGCGTAGAAAAGCGAGCAGAGCAACGAAGCAGGTTCGGAGTAGAAACAGTAATGCGATTGTGCTGAGGGGTAACGAGTGCACGATAGTACACGTTAGTACTCGTTTATTTACGTTAATGTATGTGAAATCCTTCCCTTGAAATATACCACTTGGAGTTCATTCTATCATGTATTGTTGTAGCTCAATATTCAAGCTCCTGTCCTCAGTGAGAGAGCACTGTAATTGAGTAAGACTCCTTGCGTATTTGACGATATCAATGGCACTTTGCGAAGTTTAGTTGTTGATGCAATGTGGTGATCAGTGTAAAACAACCGCTGAAAATCTCGTCTCCAGAAGGAAGAAAGGCGGACAGTGCCCCGATATCGGAGGTATCAGTAATACGATGGGTAAATTCGATAAGAGCGAATAATAATGCTCGACTGATTCACATCCTTTGTGCTGGGATATAGGAGCCTCTACATAGCGTTGAGGACGTTTGCGTATGTTGAGAGCAGGAAGGGTATCACGTTAGGTGCGCTGGGATGAGTGAATTCGATGTTATTTTCGTAAACAGGTTCTGTTAGAGAAAGAATTTGCGTGCATACAAGCTGAGACATGAAGAAAGCGAGCGTTAACTATTTCTGGTACGGTATAGAATTGCCCAGAGGTGGAGTTGGCTGTTATTTTTTACAAAGCCATGTGACGTAAGAATAAGATTGAGAACATTTTAGATGGTGGGTCGCGACGTGGACGTTTCGTGGGTACACACGGCTGAACGCAGCTCGTATGTTCCGTTAGAGGGAACTTTCACATGCATCACACGTCAGCTCGCGGCTGTGCGCGTCCCAGGGGCGTCTGCACCGGCGTATAGGTGAACACGTATTTGGATACTAATTTGTCATAAATGAATAATGAAATGGATGTGGCCGCCCCGGTGCTTACGGGACCGGAGCACGGGCCTATGCGTGGTTTTAATGGTTGACGGCCACGTCACTTCGTGGTCCTGTGGACAGGGTGTGGCAGGGGTGCTTGTGTACATTGATTGCATTATTTTGCAAGCATGTCTGTAGGCTGTGATATGCGCTATTTGGACACTTTACGAGTACTTAGCATGTCTACACATCACTGTGCTGTATTATTTAGGAGCAGTTTGCAGGTCTGTACTGAAATTGTTTCAGAAAATTGGAGTTGTTTGCGTGTCTTCAGAATGTATATTGTGAAGGCAAGCACATTAGGGCGAGTCTTTTGCGCGAGTGTGATAAATATACTCAATGGCTAAATAAAATGTTCCAAAATAAATAGAGTGCACTCCTTCCTTATTCTATCCAGCAGCCCAGGGCAGCCTGAGTCATTTTCACTCTATTTTCCCCTCCAGACCACGATCTTGGATTACATCACATGAGGGATGGCAGCACCATCTGGTGGCAGTAGTGTGTACTAGGTCACGTGGAGTCTAGATCTCGTGGTGGAGACACTGGCTGCAAAATAAAGACTTATGTTTAGCATAGGAAGGGTGGTTTCCCGCCATTTACCCCCACCACCTTCGATGACGTCATGCACTGTGCACGTTAGTACACGTTAGTGCACGTCAGCCCGCCAACATGGGTCGGTAAAGGGAGTGTCGGTCGGTTGAGGATCGTGGTGTAGACTTTAACTATTTCCTTCCAAGTCCTGGTGGGCATTGTATTTGCGAAAATTTATTCCAGGTCCACAGTAGCGCACTCTGGTTGTGTGAATATGTACTAGGCCACGTGGTGAACACATTGTATGCTGCCATCTTGAATAACGGTACTTGCGTCATCACCTGATATCACGGTAGTGCCCTCTGGTGCTTGTACTGTGTACTAAGTCAGTTGGAGTCCAGAGCTCTTGGTGAATAGGTTGGGTGTCGCCATCCTGGATTACGTCACCGATGAGAGTGTCCTCTGGTGGTGGCGATGTGTACTATGTCAGTTGGGAGTCCTGACCTTGTGGTGAACACACCTGGATGGAATTGTTTAAATAAAGTCTTATGTCCAAGTCCTTTTCCCACGAATCCTTAAGGGGTGGTGGCAGTCTGGCGACTGAGGTTAGTACAAGTGTCTTTCCTTTCACGCCAGTTTGCTAGCTTAGTAGACATATGGGAATTGAATTTTGTTTACTGTCAAAATTAAAAGTTGGTGCCAGTTTGTAGGAAGAGGTGGCATCGGGTGACTTTGGTTAGTGGAGGTAGGCCAAGTGAGCTATCTTCCTGCGATTTTTTTTTTTTTTTGCTTAGTAGAGATAAACGGGGTGTGGTGCATTATCCTGTTGGGATTTGAACTTCCCACCATTTTTTCTTGAAAGTTAGGTTAGTGGAGCTATCCCAAATGTCCTATCTTCCCGCCAAAATCCCCCATCTTGGATGATGTCAT
The DNA here is from genome assembly GCF_023898315.1 of Schistocerca nitens. Lineage (NCBI taxonomy): Eukaryota > Metazoa > Arthropoda > Insecta > Orthoptera > Acrididae > Schistocerca > Schistocerca nitens. The sequence goes on along the minus strand of NC_064617.1, from coordinate 702,956,243 downwards.
GCACTGTTGCCAAGTCTACACAACGCCATCTTGGATGACGTCATCGCCGCCATATTGGATACATCTGGCAACAATGGAGGGTGGGGTGGGGCCCCCTTATCCCACTATTAGCGACGTCCAACAGACTTTACAACTAATTTCAAGCTTTTACGAAATGTTTTCTTTTTGGCATCCCCTAGCAATTAATGAAAGGAAACAAGTTTATTCGTTGCTATATTTTCACTGTTTGTGGTCTTAAACTTCAGCACACCGCTGACATTTTAGTTTGTTACTTCTTTACCGGTAAATATTCGCAACACAATTAGCGAACAGTATCCTCATATACCAGTGAATGTTCCTGCAAAATTATATCATTTTACAACACTAGTTCAGGAGTTATGACGTCAGTGAGATCCTTTTGCTTAAAAGTGAGCGCAAGTTACTCTTACTATACTCATCCAATATTTGATAGTGAAAATACTTACCGACTTCTCACAAACTTTGAACGTAATTGCAAACATCTTCTTTCAAATCTGTTGTAAACTTTTTATCACCTAGTTGTTTGACGTCAAATACGTCAACTACTTTAAACAGATACGAGTTGTGTCTGTTCTGTCGAACAGACACGACTTGCGATGAAGCAGTTGGACATACACATGAATAATCGGGGTGGAAGGAGTGGAAAGGAAACGGGATGCGGTGGGGAAGAGATAGGAAGGAAACAATGACTTCCATCTGTACGGCACAATATGGCAGTGCAACAGCGAGAGCTGAAATTTTGTGCCGGATCGGAACTCGAACCCAGATGCCCTGCTTCTCTAGAACGGTTGCCTTAACCGCCAATCGCCTTTCCGTCAGACACAAATTTCAACTCGTGCCATTGCATTGCCGCAATTCCCTGTGCGGCTGGGAATTATTATTTAAAAAAAAAAAAAAAAAGGTTCAAATGGCTCTGAGCACTACGGGACTTAACATCTGAGGTCATCAGTCCCCTAGATGTTAGAACTACGTAAACCTAACTAACCTACGGACATCACACACATCAATGCCCGGGACAGGATTCGAACCTGCGACCGTAGCAGTTGCGCGGTTCAAGACTGAAGCGCCTAGAAACGCTCGGCCCCACCGGCCGGCAGTTATTATTTCCTTCCTATCACTTTCCCATCCCGTTTCCTTCAGCCATATTATTCTACAATTTTTGGTGTTGACCGTGAACACGCACTGTCATTGATATCGCTCAATACCATAAAAAAAGTCGCGAGTTCGAGTCCAGGCCGGGGACTGGGTGTTTGTGTTTTCCTCATCATCATTCGAGGCTGGACTGCGTACAGGTTCAGACTTTCTACGGGCGCTGATAACCACGCAGTTGAGCGGCCTACGAACCAAATATCATCACCGAGACAAAAAAAGGAATCCAGTACAGAACTATTGGCTTGATAGTAGCAAGAAGACAGTTTTGTGACTTCTCACCGCAGGATAAAGCCAGAAAATTCACAGTAGTAGTAGCTGGTTCGGACCTCATTTTTCATTAGACTCGTGACATAAACAGAAACAAGCGGTAGTGATAAGGCCTGTAACTTTTACCGGATAACGGTTCTGTGTCGCCTGCGACACATTTGGCAGCGTGTTGCAGGTGGAACTACAGCGACGGCGGCGCTTCGGCTCGGTACGTGAGCAGCACCGCGAGTGCGGCAGACTAGCCGGGATTAGAGGCCCGGCTGCGGCAGTCCCTGGGAGGAGAGGGCCGCGCCTCGCGCCGCCCTTGACCGGGCCGCCCTGTGACCTTTCTTCCGCGGAAGTGGGGGCGCGGCCGCGGCTGTGGCGCGTGCAGATCACCGCGACGCCCACGCCGCAGCTGTCCAGCTCGTCTATCGGCTGCGCGTCGCTCCGATAAGGCGACGGTTTACCGTGGAGGACGCCTCCCACACCTGCAGCTAGCTACACAGCGATACGGTCGACAGCATCCACTGTGGTTCAAAGGAAGCAGGCCTCCATTTGACATTACGTCGCCGTTAAGGCAGCGGTATATACGTCGTTAGCACTGTAACATATGAATCGACGTACGTGTAGACGTAACAGGCCAGTTACAGCCACTGCTCTTCGCGGAATGTCCAATACTGTTTGAGTTCTGTAACACGCTCACAATGCTACATAGGGAGTATTTATGTGCTCGGTGTGTCAATAAACCATATAACCTCAGCGAATTATTAATATTATTATTAAGTATTCTGGCCAGTGCCTGGTCTAGTCTCTTCGTATGGAGAATTTCAGACACTGTGACGATACGTCTCATAAATATTGACATTTTTAACGGTTGTAAACCGTAGTTAACGTATTTTGTGAATATAATTAGTATAAAAGATAAAGTTAATGTTCTTGAAACAACTGATATGCAGCGATAATTTAAGAGTAGCATCTTTATTTAATATCTATGAAAATAAAAAAGGATCGAAAAGAGACGCGACTGTACGACCGAGGAGGAAGGACGTATTTTATGGTACACATACTGTTTTCTTTCGCGATACGAAAGGCAGCCATTGAGCGGCTACACATATTTTATGTAAGTTATTCTGTATTATTCTAAAATAAACTTATTATTGTTATCAAAAAATAAATTTCTCTGTAATAGTTGTCACCTCAAATGCGCGCAGTGGCTAATTATTTTTAATAAGCATTTTTTCAGTAATATCCGCTGCGAGAAGCTCATCTTCCGATGCAGCCTCTGGTCGGCCAATATGCGCCGAAGTATTAATTTATTTTTCAAAATGTTAACCGTAAATGTAAATAGGAGAGATTTCGTTGTAAGAACCTTTCTAAAATGAAACAGATAATTAATTTAAGCTAAAGCTCATTTTTTTTTTTAAATTATACAGATTCCATGAGTTCAGTAAGTTTTATCTTCGCCGCTCCACGGCAACAATCGAAATTCTCTCGAGCCTTGCTTTGCAATCAATAAATAGAAATTAACAAAATTACATTCAATTCAGTTAACGGCAACTATATTTTAGTCAACACGTTCAAAAACTAAAGTTGGTACATGAGTAACAGCGGCCCTTCAAGAACGCGTCTCATATTTACTTATGCACGTAAGTAAAAGTGATAAGAAAAGGCAATATCCCTGAGAGAAAGAATCATGCACTAAATAAAGAAAAATTTATGCTGATAAATTAAAAATAAAAATATATAAAATATATATGTACACTCCTGGAAATTGAAATAAGAACACCGTGAATTCATTGTCCCAGGAAGGGGAAACTTTATTGACACATTCCTGGGGTCAGATACATCACATGATCACACTGACAGAACCACAGGCACATAGACACAGGCAACAGAGCATGCACAATGTTGGCACTAGTACAGTGTATATCCACCTTTCGCAGCAATGCAGGCTGCTATTCTCCCATGGAGACGATCGTAGAGATGCTGGATGTAGTCCTGTGGAACGGCTTGCCATGCCATTTCCACCTGGCGCCTCAGTTGGACCAGCGTTCGTGCTGGACGTGCAGACCGCGTGAGACGACGCTTCATCCAGTCCCAAACATGCTCAATGGGGGACAGATCCGGAGATCTTGCTGGCCAGGGTAGTTGACTTACACCTTCTAGAGCACGTTGGGTGGCACGGGATACATGCGGACGTGCATTGTCCTGTTGGAACAGCAAGTTCCCTTGCCGGTCTAGGAATGGTAGAACGATGGGTTCGATGACGGTTTGGATGTACCGTGCACTATTCAGTGTCCCCTCGACGATCACCAGTGGTGTACGGCCAGTGTAGGAGATCGCTCCCCACACCATGATGCCGGGTGTTGGCCCTGTGTGCCTCGGTCGTATGCAGTCCTGATTGTGGCGCTCACCTGCACGGCGCCAAACACGCATACGACCATCATTGGTACCAAGGCAGAAGCGACTCTCATCGCTGAAGACGACACGTCTCCATTCGTCCCTCCATTCACGCCTGTCGCGACACCACTGGAGGCGGGCTGCACGATGTTGGGGCGTGAGCGGAAGACGGCCTAACGGTGTGCGGGACCGTAGCCCAGCTTCATGGAGACGGTTGCGAATGGTCCTCGCCGATACCCCAGGAGCAACAGTGTCCCTAATTTGCTGGGAAGTGGCGGTGCGGTCCCCTACGGCACTGCGTAGGAGCCTACGGTCTTGGCGTGCATCCGTGCGTCGCTGCGGTCCGGTCCCAGGTCGACGGGCACGTGCACCTTCCGCCGACCACTGGCGACAACATCGATGTACTGTGGAGACCTCACGCCCCACGTGTTGAGCAATTCGGCGGTACGTCCACCCGGCCTCCCGCATGCCAACTATACGCCCTCGCTCAAAGTCCGTCAACTGCACATACGGTTCACGTCCACGCTGTCGCGGCGTGCTACCAGTGTTAAAGACTGCGATGGAGCTCCGTATGCCACGGCAAACTGGCTGACACTGACGGCGGCGGTGCACAAATGCTGCGCAGCTAGCGCCATTCGACGGCCAACACCGCGGTTCCTGGTGTGTCCGCTGTGCCGTGCGTGTGATCATTGCTTGTACAGCCCTCTCGCAGTGTCCGGAGCAAGTATGGTGGGTCTGACACACCGGTGTCAATGTGTTCTTTTTTCCATTTCCAGGAGTGTATTTTTTTTATAAAACGTAACAAATGGCACCGACGTAAGGTCGCCAGTGATTTCCCTAAATCACTCCAGGCACATGCTGGGATGGTTCCTCTGAAAGGGCACGGCCGACTTCCTTCCCCATCCTTCCCTACTCCGATGAGACCGATGACCACGCTGTCTGGTCTCCTTCCCCAAACAACCAATCAACCAAAACGTAAGGTCGCCGTTATGACAGCGGTATATACGTCGTTAGCACTGTATCATATGAATCGACGTACCTCAGGACGTAACAGGCCAGTTACACCCACTGCTCTTCGCGGAATATCCAATACTATTTGAGTTACGTAACACGCTCACAATGCTACATGGGGAGTATTTATGTGCTCGGCGTGTCAATAAACCATATAACCTCAGCGAATTATTATTAATAATATTATTATTATTACTAAGTATTCTGGCCAGTGACAGGTCTAGTCTCTTCGTATGGAGAATTTAGGACACCAATCTACATCTACATGTACATGATTGCTCTACAGTTCGTAATTGTCTGGCAGAGGCTTCATCAAACTACCTTCAAGTTATTTCTCTACAGTTCAACTCTCGAACAGTGCGCGGTAAAAACAAACACTTACACCTCTCCGTGCGAGCTCTGATTTCTCTTACTTTATTATGATGATCATGCCTCCTTATGCAGGAGGGCGCCAACAAAATATTTTCACAGCCTGAATAGAAATTTGGTGTTTGAAATTTCATGAGAGGATCCTGCCGTAACAAAATCAGCCTTTTGTTAATGACAGCCACCCCAAATCGCGTATGATACCAGTGACACTCTCTCACCTATTTTGATAACATACAAAATGAGCTGCCATTCTTTGAACTTCTTCGATGTCCACCGGCGAGCCTCTCTGGTGTGGATTCCACACCTTGTAACGCCGGAAATGCATATCCTCCTATTTCCAGCTATTGTACTATAATTTTTTTTCCTTATTTTGTTACCTGAAGATATGACGTTTCTGTGTCTTTGTATATTGTAATTGTTTTACTATTTGTATATACATGCATTTATGTCGATGTATAATTGGTTTTTTTTTGTAAATACTATTTGTATTTTCACGCTGGGTCTTGCCTAGGGAAAACTATGCTGTCGAACGAATACATCGATAGGTCGTGTGGAGAACCATAGTGTTTAGGATCTTTGGTAGTGTTAACTCTGCCGCGTGGAGCGCGGGCAGAGCAGAGAGAGTCTGGCTGGAGGAGGGCAGTGGAGCAGGTGTGTTGTGTGACGCTCCCGCGAGTTGCCGCGCGTTCGGGGTTTGGCAGCATGTAATTGCGCTCGACTTGCTATGTTAGTTTCTGACATGGTGTCGCGGACGGGAAGCGTTAGCTGGCACACATCAAAAGCCCGTTTCGGCTGGAGACCGTGTCGAGAAGAAGGCGCGCCAACATCCAGCTTCTGCAACAGCGACGGCCGACAATGAGCGACTGTCGCCACCTCCTCGATCGACGACTTCAAACCTTCAGTCAACCAACAAGGAAGACTGGTAGCACGTAAAGTTTTAGAACTGTATGGCAGACCTCAGCTTTTCAAACTGTTAAATTTTTCTCACTAAATTACAGCAACATAGCATGAACCTTTGTTGCTCATTGTCCCAATTGCATTACCAAGCAGGGTCCCTTCCTTTTCCGGAATGCACCCGAGTGTCGTTGAAATTCAAACGCCAGCATTAAAGTAATATCATTCGATTTCACTGCTTTAATTTCAAAGTTCAATTAAGGTATTCATAGCTGGCTACAACATTTAGATTACACAAGCATAAATTAAGAGTGCGAGTTTTGTTACCGTATTTTAGCTTACCTGTGACTGCAGCTCAGCTTGGTATGTACTAAATTTTACTATTGCTAATTGTTCAGAATCATTTAATTCAAGTTCAAAGTTAAATCTCTTATTTCTAAATTGCGTAGATTCAAGTAGCTTTTGAAATGATTGTTGAGGTACCCCAAGACTAACCGTATTTTACTGAATTTCGATGTGCTTCAAAAACAAAGCTTACTATTAATTTCAGTCTCTAAATCAACTTTCAATTTTCCGGTTTTATTAATTCTTTTGCTACATTAAGTCAGAGTGTAGCGAAATTTATTGCTTCTGACAAATTTTCAGTTTTCAAACTACACGTGTCAACCTTCAGTTGCCACGCTTCTAGTGCTAATTATATGTGCAATAACCTTTCTTTTTCATTTACTATAGTAATTGTCCATAGAACTGGTGACCGTAATTTCCCCAAAATCTCAAATACCTAATTACCGCTAGCTAATTGTTAACGTAACGGCCGCACATTTACTTTCATTATTAACTTTACCCCTTTTCAAAATTAATTTCCACCAGTTTCATTTGCATGTTTCCTTTCATTTAGATGTAACCCTTTCCTCCCTCTTTACCGACAGATTAACTTTGGTGACGATTGCTTTTCCCAAATTTCCATTAGGTACACGCGGTTTAATTTTTCACTGTCATTAAGGTCTATAAGTGAGGGGGAGGTTACACGTGGCGACCGTGACAGGACAATCTTCAAATTAGAGGTTGTTCTGGACACGAATTTTGCATTGTGCAAATCTCGTAACTAAGTACTGGTTACGAACAGGCCGCTATGTCAGCGAGAATAAGTAGTGGGAGTAATCCTAATTATATTTGAGTTTTTGGCATTTATATTGAAAATTATCAAAATGAGTGAAGGCAACAATTACCAAAATTTGGTAGACTTGGATACGGAACAATCGGTCGAACAGTGGGAAACACGCACCGCGGATCCCATTGTTCAGGGGCAGGCGGCCAGCATGAGAGACGAGACCGCCGAAACGCAACAAAGATCAGAAATGGAATTCCAAACTTTAGAAAATGTTTCGGAATCGGAATCGAAAATCAAATCTGTACCCCTTGATGACGAATACGGGGGAACATATATAGAGGAACCAGCTACGGAAGTAAAACCGGTAGTTTCCGGGAATTTAACTGATTTATTGAATATTTTGATTAATGAAATCAAGAGTCAATCGGCAGAAATTAAAGCTCAGTCTGAAAAAATTGACAGAAAACTAGAGAACCAGAACAAAGCTATTAATGTTGTTAACAACAATGTTTGAGTTGTTAACACAAAAGTTGATAAAATCAAAGAAGATATTGTTATGATTAATACCGAAATCGGTAATCTTAAACAGGAAATGATAGGAGTTCAGGCGGAAATTGCGAGCAAAAATACTCGTTTTGATTCCGAAATTAGCAGAATCGAGAAAAGTGTAGGAGAAGCAGTTGCTCCGATCATCGAGAATAAGGTGACGGAACAAATTCAATTAGTGAAAAAAGAGGATCAACAGAACGTGGAAACTTTAAAGGCTTTAGCATCCGAAGTAGATACTAAAGTGACGAAGCAGGCTAATACCTGCGACGAGAAAAAAAGGGAAGTAGAAACGCTTGCGACAACCACTTGCCAAGTAATTACGAGAGTGTCGGAATTAGAAAAGAAACTTGACGAAAAACAGAGCTATGTGCCAATCTGTGCACATAGTTCGGAATTGTTGACGAAAGAGGAGCGGTTCGACCCCTTGAAAAAAGGCGGTATACAAGCGACGGATTTCATTAAAAACTGTTTAAGAGTTTTACCCAGATCATGGACTAATGAGAGAAAAGTTAATGCGGTTATTGATGTGTTGGTTGGTGATGCCAAGCGTTGGGGCTTAAACCTCAACATTACGAACCTGACTTTTGACGAGTTTAAAAATTTGTTTCTGGCTGAATACTGGTCAGAGCAAAAACAACAAAGTGTCTGGCGCGAATTTGTCGTATCGAGGCCTTTCGATGCGAATTCGCGCGGCTCGATGAAGGAGTTTTGTGAGGGCTGGATCCGCAAGTTGGAATATTTGCGTGATCGCCGCACGGAATCCGACATAGTCTGGGAACTCTACAAGAAGCTTCCAGATGATACAAAAGGCTACGTAGGAAGCAATTACAGGACAATCAATGATTTTCTGGAAAGAGTTGAGGACGAGGAAAATGGGCGCCGCAATAATCGCGACAGTGGTAGAGGTCGTGGTAACAACAACGGGTACCACAGCAACCACAACAATGATAACTATGGGAATAATGCATACCGCAATCTTGGCAGCAATAACAATAGTGGTTCGGGCCGTAATGACAATCGGTACAATGCAAATAATAACAGGAATGGCGGAAACCACTATCATACTAGCGTGATATGGGCTTCGCAGAATAGTAATAACGCCAGAGGGTGTGACCAGCCGCCTCAGCAGTATCCGGGGAGCGTATCTGCTGGGACGAGACAGGGAAACCATTAGCCGCGCCGGTGAGGGGCCGACCGGGCGGGGAGAAATTTTGGCGGCCGAATAACAGTAGAACACCGAGGTGTCATTATGAAAATTCCGTATAGAATAATCAACGGCGGGAGAGTGTGCCACTGTTAGGAGAAAGGAGTGCGCCCACAAGTAGTAGATCAGCTGTAGACACGGCAGCAGAAAATACATTCACTGGCAGTGAGAACAATTTAAGCAGTGTTCCGGAAATCGATTATAAAGTGGCAGCTGTAACACCCACAGCGGAACTGGAGATTGAGTTTAAGAATGATTCGCAAGTGTTGAGAGAAGATCAGATGTCGGATAAAACGTCCGTCATCGAGCGAGGGGATGCAGAGAGGGATGAGGTCTGGTTAAGGCAGTTCGGTCGCTTATACGACGAACTAAGAGATTATAGGGGCCTGTATGGGAGAAGTGTTTATGGGGAGCGCGTGCAGGATTTTCCGCGTCTCGTCCCGCAGGAAGATAGTGCTTGTGAAATGATAGAAAATTCTGGCCCTAACCAGCAGACTTTACCAGAAATAGTTGATGTTAATGGGGAGCACGAGCAAGATTCGTCGTGTTTCATACCGCAAGAGTTTGATGTTGAAGCAGTAACGGAAAGTTCTGGCCCTGACCGGCAGACTTTACCGAAAGTTTTAGTGTTAGAAGTGGCCGACCCATCCGACGCAAAACTCCAGTTTCAACATTGCGAAAGTATTGAGGAGAAAGATTACGAGAATTTTAGTGATAGCCGGACACGATTGGTAGAAAAGCACGTAGATTACAGCGTGTATGAGGTTAGAGCTGACGTTATACGGTCAGACGGTAGCAGTGTGGGTTGCGCAGATCCAGAGGAAGTAATTACAGATACTACTGGGCACATTCCTCCGGGTAGATTGGCGGATGAGATCAATCTGACCAAAGAGGAATCAACGAAGGTGACAATTAGTGAATTGATAGCAAAGCAACACTCACTAGTTGACGAGTTACAGGAAAAGGTTTCGGTATTGGAGGCGGAGCTACAGACTAAGCCTCAGGACAAACGTGTTGAAATTAAAACTGTATGTGAACAGAGGCTGAAAAAGCCGCCAGATAAGCCGGATTTAGGATCAAAGCCACATGTTTTTTTCTGGAATGACCTGGATATTGACGAGGATTTACTGTGGGGAAATAAAGAAACAGTCGAGGACAAGTGTAGACAGATAGTAGTGTCTGTTAATATGCACGGCCTACAACTAAACGTGTTGATTGACACCGGTGCAGAATTGAGTGCTGTATCTGGGAAAATATTTGAGTTACTGAAAGACAGACCTGGTATCGTAGTTATGCCAGTAACAGGAGTGAAAATTATCGCTGCTACTGGGAAGGCCAGTAAACCGGTCACAAAACAGATTTTTGTCAACTTCGAGATATGTGGGGCACGATTTGAACAAGAGTTTTTCGTCGTGCCAGACTTAACTACGGAAGTAATTATCGGGTTAGATTGGCTATTGAAGTACCGTGCAGTGATTAATTGCGAAAGCAAAACTTTGACATGTACGTCACAAGATAAAACAATAGTAGTTAGTTTTGACGAGGCAGGAGATGGTGTTCATAGGCAATACCAGCCTATACACATTGTTAACTGGCCGGATGCCATTGACGTAGGTATGAATTTGAACTACTGTAACGTGAGGAATCTCGGCATTGACAATATTGTAGAAAGTGAATTGGAAGGTATTGTAGACGGTGTGTCAAACGTAACACACGAACAAAGACGAGGCCGGTTTGAAGTAATAATGAGGAATAAGAGTGTGTTTTCAGACAAACCGGGACTTGTGGAAGGATATAAATGCAAGTTGCATGTAATTCTTCGTGAGACCGTATGCTATACCGCTGTCCAAAAAGGAAGCAGTGCAACGGGAGATAGATAAGATGATCGAATGGGGAGTGATTGAAAGAAGTATGAGTCCATACAATAACGGTTTGGTCATTGTAGCAAAACGGGATGGTAGTGTGCGTGTTGTGATTGATGCACGCACGCTGAATAGGGCCGTTCAACGCGAAACAGACAGACCAGAGAGTATGGAGGAGATTTTCATGACGTTAAGTTCATGACGAGCCTCGATCTGACGGCTAGTTACTGGCAAATAGAACTCGAAGAAGAATCTAGGCCATACACCGCCTTCTTGTTTGCGGGCAGGTGTTATCAGTATAGAGTACTGCCGTTTGGACTTAATACATCTGTGTCCGTATTCATCAGGGCCCTAGATAAAGTGCTAGGGCCGGCTTTGAGTTCAAGATTAACTGTATATGTTGACGACCTATTGTTGGCCAATGCCACTTGGCATGACCATTGTGACCTGTTAGATGAAGTTTTTAGAGCATTGCGCCATGGCAGAATGACTCCAAAGCTAAAGAAATGCGATTTTGTGAAGTAGGAACTGAAATTTTTAGGGCATGTAATTACCACTGCTGGTGTTACGAAAGACCCAGAGAAACTAGAGGCAATAAGGAATTGTCCTTCACCCAAGTCTAGGAAACAGTTAAAAAGTTTTCTAGGGCTCACAGGATTTAACCGCAAATTTGTAAAAGGAAAAGTGTCTAATGATGAAAATTTGAATAACCTCTTACGCAAAAATGTTCCGTTTGTGTGGACTGACGGATGTCAGGCCGCTTTCGAGAGATTAAAAGACGAGTTGTTAAGATCTAACATGCTATTTCACACTGATTTATCGCTACCCTTCCATCTGGGAACGGATTCGTCGAATTACGGGGTGGTGGTAGAACTGTTCCAAGAAGTTGGTAAAGGAGAGGATAAAGAACACCGGACAATAGCGTTCGCGAGTCGAACTTTATCAAAAAGTGAGCGAAACTACACGTTTTCTGAGAAGGAGTGTCTCGCTATCGTGTGGGGATTCAAGAAGTTCAACGGTTACCTATGGGACCGTAAGGTGATTATTCATACGGACCATAAGGCGCTCACTTATCTGAAGGATTGTAAACTACTTGACGAAAGACTGGCTAGGTCGTCGCTGTATTTACAGCAATTCAACTATGACATCTGTTACGTAAAAGGGATGACAATTGCGTAGCGGATGCGCTGTCGCGGTTGCCCGAGTCTAATCAAGATGTATTGAAAGATGAGTCAGATGGAGTGGTCAAATTATACTATTTTAAAGAAGCTGAGGGACGTAAATTAGTAGTGAACATCTGTAAGAATCTACGTCGTCATCAGAACGAGGACGGTTGTTTAAATATGGTGAAAACCCGATATGACAAAAGGAGTCCAGACGGAGAGAAATTAAGATAGTATTACAAGATATACGATCATATCTTGTACATACGTAAGGATGAAGATAGTAATATTTGGCGGGTATGCTGGCTCACCAAATACGTCACGGAAATAATAGACTACTACCATTTGGCGTATGGTCACTGTGGACCAAAGAAATGTACGGAAAAGCTGAGTGAAGTAGTGCATTTTAAGAACATTTTAAAACGCGTTACTGACAGAGTGAAAACTTGCGATTTGTGTCAGAAGGTGAAGGTTACCAACTGTAAGAGTCGTGGTCCTATGCAAAGTATAAGGCCAAATGGCACCTTTGAATTACTGTGTGTGGACTTGCCCAAATCATCAGGAAACTTTGCCTACATTTTAGTAGTGCTAGAAGCTTTTTCCAAGTTCATCAAACTATACCCGATTAGGATAGCTACAGCCAAAGCGGTTTATAGCAAGCTTGTGAACGATTATTTTGTTCATATTGGTAAGCCCAAGGCGATTCTATCAGAAAATGGGGCACAGTTTACTTCTAAGTTGTGGAATGAAGGCATGGCAAGTAATGGGATCGAAGTGATCCATATTTCAGCTTACTGTCCGGCTGGAAATCCCGCTGGAGATATATGCGCGAGCTAGGCCGACTTTGCCGTACCTATTTCCACCACAACCATAGGGCATGGGGCAAATATGTAGCAGAATTTGAGCGAATTATGAATACCTTGAGACATGAGTCTACGGGATTTTCTCCAGAGGAAATCCTGTTAGATGACAGAAGTAAAAGTTTAGTGGAAGAGATAATCAAATTCCCTCCACGGATTGACATTAGTATTGGTGTCAAAAAAGATCGTTTGCGAGAAATAATGAAGCTAAAAGCCGATGCTCGCATATGTCGTCATGACGCTAAAGCGCGTTTTGCTAAGTTTGCAATCGGAGACTTAGTACTTGTAAAAGCTCATGAGAAATCGAGCGAGATAGACAATGAAATCTCTAAATTTAAGTTTGTTTATAATGGACCATATAAAGTCATTGGTGTACCTCACACAAATGCTTATTGCTTAGAGTATCCGAACTCTGGAAAGCTACTAGGTATACGGAACATTGTAGACCTGAAATTGTACCAGCCAAGGGTTGATTAATACCACAGAAAGGGTAATTTGTACAGTATGTAAATATATAGTGTAAGATTTAAGGATGTGCCATATTGCGATGATTTTGCCTGACCTAGAGGTCGTTAAAGAAGTTGTCATTAATGAGTAATTAATTTTGATTAAATGATTTAAGAGTAACTGATTAGTAACCAATTGAGAAATCCAAGCTGGTAGTTTAAGTTTTCAGCTGAGTCACAGTCGATTAAGGAATGTAAATATGATTTTGTAACTAGCTGTAAGATTTCATAAACATGTGATTTACTAGTCATTGCCGATGTACTTAGACGCTGTTTTAAGTTTCAGGCTAGTACATGCGTGTGATGATGCACAGTGTCGAGTTATCCACTGTGATAGTGTTAATGGACTCCTTGAGATTACTCGGGAGTGAGTTTTTGCGAAAGAGTTCAGTGAAACGGACGTTCTGGAAATGCCGTTACAAGGGCGAGTGAGACCAAGCGTGCCGCACAGGCGGGCGCAACAATACTGGCGAGGCGGAGCCGCTGTCGGCTCTTGTGCCGCCGTCGTCTCATATGCCGCTGTCGGCATTCTTTGTACTTGCAGATACGGAAGGCGGAGCTGTTTTTCTTCCCGGACAGCCTATGTGAAAGAATTCTGTTGTCAATATTTATGTTTTTGTCGATCTGCTGTATATTATTTTCTTGTTTAGCGTTAAGTGGACTCTCACGACGAGAATATTAATTATGAAAAGGTTATATAAAATGTGTATTCTATGTATTTACTTATTAATTTGCGTATTTTGATATACCTGTTTTTTATGACCATGTACTCTGGTTAATTTTGTAAATAGAATTCCATTTCTTGATACTGTTAGGAATTTTGATGATTTTAGAATAGCTAAACCATTTTCTATGTTTTCTATGAATTTTAATATGTTGTCAACCCGTTTTTCTTTTTGTGTAACATGACAGAGTGGAATAAGATTAGGAGTGTATCCACTCAATTATTGTGGTCTAAAAATTGATTTATGGTTAATTAGACGAATGTTAAATTTTGTTGATGTTTTGAGCATATGCATTTCCGCTGTTTCTTTTTTGGGACATTTTCTGAGTCTGTTTAGGTTACACGAACATCCTCAGACAATGTGGGGCACGTGTAATGCCGGAAATGCATATCCTCCTATTTCCAGCTATTGTACTATAAATTCTTTTCCTTATTTTGTTACCTGAATATACGACGTTTCTGTGTCTTTGTATATTGTAATTGTTTTACTATTTGTATATACATGCATTTATGTCGATGTATAATTGGTTTTTTTTGTAAATACTATTTGTATTTTCACGCTGGGTCTTGCCTAGGGAAAACTATGCTGTCGAACGAATACATCGATAGGTCGTGTGGAGAACCATAGTGTTTAGGATCTTTGGTAGTGTTAACTCTGCCGCGTGGAGCGCGGGCAGAGCAGAGAGAGTCTGGCTGGAGGAGGGCAGTGGAGCAGGTGTGTTGTGTGACGCTCCCGCGAGTTGCCGCGCGTTCGGGGTTTGGCAGCATGTAATTGCGCTCGACTTGCTATGTTAGTTTCTGACATGGTGTCGCGGACGGGAAGCGTTAGCTGGCACACATCAAAAGCCCGTTTCGGCTGGAGACCGTGTCGAGAAGAAGGCGCGCCAACATCCAGCTTCTGCAACAGCGACGGCCGACAATGAGCGACTGTCGCCACCTCCTCGATCGACGACTTCAAACCTTCAGTCAACCAACAAGGAAGACTGGTAGCACGTAAAGTTTTAGAACTGTATGGCAGACCTCAGCTTTTCAAACTGTTAAATTTTTCTCACTAAATTACAGCAACGTAGCATGAACCTTTGTTGCTCATTGTCCCAATTGCATTACCAAGCAGGGTCCCTTCCTTTTCCGGAATGCACCCGAGTGTCGTTGAAATTCAAACGCCAGCATTAAAGTAATATCATTCGATTTCACTGCTTTAATTTCAAAGTTCAATTAAGGTATTCATAGCTGGCTACAATATATAGATTACGCAAGCACAAATTAAGAGTGCGAGTTTTGTTACCGTATTTTAGCTTACCTGTGACTGCAGCTCAGCTTGGTATGTACTAAATTTTACTATTGTTAATTGTTCAGAATCATTTAATTCAAGTTCAAAGTTAAATCTCTTATTTCTAAATTGCGTAGATTCAAGTAGCTTTTGAAATGATTGTTGAGGTACCCCAAGACTAACCGTATTTTACTGAATTTCGATGTGCTTCAAAAACAAAGCTTACTATTAATTTCAGTCTCTAAATCAACTTTCAATTTTCCGGTTTTATTAATTCTTTTGCTACATTAAGTCAGAGTGTAGCGAAATTTATTGCTTCTGACAAACTTTCAGTTTTTCACACTACACGTGTCAACCTTCAGTTGCCACGCTTCTAGTGCTAATTATATGTGCAATAACCTTTCTTTTTCAGTTACTATAGTAATTGTCCATAGGACTGGTGACCGTAATTTCCCCAAAATCTCAAATATCTAATTACCGCTAGCTAATTGTTAACGTAACGGCCGCACATTTACTTTCATTATTAACTTTACCCCTTTTCAAAATTAATTTCCACCAGTTTCATTTGCATGTTTCCTTTCATTTAGATGTAACCCTTTCCTCCCTCTTTACCGACAGATTAACTTCGGTGACGATTGCTTTTCCCAAATTTAATTTTTCATTGTCATTAAGGTCGATAAGTGAGGGGGAGGTTACAACCTCACCACAATGCTCCAGAAGAGGGCGAACAAGTGTAATGTAAGCAGTCTCTTTAGTAGACCTGTTTCATTTTCTAAGTGTTCTGCCAGCAAATCACAGTCTTTGGTTTGCTTCCCCCATAACATTATCTATGTGATCGTTCCAATTTAAGTTACGCGTTACTGCAATCTCTAAGTATTTACTTGAATTTACAGCCTTTAAATTTGTGTGTGTCATCCTGTAACCAAAATTTAGCGAATCCCTTTTAACACTCAAGTGGATAACTTCAATCTTTTAATTGTTTAGTGTCAATAGCCAATTTTTGAAATATACAGATATCCAGTCTGAATAGCTTAGCAATTTCTTTTTGATCGTCTGATAACTTTATAACACGGCAAATGTCAGCATCATCCGCAAACAATGTAAGCGAGCTACTCAGACAGTGACCTAAATCGTTTATATAAAAGTAGATCAGGAACAGCTGAGGGCCCGTAACACTTCCTTGGGGAACGTCAGATATTAATTCTGTATTACTCGGTAACAAGCGCCGGCACGAAGATGAAGAACACAAGAGCAGAGAAGGCTGTGAGACGACGTCGACCAATAGCACGCTGACAAGAACGGCACCACGACAGGAGCGGCCTCTACAAGAATACAAATAAGCGCTGCTCCTGTCAGAAAAGACACTGACAGTTTGCCTGTCGCCCATCGCTTGAGGCACGTTCTTGTAATACAAAGTCAAGTACTGTCTATCGTCTTTATTTTAATAAAAACTATTAATGTCATTTGCTTGAACTGTTGCGTAGCATTACGAGAACGCAGCGTCCTTTAGGCACTCTATACGAGACGAGTGGTGTCTAGTAGGTATTCTGCCTTGCGGCAGGTCTTGTCGTAGGTTAAGCCTCTTCCACTTTTTTCTGTCCATAGCCAGTCTTTTCATTTCTGAATATTTGCCTTTTTTGATATTGTCCAGCATTTGATATCTTCTTTTTCCTCTTCCCCTTTTTCCCTCCACCATTCCTTCTATTCCTTCCTTCAATAAACAGTCCTTCCTCAAACAATGTCCAATCCAGTTCCGTTTTCTCTTTCTGATGACTTTCAGCATGTTTCTTTCTTCTCCAACTCTTCTTAATACTTCTTCATTCCTCACTCGGTCTTCCCATTTTACTTTTTCCACTCTTCTCCATATCCACATCTTTAGTGCCTCCAATGTTCTTTCATCTTCCTTCCTCAACGTCCAGGTCTCCGCACCATATAGTGCAATTCTCCAGATGTAACATTTGGCAAGTCTTTTCCTCAGATCTTTTTTTAGTGGTCCACCAAGTAATTTTTGTTTCCTCTTGAATCCTTCTTTTGCCATTGCAGTTCTTTTTCCTAATTTCTGTTGAGCAACATATATCATCCAGCAGCAGCAGTTGTGGGAAGCATGTGAAATTTCAGTTGGACACAGGTGCCTCTGTCACATTGCTCAATTGTCACGCATATGAACTTTAGACTGCCCACACTTCCCAAGTAATTGAAGTTATTCACTTGCTCTATTTCGTCTCCCCCATATTTTCATACGGCATTTTCTCTCCTTTCCTCCAATTACCATGCCTTTCGTTTTCTTCTTGTTAATCTCATTCCATATTCTTCTAATTTTGTGTTTAGATCATCTAGCATTTGTTCCATGTCTGTTGCACTCTCTGCCATCGCAATCATATCGTCTGCAAATCTTACACACTCCACTCTCCGACCCCCTGTACAAACTCCTCTCCCTCCATCAAAACTTTCACTAATAATTTCCTCCAGATTTATATTGAACAGTGTTGGTGATAAACAACAACCTTGTCTTACACCTCTTCCCAGTTCAATTTCTTCACTCATCACTCCTCCTATTCTTACTCTTGCTCTCTGGTTCAATTAATATAATTTTGTCATTAGCCGTCTAACCCCCTAGTCAACTCCATGTTTCCTTAGGATTTCCGTCAGTTTGGCAGGACCCCACATTGGCGACGAGGACTTACAACCATATCCCGCGCCTGACGACCACGAAATTTTTTCTTTCCTGGTGCCTTAATTCTCTCTTGTCTTGCTTTTGCAGGGGCGCTAACAGTTTCTTGTCGTTTTTGCTAATCAGCGTTTTCAGGTGGGCGTTGCAAACAATTTCTTTGCTTCTGTAGATATTTTGCTTGCTTGCCTTGTCTGTTTGTTGCCTTTGTGTCTTCCAAAATGCCCACCCCGCCCATCTCGTGCCCTGCTCAGGCGCCACAGCTGCAAGCGTTAGATAACATACAGCTAATGCAGATGATTCAGTTCCAGACGCAACAGATATTTACTCTACTCAACACGGTGCAGCAGCTACTGGCCAACGCTGGGCGCCCGATGGAACAAGCAATACCTACAGCAACACCTACTGCCATACCGCCTTTTCGACAGTTTTGTGAAGAAGACTAGGAATGGCTCGAGTGGTTGTCCCACTTCGAGGCACACCTACTAGCTCACAACGTACCAAGTACTATGAAAAGTCATTATTTCTCATCCGCGGCGGGCAGTGCAGTGTTCCACCTCATCACCTATTTATTTCCTAACGCCACTCTGAGTAAACTTAATTATGACCAAATTATAGTCACTAACTATTACGACCAACAAATAAACGTAGTAGCAGCTAGGTATAAATTCTTTAACTGCAAAAAACAGTCGGAACAAACTTATCACGAATGGGTAACAGGATATGACAAGGTAATGCAAATTCAAACAAGCTTGTGGTGCTTTATATTCAGATGTTATATTGCATGATGCAATCGTGTACAATGTACCTGATGTCAAACTCAAAGAACAGATTTTGAAACAGTTCGACCCATCATTTCAGCAGGTAGTGCAGATACTAGATCATTACAATTCCGGTGCCTTGTCGGCTCAAACATTTGAACAGCCAGCTATTTGTCAGGTTGAGTCCCTTGCTTGCGATCGCCCCATTCGGCAGCAGCAGCAGTTGTGGGAAACATGTGAAATTTCAGTTGGACACAGGTGCCTCTGTCACATTGCTCAATCGTCACGCATATGAACTGTTAGGCTCCCCACACCTGTCTAAAACTAGCAAGCAACTGACAGCTTATCAAGGACAAGACATTCCCTTTCTCTAAAAGTGTACTTTGCCTGCCATGTATCACTTGCATATGCAAACAGTGACTTCTACAGTGTGTAGAGGACAAGGGGTTATTTTTAGGAAATATGGTGCGAAATTGTGATTTAGTGTGTTTCAGTGCGCGATGCGCCAGCCTCACGGAAGACGACGGACGAAGGCTGGCCGGCGCGTTATGCAGGTGACACAGTTTTGCAACGAGCGTCGGTATGTGTGTACGTGCGCCGCAGCCATCAGAACGCAGCATTAGCAGAATTACGCAGGCGCGGGCCGCTTATGGCGCGGTTGCGTTAGCCAACTCATCGAGAACCTTCTAATAAACACACCGCCATGTAACTGGTGGATTCAGCAGCACTCTGCACTATTTAAGGGCATCAGAGGTGGGCGTCGGCATTCGGTTCGACCGATTGGGTGTTCGGTCGCTGTCACGTCGTCGTCATCAGTGACGCTGTCCCCAAGGACCGGCCGGCGGAGGGCGTTGCCCGCTGCTGCACCGGCGACTCCCGGCGTCGTCACGAGCCGCAGCATCTGCAGGAGGCGTGCAGGGCCGGGCCTCGTGCCGCTAACCTCCTACCGCCTGCGCAGCCACTGACCGAGCGCGGCGTCGCTTTCCCCGGACTGCGCACATCAGCGCGTCTCCACCACGACATGAGCGGTGGGGCTGAGCTACCGGAAAATGTATTGGAAGAACCAACAATAAAGAGGAAGACTGCTAAAAACAGCCACCTTCTTCTACCCAGCCATGCTCTACAACCCCGATCACGTCACCTGCTCCAGTCATCCGATTACAAGTGCTACACTCACGCGATGATGCGATGATAAGAACATATTTAGTCTTCATTCATTTCATTTGTTTGGCTTTAACATTCAGGAGAATGTGTTTTCAGTGCCTGCATTCAATGCAAAAGACAGTGTAGTTAGCTTGCTAAAAGAATTCCCAGAACTGTTTTCTGAAGCTTTAGGCAAAGTTAACAAATTCGTTGCACATATTATGCAGAAACACAAGGCTCAGCCAAAATTTTTCCAGGCCATAACTGTTCCCATTGCACCACGAGACAAAGTGGCGGATGATTTTAAAGAGTTGCAAGATGGGGGAGTTATTGCGCCCAAATCAGCAAGTTAATGGGCAAGTCCACTGGTTTTCCTCCCCAAACCTTCAGGTCGCATTCGCCTCTGTGTTGACTTTAAGTCTACAGTCAACCGACGAACTAAGATTGATACTTGTCTATTGCCACTAACAGAGGATATCATGGACAGATTAGGCGCTGGACGCTACTTTTCAAAAATTGATTTGTGCGACGCGTATCTTCAAATACCGCTCGATGAAGAATGGCGAAGTGTGTGTAGTAAATACTCATTTGGGTTTGCTTAAATATTTGCATTTGCCTTTTTGGCAGTGCTTCCGCACCCGCCATTTTCCAACGGTATTTGTAACAGCTGGTTGCATAAGTACCAAACTGTTCAAACTATTTTGACGATATTGTCGTAGCAGGTCGTACACCTGAAGAACATACTACAAATTTGCCTGCTTTGTTTTGTGTGTTACCTGGCACAGGACTTAAGTGTAGACTGGACTAGTGCGATTTTTTTAAACCTGAGTTGCAGTATCTTGGTCATGTCATAAACAGTCAAGTTGTGCATCTCCTTCAGTCGCATTTTTTAGCCATACGAACCTTGTCAGTTCCTCACAATATCACAGAATTGCAGTCAGTCTTAGGGAAAATGAACTATTATATTCGGTTCATACCGAATGCTGCTCAAATCGCAGCTCCACTGCCTCGCTTGTGTCGCAGTAATGTCCCCTTTTTTTGGACAGATGAGTGCCAAGTAGCTTATCAAAAACTTAGAGATGCATTGCTCAGTGATAGATGCTGAGGTCACTTTGATCCTGACAAACAAGTTATATTGCAAGTTCATGCTCTCTCTTACCGAATCGGTGCAATGCTTTGGAACAGAACTGGTGATAAAGACAGGCCTATTGCATTCGCATCAAAAGCTTTGTCCAAAGTTCAGTGTAACTATCCACAAATAGAGAAAGAGGCATTGGCTACTGTGTATGGTGTCACCAAATTCCATCACTATTTGTATGGCAGAAAATTCTACTTAGTAACGGATCGCAAGCCTTTGCAGTACTTGTTTCATCCAACGAAATCGGTTCCTGTACGAACTGCCAACAAATTGCAAAGATGGGTTTCGTTGTTGTCTCAATACCAGTACGAGATTCTGTACCGTCCAACATGGAAATGCGGACGCGCTTTTACGTCTTCCGATTGGCCCTGATACAGGCTTTGACGTTACTGCTGCATCTTTTTGTCATATCGATGCTCGCGATTCGGAATTGCTTCAGTCTTTTCCGCTGAACTATAAGAAAATTGCACAGGCCACGGAAGCTTATCCAGATTTGAACATTTTGCTAACATACATTCGCACATCTTGGCCTCGTTCCTTGCATAGCATACAGAACCCTGTAGTGAACCGATACTCGCTGTAGAGAAAGGTGCGATTCTTGTTCAAAATGACACTGGACAGTCACGTGTGGTGATTCCCAAAGCTTTGCGCCAAGAAGTGTTGCAGTTACTTCACCAAGGACATTGGGGGATTGTTCGCACGAAACAGTCAGCGCGTAGACGTACTTGGCAGGGTGTGGACAGCCAAAAAGGACGGATGACGTCACCTTGCCAAGCATGTGAGGAAAATCAGTCCGCTCCGCCACAAAATTTCTCTGCTTGGCCTAAGCCGCAATCACCATGGCAACGTGTGCACATAGACGGGACCTTTTTGGAACACTCGTTGGTTGATTGCGGTTGACTCATATAGCAAGTTTCCGTTTGCTGTGCCAATGAACTCGACAACGTCATGCAGCACAATTCTGGTTCTGCCCTCTATTTTTTTGCCTAGAAGGTTTACCTGAAATCATAGTGTCACTTCACGTAAAATGTGAACTGACCGCCGTGGCCTGACACATTCTGTGGACACAATGGCATACAGCATCTAACTAGCGCACCGCTCCACCCACAGTCACACGGTGAAGCGGAACGTTTCGTTAGAACTTTCAAGCAGCAGACAGCCAAACCTCGCTCCACACACGCCAGGGTTCGAGCATTGCAACTATTTCTCGCCTCATATCGTTCGCACCCTAAAGATAGACCATCGCCGGCGGAATTGCTTCACGGCCGCTGCCATCGAACACTGTTCCACGTGCTCCACCGTCCTCAGAATCTGGCGCTGAAGAAAGACTGCCTGTATCGCTTCGGGCCGCATGATATTGTTTCTTACAGGGTTTTTAGCGGCAGCAGACGGTGGGCGCGAGGCGAGATAGTCCGTCGACTTGGTGCTTGGATGTATCTTATTTCAGGTCCAGATGGCTTGCAGGGCCGATATATAAATCAACTTCGCCTCTTTCATGAGCACAACGATCTGGTAGTGTCCCTTCCCCCCAGATTCACGGATTAGAGGACAGTGCGTCCACAGCAGCCACCAGAGGGTGTCCTGTCGACAAAAAAATGGCTCTTAGCACTATGCGACTTATCTTCTGAGGTCATCAGTCGCCTAGAACTTAGAACTAATTAAACCTAACTAACCTAAGGACATCACACACATCCATGCCCGAGGCAGGATTCGAACCTGCCACCATAGCGATCGCTCGGCTACAGACTGTAGCGCCTAGAACCGCACGGCCACTACGGCCGGCTCCTGTCGACACCGCGGGGCGGCCCCATGGAGACGGAGCCTCCACCTCCTCCGCCTCCTCTCGTCCTACCGATGGAGCTGGACCCGCCCACACCGAAGCAGTGGCCGCCTTTTTCTTCTGGTTCCTGGCATCAGGAGGTGGACGTACCCTTGTGGTCGTTTTCCGGCCGATGTTTCCGCCGCAACAGCTTCCGGTCCCGCGAGGCGCCCACCCTCCTACCTCCCCCGCCGTCGTCGCACTCCATGAACGACGACGGTCCGCCGGATTGGGTTGGAGGAATATTCTGGCGTATCGACAAGAACCGGCATGAAGATGAAGAACACAAGAGCAGAGAAGGCTGTGAGACGATGTCAGCCAATCGCCCGCTGACTAGGACCGCACCACGACAGGAGCGGCCGCTAGAAGAATAGAAAGTAGCGACGCTCTTGCCAGCCTAGGCCGCACAGCACTAGACGTAGACTAGCAGACCAGCACAGTACTATAAGGACAATAGGAGAGCACTACGATAGCCGTTATTAGTGATCCATATCCATCGCTTGTACGGACATAGTGTATAGATAAAGACACTGCCTGTTTTCCTGTCGCCCATCACTTGCGACACGTTCTTGTAATAAAAGGTTAAGTATTGTATATCTTCTTTATTGTAATTGAGCCGTGGTAAAAATTGCTGTTTTGAAGAGCGCGCCGCAGCGCGTAGTGTGGAGCAGTCGCCCTCCGTTTCTGGCGGTGGCTGTGGCAATCTCAGCTTTGGCGTCTCCCTCTGGTGGGAAAGAGGAATGGTTGCTTGTCCACGTGCATTTAAGGGACGCTATGAGCTCTCCAGTCAGTCAATCTGGGTCTGTCTCTCATCCGCATTTGTTAGGCAGTGAGTGTCTGTGTTTCGTAGTGCTAGTATGTCTGTCGTTCGGATCAACCTTTAAAGCCGGCAAAAAGAGTGTCTTCCCACTCCGCCAGTAAGAGAACTCAGCCAGTGGTCTCCCGGTCGGGGCTTAGTTCCTGCATCTGAGTCTGCGCGTTAGGCCGCCAGTCTGCTCGAGTTTGCTCAGGCAATGGTCATTGGCGGTTGGATCGATCGGTTGGTCGGTCGCGCACTGAGACACAAGATGTCTTGTCGTTCTTCAGCGTCGGCGCAAGTGAGGTCGCCACGTGAGTCCAGTGGGCCGCGGCGTATAGCGAGGGGTTTTGACTTCGCGGTCGACACGAGAGCAACAGGAGTCAACCCACGACATCAGTCTGGCCGGAGCGAGCTGCGACGCCGAGAGACGGGAGATCGGCGCGCCTTCCTGCGTCCGTTGAAGCAGCTGCCAGCGGACGGTTAGGGAGAGCGATTTGGGGGTGCTGCCGCAGGTCTTCTCTAGAAATCGCAGTTTATTAGAAGTTAACTGATTGGTGATATGTTGTTTGATTTACTCTTGTTAAATTCTACTTATTTTCTTGGTGAGGTCACCAGCCGTTTTGCTTTGGGGTCGTCCCACCATTCTTCTCCGTTTGCCCACCCGCGGGAAGGTGGTTGTTTATAAATTGGGTGGTCCGTTTTTCCCTTGTGGAGTAGGGGCGGGTTAGAGCAACCTGCGGTTCGGGTTGTTCGGTAATCTCCCTATCAATCCACCGTACGTTAGTAGCTGCCTCTATCATGTTAGTCGGATTTGGTGTGTTAGCGAATTTATTGCTTGGAGTGTAACGGCCTAATACCTGAAATATGTTTTGATCTTTGGAAACTTTGATATTATTGCCTATGATCTTGATAGGCTGTATCTGTGTACTGTAGAGCATCTTAACTATTGTTTGGCCAACCTTGTAGAATTTTATATAAGATTGCATTTCATGGGCTTTTATTTAAATGATCATTTTAGTATATAAAGTTGCCACCCTTTCACTGTAAGACTTTTCTTAGAAGTTAAAATCAAGTTGCACCTTCGGTGGCAAGGTTAATATTTTAATTGTTAGTGTTTTGTACCATTTCCATCCCTCCCACGGGTTAAAACTCTTAGTTTAAAGTTATCCGGTGTGTTGCAGATTTGCACCAGTGTAGTCTCTCAGAGGCTGTTGTGAGCGGTCGTAACTACGGCCGTGTCAAAAGGGAGCGGCAAGGTTATCTCTGCCCGAGAGCTCATACAGTCAAAACTTGTTTCTTTCTGCCTCTGAATAAATTGTAACTTTGATATTTAGAGGGTGCTTTCTGATTATAATTTTAAATCTGTTTCCTTACAAATGCATTTAGGCACTATTGAAGTGAATAAAATTCCCATTTGTTAAAAGGAATTTGCTTATGATTTCATCAATTACTCCCTGGCAACTACTTCCATGCTTACATAGTGTGATTAAATGTGTTAAAGTTCTTGATGAATCGCTAGTAAATAAAATAAATTCTTAAGAATATTCTCTGAAAATAAATCACGGTTCAGTAATAAAAACTATTCATGTGATTTACTTGAATTATTGTATAGCAAGAACGCAGCGTGCTTTAGGCACTCTGTACAAGACAAGTGGGCAGGACCCCACATTCTCTACTCTGCTGCAGCAACACTTTTCAAAACTTTCCAGGTATTTGTTCTCCATTTTTGTCAAGATCAAGATCTCTGCTTTGTAGAGTGCAGTGTACTATATTTAGCACTGTACCAGTTTCTTCCTCAATTCCAAGCTGATCTTTGTGGTCAGCAGAGACCTCTTCTTGTCGAATGTGGCTTTGACTATGGCTTTTCTTACTCGAATTTCATTTGTGCAGTGGGCATCCTACGTCAGCAAGCTTCCTAAGTACTTGAACATCATCACATTCTCCAGTTCTCGAGTGTCGACTTTCACTTTTGATCTCGATGTTGATTTCCGTGCCATATTTCCTTCCACTTTCCTCCAACCGGTTCATTATCTTTTGCCGTCGTCTTTGGTTCTTGGCGAGCACTACCAGTCCATCTGCATAATTGATAGTATTGACGAGACTAACTCCTACCCTGAAGTTTCCGCATTCTTTCAAAGCTTATCTCGCCAACCATTCAACATACATGTTGAAGAGACGGCGATAGACAACATTATTTTCTGGCTCCTGTTCCTATTTCCAGGCGTTTTGTTTCTCCGTAGTTCAGTCGCATCTTATCTCCTTGCCCCACGTAAAAACTGAGAATTAATCTGCGGTCTCTCCAATTGATTCCTATCTCCTTAATGAGGTTCATCAATTTTGTCCATTTTGACTCTGTCGAAGACCTTCTGCCTGTCTATAAAACAAGCGCAATCTAAATTTACTCGAGGAAAGAGTCACTCACCATCGTTACGAGGTGACTTCAAAAAGTCAGGTACACTATATCATGACTTGTCAAGTAACTTTTATTGAATGCGGCACTACACGCCTGGGTGACAAAGATACATGACACTATAGTTCGAAATTGTCATTTATTGTCTAAACAACGGTCGAAACGTTCTGTCAATCACTCAGTTTCTCGATGACCTTTTTTTCCAAGACAAGTAAACTGTTATGACATTAAAGAAACTGACTTCATTTCAAACTATCACATGCTCCAACGTAAATATCTTGTTCTCTTTCAAGGTACGAGATTCTACACAACTAATGAAACATGGCTCAAATGTCCACATATTATACAGTAAGTCTTAAAATATATAGCACTTTATTTCCATAAAATTATTTTACAGAAGAATTAACAATAAATTACAATTAGCTTCAACATATTGTACAGCACTTACATACTTCGAATGTGAAATATTCACAAATACTGCATGAACTACAATGTCTTGTCTAACGACTACAAAAATTGTAGAAAATGGAGGAAACTACTTGTAGCGGCCTCTAATCCGCTTTCCATCATTTACTACTCTGAAGTTCTAACCAAAAAATATTGTGTGTTCCCAAGTACACTATCCTCTGGGTACAACACTCCCCCCTGCGTGGTAACAAGATATAAATTATATAACTCACCTGTTCTCCTTCAAATGCTGCAAAAGAGAATTTCAAAAATTATTTTGTAAAGCAGTGAAACAGAAACACTCGTAGACATATACAAAAAGTAGGCCTCTCCCTCAGATAAATCCATTGTTCGTGATTTGCCAGTATTATTCACTATTTGATTTAAGCTGTGGCAGCAAGTATAAAGCAAAGTCGATTGAAAACGAGACATAGAAAAATTTAAGTAAACTTGAGAGAGGACAAGTTACTCTCACCTATTTTTCGTATACGGAAAATTATTTCAGATATTGCTACAACCTGACGCACCTTGAGCGAGACTAGAAAATTAAGAGCCTGAGCAGACGCTGATGGAGGCTAGTAGGGCGCTAAAAGCATGAGGTATTTTTATGGTTCTTGCTTGTAAAAACATCACATTGGGAGTTGAAAGCAATTGGCGGCGATCCCATCACTTAGTAAATTTTCCAGAACAAGCCCACAACCATACAGGACAGACAGGTCAGATCCTCGTTGAGACAGGTTTGCAGCAGAAAAATGCCAAGCTACCTGCCGCAGCGCCAGCGGAAGCCTGGGTTGTGGGTGACAGATTAAAGGAAAACACCTACACAGTGGAGTCGTAAACCAGGCATTGTGTACAGAGCCACACGTAATAAAAATTCAAAAGTTTTCGTGTTCGCCGATAGTGGAAGTAGACCAGTGAACCACTTCCCCGGACGCCTCGGTTGTATAAGAAAAATCCGGCATCTGACAAACGTTTGGAGATAGAATCTCTATTACATGTGACAGCTAGGACTAACAACCTCCAAGGCATAGGCGTTCTAGTTAAAGATCTTTGAGATTGTATCCGTTCGCTTGTTGCCATGGGAAGTGACATGACATCGGAGAAAATCATCCCGTCCCCCTCTGCGAAAACTTAAAAAAGACAGTAATTGACGGTTATCTTTTTTTCAGAGACACAGGTTTCTTAACTCTTGCCCTCGTTCGAAATCAGTTTTTGCTGTCGCTTGGGAGGGGAGACTTAGCGCCTCTAGAGCCCTGTGATTGACTCAAGATGAGGTGAAGGCGGTGTCGTTCGTGCACTTTGTGGGAAAACGGAATTTTTTTCCGAAGAGATGCAATCCATTCGGGTGTGGGACTCTGGTCTGGAAGCACTTCTAGTCGAGGCTGAGGCATATGTGGTTGGTACTCGGGACCTGTCCTGAGACTGACTTCACTTGCGAGTAGCTTAGACTTGGGAGCTGATGGTGAAGTTCTTACTGTACCAACAGTGTGACTTAAAACGTCTCAGACTGCTCGTTTGACGAGGGCACTCTTATTCATATTTGGTTTACCAGTCTTGACGTTTGTATCCTTGTGCACTTTGTCGTATAAGTGAGACAAATTGGTCCTTGGTACGACCAGTGAATGGGTGTGTCACATGCTGAAATCTACTTTGATTTCGGGGCTCTGGTAGAGAGTAAATTGCGTGGCCTTATCGATTCACAGATGCCGCCTCGATGTCTCATCTCCGCCGCACACATCTGGCCAGCTGCAGTTTACATTGCCACACAAAGCATGTAAGACGTCATGGTCTCCTGACCTTCTTTGCTTACATATTCCGCCCTCACAATCCTATTCCGCACATCAAGACGCTTCATTCGACCCCAGACTCGATAAGATAGTCAATGTTGTGTGAATTCAAGTAAACAATGTGCAAATAACTAGTAAATCGCAAGTGCGCACCAAGATTGAAATACTCGAGGCTGGCGTACACACGCACATTCAAGACACGACGGTCGCAGGGGCTTTTAGTTCAGGAGAGGCAAACCGCACGCCGGGGGGCCAGTCCCTTCAGAGGACGAGTTAACCTATCTACGTCGGCCGGCGACCGCCCATAGAACAGACAACGTTTGCCCGAGTGAAAGGAAGAATGACCCCGTGTTCGGCATAAAAGCAAATTCCGCTACATTGTGTGGGAGTGCCCAGCCTACACATTCTTTACAAGCATAGCACGGAATTTCAGAGGTTTTCACAAGGAGACAGCAAACGCCAAACGCCGATGCTACAGATTTCCGGATTGGTCGCCTTAAACGAAACGTCATTTTCCCGTTTTAGAAGAGCACTGCTGATTGGCAGATAATATTCCTGATACCTTGAGCTGAAGGAGTAATGGAAGAGACCGAAAGATATACCCCTTCACGTCTGGTGTGGAGAGGGGCCGTTCCGTTGTCACTCTTGGAGCGAGAACACGTAACGAGAGCGTGTGCGCTCGTACGAGAGCTCTGTCGAGAGCGAATCGGAGTGCGACTCTATATTGAGTCCTTGCGATTAAGCGTTGTTCACGGTGTTGGCCGCCACACTTATTGTGCGGTGTGAACAGACAGAGTTATAGTTAAACGCCTGCAAGCGAATTTTTGAGAGGCATCTCGGTGGACTGGTTATCTGACCGGTGTACCACGCCATTAGTTAGACTAGGGGCAAATAGGAGTCCTTGACTTCATCAAGGCGTAGGGAGAGTTTGATTGGCGAAGGTCAATCCAGATAGAACGAGAGTTATCTTATTTGTCTGCAGCGAGTGGCGCAGACAGCAGTTATCGCAGCTTACGGTATTGTGCGCTACAGCTCTTGCGAGCCCCATATTTCCTCCACAACAGTACACTTCACTGCATTTCACATGTGACAGCCTCGACCATACCTAGCAACATTCTAACGGATAATTATTCAAGTTGAGCAGATGCGGCTCTCAGCAATTCTGCCAAGTCAATAACGATCTTAAACTTTGTATAGAAATTTCATTAGCGAATCCTATCCTTAAGAGGTAACTTCACATTCAGAAAAGAACCCAGAAATAACTTGTTCAGTTCATAACTAAAAGCGTCATTGTGATTTCTCAGAATTTTTGCAAAATAAATAATAATACACTAACTAACACTACTCCAGTACCCAAGTATCCCACTGGTTACGAAAGAAATTTTGTGAATTTTTGTGTCACTTCCTTACAGCGGACGACTCCAGAAGATATTTATTGCTGAAAGTTTTTCAGGCATTTCTCTTTAGAACGTTAGGAGCTTCTGTCTGACTTCTGTAGTAGTGTGGGGGTGGAAATTACATCTTTCAGGAGCCACAGGGTAAAGGGCACATCTCAGATTAATCCATTGCGCAGAATGACAGAATAGTACCCACATGCTCACAAGCAAACAGGGTAACATACTACTGCTCTGGCATTGTCAGGGCCTACAGACCTCAATCGTCACTTGCTCTCAGCTGCACCTATATAGAGAAACTTCAGTAGATATAATCAATCCAAGTCTGCTCAGCATCAGATAAATCAGATCAATTCAGATTGCGTTATCCACATTTTTAGGGCCAGAGTACTTGACTCACTCCACTAGTGATACTGTCTCTGCCACCTAGGATGCTTGACCAGTGTAGTCTTGAATCACCTGTTAGTTGATTACAGTACTCAATCAATAACTTGTTTAACATAATTTATGTCTGTTTTTAAAATAAAATAAATGTTGTTAGAAAACTAAAATTGTGCCAAGACAATCACTCATTTAGACAGTCCCCACTAGGGCTACCTTTCGTTGTGGTGACCCTGCCAGGCTCTCGGGTTGATGGCATCTTCTGTGACCGTCAGATCGTAGATAGTGTTGTCTAGTGAAGTTTCTGCTTCCCGTGTTTGCTGTGGTGCACTGGGCAGAAAAGATTCACGTTGCTGGGGTCTAGACATGGTACTAATATTTAATAATTGTATTTGAGTATT
The DNA here is from genome assembly GCF_023898315.1 of Schistocerca nitens. Classification (NCBI taxonomy): domain Eukaryota; kingdom Metazoa; phylum Arthropoda; class Insecta; order Orthoptera; family Acrididae; genus Schistocerca; species Schistocerca nitens. Next base: position 702,925,753 of record NC_064617.1, on the reverse strand, counting down.
TTCATGTTGTGGTTGTGACTACTGTGTCACTTGATTATTTGTTTCTGATGGCGAACAGCGTTACGCTAATTTGTTAGGATTGATTGAGATTTTCTTTTGTGAACATAGAAAAGCGTACTGTTATTTGAATTAGTTGTCAGGAACCAAGAATCAGTAGCTCACGGGAGCGTAATTTAGAGTAGAATTTTTGTGGCATAAGAATGTGTAGTGTTTAAATTCGTTTGGGTCAGAATTAGAGAGGATGCTTACAAGAAGTAAGGCACGTTCCCTATATAGTAGCGGATGTAATTGTGTTTTGTTAACCATGGATCCACGTGAGATTATTAGCAGTGAACAAGCAGATACGGGATTTTCGGGTAAATGTGGTTGCATACCGGAGAGTTATGTCGAACATAGAACCTGCAGAGTATGATATGTCTCAGTCAAGTACTAAAGTGAACGGAAGACCACAGCAGATCGAAATGTAGGAATTGCTGGTACGAGAATCACCATCAGTGAGACTGGCAGACCAGAATCACGAATGAAACGTCACAGAATGATGGAATCTCGTTCATCTGGTCCTGGAGGTGTTAGCGGTGGATCTCAATTTGAGGCTCTCATGCAATTCACGCAAGAGGCAGAAAGAATCAGACAAGAGGCAGAAAGGAAGCGGCAAGAGACAGAAAGGAAGAGACAAGAGGCAGAGAAAAGGAGACGGGAGGAAGAGGAGGAAAGACACAAATTAGTCGTAAGAACGGTCACAGACTGTATAGATGGAATTATGAAAGATATGGCAGGAATCCAAGAAGAGCTAGAGAATATCAAGAAAACGACAGCAGAAACGCGTGAGGTCGCGGACCAGGAGAAGCGCGATGACAAAACAGCGCGATTGGTAGCGCAAGTAGCACGAAAGGACGTATCAGTGGCCAAAGAACAAATTAAACTGGTAAGAACTGAGGTGTGTCAGATAAAAAAGGCACTTGCAACTCTCCAAAAGCAAGGCAAAAAAATAGTTCAAGAAACGCAGGAAAAAATGAGTGAGGCTGAGAAGCGAATCGAACAGATAGACATCAAACAAGCCGAAATCTCTGAAGTTAAAGATCAGCAGGACCCAGTCGCCGCGCCATAAAAGGAGTTGGCTAACAACGTTCGGCAGACACATGAGCGGGTCGCGCGATTAAAAACACAATCTCGTCCGGTAGAGCAGCATCGAGAGCATCACAGAAGCGAAGAAAATTTTTTGCGAGTCTCCGAGCCACTGTATTACGACAGACCCCCTGCATAGGGGCGAATGTTGTAGGAATATGCTCCTACTGCGGCGGAACGCGTATTAGAAAATGCTCCGTCGGTAACACGCAGCCGGCCGCTGTGATGGAGTGGTTCTAGGCGCTTCAGTCTGGAACCGCGCGACCGCTACGGTCGCAGGTTCGAATCCTGCCTCGGGCATGGATGTGTGTGTTGTCCTTAGGTTAGTTAGGTTTAAGTAGTTCTAAGTTCTAGGGGACTGCTGACCTCCCATGTGCTCAGAGCCATTTGAACCTTACTTTTTTTTTTCTTTTGGTAACACGGCGGTCAGAAACGTCATTACACGAATCTGACAGCACGAGGGGATACCATAACAGTACACAAGGGTCATTGGGGCACGGATACATGGAATCACGCGCTGCAGACGAGAGGGAAAATTCGTACGGCGGTTACGTCGAACATTTCGACCACAAGCTTTTCTTGACCATCCAGAATTGTCAAGTCTACAAGGAGGCAAACAACGCATTACGTCCAAAGACCTGGATGGCAGAGTACGGTCACGTACTACCAGAATCTTGGCATAGAAGCACAAGCTCCAGTTCATCTGTGGTTTCTTAGAAGGGTCGATTGCAGTACATATGCGCGGAGCTGCGGAGAGTTGTCGCTCCTACCAAGAATTTAAGGACGCATTCCGTAGAACATATTGGCCGCAAGACACACAGGAGATGATAAAACAGGATATCATGTTAGGAAAAGACTTACAAGCGTCAGTATTCCGCAGTGCTGTCAAATTCTTCGAATCCCCGGTCAATAAGAACCGATTCTTGGATCAACCGTACAGTTCCAATGAAATTATAAGGCACTGCTACATTAAATTACCTTCACGGTACCAGCAACAGCTCATCGGTAGATGCAGCGATTCAATCGAAGCTTTCAAGAGTGCGCTGTTGGAACTCGAGTACAAGAATGAAATTCACAACTAGCGGGAAAGAAGTAGAAATAATGAACATAACTGACCAGATTCGCCAGTGAGGAATGATGATGGACACAATGGAAGAAAACATCGATCGAATCGAAAACAAAATTCAAACTTCAATGGGAATACCTAGCCATCATAGGAAAATAGAAGAAGACGAGGCAATAAAAATCATAAGAACAACAACAACTACTACTACCGACGAAACGGAAACTGGAGAGAGCAGCAGAACTCGAACCAGGATCAACATGATTCTAAGGACCAACAGAAAATCAATAGCAGGAGATACAACGGTCGAGGTCAATGGAATGACCAACGTAGCGAATATGAGGAACTGACGCCACCTAATCCATCGCAGGGGTCACGCAGAGAAAATTAAAAGAGGAACTGACACGCAGCCGCTGCGGACTCAGCTCAAAACAATGCCGCAGGAACTATCGGAACGAGCGATATTAATCTGTTACAGTACGAGGATACAAGAGAACTGGAACAGGAAGAGAAGGTGAAGTATGTAAATAGTCTCCATGGATGAACTGTTTAACGTAATTTAATGTTGATATTGTGTTGCTTAGTGTAATTTTCCGTTGTATTATTTTGTTTGTTTGTCATTTCCATTAGTTTTCGGCATGAGTCCTTGTTGCACGTGGTCAAATGAGTTGCGTATCTGTGACATTTTCACGCCAACATTCACTGGCAGGAGGCAGATTGAATTCAAATTATGTTGCAAGGTATATCTCATCAACTATTGGCATTTTCTGTGGCATACCAAACCAGGCACTTCGCAATACTGAGTACACCAAACAACTGAGTACTGCTATTATTTCTTTGGACCTCACAATTGTTGTCCACTTCCACTCCCAGGACAGCAAGGAGATCTGTCATAGTTTGACCGCAATCGAGCATCGTACTCTGTCGTAGCGTTCTCGTAGAAGATCCTTCACAAGTATCACCATGATACTGAGATTGTTCCTGTTTACTTTCCGTGGTTTCTTCCACAGTGTGCAAGGGACGGATGTACGTCACCTTATGTTTTTCGTGGTGTCTAGACGGTAAATCGTGCCATAGAGTATGTGCGTCTCGGTATTCGGATGTGTTTCGTATTGTGCTAGCGGGCCATGCTTTGGGCGTGTGTCGACGCTAAGACTCGTTGTGTTAGGAGTCATCGCCTGTCGTTGCGATGTAGCCTGTCTCGTGGTGGAATTTTGCCAGCGCCGCCGGCGAAATATTGCGTATGGGGAATTAGCATGCACATGTGCAAGTCACTGTAGAGTGGCGAACACCAGACACGGAAAGAGGAAGCAGAAACGAAATGATGGACCATGGATGAGACTTATATTAGATACCTATTTGTATCTATGTAATGCAGTATGCTTGTGTTTCAATTCAGCAACAGTGATCCTGACAGATGAGAGACGAGACATCCTTGTACTATGTAAAATTACATGTACATAATCATAAATGCCACTACAAAGATTTCAGGCAAATCACCAGCATCTGAGTGAGTAGACTCACTTCCTCACAACTTCAGTGTCAGCAGACAACACAGCCAGACATCGAAAAATAAATGAGGTGTGTACATGGAATAAAATGCATGAAATTTCCCTTCGGTAGTATTAGCAAAGGCAAAGGGAAGTACAATAATTTAGTAGTGTTGGGAGAAATCAGCACGTATATCTGTCCTTAGTAATATAACAAATAAACTTGTCTAGCTTGAAGGGGGAAACCAGATGGCGCTATGGTTGGCCCGCTAGATGGCGCTGCGATAGGTCAAAAGGATATCAACTGCGTTTTTTTGAATAAGAACCCCCATTTTTTACTACATATTCGTGTAGTACGTAAAGAAATATGAATGTTTTAGTTGGACCACTTTATTCGCTTTATGATAGATGGCGTTGTAACAGTCACAAACATATGGCTCACAATTTTAGACCAACAGTTGGTAACAGGTAGGTTCTTTAAATTAAAATACAAACGTAGGCACATTTGAACATTTTATTTCGGTTGTTCCAGTGTGATACATGTACCTTTGTGAACTTATCATTTCTGAGAACGCATGCTGTTACAGCGTGATTACCTGTAAATACCACATTAATGCAATAAATGCTCAAAATGATGTCCGTCAACCTCAATGCATTTGGCAATACGTGTAACGACATTCCGCTCAACAGCGAGTAGTTCGCCTTCCGTAATGTTCGCACATGCATTGACAATGCACTGACGCATGTTGTCAGGCGTTGTCGGTGGATCACGATAGCAAATATCCTTCAACTTTCCCCACAGACAGAAATCCGGGGACGTCAGATCCGGTGAACGTGTGGGCCATGGTATGGTGCTTGGACGACCAGTCCACCTGTCATGAAACATGCTATTCAATACCGCTTCAACCGCACGCGAGCTATGTGCCGGACATCCATCATGTTGGAAGTACATCGCCATTCTGTCATGCAGTGAAACATCTTGTAGTAACATCGGTAGAACATTACGAAAGAAATCAGCATACATTGCACCATTTAGATTGCCATCGATAAAATGGGGGCCAATTATCCTTCCTCCCATAATACCGCACCATACATTAACCCGCCAAGGTCGCTGATGTTCCACTTGTCGCAACCGTCATGGATTTTCCGTTGCCCAATAGTGCATATTTTGCCGGTTTACGTTACCGCTGTTGGTGAATGACGCTTCGTCGCTAAATAGAACGTGTGCAAAAAATCTGTCATCGTCCCGTAATTTCTCTTGTGCCCAGTGTCAGAACTGTACACGACGTTCAAAGTCGTCGCCTTGCAATTCCTGGAGTGTAGAAATATGGTACGGGTGCAAACGATGTTGATGTAGCATTCTCAACACAGACGTTTTGAGATTCCCGATTCCCGCGCAATTTGTCTGCTACTGATGTTCGGATTAGCCGCGACAGCAGCTAAAACACTTACCTGGGCATCATCATTTGTTGCACGTCGTGGTTGACGTTTCACATGTGGCTGAACACTTCCTGTTTCCTTAAATAACGTAACTATCCGGTGAACGGTCCGGACACTAGGATGATGTCGTCCAGCATACCGAGCAGCATGCATAGCACACGCCCGTTAGACATTTTCATCACAATAGCCATGTTGTTGTTGTGGTCTTCAGTCCTGAGACTGGTTTGATTCAGCTCTCCATGCTACCCTATCCTGTGCAAGTTTCTTCATCTCCCAGTACATACTGCAACCTACATCCTTCTGAATCTGCTTAGTGTATTCATCTCTTGGTCTCCGTCTACGATTTTTACCCTCCACGCTGCCCTCCAATGCTAAATTTGTGATCCCTTGATGCCTCAGAACATGTCCTACCAACCGGTCCCTTCTTCTCGTCAAGTTGTGCCACAAATTCCTCTTCTCCTGAATTCTATTCAATACCTCCTCATTAGTTATGTGATCTACCCATCTAATCTTCAGCATTCTTCTGTAGCACCAAAATTTGAAAGCTTCTATTCTCTTCCTGTCCAAACAATTTATTGTCCATATTTCACTTCCATACATGGCTACACTCCATACAAATACTTTCAGAAACGACTTCCTGACACTTAAATCTATACTCGATGTTAACAAATTTCTCTTCTTCAGAAACGCTTTCCTTGCCATTGCCAGTCTACATTTTATATCTTCTCTACTTCGACCATCATCAGTTATTTTGCTCCCCAAATAGCAAAAATCCTTTACTACTTTAAGTGTCTCATTTCCTAATCTAATTCCCTGAGCATCACCCGACTTAATTCGACTACATTCCATTAGCCTCGTTTTGCTTTTGTTGGTGTTATTCTTATATCCTCCTTTCAAGACACTGTCCATTCCGTTCAACTGCTCTTCCACGTCCTTTGCTGTCTCTGACAGAATTACAATGTCATCGGCGAACCTCAAAGTTTTTATTTCTTCTCCATGGATTCTAATACCTACTCCGAATTTTTCTTTTGTTTCCTTTACTGCTTGCTCAATATACAGAGTCAATAACATTGGGGAGAGTCTACAACCCTGTCTCACTCCCTTCCCAACCACTGCTTCCCTTTCATGCCCCTCGACTCTTATAACTGCCATCTGGTTTGTGTACAAATTGTTAATAACCTTCAGAATTTGACAGAGAGTATTCCAGTCAACATTGTCAAAAGCTTTCTCTATGTCTACAAATGCTAGAAACGTAGGTTTGCCTTTCCTTAATCTATTTTCTAAGATAAGTCGTAGGGTCAGTATTGCCTCACGTGTTCCAATATTTCTACGGAATCCAAACTGATCTTCCCCAAGGTCGGTTTCTACCAGTTTTTCCATTCGTCTGTAAAGAATTCGCGTTAGTATTTTGTAGCTGTGACTTATTAAACTGATTGTTCGGTAATTTTCACATCTGTCAGCACCTACTTTCTTTGGGATTGGAATTATTATATTCTTCTTGAAGTCTGAGGGTACTTCGCCTGTCTCATAGATCTTGCTCACAAGATGGTAGAGTTTTGTCTGGACTGGCTCTCCCAAGGCCGTCAGTGGTTCTAATGGAATGTTGTCTACACCAGGGGCCTTGTTTCGGCTCAGGTCTGTCAGTACTCTGTCAAACTCTTCACGCAGTATCGTATCTCCCATTTCCTCTTCATCTACATTCTCTTCCATTTCTATAATATTGTCCTCAAGTACATCGCCGTTGTATAGACCCTCTATATACTCCTTCCACCTTTCTGCTTTCCCTTCTTTGGTTAGGACTGGGTTTCTATCTGAGCTCTTGATATTCATACAAGTGGTTCTCTTTCCTCCAAAGGTCTCTTTAATTTTCCTGTAGGCAGTATCTATCTTACCCCTAGTGAGATAAGCCTCTACATCCTTACATTTGTCCTCTAGCCATGCCTGCTTAGCCATTTTGCACTTCCTGTCGATCTCATTTTTGAGACGTTTGTATTCCTTTTTGCCTGCTTCATTTACTGCGTTTTTATGTTTCTTCCTTTCATCAATTAAATTCAATATTTCTTCTGTTACCCAAGGATTTCAACTAGCCCTCGTCTTTTTACCTACTTGATCCTCTGCTGCCTTCACTACTTCATGCCTCAGAGCTACCCATTCTTCTTCTACTGTACTTCTTTCCCCCACTGCTGTCAATTGTTCCCTTATGCTCTCCCTGAAACTCTGCACAACCTCTGGTTTAGTCAGTTTATCCAGGTCCCATCTCCTTAAATTCCCACCTTTTTTCAGTTTCTTCAATTTTAATCTGCAGTTCATAACCAATAGATTGTGGTCAGAGTCCACATCTGCCCCTGGAAATGTCTTACAATTTAAAACCTAATTCCTAAATCTCTGTCTTACCATTTTATAATCTATCTGATACCTTTTAGTATCTCCGGGATTCTTCCATGTATACAGCCTTATTTTATGATTCTTGAACCAAGTGTTGGCTATGATTAAGTTGTGCTCTGTGCAATATTCTAACAGACGGCTTCCTCTTTCATTTCTTACCCCCAATCCATATTCACGTGTTAGGTTTCCTTCGCTCTCTTTTCCTACACTCGAATTCCAGTCACCCATGATTATTAAATTTTCGTCTCCCTTCACTATCTGAATAATTTCTTTTATCTCATCGTACATTTCATCAATTTCTTCATCATCTGCAGAGCTAGTTGGCATATAAACTTGTACTACTGTAGTAGGCGTAGGCTTCGTGTCTATCTTGGCCACAATAATGCGTTCACTATGCTGTTTGTAGTAGCTTACCCGCACTCCTATTTTTTTATTCATTATTAAACCTACTCCTGCATTGCCCCTATTTGATTTTGTATTTATAACTCTGTATTCACCTGACCAAAAGTCTTCTTCCTCCTGCCACCGAACTTCACTAATTCCCACTATATCTAACTTTAACCTATCCATTTCCCTTTTTAAATTTTCTAACCTACTTGATCGATTAAGGGATCTGACATTCCACGCTCCGATCCGTAGAACGCCAGTTCTCTTTCTCCTGATAACAACATCCTCTTGAGTAGTCCCCGCCCGGAGATCCGAATACCTCCGGAATATTTTACCCAAGAGGACGCCATCATCATTTAACCATACAGTAATGCTGCATGCCCTCGGGAAAAATAGCCATACATCAACAATATATCGACCTTTTCCACAATTGGTAAACGGTCCATTTGAACACGGGTAATGTATCACGAAGCAAATACCGTCCGCACTGACGGAATGTTACGTGATACCACGTACTTATACGTTTGTGACTATTACAGCGCCATCCATAACAAAGCGAAAAAGGTGGTCCAACTAAAACATTCATATTTCTTTACGTACTCTAAGAATATGTAATAAAAAATGGGGGTTCCTATTTTAAAAAATGCTTTGATGTCAGTTTGCCCTATGGCAGCGTCATCTAGCGGTCCAACCATAGCGCCATTTGGTTTCCCCCTTCAAGCTATACATGTTTCGTTCTTTGTAGCTCTTTCGTTTGATGCTTATTTCGTGAGATATTTGGCCCGGTCACGATCAATGGATCACCCTGTATTTTCTTATCTGTAAATTGATTATACCGATGTAATGACATTTGTGAGGGAATATGGCACTTGACCACACTTGAGGATAGTGCAGATTCTGGAACCAACATGGCTGACTCTACATCACGGCCCCGCCAGCCAGCGAAAGGCGAGTGGAGCGGGCTGCCGTAATGAGTCACCTGTAGCAGCCCAGGTGCGGGGGACTGCCTGCTGCGACCTGCCCATGCCAATTGACGTGCCTACGTCACGCAGCCCGGTCGCCTACCAGTAGAGGCCAGCGCAGATAGTGGGAAGCCAGCTCGAGCAGGCAACAACTCCCTAGTGGCCAACGACCCGCTAGGCCGCTAATCTAGGGACAAACGTATCGCGTGGCACCACGGTCGGCGCGTGCGCCGAGCCTAACCGACGCAGAAGGGTGTTGAGAGTGACGTGTCCTGTCGACAACAGGCGAGCTAATCCCATGTCCTACGCCGGCACTGGCGTTCTGATGCAGAGGTGAACAGGAAGAGCAGGACTGTCCCATGTCGCGTTGACGTTAAATGGATTTCTACGCCAGGGGGCGGGTTGCACATCAAATGCAACACTGTCACGTCAGTTCCTGACGGCTGATTGCAGCCTGAGCAGGATGAGACCAACGGTCCTGCTGTGGTCCGTAAGCTGCCCAAGACGCCGGTTGTTGCCCAGACACCAGATGCTGCAAGACGAGAGTGACCGTCAGACACGTGTGCCACCACTTCTGCCAATTCATGCACTGAGTGAGAGCACTCTTTGAACTAATTCGCTATAGTCATTTAACAGTTTCTGTAATCCGTTCAGCATAAGAATAAAGCTGATGCAAGCAAACACAAACGCGATGATTGGTCAGGAGCTGTAGCATAGATACACTGGTGTTGTTATGCTCTTGTAAGAAGGTCCTACTTATGTATTACATGTATTATTACCAAGTTACGTTGAATCAAACTTTTATAAAAATCATATGTATTAACAGCCATCAACATTTTTCTTAACCACGCTTTAGCTACGTAATTTTTTCTTCAAAAATCGTGTACATGCACAGCCTCTAGCAGCGTTGTGCTCTGATTGTCGCGCTGTTAATGCGCAGTATGAAAATGGCTGAGGCTGTTTGCAGTTCCGTAGTGAAATTTGCGGGTGGAACACGGTTAAAAAGTGCCGATAAATAGGCTGTTCTTAATGTTTTTCATAGATTATCGGAGATAATCGGCTTTGAAGTTTTCCCAGCATTGAATATACTGCAGCTGATTGAATTTTTGGAATTGAATGTGTAGCGCACTCGGTTGCTGGCACAGTAGCTCATAGTGTTCGGTCAGAGGACTACGTGTTCTCGGTAATGAAAAAAACTGAGTCAAGGAATGAACGATCAGCTTCAACGGATGTCTTGTGACGTCCGCCCAGACCAAACGCAACGAACTATACCGAAAAAAAGAGTGCGTAATGGATGTGATCAACAAGTGGTTAATCATGCGGTAGTTCAAATCTCCCTGATACTATTTTTTTTCTCGTTCAATTTGAAATACTTACATCTCGTAATTATAAAACTCATCATAATTTTAATGAATAATACGCGACTTCTTGTTTCTAATAATATATTGGACGCGAAATTCCTGTTTCCATTTCAAATACAAATTCTTAGTTATCGATGTTTTATGAAAGACTGTGCATAAAAGTTGTTTAAATTTAAAAAAAAAAAGATAAGAATTTAATTTTAACGCAAAAAATGAAAAACCAGATCCTCTGCATTTGGACTATGTCCATCGTTTTATAGCACGGAGATAGATAAGTATCGCAGAAACATGAAAAGCAATCATTTTCACAGCATCGAGTACATCATACAAATGCTGCATTTTTGCATTTGCTACTGTACCATTACAATATGAACCCAACAGAACTGATCTGGAGCCAAGCTGCGGTATTTGGCCCGAGAAGTAACAAGACTGTTAAGCTGCCAGACGTACTCGAACTAAAGCACGCAGCTTTTTCATATGTCACTGCCGAACGCTGGCGGGACACAGAACGGTCGTCATAAAAGAATAAGAGAAAATGCTGCGCGTGGTTGGCTTCGTGGATTCTGTTGTTGATAGGCTCGTTATCAACGTAGGAGGTGACACTTCCAGAACTGAAATGTATTTCTCCGATTCCGATAAGGAATGAGCTAAGAGATTACCAGACGACTAACTGTAATACCTTCAGTGGCTTCAACATTTAACTATACGGTGAACTCCTTCAATACTCTCTTGCGTTGCACACAGTTTATGCAGAAAAATTACCCTTTGGTTACATGATGAATTTTCATCGTTCTTGTTTTTAATTACATAGTACGTTTGCTTAAAACGATAACGTGTTGCGGTTTTCAAAAAATGGTTCAAATGGCTCTGAGCACTATGGAACTTAACTTCTGAGGTCATCAGTCCTCTAGAACTTCGAACTACTGAAACCTAACTAACCTATGGACATCACACACATCCATGCCCGAGGCAGGATTCGAACCTGCGACCGTAGCGGTAACGTGGCTCCAAACTGAAGCGCCTAGAATCGCACGGCCACTCCAGCCGGCTTGTGGTTTTCGTCTAGTCGTCTAAGGAGCGTATTGTGAGATATTTGCTGTGTATTATTTCGTTTTGCTTAAAAATTAAATGACATTCGAAGTTGTATTGCTCCTTTGCTCATCTCCTTTTACGTGTGATCTGCAGTTGGCCACGCCACTGCAGGCTAGGTAAACCAGCTGACCGGCGAGTGCTGTCCAAGTTAAATGCAACGGGAAGGCTGTTCTCCCGTATTATCTCGAAGTCGATATGCGCGTAACGCAGAGCACAAAACATACCCTTATTATTGTACTTGACAGTACTCGAGATAGCTTGGCTGCAGTCCCACGTGGAACGGAAATCCAATGACATCACAGCAAACGCGGAAGAATACGTAATGCAATGTTTACATCAGGTTTACTCTTATGATGAACGGATTATAATAACTTGGTCTCACTTTGATTGAATTTTACGTAAGCAAACTTTTACTATAACACTTTCCAATAGTTAAGAAATATTTTTATTATTTACACAAAAACAATTTAAATGGCGCCTCTTTATATTAACTTGGCACTTCATAAGTCTGTAAAACAGGATACTCGGGTTAATCAAACGCCAGGAAGGATCCCTATATAGTTGTATGATTAGAATGAAATAACAGGTTGAACCAGTTTCTTTAAAGTTTAAGAATTGAAACGTCCCCTTAGTAAAATTATACCTGACTGTGCTTAAACTGACACACAATATTTTTAGCGAAACGCAATCTGACTTTCAAAAATCCCTACAAAAGAATGGCCCTGACTAACATTAAACTATACCTTTCACAAATCACTTACCTCACAAAAATCTTCGCTACTCAAGCTACTGCAATACAGCGAGCGCCACTACTGCCAGCTAAATAAAAGATTCAAACTACTGAAGGCACTAACTACTGATAGGCATAGTTCGCAAATGAAAGATTTTGATAGAGAACAAACAATGTGTTTACCTTAATAGTGTTGAAAAATCATAATATACATAGCAGTTCATGATATCCAGTATTACAAATTTCAAAACTCCGCCATCTCTCTCCCCACATCCACCACTGCTGGCGGCTCACCTCCAACTGCGCAGCGCTACGCGCTGTTCACATCCAGCTGCCCAACACTACAATGGCAGACAACAATGCAAACTAGCCACAGCACAGCCAGTGATTTTCATACAGAGCGCTACGTAACATTGCCAATAAGAAAACATAAACAGCCTTCTTACATAGCCACCATGCTCCCCACAAAAAAATTTACAAATTGTTTTGGGCAGTGGCCAATAATGATTTGATAAAATTTTTCATAATTACAATAACAAAGATATCAAATGCACACACTTATTGATACAATTTTGGTCAAAAGCCAACATTTTCTCACAGTCCATAAAGACAGTCCAGATTGTTCATCACAGTAAAATTGCAGTGTTTTTCTCAAAGTCTGAGCAGTAAAAGAAAATGCACACGGAAGTAGTGGATTTCCATGCAGTCTTGAAGAATTAGTGTTGTCCTTCGAACAGAAAGACAATGCTGACTCTTGACATGCTGACGGGTAATGGGCCACAACAGAGCAAACCCACAGCAGAGTCATTCGACGTTTTGAAGAATATTGGTAGGTAGGTCATCACAGAGCAGACCCACTGTAGTCCTGGTAGAGATTATGGTATTGGTGGGCTACAAGAGGTGCCGACCCACTCCAGTCCTTGTAGAAATAATGGTATTGGTGGGCCATCAAAGATGCAGACCCACTGTAGTCCTTGTAGAAATAATGGTATTGTTGGGCCATCAAAGATGCAGACCCACTGTAGTCCGTGTAGAGATGGCCAGCAGCCATCTGTTGCAAATGTGCAGTTGCACAATCACCATCGAAATGTCTTGCGGAGAATATAGCAAGTCCATAAACCACCACCTGTACACTCACAAAGTTTTTGGAATTGTCCTTAGAACCAGCAATGCTGTTATCCAGTCCCTTGCTGAATTATTAACACACATGCAAACACTAACAGTCCCTATGTCTCACATATTGTTCATATAGTATGACCAACAGAAACGTGCGCAGTGAAATGGAACTTACAAGTTACTTAATTTGATGAACTGCTGTCAATTACAATTTTATAACATAAGAATACAATAACAAAGGTACAAAATACATCATTAAAAACATAATAATACAGATAACATTTGTAGTAATATGGGCTTTACAAAAAAATCGAAATAACATGTACATCAGTGTTACAGGAATTATGACATAAGTACATACATAAAAGGTCTGAATAACTTTCGAAACATCAACTTCACACGTGAGCATTAAAACAAAACAGAATAAATAATGTCTAAACATCTTTACAAAGTAAATAACATATTATTAGAAAAATTCTACAACATAACTCTTATTAGCTAAACACATTAAGACAGGAGAAACAGAAATATACAAGAGTACACAAACACATAGGGGGATAACACAAAAGGAAAGGACAGGGTTTGTTTTCAGTGTAACATTTGGTACTGCAGTCCAACCCAAAACTTCATTCCATATCTTTTGTCCTATTTCAACTTTTGTTTTCACCAAAACATCCTATCCAAGCATGCTTTCTGTATTTATATGTTCACATATTTCTTACCTCATTATTTATTTTCCATTATCTTACATCATTTATTTCCAAGAAAATCCTAACTAAACTTGTTGTCTCTAAACCCTACTTTTTTTGTTCATCTCCTCTTTCAAAATACTTTTTTTGGCCAAATCGTATTCTTATAGCTTCTCAATGCATTTCTTCCAATTCATCACAACTCATTCTCTTATATAGTCTACCCACTCTTAAGCTAACTTAAATCTACTGAGCTCAGATGCTAAACTAAGGGACGAGGTAATACAGCAGCACAAAACAATTAATACAAATAGCAATGACAAAAAAAATACAAATGGGCAAAGCAATTGCAATATTACAATTAATATAAGACACTGTGCAGCAAACAAGAAAAATAAATCAGTAGTAAAACTGGCTTAAAAGAATAATACAAAGTGAAATTTAGTAGCACTATGCCTGGCAAACAGCAGCAGCAAATGTAAAAACTTATATCTCACATGACATAGCTCAAGCAGAAAAAATATTACACTAAAAATGGCCATGTCTAATACCTATGTCACATCTTAACACTAGAGTGATGCATCACGAGAACTTACTCTAGCAGATAAGTTACCAAATCGTAAAGAAATTATTTATGCAATTCCTGTGAAGGGAAATGTCTATTTATGTGCCCTCGTTTTCTTGGAAGTAGATCATAAATTTCTTATTGACTGGATCTGTAGGCATAAAATAACTATATTAGTACACATATTAAATTTTATTTTAACCAATGCTGCAGTGCAGCTAGAAACTAGATATTAAAGAAAATGAGCAAATATGTACAAAGGACGGCATGAAACATCATTCATTAGCCATATGGCATTTCATAAGGCAGTAAAAATTCTCTCAATTCTCGAGAAAGACGCTTGTCATAATCAGGTGTGCAGATGTAAGTATCTTTCCAAGTAATGAGCATGTCGTATTTGCGGTGCTTTCTACAAAGGAATGTCAATAGCGAGGATAATGGCCTCCCTTTTTTTTCTTTTCTACCTGTGCCTCTGAAATGGCACGCACTAATGGCTTTTTCTCCAGGCGTCTGACACAGCTGGGTGCCCACGACGCATTACGTGCAGGTGGTCACTTAACTTTCTTACGGAAATATTTACGACAGCAGTTTCCGCTACAGTGGCAGTCTCATATAAAAAATTTCACAGGTCGAGAATTTGCGTTGCAAATGTGTAGATACAAAATCTTATGAATATTACAGGGTCCAAAAAATTTTCGCCGGCATTGTGATACATGCACGCATTTACACACATTTCATAACTCTTAAAGTACGGTTCTTGGTTTCCAACATCCTTTTTCACAAGTCAGAGTCCCTAACCACTATTCATTACTCCTTGCCTTATTACACATATAAATATTCGTCGACACTTCTTCAATATTTTATCATAACAGATACATAGCATAATCAAATAACTCATATAGCATCAGCTTATTGATCATAAACATACCGCAACAGCATAATACACATCATCATCGTAATAATAACATCATAAAACCTCAGCCAAATCGCAAAATCGTCGAAGCTTCCTCCAATAGTTTCAAAACCTAAAAAAAATTCTCTGCTCATGTCAGTAGTGTCATTTACCTCAAACTTACTTCAAAAATCATGCTCTCTTACCAAATACATCATTCAAAGCTCTCATAGTATCACAATGGTTCCAGAAAAATATGAGCATTTCACAAAGTACAGACAAAATACAATTTCATAAGTGTGAAGTTATCCAACTGTGTAATTACGTAAACATCTGTCACTGATGTAGTAAAAAAAATGTTTATCTCTCAGTTACATGATCAGATAGCTGTGTAATTTGTGTGTTAGAGAAATATGGTACCGATGTGTAAAGTTGTATAAGCAAATACCATATTAGCTAGGGCTCCTTGTGCTTGCCACACACATGGTACACAAAGTAAGCGTGTACCCCCCTGAGGATTAATGTAATTATACCCTCAGGTGTTACAGATTACAGCAATGGAATGAAATGTATCACGGAAAACCCTTGTATCATTGTACTTCAAATATCGTAAAAAAATAAATGTTTTAAGTGCGAAATTAATCACTCAAATACGTGTACTGTAGTGCTAAACTGTGCGTCATGTTGTAAGATAATCTCTGTGGAAGTCTCGTAGTTATCGTCCTCCGAAAGCTAAGTTCTGCAGAAGTCAATGTACTTACCTCATGATAAACAAAAGTGAAATGCTTTGTGTATAGATATCGTAGTTATTACGCTTCTTGTTGTGATGAAGGAAGTACTGTACTGTAACGTATTGTTGTGCTACAGAAAAGGCTGTCTCATTGTAGCCATACCACAAAAGTTACTACTAAAACATGTTTTACTTTCCAGAATAAAACAGAAAACTGTGCAGATATAAAACAGAAACACTGCAAAAGCAACAATGTAAATTGTGTCACACATTAGTAGTGTTGTGGTATAATTGTGTAGCTGTCAAAGAAACCAAATGCTACGTCATATTTAATCCCACAGAAATTACTTCAAATAAAGAATGTCATTTCAAGTAAACCAAAATGTTGCATGAAAATCTCATTAGCAGTACCAGTATGTGTCCTAAGTATGTAAGCCTGATAGTCGTTACGTAATCGTGCAACTAACAAGCAAGAATGTACAAATACAACACTGTGTCGTCTGTTAACTATAACAATGCATTCGTAATTACTTGTCTAAGTTCCCTAGGTTCTTGAATGGATAGTTAACTTTAGAACATTGTTGCATGTTAAGAGTTTCTTAAGTCTAACAAAACATACTAGAAATGTGAAGTGCAAAATTTTATAGCAAAGACTAAGTTAAAAAGCAGATTATCTTTCAATAAACGGCTTTACATGTGAAATGTGGTGTAAACCTTTACTCTTCCTAGTACGCAGAGTTTTAGCTTCAACGGAATCATCGTGTCGTATATGTCGGTAAAGAATACTGGAATTTTTCTCAAGGTTAGCGTCTATGTTATTTTTCTCCGAGCCAGCCGGCGCACGCGGCTGCCTGCGGTGCGATCATTGCCTGCTATCTCTTTGTTGGCGTGCGTCGTTATAGGGATTAGGAGACCTAACTTCTACAAATTCAACTTGACGAGAAGGCCCTGCCCTGCCAGTTCTGATGGAATTCAGGTCTGTCGTTTTGTCGGTAGATTCCACAGTTTCTTTCTTGTCGGTCACGTGGTGGAGAACTTCTCCCTGAATCGTAACTGCGCGCTGAACTGTTGCGTCTGAAATTATTCTGTCTCCCTTGATAATAATAGTTCTGGTTACCATATTGTCTGTTTCTATGATTGTTTCTGTCATATTCATTACTACGGAAATGCGAACTTTCTCTGTAATTATTACTCTGCCAGTGGTTGTCATACGGGTGGTGTCTGTTTTGGTCACGATTTGTGTTGTGAGAATAGACTCGTCCTGTCCAGTTATTATTTCTTTCATCGCGGAATTGCGACGGATGTGACCTGTAATTGTTGTGTTCCTGTTTTCGCGTTCCGCGATTGTCAGTGTCAATTTCTAATTCTTCTAAGAGTCCCTGAAAAGCTTCAATGTCGTCTTTGCAACGCCCTGCTAAAATAATATGTCGTAAATGTTCAGGCAATTTGATTAAGCAAATGCGGATGAGTTCTGAGGGGCTGTATGGGTTTGAAAGATACTGATTCTTATGCAACATGTCTTCAAAATATTTGACAAGACTGGAAAATTCAGATTGTTCAAAGTGTTTCATCATCATGATGCTATGTTTTACTCGGTCTTGTGTAGCTTGAGACCAATATGCTGAGAGGAAGGCATGATAAAAATCTCCTTCATTGTGGCAATCGTGAATGACCGATCGCATTCTTACAGCTGGTTCATTCTCCAAGTAGCCACACATAAATCCTAATCTGTGCTCTAATGACCAGTTGGAAGGAAAACAATGAGAGAATTGATGGAGCCATGCTTGTGGATGAATGTCGTTGCCAGAATTCTTAAATGTTTTGAATTTACGTGTAGTAATGAACAGCTTATAGTCAAAGTCATCATGTCGGCGAGTCGCATATCGGTCATTGTTACGTCGTTTCGGCGGTTCCATTTCAAAATTCGGTGCACCTTGCCAATTTCTTTCATAATTTCCGAAATGCGCTGTGTTATTATTTTGTGGTTGTTCCGTATTTCTATGTCCCTCTTCCCGTATTGGGGCGCGAGTGTCCTCTGAAATACGTAATTCCTGTATTACCTGTGTCAGCTGATTTTGTACTTCGCGGATTTCTCTTTGGTGTTGCGTATTAATTTGATTCTGATTTTGTTTGAATTTCCTAATTTGTTCGCACTCTTCTGTGTCATTGAAGACTACCGGTTTTGTGTCATTCAGATTATCATCTACCTTCGTAGATAAATTATTTAGCTGATCCGAAAGTTCAGCTACTTTCTCTGATAATGTACTAATTTCCTCCATGTGTCTTTCTACTGTGTCCTTTAAGTTTTCCTGAGTTTTTGCAAGTTGCGTAACCGAATCGGTAGATGCAGCTGAGTCAATTTTAGCTTGCATTGTCTCGTGATTTTCATGAACCATAATTTGCAGTTATTTTATGGCTGCTTCGTGATTCTGTAATGCATTTTCATGCCGCGAAAAAATAGGTTGAAAATGCTCAAAAATTTGTGTTTTTACGTCGTTACAGACTTTTTGACATTTCGATTCGATTTTATGTAACTCAGTAGTCAAATCTTCACGTGTTTGTTCAAGCGTGGTGTGAAGATTTCGTTCCATTGCGTCTAACTGTTGCTGTGTTTGTCTCTGGTGTTGTTCCATTGTGTCTAACTTTTGAAGATTTTGTTCCATTGTGTCTAACTGTTGCTGTGTTTGTCTCTGATTTTGTTTCATTTGTTGCATTAATTGCAATAATAATGTATTAGTGTCTGGAATCTGTTCCTCTATGCTTTTCGGCAGTGCATTTGCACCGGCAACATTCACATTTTGACAAGCAGAAAATGTGTCTTGACTTATTTGAGAAAACGGTGAGGACCCAAAACCTGAATCTACAGTATTTGCGAGATTGTTTCCTGTCATTTCGGATTCCTGAGGCGAGCTGTTGCCGACCGATCGATAGATAATGCTTCCGTGTTCACTAATTGTTTCACTGCGTACACCATTATTTGCAACCCGCTCCATTTCCCTATGCACAATTACCAAATTACTACTTTGAACATTAGTTAATTCATTACTCTGCGGCGCTAACACACTGCTTTCGTCTACACTGTCATTTCTCAGTTTACTTTGGAGCCTAGTATTACGTTTTTCACACGCCATAATTGTCACAATATTTCACACAATAACACAGAAAAGCACAATTTGAAGAGCAAAATAAAATAACATAGCAATGGAAATAATGTCTATTTAATTGCAAGCGCAGCTTCGAAATACTTGGTGCAAATCTGCATGCATGCCACAACTGTTTTACTGTACAACAATGAAAAACTACAACTACAATGGAAATTCTCTCTATAATTACGCGCTAGCAATAAACAAAAGCTACACTAATTACACAAACTACAAGAAAAAAAATCAGAAGACTCCAGTGAGGTATCCTCGGCTAAGGGTCGACATATGAAACGTCCCCTTAGAACAATTATACCTGACTGTGCTTAAACTGACACACAATATTTTTAGCGAAACGCAATCTGACTTTCAAAAATCCCTACAAAAGAATGGCCCTGACTAACATTAAACTATACCTTTCACAAATCACTTACCTCACAAAAATCTTCGCTACTCAAGCTACTGCAATACAGCAAGCGCCACTACTGCCAGCTAAATAAAAGATTCAAACTACTGAAGGCACTAACTACTGATAGGCATAGTTAGCAAATGAAAGATTTTGATAGAGAACAAACAATGTATTTACCTTAATAGCGTTGAAAAATCATAATATACATAGCAGTTCATGATATCCAGTATTACAAATTTCAAAACTCCGCCATCTCTCTCCCCACATCCACCACTGCTGGCGGCTCACCTCCAACTGCGCAACGCTACGCGCTGTTCACATCCAGCTGCCCAACACTACAATGGCAGACAACAATGCAAACTAGCCACAGACTGCACACAGCACAGCCAGTGATTTTCATACAGAGCGCTACGTAACGTTGCCAATAAGAAAACATAAACAGCCTTCTTACAGAATGATTACTAAAACACAGTTTAAATTAATGGTTCACGTTGCACAAAAGTAAAAATACACAAATAATATCTGGTGGCTGTAGGCCTGGGTGTGGCAAACAATTATGACGGGTACACTACCCACAGTACGGTCTGCAATTCAATAATCCCTACAAAAGAATGGCCCTGACTAACAATAACCTATACCTTTCATGAATCACTTACCTCACAAAAATCTTCGTTACTCGAACTACTGAAATACAGTGAGCGCCACTACTGCCAGCTAAATAAAAGATTGAAACTACTGAAGGCACTAACTACTGATAGGCATAGTTAGCAAATGAAAGATTTTGATAGAGAACAAACAATGTATTTACCTTAATAGTGTTCAAAAGTCATAATATATAGCAGTTCATGACATCCAGTCTTACAAATTTACTGTCTCTGATGGACGCACGTCCAGATCATCCGCTCTCAAAACTCCGCCATTTCTCTCCCCACATCCACCACTGCTGGAGGCTCACCACCAACTGCGCAACGCTACGCACTGTTAACATCCAACTGCCCAACACTACAACACAGAATATTTCAACAATGCCAACCAGCCACAGACTGCACACAGCACAATCAGTGATTTTCTTACAGAGCGCTACATGGCGTTACCAACCTAAAAACCTGAACAGCCTACTTACAACTACCCACAATACGGTCTGCAAGTATTTTGCTGTATGAGCTCCGTTTCTCTTCTTGGCGTCGTTCAATTTACATACAGTAGCCCAACAACTCGCAGCGATGCCGTAAGCCGTTTGCAGTCTTTATCCGAGGCATTTTTGTGCAAATTTGCAGGTAAAGCTACTCCTGCTCCACAAAGGTGTTGCCTCAATCACTGCTGACTACAGACTGTGTAACTTTACTTCCCGTGATCGCTCTAGGTAGCGCGCCATTTCGC
The DNA here is from genome assembly GCF_023898315.1 of Schistocerca nitens. Classification (NCBI taxonomy): domain Eukaryota; kingdom Metazoa; phylum Arthropoda; class Insecta; order Orthoptera; family Acrididae; genus Schistocerca; species Schistocerca nitens. Next base: position 702,904,797 of record NC_064617.1, on the reverse strand, counting down.
TCTCGCCACCTTTTCCACTCCCCGGAGCCAGTTTCATTTCAAACAAAAGCACACTGGCTTTTACATAACACCTATTTCTTACGTTGTTCCAAAACGTGAGCATTTCTTAAATTCTCAAATTCCCTAAACATGAACAATTGATACACAAATATTTTTAAATACAAAATGTCATCAGAAAATTATTTAACGCAATAAATAATTTTCATATTATTTTACATACATTACGCACATACAAAGCAAAGAACTTCAAACTCCAATATAGCGCCTTTACTTTACGTCTACAGAAAATACAATACCAATATGCGAAAATACACTCCTGGAAATTGAAATAAGAACACCGTGAATTCATTGTCCCAGGAAGGGGAAACTTTATTGACACATTCCTGGGGTCAGATACATCACATGATCACACTGACAGAACCACAGGCACATAGACACAGGCAACAGAGCATGCACAATGTCGGTACTAGTACAGTGTATATCCACCTTTCGCAGCAATGCAGGCTGCTATTCTCCCATGGAGACGATCGTAGAGATGCTGGATGTAGTCCTGTGGAACGGCTTGCCATGCCATTGCCACCTGGCGCCTCAGTTGGACCACCGTTCGTGCTGGACGTGAAGACCGCGTGAGACGACGCTTCATCCAGTCCCAAACATGCTCAATGGGGGACAGATCCGGAGATCTTGCTGGCCAGGGTAGTTGACTTACACCTTCTAGAGCACGTTGGGTGGCACGGGATACATGCGGACGTGCATTGTCCTGTTGGAACAGCAAGTTCCCTTGCCGGTCTACGAATGGTAGAACGATGGGTTCGATGACGGTTTGGATGTACCGTGCACTATTCAGTGTCCCCTCGACGATCACCAGTGGTGTACGGCCAGTGTAGGAGATCGCTCCCCACACCATGATGCCGGGTGTTGGCCCTGTGTGCCTCGGTCGTATGCAGTCCTGATTGTGGCGCTCACCTGCACGGCGCCAAACACGCATACGACCATCATTGGCACCAAGGCAGAAGCGACTCTCATCGCTGAAGACGACACGTCTCCATTCGTCCCTCCATTCACGCCTGTCGCGACACCACTGGAGGCGGGCTGCACGATGTTGGGGCGTGAGCGGAAGACGGCCTAACGGTGTGCGGGACCGTAGCCCAGCTTCATGGAGACGGTTGCGAATGGTCCTCGCCGATACCCCAGGAGCAACAGTGTCCCTAATTTGCTGGGAAGTGGCGGTGCGGTCCCCTACGGCACTGCGTAGGATCCTACGGTCTTGGCGTGCATCCGTGCGTCGCTGCGGTCCGGTCCCAGGTCGACGGGCACGTGCACCTTCCGCCGACCACTGGCGACAACATCGATGTACTGTGGAGACCTCACGCCCCACGTGTTGAGCAATTCGGCGGTACGTCCACCCGGCCTCCCGCATGCCCACTATACGCCCTCGCTCAAAGTCCGTCAACTGCACATACGGTTCACGTCCACGCTGTCGCGGCATGCTACCAGTGTTAAAGACTGCGATGGAGCTCCGTATGCCACGGCAAACTGGCTGACACTGACGGCGGCGGTGCACAAATGCTGCGCAGCTAGCGCCATTCGACGGCCAACACCGCGGTTCCTGGTGTGTCCGCTGTGCCGTGCGTGTGATCATTGCTTGTACAGCCCTCTCGCAGTGTCCGGAGCAAGTATGGTGGGTCTGACACACCGGTGTCAATGTGTTCTTTTTTCCATTTCCAGGAGTGTATATTAAAATGAGCCATAAATAATGTTATAACTGGAATGGAGATGTGACCCATCAAGGTGGACTTCCTCATGCCAAGCATGTTGGTGGAGCGACTCAATTCGGTTGGGTACTCCAAATTTTGGAGCGAAAGTAGTGGACGTTCCCAGACCTGTCGAAAGTCATCTCAATGTCTGGTCCTTGGATGTCCGAACATACCGGCAAAAATGTTGCGATCAGTTATTCTCTGCCGTGACAGCGGTGGAAAGGCACCTTCTGCTCAGGCCTAGGTGAGATGTCGGCTCTGACAACAAAAGCGCGAACTAGACCACAGCCTTATTTCTGAGAAAACTGTCCAGCTCATAGGGGACCTTTGTACTTCCTGTTGAGATTCACTGACCGACTGATCGCTTCCTGACAACAAAGAGGACTCAGAGACCATAGTGGAAGAATACCATCAAATGAGAAAAATGCAGTTTTTCTCCTATCAAATTTGCCCAGTATATTCTAAATAAAATTAACAACTAAAAGGTGGCAAAAATAAATCAATATCGTGTTGTGATATGGGATAAGTTCATAGCTAGATTATGATATAATGTGTTAAACTGTTTATTTCAAACTAAAACAGCAGTCTACAGAGGAAAAGCATCCTTCCAGATATGGACAATATCAAGATTAATTTGTTACATTTCACACCAAATATTTCCAATAGCGTGACGCGTACTGTTGTTGTTACGAGGCGTTTTATTACTACGTCAGAATGAATATTAAATTTGAAATATACAGCGTCATGTTACTCCTTCTGTATCAACAAGCTACTTTTTTTTGCAAGACAGAACTTTCTGTGTTTTAAGCTTTATGTATCTAAGCAACCATGAAAGTTAACAATTTGTGAATTGAATGATAATTTACTTTTATTATTTGAAAGTGTTGTAACGGTTTTGTTACAATTAAATGAGAAAGTGTAAGTAAGCTAAATGATTACGATCGAAGTCGCCCTCGCACAGCAACACGCCACTGGGAAGACTAAACATCTCCCCAAGTGCTTCTCTATCCCAGTCTCTAAACTAGTGATTAATATTAGTACACCGCACAGTGAAGACTTTCAGAAAAGGAAATGCCGCATCACCTTGGACTGCACTTTCGTCAGCTTTCTGGCATGGGCATCCCAGAAATTAACAACTGCTCTTACCCAAAAAGTAAAATTATTTCTGCGTGCATATCCTCACCCCCTCTACGGTAACTAAGCTACATAGCTCTACCTGCGGTTAAATGTTCATCTACATCTACATCTTCATCTACATTTATACTCCGCAAGCCACCCAACGGTGTGTGGCGGAGGGCACTTTACGTGCCACTGTCATTACCTCCCTTTTCTGTTCCAGTCGCGTATGGTTCACGGGAAGAACGACTGTCTGAAAGCCTCCGTGCGCGCTCGAATCTCTCTAATTTTACATTCGTGATCTCCTCGGGAGGTATAAGTAGGGGGAAACAATATATTCGATACCTCATCCAGAAACGCACCCTCTCGAAACCTGGCGAGCAAGCTACACCGCGATGCAGAGCGCCTCTCTTGCAGAATCTGCCACTTGAGTTTGCTAAACATCTCCGTAACGCTATCACGGTTACCAAATAACCCTGTGACGAAACGCGCCGCTCTTCTTTGGATCTTCTCTATCTCCTCCATCAACCCGATCTGGTACGGATCCCACACTGTTGAGCAATACTCAGGTATAGGTCGAACGAGTGTTTTGTAACCCACCTCCTTTGTTGATGGACTACATTTTCTAAGGACTCTCCCAATGAATCTCAACCTGGTACCCGCCTTACCAACAATTAATTTTATATGATCATTCCACTTCAAATCGTTCCGCACGCATACTCCCAGATATTTTACAGAAGTAACTGCTACCAGAGTTTGTTCCGCTATCGTATAATCATACAATAAAGGATCCTTCTTTCTATGTATTCGCAATACATTACATTTGTCTATGTTAAAGGTCAGTTCCCACTCCCTGCACCAAGTGCCTATCCGCTGCAGATCTTCCTGCATTTCGCTACAATTTTCTAATGCTGCAACTTCTCTTTATACTACAGCATCATCCGCGAAAAGCCGCATGGAACTTCCGACACTATGTACTAGGCCATTTATATATATTGTGAAAAGCAATGGTCCCATAACACTCCCCTGTGGCACGCCAGAGGTTACTTTAACGTCTGTAGACGTCTCTCCATTGATAACAACATGCTGTATTCTGTTTGCTAAAAACTCTTCAATCCAGCCACACAGCTGGTCTGATATTCCGTAGGCTCTTACTTTGTTTATCAGGCGACAGTGCGGAACTGTATCGAACGCCTTCCGGAAGTCAAAGAAAATAGCATCTACCTAGGAGCCTGTATCTAACATTTTCTGGGTCTCATGAACAAATAAAGCGAGTTGGGTCTCACACGATCGCTGTTTTCGGAATCCATGTTGATTCCTGCAGAGTAGATTCTGGGTTTCCAAAAACGACATGATACTCGAGCAAAAAACATGTTCTACAATTCTACAACAGATCGACGTCAGAGATATAGGTCTATAGTTTTGCGCATCTGCTCGACGACCCTTCTTGAAGACTGGGACTACCTGTGCTCTTTTCCAATCATTTGGAACATTCCGTTCCTCTAGAGACTTGCGGTACACGGCTGTCAGAAGGGGGGCAAGTTCTTTCGCTTACTCTGTGTAGAAACGAACTGGTATCCCGTCAGGTCCGGTGGACTTTCCTCTGTTGAGTGATTCCAGTTGCTTTTCTATTCCTTGGACACTTATTTCGATGTCAGCCATTTTTTCGTTTGTGCGAGGATTTAGAGAAGGAACTGCAGTGCGGTCTTCCTCTGTGAAACAGCTTTGCGAAAAGGTGTTTAGTATTTCAGCTTTACGCGTGTCATCCTCTGTTTCAATGCCATCATCATCCCGGAGTGTCTGGATATGCTGTTTCGAGCCACTTACTGATTTAACGTACGACCAGAACTTCCTAGGATTTTCTGTTAAGTCGGTACATAGAATTTTACTTTCGAATTCACTGAACGCTTCACGCATAGCCCTCCTTACGCTAACTTTGACATCGTTTAGGTTCTGTTTGTCTGAGAGGTTTTGGCTGCGTTTAAACTTGGAGTGAAGCTCTCTTTGCTTTCGCAGTAGCTTCCTAACTTTGTTGTTGAACCACGGTGGGTTTTTCCCGTCCCTCACAGTTTTACTCGGCACGTACCTGTCTAAAACGCATTTTACAATTGCCTTAAACTTTTTCCATAAACACTCAACATTGTCAGTGTCGGAACAGAAATTTTCGTTTTGATCTGTTAGGTAGTCTGAAATCTGCCTTCTATTACTCTTGCTAAACAGATAAACCTTCCTCCCTTTTTTTATATTCCTATTAACTTCCATATTCAGGGATGCTGCAACGGCCTTATGATCACTGATTCCCTGTTCTGCACTTACAGAGTCGAAAAGTTCGGGTCTGTTTGTTATCAGTAGCTCCAAGATGTTATCTCCACGAGTCGGGTCTCTGTTTAATTGCTCGAGGAAGTTATTGGATAGTGCACTCAGTATAATGTCACTAGATGCTCTGTCCCTGCCACCCGTCCTAAACATCTGAGTGTCCCAGTCTATATCTGGTAAATTGAAATCTCCACCTAAGACTATAATATACTGAGAAAATTTATGTGCAATGTATTCCAAATTTTCTCTCAGTTGTTCTGCAACTAATACTGCTGAGTCGGGAGGTCGGTAAAAGGAGCCAATTATTAACCTAGCTCGGTTGTTGAGTGTAACCTCCACCCATATTATTTCACAGGAACTATCCACTTCTACTACACTACAGGATAAACTACTACTAACAGCGACAAACACGCCACCACCGGTTGCATGCAATCTATCCTTTCTAAACACCGTCTGTGCCTTTGTAAAAATTTCGGCTGAATTTATCTCTGGCTTCAACCAGCTTTCTGTACCTATAACGATTTCAGCTTCGGTGCTTTCTATCAGCGCTTGAAGTTCCGGTACTTTACCAATGCAGCTTCGACAGTTTACAATTACAATACCGATTGCTGCTTGGTCCCCGCATGTCCTGACTTTGCTCCACACCCTTTGAGGCTGTTGCCCTTTCTGTATTTGCTCGAGGCCATCTAACCTAAAAAACCGCCCAGTCCATGCCACACAACCCCTGCTACCCGTGTAGCCGCTTGCTGCGTGTAGTGGACTCCTGACCTACCCAGCGGAACCCGAAACACGACCACCCTATGACGCAAGTCGAGGAATCTGCAGCCCACACGGTCGCAGAACCGTCTCAGCCTCTGATTCAGACGCTCCACTCGGCTCTGTACCAAAGGTCCGCAGTCAGTCCTGTCGACGATGCTGCAGATGGTGAGCTCTGCTTTCATCCCGCTAGCGAGACTGGCAGTCTTCACCAAATCAGGTGGCCGCCGGAAGCCAGAGAGGATTTCCTCCGATCCATAGCGACACACATCATTCGTGCCAACATGAGCGACCACCTGCAGATGGGTGCACCCTGTACCCTTCATGGCATCCGGAAGGACCCTTTCCACATCTGGAATGACTCCCCCCGGTATGCACACGGAGTGCACATTGGTTTTCTTCCCCTCTCTTGCTGCCATATCCCAAGGATATGGTAAGGATTCTTGCTGTCCTAAACAGCAGCTATTGCGGAGCCTGGAAATTTCTCAACGTAGTTTCAACCTCTGGATTCACAATTATTCAGCGCATTTTGTGCAGGTTCTTGAAAGTGGATTATGGGTCTTAAACGGTATGTCGCTTTCGCTATCGATGTTTGAGAGCAGTGCAGGTCACGTAACGGATTTCCGAGAGACTGGGGTTTCGCACCGTTTCAGTCGAAGCCTCCGATTTTCTCTGGTCTCACTGAAAGCGCGAGAAGTTCAAATAGGTGGATCGATCTCACTGCTTACCGTTTCCGTTCGAAGTTTCTGATACATTTGCATATACAAATCAGAAATTGTCGTGTTTGTGTTACACAGACTACAATAACATAGAAGAAGAAAATTGTTTAACAACTACTCCTTCACTGACGGTATATGCATAAAACATCTAAATTTATTATAGTGAGTTATGTACAAAACTGGTTTTGTATTTAATAAGATATGTGCTGATTACTTTTTCTAAGAGGCTGAAACTGCTAGAAGAGTAAAGAATGGTTTGTACATCGTGACTCACTTAGAAGCACCAAGAGTACTGTTAATTTTGACATCGAAATTAGTAAAAATTCTTTTCATCTCATTGCGTGTTTCTTTCCGTTACTTTCTGTATTACTTTATAGCAGTTCTTCCTGTATATTCCCCAAGTTTCATCGAGCTGTGTTACTTGGCAGTGACACATCATGGGAATGTTACTTTCCTTCGTAAGTTTCGCACACCTGTGTACTCGTATTTAACACGCTAACTCGTTTCTAAAGTAATCAGAAGCCTGGAGTTGTTTTGTATTGGGAGTTCGATTCTTTAAAGTATTGGACGTTGAAAGGTATAGTATATTTGATACAGTCAGGAGCCTGAAGGCAATTTTCACATATACAGCGTTCCTATGTATGTAATTCACGAATTGTGTTGTCTGCAGTTGAGGACTGAGCCCTCCAGTGTGAGATTACAAATGTTGGTCGCCGCTCCTCTAAAGTGTATTCGTTCAGATTTTCGTAGCGTTTAGATAATTATGCGCAGGTCTGATACAAGTACTTCTTCGAAATGGAGATTCGCCTAAGTAGATTAAAATCATCATCAGAGGCGATACATACTTATCATACTTATCACGAATCGGGTATTCGCTAAACGAGGAAGGATACTAATAATGCCGCAGTTTTGTTGAGGCATTTCCTCTTCAAAGTCTGCGTTGGCTTATTTCGTATCTTTGAAGTGTCTGCAGCGTGATCCCGCACACAAAGACAAAAGTAACCCCGTATCGCGCTACTACTGCTCCGCGTCGGGTTAATCCGGCGCCACATCAAAGCGAAGTAATGGAACCTGTAATTATCAGCAGCTCGCCTCTCCCTCGAAAACGATGGGTCCGCGTCTCTCTTCGCAGCAAGAGCTGCCGCCACCTTGTTTGTGGCACTCCGCCAAAGACAACAGAGCCCCACTCAGGTGGCATGCCGCACAAAGAAATCACACACGCCCGCTCGCAGACTGCTACTCAAATTAGAAGTTGTTGTCAGACGTTCTGAATGGGCAAAATGTGTGCATGCCCCGTCTGAGAGCTTCGAGGGCTGTGGTATGTTGCTGTCACTGCCGACCGTAGATTCCGGTTCGTTCTACAGGGTGAAAAGTATTTAAACCGACAAACTCTGGGAGGTTGAAGGGAACATTGAAACAAATATTTTTCCCTAATGTCATTTTTACCTATGAGGATTGTTTAAACCGGTGGAGGCCGTATTACGCTCTTCCGTTGTTAGAGGCCGTATTAAGATCTTCTGGTGTTAGAAGGCGTATTACGCTCTTCAGTTGTAGGCAACTGCTGTCCACCAGTGTGGTAGTGCATTGTCTCTGTTTACTAATGGAGCGATACACCTCGAGTGAATACACTGATATGGTTAGTGCGTACTACGTAGCGCACCACAACGGACGAGCTGCACAGCAGGTATATCAACAACAATATCCTAATCGCCGTATCCCGCATCATACGACCTTTGCTGCTGTGCACCAACGTCTGCGTGAGACCGGGTCATTTAGCAGATTACCTGGACAGGGACGCCGTCGCACGGTAAGAACGCTGCAATTTGAGGAAGCTGTCTTGTAGCATGTGGAGCGGGATCCTTCAATCAGCGCTCGTGCAATTGCACGTAACATGGGGACGAATCAGATGACTGTAAGAACAGTCCTTCGAGAGCAATTGTTACGTCCATTTCACTTACAGCGTGTCCACAACCTGGAACCAGTTTATTATCCGTGCAGAGCATTGCCAGAATTGCTGGAAGACGTCTCGCTCCCTACAAGACAAAGCATGTGGTTCCAACATGACGGGGCGCCGGCACATTTCAGTCGTCGTGTGCGTTGATTCCTGGACCGAGGGTTCCCAGCATCATGGATTGGCAGAGGTGGTCCCGTACCATGGCCTGCTCGATCCGCAGATATGTCCCGTCTGGACTTTTTTGTGTGGGGAGAGATGCGCAACCTTGTTTACGCAACTCCTGGGGCATCAGAAGAGGATCTGGTTGCCCGGATAGTAGCAGCAGTAGGAACAATTCAGGATACTCCTGGGGTTTTTGCCCGTTGAGACAGAACATGATCCGACGGTGTAACCTTTGTTTACGTGTCAATGGAGGCATTTTTGAAAATCTACTGTAATTGAAATTGGGTTGTGTTAATGTGTTGTCTCTTGGTCATAAAATATGGAAAAGTGTTTCTTGGTTTAATTAATTTGCCGCCAGAGAAATCTTCCTCTACCGGTTTAAATACTCCTCATATGAAAAAAATGACATTAGGGAAAAATATTTGTTTTGATGTCCCCTACAACCTCCCAGAGTTTGTTGGCTTAAATACTTTTCACTGTGTATAGACAAGGTAGCAGTCACTGTTCACGAGATTAGAATCAAATGCAAATGTGCATCCCTGAAGACAAAAGTACAAGGTGCCCCAAAAATGTAATTTTCACCGCAGTAACATAATCTTCAATTTTAACTACCTGTAATAAGAAGTAATGTACTGTCTTCGTTCTGTTTATATGTTCAGATGAATGGAGTCAATTCCAGTAGTAGTAGAAAAAGAAAAAGCGCGTAGTGTGAAGAAGTATGCGGAAACCTTGTGGATGTAAATCATTGTATGAGTGGGTCTGGAATGAGTAATGAAGACATCGAACACATATGAGTGGATTACCATCGTTCACTACAAAAGTCTGCTCGGAGGCCCTCATTGGAACAGCGATTTAACGTGTAACAACAACATAAATCTTACTGCGAGGAATTCAGACGCAAAATGTGATCTACTGGAAGACTGCTAAATATGACTCTATACTAAATACGTATAGTTGTGCCGAACCACGTATAGATGACGCAGCGCAAGCAATGTGAACAGAATTTGTGTACGCTGAGATTCGTTGAATACGGTCCAGGAACTACCAGTACATTGAATAGAATGATTCGTTAATGTAAATTGTATTTGGACGTCTTTCAAGTTAGTTCTCCGCTGTCGATCGGTAATTTCCCTAAAAGAGTTGATTTGCATTTTATATGTTCAGAGTGTTCGAGCGTTAACACGTTAGAAAATCAGTATGGAATGGATACACAAGTAAAGTCAACAGCTCATAGATCTTGACAAAAAATATGGAAGTTGTGGTCTCCTAAGGCAATATTATTAAATCATATTACAACTCCCTCAGTGGCACTGTAGCTAGAAGGAAGTACTTCTCTGGGCGGTATCACTAACCTGGTATCTTGCTGTAAGTCTCTCGCACAGTAGTAGTGCTCAGTCGCCAGGTTCCATAAAGGTGATGACCCTGCTGAATTGGAGTGTTCAGGGATGCCAGTTCTTAATTGCTTGTACTATACTTGCTTCAATACAGAAATTTCTTTGTCACTCAAGTCACTGAATCAGCATTTTCAATATGGCGGCTCGGGGCTACGCCGTTACATTCGACCCTTTACCACATTAACACAGTTTTCTGACTTTACATAATGATAGACACTGCCCACGACACGTGGCGTTCTGATAACTAATAACTATATCTTGTTTAACAGCTGAGATATGCACTCTATGCGACTAACTCGCCCCGTCTTCCCGAAGGACAAGAGAGACCCCCCTCCCCCCCCCCCCCCCCAATTTCTCCCTCAGCCAATATGGACACTTCGCTCGTTTCCTATACTTTTAACGATGGGCGTTCAGATCGCTGTTGCTAGGCGGATCTGACGTCACGTTTGCGGACATTGTGACGAAAGTTTGTCTCGGAACACTGTCTCAGATTGTAAGATCCAACTCCCGAATAGTCGGATCTTGTCCCTACTAAGGTTGCACAACATTGCCTCCTACAGTTTCATCACTAATTCTCCTTTCTGACGCTTAACTGTTAAATGTACATGTAGCCTGGCTGCTACTGAGCATTCCCGATCGCATAAATATGCATAATACTTGGCTTAATCAAGTGAAGGGAAGGCACGTATGCATTACAATATGCAGAATGATTTTTCTATGCTTACAGAAAATCAAACAACGAAGATACTATAATAATACTGAGAGGAAACGGAAGGTTATGTGCCATCTTCTACCCAAATAAATATTTGTATTTCGCAAATGACATTTCGAATGAACTCAAAAATAATTGCTTCATAAGTAAAATGATCGCACTATAACGATTCCATTTGGCTGATTTATGTAATCAAAGTACATTACTCGAAAAATGCATGATAAATTGTAGTAGTGAATCGACCGACAGAGCATCATTACTTTGAAAATCCTGTGCTTGCTCTGGACTTGGTCGGCAGAGCGAATGTAGCGTTCCTTCTCTTATGCTGTATATATCCACAGATCGTTTTCAAATTAAATCGTAAGTCTCCGCCTTTTCAGCCACAGGAAGCTTCCATAGGTTTTTCCTGTAAACAATAAATCATTCGCCAAAAAATAAGAGGAACTGTCGTCCACATATTACCTGTATTTTCTGCAGAATACGGGCCCGTTACACACCGAAAAATCGCCATTCATATGCTCAGCAGTTGTTCATTGATGGCATCGTATACTAAGTTTATGAACTGAAGACAAGATGACTTCCTTATTAGCTACATAAAGAAGAAACGTCTGGATTAAAAAAAAAAAGCGGGAAGCTTTGGAAAATGTAGTTTCAGTACATCCCTGAGTTCCATGCATATTTCGTTTGACTGTATCTTGTTTTCTTGGATATTTTGAACACATTAATGAATCTCCAGACCTTTCCGTACAGCCGAGCGCGTTAGCACACAGGCGTGGCCACAGGAAAGTCATCTGTCACCCTCTAACTTTACGAAGTACAAAAATAAAATGCTGACCTCATCAAGGCACGGGATAAGGACCAAAGACGAAGAAGACGCCTCATGAATAGCCCGTTACTGAAAAACGCTTCCCTTCATAGAATGCAGACAGCATTTGTACAGTTTTACTTGTTAGCAATTACAATTGAAACAAAGTCGATACATGTTTAGACATACCGAACATCGCCCGAGTAAACTTTTAGAACGAAACATTTCACTGAAATTAAATTTCCACCGTACATTTTTCCCAGTTTTGAATTTTGATTTTATCCTATCTCAACTGTTCTTGTCTTCTTTTCTTTTGTAAATGTGCACAAAGAATGGTGTCTCACCTTCGATCCACTGTGCGTTGCAGCTGATTAACTGGGTGCCCATCAACACACGCTCGTTTCGCGCTATCCTGCTCTGTTACAAAGGAGGGTGCTGACAAAAACATTTTCGGAGCGATCTTGAGTACTGTTTGCCAGTACCAACAAAAATTTAACGAAGATAAAAAGACTTTGGAAGGAGAGCTGTGTTTCTAAAAATGGTTCAAATGGCTCCGAGCACTATGGGACTTAACATCTATGGTCATCAGTCCCCTAGAACTTAGGACTACTTAAACCTAACTACCCTAAGGACATCACACAACACCCAGTCATCACGAGGCAGAGAAAATCCCTGACCCCGCCGAGAATCACACCCGGGAACCCGGGCGTGGGAAGCGAGAACGCTACCGCACGACCACGAGCTGCGGACAGCTGTGTTTCTCACGGACTGTTAACTCAGTTCGAGGACGTTGCTGAAAGATCCAAAAATTTCCATTGGGCGATGGATGTAGTAGTCACGACACTGGACTACAGTAAGACACCGTTATTTATGTAGTCTTCAACGAAGTTATGCTAGAGGCCGTAGTGTGATCAAGGTGGACACTTAGTTACAGAACCTGGTAGTGATATCGATACATTCCAAGCCGGCCGGAGTGGTTCAAATGGCTCTGAGCACTATGGGACTTAACATCTGAGGTCATCAGTCCCCTAGAACTTAGAACTACTTAAACCTAACTAACCTAAGGACATCACACACATCCATGCCCGAGGCAGGATTCGAACCTGCGACCGTAGCAGTCGCACGGTTCCGGACTGCGCGCCTAGAACCCGGCCGGAGTGGCCGCGCGGTTCAAGGCGCTACAGTCTGGAACCGCGCGACCGCTACGGTCGCAAGTTCGAATCCTGCCTCGGGCATGGATGTGTGTGATATCCTTAGGTTAGTTAGGTTTAGGTAGTTCTAAGTTCTAGGGGACTGTTGAACTCAGCAGTTAAGTCCCATATTGCTCAGAGCCATTTGAACCATTTGAGTAGAAGTGCTAATGTCGCATCAACCTTAGCAAGTTGGCAGAAGGTGACGTCGGCGCTTGCAGCGGACTGCGTCCGGCTGAAATGCACCCGCTCGCTCTCCGTTGACTCAGTTAATCGGGAGATAAACAGAGCAGCCGCAATCAGAACTCTGTAATTCCGTATTCGTGCGTGCCACGCGAACCGTCGCTACTGCAGCAGTGGGTTTATTATGTATTAATGGCTCCCTCGCACGGCTCTAATTGGTTTTCATTTCCTGCTCTGGATCCATGCGTGCGATGCTGTTTATTCGATTTCAGCGCTGTGAAGGTTACGTCCCTACACGAAGCGGGCCTTGTCGCTTGTAATCTGATTGAGAGGCTGAAATGGAGTTATTAGCTTATATAATTGACCTGCAGCTGCAGCGAAAACACTACATTAGCCTGAGTAACATAATTTTTGCCTTTCGCGCCTTAACGTTATATTGCAAACAAAATTTTGAACGGCTGATCCGTTGCCCCAGGGAATTTTTTCCTGTTGATAGGTGAACGTTTATTAATAAACAGTTGTAAATAACTTCATTATCAGAAACATTTCTCTTTGACGTCAGGAATGGCAACGCTGACCTGGATTTACTCCGCTGACGAACGTGTGCGCTATTTATATTGGACCTTTAAACCAAATTCAGTATCAAAATAGCAGAATGCGCGTTTAAGTAAATAGCTGGCTCTGGAGTGAAAGCGACACTATTAGTGTTGAAAAGCAGATGAAAGCAGTCTGACAGGCAATGCGCAATCGATCTAGTACACTCTATCTGCGGGAAACGGTTCCGTTGACCGTGTGTAAATTTTCTGATGGTAATGTAAAATATAAATTTCGTATGCAATTGTACTCCATAATTTCTTGTAAGACATATGAAACAATTATAATACCGAATTTCTGTCACCGATAATTGCTATTACGGAGTCTTTCATTGTAACCTCCCCGCAGAAAATCATAAAAAAAAGTCAATGATAATAAAATTGTGCCAAATGTTAACTCCCCACAAAATTAAGGAATAATAATGGTCATAAACCCACAATAAAATTAATTAGATAATGAACCATGAACTGAATGTAACATCTAAACAGAAATAATTAAACCTGATAAATTTTATAAGGGCAGCAGCGCTGACCTTCGGCCCTGTATCCTGAATAAAAAAAAGCAAAAATTCTTACCTCAATAAAAACTGCATCTATATCTGCTCTTATCTATCGACACAGCTTCGTGCAATGCTGGCCTATATATTTTTTTGATTCTTGCAAGGAATACATAGGAAAAATACTTTAAATTGAAATGAATGCTTTTTCTTCAAAAGAGTGGAAAAATTCTTTAAATTGAAGTGAATATTTTTTTAAAGAGTTACTTTATAAAAAAATTATTATTGGGGCATTTCTTTTTTGAACAAATTAAATTACAATTGACATACATTTTAAATATGCGCAATGCTGCTTCTTTACCTTCTACAACCATACTCATCGTCCAGAATGCTGACCAGAGTCGCGAGCAGAGCACACAGTCGATGCAAGAATTTGGCAGCGATAGTGAGTCATTTGGACTTGCCATGAGCAACAAATTTTTGTTAACTGACTAACTTTACAATCACAGTATATAAAGATATATATAGGTATAGAAGATGAAATAAATATAGTGCACATGCACCGAGTACAGAACATATCAGATAATGACAAAATATATATACAATGAGTACAAAACAAATTAACAAATGACGTAAGTGCACATGCACTGTAGTTCAGAACATATTAGCAAATCAAAAATGTATATGCAATTAGTAGAAATCATATTAACAAATGACAAAAGTGCACACGCACTGTAGTTCAGAACATATCAGTAAATCACAAAAATGTATAGGTCATGAATACAAATCATGTTAGCAAAAATGATTTTCACTATGTTACAAGAATTAGGATAGGAAATGGAAGGATTGCATCATGGTTGTAGCACTTTATGTTGCACACAGCTGCACTGAAAGTCCATATCTTTCTAAAGAAGCACAACATCAAGTGAGACAATCTGAAGTTCTTTTCCCAGAAGTATTAATCAGCGTAGCCAAGACACTGAAATGTCGTAGTAATATTCCATGTTATCTTTTTGGTAGTACATTAGGTACACCAAACAGTGTGACCATAATAGCATCTCCATCGCTCACGGTGGTGGACAGCATGTCGTGTCAACACCACGTTCTTGTAAGGTACACCAACGTAGAATTAGTGCAAAAACCAAATATAGTGCTCCATGATCATGAGGATAGACAGGACAAACGGATACTGCAGTAATTCCAGGTAATTAGGTCAGAAGGTGAAGCACATTAAGTCACATACTAGTCTTCATTGAGAATTACACTAATAGTTGGTGACACTCATTGCCCAGTTATTGAACATTTCTGTACCATGTATGTAGTATTACAGAATAATGTTCATGAGTTGTTTTACAGAGAACATTTGCACTCATTGCCTAATTATAAACCATCAGAAGTCATCATTGAAAACAGGAGCTAATAAGTGGCATAGTATTACAGAATAATGTTCATGAGTCGTTTTACAGAGAACACTGGCACTCATTGCTAATTATAAAACATCAGAAGTCATCATTGAAAACAGGAGCTAATAAATGACATAGTATTACAGAATAATGTACATAAATCGTTTTACAGAGAACATTGGCACTCATTGCCTAATTATAAACCATCAGAAGTCATCATTGAAAACAGGAGCTAATAAATGACATAGTATTACAGAATAATGTACATAAATCGTTTGACAGAGAACATTGGCACTCATTGCCTAATTACAAAGCATTATATATTTTTTTATTTTTATTTTTTTTAAAGCAATGCATTGTGTTGGGTAATTACTGAATAATGAAAATATTTGCTTTTGAGTTGTTGCTGCAAATGAAGATGTGTAACGTCATTCGTCATGAGTCAGCTATAGCAAGATTATGACACAAGTAGAGTATATGTAATCACATTCATAAATGACATAGGTTTAATGAACAACTGCTTATAGCACATTAATTTCATAAATAATTTATCCTGCAAAATACAAAAATGGATTATTAAACTGAAAGAAGAAACGCATTTTATGCTGAAAAGTAGTGAACTTCGAATTAACAGGTAGTGAAATGTATATAAAAAAAATGTGTTCCCTAGCTGTCCTTTCCAAAATCTTCAGTCATCATACTATGCAATATAACACATACTGTCAAAACGAACTGCAACAAATACTAAAATAACTACATAGCATAAATACATAACTTCAACATTATCCTCATCTGTAAAGAAAAAAAACTTCATTATCCATCACTTCATTATCTATATTATCATAACTCCAATATTATCATCACCTGTAAAGAAAAACTTCATTATCCATAGTAGCATATTCTTCATCATTATTCATCACCATTCATTATCATCTGCAAAAAAAGTCACTTCATTACTCATTTCACAACTATTCCTTATTTCTAGCACATTTCATCACTAAAACTAAGATGTGTAGTTCTGCCTGACGGCCTGCATCAATCGCCTTGTATTCTGAAAGAAAAAATTAGTTACGACTGCTATTCTACGATGTGTATAGTATAGTCTTGTTAATGCTTGTTAATCCTGATCCATTTACTCTTCCTCATGAGGTTTTTTTGCATCTTCTTTCGTTCATTCCGAAGGTGAAATTCCCATTTCTGTTTAATTTATTTCTTTTACACGTTATTTCTTTCTGAAAGTGACGAACAAAGATTAATGTCTTGCATTTAAATCATATACTCTTTAAACAAAAACTGGTTTATAGTAACATAATTGAGCATACAGCATAGCATGACAGAAAAAGTAATATGTCAAAAACATAGATAGTGTTCAGAGGCAAAAATGTACCCAGTGTATCACAATGTAGCAGCAAAAAAAAAAAGTAAAGTAGTCACGATGTTGAGATATCATAAGGCAAAAATGTCAAAGTCAACTGGTGTTTGCTATATCGTAACTATTTCATAGTGCATACAAACGAAACAGGAAAACAATCGTACATACATAAAAAATGAAGACAAGAAATTTGACTTTCTTTGTGTTCAGCTTGTATGTTGTGTAGTTAATAGAGGCGAGAATTAAAGACTTTAATGGAGAGAGAATTTAATAAAATTAATATGTCACTAGATAAAATTGCATAATTATTCATAGGATACGTAAGTTTATCTGGAAAAATGTGCACGGTCTGATGTGTAACGACAAGAAGAGCGACCTGCTAACCTTACCTTGCCGGACACTTGTAAAGAAAAATACGACAATCATCAGTAAGTAGTCACATAAATATAATTGCATAAATGGTCATAAAATGTGTAAGTTCATCTGGAAAAATATGCACGGTCTGATGTGTAACGACAAGAAGAGCGACCTGCTAACTTTACCTTGCCGGGCACTTGCCAAGAAAAAATACGATAATCATCAGTACGTGTTCATGTGAATATAATTGCATAAGCGGTCATAAAAAAAATAGGAAATGGCATTACAGCATGTTAAATCATAAAGTATCTTCATTCAATAAAAGGTTTGATATTCGATATGTGGTGGTTTCCTTTGGTTTTTCTGGTTCTCAAAGTTTCGACGTGTACAACATTGGGGTGAGGAACGCTGCGAATCCGATATGGACCTGCGTATAGAAGTTCAAATTTACTGTACCTACCTTTTACTCTATTGGATAAATAGTGTGTACGTACTAATATCTTCTGTCCAATGTGAAAGTCACGGCGTGTATAAACCTGTTTTTGCTGTCTTCTCCGGCGCTCTGCGGCACGTTTGATGTTGTTCAGCGCAATGTCAATTATTTCATGGTGTCGTAGTCGACGAGATGTAGGAAAGTTTACTAATTCTTTAATTTTGTTAGGTGGTTCAACATTTTTCAGTATTACAGACGGAGATAGCATAGTGGATTCATTTGGTATGGAATTAATTACATCTTGTAATGAGAGTATGTGTGTGTCCCAATAAATATGTCTTTTATGGCAGTATATTCTACACAGTTTACCAATTTCTTTCATTAATCGTTCACAAGGGTTCGAAGTAGCATGGTACCTGGATATATAGATCGGAGAAATGTTTCTAGCTCGTTACATACGTGTCCATATAGCAGATCGAAACTGTGGTCCATTGTCGAAAATTACTTTCAACATGCCCTACATGAAATAGAAAATGTTTTACAAATGCTTTCGAAACAGTTTTAGCAGTAGCTTTGGGTAACGGAGTGAAGGTAACAAATTTTGAAGTGAGTTCAACAGCGACAAAGATGTAGCAGAAACCTCTATTAGTTCTGGGAATCGGACCAAAAATGTCTACAGCGGCCATATGTCTTAATTTAACAGGTACAATGGGATGTAATGGAGGAATATGTGAAGTCGTATCTGATTTAGCTTTCTGGCAGATTTTACATGACGCTAAAACTCGTCGAATACGTTTCTCCATGTTCGTAAAATAACAGTTCCGTCTCAGTATAAGGAAAGATTTTCTGGCTCCGTAATGTGCGTAACTTAAATGAGTATACCAGATTAATTTGTTAACAAGTTCGTCAGGAATGCATAATAACCAATTGTTGCTGTCAGGATGAGAGCGGCGAAAGAGAATGTTATTGCGTACAGTGTAATGGTTTCTAATGGTAACATTATTCCTATCTTGCCAAAGGTGTTTAATCTCTTTCCATACGTTGTCTTTACTCTGCTCTTGTGCTATGTCTTGTAATGACGACGAAATGAAATTTTCAAATGCAACTTGTTGAATGTACATAACGCTGAAATTTGCTTTGCAGAAGTTGGTTGCGATGTCTTGCTGATTGTTGCTGAGAGAACGAGATAGTGCGTCTGCTACAACATTTTGTGTGCCGGGAATGCGAACAATTGTAAAATTAAATTCCTGCAAATAAATTTTCCATCTGCTTAATCTGTCGTGTGTAAATTTAGCCGAAAGTAAAAACTGTATCGCTCTGTGGTCTGTGTAAACGATGGTATGTCTTCCATAAAGAAAATGCCTAAATCTCGTAAATGCCCAAACAACACATAATGTTTCAAGTTCTGTAACAGAATAATTTCGTTCAGCAGGTGACAGAATACGACTTCCAAAAGCTATGTTTTTAATTACCATACAACCATCTTCTTCAATTTCCTGAAAAATGTGTACGCCTAAAGCGGTGTTAGAACTGTCGGTGGCAATGAAAAAATTTCTGGTAAGATCTGGGTGCGATAAAAGTGGTGCATTCAACAAAGCATGTTTCAAATAACATTCTCGTGAACAAGATTCTGCGTATCAAAAGTATTGCTTGCGTTTCTGGAATATGCAACCTGTACTGTATTTAATCAAATTCTTTCTGACGTGTTATTATTTTCAGGAGGATGCTGTGGTATTTCAACTATTTGTACTGTTCTGTTAATTCTTCCTGGCGTATTACGCTCTGGATGATACCTACTATCTGGTTCATTCATGATAATATGTTGTGGCGGATGTTCTTGCTGCTGATAAGATAGACTGTTATTAAATGTACGCTGAACATTGTGCTCATTATTTTTACGTCTGTCGTGATACTCATTTCTATACGGTGCATTGCGATACGAATTGAAATAGTGTGTTTTCTGTACGTACTAGTTTCCTTGTTGCTGTGCGTTACTATTTGTTGGAGCTGAGACTATACGTGCACGCGGCGAAACATTAAAGCTTGGTTGACCTTGTACACTGCATTGTTGGTTAGGTATGCTAACCGTTTGGTTTTGTTGCTGTTGCGAAGAAAAACCTCTATTAGTACTGAAAATGTGGTTCCTGTTGCTGATAATTTTACACATACTGATGATTAAAATTTTTTCTGTTATTAAAGTTCTCGTGTTTGTCATTTCTGGAGCATCTAATGAAAAAGTGTCACTTTCGGTATAACTTGTCAAATCGGGTTTTCTTGACTCATTTCTTAATCCTAAGTAGAGCAATAGTTGAAGAGCTGTTTTGATAGATATAAAGGATAGTAGAAGAGAAGGCAGCAGTGCAGAAAACTAAAGATGAAACAGCACTACTATGGCTCGGGGCCCTGTGGACGCTACGGCACATACTCATTAAAGCGCAATGAATCCCCTGAGGTCTATTACGCGCTGCAAATACATTTTAGCTTTTGCGTTACAGGCAATGGCGGTAAAAATTCAATAATAAAAAAATGGTTCAAATGGCTCTGAGCACTATGGGACTCAACATCTTAGGTCGTAAGTCCCCTACAACTTAGAACTACTCAAACCTAACTAACCTAAGGACATCACACACACCCATGCCCGAGGCAGGATTCGAACCTGCGACCGTAGCAGTCCCGCGGTTCCGGACTGCAGCGCCAGAACCGCTAGAAAATTCAAAAATAAATTGCTGTATCCATGCTAATTGTAGTTTCTGCATTACAGCTAATGGTGGTGAAAGTACAAAAATAAATTGTCGAATACGGTTCAAAGCGTGTACCTGTGCTCCGTCATTTTCAAATACCTTAGATTTTTTTACACATACAAATTGCTCGTAATCAACGTTATCGTCACTAAATGTGTGAACAGGTTCACGATTACATAAGAATCTGTTTGTCTGTATCTTTTCGGATTTTAAGTCACGTAGTTTCTGTAAATTACTTAAGTTACACTGGCTGTGTGAGTATGACAAATGATCGGAATGTGTCGTATGCTGTGACGTGTTATTGAGTGAAACATTTTTCATTTCTGTCACTTTAATACGTTCGTCATTCTGCTTGTTGTTCACATTTCTTATCGACTTCCGTATCCACAGTGTGTGAAAGTTCTTGTGACTTTAAATTAAAGTCGTCGTGTAACAGTGTCGCATTTTCAGAACATTGTTCAGCGACTGCATTAATTTCATCTCTAACTGATTCTGTTGTCGCTAAGGCAAAAACATTTTTCATTTCTGTTACTTTAATACGTTCGTCAATGTGGCTGATCTGTTGTTCAAATTTCTTATCGACTTCCGTATTCAGAGTGTGTGAAACTTCTGGTGACTTTAAATTAAACTCGTCGCATATCTGTGTTGCATTTTCAGAACATTGTTCAGCGACCGCACTATTTTCGTCCCTATGTGATTCTGTTGTGGTTGTATGTCTATTACCTAATTCTTGTGCAACAGATCTAGTTTCTTCACTACTTTTCCTAGCATGACCCTTACTTTCTTCACATGATTTTTCTTTCGTGTCGTGACGTAGCACGGTAACAGCTATAATCTGTTCACTAACTTGTTTGTTCTGTTCGTTAAGGTTGTCGTGTTTTTCATTCGACAGATTGAAACTTTCATTAAGTTGTTCATTAAGTTGTTTGAAATGGTTGTCGAAACTTTCATTAAGTTTTTTATAATGGTTGTCTATCATTTCATTAATTTCATGAATAAGTTGTTTGTGATTATAGTCTTGTCTTTCATTCTGTTGTTTGGAATTGTTGTCTAATTTTTTACTGAAATTTTCACTAAGTTGTACCAATAATGCCATAACTTGATCCATGCTAATGTTACCCGCTGTATTCTCTGTACTGTGTGATAGTGTATCTGCAATTGTCACGTTTTGTGTATCCATTTGGATATTCTGTGATTCTCGAAAAGGTTTTCCAATCGGATGTCCACTGTTAGTGACTACCTCAGAGTCAAATAAATCTGCCGTACTTTGAGTACACTGTTCATTTTCATTAGAAAAATTTATCTGTTTGTCACGTAAATTCTGCAAACCGGGTGTGTCAAGCTGGGCAGCGCTCATTGCAACAGAACGCCCCGCGTCATCAATTGTCGTCAAATTAACAGAGGACACAATTGAATTCGTTTGTTCATCACTAGGATAAAAATCATTATTAATAATCCGCACATACTGATTGTCTGTAAATAGAGGACTGTCATTAAGACACTGAGTGTCGCAAGTACTATCGGTCAAGTTATTTGAGTCGGCTATTTCACTCATTGTACATCGCGATGTACTGTTAACAGTTTTTCGCGGCATTTTAACACAAATCAAAATTATTCATAAATCAAACAAAGACAATGCAAAATCCAACAAATACAAATACAACAAAGAGCAACAAATTGCCGATGATCTGTGGAAGAAAGAGTGACAAATTAGTAAATGCGTTGCGCCAAATACTAATTACATTTAAGTAAATAAAAGCAGATATATGACTACTTATCAGAAGATTCACAAAGAAATACGATCCTGGCCGGATGTCGCCAAGTGTAACCTCCCCTCAGAAAATCATAAAAAAAAGTCAATGATAATAAAATTGTGCCAAATGTTAACTCCCCACAAAATTAAGGAATAATAATGGTCATAAACCCACAATAATATTAATTAGATAATGAACCATGAACTGAATGTAACATCTAAACAGAAATAATTAAACCTGATAAATTTTATAAGGGCAACAGCGCTGACCTTCGGCCATGTATTCTGAATAAAAAAAGCAAAAATTCTTACCTCAATAAAAACTGCATCTATATCTGCTCTTATCTATCGACACAGCTTCGTGCAATGCTGGCCTATATATTTTTTTGATTCTTGCAAGGAATACATAGGAAAAATACTTTAAATTGAAATGAATGCTTTTTCTTCAAAAGAGTGGAAAAATTCTTTAAATTGAAGTGAATATTTTTTTAAAGAGTTACTTTATAAAAAAATTATTATTGGGGCATTTCTTTTTTGAACAAATTAAATTACAATTGACATACATTTTAAATATGCGCAATGCTGCTTCTTTACCTTCTACAACCATACTCATCGTCCAGAATGCTGACCAGAGTCGCGAGCAGAGCACACAGTCGATGCATGCCGACTCCCTACTACCGTATCCGACTAACTACTACTGCAGACTCGCGCAGACTAGCTTCTACTGCCGACTCGCTACACACAACAACTGTCGTCTCGCGCGGTCAAGCGCAGACTAGCAACGATAAATAACTCTCTGGTCAGAGATTCTGTCATGCCTCGCCATCGCTGGTAATGAATACATACGTCTTTCATCATCTACAATGTTGGAGTTTATGTACTTGAAAACAGATTATCAATAAGTTGGAGTCAAAAGAATTTTAAATTGAAGGAGTTATTTGACGCTATATGTTATGTAACAACGGTAAACATAGCGAGCAATCTTATAAATTGCTTCTTTCTTAAAGGAAAAATGTATAGTGATATGAATTCGAGAAGAGTCAATGGAAATTGTTTATTTCCGTGCAAAGAATATCATTAGTGTGTGAATGTGTGTGTGTGTGTGTGTGTGTGTGTGTGTGTGTGTGTGTGTGAAAATACTGTATCACATCATTTCCGAAGACAAATTGTGATATTCAAATGAGACCTGTAAGAACGTGTTCAAGATGTAGTCTGCCACTTTAGTCACTCACTTGCACACAGGGGTACCTAGTGCAACATTTAGATGAGGGTAATTGCATCCCATTGAAATTACCGATGTTTAACGGCATTTTACCCACACAAGGGATGATAAAAGTAACATTCCTGAGGGTAATGGAGGAAATTCTAAGTGTAGTGATTAATACCCTCAATGTTCGAACTATCAGTAGTCTCACAGCAAACTCGAATTTTAACTCTCATGTGCTACGCTGTGGCTTCCTGACTTTAACACATTTCACCAAAAAGATATGTCAGGGTCAAGGAACTCCATCGATTTCAGTAAACAATGTCAGCGCTTACTTTCCTTGCCACAAGTGAAGGCAACTTGCTTACCTGGTTCAAATGTCTCTGAGCACTATGGGACTTAACATCTGAGGTCATCAGTCCCCTAGAACTTAGAACTTCTTAAACCTAACTAACCTAAGGAGATCACACACATCCATGCCCGAGGCAGGATTCGAACCTGCGACCGTAGCGGTCGCTCAGTCCGGAACCGCGCGACTGCTACGGTCGCAGGTTCGAATCCTGCCTCGGGCATGGATGTGTGTGATGTCCTTAGGTTAGTTAGGTTTAAGTAGTTCTAAGTTCTAGGGGACTGGTGACCACAGATGTTAAGTCCCATAGTGCTCAGAGCCATTTGAACCATTTTTTGAAGCGCCTAGAACCGCTCGGCCGCTCCGGCCGGCCTTGCTTACCTCTTGTTTTGTGAAGATGTATCGTAGCCGTCGTGCCGATTAGTTTCTTCTCCGCTGACGGTAGGCTGTGATGTGCTTGCAGTAAACACAACGCAGCGAAGTGGCAAATGGGAAAGGATTCAGTGCTATTTAAAATGAAATTACGGAATACTGAAATGACACTTGATCTTACTTCTGTTTATAGAATTAAAAAAAATCAAGAAAGAGATTCTGAGAGGCAGTGTGCTATCACTATTCGTGGCAAAGTTTTCGGATGCTGATTATTTCTGGAGAACAGCGAAAGTGACGACAAAAAGTGCCACAGGATCTTAGAATTCACATGAGATTAACGCAAACTTGCACAAGAACGTCATCTGAGCCGATTTTAATAAATTATTCCGTCTTAACGGGAGATCACATTTTACACACGGATTACCTTCTCGAAAACGATCACACGCTAGTAATGAGTTACCTTAGTATTTTGAGGCCTGCCTGCTCACGGTGCGCCTGTGGTTGTTTCGTAGTTTTCACCAATTAACTAAAATTTATGTCCAGTTTTTACGTGTGGTTAAAAGTTATTGAAATTATTATTAACATGCTATCAGTGCAATTAACGCCGGAATCTCAGTTGGAAACGTATATTAACATTTAAACAGATACAATTGAAAGAAAGACAGCCCTCGGTCACTATTTTTAACGAATTAACCTGGTTTCGACACTGCTAGGAGTGTCTTCCTCAGAATTTAAATCAAAGAATGGTCTAAATTCTATAACATGGTCACAGAATTATATACGTACGGAATTATCGTGAAAGACTAGCAGTACTTATACGTCATCTATAAAATAATAACTATGCCAAAATGGCATTCGTCACAAAGATATTTAAGATAAAGAAAACTCTGATGGCGAACCACTAAGGGCTGCTCGTTACTTGCGTGGTGCAGGTTGCAAAACGGACTCTGTGACCATGTTATAGAATTTAGACCATTCTTTGATTTAAATTCTGAGGAAGACACTCCTAGCAGTGTCGAAACCAGGTTAATTCGTTAAAAATAGTGACCGAGGACCGTTTTTCTTTCAATTGTAACTATTTACGGTCTCTGAACGTGCAGTCATGTACAAAAAACAAATTTAAACAGGTAATGTAAAAGTGAAAGTTATGCTCCCTCGCGCCGAGCCTCGCAGGTTCAAATGGTTCAAATGGCTCTGAGCACTATGGGACTCAACTGCTGAGGTCATTAGTCCCCTAGAACTTAGAACTACTTAAACCTAACTAACCTAAGGACATCACAAACATCCATGCCCGAGGCAGGATTCGAACCTGCGACCGTAGCGGTCTTGCGGTTCCAGACTGCAGCGCCTTTAACCGCACGGCCACTTCGGCCGGCGCCTCGCAGGTGAATCCCTGCTGTGTGATAGATCCCCCTGCGATACGGCCCTCACTCATTCCACGATTCTCATGCTCCGAGATCATCTGCCGCTTGACGTGACGTGTATACTTCTCACTAACTTACTGCGGCATTAATTTTCCTACACTGAGTGTCAAAATGTAGAAGTAAAATCAAATGAAATGTAATCGGATATGTGGTACAAACGCCACAAATTGTTTACAAGCTTTGAAAAACTACAGTCCAGAGCAATGACCTTCAGTGTGTTGCACGGATCACACACGACAGTAGTCTGACTGACTCCCTGTTTCAGGAACAAGTCAGAGAGCTAACGCTGAATTGTTCGGGGATTTCCAAGAAACACTGTAGTAGCTGAGACTGTTAATTATCTAAGATATCAGATGGCATGATGCGTTTATATTCTCTTTCCTCTTGCTTTAGCTCAGGCGAAAGATTTGTCGCATTTTACATGAAATGAATTCACTGACTGCGAATTCCTTGACATCAGTTGTATTAGATATAGATCTGCTACCCAATAATGACATATGAAAATTTGTGTCGAACCGGGACTCTAACTCAGATTTCCCCCTTAAGGGCTGTCGCCTTAACCACTCCAGCTGCGCATGCACGTTCCCCGAACCGATCCAGGCCTCCATATGTCACCTGTCTACGTCCTTATTTCGTAGTCCACTAAATTCATCACAACATTAACATAGATTCCCACAAGAGGGAGAATAAGACCAGGAGGAATCGAGACCAGTGTTGTGTTCGCCTAGGCTTGCAATACTTACCTGCATTTAAGAAAGAACAGAAACTTTTGACGATCCACAGCTGTGAAAAATACTTCGAAATTAATTTGCTGACTGCGGACTCATTGACATCAGCAGTATTAGGTACAAATTAGCCGTAATGCATTGCTTGACTTGTGTTGAAACATCTGAGTTTCAAACTGCCTATTGGCTTCTGTCTCGGGTTCTTCGGCCGACGTTCATCTAACGATTTTTCTGACGTTTCGCCAGCACGAGTGGCTGGCATTGTCAAAGTTTCACCCTCCATTGCCGGTGGTGAACTGGAGCCGAGCTCGCGGGCGCAGACTATATGTACCTGGCGCGCCAACGTCCGAGGGCTTCTCCGCTGTCATTTCCGGTGCGGTTCTCCTCTTGCTACCTGCGACGGTAGTTCGCTGCAGTACGGGAAGCCAGGATCCGTTTACCTTAAGGCTTTCCTCTTTCTAGTTGAAACTGTTCGCGTGTTTTTGTATTTCTACAGCTTCTCTGAACAAGCGCGTGTGATAGTGCTTCTCTACAGCCAGAACTTCCGTGTCGGCGAATTTTGTTACGTGGTCGGTCTCATTCAGTGCGTGCTCTGCCACGGCCGATTTCTCCACCTGCCCCAACCTGCAATGTCGCTTATGCTCTTTGATCCTGGTGTTAATGGATCGTCCAGTCATTCCGACGTAAACTTTTCCGCATGTGCATGGTATACGGTATATTCCCGACATTGCAAGTGGGTCTCTTTTCTCCTTCGCCGATCTAAGACACTCTTTGATCTTCCTTGTCGGTTTGAAAATCGTCTTTACGCCATGTTTGCGCAATATACGGCCGATTCTGTCCGTCACTCTGGGAATGTATGGCAGAAAGGCCGTACCCGACATTTCATTTTCTGGTTCCTTACTTCGCCAAGTGTTTGGCTCTGTTACACTTCTAATAAAATTTGTGGAGTACCCATTGCTCCTCAGGACAGTTTCCAGGTGTTGCATTTCTCGTTTGAGGTGTTGCGGCTCACATATTCGTCCTACTCTCGTTACGAGCGTACTAATCATGCCTCTTTTCTGGCTCGGGTGGTGGTTTGACAGTTTGTGCAGGTATCGGTCCGTGTGTGTCGGTTTTCGATATAAGCTGTGTCAGAAAAATCATTAGATGAACGTCTGCCGAAGAACCCGAGACAGAAGCCAATAGACAGTTTGTCAACAAGTGGCCACGAAAGCCTTAACAATTTTGTATCACGCCTCTACGGGGAGGAGATTTGCAGATTGTACCGATGATAGAAGGTTGTATACCTGGAAGAACCCTGGACATACTAAAAGGTATCAGATAGATTATATAATGGTAAGACAGAGATTTAGGAACCAGGTTTTAAATTGTAAGCCATTTCCAGGGACAGATGTGGACTCTGACCACAATCTATTGGTTATGACCTGTAGATTAAAACTGAAGAAACTGCAAAAAGGTGGGAATTTAAGGAGATGGGACCTGGATAAACTGAAAGAACCAGAGGTTGTACAGAGTTTCAGGGAGAGCATAAGGGAACAATTGACAGGAATGGGGGAAAGAAATACAGTAGAAAAAGAATGGGTAGCTTCGAGGGATGAAGTAGTGAAGGCAGCAGAGGATCAAGTAGGTAAAAAGACGAGGGCTAGTAGAAATCCTTGGGTAACAGAAGAAATATTGAATTTAATTCATGAAAGGAGAAAATATAAAAATGCAGTAAATGAAGCAGGCAAAAAGGAATACAAACGTCTCAAAAATGAGATCGACAGGAAGTGCAAAATGGCTAAGCAGGGATGGCTAGAGGACAAATGTAAGGATGTAGAGGCTTATCTCACTAGGGGTAAGATAGATACTGCCTACAGGAAAATTAAAGAGACCTTTGGAGATAAGAGAACTACTTGTATGAACATCAAGAGCTCAGATGGAAACCCAGTTCTAAGCAAAGAAGGGAAAGCAGAAAGGTGGAAGGAGTATATAGAGGGTCTATACAAGGGCGATGTACTCGAGGACAATATTATGGAAATGGAAGAGGATGTAGATGAAGATGAAATGGGAGATACGATACTGCGTGAAGAGTTTGACAGAGCACTGAAAGACCTGAGTCGAAACAAGGCCCCCGGAGTAGACAACATTCCATTGGAACTACTGACGGCCTTGGGAGAGCCAGTCCTGACAAAACTCTACCATCTGGTGAGAAAGATGTATGAAACAGGCGAAATACCCTCAGACTTCAAGAAGAATATAATAATTCCAATCCCAAAGAAAGCAGGTGTTGACAGATGTGAGAATTACCGAACAATCAGTTTAATAAGCCACAGCTGCAAAATACTAACACGAATTCTTTACAGACGAATGGAAGGACTGGTAGAGGCCGGCCTCGGGGAGGATCAGTTTGGATTCCGTGGAGGTGTTGGAGCACGTGAGGCAATACTAACCTTACGACTTATCTTAGAAGAAAGATTAAGGAAAGGCAAACCTACGTTTCTAGCATTTGTAGACTTAGAGAAAGCTTTTGACAATGTTGACTGGAATACTCTCTTTCAAATTCAAAAGGTGGCAGGGGTAAAATACAGGGAGCGAAAGGCTATTTACAATTTGTACAGAAACCAGATGGCAGTTATAAGAGTCGAGGGACATGAAAGGGAAGCAGTGGTTGGGAAGGGAGTAAGACAGGGTTGTAGCCTCTCCCCGATGTTATTCAATCTGTATATTGAACATGCAGTAAAGGAAACAAGAGAAAAATTCGGAGTAGGTATTAAAATCCATGGAGAAGAAATAAAAACTTTGAGGTTCGCCGATGACATTGTAATTCTGTCAGAGACAGCAAAGGACTTGGAAGAGCAGTTGAACGGAATGGATGGTGTCTTGAAGGGAGGATATAAGATGAACATCAATAAAAGCAAAACGAGGATAATGGAATGTAGTACAATTAAGTCGGTTGATGTTGAGGGTATTAGATTAGGAAATGAGACACATAAAGTAGTAAAGGAATTTTGCTATTTGGGGAGCAAAATAACTGATGATGGTCGAAGTAGAGAGGATATAAAATGTAGACTGGCAATGGCAAGGAAAGCGTTTCTGAAGAAGAGAAATTTGTTAACATCGAGTATAGATTTAAGTGTCAGGAAGTCGTTTCTGAAAGTATTTGTATGGAGTGTAGCCATGTATGGAAGTGAAACATGGACGATAAATAGTTTGGACAAGAAGAGAATAGAAGCTTTCGAAATGTGGTGCTACAGAAGAATGCTGAAGATTAGATGGGTAGAACACATAACTAATGAGGAGGTACTGAATAGGATTGGGGAGCAGAGGAGTTTGTAGCACAACTTGACCAGAAGAAGGGATCGGTTGGTAGGACATGTTCTGAGGCATCAAGGGATCACCAATTTAGTATTGGAGGGCAGCGTGGAGGGTAAAAATCGTAGGGGGAGACCAAGAGATGCATACACTAAGCAGATTCAGAAGGATGTAGGTTGCAGTAGGTACTGGGAGATGAAGAAGATTGCACACGATAGAGTAGCATGGAGAGCTGCATCAAACCAGTCTCAGGACTGAAGACCACAACAACAACAACAAGAACCGACGCCTTGACCAACGACGGAAGAAGAAAGCGCGACTGATGTCCTCTCTTGCCTTTCTGTCACGGTGCCGAGATGAATGCGCTACACCGAAGTTCTTGAGATTATAAGCGCCTATTCACCACCGCCCAAGCACATTGTATCTACGACAGAATGGAACGAGCTTTTCTTCGTGAGCGAATACATGCAACACGGAGAGACTTTGCAAGAACGGATCAGGAACTTCTGGACATTTTCTATCAATTACACTCCTGGAAATTGAAATAAGAACACCGTGAATTCATTGTCCCAGGAAGGGGAAACTTTATTGACACATTCCTGGGGTCAGATACATCACATGATCACACTGACAGAACCACAGGCACATAGACACAGGCAACAGAGCATGCACAATGTCGGCACTAGTACAGTGTATATCCACCTTTCGCAGCCATGCAGGCTGCTATTCTCCCATGGAGACGATCGTAGAGATGCTGGATGTAGTCCTGTGGAACGGCTTGCCATGCCATTTCCACCTGGCGCCTCAGTTGGACCAGCGTTCGTGCTGGACGTGCAGACCGCGTGAGACGACGCTTCATCCAGTCCCAAACATGCTCAATGGGGGACAGATCCGGAGATCTTGCTGGCCAGGGTAGTTGACTTACACCTTCTAGAGCACGTTGGGTGGCACGGGATACATGCGGACGTGCATTGTCCTGTTGGAACAGCAAGTTCCCTTGCCGGTCTACGAATGGTAGAACGATGGGTTCGATGACGGTTTGGATGTACCGTGCACTATTCAGTGTCCCCTCGACGATCACCAGTGGTGTATGGCCAGTGTAGGAGATCGCTCCCCACACCATGATGCCGGGTGTTGGCCCTGTGTGCCTCGGTTGTTTGCAGTCCTGATTGTGGCGCTCACCTGCACGGCGCCAAACACTCATACGACCATCATTGGCACCAAGGCAGAAGCGACTCTCATCGCCGAAGACGACACGTCTCCATTCGTCCCTCCATTCACGCCTGTCGCGACACCACTGGAGGCGGGCTGCACGATGTTGGGGCGTGAGCGGAAGACGGCCTAATGGTGTGCGGGACCGTAGCCCAGCTTCATGGAGACGGTTGCGAATGGTCCTCGCCGATACCCCAGGAGCAACAGTGTCCCTAATTTGCTGGGAAGTGGCGGTGCGGTCCCCTACGGCACTGCGTAGGATCCTACGGTCTTGGCGTGCATCCGTGCGTCGCTGCGGTCCGGTCCCAGGTCGACGGGCACGTGCACCTTCCGCCGACCACTGGCGACAACATCGATGTACTGTGGAGACCTCACGCCCCACGTGTTGAGCAATTCGGCGGTACGTCCACCCGGCCTCCCGCATGCTCACTATACGCCCTCACTCAAAGTCCGTCAACTGCACATACGGTTCACGTCCACGCTGTCTCGGCATGCTACCAGTGTTAAAGACTGCGATGGAGCTCCGTATGCCACGGCAAACTGGCTGACACTGACGGCGGCGGTGCACAAATGCTGCGCAGCTAGCGCCATTCGACGGCCAACACCGCGGTTCCTGGTGTGTCCGCTGTGCCGTGCGTGTGATCATTGCTTGTACAGCCCTCTCGCAGTGTCCGGAGCAAGTATGGTGGGTCTGACACACCGGTGTCAATGTGTTCTTTTTTCCATTTCCAGGAGTGTAAGTAGCAGAATGCATCGAGACGACTGGGACAAGATCGACAGCATCACTCACAGGAGCATGGAGAATGAACTCGGGCGCTGCACCGCGCGACAGAAGAATAAGTTTGAAAGATGCCGGAAGCAGACCGACAAGGCGATTCCCGACAGGTCACACACAGTGGTCAACCTCACTGAACGACAATTGACCGATGAGGAAGTGTCTGTTCTTCAAACAGGAGGGAATTTCGCTATCATCCCGAGAACTATACCTATGGAGGACATCATTGCCAACACCGAAGCAGCCATTCGGACCCTGCCTTGTGAAAGGGCAGAGAAAATACGCACTGAAACAGCCAGGATACTGCTCCGAGTAAAACCACCAGCTTGCAACCTGAAGAAGGAAGAGGTACAAGCCATAAAGAATCTCAACGCCGACAAGAGTATATTGGTACTGCCTGCCGATAAGGGGAATGCGACCGTCATAATGAAGACCGAAGATTGTGAGCAAAAGATCCGAGACCTATTAGATCCGACGACGTAGCGAAAACTAAGCGCAGATCCGACGCAGCGTATCACACGGAATACGAATCGATTAATCAAGGCGTCTTCTCTGCCGGCGGACATACAGAAAAACCTGTGCAACACAGAAGCCCTACCACCTCGGCTGTATGGATTACCCAAGATCCATAAGAACAACGTTCCACTGAGACCGATCGTTAGCGCTCCTGGATCACCGACATATAAACTGGCAAAACACTTGGCCTCTCTGCTCCAGCCACACGTGTGAAAGACCGACACATACATAAAGGACTCAGGACATTTCATTGAGAACTGAAGAAACTGAAACTTGCACCAAACGACATCCTGGTCAGCTTTGATGTTGTTTCGTTATTTACGAAAGTGCCACTCAGTGACGCTCTGGAGCACATCGGTCCCATTTTCCCGCAAGACATCAGAAAGCTCTTCCATGTATGTCTCACCACGAGCTATTTCACGTGGAATGGCGATTTCTACGAACAGCTGCAAGGCGTCGCCATGGGTAGTCCTCTCAGTCCAGTGGTGGCCAACTATGATTAGTACGCTCGTAACGAGAGTAGGACGAATATGTGAACCGCAACACCTCAAACGAGAAATGCAACACCTGGAAACTGTCCTGAGGAGCAATGGGTACTCCACAAATTATATTAGAAGTGTAACAGAGTCAAACACTCGGCGAAGTAAGGAACCAGAAAATGAAATGTCGGGTACGGCCTTTCTGCCATACATTCTCAGAGTGACGGACAGAATCGGCCGTATATTGCGCAAACATGGCGTAAAGACGATTTTCAAACCGACAAGGAAGATCAAAGAGTGTCTTAGATCGGCGAAGGAGAAAAGAGACCCACTTGCAATGTCGGGAATATACCGTATACCATGCACATGCGGAAAAGTTTACGTCGGAATGCTGGACGATCCATTAACACGAGGATCAAAGAGCATAAGTGACATTGCAGGTTGGGGCAGGTGGAGAAGTCGGCCGTGGCAGAGCACGCACTGAATGAGACCGACCACGTAATAAAATTCGCCGACACGGAAGTTCTGGCTGTAGAGAAGCACTATCACACGCGCTTGTTCAGAGAAGCTGTAGAAATACAAAAACACGCGAACAGTTTCAACAAGAAAGAGGAAAGCCTTAAGGTAAACGGATCCTGGCTTCCCGTACTGCAGCGAACTACCGTCGCAGGTAGCAAGAGGAGAACCGCACCGGAAATGACAGCGGAGAAGCCCTCGGACGTTGGCGCGCCAGGTACATATAGTCTGCGCCCGCGAGCTCGGCTCCAGTTCACCACCGGCAATGGAGGGTGAAGCTTTGACAATGCCAGCCACTCGTGCTGGCGAAACGTCAGAAAAATCATTAGATGAACGTCGGCCGAAGACAGAAGCCAATAGGCAGTTTGTCAACAAGTGGCCACGAAAGCCTTAACAATTTTGTATCTGAAGTTTCGTAACATCTGGCTGACCTGCTTCTGTTACAGAGGGAGACAATATAAGCCTCTGAGCACCTTCAGGAGTTGGAAGAGCTGAGAGCCTGGGGTGATCCGCTTGATACCCTGAAGCTGTAAAAAATATTCCAGCAATTGATAGTGCAAACAATGAAATCGACATTTAGAATATATTTTTCGAATCTCTGTCCTCCTCTGAAGTTTTCACACTCTACAGCTCCCTCTAGTTCCATGGAAGCTATTCCCTGATATCTCAGCATATATCCTACCATCCTGTCCCTTCGTTTTTTCTGTGTTTTCCATATATTCCATTCCTCGCAGATTCTCCTCATTCTTTACCTTATCAGTCCACCTAATTTTCAAGATTCTTCTGTACCATCTCATTCAAATGCTTCGATTCTCTTCTTTTCCGGTTTACCCATAGTTCATATTTCACTACCATACAATGCTGTGCCCCAAAAGTACATTCTCAGAAATGTCATCCTCAAATTGTGGCCGATGTATGATACTAGTAGACTTCTCATGGCCTGGAATTCCCTTGCTCCGTCCGTCATTGATGTGGTATCGATAGTTCCGATGCCACAGCGTAGGTTGGCACTACGAGAGCGGAACATCTTCGCCGACCACAGCGCTCTCTTGCCGACTCTGTGCAGCCCTACGAGCGCCGCTCGACTTTCGCCCAGTTCATCAAGAGCAGACGTCCGAGAAACTTCGCCTTAGCTTAGTTTCCTATTGAGACTGTGTACCAGTTACTACGGGTCAACGACGTCGCACCTTCGTGCTCATCACCTAAAGTTCTGTAATATGTTTGCATACATTCATACGCCCATAAAAACCTATTTTACTTTACTTGCATTACCGACGTGCTTTACCTAACCTGCTCTTGCTCGCTTTCTTCGTTCGGCCTCTTTGTCAGATTTCAGGAGCAGACCCACGCGCCGCGTTGCAGGCGGGAAACAAAAATTGATATCCTTCCACTCTTCAACTTTCTTTTATTTCCGTCATTGTTTCTTCAATGTAAGGATCGAACAGTAGGAGCAAAAGACTACATCCTTGTTTTAAGCCTTGTTAATCCGAGCACTCCATTCTTGGTCTTCCACTATTATTGTTCCCTCTTGGGTCTTGGGCATATTGCATATTACCCGTCTTTCCCTATAATTTACACTAATTTCCTCAGAATTTGGAACATCTTCTACTGTTTGACTTTGTCGAACCCTTTTTGCATGTAGACAAATCCTGTGAACGTGTCTTGATTGTTCTTCAGCCTTGCTTATATTACCAACCTCAACGTCGGAACTGCCTCTCTGGTGACTTTACCTTCCCTAAAGCCAAACTGATCCTCATGTAACGCATCTTCAATTTTCTTTCCTCTTCTTCTGTATATTATATATACATAATGACAACATGCCAGCCTTGGGGCAGTCTCTTCAGTCTGGTAGCCAGCTGAAAATAATTCCACTACATAAACACGAGTTCAGTGTTATTTTGTCTACTCACTCTGTCTGTAAAGTGAAAAGTGAGCAGCACTTTTAATAGGAAAATTTGCTTTCCCAGAAGAACGCTGTAGCCGCCATTCAGAATGAAAGAAAATCACTTACCTCTAGGATTGTAGAACAGAGTGCTGAGATTTACATAGATTCTGTTCATAACTGTTTCCTGCATTAGTATTAATAGTACTTTATCTCTGTGTTCCATGTAGTGTTAACGCACTTTGAAGAACATGAACATCCCTGTCATGTCCACGCAATGCGTCACCCGCGGTTCTTAGGGAGAACTGCGGAAGGGTCGGTAAAGCTTTTTGTGAAACACCTCGTATTTGTCTTTTGTGACGCACTGGGTAATTGCCTGCTCGCTCTTCATTTTGCAGACCTTTGAAAGCGACCTGCCTTCTCTTGCGCTGCTAACCTCTAACCCCGAGTTAACACCCTCTTAGTTGGTTAGTTCCATGTTACATCAATCACTTTGCGCGATAAATCTCAATAATGTACGACGAGTCCTTTACATTCACATCGAAAATTAACTGGTAAATATGGCTAGAAGTTGGTCATTTATAAGATTTTTAATGTACAGAAGTGAGTTAGTAATTACTCAAAAATGGTTCAAATGGCTCTGAGCACTATGGGACTTAACATCTATGGTCATCAGTCCCCTAGAACTTAGAACTACTTAAACCTAACTAACATAAGGACAGCACACAACACCCAGCCATCACGAGGCAGAGAAAATCCCTGACCCCGCCGGGAATCGAACCCGGGAACCCGGGCGTGGGAAGCGAGAACGCTACCGCACGACCACGAGATGCGGGCGTGTAATTACTACCCGCCAACTTTTATACATTACAGTAATATAAATTCTTCTACTGAGTGCAAGGTGTTGTCAATGTGAAACTTTTTCAGTTTGTTTCGAAATTTTTCTTTCCTGTCTATCAGACATTTCATATCACTAAGTAAGTTATTAAAATTTTAACTGGAGTACTTGGCAACCGTTTTTGCGCTAAAGTCAATTTCAACGAATGTCATTTTGCCTTCTGACATTGTAAACATGTTCACAGTTGTCCCTTTTGATCTGCATAGGATTGCTTAAAACAAACTTCATGAGTGAATAAACAAGAGTATACTCTGATGCAGTAATCAGAATGTCCAATTTCTTAAGCAGATGTGTACAAGATGATCGCAGGTGAGCACTACATATTATTCTTACAGCACGCTTGGGGCAATGAACATTTTCTTTCTTAAAGATAAGTTACTCCAGAACACTGTTCTATCTGTCATTATTGTATTGTGGTAACAGCGGGGCCACACTATGTCGACATATAGGGCACAATAACAGACGCACAAGTGAGTCGCAAAGGTAGGATAGGTGAGCACAGCGGCAAACGGCCCCGTGCAGCTAAGAACCATTTACTAAGCGGGTCGTTGCCACCATGCTCGAGAGAGTCTCTTTGTTATGGACGGCCGGACGCTGTGGCCGAGCGGTTCTAGGCGCTTCAGTCTGAAACTGCGCGACCGCTACGGGCGCAGGTTCGAATCCTGCCTCGGGCATGGATGTGTGTGATGTCCTTAGGTTAGTTAAGTTCAAGTAGTTCTAAGTTCTAGAGGACTGATGACCTCAGATGTTAAGTCCTATAGTGCTCAGAGCCATTTGAACCTTTTTTTTATTCTTTTTTTTAAATTTTTTTTTTATGGACGACGTGACTAGATGGCTCTGAGCGCTATGGGACTTAACTTCTGTGGTCATCAGTCCCCTAGAACTTAGAACTACTTAAAACTAACTAACCTAACGACATCACACACATCCATGGCCGAGGCAGGATTCGAACCTGCTACCGTTGCGGTCACGCGGTTCCAGACTCAAGCGCCTAGAACCGCACGGCCACACCGGCCGGCTCGACGTGACTAGACACCGCCTTTTAAAGAAACAATTGGGCAGTAACGGAGTATAAATGAGGCTGAATTTGAGGACAGGACGTCATTCGATTTGGCGACTTGGTCAATGCTGAGTAGCCGCACTATGAAGCCGGAACACTGCCGTACCACGAGACGTTTGGGTAGCGCCAGCAGCAGTCTCTGGTTCGAGACCAGGCTGTGCCTTTCGCCACACCGAGTCCTTCAAGAGACTTGGTGCCACAACGCCGCCAGCCAGCTGCTCAGCCTGCTGCCGCCAACCCTGAGACCCAGGGAACGGCTCGGTCGCACAATGCCAGCCACCGTCTGCCCCCGGCCCGAGAGGCGCGGATCGAAACCTGTGCACAGCCGCCTGCGCCACCACGGAGTGAAGAGCAGATGGGTCGCCGCGAGGCATGCCTTCACCGCCAGGCCCGAGTCCTGACACAGCAACGCTTGGTGCCATCCTAGTAGTCGACACCAGCTGCACCTTGCAAAGCTCATGTACAACTGAAGATTTAATAAAATTGGCTAAAATGGCTCTGAGCACTATGGGACTCAACTACTGTGGTCATTAGTCCCCTAGAACTTAGAACTACTTAAACCTAACTAACCTAAGGACATCACACACATCCATGCCCGAGGCAGGATTCGAACCTGCGACCGTAGCAGTCGCACGGTACGGACTGCGCGCCTAGAACCGCGAGACCACCGCGGCCGGCAAATAAAATTATTTTGTTAATTTTGCACAGCGTTTTCTTCTGGCTCCTCCCCCACCACCTATGGCTGTCAGCAGGAGGGCCTACGTTGCAGTTATCAAAAGCAGAGCGTGTGCCACCACCGCAGCACTTTGTTTGACCCACAGCCCTCAGTGTCGTGATTGGGATGACTGAGACTGTTTTGTTCTTATGTGGTGGTAATCATGGAGGCGAAGTTTAGAGATTGTGATTTTACGAAAGTTACATTTATGAAACCAGAGGCACCTATGGATCTGTAGGAGTTTAGGAGCTATGGTAAAAATGAATGCTTACTACTTACACAATACACTGAGTGTAATTTACTTGGGCATTCTATGCCTCTTGCTGAATCAGTAGGGGAACTGCTTTACTTGTAATCATTTGGGACATATGTCAAGGCAACGCAGGGAGTCCAGGTGGGCCATCATTAGAGAGAAGAAATAACCTGGTACAGCACTTTGAGGCTACCTGATGTGTGTTTTTTTTATGTAATTTTTATCATGGATAATGGACGCAGGGCAAAATCAGAGACACGAGGTGTCACCAGTGAAGAAGCGGTGCAGTCATTAGTGGATCAGGTGGCTCAGTTCGGATAATATGGTTGTGTCTAATGAACTAGCAGGAAAGAATAGTGAGATAGAAGTGAAGTCGCAAACACTAGAAATTGACCCATCTGTGGCAAATCTTGTTCCTCCTTTATCTGGTAAGCGTCTGAGGATGTGTTGGCAATTATAGAGGATCTTAAGTCATCAGCTGACATAGGGTTCAAATGGCTCTGAGCACTATGCGACTTGGCGGGCCGCGGTGATCGTGCGGTTGTAGGCGCTGCAGTCCGGAACCGCGGGACTGCTACGGTCGCAGGTTCGAATCCTGCCTCGGGCATGGACGTGTGTGATGTCCTTAGGTTAGTTAGGTTTAAGTAGTTCTAAGTTCTAGGGGACTGATGACCACAGATGTTAAGTCCCATAGTGCTCAGAGCCATTTGAACCACTATGCGACTTAACTTCTGAGGTCATCAGTCGCCTAGAACTTGGAACTAATTAAACCTAACTAACCTAAGGACATCAGACACATCCATGGCCGAGGCAGGATTCGAACCTGCGACCGTAGCGGTCGCGCGGTTCCAGTCTGAAGCGCCTTTAATCGCACGGCCACACCGGCCGGCCTGACATAGGGGGTCGGTCAAATAAATAGTTGTCGCAGATAGCAAGTTGGCGGTTGTCAGTAGAAGCATAATTATTCGCATAGTGCACGGGAGCATTGCGAAATACAGAAATTTTTGACCAGTTGAGACAGAAAGTGGAACAGCAATACAGGAAGCATAATAGTGTACAGTTTTTTCGCAAAGAATTATGGGTGGTATCCAGAAGATATAATGAGGCAGTAGAAGACTTTGTAGGGAAAATTAGGAATATGGACGTTGACATGTACGAGGTGTCATTAAACGAGGAAGTAAATAAAGTGGCGCTGCAAGAGGATGTACAACTAGCGCTCGATGCTTTTTACGGGGTTTGACACTGGAAATTTCTAGGAGACATTCATTTATATTCATGAAATCGATAGGTCGACAGGGGTAAGAGAGCAGAAATAGGTGTTTACGAGGGTTGCCCAGAAAGTAATGCACCGCACTTTTTTCTTCAACAATTCCTTATTGAACATAATGATAGTTACACACACGAAAGAAATCAACACATGCTATTTTTCTACATAATCTCCATCCCGTGCTATGGCCTTCCTCCGGCGCGAAACAAGGGCGTATATGCCCTGTCGGTACCAATACTTGTCATGGTAGCGGATCCAGTGCTTCACTTTGCTGATTGGCGGATGCAGCGCCAACTACTGAGTCGTAATGCGTCTGTCCTCGCTAGTGACAACATCGGCTAGCTGTAACATGTCAGGTGTGACAGCCGTGGATGGTCTCCCCGACCGCTGCAAATTGTGGAGCTCCGCCGAACCGTCTTCTAATGATCTCAGCCTCCGTGCCCAGCGATTAATTGTACTTCTATCGACAGCAGATGCTCCATAGACTTTGCAGAAGCCTTTGTGAATATTCCCTGCAGTTTCTGTCTCTGCAGTGAGAAATGACGGCACGTTGTTTGTAACGTAAAAAAGTCCAGCAGCTATGCTACCTGTCGGAAGTGACGAACACTTGGCGCGTCACTCAGGAGCCTACAAATAATACATACGTAACGTTTCGCATTCGTTTTCGGCTGAGAAAAAAAATGCGATGCATTACTTTCTGGGCAACTCTCGTACATCGAATATTAAGTGTCTTAACTGCAGTCGAACAGGACTTGTACAAAGACAATGTTACCAATTTCGTCAATTACCGAACCCACAAGACAACTGGAGTAACAGGACTCGCCAACAATTTGGTGAAAATGGCAGTTGCGGAGGTTTTGGTCAATGGCAAGGTTAGAGGGATAATGGTAGAGGTAGTCCAGGGAATATAAATGGTCCGTTAAACTTAGAAGAGAGCCCCTGGGCCGCCAACAGGATTTCCCAGTAGGAATCAGTTCAGTCAGAACGAAGGCAGAGGCAGGTTGTGCCATAATGGGTGTTGTGGTTGGAAGAGGGTATAAAGCGTTGTTGGACACAGGAGCATATGAATCAGCAGCTTCGAGAGGATTAGTGAGTAGGAAGCAGAGAAACCCATCACTATGTGATTTACGTGTGGTAAGGAGTAATGATACATGGCCATTGGGGTCAGTAGTAGTGAATTTTTTGGTTGGGACATCCAAGATTAGGCAGCGTGTGGAAGTGGTATCTCATATAAGTGATGTGTACAGCATGATGCTAGGGTTGGATTTTCTGCATCAACATCATGCCATAATTGACCGACGACGTTTGGTGGAACTGATTGAGAAGACATTCCGACTCGGAGAAACTCTTGTCAGTGTTAATCTCGACGAGGAGTGTCTAGTATAAAAGACGCCCCAGTTAAACCGTGAGCAATAGCATTAAGGC
This sequence comes from Schistocerca nitens, assembly GCF_023898315.1. Classification (NCBI taxonomy): domain Eukaryota; kingdom Metazoa; phylum Arthropoda; class Insecta; order Orthoptera; family Acrididae; genus Schistocerca; species Schistocerca nitens. Next base: position 702,864,218 of record NC_064617.1, on the reverse strand, counting down.
TTGAATCGCATGACTAAGTGTCGAAAGGCAACGAAGAATCACTATGGGTGAATGCGGAACCGAACTTACCAGCAAGTGGGGTATGTGTAATAGATCCGTTGGAGCGTAGTGAAGTATTAGGCACGGCTCGTTGTTTAGTGAAATGTAGTATTGTGCGCGTACAGGTAAGGGGCAGCGGAAATGTGGATAATCTTGGCACCGAAGATTCAAAGTTGTTGAAGGGAACGTTATAAGCTACACTAGAGATTCCGGATGAGGAAGATCGCCACACAGGAACATGAGCGATAAGGAACCACAGGACGCTGCTGGGACTGCATTTTGTGAGGAGTTGAAGCGTTTGAAAGGAGCAGAAAGAGCACAGTTGGAGGACCTGTTGCTAGAATTCCAGGATCTGTTTTTTTTTCCGAGAGGGCCGTTGCCTGCTACGCCAGTAACACAACACAGGATTTCAACGGGGAATGAAGCACTTATACACCAAAGACCGTATAGAATACCGGACGTTGCAAACTGTTTTAGAAGAATTCAACAGCTAGCTGACGGAATAATAGAAGAAAGTAATAGTGCATGGGGGCAGGAATTGTAATCATACCTAAGATGTAATGGACGGTTCGTAGAAGTATCTGTTTTGTTGAGACTATTGCTATTTGAATAGCAAGACTACAACAGGTGTATACCCTATTCAGAATATCATGGAGACCATAGATAGGCAAAATCAACTATTTCTCGACATTGGACTTAAACGGTGGACACTGTCAGTTACAAGTGGCTTCTGAAGATAGACCAAAATCAGCTTTTTCGGCAAATAGGGGACTCTAGCAATATCAGAGGATGCCTTTTGGATTGAAAAAATACATTGGCGACACTCCAGCAGTTGATGGGGAGAGAGCTGAGATGTTTGAAACAACGCCAGTGCTTAGTATATCTTGATGAAATAATTCTTCAGTCAAGGAATATGCAGGAACATAGACAACGTCTGAAAAAAAGTATTCAGCAGATTACAGGCAGCATGTGTCACACTCAATGCTGAAAAATGTGGTTTTGTGTTGGAGGAAGTTAACCATTTGCGCTGTGTCATAAGTACGTATGGTGTAATAACTGATCCGAGGTTGGTGCAGGTAGTGCAAGATTTTCCTGTACTACAAATTAATGGGGAGATACAATTATTATAGCAAATTCGTGAAGGGATTTGCAGATATTGCAAGATCGTTTACGCAATTGTTGAAGAAAAGAGTTAACTTTGTGTGGTTGGATTAATGTCAGAGAGCATTTGACAAAAAAAGAAGTTGTTGACATCCAGTCCAGTTTTGTATTTCCAGACTTTCAGAATAATGTCATGTGATGCGTCGGACTACGCCCTTGGCTGCATTTTGATGCAGTAGGTCGATGGTCAAGAACATTTTGTTGCCTTTGTATGAAGACAACTGAACGCCAAAGAAAGACATTTCAATGGAGAGAGGGATGCTTAGTCTGGTACACAGAATAATGTACATATTATTTGTATGGCAGGAAGTTATATGTGATAATGAACCATGCAGCTTTAAAGTGGTTACAAAACGTTCGAGATGGGCATTGAAACTTTGAGTCCAAAGTTATCCACTAGGCAGGAATGAAACGCGGATATCCAGATAGGCTAAGCAGAAAGATGGCTGTAATACAAGCATTAGTTCACAATCTTGCAGCGGTGGTCTCGCGGTTCTAGGCGCGCAGTCCGGAACAGTGCGACTGCTACGGTCGCAGGTTCGACTCCTGCCTCGGGCATGGATGTGGGTGATGTCCTTAGGTTAGTTAGGTTTAAGTAGTTCTAAGTTCTAGGGGACTAATGACCACAGCAGTTGAGTCCCATAGTGCTCAGAGCCATTTTTGAACAATCTTGCAGAATGGCAAGCAGCACAAAACACTGACAAGGAATGTAGGCATATAAGAAAAAGCAGCAATTTGATGTGCATGACGGATTATTGTTCAGAGAGACAAAATTAGGACCATGAGCGGTGATGCCGGCCAAATTAAAATTTGAAGCGTTATGATGTACAATCACATATCGTCAGGCCATTGTGAAGTCAGGGCAACGAATAGAAGGGTGGCGGAGAAGTGTTGGTGGAAAGGAAGGAAGAATGATATGGACTGATACGTCAAGAATTGTGTGGATTGTGCACACAGGGCCAATTTGAGTGTGAAGCAGATATTGTTACAAAGATTACCAGAAGGAACATAGCCCTTTAGTATCATTGGGGTGAAAGTGTTACGACCATTCAACCGAACACCAATGGTTAATCGTTTTGTGCCAACCATAATAGATCATTTATCTCGTCATGTCGAGATGATGCCAGTGCTGAACCAACAGGCAATCACATTCACACAGGCGTTAGTTAAAAGGTGAATACTAATGTTCTGAGTGCCACAGATGATGATAACAGACCACCGGACGAACTTCACGTCAGATGTGGTGAAAGAATTGTATCGGTTGCTGAGAGTGAAGAAGTAGACTAGCCCAAAACATCCGCAAGTTACTGGGAGGACAGAAAAAGTTCATAGAACAATTGGGAAAATGCTGAGCTACTACGTGGATTCAAATCATTCAAACTGGGATACATACTGTAAGTAGGCTGTTTAGGTTTGTTTTATTGGTAACGCCACCTCTGTATGAAAATCACTGGCTGTGCTGTGTGCAGCCTGTGGCTGCTTTGCATTGTTGTAATACTCAACCATTGTAGTGTTAGGCAGCTGGCTGTGAACAGCGCGTAGCGTTGCGCAGTTGGAGGTGAGCCGCCAGCAGTGGTGGATGTGGGGAGAGAGATGGCGGAGTTTTGAAATTTGTCATGAACTGCTTTATATATGATGATATCAAGGTAAATACATTGTTTGTTCTCTATTAATATCTTTCATTTGCTAACTATCCCTATCAGTAGTTAGTGCCTTCCGTAGTTTGAATCTTTTATTTAGCTGGCAGTAGTGGCGCTCGCTGTATTGCAGTAGCTTGAGCAGCGAAGATTTTTGTGAGGTAAGTGATTTGTGAAAGGTATAGTTTAATGCTAGTCAGGGCCATTCTTTTGTAGGGAATTTTGAAAGTCAGATTGCGTTGCGCTAACAAAAATATTGTGCGTCAGGTTAAGCACAGTCGTATGTAAAATTGTTCAAAGGGGTCTTTTGTAGGGAATTCTGAAAGTCAGATTGCGTTGCGCTAACAAAATATTGTGTGTCAGTTTAAGTACAGTCGTGTATTATGTAAAATTGTTAAAAGTACAGGTTAATGTTAGTCAGGGCCATTCTCTTGTAGAGATTATTGAAAGTCAGATTGCGTTGCGCTAAAAATATTGTGTGTCAGTGTAAGCACAGTCCAGTAAAATTATTTAAAGGGGACGTTTCATATGTCGACCCTTAGCCGAGGATACCTCACTGGAATCTTCTGTTTTTTTTTCTTGTAGTTTGTGTAATTAGTGTAGCTTTTGTTTATTGCTAGTGCGTAATTGTAGAGAAAATCTCCTTTGTAGTTGCAGTCTTTCATTGTTGTACAGTAAAACAGTTGTGGTATGCATGTAGATTTGCACCAAGTATTTCGCAGCTGCAATTAACTAGATATTATTTTCAGTGCTATGTTAATGTGTTCCCCTATTTTTGCTCTTTAAATTGTGTTTTTCTGTGTTGTCGTGTGAAACACTGTGACAATAATGGCGTGTGAAAAACGTAACACTAGGCTCCAAAGTAAATTGAGAAATGACAGCGAAGACGAAAGCAGTATGTTAGCGCCGCAGAGTAATGAATTAACTAATGTTAAAAGTAGTAATTTGGTAATTGCGCATAGGGAAATGGAGCGGGTTGCAAACAATGGCGTGGACAGTGAAACAATTAGTGAAGAGGGAAGCATTATCGATCGATCGGTCGGCAACAGCTCGCCTCAGGAATCGGGAATGACAGAACACAATATTGCAAATACTGTAGACTTAGGTTTTGGGTCCTCACCGTTTTCTCAAATAAGTCAAGACACATTTTCTGCTTGTCAAAATGTAAATGTTGCCGGTGCAAATTCAGTGCCGAAAAGCATAGAGGAACCGATTCCAGACACTAACACATTATTATTGCAATTAATGCAACAAATGGAACAAAATCAGAGACAAACACAGCAAAAGCTTGAAAAATTAGACACAATGGAACAAAATCTTCAAAAGTTGGACACAACGCTCGAACAAAATCAGAAACAAATGGGACAAAATCTTCAAAAGTTAGACACAATGGAACAAAATCAGAGACAAACACAGCAACAGCTACAAAAGTTAGACTCATGGGAACAAACTCTTGAACAAACACGTGAAGATTTAACTACTGAGTTACATAACATTGAATCGAAATGTCAAAAAGCCTGTAATGACGTAAAAACACAAATTTGTGAGCATTTTCAACCTATTTTTTCGCGGCATGAAAATGCATTACAGAATCACGAAGCAGCCATAAAAGAACTGCAAACTACTGTTCATGAAAATCATGAGACCTTGCAAGCTAAATTTGACTCAGTTGCATCTACCGATTCGGTTACGCAACTTGCAAAAACTCAGGAAAACTTAAAGGACACAGTAGATACTCTGAAACTTGGTTCAGAAAAACACACTGAGGAAATAAGTACACTATCGGATAAAGTAGCCGAACTTTCAGATCAGTTCACTAATTTATCTACAAAGGTAGATGATGATCTGAATGACACAACACCTGTAGCCTTCACTGACACTGAAGGGTATGAACAAATTAGAAAATTCAAACAAAATCAAAATCAAATCAATACACAGTACAAAAGAGAAATCCGGGAAGTGCAAGATCAGTTGGCACAAGTAGTACAAGAATTACGTATTTCAGAGGACACTCGCGCCCCAATACGGGAAGAGGGACTTAGAAATATGGAACAGCCACAAAATAATAACACAGGACACTTCGGAAATTATGATAGAAATTGGCAAGGCACACCGAATTTTGAGATGGAACAGCCGACACGACGTAACAATGACCGATATGCTACTCGCCGACACGATGATTTTGACTATAAGCTGTTCATTACTACACGTAAATTCAAAACATTTAAGAATTCTGCCAACGACATTCATCCACAAGCGTGGCTTCATCAATTCTCTCATTGTTTTCCTCCCAACTGGTCGTTAGAACACAGATCAGAATTTATGTGTGGCTATTTAGAGAATGAACCAGCTGTAAGAATGCGTTCGGTCATTCACGATTGTCATAGTGAAGGAGAATTTTACCATGCCTTCCTCTCAGCATATTGGTCTCAAGCTACACAAGACCGAGTAAAACATAGCATCATAATGATGAAACGTTTCGAACAATCTGAATTTTCCAGTCTTGTGAAATATTTTGAAGACATGTTGCACAAGAATCAGTACCTGTCAAACCCATACAGCCCCTCAGAACTCATCCGCATTTGCTTAATCAAATTACCTGAACATTTACGACATATTATTTTGGCAGGACGTTGCAAAGACGACATTGAGGCTTTTCAGGGACTGTTACAAGAACTGGAAATTGACACTGACAATCGCGGAACGCGAGAACAGGAGCACAACAATTACAGATCACATCCGTCACAATTCCGCGATGACAGAAATAATATACGACAAGGCTATTCTTTCAACGTGAATCGTGACCGAAACAGACACCACCCGTATGAAAACCGTTGGCAGAGTAGTAATAATTACAGGGAAAGATCACCTCTCTGCGGTAATGACTATCACAGAGACAATCAGAGAAACAGGCAATATGGGAACCAAAACAATTATTATTACGAGAGACAGAATAACTTTAGGCGCAACGGTCCAGCGCGCAGTTACGATTCAGGGAGAAATTCTCCACCACTTAACCGACAAGAAAGAAATTACAGGAACTACCGACATGACGACAGACGATGTGATCGTAACGACAGACCTGAATTGCATCAGAACTGGCGGGATTTAAACAGGGCAGGGCCCTCTCGTCACGGTGAATTTGTAGAAGTTAGGTCTCCAAATCCCAATAACGACGCGCGCCAACAAAGAGACAATAGGCAATGACTCATACCGCAGGCAGCCACAAAACGTTCGTATGAGACTAACGACGCAGCTGCCGTAGCTAGTAATTACGTAAAAATGGAAGACATTAGGGACATCTTACTCCAAGAACACGACGTAAAACATAACAACATTGCATATCCTGTGATTCACATTACAGTAAATGACGTAAAATTTACGGCAGTACTTGACTCTGGCAGTCCCATTTCAGTAATCAGTGAAACAGCCTTTAGCAAATGCAACAAATCGAACGATTGCCCCACACTTCCGTTACGTAAGATTAAATTACAAGGTGCAATCTTTGGAAAAAGTGTAGATGTCCGCCAACAAACCAACTTAGAATTCTTTTGTCAAAGCCACAGCTTCTCTATGAACTTTCTTATTGTTCCATTATTGTCGACGGAAATTATACTGGGAGTAGACTTTTTGAATGAATACAAAGCAATCTTAAGCTTTTACGATGCTGAAATAAGCTTAGAAAAAGAAGGTAAGTCAGTAGCTTTGAAATTTGAAGATTGGCTCTCAAACCATAACGAAGAAATTAATCGGCTTTACCTCCTGTTATACAACAGTTCGGAATTTTCGACGGAACTTGACACTAACAATCACTCTGCAAGTACTGACAGGGGTGATATCGACGGCGCATTTGATACTAATGAGTTAATTCAGAATAAAATTCAAACAATTGAGAATTGTAATGACAATGATAGGCAAGACGTTTTTGAGATTTTACAAGCACATTCCACAGTTTTTACTCACAAAACAGGAACAATCAAGGGATTTCAATACCGATTTCGTGTTCGTGAGCATACTAAATTTTGTGTTAGACCATACGTAATTCCGGCGCATTATAGGGACCGTGTTAGAACAGAAATACAATCTATGCTTGACGAGGGCATTATTGAGCCTGCAGTAAGCTCATACAACAATCCATTACATGTTGTTGAGAAGAAAAATGGAACGATCAGGCTTGTCTTAGATTCGAGACAAATCAAGACTATCATTATTCCTGAAACAGACAGGCCGCAAACGTTGGAAGAACTTCTTCAAAATTTTAATGGTGTAAACGTGTTGTCTTCCATTGATCTTAGATCCAGCTTTTATCAGATCGAACTTCATCCAGAATGTAGAAAATACACAGCTTTCCTTTGTTTCGGCGTTTGTTATCAGTTTCGGAAACTTCCTTTTGGTTTGAACATTTCTTCAGCAGCATTCATTCGCGGGCTAAATTCCATATTACCTGAGTTCTTAAAACGTCACATCACCTTATATGTGGACGATATTCTAATAGCAGAAGCTTCATGGGAACAGCATAATCGCATCCTCAACAGTTTGTTATGTATTTTTGCAGAATCTGGAATTACAGTTAACTTGGAAAAGTCTGAACTCGGTAGGTCAAAGGTGAGGTTTTTGGGACATATTATTTCTTCTGAAGGCATTCAGCCGGATCCTGAAAAGTTAGAAGCAATCAGAGCCATTCTAGTTCCATCCACAAAAAGACAAGTCTGCAGTTTTCTAGGTCTCGTAAATTTTTACCGTCGTTTTCTGAATATGCAAATCCTTGTTACACCAAAACTTTGTTCTCTCACTGGAAAAACTACTATTTGGAACTGGGACGAAGAAGCACAGTTGGAATTCAATTCTTTGAAAGAATCTCTACTTAACGCGCCAATACTAGCTCATCCAGATCTGTCACAAGATTTCTGCCTTAGCACGGATTCTTCTAAAGTCGGTCTTGGTGCCCATTTATTTCAAGAAGCCACAGACAATGACACTACTGTTCAGAAAACCATTGCTTTTGCTAGCCGAGTGCTAACAAAATCTGAAAAAAATTATTCCGTTACTGAATTAGAAGCTTTAGCTATCGTTTGAGCATTTAACAAATTCCGTTTCTTTCTTTCTGGTAAGCACGTAAAAGTATACAGTGATCATCGTGCATTACAATTTCTTATGTCTTCAAAATTAAATCATGACAGGTTAAAACGTTGGGCATTGTTTCTGCAAGAATTCCGCTTCACAATAGTCCACATTCCCGGCAAGGAGAACATTGTTGCGGACGCGCTGTCACGCGCACCGGCTGGGCTTGAGAAAAGTAACACAGAAGGCAACATTGAGAAAAATTTCAGCATTCTTTACATTCAGAAAGTCGCCTTTGAAAACTTTATCACCACATCTTTAAAGGACATTGCTCATGAACAAGATAAAGATCCGATTTGGAAAGACATCAAAAGTAAATGGCATGAAAAGACACACACTCAGATTCGGCATTATTACCTGGTTAGAAACAAAATACTCTTCAAACGCTGCACTGTTGATGACAAGCTATGGGTACTTTGCATTCCAGACGATTTTGTTAATAAGCTCATTTGGTACATTCATTTCAGCTATGCACATTTTAGCCCACGAAAATGTTATCATATTCTTCGAACGACTTGTTATTTTAACAATATGGAAAAGAGAATTCGAAGAGTCTTGACTATTTGTAAACTTTGTCAAAAGGCGAAACCATCTACTATCTCCCATCGTGCTCCGCTGTTTCCTATCATTCCTTCTAAATTAAAAGAATTTGCTGCTGTTGATCTCTTGGGACCGCTTGTCAGAACATCTAATGGATTTTCGTACGTTCTAGTCGCTGTTGAACTTACTTCAAAATTTGTTTCTTTCACACCGTTACGTAAAGCCACTGGACGGTCTGTATCCAACGCCTTTGTTAAAAATTTCTTACGTGAAGTTGGACACGTTAGTAAAGTCATTTCAGATAACGGACCGCAATTCAGATCTGCTGTTTGGTCACGCATGCTTCACAACCATAAAATCAAACCTGTTTTTATTTCATTGTACTCACCACATTGTAACCCCTCCGAACGGATTATGAAAGAAATCAATAAGCTTTGCAGACTTTATTGTCACAGAAAGCATCAGCATTGGGACAGATATTTACACTTATTTCAAAACGTGCTGAATGAAATGCCTCATGACTCCACTGCTTTACCACCTACTCTTGTACTGAAGAATGAAAAACCACCGAACAGAATCAGAGAGCTTGTACCTTTCCCGAATACACGTAAACTTCGACACAAAGACATAATTGACTTGGCTCTTAAAAATATAAAATCTGCAGCAGACAAAAGGAGAAAACTACACGGTAAAGCAAATGCAAAGAAATTGTATATTGGTCAGAAAGTTCTCATTAAAGCTCATTCATTGTCACATAAGAAGAAACACTTGGGTCACAAATTCTTTCTAGTTTACAATGGACCTTACAGAATCCGACGTATACCACATGATAATTGCGTTGAAGTTGAAACTCTGCGTACTAGGAAGAGTAAGGGTTTGCACCACATTTCACATGTAAAACCGTTTATTGAGAGATAATCTGCTTTTAAACTTAGTCTTTGCCATAAGACGTTTCACTCCACGCTACTAGTACAATTTGTCACTCTGAGAAACTGTTAACAGGCAACAATGTTTGAAGTTAAATATCCAGTCAAGAACCAAGAGAATTTATTTCAACAGAAATTACGAATGCATTGTTATAGTGAACAGACGTCACAGTGTTATTGTGTGTGCACATTCTTGCTTGTTAGTTGTACGATTATGGAATGACTATAAGGCTTACATACTTAGAACATTTACCAGTACTGTTAATGAGATTTTAGTGCAACATTTTGGTTTACTTGAAAACACATTCTGGAGTTTGTGTGACAGCTACACGACTATATCACGACGCTACTAATGTGTGACACAATTTACATTGTTGCTTTTGCGGTGTATCTGTTTTATATCTGCACAATTTTTCTGTTTTATTCTGGAAAGGCACAGTACGTTCTTCATCACAACAATAAGCGTAATAACTAAGATATCTATACGCAAAGCATTTCACTTTTGTTTATCATGAGGTAAGTACATTGACTTCTGCAGAACTTAGCTTTCGGAGGACAATAACTACGAGACTTCCACAGAGATTATCTTACAACATGACGCACAGTTTAGCGCTACAGTACACGTATTTGAGTGATTAATCTTGTACTTAAAACATTTATTTTTAAAGATTTTTGAATTGCAAAGAAAGTTTTCCAAGATACATTTCATTCCATTGCTGTAATCTGTAACACCTGAGGGTATAATTACATTAATCCTCAGGGGGGTACACGCTTACTTTGTATACCATGTGTTTGGCACACACAAGGAGCCCTAGCTAATATGGTATTTGCTTATACAACTTTACACATCGGTACCATATTTCTCTAACACAGAATTACACAGCTATCAGATCATTTAACTGAGAGACAAACATTTTTTCTTACTACGTCAGTGACAGATGTTTACGCAATTACACAGTTGGATACCTTCACACTTATGAAATTGTATTTTGTCCGTACTTTGTAAACTGTTCATATTTTTTCGGAACCATTGTGATACTATGAGAGCTTTGAATGATGTATTTGGTATGAGATCATGATTTTTAAGGTACGTTTGAGGTAGATGACACTATTGAAATGAGCAGAGAATATTTTTTAGGGTTTTGAAATTATTCCAGGAAGCTACGACAATTTTGAGATTTGGCTGAGGTTTTATGATGACGATGTGTATTACGCTGTTGCGGTATGTTTATGATAAAGAAGCTGATGCTATATGAGGAATTTGATTATGCTATGTATCTTATGATGAAGTATTGAAGAAGCGTCGACGAATTTGTATATGTGTAATAAGGTAAGGAGTAATGAATAGTGATTTAGGGCCTCTGACTTGTGAAGAAGTATGTTGGAAACCAAGAATAGTACTTTAAGAGTTATGAAATTTGTGTAAATGCGTGACTGTATCACAATGCTGACGAATATTTTTTTTGGACACTTATATTTATAGGATTTTGTTTCTACAGATTTGTAACCCAAATTCTTGACCTGTGAAATATTTTTATATGAGACTGTCACTGTAGCGGAAACTGCTGTCGTAAATATTTCGGTAAGAAAGTTCAGTGACCACCTGCACGTAATGCGTCGCGGGCACCCACCTGGGCGACAGCGGCCCGAAAAAAAAAAAAGCCATTAGCCTTCCAGCGGCACAGGTAGAAAAAAAAAGGGGAGGCCATTATCCTCGCTATTGACGTTCCTTTGTAGAAAGCATCGTAAATACGAGACGCTAATAATAACTTGGAAACATTCTTACATCTGCACACCTGATTAGGACAAGTGTCTATCTACGAGAATTGAGAGAAATGCCATATGGCTTGCTTTATGTATTTATTTACTCATTTTGTTTAATATCTAGTTTCTAGCTGCACTGCAGCACTGGTTAAAATAAAATTTTATAGATGTACTAATTAAAATATTTTCTGTCTCCAGATCCAGTAAATAATTTTATGATCTATTCAAAAAAACGAAGGAGCATAAAAAGATATTTCCCTTCACAGGAATTGCATACGGAATTTTCTTTTCAACTTCTGGGTAATTTTTTTTGGTAGAATAACTTCTTGTGGTGCACCACTTTAATTACTTAGACATTAAGATGTGATTATACGTTTCCCTTATCTGCATTGTTGTCTTTACTGTAATATTTTTCTGCTTGAGCGTTGTCATGTTTAGATATAATTTATTGCTTTTGCTTCTGCTGTTTGCCAGGCATAATGTTACTGAATTTGACTTTGTATTACGCTGTTAAGCCAGTTTTACTAATGATTTATTTTTATTGTTTGCTGCACATTGCCTTAGATTAGTTGTAATATTACAATTGCTTTGCTAATTTCTTAATGCTGCTTGCTTCGCAAATCTGCGTTTTTTTTTCATTGCTGTTTATATTAATTGTTTTATGTGATGCTGCATTGCCTCATCCCTTGGTATATATATCTGGGCTCAGTAGATTTAAGTTAGCTTAAGAGGGGGTAGACTATATAAGAGAACAAGTTGTGATGAATTGGAAGAAATACATTGAAAATCTATAAGAAAATGGTTTGGCCAAAACAGTATTTTGAAAGAGGATATGAACAAAAAAGTAGGTTTTAGGGACAACAGGTTTAGGTAGGATTTTCTTGGAAATAAATGATGAAGTAAGATAATGGAAAATAAATAATGAGGTAAGAAATATGTGAACATATATATACAGAAAGCTTGCTTGAATAGGATTTTTTTTGGTGGAAGCAAAGGTTGAAATAAGACGAAAGTTCTACAGAATGAAGTTTTGCGTTGGACTGCAGTACCAAATGATACACTGAAAACAAACCCTGTCCTTTCCTTTTGTGTTATCCCACTATGTGTTTGTGTACCCTTGTGTATTTGTTTTCTTCCTGTCTCTGTGTAGTTTCATAGAATTTTTTTCTTCTTCTAATACTAAGCTACATTCACTATGATGAGGAATGCTGTTATCCTCAAATATAATTGGCATTAATAATATGTTATTTTCTTTGTAGAGATGTTAGACATTATTTATCTGTTCTGTTTTGTTGCTCATGTGTGAAGTTGATGTTTCGAGGGTTATTCTGATCTTTTATGTATGTGCTTATGTCATTATTTATGTAACACTGATGTATACATTTTTATTCTTTTGTAAAGCCTGTATTACTGCAAGTGTTATCTGTATTGTTATGTTCCTTAATGATGTATTTTGTATCTTTGTAATTGTATTCTTATGTTATAAAATTGTAATTGACACCGGTTCGTCAAATTGGGTAACTTGTAAGTTACATTTCACTGCACACGTTTCTATTGGTCATATTATATGGACAATATGTGAAAAGTAGGGACTGTTAGCGTTTGCACGTGTGTTAATAATTCAGCAAGGGGCTGGTTAACAGCATTGCTGGTTCTCAGGACAATTCAAAAACTTTGTGAGTGCACAAGTGGTGGTTATGGACTTGCTACATTATCCGCAAGACTCTTCGATGGTGATTGTGCACCTGCACAGTCGCAGCAGATGGCTGCTGGCCATCTCTACAAGGACTACAGTGGGTCTGCATCTTTGATGACCCACCAGTACCTTTATCTCTACAAGGACTACAGTGGGTCTGCGTCTTTGCTAACTCACCAGGACCATTATTTCTGCAAGGACTGCAGTGGGTCTGCGCCTCTGGTGGCCCACCAATACCATAATCTCTACCAGCACTACTGTGGGTCTGCTCTGTGATGACCTACCTACCAATATTCTTCAAAACTTCGACTGACTCTGCTGTGGGTTTGCTCTGTTGTGGCCCATTACCTGTCTGCATGTCGAGTCAGCACTGTCTTTCCGTTGGAAGGACAACACTACTTATTCAAGACTGCATGGAAATCCACTACGTCTGTGTGCATTGTCTTTTACTGCTCAGACTTTGAGAAAAACACGGCAATTTTACTGTGATCAACGATCAGGACTGTCTTTATGGACTGTGAGAAAATTTTAGCTTTTGACCAACATTGTATCAATAAGTGTGTGCATTTGATTTCTTTGTTATTGTAATTGTGAAAAAAATTTTAACAAATATGTATTGGCCAGTGCCCAAAAAAATTTTGTAAAATTTTTTGTGGGTAGCATGGGGGCTATGTAAGTAGGCTGTTTAGGTTTTTTTTATTGGTAACGCCACCTCTGTATGAAAATCACTGGCTGTGCTGTGTGCAGCCTGTGGCTGCTTTGCATTGTTGTAATACTCAACCATTGTAGTGTTAGGCAGCTGGCTGTGAACAGCGCGTAGCGTTGCGCAGTTGGAGGTGAGCCGCCAGCAGTGGTGGATGTGGGGAGAGAGATGGCGGAGTTTTGAAATTTGTCATGAACTGCTTTATATATGATGATATCAAGGTAAATACATTGTTTGTTCTCTATTAATATCTTTCATTTGCTAACTATCCCTATCAGTAGTTAGTGCCTTCCGTAGTTTGAATCTTTTATTTAGCTGGCAGTAGTGGCGCTCGCTGTATTGCAGTAGCTTGAGCAGCGAAGATTTTTGTGAGGTAAGTGATTTGTGAAAGGTATAGTTTAATGCTAGTCAGGGCCATTCTTTTGTAGGGAATTTTGAAAGTCAGATTGCGTTGCGCTAACAAAAATATTGTGCGTCAGGTTAAGCACAGTCGTATGTAAAATTGTTCAAAGGGGTCTTTTGTAGGGAATTCTGAAAGTCAGATTGCGTTGCGCTAACAAAATATTGTGTGTCAGTTTAAGTACAGTCGTGTATTATGTAAAATTGTTAAAAGTACAGGTTAATGTTAGTCAGGGCCATTCTCTTGTAGAGATTATTGAAAGTCAGATTGCAATGCGCTAAAAATATTGTGTGTCAGTGTAAGCACAGTCCAGTAAAATTATTTAAAGGGGACGTTTCATAATACCTAGCTTCTGGCGTAAATCCATGCGACTCCAGAATACATACTAGCACTCGTTTATAACGATTAGAGGTAGTTATGGCAGAGAGATGCCGGCACCTTGGCTGATTAGAAGAGTGGCAGAAAGGGAGACGCAGTCCGAAATTTCGCAAGAAAAGTGAAGGAAATGTGGAACAGGGTAGAAAGAGCAAATACGAAGGCTTTGGAGAAACAGGAAGAGGCAGTGGGGCGTGTAAGGTAGTTACCGCAGTATAAGGTGGTCCAATAGGTGATAGGTGTTCTGCAGCCCATGGTATGCTGATGGGAAAGACAAAGAAGTTTTTAAAACAGTACCAGGGCCCATACCAAATAGCCGAAACTACGTCATCAGTGCCGGCATCTCTCTGCCAACAAGGACAACGATTGTGCGTGTAGGACATCTGCAATCATTCAAGGGTGCGCCAGAGGCGATTCCACGAGACGTGCTAGTAAAGTCAAGGAAGCATATTAAGAGGAAAAGTGAAACAATGAGTAAAAATGAGTAAAAGAAGGGGGAACTGCAGTTGCCTGAGACTCGCTATACATTAAGGTCAAGAGAGTAGTTCTGCTTATCGATTTTGTGCAGTTTATTTGTACGTGTAATGTAGATAAATATGTTGATAGTAGTAGGGTTCATATTGTTCAAATGGCTCTGAGCGCTATGGCAATTAACATCTGAGGTCATCAGTGCCTAAGGACATCACACAGATCCATGCCCGAGGCAGGATTCGAACCTGCGACCGTACCGGCAGGCTTCTGGGGAGGAAGGGAGGTAATAGGGATCACTGCCCTCAGATAACCAGGAGAAGGAGACAAAGAATGCTAATTTTGGCAGTAGTGTACCTACTCATCGGGGGCAGAGTAACGCGACTGCAACTGCATCACCTGGACGGTGAAGTGCTGTCTTCCAGGCATCCAAATGTGGCGTCATCTAGCCATAAATGGTCTTTATGTTTAGTATTTAATGTGTGTGAGATACGAAATGAAATCAGGAGGCTGTAAGAAGTATTATTATGGGTGCAAGAATTGGCGATTAGTAGCGGGAAGCAGAAAGAGGTCTTAAAGGAACATAGGAATATGCTCGGGGAACATGCACAATGAAAGGAGCAGATGCAAAAAGTGATTGAAGTAGTTCCGTACGACCTTAGGAGAGTAAAAGGGGGATGGATAGATGCTGGGGGCGGAATGCTGAAGACAATCTTCAGGACAGCAAACGCAAGCGAGGTGAGCAAATTGAATGAAATGGCAGGAGCCGCATGAGGGTTATCAGAAGTGGATAAGATGCAAAGCTTTACGCCTCGCTTAGGCCCGTCAACACCGACACTGGACTGTTGATGCCTGTAAAAGTGTTACCTAGTTAGACGAGCCTCGTTTCAAATTGTATCGAGTGGATGGACGTGTACGGGTATGGAGACAACCTAATGAATCCATGGACCCTGCATGTCAGCATGTAACAGTAGCACCGCTCACCTTAAACGGCAATTGATGCTAACGTTAAAACTTTGCGAGGAATTTTTGAGAAAGCTGACGTGAGATAACCTAATGGGAACATAACAATCAAACTGGGATTCGTTTCCTAAACACTCCAGCGGAGTATAACTAACAGCAAACAGGTGTGTCATGAGCAGACATTCTCCCAGCACCAAAACAAGTTGTAACATTACATATTGAAATCGGTCGCCAGCCTAATTAGGATTTCTTGTGTCAAGCAATATAATAAAGCAGAAGGCAGTGCTACGGCTAACCTAACCTTCCTTGACCGGCCGTTGTGGCCGAGCGGTTCTAGGCGCTTCAGTCTGGAACCGCGCGACCGCTACGGTCGCAGGTTCGAATCCTGCCTCGGGCATGGATGTGTGTGATGTTCTTAGGTTAGTTAGGTTTAAGTAGTTCTAAGTTCTAGGGGACTGATGACCTCAGATGTTAAGTCCCATAGTGCTCAGAGCCATTCGAATCATTTGATTTAACCTTCCTTGACACACACACTAAACTCTGTCTTTATATCTGTTCATACTACAAAACAGAACCCTAACCTTGCAGATAAATGTACTACTAACTTGAAAGTCAGACAAACAAATGGCCAGTGATATAGCACAAAATTACATATGCCTCTCAGTCACACGCCTTAAATGAACTAGATGCAGCAGTTTATAGAACCCGTCACCAATACACATGAAACAAGTAGCAATACTAAACAGGGAAAGCATGGAATGATTCTGATTTAAATCAGGGGGTCAGTTAATGATCATATTGCATAACATCATTCCTTAATAGGCTACAGGGTTTCCATGCCTGTGCATTAAACAACTTGCATAAAAGTAGCTAAAACAATAAATATTTCTTTCTTAAAATCGGTCTGCAGCAGTTACACAGAATGTAAATCTAACTACACTGCTCTGAAGGAGCCTTTGCTTTGCTTCATTAACTAACTAACGTAGTACATTAGGGTCCTTACATTTACAGGCTCTGAAGAACCATGCTCATTAACAAAACTACACAAGTATGTATGATGAACGATAACTATTTCCAGCAATAATTATTAATTAAGTAAAGCACAATAAACTATAAGTCCTTAAATAAGAAATGTGCTTTAATAGGCAGTCTTTTAACCTACTCAAAATATATTTGGCTGTGCAAATGCAAACACAACATTAAACTCAAGTTCAAATACTCTCTCATGAAATGAGCATTGATAAAACTTTGTAATTCTGGTCAAACTGCGTTCATGCAACAATTAATAACTGTTTTCATTTCAAATCAACTTTACTATTTTGAGTCAGCTTTTCAAGTAAGGCAAATTATTTAAGAAAATGACTGCAGATTAATTTAAAAATGCACTGGAAGTGGAGTATTTCTCAAACTATAAAAGTGAACTTGAAACGCAATAACTCCACACATTAGAAAGCATACACAACTATGTAAGGGCAGCAATGTCTAAATGTGAAACAGAAAGTCATTGCTCGCAATGGGATACTTAAGAAGGTGATTGGCAGCAGCTAGGAAGCGTTTGCGCTTTGTGTATCACCCACTGAGTATGCTGCTCTTATGTGGAACGCTTCGGCTCATGGTAAGCAAGTCGCTATTTCGGTCAACGATACTGCAAGGATCATCTCAGGATGCTTGAAGCCAACACCAGTCCAAAAATTGTATCCGATTGTTGTAACAGCCCCACCCAATATCAAGAGAGTCAATGCTGCAGACAATGAGACAACAAAGCAGGAGGATGACCACCGTATGACCTCTGTATGGTCACCAGGCAGCAAGATCCCGCCTTAAATCCCACAAGAGTTTCCTTGCTAGGACTGCGCCTCTGGAGGGAGCACCAGAGGCAATTCGTCTTACAACATGGAACAGCTCACTGCCCATAAACTTATCACCTAAAGAAGAACTAGCTCCTGGCGCTAACCTGCAATACCTTTTATGTAGGTCCATCAACCGGCTAAGAGCGGGCGTCCCACGATGCAAGACCAACCTTAAGAAAAGGGTAATCCTTCCAGTGAGTGCGGACACCTCTTCCGACTGCGGGGCTGAAGAAGATCCAAGCCACTTACTTGTATGCTCCCTCCTGGACAACCTGTGCACAATACAAGATTTCCAGAATGAAATTTTCACTCTGCAGCGGAGTGTGCGCTGGAATAAAACTTCCTGGAAGATTAAAACTGTGTTCCAGACCGAGACTCGAACTCGGGTTCGTTACCTTTCACGGTCAAGTGCTCTACCAACTGAGCTAGCCATGCCCGACTCACGATCCGTCCTCACAGCATTAATTCCGCCAGTACCTGCCTGGGAAGCTCAATTGGTAGAGCACTTGCCCGTTAAAAGCAAAGGTGCCCAGTTCGAGTCTCGGTCCGGAATGCAATTTTAATCTTCCAGAAAATTTCACAATACAAGATGTTTACGAAGTAAATGACAAAGCTATCGCAGCTGCTATTTTTTGGAAATGCTGCCCTGACACGGAAATGAATGAATGAATGACCTGACAAATAAATCTTTCCATGAAAAATTAAGACACTCGGAATTAAATTCACCAGGACAGTGTTCCTGTCCAGGTTTGTGATTTAGGATAATTACGGGTGTAAGATAGAGCTTTTGGTAACATCGTTATTATGAAAATCAATGAAATTTCACAAATACCTGGTCCATTTACAGAGTGTCAAATAGACACAATTTAGTGGGAGGCTGGTGGTACTGCTGGCGTAATTTTCAGTAGCTGTTACCATGGCGGTGATGCAGTCATGGCAATACTGTTGCCTTGCCCTGTTACAGATCTTCTTGGCGTCGGAATTATACTTTTATAGGTCCAAAAACTATGCCATGATAATAGTATACCATGATAATAGTATCACCAAATGCAGCATCGAGGCCCATAAGTAATGCTCTTAAGCTCCTCTGGCCAGAAAACTCCAAGAATATGAGCCACAATGATCCGCTACTGCTAGCGAGATGTTAACCACAACACTGCTCTGCCCAGACTCCTTACCAGTCGTACAAGATGAGTTGCCACTTGAGTGCCAACCACACCTTTTCCATTCCGCCAGGCTAGGCTACTTCCGTAGCTGCGGGGCTTCCTCACATCTTTTACATTGAACGCTACGTTCCCTAATTTTGGACCAAATCATTTACAGTACATTGTATAACAATCATTGAAGTAGTTTTTTAAATCCACAAGCACATTTTAAACAACATCGTTCAAAAATTCTCATAAGTGAACCACGCATACACAGTCAGAGAATTTCCAAGGTAGAGACAACATTCTACATAAGCAACACTACAAGTTGACATAGAAATATCAATACAGATTGAAAATAAGTGGAAAATAGGTGTTACAAACAGGGGAATGTCCAAGCTGCTGGAGGCTCTATAAAGGTGTGTGTGTGTGTGTGTGTCTGGGGAGGGAGGGTTGCAGTTGGAGTGATATGGGACCCCTGATACGTCTAGATACGACTCTGACAAGTGACACGTACGTAAACACCTGTCTAATTACGTGCATCCATTCACGCCCATTGTGCATTCCGACGAACGTGGGCAATTCCAGCAGGTAAATGCGACATCCACATGTTCAGGACTCCTACAGAGTGTCTCCAGGAACATTCTTCTGAGTTTAAACCAAACTCCCCATGCATGAACATTATTGAGCATATTTGGGATACCTTGCAACGTGCTATTCAGAAGAGGTTTCCACACTCTCGTACTCTTACAGATTTATGGACAGCCCTGGAGGATTCGTGGTGTCACTTCTCTCCAGCACAACTTCAGGCGTTAGTAGAGTCCATGCCACGTCGTGTTGCGACACTTCTGCGTGCTCGCGGGTGCAGGTGTACCAGTTTCCTTGGCTCTTCAGTATATATATACACTCCTGGAAATTGAAATAAGAACACCGTGAATTCATTGTCCCAGGAAGGGGAAACTTTATTGACACATTCCTGGGGTCAGACACATCACATGATCACACTGACAGAACCACAGGCACATAGACACAGGCAACAGAGCATGCACAATGTCGGCACTAGTACAGTGTATATCCACCTTTCGCAGCAATGCAGGCTGCTATTCTCCCATGGAGACGATCGTAGAGATGCTGGATGTAGTCCTGTGGAACGGCTTGCCATGCCATTTCCACCTGGCGCCTCAGTTGGACCAGCGTTCGTTCCGGACGTGCAGACCGCGTGAGACGACGCTTCATCCAGTCCCAAACATGCTCAATGGGGGACAGATCCGGAGATCTTGCTGGCCAGGGTAGTTGACTTACACCTTCTAGAGCACGTTGGGTGGCACGGGATACATGCGGACGTGCATTGTCCTGTTGGAACAGCAAGTTCCCTTGCCGGTCTAGGAATGGTAGAACGATGGGTTCGATGACGGTTTGGATGTACCGTGCACTATTCAGTGTCCCCTCGACGATCACCAGTGGTGTACGGTCAGTGTAGGAGATCGCTCCCCACACCATGATGCCGGGTGTATGCCCTGTGTGCCTCGGTCGTATGCAGTCCTGATTGTGGCGCTCACCTGCACGGCGCCAAACACGCATACGACCATCATTGGCACCAAGGCAGAAGCGACTCTCATCGCTGAAGACGACACGTCTCCATTCGCCCCTCCATTCACGCCTGTCGCGACACCACTGGAGGCGGGCTGCACGATGTTGGGGCGTGAGCGGAAGACGGCCTAATGGTGTGCGGGACCGTAGCCCAGCTTCATGGAGACGGTTTCGAATGGTCCTCGCCGATACCCCAGGAGCAACAGTGTCCCTAATTTGCTGGGAAGTGGCGGTGCGGTCCCCTACGGCACTACGTAGGATCCTACGGTCTTGGCGTGCATCCGTGCGTCGCTGCGGTCCGGTCCCAGGTCGACGGGCACGTGCACCTTCCGCCGACCACTGGCGACAACATCGATGTACTGTGGAGACCTCACGCCCCACGTGTTGAGCAATTCGGCGGTACGTCCACCCGGCCTCCCGCATGCCCACTATACGCCCTCACTCAAAGTCCGTCAACTGCACATACGGTTCACGTCCACGCTGTCGCGGCATGCTACCAGTGTTAAAGACTGCGATGGAGCTCCGTATGCCACGGCAAACTGGCTGACACTGACGGCAGCGGTGCACAAATGGTGCGCAGCTAGCGCCATTCGACGGCCAACACCGCGGTTCCTGGTGTGTCCGCTGTGCCGTGCGTGTGATCATTGCTTGTACAGCCCTCTCGCAGTGTCCGGAGCGAGTATGGTGGGTCTGACACACCGGTGTCAATGTGTTCTTTTTTCCATTTCCAGGAGTGTATATATATATATATATATATATATATATATATATATATATATATAGGGGCATAATATAGTTATTATGTTATAGCTAGGAACATAGTTGGGTTAATAGTGAAGATGAGGACTATAGTTGTAATCAAAGTAGAGTAATGGGTCGAAGTAAGACCGAAGGGACCGGGTCTTCTCCATGGAGGGAGGCAGTATACTGGAACTACCCAGTATTTTAGCTAAAAATATTAAATCTTTTGCCGGTCAGAGTGGCCGAGCGGTTCTAGGTGCTACAGTCTGGAACCGCGCGACCGCTACGGTCGCAAGTTCGAATCCTGCCTCGGGCATGGATGTGTGTGAAGTCCTTAGGTTAGTTAGGTTTAAGTAGTTCTAAATGCTAGGGGACTGATGACCTCAGCAGTTAAGTCCCATAGTGCTTAGAGCCATTATTAAATCTGAAAGTTGCATGGAGGAAACTGCGGAGTATTGCGTTGACAGCACTGGCCGTCTGTCATGCTACGCCGATATGTAGGGCACGATAACAGATGCGCTAGTAAGCTGTGGGGTGAGGACAGCTGAGCGCAGCGGTAAACTGCCCAGCGCAACAAAGATCGATGTTTTAAGTGGGTCATTGCCACCATACTCGAGAGAGTCTCTTTTTTATGGGCGAAGTGACTAGACACCACCTTCTGAATAAACAAATGGGCAGTAACGGAGTATAAATGATGCTGTTTCCAGAATGAGATTTTCACTCTGCAGCGGAGTGTGCGTGATATGAAACTTCCTGGCAGATTAAAACTGCGTGCCGGATCGAGACTCGAACTCGGGACTTTTGCCTTTCGAGGGCAAGTGCTCTACCAACTGAGCTACCCAAGCACGACTCACGCCCCTCCTCACAGCATCACTTCTGTCAGTACCTCGTCTCCTACCTTCCAAACTTTACAGAAGCTCTCCTGCGAACCTTGCAGAACTAGCACTCCTGAAAGAAAGGATATTGCGGAGACATGGATTAGCCACAGCCTGGGGGATGTTTCCAGAATGTGATTTTCACTCTGCAGCGGAGTGTGCGCTGATATGAAACTTACTGGCAGATTAAAACTGTGTGCCGGACCGAGACTCGAACTCGGGACCTTTGCCTTTCGCGGGCAAGTGCTCTTCTGTAAAGTTTGGAATGTAGTAGATGAAGTACTGGCAGAAATGAAGCTGTGAGGACGGGGTGTGAGTCGTGCTTGGGTAGCTCAGTTGGTAGAGCACTTGCCGGCGAAAGGCAAAGGTCCCGAGTTCGAGTCTCGATCCGTCACACAGTTTTAATCTGCCAGGAAGTTTCAAATGAGGCTGTATTTGAGAACAGTGCGTCATTCGATTTGGCGACTTGGTCAATGCTGAGTAGCCGCACCATGAAGCCGGAACACTGCCGGGCCACTTGTTGGACAACTGCTGACTGCTGACTGTTGCCCAACGAGCACGTATGCCCGTAATAGCTATTACGAGACCAGTTAAAGGCACTGCTATATTTGTAACACGAAGGTTACTGGATTGGAGCAGTTTTGGCCCGAAGATGGCGTAGTGTAACGTCGAAAGTGGTTGCCTATAAATAAACCTATATAACGGCAATTGGTATTGTTTTTATTGAACATTGAACAGCCGTAGTCCCATACTCCACAAGAAGATGGAGTTACATTTATTTAATATGTGTTTTTAACCCACGTTATTTAACAATGTACATTAATTTTATACCGTTAAAATACAAGTTTTAATAATCTGCATTGTTTCCATCCCCTGCAATGTGGAAACTATTTGGCCTCCAGAAGACTTACATGGACTTTTCTGTAAGAGATTTAATGTAGTTTAATTATGTTCTGGGAAACAATTTGGCCAGAAGACGTGGTTTTTGAGATTTTAAACAAAAACTTGAAAACGTTTCGTTGAGAAACCCCGTACCCTCACGCTCACATCTCGTCGATCAGGTTTTTTAGTATGATATTCATTACACCCTCCCCTCCAGACCTAATCACTGCACAACAATTTTGTCCCCTTATCGAATTCTTTCCCCTTGCTTTCCTTCGGTGACTGCCCTAAATGCGGGTACAGTTTATATTGGTCCGTTTGGTGGTGGTGACAGACTGATCTGTAGCGTAGCCCGAGGTTTAGGCTTACTTGAAAGACGATAATTTGGATGCGAGTAGGTGAAGCCAACGAATGTGAATGTGAACTTGTAAGTCTAAATGTATATGTTCACGCCATATTTAATCGGTCGATTTCAGTCGAACGCCAGTGTAGCGTACTCATTTACGTTGCCGTCCAGAGCCGACAGATGGTGCGGAGATGCCTGTTATCTGAGTGTCGGTGGTGTTGGTTCCTGCCGATTTGGTATGGGGCAGCTTGTCGGAGTGAGTGGGTAGAGTGAGCCACAGTCGCATGCGGTGTGCACAGCCAAGCGCTATCGATTGCTACAGTTTGTAACTATTTTTCTTCTGCCATACGTTTTCACCCCTCTCCGATAATATTCCGTTGCAATCTGACATCATTCTCACCAGTGGTGTTATTTCTGCAGCAGTTTGTGAGTTTAACTTTAATTATAATCACCCTGTATATCTGAACATAAAAATACGATTATAGTGTATCTTTGATTTCTGAATAGAACAGAGTTAGTCGGTCAACTTCTGGATATAGTTTCCCTATAGTTTCCTCTCTCTCTCTCTCTCTCTCTCTCTCTCTCTCTCTCTCTCTCAGGAAGACATCTGCGCCCCAATTAGCAATAACAAAATCATTGTGCTGAACATGACGAGATTTTTTAAGTGTGATGAAATGTTGTTGCAACTTGGAGATGTAATTCGGCCAGGCCTCAAGTTTTCGTATATTAGCTTCTGTTTTAGCTAACAGCACCATAGATAGCTCGTCCGTATCGGTGAGTTGTCGAAGAAACAGTATCATCGTCCGCAACAATTCTTGTTGGGCTATCTCTGCAAAATATAGCTCAGAAACATATGCAGTATTCACTTAAATCTACCTAAAAAGGAACTGGGGTTAGTAGTTCGCACACAGACCAGAAATCAATTGAAAAGATCACGATCTAAGTTAGTGTAGCCACAAAAATGTTGAATACATTCACTCAATATTTGGTTGCCAATTAAGTTGTACTGCCGGAAATCTTTTCTTCAATCTTCTATAATTTTTGTCACCACTTATGGCGGCTTTTCTTCTTCATTAATTTATGTTATTGGTTGCTCTTTTATTGTCATCAATACGTAAAATTGGTAAGACTTTTTCTCGTCAGAGTTTA
Organism: Schistocerca nitens; assembly: GCF_023898315.1. Lineage (NCBI taxonomy): Eukaryota > Metazoa > Arthropoda > Insecta > Orthoptera > Acrididae > Schistocerca > Schistocerca nitens. The sequence goes on along the minus strand of NC_064617.1, from coordinate 702,839,847 downwards.
CGTTGTGTTTACCAAAGGTAGATTCCCCAACGTAAACGTTGCCAGAGATATCTGTAGCTAAATGGAAGTGGCCTGGTTTCACGCTGCCAACAAACTAGGACAGTATTTCCAAACAATCATTAGGCATGACATGACAAAGTAAATACATTTATTTAAATAAGGTAAATCAAGATACATTAACCTTTGGCTTCCATAGAATGTGTGGCTCTGACGTAAGGTACTGCAACCAAGCTAACGTACAGTGTAGATGGTCACTGACTAATCTAAATGAAGTTGAGTACGAAGAGAATTAAGTTCAGTCGCCCAATGGGAAATACTTTGACTTCCACTCTGACAATTGCTGGACAGTTGGCGTAAACTGTGAAATGATTAAAACTGGCTAACACTGTATGTCAGTTGCAGGCAACAACTTGACAGAGGAACTTGGACTAAACTGTAATTGCCGAGAACTAGGCGATAACTACGGGACGTGGCTGAGTGCCCGCGTGCAGTCGCGTATGAGTGTCATCCTGTGAACTATTTGGCGGAGAGTGAAATATTTCTGAGTTGCAGCACTGTCTGTCTTGGTAGACATAACTATTGGCGGATGAATGACCTATTTGGGTGGAGTGGAAGCGCAAAGTAGTTCCTGCAATGAGCGCCATCTAGGAGGGGACTGACCACACTATTTGTGACGCCACTCTAGATTGCCTGCTATATGGCAGTCTCTGGTGCTGCCCCCTATGCACCGCGGCTGGCGGAGCACTATGGACAGCTGGTCTTTCCGAGTTCTTCTGTACAGTATGTTCAATCGTTATGTTGAAGTCCCTGCACCAAGCGTCCAACACCTGCATTTCGATGCAGTTTTCGACGTCTTCTGTATGTCCTACAACTACGCCGTGAACAACCTAACGGAGCTTCTAGCGTTATACGAGATCGTGCTGAAAAGCAATGTCTCTGATTTTTTGTGTGAAGGTCTTAAAGATTTTTAAATAAAACAGACCTTACTAACATTCTATATTTTTATCCTTCATGTCTACATATTTATTTCTCAACATAGTCACCATGGCGACGAAGACATTTCTCCCAAAAAAGACGAGTTTGTTGATACCGTCACTTTGAATGTCTGACGTTCTTGACGCAGCCACAACTTCACTTTTGCTTGCACCTCTTCATCACTACCAAAATCAAGTCCTCGAAGGTGTTTTTTTTTTAATTTTGGAAACAGATGAAAATCGCATAAGGCTACCTCTGGACTGTATGGAGGATGGTAGATGACAGTGAACCCAAGGCGTTCGATTGTTGTTTATGTCGCAGCGCTCGTGTGTGGTCTGGTATTGTCTTGCTTAAAGAGAGGGTGCTCCGTGCGTGGACGAAATCCTTGCATTCGAAGTACATAGGTAAGTTGTACACCGCCACGTTATATGCTGAAATTCGGAGCCCTCTAACAGCAGAGGACTGCAATTATGTAGAGGTACGGGTCCTCCCTCGGGCATGGGCGTGTGTGTTGTCCTTAACGTAAGTTCGTTTAAGCTAGATTAAGTAGTGCGTAAGCTTAGGGACCGATGACCTAAGCAGTTTGGTCCTATAAGACCTTACCACAAATTACCAAGTTTTTCCAATAACTCTTGTTTTATTTCAAACGCTTTAAAACGAAGGAAGGAAGATTGGGTTTAAGTTCCCGTCAACATCGGGGTCATTAGAGACGGAGCACAAGCTCGAATTGTGTCAATGACGGGAAAGAAACCCGGCCGTGCCCTTTCAGAGGAACCATCCCGGCAATTGCCTGGAGCGATTTAGTGAAATCGCGGAAAATCTAAATCTGGATGACGGAACGCGGGTTTGAACCGTCGTCCTCCCGAATGCGAGTCCAGTGTGCTAACTGATGCGCCACCTCGCTCGGTTTCAAAAGGTTTAAGAATTTTCACATAAAAAATTCGGAGGCATTGCTTTTCAGGATGCCCTCGTACACCAGAACATCAATATACAGTGTGTATTAGAAGGACTTCATAACTTTCTATTTCGGCAAGCCCCAGTCTAGAATCATGTTCTAAGTTATATCTGAAAAGAGGATAACGTATTGACGACGAAAATGAAAGTTCGCTATAAAAACTAAATCACTTTCCCCTTGCTTATAAATGCCCAACAGTCCTGAAACACTTCGAAAATATTGAAGATGTCTTCGCCAGAGAACATTTCCTCAAAATATTAGTAACGAATGGGATAAAAACTACGTGTTTAAATATCAGTTTGCGTAGTCTGGTGGTGAAGCGTTTGGTAAGAACAATAAATCAGAGGCAGAGTAACCATATCCTCTGCCAAACTGATCAAAGACAGTGAAACCGCCCAAAAGCAAGCTCACTCTTACAGTGGGAAGTTCAAGTTTAAAAAACGGGCAAAATAGAATGTGCATTAGTGAGTGTCGGAAGCGTGTAAGGAAGAGCAAGCCAGGAGCCACCCTGCAGATCTCGGTTTACTGTCAGAGACGTCAACATAAGCACAGTTACGTGCTCCAACCGTTGCAAAAGGAGACCGTTGCCCGAGATAACGCCAACGAGCAACGACAGTAGTGCAGCGACATCGTATTTTCACCAAAGTTCTGCCTGAGAAAGCCTGGTGTGATACTTCCTTAATAGGATTAACTCGCCGTTGTTCAGGCCGTCGACTTATCTATCTTAGTAACAGAATGTATGCCTTGCATTAGAACATTACTCTCAAAAGTTAATGTTAGAAAATTATAAATATGGCAGTTCATGGGTAAGGCTCATAGTACGAATGTAGAGGGCAAATAACCAACAGGAAGATGATTTGCTGACTGTTCCCAGCAATTGTACTGACTCTAACGATATGGTTCAACGTGATTATAATTTGTTCCAAAGAACTTTTTCTTCGCAACTCATCTCGCAGTTGTGGAGCCGACAAACGATAGCCAATCGCCTATCTATGGACTGATTGTAATTTACATGATGAAAGAGAAATACCGAAGTCAGCTGCAAGAGGTCATTGAAATAATTCAATCAAGGCTAGTGAAAACATATGTCAGACCGGGACCCGAAAACTTATTTCCCGCTCTAAGCTACCGGCCATCTTGACTGCATCAGCTGTCTCAGCTCACTTCCCGTCTAACACAAAATCCCAACTTGACACACACACACACAGGTCCGTAGCACCACCCCGCACACCATCCTCATTGCTCGCAGTGTTTAGCATGACTCCACAAGAGGTCGGATGGTGGACACGGGGGGGGGGGGATTACAGAAGTGGTGCGCTACGAGTGGGAAACTTGGGTTGGACTGGAAGCGTGCTCGGAGAGCCGAAGCAGTTAAAATGACTGCTCGCATAAAACGGTAAATCCAGGTCCGAGTGCCGCTCCAGCACAGACTCTCACTTGTGCCATTGAATTTTTACAGTGCCTTTATGCGGTTGACGTCTGTATTTCTCTTCCATCGACCGCAGAATCACGAAAGTGTGGCGTCTATTCTTTCAGACTTGACCGAAAGAACAGACACCACATCTACACGTTGTTAAGGGGTAATTTAATTATGCAGTGACATACCTTTCCCATGAAAAAAAATCTGCACATGATTCCACAAGCCGCCCTATGGAGCGTACATGGTGCTCACCTTCCCCTCACTTTTCTCTTACAATAGTGAATGACGCTCTGTAAGATCGATTCTTGGTAAGTCTCTGTGTGAGCTCAAATTTCTCTAAAATAATGGTCATGGCCTTTTTGCGAAATATAATGTGATCAAAAGTATCTGGACACCTCCAAAAACATACGTTTTTTTCATATCTGGTGCACTGTGCTGCCACCTACTGCCAGGTACTCTATATCAGCGATCTCAGTAGTCATTAGACATCGTGAGAGAACAGAATGGGGTGCTCCGTGGAACACAAGGACTTCGAACTTGGTCATATGATTGGGTGTCAGTTGTATGTCTGTACGTGAGATTTCCACACTCCTAAACATCCGTAGGTCCACGGTTTCCGACATGATAGTCAAGTGGAAACGTGGAGGGACCCATACAGTACAAAAGCTACAGGCCGACATCCTCTGTTGACTGACAGAAACCGCCGACAGATGAAAAGAGTCGCAATGTGTTATAGGCAGACAGACATCTATCCAGACCATCACACAGGAATTCCAAACTGCATCAGGATCCACTGCAAGTGCTATGACAGTTAGGCGGGAGATGAGAAAACTTGGATTTCATGGTCGAGCGGCTGCTCGTAAGCCATACATTACGCCGGTAAATGCCAAACGACGCCTATCTTGGTGTAAGAGGCGTAAACACTGGACGATTCAACAGTGGAAAGACATTGCGTGGAGTGATGAATCACGGTACACAACGTGGCCATCTGATGGCAGGATGTGGGGATGGCGAATGCCCGGTGAACGTCATCTGCCAGTGTGTGTAGTGCCAACAGTGAAATTGGGAGGTGGTACCGTTATGGTGTGGTCGTGTTTTTCATGGAGGGGGCTTGCTTCGCTTGTATGTGGCACTATCACAGCACAGGCCTACACTGATGTTGTAAGCACCTTCTTGCTTCCGACTGTTGAAGACCAATTCGGGGATCGCGATTGAATCTTTCAACATGATCGAGCACCTACTCATAATGCACAGCCTGTGGATGAGTGAATAGATGACAATAACATCCCTGTAATGGACTGGCCTGAACTCTCTCCTCAGTGCAGCACTCTGTGAAGAATGGGCTGCCATTCCCCATGAAACCTTCCAGCACCTGATTGAACATATGACTGCGAGAGTGGAAACTATCATCAAGGATAAGGGTGTGCCATGTTCAATTCCAGCATCACCGATGGAGGGCGCCTCAAACTTGTTAGACATTTTCAGCCAGGAGTCCGGATACTTTTGTAGCGGCACCACCATTCAAGATGGAAAAAGGTTAGCTTCGCTGCAATATCTCTGAGCACACAAGTTACAGCCCAGCATGGACCTGTTGACAGTAAGTTACACTAACAGCAGTTGCAAAGTAGAATGGAGGCCACATGGTGGATTATCCACTGAAAAGAGTAAACACAGCGGTTTGCATGGCGTAAGTTACAGGCAGAAGGGGCCCACTGGCCCAACCCAGGTGTTATGAATACATGACTCGGAGCAATGCGTTAGGAAAACAGAGGCGCACAGCCGCTTATTAATAGGTGCCGGTTCACTAACAAGGCATTCAAGTGTGACAGCTTTCCTGAATGGCAGGGCATGTCACACCACCAGCTACATGCAGCAGCAGATGGAGCACCAGCATTCCCGTCCACAGCAGGTCGCTGGTTCGACCCTCTGAGGCCAACGCAGGGTCCGCAGCCAGCCAGTGGCAGGCTACAACACGACTCGCTGCTACAGGCAATCTTGTTGGCTCCCAACACACGCTGGAGGCATCCAGAGGTGAGAGCCACAGATTCGGATGCTGGATAGTGGGTGCTTGTTGTCACCGCGATCTCAACCACGCTGCTGAGGAAGCACACCACAGGCGCCTTGCAGTTCCTGAGGGTGGCGCGGTTTCAGCAGGGATGAAGACCACTGAGTCGACTGCCAGCGCATCATGACGTCATCAAAACTCTGCGGCCATACGAGGCCGACACACAGCTGGGTATTGCACGGGTCGCTGAGGCAGCCATTCCGCGCCAAGCCATTTCGCAGACATTGAAGTGGTGTCCTCAGCATTGTGGGACCCAGTGACACAGACCTAGAGGAGTGTGGGCACTGTAAATGGAAATAATAAATCGCTAGGGGAAACTTGGACGAGTTTTAATATGGCGCATCCTTGTCCAACACCCTATACATTTTGGTCTCATAGTGTTTGTAGGATAAAGCAATATAGTGTTTCACTCCACTACAAGTGTACAGTCTGTGAATTTTCACGTTAAAATTCATCTTGTTGCACATTACCTCTCTTGAAGCATCTGCCACTGGAGTTGGATGAGCGTCTCAGTGACACTTTTGGGCTTGCTAAACGAACCTGTGACCAAACGAGTTGCTGTTCGTTGGATCTTCTGTAGTTACTCTATCAGTTCGCTGTGATAACAGATTGACCAGCAATACTCAAATATCAATCTAAGGAGTGTTTTCTAAGCTATCCAATTCATGGATAGACTACACTTCCAAGGAATCTCAATGTTGAACGCGCCTTCCCTATAATTAGCTTGATCTCCTCATTGTTTTTTCACTTTCTCCTAATGAGTACTCGCTCATACTTAATGGATGTGACCCTTACTAATGATTTTTCGGTAATCGTGGAATAATACAATAATGTATCTTTCCGCCAATGTGTTACATTAGTTTATGTACACCCGGACCAAAAATCTAACGTCTGTACTTTTGATAGAGTTTTCTAGCACTGAGACTTTTCTACACCGTCCGTCCAAAAAGTTCCAAAACAGATTTTATTCCTGGTTTATAAGCGAAGCCAGCACAGTAACTAGGGTGGCTGCTTGAATTAACAACTGTAAACAACAGATGTGAATTTGACCAGTCGTTGTAAGGAAAGAGCGGTAGGCACGATGCCCACTAGCGACTTTTTATCTCTCGCAGCGGCACTTTCTAGCGTACTTCAGCAAAAGTTTGCATGAGAAACAGAGGAGTCGCGCACACTACAGCACCGATGCTGCGAACTCCTGTCCTCTCTCGCTAGCAACTATTGCATCGCGGCCACCTCGCTGATCGCTGTGAAGCAGTTTAGAGAATGGTGCAATGCGCTCGTGTTGGTAGCTCTAGCAAGACCTGCCGTCAGCCAGCATGGACGCAGCCAGCTTGAACGTAAAACTGAAGAGGTGAAGAAATATCTTGAAACATGGCACATGTCAGCGAAGGAGTATCATGATAGGACAAAGAACAGAACTGCTTGATTTCCAGTGCATGAATGAAAAGTTTTGCAGGGGCTGTGCTGCGAAACCGGATCAGGTGAAAAACGATATAGGCATCGCTGTTTAAGTTATCAGTGTTAAACTGTTTTGTGTTTCTCTTCTTGTGGTGGCGTTTTTGAAAGAATGTGCCCGTTTATAAATTGAAACAGTTCTAAGCAGCAAAAGCTTTGTTCCCTGGTGAGAGACTTCTCTGCTGATTGAGCAGATCTTCAGTTAATAATGGCAGTTTAAAACATATTTTGTTCAAAACTCATATGTAATCAGTGCGTTATGCTGTTGTAGCCACTAAATACTTACTTACGCAAATTTCAGTATTGACATAAACTAAATAATCTTTCACGTTTTCCATTAAATTGAGTCAATATGTTCACTACGATTGTTACCAACCAGACGGATACATTTGCCTTGCCATCGTACTTTGCCATCATTGTACAGGGTGGTCAAAAAGTCAGTATAAATGTGAAAACTTAATAAACCACGGAATAATGTAGATAGAGAGGTAAAAATTGACACACATGTTTGGAATGGCATGCGGTTTTATTAGAACCAAAGAAAAACAAAGTTCACAAAATGTCCGACAGATGGCGCGTGAAAAATCCCTTGCGCGCGTCGTTTGGTGATGATTGTGTGCTCAGCCGCCACTTTCGTCATGCTTGGCCTCCCAGATCCCCAGACCTCAGTCTCTGCGATTATTGGCTTTGGGGTTACCTGAAGTCGCATGTGTATCGTGATCGACCGACATCTCTAGGGATGCTGAAAGACAACAACAAAAAATGTTCAAATGTGTGTGAAATCTTATGGGACTTAACTGCTAAGGTCTTCAGTCCCTAAGCTTACACACTACTTAACCTAAATTGTCCAAACACACACACCCATGCGCGAGGCAGGACTCGAACCTCCGCCGGAACCAGCCACGCAGTCCATGACTGCAGCGCGCTAGACCGCTCGGCTAATCGCGCGCGGCCGCGAAAGACAACATCCGACGTCAACGCCTCACCATAACTCCGGACATGCTTTACAGTGCTGTTCACATCATTATTCCTCAACTGCAGCTATTGTTAAGGAATGATGGTGGTCATATTGAGCATTTCCTGTAAAGAACATCATCTTTGCTTTGTCTTACTTTGTTATTCTAATTATTGCTATTCTGATCAGATGAAGCGCTGTCTTTCGGACATTTTTTGAACTTTTTTTTTGTTCTAATAAAACTCCATGTCATTCCAAGCATGTGTGTCAATTTGCACCTCTCTATCTAAATTATTCCGTGATTTATTCAGTTTTCTAATTTATACTGACTTTTTGATCACCCGGTATATAAGCGAAAATATTACTTCTACTCTTAAGTGATCTTCCTTCGGTTTATGGCATTTTATTGTCCTGATAACAAGGCTCTACATACTTAAAGGGTTTTCAAAGGTAAAATTGTCTCTGAAACGACAGTAGTTTTGACGGACACAGGAAAATTTGATAACGTTAACAGTAAAGTTCAGCTTAACATTGATAGGCCTGTGAAACATGCTCGATAAATTCATGCACACTCTAATGTCTCCAGGCCCGATAGTTAAACATTCTTTTCTTGCAGGAGAGAGAATTTCCGGTGTATGGACTGATGACGAACTAAGATTAGAATAGGCAGCACTGGAAGACACATCTTATACCCTTTGCTTTTGATGGATGATTGCAGATCTACAGCTAACTCGTCAAACTACTGTACTCTCACAGAAAATAATTAAATAATTTACTTTCATCGTCTCTTAAATCTACAAAAAGTGCACGAACATTCCTTTCAGCAGCCGCGAGCTAACCAGTGGGTGAGTCCTAAACATGCTGTTGCGTTTCTCAACAAAGTGAACACCACCTGCTTCCCCCTGCCTACATCCGCACACGATGGCTGCTGACCCAGTATGTTGCGCGATTAACGCTGTGAAGCCGCCTTGTGTGCCCTGACTCCACGATGTGGTGGCGAGCAGGCGCGGCTGTCACCCGCTCGCGTCCGTTGTGTCGAAAATCGCAATCTGAGCAACAGCTCTAAATCAAACGTTCAAAACATTCCCAGAATGTTCCGTAAAAGAGAAAAGTATATGCAAAGTCTGTCCTGCACAGCTCGACAGACCAACAAGAAGAACAACGCATGGACGGTCGTCACGACTTGATTCAAATGGAAAATGCGCACAGTTCTTTTCTATAAAAAAAATTTAAAAAATCGGGTGACAAGACTAGGTGTCATCAATACGTACTTACCACAAGACGACAAAATGCAGATATTAACAAAAAAGATCACAGCTTTCACTACGCAACCGTCAGTGGAGCCAATGTGGCACTCGAGTTGAACAGAATCCCAAAAAGGACTTTTCTGACAGTTTCACATGGTTGTATGAACGTTGTGTGCGTTTTACTCGAGAGAGAGAGGGTGACTATGTACAGCACCTGAAGCATTAACAGCACCCTCTTCACTTTTGCATATTTCTTTAGTAACGCAGTCTCAAACGCTTTTGGATTAACAGGGTGTATATAATAGAATCATTCGCGAACAGCTTCAAGGAACTTCCAACGCTATCCTCTGAGTCGTCTATACGAGATGCTGTGTTTTATTTGCTAAGAACTTCTCATTCCAATCACGAAGTTCGTCTCATATTCCATATGCTGGTAGTGTGTTCCTTATGCGACAGTGCGGAACTGTAGCGTATGTCTTCTGGATGTCAACGAAGACGTTATCAATACGGGTGCCGGTGTCGACTCCATTCTGGGTCTCGTGACAAACAGAGAGAGCTGGGCTTCACACGATCATAGTTTGCAGAATCCATGTTGATTCCTACAAAGGCGATTTTCGATGTTAAGAAATGTTATAACGCATGAGCATACTATGTGTTCCAAACTCCTACAACCGCACTGCTATCAGCGTTATAGGCCTATAGCTACATGTGTCCTGAAAATGAGAATGACCTGCACATTTTTCTATTCACTTGGATATCATTTGCGATAGGGGGCAGAGTTCCACACGATATCAGTCTGTGTGTTTTAAATGTGCAGCTGGAGACGTCCCGATTTTCTGATATGGCGTTCAGGTAGTAGCCTTCAACTGGTTGCAGTACGGTGAAGTAAAGAAAGTTGTCTAAAAACTTTCGTGGTAGTTGGTGAACCGGACTAACTATCCATTGCCGGCTTTCAGATTCAACTGCACCCTCTTCAGTATCCTGTCTACCACGCTATTGTTTAGCGCCTTACACTGTAGATTGTGTAGTCACTGAAATAACAGTAACAATCGAATAAGTTTTGTTGCTGTAGGAGGGCCATTACTTTCGTGTGCTACACTTACTACCTACAGCAGTGTAAATACGATTTTCTTAGTACTTTTTTCTTTCAGATCGTTACTCTTTTGATTTATTTGATGTGGCCATATACAAATTTTTTCGTGTGGGAATTTCTTCCACCCAACGTCTTCAATTATATGTTGAATATATTCCGATATCTCTCATCCTCTATTTTTACCCTCTCTGGGTCTATCTAGCACCATGACAGCTATTCCCTGGTCTCTCAGTGCATCATTCTGCCCCTTCTCCTTGTCAGTGATTCCCGAGTTTGCGGAGAAGGCGCTCATTTCTTATTTTGCGAGTCGCCCTAAGTTTCAACATCCTTTTACATCACCACATCTCGAACTCTTCGATTCTCTTCTTTTCTCGTATTTGGACAGCCCATGGTTTACTTCCATACTCTAGACATACATTTCTTCGTCAAATTATGGACGATGTTTGGTACTAGTTGACCTCTTTTGAACAAAATTGCTTCCTTTGCCTATGCCAATGTGATTTTTGTGTCGTTCTTGTCTCTTCCGGCATGAATTAGTTTGCTTCCAAGACAGAGAATTTCTGCCTTCGTTTATATCGTGATGCCCTACTACACTTCATTACTTTCTTCGATTTACTCTAAATTCACATTTATCTGCTCATTACACCTTTCATTCCGGTCAACAGGTCCTTTAATTGATGCTAACATTCACCGAGGCTAGGAATGCTGTCAGTGAATCGTATCACTGGTTTCCTGTATACCTGAATTATAAAACCACTGCTGATCCTTCCCGTTAATTTCTTCATGACTTCTTTGATGTATAGTTTGGACAGTGGCGGCGGACACCGCTTCCGAATAGTTCATCCTTGGATTCCCATTCTTATGGTTCTCTTGTACACATTGTACAGTACGCATCTTTTCGTACGGCTTAAACCTACTTTTTGTGAGAATTTCGAAGATATTGTACCATTTTATATTACTGAACAAATCGACAAATCCTATGAACGTGTCTTGATTTACGCAGAGCTAAATGCACACAGTGTTGGATCTTGTAGTCCATTCTCGGCAATGTTTACGTAGTTGAAAGGACGCTGCGGCAGCAAGTTGCCGCTCACAATTACGAGGGGCAGTGCCACCCCCCTGCAGACGACCGCGGAGCAGACAATGGAGTGGCTGCCCCGCCCGACTTTCAAGTTGCGCCTGGCCTGGTCCGCGAGGTGCGGGCGAAGTCCGTCCGGCTAACTTGATTGTAATGTAGCTGCTGCGGCTTCGATGCGCCATTCAGTGCCTTTGTCTGCCCCCTGCAGTCACAGACAACGGCAATAGCAATTGTCTTGCCATGTTTCTAGTTAATTCCTTATAGCTTCAGCTGCTAATTAATCGTTTCTACAGTTCTCGCATTTTATTTATGAAGTTCATGGGATTTGTGATAGCCCAGCAGCAACACCATCTCATTAATAATGAAAGATAAACACTAAAATGGGATAAGATAAATTTCGCAATGACAGACAATTATGGTCAGTTTTAGTAAATTAGTTTCATTTTATGTACTTCCGTTTTCCAAGGATAATGTGGGCGATATATTTTGGTGCTAACGTCTATGAAATGCGTTACTGGCAATTCGCCATAACTGTTTTTAAAAATAACTGCGTACCTACCATTTGCGCACAAGTTCAAATACAGTGTGCTCCACAATTCGAATTAAATATTTCTATAATTTGTAGTGTGAATTACGAGGACGTGCTGAAAAGTAATGCCTCCAAATTTTTCATGGGAAAACTCTTTAGAGCTTTTGAAATAAAACAAACTTTATTAATATTCTACGTCTTTATTCTTCATGTGTACGTATTTGTATCTCAACTTAGTCAAGACGAACGCATTTCTCCCTATGAGAGATCAGTTTGCTGATATCGTTACTGTACAATTTTTGGTTTGGTTGCCTCAGCCAAAGCTTTACTTCTGCTTACACTGCTTCAAAACTGTGTGGTCATTCACATGAGTAAAAAAAGAAATTTGTTAAATTTCTGTTAGATTATAAATAACACAAATTCAATGGCTGTTAATTCGACTAAATACCCATGAATTACAGTTAAGAACAGCTTAAGTTGGAACGATCACACAGAAAATGTTGTCGGGAAGGCAAACCAAAAACTGTTTATCATCTGGAATAAATTAAAAATATATATCCCTGAAGATATGCCTCTCACGCAGCGAAAGTATTTGGATCGGAAATAAAGATTTATCTTACACCTAAAGCGGTCTTACTAATCATGGTTAAATTCTACAGCTATGGGTGCCCACAATGCAAAATTTGCTGCATTAAAACAAAGGAGTTTCTCGTTTCGGGAAGAACTTTTCACGAAATCTCAGTTACCATCTCTCTCCTCTGAATGTGAAAATATTTTACTGTCAGCCACCCACATAGGGAGAAACTGGAACTCGTATAGTACGATGTAAGTGTTCGTTTTTCCCACGCGCTGTTAGGGAATGCATCAGTAGAGAAATATCCCGGATGTGGTTTGAAGGACTCTCTGCCAAATACCTATGTGTAAACTGCAGAGTAATCGTGTAAATGTAGGTGTAGATCACTATCAAAGCGATACGATCATCACCGTACACAGCATAGATGCCTCTATGGATTTCAGTTGGAGGCACGCTTTCTGCAGTTAGAAACTCACATTCTTTCTCACGCACTGACATAGTTACCTTACAGGCCACCATGTTACACGCTACAATTTGGAGCCCTCTGGCAGGCGGCAGAGGCTTGCAACATCCGCGAGTGAAAGGGAAAAGTCGACTGAGTAACATGCTTGACACATAATACCTCAGCACATATGGAGAACAGAACAAAAAATTCGGAGGCATTACCTATCAGCACGGCCTCGTATCCAAACATTTATCGAGAAATGGTCCTTTCGCATGATAGAAAGGATACAAAATTGACAGTAGAAGCTTCCTTCTCTTTCACTCTAAATTTTTGCAAGCTGTATGTTGTTAATAGATAAGAGAGGTTATCAAAATGTTTTAATAATGATATCAAAAAATTAAGTAATGTAATAAATGTTTTATTATTTTGCGTTTACTTGTCTGCATTCGCGATACATTTACAAATTCCCTTGCCACAGTACCGCACTCCGCCTCTAGAGGAGCTATTATTGAAATGGAGATGTTTCGCAATCTTGTTTCAGTTCTTCTAGTAGTGTGCTACGATACTTTGGCACGGGGATTTCTATGTGTAGAACGGCTGGAGAGAAGTAAATGAAAAAAAAAAGTATAATAGTTTATGACGACTCCTGGTATGTTAAGGTTCAAATGGCTCTGAGCACTTTGCGAAAAATGGCTCTGAGCACTTTGCGACTCAACTTCTGAGGTCATCAGTCGCCTAGAACTTAGAACTAATTAAACCTAACTAACCTAAGGACATCACACACATCCATGCCCGAGGCAGGATTCGAACCTGCGACTGTAGCGGTCGCTCGGTTCCAGACTGTAGCGCCTAGAACCGCACGGCCACTCCGGCCGGCGGTATGTTAAGGTTCACAGCCCATTCTATAACTAAATGAATTATGGCTAAGTATGTGACTGACCCCTATTGAATTCCTACCTGTAGGCCGGTTGCTACCCATAGGTCCTTCAGCACTCACACAACATCCAAAACCTCCAGTTATGCTCTGAGGTATACATTTTAGACGAGAATGGATGGTTCTTAAAATGACTGGTAGAAAGCTTGCATGATCATCAGACAATCTTGCATAAATTAACTACACTGTTCCCAGTCCCTTTAAGGACCGTGTTACTGGTTGTCATATCGGAGTGCTAACTCTCCACAGTTCTTGTTAGCCATAATAATTCGTGGCAATACACCAATCTGAACTACGGATCTTACAAAATATTTTTATCATATACCTCACATATCACAGTGTCGAGCTGCTCATTAAGGTTAATTTTCTTTGAAAATTATGCAAATAAAGTGGATTTGCCATCAAATGTTTATACATTCCTGTTACATGTTATGTTCCACGTTTATTACGAGAGAGGGTAGAGGCGATGACAAAGTCACCTAGTTAGAGTGGCAAATATTTGTATTTTGTTAATGTCATTGCATGGTAGTGCAAGAATAAGACCTAAATATAAGCTGGCCTCTGAAAGTGATGGATGTCATTATAATCGTTACTGTAACGTTTAAACAGTTATATGAGAGAAAGCATTACAGTTTTACCTCAGCCAGCACATCACCCACTGTGGTATGTGATATACTGATCTTGTATGTTACAATGTGTTAATGTATGCAAACGAGCTTGCTTTTAATCCACTATGTTGACAGGTTTCTCTTCAGTTGAATTTATAAAATATTTTGTAATACAGTGGGATACAGGTTAGAGCACAACGTCTGAAAAGAGGAAATGGCTGTTAATTTGTTTGTTCGGTAGGTGTAAAATGTGGTGGAGACATACATAATGTGGTGCGATTTTTGTGTAGGAAGTGCAGGTTGGAAATTGCTAGACGATTAATGGGATTTTAAGATATTTCTTTCATGTAAACCCATACCAGCCGCAGTATTATTTTTTAATGTTAAATGCAGATCATTGCTCCAGTATACTATGTGTGAATTTTATGTGCATTTAAAAAAAAGTAAAGTTAATAATATATATATATATATATATATATATATATATATATATATATATATATATATATATATTAATTGCTGGTAGATAAAAGTCTGAAAAGGGAATCTCAGTTCAAGTAACACTAATAATAAACAAGTCAGATGCATTATACTAGAAGTAAATAAACCAGCTTCTTTTAAACGAAATGATAAATTTTATATGTTACACAAAATACAATGTTCTCCATCTAAACTGGATGTCAAATCTCATGTAAGCATACCAGCCATGCCTCACACCTGATATCATGCTCAACTACTGTACAGTAGCCATGAAAAGATAGCAGAAAGCAAAATAGAATTCTTTTCAATTCCGCACTCAAACGAGAATTTTACATCACAAGTAGTAATGGCATAAGCATTTTTGTTCATATTTCAACTGTCTGTCACTAGTCTGTGTCACAGTTGATGCTAAAGTCACTGCTAGTGGCTGGAAGTTCGAAAATGATAAATGTCGGAGAGTGCAAAATTTGAAAATTCGTGTGAAGTTTAAAAATCAACAATGATGGATGGTAGGAAATTCAGTAATGCAAGACTGTCATAAAGTCAAAATCAAAGATTGCAAATTTTGGGAAAGTTAAAAAATGAAAGAAAGTGATGATTCGAAATTTAGAAATTTGTGTCACATAAAAAAACAGGATAGCAGAATTAGCTCAGTTGATGTGAGTGATATTAAAAGAACACGTTAAAATGGTGTCAAGCTGCGTTATTTGAGAAATCTTCACTTGAAAATCAAGGATATTTACATAATGTGCATACACACACACACACACACACACACACACACACACACACACACACACACACACACGCACACACACACACACGCACACACACACACACACACACACACACAAACAAGCACACACAATTTGCACATGTTTGATGAGAACTGTCAAACCTGCACTTTTTTTTTTTTTTTTTTTGCTTTGTAGAATCCAGATGCAGTACAGTATTAACCTGCCTCCAAATTGAATCACCTTTCCTCGGAACTGTAGCAATTTAAATCCCAACCTTCATCAAATTGCCCCCAAGCTGTATCAACTTGCCACAAAACTTAATCAAATTGTCCCCAAATTGAATCAACTTACCCCCAATATGTATGAACTTCCTCCCAAACTGTGTCAGCTTGTCCCAGAACTGTGTCAACTTGACCTCAGATTCTATCGTGTTGCGCCGATAACTGTATTGTAACAACTAAAACGGCTTCTGATACCAAATGTAACAGTTGTGTTACTAAATGTGACACTTCTGTCACTAAATGTAACTGGGTTTTCTCTTTTGATGCTGTCATTTGTCAGGATGAGCATTCTAAAGCATTCTGTCAGGGTGAAAATATTAAATAATTTAAATTTCTCTCTTAACAACATGTGGGCAGGGTGGGTTCTTCCTTGGCTCGGGTATGAGGTCGAATGAAACATCATTTTTACATAAGATAACTTTTATTGAAGATTTGTACAACTGTATCTTACGGAATGTTCTGGTTCGGAGAGCGGCAGCTGTGTCGTTTGTGAAGTCTTCTGCTGCGGCAGCGGCGGCGGCGGCGGCGTCTGATTACGCGTAGCGGTGTGTATCTCGTGTCGCCGTCTCGCCCAGCTGACTGGAGACGCGCAGCGTGAGGTGGCCGGTTTAATTATTGCGAGCGAAGTCGTGCATCGGATGATACCTTGGGTGTGGCGTGCCAGTGTTTCTCTTCTCTAAGCGGCCGCGTGTGTTCTGCGCCGGCCAGCGGAGCGGCGTGGCGGGGGAAGGCCAGTGTGGCGGACTCGAACCACGGACTCCCGCTTGCCAGTCTTCGGCTGTCAGGTCTTCATCCCAGCTCACAGGTGACTGCTGATGTGAGGCCGTCTCCTTCCCGTCCTCACGAGTCACCCGGGTATGTAAAAACCCGACTTCAAATACCTTTTAACTGCTGTCTTCTGGCGCCGCGGCTGCTGCTTGCTATTCCATTACAGCGGCGGACTTGGTGCGTCTGTGCATGATGCAGTGTCTTCTTGCATGACGGCCTTCAGCACCGAAACTGACTGAAAACTTCTTCGTCTTCTTCGTCTCTCCTCTCCGTCTCCGTCTTCGTCTCCGTCTCCGTCTCCGTCTTCATCTGACTTCATCTTCCTCTCCGTCTCCGTCTTCATCTGTCTGGCCCACTGCATCTCGCGTATTTATTCACTTCAGTTTACTGGAGGTGAACGACTTCACGGTCATTGCCTCGTCTGTCACGTTGAAAAGCTTCTCGAAGAATCTTCTTAACGTCGGTCGTTGGCTCTTGGAATGTAGGTGAGGGCCTTTGATCACATGTGACGACTGAGAAACACGTGAGCCGGTCATTGCCTCTTCTGTCACGTTGAAAAGCTTCTCGAAGAATCTTCTTAACGTCGGTCATTGGCTCTTGGGATGTAGGCGAGGGCCTTTGCTCACATACGACAACTGAGAAACACGTGAGCCGGTCGGGCGATGCCCTGACGGCTGAATCGACAGCGCCCGCTTATGTGGAACTTGCTGACTTCATGGTCATTATCTCTTCTGTTCTGCTGTTTTGCCCGCTGAATGCCAGTATGTAACTTTCGAAACTAAACCAAGTTTTTCATTTATATCCTAATTTCTAGTTCACTTTGATTTCACTGATTTATTTACTTAAGTACCACTCAACAGTATCAACTTGCCTCCCCAAAACAATGTCTACTTGATCTTTAAAAATTGTATCAACTTGCTCTCAAAACTGTATCTACTTGGCATCAAACTGTATCAGCCTTTCCTTTAAAATACATCAAGTTGCCCTAAAACTGTAACAGATTGCCCCAAAATTGTAAAACAGAAAGATAGAAAACCTGCTGACTGAAGATTAGTTTTCACGTTTAGTGCCTGCCTACTCAACATAGTGCTCTGTTATCATAGTAAGAAGAATTGATGCAGTAGCTTTGTCGTCGTCAGATACACTGTCAACATCGTGAGCCATCATCAGTGCAAATCTTTAACATTAGTTAATCATTTTAATAGTATGCTGATTAAATGGAGTGATATGTATTATGTATATGAAATTTTGTGTAAATATCGTTGAAACTCAACTGGACATCATTTTGATATTACGTTGACTAAATACAGAGATATGTATATGTATGCTAATATCTTTGACTTTCACGGAAATAATGTGTGTCTTTGAGCTTGACAGTATTCAAGTAAGGGTTACATAATTTTTTGCGTTATATCGTCAAACTTGACACCATTTTTACGCAATGTACTGACTTCAATGGGGAGTGGGAATACTGAAGGACAACTGAACTAGTTCTGCCATCTCATATTCTTACATTCCCTGTATTTTTTTAAATTTATCAGGACTGCCAGCTTGCATTTTTTAAATTTCCCATAATCGACTACCGCTTATTTTTTAATTTCCGATCACTGTCAATTTTTTGAGTTTCCGCCATCTTTGATTTTTATATCTCACAATCTGCATCTTGGATTTTTTTTTAATTTCCTGCCACCAGCAGAGATTGCATTTCATGACTGTGGTGCTTACTAACAGTGGAAATTTGAACTATACACCAGAATTCTTAAAGCCTTACTATCACTATCACATGTATCAGATTTCTGGAGAGGAACAAGACAGGCTGCTTCTAGACGTTAATAATTCATCTGCATCGTTTCAAAGATCTCCTCCGAACTAGACATTGACAGGATGAACAGAAAATTTATTCTTTATTTCATCTATGTTTTACTCACTCATTCCTTTCTCTTCCAACAGAAAGCCATGAGATGTAGCAGACATCAATAAATTAGGTACCATACTAGTTAAACCTTTAAATACACTTAATTTGTAAAATTAAGTTTTACAAACAGTGCAGACATTTCCTGAATAAAGCTGGCATTGTTTGCTCAGGCAACCATTACTAATAAATACTATGCGTGAATGATATATGTACTTATTAAATATAAACTTATGCTAAAACGTTGAATGGCTTCCATATATCACTCTTAAAAGAAATACATTTTTACATATTCGTACAGTCAATCAGAGTAGCTTTTACCAGCCAGGTTATCTTTGTACCACTCACCACAATTGTTTCAAATGGTTGCTGTTCCAACTATTTGCGTTATTTTGTACTAATAGCATGTGTTTTATTACCTCTGTGATTTCTAGTTGGTATTTTAGTTGCCTTTCTAACTTCCTACACTTCCTAGGCTTATGAATATTCTTTAGTTCCGTTGGCTGTAAAGAGAGGTTCTGATGACAGTGATTTAAGTTGAACAATGCTGTATGAATAAAGATATCTTCATGTTTCAAAGTAAACCTGCAGTACTGAATTAAAACTGTTTGTTTTTTCTCTGATTAACACCTGATTTCCTTCTGGCACGATCTAAACTTACCCAGTGCATTAGGTACAGGAAAAATTAGACTAGACTAAAGTTATTCTGAATGACAGTATAACTTTGTACCAGCATTAAAATTGAAATTTACTCAAATTGGGCATAGGTAGTATATATTTTCATTTTTCTAAGCATTCGTTAACTATAGATTTAAAATGTTACAATATCTGTTGTAACGTATAATTTATTTTGTGCACAATACTTTCGAAAAGGGCAAAAAATGGCACGAAGTTACCAGTCACTGTCATAGACACATATACCGCAAATGCGACAATACATTTTCTTCCACAGGGCTTAAATATTGGATTTTTAGGAAAAATATCTGTATTTATGGATGCTGCAGATGATCTTTTATGACAGTAAAGATGTGTGTACAAAGTGAGACTTTTTGAAATTATTGAGTTTCCTGAAAGATATACACAATGACGATACAAAGCACGCGAAACGTTTCTGGAGGACTACATTTCCTAAGAGCACATTTGCAGGAACAAAACCACAAGTGAGACCGGAAAATTCGTAGCATATGTGAGGGCAGTAATTCCTCTCGTTATGTTCACCTCTTCTAACGAAATATTGGAATATCCCACTGATACAACAGTTTCCTGCTAGTCAAAGTCCACAACATACGATTTATAATCTGAAATAGATAAATAACCCTTCATCAAGTAGCAGATAATCGAAACTTTTTGACAAACTATAAGATGGTGGACAATAAAAAGCATAGGAATTTTCTGGTAGGTCAAAGTTGTTTGCTCAGACGTCAGTGTAGTATAAAGATCAGTGGTAAAATATCATGCAGTAATGTTTCCAAGGCAAAGGTGATGTGGTGTATTTCGTCAATGAATAAATATAAGAAGAAATATTAATTCGAATTTCACTCAGTGATTACTACACGACGACTTTAAAGTTAATTATTGTAAAAAAATAAACACCAATATATGCTGGTTAAGCACATATTTGATCCTCCTGCGCACACCAACTACCGCCTTTAAAACGCATGCAGGGCAGAACATAAGAGACGAGTGTTACATATGTAATATATGAACGTACGTTTAATTGTGTAGTCAGATAAGTATCAAAACACATTGGTATCCGATACTCCTGTCCCTACATTAATAGTAGACGCCTCATTCTGGGCACTGGAGGTCAGCAAGGACTACATGTACTCGGGGTTGAACTCTAGCGCCCAAAAGGAAGCTTTCAGAATATCATGTAAATTGCGTAGTCAGCTATCTTGCCTGTAACACATTATCACCATAATGCACAGCTTCCGCTTCATGGCATTTTTACGTATGTCTTAAGTTGTAGTGTTACATGAAACCTACATCAGGTAGCGGTGTATAAAAATTATTTCTTTTTATAATTGGCAGTTTCTTCCACATAATGACGATACATAGCTATTGATTAAGTGAACTAAAATTTCTTAGGATGGACTGAATTGTTTCTTCATAGCGAAGGCTTCATCGCGTACTCCACAAACGAGGACGCTAAACATATATCTGTGTAACTGCACCTGATAAGTGCCACACATTGTCTTGAAGTACGAGAGCTATTTGAAAAGTAAGGTCCGATCGGTTGCGAAATGGAAACCATAATTCAAATAATAATGTTTTACGTGCAACAGTTAGCTACGCCTTGCATCTACTTCTCTACATAATCACCTCTCCGACTGAGAATTTATCGTAGCATTGTACCAACCTTCCAATACCCTCGTCATAGATGGCAGCCGCCTCCGCTTTCTGCCAATTATCTACGCTGCTCTACAGCTTGTAGTCTGTGCCAAAATGTTGTCTTCATAGTCAGTGGTAGATGTGAGCAGAGATGAAAATCAGAGAGAGCCAAGTCCAGGTTGTGTGGTGGGTGGTCAAACACTTCCCTTCGAAAACGCTGCAGGAGTGTCCTCACTGCCCCTTCAGTGTGTGGCCGCGAATTGTCATGAAGAAGGACATGCCGGAGACCTATTTCCTGGGCATCTTTACGTTCTTATTTTGTGATCAGAACTGAGAAGAGCGACGTTACGCGCTCGATGGGCACACTAAAGGAATGTCCAGCACATCTATACAAAGCTTCATCGGATTTTCACTTAGGTTTCCATTTCGCGATCAGTCGGACCATAGTTCCGAACAGCCTTCGTATTAGTTCGACAATGCGCCATAGAATAAACTGTAAAAACGTGAACAACATCGGCACCGATGGTTATAGACATGAAAGATTGTTGAATAAGTGAGTATTTGTATTCACCTAACAAGTCTGTCGGTCACCAAACTGATACAGGAGTATGGGTACTTTAAAAAAAATTGTGAACTTGAATACGTACCTTTTACTACCTAAAAATCTCTTCCAGTAGACACATAGATATGGCAGTGTAGGTACCTAAAAATACAAAACTATAAACTAGAGAACGTTTCTTTTATTCCTTTTACTACCTATAAACGTCCGCGAGCATGATTTGTTCATATTTCAATAAAAATGACTTGAGCCATTAACGGATATATATTGAAAACGGAACTACGAAGGAATTAGTGTGAATCATCAAAATAAAAATCAAAAATCTTTGTGCGCCGACAAAATTAAAAAAAAAGTCTCTTTTCTTGTAAACTGCGTTGTTCACCTTCCCGTTAATGGCATGTTACTGTGGACTGGTTAACTTTTTATTTATTTTTAAATTACCCATTATTCTAAAATTTAAAACTGTTTCCATCTCTTCCAACTTCTACACTGAAGCACCGAAGAAACTGGTATAGGCATGCATATTCTAATACTTAAATAAGTGAACAGGCAGAAGACGGCGCTGCTGTCGGCAACGCCTATATAAGACAACAAGCGTCTGGTGCAGTTGCTATATCGGTTACTGCTGCTACAATGGCAGGTTATGAAGATTTAAGTGAGTTTAAACGCGGTGTTGTAGTCGGCGCACTGTTGATGACTGGAAACATGTCGCTTGGTCGGACGAGTCTCGTTTCAAATTGTATCGAGTGGATGGATGTCTACAGGTATGGAGATAGCCTCATGAAACCATGGACCCTTCATGTCAGTAGGGAACTGTTCAAGCTGGTTGACTCTCTGTAATGGTGTAGGACGTGTGCAGTTGGAGCGATATGAGACCCCTGATACGTCTAGATACGACTCTGACAGGTGACACGTACATAAGCATCTTGTTTGATCACGTTCAACCTTTCATGCCCATCGTGCATTCCGACGGACTTGGAAACTTCCAGCACGACAATGCGACGTCTCACACGTCCAGAATTGCTACAGAGTGCCTCCAGGAACACTATTCTGGATTTAAACACTTCCCCTGACCACCAGATTTCCCAGACATGGACACTATTGAACAGATCTGGGATGCCTTCTGAAGAGATCTCCACCCCGTCGTACTCTTACGGATTTATGGACAGCCCTGTAGGATTCACGGTGTTAATTCCCTCCAGCACTACTTCAGGCATTAATCGAGTCAATGCCACGTCATGTTATGGCACTTCTGCGTGATGGAGGGGGCCCTACACGATATTAGGCAGGTGTGACAGTTTCTTTGGCTCTTCAGTGTATTTCTTAGTTTCAGCGCAGATAGCTACTGAACCCAATCTCTTCGAAAGTCTTTCACATATGTTTTCCCTTACTTGTCCTCTTAATATTTCCCTCTCCAAAACTTTCAATGAGAACCTACATATTCCTGACTAATTGCATTTTCCATTAACACGTTATATCATCTGGTGTTTCCTACATAATTCTTTCCGTACCCTTACTTTTCAGTGCGTTTCCATTTTGTATTTTATCTGTATAGTTACTATTTAACATCGTTGAGACTCTCCAAATTCCTTCTGTTTTCACACAGTCCTTGTCTTATTGCCTTACAGTAATTGTTAAGTACGTTCGATTTCAGAAACCTACATCTCATTTTCATGTCGGCATTTAGCTCTCTTTAAAAGACAAAAACTATCTTTGCATAATTATTCGTTATTTTCATCTAAAGCTCATTTATTATTAACTTAAATTCACTAATTTCATGGTAAGTAGCAGAAGGGCAGACCATGTACCATTTAATATTTCTACGTTATATTATTAATTTTTTATTTTTATGTACTAATTCTTACATATGGCGTTTGGCTGATTGTCAATGGCAGATGCGCAGTGTGGTGTAGTAGCAGAACTTAAATTGCACTCAGAAACTTCCTCGGTTAGTACTGCATCAGGGTGGTACAAAAACAACTGACTAAAGATCGATAGGTACTGCGCCTGTTGCGCGCGTACTGCATGCAGGGGGAATTTGCCGCTATCCATAAACAGCTGGAAGCTGTGTTATCCATGGTGGGCAGGATTCAGGCAGTTGCCCTGAGCCACGGTGACACTTCTGGAGCCTATAGTGTCTCACGGCATCCCTTATGTCCTTACGCCTTCCGATTTGCAAGTCCACGTGGTTATAAATCTACCTGACAGTGATTGGAAAACAGTAGTGGTGTGGCGAATCTGTGAGCGGGTACTAGCAGCACGTTTGTCCCCATTCATATTGTGAAGGAATCATATATAAGTCTACACGCGACGTCTCGCCTGTTGAGACTGTTGCCAATATTTCTAGCAGGTCCGGACAAGGACAGAGGGTGGAATTGCTTCTTATCTGGAGCTCCAGTGCTAGGCGGGTGATGGAGCCCCTCAGAAAACTAGCGGGCAGGTCCTTTCTGTTTGCTTGCTGGGAGTCTTGTGTGGGATGTGGAGCAGGCCCTTTCAGCAGGGATTGAGCACACCAGCTGCAGATATTGGCTCATGCCATCCACGGTTCCTGCAGACAGCTGGCAGCTTCGCCGCAGACAGCTAGCGTTGCCTGTGGGGTGGAAGAAGCATCGTTCCCAGAACAGATCACTGTAGTAGTTATGCAGGGCCAGTTCTGTCCCAAATGTCGCTGATGTCAGTATTTTTTTTTATGTTAACGTTCCGGGAATGCCCTGATGTCAGCGCATTCAGAGATTGTGTTTGTTATTCAAGGTCACTCGTTTCCCATATCCCGTTTTGTTCTTAGGCGATATCGAGATTTTAACGTCATCATGCTCCCAGGCAACTGCTGGGGAGCCCAATTGCGCTTTTGGGCAACACGCTCTCCATTCTAGATTTGTGCTCTAGAGTGCGAGGACCACTAATTATCATCATGAACATCACCTTCCCTTCAAGGATTAGGCTGTTACCATTACCTGATCCAAACTTTACCTGTTACCGAAACAAAAGGATCTTCTGGTGAAATCTAGCGGGTATTAAGGTGTTGTCCACACGACTTCTGAATCTACTCATTCGTGATAATAATATTTAATTCTGTTCTAATATTGGTATTTTTAACCGTGCCTATTCTTGTGTAGCTCTTCGTCTTCCCTAGGAACCTGGTTTGAATTTTATTTTCTCCTTTTTTGTGGTAATCAAGCTTCCACAGGATAACCCAGGAACCGCCAATACTTCATAGCATTTCATGAGGGTCTCTTTTTGTTCTTTATGATCCAAAGTTCTGCGAATAGTACCACAGGTCTAGAAACTGTGTTTTTAATTTTCAGTGTCAGAATCACTGTCCATGCGAGTGAGAGGGTTTACTTGTTTCAATGAAACATGAGGGCTATGCTGGCGGTAGCGTAACTACTGGCAGGATCTCCCATGCTGAACAGGCATTTTGTACAGGGTCAAGACACTCCATGGAGTCGCCAATCAAGACAAAGAGTGTCTCAAAGCGTCCCAGCTTTTCCTTTATTCAGTCGCTTTCCTTTCTTGTAATTGTAACATAACACAGAGGGTACTCTTAACAATAGTAAAGGCAGCCTCCCTAGGGGAGGAAACCTTGAGGAAAAATCCCAGGCCTCGATGCTTGTCATTCCACCCTGGTGTAACCAGGTTTTGCTACCCAAATAAAATAAAAGAGCCATATGGATCAAAAGGTATTGGCTCTTGAGAGTATAATTGAAGAAAAGGGAGTACCAAAAATGGACATCCAGGTAATGACAGAAAATGACAGAAGCAAAAAAGGAAGGGTCTGGACAAGAAGTAATTGGAGGCTATTCAGTTTTGGAGTGAGGTGGGAAAAACTGAAAGAGCGAAGTCATGAATACCTTTCTTATAAAAAAATGAAAACATGGAATAATTACCTGGAAAGAAGTGAATGAAAGGATAAGTAGTGTAACATGGAATAAACTTGCAATTATTTGAGGTGTATGGCCCTAACGAAGATGTGCCTGACGAGAAGAAGAGGAATGTCTCTGATAAGTTACAAGAAGTGTTTGACTAATGTCCAGATGGACGTAAATTGTTAATAATGGGGAACTTAAATAACTAACTGAAAAAATAATAAAAAGACGTGTAGACAACGACAACGGAAGGAGGTTGATTAACTTCTGTAAGGTTCAGAAGTATACTGTCATGAATGGCCGATTCCAGCATAAAGAAATACATAAGTACACCTGGACCAATCCGTCAAGGACCCTAAAATGAATTACAGACTACGCAATAGTGCGGAAGCAGCGGGTATTGAAGGTTCAAGACTAAGGGTAAAAAGAGGAATAAATTGTGGCTCCGATCATTTTACAATTACTCCAAACATTGCAAGGTCCCTAAGGCGCATCGTAGACACATCTAACGCAGTGGTTCGCATCCTTTCCTAGACCACTACACCTGAGTGCAATCAGACAGTGGTTAATACCCCCACTTCCCCCAACCCCTTGGAATTTGTTGCCCCCTCCCCCACATTATCACCAACCGTAGCTCTTAATTAAACTGCAGAACAATAGACGTTTCTTGGACCATTTGTATTTTAAAAATGATGAAAGATGAACGATGTTTAGTTTGTGTGTGTGTGTGTGTGTGTGTGTGTGTGTGTGTGGAGGGGGGGGGGGGTTAGAATGAATGACGAAGGAATTCGTGGTGCATCGCAGATGATACCCACAAATCCTCAGAAAAGAAGCGAGGGTACATACTTCTTACAAAACTCCCTTACCCAGTAACACTCCTCTCCATTGCGGTACTTGCAAGACCTGCACACTGCTACCATATTTAAAATCAAACAAGTTCAATGTGTCCACTATACTTATTTCTGAACTGGCAGAAATTCAAGAGTTTTGGCTGTTAATGCTTTCTGTCTAAAAACTCTAATAATATTAATAATAACAATAATAAAACTGTGTATAGCACTATAGTAGCCCTTATGTAGCTATTGCTGAGTCGTACTGTCAATTAATTCATTTATCTGTTTCGAAGCTAGTAATGAAGAAATTTCTGGACTACTGCAGGTACTATCTACAACTTGCAGAAGACATTTTCTTGAGACATTTAGCAGTTGTTACGTGCATGTCTCACTTTTATCATCAGCGAGATGCGGAACAAAGCACAACACATGTGTACCGTGGGTGGACTACGCGAGCAATCTGTAACGTCCCCCCCATTGATGTTACTAATTGAGAAAAAGTAATTATCGATAACTTATATAATCAAGATTAGAGTCTTACAAAATTGTGACGGTAGTAATGATCTTTTGAAAATAATATAGTTTCATGACTGAAACATAAACGAATCGTTTAGTTTTTACCCCCACGAAAATGTTAATTTACCCCTCAGGGGGTAATTACCCCCAGGTTGGGAACCACTGATCTAATGCCACGAGAGTCAATCGATTTAATCCATTTATCTAAGCTGGAGCAAGTGTATAACAATCAAACTTTGGTCCTCTACTTTAGGATGGTTACAGTAAAACGATCCTTATGTCGAGAATACAAATGCTTCCTAGCCCGAGGACTATCCAGAACACTTGTCCCTACATTTCTGTCACCAATAGAACACGAGGTATTAGCATCGGAAAAGTCGAGTTTTTATGTGCGTGTTGGGGTACCGATTAACGTAAAAACATGTAAATGTCTTATGTTCGAACCTTTACTATCCACGTCATTATGATGGAGCACTCACTGATCTGACACGGATCAGTGGAAGAGGAATCGTACCATGCATCACAAAGAACGTTGTATAGTTTATCAATACCTCTTCTATTTGAACAGTTCTCAGGTATCCGTTCGGGTAGCGTCGTAATTTCTCCACAATATTTCGGCAAACGTAGAGGCTGCCATCTTCAGGTGGTTCCTGACGAATGCTGTCCTGTTCCTCTCGGCGCCCTATATATACTAGCCGTTACCCCCTCCACCGTTCCTCTCCTGGTGTCTTTGGTGCGGCCGGCGCGGCGGCTACTGGAGGTGGTGGGGGAAGCGGCGCCTGGGACTGAACTGGGGTCTGCAGTCTCCCTACTACCGCCGTCGGAGGCGGTCCTCGATCTCTGGGACCGCATCTTTCTCTCCAGGCTGAGTGCAAGGTTCCAAGCCTGACTAAGTTGAAGGCCGCTGTCTTTATTAATTAGATCGTCCTGTAGTCGGATTTGGATGGCCTCTTTAGTAACACAGTCCCAGAAGTAGGAGGATTGACAGAGTATTTTTGTCTTTTCATAGTCCATAGTATGGCCAGTCTTTATACAATGGTCAGCCACGGCTGATTTAGTGGCCTGGCGTAATTCGGTATGGCGCTCGTGTTCGCGGCACCTCTCTTCTACAGTGCGGACTGTCTCCCCAATGTATGATTTTCCGCACTGACAGGGAATTTGATAAACGCCTGGTTTTCGAAGGCCTAGGTCATCTTTCACTGAACCCAGTAGAGTGATGGTTTTTGCAGGGGGTCAGGATAAACATTTCACATTGTGTTTCCCCAGGATTCTACCGATTTTTCTTGAGGTGTTTCCGACAAACGGAATGCACGCCAATGACTTGTGTTCTTCTGTTCTTCTTCGTGTACTCTTGGCGCAGTCTGCCTCAGTGCGTGTCTTATTTGCTTCTGGTTGTACCCATTTTTCCAAAATGTTGTCTCGAGATGCTGCAGTTTTGCTGGGAGGCTCTGCTGATCGCAGATCGATCGTGCCCTGTGAACAAGTGTGTGCAAACCGCATTCACGCTGCGAGTTGTGGTGGCAACTGAAGACATTTAGGTACAAATCGGTGTGTGTAGGTTTTCTGTATACACTGTGTCCCAGCTTGCCGTCAGGTTTCCGTTTGACCAGGACGTCAAGAAACTGCAGGGCACCATTCTGCTCCACTTCCATCGTGCACTGTATGTTGGGGTGCAGCGAGTTGAGGTGTTCGAGAAATTCATTTAAGCTGTCCCGTCCATGTGGCCAAACAACGAACGTGTCACCCACGTAGTGGAAGAAACAAGTTGGTTTTTGTTTGGCTTATTCTAGTACCTTCTCCTCGAAATTCTTCATAAAAAAAGTTGGCTACAATCGGTGAAAGCGGGCATCCCATGGCGACGCCATCTGTCTGCTCATAATAATTTCCGTCGAACAGGAAGTATGTTGAGGTAAGCACGAACTCGAAGAGTCTTGTTAGGCTGTTGTCGAATTTCTTGCTTATCAGATCGATGGAGTCTTTCTGTGGTACCCTAGTGAAGAGGGACACTACGTCGAAGCTCACTAACAAGTCGCTATCCTGGAGCCGAAGTTCTTGTATACGTTGCACAAAGTGGATGGAATTGCGGATTTGGTGTTCGAATTTTCCCACAAATGGACTAAGGATACCCGACAGATGTTGGGCCAGTTCATAGGTTGCTGCTCCTATGTTGCTGACTATTGGACGCATAGGTGTCCCATCCTTGTGGACCTTTGGTAGCCCATAGAGTCGTTGCGGTGCAGCCGCTCGAGGTCGAAGTTCCTTGACAGTTTTTCAATCAAAGGTACTGCGAAGAAGTTCAAAGGTTCTTCTTTGAAGGCGACTTGTCGGGTCTCCTTCTATCCTTCTGTACGCTGCGTCATTGAGAAATTCGAACATTTTTCTCTTGTATTCTGAGTGCAGGAGCAGTACTGTAGTATTGCCCTTTCTGTTGATATCTGCTTCTTTGCTGGCAGCACCATACACCCCACCTTCTTTTATACTGGCGAGTCCGTGTCTCGTAACTTCTAGAGGTCAATTAGACATTACATGAGGCTGGCCAGGTAGTTTTGATCAGATAATGTATGTATTTTGATGTAGCACACAAAATTCCTGTTTCCTTGAAAGGTATGTAAATGATGATCGTGGGTCAACACCACATATTTTTCTCGCTCCCCAGTTTTGTACAATCAGTACTGTCTTTGCAGGTGATGAGTTGCCTCAGAAAATTATTCCACAAGACATTATTAAGTGGAAATATGTCAGAAGGTTTATCCGTTTATTTCCAAGAGTAACAGTCATACGAAGATGTAAGAGGTCCATGACTAAGGAATTTATTGCTAGCGCACTCGAGCAGATGTAACTTCGATGAATTGCTCATGTGCTGCCTGTGATATGTAAGCTACAATAGAGTCGCAGACCAGAGAGCAGTGTCGGCAGCAACAGCAGTAGTAACAGTAGCTCGCAGTCGGGCGATTGGGTCAGGTCGCTCTTAGAGAGCAGTTGTCGAGTTGTATAGCTCATAGACAGCACTTGTGTCCTGTATGGAATTACAAAGGCCGGTCATGGAGAACAACGGCGGTGCCTGAGCGATGTAGTATAAGGTAAAATAAAAAATTATTAATATTTATTGCTGCGTGCATATGTAATTTGCAACAACTCATTTTGTACTATTATTATATCAAAGTCACATGTAAATAATTTTCAATAATTTTTCAATAATAATCCTTCTTACAAAGATAATTTTTGACAGTCATTCATCTGAATTTAAAGTTTTTTACTAATTTCTCCTATCCATAGTCATGCCAGTAATCGTAAATAAAATCAGTTATTCTTCATACACGACAAAATCTAGTTGCCAGCATTGCACTGGGCTGTGACAGAAAAATTTCTTATAGCAGCAGATATATACGTGTTATCCGGCGACATAATTGAGGTAAGAATTTTCACTTTATTCAGAATGACTTTTAAGGGCCTTGAAGCAGCATTGCTGACGTCCAGATTTACCAGTTTAGATTCACAGTCAGTTAATTATTGAAAGGTTATATGAGTCACACTTTCATTGGGAGGTTAGTCAGATTTTTATTGGGAGGTCACGGAAATAAACTGTTGGGAGGTTACAAAGAGCATAAGTGGTTGAACTTCAGAAGCTCAGTAACATACATTTTTCCCCCAAATTTCCATTAATATGTGCTCCCAAACATGTGGAGCATTCTACTCTATTTACTGACACATGTTCAGGGGTTAGATCAGTTATTGCTATGACTACATTTATTGTACACAACTGACTATAGTGTATCTGCTGTAAATTTAGGGAGACTCCATTTTCAGAAAACCACTCAATGATTCTTTGACATACACCATTAACAATCTCTCCTGTCGCTTTCTGTATAATGAGACTTATAATAACCCTAGTATCATCTGTAAAAAGTACCGATACCATTTGTTGATTGTTAAGTGGAATGTCATTCACACACGTAAGAGTTAGGAGTGGATCCCAGACTGAACCTTCTGCGATTTCCTTGGTGATTTCTATTCATTCACTGTAATTTTCTCTACATTCAACACTGTTTGAATTATTCAGCTCAACCTTATGCTACGTATTCGGTGAATATGATTCAAATCAAATTGTGTAAAGCCATCAGTTCCATAGAAAATTATTCTAAGAGAGTAACTTGATCTACGTAATCAAATGCCTAGAAAATATCACAAAAAATATCAAGTGAAGATATTTTATTATTTAAGCCTTTTAATATTTGGTGAGTGAAGTGTAAATAGCATTTTTAGTCGAGCAACCCTTCTGGAATTCAAACTGTTATGTGAGACTACGCCTTAGTGCATTACTTTTTCGATTAGTTTGAAAAAGTGGAAGATACGAAAATTTGACTACAATTATTTAAGCATTTATTTTCACCTTTCTTATAAAGAGGTTTAACAATTGCTTTTTTAATCTGTGAAGAAAGAAATTCGCTGTGCAAATGATGTTTTGCCTATACTTCTAAGGACATTATTTAATGAGGTAGAACAACTCTTCTCAATTCTCTATGAAATTTTATTACCACCATGTGAGCTTTTTTATTTTTTTTATAGCCGGCCGGTGTGGCCGTGCGGTTCTAGGCGCTTCAACCTGGAACCGCGTGACCGCTACGGGCGCAGGTTCGAATCCTGCCTCGGGCATGGATGTGTGTGATGTCCTTAGGTTAGTTAGGTTTAAGTAGTTCTAAGTTCTAAGGGACTGATGACCACAGATGTTAAGTCCCATAGTGCTCAGAGCCATTTATTTTTTTATAATTTTTAGAATTCTGTTAATTCTAGTGAAGGGTGTTGTTATTTCTAGTTGCTTAAACATTTGTGGAAAGACCTTATATTGTATTCTCTTGTTTCTTCAGCTGCACCAATCAGTTCTATTTTTGCTTTTGTATTTTGAAAGTGACTGTTAAAAATACTTGCAGGTTGTGAATTATTAGTCATCACAATGTCATTCAGTTTACTTCTTGAGGTCTGTTGTTCACTGACTGATTGTTCAGTACCCTCTTCAGAATAATAATATATTAATTATTTTATCTGCTTTAATATTTCTGCGAGGGCCTTTTGTATATTAATTATTTTATCTGCTTTAATATTTCTGCGAGGGCCTTTTGTATTTCTAAACATTTTAATGAATTTCCTTAGAATATGGCAGAATTTTTTAGGACTAAAGTAATGTCGAATCCTAACTTATTCTCACCTTTGTATAAATTTCCCTCTTCCTCTTGCCCGAGATTTTAATCCTTTAGTTATCGATGGTTTACTTGTATTTTTAACTGACTTTTTGGATAACTTTTTAGGAAAGCTACGTTCAAATACTGACACAAATTTACTATGGAACATATTGAATTTCCCATTAGCAGCTCTTTATGTAAATACTTGTTCCAATACTATCCTTTTTAAGTTACTATTAAAAGAATGCACCCTGTTCTCATTAACAAGTCTCATTTCTTTCTTGAAAATGTCTGATGCTGTTACGTGCTATAGTGTTTATTTCCATTAACTGTGCACCATCGACAGATTGTCCATTAACAACTGGATACACATTGTTTCAGCCCAAAGACTATGTATAAAATGTTATCAGTCATGGTCCTGCTATTTTGCTACACACAAACCGAGCGAGGTGGTGCAGTGGTTAACAGCTCACTGGACCCGTACTCCGGAGGACGATGCTTCAAACCCGCTTCCGGCCATCCTGATTTAGTTTTTACGTGATTTCCCTAAATCGAAGCAGGCAAATGCCGGAATGGTTCCCTTGAAAGGGCACGGCCGATTTCCTTCCCCATCCTTGACTCAATCTGAGTTTGGCTCCATCTGTTATGACCTCGAAGTCGAAAGGACGTTAAACCTAATCTTTCTTCTTCCTTCCTGGTGCACACAAGAGGGATAATTAACTACTGAAATCATACTGAAACTCCCAAATAATGTTTCAGTTCTTTTTTGATGTCAGTATCTTTTAAGAAATCTACAATGAAACCTCCACAAACTACTGTTTCTTCTTGTCTGACAGTTAACTCAATAGTGCATCTAGATCCCTCAATAGCCAGAAGTTTCTTAGAGATTATTTAATTACAAGAGTATTTTGCAGTAACAACTCACAAGCATACGCTTCTAGGTTCCGATCTGCACAAAAACGTCTTGTTTCAGCTTCCACATGTGTTGCAGCACACACATTTTACATGTTAACACTACACGTAAACGTAATTTTTATTCCCTCTGCTCCCATTTTATTGCACAATCGCTGAAAAGAAATTGTTTTATGATTTTAGTAAATTTAATTTGCTGAAAGTGACTGTACAGAAGTAAAATTTCATGTGAGTCAATATACGGAAATATTAATATATAGAAATTAGCAGTAGTCGGTTAGAAGACGTCACATCGCAGTATAAAATGCTCGATTGAGATTTCTCAAGTATATTACTTTGAAATATCTCAAAAACCTTTCGGTTTCCAGGCACAAACTTTACTACTAGACTATGAGGTGCATCGATAAGGCATTAATGAAAAACAATTGCAGCTGATATGTGGGAACGTAGATTTACATGGCGTATTTCCGCGTTTTCGGTGTTCGTTGGCAGGCCTCTTGAATGTCTTCTGTCGATCTTTGCTTCTTTATCGTAACATGAGCCGTGCTCATCTTTTCATTTTTGGTGTTCTGCCATGAGTATCTGCTGTTTTCGTGTGTCACAGATATTGAAAGTAAAGAGTGAACCGGATTATTACGGACTGCAGGAGGACAGTGATTAGCGGTAAATAAACTATGAACTCTAAAATTCAACTGATTGAGCAAAGACTATTCCATACACAGCGGACATTAATTCTCTGTACAAACAACGTGAGACCAGCTTTAATGTGACCAGCACTGTAACTAAAATATGAACTATCTTAAGAAAGGAGGTACAAAAATTCCGTTTAAAGTGAGACCTGTACCTACGTGTGATCTTGCACTGTAATTAATTATGTGCCGTAAGTTCAAACTGTGTACATCTTGATAATAAAGTCCTACAATGTTAAAGTTCCGTAGATAAAATCAAGATTACGATAATCGGAACAGTATCAGAAACGCACAGATTGCAAACTGGGGTGTTCTTTTTCAAAAGAAAGATCTTCGAATGCAAGCGTCATCTTCTATTGTCGTTACGGAAAATTAAGAATCCAATAATCAAACAAAATACAGCCAAACAGAAAGACTTTTTGACCGACTGTTAGGGAAAGGAAACTCCCATACGCGCAAAACTGTGTATTAATTCTTCCTCTTTTAAAGTTACTGATATTTGTCTCGCAAAAAATCTTAAATAGCGTATCAGAACATTGTTGATCATATAATGAAAAAAATCTTTTGCAAACCATTTATCTTAAATAATTAATTTTGCCTACTCAAATTATCAAATTCATCATTAATTCATACGTTCATAAACAGTAATAGTTTGACTATAAAGTTATATTACTTTGTAGTTTGTCAACATTGATTTTGTGAGTATATAAACGTAATTCTACTACAGATCATTAATTAATTTCAGCTTTCAACAGAACAGTATTTAAAACCTCTTTTGTTTCGCAATCGATTGCCAAACTGTTTGTGATAAATTGCATCACTAACGTCACTATTACTGTGCACTCCACTAAAATAGCCCACCACCACACTGATATTTTCTTTCTATTAGTTACTCGAAATTTACCCGCAATCTTCATAATACACACACCAGTACGTAGTAATATTCAGCGCAGGTTACAAAATCATGAGGTTACAATTTTGTGAGTAGAAGATATTTCTGAATTTGAAGGGAGTGAACTTGCTGTGGAGTATCTACACTAATCTACGCTAATCTGTCTGGCTTGGTTCTTAGTTCCCAAGACGTGGCGATGATGCTGTCTCTTACAGGTGGTGAACATGCTTTTCGTTGTTGTTTTCTTTTTACATCTTACACGGTTTGTTTAGTTTTACACAGTGTTTCCTGGTAAGCAAGTAAGCTAGTTTATGAGATTTTACTATCATTCAGTGTCTATGGGTAACTAAATGAATGCCACTTAAATATTACGACTTTTTTCTGAGTTTCTGCGGCTGACGAATTGTTTTGCCTGTTTCAGTAAAAATATTGGGTCATTATAAGAAGTGTACACCAAATTAATTTTTTTTGCATCACACTTGAGATAACATACACCCTTATATGGGCTCGGCGTTATCGAAAACGAAACGTTGCGCAGTCTGAACCTAAAATCGTATGCGCCGCCCATTGTGGCCTAGCGGTTCTAGGCGCTCAAGTCCGGAACCGCGCTGCTGCTACGATCGCAGGTTCGAATCCTGCCTCGGGCATGGATGTGTGATGTCCTTAGGTTAGTTCGGTTTAAGTAGTTCTAAGAGTAGGGGACTGATGACCACAGATGTTAAGTCGCATGGGGCTCAGAGCCATTTAAAATCGTATGCTGCGAAAAATGCACGAGCGTAATGCCAGATCTAGGGACATTGATTTATTTATTTTAAGGTCACAACTTTGTTTATGAAAATATACTGTCAGATCACCAACAAGAACCACATTTTATATACATCTTGTCCTTTACACCATACATAAATTGCCTCATCAGAGCCAACCTTACGTCTATCACGTGTTCTTACAACAAAAGCCATGTTACCACTAAAACCAGTGTATCTACATTTGTGTTATAAGCTCCACATAAATTAAAAGTACGATACGTAATGATATCACGATCGTTGAAACGTTCGACGCCACCGATTTCATAAATACTTCCGGAACGTAGAATAACAACAGTCAAACAGCCATCACCATGACTGCATACTCGTGGCCTTCGCCGGTAGCAAGCATCCTCAGTTTTACTAGAGCGCTTGCACAATTTTGGCTTGTCATTTGGCGACAGTCGGTCTACTACACTACTGGCCATTACAATTGCTACACCACGAATATGACGTGCTACAGATGCGAAATTTAACCGACAGGAAGAAGATGCTGTAATATGCAAATGATTAGCTTTTCAGAACATTCACACAAGAGTGGCGCCGGTGGCGACACCTACGGCGTGCTGACACGAGGAAAGTTTCCAACCGATTTCTCATACCCACACAGTAGTTGACCGGTGTTGCCTGGTGAAACGTTGTTGTGATGTCTCGTGTAAGGAGGAGAAATGCGTACCACCACGTTTCCGACTTTGATGAAGGTCGGATTGTAGCCTATCGCGATTGCTATTTACCTTATCGCGACATTGCTACTCGCGTTGGTCGAGATCCAATGACTGTTATCAGAATATGGAATCGGTGGGTTCAGGAGGGTAATACAGAACGCCGTGCTGGATCCCAACGGCCTCGTAACACTAGCAGTCGAGATGACAGGCGTCTTATCCGCATGGCTGTAACGGATCGTTCAGCCACGTCTCGATCCCTGAGTCAACATATGGGGACGTTTGCAAGACAACAACCTTCTGCACGAACAGTTCGACGACGTTCGCAGCAGCATGGACTATCAGCTCGGAGACCATGGCTGCTGTTACCCTTGACGCTACATCACAGACAGGAGCGCCTCCGATGGTGTACTCAACGACGAACCTGGGTGCACGAATGGCAGAACGTCATTTTTTCGGATGAATCCAGGTTCTATTTACAGAATCATGATGGTCTCATCCGTGTCTGGCGACATCGCGGTGAACGCACATTGTAAGCGTGTATTCGTCATCGCCATACTGGCGTATCACCCGGCGTGATGGTATGGGGTGCCATGTGTTACACGTCTCGGTCATCTCTTGTTCGCATTGACGGCACTTTGAACAGTTTACGTTTCATTTCAGATGTGTTACGACCCGTGGCTCTACCCTTCATTCGATCCCTGCGAAACCCTACAGAATGGTTCAAATGGCTCTGAGCACTATGGGACCTAACTTCTGTTGTCATCAGTCCCCTAGAACTTAGAACTACTTAAACCTAACTAACCTAGGGACATCACACACATCCATGCCCGAGGCAGGATTCGAACCTGCGACCGCAGCGGTCGCGTGGTTCCAGACTGCAGCGCCTAGAACCGCTCCTCCACTCCGGCCGGCCGAAACCCTACATTTCAGCAGGATAATGCACGACCGCATGTTGCAGGTCCTGTACGGGCCTTTCTGGATACAGAAAATGTTCGAATGCTGCCCTGGCCAGCACATTCTCCAGATCTCTCACCAACTGAAAACGGTTGGTCAATGGTGGCCGAGCAACTGGCTCTTCACAATACGCCAGTTGTTCATGAACTGTGGTATCGTGTTGAAGCTGCATGGACAGCTGTACCTGTACACGCTATCCAAGCTCTGTTTGATTCAATGCCCAGGCGTATCAAGGGCGTTATTACGGCCATAGGTGGTTGTTCTGGGTACTGATTTCTCAGGATCTATGGACCCAAATTGCGTGAAAATGTAATCACGTGTCAGTTCTAATATAATATATTTGTCCAATGAATACCCGTTTGTCATCTGCATTTCTTCTTGGTGTAGACATTTTAATGGCCAGTAGTGTACTTTATCCCTCTGATATGTTCCTACTTTACGCCAATTCATCCTTGTTTACTAATGCTGTAGAGATTAGCACAGAGGTTTGAGAAATACGCCATTCGGACTGGTAATACTAGCTGCAGCGGGAGCCACAGTGGAACTTTCCACCAGCGTAACAGCCGTTCCAGAGCGCCGCAATCGAGCGGTCAGCGCCGGTGCGCGGCATCAGCTGCGCCGGCGGGCAGCGCAATTTGCCGGCGTGGCTTGCCACGGCCACGCACCACGCACCACGCACGTCCGGCCAGCGCAGCCCGGCGCCACGCCGGCCGTAGGAGGGGCGTGACCCGCTGCAGCCGCGGGCCCACACCGGCTGCGGCTGCGGCTGCGGCGCCGGCGCGCCTCGTCAGTTGTAATACGTTCAGCGGCGTGGCGACCAAAAACAAGGCCTCTGGAGAACACAAGTGCTAATTTGCGTTGGGCCGCGATGATTCAAAATTTCTGATATCTCTACGGGATGAACATCAACAAAACCGGCAAACGCATTCCTGACTGGAAATGTCCTATGAACGTGTGCCCGGAAATGGACGGCGTGCGTTCAACGACAACAAATCGTTCCTGAACACAGTACAGATCCGTATCGCATCCATGTCACAACAGATGTTCAAAGTGGCTCCCATGGGATGCAGTGTATGCGTTCACATGTCGCTTCATGCATTCCGGCACTCTTTCGCACTTTCTGCCGTCTCTCCGAATAGCGTCACAGCCATCGTGAACACACTGTTGAAGGGTCTGCACATCAGGAATTGCTCAGATGTAAAATTCCAGGAGGTTTAAGTCCAGTGATCTATCACGAAATGCTACAGGGCTTCCGCTTCCAGTCCAACGTCAAATGAAGATGTTGTTGACGTTTCCACGAACTGTAATGCGGAAGTCGGGTGGTGCACCGTCATGCAGAAACACATAACATCTCGTACTGCCAAAGGCACATTCTAAAGCAGCCCTGTCGCAGCACTCCGTAAAAAGTCCAGGTACGTTATTCCGTCGATGTGTTGTAGAATAATAATCGGTCGAAGTATGTGGTCGCCAACAATTCGTGCCCACACATTGATGCTGGACCGATGCTGATGAGGCACCGCAACCATTCCCCGAGGACTATCTGTAGCCCGCAGATGAGGATTATACAGACTGACGATGCCGGCTCTGGTAAAGGTTGCTTCGTCGGTAAAGAGGACTGATGGCAGAAACCCCACAATTGCAAAATCCATTGACAAAATCTTTCCCGTAGAGGAAAATCCGCTGCTGATAATTCTTGCCCTCGTTGTAGTTGATATGGCCGGCCGGTGTGGCCGAGCGGTTGTAGGCGATTGAGTCTGGAACCCCGCGACCGCTACGGTCGCAGGTTCGAATCCCGCCTCTGGCATGGATGTGTGTGATGTCCTTAGTTAGGTTTAAGTAGTTCTAAGTTCTAGGGGACTGATGACCTCAGATGTTAAGTCCCATAGTGCTCAGAGCCCTTTGAAACATTTTGAGCAGTTGATAGGGATAGTAGCAGGATGGAGATAATCGTACTTTGGCTTACACCACTTACACCGTGTTGACGGGCCACTTGCCTCGAGCTTCTGCTAAGGTTTGTCTCAATATTCTGTACAACCCGGTCCTCCAGATATGGTGTATCCAAAGTCAGACGTCTTCCTGCACGTTTGTCTGTCTAACAGGACACGTGATGTTGTGGGATGCAGTTGGTGTCTGTGTAGCCTTGCTGTCTCTCGACCGTTTCCATCAGCTTTCCTGTACACGAACACCATTCCGGCCTGTTAACGACGTAAATACCAAACAATTCTACTGCTTACAGTACGCTGTACAATCACATAGCCTGCAACTCACAGGAAACACACTGCACGTGTTTAGAGCAACGGTCAGTTCTCAACGCCGTCTACCGAGTCAACTAGGTATTTCCGGGCATATGTTCGCAGGACCTACTTCCGCCCAATTCCAGTCATGAATCCGTCCCTGCAGTCTCTCAGTTTTACTAATGTTCACACTATATAAGGGTGACATTGTGTCAACTGATGGGGGCGATCTGTGTTCTTACAGTATTCATAAAAAATCAGGTTCGACAAGATCGCTTGTAAATCATTTTATTGATTACTAGTTTCGACACATCTGTTCTATCATCATCGGATCTGAAAGATATATACAGTGAACTTCACGAACTTGCAAGCCACATAGTGATGTTCTGTCACTTTACAATATAAAGCAGCAACGAGCATCAGCAGGTCAAAAAGAAAGTACCACATATATAAAATATAAATCATGTCGTGTAAGTCCTAGCCCACCCGTTCACTGAACACCCCAATGGCTACTGAACTAGTACGGCATTTGTACCGATAAGTCTGTATACAGTTGTTTAGATTGTTGTACTCGGTAATCGATATACAGGGTGTTACAAAAAGGTACGGCCAAACTTTAAGGAAACATTCCTCACACACAAATAAAGAAAAGATGTTATGTGGGCATGTGTCCGGAAACGGTTAATTTCCATGTTAGAGCTCATTTTAGTTTCGTCAGTATGTACTGTACTTCCTCGATTCACCGCCAGTTGGCCCAATTGAAGGAAGGTAATGTTGACTTCGGTGCTTGTGTTGACATGCGACTCATTGCTCTGCAGTACTAGCACCAAGCACATCAGTACGTAGCATCAACAGGTTAGTGTTCATCACGAACGTGGTTTTGCAGTCAGTGCAATGTTTACAAATGCGGAGTTGGCAGATGCCCATTTGATGTATGGATTAGCACGGGGCAATATCCGTGGCGCGGTACGTTTGTATCGAGACAGATTTCCAGAACGAAGGTGTCCCGACAGGAAGACGATCGAAGCAATTGATCGGCGTCTTAGGGAGCACGGAACATTCCAGCCTATGACTCGCGACTGGGGAAGACCTAGAACGACGAGGACACCTGCAATGGACGAAGCAATTCTTCGTGCAGTTGACGATAACCCTAATGTCAGCGTCAGAGAAGTTGCTGCTGTACAAGGTAACGTTGACCACGTCACTGTATGGAGAGTACTACGGGAGAACCAGTTGTTTCCGCACCATGTACAGCGTGTGCAGGCACTATCAGCAGCTGATGGGCCTCCACGGGTGCACTTCTGCGAATGGTTCATCCAACAATGTGTCAATCTTCATTTCACTACAAATGTTCTCTTTACGGATGAGGTTTCATTCCATTGCGATGAAATTGTAAATTTTCACAATCAACATGTGTGGGCTGACGAGAATCCGCACGCAATTGTGCAATCACGTCATCAACACAGATTTTCTGTGAACGTTTGGGCAGGCATTGTTGGTGATGTCTTGATTGGGCCCCATGTTCTTCCACCTACGCTCAATGGAGCACGTTATCATGATTTCATGTGGGATACGCTACCTGTGCTGCTAGAACATGTGCCTTTAGAAGTACGACACAACATGTGGTTCATGCACGATGGAGCTCCCGCACATTTCAGTCGAAGTGTTCGTACGCTTCTCAACAACAGATTCGGTGACCGATGGATTGGTAGAGGCGGACCAATTCCATGGCCTCCACGCTCTCCTGACCTCAACCCTCTTGACTTTCATTTATGGGGGCATTTGAAAGATATTGTCTACGCAACCCCGGTACCGAATGTAGAGACTCTTCGTGCTCGTATTGTGGATGGCTGTGATACAATACGTCATTCTCCAGGGCTGCATCAGCGCATCAGGGATTCCATGCGACGGAGGGTGGATGCATGTATCCTCGCTAACGGAGGACATTTTGAACATTTCCTGTAACAAAGTCTTTGAAGTCACGCTGGTACGTGCTGTTATTGGGTTTCCATTCCATGGTTAATGTTATTTGAAGAGAAGTAATAAAATGAGCTCCAACATGGAAAGTAAGTGTTCCCAGACACATGTCCACATAACATATTTTCTTTCTTTGTGTGTGAGGAATGTTTCCTGAAAGTTTGGCCGTACCTTTTTGTAACACCCTGTAGAGTCGCATAACTGTCAAACTACATGTGCCACAATACAAATTCTTTCCTCGCTCCTATCTCATTAGAAATTCTTTTGATAGAATTAGGTGACATTTTTAAATTATAAATTTATGATAAATTATATTTTGAAAATACACGATGTTATTTTCCTGAATTCAAATTTACGATAAAAACATAGTCCAGGTCATTTATCTACAGACAGTATATGCATCGACACCAGTTGACAGAAGCCCATAACTATGATAACTTTATGCAAAATAATATAGGTCACAGTCGCACGGTGGACTGAATACAAAGTATTGTGAAGCGAGTGGTATAAATTCAATATGGTGCCTATAAACTCGGTATGGTAAAATGTGAATGTCGTGTGACTAGGGCCTCCCGTCGGGTAGACCGGTCGCCGGGTGCAAGTCTTTCGATTTGACACACTTCGGCGACTTGTGCGTCGATGGGGATGCCATGATGATGATGAGGACAATACAACACCCAGTCCCTAAGCGGAGAAAATCTCCGACCCAGCCGGGAATCGAACCCGGGCCCTTAGGATGGACATTCTGTCGCGCTTACCACTCAGCTACCGTGGGCGGACAATTCAGTATCTTGCCTATGATTGTAAATTACTGAAAATATAACAATATGGCTCAAAGTTCTCAGCAATCAACGTAGCATCTTTGTCACACACTTGGTCATTCACTTTACCTTACCAAGCTCACTCACTTTCTTTCGTATTTGTTTATATCTACTTTTTATTGATTTTTCATGGGTTATAAATTCACTGCCAAATACTCCTCTTATAGACGTATGCTAATGTAGCCGAATTTTGGATAAAATGATATCACATTAATCTGTTTGCGATGGGTACAAAACAACGCCAATACATCAAGGGAAAAGAAACAAAATTTTCTATTATCCTGCTACTTTTAAGTCAATATCGAACTTACAACGGTCAGTTTGTGATACCTATTGCTGATTCACGGAAAGGAAGAAAGCTTAGAAGAGGTTAATAATCAAAATAACAGTAGTGGACTGTAACACAACAGCAAAGAATAAACCAATCCATAATTCCATGGAACCGGAAAACCACAACCAATAAGAAAGAAGAGACGGAAAGGAAATGACTGGACAGCGTTAGATAAGAAAGATGAAAGGGACGTTAACTACTGAGCCAAGATTATTTATAATATAGAAACAGTCCCTTGCAGGAAATAATTTCTGTTTACAGTGACTTACAAGAAGAGAACACTTAACCGTAATATCCATGTATGTAAACACACACGTTTACTTTTACGGATATCGATCAATATAAAATGGATACTGGTATACTGTTTAATTCACTTTATTTCATGCATTGTAAATAACATCTCGATCGCACATCGGCAATGGGCTGTATACCATTGAAACTGTTCATAACACAGCTATACAGTAATTTGTTTTCCACAACCATTGCCCCCTAGACCACGCTGTTATATCCATGTTTAGTCGATTGAACAGTTGTGACTTGTTATCACTTACTTTATTATTTCACATATATAGCCTGTTTACGGTTTATCATACATGTTGGCTAATATATTTTAAATGGGTGTAACTGGAGGATGTATTCATGAACTACTCTAAATGTCAAAAGTACGTGCGCTAAAATTGATTTTATAAGCAATGTCGTCTATCTTGCTTATAAATATAGCATCTACGAGTCTAACATTGTAGCTAGTTGTTTGAACTCTTGCTACCTAACGATGTACTAGTTTTACTTTTGTATCATTTTTGAGCTTTGTCCGACTTATTATAAAGGGCGGCGCAGATAAAAGTAGCCCGTGTAAGTATAAAGGAAATGCAGTGTAACTGTCAGAAGCGAACAGCTGAAATGGACTTACCATTTGTTTACAATGAAAAGTACAGAGAAAAATACATTTACAGAACATGATAAAAGTGACCCCCTGCAGCATCAATACACAGCTGTACACGTCTAAGCTTATTCAGATGCATCCGGCGTAATGTTCAGATATCGATGGTGGCAACTTTACGGATGATGTTGTCTTTCAGTGTTGTATGTGGATTTGTTTATATATTATGTTCTTCATATTATTTTAAAAACATTAACAACTGTATACCGCCGGCCGCGATGGTCTCGCGGTTCTAGGCGCGCAGTCCGGAACCGTGCGACTGCTACGGTCGCAGGTTCGAATCCTGCCTCGGGCATGGATGTGTGTGATGTCCTTAGGTTAGTTAGGTTTAAGTAGTTCTAAGTTCTAGGGGACTAATGACCACAGCAGTTGAGTCCCATAGTGCTCAGAGCCATTTGAACTGTGTACCAATAAGATTGTAACAATGAGAAGCCTCTGCTGTTAGATTCAGAAGCATCTGACCTACCTTACATTTCAAGGCGGTGGGTTACTTTGTACTGTTAATGAATGAAATGAAATGTTTCTCTTCAAGTACCCACACAGGAAAAAATCACAGGTTGTTATATCGGCGAATGTGGTGGCCATAAGTGTTTGCAGATAGTTCGTTCCTCAGCGATGACGTCGTGGACTCGTTCCAGGGATACCTTAGATGTGTGGCATGTTGCCCATGTTGTGATTTGAGCACAAAATGGTTGAAAAAATTCCATATATGCAACCGTGTTGAGGGTACTGTCAAAAAATAGCCGTCCAGTGATGAGCATTCCTCTTAAACCGCACCAAACACCGATTTTTTCATCATGGAGTGGTTGTTGACTTATAGTGTTAAGGTAATCCGCTCTCCAGTACCTCGTGTTCTGTGAATTCACAAGACCGCAAAGATGAAAGCATGCTTCATCACTCACGGTGTACTGTAAAGAGGCTAGTAAACCATCATTGATGTTATTCAGAAGCCACTTGCAACCATCTATGCGTTTCTGACTGTAATCATCCCGTAATTGCTGCACAACTGTGACAATAAATGGCTTCCAATTAAGACTTTTCAGTATCGGCTGGCAACTCCTCTCCTGAAATGCGCCTGTTGGGACTCTGGATAATTCTTCGGTGAGTGTTTGCAATAACTTATAGTGTGCGAACTAAAGGAATTTTCTGTTTTCCATTTTGCACAGATCCGTAGGTGTGCCAGTTTTTATACAGACACTGCATTGCTCTCTTTGCTGGTAGTCCTCTATCCGGATACTTGACCCAGAAAATTTCGTGTCCTCCTTAATCAAAAAAATTGAAATGCTGAGAGAAGGACGCTTACAATCGATTATTGCATTAAACTACCCATTGTTGTAGCTCTTTACTTCAGAGGTTGAAAACTGCATTCACATTCAAAGGAGAGGCGGGATAGTTTTAAATGTGCCATCCTTTACAATGTAACAATTCATCAC
Source organism: Schistocerca nitens (assembly GCF_023898315.1). Lineage (NCBI taxonomy): Eukaryota > Metazoa > Arthropoda > Insecta > Orthoptera > Acrididae > Schistocerca > Schistocerca nitens. The sequence goes on along the minus strand of NC_064617.1, from coordinate 702,795,403 downwards.
AGCCTACTCTCTCATGGAGAACGCTCTACTCCGCCAGGCTGGTTAAAAACAAAATAGGATCCAACATTGGCGTCCCAACAGGGGAAGTGATGAATGACAGTCCCTACACAACAAAGCTCCTGGTCCACCAAGGCTGACTGGTACAGTGAGCGATAGCTTTACAGTGGTGTGTGATGCCTACTGTCTATGATATACCTGCACATTAGCAGCGTACTCAACCTCCACACTTTCTCCAACTGTCACCCACCTAACTTTACCTACTGTGCAGCCACTCGTACACTATGTGATCAGAAGTATCCCGACACCTGGTTGAAAATGACTTACAAGTTCGTGGCGCTATCCATCGGTAATGCTGGAATTCAGTATGGTGTTGGCCCACCCTTAGCGTTGAGGACAGCTTCCACTCTCGCAGGCATTCGGTCGATCAGTTGCTGGAAGGTTTCTCAGGGAATGGCAGCCCATTCTTCATGGGGTGCTGCACTGAGGAGAGATATCGATGTCGGATGGTGAGACCTGGCACGTAGTCGGTGTTCTGCAGGATTCCGGTCAGGACTCTGTGCAGGCCAGTCCATTACAGGAATGTTACTGTCGTGTAACCACTCCGCCACAGGCCGTGAATTATGAGCAGGTGCTCGATCGTGTTGAAAGATGCATTTGCCATTCACAAATTACAGTGGGAAGGATAAAGGGGCTTGAAACATCAATGTAGGCCTGTGCTGTGATAGTGCCACGCAAAACAACAAGCGGTGCAGGCCTCCTCCATGAGAAACACGACCACACCAGAACACCACCGCCTCCGAATTTTACTGTCGGCACTACACACGCTGGCAGATGACGTTCACCGAGCATTCGCCATACCCACACCCTGCCATCCGATCGCCACATTGTATACCGTGATTCGTCACTCCACACAACGTTTTTCCACTGTTAAATCGACCAATGTTTACGCTCCTTACACCAATCGAGGCGTCGTTTGGCGTTTACCGGCGTGATGTCGAATGACCACTTATTACCATGAGGTCGCTTCGACGGGTTGACACACACACACACAAGTTGCACTACACGAATATCACGGTCAATTCAACTAAAACTCGCTGAATCTAGTCCTTCACGTGGTTGGTACTGTCGCGACCACATCCTTCCGTCAGATAGTGCATGTGTGTCGCCAGCTGCCGGGCGAATACTGGCTGTCCGGCTTTCACTGCTGCTCCGTCCCAACTCAACTCGCTCGACACACTACGACCCGGAAATACTAGAGGCCGCTCCAAAGATGCTACCACAGTACGCGCTATCGATAAGCGCTGCTGCTGCCACTCACGGACACACAAGGCGAGCAAACGTAGTGGCGCCAGTGCACACACTAAGAAAACGAGACGCCACTGTCGCTATTACAAGATGCCAAGCTATGAACGGCATCAACGCGAGCCGCACACGGCTGAGAAACCTCGCGTACAGACGCGTGACACAATTGGCACCCTATCACCCGAGCACGTTCGAAGTCCGTGAAACCCACGGAGCGCCCCATTCTGCTCTCTCACGATGTCTAATGACCAATGAGGTCGCTGATATGGAGTACCTGGCAGCAGGTGGCAGCACAATGAACCTAATATGAAAAACGTATGTTTTGGGGAGCGTCCGGACACTTTTGAACACATAGTGTATGTTGTTCGTGGAGGAAGTGAATGTTTGACATACTAAAGAATATAATATTGTTCTGTTTAAAATTACGTACATTCTTGAGGTGCGCTGGTCTCTATAAAACCTTCTTACAAACACTTACAGACAACATCACTTCCGTACTATGTGACTCAGAATCCACTGTGGTGGTAGCCGTGTGGTAGTGCCCCTCTGTGGGGGACTTACACCACTGGTTCAACCTTCCGTCCAGTTCAGAGTGATAATAAATATTGTCACAAAAAGTCTAAGCCCATTGCGCTCTCACGAGTATAATGCTCTTTTTGCAACGCGGGTTTTCGCTACACAATGACAGGATATTTTCCAAGTGAACGATACAGAACTGCACCGTCTTGCCCCACTGAAGTCCCACAATTGAAATTAATAACAGTCGCAACCAACAGGTTATCATCGATCGTTGGTTGACCGTGAAAGTGAGGTACAGCAGCAGAAGCAAGCATAGCAGACGACTTACTATGGGCGGCGGCATCCATGTCGTTGTGCAGGTCTAATTAATTATTATAAAACTGAACAATCTACGCGCAAGCGGCAGCACACACCCTGGCTCTGTTTGAGTAATACGCAAGCTTATTTATGAGATTTGACCTAGCAACGCTGACGCCCATCCGTCCCGTTCGCCGCCAGAGCCCTTGTGTTTCAGTTTTTGTTCGCCTAGACCGTGGCTGTGTTCGGCCGCCTCCTTGCTCGTACGTGTCACTGACACCCCGCTCGGCTCACTCCAGAAGCATTTGCCACCACACCATCCGCGCCGGCAGGCATCAGCCCCGATATCAAACTGTATTCCAAATAAATGAAAACATGTTCCACGGGAAGCTGTAATGTACACGATCTTTATTTAAATCGTGTGATTAATTTCGACGACTTGTCATTTCCAAACAGATATGCAATATTACGTATTACATGTCGTAATTGTTAAATTAGTTTTCACTGCATGTGAAAAGTAGACGTTATATTCCATCCTAATACTACGTGTAAGTAGGCTGTTTAGGTTTTTTTATTGGTAACGCCACCTCTGTATGAAACTCACTGGCTGTGCTGTGTGCAGTCTGTGGCTGCTTTGCATTGTTGTAATACTCGCCATTGTAGTGTTAGGCAGCTGGCTGTGAACAGCGCGTAGCGTTGCGCGGTTGGAGGTGAGCCGCCAGCAGTGGTGGATGTGGGGAGAGAGATGGCGGAGTTTTGAAATTTGTCATGAACTGCTATATTTATATATGATGATATCAAGGTAAATACATTGTTTGTTCTCTATTAATATCTTTCATTTGCTAACTATCCCTATCAGTAGTTAGTGCCTTCCATAGTTTGAATCTTTTATTTAGCTGGCAGTAGTGGCGCTTGCTGTATTGCAGTAGTGGGAGTAACGAAGATTTTTGTGAGGTAAGTGATTTAGTGATTTGTGAAAGGTATAGTTTAATGTTAGTCAGGGCCATTCTTTTGAAGGGAATTCTGAAAGTCAGATTGCGTTGCGCTAACAAAATATTGTGTGTCAGTTTAAGCACAGTCGTGTAAAATTGTTTAAAAGGGGACGTTTCATACGTTTTACGTATAGTGGAAAATAATTTGCCAATAGTCACATGTAATATATAATATTACACACGTGCTTGAAAATGACAGGTCGTCAAAATTAGCTAATCGCAGTATTTAAATAAAGATTAATTCTGATTCTCCCATTTTCATTAAACTCGCTGTAACTTCTGTTTCGTTGTTCGCACAGCAACCTCGTTTGCTCCTACAATAATCGATTACTCTTACTTACAGACGTTACAGCAAAAGTAATCCTAAGCTATAGTGTAGACAGTCGTACTCATCACACTGCCACGTTTGAACGTGTCTGTCAAATTACTATATGTAAATGGTACACATATTGCTACCCTAGCATCGTGTTGTAGCCGACTTTACTTAAGACCACACGCAGTACCAGAAATTAGTTTGCACTCGTTTGTTGCTCTCAACAGATGACTAGGATTAGTATACGCAGTTTTTTAACATGGAGGGCTTTTATAAATGGTAAAATCTCCATAGAAGCTTCAGTGTTTTTGTGGATTCAATGTAAACATTTGTTGTACTAATGAAAGTATACGTATCCTTCATTGAGCATTTGAAAATGATGTGTTATCTAAATGCGTAAGACGTGTATTCAATAAATAGTGTGGCTAAGACAATTTGAAACGTTAAGTGCAACATGGCCGCTACGCTCATACTGCCTTTTTGCAGATCATTATAGAAGAGAAGGTTCAAATATAGGCTAGCTAACGTTTTACACAATATCATTTTTCTGTTAATGATTAAATTATTGAAGAAACCCTAGGACGGTACAATAGCATGTGCCCTCCGGAGTTATGGGGGATTAAACAATTAAAAACATATTTTTTATTTTAAATAATTTATTTAAAAACCAATTTGAAAAACCCCGATTTTTTTCCTTGGGTCCAAATATGGGGCACCTTCAACATGAAGGGAAAAATATTTAAAACAAGTTTTAAGTGCACGTTTATTTGCAATAATGACAAAATAAACGCCACTGCACATCTCTGCACACTCAGTATGGGCCCACAAACGGTACTGGATACACCGAATTCAGATTTCTCCGTTGGCGTCAGCTGAAAATGGGTTGCCGCAGAATACACAGGAAACTTCTGTCCCAGAAGGCGTGCAGTCTTCAGAGAGCACGAAATAACTTTCATCGTCGTCTAGGATAGGCTCATCCTCATTTGATAATTCGTCATACGAAGATAGGCCTAAATTCTTTTTCTTCCGTAGATTTTTTTTATTTCTCTTGCCTTCTGTATTTGACGTTTGCTTCAATTTTTGATCTGGAAAAGCTGGCTGTCACTTCATCTTCAGTGACCCGTCCAAGGAACTTGTGAGCTCTTCTTTGTACGATGAGCAGATTTCCGACCTCTATTGTTTGTTTTCATTGCGGTTGTGGGTGGTGGGAAAAGGTCAAAATGGCTAACAGGAGTCGAAGTTTCACGTTGTGCATGTGATGACGAGGGAACGAGCAGAGGAAATTTAGAAAACGTTCCTGGCTGAGGAGAGGATAACCTGAAATTGTTGGTCGGTTTACCGTTGGAGGCTCTGTGTTATCCGTTCGCGACGAACCTGATAGGCGAGATGAATGGCGATTCAGGAAAAGATCTCCCCAACACCCACCAGCTACATAGCTACATTATTGGCGAATGGTGCGTTAATGGCAGTCCTCTCTGCTAAAACAGACGCCATTCGTTTCAAATCGGATAAAGCATATCTGAAAAGACCTTTTCTCCATTGTCAACAAATAAGGAACAAGCTCTTCTTCCAGACTTGGTCCTGAACCAGAATGCCTACTTAACTCTGGTAGCAGTGGATCCCAGCAGTCGAAGTAACGTAGGTTTGCTTACATAAAGTCTGCAGGGTGGAGCGACGCACATCATAGACTTTTGCAGCCCCTTGAGTTCCCATTTCCTTCGCCCTCACAGAAATGATGGCTTCAGCATCTTCAACGGATTCCACGCCTTCCTTTAGTTTTTAGACTGGTATTTAGGCTTGTTAAGTGGCTTCCTGAAAAACAAATCTTCAGTATATTTCAACTAAAATTATAAAAATATAAATTGGTCCAAATATGGGCTACCCCATAATTAGACCCTTCATGGTAGTGCTTGGTAGATCACACTGTGGTTCCTGCAAAATAGCCTAAAGGGCATTACGAAATAGAGACAGAACAATGAAAACTGGGAAACAGATACGTCAACATATCAGCAATACAGTTCTTCTAACGAATGACATGCAGTGCAAAGTCAAATTCTAAAGAAAATGGTTAAGCGCATACCTGTCTACAGAGTGTTACAAAAAGGTACGGCCAAACTTTCAGGAAACATTCCTCACACACAAATAAAGAAAAGATGTTACGTGGACATGTGTCCGGAAACGCTTAATTTCCATGTTAGAGCTCATTTTAGTTTCGTCAGTATGTACTGTACTTCCTCGATTCACCGCCAGTTGGCCCAATGGAAGGAAGGTAATGTTGACTTCGGTGCTTGTGTTGACATGCGACTCATTGCTCTACAGTACTAGCATCAAGCACATCAGTACGTAGCATCAACAGGTTAGTGTTCATCACGAACGTGGTGTTGCAGTCAGTGCAATGTTTACAAATGCGGAGTTGGCAGATGCCCATTTGATGTATGGATTAGCACGGGGCAATAGCCGTGGCGCGGTACGTTTTTATCGAGACAGATTTTCAGAACGAAGGTGTCCCGACAGGAAGACGTTCGAAGCAATTGATCGGCGTCTTAGGGAGCACGGAACATTTCAGCCTATGACTCGCGACTGGGGAAGACCTAGAACGACGAGGACACCTGCAATGGACGAGGCAATTCTTCGTGCAGTTGACGATAACCCTAATGTCAGCGTCAGAGAAGTTGCTGCTGTACAAGGTAACGTTGACCACGTCACTGTATGGAGAGCGCTACGGGAGAACCAGTTGTTTCCGTACCATGTACAGCGTGTGCAGGCATTATCAGCAGCTGATTGGCCTCCACCGGTAAACTTCTGCGAATGGTTCATCCAACAATGTGTCAATCCGCATTTCAGTGCAAATGTTCTCTTTACGGATGAGGTTTCATTCCAACGTGATCAAATTGTAAATTTTCACAATCAACATGTGTGGGCTGACAAGAATCTGCACGCAATTGTGCAATCACATCATCAACACAGATTTTCTGTGAACGTTTGGGCAGGCATTGTTGGTGATGTCTTGATTGGGCCCCATGTTCTTCCACCTACGTTCAATGGAGCACGTTATCATGATTTCATACGGGATACTCCACCTGTGCTGCTAGAACATGTGCCTTTAGAAGTACGACACAACATGTGGTTCATGCACGATGGAGCTCCTGCACATTTCAGTCGAAGTGTTCGTACGCTTCTCAACAACAGATTCGGTGACCGATGGATTGGTAGAGGCGAACCAATTCCATGGGCTCCACGCTCTCCTGACCTCAACCCTCTTGACTTTCATTTATGGGGGCATTTGAAAGATCTTGTCTACGCAACCCCGGTACCAAATGTAGATACTCTTCGTGCTCGTATTGTGGACGGCTGTGATACAATACACCATTCTCCAGGTCTGCATCAGAGCATCAGGGATTCCATGCGACGGAGGGTGGATGCATGTATCCTCACTAACGGAGGACATTTTGAACATTTCCTGTAACAAAGTCTTTGAAGTCACGCTGGTACGTTCTGTTGCTGTGTGTTTCCATTCCATGGTTAATGTGATTTGAAGAGAAGTAATAAAATGAGCTCTAACATGGAAAGTAACCGTTCCCGGACACATGTCCACATAACATATTTTCTTTCTTTGTGTGTGAGGAATGTTTCCTGAAAGTTTGGCCGTACCTTTTTGTAACACCCTGTATAGAGTGCAGGCGACAGAACCGAGGTTTTTGCGCGCAAAATCTCACTGCAGCCAAACAATATGTGTTCGCACAACCAACGGTTTACTGTCGTCCTCGCAGGTGGTAGAGGGCACACTTACACGCGCCACGGCCAAGTTGTAGCACTTTCTACGCCTCCACGCTTCCTAGCCCCTTTTTTGATCACTGCCCATATTTGGACCTTATCCTCTAATATGCATGGGTCCTACCGAAGAGAAGTGCAGCTTAATGAATAGAAATCACAGTTAAAATGAAAATCCTGAATATCAGTTTATATAAAGTTTGAAAACAGAAGTTTGAGATTAAATCTACGATCTGTAAGGGTTCAAGTGAAAATGCAAATGTGAAGAACTCAGGACGTTCCAAAAAGCACAGTGGATCTGTGTCTGGAGGTACAGTATCTCGCGCACACATTCCCAGTCTGAACACAAATAACGTGAATGATCAAAATGGCTCAATGCTGGCTCCTACCGAAATGAGAAATTAGCAGTGTCCTGTATAGGAGGCTCATGTTGTTATAAAAGCCAAATGTAAAGCTACCTTTATAATAAACGAGATACACCGTCACTGATTGTAAAGTAGAGCTTGGCACAGATAGCGCTGGAAGCATTGCAACATTGCTTAAATATTACCAGTTTATGCTAGTTTTGAAAAATATGAGCATAAATCTCTTTCATGTAACATTTTTCCACGCAACGGCCAAACACGTCAAGCATCTGCATGCCGACTTGGGTAAGTATTCTCCTCTGTGCGTGGTTGGTCAGTAAAATTTTCTGTATCATCAAGTTCATCAGACAGGCAGAACTATCTAACACTTACAAGATAACAGGATTCCCCAAGTTCTTGTCAAAGGAGTATTTTTTCTAGATACACCACATAGTATAGACACAAGAATTATAACATTGTGTCCGTAATATAGGTCTTATGGTATCCACTGGACTTCCTGCATCAATCAAAGACTTCCGGATTACATACAGCCTTCGTTATTCTGTCCTATAACCAGTGGGTCCGGCATTTTGAAATGCAGCGTCGCTACAATAATCAGCCCATGAGCACGACGACATCACACCTCCCGCAGAAGCCGGTCATCGGAATGTAAACAGGGCAGCACTGCCGGTTATCTACACACTAGCGTCACCACACTCAACCCATTATCGCCGCTTGTTATCCAGTGAACGCCATCTGCTGTATATAGTTACTACTGGCCTGGACTTGGTACTTGGAATTTTTTGTTTGTGTTTTGCTTACTGTTGATATCCCAGACAGCTGTTGTGATCTGTATCTACCTGCACATTTCGTAACGCATCTTACTGAGTGTAACGGAAATTACTTTTGGTACAGATGTAGTCTCAGATCACAATTTAGTAGTGATGAAGATTAGTTGAAGTTTAAGAGATTAGTCAGGAAGAATCGATGCACAAAGCTATGGAATACAAAAGTACTACGGATTGAAGTGGTACACTTGAAGTTTTCTAAGGCTATAGATACTGCGATAAGGAATAGCTAAGTAAGCAGTTCAGTAGAAGAGGAATGAATCTCTCTAGAAAGTGCAATCATAGAAGTTGGAAAGAAAACTGTCGGTACAAAGAAGGTAACTGAGAAGGAACCATGGGTAACAGAAGAAACCAAATGATTGTCGGAAGAATTAAATCAGCACGTAGTAAACTCAAACAACCATCCCTTAAAATAAAAGCAGGGGCAGTAACATTAAAAGTGCAGTGGGAATTCCACTTTTGAATGCAGAGAAGAGAGCGGATAGGTGGAAAGAAAGCACTGAAGGCTTCTGTGAGGGGAAGGATTTGTCTGATGACGCAGTGGGAATTCCACTGTTGAATGCAGAGAAGAGAGCGGATAGGTGGAAAGAAAGCATTGAAGGCTTCTGTGAGGGGAAGGATTTGTCTGATGACGTGATAGAAGAAGAAACAGATCGACTATTAGAATCAGATTTTAAAAGAGCTCTGGAGGACTTACGATCACATAAGCCAGAAGGGATGGATAACGATTCCATCAGAATTTCTAAAAATCATTGGGGGAAGTGGCAACAAAACGATTATTCACGTTGGTGTGTACAATATATGAATCTGACGACATACCATCTGAACTTTTGGAAAAGCATCATCCGCGCAGTTCCGAAGACAGCACGGTCCGAAAGTGCGAGAATTATAGAACAATCAGCTCATGCATCAAAGCCGCTGACGGGGATAATGTACAGAAGAATTGAAAAGAGAATTGAGCATGTATTAGATGACGATCAGTTGGGCTTTAGGAAAGTTAAAGACGTCAGGAAGGCATTTCTAACACTGTGGCTCATAATGAAAGCAAGATGGTTCAAATGGCTCTCAGCACTATGGGACTTAACATCTGAGGTTATCAGTCCCATAGAACTTAGAACTACTTAAAGCGAACTAAACTATGGACATCACACACATCCATGCCCGAGGCAGGATTCGAACCTGCGACCGTAGCGGTCGCGCGGTTCCAGACTGAAGCGCCTAGAACCGCTCGGCCACTTCGGTCGGCATGAAAGCAAGACTAAAGAAAACTCAAGACATGTTCATAAGATTCGTCGCCCTGGAAAATGCTGCAAGATGTTCGAAATTCTGAGAGAAATGAGGGTAAGCTGTAGGGAAAGACGGGTAACATACAATAGGTATAAGAAAGGGAATAATAAGAATGGAATACCAAGAACGAAGTGCTCATATTAAAAAGAGTGTATGATAGGGATATGGGCTTTCGCTCCTACTGTCCAGTCTATACATCTGAGAAGACCTGCCGGAAATAAAAGGAAGGATCAAGAGTGGGATCAAAATTCAAAGTGAAAGAATATCAATGATAAGATTCGCTGATAGTATTGCTATCTTCCGTGAAAGTGAAGAAGAATTACAGGATCTGCTGAATGGAATGAATAGTGTAATGAGTACAGAATATGGACTGAAAGTAAATCGAAGAAAGACGAAAGTAATGAGAAGTAGCAGAAATGAGAACAGTGAGAAACTTAACATCATGACTAGCTATCACGCAGTACATGACATTAAGGAAATCTGCTACCTATGCAGCAAAATAAGCCATGACGGGTGGAGCAAGGAGGACATAAAAATAAGACTAGCGCTGGCAAAAAGGGCATTCCCGGCCAAGAGAAGTCTACTAGCATCAAACATAAGCCTTAATTTGTAAATGGAATTTATGATAAAGTGCGTTTGCAGCTCAGCATTATACAATGTAAAACATTGACTGAGGTAAAACTGGAAAAAAGAGACTCGAAGTACTTAAGGTTCAAATGGTTCAAATGGCTCTGAGCACTATGGGACTTAACATCTGTGGTCATCAGTCCCCTAGAACCTACAACTACTTAAACCTAACTAACCTAAGGACATCACACACATCCATGCCCGAGGCAGGATTCGAACCTGCGACCGTAGCAGTCGCGCGGTTCCGGACTGAGCGCCTAGGAAGTACTTAAGATATGGTATCACAGTGGAATGATGAAAATCAGGTTGACTGAAAAGGTTCTCTGCAAAATCGGCGAGGAAAGGAATATATGGAAAATACTGACAAGAAGAAGAGACCGGATGGCAGGACATCAGCGAAGACGTCAGGAAATAACTTCCATGGTACTAGAGGGAGCTGTGGAGGGTAAAATTTGTATATTAAGAAATTATGGAGGAAGATAGAGATTGGAATACATCTAGCAAATAATTGAGGACACAGGTTGCAAGTGCTACTCCGAGATGAAGAGGTAGGCATAGGAGAGAAATTCGTGACGGGCCGCATCAAACCAAACCTGCGGTGTCTAGGAATCCTGAGCTCTCGGCTCGCTAATCAAACATTCAAACAAATCGTATTAACGAGTTTTGTTACAGAAAGAAAAGAAACTATACACAGATGTGTCGCAAGCAAAGGGTGACGCACAAAATAAGCAATCTTCTTCAGTACAAACAATTCCAAGTCTGTGACAGTAAAAGCGAAGTGAATAGAGTTGACGCTGCTATTCAACTCGCTAAGCTTAAAGATGCTATTCAAATGGGCCGTCAACAGTCAGTTGCGCGCTTGTGTCCTCTTCACATAGGGCCCGTTGCTCTCCCGTTGTAGTCCTGGAAAGGGGTCGGTGAGCGTGCGATTTGCTGACGTCTTCTTACAGCCATGTCTTCTCTGTCGTTTCCGACTAGCGTGCCGGCGCTTGATTTTACGCCGTAACTCCTCCCCCCCCCCCCCCAACAATGCGACGAACCGTCGTCGTCTAAGGGGCACAACAACGGGAGAGGAGGCAGAAGCGTGGACGCTACGATGGACCGGAAGTTGTGACTGCAGGGGACGTCAGACTTCCGGTCGTACCCCTCCACCCGGCCTGCGCTCTGGTGGAAACGTTCCCCGGAAAACGCCAGAAAGATACGTGTCCACCTCCTGAGGCCCATATGAAGATGCAGAAGGTCTCTACGGCTGCGGAATGACCATGTCCAACTCCGTTGGAAGGACGAGAGGAGGCGGAGAGCGCGAAGGCTCCGTCTGCATGCGGTCGTCCAGCTGAGGCGTAGCGCCTTCGCATCGCTCCTGTCACTTGTTAGGACGATATCGTTAAAGGCATGAATCATCGACACATGTCACCAGCTGACATGGACCTGAGTTACAGAGCTGCACGTAGTTGTACTAGTAGGCGGCAGAGGTCAGCAGTTGACGGACAGTGCTAGCAGTCGTAGTCAAAACAATGTTGTAAAGTTATGTTTGACTAATATTTAATGTATTTGCATAACTATAATTGTTTTATATGTGTAGTAATTAGCAGTGTGAGTGTTGTATGAGTGAAGAAGAACAGAAGTAAATGAAAACTGTTTTGTTTATTTACGAAGTACCAGTTAAACTATACAGGGGATTTACTATAATTAAATGTGCAGTCAGTTTATGGTACTAATAAATCGTGAGTAGAACGCAAATTAATCGGTAATTTCAGAAGGGTTAATATTATATTTGATACTTTTCTACATTTATTTATTTAGCAATTGCCGTAGAAAGAAATGTTTTACTATGATTGGTCATTGAAGTAAAGCGCGGGTTAGCGCGGGATAATACTGCAACCTGATTTGCTGTTTGTGATATCAACCAATCAGAAAATTGCAGGCTCGCGCCAATCTATGCTGGGAACAAAGCCTTTGGTGTGATCTAAGCAAGTCGGGGCTGAAGGTTCGAACTAGTAACATCTCATTGAAAACAGCTCCGACGAAAGTACTATAAAATCGCGGAAAATTGCTAATTACGAGTTCGCGAAGTAGTACAAAGTGTATTTAAGTCAACGGTATAGTGATAGTCGTGTGGAATTTCGGACGGAATATCAAAATTATTGCTTTTGACTGTTAGTTAAAACCGCGTGGCGTGTTGTGCGATCTAAGACTGAAACAGGTATTACGTGTAGAGCACAGTACACAACATTTGAGCGAGCATTTTCATAATTAAACGATCCGGTGAACTCTATTAACTTCGGTAACGGGTGTAAATACCATAAACTGGCTACGTGTGTGATTGTGGATTGCGTGTGAACTTTACATTGTGTTTCACTTAGTACGGGCTTGGCAGTATTAACTGTGATCTTTATCGTAAAAATACACCTGAAAATTTACATTGCCGAGTTAAAACTTTTATTTCAGTAGTAGCCACATCGCGTTTACCGGACAATTCAATGTATGTTGCTACCTGCAGTAGACAGTAGTGGTCTAGTATTTTCTACTACAGCTTTTAGCTAGACAAATGAACATTGCTGGACATTGGCAGGGCGGTAAAAAGAAACGTGCCGCGCCGCACAGCGGTGTCGTGATGACACCCTCTGGCGGCTGCTGTGGCCGCTCTATCCTCGGGATCGTAATTCTTGGGGAAGAGATACAGAAGAATCGCCGTGCACATGGCAGTGGCGAATTGGGTTGTGATGTCGACGCTGCAATCCGTCTGAGCTTGAAATGAGGCACATACATGGACCAAGTCGACGAAGGATCTTGCCTCGCGCCCACCGTCTGCTGCAGCTAGAATCCTGAAAAATACAATATCATGTGGCGCGAAGCGATACATGCGGCCTTCCTTCGGCGCCGAATGCTGAGGAGCGTGGAGCAGCTGGAGCAGTGTCCGACGGCGGCGGCCGTGAAGCAGTTCCACCGGCGATGGTCCATCTCGTGGATGCGAACGATAGGAGGCGAGGAACAGTTCAGACTTCAGTTCAGACTGACTTCCTGTCAGCACAACGCGAGTTGAGTGTAACTGAGCCGTGCGTGGTTCGTGTTCCCGCCATTATCTATTTTTCACCCAGTTTTTAACGTACTTCCACCTCACTACGTTAATTTAAATTACTACTGTCACTGAGTTGCTGCTTTGCCTGACCGTGACCGACACTAGCAGCACGTATCTATATATCTGCTGTCGTAGCATCTTTGCTCGACTGCTATTACTTCCCGGTCGTTGTCTGTCGGAAGCGCCTCCCTCCACCCCTCTTCCCCCGGGCTTCCCCTCCCCCTTCCTCCCTTCCCCCCTTTCTCCCCTGCCCATGGCATCTCTGCTCTCCCCTCTCGCTCTCCCACTCCCCTTCCTCCTCCTCCTCTCTTGGCAGGTCCCCGGACTCGCACACGCATAGTGAACATTCGCGCGCCGGAGATCATCGACATCAGTATCTCGTGTGTGTGCTTCGTTTTGTGTTTCGTGCAGTTACGACTCCACTGTTCACCTTATAACACTCCTAACTGCTACTATTACTGCACCATAACCTCAATGCTAGAAACAGGTTGTGACATTAAACTATTTTGTAAAAGCAATTATGGTACAAAGCAGCAGAGCAGTGTTACCCTCTGGGAGGAATTTTGTTAAGTTGACCGTGTTGTACCTAACGGAAGTGGCTTATCGGAAATGAAAGTCAGAATTACGTAAATATTTGAACAGTACCAAACAAAATTTTGCCTATCTGCACTGTTCAACTGATAAAGAAAACGGCCGCCAGCCTAACTAGGCAAGAGAATGATTAACATTCTCGTTTAAGAAAGTAGGTTTAAGTAACTATAACGGACAAACACAACCTAAACTTGGCCACACACGAATGCAATGAATTCTGACACACCTATGTTTTAAGATAGAAGCTAACGACTGGAGCAGCACAAACAAAAAAAACTATTTGCACAGTTATAACACGTACAGAAAAAAACACTATCACTTTCAGGGCTTACATAAAGTGAATGGTCTTTATAATATTACTATTAACATGCACTTCTAATGCACAAGATACACAAACACTTAGCAAACATGAATATATAAAGTTTCACAACTGCACCTTTCTCACTTTTACTACTGCGAAACACAATACTGACCAAATTGCAAGAAACTGACTCACCTTTTAGGATTTATTACAGACAATAATGTGATCATTTACTAAGCAAAACGTTATAAGCCTCAGTCTTGAGAAATTTTAATTTGAAGTTGGCAACAAAACATTAATAAGCATTTTTACTAAGAATGTTATTTTCAGCAAGCATCATTAACTCTAACTCACTTTCTTGCCACATTAACTTTAACTTTACTACGTTCAAGAGGCATTAATTAGAAAACTGGAATTTTAACGTACTTTCAGTAAGGACACTCGGTAATCACTTTACTTCAAACGGAGAGGACCCTGAGAGGTGTTATGATGAGGAGAAAAATCAAGGTAGGTACATAAAGTCAGATACACATTACCTTATATTTCAGCATAATAACACATCCATTAAGCTGATCCTTCACTGTACATCCTTATAATATTACATTGCAATGATTGCGCAATGTGGTGGCAACTGCATGTTGGTAGGTGGAATTGCAGGCAGAATTGCTGGACTCTGTCGTTTCTTGGTGGCGAAGATAGATGCAAATTCCAGAATAGCCCAGCTATTTATCCATCCATCCGAGGCATTGGGAAATAACAGAAAAGCCTCTCTCGAAACCAGCACTATGCAACTTTTACACGGCAGTGCACGGACTCGTAGCTCATCTCTGACTGCTGGCTCGTCCCCGACTCGTAGCTCGCCTCCGACTGACTATCAGTTCCACCTTTTCCACCTAGGCCAACCACATTTTGCGCGCGTTGCGCTGTACCGTTCCCGAGGGGAACCCCTACCCCTTTTACATACAGAATAACTAAGAGCCCTAAGTGAGGATCAGCAGTTTACATAACAGCAAACAAATACATTAAATAAGACAGAACCGTAGCACATATTAACATGTCTACAAAAATTATTCACACAAAATTACAATCATATACAGTAAGTTTTGTTCCCTCCAAATGGGTCAAAGCATTTAAATTGCAGATACACTACTTTACATTGAACCAAAACATGACGTCAAAGTTTGTACAAAGAAATGAGTATACAATTTTGTGTTATCTATTCAATCAAACACATTTACAGGTTCTTAACGATGTAATGAGGAAAAAAATGAAGCAAAAAAAAATTAAATAAATAAATCCATACAACATAAGAGCTGTGGTGTTACACATGCCCCATGTTTCATTGAAGTTTCCTGTAAGGGATACTTCAAGGAAACATCCATAACACCTAAGTGGTGTTGGCAAAAAAAAAATTGTACCATCCAACTTCAGTTGGGAGAAAAAAATACACATATTACAAATATACAGTATATACACTAAGAAATGCATATATTTCTTTCAAAAACATCCTCAAAGTAAAGCATTTATAGTAATTTTCATTTTCAGACTAGTTTACGGAAATTAATTTTGCATCTTTACACAAAATACCTTTAAGCATGTTCATTTTATACACATACAGTTCAACAAAACAGAACAAACAGTACACAAAATAAGCTTCATATTAGTAGAAAAAGTATAGCCTTCAAATAAAATAAAAAAAAGTAAACACAAATATAATAGCACAGAACATTTTAACTTAACAAAACACAAATTTGACTTCCAATATTTTTAAGGAATGTAAATATTCAGACACACAAGCATGTTAATAATCATAGTACTTTTCACAGGGTTCAGTAGTTAATGTAATGTTCAAAATTTCAGTTTGCATCCATCAATGCACAAATATTTAGACAAACAGCTATGAGAACTTTTTCCAACATACTCTTTAAATACAAAAGTAATTTTTCAAGGTTTTCTCAATTACAATTAACTTTAAAGCTGCTCTTCATTAATAGCAGTCCAAAATGTTTGTTGCACAAAAACACATTAACCTATTCAGAACCTATCTTTAATCATCACTGCTGTGTTTTAAAAACAGACAGTCCAAAACTTTAAGTTATTCCAAGAACCCTAGCATCAAAACATCTACATCCATTTGAATAAGAATCCATATATACTCTATAATAAATTTTCACTGACTTCAGAAAAATAGTCAGTTCATAACAAATTGACCAATAAACCTAACTAAGTTCACTGCTTGCCTCAGCACTAGCAGTCTATGTTATACATTCTGCCCATTATTGTTTTGGCAGTCTTTATCTATAAACCTTTAGGCACAAAAACACAATTTAGATTAAGAACACTAAAACAAACATTTTTCAATTCATACACTGCCTCTTCCTCTAGGTTTGGCAGTTCGTAACGACTCATCAACTTTTTGCCCCACAATGGCAAGTCCTTTGGCTACTGCTCACACTGCATATTTGGGTAGCCCTCAGCTTTAGGACCACTGCAATTTTTATTGTTTCATCTTGTTTAGCTGCCCAACAACATACTTTTGGGCAGTTTATTGTCATCATCTTTGTGTTTTTCATCATTACGTCACATTTTTGGTAACATTTGCATTAATGGTACAAAATATAAAACCTGCAACTTTGAAACAGTAATTAGACACTGGCAACAAAACCATTTCTTTTCAAATGTCAACACCAGGTAACATATACATTAATCAAGTAAATTTTAAATGACATGTTTGGTATAAGGACAATAATCAGGGCTTATTTGAGAGTCCCTGATTTGTGGTTTTTCTCCCCACTTTCTTACTCAGTAATATTTCTTTTAAAGTCAGTATCAAGTTGAACTACACATTCAGGCCATTAGATATGTCAAGCTCAGAACAATAATTTTACATCCTACTGTGAGTTCTGCCCACTTTTGGTGGCATTAGACACATACCTCTCTAATCTATATCATGTACACTAGTCAGGTTTATCCCCTCAGTCTTAAACACACAACATTTTTCATCACCGTTCTTACCCATTTCTATACAACCATCTTTAGACATTAATCAGATTATTCACTTTAAACATTACCTTTATTCTCACCGGTATTTTTCTGCATAGAAACATTTATTCATTTATTTTAACTGCATATTCCTATTTCCTTTTTCTGTATCCACTATATTTTCATTATTCCTGGCCGTTTTCTAGTATACCCATATTATTTATTCAATTACTTTTCTCAAAAACATTTATCTTTAGTCACATTGCACAAGGAAAATTTAGCATTATTAATATTTTCATCATCTTTCAAATTCACTACAAAAATTTAAATAAATATACCTATATTTTTGGGAACCTCACTTTAAAATAACTTTCAATTAGTGTTAAATTTTAAGTTTGGAGCAATTGGTTACAATCGTGGCTTGAATACTGGGATTCAGTTATTTTAAAGTTGAATTCACATTTTGTATAACACGATTCAATATAAAAAAGGGAAGAAAGAAAGAAGACAGTCAAAGTTCCGAATGAAGAAGGGGAAGGTTGCCAACACGAAAAGAAACGGAAGTAGTGCTGGCAACGACTCGGGTCCCTGGTGCTCGTCAGGCACCTGACAATGCAAAGAGTGCATTGCCCCCTGAGGGTTGTACATTTCATTCATCATTAGTTTCTGTAGACATACAATTTCAAGCCAACTATATTTCTAACTCCTAAAGGCTTCCTTGACCTAGGGTGCACAAGAAAATAAGCATTTTCATGTGGAGTTCCTTGCACTTCAAAAGGCCCATTGTAAATGTATTTGAATTTAGAAATTTCATTATTAATTTCACTTGATTTTTCATGGGTCTTCACTAAGACATAATCTCCTAGCTTAAATTTAGTTGTTTTAAGGTTATTATCATGCCTTTTGGATCTAGCGGCTGCTTTCTCTTTCATTCTTTTCTTAACTAACTCTTTCTTTTCATGCAGGTTAATTCCTACAATAGGGGGGAATTGCAAGATCTCTTCAATAATACTTTTACTTTTACGGTCTAACAGAATTTCTTCAGGGGTAAAACCGGTGGTTTCATGGTACAAGGTGTTCATGGTCTTTTCAAAGTCATTTACAAACCTGCCCCAAGCCTTATGGTTATGGTGACAGTAGGTTCTACCTAATCTTCGTAATTCACGCATATATCTTTCGACAGGGTTACTAGCCAGGTGGTAAGCTGAAATATATTTAACTTGAACACCATGTTGCTTCATGCCTTCCTTCCAGACTTTTGAGATAAACTGTGGTCCATTATCAGACAAAACTGCTTTGGGTTTACCAATGGTGTTAAAATACTCAGTCATCTTGCTAAAGACTACTTTAGCAGTGGCTTTCCTGATTGGATATAATTTAATAAATTTGGAGAACACTTCCAACACTACAACAATATAAGACCAATTACCTGAGGTTTTTGGTAACGGACCATACAAATCCACTGACAGTAATTCTAATGTATCCTCTGGTATCGTATTCTGCATGAAACCCTGATTTACTCTATTTGTTACTTTTGCCCTTTGACATACATCACAAGATCTTATTCTCTCAGTAATTTTCTTAGTAGCACCTACGTTAATCGCAACCACATCAGTTAACTTTTCAATACACTTCTTGGGACCACAATGCCCTAAGGCAAGATGAAAATAATCAATCACTTCAGTCTCAAATTGCTTAGGCCAACATACCTTCCATTCTTCAGTGCTGGTGTTCTTTCTCCTGTACAAAACTCCATTGAATATTTTGTAAAATCTACTGATTTGGGGGAAATTAGGGTTACTAAAATTAATTTTCACTGACTTCCAAATTTCATCCTCATTCTGGTGGAACCTCATACTTTTACAAATTTGCTCAATTCTTTTCCTACCTGGAACCTCCTTAATATATCTCATATGGAATTTGCCATCTTCATTGGATTCCCTTGGTAAGTTGTTCATACCTTCAGGCAACCGTGATAAAGCGTCAGCTACATAATTGTCACTACCTTTAATACACAATATCTCATAATCAAACTGTTGTAAATACAGGGCCCATCGACTCAACCTGCCGGTAAACAGTCGACAGTTTTTCAAAAAGGTTAATGCCTTGTGGTCTGTATGAATAATAGTTTTGTGTCCCCATAAATAAATCCTAAATTTCTTTAATCCCCAAATGATTGCCAAGGCCTCTTTCTCTGAAATAGTACAGTTTTTCTCATATTTAGTTAAAGTCCTACTAGCGAAAGCAATGGTATTATGTTCTGTTTCCCCAAATTCTGTGTTTTCTTGAAATATTTCAACACCGATACCATAAGCACTACTGTCTGTAATCATGTGGAATGGTTTACTCAAAACTGGGTGATGTAAAATGTTTTCCTTTACTAGCTCAGTTTTCAAATTTTCGAAATCTTTCTGACATTCAGATGTCCAAATATATACACTATTTTTCTTTAACAAACCATTCAAATGTGGGCTATTAAAAGCTTGCCCTTTCACAAATTTGCGGTAAAACCCACAAAGACCTAAAAACGCTTTCAACTGTTTCCGGTTCTTCGGGGGAGGGCACTTTTCAATAGCATTAAGCTTTTCTGGGTCCTTGCCAATCCCAGATGTGGTTATTATGTGTCCTAAAAACTTAATTTCTTGTCTCACAAATTCACACTTTTTTAACTTCAGAGTCATGCCCCCTGCTTGAAGAGCAATAAGGGTTTTGTTCAACAGATCACAATGCTCCTCCCAATTATCAGTAGCAATCAACAAGTCATCTACATATACAGTCAATCTGGCACAAAGTTCTTTTCCTAATACAGAATCCAAAGCCCTAATGAAAACAGAAACCAAAGTATTCAAACCAAATGGTACAACTTTGTATTGGTAACATTTTCCTGCAAACAAAAAAGCTGTATATTTCCTAGAATCTTTGTGTAATGGGATCTGCCAATATCCAGCTGTAAGGTCTAAACTAGTTAGATACTTTACATTATGGAATTTTTGTAATAAATCATCTAAATTTTCAGGCCTGTCTACTTCTCTCCTGACAATCTTATTCAATGTCCGAGCATCAATGACAACTCTTACACCTCCATCCTTTTTATTGACTACAATAAGTGGACTATTGTATTCACTATTGCTTCTTTCTATTACCCCCCATTCCAACATTTTATCAATCTCAGTTTGTACTGCTTCTTTCTTAGCTATAGGTATTGGATATGGTTTGACAAAGAATGGTTCATGTTCCAGGATGTCCATACGGTATTCAAAGTTATTTACGACACCTGGTTTATCAGAGAATACTTTCTTATTATTATTCAAGATATTAAATAAATCATCTTTTTGTTCACATGATATTTCTTGGATAACATCAATAATTTCCTTAAAACTGTCAGTTTTTTGGTCATCCTGCAATAAACTATTCACATGGTATATTTCATATAGTTGGGATAAACCATCATTTTCAGATTCTATTTTTAACAAAATGGGTTCTACATTCACAGCTTGGACCTGGTTGTCACCTTCAAATTTAATCACTATTGTTTCTGTTTCCCTATTAATCTTTAACAGTTCCATTACCACAATCTAAAATTACTTTTTCCTTGTCTAGCCAATCAATACCTAGAATCATTTCAACGCTTAGTTCAGGGACCACTAAAAAATCATGTTCAAATTTTTGGCTTCCTATTTCAAAGTCTATCAATACTTGTTTTTGAATGGGCTTGCTGGACCTACCAGTAGCTCCTATAATTTTTACTCCACTAACAGACATTATTACTAACCCTGGTTTACATGAAATATGATCAAAGAATGATTCTGATATGGCACTGATTTGGGATCCTGTGTCTAAAAGTACTTGCAGTTCAGTGTTACAAATATTTACAGGGATTATAGTTTGTTTAATAATTCTCTGTTCCTTTTCCTCCTGTTCTTCCCATAACAAATCCTGCTCAACCATAATGTCTTTCCAGGAAATATTACCTACTGATTTTAATTGTATATCAGGTGGCTTTTTGGGTTTGTGTACCTCTACATCTTTACAGATCTTTAACAGTTCACGTTCTACTATGTTTGTATCTGGAGGTTCTTTAAGTTTCAGTAAATCTATTTCAGTCATTACATTAAGTAAAGCCTGCCCTAATATAGTGTCATCCGGCGGCTCTTTCGGTTTTGTTTCAGTTACACATTCCGGATTTTGTTTCGAAAAGATGTCATTAATTTTTTCGTAACCTCTTTCTGTAAAGGTATAAGTAGATTTGTCTACCTCCGAAAACTCATCTGTATCTGAATCTGTTGTCTCCCCTTCGTCTGAGCTATCACTGATTTCATTTTCGTCATCCGATTTCGAGCAGGAATGCAACTTTTAAACAGTGAGGCAAATTATCACTAGATGTTTCATTCACTTCGTATTTCGACTCATTTTCTACACAATGTATACCGTTTGGACAGTCAGACACTTTTGTTATATCACTTTGAACGATTTCGGCCTTAACTTCATATTTAGTATAATCGTCATGTACTTCGATAACTTTCATTTCATTTTCTTCCATGCTATCAGTTTCAGGCAATCGTGCGAAATTACCACACCCTTCTACCTCAGAGTCACTAAACACATTTCCATCAACAATAATTTCACCTGCACTGTTTATAATGTCATGTTTACTAACGTCCTCCTTTACATCCCTTTCACCTATCATTAGCTGTGCACACGTCTTTTGCGTGGCATATTTCATCATAACCTCCCCCACATCTACATCTTTGACCTCATACACATCATTAACAGTACAAATATCTTCCTTTTCACTCTCATTTTCTGGCTCACTTTCATTATTTAATAATACCTTTTCACACGATTCTGACATTGAAAGATCATCATTGAATGACATATCAATTTTTTCGATAATTCTGTTGCATTGCATTTCGATTTGTTTACTTTGTGCTGCCATTTGTGCAGATATATCATCATAATACGCTGTCAATTGTGTAGAAATATCGTTATAGTGCGCTGTCAATTGTTGCCCCCGTGCTGCGATTAGCTGTCTTTGTTCTACATATTGTTGCCCCAGTGCTGTAATTTGTACAGACAACATTTTTAACAAATCAGTCACATCTGGTGTCTTTCCACTTTTGGTTTCAACTGCATTTTCGTGTTCAGATCCTACACCCCTCTCAGTTTCTGGTGATTCGAACATATCCGTCAATTCGTTAGCATAGTCGTTGTCTTTAGCAACATCGTCTGTTTTATTCTGTTTAGTGTGTGCAATGTTCGTAGCTTGGATAGGTTTGTTTACGTCCGCCTGTACTCGCACGTCGCGCGTCGTGCCATCTGTTGGTGTGCTGCCTGAACTGCTCTCGGTTGCATTCTGCTCTCGCGTATTTAGATTCATTTCTAGTTCCCTGTCCATTTTAGCTATTATTAAGTACTGATACCTTTAGTTTCCAATCTAAACTGAACTTTTACTATCCGTTCTGTCAATTAAGGTACAGGTTCGTGCCGCTGGACGTTTTATGTTCACTCGATGTTTGTAAAATGCTAACTACTTATAATTTTTTTTTTTCGCATGTAGATGCAAATCGAACAACGTCCTGTCACGCGGCGCCACGTATAACACTCCTAACTGCTACTATTACTGCACCATAACCTCAATGCTAGAAACAGGTTGTGACATTAAACTATTTTGTAAAAGCAATTATGGTACAAAGCAGCAGAGCAGTGTTACCCTCTGGGAGGAATTTTGTTAAGTTGACCGTGTTGTACCTAACGGAAGTGGCTTATCGGAAATGAAAGTCAGAATTACGTAAATATTTGAACAGTACCAAACAAAATTTTGCCTATCTGCACTGGTCAACTGATAAAGAAAACGGCCGCCAGCCTAACTAGGCAAGAGAATGATTAACATTCTCGTTTAAGAAAGTAGGTTTAAGTAACTATAACGGACAAACACAACCTAAACTTGGCCACACACGAATGCAATGAATTCTGACACACCTATGTTTTAAGATAGAAGCTAACGACTGGAGCAGCACAAAAAAAAAAACTATTTGCACAGTTATAACACGTACAGAAAAAAACACTATCACTTTCAGGGCTTACATAAAGTGAATGGTCTTTATAATATTACTATTAACATGCACTTCTAATGCACAAGATACACAAACACTTAGCAAACATGAATATATAAAGTTTCACAACTGCACCTTTCTCACTTTTACTACTGCGAAACACAATACTGACCAAATTGCAAGAAACTGACTCACCTTTTAGGATTTATTACAGACAATAATGTGATCATTTACTAAGCAAAACGTTATAAGCCTCAGTCTTGAGAAATTTTAATTTGAAGTTGGCAACAAAACATTAACAAGCATTTTTACTAAGAATGTTATTTTCAGCAAGCATCATTCACTCTAACTCACTTTCTTGTCACATTAACTTTAACTTTACTACGTTCAAGAGGCATTAATTAGAAAACTGGAATTTTAACGTACTTTCAGTAAGGACACTCGGTAATCACTTTACTTCAAACGGAGAGGACCCTGAGAGGTGTTATGATGAGGAGAAAAATCAAGGTAGGTACATAAAGTCAGATACACATTACCTTATATTTCAGCATAATAACACATCCATTAAGCTGATCCTTCACTGTACATCCTTATAATATTACGTTGCAATGATTGCGCAATGTGGTGGCAACTGCATGTTGGTAGGTGGAATTGCAGGCAGAATTGCTGGACTCTGTCGTTTCTTGGTGGCGAAGATAGATGCAAATTCCAGAATAGCCCAGCTATTTATCCATCCATCCGAGGCATTGGGAAATAACAGAAAAGCCTCTCTCGAAACCAGCACTATGCAACTTTTACACGGCAGTGCACGGACTCGTAGCTCATCTCTGACTGCTGGCTCGTCCCCGACTCGTAGCTCGCCTCCGACTGACTATCAGTTCCACCTTTTCCACCTAGGCCAACCACATTTTGCGCGCGTTGCGCTGTACCGTTCCCGAGGGGAACCCCTACCCCTTTTACATACAGAATAACTAAGAGCCCTAAGTGAGGGTCAGCAGTTTACATAACAGCAAACAAATACATTAAATAAGACAGAACCTTAGCACATATTAACATGTCTACAAAAATTATTCACACAAAATTACAATCATATACAGTAAGTTTTGTTCCCTCCAAATGGGTCAAAGCATTTAAATTGCAGATACACTACTTTACATTGAACCAAAACATGACGTCAAAGTTTGTACAAAGAAATGAGTATACAATTTTGTGTTATCTATTCAATCAAACACATTTACAGGTTCTTAACGATGTAATGAGAAAAAAAAATGAAGCAAAAAAAAATTAAATAAATAAATCCATACAACATAAGAGCTGTGGTGTTACAACCTGTGCCATCGCCGTTCTCGGTGTTTTGTGCGCCGTGTCCACAAGTGTTAGTGTTTTTATCGTCCAACGTGAACGGCTTCATGTTTATTGTTTTCTTTGTATCTCCATTTTTTGCCCGCCATTTTTTGTATTGTCTGTATCACCTCTGTTATGTTATTGTTCCACTTAAGGCTGAAGAGCAGCGTAATGTGCTGCTGCCAGCCCGCCTGTATAGGTGATTAAAATTACAATAAAGGGAAAAAAAATCGGAAGCGCGTTCGTCGGGAGATGGGTGGCGAGCTCCGGTCGGCCAGTCAGTTGGAACGCGTTTGGTGTGCAGTCCGGACTTTCCAGTCGGGCAGTTGCAATGCGGCACTAGTGCAGTCGGGTTGGAGCAGCAGTGAGCTCTGCATCGACATGGCTTGCCCGACCATTGCCGCCACACATCGCTTGAGCTGGGCCACGGTCTTGGTGGATCGTCGGTCGGTCGTCCTACCAGACGACGCGTTTGAGCTCGCCGATCGTTCATGAGTCGGCTGTGTGTGTGTGTGTGTGTGTGTGTGTGTGTGTGTGTGTGTGTGTGTGCGTGCATCGACTCCCGACTTGTCGTCGTGTGCGTTTAGTTACTGTTGGGTATCGTTTAGGTCTTCGTGCAAGTGTTTGTCAGTGTGTGTGTGTGTGTGTGTGTGTGTGTGTGTGTGTGTGTGTGTGTGTGTGTGCAGTTGGCGTCAGTTCCACTGACGACTATTTTAGTTGTTCTCGGCATTCTGAGAGGAGTCGGTCGGTTGTTGCGGACGAGGGAAGTTATCTCCGCGCGGTGCAGTCGGCTGGGTCCGCTGGCAGACCCTACGCAGTGTCGTAATGTGTATGGAGCTGTCCGATCGCTACAAGCTTCGTGGTTCACCGACCCACGACGTCAAAGCTGAGTAGTGGTTTCAACCACCCAAGCCACGTCCGTTCGTGTTGTTGTGGTTCGTTTCGGTAGTTTGCTGTTGGGAAGGTTTTCCTGTTAGCAACACCGAGTGTTTCTACTGCTGAAATTTAGCCACCATGCGGTGCAATTAACTATATTAGTTGACTACAATTCAAGTGTACCAGCGGAATTTTCTGCCTAGTGGTCGTTAGTTTTCCGGTTACCTGGCCTGGCCACTAACGTAATTTCAGGCAACGTCCTTTCCTCACCTGTTGCCGCTGTCCAACATGGTGTGTAATTTTGACAGCTAATACATACTCCATTGTGGATTATCACGTTTGTAACCTTTTCTGTTTTTCTCATGTACTGATTGATGGGAAGCAAGTCGTTGTGTCGGTCGGTCCGTGGGTGTCCCCTTGTTGGGTTCCAACGGTTCAAGTGTAGTTGGGCTCACCACCTGTCTTGCCTAAGGGAAAGAGGGCAGACCGACCTCCTTAGAGGCTTCTGAGTGCCACCGGTGTTTAATTACCTGTTTTCAGCTACTTAAAATTTAAGGCTTATGGTTATTTTTTCTTAAAATTTTGCAAAATTAGTTCTTAAATTTATCTTTAACGCTTAAACATTGCGGCCTTCTTGCTATAAAAGAGTATCGTAATATATTTTAAAATTTTGAAACTTAATTGTGTTTTTCAGCCATTGGTATTGCACTTCGAATATGTCTGTTCTGTCTGCTTTGCCTTGAGGCTTTCCACTTAGCTGTGATATGTTTCTTTTTTTATTTATTTTATTTGCCTCTTTAATTGCTTTTTATCTTGTTGATTTTTAAGAGTTCTTGTTTTTAAACATTGTGGCCTTCTATCTTTAAAGGTCTATGGTAATACATTCTAAAATTTACAAACTTAATTGTGGCCTTTAGCTATTTGTATTGCACATTGCATATGTTTGTCCTATCTACTTTGCGGTGAAATTTTTTTTTATTTTATTGCTATCTTAATTTGATTTCTTGTTTGGAGGCCTTCAGCCTTGAAAGAGTTGCATTTGGTAAAGGTCTGGCTATGTGCTGCTTTGGTTGTAAAAGTGTTATTAAATTACAATAAATTAAAATTAGAAGGTAAGACTGACCCCAACATATTTGACCCCTTCCACAATTCTAATTACCTGTTCTGCCCAGCGGGTTCAGTGGGCGTCTCAGTACCATTGCAACGAACTCCTATCTCAACGATAGTCTGATTCATACTACACTCCTGGAAATTGAAATAAGAACACCGTGAATTCATTGTCCCAGGAAGGGGAAACTTTATTGACACATTCCTGGGGTCAGATACATCACATGATCACACTGACAGAACCACAGGCACATAGACACAGGCAACAGAGCATGCACAATGTCGGCACTAGTACAGTGTATATCCACCTTTCGCAGCAATGCAGGCTGCTATTCTCGCATGGAGACGATCGTAGAGATGCTGGATGTAGTCCTGTGGAACGGCTTGCCATGCCATTTCCACCTGGCGCCTCAGTTGGACCAGCGTTCGTGCTGGACGTGCAGACCGCGTGAGACGACGCTTCATCCAGTCCCAAACATGCTCAATGGGGGACAGATCCGGAGATCTTGCTGGCCAGGGTAGTTGACTTACACCTTCTGGAGCACGTTGGGTGGCACGGGATACATGCGGACGTGCATTGTCCTGTTGGAACAGCAAGTTCCCTTGCCGGTCTAGGAATGGTAGAACGATGGGTTCGATGAAGGTTTGGATGTACCGTGCACTATTCAGTGTCCCCTCGACGATCACCAGTGGTGTACGGCCAGTGTAGGAGATCGCTCCCCACACCATGATGCCGGGTGTTGGCCCTGTGTGCCTCGGTCGTATGCAGTCCTGATTGTGGCGCTCACCTGCACGGCGCCAAACACGCATACGACCATCATTGGCACCAAGGCAGAAGCGACTCTCATCGCTGAAGACGACACGTCTCCATTCGTCCCTCCATTCACGCCTGTCGCGACACCACTGGAGGCAGGCTGCACGATGTTGGGGCGTGAGCGGAAGACGGCCTAACGGTGTGCGGGACCGTAGCCCAGCTTCATGGAGACGGTTGCGAATGGTCCTCGCCGATACCCCAGGAGCAACAGTGTCCCTAATTTGCTGGGAAGTGGCGGTGCGGTCCCCTACGGCACTGCGTAGGATCCTACGGTCTTGGCGTGCATCCGTGCGTCGCTGCGGTCCGGTCCCAGGTCGACGGGCACGTGCACCTTCCGCCGACCACTGGCGACAACATCGATGTACTGTGGAGACCTCACGCCCCACGTGTTGAGCAATTCGGCGGTACGTCCACCCGGCCTCCCGCATGCCCACTATACGCCCTCGCTCAAAGTCCGTCAACTGCACATACGGTTCACGTCCACGCTGTCGCGGCATGCTACCAGTGTTAAAGACTGCGATGGAGCTCCGTATGCCACGGCAAACTGGCTGACACTGACGGCGGCGGTGCACAAATGCTGCGCAGCTAGCGCCATTCGACGGCCAACACCGCGGTTCCTGGTGTGTCCGCTGTGCCGTGCGTGTGATCATTGCTTGTACAGCCCTCTCGCAGTGTCCGGAGCAAGTATGGTGGGTCTGACACACCGGTGTCAATGTGTTCCTTTTTTCATTTCCAGGAGTGTATTTATGGATTCTTCCCCTCAGTTGCAACTGGCTATAAGATTGTTGAGACTCCTACCAATGCAATGTACCTACCAGTGGCAGCTCAGACACTCAATTATTTGAAGCTTCGTATTGTGAACGAGAATAATCAACTTGTTGACTTTCGTAGTCAGGAAATCATTGTACGATTACATCTAAGGCAAGATGGGAGCACAGTATAAAACCAGTGTACACAATCCAACGCATGTTACTTTGCTACCGAACCGCAAAGTGATAACATGTGTGAACTACGAGTTTCTTAAATCAGTTGGCTTGGGACCTCACAATGACGTCCTCACTCAATTTAATCAGCACAGTAATGATGAGAGAATTATGCGTCAGGAATACTTCTCGCTTAAACCTTACACTTCAACCACATTTAACAAAAACGATGAAAGTAGGATCGTCATCAAGCACCCAGACACACTGGCGCTTCCATGCTACAGTTTCATATATCTAGAGGGGTTACTCAAGAAAACCGATGGCAGCAATACAGTGGGATCCAAGCTTACATGTAACGCTTTAGCATTCCTGTTCCAAGAGATATGCTATAAACTCAATGGGTCTGAGATCGACCGTACACACAATGTTGGCATAATATCAACCCTTAAAACATACATCTCTGCTTCACCCGCAGATTTGCATAGTTTAGAAACTGCAGGATGGTTCATAGACGATCCGGAGGATAGAACTGTTGAGAGCACAAGCGATTTACTGCGTGCATACCTCTAAAACTGCTTGTGGGGTACTTCGAGGACATGAGGCATAATATCATGAACGCTAAACAGGAACTCATTCTGGTGCAGAGTGCAGTGCATAATAACTCATACATTCAAGGAGCTCAAGAGGAGAATATGGTCACACTCAGCTAGATAATATGGAAAATGCCCACATCAGTGTAGCAGACAAGGAGCGTTTGATGCTTTTAAAAGTCTTAAATTCCTGAACATTTCTGTCACTGACATTTCGCTCATGGGAGGTTTTCGAGTACCCAGTATTACCGACTGCGAGCAGACAAACATTGGCTATTAAAACATCCTCGCAGCTAGAGACACATAGATTCGTCATACTTGCGTTTCGGACTGATAGCAAATGATTCCACCATGTTCGGCAACTGCAAGTTAACTAATGCCACAGTCTAGCTGAATTCAGAATTCCACCCATATATTTGTCACCTGCAATGGAATGAAAATGTAAACAGTCTAGCATATGACATGTATGCGCGGTTTCGTGCCTCTTACTATGAAAGCGCTGAAGAAGAAGGGGGATGATATCTACTTAGTCCACGCAAGTTCAAGGAGCTTTCACCGATCATCGTAACACACTGCTCGAAACAGAACGAGATAATTGTCTGTAAATATAGATGTGCGAACTGAACTTGAATCTTCGACAAATTTCCCAGAAAATACTGCTGCGTAGGCTCTGGTTCTACATGACTGTGTGATCAACTACTGCCCGCTCACTGGTGCTGTGCAACAAACTGTATAAATGAACAGGAGCTGCACCATACGTAGATCATTTCACAATGGTACCTCAAGATGTGAACATCATCGCAGATGCTCAGGGTTTCCATGATGGTGAGCGTAGACAGTTCATATTTAAAGAAGTTGCAGTTGTAGTGTACACAAAAGCTGCAGGAATAATAGAGACATTGCATCACCTAGGTCTTTCAAGTACACATTTCTACCATGGAATTCACTGGGATGATCCTAGTATATCCTATAAAGATATGGTGATGTCGTGTCAAATATTTGACCACACGGATACCATCATCTTTGCGAAAGCTAAGGAGAAGATCTCATGGATGCGTCGAATCTGTAAGTTTGCTGCTATTCAAGACCTGAAATTCTACGGGTGTCCTCTCCATCAACTCATTGCTGTATCCACTTATAAAAATGTAAAATTACTTCTAAGCTGGATGAGAAATAAAAGGTTACCTCACAACCTCTGATTTCTTTTTTCAATCCTGTTCGAGCTTTCACTGTGTACATTTTTAACCACAAGCGATGTCTATGGTTTTCTTCAAGCTCAGAAGATATAGTTTTAGACATGTCTCATATATATGTTTGGAAGCAGATACGGCCACATGCCCCCTGCTCCCATAAACCATTTCGTGCTGCATGATAGGGTAATTCCATTTAAGTCCTCCTGGGGTGGGTGCTCGTCCATGGCCGGCTGGCCTCTTTCTGGCTGACACATGCTTCTATACCCGCGATCACGGGCCGCGTTCACGGCGGTAATTTCCTCCGTCAGTGGTGCACTGCAGCACGGTCAGTACGTGAGTTGTATTTGACGACTTTGCAGGGTTTGTTAAACCCAGTCAGTGCAGCATGGTGATCTGTACAAAATAGTTTTTCCCAATGAAAGTCTCGTCTGCAGCAAAAAAGGCGAACAGTGATCCCCTACTGGCAGCAGCAGCAGTTTCACAGGTAAATTCAGTGACAGACGAGCTGTCCCATTAGGATCGCGAGGAAGAATGCAATCGGTGTTATTCTGGGCTGTTTTCATAAACAGGTCCTGTTAGGAGAAGAATTTCCGTGCAGGTAAGCCGAGACCTCACGAAAGCTCCTAAAACAGCGACCGTTAACTAATTCTACGACACTTTACAATTTACAACAGGTCGATTTGGCTCTTATTTAAATAGCCATATGACGTCAGTACAACTATGAGAATCTTTTAAATCAGGCTGTTCCAACCGAGCTCCAGGGAGCCGGAGCGCTCTGGAGCGCTCACTGCGGCAGCTCGGAGCCAGCGTGGAGGGGGAAAGCAAACTCACTGCCCCCTGGCCGCATGCAGCCGCAACTGACGCAATAATCCGTGTTCAATGACAGCTATGACTAGCCGCGGGAGCCCTGTACCTCTATTGGAGGATACCTTTCAATTCATTGAGAGGGATGGTCCTCCGCAGTGTCTTGTATGTCATAAAGTATTTAATTCTGCGAAGAGGTACAATATACAACGACATTATACACATCTTCACGCAGCGCACTACGATCAGGTAGAAGGCGTTGCACGCAGAGAGTTGGTAGCCAGGCTTAAGAACGATATACCAGGAGACGTAAGTTTAAAAACGGTTTCATAATACAGACAGTATCACAAGATGCAACATAGTTCGTGTTCTGTAATGCGTTTATAATTTTCAAGTGAATGAGAGCGGAGAAAACACTACTGAATCTGCAATTCGAGCAAGCTACAGAATCGCTCACATCATTGCGACGAGTGGCAAGCCGTTTTCGGTCGGACCACTCGTACAATCGTGCATGGTAGCAGTTGCAGAAGGTTTGTTTCCAAGAGAGGTGCAGGCAGCTGAAGGGGTGTGCCTATCGAAGAAAACAATGTCTCGTCGAATCCTGGACATTGCAGCGGATTTAGAAACACAGCTCAGGAGAAAGGCGGAAAGCTTTGTTGCATTTTCGCTAGCCCTTGACGAAAGCTCCGACATATCGAACTGTGCTCAGCTTGCAGTCTTTGTGCGTGGTGTCAACATGGAGCTGCAAGTAACTGAAGAACTCTTAGATGTGGTACCACTCGATTACACTGCAACACAGTGTGACATTTTTGAAGCTGTTTGTGAATCAATGGACAATATGAATTTGCCGTGGGATAAGCTCCATTCTGTAGCGACAGACGGTGCACCACAATGATCGGGCGTCACCAAGGTTTTGCTTCTCGTTTGAAAAATAAACTCAGGAACGAATTCGGGAAAGACATTTTGACTCTTCATTGTTTTAGTCACCAAGAGGCACTGTGTGCTGAAACAGTAGAGCTAGGTGGCGTAATGAAAGATGTCGTGAAGTGTATGAATTTTGAGCGGCGTCACGGTATGAATCATTCAAAGGATTCCTGAAAGATATGGAAACGGAGTATGGGGATATACCTTACCACAGTACAGTTGGTTGGCTGAGTCAGGGAAAAGTTCGTAGTGTTTTCTTTGACATTCGTGAGGAAATATCCCTTTTTCTCGAAATGAAAGGGGAAGAAATGCGTTGTCTGAAAGATATAAAATGGATATCAGACCTGGCGTTCCTAGCTGACGTAACTATGCATCTGAATAATTTAAATCTGTCATTGTAGGGCGAAGGGCAGCTAATCGTTTACATGCACGACCAGGTCAAAGTGTTCATGGAAAAGTTACGTTTATTTGAGAGGCAGATGAGTAATGGACATTTAACGTTCTTCAGTCGTCTTGCTTCTTTAAAATTACCTGAAGGTACTACTTTCGGCGATTACCAAGCAAAGTTAAAGCAGCTCATCACGTCGTTTGAAACACGATTATGAGACCTCACTAGTTTGTAAATGGAACTTAAGGTGTTCAGCACTCCTTTTTCAGTTTGCCCTGATGACTTGTCATCATCACTTCAATTGGAGATTATTGATTTGCAAAATTCAACTTTGTTGAAAGAGAGGTACTACAAAACGTTGGATTTGTCATGATGGTATCGTTCATTACAGCAAAAAACATTTCCCAAGCTTCACAACAATGCTGCTCAGATCATGTGCATGTTTGGATCTACATATTGTTGTGAGCAGCTTTTCTCAGCAATGAAAAGAGTAAAAAGTAAGGAACGATCGTTTCGTCAGGATGCAACAATGAAGGCCGTCCTCCGCATTAACGCTGCGAACACTTTGACGCCTGATATTTCCGATCTTGTAATGAAAAGAAAATGTCAAGCTACAGAGGCCCAATACATTTAGTATGCAATTTCTTGTAAAACAGTTGTTTCTTATTTATTTCCTGAACATCGTATTTCCTGGTGTAGCATGTCACCACGTCTTAGCAGCTAAGAGTATGAGGTTGTCGATCTTTTAAGACACAGCTGACATATCAAAACGCTTGCCTTATCGCCTGCCTCAGCCAGCCGTGCCACATGCCGGCGTGCCGGCCCACTTGAATGGTCACAGCGAGTGACATGGCTCCCTGGAGCAGGGACCACTCCGCGGCTCACAACGGAGCTGACGAGCTGGAACAGCCTGTTTTAGTTGGTGAGTCACTATGCTAACACTTTGTGGCGATGTGTGTGCTCACATGTCCCGTTAAGATTGCTAGGGAGAATGCACCCTGAGCTATTCTGGGAAGCATTTGAACATATGTCTATAGCATTGGTCCAATAGCTCTGTTTCACCACACCAGCAATGATGTCTGCGTGAACACGTATTACAACAGGTATTTCTCAGGTGTCATGTATAAAAAGGGATACCGCCATCCTTGCGGGACCCAACCTGACACCTGCACATGGTTCGGCAGCTGATGGCCGCGATGTCACTTTGCGGGGGCCACTGGTGCATCCCAACTCCTGGGAGAGTGTGTGGTGGCATTATGTGTGGTCCAGTAGACAGGGGGTGGAGGGCATTGTGTGCTTTTATATCGAAAGATTTGCCAGTGTAATTACATATTATAGGTGTTTCATGACGGTATTCCTTGCGCAGTCGGAATGAAAAAAGAAAAGCAATTGATGTAATTACTTCTTACAAGACCTACATCTCTCCAAACGGCAGAGAATGATGAGCAACAGAAATGCAATTCTCTCAAAATGAATTTTTATAAATAAACAATATGTTCTTGAATTTCCTGTCATGAGATCCTTCGTCTCCACCAGAAAACAGGCAGTTTTCGAGAGAGAGGGTGGGATTGGAGGGGGTTTATCAGAGGGTGAGAGGTTAATTAATTGATCAATTTAATTAAATAGTCAATCAAATTGATAAGAGTGAAAAGGGCTATTCCAATAACTCAGACCTGAAAGTGTACCTGTAGCAGCAAGGGGGAGGTTTCCTGAGGGGTGGTGGGGGAACAATAGGTTAAGTACCTATCAATCAAAGGAGAACAATAGGTTTGCCCCTAAGTGCATACCTGCTCCTGATGTAGGCAACCCACACTTACAAAATGCGCCAGAACGAACTTTGTTCTACTACTGACCAAACAGTTTGAACAGTTTGGTACTTGAGGAGTCAGCTGTTCCAAATACCGTTGGAAAATGGTGGGTGCAGAAACACTACCAAAAGGCAAACGCAAACATTTAAACAAGCCCAAATGAGTGTTCACAACACACACAGTTTGAGATTCTTCATCTAGTGATATTTGAAGGTATGCATTACGCAAATGAATTTTTTGAAAAATACTGACCAGGGCCTAACCTGTCCATTAGATCCTCTGGGAGTGGCAATGGATAGGTATCAGTCTGTGGTTGACTGTAGATAAAGTCAGCACAGAGGCGAATGCGACCTGAAGGTTTGGGGAGCAAATCCAGTGGACAGTTGACTGCCTTGTATGGGCGCAATAGCTCCATTATCTTGCAATTCTTTAAGTTCAGCAACCACATTGTCCCGTATTGCAATGGGAACAGTTCTGGGCCTGCAAAATTTCTGCTGAGCATTGTCTTTCATAGTAATATGTGCAACAAAATTGTTAGCCTTGCATAATCTGCAGAAAAGAGTTCAGGGAATTCTTTCAGCAAGCTAGCTACACTGTCTTTGGCACTGGATGCAGTTACTGACAACACATTGTCCTGAATTTGAAAGCCAAACGAATCAAGGCCAAATATGTTCGCACAATCGCGTGATTATAGCACAAGGAAAGTCACAGTTCGCGAATGCGAGCGATATATGGTAGGCAAAGTACATTTTCTGAGAACGGGAATGTGTTGTCCATTATAAGCCGCCAGGTGCGTGTTAGTTTTAAACAGACGTGGGGAGCCTAACAGTTCATGTGTGTTGCGATTCAGCAGTGTAACAGAGGCACCCGTGTCCAACTAAAATAGCACACGTTTTCCGCAGAGAAGCAAATGAACAAAAAGTTTGTTTAGTTGCTAGTTTTCCTAATGCCTGCAGCAGCCTTTGAACACACTGCTTTCATTATATGGGCGTTGTGAATAGGTTTTTGTGAGTGGTCAGAATTCTTATGTTTGTTCTTTGCAAACATACGGATTGTACAAGACCTTTCTTGTCACAAGCATAACAGTGTGCTTGTCTGCACTGGCAAGCTCGGCGTTTGTGCTGTGAACAGCGTCGAGGGCATGAATTAACTCTGTTTCCCTTTTTAGAGAACTGTTTACGGAGCTTGGCGCGTGCGGTCTGTTGCTGCCTACTGAGCCGGTCATAAGCAAGTGACTAAACAACTCGACAAATTGGTGGCTGCTCAAATTTATTGACCAACACGGCACCTGAACCGTCCTGATAGAGAATTTGCACTACGTGCTAAAATGATGGATCTGACTGTTT
The DNA here is from genome assembly GCF_023898315.1 of Schistocerca nitens. Taxonomy (NCBI): domain Eukaryota; kingdom Metazoa; phylum Arthropoda; class Insecta; order Orthoptera; family Acrididae; genus Schistocerca; species Schistocerca nitens. The sequence goes on along the minus strand of NC_064617.1, from coordinate 702,759,980 downwards.
CAAAATCTGTTCTCTAAGCCTGACATCAGTTACATTGTACAATATTGCATCATGTAACATAACATCTGAATATAAAACGCCACAAGCACATTTGAATTTGCAATTCCTCGTCATACCCTGCAAATCTGTTACCCACTCTCAGTAAGTTTGTTCTCACATTTTCTTGCAATGAAAGAATTTGTACCTAGCTGCCACCACATTCACTTGTTGGTCACAATAGTTAGTTAGAGAATCTACAACCTGATCATAGGAAAGTTCACTCGGAGTGGCGTTGGGGAATAATTTCTGAATGAGGCGACAAACTGCACTTCTTACCGTTGACAAAAAATAATGTAGTTTCATAGTACCTGATACATTGTGAACAATGATGTGGGTCCAAACTGTTGCTACCACTCGAGCCATTCCTCTTCTTTTTCGTTAAACTGGCGAAAAGGTGGTAAGGCATTCGGAACTACAAGTATTGCCTGTTGTTCTGTTGGGAGCGCAGTGTTTGCCAGTAAGTGCTTTACCGTGTTGAGCAGCGATGCAAACTGCCGCTTCTGAATATGAAACATCTATGTCAGCTGGGTTGCATCTATCGTTTGCAGCTGCGGCGAGTGAGCAGGAGGTGGGAGAGGTGGGTTGCTCATTGATTGTGGAATAGGCAAATGCTATAAACAGACAATGCAAGCAAGGAAACTAAGCAGAGAAAATTTCTGCAACGTCTACCTGAAAACACTGAATAGCAAAGGCACTGTTAAAATATGTAAACACACCCTTACAAAGAAAAGACAAGGTAGAATGAAGGCACCAGCAAAACACAAAAGCACACAAAAAAAACTGTGACATCCAGGCTCTGGATTGCCGCAGTGGTGTTTGTAAACCTACTCGTCACCAAACATGTGGTGTCTAGGAATCCTGCATACTCGGTTCGCTAGACAAACATTCAAACAAATAGTATTAATGAGTTTCATTACAAAAAAAGATGCAGTACTTAACTTTGCAATTAAACAGATGGGTAGCAAGCAAAGGGTGACGTACAAAGTAAGCAATCTTCTTCAGTATAGTTTATGCTGCATAGATACTCCCCCCCCCCCCCACCATGAACCATGGAACTTGCCGTTGGTGGGGAGGCTTGCGTGCCTCAGTGATACAGATGGCCGTACCGTAGGTGCAACCACAACGGAGGGGTATCTGTGAAGAGGCCAGACAAACGTGTGGTTCCTGAAGAGGGGCAGCAGCCTTTTCAGTAGTTGCAGGGGCAACAGTCTGGATGATTGATTGATCTGGCCTTGTAACACTAATCAAAACGGCCTTGCTGTGCTGGTACTGCGAACGGCTGAAAGCAAGGGGAAACTACAGCCGTAATTTTTCCGGAGGGCATGCAGCTTTACTGTCTGGTTAACTGATGATGGCGGCCTCTTGAGTAAAATATTCCGGAGGTAAAATAGTCCCCCATTCGGATCTCCGGGCGGGGACTACTCAAGAGGACGTCGTTATCAGGAGAAAGAAAACTGGCATTCTGCGGATCGGAACGTGGAATGTCAGATCCCTTAATCGGGCAGGTAGGTTAGAAAATTTAAAAAGGGAAATGGACAGGTTAAAGTTAGATATAGTGGGAATTAGTGAAGATCGGTGGCAGGAGGAACAAGACTTTTGGTCAGTTGAATGCAGGGTAATAAACACAAAATCAAATGGGGGTACTGCAGGAGTAGGTTTAATAATGAATAAAAAATAGGAGTGCGGGTAAGCTACTACAAACAGCATATTGAACGCAATATTGTGGCCAAGATAGACACGAAGCCCACGCATACTGCAGTAGTACAAGTTTATATGCCAACTAGCTCTGCAGATGATGAAGAAATTAATGAAATGTATGATGAGATAAAATAATTTATTCAGGTAGTGAAGGAGACGAAAATTTAATAGTCATGGGTGACTAGAATTCGAGAGTAGGAAAAGGGAGAGAAGGAAACATAGTAGGTGAATATGGATTGGGGGAAGAAATGAAAGAGGAAGCCGTCTGGTAGAATTTTGCACAGAGCAATCATAGCTAACACTTGGTTCAAGAATCATAAAAGAAGGTTGTCTACATGGAAAAATCATGGAGATACAAGAAGGTATCAGATAGATTATATAATGGTAATCAGAGATTTAGGAACCAGGTTTTAAATTGTAAGACATTCCCAGGAGCAATGTGGACTCTGACCACAATCTATTGATTACGAATTGTAGATTAAAACTAAAGAAACAGCAAAAAGGTGGGAATTTAAAGAGATGGCACCTGGATAAACTGACTAAACCAGAGGTTGTACAGAGTTTCAGGGAGAGAAGAAGGGAACAATTGACAGGAATGGGGGAAAGAAATACAGTAGAAGATGAATGGGTAGCTCTGAGGGATGATGTAGTGAAGGCAGCAGAGGATCAAGCAGGTAAAAAGACGAGGGCTAGTAGAAATCCTTGGGTAACAAAAGAAATATTGAACTTAATTGATGAAAGGAGAAAATATAAAAATGCAGTAAATGAAGCAGGCAAAAAGAAATAGAAACGTCTCAACAATGAGATCGACAGGAAGTGCAAAATGGCTAAGCAGGGATGGCTAGAGGACAATGGTAAGGATGTAGAGGCTTATCTCACTAATGGTAAGATAGATACTCCCTACAGGAAAATTAAAGAGACCTTTGGAGGAAAGAGAACCACTTGTATGAATATCAAGATCTCAGATGGAAACCCAGTTCTAAGCAAAGAAGGGAAAGCAGGAAGGTGGAAGGAATATATAGAGGGTCTATACAAGGGCGATGCACTTGAGGACAATATTATGGAAATGGAAGAGGATGTAGATAAAGATAAAATGGGAGATACGTTACTGCGTGAAGAGTTTGACAGAGCATTGAAAGACCTGATTCGAAACAAGGCACCGGGAGTAGACAACATTCCATTAGAACTGATGGCCTTGGGATAGCCAGTCCTGACAAAACTCTACCATCTGGTGAGCAAGATGTATGGGACAGGCGAAATACCCTCAGACTTCAAGAAGAATATAATAATTCCAATCCCAAAGAAAGCAGGTGTTGACAGATGTGAAAATTACCGAACTATCAGTTTAATAAGTCACAGCTGCAAAATACTAACACGAATTCTTTACAGATGAATGGAAAAACTGGTAGAAGCCGACCTCGGGGAAGATCAGTTTGGATTCCGTAGAAATGTTGGAACACGTGAGGCAATACTGACCTTACGACTTATCTTAGAAGAAAGATTAAGGAAAGGCAAACCTACGTTTCTAGCATTTGTAGACTTAGAAAAAGCTTTTGACAGTGTTGACTGGAATAGTCTCTTTCAAATTATAAAGGTGGCAGAGGTAAAATACAGGGAGCGAAAGGCTATTTACAATTTGTTCAGAAAGCAGATGGCAGTTATAAGAGTCGAGGGGCATGAAAGGGAAGCAGTGGTTGGGAAGGGAGTGAGACAGGGTTGTAGCCTCTCCCCGATGTTCTTCAATCTGTATATTGAACAAGTAGTAAAGGAAACAAAAGAAAAATTCGGAGTAGGTATTAAAATCCATGGAGAAGAAATAAAAACACTGAAGTTCGCCGATGACATTGTAATTCTGTCAGAGACAGCAAAGGACTTGGAAGAGCAGTTGAACGGAATGGACAGTGTCTTGAAAGGAGGATATAAGATGAACATCAACAAAAGCAAAACGAGGATAACGGAATGTAGTCGAATTAAGTCGGGTGATGCTGAGGGAATTAGATTAGGAAATGAGACACTTAAAGTAGTAAAGGAGTTTTGCTATTTGGGGAGCAAAATAACTGATGATGGTGGAAGTAGAGAGAATATAAAATGTAGACTGGCATTAGCAAGGAAAGCGTTTCTGAAGAACAGAAATTTGTTAACATCGAGTACAGATTTAAGTGTCGGGAAGTCGTTTCTGAAAGTATTTGTATGGAGTGTAGCCATGTATGGAAGTGAAACATGGACGATAAATAGTTTGGACCAGAAGAGAACAGAAGCTTTCGAAATGTGGTTCTACAGAAGAATGCTGAAGATTAGATGGGTAAATCACATAACTAATGAGGAGGTATTGAATAGAACTGGGGAGAAGATGAGTTTGTGGCACTACTTGACAAGAAGAAGGGACCGGTTGGTAGGACATGTTCTGAGGCATCAAGGGATCAGAAATTTAACATTGGAGGGTAGCGTGGAGGGTAAAAATTGGAGAGGGAGACCGAAAGATGAATACACTAAGCAGATTCAGAAGGATGTAGGTTGCAGTAAGTACTGGGAGATGAAGAAGCTTGCACACGATAGAGTAGCATGGAGAGCTGCATCAAAACAGTCTCAGGACTGAAGACCACAACAACAACAACATAGGTAGTACAAGCGAAGTGAATACAGTTGACGCCGCTATTGAACTCGCTAAGCTTGAAGCTGCGATTCACCTGGGCCGTCACTAATCAGTCGCGGCGATTATGTTCTCTTCACATAGGGGCTGTTGCTGTCGCGTTGTCGTCCTGGAAAGAGGTCGGTCAGCCCGCGATTGTCTGACGTCTTCTTGCAGCCATGTCTTCTCTGTCGTTCCCGACTGGCGTGCCGACACTTGAGCTTACGCTGTAACAAGTCAGAAGACTGATGACCAAAAAAATGGTTGGAATTACCCTCAGGTGTTATAAAAATGCTTTGGGAACTGAACCGGTAATTCCTGGAGGGAAGGTGACATTCTTTCTCGAAGATCACTATTGAGAAAAATTAGAGGACCGGCATCTGAAGCTGACTGCAGAATGATTCTGCTGCTTGCAACATACTTTGAGCGTAAGGACCGCGAAGTAAAGATACGAGAAATTAGAGCACATACGGAGGCATATAGACAGTCGTTCCTACCTCGTTCTATTTGCGATTGTAACAGGAAGGGAAATGTCTAGTAATGGTGCAGGGTACCGTCCGCCACACGCTGTGCGGTGGATTGTGGAGTACTGATGTATATGTAGGTTATGTTATGTTATGTTAATTGGGGACCTAGAAACGACGGAGAGGCTCCGTCCCCGCCGCAGCCGCAGTGGTCCGCAACCCCACGACGACTATCGCAGTCCACTTCACCCCTCTGCCGCCCCACACCGAACCCGTGGTTATTGTGCTGTTCGGCCCTCGGTGGACCCCGCAGGGAACGTCTCACACCAGACGAGTGTAACCCCTATGTTTGCGTGGTAGACTAATGGTGGTGTACGCGTACGTGGAGAACTTGTATGCGCAGCAATCGCCGACATAGTGTAGCTGAGGCAGAATAAGGGGAACCAGCCCGCATTCGCCGAGGCAGATGGAAAACCGCCTAAAAACCATCCACAGACTGGCCGGCTCACCGGACCTCGACACAAATCCGCCGGGCGGATTCGTGCCGGGGACCAGGCGCTCCTTCCCGCCCGGAAAGCCGTGCGTTAGACCGCACGGCCAGCCGGGCGGGCTAGATGTAGGTACGGAAATAAATTCCAAAATACAGCAAGATCGTCGTAAAAGTACACGATCATTCCAGAGTGAATCCTTAAAGAGATAAAATCGTAATACATCCTGTATTCGAACACTGTATCAGATGGTGAAGCCTCGAGTGATAACGTTCAACGGGCAGCATGTGGCGCGTATTTAAACACAGAGGTGTGGTATGGAGCCCACGCATTATTTAGGGCGGAGCATCTAGCGTGCGCAGAAGATTGAATAAATTATGAGGACTACGCCCATGTAGTACTGCAGAAAGACTCTGTCTGATGACAGGGGTGGATTGCTAAGAGCTTGGTGGGTCTTTGCTCGGAAGTAACCGTATCCAAGATTCTGCGAATCAGTGTTTTGAAGTTCTGACACCGGTTGGAACAGAGCAATTGTCCGATGCTCGATACCGCTGCGATGACAGAACGACTAAAACGCAAATCCTGTATACAGAGGGCCGTTGTCAGAGACGATGCTGGTGGCGCTTTTAATGTGGCAAAGACAGAAGACAAGGCGTGCACGACAGCTGCTGCTGTAGTACCCTGAAGCGGTCCGGCGAAATCGACACAGACTCTTTGCAAAGGGTGCTAAGGGCAGCGACAGGGTTAAAACGATGCTCTGGAGCCGACTGCTCGTGAGAGCAGACGTGGCAGTTCCGGGCTACATGTTCAGTGGCGGCGTGGGTGCGGAACGATCAAACGTCATGCCTCGCTGATGACTTCATCCTGCGCATACCGCACTGTGCGATATGCAAAAGCTAAAGCATACAGGGGAAGGCGCACAGCCGAAATACAATTGGCATTCGAATAGGCTGCAGCTAAGAGCAGGACAGCCTTTGTTACGTAGAGATGTCGCCGCAAAGTAAAGAATGTTCTGAATACCCAGTCTGTGTTCTTTAGACAATACTCCCGACTTCCCTGTTGTACAGCTGACAAGACTTTGTGAAGCAGCGGATAGCTGTTGGCTTCCGTCGCTACTTCGGGCGTCGAAATCGGAAGTTCGAAGAAGATGTGTCACTGCTTGACGTGCAATGCAAAACACACCTCTTCCTGCTCACCATAGCCTACGTCCGGCCGCACGGGAGGCGTAAAAGATTATCCTCATCTGTGTGTTTGGCGTGCAATGGATATCACATATACAAACATCAAAAAAAGTTATGCATCATCCCGGGTCCCAGAACTCCTGAAGATAGACGATGACTGTGGATATTGTATCGCAGAGACAGTCCCTTTCACTGTTCAGAGATGTCACTAAACCCGCCCAAAGATGTAAACAATCATGCATGAGCAGCTCCTATTAGACGGAGGGGGTCCGACAGCCGATCAGTTCCACTCATTCCATAAGGAAGGAGATACATGCCCCCTCGTGTTGTCTGTAGTTTAATCATACCTAGACGGTCAATACCGCGGTTCGATCGCGTCCGCATTGTTACTTTGTGCGAGGAAGGGCTCTCAACAAGGGAAGTGTCCAGGCCTCTCGGAGTGAACCAAAGCGATGTTGTGCGGACGTGGAGGAGATACAGAGAGACAGGAACTGTCGATGACATGCCTCGCTCACTCCGCCCAAGGGCTACTACTGCAGTGGATGACCGCTACCAACGGATTACGGCTCGGAGGAACCCTGACAGCAACACCACCATGTTGAATGATGCTTTTCGTGCAGCCACAGGACGTCGTGTTACGACTCAAACATTGCGCGATAGGCTGCATGATGCGCAACTTCACTCCCTATTTCCTTGGCGAGGTACATCTTTGCAACAATAACACCATGCAGCGTGGTACAGACGGGCCCAACAACATGCCGAGTGGACCGCTCAGGATTGGCATCACGTCATCTTTACCGATGATGGTCGCATATGCCTTCAATCAGACAATCGTCGGAGACTTGTTTGGAGGCAACCCGATCACGCTGAACGCCTTAGACACACTGTCCAGCGAGTGCAGCATGGTGGAGGTTCCGTGATGTTTTGGGGTGGCATTGTGTGGGGCCGATGTACGCCGCTGGTGGTCATGGAAGGCGTCGTAACGGCTGTACGAAAGGTGAATGCCATCCTCCGACCGATAGTGCAACCATATCGGCAGCATATTGGAGAGGCATTCGCCTTCATGGACGACAATTCGCGCCCCCATCGTGCACATCTTGTGAATGACTTCCTTCAGGATAACTACATGGCTCGACTAGAGTGGCCAGCATGTTCTTCACACATGAACCTTATCGAACAAGCCTGGGATAGATTGAAAAGGGCTGTTTGTGGACGAGTGTGACCCACCAGCCACTCTGAGGGATCTATACCGAATCGTTGTTCAGGAGTGGGACAACCTGGACCAACTGTGCCTTGATGAACTTGTGGATAGCATGCCACGACGAATACAGTGGTGCATCAATGCATGAGGACATGTTACTGGGTATTAGAGGAACCGGTGTGTATAACAACTTCTGAAGGTGTCGCTGTATGGTGGTACAACAAGCAATGTGTGGTTTTCATGAGCAATAAAAAGGGCGGAAATGGTGTTTATGTTGATCTCTATTCCATTTTTCTGTACAGGTTCCGGAACTCTCGGAAGCGAGAACTTTTTTGATGTGTATATAATTACTTAAAACCAGAGTCCATCGCAGCAATCGCTGTGTCGTCTTATCTCAGAGCTTGGAATATGGTCTGAACAATGATAACAGTAGCTTATGATCTATGATAAAATGAATTTTTGTCCCACATAGAAAACTGTGAAAATTGTTTACGCCGTAAGTAAGTGGCAACACCTTCATCTCTATCTGCGAGTAATTGCGTTCGGCTGCGTTTAATATTTCGGAGGCAAACGCAAGCTTCTGTTTCCAAGCGTCAGCATGCTTCTGAGACAGAATGGCATGATACGTTAGTCTGAAGCGTCAGTCACCAGAAAAAGATTTTTCAGGGAGTAAATGTAGCCAAACAGGAATATTTTCAAAGACACTTCTTTGACTTCAGAAACGCTCTTTGACAGGCTTCCAACCAGGCTAATGTGACTCTTAGTTTACCTAGCTGTTTATGCAGGTGTGGAAGTGGGCAGCCTGCAAAAAGAACTGGACATTACTGAGGAGCAACTGCAACTACACTCCCCACCATACTTGCTCCGGACACTGCGAGAGGGCTGTACAAGCAATGATCACACGCACGGCACAGCGGACACACCAGGAACCGCGGTGTTGGCCGTCGAATGGCGCTAGCTGCGCAGCATTTGTGCACCGCCGCCGTCAGTGTCAGCCAGTTTGCCGTGGCATACGGAGCTCCATCGCAGTCTTTAACACTGGTAGCATGCCGCGACAGCGTGGACGTGAACCGTATGTGCAGTTGACGGACTTTGAGCGAGGGCGTATAGTGGGCATGCGGGAGGCCGGGTGGACGTACCGCCGAAATGCTCAACACGTGGGGCGTGAGGTCTCCACAGTACATCGATGTTGTCGCCAGTGGTCGGCGGAAGGTGCACGTGCCCGTCGACCTGGGACCGGACCGCAGCGACGCACGGATGCACGCCAAGACCGTAGGATCCTACGCAGTGCCGTAGGGGACCGCACCGCCACTTCCCAGCAAATTAGGGACACTGTTGCTCCTGGGGTATCGGCGAGGACCATTCGCAACCGTCTCCATGAAGCTGGGCTACGGTCCCGCACACCGTTAGGCCGTCTTCCGCTCACGCCCCAACATCGTGCAGCCCGCCTCCAGTGGTGTCGCGACAGGCGTGAATGGAGGGACGAATGGAGACGTGTCGTCTTCAGCGATGAGAGTCGCTTCTGCCTTGGTGCCAATGATGGTCGTATGCGTGTTTGGCGCCGTGCAGGTGAGCGCCACAATCAGGACTGCATACGACCGAGGCACACAGGGCCTACACCCGGCATCATGGTGTGGGGAGCGATCTCCTACACTGGCCGTACACCACTGGTGATCGTCGAGGGGACACTGAATAGTGCACGGTACATCCAAACCGTCATCGAACCCATCGTTCTACCATTCCTAGACCGGCAAGGGAACTTGCTGTTCCAACAGGACAATGCACGTCCGCATGTATCCCGTGCCACCCAACGTGCTCTAGAAGGTGTAAGTCAACTACCCTGGCCAGCAAGATCTCCGGATCTGTCCCCCATTGAGCATGTTTGGGACTGGATGAAGCGTCGTCTCACGCGGTCTGCACGTCCAGCACGAACGCTGGTCCAACTGAGGCGCCAGGTGGAAATGGCATGGCAAGCCGTTCCACAGGACTACATCCAGCATCTCTACGATCGTCTCCATGGGAGAATAGCAGCCTGCGTTGCTGTGAAAGGTGGATATACACTGTACTAGTGCCGACATTGTGCATGCTCTGTTGCCTGTGTCTATGTGCCTGTGGTTCTGTCAGTGTGATCATGTGATGTATCTGACCCCAGGAATGTGTCAATAAAGTTTCCCCTTCCTGGGACAATGAATTCACGGTGTTCTTATTTCAATTTCCAGGAGTGTATTTCAGGTGCCTCGGAACAGGCAGCTTGTCTATAGCGTCTAGGTGATATTACGTGGACGTCAAACTCTGTTTGCTCAAGGTATGATTTACGTACCTAACGACAAGCTAAAAAAAGCGACACTTGTGGAGCCGACAACGCAATATGCTCAAATATCTCCTGCAATTGGTGTCAACGCTGCTCCCTCGTAGCACCTCTTACAGTCATGTCATCCAAATAGTTTGCTCAGTTTAGAAGTAACTTAACTATTCGAGATACTTCTGAAAAATTGTAGAACTTTTTGCGATTCCGAAGGGTTATCTATTGTCTCTAAAAATGCCAAATGGCGTATTAACGGCTGCGATCCGTTTTGTTCCCTCGTCGACAGGTAGCTGCAAATAGCCGTTAGTTAGATCTATTTTTGAAAAGAAGTCCCACTCTCACTCCCCCCCTCCCCCCCCCTCCCCACCAGTAAACTTGGTTAGCAATTCCTCTGCGTGGGTGTGGTCATTTATAAATGGCGGCCAAAAAGTTTCTGTTTGAAGGTCGTACAGACCAGAGTCGGCACACCACGCAGGCAAAATCTTCATGAGCATTGAGACAATCATCCCATCGACGCGCCAGGTTGAAGGTACCCGTTCATATAACGCCGCGTTCTGCTGCACGAAGAAGTCCGCAACTGCCTGCTGCACATCCACGTCCGAGAGGAATCGTAGACCCTTCAGGGTATTTAAGGCACCAAAGGCCATACTAGCATCGAGAGATCAGAGCTATAGCGCGGATGTTCGAGTGGAGTGCCTACCAGCTGAGTTAGCGTAACTTCTACGTTACTACGTCTGAGATTGGGGACGAGGGTTAACATGAAATAGCAGCACCCATAATAGTGGTTTTCGACAGACATGCTGCCCCATTTACAGGGTGGTCCATTGATTGTGACCGGGCCAAATATCTCACGAAATAAGCGTCAAACGAGAAACCAACAAAGAACGAAACTTGTCTAGCTTGAAGGGGAAAACCAGATGGCGCTATGGTTGGCCCGCTAGATGGCGCTGCCGTAGGTCAAACGGATATCAGCTGCGTTTTTTAAAATAGGAACCCCCATTTTGTGTTAAATATTCGTGTCGTACGCAAAGAAATATGAATGTTTTAGTTAGACCACTTTTTTCGCTTTGTGATAAATGACGCTGTAATAGTCACGAACATATGGCTCACAATTTTAGACGAATAGTTGGTAACAGGTAGATTTTTTAAATTAAAATACAGAACGTAGGTACGTTTGAACATCTTATTTCGGTTGTTACAATGTGATACATTTACCTTTGTGAACTTATCATTTCTGGGAACGCATGCTGTTACAGCGTGATTACCTGTAAATACCACAATAATGCAATAAATGCTCAAAATGATGTCCATCAACCTCAATGCATTTGGCAATACGTGTAACGACACTCCTCTCAACAGCTATTATTTCGCCTTCCGTAATGTTCGCACATGCATTGACAATGCGCTGACGCATGTTGTCAGACGTTGTCGGTGAATCACGACAGCAAATATCGTTCAGTTTTCCCCACAGAAAGAAATCCGTGGACGTCGGATACAGTGAACGACCAGTCCACCTGTCATCAAATATGTTATTCAGTATCGCTGCAACCGCACGCGAGCTATGTGCCGGACATCCATCATGTTGGAAGTACATCGCCATTCTTTCATGCAGTGAAACATCTTGTAGTAACATCGGTAGAACATTACGTAGGAAATCAGCATACATTGCACCATTTAGATTGCCATCGAAAAAATGGGGGTCAATTATGCTTCCTCCCATAATGCCGCACCATACATTAACCCGCCAATGTTGCTGATGTTCCACCTGTCGCAGCCATCGTGGATTTTCCGTTGCCCAATAGTGCATATTATGCCGGTTTACGTTACCGCTGTTGGTGAATGACGCTTCGTCACTAAATAGAACGCGTGCAAAAAATCTGTCATCGTCCCGTAATTTCTCTTGTGCCCGGTGACAGAACTGTACACGACGTTCAAAGTCGTCGTCATGAAATTCCTGGTGCATAGAAATATGGTACGTGTGCAATCGATGTTGATGTAGCATTCTCAACACCGACGTTTTTGAGATTCCCGATTCTCGCGCAATTTGTCTGCTACTGATGTGCGGATTAGCCGCGACAGCAGCTAAAACACCTACTTGGGCATCATCATTTGTTGCACGTCGTGGTTGACATTTCTCATGTGGCTGAACACTTCCTGTTTCCTTAAATAACGTAACTATCCGGCGAACGGTCCGGACACTTGGATGATGTAGTCCAGTATACCGAGCAGCATACATAGCACACGCCCTTTGGGCATTTTGATCACAATAGACATACATCAACACGATATCGACCTTTTCCGCAATTTGTAAACGGTCTATTTTAACACGGGTGATGTATCACGAAGCAAATACCGTCCGTACTGGTAGAATGTTACGTGATACCACGTACTTATACGTTTGGACTATTACAGCGCCAACTATCACAAAGCGAACAAAGTGGTCTAACTAAAACATTCGTATTTCCTTACGTACTTCACGAATATGTAATAAAAAATGGGGGTTCCTATTTTTAAAAAAAACGCAGTTAATATCCGTTTGTTCCTTGTAGTTTTTTCGTTTGATGCTTATTTCGTGAGATATTTGACCCGGTCACTATCATTCCTCATTCTCCGATGGATGTATACCTGTTTTTGTCCCTCGGCACCCAAGAAAAGACTAACAGGACGTTGGTCCTGTTTGGACGCATTTGGTAATAACGACGTTTACGTTTCCACATTTACTGCACGCACGTCGCAAAGCTACGAGTGCCACTCCAATCCCTTGTCTATATATCGGTGCTTATAAACCGTAGCATACACGCTGAGGGAACGCCTTCAAAAGGTAAACGTTTTGATCGCCATTTATACCACTGACTATGAAATCACTGCCCTTAATCCAATTGGCCCGTCTGGTTTCCTAACGACTACAAAGATGCTGCTGTGACTTCAATCTGAAATGGTCCTCGAATTTGTTACCTCTCTAGTTCCGCGCTAACTTTTTAGCACCCTGCAAATGGCATGGGACTTCGATTAAATAACTTTGGTACTGCCGATTGTTGTAGGGAAAGTGCGTTTGAAAGCGGACCATGATGTGGGTCCGCAAAGCTGTTTGCAGTGCGCATGTAACAAATCTAATTCCTTGAAGAGGATTGTATCAGCGACCATCTTAACTTGGACATTACTCCGGAAACCAAGAAGCGTGAATGCATCCAGTACAAAATTGTTAGTAGCATTACGGGAATTCTGTTCTAAAATATAATTTGTCTAGCTACATTCTCAGACGAGACCGTTGTTTGTCCCCAAAGCAGGACCGGCTTGTTGTTGTATGTCAGCTCTTTGCACTGAGCATGCTGCACAGCCGGCATATCTCAAGATTTATGGAGGGGCCGATCGCTTCTGTGTACATCGACCGCTACGCTGTTGCATCCTGCGTGGCATTAGGAACGCAGGCTACCCGTCCAAGTTGTTGATTTCCGGCCGCGGCAAGTACTCGCAAAGAGTCGGGATTTGCCGCAGGCAAAACAGCTGGAGTAACGGGAAGGCCAGTAACGTCGTTCGTGATTAATGCCGCAGGCTGGAAACTGGATTTCCTGAGCGTCATGAGCAACGCTGTGGGGAAAATATTTGCACGAATCGTTACTCTCTTTTCCGCATATTTGTGTGCGTGTCTACCATCACTGAGGAGAATGAGCTGCCTTAGAAGCTACTGTACCCTGCAACGTCAGACTACCGTCCGGCCGAGTACTCTGTGAATCGAACAAGGACATGGAGTGTCATCAGTTGATCGATGAACAAAACGTTGAGTACTAGATGGATATTTTATGTTAAAAATACCGTCAACCATAGCTTTGGCTGAAACTGTCACTTTATAAGCTTTATCAGTTTTAAGCACTTGACTCAGTTTTAGATCAGATAATTCGAAAGCGTTCGCGCTGACGTGTCTGGTGAGAGACGAATAATGAAGTCACAGATTAGATAATGAACATAAGATATATAATACTGTCTATACGAAAACGCTCCCTTGCGAGCTACGTCTTGTAAGTCTGCAGCCCAAGCTGCTTAATTACACTAGCTTAGCTGCTACCACATGGGCGTGGTGACCATAGTAATCCTTCAGCACAGCACAAATTTCAGAGAAGCTTAAACTACTAATATCAAAAAGGGTCACACTTTTTGAACCACTTCGTATCATTTGCTATTTCAAAACAATGAAACAGGAATCTGACAGGGTAATAGAGAACAAAACGACGCAGGTAAACCTTCCAAATTTCATTGTTTCCTCAAAACAAACGAATGGCTAAAGCAATATGTTGCTGTCGTTACCGCTGCTGAATGCTATAGTCGTCGTCGTCGTTGTAGCAGGTGGACGAGCTTTTGATGCTACTGCTGTTGGTGGTGCAGTTTCATCTCCCACGGCTACAACTTCAAAAACTCTGGATCCATGATTGCACGGTATGTAACGTCCTAATCGCCACTTTACTATTCTACTTGGTGTTGGTAGCAAACGTTCGGTATCACTAGTCACACAGTGACACGGTGTCCAGTGGAACAAAGAGCATTTATGAGATGTTGCTAACGACTAACTTTACTTATTAAACTGCTGACTAGAATTAGAGTCCAGAACACAGCAAAGTCGTTGTAAGTGTACAAGTTCAGTCCAGCGTGATCGTGCGGGTGTGTTTAAGGGTAACTCTGCCAGAATGTGGACTTACCGTACACTCTTCTTGTGCCGTATGCGGAGTCGCGAGAAATTCTCTACTTGCTACCCTCGGTATCTCAAAGTCAATACCGAAACTGCTGCTTGGCGGGGAACCAGAATTACTGTCGACTGTAAGACTTTCAAGGACGATTATTGCTGATTTTTACAACAAGGCAGAAAGTTTTATAAGGCCTTTCTTGTCATTAGCAAGTGTATATACCTACTTAAAAACCATGTAAAATATACACACAACGTTTAACTTAATCGTGATAGTTATCAGCAAATTACTTCTTAAGCACTACCCGCCCCTTTGACAGGTGTGCTCCTCAAAAGTTCAGACACGTTACCTTTTCTCTCTAACAACTAACGCACAGAACTACCGCCGCCTCTCGCTCGCGCTCGCCGCTCTGCCCGCAACTCCGCTGTCTAATTCAGCTCCCCCTGTTCCACCTCTACAACACTCAGGCATCGATTATGTAGCCCATCTGCTTAGCTGGTGTCTGTGAAAAACAGCCGAAAAACTACTGCTCGACTCCCATCTAGCAAGGCCGATACTTCGATACAGCTCAGCTTCTACATCTACATCTACATCCATACTCCGCAAGCCACCTGACGATGTGTGGCGGAGGGTACCCTGAGTACCTGTATCGGTTCTCCCTTCTGTTCCAGTCTCGTATTGTTCGTGGAAAGAAAGATTGTCGGTATGCCTCTGTGTGGGCTCTGATCTCTCTGATTTTATCCTCATGGTCTCTTCGCGAGATATACGTAGGAGGGAGCAATATACTGCTTGACTCCTCGGTGAAGGTATGTTTTAGAAACTTCAACAAAAGCCCGTACCGAGCTACTGAGCGTCTCTCCTGCAGAGTCTTCCACTGGAGTTTATCTATCATCTCCGTAACGCTTTCGCGATTACTAAATGATCCTGTAACGAAGCGCGCTGCTCTCCGTTGGATCTTCTCTATCTCCTCTATCAACCCTATCTGGTACGGATCCCACACCGGTGAGCAGTATTCAAGCAGTGGGCGAACAAGTGTACTGTAACCTACTTCCTTTGTTTTCGGACTGCATTTCCTTAGGATTCTTCCAATGAATCTCAGTCTGGCATCTGCTTACCGGCAATTAATTTTATATGGTTATTCCATTTTAAATCACTCCTAATGCCTACTCCCATATAATTTATGGAATTAACTGCTTCCAGTTGCTGACCTGCTATATTGTAGCTAAACGATAAAGGATCTTTCTTTCTATGTATTCGCAGCACATTACACTTGTCTGTATTGATATTCGATTGCCATTCTCTGCACCATGCGTCAATTAGTTGCAGATCCTCCTGCATTTCAGCACAATTTTCCATTGTTACAACCTCTCGACACACCACAGCATCATCTGCAAAAAGCCTCAGTGAACTTCCGATGTCATCCACAAGGTCATTTATGTATATTGGGAATAGCAACGGTCCTATGACACTCGCCTGCGGCACACCTGAAATCACTCTTACTTCGGAAGACTTCTCTCCATTGAGAATGACGTGCTGCGTTCTGTTATCTAGGAACTCTTCAATCCAATCACACAATTGGTCTGATAGTCCATATGCTCTTACTTTGTTCATTAAACGACTGTGGGGAACTGTATCGAACGCCTTGCGAAAGTGAAGAAACACGGCATCTACCTGAGAACCCGTGTCTATAGCCCTCTGAGTCTCGTGGACGAATAGCGCTAGCTGGGTTTCACACCATCGTCTTTTTCGATACCCATGCTGATTCCTACAGAGTAGATTTGTAGTCTCCAGAAAAGTCTTCATACTCGAACATAATACGTGTTCCAAAATTCTACAATTGATCGACGTTAGAGATATAGGTCTATAGTTCTGTACATCTGTTCGACGTCCCTTCCTGTAAACGAATATGACCTGTGCCCTTTTCCAATCTTTTGGATAGCTACGCTCTTCTAGAGACCTACGGTACACCGCTCCAAGAAAGGGGGGGGGGGGGGGGGGGGGGGGGCAAGTTCCTTCGCGTACTCTGTGTAAAATCGAACTGGTATCCCATCAGGTCCAGCGGCGTTTCCTCTTTTGAGCGATTTTAATTGTTTTCTATCCCTCGGTCTTCTATTTCGATATCTACCATTTTGTCATCTGTGCAACAATCTAGAGAAGGAACTACAGTGCAGTCTTCCTCTGTGAAACAGCTTTGGAAAAGACATTTAGTATTTTGGCCTTAAGGAAATGTCAACTGTAGAAAAAAAAGTACAATAAATTTACATCAGTGTGATCGAAAGCCAAGTATCGGTCAAAGTTAATCAGATCAAGGTAGCGAACAAATTGACTGGCACACTGTACATGAACAAACAAGTCAGCAAAGATGCCACAAGGTGATAGTACAGTATAATGAAGAGGAATATAATGCAGTAAAATAATTAATGCGGGATAAAATACTAAAATAGTAATTTAAGAAACAAATGATATAACCAATATATGTAGCTACAAAATTATTAAAATCTGTGTAAGAAGACCGAAGCTGCACGGATAGAAAACGTGCATAGACTGAGATGATGAATGACTGTTGTAAATCAGCTAAGTTCATTGCTACATCATCCAGCATGATGTTATTCCGTGGATATATGTGCATATTAACGTTGACATCACATTCTCATTTGCTATAAGCTCAAGTCTTTGTCATAGACACATGTGTATGTATCACGTACGCCAATAATCAATAAGCATTTTTGTTCTGAAACTAGGCATTTGGCATCAGTGTCGGCTTTACTCTATTTTCATTAAATTTGTGGATGACTGGGGATTCTGATTTCGCATCACTGTTTAGCATTCAATCAAATCTGCAACATAGACTTAGCTGTAAGTATCATTTATTCTAGGACTGTATTAATGATTGTTTTTAGTTATAATCTTTCTTATCTTCACTATGAGTTGTATGAATGTTGAATATATCACATTACATCACATTATTTTGCACAACAACAGTAGTTCTATGTCTGTTGTCTTCTGTTGTATTCATGAAGCTACTAGTTTCAACTAGAGACTGTTGTGTGATTTTAATTGTATATAGTGTTCAACAAGAGTTCGTTTTTCGGCACACGTTTTATAAATTTAATTTTAATATTTATGTATGGCTTTGTAATTAGTCTGTCGCACTTGAGGTTTCTTTGCACTGTTTAGTTTCATGGTCTGATTGTTATTCTATTCTATGTATCATATATAGATACATTTTATTTGCAATTAGTGGTAAAAAGAACAGCCAATACGTACCCTGAACATCGGCTAGTGCTTCACATATACATAGGATCATGTATTACTTTCACAACAAGTCAGTTATTCGATTTATTCTTCCAAGCTGTAGGTGAATGTTAGATGTACTGTATTGTGTTCATATCTCTTACAACGATATTTGTTGAATAGCACTGCCTTTTATTTATAAGGTAGCTCTCATATGTACAGTCCGTAGCTCCTGGCTATCGTATTGCACATTGATGTCCGTTGTAATTTCAGTTGACGTCTGATTACATAATAGTTAATGTTTCTGTAATAAAGAATGTAAAGAATGAAATATTGTGAAGTTACTAGCTTTCATAATATTACGCCATCTGTAGGTGTCTTCCACATTCGCAGCTTCAGTTAATAATTTTATAGCTATACCTATTGGCTATATCATTTATTTTTACAACTTTAAGGTATCTTTTCACTGGAATTTGTTGGACATAGCTTCGTTCCATTCGTGTAAAATCATATTCCGAAATATTTATGTTTTGTGACCATTTACAGCAATTTTAGATCTGAAGACGGCCTTTTAAGCGCTTGATACTAGTAATCGCTATTTTCTGCACTGCGATCTTGACCAAATAGAGGTTTTAATG
Source organism: Schistocerca nitens (assembly GCF_023898315.1). Taxonomy (NCBI): domain Eukaryota; kingdom Metazoa; phylum Arthropoda; class Insecta; order Orthoptera; family Acrididae; genus Schistocerca; species Schistocerca nitens. Next base: position 702,741,427 of record NC_064617.1, on the reverse strand, counting down.
AAATCTGCAACATTCAACATTTACTTAGGTTGAGGTTCAGCTGCCATTCCCTGTAACGGTTTTTTTTTTCTTTTTTTTTTTTTTGGGCCTCCTTCCTCCCCTATAGCCCTTCCTTTTCCTCTCCAAGAATGCCGCCATCCGCTAGTGTCGACGCAGCACGTAAAGCAGGGTGCTGTTTGTAGCAAGATGTATTGCCATAAACCGAAAATAAAAAACCGAGGCACACTCTGCTATGCCTCGGGGGCGACGACACACTACTCAGTAATACACCTCTCGCTGCAGGTGTGAAGCAAGTGATGGTTTAGAAACTAAAAAGAAAGAAATAATGAAGGCAAATGAAAGCATGGACGGCAGCACACATAAATGAAAACTAAACTGGCGAGATACGTCGATGCTCTGCAAGTCCGCTATGAGTATGTCAAATCTTCTGGCATCGTTATCTTTCTAGAGATAACTTTATCATCTGCGAGAAACGTGATGGAACTTCTGCCATTATCCGCTACATCATTTTTAGATGTCCTCAGCTCATGGTCTCTATCTGTAAAACAAAATAAATCAATAAAAAAGTGGTTATTGTCTGCTGCCTCTAGATCACAGCGTCCCAGGTTCTATTTCCTTGGCTTTGGAACTGGCTATTTGTCTCTTTCTAAGCATTTCGTCTCATTTTCATCACAGAGGTACAAGTCGCCGATGTGGCACCGAACAGAAAGTCTTGCACCTGGTAGCTGAATAACTCCAGAAACGGGATCTCCTGGCCAATAATGCCTCACGATCATATCATTTCATAGATATACTTTGTAAACAGCAACGGCCCTAACACACTTTCTTAGGGTACTTTATCCGGTAAGAGCGACAGTGGCGGCTGGTTTCATGTGCTAATGTGCTGCAGTACACTGTAAACATCTCATTAAAATTATGCTACTCCTCTTGGAATTCGACCCGTAGTCACATTAAAATCAAGCCTTTCCTTTCGAACGAGTGCTATTAGGCAAATAAAATGGACGTATATATGCTACGTAGTGCTCTTTCCAAGATTACTAGAAATCAGTATCGAGTGCTAAAATGATGGTCAACCATGCTACGATCAACTCAGAGAAGGAATGCAGCTGTCTGTTTTCGATTTGCATGCTCTGATGTGACGTCATCCCTTCATAAACGTTGCTCGTAACACCAGGTCACTATATGTCTTTGACATTACGTGTAACGTATTGTGCAAGCGAACTGTATGAGGAATTTTTGAACAGCAGATGCTGTAAGATAGAACAACCCATTCTATAAACGCCACGGTTACGTCACCTTAGCATTCCTTTGAGCGTTTACCTTAATAGCTGTCCGTCACCTCCCGACAGGCCGTTAGCAGAGAATTGCACATCTGCCCTGGGCTCCTTCAATCCCTCGCTACATGTCACCTTCCTTTCGATTCATTATCCAGCTGGTCGTTCGACTCACGTGGTCTCGTGTATGCTGGTAAACTATTAAGAAAGGATTATATACAATACCTCAACATTAGTTTCCCTTTGCCAATCACATCTTATTCCGCAACATACATACAGTTATACGCAATATTCGATTCGTTAACCATTCTCTATGTGTTTACAAAAGTGCTTCTTCTGGTAATTGGTATTCATGCTTATCACAGCCAAATGGCTTTCTACTCATTACTGCGATATCTGTTAACATTGGTTACTTTATATACACCTTTTACAGACTGTTACACAGAACATTCCACATCTTCTACCTTTTGGTGACGTAGCCCTTTCACTCTTCAAAATTCTTGTAAATTTTCGTAATACACCTTTACCTGGCCCTTAATATTAAGTGATTTCTTGTCATTTTTAATTAATCTTGTACATTTCGAAAATAAGTTCTTTTGCTTCGAAAGCAAATTATTAATCCTCCTTTCACTCCACTGAAAATCACTTTTATCATGTCAGTAACACTATATACCTTCCTATTACTCTTCATCATGTTCATACTATTTGAAACCACATTTAGATACTTCAGAAGCACATTCTTTAATCCTTCTTATACCATTCTGTTACTCATTTTAATTTCCTATATTTTAATTTTCATTCAATTTTTGACACTTTTGAGTCAAAATAGTTCTGATTATTCTTCGCAGTACAGTAATTTAATCTTTATTGGATTTGTATTGAAAATATACACCCATCATTGTCGCGTAGCATCGACTTAGCGCATTTTTGCATGGATCGGTAATACAGGGTGGTCCATTGATAGTGACCGGGCCTATATCTCACGAAATAAGCGTCAAACGAAAAAACTACAAAGAACGAAACTCGTCTAGCTTGAAGAGGGAAACCAGATGCCGCTATGGTTGGCCCGCTAGATGGCGCTGCCATAGGTTAAACGGATATCAACTGCGTTTTTTTAAATAGGAACCGCAATTTTTATTACATATTCATGTAGTACGTAAAGAAATATGAATGTCTTAGTTGTACCACTTTTTTCGCTTTCTCATAGATAGCGCTATAATAGTCACAAACGTATAAGTACAGGTACCACGTAAAATTCCGCCAATGCGGACGGTATTTGCCTCGTGATACATTACCCGTGTTAAAATGGACCGTTTACCAATTGCGGAAAAGGTCGATATCGTGTTGATGTATGGCTATTGTGATCAAAATGTCCAACTGGCATGAGCTACGTATGCTGTTCGGTATCCTGGACGACATCATCCAAGCGTCCGGACCGTTCGCCGGATAGTTACGTTATTTAAGGAAACAGGAAGTTTTCAGCCACATGTGAAATGTCAACCACGACCTGCAACAAATGATGCCCAAGTAGGTGTTTTAGCTGCTGTCGCGGCTAATCCGCACATCAGAAGCAGACAAATTGCGCGAGAATCGGGAATCTCAAAAACGTCGGTGTTGAGAATGCTACATCAACATCGATTGCACACGTACCATATTTCTATGCACCAGGAATTTCATGGCGACGACTTTGAACGTCGTGTACAGTTCTGCCACTGGGCACAAGAGAAGTTGCAGGACCATGACAGATTGTTTGCACTCGTTCTATTTAGCGACGAAGCGTCATTCACCAACAGCGGTAACGTAAACCGGCATAATATGCACTATTGGGCAACGGAAAATCCACGATGGCTGCGACAAGTGCAACATCAGCGACCTTGGGGGGTTAATGTATGGAGCGGCATTATGGGACGAATGATAATTGGCCCCCATTTTATCGATAGCAATCTAAATGGTGCAATGTATGCTGATTTCCTACGTAATGTTCTACCGACGTTACTACAAGATGTTTCACTGCATGAAAGAATGGCGATGTACTTCCAACATGATAGATGTCCGGCACATAGCTCGCGTGCGGTTGAAGCGGTATTGAATAGCATATTTCATGACAGGTGGATTGGTCATCGAAGCACCATATCATGGCCCGCACGTTCACCGGATCTGACGTCCCCGGATTTCTTTCTGTGGGGAAAGTTGAAGGATATTTGCTATCGTGATCCACCGACAACATTACGGAAGGCGAACTACTCGCTGTTGAGAGGAATGTCTTTACACGTATTGCCAAATACATTGAGGTTGACGGACATCATTTTGAGCATTTATTGCATTAATGTGGTATTTACAGGTAATCACGCTGTAACAGCATGCGTTCTCAGAAATGATAAGTTCACAAAGGTACATGTATCACATTGGAACAACCGAAATAAAATGGTCAAACGTACCTACGTTCTGTATTTTCATTTAAAAAACCTACCTGTTACCAACTGTGCCGGCCGGAGTGGCCGTGCGGTTCTAGGCGCTAGTCTGGAGCCGAGCGACCGCTACGGTCACAGGTTCGAATCCTGCCTCGGGCATGGATGTGTGTGATGTCCTTAGGTTAGTTAGGTTTAAGTAGTTCTAAGTTCTAGGCGACTGATGATCTCCGAAGTTAAGTCGCATAGTGCTCAGAGCCATTTGTTACCAACTGTTCGTCTAGAATTGTGAGCCATATGTTTGTTGCTATTACAGCGCCATCTATCACAAATAAAAAAAGTGGTCCAACTACAACATTCATATTTCTTTACGTACTACACGAATATTTAATAGAAAATGGTAGTTCCTATTAAAAAAAACGCAGTTGATATCCGTTTGACCCATGGAAATCTCGCGGGCCAATCATAGCGCCATCTGGTTTCCCCCTTAAAGCTAGACAAGTTTCGTTCTTTTTAGTTTTTTCGTTTGACGCTTATTTCGTGAGATATTTGGCCCGGTCACTATCAATGGACCACCCTGTATATGCAAACTTTATCTTCCTCTCTGTGCTATTTACCTTAATGGTCTGCTAAAAACCGATTCTAGTAAAATGTAAAATTTATAAAATAAAATGCTGTCCAGAACTAGATTAACTTCATAAGCTGTGCATGAAGTATCCGCTAGAATGTATTTGATACATCTAGTAACTGACAGTTTATATATAGTCCTTTCATTAGTGAAGGTGACGTAGTGGCTTAGCCACTGAGCACAATTATAGGATGAGTGAGAAATTTAATTCCCTGAAAGCCATTTTGTGGTTTCCCTGAGCTTCTTGAGACTAAGGCTCCCTCTGAAAAACCCATAGTCAATATGCCTGTCCATCCTCACCAAATCATAGTTATTTCTCTCTATGCCTAATGATATCAGTTGAGATGGACGTTTAACTTTCTTTTTCTTCCTTTCTTGCTCCATTTTCTTTTCCTTCTTCTACTACTACTACTACCGTTGCCAGTTATTAGTTAAAACTGCAGCAAACGCATTCACTCAGTCTTCCTGTATATCATAATAGGAAGTTAACGCATTTTCTATCGCCCTCTTCTGCTTGAAAATACTTTTATTCTTGAAGCCTTACTTCGCACCTACTCCAGATTGTACTTGTGTTTTTTTTAATTCTTTTACAGCAGTGTCTGGAGCTGTACAGAAAATGTAATATTTTTCTTTTCAAAACAGGAAAAAACTTCTTTGTGTTTATTGTCGAGTTTAATTCATGAAACAGCTTCCAGTTAACTGTTTAAAGTGCATTGTGTGGATGATCTCAATGTAAGAGTGTACAGACAGGAGAGGAAAAAAAATGTAATGAGATGTGTAAACAAATAAAGCCTAGGGCACGGCTAACTGCAGTGCATCTGGCAGAGTGACAAAACGCAACTGCCTCTGTGTACACACGGCGGCACTGCAGAAGCCGAGAGAATCGCAAATAATGAACCGGACAGTCGTGTTTACTGGCGCCGCGCAAACAAGGACTTTCGCTGCTAGGACAGGAACTCGTGAGCGACTGCGCGAAAGGTCAGCCGCTGCCTTCTCGCCGTGCTCACCGCCCCAACCTCTGCCTGCTGCCACGGTAATAGCGGGCCTCAAGTCCGGAGGTCACGAAACGAAAAAAAAAAAACGCTGGACGTACTTCCAGCAATTATCTGTTGGTTCAACTTCATCAAGAACTTCAAAAAACACGCACACATGTTCTGGATCAGCGCCCACAGTTTCTGTCTCAATAAAGACACAATGTTGAATGGATGTTATTTTATGGAAACCTGTTTCTCTATAGTTCGCCACAAAACTTCCTGGATCGGTAATAATTTTAAAACGTGGTCGATTACCTCGTTGGTCGGTCCAAGTACCCGTGCATCGGTATTCCACTGTCTTAGCTTTTTCATTGCAATTTATTGTCTTCAGTTAGCTTACAATTAAAAAAGCAAGAAAGAATACTGTTTAACCTACTTTTGACTATTCGATCATTAGAGACGGAGCACACACCCGTAGTGGAGACGGAAGTGAACGGAAATTTGCCATGCTTTTTACGAGTGAGCCATCGCGCCAGTTGCCTTAAATGATTTAAGGAAATCACAAAAAAAACCTGGATGCCTGGATTTAAGCCATCGTCCTTTCGAAAGCGAATCCACTGACCGATCATGGCACAACCGCGCTATCTTTCATCCGGAAGAACAGGAAATAACTAAAATTTATTTATCGCGTGTATACAGAGTAGCAGGAGGTAAGCTATACAGGACGCTTAAATTTAGTATACGGAGCTGCCGCCTCTGGCAGCAACATCGGATGTAACCTGTTGGAAATAACGTCTAACTGAGCTTGGTTGACATTCTCAATATTAGACCTCATCGATGGTTTGGGCTGGCAAGTGGTAGTATGTCATTCTCTCGGCAACCCATGACCAGATGTTTTCAGCATGTGAGTCTTCTGGAGAACGATCTGGTCAACGAAACACTCAAGCAACCTCTATATCGAGATAGATCAGAGTAGCATGGGCAACATGCGGTCTTGCGGTATCTTGTTGAAAGAGGACGCAAGGCAGACTTTGAAGATAGGACACAACCATCGGCCTAAACATGCGTCATAAATGTAACGCTAGCTGTACAGATTAGCAGAAATGATTGCGTTGTGGATTCAGTGGCAACTTGTACGATAACACGAGAAGAAGGGGGCCTTATGATGATCACCTATGCAGTCGGGTAGCCTCCGTTCTCCTCGGAGCCTCCAGGGACGCTGTATGGGAAACTGCGACTTTGAAAAGACGACGTGGAACCTTTTTAATGGCTAGCAGTGTAAGTGCTTGAGCATTCTGTTGATAAGTAGTTTCCTTAATAAGTAACCAAGGAATAATATTTTCCAAAAATGACCACCTGCTGCATTCACGTTTTCACATTCAGTTACTGAACGTTTTTTACGAGGACGACCACTGCCTGTTTTATCTATAGTGCGTTGTAACTCACTCTCTCAGTCTATTTCGCTATATCAGCAGTACTGTTGTTGGCGGGAATGCGAAGATGCGTTATAAAATAACGAAGAAAATGTGTTTTACATGTAATTCGTAGCTACCTTTATTGCTAAATTTATAGATAGAGCTCAATAGAGGTGCAACAATAGAAGGAAAAATAGATAAAATTTTCGAAATAAATATCTGTTGGTTCTTGATGAATAACTGATCAGTTAACTTGGAGGAAGGCGCAGTTCATTCAGTCCTACACAATGCAGAATATATCGTCACCATTATCAATAACAGTGGGACATAGGAGAAAGGAAATATGTAAATATTCGAAAATGCTGGGTCTGCATATTAATCAGAATGTCAGACTGTTCTGCTAAATTCATCTTGCACTTCTTTCAAGGAAAGGTGGTCAAATAAGACGAGACTGAACTGGCATTCTTACGATACCAACATCGTCTATAAGACGAAGGCATCCCAACGTGAGACTGAAAGCTGTACCAACCGTTTTTACAGACGAGTTTGACTTTTCTTTGCTGCAGTGTGTATCAAACTATGTTGACACGAGAACAATGTAAAAATACAGATGCCGTTTGGCATTGTTGGCTCGGAAATGTCACATGGTGGGCTCACCCGTCTGTCGGAAATGATATTCTTCCTCTGCACACATTGGCTCTTAACCTCACGAATATATCAGAGTTGTGTCGTATGTGAATTTGTTTGTGCAGGTGAGTGTTACGGGTGTGCACAAAGTGTAGTGTTATGTTTACATTGTATAGTGATGATGATGATAATGATGATGACAGACGGGAAATGGTAAACCCAGTTCTGGCACATAACCTATTCCCAGGGGCGTATTTAGGCGTAGACAGACGTGGCGGCTGCGCAGGGCGTCCGATTTTAAGGAGCGGCGTGTTTTAAGGGGCAGCCTATAAAGGCTGCGTCCACATCGCCTGCGTCTCGCTGTGCTGTATTAATTAAAACGAGCGACACTCGAAAAAGGTGAAGTGGTTCTCAGTACCGGAAACTCGCGAAAGATTGGGCGACAAAGAAAGAGGGAATCGTAAGAAAGAGTTGCTGTTAGAAGTGGTACATCTTGTCGCGAAATTGAAGTTGAGTGTTCCTGTGAGTTAGTATGGGCAGAGGTCATTGTTGGCAAACGGAATAGAATAATCATTTTATCCTTTTACCGACCTCCCAGTTCAGATGATATAGTTGCTGATAGGTTAAATGAAATCTTGAGTTTGATTTCAAACACGTCCCCGACTCATACGATTATACTTGGTGGTGACTTTGATTCACCCTCGATATGTTGGCGAAAATACATGTTTAATTCCGGAGGTACGCATAAAACATAATCCGAAATTGTGCAAACGTATTCTCTGAAAATTATTTCGAGCAGTTAGTTCATGAGCTCACGCGAATAGAAAACGGTTGTGAAAACACACTTGACCTTTTAACAACAAATAACCCTGAATTAATAACGAGCATCAAAACGTATACAGGGATTAGTGAACACAGGGTTGTCGTAGCGAGACTGAACATTGTAACCCCCAAATCCTCCAAAAATAAAAGAAAAAAATATCTATTCAAAAAATCAGATAAAAGTTCACTTGACGCCTTCCTGAGAGACAATCTCCACTCCTTCCAAATTAATAATGTAAGAGTAGACCAAATGTGGCTTGGATTCAAAGAAATAATATCGACACCAATTGAGAGACATATACCAAATAAATAAACAAACGACGGAGCTGATCCTTCTTGGTACACAAAACGGATCAGAACACTGTTGCAGAAACAATGAAACAAACATGCAAAATTGAAACAGACGCAAAATCCCCAAGATGGGCGATCTTTTATACAAGCTCGAAATTTAGCACAGACTTCAATGCGAGATGCTTATAACAGTTTCTACAACGAAACTTTGTCTCGAAACCTGGCAGAAAATCCAAAGAGATTCTGGTCGTATGTGAAGTATGTTAGCGGCAAGCAACAATCAATGCCTTCTCTGCACGATAGCAGTGGAGATACTATCGAATACAGTGCTGCCAAAGCAGAGTTAGTAAACATAGCCTTCGGAAATGCCTTCACAAAATAAGACGAAGTAAACATTCCAGAATTCGAATCAAGAACAGCTGCCAACATGAGTAGCGTAGAAGTAAATATCCACAGAGTAGTGTGTAAGTAGGCTGTTTAGGTTTTTTTTATTGGTAACGCCACCTCTGTACGAAAATCACTGGCTGTTCTGTGTGCAGTCTGCGGCTGCTTTGCATTGTTGTAATACTCGCCATTGTAGTGTTAGGCAGCTGGCTGTGAACAGCGCGTAGCGTTGCGCAGTTGGAGGTGAGCCGCCAGCAGTGGTGGATGTGGGGAGAGAGATGGCGGAGTTTTGAAATTTGTCATGAACTGCTATATTTATATATGATGACATCAAGGTAAATACATTGTTTGTTCTCTATTAATATCTTTCATTTGCTAACTATCCCTATCAGTAGTTAGTGCCTTCCATAGTTTGAATCTTTTATTTAGCTGGCAGTAGTGGCGCTCGCTGTATTGCAGTAGTTCGAGTAACGAAGATTTTTGTGAGGTAAGTGATTTGTGAAAGGTATAGGTTAATGTTAGTCAGGGCCATTCTCTTGTAGAGATTATTGAAAGTCAGATTGCGTTGCGCTAAAAATATTGTGCGTCAGTTTAAGCACAGTCGTGTACAATTTTTCTAAGGGGACGTTTCATATGTCGACCCTTAGCCTAGGATACCTCACTGGAATCTTCTGATTTTTTTTCTTGTAGTTTGTGTAATTAGTGTAGATTTTGTTTATTGCTAGCGCGTAATTGTAGAGAGAATCTCCTTTGTAGTTGCAGTCTTTCATTGTTGTACAGTAAAACAGGTGTGGCATGCATGTAGATTTGCACCAAGTATTTCTCAGCTGCAATTAACTAGATATTATTTTCAGTGTTATGTTAATGTGTTCTCTTATTTTTGCTCTTCAAATTGTGTTTTTCTGTGTTGTCGTGTGAAATACTGTGACAATAATGGCGTGTGAAAAACGTAATACTAGGCTCCAAAGTAAACTGAGAAATAACAGTGAAAACGAAAGCAGTGTGTTAGCGCCACCGAGTAATGAATTAACTGATGTTCAAATTAGTAATTTGGTAATTGTGCATAGGGAAATGGAGCTTGCGGCAAACAATGGCGTGGACAGGGAAACAATTAGTGAAGAGGGAAGCATTATCGATCGATCGGTCGGCAACAGCTCGCCTCAGGAATCGGGAATGACAGAACACAATATTGCAAATACTGTAGACTTAGGTTTTGGGTCCTCACCGTTTTCTCAAATGAGTCAAGACACATTTTCTGCTTGTCAAAATGTGAATGTTGCCGATGCAAATGCACTGCCAAAAAGCATAGAGAAACAGATTCCGGACACTAATACATTATTATTGCAATTAATGCAACAAATGGAACAAAATCAGAGACAACCACAGCAAAAGCTTCAAAAATTAGACACAATGGAAGAAAATCTTCAAAAGTTAGACACAATGGAACAACACCAGAGACAAACATAGCAACAATGAGACAGCCTTTTTCGTGGCACAACAATACGTTACAGCACAGTACTTTCCTCATCATGGCAATAAGCGTAATAACTACGATATCTATAAGCAAAGCATTTCACTTTCGTTTATGATGAGGTAAGTACATTGACTTCAGCAGAACTTTGCTTACAGAGGACGATAACTACGACAGTTCCACAGAGATTATCTTACAGCAAGACGCACATTTAGCACTACAGAACACGCATTTGAGTGATTAATTTTGTACTTAAACCATTTATTTTTCAAGATTTTTGAATTACAAAGAAAGTTTTCCCTGATACATTTCATTCCATTGCAATCATCTGTAACACCTGAGGGTATAATTACATTAATCCTCAGGGGGGTACACGCTTACTTTGTGTACCATGTGTTTGGCGAGCACAAGGAGCCCTAGCTAATATGGTATTTGCTTATACAACTTTACACATCGGTACCATATTTCTCCAACACATAAATTACACAGCTATCTGATTATTTGACAGAGAAACAAACATTCTTTTTACTACGTCAGTGACAGATGTTTACGCAATTACACAGTTGAACAACTTCACACTTATGAAATTGCATTTTGTCAGTACTTTGTGAACTGTTCATATTTTTTCGAAGCCATTGTGGTACTATGAGAGCTTTGAATGATGTATTTGGTATGGGATCATGATTTTAAAGTACGTTTGAGGCAGATGACACTTTTGACATGAGCAGAGAATTTTTTTAGGTTTTGAAATTATTGGAGGAAGCTACGACGATTTTGAGAGTTGACTGAGGTGTTATGATGTTATTTTTACGACGACGATGTGTATTATGCTGCAGGGGTATGTTTATGGTCAAGAAGCTGATGCTATATGAGGAATTTGATTATGCTACATATTTCATATAATGAAATATTAAAGAAGCGTCGACGAATATACACTCCTGGAAATGGAAAAAAGAACACATTGACACCGGTGTGTCAGACCCACCATACTTGCTGCGGACACTGCGAGAGGGCTGTACAAGCAATGATCACACGCACGGCACAGCGGACACACCAGGAACCGCGATGTTGGCCGTCGAATGGCGCTAGCTGCGCAGCATTTGTGCACCGCCGCCGTCAGCGTCAGCCAGTTTGCCGTGGCATACGGAGCTCCATCGCAGTCTTTAACACTGGCAGCATGCCGCGACAGCGTGGACGTGAACCGTATGTGCAGTTGACGGACTTTGAGCGAGGGCGTATAGTGGGCATGCGGGAGGCCGGGTGGACGTACCGCCGAATTGCTCAACACGTGGGGCGTGAGGTCTCCACAGTACATCGATGTTGTCGCCAGTGGTCGGCGGAAGGTGCACGTGCCCGTCGACCTGGGACCGGACCGCAGCGACGCACGGATGCATGCCAAGACCGTAGGATCCTACGCAGTGCCGTAGGGGACCGCACCGCCACTTCCCAGCAAATTAGAGACACTGTTGCTCCTGGGGTATCGGCGAGGACCATTCGCAACCGTCTCCATGAAGCTGGGCTACGGTCCCGCACACCGTTAGGCCGTCTTCCGCTCACGCCCCAACATCGTGCAGCCCGCCTCCAGTGGTGTCGCGACAGGCTTGAATGGAGGGACGAATGGAGACGTGTCGTCTTCAGCGATGAGAGTCGCTTCTGCCTTGGTGCCAATGATGGTCGTATGCGTGTTTGGCGCCGTGCAGGTGACGCCACAATCAGGACTGCATACGACCGAGGCACACAGGGCCAACACCCGGCATCATGGTGTGGGGAGCGATCTCCTACACTGGCCGTACACCACTGGTGATCGTCGAGGGGACACTGAATAGTGCACGGTACATCCAAACCGTCATCGAACCCATCGTTCTACCATTCCTAGACCGGCAAGGGAACTTGCTGTTCCAACAGGACAATGCACGTCCGCATGTATCCCGTGCCACCCAACGTGCTCTAGAAGGTGTAAGTCAACTACCCTGGCCAGCAAGATCTCCGGATCTGTCCCCCATTGAGCATGTTTGGGACTAGATGAAGCGTCGTCTCACGAGGTCTGCACGTCCAGCACAAACGCTGGTCCAACTGAGGCGCCAGGTGGAAATGGCATGGCAAGCCGTTCCACAGGACTACATCCAGCATCTCTACGATCGTCTCCATGGGAGAATAGCAGCCTGCATTGCTGCGAAAGGTGGATATACACTGTACTAGTGCCGACATTGTGCATGCTCTGTTGCCTGTGTCTATGTGCCTGTGGTTCTGTCAGTGTGATCATGTGATGTATCTGACCCCAGGAATGTGTCAATAAAGTTTCCCCTTCCTGGGACAATGAATTCACGGTGTTCTTATTTCAATTTCCAGGAGTGTATATATGTGTAATAAGGTCAGGAGTAATGAGTAGCGGTTAGGGACACTGACTTGTGAAAAAGGATGTTGGAAACCAAGAATCGTACTTTAAGAGTTATGAAATGTGTGTAAATGCGTGAATGTATCACAATGCCGGCGAAAATTTTTTGGACACTGTTATATTCATACGATTTTGTTTCTACAGATTTGTAACACAAATTCTTGACCTATGAAATTTTTATATGAGACTGTCACTGTAGCAGAAACTGGTGTCGTAAATATTTGGGTAAGAAAGTTCAGTGACCACCTGCACGTAATGCGTCGTGGGCACCCAGCGGAGCAGCCAGGTGTGTCAGACGCCTGGAGAAAAAGCCATTATTGCAAGCCCTTTTCAGCGGCACAGGTAGAAAAAAAAAATGGAGGCCATTATCCTCCCTATTGACGTTCCTTTGTAGAGAGCATCGAAAAAACGATACGGTCGAACTTGAAAACATATGATTACACTGTGAAGCTCTTAATTTATGATATTTACTAAAATGCCTAATGAAACGATGAGAAACATTTCACGGCTATTGTCGTGCTAGTTGAGAGAAATGCCATATGGCTTGCTTTATGTATTTATTAACTCATTTTGTTTAATATCTAGTTTCTAGCTGCACTGCAGCATTGGTTAAAATAAAATTTAATATATGTACTAATATAAATATTTTATGCCTACAGATCCAGTAAATAATTTTATGATCTATTCAAAAAAACGAAGGAGCATAAAAAGATATTTCCCTTCACAAGGAATTGCATACGGAGTTTTCTTTTCAACTACTGGGTAATTTTTTTGGTAGAATAACTTCCTGTGGTGCACCACTTTAATTACTTAGACATTAAGATGTGATTATACATTTCCCTTATCTGCATTGTTGTCTTTACTGTAATATTTTTCTGCTTGAGCGTTGTCATGTTTAGATATAATTTATTGCTTTTGCTTCTGCTGTTTGCCAGGCATAATGTTACTGAATTTGACTTTGTATTACGCTGTTAAGCCAGTTTTACTACTGATTTATTTTTCTTGTTTGCTGCACATTGCCTCATATTAGTTGTAATGTTGAATTGCTTGGTAATTTAGATTTACTGTAGCTTGCTTTGCCAGCTTGAAATTTTTGTCATTGATGTTTGTGTTACTTTATTTGTGCTGCTGCATTGCCTCGTCCCTTAGTTTAGCATCTGAGCTCAGTAGATTTAAGTTACCTTAAGAGGGGGTAGACTATATAAGAAACTAACTATGTTGAATTGGAAGCAATGCATTAACAAGGTATATGAAAACGATTTGGGCCTAAATGAGTATTGTACAATGAGCCATATTTATTTTGAAAGAAATATGGTTAGAATACAGAAAAGAGGTACAGATAGGACTTTTTGGGAATAATGATGAACGAAGGGAGATCTCCAAGAACAAAAAAGGTTTTGTTCGCAAAATACTGCAGTACCAAAAGTTACACTGAAAACGAACCCTGTCCTTTCCATTGTGTTATCCCCCTATGTGTTTGTGTACCCTTGTGTATTTGTTTTCTTCCTGTCTCTGTGTAGTTTCATAGAAATTTTTTTCTGTTCTAGTACTAAGCTACATTCACTATGATGAGGAATACTGTTATCCTCAAATATAATTTGCATTAATAATATGTTATTTTCTTTGTAAAGATGTTTAGACATTATTTGTTCTGTTTTGTTTTAAGGCTCATGTGTGAAGTTGATATTCCAAAAGTTATTCTGATCTTTCTTGTATGTACTTATGTCATAATTCCTGTGACACTGATGTATATGTTATTTCTATTCTTTTGTAAAGCCCATATTACTACAAATGTTATCTGTATTGTTATGTTCTTTAATGATGTATTTTGTACCTTTGTAATTGTATTCTCATGTTATAAAATTGTAATTGACACCAGTTTATCAAACTAAGTAACTTGTAAGCATTCATTTCACTGCACACATTTCTGTTGGTCATAGTATATGGACAATATGTGAGAAGTAGGGACTGTTAGTGTTTGCACGTGTGTTAATAATTCAGCAAGGGACTGGATAACAGCATTGCTGGTTCTAAGGACAATTCCAAAAACTTTGTGAGTGCACAAGTGGTGGTTTATGGACTTGCTCTATTCTCCACAAGACTCTTCAATGGTGATTGTGCACCTGCACAGTCACAACAGATGGCTGCTGGCCATCTCTACAAGGACTACAGTGGGTCTGCATCTTTGATGACCCACCAGTACCATTATCTCTACAAGGACTACAGTGGGTCTACTGATGATCCATCAATACCATTATTTCTACAAGCACTGCAGTGGGTCTGCGCCTCTGGTGGCCCACCAATACCGTAATCTCTACCAGGACTACAGTGGGTCTGCTCTGTGTTGACCTACCTACCAATATTCTTCAAAACTTTGACTGACTCAGCTGTGGGTTTGCTCTGTTGTGGCCCATTACCTGCCGGCATGTCAAGAGCCAGCACTGTCTTTCCGTTGGAAGGACAACACTACTTCTTCAAGACTGCATGGAAATCCACTACTTCCGTGTGCATTTTCTTTTACTGCTCAGACTTTGAGAAAAACACTGCTATTTTAACGTCATGAACGATCAGGACTGTCTTTATGGACTGTGAGAAAATTTGAGCTTTTGACCAACATTGTATCAATAAGTGTGTGCATTTGATTTCTTTGTTATTGTAATTATGAAAATTTTTTTCAAATCTGTATTGGGCACTGCCCAAACCAATTTGTAAAATTTTTTGTGGGGAGCATGGGGGCTATGTAAGTAGGCTGTTTAGGTTTTTTTTATTGGTAACGCCACCTCTGTATGAAAATCACTGGCTGTGCTGTGTGCAGTCTGTGGCTGCTTTGCATTGTTGTAATACTCGCCATTGTAGTGTTAGGCAGCTGGCTGTGAACAGCGCGTAGCGTTGCGCAGTTGGAGGTGAGCCGCCAGCAGTGGTGGATGTGGGGAGAGAGATGGCGGAGTTTTGAAATTTGTCATGAACTGCTATATTTATATATGATGATATCAAGGTAAATACATTGTTTGTTCTCTATTAATATCTTTCATTTGCTAACTATCCCTATCAGTAGTTAGTGCCTTCCATAGTTTGAATCTTTTATTTAGCTGGCAGTAGTGGCGCTCGCTGTATTGCAGTAGTTCGAGTAACGAAGATTTTTGTGAGGTAAGTGATTTGTGAAATGTATAGGTTAATGTTAGTCAGGGCCATTCTCTTGTAGAGATTATTGAAAGTCAGATTGCGTTGCGCTAAAAATATTGTGCGTCAGTTTAAGCACAGTCGTGTATAAATTATTCAAAGGGGACGTTTCAAGTGAAGCAACTCATATCACTTCGATTCCCGGCGGGGTCAGGGATTTTCTCTGCCTCGTGATGGCTGGGTGTTGTGTGATGTCCTTAGGTTAGTTAGGTTTAAGTAGTTCTAAGTTCTAGGGGACTGATGACCATAGATGTTAAGTCCCATAGTGCTCAGAGCCATTTGAACCATTTTGAACCATATCACTTAATAAAAGCAAGTCTTCTTGTCCAGACTGTATACCAATTGGGTTCCTTTCAGAGAACGCTGATGCATTAGCTCCATACTTAACAATCATATGCAACCGTTCGCTCGACGAAAGTTCCGTACCCAAAGACTGGAAACTTGCACAGGTCACACCAACATTCAAGAAAGGTAGTAGAAGTAATCCACTTAATTACGGGCCCATATCATTAACGTCGATATGCAGCAGGATTCTGGAACATATATTGTGTTCGACCATAATGAATTACCTCGAAGAAAACGGTCTATTGACACGCAGTCAGCGTGGGTTTAGAAAACATCGTTCCTGTGAAACACAACTAGCTCTTTATGCACATGAAATGTTGAGGGATTTCAGATCGATTCCGTATTTCTGGATTTCCGGAACGCTTTTTACTCTGTACCACACAAGCGGTTCGTAGTGAAATTGCGTGCTTACGGAATATCGTCTCAGTTATGTGACTGGATTTGTGATTTCCTGTCAGAAAGGTCACAGTTCGTAGTAATTGACGGAATGTCATCGAGTAAAACAGAAGTGATTTCTGGCGTTCCCCAAGGTTCCCCTTTGCTGTTCCTTATCTATATAAAGGATTTTAGAGACAATCTGAGGAATCGTCTTCGGTCGTTTGCAGATGACGCTGTCGTTTATCGACTAATAAAGTCATCAGAAGATTAAAACAAGCTGCAAAACGATTTAGAAAAAAATATCTGAATGGTGCGAAAAGTGGCAGTTGATCCTAAACAACGAAAAGTGTGAGGTCATCCACATGCGTGCTAAAAGGAACTCGTTAAACTTCGGTTACACGATAAATCAGTCTAATCTAAAAGCCGTAAATTTAATTAAATACCTAGGTATTACAGTTACGAACAACTTAAATTGGAAAGAACACAGAAAATGTTGTGCGAAAGGCTAACGAAAGACTGCGTTTTATAGGCAGGACACTTAGAAAATGTAACAGACCTACTAAGGAGACTGCCTACATTACGGTTGTTCGTCCTCTTTTAGAATACTGCTACGCGGTGTGGGATCCTTACCAGGTAGGAAAAGCACACTGGACTCGCATTCGGAAGGACGACGGTTCAATCCCGCGTCCGGCCATCCTGATTTAGGTTTTCCGTGATTTCCCTAAATCTCTTCAGGCAAATGCCGGGATGGTTCCTTTGAAAAGCGCACGGCCGACTTCCTTCCCTAATCCGATGAGACCGATGACCTCGCAGTTTGGTCTCCTACCCCAACACAACAACAACATCGAAAAAGTTCAAAGAAAGGCAGCACGTTTTGTATTATCGCGAAATATGGGAGAGGGTGTCACAGAAATGATACGGGATTTGGGCTGGAAATCATTAGAAGAAAGGCGTTTTTCGTTGCGACAGAATCTTCTCACGAAATTCGAATCACCAACTTTCTCCTCAGAATGCGAAAATATTTTGTTGACACCGACATACATGGAAAGGAATGATCACCACGATAAAATAAGGGAAATCAGATCTCGTACGGAAAGATATAGGTGTTCATTCTTTCCGCGCGCTATACGATTTTGGAATAATAGAGAACAGTGAAGGTGGTTCGATGAACCCTCTCTCAGGCACTTAAATGTGATTTGTAGAGTATCCATGTAGATGTAGTTGAAGCACCCATCATACGAGCACATACAATTTGCCCACGTTCACGATCTTCCAACATGAAGCAATCACAACTACACAGAACGCAGTTTTCACCACGAATGACTGGCAGCGTATTGAGAACAATGCACAGGTGCCGTGCGTGATCAAATACAACAGCACAACCTGCAGGTTTGAGTAACAAGCTCACAGAAAGATCCGTACCTAAAGACTGGAAAATTGCTCAAGTCACACCAATACCCAAAAAGGGAAGTAGGAGTAATCCGCTGAATTACAGGCCTGTTTCACTAACGTCGATTTGCAGTAGGGTTTTAGAACATATACTGTTTTCAAACATTATGAAGTACCTCGAAGAAAACGATTTATTGACATATAGTGAGCACGGATTCAGAAAATAACGTTCTTGTGAAACACAACTAGCTCTTTATACTCATGAAGTAATAAGTGCTATCGACAGGGGATGTCAAATTGATTCCATATTTTTAGATTTCCAGAAGGCTTTCGACACCGTTCCTGACAAGCGTCTTCTAACCAAACTGCGTGCCTACGGAGTATCGCCTCAGTTGTGCGACTGGATTCGTTATTTCCTGTCAGAAAGGCCACAGTTCGTAGTAATAGACGGAAAGTCATTGAGTAAAACAGAAGTAATATCCGGCGTTCCCCACGGAAGTGTTATAGGCCCTTTGTTGTTCCTTATCTATATTAACGACATAGGAGACAATTTGAGTAGCTGTCTTAGATTGTTTGCTGATGATGCTGTCATAGCGTATTGGCTTCAGTACGTCAAAATCGCTGCATGAAAAAAAGGATATGCATACATATTATAAAAATGTATGCATGTGTGTGTGTGTGTGTGTGTGTGTGTGTGTGTGTTTGCTTGTTTCACATCTCCTCCAACCAGTGGACCGATTTCAACCAAACTTGATACACATACCACTTACTGTCTGGAAAGAATAGCTGTGGGAGTAAGAACTACGTACCTATCAATGAGGTCGGGGTGGGGTTGAAAAAGAGGTGTACGTCACTCATTAGGAGAGAACTTAGCAACTGGCAAAACTACTTGACACCTAATTTCAGACCTTAATGAAATTTCCTCTCGCAATCACCCGCAATACCATGACGAAAGGGAAAAAAGTTTATTGCTTACTACATTTTCGCTGTTCATGCCGTAAACTGTAGCATCACACATGACGTTATGACGTTTAAATTTATTGCTTCTTTGATACTAAGTCTATTCTCATATGTTTCTGAATATTCTTGCAAAATTAAATCGTTGTACGACACGTAGTTCAGGAGAAATGAGGGGAGGAGGAGATGGTCAGAGAGAGAGGGGGTGGTGGAGATGTGCAGAGAAAGGGATGAGAAGGAGATGGAGAGGCTGCAGGAGGAGGTGGATATAGAAAGGAAAGAGGGGGAGATGAACAGAGAGGGAGAGGAGGAGATGGACAGAGGTGGGGATGAGTAGGAGGACAGAGAAATGTGCTGGTGGAGGTGGTCAGAGAGTGAAGGGTGAAGGAGGTAGACAGAGGGCGGGGGGAGAGGGGGTGAAAGACGTGGACGGAGAAAAGGGTGAGGAGGAGCTGGACTGATAGAACTGAAATAAAAACGTACCAGGGCACCACTGGGTCCTCAACTAATTTTTAAATAAAAAACTCTACTCTAAACATGATGCTCCTCGCGGATGAGAAGGTGATTGCAGATGGAATATAAGATACTAAAGTGCAGAAACTGTTTGGAGAAGAAAGAGACTAAGCACTGTAATAAGGACTGTTTCAATAGATATGTGCAGGGGAAAGGGAGGGCAAGTTCAGTACCTACAGGGGAAAATGGAGGCACGTCTGTAACTGACACACTGTATCACAGTAAAAGTAGACTTGTTATGCTTTGTGTTGGCCACCCAGCACTTTGTTAGACAGAGCTATTTAACTTTCCACTTCTGTCCCAACATTAAAACAAATGCTTAGTTTCATTATTTTTGTTACCGTTTTAGCAACAGTGTGTCTGTCAGAGAAGTGTTGTTATTAGTAGGTCTTGGGGATCGGCGGAATATTTCCTCGTTCCTAATTTTTTTCTTGCAAGGTGACGAAGAAGTCCTATTTATTGACGACATTGAAAATGTTGACACACCTGACTCTTCAAATGACACTCAGAAAGGCAAGTCATGTGGAATTTTCGAACAAGATAAGATGTTTTTATGATATTCAAAGCCCCAGAAAGATAAAAAAAATTAAAAATTTTAGTAGCTTATGTGTCAGGTGAAAAACATATACTAGAATAGTTAAATTTCATTTTGCGAAGCTGCCAGGAAAGGTCAAGAAAGAAATGGTCAAGATAAGAATTTACAAGAATAAATTTTTAAGTTCAAGGTAAAATACATAAGTATAAAATTATTAAGAATTAAAGTAGCATGGAAGTATTTTTTGTACATATAATTTCTTATTGTATCATTTGCTCATTATCAGACTACCTGAAACCAGTTTTCATTGTTTATGTTTATTATAAAAATTCTACTAAATGATGTACAATTACTCTCATAAGTGCTATCTGGTCTTCAGATGCAGAAAATTGATTCGTAAATCACTGTACTTCATTTTCTGCAATTTCTCTTCTCTAAAATTTATTCATAGGGGAGCATCCCGTCTCTCCCCGTTGCTGCTTCCGCGGTGAAGCACAGATTTTAA
This sequence comes from Schistocerca nitens, assembly GCF_023898315.1. Lineage (NCBI taxonomy): Eukaryota > Metazoa > Arthropoda > Insecta > Orthoptera > Acrididae > Schistocerca > Schistocerca nitens. The sequence continues at coordinate 702,720,936 of NC_064617.1, read as the reverse complement.
CGGCACTACAATTTATTTCTAGGATATCTAACATCCCATGTATGAATCGTTATGTACATTGTTTTCGGTTTCTTTAATAGCCGTCCTTCGAGACAGTCCAGACTCTACATGCAATGCTTTCGGCAAGAGATTATTGGCTTCCGTTTTTCGTTTCTGTTGGCGTAGCACGATTAAGTGCGCCCTCAATTTCGGTCGTTCTGCGCTGAGGACAGTACAGGAGGGCGCGGCGAATGAAGACCAATCCCCGGACATCTATATTTCATCAGCAGAGCGCGGCGACGAACCTCCGCGGCAGGAACAAAAAGAGCCGGCCGATATCCCTCGGATCCCCGGCTGCAGCGGCGCGGCCGGATATGAAGCTCCAATATCTGGCCCGGTCTGTTCTTGTGGCCGTGTGTACACGCGGCACGCCGCGGGAAACACTGCGGACAGATCGGGCCGCAGCGCGGATCACTGGGCCTCTCGCCACACGGGGGGGAATCCCCTTCCCTCCTCTTCCGCCAACGTATGTGTTGGTAGGTGGCCAGCTAGAACGGCAGGCACGCCTCGCCGTGCACGGTTGAGAGGACCGAGGAACGCAAAGGATAAGGCGCGCCGCAAAAACCCGTCTGACGGACAGCGCACCCGAGTGCCGATTGTCAGCGTGTTGTCAAAACCAGACTGCGAATCCAGAAACATGAGGGAGCGGCATAGACAAAGGTCACAGTGCTCGTCAGCAACAAATACACCGACGCGCGGTCGGGTGCGGACTTGCGCCCCTAACATCAAACAAAGTATTACGACTCGGTTGACACGTGTCACGTGAGCTGTATTTTACCATCAGTACTTTTCCAGGCAGCACTCCGTGCGCGTCAGTCAGTTCTTCATTCCTCATTTCTCTTCTTAGTTTCATAAGTATTCAATGCTGACCACCAATAAGCGCAAACCAGAATGAGTAACGTTTAACGAAATTTTATATATTGTGTAGTAACAATAAGAAGAATGTATGACTAAATTTGTTGGTGATTTGGATGCATCCATGGTGTGAAGTTTCCGGCAGAGAGCTGCCACTTCTCACAGCAACCGTGGATTTAACCAGACTGGTCATAGAGTCGAACTGAGCTTGGATGACAAATACTGGTGTGTCATTCCTTGCTGTTTCATAGACAGAGTTCATTAATCTTAGTGGATGACGAGTGGAGGGGTGCAATCGGTGACCAGGTGCTTTCAACAGGTCAGGGATGTTGTAAACTTCCTGGCCCTAGCAATAGTCGAACACCCACTTTTAATCATCTGGTGACCGTAATACTCGAAATAAGCCAGAACGAGATTGTCCAGCGGTGACGGCTGCGTGGCGGGAGTAACAGTTAATAGCTCTAAATGTTTTGTTTTGCGCTACTGCCTGTCTCATTATTTATTGGCTATCAATTAAATACATAGCGGCACCGTTAGATCATGGTTTGATCATCACCAGGCTTCTCTTCTTCGTACATACGAAAAGAGGTACTGAAATATCCTAAGACTGAATAAGTGCTAATTTACAAAATGTGTCTAATGCAATCTTAATCTGAGAAAATAGGGCTGGCAAAGGGCGAGGAGTTGACGTCAAGTTGTGTTAACTACTGTGATTCTCTTTCTCTTCCGTCCTACCCTCACCTCTGTCCGATCCGCCCCACAAGAAGCGACTGCATCAAGATATTACACGTAGTTTGAAAATCACATTACAGTTACTTCTTATTAATATATATGTAACACAACTCTGTAGTTATTTGTGCATCCCAGTACAAATAAAACACTAAAACATAATATAATTCTAGAACTGCATTGTTATATTAATTATGGAGATACTTTCAAGCTTTGTGAGCCTAGTTTTCGGCTCCGTTAGTGGCTACAAACAACACTTACATGTCATAGAATTCCCTCAGATAACTGCAAACCAGCAAATGTTCAGAGTCCTGCCTTGCCCCACATTCACTTAGTTCATCATCACTGATAGCCAGCTTCTTCAAATTAATTTTGTACCCTTTCATCCTTGTTCTCAATCTGCTGAGGGTCTTTGGAGATGGCAGCCTGATTGTACAGTACCATCTGTTTTACTGTCCGTAATCTTCCAATGGGCCTTTTTCTCCAGAGCTACATTCGACAGACTTCTGAATTTGGAATTGATGCTGTTGTAAGGATTCCAGTAGTGTTGGATAAGCATGAGTTCCAAACAGTGGATGCCATGGATCTGTTTCTTGCTTCTTCTTTTCAATCACTACTGCCAAATATCTCCCTCTTCTTCTTCTTCTTCTTCTTCTTCTTATATCTGGAGGTGCTGCGACCATGAGTGAAAACATCTTAATTCCTGTAGTTGCTCTTAGGCACCCTGTGACTATGCAGCCTGTCTGATGAAGAGCCACATTACTGGATTAGCATGTGGAGAGTTTCTCCAGACTGGAGCGGCATAATATGCAGCAGAGAAACATAGAGCAAGAGCTGTGCTTCCAAAGTGCTGTTTGTCAATTACAGGACGAGATTGTTGCTGGTGCATACCTGTGTGTGGTGTCTATACAGTGTTGTTTGTAAGTTAAGGTTTGATATAGTATCAATTCTAGGTACATGGAGTGAACATAGTGATTTAAATTGAGTCCCTTCCAGGTGACGTTCAGCTTTCTTCCTGCCTCCTTATTACCAAACCTGAATGCAAACACTTAAAGTGTGGTCTGGACTGGGTTTCAAATGGTTGTCATCATAGTAGATGGCAAGTTCTTAGAGAGCAGACGTAAGCTTGAATTCTACTGCTTGAAATCTCGCTTCCTGAGGAGTGGCAGCTGTGCCATCTGCATAGATGAATGACTGGACGTTATATAATATCTGAGTCCACATATTTTCTCGGGAAAGACGATTTTTCAGCATTCTCTGTAGGCTATTTTTATCCTGTAGAGTGACAAAAATTAGTCCGTTCAAAATAGCTCAAGATGATGGTCGAAACACGATACAGTTTAGTAAATTAAAACAAAATAAAATGAGTTGCAGCAGTACAAAACATTATTCATAATAGTGACCGTACCTACACTTAGCCACTGTGGCGACAGACGATTGTCGTGTAGCGGCACCACTGTCTTTTGGCACAGCTAAATACAATAACACCCAACGCAAGAGGTCATGGAAACGGGTCACTCCAGAGCCGACCGAAGACAGTCATGTCAGGGACTATCCGCTAACGGATCAGAAACTGTCACCACGACGTCGGACCAGCGGGCCAGCTGAGGGACCAGCGTTGTATTGGTAACAACATAGCAGAAAAGCATCGCCACTGTATCATGGTACCGTAAAGCATTGTGCCCGATCCGTAAGATCTGTTGAGGCTATGAGATGGAAATAGATGCGTTGACAGAACAAATATGTACCAAGCTCGCTTCGAAGCGAGACCCACTACTCCGGTCTGCTAGTCGACATGGAACGACAAGCTGCCACCGTGACATCCCACTAACTGCAGGCATACTGCCGGCTCTGAGTCCGATGTTGTGGACTTTTGTTCCAGCCAGAGGGCCACCTCAGAGCCTACTTCTAGTCACTACCGATCTCGTACTGTGGATGGCTAATGTTACAGAGAAGGGCGGGCATCCGCTCACCGCCACACCCGCCTGTGAGCGCACTGTCGCCGTCCACCTCTGTCAGCGCAAGCACTACTGATGAGAGCAGTCTTCCTCTATGGGGTCCAATGGTGGGCTTCCGCACCTTCCGGCATGACGTACCTTGAGCTGCAAAGCTGCATCCGGGCAGCGCACACGCAACCATACCCAGCTCACGTCAGAGTCTCTTCAGTCACTGGCGACAGTGTGGGCTGCCGCTGGACACAAGCCCCTGCTTACATCAACGTCCGCATACCCGCTGTCTTCAGCAGAGGCACTAGAAGACCACCACAGAGCCTCATTACGATTGTTGTGCTGTGCCCGCTAATAAAATGTATATCTAGTCAATGATGTTTTCTTGACAACATGTGAACTGCAACCAGAAAACCACTCTCTGCTCCACTGCTGCCCGGCCCTGGGTTATGATCGTACCGGTTCCTGACGCTACCAACTCTATTCCATCACTCAGTCTTATAGCCATCCACCGCTAGCCATTACATTGCTTGCAACAAGCCTTTGATTCCTGCAGTTCGTCTGTTTACAATCTGGTTAATGTTTTAAAACAAGCTGCTCTTCTTTCCAGCTAAACATTATATCCCAAGTAATCCCCAAAAGCCGAATTCTATGTCTAAAGTAATGTAAGAAAATGATTAATTTTTTCAAGTTGTTGTGTTATAGGTTCCTCACATTGACAGACTTCTTCATTTACTATTGACCACACTGTCCTCCTTGAAAGCTTCCAGTGACAATAATTTTTATTGTTTGTTCATCCGACACCTCATAAATTCCACGTTGAGCCCTCTACCATCGTATTACATGCACTGCAGGTACTCAGATGTCACATGGAGCCTTTTCTCGATTCATGTATGTTTCAGTTCCCCCACAGCAATGATAGGAACATAACAGGTAATGTTAACAAAACATCAGAGTCTAGTGAGTGTGATGAATTATGCATGAAGTTATTGAGGTAATACACTACTGGCCATTAAAATGGCTACACCAAGAAGAAATGCAGATGATCAACGGGTATTCATTGGAGAAATATATAATACTAGAACTGACATGTGATTACATTTTCACGCAATCTGGGTGCATAGATCCTGAGAAATCAGTACCCAGAATAAACTCCCCTCTCCGTAATAACGGCCTTGATACGCCTGGGCATTCAGTCAAACAGAGCTTGGATGGCGTGTACAGGTACAGCTGCCAATGCTGCTTCAACACGATACCACAGCTCATCAGGAGTAGTGACTGGCGTATTGTGACGAGCCAGATGCTCTGCCACCATTGACCATTCAATTGGTGAGAGATCTGGAGAATGTGCTGGCCAGGGCAGCAGTCGAACATTTTCTGTATCCAGAAAGTCCTGTACAGGACCAGCAACATGCGGTCGTGCATTATCCTGCTGAAATGTAGGGTTTCGCTGGGATCGAATGAAGGGTAGAGCCAAGGGTCGTAACACATCTGAAATGTAACGTCCACTGTTCAAAGCGCCATCAATGCGAACAAGAGGTTACCGAGACGTGTAAACTATGGCACCCCATACCATCACGCCGGGTGATACGCCAGTACGGCAATGACGAATACACACTTCCAATGTGCGTTCACCGTGATGTCGCTAAACACGGATGCGACCATCATGATGCTGTAAACAGATCGTGGATTCATCCGAAAAAATGACGTTTTGCCATTCGTGTACCCAGGCTCGTCGTTGAGTACACCATCGCAGGCAGTCCTGTCTGTGATGCAGCGTCAAGGGTAACAGCAGCCATGGTCTCCGAGCTGATAGTCCATGCTGCTGCAAACGTCGTCGAACTGTTCGTGCAGATGGTTGTTGTCTTGCAAACGTCACCATCTGTTGACTCAGGGATCGAAACGTTGCTGCACGATCCGTCACAGCCATGAGGATATGATGCCTGTCATCTCGACAGCTAGTGATACGAGGCCGTTGGGATCCAGCACGGCGTTCCGTAATACACTCCTGAACCCACCGATTCCATATTCTGCTAACAGTCATTGGATCTTGACCAACGCGAGCAGCAATGTCGTGATACGATAAACCGCAATCGCGATGGGCTACAATACGACCTTTATCAAAGTCGGAAACGTGATGGTACGCATTTCTCCTCCTTAAACGAGGCATCACAACAACGTTTCACCAGGCAACGCCGATCAACTGCTGTTTGTGTATGTGAAATCGGTTGGAAACTTTCCTCATGTCAGCACCTTGTAGGTGTCGCCACCGGCGCCAACCTTGTGTGAATGCTCTGAAAAGCTAATCATTTGCATATCACAGCATCTTCTTCCTGACGGTTAAATTTCGCGTCTGTAGCATGTCATCTTCGTGTTGTAGCAATTTTAATGGCCAGTAGTGTAATAAAGGTATAATAATTTGAAATTTGGACTTCCCCTAGTTCGCATGACCGGCACATGATATGTCAAGGCCAGCTGCTGTGCTCTATCTTCGAGGTCTCCGAGACGTTATCTTTCAACAGTTTAACACCATATCACATGTTGCCGGTGCTGTCCTGACCTACTTCGATGCAAAGAGTCTTCGATTGTTGTCATGTCCAGCAATTTCTACAGATCCGTAACCTGTTGAAAGCATCTGGTCATTAGTTGCCGAGACTGGCACTCCAACGCTCGTCATTCACTAAGATTAGTTAAGTCTGGCATGGTGCTGAAGCAGAGAGGAGTGACACACTAGCATTTGTCAGCCAAGTTCACTTCGACTCTGTGTCCAGTCAGGATAGCTCCACAGTTGCTGCGAGAAGTGTCAGTTTTATGTAGGAAATTTCTCATCATAGAAACCCCCAAAACACGTACAATTTTGTCATGTTGTCTATAGTAGTTCTGTGCATGCACAATGAGTAAAATTTCATTGTATGCTGTCCTTCTCGGTGTTACAATTCCAGTGACCAACAGTGAAAATTTATCTAAAATAACAAAAATGGTGCATGAAGATCAGAGTGCTTGGAAATATTCTGCTGATAAAACGCAACAAACATGACATGCTCATGTGAGACGTAGTACCGAAGTAAGACGGTGTTTTTATGGACGATGTGATGAATCTGTGGAGGAAAGAAAAGTAAATTAATGTAATGGAAACTCTAGAGTCACTGGCCTTGTTAGCGCTTCAGTTACATTTTGCTAACAATTGTTAATACGACACGTCTTACCAGCATGTTGTCATCATCAGATTCATTTACATTTACATCTACGTTAATGCCGACCGCGGTGGTCTAGCGGTTCTAGGCGCTCAGTGCGGAACCGCGCGACTGCTACGGTCGCAGGTTCGAATCCTGCCTCGGGCATGGATGGGTGTGATGTCCTTAGGTTAGCTAGGTTTAAGTAGTTCTAAGTTCTAGGGGACTGATGACCACAGATGTTAAGTCCCATAGTGCTCAGAGCCATTTGAACCATCTACGTTAATCTGAAGCATAATTAGATTTATTTCCTGGGTGAGCAAGTGAGTTTATGTATCGAAATGTAATCACGCAGAGAATGGTTCATTTATCTTAGTGTATACCTTAAATGAGATGTATTTTTATCGTTTAATTAATACATTGACTTACAATTTTTTAGAGATATATTTGTCTGGCATGCAGAGCACAGTAATGAAGATATCATCACCCATTGCTTTTGCATACAGATGCTCAAGGTAGGAGGAAGGCCAGCACCAGTCGTAAATTTTTAATCTGTTTGCACATTGATTTCAGCTATTGCGTAGCTACCTTCAGTCCAATGATACTGAGAAGACAAAAGTCATGGAATACCTGCTAATATCGTGTCGGACCTCCTTTTGCCCGGCGTAATGCAGCATCTCAATGTGGCACGGACTCAACGAATCGCTGGAAGTCTCCTGCAGAAATACTGAGCCATGCTGCCTCTATAGCCGCCCAATACTGCGAAGGTGTTGCTACTGCAGGATTTTGTGCACGAACTGACTTCTCATTTACTCCCATAAATGTTCGCTGGGATTCATATCGGGTGATCTGGATGGCCAAATCATTCACTCCAATTGTCCAGAATGTTCTTAAAATCAATCACGAACAACTGCGACTCGGTGACACGGCGCATTTTCATCCATAAAAATTCCATCGGTGAATGGTTGCGAATGGTCTCCAAGGAGCTGAACGTAACTATTTCCACTGCGCTCGATCAGATTATTGTCCCGGACACAGTCTGTAGACGATAAGTTGGCCCATCACCACGATGCATCGGGGAGAGCAGAGGCATGAGAGGCGGAATGTTTCCTCGCTTGTATTTCTGTGTTGACAACGCCAGCGGGTGCGCCTACTACCGGTCGGCAGATATTAATTACCCACTAGAGTGGGTGTGACTAGGGCCTCCCGTCGGGTAGACCAATCGCCGCGTGCAAGTCTTTCGATTTGACGCCACTTCGGCGACTTGCGCGTCGATGGGGATGAAATGCTGACGGTTAGGACAGCACAACACCCAGTCTCTGAGCGGAGAAAATCTTCGACCCAGCCGGGAATCGAACCCGGGCCCTTAGGATTGATATTCTGTAGCGCTGACCACTCAGCTACCGGGGGCGGACACCCACGACAGTAACGAGGATATGTGAATGCGCATTATACAGTCGTTCATGTTTAAAGTAGCACTCATTTGAAGGAAGGAATATGAACGAAAATTAAGTCAGTTTTAATACAGCTCAATGAGTAAAATGGAAATATCTAAAACATTCAGTTCTCTGGCGTGCGGGGTGGTGAGGCAGTTCATGTGATCGGCAGTTGTTAGCGGCTTCTCATTGTCTCAGCAATGAAGTATGGAGAATACAGGGTGTTCGAAAATTATCTTTATAACTTTGATCGCACGTATTTCAGAAATGTCACACAGCTAAGGTCTAGTAGCGCTTAACATAGTTCAGTGTGTTTAGGTAACCATATTTTCTACATCCAATTTCAGGACACTAAAAATTTTTGATATTGCAAAGAAAGTGTTAATTAAATGTAATAAATGCAATCTGTCGCCTTAATTTATATTTTATTAGTACCTCCTGAGATGGAGTGCTAGCAGACGTACACTATTTATCAGTGCTGTAAATTTTTTTCATCATGTATGTATTCTTCAACAGCATATGAAAACATTCAGCTCAAGTAGTTTCTACAACAGTGTTCTGTAACTCCTCCATACTTTACTTATTTGGGAAAATACCCTTTCAGTACCACGTGAAACGAACTTCTAATTTGCGATAAATCGTTTCATAATTGTTAAATCCGAAACAAAAGTATGTCCCGAATTGCTTTTGAAAAAATTCGGGACAGAGCTAGAAAAATAGTGACTGTCAGCAAAAAAAAAGGGGGGGGGGGGAACGGGGGACGAAAGGTCACGTTAACTGTGTGCGCCATCTGTAGCACACAGGGTACCTAGGAGATATTCCACTTCCGTGTCCGGCCTAGTGGGTACTCGTTAACCTGTGCTGTTGCTGCTCTCATGCGAGCTCACATTTCATGCAAAGGAAAGAAGTAATGGGGTTCCGGAAAATCTGGTTGTCAGATCTGGTCTGTACCAACAATTCCAAACACTGTGCAAACAGCCAGTGGGTGGTCAGTCAATAACTAACATGGGAAAGTAAGGGAGAAGAAACAGCTTTAGGTGTGTTTGAACATTATGTTCCAAACCACACCTCTCTACCTGTTTCTTTTTCTGAGATATACGTGATAGAAACAGTAAAGATCATGTTAGAACATGCTGTAAGTGTATAGGGACCGTCTAAGCGTGCTTGCCTCTGGATTTTTAAAAGATTAAAACGAAGTAACTACTTAAGAGACGGTGCTCATTTAATGAATTTTGACCAGCGTTTATTACAATCTATTTTTTCCAGTAGTTCGGATTTCCAAAAAAATGGTTCAAATGGCTCTGAGCACTATGGCACTTAACATCTATGGTCATGAGTCCCCTAGAACTTAGAACTACTTAAACCTAACTAACCTAAGGACATCACACAACACCCAGTCATCACGTCGGATTTCCCCAGACACGGAAAAAGGTCCTGCGTTCCCACGGATGATTGTGCAAAAATCCCTCCAGTATGCCTCTACAACTGAGAACAATCCGTGGAAACCCCCTAAGCTAATTAACTTAAATATATTTGAGCTCATAGAAACATCGGGCGTGTATGCTCACAGCTTATTTAAACATGGATACAAGGTGTTATAAAGTAAATCAACTAAGTAAGTCTAAAGTATTTTATTAAAAGTGTGTCTGTGTGCCAGATATTGGAAGGCGAGAGCCGTCTCGATCTGGTTCCCTGCCTCTTCGAATCGCTTTTGCCATCCACCCCGACTGTGGTTTTCAGCTCGATTTCTCTACACTCGGCTACGCGAATGCTGGGGTGGCTAACAATTTCAGCGTCATTTACACGATACATAAACGCTTGCAACACAAAAAAAACATATCTCCATATCAATACTATAACTCACACAAGTTTCAACACACATAAGACCTTGCGTTGCGTCGTCAAGGTTATTGTGCTTAGATTATTGTAAGAAGCGGTATAGTTCGAAATTTATAAGTGTATTTTTTTTCGTTTGTACCGCTTAAACGGAAACAATACTGAAAGGGATTCTGATGTACCAAAGGCCTGATAAAAAAGAGAAGTCTTAACTATTACGTAAATATATATATACACTCCTGAAAATTGAAATAAGAACACCGTGAATTCATTGTCCCAGGAAGGGGAAACTTTATTGACACATTCCTGGGGTCAGATACATCACATGATCACACTGACAGAACCACAGGCACATAGACACAGGCAACAGAGCATGCACAATGTCGGCACTAGTACAGTGTATATCCACCTTTCGCAGCAATGCAGGCTGCTATTCTCCCATGGAGACGATCGTAGAGATGCTGGATGTAGTCCTGTGGAACGGCTTGCCATGCCATTTCCACCCGGCGCCTCAGTTGGACCAGCTTTCGTGCTGGACGTGCAGACCGCGTGAGACGACGCTTCATCCAGTCCCAAACATGCTCAATGGGGGACAGATCCGGAGATCTTGCTGGCCAGGGTAGTTGACTTACACCTTCTAGAGCACGTTGGGTGGCACGGGATACATGCGGACGTGCATTGTCCTGTTGGAACAGCAAGTTCTCTTGCCGGTCTAGGAATGGTAGAACGATGGGTTCGATGACGGTTTGGATGTACCGTGCACTATTCAGTGTCCCCTCGACGATCACCAGTGGTGTACGGCCAGTGTAGGAGATCGCTCCCCACACCATGATGCCGGGTGTTGGCCCTGTGTGCCTCGGTCGTATGCAGTCCTGATTGTGGCGCTCACCTGCACGGCGCCAAACACGCATACGACCATCATTGGCACCAAGGCAGAAGCGACTCTCATCGCTGAAGACGACACGTCTCCATTCGTCCCTCCATTCACGCCTGTCGCGACACCACTGGAGGCGGGCTGCACGATGTTGGGGCGTGAGCGGAAGACGGCCTAACGGTGTGCGGGACCGTAGCCCAGCTTCATGGAGACGGTTGCGAATGGTCCTCGCCGATACCCCAGGAGCAACAGTGTCCCTAATTTGCTGGGAAGTGGCGGTGCGGTCGCCTACGGCACTGCGTAGGATCCTACGGTCTTGGCGTGCATCCGTGCGTCGCTGCGGTCCGGTCCCAGGTCGACGGGCACGTGCACCTTCCGCCGACCACTGGCGACAACATCGATGTACTGTGGAGACCTCACGCCCCACGTGTTGAGCAATTCGGCGGTACGTCCACCCGGCCTCCCGCATGCCCACTATACGCCCTCGCTCAAAGTCCGTCAACTGCACATACGGTTCACGTCCACGCTGTCGCGGCATGCTACCAGTGTTAAAGACTGCGATGGAGCTCCGTATGCCACGGCAAACTGGCTGACACTGACGGCGGCGGTGCACAAATGCTGCGCAGCTAGCGCCATTCGACGGCCAACACCGCGGTTCCTGGTGTGTCCGCTGTGCCGTGCGTGTGATCATTGCTTGTACAGCCCTCTCGCAGTGTCCGGAGCAAGTATGGTGGGTCTGACACACCGGTGTCAATGTGTTCTTTTTTCCATTTCCAGGAGTGTATATGAATCAGAGCAATATATCATGTGGGTAAGACGTGATCCTCAAGAAAAGCTCAGTGCGATATACAATATTTGCAAGAATGATTCATCTTATGAAACTATATTAAACAGAGAAGTTCAGAGGAAATTAACGAATGATGACAAATATTTTTTTGCGAGAAATTATTTCCCGCAAGTGGCAGTGTATGCTTAAAATGCAACTGATCAAGTCACCAATAAAAATGTATCGTATACGGTTCATGTTCACGTCAACTCAACATCACCGAAAAAGCATTAACGATATTGGGTGCCAATCGGCGGGAAGAGAGTACCTGTTCCTTATTGTGCATCGCCTCCTTCAAAATACTGTCCTCTGCAGTTGATACAGCGCTCCCAACGCCATCTCCACTTTCGGGAGAAACCTTGGTAAGCCTCTAGCAGGGTCGCGCGAAGCGCCGTCTGCGAATTTTCTTTTCTTTTATCTCGTCTATCGTCGCAGATCTTCTTCCTTTCAACGGGGTTCTGAAGCCTGGAAATAAAAAAGTCCCCAAGGGCCAGATCTTGAGAGTACGGAGGATGAGGCAGGCAGTGATTTCGTTTTTTGTGCAACAGTCACACACCAACAGAGACGAATATGCCGCGGCATTATCGTGATACAAGAGCCATGAACTGTACCGCAACATTTCAGGCCCTTTCCTTCTCACATTTTCTCGCAGGCGACGCAGCACGTCCCGATAGCACCATGGACTGATCTTGGAGGACCTTTCTCGACCCATGCTCAAGATCGAATCTTGCTTACTGTAGATCCACGTCTCATCAGTAATTATGATTCTCTTAAGGAACATCTAGTTCTCATTTCCGTGATCCAAAAGCTCTTCACAGATTGCGAGGCAAAGGTCTTTCTGGTCTTGAGTCATGAGCCGTGGTACAAATTAGGCGGGAACACATTGCATTCCAAGATGCTGCGTGAGGATTTCTCGATGTGATCCAACTGAAATGTGACATTCTTCTGCCATCTCTCGGACAGTCAGTCTTCGATTGGCATCACAGTTTCGTTGAAGTTCCTGACACGAGCGTCGTCGATAGACGTCGAATGGCGTCCTGAACGAGGGTCACCTTTATCTTCCATCCGGCCATTCTTAAACCGTGTGAACCATTCGTATAACCGAGTACGACTTAAGCATATATCACCCTAGGCTTTCTGCATCATTTGGTGTGTCTCTGTAAAGGTTTTCTCGAGTTTCATGCAAAATTTAATGCAGACGCGTTGCTCCTATAACTCTGCGATCTCAAAATTCGCAAACTGTGTGACACAACATTCTACTCGATGCAGTACTGAACAATAACTATCAACATACAACAATGAAACTTCCGGCAGTTACGCATTAAACACAGGCGTGTACATGGATACCAAGCGAATTTCGCGCCAACACACCGTTGGCGCGAAATTATGAATGTTCTGGAATTTTCTGAACAGACCTCGTATATTAACAGCCATGACAGTACACGTAAGATTTAAAACGAAAAACATTTAACGTATTCAGTAAGTAACTAATGCATGAATAGTTCATCTTGTCGCCAACAATGTTATTATACTTCAAATCACATGAACTGTTCTGTGATTTTTCTCAACGACAGTTACTCTCCACGCTACTAGCTATATTCCACTGCACGCCTCACATTTCCCGTTTCCAGTATGTCACAAGTAATGTCATAGCTACCAAAAATTCACAAGCACAAACTTTCAGGACTACTTATATGGCGTTAGGATTCTGTATGTGGCTAGGATAGATTATTTAATACTTTTTATTCCGTTCTTTAAAAAGAAGGTTTAAAAAGTTTTTAGTTAAATAGCTATTTCTGCTTTTTAGTCATGTGTTTGTGAAATTGTTCAATTGATTTCAAACATTTTGATGAGATTACAACTGAGACATGTGGTAAATTTCAGGTTTATCTCATTTTCTCTTCTACTGAGTTAGCTGACATATTGCATCCTACTACGTATACCTCGCGAAAAGACTGCAAGTCTAAAAATCAGAGAGAACCGAGCGCACGCGGAAGCTTAGCAGCAATCATTCTTAACTGCGAAACAATGGCGAGAGGAACAGGAAAACAGAGAAATAGCTGTGGTACACCAAGCACTCTCCGCCACACACCAGAAAATAAATCGAGCAGTCCCCTAGAACTTAGAACTACTTAAATCTAACTAACCTGAGGACATCACACACATCCATGCCCGAGGCAGGATTCGAACCTGCGACCGTAGCGGTCACGCTGTTCCAGACTGTAGCGCCTAGAACCGCTCGGCCACCCCGGCCGGCCCGACATAATAAAAACGTGTTAAAAAGTGATTGTTCATTTGCATATACATAAATTTACAATGCAGTACCAGATATTAAACTTTTCAAACAAACCAAAAATTGATATTTCATACCACAAGTACGAAAATTTGTATTTAAGTAAGTAATCACATATTAAAAAAAATACTTTATTTTTAGAAATAGACATTATCTTCACATGTCCTTGAAATAAGACACTGTATTCGTCGGTAAATAAGTTGTCATTCCTAATCGTCGTTCATGTATAACCGAAAAAGCTGAAAAAGTATGTAAATAAAATCACTCAAACATAGAGACTGAGTGAAGACTCATATACCTGGGGTGAAAGACAGAGAGTTGTTTCAGTCAATTGTCTCGCACTGAGTGAAACCACTTAAACCCGGTCAGTGAGTGAAAACATTCACACAGCTGACATGGACGCAGAGACTACTTTCATTCCATTGTTTCATTCGACTGAAAAAACAGTCGACTGACCAATCGGTAGTTCAAAACGGTCGGTTGTCCCATTACTAGTATATCCGAATCATTACCTCATCGTAAATATAATAGCACATGGTACCACTTGGCATTACAGATAACAAACTATAGCTAAACTGAATACTACGAAACGAGCTCCCCTTCTTTGTGAAATTTTTCGATGTCCTCCACCAATTCTTTCTTATGTGAATCCCACGCCGTACAGCAATACTCCAGAAGGGGACAGACAAGTGTAGTGTAGGCAGTCTCTTATTAGACCTGTCGCATCTTTTAAGTGTTCTGCCAGTAAACCGTAGGTTTTGTTTCGTTTTCTACACATCATTATCTATTTACTATTCATCTTGGATTAATTAGAAGCATAATTTACCCTAAAATCATCCTTGAAATGCACTTAGAGTGGCAGATGCAAACGTACCAGATCGGTTATGAAAATGGGTAATTAATACCGGGAAAGTGAATAATTTAGTTCATGCCAAACAAAGGCTGAAGGTCTAGTGCACGTAAAAACTAAGTGTCAGTGTAGTCACTAAAGTACTGATCACTAGCTGCAGTACCTGGCATTCCCTAGGATGTTTAATGTTTGCCACAAATAGTGATTAGCCCTGTGCCTTATTCATACTCATAGCTAATGCAAGCCTCAAGGGAATCTGCGACCGCTTTAAAAGTAACTTCTGTTGTTTCAGCTCAGTTTTTAATATTTCGGGTATGGCTGTGTTTGAGCACGACTCCAACTGTTCGAACAGTTTACGTCACAGTTCGGGTAATCCCGGGTTCTGTTCGATATTTTGATTGGTCTGCGATATAGTGACTTTTTGTTGGTAGTATATGCACGACCTGCGTTAACGTTTGTAAAGCACTGTGGATTTAAATGGCAAAACTAATTGTTAAATGTGGACTGAAATATCTTCTAGGGCATATGTCATATGTAACAACGGCAGCTAATCAGTAAATAAGAGTTCGCAATCATGTTTCTGTCAAATTCCCGAGCTTCGCTTGTCCCTCGATCTAGTGACGTGTAATAATATAATATCCAAGACGGGTTTTGCCATTATATTTCAACCCTGCAATAGGAATTACAGCCAGTTTGCCACCATCTATATCGTTTCTTAGGCATTTAGTTTTTCATTAATTTTCTTTATTGTTTCATCTGAACTGAAAGTAGAAGTTTAAAGTTAATCGGCCAAGAATCTTACAGAAAATCGGTCAAGCACCTCCCGAGAAGTTTGGTAACAGCGATTCTCCTTTACATATTGTATATACATATTTATAATATATTCACATATTGTGCATATTAAAAAATTTATAGCCTATGTCCTCCCAAATGTTCATTAGGGGGTCGCGTAGAAATTTGAAGTAAACCGGCCAACAGTCTCTAAAAGATTTTTGGTATCAACCTTTCCCCTTTATGTATCACAGACACAGATGTTTCAACTCAGGTTACAAAATTTTATATAGACAGTGATCTTCCTCTTGTCTTGAAGGTAAAATGTGCAAAATTTCATCAAGATCTGAATAAAACTGTAGCATTGTATAAATTACAAACAAGCAGACACTCTTCTTTATATGTATATAGATACTGCAATTATTCAGTTAATTCATGTGGAGGGTGGTTTATTAAAAAACTGTATTTCACACCGCACTAGGGATGAAAGCTGTGTGTAAGCTGACAACATCACAGGACGCCCGTCAAAGCAAGGGTGTTATTAATTCAGAGTTCCGGAACATAGACACGGACGAGCGTGGTTCCGAATGCAGCGCTGCCTGCAGCAGTGGTGATGTTTGAACCAGGTCTCTGCGCGCGGTAACCTCGTAAATAATGCTGCAGACGTATGGACAGGTGAGAGGCAGCACGCCAAAGCCAAACCGATCTGCCGCCGTGAAGCGGGTAACGTAGGAGGACGGCTCGTTTCTGTTTAAATGTCTGCACCTTTTTCTCTAAATGCAATCATCACTAAATATTTCTCTTGTCATTCTGCACGCGCTTGATAAAGACATGATTGTAAGTGGAAAAGTCCGTTCCTTCCCTGTATAAGATACAAACTCCACTGATTTCACTAACAACTCAAAAATTTGAAAAATTTGATGAGGGCGACGATACGTAGAATACATAATATTGAAACGTTCTTTGCCTCTTTCGGCTTCGCGCGAAATCTCACTTGCAGCCACAGCCAAAATACATGGTGGCTAAACTTTCACTATTTGTGCCACTGTGGATAGAAAAGTTGTCGTATGGGTAGCCAGCGTTATAGGATGATGTTCAGGCTGTGTGATGCAGGATTTGCGTTGTTAAGGGTGTTACGACCTGCCCTTAGGCCACGGTACCGGTAGTGTGACATAACGTAGAAACAGATGCAAGAGTTTCCATTACAGTTGCAGACAATCAATATGGGTCTGGACCAGCTGAGCAGGGCTTTTTCTCGTAAAGCTGTTTTATCAAAACAGTGCTTCTGTTCTTGGTGTGTATGAACGCATTAAAGGTGTGAGGCAGCGGCCTATTTCAGGCCGTCTCCTCACATTTTAATATTATTACTGTACTTGGTTTGTATGTGAGATTCTTCTTACTTCATTTACCATCCGAGTCCGTTTTTATCTGGCGATATTTCACTTTTATTGCATACTGATTATATAAGTGGTCAGGGGGTAGTTAGCAGCAATGTATATAATTCGTCTCTGTGTACGTAATTTAATATTTCATACTAGTAGTAGCTATTTTGCCTTTAATGTATCTGGCTTTGGGACTATAGGAACTCCTTCCTCTTGGGACAAACTACAGTTGAAGCCTTCGGACTGTCACGAGGATCCAGCCGTCTCAATCAAAGAGCGTTTTTGCCGTAGAAGACGGCACAAACAGCCGAGCGAGCCTTTCAGCGCTAATATTGCCAGTACCTTCGACAGTGGGACCGGAAGGACGGTCGAAGGAACGTCCAGCGCTTTCAATAGCAGAACGGGAGACCGAGAGTGATAGGGGTGAGAATTCCGCCTGTTAGCAAACTTTCGGTGGTCTCTTCAGCTGACTACTTGCCCATATACCGCTGTGTTTGATCTTCAGACTTAGTTCCACAACCTAGATACGTGGCTGCAAGTGTGTCTGTAGAATTCTGCCTTTCTGTGCGAATGCAGGGTGAAGTTCACAACAAAACTTCCAGATTTTCCTACAAGCAAGTTCGGATGTGGGAATGTGGCTAACACTCTGTTCTCGCTTCCCAAAACTCGATTCTCATTGCCGGAAATATTAATAATTAAACATGCTGGTGGGAGCTAGTGAACTGACTTAAAGATCTCTCAATGGAGGAACACTTAGACCTTTACTACGACTGGCTAGAAAGATTGTACAGATGTCTTTCCAGTGTCTGAAGGAGAGCTATGAAAAATTCAGGACGGACTCTTGGTCTGGACGCGACTCATATTCTGCACTCGTCCTTTTTTTTTTTTTTTATTTCAGCCTTCTACCGAGTCTCCAAAGTTCAATATTGAACATACCCAGGACTTAGATATTTTCCCACATCCGCGATCGGTAATCATGAAGTGATGAGGTTCGTGACTCGCAGTCACAACATTCAGGTCCACACCAGCCACAACTAACAGCCTCTGCAGAGCGGGGAGAGGCGACCTGTCGGCGGCCATTACAGTAAGACCACGATTGCAATGCGTTCATTAAACATCGAAAGTCGCGACGGAGTGAGAGGAGAGAAATTCCTTTTCGATTTATAGTATCAGTTTGCGCTTCACGAACTTATATGCATATGATCTACAGTTTGATTTTCTGTTTCAAGGGGATGTTTTTCCATATTAAGGCAACCACTCATGTTTCCATTGACTATTGTGTTTATTTGCAGGAGTTCACACGTCTTGTAATGATCTTTTTAATTCTTTTAATACTTCTTAATGTGCTGTGCGCTCCCTTATGATTCATATACTGTTTTGTTTTGTAATTTTTTTATTTATTATAAATGTATATTCATTGTGTGTATTCATAGCTTAAGTGCCTTTATGCGCCTGGGCACCACTTCAGTCGTAACTGTCCAGCGTCATGCTGGTGGCGACCCAAATAAGTATTTTTTTGTTGTATGTTGTTGTGGTAAGGTAGTTAAAGTGCTTTTAAAGTTGTTTTTTATCTCACCTTTAATGCTTAATTTCTGTATAAAACTCGTATTTACCAGATCAAACTCAATGATACCATAACTAATAAAATAATTTATCCAACTGAGTGCCCAGGACCTCCAACCATAAGCAATAGGGAACGCCCCCGATAATTTCAGGAACGTATTTTTCGCGTTTCCATTGTGCACAGCAGTTGAGTTTTCAAGCAACCTGTTTACTTCATGGGGCTAACCTGTCATTGTGTATGATCTGGGGTTATATAATTGGCGTTAAATCTAGTTTTCATACCCAAGGAGCACCTTTTAGGATAGCGATTGTGTTTACAATACACCCAACTACTGCAAAGAAATACGGAGAGGTCCTCTTTCCACACTGGGGTTGAAGAACATGATTCGGAATTTGAAATTCACTGGCGGTTTGGGAATTGCTCCTGGGAGA
The DNA here is from genome assembly GCF_023898315.1 of Schistocerca nitens. Classification (NCBI taxonomy): domain Eukaryota; kingdom Metazoa; phylum Arthropoda; class Insecta; order Orthoptera; family Acrididae; genus Schistocerca; species Schistocerca nitens. The sequence continues at coordinate 702,701,931 of NC_064617.1, read as the reverse complement.
GGTCGACGACCATCTGCGCCTCACAAATTATTGAAGAAGTTACTGTTGGCACGGCTGAGAGTGCTGGACACAACGTGCAAGCTTCAAGCAGTGCGCGAGGTATGGCACAACAGCCGAACATCCCACGGTCCAACGTTCGAAAAGTGCTGCGGGTAATCTATTGTGCGGTTCCAGACTGTCATTTATCCAAATGATCGTCACATTACGCAACGTTTGTAACCTGGAACGTGAGCATGGTACGGAATTAACAGATGCTCGGCTCTCATGTGGAAATTAAAGTGTGTTTCTTTCATTGGTTTATTCCATGTTTCTCTTCCCAATGTCTTTACAGATGTTTCCACAATGTTTCAATGTAGTACGATCGATCCTTTTTCGTGCAGGATCTCTTACGTGGCAAACGTTTAATTTAATTGTAACAACCCCGTACATGCACTGTGCATGGGGGCTTAATTAAATGCAATGTAAATAATTTTAATTTTTCGTAGCTGTTTGTCCGATTACGAAGTCTCGTACCGGTTGGCCCTGACTAGTATTATTACGCAATCTGACTGCTTAGAACAATAACAAAGAATGAAATGGAAATTTTCATTAACACAATTAATTAATTAAGTCCCCAGCAACTATAAAACCTACGAAACCAAAGCACAAGTGTAACTGTTCTGTGTGTGGAAGTATGACTCAACGTACGCATCTGGCACGGTTCTTCTTCAATAACACAAGAATTTATAAATATCATTTATACTGAATTAATTAAAGAAAATAAGAATACCATAATTACTCAAGAAAACCAGAATTACACTCTAATACAAGAACACAAGCCAGATGCTTTGTTGACTGAACCTGTAATGACGCATTATTTAAAACATGGAAATAATGAAAAATAAATCAAGTTTCGTTACCTTCATATATTGACCAAAATCACTCTCATAATTACAATATATCTCCACACCGACTCGCTATTACCACATCTCAACAAGAACCTTTCAGTATCACATTGAAAGGTGGCTACACTGAGCCACAGCGCCAGAGATCGCTAGAGAGCATTGTTCCGCCGCCTCCACGGGAAGTCATTATTGAGATGTCGTAGTAGTCAGTGCTTGTCCAGGACTCGTAGTAGTTAGTTCGTGTTCAGATGTGCTAGTAGGGAGTGCTTGCTGAGATGTGATACTAAAAAATCCTTGTTGAGATGTTGTAATAGCGAGTCGGTGTGGAGATATATTGTAATAATTTGAGTGCTTGTCATCAATATATGAAGGTAACGAAACTTGATTTATTTTTCATTATTTCCATGTTTTAAATAATGCGTCATTACAGGTTCAGTCAACAAAGCATCTGGCTTGTGTTCTTGGATTAGAGTGTAATTGTGGTTCTCTTGAGTAATTATGGTATTTTTATTTCCTTTAATTAATTCAGTATAAATGTTATTTAAAAATTCTTGTGTTGTTGAAGAAGAACCGTGCCAGATGCGTACGTTGAGTCACACTCCCACACACAGATCAGTTACTCTTGTGCTTGTTGTTGCGTTGGTTTTATAGTTGCTGGGGACTTAATTAATTAATTGTGTTAATGAAAATTTCCATTTCATTCATTGTTATTGTTCAATGCAGTCAGATTGCGTAATAATACGAGTCAGGGCCAACCGTTTACGAGACTTCGTAACCGGACTGACAGCTACTAAAGCAGAAATTAAAATTATTTGCATTTCATTTTTAATTAAGCCCCCATGCACGTGGCGACCACTGCTTCGGATCGTCCCTTGGAATTTTTCTGATTGTAAAAATAGTAGACAGTAGTATTGTTGTAGTAATTTGTAGTTTAGTAATTGTAGTCTATATTGCATGTGTAGATTTGGTAATTGTCATTCTTCTAATGGTATTTATTTTGCAAAATTTCATTTCTGTTGTCTTGTCTACGGGTTTGACAATTAGTGCAATTATTTCAATTGTTCGATTAATCGTGTTTGAGGGAAACATTTCGTGTGAATGGTATTGTTGGAGATAAAGTGTCATTGTGTGTAATTTTCGTACAGTGACGAATTTTTTTGTGTTTTGTAAATGATTATGCGGTCAATGAAACAGGCAAAAATGATGGATAGTCAGAATGACGAAATTGTTGACATGGCGAACTCGCCAACACAGGACAACAGGATGATGAATAATGAAGTTGAAAACAATTTAATAAGTCGGGAAAATAGTCCGGAACCATTTCAAAATTTTTCTCAATCAGGAAATTCACAGAATACGAGATTAACGATAGAAGATTCTGAAATAGTGTCGAACACAGATAGCTTTACAGCTATGACGAAGGAAACTGGTTTTGCGGGAAATGTTAGGGGCGAAAAGAATTTTGAAACACTTAACACGGAGCAGTTGATGAGTGCAATATTAAATTTGGGATCACGGTTCGACTCACTAGACTCACAAATAGGAACAATTAAAACAGAGATGGAAACAATGGAAACACGGTTTGACTCACTGGGATCACAGTTAGGATCTGAATTAAAAACTGAGATAGGAACAATGGAAACACGATTAGACTCACGAATAGGGACATGTTTCAAAAATATGAAAGATGAATTAAAGAAAGAAATCAGAGAAGAAGTACAACCGATTTTGAATTCTCACAATAATAGATTAATTGCAATAGAGATTAGACAAAGGGAACAGGATAGAGAACAGGAGGAGAGAGATCGCGTGATAGTACAGAAATTTTCAGAGTTAAATTTACAATGTGCACACGATAAGGAAGAGATATTTGAGAGAATCGAGGAATCCGTACCAAATGACAGAATAAATAATCTAACACAACAATATGAACAGTTAACTACCAAATGTGTCAACACTGAAACCCGAGTCGCGACACTTACGGAAGACGTAAGTAAACAGAAAGAAAAAATAGGTGACTTATCGGAAAGAGTTGAGGAGATATCAGATAAATTGACAAGTCTTAGTTTAAATGGGGATAGAGATTCAGATGATACAGCTCCATTACCATTTGCAGAAACCGAAGAGTACCAGAACATAAATAAGCATGTTGAAAATCAGGGAAAATTTAATGAACGCGTTAAAAGGGAATTTGAGGCATTACGAATGCAAGTCAAACAAATCGAAGGCGAAATTGTAGGAAAAGACAGCAGACGAATTTTAGTATCACAGATAGCAGAGGGCTTTGAAGAAAGTAATTTGTTTCATTTACGGGACGCAACAAGAGAGCGCCAGGCGCGCGAACTTGACAATAATCAACACTGGGACTGGGACAGACGCGGTAGGTCTTTGTCGCCACGAGGCGAAAACTTTGACTGTAAACATTTCTTGACTGTTCGGAAATTTAAGATCTTTTGCAATTCTAGGAATGACATACATCCATGTGTATGGTCAGATCAATTTACGTACGCACTTCCGCCAAATTTGCCACTAAGTCACAAACTGAAATTTATGTGCAGCTATTAAAGTCCTCAGGGGATTCACTACACTAAGTGAATATGTGCCGTAGCGATCACAGGGCCCCGAGCTGTAGTGGTGTTATTTCCCTTTTAGTTTTCTGCACCGCTGCCTACTCTTATACTATTCTTTGCATCTATAAAAACAACTCTTCTACTATCCATCTATCTAGACAGTAGATAAAGAATAACCGGATTTGACTGTTATACCCGAAAGTGACTTCGGAAATTACCGTTTGGACTTACTGTATCTTCAGCAGCATTCATTCGTAGTTTAAATGAAATTTTACCTGTTTATCTTCGTGACAATATTACTTCTTATGTTGACGACATTCTTATTGCTAAACGTTCTTGGAGTGAGCACAACAAAATTTTGGATTCATTATTACGTATTTTTGCACGAGTTGGCATGACATTGAACTTGGAAAAATCAGAATTTGGTCGTTCTCAGGTGAAATTTCTCGGTCACATTATTTCTACAGAAGGTATTCTCCCTGATCCAGAGAAACTAGACGCTATTCGTAATTATGCTGTTCCTACCACAAAACGTGATGTTCGTAGTTTCCTTGGTGTCTGTAATTTTCTTAGACGCTTTGTTAGATTGGACAATTTGGCCACACCTCGTTTATGTGAACTATCTGGAAAGAAATCTAATTGGTGTTGGGATGAGGAAGCTCAATCAGAATTTGAACAACTTCGTGATGCTTTAGTTGCTGCTCCACTTCTTTCACATCCGGATCTATCTAAAGATTTTTGTTTGGCGACGGACTCATCATACAAAGGCCTAGGTGCACATTTATTTCAAGAGATAGAAGAAGACGGCGTTGTAGTACAGAAAACTATTGCATTTGGAAGTCGTGTTCTCTCTAAATCCGAAAAGAATTATTCGATTACGGAACTTGAAGCTTTGGCTGTGGTTTGGGCTTTCACAAAATTTCGCACATTTTTGTTTGGCAGACATACTAAGGTTTACACCGATCATCGAGCTCTGGAATTTCTTATGTCGACAAAATTAACTCATGGCAGATTGTCACGATGGGCGTTGTACCTACAGGAATTTGATTTTAGCATTGTTTACATACAGGGATCTTCAAATATTGTTGCTGATGCTTTATCACGTGCACCTATGGGTTTGAAACAAAGTGCTGAAGAGGACTGCAAAGAAAACCATTATTGTTTGATGTACATTCAAGGTGTGGCGTTTGAGAACTTTATTTCGTCTTCGCTCCAGGACATCGCTAAGGAGCAAAATAAGGATCCAATCTGGAAGGACATTAAGGAGAAGTGGAGGAGAAAGGAAAGCGTAGCGATTAGACAGCATTATTTAGTTCGCAATGACATTCTTTTTAAACGGAAATCGGTCGACAACTCTGTTTGGTTAGTTTGTATTCCTGATGAGTGGGTCAATAAATTGATTTGGTACACACATTTTAGTTATGCGCACTTTGGTCCCAGAAAATGCTTTCATAAATTACGAGAAAATTGCTACTTCAGTAATATGGAAAAACGTATTCGATCCGTTCTTGCCAAATGCAAATTATGTTAATAGGCTAAGCCGCCAACTATTTCTCACAGAGCACCGTTGTTTCCTATCATTCCAGCGAAATTAAAGGACATGGCTGCAGTCGATTTGTTCGGTCCAGTTGTTCGTTCTACTAATGGTTTTGCGTACATTTTCGTAGCAGTGGAGTTGACATCAAAATATGTGTGTTTTACACCTTTACGCAAAGCAACAGCTCGTTCAGTATCTAACGCTTTCATCAAACATTTTCTTAAAGAAGTTGGTCATGTTGATAAGGTTATATCAGATAATGGATCACAGTTTCGCTCTAAAATTTGGCTTCGTACTCTACGGCGTCGGAAGATTAAACCAATTTTCATTTCACTTTTTCACCCTCAATCTAATGCTTCAGAGAGATGGATGAAGGAAATCAATAAATTGTGCCGTCTTTATTGTCATCAGAATCACAGAACTTGGGATCAGTATCTTCATATTTTTCAAAACATTCTGAATGAACTTCCTAATGACTCAACTTCTTTACCGCCTCTATTGATATTAAAAAATAAAGTACCAACAAATCGCATTTCTGAAATCGTTCCTTTTCCGCCTTCACGGAAACTGCGGCATTCTGAAGTTGTCAACCTGGCTCTACGAAATATTGCGTCTGCGGCTGCTAGAAGAGAGAAATCAGCGAAACGTCCTGGTCGTTTAAAAATCTTGTCAGTTGGCCAGAAGGTGTTAATTAAATCTCATCGTTTGTCTCATAAAGGAAAAGGCTTGTGTCGCAAATTTTTTCTGCTTTATAACGGTCCATATAGAGTTCGCAAAATTATTCATGATAACACTGTTGAAGTAGAAACTCTTAAATCACGACGCTCTAAAGGAATACATCATATATCAAACGTAAAAATTTTTGTGGAATGACCTACTTGTGAGAAACCAACAGTTTACATAAACATGGAGAGAGTACAAGGATACCGCGCTGTGTTTTGGCGGCGGCACATACTCAAAGCAACAGTCAAGTCGGCGCGCCGCACAAGGCAGTCGTTGACCGCAAACAATCGCTTCCTACGTCACGCGCCTACAGCTGATCGAGCGCTCAGTGCGAATGCACTGACAGACGTGAACAAATACACAGTCTAATTTCTCCGAATAAATTCTGTATAAAGCTATGATGACTTCATAAATTATGTTATTAACGTTCAGTATTTTTCAGGATACGGTTGTGTAAAATATTTAAGACCTTCAGGTAAATTCTGTGCGTGTCCGACGTTAAGACGACTTGCTTTGGAGAAAATTTCAGGAAGAATGTAATTTCAAAAAAAAAAAAAAAAAAAAAAAGGGTAATAAACTGAAAAGGGTAACTATTAATTGAGTTTATTTTTCAGGTAACATAATTCCACTTAGGTACGTACTTTAGACGTAATTTGCTGCTCGCGATTACGTGATTCATACTTTGTGCTAAATTTTATGTTCTATGAATTTACTTGTGAAGCGACGTGCTTGTGTACATTTACTGATTTTGACAATTATTGATTAATGAACAGTGTTATTACTTGCGTATATTATGCATCGCTTGGCTGCTATGCTTTTTCACTGACGTCATATTTTTTTTATTATGTGCCAGCTGTGCTTATTTATTTAAATTATAATTGTCACCTGATTAATTGTGCTGATGTGGTTAGATATGTAAGTTACACTTTGTGATTTATCTGCTTGCGCCTTCATGTTTACTTATTAAGATTACACATGAACATTTATTTGCTTATGTCGATGCGATGCTAATGACCTGTTTATTGTGTAAGACATGTTTGCTGCTGTGCGTATGGATTTCACATTTACACATTTCTGTTTTGTTGTCATAACTACTCTTCAATTTAGTATATAGAAATGCTGATATACTGTGTACGAACATAGAGTTTAGGTTACACTGTGGTATTAATTATAGATTTTTCGCTTGGCAGAGCCTCGTTATAGGGATTGTGCTGCATCCACTTGTTGACATTCTGTTCTCTACTGGTATATTTACTCGCTATTGCATGTTTTGCTTACGCTCAGTGCCTTATATTTTTAAGATAAGAAAATGAACTGCTATAATTCAACGAACGACATTAGTAAAAGAAAGTCATAGAAGTCACATGAGCTGAGGTTTTAGGGAAGCTGTATAAATTTATGTTACCAGGAAGGAAGCTAACGACATGACATACCGAAACTAGGTATAGACTATTGACAGTCATTACACTGCATTTTTCGTGAGCAATTGAAATAGGAAGTGACACTTGACACAAAAAATTTTCCACATGTTTGCTTCTGTTTGCCATAATTCTTGAAGTGGTGTACACACTGTGAAATATTATGATCATTCACACTCCGTAATCGTACTTAATTACTGAGAGTTATTCGAACTAAAGTGTGTTAGAGGTCATGTATGCATTTCTTTTATTTAATGATGGACAAGGAACCAAAATGTATCTTATAATTTATAATGAGTAGAAAATTTGGGTCAGATGGATTACACAGAGGTTGTGTGTGGACACTGTGTCTTCGGATTGTATGGGATGCTGAATTGAAGTTGCACTAGGATTTTGTCTGTACTTGTTCGAGGAGACTGACTAGAGGAAAGAGTTGTTATGGAAGTGAAATGATATTGGCAATAAGGTTTATAGGTATCGACGTATTGAAGATTTATTATTGAGGTATTATTGAGATTATGTGAAGTTGAAGAGGTATTAGTGAAGTATTGAGATAAGATTAAGTGATGATTATTGGAGTTTTCGTGGACAAAAGGTAAGGTAAATGATATTGAAATGATATTGGTGCTGAGGTTTATATGTATCGACGTATTATTGAGGTATTGAGATTAGGTGAAGTTGATGATTATTGGAGTTTTGGTGGATAAGAGGTAAAGTAAATGCGGAGCATATTGTTTTTGTTGGTTTATATGGAACAAGGAGGATGAAGATGGCAGATTAGAACACTAAAGTGGAAGGAAGATTGTCTATACACACACTTTGTTAAATCACTAAGCAGTACATATTTTTTTTGGGAGAGAGGAAGCAATTGCATATCTTGGCTCACTGACAGTTGTTCAGCAACAGTACAATTTGATCTGGCTTGGCAAACATTGGTCTTGACATGATGACTATGACGTTGACTAACTATTATTGACTGTTATACATTGCTGCCACTACTACTTGATACACATGATGAACATAAAATTTTGACAGAATTGCATTTACACAGTTAACACTTTTCAATTACACAGTAGCAATAATGTGGATGAAAGATGAGTGAGTGTGTTTTGTGTGTTTTCCTTTTATAATCCCAGAGAAGTGATCCCAACCTATCTCCTAAATATTATTTCACTTGTTTGTTGTGGCTTGCACTGACACCCATAAATATTATAGGTTAACTGTTATTGTGTACTGTAATAGTTAATGTGACAATTACCTGATATCATTTGTGTGTTTATTATGATTTGTATGTTTAGTGTAAGAGCATTGATAATAATTTGTTAAAGAAATTGTATGTGCATTCAAACTATTGTTCATGACTGAACTGGCTCAGTAATTATGGTGAATAGTATGGACTGTTACTTGCACTTTTTCTACATGATTGGTGCCACAAGGACATGTTTAATTTCTGCTGATGAACTGTGTGATCAGTGATTGTAAAAAAAATTATGGACTGTTACTTGTACCTTCTCTACATGATTGGTGCCACTAGGACACGTTTAATTTCTGCTTATAAACTCTGATGAACAGTGTGATCAGTGATACTAGATTTTATGGAACTGCTTCTGCTGAGAAATGTGACTTGTTGCTGTGTGTACCTACTTAACATTGCTGGGTGCCACTGATGGATTGCTTCTACTGAAATGGAGTCACCTGTTGCTGTGTGCACCTGATCAACATTGCTGGGTGCCACTAATGGACTGCTTCTACTGAAATGGTGTTACTTGTTGGTGTCTGCACCTACTCAACATTGCTGGGTGCCACTGATGGATTGCTTCTACTGAAATGAAGTCGCCTGTTGCTGTGTGCACCTGATCAACATTTCTGGTGCCACTAATGGACTGATTCTACTGAAATGGTGTTACTTGTTGGTGTCTGCACCTGCTCAACATTACTGGGTGCCACTGATGGACTGCTTCTACTAAGATGATGTCACTTGTTGGTGTCAGCACCTGTTGACCATTGCTGGGTGCTACTGCTGGAACTGTCAACTGCTTATTCTTGGGCTATGGAAAGCGTTTATGTGAATATTTGTATAAACTGATTTTTTGTGTATTACTGTTTGTGAAAAGTTATGAGACTCTTACCTGCACATATTCGTCATTGATGACGCTATTGATTGAACTGTTTAACCACATAATACTTGTGTAAACTATTATGTAAAGTCACATGTATGAAAGAATTTGTATTGCTTACTGTATTCTATATAATAGGTTATTGAAAGGTCAGTGCAAAGCCAAAATTTTATCTAGTTATATGATATTTACGTATTAATATTATCTTTTATTTTTGTCTGTATTTTTTTTGACGAATTTGGTGGTATTTTCACCACCAATGCTGGCAAAAATACCATCAAATTCTAGCCGTGGAGGAAGGGCATATGAAAGGTGGCTACACTGAGCCACAGCGCCAGAGATCGCTAGAGAGCATTGTTCCGCCGCCTCCACGGGAAGTCATTATTGAGATGTCGTAGTAGTCAGTGCTTGTCCAGGACTCGTAGTAGTCAGTTCGTGTTCAGATGTGCTAGTAGGGAGTGCTTGCTGAGATGTGATACTAAAAAATCCTTGTTGAGATGTTGTAATAGCGAGTCGGTGTGGAGATATATTGTAATAATTTGAGTGCTTGTCATCAATATATGAAGGTAACGAAACTTGATTTATTTTTCATTATTTCCATGTTTTAAATAATGCGTCATTACAGGTTCAGTCAACAAAGCATCTGGCTTGTGTTCTTGGATTAGAGTGTAATTGTGGTTCTCTTGAGTAATTATGGTATTTTTATTTCCTTTAATTAATTCAGTATAAATGTTATTTAAAAATTCTTGTGTTGTTGAAGAAGAACCGTGCCAGATGCGTACGTTGAGTCACACTCCCACACACAGATCAGTTACTCTTGTGCTTGTTGTTGCGTTGGTTTTATAGTTGCTGGGGACTTAATTAATTAATTGTGTTAATGAAAATTTCCATTTCATTCATTGTTATTGTTCAATGCAGTCAGATTGCGTAATAATACGAGTCAGGGCCAACCGTTTACGAGACTTCGTAACCGGACTGACAGCTGCTAAAGCAAGAAATCAAAATCATTTTCATTACATTTAATTAAGCCCCCATGCAACATCTCAGCAAGCACTCTCTACTAGCACATCTGAACACGAACTGACTACTACGAGTCCTCGACGAGCACTGCCTTCTAGCACATCTCAATAATGACTGTGCCAGTGGAGGCGGCGGAACAATGCTCTCTAGCGATCTCTGGCGCTGTGGCTCAGTGTAGCCACCTTTCATATGCCCTTCCTCCACGGCTAGAATTTGATGGTATTTTTGCCAGCATTGGTGGTGAAAATACCACCAAATTCGTCAAAAAAATATAGACAAAAATAAAAGATAATATTAATACGTAAATATCATATAACTAGATAAAATTTTGGCTTTGCACTGACCTTTCAATAACCTATTATATAGAATATAGTAAGCAATACAAATTCTTTCATACATGTGACTTTACATAACAGTTTATACAAGTATTATGTGGTTAAACAGTTCAATCAATAGCGTCAGCAATGACGAATATGTGCAGGTAAGAGTCTCATAACTTTCCACAAACAGTAATACACAATAAATCAGTTTATACAAATATTCACATAAACGCTTTCCATAGCCCAAGAATAAGCAGTTGACAGTTCCAGCAGTAGCACCCAGCAATGGTCAACAGGTGCAAATACCAATAAGTAACATTTTTTCAATAGAAGCAGTCCATCAGTGGCACCCGCTATGTTGAGCAGGTGCAGACACCAACAAGTAACACCATTTCAGTAGAAGCAGTCCATTAGTGGCACCAGCAATGTTGAGTAGGTGCAGACATCAACAGGTGACATCTTTTCAGTAGAAGCAGTCCATCAGTGGCACCCAGCAATGTTGAGCAGGTACACACAGCAACAGGTGACATCTTTTCAGTAGAAACAGTCCATCAGTGGTACCCAGCAATGTTGAGTAGGTACACACAGCAACAGGTGACATCTTTTCAGTAGAAACAGTCCATCAGTGGTACCCAGCAATGTTGAGTAGGTACACACAGCAACAAGTCACATTTCTCAGCAGAAGCAGTTCCATAAAATACACTGTCACTGATCACACTGTTCATCAGAGTTTATAAGCAGAAATTAAACATGTCCTAGCGACACCAATATTGTAGAAAAGGTACAAGTAACAGTCCATAATTTTTTTACAATCACTGATCACACAGTTCATCAGCAGAAATTAAACATATCCTTGTAGCACCAATCATGTAGAAAAGGTGCAAGTAACAGTCCATACTATTCACCATAACTACTGAGACAGTTCAGTCATGAACAATAGTTTGAATGCACATACAATTTCTTTAACAAATTATTATCAATGCTCTTACACTAAACATACAAATCATAATAAACACACAAATGATATCAGTTAATTGTCACATTAACTATTACAGTACATAATAACAGTTAACCTATAATATTTGTGGGTGTCAGTGCAAGCCACAACAAACAAGTGAAATAATATTTAGGAGATAGGTTGGGATCACTTCTCTGGGATTATAAAAGGAAAACACACAAAACACACTCACTCATCTTTCATCCACATTAGTGCTACTGTGTAATTGAATAGTGTTAACTGTGTAAATGCAATTCTGTCGAAATTTTATGTTCATTATGTGTATCAAGTAGTAGTGGCAGCAATGTATAACAGTCAATAATAGTTAGTCAACGTCATAGTCATCATGTCTAGACCAATGTTTGCCAAGCCAGATCAAATTGTACTGTTGCTGAACAACTGTCAGTGAGCCAAGATATGCAAATACTTCCTCTCTTCAAAAAAAATGTATATACTGCTTAGTGATTTGACAAAGTGTGTGTGTAGGCAATCTTCTTTCTACTTGAGTGGTCTAGTCTGCCATCTTCATCCTCCTTGTTCCATATGGACCAACAAAAAAAAAAATATGCTCCTCACTTACTTTACCTCTTATCCACCAAAACTCCAATAATCATCACTTAACTTCAATAATACCTCATTTACCTTACCTCTTGTCCACAAAACTCGAATAATCATCAACTTCACATAATCTCAATACCTCAATAATACGTCTATACATATAAACCTCAGCACCAATATCATTTCACTTCCATAACAACTCTTTCCTCTAGTCAGTCTCCTCGAACAAGTACAGACAAAATCCTAGTGCAACTTCAATTCAGCATCCCATGCAATCCGAAGACACAGTGTCCACACACAACCTCTGTGTAATCCATCTGACCCAAATTTTCTACTCATTATAAATTATAAGATACATTTTGGTTCCTTGTCCATCATTAAATAAAAGAAATGCATACATGACCTCTAACAGACTTTAGTTCGAATAACTCTCAGTGATTAAGTACGATTACGGAGTGTGAATGATCATAATATATCACAGTGTGAAACGTCCCCTTTGAATTTTTTATACAGGACTGTGCTTAAACTGACGCACAATATTTTTTAGCGCAACGCAATCTGACTTTCAACACACAATATTTTGTTAGCGCAACGCAATCTGACTTTCAAAATTCTCTACAAGAGAATGGCCCTGACTAACATTAAACTATACGTCTCACAAATCACTTATCTCACCAAAAATCTTCGCTGCTCAAGCTACTGCAATACAGCGAGCGCCACTACTGCCAGCTAAATAAAAGATTCAAACTATGGAAGGCACTAACTACTGATAGGGATAGTTAGCAAATGAAAGATATTAATAGATAACAAACAATGTATTTACCTTGATATCATCATATATATATCAGTTCATGACAAATTACAAAACTCCGCCATCTCTCTCCCCACATCCATCACTGCTGGCGGCTCACCTCCAACTGCGCAACGCTACGCGCTGTTCACAGCCAGCTGCCTAACACTACAATGGTTGAGTATTACAACAATGCAAAGCAGCCACAGACTGCACACGGCACAGCCGGTGATTTTCATACTGAGGTGGCGTTATCAATAAAAAAACCTAAACAGCCTACTTACATAGCCCCCATGCTCCCCACAAAAAATTTTACAAATTTTGTTGGGCACTGGCCAATACATATTTGTTAAAATTTTTTTTCACAATTACAATAACAAAGAAATCAAATGCACACACTTATTGATACAATGTTGGTCAAAAGCTAAAATTTTCTCACAGTCCATAAAGACAGTCCTGATCATTCATCACATTGCAGTGTTTTTCTCAAAGTCTGAGCAGTAAAAGAAAATGCACACGGAAGTAGTGGATTTCCATGCAGTCTTGAAGAAGTATCGTTGTCCTTCCAACGGAAAGACAGTGCTGACTCTCGACATGCTGACAGGTAATGGGCCACAAGAGAGCAAACCCACAGCGGAGTCAGTCGAAGTTTTGAAGAGTATTGGTGGGTAGGTCATCACAGAGCAGACCCACTGTAGTCCTGGTAGAGATTACGGTATTGGTGGGCCACCAGAGGTGCAGACCCACTGCAGTCCTTGTAGAAATAATGGTATTGGTGAGTCATCAAAGGTGCAGACCCACTGCAGTCCTTGTAGAGATAATGGTACTGGTGGGCCACCAGAGGCGCAGACCCACTGTAGTCCTTGTAGAGATGGCCAGCAGCCATCTGTTGTGACTGTGCAGGTACACAATCACCATTGAAGAGTCTTGCGGATAATATAACAAGTCCATAACCACCACTTGTGCACTCACAAAGTTGTTGGAATTATCCTTAGAACAAGCAATGCTGTTATCCAGTCCCTTGCTGAATTATTAACACACGTGCAAACACTATCACTCCCTACTTCTCACATATTGTGCATATGCTATGACCAACAGAAACGTGTGCAGTCAAAATATACTTAATTTGAAGAACTGGTGTCTATACAATTATAAATTTACAACATAAGAACAAAATAACAAAGGTACAAAATACATCATTACAGAACATAACAATACAGATAACATTTGTAGTAAAACAGGCTTTACAAAAGAATAGAAATAGACATATACGTCAGTGTTACAGGAATTATGACATGAGTACATACATAAAAGATCAGAATAGCTTTTGAAACATCAACTTTACACATGAGCATTAAAACAGAACAGATAAATGTCTAAACATCTTTACAAAGTAAATAACATATTATCAATGCAAATTATATTTGAGGATCACAGTATTCCTCATCATAGTGAATGTAGCTTAGTATTAGAAAAATTCTACAACATAAGTATTATCAGATATACATATAAATACAGGAAAAACATAAATACACAAGGGAACACAAACACATAGTGGGATAACACAATGGAAAGGACAGGGTTTCTTTTCAGTGTAACTTTTGGTACTGCAGTATTTTGTGAACAAAACCTTTTTTGTTCTTGGAGATCTCCCTTCGTTCATCATTATTCCCAAATGGTCCTATCTGTACCTCTTTTCTGTATTCTAACCATATTTCTTTCAAAATAATTATTTCTCATTGTACAATACTCATTTTGGCCCTATCTGTTTCTTGTGACTTGTCAATGCATTTCTTCCAATTCATCATAGTTAGTTTCTTATATAGTCTACCCCCTCTTAAGCTAACTTAAATCTACTGAGCTCAGATGCTAAACTAAGAGACGAGGCAATGCAGCATCATATAAAACAATTAATATAAACAGCAATAAAAAAAACGCAGATTTGCGAAGCAAGCAGTATTAAGAAATTAGCAAAGCAATTGTAATATTACAACTAATCTAAGGCAATGTGCAACAAATAATAACAAGAAATCATTAGTAAAACTGGCTTAACAGAATAATACAAAGTCAAATTCAATAACACTATGCCTGGCAAACAGCAGCAACTTATACCTAAACATGACATAGCTCAAGCAGAAAAAATAGTAGACTAAAGATAACAATGCAGATAAGGGAAATGTATAATCACATCTTAATGTCTAAGTAATTAAAGTGGTGCACCACAAAAACTAATTCTACAAAAGATTCCTAAGTACTAGAAAAGAAAATTATGTATGCAGTTCCTGTTATTAGTCCCTTCTTATTGTTGTTTCCATTCCAAGAGCTCCTATTTCGAAGAATATGGGTCATAAAATAATTATTTAATAGATCTGTTGACAGAAAGTGTTCACATTAGCAAATGATTTTTTTTTATATATAAAACCCATGCTGCAACACAGCTGGAAACTAAATATCAAATGAAATAAGCAACTATGAAAGGCAAAGCATAAAAATATCATTCAATAGTCATGTGACATTTCATAAGTTAACTCTCGTAGAAAGACGCTTGTCGTAATCAGGTGTGCAGATGTAAAAATATTTCTCGTCATTTCATTAGGCATTTCTGTCGCCATATGGCATTTCTCTCAACTAGCACGACAATAGCCGTGAAATGTTGCGATGCTTTCTACAAAGGAACGTCAATAGCGATTATAATGGCCTCCCCCTTTTTTTTTCTTCTACCTGTGCCGCTGGAAGGCTAATGGCTTTTTTTTTTTTTTTTTTTTTTGTTCGGGCGGCTGTCGCCCAGGTGGGTGCCCGTGACGCATTACGTGCAGGTGGTCTCTTAACTTTCGTACGGAAATATTTACGACAGCAGTTTCCACTACAGTGGCAGTCTTATATAAAAATATTTCACAGGTCAAGAATTAGCGTTGCAAATCTGTAAAAACAAAATCCTATGAATATAAGTGTCCAAGAAATTTTCGCCGTCATTGTGATACATTCACGCATTTCATAACTCTTACAGTACGATTCTTGGTTTCCAACATCCTTTTCCACAAATCAGAGTGCCCTAATCACTATTCATTACTCCTTACCTTATTACACATATACATATTCGTCGACGCTTCTTCAATATTTCCTGTTAATAAATACATAACATAATCAAATAACTCATATAGCATCAGCTCCTTGACCATAAACATACCTCAGCAGCATAATACACATTGTCGTCATAACATCATAAAACCTCAGCCAAATCACAAAATCGTCGTAGCTTCCTGAATATTTTAAAACCTAAAAAAAAATTCTCTGCTCATTTCAAAAGTGTTATCTACCTCAAACGTACTTTAAAATCATGCTCCCTTACCAAATATATCATTCAAAGCTCTCATAGTATCACAATGGGTCCAAAAAAATATGAACAGTTCACAAAGTATAGACAAAATACAATTTCGTAAGTGTGAAGGTATCCAACTGCGTAATTACGTAAACATCTGTCACTGATGTAGTAAAAAGAATGTTTGTTTCTCTGTCAAATGATCTGATAGCTGTGTAATTTATGTGTTAGAGAAATATGGTACCGATGTGTAAAGTTGTATAAGCAAATACCATATTAGCTAGGGTTCCTTGTGGTTGCCACACACATGGTACACAAAGTAAGCGTGTACCCCCCTGAGGATAAATGTAATTATACCCTCAGGTGTTACAAATTACAGCAATGGAATGAAATGTATCTCGGAAAACTTTTTTTTTGTAATAAAAAAATCTTTAAAAATAAGTGTTTTAAGTACAAAATTAATCACTCAAATACGTGTCCTGTAGCGCTAAACTGTGCGTCATGTTGTAAGATAACCTCTGTGGAAGTCTCGTAGTTATCGTCCTCCGAAAGCTAAGTTCTGCAGAAGTCAATGTACTTACCTGATGATACACAAAAGTGAGATGCTTTGCGTATAGATATCTTAGTTATTACGCTTATTGCCGTGATGAGGAAAGTACTGTCCTGTAACGTATTGTTGTGCCACGAAAAAGGCTGTCTCATTGTAGCTATACCACAAGAGTTACTGCTAAAACATGTTTTAATTTCTTGAATAATGCAGAAAAACTGTGCAGAAATAAAACAGAAACACTGCAAAAGCAACATTGTAAATTGTCACTCATTAGTAGCGTCGTGATAAAATCGTGTAGCTGTCACATAAACTAACCACTGTGTCACCTGGTATCTCTCAGAAAGCACCTTGAATCCATAATGTATTTGCAAGTAAACCAAAATGTTGCATTAAAATCTCAAGTTAAAAAAAGCACATTATCTCTCAATAAACAGTTTTACGTGTGAAATGTGGTGTAAACCTTTGCTCTTCCTAGTACTCAGAGTTTGAACAATGCAATTATCATGCGGTATACGTCGTTAAAGAATACTGGAAATTTTCTCAAGGTTAGCGTCTATGTTATTTATCTCGAAGCCAGCCGGCGCACGCGTTTCCCTGCGGTGCGGGTCATTGTCTGTTGGCGCGCGTCGTTAATGGGATTCGGAGACCGAACCTCTAGAAATTCGCCTTGCCGAGAGGGCCCAGCTCTGTTATAATCCCGCCAGTTCTGATGAAATTCAGGTCTGTCGTTATATCGGTAGTTTACATAGTTTCTTGTTTGTCGGTCATGTGGTGGAGAATTTCTCCCGGAATCGTAACTGCGCGCCGAACTGTTGCGTCTGAAGTTATTCTGCCCCACCCCCCCCCTTTTTTTTTTTTTTTTTTTTTTTTTTTTTTTTTTTTTTTTAAACAGCTTATAGTAAAAATCATTGTGTCGGCGAGTAGCATATCGGTCATTGCTAGGTCGTGTCGGCGGTTCCATCTCTAAATTCGGTGTGCCTTGCCAATTTCTTTCATAATTTCCGAATCGTCCTGTGTTATTATGTTGTGGTTGTTCCGTATTTCTATGTCCCTCTTTCCGTATTGGGGCGCAAGTGTCCTCTGAAATACGTAATTCATGTACTACCTGTGTCAGCTGATCTTGTACTTCGCGGATTTCTCTTTGGTGTTGCGTATTAATTTGATTCTGATTTTGTTTGAATTTTCTAATTTGTTCATACTCTTCTGTGTCAGTGAAGGCTACAGGTCTTGTGTCATTCAGATCATCATCTACCTTTGTAGATAAGTTAGTGACCTGATCCGAAAGTTCAACTACTTTCTCTGATAATGTACTAATTTCCTCCATGTGTCTTTCTACTGTGTCCTTTAAGTTTTCTTGAGTTTTTGCAAGTTGCGTAACCGAATCGGTAGATGCAACTGAGTCAAATTTAGCTTGCAAGGTCTCATGATTTTCATGAACAGTAGTTTGCAGTTCTTTTATGGCTGCTTCGTGATTCTGTAGTGCATTTTCATGCCGCGAAAAAATAGGTTGGAAATGCTCACAAATTTGTGTTTTTACGTCATTACAGACTTTTTGACATTTCGATTCAATGTGATGTAACTCATTAGTTAAATCCTCACGTGTTTGTTCAAGTGTGGTGTCTAACTTTCGAAGATTTTGTTCCATTGTGTCTAACTTTTGAAGCTTTTGTTGTGTTTGTCCCATTTGTTGTATTAATTGTAATAACAATGCACTGGTGTCTGGAACATGTTCCTCAGTGCTTTTCGGCAGTGAATTTGCACCGGAAACATTCACATTTTGACAAGCAGAAAATGTGTCTTGACTTATTTGAGAAAACGGTGAGGATCCAAAACCTGAATCTACAGTATTTGCGAGATCGTGTCGCGTCATTTCGGATTCCTGAGCCGAGCTATTGCCGACCGATCGATCGATAATGCTTCCCTCTTCACTAATTGTTTCACTGTCCACGCCATTGTTTGAAACCCGCTCCATTTCCCTATGCGCAATTACCAAATTACTACTATTAACATTAGTTAATTCATTATTCTGCGGCGCTAACATATTGCTTTCGTCTTCACTGTCATTTCTCAATTTACTTTGGAGCCTAGTGTTACGTTTTTCACACGCCATTATTGTCACAGTATTTCACACGACAACACAGAAAAACTCAATTTCAAGAGCAAAAATAAGAGAACACATTAACATAACACTGAAAATAATATCTAGTTAATTGCAGCTGCGAAATACTTGGTGCAAATCTACACGCATGCCACAACTATTTTACTGTACAACAATGAAAAACTACAACTACAATGGAAATTCTCTCTACAATTACGCGCTAGCAATAAACAAAAGCTACACTAATTACACAAACTATAAGAAAAAATCAGAAGATTCCAGTGAGGTATCCTCGGCTAAGGGTCGACATATGAAACGTCCCCTTTTAATAATTTTACAGGACTGTCCTTAAACTGACGCACAATATTTTTTAGCGCAACGCAATCTGACTTTCAACACACAATATTTTGTTAGCGCAACGCAATCTGACTTTCAAAATTCTCTACAAGAGAATGGCCCTGACTAACATTAAACTATACGTCTCACAAATCACTTATCTCACCAAAAATCTTCGCTGCTCAAGCTACTGCAATACAGCGAGCGCCACTACTGCCAGCTAAATAAAAGATTCAAACTATGGAAGGCACTAACTACTGATAGGGATAGTTAGCAAATGAAAGATATTAATAGATAACAAACAATGTATTTACCTTGATATCATCATATATATATATCAGTTCATGACAAATTACAAAACTCCGCCATCTCTCTCCCCACATCCATCACTGCTGGCGGCTCACCTCTAACTGCGCAACGCTACGCGCTGTTCACAGCCAGCTGCCTAACACTACAATGGTTGAGTATTACAACAATGCAAAGCAGCCACAGACTGCACACGGCACAGCCGGTGATTTTCATACTGAGGTGGCGTTATCAATAAAAAAACCTAAACAGCCTACTTACATAGCCCCCATGCTCCCCACAAAAAATTTTACAAATTTTGTTGGGCACTGGCCAATACATATTTGTTAAAATTTTTTTTCACAATTACAATAACAAAGAAATCAAATGCACACACTTATTGATACAATGTTGGTCAAAAGCTAAAATTTTCTCACAGTCCATAAAGACAGTCCTGATCATTCATCACATTGCAGTGTTTTTCTCAAAGTCTGAGCAGTAAAAGAAAATGCACACGGAAGTAGTGGATTTCCATGCAGTCTTGAAGAAGTATCGTTGTCCTTCCAACGGAAAGACAGTGCTGACTCTCGACATGCTGACAGGTAATGGGCCACAAGAGAGCAAACCCACAGCGGAGTCAGTCGAAGTTTTGAAGAGTATTGGTGGGTAGGTCATCACAGAGCAGACCCACTGTAGTCCTGGTAGAGATTACGGTATTGGTGGGCCACCAGAGGTGCAGACCCACTGCAGTCCTTGTAGAAATAATGGTATTGGTGAGTCATCAAAGGTGCAGACCCACTGCAGTCCTTGTAGAGATAATGGTACTGGTGGGCCACCAGAGGCGCAGACCCACTGTAGTCCTTGTAGAGATGGCCAGCAGCCATCTGTTGTGACTGTGCAGGTACACAATCACCATTGAAGAGTCTTGCGGATAATATAACAAGTCCATAACCACCACTTGTGCACTCACAAAGTTGTTGGAATTATCCTTAGAACAAGCAATGCTGTTATCCAGTCCCTTGCTGAATTATTAACACACGTGCAAACACTATCACTCCCTACTTCTCACATATTGTGCATATGCTATGACCAACAGAAACGTGTGCAGTCAAAATATACTTAATTTGAAGAACTGGTGTCTATACAATTATAAATTTACAACATAAGAACAAAATAACAAAGGTACAAAATACATCATTACAGAACATAACAATACAGATAACATTTGTAGTAAAACAGGCTTTACAAAAGAATAGAAATAGACATATACGTCAGTGTTACAGGAATTATGACATGAGTACATACATAAAAGATCAGAATAGCTTTTGAAACATCAACTTTACACATGAGCATTAAAACAGAACAGATAAATGTCTAAACATCTTTACAAAGTAAATAACATATTATCAATGCAAATTATATTTGAGGATCACAGTATTCCTCATCATAGTGAATGTAGCTTAGTATTAGAAAAATTCTACAACATAAGTATTATCAGATACACATATAAATACAGGAAAAACATAAATACACAAGGGAACACAAACACATAGTGGGATAACACAATGGAAAGGACAGGGTTTCTTTTCAGTGTAACTTTTGGTACTGCAGTATTTTGTGAACAAAACCTTTTTTGTTCTTGGAGATCTCCCTTCGTTCATCATTATTCCCAAATGGTCCTATCTGTACCTCTTTTCTGTATTCTAACCATATTTCTTTCAAAATAATTATTTCTCATTGTACAATACTCATTTTGGCCCTATCTGTTTCTTGTGACTTGTCAATGCATTTCTTCCAATTCATCATAGTTAGTTTCTTATATAGTCTACCCCCTCTTAAGCTAACTTAAATCTACTGAGCTCAGATGCTAAACTAAGAGACGAGGCAATGCAGCATCATATAAAACAATTAATATAAACAGCAATAAAAAAAACGCAGATTTGCGAAGCAAGCAGTATTAAGAAATTAGCAAAGCAATTGTAATATTACAACTAATCTAAGGCAATGTGCAACAAATAATAACAAGAAATCATTAGTAAAACTGGCTTAACAGAATAATACAAAGTCAAATTCAATAACACTATGCCTGGCAAACAGCAGCAACTTATACCTAAACATGACATAGCTCAAGCAGAAAAAATAGTAGACTAAAGATAACAATGCAGATAAGGGAAATGTATAATCACATCTTAATGTCTAAGTAATTAAAGTGGTGCACCACAAAAACTAATTCTACAAAAGATTCCTAAGTACTAGAAAAGAAAATTATGTATGCAGTTCCTGTTATTAGTCCCTTCTTATTGTTGTTTCCATTCCAAGAGCTCCTATTTCGAAGAATATGGGTCATAAAATAATTATTTAATAGATCTGTTGACAGAAAGTGTTCACATTAGCAAATGATTTTTTTTTATATATAAAACCCATGCTGCAACACAGCTGGAAACTAAATATCAAATGAAATAAGCAACTATGAAAGGCAAAGCATAAAAATATCATTCAATAGTCATGTGACATTTCATAAGTTAACTCTCGTAGAAAGACGCTTGTCGTAATCAGGTGTGCAGATGTAAAAATATTTCTCGTCATTTCATTAGGCATTTCTGTCGCCATATGGCATTTCTCTCAACTAGCACGACAATAGCCGTGAAATGTTGCGATGCTTTCTACAAAGGAACGTCAATAGCGATTATAATGGCCTCCCCCTTTTTTTTTTCTTCTACCTGTGCCGCTGGAAGGCTAATGGCTTTTTTTTTTTTTTTTTTTTTGTTCGGGCGGCTGTCGCCCAGGTGGGTGCCCGTGACGCATTACGTGCAGGTGGTCTCTTAACTTTCGTACGGAAATATTTACGACAGCAGTTTCCACTACAGTGGCAGTCTTATATAAAAATATTTCACAGGTCAAGAATTAGCGTTGCAAATCTGTAAAAACAAAATCCTATGAATATAAGTGTCCAAGAAATTTTCGCCGTCATTGTGATACATTCACGCATTTCATAACTCTTACAGTACGATTCTTGGTTTCCAACATCCTTTTCCACAAATCAGAGTGCCCTAATCACTATTCATTACTCCTTACCTTATTACACATATACATATTCGTCGACGCTTCTTCAATATTTCCTGTTAATAAATACATAACATAATCAAATAACTCATATAGCATCAGCTCCTTGACCATAAACATACCTCAGCAGCATAATACACATTGTCGTCATAACATCATAAAACCTCAGCCAAATCACAAAATCGTCGTAGCTTCCTGAATATTTTAAAACCTAAAAAAAAATTCTCTGCTCATTTCAAAAGTGTTATCTACCTCAAACGTACTTTAAAATCATGCTCCCTTACCAAATATATCATTCAAAGCTCTCATAGTATCACAATGGGTCCAAAAAAATATGAACAGTTCACAAAGTATAGACAAAATACAATTTCGTAAGTGTGAAGGTATCCAACTGCGTAATTACGTAAACATCTGTCACTGATGTAGTAAAAAGAATGTTTGTTTCTCTGTCAAATGATCTGATAGCTGTGTAATTTATGTGTTAGAGAAATATGGTACCGATGTGTAAAGTTGTATAAGCAAATACCATATTAGCTAGGGTTCCTTGTGGTTGCCACACACATGGTACACAAAGTAAGCGTGTACCCCCCTGAGGATAAATGTAATTATACCCTCAGGTGTTACAAATTACAGCAATGGAATGAAATGTATCTCGGAAAACTTTTTTTTTGTAATAAAAAAATCTTTAAAAATAAGTGTTTTAAGTACAAAATTAATCACTCAAATACGTGTCCTGTAGCGCTAAACTGTGCGTCATGTTGTAAGATAACCTCTGTGGAAGTCTCGTAGTTATCGTCCTCCGAAAGCTAAGTTCTGCAGAAGTCAATGTACTTACCTGATGATACACAAAAGTGAGATGCTTTGCGTATAGATATCTTAGTTATTACGCTTATTGCCGTGATGAGGAAAGTACTGTCCTGTAACGTATTGTTGTGCCACGAAAAAGGCTGTCTCATTGTAGCTATACCACAAGAGTTACTGCTAAAACATGTTTTAATTTCTTGAATAATGCAGAAAAACTGTGCAGAAATAAAACAGAAACACTGCAAAAGCAACATTGTAAATTGTCACTCATTAGTAGCGTCGTGATAAAATCGTGTAGCTGTCACATAAACTAACCACTGTGTCACCTGGTATCTCTCAGAAAGCACCTTGAATCCATAATGTATTTGCAAGTAAACCAAAATGTTGCATTAAAATCTCAAGTTAAAAAAAGCACATTATCTCTCAATAAACAGTTTTACGTGTGAAATGTGGTGTAAACCTTTGCTCTTCCTAGTACTCAGAGTTTGAACAATGCAATTATCATGCGGTATACGTCGTTAAAGAATACTGGAAATTTTCTCAAGGTTAGCGTCTATGTTATTTATCTCGAAGCCAGCCGGCGCACGCGTTTCCCTGCGGTGCGGGTCATTGTCTGTTGGCGCGCGTCGTTAATGGGATTCGGAGACCGAACCTCTAGAAATTCGCCTTGCCGAGAGGGCCCAGCTCTGTTATAATCCCGCCAGTTCTGATGAAATTCAGGTCTGTCGTTATATCGGTAGTTTACATAGTTTCTTGTTTGTCGGTCATGTGGTGGAGAATTTCTCCCGGAATCGTAACTGCGCGCCGAACTGTTGCGTCTGAAGTTATTCTGCCCCCCCCCCTTTTTTTTTTTTTTTTTTTTTTTTTTTTTTTTTTTTTAAAACAGCTTATAGTAAAAATCATTGTGTCGGCGAGTAGCATATCGGTCATTGCTAGGTCGTGTCGGCGGTTCCATCTCTAAATTCGGTGTGCCTTGCCAATTTCTTTCATAATTTCCGAATCGTCCTGTGTTATTATGTTGTGGTTGTTCCGTATTTCTATGTCCCTCTTTCCGTATTGGGGCGCAAGTGTCCTCTGAAATACGTAATTCATGTACTACCTGTGTCAGCTGATCTTGTACTTCGCGGATTTCTCTTTGGTGTTGCGTATTAATTTGATTCTGATTTTGTTTGAATTTTCTAATTTGTTCATACTCTTCTGTGTCAGTGAAGGCTACAGGTCTTGTGTCATTCAGATCATCATCTACCTTTGTAGATAAGTTAGTGACCTGATCCGAAAGTTCAACTACTTTCTCTGATAATGTACTAATTTCCTCCATGTGTCTTTCTACTGTGTCCTTTAAGTTTTCTTGAGTTTTTGCAAGTTGCGTAACCGAATCGGTAGATGCAACTGAGTCAAATTTAGCTTGCAAGGTCTCATGATTTTCATGAACAGTAGTTTGCAGTTCTTTTATGGCTGCTTCGTGATTCTGTAGTGCATTTTCATGCCGCGAAAAAATAGGTTGGAAATGCTCACAAATTTGTGTTTTTACGTCATTACAGACTTTTTGACATTTCGATTCAATGTGATGTAACTCATTAGTTAAATCCTCACGTGTTTGTTCAAGTGTGGTGTCTAACTTTCGAAGATTTTGTTCCATTGTGTCTAACTTTTGAAGCTTTTGTTGTGTTTGTCCCATTTGTTGTATTAATTGTAATAACAATGCACTGGTGTCTGGAACATGTTCCTCAGTGCTTTTCGGCAGTGAATTTGCACCGGAAACATTCACATTTTGACAAGCAGAAAATGTGTCTTGACTTATTTGAGAAAACGGTGAGGATCCAAAACCTGAATCTACAGTATTTGCGAGATCGTGTCGCGTCATTTCGGATTCCTGAGCCGAGCTATTGCCGACCGATCGATCGATAATGCTTCCCTCTTCACTAATTGTTTCACTGTCCACGCCATTGTTTGAAACCCGCTCCATTTCCCTATGCGCAATTACCAAATTACTACTATTAACATTAGTTAATTCATTATTCTGCGGCGCTAACATATTGCTTTCGTCTTCACTGTCATTTCTCAATTTACTTTGGAGCCTAGTGTTACGTTTTTCACACGCCATTATTGTCACAGTATTTCACACGACAACACAGAAAAACTCAATTTCAAGAGCAAAAATAAGAGAACACATTAACATAACACTGAAAATAATATCTAGTTAATTGCAGCTGCGAAATACTTGGTGCAAATCTACATGCATGCCACAACTATTTTACTGTACAACAATGAAAAACTACAACTACAATGGAAATTCTCTCTACAATTACGCGCTAGCAATAAACAAAAGCTACACTAATTACACAAACTATAAGAAAAAATCAGAAGATTCCAGTGAGGTATCCTCGGCTAAGGGTCGACATATGAAACGTCCCCTTTTAATAATTTTACAGGACTGTCCTTAAACTGACGCACAATATTTTTTAGCGCAACGCAATCTGACTTTCAACACACAATATTTTGTTAGCGCAACGCAATCTGACTTTCAAAATTCTCTACAAGAGAATGGCCCTGACTAACATTAAACTATACGTCTCACAAATCACTTATCTCACCAAAAATCTTCGCTGCTCAAGCTACTGCAATACAGCGAGCGCCACTACTGCCAGCTAAATAAAAGATTCAAACTATGGAAGGCACTAACTACTGATAGGGATAGTTAGCAAATGAAAGATATTAATAGATAACAAACAATGTATTTACCTTGATATCATCATATATATATCAGTTCATGACAAATTACAAAACTCCGCCATCTCTCTCCCCACATCCATCACTGCTGGCGGCTCACCTCCAACTGCGCAACGCTACGCGCTGTTCACAGCCAGCTGCCTAACACTACAATGGTTGAGTATTACAACAATGCAAAGCAGCCACAGACTGCACACGGCACAGCCGGTGATTTTCATACTGAGGTGGCGTTATCAATAAAAAAACCTAAACAGCCTACTTACAAGTGTGTACACCACTTCAAGAATCATAGCAGAAGCAAACATGTGGAGTATTTTTTGTGTCAAGTGTCACTTCCTATTTCAATTGCTCACCAAAATGCAGTGTAATACTGTCAATGGTCTAAACCTAGTTTTGGTCTGTCATGTCGTTAGCTTCCTTCCTATTAGCATAAATTTATACAGCTTCCATAAAACCTCAGCTCATGTGACTTCTGACTTTCTTGTACTAATGTCGTTCGTCGAATTACTGCAGTTCATTTTCTTATCTTAAAAATATAAGGCACTGAGCGTAGGCAAAACAAGCAATAGCGAGTAAATATACCAGTAGAGAACAGAATGTCAACAAGTGGATGCAGCACAATTCTTACAACGAGGCTCTGCCAAGCGAACAATCTATAATTAATACAATAGTGTGACCTAAACTCTATGTACGTACACAGTATATCAGCATTTCTATATACTAAATTGAAGAGTAGTTATGACAACAAAACAGAAATGTGTAAATATGCAATCCATAAGCAAGGCAGCAAATATGTTATCTATCATAATAAACAGGTCATTAGCATCATATCAGCATAAGCAAATAAATGTTTATATGTAATCTTAATAAGTAAACATGAAGGCGCAAGCAGATAAATCACAAAGTATAACTTACATATCTAACCACATCAGCACAATTAATCAGGTGACAATTATAATTTAAATAAATAAGCACAGCAGGCACATAATTAAAAAATATGACATCAGTGAAAAAGCATAGCAGCCAAGCGATGCATAATATACACAAGTAATAACACTGTTCATTAATCAATAATTGTCAAAATCAGCAAATGTACACAAGCACGTCGCTTCACAAGTAAATTCATAGAACATGAAATTTAGCACAAAGTATGAATCACGTAATCGCGAGCAGCAAATTACGTCTAAAGTACGTACCTAAGTGGAATTATGTTACCTGAAAAATAAACTCAATTAATAGTTACCCTTTTTAGTTTATTACCTTTTTTTTTTTCGAAATTACATTCTTCCTGAAATTTTCTCCAAAGCAAGTCGTCTTAACGTCGGACACGCACAGAATTTACCTGAAGGTCTTAAATACTTTATACAACCGTATCCTGAAAAATACTGAACGTTAATAACATAATTTATGAAGTCCTTATAGCTTTATACAGAATTTATTCGGAGAAATTAAACTGTGTATTTATTTACGTCTGTCAGTGCATTCGCACTGAGCGCTCGATCAGCTGTAGGCGCGTGACGTAGGAAGTGATTGTTTGCGGTCAACGACTGCCTTGTGCGGCGCGCAGACTTGACTGTTGCTTTGAGTATGTGCCGCCGCCGGAACACGGCGCGGTATCCTTGTACTCTCCGCATGTTTACATGTAGCTGTTAGTTTCTCTAAAGTATGTCATTCCACAAAAATTTTTACGTTCGATATATGATGTATTCCCTTAGAGCGCCGAGATTTAAGAGTTTCTACTTCAACAGTATTATCATGAATGATTTTGCGAACCCTAAATGGACCGTTATAAAGCAGAAAAAATTTGCGACACAAGTCTTTTCCTTTGTGAGATAAACGATGGGACTTAATTAACACCTTTTGACCAACTGACAAAGTTTTTAAACGACCAGGACGTTTCGCTGATTTCTCTCTTCTAGCAGCCGCAGACGCAATATTTCGTAGAGCCAGGTTGACAACTTCAGAATGCCGCAGTTTCCGTGAAGGCGGAAAAGGAACGATTTCAGAAATGCGATTTGTTGGTACTTTATTTTTTAATATCAATAGAGGCGGTAAAGAAGTTGAGTCATTAGGAAGTTCATTCAGAATGTTTTGAAAAATATGAAGATACTGATCCCAAGTTCTGTGATTCTGATGACAATAAAGACGGCACAATTTATTGATTTCCTTCATCCATCTCTCTGAAGCATTAGATTGAGGGTGAAAAAGTGAAATGAAAATTGGTTTAATCTTCCGACGTCGTAGAGTACGAAGCCAAATTTTAGAGCGAAACTGTGATCCATTATCTGATATAACCTTATCAACATGACCAACTTCTTTAAGAAAATGTTTGATGAAAGCGTTAGATACTGAACGAGCTGTTGCTTTGCGTAAAGGTGTAAAACACACATATTTTGATGTCAACTCCACTGCTACGAAAATGTACGCAAAACCATTAGTAGAACGAACCACTGGACCGAACAAATCGACTGCAGCCATGTCCTTTAATTTCGCTGGAATGATAGGAAACAACGGTGCTCTGTGAGAAATAGTGGCGGCTTAGCCTTTGACATAATTTGCATTTGGCAAGAACAGATCGAATACGTTTTTCCATATTACTGAAGTAACAATTTTCTCGTAATTTATGAAAGCATTTTCTGGGACCAAGTGTGCATAACTGAAATGTGTAAACGAGGTGTGGCCAAATCATCCAATCTAACAAAGCGTCTAAGAAAATTACAGACACCAAGGATACTACGAACATCACGTTTTGTGGTAGGAACAGCATAATTACGAATAGCGTCTAGTTTCTGTGGATCAGGAAGAATACCTTCTGTAGATATAATGTGACCGAGAAATTTCACCTGAGAACGACCAAATTCAGATTTTTCTAAGTTCACTGTAATGCCAACTCTTGCAAAAATACGTAATAATGAATCCAAAATTTTGTTGTGCTCACTCCAAGAACGTTTAGCAACAAGAATACCGTCAACATATGAAGTAATATTGTCACGAAGATAATCAGGTAAAATTTCATTTAAATTACGAATGAATGCTGCTGAAGGTACAGTAAGTCCAAATAATAATTTCCAAAGTCACTTTTGGGCAAAACAGTCAAATCCGGTTATTCTTTACCTACTGTCTAGATAGATGCATAGTAGAAGAATTGTGTTTTATAGATACAAAGAATAGTGAAAGAGTAGGCAGCGGTGCAGAAAACTAAAAGGGAAATAGCACCACTACAGCTCGGGGCCCTGTGAACACTACGGCACATATTCACTTAGTATAGTGAATCCCCTGAGGACTTTAATAGCTGCACATAAATTTCAGTTTGTGACTTAGTGGTAAATTTGGTGGAAGTGCGCACGTAAATCGATCCAACCATGAACATGGACGTATGTCATTCCTAGAATTGCGGAAGATCTTAAATTTCCGAACAGTCAAAAAGTGTTTATAGTCAAAGTTTTCGCCTCGTGGCGACAAAGACCTACCGCGTCTGTCCCAGTTTGAATGTCGATTATTGTCAAGTTCGCGCGCCTGGCGCTCTCTTGTTGCATCCCGTAAATGAAACAAATTATTTTCTTCAAACCCCTCTGGTATCTGTGATTCTAAATCTCTTTTGCCGTCTTTTCCTACGATTTCGCTTTCAATTTGTTTGACTTGCTTTTTTAATGCCTCAAATTCCCTTTTCACGCGTTCATTAAATTTTCCCTGATTTTCAACATGCTTATTTATGTCCTGATACTCTTCGGTTTCTGCAAATGGCAATGGTGCTGTATCATCTGAATCTCTGTCCCCATGTAAACTAAGATTTGTCAATTTATCTTAAATCTCCTCAACTCTTTCCGATAAGTCACCTATTTTTTCTTTCTGTTTACCTACGTCTTCCGTAAGTGTCGCGACTCGGGTTTCAGTGTTGACACATTTGGTAGTTAACTGTTCATATTGTTGTGTTAGGTTATTTAATCTGTCATTTGGTACGGATTCCTCGATTCTCTCAAATATTTCTTCCTTATCGTGTACACGTTGTAAATTTAACTCTGAAAATTTCTGCACTATCACGCGATCTCTTTCCTCCTGTTCTCTATCCTGTTCCCTTTGTCTAATCTCTACTGCAATTAATCTATTATTGTGAGCATTCAAAATCGGTTGTACTTCTTCTCTAATTTCTTTCTTTAATTCATCTTTCATGTTTTTGAAACATGTCCCTAGTCGTGAATCTAACCGTGTTTCCATTGTTCCCATCTCAGTTGTAATTGTTCCTATCTCTGTTTTAATTGTTCCTATCTCTGTTTTAAATTCAGATCGAAACTGCTCCATTGTTCCCATACCAGTTGTAATTGTTCCTATTTGTGATCCCTGTGAGTCTAACCGTGTTGCCAAAGTTCCTATCTCTGTTTTAAGTGTTCCCATATCAGTTGTAATTGTTCCTATTTGTGATCCCAAATTTAATATTGCACCCATCAACTGCTCCATATTAAATGGTTCAAAATTCTTTTCGCCCCTAACATTTCCCGCAAAACCAGTTTCCTTCGTCATGGCTGTAAAGCTATTTGTGTTCGATACTATTTCAGAATCTTCTGTCGTTAATCTCGAATTCTGAAAACTTTCTGATTGAGAAAAATTTTGAAATGGTTCTGGACTATTTTCCCTGCTTATTAAATTGTTTTCCACTTCATTATTCATCATACTGTTCCCCTGTGTTGGCGAGTTCGCCATGTCAACAATTTCGTCATTCTGACTATCCATCATTTTTGCCTTTTTCATCGATCGCGTAATCATTTACAAAACATACAAAACTCGTCACTGTACGAAAATTACAGAGAATATAACACGTTATCACCAACAATACCATTCACACAGAATGCTTCCCTCAAACGCGATTAACGAACAATTGAAATAATTGCACTAAATCGTCAAACGCGTATACAAGGCAACAAAAAAAAATAAATTTTGAAAAATACCATTAGAAGAATGCCAATTACCAAATCTACACATGCAATATAGACTACAATTACTAGACTACAAATTACTACAACAATACTACTGTCTACTATTTTTACAATCAGAAGAATTCCAAGGGACGATCCGAAGCAGCGGTCGCCACGTGCATGGGGGCTTAATTAAAAATGAAATGCAAATAATTTTAATTTCTGCTTTAGTAGCTGTCTGTCCGATTACGAAGTCTCGTACCGGTTGGCCCTGACTAGTATTATTACGCAATCTGACTGCTTAGAACAATAACAAAGAATGAAATGGAAATTTTCATTAACACAATTAATTAATTAAGTCCCCAGCAACTATAAAACCTACGAAACCAAAGCACAAGTGTAACTGTTCTGTGTGTGGAAGTATGACTCAACGTACGCATCTGGCACGGTTCTTCTTCAATAACACAAGAATTTATAAATATCATTTATACTGAATTAATTAAAGAAAATAAGAATACCATAATTACTCAAGAAAACCAGAATTACACTCTAATACAAGAACACAAGCCAGATGCTTTGTTGACTGAACCTGTAATGACGCATTATTTAAAACATGGAAATAATGAAAAATAAATCAAGTTTCGTTACCTTCATATATTGACCAAAATCACTCTCATAATTACAATATATCTCCACACCGACTCGCTATT
This sequence comes from Schistocerca nitens, assembly GCF_023898315.1. Classification (NCBI taxonomy): domain Eukaryota; kingdom Metazoa; phylum Arthropoda; class Insecta; order Orthoptera; family Acrididae; genus Schistocerca; species Schistocerca nitens. The sequence goes on along the minus strand of NC_064617.1, from coordinate 702,670,192 downwards.
ACCACATCTCAACAAGAACCTTTCAGTATCACATCTCAGCAAGCACTCTCTACTAGCACATCTGAACACGAACTGACTACTACGAGTCCTCGACAAGCACTGCCTTCTAGCACATCTCAATAATGACTGTGCCAGTGGAGGCGGCGGAACAATGCTCTCTAGCGATCTCTGGCGCTGTGGCTCAGTGTAGCCACCTTTCAACTGTTAGTAATATATTGGCTTGCAAATTGTCTCGGAAACGTTTATTGGTAGGCTGCAATTCATCATCTGCACTGCTACACTATGAAAGCATTCCAAATAACGGTTACTAGCCTCATTTTGGTCCGAGAGATAATGTTAATGTCGCATAACTCCTGTAATACTAAATAAATTCTGGGTAGTAATCCAATCACTTCTAGAAGAATTCCAATATCTAACCTTTGGTTTGGAAAACACACACCACACACTGTGACTACACCGCCTCTGGCTGGTTTTTAGCAACTCGCACTGCTAACCTCGTCGAAAACAAAACACAACAACAAGTCAAAATTACAAGGAAATAAGGTAACAACAAAACCACCAAACACCGAGTTTCCACGGAACCAAATGTCAGATGTACTTTATTGGCGTCGACATTCAAGAAATGTTAAAAAAAAATAAACCACTAATTTGAACCATGAACACTGAATGAAAAATGGCGGGTCACAGTGATCGCAAAGGTTCGCACCATCAAGATCGAAGGCGAACTCCTTGGGAGTTACAAACCGTAAAGGACATTCAGCTATGGATCCACTCTTAATGAATGAATGTAGAATCACATTGGTGTAACGGGGTGATGAGAGTCAATGGAATGGGATTGCACGCAACCGAATGTGAAACAGTCTGTCGTGGAGCTTATCGTGAAACTGACTATCCTTTAAGGCGTAGCTGTAGATAGTGGGATAATATGTTTTGTAGGCACGGAAGAAACAAACATCCAGAAGCTGAATTTGTCCTGTGGTTCCAGGTGGTATGAATTGCAATGTAGTCCGCAGCTCGTGGTCGTGCGGTAGCGTTCTAGCTTCCCGCGCCAGGGTTCCCGGGTTCGATTCCCGGCGGGGTCAGGGATTTTCTCTGCCTCGTGATGACTGGGTGTTGTGTGATGTCCTTAGGTTAGTTAGGTTTAAGTAGTTCTAAGTTCTAGGGGACTGATGACCGTAGATGTTAAGTCCCACAGTGCTTAGAGCCATTTGAACCAATTGCAATGTCACGCACTTTTCAGCAGGGATTGTTTGCTCTAAGGGAGTATGATTTTTATACGCAGACCACAAATCAAACAAAAGCTAGTTATTTTGACCAACTATTGGACAAAATCAGTGCTCATACCGTAGTTCTACTTCACTAACGCACATTTCCCCACACTCGCTTGCTGTGACTCGAATAACCCCTACTGCCCATACAAGATCACGTATACGACAAAGAAACGTAAAATCGTAATGGGTAGAGCACCTCCAACTTCTCGCAGCACAATAAATAACTTTCGAGCCATGTCAGAATGCTGTCTCGCGGCGGTAACATTGAATATAAAGTTCTCGGGTTTCCAATTGCGTCAAGTAATCGAAATAGCACGAGCTTTCGGCCAACTACTCCTTGGCCATTGTCAAGTGGTATAACTTCCATTGGGCTGCTGGTACGCCCCTTATATACACTAGCTGCCGAATGTGACGTCACTGCTGCCTACGGCATCGCCATATACTGGCGTATGTTGACTCGGCGTTCGATGCACCCGCTTCAACCGCGCGATCGCTCGATCCCACGCTGTGCTGAGCTGCAGACGACCGTCTTTATTTAGGGTGATATCGGTGATTTTTATTTCAATGGGTTTTGTAGCTACACAATCCCAGAAGCCGTTTGTGCGAGCTATGAGGCATGTTTCGTCAAGTTTTGTTCGGCGTCCGTTTCCTAAAGTATGCTCACGTAGAGCAAGGCTTCTCGGCGTAGCGTAGACGAGAGATTTAGAAACGGTGCAATTTCGGCACTTATGAAAGTATTTAATTTCACACCTTCGCGTCGGGTCATTTGTACCTGTGATATAAGAAGTGGCATCGAACAGGAAGTCCGTAAGCTCCCGAATGAAACAGCGAGTGAAATACTATTACGGAATACGCGAGCTATGATACGAAGATCTGCTCGCTGCTGGCCGAAGATACTTATCGGGAACTTTCACGCGACACAACATCGAGAATAATAAAAAAGACATCTGAATTTCTCAAGTGCTCCTCCATAGAAGACATTGTGGTCAAGATTCTTCTGTCACTAGCACCTCGACCACCTGCTGCATATTTTCTACCGAAGATCCGCAACGACGCAACGCCATTCCGCCTCAGCGTATCCACCACTGGTTCACCAACATAAGAGTTGGCCAATCTCCTCGCTTCACATGTAGGACACTGCGAGCATCACTGAATTTAACGTCTTTGACTTAGTGATGGCAACATTACGGTCAGTTTTGCCCCGTCAAAGACCATTTGGATCTAGTATTACAGTTCTTTGTCGAGCTATTTCGACACACTCTGACGTCTTATTTTCTCTACAACAGCCAGTATTATGATTTGACGGACGGCGTTGCAATGGGTAAACCGCTAGCAACAGCTGTTGAAAACCTCTTCATGGAGAATTTTCAGGATATTGCCTTAGACACGGCTCCATGAAATCCTAGTTATTTCTTTCGGTACGTTGACGATACGTTCGTCACTTTGCCTCACGGACGTGAAAAACTCGACCAGTTCTTGGAACACCTCAACGGCATTAACATTAACATCCAGTTTACCATGGAGGTAGAAAAAGACGACGCATTGTCCTTGCTCTACGTTCTCGTCCGCCGCAAACGAAATGAATGCCTTGGCCACATGGTCTATAGAAAACCCAACCACATCAGTCTATATTTGCACGCTATCAGCCACCACTACATGGCATTACAAATATTGGAGCATCGTGCAAGAATGATATCAGACTCTGGTAACCTGCCTCATGAGCTGAGCCTCCTACGGAACGTCTTCAGGAACAAGGGCTATAACTCCATTCAATAAATGAAATGATGTCATGCAACACTCACAACAAGACGACTGACGAGGAGTCGGGAAAGAAACTTGTTTTCTTGCCGTTCTGTGACTCCGTGTCGGGCAAGAAAACCGCCTGCTGAAACGATCTTAGGCTCTCTGACGAAAATAGTCAATTACTGAGACCAGTTAAAGACGCAGCAGGTCTCAGAACACCTTGGGTCTGCTAGATACCTCTTGAGTACTGCCAGTCTTATGTCGGACAAACAGTACGCACTGTGGATCAAGTTTTATCGTCTACGCTACACCGAGAAATCTGCTTTGGGTGAACATGCTTTAGGAAACGAACACCGAATAAAATTTGACGAAATATCTGCCGTGGTTTGCACAAACGGCTTCTGGGATTGTGTTACTAAAGAAACCATTGAAATAAAAATCACCAATATCACCCTCAACAGAGACGGTGAACAGCAGTTCAGCACGACGTGGGATCCAGCGTTCACGTCGTTGAGGCGGGTGCATCGAACGCCGATTCAATATATGCCCGTATATGGCGTATGTGACGTCACAGCCGGCAGCTAATGTATATAAGGAGCGTATGAGCAGCCCACTGGCAGTCAAACCACTTGTCAATGGTCAAGGAGTATTCGGCCGAAAGCTTGTGTAATTTTAATTAATTGACGCGCCTGGAAACCCGAGAACTTTTTACTCAACTTTCCACCCAATTTACCATCCAGATTAGCAGTCTGCGTTATTGTGTACGTATGCCTTAAGGCATTGATGTTAGTTGATCTTGGGACAACTCTCTTGGTAATAATTTCCAGCGCTCCTTTTCATATGTATTTTCTCTTCAAATCTCGATTAGTCGGAGTTAAAAACAACTATTGGATAAGTTTGCTGTACATCTTTAAGTTGACATTTTGCTTGAAATTTCGTTATCGGACGTCTTCCGGTTCTGTAGCACTATCTGAAGCTATGAAACCATCCACTACTTCCCTTGAAATCACTGTAATGTATGTCGCGCGCAATTTGATGGTCATTAGGTCCCTACATTCTGCAAATTGTATCGAGCATCCTTGAAACGGGCGAACGTCAGTTGTAACAAGTGCATCTTGTCCGCCTTTGAATATCTGTAATTTTCCTTATGCACTGCACGGTCATATTACTGCGGACGCTTTCGAAATCAGATCGTATTTGTTTTTTTACTATGCTGCGGATGATATTCCATGTACATAATTATGTTTAGTACCAGCTCCTTGGACGAGTGTCCTTAGTACGTTTCGCTGGAGACAGGATTTGTGGCTGGATTTGTGGCTGGATTTGTGGCTGGATTTGTGGCTGGATTTGTGGCTCTCTGTCCGACAAGGATGACGAACTACATGGCTCGACACCTATTTTAATATGACTTTCACCTGTTAAGCACGTATTGTCACCACTGTATTCCTCATGTACATCGTCCGCACAGTCGAGCGTATAAGACACCACATGTTTCACTCACGCATCTTGGTCACGCGCTACCCTTTCATCTGCCACTTCTTTTCCACTCTGCAAAATTCCTTGGGTTCCTTTCTGATGAAATGTCAACTTCGGAAGTTGTTGTTGTAGATACAATGCAATGTTTGCTTTATTTACCGCTGCCAATGCTTTGCTTTGTATCACCTCACTGGCACTGTACGTTGTTGTGAGTTACTCATCGACTTAACAGTTCAACTTCGCTCCGTAGCTTCATGTTGCGCTCACTGTTGGATAGCGTGAGTCCCACCTCCTTTATCATAAGCAGCCAACATCGCGCTTGTCGCCTTTTGCGACCTCGCACTCAGAGGGTTCCTTGTGAGACGTATGTTTTATAACAGTGCACTTCTTTGATGAGTTTCCATGCTTGATCCGTTATGCATTATTTTAGCTTCTAAGTAGCAAAATTCCTCCACTTTGCTAGGTGGCCTACTATTGTAATGTTATGTTTGTCAGTAGGCTCATTTATTATTACTTTCACTTGTCATTGTTCACTCTTACTTCATATGCTATACTCAGTAGATTAGAGGCTGTCATTGATATCCCTTGAGCCTGAATTTTCACTTCCCAGCTTTTCATTTATTTCCTTTAGTCTTCCTTCGATATGTAGATCGAACAATAGGGAAGAAAGACAGCATTCTTGCCCACGCCCTTTTTAACCTGCGCGCATCTTGATCTTCCAGTCTTATCCTTCCCTTTGCTTGTTGTATTTGTTCTATATTAGTCGTATTTTCCTGTAGAGTATTTTTCTGAGGATTTCAAACATCTTGCACCATTTTATAGAAATGATTGCTTTTTCTGGCAGACAAACGCTATTAAAGTGTCTTAATTTTTCTTATATCTTGCGTCCATGTTCAAGCTTAACGCCAGAGCTGCAACTCTTGTGCTTTCACCTGTCTTACCCCAGACTGCTCGTCATCTAACAGATGCCAATGCTATTGTCCATTTTTCTGCTTAATATTCTCGTCAGAAATTTGGATGCATTAGTTGTCAAGATGATTGTGATCGTTCTCGCATTTATATACATTCACTATCTTCTGGGTTTCGTGGATGACATTCTTCCAAACGTCCGACGGCATTTCTCCAGTTCCACACACTAACTTTAATAATCATTAGTTGTCACTTCCCGCAGTACGTTTATAAATACTGAAAGAATTTTACCAAAGGCCTCTCTCTTGTATAATATGTACTCCAAAATTCTTTCAAACTCTGACTCTAAAATTAAATCCCTCGTGTTCTCATCGACGCTTAATTCCTATTCTATCACGTTGTAAAACAGTTTGTTCCTCAATATACTCTTTTCGCCTATTTGCTCCCACCTTCTTCTGCGTTTAACAGTGATGTTCTCTTCAGTTTTTTCATTCTGAATTTTCTAAGTGGTGAATCCGCCCTTTTTTAATTTGTTTTCGTTTTTCCTGCAACCTTTTTGCTATATCTTTACTTTATGCTTATGTCATTTCTCAATGTATTCCTTTCATTTCCTGAGCCTCATTGTATTTCTTTCCTTTGTCGGGCAGTTTGCGTATTTAATCTGTTACCCACAATTTCTTCGAAATTACTCTTCTTATAACTACCTTTTTCTATCCAACTTATATTTTTATCCTTTTAGAGATGTTCAGTCCTCCTCAACTGAACTGTCTATTACGGTATTCGTCACTGCAGTATCTATAGTGTCAAAGACGGGCCATAATCTCTCTTATTCTTCCGGTTTGAACGAGTGATGCAGAAGGGCGGCATCAGTATCACAGTCTAACATATACAATTACAGCATTCACTATTGTGAAATTTGATACGGTTTGACAGCTTAGAACACACAAGTGCCCCTATCATCAAGTACATCATTCGATACTTGTCATGTCTGCTGTAATATTAATTTTTATGTTTAATTCTTTTGCAACTTAGTTTATAGACTGGTTATTAAATTTTTGTGACCCATTAAATTTGTGTGTCACAAGCGTTAGTAGAATATGAACAAACCTGAATAAGGGTAAAATAAATGCAAACAGAACCAAAACCATGAATGAAATGACGTAAGGTACATCATCTTCGTGAAGTGCTCTCGAAATTCCCGCTGAAAGCAAGAGAATATAAACACAGTCTTTCATGCATAAGAAGAATATATTTAGACTACGTTGAAGACTGTCCTTGTGATTTGCATATTCTTTCACACAATAATTTTGTACGCTATCCAAAGATTTTCTCATTGTTGCATTTTACTCGACTTTATAATTTACCAATATTTGTTTGATTCAGTTACTCGTTCTTCAGAAGATCACGGTCTTGAAAAATTCTGACGTTTGTGGCTCTGATATACCAGCAATGGTACAACTGAGTTCTTTTGAGTTGCAAAATATTTTTACTGTTTTTGTCATTATCATTCTTTTGTGCTGGTTTTCAGCTACAGTTATGACGACGTATGTGGTGAGGGTACGTTAAATAATGCAGGTATTGCATTTCACTTCCATGTCAGTTCACTATTTTACGCATTCATAAACTGGTTTGTTTCGAAGAACAGTGAACAAAACTTCAAGTTATTTTATGGATATGCGACGTCTTACTACAATTCATCAAGTCTTCTGTTGTTTACTGTCCATTTTTTGTTCTCGAAAAGAAACGTTTTGCATCAGTAAATCTCTGTGGCTTGCACGAAAATTGGAACTAAACAGTGCTGTAACGTCCCGTTTCATATCACTTGTAGTCCTTAGAACATGTAGTCTTTTTTTGTTATTGCTACAATATATTATTTCTGTACATACATTTTTGTATAAAATATACTATTCGCAATTATCTTGCACCAACAGCGCGGCTTACTTCAGCTTGGTGCTCTGCTGTCTCAGTGTATAAAAAATCTGAGTTACAGTGTCATGACTGTGTATGTTAGACTGAAATCATTGTGTATGTTGAACCGATGAGCTACGTCCAAGCTGCTGCAGGAGCTTCCAATGACTTTCGCATCACAGTAGGAGTCCACCAAGGCCTTATCAGCAGTGTTGTTCATTCTTGTGATGGGCAGTGCCACATCAGACGTGAACATGCCACTACAATGGACACTTCTCTGTACTGATGGTGTCATGTTGACTGCGGAAAACAAATTTTGTTCAAATGGCTCTGAACACTATGGGACTTAACATCTATGGTCATCAGTCCCCTAGAACTTAGAACTACTTAAACCTAACTAACCTAAGGACAGCACACAACACCCAGTCATCACGAGGCAGAGAAAATCCCTGACCCCGCCGGGAATCGAACCCGGGAACACGGGCGTGGGAAGCGAGAACGCAACCGCACGACCACTAGCTGCGGACGAACAAATTTGATCTCCAGCGCCAAACACAATGGTGTTTATCAGCACTGTTGTTCATACTTGTGATGGGCAGTGCCACATCAGACACGAACATGCCACTACAATGGACACTTCTCTGTACTGATGGTGTCATGCTGGCTGCGGAGAACAAATTTGATCCCCAGCGCCAAACACAATGGTCGAACAACCGACTTGAGCAATACTGCCTGCGGCTCAACAAAAAGAAAACCGAGTTCATGATATCAGATCCACGAGAAGTTGGGGCCATCAACAATGACGGAGAAGTCTGCCAAGAACGTCAAAATTTAAATATCTCGCATCTATCTAGCGTTGGCCGACTTACAGACGGGTTCAACACTACGGTACAGGCAGCCTGGATGAAGTGGCGGACAACAACAGGAATCGCCTGTGATCGTAGGATTAAGGATCACTTGAAGTCAAAGAACTACCGGACCGTCATCCGTCCTGTTGCTCTCTACGGCACCGAGTGTTGACCAGATACGCATGAGGCAGAACGGCGACTGTGGGTCACGGTGACTATAAAGCTTAAATGGACAGGATCATCTCTCGAACGACTCTATCAGGAAACGTTTTGGGTCACAGCGATCCGGAATAAAATGCGAGAGAGCCGCCTGCGATAGTTTTAAAATGTGTGCCACGCACAGGACGAGACTATCGCAAAGGTAGCAAACACAATGAAAGACTGTAAACCTTCACCAAGACATGGCTCACGAGGGAAATAAATGAATTTAGCGAGTCCAGTCAGCGGACACTGCCAACAGGCGAAACAAATGCTAAAGAAAAACAAGAAGAAGAAGATATACACTGAACCACCACAGAAACTGGTATAGGCAAGCGTATTCAGATACAGAGATATGTAAACAGGCAGAATGGGGCATTGCGATCGGCAACGCCTATATAAGACACCAAACGTCTGGCGCAGTTGCTAGATCGGTTACAGATATCTAAATATAAGTGAGTTTGAACGTGGTGTTGTAGTCAGCTCACGAGCATTGGGACACAACATCTCCGAGGTAGCGATGAAGCGGGGATTTTCCCGTACGACCATTTCACGAGTGCACCGAGAATACCAGGAATCCGGTAAAACATCAAATCTTCGTCATCGCTGCGGCCGGAAAAAGACCAACGACGACTGAAGAGAACAGTTCAGCATGACAGAAGTGCAACCCTTCCGCACATCGCTTCAGCTTTCAATGCTGCGCCATCAACAAGTGTCAGCGTGCGAACCATTCAAGGAAACATCATCGATATGGGCTATCGGAGCCGAAGGTCCACTCGTGTACCCTTGATGACTGCACGACACAAAGATTACGCCTCGCCTGCGCCCGTCAGCACCGACATTGTTCTGTTGATGACTGGAAACATGTTGCCTGGTCAGACGAGTCTCGTTTCGAATAGTTTAGAGCGGATGGACGTGTACGGGTATGCAGACAACTTCATGAATCCATGGACCCTGCATGTCAGCAGGGGACTGTTCAAGCTGGTGGGGACTCTATAATGGTGTGGGGCTTGTACAGTTGGAGTGATATGGGATCCCTGATACGTCTAGATACGACTGTGACAGGTAGCTTGTACGTAAGCACCCTGTCTGATCACCTTCATCCATTCATGTCCATTGTGCATTCCGACGGACAGTGCGGAGCCCCACACGTCCAGAATTCCTACAGAGTGGCTATAGGAACACTCTTATGAGTTTAAACACTTCCGATGTCCACCAAACTCCCCACATATAAACATTATTGAGCATATCTGGGATGCCTTGCAACGAGCTGTTCAGAAGAGGTCTCCACCCCCTCGAACTCTCACGGATTTATGGACAGCCCTGCAGGATTCATGGTTTCTGTGCCCTCCAGCACTATTTCAGACATTAGTCGAGTCCATGCCACATCGTGTTGCGACACTTGTTCATGACACGGTGGCCCTACAAGATATTAGGCAGGTGTATCAGTTTTCTTCGCTCTTTAGTGTAATTTAATCCTTCAGAAGTACATTGAATAACACAGCATCTTTGAACAATTATATTCAGACCTGTATGGAGTGTCTAGTTCAGTCTCCCAATGAGGAGTTTTATAGTTCACGTTTGGGATGCTATGGGCAAGCCATTTTCAGTTTACGTCCTACTCATCAAACCACTGTCAGATTGACGGCAGCATCGCACGGAGAATGCCATACACTTCACATTGCTGTGTATGCTGTAGTGTTGCTTTTAATAACCATGTATCCTTCCGATATTATATGAGCAGGACGAAACTGATACATCAGTTAAGTACACATTTCTGACGTCTTTGAAGTTCGAGATTCAGTTCTTTGCCCTAGATTGTGTTTTGTTTATGCTGTGACATACGTTCTACATTTTACTTAAGTATCAGCATATACGTAATCTAACTTTTTGATTTGTTGTAATTTTTCTTATTTAGCAGTTTGTAGAAACAAGTGAATGATTCAAGGTACTTATGATGCAACAAAGTAATACACGTAACATATTTCTTGTCGAAAGAAAACATTTCGACGTAATTGTGCTGTCGGTGATTCTTGGAAACAGTGTTATCAACAGGTGCGAGATAGAAAGGTAACACAAAATATGAAACATCCCCTTAGAAAAATTTATGAATTACAGTAATGATAAGCCTCTTACGTCATTTGGTTTTCAAACAGCTGAGCAGAACTGAACGTAGTCAGACATTTCTCTGTTTACTTATTCTGATCAACACTAAACTGACACACAATATTTTTAGCGCAACGCAATCTGACTTTCAACAGTCCCTACAAAAGAATGGCCCTGACTAACAATAACCTATAACTTTCATGAATCACTTACCTCACAAAACTCTTCGTTACTCGAACTACTGCAATACAGCGAGCGCCAATACTGCCAGCTAAATAAAAGTTTCTAACTACAGAAGGCACTAACTACTGATAGGCATAGTTAGCAAATGAAAGATTTTGATAGAGAACAAACAATGTATTTACCTTAATAATGTTCAAAAGTCATCATATATATCAGTTCATGATATTCAATATTACAAATTTGCCGGCCGGAGTGGTCGTGCGGTTCTAGGCGCTACAGTCTGGAACCGAACGACCGCTGCCTCGGGCATGGATGTGTGTGATGTCCTTAGTTTAGTTAGGTTTAATTAGTTCTAAGTTCTAGGCGACTGATGACCTCAGAAGTTGAGTCGCATAGTGCTCAGAGCCATTTGAACCAATATTACAAATTTACTCTCTCTGATGGACACCCGCCCAGATCGTCCGCTCTCAAAATTCTGCCATCTCTCTCGCCACATCCACCACTGCTGGCGGCTCACCTCCAACTGCACAACGTTACGCGCTGTTCACATCCACGGTCGCAGGTTCGAATCCTGCCTCGGGCATGGATGTGTGTAACGTCCTTAGGTTAGTTAGGTTTAAGTAGTTCTAAGTTCTAGGGGACTGATGACCACAGCAGTTGAGTCCCATAGTGCTCAGAGCCATTTGAACCATTTGTTCACATCCAACTACCCAACACTACAATAGCAACTATTCCAACAATGCAAACCAGCCACAGACTTCACACAGCACAGTCAGTGATTTTCATATAGAGCGCTATGTGGCGTTACCAACATAAAAACCTAAACAGCCTGCTTACAAATATGATGGTCTTATGAGGCATGGCACACGAAAAAAAACTGACACTTTTTTATCTTCTCTAATGTTTTCTCCTTACTAAGATCACTGTACTTGTAGAGCATACTCATATTCAGAGAGTGATCAGCACTTATAGCCCTCAATTTTCTATCTTTTAAAAAAATTCGTTAATATTGGTCCCTTAATCTACTCAGTGTTGTCATGTTCCGGCCGTGTACATGTGAGTGTTCCTGGGACGCTGTATTTGCCCATAGCACGTAGAGCTTATCGCTGACACAACATGTATCCTGGTAATGTCCTCTTTATCGACGCAATGGACGGCGGCGCTGACCAGTGGTCCTGACAACTACTGCCGGGAATAAACATATGGCCCTGCAGTGTCGGTCGCCCTAGAGCACGTCGGCTGCCTTGACTATAAATTGTTTGTTGTTTGACGTCTCTCTCCCTCTCTCTCTCTCTCTCTCTCTCTCTCTCTCTCTCTCACACACACACACACACACACACACACACACACAATCTCATACACATACACAGAAAGTAACCCGATTCATATACGATACGAGATATTATACGTCCCGAATAAAACTAAACCAAATGCTCACTCTTGTGCTTGCCTGTGAGCCTTAGTTGATATTTTCTGTAAATCTCTCTGCAACAGAACGGATCAACATATTTCATTGATCTTTGCAGGTATTCATTTCTCCCCTGATGTTTTCATCAAACCCTCTGAACTTTGTCTTGTTCCACAAATCTCGCAAAGGAGTAACATCAGCACCGCTGCTAAATTCCAGGTGTTGTATTTCGTTTTGAAAGAATATTGCAACACTGCTTCTGGCTACAGCGTTTGCGACTTTTCTGAGGATGCGTTGATCAGCTGCAACGTATATAGTAAAGAAGATTTATTATTTGCTGTTTACTTTTAATATATTATCTTTGTACGGTAGTAATGCAGACGATATATTCATCACAACATTCATAGATCAACACTGACCATTCACATTAATGTGACCACTGGTCAAAAGCCCGAATAACCGAATTTTACAGCGCAGATTGCCGAGGGACGTGTAGGAAAAGTCAGTGAGGTTCTCGAAGTTACCGACAGGGATGTGGAATCATTTCGACTCCAGTGCTGTGTCCAGCTAGGTTTCTCGGTTGAGAATCAATGACACGAACATGGCTTGGAGAGTACGGTAAACTACCTGGTGATCTTACCACGCATGTACAGTCGTGGGCAAAAAGAAAGAGACCCCTCGCCTCTGGTTTGTTTTCGGTTCTAATCTCGATGGAGGCAGATAGACTATCAGTAAAGGAATTTTAAGAAATTGTCGCGCCCCCAATACGTTTTATTGCTACCTTTATTCTGTACGGGCGCCCTGTGGATGTCGATATGGAACTCTTGTAGAATTTCATACTTGTTACTGTCTACTTTTTCCGCTTCTGTCAATAACTGAATTGACTGAAGTGTGGCACTGAATGATTTTAACTGAATATCGTTATGAATCTTCACGTATTGCTAAATTTGCACACTTTCATGGTAGGTCAGCAACGGTAATCCAGTATGACTGGTCTGAACGTTGACACAGACCATTTCGCGGTCGAATGCGCATAATATTTTGCTAATTCGTAACGATCTGGGGTACTTTGTCTTACTAAAACAGTTACGTTATCTCGATAAGCTGAAATTCATTTCTATTAGTACAGTTAATACTAATTAGCGTTTCTTCTTTCATTTATATCTTACATTTAGGTGTTGTGGTTAACACACTAATCAGCATTAATATAGTCTTACACATGATTGAAATCAGTCTGACAGATTTCGGATAGTTTTTCAATTCCACGCCTGTGCATAGTATATTGGTAGCACTTCGTCGCCTTGCCTGTTATGCTGTGTAGCAGACTTTAAAGCTGTGCGGATCAGCATAACGAAAAGGCGAGGGGTCTCGTTCGTTTTGTCCACGACTGTACAGTGCGAGCTAAAGAAAATGGTTCAAATGGCTCTGAGCACTATGGGACTTAACGTCTGAGGTCATCAGCCCCCTAGAACTTAGAACTACTTAAACCTAACTAACCTAAGGATATCACACACATCCATGTCCAAAGCAGGATTCGAACCTGCGACCGCAGCGGTCTCGCGGTTCCAGACTGTAGCGCCTAGAACCGCACGGCCACTCCGGCCGGCAGTGCGAGCTGTAAGATACATTGCACTTGACTGTTCGTAGAGGAGAAACATACTGCGTGTAAGAGTGGTCATTATCACTAAGGATACACATATACTTGTGTTGATCCACTGTGCCTTCCAGAATGCCGATATCATCCACTGAATGCCCCGAAAACATTCCCCAGTCCACAATGCTTCCGACGATTGTTTTCGGGTGTTTCCTGTCTGTCTGACAGAGCTTAAAAAGTCATTCGTCTGAAAAGATCACCTGTCGTCACTCAGTGGACGTCCATTTGCGGTGATGGCATGCAAATTGCAGCCAACGTCGCCGTTGAACAGCAGTCAGCATGAGTGCGTGAACTAGGCGCCTGCTGCAGAGGCCCACACCCAGCAACGTTCGATGAACGGTCGTTGAGGTGACGCTTGGTAGCTCCATGGTTCATCCAGACCATCAGTTGCTGAACAGTTGCTCGTTTATTCGCCAATACACATCTGCAAAGCCGTCGTTGACCTCTGTCATGCAAGGACCGTGGTACACCACAGTTGCCTCGGGGCCGGTTTTGGATATCGCCATTATGCCATGCACGAAGTACTTTAACCACAGCGGCTCATGAACAGTTCACAAATTTAGGCGTTTCGGAAATGCTTCCACCCTTGGCCCAAAAGCTAACGATAATGCCATTTTGGACGTCAGCTAAATCACTCCGTTTCTGCATTACGGCCGGCCGAAGTGGCCGATCGGTTCTAGGCGCTACAGTCTGGAACCGTGCGACCGCTACGGTCGCAGGTTCGAATCGTGCCTCGGGCATGGATGTGTGTGATGCCCTTAGGTTAGTTAGGTTTAAGTAGTTCTAAGTTCTAGGGGACTGATGACCTCACAAGTTAAGTCCCATAGTGATCAGAGCCATTTGAACCACTTCTGCGTTACGACAACGAATGCGCTGCTGTCCGCGTCACACTGGAGCCGTTGTTTCCGATTAGAGAGTATGGAACAGGTTATCAGAAATGACTGTACGACCTAGACGTTCTGTTCCAGTACCCAGTTTGACACGACAACATCTCGCTGTTCGCCTTCAGTTCTGCCGTTCCCACGTCACCTGTCAACTTCCTCACTGGCAAAACCTGTTATTCACAGACGAGTCCAGATTTCTCTGAGGCAACGTGATTGCCGTGTTCGCATGTAGAGACGCCGTTGTTGCAGTGTCTGCCAGGTCTCGTGCAGGAAATTGACACATTCGGCCAAGGCGGTGGTGCGGAGAGGCATCTGTGTCGACAGCCGTATGGATCTTGATGTTATCCATTGTCGGTGTACCGCAAGATAGTACATCGCAGGCCGTGCGGGATTAGTCGAGCGGTCTAAGCTGCTGCAGTCATGGACTGTGCGGCTGGTCCCGGCGGAGGTTCGAGTCCTCCCTCGGGCATGGGTGTGTGTGTTTGTCCTTAGGATAATTTAGGTTAAGTAGTGTGTAAGCTTAGGGACTGATGACCTTATCAGTTAAGTCCAATAAGATTTCATACACATTTGAAAAAAAGTACATCAAACAGATCCCTTTGGGTCATGTGATGGCTGCTGCGTACGGTAGTGGCCCTGATTTTCTTCTTATGCACTATAATTCCAACGTTCATGTGATGAGCGTCACCATGGAGTCTTACGAAACCTGGACATTGAAGTACTGGAACAGCCAGTAGTGACTCGCGACCTATGCTCCATCGAGCATGTAAGGGACATGCACGACAGACGTGTTCGTGATCGTCCTGTTCCATCACAGACTCTTAAAGAACTCGTAAGGACATTGACTTCAGAACAGGGGCGTATAACACAGGGTGACCTCCGTAGACTTATACGGAGCATGCCACGTATGTGTCAGGTGGTGATTAACGATTACAGAGAACATATACGCTACTGTAGCTCTCATAGTCCAATGAAAAGCATCCAGGACTACGGGATGAATGATTGTTTCGATTTTGTTTTTGACACCTTTCGGACATTTCAGTTATTGTCATATAAATGAAAGAGTATATAATGATATTTTATTGTCTGCTTAGTTTGTGAAAGGTAAAGATAAAATTGGGCAACGTTACTAGTTTGTAGTTATTGGTCATTGGAGTATGGCAGACGCCCAAAGCCATCTTTCCCTAATTCTTTTTGATTAGAGTGCCTTGGTTTGTCTCGTTATTATCATTTTTGGCTTCTCTCAGTCTGTTTCTTCGCCAAACAGCTTGTAATTTGTAGTCGCTTATTGTGCATGTCGTCACCTTCGTCTTGTGCTACAGACCGTCATTCTTTGTTATACTGTAGACAATTTTATTAAAACACAAAGAATACTTCATTCTTGGTATTTAACATCTTACCTACTCGTATTATCGTACACCCAGATAATGTCGCATGTGGCGCTGTTTACGCCTTATTCACAGGTGTTTATGTTGTATTGATGTAATTTTAGTAAATATATAAACCTTCAAGTAATGTAATGTGTCCTGTGTCGACGAAATGAAGTAGATTTTTGATTCTTCCTTTATGTTAGTGAGTAACTTAGTAAGATATTTGGCGCAGGAAGATCTCTTAGCACAGCAGTGAGCTCCGCACCAGTACCTCAGGTAATCACCTTAAACGACTTTGTACACAGTGACGTACCTACAACAAAGCCTAAGTGTTGTCGCAGATAAGTTCTTTTCCCTCCCAGACTTCACGCCATCCTCTTTTGATACATTCCTTTATTTCTTGTTTCACTGCGGCGCTTGTGCCCAAGTTAACCTCTAACTGTTCATTGACGTTTTTCGTTGAGACAATAGTCGGCGTCTCTCTCTTTTAATCTCTCTCTCTCTCGCTCTGTCTTACTGGTAGGTCTAGAGCAGTGGTCATCAAATGTTTTTCGCTTAAGAGCCAGTACTGACATTGTAGGACGACAAATCGGGCCGCATAGGAAAGTGAGGGAGAGGGGAAGCAGCTTACATTCTAACTAGTGTTCCGTATCTAAGCGGATACTGTGACCTGTGTCATTGCAACAGAATCCTATGTTTGTTTTTTTCTGATTTACAGGCGTATTTTTTAGACATTTTCACACCTTAGTATCTGAAGGAATACCAGGCGGCTGTAGCAGGTCCTTTTCAGCTGGATTTCTGTATTAGGCCAAATATAATAGAACGGAGAAAGTTTTAAGTAACATAATTAATTCAAAATTGTCACAAAGGGATAGGCTGGTGGATGGTAGCTTTTTGTATAAAATGGTTTAGAAACCAATTGTTTCTGTTGTATCATG
Organism: Schistocerca nitens; assembly: GCF_023898315.1. Classification (NCBI taxonomy): domain Eukaryota; kingdom Metazoa; phylum Arthropoda; class Insecta; order Orthoptera; family Acrididae; genus Schistocerca; species Schistocerca nitens. Next base: position 702,653,296 of record NC_064617.1, on the reverse strand, counting down.
CGCGTTTTTTCGAATTAACTACCCATATTCGGGTGAACACCTTGGCGTCTTTCCCGACGAGTAGTGTGGGCACTTCTCCCGATCGCACTCTATGTTGGCATTAGTGATCCACAGAAGAAACAATCAAAGCGGAATAAATAACAAGGAATTGTATTTGCAGGCCAAAAGACGTTCAAAAAAATGGCTCTGAGCACTATGGGACTTAACTACTGAGGTCATCAGTCCCGTAGAACTTAGAACTACTTAAACCTAACTAACCTAAGGACATCACACACATCCATGCCCGAGGCAGGATTCGAACCTGCGACCGTAGCGGTCACGCGGTTCCAACTGAAGCGCTTAGAACCGCACGGCCACACCGGCCGGCCCAAAAGACGTTGTTTAAACATTGATATTATCTACTCTCATACAAGCTAGGTAACAAGAATAAGAAACATTACTTATCTCACATTAAACAACTCAAAAACAAACAAGTTTTTACGAAAACAGTAGTGGACAAGCTCCTTCTGTCAGACCCAGTGACAACAATGGCAGTGTATATTAACACTAGTCTTATCACTTCACGGCAGGCAGCAATATTATTCAGCGCAAAAAACATGCAATAGCCACTTTTCCCGTCCAGGACCCTTTAGCAAACCTTCACATATCGATCATACCATTAATTGCTAACCTACATAAATTAATATCTTACATCAATTAATAACATTAATTGCAAAATGAGGCAGGATCAAAATGTTTACTAAATGTTTTGAATGTCATTTTTTTTCACTCATTGCAATGTATTACAAACACCTTAATTTGATTTAATGGTGCCCACTATAAACACCTCATCTGAAGACGTGCGTCTCTATAGTGCGCATTCATGAATCCGTGTTTCACATTTGTACCACAGCAACTGATCGGTTCTAACTTCGCATGCTAGCGAGTTGTCAGCATTGGAAGACAAACAATGAAATATTCACCCTCTCACTTCTACTAACACCGCAGTGCCCACACTACATAATATTCTGCCCTTGGCGTAGGTGGAAACTACTTACAAGTCAGCTCACGGCCGAATTCGCCAATGTCAAATAAAATGAAGCAAGTCTGAAAACATTACTGTCTCTGGAAGTAATTTTGTTTGTTACTGACCAAGTTATTAACTTCACTTAACGTTTTGGTTTCTGCAGTTAGTTGCTACAAGCATATGATTATCAAATACGGTTGAGAACCGCGGGCCGCACGAAAACATGATTCGGGCCGCATGTTTGACGACCACTGGTCTAGATGATGTATGCCAAGCATCTCCAGTAGGTATGCTCGCCGAACAGTGAACCATACACTCGCTGTATAGCGCTCATAGTGCACTTAAAGGCCACTGGAACTTTTATAGGCTGATTGATACTATTTCTCTGAGGACTTCAACGTCTCTCTGGAATATGATTTCCATGAGTGCATGGACGTTGTTCTCCACGACATCCATACACATGTATACACTTCCTTTCTCTTCACTTTCTTGTTCGTTTACTCTAATTGCGTGCAGTTTATTATTTTTGATAAAGTTCTTTTAAGCGCCATGTAAACTGTCGCTGCTGTAAATTTATTCGTTGTGCACAAGTCGCTAGATGTGTTGCGAACTTCGCTACTGTTTCCTTCTTATGTTGCTCTTGTGTTGTGTCTGTACAAAAACGTTCCAACATTCTGGACAACCCACAGAGCGCTGTGACCAGTGCATCACCAGTTATTTTGCTGCCCAGTAGCAACACTCGTTCACTACTCTTATTTTTACACATACATATTTTTTATGTCAGCTTCTGGAAATGTGTATTTAAACTATAAATACACAAACTCATCATTTACACACTTAAATTATTCAATTATGACACGTTGCAGTGGCTTTTGCTCTGTTATCAGACAACTGTTTTAGTGTTCAGAACCAAAGATACAAAATTTTTCTAGAGTGTTTTAAACTAATCACTTTCTTTGCAAGTCCATTACGAGGATCAGTAAAAAGAAACACTTTTAGAACTGATTTTACACAACTGCAATCCTGGACAGCTACGTTACGTATTTTTCTCGAGAGCTCTACATCTGAGCTCAACACACTGTTACAGACTGTACCAAAATATAGCAGATATTTAGCATCCTCTCGTGTACAGAGGTTTTCGTATTCTGTTATGTGATGATTATTACATACATCTGTATAAAATTTCTATATGCTTCTTCATCAATAAGACCTGTATTTAATTTCTTTTACGTGTACGTCATCTGTGGAATTAAAAATATCGTTTAGTATTACATTTGCAGCCTGGATTTTATCATGCAAATTAAATAAAATTTTAATTTGATTCATATCGATAAATGCTATTTTATATACAAGAAGAGAATCTATAATAAAAACAAATTGACTGAACTGCATATGAGCTTGCTTGAGGGAAAAAAGTGTACCTTGCTGAAGTTCGTTATTCCTCTGTGTGTTCAGTATCAATCTTTTCATTCAGTGCCAAGCATTCGAGAAAAATACGTAACGCAAATGCACGAGACCGTAGGTATGCATCAGCTCTAAAACAGTTGCAGTGAAAGTGATTAACACATTCTAGAAAAATTCGAATTCGTCGCTTTTGAACACCCAAACTGTCACCTTATTTTAGGGCAAAAGCCTCCACTTTACGTGTAAAACTAACGGTAATAGACGAGCCTTACTATTCGGGCTGCAACGTAACTAACAACGGCAGAAGTGGGGAGGATATAGAATGTAGACTGGCAATAGCAACAAATGCATCTCTGAAAAAGAGAAATTTGTTGACAACGAACACAAATTTAAACATTGGGAAGTCTTCACTGAAAGTATATGTTTAGAGTGTAGTCCTGGACGGTAAAGAGTTCAGACAAGAAGAGAATAGAAGGCTCTAAAACCTAGTGTTATAAAAGAAAGTTGAAGATGAGATGGGCTGATTGGATAACTAATGAATAGGTACTGTACGGAACTGAATAGAAAAGAACATCTGAGAACATGACTAAAAGAATGGATAGGTTAATCGGACACATCTTGAGGCATCAAGGGATAGTTAAAAAACCGGTGTGAGAGACTAATGTTTGATTACAATAAGCAGGTAGAAATGGACGTAGGTTGCTGTAGTTAATGGAGTTGAGGAGGCTAGTGTAGGAATAACTAGAATCGAAAGCTGCCACAAACTAGTTTTCAGACTGAGCACTACAGTCAAATCATTCATCCCTCTTCACACTGGGATATTTCTCGGCTGCCCGAGTAAAGTTAAACAACTGGTTCTGCACTCACACAAAGATGCCAAATAAAACCGAAGTATCAATTGTTAATTGATCTGTTATTTGATTACCAAATATATATTTATACTTCCTTCTTAATGCAGAGTAGGGGTTATAATACGCCTTTACATGAGTGATTATTCCAACTGTAATATATAGGAAATAAATAATATCCTTGGGAGGAGGCACAGCACTCTCTCACTTCAACAACATTGGCGGTCACATTAATGTTCTTATTTTAGGTCATGATCTCGCTGTTCCCCAGTACTACATTTGCTATATGAGGTTAATGGCGTTTTACATGAGAAAATTGTGGTTATTGAGGTTTTACATGAGGAAATTGAGGGCAGAATGTTCATGTAACAACATGTGTAACCTGTAGGGAACTTGTACCCCAGGGGCCATAGTGGAGGCAACGGAGAACTGGGAGAGAGATGAAATGAGGACCATAAATACTGAGTGCAGCGACTTGGCTTGTGAGTGATACTGGGAAGTGCTCAGTGGATCGTATCTGCAGAGGGATTTCTGGGTGAAGTGGCAAAGTGGGAGGAGGAAACCATTTAAAAGAGACTGCTGTAAACTGAGCCTTTGTGCAAGTGGTTGGAAGGTCATAAAACTCTTTTCATTCCCTTGTTAGAAGCTGGGACGATAAGGACAGAGTGGCTGGTGCACATGTTTAGTGGAGGCAAAACTGTAACCCATCTGACTCCAAGATGTCGCTGCGTTGTTTTATAGGATGGCAAAAACATGTATTTCACAGCCACGACTATCTGGGAAGCTTAACAGCCTTCTTTCAGAAATTGGAATTGGTCAGCCCAGAAAGATTAGATCTCTCCATAAAAGAGGAACTGTCGTCCGATCTAGGTAGATGTTCTTTGCCAAAACATGGCCTTGCTTACATGAGAACGACGCCTCCCTAGGCCAAAACCCTCTTTTTTCAGACAAGAGAGATTTGGAAGCGATGATTGGCTCGTCTCAGGATATATAAAGTGGAGGCTTGCTGCCCCAACGCTGTAACCCCGGTTCTGTGCCTGGATTGGTTACCAGGTCAACAAAACAGTCAAGAGGGGAGATGCAATGAGCAGAGGATAGCACGATTGGTTTGTGCAATGTTGGTTGGGGGGGGGGGGGGGGCGGTTTCGTTTTTGCTAATTGGGGTCCCGTACCGAGACTTGGTGGGAAGTGGGTATGATTCTTTGTTTTCGTCCTCTTCTGGTCCTCTCCTGGTGGAGAACCTTAGGTCCTTTCCTAGTAGACGAGACTTGTGGCCTCTACCTTGTGGTGGACTAAGAGCCAGTGGTCGTTTACAACTGTAGCGACAATTAAACTGCATATCATCTAACACATATCGTGCGTGACGAGCGTGAACTTACTCATCCTGTGTCGGCCATTTGACGTTTGGCAACTCCAGCATAAGCCGTTGATCTGTGAACCAAATTGGCTTGGCCAGGTCAGCCAACAGGCGCAACTCACACTGAAATCTGCTGGGATTTCAGTGCTCTGATGAGAAGTTTCCGGCATTCTGATTATCAAAGCATCACATCACGAAGTTTGCATGTTTTTGTGGACGCATCAGGACATTACAGCTGACGCAGTGGACTGCTCCTCACCCACAGCGCACTGTTTTCTGCTGCCGCCTGAATTAAGGCGAAAGGGTAAAAATACTGCAGCACCGGCCTAGGGCTGTTAAATAATATTCACAGCTCCCTGTTCTCAGGTGAATCGTAGCTTGAGGAATACCTGGTTGTAGTTGATTCTATTTGAAGAAAGTTGGGGCCTCACAGTGGATTCATGTAAACAATGTCAGACTGGATTGTAGAAGGGATTAATTCAAGGGATAATCTGTATATCGTCCACAGCAATCTATGCTTGCCAATCAAACACCATTCCTTTTGTGACTTGTGTTTCTCATTTTTGTGTACGATTTATAAGTTAGTTATAGTCACAAACACATTAATAAAACTTGTCATTATTTTGTAAACTTAAATATACCACTTTTGCATTTGTACTCCCTCAACTATTCACTGTTTATGTTCTATTGTTGTTGTATATGGGTACATCAGCAACATAAGCTTCAATCTTATTGAAGTAATTAATTTTGTTATTATTTGAGTTCTGACAGTGACCAAAGGCATAGGCAACAAAAGGTTATTGAGAAGATAATACTTTTCTTTATGTAAAAATGATAACATTTAGCATCACTCAGACATCTATTTATGATTAAAGCAAGAGATAGCTTGCAACCTGGACACACCCAGTACTTCATAGACATGTCAGCATGTGATTTATCCCCATGTGATTTCCAGCCAAAGACAGAATTCAAAGCACATATTGTTCCACAGTTGACCTTAAATATTACCTACCGCAGTATTCCAGAAACTCTCTGCAGAGGGTTCCACAGTTCTTGCACAGGGGGTAGACTATTTTATGTGTTGAAAATGACCCCATTAGCAGCCAAAACACGTCGATGCCGCTAAACTGGTGACCGAACTATGGCTGTCAGTGTTGCTCGTGTGATAGCTACTCAGAACCTCTCGACGGTTTCTCGTAGCTCGTTGAATGTAGCTGGCTTGTGTTTATAAACTTCATTTTTCAAGGTCCCCCATAAGTAGAAGTCAAGAGGTGTAACGTCTGGAGACCGTGGTGGGTACTCAACAGCTCCTCTTCGACCTATCCGTAGTCCAGGTAGCTCTTCGTTCATGTACGCTGTGACATCTCTGTGGTAGTGAAGAAGATCGCCATCTTGTTGTAGCTAAAATATTTTACTTCCAAACACGTCTCGAAAGGCAGGTAAAATCGACGTTTGCAGCATATGAAGATAACCAATCGAACCGCGAGATGACAACCACACCACATACCCAGTAGGTTAACGTGTTTGTCCAGGAAAACGTGAGGATTTTCAAGAGCCCAGCACACGCAGCTGTGGTGTTTTACAGTACCGTACCGTTTACAGTACCGTAATTGCGCCTCATCAGACCAGATAACCATGCTTTCAAACTGTTCATCCTCGCGAAGCATGCCTTCAAACCATTCAAAGTACTCCATCCTTCGATCCAGGTTGTTCTTGTTCATAGCTTGCAGCGATCTTGTAATGTACAATTTCCACCATTTTTGGGGTGACCTAGTAAAATGTTGCAACACAGTAGCGCTGGATGCTGGACTTGTTGATGTTTTTGTTCGACCAGACCTTTTCTTCTTGTGCACTTCCTGAACAGTACCGTCGGCTTCAAATTTATCCTGATTACGACAAACGGTTGCAAGTGTTGGGGCTGCGTTCCGTACACATTACGCCACTACCGTTGTACCTCCATCATGTTTTTGTACCTCCAGTACCACTTCAATAACCACTTCAATACGGCAAACAGCAATCTTACTTCATTCATTGATGCACTGTCATCTGTTGGAAAACGTGCTCCGAGATCTGTTGAGAAAACAATGGACTACACTACCGTGCAAAATTGGAACGCTATGTCATTTTGTTACAAGGATATTAAGTATCAAAGAGTGTCTACATTTTTCTGGACCCCCTGTATTTCGATGACATTATGCAGCTCTTGAAAGAAGAAGTGATATATAAGGGTCGATCAAAAAGTTTTCGTTGGAAGGTTGTACAGTCCAGAATCGGTATGCCAATTAGACAGAATCGCCATGAGGAAGAAGGAAATCATCCCACCGATGCAAGAGGTTGAAGATATCCGTTTGGTAAAACACGTTTCCCAACTGCGTGAAGAAGTCCGTAACTGCCCGCTGCACATCCTCATCTGACAAGAATCGTCGCCCCTTCTACGCCTTTTTCTAAGGGACCTAAGGCGTGGTAATCGCATGGAGAGAGATCAGCACTATAGGACGGATACTCGAGTGTCTTCCACTGGAGTTACGACATTAACTGTGTAGAGACGTGCGTTATCATCAACTAGACGCACCTTTCCACGACGACGGTTTTCCATAGACATCTTGCCTAAAACACATTCTTCATTCTGCGATGGATGTCTACCAGTGTTTGTTCTTCGGCAATCAAGAAAAGAATAACAGCACGTTGGTTTTGTTTGAACGCATTTGGTTAAAACGTCGCATATAGCGGAGGCATTGTCTTGCCTATATGTCTGTTCTTACACAGGATGAAAATTATCCAAACCAACAAACTCAGGGAGGTTGCACGGGACACGGAAAAAATTATTTTTCTCTGATGTCACATTTTCCTGTGAGGACTTTTTAAACCAGTAGAGGAATTTTCTGTGGATGAAAATTCATTAAGCTAAAAAACTCTGTGAGCATGCGTGGAACAATGAAAATATTTTTTATAATGTGTTATCCTGTCTTGAGAAAAGTATCACAAACAAGTTTTAATTCATTATTACCGAGAGACAACATTAACACAATACAATTTCTCCAGCTTCAGTAGAGGCTCAAAAATGCCTCCACTGACTTGTGAACAGAGGCTACACCGGTGGGTCTGAAAGTTTACTTTACAAAATTGTAACTCGCACTGGCTTCGTTGGTTGTAACTTTGCTGCTGTTTAGCTTTGGATGACTTTTTGCACTTCCAGCTACGAGAGAAACCAAATATATCTGCCTGTGTCCCACCGCTCGTGCACCGATTATAACATCACGTTCAAATTCACTTAAATCTCGATAACGTGCCACTGTAGCAGCAATAACGGAACTGCGCCAGGCACTTGTATGAAATAAAATGTCGTGTGGCTATGGCCTCCCGTCGGGTACACCGGTCGCCTGGTGCAAGTCTATTTAGTTGACGCCAGGCGATATGAGTGCCGATGAGAATGAGATTATGACCACACAACACCCAGTCCCTGAGCGGAGAAAACCCTCATGACTTTCCTCTGAAAGAAAGAAAAATAAACAAAAGCTACACTTCTGTAACAAGTACACGCGGCGTCGATGCTCCACGGACGCCGCCGTCCCATTTTCATGGCATGTCTTCTTGTAATGGCGTGTAGGTACTTATCTGTTTCTACCCCTTGTGTGTCTGTATCAAATATATCTCCTGCGATGAATAATCCAGCAACGGGGCGGATCGTGGAAGATGCTCCGCAAGAAGTTCGAAAAGTATTGACTGTACTTAGGGTTCTTCAAAACAGCACAATGGCAATAGTTTAAATAGTTTCTAAAATCCACGAGTTCTATGATACCACTTCCAAATAAATAATAAATCGCGTGACCTCTGATCCACGTGACAGAGTTGTGTTTCGTCCTCGGGTAAACATCGTCCGGGTAGAGTAGAGTGCGGAAATCGACATAAGAGGGCGACATTTGTAAAAAGAGAGCCAAAATTTGAACCACAAAATACCAGACCTCTTCCGCCGGTCTACAATGTAGTCGGTGTTCATCTGTATCGTGGACGTTGCAGTTCACACGTACAGGCGAATCTCCAAGATGGATCCTATGGAGTCTCTCTCGAGTAATTTGTTTTCTCTTCACCGTCCAGTACCAGATCGAACGCACACCTGAATCGAGCGTTACCGTGTTGAAATTGCGCTGTACTACACTACTGGACATTAAAATTGATACACCAAGAAGAAATGCAGATGATAAACGGGTATTCATTGGACAAATATATTATACTAGAACTGACATGTTATTACATTTTCACGCAATTTGGGTGCGTAGATCCTGAGAAATCAGTACCCAGAAAAACCACCTCTGGCCGTAATAACGGCCTTGATACGCCTGCGCATTGAGTCAAACAGAGCTTGGATGGCGTGTACAAGTACAGCTGCCCATGCAGCTTTAACACGATACCACAGTTCATCAAGAGTAGTGACTGGCGTATTGTGATGAGCCAGATGCTTGGCCACCATCGACCAGACGTTTTCAATTGGTGAGAGATCTGGAGAATGTGCTGGCCAGGGCAGCAGTCGAACATTTTCTGTATCCAGAAAGGCTCCTACAGAACCTGCAACATGTGGTCGTGCATTATCCTGCTGAAATGTAGCGTTTCGCAGGGATCGAATGAAGGGTAGAGCCACGGGTCGTAACACATCTGAAATATAACGTCCACTGTTCAAAGTACCGTCAATGCGAACAAGAGGTGACCGAGGCATGTAACCAATGGCACCCCATACCATCACGCCGGGTGTTACGCCACTATGGTGATGACGAATGCACGCTTCCAATGTGCGTTCACCGCGATGTCGCCAAACACGGATGCGACCATCATGATGCTGTAAACAGATCCTGGATTCATCCAAAAAAAATGACGTTTTGCCATTCGTGCACCCAGGTTCGTCGTTGAGTACTCCATCGCAGGCACTCCTGTCTGTGATGCAGCGTCAAGGGTAACCGCAGCCATGGTCTCCGAGCTGGTAGTCCATGCTGCTGCAAACGTCGTCGAACTGTTCGTGCAGATGGTTGTTGTCTTGCAAACGTCCCCATCTGTTGACTCAGGGATCAAGACGTGGCTGCACGATCCGTTACAGCCATGCAGATAAGGTGCCTGTCATCTCGACTGCTAGAGATACGAGGCCGTTGGGATCCAGCACGACGTTCCGTATTACCCTCCTGAACCCACCGATTCCATACTCTGCTAACACTCATTGGATCTCGACCAACGCGAGCAGGAATGTCGTGATACGATAAACCGCAATCGCGATAGGCTACAATCCGACCTTTATCAAAGTCGGAAACGTGATGATACGCATTTCTCCTCCTTAACGAGGCATCACAACAACGTTTCCCCAGGCAATGCCGGTCAACTGCTGTTTGTGTATGACAAATCTGTTGGAAACTTTCCTCATGTTAGCACGTTGTAGGTGTCGCCACCAGCGCCAACCTTGTGTGAACGCTCTGAAAAGCTAATCATTTGCATACTACAGCATCTTCTTCCTGTAGGTTAAATTTCGCGTCTGTAGCACACCATCTTCGTGGTGTAGCAATTTTAATGGCCAGTAGTGTATGTCCCAACTCTCGGCAGGGCATGTCAGTTCGACGGCATTAGGCGTCCGGCGGCGAATTAGTTTGCGGTAGATGTCACTGGCCGTTGGTAAGCGAGAAACGGGGAGAACATTTCGTAGGTAGCTACACTCCAGATAAAACATCCCAAAGTAGGAAAAGGGCACCGGTATCTCGGTAGGTGCCACCGGAGGGTCAAGGGAATATGGTGACAGAGCTTCCATCAGTGGGCCATTGAGGCTGGTCGGGCATCTTCGCCAAACCTTGAGGTGCATACCAACGTATAGAGATGAAACTTCCTGGCAGATTAATCTGCCAGGAAGTTTTATATCAGCGCACACTCCGCTGCAGAGTGAAAATCTCATTCTGGAAACATCCCCCAGGCTGTGGCTAAGCCATGTCTCCGCAATATCCTTTCTTTCAGGAGTGCTAGTTCTGCAAGGTTCGCAGGAGAGCTTCTGTAAAGTTTGGAAGGTAGGAGACGAGGTACTGGCAGAAGTAAAGCTGTGAGTACCGGGCGTGAGTCGTGCTTTGGTAGCTCAGTTGGTAGAGCACTTGCCCGCGGAAGGCAAAGGTCCCGAGTTCGAGTCTCGGTCGGGCACACAGTTTTAATCTGCCAGGAAGTTTCATATCAGCGCACACTCCGCTGCAGAGTGAAAATCTCATTCTGGAAACGTATAGAGATGCTGCTCGATCATGAACAGTGGCAAGGCCTAGTCCGCCTCGCTTTTTGGGAAGAGTGAGGGAGTCGTATCGAACCTTAAATATCATTCCAGCGCTGGCAAAGGAACCGAATGCCCCCATGATGCTCCAAGCAATGTAATCAGGCATCGGTGGTGTTTGCGCTAAAGGCGGAATTCGTGATGCCTGATAGACGTTAGCAAATTCGATCCGTTGATGAAGGTCCAATCCATGAAGACAATGACCCACAAGTCCAGCCTGAATATGTTGCAAGTGGCTCCGGTAATTAATGGTCGTCTTGCGTGGGAAGTCGTCCGTGAAGTCGATACCAAGACAGCGGATTTTATCGCATAGTCTGAGTGGGGCGATGCTTGCAGTGTCATCCCAGATCCAATATTCAAAGCCATCGATTTATGTACATTTATAAGGCACCCCAAAGCTTCACCATAAGTGGCTAACTAATCCAAGGTCTGCGAACATCATGTTCGTTACGAAGAGTTAACATCAGATCATCAGCAAACGTAGTGCACCAAAAAACGAAGCCACGAAGTGACAAACCCGTGCGGAGTTGACGCAGCCAGCACAACAAAGATTATAATTCTAAAGCGTACATTTTTGTCGATAATGGGCATCCCTGTCTAACAGAGCGGCGGATTTGCAAGGTGTTCGACAATCTTTCGTTGACAAGCACTTTCGATGTTGATCCACGTAGGACATGGAGTACCACCTCAACAAAAGAGCCCGGATAATTCTTATTCTGAAGAACAGCAGTTAAGTACATATGACTGACACGATAAAATGCTTGACTGAAGTCTATCGCCGCCAGAGCTCCCGGTACACGACGCAACTTGGTGAGGGCAATCAGGTCCCTGTAGAGGCACAGGGCGAAGCGGATATTATACGTCCTACCCGTCGATGTCTGATCCACTGACAGGACATGGGGTGTTGTAAGCCTAATTCGAGCTGCCAGTAGACGAGTAGACGTGTGAAGATTTTCATATCACAGTTTGACAAAGTTAATGGTCGGTAATCTGTAATAAGTGAACCTCCGTGATATTTACGTATTGGAATTATGATACCTTCCACAAATGCAACCAGAAGTTGTACCTCTCGTGTCATGAGCTCTTGACATATAGTAGTCCAATAGGGTAGCAATAGTCTCTGGAACGTCCTATAAAACTCCTGGGGTAACCCATCCAGTCCTGGTGACTTACTGGGTGTCCCTTTTCCGGTTCTAGCAGTTCCTGTTGGAGTTCCGTGGTAAGCGTCCTGTGCGTCAAACCAGCAACAGCAGTAATGATCACTGGGTCAGATCTCTTCTCCGCAAACAGTTGAGAATAATGGGTAAAGTACGCATTGCTTATGTCTCTTTGAGTGACGTGACGGACGCCATCTTCTGTCGTCATCTCATGGATCAATGTCCTGTGCCAGCGCTTTTTTTCATGGCTATATGGTACGTGGAGGGCCGTTCGTTGTGTAAGTAGGCTGTTTAGGTTTTTTTTATTGGTAACGCCACCTCTGTATAAAAAAAATCACTGGCTGTGCTGTGTGCAGTCTGTGGCTGCTTTGCATTGTTGTAATACTCAACCATTGTAGTGTTAGGCAGCTGGCTGTGAACAGCGCGTAGCGTTGCTCAGTTGGAGGTGAGCCGCCCGCAGTGGTGGATGTGGGGAGAGAGATGGCGGAGTTTTGAAATTTGTCATGAACTGCTGTATATATTATGACTATTGAGGTAAATACATTGTTTGTTCACTATCAAAATCTTTCATTTGCTAACTATACCTATCAGTAGTTAGTGCCTTCAGTACTTTGAATCTTTTATTTAGCTGGCAGTAGTGGCGCTCGCTGTATTGCAGTAGCTTGAGTAGCGAAGATTTTTGTGAGGTAAGTGATTTGTGAAAGGTATAGTTTAATGTTATTCAGGGCCCATTCTTTTGTAGGGATTATTGAAAGTCAGATTGCGTTGCGCTAACAAAATATTGTGTGTCAGTTTAAGCACAGTCCTGTAAATATGTTTAAAGGGGACGTTTCATATGTCGACCCTTAGCCGAGGATACCTCACTGGAATCTTCTGATTTTTTCTTGTAGTTTGTGTAATTAGTGTAGATTTTGTTTATTGCTAGCGCGTAATTGTAGAGAGAATCTCCTTTGTAGTTGCAGTCTTTCATTGTTGTACAGTAAAACAGGTGTGGCACGCATGTAGATTTGCACCAAGTATTTCGCTGCTGCAATTAACTAGATATTATTTTCAGTGTTATGTTAATGTGTTCTCTTATTTTTGCTCTTCAAATTGTGCTTTTCTGTGTTGTCGTGTGAAATATTGTGACAATAATGGCGTGTGAAAAACGTAATACTAGGCTCCAAAGTAAACTGAGAAATGACAGTGAAGACGAAAGCAGTGTGTTAGCGCCGCAGAGTAATGAATTAACTAATGTTCAAAGTAGTAATTTGGTAATTGTGCATAGGGAAATGGAGCGGGCGGCAAACAATGGCATGGACAGTGAAACAATTAGTGAAGAGGGAAGCATTATCGATCGATCGGTCGGCAACAGCTCGCCATAGGAATCGGGAATGACAGAACACAATATTGCAAATACTGTAGATTCAGGTTTTGCATCCTCATCCTTTTCTCAAATAAGTCAAGACACATTTTCTGCTTTTCAAACTGCGAATATTGCCGGTTCAAATGCATTGCCGAATAGCACTGAGGAACATGTTTCAGACACCAGTGCATTGTTATTACAATTAATGCAACAAATGGGACAAAAGCTTCAAAAGTTAGACACAATGGAACAAAATCAGAGACAAACACAGCAAAAGCTTCAAAAGTTAGACACAATGGAACAAAATCTTCAAAAGTTAGACACAATGGAACAAAATCAGAGACAAACACAGCAAAAGTTAGACACAATGGAACTAAATCAGAGACAAACACAGCAACAGCTTCAAAAGTTAGACTCATTGGAGCAAACTCTTGAACAAACACGTGAGGATTTAACTACTGAGTTACATCACATTGAATCGAAATGTCAAAAAGTCTGTAACGACGTAAAAACCCAAATTTGTGAGCATTTCCAACCTATTTTTTCGCGTCATGAAAATGCACTACAGAATCACGAAGCAGCCATAAAAGAACTGAAAACTATTGTTCATGAAAATCATGAGACCTTGCAAGCTAAATTTGACTCAGTTGCATCTACCGATTCGTTTATGCAACTTGCAAAAACTCAGGAAAACTTAAAGGACAGAGTAGATACTCTGAAACTTGGTTCAGAAAAACACACTGAGGAAATAAGTACACTATCGGACAAAGTAGCCGAACTTTCAGATCAGTTCACTAACTTATCTACAAAGGTAGATGATGATCTGAATGACACAACACCTGTAGCCTTCACTGACACTGAAGAGTATGAAGAAATTAGAAAATTCAAACAAAATCAAAATCAAATCAATACACAGTACAAAAGAGAAATCCGCGAAGTACAAGATCAGCTGACACAGGTAATACAAGAATTACGTATTTCAGAGGACACTCGCGCCCCAATACGGGAAGAGGGACATAGAAATACGGAACAACCACAAAATAATAACACAAGACACTTCGGAAATTATGAAATAAATTGGTAAGGCACACCGAATTTTGAGATGGAACCGCCGACACGACGTAACAATGACCGCTATGCGACTCGCCGACATGATGATTTTGACTATAAGCTGTTCATTACTACACGTAAATTTAAAACATTTAAGAATTCTGCCAACGACATTCATCCACAAGCATGGCTCCATCAATTCTCTCATTGTTTTCCTCCCAACTGGTCGTTAGAACACAGATTAGAATTTATGTGTGGCTACTTAGAGAATGAACCAGCTGTAAGAATGCGATCGGTCATTCACGATTGCCACAGTGAAGGAGAATTTTACCATGCCTTCCTCTCAGCATATTGGTCTCAAGCCACACAAGACCGAGTAAAACATGGCATCATAATGATGAAACATTTCGAACAATCTGAATTCTCCAGTCTTGTGAAATATTTTGAAGACATGTTGCACAAAAATCAGTACCTGTCAAACCCATACAGCCCCTCAGAACTCATCCGCATTTGCTTAATCAAATTACCTGAACATTTACGACATATTATTTTGGCAGGACGTTGCAAAGACGACATTGAAGCTTTTCAGGGACTGTTACAAGAACTGGAAATTGACACTGACAATCGCGGAACGCAGGAGCACAACAATTACAGATCACATCCGTCGCAATTCCGCGATGAAAGAAATAATAACTGGACGCGACAAGGCTGTTCTCACAACACAAATCGTGACCGAAACAGACACCACCCGTATAACAACCATTGGCAGAGTAGTAATAATTACAGGGAAACATCACCTCTCCGCGGTAATGACTATCACAGAGACAATCAGAGAAACAGACAATATGGGAACCAAAACAATTATTATTACGAGAGACAGAATAACTTTAGACGCAACGGTCCAGCGCGCAGTTACGATTCAGGGAGAAATTCTCCACCACTTAACCGACAAGAAAGAAACCACAGGAACTACCGACATGACGATAGACGATATGATCGTAACGACAGACCTGAATTGCATCAGAACTGGCGGGATTTAAACAGGGCAGGGCCCTCTCGTCACGGTGAATTTGTAGAAGTTAGGTCTCCAAATCCCAATAACGACGCGCGTCAACAGAGAGACAATAGGCAATGAATCACATCGCTGGCAGCCACAAAACGTACTTATGACACTAACGACGCAGCTGCCGTAGCTAGTAATTACGTAAAAATGGAAGACATTAGGGACATCTTACTCCAAGAACACGACGTAAAACATAACAACATTGCATATCCTGTGATTCACATTACAGTAAATGACGTAAAATTTACGGCAGTACTTGACTCTGGCAGTCCCATTTCAGTAATCAGTGAAACAGCCTTTAGCAAATGCAACAAATCGAACGATTGCCCCACACTTCCGTTACGTAAGATTAAATTACAAGGTGCAATCTTTGGAAAAAGTGTAGATGTACACCAACAAACCAATTTAGAATTCTTTTGTCAAAGCCACAGCTTCTCTATGAACTTTCTCATTGTTCCATTATTGTCGACGGAAATTATATTGGGAGTAGACTTTTTGAATGAATACAAAGCAATCTTAAACTTTCACGATGCTGAAATAAGTTTAGAGAAAGAAGGTAAGTCAATAGCTTTGAAATTTGAAGATTGGCTCTCAAACCATGACGAAGAAATTAATCGGCTTTACCTTCTGTTAGACAACAGTTCGGAATTTTCTACGGAACTAGACACTACCAATCACTCTGCAAGTACTGACAGGGATGATATCGACGGCATATTTGAAACTAATGAGTTAATTCAGAATAAAATTCAAACAATTGAGAATTGTAATGACACTAATAGGCAGGACCTGTTTGAGATTTTACAAGCACATTCCACAGTTTTTACTCACAAAACAGGAACAATCAAGGGATTTCAATACCAATTTCGTGTTTGTGAGCATACTAAATTTTGTGTTAGACCATATGTAATTCCAGCACATTGTAGGGACCGTGTTAGAACAGAAATACAATCTATGCTTGACGAGGGCATTATTGAGCCTGCAGTAAGCTCATACAACAATCCATTACATGTTGTTGAGAAAAAAAATGGATCGATCAGGCTTGTCTTAGATTCCAGACAAATCAATACTATCATCATTCCTGAAACAGACAGGCCGCAAACGTTAGAAGAGCTTCTTCAAAATTTTAATGGTGTAAAAGTGTTGTCTTCCATTGATCTCAGATCCAGCTTTTATCAGATCGAACTTCATCCAGAATGTAGAAAATACACAGCTTTCCTTTGTTTCGGCGTTTGTTATCAGTTTCGGAAACTTCCCTTTGGTTTGAACATTTCTTCAGCAGCATTCATTCGCGGGCTAAATTCCATATTACCTGAGTTCTTAAAACGTCACATCACCTTATATGTGGACGATATTCTAATAGCAGAAGCTTCATGGGAACAACATAATCGCATCCTCAACAGTTTGTTACGTATTTTTGCAGAATCTGGAATTACAGTTAACCTGGAAAAGTCTGAATTCGGTAGGTCAAAGGTGAGGTTTTTGGGACATATTATTTCTTCTGAAGGCATTCAGCCGGATCCTGAAAAGTTAGAAGCAATCAGAGCCATTCCAGTTCCATCCACAAAAAGACAAGTCCGCAGTTTTCTGGGTCTCGTAAATTTTTACCGTCGTTTTCTGAATATGCAAATTCTTGTTACACCAAAACTTTGTTCTCTCACTGGAAAAAACACTATTTGGAACTGGGACGAACAAGCACAATTGGAATTCAATTCTTTGAAAGAATCGCTACTTAACGCGCCAATACTACCTCATCCAGATCTGTCACAAGATTTCTGCCTTAGCACGGATTCTTCTAAAGTCGGACTTGGTGCCCATTTATTTCAAGAAGTCATAGAAAATGACACTACTGTTCAGAAAACCATTGCTTTTGCTAGCCGAGTGCTAACAAAATCTGAAAAAAATTATTCCGTTACTGAATTAGAAGCTTTAGCTATCGTTTGGGCATTTAACAAATTCCGTTTCTTTCTTTCTGGTAAGCACGTAAAAGTATACAGTGATCATCGTGCATTACAATTTCTTATGTCTTCAAAATTAAATCATGACAGGTTAAAACGTTGGGCATTGTTTCTGCAAGAATTCCGCTTCACAATAGTCTACATTCCCGGCAAGGAGAACATTGTTGCGGACGCACTGTCACGCGCACCAGCTGGGCTTGAGAAAAGTAACACAGAAGGTAACCTCGAGAAAAATTTCAGTATTCTTTACATTCAGAAAGTCGCCTTTGAAAACTTCATCACCACATCTTTAAAGGACATTGCTCATGAACAAGATAAAGATCCGATTTGGAAAGACATCAAAAGCAAATGGCATGAAAAGACACACACACAGATTCGGCATTATTATCTGGTTAGAAACAACATACTGTTCAAACGCTGCACTGTTGATGACAAGCTATGGGTACTTTGCATTCCTGATGATTTTGTTAATAAACTCATTTGGTACATTCATTTCAGCTACGCACATTTTGGTCCACGAAAATGTTATCATATTCTTCGAACGACTTGTTATTTTAACAATATGGAAAAGAGAATTCGAAGAGTCCTGTCTATTTGTAAACTTTGTCAAAAGGCGAAACAATCTACTATCTCACATCGTGCTCCGTTGTTTCCTATCATTCCTTCTAAATTAAAAGAATTTGCTGCAGTTGATCTATTGGGACCCCTTGTCAGAACATCGAATGGATTTTCGTACGTTCTAGTCGCTGTTGAACTTACTTCCAAATTTGTTTCTTTCACTCCGTTACGTAAAGCCACTGGACGATCTGTATCCAACGCCTTTGTTAAAAATTTCTTACATGAGTTGGCCACGTTGCTAAAGTCATTTCAGATAACGAACCGCAATTCAGATCTGCTGTTTGGTCACGCATGCTTCGCAACCATAAAATCAAACCTGTTTTTATTTCATTGTACTCACCACATTGTAACCCCTCCGAACGGATTATGAAAGAAATCAATAAGCTTTGCAGACTTTATTGTCACAGAAAGCATCAGCATTGGACAGATATTTACACTTATTTCAAAACGTGCTGAATGAAATGCCTCATGACTCCACCGCTTTACCACCTACTCTTGTACTGAAGAATGAAAAACCACCGAACAGAATCAGAGAGCTTGTACCTTTCCCGAATACACGTAAACTTCGACACAAAGACATAATTGATTTGGCTATTAAAAATATAAAATCTGCAGCAGACAAAAGCAGAAAACTACACGCTAAAGCAAATGCAAAGAAATTATATATTGGGCAGAAAGTTCTCATTAAAGCTCATTCATTGTCACATAAGAAGAAACACTTGAGTCACAAATTCTTTCTAGTTTACAATGGACCTTACAGAATCCGACGTATACCACATGATAATTGCGTTGAAGTTGAAACTCTGCGTACTAGGAAGAGTAAAGGTTTACACCACATTTCACATGTAAAACCGTTTATTGAAAGATAATCTGCTTTTAAACTATGTCTTTGCCATAAAACTTTTCACTTCACATTTCTAGTATGCTTTGTCAGACTTAAGAAACTGTTAACATGCAACAATGTTTGAAGTTAAACATCCAGTCTAGAACCTAGGGAACATTTTTAAACAGAAATTACGAATGTATTGTTATAGTGAACAGACGACACAGTGTTGTATTTGTACATTCTTGCTTGTTAGCTGCACGATTACGTAACGACTATCAGGCTTACATACT
This sequence comes from Schistocerca nitens, assembly GCF_023898315.1. Lineage (NCBI taxonomy): Eukaryota > Metazoa > Arthropoda > Insecta > Orthoptera > Acrididae > Schistocerca > Schistocerca nitens. The sequence goes on along the minus strand of NC_064617.1, from coordinate 702,634,097 downwards.
TAGGACACATACTGGTACTGCTAATGAGATTTTAATGCAACATTTTGGTTTACTTGAAAATACATTCTGGATTTAAAGTACTTTCAGTGAGATACCAGATGACACAGTGGTTAGTTTATGTGACAGCTACACGATTTTATCACGACGCTACTAATGAGTGACAATTTACAATGTTGCTTTTGCGGTGTATCTGTTTTATATCTGCACAGTTTTTCTGAATTCTTCTGAAAAGTGAAACAAGTTTTAGTAGTAACTTAGGTTTTAGTAGTAACTTTTGTGGTATAGCTACAATGAGACTGCCTTTTCCGTAGCACAACAATACGTTACAGCACAGTACTTTCCTCATCACGGCAATAAGCGTAATAACTAAGATATCTATACGCAAAGCATTTCACTTTTGTGTATCATGAGGTAAGTACATTGACTTCTGCAGAACTTAGCTTTCGGGGGGCGATAACTACGACACTTCCACAGAATTATCTTACAACATGACGCACAGTTTAGCGCTACAGTACACGTATTTGAGTGATTAATTTCGCACTTAAAACATTTTTTTTTAAGATATTTGAAGTGCAATGATACAAGGGTTTTCCGTGATACATTTCATTCCATTGCTATAATCTGTAACACCTGAGGGTATAATTACATTAATCCTCAGGGGGGTACACGCTTACTTTGTGTACCATGTGTTTGGCAAGCACAAGGAGCCCTAGCTAATATGGTATTTGCTTATATAACTTTACACATCGGTACCATATTTCTCTAACACAGAATTACACAGCTATCTGATTATTTAACAGAGAAACAAACATTTCTTTACTACATCAGTGACAGATGTTTACGCAATTACACAGTTGGATACCTTCACACTTACGAAATTGTATTTTGTCTGTACTTTGTGAACTGTTCATATTTTTTCAGAACCATTGTGATATTATGACAGCTTTGAATGATATATTTGGTATGAGATCATGATTTTTAAAGTACGTTTGAGGTAGATGACACTATTGAAATGAGCAGAGAATTTTTTTTTAGGTTTTGAAATTATTGGAGGAAGCTACGACGATTTTGAGAATTGACTGAGATGTTATGATATTATTACGACGACGATGTGTACTATGCTGTTGAGATATGTTTATGATCAATAAGATGATGCTACCGTATATGAGGAATAAGAAGTATGTTGGAAACCAAGAATCGTACTTTAAGAGTTATGAAATGTGTGTAAATGCGTGACTGTATCACAATGCTGACGAATATTTTTTTTTGACACTTATATTTATAGGATTTTGTTTCTACAGATTTGCAACGCTAATTCTTGACCTGTGAAATATTTTTATATGAGACTGCCACTGTAGCGGAAACTGCTGTCGTAAATATTTCCGTACGAAAGTTAAGTGACCACCTGCACGTAATGCGTCGCGGGCAACCAGCTGTGTCGTACGCCTGGAGAAAAAGCCATTATTGCGAGCCCTTTTCAGCGGCACAGGTAGAAAAAAAAAAGGGAGGCCATTATCCTCGCTATTGACGTTTCTTTGTAGAGAGCATCGCAAAAACGACACGGTCGAACTTGAAAACATATGATTACACTGTGAAGCTCTTAATTTATGATATTTACTAAAATGCCTAATGAAACGATGAGAAACATTTCACAACTATTGTCTTGCTAGTTGAGAGAAATGCCATATGGCTTGCTTTATGTATTTGTTTACTCATTTTGTTTAATATCTAGTTTCTAGCTGCACTGCAGCATTGGTTAAAATAAAATTTTATAGATGTACTAATATAAATATTTTCTGTCTACAGATCGAGTAAATAATAATTATTTCAAAAAAAAAATGAGGGAGCACAAAAAGACATTTACCTTCACAGGAACTGCAATCATAGTTTTCTTTTCAAGTACTTGGTAATTTCTTTTGTAGAATAAATTGTGATGCATCACTCTAGTGTTAAGATGTGACATAGGTATTAGACATGGCCATTTTTAGTGTAATACTTTTTCTGCTTGAACTTCGTCATGTTTAGGTATAAGTTATGCTGTTTGCCAGGAATAGTGCTACTGAATTTTAATTTGTGTTACTCTTCTAAGCCAGTTTTACTACTGATTTATTTTTCTTGTTTGCTGCTCATTGCCTTATATTAGTTGTAATTTATGCTGCTTGCTTCGCCATTTGTATTTTTGATCATTGCTGTTTGTGTTAATTGTTTTATGCTGCTGCATTGCCTCGTCCCTTAGTTTAGCATCTGAGCTCAGTAGATTTAAGTTAGCTTAAGAGGGGGTAGACTATATAAGAAACTAACTATGATGAATTGGAAGCAATGCATTGACAAGGTATATGAAAAAGATTTGGGCCAAAATGAGTATTGTACAATGAGAAATAATTATTTTGAAAGAAATATGAATAGAATACAGGAAGGAGGTTTAGATAGGACTTTTTGGGAATAATGATGAATGAAGGGAGATCTCCAAGAAGTAAAGAAGTTTTGGTTGCAAATACTGCAGTAAAACAAACCCTGTCCTTTCCCCCTGTGTTATTCTGGTATGTGTTTGTGTACTCTTGTATATTTGTGTTTTTCCTGTCTTTATGTGTTTAGCTAATAAGATTTATGTTGTAGAATTTTTCAAATACTATGTTATTTTCTTTGTAAAGATGTTTAGACATTATTTATTCTGTTCTGTGTTAATGCTTAGGTGTGAAGTTGATGTTTCAAAAGTTATTCTGATCTTTTATGTATGAACTTATGTCATGATTCCTGTAACACTGATGTATATGTTTATTTCTATTCATTTGTAAAGCCCCTATTACCGCAAACGTTATTTGTATTGTTATGTTCTTTACTGATGTGTTTTGTACCTTTGTTATTGTGTTCATATGTTATAAAATTGTACTTGTCACCAGTTCATCATATTATTAACTTGTAAGTTACATTTCACTGCACACATTTCTGTTGGTCATAGTATATGGACAATATGTGAGAAGTAGGGACTGTTAGTGTTTGCACGTGTGTTAATAATTCAGCAAGGGACTGGATAACAGCATTGCTGGTTCTAAGGACAATTCCAAAAACTTTGTGAGTGCACAAGTGGTGGTTATGGACTTGCTCTATTATCCGCAAGACTCTTCAATGGTGATTGTGCACCTGCACAGTCACAACAGATGGCTGCTGGCCACCTCTACAAGGACTACAGTGGGTCTGCATCTTTGATGACCCACCAGTACCATTATCTCTACAAGGACTACAGTGGGTCTACATCTTTGATGATCCATCAATACCATTATTTCTACAAGGACTGCAGTGGGTCTGCACCTCTGGTGGCCCACCAATACTGTAATCTCTACCAGGACTACAGTGGGTCTGCTCTGTGATGACCTACCCACCAATACTCTTCAAAACTTCGACTGACTCCGCTGTGGGTTTGCTCTGTTGTGGCCCATTACCTGTCAGCATGTCAAGAGCCAGCACTGTCTTTCCATTGGAAGGACAACGCTACTTCTTCAAGACTGCATGGAAATCCACTACTTCCCTGTGCATTTTCTTTTACTGCTCAGACTTTGAGAAAAACACTGCAATGTGATGAATGATCAGGACTGTCTTTATGGACTGTGAGAAAATTTTAGCTTTTGACCAACATTGTATCAATAAGTGTGTGCATTTGATTTCTTTGTTATTGTAATTACGATTATGAAAAATTTTAACAAATATGTATTGGCCAGTGCCCAAAAAAAAATTGTAAATTTTTTTTTGTGGGGAGCATGGGGGCTATGTAAGTAGGCTGTTTAGGTTTTTTTATTGGTAACGCCACCTCTGTATAAAAAAAAATCACTGGCTGTGCTGTGTGCAGTCTGTGGCTGCTTTGCATTGTTGTAATACTCAACCATTGTAGTGTTAGGCAGCTGGCTGTGAACCGCGTAGCGTTGCTCAGTTGGAGGTGAGCCGCCAGCAGTGGTGGATGTGGGGAGAGAGATGGCGGAGTTTTGAAATTTGTCATGAACTGCTGTATATATTATGACTATTGAGGTAAATACATTGTTTGTTCTCTATCAAAATCTTTCATTTGCTAACTATGCCTATCAGTAGTTAGTGCCTTCAATACTTTGAATCTTTTATTTAGCTGGCAGTAGTGGCGCTCGCTGTATTGCAGTAGCTTGAGTAGCGAAGATTTTTGTGAGGTAAGTGATTTGTGAAAGGTATAGTTTAATGTTAGTCAGGGCCCATTCTTTTGTAGGGATTATTGAAAGTCAGATTGCGTTGCGCTAACAAAATATTGTGTGTCAGTTTAAGCACAGTCATGTAAATATGTTTAAAGGGGACGTTTCAGTTGCTGATTCCGACCGTTTGTCGTGTACGAATGACAGTCCCTTCCAGGTGTTAACGCTTCAACGTCAAAAATTTCGCTTTTCGTCGGTTGACAGTCATCGGGCGTTCCGGTGATGGGGGCGTAACGGAACACTCCCTGAGGATGGCGTAGTAGAACTTTGCCTCCATGCTGACGCTTCCCTGCTAAAAGTGTTCAAGGGGTTTCGCATGCTCGGCTTGGCACAGTCTAGCCACCACTGTACAGCAGATGTATACGCTCCTCGTCGTCGTTGGTACAGTCTCCATGTATCTCCCACTGCCGCTTGACATTCTAGTGAAGCCAGGTGAGCAGTGTTTCCACGGTCTGCGGCTTCGCCACACTTGTTGGAGTCGAAGCGTGATGGTACAAATGTAAGCAGTGTGGTCAGTAAATGATGTTAGCCACAGCTCGCATCTCTGAGAGAGTGGGATGTGTATATCCTATCAATTCTGCTAGACGAATGTTCCGTAAAGTGTGTGAAACCCATTCTATCAGCATAGATGATGTTCCAAGAGTCTACAAAAGCGAGCTCGCGAATGAAAGCTCCGAGTGCTGGGCATGGTGAGTGCTGAGGAATTTGGTCCTCGAGAGACTGTGTACGATTAAAATCGCTCCCGATCACCGTATCATCTAGCCTGCCTTGGGATAACAGTGTTAATTCCTTTGTAAAGAAAGGTGGACGTTCACGCCTCTTGCTGGTACCGGACGGTGCGTAAACGTTGACGAGGTGTATCCCTTGGCCCGTAAGCGCCATGCCCCTGGCATTCCGTAGGTAACGTCTATCAGTGGCTATTAACCCTTCTTTGAGAAGTATTCCTACAGCATTGCCCGTATCCGACGCGTGTGATATGCATGTCGTGTATCCGGTGCTGTCCTGGAAGCCAGAACGTATACCTCCTGCTATAAGGCCACGCATATAGTATGTCGCATAGTAATGACAGGTTCTCGCGCGACCGGATGGTATTGATGTTAGTTGTCGCGAATCGATACGACTGTCGTTCGCCCTCGAAGGCAGCAGCAATCATCGGTGTGCGCAGTGGCGACAGATTTGGTCACCCCCACGCCACCCTGACATTTGCATTATCATGCTGTCCGCAGGAGATGGGGAGGATTATGTACCTCCCCTTCTTCTGTATGTGACGTGCCCGCCACAGAGTCGTCTTCCACGTCGTCCGCCCACGAGTTACGGTGAGAGGCTGTCGGAGTGGTTCATCGGCTACCAAAGAGGCCTTTGTTGTGACTCCTCGCGGCTGAGGCGATGTTCCATCGTGAGACGCCCGGTAAACCCGCTGGGCAGAACAGGTAATTAGAATTGTGGAAAGGGCCAAGGGTTGAGGTCAGTTTCTGCTTCTAATTGTCATTTATTGTAATTTAATAACCTTTACAACCAAACGGCACATAGCCGACTCTTTACTGAATTCAACTCTTTCACGGCTGAAGGCCTCTAATAATAAATCTTAACAAGATTGCTTAACAAGATTAAAATCCAACAAAGATAGCAATAAAATAATTCAAAAAACAACATACGCGAAGTGCAACATAAATGACTGAGGGCCACAACTAAATTCCAAAATTTTAGAATATATTACCATAGACCTTTAACCGCAGAAGGCCAACAAGAAATCTTAAAAACTCAAAAGTTCAATTAAGACAGAAATAAAATAATTTAAAGACGCAACATATGTAAGGTGCAATACCAATGACTGAGGGCCACAATTAAACTTCAAAATTTTAAAATATATTACCATAATCTTTACATGCAGAATGCCGCAGTGTTTAAGCTTGAAAGATAAATTTAGGAATTAATTTTGCAAAATTTTAAGAAACCAAACAAATAACCGTAAGCCCAAAATTTAAAATAGCTGACAACAGATAACTAAACACCAGTGGCACTCAGAAGCCTCCAGTGAGGTCGGTCTGCCCTCGTTCGATTAGGCTAGACAGGTGGTGAGCCCAACTATACTAGATCCGTCGGCACCCAACCAGGGGACAGTCACAGACCGACCGACACAACGACTTGCTTGCCATCAATCGGTACATGAGAATTCAAACACAAAATCTTCGCAACAGCGAACCACCGAAACGAACCACAACAAGAATGGACGTGGCTTGGGTACTTGAAACCACTACTCTACTCTGAAGTCCTGGGTCGGTGAACCACGAAGTTCGTTGCGTTCGGACAGCTCCACACACGCTACGACACTGCGCGGGGACCGGCAGCGGACCCAGCCGACTGCACCGCGCGGAGATATTTTTCCTGGTCCGCAGCAACCGACCGACTGCCGCTGGTCCGTCCGCGACTGCTGCTCCGTCGCGACTGCGCTACTGGTGCGTCTCCCACTCACTTCCAGACACACGACGGCGGAAATACTGGCTTGGACCCAACCATGCAGAGGAAATATGCCCACTGGCTAAAAGACATCCCTCCACCAGGAAAGGGCCGACCCAAGTTCCACAAGATGGTAATTGAAGGGGCCCCGAAGCGCTCTGAGAACCAGTTACACGTCGCCCGATGAGACGACCGACCTCTTAGAGGCAGTACGCCAACGTTCAAGATAACTTGTCAAGGAAATAACGCCAACTACACACACAACCTGACAAACACTTACACGAAAACTTGAACGATACCCAACAATAACTAAGCACGCACGAAGACAAGTCGGGAGTTGATGCACACACACACACACACACACACACACACACACACAGCCGGACGACCGACCGACGATCCACCAAGACCGTGGCCCGGCTCAAATGATACGTGGCGGCAATGGTCGAGCGAGCCATGTCGACGCAGAGCTCACTGCTGCTCCAACCCGATTGCGCTAGTGCCGCATTGCAACCCCCGACTGGAAGGTCCGGACCGCTCTCCAAACGCGTTCCCACTGACTGGCACCCCGAACTGCAGATGAACTCCGACGCGAACTCCTCAAAATAGACAACCACCAGGAAGTAATAGCAGTCGAGCAAAGATACTACGAGAGGGGATATATCGATATGCGTTGCTAACGCCTCTCACGGTCAGTCAAAGCAGCAACTCAGCGACAGTAGCAATTTAAATTAAATTAGTGAGGTGGAAGTACGTTAAAAAAACAGGATGTGAAATACATGAGGGCGGGAACACGACCCACGCACGGCTCACATCGCCCCCTCCATCTCCGCACGGCGGTCCAGGAGAAGAGAAATTGTCTCAGTTCCTAAAGAGTGAGCAGTGTCGGTCGACGTCTCCGGAGCACGGGAACCCACTACACTGTCGAAATAAGTATCTGTCGTCACACGGCGTCCGAGGCCGTTTTGTTGTGCTTGTGGGGCGAATGCTCCTGCCAAAATGTGAGTGTAGATCCGACTCCTCTGAGCCTTCAGAGATGAAATCTCGGGTTACGACGACTCGTGTATCAACATCCATCCGCTCGTTGTGCGGTGGTAGCTGCTGTTCGGTTTATCTATCGACATCGTTTGCCTAGAGCGGACGGTATGTGCCTCATCAGTAACGTGTCCGCCTGTCTGCGGTAGTAACCGATCCCGATCCCCACCGCCCGGCGTCACAGGTGTCGCCACGTATGCGCCAGACGTCGTAGGTGCCGTCACTTGTGCATAAGTAATGGGTACATGATAATTGTACGACAACCGGCAATATTTAAGTATGAAGCAACATGCTTCGTCAGTTCAATTTTGATCTGTCTTAATCCGTAGAGCAAGGGATACGTTGTAAAAGTGTGCCACTTCTCAGCCACGTCGCTAATGACAGTCCCGTACGGCTTAAGAGCGGAGGTAACTGACTCGGCGGGTACCTCAAAAGGTAGCTCGAATACCCGAAGGAACCTCATGCCTAGGCCTGCGTGTTCTACGATAACATCGCCGATATGTCCATCTGAGTGCCTAAACTGTGATTTGCCGGCAGCGCCGTATTCTGCCTGTCTGCATATCTCTGTATTTGAATACGCATGCGTGTACCAGTTTCTTTGGAGCTTCAGTGTAGATTTGGCTGGGAGAATACAACATGAAGTTGTTGGCCCCGTTTTATAATATTTCTAAAAAAGTTAAAACCGATTAAGTCCTGTACTTTACTATAAAGCTCTTTAAAGAAACAAAGTGACCCCTGTGCGTTAATGATCTGCCTAATAATGCTGTTCGTAAAATCGTCCCTGTGCGTTTATAATTTTCGTAGCAAACTCATCGTGAAATGAAAAGACTTTTTTTTTATTTACCTCGTAATGTAATTGTTTGGAAACGCAATGCTTGCTGCTCTGTGCGCGCCAGCTGCCTAATTCTAACTACAGCTGCTGAGAGCTTAGTGCAGTGCTTCAGACAACAACCAAACTATTTTACACCCATCACTGAGTGAGATCACACGCTTTAAATAAAATTGGTTTGGATCGAGTGTGTAGACAATGTTTGTAGGTGCAATTTTATTACTTTCTTGCTGATGAGTCTCGAAAACATTGTCATTTTCCTGTTGTTTTTGTCAAGATGTGTCGCCAGAATTTTATTGTCTTCTGCGAGTAAAATCTGAAGCATAGTCCAAAGACCTCTGGTGTTTGAAGAATTGCCGCTCATCAGTGTGTGATGAGCAGATTGTTCATCAGTATACTCATTGTCTACGACTGTTGTGACCTGACTTTGCAATGTCTGTGTTGTGGTGGATTCTGCATGTCTGCACTCAAAAACTTGTGAAATTGATGTAGGTGAACCATTCACAAAATATGTATTTTGACTTGCAGACACATTGCTATACGTAATCGGTGGGGTTTCCATATTTGTTGGAATGTGACTGTCTGTGGTGGAAGAATCTATCTCCTGCACTGTAGAGTTTGATTTCCTATAAAAGGGTGCAATAACTCGTCAGAAATCGCTGTGTTATATTTTGTTGAACTCGACGTGGATCTTAGTTGAGAAATACTGATGGGAAACTACTGTTTGCCGCCTTACTCGGCAGCCCAATAAAAAACAATATTCACAAGAAAATGAACTGTCAAAATTAAATATGTTGACCTGTATGGGCAGGAAAAGATCTAATGTTTCACCGAATTCCTGATAATCACAGTATGCTCTTGAAATGGTCGCACCCCACTTCATCGCTAACTCGCAGATGCTGTATCCCATCGCTCGTGCGCCGACTATAACAGCATAACACACTCACTTAAATCTTGATAACCTGTCACTGTAGCATCAGTAACCGATCTAACAACTGCGCCAGACACTAGTTGTCTTAGATAGGCGTTTCCGACCCCAGCACTGTATTCTGCCTGTTTACATATCTCTGTATTTGAATACGCATGCCTATACCAGTTTCTTTGACGCTTTAGTGTGTATCTGCCTGCGAGAATACAACATGAAGTTGACTCAGTTTTATAATATTTCTAAAAAACCGCTTAAATCCTGAACTTTACTATTAATCTCTTTAACTAAACAAAACGGCCCCTGTGCTTTAATGATCTGTCTAATCATGCTGTTCGTGAAATGGGCCCTGTGCGTTAATAATTTTCGTAGCAAACTCATTGTGAAATGAAAACACTTTTTGTTTTACCTCGTAATGGAATTGTTTGGAAACTTGATGCTTACTGCTCTGTGTGCGCCAGCTGCCAAATTCTAACTACAGTTGCTGAGAGCTTAGTGCAGTGGTTCAGACAGCAACTATTTTATACCCATCATTGAGTGAGATCAAACACTTTAAATAAAATTGGTTTGGATCGAGGATGTGGACAATGCTTTTAGGTGAAATATTACTTTAACAAATAGTTTTTAAAGTTGCTGAGGTATTAGTACCTGTACGACAGTTGAGTCCACGCTGCGTCGTGTTGCGGCACCTCCGCGTCCTCCTGGGGCCCTACACGATAATAGGCAGGTGTACCAGTTTCTTTGGCTCTTCAATGTAATTGGTTTCTCTCGCTGTTGGAAATGCACAAAGCCACCCAGACCTAAATAACAGCAAAGTTGCAACCAACCAAGCCTGTAGGAGTTTTTGAAGAAAACTTTCACCCGGCCACAGCTCTGTTCGCCCGGGAACCTTTTGTGGATTTTGTCGTCAGGTATGTGCACCGCTCTCTGTAACCTTTTGGTCGCAGTTACTTGTTGTGCTGCGTTAATAAATGAATCCTTTTCGTCTTCCTTCCCATACAGGTCAACATACTTAATTTAGACAATTGTTACAACAATCATTAACACTGACAAAGGGCAACATCGATTCCAAACCCTTACTCTCACAAATGTTAGACAAATCATTGATAAACATGAAAAATACCTTACAGTGAAAATTACGCAATCTCTAATAAAGAATCTAAAGTTCCGTGATTGGTTGTCTCTTTCAACAATAAAATCTAACTACGCGCTACTGCAGTGCCGCTAAATAAAAAATATTGCTTTCATTCCTTTTCATGTCCTTTTTTAATATCCTTACATCTCATTTCATTCTAAATCACTCATCAAATCTTTCTTTTCTGTTTCACAATTTTCAAAGACAAATCATTTTAGCTACAGACAGATGCACTTTAGTTTACGTTTACATTGCCACGAGTCCTCTGCTCGGCGTCTGTCTCACTACTGTCTATAACGACAGAACTCCCTCGCTCCTCGCTGCCCAGCAGCGATGACGAAACAAACACATCTTCCAGAGACGCAGCTAGTCTGACCAAAGACTGCGCACGAATAATAAGCGATTCAAAATTGTTGCTTAGCGTTTGACGGCCGGTGTGGTCGAGCGGTTCTAGTCGCTTCAGTATGGAATCGTGCGACCGCTACGGTCGCAGGTTCGAATGCTGCCTCGGGCATGGATGTGTGTGATGTCCTTAGGTTAGTTGGGTTTAATAGATATAAGTTCTATGGGACTGATGACCTCAGATGTTAAGTCCCATAGTGCTCAGAGCCATTTGAACCATTTTTTGCTTCGCGTTTGAAACATCCAAAATATGTACAAACTCCAGAACTGCAAGTAACAAACGCTCAATAGACCTGTTTCAGGTCATGTTCTGTCAAACACATTCGGCTCCTGTTGCTGTTGCTATTACCTTGGCAACCAGATCCTCTTCCGATTCAATAATGCCGTTGTAAGCAAGGTTTCACATCCGTACTTAAAAAAAAAAAAAAAAAAAAAAAAAAAAAAGACCATGGGGTAGAATCAGGGGATCGAGTAGGGCGTAGTACAAGACCACACAACTGCCAATGCATTTTTTCTGGAAAATGGTGGGTCAAGAATCGACGCACAGGAAGACTGAAATTTGCCTTCGCCCGTCATGCTACAAACACATGCGCTGTATTGTAGCGAGTGGCACGCCATCCAGGATTTCTGGCATTGCTCTGGCGAGGAAAATGTAATAACTCTGTCGTTTCAATGCCTAGGTGGGAGATATAGCCAATCAAATAGTCACCAGCAACATCTGCCTACACATTCACGGAGAACCGCATTTGATGTGTACCAGAAAACGTGGTATCGAGATTAATCTCTCTCAGAGCATGCGAATTGTGGATGCTGAAGACCCTCATCACGCCAGAAGGTTGCTTCATCTGTAAACGGCACAGAGGAAGGAAGTTAGGATGCTTCTGACACCGTTCCAGGAACTCACTGCGAAAAATGTGCTCTGAGTAGATAACCATCTGTTTCCAGGTTGTCCACACGCTGTAAATGAAATGGATTAAGAACTGCTCATGAGGGGCGTTTCTTACATTCGTTTGATCCGTTCCCATGCTATGCGCAGTTACACGAGTGCTGAGAGCGATTACGCTGTCTACCAGCTTACAAAATGCTCACAGGTAACTATGACATTAGAGAGAAATGTTCGTTTTGGTGTCCCGTTCAACATATGGTTCAAATGGCTCTGAGCACTATGGGACTTAACATCTGAGGTCATCAGTTCCCTAGAACCTAGAACTGCTTAAACCTAACTAACTTAAGGACACCACACACATCCACGCCAGAGGCAGGATTCGAACCTGCGGCAGTAGCGGTCGCGCGGTTCCAGACTGAAGCGCCTAGAACCGCTCGGCCACAACGGCCGGCTTTGGTGTCCCATGGAACCTCCCTGAGTTTGTCAGTTTAAATAATTTCTACCTTGTATACTCGTCTCGGAGTCGTGTTACGTTGCATATACACTGCGAGAACACCCTCAAATGTAAACTTTTTGAGCGCCCATTATGTCATATGCTTATTTCCGCAGTGTAGCTTTCCGCTACAACAGTAGTAGTTATCGTTCTATTCCTGACAATCAGTGTTGCTTCAATGTAACAGTAGATGCCAAAGCTGTAAGCATTAACCATACAGTAAAATACCATGCCCTTCGTGTACTGTCACTCCTGAGAACCGTTGTTTCATTATCTTGAGCGATTTACGAACTATTCGAGCACGTCGATCGACTTAACAATATAAAGTGCTCAAAAGAATTAGTGAACATGACATTTGCCGTCTGCCATACTCCGCTGAGCAATAATTGATTTATATGTTTATCGTGTCAGAAGCAAACTAAAAACAATATTAGATACATTACTACATACATACATACATTACGGTTTATAAATTAAACTAGTCAAGAATGAAATGAATGATTAGACACAGATTGTGTTGTCAAACATAAGGTAATTTTAATCTATACAGTGGATGCCCAAAAATTTGCAACGTCCAGTGCACTTTGTGTAGCGTTTACGAGGTCCTCCATGGTGCACACAGTTGGAGGCAATGTGCATTGTAGTAGATGTGTTGATGTCTGCACGGCAGCTCCGCAGTCACACTGGAGAGAGTCCACCTGGAAGCCCCACCTCTCCAGATTACTCTTGGATTTTGTGACAGAAGAACGCAGGCGGTTGATTGATTTCCATGTGGACCAATTCTCTGTGTGGCCTGGTGGAAGAACTTCTTGCGGGATCAGCCACTCCTCCAGATGCTGACATCTGACCTGCCATCTCTTCTCCCGGTGTTGATGTGGAGTGTCAGCGAGTGGTTCTGTACTGTGAAGGAAGCTCTTTCTAGACACAAGTCTTTGCTGTGCCGGTTGGTGGCCATGTAGTGGGTGGGCTTTGGATGTTAATGCCTTCATTTCACTCCGTGCTGCTGTATCTCTTCGGATGTCCGCGGGGGCTATGCCGCATAAACAGTACAGTTTTTCCACAGGTGTGGCTCTTAGACAACCCGCAGTGATACGGCATGTCTCATTCAGAGCAACATCAGTCGATCTGCACCATACTGGGCAAGCGTTCTCAGCTGCAGAGTAGCAGAAGGCTAATGCGGATGTGCGCACTGTGTCTGGCTGTGCTCCCCATGTTGTTCCAGTCAGTTTCCTAACCACATTGTTCCTGGCAACCACTTTTTGCTTTGTTTTTAAGCAGTGTTCCTTATATGTAAGAGCACGGTCCAGAGTGACTCCGAGGTATTTTGGAGTCTTGCAGTGTTCTAAAGAGGTTCCTTCCCAATCTATCTGCAAGGTTCTACTAGCCTGTCCGTTTCGGAGGTGGAAAGCACAGGTCTGGGTCTTAGAAGGATTTGGTTTCAATTGATTGTCCCTGTAATAGCCAGTTAATCCTTTCAGAGCATCAGTTAGCTTCCGCTCCACCCTCTCAAAGCTGTGATCTTGTGCTGTGATTGCTCGGTCATCTGTATATATGAAGCTTTGTGTTCCTTCTGGTAACGGCTGGTCATTAGTGTACATATTGAAGAGGGTGGGTGCCAGTACACTGCCCTGTGGCAGCCCATTTTTCTGCTGCCTCCATCTGCTTCTTTGTCCTTGATATTCCACCAAATATCTTCGGTTCTGCAGAAGATTTCTAATTAGACAGGTTAGTTTGTAGTCCTTGGTGAGGTTGAATAGCTTCAGCAACAAGAGTCTGTGGTTGACAGTGTCGTAGGCGGCTGAAAGATCTATAAACACCGCTCCTGTTATCTGCCGCCTTTGGAAGCCGTCCTCTATATGCTGTGTCAAATTCAACACCTGTGCTGTGCAGCTCTTCCCTTGTCTGAATCCTGCCTGTTGAGGGATCAGTAATGGTTCTATCATATCTGTAATTCTTTGGAGGATCAACCTTTCCAATACCTTATACAGGTGGCATAGGAGGGAGATTGGCCTATAGCTTTTGGGGTCATCCCGGTCTTTCCCTGGTTTATGTATAGCTATAAGTTTTGCTTTCCGCCAAGATTTTGGTATCTTGCCGCTCTTGACACAATTATTCATTAGCTCGAGTAGCCAGCACTTTGCGCCTGGACCAAAGTTCTTGATCTGTTCACTTCTTATGTCATCTACCCCTGCTGCTTTTCCGACTTTGCAGCTTTAGAGCTGAGTCGAGCTCATTCAAACTGAATGGTCGAGACAAAGTGTTTCCCTCTTGTTCGGGCTCCCTTTCCAGGGTTCGTCTCCCGATTTTACTGGTATGGTCAGGTTTACGATTTTTCAAAAGCTGGTGTGCGATCTGGTCTGCCTTCACATTTGTATGCGTATTGGGTTGGGAGGGATCGTTGTTAAGGTGTCGTAACAGTCTCCAGGCCTTTTGACTACTTCTACTCATCTCACATTCTGTCATCAGTTTAATCCACTGTTCTCTCTTCGCCTCAGAGATTGAGGAGAGAGTATTTTGCGCAGCCAGATAAGTCTCCTCGCTATAAGCGTTTTCTTCATATAGTCGATAGTATCCGTCCAGCAGAGCAGCTGTTTCAGGTGTCACACCCTGCGGATACATTGTCCTACACCCTCTTGGAATTGATGCCCGTTAGCAATGTTTGACAGTTTGAACAAAGCTGTCATACTCTTCAGGAATAGGTCGCACAGACTTAATCTCCTTGTCCAGCATCTTAGCAAATTTTTTCCAATCAGCTTTCTTGAAATTGTATCTCCGTTTGAAATTCACCTCCTGTGGCCTTATTGCTGGAAGAACTTGACACAATAGTGGCCTGTGTTGCGTCTTTGGTATGGGCGAGCACACTGATTTGGAGCAAAGCTGTGTGATGTCTTCACTCAGAAAGAGGAGGTCACGGTTAAATCCACGTTGCCACCCGCCACTGTTGAAGGAAGGGGGTAGCTTGCTGTCATGTATAAGAGACAACTGGCAGGATTCAGCCCAGGAGAGGACTGCCTCCCCATTTTCGTCATCTTCAGAGTATCCCCACAAATGACTATGGCTGTTAAAGTCACCGATTACTACAGACGTCTTGCTATTATGGAAGTTCCTGGGTGGTGTGAAGGAAAATGCAGCCGAAGGGGGCTTATACACAGAGGTAACCACGCAGTTACTCAGCTCCACTGAGATGACTTCGATGTTATTTTCTACGGTGCAGTGAGCACTGATTATCTGAAGCCCTGGTCTTACAAATATAGCACTTCCATACTGAGAGTGCGGTGTTTCTGCAGCTAGTTTCATGCCCGGTATTTTTGGTCGTCTCTGTCGCTCATCTCTATGCGTCTCTTGTATACACAGGACGTCGCATTTTTTGTCACGGCATAGGTTGGATAACAGATGTTCTTTGGCTGATGATATGCCTTCAATATTTATAGATATGATAGTTAAAGTTGGCTCTGATAAGGACCGTTTATTTACTCGCATGTTTGTTTGCTTCTGGTGTGAGAGAATCAGCCGTCTAGGTATACCTAGACGCCCAGGGGTCGCCCGGATGTGTGAGGCTTAGTTGTCAGGACACACCCTTCGTGGAGGCTTCTCTCATGTCCCCCAATTATTGAGTAATGTGTATATTACCAAATTACAGCTTTATCTTTCATAGATTAAGTACACAATAAAACATAACTACACCCTCAATCTTTTACGTAAAAACAACAGAAATGTCCGACGGGTGCGTAAACAAAGGGAAACAGTCATCCACACCGTCACCCTGGGTGCTTTTCGTTGGACTCCGAGAGCGTCAGTAACGTGTATACCCTTCGTGGGCGTTTATCATTGCCTTATATGATCCGTATAAGTTTACACATATCACCTTGTGTTATCCTTTCCCTTTATTTAATGAGAGTTCTTCGAGATGCTGTGGTGGAAGAGGACGACTACGAGCCGCACAGAGTGGCCGCGTGATTTTAGGCGCCATGACACGGATAGCGCGGCCCCTCCCGCCGGAGGTTCGAGTCCTCCCTCGGGAATGGGGGTGTGTGTTGTTCTTAGCGTAAGTTAGTTTAAGTTAGGCTAAGTAGTGTGTAAGTTTAGGGACCGATGACCTCAGCAGTTTGGTCCCGTAGAAATTCACACACGTTTGAACATTTGAACATTTTGACGCCCACGAACACGTCTGTCAAGTACTTCCCACATACGTACGACGGGTTTTCTGTCGGGGCTCACTGCCGGCAATTCCATTACTTCAATATCCAGGCTCCGCGAGACACCCCCGCTGACGCCCGCCACATAGGCCTGGCATTAGAAGCAATTTAGGACCACCAGCGTATGGAGCAGCCACGACATGGTTAAACAGGGTCTGTTCGATATACTGCTTGGCGAAAGTGCACCCATGGACAACGAGAGGATCAATATGGCTGCCAACACTAAACGCTCCCAAGAAAATGATTGTATGATAGCGGAACAAACACTGGTAGTAGTTACTTCTGTAAAATATCTGGTAGTATGCGTGCGGAACGATTTGAAGTGGAATGATCATATAAAATTAATTGCTGGTAAGGCGGGTGCCAGGTTGAGATTCATTGGGAGAATCCTTAGAAAATGTAGTCCATCAACAAAGGAGGTGGCTTACAAAACACTCGTTCGACCTATACTTGAGTATTGCTCATCAGTGTGGGATCCGTACCAGGTCGGGTTGACAGAGGAGATAGAGAAGATCCAAAGAAGAGCGGCGCGTTTCGTCACAGGGTTATTTGGTAAGCGTGATAGAGTTACGCAGATGTTTAGCAAACTCAAGTGGCAGACTCTGCAAGAGAGGCGATCTGCATCGCGGTGTAGCTTGCTGCCCTTGTTTCGAGAGGGTGCGTTTCTGGATGAGGTATCGAATATATTGCTTCCCCCTACTTATACCTTCCGAGGAGATCACGAATGTATAATTAGAGAGATTCGAGCGCGCACGGAGGTTTTCCGGCAGTCTTTCTTCCCGCGAACCATACGCGACTGGAACAGGAAAGGGAGGTAATGACAAAAAATGGTTCAAATGGCTCTGAGCACTATGGGACTTAACTTCTGAGGTCATCAGTCCCCTAGAACTTAGAACTACTTAAACCTAACAAACCTAATGACATCACACACATCCATGCCCGAGACAGGATTCGAACCTGCGACCGTAGCGGTCGCACGGCTCCAGACTGTACCGCCTAGAAGGAGGTAATGACAGTGGCACGTAAAGTTAAATTGGTTAAATATTTACTGTGTTTTAGAAAGCATAGAGACATTAGGCTACTGGCCTACCTTTCGTTCTATTCCTTTGATTTATATTTAATTTGTTATGTATCTAATAATGTGTGTTAGATCGTATTTATGGTCCAGCGGTAGGACTTGAAGTATACTAAATATCTTTGACAGATGTCATACCAAACAAACAAACAAAATTAAGGTTCGTTCACAACAAATGTTCCCTGTCGACACATTTGTATCTTAACGCTCATTTCATACCGGTACACCTGGTAAATGTAAATCCAGTATTTCGTACGTGCTTTCATTATGTTTGTGACTGTGCGGGCGCGCGGGATTAGCCGAGCGGTCTTAGGCGCTGCAGTCATGGACTGTGAGGCTGGTCCCGGCGTAGGTTCGAGTCCTCCCTCGGGCATGGGTGTGTGTGTTTGTCCTTAGGATAATTTAGGTTAAGTAGTGTGTAAGCTTAGGGACTGATGACCTTAGCAGTTAAGTCCCATAAGATTTCACACATTTTGTGACTGTGCGTTGGCATGAAGACATGGCGCAAGCGCTCTAGCCAAACACAGCGCTCGTTAATGGTGAGACTGTATGGAAGTGGGGAAATAGCATCGTTTCCAGAGAGGACACGAGGTAGTTCGGAGCAGGGGTCAGTTCTGGACGGTACGGCACAGGACACGGGAGTCGGCGGAAAGACTTGGACAGTGTTGCAGTTTGCGCGTGTTCGCGGAGGACAGAAATATTTCGGTGTGCCGACCTGTGCTCTTGTGTGATTTCTGTAGCGCGTCAACACGACGGAAAATACATTCATTTTGGATCAAAGATATCGCATTTGCAACCTGCACTGCATTAAGATGTCGCATTGCATGTGCTTGGTTGACTGCAACGTTCACAAATCTCAACTGCCAATTGCCTACCTAACCAGAAAACACTGTGACACCGGTAGTCACTTCCTTCTGTGGAGTCACCTGGCTATACCACAGTCACCTGCTATAACACAGTCAATAGATAGTGAATGATTTTAATTGTTGCCTGCATTGAAAGCGAAAATCTCAAGCCATGCAATAAGATCACTAGTAACCCCTCTATTTAACATATCGGACGTTGATACACATGTTCCCCTAATTCTTTTCAATAGTGTATTAATAGAACGATTACCACAGAATATCTCCATACGTCATATTTATAAGCAGTACTAGACACCAAAATTGTAGACACATTTACACGTAGGTAGTCGCGTTGACGATCCCATTTTTCTGTGCAACATGTCCATCGCTGACCTATTCGTCTTCGTCAGAGTCCACGACATACATCATCTTTTTTGGACTCCAGACAGACCAATTTTCCGAATATCATGCAGAAAATCGGAGTCCTCAAAGTGATTGGACGACTGAAAATACCTCAAAGATTTGACTAATCTCACCTGCAAACCCTCAGAGTACTCACAATACCAGGGTAGTTTGTAACTAGATTCAATAGCTGCTGAATTTAGTATATCTAACTAAAAGTAAATACATTGACTTTCTTGCAGTTAAAATGTGTGTCACTACGTAATCTGCAGTATAAAGACGCACGATTACATATCGGACAATACGTTGAAAGAAATTTACACAACATGTTTTCAGTTACATTGAATCCTATTACTCTTAACACTTATATTGTTCTTTTGCTGCCTAGGGCGGATAATACGTAAAAGAAATGGTTGTGCTAGTACACAGTATCTCTAAATTCAAAGCCTAAGAAACTGTTGATCGATTGCATCCATCGTTAACTGAGTAGATGAGGTTTTAGAATTGAAACTTCCTGGCATATCAAATCTGTGTCAGGCCGGGACTCGCGACCCGAGTTCCGCTCCAGCACACATATTCGATCAGCCAGGAAATTTCACATCAGCGCACACTCCGGTGGAAAGTGAAATTTCATTCTGGAAGTTTTAGAACTGTATCAAGAAAACTTCGTTGAAGTGCCAGACTATAAATCCATATGAGACAGTGTCGATCGCAGGTCACTCTAAGGATTTTAAAGTTGCTTACCACTTCTTTCACCTTTGCCAATGTTTTTCATGTGTAGAATCCTGAACTGTGTCGTGCTTCTGAGTTAACTTCAAATTGTAGGTCCCCCTATAAGTAGCTGGATAAGTCAGCTCTAGGTCAAACAAAGGCAATGGCATACTACCTTCAATAATACCGTGACCAGTAAAGCTCTGTCGTGTTCAAACTAACCTTCGTGTTGATTTTACAGTACGTAAACGTACCCTTGAACATTATTACTGGAAGTCAACTTCATCCATTCAGTAGGGGTATCTATGGCGTAAGCACTCAGTTGAGAAGATCAGAATTTTTGTCGCCAACATACATTGAATTCAACGTCACGTGACTCCATACTTTGTCCGTAATCGTTAGTACAGACAGATAGCGGTCAAAAGCATTTCATTGGCATCCTAATAATTTGCGTTCGATACCTGGAATGAATCTGTGCTAAAGCTTTCGCAAGATAAATGTAAGAGCATTCAACTTGTTTTCTGTGTCACAGCTCAGACTTCGCAATTTCTTTTGGCTACGGATAAGAAGGGCAGCCGCTAATATTTGGTTTTGTACTGTACTTAATCGTTCTTCCGATTCTCTTTTGTATTGAATTATGTTGCAGCTTCTTTGTGAAAATCCAAAATGAAAGTGTCCCGAAAAACAAGGATTTCTGGTCTGCGGCACGCAAAAAGTTAGCGATTTCTCACACAAAGATATATTTTCAGGAACGACATTTTTAGGTTTTTTTGTCTCTGGTGCCATGAGTTTAATCTTCACCTTTAGGGAAAGCAAAATATCACTCGTACTTACTCATTCTCAGCGTCAGGCACTAGTTCTACAATTTCCTGGTATGACTAAAATGAGTTCAGTGGTTGCAGATTTGTATCATCTGAAGGTAATGACTCAGTCAGTCATACACAAATCTTACCTGTCGATGAATGTTGTTAGAAATGGGTATATATTCAACAGATAGATTTGCAGCACATACTCACACTAACGAACTTATCTAGCACTTGTGTCATAAATATTTGACCATGCAGGCACACAAATTAGTCTTACCATATTAGGTCTCAATTAAGCTGTGTCTCGATATTTTTCAGCACATAACGCATCTCTTAGTAGTGTCACGACACTCTCTGGTGCGAAAGTTGTTACCTTTTAATATCTGGAGTGACACTAACGCTCCAAGTGGTGAGAAAGCTGACAGTTACAGGCGTCGTAATGATGTTTGTTTTAAATTATTTCCTACTGAAGTAACGAAATAATTGTTATACTTTCACATTCCTAGCGTTGTTAAATTACCAAGGGTCACGAATTCTCGTGAAATACACGTAAAAAAGGCCGAATCACACTGCTTAAGTGACATTAGCTACAACTTATTCATGAAACAATACTTTCGAAGATGTGTATATTTGCAGATTATTCCACTGAAAGCAAGAGAATATAAACACAAATTTTATGCATCAGAAGCGTATATATCTGTTTATGTTTGCTGTTATCCTCATAGGTAATTTCCTTGACACATAAAAAAATTTTCATTGAGTCTAATGATCCGTCCAATCTTACACTTTGCTCAAATTTATAACAGACGAATGTTTTTGTGAATGTAATTACTTTTGCTTCAAAGGCGAATATGTTGAAGATTCTTGTTGTTCGTGGCTCAGATGTTGCCACAGTTCTGGAATTGGTTTCTTCTACGTTGGGAAATAGTTTTATCGCTTTTGACGATTTATTATCATGTATGGTATGCTTTTCCTTAAGCTAGGTTTGTGGTGACGGATTTGGTATGTTAAATAATGTAGGTGTTGCATTCTATACGGGTCTCCTATTTACCAAATTCACTGATTTGACTAAACGTGTAGCAAACTAAACTCCGCTTGTAGGGTAGAGATACGATGTCTTTCTGCAAAACGTCAGGTCTTCTTGTGTTTACTGACATTTTTTTGTTATTAAAGGAAAACGACATTATTCAGTAAATGCCTGTACGTTGCAAGAGAATCGTAAATAAACTGCCCTGTAAAGTACCGTTTCGTACCTATCAGGTTGCTCTGGAAACTAAATGATGACAAAAGTGATGTCGTTTTTAGTTATTGGCGAGTTTTATGACACTACATACAGTCCCTATTGTAAAAACTATGTTAAAAATCAGTATAAACGTTAGTATTCGCACTTAGCCGATATCGTATTCACAAGTGTCGCTTGCTGGCCGCTTGGGGCGCTGCTATCGTTGTGGGTAACAAAACGCGCCGGAGTGTCGCGACTTTTTTGTTAGACTGTGGTAGTGTATTTACTACAACTAGACTTTTGTAGTATTTACCTGCGAAATGTATCTTTAGCTCCTGTGAAGTATTTCATTTTGCATCAGTAACAGCAACAGCTATTGATCGTTGCTGATATATAAATAAATGTGTAACAACAGGGCAAATAATAGTTACATTAAAGCATCGGTCTTAGCAGAAAGTGTAAAAGAACAGCAGTATACTAAATTCATGAGATAATTACAATCTGATGTTGGCGGCATGCTCATAATCCTACGCTCGCTTCGTAGATGCTTCTACTCTCTCACGTGTACCTTAACGTGGCAAAGAACTTGTACGTAGCCATGTTGCGTTTGGCAGCGATAACGCTAATAATCTACAGCTGCCGTCTGTGGCGAACGATCAAACAAGATGTCACGCGAATTTTTGTAACATGTCCATTCCGCAGAAATGGCTAAGGCAATAACATTGACAATGTCACTCAGTCAGTACCTTCAGCAGCAGAAGATGTCAGGATCCACCTCTGTTCCGTACCACCAAGTCTTTTAAAGAGGTAAGTCTACACCAAAATTTTATAGCGTTGACCGAATTTTCCGTTAGCAAACTGTCCAGTAAAGACAGAGCATGACAGTAATATTAAATAGAAATGCATTCCTAATGCAGAATTTTAGGAAAATGTTTCCTGCTTAACATCAAAATTTTAATAATGCCAGCTACGTTGTAATTACTTAATTCTGAAGCTTGAAGTCGAATGCGAAAAGTGCAAGTACGCTTACCCGCAATCCTGTAAGTTTAGTGACAATATAATCAAAGGCAGCACACCAAACAAGTAAGTGAACGTCGATTCAGAACATTAGAGCATTGGAGAGATACGTTTCACTTCATTCTTATGATTATTTGCTTCTAATTTCTTACTTACCGACCATGTAAATATAGGAAAATTCTGCCTGCTCTAAGTTTTACTTCTCGAACTAA
This sequence comes from Schistocerca nitens, assembly GCF_023898315.1. Lineage (NCBI taxonomy): Eukaryota > Metazoa > Arthropoda > Insecta > Orthoptera > Acrididae > Schistocerca > Schistocerca nitens. The sequence goes on along the minus strand of NC_064617.1, from coordinate 702,611,238 downwards.
ATATAACTCGAAATTTCTGTGAAAACTCTTAGCTGCACCGTGCGTCGAAGCCATAGTATTGAGTAATTCTGTCATAAATGAACTGATTTAGAATATCCTTAATTTAGAGAATCACAAAAACATACTATAACCAATGGATGAGTGCTTATTAGTTACTAATTTATGGTTGCCTTACTTACTGTCTTCCAGAAGCGATGGTATTAACTCTTATCGCATTGAAAATAGAATGATGACCTATCAAATGTCAGGTTTTCCCTAACTCAATAATTTCACGAGAAAACTGCTTTTCCCCTAGACTTCATCAGATAAAAGACACAAAGAATATGTGAACCAGGAACAATTCTCTTTTTCCAAGTGCTTGGCCTTAACTCCACATCAGCATATCATACTGCTAAAGAATATGAGGCTGTTGGGAATAGAAACTGAAATGCCAAGAAAATTAAGTGTACATACACAAAAATCTTGATGGTCTATTTCATAGTTGTTTAGTATTTTTATTTGAAGTTAGTATCTCAAAAATGTTCCCAATACCAGATCAAAAACTAGGTTCGATTCCACCCGTCCGCTTTGACCCATGACGTTCTATATGACGTCATGTGAGAGACCGTTATTAATGTTGTCTTAGTTTATCGTGTAATCTGTTACGTTTTTAAGTTCATCAAACATAATTTCTGAGGGTAAACTCAGATAGGAACTTCAGGGCAGAAGTTCAATTGCAGCGAGTGAAACGATTAATAGTTGCAAATATAATGTTGTTTCTTACAACTTTTTGGCAGTTTTTGATATGTAGCAAGTTTTTTTAGGGTGAGTTTAACCATGAACAGAAGTGCATTTCTCATATGGTCATGAGCTGTAATGCTATTCTTAATTTTGTTTTTTCCCTATAATCTACTTTTTCTTTCAACTGTGACGTCGTTGAGCCGTTTCGTATATGAAATCGATTGTTCTGCAACATGCCATGTTGTTGTTAGTGGTGAGTCACTTTTGTAGTAAATGTTATTTTTAGTTTTTGTTTTGTTTTGTTTTACTTTAGGGCGCAAAAAACAACTGCGGTCATACGCGCCATAGTCAATACTGTGGAACACGAAGACAGAGAGGAGTTACAAAACGACTATACGTCAGTCCCAAGTGACATAAGAGAAGACAACTTAAAACAGGCATGTGGAGAAAGGGCTAAAAGAGACACTATACAGAAACGGAGGTCCAAAACTAAAAATTAAATGGCCTTCCCCATATTGCTTTGGTGGATAAAAAGTAAAACGCTGTCGACAGCCCGCGCGTCGTTTGCTAAAACGGCCGATAACCCAGAAGGGCAAACCCAAGCGGGAACGTAAACGGTTCAAAAATTGGCATCCCGTCAGGAAGTGGCGGGCAGTTAAAACTTGGGCGCAGTGTGTACAGAGTGGTGGGATAGCGCCACTTATCAAATGACGATGGCTAAAAAGGCAGTGCCCAATACGCAGCCTAGTTAAAATGACCTCCTCCCGGCGGGAGAATCGAGAGGAGGTCGTCCAAGAAGCTGGGAGAGGCTTAATAAGCTGGAGCTTATACCCGTGGTGATGTGGTTTGTAGTAAAGATTTAACTAAGCGAGTTGAGTCTTTGGTATTCATATGTAATTTTTTTTATTGTTATTGACTTACTAATTTTCGTTTGGATTGCGATTTCAGTTTCGTAATACGTATTTTATTTCTCTTTTTTGTGAAGGAATTTGTTTTTCCCTTTTTTGTTGTTTTTTTTACTATTAATTTTGATTTGGATTGCGATTTCAGTTTTGTAATACGTATTTCATTTCTCTTTCTTGTGAAGGAGGTTTTTTTTATTTTTGACAACTAATTCGTTGTTTTCTGGGGGTTTTATGGCATCACTCCCTGTTTTCATTTGAGCTACATACGTCAAGCGAAGAATGCGATTACAATTGTGCGATTTTTTCGGTTTATTTTACAAAAAATGTTTCAAATGGCTCTGAGCACTATGGGTTCAAATGGTTCAAATAGCTCTGAGCACTATGCGACTTAACATCTTAGGTCTTCAGTCCACTAGACTTAGAACTACTTAAACCTAACTAACCTAAAGACATCACACACATCTATGCCCGAGGCAGGATTCGAACCTGCGACCGAACAGCAGCGCGGTTCCGGACTGAAGCCCCTAGAACCGCTCGGCCACAACGGCCGGCATTTATTTTACACGATTCGTTTATGCAATTTCTTGTTTACGTGGTTTTTCTTTTGTTGGGTATGATATATATATAGGCTTAGCGTGCATTGGGATTATTCCAGTGTGTGTGTGTGTGTGTGTGTGTGTGTGTGTGTTATTATTCGAGTTTTTCGTTGCTTTGTGCACGTTTGTGGTTTCCCTGTCGTCGTTTTAGTTATGTAGATCAAGTGAAATTTTCGATGCTAATTATGTCTTTAGTGTATTCTTTTAGGTTTATTGTGGAGGAAATTGTGTGCTTTATTTTTCGATTAACCTGATATCATTGTCTTCGTTTGACTTACATAGGTATGGAGCATATTGCAATTCCAATTTTTCGGCCATATTTTGTAGTTACATTATGGATGATTACTTTGTGTCGTTATTTGAATAAGTTGTCTTTTTCTGTGGGTGTGTGAGGTATCGCTGTCTTCGTTTGAAGTATATGGATCAAGTAAAGATTTCGTATTCAAATGTGTGATTTTTGGATTCTCCATTCATCGGCATTGTGTGCTCAATTTCTCGTTTTGTTTGAGGTATACAGATTCAAGATAAGCTGCAGTTCCATTTTCTGGCTTTCTGTGGGTGTGTGTGGTATACCTGTTTCCGTTTCAGCTATATAGGTCAAGGAAAAAATACGATTGCAATTCTGAAATGTTTGTATTTTTATGTTTGGTTTCTTCTAGACAAATTCGTGAATGTAATTTCTCGATTATCTTGATGTTTTGGTGAGGGGAGTGACTGGTTTCGCTTTCTTCGTTTGAGCTATATAGGTCAAGCGAATTATTCGATTGCAGTTTTGTATTTTCTCCTTTAGTTCCGTTTCTTCCAGAGGAATTCGCATGTCCTGTTATTCGATGTCTTGATTACTGTGAGCGATCTTATCTTTATTATTGTTGTTTTAAGTTTGTTCAAACCCAATTCCCTTGTTCCCGTGTCTGTACTGTTAATTTCATTTTGTTTGCTGATTGAAATGCTTTGCGTGTTTTTTTACGCTTGTTTATGAATATAATGGTCTGTCTTTTCGTCACCATTCTAAAGAATACAATCGGCCTGTTATTGAATGTTATCTGTGGTTATCTTAGTACATAACGAAGTTAAATCATCATCTTCACGATTAATGTGACGTCACTAGTCAAGAGACGAGTGGAATCGGACCTTACACTATTCCCCCAACACCATATCGTTGGTTTTGGTTTATCTGAAGTCGTCAGATGAAGAGTCTGGTACCTCATTTACTCGAGATTTTACCGTCAACGTTCATTTACTTTCTAAATATAATAACTGATCTTCACGGTTTTAATTTTTACTATCCATTTACTTAAAGGAAAGGTGATACAATTCAGTTTAACTTTGAGAAATACTCTGCGGCTAGTTAATCCTTAAATTCAATGCTTTACCTTTGTTATGTTCAAAGAACCTGCTCAGTTTCACAAGTTACAGTGCGGTCCATTGTGATACGCAAAGTTTTACTGACATTTCAAAGGTATCTGGCTCGCATTCCACTTCACAATGCTATTCATCATGCTACTGATTTATTTTTGGCCGTGTTAAATATCGTAACCGACCTATCCACGTATGTTTACTTTGGGATCTTTCTGTAAGTGTATTGGTTTATTTATAGAAACTGGAAGTCTTACATTCTTTAGTAGTTCCTGCGTGATTAAACACAGAAAAATGTTATGTGCGGTAGTGTATAAGTTAAACTATCGTTGGAATGTTTGATAACATATTCCGTATTCAGTAATGAAGTAACACGACTCTATAGAGGTTTGCTTATTCTACGTTCTTAAATTGTTGAGATGTTAGAACAATCTGCAATTACCTCAAAATTTCTAGTTTTTCCTGTTCTCAAACTTTTCTGAAGTATGTAAATTCTACACAAACAGGTAGCGAATGTTAGTTCTGGAACAAATTTGATTAAAACTATTGCACACTGCTTTCAATAAACAGATTGTTGCCAGTGGCATTCTCTGATTTCGACAGCTATTATAAAGTGCAGAGTAAATATTTTTCTTATTTATCGTGGGGAGAGTACCTTAAGATACTGCTATACCATCACATCAGAAGCATTGCAGTTTTTGTATGAGAAAAATTGCCACGAAACCAAACATAAGTATTCACTGGAAACAGCCCTACCAAAACGAGCCGTAGTTTCGCCAGGTATACTGCTCCCCTCACTTGATGATGCTGTCCTTAGAGACTTCATTAGCACCATAAAGGAAATGGCTCACTATACATGAGTATTAAAAACATTCGCAGAAGACGCCGCTGCATACAGCCAATAGCAATGAAAAGCCGTTTTCGATCCTAATACAAGCTACAATACTGCAACCTACTGTTGTTGGTCTCACAAAAGACTATATGTGATACGGTAACATTACCAAGTTGACATTATATTTTAAAGAGAAAAACGCACACTAGCAAAATATTAGCCTCAAAAATCGATCCCGTATGAAAATTTTGGCCATAATTCTGATAGTACGTAGTTATAATCTTCTGTTTTTGTTTGATTCTCTCCGCCTCATTGCAGCCCCTTAATGCTCGAGCGCGAATTACTGTACAGCGGAGTGAGGGAGTTTGTGAAATACTATTTTAGCATTTGAAACATACTTTGTTCATTGTTTCAAAGTGCGCGGTTTCTAACCCGTGTCTGGTCCCGGACATTTCTTTGCTTTGAACATATTTATGTCGCGAATCAGAAATGCAGTGTAAATGAATGGAACGATGAATGTATGGTTAAGGAAGAGGCCTGGCGTTATTTGATTATTAAATTTTCCAGTGCGATTTGGATGATTAAATGTCGCAAATATAAATCATTAACTGCATTTTCTCAGGTTTACTCATTTTGATTTTGACACATGTATATAGCTGCAGAATGTTGATAGGAGAGTACTGTTAAAATAATATTGTACATATATGTGTGCGAGGTTGACATAATACTCAAATCCCATACAATTCTTCGCCTAAAATAACAGTAGGTTCTCAAACAAAGTTTCTAAACACGTTGGACAGATGTGTCCAGCTTTCCCCTCTGCCTCCGTAGCCTTAAACATCGCAGGAATAAGAGAACTCTGGTTGTCTCTCCGCTGCAGAGCACCTCGTGTTCGAGCATTAGGTGGCTGAAGTGGGACAGAGCGAGCGACAAACAAACGGTGCTCGCGTACGTTTAAAAACTTTACTTTCAGAAGATTATACTGCATACTGTCAGAATTATGGTCCAAATTTTGGCGCGGGATCGATTACTGGGCTGATAACTTGCATGTCTGCTGTTTTCTCCTTAAAATATGAAGTCAAATTGGTGATGCTTACTTGTGTGTGACACCTACCGTCGTCGTCGTGTTGAGGGATTCTGAATTGTAACACAGGGTAACAGTTTAGAAGGAACGAAAATATTTTTGAACACCACATAAAGTGGAGAAGGAACGTCTTGGAACCGGGAATGTAACAGGAGCTGTGCTGGGAGAGAGTGAAAATTCTCTTCTCCAAAGACAAGAAGATCGATCCGTAATCCTTACGTGGAAGGGAACGTAAATGTTGAAAATTTGGAAGACGCGGCTGTTTACATGTCATGTTTGCCATTCATTCTGTTTTTTAAGGAGAAAGATAGTGCCGTCAGTTCTTATTCTCCTTATGTCCGCTGCCTACAGTAAACAAGTCTCCAGTAGCTGCCACGTTGAAATGAGCAACCATCCCCCTCTGTGCCAGACTATTTATTTGATGCTACGGCAAACTACGAACGAAAACAATCAGAGAAGCCGATACCAGATGCATACGCTTCACACGCCGAACATCTGCAGCGAAATATCAGTAAACACCGCAGAGGGTATCTCGTACAAATGGAGGTTTTTTGCCCTGTTCTACTCAGGCACTGAGCGAGGGAAAATATGCCTCTGTACGCTCCCTAACCTTTCTTGTCTCACTCCCAAGATCGCTGCACGAAACGTAGATAGTGGCAGCAGAATGTTTGCACAGTCTTTCTTGAATAAAAGTTCTTCAGACTTAACCCAACTGTGTTCCGCGAAATCTACGTTGCCTTCTTACCATTAGGCTTCCTGGACACTTCAGTTACAATTTTGCACAGTCTATTTATCCTAGTAGAAGCGCCTGTTGATTCATTCAACGTCTGCTCTCATATTCAGTTGACGAGATACCTACTCCGAAATTGGTCACATTCCTATTTTTATGTAATTTTTATTATAGATCCACTGTACTTCCCCATAATCCTTCCAGCTAATCTAAGTATTTCATTTGCCTTGCTTGATCCATTTCGTATTGCTTCCGACAAGTAATTATACGACGTGACGTGCTCAAGATGTTCACTATTAATCTTATAATCTGTTACTATCGTTTTCCTTACCTTTGTTATAGGCATCACTTTGCACTGCTCAGCATCTAAGGAGAATTGTCATTCATTACGCTAGGCGGAAATTTTTTCCAAATTTTTGAAAAATTATGTACTGTCGTATGACGACGATATTTTCCTGTAGACAACAGCATCATGTGCGTGAACAATAGTCTAGTATAGCTGATGCTATATGATAAATGATTTATTATACTGAGAACATCATAAGTCCTCTTACGTTTTTTGGGGGGATCAATAACCGTTACTTTCATTCCTGTGGCACATTCCCCAGCCGGTATAATGTACTGGTTTCTAAGAGTAAAATATTCATCTAGCCAATCGCTTATCTGTGAAGATCCTCATATGATTGTGTCTTGGTCAGTAACTGACAATCTGATCCAGTGTCGAACGTCTTTCGGAAGTCTAGGAAGACAGGATCAACTTGTTGCCAAGTTTCATTTATCTATTTTGTTCCAGTCTGGTCTGCTGTGAATTACTACAAACCTGTGCCACAATATTCTTAACAGAGACTCTTTGCAACAAACGAGGTAGGCCGCTAAGTGAAACAGGCGGGCAAACGGAATAATTCAAAATTCTATCACCTTTTGGTTTGAGTAATTCCTTATGAGAGCGTTGGGAAACATGTCAAATTTTCATTGGTGCAGAATCCGAATTATTCTCCCTCTCCCTCTCTCCTTCCCCCCCCCCTCTCTCTCTCTCTTTCTCGCTCGCTCGCTCGCTCTCTTTCTCTCTCAATCTCTCCACATTTTTTCTTAATAAATGTGTGCATGCGTCTCCTCTAAACGGGATGGCTATTGATTAATGTATAATTACATCTAGACGGGTGTTGATGTTTATGTACTTATTAATGTTCTGATGTAGGCGTGTTTCTTCCTACTGTGTATGTAGAGCGAAGCATAGACGGCCCAGCCAACAATCAAAGTGAGTAGCATCTGTTGGTGCTTACGTTAGGGAAAACAATTACATTCGACATTACCTTTACAGATTATATGAAAGTTGAGGTTGAAACTTGTTTAAAACGAGGAATTTGTGCGAGCATTCTAACCTGGAGGATATTTATAGCATATCTCTCATGAACGTTATCGCAAAATTATTTTTTTAAATATGTCTCTGTTGCTTTTAAGGATAACAGTTGCTATTATCACTATTAGTAAATTTCGCAATATTAGAATTATGACATATGATCATTTTTACATGATTGGAAAGCAACGAAAATTTGCAAACTTGAATGAAATTTGTCTCCTTATCTCACTCGCGGTGGGCACTTGTAGGTATACAGCATATTGAATTCTGGAGTTAGATCTTAACTACTGAGTTTCCTGTATGCAGAAGAAGTCTTTGCTAAACGTATTCCGCTCCATCTCATCGTAGCTCCCACGTATTTTGAATCGATCTCGCTTTGTCATAACATTTATATTCAGACATAATTGCCAGTTCCTGTTGTCACTCAGTTCAAATCTTCCATTGAAGAATAAATTCAGCGGATATCCGACTCCAAGTGAAATTCTTTTAGTTTTCTGTTACATATCTGATTACATTATGCAATTTGCGCGAGATTAAAACGATAATCAAGATAGGGATCAAGCCTAAATTGAATTTCGTGTTGAAAACGAAACCCGGGTAAAGGTCACACAGAGTGGAATATCAGCACAAATAATTCTATAGATAATCAGTCTAGAATCCAGCGTATTTTCAACCTGATGGAATTCTGAAATGCTCACTTTTCTCCAGTGGCACGTTCAGTCGTTGGTTGCGAATTTAAACGGTGGATTGGAATATGTGCTGCATTTGCCCTCTGCTGGAACATGGAGTGCAGACGAATGCAGACTTTTTATTCATCACAGAATTCTCACGCATGTCTAGCAATGATGGTCTGCGCTTCTAGTAACATGCAATTTTATTATTGCCTAACAAAATGAGAAAAACACTTTTATTAATTTGTTTTTCAATAACGCAGTTCAGGAGAAATCATGCTGTTTGCTTGGAACGACGGCGGTTTTGGAGCTGTCCTGAAGCCACGATGGATGCGAACCTTTACGGAACAGAGCCGAAATAGAATCCCAAAATTTTTTCTCATCAACCTGCAGAGAAGGACCGCCTCAACACCGGAGCGAGCGGTTCCGGCAACATTTCGCAGCACTACGCTAACAAAATGCAGTAAGAAGCTATATATCCGATTTTTTCCACAACAGCAGCCAGTAGCGGTCACTGACATTCTGTCCAACTGGTGAACATTTATTGCTGTGAACAGCCAATCAGGCAGACTTCTGTTTCCACCAGTCGTGATTAGCTTGTTTCACTGCTGTGGCTTCTTAATTCAAACCACAGTATACATGTGCTGTGAAGTAGTATTTGTTAATAGTTTGAAAAAATGGATTTCAAATCAAAATTGTATTTTGCAATCTATTTATAGGAGTACACAAGAATCTGAAGAATGTACAGGGACGGACGTTAAGCAAGGTGGAAAAAAGATTGCAGTGAACGTAGAAATCAAATATCACAAAACCCACCAGGTGTTGCCTCATCTGTGCTACGTACTTCCAGAGGAAATATAGATTAAGAAGAAACAGCATCAGATCTGGCAGTGGATTCGTTAATCACCAGCCCTCAGTTTTTAGATGGTTCTCCTGTGTAGAAAAAGAGGTTTGCAAATACATTTTCACCTGTGTGTTTTACGCATTACGATGCTTATGGGACGTACTTACTTGTGTTAGCCATCACTTCTTATTTCATTCGAGTATGGAATGAGGGAATTATACTAACTCAGCACGATTTCACAATAATAACATCGCTATTTTCATCCAAGGATCTCCCTCTTAAGGTCGCTGAAAGTATTTGGTGCACTTTTGGAGGAAGTATACTGTCTGTTGTGATCCTAACAGCGCATCGCTAAATTGCTTTGAGTTTTCCGTCAGACCTACATGATAAGGAAGCTAAACAGTATAATAGAGTTCTTCAGTACGTTGCACTAGAGTCATACTTGCCGTTTCGTTTACAGGCGAATACCACTTTCGTATAATCTACCAAGCATATCTAATTGGACTTTCGCAGTACTGATTTCATATATTCGTTCCGGATTTTATCAAATCTTAGTGATGAGACGTGATATTTACGCGTTTAGTAGATGTAACAATTCTCTCAAGCCAGTCACTAATATTTTAATGTAACGTTGTCGGCCTTTTTGCCACATTTTTGGCATTACATTGCATTTTAAGATGTTAAATCACGGTCCATACTATGTGCGCTATGATGTCATGTTGCTGCTCTGAAGCAGTTATATACACATTGAGGCATACTAGTAAATTTCTACAATGGTTAATTTGTATGCAGTGAGCCTATGCCCTGAGTGGTTTAATTAGTTCACTGAAATAGGCACCAGGCTTGTTCTGCTACAAAGCAATTAATACTCGCTTTAGGTAATATAAAATCGTGAAACAGAGATGATAAGAATGTGATAAGGAAATGAATGGTATCACGCGATTGAGAGAAACGACTGTTTGGCTGCTGCCAAAAGATGTAGTAGTCAACTTGGTCCCTACCGCCCACTACTGGGAGTTCTAGGTTTCATGCTGGGTGGTAGGCAGTAGGGATTTTAAAAAAAAAATTCGTTATGTTATATGGTAAGTAGTTGTTATTATATCCTTTAACTTGCCGTAACTCTGCTTTATAAATTTTATTAAGTAAAATTACTTCCCTTCTTCATACGTCACCATTACTATGGAGCTTGTGAGTGTTTAGAAAATTTTCGTTACTAACATAGATACAAAAGTAGGTAGTAGGTAAGAAAGGTTGACTACCCCTGAACAAGAGTTTCTCAGAGAGTGTTTCCAGAACTATGCTAGGGGGCAACGTTATATGAGATTCAGTACAATTTATTGTTTATAACGGGACGAAGGGTATGTGAAGTAGGGGATCACCGCCTCTGGGACAGGGTCGACGGCGAGATCGCAGGAACAGTTGTAGCGTGTCAGTAAAGAGAAGAGCAAGCAGGCGAGTCCATCCCACCGTGTCTACCCAGATATGTCGTAACGAAAAACTGCAGGATGTTTCACAAGCTTATATCGAGCCTTCCGCAAAACACCCCTTACATAAATGGCGACCTAGTGCGTAGACACGCCCAAAGAGTGCTAATTCCAATATACATGTTAATTCCCTGTGGAACACATAATTAGTAACTAATATAATAAATGGAAGGAACGCACACGAACAAAAACTGCGTAAATCACTGCATGCTATGCTGAGATGCAGGACGTGAAAATGTTTCTTACAGTTACTCAACCCGAACACAGTTGCAATGTTTCTTCCGGGAAAGGCCACTTTCCTACCAGAAGCGCTGCTCTTCCGTTTTCCAATGAGCGATGGAACGGCCGGAGCAGCTGGGCGTTCTCACGTCCATTTCGAGGTACGGCGAATCTTTGACCATCAATATGGAATGACCCGTGACGCAGTCAACACATGTGTGTCATCAGAACGCCACAGGCAGACGTTGGAAAGCCAACAGTATGGGCTAGTGAGCCATGTAGACTGCTGCGAGACTAGCTGCCTATTTACTCGTATATTTACTTTATCAGCTGCCTCGGAGCGGTTAAAGTTTTCATACCTGGTTTCTCTTTTAGAAATTGTGCCCAGTTTAACTAATATGTTTTGAAAGGCAGACCGGCAGTTTGTGAGCGCTTCCAAAGGTCATTTGGATGCAATCATTTATCTGTACAACCGGCGAGTCAGTACAGCTTAAAATTATACCAGACTTAATTCATAAGACACGATGTAATCCTGACGTATGAGCTATTTGACGCAATAGGAATGACGTCAGAAGCTACTAGAAGCAAAAGCAACAGCCGCAGCTGAACAAAAGCAGTAGTACCTGTGGTGACTGTCTCCACACGATATCAAGGAGTGTAGTTAGCAGGCGCCGTTACAGCTACAGATGTGCAGGTTTTCAAGATGGCACTGTATTTTTTGCCTAAGGTGAACGAGATAATACTGTGGCGGCGAGATATTTCCAGGGCTGGTTTAGGACCCACGAGACACAGGCCACTACATGGGGCGCACAGCTAAAAGGAGCGCCAGATTCTTCACAACTGCAACCTTTCTGTAGGGGGTAACTCCGTGTCAGTTCAACGCAGAAGTCAACCAGACCCACTCAGATTTCTTTCCAGTTTGGTGTATTCGGTGATCCACGCGAGAGATCGAAAACTACCAGTTTATAACAATTGTGAAGGAAGTTAAAGGTCTGCAAATTTTGGAAACACTATGTAATTTACATGGGTCTGTGTCAAGACAAATTACTATAATTCTGGTTCTAACCTAGATACAGCAATCAAATTTATATCATTGAACAGCAACTGAGTAGAGCTTTACCTTGATATGCAATATGGTGGATTTCTAAGAATTTTCACATTCGAGGTCATAGACTTTAACCTTTGATATTGAATAACTCAGAACACTCCACCTTCAATTTGTTTAAAAATATACTGTATTGCTGCAGTGTTTTACTATAAACGTGATAAATATCAATACGGCACACCAAAGCTATCTTGCTCAAAAATGTACTTTGTCTACGTCACTACACTAACAACATATAGTGAGCAACTACGTATCTTCTTTTCTTTCAAAACAGCAGACAGTAGTAGTCGCTATTATTCTGGCCAACTGGTGAACATTTCCTGCTGTGAACAGCCAATCAGAGAGACTTTTACTTCAGCCAGTCTATTACCTTGTTTCATGTGTATGGCTTGTTTACTCAAACTTGCAATATACATGTCCTGCGAAGTAGTATTTAGTAGCAATTTGCCAAAGAAAAAAAAAAAAGTGGATTTAAGTCAAAATTATATTCTTACAACCCATTTAAAGAAGATCATGCAAGAGTACAGAAGAATTTGAGGAATATTCAGGAGTCATACAAGAGCATAGAAGAATTTTAGGAATATTCGAGAGTGGACGGTAAACAAGTGTCCTAATGTAACGCCAGCCTTCAGTATTTAGGTGAATCTCTCGTGAAAAAAACTATCGCGAGGAAAAGTACCAAAAGAGAAAACTGAATGTTTGCATCAGTCCTGAGCATACTTGCACCATTGGAAAAAGAAGAGTGAATAAAAGGAGAAAGTGAAATCACTGCCCAGTTGAAAGATAAGTTTCACAATTCAGGCGGTATGTCTGACAAGATACTAATTTCGATATTTCTTCCAAAGGTTCTGTGAAAGGAAACTGAAATAGATTACATAAGCAGATGCAGCTAATGTTGCACAATCTTAAGGAATTGTATGCATATTTTAAAGAATCGTGCTCAGATGTAAATATAAGATTATCAAAATTTTGTGAGTTGCAAAGCACTGTGTTCTTGCCAGTACCACAGAGATCCTTGCCGTTTGTGTGTGTGTCTCACACCGGAATTTTAAGTTGATGGTTGAAGGATGTATATCAAACGACTAACAAAGTGTGAAGAACACACACTACTGCCATACAAGTACTGTGTGGTTTTTGTTATACGCAATCCTGCACTTTCCGAATCTTTCATAGGTACATGGTCCTAGTGTCCAAGTGTGGTAAGACTGATTATCTGTTTGAACTATTTGGTACGCATTCTGTTGAGGAAATTATGTATAAATTTTGGTCAACTACAAGCAGAGCAATTCTACAGATATAACAAAAAACAGACGATTTCATTGAGGTGTTTGCCTCAAGTTTACAACAGTTCCTACCACACTCATCAGCACAATGACAGTTTAAAATCGCTGAAGAAGATCTCAGAGTAAATGAATATCTCGTTGTTTGTAACTTTGCAGAGAGTTACTCCTTCTCCATTCAGGATGAATTACACGGTTTCACTGGAGTAATTCACAGGTTACAATTCACCCATTTGTAGATCACTACAGAGATGCATATACCAATGTGTATGGTACCGAGCGAGGTGGCGCAGTGGTTAGCACACTGGACTCGCATTCGGGAGGACGACGGTTCAATCCCACGTCCGGCCATCCTGACTTAGGTTTTCCGTAACTTCCCTAAATCGCTTCAGGCAGATGCCGGGATGGTTCCTTTGAAGGAGCACGGCCGACTTCCTTCCCCGTCCTTCCCTACCCAGATGAGACCGATGACCTCGCTGGCTGGTCTTCTCCCCCAAACAATCCAACCAAACCAAGGTGTAGAGGTGACACGTAAACAACAGACGAGTACTAATGGGTCTAAATAAAATTAAATTTCAGACAATACGGGAGACATCCACCAACGAACATAATTCGGTGTGAACAAGTATCCAAGGCACAGAGGCTCCACGCCCCCCCCCCCCCCTCCACTCAGTAGCACTGGACTGAGATTCTCTTTGTCTCGATGTCCCCATGGCAGTCCCTCTCCCCCCCCCCTTTCATGGAGTGTGGTAGGAAACCATCTGTGAGGCTTGTGAGGTGTTCGGCGGCGCTTGCTGTAGAGCAGAGATGACAGTTCTGGTTTGGCGCAAACTGAGGAAGAAGGCAATGTTGCTGACTGTAGCGAGAGGTGAGAATAGCTGCCGTTGGCTCTTCCGCTTTTGACAGTTGTGTTGGATTGTTGGTTGGGTTGTATATTCAGGATAGATGAATGTGTTGTGATGTTAACAGGCAGGCTGATCGTTAATTCGCCAGCAAGCGAGAGTTGTGAGGACATTGCTGCTATATCCAACATTGTTGATAGGCGGAAGGTCCGAAGGAGGCTGGTAGCAGTCACCTTGAAGAAGCTGTATGTTCTGCTTCTGTGTGTAGGTCATCGTCGACTAACTTGATCGTAAAAATGTGACAGTCTCATTCATCGATCGTGATTGTTTCTGGTTGGGTAGGACGCGGTTCACTTGTATGAGAGACGGCTCAGGGTTGCCACAGGTTCTGGAAATCAGGGAATTTCAAACACGTCAGGGAAATCAGGGAAATTTGAAACAAACTCTGGAAAAAACTTGTTTTTGTCTCAGTAGATAAAATCGTTTGTTTACTGAGGTGTCATGTCATCGTTGGCTAGGTGCAGCTGAGTACGTGCGCCGCTTCCCTACTCTCTCATTACTACTGCTTCTCTCCTTCCTACCACTCACCTCAGCTTGCAGTCAGTGCTGCCACCACTTTCTGCCACTAGCCTGGCAGCTGTTGACAAGAGGCAGGGAGGCATGAGAAGTGGTTTGGATCTGATTCTCTGAGGCAGAAGACGCAGCGGCCGGAGATGGCGGTCATGCGTGCATGAATTGTGTCTGAGTGATTGTCTGGATGTGCGTGTACTCTCATTTTCTGACAAATGCTGAAAATTTAGTTGTGAGAGTGTTAGTTGTCTTTTCTACATGCCTGTCTGCAGCTCGGCAATCATCTTTTGGTGAGTTGCTACCTGCCCTCGTTATTATTGATTCTCAGGGTGTTTGAACAAGTTATTAGTTGCATGTATTGATGACTGTGGTCTCATTTCATCAACATGTTGTCTTTGGCTCAAGGATAGCTGGCCATACGAGTGGATTTCCACAACAGGCCAAAACAGCAGGCCGTTTCTGCAGGTATCGTGCCTGCTGATCTGAAGACATTCGGTTCCCACTAATGTGCAGACCCTGCTCTTCGGGTCTAGTCTCCCCTATCTCCCTGCAGGCCAGGTCTGTTTATGTGTGGCGTAAAGCAGCAGATTTTTATGATTTATCCATGGACCCAGACTGCGATGCTCATCAGCACGCCTGAGGCCGTGGGTGATGAATTTCAGGAATTGCGACTGTCCTACCGCATGTACGTTGTACAATGTGGCATTTTATAGACACTTTATTCGTTCTAGTACATTTTTGCACTTCTAAAGTGGTTTATATGTTGGAAATTATGGACGATAAGAAGATGAAATTGTTGCAGTCACTGACAGTTTGCACGCTATGTACTCATAGATTTCTCAAAATAAAAATCACAAAATACCTGTAAATGAATAAATGTAACACAGTGAGTAATAACTGACAATAATGAACATAGTAGCACCAACATTTTATTGCAGTCACCCACAGTGTAGGTTTACTCAATTCTTCCCATCTTATATCCTTCTTTCAAGAGTCGTACTTTTTTCTGAGGTTATTTTTGAAATCATTGAAGGTATTTTAAATCTGTCTTGCGACTCCAAGGAAATCCATATTTTTGTCACCAAATGTGTTTCGTTCTATTGAAATAAAATAACATCAGTAGTCTAAATGAAAAACATATACCATTTGGCTTGCTTTCTCCATCTGAAAACGGTTCATTAAAAAAGATGTTGATATTAGCACGTAATATTATTGCTCACATCAGGAAACGTCATGTTCTTGCAAGTTTTTGTTACCTATTTTCTCGTTTGCACTACTGTTTCTTGTACCTTAGCTGCAAAGACAGACTGTCAACTTACGTCGTAACTTATCCTTGAGATGTCAAAATTTGTAAGGGAAAAATGCTAAAAATTTTCTGGAAATCAGGGAAATATGAGGGAATTTCACAACGGGAAGCTTGTGGCAACCCTACGTCTGGGTCGTCGTAATTTTGTAGACTATCTGTATCACCTTTGGTGATAAGAGTCCACGCTGGTTTCAATCTGGTGATTGAGACCATTGTGGTTTTTCCATAGACATTTATGTCAAAAGTGTGAGTTCCCCATTTTACTACTCAGAATGCTCCGTTGTAGGGTGGCTGTAATGTTTCACACAGTATCATCATGGAGCATGACGACCGTGCAATTCATGAGTCTCTTATGTATGTATGCTTGGGGACTAAATTGCGAATACATTTCTTGACGTTTTGCACCATCAAGGGAAGGTCTAATGAGTTCGGATTAGGTGTCCGTAATGTAAATTATCTGGCAGCATTAACGTCTCACCATAGAGTAACTCAGCAAGTGAGGCTTGTAGATCATCTTTATATTCCATGCAGATATTGAGGAGTATCCACGGGATAGCTTTGGTCCTTCCAGCCTCGTGACATGTAAGGCTGTCTCCATCGTGCGGTGCCAATTTTCTAGTAGGGCACTGCTTTCTGGCGGGCCGGAGTGGCCATGCGGTTCTAGGCGCTACAGTCTGGAATCGCACAACCGCTACGGTCGCAGTTTCGAATCCTGCCTCGGGCATGGATGTGTGTGATGTCCTTAGGTTAGTTAGGTTTAAGTAGTTCTAAGTTCTAGGGGACTGATGACCTCAGAAGTTAAGTCCCATAGTGCTCAGAGCAGTTTGAACCATTGCTTCCTGGGGATGGTATGGCATGGTGTGATGATGAGAGATGTTTCAAACGTTAAAAGGGCTGTGAAGAATGCAATTTGAATTAAAATTGCTGGTCCATGGTGATAGTATCCAGAAAACTAAAACGCGATGTCCAAGCTGTGATAAAAGCTTTGGCAATGTATTCCACAGTGACGTCTGTTACAGGAAGATCTTCTACACAGCATGAAACTCTGTCGACCGTGGATAGCAGAATTCTATAGTCCTCTGATTGTGGTGGATGTCCCATTAGGTCTAGGTGCATTGGGTAGAAGTGGACGTCTGGTATTTGGAAAGTGCCTGTGTGTGTGTGTGTGTGTGTGTGTGTGTGTGTGTGTGTGTGTGTGTGTGTGTCTGTGTGTGTCTGTGTGTGTGTGTGTGACCACGATGTTTTATTGAAATTCGAGGCATAGCTGCGTCCAATCACAATACTCACTAATAGTCACGTCTAACAACCATACAAAAAAACTGATTAGTGATCAGCCATCTCATGTGTTGGGCTCCTGGGTGTGCAAGATTATGTATGTGATCAAAAGTTATTCGTCAAATGGAGCTGGGCAGGACCGGATAGATACTGTCGTATGATATATGACAACGGAAATGACCTCTGACTCAGGGATCGGTCTGCATTTAATTGTGAGACTGGACAAAATGTCTCTGAGCAAGGCTTGAATCGATAGCTGCTTTTCCTGTTCTCCCGCCTACCTGGTATAGTCCATGGTGAGCGAGATTGTGTCTACTTGAGAAAGTGACCGAATTGCCTGGGCTTGACTGTCGCCGAGAGGTGTCATAGGGACTGGGATAATGGCTTGGGGGTCAATGTAAATGATGACATGACACCCCTCTGGTCTTTGCAAAAGTGTCACACAGTTTCAGCGCTGCCAGTAACTCAAGTCGTATGTTGACCATTCTGTTTGAGATATTAATTTCTTAGAGAAAAATCTGAGAGGCTGGGTAGTACCTGCCACCTTTTTCTGAAGTACAGCGCCTATAGTTCAGTCACTGGCATAAGTGGTGACTGTAATCTGAGTGTGCGGTATTGCGTCTGCTAAGGATACCATCCTCGGTAGATTTTCTTTACAACAGTCACATACCTTTTGCATTTCTGTGGTTCACTCCGTTTTTCGTTTCTCCTGAGTATGGGGGGGGGGCATCAGGGCGTCGGCCAGAGGTGCCCTTAGTTCTGCTGCATGAGGTAAATGGTGTTGATAAAAGTTCAGAATACGAAGAAACCGGCGAAGGTTGTGGTAAGTTTGTAGGGGAGGCAACAGGCAGACGAATTCAGCTCGGTCTAGAGTTGGTTTGATTCTGTCTGTGTTACAGGTTACAATTAAAAAAAATGGTTCTGAGCACTATGCGACTTAACTTCTGAGGTCATCAGTTGCCTAGAACTTAGAACTACTTAAACCTAACCAACCTAAAGACATCACACACATCCATGCCCGAGGCAGGATTCGAACCTGCGATCGGGTTACAATTCACCCATTTATAGCTTACTGCAGAAACGCAAATACTAATGTACAGAGGTATACCTCCATACTGTACTAGGTGACACATAAATAACATGCAAGCACCAATAGATCTAAATCATCATTTATTAAATTTCAGACAATATAGGAGATGTCCATCATTTAACGTTGCTCAGTGCAAACTAGTATCCAGGTCACAGAGGCTACACATCCCGACGCCATAACACTGGTCAGAGTTTCTCTTTGTCTAGATGTCCCCTCAAGTGAAATAGACAATGTGTCTTACGTGGAAATATCTGACTGCCTTCAGCATGATAATTGTGTGTGAAGTCCTCCATGCTGCATATCAATTAGCACTAGGTTTTCATTGTATCAGCTTCATTGCTGTATCTGGATAAGAATCAGTATTATAGTCGTTCATTTTGAGGTACAAACATGTCAATTTCATACAATTTTTAACTTTTTCAGACCTGTAACTTTCTTCACAACTGTCATATAAATCTGCAAATTGGTAGTTTTCTGCCTCTTATCGATGTCATTGGATGCACCAAATTTGAAAGAAATCTGAGATATCAGGTTGAAAATGTTACTTTTGTGCCGTGAATTAACATAAAATTAGGCACAAGACATACTGCAATTAGCAGCGGTCACTTCGGGTGACGAGCTGAGAGGTGTACCAGGGGCACCCAATTGCATGATTTGTATACACTGAGTATCACCATTATCAGCAAAAACTGACACGAGTGAAAGTGTGTGATGGAAAAGGATTGAGGGGGCCGGGAGAGGGGGAGGAGAGGGGGGGGGGGATAGTAAGTCGCTTGTTTGTGCAAAATGTTCTTGAACCGACCCTGGATATTCCAGTGCATCATACCTGTGTTATTGTTTTTGTGCTGAACAGTAACAGATAAACATTTTAGAACTTATTTTTCGTACTTCTGGTAAACCTTCCGGGATGTAAGGTCGTGGTCCATGAAACTCTTCAGCTCCTAACGTTTCGTCCAGAGCTGCGCTGGACGTCTTCAGAGGGGTGTTTCTCCTCCGGTGAGTCTTGCCGACTGACGGGTCGGACGTCTGAGAGCGACTTATATATCGTAGAAAGTGGGCGTGACCAGAGTTACACGTGATGTGCAGAGATAATCTTTGTCAGAGATAAAACTTAACTGTCGATCGTAATCTCGTCACGGATAAAACTGTCTAGCAATTCTGTAGTGCTACTGTCCAAATATCACTAAGTTTCATGGTCTCTTCTTTCCGATTAAAATTATCCCTATGTTTATATATTTCAATTGCTTCTCTACAAAGCCGTGGGTAATAGTTCGACGTCGTAGATAAAACTTTTGTTTCGGAAAACCTCACTTGATGATTTCCTGACTGAAAAGCGTGTTCTGCTACAGCCGATTTATCTGTTTTTCCTAATCGGCAAAGACTTCTGTGTTCTTTTAACCGTGTATTTACGCTTCTTTTTGTTGTTCCAATATAAACTTTTCCACATGTACACGGAATTTTATATACGCCACTGGTTGATAGAGGAGCGCGTTTATCTTTTACAGACCGGAGAACATGACAAATTTTCTTCGTTGTTCTAAAAACAGGTCTAATATCATGTTTACTTAAAATCTTTCCAATCTGATCCGTTATTTTCTTTATAAAAGGGAGAGAGACTGTATTCTTCCATCGTTTTTCGGGCTTGTCCTTAGGCTTTTTGTTGTTTGGGTGCAGAATTCTGCTTACTTCTTTCTTTGAGTAGCCATTTTTCTCAAAAGCGTGCTTCAGATGTTTTAATTCGACGTCTAGATACTCCGGAAATTCCGAGAAAATGGCAAAAGAAGTTTTAAGCGTCTGTTATGTCATTGATGTAGCGGTGCGTTAGTGGCGGACGTTAAGAGTTCACCGTGGTCAAGTGGTTCGCCGGCACGGTGGCTCAACGTGTTCGCTCAGAGAGGTGGCTGGTCTTTGTAATAAAAAAACTGAGTAAAGGGATCGACAACGGATGTCATGTAACGTCCGCTACGACAAAATACAACGAACAATAAGGAACAAAATGCAAAAAAAAAAAAAAAAAGAAAAGAAATGGTTAGCATTCGAGCCACGTAAGACGGCCGTGTATGACGCAACGGTTCGACTCCCGCTCAGATTTAATCTTTGACCTATATTTTTTCATCACTGGTCGTATTATTTAATTTATATAATGTTCCAGAGGTAATATAATTAAAAAACATGTGTTTTCATTAAGTTTTTGTGAATTTCATGTTATTTGACCACTTCATTAAATTTAATTATTAGAACAAACTTATTTTTAACTATCGACAAGTAAATGAAGAAAAGAATAGACTTTTCCTAAAAATGTATGCCTGACATGATTTGCGAAATCCCTTATGCATGCAATCTGGTGGGGTAACCGGAACTACTTTGCGCCTCAATGCTTTGAGCTGTACACACAGAGGCAGGCCCTGTTTGGCAGTTAACCTGCGCAGCAGCGAGATATAGCTAATGTAGCAAGAACGAATAGTGTAGGTGCAAAGTTTTTTGAATATCACAGAATTTTTACTTGTACTATCAAAATGAAGGTTTGAGTGAGAGTCGAAGCAGCGCCTCATACAGGTTCGACTTACGAAGCTTGAATGCTGACAGCTTGACCACTGTGAACTCTAACAGGCGGCAACTGCGCACATATGCATCAGGTACACAATAGATACATAAAACTTCTCTAGAGATTTCCTTGAGATTGCCAGAGTAGTTCAACTTACTGCTTGCGCGTTATGTTGTTTTGATGGTCTAGTAAAGATGTAGATAGTTTGAAGGGAATCCGTGATCCCAACGTCGTGGCCTCCCCTTGTAAGTCATTAAGCATTCCTTATCATTCAGTGAGAATACTTTCCTCTAACTAACGGCATAATCAGCGATCAAGCTGAGAGTGCTGCTGTCTCTACACGTTAAATCACTCAGGTATGAGGAGCGTTCACTAAAAAATGTTCCAAATTATTTTACAGTCATTAATATACACATAGCAAAATATCGGTTTCGGTGCATCAAATCTGATGTTTCTGCTGCACGTGCGCGAAGTGTCAAACAATTCCGATGCATAACATAGCCGTAGTGAATTATCAGAATGGCGTCTACGCGAGACATTCCTAACAAGTAACGTACTATAATTTAATTATTGGTTGTGGGAAAAGAAACCGTGGTGAACATCCTGTGTATGCTTAAGATGCAGTTTGAGTTGAGCTTCGTGACTGGCCACTCTACATTCCAGACCTGGAACCCTCGGACTTCAATCTGTTTGGGCCACTTAAGGTTTCTGTACGTAGTGGAATACACTAGGAAGAAGATGAGAGCCTAATTCACGCAGTGGAAACATGGCAACGACCACTGGACAATAGCTTCTACCAGCAGGAAGTTAATGCTCTTACACAACGCTGTAGAATACTACGCAGACTATGTAGGAAAATACTAGACATGAGAGAAATTTTGATTCATATTGTCAGTCAGTTTTAACTCTAAAGAATAAATATTTTCTGAGAAAAAAATAGTTGGGCTCTATTTACTGAACGACCCTCTTATGTTGTGAGTATTAGCGGTCCTAATAAGGCTTCGTTGGAAGTTACACGAATTAATTTTGGTTTGTTTTGAAATTTCATCTTCCAGAGAATACACTAAATTCTATCTCTTACATATTTTCTCATCCAACACATATTTAATAACATAATTTGGATGGCTGCATTTCGTCTTAAGTCGACATTATGTACAGTATTAAATGGGTTCATAAGAAAAAAATCTAGTTATTTGTTGGCATGATCCTACTATTTGCAAGATTTTCCATGCAAAAAACGTCACAAGTGTTAAACACGGATGTTGTTTCCTGTACTCATTCTTTGATATAAATTTCGTCTATTCGAGAAATGCCATTACTTTCTAGACCGCATATGTTTCCGTTTGGTAAGATAATTAGTAATGAATGACTAAGACTACCTTATCTCTCTTTACGTTAAATAAAGACTTTTTTCACTCACCAACATTCCAAAGAAACTATTCAGCTCATTCTTTATCTCGTCAATACATTCCTAAAATGCTTATGAATAAAGGGCCAGTGGGAGAACGAGCCAACCTTCAATTGTTCATATTACATTATATTATAATTGAGCATTGCATATTCAAGGTCACTGGCGGCAGGTGTCAAAGTCATCTAGAGGTGGTGAGGACGGTAGGGGGAGATCAGCCAATGAGAATCAAGCTTCCTCTTGACCAACCTGTTTTGCTCTCGTCTAATAGGAATCATTCGAGGTCTGTATTTTGCAATTTTCGCTCTGAATTAAAAAGTAGCGTTAATATCGAACTATTAATCGATGCCCTCCAATGCCAGCTGAGCAGTGTATTATCATTTTGCATACACGTCAATACTGTGTGTAATAGGTGTATGACAAATCTAAATAAGCTGATGAATGGCGTGTATTCGAACACCTTCACAGTAAATACATTGACATGTCATGTACATCATCTGCTGTGTACATGATCATCACTGGAACGTTTCCTCAGCACTGAAGACACGGCCCAGGCGTTGGCGTACAGAAGTCGAGATTTTTTTGCAGATGTAGCGTTTTAACACATGTCGTGCCCTACTTTGAACTTCAAAGACGCCGGCACATACGAGACTCATGGAGTGTTACGTGAGCTCTTACTGAATGGCGAATGACAGCCTTGCATATTCCACTTCACATTGCATGTAGAGAAACAGTACCGATAACTAGCTTCCATAAAAACTATAGGATTGAGATTAAAATGAGATTTGTAAACAGAGAGCTTTGCTTTCTTCCATCTGCTCCCTATATTCAGATAATCGAGATGTAATTTGCTAGAATATTTAATGAATGGTGTATATTCAAACACCTCACAAGGAGATGACGTGTAATATGGCATATGACCTTTGTAACTACAGTATCTAAAATGTACGAACACTGTGAAACACTTCAGCGAAGTCACCACCCAAAAAGCAGGAGAGGACTGAAAGTATTTATATTATCATACTGTTCTGTTCCATGGCACAACAATGTACATCCAGGCATCAAATTCCCGGCACCACCATGATCAGCATTACTCATTACACTGCTGCCATGGCATGCCTCGCCTGTTCAGGTAATGTTATCCCATACAATGTACAATGCAAATGCGTTTAGTAGTAAACATTTGTTTGGAGATTTATCCTCAGATCAAGAAAATGGTTCAAATGGCTCTGAGCACTATGGGACTTAACATCTTAAGTCATCAGTCCCTTAGAACTTAGAACTACTTAAACCTAACTAACCTAAGGACATCACACACATCCCTGCCCGAGGCAGGATTCGAACCAACGACCGTAGCAGTCCCGCGGTTCCGGACTGTAGCGCCTAGAACCGCACGGCCACCACGGCCGGCTCTCAGATCAAGAGTTCAGCATAGGTATGACGATTGAAAACGTAAGGTTTACACATAAATTGTGTGTATTATCCGATGTCCAACAGTCAAACACTTCCTGTGCTAGCAGCTTACCACACTGTGTGGTGGCACCTACCCAAAAACAGTTAAGATGTACAGCAGCTGGAATACTGATGAGTATACTCAGATTCAGGAATCAGTATTTTGAAACCTAACGTGTGCTAGCCCAGCCATCCACAGTGCTCTGAGTATATGTATAGGTTTTTTTAAGGAAAGATAGGATATGCATTTACAGGACTCACTTACCAGAAGACTCCAGAGAATTTTTTTTCCACAGAATTTTGATGATTATTGTACCTACATACGTCGTAGCATGCTACATCTTCACTGCCAATCGTGCATAAAGAATTACATGCACCTGAAGCACTGAATGAGGTAAAACGCATAGACATATAATATGTGTGTGACACCACAGCATATATATGATACTGCATACTCCAAGATGCTGAGACTTTATACTGATGAAGTTACATAATATATTGTCAAATCATCAGAGTCATAATCATCAGTATATGTGTATCTGAACTTACGCAGTATTGCCTCCTAGTCAGAATGGGGCAAGTGACACGACAAAAGGCCATCGTTTTTTCACTCAGCCACATTTGCATTTGAGTTATGTAAAAAAGAATACTGTAAATAATAACAGTTAACGAATAAAAGGGAGATGTGACACCCACCTAACGTCATTGCGATCTTGCAGCAGCGTTTTGCAACATTTGTTTACCTGTTCGAGTGTTCTGACTTTGACAAAGACGCACTGTCGTCATGGTGTCCTGAGATAGGACATACACATGTCACTGACATCCAATCTATGCAGTTAGCAGCTGTCCCATTTTAACTGTTTTTGGATAGTTGACACATACAGGATAAACATCTAAACAAATGTTTACTATCACACTCATTTACATTGTACGTTAAACGGGAAAATATCACCTTAACAGGTGAGGTATGCCATGATAGCAGTATAATGAGTGTACTGATCATGGTGATAGTGGAAAATCGATATCTGAGACGTACATCACCGTGCTGTGGCACAGAATAGTCCAATAAAACAAATACTTTCGATGTTCTTTTGCATTTTCGGTGGTGGTGCTCAAGCCACAGAAAAAGACATTCAAAATAAACTGTCAAAGTATATGAATTATTTGTTTAAATAATGCACTGCAATGAGATATCATCGTAATTTTTTTTGTTAAATGATAATATGGTGTCCTAATTCTGCATCATATTTATGCGCACACCATATGACGAGGGACACATGTGCAACAGACAGAAGTGAAATGTGATATCTGACATGTGCTCCAGAGTGATAATGCCACCACACCGTTCTTGTTCCATTTTATTCTGCACACAGAGAAAAAATTCTACTAGTGGACATTAATAAAAGAAAAGATGGTTATCTTTCACACAGGTCCCCCCCCTCCCCCTCACTTGCTGCTTAAATGTATGTTTTCATGTTACTTCCAGTGTCGAAAAAGAAAAGTTATTTTATAAACAAATGCAGTACCTACATTGTATACATTATAGTATTAACTTAGTCAAAGCATACAGCAATACGAACAGAGTTCCAAATGCAAATTACGTAGCTGCTCCCACTGCGATGGCAACCACATTACAGTACTTCCACATCAACCAATAGATGCCCCTGTGAAAACATTTCCTCTCATACCAAACAACAGAAGATGTATCCAGTGATCTGCCCATATTAAGACACTGATTTCTACATAAATATACAGAAATGATTATTCTTCTCCTTTCAGGTCTTTTACAACATAGGTTGTTTTCAGCAGTTGGAATGGCCATCTATAGGATATCAAAACCCCTTTAATGTAAACTACATACATAATGAAAATTAATATGAAACCTGTAAATGGAAAGCCTTGCGTTCTTCCCTATAGTCCTGATATTTGCATAATCGATATGTATTGTACTCCAGCATACCAGTAATCTTCCCAAATGAGCTAAATTAACAACAAAAAAAGAAAAGAAACTAACTCTGCATTACCACACTACATTCCTTAAGTGCACTGTGTGGAATTTTGGGGCTGCGGATAGCTGTCCTGAAGTGCCATACGCAGCTGGTTTTAATACCCCATACTGTGTCATAGACAACAAGCCATGGGGATTCCCCAGGCATTATGTGGTTCTCACATGGAGACGATGTTTGTCGTATCGTTACACCCTGTGTAGGCGAATTAATCAGTTGCCTAGGGTTAGTTTGAGGTGAATTGGTTTGTATGGCTGAATGCTAGTGGACCTAAGTCTCAGGGCGCGGCGAGGCCAGCTCAGACAAAGCGCCGCAACTGGGCAACCTACAGGGAGGGACCTCTGGGTGAGCCCAGATTTATAGGTGCCTGATATGGTAGGACACAGAAGAAGAAATGATGCACCAATAATTGCTGGAGTGTCAGACAAGCTGAAAAACAGCTTCTTACAAAATTCGTCAATTAATCACAGTCAAATAATAAAGCAAATTTGAATACATCTGTGATCTCAGAAAAATGAGATGCATCCAATGAGACAACAATATTTTCAATATCTTGAAAAATACACTGACTAAACATTGTCACAGTGAACCTCTGCATTAACAACTTTTAAATACCTCAAGCGATTTCAACAAACAATACCTCAGATGATAGCATTGTACTACAGATATCATCCATGAAATCTATGTGTCTTCATACATTTTATTTCTTGAGCTATTACGTTTATTTATAGCTTTTCATTATGCAAATGTTTATCAGGACATACTGTTCTCCGCAATAACACAGCAAATGAACGCAGTGTGAATGTCTCATATCTTGTAGTACTTGTGTTTGTATTTAATGATTATGTTACGATTTTTGCCAGCTATTTATCTAACTATTGATTACAATGGCTGATACAAAATCATGGTAATTTAATAAGTGGTCGATCTCAAGTGTTAACTAACACCACTCTTGGAAAGAAGCCCAAAAGACCCTTCTGTCAAGCGAACGTAAATAACTGTTTAAACACTATTTAACACTTGCGCTACATTACCGGCTCAGTTGTTTATGAACAAATCGTTATCTGAAATTATTGTGAATGGTGTGACTGAATAGTTATAACATTTATTTATTTACGAGTAAATACTGTTGTAATATATTAGCTTACTGCGGAAAGTGATGGAGTTGAATCAGATCATATCTCTACAACTTAAGAACGATATTTTTTTGGTGCGGATGGCCTTCAGCAAACGGAAAAGCAGGCAGTGGCAGAACACCACTGGAGTCAAGTGGAGAGAGACTTTTCGAGGATCTTAGGTTTGTTCTTGAAGAAGGCAGACATTGCTGGTGAAATAGCTCGTTTTTTAATGAACACCATTAGTTGACGTCTCATTATTGATAAACCTCGGTTTGTTTCCACAATCGAAATTCTGTGACCCGTCATATCATTGTGTGTGATGTCAGAGAAAGACGCTATGTAGCTTCATGTGACAGTGGATACCATGTACCAATCGCAAATGATGCAAGGAAAAAAGACGATTCCATGCATACCGTGATTTCTCCTATCTTAGTACTAATGTAAAAAATACAGTTTCTCAATAGTGTTTCACGAAAAGAACGTCTTTTTTCTGAGTTTATGGACTATACCTGTAATACTTGCATGTCGATCGAATCTACCGCTACATCTCTGTACTGTTTCTATGCCTCTCTCTTTATTCCAGTCTGGTGGGTGAGAACGTGTTATATAAGTATTCTGTACACTCTCCCCTGTATAGGTAAGCTATACTTTTCCTAGTAAACTGAAATCGACCTTACGCACCCTTTCCATTTCATATCACTTTTGCACCATTGTGCCTAAGTATTACATCAACGTAGCTGACTAACGCTGTATTCGGACTTTATTCCTACTCATCAGCATTTACTGTGACTCAGTAGATCATTTATGTACATAGAGAGAACGGTTGGTTTTATCTTGGGAATAGGCATACACATTTTTACATGTACAAGTTTTTCATTATTATATTCAAACTGAGGGTGCGAGAGAGAGAGAGAGAGACGAGATTCGTGATTAAAAAAAAAAAAATGCAAGCTAAGTAAGGGGTGTGAGGTAATGCTTCATACAATGTTCAAGGTCACTACCGCCAGTCCATCCTCCTCGGTTTATCATTACATCGATGGTAACATGCTCTCGACAAATCGTTGGGGTTTCTGGATGCGCATATAAGCTCCACAATTCTTTAACCTAGATAGCCTTCGAAGTAAGTCTGAAGTTCGTGAATGTGTTGTACTTAACTGCTTCCAGATCCGAATGTGTTAGTATTGGGTTAGCACCAGTCGTTATCAGACGACTTCACAGTTGTTATAGAACTGGAAAATGTCCAGCAGTGACAACGTGTTATTTAAATCAAGTGGCATGCCACTGCTTATGAAAGAATCTTGCATACATTGAGAGCCAGTTAACCACTGAATACAATGCATACTAGGTGTAGATCAACATATTTTCTCCGAGTGGTGACATCAGCAGCAGCGGAGTTTGGCGGCACAGTGCTAAAACTAACATGACTCTAGTACAACACATACTATATGTCACAAAAATCCAGCTGCGTCTAATATTTGAAGTGTGTGGGACTCAGTATACTGCGCATCTGGTAGAGCATGTCAGCTAATTGACATGACAGGAGGACTTATGATTAATGTGATCAAATATATATCACACAAAAGGTCCATGTTGGTGTGGAAGTGGATCAGTGCATTGGTGCGAATTTCGATGGCCTCTCTAACAACGCTGTCCCAGTATCTCGACGTCTGTACCAGAATCCTCTTGCGTTCATACTCCATAGCGTGATTTTCCGACAAACAATGCTCAGCGACCGCCGACTTGCTCGGATACATCAGTCGAGTGTGCCTCTGGTGTTCACGGCATCGATCCTCGACAGTACGCATCGTCTGACCAATATACGACTTGCCACATTGACACGGAATCCGGTACACGCCGACCTTCCTCAAACCGAGGTCATCTTTGGCGCTCCCCACCAGTGCACGAGTTTTATTCGGAGGACAAAACACAGTTCCGACCCGGTGTTTCTTCAAAATGCAGGCGATTTTCCCCGAGAGTGCGCCTGTATATGGAATAAACGCAGTGCCTACCTCCTCCCTCGTGATTTCATCCATCTCCACAGGTTGTGCTGTAGTGGTTGGGCGGAGAGCACGTTGAATCTGCTACTCTGAGTACCCATTTTTTCGAAATACAGTTCTCAGATGTTCCAATTCCTGGGGTAGACTCTCTGCGTCAGAGATAGTGCGCGCCCTATGTACTAGAGTTTTAAGTACCCCATTCCTCTGTGAAGGAAATTTGGACGCAGACAGCTGCCACCACCCTTCATGAGATGGAGCTTGTGTAAAATATGACCAGCTATTTTTATTAATGTCCACTAGCAGAGTTGTTCTGTGTGCAGCGTGAAGCGGAACAAGAACGGTGTGCTGACCTTACCACTCTGGAGCGAGGGTGGGACACACCACGCTGAGACCTGCTGTGTGTGTTTCGCTCATCATGCGACGCATTTGCAAATATGATAAACAATCACAACATATTATTAAGTAACAAAGAAATTACGACGATTACCTTTTGCAGTGTATTATTTAAACAAACAATTCGGATACTTTAACAGTTAACGTTGAAAGATTTTTTTTCTATGTCTCACTGCAGTGCCACTACCAGAAGTTGGGACAGTTCATGACCGCGTGAACTGGATGTCGGCAGTGCTTGTATACCCTAACCAAGGCCCCATGACGGTGGTATGTCTTTGTCAAAGTCGGAACAGTAAGGGAGATGAACACATATCCAACAAAACGTTTACTAACACACGCATTTATGTTGTACTTTATACAGAATAATTTCACCGTAACAGTGACGTATGCCATGGTAGCGTTCAAACGAGTGGTGCTGCTAATAGCGCGAATTCAAGGTCTGGGATGTACATCGTTGTACTGTGGTACAGAATAGTTTGACAATACAAACACTTTCAGTCTTCTTCTGATTTTTGGTAGGCGCTGCTGATAGTGTTTTACAGTGGTGCTGCATTTCAGGCAGCATATTTACACATGTCATACACCATATTACACATCATCACGGTGCGAGATGCTTGAATTTATACCATTCGTTATGCATTTTAGTACAATACGAGTACATATCGATTATGCGAATATCGGGACTTGATGGAAGAATTCAAGGCTCTCTGTTGAAATATATTAATTTTGACCCTATACAGTTTTAATGGAAGCAGGTTATCGGTAATGTTTCTCTATGTACAACGTGAAGTGGAATAAGCATAGTTGTCATTCATCGCTTCAGCGAACGCTCTTGGGACACTCCATTAGACTCGCATGCGCTGGTGGATCTCAGGTTCAAAACAGCCCTGCACAACATGTACTAAAACGCTACAACTGCGAAAAAATTTGTACACTAAGGCCAGGGCAATACCCTCAGTGCTTAGAAAATGATGCAGTCACATTTATGCACACAGTAGGTGATATACGCGTTGGAGTATTTAGTGTGAAGGTGTTTCATTGTACGCCATTTGTCAGGGTATTTACAAATGTCATATGTCATATTACAAATCGTCTCTGCATGTTTACAAGCTAGTAATATGCTGTCCATCTACCATTCTAGGGAATTCTCTTAATAGTTCAATGCCATTTATTTATTTTTTTTTATTTCGGGCAAAAATTGCCTCCAGTTTTTTCACTGCACGGCACAGACCTCGAATGATTCCTATTCGATGAGAGAAGGCTAGGTCAGGAGGGAAGGGAGCTTGATTTCCATTGGTCGATCTCCTCCTACTGTCCCCCTCCCCTTCCAGTCCCTGGATGACCTTGACCTTGACACCTGCCACCACTGACCTTGAATATGACATGCAAAATTGCATCAGCTGTAATATGACACCAAACGTCATTTTCAAGCTTGGCTCGTTCTCTCACACACTCTCTACTCTTTAAGTGTCAGTATATCTGTCAGTCTCAAATTTTTACATGTTTGAATTTCTCTTGTCTGTATTTGACTTGTTAACAGTGTTATGTTCTAGCTTGTAGTGTTCCAGAAACTTGTTCCTCACTCCTGTGCAAATGTTTGTCATCAACGATAAGTTTATTTTATTTTTTGTTCTATTTTATTTATTTTTTTGTATAGAGAGCTCCCTGGATCTATGCCATTCGGTTTTTTCTCACTTTAACGTATTTTTACCATCCTTTCCCGTGGCTAACAGAATTACTTACTCTCTCTACTGTACCTTCCCGATGTACACAGTAAGTGAAGTATGGATTCAGGATGTAGCTCCTGAGCGTATCGTTTAGTAAATTCCCTTTGTTTTGATGTTTCAGAACGACAATGACTGAAGCCCCGATGGAGTCAGGCTGCCCATGTTCAACGCGGTAAGTACGTAATAAACGAATTTTACGTATGATTTTACATGCGACAAAAGTTTTATTTAGTTTTTCTCATTATTGAATATAAGAGACAATATAAAATTCACAGATAAAATTGCACAATTTTAAAATGTTCAAACTTTTGAAGAATTTGTTTATGCAGGACAAGTGATAAAACCTCTTTCCATAATCTTTTCAATTCTCATTTCTATGTTTTCAGTATTGTAGTAGATTCATGCCACTTATTTTACTGACTACATCATCTGCTATTAATGATTTACATTGTTATTTCTGCAGTCTGTGTTTTTACAGTCCCAGTACAGGATTAGGCAGGTGATGTTGATATCATACCTTTGTACTAACTACGGACCTCCAGGATGATTCAAGAATATGTGTTAAACACTGGTAAAATGGGATAATATGCTCGACATCCTTACTTCACTGCAAGGTGAAAAATCATTTTGACTGTATACGGTCTGATAGGAAATTAACTATCAATGACGGCCACCCCAGAGTTGTAACCACAATATTATCACTAGTTTGTCCTTTTTTTCTCACTGATAGTCCTTTGTGCAGTCACGTTACAGGTGTATCCTGAAAATTCAGTTCGATCATGATTTTCCCACCATCTAAATGCTTCTATAATGGTCCTAAGAGATGTAAACCGTTGCTGTCGATTTTGTGCCAGATTTTCCTGACTTTGCTCATGTTTCTTGTCGTTAAGTTGGTTGATATTCGAGAACAGTATGGCATGGGTTCATAGTTCCCCTTCCATCCCTCGAACCTTTGAAAAAGTTGTAAATTCGTCTTCCGTTACGCACACCTACACCAGCCATCTACGTGTCTCTTCTTCGTATTGCCCTCTTGCTATACGCTACAAGTTCTCGTCCTCATTACACCTGGCTGGCCGCCGAACACAAATCTGCCTATGTTATTGTTTTCAACCAGCTACGTGGTGATTCATGGCGCATCTCTGGAGGGACGTCCACTTGCACGCCTTTTTCACATGCACTGTTTTGAAAGAAGTGAAAATAACAGAAGATTCCCACAAAACGTTTAATAATCCACAGAAAAGTGAGGTTACCTTATTACATCAAAATATTGAAGGATTGAGTAATTGTCTGTCTAGAAAATTCAGAGAGCTCTGAAAAGATACATATCCTGTTCCTGCTTGAGCACCACATAACCACAGGGTTAGATAAGTTACATACAAAAGATTACAATATTGCAATTTACTCATGCGGAACTAGCATGGGAAAAGGAGGAGTTGCTACATACATTAAGACAGAACACAAGTTCAAAACCATTGAGACAATTAGATTTTGTAGTTATCAGCTTTTATAAGTGTTATCTTGTGAATGAATGCTGAAAAATAGTTCATATTTAATTGCAAGTGCCTATAGATCGCCACTGGGAAGTTTTCAGCTATTGATGAAGAATCTGGATTCCTTACTGTGCCATTTGTCAGACAGCAGCAAGCAGTCAATAGTCAGTGCTAACTTCAGTGTTGATTTTCTAAGGGATTCTGATAGAAAAAAATGACCTGGAAAGAAAGAAAGTAGGAACATAATTGATAATGTTTTCTCTGCTGAAACCCAAAGAAAGAAAATAACACTTTACCTAGAAACAAATGCTGTCTGTGATCATTATGCAAAATTAGTTAGGATAAATAACATATCGCCTTATAGTATGGATACTCCTCAGTGGAAATCAGTGAGAATAATTAATGACTCCAGGACATATGTTTTTAAGAATAGTTTACAGCAGACGCCATAGGACGTAATTTACAATGAACCGTATACTAACATAAAATTTAATCTATTCCATGATAAATCCATATCATTATTTGAAAATAGCTCTCTGCATAAGCCAATCAGAAAGGGCACTAAACAGCCATGCAAAAAACCATGGATCACTCATTATCATCAGTGTTCTGCCAAAAGGCAGGTTTTCACATGGTAGTTCTCTAGGCTGTCCGGTCTTCTGCCATCCTCTTCAGGTCTGCATAATTTCCTCTTCCCTTTATGTCGTCTATCACCTTGTATCTCCTTCTTCCTCTCAGTCTTCTCCCACAAACCAATCCTTCCAAAGCATCTGCTAGCAAGCACTCCCTTCTCAATGAATGCCCCAACCAGTGCCTTTTCCTTTCTATAACAACCTTCAGCAGACATCTTCTCTCACCAACCCTTTCCAATACTCTTTCATTACTCACTCTTCCCATCCAGCTTATTCTCTCCATTCTCCTCTACATCCACATCTCAAATACTCCTAACCTTTTTTCATCCTCTCGTCTCAGCGCCCATGTTTCTGCCCCATATAGTGCCACACTCCAGACGAAACATTTGCCAAGCCTTTTCCTTAGTCCTTTATCTAATTTTCCACATAAGAGTCTTCTCTTTCTGCTGAATGCCTCCTTTGCTATGGCAATTCGAGTTTTCACCTCATGGTGACATCTCAAGTCATCAGTTACTGTGCTTCCAAGATATTTAAATGCACTTACTTGGCTAATGGTAGATTTTCCTATTTTAATATTGGACAGTCTGCGCCTTGTACCGATGACCATACTCTTTGTTTTTGCTGTGTTCATTTGCATCCCATATTCCACACAAGCTTCATTCAGATCTTTCAGCATGTTAGTCACTGTCCGCTCACTTTCTGCCACTAATACCATGTCATCAGCAAATCTTTTACATCCTATTCTCTTTCCACCAATACATATTCCTCTTTTCCCATCTAAGTTTTTCGCAATAATTTCTTCAAGGTATACGTTAAACAACAGTGGGGAAAGGCAACACCTCGTCCAATGCTGCTTCCTTCTGACATTTCATTTCCAGTCCTTAACCTTACTTTCTGGTGTAAATATAGATTCTGTATCAGTCTTCTCTCTTTCCATTCTACTCCTTTCCTCTTCAAAATATCCATCAGCTTGTTCCACTGAACTCTGCCAAAAGCCTTTTCTAAATCTGTAAAAACAGCAAAGATTTCTCTACCCTTTTCCATGTATCTTTCCCCTATAGTTCTTAACAGGCCAGTAGAATCTCTTGTTCCTTTTCCTCTTCTAAATCCAAACTGCTCCTCTGCAATCCCTCTATCCTGCTTGCCATATAACCTTCTATTCAACACTCTCAGATGCACTCTTTAGATGCACGAGAAATTAGACTGATGGTCCGGTGCTCTTCACATTTTTTAGTGTTTCTGTTTTTCTCTATTGATATCATAACTGTTGCAACGAAGTCTTCAGGCCATTCCCCTTTGTCATATATCTCGTTACAGAAGTAGAATATTTCTTTTCTTGCCTTTTTTTCCAGACTCTTCAACAGTTCTGCTGGCAAACCATCAATTCTACATACCCTCCTATTCTTCATCTCCTTCAGCGCCTTTTCTACTTCTGCTTCCAAGATGGTAAATCCCTTTCCATCTTCCGGTACATATTGCTCCTCTTCAACCTTAATTTCGCTTTGCATTTCATCCCCCTTGTACAGACATTCAATATATTATTGCCATCTGTTCAACACCTCATGTGGTTCTTCTGCTCGAGTACCATCCGCTCTTTCTATTTCCATGTTATTCCTCTTTCTTTTACGTTCAAAAACTATCTCACTAGCCAGTCTATACATCATTTAATACTTTACCTCTCTCTCCATTTTCTCTATTTCGTCGCATTTCTGTTTCATCCATTTTTCTCTTGCTTCTTCAGTTTCTCTTCTTAACTCATTATTCAGTTTCCTGTACCTCTTTTTGCCTTCTTCAGTTTTTACACTTTTCAACTTTCTCCACTCTTCCATCTTTTTCAACATGTTTTCTGTTATACATTCTTTCCTGGTGCTTTGGAATACCCTAATTCCTAGTACTTCTTTGGCAGAGTCCATCCCTCATTTTTATCCATTTGTCATTAACACTTTCATCAACACTACCTCTTTGCCATTTTTCTATAAATCTGTTATCCCAGTCTGATGCCTTTCCTACCTCTTTGAGTCTATGTTTAGTCTTTGCTTTGCTTTACCTCTCCAGACTTTTTTCAACTTCACTTGTATTCTCCGATCACTAGGTTTTGGTCTGAATTTATATCCGTTCCTGGATAAGCTTCAGCATTCTTCAAACAGTTCCTAAACCTTTTTTGTATCAGGATGTAGTTCAACTGATCTCTTTCCCTATTCAAATTTGATATCCATGTGTAACGTCTCGTTTTGTGGTGTTCAAATACTGTGTTACCCACTGCGAATGAATTTTCTTTACAGAAAGTAATTAGTCGTTCGCCTCTCTCATTTCTTATTCCTAATCCAAATTTTCCTACTGTATCTTCATCTCTTCCTTCACCCACCACTGCATTCCAGTCCCCATGATGATAACGCAGGCATTTCTATTTTCTTTCTCGATGAGTTCTTGTATTTTCTCATAATATTCTTCCACTTCCTCATCTCTATGCTGGCTGGTTGGCATACATACCTGTATTAATACCAAATCTTTTGAACTACCCTTCAGTCATATCATCATCAGTCTTCCATCAATATATTGTACCTTCATTACCTTATTTTTCAACTTTTGCCCTATCAATATTCCTACTCCATTTTCACCACTCTTGATTTCCCCTGAGTAAAAGTGCTTATAATCTCTACTTTATATCTCCCCATTCTCTCCCCATCGCATTTCATACAAACCGAGGGCATCTAATCTGTTCCTTTTCATCTCCTGTTTTGCATTCTCTAGCTTTCCTACTTGCAGTAGTGTCCTCACATTCCATGTTCCAATGCGTATCTTTCCTCCCTTCACTGTCCCTTTCTTCCTTTCAAATACGTCTACTCTCAATGTGTTCCCCTCCTGGAGATCCGAATGAGAGGAAGTTTTAACTCCGAAATCTTTCACATGGAGAGACATACCATCTACCATGTACTGCTTGGGTAGCCATAGCCGGTCCCAAGCCCGGAGGGATACGGTGAAGACCTCAATGGCAGCGAAGGCGGAGAAGATGGACTTTGGTACGGCGGAGATGCCCGAGAGACACCTTCTCTCTTTGGGTACAAAAAGAGTACAAGTAGCGACTGAACCCCAGAGGGGCGGCTACAGACAGTGTCTGCTCATGGTGAGCGGCTGACTTTAGGCTGGGCATCCTACTGCCTATTAGGAAAGTAACGGGAAACTACGACATTACATTCCCATGGATCACTAGAGGGATTAAAGTATGCTATCAAAGGAAAAGGGAAATGTAACTTTTGGCAGAAACAAGTAGAGATTTGCGGTAGTTGCACACTACAAAAACTACTCAAAATTAATAAGACAGGTTATTGATAATCATGGAACATCCACATAATATCAGAAATCAGTACTTACGGCAAGAGACTTAAGGGTATATGGAATTCAGCGAAACGAAAGACAGGACAACCAGCGATAAAACAAGACACCATTACTGTTGAACTGAATGGAAGGACTATAAGTGATGAGTCATAGGTAGCAAACGCATTTAATAATTATTCCTTAAATATAGTAGAAAGCAGAGGGACAAACAGTTCAAGATCAAAATCACAGCAGTATGTTGAAAATGTAACTTTCTTGAAATTCAATCATGTGAATGTATTACCACCTTCTCCTTCAGAAATGAAGAAAATTATACATTCTGTCAAAAATAAAAGCTCATCTGGTTTAGATAGTGATTCCAATAGAGTAATAAAAATTTGTGCCCATACAATAAGTCCAGTCTAATCTGTAATATGTAAAGTATTACTAACTAAAAGCCTTTTTTCAGACAGACAAAAATATGCTCCTATTTAAGAAAGATGATAAGAGAGATGCCAGTAACTACCGATCTGTTTCACTGCTGACATCATTCTCCAAAATTTTTGAAAAGATGATGTATTCTAGAATAGTATCTCATCTTAGGAACAATAACATCCTTAGCAAATCACAGTTTGGGTTTCAGAAGGGTTGCTCTACTGAGAATGCCATTACACGTTCACTCATCAGATTTTAGAGCATTAAAGATTAAAATAGTGCGGGTTGGTATTTTCTGTGACCTGTGTAAGGCATTTGACTCTTTGAAAAACTGACGTTTTATGGGACTGGTGTTATAGAAGACCAGTGTATAATGTCATATCCAACAAAAAGAATTCAGAAAGTTGTACTTATTAATTGAAACAATATAGTCCAGGGACTTATTTTGATTGGGGAGAAATCATATATGGGGTTCAACGAGGTTCAGTCATAGAGCCACTTCTGTACATCATATATGCAAACGATCTTACGTCTAGTGTACAACAAGCAGTATTAGCTCTTTTTGAAGATGACGCTGGTATTGTAATCAGTTCAAGCATATGTATAGAACCAGAACAAATGGTAAACAAATTTTTTATTAGTATCATTGACAGATTTTCTGCGAATGATCTCACTCCCAGTTTTAAAATGACACAACATATTCCGTTCTGCACAGCCAAAGGTACTACACGAATGATAAGTGTAACACATAGTGAGGAAATAATAAGTAAGGTGGAAACTTTAAAATTCTTAGGGGCCATTTTGATGAGAATTTAAATTGGCAAAAACACGTTTTGAAACTCCTAAATAATTTATTTCAGCCACATTTGCGCTTAGAGTCATAGCAAATCTAGGGAAGAGACAAATCAGTAAGGTAACGTATTTTACATATTTTCATTCAGTTATGACATGTGGAATAATGTTCTGAGGTGATTCATCTTTAAGAAAGAAAGTCTTCATTGCGCAAAAACGTACTGTAAGAATAATACGTGGTGCTCGCCCATGATCATCTTGTACACATCTGTTTATGGAGTTGGGCATTCTGACTACTGCGTCACAGTATATTTATTCCCTCATGAAGTTTGGTGTAAATAATCCACTACAGTTCAAGAGGAACAATGAGGTCCATAATTACAATACCAAGAAGGTAAATAACATTACTCCACATTGGTTGTCTTTAGCACAAAAGGGATGCACAGTGCTGCAACAAAAATTTTTGAGGTTCGTGATTGTAACACATCCAACCAAAAAGATATGCCAGCAGCAGCGAACGCGATGTTTTTCTGGATGTAATACCCGCACTCTCTTTTCCTGCCGTAACTGAAGGGAAACTGCTTACTTCTTATCTTGTGAAAATGACTCGCAGCCATCGTCCCAAAAGATTTCTTCTCCGTCGGCCACAGAATGTAACGTGCTCTGCATAACGAAGTGGCAAACGGGAAAGATTTCAAAGCAATTGAAAAATGAAATAACGAAATCTTGGAATGTCACTTGATTTTACTTTTATTGATAGAATCATAAAACCAAGAAAATGATTCCGAGAGCCAGTTCACTACCAGTACTCATATCAAAGTTTCCGGATACTAATTGTCTCGAGAGCATAATAAGTCAGAACAAATTGCTCCATTTGGTCTTAGTATTCACACGAGATGTATGTTTCCCGAGGCATCATTTAACAATTTCAATCCATCTTTAAGCGAAATCACTCTTCACACAATAAATAACTTGTTGCCTCCCCGAAAACCGATCTTAGAATAGTTAAATTAACACGCGACCGCACAAGTTCGTCATCCGAGACAATTTTAATAAATATTTCCGTCTCTACACTAGATCACATTCTACACAAGGATTCATACATTCCTCGGAAACTATCCATAGCCTCGTAATGAATTCTCTTAACAGTTTGGCGGCTGCCCGTGCAGGGTGGATTTGTGATTGGTATTTTGTGTCTGCCCTTGACTATGAGTAGTAACTGAAATTTGTAATTTATCTCTGAATGAGAACTGAGAGTTATAGAAATTATTCTTAACGCGTTACCAGCGCAAGTAACGTCAGTAGCGCGGTTGGAGGTGTTTATTAATATTCAAACAGTAAACAAAAATAATGAAAGTTACGCTTCTTCGCGCCAAGCCTTGCAGATGCATCCCTGCTGTCTATTCAGGGTAAAGAGAAATTCGCGCACTCGGACTTCGCAGAGGGCGATTCCTCACATATTAGCAACACAAAAATGTCTCTCACAACATTTTTTCTTGCGCATATTTCCGATAGTAAACGGACTTCAAAGAGTGGCAATCTGGCAACACTGTGATTACATGTACCGTGACTGCCTCTATCAGCATGCAGCAGTAATGCTGTGTAGTTGGGGCAATGAACAACATTTTGGGTTAGTAACAGGTGGGGGGGAGGGGGGGGGGGAGGAGGTGAAGAGTTCGATTCTAAGTTGAAGCGTATTCGTTTTTATTTGCCAGTTTCATTCTGCTGTCTAATAATGTAGTACACACCGTTTCTTAAGCCATACGTATCCGACATTTGCATAGTACAGTGTTTTGTAACGGGGGATCAGACAAGTCAGAAATAGGCAGTTGAAACAAATGACCTGTCATAGTACAGAATAACTACAAAAGCAATATCATTTTCGAGATGCTAAAGACGATTGCACAGTCAAATAACTCAATATCTACTAGTTATTTATACTGCACCTAGTATGTCCGCTCAGATGTGCACATTAGCAGCCAGTGACAATAAGGATTTTCATATTAACGACTGCATGACGTTTAAAAAAGAAAACGTTTCCTCAGAGCAGATGCTCATAGTGGCCCCTCTGCACATTCAAACATTGAGCGACCTACTGGTAGTACAGCTCTGGACTCTTCGCAACATGGCTGCATCCACAGATACGAGAGCACCTTGAACACACGCTATTAGTTCTTCCACGTGCGTCTGCAGAGTAGAACACATGTGCTCCTTCAAGTGCCCCCACAGGAAGAAATCCAATGGATTTAGGTCAGGTGAACGCGGAGGCCATACTACTGGACCCACCGTCCGAGCCATTTCCCTGAACATGTTCCAAAGTGTGGATGATGAAGATGATGTTTGGCTTGTGGGGCGCTCAACTGTGCGGTCATCAGCGCCCGTACAAAGTCCCAATTCTTGCTCAGTCCAATTTGTTACACAGTCCAATCTAGCCACTGTCACGAATGATGATGATGATGAACATGATGATGAAATGATGAGGACAACACAAACACCCAGTCCCCGTGCAGAATAAATCCCCAATCTGGCTGGGAATCGAACCCAGGACCCCGTGATCCAGAGGCACCAACGCTAGCCTCTAGACCACGAGCTGCCGACTCCAAAGTGTGGAGGAGCTCCATCATGCTGGAACCATAACCTCTGCCGAACATGAAGTGGAACATCTTCCACTGCGTCAGGCAAATAGTTTGAGACAAATGCATGATACCTTCGTGGAATCAACCGGTCAGAAAAGAAATAGGTACTTAAAAGCCTGTCTCCAAATATTCCGGCACAGACGTTGATGCCAAAGCGAACTTGATATCCACGGTCGCTTGTGACGTGCGAGTTAACGTCGCACATGGTGGGCATTGCTATACAGAAGACACCCACACAAGTGAACGCTGCTTCATCCGATCATATTACAGTGTTATGAAGTCGTCGTGGGATTCCTTTTGTTGCTGAACCCATTCACAGAATTGCATCCGCAGCCGACGGTCTGCAGGATGCAGGTGTTGCCTTAAAGCATAATGATAGGGGTGCAGCCCATGCTAGTGCAGCAAGTCGACGACAGTGAGTTGCGAGGCACGCAGCTGCCTTGTTACACTGGGGTTCTTTGTCTATGACCTCCAAAAAAGCTTCCTCAAGAGCTGGAGTACGGCGAGTCCGTGCTCAACCTCTGTCATGCGATGGTGGAAGGAGGGAACCTGTCTCCCATAGGCAAAGCTCCAGAAGACGAAACATACGAGGGCTATTCCGAAAGTAAGGTCCGATAGGTCGCGAAATGGAAACCACGGTAAAAATCAAAAATGTTTTATTTGCAACAGTTAGATACACCTTGCAGCTACTTATCTCCATAGTCGCCGACCCGACTTAGACGTGTATCGTAGCGTTGTACCAACTTTCCCATACCCTCGCTATAGAAGGCAGCCGCCAGTGCTCTCCGCCAATTCTCTACGCTGGCCTACGGCTCGTTGTCTTGTGCCGAAATGTTGTCTTCATAACCAGCGGTTCATGTGACCTGAGCTGAAACTGAGAGGGAGACAATTACGGGCTGTATTGTGGGTAATCTCACATTTCCATTTGAAAACGATGCAGGAGCATCTTCATTGCCCCTGCAGAATGCGGCTGAGAATTGTCTTGAAGACGAAACAGCACGACAGTTATGTAATGTTAGCTGCATAGCTTCAGGGGAAATTTCTCACCAGGCCCCCGTACTTGGCGGCAGACACTATTTTCTAGACATCTTTACGCACTCACTGCGAGCTCAGAAATGAGAAGAGCGACGTGATGCTAACTGGGGTTATACTAGAGACACTACCCAACACATCTGTGCAAAGCTTTATCGGATTTTCATAGTCGTTTCCATTTCGTGACCGATCGGACCTTACTTTCGGAATAGCCCTCGTATTTTTATCTGGATGACGTCGACCAGGATATCTAACAGCATATTCACATCAGCCCGATTATGAGACGCACCAAGCACGAGAAGCATATCCACATATTCATCGTTTGCGTATTTCATACGTCTGCCACACTGTTGTAAAATAACAAAAGAATAAAATACGATATGTGTACGAATGTACATGGAGTCTGTCACTGGCGAGCTACTCCGCTAGCAACTATTCGCTGTCTGGTGAACTGTGCATACAATATAAACACATTAGCCGCAGTGGGCTGTTCCACCTGACGCAATAAACCTCTTTTACAGTTTTTGTTCTGCATGATTCATCCTGACACTGCTAATTGTGAAATGTTCGTTTTCGAATTACACAATACAATTATACAATGGTAGTGGACATGATGTTGCCTCATTTCTATAGATGATAATAATAAGAATAATAATAGTAATCCATGGAGGTACTTACTAACCTGGAAAGCTTATTAGACTCAATGTTGGAAGGCATGATTAGTGGTTCCATGGTGATATTACGCACAAATGGTAACCAAGTTCGGAAATAATTTACAAAATATGTTGCTAGCCCTACTGGCGACGTAAGGCCCTAACGAAATTTAATGGACCTGAGCGTGGCAATAATAATAGTTGCTAATAATCGATGGGACCATTGGGGGATGGTGCACAGAAAACATGCTTGGAATCTGGTAGATGCAGTGGTGCGAAACAGTTAAGACGCCAGATACTGTTCCATGCAGATCACATTTAGCAAATAAAAATATATACTCCTCGACCTCCTAGATACTAAACACTGTACAGTTCACCAACTGCACAGCACTGCTCCTAAAACTTGACAGAGGTAGCTGCTGTACATGTGTTTACAGTGTTTCCAGATTGCAAATTTTTAAAATCCGTTTACTGCCGTAAATATGCGCGGAACGGAATTTTGTGACAGACATTTTTACATTCCTAGGATGGGACTTCCAGAAGGTCCTGTTTTGGATCCACTCCTATTCCTTATCTATGTGGATGACCTTCCACTTAACATTCAGCAAGCAGAACTGATCCTTTTTGCAGATGATACTAGTGTTATAATAAATCCCATTAGAGAGAGAGCAACAGAAGAGATTGTTAACGATGTATTCCAAAGAAATATTAAGTGGTTCTCTGAAAATGAATTCTGCCTTAATTTTGAGAAAACACGCCATGTTCAGTTCTGTGCAGCAAATAGAGCTATATCAACAATTGATGTAGCACACAATCGGGAGACAGTAACCAGATTAGAATACTACTAATTATTGCGTGCCTTGATGGAAACTTGAACCGGAAGAAGCGTGTTATTGATCTGTTCGTTCTTCGTATAGTTACTAGTCTTGTAAACAATCGGATCAATCTCCCGACATACTTATTGAAGAATTTTTTGGAGTAACTCGTCAGGTAGAAAGACAGACCTGATGGCACAAAAGTAAGCAGTAAAAATAATATGTGGTGCTCAACCGAGGTCGTCATGTAGGTACCTCTTCAGTAAGTT
This sequence comes from Schistocerca nitens, assembly GCF_023898315.1. Taxonomy (NCBI): domain Eukaryota; kingdom Metazoa; phylum Arthropoda; class Insecta; order Orthoptera; family Acrididae; genus Schistocerca; species Schistocerca nitens. Next base: position 702,568,254 of record NC_064617.1, on the reverse strand, counting down.
AGACTTCTTAACTGTTCCATCGCAGTACAGTTATCCCCTTAAGAAATTTGTTGTAAAAATCACTCACAATTAGAAAATAGTAGTGATGTCCATATCCACAACACCAGAGGGAAATATGACCTTTTTGTACATTAAAGCTCTCAATGGCTCAGAAAGTTATATGCAGTTATTTGCCCAGTACCATAAAATGACTGACAAGTAAAAAAGCAAGTTTTAAATCTAATATAAAATCATTTCTCTGAAGGATTCTACGGATGAATGTGTATTTAAAAACCGGTAGCCTGAATAGAAGAAAGAAGATAATTTTTAAGTGTAGTTCCCTGATTAGGAGTAAAATATTATATGTTCATTAATATGGACACTAATCACTTATACACAAATTGCAAACTGATCGTTACACATCATTTCGATAAAACAGTCGTTCAAATGATCTACGGAACATGTACCTAACTAAGTAACACGTCTTTTTGTTCTGTTTTAGAATGAGTTCCTCGGAGACGACGGATCCATCATGCTGTGAATGTTCAAAAAGGTAAACAGCCAACAGAATGGCTTTCATGAAAGTAATGTTACATCATTCCTTTTTCTACTGAAGCAGTTAATTACAGTGAAACGTACACTGAGGTGACAAAATCATGGGATAGCGGTATGCATATATACAGATGGCGGTAGTTCCGAGTAGACAAGGTATAAGAGGGCAGTGTGTTGGCAGAGGTGTCATATGCACTCAGATGGTTCATGTGAAAAGATTTCGGAAGTGTTTATGGCGGCACAACGGGAATTAACAGACTTTGAACACTGAATGGTCGTTGGAGCTACACGTGTGGCACATTCCTTTCCGTAATCGTTTGGAATTCAGTATTCCCAGATCCACAGCGTCAAGAGTGTGGTGAGAATACCAATTTTCAGGCATTACCTCTCACCACAGACAACGCAGTGGCTCACGGCATTCACTTAACGACCGACGGCTGCGGTGTTTGCGTGAAGTTGGCAGTGCTAACAGACAAGCAACACTGGATGAAATAACTGCAGAAATCAATGTGGGACGTTCGATGAACGTATCGTTAGGACAGTGCTGCGAAATTTGGTGATGAATGTGCTATGGCAGCAGACGACCGACGCGAGCGCCTTTGCTAACACCGTTACACGGCCCAAGCGCCCCTGCTGGGCTAGTGACCATATCGGTTAGACGCTAGACTACTGAAAGACAGTGGTCTGATCAGATGAGTCCCGATCTAAGTCAGTAAGAGCTGATGTTAGGGTTTCGAGCGTGGCGCAGACACCACGAAGTTATCAACAAGGCACTGTGCAAGTTGATGGTGGCTCCAAATGCTGTGGGCTGTGGTTACATGGAAATAATAGGATCCTCTGATCAAACTGAACCGATCATTGAATGGAAGTGGCTATGTTCGACCACTTGGAGTCCGTCTGCAGCCATTGTTCCCCAAACAAAAATGGAATTTTATTGATGAAAATTCGCCACGTCACCAGGCCACAGTTGTTCGCGACTGGTTTGAAGGATGTTCTTGATAAATCGAGCGAATGGTCTGGCCACTGAGTACGCCAGACACGAATCTCTTCGAACATTTATGGGGCATAATCGAGATGCCAGTCGGTCCACAAAATCACGCACCGGCAACACTTTCGAAATTGTGGACAACTGTAGAGGCAACATGGCTCAGTATTTCCGCACGGGACTTCCTACACTTGTTGAGTCCAGGGCACGTCGAGTTGCTTTATTACGTGGGGCAAAAAGAGATCCGAAACGATATCAGGTGTCCCATGATTTTTGTCACCTCCGTGTGTATCGCAATGTGAGACAGATGTGAAGGTAATTTCAGGTGAACCCAAAAATTGACATTCTATTTACAATATATACAGATGATCTAGTGCAGGGGTCTCCAAACTTTTTAGTCCGCGGGCCGCATTGACTCCTCCACGAAGTCAGAAGGCCCAAGATCTACCTAGTGGGATTAAAGCACCCTAGCACTCCGTGATCACCGTAATGTGAGGCTAAAGGAAAGATGAAATCGCAAAAATCTAAGGTTCTGGGAATCGATAGCACTGAAACGAACTACGATTTTTATTTAATTACATAATTTTGGTTGGTGGACGTACCTGACCGAAATTCTGGCGTATTTTATTCTGGCGAATTTCACCGACAAAAAAGTGTGTCACTGCACATTCTTCACGAAAGCGTCCTGCAAAGTTAACGAATTCTCAAAATCATTGTTAGCAACACTATTACCGCAAGACGTAACAGAGGTATAGTATGTCAACGCATTGTTATTTCAAGCGGCGCAACAGTAAGTTTAGTTATGTAGTCTTGTAGCGAGTAGCAGAGCCAATGACGCGGTGTATTGGTCGCGATAGGCCTCGAAACTCAATTGTTGGCAGCATAGGTACCCCGAATACCGGGGATGTCCGACCAGCTAACGCGGGCCGGTTTGCCGGCCCTCCCGGGCCGTAGTTTGGAGACCCCTGATCTAGTGGATAACGTCTGAAGCTCCATGAGCTGTTCTTAGACGATGAAGTTGTCTGTGGTAAGCAGCGCCAGAAGACTGTAGCGAATTACAGTAAGACTTGTAGACGATCGATAACCATGGCGTTAATAAACGTAACTTACTGCGGAGAAGTAGGCAAACTATAACACTATTGGCCACTAATAATTAGAAATAGCAACTAACGCAAGATACCTAGAAGTAAGTATCCGGAATGACCTAATGTGGAACGACCACTTGAAACACATAGTAGGAAAAGTTAATAGCAGGCTGGGATTCAATGAAAGAATCTTAAGGACATGTAATTCATCCACGATAGAAGTGACTTACATAATACTTGTTCGACCATTAATAATAGTAATTCTTCGTGGGTCAAATTTCTGGTACTGTTCTTTCAATTGGACCCCACTTTCGTTCACTTGCGTATTCCTACCATACCCAAATAGTCCTACCATGTGTTCTTCCAAGTGACTGAAATTTTCCGTGGCCCGACTGGGGGTTCCGTCCCACCTCCTTCAGTTACCCTGCATGAAATGTACCACTTCAGAAGGTGGCTGACTGTTCCTCGATTCGTGAGCTTAGCTCATCATTTTAGGACCTTTAACAGATGCGATTAATGGAAGACAGAAGATCGAATGAAGAATAGTACGTATCGACGCGGTATCATTTAGTCAGCGTGAGGGCGTTACTGAGATGCTTAACAAAGATGCTAAACGAACTCCAGTGGCAGACGATACAAGAGAGGCTTTGTGCATCCTGGAGACATTTTCAGAACGTACGTTCTGTGGAGAGGCATTTAACATACTACTTCGTCCCATATACGTCTCGTGAAACGTCCACAACAAGAAAACCTGAAAAATTAGAGCACATATGGGGATATACTGTCAATCATTCATCCCAATTGTAATTCGCGAAAGGAACAGGCAAAGGGGGGAAAGGTAGTTTTATCAGTAGTAACATCCGAAAAACTCTGTAAGGTGCCTTGGAGAGTGTAGGAGACGCAGACAGGGGTGGCCTACTTGAAATAGGTTATTGTATGTATTTCATTACAGCTTCTTCTGTCTGGGTGGCGACTCTTTCAAAAACGACACAACAGCGACTAGTCAAGCCCTTAGCTGACTAACCACTGTGTGAAACACGATTCTGTAATTTCATTGCTGAGGTAGCTTTCAGTACAAACAGCCTAACTACATTTAGTGCTAAAACAGATGCAAACCCAAAAATAATATAAACTCTGGAAAGCCACAAGCAAGCAACCGACATGCAAGTTAAATATGTTATTATCACAGCAAAGCTACGTCAAAGACCTACATGCAAACCAGTATTGCTGCATTGTTCTTGTGACATGTAAATATAGCAGACAATTGCTTCTACGGTATTAGGTAGCAGTTCACGTTTTGAAAATAAGAGAAGACAGCTGGTATCGCTAACACTACAAAATCTCTCAAATAATAGATGCAGTTGAACAGATACAGTCTGTCTTTCTAGACTTTTGAAAGACATTCGACACTGTATCGGATCGTCGACCTCTAATCAAGACACAATCATACTATTTTCATAAATAAATTGTTTGGCTCAATGAATATTTGAGCAATAGAACAGGGTACGTTATAATTTATGACGAATTTACGCAGAAGCAAATGGGTGTGCCCCAGTGAAGTGTCAGAGTATGTGTAACACTCTCAACATGCGTAAACGATATTGATTCAGACCACTACACGTCAAAAATTAAAATCAAGCTGACACCTAAAAGGAAAAGAAAACCTCAAAAGTTACACAGAAAAAGAACTTATGATCCTAGTCATATTATTAATAATTCGATATCTTACGACAGATGTAGAACACCTTTAAGCGGTAATCCAGGAGCAATTGTCCATTGGACTAAAAGCTTTGGCTGAAGAAGTCGCTCATTTAAAGAAACGGAAGAAACATGCTTGGTAGAAGAGGAATGCGATATAGCAGTTCTCCGGACGCATCAAGAGCACCGCTAAAGCCACAACAAAATTCTTCGCACTATCTCACAGTTCATGCGAGATCACTCATCAGTATTTTCCGGGGCCTATTTTAATGATTTTAATCGTCTTTGGGAGAAATCGCACACTAAAGCACGTATTGGCTCCCCGAAAACTGGTGGTAGATTCCTAGTCAGTTATCGTAGCAGTTTCGCGCCTGCCTTCGTTCCCGACCTACACGCTATTTCCCTGAGGGATTTCATTAGTCGCCGAATGTTGGAGTTCCCAATGACAAGCAATCCCACCCTCTGCGCTTGGGTAACTGGTCCAGTCCCAACGGATGAGGCGTGCCATGCTGGTTAGGATGTACGAGGGACGTTCAATAAAATGCAAGACTTTTGTTTCTTGGCAAATTTCGGTTAAAAAAATACGAGATTTGTTATGGGACGTCATAGAATATTCCCGCTTCAGCACCTATTGTTTCATGAAGTTCCGATAGGTGGCGGTGCTATACGTATCCTTCAGTGGCGTCTGTAACGGAGGTGTGTCCCAGGAAAGAGCTGTCATTGAGTTTCTTTTGGAGGAAAACCAGAGCATCGCAGATATTAACAAGCGCGTGCAGAATGTCTATGGAGGCCTAGCAGTGAGTCGTTAGGCGGGGCATCTGTTGTCATCGCAAGAAGGTCGCGTAAACCTGTTCGATCTGCCACGTGCCGGCTGGTCACACACAGCTGTGGCTCGTGCAATGTTGGAATGTGCGGACAGTCATTCGAGGTGATCGGCAGATCACAACCAAACACCACGCTGCACTGCTGGACGTCTCTGTTGGTAGAGCTGACAGAGTCGTCCACCAGTTGGGAAAATCAAAGGTTTGTGTCCACTGGATTTCTCTCCACCTGACAGAAGACAACAAAGAGCAACTAGGGACTATCTGTACGTAATTGCTTGTGCGTTAAGAGGTTTATCGGGACAATTTTTGTCGAACGTCTTCACAGGCGATGAAACATGAATTCATCACTTTGAACTGGAAACAAAATGGCAATGTATGTAGTGGCGCCACACCAACTCTGCTCTGAAGAAAAAGTTCAAAGCCGCGCCCTTACCCACTACAGTCACGGCGACGGTCTTCTGATACTCTGAAGAGGTTATTCTGTTTTATGTCCTCCCTCATGGTACAACGATCAACTCTGAAGCGTATGGTGCTACCCCCAGGAAACTGAAGAGACGACTTTTGCGTGATCGTCTCACAAAAATGCAAACAAACTACTACTTCTCCATGCCAACGCAGGGCCTCTCACAAGCCTGCATTCACGAGAGGATTTCACAAGGCTTCACTAGATTGTTCTTCCTCATCTACCCCACAGCCCGGATCTCGCGCCTTCCAACTTCCGTCTGTTTGGCCCAAAGAAGGATGAACGCCGCTTTAAGGAGTACGTGGATGATGGGGATGTTGGTGATGCAACAAGACGACCAGTAGAGTGGCACCATGTGGGCATATAGCGCCCCCCCCCCCCACCTCCCCAGTAAGGTAGCGTAAGGGCGTCGCATTAAATGGAGATTATGCAGATATGTAGTGTATTATAGTCATAAGAGAGGGGAATCATGTGGTGTTGGAATCCAGAATAAAGCCAACTCGCTTTCAGAAAAAAAGTGTTGCCTTACTTATCGAACGCCCCTCGTACCTTCAGCAGTGAGAAATACCTGAAACTGGGATTTGAAGCGAAAGGGGATAGCCGTACAGCCACTACCCCCTTTCACTTTCCACCTAGAGATTCACGGCCTGGCCGCTGTATGCCAATTACCGCGAGAAGTGTCGACCAGCCAGGACGAATAAGTTAGTATACAGTATTCAACACAGTAAAATATATTGACATGATTCACTTCTTCGCAGAAGCACGTGAGAAGAAAAAACTAAATTAAATCCAGTGTTTAAGCAGAAATTGATGTTGCTGTTGCATCCACTGGCTCCGAAGATTGGAGAAGGCACCTAGCCTACAACGGAGATTTCTTACTAGACTCTCTTGCGATTCACCGTAGAATACTAATCAAGTGTGTGGGACCCATGTTAGATTGGACCATTAGGGGATGTTGAACGAATACAAAGAAGGGCGGCACTTAAGGTCACAAATTTGACTGACCCACATGAGAGCGTCACGGAGGTGCTGAAAAACATGACCTGGCAAACACTTCAAGATAGACGCCACCTACTTGCGGTAGCCCGTTTAAAATGTTTCATGAACCAACATTAAGTGATAAACCTAGGAATATGCCATAGCCTCCCACGCATTGCTAAAGTCTGGACCGCGAAGACAAGATTAAACTAATTACATCTCACATATGGGCACGTAATCAATCAATTCTCCTGTGCTGTAGGCTACGAAAAGAAGTCGTAAAACGTGTTATAGAGGAGGAAAGTACTGTCTGCTACGCACTCCAAAGCGGTTTGCATACTATGGATGTAGATACAAATATCAAGTCCACACTGTTCAGTGTGAACTTGGAACTGACTCTTGGTATAACTTAGCTGTCAGAAATTTGTTATAGCATTTAATTAGTATTACATATTTATCTACATTCTATTCAGATAAAGGTGCTCAACTGCAGACTGCTCAGCGAGAAAATAAAGAATGACTACCCTCTTGAAACCAAGGTCATGTCGCACGGACTGTATGATTCCTGCAACAGGTGATAAATGTCATATGCCTACCGGTGAAAGCCCTAACCTGGTGTCTTGCGACATTACACCTAGCCAAAGCAGCCAAGCGAGGTAGAGCAATAAAGATACTGGACCTAGGTTAGCGAGGAACGTGATTCAGATCACTTAGGAAGATTCCTTTAAAAAGATAGTGGTCCTCTTGTATTAACCTGTGATATTGCCATGTTGATTACTTAAATACGTTACCTAGACAAAATTATTCCCGAAATTTCATTACTGTACATTAACTGCTTTTTGGTGTTGCGGTTTTTTTGTGTCAGTCTTAGTACTTGCATACCAGTCCTAAGTCCAGCGCCGAGGAGGCATTAACGGCCAATAGCATCAGTTTCTGTTAGTACACAGCATTTAATTTAGTGCTTTTCTCAAGAGGTTTGTCAACAGTTTTTAACCGTGTTTGTATCTGATTGAGTAGTGTTAATTTATATGTTCTAAGAGATTGTGTATTTTTTGTGCATTAATTTACGCGTTAACTTTTGTGTGAGCTGACTTACCAATGAAAAGAAACTGTTGATACGTGTGTATTCAGTAGCGCCAATCATTTTTGTTGTAGGACCTTGCGAATTTGGTGACAGTTTAGAGTGTAGCTTTGCACAGCAGATTTTAGTGTTTGTTTATTCTTCTCGGTTGCATTTCTTGTGCGCATCCTAACTTCAGTAACGCCACAGCCAGGTAATTTCGAGGCTGCTCTTTTTTTTTAGATTTTGTACAGTTCTGTACACGGACAACCGGCCGGAGTGGCCGAGCGGTTCTAGGCGCTACAGTCTGGAACCGCGCGACCTCTACGGTCGCAGGTTCGAATCCTGCCTCGGGCATAGATGTGTGTGATGTCCTTAGGTTAGTTAGGTTTAAGTAGTTCTAAGTTCTAGGGGACTGATGACCTCAGCAGTTAAGTCCCATAGTGCTCAGAGCCATTTTAAGTGGCAGACAGTGTTTGGCTTGGTTCAAATGGTTCTGAGCGCTATGGGACTTAACTTCTGAGGTCATCAGTCCCCTAGAACTTAGAACTACTTAAACCTAACTAACCTAAGGACATCACACACATCCATGCCCGAGGCAGGATTCGGACCTGCGACCGTGGCGGTCGCGCGGTTCCAGACTGTATCGCCTAGAACCGGACAGTATTTGGTTCCTGTTCCTCGGAGAGGAGGGCGAAAGTGGGAACTTGCCATAAGACTGGCTCCTTACGCCTTAGCAACGGGTGTGAAGTGCTACCCAGTGTCAATAACACTTCTGTTGGACAGGTAGCCAATTCTTCTGCCCAGTCTGGACAGGCGCAGATAGAGGGTATGTTAGTCATTAGGGGCTCCTAAGTGTGGCAGGTAATGGAGCTCCTCAGGTAAACAGAAAAGAGTTTACGAAAGAATGCCAGTGTGTGGTCGGTATGTTGAGGGGGGAGAGTCTCGTCGAAGACAGGGTGAGAACATGCCGCCGGTTATAGAATGCAGTGGGGGAACCAACTGCTAGTCATGGGTCATTGTCAAGGCTGTTACTAAACAAACTTTATTAAACAGGGAAATGTTCAGACAGAGCACAGGGGTGGTGTCAGGTGGCCACTAGGAAGTGGGCCAGAACTCCATATGAGGTAAATCATGTCGACTGCCAGCAAAGAAAAAGGCTTGCTGTAACTGGTGGCGATAACAACAACCACAGCGTAGCTTGTAGGCGTCAAGCTGACTGTAACCAGCAGGGTCAATACATTCAAACCCACCAGAACATTTTGGAAGAGTTTGGGTCCTTAAAAAGGTTTTCGGAAAGTGAATGCAAAGCAACGCTACAAGCGAAACTCGCTCGAGAGCCCTGAAAATCAGTATATGGGCGATCGGCGCAGAGGGCCAAGTGAGACATCACAGGGAAGCAATCGAAGAAGTAGCTGGTTGGAGCCAAACGCGTCGTTGATTTTCGAGAGCGGTACCACAGATAAGCATTGAAGTCACAATAGAGTGACACTTTGATGTAGCTGAGAAGTCTGTAAACATTCGAGAGACCCAACTGACTTTTCAATAATATCCAGCAGCAGTTATCATTTTGAGTTGTCTGCCTGTTAGACAATGGCAAGCATTCTAGAGTCTCTACTAACAATTAGTAGTGTTTGATATATTCTGTCTGTTAGTATATATGGATGAACAAGAATTGTCTCACACTTTCTCCAGCTGTGAATAAGGTATCTAACTGTATATAGCCCCAACGAGATTCGCAATTGTCCCCTGTTGTTGCTGTAGTATTTTATTGTGTATTGGCAGAATGAATTGCAAGCAGAGCGCTAAGGCCTAACATGTAGATGGTTCAAATGGCTCTGAGCACTATGGGACTTAACAGCTGTGGTCATCAGTCCCCTAGAACTTAGAACTACTTAAACCTAACTAACCTAAGGACATCACACACATCCATGCCCGAGGCAGGGTTCGAACCTGCGACCGTAGCAGTCGCGCGGTTCCGGACTGCGCGCCTAGAACCGCGAGACCACCGTGGCCGGCTAACATGTAGAGTGGCATGGTGTATCCATTGATTTTCGAAGTCATATAGCCACCGTAAGATACATCTCGGATTAAGATTAAACTATTTCGAAAATAAATTGGTTTTGAATTCGATCCTGAAGCATTCACAGCCTTGTTCACTTCCTAATAATCACAACTTCTTCTCTCAGTTACAGGATCATCTATCCTAAGCAACCTAGGAATTTTCTCCCTCACACTTCTGTAAAGATGACTTAGTTACCTCGGCCCACGATAAAAATATTCTCGTCGACGTCCTGATTGCGTTAGCCAGGCCACACCTTTACTCAAGCTGGTGACACGACCTGTACCGGAACGCAGCGACATGTTGACACGAATGATGACTTCCGTTTGGGTTCTGAGTTCATCCTCGGTTCCTTTCAGAGGTTGGCTGATTAACTGAATGCAAGTAACATCGCACGCAGGATGCAGGCTAAGCTCACTATTGGCACCATAGTGCCCAGAGACGATCGTAGTCCTCTGGTTTGGGGCAGAATGAAAGCTCAAAACCAGAAGCTCAGACGATTTTGCAACGTTATCGGACCCGTATATCTCAATTCCCGCTATAAGGTGGCGAATTGTAGGCCTCCCCCCCCCCCTCACCGCGCTCTATCCCCCCCTCCGTTTCAGAAGGTCAGGCACGCAAAAGACGAAGGAAGCGGCTACTAGAGTAGCGGAATACGTGTGGCGTGCATTTGTCTTTTTCTTCTTTTCTTTCTTTCTTTTTCTTTCCTTTTTTAGATTTGAGGAACTCCTCTTGGTATCAGTGATTAACTGACTGCCGAAATCTAAGATAGGTCAGCAACATTATTCTCAGAAAACGTTCGTCCTCGCAGATCGAAAATATAAAAGGTTAATACGATGTTCGTAAACTGTAGGAGCATATATGGTAGGACCCCAGAATTAGCATCAATTGTCACTTATCATTGCCTATAGCAGGTACAGAAACTTACAAACAGCTATACCGGAAGTCAATAGCGACTAAATCCTAAATACAGATTGGAATATTTGTCGTAAGAATAGGTTATTGTGTTATACAATACGATATGTGCAGGGTATTATGGATCAGACATGGTAATGGGCTGATTTATAGACCCCGTGCGTCAGAAGCTGTAGTAACAGAGCGTTCCAGAGAGAACATCCAGCGCTGTGGTCGAGCGGTTCTAGGTGCTTTAGTCCGGAATCACGCGGCTGCCACGGTCGCAGGTTCGAATCCTGCCTCGGGCATGGATGTGTGTGACGTCCTTAGGTTAGTTAGGTTTAAGTAGTTCTAAGTCTAGGGGACTGATGACCTCAGATGTTAAGTCCCATAGTGCTTACAAGGGAACCTCCCCATCGCACCCCCCTCAGATTTAGTTATAAGTTGGCACAGTGGATAGGCCTTGAAAAACTGAACACAGATCAATCGAGAAAACAGGAAGAAGTTGTGTGGAACTATGAAAAAAATAAGCAAAATATACAAACTGAGTAGTCCATGCCCAAGATAGGCAACATCAAGTATAGTGTAAGCTCAGGAGCACCGTGGTCCCGTGGTTAGCGTGAGCAGCTACGAAACGAGAGGTCCTTGGTTCAAGTCTTCCCTCGAGTAAAAAGTCAATTTTTTTTTTTATTTTCAGACAATTATTATCTGTCCGTCTGTCCGTCCGATGCGAGGTAACTGCGCCGTAGTATGGGGACGCTACACGTAAACAAACGTCGCAACACACGACGTCAGTCGACTACAGCGCACGTGAGAGAGAGTATTCCTGCTAACGAGGCTCCCCGGCTGGCAGTTGACTGTTCGCTACTTTGGAGGAGAGTGCATTAAATATGTGAGATGTATTCCGTGGGCAATATGATATGAATCCAGCAAATATAGCTCGCGAAAATAAAGAAAGTAAACTTTTCACTCGAGGGAAAACTTGAACCAAGGACCTCTCGTTCCGCGGCTGCTCACGCTAACCACGGGACCACCGCTCTCCTGGGCTCACATTATCCTTGATGTTGCCTATCTTACGCATGGACTAATCAGTTAGTATATTTTGCTTATTTTTTTCATAGTTCCACACAACGTCTTCCTGTTTTCTCGATAGATCTGTATTCAGTTTTTCAAGGCCTATCCACTGTGCCAACTTATAACTAAATCTGAGGGGGGTGCGATGGGGAGGTTCCCTTGTTAGAACCAATTAGAGAACATCCAGGATTTCGTCAGTAGGTTTCCTTATCACGCTATTGTAGTATGAGCGAATTCAAGTAGGGCTGATTTATAGACCTCATGCCTCAGAAGCTGTATTAGAGCGCTTCAGAGAGAACATCCAGAATTTCGTGAATAAGTTTCCTGATCACGCTATTGTAATAAGGGGGACTTCAAGTTGCCAAGTACTGAATAGAAGAGACAAGCGATCAAAACTGGAGCCAGAAAAAAGGGATTCGCGTGACATTATTCTCAATGTCTTGTCTGAGAATTACTTCGAGCGGGTAGAGAACCAGCTCGTGAGGGTGACGTCTTCTGGAAACATGCAGACCTGAGCTTTGCGACTTAGTAAAAGTAGAGATGGGTGTGAATCACCATAAGTCTGTGATTGTTGATTGGCTACGGGTGTTAAAAGAACTGTCCAGAAAGGTAGGAATATATTCTTGCTTCGCAATAGTGACGGGATACAAACTGCAGATTCTCTGAGTAATCAACATCAGATATTCAGAGTTGCGGACGAAGAGGTGGAGTACAAACGGATAAAATTCAAAAGCATCGTTCAATATATCTTCGACAAGTATATCCTGAGCAAGTTTCATATCCTGAGTAAGATTTTAAGGAATGGAAAGACCCACTCAGGTTTAATGGTCGTATTAGAAATTTGCTACGAAATCAATGAGAGCTTCGTCACAGATTTAAGCGAAATAAAAACCTAGCTGACAAACAAAAGCTGAACGAACCGAAATAGAACGTAAAGTTGTGCAATGACAGAAGCGTTCAATGACTTTGACTAACTCAGACCCTAAGGAGTATTGGTCTTACGTAAAATCAGTAAGCGTATCGAAGCAATATTTCCGTCAGTCGTTGATTATATTGGCAACTAATTGGAAGATGATAGATGGCAGAAATACTTAATTCAGTCTTCCGAAATTGTTTCTCCGTGAAATATTGTAATACGATGGTTGTCCAGAAAGTAAGTTCCGATCGGTCGCGAAATGGAAACCACTGGGAAAATCCGGTAAAGCTTTGCACAGATGTGTTGGGCAGTGTCTCTAGTATGCCCGTCGATCGTGTCGCGTCGCTCTTTACAGTTTTGAGTGAACAGTGAGCACGTAAAGATGCGTAGGGAATAGCGTCTCCCGCCAAGTATAAGGGCCTGGTTAGAGAATTCGCCTGTGTAATGCAAACCACATAACGCAACTGTCGAGCAGTTAATTCTTCACGCCAGTTCTCGGCCGCACACTGCAGGGACAATGCAGACGCTCCTGCAGCGTCTCCGATGAGAAGTGTTCGAGCACCCACAATACAGTCCGTAATTGGCTCCCCCTGAGTTTCATCTCTGATCACAAGAACCGCTGGCTATGAAGACAAAATTTTTCCACAGACAACGAGCTACAGACCAGTCTAGATAACTGGCCGAAAGCACAGGCGGCTGCTTTCTGTGTCGAGGATATTGGAAAGTTGATACAACACTACGACAACGCTGTTCGAGTATAATGACTTTTCTGGAGACTAGAAATCTACTCTGTAGGAATCAGCATGGGTTTCGAAAAAGACGGTCGTGTGAAACCCAGCTCGCGCTATTCGTCCACGAGACTCAGAGGGCCATAGACACGGGTTCACAGGTAGAGGCCGTGTTTCTTGACTTCCGCAAGGCGTTCCATAAAGTTCCCCACAGTCGTTTAATGAACAAAGTAAGAGCATATGGACTATCAGACCAATTGTGTGATTGTATTGAAGAGTTCCTAGATAACAGAACGCAGCATGTCATTCTCAATGGAGAGAAGTCTTCCGAAGTAAGAGTGATTTCAGGTGTGCCGCAGGGGAATGTCGTAGGACCGTTGCTATTCACAATATACATAAAACGAACTTGTGGATGACATCGGAAGTCCACTGAGGCTTTTTGCGGATGATGCTGTGGTATATCGAGAGGTTGTAACAATGGAAAATGGTACTGAAATGCAGGAGGATCTGCAGCGAATTGACGCATGGTGCAGGGAATGGCAGTTGAATCTCAATGTAGACAACTGTAATGTGCTGCGAATACGTAGAAAGAAAGATCCCTCATCATTTACCTACAATATAGCGGGTCAGCAACTGGAAGCAGTTAATGCCATAAATTATCTGGGAGTACGCATTAGGAGTGATTTAAAATGGAATGATCATATAAAGTTGATCGTCGGTAAAGCTGATGCCACACTGAGATTCATTGGAAGAATCCTAAGGAAGTGCAATCCGAACACAAAGGAAGTAGGTTACAGTACGCTTGTTCGCCCGCTGCTTGAATACTGCTCAGCAGTGTGGGATCCGTACCAGATAAGGTTGATAGAAGAGATAGAGAAGATCCAACGGAGAACAGCGGGCTTCGTTACAGGATCATTTAGTAATCGCGAAAGCGTTACGGAGATGATAGATAAACTCCAGTGGAAGACTCTGCAGGAGAGACGCTCAGTAGCTCGGTACGGGCTTTTGTTGAAGTTTCGAGAACATACCTTCACCGAAGAGTCAAAAAGTATATTGCTCCCTCCTACGTATATCTCGAGAAGAGACCATGAGGATAAAATCAGAGAGATTAGAGCCCACACAGAGACATACCGACAATCCTTCTTTCCACGAACAATACGAGACTGGAATAGAAGGGAGAACCGATAGAGGTACTCTAGGTACCCTCCGCCACACACCGTCAGGTGGCTTGCGGAGTATGGATGTAGATGTAGATGTAGAAGTTGGAGCGGTGACTATGTAGAGAAGTAGTTGGAAGGTGTACCTAACTGTTGCAAATAATACGTTTCTGGCTTTCACTGTGGTTTCCATTTCGTGACCGATCGGAACTTACTTTCTGAACAACCCTCCTTTTGGTCGACGCACGGATGCCGAAATGGCGGATGTTGAGATAAATGATCCCGGAATAGAAAAGCAACTACAATCGCTTAGTAATGATATGTCTTCTGGACCAGATGAAATAGCTGTAAAATTCTGCAGATGTTATGCAAGAGAGCTTGCTCCCCTTGTAACAGATGCGTATCGTACTTCGCTGGAGCAACGAAGGGTATCTGGTGACTGGAAAAAAGCACAGGTCATTCCCATTTTCAGTATGTGTCGTAGGACAGACGCACATAATTATCATTCTATACGTTCGAGGTCACTAAATAAAATCTGTCTATAAAACTGAACATGGATTCCACAAATAGAGATCCTGCAAAACTCAACTTGGTCTGTTCCGCCATGAGATCCTTAGCACTACAGAGATGGGCTCTGAGGATGGTGCCGTGTTCCTGGAATTCAGAAATGCCTTTAATGCAGTACCACGCTTTATTGCAACAAAAATACGAACTTACTGAATATAGGACGAATTTTGTGACTGGATTCAAGACTTCCGTACAGATAGAACTGAACACGTCTAACTTAACGGAACAAAATAGACACATGTAAAGATAGTTTCAGGAATACACCAGGAAAATGCTATTGCTCTGTTGATATTTGCAACGTGGATATCGTTGGATGCTCGATGAGGTTGTTTGCGGATGATGCGGTTTTGTGTAAGAAAGCAGCAACGTCAGAAGGCTGTGACAAACTGTGGGAAGACCTGCGAGGTACTCATGAGTGGTGCAGGGACTAGCAGTTTATCCAGATTGAAATAAATGTAACATATTGCGCATACATATAGGAAAAGAAATCCACTACTGTACAACTATACTATTGATGACGAATTTCTGGAAACAGTAATCGCTGTAAAACATCTAGGAGTAATCATCCGGAGCGACATTAAGTGGAATGACTACATAAAACAAAGAGTAGGAAAAGCTGATGCCAGACTGAGTTTCATAGGAAAAATCTTAAGAATTTCTAATTCATTCACGAAGGAAGTGGCTTACAATACGCTTGTTCGTCCAATAATGAAGTGTTGTCCATCATTCTGGGATCCTTACCAGGTAGGACTTATAGAAGAGATAGAGAATGTCCAACGAAGACAGAAACATTATGGGGATGCCCAACAAACTCCAGTGGCAGAAGCTATTAGAGAGCATTATGCCTTGCGGAGAGGTTTACTACTGAAATTTTAGAGAATACATTCCAGGAAGAATCGGACATCATATTACTTCCTCCCAAATACGTCTCGCGAAATGGCCACGACGAGGACATTCATGGAAGTAAAGCTAATACGGAGGTTTACCAACAATCAATCTTCCCAGGCGTTTTTCGCGAATAGAAAAGTGTAGGGGGAGTGAGATAGCTGTGCCAGGAGCACACTCGGCCTCACATCGTAGGGTGGCTTGCGGAGTATAGATGTGGATGTAGATGGTAATTCTGTTGAATCGTCCAGAAACCAAAATTTTGTGACAGAATGTTGTCACTTTATCCTTCTGTTGGAAAAGTATAGAACAAGACTAATTAAAATAGCTGCAGAAAGACAACTATTCCGATGGTCAAGTTGACACTTTACTTTCGTTATTTTGCGCAAAATTTACAAACACAACAAAAACAAAATTTCATTGACATCAACGCCTGACATCAACGCCACCTCTGTGTGTTATTAAGAAGTTTTCATCTTGTCCTCATACGTGAAACTCAGGTCCTTGCCCCTGCCATCTTGGTGAGTTTTGGGCAGATATTGACTGACCGCGAAACGCGTGGGTCGGAAACACTCAGTGTTATTTTTGGAGAAAAGGAGTCATAAAGATGCTCCTCTGAAGGAGTATCTACTTGAAACACTTATAGTCCAGCTCCAAACACTCTTTACATTTTTTTACGTTTATTCCTGTTATTATATAAAACACATCTCACTGTATTTGAATCTGCTGGGATAACACTGCATTATTACAGTGTTATGTTTTTTACTTTGTGGTAGTATCTTATAATTTTCTCTTTATCTACTTCTATGTATTGGAGTAACCCAATAACCTACAATCATTTTACACTTACTGCGCAAATAAATGTTAGAGTTACAAACGTTTACAATCCAGTGCACTACATTCTCGGTTTAAATTACCACGACTGGTTCAAAATCATCTCGGCAGCTGGATTCAGTCAGCTTCTTAAGGCTCCAAGTTGACGTATGACAACCCTGCCATACTTGACCCTATAGTGAAAAATGGTATGTGAGTTGAGGTGACTACACGAGTTCCTGCTATCATTACTTTCTGATTTTTCATTGATATTGATCTCTAACTATTTCATTTATATTTTTACTTGAGAAATCCTTCATTTCATCGAGACCACGTGTGAATATGATAGGACACTCCGATACTGTAGCCCCTGGTGCTTCGTTTTAGAACACCACATTTATAATCAGGTGTAGATCCTTCTCTCTCTCCTGCATAAATATGATCGATTGCAGCCATGACCAGTAAGTCAGCACACCATCCACAATTTAAGTGATAAAATCTAAATTCTGAGATCTCTCGTATCCTAAATAAATACAGTGATTCCTGTGATTTGCGTAAGAGGTTTCTCATTATCCCTCTCATAGGTTAATACAGTACCCCTAATTTCATGTTTGCCGAAGACAGGTTGACTAATTATTACCCTAATTAGGTCACTTTCCCCTTTCTTTGCCTAATAAAATGCTGCTTGTTTCATAATTACCAGTTAAATAGGTCATAACCCCATTATGATTATTGTTGGAATGATCGCAAATGTTTTGCAAAGGTTAATATTTCCTTAGGCCCTGCTTAAGTCAGTGGACCCATACATTTGAGCCTAATCCTATACTTAACTAGATGGAAGATGAATTTGTTTTTATACAACACAAATACATTAAATTAATTGATTAAGTACCAGCGTACTCTGTAGTTTACTTCTACACTTTGGGTTGTATGGCTACAATATGTCTGACGTTTAGTTCAAGTTTCAGCGCTGCAGTCGCTGAAAAATCCAAAGTTGCGGATGCTATATGGGTCGGGGATGGGGTGGAATTTAAAAATGCAAGATTTGGGTGGTAGGAAATTTAAAAAATGCTATATGGCAATGAAGGGCTGAAATTTAAGAAAACAAGCAAATGGGTAGAACTAGCCTGGTTGTGCTTTGTACCCCGTCTACTTCCTCTCATTCCAGCTCTACATTCAGTCTCAGCATAGTATTAAAATGAGGCTGCCAATAACAGTGTTCTATTTTAGCAGGTATTAGAATGAGACAGCCAATCGGAATGCAGCTGTGAATTTACATAAGCTTTATTTGAATTGCGTTCAAATGGCGCCAAGTTCAAAGGTACGCAGCAGTTCCGAAAAAAAATTACGTAACCTTAACTTGAATTAGCGACTTCTTCAAAGTTGCCTCTGAATTGTGTAAATTGGCGCCATACACACACACAAACACACACACACACATACACACGCTTCTCAACGTTCCACCTCAGCATTAAATTTCATCTTACATGTATGCATACAACATCAGAAATTAGTTATAATATTGCTATATCTGCTTCATCATCATCATTGTCTCTCTACTTTACACACCACAGTAAATTCTCTCTCTCTCTTTCTCTCTCTCTCTCTCTTTATCTAGTTACCTCACTGTAATGCTTAGTTTAATGATGCAAAAACATAAAACCGTATTACACAGGGAATGATAGGAAAAAATAAACAAATAATACTACAGATGTAAATTCTGTTAATTTCTTTTACATTTTCATACAGTTCAAACATGATTAACTTCGTCCTGCAGCACAAATTGTTTGTCACCTTATGCTGTCTCACATTGGAAGGATACGAATTTGACCATTTTCAACACTTTTTAGAAATTTCAAATAATGGGTTGTTACAATTCAAGTAAACATACGAAAAGTCTCCAGTAGCTAAACGGGTTGTCGCAGTAGTCTCTAGTTTAACAAAATATATGTGGCACAGAACTGCCTTTCTTTGGCAGTTAAATTTTCAAAAACACTATGGCCTCAAGCGCTTCAGCATTAGCAACTAGAGCTTTTTCATGTGCAAGAAGAAAGATACATTTCCTTCTAAGCTCTGGTCCAATTCATTTCCCCTCTTCAACAGATTTTCAGAATGCTATGAGGTATTTTTAAATTTTTTAGCAACCTTTTTAATTGATAAGCCTTCAGCATCAACTTATTTTGCTTTTTTCAAACCTTCTGTGGGCCGATTAGCTTTGTGTGCCTTCTTTACTTATTTTCTAACCACCTGATATACAGGGTGTTACAAAAAGGTACGGCCAAACTTTCAGGAAACATTACTCACACACAAATAAAGAAAAGATGTTATGTGGGCATGTGTCCGGAAACGCTTAATTTCCATGTTAGAGCTCATTTTAGTTTCGTCCACCTACGCTCAATGGAGTACGTTATCATGATTTCATACGGGACACTCTACCTGTGATGCTAGAACATGTGCCTTTACAAGTACGACACGACATGTGGTTCATGCACGATGGAGCTCCTGCACATTTCAGTCGAAGTGTTCGTACGCTTCTCAACAACAGATTCGGTGACCGATGGATTGGTAGAGGCGGGCCAATTCCATGGCCTTCACGCTCTCCTGACCTCAACCATCTTGACTTTCATTTATGGGGGCATTTGAAAGCTCTTGTCTACGCAACCCCGGTACCAAATGTAGAGACTCTTCGTGCTCGTATTGTGGACGGCTGTGATACAATACGCCATTCTCCAGGGCTGCATCAGCGCATCAGGGATTCCATGCGACGGAGGGTGGATGCATGTGTCCTCGCTAACGGAGGACATTTTGAACATTTCCTGTAACAAAGTGTTTGAAGTCATGCTGGTACGTTCTGTTACTGTGTGTTTCCATTCCATGATTAGTGTGATTTGAAGAGAAGTAATAAAATGAGCTCTAACATGGAAAGTAAGCGTTTCCGGCCACATGTCCACATGACATATTTTCTTTCTTTGTGTGTGAGGAATGTTTCCTGAAAGTTTGGCCGTACCTTTTTGTAACACCCTGTATGTATATGGAACTATGCTCCCTTTAAACAGGGTGATCACCTTTACCCTGAATGCATAATTTCATTCAACTGTTAATAAACAACTAAGTGACACAAGGTAGGGCTGACCTCGTTACTGTAATAAACAAGTATGTGATGCAACGTAGGGATGGCCTTGATGCTATGTAATCAATATTACTTTAGCAAAAGTGTGTATGTAGGGAGAGTTCTGGCCCAAAAGATGTCACCAGTGATGTTAAAGTAGCCCAACTGCGCTAGTGTGTTTCCTTTGGAAGGAGGGTTCTCCTAAGTATAAATTGGTGCTAAATTCAAAATGGTGCACTGTCTTGTTGGCTGACATTAAGTATTGGCCCCGGCTCAATGACGTCACGATCCGAAACTTGGAATACGAGTACCAACCAAACTATGTCGTCAGAAGCCTAGATGACTGACATGGACCACAAGATGTCGATCGAACATGGTGACCAGGACGTACTGCTGCAGCTCTTTGGTGTCACAGTCCAGCTCAGATCTGCCGGGCTCTTTTTATAACAGTGTAGAGTTCGAGCCCACTGGCCTAGAATGAGATACTGACTCAGTCCTACTGTAAGCTGCTATTCACTAAGAGGTGTATAGTTACTGATTTTTCTGACTCTAAGTTTGAGTGGCTCTTGAACAGATACTGGGAGATGCAGACCTTCCCCACACATCACCCAGAATTATTCCATAAGCTTAAGTCCAAACTGTACGCTGTGTATAAGAACACTTGCATCTTTATTTAAAGAAGTAGCTTTTCATGGAGAGTTCCCATTTCGTAATCGAGAAGTCCGCCACCGTGCACCATGGCAGCCCCAGAAGGATAGGAAGAGCCGTCAACAACAGGGCCACTGTCTCAACTCACAATAAGACATAACAGTCCGGCAGCTGATAATCTGCCCACCATCCGTCAGTGACACACACACACACACACACAGCCGATTCGATAACTTAATACCATGGTAGCTTAAATGCTTGTAAAATTCACAACAAAAATAAATTGTGTGTGGCTATTTACCGACAAAAACATAACCAACATTACAAAGCCGTCAAAACATGAAACTACGTTTACAGACATGTAACAGCAACATTTGTGAACGAAGCAAGGTTATACTTATTGACAAGTCGAATTGTGTCCATAAGCAAAAACACATGTGAGAAACACATATGACAGGATAGTAT
Organism: Schistocerca nitens; assembly: GCF_023898315.1. NCBI lineage: Eukaryota > Metazoa > Arthropoda > Insecta > Orthoptera > Acrididae > Schistocerca > Schistocerca nitens. The sequence goes on along the minus strand of NC_064617.1, from coordinate 702,547,312 downwards.
GATCTTTTCTACGAGAATGCCGGCCGGGGTGGCCGAGCGGTTCTAGGCGCTACAGTCTGGAACCGCGCGACCGCTACGCCGCAGATTCGAATCCTGCCTCGGGCATGGATGTGTGTGGTGTCCTTAGGTTAGTTAGGTTTAAGTAGTTCTAAGTTCTAGGAGACTGATGACCTTAGAAGTTAAGTCCCATAGTGCTCAGAGCCATTTGAACCATTTTTTTTCTACGAGAATATTCGTCGTTACGTTACTTGCACATGACATATCAAGACGAACACTGAACTACCTTCACAACAGAGCGGAGTGCCAACTGACGCCAGATGATTGTAGCATCGCCCATCGACACAGCAGAGAGCGTTACACCCATCTGGTGGAAGAAACATGAACACTATGGCTCGGGAGTGCACCAAGAGGCTAACAGGAATGAAGTGTGGAAGCGTTAGCCACCGCAGTGTCGCATATTATTCATACACGCAATCGCATCTGGCTGTGCTCCATCTCTTGGTGTGGAATTGTCACTGCTGGGACCACGTGCGTGGACTCCACTCACGTGTCGCTGCTGCATAAAGGATTGCAGGGTACACATAGTCGCATTTCTGAGATTTGTAGCTTAACAGAAGCAGTGTGAAAGTCTCTAACTTGGAATAAAATGATAATTTCACATGTCCCTTAGACACATTGATTTTCGTTGAAGATATGCCTTGGTGTAATGGGATATTCGTTATCAACGTAGTCAAAATATTATGCTATCCAGGGTAAAATTATGCTTACTACCTGAGCTCCCATCTTCCTCTGTTACTCGCTCCTGTGAACGGGAACGCGTTATGAAGATCTTGGTGCCTCTCGCGTCCATCTAGAAAATGTAATGATTGTACTGTTTTATATTTCTAGTTTTTACTGAGTTTAACGAAGGCGATGTTGCCCTGATATATTCGACGATGCCCTTTGGCTACACTGACTAAATGATTCTTCTAAGAAATACCAGATTAAGGTATTTGCTTTTACAATATTTGATCTGTTTATACATGCTTATAGGTTATCCAAGTCTGCACAACGCGATCGCGATTCTTAAATAGATGTATTTGTTCTCTGTTTTCTATATAGAAAACCTGAAGATGCCTAAATAAGGCGAAACGCGTCGTTGAAAAATAAAAAACCAAAACTGCGACCAAGACTGTTTTTAACTAATACTGTTTAGCACTGGTTTGCTGTATGCCACATATGGATTGGAAGAATTTCTAAAATACACCTAAACTGTTGCAAAATACTTCCCAAACTACAGCTTCCATCATCATCAACAGCAGAAGCAGCATCATCATAATCATCAACAAGAATAACAACAACATTGTCAGTACACTGACCACAACAGGAGCATTGTGTAGTTTACAGTGCTAGTTGGCAGTGTGTGAGTTCCACCAGCACAATGGAGTTTTATATCAGGATAGTAAAGTTACTTTATTCTTGGTGGTTAGTAAACCTGTACACCACAGGCGAGTGGTGGACAGAAATTGGCCGGGAATATTAGATGTACTTTGTACAATCACCTGAAAAACTAGTGTCAGCTGGGACATTGGATCACATTCTACATATAGGAAGGAGGGTTGGAGTTTAGCGTTTTGTCAAATGTTTATCATACCAAAATGTGTCAACAGCGAAAATGGGTGTTAGTTAAAAAGTTTTACTGCCACCCACCGAAAGAGTATGTCGGTCGCTGTGGTACAAAAAAAATGGTTCAAATGGCTCTGAGCACTATGGGACTTAACATCGGAGATCATCAGTCCCCTAGTACTTAGAACTACTTAAGCCTAACTAACCTAAGGACATCACACAAATCCATGCCCGAGGCAGGATTCGAACCTGCGACCGTAGCGGCCGCGCAATTCCAGACTGAAGCGCCTAGAACATTTCGCCACACCGGCCGGCTCGCTGTGGTACAGTTGGACGAGGATCCTACAGTTTGTTGGAAACCTACTGCAACCTAAATTCTCCAAGAGCCCTATTGCTTGAAACTACTGAATCTATGCTCCTAGTGCTATTACTACAAGTATGGTAACATACAATCTAACCTAAAGCAGCCCACAAGTATGTGTGAACTATTGTGGCACATTTTCTGTACACGCACCCTTACAATATATGAGAAGTGGGAGGTGTGTGTTGCTTGTGGTGTTAAATACTTTGATGCTGTAGAATATCTTATATCACTGTTAGGCGATCTCTTTTGCTATTCCACCTGTATATGGAGCGATGGGAGAACGAATATCTGCCTCTAACAAGTGACTTGAAGCTTTCAATTGTGATAAACCTGTATGACTTGTACTTTGCAGTATAGATCGCTATGGAAATACTACTTATGATGGACATATCTTAACTGCTCTTCGATTATGTTGTCAAGTATTTGTTGGAGCACATAGTTAGCGTTGGGCTTGGTGTTTAATGCATGATGTGCTGCGGTCTGTTTTTTTGTGTTGGAATGCTCTTTGCTCTGGTGTCTGGCACTGGTGACTGTTTTTTGTGTTGAAATGTCATGGATAGGAAGGGAACAGACTATTACATTGTTTCGTCACATACGTTTACTATCGATGACGATCATTTTATTGAGGATGATGCGAACACATCATAATTTCCGAACTGTTATCGGACATTAATTTCGTAAGCAGTTGATCTATAAATTTTTTGTGTCAGACATGATCGATGTTGTATTTGGCGTTCAGAGCAGTAGCTTCATCCTCTTTAGTTTGCCACCATTGTGGTTGGAGCTTTGTAATCTCATTGTCAACACCATGTACGAGAAATGGTTTGCAACCTTGACTCTGTCTCCCACACTCTAATAGTCATGTCTGGCAGTAAATTCATATTTCTGAGTTCTCTAGAAACGATACCGCTTTGCTTTCCAGTGGAGATGTGTAATGGCATTATACTTTGCGCGAAACATACCGAACGATTTGGCTTCGTCAAGTACGGAAGAAGGAGATGGAAGACTTAGACTTCCTGGGAACGTCAAGCCGTTACATCACTAGCACCTCAATTGGTCAAAATGTGTGTGTCACTCTCAGTCTCCTACTTCTTGTGGTTTTGGATCTGTAGCAGAAATGGGAGCACCTTAACATGATAATTCAATGAATGGTGTTACCACATGTCAAAGCTTCCCAAACGTCGGTCAGCGGCCTAAAGATGGCATAGTGAAACGCCGAAACTGTCCACGTAAGTAAAATATAATTTGAAATATAGGGCTGAAGGTGTTTTTTATTTGACTTTTATATCAAGAACTTGTTCAGTCTATGTAACACAGAATAGGGACACTGAAAATAGGCGGACCAATACAGAAAATTCAGTGTTGTCGGTACAATATTCGTTTTAATAGCGTAAGACTACAACTGAAAAGAGAAGTTAAAACTTGTTTAGCTGGAAATTTCATCTATTTCAATGCGTTATTCATTGATTTCAACATAAAAGTGACGTGAAAATTTAGTGACTTACTGTATGTCTGTCACCTGACGTCAAAATACAGTTCCGATATGCTACAACATGAGCAAAATATGAAGTGTTTATGAAATTCAGAATGTTTATACGGCTGTTATGATGTATTGATGGGTTGCTCACTCTGTTCGTTCACGACCCTCGATAGAATAACGTGTCGTCTATATCAATATCAAATATTCCATCACAGCAAGTGAATGCCTTAGGAAAGCGACTATGCATAATCTGCAAGAATCATCCAGCAGCGACTCCTGAGTGGGGTCAACGTGCATGGTCTTGATAGTGACTAATCTCTGCCCAGAGAGAAGAAGTGCAGCCAGCGATGCTTGTATGTGTGAATCATTTGTGACGTTATGCGGAGGCTAGTGCTTTGTACGTCATTCCTGTCAGCCTCTGGCTGCACTCTCGAGGCGTAGCGTTCACGTTCATTGCAGTAGATGTGTAACGATCTCTGCTGTGTCCCTGGGCAATGCTACAGTCATCTGCTGTCACCTGGAACTACACCCTGTCGTGAAGGTAGTTCAGTTCTCGTCTTGCTGTGCCTTGTGCAAGTAAAGTACTGACCAATATTCTTGTATAAAGGATCACACTTCCCTGTCATATGTATTTGTCACACTATGATGGGTGCGTTTCTACTTGTCAGGAAGTATAAGCGTGTTTCATACTCAAATGTTGCTGCTGCATGCCTAGTTCATGTAAGTTCAGTGTATAACGGCTCTGTGATGTTAGTTACGTTTTTGTTGGTAAAAAGCCGGCGTCCATTTCACACACAATTTATTTTTGTGGTGATTTTTGTTTCTTCGGTAGTATGCGTGTAATGTCACTGACGAATGGTCAACTGACTACTGGTTGGCAGATTCTTATGTCTTAGGAGACACAGCGACCTCGGTGGTTGACAGCTCTGCACAACCTTCTAGGGTCGGCAGTGGTACGTGGTGTGAAAATTCTCGAGTGTATGAAGGGAGCTCCCCAAGAAAAGGTATTTATTTAAATAAAGATGTATTCATACTACACAATGTACAGTTTGGACTTTAACTTAGGGAATAAGTCGGGGAGAAGGTCTGTACCTCCCAGTACTTATTTAAATAAAGTCGCAAATGGACCGACCGAAACTTAGGGTTAGGTGAAGCAGTGGCTATACATCTCTGAGTGCATAGTGGCTTACAGTACGACTGGCCCGGTATCTCAAGTCTGGGCCAATACACCGGAATTCTACACTGTTATAAAGGTAGCTGATCAGGTCTGAGCTGGATTACGACGTCATAGAGCCAGGGACAGTACCCCATCTCCGGACCACCATGCACCAGTGTCTCAAGTTTAGGCCAATATGCTGAAATTCTAAAATGTTGTAAATAGCCCAACTGGTCCGAGGTGAACTGTGACGCCGTAGAGGTGTATGTCATGGTCACCATCTTCGAACGCCATCGTGTTTCAGGTCAACCATCTTGGATTCTGACGTCATAGTTAGGCTGGTACTCGGATTGTGACATCATAGAGCATGGGTCAGTATCCAATCTCAGCCAGCATGACAAAACACAGTTTTGACTATCCCACCAGTTTATACTTAGGACAACAACCTCTTTCCATTGCAAACACTCTAGCGGAAATAGACTATTTTTTAATTTACCACTCAAATTTTGAATTTCCTGCTCAGATTTTATATTTTCCTCCAGAATTATGAATTACCCGTCATTTTATACATGGCAATTGACCTTTGTCACAGATGGGCGGGTCATCAGTGATATCATTGGTGACGTCATTGGTGACGTCATCAGTGAGGTCATCAGTGAGGTCATCAGTAACGACATCGGTAACACACTTTGGCCCAGAACTCTCTTTACATACCTAGTAGCAGAAGCAGCGAAACAGAAAATTACTTGTGAAATACACTGTGGCTTTGCATACAACAAATCCTCTATCTCATCAACATCTGGACAAAAACTGCCAAAATGGTCTTCAGTATGTCTCATAATTTTAGAAGAATTATGCTTGCCTGCGCTCACCATTGTGAATGATGATTAGTTGACAGGATGACCACCACTACCATGGAAGAGAACGACATTATTTGTCTTCCCAAACACGCTGGTAGTAGTAGTAGTAGTAGTGGTAGTAGAATATCTTTCTTCGATGATACTCTTTGTATGCTCTTGGTGTCATAACATATGTTACATGTTTCGATCTTGGTCTTTTATCTCAAACATAGCACCTTGATTAAGTCATAGTCACTGAATTCTTTGTGTAATGTCTGGACGCCATTACTGTAATATCTGGGCTCCCTTACTGCTCCACTCACTCATATTATAGTTTTGTATGTAACATGTTTTCTGTAGCAAATAAATGTCGATGTTGGATTTCACCTTCTGTTCTTATTACTTTGATCCAGTTCGCCAGCTTTCCTCTGTATTAGTTTTCCTTAGTGCAAAATTATAAAATTTAATACATATAACATCACACTCACTCTGACATCTTGCTCGTGAGGAGCCAGAGACTGACAAATGGAAGTGCCCTGATGGACAACTGTACATGGTGACATTCTCTTATCGGAGGTTGCGAGATTTGCTTATGCACTAGCCAGAATTAGACAACCAAGTTAAATGCACTATGAAATTGGAAATATTGCCATTCAATAGAACTATTCAGAGAGACATCACCTACATTTGAATGTAGGTGCATAAATGTTTCCCGTTACTTGGAATGTGGAAGCAGAGTATAATGCCAGCATAGAGGTGCAGAGATCACGTTCCTTGGCAAAGCAGATGAGAAACATGATGTGTTTGTTGATAAGACAGAACTTACCAGTTTCATGCATGTCGGAATATTCCTGGAAACAGGTGAGATCTTGTTTATTAGGTATTTCACACAAGATAAGAAATTCTAGGGAATTCCCTGCCCCACCACTTGCTAATTCAGGGGAATTTGCATGAGATAAGACGTTCTGAGGAATTCCCTCCCCATTACTTGCTGATCCAGCTGGAAGATATTAATATAAAAGCGGTCCTTCCACTCAAGGATGATACTAATGTTGCGGTTCCTGCAAGTGCCTGGAGAGAAATTAGTGATTGTCACTCATCTCCCAGAAAAGTACACCCAATCTTGAAGAAATTCAACACATACAGCAAATCTCTACAAAAAAGTGTGACTCCCTCTTCCTGGAACGATTATGCTTATGCATATTTCGAATTGGATTCCTTGTCATATTTCTGGCCGCAACCGACTTCATCTACTTGCTGTAACTCAGACATGCTTCTCATTCAGTATTGCAGAATCTCCAAACAGCTGCCAAATCGACGAGTAGCAGCTAGTACTCAATCGAATAATAATGAGAAGAATTCAGCTGGAGAAGGTTCTCAGCAGCCTGTACGTTGTGGACATCGTCTTCATCATTGACTTTGAGACTAATGTAGTAATGAATATATTCACACTGCAGAGAGGAATGAAAATTTGTACCAAGGCCGAGTATAAATTTCCATTCGTCGCTTCTGTCTGCGTTTATGCTTCATAGATATTTGAGACTTGAAAAGGTCTCTGGAACCATATAGTCTCATTCAACCTAAGAATATTATTGCATTTGCGTCAAGTTCCTGATAATTGGTGAATTGGCACCAATTTGCATTAATTTATGTGCAAACAATGGGTTGCTCGAATATATATATATATATATATATATATATATATATATATATATATATATGTGTGTGTGTGTGTGTGTGTGTGTGTGTGTGTGTGTGTGTGTGTGTGTGTGTGTGTGTGTGTGTGTAGGCTTGGCCTAGTCAATTTTTTGATGCCGGTTTTCACGTCTTCCAGAGCAGAATTCGTCTAACAACCATCTCTTAAAATTTTCGCTAGTCTGTAAGTTTCCTTTGAAAAAAACAAATGTATGTCAGTACAAATATTGCAAATTTAATGCCTTCCGAAATTAGTGACAATCATCATTCAACCAGTGTCACTGATAAGCTGTTAAAAAAACGCGAGTATTTTCAAGACAGAGATTCCAGTTGAGGATTGAAAGAACTACACTGATAATCCAAACCTTATGATCACTGCCCACCGAGACGTTGAGTGCCTCCTGGTAGCGTTGCAGGCACGTGACGCTGTAACAAAAGTATGTAAGCGGAGCAGACACGGACGGGTGATCACCCTAGCGAAGATACAAAACAAACATCGTCCGAAGAGGCTTTGACAGCCCAACGGTACCAACCGCCGTCGTGTCGTCTTCAGCCCGTGGGAAAACCTGATTTGGATACGGAGGGGCAAGTGGTCAGCACACCGCTCTCCCGGTGGTTGTCAGTTTTCGTGACCGGTGCCGCTACTTCTTGATCAAGTAGCTCCTCAATTAGTATCACAAGGACTGAACGCACCCCACTTGCCAACAGTACTCGCCAGACCCAGAAGGTGATTCATTCAAGTGCTAGCCAAGCCCGACAGCGCTTAACTTCGGTGATCTGGCGGAAACAGGTGTTACCACTGTGGCAAGACAGGCAAGGCAGGTCGTAATTTTATGTGGGCTCGTCAAGCCGACTACCAAATATATCTACCCTGGTATTAATTGCTGCTAATGCATGTGACATTATTGTAAATGTTCACACTGCTAAGCTGAAACATTACGACTATTGCCCACCGGCACTTTGGGTGCCGCCTGACGGTGTTGCGGGAACGTGACGCGATGAAAAAAGTATCTACACGAAGTATACAAGGACGGGGTTCACCCGAGTGAAGATATGGGCTTCAAGTGGGGAAATCCATTTAGATAGGCGATTCTGGCAGAGGTCTGATTGTTTTTAAGCAGAGCCTGTGAACGATTATCTCGAAAACGGCGAATCTGACAGAATGTTCACGTGCTATTGTCGTGAATATCTAGGGAAACAGGTAGAACGACAGTGAAACTACCACTAGGCGCTGAATGATTGGACGTCCACGACTCTTCACAGAACTCGGGGTTCTGAGGCTTGTCTGTTATGTTAAGTAGGATAGATGGTGATCTGTGGCATCTCTGCCGAAAGAGCATAGCAATGGTGCACGCACTAGTATTTTGGACCACATTGTTCGTCGTGTGTTGTTGAACATGGAACTCCGCAGCTGACCACCCCTAAACGTTTACATGTTGACCCAACGACATCGTCAATTACGATGGCAATTGGCACGCGACCATCGGGATTCGATCACTGATCAATGGAAACGCATCAGCTCTTCGTATGAATCACTTTTGTATTACACTAGGTCGCTGGTCGTTCCGCAACCGCCATCATCGAGGTGAACGGTGGCTCGAAACGTGGGAGATCTTCTTCTGCGCTGGCATTGAACCTGTGGTAGTAATCGAGGACACACTGACAGTTGCAAACCACCTGTCTCATTTCACGCTTGATGGCTTATCCAACGGCGATGTCATCTTTCAGCAGTATAAATGTTCGTGTCTCGCAGCCTGAGCAGTCCTACAGTGGTTTGAGGAGCATTACGGTAAACTCACGTTGACGTCTCGGCTACCAAATTCGCTTGATGTAAATGCTGTGGACCCCATCCGTGTCGCTATCGGTCGCCATCACCTCGTACGCAAACCAGCGGCCCATATTTACGAGAATTGCATGATCTGTGCATAGGCATCTAATGCCGCCTACCTCCAAAAATCTACCAATAAACAATCGGATCCCTGTTACTCAGAATGTATTTCGTTCCAAATAAGGACAAACATGCTATTAAGAAGTTCAGCTGTAACTTAATGTAAATGAAAATGATAAACAAAGCCACTGACAGTGATAGCAAATAGACATTCAACAATAAATTTTCAGTTATACGAGTATGATGGTACCTGTTTCAAGCAGCCAATTCTTACGTGTTTATATACTATAAATTAGGATGCACAACATGTGCCTAAATATTTTGCATATGCAAAGAAATTAAACTTTGAAACTTCCTGGCAGATTCATATTGTGTGTCAGTCCTTGACACGAAACTGGGACCTTTGGCTTTCGCGGGAAACTGGCGTACCAACTGAGCTATCCAAGCCCGTCTCACAAGCTACCCACAGAGTTCCACTTCTGCCAGTACCTTATCTCCTACCTCCCAAACTTTGTTTCTGTCTGAAAATTAATCCCTGCTAACATTCCAGTTCCTACTGACTGAAATATGTTCGTTTATTCAAAAAACTGGATGGGGACATCTCTATAAATGTTTACGGCATACAGTATTCAGATTATGAATGAATGTACGATGATGGCAAGAGCGTTGAGAAATTTCACTGTATCCATTGTGGACGACGAACTGCTACTGTGGGCCGGCCGCGGTGGTCTAGCGGTTCTGGCGCTGCAGTCCGGAACCGCGGGACTCCTACGGTCGCAGGTTCGAATCCTGCCTTAGGCATGGGTGTGTGTGATGTCCTTAGGTTAGTTAGGTTTAAGTAGTTCTAAGTTCTAGGGGACTTGTGACCTAAGATGTTGAGTCCCATAGTGCTCAGAGCCATTTTTTTGAACTGCTACTGTGATTTAAATTGGCGATTTATCTGGTAATAAATATGCAACCAAATCACTTTTTTACTATTTATTCAATCATGACTATGTTTTCGAGCCATTGCAGGGTCATCATCAGATGGAGATGTTACAAGAATTGCAAAACCAAGTGGAGCTAACTACTGTGTATATCTGTCTACATAGCTTAACAATGTCCATTATAGGCATAGATTTGATATGGATACCACAAGGCAGTGCACTCACCAGCACTGCATCTAGCTACACTTGGTCCTCAACGTAATGTTCTTGTAACATCTCTACCTTATGATGAGTCTGCAGTGGCTGGGCCGGCCGCGGTGGTCTCGCGGTTCTAAGCGCGCAGTCCGGAACCGTGCGACTGCTACGGTCGCAGGTTCGAATCCTGCCTCGGGTTCAAATGGCTCTGAGCACTATGGGACTCAACTGCTGAGGTCATTAGTCCCCTAGAACTTAGAACTAGTTAAACCTAACTAACCTAAGGACATCACAAACATCCATGCCCGAGGCAGGATTCGAACCTGCGACCGTAGCGGTCTTGCGGTTCCAGACTGCAGCGCCTTTAACCGCACGGCCACTTCGGCCGGCCCTGCCTCGGGCATGGATGTGTGTGAAGTCCTTAGGTTAGTTAGGTTTAAGTAGTTCTAAGTTCTAGGGGACTGATGACCACAGCAGTTGAGTCCCATAGTGCTCAGAGCCATTTGAACCATTTTGCAGTGGCTGGAAAACATGAGGTGAGATATTATTTTCGAGTTCTAGTGCTATATATCTCAAAACACAATTGCAAGAAACATGTAAATCTACAGATATTTCAAGTTATACACATATAGATGAATCTCATTTTTATTATTTAAAGAACTTGTCACTTTGTAGAATTACTCCACCTTGCCGGTATACTGTAGTATGTGAACATTGTCTGTGCTATTTTGATTACAAAAATCAAATAGTTCAAAGCAGTCAACAGCATCATGCCTAGTGGCGTAATTGCAGCTTATATTCCAGCTTATTACTGATATCTGCCCGCATCTCGTGGTCGTGCGGTAGCGTTCTCGCTTCCCACGCCCGGGTTCCCGGGTTCGATTCCCGGCGGGGTCAGGGATTTTCTCTGCCTCGTGATGGCTGGGTGTTGTGTGCTGTCCTTAGGTTAGTTAGGTTTAAGTAGTTCTAGGGGACTTATGACCACAGCAGTTGAGTCCCATAGTGCTCAGAGCCATTTGAACCACATTTATTACTGATATCAAACGACTCCAGTTTGTTGGAAGAGGTGTCACAGACTGCATGGTCCACTGTTTTTGCAGACATGCCTTACGAGTTAAAGAATAACGAGCAGTTGTGTTGACAAAATTGGTGAATCTTACATCATATATCTTGATTTGAATAGCCTTTATATGTCAGTGATGTTGCACTATTTTCCAGTGTCCAGGTGTGTATTGTTTTCTCCTTAAAGAGTTGAACCTTCTGATGTTGAAAACGTAACAGCAATCAAGTGAAGCTACCTCGTGTAATTTGTGTTGATATAGACTGTATTGAACCAGTCGTTATTTGCAGCTGTAGCAGCAACTCTGGCTAGAATTCCGATCATGTACGTTTGCACATGCCGTTAAAATTGTACAAAGGCAGTGGTTGGATGTGATTGTTCACTGAAGAGCTGTATGCAACCGCCGAGGGTGTGAATGACTTTATTGTAAAATAAAAAGATGGAAATAAGTGAGAAAGAAGAATTAGCGTTTGGCTCGGCAAAGGTTTGTCATATTTTCTGGGAACTGTTTCAGGAATAGGAATTAAACAATGAGACCACTGCCATTTCACTGGTGCATATCGAAACCCAGGACCTGTCAGCTTCAACATGAACTACGGTCCTCACTATACAGTCTCTGGAGTTTTCCACAGTCTGAACAATTACGATAGGCGTTCTTGATTATGAACTTAAGCAAGCAAAACATTACAGATGGCGATGAAAAAGCTAAATTAAATAAAAGTTGCGTTTCTCTTCTGCCATCTAGTATGTAAAAATATAATTCGTTTATGAAGAACACTAAAATATTGCACCAAGAGTGGTTCTGCAATATACAGTTCCGATTTATCAATTCGCTAAATTTCTTGATATGCTCACTCAAAAGTGTGCATCATAACTGAAATCAGATGAGCTCAAGATAATAAGGATATATTTTTCTAATGATATAAAGTTTAATCTGGTTAATCAAAACGGATTTTTTCCGTGTGAGTATATGAACAGTGAATGGTTTTTACTTAAAAATCAATTACGCTTATTTGAGAAATATAAAAGTTTATTGACAGACAAAATAATAACAGAAGTCGAGTACTTAAGATCTTTCTGTATGTGGGATATATTCAACTGTAAAAAGCTTGGAGACCATTTTGATTTATATTTTACATATGACGTGCTACTCATTGCTGACATGTTCGAAAACTTCTGTGGTCTGTGCCTTAAAACCCATTAATTTTATCCGCCACTTCACATTACTTCACACTTGCCTGGCATGGCTTGGGATGCTCTGCTGAAAATTTCTGAAGCGTAATTGCAGCTTATATTACAGCTTATTACTGAAATCAAACTACTTCAGTTTTTTGGAAGAGGCGTTAGAGACGGCATGGTCCACTGTTGTTGCAGACATGCCTTACCAGTTACAGAATCATGAGCAGTTATGTTGACAAAATTGACGAATCTTACATCGGATATCCTGATGTAAAAAGCCTATACATGTCAGTGATCTTGCAGTATTTTCCAGTGTCCAGTTGTGTATGATTTTCTCCTGAAAGAGTTGAAACTTTTTAAGTGGAAAACGTAACAGACGATTGTGACAAAAGGGTACACATTAGAAGCAGATCTCGAATATCCAGAAAGTATAGATGATATTCATTCAGATCTGATGTAGAAAAGGTGTCACAAACCGTCGAAGAGCAAAGAACGTAAGATGTTATTATGGACCTTGTATGTTAATAAAAAATATGTTATATGAGTACACAACAGATGTCTAAAACAATGTTTACAACATAAAATGGTTTCAAAAATTATTCACAGAATTTTATGATTCAGGCACACTCCCTGGACGAAGCTATTCATTAAGATTGATGCAACAATGCATCAGTGCAAGCAGCGGTTTCAATAAAACTTTTTCAAACAGATGAATAATAATAAAGTTATGTGTTTCATAAAATCATGCAAAATGTGTAAAAGATGTGGGACACAAGACTGGCAATATGCTAAGAAGCCAGATATGGGACAATTGCATGAATAACCAAACCATGTTTTCATAGAAGTGTTAACAATGAAAATTTATTTGGCATTGAATAGAAAAAACTTAAGGTAGTCCTACGTTATATAAACTCAATGCATGAAGTGTTTTGGTTGGCAGGAGAGCCAACACCGTGTTACTAGAGGAGGCTGAAAGGCACACGTTTTAGCTCACGCAGGCTGGCGTGAGGTCTGAAACAGGACAAAGAAATTAGAATATAGAAAAACGGACGTAGCTGGTGGAATACTTAACTTTAATCCGTTAATGAAGAACGTCGGTCTTGACTGTACATGAATCAATATCAATAGTAACTGATAATGGCGCCTAGCTAGGTCGTAGCAAATGGCGTAGCTGAAGGCTATGCTAAATTATCGTCTCGGCAAATGAGAGCATATTTTGTCAGTGAACCATCGCTAGCAAAGTCGGTTGTACAACTGGGGCAAGTGCTAGGAAGTCTCTCTAGACCTGCCGCGTGGCGGCGCTCGGTCTGCAATCACTGATAGTGGCGACACGCGGGTCCGACGTATACTAACGGACCGCGGCCGATTTAAAGGCTACCACCTAGCAAGTGTGGTGCCTGGCGGTCACACAACATGAGGAGTGGCCATTTCGGATATTTCAAAAACGCTTCTTCTTGATTTTCATTATGAATACACATTAAAGAAGTTTCAAAAAAATGGCTCTGAGCACTATGGGACTTAACTTCTAAGGCCATCAGTCCCCTAGAACTTAGAACTACTTAAACCTAACTAACCTAAGGCCATCACACACATCCATGCCCGAGGCAGGATTCGAACCTGCGACCGTAGCGGTCGCGAGGTTCTAGACTGTAGCGCCTAGAACCGCTCGGCCACCCCGGCCGGCTAAAGAAGTTTCAGTAAGTCATATAAAACTGAGCTACTCACACGCACCGGTAACTTGATTTATTATTAGGTTTGTGCCCGTTGGTCCTGCACGTTAGTATTCCAGTTTCTGTGGGTTTATTCGTCGTTGTAATGTTTTATTTGTAGTTCACTGATGCTGTGTCCACATTTTCATTTGTGATTTGGAGGTAGGGAGTGGAGCTATTGGCGCTAGAAAATGGAATGCCAAATGGAGAAATCGGAACATTTCCGACATAGTCTTCTGTTTGAGTTCAGTAGAGGGATGACAGCGTCGGAGGAAGCCAGGAACACTTGTTCTGTGTATGGGATAATGCCGTTGGACAGAGCTCGGTAAGAAAACGGTTTCTTGTTTTAAAGAGGATCATTTTGATTTTAGTGACTCTCCACATTCACGAAGACCGTCGGGATTTGATGAAGATCGTTTAACCTCATTGATCACAACGATCCACATCATTGTACTCGACCATTGGCAAATGTGATGAACTGTGATTATTCCACCATCGTGCGACATTTGGATGAAATGGCGAAGGTTCAAAAAATGAGTATACGGGTACCGCAAGCCAAATCACAAAAATCAGCGGGTGGCTATATCTCTGCTTGCACATCATCAGTTGGTTCGTGAACAGCACCGACCATTCCTGTCCAGTGTCGTTACTGGTGAGAAATGGCGTCTTTCTGCTGATATGGAAAAGAAAGGAATGGATGAATCAGAACAAAGTTGCAACACCCCGCACGAAGACCTGCATGCAATCACAAAAGATAATGTTATTCGTCTGGTGAAACTGCGACGATATGGTATACTAAGAACTGCTTCCCCGAGATTTAACCATCACTGCTCGCATTATTGTCAATAACTGAGACGTCTTGCAAGAACAACGACCAGGAAAACTGCGATAAATGATGCTACTCCATGATAACGACCCACGGTATTCTGTGAGACTGACAAAAACACTGCACAGGGGTTGTCTTTGGAAGACATTCTGCACCCATCTTATTCACCTGATCTTGCAACCTGAAATTTTCACCTTTTTCACTCTCTGCCGAACAACCCTCAAAAAACTTCCTTTCCGGATGAAAATGCACCTATAATATAGCTTGACGAACTCGTCGCCTCAAAACTACCTGATTTCTACAGTGGCGGAATTGAAAAATTACCCCAACATTGGCAGACTGTTGTAAATAGTGAAGAAGGAAATTATATTGACGACTAAAGTGTCTATTGAATGTACCTGTTGTGTTTGTTACACTTATGGAAAAACGCTACGTACTTATGCAGCAACCCAATCCACTACAACCCCAGATGTTTATGAGGATACCGGTAATCATGTGTGTACTTGATTTTATACTTCATGTTTGCCAGTAAATAAAAGGTAAAATATTCTGCTCCTAAATAAAAAAGATGTTTGTTTAGTGAAAGACAAACTAATTGGTGATTACGAAATTTGTCAGTCTATGAACAAAAATTTATGACTTGAGACAGATTCAGGACGCATAAGGCACAGAACAAAGGGAGTAAAACAGTCTGTTGTTGGTAGGTTAACCTTCGGTGATTAGTGGCAATGTGTGTTGGATTTCGAAGCTAAAATAACTGTGCAGTACGTAAGTCATCAAGATACCATGTACTTTCTATTAATAAACAACACAAATTAGCTTTATATGCACAGGATGACAAACATTTCATACTTTCGGATAATATGAATACATTGGCTTGTGGTCTCTACTCTATGACAGACCATGATGGCGGTGGTGGTGGTGGTGGTGATGATGATGATTGATTGTATTGTAAATACTTGAAAATGTAAATGACGTAAAATGTGTGTATGTGGGTGGGTGTGTATGAAAAATGTAAACTGTTTTCTGTAATTGTAATTGTAATAATGTGAATTCAACTACTGCTTTCTATCTGACTAGATTCAACTCACAGTCGCTAGGAAAATATATTTTTACTAGGGACCCAGCAGTGTTCAGCAACTGCTAAATATGGATGGGATAAAAGATATACACTACTGACCATTAAAATTGTTACACCACGAAGATGACGTGCTACAAAGGCGAAATTTAACCGACAATAAGAAGATGCTGTGATATGCAGGTGATTAGCTTTTCAGAGCATTCACACAAGGTTGGAGTCGGTGGCGACACCTACAACGTGCTGACACGAGGAAAGTTTCCAACCGATTTTTCATACACAAATAGCAGTTGACCGGCGCTCCCTGGTGAAACGTTGTTGTGATGCCTCGTGTAAGGAGGAGAAATGCGTACCATCGCCTTTCCGACTTTGATAGTTGTAGGATTGTAGCCTATCGCGATTGCGGTTTATCGTATCGCGACACTGCTGCTCGCGTTGGTCGAGATCCAATGACTGTTAGCAGAATATGGAATCGGTGGGTTCAGGAGGGTAATACGGAACGCCGTGCTGGATCCCAACGGCCTCGTATCACTAGCAGTCGAGATGACAGGCATCTTATTCGCATGGCTGTAATGGATCGTGCAGCCACGTCTCAATCCCTGAGTCAACAGATGGGGACGTTTGCAAGACAACAACCATCTGCACGAACAGTTCGACGACGTTTGCAGCAGCACGGACTATCAGCTCGGAGACCGTGGCTGCGGTTACCCATCGCTGCATCACAGACAGGAGCGCCTGCGATGGTGTACTCAACGACGTACCTGGGTGCACGAATGGCAAACGCCATTTTTTCGGATGAATCCAGGATCTGTTTACAGCATCATGATGGTCGCATCCGTATTTGGCGACATCGCAATGAACGCACATTGGAAGCGTGTATTCGTCATCGCCATACCTGGCGTATCACCCGGCATGATGGTATGGGGTGCCATTGGTTACACGTCTCGGTCACCTCTTGTTCGCATTGACGGCAATTTGAACAGTGGACGTTACATTTCAGATGTGTTACGACCCGTGGCTCTACCCTTCATTCGATCCCTGCGAAACCCTACATTTCAGCAGGATAATGCACGACCGATTGTTGAAGGTCCTGTACGGGCCTTTCTGGATACAGAAAATGTTCGACTGCTGCCCTGGCCTGCATATTCTCCAGATCTCTCACCAATTGAAAAGGTCTGGTCAATGGTGGCCGAGCAACTGGCTCGTCACAATACGCCAGTCACTACTCTTGACGAACTGTGGTATCGTGTTGAAGCTGCATGGGCAGCTGTACCTGTACACGCCATCCAAGTTCTGTTTGACTCAATGGCCAGGCGTATCAAGGCCGTTATTACGGCCAGAGGTGGTTGTTCTGTGTACTGATTTCTCAGGATCTATGCACCCAAATTGCGTGAAAATGTAATCACATCTCAGTTCTAGTATAATATATTTGTCCAATGAATACCCGTTTATCATCTGCATTTCTTCTTGGTGTAGCAATTTTAATGGCGAGTAGTGTAAATCCCAATCTCTTTCCCTTCTTCTTTCCCCACTGTTTGATCATCTCCTCCTCCTCCTCCTCCTCCAATCTCTCTGTCCTTCACCTCCTCCACCCTCTTTCTGGCTCTCTCATCTTCACCCTCTGTCCATCTCCTCCTCCTCCTCTACCACTGTCAATCTCGTCCTCTCCCTCTTTCAGTCCATCTCTTCCTCCCCTTCCCTCCATCTCTCCGCCTCCCGTCTCTCTGTCCATCCACTTTTGCCCCCTTTCTCTGTCCATCTCTTTCCCCCTCCCTTTCCTGTCCATCTTCTCCTCTCCCCTCTATGTTCATCTCCTACTTCCCCCTCTCTATTTCCCTCCTTCTCCTCCCACTCTGCCTAACCCCTCTACCCTCCTATCTATGATATTGAGCGTTGCTTATTGTTATTGCAAATTCAGATTCCATAAGCCAATGAGCCAGTTTTCTATGAAAACTGTCTGTGAGGAAGAAACAAAACAGAAAATTGTTGTAATACAGTTTTTTATATATATATATATATATATATATATATATATATATATATATATATATATATATATATATATATATAATCACGAGAAAGAATATGTAGGGGAGAAGCAAGAGACTTCTTTGGGGATCTTGTGAAATATTGTAACACAGCATCCACCTCTCCTCTTTCGTCCACTACTTTAATGTTTTCACATTCCCAATAACGCTTTAAAACCCACTGTCTCTGTTCCAAGGAATCTTTATGTGTAGTTACTGGCAACTGAAAATTAACAAAAGGAAAATAAAAGAATGGCTACACACATTAGTCATGACAGCACCATATATTCGCAATTGCATTAAGTTATCATTAATACCTCCTCAGTTACTGAAGTCCAAACAGTGTAATCCCCTTTGAGAGACACCCAGTATATCTGAAAAACTAAAAATCTTGTGGAATTTAAACTATTGTAATGTATTGTATGAAAATGTAAGATAATAAATTTTGTATCTAGAGTTTTTTTTCTTCGAATTTTTTTCTCCGATTCCCCCTGTAATATATTGTTTGTACTACATACTGGAGGCATAGATGGAATTTGACATAACGTGAGAGGAGTTGAGTGCATTGTCGCTCTTATCAGCCATTTGGTTCTGTTGTCACACATCTCCTCCAATGAGACGTATGAGCTATCACTTGCTGTCACTAGCTTCCAAGGTCACTCTCTCTCGAGCAAGTGTATCAACTGACGCGAATACCATTTTTCTCAGACACGTGTGTGTCTCTCTGTCTCTCTCTCTCTCTCTCTCTCTCTCTCTCTCTCTCTCTCTCTCTGTGTGTGTGTGTGTGTGTGTGTGTGTGTGTGTGTGTGTGTGTGTGTGTGTGTTTTCTTCTACTGTTGAAGCTTGCATGTTTATACATTTTTGAATGTTGTGGTGCACATACGTCAGATGAAATTTAATGATGAGACAGTGCAGTATTTACATATCTGGAAAGAGGGAGAAAAGAGACATGAAAAAAATGGTTCAAATGGCTCTGAGCACTATGGGACTCAACTGCTGAGGTCATTAGTCCCCTAGAACTTAGAACTAGTTAAACCCAACTAACCCAAGGACATCACAAACATCCATGCCCGAGGCAGGATTCGAACCTGCGACCGTAAAGAGACATGAAATTTACTGTGGTATGTAAAACATAGAGATGATGTTGATGATGAGGCAGATGTGGAAAACTGTAATTTTTGATATTGTGTGCACACAGATGAGATGAAATTTTATGATGATGCAGAGGTGGAAAGACAGACGGTTAGGAAATTTATGGAGGTGTATATGTCAGATAGATGACGATGAGACAGATATAAAAAATATCGTGTACACACGTGTGATATAAAATTTATTGACGAGGTAGTACAGTATTTACAGGGGTGGAACGTTATGCAGTATTTATTTGTGTGTGTGTGTATGTGTGTGTGTGTGTGTGTGTGTGTGTGTGCTTGTGTGTGTGTGTGTGTGTGTGTGTGTGAGTGTGTGTGTGTGTGTGTGTGTGTGTGTGTGTGTGTGTGTGTCTATATTTGTGGGTATCTGTGTGTATAGACAAGTCAAGGGTAAATATCTTTGAACTTGACACAATTTTACACAATTCAGAGGCAAATATCTTTGAAAATGACACAAATTCAACAGAAACTTGCATAATTTCTTTTCCAAAATACCGCATATCTTACAACGTCGCATCATCTTTACACAGTTCAAATGAAGCTTACGTAAGTTAAGAGTTACGTTTTGATTGGTTAACACCTACGAAAACATGCGGTCATTTTAATTGTACACTGAGATAGGCTGGGGAAGGGGAGAGTAAGGAGGAGGCGGTACAAGACACAACTTGGCTAGTTCTGCCATCTTGTACGTATTTCTGTAATTTCCCACCATCTAGCGTTACTAAATATCTCACCACCACCACCGCCATCTTGTAACTTTTAAATTTCTAATCACCACCGTGTTGCATTTTTTTACTGTCCCCCTTTTGCACCATGTTACATTTTTAGGTGACTGTAGCACTGACTAGCGACCCTATCTACCTATTTGGTAGCTACACTATGGGAGGCATAGCTGAATTTTTCACCTAAATAGAGGGTGTTCAGGACCTCACCAACAAATTTTGAGGGATTATAGACCACACAAAGGCGTTCATGTTTTGTTAAGGAAGATATAAGGTTTTGCCCATCTCCACAGATCCTAGTGAGATTGTTATTCGGTTTCGTCGTACCAGTCCTGTCACTCAGCTTGTGTTGCTATAAAACTCTCTTTGGTGTCATACATCTTACTGGTCCCGAGTTCACTCTTTCTTGCTGACACTAATCAATGAAACCTGGAGTATGGGTTTGATGAGCTCACTGTCATTATAATGTGTTATGGTGAGGCAAGGGGAAATGAAGGAACAGCTCTTCATATCTACGAAAATTTGTTCCCTAGCAGAAGACAGCCACACCACCGTACCTTTTCTACAGCACATGGACTACTGGAATTTGGTTATAGTAGGTGTGACGTGAGAACACCAGATTTTGAGGGTGAAGTAGATCTGTAGACTTAACAATAAAACTTCAAGCAATGTGTATCCTATAGACCTTCTGTGGGAACAGCTCATGTACCTGTCCGAAGATACTGCACAAGTGCAACCTACATGCATACCATCTTCAAAGAATGCTGGGCTTACGACCAGCTGATTACCCACACTGTACGAAGCTGTGCATGGATTCATACACCAAAGAGTGAATGATGCTGCCTTCCACACACGTTTTATTTACAGATGATGTCTTTACAATTGATAGAATTTTAACAGTAGGAGCAACCACATCTGAGACAATGAGATTCATCATGAAGTGATTGACAGATCGCAACAACGAAGTTTCTCCGTAAACATGTGGGTGGGAATTGCGAATAATCATCTTTTAGGACCTGTAATACTGCCACTTCGGTTAACTGGATAGTCTTATTTAAAGTTCGTGCACATCACTCTTCCAGAACTTCTGGACAATCTATCGCTTGCCATGTGCAAAAGTCTCTGGTTCCAGCACGATGAAGCCCCAACACACTTAGGTGTTCATACACGAGTACAGCGTATTGTCGATTTTCGGGACATTGTGTGTGTATGAATTCCTAAGAGACCAAACTGCTGAGGCCATCGGTCCCTAGCGTTACATACTGCTTAAACTAACTGACACTAAGGACAACACACACACCCATGCCCAACGGTGGACACGAACCTCCGGCGGGAGGGGCCGCAATTCGTGACATGGCGTCGGGACGTTGGGAAGGACGAGAAGGTTCTGTTGCGTGGCTAGCGCTTTCGCCTGACTAGATGCCCCTCGAATAATTTCTTTGAGACATGTCAACAGTATGGTTTATGTTACTCCAATTACCACTAGATCTGAGTTGATCGCCTGAATTACTGATGAATTCCACCAAATTGACAGATCTCTGATGTGGTTTCCCACACTGGCAGGCACTGATACAAAGGAGTGCAGCATGTAATGACACGCAGGGCAGATTGTTTGAATCATTCGTGTAAATTACAGTCAGAAATGCTTAACAGTGATAAACGATAATTTTTGTGCGACTTAATTTAATTATTATAACATCAAGGACGTTTTTAAGACTACATTTTTCAAATAAAACATTGTCTTCTTTGTGTGACCTGTCATTTCTGAAACACCTTGTATTTCCCCAGATACTAGCTATAGTTTATTTTTATGCCGGTGAATCTAACCTCCTCATATTGCATTACGCTGTAACCGTCTTTTTAATATTGAATAACGTGATTTTTGAAGAGCACTTGAAATTTTTGTGCTTATGCACCAGGGTTTCAGTTTCTCCATGACTGTGCTATTCGATCCCTGATCTGTATACTGTCATTGACTAATAAAAAAATAAATGTAGCTTAGAGTTCAACGACTAAATCCTTAGACACAGAAGAAACAATCGATTTGGATAAAAGTTGCACAAGAAATTGGTTGTGTCCTCTTCAAGGGAGCCATCCTGCCTTTAATCTTAAACGATTTAGGGAAACCGAATATGAATGGGCAGACGAGGAGTTCAATCTCATTCTTCCAGAATGGAAATCCAGTGCCTTCATCCATGCACGGTCTCGCTCTGTATCGAATTACATTAGTAGGCCTTTGACGTATGCACTGCCGCCAGAAAAGCATCCTCGCTGTTGAGATACCCGTCGGCAGTTTGAAGGTCAATGGATATTTAGAAATTCTGCAGAAGTAAAACTTTTGTAGGAAAGAGGAACCTAAACCCATCAGAAAGAAGATCAAGGGCAAGCCCGATGAATTCAACCCCCAACCATACAATTTCCGCCTGCAGCAGGAGGGCCAAGGCCCACGAGTACGCGCTCCGCCTTTCCACGTGCAGTTGGACCACACCATCGCCGTGCTCTGGAATCTGTTTCGCCAGCCTAACAACGCCCCAGGTGAGTCGTTATGTTCATTTTTTAAGTTACAGTTTTCTCAACTGCTTTCTTAACATCTGCTGCCTCTATCTTTCCTGTTTAACTTTTTATGTCTACATATTTGTTACACCGATCATCATCGATGATTTGGTTTTTCTTATATTATGATCTTTATATGCCCATATAATTTTTCTTAGCTGTTGCTCATTGCAATGCGAAGTAAACAATTTCTGGTAAAGTCATAAGACGTTTTATTAACCACTTTCTCTTTACATTATGCTTCATTTATTCCCCTAATTTTTATACGCTTGTGTAGCATCACACTTCAGATGCTTCCCAGTTACTCTCCTCCACTTTTTCCACGGCTTGTGTTTAATGTTCATAAAACTCTCTACTTCAGACGATGTTCGTTTCACTTTTTCCACTGGGTATTCATTAATTTCACTGCCAGTAAATGGATATTCTATTTTTTAATATTCTCCGACTTCCTTCTTCGTTTTATTTATCGTTTTCTATTCAACATTTCGTCTCTCTTCCTGTGTTTCACCCAGGAGGACAACGTCATTTTTTGTGAACCTTTTAAATTGTTATCTCTTCTCCTTTTATTCATGTTATTCTATTTTCGAAAACTTCTTCACGTCGTACTTCGGTGTACAAGTTCAACAACAGTGCGATCTAGCTCTATGGCTTCACATCCATCTTATAGCGCACCTTTTTTTTATATTCAATTTGGTTACTGAAATGGGCTTCTTGTAGCTACTGTAAATAGCTCTTCTGTTTCCGTAAATTATTCTACTTCATCTCAGGAATTTGAACATAGTATCACATGTCACACTGTCTAGGGATGTCTTTTTGTTATGAAGACTTCCTGATTTTTGTTCCTTCTTCCCTCCATTGGTAAGAGCAAAGTCAGAAAATCTTCTCTAAGAGCTCTGTTTTTGTGAACAACTAATCTTCGTCCCGTAACTCTTCTGTTTTAATTTCCATTCTTCCATGTAGCATAGGGGAAGAGGGCCCAAAACGGCAAACTGAAATTTCATTTGCCTTTCTCAGTTGACTTGGCAAGTTAAGCATGTGTAAATGCAATTTTACATTTCTATACTGTTTCTAGAGTAACATATGTAAAATGAGTTAACATAATATAATTAGTTTCCTGGCGAATTCACAATTTCAAAATTGTGTTCGGTGCGTCATTTGAAGCTGAACGATGGAAAAAATTACATATCTACTTATCTCTTACTTGTTAACAGAAATACTCCTTTTTTACTTTTAATTTATTTGTTTAAAAACCCAACCAATAATTTTATATTAAAAATTAAGAAATTCCTCCAGCTGTATTTAAGGTGTCGATTTTATTTTCGCAACTAGTTTCAACGTTGTAACAACGTCATCTTCAGGCCCATACACTTGTTGACGTCAACTGCGTGCGGCTGACACTGGAAGTCAGTGGTGAGATACGGACGTGCTCCGTGTGGAAGGTGGTTAGGTGTATGGGCCTGAAGATGAAGTTTTTACAACTTTGAAACTAGTTGCCAAAATAAAATCGAAACCTTAAATACAGCTGGAGGAATTTCTTCATTTTTAATATAAATTTATACCAGCTGACGTCCCACTGTCCTCCATTTCAACTATGGATGTACGAAGACCAACCAATAATGTCTGTTTTAAAGCTTAGAGTTGTGTTTCCGACACTGTAACTACAATAATTGACAAAATTTAAATTTAAAATTTCATTGGAGTTCAAGTCCTGGATAGTGTTTTCTATTTAGATTATGAGACAATCATTATCTTGTACGTAGAACTGCTTTTGTCGGCTTAGAAGCCGTACCACAATGTGCATGGTTAAAATTTGAACAGATCATGTATTTTAACCATTTTTCCCTCCATTTAGTTCGGTCCAATAACATAACCATGTTGCGCCCTATTCATCGTTATTAACAATATTTATATCCACTTATTCTTCTTCTGTGGTGATACAACGAACAAACGTTGCTTCACAGCTGTTTGGTGGCCTTTTCTCAGTTCACTGATTTACTAAAGCTCTTTCTAACTTCAGTGTTTGCAGATTTTGTGTTGCAGTAAGCTCCTGGCTGCTTTGCAAGATCTGCAGCCCTTGGTCACTTTTGATCAGCAAGCTTTTACAGGAAGTCCTTGAAGGATTTTATCTCCACTCTCTGTGAATGAGTTGTTGTCGAGAGTCCCAAAAATTAAAGTGCTGACTGAGTTGATTGCTCTGTTGTAGGAGATGGCTGACTTGTTGTTCTGCTTGTCGCATGCAAATGCCCTCAGTGTCATTAGGCTAGCCAATCAAATATTTTATACTAACAGTAATGGTAGATTTATTGTTACTTTTATTCCATGACCATCTGTTTGAAATCTGTATGTATTTATTCACCACTGCCTCCAAAAAATATTTCAGGAAGACATAAAAATAGTGTATCAAATTGACAGTTACTGTTTTACGTTTATAAATATCTATTTCTGAACAGAAAGACTGTATTTGAACAATAGGTAGGCCGTGTTATGGAACTGGTGAAAACGACATAGTCCTGTCTCATTTCGTCTTCTGCAACACAATTGTAGTCATTGGTCATAAAAGTGAAAACTGAAAGACCTACAATCAAAATATTTGTACAGATAGAAAGACTTAAATTTGTAAGAAATCCACCAAGTTCTAAATCTTACACACTTTCTAATGTTCCTGATAAGGAATATTTGTTTCATTGTCTGCGAGAAAGGTCTTACGTTTCTCACTCCATCAAATGGAGACATGTGAAGTTAAATGGTTGGTAGAGGAAGTGGAGCTATCACAAGCTTTCAAAATAACCCAAGATTACTATCATGTGTACAGACTTATCTAAAAGAAATTCACTGTGGCATTTCGCTCCTATAACATTTTAGGCCATTTCGCCTACTATTCTCTCAGCGAGCAACAAGCATGCGAAACTTTAAATGAGTAAATTTCTGTTAAAATAGTTGTCACGCCACGTCTGCGAAACCTGCTATATACTGATCATAAAATATGTCTAAAAGTGCTTGTGAAAAGTGTAAGCTACTAAAAAATCATTTGTAACATATTAGTATTTATAGGATAAACTATTCGGATTTTTTAAAGATGCCTGGCAGTTGATATGGGACTTTTTTTACTTTTGCATCTGAACCACCCGACGTTGTTCAGAAATTTTCTTGGAAAAGGAGGAAAAAGGAAAGTAATTTTCCATATACAGTGACGGAAAAAAAAATCACAACAGCACGAAGGAGTTGTGCGACTAAAATGAAAGTTGGAGGGCGTGTTTTTACACCTAATTCACCATGTCTGTTGTCTACTCAAATGTCTATAATGTTTGTAATTCTAATTATTGTGCATACTACTGTCCATTGACTAAAGTTTAGTTTACAATCTTGAATAACATGTTTGTTGCCCAACATAAATGAAGAACGCTCAGTTTAACTGTTTCTCAGGCAATTTCAAGACAAAAAAAGCATTATAACCATTTAACCCATGATATTGTGTAATGTAATTATTTATTGTGCTTACAATTGCCCATTGTGTAAAGTGTAATTTCAACGTTAAGAAACTAGTTTGATGCACAACACTCCATGCAAGTGATTATACCTTCGCCTGTAATGTTTCAGTACGTAGGATCCAGTGTTCCTTCCAGACGCTAGTCAGTTGTTTCCTGAAGATGGCCTAATAAGCCTACAACTATTTTGAAACAAACAAATATCAGTAGAACAAAAACAGTATACTTATTAGTCAACTTTAAATATGAAATTATTCTGCCAAGAAGTAATGGAAGAATCCATAAACAATGTTACAATAACTTCAAAATTTACTGTTTTGATATCTTCACAGTTTATATAGGTGCCATTCGCCTTGCAAACAACTATTAATGGAGACACCATGAGATAAATGAGATAGGTATTATGCCTACCTGTAGCCTGGCAAGTACCACATTAACTCCGTTATGGAGGATGTGGATTTTGGCAGGGCTCTAGCAAAACAGAGTATTGTGATTTGCTTTACGTTAATCTGAAACTGTTTATTGTTGCACAGTCTAACCCACGAGAAGAAAGGACTGACACAGTACTGTATAATTCATAATCTATTTCTAAAGGAATCTCAGTGAGCAATAGAACTACCTTCTCATTAACTAAAAATGCAATCTGAATGAAAGCATTTAGACAAAAAATTTAGTCCTTAATGAATGAAGTAATGACCAAAAAGGAAATCTGCGTAACTATGTGTTGTAAATGTTTTGGCAAATGGTTGTAACAAAGGAGAGTAGAGGGGTCAGTGCGGGTTCTGCACACTAAAGTGCTTGACATCAGCATCATCATTCTCGGAATTCTTATATTGTCACATCCTGACAGATACACTAAGACCATGACATCATCACTCCCAGAATTCTACATCACCATGTCACTGCTCTGTGAAAGCCACTCCCACCCACGGTCCCTGCCCCCAATGACCACATTCCCCACCCTTTTTGCCCAACCCCCTATCCACCACACGTGAGCTCCTCCTCCTCATCATCATTATCATGCTATCTGCAAACGACATGTGATCTTGGCCCCCCCACATTCAAGCAGATTTAACTCAATTGCAAGATTGTCATCATTTGCTATGTGTAATTCGAGGATGAAGGGGCTCCCACTGCTTTCGAGGAATATGCTCACCATTCTAGCTTAGTGCTTGGGTATTTGTTGTAACAAAATAATTTTTACCCAAAAGGTTCCAAATTATCTGACAGCATCCCACATGTGTTACACACATGCATCACACATTTATCACACATGCATCACGTTAATCATGCACCACTGCTCTACATCCGAGGCATCTGCCCTACAGTGAGAAGCAGAGTAAAAAATATGGCGAAGTAAGGTAAAATAATGACATCACAACATATAACATGACGTAATATATAAATATATAAAATAATGACATCATAGTATAGTCTGCACATGTTAGTCGAGTTACATCAAACCCAGAAATTGGCTGTACAATAGGCAGATTTGTAGCACACAGGAGCTGGTAAAAAACGACAGTTTGGTGGGAAGCCAGATCCAGAAATAGGTAAACTGGTTGTGGAATTGGTAAAGTGACGTTATGACGCTGTACCTACACCACATACACCGCAATTACACCACAACTATGCTACAATTATGCCACAAAAATGTCACAATTACGCCACAAATGTACCATGTATACACCACGCATATGCCATACATACACTGGATATACACTATACATGCACTGTGCATACACTGTGGTAAGGTACTTAGACAGTATGAAAAAAACGATGTCACTGCATAGCATGTAGCAAATGTTGGTTGGTTGGTGCCAAATCTAAAATTTGGCAACACTGGCAGTAAAACAGGCAGTCTGGTAGGCTGCCAAATTGGAAATTCGTGACTCTGGTAGAAAAGACCAAAATGCAGATGTACTGGCAAAAAAAAACTAATTAGTAGGTGTGTAAATACGTTCATTGTACAGTGTTGAACCGAAAAACTCCCGGGATGGATTCCTGACTGGAAATGGAGGTTAAATCTAGCAGACCATGCTGAAGGGCCTCTGCCTCCTATTCAGTGTCTGGGGAAGATGTTGACGAGCCGTCGCGAACTGTAATATGGAAATAGGGTGGTGCTCCTTCATTCATAAACCGCATAACCTATCGTACTGCGAAGATCACGTTCTCAAGCATCCCAAGCAGAGTATTCCACAGGAAGTCCAAATACATTCCTCCATCGAGGCGTTGTGGAATAATAACCAGTCGAAGTATGTGGTCACCAAGAATCCCTACCCCACGTTGATGCTGAACCGATGCTGATGAGATGCCTCAACTGGTCCTTGAGGATTGTCTGTAGCCCACAGATGACGATTACACAGATTGATGATGCTAATTCTGCTAAAGACTGTTTCGTTGGTAAAGAGGACTGATGGCAGAAAACCCTTAACTGTGATATTCTGGTGCAAAAACAATCGACAAAATCCTTCCCATAGAGGGAAATCCGTTGCTGACAATCGTTGTACTCATTGCAGGTAATAGGGATAGTAGTGGTTGTCATGCAGGGTCACATAATCATACTTTGGCTTATACCATGTTGGCTGGCCACTTTCCTGGAGCTTGTACTAGAGTTCGTATCAATATCCTACAGACCCCAGTCCCCTAAATCTGGTGTATGCACTCCGCAGCCTCCTTGCTGTTCGTCTGTATGAAACGACCCATGATCACACAAACGCCCAAAAATGGCTTGAAACGTTGTGTGATGTGGTTGTTGTCTGTGTGGATACTTGTTTTGGTAGAGCCATGCTGGCCCTCGACCGTTTCCATCTCCTTGGCCATACACAAACACCATCTCGGCTTGTTCCCGACAGGAATACCGGACCATTCTGCTGCGTACAGTACCCTGTGTCAATAGCCTGCAACACACAAGGAACACACGGCACATGGTCAAAGGAACTTTCATTCGTCAATGGCATCTACCATGGCAACGATGCTTTTCTGGATACATGTTCATAGGACATTTTCTCCTCCACTACTAGTCAGGAATCTGTCCATGCAGTTCGTCGATTTTACGAGTATTAAAGTTCACTCACCTTGTATACATTAAGAGATGGAAAAGAGCCACCGTGGTACAACAACCGAGTTAGAAAACTGATGCGGAAGCAAAGGGAACTTCACAGCAAACATAAACATAGCCAAAGCCTTGCAGACGAAAAAAAATTACGCGAAGCGAAATGTAGTGTGAGGAGGGCTATGCGAGAGGCGTTCAATGAATTCGAAAGTAAAGTTCTATGTACTGACTTGTCAGAAAATCCTAAGAAATTTTGGTCTTATGTCAAAGCGGTAGGTGGATCAGAACAAAATGTCCAGACACTCTGTGACCAAAATGGTACTGAAACAGAGGATGATAGACTAAGGCCGAAATACTAAATGTCTTTTTCCAAAGCTGTTTCACAGAGGAAGACTGCACTGTAGTTCCTTCTCTAGATTGTCGCACAGATGACAAAATGGTAGATATCGAAATAGACGATAGAGGGATAGAAAAACAATTAAAATCACTCAAAAGAGGAAAGGCCGCTGTACCTGATGGGATACCAGTTCGATTTTACACAGAGTACGCGAAGGAACTTGCCCCCCTTCTTGCAGCGGTGTACCGTAGGTCTCTAGAAGAGCGTAGCGTTCCAAAGGATTGGAAAAGGGTACAGGTCATCCCCGTTTTCAAGAAGGGACGTCGAACAGATGTGCAGAACTATAGACCTATATCTCTAACGTCAATCAGTTGTATAATTTTGGAACACGTATTATGTTCGAGTATAAAGACTTTTCTGGAGACTAGAAATCTACTCTGTAGGAATCAGCATGGGTTTCGAAAAAGACGGTCGTGTGAAACCCAGCTCGCGCTATTCGTGACTCAGAGGGCCATAGACACGGGTTCACAGGTAGATGCCGTGTTTCTTGACTTCCGCAAGGCCTTCGATACAGTTCCCCACAGTCGTTTAATGAACAAAGTAAGAGCATATGGACTATCAGACCAATTGTGTGATTGGATTGAAGAGTTCCTAGATAAAAGAACGCAGCATGTCATTCTCAATGGAGAGAAGTCTTCCGAAGTAAGAGTGATTTCAGGTGTGCCGCATGGGAGTGTCATAGGACCGTTGCTATTCCCAATATACATAAATGACCTTGTGGATAACATCGGAAGTTCACTGAGGCTTTTTGAAGGTGATGCTGTGGTGTGTCGAGAGGTTGTAACAATGGAAAATTGTACTGAAATGCTGGAGGATCTGCAGCGAATTGACGCATGATGCAGGGAATGGCAATTCAATCTCAATGTAGAAAAGTGTAATGTGCTGCGAATACATAGAAAGATAGATCCCTTATCATTTAGCAACAAAATAGCAGGTCAGCAACTGGACTCAGTTAATTCCATAAATTATCTGGGAGTACGCATTAGGAGTGATTTAAAATGGAATGATCATATAAAGTTGATCGTCGGTAAAGCTGATGCCACACTGAGATTCATTGGAAGCATCCTAAGGAAATGCAATCCGAACACAAAGGAAGTAGGTTACAGTACGCTTGTTCGCCCACTGCTTGAATACTGCTCAGCAGTGTGGGATCCGTACCAGATAGGTTTGATAGAAGAGATAGAGAAGACCCAACGGAAAGCAGCGCGCTTCGTTACAGGATAATTTAGTAATCGCGAAAGCGTTACAGAGATGATAGATAAAGTCCAGTGGAAGACTCTGCAGGAGAGACGCTCAGTAGCTCGGTACGGGCTTTTGTTAAAGTTTCGAGAACATACCTTCACCGAAGAGTCAAGCAGTATATTGCTCCATCCTACGTATATCTCGCGAAGAGACCATGAGGATAAAATCAGAGAGATTAGAGCCCACACAGAAGCATACCGACAATCCTTCTTTCCACGAACAATACGTGACTGGAATAGAAGGGAGAACCGATAGAGGTACTCAGGGTACCCTCCGCAACACACCGTCAGGTGGTTTGCGGAGTATGGATGTAGATGTAGATGTAGATGTATAAATATTGAGTGTTAAGTGTTAATTGCTGCAGAACCACTGACATCCATATGTGCTGCAGTGAGACGCAGAGTTGAAAAGGAACAAGAATGGCGAGCTCAGGCACTTTGGAAATACGAATTAACGACGTTGTAGAATAGTCTGCAAAGTGTTGGTGGATACTAAAGCAAGATATTTTGACATTACGCTATGTATGTGAGTTCTGCCAAAAAAGTTCGTCCTCTGGACAAATTGTGCATGACAACTTAAAATTTATAGTCATTATTAGCATAATTAATGATTCCTCTCAACTTAAATATGTTAAGCAACACAACTGGAAACAGAATATTATATATTTTCTGTAATTAGCTACAACTGTAGCTGATTTGTCACATAAATGTCCACTGTAGGTACGAGATCGAAAACACTGTTATGAGGAAACGCATCTTACACTGCCTTCTGTGTGGATGTACAGTCGTGCTCAAAAGTGTCCGAACGACCTGATTTCCATTTCGCCTGATTTGAATACAAGCCACATAGCGCAGCTGTCTAGCAGGTCCTCTAATCTCCCCTTGGTACAGTCGTTTCACTATTGAAAATGGTTCCAACAAGTCACCACTAGAAAACACTGCTCTGTATCGCAATAACTCAAGATGTAAAGTAATACCAATGTACTACAAACATCAGGGAACATCTTATCACAGATAAGACGGTTCTTCAGGGTTGTAAGCTCACATTTAGTACAATAAATGACATACATGAAATGTTACCACTCTCATTATTACGTCAGATAGATAATTCACGTAGTAAGTTCGTCGTATTCATGATTTCCCCTTCAAAAAAACATACCGTACTTATTATTTAACACAAAATGATATTAAAAATTTAAGTTATTCACGAGCAGCTAGTTGAGAATATGTATGAACTTCAAATGACACGACGAACCGTCTCGTTCTGCCTATGGATTCAAACCCAAGTCATGCAGACTAAGCAAAGACTTCGTGACTGACGGAAACTAAGAGTCATTCCTGACTAGGCATACATAGAGTGATGTACCTCGATTTTAGACAGTATCAGTTAGCAAATATCAACTTTAAATTACATAACGTAAACATTGTTAACGGACGCGAATTCCTACCCAGCATCTATTGAACTTGTTAACGAACTACGAGAGATGTTAAATATTGCTTCTTCACAAGTTACTTACTTGAAAGGCCGTGAGGTAAAGCTTTGTGTTGGACAGGGATTCGAACCCAGAACCTAATTGGATTGTCATCGAAGCTCAATCAACTGTGACATATCGGATATTCTCGGCAGTAGCTAGATGTTTTAACTGAAATGACGAGACGAAACATTAATTTTTTCTTTCCCAGGACTCCAACCTGGCACCTATCGCTGTTATATTCTAGAGTAAACGAAAGTTAAAAATGGGTTTGTTACACCAGCAGCGACATGTGAGCATGTTTGAACTAGAAATAATATGACGAAGAGTTAATTGCTGACTGTGAATCGAGCCCCACCCATATCGTTGTTGACTGCACACAAAGAGACGTCAGCTACAGAATTTTTCTCCACCTGCAGCTCTGAACAACATCTTTGAATTTACAATGATTTCGCAAACAGTTCTGTGTCTCACTGGGACTCAAAAACGTCAGATACCGTTAGTGTTGACAGCGAAAGAAAATACATTAAAAATCAAAATTATTGCCCACCAGCAGAGAGGTGTTCTCATGCTAGAGCTTGATAATACATAATTAAAGCGTTAGTGCCGGGCCAGGATTCTAACCCTTTCACGCGCAATATGTGCAGATGTTGAGGAATCTGCAGTTTTGAATAAAAAACAAATTGCAGTCGAGCTGTATTGACACGAAGGGGTAGAATTCAGCGTTACGGGCGGTCTGAGTTGCATTCCCAGATCAGAACCAATTTTATCGACATACAGAAGCTCAAATAAAAGATGGAATAAGTGTCCTGTGACCCTACATAGCGTTTGTTTCGTCACTAGAAATAAATAACTAGTATACGAAAGGTTACTGTTGATAGAGTTTCTACGTGTCGCACTCCTGACTTTATTGTGGTTCAACCTGACGTCTACTTGGTAGAGAAGGAATATCATGCTTAACATGAATGTTAGACTACAATGCCATTATACCTTCTTCACTTGGCGTTGGCAGAAGAGAACAGAACCTGTCTCTCTTTATCAAAAATCATCAGCAGAAGTTGGAATCGAACCCAGACCATAAGTACATGAACCTAGCATCAACCCAAGAGATCACCAACTTCTCTTCTCTATCACCCATTTTTCGATCATAACAATGTTGCCCCACACTGGATGAGAATTGTGACACACAGACTCCCTGTAGTGGTTTGCAGCATCTTCAGTACATTCATTTACTTGGTTGACCGAATCGCCATGAACTAATTGCCTCGGCTACCCAGTGCATGCATTGGACTCTATTTTGTAATCACCGAAATAAAATCACGTAACTGACACCTACACAGAACTGCCAACAGTGATGGATGCATGAATTTAAACAGAAAGTGTTTCTTTCGACTTGAGCTAATCTATTGCGCTATCTGTTTGTTAAAAACGTCGTGCAGTGCAAAAGAAAAGCTGTAACTGTCTGTTTCTCAGAAGTCTAGATCTGGCCATATGCATTATCTCACAGCACTGTGCA
Organism: Schistocerca nitens; assembly: GCF_023898315.1. Lineage (NCBI taxonomy): Eukaryota > Metazoa > Arthropoda > Insecta > Orthoptera > Acrididae > Schistocerca > Schistocerca nitens. The sequence continues at coordinate 702,513,693 of NC_064617.1, read as the reverse complement.
ATGCGCAAGTTCTGGAGGAATTGTTCTTGAGTTCTGGAGGTTCTGTAGCTATGTGTCAGCTAGTAGCGTAACGGTAAGTGTCGCGCACTGTTGATAAGACGTCGCGAGTTGGGTACATTCATTGCTACATTTTTTTAAAACAGCATACTGCTGTCTGCTGAAGTTGTCGATCTAATGGAACTTTGAACATAATTCCCTTCACTTCTCAACCCAAAATAGTCGCATGTGGAAAAAGGGCTAACTTCTGCGACATTTTGTTCTTTTCAGGTTTAATAGATGGCCAGGCTGCAGTTGCATCTCGAAACTTTTGTATTATGTATGGGGAGAGCGCATCGTGCCAAAATACGTCAGAAAAATATTTTCTACATTAGCTGTCGTGTGGCAGTGGCATTTTATTCTTCATAAAACCTTGTTTGACAGCTTTAACTCAGAACAAGTCTTCTACATGCATGTAATCAATAAACTGCATGTGCATTGTCAGAGTGTTACACATAACATCAGATAATTCGCATATATCGTTGATACTTAATTTCTCTCTCATGTTAACTATTGTTTTAACAACATTCAAAGAAACCGTACGAAAATGGTGCACTGTATTATAAGGAATGAAATAAAACTACCCACGATAACCTTACGACGAAAGTCTGTTTCAATAAAACTGAGAATCTGTACACAAGCGTGCCTCTATCGGCACGAATTAGTGAAATACTAATCACTTAGATTTCGATTAGGTCTGTGTTTGATTGGTATGCTGTGTCATACTCAAGTGGTATGCAAATGTGGCATTTCATAAATAAAGTTATGTATTCCTAGAAACCCAAAATTTGTTTCTCAGCAGCGGAAAGAGGCGTTACCTGTTGTGCAGCATTGTAAGTTTTTCACCATTGCACTATGAGCCGAAAGTATTGTCTTGCAATTTCCTTATCGATGTGTGATCTGACTGCTTGTAGCTCTTTTACAGAAGGGATAAAAACGTTATAGTCAGCAATACTGGAACCGCAAACCATAACAGACGCGTTCTCTCAGGTTAGCACTTTCCACAGAGCTAGGGGAGAGGCATACGTGTAGATCTTCTCTTACGAGATCAGTAGTGGCTAGAACTCGGAAACCGCTATTTAAAGGACGAGATCAGATGCGATTTTCACGTACAACGACTTTCCTGGGCTGAAAACCGTAAATTTACAATATTTTGTTACAGCTCAAGCGTTAATAATAACTCAGATTATTCATTGGAAATGACAGGAAAAATCAAGTGAACTTTGAGGCTTAATTCCGTGCACACCAGGAAGTAACTCGTCGATCACAGAGTTGCCAAATACACCTTGCCTTGTTGCCAAATCTCAGTTACATTACCAGCAGGAAGAAGACGTACCGATGTGATCCTACAGTGGACTGGGAAGTGAACATAGCTGACGTCTCAAAGACGCGGCTGTTACGGCCTGGAATACGTAATCCGTCTGATTCACATTTCTGTAACGGGGTTTAGGGACTGGAGCGTAGTTACTAATAATACTCAGAACTTACCGCAAACTAAGCTTCATAAATCAGTAACTCTCATATTTGTTTTTATATATCTTTCGTAAGTGTACTCAAAACTAAGAAAATCGTTGACGGATGTTTTCGTGCCTCGCCGATAGTCGAGCACAACAAACAAATAAAAATAAGAAAAGACTGTGTGTGTGTGTGTGTGTGTGTGTGAGAGAGAGAGAGAGAGAGAGAGAGAGAGAGAGAGAGAGAGAGAGAGAGAGAAAAGAGACAGAGAGATAAAAATAAAAAAATGAGAGAGAGAGAGAGTAAAAAATTGTTGCAAAGAAACTGAATCATGGTATGTAAAGAAACCTTTCATTAAAATGACACGTTCTACGTCATTACGAAATGTCGTATTCATGATCTATGGAACAAGTATTAATCTAATCTAATCTAATTATAACATATTGCTGACTAGTCATGAAGAGGCACGAATTACAGAAATTTTCGCCAATATCAGTAACCAAATCTAAACGTGAAAAAAAAAAGACAACAGTTTTTGTAATAAACCGGGACTCCTTTAAAGACCCTTTCGTCCCTGTTAACTAACCACGAAAGATGTGTGATATACCTCCGTTCAGAAGGAACAAAGTGTTCATGCATTTAAAGATGAAGCGCATGATGTGAAGTTCTGTGACGGAGATACGAACTCAGCACGCAATCGGATTGTTAACTAAATAAAATAAAATGTTACGTATCGGTTTTTCTTACCAGCTGCTAGATGTTTGAATCTAAAATAAGGATACAAATTTTTGTGCCTGAGCGACAATCGAACCGTACACCCACCGCCTTATTTATCATCCACAAACATAGCTTAAATAACACTTGCTCACTCACCAACAGTAACATGTGTGCGTGTTTGACCAGAAATAACGACTCCTATTGCGATTGTTGGCAACACATGAACAGACATAAAAAATGCACGTTAATTTTCACTAGCAGACTGGTATGCACGTGATAGGGCTTGAAATGAAATTATGAATATTTTTGTACTGGATCAGGATCCGGACCCACATACTCGCCTTTGGAGGAGACCTAGAGAAGATTGCAGTCTTGGGAAAAGGAACGAAATGATTGAACTATACTGTTCCGAGAGATTCAGATCCTCGAAAGATGAGATACGAATTCGAATCACAGTCCACCACCAAATTTTTCAACGTCTCTAGTTCAATCAAGTACAAGAAAAATAAGAGCCCTGTTCCTTTAAATGGCTATCGTTTCATCAAATCAAATAAAATTATCTAATGTAAGTAAGTTTACTGGAGACAGTATTTCTGTTTACCATGACTTCTGCCTATGTCATTTCCCTACGCAAACCGGCTCTGCCTAATTGGTAATGAAGGAACTTGATGTTTAATGCGCATTCTGGATTATAACGTCTTTCTCTTGAGGTTACCAGAGGTAAAGTAAATCTGTTTGTGCCTCTTAAAAGTAAATGCCTGAACCCACGCATTGCACTTGTCACAGTTCGTTCCACCAGACCATTGTGGCCACATTTCCCAGCCCCAGGAGTGTGCTGTAATGGATGATGTGCTTAGCTTACAAAACTAGTCACGGTGGAAAAAATGCGAGTCTATTAAATGCTTAAGTAGAAGCAATATTCTGACGTGGAGATTATGCTATTCTCATGGCAGCAGGATGTAAAGACTCTTTTAGGCATCATAGCTTCGATGTAAAGCCATTTTGAAATATTCACTAATTCAGCAAATTTCTTAGTTCGAGAAATCCACTGTGAAGTGTGAAGTTACCGGATAATTCGATTATTACCGTCATTTTTACTATCATTTTCTTCATATCGTTGCTGGAACAAATGTGCTTGGAGATCATTTAATGCCTTTTGGTCATTATAGAAGTAGTTGCCCAAGAAGAGGTTCTTTCCCTGTCTACGGAGTCCTTTTCATGTTCATATCAAACATCAGCAATTACTCGCAGATTACATTAAAACTAAAGTAATTGATGAATCCATTACTTGATAACAAAAACGCGCTGCCTTTCTTAATTTACTTGCGCCTAGAAATGGCTGTCGAATACTGCCAAACCAAAAGCCAATGGGTCTTACTGCCGTCCGTTATACGTCGCTGTCAGTTCTTCCACAAGATTTGGTCGACGTGACCTGTTTCAAGTTGTGTATGGCAGAGAATGTTTTAGAAAAACAATTGTTTTCCTTTGCAATAAACAGAAAGATTTTCATTGTAAGCTATCCAAGTTCAAAATTTTCGCATTATTAGTTCAGAGCCGGCCGCTGGTGGCCGAGCGGTTCTGGCGCTACAGTCTGGAACCGCGCGACCGCTACGGTCGCAGGTTCGAATCCTGCCTCGGGAATGGATGTGTGTGTTGTCCTTAGGTTAGTTAGGTTTAAGTAGTTCTAAGTTCTAGGGGACTTATGACCTCAGCAGTTGAGTCCCATAGTGCTCAGAGCCATTTGAACCATTAGTTCAGATTAAATATTCAATTCTATAATGTAGGAAAGTATTTCACAGTTGCAAAACCCGCATCCGACTCATTGACCTTATTCTTAGTCACTGACCATAAATTCTAGCTCAGAGTGGCACCAGTTCAAGTAACCTAATGTATCGAAGACTGTTTGCCAGTGCTCTTTTTCACTGGAAAATATGCAATTCACTCATTGGGCTCAATAGTACACTGTAACAATAATTTCTGTGTGTATGCAATGCATGCGGATTGTGGAATTTAGTGGTGCTGTCTCTTCCACTTCTGCATACAATATGCCTGACATAAACGGGCCCTTTATCATAACAGGCCCTGGGCAGTGCAACATCATTCTGACAACAGTAATGTGCTTATAGTGACAGCCTCACTGTTAGTTTTAGCTGATTTTGTTATCATTTAAATAAAACAACATGACCTTCCAGTGGGAGACATTTCGTCCCCCTTTTCCTTGTGTGAAATTTGTCAGAAAGCTTTTTTCCTTCCATCCAGCGAAATGCGGCAGAGTACAGCCAGTAAACGTTTCACAAACCACGATTTAGTGCCGTTAACACGATTTCTTTAAACATTGTCGTAGCTGAAGGAATTTAGTTTCTTCTTAAATCGTATTATGCAGCAACGTTCACAGATATCTCAAATAGGAAAAGCTCTTTATCCAGGGACAAAAGTTGTAAAACAATCTTCCCACAGTTTGAGTCAGGTCGACCTTTTCGTCTTATAGCACTGCATAAGTATTTTGTCTAAGAGGTATCACAATTAGTGTTCCTGTAGCTGTGGGAATCATTGGGTGAAAACGAGTTTAACGCCAATGGGTACAGTCAATGGGTACAGTACTGCTAAATATTCAAAATGATTATCAACCTGTCTGAGTTCATCCACAAACAGAGGCGTATTTATAATACGGTAGCTCGACTGTGTATCCTTGTCTTCCTGGAGTTGTCATTACACACACGTATACAATACTATGAATACTTCGAATGCTGTAGCTAACGTTGCTCTCATAAAATAATTTTGTTTTGCTAATTTTTCTGGGTGTTCAGCGTGCAATATGTGTTGTAAATACAGTCTTAAACAAAAAAATTGTCCGTTAGGTGGACAATACAATCGTGCTGCCATCAGAATTCTACGTTTATATATGCTCGATCTGGCTACATTGTAGACTGCGTCACTTCCTGGAGGAAGTCTTGAGTGCAGTCTGAGTGCATCACTTTCCACTCCGACTGTAATCTTGAGGTAAAACGCAGGACTAGCTAATACGACATCTGGCAACCGAGAGCACACGTCGACATAATTTTTATCGCCACTTTCCTCTCGGTGCTGAAGCTATGAGTGTATTTCAAGCGAATCTACAAAATATTTTGCTTTCTGTCACATTGGTAGTAACAGTTTGCTTCAACAATATTTTAGCGAGAGATTTCTTGGCCGACTATCCGCCTCTGAACACCGCATGCGTCTGAGCTCTCTGTGACCCGTTTTCTGCCTAGCGCCGGGGGCTGAGGCACTGCGCTGCCTTCTGCCGGCAACGTCTGGTCCACTCCTCACTCTCGACGATAATGAAATGCTTTATTGTTGTTGAGTGGTGACCCACAAAATCTGTCTAGAATTTGTGTTTCACACTCTATTACAACGGAGACACAAAACCGTTTTTATTTGGTGAGTATTTTATTACACTAGTATGCAATACATCAATGTGGCACAGATTTAATTTCATTGTGATCCAGTGCGCTATAATTAAAGTGTCATATCCTGCTCTTTTTCCTTTCACAAGAGATTCTTCAAATAGTTTTTTTTTCATGGATTCATATGTGTTAGTCTTGGCACAGAGAGTAAATGCAGTGTAATGTGTTTGGTTCCTTTCTTTGATTCCCTCTGGTAAATGGATGCAAAATATAGTGTCAATACCTTTCTGAACCTGCTACATAGCTACTCAGGCATATTACTTGTTTTGAGGTCTATACATTAATTAATGGAGAAGTGAAGGCTGTTCAGAAGTGATATTTAAAATATTCAATTGGATTTAAGGCTACAAAATTGCCCATATTTGAAGCAACCAACTAGAGAAAAAGTAAGACGCTAGAGCCGCTGTTAGTAAATGTCTGCAGAGAGTTCCTAACTGCTATTGTGGAAATTTAGCATAGAGGCCCTACAGTAATCAAGAGCTTCATTCCATTCATACTTATCACCCTGGCATGTGAGTCTTATGTGAAGAACAAGATTGAAATTCGTATCGTTGACGGTCGATTCGAATTTCTTCAGAGACGCTTGTATTGTGAAGCAGCTTGACAGTCAGAAAGCCCAGATCTATGACCATTAACGCAACTTACTGGGTCGAGCTACGAAGAGGACTTGAAGTGTAAAGGTTTTTCTTCCGATTTCGTTACAGAATTTTTTCTGGAAATTCGTAGCTCCATAAAATAAATCAGAAAAAAAAGCTCGCACCCGCTGGCTCCTACTACGGTTAGAACTGACGATTCACTGAGCCGTTGCGACACAAGACACGGGCTGTACCACGGGGCTACGGACACACTGCTGCGAGCAGTGCACCGTCATCATGGTATTGATCGCTCAGCCTCATAACACATCGTGAAAGATAATAAAAGTTGTCACTTATGTGAAGAACAGCATTTCTTTAGCCAAAAAAATTGAATTTTCAGTCTAAGTGTCTTAGTTTACATGAGGATTATATAGCACGAGTCATTCAAATTGAAAGGGAATATCAAGTGAATTTAGCGAGTCAGTTCAGTACCATACGTGGAAGTGATTGCACTGTCACAGTGTTGCCAAATGTTTGTGACGGTGTTGCCAATTCTCAGCTGTGCTAGGAACAGCTCTGTAGCGGTATGTGAGGAGAATCCCATGCTCATGTCATAGCAGGATACGGAGAGGAGGCGTATGGTTTGGTTAATATGCAGCGTTTTCTCCTACCAGTTGTGTCAAACATTCAGGTGTATAATCTTCCATAACGATTACAGTTTCCCACAAAACATATACAAATAAAACACTTACCTTGTTACTTTGTGACGAAAGATTATTTCAGTACAATAAAAAGTTTTTGGAAATAAACTTTGCCCACCTGTCACAAAAAGTAAGATAACGAACACTATGCACCTCGAAATCGATTGCATCTATGTGCAGTCTTGTGATCATACGGGTAGAATTTCATGAATTGAACGAGAATGTGGAAAAATGTTGGTGCGAATGGAAGCTGTAAGAAACACAGTTAACTAATTATTCTGTGCCATGTAATAATCAATTCATTCGAAAATTCAGAAGAGAAGAAACTAAAAATCATGCCCATTAAGACAGAAAGTAAAGTGCAGATCAGCGCTTTTTCATGGGATGCCGGTGATGCAGGCAATAATACCCCACTATTTCTACCGACTTAACACCATGACGAAGGACAAATTGGCGTCTCACTGTATTTTGATTATAATTCGTTAGCCTTCTTGCGACCTCGTTCTAATACCTCGTGGGAGCAGGCATAATTTATTGCTTTTTGAACACCGAACAGTAACACACAAAGATAGTAGATGGAAGGATACAAAGAAACAATCAGACTCATGGGTGTGGATCCACTTCATCATTAGAAGACTAAACAAGAGGGAAACATTATGAAAGCAATGCATACGCTGATTTGTATACATTCTTTGTATAGATCGGAAGAAGAAAAAGCGCAGATCTTCACAGTGCCCGCATCTGCCCTTTAGTTTCTGTCCACACCCATGAGTCTGATTGTTTCTTTGTATCCTCCCATCTACTAAAATTAGATTTGAGACCAATGATAGCTACAGCGTTCGAAGTATTCATATTATTATATACGTGTGTTTAAAGGTCTTCTAATGCCCACTCAAAGAAGACAAGGATACACAGTCTAGCTACAGTATTATACTCGTAAATACGCCTCAGTTTGTGGATGAACTCAGACTTACGTTGATATTCATTCTGAAAATTTGGCAGTACAGCATACCAATCAAACAAAGACCTAATCGTAATCTAAGTGATTAGTATTTTACTAATTCGTGCCGATAGAGGCACGCTTGTGTACAGATACTTAGTTTTATTGAAACAAACTTTCGTCGTAAGATTATCGTGGGTAGTTTTATTTCATTCCTTATAATAAAGAGCACAATTTTTGTACGGTTTCTTTCAGTGTTGTTAAAACTTTAGTTAACATGAGAGAGAAATTAATCATGCACGATATATGCGAATTCTCTGATGTTATCTGTAACAGTCTGACATTGCACATGCAGTTTATTGATTACATGCATGTAGAAAACTTGTTCTGAGTTAAAGCTGTCAAACAAGGTTTTATGAAGAATAAAATGCCACTGCCACACGACAGCTAATGTAGAAAATATTTTTCTGACGTATTTTGGCACGATGCGCTCTCCCCATACATAATACAAAAGTTTCGAGATGCAACTGCAGCCTGGCCATCTATTAAACCTGAAAAGAACAAAATGTCGCAGAAGTTAGCCCTTTTTCCACATGCGACTATTTTGGGTTGAGAAGTGAAGGGAATTATGTTCAAAGTTCCATTAGATCGACAACTTCAGCAGACAGCAGTATGCTGTTTTAAAAAAATGTAGCAATGAATGTACCCAACTCGCGACGTCTTATCAACAGTGCGCGACACTTACCGTTACGCTACTAGCTGACACATAGCTACAGAACCTCCAGAACTCAAGAACAATTCCTCCAGAACTTGCGCATTGCACAGTGCTGTGAGATAATGCATATGGCCGGATCTAGACTTCTGAGAGACAGACAGTTACAGCTTTTCTATTGCACTGCACGGCGTTTTTAACAAACAGATAGCGCAATAGAGTAGCTCAAGTCGAAAGGAACACTTCCTGTTTAAATTTTTGCATCCATCACTTTTGGCAGTTCTGTGTAGGTGTCAGTTACGTGATTTTATTTCGGTGATTACAAAATAGAGTCCAATGTATGCACTGGGTGGCCGAGGCAATTAGTTCATGGCGATTCGGTCAACCAAGTAAATGAATGTACTGAAGATGCTGCAAACCACTACAGGGAGTCTGTGTGTCACAATTCTCATCCAGTGTGGCGCAACATTGTTATGATCGAAAAATGGGTGATAGAGAAGAGAAGTTGGTGATCTCTTGGGTTGATGCTAGGTTCATGTACTTATGGTCTGGGTTCGATTCCAACTTCTGCTGATGATTTTTGATAAAGAGAGACAGGTTCTGTTCTCTTCTGCCAACGCCAAGTGAAGAAGGTATAATGGCATTGTAGTCTGACATTCATGTTAAGCATGATATTCCTTCTCTACCAAGTAGACGTCAGGTTGAACCACAATAAAGTCAGGAGTCGCGACACGTAGAAACTCTATCAACAGTAACCTTTCGTATACTAGTTATTTATTTCTAGTGACGAAACAAACGCTATGTAGGGTCACAGGACACTTATTCCATCTTTTATTTGAGCTTCTGTATGTCGATAAAATTGGTTCTGATCTGGGAATGCAACTCAGACGGCCCTTAACGCGGAATTTGATCCCTTCGTGACAATACAGCTCGACTGTAAAATATGGTACAACAGACAAAAATGAAAGCTTAAGGAAACTACGTAGAATTAGCTCTGTGACAGTAAGATAACACATCCCTTTTGAGTAAGTGCCTGACTGCCTTTAACAGACATTAAGATAACACATCCCTTTTGAGTAAGTGCCTTACTGCCTTTAACACAGTTAGGAGCACTACCTCGACTATAAAGAAAGACAGACTTGTACTACCCAACAGAGTCTACGCATTGTCTGTAAGCACAACAAAACACTCTAGGTGTCTTTTTGTATGCGAGTTGTCACCTCCAAGAGTACATCACACTCCACCTAGTCGACTTTACAGAACACCAAACCAAAATGTTAAAGCCAGAAGATACCTCAGCAAGCACTCGCTGTAATGTATCGTGTCGTAGTGCAATTTTGTTGTGACAAGATAAGTTACGGAGCAATCGGTAAGACTGACTCCAGATTTCAGAACATATACTTTGTTCAAATAGCAGGAAATACCTTGAAGAAGAAAAACGTAATCCGTTCCACACGTTCGAAGTCACTTAGCGCCAGCGTAATGGAAATATTGAGGGCAAATTAAACAGTGCAAACTGCGCCACTTTTCATTAGTGGTACGTTAGAATCCCGTGGAGCTTACGGCTGCGAAGAAGACTCTGACCAATATTTTAGACATTCCGGTCAGTCAAGAAACATATGTCGGCCGCGGATCTGGACGTTGCCTACCATCGGCGTGCATATATTCTTTCTGATATCGGTTTAGCGCGGTGGACCTGTAGCAAATTTACACATATAGCGTTATCCGATGTAGCGTTAGAACACTAGGCTAGCGCATCGAAAAGCAGTGTCATACTTATAAGCTCTTAATAGGTGATGCGTTAAATCTACTCCATACATTGACTCCTCTAGGGATTTATAATTTTGCCAGCAAGACAGCCAGATCTCTAGAGACGTACAGCTACTCTTAGCATTCCTTGATTTTAGCCTTATTCTTAAACCTGGCAAAGAAAACCGTAAAACTGCGCATGGTTCCCACAATTACCATCTTAACCAGTCTTGTCTCTATAGCGAATATCAGAACCCAATAACGTAAATGAGAAATCACTATCCACGTAAACGAACTTAGAGTTCTGCACGGAAATTCCGCAACACATAGCCCGTCATAAACTCATTCCAGTCTTTAACAAATGCTCTTGTATAGCATATACATCCCGTACTAAATTTTAAATGTGCACCACACATTTCCTTCTTTAACATTATAGAATTTCCTTACCTAATTGCTCTTGACAATTTACAGAAACGCAGAGCAGCTGTTCCGTAAGGTATTCATTAACTGACGCTACTTGGAAGTGATTGGCACAGAATCCAACAAACCACGTTGAAAAAAAATTGTTTGTTAGTCTTTGCACATGGTCAGACACAAGATCCATTCTGTTCACAACTATGAAATTCTTTTCTAGCGTAAACTGCTCAACATTCGTTCGCTTACTAAACTGCTATTCTGTGCGTAGGTCTAGATCTATGATACACTACTGACCATTAAAATTGCTACACCAAGAAGAAATGCAGATGATAAACGGGTATTCATTGGACAAATATATTATAGTAGGACTGACGTGTGATTACATTTTCACGCAATTTGGGTGCATAGATCCTGAGAAATCAGTACCCAGAACAACCACCTCTGGCCGTAATAACGGCCTTGAGACGCCTGGGCATTGAGTCAAACAGAGCTTGGATGGCGTGTACAGGTACAGCTGCCCGTGCATCTTCAACACGATACCATAGTTTTTCAATTGGTGAGCGATCTCGAGTATGTGCTGGCCAGGGCAGCAGTCGAACATTTTCTGTATCCAGAAAGGCCCGTACAGGACCTGCCACATGCGGTCGTGCATTATCCTGCTGAAATGTAGGGTTTCGCAGAGATCGAATGAAGGATAGAGCCACGGGTCGTAACACATCTGAAATGTAACGTCCACTGTTCAAATTGCCGTCATTGCGAACAAGAGGTGACCGAGACGTGTAACCAAGGGCACCCAATACCATCACGCCAGGTGATACGCCAGTATGGCGATGACGAATACACGCTTCCAATGTGTGTTCACCGCGATGTCGCCAAACACGGATCCGACCATCATGATGCTGTAAACAGAACCCGGATTCATCCGAAAAAATTACGTTTTGCCATCCGTGCACCCAGGTTCGTCGTTGAGTATACCATCACTGGCGCTCCTGTCTGTGATGCAGCGTCAAGGGTAACCGCAGCCTTGGTCTCCGAGCTGATAGTCCGTGCTGCTGCAAACGTCGTCGAACTGTTAGTGCAGATGGTTGTTGTCTTGCAAACGTCCCCATCTGTTGACTCAGGGATCGAGACGTGGCTGCACGATCCGTTACAGCCTTGTGGATAAGATGCCTTTCATCTCGACTGCTAGCGATACGAGGCCGTTTGGGTCCATCACGGCGTTCCGTATTACCCTCCTGTACCCACCGATTCCATATTCTGCTAACAGTCATTGGATCTAGACCAATGCGAGCAGCAATCTCGCGATACATTAAACCGCAATCGCAATAGGCTACAATCCGACCTTTAAAAAAGTCGGAAACGTGTTGGTACGCATCTCTCCTCCTTACACGAGGCATCACAACAACGTTTCACGAGGAAACGCCGGTCAACTGCTTTTTTTGTATGAGAAATCGGTTGGAAACTTTCCTAATGTCAGCACGTTGTAGGTGTCGCCACCGGCGCCTATCTTGTGTGAATGCTCTGAAAAGCTAATCATTTGCATATCACCGCATCTTCTTCCTGTCGGTTAAATTTCGCGTCTGTAGCACGTCATCTTCGTGGTGTAGCAATTTTAATGGCCAGTAGTGTATATACTCTGCTCGCAGAATTTGAGCTGCATCGTAAATGGGGTATTTTCATGAATACCTCAGCACACTGTGAATCCAGTAATAACTCTACGACAGCAATATGACACTGCTTTACGAGCTTTATCTCCTTCCTTTCCAATGCAGCCGTAAACAGCTTACTCAGTAGCACTACTCAGTACGCGTGAGTACATGACTGTAAGTGCCGTCTTCGTGAAACTTTAGAGAATAAAAGGAGGCTTGGTTGTTGCAAATGACCAGTCTCCTACGGTAGTGGAAAGTGTCAGCGTGGACTCATTCAGCGTGCTAAGCATCCCTCCCACTGATATTAATAAGAGAAGACCAAATTAATGCACGCTTTGATTTAAGTTTATTGTTGCCGAACCTGCGCAATCTCGTTAATGATATCTGCAAAATAAATTACACCGAAAATGGTACGTTCCTTAGACAGAAGAATTTAAATGAGTTTTCACCTATTACAGAACCATTTTGTGGCAATATTATGGTGATTAAATCTGCTATCAAGTGGATTGTCAAGGGGAACTAGACAAGGAATGATCTCTTTTTAATGGAGCATTTATTAACGGCCGGAATGAGTTGCTGATTAGCTATTTGTTACGGAATTTCCGTTCAGGACTTTAAGTCAGTCTATGTGAAAATCGATTCGCCATCTACGTTACGCGGGCAGATACTTGCCACAGACTTAAGACCAGATAAGATGATACTTGGGACCATGTGTATTTTTTGTGGTTTTCTTTGCTAGGGTTAAGAATAAGGATAAAATCTAGAAAAATGAATGCAAAGAAAGGCTGTGCATCTCTGGATACCTGGCTGTTTTGCTCGCTAAGATATAGATGCATAGAGAGCGAATGTGCCGAGCAGACTTAACGCATTACCTATTAAGAGCATCACATGAACGTGGCGTCGCTTTTCGATGTGCTAACTTAGTGCTCTACACCTACATCCGCGTACATACACTGCAAACCACCGTACGGTGCGCGGCGAAGGATAACCCGTACCACTACTACTCATTTCCTTTCCCATTCCACTCGCAAACAGAGCAACATAAAAACTACTGCTATATGCCTCCCCAGGAGCCCTAATTCCCTGTCTTCATGGTCCTTACGCGAAATGTTTGTAGACAGCAGTATAATAATTCTGCACTCGTCTTCAAATCCCGGTTCTCTTAATTTTCTCAGGAGTGTTCCCCGAAAACAACGTCGCCTTACCTTCAGGGATTCTCATATGGTCTCCACAGAATCTCCATAATACTTGCCTTTTGTTGGAACCTATTCATCTATCTATATCCGAATCCCACTCCAGCTACTGCCGGGTCTGGGTGCTGACGAGTCCTCTCCATTTGGCTCGGTCCTCCCACCACTTTTCTTCCTCCACTTGCTGCCAGGTCACACCTCTCCTTTCCACAGATATTCTCACTCCCATTTTCCACCGTGTTCTTGGGCGCCCTCTAGGTCTTTTCCCATCCATCTTTAGTTCTTCCATAATTTTGGGGAGTCTCTGCCCGTGCATCTTCTTAACATGCCCATACCATCTTAATCTCTTTCTTTCAATTTCTTCTCTCATACTTTCTTGTTTGAGGTCCTTTCTAATCTCTACATTCCTTACTCTGTCCATTCCTGTTTTTCCCTTAACTGCTCTGAGAAATTTCATTTCCCCTGCTTGCAGTCTGCTCCAGTCCCTTTCTGTCATTGTCCATGTTTCTCCACCATAGGTGACAATAGGGATGTAATAATTCTTGTACGTAAGGGCTTTTGCTCTTTCTGAAACTTCATTATTCCAAATCAGATGTTTTATTGTTTGGTAGAAATTGTTGGAACCTACCGGTAACAAATCTAACAGCCTGCCTCTGAACTGCTTCGATGCCTTCTTTTAATCCGACCTTGTGGGGATCCCAGACACTCGAGCAGAACTCAAGAATAGGTCGTACCAGCGTCCTATATGCCACCTCCTTTACGGATGAACCATACTTTCCCTAAATTCTATCAATAAACCGAAGTCTACCATTCGCCTTCCCTTCCATAATCTGCACATGCTCGTTTCATTTTTTATTGCTTTGGTAACGTTACGCACAAATATTTAAACGACGTGACCGGGTGAAGCAGAACATTACTAATGTTGTATCCGAATATTACTAGTTTGTTTTTCCTACTCATCTGCATTATCTTACATTTTTCAACATTTAGAATCAGCTGCCATTCATCACACCAACTAGAAATTTTGTCTAAGTCATCTAGTATTCTCATACCGTCACTCAACTTCGACATCTTGCCGTACACCACAGCATCATCAAGAAACAATCGCAGATTGTTACTCATCCTGTCCGCGAGATCGCTACGTATATAGAAAACAATAGCAGTTCTATCACACTTTCCTGGTAGATTCTTAACGATACGCTTGTCTCTGAAGAACACTCGCCGTCGAGAACAACATACTAGGTTCTGTTACTTAAGAAGTTCGAGCCACTCACATACCTAGGAACCTATCCAATATTCTCGTCTTTCGTTAACAGTTTAAAGTAGGTCATCGTGCCAAATGCTTTTCGGAAATCTAGAAGTACAGGATTTGCCTGTTACCCTTCATCCACAGTTTGCAGTATATCATGTGAGAAAACGGCAAGCTGAGTTTCGCACGAGTGATGCTTTTTAAATCCGTGTTGATATGTGGACACAAGTTTTCTGTCTCAAGGAAATTTATTATATTCGAACTCAGAATGTGTTCAAGAATTCTGCAGCAAACTGATGATAAGGATATAGGTCTGTAATTAAGCGGGTCCGTTCTTTTAACTTCCTTATATACAGGAGTCACCTGCGTTTTTCACCAGTCGCATGGGACTTTGCGTTCGGCGCTCTAACGCTACAACAGACAACATTAAATGTGTGAATGTCCACCAGGCTACGCTAATGACAATATGCAGTTGTGAAAATAATACTGGCGATAACACATCATGTTCGATACATTCTATAATTATTTTTCACCTGCGTAACACGATGCGGATTTTCTTGGTGTGTTATGTGAATGACATCCTACCAATTTACCAGTTATACAGCCAGTACTATCAATATCAGGATTTTGGTGTCCTACCAAATTGCGAGATGTACTGCCAATTTTACCAATTTTCTGACTTGATACCTCACCAATTTTCCAATTCTACACACAATGCTGTCAGTTTCCTGTAAATTTAAAATCGCGACACAGCTGACTGTTGCAAGGCCCTGGCGCTGCAAGAGCGCCTGCTAGGCCCTTATAAATAGATTTATGTTCTATGAAATTGTTTTTTGTTTACACATTGTCTGGATTTTAATGCAGCGCTAACTGACAAATCGATTTAAATTCCCTCTCACCATATATATATATGAAATGGAAAAAAGAACACATTGACACCGGTGTGTCAGACCCACCATACTTGCTCCGGACACTGCGAGAGGGCTGTACAAGCAATGATCACACGCACGGCACAGCGGACACACCAGGAACCGCGGTGTTGGCCGTCGAATGGCGCTAGCTGCGCAGCATTTGTGCACCGCCGCCGTCAGTGTCAGCCGGTTTGCCGTGGCATACGGAGCTCCATCGCAGTCTTTAACACTGGTAGCATGCTGCGACAGCGTGGACGTGAACCGTATGTGCAGTTGACGGACTTTGAGTGAGGGCGTATAGTGGGCATGCGGGAGGCTGGGTGGACGTACCGCCGAATTGCTCAACACGTGGGGCGTGAGGTCTCCACAGTACATCGATGTTGTCGCCAGTGGTCGGCGGAAGGTGCACGTGCCCGTCGACCTGGGACCGGACCGCAGCGACGCACGGATGCACGCAGTGCCGTAGGGGACCGCACCGCCACTTCCCAGCAAATTAGGGACACTGTTGCTCCTGGGGTATCGGCGAGGACCATTCGCAACCGTCTCCATGAAGCTGGGCTACGGTCCCGCACACCGTTAGGCCGTCTTCCGCTCACGCCCCAACATCGTGCAGCCCGCCTCCAGTGGTGTCGCGACAGGCGTGAATGGAGGGACGAATGGAGACGTGTCGTCTTCAGCGATGAGAGTCGCTTCTGCCTTGGTGCCAATGATGGTCGTATGCGTGTTTGGCGCCGTGCAGGTGAGCGCCACAATCAGGACTGCATACGACCGAGGCACACAGGGCCAACACCCGGCATCATGGTGTGGGGAGCGATCTCCTACACTGGCCGTACACCACTGGTGATCGTCGAGGGGACACTGAATAGTGCACGGTACATCCAAACCGTCATCGAACCCATCGTTCTACCATTCCTAGACCGGCAAGGGAACTTGCTGTTCCAACAGGACAATGCACGTCCGCATGTATCCCGTGCCACCCAACGTGCTCTAGAAGGTGTAAGTCAACTACCCTGGCCAGCAAGATCTCCGGATCTGTCCCCCATTGAGCATGTTTGGGACTGGATGAAGCGTCGTCTCACGCGGTCTGCACGTCCAGCACGAACGCTGGTCCAACTGAGGCGCCAGGTGGAAATGGCATGGCAAGCCGTTCCACAGGACTACATCCAGCATCTCTACGATCGTCTCCATGGGAGAATAGCAGCCTGCATTGCTGCGAAAGGTGGATATACACTGTACTAGTGCCGACATTGTGCATGCTCTGTTGCCTGTGTCTATGTGCCTGTGGTTCTGTCAGTGTGATCATGTGATGTATCTGACCCCAGGAATGTGTCAATAAAGTTTCCCCTTCCTGGGACAATGAATTCACGGTGTTCTTATTTCAATTTCCAGGAGTATATATATATATATATATATATATATATATATATATATATATATATATATATATATATATAGTGCATTGGGTGTAAGTGCAGGTATTTTATATGTGGTACCTTAATATGTACATGCATCAGTGTATGGATTGTATTTTCTCTGCATCGAACATCTTCCCACAAACACTTCACAAATTTTACCAACTGATGTTTTCTGCATGGCCGTATCTGGGCCGAAAAGTAAACAACGCCTGCCATTATACATCAGCCTTTTGTGTCCACACATCCGCACTTGAGCACTTGACCAGCTGCCCAGGGAAAAATAAGTATTAATGGCTCACTCTTGCCACATATACATGTGGGTACTATCAACCTAGTTAGGATGTGTGTGATGTCCTTAGGTTAGTTAGGTTTAAGTAGTTCTAAGTTCTAGGGGACTGATGACCTCAGATGTTAAGTCTCATAGTGCTCAGAGCCATTTGAACCATTTATCCAACGTAAAAACATATCATTCGTAACAGCTTTGATTACTTGTCTGCAAATGAAGTAAATTGTGATGCATGGTTGTTCAATACACCATTCTCGGTCACCAACAGAAATATCTCCACTTATACACCTTACACTCTCTGTGTCGATAAGTAAACGTTTAGTGGTGCATAGGAGCCATGTGTGTACAGAAACAGACATCTGTCAACATACTATTGGTTTCACATAAAAAGAAAATGCGTGATTATTCATTTTATACATTGATATCTAGACTACTTCCGTTACTTTAATATCCGCCTCCGTTTTACGGAATATAATATGCTATTGTGGGAACAACAGACCGACCAGTGAAGTTCATTGTTTATTCCTTGGAAGAGTAACTGATTTTGAGAGTTCGATGTTTATTCTTCGTTTTCTTTAGAGCTGTTAATTCCGACTGTTAGCTAACTAAATACATCTCTCGAAGTATATGTGGGTTTCTTTTCTGACCCATATAATTGGTGACCTCTGAAACTAGAGCGGTTGAAGTCGCATTAGCATTTTTAGGATTATGTTCGTTAAGCATGGAAGGCGCAAATAATTGTTACAAACCATAGGTGATGAGATCCGGTAGCTGCAACAAGAGATTCAAGTTTTAGAACTGTCGACGCTGGGAAACGACAACAAGACAGACACGACGAGATCACAAACTCCAGCGATAAGGCCGCCCCGCGAGCGCTCACCCGCGCCGAAATTTTCCGCTTTCCGGTCCGTTCGTGTCAACTGCGCCGCGCCTACAACTGCGAGCACCTCCATTTACGCCCAGACAAACAGAAATATGGTTTGCGATCTTAGAAAACATTTTCGCACAAAATCGCTTCAAAGAAGACCGTGAACAATGTACGCTGGCAATTAGCAGCTTGGACCAGAGAGCAACGACAATAGTTTCCGATGCCATTCTACACCCATCTCATCAACAAGCATATCTCGCGCTGTAGACTTCGCTAATCACTCGGTGTACGAAGTTACCTGGACAGAGGCCTTCACAAGCGCTTTACGAGAAGAAACGCGGAACTTTGGAGACGTTTGCGACAGGTAATGGGCTGTAGCCTAATATCTAATGAGTTGCTGCTACATATCTGGCGACAACAGCTTCCGTGTCAAGTACAGTTAACATCAATAGCGTATGAAGGACAACCGTTGGATAAAGTACTGCAATTAGTTGATAGAGCATATGTCACATTGGAGTCAACTACTGTGACATGCATAGCAGCGACAAATACTAGCGTCACAACAGAAGGTGACATACACGTGTTAAAGTTTTTGGACGAGCTGATGCCGAAATGTGTCGCCGCATCTTATCGACACTCAGCCGACGTCGCTGGAAACACCGAAAGTTACGGAATACAGTGGGAAGAATTTTCACGCAATTACAGAAGCTGAAGTTACACATGGACTCCAATAAGAGGACGCGGTCGCATCGTTCATCCAACCTTCAGCCGTTAGACACCACTCAAGGTCAATCTGCTGCCAATGGGGTCTGCTGGTACCACAGACGGTCCGGAGCCCATGGTATAAAGTGAACGAAGCCATCCGAGTACCCAAACGGCAAGGGAAGGCCGAATTAGGCGCCATGAACTGCGGCATTCACAAACGACGCCGCCGACGTAAGAAGAGTTGTATTGCAGCAACACGCAGATGGATAAGGTAAGGCCCATGATGGCATGCTTGCTAGTTTTCTGACGAGTTGCGTCGGTTGCACGTGACTGATAAGATTTCAGGCTTAAGATTTTTAATAGACGCTGGTTCAGGGATTAGCACCCTTCCAGTCACGGTCACAGCTAAGACGGCGATGCGGGAGCCCTTACAGTGGTTAGGCGTGAACTTCAGCATCAAAACGTATGGGTACAAAGCCGGAGAGCTTACAACCAGATCCCGGTGCCACATACCGATGTTGCGAAGGCAGTAGTTATTACATCTTTCGGCTTGTTTGAGTTTTTGTTTATGCCATTCGGTCTTAAAAATGCAGCTCAAATGGCTCTGAGCACTATGGGACCTAACAGCTGTGGTCATCAGTCCCCTAGAACATAGAACTACTTAAACCTAACTAACCTAAGGACATCACACACATCCATGCCCGAGGCAGGATTCGAACCTGCGACC
Organism: Schistocerca nitens; assembly: GCF_023898315.1. Taxonomy (NCBI): domain Eukaryota; kingdom Metazoa; phylum Arthropoda; class Insecta; order Orthoptera; family Acrididae; genus Schistocerca; species Schistocerca nitens. The sequence continues at coordinate 702,493,945 of NC_064617.1, read as the reverse complement.
GTAGCGGTCACGCGGTTCCAGACTGAAGTGCCTAGAACCGCTCGGCAAATGCAGCTCAAACATGGCAGAGATTCACTAACGAAGCGTTACAAGGCTTGCCATTTTGCTTCGCATATTTAGACGACATATTAATATATTCACCTGATACACAAGTTCATGACAAGCATATATATTAAATGCGGCAGAGATTGTATAACTATGGAGTAGTACTAAATCAAGGCAAGTGCGTCATGCGCAAAAGCTAGATAACTTTCCTATGCCACAAAGCCTCGGCCGATGGGACTCAATCTTTGCCTGAAAAGATTGCCACGTTGCGTAAGCTACCAAATGGTTTAAATGGCTCTGAGCACTATGGGACTTAACATCTGAGGTCATCAGTCCCCTAGACGTAGAACTACTTAAACCTAACTAACCTAAGGACATCACACATATCCATGCCCGAGGCAGGATTCGAACCTGCGACCGCAGCAGCAGAGCGCTTCCGCACTGAAGCGCCTAGAACCGCTCGTCCACAGCGGACGGCCCAACTGCTGTCCCTAATAGTGGCCTTCTCCCTCTCTCACTGGTTCATTGTAGCTGTGCACAATGTGGAAACTTCGGAGAATGTTTCGCAGTGCTTTCAGTCCCTTGTGTGTATTCAGAAATTTGCAAAATTCTATGAACTTCGTCCAAAGACGAATCTGGAAACCTTAACACCTGAGTTCCGACTCCTTTGTCAGATTGCGTAGTAAATAACCCAGTCGCTTATTAGGGAATTCGTATAAAATTGCTTGCATTGTTCATTCACAAACACAAAATTGCTACAACAACGCAATATGATTCAGAATGCAATTCCCGACTGTGGTGGAATTCTAATCTGGAAAACACCGTATCCATTTTGTGACTATAATGTTCTGAAAATACTTCACGAGTCCTTTAGAACGACAACGTACAGAACGTTCAGGGGTCTAGTTTTCTAAGAAAACCTAGAGACGATCAAGACAAAAGACCGATTTCTGAATATCAGGATCATTTACCTTGAGAGCGATGAAATGATGATATACTCGATGTAAGTACATTTCACAGTCGTCAGTGCCGTCTTCAGAAGATCGAAACAGTGGAATCGCATGTTTTTCCAAGATGTACCTGACAACCCAGCTAACTGTTGCTTTTCCATGTCCGTATGCAGCTGGTGTCATTCCTTTTTAGCTACATACTGTTGCTGCAGTAAGGGCTGTTTTCTTGCTGTTGCATCGTAATCTGTTGTTGGAGTTGCTGTCACCGCTAAAGTTGTTCTTGCACACATCTTAAGGGAATTACATACGCACCATCCGACCGACCGACCGACTGACCGACCAACCAGTTTCGTGTGCAGCCTACACACGTCACAACCGACTTCTCTTAACGATTACGGAGGCACCTGTTTCTATCACTGGCTGTGAATAGTACACAGTAATTTCATTGAGGCTATGTTTCACGAGGTGCCGCTTGGCTTGACACATAAAGTTGAATTTGCCTGGGCCTTTTTTATTTCAGATGTAACAAGGACAAGAAAAACCGAGAGAAATACGTTGGCAAAGTAGTGGCTAATCCAAAGAAGAAAATTTATCCACGATCTGTTACTTAAGGAGATGGGAGCTGAACGATTTTAGTAATTACCTAAGAACGGATGAAACATGCTTTTCCGAGCCGCTGAACATCACGAAGCATTTCGTAACAAAAAAGAATATAGACACGTGAGAGGCTCTAAGCTGCAAGGAAAGGCTGTTAGCTACATTACTATTTCTAGCCACTGGTAGAAATTATGAGGTGCAGTTGTATCCCCACAACTACTACTTAAATTTAGTCCTGAAACCTGCATCGAGATTTATAGTTGGCTAAGGAAATTAATCATCGTAAAGCAAAATAAATAAAACAAATGAAGTTCATGTAAACTTTATTATGTGGCGTAAGAGATGTCCCCTATAAGTTTCATTTCAGATCAGAAGAAGAAATATGTGCATAGCAAGCCAAACTACTGCTACATTCAAAGTCTTTATTAAGATGTGTTTCTTGGTGCCATAAGCTTATTTCTGTTCCATGGTCATTGTCAGGGTGTATCCGTAATACATGGTTAACGCTGTCACTGTCTAATACCTTGTATTGCTGAGTATCGTAGGTGTAACGGAGGCGAAATTGTTATTCTATAGATATGTAATGTCTCAGCAGTGGCCTTCGTTGTTGAGCAATATTTGTAAGATCTATTTAATATGTAAAGGTTTGGTAGCTGCTGTGAGCTGTAGTTGCTCCCCCTAAAAAGTTGTTTGAAACATATTACAGAGGACATGGGCAATTTTGATGTTGTTTGAGAGCAACCTTGCCAAATAAAATGTTAAGACTGAATTAAGTAACGTCCCTCAATTTTATTGAAATTATCATCAGGGGAAATGCTAAAATTATTTTTTTGCGTTAATTGACTGTTCCATTGGTTCTTGGTAAAATATTTTATATTTTATAATTGGAAAAACACACTGAATAAGTGTAACGGCCTAGTGTTATATTATTTTATTATATTTTTATTTTCGTAAAAAAATAAGTATTGTAGTATATCACATCAGTGTCGTGCGTTTGTTCATTCATAATAGCCGTTTTAGGTCCTTTACGATTAATATCAATTCATTACACTAATATTTAATAATGTTAAGTCGTTACTTTTAAGTAAAATATACACCCTTGACTTCCTGATCCCAGAGATCTTTCTCCAAGGGAGACTTAGAATACGACCAATGTAACATGTAGACGTTACTTGCAAAAAAATATTATGCAGTTACTGAAAGTGACGCATCGACAGGCTACAGTAATAATAATGTTGGTCATTCGTCACTCTGACAAATGATCGCTATATACTGTGTTAATAACAACACTGAAATTAGAAGAGTCATTTATATGGATAGCTTCGCATGACTGGAGTATTATCAAAAGCTCCACGTGCCCTTGTTTGAATAAATTATGAGATTAGTGTTGCACTATTTTTTTTGTTTTAGCTCTTTCGTTTGATTTAAGTTGGCTGATTCTTGAAAATTACATGTATTCTGTTCCATGGCAGACGTCGGTCATCTCCAGTGGGCGAAGCACTTCCTGCAGAGGATCCGTAACAACCATGGTGACATGCCTAAAGACGTGGAGGCGATTGTCAAGGCCATACAGCAGCGCATCTTATCGCTGTACGCCGACCTCAGCAAAATGACGCCATACAAGGCCCCTACCTGCTGCAGTTCAGAACCAGAGTGCGTTCTATACCATAATCTTTGGTCACCACGCCGAGAGTTTTGTTTAAAGTACAGGGTGTTTCAAAAAGGATTCATCCTATTTCACAGGACTATATCTTGTATATGAATGAAGATGGAAACTTGGGTTACGTTTTAATCTACCGACACTAAAAGTTTGCCTTGGCGCCGTTAGTAAGTTGTTCAAGGATTTTCTGGTAGGGGTCTTCCTGGTGCTTCTAGAACCCTCGTTCATCACCCTTTTCCACAATTGCGACAACATGACGAAAATTTCATTTTTCAGTAGGACGGATCCCTACCGCGTTGGCACCTGCGTGTAAGAGCACTTCTTAACGTTCAGCTATCTCAAGGAAGGATAAGCCGCAAGGAGCGTACGGGTCCTAAATTGCAGCATTGGCCTACAGTCGGCCAAATCCATACAATATAATTTTTTATGAGGGTTTGTGAAAGCGTTCGTGTAAGTGCCTCCCTTTTCAGCAACTTCATGTGAACTGTGAGGCCAAACGTCTGCAGCAGTGAATGCATTGACGCCACGAAAGCTCGCAGCAATATGGGACAGGTTTTGGAGGTTTGTCGCGCGTCTGGTGGAGAACACATTGGACTTTTATGAAAGGGTAATGAAAACTTTGATCTTAAATGAAACTATAAAAACTATATCATTATTTTACGGGCATTCATGTAAAGGATACATTTGTGAATTCGGTTGGTTCTATAGAAAATATAAACTTGTAGATCTATGCACATGTTGTAATTCACTCCATCTTCATTCATATAGAAAATATAGTCCGTGAAATCAGATGGATCCTTTCTAAACATCCTGTACCGTTGTATATTCAATGTTGTATCACATTTCATTGAATCAGTAGACATCTTCATCCACAACACAGAAAAAATGTTCCCCACAGTTCTAACGCATTTAACGTTTCGTCATATACACTGATCATCACTTTATAATGTTGTGCATTGTTATCTGTCCGACGAAAGCCAGTTGATGTCTGTTGGCTGAGAGGAGACTATTGTGTTTTACACGAATGTCTTGCGCACACGTCCATCAGACCAACATGGAGGTGAAGCTGCCAAGCTTTGGCCGGGTATTAGAAATGAACGACGCTCACCATCTACTTCGCAATATTACAGTAGGATCTACCATCGCACTGGTCAGCTTTCGGCCAACGAACAAGCAATGGGTTCATCAATCAAAGCAATAGCTTTCACGTGGTCGTGCGGTAGCGTTCTCGCTTCCCACGCCCGGGTTCCCGTGTTCGATTCCCGGCGGGGTCAGGGATTTTCTCTGCCTCGTGATGACTGGGTGTTGTGTGCTGTCCTTAGGTTAGTTAGGTTTAAGTAGTTCTAAGTTCTAGGGGACTGATGACCATTGATGTTAAGTCCCATAGTGCTCAGAGCCAATAGCTTTTACTCCCAGTTCTCGAATACCTATCTCAAGAAGAGTGAAATTTAGACGTGTCCTGTGGTGTAACTAAACATAAACTTCTCTGGACATATTTGGAACGTCCAGTGCTGCGAGCAGAAATCCACACTGAACTTTATTCTACGGAAGGTGAGTCATGCAGAAGAGAGGGACAACCCTTATCAGTGACGACTTTTGTGGACAGGTTTTGGAAGAAAATCAAACCATGGTTCACCGAAATGTGTAGTGTGACACAGTACCAAGCGTGGGAATTGTAGTGCGCATGAATTACAGGCTAATTTACTTTGTAGCTGAGAACTTTCATTTTGTTATTGTCCGAAAACTGCAATATATTATTTGGTATCATAAGGTGCGTACATTCATTCACTGGGCTCATTTCGCTGTCATCCATATATAAAGAGCTGCAATTGATCAAGAAGAGTAGTTACGCCACACAGTTAGTTTCGACACTGGTAATTAATGTGACACAGAGCGTGATTGTTGTTCATGTTGTGAGAGTTTGAGATGTCAGTGGAAACTGAGCTCGCAGTGTGTGGGGAAGCAAGTATAGCTTTCCCCGCCCCTCTCGCACGTACAGGGAGATACTCTGTAATCGATCTACGCCGACGAATGGTTTTAATTGTGAAAGAAAGGGCCTCTTTTGACATCCACACCCAATACCTCCGTATGATGTTACTTTCATTGCGCAATCATTATAAAGTAATAGTAATTGTTTACTATCATTGTGCAGTAGTATATGCGAAAAGATAACAAACGGTAAATTTTCAGAAATATGAAGTAAACATTTCTGGAACTATTAAATATGTTTGATGCTTTTTACGAGTGGCTAGAAGAAAAGGTAGTAACTCCTAATTTGGCTTAAAGCTGTTTCTTTTTTACATACAATAAGCTTTCATTAGATTGAATTACCTTTATCCACAATACTGGCTGAGTAATTTCATGCAGAATTCTAATATGTCTAAAGTACAGAATGGTTTGATGAGTTACTGCTTCTGAATGTTGTAACAAATATTTCACCCACAATGCTTCTTTAAATTATGCTTTCATAGTAAGCAGGCATCGGCGTCACGTATATCAAAAATTCTGTTCGTTTTGTTTTGCGAGATATGCAGATACTTTTTACTGGAATTCACTAATGAAAATATCCTCTGCCAGTAAAAAATTATTAGATCACTGCGAAGTTCCAAATTGACAGGTAATGATCAATTTTAATCGTCAAAGTGGGCGCGGTTAAAAGAGGAAGGCACTGTAACATTTTCTATAGCGGCTACTGCGTTGTACTTACGGTTCAGTGTTTACCGATGAGGTATTGCTTGCTATTCTGCGTTATGGTATTTGTTTATTACATGTTATGCTTCAGTACGTATACGTGCAGATAGAGGATCGTTACTGACTTTGTAAGTCACCTATTTGTGGTCCTGCTGTCTGTCAAGCAGGACCACGGACCTCTTATACAGGGTCTTCGGAAATTCGCGTCATAAACTTCTAGGTCTTGTAAAGGGAACTGAGTAGACAATATTTTGAATTGGAACCCATGTCTGGAAACATACCGTTTCCGTGCTACAGCCATTTGAAAACATATTTGCTAGGTAGCGTTGCAGCAGGGTATTCATCGTGAGGGGTGCTTTCGTCGGAGTGGCTGATGTCATTTGACATCTGCGCTACCTCTCTGACCTGGTTCGAGCCTCATTCACGTTTCTGTGAGTAGTAGAACAGCAAGGTTGAGTACACGTTTGCAGACTACACCGACATGACCCTTCTCTGTGGCGATACTGACGGTAATGTAGAAGCTGTTCGTTGCCTTTATCAAGATCGTTATGCATAGCGTCGACTCCATCTCATGCCCATATCGACACAACTACGCAACGGCTTCGAGAAAGGTGTACCTTCACCGTCAGCAGGCGTAACTGTCCTGCGCCGCACACCCAATTTGGAAGAGGCCGTACTGCATCATGTTGAAGAGAACCCGTCAGCGGGTACACGAGAAATTGAACGTACAATGGATGTTGCTCCCAGCACCGTCTGGTATGTTGTGGATGGCCAACAACTACTTCCATACCACCTCCAACACCCCATACCACCTCTAACACTCACAGACACGTGAATTAGGCTCGGACCAGCTGAGAGAGGTAGGGCAAACGTCAAATGACATCAACTAATCCGACGTAAGCACTCCCACCATGACTTCCCTGTTGCAAACCTGTCTAATAAACATTTTCAAACGGCGGCTGTAGCACGGAAACAGTACGTTTCCGTACCTGGGTTCTATTCGAAATCTTTGTACTCACTGCCCTCTACAAGTCATAGAAGTTTAGAACTGGAATTTCCAAAGAGCCTGTATTGTACTAATTATACCAAACCTTTCTTAGACCATTTACCCTATAGTGTAACCATATATTAGACAGTCCCCCCCCCCACCTTCCCCCTATCACCACTCCACCCACACCATCATCAACTTTGGCACGTAACTAAGCTTCAGAATGAAAGAGAACTTTCTTAGAACACTTTTACTTTAAAAATAGTGAAAGATGAATGATGTTTAGTTTCGTAGGTGTTTTATGAGGTCACAAACTAATGAGTCAATGAGACAATTGCTAACACTTTTGTCTAACACACGTTTTTATATTTCAGTTGTTCTCAGTAAGTGCACATCATAAATCATGCTTCAGATCCATTCAATTACTTGGTTTAGCAACACTATCGCTATTCAGTCCTGGACTTTGCTATTGCTTGTTTTTATTTTCGCGTCAATAAACCTCGAATCCCACATTTCTTTTCCACGTGTCATATGTTGTCTTCGGGTAGAAAGAGAGAGATAGATAGATAAACAGATAGATAGATAGATAGAGAGAGAGAGAGAGAGAGAATGATCTATGAAGCAATTCCCAGTGCATTGCGATTACTAACTACTATTTCTTCTCAGATAAGAAAGCTAACTAGCAACAGTGAGCGTAGGCACTTGTTACAGAACATGCTTCACCCGCACTACTGCTTTGCCTAGTGTCACTTGCTTCACCTGCACTTCCATTTAAAATGAATCAAGTTAAAATGTGTCCACTACACCTACTATTTGTAAATCATTTGATTGCTGGATTCCTTAATTCTGCACTATCAGAAATTGGAAGACGTCAGGTTGTTGACGCTCTGTATCTGATCACTCTAGTAATAATAATAATAAACAATAACACTGCATACAGCGCTATAGTAGCCCTTATACAGGGTGCCCCAGGAGGAATGGTCAATAAACAGGGATATGACAGGAATGGTTAATCGAAGAAGAAAGCAATAGTAAGAGTAGGCTCTAAAATGCACACCTCAAGAGCTATGGCCACTTTTTCATCTTCATTACTGTGAAACAAATCTCTTGTATTGCAAGCTTCTTGCTCTCCATGTTTTGGGAGAAGAAAGTATAGACTAAACCGAGAAAAAATTGTTTAAGGCGCATGACCACAGAACGCGTAAGTTAAGGCATATAGGCAATGGCTCCATAATGGAGATGCGTTTCATTGTAGCAAAAATGAACTATGCCCATAGCTCACAAGATACGCACTTTACAGCCTATGTTTACTGCACTTTTTTCTTGTTTTCACTTATACTACCACCTCTCAAAATATGGAAAGCAACGAGCTTGGAATAGAAGAGATGTGTTCCACTGTGTTGAAGATGAAGAAGTGCTGGTAGCTCTTATGGCATGCATTTTACATTCTACGTTTATTATACCTTTTTACTTTGGATGACTGTTCCTATCTATCCATGAATATTAACCATTCCTCCCAGGATAGTCTGCATGCTGCTGTTGTGCTGTCAACTCGTTTATTTACATGTTTCGAAGTGAGAAATGAAGCAATTTCGGGTTATTGCAGAAACTACCTACAACTTGGAGATGGCATTTTCATGAGATATTTAGCGTTTGTTACATATATGTCTCACTTTCATCATGACCAACGTATGGTACAAAGCACAAAGTATGTGTGTAGTGGATGGGATATGTGAGAAACCTGTAATCTCCATACGGCTAGTAACTAAGAAAAAAATAATTATTTATGGCGTTCACAGTCAGCATCAGTCATACAAACTGTAATAGTAGTAAAGATATTTTGAAAATAATTTAGTTTCACGACTAAACCACAATCAAACTCTTTTGTTTTTACCCCTCATAAAATTTCCTTTTACCCCTCAGGCCGTAATTACTCCCTGGTTGAGAACCACTAAATTAACTAAATTAAATTGGATGGAGGAACTCCGACTGTTGACTATTTCCTGCAGTGTCGTCCGTGTCAAATACTGCGAGGCAAGTGGTTTTAATAACGTGTGAGGGACTCATTGAGAGAACTCTGCAAAAATACGTTATAGATCAATATACTAGTCAATTTTTCCGAACTTAACTATGGCTAATTCTGAAAGCCAGTTTTTAGAAAGGAAATTTTTTATTATTTCAATTTTAAAGCGCATACCGTGATCGTAAAGGTTTTTCAGAATACGTTGCAGATGTACTCCGTGAACCACCTTACTGTGACTGGCGGAGGATGCTTTGTGCGCCACCGTCATTCCCCTTTTTCCCGTCCAGAAAGGTTCGCAGGAAGAACGATTGCTTGTGAGCCTCTGTGTGTCCTCGAACCTCTCTAGTTTTTTCTTTACGGTTTTTTCTCGAGATAAGTGTTGTGGATTGGCAAGACAGCCAACCCACTAGGAGGAAGCCGAAAGGCACGCGTTTAAGCTCACGCAGGCTGGCGTGAGGTATGGAACAGGACACGGAAATGAGAATAGCCAAAAACGTACGTAGCTGCTGGAATACTTAACTTTAATCCATAATTGGTGAACATCGCTCTTGACGGTACATGTTTTACAGCATCAATAGTAACTAGTAATGGCGCCTTGCTAGGTCGTAGCAAATGACGTAGCTGAAGGCTATGCTAACTATCATCTCGGCAAATGAGAGCGTAATTTGTCAGTGAACCATCGCTAGCAAAGTCGGCTGTACAACTGGGGCGAGTGCTAGGAAGTCTCTCTAGACATGCCGTGTGGCGGCGCTCGGTCTACAATCACTGATAGTGGCGACACGCGGGTCCGACGTATACTAACAGACCGCGGCCGATTTAAAGGCTACCACCTAGCAAGTGTGGTGTCTGGCGGTGACACCACATTCCTCCCCCGCAAAACGGCGGACGGTTGTGGCATAAGGCTTCCGCCCGCCGTGGGGAGGACCCCATGTTGACGTATGCGACGAGGTGGGGAGCCTAACAACAGGCGAGGCTGTGCCACCCGCACCCTGCCATTCGGTCCGAGGGGAGCTAGGAAACGCCTGAAAACCAGCTCCAGGGTGCACGCCAACATGCGGTGTATGCGCCCGTAGAGAGGCAAGAGGCGCCGAAGGGTCGACCTCCATCGGGCCGGGGCACCCGGCGGGCGAAGACGACATATGGTCCGGAGCGGGCAAGAGTTCCATGGCGGAGGACAACTGGTCACGGGAAGCGATCGGCGGCGCGTGACCCAGGGAGGCGCCCTGCGGTTGCAGCGACGCGTCCACTGCGGGCGGCGCCGGCGGGAGAACAGGCGGCGGCGGCGGCGGCGGCGGCGCGCCGCCATGGGGCAAGATGGAAGGCATCGTCGGTAACACCTGGGGCTGAGGCGAGCCAGTAGATGGGTCCCCAGGGCGCTGATCGGACGGCACCGTCGCTGAAAGCAGACGGGGAGCGGCAGATCCCGTGCGACGACAGAGGCGCAGCTGATTGAGATGCCGACGCACCTCACCAGAGGCCCCCAAAACCAGATACATCGCACGGCCGAGGCAGCGAAGAATGCGCCCTTCGAGCCAACGCCGTGAACCTCGATAGTTGCGGTAGTAGACAACGTCGCCTGGAGCATAAGCAGGTGTCTGCCGCTGCACGGGAACCGAATGCGGCGGATGTAGCAAAGACATCAAGGTTCGATGAGGACGACCGTGGAGCAACTCAGCCGGCGAGCGACCATCTCGGGGCTGAGAGCGATACGAGGACAAAAAGAGCAATAACGCGTCCTCCCGAGAATGCGACTCATTCAACTTCAATATCTGTGACTTGAAAGTCCAGACCAATCGTTCAGCGGCATCGTTTGACTGAGGCGAAAACGGCGCGGACGTCAGATGTTGAATACCATTGGCCTTGCTGAATGACTGAAATTCTGCGGACATGAATTGTGGGCCATTGTCGGAAACAATAGTCCGTGGAAGACCTTCAATGCAAAAGATAGCGGATAACGCTTGGATGGTGGCAGAAGACGTCGTGGAAGACATCCGGACAACAAAAGGAAAATTACTGAATGAATCGGCCAGAACCAACCATCGAGCATTCCAGAATGGACCAGCAAAATCCATGTGTAAGCATTGCCAAGGGGAAGTGGCTTTTGGCCATGCAAAGAATTTCCGCGGCAGTGCGGATTGTTGTTCGGTACACACCATGCAAGAAGAGCACATATTCGTAATCGCAGCATCGATTCCGAACCAAGTACAGTGCTGACGAGCAAGTTGTTTCATTCTCACTATACCCCAATGTCCTTGGTGGAGAAGCCGTAAGACAGAGGACTGTAACGAACGTGGACCACGACCCTGGACTGATCATTATCAGAATGCAACAGCAAAACACCACGTCGTACAAAAAGTCTCTCCTTGTGAGCAAAAAATCGGCGAACCAACGGATCCTCGATCCGCGACTTTGACAAGGGCCATTGCGTGCCAACAAAACGCAGAACGGTAGCAAGGACAGGGTCGGCAGCTGTGGCTGTAGCTACACGACGAAAATCAATCGGAAACGATTCGACCACGTCATCGGTTTCCGAATCAATGAACATGCAAGCAAGTTCGGAGGAATCGAATGCTCTAACCTCAGTAACAGGCAAACGGGACAACGCATCGGCGCTTCCGTGCTTAGCAGTGGACCGATACAAGATATCGTAGCGGTACTGCGAGAGGAAAATAGACCAGCGAATGAATTTCTGCGCTGTACGCGGAGGTACAGGCTTGTTCGGATGAAAAAGCGATGTCAAAGGTTTGTGGTCTGTGATGATGGTAAAGTGACGACCATACAAGAAATCATGAAACTTTGTAACACCAAATACGAGAGCCAATGCTTCTTTCTCGATCTGTGAATAATTTCGTTGCACAGACGAGAGCAATTTGGACGCAAAGGCAATAGGGCGATCGTGCGATCCATCTTTGTGCGCAAGCACAGCACCGATCCCGAAATCCGATGCATCCACCATCAACAAAAGGGGTTTCTGGGGATCGAATGGCGTAAGGCAAGTATTGGAAAGCAACGCCGATTTCAACTGGCGAAAGGCGCGTTCGCATTCCGTCGTCCAGACGAACGGAACACCTTTACGGCGTAAGCGATGAAGCGGAGCTGAAATGGAAGAGGCGTGGCGCACATAGCGATGATAATAATTAATTTTTCCCAGCACACTCTGTAGCTGCTTTAAATTCTGCGGCGAAGGCAAGTCTTGTATGGCACGGAGGTGCTCTGGACTGGGATGTATGCCTTGGGCATTGAGGACATGTCGCAGATAGGGTAAGTCAAGAGCAAAAAACACATATTTGTCCTTCCGCAAGCGAAGACCATTTTGTCGCAAGACCTGAAATAATGTTCTGAGATTGGCTAAATGTTCTTCTTCCGTCTTTACGGAGATCAAAATATTGTCCAGATAGTTTGCTGCAGTAGGGACCGACGCACAAACAGTTTGTAAATATTGCTGAAACAATGCAGGGGCGGAAGCACACCCGAATGGCAGTCGTTTGAATCGGTACAAACCAAGATGCATGTTAACCACCAAAACGCGCTGGGATTCTTCGTCCACCGGTATTTGCAAGTACGCATCTGCTAGGTCCAACTTCGAAAAACATTTACCCGGGCACAGTTTGTCAAAAAGATCTTCCGGGCGGAGTAAAGGAAAATTTGCAGTCACTAATTGGGGATTCACTGTTGCCTTGAAGTCCACACAAAGTCTCAATGTTCCGGAAGGTTTCGGTAAAATTACTAAGGGTGATGCCCAGAGAGAAGCCTGCACACGTTCAATCACACCTTGTGATTCCAAATCGTGTAATGTTTTTGCGACCTCATTACGCAATGCGTGGGGAACATTGCGCGCTCTGAAAAATTTCGGTTGCGCGTTTACTTTCAGTTCCAAATGTGCTTTATAGTTTTTAGCACAACCGAGGCCCGGTGCAAAAATGTCTGCAAACTCTTTACATAGACGAGAAACACTGTCTGAAGGCACAGTCTGGTTCACTGATAGGACCTGATTTACTATAGACAAGTTAAACAACTGAAATAAATCGAAACCAAACAAGTTCACTGCAGAAGAAGAACGAAGGACGTAAAATGACAAGTTTTGTTTGTCCCTTGTATGTTGCAAGAAGGCTGCACTGTCCTAACACAGGGAGCCCGTGACCTGAATATGTAGTTAGCTTAACATTTGCGGCACGCAACGGAGGCGTGCCCAGCTGTTTGTACATGTCTTGATTGATCAGTGAAACTGCAGCTCTGGTATCGAGCTGGAATGGTATCATTTTGCCGTTAATGTCCAAGTCTACAAAAAGTTTATCGTCCTGCTGACGACAAGAGTGACTGTCTCGTGCAACGTGAACTGACACTGGTACAGAATCACTTGCGACTGGACGGGATTGCCGGCGATGTCGACGCACACTATTTGTGGGACGAACACAGTCACTGTTAGAGAGAGTGGCACTGGGCGGAGTGGAATGAACTACATGAATTTCCAAGGGCGAAGGTTCACGAGCCTGAGTATTCTTGTTTCGATTCCGATTCCGGCGCGAAGCAAAGGGCCTGGAATGGTTGTGAGCTTCTGATCGGAGCTTTCTCTGGCAAACACTTTGAACATGTCCTTTTTTATTACAGAAAAAGCAAATAGCTTGGCGTGACGGGCAATTCTCACGCGAATGTCTAGTAGCACACAGCGGGCATGATTTCACTGCATTTGCTTGTTGGCGCGGTGCACGTGGCTGAGAGCCAGGCGGATTTGGCGCGGCTGGGCGCGAGGACTGTTTACTGTTCCGTGCAGCTCGCCCGGCGGGCCGGTTAACCTGACACACGGGTGGCGAAGTTTCAAATGATTTCTGAGCAAAGTCAAGTGTGTCCTGCCGATCCAATATGTCCATCACTTGTTGAAGGGAGGGATTGACTAGTTTCAAAATCTGTTCCCGTTTACGAACATCAGAAACGTTCTGTGCAATTGCATCACGTACCGTAGTATCCAAATAAGGGAGTCCACATTGACACTCAAAAGCACAATCCCTAGTAAGGCCTTGCAAGGTTGCAACCCACTCCCGATTAGTCTGACCTGCCGTACGTTTTTTACGAAAGAACGTATACCGTTTGGCAACTACATTGACTGATTCTTTGAAATATGCATCTAATGCAGACAAAATTTCGTCGTAGGACAGAGTTGCTACGTTGCGTCAGGGAAATAATTTCACTATCACACGGTACGTTTGGACGCCTACGGAGGAAAGGAGAAAAGGCTGCCGCTCATTACCTTGAATTCTGTAGGCGGCGAGATGGAATCCAAATTGGCGTGACCACTCCGTCCAGCTTTCCAGTGCCGCATCAAAAGGACGAAAAGGTGGTACAACTGCGTGTTGTGGCTGTGTGAGCGGTGGAGCGGCGGCTGCCGCATCGTTTTGCTTTGCACGTTGACCCTGGACGAGCTGTCCAAGGGCATCCAGTAAGGCCTGCGTCTGCTGGTTCTGTAAGTGATAAAATTCGGACAGTACATCTGGAGATTGTGACGAAGCCAGTAAATCAGGGCAGTATAGTTACGAACGCAGTGTGGCCTCGTCGCCACTTGTTGTGGATTGGCAAGACAGCCAACCCACTAGGAGGAAGCCGAAAGGCACGCGTTTAAGCTCACGCAGGCTGGCGTGAGGTCTGGAACAGGACACGGAAATGAGAATAGCCAAAAACGTACGTAGCTGGTGGAATACTTAACTTTAATCCATAATTGGTGTACATCGCTCTTGACAGTACATGTTTTACAGCATCAATAGTAACTAGTAATGGCGCCTTGCTAGGTCGTAGCAAATGACGTAGCTGAAGGTTATGCTAACTATCGTCTCGGCAAATGAGTGCGTAATTTGTCAGTGAACCATCGCTAGCAAAGTCGGCTGTACAACTGGGGCGAGTGCTAGGAAGTCTCTCTAGACATGCCGTGTGGCGGCGCTCGGTCTGCAATCAATGATAGTGGCGACACGCGGGTCCGACGTATACTAACGGACCGCGGCCGATTTAAAGGCTACCACCTAGCAATTGTGGTGTCTGGCGGTGACACCACAATAAGCGTAAGAGGAAGCAACATATTGGTTTACTCTGCTAGAAACGTACGATTTTGGAACTTCAACAGTAAACCTCATCGTGATGCCTAAGTATGTCTTGCACCGCCGCTAGTGGCGCACACTGAGTATCTTGGTGACGCTATCTCGCTTACTAAATGAACCTTTAATGAAACGTGTTGCTCTTTTGGATCTTGTCTCTATTTCTATGTCAATCCTACCTCCCACGAATCCCAAAATGACGATAAATATGTAAATCTTGGTCGAAGAAGGATTCTGTAAGCCACCTCCTTTGAGGATGGACTATGTTTCCTTAGGATTCTTCCAGTGAATCTTAGAGCGGCACCAACCTGAGCTGCGATTACTTTTATGTTTTCGCCCCAACTTAAATCACTCCGCAAGTATATTCTTACACATTTTATGTATGTGACTGCTTCCGGTAATTATCCTGCAATCGCGTTATTGTACAGTAGCGGGTCTTTCCCGACCCAACACGTCTAGCTGGCTACAGAGTGGCTCCAGGAATACTCTTCTGAGTTTAAACATTTCCGCTGGCCACCAAGTTCCACAGAAATGAGCATTATTGAGCATATCTGCAATGCCTTGTAACGTGCTGTTTGGAAGGGATCTCTATTTCCTCGTACTTAAGGATTTATGTGCATTACATTAGATTTGAATATGTCGAGGGCAATGGCCAATCCACACACCAAGCGTCGATCCTCTGAAGGTCTTTCTGCGATTCGCTACAATTTTTTAGCGTTGCGACTTCCCTGTGTACAATACCATTAATACGTATTGTGAAAAAATAATAGATCCAAACCTCTCCCTTGGGGGACCTCTCGAGTTACTTTTACGTGTCAAGGTTTCTCTCCATTGAGAATGATATGCTGTCTTCTGTATGCTAGAAACTCTTCAGTTTTATGACTCCGTTATTCTGCAAGCTCGTACTTTCTTCATTACACAGCCGTGGGGAACTGTGTCCAACTCCTTCCGGAAGTCAAGGAACACGACATCAACCTGGTCGCCAGCATATGCTGCTTTCTACATCTCGTGGACGAACAGAGAAATGAATTTCACCCTATCGTCGGGTCTGAACCCGTGTTGATCCCTACAGAGGTGGTTTTGGATCTCCAGGTTCCAAAATTCTACCCTAGAACGTAAGGAATGCAGACCAATATTTATGCCTCTATTGGACGACCCTTCTTGAAAATGCCGATGGCCTGTGCTTTTTTCATTTTTCTGCCGCCGTGGAATACCGTCTCTAGCGTTGATGTTGTTGTTGTCTTCAGTCCTGAGACTGGTTTGATGCAGCTCTCCATGCTACTCTATCCTGTACAAGCTTCTTCATCTCCCAGTACTTACTGCAGCCTACATACTTCTGAATCTGCTTAGTGTATTCATCTCTTGGTCTCCCTCTACGATTTTTACCCTCCACGATGCCCTCGAATGCTAAATTTGTGATCCCTTGATGCCTCAGAACATGTCCTACCAACAGATAACTTCTTCTGGTCAAGTTGTGCTACAAACTCCTCCCCAATTCTATTCAATACCTCCTCATTAGTTATGTGATCTACCCATCTAATCTTCAGCATTCTTCTGTAGCACCACATTTCGAAAGCTTCTATTCTCTTCTTGTCCAAACTATTTATCGTCCATGTTTCACTTCCATACATGGCTACACTCCATACAAATACTTTCAGAAACGACTTCCTGACACTTAAATCTATACTCGATGTTAACAAATTTCTCTTCTTCAGAAACGCTTTCCTTGTCATTGCCAGTCTACATTTTATATCCTCTCTACTTCGACAATCATCAGTTATTTTGCTCCCCAAATAGCAAAACTCCTTTACTACTTTAAGTGTCTCATTTCCTAATCTAATTCCCTCAGCATCACCCGACTTAATTCGACTACATTCCATTATCCTCGTTTTGCTTTTGTTGATGTTCATCTTACATCCTCCTTTCAAGACACTGTCCATTCCGTTCAACTGCTCTTCCAAGTCCTTTGCAGTCTCTGACAGAATTACAATGTCATCGGCGAACCTCAACGTTTTTATTTCTTCTCCATGGACTTTAATACCTACTGGTGAGCAAGATGTATGAGACAGGCGAAATACCTTCAGACTTCAAGAATAATATAATAATTCCAATCTCAAAGAAAGCAGGTGTTGACAGATGTGAAAATTACCGAACTATCAGTTTAATAAGTCACAGCTGCAAAATACTAACGCGAATTCTTTACAGACGAATGGAAAAACTGGTAGAAGCCGACCTCGGCGAAGA
Organism: Schistocerca nitens; assembly: GCF_023898315.1. Taxonomy (NCBI): domain Eukaryota; kingdom Metazoa; phylum Arthropoda; class Insecta; order Orthoptera; family Acrididae; genus Schistocerca; species Schistocerca nitens. The sequence goes on along the minus strand of NC_064617.1, from coordinate 702,476,667 downwards.
TCAGTTTGGATTCCGCAGAAATGTTGGAACACGTGAGGCAATACTGACCCTACGACTTATCTTAGAAGAAAAATTAAAGAAAGGCAAACCTACATTTCTAGCATTTGTAGACTTAGAGAAAACTTTTGACAATGTTGACTGGAATACTCTCTAGCGTTGATACTGGCCTCAATTTTGCGGGAAAGAAAGTCCACGAGTTTCTTCAGTAGTGTCCTATTTAGCTGAAGACACATATTAATGATTTTACGCTACGGAAAATACAGATTGTGGGGAAGTTGTCTGATACGTTTCATCCTGTTTTCCTATAGCCACAGGCATTCTGTATGAGATTAAGACTGGGAGATTCAGCGCGACTGTCGAATGAGATTGGGTGCCTCAGAGTTTGTCAAACCAGGAACAAAAAGCGTGCAGGCTGCTGTCATCTTGAAAAACCAAAATCTCCATAGCATACTAAGTATGAAGATGTAGACCAAAGGGCGACACCAGGTTACTGAGAACGTTGGAATAAGTTGTAGCGCAGGGAGGGTTCGACCCAAGGTGACCATATTATTTCGAGGCCATTAATAAGATAATCCCTCTCTCCTCCCATCTACATGATACAGGGTGAGGTCATCGAACGAAAGGATCAGTACTGGGACAAAGAGTATACAGAGGTCACCAATAAAATTAGCCTACACCCTCTCAACTCCACCCCCACCCCCACCCCCTTTCCCACGATACTTCACAAAGTCATGGACCATGGGGCTGTTACTGTCACAAATGGCTATTTTCCTCGTATGCCGAACGGCACTGGACACCTTCCTCTCTCCCCCTCCTCTCTTCTTTTTTTACTGTCCCAGGCGTGTGAGTTTCGTCACTCATCTGAGATCTGTTCTCGGTAGTGAAACGAGCTTGTTTGTTTTGTGTGGTATTTATTATTAACAATAATAAGAAATTGTTATCAGATTTATTAATAACAATAATTTTTTCTCAATAACTCCCCTCCTCACTCAGATAAGTCACTTTCGTGCCCGAAATACTATAAGAAAATAACGCCACATTTTCTGACCCCCCCCCCCCCCTCTCAACTGCTTTTCGCTATAATGTCTCCAAATACGCACACCTCCGCTCTAAGAAAGAACTTTAACCAGTACTGCGTCAAATTATCATAAAAATATACACTGATAAACAAGAATCACAACGTCATATGTTAACAGAACAGTATAATGAATGCAACAAATACTCTCGTTCGATGTTCTTCCGGGATTATTAGTGCCGAAAACATGATAGTGAGACGCAGAATCATCACCTGACATGATCTGTAAGGCCGCGCCTCTGTGCGTGACTCTTGCCTACCGTCCGAGCCAGCTCTGGCTAGAGCCGTGCCGGGCCACGAAAGACTTCCCCCACCGCAAAGCACTGCCCGGCCCCTTGTCACGCCAATCCAGCCCCGCCATCAGTGTACCGCTGTGTCTCAGCGCCATACACTTTGTGATCAAATGCATCCGGACACCCCCAAAAACATTTTTCACATTAGGTGCATTGTGCTGCCAACTATTGCCGAGCAATCCACGTCAACTACCTCAGTAGTCATTAGACATCGTGAGAGAGCACAATGGGGCGCTCCGCAGAACTCAAGGACTTCGAATGTGGTCAGGTGTCACTTGTGTCATACGTCTGTACGCCAGATTTCCACCCTGCTAAACATCCCTAGGTCTACTCTTTACGATGTGGTAGTGAAGTGGAAACGTGAAGGGACACATACAGCACAAAAGCGTACAGGCCGAACTCGTCTCTTGACTGACAGAGAGCGCCGATAGATGCAGAGGATCGTAATGTGTAATAGGTAGACATCAATCCAGACCACCACGCAGGAATTCCAAACTGCATCAGGATCCACTGCAAGTACTATGACAGTTAGGCGGGAGGTGAGAAAACTTGGAGTTCATGGTCACGAGGCTGCTCACGAGCCACACATCATGCCGCTAAATGCCAAACGACACCTTGCCTGTTGTAAGGAGCGTAAACATTGGGCGATTAAACTGAGTATTAACGTTGTGTGAAGTGACGAATCACGGTACACTATGTGGCGATCCGAGAGCAGGGTGTGGGTATGGTGAATGCCCTGTGAACGTCATCTGCCAGCGTGTGTAGGGCCAACAGTAAAATTCGGAGGCGGTGGTGTTATGATATGGTAGTGTTTTTCACGGAAGGGGCTTGCACCCCTTGTTTTGTGTGGCACTATCACAGCACAGGCCTACATTGATGTTTTAAGCACCTTCTGGCTTTCCACTGTTGAACAGCAATTCGGGGATGGCGATTGCACCTTTCAATACGTTCGAGAACCTGTTCATAATGCACAGTCTGTGTCAGAGTGGTTACACGACAATAGCATCCCTGTAATGGACTGGCCTGCATAGGTCATGACCTGAATCCTATAGAATACTTTTGGAATTTTTTGAAACGCGACTTCGTGCCATGCCTCACCGATCGACATCGATATCTCTCCTCAGTGAAGCACTCCGTGAAGAATGGGCTGCCATTCCTCAAGAAACCTTCCAGCAGCTGACTGAACGTATGCCTGCGAGAGTGGAAGCTGTCATCAAAGCTAAGATTGGCCCAATGCCATGTTGAATTCCAGCATAACCGATGGAGGGAGCCACGAACTCGTAAGTCATTTTCAGCCAGGTGTCCGGATACTTTTGATCACATAATGTAACATAGGATATGAAGTGGTAGTGGTAGGTACTTCATTGAAACGCAATCCCTGGCGTCCATACACGACCAACAAAGAAGCTAGCTGGAAAAAACCTGCCACGCCAGAGTTACAGGCTCCAGGCTCTTTCCCCCTTCTACCTATCCCAACAGACGCTATCCGCGCACATTCTACGCACACGTATATAAACTGTACAACATTAACGAGAGAACAGGAATAAAAATGTGTAAGGGCAAGAAAATATGGAAAAGAGTTAAATCAGTGAGGTTCATTGTGTAAAATAGTGCACGACGAACGGATTATGCATTCTATGCAACTGTGAGGCGTGAGGTTCCAGCTGAACAAATGAACTTTGTAGATGGGCTTATCTGACGCTGCAGCTATATGCAAAGCTATTTCTGAGTGAGCAACCCACCGTGTAATCTTTCTTAATAAGAAATGTTGATGGTATTACTCCTACCAAATTTGTGTTGTTGTACTGAAATGCTAATTAGTTGCATATCCAGGTAGAATGTACACTTCATACCAATTTGAAGTCTCCATGGTGTTACAGTCGTAATGGCCATCAGCAATGTACATAAAATAATACTAACTCACTTCCGGATCCTAAGTATCTCCTAGGTACCTGTTTACTTTTTCAGTTCGTCGTCCTATATTATGTTTCATTTTCGTGTTTTTACAGATTCTTCTTAAAGCTCCATCTTCCATTATTCGATTCATTATTAAAAATACATACCCTATTCTGCAATCGTTTCCAGAGGTATGTTATAGATTTATGATCTCTTGGATAACGCATCTCGCACTGCATTTTCCTTTCCCTGATATATTGTATTTCAATATCATGCTGCTGCAGACACATTTCTTTTTACATTTTGCACAATGTGTGTTTTCCGTGCTGACACTCTATGGTGTTTCAGACGTTATCGTAATACACTCCTGGAAATGGAAAAAAGAACACATTGACACCGGTGTGTCAGACCCACCATACTTGCTCCGGACACTGCGAGAGGGCTGTACAAGCAATGATCACACGCACGGCACAGCGGACACACCAGGACCCGCGGTGTTGGCCGTCGGATGGCGCTAGCTGCGCAGCATTTGTGCACCGCCGCCGTCAGTGTCAGCCAGTTTGCCGTGGCATACGGAGCTCCATCGCAGTCTTTAACACTGGTAGCATGCCGCGACAGCGTGGACGTGAACCGTATGTGCAGTTGACGGACTTTGAGCGAGGGCGTATAGTGGGCATGCGGGAGGCCGGGTGGACGTACCGCCGAATTGCTCAACACGTGAGGCGTGAGGTCTCCACAGTACATCGATGTTGTCGCCAGTGGTCGGCGGAAGGTGCACGTGCCCGTCGACCTGGGACCGGACCGCAGCGACGCACGGATGCACGCCAAGACCGTAGGATCCTACGCAGTGCCGTAGGGGACCGCACCGCCACTTCCCAGCAAATTAGGGACACTGTTGCTCCAGGGGTATCGGCGAGGACCATTCGCAACCGTCTCCATGAAGCTGGGCTACGGTCCCGCACACCGTTAGGCCGTCTTCCGCTCACGCCCCAACATCGTGCAGCCCGCCTCCAGTGGTGTCGCGACAGGCGTGAATGGAGGGACGAATGGAGACGTGTCGTCTTCAGCGATGAGAGTCGCTTCTGCCTTGGTGCCAATGATGGTCGTATGCGTGTTTGGCGCCGTGCAGGTGAGCGCCACAATCAGGACTGCATACGACCGAGGCACACAGGGCCAACACCCGGCATCATAGTGTGGGGAGCGATCTCCTACACTGGCCGTACACCACTGGTGATCGTCGAGGGGACACTGAATAGTGCACGGTACATCCAAACCGTCATCGAACCCATCGTTCTACCATTCCTAGACCGGCAAGGGAACTTGCTGTTCCAACAGGACAATGCACGTCCGCATGTATCCCGTGCCACCCAACGTGCTCTAGAAGGTGTAAGTCAACTACCCTGGCCAGCAAGATCTCCGGATCTGTCCCCCATTGAGCATGTTTGGGACTGGATGAAGCGTCGTCTCACGCGGTCTGCACGTCCAGCACGAACGCTGGTCCAACTGAGGCGCCAGGTGGAAATGGCATGGCAAGCCGTTCCACAGGACTACATCCAGCATCTCTACGATCGTCTCCATGGGAGAATAGCAGCCTGCATTGCTGCGAAAGGTGGATATACACTGTACTAGTGCCGACATTGTGCATGCTCTGTTGCCTGTGTCTATGTGCCTGTGGTTCTGTCAGTGTGATCATGTGATGTATCTGACCCCAGGAATGTGTCAATAAAGTTTCCCCTTCCTGGGACAATGAATTCACGGTGTTCTTATTTCAATTTCCAGGAGTGTATTTATGTGGATACATATCTTGACGCTAGCGAGCTTGTTGCTTGGTAAAAAGTCGCGTGACTTAGCTGTACGATCCTTAACTGCTGTGTGAACAATAGTGGGAAGGCTATAGTGACTCTGTGACAGATATGACCTTTGACCTGTGGCCTTCGAGTTGTCTGCATGCAGCAAGAGGGGCAATGACCATTCACCTATTTCATATTCATCACATGACAGCAGTGATCTAGAACCGTCAGCTTGGCCTTGAATGCATGGTAGAAGGTGCTTCACACTGATGCTGCAAACATCCTACAGATATTTCATGCTTCACACCAATGTTGCATACAGATGTGCTTAATACTAATGTTGCATGGCGGAGGATGCATCCCACGCCAAGTTACATGGCAGACAGTGCTTCCTACCAACGTACGATGCGAAGCATCCTTCGAAGACATTCTACGTTGCAGAGCGTGCTTCCTACCACAGTTGCATAGTGAGGGGTGCTTCTTACCAATTATACGTGGCAGAGGGTGCATCCTACTGACACTGAGTGACAGAGAGTGTTCTGGAGGCCAAAATCGTAGAAAATAATCTTTATGTAATTTTAATTTTACTATATGATTCATTGACTATTCTTTTAAAGTTTTTAAAATTATCTTCAACTCATTTATAAGATAATGCAATTTCTAATATTTACATATACTAATATGTTTTCAGTGTGGTAGCAACCTTAATACATCACAAACGATCTGCTTATATTTTACAAAAGTAGTTAGGTATTCATTGTTGGTGAACGTTGTCCATTTAAGAGTTAACATTGCGTGTTCCGACCCTCTCCTTAAGCAATCTGTGTGGTGATCTAAACTCCATGATGTACTTGTTGTGACGTACAGACATCTGTCTGTGAACTCCAACCGCCGCACGCCACATCACGAGTATCTCAAACAAATATAACGCAACACAAAAGAGTACCTCAAACAAATATTAACGCAGCACAAGTAAATAGTTGTTCTAACACATAATGTCCTATGGAATAATAAGCTACGCAGACAGTAGTCAAATGTGTATTTTAAAAAAGGAAACGTAATCTATAACATAAAATTAACTAACAACATGTTCATTGATTTACAGACGTCGAGGTTCAGAAAACTTTGCTGCTCTATATTTTATTGGAAAAATCTCGAAATTAACTACGAAAGATTCTGTACCTTCACGCCACCAATTTTGCTTGACAGAGGGTGCATGGTGGAGATTTCTTCATACCAGTTTCACTTGGTGGAGGGTGGTTTGTAGCAGAAGCTGAACACCTTCATTAGCAGAACTAGAACACACAAACGCACTCCTCCCTCCCCCCCCCCCCTCCACCCACACACACAGACAGGCACACACCTTTGTCAACTTTCGACTTGTCTGAGACCGAAAATTAAGGGTCGTAATGAACCGGCCAAAACAAAACGGCCAATTAGTATTTATACTACGGTTAGTAGTCACCTTGTTCTCTGCACTTCACTTGGCAATGAGTAAAGTTTGAGCTCTGCACAAGCCGGCCGCGGTGGTCTCGCGGTTCTAGGCGCTCAGTCCGGAGCCGCGCGACCTCTACGGTCGCAGGTTCGAATCCTGCCTCGGGCATGGATGTCTGTGATGTCCTTAGGTTAGTTAGGTTTAAGTAGTTCTAAGTTCTAGGGGACTGATAAGTCCCATAGTGCTCAGAGCCATTTTTTTTTTTTTTTTTTTTTTGAGCTCTGCACTCTCATTTGATGCTTAGCAGAGTGGACACTCAAGTATCACAAAATATTTCCTGTGTTTAAAGAGCTGTATTATTTATCAGAATACAGGTGATACACTTATTGGCGCTAGTGTTCTAACTTAGAGGGTAAGGGAGACTTTACATTGACAATAGTTCGATCTTTGAGCCAACCAGATGCAGGGTGTAGTGCTTTCACTAATTGAATATTTCCATGTCTCAATTGTCAGTGTTATTTATTTGATACACATGGCTCACGTATTGGCATTCTGCTCTAACTTACATGTTAAAGCACACTTGGCATCACCAGTAGCTTGATCTTTGTCCCCCACTTGGTGCATGGTATAGTGAACCATCAAATTAAATATTTCAACGTTTAAATTGTCTGCATTACTTATCCATACACCCACGGCTCGGTTATTAACACTATAGTTATTAATTACGGGTTAAGACACATTTGAAGTGCGTATTGAACTTCGCTCTGCACTCGATGCAAGGCACTACAGACTAAAAATAAAGGGTCGTAATGAAACTTCCTGGCAGATTAAAACTGTGTGCCGGACCAGGACTCGAACTCGGGACCTTTGCCTTTAGCGGGCAAGTAATCTACCCAAGCTCGACTTTGACCCGTCCGCACAGCTTTAATTCTGCCAGTACCTCGTCTCGTACCTTCCAAACTTCACAGAAGCTCTCCTGCAGACCTTGCAGAACTAGCTCTTCTGGAAGATAGGATATCCTTTCTTAGAAGAATCAGTAAGTGACCCGTATTTATTTTTTAGTGTTATATAACAGTTTAGAAATGAAAATGTTAACATTTTGATATTTGACGAGTTCGTTTGCTTGGCCCTTCTCCGCAGCAAGCACAGAAATATTTGTTTTGTAAATAAAAAATGCATTCTCTTGCTGCACTTTATTTTATTTCTCCCAGACGCGTTTGGACAAGTAGCGAACTCAGAGTAGTTACGTCTTGAAATCACAGTTTTCTATCAAATATCTATAATTAGTGACAGAAGAGTGATAGTGCGAAACAACAACAATGGCAAAAAAGATGAAAAGCGGGAAGAAAAAACTTCGGAACACAAAAGCATGCTTATGTTTCGTAAATAGAGCTGTAGTGCGACCTCCAGCATGTGACCAGGTGAGAGGAAGCGCAGATGATAACTATAAACGGCAAGAACTACCCCACTGAAGATGCCTTAAAGTGAAAAAAGGCGAAATGCGTCTGGGAGAAATAAAATACAGTGCAGTAAGAGATGGCGCTTTGTATTCACAAAAAACTATTTTGATATTTAATTTGAGGGTTCATTGTGCCTTGCACCAAGTGGAAGGTGTGGGGAGTTACTTTACTCATTCACAAGTGAAATACAAGGAAGAAGATTGGTGACTGTGGGGTATATAGTGATTGGCTGTTCCGTTTCATATACCAGTAAAATACTGGGCTAGTGGCTGAGAGAAATATCAGTCTGTGTGTGTGTGTGTGTGTGTGTGTGTGTGTGTGTGTGTGTGTGTGTGTGTGTGTCAGGTTTCTGTGTAGTCAGCATTGTCTCACACAAGTCGACACTTGAAAAACCTATGGTTCTGCTGAAACAGCTGTGTCGAGTTTCTGTGAAGTCAGCAAAGTATCAGACAAGTGAAGACTTGACAAAGCACAGTGTGTGTGTGTGTGTGTGTGTTTGTGTGTGTGTGTTTGTGTGTGTGTGTGTGTGCGTGTGTGTTGTGTGGGCGGGTGTGAGCTTGAGTGTGTGTGTTCCGCTGATGACACTGTCAGATTTCTGCTATGAAGTATCCTCTACCACATAAAATTGGTAAGAAGCACCCTCCACCACAAAGCTCTGGCATGAGGCACCCTTTGCAGTGTAACATCTCTATGAAACTCGCTCTGTCGTGCAACATTGGTAGAAAGCACTCTCTGCCATTCAACTTCGGTACGACGCACCCTCCACCATGGATAATTTTTAAGATGCAACCTCAGCCATGTTGTATTGGTTCTAAACACTCTGTGCAACGTAATATCTCTACAAAGCACTCTCTGTACTGGACATTGTTAAGAAGCAGTCTCTGCCACGCAACTTCGATAGGCTGCACCCGCTGCCATGTTAAACTGATAAGTGCATCATCTGCCACACAGCTTTGGTAATGATGATGGTGATGTTTGGTTTGTGGGGAGCTCAACTACGCGGTCATCAGCTCCCATACAAAGTGCCAATCTGTACACATTCCAGTTTTTTTCACAGTCAAATCCAGCCACTGGCACGAATGATGATGCTGCTGATGATGAAGATGATGAAATGATGAGGACAACACAAACACCCAGTCCCCGGGCGGAGAAAATCCCCAACCCGGCCGGGAATCGAACCCGGGACCCTGTGATCCAGAGGCAGCAACACTAGGCACTAGACCACGAGCTGCGGACAGCATGGGTAATAAACACCCTCTGGAACATAATATCTCTACGAAACCCCCTCTGGACGCAACATCAGTTTGAAGCAACATCTGCCACGAAACACTGGTACGAAGCACCATCAGCCATGCACGTTCGGTATGGAACACCCTCTACGACACAACAAGGTACGAAACAGTCCGCCAAGCAAAATGGTATGAAGTTACCTCTACGACGCAACATCGGCACGTAGCCACCTCTGCCAAACAAAACTAATATGAAGTACACATGCCATGCGTTCTGCGTGACGACGACTCCATGTCATTGATGTTGTTATGCGCTCAAGGGAAACTGAAAGGTCAAAGGTCACTGCCCCTTTTCCTGCACATAGGCAACCTAAAAGTCGAGAGGTCAAAAGTAAAATTAGTGTCAGAGTCGCCTTAGCCTTCCTGTTAACATTATGGCTGTCTCTAAGGTGCTATTCACGTGGAGCCGTGAAAATATTTCATGGTGTTGCATATTGTCATCTTAAATTCATATATTCTATATTCTTATGAAAGTCGTGAGACCCCGACCAACACAAACAGCATTATCACGAAACGATAAGCTGCAATCTTTGTAAGGCCTCGATCCTGCCGTTGTCGGATTCTGACACTCGCTGGTAGACGTTTCCCTTATACAAGGTATAACACGATCTAAATAACAAACATACAAATGCGATTTCCGAACGAGAAAGCAGCTGAGTAATTTTTGTATTGTAGAATGTAGACGCTGTGCGGCTGAGCTGAAATGCTAATGATTTACGCATGCATATTCAAGCGTATAGTCTAGTTCCAGAAAATTTTATGTTAGTTGTATGGTGCCTTCATGGTATTACATTTTTGATGGCCAGCACTGCATTTCTGGCTCTTCATAAAATTTCGCACTTATATGTTTGTATATTGGACCTGAGCGTTAGCTTGCTAGAATAATTTCTTGTTTGAGGATATATTAATCGAGCCAAATGGAAATTGTCTTTTACTAAAGCCGCATTGTCTATAATTATTGAGCTCCACTTTGACTTCTAATGTCTCCAAGAGGATAAGCTGTCATTTTATGTTCCGCCTTTCTAGATTTAAGCCACTTGTATTGTAAGATTTTCTCTGGCACATATCTTAATTTTATTGCCATCACAAAGTATATATTAAAGGCATCAGGAAACTTATTTACCATTGCTTTTGTTGGAAATTCCTGTTTCAATTCCTCCAGTAGTTTCTCATATTAGATGGCGGTGAGTGCAGATTATGATTAATTCGTTCAGGATAGTAACTTAACATTATTCTTCCTAGGCACTGTCAAGCAAAACAGTCGGTGACGTTCACTGAGATGGTGAAGCAGAAGCCAGAAGTCGTTCAGGAGCTGTTTTGTGTAGAGAATTTAACACTCGCCGAATCGTGCAGCTCACATGTAGCATGTGGTAAGTTGTGAAATTGCAAGTATTTGTAGAATTTTCTCTTATATATAATACTGTTTAATCTGCCGTAGGCATCACCAACCAAAATAATAAAACAGCCAACTGTTCAAGCTTTCAGAACAATACACTACGGTAGAATTGAATAACCTGTTTGTTTTTCGCTCATTTGTTTTTTATGGGTTGTTTGTTGGAAGATGATGGGCGACAATACACCTCCCCGAGCAGCCAGCTAATGCAGACATTATTTTACTTAACCTCTGAGCCCTGGACTGTAGAACACTATGTGTTTCCTTCATCTATTCGCGTTGTACATCTTAACGTCTCAAGTTACACATCTTTCAGGACTAAGAGTTCGTTTTGCTCCACACTTAATAACTTATTTTTCGAGTCGCATTATAAGTGCACGTAAGTACTTGTGAATGTGATCAGTCATTCTGTGATACATGCCATCCACAAATTGACAGTAATGTGAGCTGCATTGTTTTAAGTCAGTTTTGCCGATTTTGGCTGACCGTTTGACTGTGATGGAACATGCACGCCGTTTACTCTTAGCGCTGACGCGAAATATCAGTCACATGGCAGGCATTGGAATTTAACTGATGCAGGGCCTGGCTTGCGCTCGTTCAGAACGAAACGATCCAGAACAGCAACTAAACTATTTTTCTTCTTTTTACTTAATGGGCTTCAGGCAAACGCCTAGATAATTCATTGTCGATAAAACGTTATAATTTTCCTTCTATCCTACCTTAGAAAAGCGTCTTATATCGGCAAAATGCTCCAGAGCCCGACAGAGTCCTTGTTAAGTCATACATAGACTTTGCAAGAGCGTTAGCTTCACTCTTGATCACAATTAACAACAGTCCCTATAGCAGGGAAATGTTCAAAATGTGATTCGAAAATTACACGGGTAGCATCCACACGCAAAAAAAGAAGTTGAACTGATCTTCAGAACTTGCGTCCTATACCATTAAGATCTATTTCTAGAAGAGTTCTAGAAGATATTATGGGTTGAAAAATTTTACCCCCACCTGGAACAAAAGGAATATCTCCATTCAAATCAAGAGGGTTTCCAAAAAAAAGACGATCATTTGAAATCTAACTCAAACCCTTCGTTCACGATTTACTCAGTGCCATGTCTAGAGGTAAACAGGCTGATTCAGTGTTTCTAACCTTTTAAAAAATTTTAATTCCATACAACATCGATGACTTCTAACTAAAATAAGTGCTATGAGATATTTAAGGAGATTTTTCTACTGAAACAAAAATTCTTCATTGGCAAGGCACAACTTTTGATCCTGGATGTAGGCTCATCTACCCGCACTGAATTAATCACTGGTGTACGCGAAGGAAGTATAATTGTACCATTACTGTTAATTTTGTGAGCTGATGATTTAGTGTATCGTACTAGTTTCAGTTTCATACATTTATCACATACTGGAGTTATCTCTGAGGAAATACAATCGCATAAATATTGTGGCAGCGCCCAGCTAGATAACAACAAAATATCAGTCTGGTGTCAAGACTGATTCTTACTACAGATAAAGGGAAAGCTGTACTCTTCTCGAAATGTAGAAGTTGGATCCGAATCTGTATTAATTCTGGATGTGGAACACTGCGACTGTAATGATAAAAATTTTCAGAAATACTTGCGTAGGTCTCATTTTGTGATGATTCAATTTTTATCGTACCATGATCGATTTCAAGTTCCCTAACGATTTCCCATGAGATGGTACACGCATTTAATGATTGTTTGTAGCATGTTAGGGGTCATGTAGCTGTGACAAGATAGGAAAAACGAAGGAAGTAAGTACTGAATGTGGCGAGGTACATGGAATTATTTTCGTCATAATGTTTATCCTAGTTCACACGTTTCTGTGATCTGGAATCTTTTGGCTGCAGGATTATAGAGTAACAACTTGAGACAGCCTTGTCAAACAAATACTTTGCTGTAATTATGTGTAGACATATGAAGAATAACGAATATATGGACCGCATTATGTACGACTAGACCAAGCGCCGTTCTTGTAAGATTCCTGATGTGAGCACATTCTGTTAGGAAACAACATAACCTATTTCGAAAAAAATTACAGCTTTCGTCGTAGCCACCGTTGCTATGAAATACTGTAAAAGACTAGGTGCCGTTTCGCCCATGTTTGATTTTCAGTTTTCCATCAAAAATCCGCAAGCCACAATCCAAATTGCAGTTTTGCAACAGTAGACACGCTCCACTTACCAGTCTCTGGTCTAAGGGTGGTAAACGAAACATACAACTCTGGTTCATAATATCGGCTGCCTGCACAGACAAAGCAAACGCCTTCTTTCCAAGATCTGTGAGCCGTGTGATATTTATGGCCCTAATATTGTGTGTTGTAACTTTGCGAATGTTATAATACCACGTGCGACAAGGACGCACCGTATTATGAAGTGGAACAATGATGTAGAAACGATGAGGCTTTGAAGGTACGAAAAAATAAGTTTGTGTCGGAAGGTACCCTCAAAACTACTCAAAAAAGATCTAAACAAAATGTCAAACACCTTACGCATTCCGTTCTTCTTCCGATCATTAGCGAGGATATACATTTTCAAGTGCTGACATTCTAACCAAAAATTCTACTCTGAATGAAAATAACCATAACAATGATTTAATCTCAACTATGGTAGTGTGTCAGGAAATCGTTGATGGGGCTGTAACTTGTAATGAAGGTAATAATTGCAGATCAATCAGTAACCACACTTACAATGACGAAAGGCGAATAAAAGTAAATGAAGAGATCCCACAGCAGAATGTGTATACTAATTATGTACAAATTAACATTCCTCAGACAGACAGTAATCAGTTATTGAAAAGGAGGCCATAAAGGGGCCAAAAAGGGGATGGAAACGTAAGTACGGAAAACAAGATAGGGAGACTTGGGAAAAAATGTTGCATCCAAAACTATGGCAATTTTACTTAAAGAAATGACATCAAAGAAGGTTAGATGAGATTAATATGTATTCCACAGATCATTAATATGACCGTTCGTAATGATGTGGAACGTGTCAGTTAACAAAAAAGGTTTTCTTACATTTTTTTAGTTGTAAGATTACTAATTTATTCCAAAAAATTCATCTGTTGAGTAGCAGTTGTCATTCAGAAATTCTTCTCATTTGTTTTTAAATGTTGATGACTATCTGTGAGAATTTTGATGCAATTTGGTAAGAGAACAAGAATTTTTCTGGCAGCATTATTCACCCTTTTCTGTGCCGTAATTAGATTTAACCCAAAATAGTGAAGAACAGCCTTCTCCTAGAGTTGTAGCTGTGCACATTGCTTTTGCTCTTGAGCTGGGATGTGTGTGTGTGTGTGTGTGTGTGTTGCCAAGCTAGATATTGGCTCGGCTCGAACCATTATTCTGATTACACGCTTTTGTGCAATGAATACTTTTTTCCTTAGTTATGAATTACCAAAAATAGGATGCCATACGAAAGTGGAGCCCCCCCGACCCCTATGAACCATGGAAGTTGCCATGGGTGGGGAGGCTTGCGTGCCTCGGCGATACAGATAGCCGTACCGTAGGTGTAACCGCAACGGAGAACTATCTGTTGAGAGGCCAGACAAATGTGTGGTTTCTGAAGAGGGTCAGTAGCCTTTTCAGTAGTTGCAGGCCAACAGTCTGGATGATTGGCTGATGTGGCCTTTAACATCAACCAAAACGGCCTTGCGGTGCTGGTACTGCGAACGGCTGACAGCAAGGGGAAACCACACCCTAATTTATCCCGAGGGCATGCAGCTTTACTGTATGATTAAATGATGATGGCGTCCTCTTGGGTAAAATATTCTGGAGGTAAAATAGTCCCCCATTCGGACCTCCGAGCGGGGACTACTCAGGGGGCCGTCGTTATCAGGAGAAACAAAACTGGCCCGCATCTCGTGGTCGTGCGGTAGCGTTCTCGCTTCCCACGCCCGGGTTCCCGGGTTCGATTCCCGGCGGGGCCAGAGATTTTCTCTGCCTCGTGATGGCTGGGTGTTGTGTGCTGTCCTTAGGTTAGTTAGGTTTAAGTAGTTCTCAGTTCTAGGGGACTTATGACCACAGCAGTTGAGTCCCATAGTGCTCAGAGCCATTTGAACCATTTTTGAAACAAAACTGGCGTTCTACAGATGGGAGCGTGGAATGTCAGATTCCTTAATCGGGCAAGTAGGTTAGAAAATTAAAAAGTGAAATGGGTAGGTTCACGTTAGATATAGTGGGAGTTAGCGAAGTTCGGTGGCGGGAGGAACGAGACTTCTGGTCACTTAAATACAGGGTAAAAAACACAAAATCAAATAGGGGTAATGCAGGAGTGGGTTTAATAATGAAAAGAAAAATAGGAAAGCCGCTAAGCTACTACGTACAGCATAGTGAACGCATTACTGTAGCCAACACAGACACGAACCCACGCCTATCACAGCATATATGCCAACTAGCTTCGCAGATGATGAAAAGATTGAAGAAATGTATGATGAACTAAAAGAAATTATTCAGATAGTTAAGTGAGACGAAAATTTAGTAGTCATGGGGGATTCGAATGCGATTGTAGGAAAAGGATGAGAAGGGAGAGCAGCAGGTGAATACGGACTGGGGCTTAGGAATGAAAGGGGAAACCGCCAGGTAGAATTTTGTACAGAGCACAACTTAATCATAGCTAACAATTGGTTTAACCATCACGAAAGAAAGTTGTATACACGGAAGACGCTTGGAGACACCGGAAGGTTTCCGATTGATTATATAATGGTTAGACAGAGATTTAGGAACCAAGTTTTAAATTGTAAGACATCTCCAGGGACAGGTGTGTACTCTGGCCACAATTCATTTCTTATGAACTGTAGATTAAAACTGAAGAAATTGCAAAAAGGTAGGCACTTAAGGAGATGGGACCTGGATAAAATGAAAGAACCAGGTTGTAGAGAGTTTCGAAGAGAGTATTAGGAAACTATTCACAAGAAAGGGAGAAAGAAATACAGTAGAAGAATGTTAGATAGCTTTGAGAGATGAAATAGTGAAGGTAGCAGAGGATCAAGTAGGATAAAAGACGAGGGCTAGTAGAAATCCTTGGGTAACGGAAGAGATATTGCATTAATTGATGAAAGGATAAAATATAAAAATGCAATAAATGAAGCAGGCGAAGATCCAAACGGTCAAAAAAATGTGATGGACAGGAAGTGCAAAGTGGCCAAGCAGGAATGGCTAGAGGACAAATTTAAAAATGTAGAAGCATGTATCACTAGGGGTAAGATAGATCCTACCTACAGGAAAATTAAAGAGACATTTGGAGAAAAGAGAACCACCTGTATGAATATCAAGAGCTCAGATGGGAAGCCCGTCCTAACCAAAGAAGGGAAAGGAGAAAGGTGGAACGAGTATAGTGAGGGTCTACACAAGGGCGATGTACTTTAGATCGTAGATGAAGATGAGATGGGAGATATGATACTGCGTAAAGAATCTGATAGAGCACTCGAAGACCTAAGTCGAAACAAGGCAACAGGGGTAGATAACATTCAGTGGGAACTAATGATAGTCTTGGGAGAGTCGGCCGTGACAAAACTCTTCCATCTGGTGAACAAGATGTATGAGACAGGCGAAATACCCTCCGACTTCAAGAAGAAATTATAATTCCAACCCCAAAGAAATCAAGTGTTAACAGTTGTGAAAATACCGAACCATCAGTTTAATAAGTCACACTTGCAAAATACTAACACGAATTATTTACAGACGAATGAAAAAACTGGTTGATGTCGACCTCGGGAAGATCAGTTTGGATTCCGTAAAACTGTTGGAACACGCGAGTCAGTACTGACCCTACGACTTATCTTAGAAGATAGGGCAAGGAAAGGCAAACCTACATTTCTAGCATTTGTAGACTTAGAGAACGCTTTTGACAATCTTGACTGGACTACTCTCTTTCAAATTCTAAAGGTGGCAGGGGTAAAATACAGGGAGCGAAATGCTATTTACGATTTGTACAGAAACCGGATGGCAGTTACAAGTGTCGAGGGGCATGAAAGGGAACAACAGAGGTTGAGAAGGGAGTGAGACAGGGTTTAGCCAATCCTCGCTGTTATTCATCTGTATATTGACCATGCAGTAAAGGAAACAAAACAAAAAAAAATTGGATTAAGGATTAAAATCCATGGAGAAGAAATGAAAACATTGAGATTTGCCGACCATACTGTAATGCTGTCAGAGACTGCAAAGGAGCTGGAAGAGCAACTGAACGGAATGGATAGTGTGTTGAAAAAAGGACATCAACAGAAGCAAAACGAGGATAATGGAATGTAGTTGAATTAAATCAGGTGATGCTGAAGGTATTAGATTAGGAAATGAGACCCTTAAAGCGGAAATGAGTTTTGCTATTTGTGGAGTAAAATAACTTACTATGGTCGAAGTAGAGAGGATATAAAATGTAGACAGGCTATGGCAAGGATAGCGTTTCTGAAGAAGAGAAGCTTGTTAACATCGAGTATAGATTTAAGTGTCACAAAATCTGCTCTGAATGTTTTTGTATGAAGTGTAGACAAGTGTGGAAGTGAAATATCTACAACCAACAGCTTAGGCAAGAAAAGAATATCGAATATTAGTTGGGTAGATCACGTAACTAATGAGGAGGTACTGAATAGAATTGGGGGGAAGAGTAATTTGTGGCACAACTCGACTAGAATAAGACATCGGTTGGTAGGACACGTTCTGAGGCATCAAGGGATCACCAGTTTAGTATTGGAGGGAAGCATGGAGGGTAAAAATTGCAGAGGGAGACGAAGATTCAGAAGGATGTATGTTGCAGTAGTTATTCGGAGGTGAAGAGGCTTGCACAGGGTAGAGTAGCATTGAGAGCACCATCAAACCATTCTCTGGACTGAAGACCACAAGAACAACAACGAAAGCAGCGATTGAAAACAGGAGTAGTAAGCTAATTTACTTATATGTTTATCGCCATAATTTGCAATAACTCTAATAGCGGCAGTAGCTGAACTCCAACGTTTCAGCAGATCATCAATATGTTTCTTCCAATTCAATCTCTCAACAACGCAAACACCCAAAAATTTGTAATATTCTGCCTTAGAGACCTGTGTATAAATTCTACATTTTATTAATCTTCTATATTTTATTATTACTCTGATGGACATTATTTACAATTCCCTCTTCTAATTCTTGCTTGCTGGGTGTGATTACTACACTTGTATCATCAGCAAAATGCATTAGCTTTGCATCTTCCTGAATAAATAGGATGTTTCCGTAACAGCGTGCAAAAATTTAAGAGGACACAGAGGATGCTCTACTGAACAATTTGAGGCAGGGAACCTGAGGTCAACTGAAGGGGTTAATAGGAATAAAATCACTTTACTGTGTACCTCTTTATTTACCTTAGTTACAGTTAGTAACAAATACCATCATTGACACAATGAACGTACCGTTTGTACTGTATCTTACAAAATGTGGTAAAACTGACGGCCATCAACAACAGTCCAAGCGTGTCAACGGCGAACAAGATTCTGATGCACCCTGACAAATAGCCCCGGTGTGGTCCTCATGTTGCCAGGTGCCTCTTTTCTTCTTTCCAATGAATCTGTCTCCCGCACTCGTCGATCGCGAGAAATAAACACTCGTCGTGACGGATGATGCCTGTTACGAAGTCGTTCCCTGCACAGCCTTTCAGCAGCGAGGACATTGCAACATACTTCCACATACACAACGTGCATGTCAGAGAGTTCTGCGAAACTGTACCAGTACTGCTCCATCCCACTGTACTCTACGTCTCTGAACAGCACCGAGTAATGAATGGGTCTGTCGTTGATTCATAGCACGTTTTGTTATGGGACAATGTAAATCCGATACAACAGAGCCACCTTATGGAGAAGTAAATTAACAACACATTTTTTAAGTTTCACTGATGATGATGATGATTATTAGTGTTTTAGGGCGCACAACTTAAGTTTCACTTTGTTCGTTTTAGTTCGTTGCACCTTCTCGGGTTGGACGTCGCAAAACACCTGTTTCATTTCGTCGATGATCCATTAACTCAGTTTTTTTTTATTATTATTATTACAGAGGGCAGCTAACCCTCTGACCGAACACGCTGAGCTACCGTGCCGGAGACACCTGAATCATGACTCCGTAGTACTCAGGCTAGTCCTCCTTGTTTCCTTGCAGGAAAAAAGGATGCATATCTAAATAAATAGCACACTACGTGTAAACTTGTATTCATGATAGCTGTAAATCACCGGAAAAACAGTAATGCTAGACAAAGCGGTAGACAGGTTTACTTCCATATCTCCTTAAGCTGGCTTCTCCGACCCCAAGTTCCCTACGTTAAATTGTTCAGTGGAGCATTCTGTGTGTCGGGGTTGCATTTTCGCACGCTGTAATGGGAACACTGTTCGTAGTAACAGACGGCAAATCATCGAGTAAAACTGAAGTGATATCAGGTGTTCCCCAGGGAAGCGTCCTGGGACCTCTGCTGTTCCTGATCTATATAAATGACCTGGGTGACAATCTGAGCAGTTCTCTTAGGTTGTTCGCAGATGATGCTGTAATTTACCGTCTAGTAAGGCCATCCGAAGACCAGTATCAGTTGCAAAGCGATTTAGAAAATATTGCTGTATGGTGTGGCAGGTGGCAGTTGACTCTAAATAACGAAAAGTGTGCGGTGATCCACATCAGTTCCAAAAGAAATCCGTTGGAATTCGATTACTCGATAAATAGTACAATTCTCAAGGCTGTCAATTCAACTAAGTACCTGGGTGTTAAAATTACGAACAACTTCAGTTGGAAAGACCACATAGATAATATTGTGGGGAAGGCGAGCCAAAGGTTGCGTTTCATTGGCAGGACATTTAGAAGATGCAACAAGTCCACTAAAGAAACAGCTTACACTACACTCGTTCGTCCTCTGTTAGAATATTGCTGCGCGGTGTGGGATCCTTACCAGGTGGGATTGACGGAGGACATCGAAAGGGTGCAAAAAAGGGCAGCTCGTTTTGTATTATCACGTAGTAGGGGAGAGAGTGTGGCAGATATGATATGCGAATTGGGATGGGAATCATTACAGCAAAGACGTTTTTCGTCGCGGCGAGATCTATTTACGAAATTTCAGTCATCAACTTTCTCTTCCGAATGCGAAAATATTTTGTTGAGCCCAACCTACATAGGAATGATCATCAAAATAAAATAAGAGAAATCAGAGCTCGAACAGAAAGGTTTAGGTGTTCGTTTTTCCCGCGCGCTGTTCGGGAGTGGAATGGTAGAGAGATAGTATGATTGTGGTTCGACGAACCCTCTGCCAAGCACTTAAATGTGAATTGCAGAGTAGTCATGTAGATGTAGATGTAGAGTGCCCTCAACCTCTGTCCGCTCCTCCGCCCTCTTTGAAAAGCCATTTTCAGAATGAGGGCGACTTCTTATGCTGATTATTCATCAAAATTTAAGCGCCGGAGGATTCGAACCTGTGACCGAAGACGTTTTGACTATCAACCAGTGACGCTAATCCTAGTCCGCTTCAGCTTACCAGGAAGAAGTGTGTGATTTACACAGTCAAAAGCCTTTGAGAAATCGCAGAAAATCCCAATTGGTGATATTCGGCTATTCAGAGCATTCAGTATTTGATAATGGAAATATATGTTGAATTTTCTGTTGAATAGAATTTTGAAATCCAAATTGGTTTTTTGTTTGCACTTTATTTTTACAGATATGTGAAGCTACTCCTGAATACATTTCTTTTTCAAGAATTTCGGTCAAAGCTGTCGGAAGTGAGTTTGGACTGTAGTTGTTGGCATAAGACCTATCCCCCTTTTTATGTAAGGTTTAACAACAACATATTTCAACCTAACAGAAAATTGGCCTGTTTCAGTGAACTATTAGAAACGTGGCTGAGAATCCTACTTATCTGTTGGGAACAAATTTTAGTACTTTGTTAGAGATGCCATCATTTCCATGCGAGCTTCTACTTTGGAATGAATTTATTATGTTCCTAACTTCAGAAGAAGACATGAGTAGAATTTCGGTTTTATCTAATTGCATATGTATTGCCTCTTCCATATATAGCTTTGCCATCTCTAATGAACATCTGGATCCTATTTTCTCCACATTTAAAAAATAATTATTAAAAATATTTTCAACCTCTTTTTGTTAATAAATTTTTATTCAGTTTGGTGGTAATACAGTCTTCCTGTTTCCCTTTCAACAACATTCCAAAGTGTTTTAATTTTATCATCAGAGTTGATAATCTCAAACATGATACACGTTCATTGATGGGCCATAACATTATGACCACTGTCCACATTGATGTGGGATGCCGTCTGGAAGTGTTAGGGCACGTGACGCGGTAACAGAACTATGTAAGCGGAGAGACATGGACGGGGGACCGCTCTAGCGAAGATATGGGCTGCAAATGGGGAAATCCAGTGAGATAAGCGACTCTGACAGAGGGTAGATTATTATTACGCAGGTCATGTGGACGAGTATCTCGAAAACGGTGAAGATGGTCGAATGTTCACGTGCTACTGGCGTGAGCTCCGAAAAACGTGTGCGTGCATCAACATTGCGTTGTTTCGGCAGAGATGCCACAGATCACCGTCTATCCTACTTTACAGAGCAGACAAGCCCCAGATCTCTAGATTCTGTGAACAGTCGTGCACGTCCAACCATTTAGTGGTAGTTTCACTGTGCTTCTACCTCTAATTTTCTCAGCACCTCGAGATGTAACTGAACGACATTCCATTACCTATTCGATCATCTGCTGCTTTCACGAATTCCTCTCTCAAAACTGCCTGTTCGTCTTCTACTGTATTCCTTTCCCCTGTTTGAATCAATCGTTACCTAACGCTTCCATTGGAACTCCAAGACACATCTCCTTATTACAATTTCTTCAGTTTTTATCTACAGTTCAGCGCCAACAAATTATGGTCAGAGTCAACATCTGCCGCTGGAAATATCTGAGAATATAATATCTGATTCTGAAGCCTCTGTCTCACCGTTATTTAATCAGGTTGAAACTTTCCAGTGTCTCCAGGTCTCTTTCAAGCTTATTAAACCAAGCGATCAGCGATTAATATATTATGCTCTGTGCAAAATTTCCACAATGCGGCTTCGTCTTTCATTTCTTTCTCCCGGTCCTTATTCTCCGACCTTTGTTTCTTTTCTTCCTTTCCCTATTATCGAATTCCAGTCCTCCTCTACAATTGAATGTTTGTCTCGCTTAAGTATCTCAGCCGGCCGCGGTGGTCTCGCGGTTCTAGGCGCGCAGTCCGGAACCGTGCGACTGCTACGGTCGCAGGTTCGACTCCTGCCTCGGGCATGGATGTGTGTGATGTCCTTAGGTTAGTTAGGTTTAAGTAGTTCTAAGTTCTGGGGGACTGATAACCACAGCAGTTGAGTCCCATAGTGCTCAGAGCCATTTGAGCCATTTCTTAAGTATCTCAATAATATTTTTTTTTTTTATTTTACAATATGTTCTTCCTTCTCTTCATTACCTGAGGATCTAGTTGGCATATAAACTTGTACTACCGTCGTGGGTGTAGTTTTCGCGTCTATCTTGGCTACGAAAATGCGCTCCATGTAATGTTCGTAGCCTATTACGCGTATTCCTATTTTTCTTATTCATTATTACACCTACTCCTACATCACCCATATTTGAGTTTGTCTTCATAACCCTGCGCTCACGTGATCAGAAGCCTATTTCCCCTGCCACCACACTTCGGTAATTCCACCATATCTAACTTCAAACTATCCATTTCCATTTTATACACTTTCTAACGTACCTACTTGATTAAATGATGTAACATGCCATACCCCAACCTGTGGAATTCCAGTTTTCTTTTTCCTGATGACGAAAACCTCCTGAGTACTCCCCTCTCCAAGATCCGAATGGGGGACTATTTTACCTCCGGAATATTATACCCAAGAAAATGCCATCATCATTTAACCATACAGTAGAGCTGCATATCCTGGGGAAAATCTTTCAGCTGTTGGCAGTAGTAGCACAGCAAGGTCGTGTTGGCTGATGTCACAAGACCACATCAGTCAATCATCCAGACTGTTGCCCCTGAAACTATTGAAAAGGCTACTGCCCCTCTTCAGAAAATCAATGTTTGTTATGAATCTTTTCTACGACGATGCTAGCAGAGTTCCATTATGGCTTTATGTTTAAGAAATTAGAGCCAAAAAATGTTAACATGCGTTACACGAATAGCGTAATATACGAGTATCATGTAATTACCTTAGCTACTTATGATATCATTCAAAGTTTTGTGCATAGATGATTTGACGCCCGGCTTACGGTGATTATATTATTTATAATATCCCATACGTCAATAAAACGAAAGCGATCTCGAAACTGGGTGCAAGGCGTAATGCGTAGAGGGAAAGGTGTAAAATGTTCATCATTAATTGAGCTTAATATTTTTGTGATTTGTATCTAATATACATGTTCTAACTTCCCTACCAGACAGAATATTCCATCTCCTTCTTGCATTGTGTAATTTACATCACATGATAGCTTTCAGAGCAAGGACTTGAATCTGAACAGACAAATAAAGAACATGTATTGCATTACTCAATTACTGTCACCAGTAGAGGAGAACGACATCACGCCTTGATGTAGAAAGCCCTCTGATTAGCATATTTATAAGAAATAACATAGAAAAGTTCGTAGTTGGTATGGCTTAAGTAGTAGTTGAAAATGTGCTCGGTCACTACAATATTGAGCTGTGACTCACTGCTTCGTTTCAATGGCTGGTAAAATACTGGATTTTGATTGGAGGAGACGGAAGGGAGAGAGGATGGTAGCGTTGACGTCATAAAAACAAGTGTGACTTAGGAACGGGGCGTGATCTCCGCCTACAGTCCAAGCTTTTACCTGCATAAGTTCAAGGAAGGGTCGATGTGTATATTTGGTCCAGAGTCGCCATAACCTCCCTGCTATTGTTATACTTTCTAGCAGATCTCTTCCTACCTTCAGCATTTCACCGATTATTTTATCCCTCTCGTTTTCATTTGATACAACATCTTCTCTACCCCTGTGATCATTACATCTACATCCGCATCTATACTCTTCAAGCCACCTTGTAGTGAACGGCGACGGACATTTGTTCAGTATTGTGACTCACGGACGGTGCACGAGTAGTCGAGGTGTAGAGCGTGCTGTGGGAAGTACTTAAACCCCAAACGATATCCTTCTTATCCTTGACACCAAGTGCTTCCTGGTTGTTGATCTTGGTAACTTATCTTATTCTTGCCATCTCTGGTTTCAACATTTCATTTAAAAATGTACATGATGGTTTACGAGCATGAAATGGAATAGTTGCTCTTGTATGTTATCACTTTTGTGTACCTTGTCGCTTATAGACACATAGCTTTCCTTTCCTAGAGTTACACTGGTTCTTTGTAAAATAAACTGTAATTCAGAATAGCTTTAATTGCTTGTGTGTTTTGCAATTGGTCTTTCTAAATTATCGTTCATAGTATCAAGGGCGAATTGGATGCAATGATGTGTATCACGTGAAAAATGTGTCCTTAATCGTTAACTGCCGTTGAACTGTTCCTTCAGTTTGAACAATACCTCACCGCTTCTCGCTTTCTTCCTCATAAACGAAAGCAAGATAATTGAAGGAATAAGCTTGCAATGTCTCCTTCGTAGGCCCAGATTGCTCGTCATTGGTTCAAATGGCTCTAAGCTCTGTGGGACTTAACATTAGAGGTCATCAGTCCCCTAGAGTTAGAACTACTTAAACCTAGCTAATCTAAGGATATCTCACACATCCATGCCCGAAGCAGGATTCGAACCTGCGACTGTAGAAACAGCGCGGTTCCGGACTGTAGCACCTAGTACCGCTCGGCCATCACGGCCGCCTTGCTCCTCATTGCACGTCATTTTCTACTGAGAGACATAAATCTATTCACAGCCAGCGGAAGTGTTGATATTTTTGTCACTCCTTCTCTTTTAAAGGAACGAATCCAAAAATTTCAAACTGTGCCGTGGACAGTTTTGTTGTCACAGCCTGTATACCAACCACTCTTTCGAACACGACGAAAGAGTGCAGGAAGATGGCGTCAGTGCTTTTTCCAGTGATTTCCTTCTGCATTGGTGTTCCAACAAAAGGTTGCTTTGCGGCATGATCCTATCGCCAAAATGAGAACTGAACTGTTCTGGGATTACGATGTGTTGTACAGTGGGCAGTTTTTTTGCTGCTATTGACACAATGACCGCTTTAGTTAAACAGTCACTTCGTTGAAACTCCAAAATTATCTCCCATTGCGACGCAGAAGTTTGAGATTTGGCTAGAATGTGACTGCAACCTTGCTCCGTAATACTGCAAAAGCGTGACACCCTGCGATGTCACCCTCGAGCTCGGTGTCGCTTCAGACAGCAAAGTCTCGATACAAGAGGGAAAGAAAGGCCAGACCTCAGAAGTTCATGTGAGTTGTAAGATGGATTAACGATGTCACAATGGAACCAAATTTCACCACAATACTGCCCAAAGTCACCGTGGATGTATCAAGTGATGGAGAGGTCTCCACACCCCCTCCTAACCACATTTCACGCCTCCTTTTTGTGCCAACTATGTGAGATTCTTTGAAGCTTTAGTGCAACAGGAATCGGTGGGTACGGAACAGAAACTGAGGTGACATTCTAAAGAAATATTTGAAACAATTTTTCTCGTATTAAATTGTCCTGTTGTAACATTGGATGAATTTACTGCTATCAGTGACAATGTGTACAACGCCGATTGTGAGAGACGAAGATATTTTTGGAGATGGTTTAGATCTCAAACGATCATAAGTTCACATCGATGTAGACGACGATGTCGATTTTAACAAAAAAGTTCATTTACCTGCTGCAGCATAACTGCAGCATATCATGAAAAGAATGTGAAACTATTTAAATCCGCATTTGAGTGGAGAAATTAATGAAATGATGGACGATATCGAACAGTTCGTCGAAAATTTGATCCTGGGAAAGGTGATGCAGGAAATAATAACAGATTTTCCCCAAAAAATAATGTACTGTATGTAGACTTTCATTGTACATTATGTACCAATATGGGCAAATTTTAACAAAACCCAAGTTAAAATTTTAATAGATCGAAAATACAGTACTTTTTCGTATAGATCGTTTAACACGGAATTCCTTTAAAACAAAAAAGACATTTAAAGACATCTCGGTTCCCTTAGCTCCACGACCTTTTCACTTTTTCAGTGTACACATATCACTGTATTAGACAGATGCAGGGCTCTAAAACAATCGTCGTTATTCGTATTGCAAAATCATATTAAATGTTCGCTACATGTGAATTACCTTGCAACATAATAAAAATATTTCCTCAAGAGACGATTTGCCTTTATAAGCGGAAATATTTCAGTCTACATTCATACCTGCACTAACGTCAGCTTGATCTTATTTGCTCAAATGTAGCAGCGCAGGAGATAAGAACATCCAATACTGATGTACACACTTCTAGAAGGAGAGAACATATCCCGCTGTAGTTTACTCACCATTCACCAAAGCTAAAATTGCGTTTTCATGCTCCTTTTTAGTAAATTGTTTCTGGAAGTAATAGTTTGTTTACTGTAATGCTACAAAACCTAGGACCTAGTTTCTAAGTCTCAGATTCGTTGTAAGACTTACGAAACCAATGGGAAATTTCCCATCATGACACTGAGAATGGAGTTAACACCAATGAAATATCTGCGCTATTTTAGAAAATATGCAGGGATTTTACACGCCGAATTTTTTCTGTAGGATGGACACGGTTTCACAACTGTACCCATGAAACAGCATGCCAATCAAAATAGTGGGAGTCCTTATCGATGCATCAAACAAAGTTAAGTCTATTTTATTTGCCGCAAATCTATGGGATACGATACGAGAGGGGTGCTTGTCATTCATTAATTTGTCAAGGCCACAGCTACAACTAACTAATACATTGCTTACCTTCTGGGAAAATACAGTGAGAAAAGGTGTGAGAGGTCCTTATTACAAAACCAAAATGGAGAATAATTCTTGGCAGAACACTGTAACTGCCCACAAAGATACACTATCTGATCGGAAGTATCCGGACACCTGTTTTGTTGTTGTTGTGGTCTTCTGTCCTGAGACTGGTTTGATGCAGCTCTCCATGCTACTCTATCCTGTGCAAGCTTCTTCATCTCCCAGTACCTACTGCAGCCTACATTCTTCTGAATCTGCTTAGTGTATTCATCTCTTGGTCTCCCTCTACGATTTTTACCCTCCACGATGCCCTCCAATACTAAATTGGTGATCCCGTGATGCCTCAGAACATGTCCTACCAACAGATCCCTTCTTCTGGTCAAGTTGTGCTACAAACTCCTCCCCAGTTCTATTCAATACCTCATCATTAGTTATGCGATCTACCCATCTAATCTTCAGCATTCTTCTGTAGCACCACATTTCGAAAGCTACTATTCTCCTCTTGTCCAAACTATTTATCGTCCATGTTTCACTTCCTAACATGGCTACACTCCATACAAATACTTTCAGAAACGACTTCCTGACATTTAAATCTATACTCGATGTTAACAAATTTTTCTTCTTCAGAAACGCTTTCCTTGCCATTGCCAGTCTACATTTTATATCCTCTCTACTTCGACCATCATCAGTTATTTTGCTCCCCAAATAGCAAAACTCCTTTACTACTTTAAGTGTCTCATTTCCTAATCTAATTCCCTCAGCATCACCCGACTTAATTCGACTACATTACATTATCCTCGTTTTGCTTTAATTGATGTTCATCTTATACCCTCCTTTCAAAACACTGTCCATTCCGTTCAACTGCTCTTCCATGTCCTTTGCTGTCTCTGACAGAATTACAATGTCATCAGCGAACCTCAAAGTTTTTATTTCTTCTCCATGGATTTCAATACCTACTCCGAACTTTTCTTTTGTTTCCTTTACTGCTTGCTCAATATACAGATTGAATAACATCGGGGAGAGGCTACAACCCTGTCTCGCTCCCTTCCCAACCACTGCTTCCCTTTCATGTCCCTCAACTCTTATAACTGCCATCTGCTTTCTGTACAAATTGTAAATAGCCTTTCGCTCCCTGTATTTTACCCCTGCCACCTTTAGAATTTGAAAGAGAGTATTCCAGTCAACATTGTCAAAAGCCTTCTCTAAGTCTACAAATGGTAGAAACGTAGATTTGCCTTTCCTTAATCTTTCTTCTAAGATAAGTCGTAATGTCAGTATTGCCTCACGTGTCCCAACATTTCTACGGAATCCAAACTGATCTTCCCCAAGGTCGGCTTCTACTAGTTTTTCCATTCGTCTGTAAATAATTCGCGTTAGTATATTGCAGCTGTGACTTATTAAACAGATAGTTCGGTAATTTTCACATCTGTCAACATCTGCTTTCTTTGGGATTGGAATTATTATATTCTTCTTTAAGTCTGAGGGTATTTCGCCTGTCTCATACATCTTGCTCACCAGATGGTAGAGTTTGGTCAGGACTGGCTCTGCCAAGGCCGTCAGTAGTTCTAATGGAATATTGTCTACTCCCGGGGCCTTGTTTCGACTCAGGTCTTTCAGTGCTCTGTCAAACTCTTCACGCAGTATCATATCTCCCATTTCATCTTCATCTACATCCTCTTCCATTTCCATAACATTGTCCTCAAGTACATCGCCCTTGTATAGACCCTCTATATACTCCTTCCACCTTTCTGCTTTCCCTTCTTTGCTTAGAACTGGGTTTCCGTCTGAGCTCTTGATATTCATACAAGTGGTTCTCTTTTCTCCAAAGGTCTTTAATTTTCCTATAGGCAGTATCTATCTTACCGCTAGTGAGATAGGCCTCTACATCCTTACATTTGTCCTCTAGCCATCCCTGCTTAGCCATTTTGCACTTCCTGTCGATCTCATTTTTGAGACTTTTGTATTCTTTTTTGCCTGCTTCATTTACTGCATTTTTGTATGCCTGTTAGTAGGCATTAATACGGGATTTGTCTACCCTTCACCTTTATGGAGGCTAGAAGCTTGCTGGAGATACTTTCGATGAGTTCCTTGAGTGTCTGTGAAGGAACAGCAGCCCATTCTTCCCCAAAAGCCGAAACAGGACAAGACAGTGATGTTGAACGTTGGCGTCTGGAGCGATTTCGACGTTCAAACTGAGAAAGGTATCTGTCCTATGTGCCATTACGATTTTCAAGAAGTTTTGACAACAAATGCAAAGGAGGTTGTGAATTTGATAAAGGTACTCAACCTTTATAATATCGATATAACGATATTCCTTGTAAGTCTGTTCTTGAGACCACAGATGTTGGTCGGAGAGGTTACTTATTTTGAACGGACTAACAGTACTGTGTGTTGGACAATCTGGCTATGTACTTGGTATGAAAAGGATGGAAGCACGCCTGGCGTGTAGTGGAGGCAGCATTATGTAAGAAGGATTTTGTACTAATATGTTTTGAGAAAGGAAAACGAGGTTATATCAACAGAAGAATGTCAAAAGAGCAATTTTTAAAGTAACTCAGTTTTTCTTATATCTTTGTAACTGTATGACTTCTATTTGTTAGAACTTTGGGTGTGGCTGAAGTTTGCAGTAGAAATTCTGCAAAGCGACATCTGGTTTTGTTTTACGGTTGAAACACCTGGCAATGAAAGTAATTGTGCACAGCAAAGTTGTTAAGGAATATTTTGCTAACTTGTCTAGGTGTTCGAACTTTATGAAAACGTGTGTTGTTGTCATGGCTTAATGAAGCATAGTTATACAAGGAGTATTTGTTTTCATTTATCAGTCGTTAACTTTAGTTCTTCATTTTTTATTCTTTGTTTTCATGACTGTATTTGTGAACTCGCATAGCACATCGCGAGTTGTGTACTGAGAAGCATTTTATGAAAATTGGTAACATACCGTTTTGTAATACACATTGCAAGTACGGCAAATGAAATCTGCTTTTGGACAGTTTCCTCATTATGTTAATAGTATCAGGTTGCAGAGTAGAAGAGTGTTCCGTGCGCACAAGTACGCCGATAAATTTAATTACCATCAATGTTCATGTCCACTGTATGGCACGGTGATTGTTAGAGTGTCTTTGTGTAAATATTAGTATCTGTTTCTGGACTTAATGCCAGTAGATGATTTCAGTAAAGTGCCATCTTGTGAATTTATAGTCATTTTTATAAGAGAGTCAAATCCGCTAATTTTAATATTCATTTTCTGTGCAATTACTATAATACTCCTGGTAGAGTGATTCTATGTCATTGTCCACAAACAATTGCCTCAGAGATGCTAATTGATGGAATGGTTATGCAAACAATCATCGTCACCCAACTGTTCCTCTACTGTACACAGTACGTAATGATGTAAAATGTGTTCACATCCTTCCGCATTCAGCGTTTTCTGAAGCACAATAAGAGAACCACGATTTCACCACGATAACGATCCTCATACCGTAACACCAACTCTTTCGTTCCTCCCTGCTGGGATTACACATGATAGCAAGTAACATTCTCCAAGCATTCTCCAATCCCAAACACTTCCATTGGATTGCTGCAGGAGTGGCATGAGTCGCCACTCCAGATCACTCGTTTCCAGTCAGCCGTGTCGAGTGGCGCCATTCTTTAGGTTTGATTGTGCTTATGAGGAGATGAGGAGTTGCTCTACCAGTATACCCATTCTTTGTAGCTCCCTACGCACAGTCATTCTGTTAGCTGGTAGCACTTTGGTACTCACGAGTGCTTCCTTTCGCTGATCTCGTACGAGTTCTTACGACCACTCTTCACAAAGCTCGACGGTCCCTGTCTGCCAGTATAAGTGGTCTGCTTGGTCTTGGTTTAGTTGTAGTTGTTTCTTGCTGCCTAGGTAGCAGAGTTCCTAAACTTCATCTACCTCAAGATCACGAACCCTGATGTTAAGTTTCTCGCTGTTGTCATTTCTCCTACTTCTCATTACTTTTCGTCTTTCTTCTGTTTACTTGCAGTCCATATTCTGTACTCATTATACTGTTCTTTCCATTCAGTGGGTTCTGTAATTATTCTTCACTTTCACTGAGAATAGCAATGTCATAAGCGATTCTTATCAGTGATATCCTTTCAGCTTGAATTGTAATTTTCTACTCCTGAACCTTTCTTTTATTTCCGTCATTGCTTCATCGATTTATAGATTGAATAGTAGGGGCGAAAGACTAGATCCTTATCTTCTTATACCCTTGTTAATCGTTTGTCCATATTGAATACTAGCTGGGGTACCCGGTTTCGCTCAAGGAGTTGGTATGAGATTATGGGGCAGTTGGAATAAAAGAATAAAGTTTAAAGTATAAGACTTAATAATTTTTCATTGAAAACATATTGCAACTATTTACAATACTTGTTTACAATCAACATTTTTCATTTTGTATATACGTACAGATTTTTTGAATCTCCTACTCGAGAGCAAGCTACGTGTGACCGTGAATGAATCAAGAGTCTTTAAGATTCATGTCTCAATATTTTAAAGTTTGTCCTTCCTCTTTGTTAATAGTAAAATTATAGGATAATTTGATTGGATATCGCAGTCTTTTAAATTGGAATGACAGTTCAGTAGAGATCAGTGGTATTCTGGGGACAAATAGTGTGTGACCTTGGTACTTCACAGTCACAAGTTCCGCTTCGATCATGTTGTTCGATAGCTGTTTGACAATCATCCTTGTTCCATTACTTAGTTTTTTTTTTAGTTGAGATTTCTGAATGGTATGATCGGAGATCCAATTGTAAGTCGAAGGCAGTGTGATGATATTCCTAATACTTCCAAAGAGTTTATAAATTCTGTAGGAAAGTTCACACTTTCTTCAACGTGTCAGTCGATTTGTATATTCTCTTTTCTTCGGGAATTTTCTTTTAAATATTAAAGCTGATATCGTCGACAATATTATTTTTAGTTGCCAGTCGCTAGTCCGGATTGGTACAGTTGTGAATAATGCTTGAATAAATTTCGTCGACGAGTTCGTTCTAAGCAGTGGCTGTGTTGCAGTAATCACTGTTGGTTTTAATGAGGCAAGTCGTCTGGTCAGTAGGATATGTGCCTTCACCTATTTGTAAAAGATGTTGAGGAAAATTTGCTGTTTAGTTATTCGATATTTCAGCTCTCATATTTTTGTTAGTCGCAGTATTTGTATGTGTAGCCAGAAATGTGATTCTCCTAAGCACGCATTGATCTCATGTGCTGGTGTTGACTTGGGTATAATTAGAACTGTTTGTCGAAAACGTCCTGAGAGTATGAGTACAGCCCCTCCTATCTCTTCAGAGATTTCTCGTAAGCCTTGTAATGTGCACGGTTTCGAAAGATTTTTTTACGTAATCCCACAAGATAATTTTAGTTCACCTTGGAAGTTCACCCCGTGCAGATGTTCTTGAGCTTCTACGTGCCTGGAATTGTTCTTCGGCTATATTCCAAGGTAGCTGTAGGGTGGAATGGGCAGTACGTCCTCTTCCCGTAAAGGGGGTTGTAACGCCGGATGATTGTTTAGCACGTATTTCCGCCAGCAATAGATTTATTAGAAACTTTTTCCCGGGTGCCGCCTGGTGCGTCCAAGTTTGATTGCAGCAGTGTTGTTATCGATCCGGTTCATGACAACGTTGCTAATTTCCTTTTGACTCTAATTTGGGAGTGGCTTGTTGTGATCAATGCACTTTATATTGAAGTAGTTCGTTGATGTAGCTTTTTATCCCTTGTAATTTTGAAGTTAGCACATCGATAGCATCTTTTCGTGGTGCTTGCATCCCAAGTTGTATTAAGGTCTGGTTGATAATTGCTAAACGTTTATCTCCTAGGCGAATGAGTGTTTCATTGAGGATGTCGTCGTTGAATTCGCTTATCAGTTCAGAATGAGCTTGTCGATTTGTTACAGTATGTCATCACTCATACTCTCTTTGAAGGAGTCCCATAGCAGTTTTGGATTCGGTGGGATACATGTTGTTAGAATTATGGTGAATAAGTCTGTCATTTGTTCAGCTGAGACTGTGAGTGAGGCTTCTTGTAGTGTTAAATCCCAGTGGTTACCGTTTTCCAGTAGTCCTAAGCATTGGCATGCTTCTCTGTACGTCTGGCACAATTAATCGTCAGCAGTCTTGAGATCTGTTAAACTTGTTGGTCCCTGTATTTCGTGTAACAACATCCAGAGAGAGAAACATTCGGCGTTGTTCGGATGTACTGTGTATACTCGGCCTCGTGCACCAGTTTTCGTGATTCCTGGATAATATTCTACTGTAATTCCTTGTCTCCATCGTTGAAAGATTTTTCTGGTATGTTCTGCGTATAATAGGTAGGGACGTCGACATATAGTAATGTTTTCGCGAATGGATCCATTTGGCACAGCTGGTAAAAAGCTATTGCTGTGTCCCGACGTAGTTCGCTTGAAGTTTTTCTGGTTGTGTCTTCTGTGAAGTAAATTCCCTGTCCATTCTGCTACATGTTGCACAGTTGGTTCGCGAACGTGTATGTGAAAACCGAAAATCCGGCAACCTGTTTCGTTACTGCTGATGTATCTTCCCATTTGGTACATGAGGATCTTGTCGTTTCTGTTTTGTTCTTCGCTGTCTTGGACTATTTGTAAAACTGCCATGTCACTGTCTTTGGTCACATATTTACAGACATATTAGATGGATTTCATTGAATTGCTGCTTTCTACGTTTATGTCGGCTTGGAACATTTTGGAAAGTAGTGTGATTATCTATTCCCAGTTCTTCACTGCCTCGCATTCGCATTTTTTCTGTGAAGCCATCTTTTTGCTTGACCGCCTTCTGTATTTGGGATAGCCATCAACACCGGTTTGTGTGACGTCCAAGATTGGTTTTGGGTATTTTTTGTACAGTTTCCATCAATCGCACGTGGCGGTCGTACAGTTCCGGATCTTCTTGTGGATTGGGAAATGATGATGGAATGATTTTGTCGATATCCGTCGGATGAATTCTGTCGTTTAGCCATGTGAGATTGTGTGAATGAGGCAGTCCTTGTTTTTGCCATTCGATTGTGTACATCCAGCACCTAACGGTTCCAAAGATGTTGTGAGGACTTCAATAAATCTCATTTGTTTTTGTCGGAAAACTCGGGCTATTGTGTCGTGTCGATGCTTGGGGCCTGTATATATCTTATTCGTTCTTTGATTTCTGGCCACGATTAGTTGCATATGACTATTATGAAGAGGTCAGGCTATCCATATTTTCTTATGTAGGTCACGGCATCTTGAGTGTATTCGTGCATGTGTCTCGGACTTCCTATGTATGATGAAGATAAGATTACCATTGTTGCAATGTCGTCAATGTTTCAATCATTTATGATTACGCCTCGAAGGTGGATGTATTCTTCCGTGTGTAGTTTCTTCTGATTCAGTCTCATGTAAAGCATCCGTTCCGCTTCTACACTCCTGGAAATGGAAATAAGAACACCGTGAATTCATTGTCCCAGGAAGGGGAAACTTTATTGACACATTCCTGGGGTCAGATACATCACATGATCACACTGACAGAACCACAGGCACATAGACACAGGCAACAGAGCATGCACAATGTCGGCACTAGTACAGTGTATATCCACCTTTCGCAGCAATGCAGGCTGCTATTCTCCCATGGAGACGATCGTAGAGATGCTGGATGTAGTCCTGTGGAACGGCTTGCCATGCCATTTCCACCTGGCGCCTCAGTTGGACCAGCGTTCGTGCTGGACGTGCAGACCGCGTGAGACGACGCTTCATCCAGTCCCAAACATGCTCAATGGGGGACAGATCCGGAGATCTTGCTGGCCAGGGTAGTTGACTTACACCTTCTAGAGCACGTTGGGTGGCACGGGATACATGCGGACGTGCATTGTCCTGTTGGAACAGCAAGTTCCCTTGCCGGTCTAGGAATGGTAGAACGATGGGTTCGATGACGGTTTGGATGTACCGTGCACTATTCAGTGTCCCCTCGACGATCACCAGTGGTGTACGGCCAGTGTAGGAGATCGCTCCCCACACTATGATGCCGGGTGTTGGCCCTGTGTGCCTCGGTCGTATGCAGTCCTGATTGTGGCGCTCACCTGCACGGCGCCAAACACGCATACGACCATCATTGGCACCAAGGCAGAAGCGACTCTCATCGCTGAAGACGACACGTCTCCATTCGTCCCTCCATTCACGCCTGTCGCGACACCACTGGAGGCGGGCTGCACGATGTTGGGGCGTGAGCGGAAGACGGCCTAACGGTGTGCGGGACCGTAGCCCAGCTTCATGGAGACGGTTGCGAATGGTCCTCGCCGATACCCCAGGAGCAACAGTGTCCCTAATTTGCTGGGAAGTGGCGGTGCGGTCCCCTACGGCACTGCGTAGGATCCTACGGTCTTGGCGTGCATCCGTGCGTCGCTGCGGTCCGGTCCCAGGTCGACGGGCACGTGCACCTTCCGCCGACCACTGGCGACAACATCGATGTGCTGTGGAGACCTCACGCCCCACGTGTTGAGTAATTCGGCGGTACGTCCACCCGGCCTCCCGCGTGCCCACTATACGCCCTCGCTCAAAGTCCGTCAACTGCACATACGGTTCACGTCCACGCTGTCGCGGCATGCTACCAGTGTTAAAGACTGCGATGGAGCTCCGTATGCCACGGCAAACTGGCTGACACTGACGGCAGCGGTGCACAAATGCTGCGCAGCTAGCGCCATTCGACGGCCAACACCGCGGTTCCTGGTGTGTCCGCTGTGCCGTGCGTGTGATCATTGCTTGTACAGCCCTCTCGCAGTGTCCTGAGCAAGTATGGTGGGTCTGACACACCGGTGTCAATGTGTTCTGTTTTCCATTTCCAGGAGTGTATTTTTGCATACACATCTATCAAGAATTGTTGGAATAAACGGCGAGTGTGGGAATTTGATTGTATGTTTTATTGTCTTTTATCATTAAGCGGTAAGCATAGATTTCCTTGGAGGTGACTTTTTGTGTGTTTCTACTCCTCTTTCAGTTTGGATTTGTTTCACATCAAAATGATATCCGTCCTCTCCGTGCTGAAATATTAACGGAAATTGGAGGATATCATATGAACGATGTGTCTCGGCAATGTGTTGTTGTCCTTCTGTTCTTTGTTGAACAGTTATGTCACGGCTTGTGTTTTCATTGCCCACAATTACGACGGCGACTTCGCCTATCTGATGTGCATTAAATCGACGTTCGTATTCTCCAAGTGGTCTTTTGTCGACTCGATATATAACTTTATAGTCATCAGAAATTATCGGTATAGTGCTGTTTTGAATATGTGCATCAGTTGACTGTGCTTGTGTAAGATCTTCGCCAGCCGGGGTGGCCGAGCGGTTCTAGGCGCTACAGTCTGGAACCGCGCGACCGCTACGGTCGCAGGTTCGAATCCTGCCTCGGACATGGACGTGTGTGCTGTCCTTAGGTTAGTTAGGTTTAAGTAGTTCTAAATTCTAGGGGACTGATGACCTTAGAAGTTAAGTCCCATAGTGCTCAGAGCCATTTGAATCATTTTTTTGTAATATCCTCTGTATACTTTCTCCAATGACATTTTTGCATCGTTGATCAATTTCTGCTTCTTCATTTCCGATTAAATATACTTGCAGAAATTTATGGTCTTCGTTGGGTAGTGGTAGTAATGATCCCATGTTGTGATATATTTGTTCTTGGATGGAAAAAACATAATCGATTTCACCTCTGTTAGTGTTGGTCGAAGTGACACCGAAAGAAGTCATTTGCAAGTAGGCGTTGTAAGCTTTTATATTTTGAAGAACGTGTTTTGATTCTGGAGTTTCCTCGGCCATGTACTGTAAAAATTCCTGCGGAGATGCTTACAGTGATGGTAATCGAATGTTTGCCATTTGTGCAACATAACCATGTTGTCTCTCTACTGAATTTTTTCGCGTTGCAAACTTGGCAGATGTTATCCATTTTTCCGATTACGTTGTGTTTGTGTTTGTTGTACTCTTTCGTCGGATCGTAGTGGAATTCTCCATTTGTTAGGTTGTACTGTTTACTTTTCCTCGTCCGCGCTCCACGTAGGGCGATATTTTCATGACTGGCTTGAGTTCGCAGTCCTTTTTTATAAGATTGTGTCGCAATTATTGATTCTCCAATCCGTTCATTTCGTTGTTCTTCGCTTTCCCTGCTTCTCATGGTGCTCATCTCGTTAGTGGGGAACTTAAAAGTTCTTTGCGTTCTTCGTCTGTTTAGTTTTTTCGCTGTTCTTTTCTGTTTTCGCTGCTTTAGTTCAGAATTGGCAAGATCTCCTCCTCTTTCTCGTTTTGGCATTGTCTAAATTGTAAATCAAATCAGCTTTTTATTAACAAATACACTAAGTACACGTTACACACTTTTCACAATTTATTTTCGACTTATATTCAGTCACTGTACCATTTTAACTACTCACACTTCACTGTTTGCTTTTATTCACTCACTGCACTACTTTTTCGATTCTTCCCTTCGTCACTGATAAGAAACTAATGTTCGAATCAACGACGGCTCTTACTTTGTATACCCCAATGGATAGCCCCATCAGTGGCGAATTCCATAACATGCCAAAACGGCTTTGAGCTGTCCATGATGTTCCAGAACATTCCACAACATAAAAGAGTGTTCGGAATGTTCCATAATGATCTGGGATGTTCCCGAATATTCTGGAATCTTCCCGAAGGTTTCAGACTGTTCCCGAAGATTCCAGAACGTCCCAGGTTATTGTGGAACATTCTGAAACGTTCTGGAATGTTGTGGAATGCTCTGGAATACTCTCGAATGTTCTGGAATGTCCTACAGATTTCTAGAGGGCGAAACTTCTCAGCCCCTATATCTAAAAATGCACGCCCTTCAGGTATGAATGGGGAAGCTTCTTCACGGATGGGGGATAGAGGGCTACACCATATAACTCCCTTTATCGTACCGGACTCGTTTCTGAGTTTTAGCGCACGCACATTGTACCCTTACTTTTATGATACATATATATACTGGTTACGCGTCTATCTCGATAGCTTACATCTATTTTTCTCACAATTTCGAACATCGTGCGCCATTTTGACACTGTTCAACGCTTTTTCCATGACGACAAATCCTTTGAACGTGTCTTGATTTTTCTTTAATCTTTCTTCCATTATCAACTTCAACGTCGGAATTGCCTCTCTGATGCCTTTAACTTCCTTAGAGCCAAACTGATTATAATTTAAAACATCCTTAGTTATCTTTTCCATTCTTCTGTATGTTGTTCTTATCATCAGCTTCGATGCATGAGCTGTTAAGCTGATTGTGCAACAATTGTAGCACTTGTCGGCTCTTGCAATCTTGGGAATTGCGTGGATGATGTTTTTCCGAAAGTCAGACGGTATACCGCCAGTTTCACGCATTCTGCATATCAATGTGAATAGTCGTTTCGTTGCCACTTCCCCCAATGATTTTAGAAATTCCGATGGAATGTTATCTGTCCTCACTGCCTTATTCGATTTTAAGTCCCCCAAAGCTCTTTTAAATTCTAATTTTAATGGTGGATCTCCTATCTCTGTTACATCGATGCCTGTTTCCTCTTCTGTGACGTCACCAGACAAGTCTTCCCACCCGTAGAGGCCTTCGATGTACTCTTAGCCCCTATCCGCTCTCTCCTCGAATTTAAAGTTAAATTCCCATTGCACTCTTAATGTTACCACTCTTGCTTTTAGTTTACCCTGTACTCACCTGATCTGCAATCCTTGTCTTCTTTCCATTTTATTTCACTGACCCTCTATATCTAAGTTCAGCCTCTGCATTTCCCTTTCCAGATTTTCTAGCTTCCCTACCACGTTCAGACTTCTGACATTCACGCTAAGACCCGTAGAACGTTATGCTTTCGTTGCTTATTGAATATTTTTCTCATGGTAACCTCTCCCTTGGCAGTCGCATCCCGGAGATCTGAATGGTGGACTGGTCCGCAATCTTTTGCCAATGAAAAGCTCATCCTGTGGATAAACCTCATGTGTCTTTAATTTCGTGGTTGGCATTGCCTTCTCAGTTCCCATGGCGTTGACCATTGTTGGTTCGTCCTCCTATAGGGGCAGTTTAAGGGCAAGAGAGTGCCCTGAACATCTGTCCGCTCCTCCGTTCTTTGACAATGCTGTTGGCTGAGTGCGGGTAACTTCTTATGCCAGCCGCCATTGCTGATGATTTTTCTTCAAAATCTAGGCGGCGACGGCTTCGAACCCGTGACCGAAGACGTTTTGATTACTAATCAAAGACGCTACACCCTAGAGCACGAATACCAGCCAGCTTTAGGAGGGTCGAAATGTTGTTGATGGATTTGTTACTCAGGTGACACACAATGATTAGTCCACATTCGAGATCTCCTGGCCGACCCATTCTTTCTCTTATTGCTTCTCTATTGATAACGCGATACTCTCCACTTCCTTCCATACTGGCGGGTCCGCCTCTCGTGACATATAGAGCTCAGTTCCAAATTACTTACTGGAGTCCGGATACCTTTGAACAGATACTGTACTTTGAAAGAAGGGCTGAAGAATTTCTCGTAGCATTTGCTGGAATAACTGCCCTGTTCATCAGGGTCATTGTCCTCAGAATACGAACTACTCCCGCATGCAATGAAATTTGTAGTTGGAAGACTTTTTGAGTCCAATGAAGTACTTATGGCAGTCGTAGAAGGGCATTTTGCAGATGTTCGAGAACAGCGCGTAGGAGACAGTATCTATTCAGTGGAAATTCATAGAACGAAAGTACATTGACCTGAAAAGAAAAAAATGTCAGAAATAAGTGCATTTCTCATCTGAGAGAGTCTTTCTTTGCCAGAACGAAATGTTTTGTCCTTGCCATCTTACCTCATATCTTCTGTGTCTGGCACAATATTTTATAAACATTAAGGATACCAAAAATTAGTTCCGTACTTCCAAGTTATGAGTTTATCGAAATACTTCAACCTTTGGCACAGCTACATATTTATGGAAAATGCTTAGCTGCGTCCAAGTTGGGATTCCACATTAAGCTTTAGTTGGCTCATCAGTTGTCTGAGTAGTCCGTTTCATACATCAGTAAAAGACAAGAGCGCACTCTCCGATTTTATCGTTGACGAGTACTTCAATTTTCTATTTACCTTATTGAGAGTCATACCTTCTGTTGCTAAATAACTTTCTTGATTTTTAATAAGAGACGTAAGGCCGCATATCTTCTGTACCTACCAGTGCAATGATTCATTCAAAATAAACCTCTCCCTCCATTCTAACTTTGTCAAAGGGAATGCACAGTAACTACACAGTAACCAAAACCACAAAACTTATAAACTTAGTATATATATCACGTACACACTCATACTGATTCTTTTATTTCAACTGATGAACTGTAATTGCAGATTGTCAGACCTCAAAGGACGAAATGGCGAAGTATCTGAAACAACAACGTGCAGAGCGAGTACGAATTATACATGCAGAACTGAAGCGTCTGCAGGAGTTAGACAAGTAAGTATGTTTGTAAATTTAGCTGTTTTTATTTGAGTATTTAAATATATCTCTTATTGTGAGTTGACGCACAACGTTTCTTGTTTGGCGAATGTAATCAAAATTGGTTTCTAGAAATGTGATCGAATGTATTCACGTGAATATCTGTCATCATCTCTTCCAGATTTAACAGCACTGACAGTGTCAAATTTCCCCATCCAGTCATAGAATTCCCATGTTCAAATCTAACGATCAGAGGTCAAGCGTAAAACGAAGAAGATAAGGATCTCATAGGAAGAATGGGACACACCCGTCATTAAATACCTCGCTTATGGCATGGTGTGCTGCATAACTCTTATGGAAAACTTTATTCTTGAGGAATCTCAAGTTGAGCCGAAAAAGGTCCTAATGTGAATTCGTAGGTATAGAGTGGAAATTCCCGAAAGGATCCGTACAAGAACGACGAAGTGGCGTATTCCTAGGACAATATAGCGAGCGTCGTACAGATGCCTCATCAGAAAGGACGTTGAGGAATGTGAAGTTCCTGTACTTTGTATCTATGGTGATTAAAAAATGCACAGAATTTTCTAAAGAGTTATTAATTTTATTTTTTATTCATTTTAAGGTTGTATTTCGTTCTGTCACAAAGATCCATGCTTATTGTCTAAAATTCTGACTATGGACAACCTTATAATAAAACTCATCTGGCCTGAAGCTACCCCAAATGTTGGGCATAGGCGTCATAGTTAAAACTGAAATTTCCACACTAGGTGCTGGTTTAATCAAAATAATTTTGTTTTCGAAGTAATGAAAAGTATTGTTGTTGTGGTCTTCAGTCTGAAGATTGATTTGATTGAGCTCTTCGTGAGTCTGTCCTCTGTGAATTTCTTTATCTCCGAATAACTACTGCGACCCATATAGATTTGAAACTGCTTATTGTAATCGTTTCTTGGTTTCCGTTTACAATATTTACTCCCCCCCCCCCCCACTTCCCAATATTTCCCTCCAATACTTTACTGGTAATGCCTAAGAATGTGACCCCCTCAATCGACCTCTTCTTTTAGTCAATTTGTACTCTAAATTTCTTTCCTCCTAAGTTCGATTCAGTATGTCTTCATTAATTACGCAATCTTCCCATTTAACCTTCAGCATTATTCTGTAGCAAATGTCGAAAGCGTTCAGTACCTTCTTGTCTGAACTGTTATCACCCTCGTTTCATTTCCGTACAAGGCTATACTCCACACAAATACGTTTAGAAAGACGTTCTAACACTTATATTTATATTCGATGTTAGAAAATTCCTCTTTTTCAGAAAATCCTTTCATGCTACACCCAGTCTGCTTTTTATATTCTCTCTACTCTTCTTCGGCAGTCATCACTTCTTTCGCTGCACAAATGGAAAAGTTCGTCTACTGCTACTAGTGTCTCATTTCGTAATCTAATCTGCACAGCTTCCCTTCATTTAATTCGACTACATTGCATTACCATTGTTTTGCTTTCGATGATGTTCATCTTGTAAATTCTTTTCTAGACATTGCCCTTTCCGTTCAATTGATCTTCCAAGTCTGTTCTTGTCTGTGACAGAATAATGTTGTCACCACCAAACCTCAAAGTGTTTATTTCTTCTTCCTCAGCATTAATTATTTTTCCATATTTTTCTTTCATTTTCTTACCTCTTGCTCAGTGAGTAGATTCAGTGTCACTCCCTTCTTAGCTACTCCTTCCTTTCATATCCTTCAACTCTTATGACTGATGTCGCTTTCCGTATGAGTATTGGGTGTCCCAGAAATGTTGTGACAAATTTCGATGGATTGTGGAAGATGTCTTGACGAAGAAATCGAGATCTGGAACCCGTGTCCGGAAATGTCTTCTAACGTCGCTACAGAGCGTCGCAGTTATAGGCGCTGGCGCCTTTCGCTAGGGCACCTTTCTTTTCTTTCTTTCTTTCGCTTACGCCGTAGTCCAGCAGCGATCGCAGGGTCAGAGTGGTTACAACGGATTTGACAATGTTAGTTTTAGGGATGGCTGGATGCCCTTCCTGCCACCACCCCCCACCCCCCCCCAGGACGGAATCAGTGTACCCCAACTGTCTGCGTCTAGTGGGATCGTGAAATAGTGCGGACGTGTTGCAAATGTCTGCGACGCGTGTAACTGAAGCGGAACGTGGGGGCCAGCCCGGTATTCACCTAGTGGGATGTGGAAAACCGCCTAAAAACCACATCCAGGCTGGCCGGCACACTGGTCCTCGTCGTTAATCCGCCGAGTGGATTCAAACCGTGACCGGCGCGGCTACCCGAATCCAGGAAGCAAAGAGTTAGCGCTCTCGGATACCTTGACGGGTTCCTTCCGCTAAGGCACCTCTTCGGCAGCAAATCTGACTTTTTACACAGACGGCCTTTAGGGGAACATCTCGCAGTGTTGTTTGTTATTTGGAGATATTGACTGACTGCCACGATCCCCAGTGGAGAAGATGGAGCTAACTGCTGCATAGACAGCCCTTGTATCCCATAAATGCAACGGTCTGTTGCCTTGGTAGATGACGGGTTTCTGTCTGCAGTTTGTTTCCCTCCTATATCCCGGCAAACACTGAAGATTTTGAAGGGTGCCAGAAGATAATAAACTGCAGATGGAAACCAGTGTCCGAAACCGTCATCCACTAAGGCAACAGAGCATCGCATTAATAGAAGACAAGGCCTTCCTCTGCAGCAGCTAGCTCCATCTTCTCCACTGGCTTCGGACAATCAGTCACGATCACTGATTAACGAACAACAATGCGAGACGTTCCCCTAAATGCCGTC
This sequence comes from Schistocerca nitens, assembly GCF_023898315.1. Taxonomy (NCBI): domain Eukaryota; kingdom Metazoa; phylum Arthropoda; class Insecta; order Orthoptera; family Acrididae; genus Schistocerca; species Schistocerca nitens. The sequence goes on along the minus strand of NC_064617.1, from coordinate 702,433,884 downwards.
TGTGTACAAAGTCAAATTTGCTGCCAAAGAGGTGCCCTAGCGGCAGGAACTGGTGCTTATAGCTTCGACACTCTGTAGTGGCGGATGCCGTTTCCGAAAACTGGCTCCCATCCTCGAACTGTTCCTCCAGGCACCCTCTAAAATCCTTCGAAGTTTGTCGCAACATTTCTGAGAGACACTGCATAACCTTTTGTTCCGTGGATTTTATTCCTGCTGCCTTCAAAATTTCAAAGTGCGTATTCGAGTCAACATTGTCAAATTATTTTTAAATTTACAAATGCGTTGAACGTAGGTTTCCGTTTCTTTAACAGATCTTCTAGGATAAGTTGTAGGTTCGGTATAGCCTTGTGTGTTCCTACACTTCTCCGGAACCTAAAACTATCTTCCCCAAGGTCATCTTCCCCAAAGTCAGCTTCTACCAGTTTTTCCATTCTTCTGAAAATAATTCATGTCAGTATTTCGCAGTCATTATTTATTAAACTGATGATTCAGTAATGTCCCTACCTATCAGCAACATTGTCCTTTGGAATTGAAATTATTACATTCTTCCTAAAGTCTGACGATATTTCACCTGTTTAATATATCTGTAGACATAAGGGTGGTTGGCCTCTACAGCAGCACGGTTGAGTTGCAGTGGAGTGACATCAGGATGTTGTCAGTTGTGGCTCAAGAAAACATCATTAACAGCCACACACATTATAAGAAAGAAAACTACAAAATTTGTGGCATCATTCCGTTATGTTATGTTAACTGCGGACCTAGACACGAAGGAGAGGCTCCGTCCCCGCCGCAGCCGCAGTGGTCCGCAACCCCACGACGACTACCGCAGTCCACTCCACCCCTCCGCCGCCCCACACCGAACCCAGGGTTATTGTGCGGTTCGGCCCCCGGTGGACCCCACCCCCCCCCCTCCCTCCCCCTCCCTCCAATGGAACGTCTCACACCAGACGAGTGTAACCCCTATGTTTGCGTGGTAGAGTAATGGTGGTGTACGCGTACGTGGAGAACTTGTTTGTGCAGTAATCGCCGACATAATGTAGCTGAGGTGGAATAAGGGGAACCAGACCGCATTCGCCGAGGCAGATGGAAAACCGCCTAAAAAACATCCACAGGCTGGCTGGCTCACCGGACCTCGACACAAATCCGCCAGGCGGATTCGTGCTGGGGACCGGCGATCCTTCCCGCCCGGAAAGCCGTGCGTCAGACCGCACGGCCAACCGAGCGGGCCGGCATCATTCCGTAGTAGTAACGCCCTCTCGGCGCGTATTGACAGCGCGATGCCAGTGGTGCTGATGCAACAGACAGTCAGCGGCTGGCTGGCGGCTGGACCAGAATGCTGACCAATATGCCCACAACAGCAAGTGCACCATTCTCTGTCATTTATTCGTTTGAGATGGAAGCAATATTGTTGGCTGTATCGTTTTACTTAATTCTTCACGAATTCCTTCACCTCTAATATGGTATCTTCATGTACATCATTTGACAGCACCCAGAAACTGCGTTTAGGTAGTATACACTTTTCTTTCTTTACCCCTAACCCATATTGTTGGTAACTAAATTTGGTAGCACCAAGTCTGTGGACTGGTTATGAGACATACACTGATGAGCTAAAACATTATAACCACCTGCTTAACAGCTTATTTGTGCGTCTTTGGAACGAAATACGTCACTGATTCTGCGTACCAGGGATCCGACAGTTTTTGGTAGGTTTGTGGAGGTATATTGTATTAGATGTCTACGCACAGCTCATGTAATTCGCGTAAATAGTGGGCCGCTGATGGCGCCCGATAGTCACCCAGATGCGTTCTATAGGATTTACACCAGGTGAAGTCGGTCAACGTGAGTTGATTGCAATGCTCCTCAAACCACTGTAGCACGGTTCTGGCTCCGAGACACGAACAATTATACTGCTGAAAGATGACAGCGCGTCGGAGGACACATAAAGCATGAAGGGATGCAGGTGATTCGCAGCTGTCAGCGTCTCTTGGATTACTACCAAAGCTCCCATGCAAGCCAAGAGAATGTCTCCCATACCATAATACTACTCCCACCAGCCTGCGACGACGGCGTTTGGGGAGACGCCCAGGGACCTAGTGTTCAGCAAAAATGTGATTCACACGAAGAGCCTACACTTTTTCGTTGAACAACGGCCATATACCCATGGTACCGTGCCCACTGCAGTCGTAATTGACAATGTCGTTGGGTCAACATGTGAACACGTAGGGGTGGTCTGTCGAAGCTCCACGTTCAACTACGTACGATGAACACTGCACTTGTGTGTGCACCAGCGTTGTGCTCTTTCGGCAAAGATGCCGCAAATGACCATCTGCCCTACTTTACAGAGCAGACAGTCCTCCGAACCCCACATTCTATGAAAAGTCGTAGACGTCCAATCATTTGGCGCCGAGTGGTTGTTTCACTGTCGTTCTACCTCTTTCCGTAGATGCTCACGACAATAGTACTTGAGCATTCGACCAGCTTCATCGTTTTTAAGATACTCGTCCACAGGCTATGCGTAACAGTAGTTTGCTCTTTGTCAAAGCCGCTTATCTCAGTGGATTTCGCCATTTGTAGCCCATATCTTCGCTAAGATGATTCCCCGTCCATGTCTGCTCCGCTTGTATACTTTTGTTACGCGCCCGCAACGCCACCAAGCGTCATTCAATGTCACGGTGGTCAGTGGTCATAACGTTCTGGCTAATCAGTGTAGATATTCAATTATAAAGTTTCTGTTTCTGATTGATTGTTTATATTATGCTTTTTATGTATATTTAACGATTTATGTATGAAATCCTTAAATATGAATATAAAAAGACAATTTAAGCCATATTAATAACAATGATAACCCATAGTTTACACCTATTTATTGTAACCAGTATTGTCATTTCAGAATTTTAATCTAGTTTGATGTAAGTTCCAATTTTCAAGGTTCTTGCACCATTTAACTAAATTTTTTTGTTTTATAACCCACATATTATCTTTATTATATGTCAAGTCACATGCTAAAAAAGTAAAATTCTGTGCTTGTTTCTGTAGATGTTCTCAATCACTAATATAGTCGCTAACGGGTGGTTTCCTTCAAAATCCCGTCTTAATTCACTTAAACACTATCTCTAAATTGTACTTAGGAGATTGCATATCTGACATGAAATCCTCTTTGAAGTTCTTAATCTGTTTCTTGCAGTATAATTTTGGTCATTAAGGAAAAAAAGAATTGCGAACGTGTCTAAAGCATTTATATTGATATATTTACTGTTTTTTGTTATATTGTGATGCACAATATGATCAACATATATGTTGAAAAGAGTAGGACACAAGAAGCTTCAGTGTCATAAGCCTATATTAGCCACGATCTCCTCGGTTAATCTGTTCGTATCGTTTTGTAGCACTATAACTGTTCCACTGTGCAGTGTTGTGTTAATACCAGAAGCTGTGGTAGCCCTCTTTTCTCTGCTCTTTTCACGGAGCGAAGTGGCGAGGTGAACTCGCACTGGAAGGACGACAGGTCAAATCCCTATTCGGTCATCCAGAGTTAGGTTTCATATTTCGTAAATGTCGGGATAGTTCCTTTGAAAATACATGGCCGATTTGGTAGTCCGAGTTTAATTCCGAGCTGTGCTCCGTCTCTAATGACCACGCTGTCGACGGGATGTTACACTCTAATCTTCCTTTCTTCCTTGCTTCTTCCACTCTTTTCCGCAGAAGTTTACTGCTTAACTTACCAAGGGCATTTTAATATCAAAGTATGACTAAATGCATTTATTCATTGATGTCGAGTTGTTTTTAAGCATCGGAGGATTAGTGAAACCATCTGTGCAAGAACGATATTTTCCAAAACCTCTTGGCTCCTCTGTGATTAATACTTACATTAATGCCGTAATTCAGTTGCTGAGAATTGCAGCACACATTTTAAGTGACGACTTTCTTGGAATTATTCCTCTTTAGTTCCCACATACTGCTCTATTACCATTTCTAATTAGTGATGCTAGTTTCGCAGTTAACGTTTCTTCAGGGATAGTACCGTCCTGTTAGCACAAAGCAAAAGCACAGTTTCAAGATACTGCAAGCATATTTAAGATTTTCTAACCTTTTATCACCCATGACCGTTGCTTTGAGTTTATTTAATTTTTTCTATTTTAATGGTATTGTCTTTTATTAACACATGCGTTTCATCGTTCCTAACTAGTTTCAGGCCTCCTTCTCGACATATTCGTTGTCTGCTGCTCATTTTCAATATTCTGCCATTTTAATGTCGGTTATTAAAAGCAATTGACACTTCTGGTACCTTAATTATGTTTCTATTTCTTCTTTTGCGTCTTTTAATATAGGTTTCAGGGCAAGTCACGTCTTTTGTTTTTGCGAATATTCTGGAAATAATTTTCTCCTGGAAATAGTTGAATTGCCTAAAATATCAAAATACGATGTTTGGTCCGTTTTTATCGTTGCTGTATCTAGTAACACTGTCAGCAGTAACCGTTACAGATGTTCTTACTTTGGGGGCTCGATTCAAATTTACACAGCGTTAGGTTGCATGGAAGACTTACATGTTTTGAATTATAACTTTACAACTTTTTTTCGTTACAGGCTCATGGGCAATGTTGGTGAAAGTGGCATAGACGGTGTTGATGTAAAAGCCTTAAAGCAAATTGAAAGTGGAAGGGCATCTACATCTAGCAGAGCAGATGAACCTAGTACTTCTAGCAAGCAAGTATGTGTAATACTTTAATGAAAGTCTTTCTAACAAATGTGATCTAGAGGTATCTGAGTTCTTAGTTTATGACCTTAGTGTTATCATTCTTCATATCACTTTACAATATAGCACCATAAGATATTTTAAAAAATGTTAACTGAGTTACAACTGGCATTTAATCCACCTACACCTTCAAAAAAGGCTTGGAGAAATCTTTATTTTTGCGAAAAGGTATTAAAGAATAACAAATGCATGTATCAATAGTATTATCTGTACCTCAGAACAGGAAGAAAATGTTATCACAACAGGCATACCTCAGAAAATCCTCTGCCAGTTCCTATGAAAACCAGAGGAAAACAAAGAGAAGTCAATAAAGAGACAGAACGAAAATTCTGAAATGTCGGGAGAGTGAAATAATTAATGGATAATTTTAAAATCTGCTTCGGCTGCAAACAGACTAGCATTAAAGAGCAGTTCTGAAAACTTTCACAAGAATTAGCAACTCTCCAGATGAATTCGAAGAAACGATCGTGCTTGTACAGTAACAGAAAAGCAGAGCCAAAATGAATCAAAAGCTACTCAATACGCAATAATATCTTAAATACAAGTTGTATGTGGGGAGTCAATAAGTAGGCCCCTGCAGTGGAACATGTCAGGTCAGGAAAAGTAAAGGAGAGAAAAGTTGGGTGTCACGTCTAGGAGCTGGTTTGTTGGTGAAATGATATTCCCCTGCCTATCTGAGTCTTTCTATTTATTATTGTTATTCACAATAATCTCTTTGTATTGTATCTAGTACCTCAAAAATCTCCAATACACGTTCACACAGATACTCTCCCTAACACACATGCACGAAAACAAACAAACACACACAATTTTAATTTTTTTCTGGGACAACTGATAGCTTTGTCCCAGAAATAAATTACAAATAGTTCACATCCTGCAATACTGACCACAGTTTTTGGGAGGTTCCCGTGGTTGTAAGACAAATGTTGGAACTTGGAAACTGGTCCCAAATATTCGCAATTTTGACTCCCTCTAACGCACCAGCTCCCCCGAAATTTGGCTGAAAAGTCCGTGACTGTACATGGATCATTGCTCTACCTAGAGAGAGTTAAAAACACACCTCTCTCTCGTATCTCTTTTACCCTCTCCACTAAGTTAATTATACTCTCAACTCATTAAAAACAAATTATTTGTAACTACCAATGAACATCCTTATTTTCATCGATTGATTACAGTGACAGCCTTACACTTAGTGGAACCACCCTTCTAAAACAAAAACGGTTGTCCAAACAATATTTTAAAGTAGTATAGTATGTGATGGAAGAGGGGAAATCTTGTCAGGGTACATTAATAACATGCTGGACGTTTTTAAAATGCACCTTCTTCGGTCCAACATTTGACGTGTAAAACACATGGAGAGAAATAATCGTTTCTTTCGTTTGAGGGTAACTTCATTCACTCTCGAATCATGACACATTTAATACAGAATAAAGCAAAAGCTGGTGATAACACACAGAGGCTCCAGGATGCAATGATAACTAAATGGACACCCTAGCTGCAAAGAGACGTTGATGTTCTTCATTGGGGACATGTTGAAAACGTGTGCCCCGACCGAGACTCGAACCCAGGATCTCCTGCTTACATGGCAGACGCTCTATCCATCTTTTTTTTTCTTACCCCCTTTTTTTATTTTTTTATTTATTTTATTTTTTTTTTAAGTGCCACCGCCACTTTTCATCCTATAACAAAAAATCTGATCCACTTCAGGCGTTGGCTCCTGAGTAAACCTACCCCAGAGAGCTGCCTATGTACCAGGGGAAATATGGGAAATCAAGGTTAGGGCTATCCTTTGGCACTTTTTTTTTTACATGATTACATTTAGGTAACGTGTACAAATGAGAATTCTAGTAACTAAGTGTTACAAGTAAGTGTTACAACAACAAAGGTGTCATAAAAGAGTAATCAAAAAATAAAAATATAAATCACTGATGTAATTCCAACTAAAAGGTTCTTCACTAATGTAACTGGTTCCACTTGGAGCCTCGCCATCGTTATCTGATATCTCCAATAGCGCCTTTGAAGGGCATCTGCAACGGAGGCATTCTGCTTCGCTAGTGCCTCAAGGAAAACAGCATCCTTGCAGCAGCTTGTCTCTTCCTTCACTCATGGCTGACAAGGCAGAACGTTCAGCCGTTAGTGTGATGCGGCACATAACATTAACCGCAGCTTGGCGCTTCCCAGCTGAGTGGGGGGTTAACGAAAACGCTGCGTAAATAATTTGCGAACAGCGTACGGTATTTCGGTGTGCGTTCGAGGGCATTGTGAGCATTTTGTAGGAACCACCAGTAATCAAGCTGCTCTTTCTCTCCGTCGCTAAAGATGTAGGCGACGGTAAGTCCTTTGAACCATGTAAGCGCTTGATATTTTGCAGCCGGAAAATAAGTTTCATCGGGACAGAGTAGGGTCTGAGGGTCAATCATTTCAGGTGTGACCCGGAGGTAACAAGCCAATATCTTCTGTGTTAGTCGCCAAACTCCGGACGATAATGCGCAAGTAAAACGGTGTTCATCGGTATCCAAAAGGTGACAATCTGGGCAATAAGGGGAGTCTGCCAGTCCAATAGTGTGAAGTCGCTGTCGTGTGGCATATTTTTTGTTGGCGATCTGATACCACTTCGAACGCACCGTAGATGACAGAAAGTTGTGGTGTATCGTTTTCCACACTCTTGACCAGTGAACCGTAGGGTACTTGTTTTCCACCACGTTATGGGGAACAGCCCGCATAAGGTTGATATAAACATCTTTCGCCTTTGGTGGACGTGTGGCGGAGAAGTTCGAGCTGACATAGCTGTAATCAAGAATAAAGGTGGACACATGGGAGAGCTGTGGTGCGACGTGCGCTACCGACACCGGCGGAACGTTAGAGACTGGCATCAGAACCTGTAGTAAACGACCCGTGAAAGAGGTATATTGACTTTTCCATCGTTTCCTCATGTTGCTCATGTAAAGGGCAGCTGCTCTCGCCCTGACGTTGACCAATCCCAGCCCTCCTTTGTGCACTGGGAGGGTAAGAGTGTCGTATCGTACTTTAAAGATATGACCTGCGGAAACGTAGTAACTGAAGGCCGCCTGAAGCCGGTAGTGGGAGGACCTGTGCCACGTGGTTGAGTTTTGATGCCACGTAGAGGTTCAGGTATTCAACACGTTGTAGCTGATTCAAGTCCCGGAGCAGGTTCTGTCGCACCATTGCGCGTATGATCTGTAATAACCGTCGGTAGTTTGCTGCAGTTGTTTTACGTACATCTTTCTTGAACGTGATTCCCAAATATCGCAGATCAGAAACTGGTGGGAGGGGAGCGAGGGCTTCCGGTCCGAGACCACGCCCAATATCCAACGCCGCCGACTTGTTGATGTTCAGAAGACTGCCTGCGGCCTGTCCGTATCGCTCAATCCAGGTTAGTACGCTTCGAACTTCGTCATTGGAACGAACCAGCAGTAGCAGGTCGTCAGCGTATGTCCTATAGCGAAAGGTGACGTCCCGCAGCGTGATGCCAGACAGGCGGTGGTTAAGGCCCCCTAGGAGTGGCTCGAGTGCGATTGCATAAAGGTAGGTAGAAAGGGGGCAACCCTGTCGTAGAGACCTCTTAATGGGAACTGGTCCTACCGTCCTTCCATTGACCTGGACGTGTGAGCTGGCTGCAGTCCAAAGACGCCGTAGGGTGTCGATGAGGCCCGTGGGGATTCCCATACAGTCCATCACTCGTAGGAGGAAGTTGTGGTGCACTCTACCAAAGGCGCGGTTGAAATCGACGGAGACGATCGCCGCTCTCAGACGGCACGCAGAGGCGATCGCTATTAAGTCCCTGCAGTCACCGGTGGCCATGTGTTTGTTGGCTTCTCCCCCCTGCGACGTCTGTTCTGGAGCGAGGATCATCGGCAAAGTCGTCTTAATACGGCTCGCCATAATCCTGGTGAAAATCTTGTAATCGGCGCTCAGCATTGTAAGCGGCCGATAGTCGTTAATCGATAGCCCTCCACCTGGCTTGTGTACCGGTATGAGAAGATCTTCTACAAACGCTGGCGGCACAACACAGTCTGGAGACATAAGTTCGCGGAACATTGTAACCCAGCGAGACATCATGATGTCACGGAAAGTCCGGTAGAATTCGATGGGCAATCCATCAGGTCCAGGAGACGTATTGGCCGCACCTTTGTCCACGGCGTCTTCGACTTCTTCGAGTGAGATTTCCTCTGTTAGTGCATTCACGGTAGCCTCGTCGATAGTACGTGTTACCTGCTGTAACACTTCAGTAGTGGCCTCGTCATCGATGGTTCTTTCCTTGTAAAGATGACGAAAATGATCCTCCACCGCCTTTACTATGGTTGCCTGGGTCGTACATAAGCGACCGTCGTGTGTCCTGAGTTGTTTGATTAAATGTTGGCGTTGTCGGCGCTTATCCGCCACATCTTGGTGCATAGTGGGTTCCTCTGCAACCGTTCGGTCGTGCCGTCGCGAGCGGACTACTGCACCTTCTAGTCGGCGCTTCGTCAATGATAGTATGTGAGCCTTGATTCTGCTTTGGTCATGTTGTCTCTCGGGGGAAGGGGGTAAGGCGTCGAGGTCCCTGAGTGCCGCGTAGTAAAAAACGAGGATCTGTCGATGCCACGCAGTCACGTCCTTGCCATATTGCATAAGTGTCCTACGGATTGCTGGTTTGGCACAGAGGAGCCACCACTCCAGGGTCGAGGTGTATCGTGGGTGGCGGCGTTCACAGTCAGTCCACGTTGCTGCAACTTGCCGACGGCAATCCAGGTCCTGGAGATGAGTTATGTTGAGCTTCCAAAAGCCATTGCTGCGCCAGACTTGTTAGGGGCGTAGGTGTATAGTGCAGATATAGGCACTGTGATCGGAATAGGCTTGAGGCCATAGTTCGGCGTCCACCACACCTTGTGTGAGATCTTGTGACACATATATGCGGTCAAGTCGGCTGGCCGAATGACTGGTAAGATGAGTATGGCCAGAGCGGTTACCGTGGACTTTTTCCCACGTGACGCACAAGTGAAGTTCTTGGATCATCGCACCCAGTTCCGGACAAGGCATGTAATGTGGGACTTGGTCCTTGGGGTGAAGTACGCAATTAAAATCGCCGGCGAAGACGCTGTGGTCGTATCGTCCAAGGAAAAGGGGAGCGACATCTGTGGAGTAGAATCTGGCGCGGTCGTGACGTCTTGTGGTACCCGACGGCGCGTAAACATTAATGAATCGGGTGTTGAGTGCCGTAAATGCTATTCCTCGCGCGGAGGGAAGAAAAGTGACATCGGTAACTTCAATACCTTCACGCACTAATATTGCCACGCCGGTTTCTGCAGGGCTACCGGGCGTCACATGTGTGGCGTAACCGTAAAAGTGCGGGAGTGCAGTCGTTTTCACTTCTTGTAGGAAAGCAAAGTCAACTCCCATGGCTCGTATGGTTTCTATCAAAAGTTGGATCTTGACAGGAGAACTGATCATGTTGATATTCATTGTCGCCAGGCGGTAAGCCTGGCAACGCGTTGTTTGGGCGAGGTTATCCATGTTGAAGTTGGAGAGAAGCGAACATCGGAAGTGATGTCACCCCCCGCCGAACGCGGTCCTCCTTGTGCTGCTTATGCGGCATGATCCGGCAGCGCCTCAGCTGGCCGCGGATCGGGATCTTGTGTCTCGACGTCCTCGGCCCACGAAGCGGGCGTGGATGTCTGTTCATGTTCCATAGCCTCGGAATGTTTGATAGTAAGGGACTGGCGACTTCGCTGCCTGCACTGGTACCTTCCCGCTGCTCACTGTTTCTGTCAATGGGCTGATGGCCGAAAGCTGCATGTTTTTCTGTCTGTTCTGCAAGGTTGGAGTCAGTGGAAACAGCCTCAGCTTCGCAGCTGGCTTCTTGAGTGGTCAGTTGGTCTTCCCCGGCCCCGTGTTCCGACACGGTCCGACGACGGCGCTTTCGGCGTTTCGGTGATCGCTGTTTCCGTACATGGCCTTCATTGTCAGAAGACGGCACTGACTCACGCTCCGCCGGAACAAACGCTTCGGTCGGTACAATAAGGGAATCAATTGCCATCTTGCCGGCGTCAATGTCTGTCGCGTTCGGTAGCTCCAGAGTCGTAGTACTATTTTCCACCACTGGCCAGGTCGGCGGGTCATCCAGGTTTTTGTCCGTGGAATGTGATTCCTGTACCGCTGAAACGGTCGGCTGTGTCTGTTGTGTGGAGAACGTCGTGAGCGCCGCCGCGTAAGTCACGGGTAGAATAGTCTTCGTCGCTGGTGGTGCAACGTCCTTTGGTGGGAGTTGTGTGATCCGACGCTGGAGGCACTCGGAACGAAGGTGACCTTCCTTGCCGCATCCGGAACACGTCTTCGGCTGGCTGTCATAAATAACTATGGCCCGGCATCCTCCTATCTGTAGATAGGATGGCACGTGTCGTTGGAGATCTATGCGCACTTGGCGTACTCCATTGAGTACTGGATACGTCTTAAACTGGGTCCATTTTTCAGCCACGTGTTCGTGTACCGTGCCGTAGGGGCGGAGCGCCGCTACAACCTCTGCCGCCGGGAGTTCAAATGGAAGTTCGAATATGCGTATAGTCCGCAGTCCCATTGCGGCGTGGCCGACCTCGACGTTGCCAACATTGCCATCTGCGTGGCAGAAGCGGGGTTCTTGTTTCATCTCACGAAGCACCTTGTCGCATGTAGTTTCGTTTATGAGCTTTACATAGACCGTGCTACTGACGATCGAAAAGTGGATGCCGACAATGTCGGCAGCCGGGATCTTGGCTTCCTCTTTTAAAAAGCGTTCGACTTCGAGCGCCTTTGGTCGGGTAAAGTCGTTCCGAAATGTGAATTTCAAGGTTGATCTTCTGTATTGGTTTGCCATGGTCTTGTAGCGCTACGGCGTCACGTTAGTGTCGGCCGAAGAAAGTAAACAAGGCGCGGGGGCCCTCTCTGACAGCGGAGAGCACACACCGCACGTCTGCTTCGCTCGACTGCGAGAGCCGCACTGGGGACTTATCCCTTGCACGCTCCCCGTGATACCTACATTCCCAACATGTCCACACCACTACATTCGTAGTGCGCCTAATAGATGTTTGCCCATCATACTCATTACTCGTGGCAAATTAATCTACCAAGTCCCGTACGAGTTCGGGCATAGCGTGTGCGTTCGCACAAGAAGGTCAATGGCCGGGAAGCCATATTTTAACTATATATGACGGTAGTATCTGTTCCCGAAAGAACAGTTATCGTAGATGACCATGCAGCTTTGCTAGAAATGAAATGATAACTAAATTGACACCCTAGCTGCAAACAGGCGTTGATGTACTTCATTGGGGACATGTTGAAAATGTGTTCTCTGACCACGAGTAATGAGTATTATGGGCAAACATCTATTAGGCGCACTACGAATGTAGTGGTGTGGACATGTTGGAAATGTAGGTCTCACGGGGAGCGTGCAAGGGATAAGTCCCTGCAGGCACGCTGTCCTCTGTGCCCTCGGTGGCTCAGGTGGATAGAGAGTCTGCCATGTAAGCAGGAGATCCTGGGTTCGAGTCTCGGTAGGGGCACACATTTTCAGCATGTCCCAAATGAAGTACATCAACGCCTGTTTGCAGCTAGGGTGTCCATTAAATTATCATTTCATTTCTAGCAAATCTGCATGGTCATCTATGGTAAATGTTCTTTCGGGAACCGATATTGCCGTCATATATAGCTACAGGATGTGCTCGACTTGTTGTCCAACACGTTTTATGCTGGTTGTTATTGGCTTCACCCATTCCTCACACACTGTAATCAACATATATACCAGAATGCAGTCTCAGGCATCAACAATCCTCTCCCTGAAATGTGCAAGATTTCTCGTCTTTATATCATATGAAATTGCCTTCACACGTTCTCGCAGATAGAAATTTTACGGACTTAAATCCTGGAATCTTCGTTCCACCCCGCCGGGCTTCTACGACCTATCCCTCTTCAGCGAAAGTGGATATTGAGGTATGTCTGAACAGCTAAAAGCCATAATGAGATGGGGCATCTTCGCTCAAAGACGAAATGTCCGGTCTTCAGACAATAGAGGAAAAGCATATCTTTGTCTAATAACTGCAAATAATGAGCTTCTGTTAGAGTATCCCGAATGAAGAAAGGCCCAAAAACACGAGAACTCTATTTTCCACACGGAACCATCACTTTCGACGCTCCGACTACCTTCGACGAATCCATCCCGAGAGGATTGACGTCTGACAAGTATCTGTGATTCTGTTTGTTTACCTCTCTCTTCACACAGAAATTAGATTCCCCCATTAATGGTAAATTATAGAGGAAAAGACTCTTTTCTTCCAGACTGCGTGTCACTCATTCAGCAAACTTAACCCGACGATGGATGTTTCTCCGTGAGATAAGGCATCATTTCCTTTGTTTACGTGTGCCTTTTACGCTAGGGCCAAAATTATCTATATTGTTGTCTGGTTGATTCCAGTTTCATGGGAGATGAGATAAGTACTGCGCTCTGGACGCTTACTGAACCATGTCTGAACAGTGGTTAATGTTGCTGCATCCGTAGTCATTTTCGATCGTCCATTTTTTGTTTTGTTAGCGACAGAGACGGTTGCAGTAAATTCCGTAAGAAGTTTCAGCACAAGACTGTAGACACTGGGTGGACTTTCTGGATGATGTTGGTTGAAATCATCTGCGACAGCATGGGTGCTCCTCTCTCCCGATATCAGCGCGATCTCGATGCTTTTTTCTTGTGTTAACGCCTCCAGCTTTCAGGTCACTTTTAAGGAGGAAACACCAATCATAACTCAGGAATGAATAAAGCTATGCTCTAACTAAAGTTGCCATAGTTTTTCTAGTGTAATTCGCTGTCTGATATTCTACATTACGCTCTTTTCAGTTGAAAATGACTGTACATTCAAGATGGCAACTTCCAAATTGGTCGCCATGTGTTTCAGTATCATTTGCATTGTCACTGGTCCGGAGCTCGTGGTCGTGCTGTAGCTTTCTCGCTTCCCGCGCCCGGGTTCCCGGGTTCGATTCCCGGCGGGGTCAGGGATTTTCTCTGCCTCGTGAGGACTGGGTGTTGTGTGATGTCCTTAGGTTAATTAGGTTTAAGTAGTTCTAAGTTCTAGGGGACTGATGACCATAGATATTAAGTCCCATGGTTCTCAGAGCCATTTGAACCATTTTTTTGCACTGTTACTGTTGTCTCTCTTTTCGTCTTCAAATAACAGGCATAAATAAACAAAACGGCATATCAAGCACATTACATAACTAAAGAATGGAAAATCCAGGATGGAATAACAACAGTGTTAGGAAAAGGACAGATTGCCAGTCACCGCATAAAGAAGGCACTGGCCCGCAGACGGGCAGGTGAAAAGACTTGTGCCTGACGGTCACACAAACGACTGGTACATACGCAGCCTTCGCTGCCAGTACCTACGTCAACGATGGAGGTTCACATAAACGCCTGGTACTAATTCCACACCATTTGTAGTTCTCCAAAGGGAGAAGTACGCAATGTTAAGAAGACGTGTAATATTTTGTCCGAAGTTCAAATGGCTCTGAGCACTATGGGACTCAACTGCTGAGGTCATTAGTCCCCTAGAACTTAGAACTAGTTAAACCTAACTAACCTAAGGACATCACAAACATCCATGCCCGAGGCAGGATTCGAACCTGCGAGCGTAGCGGTCTTGTCCGAAGTGCTTCAGTCCATTGCAGTCAGCAGGGCTGTAGTCAGCACCACTGGATCTACTCATATCACAGATACTGAGTAAGGATGTGTTTATGAGCAACACAGCATCCAGTTGATCCTAAGTTGTTATGAGCAAGCAGTATGACAGTACAGGTTGTGAAACAGAAAGTCGAGGTATAGTTGTGAATAACAGTCCGACAGTAGGCAAATTAAGTTGTGATGTAATTAGAAGCCTATTACAGTTGAACTTCTGATGGTCGGTTATTAAAATCTTAATGCAAAGAAAAGAACTGACTGTGAATTGCTGTGCTTCTAACAAGGGTGTACCAGATCAGAGGCTCTACAAACCGAAATCACACGGCGGCCCCTATCAGCAACAAGCGTAACAGTTGAGCACCTATTATCATCCAGAATCCTAAACGGTGTCACTTACCGGCGGGAGCTCAAACGCCGACATTTCTAAATTGCTACGTGGCGCGGATATAAAATACATGAATATAAGTTTACCACGTTTTACAAAAATGTCCTTTCCGTGGCTGACAGAAAACTTACCCCATAATTTAGCTGATGACACTAATGTGAAATTACTCCTACACTTTTGGAGTAGTGGCCATGAAATATTCAACTAATAGAAAGATACATTTAGTATTGTTATCAAAGTGGTTAAAACAGCATCCATCACATTTGTCCAAATTCTGAATATTTCCATAACGTTTATTTGTTTTCATCATTGTCCTAATGACTGAAATTAATTAATTATAAAATTTGAAAAAGGTAGATTGCTGCTCACCACGTAGAGGAGGGTTGAGTCACAAACAGGCACAAGTCTTTTCACTGTGCCTGACAGTGGTCATAGAAAAATCTTAGCAGACATGGACGGGAGATTAGTGTCACGCCTTGTCAGGGACAATAGGTTTCACACCCGAGTGGAGAATCGCTGCTGTTATTGACGGAGGTGCCTCTCAACGAGTTTCTGGCCGAACATTGAGACGTCCGCAGCTCGTGGTCGTGCGGTAGCGTTCTCGTTTCCCGCGCCCGGGTTCCCCCGTTCGATTCCCGGCGGGGTCAGGGATTTTCTCTGCCTCGTGATGACTGGGTGTTGTGTGATGTCCTTAGGTTAGTTAGGTTTAAGTAGTTCTAAGTTCTAGGGGACTGATGACCATAGATGTTAAGTCCCATTGTGCTCAGAGCCATTTTAACCATTTGAACACTGAGAAGGAAACAGCTTGCGATGGACGTTTGGACTCACGTACCTTGCAAAAGGTCGTTGCTCACGGTGGTTCAGAAAGCCGCACGTCTTCAGTGGATCAAACAACGCAATGTGGACAGCAGCTGACTAGTGGAGCGTAGAGTGACTCACGAGTCACCATTTGCCTTTTTGCAGATAATCCAAGGCTTTAATTTCACTGACAGCGAATGAAGAGTTAACGCGCAGAATGTGAACGGTGTAGTTCAAGCTGGAAGTGATTCTGGTATGTTTTGAGAGCGTTTTTCGTACAGTGAGCTGGACACAATCATTCATAATCTCAAAAAGGATGTTTATTTGAAATTCTTGTTGGCAAAATACTACCTTCTTCTTGATGAGCAATCTGTGAATGCACTCATCCTACAAGGCGAAACCAGACGTCGTCACAAGGTACCTGGTTTGACAAATACTCAGGCAACCTATCACACTGTGACTGGCCCAGTAAATCACCTTACCTAACTCTGCAGAAATAGTCTGGGACGATTTGGAGGGATGAAACGTAGCAATCAACAGCTCAGCAGTTTGGGTGCTCTACAGGAAATGAAACTTGTAGACTCTCTTTCTCATCAGTTTAGGACTTTATCGAGGTTAGATACGATATTACCCGATTTTAGCGTGATATGAGTTGTGGATGACTAATATTTTCTCCAGTGTGCGTATACTCAGCACCTGTTACACTATGAGCTCAGCACTTGTGTCTTCGTAGCACAGTTAAATACCACAAGTAATATATCTATGGGGCTACAGGGATGATGTCACACACATCAGCTACCTACATGCTCGGCAGTATGTAGTTCTCCGAGTCACAGCCCAGGCCATTAAAAACGATACAGTCAATCGGTACGGATGCCCTAGAGCCAGTCGGTCATCTTGTTCTGCTCTCCTCCCTCGGGCATGGGTGTGTGTGTCTGTCCTTAGGATAATTTAGGTTAAGTAGTGTGTAAGCTTAGGGACTGATGACCTTAGCAGTTAAGTCCCATAAGATTTCACACATTTTTTTGTTCTGCTCTGTATCCTCATTTGGACACCAAAGACAACTGTAGTTCGAGCTTTGTGCCCTCGTTGCTGTAAGGCACAATGGGCCCTCAAATTAAGTGACACAATGTTATTTTCACGCCTAAATTATCCGAATTTTTTGCCAAAAACTCGTCTCGGTTTGGCTAAAGTTAATACACCACCTACCAGAGTCTGATGATCAGGTTGTTCAATATGTAGTGATCAGAGCCTCCCTGCCTAGTACTGGAACCCACAAGTGCCAGGTAAATCACTTGTGTACACCCTGTACAACACGTCTTCTAGCCGAGAGCAGTTGCGAAATTTAATTTTGCTTATCAGCTTGTACGTAGTAATCCTGTTAATACATTCCACAATACCTTACGTGTACGTTGCTAATTCTTCCTTTTATTCTAACTGAATTCCCGTATAGAACTTTAAGTTAATCATTACAGCAAACGAATGGTCGTTAAGTATAGTTATTCCATCAGTTTTAAACTCTGGAAACGGTTTTCCTGTTGATACACGTGTAATGTCGAGACCATCACATTTTTAATCAATGTAAACATCCTTTTTAGACATTTTCTAATATAGTAAGCACTTTCTAATATAGTAAACGTCCTTGGATCCATTGTTTTCTGGGAGTACTGTAACACACAGCCACTTTCATTAGTATTTCAGTAAATGCTGCTGTCTTGAATTCCACAGTGTATCCATAATTTTTTCATATACGGGTTTTTAAGCAATTTATAAGCCTCGTTTGCACAGCTGCAATGACTTGTTGTTTTTCCAATAAAGGTTTATATTGTTCACTTGTGACATCGTTTTCTCCAGATACTCCAGTATGCTTTTTTTTGCCTTCGGCCTCTGATTTTCCCACCATTCTTTCTTGTACACATAACACTTTAGCCGCACTTAAAGACATACTTTCTGTATTAAGGAATGGTTTAAATTTGTTTGATACATTGCTTCTTTTCCTTAAGACCTGCAGAACAACATTATTAATTTCAGCCAGTCCTAATTTGGCGATATCTATAATTAGCAGTAGCTTGCACCAGCCTCAAGCTCCCACTGACCTGTCAGTAGTCGCTCATGCTGGCCTCCTAGTAGTAGTAGCTTGTGCTGGCCTGGCATTGCAGTCAGGTGGCCTTACACGATTCCAAGGAGTTCCGTTATTAACTGCTAGAAGGCAATGGCATCCTTCCCAAAGTGACAGGGAATTTAATTCATCGTAGTTCTGCCAATTTGTAAGTTATATTTGTAAATTACATACACAAACCTTCCTTGTGAATTACTCTGTCTGTTAGTGAAAACCATACCAAAATCGCTACAGTAGTTCCTCCGAATATCCAGAACATAAAGAAAGAAACCACAGTAGGGGACTTTAATTTATACACGTATAGATGTTATCCTTGTTGAAGTCCATGTTAAGAATTTTCACGTAGTTTGTAGTTAAATACATAAAACTATAGGCAAATAGAACGTAATTTATATTCGTTTCTTGATCTTGATTCCCCCCCGCAGTATACAAATTACATAACACTGTTAAACAAAACACAAAAACTTTTCTGTAAGTTATCCGATATTTTACATCACACAGTAGCGATTGGCACATAGTATAGTGGCACACATTGTAAATACTGCCTGTTGGCGTTTAATACACTTAGACAGTCTTCCACTAGGTCAAACAGTCCATCCATTCTGTAGTTATAAATCGTATCTTCCACGCTGATTATAACATGTTATTTAGCCAAAGAAGATGTAAAAGTTTCTCGTAGACACATCAGGGAATATTTCTTTAAATTCATCAGATGGTTACCTACATCATTACTCACTCCAGAGCTTGCAATTTAACATATAAATTTGTTTTATGTCTTTACTTCACAAACGGAGCTCATCCACATCAAACAGTATTTTCCAATCATCCTCTCATTGTTTACAGTCACGTTGTTGTTTCCTTCGTAGTCTTCTTGCATACAGAAGCCATGGTTTGATGTTAAGTAACCACACATTTCCGCTTTGTTACATATGTCAGCGAAATCTTAGATTATATCCAGGTCCAAGTGCTGCCCGTTTGGTACTAATCCTAGTTCCGCATCGCGTAAGCCAGTGGGCCTCATAGTATAGTCCACATAATCACACTGTAATATCCATACATACGTCACCATATGGATGACGTCTAAGAGACTTTTTTCCCATGTTCCTCTTGCTGTCACATTATCATTCCCATGTGGGAAAAATGATAGTTTTTTCTTGATGCTGTGTCTCAAAGAGATGAACATGAAGAATTTACCTTGTAGATGACTTTTAAATACTCCACATGCATCCATCTTTAACTTTACATATCACCCATTCTCTAATTGTTCTTCGCAGATCTCTAGTACACAGCTGCCCTCTTCTGGCAACAGCCTGATACCTGTGCAGCTCACATCTGTGTAATACAATGCAAGTTCGAACATTTCAACAAGTTCAACTTGCCTAAAGCCTTGCTGACTAAGCTTATGTACACATCTTAGCACAGTGCCACTGACGCTACACACATACTGCATGGAGGGAGCAGGAAGCGAGAACAATAATACAGACGATTTAGACGTCGAAATGACAATGTGACGCCTAGTTTGAGGGTCTGCTGTCGTGTTTTAGGCGTGAAGCGCATCTTAACATGTAAGTTGCACCAGTAGAGTCAAGGAATTGAGACACAAGAATATAATCTGCTATTTGAAATAGAACAGTCCACGGTAGAAGTACAAACAAGACTTACAAATTACTTTAAACACAGTGTGGGGGGGAGAAATCTGGATTCAACTGGGACGAATATAAAATATCAGCATTTACTCTAAATACAAGTATAAAGTGGCCATATGTTGGAGTACCTGCAGAAAATGATGGAAACCTGGATGTTTACTAAAACTGAGTGCCCCATCGCAGGGTCAGTATTATGTTTGGCTGACTTTAAAAACAAGCTGACAGTGCATAGTTGAAAGCATAGCAACTCTCGCTTCTTAGCTATATGTACTGCATATGTATTAAACTCATATATTGAAACTACTGTTCAATATGTTATTTCATCGACGTGTCATGTAGTCTACATTGCGTGACAGCGTAAGTTAGAATTATCATCGATTATGGCAACATAGCCTACTCGCATCGCTTTCCCACCCTCCCATCTGTCATTTGTGTCGGAGATTACCTTTCTTTTCTACGGCTTGTATCGCCACAACGGCGTATGCAGTTCTACTTGATACGATAACCATGGCATAAACGCGACAACTTCCTGATGCATTAACTTTCTTTACCCATCGCCCAATAGTACTTCTGTCAACTTCAGTCATACACTGCACGCAAACGTCTACCGGATGTTCAACACAGCTTCTTTTGTAGCAGTCAATATATCAATTACAGCTCATTGTTCCTAACGGGTGTCTTGGGTGGCCGTCGCTTTGATGGTTCACTACAGCTCTACCATCAGTCAGAATTTTTCGAAACTTCGCACACAATCAGAAGAAAAATGAAATTTGGAGTACCTGTATTTATATTACCAGCAGTAAAAAATTCGGGCGTTATTTATTGAGCGACTATCGCATCTGACTACTACATCTATCACTTTGTATTCCATTATTTGCTTGTGCTCTGGTATCCAACAATATGACCGATCTTAGCTTTTGTAAGTAGAACTGATTTCTTTGTGATGGACTGGACTGCTTTCAGTTCAAAATATTCTCATTTATTTGTTTGTTAGCTCACTATAAAAAGATTGATGTAAGTTCAACAAATCAATGTCCTTTCCTTTTTTCTTGACTGCTGCTTGTATGGCTTGATCAAGCTGTCTGTCTTCTTTTTTTATAAACTACACATCGTCCTCTGGGTATATATTCACTCCAGTCTTCTATTAGTCCACTCCTCCTCCTCCCTCTCTCTCTTTCCAACTCATTCTTCACCTCCTACCTCTCCATCTCCTCTTTCCCCCTCTCTCTATCCATCTTCTCCTCAAACCTCTCCCTGTTCATCTTTTCCTCTTTTCTTTCTCTATTCATCTCCTCCTCTCCTGTCAGACTCCCTCTCCTCAATCTCTCTGTCCATGCCCTCCTGCCTCCTCTCTTTTAATCTTTTTTGACCCATCTCTCTGCCTGTTTTCCTCTCCCTGTCTCTGTCCATCTCTTCCTCTTTACTTTCTCTGATCATCTTCCCATCTCCTCCTCTCCACAGTCTTTGTCCATCTCGTCCTGGCCCCCCTCTCTCTCTCTCTCTCCATCTCCTTCCCCCCCCCCTCCCCCTCCCTTCTTCCTCCACGTTATCGCACTCACCCAAATAAGACGCTGGTGATTATTACTCCCAAAGTATTTCTGTTCAGATCGTAAATAATATGTGTACTATACTACTTGGCCATTAAAATTGCTACACCAAGAAGAAATGCAGATGATAAACGGGTATTCATTGGACAAATATACTAGAACTGACATGTGATTACATTTTCACGCAATTTGGGTGCATAGATGCTGAGAAATCAATACGCAGAACAAACACCTCTTGCCGTAATAACGGCCTTGATATGCCTGGAAATTGAGTCAAACAGAGCTTGGATGGCGTGTACAGGTACAGCTGCCCATGCAGCTTCAACACGATACCACAGTTCATCAAGAGTAGTGACTGGCGTATTGTGGCGAGCCAGTTCCTCGGCCACCAATGACCAGACGTTTTCAGTTGGTGAGAGATCTGGAGAATGTGCTGGCCAGGGCAGCAGTCGAACATTTTCTGTATGCAGAAAGGCCCGTAAATGACCTGCAACATGCGGTCGTGCATTACCCTGCTGAAATGTAGGGTTTCGCAGGGATCGAATGAAGGGTAGAGCCACGGGTCGTAACACATCTGAAATGTTACGTCCACTATTCAAAGTGCCGTCAATGCGAACAAGAGGTGATCGAGACGTGTAACCAATGGCAATCCATACCATCACGCCGGGTGATACGCCAGTACGGCGATGACGAATACATGCTTCCAATGTGCGTTCACCGCGATGTCGCCAAACACGATGCAATCATCATTATGCTGTAAACAGAACCTGGATCCATCCGAAAAAATTACGTTTTGCCATTCGTGCACCCAGGTTCGTCGCTGAGTACACCATCGCAGGCGCTCCTGTCTGTGATGCAGCGTCAAGGGTAACCGCAGACACGGTCTCCGAGCTGATAGTCCATGCTGCTGCAAACGTTGTCCAACTGTTCGTGCTCATGGTTGTTGTCTTGCAGACGTCCCAATCTGTTGACTCAGGGATCGAGACGTGGCTGCACGATCCGTTACAGCCATGCGGATAAGATGCCTGTCATCTCGACTGCTAATGATACGAGGCCGTTGGGATCCAGCACGGCGTTCCGTATTACCCTCCTGAACCCACCGATTCAATATGCTGCTAACAGTCATTGGATCTCGAACAACGCGAGCAGCAATGGCGCGATACGATAAACCGCAATCGCGATAAGCTACAATCCGACGTTTATCAAAGTCGGAAACGTGATGGTACGCATTTCTTCTCCTTTCACGAGACATCTCAGCAACTTTTGACCAGGCAACACCGGTCAACTGCTGTTTGTGTATGAGAATCGGTTGGAAACTTTTCTCATGTCAGCGCGTTGTAGGTGTCGCCACCGGCGCCAACCTTGTGTGAATGCTCTGAAAAGCTAATCATTTGCATATCACAGCATCTTTTTCCTGTCGGTTAAATTTCGCGTTTGTAGCACGTCATGTTCGTGGTGTTGCAATTTTAATTGCCAGTAGTGTAAATTTGGTTGAAATCATTCCATAAGTTTCGAATTATAAGGAGGTAGTTTGTGTTGTTACCTCGAATGATGATTACACGAATATTTTGTCAGGATTTGTAAGCGGTGTGTCCTTGAGGTACGACAATACGCGAACACGAGAAGTAAGTTTAAACAGTTTTATTAAGAAATGCGGATTATAAAACACGCACGCTACGCGCACCCATCGTCACTGTGTCTGACATCCTAACACCGGCTAATTACGGCCGTATCGAAAGGCTCCACGGTGAGCTAAGAAAAGAGACAGATTCGCGCCTGAGGCAGCGCTAGTTAATACTGCCCGCTGCGGACGGCGGCCAGTCGCATACCCCCGTCGCAGTGCGACCGGACGCGCGTCTACTGACCAAGCAAATTGTCAGCATTCCAGACAAGTCGGCTGGCGAACGCTTGTTAACGTACTGTACGGCTGCGCGCAATCCGTAGACCCTTACAGAATGAGCATTTATCCGTCGCTTTGCCTGTGTATGCACTTTTCAAGTATATTTTACATATACAGGGCGAGTCAAAAGTCCTTGGACACCTTCATAAGTTGGAAGATTAAAGGGAAAATTGAAATGTGATGATGGGATCATAGGTTTGATGTCGGCCGCAACTTTTGGAGTGAATCTCATTCATGCCCGCCATCTTGAAATCCGCCAGTTTGGATTCAAGTCTTTTGTTTTTTTTAAATGGGAAGATGGGTGTATGACAAATCAAATAAAACTCGCTTGAGCTCTGGAATTTAGTGGTGTAATTTGTTTTTGTCTATCTTGTACAATTTAGAGGTTGTTAATGTTCAAAGTTGGGAAATTACCTTCATACCGACTGCTACAACACATGTTCTACGTGTTGTCCATCCTGTGCAGTGCACAACTGTAGTCGCCACAACCACTCTGGCTTCTAAACTGTACAAGATAGGCAAAAACAAATTACACCATTAAATTCCTGAGCTCAAGCGAGTGTTATTTGATGTGTCATACACCCCCTTCCCATTTAAAAAAAATGACTTGATAACAAAATGGCGGATTTAAGGATGGCGTCCATGAATGACATTCACTCCAAAAGTTGCAGCCCCACGACAAACCTATGTTCCCATCATCACATTTCAATTTTCCCTTTAATCTTCCAACTTATGCAGGTGTCCAAGGACTTTTGACTCGTCCTGTATTTGCCATATTTCACAGTATTTCTACACATATTTCATCTGTATCTCTAGCGAATTCCGTCCTGTCATTTATTGTTCATGCAGCTTAATGTTTCTGACGCGGTATCTCCTCAACTATGTGCTGTTCAGTAATGTACGTTTGCATCCAGTAGTATATGTGACTACTCTTTGCGAAATGTATTGCGAATAGAGTTAGTAGTAGAGAAGTAATAAATTAAAACGTCATACGTGATGCCGCAGTTTTTCAGGCATCTTAGTATTTGACATTATATCTCCTGACATATGTGTCGTACAATGACACATTTTTTAGGTAGATTCAGCGGCATATACGGATACTATCTGCGACAAGCGTTGCGGATGGGGTTAGCAGCATCAGAGAAGTAAATTTAAACGTCGTGCATGATGCGGCATTTTTTCACGCATCTACGAGTTTATAACGTCGTATTTTCTGAACTATATGTCGTACAATGATATAATTTTTCTGGTACATTCAGTGGTAATGTGAGTACTGTCTGAAAAATGTGTGGCGAATACAGTCAGCAGTAAAGAAGTAGCAAGATAAAACGTTATGGTTAATGTGCAGTTTTACTGCATGAACAGTAAAAATGTAATAAACAATGAACTTTTCTCGTGTCACCATTTTCTGGGGCTTCTCAGCTAGTAAAAGGTTTGCAAAGATTTGAAATTACGTGTAAAGTTGGTTCCAAGTTAGTAACTGCTCTCATTCTCAACTACTGGATGACTAAAGTATGGTTATTCGTTCGTCGTGGGCTAGACTGCTTCTTCACCGCCGCCCTCGCCCCTGTGATAGGTAGCTGGTGCATGATTAAATAAATAGGTGTGCACAGCTCGAGATTTAGTACACAGCGCTGTCACCCCTGGCGGCAACAACGACTCTAACTTGACTTGGCATCGATTCGAACTGAGCTTTGGTGACATATAATGTTGCTTCAACTTTGTGCCAGAGTTTTCAACTCATAGTGGCTGGCGAGTGGTGACGTGCGATCTCACAGTAATCTATGAGCAGATGTTTCCAACGGGGAGACGACGTGATGCAGTTGCTGTAACTAGCCCCGTAGTGCAGTTTTCCACTGCAGTTGACAGCTGTTAATGTCGCTTATTTGAGGTTTTCTATCTGTCCTGAGACTGCAAGTGCACACAGCACAGTCCAGTAGATACTCCCTACTGGTGTTGCGCCCTGCGTTCAATTGCAGCCTCGGGACAGATTGAAAACGCCAAAGAGGCGCCATTACCGGCTGTTCACTGGAGTGGAAAACTGCACCACAGGGCAAGTGTTGTTGGTGCGCACCACCGTCAGCCGCCTGTTTATGCTGCCTTGTCGAGGGAAACCTCAACAATTGTCGCCGTGCTGCCAGTCCTTTGTGCTCCAGACATCGTCGTACTGTCTGTGTAGATACGTGTCTTGCCAAAATCAATTCAGTTTCTTGGTCCAGTATGCATGACGTCACTGCACACTCCTGCACGACCGTACGAACGATCTGTCTGTCCTCTTGGGCATTAGCCACTCGGGGCCATTAAAATCATGCATGATGTTGAGTATGGCCTTCCTGAACCGAACGATTCCATTTTCGCTTTGTAGTCTAGGGTTCCCTACCAAGCAGCAGCAATATCTCTGAACGAAAAAGCACAGTCGTGAAAGACTACGATCCTACCGCTGTTGCATTCCGACACGTGTTGGTAGACATTTATTCTTCTCGTATGAGATGTAACACGAATGTCTTACAAACAATAATCATTATAATCATTCAAATGCGATTTCTGAATAAGGAACCTGTTGCAAATCTTTCCCTATTTGACAAATGCGGATGGAGGTACTCTTGCTTACTGTGTATGGTTGCGCAAATGCTAATCTTTTAAACACTTACTACTCATTATTACAGTTTGAATTTTCTTGCATTCCGTCCTCATAGTGCTACGATTTTAACGGCCAATGGTGTATGTTCATAATGTATTTTTTAAAATGTGTGTTAGAGCAAACCGTAGTTGAAATACGAAGGCTCTGCTGAGTTCCATAGCTTTCTGTTTGTCTTAGTTTTTTTTTTCAATCCTGTATTCTTTTAATGCATCTGGAAAAAAGTATTAGTGATAAATGATACATTTGGTCATTTTCAGACGGAAGAACCAAGAACATCCCAAGCAGGAAGATCAGTAACAACTATTCCGTCAGGAAGAGACGTAGCAGAAGGGAATCTCATAGACTTATGATAGTCTACAGACAATATTCCAGTGTCGTGTATACATGTGTCATTAATTTTACCAATACACGAACCTGAAAGGTAGACTGTTGTTATTATGATTAACATAAAATTGTTGAAAGGTTTTTGCATGTTTCATTCATATATAACAAAGCGAAGCCTTGATTTGCCTGAACTCATGGCTCCCTAAAATCGTTTTATATGAAGTAATATACACAATTTAACGGTTAAATTAATTAACATGAAAGTTTTCTGGGTATGGTACTTCGTCATACTGTAAATAACTATCACTAAGAGAATCAACTTTCCGGCTTTATTCTGGGTCCACACATTACATCAGATAAATTACTGTCCATGGTTTTGGTGAAACCTGAAACAATTGTCTGTCTGATGTTAACCAGTGTTCATAAATCAGCATCCTGTGGTTCTCCGCCTTCATGAAGTGCCTGGTAAAGGTCGTGCTCGGCAAAGGAGAAATCAAATCGGGTAAAAATAGTGGACTTATCAAAGACCTGCAGCTGTATAGTTGCTGCTCTGTTGGGACCGTTTCCGCAAAAACTTCAAGAATATTCGTGAGAGCAGTAGAAGTCAAACTCGTGCTACCCTCTTGTAACAAGAGTTTCTTACCTATCGTGTTCGTTATTACAGTAACTTTCCGATGTGTTTCCCTCAGATCGTATTTGCTGTCATTTGTCATGTCTACTGTGGGCTGCTGTCCAGGCAGCATCATGAAAAAAAAAAACTTACTAAGCGTATAGCTATCACTGGTATGGCGTAAGTTACAATAACACTTTACTCTGAAGTGATACTGTTTCTAAAAGTACGCACAAAACAACACTTGCAGTTTTGTATCCATAGTACGTATTCTTCTAGCATTAAAAATTGCTAATGTACTATGTTTTTAAATTTCAAGGAAAGATAAATCGTTTACTAAAAAGTTCGATGAATAGTAAAATAAAGAAAGATGGGTTCATCTTTTTGTTTTTCCTTAATACAGCGACCGTAGGAGATAATCTCTGGCATCGCGTCTTTTGAGGACAAAGTGAAGACATTTTTTCACGATATCACAATGCTTGTTTTGTTTCGCATTTTAAATTGCCACAACCGTACAAAATGCACCATTCAGTTGTTCAACACTAAAGAGAGCTTTTTACTCATGCTTTTATGAGACAAAAGACATGATGTAGGCTCGCTGAAACAAAGCCTATTGCATATGCTGACTGCCAATTGCTGACTGGCCTTTTGGCGCGTATTCAGTTCTACATATTAAAATATGAACTTGTAATATCTTCTATAAGTCGTATTGTTCAAATCAATGGTTATAATAACATCCAGTTTTTGTATTATTGACAATTTTTTGTAAACTAATCTTCTTTTGCTTGTGCAGAAATCAAAGGAATGAAATAATGGTAAAGTTATTTTATTAAGTTAAAAAATAAAAATCATGTGATTCTAAAATATGCCACTTGTAAAGGACAGTATGTATTTAACGTTTAGGAAATACTGAATTATTCGCGAATAAGTGAATTGTACTTTTAGAACATAAAAATGGTATTCCGCCTAGTGAACAATAAATTTCCATGAAACATTAGGTAAATTACATTCGAAAATATGTTGCAACCATGTGACGTTCGTTGTAACCCATGCAAAGTGAAATCTATAGGATAACTAATTTCTACAACCAAAAGCACCTACATTGAAAGGTACAAAAAATGTTTCCGTATGTTGCAAAATTATTTGGAAAACTATGGAATTTTCTAAAATACTTTAGTATAATGTGTTTGTCCAATAGACACGAACCCTGTACTTTAAAAGTGCAATTACAGTGAAAATTTCTGAAAAAAGATAGGATCACAGTTTTCGATAAACTGACGTTGGTATCACAAAGAGTATCTGACATAGGAATCCCATAATTTTGATTTCTTATAACTCATTCGCGTTACCGTCGCTGACATGACTTGTTCAGGAGCAGAAACTGAGTTGCGACTGCTCCTTAGCTGCAACATTGCTCGATCGCAAAGTTGTTTTTTCTTTTTTTTTGGGGGGGGGGGGGCAGATACGGAAGCCCATTTCGCCAAAGGCTTCCAGTATCTCCTAACGGAGGATTTTCATGATCGTTGCCTAACAATGCAAAGAAACTAAATCGACTCTCAGCAATTTGATAAATTCGTACTGATATCATAACCGTAAAATAAGAAATCCGTGAACATCCTGTTTTATACAACTAAACACTGGATATTGGCTTAAAAAGCCAAAATAACTTGTCGACCGAAAAACTAATAAGTTTGTGGCTGTGGTACCTATTACGAAGAAGGTATAATTTTTAGTTGATTTGAGAGTCTGGGCCAAGCCCCGCTCTGACCCAGCCAACTACGCATGTGTTTGTATTGCATGCTTCTTGGTTCCTTCCGATCGAAATACCTCTTGACCAAAATTAGGTTTACAAAGCAGTAATACAGAGAATGAAACACAGAAAGTAGTTCCAACATATCCGTCCTTGATAGGGAAAATAAACAGAAATAAGCAAAATTACAATACAGTAAAGACTATAAGCGACCACAAAGACATTGCCTGTAAGAAGGTCGTCGAAGACCGAACGGATTCAACTGCGTCAGATTCAAAGAAAAAATAAAGACACTTTAATCGAATGCCGGAAACCTCATAACCCCAGACTACGGCAGCTGAAAAACTGGAGATAATGCTGCAAGACTTGCTTAGTTACCAAACAAACGAAAACAGGAAGTCTGGGTGGAAGATTTTGACCATCTGAATTCTCTACTGGAATTAGGATTTGTTATTTCTCCTGACGTGCGGTCATCTCTATAAATTCCATTTCTGTTAAAGAAAATGAACAGACACAAAATATTAACTTAGCTCTCGATGTTCTCGACGAAGTCGAAATGCGTAATTACTGTCTTCAGACTCACATTCCCAGCTTTAAAGGAAATTCCATAATGGATTTAATTGCCATAAATAATAAATATCCGATAGTGTCAGTGCTCATTAGTATGTATTTAGCCTTTTTGCTCCACATACATTTTGGAAACATTGAAGTTGCATCATTGCACAACTCTGCAACGTATGTAGATTTTACAAAAATGCTTGTGCCTTCTAACAAATTCAATCAGCGTCCCTCAATTGTGGTTTCTGTGACAAACACGTCACACTTGGTCCAAAGTCAATAAACTTTTACGTTTTAACCTCCTTACGAAGACGAATCACAATCCTTATAATTTATGTTAAATGTTACTTAGAATTAGGAAATTTTATTTATTTGTACTTCTGCGTAATGAGCAAAAACAGTATACATAATTTAACTTTCCTGTTTTAACATTTCAAGAAACTTAAATTCCGCAGTTGTTATTGCTTACAAAACGAAAATTACAGTGTCTTTTCGCTGAACATGGCATATCAGTTTTTACATACTTTTTCATTGTTACAAAAATTTAAATATAATGGTAATATCGATATTTGTCAGAATTACGTATCTTTTAAAATTTAGATTGGGACACAATTTACTTAGGTTTTATTCCAACTCAACAGACGAGATGATTTAAAGTACAATGTGTTTTCATTTTCTTTCCAGTAAGCTGTAAATTATTGAACGGTAATCACTTTTTATAAATATGTAACTTCTGTAGCTAACTGTATCATCACCTTAGGTATCATTTTGTTTTCTGTAATAATTTGGCTAACTTTTCGGCTTTTTACACGCAATGTGGTCACTGTCGAAAAAAAATCACGTATTAGCCACAACTGAATTGCTACTCAATATATTATCTTTGGATATGTAGATGTCACTAACCTGATTGCAATTATTGTTCTTCATGAACCATTCTTATTTTTTAATTAATCACTGAGAAGCAGTCTTAGATGAAAACTAAATACATGGAAAACAGTAAGTACCAGTTATCTACGGAACGGTGATTGTACTCAGGTCAGCACCTCTTCGTTCAGACTAAATTGACAGCCACGAATGTTTTTCTTCAGAGCTCCAAATATATGGAAATCATGTGAACAGAGATCCGGTCCATATGGAGGACGTGTTAGAGCTTCACAGCGAAATTTCTGTAGCCTACTCGAAACAATCTTGGCTAAGCTGGAAAGCCCTTATGCATCCTCCATACAACCATGATCTCTCCCCATACGATATCCGTATTTTTTGAACCGTGAAGAAAGACATTAATAGCCGTCGATTTTCTTCGGATAAAAAAATGCACCCCTGGCTACAAACCATGTTTTCATAGGCAACCGCAAACATTTTTCCATGAAGACATTCGCCATCTTGTCTCACAGTGGGATAAATCTAATAGCTGTTAAGCCGATAACTTGTGAAATAATAAAAACTGTACTTACTTTTCCCATCTGTCTCGTTTTCATTTGACTACTCTTATAGACTAAACACTATGAAGTTATGTAAGTATAATGTCTATCATAGCATTCTGATGTGTACTTCTTCTGCTACGCGATTCTACTTGAAAACGTTTGAGCATTACAAAGTCTATACAGCTTGCTTCTTGCAGAGAAGATAACAGCAACCAGGCACTTCTTATAAAACTTTTTATTTATATAAACAGCGCCGTTATCGGTTTCGAACCGACAGGTTACTCCTCAGACTGCTTGTTCAGTTTAAGATACATTTTTATTACTCTAGATCAGTTTTCAATTTTTATTCTCCCATATGATGAAACTTTGTGGGGGTGTTGGTGACCTAAAACCAAAACATGATGTGACTACTGACTAACTACCTGTAATTGTGCCTTACAACGATTTTAAACGATGTAAACAAATTAGTAAAGTGAAAATGTTTTGCTAACTTACATAGAAAATTCCGCGGTATTACGTCCCACTGCTGACCGCTTGTGTACATGCATCAGTGAAGACTGTATGAAGCACTTTCTTAGTGTATATGCAGACACATAATCTAAAGCACCACTAACACACCAAGAAGTTTCGCCACATGCAAGAATGTATATAAAGATCGCCATATCGCAACCATACTAACGAAAAAAATCTTTCTCTCTCAGAGATATTTCGCTAAATACACTGATGCGACACTAGAAACTTACAAACTACAAATGTTCCATTACTTACAATTTATATTGAAAGAGAATTGATTAAAATCAAGATAAACAAAAAAAAGCAGACAGTTTGTTATACAGCGTTAGTGTAGTGCTATTCTGTAATTATTATTGTATACATTGCAAGCAAAGTAAATCATAAGAAATGGATGTACGTAATAACTATTACAATTGTGAACATTATATTAATATTTATAGCTAGTTGAAGGTATTGTATTACTAAGCAAGCTGTTATATATTACCCACTACTTCATGTTGGGTTAGTGTCTGCATGTTGTTATTGTTAAATGAAGTAGTGTTTATTTTAATAGGTGAATGAAGCTTTGATGAAAGGCTGCACTGGGAAACTCGATCTGTTCATTGAGGAGATTTCATAGTGATTAGCTTTCATATACATAAATTTCAATCTCTTCAGGCAAATTCATAAGGCTACCTGTCTTAGCAAAATACAATAGCTGTACATGGTTTTCAGCCCTCTTTATTCCATAACTGCTAATAGTTGTGGGCATTGCAAATGTGTATTTCGATATGTTGTTCAAACATTTGGCATCTATATGCTCTTTGAACCGAGTCTCAAAGTTTCTTCCAGATGTCCTATATAGCAGGAGGGTCAGCTCAGTTTTTATGGGCCTGACTTTTTGTATAGAGCGTTATTATTCCTCAAGTTGTGAATTGCTATCTACTAACCTTAGTCGTTTATACGGATGCTTATCTTAGTATTTGTGTATTTAAATAGATTGCTTATTTTGTAGGATATGCTCCCTAAGAAAGGTAGTGCGACATATTCTCGGCTATTTTCTGCTGTACCTTTTGTTAACTGCATGGTTGTCTGGTGTGCAGCTTTGTTGTCTGATAGTTATTGAATTTTGGGTAATAGTTTGTCTATCATGAGAGAGCTGTGCCCATTGTTTGAGGCTATGGTTTTAATGATATTGATTTCTTTTTCTGTTTGAGATGGCTGAAGAGGAATTGTATGTAGGCAATTCAATGTGGTTCTAAAGCATGCCATCTTATGCTGTTTTGGATGACAAGACTAGCTGTTGATACACACATCAGACGATGTTGTTTTACTATACATCTGAAATTATGTTTATGTTTTTTGTTGGTGTTTTTTACGTCTAAGAAATTGATGATGGTGTTGGTCTCATGTGCAATGGTGAATCTAATGTTTTTGTACTTGCTGCTCAGAGTAGTTGATAATGTGTCAATTTTCTCATTGGTGCCATTAACAAGTATTATTGTATAATCAATATACCTTTTGCAGTGGATGATTTTGTTGTTGATATGACTATTAGATTAGAAAAATGTATGCTTTAAGTGAATTATGTAAATATCTGTTAACAGCCCAGCTAGGCTGACACCCATTGCCAACCTGTCTTTCCCTTTGTACGTTTTGTTATTAAAACTGTAATTGTTATTAAAACTGTAATTGTATGGCAGTACCAAGAAAGGTAACTCAGCGAGCTCACAGATCTCTGTCATGCTTAGTTCCTCATGTTTAAGTAGATTATGTTTATGGTGTCCTCTGAAGGATGTTAGTACATGATGTTGTGGTCTTCAGTCCAAAGGCTGGTCTGATTTAGCTCTCCATGCTACTCTATCCTGTGAAAGCCTCTTCATCTCCGAGTAACTACTGCAACCTACATCCCTCTGAATCTGCTTACTGTATTCATCTCCTGGCCTCCATCTACGATTTTTATCCCCCACGCTTCCCTCCAGTTTTAAATTGGTGATTCGTTGATGTCTCAGAATGTGTCCTACCAAATGATCCCTTCTTTTATTCAGACTGTACCATAAATTTTCTTCTCGCCAATTCTATTCACTTCCTCCTCATTAGTTACGCCATTTACCCATCTAATCTTCAGCATTCTGCTGTAGTGTCACATTTCAAAAGTTTCTGTTCTCTTCTTGTCTAAACTGTTCATTGTCCATGTTTCACTTCCATACATGGCTACATGCCACACATATACTTTCAGAAAGGACTTCCTGACTCTTAAATCTACACTCAGTGTTAACAAATCTCTCTTCTTCAGGAATGCTTTTCTTGCTATTGGCAGTCTACACTTTATGTCCTCCCTGCTTTGACCATCTTCCTAAATATCAAAACTCATTTATTACTTTAAGTGTCTCATTTCGTAACCTAATTCCCTCAGCTTCACCTGATTTAATTTGATTAAATTCGATTATCCTTATTTTGATTTTGTAGATGTTTATCTTACAATGTTATCAGCAAACGTCACAGTTTTTATTTCTTCTCCCTGGACTTTAATCCCAACTCCATAGTTTTTTTTGTTTTCTTTACTGCTTTCTCAGGGTACAGATTGAATAACATTGGAGATAGGCCACTCTCTTCTCAGCCACTGCTTCCCTTCCATGCTGTAGGACTCTAACAAGTGCGATCTAGTTTCTGTTCAAATTGTAAATAGACATTCGCTCCCTGTATTTTTCCCTTCTGACCTCTAGAATTTGAAAGAGAGTATTCCAGTCAACATGGTCAAAACCTTTCTCTAAATCTACAAATACTATAAACATAAGTTTGCCTTTCCTTAACCTATCTTCTACGGCAAGCCGTAGCATCAGTATTGCCCTGCATGTTCCTACATTTCTCTGAAATCCAAATTGATCATCCCTGAGGTCGGCTTCTACCAGTTTTTTCGATTCTTATGTAAAGGATTAGTGTTAGTATTTTGCAGCAATGACTTATTAAACTGATAGTTCGGTAATTTCCACACCTGTCAGAAACTGCTTTCTTTGGAATTGGGATTACTATATTCTCTTTGAAGTTTGAGGGTATTTCGTCCTGTCTCATACACCTTGCTCACCAGATGCATGAGTTCAGTATCATATCTCCCTTCTCATCTTCCTCTTCGTCCTCTTCCATTTCCATAATATTGCCCTCAAGTACATCTCCCTTGTATAGACCCTCTATATACTCAGACCACGTTTCTGCCCGCCCTTCTTTGCGTATTACTGGTTTTCCAGCTGAGCTTTTATATTCATACAGGTCGTTCTCTTTAATTTGTCTTGTAGGCTGTATATGTCTGACACCTAGTGATGTATGCTTCTACATCCTTACATTTGTCCTCTAGAAATTCCTGCTTGGCCACTTTGCACTTCCTGTCCGTCACATTTATTGGACGTTTGTCTCTTCGCCTGCTTCATTTTTTGTTTTGTTTTTTATTTTCTACTTTCATCAATTAAACTCAATATCTCTTCTGTACCCAAGGCCTTCTACTAGCCCTCGTCTTTTTACTTACTTGACCCTATGCTGTCTTCGCTATTTCACTTCTCAAAACTACCTGTTCTTCTTCTACTGTACTTCTTTCCCCAGTTCTTGTCAATCGTTTCCTATTGCTGCCTTTGAAACCCTCTACAACCTCTGGTTCTTTTAGTTTATCAAGGTCCCATCTCCTTAAATTCCAGCCTTTTTGCAGTTTATTCAGTTTTAATCTGGAGTTCATAGCGAATAAATTATGGTCAGACCCCACATTTGTCCCTGGAAGTGTCTTACGGTTCCTGTATCACTGAGACACGCAAGGCTCCCCACCAACAGCAAGGTCCATGGCTCATGGAGGCTTTTTAGTATAAAGGTTTACTATGTCAGGTGATACAAATCTGGCAGTCATTGGAATGTGCACATCTTTCATTTTGTCAATGAACTCATGCGTGTTCTTAAAAGAACATTTGTTTTCAAAAGTCAAAATTACAGTAGATATTAAGCAGAGCAAGCAGTTTGTTATTTACTGTATATGAAGGGCTGTTCCTAGATTTCACAATCCTTATGATAGGACAATTTTCTTTATGACTCTTAATCTGCGATTGGAGGCGACGTGCAGTGGGGTTCATGGGAATGTAGTCACACACTTGCCATTCAGTTAGGAGTAAATTACATTTCTTAAATTTTCTTAATTTTGGACTGAAATTTAGAAGTAGGATCAAAATCTAATTCGTTTATGTTGTTACTATTGAAGAATTCTACGACTCTGTCAAAACAGTCATTTTCACACGCTATGACTGCAAATTACATTTATCAGCATAGACTATTAAAGCTTTACTCTTAGAATGCTTCGAGTTGATACAATTTAGAACATTTAGGTCACTGTTTCTATGTTAGTTGCTGTTTTTAAGGTGTCTTGTAATTATTTTATTAGATTCAAAGGCTAAAGCATTGGTTTCCCTGGAATTTAATGTTGCAGCATCACATGCAAACTTAGTAGGTGCAGTAAGTTTTTCAAAGTTATTACCATTAACTTTGAGCTCTGTGTTGTGCTTTAGACCTTTGTTTATGCGAACAAGTTCATTATCTGTAAAACTGATATTAGTTGAGTTAATAACTCTTTCACAAAACTAATGTGGGCTATCATGTGAGTTTTTGGGAGAGAGGCTACCTTTTTCCATTTTCAGAGCATCCTGTTTTTTCTCATGCTCTAACAACATTTACTGATGTGCTTTCAGTGATAGCGTCAATGTACTGTAAGACGTAGGAGAGTTGTAGGTTGGAGAGGCAGTTTCCAAGTTGCAAATGTAAACTCTACAGCTGCTTGTTGAAAAATTCTTTCTTTTTGTACTGCATTTTTACCTCTGTCTCGAACCGCATGGTTTCATATTTTGCGTTAATTACTTAGATGGTATTCTTTCTAAAATTAATCTTATGTAGTTTTGTGTTTTCTGTGCTGCCAGCCATTGCATGTTGTGGTTGGCCTATGTTAGGTTACTTTTGCATCTTTTAAAAGCATGAAAGTTTCACAGCACCTATCGAGGAAAGTTTGAAGTTATTTTGTCGAAAACCGGTACACTGAGCCGATGCTTGTGTACAAAATCCAGGTTGATTCTTGTAGAGAAGGTAGCAGCAACCAGCCACTTTTTATAATGCTATTTATTTATATAAACAGAGCCCTTACCTATTTCAAGCGATTTCAACGTGTTGTTCACGTTTTGATACCTTTTTGTTACTTTACGAAAGTTTACACTTTTTACTCTACGATACGATTAAATATCCTTGGGTTGGTGGTGCCCAACAACAAAACACGATTTGAAACGATATCTATTCAGCTGTAACTGTGTCTCTCAACGATTTTAAACGATGTATTGAAATATTTTTCAAGGCACCAATGAGAAAATTGACACATTAGCAACTAATCTGAGCAGCAAGCACGAAAACATTAAATTCGCCGTTAAACATGAGACCAACACCATCATCAGTTTCTTAGACGTAAAAATCACCAACAATAAACTTAAGTTTCAGATGTATAGAAAACCAACATCCTCTGAAGTGTGTATCAACAGCTAGTCTTGTCATCCAAAACAGCATAAGATGGCATGCTTTAGAACCACATTGAAATACCTACATACAATTCCTCTTCAGCCATCTCAAACAGAAAAAGAAATCAATATCATTAGAACCATTGCCTCAAACAATGGGTACAGCTCTCTCATTATGGACAAACTATCACAGAAAATTCAATAACTATCAGACAACAAAGCTGCACACCAGACAACCATGCAGTTAACAAAAGGTATAGTAGAAAATAGCCGAAAATATGTTGCACTACATTTCTTAGGGAGCATATCCTACAAAATAAGCAATCTACTTAAATACACAAATACTAAGATAAGCATCCATACAAATAACAAAGGTCAGTAGATAGCAATTCACAACTTGACGAATTATAACGCTATGGAATAAAGAGGGCTGAAAACCATGTACAGCTATTGTATTTTGCTAAGACAGGTAGCCTTATGAATTTGCCTGAAGAGATTGAAATTTATGTATATGAAAGCTAATCACTATGAAATCTCCTCAATGAACAGATCGAGTTTCCCAGTGCAGCCTTTCTTCAAAGCTTCATTCACCTATTAAAAACCGAGCGAGGTGGCGCAGTGGTTAGACACTGGACTCGCATTCGGGAGGACGACGGTTCAATCCCGCGTCCGGCCATCCTGATTTAGGTTTTCCGTGATTTCCCTAAATCGCTCCAGGCAAATGCCGGGATGGTTCCTTTCGAAGGGCACGGCCGACTTCCTTCCCCGTCCTTCCCTAATCCGATGAGACCGATGACCTCGCTGTCTGGTCTCCTTCCCGAAAACCAACCAACCAACCTATTAAAATAAACACTACTTCATTTATCAATAACAACATGCAGACAGTAACCCAACATGAAGTAGTGGGTAATATATAACAGCTTGCTTAGTAATACAATACCTTCAACTAGCTATAAATATTAATATAATGTTCACAATTGTAATAGTTATTACGTACATCCATTTCTTATGATTTACTTTGCTTGCAATGTATACAATAATAATTACAGAATAGCACTACACTAACGCTGTATAACAAACTGTCTGCTTTTTTGTTTATCTTGATTTTAATCAATTCTCTTTCAATATAAATTGTAAGTAATGGAACGTTTGTAGTTTGTAAATTTCTAGTGTCACATCAGTGTATATAGCTAAATATCTCTGAGAGAGCAAGAGATTTGGTGTTATTATAGTTGTGATATGACTGTCTCTGTATACATTCTTGCATGTGGAGAAATTTCTTGGCGTGTTTGTGGTGCTTTAGCTTATTTGTGTACATGTACAGCGTGTTTCAGGATGAATAGTAAATATTTTAGGAGATGACAGTACAGACGAATTTCAACAAAAAAATGCTATATTACATGTGTCCAATTTTTATTAGTAGAGAGATATAGCTATTAGTATGTAACCCAAACGAACTCAAAGTAAAGGCAAATGAGGACATTTACAGTTGATTTTCTAAAATTCCACTGCCAACTTCATTGCACTTTTGACTTCTCTTGATAACACCACATGTATCTCTTCTGAGGTCTACATTGCGTCCCTTCACAAGGGCTGTGCTACTCATAATCCAAACGATCAAATCGGCTCTTGTGGTTACTTTTTCTTTGTAGACTTCGTCTTTCAATCATATCCACAGGCAAAATCGAAAGGGGTAAGATCTGGGGACCTCGATGACCAAGAGGCGTGCCAATGTGTACTGACTAATCTTCTGCGGAATGTTAGGTTTATGTGATGTGTCACTTGACGCCAAAATTTGGAGGAGCTCCGTCATCCTGAATGAATATACACTTTCTTGTAGCCAAACAAATCTCTTACAATAATGCTGGAAGTTTATTTTCAAGAAACTGTAGAAACCTGGATCCTGTAAGATGATGCAGTAACACAACAGGGCCAATTAGCTGACTGTCTACCAAACCATGCCAAACATTTACAGAGAAGTATTCTTGAACATGTGTCTCCACAATGACTTGTGGGTTTCCTCAGACCACTGATGCAGATTACGAGTGTTATTGATGCCGTCGAGAGTGAAAGTGCCTTCATCACGTTACATGGTTATTTCTAATTATCCAATGACAAAATTCCAACCGTCCATCTTCATCTGCTGCTCAAAGGTGCTGAATGAGCTATAAATGATATGGATGGAGCCCATGCATTCGTAATATCCGATATCCGCCATACTCTTGTATGTGGAACACCAATACGTGCAAAAATTCTACGTGTAATTGTTGAAGGACTACGCTCTACTGATTGAATAATATCTTCTACTTAATCCACCATCTGTTCATTTACGCTTTCAGATGCAATGTGACTAACGGGCACTGTACCAGTGTCAGGCAGTGTATTGAACACATGAGTAAGCGCTCTTGAATCTGGCAGTCTGCGGTCAGGAAATCGTATGCTGTATTCTTTAAAAGCAGCAGCAGTGTTTCCATTACAAAATCCATACACAAATACTATATCGGCGTACTCAGCATGTGTTGATATGTGCAGCATGTTTACACTCTACAGCACGGTAGACTTGGTCAACGAATCACAGTGAAAACTTTTATGAAAATTAAAGCTCAACTTCATAACTTGAACATCAACACTCCACTGCTGACATTCGATAAATAAGCCCATAGCAACCCTTAGCAACCGGTGTACAAACACGCGAACGAAAATGCATTGAACTCAGCTGTATCTCTATACTCACTAAAAATGGGGCACTGTTATATGAAATTTTTTATTTCAACGCGCCTATACTACCATCTCCTAAAATATTTACCATTCCTCCTGAAATACCCTGTATGTAAAGAATGTGCTTCATATAGTCTTCGCTGCTGCACGAACACAAGCAGTCAGCAGTGGAGCATAATGCCACGGAGTTTTCAATGTCAGTAAGCAAAACATTTTTACTTTAATAATTTGTTTAGATAGTTTAAAATTGTTGTTAGGCGCAGTTACAGCCAAATAGACAATGTGTCACATCATGTTTTGGTTTTAGTGCACCATCACCCCAAGAAAATTTCATCATGTGGGAGAATAAAAAGTGAAAACTAATGTAAATTAACAAAAATGTATCTTAACGTGAACAACCCATTTGATGATGAACCTGTCGATTCTAAATCGATAATGGCGCTGTTTATATAAATAAATAGCATTATTTGAAGTGGCTGGTTACTGTTATCTACTCTGCAAGAATCAACCTGTCAGGTTTCGACAAAATAGCATTAAAACTTCTATTGATTTACCCGATACGTCGTAAACTGTATTGTGGTATCCGATTCATGACGTAATTCGGTATTGTAGTATCCGACTGAAAGCAATATAGAACAAAGACATATAAAGGAACACATAAAAAACATTTTACAATATATGATACATAGACATTATAAACAGCTACAACAGTAGAATACCATATACTTTTCCAATTACAAACTTCATCATAGACCAGTAGTTTGACGTTGCAAGTGTGGACATAATTAAATTAACGAAGAAAAATAATGTAATAGCTATGAGTTATCTTAGAAAATATATCAAAACTGACATAGTGCTATTTCATGAAGCACAGCAAGTAGTTTAGAAGCATTTCCATACCCTACATCATATCTACTACGGATCCAGAAATTAAATTTGAAACAGTAATGTTAGTGAATTACAAATTGGAAATTCATCACATGCCAACATTTCCAAATGCTTAGGGAATCGCTTATACAGTGTAAACTATCTTTCTACATAATATACAGGCACCTTCTACATCAAGAAAAAATGGGTTATAAGCGAATGTACCACTAGAAATGCATACAAGTATTAAACAGACATAAACAAACACTAATTTTCATGGGTAATGTTAGTTGTATCTTTGGAAACGAAAATAAACAACCTAAGCCGAACAAAGTTCCATACATTAAATAGTGGAAAACTTCAATTCTGAGACATGTGGTGACATCAACATCGCCAAAACACGGAATTCAGATATTGCTATAGAACTGTAGAAATCAGAAGTGATCGCTTAGACATCGTTGCTAACTACCGAAATAAAATAATTATCGCCACCGACCAAATGCTTTTTGATGTAGTTCATTGGTTATTGCAGATAGACTTGGATGAATTTGTTGAACATTATGATTTTATTCAGTTGAGTTGATTATGGTGCGCTGCACAACGCCTTTGGCTTACATTAGTTATGCCTGTGATCGTTCTGCTTGCCCTGAGACGTCAGTTACTTCATATTTCATTTGCTTCTCTGTGTATAATATTAGCCTGTATAAGGTCACAATTTAAAATACCTTGTGGTTAGTCTGAATAAACCGATAGTGAACTTTAATGGTATGATTAGGTTACTATAATATCCTGAGAGACCGTTGCTCATATTCTTTATTTAAATCTTGTCATGCTCATTTACGTTCTTTGATGTATTATTCAGTGGTTGTTCTTTATGACGGCCATGTAATTGACTGATGTTTCTTTAAGGGCACAATGCTACAGTATCTGTTGAGTATATTTAATATAAACTTGAAAGCTTTCTAAAACTACGTTTTATTAATTGATAAGTACATGCATAACAAGTACACACCCCAGAACACGTAATAACCACAGAGTAACTTGTAACGTCTAGTAAGAAACAAAAACAACATATTATGTAGTAATTAGAAAATTAGGTGTATCATATTGTGTCATTGTATAAAATTATGTATTTTTTTTATTATTTATTTTTGAGAACGTCTGCGTCGGCGAGTAATAAAACCGACACAGAAGATAAATGTTAAACGGAGATTAAAAAAGGAACTAGTACATAATACGTGATGAATATGAATGTCTTTGTCTTCTTAATTTGGAAGTTGTGCGAGTAAGATCTCCTGTGTTGTCGTAGAGAACGCTAATGTAGCATTCTTTTGTCGAGACTAAGCAATGTACGCCATTACGTGTGAATTCACAAAGGTCTGTAATCACTGAGATATTTAAATGTTTTAATAGAGTTGTTTAAATGAAAACTTGTATTATTAATTGTTAAAGCTTGCTTGCCTATTATCCCATCCTGTTGAGACATTTTTCAGTTATATAAATATTATCTGTGGTGCTGAGCTGCGTGGAGAACGAAGAGCCGCTGCCGCGGCGTATTTAAACGACTTACAATATAGTCGAGCATACCGCAAGGAAGCGGTAAAATAATAGTAAAATAATATTATTTCTTTTAGCTCCCAGACTGGCAGTGCAGATCAGCAGATTTTATGATGTGTTGCAGGTTGACGCGGGCTGCTGATAGGATATAGTACCAAGTACAAATAAGTTAATGTACCTTCAGAATCTGATAGGAATCTTGCTGTGCTCCGTTCTGGTCTGGCAAACTTTATAGTGACAACGTATTTTTTTTAATGAGAGTCTCATGTTCTTGGGCTAGTCGTGGTATGAAATAGTATTTTACCGAGAAATAAAATCCACTGCAAACTTGTGTTTTTGAACGATCATACGAACTGTAACATCAGTGTTCATAACAAAGTAATTTCAATTTTCAATAACTATGAAGTAGGGAAGATATATTGATTCTTAGCATGAGTTACAGTTACAAAAAAACGTTCCTTTAATTATAGGCCAGATACAGAACAATAAGACTTCAATATATATATATATATATATATATATATATATATATATATATATATATATATATATATATATATATATATTTTATTTTGCTAAAAGGTAATGATGATAAAGAAATTCAAAGCACAGCAACGCAAAAAGTATTTCACGTAACTCTTTTCATACATGCGTTACTACGCGAGCAATAACAAAACCAAAACCAAAATAAATAAATAAAGAGCGATAATTTTTACAATTCACGAGAGTTACGTGAAACTGTCGCCCAAAAACGCGGGGCCCGAATTTGCAGTGGCCACAAACATAAAATTTTATGTATTTTTCTTTCAGTGTCTATTGTTATGTATGTATATATATATATATATATATATATATATATATATATATATAGTGATAAATGTATGTATGTATATCATGATCAAGGCCATGTATTAATGAATGTGCAAACACTCTTTCATGACAAAACGTACTACTGCAAACGAGTCTGAGAAGACGATCCTGATAGTACTGAGAAACTGTAACGACTACGTAATCCGGGGGCAGCCGAACCCCGAGATCAGATAAACTAAAGGTAAGACTACAGTGTAGTTGTCCTGTTTGTAGAAGTTGAGCTCCAGTGAAGTGATCTCATTTCGCTAGTGGTGTGCATATTGTGCGTAGTTTGATGTTAGTGTTTGTGACAGGACAAAGTTGATGGTAGATAGTAATTTTTAGTGTGCAGTGTAGGGTAGCTAAATTAACGTATTTTGTGTGCAAGGGGCAAAACTGTCAGATTTTGTGTTTTAGTAAGCAATTTAGGAATATGGTTAAGTTGCGTAGTCAGCGTCCGAGCAATATGGATACTGAGGAACAACAATTAGTTAGTGCAGGAAATGTAGAACCGGGTACCTTAAGCAGTACAAGTACTCTCTTTGAGGATATAACATGTGAGAATGTGGGGGCAGGGGCACAGGAAGTGGTGCCACCGCCCACTAGTGCTCAAGGAGATGTAGATAAAGAAATTGTACCACCACCAGAAAAGCAGGAACCAGAGAGTGGTAATCTGCCTGGTGGGTATTCACTTCAGGCTATCTTAGAGCGTGTGTTAGATTACCAGGCAAAATTTGCGCAACAACAAGCTGAAAAGGACGAGAAAATTGAGATTTTTCTCGCACAGCAAGCTGAGCGAGATCGCCAACAAGCCGAGCGAGATCGCCAGCAGGCTGAGAGGGATCGCCAGCAAGTTGAGCGAGATCGCCAGTTAGCAGAAAATTTACTTGCCCAGCAAGCTGAGCGAGATCGCCAATTAACAGAAAATTTACTTGCCCAGCAAGCTGAGCGAGATCGCCAATTAACAGAAAATTTACTTGCCCAGCAAGCTGAGCGGGACCAGCAACTTGTGCAATCTTTAGAAATTATGAAAAAGGACATTGCCTGTATGAAACAGAGTTATGAGTCGATACCTAAGGCCGTGCAGGAGTTGACGGAACAGGTCAACAACCTGCAAGTAGCAAACACTAACATGGTAGATGAAATAGGTGTATTAGCCAACCGAGTAGAAAAGCTAGAAATAGATTCCACACAGCTTGTAGAGCAGAAGTGGAACGAACAAGCAACTAAAATCGAAACCGAATTCAACTCATGGCTAGAAGTGAAGGAGAGTGAGATTGACAAAAATATTAATTCTAAAGTACAAGTAGCCATAGCAAATAGAGATTCCGAATCGTTCAGTACCGCAGTAAATAGTCAGGTACAGAACGACGTGCAAACCATCAAACAAATACTCAGTGAGGATATTCCGCAGTGGCAAGTGAATATGAACAAACGGATATCCGACCTGGAGAAGGGTTTAGCACAAAGCAGAAAGCATTTGGACCAGGAACCTATGTCGCCAACAGCCCATGGTTTTGGCAACGCACAAATTTATACGCGATACAACAATGGGGAATCTGTAGTCGATAATGCGAAGAGCTGTAGCTTCGGTTCGGAGCACACAGCATATGTCCCAGGAGCAAACCCATGTAGTTCAAAAATATTAGTTGAAGAAAGTTTAATCAAAAATAGGCAATTTCAAACATTTATTACTGAACGGAAATCAGTACACCCAGTAGTATTCATAAAAAGCTTTAAAAATATCTTGCCCAGTGTGTGGAACGAAACACAGAAAATTCAATACGTAATGTCATACATTCAAGGTGACGCAGCGTTGTGGGCTACAGAAGTAGCAGACAGCTGCAGGACATACGAACAGTTCGAAAGGGCATTTCTGTCGAAATATTGGTCGCCTTGTATACAAGAGCGGCTAAGAAAAGAAGTATATAATCCCGAACCGTACTCACCCCGTCTTGGGAATTTGAGGCGGTATTTTGAAAAGTATATAAACAAAACGCGCTACTGGGACGAGCCTATATCACCAAGAGACATAATAAGACTACTAAAATCACATTTACCCATTCATATCAAAGAGAAATTAATACATGTACCAGAAAGCGACATAGAAAACTTCCTGTCTGTTCTAGATTCAATAGACTTGATCCAGGAAGACGCAAAATCAGCGTGCGATCACTCGCGGAATAATGGGTCAGGATGTAAACACGACAGAAATAGTAGTGCACAAAACCACAACCATGGAAATGGTGGGGGTGGTAACAAGCGGCAAGAACATTCGCAAAATGGTAGTAATGGTAGAGGCCAGAACGGGTATGGACAACCAACTTATAACAAAAAGCGTCGATTTGACGACCGGTACGAATCCGGAATGTCAGGGACCAACCGCTGGAAAAATGCGCGAGGTCAG
The DNA here is from genome assembly GCF_023898315.1 of Schistocerca nitens. Taxonomy (NCBI): domain Eukaryota; kingdom Metazoa; phylum Arthropoda; class Insecta; order Orthoptera; family Acrididae; genus Schistocerca; species Schistocerca nitens. Next base: position 702,389,317 of record NC_064617.1, on the reverse strand, counting down.
TGGCAGAGCAATTATAGTGATAGTAATCGAAATTGGCAGCAGAATCAGCGAAGAAGCCCAGAGCGACAGGGGAATGACCGGTATGACAACAATAAACCACCACCGCAAAACGCGCCTATTGCGCAGCCGTGGCGGCCTACAAATCAGAGTGTACATATAGTGGAGGTCACGGACAATAGCCGTCCAAGTACCTCACAAGTAAACAATCCAACAAACTAGAATCGGCCTCGATATGCTCTCCATCGATGGCCGAGGGATGGAGTGAGAGCAACACGAGTCATAATAATATACCTGGGATACGTATGCTGCGATACAACGACGGTGTCAGTATGGGTAAAGATCTACTGAACGAACCGCACGAATGTAAAAAGGATAATAACGAAAATGTGCAAGCTATTATCGAAGCGAAAATCAATGATGTTGCAGTGAATATAATCATCGACACAGGTGCCTCAGTAAGTGTAATGAGTATGGAGTTATTTAAAGCACTGGGAAAAGGACATAGCATTCCGACTTTCCCGGTTAATAATTGTAAGGTGTCTGGAGCCATTAGTGCACAGAGCCAATTAGTTAAGTACCAGGTGCAGGTGGAGATTTGTAAGGAGGGCGAAGCCATAGTGAGCTCGTTCCTCGTTGTTAAAGGATTAAAGATGGCCTGCATTCTGGGAGTAGATTTTCTCCGTGAGAGGGACGCATTGATCGACCTCTCCTTGGGGAAATTAAGCATAGTTAATAGGGGTAGGAGGATTGAGTTATCTATGATGAAATCGAAGGAGGTACTTGTGCCGTGTTGTAATCGAATCAATATCAAAGGTAGGAACCCTTGGGTACTACACCTCGATGATTTTTCACATGCAGCAGACCTCTATTACCCGAATTTAGAGGATCGAAATTTTGAAACAAATGTTGAGGCATTTCAAACCAAAGTGCAGGAATCTGAAGGTTTAAGCGATACGCAAAAGCAACAGTTGACGCAGCTGCTATCGGAATATACTATGGTATTTACCGACCGACCAGGAATAGTCAAAGGGTACCACTATCACATAGAGGTGATGCCCCACAAAACATACTGTCGCGCAACTTACTCCATCCCTTGGTCGAGGAGAGTAGTGGCCAAAGAAAAAAAAGAGGTACGATCGAGGTGTAACTAACGAACAGAAATATAATGTAGGAGACCTAGTACTTATTCGTAACCACCCTAAATCCTCAGCCACCTTAAAACAGAATAGTAAGTGGCAATTGCTATATTCAGGGCCCTTTGAAGTAATAAGCGTGCCACACGAATGTAGCTATTTGTTAGCACATCCCCATACGGGGAAGATAAAAGGATTATATCCACGTAAAGATGTGAAGTTATTTATTCAGTGACATCTCACATATAAAGAGTAATAGTTGTAAGAAGATTTTAATTGTGTTTTAGAATATAAGTATGTTAGTATTAAGAAAGAAATTTGTGTGTAATTAAACTTGGAGGAAGTGGAATTAGAAAGTGAACGATAGCTTACACAGGAAAGATTTTGCTTACAGACAATTAGAGTCATGTCATTAAAATATTATATGCTCATTAAGCAACGAACAATCTTCTTGTTGATAAAGTGAGGATTAATTTCTTGAACCATTTTACAAAGGATTAATTTCTTGAACCATTTTCTATGTGTAGTATGTAAGTGCAATTAATGATGCAATCTTATATAGTAAGGTAACTGTTGTAATTGTATTAGAATAAGGAACCCTGAGAGAGAGAGTCTCTACTAGCCAAACATTGACTTTGTAATATGCAACAATTATGTGATGTGATGTTTGCTGCCAGTAGTGATTTGAGAACGACACTGGAGCAGAAGCTAATTAAAAACAAGCCCGTTCCGTGGAAACTCCGCTTTGTATGTAGCAATGCTTCAATTGAAGCCTGTGTACTTGGTACACGCCCTTGAATATTCATTACGCGATACGCGAATTAAGTCAACCAATGTGGAACCTACACTGTAGTCATGTAGGAAAAATCATTAAAAATAATGCTAGTGCTAAATGAAGTATTTATTGAGCAATATGCCCAAGTCAAGCTGTCATGCACATGGTAAAATCTGTTTGCTAGATGGGTGATAACCAGGCAAGCTACACTGAAAGGAGGAAAGGAAAACTATGTAAAAAAAAAAAAATCACACACCTTTAAAAAATTTACAAAAGGGCCATATACGCCTAGTAACAATATGAAAACTGTGTTGTGATAAGGTAAAAACAAATAGACGCCATGTAGATGAGAGTGATTATGCAAAGAACAGTTAAAAGGTATTAAAAAATAAACTGTGTGCATAAACAATTGAGGAAAGGACGGAATATTGTGTGTAGTAGGGACAGAAAATGACTGTTGTATCTGCACCAATATATACGTCGATAAGTCTAGTGTTGAGTGATAGACTGTCCTAGTGCAGTGCTCAACGAACAATAGACAGTGTATAAAAACAGTAGTTATTGATCCGTTCGGAGTCGATTCAAACAAACATCGCTCGACGGAGACATTTATTATGTGTGTAACGAAACATTTTCGCGTGTTGAAAGACGCTCTGGCAGTGTATCAACCGTGGGAGTGAGTGAAAATGTGTAGTACAATGTGCGTGTGACGAACCCTGAATACCAGTGTCACAATGCCACAAGAAACCTGTTATCACGCCAAAACATCCTGTGCATACCAGTGAAGCGAAGGCTTACTGAACAATAAACGCTTTTAACAAGTTGCATTTTCTTCCACAGCTAGTAATCTGTGTCCTTAAAGACAGTACACCGTTGTGGAATGTTTGTTTCATGCGCTACGACGGGGAGCCATGCGGAGAAGCAGAGACGAGTGCCGTGCCGCCAGCCAGCCGGTCGCGGTAAACCACTGCAACTCGCCGACATCGGCGAATGGTTCGCCGCGGTTCGCGACTGCTTGGGCGCCACGTCAGCACGACGTCGCTGTTACTGAGAGCCGGTCGTCGAACCCAGCGGCCGTCGGCACGCGGCGTTCCAGACGACGCTACTCAACAATTGCTTCGCGCCGCCAGCTCCGTACAACATTGTTGTCATTCAAATGAACTATCAACTATGTGTTTAATGTACTAATGAATAGGGTTTATTGGACACGAAATGACGTGACAAACATTTGTCTTTTTTCTTGAGTTACTCAATACAGACTCAAAGTATTCATTGGTTCAGTGATGTATAGATATAATATGTTTTCGTCATGTTAATGAAGTATACCCGCACGAATGCTAGAACATTTTAAAACAATTGTCGTGAGTAAGTGCAGAGACGATTCATTATACTACTGTAAAAATGTGTAATAAGTGACTTTCATTACAATCCAGAACACAAATATGAAAAAGGGGTAGAAAGTATATTGGTAACTAAGAGACTAAAAGTTTAACATGCTCTCACAAATAGCCTTTGTTATATGTGAACATTGGATAGAGTCTGAACTTTTTGTGATCAAACTGGGTATTAAAACAAACCAGGCGAGATGACCATGGCTCCGGCGCAGTTTCCCAGGTTTTCTGATCGCACGTAGCCCGAATGGGGGAGCCAAATAAATGTAATGACCCTGGGACTAGGTTTACGGTCATCTCGCAAAGTGTAAGAACAGTATAAAAAGTGTAATTAAACCTACAGTGTAAAAAAACTAAGAAGTGTAAAGTGAATGTTCCAACCAAGGTAACAGACAATAACCAAACAGACGTTAGTGGCAGCATATTGCCGAACATTTTCAACGTTAGTCAATTGCTGCCAGGGGGCATTGTAACGTCTAGTAAGAAACAAAAACAACATATTATGTAGTAATTAGAAAATTAGGTGTATCATATTGTGTCATTGTATAAAATTATGTATTTTTTTTTATTATTTATTTTTGAGAACGTCTGCGTCGGCGAGTAATAAAACCGACACAGAAGATAAATGTTAAACAGAGAATAAAAAAGGAACTAGTACATAATACGTGATGAATATGAATGTCTTTGTCTTCTTAATTTGGAAGTTGTGCGAGTAAGATCTCCTGTGTTGTCGTAGAGAACGCTAATGTAGCATTCTTTTGTCGAGACTAAGCAATGTACGCCATTACGTGTGAATTCACAAAGGTCTGTAATCACTGAGATATTTAAATGTTTTAATAGAGTTGTTTAAATGAAAACTTGTATTATTAATTGTTAAAGCTTGCTTGCCTATTATCCCATCCTGTTGAGACATTTTTCAGTTATATAAATATTATCTGTGGTGCTGAGCTGCGTGGAGAACGAAGAGCCGCTGCCGCGGCGTATTTAAACGACTTACAATATAGTCGAGCATACCGCAAGGAAGCGGTAAAATAATAGTAAAATAATATTATTTCTTTTAGCTCCCAGACTGGCAGTGCAGATCAGCAGATTTTATGATGTGTTGCAGGTTGACGCGGGCTGCTGATAGGATATAGTACCAAGTACAAATAAGTTAATGTACCTTCAGAATCTGATAGGAATCTTGCTGTGCTCCGTTCTGGTCTGGCAAACTTTATAGTGACAACGTATTTTTTTTAATGAGAGTCTCATGTTCTTGGGCTAGTCGTGGTATGAAATAGTATTTTACCGAGAAATAAAATCCACTGCAAACTTGTGTTTTTGAACGATCATACGAACTGTAACATCAGTGTTCATAACAAAGTAATTTCAATTTTCAATAACTATGAAGTAGGGAAGATATATTGATTCTTAGCATGAGTTACAGTTACAAAAAAACGTTCCTTTAATTATAGGCCAGATACAGAACATTAAGACTTCAATATATATATATATATATATATATATATATATATATATATATATATATATATTTTATTTTGCTAAAAGGTAATGATGATAAAGAAATTCAAAGCACAGCAACGCAAAAAGTATTTCACGTAACTCTTTTCATATATGCGTTGGTACGCTAATAATAATAATAATAAAAATAAATAAACAAAAGAGCAACAATTTACAATTCACGAGTTACGTGAAAAACTATAACACAATGGAGTAAACAAAAAAAAACTGCCGTTATAAGTTTACATATATTAACATGTTCCCTTAAATTTACATAGACGCACAGTATGAAGTCTAAATGTACAATCACCCCTTCACTTATTTCATACGGCGACAGTATCTTTCACATGTTTCAAGTCTGGCATTGCTAACTTATTTTGTGAAAGCATCAGCTAACATTTCTTCGGAACATTTTTTGCGTAGGATTTCTGGGAGATCCAAATTTTTCCTTTATAATGATCCCGTGTAATTTCCATGCCTAGGCAATGGCGTATCTGTCCTAAATCTTTTATCTCAAAAAGCCTGCTCAAAGAACTTTTGAACTGTTCCAGAACACTTCTGTAATTTGTAAATAACAACATATCATCGACATATAATGCTATGATGACTAGTCTGATGCCACCTTTGTGAAAACAGATACATGGATCAGTGTTTGATCTGTTAAATTTCAGTTTCCTTAACACTTCATCAGTTTTTAGATTCCAATTCCTAACAGCCTGTTTCAGTCGATAAACAGCTTTCTTCAGCCTCCATACAGGAGTTGCAAAACTTTATAGTGGAATGACATAAATTTCTTCATTGAAGTCTCCAGAGAGCTAAGCCGTAGTAATGTGAACATGGTCGATCTCCAGGTCCTCTCGAACTGCCATAGACAAGAAATACTTAATGGATGCATGTCTGACCACTGGTGCAGAGGTTTCCAGATAATCAACACCTTGGACTTGAGCGCATCCTTTTACCACTAGGCGTGGCTTAAATGTTCCTGGTGTACAGCTAGTCCCAGGCTTTACTGTTAATACTCACTTAGTCTTGAGTGGTTTGTGTCCCTGGGTACCCCTACTTCTTCAAATTTGTTATTACAAACTATAGAGGGGAATTCTTTCTTCATTTTTTTTTCGTTCTTCATTATTTGCCCTTTCCAAAGCTTCTTTGATATCAGTGTCTTCATTTGGAAGTTCTTCTTTCAAATAGTAAGTAACACGATCAGGCCATGTGTTGGGTTTTGGCTCTCTGTTTGACCTTTGAGGTATGTTTCGATTCTCATGACCCTCGTCTTGAGCTTCAGTTTCTATTGAATCACTGTCAAAGCCATAAAAGAATGGGTTATCACTGTCTTCTGATTTAACTACTTCTTCAGTTTGTGAAGTATTGATGTCCAGAAGAACTATTTCTTGTTCCAATCCTAAGGTGTTTGCGGTCTTAGATTCCTCCGTCTTCGAACTTGAAAAACTCCAATCTTCCAGAAATTTTACATCCCTGCAGACAGTTATCTAGCCAGTCTCCCTACTGATGAATCGATAGCCTTTGGTTGCCTGACAATAGAGTACAAATATCAACTTCTGTTAATTCTTATCCCACTTTTTGCAATGGGGTTTTGGAATGTGAACCATTGCACTGCAGCCAAAAATTCTCAAATGTGATAAACAAGGCTTTCTCCTTTGTCAAATTTCATATGGCGTCTTATCTCCGAGTTTGGTGGACGGTGAACGTTTTGATAGGTAGGCAACTGTAGAAACAGCTTCAGCCCAATACTTCTTTGGTAGGTTAGCATCGAACATCATAGTACAAGCCTTTTCAACCAATGTTCTATCAGCTCCCTCGGCAACACCATTTTGCTGTGGACTGTAACATATTGTAAGCTGCTGGATGATATCCTCAGAAGCCAGAAATCCTTTTACTTCATCATTAACAAATTCCTTTCCATTGGCAGACCAAAACTTCTTAATATTTCTTCCTGTCTGCTTTTCCAGCATGGCTCTGAAGTATTTAAATATCTATGTTACCTCAGATTTTTTTCTGCGAGAAATAAACAAACTTGAATCTTGAAAAATCATCAATAAATGTGAGAAAATAATGATTTCCACCAGAGACACTGTCTCCACTTGCTCACACAAATCAGAATGTACTAAGTCTAAGATGTGTTTAGAATACTTTTTGCTAGGTTTGAATTGAAGACATGACTGTTTTCCTATAATGCACAAGTCACAGGGATCCTTAACCACACTATCTTCATTTAGTCCTGTCGAAACCTTTGACATCTTCAGCATACTTTTGTGATTCATATGTCCTAGCATGCGATGCCATAATAATCCACTATTTTTTGTATAGTAGCACTGTTTCATTTCACTTGTATTTAAACAATAGACGCCATTCTTAGACAATGCTTTGGCAATAATTACTTTCTGCATCGTAGATGAACCCAGCTTTTTTGTCACAAGTCACTTTATGCCCTTTGTTCACAATTTTAATAACTGAGAGCAAATTTACAGTTGAGTTTGGAATATGAATGACGTCAGGTGCTTCTAATTCTATTGTTTTAGCACTAGTATAGGTCAGATCATCACTTCCAGTAGTCTCTGCTACTAAGCTACCACCTCCCACGCTGGTCACTGAACTATTTATTACATGGCTTGACATTATGAAGCTTCTATCCATCATTAGTAATGTGAGTCGAGGCACAGGAGACTACACATCACATATCCTTTTCGTGAGACTGTTTACCATAAACAGCAAGAAAAACTTTCTTTTGTTGTGTCTGTTTCCTAAATACATATCCGTCATCGTTATTATTTGACTAGCTTCCTCCTTTTTCGTCCTTGCTAGAACAATATTTAGTAATATTATTCGGTTTACTGCACTTGTAGGATTTAATAATACGTTTTGTAGGCCTCTTGTTATTTGTATGTAGAGCAGATTCTTTATTTCCGTTTGTGTCTTTGGGTTTGATGTCTTGTAGCAGTTTCACTTTAATAAAATACACCGTGATACGTGTGCCACTGTTTTCGACTGCCATGATCATAGGCTGATCATAGGTAATCCGGCCAGGAGCGAAGTTCCTGTCCACTCTTCACTCACCGCAAACTACATTTCGTTTAACTTTAACGCGCTCGTTATTATACGATCGCAGTAGCCGTCCACCGACTTGCATTTATCTAATTTGGTACTGATTATATATCTAAGCAAGCCCACTCTACGTGTGAGCCCTGAGTCTTCAAATGCCTTTTCCAATGCCGTCCAGGCTTCTGATGGCGTCTTTGTCTCTCTTATATGGGAATAATTCATCTTGTCGATGAAAAGTATAATCCGGGTACCTGCCATTTTGTCTCTTTTCCGCCATGAATTGTCCCGTTTCGTCGGATCCGAAGGAGCGTTTCCAACAACATCCCACAGTTCGTCATGCACCAAATACGCCTTCATGGAAAATTTCCAAGTCGAGTATATTCACGCCCGATCAACTTTTCGACGGCTGGAAGTACAGTTGAGGCTGTACCACTCATTTTTAGCTATGGTGAGAGAAAAAAAATATCGTTAGTCTGCACATAAGAATGATCAATCGGCAAAATATGAATGATCGGCACGTGCGTAACTTCCGAACCGGCTCTGGATTTCCTCGCACGACTTCTATTTTAACAGCTATAAAACCTTACTTTCACACCTGTGCCTGGGCCCATAACCTCTTGTTGAGCATTTTTAATATAAACGTGAAAGCTTTCTGAAACAATAACAGTATCATCCGAACCCCTTTGTCAGCAAACGAGCCATAAAAATATTTAAGGTTGTGTACTCGCCATGTGTTGGTTAGGCAGCAGCATATTAACTTCACACCAGCTGACGATCGCTTTCATAATAATTATGTTATGTTTAACCCACAGTTACGTTGCAAAATGATACAATGAACGGCACTAAAATACTAAATCCTTTTGTAAAAAGACTTATCACCATAATCTCGATGAAAACCAGTGACATTGATGGTGGGGGTGATGGTGGTGGTGGCGGTGGCGGCAGTGGCGATGACAGTAGAGTTACAACGCATGTTTTAGTGACGTCATCTGCAAGTTAGGTTTCATTTAAGTCTGGGGATGCAATGTGTATGAGTGGGAAGCAAGATGGAGTCATCTGAGTATTGGGCAAAGTGAGGAACGAGGGGAGAGCAGGAGGGGACACGTATTAGGGGTACAGGAGTAAGTGGAAGTTGGAGTAGATTACTGGTGCAAGTGGACATCATAGTTGTCAATTGACATATCGTAGAATGCAGGCATTAGTAATAACCAGACGATGAGACTGTGGTGAGAGGCTGATGGACTGATGGAGGCGATGACTGGCATGAAGATGTGGGCTGGCCACCACTGTCGACGAAGTGTGGCAAGGTCGAGGTCTGATGGTGAATATGAAGACTGGTAGCAAGGACTGGAAACAAAGGCGATGACTGGCAGCAAGGGCGGTGATGAGCAGTGAAGGTGTTGATAGGAAACAAAGGCAATGACATTGCTGATAATGGGCAGAAATTCCGCCCGTAGCGGTGCTGGAGATGACGCAGACGGTGACTGCTGGAAACTTTTCCCTATCGAGACTCCAACCCTCAGAGAAATCCAGGCAGTTGTATTCCCAAGGGAGAGAGGGGTTTCAACACTCAGATCTTTTCTTTTTTTTTTTTTTAATCTTCATTCCATTCCCGAGAGGAATGGCAGGGCCATTTTCGAACAGACAATGAGTTCGTTTGAGCCAAGCGTAATTTTTTGTTCTGTGGTGACACTCTTTATTTATTTTTGTTTGGCTTTGGGCTATGGACCTTACATCAACTTTATTCTTCTTTCTGGCTGGGAGGTGGATATTTGAACCCTGAATTTCCACTTGTACCGAGGATGAAACCTCTCTAAAAAAACTTAGTAAGGTTATTGTTAAATTATAATATTCTCAATTAATCTTCTTGATCATTTTGTTCCTGTAACTGCTGTGGTATGCCCTCTTCTTGTTGAATTCCCTCGAAGCTGTGTACTACCGGATGTATTATTTGTATCACCTGTGCAACATCACTTGATCGGTAAGTATACTTACAGTTGGAAAAATTAAGCTTTATCGGTGGTTGCTTTAGAAGCTGCGTTGTTTCTGATTCTCTTGTTGATCTAGATATTTCATAGTTTGCTGTTAGTTGTATCAGTCTCTCCTCTAATAGCTGTATATTGCCTAAATGATATATACTGATGGAAAGAAATCGCAGCACCAAAAAATAATTAATGTAAAGTATTGAAATTTCAGGAATTCTTTTATCTAGGTAACATACTTCAGTGATTAATATTGCAAGACCATAGCTTAGTATAAGTGTGACATAAACCATTGCAAATGTGTAAAGCTGGACTGCATGGCAGTCGAAACCTATGTAACCGCCAGAATGTTGAATGCAAGCATGCAAAGGTGTATGCATGTGTTGCACATTCGCCAGATGTCAGTTTGTGAGATGAACTTCCATGCCTGTTGCACTTGGTCGGTCAATACAGGAGCGGTTAACGTTGTTTATGGGTGACGCTGGTTGTTATCGTCCGATGACGTCCCATATGTGCTCTATTGCAGACAGATCTGCTGATCGAGCAGGGGAAGGCAACACGTCGATACTCTGTAGAGCATTTGGATTACATCTGCATCTGCATCTGATCAAGTGGTTACTGAAAAGTCATCTGACGGTTCTCAAGTCATCGAGGCCGCGTCGTCGGCGTCAGCTGTGAAGGAATCTGTTTCAGGACCCCACTTTTCTCCCCTAGCTCTAACAGATACTCCCCCGGTTGTCTCAACTTCCCAAACTAATTTTGCGCCTTCTGTCGCGGCCTCCGCGTCATAACCTTTTGATGAGCGTAACTTGATTGATTCCCAAGGGTAGGAGGACCCCGTTATTACTAAACAAACATCCATACGCGAACCCCTGCCCATCGACTAGTGGGGTACGGAGGTCTCTCCTTGTGAGTCTGAAACTGATTTTCTGCATGACCCTCCACATGCGGTAGCCGCAATTCCGAGGAGCCGCAGTAAACAACGTATCTAGCCTGAGAGAATCGCATCACAGAAGAAGGAAAACATTTGGAAGATGGGGCAGACGTTCGTACTTCTTCTCCCACCACTTCATCCATTTATTCTGCCATGGTTTCATTCGATGATGACTTTGTCATTTTGTGGTGTTTGTTCCAGTTCAATTGTGTATGCCACCATATACTTGCCTTACTTTGAATATTAACAGGTTTGGTTCTGCAGCTCGCCGCTTTGCGACAGTTTATATATGAGTCTGGTGCAGACGTAATTTTCTTTACTGGAAGTATTATTTGACCGTTTTCAATTCCTGGTTCCTCGGTCTTTTTTAATGTGGCTTCTGACCTTTCTACTCGCATTGCCTTGTTCTATAGGGAAGGAATTCCGTTGTGGGATTCGAAGTTCTCGATGTTGGTAGGGTTATAGGATGCACCTTCTGTTATGCCGCTTTACTTCTTCCCCTTTTGAATCTGGTAGTTCTACGGAACGTTCGCGTTTCTACAATAAGGAAATCATTTAGGATGCACCTTCTGTAATCCCTCTTTACTTCTTCCCCTTTTGACTCTGGTAGTTCTACGGAACGTTCGCGTTTCTTCAACAAGGAAATCATTTAGGATGCACCTTCTGTAATCCCACTTTACTTCTTACCCTTTCGACTCTGCTAGTTCTACTGAACGTTCGCGTTTCTACAACAAGGAAATCATTTACCTACTTCGTAAATCTCCTACAAAGATTCTATTGGATGGTGAATTATATTCTGTGGATCAGTCTCATAATTTTAATTGTAGCAAAGAACTCAATGACATGGTATACTTCTTACACCAACGTGGCGCATGGGTTTCTCGGTATCCTACACTTGCCCGATAATCTCATTTTACTGACAGATTTAGCGGTCAACTTGGTCTCTTTTACCTTCCTGATACCATGCGCGGTCGGCTTTTGGACGTTGACGTGATATCCACACGTTTTAACAATCATTGTGCATTAGCCGTCTCATTTAATTATGTACAACAGCCGGTAAAATTATATCGTCTTCCCCGGATGCTCAATACAGCGCATCTACAAGACTATTCCCTTGGTGTTGTCATTGAGAAGTATGGGCCCGTGCTATAAAACGGTACTCGTGTATTGTGGAATGGTGGACACAGCATGCCAAACCACAAATTTGTAAAGGTCACATGCATTTTGGAGCCGTAAGGGTGGCAAACGTCCAGCGGACCCAAGAATTTTATTACACCGTTTTACGTCAACTTTACGATAGCGCAAGGCAAGCTCCTCTGCGGATTATGGACGAACTCAAATAAAAGCCAAATTCCTACAGTTAAAACAATTTCGGATGGAAAGGCTCCGAACAAAATCTCTACCAAGTTCCATTTTATAAGATGAACTGACTTCACTATACCACCTTACCTGTACGCTGGCGCGCTGGAAACACATCCATCGCTAAAGCCGGTGGTCGAATGTCAACGTCCCACCATGACATTTTCAATTTAATTTAACTGCTTTATTGAACTGTTTGATGCCCGCATACTGGTTGAAAATTTTTCCCACGAGTTTTCCTGTTTCCTGTATTGCGTCATCACTCCTGATTAAATGACGTTTTGATTGAGTGATTTCCATAAATACGATATACATATTTGATGCTGTTACCAAATTTCACTCACGTAAGTCATCTCGACTGGATGGTATTCCTGAAGAATTTTATGTTCATTTTTGGTCTCTCACAGCTGACACATTAACGTCTATGTCCAATGAAGTGATACGGAGTGTCTCGCTTCCTGTTCATTTCAAGGAAAGTAAAATGATCCTTGTCCGGAAAATCAAGGGCCCACCTGATCTTGACTCACTTCGTTTCATTCCTCTCCTGAACTTCGATATAAAATAGTCGGTCGAGCTATAAACAGCAGTCTCTGTAAGTTTCTCGACAAAATCATCGTCGTTCATAAAGGGGTGTATGACTGGACGCACGATACTAACTTCTGTTATCGAATATAGAGATGTCGTTTCGGTGGCTGCGGCCACTAATATCTCGGGGCCCTTACTTTTTCTTAGTGTGTTAACCACTTTGGGTTTTACTCGCGATGCATGTCAGGTCCTAGCCAATCTTTTCACTAGTATCCATGCCTCAGTGGTCATGAACGGTCACGTTACCTCCCACCCCCGGATTGCGATCCGACAGGCACTACCCCAGGGAAGCCCATCATCAATACAACTCTGTTTTGTTCTTAGAACCCTTGCTTCGACATACTGGCATGCAACAACATGGCTGGACTATTTCGGGTGAACAAGTCACGGTTCGCGATTAGCCAATGAGGTCATGGTTTTAGTACGAAATGAAAACATTTCCAAGGTATTGGATGCCTTTTGTCGTCTTGCTAGTCCCCACATTAATGATCGCAATTGCACCTTCCTGCCGTTGCGGGGCTTTATCAAAGTGGTAATTCCTTTGGCGGCGGTGATCGATCGCCACAAGACTTTATGGATCACAGTAGATCGCAACCCGACCAAAATGGCGGCACTCAGCTGGCGAGAGGTTACGACTCGTGTTTAGGGAGCGATTCTTGAACACGAACACCGTTCCCTCAGCCTCTTTCACCAAATGCGGTCTTAAACACCTATATTTTCATTAAAGTGCACAGCTCTTCCCGCTTTCAGTGATGATGGCCTGCAGACTCAGACACCTATCTGGTCAATTCTGATGGCGAAGACACATCTTTCGAGTTCAGCATGAAGTGTTGGCCAGACCCCGCAAGCTCGGAGGATTAGGGCTTCTCGATATTAAAGTGGAGGGGTCCACCCTGTTTTGTACGACACTATTGCTTAACATGTACAAAGGCGCCATATTCCATTACATCCCGTATATTTTCCTGTCTCCAGCTGATCAGTCTGAAACCTCCCGTTGACGTTGGACGAGGTAGTGACAGCCTTTCAAAGACGCATCTCACGGCCGGGGACTTATTATCGCGTTGGGGTGATCCACCTAGTCGCTCCCTTGTTGAATTGCTTCCCCATCAAAACTGTCTGATCTCATCTTGGTTTTTACATATTACCTATGGAGACTGCTTCGTCGTGGTAAAGGGACATTCATCATTTGATACAGACTTACGACCGCCTTTTTCTCATAGGCAAAGTGATTAAATTGATCAATTATTTATCCTACCCCACCCTCCTCCACCTCCACCCCAGATGATGTCATGGGTTTTCCCCAGCTGGCACATGAGTCCCTACCCCCTCCCCCCTCTCTATCCCTCCTCCTGTTGGTGTGAATTTCGAACTTTGGCGAGATATTCAAAAAATGGTAGGAAATTCAAAAATGGCGAGAATTTTGTTCCCCCAAGGCCGCCTCCCCCCTCCCCGCCCTCCTTCCTCAGAAATTGGTGGGAAATCCAGATTTGGGTCTGAATTTTTTTCTCCACAAACGAGGCCAGAATTATTGGGAGTGATTCAGTCCATTTTGAGCTGTCATTGTGGAAGTATTGCAATGTGTTCGATCAACGAGATGAATGTGAAGGTTAGAGCGGCTTTCAATAGCTTTATTTCGTGTACGCATTCAGTGGAGGACTATAGCCATAGTTCACTACACAGAGGGTGGAAGACTATGATTATGGAAGAGTGTTGGAGAAAGAAGCAGAAGAATTCGATTCAGCAAATTGTGGCAGTGCAGAGGGATGGAGCCAAGGTGCACGTTGCAACCGATACATGTTCACGAACTTGTGTAAATTGCTAAGATATTCCACACGAAGCGTTCACTGTTCCAAAACGGAAGGTGTGGGCAGTTGATGCTAATTTGCTTCAGTGGAAGGATATTCGCACATGTAATATATACTGTTGAAGAGCATCAATTGCTCATCCCCATCCACTTCCCCCTCCACCAACCCATCCTGTCATTGCATCATCACTCGCTCACCACCCTTGGTGCTATGCACAATGTGTTCTATCGAAGAGCTGCTGGTGTCTGGCAAGGAGGTGATTAACAGCCATTTTGCCTATAAGCATAGAGCCAAGGTCTGCATCCATAGCCTCCTACATGTAGAATGAAAAGGATGAGAACCGAAGAAGAAAAGGAATATTGTCCAGCAGATAATGGCTATGCAGCAAAATGGTATCAAGATGCATTCTGCAAGTCATGCAGGCCAATGCCGTTGTTATAACTGCTTGCTAGTATTGAAAATCACAGCTAGTTTTCCACCTCGTGAGAGACGTCTGCCTCCAATGTAGCAGATCAAGCAACTGGTCTAGTCCACAATAATGCCACCAGAGGTGCATGAAATTGGCAGTGGTCAATAGGAATGCAGCATCTGGTTACATCAGCCTCAGTTGCAGTCAGTCAGTCAGTCAGCATGAAGGCCACCCAAGATTATCCATTTCTGCCTAGCTGCAGCAGCAGCAGGATAGGAAGGAGCTCTCGAAGAATAAGTATCCTATGCTTATTGTCTATGTTTACTGTCATAGTGAGAAAAATGAAGTCTTTATGCTGCTATTATCGCTTGTAACAGTTCGTCTTCTTTGCTCATTGGTGGAGACAACGTGCTCCAGCCTGTCAGGAACTAAAGCAGCAACATGTCCCAGCCTGTTGGTACATACAGCAGTGGCACCATCTGGTGTGTGATGCCCTGCAGCACTCTGGGATCCTGTCACACACATGGTCAGCTTGTTGGAGTAGGACAATGAGCTGTTATTGTCTAAGACACCCGGCCAGTCCCTGACTCGCAGAAGTCACTAGGGATCCTAAACAGGTTTTAGGAAACCGCGGCCATGCCAGACACAGCTGGCCCTCTTTGTGCATGATATACAACAGGCTCTAGATAACGGCTCCCAGGTTGATGCCATATTTCTCGACTTTCGAAAGGCGTTCGACTCAGTTCCGCACTATCGCTTGCTCCAAAAAGTGTGCGCTTATGGTCTATCCGATGACATATGCAGTTGGATAGAAAGTTTTCTAACATACAGAGAGCAGTATGTCGTCCTCAATGGGGTGACTTCAACAGAAACAAGCGTAACTTCAGGTATGCCCCAGGGCAGCGTAATAGGTCGGCAGCTTTCTACGATCTACATAGACTAAACGATCTGGTTGATGGTATTCACAGCGGCATTAGACTGCCGATGATGCTGTAGTCTACAGGAAAGTAGTATCGCACTAAAGTTGTGAACAAAGCAATGAGGATTTGCAGAACATAAATGCGTGGTGAAATGACTGGCAGTTATCTCTCAATATTAGTAAGTGTAACCCACTGCGTATAACAAGGCGAAAATCCCGATTAATGTACGAGTACAAAATAAATGCCCAGTCCTTGGAAGCGGTAACATCCGTCAAGTATCAGGGTGTGACTATTCGAAATGATCTCAAATGGAATATCAGATTACACAAGTAACGGGCAAGGCGAACTCTAGACTGCGGTTTACAGGTAGAATCCTGAAGCGATGCAGTCCTTCAACAAAGGAAATTGCTTACAATACTTTAGTTCGTCCAGTCTTAGAGTACTGTTGGTCTGTATGGGACCCTTACCAGTTGGGTCTGATTCAAGAGATTGAGAAGGTTCAAAGAAGAGCGGCAAGATTTGTGACTGGTACATTTAGCCATCGCGAGAGCGTTACAAATCTCATTGAAAGTTTGAAGTGGGACACACTTGCAGACAGACGACTCGCTAAACGGAAGGGGCTGCTCAGCTCACTAAATTCCGAAATCCGATTTTCGCCGAGGATGTAGAGAATATATTATTACCACCAACATTCAAATCGCGCAAAGATCACCATTCAAGATATGGGAAATTAGAGCTCCTACTGAGGCGTTCAGACAGTCGTTTTTCCCTCGCGCGGTCCGCGAGTGGAACAGAGGAGGGGGGGGGGGGGGGGGGAGAAATATGACTTAGACTCGAATTGTGCCCTCCGCCACACACCTCTTGGTGGCTAACGAAATATATATGTAGATGTAGAAACAGCATGATGCAGGTTGGTGCTGGACCCCATCATACGCTCCATCACAGAATATTCCAGTGATACTGCATGGACAAAGTGAGGATGTAATGAACGAAAAGACATCAGCTACGCCCTGTGCGCCGCTACTGTTCGTTTCAGTGTATAATTTAACCACTAGTGTTTAGCATCATCTACAGACAGAGATTGGCACGTTGTGATAAAGAATGAGAATGCAACTAAAACTGTTAAAATGCGGTTTGCGGATGTGGACTGGGATGAAATGTGTAATGCAAAAGCCTACGTCAAGCAGCAGTTAACCATCAAGCATCATCATCTGAGCTGTCCTCCTCTGGACATCTACTGTGCTGCTCTAACTCTGTCCATTACAGCAGCATACTATGACTCTGCACTCATTATGAAATTGGGTGACACATCCATTTATCTACAGCACTCTGTCATTACAAACTTGTTCGGTCTACAGATGGTGTTATCCATTGTGTTGGAAAGACTGAAAAGATTGCTGCCTTGTGTTGAAGCTGTGTATAGGACATTGCAAAATATCTCCATCCGAACAGTGTGCATGTAGACGACTTTGAACTGTGGGTCAATATGCCAATGGAAACTAATGTACTGACAATAAGTTTGAGAGAAATACATGCTGAATTCTGCGCTTACAAGAAGACTTTATTTTCCATGATCTGTCCTGGTGTTAAGATAAAGAAAGAATCTGTCGATGTAGTGCACCCTGTCTATGGTTACTGAATAAAAATGTATATAACCACGTATGTGTTCTATTTCCTACATATCATCATATTGCAAATACTAAAGCGACTGCTACCAGTATTTTCACTGCAATCATACAACAGCAGAAAATTACGTCATTTAATTAAATTCTCTGTAAAAGCCCACTGCACGCCAGTACCTGACATAGTAGATATCATGGCAGGGCATAGTGTTCATTATTTTCTATAAAAATTCATTGCACTCCATTACCTGACGTAGTAGGTATCTTGGCATGGCGGGTAAAGTATCAAGTCTTTCCTGTAAGCAGTTGGAGTTGTGACAGGATGCAAGAAGACCAGAAAGAGTATGGCCGTCCAACCGTGGCAAGACTTATCTTGTTGCGGCTAACACATCCGGATGGAGTCTGCTTTCAGCATACACGTATATTTTCAAAAACACTGTTTCAGCCCAAATACCAACTATTACTGCAGGGTACAGATGAAGTGACACAAACTACTTTCACTGAGAGCAGTGATATCCCTCCATCCGAAAAAGTGAAGCCAAACACAGTGTTCATACTTGATGACGTTGCTGTGGAAAATCATGATCAAATTCGTCGATATTTCTGTTTTCGTTGCCATATGGCTGTTGATGTATTTTATCTGAGTCAGACATATTGCAGACTCCCAAAACAGCTGGTGAGCGATAATGCAAACCTTATTATATCATTCAAACAGGGTGACCCGAATTTAAAACACATTTACCAGGCTCATGTAGGAACCGAAGTGTCATTCAATGGTTTTGTAATGATATGTACAAATTGCTGGAATCATTCTTAGTATGGGTTTCTCTTTATTGATAAAACAAGAAAACTGAATGATGGCAGGTATAGACGAAACTTCCTATGGAAAGCGGTGAGTACATCAGTATATATTGATAGGATGGGTGTGCATAGACAAAACATTCGGTTGTACATGGACCTGAAAATTCAAACCCTCGATCATTAAGTTCGATACATACGCAAGGAGCTAGAGACGTATTATCATACCCTTCTGAGACTGAACGTTACACAGAATGATCGAGTTAATGCAATTGAAAAGAAAGTAAACGACTAAACTCAAGGGGAAATATCTGTTATTGAGATGGGGACATTGTACGTCATTGAAAAGAAAGTAGGTGACTTAACTGAGGGGAAAATAGCTGTTACCGAGAAGAGGGAGCAGTATAAGAAAAAGAAGAGTGGATATATAAAACCTTACGTTGCACAGAAGTCCGATTAGTATACAACGAGATGCCCACTAGGCGTAAAGTAATCGAGGCACAGAAGCCCGTTCGAGAGAAATGACGGCTGTTGATGTTAGGGAATTTGCAGTGGGAGCAAGCACTAAGAGAAGCCTTTAAGCTGGTTTCAGAATCTCTCAGGCAACTCTCAGCAGAATTATGCAGTGAGGACGATGCCATTGCCAATTTCACTAAGCGTCACAGTGATGCTAGAATAGACACAGAATTCAGTGTCAGTAGAGTAAAACAATACATGCTGGGCACCCAGCCTATAAGTTTAACTGAGAACACAATAGAGATCAGTGATAGTTACAGAGAACACCCAGTCTAATGAACATTATCTTCCTAAAACCCACAGAAACTGTAAATTATTCGCCTAAAAATTTGGAAATGCATAAGAATGCGAAATGTCAAAACACTGACCAGTATTAATCCCTTATAAAACCCATATTGGACGATGAAAAAAATAGTAGCGATGATGGCATTGACATTCAGAATAAAAGAGTGAGCAATCGAGTACTGCAGTATATATATTACAGCTACCCCAGTGACGTAATAGATCGGCTACGACTGCTCATGGTGTCAGCTGGCGTTGGTAATATAGCTCATTCGAAAGAAGGTGTTTCATTAATTTCTTAACTTAGGGAGAGAGGTATTTTCGAACAAGTATGGAGATTGCAGTTCGAGAACTGCACAAAACATACCCTCGTAGAAATGTTACAGTTAAAGGTTTGGACGACCTATGGCAGGCAGACCTTGTCGACGGAGGGAATATTTACTTGTCAGTAACGGCTTCAAATGTATTTTAATGGTAATTGATATTTGTTCTAAATTTACCTACGCAGTACCCCTGAAATCGAAAACGGGGAACGATGTCACTTTCATTCACTGCTTTCGTATGACATCATATTCTGGGGTAATTGATCGTTGAGTGGAAAAGTATTCATTGCTCAGAAACGTGTAATCAGAATAATTGTTGGAGCCCACCCACAGTCATCCTGCAGACATCTATTTAAGGATCCTAGGGATCCTCACAGTAACCTCACAGTATATATATTCACTTATGAAATTTGTTGTTAATAATCCAATCCAGTTCAAAAGTAATAGCAGTGTGCATAGCTATAACACCAGGAGAAAGGATGATCTTTATTATGGAGGGTTAAATCTGACTTTGGCACAGAAAGGGGTAAATTATGCTACCACAAAAGTCTTTGGTCACCTACCAAACAGCATCAAAAGCCTGACAGGTAGCCAACTAACATTTAAAAATAAATTAAAATAATTTCTAGATGACAACTCCTTCTACTCATTGGCTGAATTTTTAGATATAAATTAAGGGAAAAAAATAAGTTAAACATTAGTGTCATGCAATATTTTGTGTAATGTAATATCTTGTACAGACATCTTTTATTAACCTGACACATTCCACATCATTACGAAGTGTCGTATTCATGATCTATGGAACAAGTATTAATCTAATCTAATCTAATCTGTCTTTGGGCGATTTCTGCAGACAGGAATGAATCGAAGCCCAGACAACCTTCAAATGGATCACTGTGGCGAATTTTACAATAGATATTTCAAGACTTTCAAGGCTGTGATGGAGTGCTATGGAATAAGTCACTACTCGACCTTCACCCATCTGAAGGCGAGTATCGTGGAATGTCTGAACAGAACAGTGGACGCCCAAATGTGGATGTAATTAAATCTTCATGGCTCACACAGATGGACTGATGTCCTCCCGCACATAACTACACAATATAATCAAACCAAACATTGTACAGTAAGAATGAGACCAATCGATGTTCCTGATAATAGACTTCTGGATACAGTACACAATCAAAATAAAAAGGCTAGATCCACACAAACAACAATTTAATGTAGGTGATTTAATATGTCCTGGATAGTTATAATTAAATTTTCCCTATTTAACACGTTATAACACAGAAACTATTTACTGTACAATTACCAAACTTGGTAGCATTAATTTTCAGACTGTGGGGTGCATGATTTCCACGCGTCACAGCGCCACTGTCCAGTTCCAAGTACGGCCACCAGGTGTTATGATCGGTCATCGTGATCCATAGTCTTGCACACCTGACCATTCACAGTGCACTTGTTGAAATGTCAAAATGAGCTTGGACAAAAGGAGCAGGGCATTATTGGTAAAGATCTATTATCAAAACAACACTAATCCTCCACTTCGAGAATATAGCTGACTGAAAGGATTATGGAAGAGTCCTCTTTCTTCACCTGCTGTGAAGAGCATGATGAGGAGTTCGAATCAACTGGAGAACTGGGCGTCACTCCGGGAAGAGGCCGGAGACTGGTTGCACCACAGGTGGTTGATGAAATCACTTTTGCTATGGCAGACTACTCTGCGCGCAATTCCCGAACGTCAGGCAGTGTGCATGCCGTCTCACGACAATTGAATATCCCGCGGTCCACTGTATGGAAGATGATTCGAAACATTCTCAAATGGTATCCAGACAAGATCAATATTGTCCAGTAGCTTGCACCCACAGGACGCACAACGACGTGTTGACTTGGATCTCCGCTTTCTCGCAAGGACTGAAGTTGACGAGGGCTAGTCCTGGACCATCCTATGGACAGGCGAAGCTCATTTTTCTATGACGGGCGAGGTGAACACACAGAACTGCCGAGTGTGAGGACCTTTACCTCCAGTCACTGTGCATGAAGTTCCTTTGTATGGGGAACGTGTCAGTGTATGGTGTGGCTTCACGGCTGAAGGGCAGCATATCAAGAAAGTTAGCCAGCATACCTACGGACATGCTGCGTTCTGCTGTGCAGAATGCAATCCTGTGCTTTCAGACTCTTCTGCACACTGATGGACGCCAAATTGAGCCCCTTTTGTAGCATTAATGGTACCGGTATATAATGGTATGATGTACCGTAGCAGCATGTTAAAATTGTTACAATTGAATTGATTCTCCATTATTTCTGTTCCCATGTCTTTGACATTAATGCTAGTACACGAACAGTAATTAGTTTTCGTGTTATAACGTGTTAAATAGGGAAAGCTCAGGTAAAACCACCCAGTATTTCAAAACACAGGACAGCATTTGAGAAGTCATACATGCCAAACTGGTCAACCCAGATATTCACAGTTTCCAAAGTGCAGACAACGAATCCTAAGACGTACCTCCTATAGGACAGCAGTGGTACTGATACTGCAGCATGCTTTAACACAGAAAAGTTACAAAAGACCTCAGAACAAGATGTGTATCTCGTAGGGAGGGTCATACTGCGTCGAGGGAAAAGAGCGTTAGTTAAATGGCTTGGTTTTTCTGCATCATAAAACAGCTGGACCAACGCTGGTGATTTGCTACATAACAGGATGTGCAGACCACAACCACCTCAGTAGCATAACATGCGGGATAAGAGACGCATTAGAGGAGGAGGCGCTATTCTCGAAAAACTACCAATCGAATTACATATTCCTGGAACAAAACTTCAAAAACGATTGGAACGAGGTGATAAGGGTATAAATCTATTTGACGAAGCGTGTATGGAACACGACATCGCATACGCAGCAAATAACACGACAGATCGAATGTTTTCTGATAAAGCTAAGGCAATATTTGTGAGAATGGATATTGATATAGGTCAACGTATTGCAGAATTTGCAGTTGAAAAAAACCATGTGTGATAAAGTTAAGTTGGGCTTGGGTGTAACGAAGTTCAGCCAAGCTATGAGCGGTGCACGTCGGGCGCTGAGGAAGAAGATGACAATCAAAGAGTGCATGAAAAACTGCATCCCGACAACGATGTATGTAACTAAAAGCACCCTGAAGGAGAAAGGAGCGAGAAAAAGAAGATCGATTAAATCACCCAGGGCTCTACCAATACCCAAGACGTCGGGTAGACTTATTCCCTTCCTCATTCCAGTCCTAGGCGGTCTCTCGGTTGTGCACTCACCGGCTGGGAGTGCTGTAAATATTGCCAGGACAGTCAAAAATGCGCAAAAGTCTCAGGAGCAATCGCAGGAGGCACGAAGACATAACCACATGATGGCGTCAGCAGCCGTCGGAGAAGGAGAATACTTGAAACTATACAAGAAAGGACTAGATGTCTTCAGAAACAAAAAAAGTCCTGTTGCAACCCAACCAGACAGGGCGCTTACAAATATAGATCTGCTTAAGTTTGTTGAGAAGAAATTCATCAGTCCGAGATTCTGAGCTGTGTTTATGCGGAACACATTACCGAAGACTGTGCGGAAATCAGGAGAATATTGAATTGTGAATCTGAATGTAGCAGGAGGACGTTGAAGTCACAGGGTAACATATGTTAAAAAAATAAATACAAATAACGTTTACTATTTCGACTCATTCGGCGACATGCAACCTTCAGAAGAATTACAACGATACTTCATCAGAAGACATGTGTTCAAGAATTTTCGACTCTACCAAGATTTAAATAGGTTCCCGTGTGGTCATCTATGCAACATGTTCCTCCTGACCTTTACGAATGATGTATATAAGGACGGGCGTTAGGCATCCATTCACCAGTTTAGATGCAATGTCGCACACTCTGACTTTAAAAGAACGATCGTCTGTACTACTTCCGAATTACTTCCCACTAATTGATTTAAACATTGGAGATTGCAGTATTGTACTGACTGGACTGGAGACGTACAGCACCATCCCAACTATCAGAGCGGCTAACAATAAACTGCGTTTGGGAATTAATGGTAAAAACGAAATTGTGGAAATTGAACGGCGAATGCATCGATTGACTTTATACAGAAAGGTATACTCTCTACTGGGTTCCACAAATGGGCTGGTTTTGAAGACGGATCCCAATAAATTTTACAAATCTGATCAGACAGTGGATATTCTCCCTGTCAGTACAATTCGTGTTGAGTGTAACATTGCAACGATCTCATACCTCAACGACAGATTGATTCATTCAATGTATGGATTCTTCCCATCAGCTGGAGCAGGGTATAAGATTGTTGAGACTCCTACTATCGCTATATACCTTCCAGTGAAAGTTCGGACATTGGACTACCTGGAACTGACTGTTGTGGACCAGAATAACCAACCTGTTGACTTTTGTGGCGAGGAAATCATTGTACGACTACATCCAAGACAGAATGGGCGGAAAGTATAAAACCAGCGCACACAGCACAGCATAGCACTTTGCAGCAGAACCGCAATGTGATAACATGCGCGAACTGTGAGTTTCTTAAATCAGTAGGCTTGAAACCTCGTAATGAGGTCGTCGCTCAGTGCATCTCACCCAGTGGAGTATGATGAGCGAATCATACGCCAGGAATACTTTCTCACATAAACCTTATGGTTCAACGACACTTAACATGAACGATAAAATTATAACTGTCATCCAGCACCAATACGCTTTAATTCTTCCATACAATAGTTTCACATGTTTGCATGGATCATTTAAGAAAAAGGATGGTAGTCATACAGTGGGATCAAAGCTGATATGTAATGCTTTTGTGATCCTTTTCCAGGAAATACGATATGAACTTAATTGGGTAGGGACTGATCGTACATGTAATGCAGGTATAGCACCAACCCTTAAAACGCATGTCCCATCACCACCCTCGGGTTTGAATTGTTTAGAAAACTCAGGATGGTTCTTAGACGAGCCTATGGACAGAAAATCAGAGGAATAGCGCCGATTTACTGCATGCGCACCACTAAAAATGCTTATGGGGTTCTTTGAAGACATGCAGCGAATTATTATGAATGTTAAACAAGAACTTATTCTGGTATGGAGTGCAACGGACAGCAACGCGTACACTGAAGGAGCTCAAGAAGAGACTCGGATAATCGTCAGTAAAATTACATGGAAAATGCCACACCTCACTGTGGCAGGCGAGGAGTGTTTGAAGCTTTTAAAAGTTCTGAATGTCAGTACATATCTATCATTAACTTTCCACTTATGGGAGATTTTTGAGTATCCTGTGCAACCGATCCAGAGCAGACAAACCTGGGCTATTACAACCTCTGTGCCGATAGAGACGCTGAGATTCATCATACTTGCATTTCAACCAATAGAAGGGGGATTTGACAATTGTAATTTAACTAATGCCAAAGTCTACCTGAATTCAGAATTCTATCCATATGACAATTTACTGCTACTCTGGGACGAGATTGTATACTAAAGTGTATGCTCTAGTTCTACATGACCGTGTGATTAACTATTGCCCACTTACTGGTGTTGTGCAGCGCGCTGTATAAATGATCAAGGGTTGTATCATACCTAGAGCATTTTGCAATGACAACTTGGAGTGTGAACGTCGTTGCTGACATTCAAGGTTGTATGTTCTTCCTCTTGTTCAAGGCTGGTTAACACGTTTCTTCCATGGACCCCACAGGGATGATAATAGTGTACTTTATACAGATATGATGACGTCACTTCGAATGTTCGATCATCCTGACACCATCATCTACGTCAAAGGTGAGGAGAAGATCACGTGGATGCAACGAACTTTCAAGTTTGTAACTATTCAAGATTTTTATCCATCAGCTCAACAAGAAGAAGATGTATGAAAATAGTGTTGTGTCTGCTAACAACATGTAAAATTACTTTTATGGTGGATTAAAGAAAGTAAATGAATTTTTTACCTCACATTCTGTGTATTTTCTTTCTTTATACCTAGCTCCCACTTAGATAGCATGTACCCTTCCCCATATCCTACGTCTGTGGCTCTGTTCAAGCACATGTGTTATAATTTCAGGCATGTGTGCTATATGTCTTTGTAAGTGGACACGATCACGCGCGGCCTGTTCCCAAAAACTTATTCGTGCAGCGTGATAGGTGATATGCCATTCCACCCTCACACTTCTAAATATTAGCTTGTGCATCTTGCACGGTCTTTAAGTAAATTTGTGAGGGTAGGGATTCGTGAAATAACAACAAAGAGGTATGGTAACGAATAACATTTTTTTTTCAGAGATAAATATTCACAGTAGTAATACTGCTTTACATTCACGGATCTTGTTGCTTTTACAATATTTGAAGTAATACCGCTTTTAAATTCATTCGCAGTTCTTGGTTTTACAAACAATAGCATCGTTCCAACATTTTTTACTTTACATTGTGGTGCTGATTACAGCTATTGCAGAGACACAGTTTATCTTGCATTAATACTATTACTATTACTAGTGAAGTCCCACTCAAACAGAAGACTTAATTTTTATGTTAACCTGGGTCGCTCTAAACATTTTCCACCTCAAGCTGCTGAAATTATTTAATAATGCAACAAAGTCGGTGGATGGCCCTAAAATGTTCATCCCAAACAGCTGCACTAAAATGAACTGGGCGGAACTCACACTTCAAACTAGCATGACTTGGATGGCTAGCAAAAACTTAACTATTCTATTTACACATGCATTGACAAAATCACACACGCACATGAAGTGTAAAAAAGAGAAATACTATAAAACAATTTTTTCTCCATTTGCAATTTGTTAAATTTTTGATGATTTTTCTATTATTTTTAAACTTTTTAATATATACTTTTACACATTTCTGAACTTTTTTATAGTTTTGTTCCAGCACATGATGCTTATATGTTCATGCATACTATGTATGCTACTTGTTGTTGTTGTTGTGGTCTTCAGTCCTGAGAACTGGTTTGATGCAGCTCTCCGTGCTACTCTGTCCTGTGCAAGCTTCTTCATCTCCCAATACGTACTGCAGCCTACATCCTTCTGAATCTGTTTAGTGTATTCATCTCTTGGTCTCCCTCTACGATTTTTACGCTCCACGCTGCCCTCCAATACTAAATTGGTGATCCCTTGATGCCTCAGAATATGTCCAACCAACCGATGCCTTCTTCTTGTCAAGTTGTGCCACAAACTCCTCTTCTCCCCAATCCTATTCAACACTTCCTCATTAGTTATGTGATCTACCCATCTAATCTTCAGCATTCTTCTGTAGCACCACATTTCAAAGGCTTCTATTCTCTTCTTGTCCAAACTATTTATCGTCCATGTTTCATTTCCATACATGGCTACACTCCATACAAATACTTTCAGAAACGACTTCCTGACATTTAAATCTATACTCCATGTTAACAAATTTCTCTTCTTCAGCAACGCTTTCCTTGCCATTGCTACTTATTAAGAAAAAATGAACAGAATATTTTTACGCACAGGTATATATATTTACACAGGCATCCACACTCAAATGCACTCACATGCATACACACAGAAATGCAAGCAATCACACACACGGGTACACCATACATACACATGTACAATATTTACAAAATGATAAAAGAGTCATACTATTCAGCATGAGGTCTCACTCAGCCAGTCACTCACTCTCTCTCATTCACACCATCAGAGTCCCGCAGCCCCTCTTGCTCTTCACGTAAATAGAGTACAGGACAGTATAGATCTCGGCATCACAAGGGCTCTTTTATCGTTATGAGGTGACGATCTGACTTTATATCGCAGCACAATTTACGCCTCATGACTTCACAATCGAATACTAGTTTGCTGTACCATATGCAGAGGTTGTAGTGGATCATTGCAAACACCACCACATGAGCACTGCAAGTAGATTTCGACCATAAGGACACTTTCGCCACATGTCGCACACCCTTAGCCTGCCTCTGAGTGGCTCCATCTATTGTATGGTGCATACATTTTGGATCTTAGTTCCACAAACTCCACAATCGGCAAAATGTCGGCCTCATTAACTCATATGTACTGCATTTCTTTACACAACAGATGAAGCGGTCTGTATCCATATAAAGTAACTCTGGTTGCACGAAAAGAGTTTTAGCAAACTCATAGTGGAACTGGTACATGTGGGGTTTGGAGATGACCTTTGACATCTTCACAACAACACAGGACTCATTTAAAATAGTGGCTCGCTTTATTTGGTCTGCTGATGCACTTTCTTATGCCCCACAGACCCTCCCATTCAGTCTTAATCAAAATATTACGTTCATTTCTTGCATTTTGCATGGATTTACCGAAAATGGAATTCTTCATTCATTTGTAAAAATCTTTTTTGAAATCACTAGTCGCACCCGCTCTCTTTTCGGTATTTAATTCAATATACTCCTTCAACCAGGAGGACTAATTGAAGGTGATAGCTCGAGTGATTCTACCTAGCTCCATCCCTAAGCTGAGTCACTGCTGGAGATTATGGTAATGAATTATGTACCTCTGCATGTGCCCAACAGTGATCATCAGTTTAGGGATAGTGCTTCCTCATGGAACTTGTTGCTCTGGACATAACAGTGAGTTGCTTGTCATTTCATGTATACCAACAGGTTGTATGAGGTCAGCATCCACCACATACCCCACACCAGAATCAGCCTCCAGACCCAATACTTCCATACCTAATCCCTCTAATTCGTTTTTGGGCACTCATTGAAACCCACCAGCTGGCAGTGGCTGCATCATTACATGCCCATACAAGTTATTCACATCCAAATAAAGAATATAACTTGAATCAAGGGATGCACTGAACCCTGCACCTATATGTGAATTATTTGCCTTTGTGTGTCTGTGAACACATTGGCAAAGTCCTCCACGAATCCTGCCCTGAAAGAAAGTAGCGTGTCAGCATCAGTCAAAAGTTTGATGATGTGTCTTGTTTTCTTAAGCATCACGTCACAGGACAATCCAGGTGTTGTGCAATAAAAGGCTGGATCCAAAGAATACATGGCCATGCATACACCTTCGAAACTTTTGAAAAACATCCACAAGCAAGTGTACATTATTGTTCATGTATAGTCTTGCATATTCACCCAAACTGGGAACGTTGAATTCCTGTCAGACATTCACAGCATGCTCATAATTTGCATTAGTTATAGCATCGCCTGTGAGGGTGCTCATAAGCGTAGATATGTCAGATAGCCTGGTTTCGTAGAGTTTTGCATTACTGTCCAGATACTCATAAGGGAAAATTCCTTTCCTGATCACAAGCTGGAAGTTTTACTAATCAGGCTATGCAGTTCATGTGATATGCACATCCTCTGGAGGTAGAGCTTCAACGAGTTTCTGAAGTGGCGCCAGCATAAACTGCAGTGTGTCAAGAAGCGGAGTGTAATTGTTGGCGTCATTCATTTGGAGAATGAAGTATGTTTCTCAATGCTCTAAGGTAGGACACTGACCTGATACTTCTCCCAGACGAAATCAGCCTATTGCTCAGTAAGGAAGAGAGCATCATATCCGCTTAAATTATGGAAGAAAACGGATATGTGCCTTGTTAACTGGTACTTCAAATTGCATGCGTTGTGAGCTGCACTGCGGAACTTCCCCGTAAGATGATAGTGATCCCTATGTGGAGTTTCAGATTTTCTTCCGAGTGGCAGCCTCAAATATGGCAGTTAACCTCATCATTGTATAATATTTTATCTTCATCCAATTCAGTCATTGGTATGTTGGTGCTGTAAAGTCTGTCAACATCAAATGAGAAGTGTTCACCACAATGAGCAATGAAACTGCAGGATTATCCCCGACATAAGATTCATAGCGCTTAAGACTTGAATCATATGAGCATATATGATTGCACTCTGTCACATACAGTATGTGTTTTTGCCTGAATATGGTATGTGAGGCTAAGAAATTCCTTTCACAACAGGTGATAGGGGCAAGGAGACATTCGAAGTCAGCACATACAACAAACGGACAACGTTGCTACTGGTGAGCATTCTTGAATTTAGTGAACTTGTTTTCTTCTGTAGGCATAACAACACATACTGGTTCGTTGTATTCACAGTTCTTCAGCTGTCTTTCTAAATACTTTTCTTCCGAAAAAGTATTTAGACACCTGAAGCAAATGTGTTTTTTACTCTAGTGTTTATTGAGATGAGAGTTAAGGAGGTGCGACATGTATTTGATCCATATGTAATGCTGGTTATCACCTTCAGAGAAGAGCAGAATGTTTGCATGAAGATCACGCTCACCTGCATATTTCGAAAAATGAAGCGTTCCAACTACAGTATGTCTGTCCT
Source organism: Schistocerca nitens (assembly GCF_023898315.1). Taxonomy (NCBI): domain Eukaryota; kingdom Metazoa; phylum Arthropoda; class Insecta; order Orthoptera; family Acrididae; genus Schistocerca; species Schistocerca nitens. Next base: position 702,359,614 of record NC_064617.1, on the reverse strand, counting down.
GCTTTTCTGGCTTGCTTTTTTGCTTCTTCAGGCCATAAACGTGAACCGATATTCCGGGCTTTTGTGCTTCAAATTTTGGTATGTCCTGAATTTTGTAAGTAGGCTGTTTATGTTTCTTATTGGCAACGTTACGTAGCGCTCTGTATGAAAATCACTGGCTGTGCTGTGTGCAGTCTGTGGCTAGTTTGCATTGTTGTCTGCCATTGTAGTGTTGGGCAGCCGGATGTAAACAGCGCGTAGCGTTGTGCAGTTGGAGGTGAGCCGCCAGCAGTGGTGGATGTGGGGAGAGAAATGGCGGAGTTTTGATATTTGTAAGAATGGATGTTATGAACTCCTATATATATATAATGACTTTTGATGACTATTAAGGTAAATACATTGTTTTTTCTCTATCAAAATCTTTCATTTGCTAACTATGCCTATCAGTAGTTAGTGCCTTCTGTAGTTTGAATCTTTTATTTAGCTGGCAGTAGTGGCGCTCGCTGTATTGCAGTAGTTCGAGTAACGAAGATTTTTGTGAGGTAAGTGATTTGCGAAAGGTATAGGTTAATGTTATAGTCAGGGCCATTCTTTTGTAGGGATTTTTGAAAGTCAGATTGCGTTGCGCTAAAAATATTGTGTGTCAGTTTAAGCCCAGTCACGTATATAATTTTTCAAAAGGGGACGTTTCATATGTCGACCCTTAGCCGAGGATACCTCACTGGAATCTTCTGATTTTTTCTTGTAGTTTGTGTAATTAGTGTAGATTTTGTTTATTGCTAGCGCGTAATTGTAGAGAGAATCTCCTTTGTAGTTGCAGTCTTTCATTGTTGTACAGTAAAACAGGTGTGGCATGCATGTAGATTTGCACCAAGTATTTTGCAGCTGCGCTTGCAATTAACTAGATATCATTTTCAGTGCTATGTTAATGTGTTCTCTTATTTTTGCTCTTCAAATTGTGTTTTTCTGTGTTGTCGTGTGAAATATTGTGACAATAATGGCGTGTGAAAAACGTAATACTAGGCTCCAAAGTAAACTGAGAAATGACAGTGAAGACGAAAGCAGTGTGTTAGCGCCACCGTGTAATGAATTAACTAATGTTCAACATAGTAATTTGGTAATTGTGCATAGGGAAACGGAGCGGGCGGCAAACAATGGCGTAGGCAGTGAAACAATTAGTGAACAGGGAAGCATTATCGATCGATCGGTCGGCAATAGCTCGCCCCAGGAATCCGAAATGACAGGACACAATTTTGCAAATACTGTAGATTCAGGTTTTGCGTCCTCACCGTTTTCTCAAATAAGTCAAGACACATTTTCTGTTTGTCAAAATGTGAATGTTGCCTGTGCTAATGGACTGCCGAAAAGCGTAGAGGAACAGATTCCAGACACTAATGCATTGTTATTACAGCTAATGCAACAAATGGAACAAAATCAGAGACAAACACAGCAAAAGCTTCAAAAGTTAGACACAATGGAACAACACCAGAGAGAAACACAGCAAAAGCTTCAAAAGTTAGACACAATGGAACACCACCAGAGACAAACACAGCAAAAGTATCAAAAGTTAGACACAATGGAACAACACCAGAGACAAACACAGCAACAGTTAGACGCAATGGAACAAAATCTTCACACCACGCTTGAACAAACACGTGAAGATTTAACTACTGAGTTACATAAAATCGAATCGAAATGTCAAAAAGTCTGTAACGACGTAAAAACACAAATTTGTGAGCATTTCCAACCTATTTTTTCGCGTCATGAAAATGCAGTACAGAATCACGAAGTAGCCATAAAAGAACTGCAAACTATTGCTCATGAAAATCACGACACCTTGCAAGCTAAAATTGACTCAGTTGCATCTACCGATTCGGTTACGCAACTTGCAAAAACTCAAGAAAACTTAAAGGACACAGTAGATACGATTTCAACACAAATGGACACTCTGAAACTTGGTTCAGAAAAACACACTGAGGAAATGAGTACACTATCGGAGAAAGTAGCCGAACTTTCGGATCAGTTAACTAACTTATCTACAAAGGTAGATGATGATCTGAATGACACAAGACCTGTAGCCATCACTGACACAGAAGAGTATGAACAAATTAAGAAATTCAAAGAAAATCAGAATCAAATTAATACGCAATACAAAAGAGAAATCCGGGAAGTACAAGATCAGTTGGCACAAGTAATACAAAAATTTCATATTTCAGAGGACACTCGCGCTCCAACACGGGAAGAGGAACTTAGAAATACGGAAAAGCCACATAATAATAACACAGGGCATTTCGGAAATTATGAAAGAAATTGGCAAGGTGCACCGAATTTTGAGATGGAACCGCCGACACGACGTAACAATGACCGATATGCTACTCGCCGACACGATGATTTTGACTATAAGCTGTTCATTACTACACGTAAATTCAAAACGTTTAAGAATTCTGCCAACGACATTCATCCACAAGCGTGGCTCCATCAATTCTCTCATTGTTTTCCTCCCAACTGGTCATTGGAGCACAGGTTAGAATTTATGTGTGGCTACTTGGAGAATGAACCAGCTGTAAGAATGCGATCGGTCATTCACGATTGTCACAGTGAAGGAGATTTTTATCATGCCTTCCTCTCAGCATATTGGTCTCAAGCTACACAAGACCGAGTAAAACATAGCATCATGATGATGAAACGCTTTGAACAATCTGAATTTTCCAGTCTTGTCACATATTTTGAAGACATGTTGCATAAGAATCAATATCTTTCAAACCCATACAGCCCTTCAGAACTCATCCGCATTTGCTTAATCAAATTGCCTGAACATTTACGACATATTATTTTAGCAGGACGTTGCAAAGACGAAATTGAAGCTTTTCAGGGACTGTTACAAGAACTGGAAATTGACACTGACAATCGCGGAAATCGCGGAACGCGAAAACAGGAACACAACAATTACAGGTCACATCCATCACAATTCCGCGACGAAAGAAATAAAAACTGGACCCGACAAGGCTATTCTCACAACACAAATCGTGACCAAAACAGACACCATCCGTATGACAACCGTTGGCAGAATAATAGTTACAGAGAAAGATCGCTTTTCCATAGTAATGAATGTGACAGAGACAACCATAGAAACAGACAATATGGGAACCAAAATAATTATTATCAAGGGAGACAGAATAACTTCAGATGCAACGGTCCACCGCGCAGTTACTATTCCGGGAGAAATTCTCCACCACATGACCGACAAACAAGAAACTATGTAAACTACCGACAAAGCGACAGACCTGAATTCCATCAGAACTGGCGAGCTTCAAACAGGGCAGGGCCTTCTCGGCAAGGTGAATTTGTAGAAGTTAGGTCTCCTAATCCCAATAACGACGCTCGCCAACAAAGAGACAGACAATGACTCGCACTGCAGGCAGCCGCGTGCGCCGGCTGGCTCAGAGAAAAATAACATAAGCTAACCTTGAGAAAAAGTCCAGTGTTCCTTACCGACGTAACCACATGATAATTGTGTTGAAACCGAAACTCTGCGTACTAGGAAGAGTAAAAGATTGCACCACATTTCACATGTACACTCCTGGAAATGGAAAAAAGAACACATTGACACCGGTGTGTCAGACCCACCATACTTGCTCCGGACACTGCGAGAGGGCTGTACAAGCAATGATCACACGCACGGCACAGCGGACACACCAGGAACCGCGGTGTTGGCCGTCGAATGGCGCTAGCTGCGCAACATTTGTGCACCGCCGCCGTCAGTGTCAGCCAGTTTGCCGTGGCATACGGAGCTCCATCGCAGTCTTTAACACTGGTAGCATGCCGCGACAGCGTGGACGTGAACCGTATGTGCAGTTGACGGACTTTGAGCGAGGGCGTATAGTGGGCATGCGGGAGGCCGGGTGGACGTACCGCCGAATTGCTCAACACGTGGGGCGTGAGGTCTCCACAGTACATCGATGTTGTCGCCAGTGGTCGGCGGAAGGTGCACGTGCCCGTCGACCTGGGACCGGACCGCAGCGACGCACGGATGCACGCCAAGACCGTAGGATCCTACGCAGTGCCGTAGGGGACCGCACCGCCACTTCCCAGCAAATTAGGGACACTGTTGCTCCTGGGGTATCGGCGAGGACCATGGAGGGACGAATGGAGACGTGTCGTCTTCAGCGATGAGAGTCGCTTCTGCCTTGGTGCCAATGATGGTCGTATGCGTGTTTGGCGCCGTGCAGGTGAGCGCCACAATCAGGACTGCATACGACCGAGGCACACAGGGCCAACACCCGGCATCATGGTGTGGGGAGCGATCTCCTACACTGGCCGTACACCACTGGTGATCGTCGAGGGGACACTGAATAGTGCACGGTACATCCAAACCGTCATCGAACCCATCGTTCTACCATTCCTAGACCGGCAAGGGAACTTGCTGTTCCAACAGGACAATGCACGTCCGCATGTATCCCGTGCCACCCAACGTGCTCTAGAAGGTGTAAGTCAACTACCCTGGCCAGCAAGATCTCCGGATCTGTCCCCCATTGAGCATGTTTGGGACTGGATGAAGCGTCGTCTCACGCGGTCTGCACGTCCAGCACGAACGCTGGTCCAACTGAGGCGCCAGGTGGAAATGGCATGGCAAGCCGTTCCACAGGACTACATCCAGCATCTCTACGATCGTCTCCATGGGAGAATAGCAGCCTGCATTGCTGCGAAAGGTGGATATACACTGTACTAGTGCCGACATTGTGCATGATCTGTTGCCTGTGTCTATGTGCCTGTGGTTCTGTCAGTGTGATCATGTGATGTATCTGACCCCAGGAATGTGTCAATAAAGTTTCCCCTTCCTGGGACAATGAATTCACGGTGTTCTTATTTCAATTTCCAGGAGTGTAAAACCGTTTATTGAGAGATAATTTGTTTTTTTAATTTAGTCTTTGCTATAAAATTTTTCACTTCACGTTACTAGTACTCTTTGTCAGACTTAGGATTTGTTAACATGCAACAATGTTTGAAGTTAAATATCCAATCAAGAACCAAGAGGACTTATTTAAACAGAAATTACGAATGCATTGTTATTGTGAACAGACGACACAGTGTTATTGTGTGTGTACATTCTTGCTTGTTAGTTGCACGATTACATAACGACTATAAAGCTTACATACTTAGAACATATACTGGTACTGCTAATGAGATTTTAATGCAACATTTTGGTTTACTTGAAAATAAATTCTGGATTTAAAGTACTTTCAGTGATTGTAAGCGAAGGCTTCCGCGGCCGTTGTCATCTTCAATAAAATTCTTCAGGGTATCAGACCGCATCGTCATAATTTAAAATGCGCCAACGTTTCGGCCAGCGTTGCAGCTAGCCTTCATCAGGGCCTTACGTTAAACTGCTAAATGAATCACACTTGGTTCCTTAAATAGCTGCACGAGAAAACCGTGTCGTTACTTGATTGGCTGTAGAAAGATGAGGAGGAGGGGTGGAAGGTATGCTTTATTGGTGTTTCCTTTATTATCTGTCATTGGTTGAAATAGCTGTTTTCTATTGGTCTTTACATTAATCCACCCCATTGGAGGAGACGGACGAATAGCGAACAGGTGATGGCTGTGACGTCACACTGTTTACATGCTGTCCAGGAGCCGGCTGCGGCTCACTTTCAGTGAGATACCAGATGACACAGTGGTTAGTTTATGTGACAGCTACACGATTATATCACAACGCTACTAATATGTGACACGATTTACATTGTTGCTTTTGCGGTGATTCTGTTTCATATCTGCACAGTTTTTCTGAATTATTCTGGAAAGTAAAACATGTTTCAGTAGTAACTTTTGTGGTATAGCTACAATGAGACAGCCTTTTCCGTAGCACAACAATATGTTACAGTACAGTACTTTCTTCATCACAACAATAAGCGTAATAACTACGATATCTATACACAAAGCATTTCACTTTTGTTTATCATGAGGTAAGTACATTGACTTCTGCAGAACTTAGCTTTCGGAGGACGATAACTACGAGACTTCCACAGAGATTATCTTACAACATGATGCACAGTTTAGCGCTACAGTACACGTATTTGAGTGATTAATTTCGCACTTAAAACATTTATTTTTTTAAGATATTTGAAGTACAATGATACAAGGGTTTTCCGTGATACATTTCATTCCATTGCTGTAATCTGTAACACCTGAGGGTATAATTACATTAATCCTTTAATCCTCAGGTGGTTACACGCTTACTTTGTGTGCCATGTGTGTGGCAAGCACAAGGATCCCTAGCTAATATGGTATTTGCTTATACAACTTTACACATCGGTATCATATTTCTCCAACACAGAATTACACAGCTATCTGATTATTTAACAGAGAAACAATTTTTTTTTATGTCAGTGACACATGTTTACGCAATTACACAGTTGGATAACTTCACACTTACGAAATTGTATTTTGTCTGTACTTTGTGAACTGTTCATACTTTTTCGGAACCATTGTGATACTATGAGAGCTTTGAATGATGTATTTGGTAATGGAGCATGATTTTAAAGTACGTTTGAGGTAGATGACACTATTGAAATGAGCAGAGAATTTTTTTTAGGTTTTTAAATTATTGGAGGAAGCAACGACGATTTTGAGAGTTGACTGAGGTGTTATGATGTTATTATTACGATGACTGTGTGTATTATGCTGTTCCGGTATGTTTATGATCAATAAGCTGATGCTATATGAGTTATTTGAGTATGCTACGTATCTGTTATGATGAAATATTGAAGAAGTGTCGACGAATAAGGTAAGGAATAATGAGTAGTGGTTAGGGACTCTGGTTTGTGAAAAAGGTTGTTGGGAACCAACAATCGTATTTTAAGAGCTATGAAATGTGTGTACATGTGTGAATGTATCACAATGCCACTCAAAATTTTTTGGACACTGTTATATTCATAGGATTTTGTTTCTACACATTTGCAACGCAAATTCTCGACCTGTGAAATTTTTTATATGAGACTGCCACTGTAGCAGAAACTGCTGCCGTAAATATTTCCATAAGAAAGTTAAGTGACCACCTGCACATAATGCGTCGTGGGCACCCAGCTGTGTCAGACGCCTGGAGAAAAAACCATTAGTGTGTGCCTTTTCAGAGGCACAGGTAGAAAAAAAAAAGGGGGAGGCTATTATCCTCGCTATTGACAATCCTTTGTAGAAAGCATCGCAAATACGACACACTCAAACTTGAAAACATATGATTATACTGTGGAGCTCCTAATTTATGATATTTACTAAAATGCCTAATGAAATGATGAGAAACATTTCACGGCTATTGTCTTGCTAGTTGAGAGAAATGCCATATGGCTTGCTTTATGTATTTATTTACTCATTTTGTTTAATATCTAGTTTCTAGCTGCACTGCTGCATTGCTTAAAATAAAATTTAATAGATGTACTAATACAAATATTTTATGCCTACAGATACAGAAAATAATTTTATGATCTATTCAAAAAAAACGAAGGAGCATAAAAAGACATTTCCCTTCATAGGAATTGCATACGGAATTTTCTTTTCAACTACTTGGTAATTTTTTTGGTAGAATAACTTCTTGTGGTGCACCACTTTAATTACATACACATTAAGATGTGAATATACATTTCCCTTGTCTGCATTGTTGTCTTTAATGTAATATTTTTTCTGCTTGAGCTATGTCATGTTTAGATATAAGTTATTTCATTTGCTGCTGCTGTTTGCCAGGCATAGTGTTACTGAATTTGACTTTGTGTTACTCTGCTAAGCCAGTTTACTACTGATTTATTTTTTCTTGTTTGCTGCTCATTGCCTTATATTAGTTGTAATATTGTTGCTTACTTTGCCAATTTGTATTTTTCTTTTTTTGTCCTTGCTGTTTGTGTTAATTTGTTATGTGCTGCTGCATTGCCTCGTCCCTTGGTATAAATATCTGAGCTCAGTAGATTTAAGTTAGCTTAAGACGGGGTAGACTATATAAGAAACTAACTATGATGAATCGGAAGAAATACATTGAGAAGCTATAAGAAAATGGTGTGGCCAAAAAAGTAGTGCACAGTGGAAAAAAAACTATTTTTGAAAGAGGATGTGAACGGAATGCAGAAAGCATGCTTGGATAGGATTTTTTTTTTTCGGCTGGAGCAAATGTTGAAATAAGAGGGACGATATATGGAATGAAGTTTTGGGTTGGACTGCAGTACCAAATGTTACACTGAAAACGAACCCTGTCCTTTCCATTGTGTTATCCCCCTATGTGTTTGTGTACTCTTGTATATTTGTGTTTTTCCTGTCTTTATGTGTTTAGCTAATAAGAGTTATGTTGTAGAATTTTTCTAATAATATGTTCTTTACTTTGTAAAGATGTTTAGACATTATTTATTCTGTTTTGTTTTAATGCTCATGTGTGAACTTGATGTTTCAATAATTATTCTGATCTTTTATTTATTTACTTAAGTCATAATTCCTGTAACACTGATGTATATGTATATTTCTATTCTTTTGTAAAGCCTGTATTACTACAAATTTATCTGTATTGTTATGTTCTTTAATAATGTATTTTGTACCTTTGTTATTGTATTCTCATGTTATAAAATTGTAATTGACACCAGTTCATCATATTATTAACTTGTAAGTTCCATTTCACTGCACACGTTTCTGTTGGTCATAGTATATGGACAATATGTGAGAAGTAGGGACTCGTAGTGTTTGCACGTGTGTTAATAATTCAGCAAGGGACTGGATAACAGCATTGCTGGTTCTAAGGACAAAAAAAATTTTTTTTTTTTGTGAGTGCACAAGTGGTGGTTTATGGACTTGCTATATTGTCCGCAAGACTCTTCGACGGTGATTGTGCACCTGCACAGTCGCAACAGATGGTTGCTGGCTGTCTCTACAAGGACTACAGTGGGTCTGCATTTTTGATGATCCACCAATGCCATTATTTCCAGAAGGACTGCAGTGGGTCTGCACCTCTGGTAGCCCACCAATACCATAATCTCTACCAGGACTACAGTGGGTCTGCTCTGTGATGACCTACCTACCAATACTCTTCAAAATTTCGACTGACTCTGCTGTGGGTTTGCTCTGTTGTGGACCAATACATGCATGCATGTCAAGAGTCAGCACTGTCTTTCCGTTGGAAGGACAACACTACTTCTTCAAGATTGCATGGAAATCCACTACTTCGGTGTGCATTTTCTTTTACTGCTCAGCCTTTGAGAAAAACACTGCAATTTTACTGTGATAAATGATCAGGACTGTCTTTATGGACTGTGAGAAAATTTTAGCTGTTGACCAACATTGTATCAATAAGTGTGTGCATTTTATATCTTTGTTATCGTAATTATGAAAAATTTTATCAAATCATTATTGGCCACTGCCCAAAAAATTTGTAAAATTTTTTGTGGGGAGCATGGGGGCTATGTAAGTAGGCTGTTTATGTTTTCTTATTGGCAACGTTACGTAGCGCTCTGTATGAAAATCACTGGCTGTGCTGTGTGCACTCTGTGGCTAGTTTGCATTGTTGTCTGCCATTGTAGTGTTGGGCAGCTGGATGTGAACAGCGCGTAGCGTTGCGCAGTTGGAGGTGAGCCGCCAGCAGTGGTGGATGTGGGGAGAGAAATGGCGGAGTTTTGATATTTGTAAGAATGGATGTTATGAACTCCTATATATATATAATGACTTTTGATGACTATTAAGGTAAATACATTGTTTGTTCTCTATCAAAATCTGTCATTTGCTAACTATGCCTATCAGTAGTTAGTGCCTTCCGTAGTTTGAATCTTTTATTTAGCTGGCAGTAGTGGCGCTCGTTGTATTGCAGTAGTTCGAGTAACGAAGATTTTTGTGAGGTAAGTGATTTGTGAAAGGTATAGGTTAAAGTTATAGTCAGGGCCATTCTTTTGTAGGGATTTTTGAAAGTCAGATTGCGTTGCGCTAAAAATATTGTGTGTCAGTTTAAGCCCAGTCACATATATAATTTTTCAAAAGGGGACGTTTCAATCTTTACAGGGAATTCGATACCATCAAAGTTACAATGTCCACAAATGTTAACGCCTATTCTGCATCGAGAAAGGTGCTCTGGATTCCGTTTAAATTTTCTTTGGCAAGCCAGGATTGATCGTACAAAAGAAGCATTATCCTTTTCATTTTAGACATTAATACATGACTTGTTATCAGCTATATCTTAGGGAGCTTGATATAACTGGACCCTCCTTTTAACGGATCACAGACATGAATGTGGATGCCGAAGTGTTGTATTTGGCTGAGTGCTTTAGCTGACGCTCTTACTTGCATCTCAGAAAACCCCGGCCAGATTCTCAATTCTAGAGAAAGAGATACGCCGCCCAAAGGTCCTAGCAACCACCGAGTATTCTAGAAGGGTCATGACGCTATTGATTTGATGTCCTTCACTATCAGGATGCGAGAGAGCACTACTACTAGCCACAGGTTCATTATCACTAACACTATCAATAAAATTATTTATAGGGGAAGCCAACGACTGTATCCACCCTGTAGATGATGGTGGCACCTTCTGGAATGAAGGGTATTGGCTGAGGCAGACATACCTTTCGCGGTGAGGGCGAACAGTCAGATCTGGGCTAGGATGAGGTGGCGCCAGTGACGTCCTGTGGGAGCACCCAGGCTATGGAGAGGGCGCTCGTTGATTCCGCTGCATGCTGGAGCCTTCACCACTGCCAGCCTGGAGGGTGGAAAATCGTTGCTGCTCTTCTTCTGACTGAACCACCGTCGGATGCCAGAGGGTAGGAAATGGTGTAGGGGCTGGCACTGCAGCGGCCGCAGCTGGTTCCACTGCCTCTCACGCAGCCACGAGCGTGCTTTGCATGGTTGTGCACGCCCCTCAGGTACGTATTTGACGCCTGCCACTACAACCACCACTCTAGGTGCCCACGCTGCGATAGGTTGTTGTGGTGGTGGTGTTGGTGACACCTCTGTAACATAAGAATTACAGAAAAAGATTTTTTTAAATATTCGCTTTGAACAAATAACAACAATTAAGTACATCAACATTCCAGAATAATAATTGTTATTGTATGCTGTAACGACGACGATTGTATTATAATCACCTTTTGGACTCTGGGTCACATTATTGAGCAATTTAGTGGGTCTTTCTGCTAGTTCTCCCACCCAATCACGTTATTTCCTCCTCCGTCCAAAAAGTCGAGATGGCGCTGCCTTTCAGCGTCCTCAGCAGCTACCATACCATGCACCCACTCTGGTGTTTCACCCTCTCCAGAACGGTTGTGGAGTTATTGATCCATCTCACAGAAGTCGTCTGCAAGAAAATGCTGATTATAAGAAACAACAAGAACAAAAAAATCGATATTGAATTTGCGTACTACGACATATTGATTATAGGTAGCTACAAAATAAATCATACCAGATGGAAGTGATGACTTCTGGTCATCATCCTCAATGCGTACCATTCCAGATTCTCCTCCTCTTGCCCCAGAGCAACATATACAACAATGAAGAATATATGTTGTGGTGTCACTGCCAGACACCACACTTGCTAGGTGGTAGCCTTTAAATCGGCCGCGGTCCGTTAGTATACGTCGGACCCGCGTGTCGCCACTATCAGTGATGGCAGACCGAGCGCCGCCACACGGCAGGTCTAGAGAGACTCCCTAGCACTCGCCCCAGTTGGACAGCCGACTTTTCTAGCGATGGTTCACTGTCTACATACGCTCTCATTTGCAGAGACGACAGTTTAACATAGCCTTCAGCTACGTCATTTGCTACGACCTAGCAAGGCGCCATATTCAGTTACTGTGTCTTCTGAATAGATAATATTGTGACTCATGTACCGTCAAGAGCGACGTTCATCATTAATGGTTTAAAGTTAAGTATGAAACTGATTACGTCCGCTTTCTGAATTCTAATTCCTTGTCATGTTCCAGATCTCACGTCAGTATAGTTCTTCCCTCCTCACGCCAGCCTGCGTGAGCTAAAAGGCGTGCATTTCGGCCTCCTCTAGTAACACGGTGTTGGCTCTTCAGCCAACCCAACATATGTCTCACTCAACTGTATGTAACGTAACAAAAATTCTCTAAGAGCAATATATTACAAAAGTACTTACGCTCTTGGTGCATTTCAGCCTCTACCAGCTGCTCAAAGTCGGTAAGCTGTCGCTCTAATGCTGCAACATCAAGACCAAAAATTTTGTAAACTCTAGTTACGATTTGAATACATTAAGAAGCCATTTTTTTAACATGTAAACTATCACACACACACAGAATTTTGAGATGCTCTTACGTGATGGTAACATAACCTCTTCAGCTTGCTGCTGCTGTCGATTTTCAGCATCCAGCTGCCGCTCTAATACCAGAACAATAGTAGAAATGTTATAAGCACTTGTTAGGATTTGAATACTTCAAGTGATGCTTTCTGAACATGTAAACTATCACACACACAATTTAGAAATGTACTTACCGGTACATGCCTGCTTCTCCGCCTACAACTCTAAGTCGGTCAGCATTTAGGGAATAAATCCTACAACAAAAAGAAGAACTTTTAAAACCACTTGTTACGAAAACGTGTCATAATCTCGAAAAATCTGGATACTTGGCTATTTAATTTTATAGCTGTCGCAATTTTAACTCTTTTTTTTTCATAACCACTTTCACAGCAGTTGCTCCAAGTTTGGCTGTTTCCCATCACCACTGTGTATGGCACTGCTACTGGTTGACCATTTCATACTGCGGGAAGCACATGAACGTAGCTAGGCACTGTGAAAGACTGATGATGGTTGTGTGTGTGTGGGGGGGGGTTGCCCTTTAGATACCTTCAGACTCCAACCTCTACTTTGCAGAGGACCAATAGGAACACAGAATGCCATACCAGCATGTTATGATATGCCGTCTTATTGTTCAAGCTGGCTGGTGTATGCTTAGTGCAGGTGGGTGAGAAACAGCATGCTTCTATGAAGAAGAAAAAAATTCTGGAAGAAACAGATAGAGGGAACTTTCTAAAACATCCTTTGCTTTCTGGCAAGTGACTGCATGTGGCTGGAAAATAGAGGCAGCTGCTATCTTTAGAAAAACACTCTTTGTTCATTCTGGGGCAAACAGGTAGCCTAGCATTTCTGACATCCACGGCATCCCTCGAAATACATGTTGTTGTTCATTAGGGCACAGCTGTGGGAGGAAGACGCTAACCTTCGAAAACAAATTTGTTGCTCATTCTGGAGGGCTTGGTAGGTACTCACTACCGTGCGCCTTGTGAACAGTGGCTCACATTACAATCGTCTGTTGATCCTGTTTGATAGTTGACCAGCCGCAGGACATCCTTGGCCCCATGCAGGGCTGAGGAATAGCAGAATGTGGTGAGGCTGCCTAGTGTCAATGCGCCGAGTGGCGGGTGGGGAGGCGGGCTTAGTGCAGGTGGGTCCGATACCTCAATGTCGCATGAGACGTCTCTGACGCGACCTGGTGCGAATCCCATGGTTCCGCAGTGGGCCGCCAGATACCACACCAAGTGACGTGTGCTACAGCACGTGCTTGACTGCTCATTGAGTTACACTACACCGTGCAAACAACACCCCTCGCCGGACAGCCATAGCTACGCAGCACGGTACGTTGGCGCTAAATACGTGATAACAAGCATTATATGTAGTATCTGGTGGGGCGAGAGCAGTATATAATGCAGTCAGAAGTAAAATAATACTATCCCTGTCTTACAAACTGAAAATTTGATTTTACAGCGAAAATTCAGAATTCCTGCCGCAATTCGGAATTCCCACTAATAGGGTCGTTGGCGGAGGGGTAGGGAGAAGAACATGGAGGGAGGAGGGGGTGCCTATCTATCAAGTGCATGGCCAACTTTTTTTTTAACGTGACCCACAGTTCTTCCGCATGTTTGTCCCAGAACTAAATATTCTTTATTGAGATACGATACTACTGCCTCTTCATCTAGTTAGCAGTAAATATACACTCCAAGAGGACAAAAGACGAAGCACCAAGAAGAATTATCCGAATGGTACGAAATCTGTAGTTGTGACGTACATGTACAGCCAAACAAATTATTACAGTTTCAGAAAAACTAGATGATTTATTCAAGAGAAAGAACTTCACAAATTGAGAAAGTCAGTAATGCATTGGTCCACCTGTGGCTCTTATGCAGGCAGTTATTCGCCTTGACAGTAGTTGATATAATTGCTAGATGTTCTCTTGAGGGATATCGTGCCAGATTCTGTCCGAATGGCACGTTAGATCGTCAGAAGCCCGATCTGCTTGGAGGACACTGCCCATAATGCTCCAATCATTTTCAATTGGGGAGAGATCCGGCCACCTTCCTGGCCAAGGTAAGGTTTGACAAGCACGAAGACAAGTAGCAGAAACTCTGGCTGTGTGCAGACGGGCCTTATCTTGCTGACGTGAAGAACAACAAAACGGGGCGCGATGTACGGCTGTGCTGTAAGGATGCCGCGGATGACAACCGAAGGGCATTTTCTATGAAAAGAAATGGCACCCCAGACGATCACTCCTGGATGTCGGACCATATGGCGGGCGATAGTCAAGTAATCGTTGTTCCTAGAAATGAGTTGTGTTTTTTGATACCAGTTTCTATCTGGAGATCCTCAAAGAGATCAGGTCTATTTGTTACTATTAGATTCAATATATTTCCATCATGAATGGAGTTCCAAATAATGTTTTTATACAGCTTTTATAGAGCACATTTCATAATATTTAGCAGGACATCTTGTCACGCCTACCACTTACAAAACCCTAATTCTCCTAGTTGACAGTTGGGAATTTAAAGTCTCCCCCAGTGATGACTCTATGATTCAGTAACTTTAGTATGAACTCATATTTTCTCTGAAGTTTTCGACCGTATCTGGGAGTGAGTCTGGTGGACAGAAAGATACGATCATAAGTTTTTGATCATCCTTGGTAGTGAATCTTGCCCAGATAATCTCTCATACAGTTTAAATTTCTACCTCGCAGGATTTGAGTTACTTGTCTACTGCGAAGAGTACATCACTTCCATTTACCGTTAGCCTATACTTTCGCCATACGCTTAAATTTCCCCAAATATCTGACAGCTGTTAATTGCGTGTTTTAAACATATTTCCGTACTTAGTATTACGTGAGCTCCTAGCTCTTTCGGAGCGCCTCAAATTGTTATGGCATGCTGTTAATTGGTTTAGCTTGCATTACTGTAGAGCATGGTTTTATTTTTGTCACAATGACGGTAAATTCTTTAAAATTTTTGGAATGTTGCTGTGGAGAAAAATGCCGAAACTGAAACAGACTACCACAATGACGGACGAAAAGTCCTCGTAAGAATAGGAGAGGAAAGCAAACTATGAAAATGATAAGAATGAGTATCTCATGACCACCAGAATCTTAATTGAGACGTTTAATTACGAAGAAGCTCGCTGGAGCGAAGAATCTTCAAGGGAAAGATTGCAGAGAAGATAGCAAGAGAGAGGGGAAGACTTGGAATTCTGGATTATACTAAACCAGACGAAGTTAGCAGCAAAGTAACGAAGAGCCAGAGGTCAGAGCGGAGTGGAGATCGCCCAGTCAATACCTATTACAAAACAGATACATCACAGGAGAAAACATCCTTAACTAACAAAGGAGGTGGAACCAGGTGCATTTTGTCAGTCTGAAATGAGTTTTAATTAACGGAAGAGGAATAAAAGATTCAACGAAGACATTTTTGAGCCGGCCCATGTGGCCGAGCGGTTCTAGGCGATTCAGTCTGGAACCGCGCGACCGCTACGGTCGCAGGTTCGAATCCTGCCTCGGGCATGGATGTGTGTGATGTCCTTAGGTTAGTTACGTTTAAGTACTTCTAAGTTCTAGGGGACTGATGACCTCAGATGTTGAGTCCCATAGTGCTCAGAGCCATTTTGAAGACATTTTGGGATTGTTTACTCTGTACTGTAGTGTCACAAAAATTTTCAACAAACTGCAATGGAAAAACTACAAGAAAGTTATTGTGCATGGTGAAGAGCCTTACCCTAAAAATCTCAAGAGCTCACTTTCCTACACAATTCAACAACATGTATATCTTGTGGAGTGATCACGACCATGATCGCGATTTTATAGGGAGTTCCCAATACTCCTTTTCCCATTGTGGCATACGCGAATGGAATGGGAGAAGTTAGAAACATTTTTATGCACAATATACCTTCCACCCACACGGTGTTTAGCTTGAGGAGTACGGTTAGGGTGACTGAGTGGTTCCTGATAAACAGACAGTTCTTTGTGAGACATGGCAGGTATGTCAACATGGTTAGGAACTCTGAGACCTGACTTCTACGTAGTTCATTGTCACTCACTGTATTATACACGCTCTACGCAAATTACATAGCTCGACAAGAAAAAAGAAGCATCCAAAGAAATCGCCGGAAGTCAATGTAACTTCGTACACCTACAGTCCATCGACGAGTACGTAAGGAATTAGAGTTGCAATTCTTTCTAACGGGTAGAATGGCCACCAGACTGCATTACTATTATTCATGTTTAGTGTTCTTATCAGGCCTGGTAGGATACATAAGGGGTGTGAGCAGCGTCAGACATTGAGTGATCACTGTGAAGGACACCAAGATGCAGCTTACTTGTATGAGACAGCGTTATCACCACCTGGCAAACTTTGAATGGTGGGTCTCCATTTGACTGGCTAGTTGACACGTGTAACATCCCGATTTGTGGGGAATTAAGATGTTACAGTGGCCTGGTGTTGGACTACATAGGGATCTGAGGACAGGCATACCCATCGTCAAGGTTATGATCGGCCATGCCTGACCACCACAAGTGTATTGAATCGCCTAGTCGTGCAACAAGCACATCGTAACCCCTTCACATGTGCGCCTGCCATCTGATAACGAGTAATAGACTCCTTGCAACACTTGTTGGAGACTTGCAGTAGCCAGACTATCGAATCACATTCCATGTGTACGCTGTCGTTAACATCACAAGATAAACGGCAACGTTTGGTTTGGCGCTGTTACTAGGAAGCATGGACTGATAAATGGCGTTGCACTGTGTCTAGCGATGAATCGTACTAATCCACATGACCATCATTGGCGAGTATGGCCGCTGCCTGGAGGGAAGTCCCATTCTTCAAATGTTCTGGTGAGGCACAATGGTGTTATTCCTAGTGTCATGGCGTTGGGAGTCCTTGGGTATAGTTTCAAGTCACAGCTGATAGTGGTTGTGGGAACTCGGACTGCCCAAGGGTAAGTCACAGACTTCCCATGTCCTCATGTGTAACCTTCCATACGACAGTACCTTGGCGGCTTTTTTAACAGAGCAGTGCTCGTCCACACATGGCGATTAATGAACTGCCTGCGTTCTGCTGAGGTATTTCCTTGGCCAGTAAAGTCCCTATACATATCCCCAATAGAACATATGTGGGACAGCTCGGCTATCATCTCTGTTCCATTGCCAGTATCCAGGATATTAAGTGTCTATTTCAACAACTGTGGTGCCCAACCGAGTGTGTGCTTGCATTCAGGCCATAGGGGTTGCGACGTCTTACTGATAGCGCGCTCATACTTCCAAATTCTTTGCAAGTTTGGCTCGATATTGGAAACACAGAAATAACATCAGACACCCCTTTATGGGAAATGTGGTATTTCGTTTCCTCCTTTCTCTGCGTGTACTTCACTTTTTGTGTGCATTTACTTGTCGACGCCAACGACTCAGATATATTTTACAGCTAGCTGCACTCAGTTACTGCAAAATCTGGAAAATCAAAATCAACAACGACAAATGGGGTTACTTTCGTGTTCCCTTTCCAACTGATCAACCCCCAGAATGTGCGTACCCCAACTGTCTGTATCCAGTGTAAGCCATGGAAGAGTGCAAACTTGTTTCAAATGTCTGCGAGTCGTGTAACTGAGGCGGAACGTGGGGACCAGCCCGGTATTCACCTGGCGGGATGTGGAAAACCGCCTAAAATCCACATCCAGGCCACATTCGATCTGGGGCCAGCGCTCCTACCTGAGTCCAAGAAGCAGCGCATTAGCGCTCTCGGCTACCCTGGCTGGTCAGTATAAACAGCTCACGTTACCTACGGCGACGTAATTACATGACCAAGCGAAGGTTTTTGTACAGTAATGCTTTCTGGCCACAAACGCCTTTCTTCTGGAATGAGATTTTCACTCTGCAGCGGAGTGTGCGCTGATATGAAACTTCCTGGCAGATGAAAACTGTGTGCCCGACCGAGACTCGAACTCGGGACCTTTGCCTTTCGCAGGCAAGTGCTCTACCAACTGAGCTACCGAAGCACGACTCACGGCCGGTACTCACAGCTTTACTTCTGCCAGTACCTCGTCTCCTACCTTCCAAACTTTACAGAAGCTCTCCTGCGAACCTTGCAGAACTAGCACTCCTGAAAGAAAGGATATTGCGGAGACATGGCTTAGCCACAGCCTGGGGGATGTTTCCAGGTCCCGAGTTCGAGTCTCGGTCGGGCACACAATTTTAATCTGCCAGGAAGTTTCATATCAGCGCACACTCCGCTGCAGAGTGAAAATCTCATTCTGGAAACATCCCCCAGGCTGTGGCTAAGCCATGTCTCCGCAATATTCTTTCTTTCAGGAGTGCTAGTTCTGCAAGGTTCGCAGGAGAGCTTCTGTAAAGCTTCGAAGGTAGGAGACGAGGTACTGGCAGAAGTAAAGCTGTGAGTACCGGCCGTGAGTCGTGCTTCGGTAGCTCAGTTGGTAGAGCACTTGCCCGCGAAAGGCAAAGGTCCCGAGTTCGAGTCTCGGTCGGGCACACAGTTTTCATCTGCCAGGAAGTTTCATGCCTTTCTTCTGGATTCAACAAAAATTACATTACACATCCACAGAACAATGTTAAGTGACAGCTTTGTTCTCTAAAGAGTGACTGATAAGCAATCGTTTTATTCTCGAAAAATGGTACATACTATCTATTCATTAGTAAAACAATGTGAAATGCTTTAACAAGAAAACTCGTTTGGTACCAACGGAAGACACTTTCTTATCTACCAAAGTTACAAACGCTGCAAATATCTGCTAAATCAAATACACCATAGTACGTTCGTTTCAACGTTCCCATATGACTATCTCTGCAGCTGGCTAAACACTGCCCAGTCACATTATGTGACCAGCTGTCGAAGGCCTGAACAACTAGCTTTTGCAGCACGAACTGTTGGGAGACGCGATGGAAGAGAATCAGTGAGGTACTGAAAGGTACCGACAGGGATGTGGAGCTATGCTGAATCCAATGATGTGGTCAGATGCGCTAGGTTCCTAGGTTGCGTATCCACAGTGTTAACAACCCAGTCTATTTGGTTCCACCGATTTCAATTGGGTTTAAATCCGGGAAGTTGTCGGCCAGGGGAGTATGGTAAACTCATCTTGGTGCTCTTCGAACCATGCACGTACACTGTGAGCTGTGTGACAAGTAGTATTATGTTGATGGTAGATGCCACCATGCCAAGGAAAAGAAAACTGCATTTAGGGGCGGACATGGTCTCAAAATATACATCCATACTTGCGTTGATCCTTTGTGCCTTCAAGAATGACGAAATCGCCCAAGGAATGCCCTCCAGCCTAGACCCCTCTGACGTTTGTTAGATGATGTTTGTTTTAAAACTTTCATTCCCTACACGCTAACG
This sequence comes from Schistocerca nitens, assembly GCF_023898315.1. Classification (NCBI taxonomy): domain Eukaryota; kingdom Metazoa; phylum Arthropoda; class Insecta; order Orthoptera; family Acrididae; genus Schistocerca; species Schistocerca nitens. The sequence goes on along the minus strand of NC_064617.1, from coordinate 702,340,009 downwards.
GTCATCTGTCCAATGCAGCATTAAACGTCTGAAAAGGTCATCTGTCGCCACTCAGTGGTCGTCCAGTTACGATACTGACGTGCAAGTTCCAGACTTCGTCACCAATGAACAGGAGACAGCATGGATGGATGATCCAAGTGGCTGCTGCCGAGGCCCATGTGCAACAACGTTCGCTGAACGGTTGTCGAGGAGACACTGTTGGTAGCCCCTTCGTTGAACTGAGCGGTCAGTTGTTCAACAGTTGTGCGTCTATTCACGCGTACACATCTCCACAGCCGTCGTTCACCCCTGTCATCGATGGCCCGTGGTGCACCACAGTTGCCTCGGCTCTGGTTTTATATAGTGCCATTTTGCCATTCACGATATTCTTTGAAATTTCCTGGCAGCTTAAAACTGTGTGCCGGACCGAGACTCGAAATCGGTACCTTTGCCTTTCGGGGGCAAGTGCTCTACCATCTGAGCTACCCAAGCATGACTCACGCCCCGTACTCACAGTTTTACTTCTGCTAGTACCTAGTCTCCAATCTTCCACACTTCACAGAAGCTCTCCTGCGAAGACAGAAGTAAAGCTGTGAGGACGGGGCGTGAGTCGTGCTTGAGTAGATCAGATGGTAGAGCACTTGCTCGCGAAAGGCAAAGGTTGAAAGGTGGCTACACTGAGCCACAGCGCCAGAGATCGCGCTAGAGAGTATTGTTCCACCGCCTCCACTGGCAGTGATTATTGAGATGTCGTAGTAGTCAGTGCTTGGGGAGAACTCATAGTAGTCAGTGCTTGTTAAGAACTCGTAGCAGAGAGTGTTTTTTGAGATGTGCTAGTAGGGAGTGCTTGCTGAGATGTGATACTGAAAAGTTCTTGTTGAGATGTGGTAATAGCGAGTCGGTGTGGAGATATATTGTAATGATTAGAGTGATTTTGGTCAATATATGAAGGTAACGAAACTTGATTTATTTTTCATTATTTAATGTCGTAAATAATGCTTCATTACAGGTTCAGACAACAAAGCATCTGGCTTGTGTTCTGGGATTAGAGTGTAATTCTGGTTTTCTTGAGTAATTATGGTATTTCTATTTCCTTTAATTAATTCAGTATAAATGATATTTAAAATTTCTTGTGTTGTTGAAGAAGAACCGTGCCAGATGCGTACGTTGAGTCATACTTCCACACACAGAACAGTTATACTTGTGCTTTGGTTTCGTAGGTTTTATAGTTGCTGGGGACTTAATTAATTAATTGTGTTAATGAGAATTTCCATTTCATTCTTTGTTATTGTTCTATGCAGTCAGATAGCGTAATAATACTAGTCAGGGCCAACCGTTTACGAGACTTCGTAATCGAACAGACAGCTACTAAAGCAAAAAATTAAAATTATTTGCATTCTATTTTAATTAAGCCCCCATGCACGTGGCGACCGCTGCTTCGGATCGTCCCTTGGAAATCTTCTGATTATAAAAATAGTAGACAGTAGCATTGTTGTAGTAATTTGTAGTATAGTAATTATAGTCTATTTTGCATGTGTATATTTGGTAATTGTCATTCTTAGAATGGTATTTTTTTCTCTGAATTTGATTTGTTGTTTTGTATACGCGTTGACGATTTAGCGCGATTATTTCAATTGTTCGTTAATCGTGTTTGAGGGAAACATTTCGAGTGAATGGTATTGTTGATGATAAAGAGTCATTGTACATAATTTTCGTACTGCGACGAGTTTTGTATGTTTTGTAAATGATTACGCGGTCGATGAAAAAGGCAAAAATGATGGACAGTAAGAATGACGAAATTGTTGACATGGCGAACTCGCCAACACAGGACAACAGTATGATGAATAATGGAGTTGGAAACAATGTAATAAGTCGGGAAAATAGTCCGGAACCATTTCAAAATTTTTCTCAATCAGGAAATTCACAGAATACGAAATTAACGACAGAAGATATGCAGCAGTTGATGGGTGCAACATTAAATCTGGGATCACAGTTGGAATCTAAATTTAAAACAGAGATGGGAACTTTGGGATCTCAGATAGACTCATGGGGATCTGAATTAAGAGCAGCGATAAGAGGGTTAGGCTCACAAGTAGGAACAAGTAAAACCGAGATGGAAACAATGGAAACACAGGTAGGCTCACGAACAGGGACATGTTTCAAAAACACGAAAGATGAATCAAAGAAAGAAATTAGAGAAGAATTACAACCGATTTTGAAGGCTCACGATAATAGCTTAATTTCAACAGAAATCAGACAAGAGGAACAGGACAGAGAACGGGAAGACAAAGATCGCGTAATAGTACAAAATTTTTCAGAATTAAATTTACAACTTGCACATGATAAGAAAGAAATATTTGAGAGAATCGAGGAATCCGTATCAAATGACAGCATAAATAAATGTGACAATACCGAAACCCGAGTTGCGATACTTACGAAAGACGTAAACTTTTTGGAAAGAGATGAGGAGATTCCAGATAAATTGACAAGTCTTAGTTTAAATGGGGATAGAGATTCGGATGATACAGCTCCATTACCATTTGCAGAAACCAAAGAGTACCAGAATCTAAATAAGCATGTTGAAAATCAGGGAAAAGTTAATGAACGCGTCAAAAGGGAATTTGAGGCATTACAAAAGCAAGACAAATATATCGAAAGCGAAAGCGTAGGAAAAGACAGCAGACGAATTTTAGTATCACAGATAGCAGAGGGCTTTGAAGAAAGTAATTTGTTTCATTTACGGGATGTAACAAGAGAGCGCCAGGCGCGGGAACTTGACAATAATCGACATTGGGACTGGGACAGACGCGGTAGGTCTTTGTCGCCACGAGGCGAAAACTTTGACTATAAACACTTTTTGACTGTTCGGAAATTTAAGATCTTCCGCAATTCTAAGAATGACATACATCCATGTTCATGGTTAGATCAGTTTACGTACGCACTTCCGCCGAATTTGCCACTAAGTCACAAACTGAAATTTATGTGCAGCTATTAACGTCCTCAGGGGATTCACTATACTAAGTGAATATGTGCCGTAGCGTTCACAGGGCCCCGAGCTGTAGTGGTGCTATTTCCGTTTTAGTTTTCTACACCGCTGTCTACTCTTTCACTATTCTTTGCATCTAAAAAAACAATTCTTCTACTATCCATCTATCTAGACAGTAGGTAAAGAATAACCGAATATGACTGTTTTACCCAAAAGTGACTTTGGAAATTACCGTTTGGACTTACTATATTTTCTGCAGCATTTATTCGTAGTTTAAATGAAATTTTACCTGATTATCTTCGTGACAATATTACTTCATATGTTGACGACATTCGTATTTCTAAACGTTCTTGGAGTGAGCATAACAAAATTTTGGATTCATTATTACGTATTTTTGCAAGAGTTGGCATTACAGTGAACTTGGAAAAATCCGAATTTGGTCGTTCACAGGTGAAATTTCTCGGTCACATTATTTCTACAGAAGGTATTCTTCCTGATCCAGAGAAGCTAGACGCTATTCGTAATTATGCTGTTCCTACCACAAAACGTGATGTTCGTAGTTTCCTTGGTGTCTGTAGTTTTCTTAGACGCTTTGTTAGATTGGATGATTTGGCCACACCTCGTTTACACATTTCAGTTATGCGCACTTTGGTCCCAGAAAATGCTTTCATAAATTACGAGAAAATTGCTACTTCAGTAATATGGAAAAACGTATTCGATCAGTTCTTGCCAAATGCAAATTATGTCAATAGGTTAAGCCGCCAACTATTTCTCACAGAGCACCATTGTTTCCTATCATTCCAGCGAAATTAAAGAACATGGCTGCAGTCGATTTGTTCGGTCCAGTGGTTCGTTCTACTAATGGTTTTGCGTACATTTTCGTAGCAGTGGAATTGACATCAAAATATGTGTGTTTTACACCGTTACGCAAAGCAACAGCTCGTTCAGTATCTAATGCTTTCATCAAACATTTTCTTAAAGAAGTGGGTCATGTTGATAAGGTTATATCAGGTAATGGATCACAGTTTCACTCTAAAATTTGGCTTCGTACTCTACGGCGTCGTAAGATTAAACCAATTTTTATTTCACTTTTTCACCCTCAATCTAATGCTTCAGAGAGATGGATGAAGGAAATCAATAAATTGTGCCGTCTTTATTGTCATCAGAATCACAGAACTTGGGATCAGTATCTTCATATTTTTCAAAACATTCTGAATGAACTTCCTAATGACTCAACTTCTTTACCGCCTCTATTGATATTAAAAAATAAAGTACCAACAAATCGCATTTCTGAAATCGTTCCTTTTCCGCCTTCACGGAAACTGCGGCATTCTGAAGTTGTCAACCTGGCTCTACGAAATATTGCATCTGCGGCTGCTAGAAGAGAGAAATCAGCTAAACGTCCTGGTCGTTTAAAAATTTTGTCAGTTGGTCAAAAGGTGTTAATTAAGTCTCATCGTTTGTCTCATAAAGGAAAAGGCTTGTGTCGCAAATTTTTTCTGCTTTATAACGGTCCATATAGGATTCGCAAAATTATACATGATAATACTGTTGAAGTAGAAACTCTTAAATCTCGGCGCTCTAAGGGAATACATCATATATCGAACGTAAAAATTTTTGTGGAATGACATACTTTTGAGAAACCAACAGTTATACGTAAACAGGTGGAGAATGCAAGGATACCGCGCCGTGTTCCGGCGGCGGCAGATACTCAAAGCAACAGTGAAGTCTGCGCGCCGCAAAAGGCAGTCGTTGACCGCAAACAATTACTTCATACGTCACGCGCCTACAGCTGATCGAGCGCACAGTGTGAATGCACTGACAGCCGTAAACAAATACACAGTCTAATTTTTCCGACTAAATTCTGTATAAAGCTATGGTGACTTTATAAATTATGTTATTAACGTTCAGTATTTTTCAGGATACGGTTGTGTAAAATATTTAAGACCTTTAGGTAAATTCTGTGCGTGTCCGACATTAAGACGACTTGCTATGGAGAAAATTTCAGGAAGAATGTAATTTCGAAGAAAAAAAGTAATAAACTAAAAAGGGTAACTATTAATTGAGTTTATTTTTCAGGTAACATATTTCCACTTAGGTACGTACTTTAGACGTAATTTGCTGCTTGCGATTACGTGACTCATACTTTGTGCTAAATTTCATGTTCTATGAATTTACTTGTGAAGCGACGTGCTTGTGTACATTTACTGATTTTGACGATGATTGATTAATGAGCAGGCTTGTTATTTGTATATATTATGCATCGCTTGGCTGCTATGCTTTTTCACAGATGTCATATTTTTTTACTATGTGCCTGTTGTGTTTATTTATTTAAGTTATAATTGTCACCTGATTAATTGTGCTGACAGTGGTTATGTATGTAGGTTACACTTTGTGATTTATCTGCTTGCGCCTTCATGTTTACTTTTTAAAGATTACATATGAACATTTATTTGTTTATGCTGATATGATGCTAATTACTTGTTTATTACGTAAGATATATGTTTGCTGCTGTGCGTATGGATTGCATATTTACACATTTCTGTTTTGTTGTCATAACTACTCTTCAATTTAGAATATAGCAATGCTGATGTACAGTGTACAAACATGAAGATTAGGTTACACTATTGTATTAATTGTAGATTGTTCGCTTGGCAGAGCCTCGTTATAGGGATTGTGCTGCATCCACTTGTTGACATTCTGTTCGCTACTGGTATATTGTCGCGATATTGCATGTATTGCTTACGCTCAGTGCCTGATATTTTTAAGATAAGAAAATGAACTGCTATAATTCTACGAACGACATTGGTACAAGAAACTGCTTAGAAGTCACATGAGCTGGAGGTTTTATGGAAGCTGTATAAATTTATGCTAATAGGAAGGAAGCTAACGACATGACATACCAACACTAGGTTTAGACCATTAACAGTTATTACACTGCATTCTTCGTGAGCAATTGAAATAGGAAGTGACACTTGACACAAGAAATACTCCACATGTTTGCTTCTGTTTGCCATAATTTTTGAAGTGGTGTACACACTGAAATATCACGATCATTAACACTTCGTAATCGTACTTAATTACTGAGAGTTATTCGAACTAAGTCTGTTAGAGGTCATGTATGCATTTCTTTTATTTAATGATGGACAAGGAACCAAAATGTATCTTATAATTTATAATGAGTAGAAAATTTGTGTCAGATGGATTACACAGAGGTTGTGTGTGGACACTGTGTCTTCGGATTGTATGGGATGCTGAATTGAAGTTGCACTAGGATTTTGTCTGTACTTGTTCGAGGAGACTGACTAGAGGAAAGAGTTGTTATGGAAGTGAAATGATATTGGTGCTGAGGTTTATATGTATCGACGTATTATTGAGGTATTGAGATTATGTGAAGTTGATGATTATTGGAGTTTCGTGGACAAGAGGTAAGGTAAATGAGGTATTATTGAAGTATTGAGATTATGTAATGCTGATGATTATTGGAGTTTTGGTGGATAAGAGGTGAAGTAAGTGAGGAGCATATTTTTTTTGTTGGTCTATATGGAACAAGGAGGATGAAGATGGCAGACTAGAACACTCAAGTACAAAGAAGATTGTCTACACACACACTTTGTTAAATCAATAAGCAGTATATACTTTTTTTTTTGGAGAGAGGAAGCATTTGCGTATCTTGGCTCACTGACAGTTGTTCAGCAACCGTACATTTTGATCTGGCTTGGCAAACATTGGTCTTGACATGATGACTATGACGTTGACTAACTATTATTGACTGTTATACATTGCTGCCACTACTACGTGATACACATGATGAACATAAAATTTTGACAGAATTGCATTTACACAGTTAACACTATTCAACTACACAGTAGCACTAAATGTGGATGAAAGATGAGTGAGTCTGTTTTGTGTGTTTTCCTTTTATAATCCCAGAGAAGTGATCCCAACCTATCTCCTAAATATTATTTTACTTGTTGTTGTGGCTTGCACTGACACCCATAAATATTATAGGTTTACTGGTATTTGTGTATTGTAATAGTTAATAGGACAATTATCTGATATCATTTGTGTGTTTGTTATGATTTGTATGTTTAGTGTAAAAGCATTGTATGTGTATTCAAACTATTGTTCATGCCTGAACTGTCTGATTAGTGATGGTGCTGCACTTTTCAACATGGTGGATGCCACCTGGACATGTTTAATTTCTGCTGATGAACTGTGTGATTAGTGATAGGGAATATTATGAACTGTTATTTGCACTTTTTCTACATGATTGGTGCCACTAGGACATGTTTAATTTCTGCTGATGGACAGTGTGATTAGTGATAGTGAATTTTATGGACTGCAGTCAGCTCCTGGTCAACATTACTGGGTGTCACTGATGGACTGCTTCTACCGAAATGGTGTTACTTGTTGATGTCTGCACCTGCTCAACATTGCTGGGTGCCACTGATGGACTGCTTCTACTGAAAAGATGTCACCTGTTGCTGTGTGCACCTGGTCAACATTGCTGGTGCCACTAATGGAACTGCTTATACTGAAATGGTGTTACTTGTTGATGTCTGCACCTGCTCAACATTGCTGGGTGCCACTGATGGACTGCTTCTACTGAAAAGATGTCACCTGTTGATGTCTGCACCTGCTCAACATTGCTGGGTGCCACTAATGGAACTGCTTATACTGAAATGGTGTTACTTGTTGGTGTCTGCACCTATTTAACATTGCTGGGTGCCACTGATGGACTGCTTCTACTGAAAAGATGTCACCTGTTGATAACTGCACCTGTTCAACATTGCTGGTGCCACTGATGGAACTGCTTATACTGAAATGGTGTTACTTGTTGGTGTCGGCACCTGCTCAACATTGCTGGTGCCACTAATGGAACTGCTTATACTGAAATGGTGTTACTTGTTGGTGTCTGCACCTATTCAACATTACTGGGTGCCACTGATGGACTGTTTCTACTGAAAAAATGTCACTTGTTGGTTTTTGCACCTGTTGACCATTGCTGGGTGCTACTGCTGGAACTGTCAACTACTTGTTTCTTGGGCTATGGAAAGCGTTTATGTGAATATTTGTATAAACTGATTTTTTGTGTATTACTGTTTGTGAAAAGTTATGAGACTCTTACCTGCACATATTCGTCATTGCTGACGCTATTGATTGAACTGTTTAACCACATAATACTTGTGTAAACTATTATGTAAAGTCACATGTATGAAAGAATTTGTATTGCTTACTGTATTTTATATATTAGGTTATTGAAAGGTCAGTGCAAAGCCAAAATTTTATCTAGTATGTGATATTTACGTATTAATATTATCTTTTATTTTTGTCTGTATTTTTTTTTGACGAATTTGGTGGTATTTTCACCACCAATGCTGGCAAAAATACCATCAAATTCTAGCCTGTGGAGGAAGGGCATATGAAAGGTGGCTGCACTGAGCCACAGCGCCAGAGATCGCGCTAGAGAGTATTGTTCCACCGCCTCCACTGGCAGTGATTATTGAGATGTCGTAGTAGTCAGTGCTTGGGGAGAACTCATAGTAGTCAGTGCTTGTTAAGAACTCGTAGCAGAGAGTGTTTTTTGAGATGTGCTAGTAGGGAGTGCTTGCTGAGATGTGATACTGAAAAGTTCTTGTTGAGATGTGGTAATAGCGAGTCGGTGTGGAGATATATTGTAATGATTAGAGTGATTTTGGTCAATATATGAAGGTAACGAAACTTGATTTATTTTTCATTATTTAATGTCGTAAATAATGCTTCATTACAGGTTCAGACAACAAAGCATCTGGCTTGTGTTCTGGGATTAGAGTGTAATTCTGGTTTTCTTGAGTAATTATGGTATTTCTATTTCCTTTAATTAATTCAGTATAAATGATATTTAAAATTTCTTGTGTTGTTGAAGAAGAACCGTGCCAGATGCGTACGTTGAGTCATACTTCCACACACAGAACAGTTATACTTGTGCTTTGGTTTCGTAGGTTTTATAGTTGCTGGGGACTTAATTAATTAATTGTGTTAATGAGAATTTCCATTTCATTCTTTGTTATTGTTCTATGCAGTCAGATAGCGTAATAATACTAGTCAGGGCCAACCGTTTACGAGACTTCGTAATCGAACAGACAGCTACTAAAGCAAAAAATTAAAATTATTTGCATTCTATTTTAATTAAGCCCCCATGCAAGGCCCCGAATTCGAGTGTCGGTCCGGCGCATCGTTTTAATCTGCCAGGAAGTTTGATATCAGAGCACACTCCGCTGCAGAATGAAAATCTCATTCTGGAAACATTCCCCAGGCTGCGGCAAAGCCATGTCTCCGCTGTATGCTTTCTTTTCGGGAGTGCTAATTCTGCAAGGTTCGCAGGAGAGCTCCTGTGAAGTCTGGAAGGTAGGAGACGAGGTACTGGCAGAAATAAAGCTGTGAAGACGGGCCGAGAGTCGTGCTCGGGTAGCCTAGATGGTAGAGCACTTGCTCGCGAAAGTCAAAAGTCTCGATTTCGAGTCTCGGTCCCACACACCGTGTTAATCTGCCAGTAAGTTTCGTATCAGCGCACACTCCGCTGTAGCGTGAAAATCTCGTTCCACGATATACTTTAATCACTGCGGCATGCGATGGATTTCTGTTTCGGAAACGCTTTCGCCCTTGACCCGAAAGCCAGTGCTCATGTCGTTTTGGACAGGAGACAAATCGCTGCGTTTCCGCATTACGACGACGACTGCACTGTTATACGCGTCCCCTTGACACGCTTTATACGCCCTCCACTGCTAGTGCTGCTACTTGCCGTCTGTGAGTGGTTATTGCACGTTGACGTCGAAGATAGGTGGTGGTCATATTAATGTGTCTGGACTGGACGGTTTCTGAAACGCCAGATGACGACCAGATTTGAAACTCGCTTGTATAGTGTGGTGTGCGTACTGTAAGACCTTCAGTACACACACCATCAGATTATTTGACTTGTCGCTCTAACGAAGTAGGCGAGTGTCAGCAATATGTCTCGTGGTCTTATCGTGGCGTGTTTATCTTCTGCCGTTAGGTCAGACGATAGAAATGCCACTTGCACGCTTAGAGTAGCAGATTGACGGTGACCAACTTTAAACAGAACTTGATTAATTTTCACACACATTTATTAAAATAATAATAAGCATAAAAATAACTTAACTTGGTTCTGGATGCTATTTACAATTGACAATCGAAGTTCCTTTGGTCTTGGTACGTTAATCTTATTCTCACATATCTCTGATACTTGACAAAGTGTCTATTCATTTATCTCCATGGCTATGTACAGGAATATGGTAATCCTATTAGGCGCAGACGGAAACTTGACTATAGACTGGTACAGAAAAATGCAGACTGACTAATCGGAGGTCTGTACACTCGTTATAATAACTCGAGCGTTCAGGTATCACTGCGCGAGTGTGATCAGCGAGGAGAAAAGGTTCTACGTTAGCAGCAATCTCACTGGCTGCGTTACATATTAATACGAGGATCGGCGGAAGCAGAATTTGGTACGTCTCTAAGACAGCGCCATCTCGTAGTGCGGAGACGGACGAGCGCTGCGCCTGCGTTGTTGTGCTTAGCGGGGCGCGCTCTATTGGGAAAGTTGTGTACGCGCTGACTACGCGGAACTATGTACACAACATATAGCTATCAATTCCAGAATGAAAATAAGTAGTGGTAATCGTAATTGCTTGTAATATTGTCCTTCGGGACGAATATTGCGTATCGTACTGGTAAAGAGTTTTAACAACGACTTCCATTACTGAACATTTCGACAATGAATGGACAATAAATATAGTTAATGAACTGTGTTCCTATGAAAATTTTGCTACGATATCATTCACTATGACTCAGCTGTCTTCTCTAATGATGTAAGCAACTCTTTCGTTACCGCGGTTCGCTACGAGACTCATCTTGGACAGTCGTGTTTCCATTCTTGAAATGCTTCACGATTCACCCATCTTTTAATACTGCTGTTGCCCATGCAGACGTCTCTACAGGTACGTTGATGTCTATGGTGAATTTCAGCAACAATTTTTCCGTCTTTAAGAAGGATTTCAATGACAGCACGTTGTCTAAAGGAAACACTGATGTCGGCCATTATGTAAGTACTGCCTGTGCTCACTTGATAGACGCTGATGACGTCACTACATGAAAACATGCATGGAGGTATAAGGAGGGGAGATGGCACTATGGCCGTCTGCTGTACGTCTGTTTGAAGCCGGTGGGCCGCCATGTTTGATTGGTCAAAACAGTGACAGAGCTCTTGTTAGAATTGCGTGTTCTTCATATTTAACGTTATGTCTGCGAAATGATTTCAGATGATGAGTGTTACAATGTTTACATGCATAACACAACGTCAGAATAGCTTTTTCAGGTGTTTTCGTTTTGTTTTTAATGCGTTTTTGCGCCAGCAATACAACTGATTTGGTCTCGTTAACTTAAGTGTTTCTTTTGGATACGAACTTCGAATGATGAAAAATAACAGTGTACAAAGCTCTTTTCAAACTCAAATCACCTTTTACTGTATTTGTGTCGATGTAAACTGAAAGCAGAACCCGAAAGCTATGCTAGTTTACATACCGGATGATATTTCTTACTCGTTTACACACTTATACAAAATTTCATTTGTAAATACAAACATCGTTTGTGCTTTGTCAAGAAAAATAAGCATATGAACCCACAGAGCCCTACGAGCTTCATTGATCGGAAATCTGAAATAAAATAAGAAGAAAACAGTTTCACAAAACGTAAACAAGGCCGCACATCTCACGAATATAAACGACAATATTTTACGAACGGGGCCACTTACGCATGGAACGTGATTCCTTTTAACTTGGTAGCACTATTCCGACAGTTAGTACACCCGTAAACAACGCAAACCGGCATTTTAAAATGAAAAAGCCTTCAGCAGCTCTAGACAGTAGCACAATCGGAAACGAGTCTTCTGACCAAACTGCAATGGCGGGGCTCGGTTTCTGTCGGCTTCAAGTTTGTGACGTCATGGCATCTCCCCTCCTTATACCTCCATGAAAACATGTATCATAAAGTCTGAGGCCTAAGATCCTGCAGTCGTTGTTGCTATATTGCCGGAGTTGGAATTGTAACGAAAGGTTGCTTACGACTTCCTTTATCGCCCACGTAATTTGCATGTCGCTCGTCTTTGGGTGTCTGTCGTAATGCGAGCGTCCTGGTTGCCCACGGTACTTCTTTTTATCTGCTTGACAGGGCTGTTACCCAAGAATTCTAGGAACTCACCACATACTTGTGTAGATATTTCGTTTGATAATGTCTCTTAAAATGGGAGTGAGTGACTGTAACAGTAACAAAAATCACATTTTATGCACTTTAGTTTGAACTGTTTTAAGCACATTCGTCTCGGACTATTTCAGCAAGGGTGCTAATGACTTCGTTGTTGAGTGCCCTATGACCACACACACACACACACTCACACTCACACACAGACTTTTATCAGACAACTATGTGCTACCTCGTCGGCAGCCTTCAGAAATTTCTCAAACGCCATAGCTAACTGCGCTTCCAACAACCATGAACTATTATCTTTCGCATCGGCTGTCCATGTGCAAAAGTAACATAGAACTGTTGCTAATATTATATTTAAGCAATCTCCGCAGTTCCAGTTCTTTGAACTCCTATTTTTTTTTTTACCACAAATTCAAATGTAACTGCTTTCACTCAGACACTTCATTGTTGCAGTAGCTACAAATTCTCGGAGATTACGGGTTAGTGCATATATGGCGATCTGAATAACTTTGGTGAACATAACAATTATTTCAAGCAGGCAGGTCCAAATTTTTAATCTCTTATGAAGTTTTCTGTTACTTTCGTTTTCATTTTAAACCTACAAAATATCTAGCATTAGACGTGCAAGAAAAAATGCTATTCTCTATCTTAAGATTTATAAAGTGTGATTGCAGAAATAGATTTGCTTCTGGTTTGTAACCCAATGGCTTTTCCTACTATAATTATTACTTGAAAAGCTAAATAAGAATTAAGATTACATTTGAGGAAGGCTCCGACGTAGCAATGAGTCAGATCCAAAGATAGCATTAACTGAATTACAATTATTCTAGTATCTTTGACGAAACAACAAACAGAAGTGAACAGCAAATTTTTAGTGTTTCTTCAGTTCGTGTTGCCCAGCAATTTTACATCATTTACCTTGTAGGACGAAGACGTCTTGCCGACGAGCTGCCTTCAGCATCGTCTTCTCCACGTACAGGTGAGCTTAAATCGGCAGCCGTAATACTGTTCCATATTCAGGTTTCGGAAATCCAAAAATATGTAGATGACCTCGCTCAGATGTATAGGAAAGATTAACTGTTATTTTCCACGTAAAGAGTCGTTACACTGTTCCCATTACGGTACGTGTTTCGATTATAACAAAACCAAAAGTATATTTATCCTACGACTTGAAATAATTACTAGATAGCGCTTTTCAGAAATTACATATGGACTTGACAGAAAAATTGTAGGATATACAAAGTCTGATTTATTACGCAGTGGTTCAAAATGGTTCAAATGGCTCTGAGCACTATGGGACTCAACTGCTGAGGTCATAAGTCCCCTAGAACTACTTAAACCTAACTAACCTAAGGACAACACACACATCCATGCCCGAGGCAGGATTCGAACCTGCGATCGTAGCGGTCGCGCGGTTCCAGACTGTAGCGCCAGAACCGCTCGGCCACCAGCGGCCGGCTTATTACGCAGTGACATAGGCCTTGTGAGACTATAGTTTCCTATCTTCATATAAAAATACTATCAGTAATATTGTTCTGACTTGTATCTTAGCACACTTTGTTGTACGCTTACCAGACTAAGGACTGGTGTCTAGTTTAGCAGGGGATACAACTCGTCGGCTTTGACCAATGACGTCAGAATTGGCCAGAGAGTATGTATTACAAAGATGAAAGAGCTGAGAAGAATGTTCAGAAACAAAGGATTGCAAGAGAGCAAAACTGTACTTAACATATATAAGGGCCAGTAGTATTTTCACGTTAACGATATCGCGTGTTTATATCTTAGTGTTTCTCCGCAAAATACAATGGAAAGAAATGAATGAAATGTATTACTAGCAAAGAATACATCACGTTACGTGTATGTCAGTTGTATCTCGAAGCTCTTTCGAACTGTATTGCTTAAGTGCAGTACGGTATAAAAGTTTAGAGTACGAGTTTTAACTAGCATTGTTGTCCTGTTGTTCACATGAACTATGTATCCCCTGCTTCACTAAACCTTAACTGAAACACAGGATACAAATTAAAAGCTCAATCGAAAGGTGTTGCTTAAATACAGTAAGGAATACGAGTTTGTCGTAAGTCGATTTCTTCGTTTTCACTAGCATTACTGTCCTGTTCTTCACTTGAACGATGTATCCTCCGCCTCAGTAAATCCTAAATGGAACACGGGATACAAATTGTAGATGTGTTGTTTATTTCGTCTGCGCTATTACTAGCAGTCTACTCTTACGTACATATCAGTACTACTGATGACAGAAGGACCTACGTATGTAATATACGTACACCAGACTTTCGTTGACCTCTATATATGTACACTGGTAACAAAAAGGTGGAAATAGACGTACGTTACATTTGGAAACTGTAGCTCAATTGAACTACACGGAGACAAGAAGACGCCACATGTACAATTTGTATCCCGTACTTCACTATTGGGTACAGCATTTTTGTTGCCTTGGACGCTAATAGTATCCCATTCGTTACTTGAACTATATAGCTATACGCAACATTTGTATCTTGCTCGCCAACTGACATATATAGTGTCAGTGTAAAAGCGAAGTGAAGGACGGGATACAAATTTTAGTTGTGTCGAGGGTTTCACCTTTAATGTAGCAACTACACATTCCAAAATTTTGTACTGATACTAGTGCTGGGAAACGGAAGAACATCGACAGCTGAGAAATTTCTATTACGTACTTCACAATACGAAAATACACATATTGGTGGAATAAAACAGTGAAATATGTCAAAATAGTGAAATACAGTAAAAGAAGCAAATGGAAAAGTGAATTTACCAGACGGAAACACACACACACACAACCACTCACTCACACATTCACCAACCCCCCCCCCTCCCCCACTGTGAAATTAGCTGAGATATTTGGGACGGTACATTTTGCCAACATGTTTAATCAAACATTTAAACGTGCAGTATGCCCGCGGAATACTTTGTCTCCACGAATACTCGTCTAGGTAGCTTTGAAGTGTCGAAATCTGACGTTTCCCTTTCCCTATAAGAGATTTCACCGCTGACCAGTAACCCTCTATACTATTAGTGTAGGCCCCTGCGGATAATGATCTAAATTCAATGTTGTAGTTTACTACAAGATGTTGATAAACCCTATCGCCTAAATCCCTATAAGAAGAAAACCCGTCTGAAATAACAATAGAACCCTCTGCAACCTGATCTTCAATTAGGCTAACCAAAACTTCCTTACTTCTATTTGGTACTACCCTGAACACATTATCGTCACAATGCTGACCTGAAACTGCTGCCCCCCACACCCATAATCCCACCGGAGGTTCCCGCCTGTTGTACTTCCTCTCCCAAAATGCGACTCGCAATTTCGACCATAACACCGCCCCCCCCCCCCCCACCAACGGCCCCCTATATTTCATGTACTCCCCACAAACTTCCCTACAAAACCAGTACCAATCCACAACTGTACGTTTACTCACACGAAATTCATGCACGCAGAGCCACACAGGATATCTCAGGCATCAACAGTACGTCATTTTAATAATGCCTCTCGAGACGAGCTTAGATTTTTCGAACCACGTCCCTTGTCTAATGGACTGCCACAATCGATCTTTGCTGCAGCGCCATACGAATAAGTCGTGTGTACGGCGTCTTGATACACTGGTGAGGCGCATATGTTCGCCGCACAAACGACATCGGACGTATTCAGCAATAAGACCACACATTTGCAACAAACAAATTGTGGACAACATGTCTTCGCCCGTAATTAGTCTTAAACCGTCAAGATTCATTGCAACAGACAAATCCATTCCTATAAACGAAAATAGGACACTAAAAATTGTTCTACAATAAACCAATACTCCAAATTACCTCAATATCATTACGAATAAAATTAAGTACCGTTTTAATAAGAAACAATCAATTAATTTAATTAAATCACACGATGAATAATTTAAGGAATACCAAGGGATCGCTTTTAGATTCACATTCAATTATTTTAATGTACAATCATAGCACATATACGGAACACAAAACTGTTTTATTATCTATGGCTCGAAGTGAAGGCATTACTATCTATGACTAATGTATGACGTCATTGGTCAAAGCCGACGGGTTGTATCTCCTGCTTCACTAGACCCAAGGACTATGATGTGATTGTACTTGTTTACTATACTGTTTTGTTATACAGCCACCAAACACGATTCTAAAATTTTTCAAAAACTTTCCTTAATAGTGGTGATCGAAAGGAAGTATTAATAATTAAGCTGATTAGTACTTTCAATATGTTGCAGGCGTGTGGGTTTGTACTGTAACCTGTTAACGACTTCTTACGACATGCCATAACGAGCTATGACATACGCTCCTAAGGGAAACAATAAGAAAATTATGAGATTTATTTCACAACAGAGAAGTCATTTTCTGAAGTTCGGTTTAGAATAAATTAAAAATAAATCAGCTGCAATAGCTGTGAAACATCACAAAAGTAGTTTTCATATTTCAATGAGTTTTTCAATTGAAGTACCAAATACAAATCTGAACAAACTCGGGACTACTGAAGAACGGGATACAACCCGTCGGCTTTGACAAATGACGTCAGAATTTGCCAGAGATTATTTATTAGACATTTAGTAGCAAAGACAAGAGGTCATAAACAAAGGAATTGAGGAGAGAAAACAGATGGTAGGGCGTCCAGTAATATTTATAACACAATGCTAAGAATATCGCTCGTTTGAGTTCTAGTACTTCTGTAAAAAGTGAAGAAAAGAAAATGATAGAAGTAAAGGTAGCAGGTAATGTCTCTGTTGACATACATATGAGTTGTATCTCGGACTTCAGTCGATCTGTATAGCTTAGCTGCAGTGCGGGCTACAAATGTAACGTACGTCGACTTCTTCGTTTTCGTAACCACTTCTTCAGTTGACCTATGCAGGTCAACTGAAGTACCGGATACAAATTTTGCAGGTGTTGTTTCTTTCGCGTCCGCTACTACTAGCATTGTGTACTTACGTAGATAGTACACCTAGCAAAGTTGAAAAGACCTACATACACAATATTTGTATCCCATACTTCAGTTGACCGATATAGATCAACTGAAGAATAGGATACTATTGCTAACGAAAACGAAAAAATCGACATTCATAACATTGGCATCGTGTACCTTCTTTTGCCTTCGATACTAATAGTATCGGCTGAAAATTATCATATTCTTGATAGCGACGACAAAAAAACCGACTATAGTAAAATTTGTATCCCATTCTACAGTTGAGCTGTACAAGTCAACTGAAGAATAGGATACCAGTGCTAGCGAAGGCGAAAAATAGTGACATGTCTAACATTTGTAGTCTGTTCTTCAGTTGAGTTATGTAGGTAAATGACATCAATGTTACATATGTCGCTTTTTTCGTCTATCTAGCACCAGTATCTCTTACTTCAGTTGACCTGTATACGTCAACTGAAGTATGGAGTACAAAGTTTACGTATTTCGGTCTTTTCGCCTTCCGTAGTCCTTGTATAGAACCGAAAAGATCGTAGTGATACTAGTACTAGACACGGGAGAAAGAGCAATGACTACAAAATTTGTATTCCTTACTGCAGCTGACGAGCCCGTACTTAACGCAGACAAAGAAATACATCAAAATAATCAAAATCAGTACAACATGAAAATAAAAACTTAACTTACCATACGCAAACTCCTCCGCAAAAAACCAAAGCTCGTCTTGAAAGACGTCAAGAAAAATCACATACCCACGTACATAAGAAACACAACATCACGAAGAGACAGACATACACACATACATACAAATATATAAACCTAAAAGTTCACATCAGCTAAATGAAGTAAAATACTAAAAAAAATTCCACAGAAGAAACTTACCTAACATAAGGAAATGAAGAATGATGGACCAATCCCAAAAAATCCAAATCAATATTTTAACCATCCACACCAAACACACCCTTTTCCTTAATTATCAGTTACACTCCCCACCCACCATCCCAACATGAAATTAACTAACAAATTTTGGGCGATACATTTGCCCAACACGTTTAAGGAAACACTTAAACGGGCAATATATATTGGGTACCCTCCGTCTCCATGAATATTCATCTAAATGGCTCTGTAGTATCGAAATGCGTCGTGTCCCCCTCCCTACAACAGATTTTATGGCTGACCAATAACCTTTTATACTATTGGTAGAACCTCCAATTGATGAAGATCTGAGTTCAGTATTATCATTCATGACAAGATGCTGAAAACCCTTTTTCCTCAAATCCCTATATGAAGGAAAACCATCGGAAATAACTACAGAATCCTCTGCAAGATGATCTTCAATTAATTTCACCAACACTTTCTTCGATCGATTAGGAACCACTTTAAAAACTACATCATCACACTGTGGACCTGAAATTACAGCCCCCCCAAACCCATAACCCCACCGCAGGTTACCCCCGTTGTACTTGGTTTTGCCAAAATGAGACTCGTCGATTTAGACTATATCACCCTCCCCCCCCCCCCTCCCAAAGTTTCCCAGTACTTCATATATTCCCCACAAACTACGCTACAAAAGGAATACCAGTCTAAAACGGTATGCTCACTCACAAGACATTCATGCACACACAGCATCACAGGGTACCTTAAACACCAACAGTATGTAGTTTTTATTATATCCCTCAAGGCCAGCTTCGATTTCTCAAATCATACTTCTCGTCTAATTGAGCGCCACAGTCGATCCTTGCTAAACCTCCATATGAATAAATCGTGAGTACGACGAGCAGACACATTTATCAGGCGCATATGTTCGCCGCACTCACCACATCGAACATAATCAGCAAGAAGACCAGACATTTGCAAAAATCGAATGGTTGCCATCGTATCTACGCCCAAAGCCTACTTTAAGTCTTCCATATTCATGGGAATAGATAAATCCATAACTATAATCGAAAATTAAAAACTAAACATTCTTCTAAATGAAAAGCTATTCTTCCAAATTATCTCAGACTCACTCAGAATGAAATTAAATACCGAAAGAATGGAAAAGAACCAATTATTTAAATCAATGCAAACGAAAAATATCTTACGCAACGTCTAGCGCTGTCTTTTAAAAACACATTTATTTATTTGTATTTATAATGACGGCGCTTATCCACAGCAGACAACCGATTTATTATCTATGGCTAGAAAGTAAAGACATTAATATCTATGAACAACCTATGACGTCATTGGTCAGAGCCGACGGATTGTATCCCGTTCGTCAGTTGGCCCATGAACTGGATGGTGTTCTGTTATATTCAACTGCAATACCGCTCTAGCAAGCCACCTGCTACCATAGCCTGGGCGTAGTCGTCAAGGAATAAGTTTATGTCCGTACAGAAAGACTTCTTTAAGACAAACTTAAAACAGAAGTTTCTTATCTGACATCGAAAACGATAGTATACCTCCAACAACGTTTGAGCTATATTTGTACACCGTACAAATCGATGGCATACGTTCCATTTTTGTTTCAATTTCATTGATTTCCAAAATTCATGTCCAATATATACATGAACTCTTTGTGGCTTTTTGTACAAGAAATTGCAATTCTGTTTTGAACCACAGTCAAGGATCAATTTCCCCATATCGTGTGTTAGAATCATAGAGTAAATATCTCTGTAGTGAGCATTCACATGCATAGAATAGATTTTGTGTTGTCAACATACATTGCCGGCCTGATCACGTGTTCTCGGGACGTCGTGTGTTTGTCCGTATAGCACCTTGTATATTTCGAATGTCACTACATCCCTAGTACAGACGGATTCTTTTCGTACGTGTCATGGATTATTTATATATGTTGCGCAGACATTTTAACACTATCCATTTGATACTTATGATACGGTACTTTATAGTGTTACAGAGCCTGACGTATATTTTTGCAGTGATAATCTTGCAAAACGACTTCACAGCACGGTAGTACTTTTGCAAGTGTCCGAAAAACACTGAATTTGCCACACATTAGCGATTATATACCTGCTAATTCGTCCTTTTTTCTGCTATTTCTGCGTATTTATTTACACGTTTTTGCGACCTAAAGCACAATTTTTCTTACTGGTGACACTTTGAAGTGTTTATTTAACGCATTTTACGTACTTGCTCCCAGTTTATTAAATAAATAGTAGACTGAGTAAGGAGGAGGAAAAGAGGCGATCGGAGAATAAATGTACTGTAAAGCAAATACAGTTTGTCATGTAACAGTCAACCCATATAACACCATTAAGGGAAGTGGAAAGTGACACAAATGAAAGAGTTTGGGGACATGTATACTAACATATTACGCTTCTTAATCCAATGGTGAAGAAAATAAATTGAAGGCAAAATACACCAAAGAAGATGAATGTGTACTTTGATTAGTTACACTATTGTGTTTTTTATTTGATTTGTGCAGAAAATGTGTTTAAGCTGAATGCAGAAATTGGTAGTAGGTGCTGTGGAAAATTAAAAATAGTTGGTATAGCATCTACCTTCAGCCACACACGTCCAAATTTTTCTCTGTCCAAACATTCCTCTTCAAAGTGTTTTGAACATACTTTGGAATATTTTGTGGGGACAAAATTACTCCTCCTCATTTTCTGGAGCCACATCTTTACTCATTGTTCATTCTTCGCGAAACTAAAATATAAATCGCACGTAATCATTCTCCATGTCCTAGACACACTTAACATGGTATCCTACTGTAACTTTATAGTAAACAAAAAGGTTTGGACACACACATTATACGAAGACAATTACAGACTCCCACTCTACTGAATTTATCTGTCTCCCGTCTTTCAAATCTATATACATAACCGACAAGTCACTGATAAATGCCTGGAGGATAGTATTTGCTGGAACAACTAGCCATTCCCTTTCCTGTTCCACTAGCAAATTTACGAGAGGAAGCGATTGTTTGTAAGCTTTTGTACGAGCCGTAATATTTATTATATAATCATAAAATCGTAGAAAAATAGGTCTACAGAATCAAGCCTTCATTATAATGCGTCTCGATATTTTTAAACATAGTACCCATAAAAAGTTACTATCCCTCCTTTCACATATTTTTCTTTGCATCTCTAGCAACAACAGTAATTCACCATCGCTATTACACTATCAACAAACGGTGAAAACACAACAAAAACTCTTGATATTATAAACTTCAAACTCTGAGGAAAGCACTCACGCACAGCGAAGTCCAGAAAACACGCGACAATCCTGGTTTAATGTTGACAACATGCGCAGAACGCAATGCTCACTCCAGAGATATTTGCTCTATGGTTAGAATGGTGAACATTCTGAATTACATTTGGTTTGTCTGTTATTGGGAGGGTACCAACATCTCTGACCTGTCATAAAATTAAATGCGATGACTACTAAGCGCTGAATGACATTTTAAAAACTGCTTCAGTGAGTTAACTCAGAGTCGTATTAGACAGTTCATTAGGACAAAACGACATTGTTTAGGGATTTTATGCACTAGCTTTAAGATTTTTTTTTCGTTCCTGCTAAGAAACTATGAATACTTGACCCTAAATGCGAAACAGCAGAACCAAAGCGACTGATAAACATTACATCACATTTCTGTATAACTGCGATGTAGCATATGTGAGTTTCGACTGCAGCGTCCAGGTAGGACCTACTTAGCATAATATCATATTCCTGCTTCTAGACACTGTGCGCATTAGCTACAAAAGAAGTAAAATTGAAGCAAGCCCGAACATGTCAAGTCATGGTATATTTGTATAACAGTACAGCCTTACTTTTGAAATCGAGAGAGGTAGGCCAGTGGTTAAGCCACAGGGTGGAGTTTAAATTGGCGTCAGGCCATCAAGATTTCGATTTCCCGTTGTTACCCTAAACTGGTTAGGGATATTTTAGGGATGATTTCTTTGAAACGGACACACCTGATTTCCTTTTCCAGTGCGAAACTGCATTCCGTCTCAAGGACGTAGCCTTTGACGGGATGTTAAAAACCTATTCTACCTTCATTTGTCAAATGAGCAACATTAGTTGAATTTCAGTTATGGGATCACTTATATGTGTATATCTCTAGGCAGTGCATAACTCTACCGGTTCCTACTAAATTAGCAATAAACCGATACTGCTACTCCTGCCGCGCGACCGCTAGGGTCGCAGGTTCGAATCCTGCCTCGGGCATGGATGTGTGTGATGTCCGTAGGTTAGTTAGGTTTAAGTAGTTCTAAGTTCTAGGGGACTGTTGACCCCAGATGCTAAGTCCCATAGTGCTCAGAGCCATTTGAACCCGTTGTTACTCCTGTGAAAGTACACTTATTTGTCCGTGATCGTGCTAATGGAAAGTTAACTTATTGTTTTCGTTTCTCTAAGGATTTCTGCTGAAATGAAGCAAAAGCAGAAGAAACGGCAATCGAACCAAGGTTCTATTAGTAATCGGATTAACTTTAATTACGTAAAAAGAAACGGTCGCCAACCTAATTATTCACAGTTGTATGAAATACTAGCACGGTTCGTAAAGAAAGTTAACTATTGAGACTGACTTTGCTTGATACTCAAATTCTGTTTTTCTGATAATATATAAGGCAGTAGCGTAATTTAGCAAGTAATATACCAGTGGTTTGACACGAACTACAAAAGAGGTATATTAATATGTTGAGGTAACAAATGGCTCTCAATAATGTTTACTAACTGTACATTACAGTAAGAAGCTAATGATCGTTATAGATAGATGATTACTAACGAAGGAGTACTATTAACTTGGAAAAGGGGTTCTACTGTAAGTTTAGTTAGTGGAAATTAGTACCACTGAAATTGTTTTCAAGTAATTGTATCTTTTGTAGTGGTTTTTACTTGTATTCTCAAGAAGCATTCACTCTCTTATACTATTTACCTCAGATGGAGCATGTGATAACTGAATCGAGTTGTAGCTGTTCCCTTACTCTACTATGCACAAGTGCACAAGTTATAGGAATGAAAGTTGTATTTCTTGAGTACCGTTATTGTAATATGATATTTAAATCTGGCTCAACTATTACTGTGCGGATCCAGAAACTAGTCTATCAGTAGACTAGGATCTGAGCTGAATATTTTAGTCACAATACAATAGTAGAAAAATGTTAACAACGTAACACATGAAATTATAAACAGCGTCATTGCAATAAGAAGAATCTTCAAACTGAATACTTCAAATCTTCTCTTAGTAACTGTACTTTGATAAAGCTTTCAAGTATCCTGTTATGACAAATACGTGGAGTACTTCAAAACTTACGCTCAGTGATAAATTATGAAGTTTACTACTTCACAAAGTTTGTTACTATAGCGAAAGTTTACTGAAATGACTGCTAGGTCAGCGACTGAGGTTAAAATACGGATACTCAAACAAAGTTTACAGATCACAAATTCATTATTGATAAAAGAAACCGCATAACTGGTCCATGCAATTATGCAGCACACAACTGGTGATTTGAGATGAGGATGGTGGCAACGTCGGCATTCAAAATAGGCGGCAAAAGTATCCATAGCTCTTGCTGCGTAACAACACTGGTGCCCAAAATTAAAACAACAAACGGAGATTTTGCAAGGTTGCGTCTATTTTGCCACGAAACAGTATCAGCAGCTGACAGTAAAGGAGAAATAATGTAAAGAATATAGCACATAAATAACTGCTATATGCGTAACGTTAGACAAAAATATTCTTCGTTTTTTTCAACGTAACGGATTTGTACACACATTCCGACAACTGGTTAATGTGCTCAGTATGGGGTGTGGCCACATCTGGCAGCTACACAGACCCGAAATGACGCGGCATGCTGTGAATTATGTCATCAATCTTATGTTGAGGCGAAACGTCCATTCTTCCTGCAGAGTTGCTTCCAAGTCTTGGGAGTGGTTGGGGGACGCTGACGTGATGCAACCTGTCTCCCTAGTGCATCCCAGACATGCTCAGTCGGTTTCAAATCGGGAGAGCGAGCACACGACGCCATGCGTGCAACATTTCCCGTTTCCAAGAAAACATCAACCACCCGTTCTCTATGATGTCGGGCATTATCGTCCATCGGTAAGAAGTCTGGGTTCACACCACCTCGCAACCACCGCACATGAGGTCCCCAGATCACGTCACTATATCAGACAGCAGTTAAACCTACCCGATTCACCCGTACGATTTCGTAAAGAGGTGTTCGAGTGCTCCACATAATCCTTGTCCACACCATTAGGGATCCCCCTCGATATCGCACTCTTTCCATAATGCTTGGGTCCCGAAATCATGTTCACGTTCATTCCAGATGAGAATGCTTGGAGAACCACTCTCCAGACCAAACCTGGATTTATCTGTGAAAAGAACATTGGCCCCCTGTTCGACGTCCACGTGGTATGTTGACGACTCCACTCTAGAAGTTTCCTTCTGTGAAAAAGCGTCGGAGATACACATACAGCAGGTTTTCGACAGTAAACGCCACTCTGCCGAAGCCTTTTATCACCGTTTGTCTCGATACAATATGTCCAGTGGATGTTGCGAGGTCTAATGCCAATTACCGTGAAGTACTAAGGCGGTACTGTCGTGCCCTTACAGCCAAATAACACTCCTCTCTTTCTGATATCACACATGGTCGGCCCTACCCTGGTCTTTGGGATACTGTTTCGGTCTCTATAAATTGTCGCCACATCCGAGAAACAACAGAACGATTCACATTAAGCCATCGGGCCACATCAGTTTGCAACTGTCGTGCTCCCATTCTTCTTGTGGCCCTCTACAGCAGAAAGTGTGGTAGGCGCCTTCTTTGTGCCATACCGCCCCGTCTGTGACTGTATACACAGCGATTGTGGACGTGGGACAACCCGGCGCATACCACCCTGTTTGAGGGGAGCCCTGAGGCATCACTACTGTGGTTGTCCGTTGACAGGAACGCCACCTTCCGTGCAGAACGCGATTGCACAAATATCTGTTGACAGTTTGTATGATTATATCGGGGCGATTTCATCTCAAATCATACAAGTCGAGAGTGAATGTGTAACATCACTATTTCAAGGTTTGCTGAAAAAAAAATATATGTTGAACTTCCATATGCTACCTCTTCTTTACCACAATATTTCTACTTTCTGATCATTTGTTAAAACTCTTCAGACCTCTCTAAATGAGAGTATTTGTGAAAATGTTGTGACAAAAGGGAAAATTGAACAATTGTAATAAAGAAACCAAAAGTGATAGAGATCTGAATTAGTTTTCAATAAATACTTTGTTCCCAATACTATGAGACATGTATACACATTTCTGAGCTTTTTTTCATTTTTTCTTATTTTTGTAATAATGAACTATAAAGATTTGTAACTTTTTGAGAATTTGAAAATTATGTTTTGAAAATATGAATAGTCACAGGATGTTAACTGTCTTGAAAAATGGTAAAGTGGAAAGACTGCTAACTGTCAGCTATGATATTAATGCATGAAATTCTTAAACTGTCAAAATATTTGTAGATAATGATGAAAGAATTTCAATTTTTTTGTTATTTATAACACATTTTCTCCAAAAACCCCATCCTAAATGTTCTAAAAATTCACGGTACGTTAGTTGTTCGTTGTACTTACGGAATGTACAATTGGAGTGGGCAATACTTGTCGTATAAAATATGAAAAGTTTTTTTTAGGTAGACACAGCTCTACTCTCTAGGCCAAAAATCATGGACACTTAAATATTTAAATTGGCCGCTGATTTTAGGTAAATGTCATGCATAACTGGCATTTCTGATTCAAAATAATTATTTTACAACATTATAACTTAGTAGGAAAACAATTCATAATTTTGCTCGTAAGCATTTTATTACAAAAATGAGACTTAGCATATAATGCCCATTTTTCTTTTTATGATATTATTCACAAATTATTATTGTCTTCTGTCCTGATTTTACTTCTTCATGACGTTCCATGAATTAAAATTGCCAACAGTGTAACAAGCGACATAGCACCATTGGAAAGAGTTAATTTGTTTTTCCATCTGCTTCTCAGTGAACTTGTACAGCCAAGTTGAATTTGCACACGGACAAGGATGATCTAACAAGAGCATTAACTGGGAAATGGGAACTGCACACTGGTCATTTGATGATGGCCATTTGGAAGCATTAGCAGGACCATGAGGTGTCATAAAGGAGACGGTTTTATCTTGCAGCTCATGAGACACACTTAATTTGTCCCACCCACCACTGATTGTCATACACACGAGAAATGAAGTGGCTCACTACAAAGTCTTGTATATTGTAGTCTGTGCAATTCACACACAGTAAAAGGCTGCATTTCATGGAGAACCGTTCTTGGAATGTATGCACCACTCCAGGGGCAGGGTGTAACCCAGTATTGGCTTGACTGAATTTCTACCACAGGCTTTATAGCACACACTCTTCTCTCTTTCTGTGAATGGAATTCCCTTAATGTACTTTCATTAAGAATTATGACTTCTACGTTTGTCACTAATGTTAATATGGTGTGTACAAATCCAATAGCATCTCTTATAGCATCAACAACTTCATGCTGAAGATTAAATCTTGTTGCAAGGTTTTTACAGAGGCCTCCTACCCCATCACACACACTTTTTTCGTGACCTGTTGTTGAAAATATGCATTTCTTTTTGTCTTAATTCCTGCACTACAGTGTTGGAAAATGAGATGCTGCACCATCATTCACGCACACGTGTTTAGGAAATGCATGGCCTCTAGATGCTGTGTCATCAGTTACCATGCTGTCAGCGTAGTACGCATATGCACTGTCGTGAATGAGATCGTCACTGACAATAGCAAAACAGTGCGATGTTCCAAGGAAATGAGCAACACATTTGAATGTTGATACCTGTGATGAGTGCCAGTGGTAACTTTGAATTTCGTTCTGCGGAGAAACAGACCAGTTCTCAGCAAAGTCGAAATGAAGAACAAATGTGTCAGTATTCTGGGATGTGGCTGATTTTACTTCTGCTATGGCCTGTCTCTGAAACCTCCGAATATGATGGTGAGCTGTTCCTTTCATGACCCAATGCTTAATCTCTGTAACAAACTTCTCTGGCTCTACTGTCTTCTTTACGTACTCTCTCTCCTCCCCCCCCCCCCCCCCCCGCCCCCCACAATGCATAGGTTACGTCACTGTCAGTATCCTGATGATGTAATGCTTCAACAGTCATCACTTCGGCATCAAAACACATTTCACACTGCTGCAACGAACTTTTATCTTGCTGTTTCTGACATATACACAAAATCATCAGGTCTATCTCTGTGTACTTGTTTCCTGTGACACTGCTTATGGCGAAACAAACAAGTTACATGTCCATACTTCCTTCACTGTCTGGTCATAAGGAATAGAATTTTGTGAGACCAATTATTAATTTCTGGTTCTCCTTTTTCACTAGAAGATATGCTTCCCTTATTGATCTTGTCATATATCTTTCTGTCGTTTTAACAGTTTCGCCATTTTCACTAACAGAGATAATATCAGCCTGGTTGGGACTTTGCCTGCTGCAGTCTTTGACATCATTTAGGTAATATTCCAGATCAACAGTAAGCGTATCATCTTGCAGCGGATGCCCACAGTAAGAATCTGGGCATGCCCAAATACCTTTCTCATTCTTTATTTTACAAGCTACTGAAATCAAATAATGTGAGGAAGATGGTATGTATTTCTGTATCTGGTGCTACCTGCTATCGGTGTCAGTAACTGTACCTTTCAGTATAGGTGGCGACTGAGATAGCAACATTTAGGTTTTGAAAGCATACATCACATTTCGTGCACATTTCACTATCTTCAGGTTCTGTAGCAAGTGCATCCACATTATACACTTCACAAAGTTTTGAAGATGATGCTTGTTTCATTTTCTACCACTTTTCGTTTTATATACGTTCTCTTCTTGTGCTTCCTACCTTTCTTGAACGTTTAAGGGGGGATATAGTAGGGACTGCAGCAGAAATGCTAACATTCAGTGCATCAATAACTTCACTTCCAGGAATATAATCATCTGCACTGTCTTCTTCAGTTTCACATTCGGATGATGGTGATCTTTCCGGTGCTTCTTGTGGTGGGTGTAGCAATTCCTGCACAATGGATGCGAAGCGTATATCGTTACTTGAGGACCAAGATATTTCGGCCGGCCGCGGAGGCCGAGCAGCTCTAGGCGCTTCAGTCCGGAATGTGTGTGATGTCCTTAGGTTAGTTAGGTTTAAGTAGTTCTCAGTTCTAGGGGACTGATGACCTCAGACGTTAAGTCCCATAGTGCTCAGATCCATTTGAACCAAGATATTTCTGCAATACCTCTGACACATTTCCAACAACTGTGAAGTGTTTTTCACTTTTCTGAAACACCACCTTCTTGTGTCTTTTTTCATAGTCCACACGCCTCACTCTTTCACTACTGAATTTCCTCACTGACATCGTATTTAACAAAAAATTCAAACCAAACACAAAACTCGATGCAGAATGATTTATGTACAAGTTCTCACTCGTTTGTTATAAACAGAAAAGCGCTGGAAACAGTGTTGGCATCATGCATATTTTACCCTAGAAATTCAGCGATGCGAAATATGCAGAACGTTGAAAAATTGTTAACACTTTACACAGAAAAATATTGCACACTTTGTTTGCACTGGCTACTAACATATTAACCAAACAATATTTTGTGCAATTCTCGAATGTTTTCCGATGGGGATTTTCGATGTTGTTGTTTTTGGATTGTGGAGCGCTCAACTGCGCTGTTATCAGCCCCCGTACAAATTCCCAGCCTTTGCTCAGTCCAGTGTCGCCACTTGCATGAATGATGATGAAATGATGAGGACACCGCAAACACCCATTCACATAGGCAGGTGAAAATCCCTGACCCCGCCGGGAATCGAACCCGGGACCACGTGCTCGGGAAGCGAGAACGCGACCGCGAGACCACGAGCTGCGGACAGGGATTTTCGAGTAAATAATTCGTAAAAACCCGTAAAAATGCTATTTTTTACATATTTATTTATAAACATTTATATAATACAGATAGCTGGAGCAGAGAAGATACTGTTTATAATTACATTATTAGTATCTGTTAACAGGATAGAAAAGATAGCGTTCTGTGACTTTCTGTGGAAAAATTACCTTAAATTTCATATTTTCATCTTAAATTTGTAAGTTAAAGGGAGCCCATGAATGCGCGAGTGTCAATTAAATTTCAACACACTAAGATGGAGCTTTAACGCATAACATCTGCCGGGTCTCCAATACTTCTGGTTTATTAGTTATATCTTTTTGTTCTGTGCTGTTTTAAGAGTTATTTACAAAATACACATGTTTCAAAGGGACGTACCATTTACAGAAATTAAGATAAAATGAAAATACTTTGTTTCTTAACACTTATGTTATACAGGTCTATTGTATGTTTCTTCCAGAGAAATTTATGACCACGAGTTGATATGACCTATATGATTTGAGCTGAAACCACCCACCGGGAACTGGACACAAGAAGAGAAAATAGTGTAGCCCTTAAAATTCTCTTCTTAGCGTCGGATTTTCGTAGCACATAGCCATCCAAAGTATGCCATGAATAATAACGCAAATTACGTCCACATCCAAGGCTTTATCGTATAATATTACAGTTATTCTCGCCTCATTCAGTTCACAAGATGCACACACTCTGCTACTAGCCACCGACTGACTCATGCCACAAAGTAGCTTTGCAGTGTGACCGCCAGATCCACCTTTTCTATTCCCGCCAAGCCATTTTCGTTGCAGAAAGGCTTGCCTGCATGTTTCACATGTTTACAAACCTACATGCCCTATGCATGAACAAGTAAAGTTTTAACATTTACATTCTATGGCAGCACATTACTTTTGAAATTGCATCCTTAGATTAAGTACATAAATTATCACAAATAATGTGTATAACATTTACAAGGATGTTACATCAAAGAGACATTCGAGAAAACCTTCGTTATATAACTTAGATATTCACCAAATGTGGACTTATTTATAATTTCAACCATTGAAGGGATGAAATGGGTAGTCCAATATTGTTTGGGGTGCATACATGGACTTCCAATTGTCCAGTTACAGATCCTGTCCGACGAAGGCGTTATGCAGCTTGCGTTATGGACCCTGTACGAAGTTAATGTCTTCGGAAGAAGTACTACAAGGAACAAATTATTATTATTGGACTTCTCAAGCAAAAACTATATACAACTTACAGCTTTGTAGCTTTTGAAAATATGGTTCACAAATAATGCAAAATCACGCTCTCGTAAGGTTTCTGATGGATTTGAAAATACAACCTACAAAAAAAGCACTCTAGTAAGTTTACCTTCAAGAACGTGGTGGTGTAGAGCACATAAGAAGCAGCCGTTGAATAAATGTGTGTTTTAATTCAAGAAAGCAACCTCAGCATTAGATGGTCGTGCTCTAAAAGAGTATGGCTGGCCATAACAAAGCAGGTCAGAAGCTTTGGAAAACAGACAGTACAAGGCGAGAAACTAACTGTACTGGACTACCGTGAGAGTTACTGTTGAGTAACATTGAAGGTATATTAATAAGACTAAATTCGGCTTACGATTAAGTGTAGAGATACATGGGGGACGAACTATCTTTTTAGATGTTGCAGCTGGCACCGGTAAAACCTAAATCATCAACTTACTCTAAGCAAGGAGTAGTAAAGGCATCGCCATATCTGTTGCTTCTTCTGGGAATGAGCGTTGGAAGCAATATGAGCATCTCATAACGCTGTCCTGCACATTTTCTACTAAAGATTGTTTGCTGTTGCCGTCCTCTGGCCTACTAGAAAGTGTAATGTGTGCATCTGTTTAGTAGTACCGGTATAAATTTTAAGGATTCTGTCTGTATTTTTTACGCTGTATACTGAGACCCACATTGTTTACATTAGAGTCATTAACATTTCCCCCGCCCCCTCACCCACCCCTCACCAGTCAATAACAATGTAGAATTAAAATGAGGCAGTCAATCAGAATGAAGTTTCAATAAATAAATAAAATAAATTTTAAAAATTGAAAGATGGCGCAATTACCACAGTTGTGCGTTGAACCTCCTCCCCTTACCCGCTTCTTAAGTCAGGGACAATGTAATACTACATTAATGTGCACTGTGGCACTTGAGAAGCATTACAGATGTGCAAAATAATTGATTTCAAGTCCAGTTGTGTCTTAAGACAAGTGTGGTACAACAACTGAAATTTAGACGTTCACAAGTGCAGCCATCTCTTGGTGGGGAAAGCAACAGGAATAGAAAGGAGCAGTTCGTTTTATTTCACGTTTCGAAGTTTTGCAGAAAATTCTTTAATGTAAAACTCACCTTTCGCAGTTATATATTATTGGTTCGTTAATTACAATGCAAAGGCAAACGTTGGTTTCTAACTGTTTATGGAGGGTACGTTTCATGCCCGTTTACGTGCTTCAAAGCGAATGATATGTAGTTTACTATGAAATTTACAGATGTGACTTGGCGGGACAATCTACAAACTTTTTTTGTAGTCAAGAATGAAAATACTATTTTTCTAAACAGAGGTCTTTTTATGTAATTTATATGGACAGTAAACGTTTTTTAATTGAGTGTGTGCTTTGCTGACGTATTTTAAATGTGTAAAGGCGCAAACGTAATTTATAAATATAATTCTGATCTCTTTTTGAGCACAGCAAAGGTGGGGCTAAATTGTGAGTAGCTGTTAGCCAAAATGATTTCTGCTGAGTCAAATAAGTCCATACCTGCCAAAGATGCTGGTAAAAATCACATCACTCTCATTCTTTTCATTCTTCATTACGCCATGCGTGTCTGGTTTCCTGCAAAGTCCAAACTTCACAAACCATAACACTGCTCACCTTGTCTCCATATGCTGCATTTAGCTTCCAATGGAGCTGTTCCACACACAATTGCTGGATGACTTTTTAAGAGAGATAGCATGTGTTAGGACTACAGATTTTGACAGTTTAAACACAGAGGCGTGTGTGTGTGTGTTTGTCTGTGTGTGTGGGGGGGGAGGGGGGGGCGGGTGCGTGTGTGTGCGTGCGCACATAATTCAGAGGTCGCTAATTTACGTAAATATCTTTGAGTATCAGGAAAATGATGCAACTTGGCGCCATTTTACACCTCATTTTAATATTGCATTGATTAAATACAGAGGTATGTATGTATGCAGCTCGCCCGGTTAGCCGTGGGTCTAACGCGCTGCTTTCCGGGCGGGAAGGCCTGCCGGTCCCCGGCACGAATCCGCCTGGCGAATTAGTGTCGAGGTCCGGTGTGCTGGCCAGTCTGTGGATGGTTTTTAAGGCTGTTTTCCATCTGCCTCGGCGAATGCTGGCTGGTTCCCCTAATTCCGCCTCAATTACACTACGTCGGCGATTGCTGCACAAACAGTTTCTTCACGTTGTGTACACCATAATTACTCTACCACGCAAACATTTGGGTTACACTCGTCTGGTGTGAGACATTCCTGGGAGGCGGGGGTCCACTGCGGGCCGAACCGCACAATAAACCTGGGTTCAGTGTGGTGCGGCGGTGGGGTGAATGGGCTGCTGGCTATGGCGAGTACCACTGCTGGCTACGGCGAGTTCAAATGGTTAAAATGGCTCTGAGCACTATGGGACTTAACATCTGTGGTCATCAGTCCCCTAGAACTTAGAACTACTTAAACCTAACTAACCTAAGGACATCACACACATCCATGCCCGAGGCAGGATTCGAACCTGCGACCGTAGCAGTCGCGCGATTCCGGACTGAGCGCCTGCTATGGCGGGGACGAAGCTTCTCCGTCGTTTCTAGGTCCCCAGTTCCATACAATGCAACACAATGTATGTATGCACAAATATGTTTGCCTTTCACCGATGTAATGCAACTTGCTGCCGTTTTACACGTTCTTTTAATATTACACTGATACTGGCTACAGTGGAGGGGAGGGGATGGAGTACAAGATACTACTGGGGTAGTTTCAGGACCTTGGATTTTTTAAAATTTATTTTATTTCTATATTGAAACTACATTCTGATTGGCCGCCTCATTTTAGCACTACGTTGTGATTGGCTGGAGAGGAATGAGTTAGGATAGTTGAGCTTGCGCATGGTGATGATGAAGTTGATGATACGTCATAGAAGGGGTGGCTTCGACACAAACAAAACAGAGTCGTTCTAGGTTGTACCACTTGCATTGTGTGGATGTTAGTGATGAGTATTTTTCCAGCAAGTGTTTTGGTTATGGATAGGTACCTAATTAAATAAAGGGAGAGGCTGAGACTGGGTACTGAAATATGGACTACTGTCTAATATACAAAGAAGGCTTCGATCTTAGCGCTTCCATCCGACGACGGAAGCGCAGCCAAAATATAAACACTTTTTATCTGCTTAAGAGTCACCGTAGTATTTTGACATAAACTCTGGTGATTACCAATTTTCATTATTACCTCACTTTCTTTCCCCGCCAGTTACTGGTAATTACATTTTCTTCTATCGTCAAGATTCAAACCAGATACTTCGTGCTCGTTCGCCACCATAGTAGTAATATCGGATACAGAAGCGGATAGCTATCCATTATCTACGTGAAATAGGGTAAGTCACCCCGCAGTTCGAATTGCACGTTGAACATTCATCTTCTAGTCTTTTTTCACATAGCATATAAATTTCTGTTACAGAACGGCACAATGTACTGATAAGTAAAGTAGATGTGTGGTCAGAGTGAGTGGAGTACGAAGACATTACTGTAGTTAGGCAAAAGAAAAATAGATTTTACTTTTGGCACCATCACGCATCTAGGTCGAAGATTTTCTATAATTAAATGTAGAAACAAACATACTTGCTATTTTAAATACGAAAAAGGAAAAGAAATAACATTTGTTTCCAATTTAAAGCAAGGTAAAGATGTTCAAAGATAGAGTTTGGCCTCTCGTCATGTAAACATTATTACATCTCCGAGTGGTTGGACAAAGATGAGGAAGAAAGTTGCTAGTGACATAATTAAAGGCAATGTTCTGGGGTTCGTCTACCATCATTTAGAGTGAGATGGTAGAATGGTAAGTCACTGGTCTCGTATTTGGGAGAACGATGGTTCAAATCCCCGTCCGGTCATAGTGATTGAAGTGTTCCATGGTTTCCCTAAATCACTTAATACAAGTGCTGGGAGGGGTTCTTTGCAAGAGCACAGCCGATTTCATCCCAAAATCTATCCTTAAGAACCTCGTCGGCGGCGGTACGTTGAATCTTAACCTCCCCTCTTTTCCTTTCCAGAATTGAAGGAAAATAACGTGAGGCTCAAATCCTGAAGGTCAGACGGTGATTTAAACCCCGCTGCTCTCAAGTATGAGCCCATTGCCTTAACTAGTGAGTGGCTCTGTTCAATTCTAAAGATGAGTTGAAAGAGCCCTTTCAAAACTCCCGTCGCGAGAAATGAACGTAGAATTGGAAACCAGCTAAAGAAATGACCGTCACATGTAGAAAATCTATGATTACACCGCTTGACAGTTATTTTTCTTCTTTGTGTTTCAGAATGAATTCACCGCGAACAACAACTTCGTCAGCTTGTGAGTGTAATGTAAGGTACGTAATCCACACACAGAGTAATAATTTTCTACAACACTCCTCTGACGCTTTGTGGATATTAATTAATACCTCTTACGCATGAGAAAAATAATGGCTCGACAATTTGTGAAAGTATCTGTTTCTTTTACAAATTTCTATAGAATCAGCAGTGGGATAATTAACTTATTTGCCAAACTCTACTTTTGTTGTATTTTCTCAGAAAAACTGTATTTAAATTATTTGCTTTGTCTACTGTGTGGCCGGAGGGTGTGACGGAGCGGTTCTAGGCGCTACAGTCTGAAACCGCGCGACCGCTACGGTCGCAGGTTCGAATCCTGCCTCGGGCATGGATGTGTGTGATGTCCTTAGGCTAGTTAGGTTTAATTAGTTCTAAGTTCTAGGGGACTGATGACCTCAGAAGTTTAGTCCCTTAGTGCTCAGAGCCATTTGAACCATTTTTTTTCTACTGTGTGTGATAGTAGATAACTGCGTCAAACCATGAAATGACTTTACTGTCTTATGCAAGTGCAGGCAGCATAAAAAGTATTTGGACACTTATGCATTGTGAATCAGATCGTTTCAAGAAATAAATAATACTAAAAAAACGTTTGCATATAAAATCATAGATGCTGTAAGATTAATTTCTTTCATTTCTTCTTCTTGTGGCTTCACAACCCTGAGTGGGCTTTTGCTTTCTTAACAGTTTCCTTTCATTCTAACCTCTCGTTTACTTCCATTCTCCGTCCTCTGATTCCTAGGATTCGGATGTTTTCTACCACTTCGTCCACCCATCGCTTAGGTGATCTTCCTTTTAAACTTAGCCCTCTCGGTTTCCGCTGGAAGACCTTCTTTTTAGTTCTTGTGTCCTCCATCCTTAGGACATGTCCTACAAGGCTAATTGATTTACTTTTAATTAGCCTTACAAAATCAGCTCTTTGTATGAGATTGTTCAACTCGTAATTGGTCGTTGCTCTCGAGGTACCATCATAATTTCTGATCCCTCCATAAATTTTCCGTAGTATTCTTCATTCAAATACTCTGAGTTATTGTTCATCAGTACTGGTTAGCGTCTGTGCTTCACATTCATATGTAACGTAACCACTGGCCTTATCATAACCTGGCCGAGCGCTTCTAGGCGCTATAGTCTGGAACCGCGCGACCGCTACGGTCGCAGGTTCGAATCCTGCCTCGGGCATGGATGTGTGTGATGTCCTTAGGTTAGTTAGGTTTAAGTAGTTCTAAATTCTAGGGGACTGATGACCTTAGAAGTTAAGTCCCGTAGTGCTCAGAGCCATTTCAACCAACTTATCATAACCTTATTCATTCTGAGCTGTCGGTTTACCATCCTAGTTGTCACTAACTTTTTAAAAGGTTGATAACACCTATTACAACTTAAAGTGCTATCTTAACTTTTTAAATGTTTGATAGCTTTTTAAATGTGTGATTACACCTACTACCACTTAAAATGCGGGCTTTTATTTCAATATACATGGAATCTGCTTTATTAATGTTAGCCCCTAGGTATTCAAAATCCTGCACATGCGGAAATTAAAACCTGCTGCTGACAAAGCATCTAGGTTATTGTCCCCTGTTCTATGGAATTTCGGATACTTAAATTGGATTCGTTGATTTCCAGTCCCCTATGACGTGCGGCTTCTTACAGTTCCACCACTACTCTCTCCAATAATGATATCATTGCTTCACTAATAATTGCAACGTCATCAGCATATGCAGCAAACTACATGATTCTTATGCCTACACTATGTGATCAAAAGTATCCGGACACCCCCAAAAACATATGTTTTTCATATTCGGTGCATTGTGCTGCCACCTGCTGCCAGGTACTCCATATTAGCGACCTCAGTAGTCATTAAACACCGTGAGAGACCAGAATGGGGCGCCGACATTTGAAGAGGACCGTTATGTTTAATAGGCAGACTTCTATCCAGACCATCGCACAGAAATTCCAAACTGCATCAGGATCCACCGCAAGTACTATGACAGTTAGGCGGGAGGTGAGAAAACTTGGATTTCATGGTCGAACGACTACTCATAAGCCACACATGACGCCTGTAAATGCCAAACGGCGCCTCGCTTGGTGTAAGGAGCGTAAACATTGGACGATTGAACAGTGGAAAAACATTGTGTGGAGTGACGAATCACGATACATAATGTGGCTATCCGATTGCAGGGTGTGGGTATTGCGAATGCCTGGCGAACGTCATCTGCCAGCGTGTATAGTACCAAGGCGGTGGTGTTACCATGTGGTGTTGTTTTTCATGGAGGGGGCTTGCACCCCTTGTTGTTTTGCGTGGCACCATCACAGGACAGGCCTACAATGATGTTTTAAGCACCTTCATGCTTCCAATGTAGAAGAGCAATTCGGAGATGACGATTGCATCTTTCAACACGATCGAGCACCTGTTCGTAATGCACGGCCTGTGGCGGAGTGGTTACACAACAATGACATCCCTGTAATGGACTTGCCTGCACAGAGTCCTGACCTGAATCTTACAGAACACCTTTGGGATTTTTTGGAACGCCGACTACGTGCCAGGCCTCACCGACCGACATCGATACCTCTCCTCAGTACAGCACTCCGTGAAGAATGGGCTGCCATTCCCCAAGAAACCTTCCAGCAGCTGATTGAACGTATGCCTGCGAGAGTAAAAGCTGTCATCAAGCTAAGCGTGGGCCAACACGATACTGAATTCCAGCTTTACCGATGGAGGGCGCCACGAGCTTGTAAGTCATTTTCAGCCAGGTGTCCGGATACTTTTGATCGCATAGTTTATATGTCCACGTATTTGCAGTTTTCGTATATTTGCTTCTAAGGTCAAATTGAAAAGCATTGTGGAAGCAGCATCACCTTCTCTAACTCCTTTGTTGATACTGAAACAGTTGGTTAATTCCCCACCCACTCTCACTAGTGCTTTGGAACCTTCCAAAGTTGCCTTGATAACAGAAATATATTTGGCTGGTATGCCAAGCAGTTTTATATCTTCTAACATCTTTTCCCTATTTTAGACTACTGAAGGTGTGGTGTCACTGCCAGACACCACACTTGCTAGGTGGTAGCTTAAATCGGCCGCGGTCCATTAGTACAGGTCGGACCCGCGTGTCGCCACTGTCAGGATCGCAGACCGAGCGCCACCACACGGCAGGTCTCGAGAGACGTACGAGAACTCGGCCCAGTTGTACGACGACGTTGCTAGCGACTATACTGACGAAGCCTTTGCTCTCATTTGCCGAGAGACAGTTAGAATAGCCTTCAGCTAAGTTAATGGCTACGACTTAGCAAGGCGCCAATTGTCACAGTGCATGTATCTTACGAGTCTCATTTGTATAGTCAAGAGATGTATCACAAGGATTGATTAAAAGTTAAGTATATTCCAAAGATACGTATTTTCTTTATAGTATTCAATACGTATCCTGTTCCAGACGTGACGCCAGTCGGCGTCTGTATACGCGTGCCTTTCGGCTTCCTCCTCAGTGTGGCGTGACTAGCTTGTTACGCCACAACAGATTGGCGACGAGGATGGGATTTCCGGCGTTTCCTAGTTCCCCTCGGACCGAATGGCCGGGTGCGGGTGGCACAGCCTCGCCTGTTGTTAGGCTCCCCACCTCATCGCATACGTCAACATGGGGTCCTCCCCGCGGCGGGCGGAAGCCTTATAACACGACCGTTCGCCGATTTGCGGGGGAGGAATGTGGTGTCACTGCCAGACACCACACTTGCTAGGTGGTAGCTTAAATCGGCCGCGGTCCATTAGTACAGGTCGGACCCGCGTGTCGCCACTGTCAGGATCGCAGACCGAGCGCCACCACACGGCAGGTCTCGAGAGACGTACGAGAACTCGGCCCAGTTGTACGACGACGTTGCTAGCGACTATACTGACGAAGCCTTTGCTCTCATTTGCCGAGAGACAGTTAGAATAGCCTTCAGCTAAGTTAATGGCTACGACTTAGCAAGGCGCCAATTGTCACAGTGCATGTATCTTACGAGTCTCATTTGTATAGTCAAGAGATGTATCACAAGGATTGATTAAAAGTTCAGTATATTCCAAAGATACGTATTTTCCTTATAGTATTCAATACGTATCCTGTTCCAGACGTGACGCCACTCGGCGTGTGTATACGCGTGCCTTTCGGCTTCCTCCTCAGTGTGGCGTGACTAGCTTGTTACGCCACAACAGAAGGTATGCTTGAAGTCCAGTAGATATTATTGAATTCTATATTATATTCATTATCTTCATATGTTTTTTCCTGTATTTGTCCCAGTACAAATATTTGGCCCACAGTTGATCCATTGGGTCCAAAGCTACACTGATAATTGCCCAATATATCTTCCACATACGGGACTAATCTATTATATAGGATTCTGGACAAAACCTTATATGCCACACATGAGTTAGAGCAACATGCCTTGTCACTTTATTTGTGTGAGCTGGATTACACCACTAACCCAATCTTCTGGGGTTTTTACATTTAGTACTACATATTACTAAGGAAGGTGCGTTGCTTTCGAAGCGCAATTATATATTTCTAGATGTCAAAAAATATTTGAATACAAAAATTTTTCAAACAGGTATTTTCTGCCTTTGAAAGATCCGTGTGGGTAACTACGATCTGTCGTGAAGATAATGTTTTCTTTTCTTACTTACATTAAAAATTAACAATACAGCATCTATCATTCTCAATATGTTCTTTTTCTTTTTTTTTTTTTTTTTTTTTTTTAGCACAACCACTCGTCTACTCGAATATTAAAATTCAGAGGAAGCAAAGTGAAAGTTTGAGGGGAGTTGGAACGCACTATCCTGACAATGTTAAATTTAGTGACTTGGCTTCCCTGTACTTCAGGAACCACTATATCCATTGACATGATACTTTTACATGACATTAAACTGTATGTTCTGAGTCTAATGAACTACAATAATTGCATTTCGCCTCTGCTTTCGGAAATTATTTTTTTAATTACACGTTTGAAATTTTGTGTACTCTTTTTGGACGTTATCCTAAATAATTTTTTTTCAATTATACATAACATTATGTTCTTCTTTTAGTTCAGTAGACTCAGGATATGTATGTTACTACTCCCTAAAAATTTGAATACTCTACTCGAAGTGGTTTCTGAGATTTAGGGAAAAAAGCAACAGAAAATCTAAAGTTTCAAAAGACTGTAACTCACTTAATATATGCTTAATTTTTTTTTATTTTTAGTTACTCAGAAGCACCCTGCACTATACTGCACATCATCCTCTTGATCTATTTCCAACTTTTTCTTCTTTTCTTTTTTCTGGACTCCTTAGTGGACAACTGTGCTGCATACTCTGCTTCATCAGTGTGAACCTTGTCCATCCGTTTAAGTTTCTGATGCAGTTTGCTCCAGGATTAATTCCCATATGCACAAGAACTTTCACCCTACCAATGTTGCCATCATCAAAACAATAACAGCATCACTGCCCCCCCCCCACCCACTTTAGTGTCTTCATTCCAACAAAAACATATTTTTGGTAATTGTAATTGCAAATACGTTTTTGATATCCATGTCTGCTGCTGGGACGCAATGTTTATAGCTGTATGAACTGTTTGGGCAATGGGCATTGCGGTAATTTCACCATGAATCAGGTCCAGTAGCCCAAAGGTGGTGTACTGGTTTTTCATCAGTTGACAGTCTGCAGAAGAAAGTAGCCCATACTGCCTGCTTCATTTTCAACAAATCCTCTGTATTATACCTAATGGCTATCCCATACTACTGCTGTAGTTCATCAATCATTTAGTCTGACAGTCTGCCTCTTATGGTTTTACCATCAGAAAATTTCTTGTCTCTCAAACGTTGTTTCAACTTCCTCAACCTGATGCCCATCCTCTTCTGGACATGAGCTTTATAACATATCAATCCACAGCATTTTATATAAAAATAACCGATTTTATTAGATCTTGAAGTAATGCACTAAAAATTTTAACATTTTCAACTGGTGTAGATTATATTCACAAAATAAAATAAAATACTTCCCATGTGACTTTATAATATATATATATATATATATATATATAGCAACCTAAGTTGAACAAAAAGGTGGACCCAAAATATCCTTGTTGCTGAAAGAAGCATCTTGACAATCAACTAAATATACTGGGGGAAACCAGAACTCAGGATTAGGGGTTAATGATTTGAGTCTTGTTAAGGTCCAATATCAGACCCATGACTTTCTAAATCTATCACTTCGTTCTGCCATTGAAAACTACATAAACTGTGTGTCAGGCCATCATAATGC
The DNA here is from genome assembly GCF_023898315.1 of Schistocerca nitens. NCBI lineage: Eukaryota > Metazoa > Arthropoda > Insecta > Orthoptera > Acrididae > Schistocerca > Schistocerca nitens. The sequence goes on along the minus strand of NC_064617.1, from coordinate 702,299,038 downwards.
TAACTCAATTTCTCAACTTCAGAGCAACCATGTATTTTTAAATACCTTCGTAGTAAAAATAATATATGTCTGTATAATGATTTACGAATACCAGTACTGATATGGACCAGAAATAGATGCTAATGTGTGATTAGTTGAGTAGTAGGGTGATGGGGCCACAACAGCAATGTTGATATCAAATTGATATGCAAATTAATTAAATTTATCCGTTAATTACCCCCAACCATGCCAACCCCCATCTCACCCCTGGACGATGTCACGTGTTTTCCTCGACCTGCACATGGGTCCCCACATCCCCCCCCCCACATGTCTCACTCCTTCCCCTCCTCCACATACCCTCTTTTTGTGTCGTCAGTTTTCTGAGTGGTTTGATGCAACCCACTACGAATTTCTCTCCTGTGCCGACCTCTTCATCTCAGAGTACCACTTGCAACCTACATCCTCAATTATCTGCTGGATGTATTCCAATCTCTGTCTTCCTGTACAGTTTTTGCCTTCTACAGCTCACTCTAGTACCATGGAAGTCAGTCCTTGATGTCTTAACAGATGTCCTATCATCCTTTCCCTTCTCTTTGTCAGTGTTTTCCACATGTTCCTTTCTTCTCTGATTCTGCGCAGAACCTTCTCATTCTGTTCCTTATCAGTCCAACTGATTTTCAACATTCGTCCGTAGCACCACACTTCAAATGCTTCGATCCTCTTCTGTTCCAGTTTTCCCACAGTCCATGTTTCACTACCATACAATGTTGTCCTCCAAACGTATATTCTCAGAAATATCTTCCTCAAATTAAGGCCTTCTCTTAACCAGGAACACCCTTTTTGCCAGTGCTAGTCTGCTTTTGATGTCCTCCTTGCTCCGTCTGTCATCGGTTATTTTGCTGCCTAGGTAGCAGAATTCCTTCACTACATTTACTTTGTGACCATCAATCCTGAGGTTAACTTTGTTACTGTTCTCATTTCTGCTATTTCTCGTTAATTTCGTCTTTTTTCGATTTACTCTCAATCAATATTCTGTACTCATTAGACTGTCCATTCCTTTCATCAGATTATGTAACTCTTCTTCACTTTCACTCAGGATAGCAATGTCATCAGCGAATCATATCTTTGATATCCTTTCACGTTTAATTTTAATTCCACTCCTGAAGCTTCCTTTTATTTCCATCACTGCGTCTTCGATGTACAGGTTGAACAGTAAGGGCGAAAGACTACATCCCTGTCTTACACCCCTTTTAATACGAGCATTTCGTTCATGGTCGTCCACTCTTGTTACTCCATTTTGGTTCTTGTACATCTTATAAATTAACCTTCTCTCCCTATAGCTTACCCCTATTTATCTCTGATTTTTGAACAACTTTTATACTGGCATTTTACATCATCATTTTACACTGTCGAACACTTTATCTAGGTCGAGAAATCCTATGAACGTGATTTGATTTTTCTTTAGTCTTGCTTCCATTATCAACCGCTACGTCAGAGTTGCCTCTCCAATGCCTTTATCTTTCCTAAAGCCAAACTGATCGTCATCTGACACATCCTCCATTTTCTTTTCCATTCTTCTGTATATTATTCTTGTCAGCAACTTGGATGCATGAGCTGTTAAGCTGATTGTGCGATAATTCTCGCACTTGTCAGCTCTTGCAGTCTTCAGAATAGTGTGGATGGGATTTTTCCGAAAGTCAAGCGCTGTATTGACAGACTCATACATGCTACACACCAACGTGAATAGTCGCCTTTCTGCCGCATCCCCCTAGTCATGGGGGACTGGACTTCGATAGTAGGAAAAGGGAGAGAAGGAAACGTAGTAGGTGATTATGGATTGCTGGGGAAGGAATGAAAGAGGAAGCCGCCTGGTAGAATTTTGCATAGAGCATAACTTAATCATAGCTAACACTTGGTTCAAGAATCATGAAAGAAGGTTGTATACATGGAAGAAGCCTGGAGATACTAGAAGGTATCAGATAGATTATATAATGGTAAGGCATATATTTAGGAACCAGGTTTTAAATTGTAAGACATTTCCAGGGGCAGATGTGGACTCTACTGTAGATTAAAACTGAAGAAACTGCAAAAAAGTGGGAATTTAAAGAGATGGGACCTGGATAAACTGACTAAACCAGAGGCTGTACAGAGTTTCAGGGAGAGCATAAGGGAACAATTGACAGGAATGGGAGAAAGAAATACAGTAAAGAAGAATGGGTAGCTTTGAGGGATGAAGTAGTGAAGGCAGCAGAGGATCAAGACAAGGGATAGTAGAAATCCTTGGGTAACAGAAGAAATATTGAATTTAATTGACAAAAGGAGAAGATATAAAACTGCAGTAAATGAAGCAGGCAAAAATGAATACAAAGGTCTCAAAAAAGAGATCGACAGGAAGTGCAAAATTGCTAAGCAGGGAAGGCTAGAGGACAAGTGTAAGGACGCAGAGGCTTATCTCACTAGGGGTAAAATAGATACTTTGGAGAAAAGAGAACCACTTGTATTAATATCAAGAGCTCACATGGAAACCCAGTTCTAAGCAAAGAAGGGAAAGCAGAAAGGTGGAAGGAGTATATAGAGGGTCTATACAAGGGCGATGTTCTTGAGGACAATATTATGGAAATGGAAGAGGATGTAGATGAAGATGAAATGGGAGATATGATACTGCGTGAAGAGTTTGACAAAGCACTGAAAGACGTGAGTCGAAACAAGGCCAGGGGGTAGACAACATTCCATTGGAACTACTGACGGCCTTGGGACAAAACTCTACCATCTGGTGTCCAAGATGTATGAAACAGGCGAAATACCCTCAGACTTCAAGAAGAATATAATAATTCCAATCCCAAAGAAAGAGATGTTGACGGATGTGAAAATTACCGAACTATCAGTTTAATAAGTAACGGCTGCAAAATAATAACGCGAATTCTTTACAGACGAATGGAAAAACTAATAGAAGCCGACCACGTGGAAGATCAGTTTGGATTCCGTAGAAATAATGGAACACGCGAGGCAGTGCTGATTCTACGACTTATCTTAGAAGAAAAATTAATGAAAGACAAACCTACGTTTCTATCATTTGTAGACTTAGAGATAGCTTTTGACAATGTTGACTGGAATAATCTCTTTCAAATTCTGAAGGTGGCAGGGGGAAAATACAGGGAGCGGAAGGCTATTTACAATTTGTACAGAAAGCATATGGCAGTTATAAGATTCGAGGGGTAAGAAAGGGAAGCAGTGGTTGGGAAGGGAGTGAGACAGGGTTGTAGCCTATCCCCGATGTTATTCAATCTGTATATTGAGCAAGCAGTAAAAGAAACAAAAGAAAAATTCGGAGTAGGTATTAAAATCCATGGAGAACAAATAAAAACTTTGAGGTTCGCCGAAGACATTGTAATTATGTCAGAGACAGCAAATGACTTGGAAGAGCAGTTGAACGGAATGGACAGTGTTTTGAAAGGAGGGTATAAGATGAACATCAATAAAAACAAAACGAGGATACTGGAATGTAGTCGAATTAAGTCGGGTGATGCTGAGGGAATTAGATTAGGAAATGAGACACTTAAAGTAGTAAAGGAATTTTGTTATTTGGGGAGCAAAATAACTGATGATGGTCGAAGTAGAGAGGATATAAAATGTAGACTGGCAATGGCAAGGAAAGCGTTTCTGAAGAAGAAAAATTTGTTAACATCGAGTATAGACTTAAATGTCAGGAAGTCGTTTCTGAAAGTATTTGTATGGAGTGTAGCCATGTATGGAAGTGAAACATGGACGATAAATAGTTTGGACAAGAAGAGAATAGAAGCTTTCGAAATGTGGTGCTACAGAAGAACGCTGAAGATTAGATCACATAAGTAATGAGGAGGTATTGAATAGAATTGGGGAGAAGAGGAGTTTGTGGCACAACTTGACTAGAAGAAGGGATCGCTTGGTAGGACATGTTCTGAGGCATCAAGGGATCACCAATTTAGTATTGGACGGCAGCGTGGTGGGTAAAAATCGTAGAGGGAGACCAAGAGATGAATACACTAAGCAGATTCAGAAGGATGTAGGTTGCAGTAGGTACTGGGAGATGAAGAAGCCTGCACAGGATAGAGTAGCATGGAGAGCTGCATAAAACCAGTCTCAGGACTGAAGACCACAACAACAACAACGTATTTGTTTTGGAGGATTTTTGCTATAACTTCTCTGCAATACTTGAAAAATGCTCGTTTACATAGTTTGCTAAGTGTTGTGATCATTTATTACCTTATCCCCCTCCATTAGCAGTATATTATTCTGCAATTGTTTGCCTCTCACCATTTCCTTTTTTATATCATTCCAGACTGCTTTGCTTTTATTCTCTGCATTATATATTACTTTGTCATTAAATGACTTTTTTGCCGCAATCGGCATCTTCTATAGATCTTTCTGTATCTGTGTTATAAATTTAAGGATTCTGGATCATTGCGAATCTTTTTCAGGGAACTGAGGTGTTTAAGTGTTTTGGAGGACTTCTTAATACCTGTCGTTATCCATCTGTTTTTGTGAGATGCTGATACAGACATGCATACTTTTAGCAATGCCTTTTCAAAGTTCAATTTAAACAATGTGTAGAATTTAGAGAATTTCATATTCACATTGGTTTCCTTACACACTTCATCTCAGCTTTGTTTTTCTAGTTCTTCTGAAAAATCTTTTATTTTGATTTCTGATAGATGTCGTTTGTAGGCTTGTAGTTTAGGGAATGATTCAATGCCTGATTTTACTGTTGTTATTTGACAGAGATAGTCTGATAGTCCTAGCTCTTTTATAGCTACATCACATTTTTCCCTGTCCATATTTGTGGCTACATAGTCAATTACTGATGCAGTCATTGTAGTAGCCCTTCTTGCACTATTGACCAACAGGTGCATGCCAAAACTGTGAAGGTGCTTTTGGATTCATTTATGATATTAGTATTGATGTTAATGTCCCCACACAGAATTATGTTGAGCTAGAACTACTGTTAATTTATTGAAAAAAAGTGTCCACACTACTACTGGGAGATCTATACACACACAAAATACTTTATAGCCTGGCAAAGAAGACAACTACAGTTTTATACACCACCATACAATTTGTTTTTCTACCATGACTTTGAGGTCTGTGTCGGCTGCTAAGCCAACAGTAACACATTTCGGCACTTTGGCTCTCACAAAAAGCTGAACATCGCATGGTGTAAACTGTGCAGCTCCCACAACACACAGGTTAGTAGAAATTGACAAAAAGTTGGAAAACATCGCAAAATACAGAAATTGGAAGAGTTTGCTGCATTGTACAGCGTTTCCAACAGCTATCCTAAGGTGATGACCTATACAGTTAATCTTATCTTCCACATGGATGGGGTAGCGGGTGTCTTGGTGTTCCATTTCTGGTGTTGACCATCGCCAGAAGGTGCTGTTCACAACAGGCACGAGATAGTGAGAAATAAAAAGACTGGTATCTTATTAGTGAAAAAATAAAAAGGAAGAAAATAAAAACATATGGAGGGCATCACAGCATATGGAAACACAACAAGTCTGCAACGTTGAGGAATGCTTCCAAACAACTGTCTGAAGATGGTGACCTCTACATTTAATCCCATGTTCCACAGTGACAAGTACCAGGTATCCAGTGTTCCACCAAGGCTCCCTCCATCTCAACCAAATGGTGTCAGCCAATCATTATATGGTAATTAACTGCATAGCAGTGGATGGATTGGATGGGAAAGACACTGTTGATATGGGAGGATGTATGGTAATACATACTGCAGTTGATAGTGTGATCAATTTTAGCAGTTTTACCACTTGTTCTGTCATTTCAATGCCAGGCAGTGACACAGCAGATTGTTTACCATTTTCTGTATCATTGCTAAATCACCACTCCACTACTCTCCAAGTACCACATACTAGATTGCGAATGCATCTAGATGACGGTGAAGTATGTCCATTCGGCCATATACATTAGAGTATACCAGCTGTTCAGTAATTTCAACGCCACCCAATGACATGACAGAATGCTTCCCAATTTCTGAATCATCGCTAAATCACCCATTCACTACTTTGCAGATAAAAGATACTACACTGCGAATGCAGATAGATGTCTATACAGTCCATTTGGCCATATACATCAAAGTATACCAGACAGCGCCCTATACCAATGCAATTACGTTATCTACATATTGCAGACTCATCGATCATAGTGCAGACTTTACGATTACGAGTGGCCATCTGTCCCTGTGTCGATGGACATCACTGAGTATTCTCGCATTCATAGGATTAAGTCAGAGATTGACAGATCCCTCCCACATTGTTCTTCACAACACATTGTTCTCCCTACAACTCCAATCTTACCCATGGCACCCATCCAAAAGCACAAGATCTCTCCAGATGGGTGCATGTCGAGGAGAGTAGCACTTCTTATTGGTGTATAGTAGACATGAGAGTGTTGTTCTGATATAACAGATGGTTAAGAAGAAACATGAGAATTATATATGACGGGGATCCACACTTATGGTGTGTGAAACATTTCACGTAAATCGCTATCAATTCTGAAGCATTAATCCACTGTCTGAAGTTAATACCAGGGAGGTACCGGCATGAGAGAAATGATCACAGAGCGTAAACACACGCTCCGACGATTACACGGTCCTGCACCTCAAAATGCTATATTGTTAAAGCCATACGTTTCCGAAGTATTAGTCATGCAGCATGCAAAGCTTTTTGAACACACTAATGCAGGATAGATTTGTCCAACATCAGACGTACCACCACCCCACAAGTTTCCTACCCCAGTCACTATGGCGACAAACTTTAACGTGATAAAATTACTTCCTTCTACACTATTCTGGGGTCCTAGGAAGGCGTCGTCAGTGTATATCCGCCGGTCGATCAGCTTTTATACTAACTAGGGCGACTTATGGAGACTGCTATTCTGTCTCTTGGGAAATTAACGGATTTTATACGTCTTTGTAAGTCGGAAACGTACATACCCTCACTCACTCTTCCTGCATCAGTTGCGCTTATCATTAGTCGCAGTAGTATAGGTTTTCACGAATGCGGCTGTGTGTAACAACGAAATCGAGAGAAGACAAACCGATATGAATATTTTCGATAGCTAATACTTTGTGGTACCACCCACACCCTGCTGTACGAAAATGCACACGAAGAAGCAGCGTCTTCTTAGAGGGAGTAAGCACCACAATCAGTAGCAAAAGGAGATGCCTTTTACCGCAGCATCACCAGAACTCTGATAGCTTTCCTCTTGCACAAGCTGGCCGTTCTGACCGAGCGGTTCTAGGCGCTTCAGTCTGGAACCGCGCGACCACTACGGTCGCAGGTTCGAATCCTGTCTCGGGCATGGATGTGTGTGATGTCCTTAGGTTAGTTAGGTTCAAGTAGTTGTAAGTTATAGGGGACTGATGGCCTCAGATGTTAAGTCCCATAGTGCTCAGAGCCATTTGAACCATTTTGAACCTCTTGCACAAACAAATCCTGATCTGATGTTCGATAGTTTTGCTCATGTTTAGGATAATATAGCAATTTCGTCCTAACACCACATTTCTCGAATACCCCCCCCCCCCCCTCATACAATTAAAGGTGATATATGTGACATCGATGCACTCTCCTACAGAACATTCTAGAGAATGGGTAAGTCTGATAAACTCATTGATTCTTCTCCTTGATACTTAAGGAATAACATTGTTTGTGAGAAACAGCCATAATTCGGTAATATCTATCTTCGGCTGCATGTGTGAAAATACAGTTATGGACTGGGTTCAAAAATGGCTCTGAGCGCTATGGGACTTAACTTCTGAGGACATCAGTCCCCTAGAACTTAGAACTACTTAAACCTATCTAACCTAAGAACATAACACACATCCAATCCCGAGGCAGGATTCGAACCTGCGACCGTAGCGGTCACGCGGTTCCAGACTGTAGCGCCTAGAATCTCTCGGCCACCCCGGCCGGCTATGGATTGGGAAACGTACGTTTTGCTTCTTTTAATATGGCGCCTCTGTGTGATACTTATGTCGCCTTTATTGGAGTATTTGTTAGGAAAACCCACGTATTCTACACGGGCTGGAGAGGGTTAAAAGTGAACGCAGCCAGAGCGTAATATTTAAGCTTTTCTCAGTCTTGAGTGTGTGTGTACCCCGAGCACCTCAATTCCACACATTTCATGGTACTTTTTCTCTAATTGTATGTATTCTCAGACAATTTAAGTAATTTTTCAGGATTTTTTGCGATTTTTTACATGTTTCGTAGTATTTCCCTCAATTTTACGTATTCCCCATCTTGTCGTAATTATGCCAGGTTTTCCTCGAGTTTTGCCGATTTTGTCTACTTTTTTCATATTTTTTTGGTATTTTTCCACATTTAGATGGTAATATTGCCGGTTTACCCATGAGTTGTTGGATTTTATACGAAAATATTCGCGTGTCCTATTACACCAGTCTACTAAAAAATCCTAAAAATTCCCCTCTTCCCGATCATCTACATGCATGCATTTTGGATAGGAAGATCATGAAAAATACAGTAATACTTGCCTCGTACCTAGATGAGAGTGGAGCAGATGGAAAACTCGTGTACTGTTACGGCACATCAGAGAGCTTGCCTGCAGTCTCATGTAGTGACACACTTACTGGAAACTCAGAGTCTGACACAGTTGTAGACGTTTATCTGACTTCCACTCTACTGTGCAGGGATCTACGACAGGGAGTTGAGAAAGGTACAGAGTTGATTTCTGCTGCTGCTCTGATACTTTCGTTTACACCTTCCAACTCTGATACGTTCACACAACCATGTCAGGACATCTACAAACTGTGGATTTCATGTATTTTTTATCCCAGTAATGAGTTATTCGTTAGCTGACAGTGTGTCTACTGCACTTAGCATCCTGCACCGTGAGAGTTTCGCCAATCCCTACCTACAGAGTGCGCACCCCCAGCAATGTCATTTATAGATGAACAGTTAGCAAGTCATGCATTTGAACCGCAACTGTCCACCGCTTACAGCTCTACACACATATAAAGAGAGACTATGCATGCATATTACCAATCGCGAAGTCTCGATTTCAACCACTTGTACGTTATTTTCGACAGTGCTACCGTCCCTCAAATAGCGAAAAACTCTTCGCAAAACAATTCTGTGGGGGATATAAGCACATTTAAATTCATCCTGCTAAAGAACATAACATCTTCGATGCAAGTTATATTACCGATATTTCGTAACAGTGTTGTCTAGATTCTCTAGTAATAACAACAAACCATGTCATCCTGCTACGGCTATCACGCCTCCATTTTACTGTTAAAGATCCTCGATGATGGCACATAATCATCCGATTTCCACTATTTTGTGTGCTAGATGTCCGTCGGATGGAGGGAGAGAGTCCTTCGTGAGTATTATCCTTATGTGTGGTGCAGAACCACACATTATTCGGATGGTGTAGCACTATACTTGACTGCACCCAGTCACCTACAACCAAAACTTCTACTTATAAAAAGCATTTGCTCCATTTTTCTGTATGTCTGTGTCTATGCGAGTCTCATGGATGGCTACCATAAACATCACCCAGTCCTCTCGCCAGTGGATCCACCTTCGAACCCTATCCTGGACGTACTGCATTGCGAATCATCCTCTGCACACAGTTCAGGACGTAACGCGCGGTGTATCGACCAGCGAGAGGACTGGGTCGAGTTTATTGGAGCCATCCGCAACACACGCATGGAAACAGACATACAAAGAAAAAATCATAATAGAGCAAATGCGTTGTATATGTAGAAATTTTGGTTGTGGGTGACTAGGTGCAGTGCTGTACCATCCGATTAATGTGTTGTTCTGCACCATACATAAGGATAATACTCACGTAGGACTCTCTCCCTCCATCCGACTGACATCTAGCACACAAAATAGCGGAAATCGGATGATAATGTGACATCAACGAGGATCTTTAACAGTAAAATGGAGGCGTGATAGCCGTAGCAGGATGCCAGTGTTTGTTGTTATTGCTAGAGAATCTAGACAACACTGTTACCAAATATCGGTAATATAACATACATCGAAGATGTTATGCTCTTTAGCAGGATGAATTTAAATGTGCTTATATCCCCTACAGAATTGTTTTGCGAAGAGTTTTTCGCTATTTGAGGGACGGTAGCACTGTCGAAAATAACGTACAAGTGGTTGAAATCGAGACTTCGCGATTGGTAATATGCATCCATAGTCTCTTTATATATGTGTAGAGCTGTAAGCGGTGGACAGTTGCGGTTCAAATGCATGACTTGCTAACTGTTCATCTATAAATGACATTGCTGCGGGTGCGCACTCTGTAGGTATGGAGAGGCGAAACTCTCACGGTCCAGGATGCTAAGTGCAGTAGACGCACTGTCAACTAATGAATAACTTATCACTGGGATTAAAAAAAAAACCGAAATCCGCAGTTTGTAGATTTCCTGACTTTTTGTGGGACGTATTAGAGTTGGTACTAGTGAAACTCAATTAGAGTATATACTTATGGTGAAAAAATATCAGAACAGCAGTAGAAATCAACTCTGTACCTTTGTCAACTCCCTGTTGAAGATCCTTACACGGTAGGGTGGAAGTCAGATGAACATGTGAAACTGTGCCAGACTTTGAGTTTCCATCAAGTGCATCCCTGCCTGAGTCTGCAGACAAGCTCTCTGATGTGCCTCAGCAGTACACGGATTTGTTTCCAGACTACGACTTTCCAGTCTGCACCACTCTGCCAGCCGCTGTGACCGAGCGGTTCTAGGCGCTTCAGTCCAAACCCGCGCTGCTGCTAACGGTCGCAGGTTCGAATCCTGCCTCGGGCATGGATGTGTTTGATGTCCTTAGTTTACTTAGGTTTAAGTAGTTCTAAGTCTAGGGGACTGATGACTTCAGATGTTAAGTTCCATAGTGCTTAGAGCCGTTTGATTTTTCTGCACCACTCGCTGAGTCTCACCTCGGTACGAGGCGAGTGTTACTAACTTTCATCATCTTCCTATCCAAAATGCATGCATGTAGATGATCTGGAAGAGGGGAATTCTTAGGATATTTTAGCAGACTGATGTACAGGATACGCAAATATCTTCATATAAAATCAAACAAAGCATGGGTAAGCCTGCAATATGACCATATACATGTGGAAAAATATTTAACAAATATGAGAAAGTGACATAAAATCGGTAAAAATCGAGAAAAAAACTGATATAATTACAAGACGGGAAATATGTAAAGTTGAGGGAAATACGACGAAATGTGTAAAATCTTGAAAAAAAACGCAAAATTACTTAAATTGATCGACAATACATGAAATTAGAGAAAAGTATCACTAAATGAGGGGAGCTGAGATGGGTTGGGGGTACTCAGAGACCCAAGACAGAAAAGTTTAAATATTATACTCTAGTTGTATTCACCTTTAATCGCCCTCCTCCCCCTGTAAACTACGTGGATTTTCGCGCCACATACTCCAACAAAGGCGACATAAGTGTCAAACAGAGGCGCCATATTAAAGCAGGCAAAAAAATAAGTATCCCAATCTGTAACTGCGCTCTCATACAGGTAAGGAAATGGGGTTACTATGCTGTCAACTATCTAATTGCAACTACTCTTCAAGGTCACCGACTACCCACTCTCCCCATCCGAAATACATACACATCGATCATTCTATAGAGAAAATATCTTAGAATTTTTGGTAGATTAACGAATAAGACAAGCAAATATTCTAGTTCAAAATCTTCATTAACTTTTGTAAATGATTTATAAACAGAAAACAACTCTTTCCTTGTTTTTGTAAGGTTTAGTTCTAATAGTGTCCAATTCAATTTTTAAATTATAACTTAAATCCACATCTGAGTCATCTTTTTCTTCTTCCAGACAGTAATTTGACGAATACGGTGAGGGTATGTCCTCGAGTTCCAGTATGTATCTAATTTTTTCCTTTAAACTATATCTTTTATGTCTTTAACAGGTAGTTTTGTTCCTTCCGTCAGTTCTTCTAGACGAGAGCTTTCGGGACTTCTAATTTTTCCTTTATTTCCTTTATAACACCGCTATTATAAGACTCCACATCATCCTGGGTGTAGGCTGCCAGTTCCTCTGCTGCACATTCTTTGGATTTTCGGTATAGAACTTTAAGTTTACAACTTTGGAAACGAATTTCCATTAAAGGTTGTTATTCCGTTGATTTTAAGCGCTGCAAACGGTAGTTCTGTTGCTAAGTGTATGGCATCAAGCCCACCACGCTTCGATATAATGTAACCATCCTTTTTAAGAGAAGCAAAGAGGAGTGATGTTTGATAAGCAGATTTTTCATGTGTCGTTTAACTTAGTAGATGCGATTCAATCCGCTGTTTTCAGTCAGTACTCCAGCTTATGCCCACTTACCACTACTCTTTACAGTAGATGCTTGTATTCCCCAGTCGTAGCCAGATTTCTCCACACAGTGTGTTTAAAGCCATATGTAAACCTGTCCTAGACATCCGCAATAGCTTCTTCCTTTTCCATTTTCAGGTTATATTTTTCCTTTATGGCAGTTGCCTTCTGCATACACTCCACTTTTCTTTTCTTTACTTCGATGTCCTCCATATCCAGTTTTCTTTTCCGTGCGCATAACATATTAACTGCACTTGTTGAAAGTGTAATTTCTTTAACGGGGAATGGTTTAAGTCTGTTCAACACATTGGTTCTTTTTCTTAGAACTTGTGGTATAACATTGTCTGTGTCAACCAGTCCTAATTCTGCAATATCTTTGAGGGCTAAATGAAAAGTAATGCCTCCACCTTCGTTATTTGGATTTGAATGGGAATACTTTAACAAATAAAATGCAGAAATTATCCTTAGAATGTGATCTTTAATTAACAATATTCACTTTTCCACATAATCACCAGCCAGTTGGTTACATATCTGCCAACGATGAAAAAGTTTTCTGAAACCGTCACGAAAAAGTCGACACTCTGTATCCGCAACCACAGTCGCACAGTTCCCTCAATGTCTTCGTCAGAAGCACAATGATATCCTTGCCGATCGTTCAAAATGGTTCAAATGGCTCTGAGCACTATGGGACTTAACAGCTGAGGTCATCAGTCCCCTAGAACTTAGAACTACTTAAACCTAACTAACCTAAGGACATCACACAAACCCATGCCCGAGGCAGGATTCGAACCTGCGACCTAGAAGTCACGCGATTCCGGACTGAAGCGCCTAGAACCGCTCGGCCACCGCGGCCAGCTGCCGATCGTCTTTCATTATTGGGAACAGATGGAAGTCAGACAGTGCTAAATCTGGACTCTATGGATGAGGCCGTACGGTGGTGAGATTCATTCTCTCAAGTTCTGCTGTGGTGGCACGTGAAGTATGTGTTTTGGCATGTCATGCTGCAGGAAAACATTTCCCTTTTCCTTTCGGAGCCTTGTTATCCGTCGTTGCAGAGTTCGCAGCGTTGTGATGTAACGCTCTGAATTTATTGTTCTACCATTAAGGAAATCAACATGAATAACACCATCTGCGTCCCAGAACACTGTGACCATCATGTTTCCAGCTGAGGGCTGCGTCTTGAATTTCTTTTTCTGGGACGAGTCTTTGTGTCGATATTCCACAGACTGACGTTTCGTTTCCGGGTCGTAATGGCGTACCCATGTTTCGTCTCCTGCCACAATTGAATGGAGAAAGGCATCACCTTCATTCTCGTAATGCGAGAGGAGTTCCTGGCAAATTTCAGGTCTGTGCACTTTCATTTCAGGAGTCAGCATCCAGGGTACCCCTCGTGCACAGATCTCCCGATAGCCAAGCAAAGCAATAATGTGACCCACACGTTCTTGTGAAATGCCGATTGTGCTTGCAGTTTTTCTCTGGGTGATACGAAGATCGTCCTGAATCAATCTGTCAACATTTTGCTTGTGAAACTAGGTGGTTGCTGTCACAGGACATCACGCAAGTCAGATGTTCCCGCCTCAACATCTTTAAACTTACTCGCCCAACTACGCACACTACTCACATCAACACAATCACCATAAACTGCTTTCATTCTCTGATGAATCTCCTTTGGGGTGACACCTTCTGGTGTCAAGAATTCAATGACTGCACGTTGCTTAAATCGCGTTGACCGCAGGGTTCCATACTTTACAATGTAACAACACAATCCTTCAATGCTAAGGCTTCCCGCCAACTGGAGCTGTAGAGAAGAGGCTGCGGAACAAGCCAGTACCTGCCGCATACCAATGCTGCCAACTGTTGAAGAGTTACGAAGGCGGAGGCATTACTTTTCAGTCAACCCTCGTATATCGGACGATATTGTGGAGAACAGTGTTCTAGAGTGAGACTTGCAAAAATAAGTTTCTCCTGCTTTAACGTAGCACTTTTGTATAATGCTTATATCGTCTTTATTGCAGTCAAAGCTACGAATCTCCACGTAGCTTATAGGTAGACAAATAAAGCTGTATGCAGACAGAACATAGCTGATGAGCTTTTCTTGGTCTTGAGTATCTCGAAGACTTACTTGTACATGTGTCAATTTTCGGGTATTCTTATTACCACAGTACACAAACAGCAGAACATTATTAAACACAACGCAACAACTGTTCTGTAGGTTAACTGTTAATTGACCCCACGTGGATGCAGTTGGCACAGAGTCAAGTGGTGCACACTATAAATACTGTTTATTGGCGTCTAATACACGTAAACACACTTGCACAGGGCCGAATACACGATCCATTCTGTAGTTCTATATTATAGCCTCCAGCCTGGTAATGCCGTACTGCTTAGCCAAGAAAGATCCACAAGTTTCTTGCTGTCGCATGTCAGGACATTTCATAAAATCTATAGTGTGGTCATCAAAATCTCTGTTCCAAAAAATGGTTCAAATGGCTCTGAGCACTATGGGACTTAACAGCTGAGGTCATCAGTCCCCTAGAACTTAGAACTACTTAAACCTGACTAACCTAAGGACATCACACACATACATGCCCGAGGCAGGATTCGAACCTGCGACCGTACCGGTCGCGCGGTTCCAGACTGTAGCGCCTAGAACCGCTCGGCCACTCCGGTCGGCAATCTCTGTTCCCTCCAGGACTTGTGATCTGACATACAAATTTGTTACATATCTTTACTCTATAGTTGGAGCTTAGCCACGCTAGACAGTCTACTCCAAATGGCTTATCGTTGTCCGCAATCACGTTGCTTCCATGCGGAAGTAGTAGTTTGATATTAAATTGACGCACATCTCCATTTTATTTAAAACTCTGGCAAAGTCTTGCGTTAGTCTAAATCCAAAAGGTTATTACGTAACACGTAGCTGTTCCAGGCAGCTCTTCCACTACAAGGTTCATTTTAACGTCGGCCAGTTCCACTTTATAAGTTATAATCAAAGGGTCTTTGTATTTTTTCGAAATAATGTCCAGTGCTTCCTTGCCTGTTTTTTCTCGCATCCCCTTTGCTGTCACACTGTCGTTCCCGTGTAAGAGATACCTTGATACCATATCTCGCAGTGACGAAATTGGAGAATTTACTACGTAGATAATAGTTAAATAAGTCACACTTCTCCTTCTTTAACATTACAAACCATCATCTCTCTAATTGTTCTTGGCAGTCCACTTGGTCACAGATTTTAACTACCTTAATGTTATTACATAACGCTTCTGTAAAAGGGTAAACACATTTACATTCTTCTCGCTAAGTAGTATACCATTTCCGGTTTAATTTATGTTGCTGATGTCAGTAGCCAGATTATCCTCGTTCTGCTGTAATAATCACAAGCCGAAGTGTTCGTCTGTTGGCCTTGTCTTCCTCCCTAACAGCTGGGGGAAGTTTAGCACTTTGGAGGAATCCGTGTTGACACTTTCAATTACCACGGAAGACTGATCAGTTGACAGCTGCAACTAACAGCAAAAAATCTGCAAGAAATCACTGGAAATTTTTCGAGGAAATATAAAAAATGATGTTGTTATACCACATAAAGTGGATTTAGCTGACATTAAAATGGATGTTCTAATGGATGAGCTGCCTCGAACAGCTACGTTTAGACGAGTATTACCTTTTGATTTGGACATAACCCAAATCTATAGTGCAATTTTTAATAAAACTGTGATGTGTGACTGCTTAATATCAAACCACGACTTCTTCATGGAAGGAGATCGCCAGGAAAACAGCAAATTGATTGTGGACAATGATAAGACGGTTGGAATAGACTGCTAACGTGGTGAAGCTCCGACTGTGGCGTAAAGATATATAACAAATTTATATGTCAGATCACAAGTTCTGGAGTGATCAAAGATACTGATAACCACATTACAGGTTTTATAAAGTGTTCTGACATGCGACGACGAGAAACTTTTAGGTCTTCCTTGGCTAAGCAGCACGGCATTACCAGGCTGGAGGCTACAGTATACACCTACGGAATGGATCATGTATTCGATCCTGTGCAAGATTGTACGTGTATCAAACACCATGTGCTGTCAGTTAACAGATAAGTTACAAAACAACTGTTCTGATGTGTTGAATAACGTTCTGCAGTTTGTGTACTGGAGTAATAAGAAAATCCGAAAATTGACAGGTGTATAACTAAGTCTTCCAGACACTCAATACCAGCAAATACTCATCAACTAAGTTCTGTCTGCATACTGTTTTAATTATTTAGCTACAAACTAAGTGGAGATTCTTAACTCTGGCCCCAGTAAAGACGATATAAGCATTATACAGAAGTGTTACGTTAAAGCAGGAGAAACGTATTTTTCTCAGTCTAGAAAATTGTTCTCCACAACACCGTTTGATATAGATATTGCAGAATTAACTGGCCAAATTTTGGACTACTGGCCAAAAACGGCGAATTGTAGCACATTTACTATGCTAAAGGACACACGAAAAATCTGTTTGTCAAACTTCATTTCTCCTTTGATCTTCTAAAAAAGGATGTTTACATAATGTCGAAATATGGTGGTCTTGAGGTTATACACTTAGCAACAGAATAACGTTTGCCTAGCTTAAAACCAACAGAATAACAGCCTTTAATGACAATTCATTTGCAAAAGTTGTAAACTTAAAGTTCTATACCGAAACTCCACAAGAAAGTGCAGTAGAGGAACTGGCAGCCTACACCCAGGAAGATGTGGAGTGTTTATAACAGCAGTGTTATGTAAGAAATAAGAGGAAAAGATTACAAGTCCCGAATTCTCTCGTCTAGAAGATCTGCCAGAAGGAACAGAAACCGAGCGAGGTGGCGCAGTGGTTAGCACACTGGACTCGCATTCGGGAAGACGACGGTTCAATCCCATGTCCGACCATCCTGATTTAGGTTTTCCGTGATTTCCCTAAATCACTTCAGGCAAATGCTGGGATGGTTCCTTTGAAAGGGCACGGCAGACTTCCTTCCCCATCCTTCCCTAACCCGATGAGACGGATGACCTCGCAGTTTGGTCTCCTTCCCCAAAATAAACCCAACCCCAAGGAAGAGAAGTAATTGTTAAAGCTATAAAAGAGGTGTTTTACAGGAAACAAAATTAGATACATACTGGAATTCGAAAACATACCTTCTCTGTTGTTGTCAACTTACTGGCGGGAGAAAGAAACAGATGACTCAGATTTGGATTTAAGTCATAAGTTAAAAATTAAATTGGAGATTATTAAACTACACCTCGCAAAAATAAGGAAAGAGTTGTTTTCTGTATATAAATCATTTGCAAAAGTTAATGAGTATTTTGAACTAGAATATTTGCTTGTCTTAGTCATTAACCTACTAAAAGTGGGTAGTCGGTGACCTTGAAAAGTAGTTGAAAAACTAGGTAGTTGAAAGTATAGTAACCCCCTTTTCTTACCGATATAGGAAAAACACATGACATCATCCAGGGGCGGGGAGAGTGGGCGTGGCTTGGGGGGGGAGGTAATTAATTGATCAATTCAATTAATTTGCATATTAATTTGATATAAAAAGTGTGCTAGTGTCACCCGTACCCCACTACTTAAGTGTCTTCGAAGTGATGTCTAACTTCTTGGCCATGGACGTGGTTGCGTCCAAACCCCAAATCCTAATGTCTGCTACTCGACCTCCTCTCAGTTGTTGCTATTTTTCTGTTAATTAAAGTTACTTGACTTGTACAGTGGCTTGTGGAAGTGGAAAAATCAAACTGCACCTAGATTTAGATGCTAATAATGGGGTTTGTCCAGATGTAGATGTCGAGGAATAAGTAGGTACTGAGACAGAGAATAAAATAATGAGAAGCACACTTAATATGTTCTTAACTCTGATATACTTAACTTCAGTGCAGCAAGTTCTACTGTATTTCAGCAGTCCCCTGACACAAGAAAGTTTATCGTAGATAATAACAATAGAAAAGTGAGGCTAACTGTTAGGCTTCGAAGTCACCAAATGAACTTCACTATGAGGCTGGGCAGTCGTTGGTGCGGCGTTTTCTTACTTTCGCTCGGTGGTGGCGCTACTAGCGTGTGCAGCGGTGAGTGTGTCTTCGAGCCGGCCACGAATTGGCAGGGCAGTCATATGAGTTACTGCCAACCTCTGACGTTTGACTGCCTGGCGTGATGTCGATAGCGTACGACACCACACCATGTTAAAATGTCGGTTAACCAAGAAATTACTGGTTGAGCCAGTACTCATCAAGTCGGAGTCAGGAGGAGCATTTCTATTACAGCTGCAAATTCTTGGGGACATACATGCTATCCGAATCAACAGACTCCCCCACTCAGGAAAGCTAGCAACCTAGTGGTCCAGAACTTAAATTTCCACGAAGCTTGTACGCAAGAATTTTATAACAAGCCAACCACAACTCTATAGCTTTCTCCAAGCCAACAACGAACCATGGGATCTCGATTTGCCCAGGAGGGCACTCAACAGCATCCGGACCAAGCAGGGGCGATGCTTTGACCTGTTATACTCGTAGAGACGAAGAGAGAATACCAAAGCGGAGTGTGCATGTGGTTCTCCAAGACAGTCAGATACATTGTTGAAGGGGTCCCTCAAAATTCGTACCCTGGAAACCTTGGACACTACAGCAGAAGTGATAAATGATATAACTAATATGTCTGCAAATTTTTAAGTTATGTACATATTTTTGGGTTTCTAAATGGATTTCCATATTGGTAATTATAATAATAATAATAATAATAACACCCACCACAGTAGAAACAAGTCTTGTAATGTACTGAGAAGTTCAAATCAACGTTCGGTTTGATGATAAACGAACTATATCACAAGAAATTTTCGTATTTTCTAGTACAACTATTCATATCAGAGTAGATGTCAAAGTCAAAATACCTATGTGTCTGAATACTTTTTACACACACCACGAAGGAAGTGATTTGTTTTTTCTATGTCAAACAAGAAACTACTGTAGGTTTCCACTGGCTGTAAGAAAAAAATCAGGGGATACTGGGCGAACAATTGTACCGAACTTTGTCTCTGCAATCTAAAGAGGCGAATAAAGTGTATGCAGAAGCGTTGTAATGACAGAGCATACACACCGTATGCTCTGTCTTGTGTTTGATCGTTGCAACTGGACAAAGTTTGTAATTTTCTGAACAACTCTGGAAGAAAAACGGTTTACATTAAGAAGTAACTGAATTCTGTACGCTCCAAGGATCTCCAGAAGTGTCCAAAATTTAACCGCAATCAAGAAATAAAAGTGTATTTCCTGAACATGTTATCAGAAGGATTACAGTGCTATTTGAAGCTCAGTCCCACATCTGGTGCGTAACATTGGTCAAAATACAAGATTATAGTGGAAACGTTCCGAAATCGAGCATGCAGAATTTCTAAAATGGAACAACACAGAGAAATCTCTCCATAATTAAAAAACAATTAATAAGCGATTATGGTTACCCCTGAGAGTGACTCATGCTGAACAACGACACAATATGCTTTCTATGCAAGAGTTAATGAGCTACTTTTATTCAGTGCCTGGGAAATGTCTTCTCAGAAGTCTGAAACAGACGTCGGCGTTAGCCGACGGGCCACATTTTACTACCCTCAATGTATTCCAGACATACTCCCTAGGATTAAGGGCCGAAGACATTGCTGATCAGTCCAAGCAATGATTATCTTCACGTAAGGCCACTATCTTCCATAAATAGCAACCACATCTCATAAAGGTTGCACGTGTAATTGCAATACGTCAACCCACGAGCTCCTGGCTGTTAACAGTGTTCCTCCGACCACCAACGAAGATGGTAAGCTCTGTACTCGAGCCAATATAATGCCTTCTTTCACGAAGGTCTCCAAAACGGTCAAAGTGGCATCTTTTACAAAATACCTGTGACTATACCAACATTACTGTCCATCTGGAGTGATGTGTGATAATAATCATTCCACATACAGATACTGATTTCTTCTGTCAAGAGCACATTCCATTAATGATTTGTGACCCGTGTCGATGTTGCTGGCGCTACAATAAACTGATCCGTCCTGTACTACTGTAAGCGGAAAACTCTACCGGAAGTATGGAGTAGCCGGCCACTGTGGCCGAGCGGTTCTAGGCGCTTCATTCCGGAACCGCGCTGCTGCTACGGTCGCAGGTTCGAATACTGCATCGGGCATGGATGTGTGTGGTGTCAAAAATGGCTCTGAGCACTATGGGACTTAACATCTATGGTCATCAGTCCCCTAGAACTTAGAACTACTTAAACCTAACTAACCTAAGGACGTCACACAACACCCAGTCATCACGAGGCAGAGAAAATCCCTGACCCCGCCGGGAATCGAACCCGGGAACCCGGGCGTGGGAAGCGAGAACGCTACCGCACGACCACGGGATGCGGACTGTGTGGTGTCCTTAGGTTAGTTAGGTTTAAGTAGTTCTAAGTCTAGGGGACTGATGACCTCAGATGTTAAGTCCCATAGTGCTTAGAGCCATTTGAACAATTTTGAGGTATGGAGTACATATAAAAAGCTCTCATTCTCTAATAGACAGTTTCTTTGAGAGAGTGAGCAACACTCAAGTCAACTACAAGCTCTCTCGGTAACGGTCTGGAAATATGTTCGGATTTCAAAGTGCAGTTCAGACTAGACATAGGTCCAGTTGAGGAGTGCTTTCTCTTGGTCCGTCCTGTACTGGCCTACCATAAACGCTTCCCATGTCTCTGAACTTCAGCGTCTTGAAATAACGCTCTGTGGTTCTTTCTACGTTGGCAAGAATGTAATCTTCGTCTGATCTGCTCCAAGGTGTTCGATCCCTGCAGGCTGCTAAGCGAGATCCACGTGACGTGTTTGTGAGATTGCGTTTCAAATTTCGCCGAAAGACTACAACTAAAGTGTTCGAGCATCTCCACACAAGAAGACGAAGTAAATATTCCAGAATTCCAATCAAGAACAGCTGCTAACATGACTAGCGTAGATGTAAATATCCTCGGAATAGTGAAGCAACTTAAATCACTTAATAAAAGCAAGTCTTCTGGTCCAGACTTTATAGCAATTACGTTCCTTTCAGAGTACGCTGATGCATTAGCTGCATAAATAACAATCATATAGAGCCGTTCACTTGACGGAGGATCCGTATCCAAAGATTGGAAAGTTGCACAGGTCACACCAATATTCAAGAAAGGTAGTAGGAGTAATCCACTTAATTAAAGGCCCATATCATTAATGGAGTTTTGCTATTTGGGGAGCAAAATAACTGATGATGATCGAAGTAGAGAGGATATAAAATGTAGACTGGCAATGGGAAGGAAAGCGTTTCTGAAGAAGAGAAATTTGTTAACATCGAGTATAGATTTAAATGTCAGGAAGTCGTTTCTGAAAGTATTTGTATGGAGTGTAGCCATGTATGGAAGTGAAACATGGACGATAAATAGTTTAGATAAGAAGAGAATAGAAGCTTTCGAAATGTGGTGCTACAGAAGAATGCTGAAGATTAGATGGGTAGATCACATAACTAATGAGGAGGTGTTGAATAGGATTGGGGAGAAGAGAAGCTTGTGGCACAACTTGACTAGAAGAAGGGATCGGTTGGTAGGACATGTTCTGAGGCATCAAGGAATCACCAATTTAGTACTGGAGGGCAGCGTGGAGGGTAAAAATCGTAGAGGGAGACCAAGAGATGAATACACCAAGCAGATTCAGAAGGATGTAGGTTGCAGTAGGTACTGGGACATGAAAAAGCTTGCACAGGATAGAGTAGCATGGAGAGCTGCATCAAACCAGTCTCAGGACTGAAGACCACAACACATCATTAATGTCGATATGCAGCAGGATTCTGGAACATATATTGTGTTCGAACATAATGAATTACCTCGAAGGATACGGGATATTGACACACAGTCAACATGGGTTTAGAAAACATCGTTCCTGTGAAACACAACTAGCTCTTTATTCACATGAAGTGCTGAGTGCTATTGACAAGGGTTTCAGATCGATTCCGTATCCCTGGATTTCTGGAAGGCTTTTGACACTATATCACACAAGCGTCTTGTAGTAAAATTGCATGCTTGTGGAATATTGTCTCAGTTATGTGACTGTATTTGTGATTTCCTGTCAGAGATGTCACAGTTCGTAGTAACTGACGGAAAGTCATCGAGTAAAACACAAGTGATTTCTGGCGTTCCCCGAGGGGGTGTTACTTTACTGTTCCTTATCTATATAAACGATTTGGGAGACAATCTGAGAGCCGTCTTAGGTTGTTTGCAGATGACGCTATCGTTTATCGACTAATAAAGTCATCAGAAGATAAAAAAAATTGCAAAACGATTTAGAAAAGATAACTGAATGGTGCGAAAATAGGCAGTTGGCCCTAAATAACGAAAAATGTGAGGTCATCCACATGAGTGCTAAAAGGAATTCGTTAAACTTCGGCTACGCGATAAATCAGTCATATCTAAAGGCCGTAAATTCAACTAAATACCTAGGAATTACAATTACGAACAACTTAACTTGGAAGGAACACATAGAAAATGTTTTGGGGAAGACTAATCAAACACTGCGTTTTATTGGCTGGACACTTGGAAAATGTAACAGACCTACTAAGGAGACTGGCTGCACTACACTTGTCCGTCCTCTTTTAGAACACTGCTACGCGGTGTAGGATCCTTACCGGATAGGACTGACGGAGTGCATCGAAAAAGTTCAAAGAAGGGCAGCACGTTTTGTATTATAGCGAGATATAGGAGAGAGTGACAGTGAAATAATACAGGATTTGGGCTGGACATCATTAAAAGATAGGTGTGTTTCGTTGCTCCGGAATCTTCTCACGAAATTCCAGTCATCAACTTTCTCCTCCGAATGCGAAAATATTTTGTTGACATCGACCCACATAGGGAGACACGATCACCACGATAAAATAAGGGAAATCAGAGCACGTACGGCGAGATTTAGGTGTTTATTCTTTCCGCGTGCTATACGATATTGGAATAATAGAGAATTGTGAAGGTGGTTCGATGAACTCTCTTCTAGGCACTTAATGATGTAATAAATATAGTCTCCTCCGCACAGCCCCTAAAGCTCCAAGGGAGTGCTCCGCATGAATATTTAAAATGTACACAAGTAACACTCTATCCCGCGGACTGTTCAAAACTAAACTGACGGGAGTCGAAGAGGAAACTAGTGCTGTAACCCATGTCTAATTTCTACTGTTGTGATGTTATCCAACACCTCATGAGTAGTGAAAAGTCTTTGTGATTGGAACTAACAATAGATATTGGTGAATCTGACATCGACCTGCTTGATCCTGTTGTCTCCTCATGCCTCCTAGTTTTGACGAGTAGCCTACATTACTGTCATACACTACGTCTACCTCATCACCTTCTCAGTGTGCAGACTCTTCAAAAACTTTCATCAGAGCTCAGGTGCTTATCATCTTATCGCAATCGCAACACTATGTCTCCCTTATAGGGTGTTTCAAAGTCTTTGCGTCACATGTCGAGGGATGACATGCGGATCAACTTCTGTTAGGAGCAAAGCATTTGCTACCTTTCTCCAACGAATCTAGGGGCTTTTTTATTGAATTCGTTGCCCCTGGGATGGCGCGATTTCACTGAACTAGCAAGTCGTTATAACAAGGTGTGTGTATTTGCATACCACCTGCACCAGTAAATCGACGGAGTGATTTTCAACAACCGTGATATTAAATGTTGTTAAGTAGATAAAGATATTTTCGAAGCTCGACTTACCCCTTTCAGGCGGAGAAGATGACTGGCTTTAGGGAATACGCACTGCAAACCAACACAGCAGTCTCTACCCTGACGCCTCTCAGGGACATAAGCAAAAGTAAAAAGCTTCTAGCGCCGTCGGGAAGCATCAGCGAGCATTGAGTCTCTAACAAAAGCCTCTTCCAGTGACGTGATGTATCGGACGTAGATGTCTGATGCAAAGACTTGGAAACATCTTGTGCAATGTTGTATCTGTGCCTATCCGTTAAACAACAATACTCACGAACTGCTCAGTGGTTACTGTCCCCCCCCCCCCCCCCTTGAAGCGAACTACCCTGCACTCTACACAATTCAATAATCTGTTGCATTTGCGAAAATTTTAAAGGACTTCCTTTCCTCATCCTTCTAATCTCTCTCTTTGAAGTTAACATTTATGACCATGTTTCTCTGTCAAATGATGAAGCAAATATAAACCTCTGTTTAAAGTGAGGCTTCTTTCTTTTTTCATCTTTTAGTCAGTCGTACATTATTTTTTCCGTTCTCTCTTCATTTATAGTGTTCTTCCCCACAGCCTTTCTGAACACTCGCCATTTTTCTCCCAGGTCCGTTGCTTCCATGGCCCACAGTCTAGATCTACCTACCTCTAAATTATCTGTATTATTCTACTCTTCACAAATAAATACGAATGAAGTTTTTCTGTAATAGCTATTCCAGTTTTTTTTCTTGAGTATTTCCAAGTATTATGTTCCATATTAAATGTATGAGCTTTTGGAATACATGTTTCATAAGTGTTAAAATAGATATGTGGAATTAGATTTGTCCTAATATTAGTAGGCTAAATAAACCAAAAATAAATAAAGATAACCTATCGTTCTGTTTACATCTCCAAAAGTGAGCAATTCAATTAAAGTCAGATCAGTAAAATTTCCGACCGTTCTAAAACGTGTTACTCCAGTCTACTCACGACATACTGAATTTACAGAAATTTTCATGGGAGCTGTCCTGTGACTCTTAACTTACACGTTGGAAATATTTTGTTATTAATGCGCCGTTTTCGATCGCAATGTTTCATTTCCTTGTTTTAGTTTAAAGCTTTTTGGAGCTAGAACTGCGTTCTCCATTACTGCAAAATATTTTTGGGCTTCGTATGTGCTTCAGTTTATCCCCTTCATTTGGGCACGAAATGTACATCTGTACTGGTGAAAAACTTTCATTTTTGCACTTGCACTTCAAGTAATATAAAGTATTTATGGTTGCATAGCACTCGTGCGGTCATGTCGGTTATTCACAATGAGCCCTCTACTCCACTCACAGTAAGCCTTACCGTAGAGGCACGCGAACAATACACGAACTTTGGCATAGTAGAATACTGTCCCGCTTCACGTTTCTTCTCAGCGCGTATTGATTGTGCGCGACTTTGCAACAAGATGCATCACTCTCTTCTAGAAAATAATACATAAGACTGGAAATCGAAAGCATATTCATCTGGTGTTAATTCTAGTGCTCTGACTAATGATTTTTTATGAAAGTTCAGCAGTGTGGTGTCACCGCTAGACACCACACTTGCAAGGTGGTAACTTAAATCGGCCGCGGTCCTGTAGTACATGTCGGACCCGCGTGTCGCCACTGTGTAATCGCAATCCTAGCGCCACCACATGGCAGGTCACAAGACACGGACATGACCTCGCCCCAGTTGTACGGACGACATAGCTTGCGACCAGACCTACCAAGTCTTCCTCTCAATTGCCGAGAGACTGATAGAATAGCCTTCAGCTTATTCCATAGCTACTACCTAGCAAGGCGCCATTTGTATCAGTGCTTATAGCTTACTACTATTCAAGAGATGTATTCCAACAAGAGAATAAAGTTAAGTATATTATTCCAGCTACGTACTTTTCTTCTTATTCATTAATAAGTCTCATGTTCCAGTACTTCACGCCCGTCTGCGTTAGTTTAGCGTGCACTTTCAGCCACTTCGATCTACAAGGTGTTGGCCCAGCTGCCGACACATCAAGCAGTACAGATCCACGATTTTCATAGTTTCCCTAAATCGCTTTAAGGTGAATGTGGGATGAGTCATTTGAAATATACGTGCCGCTTTTCTCCTTCACCCTTGTCTAATCCGATCTTCAGTGGCATCACCGTTGAACTTATCATCGACGGGATGTTCAACCTTAATACACCTTTCCTTCGGTCGAATGAGATAATAAGTTCAATATCAGCCGGCAAATGATGACCGACTGTCGTCATGGCTAGTTGTGCTTCCCACCCGTATCGTAAATGTCACATTCAGCACGAGATGTCAGCAGCGGTACAGAAATCTCTTGCAGCGATAGCTTGCAACCGGCTTTGCCCCTGCGTCATCTCCATACAAGACGCGAAATCGAACGTAGCCGTGGAGCTGGTCGAATTTTGTGAAGTCAAAAAGTGGAACTTTGCGTTTGGCAGCATTATCAGTCGTGAAAATTAAAGGAGAGGAACGTTGCCAATGAAATACAAGATAACTTTTACGTTATAGGCGCAACGTAGGAGACGCCATGTTGGATAACGTCGTGTGGGGTTCAAGCTCTTATTTATTGGTTTTTATGAAATTCGTGCTACGAACATATGCTGTTTCAGAGCACCGACATAATAAAGATGTCCTGAAAACATGTCGTTTTTCTTAGAATGTGTTATAATAAAATGACAGAAAAGGGCATATTGGTAGTTGAAAGATTACTGCATGTGTTGCTTTTCGTATTTTAATTTGCAGGTTATGAAAGAATGGCGTTTCAAGACACGGACTCATTGAATAGTTATGAAAAACGCGTTGTTTATGATACGATTTCTTATAACTAAATATGAGTTACTGACGTACTGGTGATCGAAGCCTCCAGGACTGCTGCTGGAAAGCGCTGCAGTCGCAAGTCACGAAGAAGAAAACGTTCCGTGTCATGTATCTGCTCGTTTCTAAACGTGTACCATCCAAGATGGAAACCACGTTTGGCGTGCCTCACATTAAGAAACAGGCCTCGTGTGATGATTGGTTTCGCGTTCTGTTTGCGTATGTTGTAGAGTGCCACCCTCCCTATCCACAATAAACACTTAAATTTTCAAACCAGCCAATCGAAAATTATACTATAAGGTGCATTTTTATCGTCGTGCTTATAGTGTATTCCTTCCGACACATGCACCAGAAGATACACTGCAATGTTATTATGGCTGTTCTTGCTACATTTAGCACATTTTCTTTAACATATTAATCGAAACAAACAAAGAAGTAATATATACATCTCAGTCTTCCATGTGTTATTTATCAAAATCAGAACCTTAATAGATTACTGATAAGGTTTGTTTCACAGTCAATTCGTTCATCATACTCATAATACAGCCCAAGTTCTTAAAACACAGGCTGACAGACTCCTTACATACATACATACATTACAGTGACTCAACATAGTTCTTCATCTTACAAAAAACTCAGTTTCTTCTTTTATATTCATAAACGACACAACAGTTTAAGACAATAGCATTCTTCGTCATAAATTGTTTTCACATTGGTCTAGTTATGGATTTCTTACATACATTTTTCCACTGGCACTAGGCTCCAACTCGTGCCTGCAATTATCTGGTTATTATTTACAGAATTTTTCCAAGTGCAAATTTGTTTCATTAAATATTTTTAGTTTTTGAATAAAGCATACAGAATTATCAATATAGCATTATCTGCAACGTGTAACACAAAAAATGTTTTTTCAGCTTCTAAACTCGACTAATACCAATTAATTATCTGGTAATGATTATTCTTTGATAAAACAATACTTCTTTGTTTCAGAGAAAAAGTAAGGAAAAATGTTTGAGTGACAGAATTTCGGATATCGTATACATCATAATACACTACTGGCCATTAAAATTGCTACACCAAGAAGAAATGCAGATGATAAATGGGTATTCATTGGACAAATGTATTATACTAGAACTGACATGTGATTACATTTTCACGCAATTTGGGTGCATAGATCCTGAGAAATCAGTACCCAGAACAACCACCTCTGGCCGTAATAACGGCCTTGATACGCCTTGGCATTGAGTCAAACAGAGCTTGGATGGCGAGTACAGGTACAGCTGCCCATGCAGCTTCAACACGATACCACAGTTCATCAAGAGTAGTGACTGGCGTATTGTGACGAGCCAGTTGCTTGGCCACCATTGACCACACGTTTTCAATGGGTGAGAGATCTGGAGAATGTGCTGGCCAGGGCAGCAGTCGAATATTTTCTGTATCCAGAAAGGCCCGTACAGGACCTGCAACATGCGGTCGTGCATTATTCTGCTGAAATGTAGGGTTTCGCAGGGATCGAATGAAAGTAGAGCCATGGATCTTAACACATCTGAAATGTAACGTCCACTGTTCAAAGTGCCGTCAATGCGAACAAGAGGTGACCGAGGCGTGTAACCAATGGCACCCAATACCATCACGCCGGGTGATACGCCAGGATGGCGATGACGAATACACTCTTCCAATGTGCGTTCACCGCGATGTCGCCAAACAAGGAGGCGACCATCATGATGCTGTAAACAGAACCTGGATTCATCCGAAAAAATGTCGTTTTGCCATTCGTGCACCCAGGTTCGTCGTTGAGTACACCATGGCAGGCGCTCCTGTCTGTGATGCAGCGACAAGGGTAACCGCAGCCACGGTGCCCGAGCTGATAGTCCATGCTGCTGCAAACGTCGTCGAACTGTTCGTGCAGATGGTTGTCTTCCAAACGTCCCCATCTGTTGACTTAGTGATCGAGACGTGGCTGCACGATCCGTTACAGCCATGCGGATAAGATGACTATCATCTCGACTGCTAGTGATACGAGGCCGTTGGGATCCAGCACGCCGTTCCGTATTACCCTCCTGAACCCACCGATTCCATATCCTGGTAACACTCACTGGATCTCGACCAACGCGAGCAGGAATGTCGTGATACGATAAACCGCAATCGCGATAGGCTACAATCCAACCTTTATCATAGTCGGAAACGTGATGGTATGGATTTCTTCTCCTTACACGAAGCGTCACAACAACGTTTCACCAGGCAACGCCGGTCAACTGCTGTTTGTGTATGAGAAATTGGTTGGAAACTTTACTCATGTCAGCACGTTGTAGGTGTCGCCAACGGCGCCAACCTTGTGTGAATGCTCTGAAAAGCTAATCATTTGCATATCACAGCATCTTCTTCCTGTCGGTTCAATTTCGCGTCTGTATCACGTCATCTTCGTGGTGTAGCAATTTTAATGGCCAGTAGTGTATATAGGTATCCAAGATTTCACTACTCCCTGCCACATCAGTTATATCTGAGTGTCTGTACTAACAATCACTTTTACTTTGAAGGATTATTCCCTCGCACTTTATACAAATTACTTACCTTTAAAATTTATTCTTTTTAATATGGTATGTAAAGCAGAACAAAGTAAACAAGCACAGTAACCATTTGAATTAGCGGTTGAGAGCAACTAATTAATTGTTTCCGTAAATTGATTCAAAAAAGTTACTCGGATTCCCGACATACGAGTGCTAACCAGAAAGTAAGAGACTTTTGGTTTATCGCAGCGATGGGCGGTGCTACAGCCTCTACGTTGATTCCATAACGTTTCTACTCTCTGTACGCATCCAGCGGTGGTAGCGCGTGGTATGAGTCTCTGTTACTTTGTTTTCTGTGACGTGTTAAAATATCCGATGTAATAGAAGTTGCCGCCACTTGCGAGGTGTGTTCCGTGACTAAGATTTTGTTGGCAAAAAAAACTCAAACTGATTGAAATCTATCGCGACCTTTGTCATGTGTATGGAAAAGGAATAATGACTGAAAGCCAGGTGAGGCAGTGGTGCACTGATTTTAAAAATGTCGGTACCAGTGTTCACGGAGAGGGCCGCAGTGATAGGCCTAGCGTTGCGACTGATGAACTGTTGATGAAAATCAACGGCGACATTCTTGACAGTGGCAGTTTTACGATTACGGAACTTTCGCAACATTATCCCCAATTTCCACTGGGTTTGGTGCATGAAATTGTGGCTGAGAAGCGTGGTTACCACAAATCTTATGCTAGGTGGACTCCCAAAATTCTAACGGGAGACCGCAAAAAACAGACCGGCTACAGCACTGACCTTCCTCGAAGATTACGAGAAAAATGGTAACAAAGTTATCAATCACATCGTGACTAGGGACCAGACATGGGTGAAGCACGTCAGTTGTGAAACAAAAAGGTAGTCGATGGAATAGGGACACACAAATTCTCTCAAAAAGTCAAGGAAGTGTTTGCAAACTATGTCAGCAAGAAAGGTCATGGATACTGTGTTTTGTGACACTAAGGGAGAGGTTATCTTTGATTTCCTTGAATGTGGCACAACAGTTAACTCTGAGAGATATTGCCAAACACTGACAAAGTTAAGGCGGACGATACAAAACAAGCGTCGGGGTGAAACTTAGCACAAAAGTTTTGTTTTTACTCGACAGCGGACGTTCACACACGACCAATCGTACCGGAGAGCTAGGGAGTTTTGGATGGAAAGTGTTTGATCATTTGCCATACAGCCAGGATCTGGCGTCGAGCGACTAACTCCTATTCTTTGCAATGACGATATGGCTCGCTGCACTACACTTTGATACTAACGCCGAATTGCATGCCGGTGTAAGCCAGTGGTTGGATCGCAGGCGGCAGATTTCTACAGATACAGTACTGAAAAACTTGAGTCACGGTATCATAAGTGCTTCAGTTTGAATGGCGATTATGTATAAAAATAGCTTAAGAGTGTATACAGTATACAGGGTGGTCCATTGATAGCGACCAGGCCAAATATCTCACGAAATAAGCATCGAACAAAAAAACTACAAAGAACGGACCTCGTCAAGCTTGAGGGGGGAAACCAGATGGCGCTATGGTTGGCCCGCTGGATGGCGTTGCCATAGGTCAAACGGATAACAACTGCGTTTTTTTAATTAGGAACCCCCATTTTTATTACATATTCGTGTAGTACGTATGAATGTTTTAGTTGGACCACTTTTTTCGCTTTGTTATAGATGGCGCTGTAATAGTCACCACGTAACATTCCGCCAGTGCGGACGGTATTTGCTTCGTGATACATTACCCGTGTTAAAATGGACCGTTTACCAGTTGCGGAAAAGATCGATATCGTGTTGATATACGGCTATTGTGATCAAAATGCCCAACGGGCGTGTGCTATGTATGCTGCTCGGTATCCTAGGCGACATCATCCAAGTGTCCGGACCGTTCGCCGGATAGTTACGTTATTTAAGGAAACAGGAAGTGTTCAGCCACATGAGAAACGTCAACCACGACCTCCAACAAATGATGATGCCCAAGTAGGTGCTTTAGCTGCTGTCGCGGCTAATCTGCACATCAGTAGCTGACAAATTGCGCGAGAATCGGGAATCTCAAAAACGTCGGCGCTGAGAATGCTACATCAACATCGATTGCACCTGTACCATGTTTCTATGCACCAGGAATTGCATGGCGACGACTTTGAACGTCGTGTACAGTTCTGCCGCTGGGCACAAGAGAAATTGCGGGACGATGACAGATTTTTTGCACGCGTCAATTTAGCAACGAAGCGTCATTCACCAACAGCAGTAATGTAAACCGGCTTAATATGCACTATTGGGCAACGGAAACTCCACGATGACTGCGACAAGTGAAACATCAGCGACCTTGGCGGGTTAATATATGGTGCGGCATTACGGGAGGAAGGATAATTGGCCCCCACTTTATCGATGGCATTCTAACTGGTGCAATGTATGCAGATTTTCTACGTAATGTCCTACCGATGTTACTACAAGATGTTTCACTGCATGACAGAATGGGGATGTACTTCCAACATGATGGATGTCCAGTACATAGCTCGCATGCCGTTGAAGCGGTATTGAATAGCATATTTCGTGACAGATGAATTGGTCGTCAAAGCACCATACCATGTCCCGCACGTTCACCGGATCTGACGTCCCCGGATTTCTTTCTGTGGGGAAAGTTGAAGGATATTTGCTATCGTGATCCACCGACAACGCATGACAACTTGCGTCAGCGCATTGTCAATGCATGTGCGATCTTTACGGAAGGCGAACTACTCGCTGTTGAGAGGAATGTCGTTACACGTATTGCCAAATGCATTGGGGTTGACGGACATCGTTTTGAGCATTTATTGCATTAACGTGGTATTTACAGGTAATCACGCTGTAACAGCATGCGTTCTCAGAAATGATAAGTTCACAAAGGTACATGTATCACATTGGAACAACCGAAATAATATGTTCAAACGTACCTGCGTTCTGTATTTTAATTTGAAAAACCTACCTGTTACCAACTGTTCGTCTAAAATTGTGAGCCATATGTTTGTCACTATTACAGCGCCATCTATCACAAAGCGAAAAAAGTGGTCCAACTAAAAAATTCACATTTCTTTACGTACTACACGAATATGTAACAAAAAATGGGGGTTCCTATTTTTAAAAATGCAGTTGATATCCGTTTGACTATGGCAGCGCCATCTAGCGGGCGAACCATAGCGCCATCTGGTTTCTCCCTTCAAGCTAGACAAGTTTCGTTCTTTGTAGTTTTTTTCGTTTGACGCTAATTTCGTGAGATATTTGGCCCGGTCAAGATCAATGGACCACCCTGCATAACAAAATCTGGCTTTTCCATGTTGTTAATTTTTTATTTCAAAACGTCGATTACTTTCTGGATAGCCTTCGTATGACAGTTACCGTGGTCTCTACCCCATGCAAACCCACTCTCCAGGTCTTAAAAGCATGTCAGTAAAATCAACAATAAATACAGCAGGCGTTCTAAGGGTACAGTTGCATCTGGAGCTCGAGTCTTGCTCAAAGGTTCATTGTTTAAGGGAGGTATAGCGCAGCAGTGACAAAGTTTTAATAACTGGTATTTGTAAGTGCTGTGACAGTGTGAAACGTTAGCAGGCAAATTCAGAGCATACCACCGATCGTGCTGCCGGATGTGAGCGGCGGCTTCCACCCGCAGCCGTACACGTTCCGGCTGCAGAAGCCGGGCCGCGGGCCGCGGGTGCGCGCGCCGCCCTTCCACGTGCTGCTCGACCACACCATTGCCGTCCTCTGGAACCTCTTTCGCCAGCGCGCCAGCCTGCAAGGTGGGTGCTGTCAGTAGATCAACTCTTCTGCAGGTACGGTGTTTATCCGTTATCAAACATCAGTACAATCTGAGTTCACCTACTTTTGCTGCTATTAGGATTATTGCAAACTTTGGTGATAAACAAATCAGTAACTTACATTACTGTTCACTACTTTCGCATCACGTCATATTTTGAGGTAATTCAGCATTGTGGAAAAAAGTATTCATTGCACAAAAGCGTGTAATCAGAGTAATAACTGAAAACCATGCAAAATCGTCTTCCAGACATTTATTTGAGAAAATAGGGACACTCACAGTAGCTTCGCAATATGTATATTGTAATGGTTCTTTATTTTCGGCACTCCAACCCAGTTCTCCATACCAGTAATATTGTACTACTTTTCTGCGAAGTAACAGACATATTTTTGTGACAATATTCACATTTGGTGTTGTTAATGTATAGGTACTCCGACGTATCGATATATTACAGCGATATGGTTCTCGTGTGTAATCATTTCTGTGAGACTGTCATAATCTTTGACTTACTTGTAACAGTTTTGGCGCGAAGGCGCACAGAGCAGTCTTTGTTTCTCTTTGCAGAAGTTAAGTTGTTATTTCGCTTTGTAAAAGAACAGTCAAGTCTTGTGTTTGGTTAAAGTGGAAATTAAATACATGAAGATTGATATAAAACTGTTTTCTTGATTATATGACAATTAAGAAGAAGTATATGTGAATTGACAAGAAGTTTAATAAAGATGTGGATCGTGAACACCAAGTCAAAAATTATTTCTACCATACCATTGTTCTGATCTGGGATTATTTAATCATTAAGAATTTCCTGAAAATCACATTTGCTAGGTCTTCAAATATTGCTAAAATACAGATCTGGACCTTCTAGCAGTCAAAGTGGAATCACCCTAGAATCAACAAGATGAGCCATAACAACTTCGACAAAATCTACGTGGGAATCCATTCAAGATATGTCCCAAAATTAATCACTTTTTTACAGTGACTTCATTATTTCCATTCTGACGATACCATCCACAGTCAGTAACTTTGTTGTTGCCTGATAAAGCGAACATATCCTGTGTGAGCAACATTATTAATCTGATTTCTAACCTACTTTGCAAGTGGTGGTATTGTTAGAATATTTGTTTATAAAATTTGTGATTAATATCCCGTCTCAGTTCAAAAGCAATAGCAATGTGTATAGCTACAACACTAGGATAAAGGTAGATCTTTATGACCCTGGGTTAAATCTAATTCTGGGACGGAAAGGGGTCAGTTATGCAGCCACAAAAGTCTTTGGGCACTTGCCAAATAGCATAAGAAGTCTGGCAGGTACCCAACCAGCATTTAAAAACAATTTAAAAGAATTTCCGAATGTCAACTCATACTCAATAGATGAATTTTTAGATACAAATTAATAATCACACAATCAATTATAAGAACACTAACTAAATTTTCCGTCGTTGCTTGGTAAAACATGATAATAATATTCAAAAGGAAAACACTTCCTAATGTTCTGCAAAATTATATTTATTTGGTCACGAACAGTATTTCGGCTT
The DNA here is from genome assembly GCF_023898315.1 of Schistocerca nitens. Taxonomy (NCBI): domain Eukaryota; kingdom Metazoa; phylum Arthropoda; class Insecta; order Orthoptera; family Acrididae; genus Schistocerca; species Schistocerca nitens. The sequence goes on along the minus strand of NC_064617.1, from coordinate 702,264,289 downwards.
TATTATTGAATAAATTTGATGTGTTATTGTTATTACAAAATACAGTAAGAATTATTGCTTCTTTTTATTCAGAATACAGGGCCGTGGTGCAGCGCTGCTGTCGTCATAAAATTTACCGGGTTACTGAATTTTTTTTATTTATTATTTTTGGTGTTTAGGAATTTTTCTGTTTCGAACTTAACATTAAATGAGAAAAGAATTTTGTGGGAACATTAAACGTGAATGCATTTCTGCACAGAGATTATAAATGGGAGCCAATTTCGTTCAGAGGTTACGATATTTAAAATTCATTTAATAAATATTTTTTTTGGGGAAGTTACACCTGGTTAATATTTTAAATTTATGTATTTCTGTGGGGAGGTTACACCCTTTATTAGATTAAGTTTTCGTTACAAATAGTAGATTCAAACTGTGCATTCATTCTGTTTCCCATCATTTGTTGAAAATAAAAACTTTATTTACTCCATTTTAGTTGATGTAATTATTGTAATGTTTTCCTACGTAAACACTTAGTCATTTTCGTATCTTCTGTAGAAATAATACTTGATTTAAGAATCACGAGAGAAGGTTGTATGCGTGGAAAAGGCCTGGAGACACTGGAAGGTTTCAGATTGATTATAGAACGGTTAGAGAGAGTTTTAGGAACGAGATTATAAATTTTGAGATGTTTCCCGGCGTAGATGTGGACTATGGCCACAATTTATTGGTTATGAACTGCGGATTAAAACTGAAGAAACTGCAAGAAGGTAGGTATTTAAGGAGATGGGACCTGAATAAACTGAAAGAAGAGGAGGTTGTAGAGAGTTTCAGATGGAGCATTAGAGAACAATCGACAAGAACAGGGAAAGAAATATAGTAGAAGAAGAATGGGTAGCTTTGAGAGATGAAATACTGAAGGCAGCAGAGGATGAAGTAGGTAAAAAGATAATACCGACCCTACGACTTATTTTAGAAGATGGGTTAAGGAAAGGCAAACCTGCGTTTCTAGCCCTTGTAGACTTAGAGAAAGCTTTTGACAATTTCGACTGCAACACTCTCTTTCAAATTCTAAAGGTTGCAGGGGTAAAATACAGGGATCGAAAGGCTATTTACAATTTGTACGGAAACGAGATGGTCGTTGTAAGAGTAGAGGAGCACGAAAGGGAAGCAGTGGTTGAAAAGAGACTGAGACGGGGTTGCAGCCTACTTCCGGTCTTATTCAATCTGTATGTTGAGCAAGCAGTAAAGGAAACAAAAGAAAAATTTGGAGTAGGAATTAAGGTCCAGGGAGAAGAAATAAAAGCTTTGAGATTTGCCGATGACACCGTAATTCTGTCGGAGACAACAAACAACTTAGAAGAGCAGTTGAATGGAATGGACGGTGTTTTGAATGAAGCATATAAGATGAACATCAACAAAAGCAAAACGAGGATAATGGAATGTAGTCCAATTAAATCAGGTGATCCTTAGGGAATTAGATTAGGAAACGAGAGACTTAAAGTAGTAAATGAGTTTTGCTATTTGGGAAGCAAAATAACGGATGATTGTCGAAGTAGGGAGGATATAAAATGTAAATTGGCGATGGCAAGAAAACCTTTCTGAAGAGAAATTTGTTAACATCGAGTATATATTTAAGTGCCATGAAGTCCGTGCTGATAGTATTTGTATGAAGTGTAGCCATGTATGGAAGTGAAACATGAACAATACATAGTTTAGACAAGAAGAACATAGAAACTTTTGAAATGAGGTGCTGCAGAAGATTGCTGAAGAGAGAACAATCGACAAGAACAGGGAAAGAAATATAGTAGAAGAAGAATGGGTAGCTTTGAGAGATGAAATACTGAAGGCAGCAGAGGATGAAGTAAAAGAAAAATGAACTTTTGTTAAGTTTTTTTTCATTACATCTAAGTAAAAGAAAAATGAACTTTTGTTAAGTTTTTTTTCATTACATCATTTTTTCAAGCAAAGTGACACTTGGGATATTTCTTCTTCTGGTCAATAAATTTTTGGCTTCAGACGTTTTCCTTGTGCAGAATCAACTATCCACAGGAAATACTAGTAGAGCTAAAACCATCAACATAACTACTCAATACAACTGATAACTGACAAATGATCGGCAGAGACAAATACAAAAAGAGGGACTGAGTGGGGTTTGGTATCAAGTCGCAGCGTAATCGCTATCCAGCGCATGTGCCCCACTCCAGCGCTCGACAGAGATGAATAATGTCGTAACTAATGAGGAGGTACTGAGTAAAATTGGGGAGAAGAGAAATTCGTGATACAACCTGACTAAAAGGGATCGGTTGTTAGGACACATTTTGAGGCATCAAGGGATAACCAATTGAGTACTGGAGGGAAACGTGGGGAGGGGGGTAAAAACCGTAGAGGGAGACCAAGGGATGAATATAGTAAATAGATTCAGAGAGATGTAGGTTGCAGTAGTTACTCGGAGATGAAGAGGCTTGCACAGGACAGAGTAGCATGAAGAGCTGCGTCGAACTGTTCTTTGGACTGAAGAGCACAACAATAACATTTCTGGAATAAGGAATAAATCTCATCTTTCTCAGCATCTAATTTCTTGCAGTTAAATGAATAAATAACGCCTTGTCTGAATTTTCTATTGAGAGTTCTACAACTTTTTCTAGCTGCCCCGGTGGCGCAGTGGTCTAAGCGATTGGTTTCTGAACATTCGTCCGAGATGGGTCCGGTTTCTAATCCCATTGAGGCATGGGCGTTGCGGTTGTCTAAACGAACTACCTTTTTCCCAACCCCAGAGTCGGTACCCTAAATTAGGGGCGGGCGATTGCTTATAGCTCATTCAGTTGATCCCCTAACCCCTAAGTAAAAGAAAAATGAACTTTTGTTAAGTTTTTTTTCATTACATCATTTTTTCAAGCAAAGTGACACTTGGAATATTTCTTCTTCTGGTCAATAAATTTTTGGCTTCAGACGTTTTCCTTGTGCAGAATCAACTATCCACAGGAAATACTAGTAGAGCTAAAACCATCAACATAAATACTCAATACAACTGATAACTGACAAATGATCTGCAGAGACAAATACAAAAAGAGGGACTGAGTGGAGTTTGGTATCAAGTCGCAGCGTAATCGCTATCTAGCGCATGTGCCCCACTCCAGCGCTCGACAGAGATGAATAATGTCGTGTTTGTTTCCGTTTCATACCCATTTGATGCTGCTTTAGTTTTGACGTAGTCCAAGGCAATGGGTTTATTTGCGTCAAAGAAAGTAAAGATTTATCAAGTACCTTTTCCCTGTGCTTTTCAAAACAATTTGGTGTTTTAATTTTTCGTCTTTTTCATTTTTGCTTCTCATTTGTTCAGTTTTTCCCTCTTTCATTTGAAATTAATTTTTTTCTGTACTCTGCTGCCCTTAAAATTTTGCCGTCCTAGGCGACTACTTAGTCTTGCCTAATGGTAGCTACGGTCGCAGGTTCGAATCTTGCCTCGGGCATGGATATGTGTGATGTCCTTAGGTTAGTTAGGTTTAATCAGTTCTAAGTCTAGGGGACTGATGACCTCAGAAGTTATGTCCCGTAGTGCTCAGAGCCATTTGAACCATTTGAACTTAATGGTAGAAACAGCCCTACCGACTTGTGTAACAGGCGGTCACTTGAAGTACTTACCGAAGCTTGTAGAGGAGCCGCTAAACCTTCAATGTGCATGGTCTCTGCCATTCATCTGTCTTCATTCATCGATAGCAAAGACATATGAGTGAGACAGTGTCCAATCTATGGCACGAAGCACTTGCTGGGCGATAACTGTATTGCATATGTGTTACGGAACCATCCTAGCCTTTAGTCTGACGCAAGGTTGTCTTCATAACACCAACAATTTAAAGTTCAAAAAGGAACTAAACGATAGTCTGGACGCAGTGTAACAGTCTAAAACGTAACGAAACATTCATTATACAGGGTATTCGGAGATTCCTATTACAAATTTCTGGGACTTGTAGAGGCGAATGAGCACGTAAAATTTTGAATAGGAACCCGTGTCCAGGAACGTACGATTTCCATTCTACGACGGTTTCATTTCAGATGCGTAACGCATTCACGTCTGCTGAGGGATAGAGAAAAGTCTCAGAGTGCCTTGCAATAGGGTAGACGGGATGACCTGTACTACGTCAGACGGTCACCTGATGTCAACGGACTTCTACACTACTACGAGACACCTGTAGAGACATAGGAATGATGTAACGAATTCTGGCCGCTGCACTAGAAATTGGAGAGGCGCCAGTTGGGATGGAGAGTGTGTATCAGAACATGCTACCTTGGTACGATGTTTGTAACAACGTTGGTGGTCGCCACATCGAGTTGCTGTTGTAATGCGTCAGTACTTTTCTGGGTTCTTTTTGCTTTGGGATAATGTAAACGCGTAATGTTTAGGTAAACAAATTTGCTTAAGTGATAAACGGATGTTTCGTTACGTTTCTTTTCGAACTGCTATCTAATAATAGTGCTGCGTCACACCCAATTCAATTCTCAAGCCGAAGTGGATGAGTCAAACATATGAACTGAAACCGTCGTACAACGGAAACGGTACCTTTCCGAACATGGGTTCCTATGCAAAATATTCTGTACTCACTCCCCTCTATGAGTCCCAGGAGTTTGTAACGCGATTTTATGAACACCCTGTGTGTACTCCCAGTTAGGCCTCGCTTCGATATTACTTATAAATCGTTCTTTACCCTGAAGGGGTCAGACGTTCGTAGGCCGCGTAACGGGAACACATGGCGTGATAGCAGACTCGATTTAGAATCTTTACGACACATTTTACGTGGAGCGAGACAGTATATAGGCGTTAGACCAGGCGGACACTTTGGAGTAGGCTACGCAAGAAACGGCAGCACAGTACGTGTTTTTGTAATTCATGGGTTTTTATACAATAGCGCGAGTTGAGGTCCAGGGCAGAACACCGCAATACCGTGCCTGCTTCTGCCTGCGCCACACAGTGTTCAAGATAGTTTACTGCGCGCGTAGATTTTCGTGCGAAGTAAAATATACTGCCTGACAAAAAAGTGAAGCACCTATAATATAAAGTGAATATAACTTTGTATACGTACATATCGCAGGCATGATGAGATTTGCAATTCTCTGTAACAGGTAGAACGGTCACCAGAGTACATTAGTGTTGTTACATGTACATCTGCATCTACATCTAAGTGATTACTCCGCAATTCACAGTTAAGTGCAAAACAGAGGGTTAATCGAACCACGCTCAAACTGTTTCTCGACCGCTCCACTCTCGAACGGGAAACACGAACACGTAAATCATTTTGTTCCAGCCTTGATTTGTCTTGTTTTATTGTGATGATCATGCCTCCACATGTAGGTGAGCGCCAACAAAATATTTTCACACCCTAGGGAAAAGATGGTGATTGAAATTTCATGAGAAGATCCTACCACAACGAAAAACGGCTTTTAATGATTGCCACGCCAATTCACGTAAGATATCAGTGTCGCTGTCTGCTGTGCTTCAAGATAATACAAAACGACCTGCCCTCCTTTGAACTTTTTCGGTGTCCTCCATCGATCCAATCTGATGTGGATCCCACAACGCACAGCAATACTCCAGAAGAGGACGTACAAGCGTGATGTAGGCAGTTTCTTTAGTAAAACTGTTGCATTTTCTCAGTGTTCCGTCGGTAAATCGTAGTGTTTGGTTTGCTTTACCTACAACATTATCTATATGATCGTTCCTTCTTAAGATATTCGTAATTGTAATCCCTAAGTATTTAGTTGAATTTACAGCCTTTAGATTTGTGTGATTTATCACCTAACTGATATTAGCGGACTCCTATTGGTAAACATGTGGATGACTTCACACTTTTCATTATTTTGAGTAAATTACCAGTTTCGCAATTTATTTTGATCGTCTGATGTCTGTGTAAGTTGGTAAATGACAGCATCATCTGCAAACAATCTAAGAGTACTACTCAGATTATCTGCCAAATTGTTTATCAGAAACAACACAAGGCCTATAACACTTCCTAGGGGAACGCCAGCGAGTTTTACTCGATGCTTTCCCCGTAAATTACTGTGAACTGTGATCTTTATGACAAGAAATCACGAATTCAGCCGCACAACTGAGACGATAGTCCACAGGCACGCAATTTGATTAGAAGTCGCTTTTGAGGTACGGTGCCGAAAGCCTTCCGGAAATCTAAAAATATGGAATCAGTTAACATCCCCTCTCAATAGCACTCATTACTTCTTGAGAATAAAGAGCTACTTGTGTTTCACAAAAACAATATTTTCTGAATTTATGTTGGTTGTTTGTCAATAAATCGTTTTCTTCGAGATAACTCATAACTTTCTAACTCACTATGTGTTCCAAAATCCTACTGCAGATCGACGCTAGCGATGTGGGTCTGTAATTCAGCGGATTACTCCTATTTCTTTTCTTGGATATTGGTGTGACTTGTGCAACTTTCCAGTTGTGAGGTATGGATCTTTGAACAAGCGATCGGTTGTATGTGATTGCTGAATATCGAACTACTCTGTCAGCATACTCTGAGAGCAACCTGACTGGTATACAACCGGGGCAGGAGTCCATCCCTTTATTAAGTGATATAAGCTGCTTTGCTCCACAGAGGATATCTGCTTCTCAGTTACTCATGTTGGCAGTTGTTCTTGGTACGAATCCTAGAATATTTACTTCGTCTTTTTTGGTCTAGTGGGCCCCTACCACCACGGCACAGTGCGTCCCCAGGTTGCCGATAGGGGATTCGGCCTTCAGATACGAAGGGTAGCTGCGAATAAAAAAAATAAGCAGTCGCGAACAGCCGGTGGGGAGCAGGCGATGGCGTGATGAACCATCCCTGTTTCTTCTTCTCTTACTATCAAATCTATTCATCAAGAATCAGCAACATTAATGGGCATGGGTCCCTTTGAAGTAAAATATTCCGGAGGTAAACTAGATTCCCATTCGGATCTCCGGGCGGAACCTACTTCGAAGAGATTCAGGTCGAAAGGAACTTTCAGGTTGGGAACATGGAACACTAAAAGTTTGACCAGGGATGAGTTCTCCTCATACGATACAAAATTAATCATAGGTGATTTTAATGAAAAGATAGGGAAGGAGGAAGCATTCCGATCTACAATTGGGAAAGAAAGTTTGCATAACATTACGAATGAAAATGGCACAAGGGTGGTTAATTTTGCTGTTTCAAAAGACATGATTGTTGAGAGCACATATTTCAAAAGGAAGGACATTCATAAAGCAACTTGGGTCTCTCCGTATGGACACACCCGAAACCAAATTGATCATGTTCTTGTGGATCGGAGATGGCACACTAGTATAGAAAATGTTAGGACTTTCAGGGGATTCTGATCATTTTCTTTTAGTCGCCAAAGTTCACCAACGGCTTTCTACAGCAACATCAAGGTGTCACAATGCAGAATTTGTTAGGTTCGACACTGACAAGCTAAATGATGAAAACTTTAGAAGAAGGAACATGATAGAAATTTCAAATAGGTTTTGATGCTCTCAGGACACACGAAGATCAAGACGAGGATGTAAATAAACAGTGGATCACTGTGAGGAATAATATCAAAGAAGCAGCGAAGGTCACAATAGGTACAATTAAGAAGAACAAGAGGAAACTGTGGTTTGACGACGAATGCAAGAAATTGGTAGAGGAAAGGAGAAAAGCGCGATTAGATTGGGATAGAATGGGAGGCAGAAAACGAGAGGAGTTCTTGAACATGAGAAGGGAAGTTGGTCGTAGGCTACGGGCAAAGAAGAGAGATTATTTGAATAATCAAATTAAAAAAATGGAAACAAACAGTAAAACAAAAAACATTAGGGAACTTTATCTAGACATAAATGGGTATAGGAAGGGGTTCAAGGCTAGGACAAATGCACTTCGAGGTGATGCCGGGGGAGTACTGTCAGACCCCTGTGCTGTATTAAGTAAATGGGGGGCATATTTTGAGCATCTATTAAATGTACACCACGAAGCAGGAAATGAGCAGGCGTACGAAATACATACAGCAGAACCCCAGATACCTGAGCCAACGTTAAGGGAAGTAAGAGATGCAATCAACAAATTGAAAAACCATAAAGCACCAGAATCAGATTGCATAACTGCAGAATTAGTTAAAAATGGGGAACAGAAATTGGTGGAAGTAGTTCACAAAGTGATAACTAAAGTATGGAAGTCAGAGATGATACCTGAAGAGAGGCAGGAGTCGATTCTGATCCCAATTTTTTAGAAGGGCGACAAAATGGATTCTAGTAATTATAGAAGGATATCGCTATTACCAGTATGTTCCAAAATTTTCTCGAATATTCTGCTGAGCCGGCTTACACCATATGCAGATGAAATTGTGGGGGATTACCAAGCTGGCTTTCGGAGGAACAGATTAACTATAGACAAAATATTCACCCTGCGTCAAATTTTGGAAAAGAAATGGGAATACAATAAACCAGTTCATAATCTTTTCATAGATTTTACAAAAGCATATGATTCAGTATTGCAATCAAAATTGTACAGAATTCTTTTGGAACTTGGAATACCAAAGAAGTATGTTAGACTTACAGAAGCGAGTTTCAAAAACACAAAAAGTAGAGTACGCATGGGGAAATTGGAGTCAGAAGAATTTGTAATAAAGAACGGACTTAAGCAGGGAGATGCCCTGTCTCTGCTATATTTTAATTTAATCCTAGGAGATATTGTACTAATGGCAGCAGATGGGTGTGGAGTTAAATGTAAATATTAAGATATTAGGGTATGCAGATGATCTAAACATCATTAGCGATAGGAAAGAATCTGTAACAGCAAATGCGAATGCGTTCATCAAGGCTAGTGAAGATGTAGGTCTAAGGATAAGTGAAGACAAAACTAAATACCTGGTCACGACTAGAATGCCAACAGCAGTAGATCAGGAAATGTTAAGAGTTGGACACATGCAGTTGGAAAAAGTGAACACATTTAAGTATCTAGGCGTGGACATCACTTCGAGAAACGAGATTCAATCCGAACTGAAGAAGAGATTACGGGCGGGAAATGCGTGCTACTTCTCACTGAATAGATTACTTTCATCACGGATATTGTCTAGGAATTTAAAGATTAGAATATACAAAACTATTATTCTACCAGTTATGCTGTATGGGTGTGAGACTTGGTCTCTCACTGTGCAAAATGAAAAGCCGTGTCTAGTATTTGAAAACAAAATTTTGAGGAAAATTTTCGGAGCAAAAAGGGATGACATTAGCGGAGAGTGACGAAAACTTCATAACAAAGAGGTTCACGAACTCTATTCAAGCCCTGACATAATCAGTATTATTAAATCACGTAGGCTGCGATGGACGGGTCCGGTAGCTCGAATGGATGAGGAGGGCAGGGCAGCGCGCAGAGTACTGGTAGAGCACTTAAGGCCGGTTCCCACTAGAGCGCGGCTGCGCGGCGTGCGGCAACGGCAGCGGCAAGCGTTTTCCGCTTTGGCGCGGCGGCTCGCGAAATTGGCGTTCCCATCTGGAAGCGGCAGACGCTAGCGGTAGCCAATGACGGACAGCCACTGAGGTACGGGGTGGGACCCACAGAAACGACCGGTGTGTTTGAATAACTATATCTTACACCTACATGAAGGAAAGACGAAGTTGGGTGACGACATACCAATTTTTCGTTTTCTGTACAATGTACTCTTTCACATATTTCATTATTCGTGTTTTCTCATTTCAACATAAACAGATTTCATGACTACCATTCATGATTGTTCACTACCTCCTAAAACATTGAAACAATGTACGATAAAAGAGATTATTCAGATAGTTAAGCGAGACAAAATTTAAAATGTGATACGGTAGCGGGTACACGAAAACAGTAAGAACACAAAGGCTAGGTGGAAGGGATGAAAGTGGAAGCCACCTGATAAAATTTCCCACAGAGCATAATGTAATCATCGCCAGCACCTTGCCTAAGAATCACGAAAGAATAATATATATTTGGAACACAGTTTTCGAAACCAGATTTTAAATTGTAAGGCATTTCCTGGTGCAGACGTAAACCTGACTGAAGACTGTCAATAGCAAGAAAAGCGTTCTGAAAAAGAAAATTTGTTCACATCGAGTATAAATTCTAATGGTTGGATACTATTTTACAAAGGTATTTGTGTGGAGTGCAGCCTTGTATGTAAGTGAAACGTGACGATGAACAGTTCTGTCAAGAAGACAATGGACACTTTCAAAACGTGGTGATCAATAAGAATGCTGAAGATTAGATACGAGGATCATGTGACTAAAGAAGAGGTACGGAATTAAATAGAGGAAGAAGAGGAAATTACGGCACAACTTTGACAACAATAGGGATTAGTTGACAGGACGTATTATAGAGCGTCAAAGAGTGAGGACAAAGGGGTTGGGTGATAGTATTCTGATAATAATCATCTGTTGAAATACTATTCTACTCTTTTATCTATTAATGTAAGCAGTGAATTTACTGAATGAGATTTTCACTCTGCAGCGGAGTGTGCGCTGATATGAAACTTCCTGGCAGATTAAAACTGTGTGCCCGACCGAGACTCGAACTCGGGACCTTTGCCTTTCGCGGGCAAGTGCTCTACCAAGTTTGGAAGGTAGGAGACGAGATACTGGCAGAAGTAAAGCTGTGAGGACCGGGCGTGAGTCATGCTTCGGTAGCTCAGATGGTAGAGCACTTGCCCGCAAAAGGCAAAGGTCCCGAGTTCGAGTCTCGGTCGGGCACACAGTTTTAATCTGCCAGGAAGTTTCAGTGAATTTACTCTTCCATGCACTCCTCCACAAAACATTTAAACCAAAACTGAAATCAGCTGAACACCAAATCTTTCAATCACTGTCTGACAACTACTGAATTCACTTTCAACTTTCTATAACTATCACTGGCTAGCCACACACACATACAGATATAAGGAGAACAAAAATAAACAAACATTAGTTTTCAGCAATAATTCTGCAGGTTGGCAACATGTACATAAACAAACTAGACAGGAAGGGACATGAGGTGAACACACCGTAGTTACGACTTAAAATCAGAGTTTTCGGTAAAACGTCTACTGCTAGTGACAGAAGAAAAAAGAGCGAACATGAAAATGTGTTTATGTTCCTTAATCTAAGTTTTAGTTCAACCTCCAGCATGTGACCAGGTGAGGGGAAACGCATATGTCCGCCAAAAACTCGATTCACTGTAAGTAATTAGTCATTCACGTAAAAAAAGTGAACTGTTTTATAATCTGCAAGTATCACATATCAAAACAAAACTGAATCATTCTAGATTCCATCGAAGATGCCTTAAAGTAAAAGGCGAAACGCGTCTTGAATCAGTAAAGTACACTGGATAAAGAAAAAAAAAGTTTGTTACTTACCAAAGGAAATAATCAATAGCTGTAGATATTTAGTGAATTACATCTTATGACATACCAGAAAATTAGTTTCGGTTTAACTTCTCATTCCACATGCTATTAGATGCTGTTTAAAAAAAATTCATCTATCCCTTCTGAAAAACTGTAGTTACTTTCATATCTCGGTAGATAAACAGATTTAGGATATTTATCATGTGACGAAATACATGACTTTTCACAAGTTATCGTTTGCAAAAAAACACGTTTCGATTTCTTGAACCGTTTACGAAATTTGCAGTTGATACAACCGCATGGTTTACGACGAGCAGGACGAAGTACCGGTCGCGTCGCGAGCAACCCGCGCGCGGTCACGGCACAGCCCGTCCGCCGACATATCATTCAATATCTCGAGAATGGTCATAGCTATCGATCTGCTCTCAGTTTTAAAAACAATTTCGATATGTTGACTAAATTTCATACGCAATAATGTATCACCTAAAATGAACTGTACGCAAAGTCCACGCAATGCGTTTTTACCTCTGCACACTCATTAAAATTTCGTGTAAAGGTTTACGTAAATGCGATACAGCAAGTAACCACGACGAATAACGAAATGAAATTGGGTCCTTTATCGAGAGAAGATATCGGGCTGTAACATTCCCAAGAATCAAATTTTTCTGCCGAATAGTTTTCTTGGAATCGGATGATAAGTATTTCATAGCTGCCGCCGCGTCCGCGCCAGCGGTTCGGCGAAAGTTCGTGTGGCCCGGGGTTCCGTACGTGACGTCACGCTCAGCGCGTTCTGTGATTGGCGGCGCGGACCTGGAGCGCGTCACGCGGCAGCGGAAGCGGTTCGACATGGGCAAACCGCGACGCAGAGCTCGCCGCGCCTTGCCGCTGACGCCGTTTCCATGGCAACCACGCCGCTGACGCGCGGTTTTGACGCGCGGCAGCCCTAGTGGGAACCGGCCTTTAGAGGGAAAACGTCCTGTGGGGAGACCGAGGCGTAGATGGGAGGACAATGTGAAGGCTGATTTGAGGAGCCTAGGTACTGAAGATGTTGTTGTTGTTGTGGTCTTCAGTCCTGAGACTGGTTTGATGCAGCACTCCATGCTACTCTATCCTGTGCAAGCTTCTTCATCTCCCAGTACGTACTGCAGCCTACATCCTCCTGAATCTGCTTACAAGGGAACCTCCCCATTGCATCCCCCTCAGATTTAGTTATAAGTTGGCACAGTGGATAGGCCTTGAAAAACTGAACACACATCAATCGAGAAAACAGGAAGAAGTTTTGTGGAACTACGAAAAAAATATATATATACAAACTGAGTAGTCCATGTGCAAGATATGCAACATCAATGCCAATACGCGCTCAGGAGTGCCGTGGTCCCGTGGTTAGCATGAGCAGCTGCAGAGAGAGAGGTCCTTGGTTCAAGTCTTCCTTCGAGTGTAAATTTTACTTTCTTTATTTTCGCAAAGTTATGATCTGTCGTTCGTTCAGTGACGTCTCTGTTCACTGTAATAAGTTTAGTGTCTGTGTTTTGCGACCGCCCCGCAAAACCGTGCGATTAGTAGACGAAAGGACGTGCCTCTCCAATGGGAACCGAAAACATTTGATCGAAAGGTCATAGGTCAACCGATTCCTCCACAGGAAAACACGTCTGATATATTCTATACGACACTGGTGACGGCCTGTGCGTCACATGACAGGAATATGTTGTCGACCCACCTAACTTGTTCACTTGGCGAATGGGTAAAAAGATTCTTCTACCTTGCCCGATTTAGGTTTTCTCGTGGATGTGATAATCACTCCCAAAAAAGTGATGAAAACATAAGAGTTTGTCACGTAAACTGCAACAAATGAATGCAACAGTTTCACAGTCGCACAGTTTTCTCTGTGCTCTGTCAAAACATGTTTTTAACGTTTTCAAATTTTTCCGTGTGTAGACCGTCAAATCCTGCATATGTCCAAGCAAATCTGAACATGTCCTGGAATTTTGGAGAGCGAAGTTGATTATATGTGAGTGCTTGAACTTTGATAATTGTCTGAAAATAAAAAAATAAACTTTTTTCTCGAGGGAAGACTTGAACCAAGGACCTCTCGTTCCGCAGTTGCTCACGCTAACCACGGGACCACGGTGCTCCTTAGATCACATTATCCTAGATGTTGCCTACCTTGCGCATGGACTACTCAGTTTGTATATTTTGCTTATTTTTTTCATAGTTCCACACAACTTCTTCCTGTTTTCTCGATTGATGTGTGTTCAGTTTTTCAAGGCCTATCCACTGTGCCAACTTATAACTAAATCTGGGGGGGGGGGGGGGGGGGTGCGATGGGGAGGTTCCCTTTTTAGTGTATTCATCTCTTGGTCTTCGTCTACCATTTTTACCCTCCACGCTGCCCTCCAATACTAAATTGGTGATGCCTTGATGCCTCAGAACGTGTCCTACCAACCGATCCCTTCTTCTAGTCAAGTTGTGCCACAAACTCCTCTTCTATACCTCCTCATTAGTTATGTGATCTACCCATCTAATCTTCAGCATTCTTCTGTAGCACCACATTTCATTGAAGATGAATGGAAGGAAATAGCCCAAGACAGGGACAGATGGCGAAAATACGTTGCTGCGGTAATGGACTCTCGAGTCCGGTATCACCAGTGAGTGTGTGTGTGTGTCTTTTTTGGTGAAAGAATTTCGGAAAACCATATTTAGTAAGTCTGTTTTAGTTGCACTGTCGTAAGTAGCATCGCCATTGTTAACGTAGGCCTACTTTCCTGTGTTTGTCCTACAACTTTTTAGACTGACGCTCTTGCTATAGTTTCCAGAGACTCTCTCAGCTAAAAAACCACCCAATCCCCTCCACACAGCCCCCGCCACCCGTGTAACAGGCTTGGTAGTATATATATATATATATATATATATATACAAGAGACAGAACAGCCCAGATGTGCACTGATCACTGTGAAGGACACGGAGATGCCGCTTACTCGTGCGAGTCAGCGTTATCAGTACCTGACAGAGTTTTAAAGATGCCCAGTGTGGCTCTCCATTTGACCGGCTGCTCGAGTCGTGCAATATACAGGTTTGTGGGGGCATTCAGTGGTCCAATGTAGGACTACACGGGAACGTGAGGGCACATTCACTGTCATGGTTCCGGTCGACCATGTCTGTCACAAAGGTTGATCATCGTAGTGTGCTCCAAGCACGTGTTAACCTCTTCGCATCTGCGCCTGCCATCCGAGAACAAGTAATGGACTCCTTACAACACTCTGAGTAATACAGCCCCAGTGGTCGGAGACTAGCAGCAAGCAGACAACGAAATTTCCGTTCTATGCATTGGCTGCCGTTAACACCACAACACAAACGGCTGCGTCTGCAGCGGTGGCGTAACTGGGAAGCGTGGACTGCTAACGAACTATGGCGCATTTTGTTCAGCATTGAATCTCGATTCTGTGCTAACCCAAATAGAGAAATTCCACTGTAGCAATGCTTTGGAGAGATACAGCGATATTACTGTGGGCGTCTTCGTGTGGGGATGCATCAGGTTTGAGTTCAGGTCGCAACTGGTAGTGAATGAGGAAACTCTGACAGCACAACGGTAGATCACGCACAACCGTCATCCTCGTGTGTTACCTCTTATGACGTGTTGGTAAGGTGAGAAAGGGAGAGGAGGCAGTCATGAAGGAATGGAGAGGGACCCCAACTTTGACACTTGTCTCTAGGTCCCCACTCCTTAAATTCCCACCTTTTTGCAGTTTCTTCAGTTTTAATCTACAGTTCATAACCAATAGATTGTGGTCAGAGTGCACATCTGCCCCTGGAAATGTCTTACAATTTAAAACCGGGTTCCTAAATCTCTGTCTTACCATTATATAATCTATCTGACACAGAAGTATCTCCAGGCTTCTTCCATTTATACAACCTTCTTTCATTATTCTTGAACCAAGTGTTAGCTATGATTAACTTATGCTCTGTGCAAAATTCTACCAGGCGGCTTCCTCTTCATTCCTTCCCCCCCAATCCATATTCACCAACTATGTTTCCTTCTCTCCCTTTTCCTACTATGGAATTCCAGTCACCCCTGACTATTAAATTTTCGTCTCCCTTCACTATCTGAATAATTTCTTTTATCTCATCATACATTTCATCAATTTCTTCGTCATCTGCAGAGCTAGTTGGCATATAAACTTGTACTAAAGTAGGAGGCGTGGGCTTCGTGCCTATCTTGGCCACAATAATGCGTTCATTATGCTGTTTGTAGTAGCTTACCCGTACTCCTATTTTTTCATTCATTATTAAACCTACTCCTGCATTACCCCTATTTGATTTTGTATTTATAACACTGTATTTATAACACTGTATTCACCTGACCAAAAGTCTTGTTCCTCCTGCCACCGAACTTCACTAATTCCCACTATATCTAACTTTAAACTATCCATTACCCTTTTAAATTTTCTAACCTACCTGCCCGATTAAGGGATCTGGCATTCCACGCTCCGATCCGTAGAACGCAGTTTTCTTTCTCCTGATAACGACGTCCTCTTGAGTAGTACCCGCCCGGAGATCCGAATGGGGGACTATTTTACCTCCGGAATATTTTACCCAAGAGTAAGCCATTGTCATTTAATCAAACAGTAGAGCTGCATGACTTCCGGAAAAATTATGGCTGTAGTGTCCTCTTACTTTCAGCCTTTCGCAGTACAAGCACAGCAAGGCCGATTTGGTTGATGTTACAAGTCCAGTTCAGTTCAATCATCCAGACTGTTGCCACTTCAACTACCGAAGAGGCTGCAGACCCTCTTCAGGAACCAGAAGTTTGTCTGATTATACTATGAACAATAATTTTTGAATTTGGGCAGTTCATATTCATTTCACTGTTGCCTCTGTTCGCTGAAAAGCTACATCGCTAGTATAATTGATGATCGATTCCATGTATAAATCTTGGCTGTCATTTATAAGCAAGTTTTTGTAACAAATACTGTTTCTTTCCGATTATGAATTTCTGGCGATCTTCCAGCCTTGTCTACGTTGTTGTTGCTATAAAGCTCCTACTTTTGATACGCAGTTCTCAGATCCTACGTCCGAATTCACGATTTTTCCTTAGAAATCATTCCCCACACAACTAATGTTGCACTTCGATGCAGAGTTAACTTACACACCCGAATATTGTAAAAAAAAAAATCCGTTTATGTATCTTTGACAGTTTACTTCGGGGTATCTCATGTGAGTCATACGTACCCGAGAAGATACCTGTATGAGGGGTGTTCGGAAAAACTTTTAGTAATATTCCTTTGTACCTTATTTATCGCTGAACGTGAGTCAATGTACATGAGATCTCCCAGTATGCTCCCCCGGACGTCAATACCCACTCGTGGGCTGCCCGCAGTTCCTCGTGTTGCCAAAACTTTTACCATACAGCGCGGAGAGTGATCTGCTGAATATGGTGGGCGTGGCACACAATGAATCCTAGCGGCGTCAACTTCGCTCATCGTTCCACAGCTGATGGCAGTGATCTGTCCCATAAATAGGATGTTCTTGTCCACACATCGCAGTTAAACGTTTATGAAATCTTTTGTTTTGACTACTCCTTTCCACAAAACCGTGAGTTCCATCTTTGTTCATGATAGTTGCCTTCCGCCTTGTCCAAGGTTTCTCTACTTACAAACAAACAAGCGCTGTCCTTTCGCCATACATACTGCTCACAACTACCACCTAGTTTCTGCGTGGCGCTCTAGATTCAGTTGATCATCCTATGAAGTAACGTGCCTGTAGTTCGAGTGGCTTTCGTTAAACAACGCAGTTGAGCTCATTTTCGAACGCCCTTCATGTATTACCTCCGGTAAAGGAACTTAAGATGAAGACATAGTATTTGCTACGCTGCTGCCTTCCCTCGAAAGTGAAAGTTTACTGAATGATGCAGGTTGCGTCGTAAAAAGAGCCGGTTCAGCACGCTCTCCCTTAACTTTATCAGTTCAAATGGCCGGCCGGAGTGGCCGTGCGGTTCTAAGCGCTACAGTCTGGAACCGCGAGACCGCTACGGTCGCAGGTTCGAATCCCGTCTCGGGCATGGATGTGTGTGATGTCCTTAGGTTAGTTAGGTTTAAGTAGTTCTAAGTTCTAGGGGACTGATGACCTCAGTAGTTAAGTCCCATAGTGCTCAGAGCCATTTGAACCATTTGAATGTTCAAATGTGTGTGAAATCTTAAGGGACTTAACTGCTAAGGTCATCAGTCCCTAAGCTTACACGCTACTTAACCTAAATTATCCTAAGGACAAACACACACACCCATGCCCGAGGGAGGACTCGAACCTCCTCCGGGAGCAGCCGCACAGTCCATGACTGCAGCGCCCGAGACCGCTCGGCTAATCCCGCGCGGCCACTTTATCAGTCTTGGGATCACTGACCAGTCATGTCACTCGACCAATTTGAAATGTGAAATAAGAAAACAAATAGTTATAAGAAACTGAAATAACAAACATATCTACATTAGGTTATTAATTTTGCGAAGCAGACTTTTTTCTGGATTTTCCTGTTTTGAACGCCCAGGTGCGCGCTTTCCCTTTATGTTATCGAGCCAAAATTTCACACAGCCCACATTTAAATGGAATGAAATCAAACTGAAGGATAGTTGAAGAAAAATTATAAAAAAATTCAAAAAGTACGTTCATCAGGCGTAGACACTTTTATAATGTGTGAACTCACTCCATAAACTATCACCACAGCATGATTCAATGTTTCATTTTTTTCAAATACGCAAGGTACAACTATGCAATTACCAAAGAAACACCAGCAGTCAGTTACTTTGATAATATAGTATGTTGGAAGTAAAGATCTAACAAGAAATATGTTATGTGCGTAAGGAATTCTTCTTAATGGATGTGACTTTTTGGCTGTGTTTGTTGCATAGCAGACGTCGGGCACTTGCAGTGGGCGAAATACTTCCTACAGAGGATCCGCAATCACCATGGAGAGATGCCCCCAGACGTGCAGCTGTGTGTCCAGGCGATAGAGGGTCGCATGCTCAGCCAATACGCCGACCTGAGCAAGCAGGGGACTTACAAGCCTCCATCCTGCTGCCGCATAGACGGAGATAAGTGAGTCCTTTTGTCATTCGTTCCTTCCTTCCTTCATTCTTTTATTCGCTAATTATGTTTCGTAGATGCCACGTGAAGGAAAATTTTGGTGTGCAACACGTCAGTCCATACTTTAAAACAGAAGATAAGCTATCAGAAACTAATTTTGTAGGATGTATCAACCATAAAACCGCCATAAAACAGCTATATGCCTACAGGGTGTACATAAAGACCGGAACTCTTTCAATTATTTATTGCACAAGAACAAAACATTGTAAAGAATCATACATATTGCATTTTGAAGAGAAACTCTGAAAGTTTTTTTTAACGAACATTCGATATGCGAACCATGAGTGACCCGACAGGAGTCAATACGGTAATCGAATTGTTGACGTACCCGCCCCAGCATGGCGTCGTCGACTGTGGCAGTCGCTTCCCGTATTCTCTCCCAGATCTCTACTACATCACGTGGTAGAGGCGGTACATACACCAGATCGTTAATGTGTCCCCACAGAAAAAAGACACACGGAGTACGATCTGGTGATTGGGGAGGCCATTTCGTACTCCAACAAGCAGAAAGCTCACTCCGCATCTGCACTCGCCATGTTTATGACTAGCGCTGACTATCAGCAAATTACCAAACTACGCTCTGGCGGTCTACATGAAAAAAACCTTGCAGGGATATGTATGATATCTGTACAATCTGTACAATGTTTGGTTCTTGTGCAATAATTAATTGAAAGTGTTCCCAGACTATATGTAGAACAGATTGTACAGATATCATACATAAGTCATTTTGAAGACAAACCCTGCAATATATATTACACCCTATATATATAGGGTGTAATATAGTCCAGGAACACTTTCAATTATTTATTGCACAAGAACCAAACATTGTACAATTGTACAGATATCATACATATGTCATTTTGAAGAGAAACACTGCAGGTTTTTTTTTCCATGTATACCGCCACAGCGCAGTTTGGTAATTTGCCGATAGTCAGCGCTATATATAGGCTGAGTTACAAACTATTGCCACCAAAAATAACTCTGAAAGTATGATAGGAGCTGAAAAATTTGTGAGACAAAAGTTGCATGGGACAATGGGGGCCATAATACGACGTTGGTTTTTTGTTGCTAGGTGGGGTCGCTTCAGAGATATGAAGATCAACTTTTTTTTTTTTTTAAAGTGGGATGCTATAGTTTGGTACTTATTTTCTGATAGCGGCTATCGAGACGAATCCAATGATGAGTAACAGTAAGGTCTTTGAAGGTCAACGAAGGTCACAAAGGAGGCATGAACGTCGATTTACAGGTGTTCGAAATGATGACCATTGGTATCAATGCAATGCTGCAATCTTCTTATCATGGACTGAGTGGTATTCCTTATCACATCGGCACTTATTGAAGCACATGCTCTGACAATTCTCTCTCGCATATCTTCAGGTGTAGTAGTAATGTCTTTATAAACAATGTCTTTTACAAACCCCCACAAAAAAAAAAATTCCAGAGGCGTCAAGTCTGGCAAACGAGCCGGCCACGACACATCTCCAATCCAATCCAACGATTTGGGAATTGTCTTTGAAACTCATTTCTAGCCATCAGCGAAAAATCTGCCGGACACACATCGTGCTGATACCACATTCTGTCCCTTGTTCCTAAAGGTATTTCTTCCAGTAACAGACCTAATGTTTCTTGCCGGGTTGTGGTGTCCTTCCTACCATTAAGATTTCCTTCTATGGAATAGGGGCCTATAATTCTGTCCTCCAGAATCCCACATCATACATTCACCGACCACAGTCTCTGGTGTGCAACTTGCTACAGCCGATATGGATTTTTAATTGCCCAATAACGCATGTTATGCAAATTAACATTTCCATGGTTCGTGAATGTAGTTTCGTCAGTAAACAAAATCAAATTAATAAATGTATCATCCCTCTGAATCTGAAGTTGAACCCATCGGCAGAGTTCAATGCGCCGTATACAATCCGTACCAGTTAATTCTTGGTGGAGATTGATATGGTAAGGATGATATTTATGGCGATGCAGAACACGGATAACACTATTCTGGCTCATGTCAGATTCCCTTGTGATTTGACGCGAACTAACATAAGGAGCTCGAACCACAGTGGCAAGAGTACCAATTTCCGTTTCCTCGTTAGTAGCTATCCTTTGCCGGATATGTTTCCGATGCGTTAAAAATCCATTTGTCCTCAATTTATCATATACATATTTAAATGTACGATGTGTAGGGTGAGTACGTTTAGGATATCTTTCAGCGTATAAGTTTCTAGCTCTCACTGAATTTCGTTGGCATTCTCCGTAAATGTGAAGCACATCGACTTGTTCTTCGAAGGAATACATCATTCACATTCGCTTGATTCGACGATATTCGTCTTACCTTTCCTGTTAGTGTTGTATTGCAAAACCGTCGAATGGTGTTTACAGGTCAATGGCACCTTAGATGGATACGTCTTATTCGGCGAATATTTACTATTTGCACGATATACGAAAGAGAATTGTCAAGCATGTGCTTCGATAAATGCCGATGTGATAAGGAATACCACTCAGTCAATGATAAGAATATTGCAGCACTACATTGATACCAGTGGTAATCACTTCGAACACTTTCTATAAATGGGCGTTCACGCCACCTTTTTGACTTTCGTTGACGTTCAAAGACCTTACTGTTAGGTATCATTGCACTCGTCTCGATAGCCGCTATCAGAAAATAAGTATCAAAAGTTGATCTTCATATCTCTGAAGCGACCCCACCTAGTAACAAAATACCAACATCATATTATGGCCCCCGTTGTCCCATTCAACTTTTGTCCCATAAACTTTTCAGTTCTTATCATACTTTCGGAGTTATTCTATGTGGCAATAGTTCGTGACTCACCCCGTTTATATACTTCGTTTTTTGTAGACAGTAAGTAAATATACATAGATGAATGACTGTAACAGGAACGTTCCTACGTTCGAGCTTTTCTTCTACACTAAACAGCTGTGCTGTTCAGCTACTAGTGTTGCCTTATTTTCTCATGATCTCTACGGACCATGCTGCTTATTTTGTTAGCACAAATTTTGGCAAAAACCAAGTGGAACTCTAGAGGAAATCTGGAAGATGATCCTAGATTTAAGAAAAAGAAAAAAAAAAGCTTACAGTCCGTTACCTACGTTCTACGATTCTGAATGTCATGTAAGGTTTGAATTGTCCATCTTATGAACATCGACAGAAATTTATCCAAGAGTGGACAGATTCTAAAATTGCAATTTTTTACGTAATTTATTCGGTTTGCTTAATAACCCCAAAGAATAAAATTTGACAGGTTAGACGTAAATCAGTAAGCTTCCGGTTCTTTAAAGAAACGAACTCCCATGTATAAAACAGCAGCAAACTTCTGATTACCATACAGATGAGTCATGAGTTAAATATTTGACGTTAAGCATATAAGCGAGAAGCAGTTTAGCAAAGGCTTGAAATTATGTTTAAAGTTTGTTGGGAGTCGATGTGCTCCCATTACCAAACACTGCATTAGAGTAGTTTTAGTAATGTACACTCCATTTTAAGCAAAAGCTTTGTCATGCATCTCAGTGCTTTGACACCATACCTCCTGAACTATGTGTCGTAAAATTATATAAATTCGCAGGTACATTCACTAGTATATGTGGATACTGTCTACGAACTATTTTTAGAATAAAGGTATTAATAAATAAGTAGCCAATTAAAACGTCGTGCCCGAAGTGGAGCTTCACTGCACGAACAGCAAAAATTTAATAGGCGATAAACTCCTTTGCTTGTCTGGTTTTGTGCGGGATGTCAGCGAGAAATCGTTTCTCGGAGGTTTGAAATTAATTTTAAAGTTTGTTACAAGTCACAAAGTGCTCTCACTCTCAAATACTGGATGAATACATCTGCGTATTTACGCGCGTTGCGTTACGCTGCCTCAAGACGGAAGGTGATCCTAGATCAGTTTCCAACTGTAATACTTGTCTTATCGTGTTAGATCTTTAACATAATATTATCCCTCTTAACGAGTATATTATGACAGCATTTTAAATTTTTAAACTCGTTCAATAATTATATGAAGTAATGGAAATCAAAGTTTTATTGCCCCCGGAAGCCGTCATACAGGCAATCTGCAACTCTGATCGTGAACCATGAACCACAAACGGGATAGCCATTTAGCAGCATAGATCTCATTGATTTCAAAGGACTATTAATGTTTCCAAGTAAAAATCTCTAAAACTACAGTCTAATATTAATGATTGTGAGAATTTCATAGTTTGTGAGTCCGACGTTCAGCAGCCAGAACGACATGATCATTCTCAGCGGCCCCCAGGGGCTGAGCATTCATTTGCTGAGTATAGGCTTGGCGACCGCGGGGTTCCTGAGCTGGGGACTGGTAAGCGCCGCCAGTCCCCCGTCACCGTAAGCTCTGAGCATGCTTCAGCGACCACCGTGAGGCGCGGTGGTGGAACATTGTGTGTCTCAAGGAACGGGGATCTTGGCTTGACCGCCCGGATCGCGATGATGGAATAAACTTCTATTAAAAAAAAAAAAAAACTCAATTTCAAGGTGTGCTGCTCGCTGATGAGATGCGTGGCTGTTGAGGTGGAACAGTCAAGTTCCCTAGCTGCTCGTGGACCGAGATGGATCCTTCGAAATCTTCTTTGCCTCCTCCCAGTGGAAAGGGTGGGCCGCTGGTAGGTACCAAAACCCAATCGAACAAGAGGGCATGTGTAGCCAGTCCTCCTGACTCAGGAGCCAAATCTCAGGGTATCATGACTAGTAACAAAACACATGCTGGCGGTCAGGATGTGTTTTTAATCGTTAAAAGGAAAGAGGGAGGCTTCGAGAAAGTTTCACCTTTCTATATTCAAAAAGAGCTCGAGGGCATTGCTGGTAGTTTGAAATCTGTTGATCGATTGCGTAATGGGACGCTATGGTGGAAACCGCTAGTTCACAACAAGCTAAGAATCTGTAGAACCCGCAATCCCTTGGGGAATATGCCATCCAAACTGAGCTGAACACCAGCTTGAAATACAGTGTCAATTAAGTGTGATCAGGTCGCCCATGACGTTGTCCATTGTTCGTCTCCATTGAAGTGTGTAAATTGCTCTGGACCTCACCCCATCTGGAGTTGGGACTGCAGCGTGTTACCTGGAAGAACGAAAGATACAGGAGCTTAAAGCTATGAAGCGCATCCCCTATACCGAAACAAAAAAACTGTATAAAGCCATGTTAGCCCCCATGTTTTGCCACCTCCTTCACTTCAGTTGTTAAACAGCCCACACGGAAAGCTGGTGCTGCTACACAAACGGTGGCTGCTAGTGTCGGCACTAGTACCTGCATGTGTCCCTGCACTTGTGCTGCTGCAGTTGTGTCTAAGCCTGTCCCTACCCCGAGAACTTCAGAAAAAGCTGTGGTTGCTGATGTGGAGCTCCCTTCCTCTCCAAAGGTTCCATCTGGCATGCTGTCAAATGCTGCCACACCCTCAACCGCAGTTGTGGCTGCAAAGTCTACCCAGGGGAAAAAATCCAAGGTAAAACGTCCAACACCGGTGGAATCTGGCAGAAAACAGCCTGAGGATGTCGAGGATGTCGACTTTGACCTCTCTGACATCCCAGTCGATTCTTCTTTAGAGGATATGAAGTTAGACGTCGGATTGGGGCAACCATTTCCCTCCAAACCTGAGCCTCCATCCATTGTGGGCTCCCCTCCTAGACAGAAAGTCAGGATGAAAGTACTACCCCCCCCTCCCCCACCCTGATAGATGTCTCCCATTATACAATGGAACATGAATGGATTCATTACACACATGGAGGAACTGAAACTCCTAGTGGAGCAACGTCCTCTGTGCTAATGTTTGCAGGAAACACATTCGAAGCATCTGATGCCCCTGCACTATGGGGCTATACCCTATATTGCGAGGATGACCTGACTGGGGAAAGAGCCAAAGGAGGGGTTGCTGTGTTTGTCAATAATGGGCACCTCTCCTCTGCTTTTCCCCTGGATACCGACCTGCAAGCAGTTGCAGTCGAAATTTCTGCGTGTTAGTGGCTTACAGTTTGTTCTCTTTATTTACCTCCATTGGATGCAGTAGACCCTGAGGCTCTCACAGATCTTATCGTGCAACTCCCCCAACCATTTCTCCTCCTGGGAGACTTCAATGCCCATCATGTCCTGTGGGGCTCAACGTCTACTTACCATCGGGGTCGAGTTTTGGAGAGCGTCCTGACATCTCGAGAGCTGTGCCTCCTAAACGCTGGTACTGAGACTCATTTCTGTGGTGCTACTGGGTCATTCTCAGCTGCTCTCCAGCCCTCGCCGACTCTGTTCACTGGGAAGTCATTGACGAACTTCATTCCAGCGACCACTTCCCGATCCGCCTTCAGCTACTCGATGGTGTCTTGCTAGAACAGAAGCCACCAACGTGGATGATTGGCAGGGCTAACTGGATGCTGTTCAGCCAGTTGGCTGTCTTTGAACACCATGACAGCGTCCAGGAATGGGTGGATCACATCACGCATGTGATCCATCACGCTGCTGATCTATCCCTACCAGCGTCTTTCGGCCCTCTTCAGAGGCGACCTGTCCCTTGGTGGACAAAAGAGTTCCATTTA
Source organism: Schistocerca nitens (assembly GCF_023898315.1). NCBI lineage: Eukaryota > Metazoa > Arthropoda > Insecta > Orthoptera > Acrididae > Schistocerca > Schistocerca nitens. Next base: position 702,239,275 of record NC_064617.1, on the reverse strand, counting down.
GCTATTCGGGACAGGCCTGCGGCTCTTTGATGGTTATATGCCAACCGATAGTGGACAATCTCTCAACCTTTCGAATCGCGAGAGCCAAGGCTCGCTGTGTCATTAAAGACAGCAAAAAGCGGTCATGGCATGAGTTCCTGAACTCCATCAATCGTCCCACTTGTTCCTCAAAAGTATGGGAAGCCATCCAGAGGATTTCCGGTAAACACAGCCATATACTGATAACTGCAGTGTTAAACCAGGGGTGCCTCCAAACAACACTTAGAAACATTGCTCAGACGCTGGCCGAGCATTTTGCACAAACTACTGCCAATGCAAGCCAGGATCCAGCGTTTCGTCACTACCATGCGACTGTCGAGAGGAAAAAGTTGGACTTAAAGTCTGAGGCTACAACTCCCCTTTCTCGATGTGGGAGCTCGAATCGGCACTGACTGAGACTTCTGTCACTGCACCCAGTCACAACCACATCCGGTACTGCATGCTTCGACATCTGCCAGCAGCTTCAAAGAAAATCCTCCTCGAATGTTCTAATCTAATATGGCAGACAGGTATCTTCCCCAACTCGTGGAGGGAGGCAACTGTAATCCCTCTCCTCAAACCAGGAAAGGACTGCAAATGTCCCAGTAGTTATCGGAGTATTGCCTTGAAGAGCTGTGTAGGAAAGACCCTGGAACAGATTTTTAACCGTCGTCTGGTCTGGTTTTTAGAGACCATGTAACTCCTTAGCCGCTCTCAGTGTGGATTCCGAAAGTTTCGGTCCACAGTCGACAACCTGACCCTCCTAGAAGCGGCTATTCGGAAGGCTTTCCTCTGTCAGTGTCACTGTATCGGCATATTCTTTGATATCAGTAAGGCATACGATACTGCTTGGAGACACAGTATTCTCGCACAATTGCATCAAAGGAGCTTTCGTGGCCACCTCCCCATTTTCATTCGGTCATTCTTGTCTCAGCTGTTGTTTCGGACCCGAGTTGGTCACACACTGTCTGATCGATTTGAGCAGCAGAATGGCGTCCCGCAGGGCAGCGTTTTGAGTGTTACCCTCTTTGCCATAGCCATCAACAGTATAACATCTACGCAAAGGAGTCTAGTACAGTGCTCCTTATTTGTGGACGACTTTGCTGTTTTCCTTTCCTCCTCCAGTGTTGCAACAGTGAGCCGTCAGTTGCAACTTACATGCGGCAGTCATAGGAGTGGGCTGCAAAGTTGGGTTTTCAGTTTTCTGCCGATAAGCGTGTGTGTGTTCATTTTAATCATTCTCGTCATCCTTTTAATTTGCCTGTCTTGCATATAGGGGACACTATCCTACATTTTAGAGACACAGTGTGGTTTCTGGACCTCATTTTTGACTCCTGATTGTTATGGTTGCCACACCTACGAGACTTGAAAGCCAGAACCCTGAAGGCACTGAACATCCTCAAGTGCCTCAGCCACAGGTCTTGGGGAACAGACAGGGCGCGTCTTCTTCAGTTTTATCGGGCTTTTGTGCATTCGCGGCTGGACTACTGGTGCACGGTGTATGGGTCAGCGAGGTCCTCTTATTTGCGGATCCTTGACGCTGTCTACCATGCGGGGATTCGACTATCCACGGGTGCTTATCAGACTAGTCCCATACCCAGCCTCTATTCTGAGACGGGATAACTGCCACTTACCATCCGGCGGCAGCTCTGTTGGTGCGCCAGGCTTGTAAGTTTCTTGCAGCTCCAAACTGACCCGCTCACCTTATTGTTGCTCGTCCGCTTCTGGAGCGCCTTTTTTCCAACCGTCCACAAACCACGATGCCATTAGGGATCCATGTGCAACGTGCACTGGAGTCCCTCAGTGTGGAGCCCGTACAGCCCCAAATCCAGGGTTTTAACCGCCTACCACCCTGGTTACTGGAGAGTCCCAGAGTGATTTTAGATTTGGTGCAATACAAGAGAGATTGCACTTCTGCCAACGTTTTTAATGCAATATTTTCTGCCAATTTATCTGAGCACCATGACTATGTAGCTGTTTTTACGGATGGGTCAAAACAGGAGAATTTGTTAGTTGCTCTGTTGTTTCTCCAGATCGTGTCCTCAAGGTCCGGCTGCCTCAAGCATTTACCATCTTTGGTGCAGAATTGTCTGCGATCTTGCGGGCAATGGAGCAGATGAGGTGCTCTTCCCGTCCTAAATTTCTTGTCTGTTCCGATTCTGCCCTTCACTCATTGCAACGTTTTTATCCAGCAGATAAAATAGTACAGAACATCCAGGATGCCCTCCTCCAACTACAACGTCTGGGGAAGGAGGTGGTTTTCTGCTGGGAATGAAAGGACAGATCTCGCAGCCAAGGAGACGTGTCTCGATCCGCAAGTATTTCAGTGTGCCATCCCCCTGCACGCACTCACCTCGCTATTGAGCTCACGAGTCATGCGTCGGTGGGAGGATGAGTGACTGGAAATGGCTGACAATAAGCTCCGTTTAGTCAAGCCCACAAGCACAAAACATGAGCACCATAGCCAACACCAGTTGATTTATTTAATTTTGCTTAAAATTTCTGGTAAACATTTTGTGTGCTTCTTCAAAATTGGTGTTCGCATTGTCTACAGAAAATGGAATTACTTTGTCATCTGAACCATATTTTGTCAGAATTTTCTCAGTAAATTGAATTTGTGTATCACTTGTTTCATTTGGAACATCGCTAATATCCAGAAGATTAACTTTATGCTGAAACCAGGAATATAATAGTGTATCATTAATGGAATCATTTTTATTGCTTGGTGATTTGATACATCACTCATTACAGAAAAATATTTTGCTTTTCATAATTCATTGCCTATTACTGAAAAAGTATGCCAGGTGAACATGTGGGTTTTTTGGCTATAACGTGGGCCACGCACAGAAAACTCCAACTTATTACGATAAGACACTTTTATTAAGGTTCATATGATTACAGAAAACACAAGGAAAACATTGCAGAAATTCACGACACGCGTATCACTCAATCAAGTAGTAGATGGGACTAACCAAAGCACTCCAGTCTCAAAAGACCATTTACTCTGCACTTCGCCGGTGAAGTTACTGGCGGTCGACCGACTGTCGCCACAGAGGCCCTCCCCCCCCCCCCCTCCCCCGGGAGTGCGGAGCACTGGGGGCAGGACATGGGTGTCTTCCTGTGTAGTGGTGTTGTGGCGTTGTGGGATGCTCGCTGGTTGATAGCAGCATGTGGTAAAAGTCCATACTGTCTGTGCAGGGTGGACTAGCGCTCGTATAGTCCGCCATCCAGTGGGAGGGGGGGGGGGGGGGCGGACTGGCTGACCTGCACGTGTGAACTGGACTGGCACAGAAGATGTCGTCGTTGCAGTACCAGTGGAGAGGGGGATGCAAATCTTGAGCATCCCGTCGGGCTGAATGTTGCAGCTATGGCAGCCGTATCCACCCCATTTGGAATAGGGACTGTGCGCAGGATGGTGATATGTGACGTGGGTGTGGACCCACGTGAAGTGTCCCCTATGTATTGGACGAAGATGGATCCCTCGTGGAGCTGCAAGGAAAGCTCGTCGTGTGGGCACTCAGAGGCGTTGATTGCGATGCAAATTTCGTCGACAGTGGATGTAGGGGGCACTAGGGGGATGGGGGGAAAAGTAATGTAGTTCAGGAGAAACACTGGAACACTCTGTGGGGGTATTAGGTGCCAACAGTTGGGACGGGGTAATGTCACACGCAGCATGTGGTTGAGCCTGAGATTGTGGATTGTCACACGCAGTGCCTGTGTGAAACGAGGGTAGAGTATCATCACACGCAACCACTGAGTTGACCACAGGTGTAGGCTCGGTGCACATACGGTCATGGTGGGGCGCATGGGAGTGGGTGGTCTGTGTGATATCGGGGTCGTCACCTGATGGAAGAACATTAGACTCCGGGGTGTGTGTTACAGATTCCTCGATCGTCCAGGCTGGTTTTACACGTTGGAGGGAAACTGTCTGCCGGCTGCCACTGACGAGAATGTCCATAGTATTGTCCGTGTGAGCCACTGCTCGATGCGGGCCAGAGTAAGGTGGCTGTAATGCCGGTTTGACTGTGTCATCCCGTAACATAACGGAGTCGCAAGAGTCCAGTGCTGAATGCAGGAACACCCGAGGACGCGTTTGTGGTCGTGGAGGAGGCGTGCGGATCACAGCTATGTGTGTCCGGACACGCTCAACTAGTGTGGGGAGGTCAGATAGGTCGGCGATTGGTTCGTCATTGACGAACTCTGCGGGGACAACTAGGGTCTCACCATACAGGAGCTCTGCGAGTGAAGCCTGGAGGTCTGTCTTGTAAGCCGTGCATATGCCTAGCATAACCCAGGGAAGGACGTCGCACCACTCACCGCCGTGGCACATGAATGTCGCTTTAAGAGTCCTGTGCCACCGCTCAACCAGTCCATTGCTCTGAGGGTGGTAAGCCGTAGTGCGGAATCTATCCACCCCACAGAGGACGCAGAGTTTGTTAAACAGCAGGGATTCAAACTGTCTTCCCTGGTCGGTGGTGATGGATGTAAGGCAGCCAAATCGAGCTATCCAGGAGGATACGAAAGTGTGTGCTGCAGAATCCGCTGTGATTTCCTGCAGGCGTATTGCCTCCACCCAACGTGTAACGCGGTCAATGACGGAGAAGATATACCTGAAACCATCAGACACGGGTAACGGTCCTACGAAGTCCACATGTACATGTCAGAAGCGGCCTTTCGGGATGTCGAAATTACCTAGACTGGGTTGTGTGTGCCTGCCGACTTTGCTGCGCTGGCACTGTAAACAAGCACGAGTTCAAGTACGATAATCCGTCTTCACACCTGGCCACACAAAGCGTTCTGTAACCAGGCGTGTAGTAGCCTTAGCACCAGGATGTGTCAGGTTATGTAAATTAGTGAACATGTGGCGACGCCGCGCAGGGGGAACAATAGGCCGGACGGTTGCACGAAACGATCTGAAGGGAAGTATCTGGGTCCTGTCGGAGGTTGTGCAATTCGGAGTCACTGTCCTGTAAGTGGGCCCATTCGTTGAAATTAATGGGGGACGAAATTGCAGTGATACGTGACAGGTAGTCAGCAAATTTTGTGAACCCTGAATGTAACGGATGTCTGTTGTGTATTGGCAAATTAAGTCCATTTGCCGAAACCTACGAGGGGGAAGGTCAGCAGCGGGGTTACGGATGCCTCCGCGAGGGGGTGATGGTCTGTGAAAATTGTTATATTCCTTCCTTCGATGTCTGTGCAGAAATATTTGACAGCTTCATAAACTGCAAGCAATTCTCTGTCAAATGCTCACCATTTACGTTGAGCTGTAGATATTTTTTTGGAAAAAAAACCGGAGTGGTTGTGTCGTGTCATTGACGTGCTGTTGGAGGACTGCACCAATTGCAAAATCACTTGCATCCGCTGTAATAGAGATGCAGGCATCTGGCAAAGGGTGGGCGAGAGTGACACCACGCGCTAACGCTGATTTAAGGTGTTCAAAAGCTCTCACCATGTTGTCAGACCACTGTACTCGGCCACTGCCAGAGGTTTGTTTTCCGGCCAATGCATCAGTCAAACGGGCTTGAATTGCTGCCGCCATCGGCAGGTTACAACAGTAGCAATTGACAGTTCTTAAAAACCAGCGTAATTCGCGAAACGACACTGGGAGAGGTAGGTCGCGAATGCAGTCAACCCGCTCGTGTGGGGGGCATATACCATCCGAGGAGACGGTGTAACCCAGAAAAGTGACAGCGGTGCAGCGGAGTTGTGACTTGTCATTATTGATCTCGACTTTGTTACTTGTCAATAAGTCCTGTATCGTGGCCAGGTGGAGTTCACGTTCCCTGTTGGAGGGGGAGAAAATTAATATGTCGTCGAGGTATGTGTAGCAATATGTGCAGTTAAACAGAAGTGAGTCTATAAAACGCTGCCAAGTTTGGGCCATGTTTTTGAGACCATAAGGCGTGTAACAAAATTCGTACAGGCCGAAAGGTGTGAGCACTGTGGTCTTTGGTATGCCACTCTGTTCCATTGGTATCTGTAAATATGCCTTGCGGCAGTCAAAGATACTGAAGATGCCTGCTCCGCTAAGTACTTGCGCAAAATCTTGTATGTGAGGTATAGGATAATTGTCTAATACCATCTGCGTGTTGAGACAATGATAGTCACCGCAGAGGCACACTGTGCCGTCCTTTTTGGGGACTAAATGTATGGGCGAGGACCAGTTACTGTCCGATGGGCGGACAATACCTGCCCGTAGAAGTTCCCCCACTGCGGCTGTACTCGTCCCAGCAGCCGCAGCGTTAGGCGAGGGGAAGGCGGGGCAGGCAGGCACTACACCGGTTGGGGTGGGGAGAGGCTGTTGCCGACCCGCTGACAGTTCCAGGTCTGACCTGCGCACGCAAGCGTCGCCACAGCTGTAAGGGGGTTCTGTCGACTAAAGTCTCGTCGTAAACTATGTTGTGAATCGTATCGGCTGGCGGACGAGAGAGGCGGGACTAACCAAAGCACTCCAGTCTCCAAAGACCATTTACTTTGCACTTTGCTGGTGAAGTTGCTGGTGGTTCGATGAGTAATGCACGAGCAGAGGCATATTTGTTGTTCTATATACTCACATGGGAAGTATTTTATTTTATTTTGTAAATATAATCTACACCAGTTGAAAATGTTAAAATTTTTAGTGCATTACTTCAAGATCTAATAAAATCGGTTATTTTTATATAAAATGCTGTGGATTGATGTGTTATAAAGCTCATGTCCAGAAGACGATGGGCATCAGGTTGAGGAAGTTGAAACAAAGTTTGAGAGACAAGAAATTTTCTGATGGTAAAACCATAAGAGGCAGACTGACAGACAAAATGATTGATGAACTACAGCAGTAGTATGGGATGGCCATTAGGTATAATACTGAGGATTTGTTGAAAATGAAGCAGGTAGTATGGGCTACTTTCTTTTGCGGACTGTCAACTGATGAAAAACCAGTACACCACCTTTGGGCTACTGGACCTGTTTCATGGTGAAATTACCGCAATTCCCAGTACCCAAACAGTTCATACAGCTATAAACATTGCGTCCCAGCAGCAGACATGGATATCAAAAACGTATTTGCAATTACAATTACCAAAAAAATGTTTTTGTTGGAATGAAGACACTAAAGTGGGGGGGGGGGGGCGGTGATGCTGTTATTGATTTTAATTATGGCAACATTGGTAGCGTGAAAGTGCTTGTGCATATGGGAATTAATCCTGGAGCAAACTGCATCAGAAACTTGAACGGATGGACAAGGTTCACATTGATGAAGCAGAGTATGCAGCACAGTTGGCCACTAAGGAGTCCAGAAAAAAGAAAAGAAGAAAAAGTTGGAAATAGATCAAGAGGATGATGTACAGTATAGTGTAGGATGCTTCTGAGTAACTAAAATTAAAAAATTAAGCATATATTAAGTGAGTTACAGTCTTTTGAAACTTTACATTTTCTGTTGCTTTTTTCCCTAAATCTCAGAAACCACTTCGAGTAGAGTATTCAAATTTTCAGGGAGTAGTAACATACATATCCTGAGTCTACTGAACTAAAAGAATAACATAATGTTATGTATAATTGAAAAAAAAATATTTAGGATAACGTCGAAAAAGAGTACACAAAATTTTATACGTATAATTAAAAAAATTATTTCCGAAAGCAGAGGCGAAATGCAATTATTGTAGTTCATTAGACTCAGAACATACAGTTTAATGTCATGTAAAAGTATCATGTCAATGGATATAGTGGTTCCTGAAGTACAGGGAAGCCAAGTCACTAAATTTAACATTGTGAGGATAGTACGTTCCAACTCCCCTCAAACTTTCACTTTGCTTCCTCTGAATTTTAATATTCGAGTAGACGAGTGGTTGTGCTAAAAAAAAATAAGAACATATTGGGAATGATAGATGCCGTATTGTTGGGTGGGTTCAGCAACAAGTCACTGATGAGATCAGGGTGGTCGTGCAGGTGGTTCACTAAACACACAAAACGAGTGTTGTCATCCAGATCAGGAAGAACAGTCTAGTGAAGTTTTGTGAGCTACTCTCAGTTGTGGAGTCTTGTTTAAGCAGATTCAGCACACTTACTGACCTTGCTTTGTCCTTGCTATAGTATCTGTAATTCCTTTGCTGCGTCGGAGAGCTGGAGCTGAGTTTTGTGGAGCCAGAGGGAGAGCTCGAAGTCTTCCTTGTATAGGTGGGCTACGTTTTCAAGCTCGACAATGCACTTGTGCGTTGTTTCTTGTAACATCGTCGACAGAGACGAGCATGTACGGATGAGATGAGCCCGAACCGATGTGTCATGGGGGGGTTTGCTCGATGGAGCATAGGGGAAGTGAGTCTTGGCCAGGTGAAGAAACACGGTGCTTCGCACTAGGTCCGGTGAAAGTTTGTGGTGTCGCAAGAAGTCAATGCCTAGTATTGGTTCGTCAATTTTGCACACTAAAAAAGTCCACTCGAGTTTGCAGTTTGCGGAGAGTGAGACGACGTGGGAGGTTGAACCCGAGCTATGTAGTTTAGTTGAATTCGCGGCTTGCAGTGATGTATGATGAGGGCGGACGTTCGATGACACTAAGGACGTAGGCAGCAGCGAAACATTGGCGCCTGTGTCCACTAGGAAATGTATCCCAACGAAATGTCTTTAATATAAAGTCGTCCGCAATTATCCGGACAAAATGGAGCACTGCGGGTGGGGGGGGGGGGGGGGGTGATTGTCATGTTGTGTGCAGGAGGAGTAACAGTATGGGTAGTGCGTTTGCATTTCCTGCGGAAAGTTCGTTGCCAGAGGCGGTGGCTGAGGTTCGGTGGCCGCAGCAGGTTTGGTTGCAGGAGGGGGCATGACCATGGGCGGAGCCAGTGACGTCCCAGCTGCTTGTTTGCTGCTTCCTGGAGCAAGCGGAACAGTTGGTACAGTGCGGCCCTGGCTACATCCGGCCGCGGGATGAAGAGGCTGAACCTGAGACTTGTCAGGTAGGCAGTGGCTGGTGAAATAGAGCAGTGATGCATCATGCAGTTTGTCAGCAATTGTCATTCATTGCTCGACAGGTTTGGGAGACCTCTGAGCCAGAGCAAAGCAGATGTGAGGAGATAGTTTTTCTGATCAGATGGCGAGGAGAGCTGTGTCAGAGAGTAGATGTCACTGACCAGGGCAAATAGCCATCTCCAGAGCTGGGAAGGTTTGTCGTTGCCTAGTTGCTCGATGTGGAGCACTTGCCGTATTGCTGTCTCAGTTGAGTGCGCAAGCTGCCGTAGAACTGTCTTTTTGGCTAGAGTGTACCGGGTAGCTGAGTCTGGGGCGTCGACCAGGTCAGCAATCAAGTCCTCCTAGTCGTACAGGTGGGTGATGAGGCACAGAAATCTGGTCGACTCGTCGAGTTTGTAATGTTCGAACACTTCATCCACAGTTTTGAACCAGGTTGTTGCCCAGTCAGGATTAAATGGTGGCAGCGTCGGTAAGCATTGTAGAATGTTCGGAATAACAGGTTGAGTTGAATTCGTCAGGGCACTGCCTGAAATGAGCTGTTGTTGCTGTAGTATTCCAGGATATGTGGTGACGATGGCTGGTTGGGTGGCAGCATGAAGCTGACGCGTTGTGGATGAGCGTGATTCATTGTGACGCGGAACGCTGACGCGGGTGAGACACCGTAATGTGTCGGTTGCGGTTGCAGAAGCTCAACACGTTGAAGGTGTGTTAGGATTGACGCATTGCGGAAGACCGATGTGGATGAGGCACCGAGATGTGTGTCAAGAACGGTAGCGGAAGCTCGACTGGAGCCGGCGTAGGGGCAACAGGTGAGAAAAAGTTCAAAGTTTGAAAACACGTGTTAGTCTGCAGAAAGCTCGACCTACGATCAGAGCTGGGGCCACCTGTGTTGCAGGGAGGCTGCAGAAGTGCAGGCTCTCCAGAAGCACAGTGTGAAAAATGAACGTCGGACGGAATGTGTGAATGTTCACTGTTCATAGTCACTCCACTCAAAACGGTGTGCGGATAAGGTGAATATTGTGGCACAAAACACTGAGGTGTAGCAGGGGGACGGAGATGGAGGTCAGGCACCAACAACAAGCTATTGTTCCTGTTGCAGGCCGAGGTATCAAAGTAGGAAGGCAAGGGCTGATGCTGGACCGAGGCAGGTGCAGGCGTGGTTGGATGCTGAGTAGGCTGACCTGTGAACGAAGCAGTTCCAGCCACGTGGCAGGTATCCATGTGGTACTGCACGGATTGCAGCACGGCAAATCGTTGTCCTGGCGGTGGTAGGTTGTCCAATGAAGCATTTTCAGAAATCGGCATCGGTCCCGCACTGCACGGAGATCCGTAAGAGGTAACCGCACAGTCGATGAGGGAGGGCACATGTGGTGGGAACAAAGGCATTTGATAGCTGGAGTCATGCACACTCCTAACCTCACTTATTGTTGCAGGCTCGAAAACGTCCGGCGAAATCGTCAAGTGAGAGGCATCGTGTTGCAGTCCTGGCAGGTGTACATCGCCTGCAACACGATGTATGTTGATCACAAAATCCGCCGTTAGGTGCTGGACCGAAGTCATTGTTTAAATGCTGTGTCGATATAATACACATGAAAATAACCGACGCGGAGGTCGCGGACACAGTAACGGTGAAAATGGAAGACGTTACAACTCAGGGTCACCAGTGAGGAGGAAGTTCGGGTCGGTTACACCAAACAACACTCCCATTTGCAGTAGTTCATTTATTCACCGAAACACATCAAAGGCTTACAAAGAACTGCACATGGTGGAAGAGAGCAAAGATAATCTTAGCTTAGTGTCCAAAGACAATGCTCGGAGTCTAGAGACAAATGTATATCAATGCTGGTGTCGACCTCATCGGCGCCACAAGTGTATAGATCACAGGGATGCTTTCTTTCCATCGTAGAACGCCCTGAAGATGCCACTTTATTGCACCAAAACAGTTCATTAATAAATCATCACATAACAGCTGCTTGTGGCTTACTCATTTTCCATGAGTCTCCTTTAGACTTACTGCATTTTCCCAGTATCCTACCAGTGAACCAAAATCTGCCACATGCCTTACAACTGAGCCTATGTAATCATTCCATTTCATATCCCTACAGTAGTTACATGCTTCCAGTTGTGACTCACTGATGTTGTAGTCATAGAATACTACTTATATCTATTTTGTGATTGCACAAGTTTACATTTCTAATCAGTTAAAACAAGCTGCCGGTGATTGCACCACTTTGAAATTTTATAAAGATCTGATCTAATATTTACCCTATTTCTTAAGGTTATTTATGTCCAGAATGAGATTTTCACTCTGCAGCGGAGTGTGAACTGATATGAAACTTCCTGGCAGATTAAAACTGTGCGCTGGACCGAGACTCGAACTCGGGGCCTTTGCCTTTCACGTGCAAGTGCTCTACCAACTGAGCTACCCAAGCACGACTCATGTCCCGTCCTCACAGCTTTACTTCTGCCAGTACCTCGCCTCCTACCTTCCCAACTTTACAGAAGCTCTCCTGAAAGAACGGAGTGCTAGTTCTGCAAGGTTCACAGGAGAGTTTCTGTAAATTTGGGAAGGTAGGAGGAGAGGTACTGGCAGAAGTAAAGCTGTGAGGATGGGGCGTAAGTCGTGCTTGGGTAGCTCAGTTGGTTGAGGACTTGCCCATGAAAGGCAAAGGTCCCGTGTTTGAGTCTCAGTCCAGCATACAGTTTTAATCTGCCAGGAAGTTATTTATGTCATTTATTTATGATGGTACTTTGTTATAGATAACTGCCATATCTGCAAAACTTTGAGGTTACTATTAATACTGTGTGTCAGGTCATTAGTGGACAAGAAGGGGCTCAAAACACAGCTGAATTTCCTTCTACTTTTGTCATTTACTCCCCATCTGAGACAACATTTTGCATCATCCCTACCAAGAAATCCTTATTATTAAGTTCACAGAATTAGTTTCTAAGATATTCTCCTATGTGTTATGCTACATTTTGCTCAGTTCTGTCCCATAAATGTGCCCTTTATTGACTGAATATAACATTATATGCAATTAATGTATGTTAATTAAGCAGTTTACTTGCAACCAACTGATCATAAGCTCAACTGAGCAGATATTCATAATCTTATTTTATTTGTTGTTTTATAATATGTGTAGCTGATATGGCTGATTGAACTTTCTTATGATTACTCTTCCATGATATGATCTAGGGAACATAATGTTCAGTTTGTGATGGTGTATCAGAGTAACAATAGTTCCAATAATTACTTATATGTTGGTGTTGTCATCCTGTTAGGAGACAAAATGCCACCTTGTTCTGTACAGGGAGGTGCCAAGCAAAACAGTCAATAACTTTCAGGCACAGCAACAATAGCTCCAGTAGTTACTCATATGCCGATGTTGTCATCCTGTTAGGAGACAGAATGCCACCTTCTTCTGTACAGGGAGTGCCAAGCAAAACAGTCAATAACTTTCAGTGAGATGATTAAGCAGCAGCCAGATGCTGTGCAACAGCTGTTTTGTGCCGATCCTGCAATAACTACTTCCTCATGCAGCTCAAATTTAGTGTGTGGTAAGTACTGGTATGTAAAATTAAATATGCAGCACAATGAATTAGCCTTGTTTCATCATTTATAGGCTGTCAGAGGCAGCATTTATGCAACCAGTTGTGTATGTAAGTGATGTAATATTATAAATAAGTATTCCACTCATAGTGTCTACCATTTGACTAAAATATTTTGAGGCTATAAACATATTCCCAATTTATTTTTTACCATCTGTAAACAAGCTCTATAACATGCTGTCAAGTGTGACTGGATGCTCAAGAAATCCCTAAAGATGATAATTCAGAGAAAAAGTGCCCAATGTGTAAAAAATATACCATATATTATCAGAATATGAGCATATCATGCAATATGCCAAGAATGTATACCTGAAACTGGAAGTTAGATGTCCTGTAGCCAAGAATTATCTAGTCTAGTGACCGTACTGAATACAGGACAGACTGTACCTTGTGTACAATGTAGACAATGAACCACAGAAATACAACAAAGTTCTTTCTCTAGCAACATTTATATCCAAATACCAACACATTAGGTTGGCATCACTGGTCACTGTGTGTAGTTGTGTCCTTGTTGCTAGTGAAAAATAGGCAATTTTAATGTAGATGTTAATATTTGAAGCATATTTTATATGAAGTATTTTCCACTTTATCTTCATTTGGATAAATGATGATTTTATTAACTGAGTTTTGGTATTTAAATTATTAAGTACACACACATCATGTGAAGAAGGCTTTATTTTGCTGATAATAAGAATTGTCAAACTTCAAGTAATACTCATTATTAGTGCTGATAAAAGTGACATTTTATTGCCAATAGGTTGATTAAGATGTACTGCAGTTAATTGAGTGCTGACTTCTTGTTTTAAGAGGAAATAAATAATTTTTCGTCTTACACCTTAGACTTAAAGCACTAATCTGTTGACCTAATTTTTGCAGCTCATAAACAGCAAAAATTTGTGTAGTATGTAGCAGATTGTGATTCACTACTGTTTTAAGGGTCAAAACTGATCTTGAAAAGCACAATAAGTGTTGCTGTATAGTTGTCAATCATGGAGTAGTATGTGAAGAAATGTCTGTAAATTCTTTGATGCGATCATAGTGGGGAGCTTGATGATGATCTCCATGGGACTGTAGACTCTGCAAAATAAGATGAGACCACTGAATGAGAAGCAAGGCAAGTGCCCTTCAGGCTAAATTAGATTACATAAAATTTGAACCAGACAGGTTGTAGGAATTAAGAAATGCATCAGTGAAAGGGGAACAGCTCTTCAACTAGATTTGAGCTTCAATTATCCAATAAGTTTGACTTGATACCTGAAGTAGGAGGAAAAGAGCATCATCCACATGTAGTTCATTGTACAGTGCAGCAGACTTTTAAAGAAGAGACTAAGTGTAAGTTGGTAACAAAAGAGATTAAGAAATGTAGTCAAAATAGTACAGGACACTTTAGAAATGTGGTACCAGGTCACAAGTATTGTGAGCCAACCCAGGTGACAGAAGACATATGGAAGTCATGTAAGATATTTGAGAAGGAGGATCAGGTGATTAGAGTCTATAAAATGGAAACACAGTGGCTAAAGACAGAAATTGTAGTATTAGGGATAAGCTAGATGGGATAGGAATGCCAACTGCACACACAAGTGTGAGTTTTGTGGAAATCCTACAGTGCTATGATAAACATTAGGCCAACACTGCTGAGCTGTCTGGTCATGGAACTGAGCAGGCTGCTGCTGATTGAATCAAATCTCAAATGACTGTGGTGGCTGTTGCTACAATTGGGGAATAAGAATACGCTAAACACAGACTACAACCAAATAAGAGAGGAAAAGATGGGTTGACCGAGGCTTCTTGTACTAGTGTACAGGGGCCCAACCTCACACAAAGCAAGATCCCTGTGATTGTGGTGTCAGAGAGGTACTGTTTCTGAGTTAGGATTCAAGCATGATGTAATGAACAAAGTTAAAATGACAAAAAAGCAACACAAAATGTCTAACAAAGCAGAGAAAAATAAGGTTATCTTATTTCACTGTGATGTTAGAGGATTGAGAAACAAGGTAGAGGGACTTCTTGTCTGATAGAAAGATTTAAGCCTCCTGCACCTATCTGAATGCCACATAATTTGAGAGTTAAAGAAATTAAATACAAAGAACAACACTCTAGCATTTTAGTCATTTGGAGCTAGTATGAAAAAATAATAAGTTGCTACATATATAACAGACAAAAGAAATATTCAAAAACATTGAACAAATAGATTTTTTAGAGATCAGCACATATTGGGTACTTGAATTAATTCTCTTTGTTTACTGAACAGAAAACACATTTATTCGAATAGAATGGTATAAGATAATTTATTGAAACTAGTGTCTTTCAGCAGCTACAACCTTCTCCCACTTTGTAGGTAGCAAATGGATTCCAGAATAAAAAACTTAGTTTATTTTGAGGTGTCCACTTAGGAGTTAGTTTTTGAGTATTAAAAGATGTGAAATGTTTCCTTCTCATCCTGTCTGGTAAGTCTTCCCTGACCTGGTGTCTTGGATGGCCTTTCTGAACTGCACCTCTTTCCCTAAAACTCTCCAGTCCTTTTCCTTCACCCCTCATCCTTCCTCTTCAATCCTTTTACCAGAAGAAGGAGTCACAGGCTCTGAAAGCTTGTAAAAATTAAACCCTTTTGAGTTTGTCCGTCCCCCTCCCCCCCCCCCCCCCCCCCGCCCCCTTGCTGCTACTTGGTGAGTAGATTTTTTGATCTATCCACATACGTTAAAAGATGTTAAGTGTTGCTTCCATGATTCTTGGGTGCACTGCTGGATCCATTCCCCACAAGCTCACAATATTTCAGCAGATAATGGTTCGGCCATTATCAAATGGTGCTAATGGAATGAAATGTCTTCTGCAGGCTTATGGCGTGTATATCTGCTGGTCTAGAATTGAAGCCTCATCAGCATGGAAGTGAGAGTCTTAATTTGCCTTCTGCCCACCATCTCTGCCACCAAAAACAATGAGCAGGACAGTTCAGATAGCAAAAATTGAAGTATTGTGTTGATTTTGGTTGCAAATTATGTTTACAGAAATGAACTGGTAACTTAAATCCAAAATATAAGGCAATTTCTTCACTGTGCAAGTAAGAAAATCATTATTGTAGCAGGAAATCCAACACAGACATGATCTCATGCCTACTTCCTGTGTAAATTCTAAAATTAAAAAGGCAAACTGGTGGTTTCACAAGATCCATAAAATGTATACAAATAGCCATTTCCTTAGAGTGGACTTTCTGCAAAAGTGCAATTGTGCTTGTACAAAACATGGAATGCATCTGAACAGGACTGGCAAAAAATTACTCAGCAAAAAAGTCACCCAAGCATTAGAAAAATATAGCAGGTAAGAAAACAGTTTGCGCAAACCTGTCATCCCAGTGAGGTATCCAAAAAGCAGTGGTACAGAAAAAGCAATACCAGATGAAGTGATCTCATAAACAAAAACAGCAGTATCCATAGTCCCAAATGAAACAGTGAAACCTACAAAAACTGCAATAGCAGAAGATACATCTGCCTCATTCTCAACAGAAATAGCCGAACTGCCATCAACATCAGGAATATCAGAGCAGACATCAATAATAACTACAGAATCTACAGCTTCAACAACATCTACAGCAACACCAGCAAAAGGAGAGAAGGCATTCAGAACAGAAGAAACAGGGTCAAATACGATACACAGGAGAAAAACAGATCTGCTTACTTGTTTGAACAATTTTTTAGTCAGAGGTGGACAGAAGGGAAAGTACACAAGATAAATGGTCATGCCACCTCCTGTAACTTGAAAAGGAACATCATAGAAGCAAAACCACCCACTATGTAACAAGTAAGGTTCAAATCCCAAAGTTATTTGCAAATTTGTCTGTGCTTCATCAAAATGTGCAGTCACTGACAAATAAAACAGATGAACTTCAAGTTCTTCTAGAGACTGAACTAAAATCTGTTGCTATACTTTGGATAACAGAGCAATGGCTTGAAGAAGAAAAACTAAAAATGCTGAGTCTGCAATATTTTGTTTTAGTTAGCTATTTCTGTTGCACTACACAGACTCATGGAGGAGGCTGCATACATATAAAAAGTGGCATAAATTTGCACCTATTCATTTCCCAAAAGATATACCTAAAGAAAGAGTATTAGAGGTATCTGCCATTGAATTAGTAGCAGAAAATGTAGCTACTGTCTGTTTGTATAGGGCACCAACAGGCAATATACCTACCCTGTTAACAAGTTCGGAATCATACCATGACATCTTAACAAAAAGGTGCAAAAATCTCATTATATGTGGAGATTTTAACATTAACTTTCTGAAAGAATCAAAACAAAAAACTGATCTTTTGAGTCTCCTTTTAACTTTTAATCTAAAACCTAAAATAGAAGCAGCAACACAGATAACAGCAACATCAGTGTCAATTATTGACCAAATATTTACAAATATACCATGTAAATAAAAAACAAAAACTTTTAATTCAAGCTTTGGAAATCACAATTCTCAAACAATTTCTGTGGAGCTAAAAAATCATAGTTAACATTCAAAACAGTCTGCATCAGCTGTTGTCAGGAGATACAGTGAACAAAATATAAATTTCTTTTTGTATTTCCTAACCAGGAAAAAATTGGAAGAAGTTTACAACACTGCAGGCACAAATGAAAAGTTTGATGCTTTCAGTAATTTTCTTATGAATTAACAGCAATTAGTCTAAATAAATATAAAATCAGAGTAATATTTCCAGTTTTTGTGGCATCTCCATGACCATAGTTTACAGCTTTTGCATTTGTACAAATGCCACAAATTTAAAGATTAGAAAATAGAAAAATCTCATAATTTAATGTAAATTTGTTTTCTTTAAAAAACATCATGATTAACACAATGATGTAAAAACCCTCTTGTTTTTTAACTAGTAAACTGGTATAAGTTTTTGAGAAGAGCTTACAGTTTTATGTATGTAAACATGTTGTAGTAGATATACAATTCATAATCATCACATAAATTCATGTAGTCGTATCTCACAAGAATTGACTTATCCAATATCAGTTTGTAACTAAGTACAAAAATGATGAAACAGACCACTTAAATCAATCAATCACATCATGTCTGAATGTCATGTTTTGCTTTGATGGAGCATAGTATTGGTTCCCATTCCTTGCTCCTCTGAAAGCCAGTATTCCTATTGATTAAATTATCAGGTAAATGTATTTTAATTTCTTATTAGTGGTAACCAGACTTTCATTTGCTGATAACTCATTTTATGTCCATTTTCAGTGAAGTGTCCTGTTATTGCAGACCTGTTGAGGTATGGTAATTGGGTGTACTGCTCATGTTCTATACATTGATTTTCGATTGTGTGGATTATTTTTCTTCAATGGATATTTGTTTTCAATGGACGATACTGTGAGCAGACCAGTGGTGTAGCCATGGAAAGATCTATCTCTCCAGTTGTCATATATCTGTTCATGGAGTACTCCAAGGGCAAAGCACAGGAAACCATTGAACTATAGCCTGCATGTTTCTTTTGTATGTTTGATGAAACTGTTGTCAATTTGCCACATGAACTCAGAAAACCACAGAATTTCTTATAACATCTGAATTTCATACGTGAAAGCATTCAGTTTATCATGGAAAGAGAAATAGATGGCAAACTTCCTTTTCACAGTGTCCTAGCTCACCACAGGCCAGACAACTCACTTGCCCACAGTATATACCGGGTGATCAAAAAGTCAGTATAAATTTGAAAACTGAATAAATCCTGGAATAATGTAGATAGAGAGGTACAAATTGACACACATGCTTGGAATGACATGAGGTTTTATTAGAACCAAAAAAATACAAAAGTACTTACCACACACTAAATTTGAACTGCATGAGGAAGTAGTTATTGCAGGATCGGCACAAAACAGCTGTTGCACAGCATCTGGCTGCTGCTTAATCATCTCACTGAAAGTTATTGACTGTTTTGCTTGGCAGATGGCGCTTCATCTGATCAGAATAGCAATAATTAGCATAACAAAATAAGACAAAGCAAATATGATGTTGTTTACAGGAAATGCTCAATATGGCCACCATCATTCCTCAGCAATAGCTGTAGTCAGGGAATAATGTTGTGAACAGAACTGTAAATCATGTCCGGAGTTATGGTGAGGCATTGGCGTTGGATGTTGTCTTTCAGCATCCCTAGAGATGTCAGTCGATCAAGATACACTTGCGACTTCAGGTAACCCCAAAGCCAATAATCGCATTGACTGAGGTCTGGGGACCTGGGAGGCCAAGCATGATGAAAGTGGTGGCTGAGCACACGATCATCACCAAACAACGCATGCAAGAGATCTTTCACGCATCTAGCAATATGGGGTGGAGCGCCATCCTGCATAAACATCGTACATTCCAGCAGGTGTTTATCAGGCAGGCTGGGGATGATGCGATTCTGTAACATATCGGTGTACCTCTCACCCGTCACGGTAGCAGTTACAAAACCAGAATCACGCATTTCCTCGAAGAAAAAAGGCCCAATAACAGTAGATGTGGTAAATCCAACCCATACTGTGCCTTTCTCGTCATGCAATGGAGTTTCCACGGCAGTTCTAGGATTTTCGGTAGCCCAAATTCTGCAGTTGTGGGCATTGACAGACCCTCGGAGCATGAAATGAGCTTCGTCAGTCCACAACACATTACTCAACCAATCATCATCTTCCACCATCTTTTGAAATGCCCACACCACAAATGCCCTCCGCTTCACTAAATCACCAGGTAACAGTTCATGATGCCAATTGATTTTGTACAAATAGCATCAGAGGGTATGCCTAAGTGCCAACCAAACAGTAGTGTATGGAATGCTGGTGCGACATGTGACTGCATTAGCGCTGACTTCCCCGTGCATAGACGAACCCGCTATAGTCTCCATTTCTTCCAGAACTGTCTCAGTAGCATTACACCTTGTGCTCGGTCGGCCACTACAGGGTCTATCGTCTAAACAACCTGTGGCTTCAAACTTCGAAATCATTCTCACCACAGCTGCATTTGTCAACGGACCTTTACCCATTTGAATCCCCTTCCTATGGCAATAGGATCATAATGCTGAACTAGCACATTCCCCATTCTGATAATACAGCTTCACTAAAAGTGCCTTTTCAGGTAACGTCAACATGCTGCAAGTGCTGGCGCATCTGATTCTCTCTCATTACAGCTCCTTTTATACACGATTGTCATGCGCAGTCACTGACTTTTGCTGTCCAGCACCATCTGTCGGACATTTTGTGAAACTTTTTTTTTCCCCCCCCCTAATGAAACCCCATGTTATTTCACGCATGTGTGTCAATTTTTACCTCTATATCTACATTATTCCGTAGTTTATTAAGTTTTCAAATTTATACTGACTTTTTGATCACCCGGTATTATAAGCCAACACATACTGATTTATATCCCCTTGCCTCCAGCTGGCACCATTCCTCACAGAATAAAAGTTAACTCAACATTCTTAGTACACAGAGCATTCTCTTGAACAAAGTCTGATGGTAGAGCTGCAGGACCTGGAATATGTCTTCCACAAGAATGGATACAGTATCCAACAGATTCAGGTATCCTTGCAATGTAAGAGTCCCAAGAATGACACAGAAGATGAAAACATGGAAGAAGAAGATAAGAAAACTGCTTTTATATAATTTTCTGGCAATGTATCATTAAAAACTAGCATATTACTTTTTTCCTTTGAAAATGTCACATAACATCAGTTTTCCAACTGCCAACCAAAACCAAGCTTCATAAGAGACAGTGAACGACAGTCTGCGTCTCTAAAAAGTGGGGGCACACCATGTTCTGTGTGCATGAGAAAAAAATTATATTGGACAAATTATGTACACAATTGAAGATTGGTTAACTGAACATGAGTGCAACATTTTCTTACTGCAGCCCAACAAGCCTGCGATAGCAAAGCACTGCAATGAAAATAGACATAAAACAAATTACAAGCAAACCAAAGTCTTGGCTGCCACTGATAAGGATCAATTGAAATTCATATAATTTAATCAACAAGGGCACTGGCTTCGAACTGAACAAGAAATGGGAACAAATACTGAGCTCTGTCAAAGCAAAACGTGACACGCAAACATGAGAAGTGCCAGGGATAGTGGTGAAAAGGCATCCCATCCACTATCACATCCTATTTGTTGACAGTAAGAATTAATTCAAGCTCTCATTAGAAATGTGTGCTTGTGAACTAACAGTGCAAAGCAATTCACTTTTTAATTGTAACTTTATATAAATTGCCATTGCAAAATTTTGACATGTTTATAATGCATATGAATTCCTTACTATGTTATCCGTGAAACAACAAGCACTTAATAGTCTGTGGAAATTTCAGTGTCGATTTTCTAAAGGATTCTGATAGGAAAATGGTTTTTAATGCTTATTTGGCTCCTCCAGAGTGATCTCAGTAATTATTGTAACTTTCCAACAAAAGTGGTTCAAGACAGTAGAACTCTGACAATTTTTTCCTTGATGAAGCTCTAAGTTAGAAAATAACTATGTACCCAGTAACAAATACTCTGATCATGATGCATGGTTAGTTAGGATACAGTAGACAGCACCTTACAGGATAAATTCTCTTAAAGAGAAATAAATTAGAATAATTGACTCCTAAGAACAAGTAAAGATTCAAAAGTAGTTGCACACTACAAAAATTGTACAAAATTACTAAGAAAATTTAATAGAAAATCAAGAAACACATTAAGTCAGAAAGCAATATTCTGACAAGACTTATGTCTACATGGAATACAGTGAAATGATAGATGAACAGCAGACCACTAAACAGGATAACATTGATATCGATTTAAATGGAAGGGCTGTAAATGATCAATCACAGGTAGCGCATATTTTTAATAATAATTTCTCAAACACAGTAGGAAAATAGGGACTAGTAGTACAGTACAAGAGAAAAACCAAAGCATATGTTGCAGAAAAACTCTGACTAAATTCGATGATATTTGTATCAGGAACTTCTCCTTGTGAAATTAAGGAAATTATATATTCTCTCAAATACAAAAGTTCACCTGAATTTGACAGTATTTCTGGAAGAATACTACAGAGTTGTTCCCAAACAATAAGTACTGTCTTTAATGCAACACTAACTCAGGACATTTTTACATATAGGTTGGAGTATACCACTGTTAAGAAACTGATACAAGAGGTGTCAATAGCCATTGATTCACTTCATTAGTGACACCATTTTTCAAAATTTTTGAGAAGATTGTGATCTTTAGAATAGTATCCTACCTGAGCAACAGCAAAACCTTTAGTAACTCACAGTTTGGACTTCAGATATATTTCTCAATACACACACTATTTACATGTTCCCTCACCAAATTTTACAGGCTTTAAATAACAAAATAGCACCAGTTTGTATTTTCTGTGACCTGTCTAAGGCATTTGATTGTGTGAATCACAATTCTTCTTATTTTATAGTGTTTATCTCCATGCAGGATGGGCTTGGCTCTGACTAGGGTATAGAAGATTTATTTACATTTAACTTTGTGGCCAGTTGCCCTTCACATCGTTGCAGTCATCAATTACCAAGTCAAGGTTCCATCTACTCTGAATTATATAAACTTTTTCTGTATTTGATCATAATTTAACTGAAACTTCCTGGCTGATTAAAACTGTGTGCCGGACTGAGACTCGAACTCGAGACCTTTGCCTTTCGCAGGCAAGTGCTCTACCAATTGAGCTACCCAAGCACGACTCATGCCCCGTCCTCACAGCCTTACTTCTGCCAGTGCCTCGCCTCCTACCTTCCAAAGGTACTGGCAGAAGTAAGGCTGTGAGGATGGGGTGTGAGTCGTGCTTGGGTAGCTCAATTGGTAGAGCACTTGCCCGCGAAAGGCAAAGGTCCCGAGTTCGAGTCTCGGTTCGGCACACAGTTTTAATCTGCCAGGAAGTTTCATATCAGCGCACACTCTGCTGCAGAGTTAAAATCTCATTCTGGCATAATTTAACTGTTTGCTTATTGTATTTTTCAGGGTGGAAATTGTGGAGAAGAACAGTACTTGCCTAAATGATTGCAGGAAATTGCTTAAAAACCATGCTCAGCCTTGCCTTTGCATCAGCTAAGATTATTAATCCACCACACAGATTCAGTCTGGTTCTGGCTCACCTTCCTATCTCACAAGCTGTGTGAATCCCAATATCCTCCAAGTAAACTGAGGTTATATGGTGGTGTTGGTACAAGCAATCAATGGATAATGGTGTATCTAACCAAAAGAATGCAGAAAGTTGTAGATCATAATTCAATCAATGTAAGCAGGGGAGAATCTTCTGACTGGGCATATATCACGCTTTGCATTCTACAAGGCTCAGTCTTATACCAATTACTGTTCTCATATATATAATTGACCTTTCATCTAATATACAACAAGCAGAATTAGTTCTTTTTGCAAATAACACTAGTATTGTAATCAGTCCAAACTTACATGCAGCAACAGCCTAAATGACAACTATTGTTCTTAAAGATATTGTTGAATGGTTTTCTGTAAATGATCTCACTTTCAATTTAAGAAAGACACATTCAGTACTGTGCACGAGGATGTACTACACCAATAATAAATGTAACACATTGGGAATAAATGATAACTAGTGCAGAAACTACTAAATTTCTAGGTGTCCATAATGATGATAAATAAAAATGGAAAAAAACACCTTCTTGAATTCCTGAAGCACATCTGTTCTGTCAAATTTGTACTTCAAAGAACTGCAAATTATGGGGAGAGACAAATCAGAAAGTTAATATATTTTGTGAATTTTCATTTAATACTGTCTAAAGGAATTTTGTGTTGTGGTAGCTCATTTTTAAGAAAAAAAGGTTTGATTCACTAAGTAAGCACTGTAAGAATAATATCTGCTACTCACCAATTGTAATCTTGTAATGAGTCGGGCATTTCGACAGCAGTTTCACAACTATTCCCTCATTAAATTTCTTGTAAATAACCCACTATAGTCCAAAAGGCACAATTATATACACATCCAAAGTGAACAATGCTCCTATCATAGCATAAAAAAGCAGATATAGTCTGGGCAGAGTTTGAAATGTAAAAGAAGTGAACTTGCTTTCTGATTTCTGGCATCTTCAAAGACATTTAAATCAAAATATCTTGACACATTTGCATTTTTTTTCTTACTTGTTAGTATTTTTAACCAGGTCACATAATATAACGCATCATATCAAGTAAAGCAATGTGATACATGACGTCATGTCATATAACATGACATATGCCATCATGTCATCAACCATGGCATTTGTCATGTCATGCAGTATGACACAATGTGTCATTAAAGTTTAGAATGCATGCAGCCCCCCTCTGGGATACTTCCTGTTATAAAGATTCTGCCAGTATTGGATACTTCCTATTGTAGGTGCATCCCACTCTTTAGAAGCAATAAATTTGTGTCTACATGTTCTTACAATCCCCTCCCCTCTACCCCCTTCCCCCCTTCATCATACATATAATGGAGAGTGGGGGGGGTGGGGGGGGGTGGGGAGAGTGAAATGGCCCCCTCAGGGAAAAAAATCAAATTCCCCCCCCCTTCTCCCACTCAGAAATCAAAAAACTGTTTTAGCGTGGCCTCAGAAACAAATGATGAACTCCCAAAAGTTGCCTCATCAGGAAAGAGGGGAAGGAGAGGGAAAGACAGAAGGATGTGGGTTTTAAGGGAGAGGGTAAGGAGTCATTCCAATCCCGGGAGCGGAAAGACTTACCTTAGGGGGAAAAAAGGACAGGTATACACTCGCACACACACACATATCCATCCACACATATACAGACACAAGCAGACATATTTAAAAACAAAGAGTTTGGGCAGAGATGTCAGTCGAGGCGGAAGTGAAGAGGCAAAGATGATGTTGAATGACAGGTGAGGTATGAGTGGCGGCAACTTGAAATTAGTGGAGATTGAGGCCTGGTGGGTAACGGGTTGGTTGGTTGGTTTTGGGGAAGGAGACCAGACAGCGAGGTCATCGGTCTCATCGGATTAGGGAAGGACGGGGAAGGAAGTCGGCCGTGCCCTTTGAAAGGAACCATCCCGGCATTTGCCTGGAGCGATTTAGGGAAATCACGGAAAACCTAAATCAGGATGGCCGGACGCGGGATTGAACCGTCGTCCTCCCGAATGCGAGTCCAGTGTCTAACCACTGCGCCACCTCGCTCGGTGGTGGGTAACGGGAAGAGAGGATATATTGAAGAGCAAGTTCCCATCTCCGGAGTTCGGATAGGTTGGTGTTGGTGGGAAGTATCCAGATAACCCGGACGGTGTAACACTGTGCCAAGATGTGCTGGCCGTGCACCAAGGCATGTTTAGCCACAGGGTGATCCTCATTACCAACAAACACTGTCTGCCTGTGTCCATTCATGCCAATGGACAGTTTGTTGCTGGTCATTCCCACATAGAATGCATCACAGTGTAGGCAGGTCAGTTGGTAAATCACGTGGGTGCTTTCACATGTGGCTCTGCCTTTGATCATGTACACCTTCCGGGTTACAGGACTGGAGTAGGTGGTGGTGGGAGGGTGCATGGGACAGGTTTTACACCGGGGGCGGTTACAAGGATAGGAGCCAGAGGGTAGGGAAGGTGGTTTGGGGATTTCATAGGGATGAACTAACAGGTTACGAAGGTTAGGTGGACGGTGGAAAGACACTCTTGGTGAAGTGGGGAGGATTTCATGAAGGATGGATCTCATTTCAGGGCAGGATTTGAGGAAGTCGTATCCCTGCTGGAGAGCCACATTCAGAGTCTGGTCCAGTCCCGGAAAGTATCCTGTCACAAGTGGGGCACTTTTGTGGTTCTTCTGTGGGGGATTCTGGGTTCGTGGGGATGAGGAAGTGGCGCTGGTTATTTGCTTCTGTACCAGGTCGGGAGGGTAGTTGCGAGATGCAAAAGCTGTTGTCAGGTTGTTGGTGTAATGGTTCAGGGATTCCGGACTGGAGCAGATTCGTTTGCCACGAAGACCTAGGCATCTGCTCCAGTCCGGACAGGATACTTTCCGGGACTGGACCAGACTCTGAATGTGGCTCTCCAGCAGGGACTCCTTACCCTCTCCCTTAAAACCCACATCCTTCCGTCTTTCCCTCTCCTTCCCCTCTTTCCTGATGAGGCAACAGTTTGTTGCGAAAGCTTGAATTTTATGTGTGTGTTTGTGTTTGTTTGTGTCTATCGACCTGCCAGCGCTTTCGTTCGGTCCACCCATTCCACATCAAACGGTCCCTTCCCTACAGCCTAGGTCTTCGTGGCAAACGAATCTGCTCCAGTCCGGAATCCCTGAACCATTACACCAACAACCTGACAACAGCTTTTGCATCTCGCAACTACCCTCCTGACCTGGTACAGAAGCAAATAACCAGAGCCACTTCCTCATCCCCACGAACCCAGAATCCCCCACAGAAGAACCACAAAAGTGCCCCACTTGTGACAGGATACTTTCCGGGACTGGACCAGACTCTGAATGTGGCTCTCCAGCAGGGATACGACTTCCTCAAATCCTGCCCTGAAATGAGATCCATCCTTCATGAAATCCTCCCCACTCCACCAAGAGTGTCTTTCCGCCGTCCACCTAACCTTCGTAACCTGTTAGTTCATTCTTATGAAATCCCCAAACCACCTTCCCTACCCTCTGGCTCCTATCCTTGTAACCGCCCCCGGTGTAAAACCTGTCCCATGCACCCTCCCACCACCACCTACTCCAGTCCTGTAACCCGGAAGGTGTACACAATCAAAGGCAGAGCCACATGTGAAAGCACCCACGTGATTTACCAACTGATCTGCCTACACTGTGATGCATTCTATGTGGGAATGACCAGCAACAAACTGTCCATTGGCATGAATGGACACAGGCAGACAGTGTTTGTTGGTAATGAGGATCACCCTGTGGCTAAACATGCCTTGGTGCACGGCCAGCACATCTTGGCACAGTGTTACACTGTCCGGGTTATCTGGATACTTCCCACCAACACCAACCTATCCGAACTCCGGAGATGGGAACTTGCTCTTCAATATATCCTCTCTTCCCGTTACCCACCAGGCCTCAATCTCCACTAATTTCAAGTTGTCGCCACTCATACCTCACCTGTCATTCAACATCATCTTTGCCTCTTCACTTCCGCCTCAACTGACATCTCTGCCCAAACTCTTTGTTTTTAAATATGTCTGCTTGTGTCTGTATATGTGTGGATGGATATGTGTGTGTGTGCGAGTGTATACCTGTCCTTTTTTCCCCCTAAGGTAAGTCTTTCCGCTCCCGGGATTGGAATGACTCCTTACCCTCTCCCTTAAAACCCACATCCTTCTGTCTTTCCCTCTCCTTCCCCTCTTTCCTGATGAGGCAACAGTTTGTTGCGAAAGCTTGAATTTTATGTGTGTGTTCGTGTTTGTTTGTGTGTCTATCGACCTGCCAGCACTTTCGTTCAGTAAGTCACATCATCTTTGTTTTTACATATATTTTTCCCACGTGGAATGTTTCCCTCTATTATATTGACACCAGAATTTGTATTATATTAAGACATGCATTATATTAAGACATGCATTAGTTCTTCACTAAGTTTGATTATTAGATATGGTGTCCAATTTGTAAACTATGAAAATTTGTTAGTGCATTCAGCCATATCAGCCCTATAATTACAATGGTGAAGTAAATTGTTCTGTTGTAATATGAAAACATAATTTGGATTTATTCAAAAACATTTGCACTTCACACCAATCTGTAATTTATTAGGGGATGTTCACATTCGTAGTTCATTTAATCCAGTCAACAACCAATGTCATCAAGGCCAACAATTACTTGTTTTGATGACAATGACATTCCACACTCTTGCTAATCTAAACACAGTTCAATTAAAATGTTCCTTAATTTGAAGTACTGTAATCATTAAAAAGTTTTTAAACATTAAAGTTCTTTAGTTTTGTGGATGTTGGTGCATGTATTTTCATATCCTGTATGTGCATGACTGTGGCATGACCCATTACTGACAGTGTACCTGACATGGACATACTAATTAAGAGGAAGGCAGATGGTTCACTAGGCCATATAGTGCATAGGAAGAAGACAACACAGACCTTCATGCAACAATCTGCCACCATCCAGCACAAAGACAGACAGTGCTGACCACCCTGGTACATATGGCACATGCCATCTGTGACATTTATTTATGAATTTTATGTATTTATCTCTTGTTCCGGTGATCCATGTTGTGACAGTATCACAGGATATGGAACGTGTCAATTTTACAAGCTTTTGGCCAGAATTTATGGTAATACATAAAACAAAACAAAAACAGTAAACAGTAACTTAGGTCCCACTACAAAAAAAAATACATTTTAGAAATAGATAGAGATTACAAAACAAAAAACAGTAAACAGTAACTTAGGTCCCACTACAAAAATACATAGAAAGCCTACCATTCAAGCTGCAACACCTGAAGGAGACCTTCTGCCAAAATGTTTAAAGTGAAATGCAGATCAACAGGGTGCTAAAAAGGAAGAAAGAAGCAGTGACAGCCCCAGAGGAAGAAGACAAACGACTCAACATTCCTTCTGTACGTGAGGCCGCTCTCAGCCAAAATTACATGACTCCTGGGCAAAAGCAATATCAAAACAGCTCTCTACCCACCACAGAAGACGAAGGAGCTCCTAGGTTCAGCCAAAGACCTGCTGAAGCTTAACACACCAGGAATATACATCATCCCATGTGAATGCAGAAAACAATGTATTGGACAAACACAGTGCTGTTTATCTAAAGACCATGAAGAACATATCAGAGATGTGTGACTAGGACTCACAGAAAAATCAGCCATAGGAGAACATAGCATAAAGGAAGAATACACCGTTAACTGCAAAAACACAAAGGTGCTGTGCTGAGCATCTGGCTTCTGGGAAAGTATTATCAAAGAATCCCTAGAAATAAGGATTCATGACAACTTGGTAAATAGGAATGAAGGATAGTAACTAAGCACAGTGTGGAACCCTGGATCCCTGTGATAGTGGCAATCTGTCGGGAGTGCACCCACCAACATCCTCAGCCTCAGACGCAGACAGAACTGCCACACCAAGAGCCGAATGCGGCCGCCGGGGATGGCCACTACCCATACCATCACACGCCCACTGCTGGACCACCACAGCCTCCAAGGACTAGTGGGGGGAGGGGGGGGGGAGACCACGCGTAACAATACCACACTCTCCGCAATTCTCGACACGTTGCCAGAAGATGGGTGGTATGACACTTCCCAAAATGCTGCGATATACCAACACTACCACCTGGCTGGTGACCTGAGAAACCTTCACCAAAAAAGAAGGTATATATTGAGCTTGAAAACGACACAGATGAGGCTGAACCACCTTCACATTAGGTTATAATGTAATTGGATAGATAAAATTCTACTCACCAAGCTGCAGCAGGAGAACATACATATAAAAAAGATTTTACATATGCAAGTTTTCAGAGCCAGTGGCTCCTTCCAGCACAAGGATTGAACGGCAAGGAAGAGGGGTGAAGGAAAAGGATTGGAGAGTTTTAGAAAAAGGAGTAGAGTTTGGGAAAGTCACCCAGGACCTTGGGTTAGGGGAGATTTACCAGATGAGATGAGAACAGAAGATGTCAAACCTTTCTTACATGTGTCTTTTCTGCTGTTGCTTGGTGAGTAGATTTTTTATCTATCCAGTTGAATTATATTGTCAAGAATTGATTATTTTCATTCTTGCATTAGGTTATAAATAAACCAATTTCTAAACAGTTAGCTACCAACATTTTAACACATATCACAAAATTTATAAAATGTGAAATTTTCATGATCCATAAATTCACAGTATTTCATATGTAATGAAAAGGATAGTTGCTGCTCACCATATAGCAGAGATGCTGAGTCCCAGATAGGTACAACAAAAAGACTGTCAAACAAAGCCTTCAGCCAAATAGGCCTTCATCAGAACTAGGCAACATAACACACAAACACACTCATGTGAACACAACTCATACACACATGACCACAGTCTCTGGCTGCCCACTGCCAATGCTGAGCTGCATCATCCAAATACTGCTTTTTGCAGAGTATATCCTTCATTGGGTCAAACAGATGGAAGTTGGAAAGTGAGAGATCCAGGCCATAGGGTAGACCAGCAAGAACAGTCTAGTGAAGTTCTGTGAGCTACTCTCAGTTGTGGAGTCTTATTTAAGGCCTGCACTATGATGGATAGGAGAAACTCGTTTGCATTTTTGTGGTGATGAAAAACCTGAAGTGGCTTCTTCACTTTCCTGAGGGTAGCACAATGCACTTCAGAGTTGACTATTGCACCATGAGGGAGAATATCAAACAGAATAACCTCTATATAGTCTCAGAAGACTGTTGTCATGACTTTACTGGCTGGGTGTATGGTTTTCAACTTTTTTTTGGAGGAGATGTGATGTGGCACCACTCCATGGATTGCTATTTTGTTTCTGATTCAAAGTGATGAATCCACATTTCCTCACCTTTGACAACGTTCAACAAAAGCCTCATAACATGAGAGTAATTCTGCACTGATGGTCCCTTGTTACTCTTTATGGTCTTTTGCCAGGTGTTGAGGAACCCAGAGGGCACACACCTTGAGTATCCCAATTGGTGGGTGAGTGCGTTAGCACTGCCAACAGAGATGTCCAGTCGAGCAGTGAAATGTTTGATTGTGATCCATCAATAACCTTGACTGAGAGTGTCTACAAGTTCCAACATTGCAGGAGACACAGCTCTGTGTAGCCAGCTGGCACGCGAGAGATCAGACAGGTTTGTGCAACCTTGTTATGATGATGACAAGATGCCTCACCCAACAACTCTCCATGGTTTCTCTCACTAGCAGGTCTCTGTATACATTCTGCAAACATCTGTTAATATCTGCAATGCTCTGGTTTTCCACCAAAAGAAACTCAATGAGAGCTCTCTGCTTTGAATGTGCCTCTATTACAGATGCTATTTTGAATGCTACTTATAGCACCACCACCTATCAGAACTTCATGAAACTATAAGGGCTGAAGTGAGAATATTCTATGATGTCTCACAACAAACTTCACAATTGTTCAACCAAAACTGGTCAATAAAAAAAGATGTGATGTATTACGTATTGAACATCCACCTTACATTAGCAAATATACACAAATTTCAACTCTACCTGTAATAAAATATCTCTGATCTAATCAACCAGTTGTTACATATTAGAAATATATGTAGTTATCCTTGTAATACAACCAAAATATGCACATACTGTATAGAGAATGGAAGCTGCTATATACTACCCTGTGAACTTTCACAAAGTACAATACTTGTTTTACTGAACCCAAATTCTGTAAAATTTTCAAAATGTTACCTAGCATTTTCCAGAATTACTACCTTACCAGTGTTTGACACTGTCAGAGTATTTATGATAATTTTCACTTATTGCAATTAGCAAAACATTTTCCTCTGGTGTATCACTATTTGAGATCATCAACATCAAAACAATAAACAACCAATTTTCACAGCATGAAAAACCAAATATGTAGTCATACATAGTCAATACTTTGTCACCATGTCAATTCTGCAGTTGATTTTCTGTCAGAGGGGCCATAAGTTACATATATAATACTAAATGATGCTCCAGTCAAAACAGATGTTTTGTCACAGTTGAAACCATATTTGTCTGTTACACAGTTAATAATTTACTCAAGCCTGTTGTTCACACAAGTCTTTTCTTTGCTAACTTATTTAACTAGAGGAGTGCAATTGCAAAAACTGAACTGCTGCAAAGTCAAGTAACTATCATTACTTCACATAATATTACTCGTTACTTATCATTACTATTTGCTCATTGCCCATAGTTTGCATATTCCATTATACATCATTATACTGTTGCTTCGTTACTACCTCATTACTGTTTAATAATAAAAACAAACCTGCTTTGCTTAATGTGCAAAAAAACGATTCTAAAGAACTACACTAGCCATTAACCAACCATAATATTATAGAGAAAACTCCACTTTCTGTAACACAACAGACAAAATAACAGTTACTAATGCTTCAATTTATCCCAACACATTATTTTGAACTGAGGCCTGAAGGGCAACAGAGGTACAAACTTTTTCCTTGTCCCACATACATTACCATAGGCAAATACGTTGACTTGTTTTTTCTTTACTAGTGCCTGACTGGGTGTAATATGACATTTTGAGCAAAGATCAACTTTTTTCATAGGCTGTTGTGTACAGCTTCATACACAACAGTATGGAGAGGTGAGCTGCAGAGTGTTGCAACAACTGTAAGGATAGGAAAACTGGACAGGAGCAGAAATGATTAGTGAACAAGTTAACACAGTAAACAAAGTTTACTTAACTTGTATTTTTCCATTTGTACAAAAACTCATTACAAATAATGCAGCAAGAAATAGAGTTCTCAATTTCAACAAGAAAAAGGCTCCCTGAACTAAGGCACAAACTATTGTATTGGAGTTGTGACTAGGCAGGGTCATGTATGGAATGGCTCCAAGTTCGAGTAAGGTGTGTGGCTGCCGCTGGCAGGCAGCAGAGGGTGCTCGTATCCCAGCCGCTGCAGCAGTGGCTCAGCAAGGGTGGTCCATTGGGTTCGCTGGATCCTGCATGACCACTGTAGGCATCTGACAGAAACTTACAGTTCATCACTGCCCAAATTTATGTCTGACACACTACAAATTTTGATGATTAAGACATCATTTCTCCTTATATCTTGTAATCACTTTCCACTTTACAAGCTATTGACAGGTTAGTAATAGAGGTTGATTGATCCAGCAAAGAGGACGAATGACTCATCCAGCTTGGGGAGGTATTATGTACTATGTAGTACACTGAAGCACCAAAGAAACTGGTATAGGCATATGCATTAAAATACAGAGATAAGTAAACAGCCAGAATATGGCGCTGCAGTTGGCAATGCCTATATAAGACAACAAGTGTCTGGCATAATTGTTAGATCAGACTTGACTCTAGATTCACCAATGGAAACAAATTCTTTTCAGAAAGAACAAATACCTGGTACTTCTTCAGTGTGTAGCAACAACAGAAATTATACTGGTAATAAGCATCAAATATCTCAGTCTGCTACTCCTCCTTCCTCAAAAAAGTATAAATGGGATTCTGTTTCAAAATGCAATTCTAGGAAAGAAGAAAGTTTTAACTGGACAAAAGATAGCATTCCTGAATCAGCTGTAGAATGGCCTCTAATGAATACTGTAGCTAACAAAAAGGACATGAGTCCTTTACAATACTATGAAAATTTTTTTGATGAAGAGGTTATTAGCCTTATGGCTACACATAACAATCAGTATGCAGTGATAAGAAACAGATTGGGAGACTGAACTGAAAATGAAATGCTGGTTTTTATAGCTGTTCTTCTCCTTAGTGGGTATCTTGTGGTTCCAAGGAGGAAGATGTACTGGCAAGGAGAAACTGACAGCCATAATGAACTTGTCTCCAATAGAATATCAAGGGACCGATTCAATTTTCTTATGAACAATATTCATGTTTGCACCAATGATGAACTGGATCCAAATTTAAGATTTGCAAAAATCAGAAGATTGTTATCCATGTTCAATGCGAGATTTATAGCACTGGCATCACATGAGCGCTATCATTCAGTTGATGAGTCGATGGTGCCATATGTTGGACAACATGGGTGTAAACAGTTCATCAAAAGCAAATAACTCATTTAAAAAAATACAATATGTCCAAATAATTTCAACTGTTTTCATAATGCTATACGTTTCAGGAAAACCAATTTGATATGGATATAAGTTCTCGTGTGGAGGTAGCAGCGATGGATATCTAATATGACTGGAACCTTATCAGGGAGCTGGAACGTGCAGCAAAAAGTATGAGGGCAAGGGTCTGGGGTATGGAGTTATATGTACATATGCTCATCAGCTGCTGCAAAATATTCCATACTGATAATTCTTTGACAACCTGTTTACCAGCATTCAGCTTCTGCAAGATCTCAAGAAAAGAGGCATTGATGCTACTGGGACAATCTGCAGGAACACAATACCTAAAAGATGCATTTTGTCTCCATCAGAAAAATTCAAGAAGGAGAAAAGAGGAAAATACGAGTCCTGTTCAGATAAAAATTCTGGTAAAAGTCTAAATGTATACATTAAAATGTTATGCTCTGAAATAAATCAACATGTTACTTAAACTCCTTTTGTTTCAGGAATATGATTTGTCATGTGGAATGATATCAGTGTCATTACTTTGGCTACCAATTACGAACTGGGCTCTGCCACTGAGACAGGTAGGCCGATTATCCAGGGGGAAGAAAGAGAAAGTATCAGTGCCTCAACCTAGACTGTTCCAAGTATATAACAATAATATGGGTGGAATAGATTGTGCAGAGCAAATATATCCTAATATAGAACATCGATAAGATGAAAAAGTGGGTATTTTCCTATAATAGCACATTTAATCGATGATGCTGAACAAAATGCTTGGAATCCGTACAGGTGTAATGAGAGGCCAATTGACAATCTCACATTTAGGTGCCATATTGCCATTGTGATATTTGATGGAAATAAGAGGATTGTCCAAAGTAGAGGATGACATTCCAGAGTAAATTAAATTGAAGCACACTAAGATGGGAAAGAACATTATGTTGGTGATTTACGAGTAGATGGCACAACAACCAAGAAAATGCAACTTCAAGGCAGAATGTGCAAGAAGAAGACCACCACTAAGTGCCTCAAGTGTGATGTGGCTCTCCATGTTTCATGTTTTCTCTCTTTCCATACAAAATTGCAGTTGATGTAATGTTGTTGAAAATGTAGTCATATTATCCTGCCATCCTTTCAGAAGAAAGACCTATTGTGACTATACTATAAATGTAGTTGTCATAAAATCTGTTTTCTGTGTTTGTAATAACAAATGCTAATAAAATACGAGGGTTGTTTTTTAAGTAAGGGCCGTTTTTATTTTTTAAAAAAGATACAAATACTTTTGTAAAAAAACTTTTATTTTCTGATTCTACACACTTTTACCTATTTTTCTACATAGTTGCCTTGTTTATTTAAGCACTTGTCATACCATACAACTACGTTTTTAATTCCCTCTTCAAAGAATTCGGCCGCCTGCTCCGACAGCCAAGAGTTCACGGCCGCTTTCACTTCATCGTCGTCATTGAAGTGCTGCCCGCCAAGATGGTGTTTCAGCTACCGGAAAAGGTGAAAATCGCTAGGAGCAAGGTCGGGGCTGTATGGTGCATGGTCCAAAACTTCCCAGCCAAAAGAATCAATCAAATCCCGAGTCTTTTGAGAGGTGTGAGGCCTAGCGTTATCGTGCAGCAGCAAAACTCCTTTTGTCAGCATGCCGCGCCTTTTGTTTTGAATTTCTCTGCGGAGCTTCTTTAGAGTTGCACAGTAGGCATCTGAGTTGATTGTCATTCCTCGTGGCATAAAGTCCACTAGCAAAACACCGCGCCGGTCCCAGAACACAGTTGCCATAATCTTGTGCTTTGACAGCGTCTGTTTGGCTTTGACCTTGATGGGTGAGGTTGTGTGTCGCCATTCCATCGATTGTCGCTTGCTTTCGGGAGTGATATGGGATACCCATGTTTCATCTCCAGTGACAATTTGACTCAACATGTCATCCCCTTCTTCCTCGTAATGAATCAAAAAATCCAATGAAGTGGCAAATCTCTTCCCTTTGTGGTCCCCTGTGAGGAGTCTGGGTACCCATCAAGAACACAGTTTCTTAAAGTTTAGGTTTTCAGACACAATTTTGTACAAAACCGATCTTGAAACTTGTGGAAATTCCAAAGAAAGAGTGGAAATTGTGAATCTTCTGTCCTCGCGAATCTTTGTTTCGACTGCAGCCACCAAATCATCAGCGATCACAGAGGGCCTGAGCGTTCTTCGTCATGGACCTTTTGATGGCCATTTTTAAACTCTCTAACCCATTGACGCACTTTACCTTCACTCATTGCATTCAAGCCATAAACTTCTGTTAACTGACGATGAATTTCTGCAGCTGATAGGCTTCTCACGGTCAAAAAACGTATCACTGACCGTATCTCACACGCGGCGGGCGATTCAATAATCGTAAACATTATAAAGTAGCACAGCGATGCATACATGTCAGCTACAGAGCTGCAACTTGCATCAGTATGAACGGGAAGGATGCCGGCAAGAGGCGCGGTGGCTTGTTGCTTCGTTCGTGCGAACTACGGGACTATACGCGCGAACGGTCCTTACTTAAAAAACAACCCTCGTATTAGAATATAAACGGAAAATTTTATTTCAGGACTATCTGGGTGAAACATGTAACTGTGAGTACTGTTTCTCCCCATAGCTCTTTATTCGGTTTACTATTGAAGATCATAGCCTTTGCCCTGTTCATTATTGCCCTTTGCTTTCCCATTAAGTTGAAGACTGTAAGGAATAATATAGTCTAGCACAATTCATTTTCCTTTGCAACAATTCTTAAACTAGTGACTATTATATTCACCACCTTTATCACATCTTATTTTTGACACTTTCACATGGAGCTAATTTTCAGTTTCTAATGGATATTTTCTTATGAATCTGGCAGCTTCTGACTTAGACTACATCTTAACAAGTAGGTGACCATCAAATGGGGTGATTTCAGAAGGTTTTGTCATTATTTTGATTGTAACTTTCGTATATACTGTTAGATTAAATCGATTGTTATGGAAGTGGTAGGGTATATGTGTAATGAATAAAATATCCTAGAACCAGAAAGTGTATGTGTAGGTATATTTATCTGAGGCAGTTAAATAAAGTGTCTGAAGTCACCCCATGGATTGGAGTGATTTCAGACATGTGTTTTTTAAATCTCTGTCCAAAGTTACTGTATATAGAGGGCAGATTTGGACAGTTACTACCCTTTTTTTGTAATTCTGCACACTTTTTATTTGATTTTGGTGACATTTTACACATTTTAAGGTATCCCTTTGTTATGAATAAGTGATATGGAATGATATAATGAATTTTATATATTACAGATAAGTTTTTATTTTACAAGAATTTAAATAAAAAATTTTTACAGTTCTTAACAGAAATATTAGAAACAGACAGAAACAAACAAAGTAATTTAACTAAAAGGTCAAAATAATTTTTCTCACTCATCATTCTAAATTAAGTTGCAAACACTTTAAATAAACGATTGTCTTTGAGTCTAAAGCACATCTTCTCGAAAAATAAACATTCTTCTCTTCTCAACTGGTGTGGGAAGTATTCTCGAAATTTGCAATTTTTGTATTGTGTCTTCATCGGGGACATTAGGAAACACAAATATGTTTTTACTGTTCTCGCGTGGGCGCAAGAATTTCACACTTAACTTCCATAGCACCAACATTTGTGGCCACTCCAACATACTGCCTTGTTTTCTCCTTGTTTGCACATTTATATTTGTACTCTGCAAGAAGAAAAGCCTCTTCTTTCAGCAGTAAAACTTCATTAGATGATGTGTCGTTTTCACTTTCACTACTGCTAGAAGCACTGTCACTTGTTTCAGCACTGTTTTCGTTTCCTGGAAAATCTCAGCCAGTGATTGATCTTCCTGGTTGAACGTCTAGTATGTGGCAGCAGCAGGAGCTACCAAGCTTATTTGGATGATAACAAATTTATTTGGACATTTCTTCAAAAGCAGAAGACCATGCATCTGCGTTGCTTTACTGGCTCTCCTCATTATCAGGCAATTTTCGTAAGACATGATCTGGATCAAAAGGGATTAGGCCCATGGCGTGATATCCACCCTTTATGTTTTCCTTGGAGTTTGCTGAAATCTTAGTCAGTGTCTGCTTCAGAAGAGATGGGAAGGCATCCTTGGAAATGGTCCCACGAGTGTGTTTCTTCCAATCAGTTAATACAGCTCGCCATGCTGCTTTCATTGGCCTGAAGAAGTTTACATCGAGCGGTTGGAGGAGATGCGTGCTATTGGGGGGAAGGAGAATGAATGAAATTTTGTTCCACTCACACTCTTCAATAATACGTAAAGACACGTGACTGGATAAGTTGTCTCCAATCATGACTGTTGGCCCATTTTGCCTCTTCAAATAGGGCAAAGTGATTGTAAAGAACCAGTCTTCAAATACTGGCAGGTCAAACCATACACTTTTGTTCCTATTGAAACGGGTTCCTTGTGGCCACCTTCTTGCCATGTGTCCCACAAATGCTCTGATTTGTAAAGGACGTACGGAGGAAGCAGTTTACCATCAGCACTAGCTGCCATCATTATTGAGACACTAGATTTTGATGAGTCCATCACTTTTTCAGCATCCTTACGCCCTTGTTTTGTAATTATCTGCTGCTTGTCTGGATCATCTGACATGTTGGTTTCATCATAGTTGATCATGTTGCTAGGTGGGAGATTTTCCAGCAGCTTTGCCTTGATATTGGAGAAAAACAACAGTCTCTTTGTTCACTTCTGCATGAACTGGTTTAATATTTTCGCTTAAGTGAACAGAAAGATCTTCTGACTTTCGTTTGAGGAATAAATGCACCCATTCTTCTCCTGGCAAATTATTACAAAATTTCTTCTCTTTTCGGCCAGATTTACCAAGGTAGCCTTGAACTAAACATCTAATACTCAATTTAGTGAAGGGAAATCCCCAATGTGCAGCCCTCAAGATACCTTGCTTCATCATTAATTCTTCTTCTTTGTTTAGCACTGGCTGTCCTCCCATTTTTTTTTCTTTTCTTTTTTGATGTGCTTCCTGTACTTTATTTTGTAGGGTTGATTTAGGGATACCATAACAAATCACATGCTTTTCTGTAGGATAATTTACCATTCTGAATATCACGAACAGCTTTATCTAAAAGTTCCAGGTCATAATTACATCATATTGTAGCACCTCTCCTGCTCTTATATGTTGTTGGCACCCCACACAGTACACAGTTTTACAAAAAATGTCGTTATTTTATAACCTTGCACGAGAAACTGAACAAACTTGTACAGAAATTGTCTCAATGCTGTAAGCTACTGAGTGTGCCAACAATTACGGTTACAATAAGTTCCCACTCTGCACAAAAATAGAAAGTTTCCACTTTATGATAATGCATGGATTTTTAACACTGAGACTGTTTGTCAATTATTCACCTAGGGAAACAATTAACGCAAAATAAAAGTTGTGGAAAGCGATAAATGCAATCTTGCGCTTAAAATAACTGGTGCATGCACGTTAAAATAAGTAACTCTTTGTTTCTATGCAGTGGCAAAGAGCAAATAAGCCATACTGTCCGAATTCGCCCTGGTGTCCGAAATCTCCCTGTTTGATGGTACTGAAAAGTGAGTGAAATCATCTAATGCTGTCATGTAGTATTTGCATCCGTTAAATGTTGGGGGATCTATCTATCCACATTAGTATACATTATTTCAAGTGGTCTTGTCACTCTTTTCCCCACAGCGGGAAATGGCTTTCTTGTTTAGTTTAACTCTCACACAAGTTTGACACAATTTTTCTGCCAAGCATAACTTTCTAGGTGCTCCATTCCATGTTCTGTTGATCTTTGAAGTACAACTTATAATTAGGTAACCTAGCTTTATATGCCATTCTTGTTTTTCTTCTTCTTTCAGTAGTTATTGTATTTATGGTTTAATGTTCACTTCATATGACTCATTTCTCATTTTTGGTCCTTTTAAAATGACTGTTATCTTTATAGATTTGAGCAGAATGTTTACTGAACACAACTATACAGTCTTTCTCAGTGACAGTATTAACAAATGCAAAATTTCTGCTCATTTCAGAACATGCTCACTGATACACCTTGTTTGACAACTTTCACAACACTATCACAGTCTTTCATCTTTCTTAAATTGTCCACTTCATTACTCATATGTATATGTCTTATCCGTGACCTGTCAACAACTATGACCATTTCACTTTTCTTGTTAGGTTCTCCTGAAATATTTTCTTTGATCCATTCATATGCAGTAAATGCAATGCCTTCTTCTTTTATTCATTGATGACTTCTCTCTTCTTCTCTTCAATGATGACTTATCTCTTTTTCTCTTTAGTGATATCTTCTTTCTTGTTTTCTTGAATTATGTCTCCTTTTTTGTTTTCTTGAGTGACTGGATTTTCCTTGAACTCTTCTAATGCAAAAAATGTTATTTTTGTGTCAGCATTGTTACTAAAATAACGATCTTCTTCTTTGTAAATAACTGTTATTAAAGTCACCAGCAATCAAAATTTCTTTGTTTCTTCCTGTTAAATAATTCAAAAGAGCTTCTAGATGATTTATGAATAGATTATAATTTCCTGCAGGTGCTCGGTAAGTAGTTACTATTATATAGGATCTGTTATGGAGCTCTATTTCTGCTGCACATGCTTCTAGATGCTGCTCTAAACAGAATTTATTAATGTCAATGTTCTTGAATTTATGGCAGTTTTTAATAAATGTGGCAACTCCTCCTCCATCCATATC
Organism: Schistocerca nitens; assembly: GCF_023898315.1. Lineage (NCBI taxonomy): Eukaryota > Metazoa > Arthropoda > Insecta > Orthoptera > Acrididae > Schistocerca > Schistocerca nitens. The sequence continues at coordinate 702,199,306 of NC_064617.1, read as the reverse complement.
TACTCTGCAGAAGTAGGAAGCTACCTTAAATCCTGAAATGTCTAACATATCTATATCATATTATATAGCAATACTGCTATATTCTGGAGTGAATTTATTTTACTTGCAATGTCTCTAGTTTCATGACATTTGAAACAAGAAAATTCTTGATGCAACTGCTGAGTTCTTTGAGATGAGTCTTTGGTATACAGCTTTACGTTTATTGTATGTAGCCTTGGGAATTTCACAACACAGCACATGAGGCTTTACCTTTTTGTCAATTGTCTTCATTACATAATGTTTCACTCTACTGTATTTTAGCTGCCATATCTTCTTTTTTTTCCTGTGTGTCATATTTTTCAAGTGATTCAGCTCGTTCCATAATATCAAACAACAAAACTGTAACAATATTTTAATATCAGTGTCTCACATGGTGAAAGTATTGCTGTACTTGAGCTCTTGTATATCATGGAATATTTTGTTTTCTAGCGTTATTTTTTTTCTTTATCAACATTTCTTGAGTAATGTTTATTTGTTGATTTCAGGATTTTTCTATGTTGTTTACATCCACTGCTTTTACCTTATTTATTTGTAGAGCTCCGGGCCCATAACCTGTTGTGTTTTTATTTTTGTGCGATTGACTTTCTTATGAACTTTATTACACTACATGAGCTATTTTATTTAATGTCTTAGTACAGCAAGAGCACACAGACATAGGCAGCGGAGAAATTCTCAGAAAATTCTGCTTCTCCTATTACCCATTGCCAGCCTTTGATAACCAAAAAAGCAAACGTTGTGTTTTATGAACTCTTAAACACATTCCACATTTTTCCCCATGTAATGTATTCACTAAAATGCAGTGCGTTACTTACTGCACACCAACATCTAAGTTTAAGAACATTTGCCAGACTAATGTAAACCACAACAAAATCCTTGAACATTTCACTGTCTGCAAACACAAATACAATGAACATTTTACATCCAATCTTAACAACTACTTTCAGTACTTTAGTACTGCACATTACTTACGCAAAATGATTACTTCACTGTCAGCACCAAAAATTCTCCCCACACCCATCACATTGTTTACATCACCATTTTCTACTTTTAGTAACTTGAACATAGCTACCAAATGGCAGTTAGCAAATCTTTGCTTTCACAACCTTTCATTTTAACATTAATTGCATTATCTTCCACTAGTTCAACCTCTTTAATCTTACTGTTAATTACTAATGATTCATTTTCTCTTTCAAACTGATGCTCATCCACACTGTCATCTACTTTGTCAAAATGTATATTCGCTAACTGCGTACATTCTGTTTCAATATCATTATATGTATCATTATTTATATCAACATTCCCTTTAGCTGCCCCTCCCCCTCATCCTTCTCAGTGTTAACAACATCAATTAGCTTTGCACTGAATACCATTTCATTACTATCCTCAGAAGAGCAAGTTTGTACAACTTCAGTTAAATTAGAGTGACAAAAATCAATATCTTCCTGTTCATCATTGCATCATTTTTTGGTTACATTTTCACTAGATTCCATATGCTTAATCCAAGTATTTAATAAAAGTTTTACAGATTCTAATTTTAGGTTCAAGTTTGAATTTAAATTGCTACATCTTTTTTCATTTCTAGTTTGAAACTAGTGATGTCTTTTTAAAGTTGCTGTTACTTTTCTTCATTTTGGAATGTACATTACCAATTTTTTAATTTAAATTACCAATTTCTTTCTTAGTACACATATCCTTCTTCATTTCCTTCAAAGTCCCTAACAGATTTTGACAACTCTCACTCGTTCCAGCTATGCCCCATTCCATATAGCTTTCTGACTTCAATTTTACCTCCACATTACTCATTTTTCTACACCATGTTCCTCTACCTTATCATCAGAGTATTCAGTCCCTGACATTTTGTCCATAATCTATCTGGCAATAGCCTTGTTGTAAAAAGGAACTTCCTCTCATTTTACACTACTATCATAATCAGGTTTACTTTCGAGTGCTACTTTATATTCATTTGGAAATTTTAGTTCCTCTTCCATACATTCAAACAAATTATCATCATTAAGTTCAAAATGTGCCTCTACCAGCTATTTAAATAAAACCATTTAAGTCATCTCATTGATGCACTTCCTGAGAGCAGCAACTAAGTTTCTGTGCATTTATTAATACACTGCAAAAGACCATTTCAAAGTAGGAAATAAAATACGTATCTTTTCTATAACCATTTGTGGCCGCCATTGTCTTCAGGAAGACTCTTAAGGTCCCCAGGTTGTTTTAATAGTGAAAGAGAAAACTAGCAGTTGATCATTTTCAGAATTTATTGAATTACACATATAAATGCAATCACATTAGCACTTTTACTTCCACCAAAAATATCCTTCCTTTTTCTGAAGCACCTACAAAGCACTCCAATCAAGGAATAAATGCACAACGAGGAACATATTTCTACAAAACACAATGTACTACTGAGCTAATTTTAGCACCAAGTGCCTGGTATTTGTAATGAATTGCATTGTTCTAGATTCTGCATGTTAGCTTCAAAGGTAGTGGCCCCTTCTGATGCTAATCAGTGATGGGAGAAGGAAAGTGGTATCACAACGTTAAAGTGTATGTAACTTTTGCGGCACTGTGTTTTTCCATTCATCTTACATATCTGTAAAACTTGTCTGTTAGTTCCAATAACTGAAGACAGAGTGTACAGTGCTCACCACATTGTTTCTCAGACAGTTGCAGGTCATTTACACGCATTCAGAATCCTTTTAATAGCAAACATCACACTGCAGCACTCGTTTCTATGCACAGAGGCATTGTGGTATCCATGTCGCCCTTAGAAGTTCCAATCTATCGTACTTCACATATAGAATAGAGTCTGACCTTATGTAACTTCCTTGATCCAGCCAAAACTGATGATGGAGTTCACATACACCTGTGACCAATCTCTCAGCCAATGTTATTGGGTGATCTCTGATGACCATTGTTGGTGCCACTGTGAACACAGACTAAGGGTTGTGTTTTTACTGTTTTAGGTACAGAACCCTAAGAACTATTTCATTAATGAACTACTTCCTCACAATATTTTTTGAGATAAACAGTAAATACAATTTTACACTATTCTGCAGTTTTTCAAATGGAGGGACTCTGTTTTCCCTTTTCATACTCAGCTGAAAACAGGTGAATCATATTTTTCTGCAAAGACACCAACCTAGGGGATACCATGAAGAAACAACCAAACTTGAAAAAAAAGAGTTCTCTAAGTGTCATGTTTTATGATAGGAAGAATTGCAAAAATCACAAGTATTATCTAAACATTCTCACACTGCAATTAAAAAGATGATTAAGAATAGTTATCTTAAAATCTAGTCATTAAATCAAGCAGATTAAACTTAAAAAATCTATTAATATGTGTTTTACAGTTGATTAAAACAATGAAAAGATAAGCATATTTCTCTTTGTGTCACACACAAAATAATTTTTATGAAGTTATGAAGTAGTTGAACTGAAATGAGGAACGAGTGACTACACAAAAAAAGAACAAAACCAACTGAACAAGACTGAGTTGGAAAGGGGGAATAGAGGAATTAGACTGAGGTGGAAATGAGATTGGTCAAAGTGAACTGCATTTGATCATTCCTGGGAAAGAGACTGACTGTAACCAAAGCGAAGAGTGAATGACTGCTCCTTAGAGGTCATTCCTCAGTCTTTCCATTCACTTTAGTGGATCATTCTTTTAGACCCTTCATTCTTGAACATTCATGAGCTTCACCCATTCAACTAGTGCCAAAGCTAGATGGTACTTTACTTTCAAGACTACAGAACTCGTAATGCATTTACCATAAATGGCAGTTACATGATTTCGAATATCCAGACCTTATTCACTACCTGGCAGGTGCATCTGTCTTCAGCAGCCTGGACTGCAAACAAGCTATCACCAGATATCATTGAGCATGGAAGATGTGCAAAAGGGAGCAGTCATCACACCTTTTGGCCTTTTCAAATGCCCTTTTATGCCATATGGCCTCAAAAATACAGCCCAAACATGGCAACAGTTTGTGGACTGTATAATATTTAAGCTATCCACCTGCTATGCTCATTTCAATGACACCCTCATTTTTTCCTAAGATAATGATGTGTATGACCCTCACCTCTAATTTTCGATATACTTACTGAAAACAGTGTCATAATTAATGATGAACAAAGCAAACTCCAACAACCTAAGGTTATTTTTCTCAGTCACATCATCAAAGATGCAGGCATCCACCCTAGACCACCACAAACAATTATCCCCCACAAAATTACTAGGAATTATGTCAATTTCTGTTTATGATCAACTTCTACTGGCACCATCTCCCACAGGCAGCTACTATTCAAGCCCCACTCACAGAAGTACAGAGGCCCTCAAAGAAAAAAAACACTTACACTAAGTGTAATCTGACATGGACTGCCAATATGCAGAAAGCCTTCAACCAGCTCAGATACTGTCTCACTCAGGCAATTACCCCGACACACCCACTTCCTCACAAGCAGTTAACCATTATGCTAGATGCAAGCAATTTTGCAGTTGGTGCAGTCCTCCAATAGGAAGTGGCATACAGCAACCACTCAGATTTTTCATGAAAACTGACTCCTTATCAAAGAAAACAGTCTTCCTACAACTGCAAACTCCTCACTGTCTAAAAGACAATCTGTGACTTCAATGATGACATAGAAGGCAGACTAATAGTCTTCTATATAGATCACCGACCACTAGTAGACTCAGTGTAACCTTTCGATACATGTCACCAACCACTAGTAGACTCAAAGCATAAAATTTTGAAAGACTTGTGCCCCAGGCATTTCCACCACCTAGATTACATCACACAGTTTACAGCTGATTTACGGCAACTGAAAGGCATTGTCAGTGTCATCATTGATGACTTCTCATGGGTCAGCATCATCTCCACACAAATTGACTACAATAAATTTGCAGATGCAAAACAGCAGAACAAACAGGTCCAAAACTTCCTCGATGATACAATTACTAATCTTAAACTTGAACATGGTTTGATAGCAGGCAAATAAAGATTGATCTTGTGTAATGTTTCATCCCGGCATTCGACTGATGACTTGCCTCATTACAGATCATTTTGTATGGCCAGAAGTCAAGAAAGATTGGATGGAGTAGACACACACCAACTCCTCAGACAGTTTACAATTACCTGGTGGGACCCCTCCCCGAATCAAGGTTATCAATACAGCCTTTCAATTATCAACTGCATAATGTGGTGTGTAGAAAGCCATCCCTCTCTGAGACATGTCTGCAGAGTCAACAGCCAGAGTCTTGACTGACACTTGGATTTCCTGGTACGGGTGTCTGGTGTCCATAATACTATATCGCCCACAGGGAGATGCTTAATAATAAATAATAAGACACAGATAAACAAAAACAAAAGTTTATTATGACCAGAGTAGAGAGGTTTAATAACAAAAGAAAACTCTTCTCAGTAAAAATAATACAACTTCTCAGACATTAACAGGCCTTCACCTGGAACACACAGCGAATAAACATAGTGGGACATGAAGATTATGCCACTGAAAATCTCTAACGATGGAGGCTGAGTGTTTGGTGTGGCTAGCTAATAGGTACATCTCAAAATATCACTGGGGAGTCATAGGTCCCACTGTGGTGGCTTCTGACTGGGCTCTGACTGATGGACTGCTAAGAGTCACCACATAAAATGACCCAGAGCTCTGATAAAGCAAACTGCTGATATGTTGGCTTGTGCTGTCCTTTATAGCCAAGATGAGGAAGAATTCATGCTGATCCAGTTCTGTACATGTTACATGGTGGAGGAATTATGTCCCTGGCATGGAGGACCTCTAGTGGCACTTCTGCAGTTGTCTGTTATCCTTGTTGCAATCAACACATTCCGGGGAGGCAACACCTTGTTCATTTGCATATCCATGACGCTTCAGTTTCTTAGGGGTTGCCGATCCCTTTAGATGAATGCTGGGTGCCTGACACATAACCTCCAGCTGAAGCTGACAATTTGAATCTACACTGCTCAGTAAAATGTGTAACCTCTGTGGTACTCATGGTTATCAAACTACAGTTTATCATTCTCAAAACAATGGCCTTGTGGAAAGATGGCTTCACACACTGAAAGCTACTCTGATGTGCCATGATCTTTCTGGACAGAAGCTTTACCATGACTGCTATTAGGTGCATGCACTGCCCACAAACACGTCCTATGCATCTCCTTCACTGAAGTTATGTGCAGTGAGTTTCTTGCTCTTCCTGAGACTTCGTGCTCCAGGTACCTCCAGTCAGTCACCAAAATTCCTGCCATCATCACCATGCTAAAAGAACATATTGCTTGGCTTCAGATGCCACATCGACAATACCACAATGCCTATAAAGCTTTTATTTATAAGGTACTCATGAACTGTCACCATATCATGCTTCATGATGCTGCAGTTCAGTCTGCCTTACAGCCCCATTATATAGAGCCAAATGAGGTTTTAAAACTTGGTGCGTGTTTGAAATACTAGGTTTTAAAACTTGGTGCATGTTTGAAATACTAGTGAATGGAAACAATACCTATCGACTGAATAGAACCCACTGAATGCTTTAGGATGACCTGTCCATTGATAACATATCAACATCCACCGCCCAACATGGCCAACTCTTCCGAGCATACTGTGACCATCAGTGACTTCATAGTGCAACTTGATATGAAAGACCTGAGATCCCACAACCTTAGCATCAAGCTGATTGCAAGTTCCTGGTCATTGAAGGTCAACATCCAGAATGCGAGACTGGAAATTATTTAATTAGCTAGCGTTTCACACAGTCCTACATTTGTTCAAAAACATGGACATGGCAGCCATCACATTGTGACTGTTCCCTGATGGTTTCGTCACAGTCATTGCCCGCAAAACATTGCACACCTCTGCCACCACAGTTAAGGACAATGAAGTCACCTCCCTGCAAGCTGACCCCCTTGGAAGCCCACGAAAACCAACATTTTACAACAGTCTCAATATGGATGGAATTGGTGCCCAACTGCATACCTGAAAGACTACCACACTGATGCCCTGCAGCAAGTGCCAGACAATCACTCCTCCAACACATCTAGATTGGACACCATCATACTTGACGCAAATGACACATTGACAGTCCCCCCCCCCACCCCACCCCTACCACCCCCACCACACCATTGCACGGATACCACTTTATCGCATCATCATTGGCCTATATTGATCACCTACCCCTAGTGCTTCCTCTGCACTTTGGGGAAGAGGACAGGCCTTTGTGGGGACACCACATTGTGTAACACCACTGAATTTTGATTTTGTGGACAGCAGACTATCTCTGGTGTTGAATGTATGTATATTTACTGCACTCTATGGTTACTGAATCATGCTTTTCTATTGTAAACCATTTGAGCAATAAAATAAAATTCTTCTGCATCATATCACGATGTATGTTGCCCATACCATACCCACCATATGGGTCTACACATATAAACATATATTCTTACTCAACCATCAAAATAATAACAATTTCCCAAACTTGTTAAGTTAAAAATAATTTTGTCACTCCAGGACTGAGTCAACATCATGCAACTATCATTTTCCTTATGTATATCATTAATATACAAAGCTGAAAACTCATCTATTCACTTACACATTCTTTGTCACAGTTTTGTAAAGCTTCCTAATTTTATTACTTCGAAGAGCAAAAAAGTCCACATTAGGTGTAATTTTACTGTCACAGTTATTAATTGTTATTAATTCAGCATCACACCTCAAAAATATGTATTTACAGGAAGAAAATCACTGCTCTCTCCGCTAGAATCTTTTTCATCCACAAACGCATCCATTTCAGTATTATTATTGTTCCTTGTAAAACTATTTCCACATTTGTCAAGCCTATATATTAACCAGCCCAGTTTAATTCCTAGCTCATTGAACCCAGTCTCATCATATGATTAAAGTCACTCTAACTGTCCATTATAAATCTACAGTTTGTATTCTATCATAGTGTTTTTGTCACTATTTTCACTGAGATCTTGTAACTGTTTATTATTTTCAGCTCTAGATTCTGTTCTGATGTTCTGTAACTGATCTAAAATTAATCTTACCTCTTTGACTAAAGTCTTGTCTGTAGACTGTTCTACAGCTAATGAATCTCCCACTGCTCTACTATCTTCTTATTGATTACTATTATTTTCACTCACCATCATACTGAAATATTCACTGATAACATTAGTCAAAATTTTAGAGTAAAAAACTCAAATTTTGCTTATCTTCATTTTTTTTCAGAGACCACTTCATCAGCAGACCACAGCTTTTGATTTTTTTATGCTCTATTTTCTCATTTTTCAGCTCTTTTAGTTATACCAATGAGATTTATTTTTGTGTCATATTGGTTTTGTCCCCTTTCTGAGAAAGACTGACAACATTAGTGTAGTGTTTCAATCTTTTTGTTTCATCACCTGACACTTAGCTTCCAAATGTAAACTTTATTCCCAAATAAGCAATGCTATTGAAACATTTCATCTCAGATCTGCATCACATTTCTTATGAACTCAGGAGACATCCATAAATAGCCGTGTTCAAATCGCAAATTGTATTAACTTCAGTCAATGTAGGTGCACTTCTAGTAAGCAAAATACAAATGTGGCACTTTATAAATTCAGTTGGGTAGGAAGATTTACAAATATTAAATGTGTTTCCTTAGCTTTTCATACAGTCTGTAGTTGATTACTCATGTCATTGTTCAATAGAGCAAGTCTGCTATGCTTTAAAATGAAACACAGTTTCTTCTGTTTGCTGTTTATTTTCTTGAAAAATATATCGTGTAATATTCCTTAAATTTCTGTGCCTCAAAGTCCTGTCTTGTAGCATACAAGCTAAGAGTTTCTAGTTAGATGTAAGCACACTTATCTTTCCTCATAGAATAAACAAACAAGACAGGGAGTGCAAGTATGTAAAAGAAGTTAAGTACATCTTTCTTTAAGTCAACAGTACAGTGAACACAGCAAAATACATAATATGCCAAACTGATGTTCTTAATTAATTTATGATCATTTTTACCTCATTTCAGGTTATTTTCCAGCTGTATGAATAGAAATTTTACACTTTTCATCTAATACCATCATTAACATCAATTTCTGGTACCAGCATGCCGATTTTATTTGTTTGATATTGTATGACATGCTGCATATTTTATGAAATTAAGAATAAAATGGTTTGCTGTGAAACCACTGCAAGCCTGTCTGGGTATAATCTGTGCTATGTCTGATATGACTGACAATGGACACTTGCAGAATGAGATTTTCACTCTGCAGCAGAGTGTGCGCTGATATGAAACTTCCTGGCAGATTAAAACTGTGTGCCCGACCGAGCTTCTGTAAAGTTTGGAAGGTAGGAGACGAGATACTGGCAGAAGTAAAGCTCTGAGTACCGGGCGTGAGTCGTGCTTCGGTAGATCAGATGGTAGAGCACTTGCCCCCGAAAGGCAAAGGTCCCAAGTTCGAGTCTCGGTCGGGCACACAGTTTTAATCTGCCAGGAAGTTTCATATCAGCGCACACTCCACTGCAGAGTGAAAATCTCATTCTGGAAACATCCCCCAGGCTGTGGCTAAGCCATGTCTCCGCAGTATCCTTTCTTTCAGGAGTGCTAGTTCTGCAAGGATCGCAGGAGAGCTTCTGTAAAGTTTGGAAGGTAGGAGACGAGATACTGGCAGAAGTAAAGCTGTGAGTACCTGGCGTGAGTCGTGCTTCGGTAGCTCAGATGGTAGAGCACTTGCCCGCGAAAGGCTAAGGTCCCGAGTTCGAGTCTCGGTCGGGCACACAGTTTTAATCTGCCAGGAAGTTTCAATGGACACTTGATTCACACAACTGCATCATCATTAAATGTTACTCTGCTTTCATCAATGCTTTAAAGGATGTAATTTATGTCTGTTAAAAACAGGAGTGGCCACAGAGCAAAAAGCATGAAACCCTATGATGGACAGAATTTTATGTTGCCCTATTTTGAGTTCAGTTTTATTCCGACAGAACAGCTTATCAAAGGAAGCAAAAATTAGAGTTCTACATCACATCAACATTATTGGGAAACAAATTCCCTTGTGGATGCCCTCTTTTCATTTCCTGTTTAATCTTACTTTAGCAGATTCTCTTAGTTTTTGGCTATTTCCTGAAAATTGTTCCACAATTTTTGTAATTCTTCATCTAACAACAGTAACAAACACTTTCAAGAAACAGCCAAAAGCTAAGAGAGTCTGCTAAAGTAAGATTAAAGAGGAAATGAAAAGAGGGCAACCACAAGGGGAATTGGTTTCCCAGTAATGTTGCATCATCCAATTAGGTTATGCTAAATCCAGTAATCTCTTCTTTACTTTTCAGCAGAACTTAGTGATCTTTGGGTAATATCATGATTAACCTTGAAACCCAACCCATTATGGAGGTCTATCTAGTAGGATAATTACTTTCTTATGTTCATTTTAAAAAAATTATTTAATTTGCAGATTGTGCTACCTCAAAGGAGGAAATGATAAAATATTTGAGACAACAGCGAGCTGAACGTTTTCACAAGCTTCAAGCTGAACTTAGACGTTTGCATGAAATTGAAGCGTAAGTATTTTTAAATAAAAGATAAGGACTGAGAAGTTACTGTGCTAATGAAACTTCTATAACCTGAATACCCTTGTCCTTTGCTTTTTTTCTAGAACAAACAGAATTGTGGTGATAAACCAATGGATTCACATTTATTTCAATTCTTACAGTACTTGCAGTAAAATCATATTCAGATCTAGATTCAAATACTGTTTTACACCTCATTACTCAAAGTCACCCTGATGCTATTTAAACCATTAATTTGTAAAATACTGAGAGGTTTTTTTAAAAGTAGTATTTGACAAAATATTTCATTTCACTTGTTGTCCCTGATACTTATTCATAAATTAACTTAATTTCATACTTACAATCATTCCAATCATTATACTATTTATAACTAATCTGTTAATCTATAATAACCCCTAAATATAGCAGAACAATCTCCAAGATCCTATCTCAATAGTTTTTATGCCATAATTTTCTGTTTCAACTGTTGTACAACGTAAATAAAACATATGTGAGTGATTCATTATTATGTACTTTCTTTGTCATTTTAAGTGTGCTTTGCTATTCAAAATCATTTGCTAAGACAAAGTTATTATTGTAACAAAGAGATGCAGCTTATGTTTACTAATAATGATGTTTATGATGACAATATCAACTATAAATTCAAATTCCTACCCATCCATCCAGATTTATGTTTCAATAAAGCTGAATTCCAGGATGGTTCATTTGAATGGGCATGACCAGGTTCTTCCTCATTCTTTTTCAGTCTAAGTTTATGCTGCAGCAAGAAAGTCACTGCTATCTCCACTGAAATCTTTTTTCGCTACCAAAGCATTGATAATTCATATTAATATTGTTCTTCATATAACTTTAACATTTGTCAACCCTATATATTAACCAATCCAGTTTAGTTCCTAGTTCATTGAACCCAGTCTCAACATGAAATTGAAGTCTTTCTAACTGTTCATTATAAATCTGCAGTTTGCATTTGAACTTAGAAAGCCTGTTAGTGTTTTCTTCACTGTTTTCCCTGAGCTCTTTCAACTAATGACCTCTCATTGATGAGACATTGCCAGTAAACCTTATTCTTTGTTCCTTCTTTTCAATAATAAGTACCACAGAAATAATAATGTGATGATTTTAAAGTAATACTAATAATGGGTAGGAAATGGAGAAGATAATGTTCTTTATAGTCCATTTTTTATCTTGCAGACTCTTCTTCATCTTGTATCCACAAACCATAATGTATGTTATTTAATGGGGTTCCTGGAAACAGACCTCAAAAATTTACCAGCATTCAGTTGTATCTAGATACTGGTAGTTCTACCACATTTTCAATTTTCCAATACATCACATGGTCTGCATTCCACAGTGGGAAGTTTCTAGAATGTGGAAAAAAATAAAGTACATTTTGTTTAAATACAATACAATCAAGTGACTTAATTCACTGAAAGATTCTGGTTCCAATGTTAATTTATTACACTCTAATACATTCATTTTAAGAGTTTCTGCAAATAAACTGCTTCAGGAAAAACAAGGAATTGTCCAAAAGAAAATTCTATAATGCAGTCTTAACTCAACTCTTACCTAACCACAAATTTCAGCCCTTTGAAATGGCAGTGGTCACTGTGGCTTAAAACACATTTATCTCAGTTTATCATTTACATGTGGTAGTTCTCTAAACCACCATACATAATTGTTGATTAAAGTTCCACTACATGGCAAGAGAACTGCTGAGAAATACTTTTGCTATTTTTATAATGTCAGATGGTATTTCACACACAGGAATTGTCATTCTTGGAAATGTCACACACTTTTTCCACTGTTCTGCAATATATAACTACTTCTGGTGAGTAATTATTGTAGTTATATGTTGTATCGAGTAGGATTATTATTTTTCTGTTAAATAGAATTCTATGGGCACTAACCACTGCCCTTCTATTGTATTCAGTGTGTAAAGTCATAAATGAAAACAGAAAAAAAAGTTACAAAAATTTATTTGATGAATTTTGGCTTTGGGACAACAGTAGCGAAAGTGATAACAATGATCTGACATTCACTACCAGCACTGCAAATTCTAGCCTTGTTTACAGTAGTATGTTGAGCAATATATATACAGCCTCATACTATTCCTTCTCCAGTGATCATTGCAGTATTTATAGTATATGTTAATATGACCAGAAGTTGATTGTGCAACCCAGGGTCCATATTCTTCACCACGAAATCTGGCTTGAGGCTTTTGATGAAGACAGCCTTCTGACTGTGCGCTGTTTTAACAACAAAGTGTTTCTTATAGTACAACTGTGTTAGATATGGTCCATCATAGATAAATTGGAGAGGTTTCCTCTGTGAATCATGTCTTATGAATAAATGTGAAGAGGTCATAAGTTCTGGATGGATGAAGACATGTTGCAGGATAATGTTGAATATTTTTAGTTTAAGTGATATCGTGTACTGCTTCAAATTGATAATGAGGTTTGGGATGTCACATTCCACTGGTGTACAATGAAAGGAATCAGTTCGAAGTCTATTCATCATACAGTAAGCCATTTCTACAGCAGTGGTGCTATATTGTCAAATACATAAGCATGAAGGCCTATTACAATTGTTGATAAGTTAACTGAGTTCCCTGAAAGTCAGTCTTCCAATGCTGCCTTGATGGTGGAATGCCACCATTTAGCTTTGCCATTCAATGCCAGATAGTAAGCAGTGGGTTTCATGTGGTGCACACCTAAGGTCGTTGTGAGGTGAATGAACAATTGACAATCAGACTGCCATCATCTGTCAATCACAACAATTTTTTGGACTCCAAAATGTGTCATTCACGATTATAGAAGAGTGCTGGAAACACTTTCTGCAGGGATGTTCTTCAGTGAAACTGTCTCTGGCAAACTTATAAATCTGTCAATTATTGTTAAGAAAGCGGTGAAGCCTTGAGGACAAGGAATTGGCCCCACTACATCAACATGGATATGCAATTAGTGATTGTCAACATCACTGAAAGTTCCACAAGCACTGGTTGTATATTATGAAATATTTGCTCTTTAACAGCTAACACATTTTTTTGCTCATGTTTTTATATCTTGCCTCAATGAAGCCAAATGAATCACTGTTGCATCAAGCCTTTGATGCCAAGATGAGCTAAGTCACGTAGTGCGTGTGTAGTGGATCCACCTGACTGCTTGTCTGCTAGGCCTTTTGGTAGCAGTCCTCAGTCCATAGATGAAATAAAACTGAAAAAATTTTAGTTGCTATCAGAAGTTTTCCATTCAACAATTTTAGTTTCACTGATTAACACTTTTATTCATCTGTAGTAGACTTCATTGAATTGATGACCAGTTATAAGTTATAAAAGAAGTAATTAGTGCACACGTTACAATGGACCCTATAACATCTAACAGTCACAGTCCAGTAGTGAAGTTAATTATTTAAAAGTAGCTCAATATGAAGTTCATATTTACATAAAATTTTCACAGTCCACATTTAGCGCTCTCCTTTACTGATCTGTTAGATGGTGAATCAGCTAAATCAGTCCATGATGAACATCACCATGTCCAGCAATCACTAGCTTCAACTTTTTGTACTGCTTGTTAATCACAACACAGTTTAATAATGAATTTTCATTGGTTTCTGTTACAGAAGTCACCCAAAAGTTATTAAACACTTAAGTTCATGGTCGTTCGTGTGCATATTTTCATATACTGAATGTTGCTGGTCAGAACTGTAGAAAAATATGTGAACACCATTATTCTTACAGTGTGGATCCCCTTGTTTACACATATGAACAATATATTGCAAATTAGGATGAAGTACAAGAAATTATTAATTAGTGAGTTGATTAATTAGTGCTGTATATCATTTTGTACTGAAAAATTAAAATAAAAAAATATGTAATCAAAGTTCTGAATATAACAATGGATATGATGAAATCTGCGGTGGAAAATGGGGCTCTTTGTGAACTTCAAGCTTAACTATTTCAGGAGATAATTAGCATTAGGCAAATTAAAATTGTTTACAGGAAAGTCAGAATTCATTGCCTTTAATAGTGTAGGTCACCTTTCTCAAATATGCTACTTAGTCCATAGAGTACTGCATGTTGCAAACTGTAGCACTAACATCAGTTGATTTGATTTGATTTTTTATTTGGTCCTGTAGATTACATATTGTACAAAGGGTGAACTAATAATATGGGACAAATCAAGTGAAATAACAAAAAATTATGTGAGCATTTTATGTATAATATAAGTACTTTTTTTCTATGAATGGTTGATCGAGGACAATATCGCAACCCCTGTTTGACGTGTTTCATGAATAACATAAGCGACAAACTGATTTGTTTGTAATTTTCATATTTAGTAGTCCTAGATACCTTGCTGCCATCAATTACAATGTTCACTCAGTGAAATACATTCCATTAAATGCAATTCAAATTTACAATTTATCCAATAACTGACACAACAGAAAAACTTTACATCCCTCCTTCCTTCCTTTCCTCCAGAAAATGCACAACAGACTCACACACAGTTAACATTGTTCCAAAGTACAACAGTAAAGGTATAGTCATACTAAGGTCAAAACAAAGAACATTAAATCAAAAACAATTTACAGAAAATAAAATTCACTTTACAGGACAATAGAACAATTATGATAATATATATTCACATAATCAAAAATTTATCTTCCTGTATTACAGTAATTTTATGAAATTTGATTTATAATCACGGGGTTAATTGTGTTAGTATGACATAAACTACTATACAATCGGCGATTTAAACATTTCAATAAGATCGAGAAAAGGATAAGACCATAAATTTGAGACTATACATGGTCCAAATGGCTTACTGCATGTTACTCTGTGATTTAAATAGGTTTACATTTTATCAATATAATTTATGTTAGAAGTACACAATTTTATCTATATAATGTAAGTAAAGATTTTCTTTCCTCTATTTTTACTCAAAAGGATACCTTATTTCTCTAGGAATTCATTCATTTTAAAATAATTTGTTCTCCGAGGAATGTTTTTAGTTTCCTTTTGAATACCTGTATGTTATCAGAAGCTTGTTATATACTTTTTATTCCTGAACCAGTTACTCCCCTTTGGACTTTCGTCAAAGTTGCAGAGCCTTGGTGGAAATTTTTCCCGTCTTGTGTTATGCTTGTGAATGTCATAGTTTTTCTGAAATAATTCCTTGTTTCTGTCTATAAATATCATCAGTGAGTTTATATATTGATTTGTAGCCCATAAACATCCTGAGAGTCTTAAAAAGACCTCTGCAGGATGTTCTGTTAGACACATATCAACCTCAATGCTCGTTTTTGTAGTTTGAAGACTTTCTCAACCTCTGCAGCATTTCCACGGCAGATAATACCAAAGGAGCATACAGAAAGGAAATACCTAAAAATATGACAAAACCGATATTTCTCTGTTAATGACTTGAGAAATATCTCTTAGGGCAAAACACACTGTGCTAGTTTTTTGACCAGCTTATCAATTTTCTCTGTCCATCTTAGCTGGCTGTCTATCTGTATGCCTAGAAATTTTGTATGTATGGTTTCATAAATTTTTGTTGCTGTTGAACTCCATTTCAGGATTTTGGTGGTTTGTATTTACTGTCTGAAACTAAATAATGTTAATTTTTTTAAAATTTTGGGTTATGCTATTTGCTTTGAACCATTTTTGTACTTGGTTAGTAAATGTTGGGCTCTATCCTGTGTTGAAGAGTTGGGGCCCTTGATCAGAATACTTGTATTATCAGCAAACACGATTATTTTTGCCCTGTCATTAATTGTGACTGATTGATCATTAATGTAGATCAGTGGCCCAAGGATCAAGCCCTGGGGGCTCTGTATTTTACATTTACCAGTCTGAGTCTGTTGTTGGACCTGCCTCCATTAAGATAACTCTTTGATTCCTACTGTATAGATAGGATTCTAGCCATTTCAAAAGTTTATCTTTGATGCCATAGTGTGGAAGCTTTTTTAACAATGTGTTATGTTCAACAAAGTCGAAAGCTTTAGCAAGGTTACAAAAGATCTCCATTGGATATCTTCTGAGACTTACTTCACCTAGAGTCATGTGTTAGGCTAAATATAGCTCTCTCTGCAGAGAATCCATTGCTAAACTGTGTGGATGTTAGTAAGCTATTTTGTGTCATATGGTCATAAACTTTATCATAGCCACTCTTTCAAACAGCTTTGAGAACATGGCAGCAAAGAGATGAGTCGATAATTGAATGATACATTCCTTGCCCCACTTTTGTAGATGGGCATCACTACTGCATGTTTCAGTCTGTCTGGAAATGTCTGTTTTCATTGACTGGTTAAATAAATGGCATAATATGTGTCTGATTAAGTCTGCACATGATTTTAGAATCCTATTTTATATTCCACCATATCCAGGAGATCCAGAGCTTTTAAATAATTTCCAGAGTTTTTCAGTTTTTTTAGGAGTTGCTATTTTGAAATTTAGTTCTTTATTTGGAGTTATATGCATGTGATTTAGTAGCTCTATGGCTTCTGTCAAGGACTGTTTATCATGGTTCCTTGTTTTTTCAGCTACAGGGAGAAAAAATTATTAAAATCAGAGGCAGCAACTTTTTGATTATTCTTGTCTGAACCACTACAAGAGTACTGTGGAGTGCCTACTTGTTCAGCTTTTATGTTCTATTTGTCTCACTTTTTATGATGTTCCTTATGGTTTTAACTTTATTGTTTGACTGCTGATTTTTTCTGCATAATGTATTTGTCTGGCCTTCCTCTTTACACATTAGAATTTTATAGTATTTTTTGTAATGTAGTTTCACTGTTGGCTTTGTGCTGGACCCTTGTTCTATACAGAGGTGTCTCTTTTTAGTACATGATATTTCGATGCCAGCTGTTATCCCCTCTTTCCCTCCACAACAGATTGATTTCATTTTCAGCTGTCTTTGGGGGAAGCAGGCTTCAAAATAAGTCCAGGAATGAATTGAATTTCTCATTCATTGTAACTGCCTGGTATACTTCCTTCCATTGTTTCTAAACAAGCTGGTGGATTCCATATTTATTATTCTAATATGTTTAAACTGAGTGTGATTATTTACTGTTTTAAGGTTGTCAGTTGAGAATCATGATCAGACAGACCATTTATTATGGCTTGTGTTTTTACATTATTGTAATTTGTGGGGTTTAGGAAAAGATTATCAATCAAGGTTTTGCTGTGCCGATATACTCTTGTTGGGAATGAAACCATCAGGGGTAGTCTGAAAGTTGAGAACAATGATTTCAGTTGTTCTGACTGTTACCATTTGAAACAAAATTAATGTTGAAATCACCACGTAATAAAATTGACTGTTAACTGTTATTTCTATTAAGTTTTGTAAGAACTAATTCTAGCTGCCAGGGGAACTTTTTAATGTTTCACACAAGTGTCCTATAAACTGCAATTGTTAAGAGGAACTGGGTTTTCAGTTCTAATTTGGCAGTACATCATTCAAAATGTTTTCCAGTACTGTGCTGAGCTATGTCTATGATTTGTGATCTAAGAGTATTGGGCATCTAAATTGCCATCCCACCTTGCCTTAAATTCCTCCTGCAGTAATGAGAAACAATTCTATAACTATTTATTTTATCAAACAATGGAAAACCTAGGATGGAATGTAACAATACCATAGAAGGAAAGGTGCTACTCACCATATAGTGGAGATGCTGAGTCGCAATAGGCAGAACAAAAAGATTCACACAATTATAGCTTTCGGCCATTAAGGCCTTTGCCAGCAGTAGACACACATACACACACACACTCATGCAAACGCACCTTGCACACACATCTGCAGTCTCAGAGAACTGAAACCACACTGCTCAGAGAAACACAGGACAGAAAAGAAAGAAGGATGGACATTGAGTATAGCGATGCAAAAGAAAGTAGTTACAAAGGAAAACAGCACAGGGTTAGGTTAGAAGAAAAGTGTGGTTTCAGTTCTCTGAGACTGCAGATATTTGTGCAAGTTGCATTTGCGTGAGTGTGTATGTGCGTGTGTGTATGTGTGTCTACTGCTGACAAAGGCCTTAATGGCTGAAAGCTATAATTGTGTGCATCTTTTTGTTGTGCCTATCGTGACTCAGCATCTCCGCTACATGGTGAGTAGCAACTTTCTTTCTCTGGTATTGTTAAATTTATTTTATTGATTTCTGTAGCTTTCAGGTGATGTTCGGTTAAGCAGAGCACATCAGTAATAGTTTCATCAGTGTCATCTTTTTCTTGAATAGAAAGCAGTAGATCCTCTTCTTTAATTACAGGGCTTCTTATATTTTGGTGAAATACTTTTAAGCTATTCAGGTAATCAGTTTTACTTCTGACAGCTTTCTTAATCTTAGGTTTGACATGCGCTAAATTATTATTGAAGGGAACAACATCTACTCTGTACCTTTCCCTATCCTCTAGCCAAAAAAAGCTTTCTTTGGGTATTAGCTACTACAGGAATATAATGCAGTGGCAAACAATCACTATTTCCATTTTTTGTAGTGGGAGATACAACATTATTTTATAACTTCTCTTGCATCTAGCATGAGAGAATTATATCTGATTGTTTCAATTATTTTTTGAGTTATGAACTTTTTCCCAATGCCATTCAAATGAAGCCTATGTGTGGTATGGAATCTTTGGCCAATACTATTGATTTCCAGAGTATTCAAATTTGCAAACTGACTTCATATGTTCAAGAGCTGTTCATTTGCAATGCTAGTCTCTTTGTTCACACATGACCAGGGTAGTAAATGATATTGGTTCAGAACATTGACATATATAACATTTGTGAGTCCCAGATCACTCAAGCACTTCTTTAGTTCTTGGCAGGCTATTGAAGTTTCATTCTGGTACACATTTTTTAAACCACCAAATTATACAACATAATCCTCTGATAATAATTTACCAATTTCCTCTGAATGAATGTACTTTTGTCACTTGAGACCCAGGCTTGATGAAACCTGTTGCTTTCACAGTTTCTGCCACCTCATTTATGCAAGAAACAATCCCCCGTCCATGACTATCACCAAGAATCACAAGCTATCTTAGGCAATTACAATCCAGATCATGCTGGCAGATGTTTCCAGGAACAGGAATAGCACCATATGTAATTTGAATATCTTTAGGTTGATGTATAGAAACAGTAGTGTTCCTGAGAGCGGTTATTGCAACACTTGATATTTGGACATGTTCAGTGTGTCCTACGAAACCATCATTGTCACTGACATCACCAAGCACTTCAAATCTGTTTGCTATAGGAAAATTTGCTGGCCGGAGGTAAAATAGTCCCCCATTCGGATCTCCGGGCGGGGACTACTCAGGAGGACGTCGTTATCAGGAGAAAGAAAACTGGCATTCTACGGATCGGAGCGTGGAATGGCAGATCCCTTAATCGGGCAGGTAGGTTAGAAAATTTAAAAAGGGAAATGGATAGGTTAAAGTTAGATATAGTGGGAATTAGTGAAGTTCGGTGGCAGGAGGAACAAGACTTTTGGTCAGGTGATTACAGGGTTATAAATACAAAATCAAATAGGGGTAATGCAGGAGTAGGTTTAATAATGAATAAAAAAAATAGGAGTGCGGGTTAGCTACTACGAACAGCATAGTGAACGCATTATTGTGGCCAAGATAGACACAAAGCCCATGCCTACTACAGTAGTACAAGTTTATATGCCAACTAGCTCTGCAGATGATGAAGAAATTGATGAAATGTATGACGAGATAAAAGAAATTATTCAGGTAGTGAAGGGAGACGAAAATTTAATAGTCATGGGTGACTGGAATTCGTCAGTAGGAAAAGGGAGAGAAGGAAACATAGTAGGTGAATATGGATTGGGGGGAAGAAATGAAAGAGGAAGCCGCCTTGTAGAATTTTGCACGGAGCATAACTTAATCATAGCTAACACTTGGTTCAAGAATCATAAAAGAAGGTTGTATACCTGGAAGAATCCTGGATATACTAATGTGTATCAGATAGATTATATAATGGTAAGACAGAGATTTAGGAACCAGGTTTTAAATTGTAAGACATTTCCAGGGGCAGATGTGGATTCTGACCACAATCTATTGGTTATGAACTGCAGATTGAAACTGAAGAAACTGCAAAAAGGTGGGAATTTAAGGAGATGGGACCTGGATAAACTGAAAGAACCAGAGGTTTTACAGAGTTTCAGGGAGAGCATAAGGGAACAATTGACAGGAATGGGGGAAAGAAATACAGTAGAAGAAGAATGGGTAGCTCTGAGGGATGAAGTAGTGAAGGCAGCAGAGGATCAAGTAGGTAAAAAGACGAGGGCTAATAGAAATCCTTGGGTAACAGAAGAAATATTGAATTTAATTGATGAAAGGAGAAAATATAAAAATGCAGTAAATGAAGCAGGCAAAAGGGAATACAAACGTCTCAAAAATGAGATCGACAGGAAGTGCAAAATGGCTAAGCAGGGATGGCTAGAGGACAAATGTAAGGATGTAGAGGCTTGTCTCACTAGGGGTAAGATAGATACTGCCTACAGGAAAATTAAAGAGACCTTTGGAGATAAGAGAACCACTTGTATGAATATCAAGAGCTCAGATGGCAACCCAGTTCTAAGCAAAGAAGGGAAGGCAGAAAGGTGGAAGGAGTATATAGAGGGTTTATACAAGGGTGATGTACTTGAGGATAATATTATGGAAATGGAAGAGGATGTAGATGAAGACGAAATGGGAGATACGATACTGCGTGAAGAGTTTGACAGAGCACTGAAAGACCTGAGTCGAAACAAGGCCCCGGGAGTAGACAACATTCCATTAGAACTACTGATGGCCTTGGGAGAGCCAGTCATGACAAAACTCTACCATCTGCTGAGCAAGATGTATGAGACAGGCGAAATACCCACATACTTCAAGAAGAATATAATAATTCCAATACCAAAGAAAGCAGGTGTTGACAGATGTGAAAATTACCGAACTATCAGTTTAATAAGTCACAGCTGCAAAATACTAACGCGAATTCTTTACAGACGAATGGAAAAACTGGTAGAAGCCGACCTCGGGGAAGATCAGTTTGGATTCCGTAGAAATGTTGGAACACGTGAGGCAATACTAACCTTACGACTTATCTTAGAAGAAAGATTAAGAAAAGGCAAACCTACGTTTCTAGCATTTGTAGACTTAGAGAAAGCTTTTGACAACGTTAACTGGAACACTCTCTTTCAAATTCTGAAGGTGGCAGGGGTAAAATACAGGGAGCGAAAGGCTATTTACAATTTGTACAGAAACCAGATGGCAGTTATAAGAGTCGAGGGGCATGAAAGGGAAGCAGTGGTTGGGAAAGGAGTGAGACAGGGTTGTAGCCTCTCTCCGATGTTATTCAATCTGTATATTGAGCAAGCAGTAAAGGAAACAAAAGAAAAATTTGGAGTAGGTATTAAAATTCATGGAGAAGAAGTAAAAACTTTGAGGTTCGCCGATGACATTGTAATTCTGTCAGAGACAGCAAAGGACTTGGAAGAGCAGTTGAACGGAATGGACAGTGTCTTGAAAGGAGGATATAAGATGAACATCAACAAAAGCAAAACGAGGATAATGGAATGTAGTCAAATTAAATCGGGTGATGCTGAGGGGATTAGATTAGGAAATGAGACACTTAAAGTAGTAAAGGAGTTTTGCTATTTAGGGAGTAAAATAACTGATGATGGTCGAAGTAGAGAGGATATAAAATGTAGACTGGCAATGGCAAGGAAATCGTTTCTGAAGAAGAGAAATTTGTTAACATCGAGTACAGATTTAAGTGTCAGGAAGTCGTTTCTGAAAGTATTTGTATGGAGTGTAGCCATGTATGGAAGTGAAACATGGACGATAACCAGTTTGGACAAGAAGAGAATAGAAGCTTTCGAAATGTGGTGCTACAGAAGAATGCTGAAGATAAGGTGGGTAGATCACGTAACTAATGTGGAGGTATTGAATAGGATTGGGGAGAAGAGAAGTTTGTGGCACAACTTGACTAGAAGAAGGGATCGGTTGGTAGGACATGTTTTGAGGCATCAAGGGATCACAAATTTAGCATTGGAGGGCAGCGTGGAGAGTAAAAATCGTAGAGGGAGACCAAGAGATCAATACACTAAGCAGATTCAGAAGGATGTAGGTTGCAGTAGGTACTGGGAGATGAAGAAGCTTGCACAGGATAGAGTAGCATGGAGAGCTGCATCAAACCATTCTCAGGACTGAAGACCACAACAACAACATTTAGTATATCAGTACACATGTAGCACTCCCATGTTTTTGTAAAGTTCTCGTTTCCTTTCAATGAGAAGTCTACCTTTGCACATCAAAAGTGAATTTTTTACTCGTGTTTCAGACATATAATACCTCTTTTAGTAGTTTTCATGCATTTTTTGCACAGACCATCACATTTGTTGCCCCAGTTCCTATAATTGGTATCTAATAACAACTCATAGTTAATTATATTTCCTAACAGTGGGTGCCCTAATGAAAATTAATTACTGTGTAGTTATAGTTAAACTGATGGTGTTCTGATTGCTGCAGTATGGGCAGTATACTTTGCCCGAAGGTGAAACATCATAGCTATGTTCATTAACTGTTGCACTCACTGAGCGTGATGAAAAACATATTAGCTCCACATTCTGCTACCAGCTGAAAATATGGCACAGTAAGCAGTCAGAATGTGTTTTGGGTGCGGAAGAAGAGGAAGAACAATTGGACACATGATAATGATTGTTCTGGCATATTTACTGTGACATGGTCACAAGTTACAATGTGTTCAATATGATCGACATTCTGTCTTCATAACAAGCCATATTGACAGTTGCTTGCAGCATATCCTGTGTAATCAAAGTGAAATGTCATTGTTTGCTATCCTTCAGATCAGGAAGAGTCTGGTTACATCCTTGATATAAATGATCTTTCAAACACCCCTCTAACCAGAAGTCACATGGATTTAGGTCATAGGATATAAAAGGCCACACATCTTGAAATTTGCTAGAGATTGTGACGTTCACCTGCTTTGTTTCTTCATTGGTAGTCCTTGGTGTCAACATACTGCATTGTTATAATGGCTGAAAAATAGGGGGTGAAAGTTCAACACTGGCTACTGTAAAGATAGAAGAGACAGAGAAGATCCAACGTAGAGCAATGTGCTTCGTTACAGGATCATTTAGTAATCGCATAAGCGTTACGGAAATGAAAGATAAACTCCAGTGGAAGATTCTGTAGGGGAGACGCTCAGTAGCTCGGTGCAGGCTTTTGTTGAAGTTTCGAGAACATACCTTCACCGAGGAGTCAAGTAGTATATTGCTCCCTCCTACGTATATCTCATGATGAGACCATGAGGATAAAATCAGAGAGATCAGAACCTACACAGAGGCGTACCGATGATCTTTCTTTCCACAAACAATACGAGACTGGAATAGAAGGAGGTACTCAAAGTACCCTCCGCCACACACCGTCAGGTGGCTTGTGGAGTATGGATGTAGATGTAGATGTAAATGATGTAGCTGACAGTTGCTTAGTTGTGTTTCACAGTTTTCTACTTTCACTGTTCACAACTCCCCAATATTACACAGTTATATGGCCAGTTCACTATTGGTAAATTTTAAGCCCCATTAATAGGTTGCAGGCAAACATCAGCATACTGCTACAATAGTTTGCTGTTGAACATTATGAGCTCTGAATACCTAACCACACAGTTCACAGTTCTTGCAGAATAATAAGGTAAGTGTGACACTATTTCTCAAATAAATTGAACAGACACTGTCATTATTTTAACACACAGCCTATTTGTGTTATAATAATGCCACTATTCAGATGATGCACTGCTGTTGCTTGAAACAGTACTTAATTCCCCTCTGAGAATCAGCCATGGACTGACTGTCTCAGCACCAAAAATTGGTCCTACATATATTGTCACAATAATAGGCATAGAAATTATACATTGTTCAATGTTTAATTTACACAAATTATAATTAAAACATAACTCATGCAATTAACTGAACACATCAAAAAATTCTTTATTTTTAATAATTTCTTCTACCACAAAGGCTAGGCCGAATTATTTGTTTACATAATGAAATTAACAGATATAGTTATAGAAACAAACCTGGTAATTATTTTGGAATTAAATAAGGGCTGGCTTTACTAACATGTTTTCAAATGGAGCCAAATAAATACTTTACAAATTCTAGTAGTTCTTCATCCAAATGTTTATAATTATTACAAAATTTATATTTGTTTGTAAGTCAACAATAGAGTCTACATCATGAAACAATTACTGATTTCACCATATAACAAAAGATATTAATTAGGAATAGTGAAATAAATTAGGAAACTGATTACATACACAAAACTAAGAACAAAATTAGATCTGGTGCTACATTTCTTAAGACTGAGGGCCAACCTTCCTCTTTTATGGAATTGCAGATTACACTCATGTATGTTAAAGGTAATTAGGCAAAATTAAGATAAAATGAATTTAAGTAGGCAGATGGCAAAACGAGAGGAAGTAAAAAGATGTCAGCTTGCTTTGTCGATATGGTCATTACTGAAGGTTTCTTGAATCAGATCTTCCATGTGGCAAGTGACATGTGGTATAGTCACATCTTGCCAAAAATAGTGGTGTGGACACAGCTACATTCCTGCAAAGCTGGAATCACATCTTTCATACGCATTGCATGAGGAGACAAGGGACATCTCATAAATAAGGCATACTACTTTTTTTTAAATTGCACTGGTTTTTTTTTTCATTTCTTTTTTCCCAATACCTCTTTACAGTCCTTCAGTATAGTTTCCCTGCTTCTCTATGACTGAATCCCAACTTCTCAGAAGCTCTATTATTCCATTCAGGATAGCACTTATGTCAATCTGTCAATTTTCTCAGTTAACAGTGGTTGAAAGTACTTCCAGAGAAAGGTAATGATGTCCTCGCATAGGTTTTTTCAACTTCAGGAACAAGTCAAAGTTTGGTGGACTCTTATCCAGGGTTTAAGGAAAATGCAGCAACACTAATCATCTGCATTTGTCTAATGTTTGCGCTACAACGTGGCTGACATGTGGGTGAGCATTGTCATGGATAATCAATGGCCCAGCCTCAAGCAAATGAAGTCAGGTTTTGTGCATTTTTCTCTCCAGGTTTTGCATGAAGTTGCAATAATAAACTGCTGTGACACTTTCTGTCATTATGATTCCTCATTGGTCATAAGCAAAACTCATCATTTGCTTGACCTTTGATTAAGCACATTGAAATTTTTTTGCGCATGGAGAATCTGAAGTTCTCCATGCATTGGGCTGTGATTTCAACTCCATTTCAAAGTCCTTAATCCATGTTTCATCAGTAGCGACAATTCAGCACAAGAATCCTTGACCTTTATAGTTGGATTGTTGTTTGAGGAAGTTTGCAATGTCCAGGCATTTCTGCTTCTCTTCTGCAGTCACAGAAATTTTTCTCTTCTTCAAATCATTTGTCAGTACACACAATACAGCTGTGGTAGAATTCCATGGCTTCAGAGAGTTCCTCACATGTCACACTGTGATCTTCTTCTACAGCATCTGTCAAAAGTTTCACACTTTGTTCATCTGTTGACATTTTTAGCCTTCTCAGTTTTGGATTATCATCTATGTTCATACAGTCGCCACAAAAACGATTAAATCAACATGAAACTCTACTGTGGCCCATCATAAATTTCACTTAATGCACTGTGGATTTCTGTTGGGCTTTTGCCATGTAAGTCACAGTACTCAAAACCCCTGCAGGGACCATTTGTACCTCTCACCAATTTTATTTTAGAGTACGCAGAAATAAATCAATAAATAAATAAAATAAATAAATGTGCTTCTTCCTCAAGCACCCAACTACATCTGATGTAATTTTCATTATTATTGCATCAAACAATCCACAGTAATACCAACCTGTGCAGTATCTACGAAATGTCCCTCATACAATGCATAAATGCCACTACACACCTAACAGGCCTGCCAGGTGTCATCTCCTTGAAGAAAAATGGACCAAGAATGAAGGAACTTGTGAAACCACACCACACAGTCACATATGTTGCATGCAGTGTGTTTTCCTGCATGGCATGTTGCGGCAAAATAAGTGTTGAAACATAGTAAGAGGCACAAAGGTGAGAGTGTGCCAGTCTTTATCCCAGTTCACTACTACCAGCGAAATATCATCATAATGCATCTGTGCTTAACATACAAAAGGATTACACCATAAACTAACAATGAAATTAAAAATTAAAATAATTTTTCAAAACTTTGTCAGGCTATGCTTCAGTGTATTAAAGTTAAAATCGTAAAGTCTGAGAATGACCAAATGAATATATTAAGCAAAATATATGATCTTAAGAAAAAAATAAGTGTCACAGAATAATAAGACTACAGAGCTAAAAACTGGTCAAAATATGCAAATGTATGTTACAACTTACAAGTCTCAACATTGTCAGTACGATATTTTGGTCAAAATTGACATTATTATGAAAAATTGAAGGTACTAAATATTAGATTCAGAAAGATGAAAATTCACCTTATTTAGGTGACACCAATAAGCTACCTATATTAGTTTTAAAGTTGTTTACTGAAAACCAAATTAGGAACAAAAATGTCCTTATTCATAACAGATTAAGTATCATCTGTATTTGTAACAAAGATTACTAATTACAGCACTCAATTACATTCATGTTCTAATAAAGCTGTACCAATTTCAAGCTGCATTGTGAATAATAATAATAATTACAAGGAGTCTTAAAGAGGCAGTTCAGAAGTTACATTCTACTGTCAGTTCCAATCTAAAAATTCTAGCCAGCGAAGTTTAAAAGCAATCAAGTTAAAACTTTTTCAGTAACTAAAGCAAACTTAACTGTATTTACATTAAAATCAAGAAGATTGTAAATTGTTAAATGACAGAAATCTTAATTATACATGTCTCAGAAAGGGGCCATTTAAATACAGCTACCTGTGACTAGGGCTGTTGATAGCAGATGTTCTGTTTGGCGGTCCACTGCACCCATATACATACAGATATCAATCTGACCACATCAGTCAAATGCCTGCTTGTGCTGTGCCTCAGATGATGACAGAGCTGGGCAGCTACCAAAAGAGTTCTTGGTAAAAGTAACAAGTGAACTCATGAGGACTGTACATCATCCTGGATTGCTTAGACTTCACAGAAATAACTGTTCATGTGCTGCCTGTAATGTTGACGAAACTGTGTGGCAAGTGGCGTGATTATTTTCTGCTTTTATGGTGATCAATTAAATTTGGTGATTAGAAGTCAGGGTGATAGACCATTTTACTTGGAACTTCCCATAGAGGTCACCTCTAAACTGTTAATAGTGCTGTGTCCAATAGGGATATTATTATTATTATTATTATTATTATTATTATTATTATTATTATTATTGAGGATATTATTATATTTTGCGCATGTGAGCTTTTAAAAAATATATCAGTCAGTTAGAACTCAAAACTTAGTTATGGTTCCTGACCCCTGTAAGTAAATAGTAAGTAGGAACATTTTCTTTCAATGAGTACAGAGAGAAATATGGATTTGCAGAATGGAAATTATGGTCAGTATGATCTCCATAACTTTCTGGCTATCTGCAAAAACAGTTCTGAGGATCTTGTAAATGGTGAAGGTGAGTGTAAAGCACATACAGATAATTTAAGTGTTTTTTCATAATGATGTAACAAAGCATTGACCACTTTGATTATTTACCTCATTATGCAACAGTGTCTCATCTGTCCAAAGAATATCCCTTGACCATAGGTCATCCATTTTCATGCATGCCAAATAAACAAAGTGCAAAATCACAGCATTATCTTGGGACTTCATCTGGTGCATATTCTCACTCTTGTAGGTATACCAGTGTGAAATGCACTGCAGAATCTTTAGAACTGTTGACTATGTGAGAGACAGTTCCTGTGACTCAGTTCAGGCCCTGGCTGCAGGCTTTGAGGCATGTGTTTCACGGTCAGCTATAGCTACAACAACTTCACCAACAACTGCCATGGGATGGGCCACCTCCCTTTCCCTGCTAAAACATCTGTGGTAATTCAACTATTTTTTCAAATTTCTCTATCATATTCTTTAGTACATTTACTGACCTGGGGCCTCTTTACAGCTTTTTCTGTTAGCAATATTCCCACAATGCAGTGCTGTTATTGCTGCCACTCCGATAAAACAATTTTGTCAGCAGTGCATGGTCTTTCTTCTCAACAGTCATTGCATTGCATATGTAAAGCTTCAAACTTCTTCATCTTTCACACTAACAGTCACTTCACAAAAAAAGTCAACATGCATCACCTAGTGACAAACAGCATACTGACGACAAAACAGGAAACATTTCACATTCTGACAGCTTACAGTCCATACGTTCATCTGGTGGCAGAAAGTGGAACCTTTTGTTTTTCCTTCTTTTTTTTTTCTAGCATACTAGGTGACTGCATTTATTAATGAACATACAAACGATGTTTCAGCATCCTGCGACGTACACAGCCCTCACTGCAGGATTAGTTTAATTATAACCACCCGGCACATGTAGAGTAAACAGAATAACCAAAATGATTATCTGAACACCAAATGGAAGTAAGTAAGTAACTGCTAAATGCCAGCAGATAATTGAATTGAAAATTAGCAAAAAATTTGTTATTTTTGGGAGCAGAAGAAAACAATAAATGGGAAGAATCCGCCATGCTGTGTCACACATGGAAGACACATTATCATTAGGATGGAGGAACATATGGCTTGAATTTATTTGCATAAATATCGCAAAGTAGTTATGATCCATCAGGTAACAATAATGTTACAAATGCTAAGGAACAGGAGTTTGAATTCTTCATTTTGTGCAGTTCTGGTCATTTCTCTGTGTCTTAGCAATATCTTCATATGAACTGCTGGCTAGTAACATGATGTCTGCTACTTTGAAACATGTACCAACGGGAGTATTCTCTCCTCCTTGAAGGTACTGAATATCTGTGATTAAGTGACCGAACTTCCAGGGGTTTCTGCAGCCTGGATGTTGCCTTTTATGGAAGCTGTTTAAAAGCAATTGTCAGTGGCTTGTTGCCTGAGAATATTGTGAATTTTCTAGTTTCTGGAATGTAAAGAAAATGTTTGATGCTCAGATATGTTGCTGATAATTCACGATCATAGGTGCTATACTTATGTTATGTGTTAGTGAATGGAGCAAATTGCAGGTAGTTCAGGTGTTCCTTCTCACAGTTGGTGAAAAAAAGCACCTATAGCATAGCTGAAGCATCAACCATAAAAATTAAGAGAAGATCTGTTGAGGGTCAAGCAAGCTAAATTACATTACCATTAGGTTGTTGGATTTCTGCAGTATGCAGTAACAAGCATCAGTAGAAATTCACCAGTCCTAAAAATGTTCTGCTGTTTTTGTATGATGAGGGTTTTTGATTATTTTCCTTGATGTGATACATGATAACCCAAAAATGATATCTCTTTCTCTCCAGAACTGAATTTTCCCACTTTTAACTAATGTGATATTTTCCACCCTGTTTTGATTTGACTTAAAGTGCCATAAGGGCCTTCAACTCAAAGGGACAGCTGGACCAAGGTTAGACTGGCTGTGAGTGTCACATGGCTCAGACTACAACATTTGCAATACGACTTTGCAATCTTGCTGTGTGTATAAAAATTGTATCAAAAGCAGTGCTGATTTTCCAGTAATTCTTATAGCAATTTTTTGAGTATAGTTGATATATAATAGTGTCACAATCATATGTTTACATTCAGAACCACTGTGCTGTTAACAGCTAACTTTCTGACTTACTCTTCAACACACTTAATAGAATTCCAATTTACCACATGCAGTAAATGACTTTTAAACATGCTTATGACTTTTATAACCATGCATGCAATAATTGCATCAGAAAATTGTCTTATCTCATTATTCCCACTTGCTCACACAGGATCTAACTTATTTTTTGGTCATTCCATCTTTCTACTGCTGCTTGATATTAAATCACTAATAGTGATCTTCTTGCTGTCCTTCATGCATATGTAATTTCTTCCATATTGGCACCATCTTCATCTACACCTACATCTACATAAATACTCTGCAAACCATGATACGGTGTGTGGCAGAGGATACCCTGTACCACTAAATATCATTTTCTTTCCTGTTCCACTCACAAATAGAGCAAAGGAAAAACAACTGTCTGTCTACCTCTGTATGGACCCTAATTTCTAGTATCTTCATGATTCTTATGCACAATGTATGTTTGCAGCAGTAGTATCATTCAGCATTCAGCTTCAAATGCCAGTTCTCTAAATTTTCTCAATAGTTTTTCTTGAAAAGGACATTGCCTTCCCTCCAGAGACTCATATTTGAGTACCTAAAGCATCTCTGTAACACTTATGTGTTGCTCAAACCTACCAGTAACAGCTCTAGCAGCCTGCCTCTGAATTGCTTTGATGTCTTCTTTGAACCCAGCCTAGTACAAATGCCAAAGACTCAAGCAGTACTCAAGAATAGGTCCCACCAGTGTCCTGTATGTGATCTCCTTTACAGGTGAACTACACTTTCCTAAAATTCTCCCAATGAACCGAAGCCGACCATTCACCCTCCCTACCACGGTTCTCACATTCTCGTTACACCTCATATCATTTTGCTATGTTATGCCCAGATATTTAAATGACTTGATTGTGTAAAGCAGGACACTAGTAATACTGTATTCAAACATTACAGGTTTGATCTTCCTACTCATTTGCATTAACTTCCATTTTTTCACATTTAGAGCTAGCTGCCATTCATCACACCAACTGGAAATTTTATCTAAGTTGTATCTTATTACAGTCACTCACCTTCAGCATGTTACCACGACATCATGAGCAAACAACCACAGATTGCTGCTAACCCTGTCAACCAAATCATTTATGTATACAGATAACAGCAGCAGTCCTATCACACTTCCCTGGGACTTTTATGATGATACTCTTGCCTCTGATGAACACTTACCATCAAGGACAACATACTGAGTTCTATTATTTAAGAAGTCTTTGAACCACTCACATATCTCTGAACTTATGCCATTCACTTGTATGTATGACAGCCTGCAATGGGGCATGTGCCAAATGCTTTCTGAAAACCTAGAAATACGGAATCTGCCTGTTGCCCTTGATCCACATTTCTCAGTACATCATGCAAGAAAAGGGCAATCTTGAGTTTCATACAAGCAAAGCTTTCTAAAACCATGCTGATATGTAGAATTAACCTTCTTAGTCTGAACAAAATTTATTATCTAGTTATATATTCAATGAGTTTGCAGCAAACAGAAGTTAGGGATATTGGTCTACCATTTTGTAAGTCCATTGTTTTACCTTTCTTGTACAGGGTGGTCCATTGATCGTGACCGGGCCAAATATCTCATGAAATAAGCGTCAAACAAAAAAACTACAAAAAATGAAACTTGTCTAGTTTGAAGGGGGGAACCAGATGGCGCTATGGTTGGCACGATAGATGGCGCTGCCATAGGTCAAACGGATATCAACAGCATTTTTAAAAATAGGAACCACCATTTTTTATTACATATTCATGTAGTACGTAAAGAAATATGAATGTTTTAGTTGGACCACTTTTTTTCCTTTGTGATAGATGGCGCTGTAATAGTCACAAACATATGGCTCACAATTTTAGACGAACAGTTGGTAACAGGTAGGTTTTTAAAATTAAAATACAGAACGTAGGTATGTTTGAACATATTATTTCGTTTGTTCCAATGTGATACATGTACCTTCGTGAACTTATCGTTTCTGAGAATGCATGCTGTTACAGCGTGATTACCTGTAAATACCATATTAATGCAATGAATGAATGCTCAAAATGATGTCCGTCAACCTCAATTCATTTGGCAATATGTGTAACGACACTCCTCTCAACAGCGAGTAGTCCGCCTTCCGTAATGTTCGCACATGCATTGACAATGCACTGACGCATGTTGTCAGGTGTTGTCGGTGGATCATGATAGGAAATATCCTTCAACTTTCCCCACAGAAAGAAATACGGGGACGTCAGATCCGGTGAA
Organism: Schistocerca nitens; assembly: GCF_023898315.1. Lineage (NCBI taxonomy): Eukaryota > Metazoa > Arthropoda > Insecta > Orthoptera > Acrididae > Schistocerca > Schistocerca nitens. The sequence continues at coordinate 702,166,668 of NC_064617.1, read as the reverse complement.
TGTAAGAGCCACGGTACGGTGCTTCAACGACCAATCGACCTGTCATGAAATATGCTATTCAATACCGCTTCAACCGCACGCGAGCTATGTGCCAGATATCCATCATGTTGGAAGTACATCGCCATTCTGTCTTGCAGTGAAACATCTTATCCTTCCTCCCATAATGCCGCACCATAAATTAACCCGCCAAGGTCACTGATGTTCCACTTGTCGCAGCCATCATGGATCTGCCATTGCCCAATAGTGCATATTATGCCGGTTTGTGTTACCACTGTTGGTGAATGACACTTTGTCACTAAATAGAACGCTTGCAAAAAATCTGTGATCGTCCTGTAATTTCTCTTGTGCTCATTGGCAGAACTGTACACGGTGTTAGATACGGTGAACGTGCAGGCCATGGTACGGTGCTTTGACAACCAATCCACCTATATGCTATTCAAATGCTATATGCTATTCAAATATGCTATTCAATACCGCTTCAACCACATGCGAGCTATGTGCCGGACATCCATCATGTTGGAAGCACATCGCCATTCTGTCATTCAGTGAAACATTGTCGCCATGCAATTCCTGGTGCATAAAAATATGGTACGGGTGCAATAGATGTTGCTGTAGCATTCTCAACACCAATGTTTTTGAGATTCCTGATTTGCACAATTTGTCTGCTACTGATGTGCGGATTAGCTGCAACAGCAGCTGAAACACCTACTTGGGCATCATCATTTGTTGCAGGTCATGGTTGATGTTTCACATGTGGCTGATCACTTCCTGTTTCCTTAAATAACGTAACTACCTGGTGAACGGTCTGGACACTTGGATGATGTCATCCAGGATACCGAGCAGTGTAAATAACACATGTCCGTTGGGCATTTTGATCACAATAGCCATACATCAACACTATATCGACCTTTTCCGCAATTGGTAAATGGTCCATTTTAACGCGGGTAATGTATCAAGAAGCAAATACCGTCCACACTGGCGGAATGTTACATGACAGCACATACTTGTACATTTGTGACTATTACAGTGCCATCTATCACAAAGCGAAAAAAGTGGTCCAACGAAAACATTCATATTTCTTTACGTACTACACGAATATGTAATAAAAAAATGGGGGTTCCTATTTTAACAAATGCAGTTGATATCCGTTTGACCTATGGCAGTGCCATCTAGTTTCCCCCTTCAAGCTAGATGAGTTTGTTCTTTGTAGTTTTTTTTATGCTTATTTCATGAGATATTTGGCCTGGTCACTATCAATGGACCACCTTGTATAGTGGAGTCACCTGCACTTTTTCCACTTGCTTGGACCTCAGTGCTGGGTGAGAGATTCACGATAAATGCATGTTAGGTAAGAGGCCAATGCCATAAAGTTCTCTTTGTAAAATCAAACTGGAATTCCATCTGGACCTGGTGATGTATTTGCTTTCAAATCTTCCAGTTGTTTCTCTACACCAGGTATACTTATTACTATGTCATGCACGCAGGAGTCTGTATGATGGCCAAATGATGGTATGCTTGCATGATTCTCCTGTGTGAACAATTTCATTAATGTGACATTTAAAACTTCAGCTTTCATCTTGTTATCTTCAACTGCCATACCGGACTAGTGAACAAGGGACTGAATGGAAACCTTAGACCCACTTAGGAATTTTACATATGACCAATCTTTTCTTGGGTTCTATGTCAGATCTTTTGCTATGGTGTGATGGTGGTAGTTGTTGTATGCTTTACACACAGATCTTTTCACAGGTCACGAACCTCTACTAACCTTGCTTATCATTTATGCATTCCCTTTTGAACCGAGAGTGCAAGAGGCTCTGCTTCCTCAGCATCCACCAAATTTCATTATTAAACCACTGTGGGTCTTTCCTATCCTTTATCCACTGAACTCGGCACACAACTTTCCAGATGACAATTTGCAATCTGCTTAAACTTTGACCATAATTACTCTATGTCCATCTTACTGGAAGTAAGTGATACAGTTCACTAAGTGAGACACTAATAACTGCTTATCTGCTCTATCTAGCAGAAACACTCTCCTAGCCTTCTTCACTGATTTAATGACTTTTGTAGTCATAGTTGTTATAATGACATCATAATCACTAATTCCCATTTCTATACTGACATTGTCGATAAGGTCCAACCTATTTGTAGGTACAAGGTCTAAGATAGCTCCATTGTATCTGGGGATGCTGAGCTAACTGCTCAAGACAATTTTCAGAAAATGTGTTCAAAAGTATTTTGCATGAGTGTCTGTCTGTACCCCCTGCAATGAATCCATAGACATCCCAGTCTATACTCGGCAGGCTAAAGTTGCCTCCAACCAGTATTGCATGATTTGGGGATTTATATGCTATTGACTGTAGACTTTTTTTTAATGACTCTAGAACTGTCACAGCTGGTAAAAACATGCAACAATTAACTCTGTTTCGCCTACACCTTTTATATGTGACCAGATAACTTCACTGACACACTAAACTTCAACTTCAATAGAGACAACATTTTTGTCAGCTGCTATGAACACTTCCCTTCCTATGGTCTCTAATCTCTTTTTCCGTTATATGTTCCATGACTCATTAAATATCTCAGAACTATCCTCTTTGGGTTTCAGCCTTCTCTCAGTCACAAGAAGAATTTCAGCATGAGAACGTTTTTGGAGGACAGTAAATTTGGGAACTTTATTACAAATACTATTGGACACCATCTAAATTTTTTGTTCTATTACTGTTATTGTGGGATTAGTTAATTAAAACCTGTATATATAACTCAACAGTTATTGCAATATACCACCTCCCTTAATTTAATTATTCTGCCTTATGACATATTTCAACTGATCAGTGCTGTGTCATTACATATAGACCTTGACATTTTGATAATACAATGACATTGACACAGTGTATTTCACAATTTAAGCTATAATAGAACAGATTACAGTATAAGAAATAGATGATACTTTGCAATGTATTAAGTTCATTTTACAGTTCATGATTAATTCCCTTATGTCTACATTTCCATACATAAATATAACTTACCAGAAATTAATGACAATTGCCTCTATTTTCTTGCGTGTCATTGATTTACCTATCAATAATCAGAAAATTCATACAAGAAGCCAAGTTTATGCCATGGTCTTGATTTCTGGAAGGGATGCAATACAATTCTGCACTGTCACCTACTGAGCAAGATACAAGCATATGGAATATCAGGCCAGCTTTCTGATTGGACTGAAGAGTTTCTAACAAACAGAACACAGTATGTCATTCTCAACAGAGAGAAATCTCCAGATGTAACAGTGTCTCTGTGTGTACCACAAGGGATGGTATAGGACCATTACTTTTCACAAAGTACATCAGAAGTTCCATGAGGCTTTTCATGGGTGATGCTGTTGTATACAGAGAAGGCATCTCTCTAGAAAATTGTAGTAAAATGTAGGAGACCTGTAGAAGATTGATACTTGGTGCAGGGAGTGGTGACTGACTCATTATAAACAAATGAAACATATTGTGCAGAAATTGGCAAAAACATCCATCATTCTATGATTACAGGATTGTAGGACAATTACTGAAAACACACATTCACAAAATAGGAAGAAACCAGCAGCAAATGTGGTCCAGTGACAAAGTAGGTAGCTTATAAAATCGCTGTTTGACCAATGCTTGAATACTACTTGTCAGTGTCAAATGCATACATGATTGCAGCAATAGAGGAAATAAAGCACATAAAAAGAAGAGCATTACATTTCATTAAAGGTGCATTTAGTAAATGTGAAAGCGTCATATAAATGCTAAGCCCACTCCAGGGGCAGACTGAAAGAGAGTCATTCTGAGTCATGGCGTGGTTTACTGTTAAAGTTCTGAGAGCACATGTTCCTAGAAAATGCAACCAATATATTGCTACCTCCAACGTACATCACAGAAAAAGACAGTGAATGTAAAATTAGAGAGTTGTAAAAGGGAACTCTACTTTTGCAAACCACTTGCTTAAAGAACGCCACAGTTACAAGGTACAATGTGAATTCTTATACAGGGTGTCCCAGCTGTCTTGTCCACCCAAAATATCTCTGGAACAATAACAGCTATTGGCAAACGACTTTCACCAGTATCAATGTAAGGCTGGGGCCCATGAATGTACATATTTGGAAACATTCTAAAACGAAAGCATATGTTTTTTTAACACAAACTTATGTTTTTTTAAATGGACCTCCTATATTTTGTCTTCAGCAATCCATAGCATGACAAAGCACATACACAATGGCGTTGATTGCATCACAATATTCCCATTACATCCCGAGATATTAAGATGCAAAGTTGACGCTTGAAACACCTGACATGCGCTGCTAGCGCACGTCCTGAGGCTCAGGCGTGAACCCCATGCTGCCCGTAATCGCGATGTGATTGACATGCGTAATCACACTTCCATACTTATCAAGAGGTCCGAAATGGATAATACGGTCTGCTGCCATTCTGCATTAACATCGTACATTCCAGCAGGTATTTATCCCATAGGCTAGGGGTGATGCGGTTCTGTAACATATCTGTGTACCACAACGTTAGTCACAAAGTTAACTTCGCTTATCGTTAATCCGTTACTAAAAAGGTAATGCCGTTCAACGTTAAAACTTTACTTTACTGTAGATCTAGCGCAAGTGACAGTTAATCATTCACTCGTAATAGTAAAATTCATATTGATGGTTTTAGTGAAACGAGCAAGTGGACTAAAAGTTTTACCATTGTTTAGGTAAAAATGTTTTGATTTGGGAAGTTCAGGTAGGACATAGAAGATGAATGTAAACATGTTTAACCAATTAGTTTTATTATCACATAATTATCAATGTTATGTTTATCTAATGCATTAAATGACAAATTGTTGCAAACAAATGTTTCTTAACATCACTGGGTAAAATGGCCCATTGTAGAAACTTTCACCGTGATACCAGCACTACATACTAAACATAGCGTTCACATCTCATGCTCAAAGTGATGCCCATTGGCTTGCATACATAGGGTCACTCTGCAGATGAAGGATGCCCTACTTTGTGCTACTGTTTCCTCTTTGATGGCTGTACAAGCATCAATAATGTGTTGCTTCATGTCCTCTGGTGTTGTTGGTTCATGTTGGTAAACAGCATCCTTCACTGCTCCCCAAAGAAAATAATCCAGCGGTGTAAGGTCCGGAGATCATGCAGGCCACCTAACTGGACCACCTCGTCCAATCCACCTACCAGGGAACTTATGGTTCAGAAGTCGTCGTGCTCGTAAGGCGTTATGTGCAGGGCATCTGTCATGCTGATACCACATGATCATTCTCCGGTTCAGAGGTATGATGTCCAAGAGAACAGGAAGATTGTGTCGTATAAATCTGGAGTATTGTCTGCCATTTTGGATGGCATTTATAAAGAAAGGTCCGATAATGGTATCTCCAATAATCCCACACCAAACATTAACTTTCCACGGACGTTGATGCTCTACCTGACGGAGCCATTTTGGATTGTCTGCGGACCAATATTGCATATTCCTCATATTGACAAGTCCTTTGTTGAAGAATGATGCCTCGTCGGTAAAGAGAACATCTACAAAAATTTTGAATTAGTCAGAAGTTTTTGCTGAGCCCACCGACAAAATGTTACCCTATTGCGGAAGTCATTTCCATGAAGATCCTGGTGTAAATGAACATGGTAAGGATGAAATTTATGACATTTAAGAATACGCTGTGCACTTGATTTCGACACACCAACTTCACGTTCAATTTGACGTGTGCTGATTTGAGGATTCACAGCTATGGTAGCGAGCACAGCAACTTCAGCACGTTCATCTGTGCGTGTTCTAGGACGATGTCGAGGTCTTGGATTTAAGCTTCCCGTTTCACGTAGACGAGATGTGAGACGACCAAACATCCGGCGCAAAGGTGATGGCTTGTCAGGGAATCATCTTCTGTACAGTCGTTCTGCCTGAACAGCATTTCGTCCACCTACAACGGGGTACAGTACAGGTATGTAGAGTTGGGTAGAAAAAAGACATATTAACTTGATAATCATAATGTTCGCTAACAGTACTATCAACAAACAAGCAATCTCATAACGTATTTCCCGTCAACGTACATTCTCCATAGATCAGCAGCATTTCTACCACATCTTCATGTGTGTACATTATACTGTACAGTATAAGTTCCACAACACATTTATTCACAATGTGTACTACCTCCGTGCCATCACTAGATTACTCTGATGCACGACTACACTGGCAAGCGGTGTACTGCACGCCAAAGCAACAACAAATGGGATGCTCGGAGGGTGGTGGAGTACAGGAGTTTGCATGGGTCGCAAATCATAAACAAGGCGAAGTGGTAACTGTGGCAGTAGTGGGAACTACGTTGGACACTTGACTAGGTAGAGCCAGGCCCTGCACGACAGGCACAATGGGTCATATAATGCATTAGATAAACCTTATTTTGGGTGTGCAGAATAAATAAGACAACCTGACGGGTGTACACCGATCGGTACTGGTTCATATTGTGTACATAGATATGTAAAATGTGCAAGAGGGAAACCATTATGTGCTTATGAGAGTTTATGGCAGCAGACCGTATTATTCGTTTCGGACCTCTTGATAAGTATGGAGGTGTGATTACACATGTCAATCACATCGCGATTACAGGCAGCATGGGGTTCACGCCTGAGCCTCAGGACGTGCGCTAGCAGCGCATGTCAGGTGTTTCAAGCATCAAATTCGCGCCTCAATATCTCGGGATGTAATGGGAATTTTGTGATGCAATCAACGCCATTGTGTATGTGCTTTGTCATGCTATGGATTGCTGAAGAAAAAAATATAGGGTGTCCATTTAAAAATACATAAGTTTGTGTTAAAAAACACATATGCTTTCGTTTTAGAATGTTTCCAAATATGTACATTCATGGGCCCCAGCCCTACATTGATACCAGTGAAAGTCGTTTTCCAATAGCTGTTATTGTCCCAGAGATATTTTGGGTGGACAAGATAGCTGGGACACCCTCTATAACACCCTCAAAGGGAGGAAGGCAAACTACCTTGAAAAAATGGAAATTCATAAACATAGGCCCACTTGCCCAGATTTAGTACTGAATTATTCAAAACTGTTGCCTTACTCATAACTTCTCATTGCTTACACTATTAATATTCCAGACATTTTTGTACATTACTCCTGCTACTCATGTGGCCCATTTTTCTTTATTTCAGTTACCATACTTCCACTTATGCTGTTAGAATTTTGCATTGTATAATTACAGTTGTTTTTCACTTACCTATTTAGTCTCATTTGCAATATTTTATCTGTTTGTAATACTGAATCTGTTAAGGAGAAAATTATCTTGTCATTCACCCCCAACCCTCCTCCCTTGGAACATGTCAGTCAAAGTTTTCTATGTATTTTTCACCTTATTTTTCTCCTTATAACAATTTTTGTTATTTGTCATATAATTCATTACTCAATGTGCCACAAATTTTACCTAAGCTAAATAGTTTTACATTGCATTTCACTGAAATATTTCCTCTCACTTGAGTCCTAAATCGAATGTTAACAATTATCATCTTTGAAAACCAGCTGAGTTACTCTTTAGATGCAATTAGTTTAACATGTTTGATCCCACTAAAATTTCACAGTTAACAATTATCATCATTGAAACCCAATTGAATTACTCTTTAGATGCAATTAGTTCAGTGAGTTTGATTCCACTAAAATTTCACAGCCAGACATGTTTATTTTTATTCCTGACAATGGCATAATAGCTGAAAACCATTTCGTGACATAATAAATATTGTAGCATATATTCCAGTGTTGTATGTTTTTCATTAATATTCTATAAAGGATTTTACCAATAACCAAGAGAACAGTCAATTAATACAAATTAACTTTTTCCAATATTTCTCTGACTGTGTGCTTATAGCCATTAATGTTCTTCATTTGGTGGATATTGTTTGAAAGGCAGTTGAATAAGTACTCCCCTTGTATGTTACAGTTTTCTTGTAAATTGGTCCTGTGTTGATTTGCTCTTAGTTTCCAACGGTGTCTTGTTTCACATTCAAGAGCCTCCCCATTATCACTTAGAATTTTGGTCTGCAGGTTGTGTGGGGTTTTTTGTTGGTCATGAATCCCTGATTCTTTAAAGAATCAAACTCTCCCATGTATAAAACACCATACCTCCATAAACTATGTGACTCTGATATAATTTTGCAGGTACATACGGTGTTGTATGTGTAATCACCCTGCAAAATGTGTTCAAAATAGAGTTGATAGTACAAAAGTAAAAAATTAAAATGTTATGCATGATGCTGCAGTTCTACTGCATGAGCAGCAAAAATGTAGTAAGCAATAAACTTTTTTTCCCTTTCAACATTTTGTCACCAAGAAGAAGTTTCATAATGAATTGAAATTGTGTGTAAGTTTGTTGAAGTCACTAAGTGCTCTCACTGTCAAATACAAAATGAATATACTCTGAGCAATTTGTGCACTATGAGTTATGCTGCCTCAAGACATATACACAGTGTCTAACTGTAATAATTGACTTTTTGTGTGAAATCTGTAAAAAAGATAATAGTTCTTATGAATGGATTATGACAGCATTTTAAATTTTTGAATTCAGTCATTAACTATATGAAATATTGAAAATCAAAACATTGTTGTCCCCTAAAAGCCACTAGATAGAATAACCTGCTACTGGGACTGTGTCCAGTGTTAGCCATTTAGTACTGTAGATGAGTACCTTCCTCATATTTACTGAATTTTCCCATAGCTCTATTCTGTATGGCACAATGGATTCAAAGCCTGCAAAGTAAAACATTTTAAGGATTTCAGTAATAACAACTTGGGCTAATTTCTGTAACATATAGCAGCCTTCATGCTGTTGATTCACTCTGTCCATGCTAATTTACTATTTTTACACAGGATACTTGCTTAAGTTTGTTGTCACTGATTTTTAGCACTAACTCATTATGTTTTGGTTGATTGTTTTTAAAGCTTATAATGTTCTCTTTTTAGCAGTTTATTATTTCTGAACTAGTTATCTAGTCTAGGTAAAACTCTTTCAATACTTCTTACATGTCCAGCAGCACTTTGACATATGCATCTGACAGATATAATCCAAACTGAAGCCCTGCTGACAATTTTTACTGTTGTTCAATTTTCTTGCAGTAGTTTAATTTCTGTTGACTGGTTAACGTACATATTAATGTTTGGCAGATCCCTCTTGCATTGAAAGACGCACTTGATATTTTACAGTGTGGATGCATATGCTTTTTGTGACAGCTATATGAACATAACAGATGAGAGTATATACAAATCCTTGATCCTGGCACTCTCCTGCACTTACCCTCCATTAACAATTTATTTATTATGTCCCACTATTCTGTGTTTGTTATAACCCCCCCCCCCCCACACACACACACACACACAACCCCACCCTCTGGCTGGAGCCTTAATGTTGTGTTTCATTCTTATTCAATATTTCAGAAATTAAATTATATCAAATTATTGGGTACTAGTAGTTCAATAAATATTCATATTTCAGAAGTTAATTTATTACAGATATATGATCAACATTGGTGATAATGATTTCAAGCCATATGTCAGTGAAGATACAGCTCTAAAATTAGAAGAACTGAAACAGGTAAAATTCTTTCTGCAGAGATTGTTAAGCTTTCTTAATAATGTCATTTTGTAATTTCCTTCTGAGGTTTTTTAGCATAGAAAATGTTATTACTGCCAACACACACACACACACACACACACACACACACACACACACACACACACACACACACACACACACACACACCAAAAGGATCTTTATTGTGGCGTTGACTGCTGTTAATGCAAACTCCTATGGATGTTCTACATCTACTGTGAGCAGATTTACTGCACTTGCAACAGTCTTTCTCAGATGAGCTATAACCATATATCTGGACATAAACTATTATATGTGTGTCTTCATGTAACTTCAAAGCTGTGCCACACCACATACACACAGGGTGTCCATAATAAAAGTTCCAGTTTAAAAATGCTGTATAAAGAGAACCACTACTCAGGATGATGTAAAATTTGAACAGCATTCTATTGACACAGGGGGAAATGTTATGGGACCACAGGGTGTCCATAATAAAAGTTCCAGTTTAAAAATGCTGTATAAAGAGAACCACTACTCAGGATGATGTCAAACTTGAACAGCATTCTATTGACACAGGGGGAAATGTTATGGGACCAAATAAATTAATGAAAATGTTACCAATAGATGGTGCTGTAAGCATCTTAACATAAATGGGGTTGGTTACAAATGACAGATGAATAGCAATACAATGGCTATGGTTTGAGTTGCATAAAACTCCACCTATGCTGTTCAATGTGCATGACTGCACAAGTTTGGCAGTCAATAGTTGTTATGCTGCTAGGCAAGCCCATCCACCAGGAGGTCATACCACAATGGACGGAAAAAAAGTGGTTTTAAATTGTCCTGAGTACAAAAATCTCAAAAAGCAAAATGACATCAGTTTTAATTGTCATGGGGCTAAAAACTGCATAAAAAGCAAAATGAAACTATTTCTAATTATTGTGGGATCAGTACAAGACATGTTCAGTGTGCTATCCACTGTTCTCTTCCCCAAGTTGAAATCGAGAAACTGCATGTTCCACAACAGATCAAGCATCTCAGGGGTCATGTCCAGAATACATTGCATAATGTTTGCCTTCAGTTCATCTACATTCACAATTGGAACACTGAATGCGACATCTTTCAGATAACCCCACAACCAGAAGACACATGGATTAAGCCAGATGATCTCTACAACCAGATTGTAGTGGAATGAAAACTGATCATTATCAGCATTTCCAAAGTGCCTCTGCTGCGTAATGTGTGGAGAAACGCCATCCTGCATACAAATTATCCTACTCATACATGCACACTGTTTAAGGGTTGGAATGGCATTTGTGCACAAAAGACTCTCTTCACATTTACCAGTGACGATACAGGTAACAGCACCCATAGGACTCATCTCCTCAAAAAGGTACAGCTCTACGATGCTATTAACCAGCAAGATAAATGTAACTAGGTTGTATCTAGTAGCAAAATAAATAAAATAATAAGCTGCAACACAATATTTAAATTTTCACCAAATAAAGTTTATTGTCTTCAAAACGTTCTTTAGTTCAAAGACTGTTGAAACTAGCTACACTCTTTAGTGGTTTAGGAAGTGTCTTGAGCCTCCAATATTGTGGTTCGTTAATTTACTACTTAAAAATTAAATAAGTTAAAACAACTCAAAAAAACACAGACAAAAATTCAGAGTCCAGACTGGTGCTGAATTATTCTAAGTCCCACAACTGGTGACCCAAAAAACTTCCACCTTCCAAACAAACATGGCTGGTACATTGTCCAGACTTGAACCAACTCCTTTCAAACATTCTCCCTATCAGGACAAGCTCTGCCTCAACCAGGCTGTCACATTGTGATTCTTAATGTGTCATTATTTGTGCACTAAAAATGTAGTCCAAATCAATATACTACATTCTAAGTACAATAGTTTGCCCAATATTTAAATTTAAACAATTCCAAAACTTCATTGCCGTTCTCAAAAACAGTTCATACTCTTCATATTGTTCAACATTATAACAATTATGATGTGGAACCACTTTATGATCAGATTTTAACTCCTCTTTCTGATATGCTTTTCATAACTAAAATATCTGTGATAGTTCATGGGTTATGGGCCAAACTATGCAAATTTATAAACAAATAGTAAAAAAATTTAAACAATAAGAGCTAAAGGTTGAATATTGTCTGTAATTTCCTCCGCTAATTCATACTGTCTTGGTGGACGTGTTCTGCTAATTCATACTGTCTTCGTGGATGTGTCATAATTGTGTCATAATTTAGATTAATTTTCAATTTAAATCCAGTTACATTGTGTCTCGTGCCTCAGTGAATCATGCTAAAAATCATTTTCATATATCAAAATTCCTTGCTGAGAGATACAGTTTGAGTGCTCAATCTCCATTGCGCATCAAATAATAAGGAAGTTATGAAACATTGACAGTTACAAATACCTTCTATGTGCTGCTTCTTTTTATGTATTCTTATTCCAGTTAGTGTCTACACATACACAGAATCATGGTGCTCCCCTCTTGAATATAATGTATTCTCCTTCATTGCACCAATTATGATTTGCTCTGTATGAGCACAAACTTGAACAATATGTGAGAAGCCATCATGTGCACCAGCACCAGATCTGACATCGCATCCTCCTGATTCAAATTTTGTCAGCCAGCAGGCATCTGTCAGCCATGTTGGACAACCAAGCAGCAGCAGGGCTGCCATCTCTCAGTGCATGGAGCTGTCAACATCCAGAAGGAGACACCCCCTGCACCTGAGGCCTCTCTGTTGCATATCACATACATCTCGAATGCTGCTCCTGACCAAACCCAAATACATCTACATCTACATAATTACTCTGCAATTCACATTTAAGTGCTTGGCAGAGGGTTCATCGAACCACAATCATACTTTCTCTCTACCATTCCACTCCCGAACAGCGCGCGGGAAAAACGAACACCTAAACCTTTCTGTTCGAGCTCTGATTTCTATTATTTTATTTTGATGATCATTCCTACCTATGTAGGTTGGGCTCAACAAAATATTTTCGCATTCGGAAGAGAAAGTTGGTGACTGAAATTTCGTAAATAGAGCTTGCCGCGACGAAAAACGTCTTTGCTTTAATGACTTCCATCCCAACTCGCATATAATATCTGCCACACCCTCTCCCCTATTACGTGATAATAGAAGATGAGCTGCCCTTTTTTGCACCTTTTCGATGTCCTCCATCGATCCCACCTGGTAAGGATCCCACACCGCGCAGCAATATTCTAACAGAGGACGAACGAGTGTAGTGTAAGCTGTCTCTTTAGTGGACTTGTTGCATCTTCTAAGTGTCCTGCCAATGAAATGCAACCTTTGGCTTGCCTTCCCCACAATATTATCTATGTGGTCTTTCCAACTGAAGTTGTTCGTAATTTTAACACCCAGGTACTTAGTTGAATTGACAGCCTTGAGAATTGTACTATTTGTCAAGCAATCGAATTCCAACGGATTTCTTTTGGAACTCATGTGGATCACCTCACACTTTTCGTTATTTAGTGTCAACTGCCACCTGCCACACCATACAGCAATCTTTTCTAAATCGCTTTGCAACTGATACTGGTCTTTGGATGACCTTACTAGATGGTAAATTACAGCATCATCTGCGAACAACCTAGAACTGCTCAGATTGTCACCCAGGTCATTTATATAGATCAGGAACAGCAGAGGTCCCAGGACACTTCCCTAGGGAACACCCGATATCACTTCAGTTTTACTCGATGATTTGCCATCTTTTACTATGAACTGCGACCTTCCCGACAGGAAATCACAAATCCAGTCGCACAACTGAGACGATACCCCATAGGCCCGCAGCTTGATTAGAAGTTGCTTGTGAGGAATGGTGTCAAAATCTTTTCAAAAATCTAGAAATACGGAATCAACTTGAGATTCCCTGTCGATAGCGGCCATTACTTCGTGCAAATAAAGAGCTAGCTGCGTTGCACAAGAACGATGTTTTCTGAAACCATGCTGATTACATATCAATAGATCGTTCCCTTCAACGTGATTCATAATGTTTGAATACAGTATATGCTCCAAAACCCTACTGCAAACCGATGTCAGTGATATAGGTATGTAGTTTGATGGATTACTCCTACTACCCTTCTTAAATAGTCTGTCATGTCACAAACCACATAAAATTCAAGCCAACATGCTTCATCTATGTGCCAAACCTTGTCCCTGAGAGACTTTAAAATAACTGGTTCATTAAGGAAACTTGATCTTTATATCTCTTAGTTACACATTATCAATTCAGTTGGGTTACATGCATGTCATGAACAGCAGAAGCCAACATGCACCATTTTCTCTAGTGAAAATTTGGACCCACTACATACCACTGCCAGAGTTAAGCTGGAAATAGGGTAAGGTAGAACTATGAGCAGGAAATGTACAGCATGCTTCAACCAGGATTGGGAATCTTAGGGACATGCAAAATGTTAGGAAGAAGAAAGTGCCGTTGCTAAGTAGTAGTCATGGGTGAGGTGTGGACCATCCATTACAGGAACTTTTAGAGGCAGCCTACCAGATCACCAGCATTTTCAAACCAAATGCAGGGTTAAGTAGATGACAGAGGACTTAGAACCTTTATGTAAAGATTTGTGAAAAGGGGATTGGAAACAGTTTGGATGGGAATGGGGCATATGACACAGGTGCTTACCTGGACAAGATAGCTTCCCTGACTTAATGCACCATGTACACTTTGATAAGCTGCCCAAAATTGACTGCTCGTGCCTTACTAGAGCTGTGAGGTGGATTAATGTGAGGTTAGAAATGGCACTGAAGGAGGCCAACTTTGTGCATGTTCTTCTCTTAGCATTTGGGACTATCACTAGATGGTGTTTACTTAGGCATGGCCTACACCTAAACAAGACTGGGAAGAAAAGATTGCTACAGCTGATTCATGAAACTTAGGGAGTGGTCTTGCACCTTGCATGGTCAAGTTCTTGTCATGGATAGAAGAAATAGGTTTTTTAGGATAAATCAAGAAGGCAGATTCCCTTGACTAAAGAGTATCTCTATCAGTTTAAAAAATTCTGCAGTAAGAACTCACAAGACATGTTGTAACACACCACATGGCATACTTACTATAAGTCATAAAGAAAAAGTAACATGAGACATTTCAGATGCTTAATTATCATTCGTAAAAGTATGCAATCAATAAAAAAATACAGTACAGTAATTTGAAGTTGAGCTCCAATCTCTGAACTGCACCATAGTCTGTGTCTACTGAATTAATAATTCTGACCAGTTAATCATTCAACCATCCAGTGGTAGTATGGATACTTTTTTTCAATAAAGTAACAGAAGTACTACATAAAGTCTGAACCACAAAAATCAACATAACTGTGTATGGAGACACATAAACACAAATGTCATAAATTAAACTAATAGCACCTTCATAAGTATCCAAATAGGGACAGGGAAAAGTGTGGTGTAGCCATAAAAAATCTTGGACACTCAGACCATTTCTACCAAACAAAAATGGTAAAACGAGATATGGAGGAAAAACCTTAAACTGCACTCCTGTAAAAGACATTTATCAGAAATCAATGTACAAAATTTTTCAAGAAAACGCAAACCAGTGTTGGGATGATGTGTTGAGAAACTAATGTAACTGCAAAATTCTCTGAGTTCTCAACATTATTTAAACTGAAATTAGGAAAAACATTTCCAAAAGTACACATTTAGTAGCAATGTCTCACAAAAAACTGAATGGATAACAGCAGATATTACAATATGTGCTCAAACTCTGAAGTACCTCAGTTTCAGGAGAGGGTTATAATGAGACAGAGTTCTTAAATTTTTATCGTAGGTACAAAAATATCTACTGGTAGGTGCAGATGGCTGCAAAAATGTCATTTAATGACAAATAATATACAATGTAGAGAATAAAAGCAAAGCAATCTAGGATTTAATTAAACTGGAAACTGAGAGATGCAAATAAAAACATAACATGCTGGTTAAAGGGGCAGAGGGGATAAAGTAATAAATGACCCACTTCACCTAGCAAAATATTAGAGAGAACATTTTTTGGGTTCTGCAGAGAAATTACAGCAAAAATTCCCAAAAAGAAATGCAGCATCTGTAAATAATTATACACTAAGTAGAGTGATATTACTACCAACCACAGAGCATGAAGTCAGTAAATCTGTACAAAAACTAAAAAAATAAACATTTAATAGGCTTAGATGAAGTGCCAAATATGTGCTGAAACAATGCATACCAGGTATGCAGACTCCCTTAATAAACATAAATGAGTCACTTTCATCATGGAAATTTCAATGAGTATTTGAAACAGGTAGTAGTTAAAGAAAGATTATGCACAGGTCATGGAAAACTACTGGCCCATTTTCCTGTTGTCATCACTCTCAAATACAATAAGATCAGTTATTTTTAATTTGAAATCAATAATCTGACACAGAATGCTGAAGGGGAAAAATATAGTGGTTTCTTTCATTGACCTCAAAAAAGCATTTGATTTGGTGGGTAGTGAGAGCCTAGATAGAATCATCAGAGAATTTGTGGTCAAAAACAAGTTGGCAAACATTATCAGTGAAATCTAAATGGGCACAACTTACAAAGTGCAATTTATGGGAGAATTGTTCCAACCATGCGAAATCAAGACAGATGTGTGACAGGATGATGGATAATCACCAACACTATTGAACTGTGTCCTGGAGAAGATTGTGAGAATTTGGAATTCTGAACTTGAAAATCAAGGGATTAGCCCAATCTGTCTAGAAAGAAATTTGAGAGGACCAAAGTCAACTGCTTGGCTCTCAGTGATGATTTTACAATACTTTCAGAGAACTTAAAAGAAGTGGCCATACAGATCAACCTACTAGAAAGGATCACAAGACAGGGCTTAGGATCTTGAAAGAGAAGACCAAATTCATGATAAGTGACAAACATGGACCACAATTCCTTAAAACAGAGACTGAATAGATTGAGAGGGTAAAAAATTTCAAATACCTTGATGAAGCCATGTAAGAGAACGGACTAGAGAAAGCTGCTGTGGGGGACCAGATCTCAAAAATGGAGAGAGCTTTTGAATTAACTAAAAATATTTATAACAAAAAGTTCATCTCTTGGAATGCCAAAATAAGGCACTACAATGCTGTGGTTAAATCAGAGTGCCTATATGCCAGTGAATGTCTCTCAATGAATTACAAATTCGAAAATCTGGAGATACTAGAAAGAAGAATATTAAGGAATATCATGGGTACAACCCAGGTTGAAACTGGCTGGAAACTTTGGAGCAACAATGAAATCTACAAAACAGTGGAGAAAATCTGGGACACCTTGAAAAAGAGGAGGTTATCATTTCTAGGACACATGTACAGAATGGACAAACCAGACTAACCAAAAGGGTATTCAACTACCTGTGAAAAAGCAGACAACAATGACATGGATTAAGGAAGTTCGTAAAGATATGGAAAGGTTCAAAATTCAGAAAGTTCTGATGTTAAATGGGGATACATTTCAGACCATGATTCAAAATTTGGAACGATTTAAAGTTGAAATAACTAAGAAGAAGACTGAAACAGCCTGGACATCAAATTCTGAGTTCTGAAGTGGTAGAAGTACACTATCAGCCACTGCAGCATTCACAAAAGTGGTACTTGACACTCTTGATAATGATGAGTGTGTCATAAGCATGTTCCTAAATCTTTCTAAAGTTTTTGGTACTGCTGGCCACAAGATTCTACTAAACAAGCTAGAATCGTTAGGAATAAGAGGTGTGGTTATCACTAGCTCCAGTCATACCTAGGAGATAGGCTACACTTTCAATGAAACAGGATAGCATATCAGGACCAAGACTTTTCATGTTATTCATCAATAGCTTGCTCAACAGTAAGGGAATTTCTGATAGAATGTAAATAATTTAAAAAAAAAAACTGACGACTCAACGAATAGTAGAGTCATTGAGTCATAAACAGAAATACAAAATTAATGAATATTTCACTAGCTCTCACATGAATCGTTTAACAAGTTAGACTAAACATACATATGTACATACATCTATGTAGCTACATTGTGCTAAATCTACATACAATGCCGGGACTACAGTTTGCCAGTTAGATTAGGGTTTGTGTCAGGTGAGGTGGGTAGAAGGCAAAAAAGAGGCAGGAAGGGATAGGAATGGAAAAGGGAGAGGCAACAGGTACCTCAAATAGGAATGTGACACACAAGCACAAGATTTGATGATGAGTTAACAAGCCACACAATGACAGTGACTTGGAGAAGTACATTAGGATGGGGTGCTGGACAGGAAGGGGAGACTGTTGGGTATGGATTGTGGGTAGTGGGTTAGCAGGGATTGAGACCAGGAGATTACATGAACAGGGGATGTGTTGTAAATATAATTCCCATCTATGTAGTTCAAAGAAGCTAGTACTGAAAGGGAAGGATGTTGTAAGGAACCATTGAATGGAAGCATGTTGTGCTCAGCAGCATGTTCTGCTCTTAGTCACAATTTGACAGTGGCCATTCATTATGGTGGACAGCTGGTTGGTGTTCTTGCCCACATAAAATACTGTGCACAAATTGCATTAGAGCTCATAAACATGGCTGCTTTCACATATATCCCTCTGTCTGATAGGATAGAATAAGCCTGTGACAGAAGGAGTAAAGTGGGATATGTCAGGTGCCTGAATTGGTTACATATTGCACCTGGGGCTCCCACAGGATTGTGATCCCTGAGGCAATGTGGTGGAAGTGGAAGTTGAATGGGGTTGGATCAGGTCATTGTGTAGGTTGGGTGTGTGGTGGGATAAGAAGAATTGTGGGTACGACATTCCTCATCTCTGTGCATGACAGTAGATAGACAAAGCCCTGGTGAAGGACCGGAGCAACTGAACCGTGTCCTTCACTATTAAAACAGAGATATAAGCTTAAGAATCTCATTCGTTAATTTTCTGTTTGAAGTATACATGAAATTTTTGTCATTAAGGTGTCACCCAAGTTAATACATAATATATGCATGGAGAATTTTCTTTGGATTTGTGGCACATGCAAGAGGAATCTCTAAAATCGTGAATTGGTTTTTCTTTCTGTATTTATTATATAATACATTTTTTGTGTTCTGTTTTATCATTCTTATTTTTATTCACCATATTAGTAAAGTAAAGATACTCTTCTGATCTAAATAATTTTTTCATTAGTATGGGCTTCTTTTACTGTCAGTCTCTTGTTTTGTCAACAACAAAACTTACATTCCTTAATCAGATCAAACATATTTGTTTCTTGCGTTTTGCTATATTGTCTGCTGACATGTGTACTTTTATACACCAATCATTCATTTCAGCTGAAAGAAGCAGAAGATAGATAAATTTCTAGAGTACTGGTTGTCGATAAGATGTCACCAAAAGATTTGTTTATGTGGATAGTATTGCTGTAGTGACACAAAAAGCAGCATCTTCCTTGTCCTGTCACTGAAATAAAGATTCTGGAAAAATATATTATGTGAATGTGAGTGGTTTACTTGTTTATTATTTACAGTTTTCTTAATATTTGCTTTGGCTTATTGGTGATTTGGAAAGATTTTTCTATTTCTTACTTACTATATTGACTTTTAGGGCCTTCTATGCTAATTTTGTCAGTCTGCTTCTACAACAACACAGGTTTTATTAAGCACAAATTAATTACAAATAAATTGTAGAAAGCATAGTTCCTGACTCTTCCAAAAACAAACAAAATAAAAACTTCTGTAGGTGGATACCTCTGCTCAATACAGTTTGTTGAACAACTCACATATTAGCGCAGGAGAACACTGTTTGCAGGTTTGACTGGAGTCACTTGAATATGAACCTTCCTGTCAGTGCACATATAGGCCATTGGTTCATTCACCAAAAATATAACTGTTGGTTAAACAGTATGACAACAGAACTCCATTAGGCAGACAGAAAAGTCCACGTGTTAGCCAGATGTTGACAATAGGTAACAAGGAAGTCCAAATCACCATCCAGGAGAAAACCACATTGCACAAGGTTGTCATCAATAAGTACAACAAAGAGCTTGAGCTAACTTCAGCAGGTTGTGAGAAGTGAGGCCATGGCAGTGCGTGGCATCTCTTAAATCTGCCTTGACTGTTTTGCCACGTGATCTGAAGCCAGCAGAGAAGTCCTTCATGCCATGACTAGCATCCTTGGTGGGTGTATGCATAATTCTATCAATTGATCCATCATTACCTTGAGTGGGATTATATGATCATTCCTTTCTTGAATCAGTCCATAGTGCCAGAACCAGTCTCTCCAGTTGTGAGAAAGGATGAGGTGTGCAAAGCCTGCAGCAAATGTTGGAATGAGATTTTTGATACTGCCAGTGGTAGAGGAGCCACTGGAGAGGAAAGAGGCCTTGGGGAGAGGAAGCAGGATACCCCTACCAGAGTGGCAGGACCAGAACTGGAGTTTGCTCCAGATGGAGCAAACAAATGTGTTCCAGTCCCGATGCAGGATGCCTCAAGTTGCGGCCACAAGGAGCAGCTGCTGGCCTCACTGGGTGGTGATGGAGTCAAGTATCCAGACAACCTTATGTTAGATCTGTGCTTCCAGATGGTGCCACCCATCTTAAAAGGTGTGGCTGCTCCCTTGTTCTCTAACAAGGAAAAAAGAGGGCATCCATGCAAGATTTCTGACAGACTTCAACTATGAATCCGTGTCACCTGTTAAGAAGATAAAAAGGAAAACAGTGCAGAATTCCTAGGCAAGGAGTTCAATACATTTTCAAACTGTCAAATATTTCTAGTTTCAGTCCTGCCAATAGAGGTAGGGTGAAACAAGCATGCTTGATTCCATTTCAGGTGCAAAACTGTTGAATACCACTAGCCAAAACTGTGGTCCATTGTCAGTGATGAGAGCTTGGGGGCTTTTTCTGTAGAAAAAAAAAAGTGACCATAGCCTTAATGATTTTCCCTATCATGGTCTGTTTCACTTTTATGATGTATGGGAACTTAGAAAATTTGTCTATTAAAATCAACTACACAGACCTGCAAAAGATGCATTCACAAAATCCCATGGCTGGATAGGTGTAACCATGGCTGGGAGGCTTGGAGATGTGCTAGTTGCTGTGGCTGACACACTTTATGGTGCTGAGTCACATGCACAACATCCTCATTGACCCATGACTAATAAACACTTCGCTGGGCCACAGTCTTCATTCCTCTGGGAATAATTCAGGAATTATAATATATGTGGATACAGAGCAACGAAACATTGACAGTCATCTTGATTCAGTAGTAGGACACCTGTGAAAAGATGAAGGGCATGGTGTCATGAAAAGAAACAATAAAGTACCATGGAGGTTGCCAAAGGAAAGGTTAGCAACCAGCCAGTTTATATAAACTGACAAAACTGTCTCAAGCATGGGTCTACATGTGGCTGCTGTGATGTCTCTGGAAGTGATGGGAAACTTTTCCAGTTACTGCTCCAATTGTGAATCAGTATGAAAGCAAACAGTCTTCCTCACTGTGGCCCATAACCTATTGTGATAGCACATCTGCTGGGCTGTTGTGTGATAATGAAAGAATAGTGGTAATTTGTTAAGAAAAGAGCCGAGCAAATTTGATTTTGGGCCAAATATGGCCATCAATGACTTACAGATTGTGACCAATGAAATCGTTTGCCATACAGGACAATGTGGAACTTCTGGATACCAAAGTAATTCACAGTGCCTCCTTCTCCATCTAAGAATAATTTTCTTGCATCACTGCGAGTGATGAACAGGATAGGCCATTTTGGACCGTTGGGGTACTCATAAAACACTGTGTGGTGATACATCTGTGACCAATACAAGAAGTAAACGAGATTAATATAAGGTAAGGCAAGAAGTAATTTGGAACCATTCCTTCACCTTAAGAAATGCTTGGTGACAGTCTGCAGACCACTTTCTCCACAGTCACTCCAACGGATGAGCTATCATTCTGGTACACTGCATATGTCTGGCATATTTTTTTTATTTATTTATTTGTCCATATAAATCTCGTTTTCAGCACATATATTGTACACAGGATATTAGACAGAAAACCTTTTTATCTATTGGTTTTTCAAACATCAAACATACATTTTTAAATGTTTATAACAAATTGGATCTATACAGTTAATAATTACAATTTTTAAATAATGTATATTTTATTTCTACAATTAAAGATACAAATTACATATTTTTTGCATAAGATATTGTGAGGTTGAACAGTAGCAGTTTTTCAGAAGGTATGCTGTCGCAGACTTTCAAAAGCTCTGTATTTCAGGAAGGGATTTTGTATGTCTTGGTAATCTGTTGTCCAGTTTTGTTATTGCAGTATATACACCCTTTTGGCATAATGTGGTGTTACAATGATTAACATGTTTGTCACTGTCTGACCTGGTACTGTAATTATGGACACTTTTGTTTTGAGGAAAAAGGTTTTCTTTTCTCAGTGTACTTTTCTGACATGCATGACTACTTCCAGTATATAAATGCAGTGAAAGGGTAGGATCTTGAGATCTTTAAAGAAAAGTTTGCATGGTTTTCTGCTGCTCATTTGTTTCATTATTCTTTTGTTTCCTGAAAACTGTTATGTGCTGGTGTACATTTTCCCATAAAATGATACCGTACTTCAGTATTGAATGTACATGAGCAAAGTATACATCCCTAACTGTTTCTGCACTAGTATTGTTGCAAAGAATTCTTACTACATAGCTCAGTTTTGCTAGTTTTGAACTTAGGGGTGTGATATGAGTGCTCCATTTAAGGTGTTCCTGGATATGAATCCCAAGAAATTTAGTTTCATTGACAGCACTAATGTTTTGGTTATCTAGACATATTACGGGTTGTGCCACATTTTTATTTTGATCAGTGTGGAAATTCATGAGTACCGTTTTTTTTGGGGGGGGATTTACTATTAGCCTGTTTCTGGTAAACCATTCAGACACTCCTTTAGTAATATCTTTTGCAGATACAGTAATGTTTTCTTCTTTATTCCCTTCAATCAATAGACTGGTGTCATCTGCAAACAGTACTGGATCAGAATCGCTAATGTGTGATGAGAAAACATTAATGTATACAAAAAAAAAAAAAAAAAAAAATTGAAAGGGACCTAAAATAGAGCCCTGTGGAACACCATGACTTAGTCCACATGGTTCTGAAAGGTATGCATGGAGTTCATTTCCTTCCATGTACTTAATTTCAGTTACCTGAGAGCGATATTCCAAATATGATTTAATTCATTGATTCGGTACACCTCTTACACCATATCGTTCAAGCTTCCTCAGGAGCACAGAATGATCAGTCACATCAAAAGCTTTTGTTAGGTGCAAGAATAAACCCGAGATATTTCTGTGGTTGTCCACTGCATTTAATAGATGAAAGTTGTTTCCATGTTGTATTAGATGGATTTCCAAATTTTTCCTTCATTAATTTTCCAGCAACAGTTGCATAATAAGAATTGAAACTGTTTGCAACTGCCCTAGGGTCAGTGACATTCTTGCCATTGTGCAATATCACAATATTTTTGTGAGTTGTCTTCTTCACCTTAAGATCCTGCACAACTTTCCACATGGACTTAGTTTTATTGAATGACTTCATAATATATTTGTCATTTTCCTTAATTTTTGCCTCTTTTATGACACATTTCAAAACTATTTTGTATTTTTTGAAATAACTAAGAAATGCTGGACAGCTGTCAGAAAAAGTTCCCACTTCCTTTTATAAGATACTCTAATGCCTGATGTAATCCAGTTTTTGAATCTATCTGTGCTTTTGGCAATCA
The DNA here is from genome assembly GCF_023898315.1 of Schistocerca nitens. NCBI lineage: Eukaryota > Metazoa > Arthropoda > Insecta > Orthoptera > Acrididae > Schistocerca > Schistocerca nitens. Next base: position 702,143,266 of record NC_064617.1, on the reverse strand, counting down.
CTTTCCTTTGTGGAAAAGCTGTGTCAAAGTTATGCTTGAAAACATTCAAAAAATTTTCCATATTTTCGTTGGTAATAGAGGTATCATATACTTCTCTCCAAGATTGGTCACTGGCTGGATTCTGGAAGTATTCAGTATTTTTCCTGCTGTAAATCCTTTTATGTACAGTATAATATTTTGTACACTGGTCGAAATGGTTAGTAATTGCAAAAGGTGGTCACTATGGCTGGTATCAAAGTTTTCTGATGTACACTTGTCCATGTTTACATATAACTGATCAAGGAGAATGACATTAGTTTTTGTTACATGTATTGGTGAGCTAACAGCCAAACAAAGATAGTAGGCTTTCATAACAATTAAAAACTTTTCCCTATGAGGGTTATGGCTCAGAAAGTCAATATTAAAATCTCCACACAGTATCACTGTTTTCCCAGTTGTCTTGAGATTGCCTAAAGCAAGGTCCAGTTTTTTGAAAACAAAACACGTATGTTGCTAACAGGAGATATATACACACACAAAACAATAGTTTTTTCAGACATTAACTCAACAGCTGAGATTTCAAAGTATCTTTCACAACCAAGTGTGTAAACAGAGGCTTATATTCTTATAATATACATATTCTTCTACATATATACAAGTTCCCCCATGTTTTGATTCCATTCTACAAAAGCAGTTTGAAAGGTTAAAATGCAATATTTTCAAGTACGGTATTGAAAACACTCATTTTGTAACCAATGCTCACAAAAACATAAAACTAAAACATGTTTCCATTCACTATTGAGGAGTATATTTATTTCATCAACTTTGTTTTTTAATGACTGTACACTCTGGTGTACAATCTTCAATATGTATTTTCAATTTAATTCTGCATCACATTTTTTTGTGATACAGTCTACTTCCCTAAAAAAATGTCTTTCAGCCTTTTTATTAGAAATCACATCTTTCTTTATGACCCATTTGTCCAAATGATTTTGGACTGCTTCTATACTATGCCTGTTGTGACTCAAATTTGCTAAACGACAGATTTCTTCAACCAAAAATTGTTTCCCACTGTGATTTAAATGAAGGCCATGGCTGATATGCATGTACCTGTCTAACATGCTTACATTTATTAAGTTCACATACTGGTACTGGTACAGAAATTTTTTGCATACAGCATCTATCTCTTTGTTTACTCTTCCTACACATGACAAAGGAGATAGGTTGTATATGTGTGATTGATTTACAACAGCTACATTTGTGTTGCCCAATTTGGGTAGCACACTTTCAAGAACAGTGATGAGTACACTATCTTTATCTCTGGCAGCATCATTTGCATCTGCACAAATTACGAAACAGTCTTTTGAGTTAAGGTTTTCACACAATTTTACCACTGTTTTTGTCACTTCTGCAATGCCTGCTCCTGGTTTGACAAAGGCTTGGACACTTGTGCTAGTTTGTGGTCAGTCGACTGATTTTTTAATCACATTTCCTTGTATATGATGCAACATGCGTGAGAAATTTACAGTGCATGGCTGTTGTTTGTAATTATTATCTGGACTCATATGTCTCTGAGTGACATCGTTTGTAGAATCAAATTTGTCATTGTAACTATTTGATGCATTTACTTCATAATTTCCAAGTTTTGTGCTGGTTTCCACAGTCGTTCTTCCTTTGATTATATCACTGGTAACCGATATTTCTTCCAGGTTAAGCCAATGCTCTGTCTGTTGAGTTTTACAACTAAGATGTTTGCAACTGTTTCTCCAATAAGGCTACAGTCCTTTTAAGTTCACTGATTTCACTGTTTTTTGTCGTTAAAATGAGACGAAAGTCATCACAATGTTTACATATGGATGTCACTGAACTTACATTTGCCACTGTTTTTTCACTAGATTTTGATCTTGTGATGATTTCATTTGCATTTTTTGCTTTAACTTTGCAGCACTAACATTTTGTAGGACAAACCATGGTGCTTTGTTTTTTTTTTTTTTTTTCACTGAATACATAGACTCACTCTTTTTCACATTTTTCATGGAACTCGATTTCCGTGTACCTTTTTTTCACTGCCATCTTGACAGTAATATGTTACCTTGCCCATAAAAACCTGTGAGTCTTTTATGCTCTTTGATGTATGTCTATCCCCTGATTTCAATTTAAGGCTATCCTGGCTAAGGATGTATCCTACATATTTAATGGAAGTCTGAAAGAAGGAGCATTTCATCAAGTTACACTCTAACCCAGGTTCTGAAAGGACAGAAACTGCTCACCAGATATTCGACATATGCTCCTCCTGAGTCTGTCCTGTGATCATTGTATCGTCCAGATAATTAATATAAAATGAAAAATGGACGATACTACAGTTTCTTCTGAAAATTTCTGAGAGATTGCTGGTGAACTAGGAATACTGAATGGAAGGTAACCTGTTACATTGACAGATGCTGTAAGGAGTATTTAATAGCAGAATGGCTTTGGAAGCCTCATAAAAATAAATGTGAAAACAAGCTTCTGAAAGATTGATTTTTGATCTTTGAGAAATACTGACTCACTGTCAATATTGAAAATAATTCATCAGGACACGCAAGGGGATATGAGTCCACAACTGAGTGAGCATTTGTCACGCACTTAAAATTCCCACCAAGGTATAATAAACCACCTAATTTGCAAATAGTGGCTAAGGGTGGTGCCTATCATCTGCTCTGAGGAATATGAGACTGCTATTTTAACTCCTCTAAGTGACCTGGTTCTACTTTTACATCATCCCACAAGGCTAAATGTATTGGGCTGTGTTTTTCAAAAATTATGATATTGCCAACTCTTTTAATGTAATGTGTGCAAAATATTAGAAGCCATTTCCAGGTATAAAGAAACCAAAGGAACATATTGATAGCATAAAAATCCACTTCTGCACATGGAGAAATATTCTGAATTGCGTGGACCTAGTGTTGGATAGAAAACCAAAAGGCTGAATATGAATCCAGTCTAAAAATATTTTTTACTGGTAATAGAAAGTAAGGAAGGGTTCTGGGTAGCTGCTTGTACATTAATCGCAAACTATCTCCCTAGTATCAGAATTTCATGATGAGGGTAAGTCCACAGCTTAGTTGCTACTAATTTTAGTGCTGTGCAACCCAGTATGAGGTATGTAAACTGATTTATTATTGAGACTGACGCCCCTGTATGAATAAAATGAGAGTACCATGAACTGTTGCTGACAGAACAAGACGATGTGGTACTACCCTTGACTCTGTGATGTTTCTTTGCATCAGCACACTCGATTGCTGAGGGTGCATTAAACATTTAATATGTGTCCCTGGCAAAAACTCTGTTGACAAACATAATTATAATGTGGGTAATTATCTCTAGTATTTATATAAAAACAATCAGGATAACAGGGCAGCATGCAAAAATGTCATCAAGGCCAGATGGGTAAGCTGTTAAGGCACTGGGTTTGATTACCATCCAGTTGAGCAGGTGAGGCAATTGCCTCTAGCGTTTATATAAACACAATCACGCTAACAGGGCAACATGCACAAATGTCATCAAGGCCAAGTCGAAAAGCTGTTAAGACACTGGGTCTGATTACCACCCAGTTGAGCAGGTGCTGTTCAGTTGCATGCTGGATTGCATTACATCTTAGACTAGATCATGCCACATTTGCTGATCTGACTGCTGTAATGCTGAAGCCCACACTTCACTGTCTGATGCTAAACTAATCACCTCATCACCCATTAATGATGCTGCATATGACAGTCCACAAGAACATGTAAACCTGAATTTTCTACTCAGGCTTTGTAGGTCTACAAACAGTGATGCATAACAGTCTGATGTTGCCCTACAATGTTGAAGGAATGAGTTTTTACTCTGCAGCAAATTGTGTGCTGATTTGAAACTTCCTGGCAGCTTAAAACTGTGTACCAGACTGGGATGAGAATCTGGGACCATTGCCTTTTGCAGGAAAGTGCTCTACCAATTGAGTGATCCAAGTGTGACTCAAGACCCATCCTCAGAGCTTTACTTACACCAACATTTTACCTCATAAATTTCCAACATTCCAAACTTCACAAACTTGTCCTACATATCTTGCAGGACTAGCACTCCTGGAAGAAATGATATTGTAGTAACATGGCTTAGCCACAGTGGGATTTCACTCTTCAGTGAAGGGTGCACTGACATGAAAGTTCCTGGCAGATTAAAATGGTGTGCTTGATGGGAACCTGAGCCTGGACCCTTTGCCTTTTGCAGGCAACTGCTCTACAACCTGACCTATCCAAGCACCAATCATGACCTGCCCTCAAGCTATACTTCTGCCAATATCTTATTTCCTACATTCCAATCTTCACAGAAGTTCTCCTGCATACCTTGCAAGACTAACACTCCCAAAGAAATGAGATTATGTAGACATGTCATAGCCACTGACTGGGGATCTTTCCTAGAATGAATTTTTGCTCTACAGTGGTGTGCATGCTGATTTGAAACTCCCAAGTTGTGGCTAAGCCCCACAAAATTCAATCTTCCTGGCATGCTAGTCCCACAAGGTATGCAGGAGAATTTCTGTGAGGTTTGGAAAAAATGAAAGGTCATTATAAATGCAACAAACACCCAAATTACAAAAGGATGAGGGAAGGAAATCAGCTACACCTTTTTTCAAGGAAACCATCCTGGCATTTGCCTGGAGTGACTTAGGGAAATCATAGAAAGCCTAAATCGGATGACCAAATGGGAATTTCAACTTTCATCCTCCTGAATGCGAGTCCAGCATGCAAACCGCTGTACCATCTTGCTTGCTAGTGAAGTTTGGAGTGTAGGAGAGGAGGCACTGGCCAAAGTAAAACTATAAAAGCGGGACATGAGCCATGCTTGTATAGCTCAGTCAGTAGAGCACTTACCCACAAAAGACAAAGGTCCCAGGTCTGTGTCATGGATACAAAACAAACATGCATTCACACAAACAGAACTCACAGGCACATGGCCACTGTCAACGGGCACTGCGATCCAACTGCCACTGAAATGAGTAGCAATCTGCTGGGATGGGTGGTGGGGGTTAGGAGGAGATGTGGGTTGGGGAGATGGAGGGAAAGCAGGGTAGGGTGGGGAAAGATGTTTTCCTGCCTGTGGGCATGTACTGGCATGTGGCAGGGACAGAATAGGGGAGCTAGGTGCACTGTAGGGGGTGTATTAATGGGAGCAGGGAAGGGAATAGGTAAGTGAATTACAGGGATTAGTGAAGGCTGAGACCAGGAGTGCTGCACAAATGAAGAAATGTTGTGGAGAGAGATCACACCTGTGTTTGGTGTTGGTTGGAGTAATCAAGATGTTGCTGCTTTTAAAACAGTCATTAAAGTGAAGCACACTGTGCTGGGTGGCATGTTCAGCAAATGGGTGGTCTGTCTCTTGACCATAGTTTGATAGTGGTAACTAATGTGAACAGATAGCTTGTTAGTTGTCATGTCCACATAGGAAGCAACACATTGGTTCCAGATTAGTTGATAGGCAACATGGATGCTTTCACATGTGTCCCTGCCTCTGATTGGACAGGAGATGCCTGTGACAGGACTGGAGTAGGTGCAAGTGGGAGGATGCACGGGACAGGTCTTGCATCTAGGTCTGAGCTGTGATATCAGCTATGAAGCAAGGATTTGGGAGCATGGGAGGAGTAGGGATGCACAAGGATATTGTGTAGGTTCAGTTGGCAGTGGAATATCATTGTGAGAGAGGTGGGGAAGATATTCCTCATTTCATGGCATGGTATTTGAAACCTGGAGGAGAATGTAATTCAGTTCCTCCAGTCCTGGGTGGTACTAAGTCCCAAGAGGAATGCTCCCACATATCCATTGCCTGGCCACAAAGGAGCACTCATCTCATGGCTCAGGAACCCTGCAGGACTGGAGCAACTGAATTACATTCTCCATCAGAGCTTCAACAACTTCTCATTGTGCCTTGAAATGTGGTATATCCTCTCTATCCCTCCCATAGTGGTATTCTACCACCCATTGAACCTATGCAATACCTTTGACCATTCCTACTACATCCTTGCTCCCAATCCCCTTGTCTCATGGCTCATATGCCTGCAGTAGACCTAGATACCAAACCTTCCCCATAAATTATCCCACTACAATCTATTCCAGTCCTGTCACAGGCATCTCCTACGCCATCAAAAGTAGGGCCACCTGTGAAAGCAGCAATTTGATCTACCTACTAAGCTGCAACCAATGAGCAGTTCCCCACCTAGTCACAACAACCAGCAAGTTGTCTGTCCTCATGAATGGCTACCACCAAAATTTGGCCAAGAAACAACTGGACCACCCAGTTGCTGAATGTGTTTGACATTAATGACTGCCTCACAACCTGCACCAATTGGGTTCCCACTACCAAAGCTAGTTTATATGAACTGCATGGGTGGGAAGTCTCTAGACAAAATATCTTTCATTCCCAGAAGCCCCCTAGCCCCAGCTTATGCTATTCCCTGTCCTCCACCTACCTACCCCCTTCCCTGCACTCACTCCAGCACTACACATGCCTTCTATCCCATCAATGCACCTGCTAGTCTTTTCCCCTTCTCTAGTTCTCCCCCGCCCCTCCCCCACACTCATGCATAGCCTTCTAACACTGCACCCAGCACCCCAGTTTTTTTTTTTTTTTTTAGGGTAGGGAGGACAGAAACAATAGATGTTCAGAGACAGGCTGAGAATGACATTCACATTGATAAAACAGACAACTAGAAGGCAAATTGTAACGCATACAGTTAAAAAAATTGACAGAAAAATTAGGTTCATCCATTTGTAATTCAGCCACTGCACAAATTCAGTTATCCTTATTGCATAAGAATATGTGAGGACTAAAGGGCAAGCTTAATAAGTAACTTATTTGTGTTGAAGAATTAGAGCTGAGCAAACCAGTTGATATACACTCCTGGAAATGGAAAAAAGAACACATTGACACCGGTGTGTCAGACCCACCATACTTGCTCCGGACACTGCGAGAGGGCTGTACAAGCAATGATCACACGCACGGCACAGCGGACACACCAGGAACCGCGGTGTTGGCCGTCGAATGGCGCTAGCTGCGCAGCATTTGTGCACCGCCGCCGTCAGTGTCAGCCAGTTTGCCGTGGCATACGGAGCTCACTCGCAGTCTTTAACACTGGTAGCATGCCGCGACAGCGTGGACGTGAACCGTATGTGCAGTTGACGGACTTTGAGCGAGGGCGTATAGTGGGCATGCGGGAGGCCGGGTGGACGTACCGCCGAATTGCTCAACACGTGGGGCGTGAGGTCTCCACAGTACATCGATGTTGTCGCCAGTGGTCGGCGGAAGGTGCACGTGCCCGTCGACCTGGGACCGGACCGCAGCGACGCACGGATGCACGCCAAGACCGTAGGATCCTACGCAGTGCCGTAGGGGACCGCACCGCCACTTCCCAGCAAATTAGGGACACTGTTGCTCCTGGGGTATCGGCAAGGACCATTCGCAACCGTCTCCATGAAGCTGGGCTACGGTCCCGCACACCGTTAGGCCGTCTTCCGCTCACGCCCCAACATCGTGCAGCCCGCCTCCAGTGGTGTCGCGACAGGCGTGAATGGAGGGACGAATGGAGACGTGTCGTCTTCAGCGATGAGAGTCGCTTCTGCCTTGGTGCCAATGATGGTCGTATGCGTGTTTGGCGCCGTGCAGGTGAGCGCCACAATCAGGACTGCATACGACCGAGGCACACAGGGCCAACACCCGGCATCATGGTGTGGGGAGCGATCTCCTACACTGGCCGTACACCACTGGTGATCGTCGAGGGGACACTGAATAGTGCACGGTACATCGAAACCGTCATCGAACCCATCGTTCTACCATTCCGAGACCGGCAAGGGAACCTGCTGTTCCAACAGGACAATGCACGTCCGCATGTATCCCGTGCCACCCAACGTGCTCTAGAAGGTGTAAGTCAACTACCCTGGCCAGCAAGATCTCCGGATCTGTCCCCCATTGAGCATGTTTGGGACTGGATGAAGCGTCGTCTCACGCGGTCTGCATGTCCAGCACTAACGCTGGTCCAACTGAGGCACCAGGTGGAAATGGCATGGCAAGCCGTTCCACAGGACTACATCCAGCATCTCTACGATCGTCTCCATGGGAGAATAGCAGCCTGCATTGCTGCAAAAGGTGGATATACACTGTACTAGTGCCAACATTGTGCATGCTCTGTTGCCTGTGTCTATGTGCCTGTGGTTCTGTCAGTGTGATCATGTGATGTATCTGACCCCAGGAATGTGTCAATAAAGTTTACCCTTCCTGGGACAATGAATTCACGGTGTTCTTGTTTCAATTTCCAGGAGTGTAATCTGCCTGTCTGAACAGCATGTGATCACTGGTATATATGTTAAATGATATAAGACTCAAGTTAGCTTCTTGCTTCTGTAAATAAAATATGGAGAAAGGAGGAGTTGCCAAATTTATCAGAAACTCTTTTAATTTCAAGAATACTGATATTGATCAGTTTTGGTCAGAGCAGCACTTAGAAGTTTGTGCAACATAAGCAGTATTTCATAATTCTTTTATAATAGTAAGTACGAGGGCAGTTCAATAAGTAATGCAACACATTTGTTTTCTGAAACAGGGGTTGTTTTATTCAGCATTGAAATACACCAGGTTATTCCCCAATCTTTTAGCTACACAACACTATTTTTCAACGTAATCTTCATTCAATGTTACGGCCTTATGTCGGAGCCAACGTCGTACTGCATCAATAACTTCTTCATCATCCGCGTAGTGCGTCCCACGGATTGCGTCCTTCATTGGGCCAAACATATGGAAATCAGACGGTGCGAGATTGGGGCTGTAGGGTGCATGAGGAAGAACAGTCCACTGAAGTTTTGTGAGCTCCTCTCGGGTGCGAAGACTTGTGTGAGGTCTTGCGTTGTCATGAAGAAGGAGAAGTTCGTTCTGATTTTTGTGCCTACGAGCACGCTGAAGTCGTTTCTTCAATTTCTGAAGAGTAGCACAATACACTTCAGAGTTGATCGTTTGACCATGGGGAAGGACATTGAACAGAATAACCCCTTCAGCGTCCCAGAAGACTGTAACCATGAGTTTACCGGCTGAGGGTATGGCTTTAAACTTTTTCTTGGTAGGGGAGTGGGTGTGGCGCCACGCCATTGATTGCCGTTTTGTTTCAGGTTCAAAGTGATGAACCCATGTTTCATTGCCTGTAACAATCTTTGACAAGAAATTGTCACCCTCAGCCACATGACGAGCAAGCAATTCCGCACAGATGGTTTTCCTTTGCTCTTTATGGTGTTTGGTTAGACAACGAGGGACCCAGCAGGAACAAACCTTTGAATATCCCAACTGGTGAACAATTGTGACAGCACTACCAACAGAGATGTCAAGTTGAGCACTGAGTTGTTTGATGGTGATCCGTCGATCATCTCGAACGAGTGTGTTCGCACGCTCCGCCATTGCAGGAGTCACAGCTGTGCACGGCCGGCCCGCACGCGGGAGATCAGTCTTGCTTGACCTTGGGGCGATGATGACACACGCTTTGCCCAATGACTCACCATGCTTTTGTCCACTGCCAGATCACCGTAGACATTCTGCAAGCGCCTATGAGTATCTGAGATGCCCTGGTTTTCCACCAAAAGAAACTCGATCACTGCCCGTTGTTTGCAACGCACATCCGTTACAGACGCCATTTTAACAGCTCTGTACAGCGCTGCCACCTGTCGGAAGTCAATGAAACTATACGAGACAAAGCGGGAATGTTTGAAAATATTCCACAAGAAATTTCCGGTTTTTTCAACCAAAATTGGCCGAGAAAAAAAAATGTGTTGCATTACTTATTGAACTGCCCTCGTATATACAGAGCACCTTCATGTGACTTTAACCTCTCCACAAAAATTATAGAAGCTCTGCTATGCCATCCTGCAGTAAAAAACAAGGAAATTAGTAAAAAACAAGGAAATTGATAGCTGGTGATTTTAAGGCAGATTTATTGAAAAGTTACAATTATTACAATCAGTAACATTGTCATTCAGTTTAATTCCTATTGTTAATTTTGCAAGTAGAGTATATACACACATCAAAAACAGTTTTGCATCACCTCAGTTCCGTGAGTTCTGGAATCTGTACAGAAAATTGGAATAGAGATCAACACAAACGTCATTTCCACCCTTTTTATTGCCCAAGAAAACCACACATTGCATGTTGTACCACCATACAGTGAGACCTTCAGAGGTGGTGGTCCAGATTGCTGTACACACCAATACCTCTAATACCCAGAAGCACATCCTCTTGCATTGAAGCATGCCTGTATTCATCATAGCGTTCCATCCTCAAGTTCATCAAGGCACTGTAGATTGTCCCACTCCTTGATGGCAATTCAGCATAGATCCCTCAGATTGGTTGGTGGGTCATGTCATCCATAAACACCCCTTTTCAATCTATCAGAGGCATGTTCAATATGGTTCACATCTGGAGAACATGCTGGCCACTCTAGTCAAGCAATGTCATTATCCTGAAGGAAGTCATTCACAAGATGTTCACGATGGGGGCATGAATTGTTGTCCATGAAGATGAATGCCTCACCAATATACTGCCGATATGGTTGCGCTATTAGTAGGAGGATGGCATTCACATATCGTACAGCTGTTACGATGCCTTCCATGACCACCAGTGGCGTACATCGGCCCCACATAATGCCACCCCAAAATAGCAGGGAACCTCCACCTTGCTGCAGTCGCTTGACACTGTGTCTAAGCCATTCAGCCTGACCGGGTTGCCTTGAAACATGTCTCCAACAATTGTCTGGTTGAAGGCATGTGCAACACTCAACCAGTGAAGAGAATATGATGCCATTTGGCATGTTGTTGGGCCCATCTGTACTGTGCTGCATGGTGTCATGGTTGCAAAGATGGACCTCACCATGGACGTTGGGAGTGAAGTCGCGCATCATGCAGCCTGTTGTGCACAGTTTGAGTTGTAATACATCCTGTGGCTGCACAAAAAGCATTATTCAACATGGTGGCATTGCTTCAGGGTTCCTCTGAGCCATAATCCATAGGTAATGGTCATCCACTGCACTAGTATCCCTTGAGCAGCCTGAGCGAGGCAAGTCAACGACAGTTCTGTCTCTCGGTATCTCCTCCGTTTCCAAACAGCATCGCTTTGGTGCACACCAAGATGCCTGGACACTTCCCTTGTTGAGAGCCCTTCCTGGCAAAAGTAACAATGCAGATGCAATCGAACCGTGGCATTGGCCACCTATGCATGGTTGGACTACTGACAACATGAACCGTGTACCTCCTTCCTGATGGAATGACTGGAACTGATCACCTGTCAGACTCCCTCCATCCAATAGGCGTTGCTCATGCATGGTGGTTTACGTCTTTGGGCGGGTTTAGTGACACCTCTGAACAGTCAAATGGACTGTCTCTCTTGATTCAGTATCCATAGTCAACGTCTGTCTTCATGAGATCTGGGCACTGGGACGATGGAAAACTTTTTTTTTCTGTGTGTAAATACTCTGAGACTACTGTTGATACCGAGCGAGGTGGGGCAGTGGTTAGCACACTGGACTCGCATTCGGGAGGATGACGGTTCAATCCCGCGTCCGGCCATCCTGATTTAGGTTTTCTGTGATTTCCCTAGATCACTTCAGGCAAATGCCGGGATGGTTCCTTTGAAAGGGCACGGCCAATATCCTTCCCCATCCTTCCCTAACCCGAGCTTGTGCTCCGTCTCTAATGACCTCGTTGTCGACGGGACGTTAAACACTAATCTCCTCCTCCTCCTCCACTACTGTTGATAATATCATTGTAGACTAATCTAGGGAAAAGAGTTATATCACATAACCAACAGTCAATGGGCTATCTGATTATGACATTCAGCTTCTTATGTTAAATGTTGAAACTTGTCAGGATATAAAAATCTATTAAATCTGAATACATGAGGGTAATAAATCAGTCAAAATTAGAGAATTTTAAAATGGAAAATACAAAGCATTTCTTACTACAGCTACTTCCTTCATGTGACTTTAACCTCTCCACAAAAATTATAGAAGCTCTGCTATGCCATCCCGCAGTAAAAAACAAGGAAATTAGTAAAAACAAGGAAATTGATAGCTGGTGATTTTAAGGCAGATTTATTGAAAAGTTGCAATTATTACAATCAGTAACATTGTCATTCAGTTTAATTCCTATTGCTAACTTTGCAAGTAGAGTATATACACACATCAAAAACAGTTTTGCATCACCTCAGTTCCGTGAGTTCTGGAATCTGTACAGAAAATTGGAATAGAGATCAACATAAACGTCATTTCCACCCTTTTTATTGCCCATGAAAACCACACATTGCATGTTGTACCACCATACAGTGAGACCTTCAGAGGTGGTGGTCCAGATTGCTGTACACACCAATACCTCTAATACCCAGAAGCACATCCTCTTGCATTGAAGCATGCCTGTATTCATCATAGCGTTCCATCCTCAAGTTCATCAAGGCACTGTAGATTGTCCCACTCCTTGATGGCAATTCAGCATAGATCCCTCAGAGTGGTTGGTGGGTCATGTCGTCCATAAACACCCCTTTTCAATCTATCAGAGGCATGTTCAATATGGTTCACATCTGGAGAACATGCTGGCCACTCTAGTCAAGCAATGTCATTATCCTGAAGGAAGTCATTCACAAGATGTTCACGATGGGGGCATGAATTGTTGTCCATGAAGATGAATGCCTCACCAATATACTGCCGATATGGTTGCGCTATTAGTAGGAGGATGGCAGTCACATATCGTACAGCTGTTACGATGCCTTCCATGACCACCAGTGGCGTACATCGGCCCCACATAATGCCACCCCAAAATAGCAGGGAACCTCCATCTTGCTGCAGTCGCTTGACACTGTGTCTAAGCCATTCAGCCTGACCGGGTTGCCTTGAAACATGTCTCCAACAATTGTCTGGTTGAATGCATGTGCAACACTCAACCAGTGAAGAGAATATGATGCCATTTGGCATGTTGTTGGGCCCATCTGTACTGTGCTGCATGGTGTCGTGGTTGCAAATATGGACCTCACCATGGACGTTGGGAGTGAAGTCGCGCATCATGCAGCCTATTGTGCACAGTTTGAGTTGTAATACATCCTGTGGCTGCACAAAAAGCATTATTCAACATGGTGGCATTGCTTCAGGGTTCCTCTGAGCCATAATCCATAGGTAATGGTCATCCACTGCACTAGTATCCCTTGGGCAGCCTGAGCGAGGCAAGTCAATGACAGTTCTGTCTCTCGGTATCTCCTCCGTTTCCAAACAGCATCGCTTTGGTGCACACCAAGATGCCTGGACACTTCCCTTGTTGAGAGCCCTTCCTGGCAAAAGTAACAATGCAGATGCAATCGAACCATGGCATTGACCACCTATGCATGGTTGGACTACTGACAACATGAACCGTGTACCTCCTTCCTGATGGAATGACTGGAACTGATCACCTGTCAGACTCCCTCCATCCAATAGGCGTTGCTCATGCATGGTGGTTAACATCTTTGGGCGGGTTTAGTGACACCTCTGAACAGTCAAAGGGACTGTCTCTCTTGATTCAGTATCCATAGTCAACGTCTGTCTTCATGAGTTCTGGGCACTGGGACGACGGAAAACTTTTTTTTTCTGTGTGTAAATGCTCTGAGACTACTGTTGATACCGAGCGAGGTGGGGCAGTGGTTAGCACACTGGACTCGCATTCGGGAGGACGACGGTTCAATCCCGCGTCCGGCCATCCTGATTTAGGTTTTCTGTGATTTCCCTAGATCACTTCAGGCAAATGCCGGGATGGTTCCTTTGAAAGGGCACGGCCGATACCCTTCCCCATCCTTCCCTAACCCGAGCTTGTGCTCCATCTCTAATGACCTCGTTGTCGACGGGACGTTAAACACTAATCTCCTCCTCCTCCTCCACTACTGTTGATAATATCATTGTAGACTAATCTAGGGAAAAGAGTTATATCGCATAACCAACAGTCAATGGGCTATCTGATTATGACATTCAGCTTCTTATGTTAAATGTTGAAACTTGTCAGGATATAAAAATCTATTAAATCTGAATACAGGAGGGTAATAAATCAGTCAAAATTAGAGAATTTTAAAATGGAAAATACAAAGCATTTCTTACTAAAGCTACTTCCTATTTTGAAAATTGTTTCCCCTAAATGCAACTCAAATCAAACAGAAGTATGAAAATAAACCATGGATTATACAAGGGATAAAGTATGTGGAACAAAAAGGAGACTGTGTCTATTGTCTAGGAACATCTCTGATGTTAGCATTGAAATACATTACAAACAGTACTGCAAGCAAATAATCCAGGAATCTAAGCAGCTTTATTATGAGAAAAAGATAATTACATCAGGCAATAAAATAAAAACTATATGGAACATAGTGAAGACAGAGACAGGTGGGGCCATTGGTAATAAGTGCATGTAGTATGGCAAACCTCTTAAACATGTACTTTGTTTCTGTTACTGACAGCTTGGGGTTATCAGTTTACTCTGTGAAATGGAATATCTGAGATCAGTCTTTACAAATAACTTCATTAAAATGTAAATGACATACACATCTCCCAAAGAAGTAGCTTCCATTATAACATCCTTAAAATCAAAGTATTCTAGTGGCAATGATAACATATCAATGAAGTTAATCAAAGATTGCTCATGCAAGTTGAGTTCCATCTTAAGTAATTTGTGTAAGCAGTCTCCTATCAGTGGAACATTTCCAGTCTGGCTAATATATGCTGAAGATAAGCTCCTTTACAAGAAGGGGGATAGAGAGATACTATCAAACTATAACCCAATTTCACTTTTGCCGTCTTCATCTGACTGGAAGTTAGTTACATGTGGGGCCTCAAGGTTCCATCTAGTGTCCATTGCTTTTTCTTGTGTATATTAATAACCCTTCATCTGTTATGCAGTAGTACAGACATTGCAGTAAATAGCAAGTAAAGTACAGATTTAGAAATGGCTGCTAATCAAATTTTCACTAATATTAATAAATGGTTTAATGCTAGCTCACTATCATTAAACTGGAAAGACCCACTATATGCAGTTCAGAACCTGTAAGAGATTTCATTCCAGTATGTGTATAACATGTCAAGACATGCATATCAAAGAGGCTGACAAGTGTTAAATCCTTGGGATTACAACTTGATAATAAATTCAGTTGGGAAGGGCATACCACAGAATTGCTGAAGCACCTAAATGAGTCTGTATCTGTAGTGAGGATGATGTCAGATTTAGGATATAAATATAAAAAAACTTCCATACTTTGCTTACTTTCATCCTATTATGTCATATGGGATCATATTCTGGAGTAACTCGTCAGACCGAGCAAAAGTTTTTAGGATGCAAAAGGTGTCCTAAGACTCATCTGCAGTGTATTCAAGACAATCATGTAGAAACCAGTTCAAGGAACTTAGTATTCTAACTAGTTTCTCAGTATATTTATTCCTCATTGAAATTTGCTGCAAATAATATGTATCTATTTCCAACCAATAGCTCAATACGTAGTACCAATACTAGGAATAAGAACAATCTACATAAAGATAAAAAATCACTTACCTTGGTCCAGAAAGTGGTCCAATATTCAGGAACTCACATTTTCAATAAACTGCCAGCAACCATTAAAAACTTGGCTTCAGGTGAAGCACGCTTTAAACAGAGTTTGAAAGATTTTTTTATAGGCAACTCCTTCTACTCTGTAGATGAAAATCTTAACAGGGACTGTTCAACCAGCTTAAGTAAAACTGTCTGTTAGATTTCAGTTTTGACAGCACATGGTCACAACAGTCAAGAATAGGTATTTTGTGTATGATATGTTTATTAAAAGTGCATAACTGACAGTGTATTAATTCTCTAAATATTTGCAGTTCAAGTTTACTGAACATATTTTAACAATCTCCTGACAAATTGTCAGGCTATTAAGAAATATATTCAAATGTTTTATTTTTTTACATTGTACTTTCTGACTTGTTCCACATCCATGAGAATCATCTCATTTTTTTTATCTAAGGAATGAAAACTGAATCTAATCTAGCCTAATTACAAACAAATCTGGGATGCCATTCCAGCATCAAAGAGCCTTAGCAAGTCTGATGATTTAAGAAGGGGAAAATCAAAAGGGGCTGAAGTATGAAATGAAGTTTGTGTTAGGGAGGGCACTCGACTGGTGTAGTCAGTCAATGCAAGTGTGTTAGCAACAGTACTAGGGAGGTGCAGTGGACAGCACATCTGCTTTGTAAGCAGACTTAGGTTCAAGTCTCAGCCTTGGCACGAAGTTTAATTCATTGCTTCAGTTTCTGTCCGTATCAAAGGCATTTAGGAAATACTGACATGAGTCATTTTCAGAAGAATGGAAAATTTGGGAGAAGCCAATCTCAATAAATATCTGTTTTGGGTTTCACAGAAATGTAGGAACATATGAGGCAAAACTGACTCAACAATTCATCTTAGAAGATGCTTTCAGATTAAGAGAGACCACTCACCAAAAATCAGACAGAACTATGCTACAACATTTACCTCAAAAGAAAGGTTGAAGAAAGGCAAATGTACATTTGTAGCACTTGTAGATTTGGAGAAAGCTAACAATAGTATTGACTGGAATACTCTTTTTTGAACTCAGAAGTAGTAAGAGTAAAATACAGGGAGTAAAGGATATCTACAACTTTTATAGGAACGCGACCACAGTTCATAGAGTTGAAGAGATTAAAAGGGACCAGCAGTTGGGAAGGGAATGAACAGGGCTATGATCTATCCCTGATGTTATCTAATCTGTACATTTAGCAAGTAGTAAAGAAAGCTAGGAGAAGTCAGGAAATTTTCAGGTTTGCTGATGAAATCCTAATTCTATCAGAGATACAAAGCACTTGGAAGAATGGAGTGGATAGTGTCTTGGAAAGAGCTAAGGTGAGAAAAACCTACAGTGGCTGCAAATTACATAAACAGAGCACACACTTGACTTTTTGAGACAGTCACTGAGATGATTAAACATGAAATGCATAACACTAGTACAAAGTAAATCAATCAGTTCAAAATAATTGATAGGATCACTTCCTAAAAATATGAACCTCACAAACGCAAAACAGTTGTCAGTATAGTAATAGTGAGCTACAATATTTCTATATAAATGTCCCCATTGTAAAGATCAGCCACAAACTTAAGAATGGAATTTAACACAACTCAGATGAGCTACAATTTGTCAAGATCCTGCATAGGTGTTGCACAAGTGTTAGCTGGTCCCAGACTGAAAATTTTGGGTGGCATCCAACTACTTAGAGGCTGGTGTATGAACATACTGCAATCTCAGAAGCCATATAATCATTCGAAAAATGGCAAGATTAGATTTTTCTACTGATTGTGGACTGTAAGTATTAACAGTAAGATAGATTGGTTCAAATGGCTCTGAGCACTATGGGACTTAACATCTTAGGTCATCAGCCCCTAGAACGTAGAACTACTTAAACCTATCTAACCTAAGGACATCACACACATCCATGCCCGAGGCAGGATTCGAACCTGTGAGCGTAGCAGTCCCACGGTTCCTGACTGCAGCGCCTAGAACTGCACGGCCACCGTGGCCAGCTAAGATAGTTTACGAAATACGTGTTGGATTAGGAAATTAGAAAAATTTATGAAATCATTTTATGCATCCAGGTTGGGAATACCCCATTTATGTGAACAAGCACCATAATGGAAATTATGATGAATCATGCTAAAATCAAATTAAGGGCTCAGTCAGTCAGTGAATTATGTCATCTTGTGGATGAAAGCCACGTCAACAGGAGCATAACAGCAAAATCAGAATCCAACAAGCAAAGAAGAAAAATCTGCAATGGAAAATGTAACTGGTCACAGATTTAAATGTTAACTATCTCATAAGTTAATTAATTTCACAGAAATTAAAATACTTTATTGTAAAGTTGGAATGCCAGTGTTTCTAAAGAGTCATGTCACTGCATCCATAAATATATATTACCTCTCACATAAGGTGCACAAGTCTTACTGCAGTTAGAAGTTCAACAATTCAAATTTATATTCATCTCAGGAACTGTGATATAATTTCAGAAAAATTGGATAATTCATTCAAAAGAAAGAGCTTCCTGAGTTGAGCAAGTCAGTAACGTGTTGGTCCATTCCTGACCTTTATGCAAGCAGTTATTCGGCATGACTGTGATTGGCAGAGTTGCTGGATGTCCTCCTGAGGGACATCATGCCAAATTCTGTCAAACTGGTGCTTTAGATTGTCAAACACCCAAGCTGGTTAGAAGGCCCTTCCCATAATGCTCCAGATGTTCTCATTTAGTGAAAATCTGATGATGTTGCTGGACGAGATAGGGTTTGGTAAGCATGAAGACAAGCAGTAGAAACTCTTCCTATGTGCGGGTGGTCATTATATTGCTGAAATGTAAGCTCAGGATGGCTTACCTTGAAGGGCAACAAAATGGGGTGCAGAATTTTGTTGACATACTGCTGAGCTGTAAAGGTGATATGGATGAGAACCAAATGGGTCTGGCCATGAAATGAAGTGGCACAATGATAGCCTAAACCATCACCTGATTGCCAGGCCATATGGTGGATCACAGTCAGGTTGTTTTCCCACCACTGTCTGGGGCATATCTAGACATGTCTTTGGCCTGAAACCTCATTGACTGGAGGAGATTTGTCTTCAGTGATGAGCCCCGCTTCGAACTGAAACTGAATGACCAGAAAATACATATGTGGAGATGGTCTGGACAGCAGTGGCATGGAACTCACTTCAGTACAAGATTTTAGAAAGTCGTAGCTGTGTTGAAGTAACTGATTAATGCATTCAGGACCAGGACAATACTGAGTGACAAGGGGTGTACTCCTAAGTTGTTTTTGGGAGTGATTAGCATTACCAGGATTGGATGTGATGTCATGGGAAATCTGCTTTTGAACAAGGCTGGTGGGGTAATGACATTCAGTGAAGGCTGAGGTAAGAATGGTGGTGTACTGCTGTGAAGTGTCTGCATCTGAACTGACATGAGAACTGGTGTTATGACATGCCTTTGGTTCTCACCACTCACCTGACATTAATATAAATGAATTTCTTCAGTATCAGCATTTCTTCTCGGTAACTACGCCTTTCTTCACTCCCTTTTTTCTTTCTATATCTTTTATTTTCTGATATAATTCCCCCCCCCCCCTCCCTCCTCAACCACATCAAACCACTTAGCTTCCTGCTCTTGTTAACTCATACATGATATTTTGTCAGTAATCTGTCTTGCATATTGCCCTGTGTCTTCCACCTTTAAGCTCTCAGGTTTTCAGATCACGTCTGGTGCAGTCTCATCCCGTCTGGTAAGTTTAGTTTAGTTTGGTTATGTCATGATCCGTAGATCATCTTCCTGATAATTTTATTGATATGATGTGGAACAGGTCAGATTACAAGAAATATATACATACATGAATAGTGCTAATATTAATATTACTGACATTTTTAGTTCTACACGTGCAACTACCTTTAGAGGTTATAGTGTTTCCTGGTAAAACATGCTTTATAACTATGCAATTACAATTTTATTTATATACAGGGTGGTCCACTGATAGTGGCCAGGCCAAATATCTCACGAAATAAGCATCAAATGAAAAACTACAAAGAATGTAACTCGTCTAGCTTGAAGAGGGAAACCAGATGGCGCTATGGTTGGCCCGTTAGATGGCGCTGCCGTAAGTCAAACGGATATCAACTGCGTTTTTTTAAATAGGAACCCCCATTTTTTCTTACATATTAGTGTCGTATGTAAAGAAATATGAATGTTTTAGTTGGACCAATTTTTTCGTTTTGTGATAGATGGCACTGTAATAGTCACAAACGTATAATTACGTGGTATCATGTAACATTCCATCAGTGTGGACAGTATTTGCTTCATAATACATTACCCGTGTTAAAATGAACCGTTTACCAATTGCGGAAAAGGTTGATATCATGTTGATGTATGGCTATTGTGATCAAAATGCCCAACGGACATGTGTTATTTACACTGCTCGGTATCCTGGATGACATCATCCAAGTGTCCAGACCGTTCACCGGGTAGTTACGTTATTTAAGGAAACAGGAAGTGTTCAGCCACATGTGAAACGTCAACCATGACCTGCAACAAATGATGATGCAGAAGTAGATGTAGCTGCTGTCGCGGCTAATCCGCACATCAGTAGCAGACAAATTGCGCAATAATCGGGAATCTCAAAAATGTCGGTGTTGAGAATGCTACATCAACATCAATTGCACATGTACCATATTTCTATGCACCAGGAATTGCATGGCGATGACTTTGAATGGCGTGTACAGTTCTGCCACTGGGCACAAGAGAAATTATGGGACGATGACAGATTTTTTGCACCCATTCTATTTAGCGAAGAAGCGTCATTAACCAATGTAAACCGGCATAATACGCACTATTGGGCAACGGAAAATCCATGATGGCTGTAACAAGTGGAACATCAGTGACCTTGGCAGGTTAATGTATGGTGCAGCATTATGGGAGGAAGGATAATTGGCCCACATTTTATCAATGGCAATCATAATGGTGCAATGTATTTCCTGCATAATGTTCTACCGATGTTACTACAAGATGTTTCATTGCATGACAGAATGGTGATGTACTTCCAACATGACGGATGTCCGGCACATAGCTCGTGTGTGGTTGAAGTGATATTGAATAGCACATTTCATGACTGGTGGATTGGTCGTCGAAGCACCATACCATGGCCCACATGTTCACCGGATCTGACATCCCCAGATTTCTTTCTGTGGGGAAAGTTGCAGGATATTTGCTATCATGATCCACCGGCAACACCTGACAACATGCATCAGCGCATTGTAAATGCGTGTGCGAACGTTACAGAAGGCGAACTACTCGCTGTTGAGAGGAATGTCGTTACATGTATTGCCAAATGCATTGAGGTTGACGGACATCATTTTGAGCATTTATTACATTAATGTGGTATTTATAGGTGATCACACTGTAACAGCATGCGTTCTCAGAAATGAAAAGTTCACAAAGGTACATGTATCACTTTGGAACAACCGAAATAAAATGTTCAAACGTTCCTATGTTCTGTATTTTAATTTAAAAAACCTACCTGTTACCAACTGTTCATCTAAAATTGTGAGACATATGTTTGTGACTATTACAGCGCCATCAATCACAAAGCGAAAAAAGTGGTCCAACTAAAACATTCATATTTCTTTACGCACTATACGATTATCAAATAAAAAATTGGGGTTCCTATTTAAAAAAACGCAGTTGATATACGTTTGGCCTATGTCAGCGCCATCTAGCGGGCCAACCATAGCGCCATCTGGTTTCCCCCTTCAAGCTTGACAAGTTTCGTTCTTTGTAGTTTTTTCGTTTGACGCTTATTTCGTGAGATATTTGGCCTGGTCACGATCAATGGACCACCCTGTATATATGAACTGATAACATCTGTGGCCTCTGAATAATAATAGAACAGGGGCAATTATGTTATATTTTGTATCTGTAAAGGATTAAGTACTGGATTTGTGAAATAACGTCTGTGTCAGAAAGATTTCATGACAATTAGCCATTGTATAAATAGCAGTGTAAGAATAATAATGTCGTTGTCATCTTCTTGGAGTCATGTAGAGAGGAGGAAACTGTGACGCTACGTTTAACGCATAGGTAGCTTTCATTTGTCAAGATTGTAAGCAGGACGCCATTAGGCGCTGATTATAATGAAAGGTGTGTGAACTTATTATTATTCAAGTTTCAAATATAGTTATTTAATGAGAACTCACATGGTATTATTAGAAAGCTTGCCTGGTATTTTACCAATTTACTTAAGACATTTTCAGCTGTTTTAGTAGTGTTTGTGGTGCAGAGCTGCGACATGGCAGAACGAACCGCCGCCATGGCACATTCAAATCTGATAATAAGGGCAATCATACCGCAATAAGTGGTCAGGTAAAAAGTGAATTTAAAATTATTTCTTACAGTAGTTCAAGTTGGAGTACAAAGCAGCAGATTTTACATTGAGTTTCACAGGTGGACAAGGGCTGCTAATATTGTAAATTTTAACAGTGTCAAAGTTAAGATACTTTCATGTTTCAAAAGGAAATCTTGCTATGCAAAAATTCTGGAGTGGTAAAAGTTACATAACAATCATTTTCTGGTTAATAATGATAGTCTCATGCTCTAGTGTTAGCAATGGTACTGATTAATAATTAATGTTGACGAAAAATCCACTGCAAGGTTTGAGGTACTTTAAGCATTGCGTATGGTAACTTCATTATTTTTTATAACAGAAATAATTTCAGAACCTTTTTATGATAGTTGTAGCTGAGATGGGTATGTTGTGCATTCTATTGAGTAACAGTAACAAAGCTGTTCATTTAATAAGAAGCCAGTTCCAGTATAATAATAGTTAATCTCATTTGTTCGCAAAAACATATTTTATCACATACAGTTAACCAAAGTAAACCAGTGGACAGAAAAAATATTGGAGTGCAAAACTGTCACCCAAAAGCGTGGTGCGAGAATGTGCAGTGGCCACAAGAGATATTAACTTTTTAAGGTATTTTCTTTAATTGTATATTGTTGTATGGATTATTCAGTGATAAATGTATGTATGTGTTGTATAATTTATGCCACATATTAATGAGTGTAAATAACTTTTTCACGAGAGAGAAAAAAAAAACACACCACTGTGAGCAAGACCATTGAGAAGATCCTGGCACTACTAAGAAACTGTAACAACTATGTAATCTGGGGACAGCTGAACCCCAAGTCAAATCAGTTCAAGGTAAGATGACAGTGTAGTTGTCCTATTTGTAGAAGCTCAACTCCAGTGAAGTGATCTCATATTGCTGGTGGTATGCACATGGTTTGTTAATAGTGTATATAACAGAACAAGGTTGAAAGCAGTTAATCATTTTCATTGTGTAGTGTAGTGCAGATAAACTATCATATTTTGTGTGCAAATTTCAATTTTCAAATCTGATAGGCATAGTATATTAGTTATCAGTTTCTGTGCGTAGCCACCACACTATCAATATGGATTCTGAAGCACAACAATTAGTAATGTCGATGTAGGAGCAGGAGCTTTAAGTAGCACCAGTAGCCTCTTTGAGGATATACAGTGCGAAAATATCGTGACAGCGGCACAAGAAGTAGTGCCACCGTCTACCAATGCTCAAGTAGAGGTACCTGAAGAAAGTGTACCACCACCAAAAGGGCATGAACCAGAGAGTGGTAATCTGCCTGGTGGGTATTCACTGCAAGCAGTATTAGAGCGCATGCTTGACTACCATGCAAAATTTGCGCACCAACAAAAGGAAAGAGACGAGGAAATTAAAAACTGCCTTGCCCAACAAGCTAAACGTGAATATCAGAAAACAGAACCTGACCAGCAACTTATGCAGTCACTAGAAATTATGCATAAGGAGACTGCCTATAAAGCAAAATTACGAATCACTACCTAAGGTCGTGCAGGAGCTGAGCGTACAGGTCAACAGACAACAGAAATAGGGGTTCTGGCAAACCAACTAGAAAAGCTCAAAATAGATTCTACACAACTGGTAGAACAGAGGTTAAATGAACAGACTACCAAGATCAAAACTGAATTCAACTCCTGGTTAGAGTAAAAAGATAGTGAGATAGACAAAAATATCGATTACAGGGTTCAAACAGCTATGGCAGAGAGAGACTCTGAATCACTCAATGCCGCAATAAGTAGTCAAGTACGAAATGAAATGCAAACTATCAGACAGATACTCAATGACGGCAAGTAAATATCAACAAGCGAATAACCAATTTAGAGAAAGGATTAGCACTGACGGCAGGCATGCTGAACATGAAGCGATTCGTCAACAGCCAATGTTTTTGGCAATGAACCGGCTTTTGTGCAACGCAACAATAGCAAATCTTTAGACGATAATGCAAAGAGCTGTAGCATCGGATCGGAGCATACAGCCTGTATGCAAGAAGCAAACAAGTACAACCCGAAAATATTGGTTGAAGAGAGCTTAATTAAAAATAGGCAGTTTCAAACATTTATAAAAAGCTTCAAAAATATCCTACCTAGTGTGTGGAACGAGGCACAAAAGATCCAATATGTAATGTCGTACATTCAGGGCAATGCAGCGCTGTCAGCTACGGAAGTAGTCAACAGCTGCATTACGTATGACCAGTTTTAAAAGGCATCCTTGTCTAAGTACTGGTCACTGTGCATACAAGAACAACTAAGAAAGGAAGTATATAATCCGGAACCGAACTCTGCCGTCTCAGGAACCTGAGGTGGTATTTCGAGAAATACATAAATAAGACATGTTACTGGGATGAACCAATCTCACCCAGATATATAATAAGGCTATTAAAATCTCACCTGCCCACCCATATCAACGAAAAGCTGATAGGCCTACACGTTCCTGAGAGCGAAATGGAACACTTCCTATCAGTTCTCGATTCCATGGACTTGATACAGGAAGACGCTAAGGCACCATTTGATCATGCCTGTAATATCGGGTCAGGATATAAGAATGATAGAAACAATAGTACGGTAATGGCAGGGGCAATAACAAACGACAAGAGTACGTACATAACGGCAATAACGGTAGGAGTCAGAATGGCTATGGTCAGCCGTCTAACAATAAAAAGTGTAGGTCCAGTGACAGGTATGACTCCGGACCAGCAGAGACCAATCGATGGAAAAATCCAAGAGGTCAATGGCATAACAATCACAACAATGGAAATTGCAACTGGAATCAAAATCACAGACCAAGCCCAGAGAGGCAATGTAGCGACCGTGGTGACAAAAACAGGCTGCCACCACAAAACACACCAATTATGCAGCCATGGCGACCGATGAACTAGAATGCACATATAGTTGGGATCACGGACACAAACCATCCAAGTACCTCACAGGCAAGCCATCCAACAAACTTGGCCACGATACGCTCTCCACGGCTGGCCGAGGGATGGAGTGGGAGCAACATGAACGATAACGATGTACCTGAAATTCATATGCTGCAACATAATGATGGGATCTGTATGGAGTAAGATCTCCTTACCAAACCACACGTGTGCTCTTAAGTAAATAATGAAAATGTGCAAGCTATAATAGAGACTAAGATCAATGATATTAAAGTGAACGTGATTATCGACACAGGTGCTTCAGTAAGTGTTATGAGTATGAAGTTGTTTAAAGCGCTCGGGAGAGGACGTAACATACCGACTTCCCCTGTTAATAATTGTAGGGCTTCTGGAGCCATTAGTGCACAGAGCCAAATAATTTAACACAAAGTGTGGGTGGAGATAAGTAAGGAGGGCGAACCATAGCGTGCTCGTTTCTCATTGTGAAAGGATTAAAGGTGGCCTGCACTCTGGGTGTGGATTTGCTATGAGAAAGGGATGCAATAGTTGGTCTTTCTTCGGGAAAACTGAGTATACTACATGAAGGTAGAAGAGTTGTATTATCTACGTTGAAATGAAAGGAAGTACTTGTATTGTGTTGCAATAGAATTAATATTAAATGTAGGAACCCTTGGGTACTACATTTAGATGATTATTAACCTGTAAAAGATCGCTATTATCCTAATGTTGAAAATCAAGATTTCGATACAAATGTAGAGGCATTCCAGACTAAAGTACAGCAATCTGAGATCTTGAGCAACACACAAAAACAGGAATTAATGCAGCTGCAGTTGGATTATGCAGGGGTATTTTCCGGTCGCCCAGGGATAGTAAAAAGGTACCACTATCACATTGAGGTGATACCCCATGAAACATATTGCTGTGCATCATACTCCATCCCTTGGTCGAAGAGGGAAGTAGTGGCTAAAGAAATCAGGAAAATGTTGGAGTGGAGTAACATAGAGCCATCCCGTCCTTCGGTAGTGGTAGCAAAAGCCGATGGAAAGGTCCATTTAGTATTAAATGCTTGGGATATAAATGAAATCATCGTGCCTGTCAGAACCAGTCCCTAAAATTTAGATGGCTGATCCAGAAGTTCCATGGGGTGCAATATTTGACCTCGGTCAACCTGAAAAGTTCGTTCTGGTGGATCCCACTCACACCTGAGTAAAGGAAGTTCACAGCATTTATATTTGGAGGAAAGAGTTACCAATTTAAGGTACTCCCCTTTGGGCTAAATGTAAGTGCTGGTATTTATTACTGCTCTTGACACAGTACTGGGTCCGGATCTGCTAGAAAAAATCACAGTATACATTGACAATCTGGCAATCGCTACTGCTACTTGGGGCAAACATATGGAATTGCTGCATAGAGTTTTGGAGAAATTCCAACAAGCAAGTGTGACAGCAAATTTGGAAAAGTCCAAGTTTGGACGTAACAAAATTGAATTCCTAGGTCATCTTATCATGCCACTTGGTATTAGCCCAGACAACAAGAAACTTGATGTGATGCACCAATTTCCAAGTCCGCGGATTAAGAGACAACTAAAAACATTCATATGGCTTATGTCCTTTTTCTGAAGATTTATACCTAACCAATTGCTGAATGAGGAATCATTATTAAATCTTCTGAGAAATAATGTGCAATGGGTTTGGTCTGACAGGTGTCAGCAAGCTTTTGAAGTGATCAAAACCACATTGGTGAATGCGAATGTTTTGCAGCACCCGGATTTGTCGCAAAATTTGTCTCGCTACGGACTGTTGTTCATATGTCCTGGGAGCGTGCCTGTTTCAATGGGGAGAAGACAACAACCCAAAAACAATAAAAATAATCAGATTCACCAGCTGCACAGTAGTCCTTCGGTAGTGGTAGCAAAATCCGATGGAAAGGTCCATTTAGTATTAAATGCTTGGGATACAAATGAAATCATCGTGCCTGTCAGAACCAGTCCCAGTGAGAGAGCCTACTCAGCAACTGAACTTGAGGCGCTCACTGTTGTCTGGGCCGTAAGAAAGTTTAATTATTATTTATACGGCAAAGAAATTAA
Organism: Schistocerca nitens; assembly: GCF_023898315.1. Taxonomy (NCBI): domain Eukaryota; kingdom Metazoa; phylum Arthropoda; class Insecta; order Orthoptera; family Acrididae; genus Schistocerca; species Schistocerca nitens. Next base: position 702,116,318 of record NC_064617.1, on the reverse strand, counting down.
GGTATATAGTGACCACCAAGCACTACGTTTTCTGATGTCATGCAAGCTATTCCACACTCAACGTAGGAGATGGAGGCTTACATTGCAAGAATACAGAATAAAAATCATGTACATCAAGGGACAAGATAACATTGTAGAGGATGCTCTGTTGCAACTTCCGGTAGGTTTACCGGAATTGGCAGATATCCTAGAACAATCTGAATACTATAAAATACTTTCAGTACAAGACAACACTTACAGAAGGGATTTTCTGTGCACATGTCAAAAAATGTCGGAACTGCAAAGGATGGATCCAATGTGGGCAGAGGCCATTAGTAAAATTGAAACCTATGTCGTCTTTAGAGATCAGCGAAGTTTTAGAATTGTAAACAATATTTTGTGCCACAAAATAAATGCAACAAAAGACTGCTGGTCAGTGTGCGTAACACATCAGTCAATTAAAATAATAGTATGGCACACGCACTTTGCATGGAGCCATGTGGGGATTGGGAAGTGTGTAAAACTAATCGCAACTTCCAGAGGATGAGACGCCAAATCTAAACAATAGTCAGAACTTGCACAATATGCCAAAAAGCAAAACACCAGAATAAATCAACAAATTAGTATCTATAGACATAGCCGGTCCCTATCCCATGGCTAGGGGAGGCATTAAATATATACTGGCTGTATATGATATTTTTTCCAAGTACCTAGCAATATTTTGCATGAAATCATCCACTGCCAAAGGCATAGTCAGACGGATCGATCAGGAGTATTTGCCCCAAGTGGGGAAACCTGAAGCTATAATAACTGATAATGCTTCTTATTTTGCTGGACACACTTGGAAAAATTATCTAAACGAATGAGCCATACAGCATATTCTTGTATCACGATTTCACCCAGAGGCAAGTTTAGTTGAGACAACATTTAGAGAATTAAACAAGTTCCTCAGAATTTATAACAGACATACAAAATGTGTTGTTGTTGTGATCTTCAGTCCTCAGACTGGTTTGATGCAGCTCTCCGTGCTACTCTATCCTGCACAAGCCTCTTTATCTCCCAGTACCTACTGCAGCCTACATCCTTCTGAATCTGCTTAGTGTATTCATCTCTTGGTCTCCCTCTACGATTTTTACCCTCCACGCTGTCCTCCAGTACTAAATTTGTGATCCCTTGATGCCTCAGAACATGTCCTACCAACCGATCCCTTCTTCTAGTCAAGTTGTGCCACAAACTCCTCTTCTTCCCAATTCTATTCAATACCTCCTCATTAGTTATGTGATCTACCCATCTAATCTTCAGCATTCTTCTGTAGCACCACATTTTGAAAGCTTCTATTCTTTTCTTCTCTAAACTATTTATCGTCCATGATTCACTTCCATACATGGCTACACTCCATACAAATACTTTCAGAAACGACTTCCTGACACTTAAATCAATACTCGATGTTAGCAAATTTCTCTTCTTCAGAAACACTTTCCTTGCCATTGCCAGTCTACATTTTATATCCTCTCTACTTCGACCATCATCAGTTATTTTGCTCCCCAAATAGCAAAACTCCTTTACTACTTTTAGTGTCTCATTTCCTAATCTAATTCCCACAGCATCACCCGACTTAATTCGACTACACTCCATTATCCCCGTTTTGCTTTTGTTGATGTTCATCTTATATCCTCCTTTCAAGACACTGTCCATTCCATTCAACTGCTCTTCCAAGTCCTTTGCTGTCTCTGACAGAATTACAACGTCATCGGCGAACCTCAAGGTTTTTATTTCTTCTCCATGGATTTTTATACCTACTCCGAACTTTTCTTTCGTTTCCTTTACTGCTTGCTCAATATACAGATTGAATAGCATCAGGGAGAAGCTACAACCCTGTCTCACTACCTTCCCAACCACTGCTTCCCTTTCATGTCCCTCAACTCTTATAACTGCCATCTGCTTTCTGTACAAATTGTAAATAGCCTTTCGCTCCCTATATTTTACCCCTGCCACCTTCAGAATTTGAAAGACAGTATTCCAGTAAACATTGTCAAAAGATTTCTCTAAGTCTACAAATGCTAGAAACGTAGGTTTGCCTTTCCTTAATCTAGCTTCTAAGATAAGTCGTAGGGTCAGTATTGCCTCACGTGTTCCAACATTTCTACGGAATCCAAACTGATCTTCCCCGAGATTGGCTTCTACCAGTTTTTCCATTTGTCTGTAAAGAATTCGTGTTAGTATTTTGCAGCTGTGACTTATTAAACTGATAGTTCGGTAATTTTTACATCTGTCAACACCTGCTCTCTTTGGGATTGGAATTATTATATTCTTCTTGAAGTCTGAGGGAATTTCGCCTGTCTCATACATTTTGCTCACCAGATGGTAGAGTTTTGTCAGGACTGGCTCTCCCAAGGCTGTCAGTAGTTCTAAAGGAATGTTGTCTACTCCCGGGGCCTTGTTTCGACTTAGGTCTTTCAGTGCTCTGTCAAACTCTTCACGCAGTATCATATCTCCTATTCATTTACATCTACCTCCTCTTCCATTTCCATAATATAGTCCTCAAGAACAACGCCCCTGTATAGATCCTCTATGTACTCCTTCCACCTTTCTGCTTTCCCTTCTTTGCTTAGAACTGGGTTTCCATCTGAACTCTTGATATTCATGCAAGTGGTTCTCTTTTCTCCAAAGCTCTCTTTAATTATCCTGTAGGCAGTATCTATCTTACCCCTCATGAGATAAGCCTCTACATCCTTACATTTGTCCTCTAGCCATCCCTGCTTAGCCATTTTGCACTTCCTGTCGATATCATTTTTGAGACATTTGTATTCCTTTTTACCTGCTTCAGTTGCTGCATTTTTGTATTTTCTCCTTTCATCAATTAAATCCAGTATCTCTTCTGTTGCCCAAGGATTTCTAGTAGCCCTCGTCTTTTTACCTACTTGATCCTCTGCTGCCTTCACTATTTCATTCCTCAAAGCTACCAATTCTTCTTCTACTGTATTTCTTTCCCCAATCCCTGTCAATTGTTCCCTTATGCTCTCCATGAAACTCTGTACAACCTCTGGTTCTTTCAGTTTATCCAGGTCCCATCTCCTTAAATTCCCACCTTTTTACAGTTTCTTCAGTTTTAATCTACCGTTCATAACCAATAGATTGTGGTCAGAGTCCACATCTGCCCCTGGAAATGTCTTACAATTTAAAATCTGGTTCCTAAATCTCTGTCTTACCATTATATAATCTATCTGAAACCTTTTAGTATCTCCAGGGTTCTTCCATGTATATAACCTTCTTTCATGATTCTTGAACCAAGTGTTAGCTATGATTAAGTTATGCTCTGTGCAAAATTCTACCAGGCGGCTTCTTCTTTCATTTCTTAGCCTCAATCCATATCCACCTACTACGTTTCCTTCTCTCCCTTTTCCTACTACCGAATTCCGGTCACCCATGACTATTAAATTTTCATCTCCCTTCACTACCTGAATAATTTCTTTTATCTCATCATACATTTCATCAACTTCATCATCCGCAGAGCTAGTTGGTTCCTACTACTGTAGTAGGTGCGGGCTTTGTGTCTATCATGGCCACAATAATGCGTTCACTATGCTGTTTGTAGTAGCTTACCCGCACTCCTATTAACATTATGTGATTGCCTTATCATTTTAAATCATTAATTAATCGAGCAGTCGCTCGGCAACAGCTACAGTTAGCAAATAATGTTGCGAAAATGTAAAAGGTGAACGACCTGTGATGTAACTTGTTTATTGTCGAAGCGCCGTCAGAGATACTGTGAGTTATTGACTTTGAAAACCGCGGCGCGAAAAACGGACAGAAGAAGAACACTTTTTTACACTTTTTTTTTTGAGGTACGAGATATTCTCGATGAACAGTTACTCGTTCTTCTCTTGTCTCTTGTAACTTGTGTCGGTCGCGCATGTCTTGCCGCCGTATTATTATTGTTAAAAGTAATATTGTTCTAGTGTAAAGTAAATGTGTAATACTAAAAGTGCCTAGCAGCAGATTTATTGTGCGACGTGTATGTGAAAACGTCAAAGGAATTGTTTTTCATTAAGAGAAGTGCCAGTCAAAACGGCATCCATGTTAAATCCGTCATTGCAGTGTAAGTTCGTCTATTAACTGCCATAAATTCAGAGTTAAATGGAACTGGTGTATGGACTATTCATTTACTATAGAATCTATGTCTCACTTCTTCATGAAATTATTTAATTTTCTTTATATTTCTGCCAAATAGAGAGTTCACAGTCACGAATTCTTTCGTCGAGTTCGGACGGAAGTTGCATGTGGCGAAATATTTTCTCCGCACCATATTCTACTGGTAAATGCAAGATAAACTACGGTCCCTTAGGAAATTTATGTTGAGCTATCTAAAAATAATTATATTTTGAATAGGCATTTACTCTCCTCTGCAATGCAACTTCCGACTGATCAGACGATCCAACAAGAAACAGCCGCACACGGTCGGCGTTCGCAAATATGTTTCCACCGCTGATTATAGCTATATGTTACAGCACAAAAGTAACATAGTGTTATAATTAGCGACTACGAATGGGGACATTTATAACTGTATGTTTATGTATACACATTACGTAAACATATCGTTATAGTGTCTATCATGGCCACAATAATGCGTTCACTATGCTGTTTGTAGTAGCTTACCCGCACTCCTATTTTTTTTATTCATTATTAAACCTACTTCTGCATTACCCCTATTTGATTTTGTATTTATAACCCTGTATTCACCTGACCAAAAGTCTTGTTCCTCCTGCCACTGAACTTCACTAATTACCACTATATCTAACTTTAATCTATCCATTTCCCTTTTTAAATTTTCTAACCTACCTGCCCGATTAAGGGATCTGACTTTCCACGCTCCGATCTGTAGAACGCCAGTTTTCTTTCCCCTGATAACAATGTCCTCTTGAGTAGTCCCCGCCCAGAGATCCGAATGGGGGACTATTTTACCTCCGGAATATTTTACCCAAGAGGACGCCATCATCATTTAATCATACAATAAAGCTGCATGCCCTCGGGAAATATTACGGCTGTAGTTTCCCCTGGCTTTCAGCCGTTCGCAGCAGGGCAATTCCACAGTTACGGGTGTTACATGTACACACCTTAAAATCAGGAAAAATAATGTAAGGAAAAATATTTATTGAATTTAATATTGAAAACTTTTAAGGCTTACATTATATTTCATCTTAGAAATGTTCATACTGGAATTGTTTTATTGTTCTCCTGGCTATTAATCAAAAAAGTATTGTTACGGGTGTTACCAAAAGTAGACCTGGCCCCTGTTACGAGTTAGGGAATTCTCTAATTTCTGCAAACTTGATGAAGCTTTTATTCTTGTAAAACACCTGTTAAGAGGTATTGCCCCAAATTTTATTTTGAAATATAAATTTTTATTTTTTTGGACATCATAACTTAGTATATATATATTTTTTGCTGTTATGGGTGTTACATTAAATGTTACGGGTGTTACATAGATGCATCAGATTTGATTCTTGGAGGAATAAATTTACCTCTTACAATTGCATAAAAAGAAAAGAAGTATTGTAGTTTATTTGGACTAAAAGTATGTACTTAAGGAAACATATTTGAAGGATAAAGCAATTTATTACACAAAAAATTTTGTTACAATTTTATAGTACAACTAGGCCAAGATATTGTTACTTACTTAACATTTACCTCATTTCGTAGGCCTAATAAATTTATGACAAAAATGTTTTCTTATTATTGATTGATTTAAAAACTTCATTTAATAATCTTTTTCCACAACATGCAGCTCAAAATTGAACTCTTAGTACAAACGGTTACCTTGTTGTTTGATTTCTGGTGTTGTTACCTTAGATAGTACTTGACTGAATTTCAGAAAACAAACATCAGTTTCATCTAGTTTAAAAAGTGTTTTACCTTTTCCTACTGACTTCAGAAACATTATTTTCACATCCTCCTCTTCATCAACCTCACTCTGGCAGAATCCCAAATTTTAAATCAGACTTTTCAATTTTATTAGTTAGGTTTAACTCAGAAGCATTTCCAATATTGTCTTGTGATTCAGATAGTGAAACAGTCTCCTGATCAGAATCATCAGAACTGCACACTTCATAGAAGTTTATGCATCTTTTGCATGTAATGTTTTAACTTTGGCCTCCTCAGTGCTAAATACTGACACCCTTGTCATTAATGACTCTGCTGTTTTTGAAACCAGCAAATCAGTTGTGTTACAAGGCCGAAAGTGATGGCAGCCCTGGATTTGAGGAATTGCTTGTAAATTTTTCCACCTTTCATCCAAAATAGGAATGTTTGGAGGGCAGCGTGGAGGGTAAAAATCATAGAGGGAGACCAAGAGATGAATACACTAAGCAGATTCAGAAGGATGTGGGTCGCAGTAAGTACTGGGAGATGAAGAAGCTTGCACAGGATAGGGTAGCATGGAGAGCTGCATTCAAACCAGTCTCAGGACTGAAGACCACAACAACAACAGGAATGTTATGCTCCACTGTTATCTTATCAACCCATAGTACCTTAATTTTAGAAAAGCTCATCAGAGTGTAGTCATAAACGTCAATTGCGTTGTTAATAATAACTTTCCTAGATCTAACAGCTGTCCACACGCTCCTCTTCAGTGCACCTCCAATGCCATCCATGGCTCCTTTACCATGTGAACTGGCAACAAAATTCCACTCAACTGTCAATCCGAAGTCTCTCTCAAAATAACATAGATTGGACAAAGTATATTTATTTTTGAACTGCCCAGCACAGTTGTTAGAAAATATAAAAACTCTTAACTTTAGGAAACGCTTTTTTAATGTCCGTTTAACAGTTTTAAGAGAAGTCCACACAAAATATTTTGTGTGTGAAAGGTCATTACTGATGACTGCATAGGACCTGACTTCATGGTTTGCAAACTAAATGCAGAAAGTGCACCCTGTACCTCTTCTTGTGAAATTAGAGCATAATTCTCTGCAAAGTCCATTTGAAGAACACATTCTTCAGCGTCAAGGCTGTTTTTTCTTTCCTTTGATGAAATCACTCTGCTTTATCTTCACGTAGCAATGTTTTTTAAACTGCGGCAATTTGTCAACCAGGCATCATCGCAGCTCCCTGAATGTTCACTAAGACGAGGACGATGTTTCGCATCATTTTCCCATTGCTGCCAGACAATCTTTTTAGTTACGTCAAAGCCTTCGGGGATAAATTTGCTCAATTTAATTTGACATTCCTGGCATGACCCAAAAACACAGTCTTCGTTCTGTGAATTACAACATAATTCGTTCAATAATTCCTTGTGATTGCTTGGAACAGCTTTGCTCAAAGACTCAAGTATGCTTATGAAATTGTAGGCTCTTATGAATGACTAGAATTTGCCTCAATAAGCAGTTTACTGGGCCTATATAAAATTTAAAATTGAGGTTAGCAATATTGTTGTCCTTGGGAAAGTTAGAATGGAAAACATAAACTATATGTAATCTAAAGAATTTTGGGCTTAATTAACTTTTTAGGAGAACATCAGTTGATTCAGGTTAATGCCCCAATTAACTTTTAAAATGTAGGTGCAGTGCTTAAACAAGTGTATGCAGAGGAATAAAAATTTTTGTTTTCAAGCTTAAAACTGTTTTCATATGTAATAGACATAGTTAAAAAACTTTTTCCATTCATAATAATACCTTTTGGTTATAATTTAAATTTAGGGCCTAGGCCTACTAAAGATGAAGGTGGCATTAAACCTTCCAATTCAAGTTACGGGTGTTACGCATGTGTTAAGTAACACCCGAAACAAAAATTAGTAACACCCGTAACAGCTCTAAGAGTGTTAAATAAGACTTCAAAATGCCATGTAATGGTATGATATTGTGAAACATGTGCATAACCTCACTTTTACAGAAAGGTATTGTACAGAACAAATTTACTAGATTACAAATTAAACTTTTGTATCTTTTTTGTTACGGGTGTTACAAGCTGCACATATATTATAAAACTAACAAAATAAAGAAATGCAATTAGCTTAGCTCAACAAAACGAATTATTGTGAGCTATAACAATGTTGACTTCAATATTCTTTGCAACAATAGAACAATCAGCCACAGATAACACAACTAATACTCATCTGGAAATAGCATAAAACATACCTCTCTGTGGTGCCATAGAGTAGTGCACTTTAAACACTTAGTGAAGGTAGAAATTTAATTTTTTCATAGTCATGATTATTTTGCAATGAACAAATGTACTTTTAACTTGGCATTTTTAAGATTATATTTGAAATATTGTCATTTTAATTTTTTTGTCACAAAGTCTCTTTAACATGGAATGACCCAGCACCAAAACAGCAGGGCCGTTTTGGTTAGTGTTACAGGGCCAGATCAGTCAATCATCCAGACTGTTGCCCCTGCAACTACTGAAAAGGCTGCTGCCCCTCTTCAGGAACCACACGTTTGTCTGGCCTCTCAACAGATACCCCTCTGTTATGGTTGCACCTACGGTACGGCTATCTGTATCACCGAGGCACACAAGCCTCCCCACCAACGGCAAGGTCCATGGTTCATGGGGGGACATACAAAATGGCCAGAGCCAATTCCCAAGTTTGTAGAAATCCACAATTTAACATATAAAATGGCCAGAGCCAATTCCCAAGTTTGTAGAAATCCACAATTTAACACCACACTCCACTACAGGGTATCCACCAGTAGAGATATTAAAAGAAAATGATGAAACACACAATGAACGGCTTTTGTCTTTACAGAGACTACCTGCCACCTTTGAAACAAGAGAAGAAAAAATAAGAAAAGTATGGGACAACTTAACCAGCTGTGCCGCAAAAAGAAAGAAGAAGTATGACCAAGGCATAATGAACAAACAAAAATTCAATGTGGGAGACCTAGTGCTCACCCATAGCCATCAAAAGTCCTCAGCCACCCAAAAACAAAATAGCAAGTGGCAACTGGTATATTTAGGGCCCTTTAAATTAATTAAAGTGCTGCATGAATGTAGCTATTTTAAGTTTGTTTAGTTATAAGAATGAATTTATATGGTTGTTTTTTTTTATTTTTTTTATTTTTATTTTTTTTTTTTTTTTTTTGAGGACAGCAAAACATTTCATAATTAATAATTACACGAAGTTAAAATCAATCAAATGTGCAGTAATGTGTCTTTTAGGGATTTACTTACAGACAATTACTGTATGTAAACCACTATCAGCTCTTCAAGCTATAAACAATATTTCGTATGCAAATAATTAAATAATTTATTGAATCAATTTATTTATTGTGTACATGTGTAGTTAGTAAGGAAATTTCATGAATTACTATAGTAAATATAATTGTGTTAGTATTAAGAACCCTGAGATAGTCTTTATAAATCGAGAGTGACCATGTAGCACACAACAATAATGTATAGCCATGAGGTTACCAATAGTGATATGAGCACGACACTGGAGCCAATTTAATTACAGACGAACCCCATTTCAAGCAACATACACTCTGTATGTGATATAGCTTCAATTGGAGCCCACGTAATTGGTACACGTACCATTGACTAGCTGGGTTAAAACCAAACTCTCTCCACACAGAAGATACTGGGCAGACCGGCAAAACGAAGGCTTACTGAACAATAAACACCATTAACCAAGTGCATTCCTTCCACAGCTCATAACCTGTACTGATAAAGGCAATACATTGTTGTGGAATATTTGTTTCATGTATTTGACTGAGTTCCATACGCAGAAGCTTGCTGGAATCCTGTGCCACCAGTGTGCGATTATAGGCAACACGACGCCGTAGCTGCAGCTTCTGCGCGAGGCGCAACCACGCAGGCGCCACATCCCACCGCGCCGCTGCTGTTATGACGCACGGGACATCGACCCCGGCGGGCGTAGCCGACGCCACGCAACAATTACTTCACTTTGCATGTTGAATCCGCCATTGTCGACGTTCAGTTGGGCATTTTTAACTACGTTTTCTAAAGACGTAAATACGCGAAAGGCAATTTCTTATGTGCTATATGTAAATTCAGAACATTTACAGTATATATCTCTATCACATTAGTGAAACAAATTGAAATGAATAATGTATTATGATGGAACTTTTATAGCGAACAATCTTAAAATCAAGTCATTTTGTGACTGTAAAACTATTTAATGAGTGACTTTTATGTTGCACAAAACACAAACTCAAACGTTATCACTGATACAGTAAAGTGTATAAGGTGCAATTTGACAAAAGGACTAAAGTTTCAACATTTCGTAACAAATAATTTTCTTGTGTGACACTTATTTATGAACATCTGACACATATCAGACTTATTTGTATGAAACGATCAGACTGCTTTTAATTACAAACCACGCAGGATGACCATGGCTCCGTTTTTCCAGGTTTCCTGTCCGCACAGAGCCCAAATGGGGGAGCCTAAAAGCTATAATGACCCTGGGAGTAGGTTGAGGTCACCTCACAAAGTGTTAGAGAACATAAACAGTGTAAATGAAACTATTGTACACACGAGTGGACAAAGTGAATGGTAAATGTTCCCAAAATAAAGTGACAAACAATACTGCCGAACATTTCTAAACGTTAGTCAAATGCTGCCAGGGGGCATTATAATGTTTCCTGGTAAAACATGCTTTGTAACAATGCAATTGCAATTTTATTTATATATATGTGAACTGATTACGTCTGTGGACTCTGAATAATAATAGAATAGAAACAATTATATTTTGTATTTGTAAAGGATTAAGTACTGGATTTGTGAAATAATATCTGTGTCGACGAGTTCTGAAACTTCCACAGGAAAGAATTAGTAAAGAAAAACTCAGAGATTTCATGACAGTCAGTCATTGTATAAATAGCAGTGTAAGAATAACAATGTCGTCGTTGTTGTCGTTGTTGTCACGTAGAGAGGAGGAACCTGTGACGCTATGTTTAATGCATAGTTAGCTTTCACTTGATTTTACCAATTTATTTAAGACATTTTCAGCTTTTTAAGTAGTGTTCGTGGTGCAGAGCTGCGACACGGCGAAACGGGCTGCCGCCGCGCCAGATTCAAATCTGATAAAAAGGGCAATCATACCGCAATAAGCGGTCAGGTAAAAAGTGAATTTAAAATTATGTCTTACAGTACAAAGCAGCAGATTTTACGTTGTGTTTCACAGGTGGATGAGGGCTGCTAATATTGTAAATGTTAACAGTGTCAAAGTTAAAATACTTTCAAGTTTCAAAAGGAAATCTTGCTATGTCAAAATTCTGGAGTGGTAAAAGTTATAGAAAAATCATTTTATGATTAATAATGATAGTCTTATGCTCTAGTGTTAGCCGTGGTACAGATTAATAATTAATGTTGACGAAAAATCCACTGCAAGGTTTGAGGTTCTTTAAGCATTGCGTCCAGTAACTTCAATATTTTTGATAACAGAAATAATTTCGGAACATTTTTATGATAATTGTAGCCGAGATGGATATGTTGTGCATTCTATTGAGTTACAGTTACAAAACTGTTCATTTAATAAGAAGCCAGTTCCAATATTATAATAATTGATCTCATTTGTTCGCAAAACATATTTTAGCACATACAATTAACCAAAGTAAACCAGTATACAGCAGTAATATAGGAGCGTGAAAAGGTACCATTCTGAAACAGAAACTCGTCCATGGACTAGTTGTCCAAAAGATATGATTTTAAGCTAGATTTAAAACTTGATCTGCTACCTGTCGGACACTTTATGTTGTTGGGCAAATGATCAAAGATTTTTGTTGCTGGATAATGTACTTCTTTCTGAGCAACTGACAGCTTCAATAACATATAGGAAAGGTCGTTTTTCCATCTAGTGTTGTACCTCTGAACATCACTGTTCTTCCCAAATTAAGATGGATTATTTGTAACGAATTTCATTAGCGAATATATGTACTCTGATGGTAGGCCTACAGTTAAAATACCTAACTTCTTGAAAAGGTGCCTACATGACGTCCTTGGGTGAACACCACTAATTATTCTCACTGCTCTCTTTTGTGCAATCAATACTTTACGTCTAAGTGGTAAGTTACCCTAGAGAACTATTCCATAAGACATTATTGAGTGGAAATATGCAAAATACATTAGGAGGCTGATCTGTTTATTTCCAAGACTAGCGATTATACGAAGAGCGAAAGAAGCTGATCTTAGTTGTTTGAGAAGCTCAGTAATATGCTTCTTTCAGTTCAAGTTGTCATCAATGTAAACACCCAAAAAATTGTGGAAATCTACCCTGTTAACTGAGCCCTGTTCATATGCTACATCAATTGTTGGTATGATTCTATTCGGCGTACAGAACTGGATACAGTGAGTTTTTTTTCAAAATTAAAGGGAGAGTCCATTTTCTGAGAACCATTTAATAATTCTTTGAAAGTCATCCTTAACAGTGTCTTCAGCTGCTTTTTCTGGAATGGGATTTATAACACTCGTGTAATCTGCAAAAAGTACTAGTTCCGCTCCCTCAACGTTAAGTAGGAGGTCATTCACATGAATAAGGAACAGCAGAGGACCTAAATTTGAACCCTGTAGGAATCCCTTTGTGATAACTCCCCATTCACTAGAATTTACCACCCTCCCAACATTGTTTGTGCTACTCAGCACAACTTTTTGCTTTTTCTGTTCATTAAGTATGATTCAAACCAGCTGTGTGTATAGCCTTCAATTCCATAAAACCTGAATTTTTCTAAGAGTGTGACATGATCCACACAGTCAAATGCCTTGGAGAGATCACAAAAAATACCAACTGGCGACAATTTGTTATTTAGGGCTTGTACTATTTGATGGGTAAATGTGTAGATAGAATTCTCAGTCGAGTAACCCTTCCAGAATTCGAACCGTGACATGTTGAGTAAATTATTTTCACTTAAATGTGAGACTACTCTTGAATACATAACTTTTTCAAATATTTTAGAAAATGAAGTCAGCAATGAGATTGGTCTATAATTATTTAAGTCACTCTTGTCCCCTTTCTTATGAAGAGGTTTGACAATTGTGTATTTCAATGTCTGGAAAAATTCCCTGTGCCTGCGAAGCATTACATATATCGCTAAGGACTCCACTTATTAAATTAGAACAACACTTCAAAATTGAGACTCATCAACATAGCATGAGCTCTTGTTTTTCAGTATATTTATAATTCCCTTTATTTCAGTGGGGGATATTGGTGCTATTTCTAAAGGCCTAAAGTCCTGGGGAATGACATTGTTAACATATTTTTTTGCTTCTTCAACTGCGCCCTTTAACCCTGTTTTTGCTGCTACATTCAGAAAGTGATTGTTAAAAATACTTGCATCTTGTGAATTATCACTCACAACATCATCATTTAGTTTTATTGCCATGGTATGCTGTGCACTGTCAGGCTGCTCCATCTCCTGTTTGACAATATTCCATATAGTTTTAATCTTATTATCCACATTAATTTTCTGTCAGAACACACAAGCTTCTCAACTTCTTAATGACTTTCCTTAAAGTATTACAGTATCTTTTGGAGTAAGCAAGTAACGTCAGATCCTGATTTATTCTGGCCTGTCCATATATTTCCCTCTTCCTCTTACGTGATATCTTAATTCCCTTAGTAATCAATGGCTTACTTGACTTTGTGATGGCTTTTTGGATAATGTTTCATGAAAGCAACTCTCAAATACTGAGACAAATTTTTGGTGGAATAAATTGAATTTGGCATCAGCATCATTTTCTGTGTATACTTCATCCCATTCTACCTCTTCTAGGCTGCACTGTATCCTGTTCACTTTAATAAGCCTCCCTGCCTTGTATGAACCTGCCTGAATCCATAAACTGTGCATCATGATCAGATAGCCCATTAACGACTGGGTATACCTTCTTGAGCACTGTCTATGAAAATGTTATCGATAAGTGACCTACTAACCTCAATCTACTACCACCAAGCCTAATTTAAAGAGCTGACAATGAAGCTGCTATTCAAATGTCAGTATTAGAAGTTTTCATTGAACACACAATACAGGGTGATTCAAAAAGAATACCACAACTTTAAAAATGTGTATTTAATGAAAGAAACATAATATAACCTTCTGTTATACATCATTACAAAGAGTATTTAAAAAGGTTTTTTTTTCACTCAAAAACAAGTTCAGAGATGTTCAATATGGCCCCCTCCAGACACTCGAGCAATATCAACCCGATACTCCAACTCGTTCCACACTCTCTGTAGCATATCAGGCGTAACAGTTTGGATAGCTGCTGTTATTTCTCGTTTCAAATCATCAATGGTGGCTGGGAGAGGTGGCCGAAACACCATATCCTTAACATACCCCCATAAGAAAAAATCGCAGGGGGTAAGATCAGGGCTTCTTGGAGGCCAGTGATGAAGTGCTCTGTCACGGGCTGCCTGGCGGCCGATGTGGTGGCGCTCCATCCTGCTGAAATATGAATTGTTGTGCTTCTTGTTCGAGCTAAGGGAACAGCCAATTCTCTAACATCTCCAGATACTGTAGTCCAGTTAAGGGACCAAAAACTTTATTGGCTGAAATGGCACAGAAAACGTTCACCTTTGGCTGAAATGGCACAGAAAACGTTCACCTTAGGCGAGTCACGTTCATACTGAGTTGTTTCCCGCGGATTCTCAGTGCCCCATATACAGACATTGTGACGGTTGACTTTCCCGTTAGTGTGGAAAGTTGCTTCATCACTAAACACAAATCTTTGAAACGAAAGATTCATCTGTTTCCATTTGAGCAAGGATAAAATCACAGAAATCGATTTTTTAATCTTATCAGCTGCAGACAGTGCTTGAACCAATTTCAGACGATAAGGTTTCATAACTAACCTGTTTCGTAGGACTCTCCATACAGTTGATTGTGGAATTTGCAGCTCTCTAGTAGCTCTGCGAGTCGATTTTCCTGGGCTGCGAACAAATGCTTGCTGGATGCGTGTTACATTTTCATCACTCGTTCTCGGCCATCCAGAACTTTTCCCTTTGCACAAACACCCATTCTCTGTAAACTGTTTATACCAACGTTTAATACATCACCTATCAGGAGGTTTAACACCATACTTCATTCGAAATGCACGCTGAACAACTGTCGTCGATTCACTTCTGCCGTACTCAATAACACAAAAAGCTTTCTGTTGAGCGGTCGCCATCTTAGCATCAACTGACGCTGACGCCTAGTCAACAGCGCCTCAAGCGAACAAATGTACAACTAAATGAAACTTTATAGCTCCCTTAATTCGCCGACAGATAGTGCTTAGCTCTACCTTTTGTCGTTGCAGAGTTTTAAATTCCTAAAGTTGTGGTATTCTTTTTGACTCACCCTGTATATCTGAAGAAGTCAATACTCATGAAATTTGTACATCAGTGTAATTATATGACATTATGAGATGAAATGTTAGGCACAGGAACATGCCAAGCGCTCATACAACTAAAACGTGTGCATGTTGTTCACTCTGTGCTCCATCTAGTATTTTTCCTTCTACTAACAAAGTTTCAAAAACTAGCTATAAATGTTGACTCTAGGAATATACTACAACGCCTTACATATCACTCACATAGGGATCATGAAGATTCTAATAATTACTGCACACACAGAGGCATTCAAACAGTCATTCTTCCCATACTCCATGCCTGAATGGAACGGGAAGAAACCTAATAACTGGTACCTTCTGCCATGCACTTCATGGTGGTTTGTGGAGTACAGATGTAGGTGTAGAAAATAGTTTCGTTTGTTTGTGGGTCCAAAGCTGTCATGTATTTCATCATAGGAAACATCAACTACTGTAGGCTGCACATTTACCTTTATTTATGAAGATAAATTTACACGCTATAATGGACAGTGTTTTCTTTTACCATAAAGTAATGTGTTCCCTGCTCAAACATCTCAACAAGAAAAATGTGCATAAAAATGAAAACATTGTTATTAGAGCAGTTGCAAAGAAATAAAATAATCCATACATTGTTTAATAATCTAGTGGTTTACATTTAACATTAACATTTACAGAAACTATAAGGAAACACTTATTTACACTCAAATTGTTTACAGATTGCTCCCTTAAACATTAACACATTCAACCACTCTTCCTTCATGGCAACAGACTGGTGTAGGACTCGTCATTCCTGTGTATTCCCATGGATTTTTCACACATGGACGAGAAAATAATGATGGCTGTAACATAAATTTTTTTATCAAATATACAAGCAAAAATCAAAGCAAGCCACACTAATACAGAAAATAAAGGGAATATTACTCAAAAATTTGAAGGTACTTGTAACATCAGCATACTGTGTCGATACCTTCAGGTAATTTCTTGCAGCAGACATGACCAAGACATTTGTAGCAGTTAAGGGTCCTTGCCAGCCTAGTATACGGAATTGTAACTGTATAAACACCACTTGTGTTATGGTAATGGATTAACCTCCATTTCCTCTCACAAAAGCAAGGCAGTTGTAGGTGTACAGGCTAGTTTCTGTCATTATATTATGTTTGTACACCTAGTTTCTATCATTATATTATGTTTTGTGAAACAATCTCTACATGATTAATTTCAGGAAGTACTGCAATGAACCTGTTAGTTTTCTTTTCCCATTCACTAATTTTAAGCCTACAGAATTACCACACAGTACTATTGCATAACTCATGTGGGCAGAAAAAAGTACAAAATATGCATACAGTACGAGTTCTTTACTGACAATGTTCCTCATATTGCACAGTGGATGTACACTGAAGCGCCAAAGAAAGTGGTATAGGCACGCTTTCAGATATATGTAAACAGGAAGAATATGGTGCTGCAGTCGGCAACGCCTATATAAGGGCCTGGTGCAGTTGTTAGATCGATCACTGCTGCTACAATGGCAGGTTATCTACATTTAAGTGAGCTTGAAAGTGAGTTTTGTCACAGTCAGCGCATGAGTGATGGGACACAGCATCTCTGAGGTATATGAAGTGGGGATTTTGCTATACCGTGAATATCAGGAATCCGGTAAAACATGGCTGCAGCCAGAAAAAGATCCTGCAAGAACGGGACCATCGATGACTAAAGAGAATTGTTCACCATGACGGAAGTGCAACCCTTCCGCAAGTTTCTGCAAATTCCAATGCTGGACAATCAACAAGTGTCAGCATGTGAATCATTCAACAAAACATCGTTGATATGGCGTTTTGGAGCCAAAGGCCTACTCGTGTACCCTTGACTGCACAACACAAAGCTATATGCCTCACCTGGGTCTGTCAACACCGACATTGGACTGTTCATGACTGGAAACGTGTTGCCTGGTGAGACGAGACTCATTTCAAATTGTATTGAGCAGATGGATGTGTATGAGTACAGAGACAACCTCATGAATCCATGGACCGTGCACATCAGCAGGGACTGCTCAAGCTGGTGGAAGCTCTGTAAAAGTGTGGGGTGAGTGCAGGTGGAGTGATATGGAATACGACTCTGCCAGGTGACATGTATGTAAGCACCCTTTCTGATCACCTGCATCCATTCATCTCCATTGTGCATTCCGACAGACTTGGACAATTCCAGTAGGACAATTGATGCCCCACACATCCACAATTGCTACGGAGTGGTTGCAGGAACACTCTTCTGAGTTTAAACTTTGTGCTGTCCACCAAACTCCCCAGACTTTAAAATATTGAGCGTATCTGGGTTGCCTTTCAATGTGCAGTTCTGAAGAGATCTCCTCCCCCTCATACCCTTACAGATTTATCAAGTCAATTCCCTTCAACACTGCTTCAGACATTAGTCAAGTTCATGCCACATCATGTTGTTCTGTGTGCTTGCGGAGCCCTGTACAATATTAGGCAGGTGTACCAACTTTTTGGCTCTTTAGTTTATGACAAAAGGTAACAGCCTTGCCGCAGTGGATACACCAGTTCCCGTCAGATCACCGAAGTTAAGCGCTGTCAGGTGTGGCCGGCACTTGGATGGGTGACCATCCGGGCCGCCATGCGCTGTTGCCATTTTTTGGGGTGCACTCAGCCTCGTGATGCCAATTGAGGAGCTACTCGACTGAATAGTAGTGGCTCCGGTCAAAGAAAACCATCATAACGACCGGGAGAGCAGTGTACTGACCACACGCCCCTCCTATCAGCATCCTCAGCTGAGGATGACACGGCGGTCAGATGGTCCTGGTGGGCCACTTGCGGCCTGAAGACGGAGTGCTTTTAGTCTATGACAAAAGTAATCTGCCACAATTTTCCTGTGTGGGTATCAAAGCTCGGTTTTTGTGGAATCCTAATGTTTTGAATTTTGTTATCAATGGGAGAATTCAGTCAGAGCCAAAGAATACTGATGTAGTCAGTTCACGAGAGATCTGGAAAATGTGTTCACCAGGACAACAGTCAAACACCTTCTGTACCGATGTATGTCAAGCCAGCACATGCAGCATGCAGTCTAGTGTTATCTTATTGAAAGATAATGTCAAAGATTGGGCGCAGCTACTGGCCCCTCAACCCATTGGAAATGTAAAAACTGTTGTCTAAATTAATGGCTATGTGAACCAAAGATGGTCATGTTGTGTGCTCAATGGCACACAATACCATGCCATCAGGTATACTGGGCCAGAATGATGGTGACAAATGTAATATCTAGCAACATCTGCTCTCCTCATGCTGCTGTATATAGAACTGGGACCCATCTGAAGAAACAACATGGTGCACCTATATTGGCACACCTGCAGCTGAGTCAAGTGTAGTCACAAAAATGAACACCATGCTGCCAATCTGGGAGCTCCAGGCATCATCATACGAACTGTGTGGACAGCCCATTCCCTGACACAAAATAACTGCAGTCTCGACGGAACATGAACCTACTACTGTCAAATTTGGACACATGCTAGTAGATGTTTCCCTTTCTTATATAAGGCATAACACAATATACCCACAAACACACAACATTCAAATTTAATGAGAAACCTGCACAATTTTTTCTGATATACAGAATATGGATGGTGTTACCTATCCTGTGTGATTTTGCAGAAATGCTAATTATTTTCACATCCAAGCACGTAGCACACTTTTCTTGCCAGTCTGACATTTCTTGCATGCCACTTGTGTGGTTTTGCAATTTTAATGGCCAGCAGCATATAGTCAGCCATTCCATTCCTATGAAAGCTGTGATGGCCTTTTATGCTATCCTCCATATACGTACTTCACATTCTGGATTATGTTGTAAACCAGGGGATTGTTAACTGCATCATCTGCAGCGGTATTTCACTACTTGTAATTCTACTTGAGGATCTGATTGTTTTATTGTCTTTCTCCCACCATGTTGGTCAAAACAGTGGCCTAAAGTGTGTAAACAATTCAAAAACTATTTCTCGTGTAATGCCAAACAAAGTGACTAAAAAGTGCCTTGCTCACAATGAAATACATGGAATAAACCTATTCTCGTGTGCACAAACAAGTTCAGTGTGTTATCAG
Source organism: Schistocerca nitens (assembly GCF_023898315.1). Lineage (NCBI taxonomy): Eukaryota > Metazoa > Arthropoda > Insecta > Orthoptera > Acrididae > Schistocerca > Schistocerca nitens. The sequence goes on along the minus strand of NC_064617.1, from coordinate 702,096,939 downwards.
AAAGCAGCAGCAACTCTATAAACATTGAAAGTGAACAAGCCACACAACGTGAAGATAAAAACATTGTAAGAAACTGCAAAAACATCGCCAACAGCCAGAAACAGCGAACAAAGAAACACAATGTGCTTTTCCTAGCGGACAGCCACAGAAGAAAGCTAGCAAATATTCTACAGGATGTGAATACGGATCTTCGTGCAACTGGCATCATAAAACCTGGTGCAAGGGCAGAAAATATTGTTGAAAACCTCTCAGAACACAAAAATACAACAAGGGACAGTGACTTTGTTGTTTGTGTGACTGGTGCAAATGATGTAGCACATAATGAAGCCAAAAAGTGTATAACAGGTTTGAAATTTTTTTTAGATGTAAGTAAGATGGAAAACACTATTGTTGTGACAATACCTCATAGACATGACTTGATCTATAATTCATGTGTTAACAAAGAGATTCGTAAAACAAATAGTAAAACCAAACAACTATGTTCCATTTATGCTAAATGCAATGTAGTGGATATTAGCAGACTTGAAAGAAATTTGCACACTGAACATGGTGAGCATCTAAATTACCATGGGAAAATATATCTACCGAACAAAAGTGCTGGCAGGTCGATAGACACACAAACAAACGCAAACATACACACGAAATTCAAGCTTCGCAACAAACTGTTGCTTCATCAGGAAAGATGATATTTTCCCATGTGGGATGTTTCCCTCTATTATACCATGGGAAAACATTTTTGTGTCAGGAGATTAACAAAGTTGTAAATGAAATACGAGCATGCAGCAGCCTTGTCTTAAAAGACAGTCCCACAGAGCATGACTGTACACATCCTTTTTTAGAGAAAACAACATTACAGACGAAGGAAAGTTAGAAACCACACTAAGTGGAAACTGCAGCAGTCTAATTCATTCAGATAATTATGCAACCCTAAATCATGTAGCGAAAATAAATGAATACAGAAGGTTCTGTGAAAGTAGAATAACATTATGTAGCAGTGACAGTTTCCTCCTCCTTCATATAAATGTACAATCTCTTAGGTGTAAAATCAATAAATTACAATACTGGCTCAACAAAATCAACTGCAGTGTTCTATGCATCAATGAACACTGGATGAAAGACACTGAAATAGACTTGTGTGTTTTTCTTGGATATTCGTTAGTTACAAGCTACTGCACAAAAAGTATTGCACATAGTGGAGTCTCAATATATGTCAAAAGTAACCTTGAATTGCATTACTCAGTTATAGACCTTAGTAGAATATGCCTTGTAGCTACAATAGAAGTAGCTGGTGTGGTAATGCACGAACAGAAAACTGTAATTGTCTCAATCTATCGAATCCCATGCTCTGATGAGATAGTATTTATAGAAAAAAATAATACTTTAATATAGCTGTTGTCAAAATATAAACAGCATAGAATTGTAATTGTAGGTGATATTAACATAGACATAAGGGCAAAGACAAAAAATATAATTCATATGATTAACACTCTGAAGTCATTAAACTATTACTGTCTCAATGAAAAACCCACTACACTGAACGCATGCCTTGATAACATAATTAGCAATGTACAAAGAGACTCCATACAATGTGATGTAATAGAATTAGGAATATCAGATCATGCAGGACTATGACTTCAAATAGAAAAGTCAGCCTTCAGTTCTACAGAGAGAGAAGTGACACATAGAATTCTAGGTGAATCCAATGTAAACAAAATGATAAACCAGTTAAAAGAAATGGATTGGACTCATGTAATGGATAACAAGAAAATAATTAATAAATGTTTTTCCATTTCCCTGACAGAGATCAAGCATATAGCAGAAATGACATGCCCCTTGGTAACCAAAAGGTACCAGAGTAATACTACTCATAAGCAACAAAATACTAACAAGTGGTACACCCCACAACTTAACAAAATCAGAATACTACTGATGATTATGAAGGACAAATCTCATAACAGTGATAGGGACAAGGAAAATTACACTAAAATGAGAAACCTTTACAGATTAGAAATAAAGAATGCTAAGTGCTGTGCAAATGATGAATATATTTTAAATTCTAAAAATAAATGTAAAGCTGCCTGGACTGTCATTAAAAGAGGAATTAATAATACCAATAAAGAAAGGAGTATCCCTATTGACTGCAATAATCTCAATGAATATTTTGTAAATAGCGTCACCACCCCACCCATCAATTCTGCCTCTGATGCAGAAGCATTGCTCACTTGTGCAAAACAGACAAGAAGTGAGAAGTTCACTTGGACTCGAATCACATTAAATGATATTCATAAGTCAATAAACAAATTAAGTAATTCCAAAACAGAAGACTATTATGAACTTAGTAATCTCATCATAAAATGTATAGCAAAAGAAATTAAAATGCCACTTCTCTCACTATCAGAGTACTTGATGAAGGAATATTCCCCGACTGTCTTAAGCTCACAGTTACATTGCCTGTATATAAAAAAGGTGAAAGAAACCTCCCAAATAACTACAGACCCATTTCAATAGTACCAATCATATCCAAGTTGGTAGAAAATTGTGTGCATAAGCAGATATACAGGTATTTTGAAACGAACAAAATTTTAAATGAACAACAGTTTGGCTTCAGTTCACACCTATCAACTGTAAAAGCAGTAGAAGCTTTGGTGAGCAATGTTTATGAAGGGTATGAAAGAAGGGTATCAATGTCTGGAACACTTATTGACCTAAGTAAAGCATTTGACTAGGTGTCACATAACATACTCATCAAAAAGTTAAAATACTATGGCATTGAAGATGATACACTCCATCTATTCAAATCTTATCTAAGCAATAGGTTACAATTTTTATATGCAAATAAGCAGAGGTCAGAAATACTCCCTATAGAAAGAGGAATACCCCAAGGCTCTGTTCTTGGACCTTTTCTGTTCATTGTCTATGTTAATGACTTCTCGAATTACATACCATGTAAGAACATACTGTATGCTGATGATATGACGTTAATAAGTACAGGAGAGAACTTACAGAGTATACTGGACAAAAATAGAGAAATGATGCAAATGGCTAATTACTGGTGTCAGGCTAACCAGCTGTGCATAAATCAAACAAAAACAGAAGAAATAATATTTAATCTCAAAGTAACTAAAAGTGGAAACAAAACAGTGAAGTTACTTGGACTAATCATAGACCAAAAGCTCTCATGGGAAGGACACACCAATTATCTATGTAGTAAACTAGCAAGAGCACTTTTCTTATTGTATAAATTAAGAAACAGTGTGAGCAAGCAATTGCTACTCCACTTATACTATGCTTTTTTTCATTCCCAACTGCAATATGGAATATTGCTTTGGGGTAACTCCCCAGGGGCTGAATGTATTTTCAGATGGCAGAAGAAAGCAATCAGGTGCATGAAAGGGTTAGCACCTAGAGAGTCCTGCAGAAATTATTTTAAATCTCTTAGTGCCGGCCGAAGTGGCCGTGCGGTTAAAGGCGCTGCAGTCTGGAACCGCAAGACCGCTACGGTCGCAGGTTCGAATCCTGCCCCGGGCATGGATGTTTGTGATGTCCTTAGGTTAGTTAGGTTTAACTAGTTCTAAGTTCTAGGGGACTAATGACCTCAGCAGTTGAGTCCCATAGTGCTCAGAGCCATTTGAACCATTTTTGAAATCTCTTGGTGTAATGACAGTGCCAAGCATGTACATATATAACTGTTTAATATATGCCAGAGAAACTCTGAAAAAATTGAACATGAGATGTGACGTGCTTGCACACAGTACAAGAAACAGTACTTAAGCATAAAATTTTTCAATAAGTTACCATGCTCAGCTCGTGCAGTACCACTGAATAAATATAAGAATACATTGCAAACCTGGCTAAAAAACAACGAATTCTATCCAACTGAAGAATTCTTAGAAACTAATCATCAAAATATGTTTTACCTAAGTTATGAAGAAAATGTTTTGATATTATATAAGCTAGTTATTTACTGTGATTCTTTTCTTATGTGTGAATTGAATTATTGAATAAAACATTGTTTTACATAATGCTGAAGAAAAGGTCTTTAGTTCCTTTTCTCCCCTTTCTGTAACTATTTGAATATCGTACTGAAACTAAAACCCTCTGTAAACTTTGATGAGGCCAATTGTATGAAAAATACTGAAAGGCTAATAAAAATATTCTAAAATCCAGCCAATCAGATGCAGAAATTACGGACAATCAGTAGCACCAATGAAAGATTTATTCAAAACCCTTTACCAATGTTGCGATGGCTTTAAAAATGGTCTTCAGAAGAATCAATGGTTACACTGGTTACATAATAATGAGGAGGTACATTAAAACTGTAGCCATAAGGCACCAATGAAAGATGAAATTCAACTCCATAATAATAAAACCATACAAATCTTGCCGATCATTCCCACCCAGTACTTCACAAAACTTATTGTCCTGCATCTCCTAACACATAATTAATTTAAATATAACCAATATTTTGTTTTCAAAATTTGTTTTAATTTTTCTACCAAATCTTCAGTTTGTAGGTAATTTTGCCATGCAGCAATTCCTTTATAGTTGCTAAGCGCATATTTTCTTCTGTATTCATCACTTTCCATGCCTTGTGACATTTTCATCTAGATACTGGCTATCCTCCCAGTCTGCTGAAATCCCATACTGAGACAAGTAATTCTAGAAGAATTTTTGTAGCCAGTAATATGATTAGAGTAAATGAGTGGTGAGACTCTGCAATAGCATTTAACACTTCACATGTATAATGATAAAGGTGAAATAGTTCATGGGTGAATGGCCGGATGTCTGTGTCCAACAGTGTCCAACAGGCACAGTATTGTCGAAAGTGGAAAAAGCGGGTTGCAACACCAGGGCTCCAGAAATATGGAAATTGGATGGGGAGAAATCAGTACTGTATGGAGCATGTGTAAGGATATGCTACAGAACTTCCACTAAGAAGCCATTACACAGGCTCCACACTGTCCCAATCTCTCCCACACAATTTCATTCCTCACTGAAATGTAAATATCACAGACCCCTGTTATGTTGTCTTTGCAAGACATGAAACAATTTTAGTCACAAGTATTTTGTTAAATTACTCTGAAGTTCCTGAATCACCACTAATAGATGATCCAAATTTATATAACTATATACTCAGAAGTACAGTTCTGGGCAGCAACTTCTGTCTATTGCTTGCAAACATGGTCTGTAAAGGCTTCATAACAAATAAGTTTTAATAGTTTTTCAGATCAGGTTTCTGTAGCTACATGTATGAAAAAGTCATTAGTACAATTTTTGCAAGTGTTGTTGTGGAGATAATTATAAGATCAGAGCCAATGGACATAAACTGGTATCAATTTTACAATTTTTTATATATTGTTGTATTGTTCCATTTGTCCTTGTTTCACCAATTTCTGTTTGTACAATCTTCCACACACACACACAGAGATATATATATATATATATATATATATATATATATATATATATATATATATATATATATATATATATATATATATATAAAGAAAGATGATGAGACTTACCAAACAAAAGCGCTGGCAGGTCGATAGACACACAAACAAACACAAATATACACACAAAATTCAAGCTTTTGCAACAAACTGTTGCCTCATCAGGAAAGAGGGAAGGAGAGGGAAAGACGAAAGGATGTGGGTTTTAAGGGAGAGGGTAAGGAGTCATTCCAATCCCGGGAGTGGAAAGACTTACCTTAGGGGGAAAAAAGGACAGGTATACACTCGCACACACACACATATCCACCCACACATACAGACACAAGCAGACATATTTAAAGACAAAGAGTTTGGGCAGAGATGTCAGTCGAGGTGGAAGAGTAGAGGCAAGGAAGTTGTTGAGAGACAGGTGAGGTATGAGTGGCGGCAACTTGAAATTAGCGGAGATTGAGGCCTGGTGGATAACGAGAAGAGAGGATATACTGAAGGGCAAGTTCCCATCTCCGGAGTTCGGATAGGTTGGTGTTGGTGGGAAGTATCCAGATAACCCGGACGGTGTAACACTGTGCCAAGATGTGCTGGCTGTGCACCAAGGCATGTTTAGCCACAGGGTGATCCTCATTACCAACAAACACTGTCTGCCTGTGTCCATTCATGCGAATGGACAGTTTGTTGCTGGTCATTCCCACATAGAATGCATCACAGTGTAGGCAGGTCAGTTGGTAAATCACGTGGGTGCTTTCACACGTGGCTCTGCCTTTGATCGTGTACACCTTCCGGGTTACAGGACTGGAGTAGGTGGTGGTGGGAGGGTGCATGGGACAGGTTTTGCACCGGGGGCGGTTACAAGGATAGGAGCCAGAGGGTAGGGAAGGTGGTTTGGGGATTTCATAGGGATGAACTAACAGGTTACAAAGGTTAGGTGGATGGCGGAAAGACACTCTTGGCGGAGTGGGGAGGATTTCATGAAGGATGGATCTCATTTCAGGGCAGGATTTGAGGAAGTCGTATCCCTGCTGGAGAGCCACATTCAGAGTCTGGTCCAGTCCCGGAAAGTATCCTGTCACAAGTGGGGCACTTTTGTGGTTCTTCTGTGGGGGATTCTGGGTTTGAGGGGATGAGGAAGTGGCTCTGGTTATTTGCTTCTGTACCAGGCCGGGAGGGTAGTTGCGGGATGCGAAAGCTGTTGTCAGGTTGTTGGTGTAATGTTTCAGGGATTCCGGACTGGAGCAGATTCGTTTGCCATGAAGACCTAGGCTGTAGGGAAGGGACCGTTTGATGTGGAATGGGTGGCAGCTGTCATAATGGAGGTACTGTTGCTTGTTGGTGGGTTTGATGTGGACGGACGTGTGAATTTTTCCATTGGACAGGTGGAGGTCAACGTCAAGGAAAGTGGCATGGGATTTGGAGTAGGACCAGGTGAATCTGATGGAACCAAAGGAGTTGAGGTTGGAGAGGAAATTCTGGAGTTCTTCTTCACTGTGAGTCCAGATCATGAAGATGTCATCAATAAATCTGTACCAAACTTTGGGTTGGCAGACCAAATATTCCGCACGTCCAGGGCCTCGCTGCGATGGAGCATTTCCTTTCACGCCGATCACCTGCCACCCTACCTAAAACCTCTTTCCTCATTACCTTAGCCAGCTTCATCCTGACCCACAACTTCTTCACTTTTGAAGGCCAGACATACCAACAATTAAAGGGAACAGCCATGGGTACCAGGATGGCCCCCTCGTACGCCAACCTATTCATGGGTCGCTTAGAGGAAGCCTTCTTGGTTACCCAGGTCTGCCAACCCAAAGTTTGGTACAGATTTATTGATGACATCTTCATGATCTGGACTCACAGTGAAGAAGAACTCCAGAATTTCTTCTCCAACCTCAACTCCTTTGGTTCCATCAGATTCACCTGGTCCTACTCCAAATCCCATGCCACTTTCCTTGACGTTGACCTCCACCTGTCCAATGGCCAACTTCACACGTCCGTCCACATCAAACCCACCAACAAGCAACAGTACCTCCATTATGACAGCTGCCACCCATTCCACATCAAACGGTCCATTCCCTACAGCCTAGGTCTTCATGGCAAACGAATCTGCTCCAGTCCGGAATCCCTGAAACATTACACCAACAACCTGACAACAGCTTTCGCATCCCGCAACTACCCTCCCAGCCTGGTACAGAAGCAAATAACCAGAGCCACTTCCTCATCCCCTCAAACCCAGAATCCCCCACAGAAGAACCACAAAAGTGCCCCACTTGTGACAGGATACTTTCCGGGACTGGACCAGACTCTGAATGTGGCTCTCCAGCAGGGATACGACTTCCTCAAATCCTGCCCTGAAATGAGATCCATCCTTCATGAAATCCTCCCCACTCCGCCAAGAGTGTCTTTCCGCCGTCCACCTAACCTTCGTAACCTGTTAGTTCATCCCTATGAAATCCCCAAACCACCTTCCCTACCCTCTGGCTCCTATCCTTGTAACCGCCCCCGGTGCAAAACCTGTCCCATGCACCCTCCCACCACCACCTACTCCAGTCCTGTAACCCGGAAGGTGTACACGATCAAAGGCAGAGCCACGTGTGAAAGCACCCACGTGATTTACCAACTGACCTGCCTACACTGTGATGCATTCTATGTGGGAATGACCAGCAACAAACTGTCCATTCGCATGAATGGACACAGGCAGACAGTGTTTGTTGGTAATGAGGATCACCCTGTGGCTAAACATGCCTTGGTGCACAGCCAGCACATCTTGGCACAGTGTTACACCGTCCGGGTTATCTGGATACTTCCCACCAACACCAACCTATCCGAACTCCGGAGATGGGAACTTGCCCTTCAGTATATCCTCTCTTCTCGTTATCCACCAGGCCTCAATCTCCGCTAATTTCAAGTTGCCGCCACTCATACCTCACCTGTCTCTCAACAACTTCCTTGCCTCTACTCTTCCACCTCGACTGACATCTCTGCCCAAACTCTTTGTCTTTAAATATGTCTGCTTGTGTCTGTATGTGTGGGTGGATATGTGTGTGTGTGCGAGTGTATACCTGTCCTTTTTTCCCCCTAAGGTATATTTGTGTTTGTTTGTGTGTCTATCGACCTGCCAGCGCTTTTGTTTGGTAAGTCTCATCATCTTTCTTTTTATATATATATATATATATATATATATATATATATATATATATATATATATTAGAAGGAAACATTCCACGTGGGAAAAAATATATCTAAAAACAAAAATGAAGTGACTTACCATACGAAAGCGCTGGCACGTCGATAGACACACAAACAAACACAAACACACACACAAAATTCAAGCTTTCGCAACAAACTGTTGCCTCATCAGGAAAGAGGGAAGGAGAGGGAAAGACGAAAGGATGTGGGTTTTAAGGGAAAGGGTAAGGAGTTATTCCAATCCCAGGAGCGGAAAGACTTACCTTAGGGACAAAAAAGGAAAAAAAGGACAGGTATACACTCGCACACACACACATATCCATCCACACATATACAGACACAAGCAGACATATTTAAAGACAAATACACACACACACACATATATATATATATATATATATATATATATATATATATATATATATATATATACTCCTGGAAATGGAAAAAAGAACACATTGACACCGGTGTGTCAGACCCACCATACTTGCTCCGGACACTGCGAGAGGGCTGTACAAGCAATGATCACATGCACGGCATAGCGGACACACCAGGAACCGCGGTGTTGGCCGTCGAATGGCGCTAGCTGCGCAGCATTTGTGCACCGCCGCCGTCAGTGTCAGCCAGTTTGCCGTGGCATACGGAGCTCCATCGCAGTCTTTAACACTGGTAGCATGCCGCGACAGCGTGGACGTGAACCGTATGTGCAGTTGACGGACTTTGAGTGAGGGCGTATAGTGGGCATGCGGGAGGCCGGGTGGATGTACCGCCGAATTGCTCAACACGTGGGGCGTGAGGTCTCCACAGTACATCGATGTTGTCGCCAGTGGTCGGCGGAAGGTGCACGTGCCCGTCGACCTGGGACTGGACCGCAGCGACGCACGGATGCACGCCAAGACCGTAGGATCCTACGCAGTGCCGTAGGGAACCGCACCGCCACTTCCCAGCAAATTAGGGACACTGTTGCTCCTGGGGTATCGGCGAGGACCATTCGCAACCGTCTCCATGAAGCTGGGCTACGGTCCCGCACACCATTAGGCCGTCTTCCGCTCACGCCCCAACATCGTGCAGCCCGCCTCCAGTGGTGTCGCGACAGGCGTGAATGGAGGGACGAATGGAGACGTGTCGTCTTCAGCAATGAGAGTCGCTTCTGCCTTGGTGCCAATGATGGTCGTATGCGTGTTTGGCGCCGTGCAGGTGAGCGCCACAATCAGGACTGCATACGACCGAGGCACACAGGGCCAACACCCGGCATCATGGTGTGGGGAGCGATCTCCTACACTGGCCGTACACCACTGGTGATCGTCGAGGGGACACTGAATAGTGCACGGTACATCCAAGCCGTCATCGAACCCATCGTTCTACCATTCCGAGACCGGCAAGGGAACTTGCTGTTCCAACAGGACAATGCACGTCCGCATGTATCCCGTGCCACCCAACGTGCTCTAGAAGGTGTAAGTCAACTACCCTGGCCAGCAAGATCTCCGGATCTGTCCCCCATTGAGCATGTTTGACCCTGGATGAAGCGTCGTCTCACGCGGTCTGCACGTCCAGCACTAACGCTGGTCCAACTGAGGCGTCAGGTGGAAATGGCATGGCAAGCCGTTCCACAGGACTACATCCAGCATCTCTACGATCGTCTCCATGGGAGAATAGCAGCCTGCATTGCTGCGAAAGGTGGATATACACTGTACTAGTGCCGACATTGTGCATGCTCTGTTGCCTGTGTCTATGTGCCTGTGGTTCTGTCAGTGTGATCATGTGATGTATCTGACCCCAGGAATGTGTCAATAAAGTTTCCCCTTCCTGGGACAATGAATTCACGGTGTTCTTATTTCAATTTCCAGGAGTGTATATATATATATATATATATATATATATATATATATATATGTGTGTGTGTGTGTGTGTGTGTGTGTGTGTGTGTGTGTGTGTGTGTGAGAGAGAGAGAGAGAGAGAGAGAGAGAGAGAGAGAGAGAGAGATTAGTGGCAATAGTAGCCACTACAACAGAACAAAACAATGTTTTATTACCTTCACACTTTCAAGGGTTGCCCTAATGGGATCACTCTTCAAAGACTGGCACAGGACAGTAGATGTAGTATTTCCTGCTTGCAAGGTCTGAAAATTTGGAAACAGTTTAATAATCAATCAGGGACGCAATAAAGACATTATGCAGTGTATCATAGTATTACTACATTGTCAAATAAACACTGGTTGTCCAGAAAATAACTTTTCTTGTTAACAAAAAAGAGAGAGAGAATACAGGCATCTGGAAACATTTATTATAACAAATAGAACAATCATTGAATTATAGGCTAACATCACTATGGGTTTAAATGGAAGGGTGTAAATGATCGGTCCCAGGTAACAGGTAAGTTTAATAACTATTTGTAAATGTAGAAAATACAGGGACAAGCATCACAAGAGAAAAGCCAAGCAGATGTTCAGAAACTCACATAAAATTCAATCATATGGATGTCTCACCCCCTTCTCCTTCCAAAGTTAGGGAAATTACGTATTCTCTCAAAAATAAAAGCTCATCAGGATTTGCTGTATTTCTAACAGTGTATTAAAGACTTGTTGCCATATAGTAAGTGATGCCTTTACTGAAAAACTCCTTTGTTACATTCATTTCACTGTGAACCTAATTTTCAAAGAAACTGTTTAGAAAGTGATGTACTCTTAAACTACTATCCTAATACGAACATAAATAATATCCTTATTAAATAATAGTTTGGATTTAGAAGAGTTGCTCATGTCAGCAAGTAACAGGATAGCACCAGATGGTATTCTCTATTAACTACCTGAGGCATCGTACTTCATGAATCATAGCACCCTCCTAGAAGCACTGAGATTTTGTGGAATGGATGATGGGTAGTCAACTAATGGATAATGTCACAGCTAACAAGAAAGAATTCCACCAAGCTATGCAAGGGAGATAGATTTCTCTTGCAGGGAGAAACCATTTACAGGGTTTTTAGACTCAATTTATAATATGAAGACACTGACATCAATCATGAATTGTACCATATGCTATAATGGTGGATTAGTATTTGGTGATAAAGTCAGAGATGGATTATGTGATACATTTAGGCTAGTGCAGAAATATTACATCAAGTAACATGAGCATTCCCTTCAATCATCATTTCTGATAATATGAAATGACAGTATTTCTCATGCAGAGTCATCTGTTTAGTTAAAAAATCAAAGTGAGATTTATTTAACGGTTTCACTCAATAATTCTGTTGTCTACAATCCATAAAATATGCAGTATGTAATTTGCAAAATTTTGAAGTTACAGATACTAAATTTTAAAAAAATTCCGGTACAAATTTGCTATTCAGAAGGTAAATATTTGTTATGTGACTGAAATAAGCTAACTAATTTCTGTGGAAAAAATGTTCTTAAAAATTCATAAAAGTTGTTTGATTGATAATTTCAAATTCAATTAACAAATAACAGTTTTTATTTTGTAGCATTAAAATGGTCATTACCAAAATATATTACTTTGTGAAAACAGAGGCATTCATTAAAATGTTGTTATTACAAAAAATGTTCTTCCAGTACTTTCTGGCAGATAACAATATGTTATAAATAGGCTGGGTGCATGCCAGCTTCAGACCTTCTGCTATCTGTTTCAAGACATATAAAAAGTATGTCATGTGTTTTGTGAAGAATTTGGCCAGTGATAGGTGTTAAAACTGTGAACTGTTGTGTTTTTAGAAAGTGTGACTAAATGAAAAATAAAAAATGGGTTTACTGAAAATTAGTGTTTTAATCACCAAATTCACCAACTTGGGAACCCTGGACAATAAGAATGTAACAGTATCTGCAAATGAATTTCAAGCCACAGACAAGGAACAAATATAAAAATTCAGTATTGTTTGCTGCTCGACCACCTGATCCGGAGTATGCCAACCTGTTGTGCGACCTGTGTACGTGTGCGTGGTGATCATATCCCATATTGATGTCGGGGTACCTGTGCAGGAAACAGCGACTTTTGTAGTACATTTGTTTAGGGACGGTTCTCCCACTCTCCACAAAACATTATCATTTACTCAAATAGGTGTAATCAGTGCTAAAACAGCACAAAGAGGTGAACACAGGACATGGGTCTTGAAGTATTATTAAGGCACATGCAATACTTAAAAGTTATCAAAAGATAAATGGTATAATATTTCCTGGTTATTTGGAAAGTGAGATGTTGCAGGTTCTACAAGGCTCAATTCCAGGTCAAGTATTCTTTCTCACATAAGTAAACAACCTTCTGTTTAACAAACAAGCATAATTAGTTTTTTTTTTCTGGATGGTACTAGACATGGAATCATGGATAACAGCAACTGAGGTTTGGCTTGTTCTATGCACCCGACATCACATATTCTCCAACAGCCAATGAGTGTTCAGTAGTATTGTGAATGCTCTGCTGTGAATGTGGTAGCCAGTGTGAGCATTAAACACAATTGCAGCTAGTTATTTAATGAATTTTCATTCAGTTTTTTTGAGTTGTCATGGCTGATGATGGTGCTAAGTGACAAATTCTACACAATCAAATGAGAAACATGCACAATTTTTTGGATGCACAGTTTATTCAACCACAAAGCCCTTCTATGCATGTACTGCAACTTTGCTTGGAACTGATAACACTGCAAATCATCCTGTACATGCCTTGACCTGTGCAGAGTGTCATCGTTCATGAATCAGGATAATCAATCCAAACAGCTACAGGAAAAAGCAGTAAATAATATTTTTAGAAGTATTATTTATTGGTTTTATGCAAAGAATCTCTCTCAGTTTCAAATCGACACAACCCGTACAGTTCTGCACATCGAGAGGTACCACATCAGTGACAAACATATGGTGAGGAAATAATCATTATGGCAGAAAAATAAAAATTATTAGGTTTCCATTTGATGAGAATTTAAACTGAAAAAAGATATTTTTGAACTCCTCAACCAAGTTCAGCCAAACTGACACTTTCAGTTGTAAATTTTGTGTGTGTGTGTGTGTGGGGGGGGGGGGGGGGCAGACAAGTCAGTTATTTGAGACATTTTGCATATTTTCATTCAATTATGTTGTATGAAATAATGTTTGGTGTAACTAATCCTTAACAAAGAAATTTTTCATTGATCAAAAATGTGACTGATGAATAATATGTGTTGTTCACCCACAATCATTTTGCGGACATTTATTTAATGAGTTAGGCAAGAAACTCAAGAAGTTTGTTGTCAATAACCCTCTACAGTTCAAAAGGACAAATGATGTACATAATTAAAATACTAGAAGGAAAAATGGCATTCATTATTACACGTTACGGTTGTCTTCAGCTCAAAAAGGTTTGCACAATACTACTACCAAAAATGTTGATTATTTAACCAATTATATAAAATATCTGACTGATAAAATTAAATTTAAAAATAAACTGAAAAAGTTTCTGCTTGACAATGCTTTCTATTAGAGATGGTAGTTATTGCTGAAATAACCAGTTTTGAGTTATACCAGTTCTTTTCCATGCCAGTTTAACCTGACTGTGAAAACTGCTCAAAATAAACAGTTTCTGAAATGGCCAGTTTTCTGCCTTTTTTATTTTTATTTTTTTAATTCCTATCCTTTTCCATAATACGCATGGAAATCAAAGATCAAAAAATTCTTACTCAGTTTCAAGATACATAGAAACATTAAATTAAACAGGCACATACAGGAAAACTTAGTCCATCCACCACTTGCTGCTTTTCTCAAAAGGTGATAAGTGGTTGAATACTACAAAGAATTACTAGTATTCTCCTACTGATTCAATTTTTTTAAATTCTGCTCAAAAATCTCGTTGTAACTGGGGATCATACCACTATTTGGGCATTATACACAATGCCAAAAGGTGAAAACTAAGAACTCTGTTTTTCATGTCAATGTGTCTGTTTTCAGGGGCTACAAACATATGCAGTCACAGGTGTCAATCAGTTACTTTATATTTTAATAGTATATTATGAATCAATTGGTTTTTAATTCATTATTGTTACCATAATTTCCTTCCAATTTTAGTATTTAATAGAAATGGCAGACATATCTGTAATCTTTCAAAGCAAGTCTCTGGTTCAGTCCTTCCACTCAACTCAGAACCAAAGGCCCATAATCAGTTCTGGGGAAAATGCTGCTAATTGTGAGCTTCGTTGAAACTCCATGCACAAGGCTGGGTTCTCAACACTTTTCTGCCTGTCGCTGGAATGAGCCAGGTACAATTTCGAAGCCCAGATGACAGGCATAACTGCAGATTCTGGCACACATTGGAACAAATGATGCTTATCATTTGGGGTCTGAGATCACTTGGGTCATTCCAGAAACAGGCAGAGAAGGTCAAGAGGAGCAGCCAAGTGTATGGAGTTTTAACAACCTCACAATTTCCAGTATTGTACACAGAACAGATTTTGGCCTTTTGGTTCTGAGTTGAGTGGAAGGATTGAACCAGAGACTTCAAAGGTTCTGTGACAAGCCAGACTGTGACTTCCTGGACTTGTGTGCCATAGGGTTGAGAACTGTTGAGTCCCCCTAAATGGGTCAGTTGTGCACTACATGTTACTCAGGTAGTTAATCTGTGGGGTGTGCGCAAGGGCTTTTTAGATCAGGTGACTCTATATCCAATCCAGATAGTGATAGCGGTAGGAAACCCAGAAGTATTAGTGCAAGACTGAAGGAAATGTCTCCCACAGGTGAGAGTATTAAAATGCTAATGGTTAACTGCCAAAGCATTTGCAACAAAGTGGCAGAGTTTGTAGTTCTCCTGGAAATCAGTGAAGCTCACATAAAACTAGGTATGGAAAGCTGGTTGAAACCTGAAAGTAATAGCAGTGAGATTTTTGGGGAAAATTTGCATGTATATCAAAAGGATAGGCAAAAGGCAATGGAAACGCAGGGAGTGTCACAGTCCACAAGAAACTCAAATCCACCAATACAGAAATTAAAGCTGCTTTTGAGGTGATTTGGGCAAGGCTCAGTATCATGGGTGTGCATAAAATGATTATTGGATCCTTCATCACCCACCAGACTCATCACCTCATGTAACCAAAAACTTTAGAGAAAACCTCACTTCACTTGTACATTAAGTCCCCCAATCATACTGTAATCATCAGTGGAGACTTTAATCATCCAACAATTAGTTGGGAAAATTACAGTTTTGTTAGTGTTTGGCATGATAAGACATACTGTGAAACATTACTAAATGCCTACTCTGAAAACTACTTAGAACAGATAGTTAGGAATCCAACTTGTGATGAGAATATATTGGATCTAATAACAGCAAACAGACCAAACCTATTAAGGATGTCTACATGGAAACATATCAGTTACCATTATGCAGTTGTGGCAGCAATGATTGCCAAAGTACAAATGACAACTTAAACAAACAGAAAGATACATAAGTTCAGTAAAACAGATAAAAAAATCAGTACGTCAGATCTCAGTGAGGAATCTGAAACTTTCAGCACAGGGTAGGAGCATGTAGAGGAAGTATGGTTCAAGTTAAGAAGAATAGTTAGCCATGCACTGGACAGATATGTACCCAATAGAACAGATCCTCCAGTATACAGGCACTGTAAAGAAACTTGTAAAGAAAGAGATGTTACTGAATAATAGGTGTAAACAAAGCTTAGGGCTACAGACAGAGAGATACTGAATGAAATGCATTTGGCTGTCAAGAGAGCAATGCGAATGAAATGCATTTGGCTGTCAAGAGAGCAATGCATGATGCCTTCAGTGACTACCGTAACAGAATATTGTCAATTGTCTTTCACAGAACCCAAAGAAATTCTGGTTAAATGTAAATGCTGTCAGTGGCACCAAAGTTAGTGTCCAGTCCCTAGTGATTGAGATAGGAGCTGCAATTGAGGTTAACAGAGCAAAAGTGGAAATGCTTACCTCCATTTTCAAATGTTCCTTTACAAAGGAAAACACAGGAGAATTGCCCTAATTTAATCCTTGCACTACTAAAAAGATGAATGAAAAAAGTATTAGTGTCAAGTGGTGCTGAGAAAAGGCAGATATCATTAAAACTGAACAAAGCTCCAAGGATGAATGGAATCCATCAGATTCTATACTGAATTCGCAGCTGTGTTAGCCCCCATTGTAACTATAATCTATCATAGATCCCTCCAACAAAATACCATGTCCAGTTCTTGGACAGAAGCACAAGTCATATCCATCTACAAGAAGTGTAGTAGAACTGATCCACATAACATAAAATATCCTTGATACCAATTTGTTGCAGAATTTTAATACATATTCTGAGCTCGAACAGAATGAGGTATCTTGAACAGAATGACCTCCTCAATGCCAACTAGCATGAACACTTTTTTCACGACATACTGAAAGCTTTGGATCTTGTCAACCAGATGGATGCAGTATTTCTTGATTTCCAAAAAGCATTTGACTCAATACCACACCTAAGCTTATTGTCAAAAACATGGTCATATGGTGTATCAAGTGAAATTTGTGATTGGAGTGAGGACTTTTTGGCAGGGAGGACACAGCATGATATCTTGGATGGCAAGTCATCATAAGATGTAAAGTAAATTCAGGTATGCCCACCCCACAAAGTGTGTTGGGACTCTTGTTGTTCATGTTTTATACTAATGACCTTGCAGACAATATTTTAACAGTAACCTCAGGGTTTCTGCAGATAATACAGTTATCTATAATGAAGTACTATCTGAAAGGAGCTGCACAAATATTGTCAGCTCTTAATAAGATTTCAGTGTGGTGCAGAAATTTAACTTGCTTTAAATGTTCAGAAATGTAAAATTATGCATTTTACAAAATAAAAAAAAAAAAAACATAGAATCCAATGACTATAATACCAGTAAGTCACTGCTGGAATTGACCAACTCATACAAATCCCCAAGTGTAACACTTACAAGGGAACCTCCCCATCGCACCCCCCTCAGATTTAGTTATAAGTTGGCACAGTGGATAGGCCTTGAAAAACTGAACACAGATCAGTCGAGAAAACAGGAAGAAGTTGTGTGGAACTATGAAAAAAATAAGCAAAATATACAAACTGAGTAGTCCATGCGAAGATAGGCAACATCAATAACAATGGGAGTTAAGGAGTGCTGTGGTCCCGTGGTTAGCAAGAGCAGTTATGGAACAAGAGGTCCTAGGTTCAAGTCTTCCCACGCCTGAAAAATTTAATTTTTTATCTTCAGTTTATGTGACAAACTCTTACGTTTTCATCACTTTTTTGGGAGTGATTATCAAATCCACAAGAAAACCCAAATCGGGCAAGGTAGAAGAATCTTTTTACCCATTCGCCAAGTGTAAAAGTTAGGTGGGTCGACAACATATTCCTGTCATGTGACGCACATGCCGTCACCAGTGTCATATAGAATATATCAGACGTGTTTTCCTGTGGAGGAATCGGTTGAACTATGACCTTGTAATCAAATGTTTTCGGTTCCCATTGGAGAGGCACGTCCTTTCGTCTACTAATCGCATGGTTTTGCGGTGCGGTCGCAAAACACAGACACTAAATTTATTACAGTGAACAGAGACGTCAATGAACGAACAGACAGATCATAACTTTACGAAAATAAAGAAAGTAAAATTTTGAGCTGAGGGAAGACTTGAACCAAGAACCACTCGTTCCACAGCTAACCACGGGACCACGGCGGTCCTGACATCATATGTGCCTTGATGTTGCCTATCTTGCACATGGACTACTCAGTTTGTATATTTTGCTTATTTTTTCATAGTTCCACACAACTTCTTCCTGTTTTCTCGATTGATCTGTGTTCAGTTTTTCAAGGCCCATCCACTGTGCCAACTTATAACTAAATCTGAGGGGGGGTGCGATGGGGAGGTTCCCTTGTTAGTACAAAAACGAAATGTAATGATCACATAGTTTCAGTCATGGGCAAAGCAGGTGGTCGACTTCAGTGCATTGGGAGAATACTGGGGAAGCCCAATCAATCTGCAAAGGAGATTGCTTACAAATCACTCATGCGACCAGTTCTAGAATACTGGTCAAGTGTGTGAGACCTGCATCAAATAGGACTAACAGGAGGTATTGAACGTATACAGATGAGGGCAGCATGAAGGGTCACGGGATTGTTTGATCTGTGGAAGAGTATCACAGAGATAGTGAAGAAACTGAACTGGCAGACTCTTTGAAGATAGTCAAACTAAACCAAGAAAGTCTACAAGTTTCAAGAACCAGCTTTAAATGGTGTCACTAGCGACATACTACAACCCACTACATATCACTCACATAGGGATCATGAGAATAATAATAGAATAACTACTGCATGCATAGAGGTATTCAAATAACCATTCTTCCCACACAACATACGTGAACGGAACAGGAAGAAACTAATAGGTGCCTGCATCTCAGGTTATTTGAAGAGTATAGTTACAGAAGTAGATGTAAATGAAGCATTGTACTTCATTGCTACATCACTTCTTAAAAATATTTGCAGACTAGGGTTGGTGTCATTCTGACATACAACAGATGTCTGGTGACAACAGATGGGAACTGCCTTATAGTCCAGGTGAGGACAAGTCTTGCACACTGCATAAACATACCTACCTTAACCCACAACTCACAGCAACAGGGATATTGTTGTCTCAGCAATGCTGCACCAATGCTTATGATGTGTGTTTGTTACTCATTTCTTTCTGCATTATTATTAACATAGCACTGATCGCTTTTCCCATTTTCTATAATAATGCAATATTTCAAACCAATGTAAATTTTATGAATAAAAATTACTCCTTTTTAAAAAAAGGCTTATGTAGAAATGGAAAATTTTAACTCTGTTATTTTTTTACTGGGTTATTAGCAAAAAATAAAAAGCACCTGTTATAACCAAGACCAAAAAATACAAAAAATACTGGAAGAAATAATAACCTTACAAATGATCCATGGATCATAAAACCAACTAGATACACAAATGAAATTGAAACACTTCTCATGTGTGTGTCTGTGTGTTTGAGGTTTTCGGGCGCTAAACAGCGTGGTCATCAGCGCCCAAACGCATAGAAACAGGAACACACGCAGTGAAGGGACGAAGACGGACAGCGAACAAGGAGAATGGCTAAAAGACACAGACCTGACGCAGTTACAAATCCTCGCATACAGAGGCAAAACAAGAGGAGAAGAAACGCACTAAAAAAGGAAAGGAAACACAAGGAAAAGAGAACAGAAATCGTAGTGAAACAAGTAGGTAATCGTGACTGGCGGACCTCTTACCTAAAGCCTGGGTGAGCTAGTCACCCAGCAGAACATTAAAATCCTCTCCCTAAAATCCGAGGCAACAAATTGGACAGGACACAAAACCGTAAGACCTTAACCACAGTCGTTGCGTCGTCTTGCAAAATAGAGGGCAAATCCGGTGGCAAGGAAACCACCGCCCTCTGGTCAGAGAATAAAGGACACTCAAGTAAAATGTGGTGGACAGTTGTCTGGACGCCACAAGCACTGCAGATTGGGGGGTCCTCCCGCCGGAGTAAAAAACCGTGCGTTAAGGGACTGTGCCCGATGCGGAGGCGAGTGAGGAGAACCTCATCCCGCCTGCATGACTGGTAGGACGTACGCCATGGCCGCGTGGTGGCCTTGACCAAACGCAGCTTATTTTCACCGACTGTCAGCCACTCCTCTTCCCATTGACGCATAACACGAAAACGCAAAAGGGAGGTAACAGCATGGAGGGGGACGGCACATTCAACAACGTGAGGGAGGGAACATGCATCTTTGGCAGCCACATCCGCCAGTTCGTTTCCCCTAATACCCATGTGCCCCGGCACCCAGCAGAAAGAAACCTCCTTCCCCTGCCGTTGCAGCTGGAGTAGGACATCATGGATGTTCTGGACGACCGTATCTGCTGGGTACAAGTGTTGCATGGTCTGAAGGGCACTCAGGGAGTCAGAACAGATGAGAAACTTAAGACTGGGAACACATCTCATCTGCTCCAATGCCCGCAAGATCGCAAACAATTCGGCATCAAAGATGGTAAACGCTGCAGGAAGCCGTAACTTGATGACTCGATCAGGGAAAACAACAGCACTACCAACAGAGTCCCCCTGTTTAGAGCCATCCGTAAATACTGGTACATGGTCGGCATGCTGGTTTAAAATATCGTAAAATAAGGTGGTAAAAACAAACACAGGAGTGCAGCTCCTCCAGTACTCTGCCCAGTCTAAAAGGACGCTGGGCCTCTGGAGCAACCAGGGAGGCAGGCGGGTAAAACCCTGGAGTTGGGGTGCCACACGCTCCACACCAAGGGACTCAAGCAAATGCTTGGCACGAATCCCAAATGGTCTCGTGGCCCTGGGACGACTGGAAAAAGAGACGTTCCATAGGCGGTCGGGCAACAGTAGGGTATGCAGGGGAGGTAGGACAGGCAAGGAATTGACACACCCGTCGCACCATGAGGAGTTTCCGCCGGATGGCGAGCGGCGGTTCCCCTGCCTCAGCACACAGGCTGGGGATGGGACTGGTACGGAAGGCACCAGTAGCCAGCCTGATACCCTCATGGTGTAATGCATCAAGAATCTTCAGATACGAAGGCCTCGCTGACCCATACACAGTGCATCCATAGTCAAGACGCGACCGGACGAAAGCCCTATAAAATTGCAGCAGACGTGCCCGGTCTGCTCCCCAGGACCGATGGCTCAGACACTTCAAAATATTCAGCGCCTTCAGGGCCCGCACCTTGAGGTCTTTAAGGTGCGGCAACCACGACAACTTGGAATCAAAAGTGAGGCCGAGGAACCTCACAGTGTCTCTAAAAGGAAGAATGGTGTCCCTCAGACGCAATTCAGGGGAGGTAAAGGCACGTCGAGAACGATTAAAATGAACACACACACATTTGTCTGCAGAAAAGGTAAAACCCGTCTTCGCAGTCCATGCCTCTAATCGCTTTATCGTAAGCTGCAGCTGCTGACTAGCAGTGACAAGACTGGAGGAAGAACAGAAAACAGCAAAATCGTCCACAAACAAGGAGCACTGGGCAGGACTCCGGATAGTGGACGTGATGCTGTTAATGGCGATGGTAAAGAGGGTGACACTTAAAACGCTTCCCTGAGGAACACCATTCTCCTGCACGTACAAATCAGATAGCACATTACAAACCCGATATCGAAAGAGGCGGCGGGAAAGAAAGGACCGAATGAAGATGGGGAGATGGCCATGGAAGCCCCACTGATGGAGTTGATTGAGGATAAGGCGGCGCCAAGTAGTGTCATACGCCTTATTAATGTCAAAGAATACACCTAGACAATGCTGGTTACGTAGGAAGGCCTGCTGGATGGCCGCCTCAAGCAGGGTCAAGTTGTCTATAGTTGAACGACATCTCCGAAAGCCACACTGAGAGTGGCTAAGGAGCTGCCTGGTCTCGAGCAGCCAAACCAGGCTACGGTTGACCATGCGTTCCAATGTCTTCCCGACACAGCTCGTCAAAGCAATACTCCGATAACTACTGGGATGCATTCGGTCTTTTCCCGGTTTGAGGAGGGGAACCAAAATCGCCTCCCTCCACGAGTCAAGGAGCCCGGATGACCATATCATATTAAAACAATTCAGGAGAACTTCCTTGGATGGCAGCAACAAGTGCTGCAGCATGCTGTACAGGATTTGATCATCACCTGGCGCAGTATCATGAGCCACAGACAGCGCCGAATCCAGTTCCCACATTGTGAAGGGGCAGTTGTAGGGTTCAGAATTTGGAGACCGGAAGTCCAAGTGATCCCTCTCGATGGCAGTGCGGTAGCGGCAGAAATCTGGATCACAGTTAATAGTGGCAGTAGATTCCGCAAAATGCATGGCCAGTGTCTGGGCAATGTCTCTCGGCGCCGTGAGTAGACAACCCTGATGCAGCAATGCCGTGACAGGTAGTTGGCTGCGTTTCCCGGAAATCCTCCTGATGGCTTCCCATACTTTTGTAGAACTAGTGGAGCGGGAGATGGAGTTCAGGAACGATTGCCATGACCGTCGTTTGCTCTCTTTAATCACTCGCCGCGCCTTGGCCCTTGCCACCCGAAAGGCCGCAAGATTGTCAGCTGAGGGACGGCACTTGAAGCGGCGCAGAGCTGCACGGCGGGCTCGGATGGCTGAGCGGCACTCAGTGGTCCACCAAGGGACAGGGCGCCTCTTGGGATGACTTGAGGACCGTGGGATCGACAATTCAGCAGCATGGGAGATCACAGCTGTAACATGGTCGACCCATTCGTGGACGCTGGCACGGTGTTCCAAAACAGCTAAATTGCTGAAAAGTGTCCAGTCAGCTCTGCAGAGGTGCCACCTGGCCGGCACTGGTAATGCCACAGTCTCATCCAGGAGGCAAATCCAAAGGGGGAAGTGGTCACTAGAATGGAGGTCAGCGGCAACCTCCCACAGAGCAGAATCCGCAAGTGCTGGAGAGCAAAAGGAAAGGTCAATAGCTGACGACGACCCAGAAGCAGTACAGAAATGAGTGGGAGCACCAGAGTTGAGGATGCACAGTTCTTCGGATGCCATGAGGCTTTCCAGAATGCGACCCCTGGGGCAAGTAGTTGTAGAGCCCCATAAGACATTATGAGCATTGAAGTCCCCCAGAAGGAGAAATGGGCGGGGGAGTTGGCTAATAAGGTCTGTGAGAGCCTCAGAGTCTATTGCATCCTGAGGAGGTAAGTAAACAGAACAAATTGTGAGCCTCCGCCCCACAAGAAGGTCAACTGCAACTGCTTGCAAGTCAGTAACGAGACGGAGCTCAGATGAGTGGTGCATGTCACGGACAAAAACCGCAACACCACCTTTTGCCCTTTCCCCCATCAGATCATCTTTTCGATACACGGTATAGCCCTGTAAAGAAGAAGCATCAGTGGCCTGGAAATGTGTCTCTTGGAGACATAAGCACAAAGGGTGCTCTCGTGCAAGGAGTTGTAATTCGGCCACATGCTTCCTGAACCCATTCAGGTTCCACTGTAATATGGGAGCCAGTGATCAGGGTGGCTGAATTTTCACCCTGCCCCTGTGCTTTGGAGGAGAGCCCATACTGGCCGGAGATTTATTCCTGGGGCGAGAAGATCGCCCCCGGTCGACATCAATGTCCATCAGCTCCGATGGCGACCCAAGGGAGATGTCAGATAGTACGATGGCATCGTCATCGGACTGACCCTGACTAGTCTCCTCAGGTGGCAAAACCTTCACCTTCGGCGTCTTCGTCTTGGGGGGCTTAGAATGCAAAACCTTGTCAACAGTTGGAGCTTTACTCGCCTGGGCAGAAGGTGCTATATGGGGAGGGGCAGGAAGTACCCCACTGTCAGCAACCACGGCCTTGTCCGACGTTGTGGGGAGAGCTGCAGGTTGCAAAACAACCGCAGCAGCACAAGTGCACTGGCAAACGCAGGTGTTAGTGCTGACACTAGCAACCTCCGTTTGTGTAGCAACAGTGGCCAACTGTACCGGTTTCTGCAGAGTGGAAGCGAAAGATGTTGTAAACACAGGAGGCTGCATGGCCTTAAAGAGCTTCTTGGCCTCACCATAGGGGATGCGCTTAGATGTTTTGATCTCCTGTATCTTCCGTTCCTTGAGATAGATGGGGCAGACCCGGCTCCAGACAGGGTGACTCCCAGAGCAATTCACACACTTCACAGGCGATGAACAATCGGCTCCTTCATAGGCAGGCTGACCACATTTACCACAAGTGGCTATCCCATTGCACCCCAACGTAGTATGCCCAAAGTGCTGACATTTAAAACAGCGCATTGGGTTGGGGAAATATGGCCGTACTGGCAAACGTAAGAAACCCGCTTTAACATGCTCTGGGAGTCTCGGGCAATTGAACGTGAGAATAAATGAGTCGGATTTGACTAGGTCACCATCGAATCGTTTCATAATATGCTGCACGTCTACAATACCTTCGTCAGCCCACTCAGATTTCAACTCGTCCTTGGGGATATCCACCAAGTCCGTACATGTCACAACACCCTTACTATAGTTCAAAGTGGAGTGGAGCTCGGTCTCAATAGCGTACTCTCCGAGACAGGTTGCTTTCCTAAGAGAAGTGACTTGACGGGAACTAGAAGTTTCAACTAACAGAGTCCCATTGCGCAGTCGCTTCACAGATTTCAGTGTTCCTGCAATTCCCTCAAGACCCTTGTGGATGTAAAAGGGTGAAACTCTCTCAAAGCTACCTTCATTCCGTTTGACAATCAAAAACACATTCTGGATATCAGCATGTGCTCTGTTACGACAGTCTGATAAATCTCTAGTAACACCAGGCGCTGGAGGACTCCCAGCATGAAGTCGCTTTTTCGATTGGGTGTGTTTTCCTACCAGTGGCCCACCCAATCCACTGGTAGGGGGAAACATAGAGGTCCATTGTGGTCCCACGAGCAGCTAGGGAACTAAAGGTCCGCTCAGACAGAGCCACTTCTCATGTCATAGTATCAACTTTTATATTCATGTGTCAAAGAAGTGTGTGTCCTGGGACTGGACTGGAGGACATGTTTGCAGTTCTTTCTCACCAGCACTTTTTGTGCTGTTTGGTAACAGAGAAATTTTTATGATGAAAAATAAAGAAAATTGATGGAGGAAGTAACAGGAATATCAAATGGACAAGTGGATTTCTCTGATGCAAGTACTGCACAAATTGTCTGAGATGCTTACTCATATACAGCTAAGCATTGTCATGGAACTGTGTGCCATTTCCAGGGACCATCTCTTGCCTCTTTTTGAAAATGGCTTCTGATAATTTCACCATTGTTTCATAATATTGTGCAACATTCACTTTTTATTTCACATAACAAGAAGTCAGTGAGCAGATGATCTACTAGGTCATCATCAATGCAAGATGGCACTCAAGGCATTCTCCATCTTGTACATTTCGACAGATTTCAGGAAAATGCGTATATACTGGACTGACCGGATGATAATTTGGATTGGCACTAAGTTCTACCTATTTGAGAACTTTAACACAGACACAAGATTACATTTGATGGGAGAAGTGCCATTTAAGCCACAGAAACAGTGGTGCTGGGAGCAATCAGGATTAGCCAACTGCCACATGATTAACCCCAACTGAATTTTTTGCACACATGCAGTCATATTTCACACTGCAAAGTCATATTTCACACTGCAAGTCCTGTTATCTTAAAGCAGTGTGTAAAACTTTCTTTCTGGTAACTCCTTATATTTATTATACATATATTTCATACAAATAAAATTCATTTAGAAACCAGTGGTAGTTTCACTGGTATCTCTCATTATCCAATGCATATTCTTGCATTTGGTGCATTTTTGTCCACTGTCCTATAATTAATTTTAAAGAAAATTCCAGAAACAGCTGAAACTGTTAAAACTGAACAAGACCCCAGAGCCCAATGGGATCCCCACAGGATTATATATAGAACTTTGCAGCTGAGTTAGACCTCCCCCCCCCCCCCCCCCCCCCCCCCATTTAATCATAATACAAAAATGAAGATGACCAAAATGACATAATGGTTAGTCTGGACTTAGTGCCAGTTTTTATGAGGGTGCCAGTGCAAGACATGCTAGATCTTTTGGACCAATGATTCCCATCTGGGATCATCAAGCTGTTCCATCATGCCCTAACTATTATGTCATCAAATATGGGGTGTCGAGGAATCATTTGTACTCAGTTTTCTAGACAATCAAATCAAACAAGTCATATTAGTAAATTTTACTACAAAAAGTAAATGACAATACTTAACTTCGCAATTACACAGATTTGTCACAAGTAAAGGATGGATACAAAATAATCGAGCTTCTTCAGTATAAACAATTCCAAGTCTGTGCTGCATATAGAGTAGAAGAAAAGTAACTTGAGTTGACACTGCGATAGAACCCACTAATCTTGAAGCTGCTATTGAACTGGGGCGTCACCAGTCGGTCATGGCAATTATGTATTCTTCTTCATGGAGGTGCCACTGCTGTCGCATTGTCATCCTGCAGAGGAGTCAGTCAGCGTGTGACTGGCTGATGTCTTCTCACAGTCATCTCTTCTCTATCATTCCCGACTGGCGTGCTGGCACTTGGCTTTATGCCATAATACTAACAATGACTGCACTTCTTGTACTGCAACAAATATTTGGGATGATGGATGACAGTATGATGGAATGACCACCAACAATGACTGTACTTCTTGTACTGCAACAAATATTTGGAATGATGGATGACAGTATGATGGAATGACAACATCTCAAGCACTCACATATTTCTTCATGGAGCACTTTGAGAAGCACACTCTGAACTCTGTGACATTGCATCGAACTTGCTCCCTATAGTTTGCGGATGACACCTTTCTTATATGGCCTCATGGTCAAAATGTACTTTTAAAGGTAGGTGGCTTGGTCATTCATTGTACAAGAAACAAATGTACACTGATAGGTGCTTGAATGCCAATAGTTTTCACCATGTTGCGCGCAAGGAGTACTCCTGAACATGTTAGTGCAAAGAGCAAAAATTATTTCTAACAATGACAACTTACAATCTGAATTGCAGGATTTGAGACGTGTTAAAGGAGAAGGTTACAGTAAGGGAGATAAGGCAAATACTTTCACATGGCACTGACAAATGACAGCTTGTAAATTGGCAGAAGAGGCCAAGCTGGCTGCATTCCTGTCATATTGTGGGACAATAAGCAGAAGTTGCGATGTATGTGCTGCAGAGACATGGACTGAGATCAAAGTTCTACCACTCACACAAGGTACAAGGTAAACAGCCTCTTAAGGATAACATAGCTCTTCTAGTGCCCAAGTATCTATGCTGTCCCCTGCGAAAGCAGCCACATCTATATAGGTCAAATAATTCACACTGCTGCGGAGCATTGTACTGAGCACAAGCAACATATGAAGCAAAGGGAGCTTGAGAAGTTTTCCATAGCTGAGCATTGGCTGGAAAATGGAAACAAAATACAATTTGAAAAGATGAGAGTCTTGGCTCATGTGTCATATTGAGATACCATTTGAAGGACGTGGCTGAGATTAGGACAAACAGAAATAATTTTAACAAAGACCAAGGTTACACAGAAAGGCTTTGGGGACAGCCTTTGGATATCAAGTGAAAGCAAAGATGGGTGCTTAATGTTTGTGGGTAGGCAGGAGAGGGAACTTCAAACATGGCACCAGACCCTCATGCTGCTTGACATCATTGGTCCCAGGGCAGACTGAAGCTGCAACAAGCTATGCAACTCATCTTCCATTCACGTGTCACCTCAGCCCTCTCTTGATTGGTTCCATATGCTGCAGTTGTACCCATATAAGTGGAAAACTGTGCCAGCCCTGACACTTAGTGGGCTTTTCACTCCTGGCGATGAGGGCAGAAAGCTCGAGTGTTTTCTTTCGAACAGTATGGCTTGTAAACTGTGAAGAGTTTATTCATGAATGCTATTGTGACACACTCAGAGAATACATAGAATGACTTACGTTGTCTTCAAGCTCTTGATTGCCTTTGAGGAACAGGAAACTGCGAAACGGTACACTGGACAAATTGCAAATTATGTTCCTTATATGTGGGTGATTCATTGTGTAGTGGGAGTAGTTTTAGAGATTTTCCCCAGCTGGTTATCTCAGATTTTGTTCAAATTTCGTGCACAGGCTTCCTAAATGACCAGAGAAAGAAACCCACATTTCTAACAGACAGATTTTAATACTTGGTGCGTTGGGTGACAAACATGGTTGACTTTAAAATATTGAACATACCACATGTAGTTTTATTTTAAAAGTGAAACAAATGTATTTTAATGTGTTGTACATTGATACAATGACAAAACTCACTTAAGTGTTACAGTTTTCTTTTTCCGCATACGGCATTCACATCTGAGTTAGTTGTGCCCATAGCTGCCATGATTTTAAGAAACCACAGATGTGTGGAAAATAAGATGGCACACAATTACAGTTTTTTACTGTAATGCAAGTAATAAAGGTAGCTTGCAAATACCCAAGAGTACGAAATTAGCTAATAGCTAAATCATGAAATAAA
This sequence comes from Schistocerca nitens, assembly GCF_023898315.1. Classification (NCBI taxonomy): domain Eukaryota; kingdom Metazoa; phylum Arthropoda; class Insecta; order Orthoptera; family Acrididae; genus Schistocerca; species Schistocerca nitens. Next base: position 702,068,345 of record NC_064617.1, on the reverse strand, counting down.
GTGATTATTTCAGAAATAAAAAATAGCCTGGTAATGAAAATGACTTCCCTCAAGAAAACTGATGTGGTCAGTTGGGGACCCCTAGACCACTTTAACATAGAATCACCCTTATTTTAGATACCATAAGGACTCATTGATTCTATTGCCACTATTTTCTCTTCAGGAGCAACAGACCTGCACACACCTACTCACATTTTGACTATGAGTGGCTTTTATTGGTTGCTGGGGGAATAAAAACTTCATGTAGAAAAAAGAGAATGCTTTATGTTTCACTCAGAAATTCTGATAAACCTCAGGATAGGGAACACTACAGATTGTACTGTAACATCCTAAAGAATGTTATTAAAAAATCCAAGAGTATCCAGAATGAGATCTGCCAGGAAGTTTCAATCCAAGAGTATGTTTATCAAATCTGAAATTGACAGATCAAATAATAAAATAAAAACAATCTGGAAGGTGGTAAAAAGGGAGACAGGAAAAGTTTCAGAGGATACAGACAGAATCCAAGTGTGTCACAATGGAAGCATGGTAGATGAAGGGGAAATAGTTGCCAATATCTTCAACAATCATTTTCAACAATCATTTTCTGACAGCAGCGGATCAAACTGGATGTAAAGGGTCTATGGATGAAGCCATGAACCTTCTACAAAAAGCAGTGCAGAGAAAAATTAGCCTGATGTATGTACCCTACATCACAGCAGATGAGACTGAGAAGGTAAAATGCCAAATGAAAAACAAAAATTCCACTGGTGTACTGAAACATTGCCACAAATATATTCTTAAAGTTCTGTGTCACATATTTAATGAATCTCTAAATCAAGATACTGTCCCTAATAGACTAAAATTTGCATTTGTTAAACCACTCTTCAAAAGGGGTGATAAAGCAGAGGTTTCTAACTACCGCCCAATTTCATTGTTAACAAGTCTTTCAAAAATCCTTGAGAAACTTATGTACAATAGAATCATGAATCGCCTTAATAAATATAACATCCTTAATAAAAATCAGTTTGGATTCCAAAAGGGTGTTTCAACTGAACAAGCCATTTTCTCATTTCTCAACCAACTCCTTGAATCAATACACAAGAAAATGTCACCATTTGGAATCTTTTGTGATCTGTCAAAAGCATTTGACTGTGTAGGTCACAAGATTCTACTAAGAAAGGCTGAGCATTATGGCCTAAAAGATAACGTAGGGAAGTGGCTTCAGTTCATATCTAGATGACAGAAAACTGAAGGTAGTATTAAACAATTGTGCAAAGGCACCTGCCAGCTCTGATTGGGGTACATTAAAATGTGGAGTGCCGCAGGACTCGGTGCTTGGTCTCTTACTTTTCTTAATCTTTGCAAATGACCTCCCATTGTGTGTGACACAAGAAGCACACTTCGCCCTATTTGCAGATGAAACAACCATTATCATTGACAAGGTACCCAACTGCAGTCTAGAGAACACTGCGATCACTATATTCCAAATAGTTCTAGATTGGTTCACTGCAAATGGTCTGTCCCTCGTGTTAATAAGACTCATTTCATTCAGTTTCAAACAGTAAACAAAAAATGTGAAAATGTTGAAATAAAATGTGGAGACAAAGAAATAGTCAAAGTTGTAACTTCCAAATTTCTGGGTTTACATATTGATAACAAACTAGACTGGTCTGTCCACATCACTGACCTATTTAAAAGACTGAATTCAGCAGCATTTGCCATTCACTCAATTGCATCTGTTTGTGACATGGAAACTGCATATGTTGGTTATTTCCATTCACTTTTGGCATATGGCATCATATTCTGGGGAAATCAACCACAAGCAAATAAAGTCTTGGTTGCACGGAAGAGGATTATAAGTAGAGTGCATCCTACATTTTCTTGCAGAAATTTATTCAAACAGCTGGAGATCCTCACCATGCCTTGTCAATACAACTTGTCACTAATGTGCTTCATGAACAAAAATTATGAAATTTATAAAATGAATAATGCATACCATGATCACAATACAAGGAGAAAACATGATCTTCACAATGATTTAAAAAATTTCAGCATGGTACAGAAAGGAGTTTATTATTCAAGTATAAAAGTGTTCAATAAACTTCCTGTCCATATCAATTCAGTCATTGCGGATCTTACTAAATTCAAAACAGAGCTAAAACTTTATCTTATGGATAATTCTTTCTATTCTTTACAGGAATTATTTGATAATGTGTTAATACTTCTTGAATTTGTGTTTAATTTCATGCATATCTAATAGAACTGATTATGTAGATTAGCATATCGCTTGTTGGCAGAATATTTTTAGATGAATTACTGTAAATTTGTTTATGTAATCATCTATGTCATTACTGCACTATTATTTATGCAATCATCTATGTCATTACTGTACTATTATCTGTGTTATCTGAATTTTTGTGTGTAATTATTCGACATGTGGACATCCTTTTTCCTGTATCTGCTTATATATGTTAAATTGGTTGCCTTGATCTACATGTGGCTATTACTGTAATAACCTGACACGTTCTACATGCTAGTGATACATTCATGTCAAGGATCCACGGAACTCAAAAATAAATAAAATAAAATTTACAGATGAAGCAAGGTCTAGGGAGGGTTCTGCCATGTACACCCACCCACTCTACCAACAAGTATTGCAGAGTGTAGTTTAAAATTGGTAACAGGCCTGAGCCAGAGCAACTCATTTCTACTGATGAGAGGCATATATCATCTATGTCAAACTAAATCATATGCAGAAAGGGACAGGTTTATTAGTCATCAGAAAATTGAATATTTTGCAAATAATGGCATCCATTAGGTAAATAGTACCAGGAGGTAGCATACAGATAAGTAAGTCATTGCTGCAAAATACTAACATGGATTCTTTACACAAGAATGGAAAAACTGGTAGAAGCCCAGCCAACCTTGGGGAAGATTAATTTGGATTCCAGAGAAATGGAGGAACACATGAGACAATGCTGACCCTACTAAATCTCTTAGGAGATAGGTTAAGGAAAGGCAAACCTACTTTTATAGCATTTGTAGACTTATAAAAAACAATTTTGACAATACTGACTGGAACATCTTTGAAATTCTGAAGGTAGCAGAGATAAAATATAGGGAACAAGAGGCTGTTTACAGCTTGCACAGAAATCAGATGACAGTTACAAGAACAGAGGGGCATGAAATGGAAGCAGTGGTTGAGAAGGGAGTGGGACAGGTTTGTAACATATCTCTGATCTTATTCAGTCTGTACAATGAGCAAGCAGTAAAGGAAACCAAAACAAAATTTGGAGTAGGAATTAAAACTTAGAAATAAAACTTGCTCCCAATGACACTATAATTCTGTCAGAGACAGCAAAGGGCTTGGAAGAGCAGTTGAATGGAATAGACAGTGTCTTGAATAGAGGATATAAGATGAATGTCAATAAAAGCTATACAAGAGTAATAGAAAATAGTCAAATTAAATCAGGTGATGCTGAGGGGATTAAATTAAGAAATGAGGCACTTAAAGTAGTACATGAGTTTTGTTATTTGGACAGCAAAATAACTGATAATGGCTGAAGTGGAGGGGATATTAAATGTAGACTGGCAATCACAAGAAAAGCATTTCTGAAGAAGAGAAATTTGTTAGCATCAAATACAGAGATAAGTGTTAGGATTCCTTTTCCGCAATTTGTATGGAATGTAGCCATGTATATAAGTGAAACATGGACAATGAACAGTTTAGATGAGGAGAGAACAGAAGCTTTTGAAATGTGATGCTGCATGTAACTAATGAGGAAGTACTGAACAGAACTGAGGAAAAAGGAAACTTGTGGCACACACTGATAAGGAGGGATCAGTTGCTAGAACATATTTTGAGACATCATCAAGGGATTATCAGTTTAGTACTGGAGGAAGTGTGAGGGATACAATTTGTAGAGGGAGACCAAGAGTTGAATACTGCAAGCAGATTCAGAAGGTTGTAACTTGCAGTAGTTATTTAGAGATGAAGAGACTTCACAAGATAGAGTAGCATGGATAGCTACATCAAACCAGACAGACTGAAGACCATAACACAACTTTATTTTCATGATTCTGACTTTTTTTGTGCAAATTACATTGTATTCTGGAGAGCTGAGTCTTGTAGAGTCCATCATATGTGGGATGCATTTGTGAACAGAGTGCTGTCTACAACATTGGACACACACAACAAAACAATGAACATGTTACTCCTGCAGTCTATAATATTTTGATCATGCATGCTGAGAATTTTCTGACAGAATAACTCCACTGTCACTGTTTCAGACTGACAGCAAAAGGAGATCTTAAAAGGAGGTGTGATGACAAATGTACCTGGAGGGTAGACAAAATTCCATCAGTGAAGTAGTCAAGCCAGAGTGCCTGGTATACCTTACAGTAACTGATATATATGGTGCAGATGATCACATGAAAGTAATCATTTCATCCAAAATGGGTTGTAACTAACAAACATTTTTCTTGGGTTATTGTTGTGTGTAATATGTATGTATAACCTACACCAACTAAAGATTTGTATTGTTTACTTTGGAAGAGTGAAGGCAATTAGAAACAAACTATGACATAAATATTTATTTAATGCTATATTCAGTATACTGAATTCGTAATAAATAACATACACATTTCTGAAATTCTAAAATTTTTGTTTAATTTTATTTGAATTAGGATTTATTGTTCAAGATATAGGTATTACTATATTTGTGAAAGAACATAAGTCATTCAAAATGCATTATTTAAAGGAAAGTCATGAAAATTGTAAAATAAGCAAGCTATGGATTACACAAAGTTTCTGCATAGACAAAAGTTATTTAAAACAATTGTCAATACCTTTTAGAAACATTCGGTTGTTTACTGAAAAAAATAGCAAATTTTGTTTAAAATCATATTGTTTCAAAAATTATTAAAAAGTCACAAACTCTAGAAAGTTTGTTTACATATTCAAAATTTAAATTCCAAAAACCATCCTGTTTTAGCATTAAAACAATAGCTGCCTAAACACATACTTTTGTTGAAATATATGTTTTAATTACAGAAATGTGGAAAGTAAAGAAATGCAATCTTCAAAAAAGTTCTGGCATCCACAGTGAGGTTAAATATAGACCATTTTATGTTTTCTTCTAAGAATTGTTTTGGAAGAAAATAAATATCAAGACTTAAAGTTTCAGAAAGTGTTTCAGCCAATACAATAACAAACCTGCCACTCTAAATAACCAGATGGAAATGATTTGCCAACTATCAACAAGACAGTGAGAGAAGATTAATACATTCATTTAGTATTTTTACGTAATTAGTGCTTCTTAGTTACAGGCATATAGTGCAACATTGGTTTGTAGTTCCACCAAAAATGTACTTACAACAATTAATGCACAATTTTATGTTAATTACTATTTGGAGGAGCTACCTTACATGTGGTACTGTCTACACAGGAATCACTTGGTTGACTTGTAATGTAAGGAAAAGAATATGCTATATCAATGTGTATATACTTCATAAAGTGGAAATCTTGTTAGCAAATTTCTCAAAAAATTCTTAAATGACTTCCTTCAAATTTTTCCCTATACTCTAAACATTCAGATGGGCATAGGCTACATATTTTTTAACAACAATGTGTATGTGCAGATGACCTATATGTTGAAAGGGTCATGCCAGGCACCCCATGAACCCTCAAAGAGCAACCAGTTGCAGGTTGTGGCCTGTGTCAAAAATAAATTATGCCTGTCAGTAGGGCTCTCAGGTTATTCCTGGATTTGTTGTCAATGTTGAATACTATGTGGTTCCTCCATATGCATTTCAGTAGTGCTCCAAATCTGCAAATGTTCCTATGCTGAAACATTTCATCACAATGATTCGGCTAAGGGGTTGTGGATGATTACTTCACTAAAAGTGTACATCTGTGTTCTGCTACACCTGTATGAAGCAAGAGCATTGGATGCAAACAGTTTTACAATAAATAACACACAGAAATATTTGAGCTATGGAATGGATGAATGCAGGTGTATATGGACTCAATTTTGCCTTACTTTGAAGGCAATCATGAATAATAGAACATATCTAGTAAATACACATATTTGCAGCACTAGTCTCATTTCTTTTGTGTCAGACCTCAAATACAACATTTTCTGACAGATTACATGGAACACATCTGTAGAAGCCAGTTCATCAACTGCCACAGAGTTGACTGTTTTTGTTCAATTTTGAAGTTGGTAAAGAGTTGTGTAATAATGTACCTTGACAAGAAGTCCACCAAGCAGTCTTGTTTCATTTTTGGACATTGAATATATTAATACACTGTCAAACCCAGTAATGCTTTGCAGTTGATAAATACAGTGTGAAAATTATTGAACTATTTGAAAAAAAAACGTAAATTAGTACCAAACCAAGGCACGCACACACTTTATTCAACACGTAAATGTCACTACAGATATTTGGATTTAGGTTATTACACGTCTGATATGCCTGCCATCAATGGTGATGATTTGTTTCAGCTCAGCAATGGTTTTGGGATTATTGTTGTACACCTTGTCTCTACTATAGCCCCACAAGAAGGAATCACATGTGTTAAGATCTGTAGAATACCGCAGCCAATCAAGGCCGATGCCAGTGGCCTCTGGGTTCCCCACAGCCAGAATGCGGTCCCCAAAATGCTCTTCCAGAACATCAAACACTCTCCTCCTTTTATGGGGTCAAGTTCCATCTCGCATGAACCACATCTTGTCAAAATCAGGGCACTTTGGATAATAGGGATGAAATCATCTTCCAAAATCTTCACGTACCATTTGGTAGTCACCATGCCATCAAAAAATATCACATCGACTATTCTGTGACTACACACTGCACAGCACAGTCACCCTCTGAGGGTGAAGAGACGTCTCAATCGTGAAATGCAGATTCTCAGTCCCCCAAATGCACCAATTTTACTTACTGACAAATACATCCAAATGAAAGTGGGCTTCATTACTAAACCAAACCATATTCACATCAAAGTCCAGTTCATCAATTCTGTGGACAATAGTGTTGGCAAAACACAACCAATGTTTTATGGCCCTGGGGCTTAATGGCTGATGGCTTTGAATTTTGTATGGGAAGAGATGCAGATCTCCAACAACAATTTGTTGCAGTGTCTCCCAGTTGATTCCCACCTGTTGTGCAGCTCATTTGATTGATTTCCTGGGACTAGTTTGAAATACAGCACGTCTTCTCATCTTCAGCTTGAACTCAGTCTCAAACTTCCTTTCAGCCACAGTTGGGCTGTTACTGCTCACATAATAGGCCTTCACAAGCACTATATGCTCAGGCATGCTGTACTGTGACATTTTCACATGAAAATGGCCAACAACAACAAGGCACATGTGCAGGTGCTTACTAATTCCCACCATGCCCTGCTGTCAACCTTACACTTTGAATGTCCTAACACAAACTGGGGTTAGAACAGTTTTATTTCATATAGTTCCACAAGTGTCATCCTGTATGTATGGGAACTGGATATATGTCCCAATCTTCTTTCCCACTTCTTTCTGCACATCTACTCCCCCCCCCCCCCCTCTACGTCCATCTCTTTGTTCCACTCCCCCCCCCTATGTCCATTCAATTCCCATCCCCACCCCCTCTGTTCATATGTCCCCCCCTTCTCTGTGGCCATAAGCTTTGTTTATTGTTATTGCTAACAAAATCTTGATTGAAATTGGAGTCTTTTAAAATGAATGGTAAATCGGTTTGGATCATTGGTATATAGGGCAGGAGAGACCTCTCCTGCTGCTGGATAGTACCTTCAATGAAAGTATTTTGCATCATTTTAATCTGTAAATGGGTAGTATTACAAAGTTTTAAATGATTCAGACTCCATAGTAACATTCTAATCATAAAACAGTAAGCCACAAATACAATTGTCCTGTTTTCTGTTAAAATCAATTACAAGGAAGAAACAAAATTGTATATAGTTGAGTACAAGTTGTTTGAAGTGATACATAAGGAGAAAGAACGTACATAAGAGAAACAATTTGTCAAATGTTTTAAATGTCCTGTCATCATAGTTAAAACTAACTGTGAGAAGGAAAACAAAATCACACAATTTCATAGCACACCTTTCCTTCCTTGCAGTCAGTTGTGACAGAAAACCTGCACATTGTTGTTAAAAAATATGTAGCCTATGCCAATCTGAATGTTTATTAGAGTATAGGGAAAAATTTGAAGGAAGTCATTTAAGAATTTTTTGAGAAATTTGCTAACAAGATTTCCACTTTATGAAGTATATACACATTGATATAGCATATATTAAAAAAACATGTAGCCTGTCTGTCTGAATGTTTATTACAGTATTATATAAAAATTTCAAGTAAATCACTCAAGGATTTTTTGAGATTGTTGCTAACAACTTCACCCCTTTATACAATACATATATATTTATATACCATATATATTTAAAAATATGTGGCTTATTTGCATCCAAACATTAGAGCATTGTATAGCTATTTGAAGGAAATTGCTAAAAAACTTTCTGAGATTCTTGCCAACAAAGGTATCAGTGTTTCCCCTCTAGGTAATAGATATATATTTATATACCATATATATTGAAAATATGTCATCTACATCTGTCTGAACATTTATTAGAGTATCATGTAAAAATATGAACTGCTCAAGAGCATTTCCAGATTTTTGGTACCACACCTAAACGAATTGTCCTTATATAGTAGCACAGCTTTTATTTACATGTTTATATAGTGTAAATATTTAAAAAAGATGTGTAGGGTATCTGAACATTTATTACAGTGTCGTTTAAAAATTTGAAGTAAATAGGTCAGGGACTTTTTGATATTTTTGCTAATAATATTTCCACTTTCTACACTGTGTATGTACCTTATATATTAAAAATATGTAGCTTAAGTCCCTAGTAGAATATTGTGTAAAAATTTGAAGTAAACTGGACAAGAAATTTTCAATAATTTTGGTAACAGCCTTAAACACCAACTTATTTTTCTATAGTAGTATAGAGTATAGTTTTCAAAGTGAAATAATGTTTGCTGGAATAAATGATAGCACTGGAAGTAAATGGACATAAATTACCACAAAGCAGGACACTTAACAGACAAGGTCTCACACAGGATGTAGATGGCTATGTTCAAGCTTCTGTGTTCAGTTTAAGCAATTTTCTAAGCTGAAATTAGTAGGCCTGAGAGTTAGAACATAATCATGCAGTCACAAACTTAGCCCACATACTGAGGTCAGAATGAAAAATCACTAAAAAGATTCAGGATAGCAGTCGAAACTGAATCAAGACACTTGCACTTATAAAAAATAAAATAAAACACATACAACAGAAAGAAGGGTGGAGGTGGTAATAAGAGGCACAGGGAAACTGTTATGGCAGTATTGTTGGCAAAATAGACATACAAAAGTCAACCAATACACATCACTTGAGAGTGAAATCAAATGCTGCTAACAGGAGTCACATTAATTAGGACAATAAATGTCATATTTGCATCTTCCTTTGAAGAAAATGGTGACAGAAGTAGGAAGAGACGGAAGTGGAGGGAAGAAGAAAAAATTACAAGAATAACAACTTAAGAATGCTGGTAAGATACAAAATACGTTTATTTCTTTCAAGAAAAGAGTAGATGATATTAAGCCATTAGTGCTTGCTCAATAATAGAAAATGCATTACACAGTAAAATAAAAGACATGTTAATAATAAAATAGAAATACATATAGGAGAAGCCCAAAAAATTTAAATATATTGTGTAATTTTCATCTTTACAGTTATAGCCAGCCTTAAGAATTCCCATTTTCTTTTGTAGGAGCTGGAAAACAAGGCAAACAATTAATAGCCACTTCACATTAAGGTGTCATCACTAAAAGAAGATTACCGTTGCCCAGCAAATCATATATTGCCTTACCTTTAGTCAAATAGATGCCCTCTTCCAAACAATGGCATACTGAAGCTCACAAACAAATGAAACTAAGCTATACAATAAAATTAACAGAAGGTACCTTGACGTTAAGTCTGTTGATATCATTAATAGGTTGAAAACACCTCAGGTTTTGATGACAGGGCCCAAAAGCAAATGTGTTCTTGGTTCGGAACCTGCCTCAGTATCTGTCTGAAATGGTTTACTGAAAACATGGATGCCAAATTCAAGATTTGAACCCTACTTCTCACAAATGCTAATCAACTGTTTCTCCAATGTGCTGCCTAACTCTGTGGTAGTAGAATGTTAATTGCATGGGTAAATCTGCAACATAATAAGAGTAACTTTTTTACAACCACTAGAGATTGTTGTTGAATACGACATTATTATTGTTTTGAAATTTGCTTTTCTTACAACAATGACAGCTCAGAAACTGATTGAATAGTTTGTTTACAGTGAGCATTTAAAGAGAGAGTGTTGTGAAGAAATGAAAAATTCATTCCATTTATGTTGGATGCTTTTTTTATATTTTTTGTAAAAGCCTAACTCAGCAACAAAGCCTTGAATGGCTCTGTTCAACTTTTCATGATTGATTCCCCCAAAAAATCTGTTTACCATTGGTTTGTAGAATCTCTTTATTGTCATACACTTCCATCAGCAACTAATTTTAAGAGCGTCAATCTAATTCAGCTGTTGCTTCAAGAAACATTGATGCTGCATGCAACATGATTCTAAAGGATCAGCTCATAACTTACCATGAATTATGGACATACTAAGAATATCAAATAATGTGCTATACTTTATATAATTTGTTCTCAGTGGATCCTGCACAATTTGATAAACTCAGAAACATACTTGTGTCAATTGGTGTAGGAAATTGTTCATAGAATTAAACAGAGGAAATTCACATGTCATATACAACATCATAACAGCAGAAGTAACAGACATATCTTCATATGAACAGGAAACTAAGCAGCAATCAATTGTCTGGGTGTTACATAGTGAACCATAACATATAAAGGTGGTTCACTTGTGAAGCATTTCCAGGAAAATGATCACTTGTTTCTTTGGTTATATAAAACATATCACAGCTATTGCTTTGGAGGATTGCAAAATGATTTATTCTGAATGGTTTATCATTACTTGTTTGCTACAGATGTATTTGTTTGCTAAAATATCACATTATTCTTTATCTGACAATGTCAGTAGCCACACGGCTCATTAAATATTTGACTATTTGATAGCAAGAAACATCAAATCAATGTCTTATTTTCTGTATTCACCTGATTTACTGCCTAATGACTCATTTTGATTCACTTCTAAGAAACAAACAAATGCATGGACAAAGATTTTCATCACCTCAAAAACAATGTCAAATCCTCCAAAAACCATGTTTTTGGAGTACCATCAGAATGGAAAAAATTTATGCAGAATTTTTTTGAATGGTTGCACAAGTATTTGAATTTTCAAGATGGATATTTTGAGAAACAATAATACTTCAGCCTCCTTGCTCTTTTTACATGATTTATACTGCTGTATTTATTTCTCTGAAAATTTTTGTATTTCCCCTTTTTGTCAAATAATTGAAGTATATCTTCAGTTTCCTCAACATTAACTTTCTTATTCATATGTTTGTCAGGTTACATGATTACCCTTTTTAGGTATCTCCACTACCTCTCAAATCCATACTGTTGTAACTTGTCTGTCCAAAAAGTTTCACGACTGGAGTAACAAAAAGAAAGTGGAAAAGTTAAGAATGTGGTTTCAATGCTTCAGATGTTCTACATAAGTCACCAAACTTGAGTACAATGCATGGAACACTCAACCATTTGAAACTGTCAGAAAAGTATTTCTTTGGGATGTTGTTCAACTTGTGCATGACCTACTCATTTTCTTTGGTCTTGGCGAACTATCAGATGCCCATTCTGCACTTTTCCATTTATTTCAATCAAGTCGCAGCAGGTGTCCAAACATTTCTCTTCTACAAATATTCTGGAGAATGTCTTAAACACTTGATTTAGAGATGTTCAGTTCATTCCTCTATTGTGATTTTTTAGACAACAATGCCGACAATACTACAGCTGCATGTATATTGATTAACACTTGTCTGCTCACAACTTACTGGTCAAATGCACATCCATTGTTTGCAGTTGTTAATTCCAGCTACTGATGCAATTACTGTGCTGATATAACTTATACACCAGGAGGAAAATCAGTATCATCAATTCTTGCTTCACAACTGAGAATGCCGATCAGTAGTTGTTCATATTGTGTATTTACCTTGTTAGCAACTGAAGCTTGGCACCTGCATCAGCTTCCATATACAAGAGAATTTATTCCTATCTGAAATGTGTTAAATCAATAAAAATTCTTTGGTCTTAAAAGGAGAAAAATCAGGGGATTGATTCACAATCTCTTTGAATCTGTAAAAGGTCATCATACGGGTGGGTATGTATGAGTTTCATCTCCATGCCAAAGTATGAATAAACATTGTGAAGAGTTCAGCAATGGAAATAAATGAAATAATCTAATACATGCAAATTGTTGAAACTTGAAACATTAAGTCAGGGTCTTTGTATTGTTTTTGTATGTTTGAAGTAAGACATTGGCAATGGGTTTACTTACTTTTCTAAATGAATTACTGAGAACCGTTAGCAAAAAATTAAATAATATTACTTACAAGAAATAAACAAAGGTTTTTGCAAGTTAATGATCCTGTAGCATCACAGCTCGCTTTAAATCTTGTCGAATGAACTGTAAGTGGTGTTTCTTCCACAGAATCCTTTGACAGAAAGGCTGCACATTCACAAGCTCCTTCTTCAGTCCTTCAGCGACAATAAAACATATAAAGAAGATAAAAGTGAAATATGTTTTGTACTCTCTGCAGTGGAAATTGTGTGTGTTCTGCTCTCAAAACTAAACAAAACACTTGCTACGAGTACATAGGAACATCATAATTATTTTGGGAATGAAAACAATTTCTTATTCAGTGATGAAATCTTCTCAGGATATAAGTGTTGTCTTGTGCAGAAAACTTGGTTAAACATTACTACATCAGTTTCAGGCACATAAAAGATTTCATCAATGAAATTTTCCAAGAAAGTGGACATTCCTAAATTTCGTAATTCTCTTTGATACATTACTTTCAGTTTCAGTAGAAAGAATAATTTCCACCAAACTCTGCTACTTTTGGGACAATGAGCTCTTCCAGTTTGATCAGTGAAAATCCTGGCTGACTGTTATTACTCTTTACAGTATTAGAAAAAGGATAGGTTGCTACTTAGCTTAAAGATGATACACAGAGTGACAGACAGGCTTAAAGAAGAAATTTTTACGTATTTTGCTTTTGGCCAAAGCCTTCTTCAGAAAAGAAAACATACAAACATTCACACAAGCAGGCACACCTCATGCACACATGACCACCATCTCCAGCAGCTCAGATGGTCAAGTCAGGGATGGTGGTCCCGTGTGCAGAACATGTACCTTCTTGTGTGAAACTGTGTGTGATTTCTTTTCTGAAATAAGGTTTCGGCTGAAAGCTAAATGTGTAAGACTCTGTTTGTTGTGCTTCTCTAGAACTCTGTGTATCATCTTTATGGTGAGTAGCAATCTACTCTTTCACTAATATTGTTGGTATTCCAAGCCAGAGTTTCTATTGTTTTATATTACTGTCTGGGTTACAGACTGGTGCTTGTACAGTCATTACTATTTAAAATAATTTAATATTTGGTATAATATACTGAAACTGCCAGAAAAGACTATGAACATAATTGATGAAAATGCTAAAAAAGGATAAGTGGATAAGAAGTATAAAAAAGTTTAAATACCTCACAATGTTTAAAATCACTTTTATGAATTAGCTGGGTTTTCATTCTTAACACTTTGTGCAAAGGTTAGGCAAAGAAATAAAAATTTAATAGGAATTTGATATTTTATGCCACCACCCAAAATAGAGAGCATGTTCCCAGTCAAAACATCTACTTTCCAACCACAGCTAATTGTCTATCATTTTAAGCCACTCATTCTCCCACTAATGTATGACATGTACTTCAACAGCAAGGACAATGATATGGGGGAAAGAGATCCAATTCACTGTGTAGGATTCCTGTGATCCCTCCACAAGCTGGAAAATTTTAATAAATATTTGTGTTTATGATGAGGAAATGCAAATCATAATTTGTTTCGTATGCATGTGTGATGAGTGATTACATTCTGCCTTGGTAATAATTGGAAATCATATGATCTGAGAACTGCATCTGATTTCTGACACTATTTAGATCTCTGTGATGTGGTCTATAAGAAATGTTCATTGCCACTATGTTCAGAGGTCCACACCAGATTTGAAAGGTATTGCTGAGTGTACATCAATGAGTGTAGCCAAGGAATTGGTTGGTCAACAAGGGAGTGAGAGGTTGCAGCAACTGCTTTAGCTTCATGTTCAATAGCCATTTATGAAGTCCAACAACTCTCACCACAAGATGAATTTGGTGTGTTCCCTCAATTTATTTTGTGTGTATAAACAGAATAATTGTTAAGTTTGCATATTAAGATGACAATACAAAAATTGTTTTTCATGCACTGAGAAGTGCAGTGTCCAGGATTTTTGGCAAATAATTGGATTTAAAATTTTATGGGAATGGTCATTTGAATTTTAAGGTAATTTTTTTTAAATATTTATATTATTTTCTTGGTTGTTTATTTTACATTTCTTTGTAAGTAAAGAATGCTAGTGACAGTTTTTAAAGCTACACACACACACACACACACACACACACACACACACACACACACACACACACACTTATTGGAGCTTAAAAGCCTCCAAATGACTCTGAGACATAATATAAGACACATGGGCCCAACAATTTTGGGTAATACGCCAGAACTGGATGACAAATTATTGAACATGTGATTTTGCCTGATGATGTACGTCACCGCACATACAGCAGTTGAACCTATCAGTCTCCACACCTGATTAGCACCACTCCAGTCAAGTATTCACATTGGTGTGACTCTGGGCTTACATGCACAGCTTTAGTGTGTGGGGCTCACAGTTTGAATCTTGCATGTGGGAGGCAGTATTTTTTTCATTGGTTTAGAGGATTATGTATCTACATTGAGGTAAGTTTTATTATTTTATTTACCAGTCTCATTGGCTAGCACTGGTTCACTTCAAAGAACAGAACAACAAAAAACTTCTGTATTTCATCATAAACAAATGTGTATAAGCTTCTGAATTTTGTTGTTATCAGTAAATGCAATATGTTTTCTTTACTAAATAACATATGTAAACAAAAAAAGGGACAAAAGGAAAGAAATGCAAAATAAGAACAGCTTTTGGTTGTTTACAGTGAGGAGAGTAATTTTGTACAAAATAAGAACAGCTTTTGGTTGTTTACAGTGAGGAGAGTAATTTTGTAACTTCTACATTTACAAAAGATCGCATTAACAAAAAATATTTGAAATTTGCATCACTGTGCAGTAATGTGTAGCACTGCCTCCTACAGGTGAGTGTAGGATCGACAAACCCAACCACTGCACGTGCGCCGTGGTATGCCATCTGGTGACCCCACATGCTGAACATTTTTCATCCACTTTTGGGGCATTTCCTGACATGTGTCTTGCAGTAAATTACATGAAACAGTGAGCAGTGTCTATGTCACTTTGGTGTTTTTAAATGTTAATAAGAATCACCCTACATATATATTTCTTAAAGGAATTGTTTAAAGAGCAGTTACTAAACTGTGCAGCATGTGGGGTCACCAGATGGCATACCACGGCGCACATGCAGTGGTTGGGTTTGTCGATCCTACACTCACCTGTAGGAGGCAGTGCTACACATTACTGCACAGTGATGCAAATTTCAAATATTTTTTGTTAATGCGATCTTTTGTAAATGTAGAAGTTACAAAATTACTCTCCTCACTGTAAACAACCAAAAGCTGTTCTTATTTTGCATTTCTTTCCTTTTGTCCCTTTTTTTGTTTAGATATGTTATTTAGTAAAGAAAACATATGTCATTTACTGGTAACAGAGGAATTAATGTGAATAAATACACATCAATTACAGACAAGGTCAAGTAGGCAACATGTGAATGGATTTTATGGACAAACTTTGTAATTCTAATACCCATTCACAGAAGGAAATTAATGAAAAGTTGGAATTCTTATAAAATGTTTGAAAATGGTAGTGAGAGGAACAGAAAAATGACCAACCTGCAACCAAAACACAAGGAACATCCTTGTCAACTAAAATGTCAGGGGATGGAGCTTCTACGTTTAAAAAATAGTGTGGGTAGAAAAATTAAACTGCAAAATTATGAAAACTAGGCAAATTAAATAACATTAATAATAATGAAATATGGAAGGATCGGAAGCTCAGGGTGGAATTATACACCACTATTCACCGCAAAGAGTTGGTGTTTAGCTGCAGACAGGCACAGTGAAAAATAGTTCTTAAACATTTAAGTTTTCAGATGAAGTCCTCCTTCTGAAGTATAAAACACACAATACATCATACAAGCACAACTCATATACACGTGATCACTGTCTCTGGGTGCTGGATCCCAACTGCGTCTGATATGAGCAGCAATCTTCTGAGTTGGACAGAGGCATGGGGTGGGGAAGGAGATGGATAGCAAGGTAAATGTGGGGGAAAATACTGTGATGCCTGGGGGCACGTATGGATGTGGTGGGAATGAGATAGAGCTGTTAGGGTTAGTGTCTGTAGGCTGTGCTAGGGTAGAGGGACAGCAAAGGAGAACAAGAAGTGAGAGGGGAGGGGAGGGAAGTATATAATGGAAAAAAACTAGTACATGTGTTGATGAGAAAGAAGGTGTGTGTAGTGCTAGAGTGAGAGCAGGGAAGGGGACAGGAATGTGGTGGACAGGGAGAGGCAAAAGTTGAGGCCCAGAGCACGGCCCTTGAGGCTCGTATCATCTGTGGCTACAGCTACTGAACCACACTCTCTACCAGGATTTGAACTGCCTCTCGTCATGCCCTGAAGTGAGGAATATCCTCCCCATCCCTCCCACAGTGATATTCTGTCACCCACCAAACCTAAGTAATATCTATGTCCATCCCTACTCCACCCTTGCTCCAACCCTTGCCTCCTCATGGCTCATATCCCTGCAGCAGACCTAGATGCAAGACCTGTCCCACACATCCTCCTACTACCAACTACTCCATTCCCGTCACAGGCATCTACCCCAAGAGAGGCAAACTTACAGAGCTGCCATCTTCTACATGTGAATGAGAAATAACAACTTGCCTCTCTGCATGGACAACAACTGCCAAATTGTGGCCAAGAAACAGCTGTACCACACAACTGCTCAACAAGGATGAAAGAATTTCCACTGGCTTTTGATGGAATCGAGAAGGCTTTAGCCAATTCCAACATCTTGTATCACCCAGATGTGTCCATTTATTTCTGCCTGATGAAAAATGCCTCATCGACAGTTGTAGGTGCTTATCTGTTCCAAATCAGAGAAGTAGATGGGAAGTGGGCATCTTGCCCTAAGAGATTTGCCAGCAGAATTCTATACTTATGTCAGTAACCTTACCAAACAATTGAGAGCTTCTCAAAAACTTACAAACAATTACAAGCAAGATTAGTTTTTAGGATGATAGCATTCCAAGCATACAACATATTGATAGGAAGGGCAACATAATTGTTATCACATCTGCCAGAAGGTATCAAACCAGACATGATACCAGATAATCAATCAGCTGAATATTCAATACTTTTGATAAAGGATGATGTTCATCACAGGTACTAAACAAATTTACGCAAGATTATGTCCAGGCTACAAAAGGCAGATCCTAGGCACCATCTTGTAAAACAACTGCATCAAGCAGATAATAACTAAATGAAGTAGTATTATTGGATAGGTAGTGATGTCCTGTTCCTCTGTCAGAATGCAAACTGTTGTGTATACATACTCGCAAACTACAAAACCAAATGTATATGGTATATACATTATGCATTGTTCCACACTGACATAATTAAATGTACTAATAAATTACTTACAGCTACATTTTGAACATTTGCAGGCAGGTACAGCAAGCCTTGAAAGCCTGCACCTATGCCAAAAGGCCAAGCCTGATAATTGAGATAGCAGAGGACTTTTACACGCCACAGTACCAGATAAGCCATTAGGAACTGTCTGTGGTCCATAACCAAGAGCATGCGGAGGACGCAAATATGTCATGGTATTCTATGACTTATTCACTAATTATGTGAAACTATATATGATCAAAACTGATAACAGTCTATCAATCCTGAACAGACTACTCAATAATTATGTCCTGTGTGTGGGCAAGCCATGTGCTCTGCTGTCCAATAACGCATCAAATTTCATATGTTACAGATGGAGAAATGCTTTGTACTAGAACCAGATAACCCAAATATTGGCCTCATGATACCACCCAGAGGCCAACCTCATTAGAAGGTTGTTTCGTGGACTAAATCAGTTCGTAAGAACTTACTATCACATTTGGTAAACCTTACTGATCAATTACATTAAACCATTTGAGAAAATGGTGAACCACCTGTCTCACTCATCAACACAGTATACTACAGCTGAGCTGAATTTGCACAGGAGGGACCACAATGAATGGATGATTAAAATTCCAGGGATCACTAGTGCTAAAGATCTGTGGGAAGAGAAAGTCAGGAACCCATTGATGAATCTGAGAGACAAAGTGGTCAGAAGAAAATACATTTATGACAAAAGGTTAGTTGGGATACAAATATTTCAGGTGAGTGAGAAAATGGTTATGAAAATTCATCCACATTCATCAATCTTTAATAATAAAACAAGAAGTGGCCACTATTGTGTACTGGACCACTTGAGATTCTAAAAATTCCAAATCCTGGTGCTTACTTACAGGATATTCAGGTAGTCAGAGAATTAAGGACTCTATCCACATCAAGACTTAAAGATGTACTCTTCTCGATGGAAGTAGAGTACACTGTTGTGAACCATAATGTCAATTTCACACATTTTTAGCTAAGGATTTGTGATGTGCATTACATAGCTTAAGATCTTGCTTGGATTTTCAACAAGAGATTTAATATGTCGGAGTAAGGTAGGGCCTACATGTAAGAATTATTTATAATTATGTTACATGTATATGATTTGTTGAACTAATGAATTTGTAGTCAGTAAGTGAAATTTTGTATAGTATTCAGCACCTGTGGCTATAAAAATATTCATAATGGTAATTCATAATGTTAAGATTTTGGTAGCAATTGAAGCTGTTATGTAACAGAAAGTTCAACATCTACATAGACGCAAAAATTCTAACTTGGCAACTGCAGTTCACTTTTCCCTTGCTATCAACAAGATCAATAAAAGAACTAAGTTAATCCAGTAGAAGGATATTTGAAAGTGAAGGAGCTTTTTGTGACACTTTTCAATAGAATACATCAGGGTGTGGGCTGGATGGAGCTGTTGGGAGGAGCATTCTGGGGATATACAACCACTAAAACTCTGTGCTGTAGTATTGGCACCTCCCATCAGATGCATTTCATGCTGTGAGTAATGTTTTCTTATCTTTTTTATGTTCTCTGCTTTCAGTCCAGGCTTACTGCTCAGTACACTTTACTTTATTCTACTAGTTGTGTAAAATTCTCCCAGAACAAATGCTACTTAAAGGATCTGATTGTTCCCTCATGCAAAGCAGGAAATAAAAAGTCTTCAGTGTGTAACACAGGAGTTTAACACGTATATTTCTACAAAATTTTGCTGAATGAATAAAACAAAAACTATTTTTGGTGAAGTTATGTTTATTATTGTGACTCGGGAAGAATCTACAGTCATATCAGTGTTTTGTGCAGATAACCTTAAAGTTTTGGGAAGGCATTACACAAGAAAAAGATTAACAGGCAGGACTTGATTGATAGTGATTTTGGGGAACCTAGGTGCTTTGTAGTGCACAATGTTTATATTCTGTTCAAGGAAAGAAACTGATCTTTGGCAAAATTGCTGTTGCACACTAACTGCAAATTTGTTCTTGTGCAAAATTCATTGTGAATTACAGAAATGTACAAGAGGACTGCAGATTGGATATTTTTCTTGATCATACTTGCTAGAGCACACCATGCCGGTCATAAGTGCCCATTCTGTGGCTTATGGAAGGGTAACAAACTGAATGTTAAATCAGCATCAATGGGAGGGAAACTCAAAGAGGAGGGAAACTAAAAACCGAAGGAAATCTTACATAACTACTATTGAAAGGGAGGGGGGTTGTACTCCCCAAAAAAGAGCTTCTAATGACCAATGTCATCTCACTGACACTGATAACTCAAGGACACAATCAGCTCAGCGCATGTCATCTGCTAAAAGGGATGGTATATCAGGTGACAACTGTAAATGGGTGGGTAGCGGATTAAAAGAGGGGCACTGAAGTAAAAGGTGTCTCACCACCCACAGTTGCCTAGCTTGTTTGCTGAATGCTGAGGGTGGGCAGGGAGGGGGGGGGGGGGGTGAAACAAGGTGCCGTAGAGAGGGCAGACACCACGCTGCCTGGTGCGCTCACCACTCTCATGTTGTGACCGTCACTGCATCTTTGTGTGCCTACAGACCAGTGTTGCTTCTGATATATGAGAATCACCACTAGCTGATGGAACTATACTCACATCAATCTAGTTGTGCTATACACAAACACACCTACATGATAGTGTCACAATAATGTATGGTGTAAAACTTAGTGATCAATAAGCTGCAAGCTGTTACACTTTCTCAATACCAGGTTTTAAATCAAGTTCACATGCTATACAAATAGCATCATTTCATAATGACTGTTACAAATTTTGAAAAAGTAAATAATTTGTTAACAAGGTAAGATTTCACACTAACAGATG
Organism: Schistocerca nitens; assembly: GCF_023898315.1. Taxonomy (NCBI): domain Eukaryota; kingdom Metazoa; phylum Arthropoda; class Insecta; order Orthoptera; family Acrididae; genus Schistocerca; species Schistocerca nitens. Next base: position 702,047,574 of record NC_064617.1, on the reverse strand, counting down.
TGAAACAATCAGCGTTTAACGACAATTTTCTTCAAAATTGACTGAGAAACATTATGGAACTACAAAATGATGTACAACAAAATTATTAGTTTTCTTTTCCCACAAAGAAAAAAATAAGGTCATGAAAAGATGTGGTATAGTAATAGAAGTTTAAGTGTTTTTTTACAGTGTAAAAATCAGACAAGTGGATTTTCGTCATTTGCCAAAGTAGATGGTTGGACCATTCAAGCCTATGACTCTTTAATAAGCAAGCAGGAAGTTGAATGCAATTGCTCCCAGCATCCAAAGTGACTACACTGTGACTACACTACTTATGTGCACCAAACAATTTGAACAAGTATAAATGCTAGAGGCAGACCTCTGAAGTGTACTCATGGCAGCACTTCTTGACAGACTTTCACTTAAATCATCACACAGGAATCAGCAACTAGCAGACACAATTGCAGCAGTTTTTTTCTCTACCTTTAGAAACGTCACTTAACATGGTCAGCAGGAATTACGGCAAAGGAAGGAAAATTATTCCAACCAATTATGCTGGTGGCAACGCTCAAGTAGTAAGTTTCCTACAAAGCTTGAAGAGAGAAATAAATGATGATGGCTCTGTCAGGAGAAAATGATTCTTCAGTAAAATGCGATTTTTGACTATGATAAAAAACAAACTTTTAGAACTGTCATACCAGTTAACTCAGCATGCAACTCCCAGTAACAATAATAATTAGAAAATTGATGAATACATAATAAGAAATCACATGAATGTAGACAACTTATCAAAGATGACTGAATCAAATGTAGAGTACTCCCCCCCACCCCCCACCCCACCCCCCACACACACACATATACAAAGGGATCTAAAGCAGACCAAAAGATGAGGTCTGTACTGCCTATTAAAAAAAGAGAAAACGTTTTGTGACATCTGATTAAAAGATTAGTAACAAACATCTGGAGCAAAATAATAGTACAAGTATATAGGAATAATATTAAGAAGTGATATGAAACTGCGATGAACTAGTAAAATTATTAATAGAAAGGTGAATAAATTTTTAACTACAGTGCATGTGTAAAGCAAATTACGTAAAAGACATGATAAAGACCAATGGTTCTGTTCCAGTGTTTGGAATCCTTATCAAATAAACACAGCAACAGACATCAAAAACATTCAAGACACACTCAAGACACACTTCTACCACTGTAACAGGTTAGTGTAGCCAATAGAGAAATGTTGACAGGGATGCTCAGAGAACTTACAAGGAATCTTTGGAAGAAAAATTATATAGTTCGCACAGAAACTGGTTGGGAAAGTTTAGAAAACCAGAACTGAAGGAAGATTGTGCAGCCATTACACTGCAGAGTGGGCATAAAATCTTTCCTTGATTAAAAAAAAGTGTTAGTAGGAGCTATCCTAGATACAGTTACGCAATTCATTTCAAATGGTAGCTTAACTCATGAAGGTTTTGTGCTACCTGTCTACATGTGCTCTCAACGGTTTTTTCTCTCTCTCTCTCTCTCTCTCTCTCTCTCTCTCTCTTCTTACAGATTATGTAATTCTGAAGTGCTGCTGTCACAATGGCATTTATGTAGGAAAAAGCATAATGTCTCTTGAGGTTTCACATGAAACATGCTAATCTATTACAGATTAGTGACATTTCTGATGAGCCTATGGTCAAGATCCACCAGATTTGAAGAGTACCAAAGGATGATATGAATAGTTTAGTCCTCTACAATCCAGTTTTTCTACTCACTGTATTCTCCCCAGCTCTTATTCATTTTAACCATCTTAAGAAAAGGACAGATTGTTATTCACCTTAAAGTTGACCCACTGAGTTACAGATAGGCATAACAAAACGACTCTTACACATTATAGCTTTCAGCCAAAGCCTTCTTCAATAAAGAAAACACACACATACATTGACACAAGAGGTTGCTATTCAAGTGGCAGTCGCATTCAGGTCAGAGCTGCTGTTGGTAGCAGTCATTTGTGCATGAGGTGTGCTTGCTTATGTGAACGTGTGTATTTTCTTTGCTGGAGAAGGCAAACAGTCTTTTCGTTGTGCCTGTCTGCAACTCAACAGCTCATTTTTATGGATCTATCCTTTTCCTAATATTGTTAATATTTCAACCTGGAATTTCCACTGTCTTATTTATTTTATGCAGATAAGGATGCAAGGAATCATGGGTTATTACAATGCTGTTTAAAAAAATGCAATGTGAGTTCACTTAAGAACTATATTTTCTTTTACATTAGTTTTTGAAACTACATACAGTGTTTTTGTTTATGATTGTTTATAATTTCCTTCTATGTGGTACTTCTTAACTTGTTCTCCAGGGTGAAGTCCAGGTTTCCTCTTACATGATTCACAGTAGAAAATTCTTTCTCTTCTTCCTCCTTAATCCTTGCATTTTCTGCAAATCATGCTCTCCTTTGTTGATTTTCCTTTTTTATATAAAATGTGTGTAATTCTCACCTGGCCAACTATCTATCTGATTAGATTTCTTCAATATGAAAGACGAGTCTGCAGTTGTTCTCCACATTCTTTTTTCTATTGAGTGAAGAATATAACTGTTCATTACAGCCAGCTCAATCAGCCAAAAAGATATTATTTAACCACTTGTACGATCTTGCAAAACCATAGTAACCACAGTACTGTTCAGCCCTGTCACTCCTCCCATAAACTTCATGTATTCCATGATAACAGTGGGTTTCAGGAGCTGTACAGACTGTTTCTTTCTACAACCAGTGATCAATTGAGTTTAATAACATTGTCACATAATTTTAAACTCACTTTGATAGGCACATAACTTATATTCAGCAAGTTTCATCTTCTTCAAATCTCATGAAAAATTCTTCCTAGAAGGCATAACTGTACCTGTTAGAAGAAATTTCATTTTGTGTATTCCTGAGCAAACTGAGAGCTCATGTAGAACCTGTCAGTAAAGATGTGATAGCCTGAACCAACTGCACAAGTTAGTAATTGTTGTGCCAAATGAACTGCTGTTTGAGTTGCAAAAGGTAAAGTAGGACAAATTAAGCTTTCTGTAGATGTCTTTCCATAACATGGGATCAGAGAAAAACCATTTTCTGATTCACACAGAAAGATAGATCATAAACTCCATTTTGTAGGCTTCTTCGGATTATACCACTTGAATTGAGTTCCGCCTTTGAATCCTAGCATGCTCTCATCTACAATTGCACTTCTGTTTGGTACATACAATTCTTTTCATATACTGTCAATATACACACCAACATTCTTCACCCTGATCCCCCTCATACATTGAAAAACTAAATGTGGCTTCCAAAATATTTGAAAAAGAGAGAGAGAGAGAGTCATTGAAAAATGGAGTTCATTCTAGCCAGTCTCCTGTGAAAATTCAAGGCCATGTCCAATATTACACCAAAGAAAGCCTTCAATTCTTTTAATTCACGACTTCACTAATAAAACTGTCAGTGAAGAAGAGTTGGAAATATTCAAGTTTAGATGTTGGTTGAACTCCCTAAGGATTGGTGAAACCTCGTTGCATGGCCGAAAAATGAAACTTCACGAGATCATCATTGCCATCATGATATTTTTCAAGGTATTTTTTACAGGTTGTAATAGGACACCCTCTAACATTACTTTTCCTCAACAGCAGCTGTTGATACCAGCATTATTTTTTGAATTTTGAAAAGGTCAGTATTATCTCAGCTGCTTTTCTTAAAATTTTCATATTATTTTAAACACACTATGTTATATTTCAACCTAAAATTTATGAAAAGGTTCAAATGGCTCCAAGTACTATGGGACTTAACATCTGAGGTCATCAGTCCTCTAGGTTTAGAACTACTCAAACCTAACTAACCTAAGGACATCACACACATCTATGCCCGAGGCAGGATTCGAACCTGTGACCGTAGCAACAGCGCAGTTCCAGACTGAAGTGCCTAGAACCACTCAGCCACAGCAGCCAGCTTATGACAAGGAAGTATGATATTTTTGATGTTATATTCAATTAAGTACTAGCTCTAAATGTATGTATGTATTTATTTATTTTTTTTTTATTTATTTTTTTTAAACACTTGAAATTACAAACTATTAGCACACTTAAAATTTCTATAATTAATTATGCTACATTGTACTGATTACTATGTTTATTTCTGGATTCATTCATGAATAATAATCAAAAGTAATAATGTAACAGGAAATAATAGAAATTCATTTGACAAGATAAATTGTAAACCCTTTGGAATATTATTTCTGCTGAGTGAGAGAGTAGTAAGCATGTCGGACGTATTTTTGTATTTTGTGCGAACAATGTAATTTTGGCTTTGTTAATGTGAAAAATCAAAAGACTGTATGATATACTAAAATGTGACAAAACATATTAAAGTAATACTAAAAATTCTGCAACAACAATCTTCAAATTTATTTAGATCAATTCAACCATGAGGACCTAAAATGTGAGAATTTGAGGTTCAAGAATCAGACCCCTTGACAAGAAGAACTGGATCCAACTCTATGTGAAAAGATAATAAACTAGAAAGTTTATTGTAATCTTTGCTCCTCTCAGATCTTCATAAAAGACTAATGTGGATGGTAGCTGCAAGCAGGAAGTAGGGGTAGATTGCAATGTTGTGTCTCTTCATTACTTTCCACTCTGTCAGTAGATTCTGATTCAAAAGAACCTGTTTCACAGCACACGGCAGAAGTTTCTTCCTGATCGCTTTCAACACTAAATTCTCTTTCATTCGCAATGTCTTCAAGGAGCCAGCTGGCAATATCATCATCACTTACTTGTTTCCTACCAGCCATTATCTTACTAGAAACATCTGAATGCAACATGCTTTGAGATGTCAGATCTTTGTACTGAGTGCTGCCATGCACCTAATGAGTTCCAGCAATGGAGTGGATGGAAAGCACAATAATGGAAATATTTCAGACATTGTCAAAGATTGGAGCCATATCAGAAAATCGTGATGTCAAAAATCATAATGTTAGATGTAATCTGACAGTGGATCTGAAAGGGCTAAAAACACTTGGCAGTATTGGTGACAATACCAGAAATGGCAGTCCTGGAGTGAAAGACAACACTGCTGATACAGTGCATACAGCATTTCAAACTGTACATGGAAACTGATGCATTGAGTTTCCAGAGAAACTGGCATACCTAAGAGCACTGTGGTGAAGATTTTACATAAACAGCTGCATTTCCCTGAATACCAAGTGGAACTCCTGCAAGCTTTACAGCAATATGATAGGCCTAAATTTGCTGATTTGCTAGGAGCATGCTGGAATGAATTGTTATGAATTGCTACAGACAACGAGTATCTTAACAGAGATTTTCTGATGAAGACTTTTTAAATTTCCAGGAAATTAAACAAGCATAATGTTCAGATCTAAGGGTCGGAGAAACCATATATCAAGGTACAGGAAATGAGGAACAACCTGACAGTGAATATCTGGTGTGGCTTAATGCACAACATAATTATTGGGCCATTCTCTTTCACTGAGCCTTCCATTACAGCAACAGTTTCCTTAACATATTGAGAGTTATCACTGGACCTTAGTTACAGGAATTTCAACTATGTGGTGTGTTCCAACAAGATGATGCAGTTCTTGGATGAAAGCTTTCCAGGCAGATTGACCAGTACAGATAGTCTAACACCATGCCTGATATGTTCATGAGACATAACCCCTCTTTACTTTTTTTGGGGGGGGGGGGGGGTGTTAGGTTAAGGATAAAGTGTTCAGTTCACCAGTTCCTGATGTGCAAATTCTCTCAACACAAATACAATATGCAGTAGAGGTGCTGACAAGAGAAATGTTGTCAAAGATATGGTGAGAAATTGAGTACTGCACAGATGTTCTATGGGCAACAAAAGGAGCACATGTGGAGGTGTACCCACAAAAAAAGGTTATAAGATAAGCTGCTATTTGCAACAAACTGTGTTAGATATTAGAATGCAAAATTATTGCATGGTCTCACAATGCTACTTACCACACATTAGACCATTGCAGATCTGAACAGCGTAACAAAAGAAACACCTGATAAGGCCCTGGACTGGTTTGCAGCCAATAAGCTCCTGTGCAATCCTGATAAAACCAAACAATTTCTAATCAGAATATCAAATGAAGTAGGCAATAAGTCATTAAGACTCTTAGGTATTCACATTGTCTGAGAACTCTTTTGGGAGGAACATGACAATCACATATGTGAAAAATATCTTGAATTGAAAATTATCTTGAAACTGAGGGAGGTAGTGAGCTTGGAATACCTTTGGGTACATGCTTTGGGCTATTCCTGTCACAGGTACCATATGGTCTGATTATATGGAGGCACTCCCCTCACATCAAGAAGATCTTGAAATTACAAAAAAATGTCTTACGCATAATATCTAAAAGAGGTCATACAGAGCACTGTCATCCTCTTTTTTCCAGACTCAGAATACTCACAATTATAAACTTGTACATTTATGTGTCTGTAGTCTATATTAAAAATAATATTTCAGAATTTATTGCCAGAGGGGAAATGCATGAACATAACACCAGAGCAAAGGGTAATTCGGACATACCATGCCACAGATTACTAAGAACACGAAATTCCCACAAAGTAAACCCACTCAAAATGTTCAATAAACTACTAATTCATGTACAGTCTATGGATATTTTTTTTTAATTAAGTGGTACGGGTAGCTGTCAGGTAATTCATTTTATGACATTAAGAATTCTCAGAGATGCCTGGGGAGGATATTAGCATTTAAAAATTTTCTGTAACTAAACATATTATTGTGTGGTGTGATTAGTCGTGTATAATTACATACTGACAAAAAGTGTAAAGTGCCTAGAAGAAATGGTTGAATGTCAACCATACATGTACACACTACCAGTCAGTATGTAACTTCTCTGTAAGAGCTAGAACAACCACCAGAGTGCATTAGTACTGGTCCTGTTTAGGTCTGTTATGATGCCTGATAGGGTATATAGGGGGAATGAGCAGCAACACCTGTTGAGTAGTCACTGCGTGAGGCAGCATTATCAGCACCCAACAGAGTTTGGAAGGGGCCTAATTGTAGGTAAATTTTGGCTGGCTGGTAAAATCATGCAGTATCCAGATTTGTGGGGTATTCAGATATGACACCAACCTGATGTTGGACTGCATGAGAACATGAGGGTAGGTATACTCATCCTGTGATCCCTGCATTCTTTGTCATCCTATACCATCCTAGCAGCTGGACTAAGTTATTGCCATCTCATACATAGGTTTCCATTAACACTACAACACAAACTTCTGCATTTGGAGTGGAGCTATGACAGAGAAGCATGGACAGCTGATACATGGTGTCGCGATGTGTTCAGCAACGAATTACAATTCTGCTCTACCCTGGATGACCATTATCCCAAATATGAGGCTGCCTGGGGAAAAACCAATTCTTTCAGTGTTTTGGAGAGAAAGACAGTTTTACTCCTGATGGCATTGTGCAGGGAGCCACTGGGTATGATAGCAGGCCATCCCGGCCGCTGTGGCCAAGTGATGCTAGGCGCTTCAGTCCAGAACCGTGCTGCTACTATGGTTGCACGTTCAAATCCTGCCTCGGGCATGGATGTGTGTGATGTCCTTAGCTTAGTTAGGATTAAGTAGTTCTAAGTCTAGGTGACTGATGACCTCAGAAGTTAAGTCCCATAGTGCTTAGAGCCATTTGAACCATCTGATACCAGGCCATGAGTGGTAGTGACTGACGAGACTGGTAGCATAGTGGTATGGCACAGACAATTAATGTCCTCTCATGTTTTACCTCTCATGCCACACCATCATGGTGATGTTGAGGTATTCCTATGTTCAGCAACATCCCCAGATCTATTCTCAACAAAACATGTCAGACCATCTCAGATGTCAACTCTGTCTCAGAGTTGAAGGGGAAGGTAGAGGGGTGAAGGAAAAGGTCTGGAGAGGTTTGGAGAAAGAGGTACAGTTTAGAAGTCACCCAGGACCCCAAGTCAGAGGAGACTTACTAGATGGGATGAGAAGGAAAGACTGATTGTTGGGGACTGCACTGGTCGAGACCTAAAAACTTGACAGCTTAAAGGTGGAAGACAGGGTAATATGCAAGTCTGAGATTACAACTAAAACATCATGCGCGAGTTAATAAGAGTGAGAAGCTAAGTGCCTTGTATGTAACAGTGGTGGGATGGGGGACAGCGAAAAACAGACTAATCAGAAAATGAAAGATGTAGAAAACTGAAATGGAGTGTATAAAAGAGTAGTTATTGTGAATAAATGCTGAGACTGAAGAAATTAACGTCAATTAACACCAGTTGGGTAGCGATAACCAAGGACATGTTGTTGTTGTAGTTCCCACCTGCAAAGTTCTGAGAAACTATTGTCTGGGGGAAGAAGGGAATCACTCTTATTAACTCATTCACAATGTTTTAGTCATGATCTCTGTCTTGCATATTACTCTGTCTCCCACCTTTAAGCTATCAGGTTTTCAAATCTCATCCAGTGCAGTCTCAACAATCAGTCTTTCCTTCTCATCCTGTCCAGTAAGTCTCCCCAGACCCAGGGTTCTGAGTGACTTCTAAACTGTACTCCTTTTCCTAAACCTCTCCAGTCCTTCTCCTTCACCTCTTCCATCCCCCCCTTCAACCCTTCTGCCAGAAGGAGTCACTAGCTTCAAAAGCTTGTGAAAGTTAAATCCTTGTGTGTGTGTGTGTGTGTGTGTACCCTTCCCACTGCTTGGTGAGTAGATTTTTGTATCTGCCCATTTAGATTATTTTATCAATAATTGATTACTTTCTTTGTTAAATAATGAGACATATCTGAGTGCAGTAGTGAAATGGTATAACATGGAAAGGCTAATAACAGCCAGTTATGCTAAATTAGGCCATCTTAAGATCTGATTGCTAATTCATTCATCTTCATAACATTGTTACACATGGACCATCTTGAATAGCATAAATGAACACCACTGCTTTCCTCTGGTAAAAACATGAAACTGGTATCCACCATCCTCCCCTACAACTTCTTGATTGCCAGCTGTGTATATTGTGCTGCCATAGGAAGCTTAGAAGAGGAGCAAACAGTATTAATAATAAATGATAAAATATTTGTTTTAAAAAATGAGCATGGGAAGGGGAGCCTGTACTAGCCTCTGAATCTTGGATATTATGTTGTTAATAGTGACAGAAAATGTGGCCATGTCCAGGATGACCTTCTAATTGAAACAATTCTTCTGTTCATGTTTAACAGACAGGGCTTCCTTGACTCAATAATTGAAGATCCGCCCAGATAGGAAGGACTATGTAAAGACTGAAATGTGTCTCGGGGAGCCCCACGGTGGAGTTGCCCAAGCTTATTATGATCTTCCAAGTGATGCCATAGGCCTCCTTTAGATATGAAGAAAACATCCATGATGTGACAGTTGGATAGAATAACCTATGTTGTAGACACATTCAGAAGAAATAGGTTATCAGTGATGCACTGGAATCTCTCAAACTCACAGCGCAACTAAACAGTTGTTGGTACTTCAGAATCCACTTAAGAGAATGGTTCACTATACAGTTAGAGAGGTTAACACTATAACTGCTGTGGTAAGTGTAATCCTTCCCTGGTTTCAAAAGAATTTTTCTTCGATGCACAGACACCAGTTATATTTGATAAACATCCATGTCAATGGTTTCTTTCCAACATTGCTTTATTTTTTATCAATATTGTAAGTTAGAAATGATTACTTTTATGTAAGTTATCAACCACGTCCAATTGAGCAGTGTCCATGAAGGAAGGAAAAGTTATTGAAAGCTTGGTGTGAGAGGTTGGTTGGTTGGTTTGTAATATAAAGGGACCAAACTACAGGGTCATCAAGTCCCTCTTTCCTCATGTAAACAAGGCTCAAGGTAAAACAACACTCAAATTTAATTGGTGGAGGTAAAAGGAACAGGGAACCACGTCGAAAGAGAAAACGAAAGAGAGGAACAAATAAAGGGGGTGGGGGGGGGGACATACACCACAAGGAAAAGCAGAGGAAGGTATTATAACCATAGAGCAGATGGTCTGGGCTGGCTGATCACAAGAATAAAAGAGCATCAGCCAGTCACTCTGAGACACACGAAAATGTCCAGGAAAAAGACTAGGTGAGATGAACACACATATAGGGGAAAAGACAAACAATAAGGCAAACGAAATGCACAGAAATGATGACAGAGTGAAATCGAAGGGAGGGTGGAGGCCTTGGAGAGGAGGCCAGACACCCACCCTTAGATGACACGATAAAAACCCCCACTCACGAATAAAACATAAAACTAAATCTGCTGTTGAGGCATTGTTGCCCAACACTGTAGTCAGGGTGCTAGGGAGGTTAAAAGTCTGCCGCAGAGCAGCTAAAATTGGGCACAAGCTTCTATAAGAAGGCTGTTCACAGGGCTCGTTTGGAAGGCTCCCATTGCAAGACAAACTCCACAGTGATGGATAAGGTCCACAGACGCAGTGCGCATGGCAATGCTGAACCATACACCGTGCTTACGTAGTCAATATGGGATTGTATGAAGGCTTTGTACAGCTGCAGCAGTGTACGACAATCAGCATCCCAGTCAGTGTGGCTGAAGCATCGAATAATATTACGGTGCCTCCAGCACTTGCCCTTAAGCTGACAGAGATGAGGAAGCCAAGTTAAGTGGGAGTCGAATACCGGAACCAAAAAAGTTAAGTGGGAGTCGAATACCGGTCCCAAAAAGCGGTAAGTCCCCACTACATCTAGTAGGGTCATGGAGGTAAAATTCTGCATAGGGATGGACAGTACAACGATGACATAAGCGCATGACGCAAGTTTTGGCTGCCGAAAACTGAAAGCCATTAAGTGAGGGCCCACAACTGCGCCTTCTGTATAGCTCCCTGCAGCCAGCATTCAGCCAACACAATAGAAGAGGAACAGAAGAAAATACAAAAATCATCAGCTTGTAGGAGATAAGAGACTGACAATCCTACTGCTAATGCAAGACTATTGACAGCAATTGAAAAGAGTGGGACACTCAGGACAGAGCCCTGCTGGACTCCATTCTCTTATATATGGGGTATACTGTGGGATGCACCAATGCGAACTCTGAAAGTGCAGAGCGACAAAAAGTTCTGTATAAAGATTGGGAGTGGGCCTCAGAGACCCCACTCATGCAGAGTAGCGAGGATGTTGTGTCACCAAGTGGCATCATATGACTTCATCAGGTCGAAAAAGACGGCAATAAGGTGTTGTTGCCAGGAAAAGGCCGATAAAATGGCAGATTCCAGGTGCACCAAGTTGTTGATGGTGGAGTGCCCTTGGCGAAAACTGCCTTGGAATGGAGCCAGAAGGCCACGAGACTCAAGAAGCCAACACAACCGCCAGCTCACCATATGTTCAAGTAGCTTGCACAGAACGTTTATTAGGCTGTTACGATGATAACTATCAACATCTAGTGGGTTCTTACCAAGTTTTAGCACTGGGGTGATGATACTTTCCTGCCATTGCGACAGGAATTCGTCATCTCTCCAGATGCAGTTGAAGACAGCAAGGAGGTGGCACTGGGAATCCACTGACAAATGCTTCTGCATTTTCGAATGGATGCGGTCTGGGCCAGGGGATGTGTCAGAACAGTCAGCAAGAGCACTGAGAAATTTCCATGCACTGAAGGGACATTATATGGCTAAGGGTGGCATGGAGCAAAAGTCACTCTGCAATTACATCTGGATTGGCAGATACAGCTTCATCTGTGGAAATTCCAGGGACACCTACAGGGGTCTGATAGCTGTAAAGTTAGCAGAACTTTGTCCAAACCTGGGAAGGGGAGGTCTGTGTTCCAATGGTTGAGACATAGCATTTCCAAGACTCCTGTTTCCTTCGTTTGATGAGTAGGCAAACCTGGGCACAGAGCCATTTGAGGCCAATGAGATTCTCCAGAGATAGGTGGTGCTTGTGATGTTGGAGAGCCTGCCTACTGTCTCTAATGGCTGCAGCGATTTCTCGCGACCACCAAGGCACTGACATCTGCTGGGGCCAACTAGAGGAACAAGGGATTGCTGATTCAGCTGCGTTAATAATGGTATTAGTAATAATGTGAATCACCTCATCAATGGTGTCGTGTAACGGAGATTCAACGGCGGTAGCGAATGTGAAAGTGTCCCAGTCAGCCTTGGAAAGAGCTCACGTGGGCAAGCGGCGAGATGAGGGACACTGTGGTAGGTACAGGAAGCGTGGAAAGTGGTCACTACCACACAAGTTGTCATGTGCTCTCCAGTGGATAGATGGGAGAAGGCCAGAGAGATCAATGGCCAAATATGTGCCATGTGCCACACTGAAATGTGTGTGGGCACCTGTATTTAGGAGGCGAAGGTCAAGTTGAGTTAGCAGGTCCTCAACATCTTTGCCATAGCCAGTAACCTTAGTTCCTCCCCTTAAAGGGTTATGGGCAATAAAATCACCCAGAAGGAGAAAAGGTGGGGAGGAGTTGTGAAATAAGTGCAGCCAATGCATGGGGCTGTGGGTCACCATCTGGAGGGCGGTAGATGTTACATATGGTAATTTCCTGTGTTGTCCTCACCCTGACAGTCACAGATTCTAAAGTTGTTTGAAGGGGCACAGGTTTACTACAGACAGAGGTAAAGACAAAGATGCAAAATCAGCCGGACAGTCTGTCATAGGCAGGACAGTTTTTGTTGAACCCCCAACAGCCATGAAGTGTGGGGGTCCACATTGCAGGAAACGAGGTTTCCTGAAGGACAATGGAAAAAGCAAGTGTAGCACTTAAAAGTTGATGTAACTCAGCCAGATGGGAGAAAAAACTGCCACAGTTCCACTGGAAGATGACACTTTCTGGAATCTGGGAAGACATGTAATGACCAAAGAGGCAGGTTATGTTGTAGCGTCATCTGCCACCACTGGTTGAGTATTTGTATCCATCGCCACTGCAGATGAGGTGTCGGTGAGAGCCAGGTCCTCAGGGGATGCAAAAATCTCCACTTCGTCCTCAGGCACAGAACTGGTAGGGAGTGGTGGTGTTGGGGCCACTGGAGGGTCCTGTTTCTTAGTAGACTTCTTCTTCATTTGCTTGTTCTCTCGCTTCTCTGCAGGGGTTTGCTGGGACGGCACCTCTGTAGTAGCTTCAGGAATGGAGCTTGTGCCTCCTTCAGCCATTGGCAAGTGTACACTGTGGTGTTAGTAGAGACCTTGGAAGGGAAGGTTCCAAGTGGCCCCTTCCGCATCAGAGGAGCCGGAGGAGGCTGGTGCGTCTCCAGCTGGGGGAGGAGACCAATGTCCTGGGCGTTTGGGGAGGTATTGCTCCCGAAGTAGGTGCTTTGGGAGCAACAGAAGAAGATGTGCCCCCTACCACCAATGGGTGGATGTATTCAGGTGGCCCAGAGGACCCACTGTACGCGGCAGGGAGTGTGGAACTTCTGGCACATGAGAGGGTGATCTCAACATTGCTGCAGCATATACAGATGTCAACCGAATGGGATACAATCGTTCAAATTTACATTTAGCCTCTTGGTAAGTCAGCCAGTCCAGGGTCTTGTACTCCATAATTTTCCACTCCTTTTGGAGTACTGTGCAGTCTGGCGAGCAGGAGGAGTGGTGCTCTCCACAGTTGAAACAAGTGGTAGGAGGCGCACATAAGTATTTGGATGCAGTGTATGTCCACAGTATCTGCATGTGGCACTGGAATTTCAGCAGAAAGACATGTGCCTGAATTTCAAGCACTTAAAGCACCGCGTAGTGGGAGGGACGTAATGTTTGATGTCACAGCGGTAGACCATCACCTTGACCTTTTCAGAGAGTTTTATCACCCTCAAAGGCCATGATGAAGGCACCGGTAGCAACCCTATTGTCTTTGGGTCCCCTGTAGACACACCGGATGAAATGAACACCCCGCTGTTCTAAATTGGCGCAGAGCTCGTCATCAGACTGCAAGAGGAGGTCGCAATGGAAAATAATCCCCTGAGTCATTCCATGTCAAATCAACACACCTATTTTACCTCACCCTCTTAGATTTTGCTGAAAGTTGGTATACTTGTAGTGGGCACAGACACTAAGAAAAATACCAAATTTCAATTTTTTATCTCAAACCATTCCTGAAATATGGCTATGTAAACTTTTCAAAAACCAGCCAAAAATGTGTGAACGGACTTTTTTTTAAATTGTCCTAGGAGCTGCCCTAATTGAGCTAGAGAACTGGGAAAGGTGTCACTTTGCAGCATTTTGCATGCTCTTTCCAGGGATATACAACAAAACATAGCTTCTAATTAATAACCTTTTTCAAAATACTAATTAATATTTTGATTTAATTTTAATTTTTTTACAAAAAGTACATAATTGAACATTTACAAAATATTTCCATAACTACTTCATACTATTGTAAATCACATGGCAAAATATAAATCTGGTATGATGATGGGTTCATTGTTAAAAAAAATTATTCCGGACTCTTGTGTTTCACTAACGGCCCTAGTTTGACCAAATTGACCTTTAACAAACAGGAATTTCTTTAAAATATACTGAAAGGTAAGTAAAAAAAGTATTAGAAATATCAAAACATCACCTTATTAAACCAAAACTAATCAGCACATTTTATAATTAAGTTGATTGCTTATTTTAATTTCATACAACTTCACTAACAGTATATTAACCGATATAACAAACACAAGAAATTGAGCATTTAACTACAAACTGAAATAAAGCATGAATAAGTATAAGTATTTACATAATAGTTCTGGTCCATGATGTTTGAAATGGAACTATTAAACAAATTAAATACGTAATGCTTGTTTTTGAGTAACAGGTATATGTACATAGCTAAATTTAACACAATAGGTACTAACAATAATTTTGAAACAACTTTCTATAAAATATACATTAACACTAACCTGAGACAAAAATTAAGTTTTGAGTTGAAAGCAGTTTCCCAATAAATTGTCTTGGAACTTCACATATTACATTTTAATAAAGCTGACTGGGTTTGGTTTACATCACTTTCATTAAGAATGTATGTTCTCCCTGTTGGAGTAAATGGATTCACTTTTGTGAGAACATCCACAACTGACACCCACAGGACATCTTCATATGCAGGATAAGAGAATGACTTAGCTGGTCCACATGGATGAAGAAAAGTTATTTTCACTTCATCAAGTTCTTCGTTTTTTTCTAAAATGTACCCAAGCCACCAGTTTCTGCCATATACAGTGGTGACATAGCCTGATACATCTTGTAACTTCAGTTTGTCTGGTGATGTAGTTACTTCCCTCTCCCAACTCTGCATATCACCTGAGAAGTATTTGACTATTAATTTTGATGTAGTGTTGGGAATGAAAGCGTGAAATTGCTGTGTTCCTTTGATTGTCAATGCCTCTTCAAGTCGCCTTTTTAAGAATATTTCTGAAGCAGCGTAGTCTCCTTGAGTGGAATATGCAAAATCAACATTTGTGATATTATCTACTGCCCGCTCAAATAGATCCCATGCGGTTTGGATCTGATTTTGGTATGGCCTTTGCAAACTTGCACGAGCTGCCAGTCTCTTTACTGAACCCCCTACTCCATCACAAGGCCCTTTCACATGTGCTGTGGCTGAAAAGTGCCACTCAGCTTTTATGTTGAAGTCTTCCTCATGAAGGCAAAGGTTCAGAAAGTTTTTCTTATTTTTATACCGAGTGGCAGAACTGTCAGAATAATAGTATATCTTTTTTTGGAATCTTTTGAAATTTATTTGTTAGATATGAAATTAGCTTCTTTTGAAAGGTGTAAACCGCAGCTGTATTGTGCTCCAGGCAATCAGAAACAACGACAAAGCTTATATACTCAAATTTGTCTTCCTGTTTGTAATACATAACAAAAGGATGAATGGTAATCTGTTGTCTTGTCCAGTGGAAACTCTTGAGTTTCATCCTGTAGAACTATACTATAATTTTCTGAAAAATCACATACGACAACAAATTCAGATTCCATAAGGTTTTCTCTTGTGCAGTTAAGGAATGTTCGTTGTTGCTTGGCAATGAAGTCATGCCGAATCAAAGTCGACATCTTACTACAAAATAAATCTACGAATTCTTCAGAAGTTTTCTGAACAATTTCCAGATTACATTGGTCAACTGACATCCACTGTAGGAACTGAACTTTTTCAATTAAGTTTTCATGAAAAGAGTCTTTTAAAATTTTACGTATGACAGTTTCTCCTGGGCAGTATTCACAGTTTCCCATGTTGCAATCAACTGATGATAGGTTGCAAAGCATTTTTGCAATGCACTGCTGCTGTTTGTTACTGTATTTAGTTTGCCATTTTCTATCATTAATTTTATGTTTTGGGTAGTTGTGCACATGCAGACAGTGTGTCTTTAAAATGTTTGTAAGCTTCTTAAAGGTTACACAAAATAAATCTTTTTGATATTTTTGTTTTATTTCCACTTGTTTCTGTAACTGTCACACAATCTTTAATACCTGGCATTGCCCTGCTAACTTCATCATTTTCATAAAATGAATGTACAGTTTTGACAGTTTGTTGGTAAACACTTCCCTGGTTTTGGGTTTGGACCTTCCATGAATCCTCTCTCTTTCAAAATTTTTTTGGACTGCCGAACAATGTCATTAGGAGCACTAAATTCCCTCATTATTTTCCTGACACTCCACTTTTCAGGTAAACTTGTAAGACTCATTAATTTTTTTGCTCTACTTATAGAATTTTTAAAGTTTCTTTTAAGATTTTCAAGAACGGATTCATCAATATCAGTATCTGGCGAAGTTTCAGGAGCAGCAAAAAGTTTACGTGTCATTGATGAGATTTTCTTCACTTTTGATTTGGCGTAATGCCTAGATGTTAGTTTTCTCTTGTCAATTGGGAACTCACCTAGTTCTTGAAGTGTTGTGTTAAATGTTTTAACAGCTACTGAAGTGGGAGTGAAGTCAGGGTCTTGGTCTCGGATGATTATCTCTGATCCAGAAGATTCTTCTTCAACACTTTCATCACTGATGGGCTCTGGTGTATTTTTCAATTTGGTTACATCTTTCCTACATTTATCACAAATCTTGGCACCACTTGGTATTTGAGGAAATAATTTGGGCATCCATGTTGTGACATTTCTCAGTTTTTTTCTGTCTCTAATAAAATGATTTGACTTCTTCAATAGATTACAACACTGCACTCTTACAGCACTGCACTTTTTACTTGGTTCCATATTTATACAAAAACCACTTATAAACTGTCCTTCAATGTATAGATTTACTTGAAAATGAACTATTAAATATAATAGATACAGACTGGTCAACACAGAGGTAACAACTGATTTGCACTAAAACCACAGTGCACAATAATGCTGTAGGCACACAAAGCCTTAGAAGGTAACAATGCAGGCTACATCATCTCAACAATGGCTCCAGTCTCTGAATTATTGTACAGACATCAAGCCCTATGTATACGGTCCTCTACTGACGTACTGCCTTAAAGGTCAGTTTGGTCAAACTAGGGCCGTTAGTGAAAAACATGAGTCTGGAATAATTTTTTTTTAACAATGAACCCATCATCATCCCACATTTATATTTTGCCATGTGATTTACAACAGTATGAAGTAGTTATGGAAATATTTTGAAAATTTTCAATTATGTACTTTTTGTAAAAAAAATTAACTCAAAATATTAATTACCATTTTGAAAAATGTTATTAATTAGAAGCTATGTTTTGTTGTATATCACAGGAAAGAGCATGAAAAATGCTGCAAAATAACACCTTTCCCAGTTCTCTAGCTCAATTAGGGCAGCTCCTAGGGCAATTTAAAAAAGGTCCGTTCACATAGTTTTGGCCAGTTTTTGAAAAGTTTACAATACCATATTTCAGGAATGGTTTGAGGCAAAAAATTGAAATCTGGTATTTTTCTTAGTTTCAGCACCCACAATAAGTATACCAACTTTCAGCAAAATCTAAGAGGGTGAGGTAAAATTTTTATTTAATGTATGTTGATTTGACTGGAATGACTCCCCTGGTCCATATTGAGACTTTTATGGGGAGTGATGGAAATGGGAATATCACCCAGGTGGACACAGGCGAGTAATGCAAAGGACTGGGTGGGGGATGCTGGTTGTATAAAGACTGCCCCACTTCTCATTTTTGACAGTGCAGCCACTTCCCCAAATTTATCCTCGAGATATTCAACAAAAAATTGAGGCTTCATAGCTAAAAGGAGCCCAATCCATTCTGTTGCAGACTAAATACCTTGGTGAATAAGGCTCTCTCTTGTCCATGGATCTATGTTCGTCCAATGATGTGGTTAGGGAGGGAAACGATTTGGGGTTGTACCTCTCAGCATTAATGTCAACTTTTCCTTTTATAGAGACTGCTAGGGCCATTCAGTCCCCAGCAAAAGATAACTTGGTCCACTTCAATGTAGATCATCCGCCCTGATGCCACCCACTCTGATCAGGGGCTCTCCCCACGGGTGCCACCCAGCCACAGCAAAGGCCACCTGGTATGATGGCCGTCGCTGGGAGTCGCGATGCCCTAAGAAGATGGGCATCTACTCCTTGGCATACATGGAAAGTTCACACCTCAGGCATCAGCAGTGTGATCCCTGTGTTGTCAGGGGACTACCACCAAGTGGGTTCATATTGGCCCCACTACATCAGACTGGCTACCGTGCTGGATGTTGGGTGCCAAGAAATCCAATATTGTCATTGGGGCACAAGAGGACAGGAGACAACAGAAGAAGATGACATAACCCAAAAGGTATCCTCACCCAAATAGTTGAATTGCAGGTGGAGATGCAAACCCATGACGAGAAGAGATGCAGGAGATTTAATCTAATTGCACTATGGATAATTGGTGCACCACGTAAGGCATCCTTCCCCAAATGGCCCGCACTTCTGTAGAATTTGGAAAGTGGGAGGTCAAACGATAGAATGGGATGTGAACTTGTAGGGCCAAAAGGTGGGAGACTCCTTTTAGTCAGTGTGAGAGCATGACCCAAAGCAGTTCAGGAGTGCATGCTCTGTTCCATGTTCAGAAGGTATAACTCTTGTTTTGGAATGAGGTTCTACACAGCTCTACTTCAGAGGTATGTAATTGTGGAGCATGTTAGCATGTGCTTTAAAAAGTTTCCACAAAAACTCCTTTCTAATGTGACACATAGACAATTTGGAACCTTCCATTCAGTATCAGTTTCCCTAAGCTTTTGGATGAGACCTTGTATCTCAACACTTGTGTCTTTTCTTCATTCTCCTCTTCTCCTTAGGCCCTCTTCTCATTTTATTTTACTTTATTCATTATTATTAGGTGTATTTTTTAGTTGTTGCCTCATCATTCTCTTTTCCTCTTCTTTATTTGCCTTTATTTCTTATTCTTCCCTCCTTTGTGTTATCTTTTGAACGAATACTGATACAGACCTTCCTATCCTAGTTCTCACAAGTTAATGATTCACTGATAAAACTTGTTGCCAGCACTCATTTGAGTTTGAAAGTAGTAGAGGTTTTTCAAATTTAATACCTTAAAAAAGTTACCTTCAAACCCTTTTTCAAGTAAATCAAAGTTGTTTCTCCTGAAAAAAACTTTTTCCATTGTGGAAAGGAATCTTTTAAACAGAAATAAGTCATTACAAACCTTTAAATGAGCAGTATTTAGGTACATAAGTATTCCATGATGATAAAATCTTCCATTTTTGTCACATACTGTATGAGAGTTGGATAAAAAGTAGTGGTAACACTGCTGTAACATGAAGGATGTACATCAAATGGTATACATGCTGTCTGTAGCTGATAGCTTAAGGTCAATTTAAGTAGTGCAGTGGATGGTGACAGCTACGTTTGAGTCAGTTTCAGCAGGTGCTGTCTAAAAGTGCAGGACACCAGTTCAAGTGGTCTAACAGAATTTTTAGGAAACATAAATAACATGCTTGGATCAACACTGAAGTGGCACATGGTCAGAGCACATGCAGAGGAAATGCTCAATCATCACTACAGTGAGGATGAAGAAAGACTTCCTTGTCATATGGATGAAACCTGGGCTCAGTCATAAAAACCACAATTAAAGTGGCCATCCAATGAATAGAATCTTCTGGTTCTCCTTACCCACAGAACATGCACCAAGAACCAGCTGGTACCAAAGTGATGTTTATTGTGGCTAATAATATGCCCAGCTTAATCTTGCATCACCTTCTACTGCAGCCTGCTACTGCAGCTTCTTGTGACATCACCTTTATCCTGCACTGAGAAGAAAGGGGCAGCACTTTCTGGCACTGTATCCAATCAACCTTCATGACAATGAACTGCATAATGTTGTACAGTGAATCCAATGCAAGACCTCCAGTGTATGTGGCAGTGGGAGATACTGGAACATCCACTATATTCACCCTATATAAGCACATGCGATTATGACCTGTTCACCAAAATGAAGGAATATCTTTATGGCAGGTACTACAACAGAAATGAAGACATTGTCTGGGCTGTAGAGCAGTCCTGAGACATTGACAGAGATGGACATGCTGATTGTGTATACAACACCTTCCATCTGTGTGGGGGATGGTGACAGAGATATTGGGCAACCACATTGAGGGGATGTGATATGGTGAACCTCTGTCAATAAAGTCTGGTATGAATTTCAGTAATGTTGGCACTACCTTTTACCCAGGCCATGAATTCCACACCCAGTTCAATACACACTTTCAAGTAGTAAAAGAAGCTCTACTTCCACGTAAGTAAATGGTCGTTAACTTAAAAGATAGCTGACAGAAGTAAAACAAAACAAAATCTGTATCTAAAGGTCACATTTAATTCGCCTTTGTACTTACCCAGTAACAATGAATGGGATGCAAAACATCACAAGTATTTCCTTCAGCATTTTCACAGCAACTAAAACAGAAGTGGGATGTGGTGACACAAAGAATTACTAATTTAAAAGCAAACTCGTTACTTTAAAAGAGTGGTTATTAAATCAGTAATCAGTTAACTGTAGCAGTTTTTAACAAATGCTTCTAAGAAATGTCATGAGGCACGCTCAGATGGTGTAACCAATAGTATACTGCCTGCAAAAGCAAGGGATCCGGATTAGAAGTTTTAAATTACCACATACAAACGTGTTCCTGCCTACCTCATTGATGTAAAATAGCATGTTCACTCCAAATAAAAGGATATTATATTTTCTGCAAGCTTCAAGAAATTACAAGGATTTTTATTCATCTCACTCTATGGTATCTTAATTAATCTTGTGTAATTCTCTCAGTACTATCAATCATGTAATCAACACATTATCAGTGGAATATTTCTCAATTTATTCCTTTTAAATGCATATTCCATATGAGTATTGTATGAAGGTATATATTTTGTTACATGATAAGATATGGTATAAATGCAGTGCTAGGAATAAGATTGATGCTCCTGATCACTGTAACTGATATGGTAATTTAGAAATTTTATTTTAACATTTTTACACGTTCTTTATTTGTTTTAGCATGTCCTTACAGTCAAGCTATGCTAACTAATACAAGTAACAAGGTGTCATTGTGCATGTGTGAAGTACAATGTCAGATAATAAGGAAGAACTGCTGAAATAGGAAAAAACTAGAAACAGCTTTGACAGAAAAATAAAGACACATTCTCTAATCTCTTAAGATCCAGAATTCTCATAGAGAAGAAAGGTTATTAAAGACCTACAGTATGACATTATGAAAGAAACACGAGGAATATAACCAAGATTGTACTGTTATATCTCTGGTAAGTAAGTAAGACTAGAGAATGTAACAGAACAAGCATCTGTGTTTCAGGATAGATAGCTCTTCAACTCAATATAAGTGTGATTGACAATCAGAAATTCAAAGACAGACAGAGGTGACAATGCTACTACTGTTGCTGATGATTGTTTTACAGGACCAAACTTCATGGTCATCTGTCCCTTGAGAAGCAGAATGCTCAACAGTTGTTGGTGGTATGGTGAAAAATCGATAGCTGTTTCTCATCTGGAAAAACTATGTGCAGTGGAGAAATGTTGAAACAAGTCTAATGAATGTAGTAGTAGTTAGGATGACTGTCTTTTGAATTCACATAGCAGTAATGCAGTAGTGGTCTGTTTATGAGTGTCTGGGCAGGAGTAGAGGAGAGGGAGCAAGACTACACCTCCCCCCCCCTCCAAACCTGCAAAATACAAACCTTAGTGAGAGGTATCTAGAGAATATCAATGCAAACATAGTATCGAAGTGGCTGTAGTATGAGCAGGCCACTATGACTCCTGCCAGCAGTCAACTGTAGCTGCTACCATTGCCACCACCAATGCCACCTGCTGAGAAGAAAGCAATCTTGTCATATGTTTAGGTGTTGAGGTAGGTATTCCAGAAAAGGCAGAATTGTAGGGAAGTTAGTGTTACGTCAAGCTTCAAGGTGCCCCTGCTAAGGCAGGACAAACCCATGCTTTGCCAAGTCAGGCACAAAACTACTATGGATTAGCTCAGAAATATGCAAAAATTGTCAAAAGACTTTAAAACTGCCTGCTCACTGTAAGCAAATGAAGAAAACCTGGAAGAAACCTGAGGGTGAAGGGGGGGGGGGGGGGGGGGAGGTGGAAGTAAATATTGGAGTCACACAAGCATACAAAATTAACACACACCTGACACCATGCCTGGAAAAACAACATCACTACCGGTAGGAGAAAGGTTTGTCCTAGAACATCAACAGAGAACTCGGAATGCATACATGTTATTTGCCCCTTTTGCTCATACCAGCTGATATGCTGGTGGCACCTGCGCCGGTAAAAAAATTCCGCAAAGTCCCAGAATCTTTAGCAAACCACGATGTGGTACAAGATGAAAAAAAGAAAAAAACATTAAAACAACAACTGGCCATGACACCTGCACCACAGTGGAGCTGAAACCATACGAAAAACCACTACGCTCAGCTACGGCAGGTAGGATCAGCTATATCGCCACCCCCATGTGCCAAACAACTCCTGGGCTGGGTTCAAAAAGGTACAAGGGAGAAAACCCCTCATGGTTGCAAACTCCACAGAGAATAATACCTGCAAGCATCACTTTGGTGAGCCACAACAGTGACAACAGTGACTCGAATTCTGATGCTGAATGGAACACTGTACCAGAACCAAAATTACCATCTGACATCACAGATGAGCAGCAGACTCGGACACCAACCACCTCAGCAAGAGACACAAATCCCACCAACTACTTGACAACCACCACCATCAAAGTCCAATCTCAACCCACCAACAGCACATCACCGTGGGCCAGTGGCAGCCAATGGGCTGCAAGGCCTAGCAATATTTCCCAAATTGTAGTTTACAAAGTGAATGAGTCCACAAAGGTTAACAATGCTGTCATAGCAAAAATCTCAGGACCCCTTATGACAAGTATTCAGAAGTGACTGAATAAAATACCATTATGAGACTCTTGAAGATTATCATGTTCAGCAACCTCTCATAAGGAACAGGACACACCGAATTTCACCATTAAACTAGAGAACAAAAAATCCTTAATATTGCGACAAAAGGTCTCCCCCACACAGTCCCAGGAGATGAACTTAAAGATGAGTCAATATCAGCTGGTTTCAAACCCAGTAATGTATACCAGTTTACAAAAAGAAATAGGAAGACTCATAAATTGAAGCAGGAAACAATTTACAAAGTAAGCCTTCTCACACCAACAGCTAGTGAAACTATCTGTGAACTGCAGCACATCCTGCACACTAAGATCACTGCAGAGTACTACAAATCTAAAGTACGGCAGCCACAGTGCCAGCAGTGCTAGGGACTTACACACATGGCAAATTACTGCAACATGCTAGCCAAATGCATAAAACATGTCAGGCTAACTGCACTGAAAGGCTGCTATATATCATATATGGAGGTCTCACGCCAACTCTTGGAAAGGTTGCCCCAGACATCAAAAGCTCGAAAACCATCAGAGAAAACAAAGCAACAGCATGCAACCTCAAAGAATGCAAAACATGGGAAAAATTCCTGCAACCAACATGAAGGTAGCAAAAATCACAACAGCCAGCACAACACACCACAGGACAGCAAATTCTTGAGGTCATACATACTTGAAATGGTTTCCCATCATTCCTTGAGAAGCAACAGGCCCTCTAGATATTGCCACATCTCACCATATGGAACAGGCAACCCCAGAACATCATAGTGCACAGAACAAGCAATCTCCTGAACACTACAATCCTACAAGCAGGACCCCATGCAGACTCAACCCTAAACAGGTGGTCACACACAAGAGCAAAGAGCATACATTGGAAAAGAAATACCATTATTGCACAACTACACTGCTGATGAAAAATTGCTGGAAACACCATCTACTGTGGGGTATCTGGAGGTAGGTATGTGGCGGTGGCCATCCAGAGCAGTCTTGAGAGGACTGATCACATTTGGCAAATAGTAGGAAAATCAGATGTAACACCAACATTCATGGGAGGAATCTTATGGAAATGTAACTTGTCCATGAAGGAAGTGGCATACAAGACGTTTTTTCAACTGATTCTTGAGTATCATTCATCTATCTGGGATCCTTACCAGATAGGACTGACAGAGGAGATGGAGAGGATCCACCAGGGGGTGGTGCATTGCGTCGTGGGATTGGTCAGCACGAGAGCATTACAGATGTGCTCAGCAGACTCCGGTGGCGTGCACTGCAGGGAAGGTGTTGTGCAATGCGGAGGGCTTTACTATTGAGATTGTAAGAGATTGTATGAACATTTTGTGCACTCAAAATGGACTTCAACATCATATCTCTCACCATAAGAAAAGCTAAAATGCCTCACAGCACTCTGGACAAGGGAGGAAAAAAACCTAAATCCTACTCCAAGAACTCCATAAGATGATTCTGTAAGAGATGGCATGCCAAGGAGTATGAAACAAGGAGCTAATGTTCTACAACTGGAATGTGAACAGTACTAAAAAAGAGAATGAAACTGCGAACATTTCTACTGGAGCATGGAGTAGATGTCCTGCTAGTTTCAGAGAGCCATCTCAGATCTTGTAATACTTTCAGACCAAGGAATATGACTGGTTACCATACAGTCAGCCCAAACAAGTGGGGAAGAGGCACAACCACATTCATTAAAAAATGATACTGCATGATGCAGAAGTCACTCTCCCCCCCCAATTACCCCCATAAGAACTGGAGCTTACCATTGTTCCCATAAAAACTGAAAGGGGCAAACTGACTGACAGTGCAGCATATATAGCCCCAAACTGTCAACTGCTCGAAGGGGACTTATGGTAAACCTTTGACAGACAACTGAGGGTTGCGAACAATGAGGATTTCAATGTGAAACATCTGATGTGAAATTCCTGTACAACCTAAAGCATAACAAACTCCTCCAACTTGAAGATTCATTTCACCATGTCGTACATAGGCCAGGAAATGCTACTCACCTTCCAAATGTAATAGGATGCAGCCCAGACATTCTAGACATAATAATCATCCAAAACATTGACTGTGACATAACACTGGATAGAATACAAGATCTTACTTTGGACCACAACCCAGTGCTGGTCGAATTCTGCAGAATGAAACCTCCACCTGACTTTCCAAGAAAATCAGACATGATTAACAGAGATCAGTATCGCAGGATCCTCACAGAAACTATAAATCCATCAACAGACTTGCCATCAAAGGAAATGCTAGGCAGTCCTGCCAGATAGCTTACAGCAAAAATACTACATGTTACATAATGTGTTCAAACCACAACCCCCATCGCAAATCATCTCCAGCCCAATGCCCGCCCACCCCTCACCCCATTACACATGAAAATTTCTGACAGAACATCCTGGCAGCAAACCAGAGACACTCAAGATTGCATGTAAGTGAACACTATTGGAAGAACCTGAAAAACAGTTAAGTGAATAGTAAAACAATCTTTGACAACAACGTCCAGCCAAGAGGCTGATGAAAGTGACTCAGGGAGTCATTTTAAATGCCTTGTCAAAACCCAAGTTGTTAGTTAACACACACAAAGAGCAAAACTCACTAACACAGCCCAACCTCAGAGCCAGAGAACAGTGTGAGGAAGAGCAAAACACACAACACACAAAGGTACTTACATATCCTCAAAACCACCACTAAAACAGCCTACTCCACAATATGGCAAAAACACTTGAAAACAAGGCACCTGAAAGGATCGAAGGAAATTTGAAGGATGACCAAAAAATCAGATGGGAAAAATTTGGATTCCAGGGAAAGGTTTCTGCAGAACTACATGTACTCATACTCACAGAGCACATTAGGCACAACTTCGGTTACACAAATTTCACAATGCCACTGTTCCTAGACTGAGAAAATGCATATGGTAAGGTATGGGTTGATAGTCTGGTGTTCAAACAACATTATGAAACTCATTGACAAATATTTCACAGATTGGTCATTTTTGGTGGAAGTAGACAGAAAACACTCCTCAAAAAGATTACTGCAGGCTAGCATATCACAGGGTTCTGTCCTATCACCTACACTCTTTAACATAAAAACAAATGACATCCACCTAACATCACATACCAATTCAGGGACACAGCATTCTATATAAGTGGAAGGCAGTACCTCTCATATTTAGGACACTTACAAAGGTAGCTGGAGTTGGTAGAAAACTAGTGTAGGGGATATAAAATGATTGTGAGTTCAGGGGAAACCACAGTCATTTGTGTACCATGGAAATGGCCAGATCTTCCCTGGAGAGATTCTGCCACATACCTGGGAGCAATCCTGGACAAAAATATGTCATTCCATCTACACATCAGTGAAAGAGAACTTGGGGCCTAAACCTCACAAAAGCCCTCATCTTCTTCTTCCTTAAACTGGAAATCAAAAGAACATTGTACAAAATTATAGTACCAACTGGAGTAACACATGTGTGCTCCTCATGGGGAATGACATGCAGACCAATTAGTACAAACTCTAGGCAGTGAAAAACAAAGTTCTAAGGTGGATACTGGATGCCCTAACAACCCCCCCCCCCCAAGACTTGTATGTGAACTGCATGAATCAGTTGGTTTAGACTATCTTAGAGATCTGATTATTAAACTAGTGGAGTCATTATATA
Source organism: Schistocerca nitens (assembly GCF_023898315.1). Taxonomy (NCBI): domain Eukaryota; kingdom Metazoa; phylum Arthropoda; class Insecta; order Orthoptera; family Acrididae; genus Schistocerca; species Schistocerca nitens. Next base: position 702,020,570 of record NC_064617.1, on the reverse strand, counting down.
ATAAGCTAACATTAAAAAGGAAAAATACCAGACACTTAAGGGATGTGAGCACTGCCATACACAGGGTCTGGCACAGACAAAAAGTGCTTCAGCTTATAATCCAGGATCCAACGGATTTGTGAGAACAATTAAAGTGCTAAATGTAAATGTTGTGTGTCTAGGGCCTCCCGTCGGGTAGACCTTTTGCCAGGTGCAAGTCTTTCGATTTGACGCCACTTCGGCGAAGTGCTAAGAGCAGTGTAGTGGGAAAGCTCCAAATGGTGAACAAACACATGTCAAATCAGCAGCCAAAGAGCTGCATACAAAACAAAGTGCAACAAACTCATTATAGGGCCTGAATCACAGAGAACTAGATTTTGATATGCACAGTTTAGATATAAAGTATAGCACAGAATAGTAGTAGACCTAGAGTAAACTAGTTCTTCTCCCCCTTCACAGAAGGGCAGTTTTGTACACTGCAGCATAAAGCTATAACTACATTAAACATTACAGTACATATACTATGTTTTCAGTTGTCTTAAAGGAACAATAAACATCACATGCACCAGAATAGTATAGTATCCACATAAAAGTTTAGCTAATTGCCAATCTTGGACTATAAAACTATAAAGTCAGCTTTCCTGGGCATTATGTTACATTAGCTTAGATGTGTATTTCTTCAGTGACTGAGCAGGCCTCCGTGCACCCTAATCATGACACCTGCCAGTGATGTGGAAGAGTGCACTGAGAGTGGAGAGGAGCAGTGTGTCTCACCAAAGTGGAGAGCATACCAATATACACAATATCAGCAAAGCTGCTGAGACTATTCACAGAAAAAACGTGACACCAACAGAACAAAAAAATCCATTCAAAGGAGAAGATTGGACAGGCGCCTGCTCCAGGGTGACAAGTGGCATTGGTCCAATGACTGCCATGGGTCTGGAGAAAATGGTTTGGAAATTCTAAAAAACAGGTTCTTTGGGTGTGCAACCTGGTAGAGGGAGGAAACGAATTTATTCAACGTCAGTGGAAGCAGTGGCCACAGCTATGCACGAGAAGATGAGTGGTGGTGTGCAAACAAGTAGTACAAGGAAAATTGCCCAAAAATTGGACATACCCTTGAGCATGGTGCGTAAAATCCTACAAATCATCTTTCTTTGTTATCCATTCAAAATTACCCATGTGCATGAGTTGCTTCCTGTTGACCTGCCAGCAAGAGAGATCTTTGCTTTAGAATTTCTTGCTCGTATGGAAGTGGACAATGATTGGCCGTGGAAGATTTTGTGGGTAGACGAAGCCCACTTCTTTCTAACCGGATATGTCAATACACAGGATTGTCGAACATGGGCAACAGAAAATCCACATGCAAATCAACCAGTACCACTTCATCCTGAAAACGACACTATGTGGTGTGGGTTTACAGCATCATTTATCATAGGGCCATATTTTTTCAAAGAGACAGGTGCTTCCGGTCCTGTTACCTGTACCATCACTGGCAAGGGCTATGAGCGTCTTTTGCACAACCACGTCATTCCAGCTCTCCAGCAGCATGGATGTGTGGATGGGATCATTTTTATGCGAGGTAGCACACCTCCTCACATTGAAAATCCAGTTAAGCAGCTGCTGAAGCGCCATTTTGGAACTGCTAGAATTATCAGCCGCTATTTCCCTACAGCCTGGCCATCCCGATCACCTGATCTTAATCTTTGTAACTTCTGGCTGTGAGGCTATCTGAAAGATGTTGTGTTCAATTTTCTGATTGTTAACTTAGCAGCATTGAAGGTACGTGTTGCGCAACATATTCTGAGTGTGACCTTGGAAACACTTCAAACAAAAACACTTCAAACAGTTGTGGAACATGCTGTTTCTCGATTTCAACTTTTTGCAGAAAATGGTGGACAGCATACTGAACATGTTTTGTGCCAGTCACACAGAAATTAATAATCTGCTTTGATTTTTATTTGATTTTTATTGATGCTTTTTATGTGGTTTTTGGCCTCAGGACAATTAAAAACCAATGCGAGTGATGCTTTTTATGCGGTTCTTGGCCTCAGGACAATTAAAAACCAATTTTTCTCATCCGTTGTGATATAACCTTGCCGTGGTGGAGGGGCTTATGTAACTAACAGTATCACACCTGTACAACCATGCACACTGAGTAGTAGTTTGTTTAAAGTCAAACATACACCTTAGGCATTGTTGTATGATTCAATTGTCATTTGTAGTTGACTACTATTAAATTATGATGCTTACAGGGCTATCTATTGCTACATTTCGTAGCTATTCATTTTTCTTTTGCCATACGTTTTTCCCCTTCTCTGATAACATTCCATTGCAATTTGATGTCATTCTGACCAGTGGTGTTATTTCTACAGCGGTTTGAAAGTTTAACTTTAATTATAATCACCCTGTACATCATTAACAGCAAGGGTCCCAACACACCTCTCTGGGGCACATCTGAATTTGTTTCCACATCTGTTGATGACACTCCATCCAAAATAATATGCTGTATCCTCCACACTAGCACATCCTCAATCCCATCACACAATTCATTCGATAACCCCATGAATGATAAGACCTTGCGAAGGTGGGGTGGCCTGTGTGCATCAATGAGACAGATAGCCGAACAGTAGGTGCAACCACGGTGAAGCAGTATCTGTAGAAGAGATCTGACAAACTCATGATTTCTGAAGATGGGTGGCAGCCTTTTAAGTAGTTCCAGGGGCAATATTTCAGACCATTGGTTGACCTGGCCTTATAATATTAACAAACATGGCCTTGCTGTGCTGGTACTGTGAATGGCTGAAAGCAAGAGAAAAGTAGGGCAGTCATTTTTTTCCCACTGAAGCATGCATCTATAATGTGCAGTGTAATGATGATGACAGCCTCTTAGGTAAAATAATCCAGAAATAAAGTGGCCTTCATTTGTATCTCCAGGAGAGGACTACTCAGGAAATGTCACCATCAGGAAAAACAAAACTGTAATTCTACAGGTCAGAGCATGAAATGTCAGAGCCCTTAAATGGGGACATAGGTAAAAGAATTTAAAAAGCATACACTGAAGTTTATGGTAAACCAAGACTATGGGTTTTCTAAATCAACCAGAGGTTACTGTACCACCCCGTGTTACTACTTCATCTTGTTTATTGGCACTGTTTATTCTGATTTCAGTTGTACAGTAAAAAATTCATGGTTTTTATATAAGTATGTTATATTCTGGAGAATTTGTAAAATTATGCTCTTTTCCAAATTTTTCTATGGTATTACTACACATTTTTGCAATCATAACTAATGCCACATGGATTTGATTATTTTCCAAATTTAATTTTGACAATGATAAATAAAATCTTATTATCCGTCAAGTTGAGAAACATTATTTTATTTCTAAAGCCCCTTCAATTTCTGTAAAAACAATTTCTTATGATCTATAATCTAATGTAAACAAACCTTCTGATGCAGCGTATCTTGAAATTTTACATTTTTATTTTACTACTGTTATTCTCAGATTTTTGTACATATAAAAAGATAAAAGTTTACTTATATTCTTACTATTTGTAAAAGAGATCTACCTCCAATTTGAACAAATAACTTTGAAAAACATGATTTGCTAGACAGAGATGGATGCATACCAAATGAGGCAGTCTGTCGTTAGTAACTGTACTGCACATGTTTTTTGTTTAGAGAAATTCTGATCAAATGCTTTTCTTTGGTGTTAAAGCTGTGCTTCTTGTAATCAAAATGTGTAATGAGAGATCATCAAAATAAATATGTTGAAGTTAAAATTCAACTATGTGCTCCAACTAAACACAATGAAGACTTATTTTTAATCATCACCTACATGCTGATGCCAAAGAAAGTATTAATATAACATATCTTGGAACATTCAGAAATAAATGCAGTATCAGTAATACTCACTGGAAGTGCATATATGATTAATTCATAGTTTATCCAAGAGAGGGTTATTATAAATTATAGTGGGAATTAGTGAAGTGTGGTAACAGGAAGAAAAGGACTTCTGATAAGCTCAGTACTTGTTAACAGCTCAAAATCAAATACAGGTAGTGCTGGAGTAGGCCTAATAATCAGTAAGAAAATAAGAATGTGGGTAAGCTACTATCAACATGATAGTGAATACATTATCATAGCCAAGTCAGACACAAAGCCAACAGTCACTATGGTAGTACAAATTTATATGACGTCTAGGAATTCAATAGTTGGGAAGATAAGGAAAAATAATGGAAGAATATGGACTGTTGGAAGTGAACAAAAGAGGAAATCTCCTGGTAGTTATGCACACAGCTCGATATAATTACTGCTGACATTTCGTTTAACAATCATGCAAGAAGGTTCTATATGAGAAAGAGACCTGAGAGCCTCACTTGCAGAGTGCAAGCAGAGCTCTCATAATTTGCAGCATCATTTGCGGAGTTGATTGGTGTCCTTTGCTTTGAAGCTGAGTGGAGTCACCACCAAAGGCTCCATCAATTCTATGATAGTCTTGGCTGTAGATTTCTGGAGAATTGTATGTCTCCCCTGGATAGGTCAGGGGTGCACTACAAAAAGAAAGCAGCTACTAGAGAATCAGAGTACTTGTGCAGTGCATACATTCTTTTTTTAGGCTAGGTGGTAGTTTGAGGTCAAGTGATGAATGCTCACCACTCAGTATGTGGAGAGCAAAATCAGGCAGCTTACAAAGCAAAGCTACTTCAACTGTAAAAATTATAACAGTACATAGTCAAAGTACTCATAACAAAGTTCCTGAATTTACTGCCACCAGCAATGTAGTCATGCTCAAATTATTCTTGGAACCAAGAGCTGGTGAAACCTGAAGTAGAAAGCTCGGAAATATTTAGCAAGCAGGTGGTAGCGCTAGCAGGGTAGGGAACAGAAAGTGCACCGGGGGGACATGGAAACCAGGGCATTCATTGTCATAATGCAGAAGCAGAGCAATTTAGATGATGTCCAAAAGGGCATCATTTCTGGCTTTTAGACAAAGGACGGTTACATGTCTGGCCACCATGGTTAAAGTATATCATGCGTGGCAAAATGGCACCATCCAAAACCGGTGCCGATGAATCTGTGGTGCACCACGGTTCATAGATGACAGGGGTGAACAATAGTTGTGTATATGTGTGGGTGAACAAATGTGCAATTGTAGAGCAAATAACTGTCCAGATGAACAGTGTCTCCTCAATGACAGTTTAGTAGGCCCCTTGTTCATGCACCCATGCTGAAGCTGTTCATTGGCAATGGAGGCTGGAGTAGTACACCAGTACCATAACCAGATATCCACTGAGTGGCAACAGGTGCCCTTTTCAGGCAAAATCACATTTTATGCTCCATCGGACAGATGACCATTGAATCGTCGGAGGGGTCCAGGACACAGGAGGGAGTGTTATGGTCTGGGGAATGTTTTTGTGGCATTCCCTGGGTGCTTTCATAACTCTAACAGGTATAATGAAACACTGGAATTTGGGCAGCAAAATAACTGATGGTGGCAGAAGTAGAGAGGGTATAGAATGTAGACTGGCAAGGAAAGCATTTCTGTAAAAGAGGGATTTGTTGACATCTAATACCAATTTAAGCATTAGGAAATCTTTGAAAGCATTTCTGTAAAAGAGGGATTTGTTAACATCTAATACCAATTTAAGCATTAGGAAATCTTTTCTAAAGGGGTCTATCTTGTGGTGCCATTCATGGAAGTGAAACAAGGACAACAAGCAGTTCAGACAAAATGAGAATAGAAGCTTCTTAAATGTGGTTACAGAAGAATCCTGAAGATCAGATGAGAAGAATAAATAACAAATGGGGTGGTGCTGAATAAAATTGGGAACAAATAGAAAATAAACAAACTGAGGGAAATTCAGAGGGTTAAAATTGCAAAGGAAGACCAAAGCTTGAATACAATAATCAGTTTCAAATGAGTGTAGGTTGTATTAGTAATGCAGGTATTAAGACTTTTATAACGGATAGGCAAGAATAGAGGACTGCATCATTCCAGTCTTCAGTCTGAAAACACAACATCCACCTCACCAAATGTCACTGTATTTTCATTAATACCTATTGATGCAGTACTGAGCCAAATGCTATTTGATCAAGAAACACTGTTCTCCTGACTGCTTTAATCCATGACTTTCAGGATGACATGTAAGAAAAGTGAGTGTAATATTTTGTATGAAAAATGTTATAGGAATTAGTGCTTGTTGGCATGAAGGAGGTTATTCTGTTCAAGATATTATGTTTGAGTTCTTAATATGTTCTGACATTCTACAGAAAATGTGTGTCAAAGATAATGGTTTTTTTTTTTTTTTTTTTTTTTTTTTTTTTTTTTTTTTTTTTTTTTTGTGGTTTTAGGGTGCAAAACTGCTACGGTCATTAAGTGCCCATTCTGTGGCTTAGGGAGGGGTAAAAAACCAAATGTTACATCAGCAGCAATGGAAGCAAAACTCAAGAAGGAAGGAAACTAAAACTGGAAGGAAATCTTAGAAAGCTACTATTGAAAGGGGGGGGGGGGGGGTTGTATTCCTTAAAAGTGAGCTTCAAATGACCGATGTCATCCCACTGACTCTGATAAACTCAAGAATGCAATCCGCAGAGTGCATGTCATCTGTTAAAAGGGAAGATATATCAGGCAACAACTGTAAACGGGCGCATAGCAGATTAAAATAGGGGCACTGAAGTAAAAGGAGTCTCACCGTCCTTGGTTGAGAGCTTGTAAGTCACTTCCATTATACTTCTGTGTAACCTGTGATTTTTTCTTCCAACTATTGGGCTGTACGTCCACTTGATAACACATGTTGATTTCTTTTGTGAAGTGACTGTTGGTGTAAAGAGTTAAGAAGGTATGGCTAATGAGAAGAAAAGACCATGCCATGCTGGTAAAGATGTTTTATCAGAATGGCAGGAAAAGCAGCACTGCACTGCTGGAATGGTGTCAACAGAAACAGCTGCAAAGCAGCCCAGTACAAATAAATGGGCTAAAGGATAAGATCAAGAAATTTGAAGAAAGAGGTGAATTAGGCAGTGCAGAAGGGAGAGGTAGGTGACCCAGTCCCATAGTAGTTACTGATGAAGTTGTAGCTACAGTTGACTTTACAGCATATGTCCCAAATTCTGCATCCAGTACTTCAGCTGTAACATGGGAATTATTGCTTGCCTGGCCAACAGTTTAAAATATTTTGCAGCACATTTTACCCTGGTATCATTATGAGATTCAGAATGTGCATCAAATGAGGTAACAAGATAAGCTACAGCACCATGACTTTGCCATTCATTTTTTCGTGCATGGAAATGGGTAACATGTGGTTGGGGAACAACCTTAGGATGGACAAGCACAGAACTGTTGCATGAGGAGTTCTACTCCACCACATGTGTAGGAACATCCACTGCACAGCTTATGTGGCTTTGGTGTAGTTTCACAAGCTCCTTCATTCTTGGTCCATTTTTCTTAAAGGAGATGACAGCACACATCTTGTTAAGATAACAGCAACACCTGTATGTTGTAAGGACCTCCTTGCACAATACCTGATCCCAGCTTTGCAAGAACCATTATTTTCATGCAAGATGGGGTGACACCACGTGTCACTTGCCAAGTGAATTCGCTTGGCATTTGCCATGACTATTAATAAGTCACAAGGTCAAAAAATGTCGATTTGTGGGTTGGCTGTAGAAAATCCGGTCTTTTCATATGGCCAGTTATATGTGGCGTGTTCTCGCGTTGGAAAACCATCAAGTTTATTCATTTATTCTCCTCAGGAATTGACTAAAAATATTGTTCATCAACTCGCATTAAGATAAAATTAAACAAACATTATTGATTATAAAGAATTGTTTTTAGAAAAATTTATGTTATTTCAAAATAAAGAATAATGAAATTATTATATTATTTGTGTTTCATTTCATACTTTGTTTAATATCCTAATCGCCTGAATATCATGCAGGACGACGTCTGTCAGGTCCACTAGTATATTTATAATGTTTCAGTGTCCTGCAGCGTATACAGCCTGGACTCCAGCTTTCACACTACAATCAGTTTTTAGTTACAGACACCTGGTAATTTGGGGTCTTGGCTGCCTGGAGATTTGTTTAATCTAATAAGACATTTTTTGCAATCCCAACATGCAGTGAACTGAACTACCTGGATAGCAGCCTCTGATGTGTACTGCATTTCTGATCCAATCAGGGGGAGCCTACATTCATTAACCTTGTGGCCCAAGTTAAGGAAGTCAAAGCCTAGCTTGTCACATACCCTTCAAACTCTCTGGTTCAAGCCTTCCACTTGGCTGAGAACTGCAAGGATATAATCAGTTCTGGAGACAATGCTGCAGTTATGAGTCTGGCTGGCATCCCTCAAATTTATGAAACTTTATCAAATTTTATGGCATCAGTATATGAAAGCACAGATATCATTAAAGATAATCTAATACGCTACAAAAAAGTGAATATCAAGGAAATATTGGAAATCTCTTGAGTTTTTAAAATTAATCCTCTCTTACAGTGTTTTCAAATTCAATGAGAAAATGCTTAAACAATAAGAAGGGTTAGCAATGGGTAACAACTTTGTAGGTGTCCTACAGAAATTTTTGCTAACAAACTTCAACTTCACTTTTTAATCAATACCTATGCATTGCTAAAAGAACAATATATTATTCAAGAAGCAGATGAGACCCTCTCACGGTACAGAGATAACGCAGAAGATGTTAAAGAAATAGTGAAGACTGTCTTCATTGTACCTTAATATCATACTCACTGTCAATATTAAAGTAATCAAATTAATTTTCTTGACAAGGTGGTAACAATCTACAACAGAAAACAATGAACTTGGGATTTACAAAAATGCAGCTACTACTGACATAACTATTAACACAAAATTGAATCACCTATGGGAGTACAAAACTACCCACGATTAACAGAATCAAGCAATGGAAAATCCAGGGTGGAATGTAACAATATTATCAAAAGGAAAGTTGTTGCCATGTAGCGGAGATGCTGAGTCACTGAAACGTAACATATCATGTGACAAAAATGATAAATCTTAGAGTTCAGAGGCTTACATGAAATGGTGGTAGTTGTGAAAGTCCTTTACATCAGCCTAACATGCAGAAATTTTTTCGTGCAATGTACCAAACATACATACAAGGACAGTGACTGCTTACAGTGAACATATGAAATGCTGTAGTAGGAGAAGGAACAGAAGGTAGAGTTATGGGAAAATATGAGCTTTGTAGCAGGAATGGCAGATAAGAAAGCTTGAGTTCTATAACACATTTCAGCTAGTAATAGTGAACACACTGTTCAAAACTCACAAGATTCGAGGGTATACTTGGAAAAAGAATGGAGATAGAAAATTCAAGTTGGATTGGATTACATCATGGTCAGATAGAGATTCAGAAATCAGATACTGGATTGACTCAGATTCATAATTTAATAATGATGAAGAGTAGACTGGACATTTAGGAAACTGTCTGAAAGAATCAATGAGGAAAAATGGGTTACTGAAATTTTGTATTAAAATCATTCTCCTTACATGTTATTAGAGGGTTTGGTAGTTTTTTAAACCAAATAAAACTACTGATCTTTGGGCTTCAATCTATCACAGTTAATTTTGTTCTTTTCCAGATGTAGTTGTATTTTTTCCTGATGTGATTATGTACATCACTGCACCTGATAACTTACACTGGTGATTCATAAAAAATATAATGAAGTTAACATATGTGAAGAATATATCATTAGCTGTTTGTGCTACAAGAAAAATTCATTACATGATTCTCTATGGCCTATCCCATGTATAAGTTTTATTGCTCTTTTTTGAAACAGCAATATTCTTTTTGAGTGGATACTGGCTGCACAGTCCCATAATTCAATTCCATAATTAAGAAAGGTGTGCTTGGTTCCATACTACACTATCCCTAATGTTTTACTAGGAACCCAATACTGTCAAATTTGTTCAGGTATTTGTCAAATCCAAACCCTTCTGTTGTATCGCCACAGGTTATAGCATTAATCACCACTCCAAATCACCCATTTCCAGTCATTCATTGGTGTTGTTGTTTTCACCACCTCAGGCTTTGCTTAGCATTGACTGCAAAAATATATGGTTTATGAGGTGCTCTGTGGTGTGGCCACTGTACCCTATTCATTTTAACTACCTAAGCACAGTCATGCTTTGGATGTCATGATTGATTCCTTCAATTGATTCCATGTGACTTTTTACAACCATTCTTTGCAATGCCCTATAGTCCCTGTCCACCAGCACATGACGCCTGCCTGGTCTTTGTTTGACTGTTGTTGTTCCTTCGTGTTTCCACTTTTCAGTCATCACCAACAGCCGAATTGGACAGCTTTAGAAGGGTTGAAATGTCCCTGATGGATATATTACTCAAGTGACATTCAAAGACTGATCCACATTCAAAGTCACTGAGCCCCCTTGACTGACTCAAGCCTGCTGTTGCTGCTTCTCTACTGACAAAATTAGTTTATGTCTCACTGTGGCCCACTCTCCATCATAAACAAAGCCCTCCTTCCTTTATAACGCCAGGTCTGCCTCTCATGAAATCCAGTGGTCAATTCCCCATTACATAGGGATGTCTAGATACTTTTGATCACATGGTGTGTACTCTGCCTGAGCTAGTCAATTTGATGGGAATTTCAGTCTAGGACTTCTACCGTATTGGCAATATTTAACTACCTTCTGTATTTCTCTCAAAGGACATCAAGATGTTAATGTTTGATCTATTCTGCGTTCATTCCTGCAGAATAACTTTCGTTATTTTTAGTGCAACTGAGTTTATGTAATCTATCACATGACAAGTGTAGCCACAATAATGAAAATCTAAGCTACTGTATTTTACCTTATCTATGACATTTCTGTTGATCACAGCATAATTTATTCTAATGGACTATATGTCCATAGTACAACAAAAATTCCTTATCCAAATATCAGTTTAGCAACCATCAGAGATATGTCTGTTTTCAAATTTTTGGAAAGTAAACTAACGATAATTAAAATTTCAGCAAAAATTCATGTTTGTAGACTAAAAACTGGCAATTTCATATCCAGTAAGTTTTTGTGTCACTGTAGCCCAACGTCTGATGTCATAAATGCAGCTCTATAACTGTAGTGAGGGTCACTACACACATTATGAATATTAACAAGGCATATTTATCACAAAGGAAAAAGTCTGACAAATCAACTAAATATGAGAATTTCAGTAATAGTACATTTATGTTATATGTAGCTTTTCTGCTGCGTGCTACAATTGGTTATTGTTGGCACAATGAATAATGGGAAGTGAACATGACGAATCATGAGTTGGATGTGAGTCAGCAACAGCATTGCTTGTTTGTAATTTTCTTTGCTTTGTAAAAGGCAACTGTTCATATGATGAATGGTGGGAATTGAACATGATGAATTGTGAGTCAGTTGTCAGTAGGCAATCACAATTCTCTTTCATAAATCCTATAGTTCATAAGTAAAGTTTGCTGGTATCCTATTCTGTTAGGTTGCAACATAAACCATCATCGCTGGCCGCGGTGGCCGAGCAATTCTAGGCGCTTCAGTCCGGAACCACGCGACTGCTACGGTCGCAGGTTCGAATCCTGCCTCGGGCATGGATGTGTGATGACCTCAGATGTTAAAAGTCCCATAGTGCTAAGAGCCATTTGAACCATTTGAAACCATCATCTAAATTTTCAGAACAACTGGAAATAAGACACACTAGAAGGTTATTGCAATGATGAACATATGTTTCATGCTACACTAAACATCAGCATATCGTGGTAATTACAGATATCCCCACAACCAGAAGTCACATGGATTTAGATCTGCAGATCTGAAGGTCACACATCTTGAAATTGCCTAGAGATGATGTGGTCATTACCAAAGATTTCTTGAAGAAACAGTTTTCATCTATCTTTCAGCATCGCCAGCTCAGTTCTTTCAGCGTCTACATGACTTTCCAATGGGTTGAACAAACCTGTGATCATTCACTCTATCCTTATTTGTATCAGCTCTATATCCCCTGTTAATCCTATTTCGTATGAGTTCCACACATTTGAGCAATATTCTAGGATGGGTTGTGTGAGTTATAAGTGACATGTGGTTTCACCCTGTCTTGCATGAAAATAGTGGTTTGTATAAAGTTGGAATCACATGTTGCACAAGAATGTTGTCACCAAGTGTAGATGTCACTGTAGACCAAACACGCCCATGACGTGCCATTTCCTTGGTGAAAAATCTGCCAAGAACAAAGGGGCCTGTTAAACTACACCATGCAGTCAACACCAGCTGTGTGCAACGGATGTTCCTGCATTTTCGTGTTGAGATTCATCATCTTCACCAACTCACAACCACATTGGCCATTCCAACCTAAGGCCTCAGCCTTCATATACATCAGTCTGGCAGCACATCTACTTTTCTTCCACTCACAGTCATTGGCTTTGCCAACTCACAGCCAAATTGTTCATTCAAACCTAATCTAGACCTTGGGTATCGCTACATGTCAGCCCATCACAACATTTAGTTTTCTTTCTGCTATCTATATCAAACAAATATGATCAATTCACAGAAAGAAATTATCAGCAGCAATACATAGCAAAAGAGCCTGGTAAATAGTAAGTGCAGTTTAGCCATAAATTTTATTTATGATCATAAACTGTGTGATCCATCTCTTCCTCCACATGTACTCAGACATATTCTTGCATCAATTCATCACATGGAAAGAACATTTGATGCAGACCATGTCCCCTCTATAATGTTCATGTGTTCGCCTGCGCTTGGATCTCTGAGGTGCATTTTGTGATTGACAGACAAGTGGATGAACTCTTCATCTGATACAGCAATATGGCCAGAAGAAATCTTAAATCACTATTGATCCCACTGGCAGGCTTTCCAGCACACTTAAGAGCACATGTTTCGTTCTTTTCACAGTGACCTGGGAGAAACACTTCTTGCTTCCTCTTTCAACCCCACTGAACACCAACCTGCTCCATTCACTGCCACCTCCTACGATCATGGTATGAAGGTCTGAGGATGGACAAAAACTGACCGAAACCAGTTACCATCAAAATAAATATTTTTGTGGTCAAGAATGTTGTGTCAATTTTTAAAATGCTTTTAGCCAGACCGCTGTTCTCCACAAGAAATGTTCTCAAAAATTAATAATTGCTTAACTGTAGCAATGGCCACTTCTAACACAGGTAGCTATATCCTAGTGATAAAATACCTTTTCCATAATGAACACTACCACCAGGGCAGAGGGTGGTGTACCATATGCTCATCACAAAAAAAATAAAAATACAAATTTCATTACTTGCTGTTCATTTTTATTAGCAACATACTTGCTAAAGATTTCTTGATCTGTAAGTAGGAACCACAGCCTGGAAATATGTTTTAGCGCTGTCTTAGCAACTTCAAAAGATTTTTAATAGCATTTACTACCAACAGTGGGAGTGACACTCTATGAGCACCATTAAAAAAATTAAAAAACACAAATTTCATTAGCTGTTGTTGATTTTTTTAACAACATACTTTTTTAAAGAGATACTGGGGTCCAGAATCTGAAAATATTGGGTACCATATGACATTTGTTGTGAAAAGTCACTTCTCTAATGCACATCACTTAGCAGTCAATTTTTGTGTTAAGTTTAAACAAAAAATTTAAACAATTGAAGAATGTGGTAGAAGATTTAATGGGAAACAATGCATATTTTCTTCAAAATTTAAAACATAAAGTATGTGACTTAATTATAATATTTACAAAACTTGGACACAAAGTACCTTGATCCCATTTGGTACTGCTCGAGTTAAATGCTTCTGTGCATGCTGTAATTCATCTAATTTTGTTTTCACAATCTCTATGGGAGTGATCTGTAGGAGGCTGTAATATAGTCAAAAATTCACCACTTGAAGTTGTTTCTAGAAACATTCTAAGTTGGATTTCCTGGGACAGTTTTCATCTATCTTTCAGCATCGCCAGCTCAGTTCTTTCAGCGTCTACATGACTTTCCAATGGGTTGAACAAACCTGTGATCATTCACTCTATCCTTATTTGTATCAGCTCTATATCCCCTGTTAATCATATTTCGTATGAGTTCCACACATTTGAGCAATATTCTAGGATGGGTTGTGTGAGTGTTCTGTACATAGTCTCCTTTGCAGACTGATGGCATTTCCCTGGTATTCTGCCAATGAACTATAGTCTGCTTTCTGCTTTACCTATGACTGAGGCTATGTGTCCATTTCACAGCCCTACAAATTGTTACAACCAGGTATATTTTGAGTTGGCCAATTCCAACTGTGATTCATTGATATTATGGTCATCGGGTACTATGTGTGTAGGACATTCATGTAAGCACAACATGAATGGCAAGCATCCCGACATACTTCCCTGGGGTACACCCAAAATTACTTCTGCATCCAATCCAGCGCATAAGTTTGCTTGATATCCTATATGAATGTACTTTGGTAATATGCACATGCTTTTTGGAAAGCAATGAATACAGGCGTCTACCTGACTCCCTTGATCCGTGGCTCTCAGTACGTCATTTGAGAAAAGTAGTAGTTGCGTTTCACATGATCTTTGTCTTTATAATCCATGCTGGGTGACATGAAGGTTTTAGATACCTCATAATGTTTGAGTTCAGAATATGTTCTAAGATTCTACAATACTTGGTTGTTAAGGATACTGGACACTATTGAGTTTTCGGGATGACTTCTGCTACCCTTCCTGTAGATGGATGTGGCCTGTGCTTTCTTCAAACCACTGGGTACAGCTTTTTATTTGAGTGATCGATGGTAGCCTGTAGTTAAAAGACAGGCTAACTTAGCTGCAAATTCAGTATAGAATCTGACATGAATTCCATGGGGCCCTGGAAGCTTTGTTCAGTTTTAAAAATTTCAGCTGTTTCTCAGTGCTACTGACATGCTCAACCCTGCCAGGCTCTTGTCTCCCAACACGAGCACCCATACCCAGGAAGAGGGGGAGGTGGCAAGGGCCCCACCCTACCCCCGACAGCTCTCAGGGAAAGGAAAAATATACAGCAGTCAGGCGCTTTCTTTCAAGGGAATAATTTAAAAGATTTTATGGCTACTTACAAGTCCAAATTCATCTTCCAAAATATTAAACTAATACCCCAGATCACTGGATCCAGCCCCAACTGGCTGCCCCCCCCCCCCCCCCCAACATGCACACACACACACACACACACACACACACACACACAAGCAATTACATGGACACCCTTCTCTCCTGAACTTAGATTAGTCAATTTCAATGACTGATCCCCCACCCAAGAATGTCACCATTAGTTATACAATCCATACTCTACACTACCACCTGATTAGCTATGACCAACTTCAATGAATTACCAAAAGCAGCATGTAATGCAAGAGCTGTGTACACCTAAGTACATTTTAGCTCACCTCCACCAAAACAGAAGAGACAGTATTTCATTTCTAATGGACAGTGAAAAATTTCTCATGAAATCAATGAAAATCTGACAGCAGAGAGTGCTATATTCAAATGCAATTCAAAATGCACTTCAAAAACTGACAACGCAGCAACCATTATGAAATCACCACTGATCTCAGCTGAGAGCTAAAGCCATAAATTACTCTTTACTCCTTATCTTTTGTACTTCCAAACATATTTTACATTATTACTACCAATTTTAACAAATCAATTTATTTTTATATGTAGGCCTAATTAATCACAGCTCTTTTACATTCAGAAGGTAACAAGTTTAAGTAATCAGAATATGTATTTCATTACCCTTTCTTAAAATTTAATACTCTCAGTAAATATTTATTTTTATTATATGTCACCAATCCCTCCACCAGCGCCTAGATTGGTTAACTTTTATCCATTATTAACCACTACACGTCTTTGTGTTGCAGTCTCTCGTTTTTCTGTTTGTATGTAACAGTTCATATTTTACAAATATGAAATAATTTTCTTTTTATTTCCTCTTTTAGATATCTTGATGGCTGGAAAGTTGACCATTAATGCTAATAAAATAAAATGTGACTAAGAGTGTGAATTCTAGTGTTAGATATCAAGGTCATCATTCCCCTTCAAAGGTCAAAGCGATCTCATTTTCTAATATTAGATTTCTTCCCACACTACATCTGCAAATAGCAGAAGAGGTACCAGTAACTTTAATACCAGTAGGGATAAAATGGCCACAAGGCAGGTACCAATCTAGACTCTAGTGCTCCACTGAGGTGAAGCCTCATCCTGTTGAAAGATGAAAGTCAAGTAGTCAGCAGCCAGTTGTAGCAACAACCAAAAATGCAACATATCCAGCTACACGGAATCTGTAACCATCTACTCAATGAAGAAAAAGGGGCCATACAGCATTTTCTTGGAAGTGGCACAAAAGACATTCACCTCTGGTGAATTGCTTTCCAGCTACACATGGACATGCAGCAATTCAGTAAGCCACACTTTCACATTGTGATAACTCACATTTCCTGACAGATGGAAAATCACCTCATTGTTGAATACCAATGGCACTGCAAAGTCATCACCACTTTCTGCTGCTTGCTGCATTTAGGCATAAAACTACAATGGCAGGCATTAATCACCTGGAGCCATGTGCTGCAACAGCTACACACGGTATGGCTGGAAATAAAAAACCACTGGAAAACATTTCACACTTTTTCTGCAGAATGCCCAGTCCTTGCTTATATGGTTTTTGTGGGCTGTACACAAAGCTCTGTCTCACATTCCACAACTTACTCTGAGGAATGTGGTTCCTCCATGCTTTTCCCTTTACACAGACAACCAGTATCATGAAACCAGCAAAACCAGCACCAGGTGCAGCTTTTCCATATTTGCTACAAAGGCACACTGAGTGAGCATTTTGCTTATTCTAACACACAAAAACTCTTCTTTTACACTGCTGACATCTTGTAGAGTGCTATCACAGGCCTGTCATCATCAACAAGTACATGACACATGAGGTGGGCTTTTTAAACTTGGTGAGTGTATCTTTTTGTTTCTTATACAGCATATACTTGTCAATAAACAGTGCTCTGAAACCCAATGAATCATTTACGTTAACCCAGTGAAGGGATGCTGGTTCTTGTTTCTCTTGAATCTGATGTGTGTGACAGGTCAGATGTTCCCTGTGCTACTGGAAATTTTTTAGACAAACATAGAGACAACTACAAAAAACTTTAGCTCCTACTGAGCCACTGGCAGCCAGATAATGACTAATAATTCCCATTTTCCTCAAACCTGATCAAAGGCAAAGAGGTAAAGCGATATTTTGGGCATAAGTATCTCAGCAAATAGTCTTGGCTTGTATTTTCACATGTTAAACAATTTAAACAATGTTCATTTTGTCAATGTGTCCCTTTTTCAGTACTGATAATTTTCTTGGAGGTTAAAAACTGGTGCCACTGCAAAAGCTTATGAACAAACCATTGATAGACTTTATGTATATTGCGGAGCAAGATGGGAGCCTTGAGAGACATATACCAATCATATTTATCAAAAATGAGCAGCAGAACAGAGGACTACATCCCTCCTCCTTCAAAAAAAGTAACCTGGACGTGATCAATTTTGTACATCAACAGTACTTCAAGGAGGTGTAAAAAACAGAGAATGGCTTTGTTCTTCAGTTGAAATCATTATCTTCCTTGGGCAACAAAATTTACCATTCCAGAGACATAGGGATGCATTACCTTTCCACACCTCTTGCCATATGAGGGTACTTAATGCACCCAGGAATACTGTCAAACAGGATTGTCTTAGTTGGTTGGTTGGTTTGGAGAGTAAAAGGGCCAAACTACAGGGTCTTCAGTCCCTTTTTCCTCATGAAAGCAGGTCTTGGGGTAAAACCATTCCCAAAAGGAGTTGGGGAAATAAAAAAGTGTACAACTGGGAACCACACTTAAAGAGAAAACAAAAGCAGCAAAGCGAAAGGGGAAAACATTCACTAAAAGAAAAAAAGTTGTGGAAGGTATTAAAATAATATAGCAGTTGGCATGGGCTGGCTGATCACAAGAATGAAAAAGGATGAGCCAGCAACTCTGCAACACAGTAAAATCTTCGGCCGAAAAACGCAAAACTAGAGAAACACAAATAGGGAAAAGACAAACATCAAGGCAAACAAACAGCAAAGAAAGAGGGAGTTAGAGTTAAAAAAGAGGGAGGGTGAAGGCCAGAGAAGGCCAGGGAGAGAAGGCCCATCCTTAGACTGAGTAATACAAAACTTCCTGTCAAAGAAAACATAAAACTAAATCAGCCATTGAGGCATTGTCTCGTGATACCATAAGCACTGAGGCAGGAATGTTAAAAGTCTGTCTCAGGTTGCCTAAGAGTGGGCAATCCAACAAGATGTGGACCACAGCGACACTGAAGTGGGTCCTCGTGATGTAGGAAGTGACCATGAGTCAGCCAAGTATGGCCGATCCAGAGCCAGCAAGGGGCAACAGAGTCCCTGCAAGTGGCTTGCCTGGATGACCCCCACACATTTGTTGCCCCTTATTCAGTACTGGTAGTTTTGGTTGATGTCAAAAAGCAGTGGCATTACAAAAGCTTGTGCCAAAACCACTAACAAACTTTATGCCCACTGCACAACAGAACAGGAGACTTGAGAGACACATGCCAATCATATTTACCACAAATGAGCTGCAGAACAGAGGACTGCATTCCTCCATGCCTTCAATAAACCTAACCTGGAAGTGATCAACTTTGTACGTATACAGCACCTCAGAGATGTGGAAAAAACAGAGAATGACTTCATTCTTCCATTGAAAACACTATCTTCTTGGGCGACAAGATTTATCATTTCATGTACATAGTACATTAAGAGTACTTAATGCACCCAGGCATACTGCTGAACAGGATCGTTTTAGTGGTCCCAGTGTTAGGGTGTGGGAAGGTATAATGTTACATGGATGTACTAACCCCCAATCTTTGATCACAGTGCACTCACTGGTCAGTGTTAAAGTGACATTATGGTCAGTGTTAATGTGATGTTGTACTCCTTCCCCACGTGTGTCTTTTCAGTGGTGTAATCAGTATCGACTTCATTATTACAGATGATAATGTGCAACAGCATTGAACTTCACAGTTGGAAGAGCTCTTGGAATGAGAGCATTTTTGGTGAATGGACTGGCCTGCCTGTTCGCCCCCTCCCCATCAAACTTTCATTGAGCACATATGGCATATATAAATCAATCAGAGCATAATTCTCAACATGTAATAAATACGAGGTGTGGCTAGAAAAAAACCGGACTAGTACTGGTGAAACAATAAAACGAATGCAATAAGGCTGAAAGTCGCGTGGCCTGTCACGTGACTCTCGCTCCGCCTACTGCTCGAGTTTCATCTGCCTCCTGCACTCAGTCTGCCCGTGGCGTCTGTTTTAAGTAGTTGACGTTTTGTCTGTGCGTCGGAAAATGTTGAGTGTACAGAAAGAACAGCGTGTTTACATCAAATTTTGTTTAAAACTAGGAAAATCTGCAAGTGAAACGTTTGTAATGTTACAACAAGTGTACGGCGATGATTGTTTATCGCGAACACAAGTGTTTGAGTGGTTTAAACGATTTAAAGATGGCCGCGAAGACACCAGTGATGACACTCGCACTGACAGACCATTGTCAGCAAAAACTGATGCAAACATTGAAAAAATCGGTAAACTTGTTCGACACTTTCCTTGTCAACTCCTGTTAACTCAGACACTGCTCTGATTGTTAAACGGCGATCTTGTAGAACAAGTTTACCGATTTTTTCAATGTTTGCATCAGTTTTTGCTGACAATGGTCTGCCAGTGCGAGTGTCATCACTGGTGTCTTCGCGGCCATCTTTAAATCGTTTAAACCACTCAAACACTTGTGTTCGCGATAAACAATCATCGCCGTACACTTGTTGTAACATTACAAACGTTTCACTTGCAGATTTTCCTAGTTTGAAACAAAATTTGATGTTAACACGCTGTTCTTTTTGTACACTCAACATTTTCCGACGCACAGACAAAACGTCAACTACTTAAAACAGACGCCACGGGCAGACTGAGTGCAGGAGGCAGATGAAACTCGAGCAGTAGGCGGAGCGAGAGTCACGTGACAGGCCACGCGACTTTCAGCCTTATTGCATTCGTTTTATTGTTTCACCAGTACTAGTCCGGTTTTTTTCCAGCCACACCTCGTAAACAACAAACTAAAATCTTTATGAATTTTTTGTTTAGAAGTAATTTTTTGGAAGCTAGGCCATGGACAAAAAAATTGTCCCTCCCCTCTCCCACAAAAATTGTCCCTCCCCTCTCCCCATCTCCAAAAGAAATAATGGATCCGTGTCTGCCACAGGGGAAACTGAATTTTCACCAAACCGTTGACAGTAGCTAGCAGCTTACAAATGTTGAATCTACATGTCGTAAGGTATTACACACAACACTTTCAAGTAAAAAAGAAAATAGTATATAGGAACCATATAGTATGCATTTTTCTGAAGGCTTACATAATGACCACTTTTCCCTGGCTAAGGGATTCAAGTGGCCAGTGCCATTGCAACAGGACCTCATGTTTGTTGTTCTGATTCCAGACATATTTTCAAGGCATATTGATTCCCTAGTACTAGAAACAATATCAAGCAGCTGCGGCAGATCATTTTAAATCGGGTTTTTGTATTAGGCCAAATATAACAGAAGAGTCATGGTTTTGAATAATAGATGGCCTAAATTAATTCAAAATCGTCACAAAGGCATGGAATGATGGATGTTAAGTTTTGTATATACGAGGGTTTATAAGTCAATGTGATCTGTAGTGTTATGCATCGTAAACATAAAATATGCAAGTAACTGACTTTTATTGGGGTAAACACCTCGGCCACTTTTCCCATACATACTGTTTAGTTTTTTATACTTATCAGAATTGTCACGAACTTCTAGCAGTGATTGTCTGCGAATCTAGTGAAATGTAAATTTAACCTGACGTGCGTGGGGCAATAACGCGACTTTAGAAATCATTATTTTCTTATACATCACGCTATTCACGGCAAATTATGCCGACTGCTTGATGCAGCGGCGGTTTCGGCACTGTTCTGCAGTCAATGTGGGTGCGAATCTATACACAGTAGTGGCAAAACATGTCCTCACTCGTTTCTGTCACTTCGCGTACCGCCCTCGTCGAGTAGTTGGCGCGGGGATTCCCACGACGATTCTCAGCACAACATGAAAATAGCTATAGCAGATGTTCCCGTAATCTGCCCACAATTCCCAGCAGGTCATCCTTTCCCTTTGTTGCACAACGGAATCAATAGTAGACCCTGTGCGGCTGGTTCAGGTGGAGGTTCGAGTCCTCCCTCGGGCATGGGTGTGTGTGTTCGTCCTTAGGATAATTTAGGTTAAGTAGTGTGGAAGCTTAGGGACTGATGACCTTAGTAGTTGAGTCCCATACGATTTCATACACATTTGAACATTTAATAGTAGACCACTGTTTGTCTGTGGACATAGATCAGTGTTGGATTGCTGATTCTCTATTCAGTTTTAAATGACATAGATATTACAGTGGACTCTGAATATCACAGCCGTGGTACACTGTACGTGTGTACATCTATAATTAATCTGCTGAGCAAAATACATCAGTCGAAAAAGGAAAATACCATTTTATGTGCTAGAAGAAAGAAAGATATGAAATATCAGGGTAAGAAAGACGTTCACTCTACGAATCGGGACTTTCTCGAACTCAGCAACACAGCGCCACATGCACAAATGCCACACTTCAGATGACATGGCCGCACAATAATGTGATAGTCGTGTACTGGCCCTGAGTTATATTTTTCTCAGTCAACCTAAAAATATGGCTTGCAAGGCACATTTTTTCAACTTTAATTACGTGAGTGTACATTAAATAATGTACCATGAAAGTAATGCAATAAATCCATTACCACGATCACCTCTGTATGCAAACGAAGTGCCAACAAAGATGACTACGCTTTTTTTTAAGTTTATACCCTATTTTTCCTTTTCGACGACCTCTGATGTGGCGTTTTTTTTTATTTTTGGATACATCCTGTCATATTACTTCTTGGGGCCGTTTCCAAACGCACAGAATCAGTTGTATAGGAAACGACGATTTTGGAATCTTTTCCTCACTTTAATGAATTTCTGTGGGCCTTCATGCCCACAGTTGAAAAAAAAATCGTGGATAAGTGCCAAATTACAAATCCAAGGTTCAATAGCCTCTGGGAATGAATTGTTAACGAGAAAAAAGCAAACCCGCAAAGTGATTCGAAGTCCCCTACAAATGGCTCGGTAAGCCGCTTCAAAGGTCAGTGGAAGGAAAGGGATACTACCCCCAAGAGGACCATGCCTAGTGAAACACCTTCTTGTTGAGAAGAGCTTTACCTACTTTTTATCAAATTAATTACCTATTTAATATGTGACGATCTACACTGGTCAAATGAGCTGCAAATAATAGGCTGTAGTACTTACGACTCCCTGTAGAGTACGATAGTCGGCGATCGCGTCTGTAACGGTTGAGGTATACGTTAACAATGAATGTGTCGTTTGCTACGAATCGTGTTGTTTGCTAGGAATCTGAAGCTCATCCACGGAATCTATAAACTAATTCACAGAACCTCAAATAAAAAACAAATGAACAGCTAACTTTTTCGTAATTATTATCTAGTAGACAACTATGTAACACTCTACACACTGAAATTGTAGAATACATCGCGAAATAATGTATCGATGATCTGTTAAGTTATGTAGCGTATAAATTAACGAATAATGTCCCTACCATCTTGAGTTGCTCTATTTTAAAAAACGTCATGCGTACCCATTACCTGTTACAATCAGAAAACTTTACTGATATTGTTGGATCAAATAGAACGTGACGGTACTTTTCTGTTCTGAAAGTCATCACTGATACGATTTTCAGTACAAGAGATGCTTGGAAGGGAGATTTAAATGTTAGAAATGTCGCCTTGTTTGGGGTTTAGGGGTTCGATACTAAACCAATAAAGACTGATTGTAATACGATATTTCCCATTATTTAACGATTGTATCACCAAAATTGTGTAAGCAGTATCAATAAAATCTATAATATATAAATAATACTGTAATATACAATTAGCTGTATAGATTATGTATAAAGCGATTCATCTTCCTATAGCAGAGATTCGTGCAGCGTAATTAATAAAGACCGGAATATATGCGTCATAAAAACCTTAAAATATGCATTATAAATGTATGAAAAGCATCGAAATATGCAAGATTAAATAATAACAAACATGGTAGTTACTGCGTGCATTATATCTCAAGTCGAACCCGTGCATATCAATTACGAAGAAGAGCGCCAGCCACGCGAAAACTCGATACATTGAAAACACTGATTTCATTTTCTGAATACTTTCTGACAGAGGTTAGGAACGGGGCCTTTCAGGGATAATCTTCTAAACATTTGCAACATAGGGAAATATACCGTGTTTCACGAATTGTTCCTCCTTCGCTATTGTTGTCGGTAACAAGCGGACGCGATACGAGACAGTCGCAGCAAAACAATCGATAAGTAGAGGACCAACTTCGAGATATATCGCAAGATGAGGGGAACGCTCAAAAACTGTAATATTTTATTTAAAGAGCAACATACAATCATGAATTTTTTTGCACAGCATTACTTTTAATTAATACTTTCGGACCAAAGTATCATTTACAAAGTATTTTACATTTTCTGCTATTGTAAACATAAACGACCAAGTACTGTCCAAATGTTCAGCAGTAAGACTGTGTCTTCGATCACTCAAAACATTTTTATGAGCAGAAAAGGACCGTTCTACATCAACTAAGGTAACTGGTCAGTATCGGAATTTGGGTCCTATGTTGGCACTTATAGTTACTGGTAAGAGTTCACCTGTCCCATTAATAAAGTTATCAATTCGGTACAAGGTTTCAAAGCCTGGATTATTGTTTAAAATGTTTTCAAACTTTTCTTTAAGTTTTCTTGGGAATATCTCCGGCAGTGAGGAGAAGTTTACTAGAATAATTTTATTCTGTAACTGAATAGATTCATTCAACGCCGAACCTTGAGTTTCAAGCTTTTTAGTACTTGCAGGTACATGGGAAAAAAATGAGTGCTAAACACAGCAATGTCCTTTTTAATACCGGAATCATTAAAAGCTTCCTTGCACTGGCAAACTGCCAAAGCCTTTGTGCTATCGAAGTCGTTTACTGCTCCTCTAATGGCCTCGAAACGTTCAATTGCAACACAAAACAGCTTCGACCCGCATATCCCAATGAGTTAGCACTGGTTTGGGAGGTAAAGGCACATTTGGCAGTTTCCTTTCTAGGTCTTGAGCGTTTACAAACACTTTCTTCGTGAATGAAATCCGTTTATTTACATCCGCAAACGTGGAACGTACTTCTTCAGCACGGCGATGTACTCTAAAGGCGCGTCCACACTACTCGTGTGGCTCGTGTACTTGTGAGACTAGCGAGCCATATGAGTAATGTGCACGCAGGTAGGCCCCGAGGGCTCGCCGCGAAACAGGCTTGCGAGCCGCCCAAGCATATGGCTTGTCTGGCTCCGGCTGTTGTCGGCACATCAAAGGGTTGCGCGGCGAGCTGCGCGAGTTGTGTGGACGGCAACAAGCATTGACGGGTTGGCTCGCTGCACTCGTATAGACTGGTCTTGGCGTTTCTTTTTCTGTGTTGTGGACATCGGGTTTTCTTTTAAAAGGGAGTGGACCGACGATTTTGCCATTAAATTCATAAATATTTATGAACAATATCCTGTGCTGTGAGATGCAACAAATTCCCAATATAAAATAAAATTTAACATAAGTGAAGTGTGGGATTCCATCGCAACAGAACTTCGGGTGTATGTGGCCGAATTAAAAAAAAAAAAAGAAAAAGCAGCTTATTAGCCACTTATAGGAAAGTTCGCCAGATCAAAAATGAGCCTGGGCAGTGTGGCGCTGGTGTTGAGGAAGTGAACGCTCCAAACTGGTTTACTTTCAATGCGTTTGAACTTCTGCACTGCAAAAATCAGCTGGGGAAGGCAATAAACACAGATGTAAGTAATAAATATTTATTTTTGGAAATGTATAAAAAACCTATTAACAAACTCAATGGGGTTCAGTCCCTTTTGGGTTCTGTCTGCACAGCTGCTTAACTTTTCGTCTTTCTCAGCTTACATTTCGGTCCCTGCTCATTTGTTATTTTTAAATTTTTTGATGTTATTCCCATGCTGTTGTTGTTGAGGTCTTC
This sequence comes from Schistocerca nitens, assembly GCF_023898315.1. Lineage (NCBI taxonomy): Eukaryota > Metazoa > Arthropoda > Insecta > Orthoptera > Acrididae > Schistocerca > Schistocerca nitens. The sequence goes on along the minus strand of NC_064617.1, from coordinate 701,995,373 downwards.
AGTCCAGAGACTGGTTTGATGTAGCTCTCCATGCTACTCTATCCTGTACTGCAACCTACATCCTTCTGAATCTGTTTAGTGTATTCATCTCTTGGTCTCCCTCTACGATTTTTACCCTCCACGCTGCCCTCCAATACTAAATTGTAGTGGTGGGCAGGAAATCGCGGATCTGTTAGAAATCACAGTGACTGAGAAGTCACAGATATCACAGTAGCAACTTTACAGAATCTAACTGCGATTTCAGTCACAGTTAGCAGTCGCAAGTAGTATTTCACATTCAAAGACGTGAGCCATCTATTGGTCGAATTTAGCACTGCTTTCTGCGATTTCAGTGACAAGTCGCAACTAAGAGTCGCAAGTAGCAACTAAAAAGCGCGGTTAACAGTGGCATATGTTAGCCAAAGTTCGTACTACGTCCATCTGTGCGGTACGCTATGGAGTCCAACTGCGATTTCCGTGACAAGACGCAACTAAGAGTCTCAAGTAGCAACTAAAAAGCGCAGTTAACAGTGCCATCTGTTGGCCAAAGTTCGTACTACGTCCATCTCTGCGATACGGTATCGAGTCTAACTGCGATTTCCGTGACAAGTCGCAACTAAGAGTCGTAAGTAGCAACTAGAAAGCGCGGTTAACAGTGCCATCTGTGGGCCAAAGTTCGTACTACGCCCATCTCTGCGATACACTATTGAGTCCAACTGCGATTTCCGTGACAAGTCGCAACTAAGAGTCGCAAGTAGCAACTAAAAAGCGCAGTTAGCACTGCCATCTGTTGAGCAAAGTTCATACTACGCTATTCGCTACCGAGTCAAACTGCGATTTCTGTGACAAATCGCAACTAAGAGTCGCAAGTAGCAACTAAAAAGCGCAGTTAACATACTTTTCCTAGTGTCATCTGTTGACCGACGTACGTACTTCGTTATGAGAGCCTTGTGCCTCACGAGATCGATGTGCTGTGTGTGCATATGAAGGGCTTATTTCAATAGTGGTACAAGTCCATTTTTGTTCATTTTGAGATACAGAGTCGTAAAGTTAAATGAGCGCTGAAAAATCTGCAGTTGAGATACCAGAAATATTCAAGCATATAGCTTCTTGCTAGAGATGAACCTTTATTTATGTTTGTTTGGATCACTAATTTCAGAAGCATTATAGACAGAAAAGTGGAGGTAATGGACTTGTACCACTATTGAAATAAGCCCTTCATATTATATGACGACATGCACATTCAGCATCAGTTACGGTTGGTCAAATACTGCTGTGACTCTGAATGTATTACATTAATAAGAAGTAACATTGCCTTTTTCTCCTGAAAATATCAAGTAACGTAACAAATGTGTTTGATTCTGCTTCCAATATGACAGTTTTGGTTAATACTCCACATGCCTACAGGACTTTGCAATGTTAACACAGCAGAACTCAGACATCTGTATAAGTGTAGAGAAATGAAAACAGTCATATGAATGCCCCACTTTTGTTCCGACACAGTTCAAGACTCGGGAGAAAAGTTTTACACCTGGTGTTCTACATGGCAACTTCACACACAAGAACTTTTTGCCGACACTACTACCACCTACATAAGTAAGCTTTTCCTGTGTTACTTTCAAGTAATGCACTTAAGCTATTCCTGATTTAACTGGAAGATCTGTACTTCCCAGTCCGGCCGGAGTAGCCGAGCGGTTCTAGGCGCTTCAGTTTGGAACTGCACGTCAGCTACGGTCGCAGGTTCGAATCCTGCCTCGCGCATGGATATGTGTGATGTCCTTAGGTTAGTTAGGTTTAAGTAGTTCTAAGTTCTAGGGGACTGATGACCTCCGAAGTCAAGTCCCATAGTACTCAGAGCCATTTTTGTACTTCCCACTTTCATATCAATAGCCTCAAAATGCATATTGTAGACTTCGGGATATGTTACAGGTCAGTGTCACACCAAGATTGTGGAGAAAGTGGGGGGGGGGGGGGGGCGGCATGTCACTCACCAATAAGTAAGTGGCGGAAAATTATGGGTATAGGACGGCTTAAACATGTGGAAAATGAGATTTTTATTATTCACTCACTGTATTTGACATTTATTATTCCTTTAAAATCGCACAACAACTTCAATAAAACACAGTTTAATCATTCACACACTTATTTCACAATTATTTCACCTTTAAACTGCAAATCCTCTAAGAGCTGTCTTGAATCTTCACGAGTCTCTCTCAACAGCCTTGATGTGGATAGATAGTACAGCAACCAGTAATCAGAGTCAGAACTGTGTCTGCAAAAACACAAGATTTATTAAACAATTGTTGCTGTTATTAATTACTAGCAATATAATTGACAGAGTAGAGTGCTAGTATTTGCTATAATGAATATCACATTTGCAAGAACGATCTCACTGAAGTAATTAAGTCCATCGAAACGCTTAGAAACTAACTTCTCGTCTGACGAAAACGGTCTAAAGACGCAGTGGCAATTTCTTCAGATCTGTTGACAATGATATTTTGAGTTATCACTTTACTGAGTGACTGAAATGTAGTTCAGGTACCTGTGAACATAACAATATGTTAGAATTCATTTTCTAAATACGAACTATTACGGACTGTACGGCTACTTACATATTAATTACACTATTAATATTTTCACAGTTGTTTCTTTAATACAAAATTAAAGCCAACAGAAGAAAAAACGTAAAACATACTTGCCAATGACAGTTTTGTTGAGATGCAATTTTCTGTGTTGACAGATGTAACTTTTTCATACGATGGTGAGTCGCAGAAATCGCAGGAATCACAGAAATCGCAGAAGTAGCATAAATCGCGGAAATGGCAGAAATCGCAGAAATAGCAGTGGTGGAGGTATACACGACCTATGTTCCTTAACTGCGACAAATCACAGTTAGGAATAACAAATACTGAAAAGTAGCATTCACAGAAATCACTGATATCGGAAAATCGCAGTTTAGCCTATCACTACTAAATTGGTGATCCCTTGGTGCCTCAGAATATGTCCTACCAACCGATCCCTTCTTCTAGTCAAGTTGTGCCACAAATTTCTCTTCTCCCCGGTTCTATTCAATAACTCCTCATTAGTTACGTGATCTACCCATCTAATCTTCAGCATTCTTCTGTAGCACCACATTTCTAAAGCTTCTATTCTCTTCTTGTCTAAACTATTTATCGTCCACGTTTCACTTCCATACATGGCTACACTCCATACAAATACTTTCAAAAAAGACTTCCTGACACTTAAATCTATACTCGATGTTAACAAATTTCTCTTCTTCAGAAACGCTTTCCTTGCCATTGCCAGTCTACATTTTATATCCTCTCTACTTCGACCAGCATCAGTTATTTTGCTCCCCAAATAGGAAAACTCATTTACTACTTTAAGTGTCTCATTTCCTAATCTAATTCCCTCAGCATCACCCGATTTAATTCGACTACAATCCATTATCCTCGTTTTGCCTTTGTTGATGGTCACTTATATCCTCCTTTCATGACACTGTCACTCCCTTATATACTATTAATCATCTCATACCTTATCATAAGATATTTTTTTCATATTTATTTTAGCTTACTACCATTTCTATTAGCAGTATACCTAGAAACTGCTTGTAGTTTTGAAATTTAAAAATTAAAAGGTTCTAATTGTGATAAAATTATAGGGTTTATGCAAACTGGGCTCTGATCGCCACAGAGGGGAAAGGAGAGAATGGACTAACAGGATTGGAACACATACTGGGGCAATACTGCGTACTCAGCTAGTAATAAATAAATAGTAATGAATAACATTTATTTTTCTAACACAATATATTAAGGACATGTACATTTATGTATATTTTATTTGTATATTATGTTATTTGAGGAAATAAAAATAGTGAAATAGGAATTAATGAAGGTAAAACTTGACATATATATGTAGCTGAAACGTGTGCAGTCAGACAGTCACTAGTACATACGTAGCTAATAGCTGAAAAAAATTCTTTAATATGTTATTGGTAATCAAATTGCCATGGCAATCTTCCCTCTTCAGAAATGAAATAAGCAAGGAATTCATCTCTAATGTCTTGAGCAGTCTGTGCTGAACGTCATGGAATGATCGCTAATTGTGTAAACGTTGTAATAGGAGTGATCTCATTTCTCCAAGTTCCTGGCTTTAAATGCCTGTTCTCCTCATGATCCACTGCTCCTACAGGAGTATAAATTTGTCTAGAAGCAGAACTTTTTCGCAGGAAATTATGGCGGCATATACAAGTCATAATAATACTTTGGCTTTCTTAGTATCCGGAATACGGAAGAAAGTATTCCGAACGCATGTTTCACAATCCGCCGTGCTCTTGAAAGTCCATAGTTAAAAATTCTTTTAATTGCCTGTTGTCCAATATACGGCTTTATTATATGATGGTTCAGGGGAAATTACTCATATTCTTAGAAAAAGATGTGTTTCGAAAAACACCACCGTCTGAAATTCGATCTTGGCAGCCGACATCAGCATACATCAGCCACCACCTTGGGTCTTTGCAGCATCTTCTTCTATCTTCTTCCTCAGGTAAAAGGCGCATCACAAGGGAAAAAAATTGTTCAAATGGCTCTGAGCACTGTGGGACTCAACATCTGAGGTCATCAGTCCCCTAGAACTTAGAACTACTTAAACCTAACTAACCTAAGGACATCACACACATCCATGCCCAAGGCAGGATTCGAACCTGCGACTGTAGCAGTCACGCGGCTCCGGACGGAAGTACCTAGAACCGCATGGCCACTGCGACCGGCTGCATCACAAGGAAGCTGGCACTTACTATAACCACTTCGTCCATTTTTTAAATTAGGAAACTGGCACTGGCGAGGACTGCGAGTACGGTGCGGATCCTCACGAGCCAAAGTCTGGCAAGCAACTGGAATAGTGGGGACGAAGATGAAAGCAGCATGAGTGCAAGTCAGACAAGTCTCCTGAAAGACGAGTATGACGAGCACACATCTGGCAAGCACGAGTAGTGTGAACGCACCTTAAGAGCAAAGTACGTCACAGGAATCAAATTGGGATAAAATACTCAGAGGGCTTTTCCTGCTTTGGTCCTATAGGGAGCAACATCTGAAATGAACACAAACACCCTTTCATCTGCAGAAGATTCTGGAAATATTTTTCTAATACCCTCATTCACAAATCTGGCGATTGTAGAATGATTTACTTTTTCAAGTTCTTTACAGACCGCTAAACAGGAAGAAGAAGGCTCTTCTTTTAAAGCACCAACAATTAAATTTGCAATGTCAGTCTCTGTAGTTTCATGAACTGAAATCCAGATAATACTGTCCTTGAGTTCATTGCGTATATCTTCCAGGATATTTACGTGAATTGTCGGTATGTAATTTTTACGCATGCTGATTCATTTGGTAAATTTCGATTTATTTGCGCAAGAAGCCTTTGAGGATAGGGTTTGTAAGTTCGTGAAGAGGAGTATTGCTTGCAATGTATGTTTCGCATAGATTCATGGTAAACCGAAGATTTTGTTTACCTTTGGACAATCCCTGCTACTGCAACTTGTTGTTGTCAGAAGTTGTTGTCGTAGTCCATTCTTCTGCATTCCTGCGATATGAAGACTTGTCTTGACATGCTGGTCTATATGTCAATTCCGTCATATGTAAATGGTTCAAATGGCTCTGAGCACTATGGGACTCAACTGCTGAGGTCATTAGTCCCCTAGAACTTAGAACTAGTTAAACCTAAGGACATCACAAACATCCATGCCCGAGGCAGGATTCGAACCTGCGACCGTAGCGGTCTTGCAGTTCCAGACTGCAGCGCCTTTAACCGCACGGCCACTTCGGCCGGCCATATGTAAATGTTCCACGAAACGACGTTTCTTTTTTCGGGCGCCATGGCGCACAACACATTACACTCTACACGTCAGACACATGTTCAGCTGTGTACAAGTAAATAGAAAGCTAAACTGAAACACTGGAAGTGCGACTAGAAGCTCGCGTAGTTTAATTTAATTGTTGTCGACGCAAACCACATGGCAGCGGAGCGGATTAAAAAAATGTCTGTGAAATCTTATGGGACTTAACTGCTAAGGTCAACTGCTAAGGTCATCAGACCCTAGGAGCGGACTAACCGGGGGCGCGGGCATAGAAGCATTGACTATGTCTGCCTGTTCCTATTCCTCTTCTGTAACGATATCGCTAGGCACTGGCCTCTCGGTTAGCGATTGCACGCAGTTCTACGTCGCGGTCAATCTGTGAGACATCAAACCTGGATCGATCTAGAGTCCGGCCGTATAAACTTTTAAAATATTGTAAACATAGAGCGAAAATATGCATCGTCACTACTTTTTAGTTAATATATGCCATAAACAGTGAAAAGAAACCAAATATGCAAATGCACATGCAACATGCAAATGCTTATAATCCGGTGTCTAGTAATTAACTAGTAACGCCTCGCCCCTATTCTTTAAATAATCGAGCTCTCACGTAATATTTGAAACAGCTTCAAATGTCTTATTACTTTACAAATGTGTCAATGGGCTACATACTTAAAGAAAGATATGTCAGTGAGAAAGAGTTTAAATTACGTGTAAAGTTGGATGGCAATTGCTAAGTGTTCGTATTATCAAACACTGGATGAGTAGAGCCTGGGTGATTTACGCTCTGCTGTAAGCAAAAGTTAGTTTTTCAATGTTTATAACGTCACACCTCATTAACTGCAAGTCGAACAGTGACCTAATTTTGTAGGAACATTGAGCTGTATTTGTGGATACTGTCCGCAAACTATGTTATGAAAAGAATTAGCAGTAAAGAAGTAATAATTTGAAACGCTGTGCCTGATGTTGAAGTTTTACTCAGATAAAATGAAAACGCAGTAAGCGATAAACTTGCCCGCCCGGTTAGCCATGCGGTCTAATGCACTTCTCTCCGGGTAGGAAGGCGTGCCAGTCCCCAGCACGAATCCACCCGGTGGATTAGTGTCGAGGTCCGGTGTGCCGGCCAGTCTGTAGATGGTTTTTAAGGCGGTTTTCCATCTGCCTCAGCGAATGCGGGCTGGTTCCCCTTATTCCGCCTCAGTTACACTACGTTGGCAATTGCTGCGCAAACACTTTCTCCACGTACCTGTACACCATACTTACTCTACCACTCAAATGTTGGGGTTAAACTTGTCAAACTCGTCTAGTGTGAGACCGTTTTGAAGGAGGGGGGGGGGGATGGGGCAGGGGGGGGGGACCCTGGGTTCGGTATGGGGCGGTGGTATGAATGGACTGCTGTAGCTTGTTGTGGGGTTGTATACCACTGCGGGCTACAGCAGGGACGAAGCCTCTCCGTCGTTTCTAGGTCCCCAGTTCCATACAATACAATACAAGTGATAAACTTAGTGAATAAAGTCTGGGTAAATTGTGAGCCATGCGTTACACTGCCTCAAGCATTTACACAGTTTCTAATTGTAATATTTGTCTTATTGTGCTAATCCTTAGCCTAAGATCATACCTCTTAATAAGCAGATTATGAGAGCGTTTTAAATTCGGCCTCTAATTACATGAAATGCTGCAAATCAGTTCTGCTTTGCCCCTGGAAGCCGTTAGATAGGCAATCTCCAACTGCGTCCCTGCACCATGAACCTCCTTAGCTGTTTAGTAATGGTACAGTCAACAGAGGGAAACTTCGGCCGCTATTCATGACATCACAAGTGGCACTGTTGACAGCTACAGCTACAGGCTTTATGAAGCAGGCAACTTGGTGACGCCACTTTCTAACAATAGTTCACTTCTCATCGCGAAATAGTTGACAGACTGGCGTCGTATGAAGCGAGGTCGTCAACTTTCCAAAATGTCTGTGGATGCATGTCCATGGCGGAATGTAGTATATGTTTTCTGGGGAATCTCGATAATTTTTTAAAATGATTATATTTCGTTTACAAACTTTTATGAACACTGCATGTCTCGTAAAAATATGTGCTAGGATAAAGTAAAATATACCGGTACTGTAAGCACACGTTGAGACTGCCTTAGTTCAGGCGGTACCATAACTGACTCAAAATAGACAGAAATGTAATCAAACTTGGGTTCAACTGGACGAACCCTCAGACCAAGAGGCGTAAAGTACGAGATACGGGCCCACCTGCAAAAGTAAAAGTACTGACCCCCTAACATAAAATGTATAGCCTGTCATTAACTAAGGTAATTATCATTACAGCAGGTAAAAATATAAATTTAATGGAGTGTGTTGTAAAATCCCATGTAGTATAAACAAAGAGATCATTCGTTTACTACATTCAAAGTATTTAACAAATATTATTAATACCTGTGAGGGTCTACGGGTTGCACGCAGCTGTATGGTACGTAACATGCGCTAGCCAGACGACCTATCTGGAATGCTGACAATTTGCTTGGTCAGTACAACGTGCGTCCGGCCGCAGTGCGATGCAGGGAGTAAGCGACTGGCCGCCGTCCGCAGCGCACCAAACGATATAATATATGTCGCTAAACCAATCTCTGGCAGCAAGGGACTTATAAAACTGTGAATTTTATCATTTGAGACAGGTCTGGTGATTACACCTTTTGGGACAGGCTTTGCAATATTACTATTACCAGCAGAGAGTCTAGTTTTACAATTTAAGGATACAGAATCAACGTCCAAGAATGGAAATACTGTCATATCACATGATTCTTCCATAGTTTCAAAACTGACAAAAATGTCATCAAGGCATGCTTCATCTCTTGTGGGTCTATTATTGATAAAGTGTAAATTGCACTGTCTGAGAAGGTTTTTCAGTTCTGTGACACTACATCTGTGTGTCACTACATCAACATCTGATTTTAGATCTCCACCTATTATAATGTCATAATGTAACTATTTTGGCTCTCTAAATACACTGGTGATACCCTTACGTGACCTGTAGAATGACTACACCAAGAGCTTCAAAATTCTGTTTGTCACACAAATACTCTACATCCAAACTGTTAATGGAGCAACTGAGTGATTGGTTAATACAGATTTCTGCACCACCTCTTCTGTGCAATTTTCTACAGTAACTATCTGTTATATTATTGTTATCAAGTTTCACCACTGTAAGCTCACCCACAATAGCCCAATGTTCATTCAAACAAAAAATACCTACGCCAAAAGTATTTACAAAAAATTCTTCATCTTTTATTTCTTGAATGTAAAGGTAGTAAATTTTAATCTCGGAACTGTTATTCCCTTCAGACTGAACCTTTCGGCAAGAAGCTGTGGTATCTTTTACACTATTTATCTTATGGGATTCTTCATCTTGGTGCAATCCACTAAAACATCGTTTATACAGAGAGGAGGCACTGTTTTTCACTTACCTGCAACACTTGTCACTGATTCTTCAACCGCGCTTCTCTTTCCCCCTCCTCATAGTACTGGAGTTACTGTTGCGGCGAAATTTTTGTTATGGCTGTGATGGTTCTGCTGCAACTGCTTCATTTTCTAATGCTGCTACTGATAACGCCATTGGTAAGATTGATGCTTCACGTGCTGGTGCTGATGTCATTTCTTCTTCATGAGGTGTTGCCAGTGATGTTTCTCCCTCATGTGGCGTTTGTAGTCTTCTTTTCATTTGCCATTGGCAGCGGGCCTATTGCAGGTAGTGCAATTTTTTCGTGGGTGTCCACTCCAACAGTTTTTTATTAGAATTTCTTTGGCCAGCACTTCCTTGCCTAGCTGGTTTCTGTGCAGTCTGTGTCTGGTGAAATGTTTTCTGATACAGCTGTTTGCCGCAGTGAAACAAGACTGCTACAAACCTTCCTGAATTATCTGTTTCTGCGATGATTTCTTTACTTTTTCAGTTAAGTCCTGTATGTGCGGAATGCTTACAACAAATACCTTGGTTTGGGAAATTTTTCCTAGCGATTCTTTCAGTGCTTTTACTGCAAGGCTACTCTGGTTTTTGTACACGTCATTTCCTCCTCCAGTTATGACACAATTCACACTGCTTTCTTTCTTTTTTTAAATTTCTTTTACTGTGTTTTCACAGTTTATATGCTACTAATTCACAAAGAATCACCAGAAAGTCTCGCATATAACTAATACCTTGCATCGCATCTTGTACTACCAACTTCAAATTATGCGCCGAACAATGTACAAATATAGATCTCGTCTCCAACTAAGTAATCCTACTTTGTAATCTGGTTAAATGTCCACTGACGTTGCTCGCGCCATCGTAACGTTGATCACGACGGTATATTTTATGTCCAGCGATAAACGTCATATGACATCCTGCACAACTTCAGACAACGTCCTAAAACATGCTGAAGCTACTTCATAGAAGCCCATAAAAACTTCTTCAATCTGCGACATATCTGAAATATACGGAAAGTTATTTCTTCACTGATATGTCCGAAATCTCATTTACAATAAGAGAAAAATATTGTCTCTCCTTAATAGATTTCAGAATGTTCTGCTGTACATCGCTGGATAATAACGAGGCAATTTCATTAACTATATCGCGAGAAATCCACTTATATGAAGTTCACTACAGCCACCAAGATTTCAAGTCAGGATATAGAAGAGGTGGATTCTGTGAAGTTTTTACGGTTAAACCTTGATAAAAATTTAAATTGGAATAAACATGTTGGCTACCTGTTAAACAAATTATGTAGCTTTGCATTTGCTATGCAAATATTAGCTGGTGCAACAGACATAAATACAAGGAAAATTGCATACCACAGCTACTTTCAATCAGTTGCAAGGTATGGTATTATTTTTTGGGGAAATTCAAGCAATATATTGCGCATACTAAAGTTACAGAAAAGAATAATAAGGAACATGTGTACTGCCCATCCAAGGAGATCATGTCGCCCACTATTTGAAAAACAACAGTTATTAACAGTTCCCTCCTTATACATCTATGATATTATCATCTTTCTACATAGCAATTTGGAGTTATTCGAGAAAAACTGTTTCAATCACGCGTATAACACGAGAAACAAAGACAATTTCATGCTTCCCACTCATCGCTTAAACCTAGTGCGCAGTCTCCTCAGTATATGGCAATGAAAATTCATAACAAGCTAAAAGGGTAGAATGTTCAAGTATGAACCTAGAGACACTGAAAACAAAGCTATATTATATACTTGTCAAATGCTGCTACTACACTGTTGAGGAGTTCTTGAAGGATGAACTGAACATTTGAGCAGGATAAATTTACATATAGTCTTGTGTGTAAATGTACCTGTCCTTCACAAAAGGGAGGAAAGAAAAATAAAAGTTTATATTAATGTTAAAATTCTTTGTACCAATTAGGCCTAAGTTGTGTTATTCATTTTTTGACGTGTCTCCTGTACACTAATCATATGATTAGAAATTGTATGTTATGAGACAAATAAAACACTATTCACTATTCACATTGGTACCTTGTTTCGTAGTTGCCAGAGCTGCCTCGGATGAACAGTGAAGTGTACATTTTTCATGAAATCTGAAACGTTCAATTGCCTTTTGCCACTGGTAAAACCCACTTAGACCAAATGCATTACAATAATCCCGTCTGCAGAAGTAGCAGTTGTCAAAGAAAGCGTTATATTGAAATCAAAAGCGTTTTCACACACTACAGAACACTTTGCCCAATTCTTTGTCGTAATAAATCCATGGAAATGAGTTTTTCGTCCTACATGGTAAGACATGCGTGAAATTTCTTTACACTTGCTGATGCACTACGGGAACTGGCAGAACAAGTTTATATGGAAGCAACACTCAACATCGTGTTTCTGCTTCCCACACCCGTCTAGTAATCGCACAAGGTTGGAAAACTGCAAAACTTTTGCCCAGCTAAGAGCTTTAGCTCCAGCCTTTTCTTTTTGCTTTCTATTAATGCAATTAACACCCCTTCAGTCTACAATGTAAGCACCCGGTCCTTCAAAGCCATTGTTTCAACATACAAAACGATAACAATACCCTTAAACCACACCGCTGTTACGTTAAAAACAACTATTGAGGTAGTCTGTAAGAATCGGATTCCTTGTATATCGGATTATTCTTTATTGTTGCTCAATACTGGTAAGCAGTTTTTTTAAAAAAAGTCGTTGACGAATGGAGAGGGCGTTTTGTAGCATGTCACTTGTAAGGAAACATGAAAGCAAGCCGAAAAGATGGGATTCCATTCACAGCATAGTGTGACTGTCATTCTGGGGAGACCTTTGACTTGGCGAAAGAAAGGCAAGGAACGAGGGAGTCGTGTTGCTTGCTTGCGTTTGCACAAAAATATCTGAAACAAACAAATATGGTTTAGAGCTCAGAAATTTTAACTTCCATTTCAGTATTTTAATAATTCATTAGCTTTGATGAAGGTAGGTGATTAACATTTATTGTATGTTGTTTTTATGAAACTAAAAGATTTGTGGGTGCAGTGCACCCACAAGATCATGTACGTAGGCGGCGCCGTCGCCCCCACGTAATCAGCGCGCGTGGTATGAAGAAGTACTTCTCCCCACTCTTCCATTAAAAAAGAAAACCAAATAGTAGGAAAATGAGAAGCATCCAGTGTATATTACTCGACTTACCAGATTTATTACTCACCGTTTGACGATTTAAATGCAAACAGCAAATTTTTCAGTATCTTTGAATATCTAAATCTTCGTTTTTACGAGTTGCCTACATAAGAGAAGATATAACTGGAATCAACACAGCACTAAAGAAGTGTTTTTAAATGGATAACTGTTGTTTCTTTACTGAGGTAGCGAAATTAATATAAAACTTCGCTAAAACTTTCTTCTGGTTCACAGGGCTCTGCTATACTTCTGGAACGATATTCTTTATAGTGCTGTACCAAGAATTCAGATTCTCTGTTTTGTCAGTGTGTGCATCCATATTGCAGGTTTCCTTTCATCTTAATCTGAATTTATTCCACTTTCAATAGTGTTTATTGATTTCCCTCATTGCTCGCTCTACCTTATTTGGTGTTTCCATATTTATTTACTTACTAAAAAATTACTGTGTTGTAACACACAGCACCAAACACGATGTTCACTGTATTTTTGAACCAAGTTATTGAAAGACTGTGGGCCTGAGAGCATGTGCTTGAGTGACATATCGTATGCGTGCACTGGTTCATTGTGCGAACAGTGGTACCACCAGCCCCCTCCAGATAACAGGCCCAATACACCACAATGCCCGATTACATTCTTGGGCAACTCCAAATGGACAGAGCTGTTGTCAGGACTAGCAGCTAGTGGATGAATGGCATCGCTAACTGCTGTCGGCTAATAAACTCCCGCCTCTGCCCATCAGGAACAATGCACAATTTGAGGTTACACTCGTCTGGTATGAGACATTCCCAGGGGAGGGGGGTGGGGGTAGAGTGGGGGGAGGGGTCCACTGGGGGCCAAACCGCACAATAAGCTTGGGTTTGGTGTGGGGTGGTAGTGGGTTGGGTGAATTGCTGTTGCCTGTTGTGGGGTTGTGAAACACAGAGCTATGGTGGGACGAAGCCTCTCTGTCATTTCTAGGTCCCTAGTTTAATACATACATACATGGGGGTCTTAATGGTGGGTGCACTGCATCTATCCTTGACATCACATGTGAGCATTTTTTCTGATCTCTGTTTACAAAAATATTATGCTCTGCACGATATCATCTGGTGCAAAGAACAGCTTGGATATGTGGACATCTACTTCCTGTAGTAAATACGGCAGTTTTGTCTGATTTAGTATTTGTTGTATTAAAAAAAGAAACTGATGATAAACGCGAAGTCTCACCATTGACTGTCTCCACTGTTAAAGCACCTGTGTCTGGCTTACATGCCTTGCAGAGACCCAGTAAGACCAACAGCAGCGTGGAAGTCCAATTGCCTTCATGACACATGAGTGCAGTTCTCAAAGTCCTATGCTAGCGGTCCACCATTCTATTGCTGGCTGTGTGGTAGCCGATTGTGTGGTAGTGGTGGAACCCACACAACTTGGATAGGTCAAAGAATGGAGTCAATTCGAACTGTTGTCCCTGATCTGTAGCAACATGTGATGGCCAGCCAAACCATGATATCCATGCCTTCAAAAGCTGTCTTGCTACCATCTCTGCCGAGATGTCACTGATTTGTATCGCCTCTGCCCACCAACTGTATCTGTCTATCATGCTAAATACATTGCCGGAAAAAAAAATAGTACACCCTTTTAGATGTTTCAAATTTACTTAATATTTATTGTTGCAACAGTACCTATGGAGCACACGAAATGATTACATATACAGATCAATAGTACGTGCGATTCTGAGATACCAGGTATTGAACTATACTGAAACATCAATATTAGTATGTGGTGTAGCCTCAATGGGTGGCAATGCAGGGGCTGACTTTGGCATTCAGTTGATTATACAGATGGCAAACAATGTCCTGGAATGTATTATGCCATGCTTGCTCGACTTCTTCACATTGTTCTGTAAGAGAAATTGGTTGAGTAGTTGTACAAAGTCCAGATGTTGTGCGGGCCATGGAAGTTGCTGCAAATCTTCTAGAGCACTGCATGGGTGAGCGTTATCCTGTGGGGACATACAGACCATAAGGCCTGGGGTGCAGCCAGTGTTTCTTGGACAAGTGCATTCTAAGAGACAGTGCTCACCGGATCTACCTCTTATGTGCAAACGACTATCACTTGCATCACGCAGAATCTGCTTTCACTGCTTAAGACTAAAGTGTGTGATTCCATCTTCCAAGTGATCCTCTGACAGCACCAGTTGAGACATACTGATTGCTTCTGTGGTGTAAGTGGTAGATGGACTAGAGGTGTGCATGACCGTAGACCCACTGCTTACAACAAGTTCACAACAGTTAGTGTTGAAACATCTGGGATCACAAGCCCTCTTATCTGCACTGTGGTAGCTGTACGATGTGCCATTGCTGCCCATACAGTATGATGATCCTGGTGAGAGTCTGTGCTGCATGGACATCCAGAACCTCATCCTTGGGTGTGAGAATGTTCACATGACCACTGATAGCTGTGTCATTGCACAACTAATACAGAACACCCAACTTGTGTAGCAATTCTCCAAAAGGACCATCTTGCCACTTGGAAGGCCACAAATTGAGCCTCTGAAACCTGCTCAGCACGAATGCATCTCCGTGGAATGGTTGCCTGCTTGCTCCAAACGTATGCACCATACTGAGCCTTATGCCTGTGAGCATTTCCTGTTCAAGGGTGGACACAAATGACGCTCTGGTAGTATGCCACTATGCTATCTGTTTGCAGACGATGCTGAAACCATTGTCAGTGGCTCTACTGTCCTCCAGGTAGCATCTGCCGTTATCAGATCAAAAAAATTATGTCATATTTTCAGGTGTATTACCTCTCCCCCCCAACTCCCCCCCTTGAACCATGGACCTAGCCGTTGGTGGGGAGGCTTGCGTGCCTCAGCAATACAGTTAGCCATACCGTAGGTGCAACCGCAACGGAGGGGTATCTGTTGAGAGGCCAGACAAATGTGTGGTTCCTGAGGAAGAGGGGCAGCAGCCTTTTCAGTAGTTACAGGGGCAACAGTCTGGATGATTGACTGATCTGGCCTTGTAACACTAACCAAAACGGCCTTGATGTGCTGGTACTGCAAACAGCTGAAAGCAAGGGGAAACTACAGCCGTAATTTTTCCCGAGGGCATGCAGTTTTACTGTATGATTAAATGATGATGGCGTCGTCTTGGGTAAAATATTCCGGAGGTAAAACTAGTCCCCCATACACATCTCCGGGCTGGGACTACTCAGAAGGATGTTGTTATCAGGAGAAAGAAAACTGGCGTTCTACGGATCGGAGGGTGGAATGTCAGATCCCTTAATCGGGCAGGTACATTAGAAAATTAAAAAAAGGGAAATGGATAGGTTAAGGTTAGATATAGTGGGAATTAGTGAAGTTTGGTGGCAGGAAGAACAAGACTTCTGGTCAGGTGAATACAGGGTTATAAATACAAAATCAAATAGGGGTAATGCAGGAGTAGGTTTAATAATGAATAGGAAAATAGAAATGCAGGAAAGCTACCACAAACAGCATAGTGAACGCATTATTCTGGCCAAGATGGATACGTAGCCCAAGCCTACCACAGTAAGTTTATATGCCAACTAGCTCTGCAGATGACGAAGAGATGGATGAAATGTATGATGAGATAAAAGAAATTATTCAGATAGTGAAAGGAGACGAAAATTTAATAGTCATGGGTGACTGGAACTCGATAGTAGGAAAAGGAAGAGAAGGAAATGTAGTAGGTGAATATGGAATGGGGGGAAGAAATGAAAGAGGAAGCCGCCTGGCAAAATTTTGCACAGAGCATAACTTAATCATAGCTAACACTTGGTTCAAGAATCATGAAAGAAGGTTGTATACATGGAAGAAGCCTGGAGACACTAGAAGGTATCAGATAGATTACATAATGGTAAGACACAGATTCAGGAACCAGGTTTTAAATTGTAAGACATTTACAGGGGCAGAAGTGGACTCTGACCACAATCTATTGGTTATGAACTGTAGATTAAAATTGAAGAAACTGCAAAAAGGTGGGAATTTGAGAAGATGGGACCTAGATAAACTGAAAGAACCAGAGGTTGTAGAGAGCTTCAGGGAGAGCATTAGACAACATCCATTAGAACTACTGACAGCCTTGGGAGAGCTAGTCCTGACAAAACTCTACCATCTGGTGACCAAGATGTATGAGACAGGGGAAATACCCACAGACTTCAAGAAGAATATTATAATTCCAATCCCAAAGAAAGCAGGTGTTGACAGATGTGAAAATTACCGAACTATCAGTTTAATAAGCCACAGCTCCAATATACTAACACGGATTCTTTACAGACGAACGGAAAAACTGGTAGAAGCCGACCTCAGGGAAGATCAGTTACGATTCCGTAGAAATATTGGAACACGTGAGGCAATACTGACTCTACGACTTATCTTAGAAGAAAAATTAAGGAAAGGCAAACCTACATTTCTAGCATTTTTAGACTTAGAGAAAGCTTTAGACAATGTTGACTGGAATACTCTCTTTCAAATCCTGAAAATGTCAGGGGTAAAATACAGGGAGCAAACGGCTATTTACAATTTGTACAGAAACCAGATGACAGTTATAAGAGTCGAGGGACATGAAAGCAAAGCAGTGGTTGGGAAGGGAGTGAGACAGGGTTGTAGCCTATCCCCGATGTTATTCAATTTGTATATTGAGCAAGCAGTAAAGAAAACAAAAGGAAAATTTGGAGTAGGCATTAAAATCCGTGGAGAAGAAATAAAAACTTTGAGGTTAGCCGATGACATTGTAATTTCGTCAGAGACAGCAAAGGACATGGAAGAGCAGCTGAACGAAATGGACAGTGTCTTGAAAGGAGGATAGAAGATGAACATCAACAAAAGCAAAACGAGGATAATGGAATGTAGTCAAATTAAATCGGGTGACGCTGCTGGAATTAGATTAGGAAATGAGACACTTAAAGTAGTAAATGAGTTTTGCTATTTGGGGAGCAAAATAACTTATGATGGTCGAAGTAGAGAGGATATAAAATGTAGACTGGCAATGGCAAGGAAAGCGTTTCTGAAGAAGAGAAATTTGTTAAAATCGAGTATAGATTTAAGTGTCAGGAAGTCGTTTCTGAAAGTATTTGTATGGAGTGTAGCCGTGTATGGAAGTGAAACATGGACAATAAATAGTTTAGACAAGAAGAGAATAGAAGCTTTCGAAATGTGATGCTACAGAAAATGCTGAAGATTAGATGGGTAGATCACATAGCTAATGAGGAGGTATTGAATAGAATTGGAGATAAGAGAAATTTGTGGCACAACTTGACTAGAAGAAGGGATCGGTTGGTAGGGCATATTCTGAGGCATTAAGGGATCACCAATTTAGTATTGGAGGGTATCGTGGAGGATAAAAATCGTAGAGGGAGACCAAGAGATGAATACACTAAACAGATTCAGAAGGATGTAGGTTGCAGTAGGTACTGGGAGATGAAGAAGCTTGCACAGGATAGATTAGCATCAAACCAGTCTCAGGACTGAAGACCACAACAACAACCTTTTCTTCTGGCAATGGACACAATGTTATCCTTCTTATTAAGGCAGTTGACTAATAATATCTGTACGTACATCGGAGAATCTGCTTATTGCCTCATGGAACTCTTGCACAAACTTGTGCATGTCTGCCCATGCTATGCACTTTCTCACCCATTGGCAACAATCATTCTTTATGTTGGGCCACATGAACCTTTCTGTCAACAGTTTAATGCTTGTTTTTGGCTGGTTTTGGAAACATCACACCAAACTACAACTTTAGCCCCTGATTGAGGCACTTTTTTAAGCTGTAGCCCTGTTGAACCACAATGTAAATATTGCTGCAGCTGTCTATCAATATCCTATGGAGTGCTGAGTTGCTTGCAAGGAACTGTGCACAAGGTAGCTTTGATTTGTGACAAGAAATCAGCTACTACTTTCTCCAACCCTTTTATGCACCTTATGTCTGTGGTGAACTGGCAGATTATCTCAAGCTAGTAGAACTGTCGTTGGGGACAGCTATTCTTGTGTTTTCTAAAGGTAAATGTGATAGGATCATGATCCATACAAGATTACAAAATGCCTGGCTTCGAGATGCGGGCAGAAGTGTCATACAGCTTCATAAGTAGCTAATACCTCCCAGTTGTGTGCCCCCCACCTGGTTTGAGCCTCCATGAATGTATGAGAGAAAAAATCCAAGGCTTGCCAATGCTTTCCTATATTACTGCTGGAGAGCTCCATCAATTGTTTGGTGACTAGTATCTACCACTATCACTAATGGTGCTTCACATACCAGATCGGTCAAAAAAACTTTCTTGCACACTAGCAATTATCTTTTCAAAGGCTCATTGCTTTCTCAGTGTCCATGGCAACATGCACAGTCTGTTGCATCATTACCTGACAGCCATCAATGGTGCTTCAATTTTTGCTGCTCCTGGTAGCTGTAAATGATAAAGATTGACGACTCCCATGAATCTTCTTAATTGTTGATACTCTGTATGGCATGGTATGGCCTTGATGACATTGATCTTGTCTTTTAATGGATAAATCCCACCACCAATCTACATGTCCAAGGAATGTTACTTGCTTCATTGACTGCTATACCGTATCTGCATACTCTGGCGAACACTGTTCTGAGGCGTTCCACTGCAGTGCCATCATCAAGAAACACAAAGCAGAGACTGAGTCCTGTGAATGCCTCATCTACAATACTTTGCGATGTCTGCACAGCGTTCTTCAAACCACATGGCATACGCAAATGTTCAAACAGACCAAACACAGTTACACCACAGTCTTGGGTACATTCTCTTCCACTACCTGTATCTGATTTTAAACTTTATTACAATTGATAATGCTGAAGAACATTACACCTGCTAATATACTTGTGAAATCTTTTATATTCGGTACTGGGGAGTTGGCTGGAATGGTGCAATAATTTCAGCAGGGCCTCCAGATGCCATCTTTCTTCTTGACCAGATACAGTTGTGATGCCCATGGGCCATATGGTCTGTGTATAACCCTTGCTTGCACCATCATTTCAAATTTCACTTTTGCTGGGGCAGAGTGGTAGGATGCCAGTCTTCTTGGCCACTGAAATATTGGCTGGCCAAGGGATGTCTTAATATGATGGGCTGAATCATGCATCACTTTTCTTATCTGGTCCCCACTTTTTTGTCTGTCCTCCTGCATAACTGAACTGCAGGGTGGGCAAATGGTGTTTGTATCACTTTGGCCCATAGAACCAGTTATGACTTTCCCATCCATTTTAATTTGCATATTACTGAGATTTACCTCTAGTCCTTGCCGACTAATAAAGTCTGCATCTTATATCGGCTCCACCACATCTGCAAGCATGAATTTCCAGTTGCACTTCTTGCTGCAGTCCAGATCGACTTCCACTTTTCAGTTTCCATATCGTTGTTGGTGAATTGTTTCCTGCTGTAAGATGAATGGGAGTGGCTATCATTGTGTTCTTGTCTTGGCCAACTGGTAATGTGCTCACATCTGACTTGGAGTCCACTAGGCCGCAGCTGCTCACTTTTCTGTCTCTTACATACAACTGCCGCAATAACATAAATAAGTCTGATTGGCTGTCTGTGCACTTGGGTGACTTGCCATTGATTACTGGACCAATTTTGAACCCGGTGTCCTGCTGAACTTTGTTCAAATGATTGTTGGCTTTTTCAAGATTAGTGTTGATTTCTTCTTTCTGAATTAGGCACTCTTGCAGAGTTTTGTGGCCTGCTGCACTTACTGCTGGCCACTGAAACCATTTGAGTACATACATGGGGGTGTACACCCTTGGCCCACTCACAGAAACATTGGGATACCAACATACTGTATTTGGTCAACTCTCTTGTGTCATTTGCCCACCTGCTTGATTTTTTGAAACAGTGCCTTCCTATGTCCTTCATTCCACCTAGCTGGAGTCCTCCCATCCACTGTTAGTGTTGACATTTGATTTTGCAACATGGCTATTTGATTTTTCAAACAGCTAGGCTGCTTTGCTGCCAAATAGCAGCTGGTTCTTCTGATTCAATTTCATTGGCTACATTCATCAACATCGATGTGCTTGATGGTCTATTGTCACATAGATCTCATCTGCTATTGTGATTACAGAACTAATGTTGGTTCTCTCACACATCACTACAGCTGCTTTCATTGGTGGTGGGAATTGTGCCAACCACACATACCATAACATCACATCAGACATTTCCTCCTCTCCAACAATGCTTCTTAAGTACCACCAGGACTCTGAAGGCATTCGATCCCCAATACATTCACTGTGTAATATCTGTTGTATGCATTATTCCAACGGTTTGCACAGTCAACTGATTAGTGTCTCTCTCTAATGTAGATAGTCATTTCTGAGGTGGCTTCAATGTAATATCTGAGAATCTAAACTGTTCACTGTTATTGAAAATTTTGTGTGATCATTGGTAACATTGTTCTGCATTAATGTTAAGTGCAACATCATGGATGATAACTCTGGTTTTTCGAGAAGGAACTTCAGAATTTGTACCTCCATCCATGGACTAAGATTTATCTCATCCTCATCGGACAACTTAATCAATTACTGACAGTGTAGTGTAAATGGATAGATAAAAAATCTACTCACCAAGCGGCAGCAGGAGAACACACACACAAAAAGGTTTAACTTTTACAACCTTTCAGAGCCAGTGGCTCCTTCTTCAGGCAGAAGAGTTGAAGACCTCCCACCTGGCCTTAATCTACGTGAATTCCTTCTGTCTCAGCATTTCTTCAAAGTAACTACTCCTTTTTCATTCCATTTTAGTGTTCTATATCTTTCATTTTCTGACCTGTCTGTTTTTTGTCGTCCCCCTTCCCACCTCTGTTACATAAAATGCACTTAGCTTTTCACACTTCTTAACTCATGCACAATGTTTTAGTAGTAATGACTGTCTTGCATATTATCCTGTCTTCCAACTTTAAGCTCTTAGGTTTTCAAATCTCATCTGGTGCAGTTCCCAATAATCAGTCTTTCCTTTTCATGCTGTCTGGTAAATCTCCCCTGACCCAGGGTTCTGGGTAACTTTTCTGAACTGTACTCCTTTCCCTAAACCTCTCCAATCATTTTACTTCACCTCTCTTCTTTCCCCTTCAACTCTTCTGCCACAAGAAGGTGCCACTGGCTCCAAAAGCTCATAGAAGTGTGTGTGTGTTCTCCTGCCATGGCTTGGTGAGTAGATTTTTCATCTGTCATTTACACTATATCATCAGACAAACTGTTTACCAAATTTATTGTGTTTCATCACTCAAGGAGATTATTCCATATTTTTCCACTTTTCACTTTTACCTTGGAGTATGTCGAAGTTGCATTGCCATGTGAATTTGTCTGGTGTCTTGATGTGAAGTCACCATATTCCCTTGCATGATCTCTGGGGTTTTTAAATATTTTAGTGTTCTTGGAGTCACCAAGAGCATATCAGCGTGGCCATTCTTGGACAGTACTGCAGCTGCAGTATCCAGGAGTGGCAAGAAAGGCTTCATGGGGTATTCAACCATTATGTCAGAGTGCTGGTATCCTAGCTAGACAACATACTCTACAGATGGAAAGAAGACAACTAAGGACAGAAACCACAGAATGAAGTGGTTTCTTAAAGATTAACATTGTGGTGGTGCAAGTATTTGCAGATGTTTGAATTCTAAGATGTAACAGGGGGTAGTGGAATAGCTTGTTATTGCAGAATATTGTTGATGTGCTGTGTGACACCCAAGGAATACGGCAGATAATGGATGCTGACAGGGTGTATGAGGGCGGATCCGGTAGTGGAAACAATCATCTACAGATAAATGCACCAAAATAAATGGAAACAGAAAAAACGTATTCTGTAGTGCTAACAGTAGTATTAGTAGTGGAGTAACTGATTACAGATTTTATAGTAGTTTTGTAGCAGTAGAAGTAGTTGTAGAAATAACAAAAATATCATAAATAAACATTAATATATAAATTATCATTGAAAAAAATGTGATTTGTATAGCCTATTTTAGCTTCTCAGATAATAGGTTATAATTGTGAGCAATAAATAAAAAGCCATCAGATTATACTGTGTTGCAGTTTTCTCAGCTGCTGGACTGATCAAGAGTTTCAGAGGCAACAAGTTTCCTTTTTCTTACAAAGCTGCTCTCATTAAGGGCAAGGACTTAAAAAATAATGACCACAAGTAGCAGTTTGCAACCAAAAGCATCTCAACTTACTCTTTGGGATTTAGGTTCGAAAATTATGCTCGGCATTACATGTACTGAAACACCTGCTGTTGGTGATATTTGTCAACTGTGTGGTCAAACATAGCTTTTCCTTAGGATTTATTCAACAAATTTTCTGCCTTTTTTACAACTAGCTTTTTATGGTTGTTCCACTTCAGATTCTGATGCATGCTGATGGATATTTATCAATTGTACCTGTTTCATGATAGATGATGAATCGTTCAAATAACCAAGAATTGATTAGTCTTTGTACCTATTTGCTGAGTGAGCACTAATTGTGTAATCAAATAGTAACTGGTCTTACAATCTGTTTGTACACAATGCGTTACATTTTCTTTTCACAATGTCAACAAGCAGTCCCCCACTGAGTGTTAATTCTCAGTATGTCTTCCTGCATGTTGCTACAATTTTCTGGGACCACAATGAAAGATGGACTGCACCTCAATAGCTTAGGCTCTGTGAACATCAGTAAAATGTTCACAGAAGTATCTAACATCCTAAAAATCAAGGAAACTGATACATTCTGATGCGGGTGACAAAATAAAGGCAGAAACTGAAAAAATAGGTGTAGGTACCAGAGAGAGGATGCACATGAAATTACAGTCAAAACAAAAATTTCTACTGATGCACTGGAATATCAATGGCTTAACAGCAGGACTACCAAATCTTAAATACTCTGAAGTTGATGGACTTAAAATTCTGCATTCTGAATGTGTAAATATCAAAATAATCTACCTAAAAGAAAACTGATTAACAGAAGGCTGTATACAAGTTTTAAACAGTTTTAATAATTTTAAGCTGGCTAGCATCTTTTGTGGGAGAAACAAATCTTGTGGAGGCTCCTGCAATCTTGTTGACTCTTCAGTAAGTCATAACTTAAGTATTTCAGAGTTTTATTACATGCCCTAGCACAACAATCCCGTGTTGTTTGGGCTCCTATCAGAGTTCATTCAACACTAATAGCCTTGAATGAACTGTGACAGGGACCTGAACAGGGAATTGATGTACTAGGGCATGTGTTAAAACTCTGAAATGCTACATTGATAGTGGCTAATTAATAAAGCCTGAAAGGAAAGGACAACTGATTGCTATTCTCCATCACTTTGAAAAATCTATTTCTTTAGTCATTTACCTGTTGTTTATGGAGGACTTGAATGCGGATCAAATAGTGGCAGCTGTAGCTTATGGTCATCCACAAGTGAAAGTTGTTCCCCCATAAAAAATACATCATTTTTTTTACAGCATACATGATACCCAGGGACTCTCTTTTCAATTTGTGAATAGTTTAACTGTGCAGGAGCCTAACATGCCAGTGCTGTGAGCCATCAGCATTTTTGTGCCTTCGTGCAACTCCAACACTACACTGCAATGTACATGTTACTGACACCATTTGTTTTCCTGGAGTGATAGTTGCCAGCTATAGCAATTACAATTGACAACACCAAAAATAATAAGTCGAGGCACTAGATTCTCATACAGTGATTGTGCTTGATGAGCAAGCTGTTGCTACCTCGAATTGTGATCTGCTGCCTCTGATTAAAATAGTTAGGCTCTAGACGTTATTTCATCTACTGTAGGGTCCTTAATTTGTATGGTATGCTAATGGATTTCCCTGGGAAGACTCGAATAGACAATGTTTCATACTAAAACATCCTTGAGGAAATATAAAGAACCATGATTTGTATGTTTAAAACTGCACTTAAGACTTAACTCACACAGATTGGCAAACCAAGCTAGTATGTCAGTCCAAGAATCTTCAAGTAGTTTGTGGAATCTTAAGATGACAACAACAGTGCATCTCTTCATGTGATAATATGAATAGAGTTTAATAGAAATTTGATTCAAAGAAAAGTGTGATGGGGTCTTTAGTGCACCCTCTTTAACAACTCATATGAGTGTAATCACAAACATGAGAAGAAGTAAGCTTTCTTTGCTTTAGGATCATATACAGGGTGGCGCACGATAAGCCACCTGATTTGCTTCATGAATAATACATTTGTTGTTGATAAGACCTGCAATTTATTGGTGTAGAAGTAAAGAATACAGCTTTGAAATACAACCTAATGAATCACATGTTCAATATGACTGCCGTTTTGGTTTACAACGTCTTCAAGTTGCACACGTGCATTTGTGACGACTCTCCGCACAAATCTTCTGGATGGTGCTGCATTAGTCCACAATGACGACCCTAAGTTGCACTGCATTTTCAGTTTTTCTGTGGTACAACTTCTCTTTAAGGAACCCACAAAGGAAGAAGTCACTTGGGTTAATGTCCAGGCTATGGGGCGGCCACATTTCTCCTCCTGCATAACATTCTCAAAATCTGTTTGACAATACCCTAAGGCCAAGTCTTTCATGTAGGAAATCAAGCACAGCTTTGGCAGTATGGGGGTGTGATCCATCCTGCTTGAACCATTGTCTCTGCAATAGAAGACATGAGGCTATGAGAAAAGACCTGGTTTCACAGCATTTGTAAATAGCATTCCCATTTACTGTGGCATCAAAGAAGAATGGACCGACGATTCCATGGCTCGACACCACATGCACACTTCTCCCCATAGGTGTCTTTCGTATGGATTATTCGCAGATGTTCATGTGCCCAGAATCGAACATTCTGTTTGTTCACAACAATGTTTATGTAAAAATAAGCTTAATCAGAAAACCATGTGTTGTGTAGCACTGCCTCTTGGTCTTGCTCGACTGCCCAACTCGCAAACTGCAGTCTCCACTCCTTACCTCTTGCAGTAAGCTTATGCACACCACAGTCATCTTGTATGGGTAGAAGCGAACGTCAGATTGAATAATTCTTTGTAAAGTCGGCATGAAATTTTCAACTCGGCACTAGCTCTTCTTGTTGATTTACTCAGACTACGAGTCAAAGCCACTCGAACTGCTTCAAGGTTTTGCAGCGAACATATGGTATATGCATGTGGCCGCTGACACTCCAAAATAGATCCGATACCCTCAAATTTTTTATGTAATCTGCATATTGTCTGTGGGCTGGGAGCCCAGAGTGTGCCAAAATAAGCACAAAACCTTCTCTGTGTCATAGTAATGCCGTTTGTTGCCACAAACAGTAACACAGTCTTCGTCTTTTATGCAACAGTCAACCATCCTTTGTCCGCCATTGCAGCAAACTGAAATGGCAGACTCACAATGCCAGCGACATCTGACCTAATTTCCATGAACTGCATGAAGTTGAATGCAGAATTTGAAAGTTATTGCCTCAATAGTATACTTGTAGGATCAAAATTCAGTCGGGTGACTTATCGGGTGCCATCCTTTATATGATAAGTATTATTGTAGGTAGGAGTCCCACTTTTCACAAACCTCTCAACAAAGGCCTTGTTGGGCGAAAGCTCATTTTGTGACAGCCTTTTTGTTGTGTCTATCTGCGACTCCGCACCTCCTTTTCGTAATATTTTACATTCTATCCTGGGTTTTCTGTTGTTTGAAATGAAAATTAAATGGACCAAAGTAGCTTACAATGAGCTGTTGTGGATGAACTGGTGCACTAACTGCATTGCTGTTTAACTCAACACTTCTGTTTGTTGTTGCTGAGCCTCCCATTTGCAACTGTTGCTGTTGCTAAATAAGTTGCATAACCTGTGAATCTGAAAGCTCTGTTTTAAGACTGAGTTTATTTCACAAGATATATTACAAGAAAAGAAAACAAGTAAATGAACGCGCTGCCTGGCAGTCACAGCACAAGTGCTGATATGTCTCGAGTTCAAAGAAATAAGTATACATGCTAGCATGAAACTGAGTCACAGCTAATGTAACAAAATTAAATTTCTACATGAACAGTTGTTGCTAAGTGTGTCCTTGAATTATCACTGTTTCAAACAAACAAATACTGGATTGTGATACTTGAGAGTGCCTCAAAATGATTCTAAGCTTTCATTTTTTCCATCTAAGGGCCACAAACCCCATTGGGAAAATACAGAGTTTACATAATTATGTACCCTACTAGTAGCATACAGTTAACATATGGTTTGTTAACTCAGGTAACTATTACGGAAGTAATTGCCATACGTATACACATGTTTATACCACTATGTGACAAGATAGTTGATGCTCTTATGGAAAAATGTTTGCAGTTGCCTACAGAAAAAAGATTGTATCTAGGTGTGTACATCTACACCCGAAGCAAATTGGTGGCCTCAAATGTCTTTCTTCAGAGCTCCAAAAATATGGAAATCACATGAGGTGAAATCGGGACTGCATGGAGGATGTGTAAGGGCCTCCCAACAAAATTTCTAAAGCGTAGTCGAAACAACCTTAGCACACATGTTGCCATGGTTGTTTCGACTACACTGCAAAAGTTTCACTGAGAAGTCCTTACACATCCTGCATAAAACCCCGATATCTCCCCATTATTTCCACATTTTTGGAGTCCTGAAGAAAGACATTTGTGACCCCTGATTTGCTTCTGATGATGATGATGATGATGATGATGATGATGATGTTACGTAGCATCTTTGGTTGATAAGTGGTGTATATTCAGAGCTCTCGTAGAGATAAGTCTTTAATTGCATAATAACAATTAATTAAGGCAACATTACATCATAAATAGCTAAATTAATATATATTGTAAGCTATCAATTATAGGTTTCACATTTTTTGTGTATTTTCTGGAAAAAGAAAACATTTCATAGGGGCGAATTTTGGACTAAGATTTATTTACGTTATTGTATATTGTAAGTTACGTGATTATTTCAATAAAGTAAAGTTTGTGTTGTTAGTGTATTCTTACACGCTATCCATTTGATTCTCTAGTAAGCAGTCAAAATAACAAATTCCAAAATAAGTGAAAAGTTTACATAGTGTGGGCTCAGTTCTTTGTTTACTTTGTGTTTCATCATGTAAACAATACAGGTTAAATTGTTTTTGTTTCTCTGGAAGTTTTGAATTAGTATCCAAACTTTAGGCCTAAACTTTCCAAGAAATGTAATACATTAATTAAGTAGTTTATGAAGTTATTCTTGTTTAACTTAGCTAAAGCTAAAATTTGTTTGCCATGAGTGAGAAGTGTATGACTTGCCATAGGATTGTTAGTTCTGGGGTGTGGTGTGAGAGTTATTGCAGTTTCTTTCATGTGGGTGACTGTAGTGGCGTGGGAATTAGGGAAATAAACAAGGCTCATTGGTTATGTAGTATTTGCTGTAGAGATAGATAGGAAGATAATGGAACAGGAGGAGAAGATTGCTGCCCTTCAGGCAGAAATAGGTAAAGCAAAACAAGATCTGGAAAGGTTGAGGAAGGAGAAGGGAAAAGAGAGGTGGAAAGTGACAACAGATTATAGAACAAATAGGAATAGGACTTCCTCAGACGGTGTTGTTGTGAATGTGGGAAACAGGTTTGATCTGTTGTCACAGTTGGAAACTGGTGAGCCACAAGTAAATGCAGGAGCAGACAGGACACAACAAACTTTCAAAAAGTGTTTGAAAAGTAAGAGGTCAGAAAAAGTTGTGAAGAAGAAGTAAGTTTTGTCGTTAGGTAGTTCACGTGGTAGACATGTTGGCCAACTGTTGCAGGATGAACTAGGGTCAGGTTACCAGGTCACAATTTTTTTTAAACCCAGTGCAAGTCTGCAAAGACTTCAAAGGAAGACACCATGGTAATAGTGGGTGGAGCAGGCAACAGCACAGACAGGAACTCTAATTGTTCAATTGAGAATGACCTGGTAAAGATAGCTTCAGCAACGAGACATACTGGTGTTGGGCTTGTGTCTGTTCTGGGGAATCATGACCAGCCTCATTTAAACTCTTCTGTTATGAGAGTTAATTTAGAGATGGAACGACTGCTTGGCTCAGGTATGGGGTCTCACATCAGTGTAATTCCTGTTGACTCTATCAGTGGCTGGGACTATACTAGGCATGGCCTTTGCAGGAAAGGGAAGGGAAAATTGTCTGGGCTATTAGCAAATAACTTAGGGGGGAGCGGGGGAGAGGCACTATCACAAGTGGTAAGGTACCAGCGGTTACAAGTGACAGATCAGCGATTTTTTTTATGGAGGGCAGAAACAAAAGTCTTTCGGAGACAGGTTGAAAATGACTTTCACATCGATAAAACATGCATCCAGAAAGCAAATTTTGAGGTACGCAGTTCATGCAGATAACCTCTGATTGAGATACTCAAAAGCTGACAGGGAAATTAGGTTCATCTAGTCGTAATTCAGCCAGTGCAAAAAATCAAGTTCATTTTGCCTCAGAATATCCGAGGATTAAGCAGTAAGCTTAATGAATTGCTTATTTGTGTTGAAGAATTAGGGTTGAGTAAATCGGTTGATATAATCTGCCTCTCTGAACATCATGTGACCACTGGTATAGATATGTTAAATGTTACAGGATTCAAGTTAGCTTCTTACTTCTGTAGAGAAAATATGGAGAAAGGAGGAGTTGCCACATTTGGCGGAAACTGTTTTGATTTCAAGAATATTGATATTAATAAATTTTGCTCAGAGCAGCACTTAGAAGCTTGTGCAACAGAAGTAAAATTTCATAATAAGTCCTTTATAATAGTAAGTATACACAGGTTCACCTTCATGAAATTTTAACCTCTTCATAAAAAATCTGGAATCTCTGTTGTCCCATCTCACAGTAAAACACAAGGAAATAGTGGTTGCTGCTGATTTTAATGTGGATTTATTGAAAAGCTCTGACAGTGAACAATTACTGCAATCAGTAACACTATCATTCGATTTAGTTCCTACTGTGAACTTCACAACTAGTATATGCAAATGCTCTGAGACTGCTATTGATAATATCTTTGTAGACAAATCTAGGGAAAAAAAGTCATATCACAAAACCAATCGTAAATGGGCTATCTGATCAGGACATGCAGCATCTTGTGTTAAATGCTGAAACTTGTCAGGATAAAAAGTGTATTAAATCTGAGTACAGGAAGGTAATAAATCAGTCAAAAATTGAGAAATACAGGAAATTGCTCAAAGACATGAACTAGATATATGTTTACAATATTGCTGACTCAAATGGAAAATAGAAAGCACCTATTAATTAAGTTACTTCCACTTTTGAAAATTATTTTCTCCGTCCCATAGTGCTCAGAGCCATTTTCCTAAAGGTAACTCAAATCACACAGAAAAAAAAAAAATAAACCTTAGATTACACAAGAAATAAAGGCATCATGTGGGACAAAAAGGAGACTCACTCTACTACTGAGGAACAGCTCCGATGTTAGCATTGTAATGCATCACAAAGTATACTGAAAAATATTGAAGCAAGTAAACCAGAAATGAAAGAAGCTTTATTATGAGGAAAAGATAATTACATCAGGCAACAAAATAAAAACTATATGGGATATAGTGAAGACAGATACAGTTGGGACCAAAAAAGAAGAGGAGCAGTTAGCTCTAAAAATAAATGAGACTTTGGTAACAAATGTATTTAGTGTTGCAAACCTCTTAAACAAGTGCGTCATTTACTAACAGCTTGGGGTTATCAGGTTGGGTGAACATAGCAATGGAGTATCTGAGACCAGTCTTTAAAAATAATTTCAGTAAAATGAGATTGACACCCACGTCTCCCGAAGAAGTAGCATCACCATAAAATCCTTAAAATCTAAGTATTCCAGTGAGTATGATAACATATCAAAATCGTTAATCAAAGAGTGCTCATGTGAGTTGAGTTCTATCTTAAGTTATTTGTGTAATCAATCTCTTATCAGCAGAACATTTCTAGACCGGCTAAAACATGCTGAAGTTAAGCCTCTTTACAAGAAGGGGGATAGAGAGATACCATAAAACCATTGACCAATTTCACTTTTGCCGGCTTTCTCAAATATATTTGAAAAGGTTGTGTTCAAACACCTTCTTAAGCATCTGGCTGTAAATAATATAGTCTTAGTCATAGTTTGGGTTTCTTAAGGGTTTTGATATAGAGAAAGCTATTTACACTTACAGTGAGAATGTACTTAATTCATTAGATAATAAATTAGAGGCTCCTGGCATTTTCTGTGACCTGTCCAAAGCCTTTGATTGCGTGAACCACAGCATTCTCTAAAGTAAATTAGAATATTATGGTGTCACTGGCAGTGCTGTGAAATGGTACGAGTCTTATTTAACAAACAGGAAACAAAGGGTGGTTTTGTGAAATACCTGTCCAATAAGTAGTCAGTCTTCATCTGACTGGGAATTACTTACATGTAGTGTTCCTCAAGGATCCATCTTGGGTCCGTTGTTTTTCCTTGAGTACATTGAATTACATCTCATCTGTTACATTGCCGGATGCTAAGTTTGTTTTGTTTGCAGATGATACAAATATTGCAATAAGTAGTACGTCAAGTACAGACTTAGAACTAGCTGCTAATCAAATTTTCACTGGCATTAATAAATGGTGTAAAGCTAATTCACTGACATTGAACTTTGAAAAGACCCACTACATGCAGTTCAGAACCTCTAAGAGATTTCCTTCCAGCATGTGTATATCATGTGAAGACATGAAGATCGAAGAGGTTGACAGTGTTAAATTTCTAGGATTACAACTCGATAATAAGTTCAGTTGGGAAGGGCATACCACAGAATTGCTTAATTGCCTAAACAAGTCTGTATTTGCAGAGAGAATGGTGTCATCAGATGTAGGGGATATATTAAAAAACCTTGCATACTTCGCTTACTTTCATTCTATTACATCATATGTATCATATTCTGGGGTAACTCATCAAACCGAGAAAAAGTTTTTAGTGAGCAAAAGTGTGTTATAAGAATCATTTGTTGTGTAATTTCAAGAACATCATTTAGAAACCTTTTCAAGGAACTTTGTATTCTAACCACTGCTTCTCAGTGTATTTATTCCCTAATGAAATTTGTTGCAAGTAATATATCTCTGTTTCCAACCAATAGTTCCATACATAGTATCAATACTAGGAATAAGAACAATCCACATAAAGACCTAAAATCACTTAACTTGGTCCAAAAAGGGGTCCAATATTCAGGAACATACATTTTCAAAAAATTGCCAGTAACCATTAAAAACTTGCATTCAGATAAAGCATGGTTTAAACCGCAGGTTAGTTAAACATAACGTTATTGGTATGTACCGCCCATCCAATACAGATGTGTTGTGCTATCTTGATAGACATAACAGGACAATTAGACAAACAGGCCCCACTGACCTTAGCATAGTTGGATACTTAAATATTGATGCAAACTCCTGTCGTATAACCTATTTGAAAATAATAGATATATTAAACGCATATAATCTCACAAATATCTGACACTAGAGTGACAGAGTCAAGCTCCAGTAAGATAGATTATGTAATAGTCAACAAAAATGTAAAAGACAGTGTTAACTTTCAAAGTGTTGATTATCTTTACTCAGATCACTATTGTCAGGTGTTAGAATATTTAAGGTTTGCTGTACCAACAGCAACTAAGATAATTGAGAAGAAGTGTATCCTGCACCAACTTCAGCACCTTCAAAACTAAGTTAGGAGAGGAGAAATTTGACACTATTTACCAAACTAACGGGTCAGAAAACAAATGGGAAAAATTTTATAGGACAGTGCTGAAGCATTTCGACTGCTGCTGCCC
Source organism: Schistocerca nitens (assembly GCF_023898315.1). Taxonomy (NCBI): domain Eukaryota; kingdom Metazoa; phylum Arthropoda; class Insecta; order Orthoptera; family Acrididae; genus Schistocerca; species Schistocerca nitens. The sequence continues at coordinate 701,963,159 of NC_064617.1, read as the reverse complement.
TCTCAAAAAAATGACCAGGGTATGAACCAACTCCCATCTTGAAAGTAATACTAGGTTGAAACTTACTCCTAGGCAGATTAAGTTAAGGCAGAATATATATTGATCTTGACTGTTCATACAAGGAAACAAAGCTACATATATTTAAGGAAAAGTACAATCAAGCCAAAAAAATTTTAAGACAGATCTCTTACACTTGAGGAAAACTATACAATGATGCAATAGAGCGTTCAGCCAACATAAGTAAGGCATTCTGGAGACTAATCAATAAACATCGAAAAGCCACAGCAAGGGACAGAGTGAATCAGTTAGCACTAGACACAAGGTGCATCTAGTAAAAGATCCAAATGAAGTATGTAATTTATTCAATAAGCATTTTATCTCTCCTTTTGACCAACCAGCCCCTATTATAGATCTACAGGCTGTCACACCAAATGATATCACGGATGGTACAGAGCTCGAATTTATGGAGGTGAATCAACAGGAAATATTTAACACAATGCAAAAGCTAAAAAAACAAGCACTCATCTGGATGGGATGGTATCTCACGTGTGGTGTTAAATAAATGTGCCAATGAAATAACTAAACACCTTACCTATTTTATCAACTGTAGTAGTAATGAAAACATATACCCAAATGCCTCAAAATGTTAAGTGTCAGTCAGCCAATCCATAAGAAGGGAAGTAAAGAAGTAGTTCCAAATTATAGACCACACTGCCCTACCTTCAGTAAAATATTTGAAATAGTTATCCAATCACAACTCAAAACATTTTTCTCAAGACACAAAATGCTTACCGAATCGCAGCATGACCACTGCTGTTACCAATTTCTTCCATGAAGTATATAGCAATATAGAATGGGGTATGCACACAGCCAGAATATTCCTTGACCTGAGCAAAACTTTTGACTCAGTAAACCATGAGCTTCTTTTTTTTTTTTAAAAAAAAAAAAAAAAAAGAGAGAGAGAGAGAGAGAGAGAGAAAGAAAACTGCGGGCATACAATATCAGTGATACATCAATGAAACTTCTAGCCACCTATCTGGTGAATCTGAAACAGTGCACCAACCTTACACATCAAATTGACAATAAGTTCTTAACCTATAAATCCACAAGTGAAGCAGTGCCACAGGGAGACCCTCAAGTTCAGTTCTTGGATCTTTTCTCTTTTTAGCATGTATTAATGATGTTGTACACCTCATTAACTTGCACATTGTAAATTATGCTGGCGACACCTCAGTTTATTTCACGGTAAACATTATGAGGAACTGAAATTCTCAGCAAGTAATGGGATACTATAATTAAGTTCATATTTTCGTGCACAAGGATTAAAGGTCAATGTAAATAAATCTCAGATGCTAATATTTACAACTGGCAGCTCACACCACTCATGCATAAATGAGGTAAGCAGTGTAGTGGCAGAGGAAGCAAACAAGTGTAAATTTCTAGGGGTCCATCTGGACTCAAATCTCCGATGGATTAGCCACATTACAGCTGTACGTAAAAAAGTCAGCAATGGACAGTATCTTCTTAGCCAACTGTCCGAAATGGTGCCCATCCACATGCTTAAAACTGTGTATTATGGGACAATCTATCCCCATCTTAGCTACTATATAGAAAAATGGGGGTTGTGCTGCAGACATTCACCTTAACAGAGTACTATTGCTAAAAGAAGAGGGTTAAGGATTATACATGGACTAGGCTCTTGCTGTGATGTTTTCAGACAACACAAGTAGTTCAACATATACTTTTTGTTGTTGTTGTTGTTGTTGTTGTGGTCTTCAGTCCTGAGACTGGTTTGATGCAGCTCTCAATGCTACTCTATCCTGTGCAAGCTTCTTCATCTCCCAGTACCTACTGCAGCCTACATCCTTCTGAATCTGCTTAGTGTATTCATCTCTTGGTCTCCCTCTACGATTTTTACCCTCCATGCAGCCCTCCAGTACCAAATTGGTGATCCCTTGATGCCTCAGAACATGTCCTACCAACTGCTCCCTTCTTCTAGTCAAATTGTGCCACAAACTCCTCTTCTCCCCAATTCTATTCAATACCTCCTCATTAGTTATGTGATCTACCCATCTAATCTTCAGCATTCTTCTGTAGCACCACATTTCGAAAGCTTCTATTCTCTTCTTATCTAAACTATTTATCGTCCATGTTTCACTTCCATACATGGCTACACTCCATACAAATACTTTCAGAAACGACTTCCTGACAATTAAATCAATACCCGATGTTAACAAATTTCTCTTCTTCAGAAACGCTTTCCTTGCCATTGCCAGTCTACATTTTATATCCTCTCTACTTCGACCATCATCAGTTATTTTGCTCCCCAAATAGCAAAACTCCTTCACTACTTTAAGTGTCTCATTTCCTAATCTAATTCCCTCAGCATCACCCGACTTAATTCGACTACATTCCATTATCCTCGTTTTGCTTTTGTGGATGTTCATCTTATACCCTCCTTTCAAGACACTGACCATTCCGCTCAACTGCTCTTCCAAGTCCTTTGCTGTCTCTGATAGAATTACAATGTCATTGGCAAACCTCAAAGTTTTTATTTCTTCTCCATCGATTTTAATACCTAATCTGAATTTTTCTTTTGTTTCTTTTACTGCTTGCTCAATATACAGATTGAATAACATCCGGGAGAGGCTACAACCCTGTCTCACTCCCTTCCCAACCACTGATTCCTTTTCATGCCCCTCGACTCTTATAACTGCCATCTGGTTTCTGTACAAATTGTAAATAGCCTTTCGCTCCCTGTATTTTACCCCTGCCACCTTCAGAATTTGAAAGAGAGTGTTCCAGTCAACATTGTCAAAAGCTTTCTCTAAGTCTACAAATGCTAGAAACGTAGGTTTGCCTTTCCTTAATCTTCCTTCTAAGATAAGTCGGAGGGTCAGTATTGCCTCACGTGTTCCAACATTTCTACGGAATCCAAACTGATCTTCCCCGAGGTCAGCTTCCACCAGTTTTTCCATTCGTCTGTAAAGAATTCGCGTTAGTATTTTGCAGCTGTGACTTATTAAACTGATAGTTCGGTAATTTTCACATCTGCCAGCACCTGCTTTCTTTGGGATTGGAATTACTATATTCTTCTTGAAGTCTGAGGGTATTTCACCTGTCTCATACATCTTGCTCACCAGATGGTAGAGTTTTGTTAGTCCTGGCTCTCCCAAGGCTGTCAGTAGTTCTAATGGATTCAAACTCTTCACGCAGTATCATATCTCCCATTTCATCTTCATCTACCTCCTCGGCCATTTCCATAATATTGTCCTCAAGAACATCGCCTCTGTATAGATTCTCTATATACTGCTTCCACCTTTCTGCTTTCCCTTCTTTGCTTAGAACTGGGTTTCCATCTGAGCTCTTGATATTCATACAAGTGGCTCTCTTTTCTCCAAGGTCTCTTTAATTTTCCTGTAGGCTGTATCTATCTTACCCCTAGTGAGATAAGCCTCTACATCCTTACATTTGTCCTCTAGCCATCCCTGCTTAGTCATTTTGCACTTCCTGTCGATATCATTTTTGAGACGTTGTATTCCTTTTTGCCTGCTTCACTTACTGCATTTTTGTGTTTTCTCCTTTCGTCAATTAAATTCAGTATCTCTTCTGTTACCCAAGGATTTCTACTAGCCCTCGTCTTTTTACCTACTTGATCCTCTGCTGCCTTCACTAGTTCATTCCTCAAAGCTACCCATACTTCTTCTACAGTATTTCTTTCCCCCATTCCTGTCAGTTGTTCCCTTATGCTCTCCCTGAAACTCTGTACAACCTCTGGTTCTTTCAGTTTATACAGGTCCCATCTCCTTAAATTCCCACCTTTTTGTAGTTTCTTCAGTTTTAATCTACAATTCATAACCAATACATTGTGGTCAGAGTCCACATCTGCCCCTGGTAATGTCTTACAATTTAAAATCTGGTTCCTAAATCTCTGTCTTACCATTATATAATCTATCTGAAACCTTTTAGTATCTCCAGGGTTCTTCCATGTATACAACCTTTTTTCATTATTCTTGAACCAAGTGTTAGCTATGATTAAGTTATGCTCTGTGCAAAATTCTACCAGGCGGCTTCCTCTTTCATTTCTTAGCCCTAATCCATATTCGCCTACTACATTTCCTTCTCTTCCTTTTCCTACTGTCGAATTCCAGTCACCCATGACTATTAAATTTTCGTCTCCCTTCACTATCTGAATAATTTCTTTTATCTCATCATACATTTCTTCGTCATCTGCAGAGCTAGTTGGCATATAGACTTGTACTACTGTAGTAGTCGTTGGCTTCGTGTCTATCCTGGCCACAATAATGTGTTCACTATGCTGTTTGTAGTAGCTTACCCGCACTCCTATTTTTTTATTCATTATTAAACCTACTCCTGCATTACCCCTATTTGATTTTGTATTTATAACCTTGTATTCACCTGACCAAAAGTCTTGTTCCTCCTGCCACCGAACTTCACTAATTCCCACTATATCTAACTTTAACCTATCCATTTCCCTTTTTAAAATTTTCTAACCTACCTGCCCGATTAAGGGATCTGACATTCCACGCTCCGATCCGTTGAACGCCAGTTTTCTTTCTCGTGATAACGACGTCCTCTTGAGTAGTCCCCGCCCAGAGATCCGAATGGGGGACTATTTTACCTCCGGAATATTTTACCCAAGAGGACGCCATCATCATTTAATCATACAGTAAAGCTGCATGCCCTCGGGAAAAATACGGCTGTAGTTTCCCCTTGCTTTCAGCCGTTCGCAATACCAGAACAGCAAGGCCGTTTTGGTTAGTGTTACAGGGCCAGATCAGTCAATCATCCACATTGTTGCCCCTGCAACTACTTAAAAGGCTGCTGCCCCTCTTCAGGAATCACACATTTGTCTGGCCTCTCAACAGATACCCCTCCGTTGTGGTTGCACCTACGGTACGACTATCTGTATCGTTGAGGCACACAAGCTTCCCCACCAACGGCAAGGTCCATGGTTCATGGGGGGGAATACTCTTTGTATATTTATAAATTAATTATTTTTTGTCTCAAAGAAAACTGAAGCAACTTAATGTATTGATATACATGACCACAACACCAGGTCCAAAGAGAATTACTGTCGACAGAGAACAAGATCAAAAATGATAGACCGGAGCCCATATACTAATGGACTGATGTGATATAATAAACTGCCATAGTCCATGAAAAACAGTAATAAAAAGCAATTCAAATCAACACTAAAAGCATTCTTAATAGGAAAGTGTGTGGATTCACTCAATGAATTTTAAATGGTTAAGTATAAGAGCTGTAAAATGATGTAAAAAAAAATTGGTTATATTAATATGTGTAAGATGTAATGTATTTTGACAAGCATCAATTTACTGTTTAATTACTAATTGTAAGGCTAAGATCTAAATGTATTTTATAACTGTACATATCGTTTGCAAAAGCCACCATATTGATGACTCCATGTGAAAAAATCTAAATAAATAAATAAGTCTGAAGGACTTTTTGATAGGCAACTCCTTCTACTCTATAGATGAATATCTTAACAGGGACTGTTAGACCAGCTTAATTAAAAATATCTGTTATATTTCAGTTTTGACAGCATGTGGTCGCAACAGTCAAGATTAATTATTTTATGTATGATAAATTTATTAAAGCTGCATAACAATGCTTCATTCTGACAGCATATTAATTCTGTAAACATTAGCAGTTCCAATTTACTGTAATGTAATCGCCTATTTTGACAACTCCTGACAATTGACCAGAATAGCAAGTATTATATTCAAATGTTTCATGTTTTTTATGTTATACTTTTTGATATGTTCCACGCCCACAAGAATCATCCCAATTTTTGGTCTATGGAACTAAAACTGAACTGAATCTAATCTAATCCCAAGTACAACCCTGGTTCCATACACAATTTCAAACATTTTTCCATGAAGGAACTGACCGTCTTGTCTCACAATGAGATAAATGTCTTAAGAGTTATGGTGGTTAATTTTGAAATAATAAAGAGTTTACTCACTTTTTTCTCACCTGTCTCATTTTCATTTGACTGCCCCTTATAGATTCGCCCAAAAAATTAACGTCTTGAGCTATTGTCAGTGCTGTGCTAAAAATGTTTCACATAACATAAAACTGCCACAGTATTTAAACAAGCCAACATTCAGCAGTTCCAGGTTTTTAAAGTGGTTTTTCATTGCATACAAGATGAATGTTAACACATAAACCCTGTTCATCATCATTTGCCTCCATAATCTGTTGAACATTTAACTGTATAAAATTTAGTGGCTAAAATTTATAAGTTTATTTTAACTTCATAACATATTTCCTTCACACCTAATGGTAATGACATAGAAGCAAATATGCTTAAATGTGGAAATTGGTTTGTATTTTAATTCATTTCAATTATGATAATGTCATAACTGATCATTTATTGAATTTTTGAAAAGTGTTCTAGCAAAACCTGGCAAGCAATTGCTGGTTAACACATCAAGTAAGGTATGTTAAATATCTACAAGTATCAGTTGCTTCCTGTGGCACAATCTGTAATTTCTCAATCTTCACATTGGTTTATGCATTTATTTTACCTGAAAAAACAAAAAATAATTAGAGACTTCAGGTCCTCTCGCATCTGGCTGGGCATGTTTGTTGAATTAATATTATCATGTGCATAATACATGAGCACTAAATAATAATAACAATGTCAGGCTACAGTACATCTGGAGAAGCTGACTTGTCTGGAGAAGAGTGAGAAATAACTGAGTAAGGTTAGCAACATGGGATGGAAGAAAGAAAGCTTGAGGAAAGCACAAATAATTTACTACGTTAAAGTAATATTAGTTTGTTGTTGGACAGAGGGAAGACAGCATATCCCAACTGAGATGTCCACTATGCTGATAACAATGGGTAAAGCTGTAAACGTCTCTTGAACGCAGCATGGTTTTGGACAAGACAGATTACTGGGTAATTTATTCCAGTATCATAGAAAAATGGAGGAAGATTTAGTGTTATGCATAGGAAAAGTCAAACTGCTGGCTGTATCAGATCTTGTATTAGGGTTATGCATTGTTGTTATGAGAGGACCTAAGTGACTAAGAAAATGAGGAAGGAAACAGAGCATATAAAAATCACGTCAACCATCCAGTCACATTGGCACTACTGAAGCATAGCAAAGGCTGATGTGATTGGACAACCGAATGTTTACACACACACACACACACACACACACACACCTAATTTTTCTTGTTGGAAATCTTTTTTTCTAAATTTTTGGACTGCATGTTAACATAAAAGAGATTTTACAAGTATGTCAAAAGCCATATTATTTTCTCTCTTTTGCTCCCCATATCACCATTTGTCCTTCACTTTGTTTTTTATTATTTGTTTGTTATCTAGATAAAAATGTTAACAATTTTCCACATCACTTTTATTTATTGGAAATGAAGTTATTTCATTTCTTTCATCTATTGTGAAAAATGGCACAATGATTTAGGAGCAAATCTTTATAATTCAAACCTTTGGCCAAATAACCTCACTTCTGTTTTTCATATAACATTGTAAATGGAAAGTAACATAGTTCCTTACAACAAACAATAGCTGTTTTCTTCCCTCAGCTAATCCTAATGACTTGACAGCAACAAGAAAACTCTCTCTCTCTCTCTCTCTCTCTCTCTCTCTCTCTCTCTCTCTCCCTCCCTCCCCCTTCTTATTTTCTCAAGCCTCTTAGATTTCGACATTTCTTAATTCATTATCCCCTCTGTCTACCAGTTATTTCATACTTGAGTGATAACCTAAGTATTTTGACAGTTCTTGAAACCAGACTATTCACACTGTGCCATGAGTTCTCTCTCTTTTTTCCAACCATCTACAGCTGTATCTCACTGAAGGCACTGTCAGCACATTACTTAACTATTGTTTTAAGACATACAATAAGTAAATAATCTGAAAGATCCTGTCGTTTTCTTTGAAATAATAATTCATTTATTTTTTGACACTGACAGAATAACAACATGTACCATACACTTTTATACAACAATGTGACAAAATAGCCAATGCATCTGATAAATATTTTGAGTATTTTGTAACTAACACAGGTTTTTTTTTCAGTACTAGTGTTTTGACAAAAACACTTGACAGTCTTTACTGGATGAATAGTATTTTTGCTTACAGACAATGCTTTATTAAATTGTAAAAATGTGTATAATGTAACAATATCACATTCAAAAAATAGTGCAAGCTCTATAATATGTAAACTTAAATCTCATTTCTCAGATCTAATGAAATGGTTATCTTACTGTGTAACCAAAATGTAAACTCCTGGATGGAGCAATATGTAAGACAAGGGAAAGGTAAAGGTATCTGTGCTGCTGTGTGTGTGAATGTATGTATTTCTTGAGAAGAAGGAGAAAAACAGTGTCTTCTGTTATCTGTTTCTGTGGTATACACATCTGCCCACTATAGGTGAGTGGTTGCTTTTCCCTTATTTTACATACTGAAACAGTTATCTTCATAGCTGTGCATATATTCACTGCCAAAACTATGTGAAAATGTAACAGAGGACTGGACATCAAAATTGAACTCTTTTCTTTTCCAAACATCCACTGCTTCATAATCATTTTATAATTATTCTAAACTTTGAAGGTTTATAAAAAATCATGGTCATAAAATTAAAACAATATCTTGAGTATTAACAAATTAAAATGTGTTTTATGAATCTGGCACAAGGAACATATGACCATTTGTATCAGTTATCATTAAGAAATCAAACAGACATCAGAATATTTTAATAATTTACAGAGAGCATCACAACCAACAATTTTTTCCTGCTTAATTTATCAAATAATGGAATGACCTCTGTCTGACCTAGAATGCCTTTTGCAGAGATGATAAACTCTACATCAACATACAAATAGCATATCAAGAAGTGATATAATTAATATTAGGTCAAGCCAGTGTGTCCAAGCACTGCATAGTCTGCATAACACAATTATATAATATAGATCAAACAACAATTTAGACTGAGTAATTACATTTTACAATGGATAAGAAGTCAGATCACAACTCTCACAAGCAAACAAATAATAATAATTAATTTAACACAGTCACATATGTGCAGGAACAAATGCTTATATCTTTGAGAAGCACAAAGTCAATTGTTGACTCCATTTTTGGCATGCAGCTGTACAGAATCTTAGAAAATCAGGTATTGCACAGTGTGAAAAAATACCTCACTGGTAATCTTTAACATCACAGCATGCACTGGAATAGTATTCCTTAAAAAGTAATGTCCAGTGTTACATAAAAATGTTAGATCATGCCATGCTTCACAAAATCACCAACACAATTCTGAATGTATGGATTAACAATTCTGGAACAATGAAAGAAAATCTTCAGAAGAATATCTTCCCAATTTGACATTAGTGTAATAAGCTGAAAGTATTAGCTGTGATAGGATAAAACTGCCTTCCTGAATAGAAATTAGTGAACAAGAGATTCAAAAGAAATTTGTCATAGACACTGTAGAAATTATAGTAAACCCCCTTATTTCAGAGAAGAAAATCACAACAGCAGATTTTATTCCAAAAAACCATTCACTCTCAAGCAATAAACATCTTGGTATACCACCAGTACTTACGTACCAGAACACATATTTCACTCCAAAACAGCAACAATATACTGTAAAACTAACAGTCCCTTAATAAAAAGGACGTGCAAACATTGCTACTGTTAGTTATATTTCAGCTGCAAAAGCCTTTTATAAACAAAATGACTGAAGTGTTAAAAATAACAGTATATATTGCTGATGATGGCACAGAACTGAATCTTGCTACTTGCTTTCATCATTTACCAATTAAATACATTTAGAATACATTCATAAGAATTTGAAAATTAAATTATCCGCACATTTTTAAATGTTACACTGGACAATAACAAAATTTTGTTCCATTCTTTTTCAATTTCACTTTTGCATGAACAATAAAAAATAAGTGCTCATCACTAAACAAAAGTTTGTTTAACAAACAAATTTATACTACTTTCACCACACTGATCTATCACATTTGCATATTCTAACGGTGTTATGTTGTGAATCACAGATTGCACTACAACTCATGTAAATAATCATGCATGTGGGGTACATTAAGCAATAAGACTGTATAACATAATAATGGAATAAATTTCTTAGCTGCTATTATATTTAAATTAACAGGTTACTTCACTACGCTGTAATCAGATAAAACACTTTATCACTAAACATGAGCTAAAGTTGTAACCTATTCCACTAATACACACTCCACAAATACAAAAACCACACTGAGACAAACACAAAAGAATAACTTTCAACACACCGCAAGTATGTTAACAGGGAGGTAATGGGTGATGGCTCTGAGCACTATGGGACTCAACATCTTAGGTCATAAGTCCCCTAGAACTTAGAACTACTTAAACCTAACTAACCTAAGGACAGCACACACACCCATGCCCGAGGCAGGATTCGAACCTGCGACCGTAGCAGTCCCGCGGTTCCGGACTGCAGCGCCAGAACCGCTAGACCACCGTGGCCGGCAGGTAATGGGTGACATATAACAACTTCTTTTTGAGAATATGAGTCAAATAACAGTAATACCACTGATACGAGAGTAACTCTGGAGTAATGCCCAAGTGAAATTAGAGGCACAGATGAAATATTTTACACTTACCTACTGAACAGCAAGACATAATTATATGAACATCAAAAATGTCACAAAAACATAAAAGAGAAGAAAAGTTTATTTTTTACTTTGAAGAACATTATTATAATAATACTATAAGGCCAGACAAAGGAAATGTTTCATGATTCATGAACAGGGAAGACTAAAAGAAAATCAATGAAGTGACAGTTGGCAGAGTGGGCATAGTGTTAATCCAAATCATATTCCACTATTTAAGATCAGGCCATTCAAGAGTGGAATGGTATGAAAATGGTTCAATGAACCCTCTGCCAGGCACTTAATTGTGAATTGCAGAGTAACCATGTACATGTAGATGTAGGTGGGAAAGTCACAGGTACTCTGAATGATTCAAAACTGAAATATTTTAATTATCCTCCTACTCCTATGTGTAACAGTTGGCTTTGTTTGCCAAATTATATTTACAAAATTCTGCTTTCAAAGGCTGTGAAAATCTCAAAACAAGTAACTACAACACATATCTGTAATCTGGTCAAGTGTTGTGTTGTAACACCCACAATTTCTAGATATCAATACACGGTACACTGAAATCCAATGAATACCTATCTCAGGTGAGCACACACCAACAAAGAGGACAGAATAAAGTGATTATTGGCACATTACCATATCAAATGTGACAAAAAACTGATGCTGCTCATACTGAAGGGAAACTGCTGTTTAACAATGATATAAACTCCTCAGACAAAACGTTTAACTGCAGAAGCAATTATAATTAATGAAGAAGAGAACTAGTTCATTTAGGATATATGCAAACAAGCATTATCGATTTTAAAGGGGTGGAAATTATGACCTACTTGGAGGGGAAAAAAACAGATATTTACAATCAGATCTGTGCAATAAAGTATAATTAAAACCTGTTATGTTCATAGTCCCACAGTGTCTGGTGTGCTACATTTCTAGTACACAGCAGTTAGGGTAAAGTGAGGATAACTGAACCACATTTGGAAAAATTAACAAGTAGAGAAATTTTAATCATTAGAAAATTTTGCTGAATTGGATGCCTTTCAAATCTCCAATTCATCTCAATTCAGCTCAGTACTTAAAACCACATGTGCTGTATTATTATTATTATTATTATTGATTTAACAAGGTTAAAAGTAATTTCTTGCCATTTTTATTTTTATTCTATTTGTAGTTATTGACTACCCATTACACGTGTGACAATGTCATTGCAAAACATGCTTTTAAAGGTTTCATTTCACATATCATTTCCAAATGTTCTTTTGGCCATGGTTACTCTGATGCAAAATTTATTTCATCAGTGTTTGTGAGGTTAACTGAACCACACACCTTGGGGTTAACTTGTCAATAGTTCATTTAAATTCACAAAAACTGTGTGGCCTAAGTAGAATAAGTGACACACTACTTAGTGTGAAATTCAACTTTGTGTCCTGAGTATACATGCACTGTAACTCACAGATGTTGGCTAGGCAAAAAATGAGGGTATTGTGGAAACTTTTAAAATAAAGTTGTCCACTGCAGAAGAGATATCTTTGACAATGCATATTTGGTCTGATACTGTAAATAAAAAGCTTTTTAGGCATGACTAACCATTTCAGTTACTTTGCCATGTATGAATAGTTCAAAGATACACATCATAACGTCTCACTGAAACCCTCAAAAAGACTGTAGCCACATGGTCAATGCAGTAGAATTAATGTTTGATCAAAATAAACACTTTTCATGTTCCATGCATGCATTAAATGTGTTAAGTAAGGGGGTCATACCATGCACCAGGTGGCAAAACCTTATTTCTAAAATAATAATAATTACATCATTAACAGTAACTAGGTTTTAACAGCATTACACTATTAGTAACAAACTGTGCAAAGCTGCTGTTTCGGAGACATAACTGCATCCACTAACTGGAACAGTACTTGCTACATGGTACAAAGCTTTTTAAAGCTGTGAAATGTTGAAAATGATAGTCTTTTTTTTGTCACACTAATGCATCTACAATGCTTATTACACATCACAAATATCCATTGTTTTATCAGTTCGCAACATATTTCAACATTTAGAGGCATCTACAAAACAAATTTCTGGTGACAAATGTTGGACAATTAGCAAAATTAGACCCTTAGACCGCTGTATGCTTTATAAAATACTATTCTTTTCCCCTGAGTCTTCGTTTGTGTAAGCATTCGACACATATATTGCACACATCTGCTCCTCCCCCCTGTGTGTCCACCTCTTCCTCCCATCACTACCTTTCCATCTCCTCTCTCCCCCCCCCCCCCCCACCCCCGGTTTGTACATCCCTGCCCCCTCCCTTTTCACCCTATCCTCCTCCGCTCCTCCTTTCCCCCTCTTCTTTTCCACCAGCCCACTCCCCCTCTACAGCTTCCACCTATAACCCACATCTCCCTCTCCCCTTCTCTGACCACCTCTTGCTCCCCCTTCTCTCTGTCTGTCCTCTCACCATCCCTCTCTCTGTCCATTTCTTCTGCCCCCCCCTCAATCTCTACCCACCTCCTCCTCCCCACCTCTCCTATTCATCTCCTCAAGCCCCCTCTCCCTGTCCACCTCGTCCTGCCTCTTCTTCCTATCCATCTCCCTCTGCCCCATCACATTACACATCTGCTCCTTCCCCTCTCCCTATTCATCACCTCCTGCCACCTTCCTCCGGCCCCCTTGTCCTAATTTCTCCCTACCCACCTCCTCCTGCTCCCTCTCTCCACCCGGACCCTCCTCTAACCATCTCAAACACCCCCCCTCCCCCCTCCCAACCATTCCCATCAGTACATGTAGACCCTACAAAACAGTTCGATAAAGCAGGCCTATACTATAATCAGACAACATGCATGTTGTCCAGGATAATCTATATGGCAGGGGCTGAAAAAATACATTTTTGCCCATATTTCCACTCCTATTGGAACTAGGAGGTTATAAACCCCACAGCGCTGATACTCGAAGTTTACCGTTGGTGTGCCAAAGGTGATCCCAGACATACATACATGGAGTCTGCCTTATATTACTTCACCCATTGTTGCAGATCCAATGGTCAGAAGAGATGCAGAAACTTGCTCTAAATGAAATAACCACAAGAATGGGCCCCATACTGAAACTGCCAACCACTGAAAACATTTTACGCTACACTTTAAAATACTGCACTTTATTGGTGGAATAGCTTGTGCAAATGCTGTAACTAAAATTTAAAAATTTTGTCCACACTGATCTGCATAAAAAAGAAGAGACCTTTTTACCACAGAGAGATGATCATAAAGTAATACATGAAATTGGAAGAGGAATAAATGTGATACAGTTTTACTGATGAACTTGCACTTTATCTAAAAACTCCTAAAGCAAAGACTAAATGAAATTTGGAAAGATCATAAAATACAATTTCCAAAATTATATAAAATCATGTTTAGATATTTTACAATGGTCAGCATATTTGTTCCATCTGACACACTATTTATCACAGTGGAGCAATTTTTGAATCTGCAACAAAATCAACAGGAGGATAAAAGAAAGAGTAAAATTTTGTTTTTCCAAAGGACAGATAAGAAATATTGGGATTTTTAAAAACTGAGTCAATTTAAGGCATATCCAAACCACATTTGCATTCAATTCCACAAGACAACTGATACATTGAAACTTTGATGTATTTTTTTGATATAGCATCATAGCACTGATGTCACAATGTGATGCATGCGCATGCGCACCCGTGCGGCCCCCCCCCCCCCCCCCCACACACACACACACAGACAGAGAGAGAGAGAGAGAGAGAGAGATTGATGTATTTTTTTTTTTTTTTTTTTTTTTTTTTTTTTTTTTTTTTTTTTTTTTTTATGCTGATCCCTACTTTACAAGGGCAAATTAGAAAGTTTACTCTAACAATCTGGTTTTAGGCCTGAACTGCAAGACGTAAAATCTGGATGATACAATGGCAATCAATGTTTGGTAGCCACCAAATGTAAACAGTCAGCCTTGCTGCAGCAATTGTATAGGCTACATGGGCTGAAAAAGGTATACTAGTGACAATGGTTACAATAATTACTGTGTCAGGAAGAGATGTACCATATTCATTGTTTCCTAGGGTTCATTTTAAAGATACTGCCTGCTGCACAGTGCCTCACTTCATATTGGGGGTGAAGCTACAGTCTTAGGTTGGATGAACAGTGAATTACTTTCACAATTTTACAGCATTCCATTAAATACGAAAGGCTCACAAAAGAACATCCTAAACTCATGATACTGGACAGTCATGAAAGCCACAAAACTATAGCTGAAGTATCATGTGCAAAAGACAATGCTATTATTTTGTCTACTCTATTACCTATTGACTGAAAATTTTTGCTTTTTTCAAAAAATTATGTAATACAGTGTGTTGTGCTCTTATTGCAAGCACTGCAATCACTTTCTCCAATCAAAATATATGGAATGGTTGTAGAGCATGCAGTACTGAATCACAAACAGACACACTTTTGAGCCTGAGGACTATCTGCCAGGTTGTTTTACTGATAAGCCTTGGCCAAGTTAATCAGAACAATGAAATGATTTGCCATCTAATCTCACTGTTGATGTTTTTGAGAAGATCATAACTGCAAATTCTGAGCACTCCTCAGTCTAGTGAATAATTGATTATCAGTTGGGGAGGGGCTGGGGAGGGAGGGGACCTCCCAAGACATTCGCACTCAACAGAAAGACTATATCCAAACAAGAAAACAAGCAAATAACTAAAGCAAAGATTCTGACAGATGCTCCCACCAACAACTACTTTGAGAGGAACCTGCATTAACAGAAGGAAATAAATGAATTAACCATGTATAAGAAAACAATCCCTAAATGAATGGAATAAAAATTTAAAGAGAAAGCTATTTGACTTGGAAGAACATGAAGAATATGACAGAGCTGTTTACTTATGATAATTCATATTCAGCAGTTAATCTTTCCCTGTCAAAGGCAGCATGCTCTATTCTGTGGAGTACTATGTGATTGTGAAAGTCTATACCATACATTTGAGGACTTTCAGGCGTGGTTGCTAAGTTTTTGCAGATCCTAAAAGTTGCAGCTCAAGTGCCTTTTTCTGGTGTCTGATTGGAGCAAAGACATTTATGCTGACATATGAAAGATCGTTTGCACGAGTCTGATGTTATATTGAAATTACATAACCGAAATCAACTATGAGCACCTCGATACACTAACCTGTTGTCTTTACATTGAATCTGGGTGCCTTCACACTGTATTAGCTATTTACTGGCCTCTTTTTAAGTTGATATTATTCTGTAAGATGTAGTCTGGATGTAGTATATTGTATTCTATACACTACACTCACTAGCTTCTTTAACATCCATTATACTTTTGAACTTAAGCCAGTTAATTGCAGTGGTCCATTTAATGCTATTGCATGGCTCAGTTGCCCTCCAACATGATGTCAAGTGTACCATTTCTAACTATATTACATTCTGTTCTCCCTTGTGACATGTTGAACATTTGCCTATTATTATGAGGCCACAGTTGGTATTAGTGCACTGTTTCCGTTGGCAATAAGAGTTGAATAATAAATAAAGTAAGTCATTCTTTATGGCCTGTACTTTATTATATTCTTTTTAAAAAGATAAATCCCATATGGTGTCTCAAAGAATGAAAGACAATCCCAGATTTTAGAAGTTAATGCTGTAAATCTGGGGAAGAAAAAATTGAAATTTGCAAGTGGAAAAAAAAAATACTGTGCTTCTCCTGTTCAGGTCATTAGGTGAGTGAGTGTAAAAAGAAAAGATAACAAGAACAAAACAGAATGCTCTAAGAGTGGTAAATACCATCTGGGAGAGTGTTGGGCAATCGAAGGAATTGTTTCCATGTAAGTTGTGCAAAAACACAAATCACCCAGCTGGAAAATGTTACTATGAAAAGGAACATGAGGAAGAAAACAGCGAAGACAGTTTATCTTCCAGAAGTGTTTGCGACAGAAAATCGAGAAGAGAAGCCTGATAAAATAGATAATAAATTTAATGTGGGCACTGGTAGTAACAAGCACATGTCACGTGAAAGGAAAATTGTGACAGGCTGTGAAGATACAAAAATTAAGACTGCAAATGGAAATTTCGTGTATTCTTATTTTGTTGGTGAAGTTGAAGCAAGTAGACTCGGCCTCTGCAGACAAGTGGAAAACAGTGATGGGAAAAAAATGCATTCACGAAGTAAAATCTCCAAAAATTGTGAAACTTCAGTGCTGCAACCAAATGCAGCAAATTATGGAAGAAAGTGATCACACGAACAACTACAGTGAGGTAGTGGAAAATAATGACCAATGCCTCACAGTAATCTCTAAACTCCATAGTGAAAAATTCTCAAAGAAACTTTTTGAATGAACCTAATATTATGTGCACAAACAGATCTAGTGTGTTATCAGAAACAATGAAAAGCCTAAGTGATGCAAACGTGCAACCGAAAGTTTCCAAATTGAATACAAAAAACAATAACAGTCAACGTGTAGAAGATTCTGGCATTATTTACTTGCTTTCTGATAGTCATTATGAATGAAAAACGAATAAATCGAAGTGTTGTTGGATTTGTGAAACCATGTGCTCCACTACGAGAAGTTACTCAATACACTGACATGTACGTTAACCAAGTTGTAACTCTTGCATTATTTTAGCTGGAGCAAACGATGTTTACAAAAATGAGACACAGTTTACTTTGCTATCTTCTTTAAGGGAAGTCACCCAGAACAGCGGGTCGGGGGAGACTTACCACACGGGATGAGAAGGAAAGTCTTTCCTTCTCATCTTGTGCAGTAAGTCTCCCCTGACCCACATTTCTGGTTGACTTTCCTGAAATCTGCCCCTTTTCTTAGACCTCTCCAGTCCTTTTCCTTCATCCCTCTTCCTTCCCCTTCAACCCTTCTGCCTGAAAGAGGAGCCACTGGCTCCAAAAGCTTGCCAATTACAACCGTCTTATGTGTGTGTTCTCCCACCACTTGGTGAGTAGACTTTTTATCTATCCAATTAAATTATGTTGTCAATAATTGAATACAGAAAAAAACAGAAGTGACAGAGGAGGAGAGAGTAGAAGTACTGCCCTTAATGAATGGTGTAGAAAGAGAGCTATAGTGATTAACTACACAGTTAGTGTGCGTCCTCAAATGAACGATAAGACAAAGAATAAATTTTACTATCATGAACAAATAAGGATCATGTTTGATTCAAAAGTCAGAAACAACATGTGGGGCTATGTAGATCTGACCGGAGCTTACCTCATGAACAGATGTCACACTACAGCTACTTATGTGACACTATCTAATATGTGGTATGGAATAAAATCAAATTTGTCAAAATTGGGTTATTTGAATATGTGACATTCATAAAACTTCTTGAATATTTACAAAAATAAGTGTAAGGGGTGAAACGTGTTCTAGTAGGATATACAGACAATGGCTATGTATTGTGGAATCCTAGAACTGGAGAATTTTCTGAAGCAAGTGATGTTTACTTATCAATATGAAGAAGAGACAGACAACATCAAAGAAGAATGAATAAATCTACCTATATAAAACCAAGTTTTTGAAGAAGAAGATAAAAAATCAAACAAATTTTACAAAGAGATATGATTAAGTAATGCTCATATACAAGGAGTGCATTAAAGGTGAAGGCAAGGAAAACTTGATGAAGGCTGTCACGGAATAGAAATTATTACAGGAAAATGTATTTTCAAGAAAAAGGATAACAGAAAGTACAGAGCTACACTAGCTGCAACAAGATCAAAGAAAACTGGATTTTGAAGACATTTTTAGTTCTGCTGAATCCTTGATTTCAGTATGCTCCCCCACAAAGAGCAACCCACGAATCATTTATTTTTGAAATCACAGATTTATAGAATTAGGTGCCCAGAATGTCCATCAAATATACTAGACAAATGGAAGGGTCATTTACTGTTAGATTCAGTGAAGGCCAAATTAAAAAATATCCCCCCTTCATTGAACATCTAAAAGTTTTAGACCCTCAGTCCCCTACTTTGGAAAAAAATATTTTTGGAAAATCTTATGATCAAGCATGTAGAAAATAAAAGGGTGAAAATTAAATTTGCTTGAGGAATTCAAAATTTTGAAACATACTTGCTTCAAACCACTGAAGCTTTTAAATGAACAGCTATTGTTGAAAAACCAAACAGTTTTCTGTGCTATGATGTGCATCTTCAAATTAGTTTATGAATTTCTATTACTTCAGACACTGGGCATTATCCATTATTATTTACACACAGCCTTCCATTGTTTGAAACTGTAGTATCACCGTCTGGCAAGCTTCCCAGTACTATGATATAATAGTCATTAGTTTTCATCTAGTTAGACCAGTGCTAGCACATAAGGTTGTGTATATATGACAGATGTAAACAGGTCTTATTTTGTGTTTTAGGGGTGTCACCTCCGTATGGTAAGTCAAATAATGTCTGTGTCTTGCTCTTTCGGCATGCAGACAGTTCGCTTCTTTCTGTTGTATAAAGTCATGGTTTATATATTTTAACAGTGTGCTTTCCTTCTCCAGATGATTTTTTATGTTGTGGAGAGAACCTGTATTTTCAAAGGTCACATTTCATATTTCCTTATGAGAGTTCTCATTTATTAGCATTATTGGCTTGTGGTGTTACCACATTACTGTAAACCTTTACAAGGTAAACTTTTGCCTGTTTCTCTTTTATGGCTATTTGAAAGCTTACTTGTTTAGCAGTCTTTTTGTCATGCCTGTCTGCGACTCAACTTCTACACTATATGGTGAGTAGCAATCTGTCCTTTTCATAATAGTCGGAAGACTAAATAAACATTAAATAAAATGAGTTGCTGGTCCTTTATACCAACACAATATTGGGATCACTCAAATATGTTTATTTACTTGATGACTTAGTACATAATGTTATCCTGTAACACACAATCTCAACAACTGGCACACTTATAGAGGTCAAATGAAAACTAGAAGGAAGTAAATACAGCATAACATCAGATTGACTAAGTGGTCATTAGAGACGAAGCACAATCTTGGATTAGGGTGAGACAGAGAAGGCAATTGGCTGTGCCTTTTCAAAGGGGCCTTCTGGAACATCCTGGAACTTGCCTTATGTGATTGAGTATTTGGATATATGGAACATCTATATGTGAATGGCTGGAAAGAAGTCTGAACTGCCATCATCCTGAAGATATGTCTAGTTCTTACCACTGTGACTCCTCATTCAGATTGAAATATGCAAAAATTAGTTATGATTATTGGATAGAGTTATCAATTTTTGAATCCAAATGTCTGAAAAACTCCTCATATTTGCTGTATCCCTTGAATGGTTTGGAGAAAACAGCATGTACTTCTGCAGTCATGAAAGATACATGTCATAATGAGTATTATTGCTGAAAGTATGGCTATTTTCTCTCATTCATTTGAGAAATATGCCAAATTTAAGAAGTTCTTCACACTTTTGAGTACAGAATTTGGTAACTTAACATGACAGACACTGACAGTACAGCAGCATGTGGAGCAAAAACTTGTCGAGTATTCAAAGTCAGCACCAGCAACAGTGCAATAAGTACAATGCAGAAGGAGTGCAGATTTGAACAAGATGTACATTTTATAAAAACAAAAACACATTAATTAAACAAAAGTAAGCATATAATGTTTGGTTTAAAAATGACAAGAGTTTTGAGTTGTCAGCAGCTTGGATCCAGACGAAAATCAGGAAATAAACTAGAAGTGCTGATGAGGGTCAGCATAAATGTATGAATAAAATCTGTGAAGAAAAAAATGTCCTTTTTCACAGAAGCTGCATTCACTGCATCTGGTCAGTGTGAGCTGTGCCAATAACATGCAGTGAAGAGATATCTATTCTAAGTAAAAAGCATTTTGACTGATTACAAAATAGTACAAGTACTCTTAAGTTTGTTGTGATAAATATATTGTCTTCACACAAGCAAGTACATGTACTCCAGTACAATGTGTATTTCGCATAGTGAGTGAAATATTCGAATGAACACCCAGTGACAAATTAGCTGCACTAAAACTCTGGCTTAAGTTTCACATGTACACTTTTCATAAAGCACACAACTGTCCAATTCTAATTTTACCACTCCTCTTTCATTATACTAGAACCTCTTAAAAATTATTTTTATAGCTCTAACAACAAGTACCCTTCAACATAAAAATATAAATTTTTATATTTTACTATATTTTAAAATGACAAGTGAATATGTCGATCAACATTAACATAATTGAGAACCACAAAAGGAACATCCAGTTAACCAACACAACAACTCATTGTACTTACTCTACACATATGAGATTTACAGAGAAAATATCACAGAACAGAAACTATTT
Source organism: Schistocerca nitens (assembly GCF_023898315.1). Classification (NCBI taxonomy): domain Eukaryota; kingdom Metazoa; phylum Arthropoda; class Insecta; order Orthoptera; family Acrididae; genus Schistocerca; species Schistocerca nitens. Next base: position 701,942,149 of record NC_064617.1, on the reverse strand, counting down.
TCTGCATAATAAAGAGAATTGAAATAGCTACAGGGTGTAAAAATATTACAGATTAGCTACTATCACACTGTAATAATTGCAGTACATATTGAGAAATAAAAAGAAGGTGGATTACCGTGCACTGCCTTTCCTTTCACATACAGCTGGAAAAAGTTTTCATAATTAACACAACTTAATGCTTTCAGTTTCTTCTCAATACAGTGAACATTCAAACAACAATGAGGAGGAACAGCATAGAAATTTGCCACTTGAAAAAATATAGTAACAGCACCTCTTCTTTCCTCAGTGCTTATTACACAAGGAATACTAAAAATTTATGTAATTTCCCTGACCATATCCCAGAAATTTATTACCTGTGTATATTTAGAAGTAATTTATCATAGCTTAGGTGCCTTATATTTCTTAGTACAACACCAGTTTAAAGACCACCCACAACATAACGTAACTCCAGTGTGAGAAAACAGTTCAAATAATTATGAAATATCAGTGAATGAAATTTATAACATCCCCCCCCCCCCTTGCTGTCAGTTCAGCTTCAATAAAGTGACTTAAGTGATTGACAGATATCAATGGCCAGCTATTCCTGCTATTCCTCCCTCTTCCACATCATATAATCTGGATCACTTATCAGGATTCTGTAGTTACCTACTAAACAGTGAGCATGTGGAACCATAGAAAGAACTGTAGTTTACTGACACCTCAGCCCTTGCTGACTGTCTTGCTTAATGTCAATCACAAAATTATTATAATCAAAGTATAACAATACAAATGTACATACAAGGCAGATTTATCAAACTGTGCGCTGTAAAGTCTGATAACAACAACTATACAATGTCAACAGTAAGTTCACCATTACAAAATTATTAATGCCTTGCAGTCACTTCAAGTGAACCAAGAAAAAAGTAATTTTAAATCATTCAACATGAAGGATAGCCAAATTGTAAGCAGCATGCCTTTGATTCTCTGATAATAACTGACTTATTTTAAGACTACCGAAGAGTAATCATTCCTCTTTACTCGATGGTCCTGGCAAATGCCCAGTGGCTTCCACAACACCTTTACTGGCACCAATAGCTGTTGCCTTTGCAAGCCCTTTAGGTGAAAGATGTCTGATATCACGACCAGCTACCCAGACGTTTCCAACAGCATCCAGAGCTTCACCTGTGACCTGACCAGCAGAGTTGCCATATCTGGAAAAAAATTGTTTATATATATATATATGATCTTACAATTACAATAAAAAAATCAGTTGCATCTGGACAGATTATACTTCAACTATGGTGCATGACTGCATTGTGTAAGAAAGGACATATAGCCAACATTTACTTTTGCAGGAAAAACAACTGTCTTTATGAACACATCTGGTAAACAGTTACTATGTGACTTGGGTTAAATATGACACAGTCACTGACAAAGGGAATTTCCTGCCCTGCTTGAAGAGAATATATGTGAGAACTGATGCACTGTTAACTCTAATTTTTTAAATGGTCAAAAACTGATACATCACAACATTAATTACCTTCCCATTAAAGTATGGGAAATAGAAGTGACATAGGAAAACATTCTAACAATGAAGAGCTTAATTTATGGACAAAGAAAAAATTACAAGGAAAAACAAAAGTATTTTTTTATCACTTCAGTACGACACTTGTCACATAAAGAACAAAATGAAGGTAAGGTATTGCAATGTGGCTGACTGGGAAGTAACATTACGCAGTTACCAATACCAGGACTGATTATCAATGCAATCCAGTAGTCACATATTTTTCATATATATTATAAGTATATGTTAATTTGCTCATTCCTCTTTCCACTTACATATACATTTTATTTCTACTTTTGTGTCATGCGGATACAATTTCAACCTTTGAATCATTAATTTTTATGCAGATTTATTTCCTTTAGAACATTTTAGAAATACTGCCTTATCATCACTGCCTAGAATTGGGTATTATTATTTGTTTTACTCATAAAGGTTAATTTCACAATAATCCACAATATACACAGACATTGAGTAAATGTAGGTAAGAAAAATAGCAATACTTAAAATGTAAATAAAGACTATTTTAAAGTGGTTGTTCAATGATGCTATTTCATTATTTTTCATGTTAAAAATGTAATTTAAGCAGCACTGTTATTGTACCAAATTTTTTTCTTTAGTTCTGCAAAACATTACACCTTGTATGAAATAGTGCTTTAGAAAATTTTGATTGTTAGTACATTATAAATGGCTCTACAGCAGAGACCATACAGATTGGTATGGAGTCAATATTCAGGGACTGTTTGCAGGGCAGTCTTGAACAGAATTTCAAAGTTTTTGTGCAATATGAAAAATTGTTTCAAACTTGAAATGTGTAATTTGGTGAGGATTAAGGCACATGTAAATGTGATTGCTATAAAGAACTGGGATTTATTTGAAGCAGATTTCTAAAATTGAATCCCTTGCTCTCCAACACCTGGAAGGGCATTCCAGATGCCACCTCCATAAATTATACATCCTGCTGACATCCTACTACTTTGGGGCACCACTATCCAACTACCTACACTACCCACAGTGTTCGTCCTCTTCAACAACTCATAGCACCAAGACACCACCTAGCAGACCTTTTCAGCTTGCCACATCCCCAAAACTTCCTACCCACACTCCAAATCAAGAGCATAAACAACTCTGACAAACTGTTTTTAACCTTTCCACCAATCCTCATCCCTACAGGAGTTTCAGTCCTATCGAAAGGCCTCACCTTTAGCCCTACACCAAAATTTAACCATCTTGGACTTGTTAAAGACCTTCTCTCCTTCTCCTTATCACTGCAATGGAAACATTTCTATGCCACCAATTCCTCCAACCAAAGCCAACCTAATTCCAACAATGAACATTACCTCTCCCAGTTTATACCACCATCCAACTGGATTCTCCCCTCCTCCCACCTAATCACCCTCTGGTCACCTTCCATGAATTCCTTACCACCAACTTTGCCTCACCATCCTTTCCCAGATCCCTTCCTAAGAATACCAACCTTTCAGCAGATGAAAGGACAGTATTACACAGTTTCAAAACAGATCCTGACCTAATCATTCTCCCGGCACACAAAGGGTCCACCAATCTCATGACGACTCACAGCGACTACCTGGTGGAAGGCCCCTGCCAATTGTCTCACTCATCCACCTACAAACTCTGCCAGTGTGATCCCATCCCAGAATCCCAACATAACCTTCAATCTCTGCTTAAAAACTTAGGCCCTCCCAGAACCTCTCCTCTGAATCCATTTCCCTCCTCACTCCTATGACACCCCTCCTCTCCCCTCTACTGACTGCCCAAAATTCACAAACTCAACAATACTGGACACACAATTTTAGCTGGTTATTGTGTCCTCACTGAATGGATTTCGGCCCTCATTGACCACCACCTCCAACCAACTGCCCATAATCTAGCCTTCCACCTCAAAGATACTAACCACTTCCTTCACTGAGTCTCCACTATATCCATCCCTTTACCTACTGGTCACTGGTGATGTCACTTCCCTATACACCAACATCCCTCATTCCCATGGTCTTGCCACGTTTTAACACCACCTTTCTCAACATCCTTCAGACTCAAAACCCACTACCTTATTCCTCATACCCCTAACTAATTTTATCCTAATACATAACAACTTCTCCTCTAAAGGGTAGGTATACAAACAAATCTGTGGCACAGCCACTGGCACCTGCATGGCACGCTCTTATTCCAGTCTGTTTATGGGCCATCAAAAAACATTCCTGGCCTACTCAAACCCCAAACCCTTGGTCTAGTTCACGTTCACTGGTGATAGCATCATGATTTGGACTCAGGGCCAAGACACCGTACCCTCATTCCTTCAAAACATCAACACCTCCTCTCCCATTCACTTCACTTGATCCTTTTCAACCCAGCATGCTATCTTCCCGGATGTTGAACTCCTCCTCCTCCTGTGTACCCAAGAAGGTACTTTTTAGGTTCATAATGTTATAACAAGAAAATGAAAAATGATCTCTGGCTTTTACATCAACTAAAAAACTTCTCTCCTTTTTTTGTTTGTATCACAGGTACCTGGATGTTATAGCATAAGCACTATAGAAAAGGAGGAAGATTAGTTTTTTAATGCTCTGCTGAAAGCAGAAGCTCTGAGAAGACCAGAGTGGGCCATGTATCAGGCAGTGACTTTCACAGGAACTGTTCCAGTACTGCCATAAGTGATTTAGAGATACCATAAAATACATGAATTGGATGGTTAGACAAGGATTTGAACTGCTGCCCTCCCGAATGCAAGTCTAGTGCTGCCCTACTTGGAAACAGCAACTACATGGGCATGGTTAGTATGGCTGTAAAGTACTATTTTGTCACCCTAGAAAACACAATTAAGATACCAAACTCTAATGACCAGCTTTTTCCTCTTTAACTCATGATAACTGAAGGACACCAGAAGAACAAATGTGTCCTCCCTTGGTAGAATACAGGTTCTCCAGTGCTATCTTTGAATGTACTAGTCATTGTATAAATCTGAATGTGATTTATTGGATTTACAATTGAAGACTGGAAGTGGGATAAGCTGAATGTGCCAAAAATAAATATTTAGGAAATTGAGAAGAAACCTTACGGAAGTTATATTACAAATAATTTGTAGTTAATGAAATATAAATTCTGATATTTGACATCACTGTTAACATTTCACACAAACACATTTTAAAAAGGAACAGACTCCCATAAAACTTAAGATTTTGGTAAGGCTGAATGTGCCATGCTACTTTGCCAAGAAAATGCTAAATGTCCATGTAAATTCTTACAATCTGATATCACTTACACAAAAATTCATAAAATGCTCTATATTTCATGTCAAAGAAATGTGACCATAACAAGTAGACCCTTCTTTTTCTCTTCACTTAATGTGCTTGGCAGTGGAAGCTGGTGCACATTTCCTAAGGATGGCAGATCATTGAAGTTCTGTCCCTTTTTTAACACAGAGAACTCAGTCCAGTCTGCTTCATCACAATGAGTTTTCATTAGAAGCTTTCCTTTCTTGTCTAAAGTGAAGTGTCTTACTGAAGCTTTGATGATCTTTAGTTAGCTGGTGCTAAGATATGTATTAACTAAGGAAGCCAGATCCAAGAAATCACCTTCACCCATGCTGATCACCTACAACAGGGGCGGGCAAATCTTGCACGCGGCTCATGAACATACAGTGCTGCACGTGTGCTGCTCGTGTGCAATCGTCGACCGGGACAGTGGCAACAGCCGGCAGGTTGCGACAGTGTAGTACCAGGCTAAGCTGCAGACGTTGAAGCGAATCAACCACTACGTAGTGAACGTTGTATTTCAAGAACTGTAAAATGCAAAGTGAATCAAGGAAACGGAGAATTGGAGATTTGATATCTTTTAAAAAGGAATGGGAGAATCATTTTTTCTTTGTACAAAAACGTGAAAATTGGAAATGTATAATATGTGACAGTATTCTCACTGGTCAGCGGAAGTTTAATATTGAACACCATTATAATAAATTTCAGTATGTTCCCGTTCTTAGTGCAATAAAAGAGGAAATTCTCAAGCGATTTGGGGATATATCATACTTATCCCAAGGTTTTGAATAGTTCTCGAGACAATCTGCTGTTTCTGTAGATGATATTCATCCCAGTTTGCAAATGGAATTAATAGATCTACAGCGTAATTCTCACCTGAGAGACAAGTTCCTTTTGGCAAGACGTGTAATAGATTTTTATCACAACTTTCCACAGCAAGAGTTTCCTCGTCTCCATCATGAATCCATGAAGATAATGTCAATGTTTGGCTCGACATACGTTTGTGAGAGATTTTTTTCTGTTATGAAAATTAATAAGTCTCGGTTAAGAGCAAACATCAGTTATGAAAATTTACGTAACTGTTTGTGTTTGTCTGTATGTAGAAATTTTGTTCCAGACATTAAACGTATTGTAAACGCCACCTGTGATAATTAAATAAAACGTGTCATAGGTAATAGGTACTTTTTCAAACCATGATTACTTTCAAGCACTCCTACTAACCTTATTCCTTCATTCAATACAGCAGGCTAGGAAACAAAACGCATTACAGAGGAAGAAGCGGAGAGATGGTATGGTGGCGGGGGGAGGGGGGGGGGAGAGAAGCGGGTGGCTAGCCTGCCCCCGTGTGCACGCAGAACATCTGTTAACTGCACATGTGCAAGTGCATCGCACACGTGCAGAATTCCTGCCCGCCCCTGACCTGCAAGGATCTTTTACTCTAGCTGTGGCCACCATATCTCCCAGTTCTTCAGGCGCCATGATTTTAACCTTCTTTTTCCTTTTCTCTATAATACTCAAGTCTTGATCAGAAGGCATGTAACTATGACCAAATACTAAACACTTGATTTCAACACTTTCAAAGATACCTTCTGAAACAAGCAAAATTAAAGCCATCAACATTATACAGTTTTTGTTCTGTCTGATGCAGTTGTCACACCACAAAATGAGTACCTTTTTGTGCATCATCCCATAGCTATAACCTCTAATACACAGGACGGCATTTCATTACCTCCTTGGCCAACTAGGTCCTCATACCACATGCACATGAATAATTTGCCCGAAACAGCTTGTATTCCCAAGTTATAATTTGAGAGTTGTCTTGAGTAAAACATGTTGCTGAGTGTCCATGTAGGTGTAAACAAAACTTTTTGCCAATCTCTGGATACAGTGCATGTTTTACTTAAAGACATCTGTTGTTGTTGTGGTCTTCAGTCCTGAGACTGGTTTGATGCAGCTCTCCATGCTACTCTATCGTGTGCAAGCTTCTTCATCTCCCAGTACCTACTGCAACCTACATCCTTCTGAATCTGCTTGGTGTATTCATCTCTTGGTCTCCCTCTACGATTTTTACCCTCCACACTGCCCTCCAATACTAAACTGGTGATCCCTTGATGCCTCAGAACATGTCCTACCAACCGATCCCTTCTTCTAGTCAAGTTGTGCCACAAACTTCTCTTCTCCCCAATCCTTTCAACACCTGCTCATTAGTTATGTGATCTACCCATCTAATCTTCAGCATTCTTCTGTAGCACCACATTTCAAAAGCTTCTATTCTCTTCTTGTCTGAACTATTTATCGTCCATGTTTCACTTCTATACATGACTACACTCCATACAAATACTTTCAGAAACGACTTCCTGACACTTAAATCTATACTCGATGTTAACAAATTTCTCTTCTTCAGAAACGCTTTCCTTGCCATTGCCAGTCTATATTTTATATCCTCTCTACTTCGACCATCATCAGTTATTTTGCTCCCCAAATAGCAAAACTCCTTCACTACTTTAAGTGTCTCTAATTCCCTCAGCATCACCCGACTTAATTCGACTACATTCCATTATCCTCGTTTTGCTTTTGTTGATGTTCATCTTATACCCTCCTTTCAAGACACTGACCATTCCGCTCAACTGCTCTTCCAAGTCCTTTGCTGTCTCTGATAGAATTACAATGTCATTGGCAAACCTCAAAGTTTTTATTTCTTCTCCATTGATTTTAATACATAATCTGAATTTTTCTTTTGTTTCCTTTACTGCTTGCTCAATATACAGATTGAATAACATCCGGGAGAGGCTACAACCCTGTCTCACTCCCTTCCCAACCACTGATTCCTTTTCATGCCCCTCGACTCTTATAACTGCCATCTGGTTTCTGTACAAATTGTAAATAGCCTTTCGCTCCCTGTATTTTACCCCTGCCACCTTCAGAATTTGAAAGAGAGTGTTCCAGTCAACATTGTCAAAAGTTTTCTCTAAGTCTACAAATGCTAGAAACGTAGGTTTGCCTTTCCTTAATCTTTCTTCTAAGATAAGTCGGAGGGTCAGTATTGCCTCACGTGTTCCAACATTTCTACGGAATCCAAACTGATCTTCCCCGAGGTCAGCTTCCACCAGTTTTTCCATTCGTCTGTAAAGAATTCGCGTTAGTATTTTGCAGCCGTGACTTATTAAACTGATAGTTCAGTAATTTTCACATCTGCCAGCACCTGCTTTCTTTGAGATTGGAATTATTATATTATTCTTGAAGTCTGAGGGTATTTCGCCTGTCTCATACATCTTACTCACCAGATGGTAGGCATCTATGAATTTGTAAAGTCGATTTTCATCAAGTCCTGAGCTTTCTTGGCATTTTCATGATGAATTAACAGTGCAGAATTGGCAGATTCATCAGAGATAATTTTAGTTTGCAAACTCAGCTTATCAAATAGTTCACACGTGCTCTTTCTTGGTTTGCTGAAAGAAACATAACTGAAGAATTTCTTGTAGATGGTAGAATAATATTTGTAAGTCAGTGAGGAAGGCACATGTTTTTCTTTAAAAGACGCATACAACTGGTTTTTATTTAAGTTCAGGCTGAAATATTTCTTTACCCAACTTTCTTCTGCCACAGTGACATTCTTCTCTGGGAAAACTATTAATGTCTGCTTTGATTAGATTCATGTCTTCATCACTGAACTTTTTTTTATAAGCATGAGAAACCTGCAATGTTTCCTCTACAGTTGTCATACATTGTTTCTCCCTTTTCAAGTTTCTCTTCAAGAGTCTGTAGTTGTGGGAAAAAATTCAAAAAAATATTTTAGAAATTTTCACTACATCATTGCACACATCTTCCTGAAGCATTAGGTACTGTGCAATACATGCTGGCTTGGTTCCTGCTCTCTTAGGGCTTATCGTATCTACCGTGATGTCTTCTGTCAACACAAGTTACTTAAAAGCACCCTATTAAGTATATACCCTGTTGCTCTTCAGAGAGTTGGTAGAACTGCACAGCCACAAGCTCTCTGTGTTCATACAATAATGACTTGCAGGGATATCTGCATTTGCACAGCACCTGAAAACAAACCTATATAATATCAAAGAGAATAGTAATAATGAAACTAAAATGGCAATATTCCTCATAGATATTTTATTATGTAATGCAAAATACAGCACAATACCTATGGTCTGAACTGCTTAGGAACAGAAGCTGTCCCTTTCTACGTTGAATATGGGCTTCCATGAATTATCAGCTCCAAGTTTCATTTTTAGTTAAAAAATGGTTTAAATGGCTCTGAGCACTATGGGACTTAACATCTGAGGTCATCAGTCCCCTACAACTTAGAACTACTTAAACCTAACTAACCTATGGACATCACACACATCCATGCCCGAGGCAGGATTCGAACCTGTGATCATAGCAGTCACGCGGTTCCGGACTGAAGCGCCTAGAACCACTCTGCCACCGCGGCCGGCCTCATTTTTAGTTAAAAACCTTTTCTTTTCTTTCCTTTCCTTTATATTATAGCAATTAACAGTATCAATGCAAGTACACAACACTCAAAGTACTACAATGGTATAGCTCACACCAGACACAGGTTACAACAATCACTGCCTTCAGGCACAACAAATTCAGCATTCACCGTGCCGCTGCCATCGAACATCCTTTCTCCTACATCTATTGACATTCTTGTGAACATTATGAAACCTTTGTGGTACTTCAACCTTTTCCATGTTATTTACCTTGGCATATACAACAGTTTCCATGAACAATTTGACACTGCATAAATTTTGACACTTTCAACATTTCTGACTTCCAGGCTTCAATTGTTGCTAGAACATGTACATTAGACAGACGTCTGCTAAACATCACTTTCAGTGAAGAGATTGCAGACCATAAGCTTGCACACAGAATCTGCCCATTTGTGCTGGAATTTTCTTCAGTAACATACAAGGTAGACTCTCCTGGAATTATTGTATATTCTTGGCTGTTGGTCTTTCAGCAGGTTTGGAATAGTCTTGGTGTGTCTGTTGCTGTATCCAGATGACAGATGCACTTCTAATGCTCTAGGCAGGTCTGTGTAAACCAGCCTGTACTGTCCCTAACATACATTTTGCTTTCAGAGACTATTCAATAAATGGATTGAGACTTGTTTACACAAGTGAGGTGGTACATGTTTATGTACATATATAACCTATGTACTTTGCAAGTCTCTGTACAGGAAATGGTGGAGATTACATTGTTCCAATGTTAGTGATTTTTTGTCCTGTCTCGGATAGTAGCCAACAATATAGTACAGTATCGAATATCTTTTGGAAATCCAGGAACACAGAAATTACACATTCATTTATATCTATTGTTTGTATGACACTATGTGTACACAAAGCAAGCTGTGTTTCACTGGGTGGTTTTTCCTGAATCTGTGCTGATTCTCTCAATGAACAGAACTTCATAAACTCTGAACTGAGAGTAGGCTCTAGGATCCTGCAACAGATTAATGCATGTGATACCTGTTTTAATTCTGTGCAGCTGATCTCTTACACTTTCTGTAAATAGGAATGAGCTGTGCTCTTTTACAGTCATGTGGGATTATTTGGAGTTCAAGAGACTACTGATAAATACGATCTTATAAAGGAGCTAATTCTGCAACAGTCTTAACTGTTTTTCAGTACTGGGGATGGTACTATCAATATCTCTCATTTGTGAGTCTGCACAGTGGTCAAACATTGGTACAATAGTATCCTCATGTGTGAATACCTCTTTAAATATGGAATTTAATATTTCTGCTGTTTTCTGTTTCAACAACAGTCAGATTCACAGGAGAATGCATGGAAGATTTGAAACCATTCATTGACTTTACCTATGATCGGAACTTCCTGGTATTAAGAAAGATATTCACCTGGGTCTGATTGTGAACATTACTGTAGGCTTCAAACACAGATACATTGCTTTTAATTTTCTTTATCAGTTTCCCTGCAGTCTTTTTTTATGAGATTGTAGTGCTCTCCAAACAACACAATTATTTAGAATACATCTATGCAGACTGTGGATGTCTTTCAGCTTTAACCACAAAATATTCTCTTAGGTTTCTTGATGGCCTTTCAAGCTTTGGTGACCGCTACTCCTGTAACAGTATCACGATTGCTAATCCCAATCTCACTGGTGACACTGTCTAGAAGATTGTGTCTCTTTTTAACTGGGAATCAGAAATACACTCCTGGAAATTGAAATAAGAACACCGTGAATTCATTGTCCCAGGAAGGGGAAACTTTATTGACACATTCCTGGGGTCAGATACATCACATGATCACACTGACAGAACCACAGGCACATAGACACAGGCAACAGAGCATGCACAATGTCGGCACTAGTACAGTGTATATCCACCTTTCGCAGCAATGCAGGCTGCTATTCTCCCATGGAGACGATCGTAGAGATGCTGGATGTAGTCCTGTGGAACGGCTTGCCATGCCATTTCCACCTGGCGCCTCAGTTGGACCAGCGTTCGTGCTGGACGTGCAGACCGCGTGAGACGACACTTCATCCAGTCCCAAACATGCTCAATGGGGGACAGATCCGGAGATCTTGCTGGCCAGGGTAGTTGACTTACACCTTCTAGAGCACGTTGGGTGGCACGGGATACATGCGGACGTGCATTGTCCTGTTGGAACAGCAAGTTCCCTTGCCGGTCTAGGAATGGTAGAACGATGGGTTCGATGACGGTTTGGGTGTACCGTGCACTATTCAGTGTCCCCTCGACGATCACCAGTGGTGTACGGCCAGTGTAGGAGATCGCTCCCCACACCATGATGCCGTGTGTTGGCCCTGTGTACCTCGGTCGTATGCAGTCCTGATTGTGGCGCTCACCTGCACGGCGCCAAACACGCATACGACCATCATTGGCACCAAGGCAGAAGCGACTCTCATCGCTGAAGACGACACGTCTCCATTCGTCCCACCATTCACGCCTGTCGCGACACCACTGGAGGCGGGCTGCACGATGTTGGGGCGTGAGCGGAAGACGGCCTAACGGTGTGCGGGACCGTAGCCCAGCTTCATGGAGACGGTTGCGAATGGTCCTCGCCGATACCCCAGGAGCAACAGTGTCCCTAATTTGCTGGGAAGTGGCGGTGCGGTCCCCTACGGCACTGCGTAGGATCCTACGGTCTTGGCGTGCATCCGTGCGTCGCTGCGGTCCGGTCCCAGGTCGATGGGCACGTGCACCTTCCGCCGACCACTGGCGACAACATCGATGTACTGTGGAGACCTCACGCCCCACGTGTTGAGCAATTCGGCGGTACGTCCACCCGGCCTCCCGCATGCCCACTATACGCCCTCGCTCAAAGTCCGTCAACTGCACATACGGTTCACGTCCACACTGTCGCGGCATGCTACCAGTGTTAAAGACTGCGATGGAGCTCCGTATGCCACGGCAAATTGGCTGACACTGACGGCGGCGGTGCACAAATGCTGCGCAGCTAGCGCCATTCGACGGCCAACACCGCGGTTCCTGGTGTGTCCGCTGTGCCGTGCGTGTGATCATTGCTTGTACAGCCCTCTCGCAGTGTCCGGAGCAAGTATGGTGGGTCTGACACACCGGTGTCAATGTGTTCTTTTTTCCATTTCCAGGAGTGTATGTCTTTTCGCGTGTGAATTATTAGACTAGTTGTTCGAGGCAATTGTCAGAGTTTTTCAATATTACTTCACAAGACTGATTGTTCTTACTGTTGATAACACGTCAGTGGTTTTCCCCTGTTGATGATAAACAGGTTAAAGTCGCCAACCACTACTACTCCTACTCCTACTACTACTACTACTACTACTACTACTACTACTACTACTGTATGCTCAAGGTATTTCCTTGCTATCTTTAAATGGCTGTATCATATGTGTGAATCAGGTGGTCAGTAAAAACATCCTGTTATTAATTTAAGCCCAAAGAACATCGTTACTGTTGTTCATAGTAGTGCACAGAGGACAAATTCCTTATTAGACTTAATGCTTCTGCTTACTGCTGTAAACATTCATCTTCCTGGGAAGCCTAGCCAATATTTCCAATATATGTTCCATGTATTGTCAAAAATTTCCCTATCTCTACTTTGGGTTTCATGCACCTCTCAGTTAGCATGTGGGATGACTGCTTTCTATGAGAGTTGTGAGTTCTGGGATATTGTTGCGAATACTCTGGTAGTTTAACAGTGAATATTTTGAGATTCTCCTTCCCTACATTTGCTATCTGGCTTATTGAAATAGTGGTTTATGTGATGCTAGTTTTTCTAATGAGGGTCTCAGTAATGTAAAAATGACAAACATATGCATTCCACATTTCCCTGCCACCTGAGTAGCCATGTATAGTAAATATTGCACACCTGGCCAATCCACAGTGACTCTATAGTTCTCCACTGAGCAACATAGGTCAAGGAATCTACTGCTAATCTTGTTGCAGACCCAGCAAAGCCTTGGGTTTAGACCCCCATGCAGCTCACAACTGGCACCCAATTAGTCTTAGGATTAATGCTGGAAATTGATCACTGTGCAGAAGCCTCACAAATGAGGCTAACCTTCACCACCACGTCCACCAGTCTGTGCAAAGAGCTGGAAATTGTCTCAGAATCCAGGTGCCAACATGAGTGAGGATCTGCATGTGATACAACTGGTGCTTTCAACTGTTACTAAGATAAACACTTCCAACTGGCAGACAATTCCTTCCAGAATAACAATGAGTGCACACTTGGTTCATTTCATTGTTGTGATGGTCTTTCCCCAAGAGAGCTCATCACACATCTAACACTGGAACTGACCACCACTAACAGCCTTTCCTTTCCCTATGCAGTTGCCCTAATCATGTCAGAAGTGAAACCACTGCATAAGCAGGAGAGGCAAGACTCAGTAGCTGTCTCATTTTTAAGCTGGAGGCAATGCCTCAAACCATTTGTTAGAGGTATGGAGCTAGCCTCACAAGTGCCAGCTGTATTATGCTATGTGCCTACTGTGAGGGAATGCCTCATGCAGCAGTTTTAAATGTGTTGTGACTCCACAGAATAAAGGTGGTTCAAATGGTTCAAATGGCTCTGAGCACTATGGGACTTAACATCTGTGGTCATCAGTCCCCTAGAACTTAGAACTACTTAAACCTAACTAACCTAAGGACATCACACACATCCATGCCCGAGGCAGGATTCGAACCTGTGACCGTAGCAGTCGCGCGATTCCTGACTGAGCGCTGAGAACCGCTAGACCACCGCAGCCGGCAATAAAGGTGCTTTACCCACGTTGCATATCATGTAATCCCATACCAACTTCAATTACTGAAGTCTATTAAATGAATGAGATTGGAATGCATGCTGTTTGTTGAGATTTTCCACATTTGGAGGATGTGGAACATTTGCCAAAATACGTGCCCCATTGTAGCTGAGTACATCATCAATGGGCTGCATCATTTTATTCTGGCTCTTTTAGGACTGTGTTCAATACTATGACACAGGGATTTCAATGTATACCAGGACAGCAGCCATGTATCTGCAAACAAACTAACTAACTCACTAACTAACTAACCAACCAGATTTGGGTTGAAGCTCTTCTGTCCATGTTTGCTTACAAACAGATTTGTTCTTGGAGAGGGTACACCTTGAGCAAAACATAATTTCTTTTTATTCCCCAGACATATTTTGCTGAAGTTACAGCATCAAAGTGGGTTTTATATTATCTTCTTGTTACAACATGCTGTGGGTTTCCTGGATTTTATGTGATTCAATGTAGGTGTTTTGTTTCAACAAACAACTACAATTAATTACAGAAAATCCAGAATTTGAGGAAAGCAATTTCCTACAAAGCTATGAGTAATTAAGTGTTATTTGACAGACATGCATTCAGTATTAAGATATTTAAGATTTCCAAGTCGCAAGAGGAAAAATCATCATAATAATTACTCTAATGAGAGACATTTTGCTAGGACTGTCAGTGACTGAACTGTCTACGTTAGGGATATTTTTACTAGTAATATGCCATCATTTATAGGCATCTCTAAAATCCAGTTGTCATAAATGACCATCACAACTACAATTCTTAGGTTAACCAAAATTTTACTATACTTTTTGTAAATACATACTGTAAAAAGAAAATAGAAAGTAAATCATTTACGCACCTGTGTTTCACAATTGTCACTGTGGAGTTAGCAAGGCTGCTGCCTAATATGGATGCAGAACGTTCTAGTCCTTCATACACAGTGCCAATGCCTTGCACTGCGCCAGCTGCCACTTCCAGCACTCCCTCCATACGTGCCTTGGCTTCTTCCTCTCCTGACCCAGACACTTTTGTCAGTAACTTCGTTCCTTGTTCACGAACATGTGGTGCGAGGTACCTTCCAAGAGCCACAGTTGCAGTTCCGACTTTGCAAGCTGAGGAGAATGTAAAGGTTTAATCATTACTTTGGTGATAAATTTTAACTTTTGAATATACAGGGCTACTATACATGATTCACTTGTTTTCAAAGTTCTGTATTTTCTAAAGTACTACATGTACAAATATGAGTAAGATTGATGCATGAATAATCAATAGAGCCATAAACTTATCAAGTTTGCATTGTGACCACCAGTTGACTTTTTGAGACCAGTGCCTTGATAAAATGGTGAAAAGCAGGGAAAAAAGTTTCTCGCCCCCAAGCTGATATTCAGTGATGAAGCAACCTTCCATTTATAAGAAAAGGCAAATTACCACAATGTGAGAGTGTGGGGCACTGAAAATCCTTATAAAATTGTGATGTATTTTGCTGAAGTTAAAGTTTTCTGCACAGAGTCACCGATGAATCTGTATGGGTGACTTTTGTAATGTGAAAAGACTGTGAGGGGTACCTCTTAACTCAATACGTTGCAGTTAATAGTTGCTTCCACAACTGACTGCTCAGTCCAAGAATTTCATCCTCCAACAAGGCAGGGCACCCCCCTCCCCCTCCCTCACCTTCCAACAATACAGGGACCCCCCCCCCCCCTCCCCAATTGGAGTATTGATGTTCATCACCTCCTAAACAACAAATTTATGCCCCACTGGTTTGCACTCAGTAGTGAAAATGATGTGGCTCTGTTCCCTTCCACCCCCCCCCCTCCCCCCCTGCCCTCCAGGTCCCCTGACCTAGAGCCTTGTGACTTTTCCCTTTGGGGGTACATTAAGAGCTGTTTTCACGTACCCCCACTGTCAAGATCACTGGAACACCTCAGAAAACACCTCAAGACTGTTGTGATGATTACTCACAGGACAATGCTATACAAGATAAGGAATGAACCCGATTACCTCTTGGACATGCATCAATTGACCACAGGCAATTACAGAACATTTGTAAAGTGCAAAATGCAACCTTGGTGAGTTTACAGTTCTGCTTACATATCGATCATATTTGTACGTGTAATACTCTGGACAATATAGAGCTTTGAAAATGAATGAACATAAAGTGTGCCCCTCCTATGAGTTGTCAGGTGCATTTTCTCTAGTGTTACAGCAGATATTTGGAATTTCCCTTTTGCAATGTGTTACTGGAGTTATTCCAAACAAATACTCCTCATCATGTCTTTCATGTCGATGGAAGGCATTGGATTGTTTCCTGTTACAAATAAAATTATTTTTAAACAGAATTTTAAGTGCATATTTGACATAGTGCTCCCAAATTAGTCAAGTGTGATACTTGGTTAATCGATATACAAGGGTTCCATTTCTATTTCTATCTGCGGCAGCCCTATGATCGCAATTCCAAGCACGCACAGCAGTTACTCTGACTCAAGTAGAAGACATGTACACCATTTTCAGATCACTGCTGCCAGACGCATGCTTTGTAGCGCTTCTTTATAATGTCAGCTGTAATTGAAAATGCTGTCGCATGTGAAATCAGATCTGCGATTCGTTTTCTAAATTCAAAGAAAGTTAAACCAAAGGAAATTAATTTGCAAATCTGTAAGGTTTACAGACAAAATGCTATGAGTGATTCAATTGTTAGAAGGTGGGTCAGACTGTTCAATGAAGGACGTGATCATGTGCACGATGAAGAACGAAGTGGACGTCCATCTGTGGTTACTGATGAATTGGTTCACACAACTGGAGAGAAGATAAGATATAACCGTAAGTTTACACTTAGTGCCCTTGCTACGGAAGTTCCGCAATTCTCACAATCACTAATTCATGAAACTGTTACTGAAAAAGTGAAATTTTGAAAACTTTGCTCACATTGGGTACTCAAAATTCTTACTGAACACCACAAAAGACAATGGATGCACAGTGCACTTCAGTTTTTAACACACTATAATGAAGAAGGCGATGGTTTTCTTTCTCAGATAGACATGGAGGATGAAACTTCGGTATCGTACGACACCCCTGAAACAAATGGCAATCAATGGAATGGAGGCAAACTTCATCCCTAACAAACCTAAGCAAATCTTGTCACCTTGGAAAGTCAAGTGCACCGTTTTTTGGGACAGAAAAGGCATTTTGCTGATTGATTTCTTACCATGAGGCCAAACAATGAATGCATATGGTTACTGAAAGACCATTAAGAAATTGTGCTGTGCAATACAGAACAAGCGCCGAGGATTACTGTCAAAAGGCGTTGTTTTTTTCCATGATAATGTCCGACCTCACACGGCGAATGTGACCAAACAACTATTATGGGAATTCCACTGGGACACATTTGATCATCCTCTGTACAGCCCGGACCTCGTTCATAGCGACTTTCATCTCTTCTCTAAAATCTGACCTTGGTGGTCAACACTTCAATGATGATAACGAGCTGAAAGAATATGTTACCACATGTTTGAAAACACAGGTGGCAACCTTCTATGAAGAAGGCATACAAAAACTTGTGCCACATTATGACAAGTGCCTACAAAATTTCGGAAGCTATGTACAAAAGTAGTTTAATGGTTGTAGATTTTTGTACAATAAATATTTTTTCTGTATCTGTGCACATTTGTTTTATATAACCAAACGGAACTTACTTTGTGGACGTACCTCGTATATTAACAGGGACAGTAAAACATGAAGATAACCAGTACTGCAGCAGCAGCAGCAGCAGCAGCATCGCCCTAGCCGTGATGATTGCATCATGGCTCAGTTGCTCCTGGAGTGTTTTAATGTCACTGTTAGTACTTGCTGATGACACTAATGTCACTGTTAGTACTTGCTGATGACACTAATGTCACTGTTAGTACTTGCTGATGACACTAATGTCACTGTTAGTACTTGCTGATGACACTAATGTCACTGTTAGTACTTGCTGATGACACAAATATCACTCTAGAGTGATTTGGGACTACTCCATCAAATGGCATTTGAAGTTACACTTACAAATAATTTTGTTTGTAATGGGGAAACAAACCAACACTTTCCATGGACACTGGGAATTGCATCAAAACACAAGAGAAAATGCACCTGACAACTCTTAGGAGGGACACCCTTTAACAGAGAATATGAACAAATTCAAAAGAATGAAAAAAGGAGTCAACATATTTGCAAAAAGAAAACACTAATGAAGTGTACTCAAAATTAATACAAGGCTTCAGGAAGGCATCGATGACACTTCATTAGGTTGGGTACAGAACAAAGAAATAATTTACTATCAATATACAAACCACTACAAGTGTCGAAAAATTGCTTCAGTGTTTCAGTGAATGAAGGGTAGGTAAGTTTGAAATAAACAAAGTAAAGGAAGCTGTGACATTCTTTTATACATTATGTGTTGAGTCGACAACCTTACAACACTTCTAAACAGATAACACAAAAATTCAAAAACAAGAAAGGAGTACCAAAATTACCTTCAGAATAAGTAAAGGGTACAAAACATCTTTGGATTATAATTTGTACCACACACTTTCTGCAAAACATTTATTGCAATATGTATAATCAACAACTTCAAATTGAAGTATGATCATCATTAAACTAAAAAATGTTCAATATTTACATCTGTTTATTACAGTCTTATTAAAAAGTATTATGTATACAAAATAAAATACTCCAAGAACAAAGCAAAAATAATTTGGACTATTTCTAAAAACAGTAAGAAACATCAACTTCCAAAGTACAATACATAAAGAGATTATAAAATTAATCATAAGACTAAAAAGTATTAACAGGGAAATTAAAATGTTATGGAATTTATGATTTCCTCTTGTGTGTCTTACCTTTACAACAGAAAATAGAGAGTTTCATTAACACACTGTCACAGTGATGAAACAGACTGGAGAACACAATGTGTGGTGTGCCACAAGTTTCAATTCTGCGTCCACTTTTGTTCTTAATCTACAAAAATAATTTCCAGTGACTCTAAAAGAAGGCTCAAAGAGCAAAACTCAAGTTTAGCAGACATAGCCCAAATGATAGCTGAATAAGCCTACAAATGACTCAGAGAAAATAGTTTATAATCTTACAGAGGCAATTTCAGATAGGGAAAAAGGATCTGCTCACATCAGAAACAGACATTATTGGCCATTCACTAAATGAAACATTGGATGTAAAATTCCTTTGTGTCCAGCTAGAAAGTTAAAATAATGTCAACAAAATGATAAAATAGCTTGTTTTGCTTCCACTGAGTCAACCTAAAGGAAAGGGTGCTTGTTTATTTTGCACATTTTCACTCCCTGTTGTCTTATGGAACTATAATTTGGAGTAACGCACCCAACATAAATAAATCTGTTATAGAGCAAGAGAGAGAACTATTAATACTGTGTAAAGTAAATAACCACACCTCTCACAGAGACCTCTTTAAGGATCTTTGAATGATTACTTTTCCTTCCCAGTAGGCCCTATATTTACGCCTTGATGATTTTGTTGCTGAAAACAGAAATCAATCTGATCTTAAATGTGACTTCTACAGTACGAGAGACAAAAAATATTTTCATATGAATTATGTCTCCTCCTTTAGGGTTTGGATTGGTGTTACGCACTCCTCTGCACATGTCTTGATCAAATGCCCACACAAAGCAAGAAACAGAGGACGTCTATCAATTCCAAAGCAGTTTAAAAACATTTCATTACCAGTCCTACAAATTATGTGATAATCTAGATTTAAGAACTGGAAATACTTATTAACTGGACAGATTTTTCAAAGTTGGTGTTTTCCTGGTAATTAAGTTGCAGATATTTAATTGACATAAGCACAAATTGTGTCTCATAGAATCTACATCAATTACCAGTTATGATAGAAGATACACCAACAAAAATTAACATTTCACACTGAAAGCACAATTATTAAGCATATTTTAAATTACAGGCAGAGCTGAACTGATTACCTCAGCAGAAAGTGCTCCTATCTGTACATACAATGTACAAGTAAATCCCAAAACCTTCTATATGAGGTGGAATCCAAAATTTTCTGGACTGGTGCTGCCATCTGGAAAGTAAGAGTAGTAGATCTTTGTGCCACTAGGTGGCAAGAGCTGCATATCTGATGAGTCAGTGTGTGGAGTGGCATCCAGCTGGGAGGACGTGCTGCGTGTCCACAGTGATTTTTGTAACACTATGTGTCTGGTGTGTGGCGATTTTACGATGGATTCGCGGACAGAGCAGCGTGTGTATCAAATTCTGTGCGAATCTTGGGAAAAGTGCTACGGAGACCCTTGCAATGATTCAACAAGAGTTTGAGGGATAGAGCATGACCGTACGTATGTGTTTGAGTGGCATGCACGGTTCAGGGCCGGCCGTACAGACGTCGAAGATGATGCTCACACTGGAAGGCCCGTTGCCAAACTTCAACAACTGGTTCATGAGGATCGGCGTCGAACCATTCAAGACCTTGCGTATGAAATGGGTATTGGTTATGGGACATGTCAACAAATGTTGACTGATGAATTGGGCATGCATCGTGTCACCGCAAAATTTGTGCCGAGGATCTTGACTGCCGATCAGAAGGCACAGAATATTGAGGTGTGCACAGACCTTCATCAGATCTCATCTGATGATCCAACCTTCTTGTCACAGGTTACAACTGGTGACGAGAGCTGGATTTACGGTTATGACCCATAGACAAAGCAACAATTGTCCCAGTGGAAGAGCCCAGGCTCTCCAAGAGCCAAAAAAGCGAGACAGGTAAAGAGCAAGAAGAACATGACCATCGTTTTCTTTGATAACAAGGGAATTGTGTACAAAGAATTTGTCCCACCCAACCAAACAGAGACTTTCGTGTGCTACTGTGACGTTTTGCAATGGCTCTGTGAAAACGTGCGGTGATGACAGCTCTGACTTTGGCATCAAGGGTACTGGATGCTGGGAACTGGCTGCTGCATCATGACAACGCACCCTGTTACACGCCCTTGTTCACCAGGATCTTATTGGCAAAAAACAACATGGTGATTGTACCCCACCCACCGTACTCGGCAGATTTGGCACCTTGCGACTTCGCACTATTTCCAAAACTAAAACTCAAGTTGAAAGGCCATAGGATCGACACTCTAGAGAGGATGGAAGAAGCATTGCTGGCGGTGATAAACACCCTCAAAGAACAGGACTTCCAGAAAACGTTTGACCAGTGGCAGAAGCACTGGGACCGGTGTGTACGTGCGGATGGGAACTACTTCGAGGGCGATGGTGACCATTAGTCCAAAGGTAAGGTTTTCAACAGATGGCAGCACCAGTCCTGAAAATTTTGCATAGCACCTTGTAAACCAACCTTTCACACATGTGTAAACGTTCACACCATAGCCTGATTACAATTACTTGATAGTTGACATGCACTCAACATTAGGTCCAGACCATTCACCATTGCCAAACTGGCACAAGTGGCCAGTTCACTTCCAGTTCCTTGTCCGGCATTCTTTCTTGATGAGTTTGGATCCTAAATCATTGGCATGCCAACACATTTCATACACAGCAGCAACCAAGCGCTACTGGGTACTTCCACGTAAGACACGATTCAGTGTCTCATATACAGTTACCATAATGACATTTGCCTTACATTAGATAAGCTTCACACGACATTACAAGAAGCCAAATTTTTGAAGTCTGCAATTCATTGTTGTGATTGGACCACCACAGTCATAAATATAAATACTACACCTAGTGTTGTGTCTTAGTGCAATTGTTAGCCTATTATAAACTTGATGTGCAGAAGGTTGTAGGTCTGAATCTCATCAAATGTAGTGATTTTTTTTTTTAATTTCTGAATTTAATGAAAAGAGCTTGATTATTTTTTTATTCAATTAACTGGTTGTTGGCCTGCAGTCAGTCTTTCCTTCTCATCCCGTCTGGTAAGTTTCCCCTTACCTGGGGTTCTATGGTGACTTTTCTGAACTCTACCCCTTTTCCTAAACCTCACCAGTCCTTTTCCTTCACCCCTCTTCCTTTCCCTTCAACACTTCTGCCAGATGGAGGAGCCATTGGCTTCAAAAGTTTGCAGACTTTAATACCTTTACACGTGTGTTCTCCAACTGCTTTGGTGAGCATATTTTTTATCTATTCAGTTACTTTATGTTTTCAAAAATGGGTTATTTTCATGGATGTATTAGCCTGCATGGTCATAATTGCTTCTTATGTAACCATCTTATCAGTCTCTCTTGTCATCAATCTTGTTCAAACTGTCATCTGTTTTCTACCTTATGTGCTATCTTGTCCCTACATCTTTTCTAGTACCAATTTCCATGCATATAGTGCGAGCTAACACCCCAAAGATGTTCGGACTCACAAGCGGTTCCTCTCCGTTGAAATGTCTTGACTCAAACTCGTCTGGGGGCTGAACTACACGTGTCGCATTACACCCCCTCAATTAGACACTTGTGACCTTTGGTTAAATTGTCTGGCTGATGGCAAGTTTGCGAAATACAAAGTTAACACAACATATAATAACAGTAATAATAACAATAATAATAATAATAATAATAATAATGGGAACTAAATTAATGACCCATAAATGATGTAGGCCACACAGTTGCGAATTTGTTAGAATAATGTTTATTCAGAAAGCAAACTAATAGCAAAAGCGGTCGTATTTAGAGTTACTGTTACACTCGAGCGCATATCCATTGACACAGTTCGATCATTCACAATCTCATCGTGAATTACAAGTTTGGTACCCCACCCCATTAACTATGCAAAAAGTTAGAGTTCACACCAGGCATGTGGCTGCTCACTGCTCAGAGACTAAGTCTCACGATACCACACAACGTGAAATATTCTAAGTCGTTTCTCTTCTTAGCTATCTAAAGACCGACTGTACGCTTTCGCGTCTCCATCCAAATTGTACCCCTTGGTGTCTCCAGCAAAACTGTCCGCTTTCGCATCTGCACCAGCACTGTCCTCGGTCCATCCACGGCTGCATTTCCCACGCACCGAGTATCCTCGCTCACCTGACTAGAGCAGTTCCCTGAATCTGTCTATCTGATTGGCTACAGTTTATTCTACATTATTTTACATTTTAACATATTTAAATAATCAAAGCTTGACCACTTTCACATTCTAAATAACGTAACAATAATATCCATTACATAATAAATGTTAAATTCTTTTACATAAAACCAATACAATTTCCTTCTTAGCTTTAAATGCCACGGCCAGTAGCCTTGCACCAATGTGCTTTCTATAAATAAATAACAAAAGTAACTATTATGCACTAAACTTTACAACAAATATTCTGTAACCTAATAATTCAATAAGGTGTCATGCTGTCATTGTTCAATGTGTTTTGTGTGGAGGAAATGATGATCTGACGCTTAACTGAAAATACTGATAATTCAAATTTACTATATCTTTTAAACAAATGAAGTTACTGAGTTGATATTTACAACATTCATCAATTTAATGATGTGCTTCTATACCAAATGTCGATCTTCAAGATCTTAGATTTTAGCATTCAGGTCTTTGTTATAAAACTTGTGAATTTCACTTTAACAGTAAATCCTAAACTATTATAGATATGATCAATATTCAAGTTTTATTGGGATCACCATGAAAATTTATGGAGGATGGCACACTACAGCACTTACGTCTCAATAGACAATAGACGCCTGTGAGTTTCCCCATCTCGTGGTGAATCTGCGCCCTTGGTGGCACGCGGTCCTGGATGACAGGGTTCATTTCACAATTCCTGTAGGCTGACTCTTTCGGCCATATATTTAAATGAGAGCCCAATGCTCGTTAACTCACAATAGGCAGATCCACTTATTTATGAATTTGCATGGAAAAAATTATTTGCAGTTCACTACACTGCAAGGCCTTCTCCCAATTGTCTTTTGTTGGTTTACTTGTAAATTTGAGAGCTATTTTATTTCCCATTGTCCAATTACCTTGCTTATACATAATTCTTTCATGTTTCTGTGCATTTATCACCAAACCACTCTGATTGACTTTTACTGCCATCTACTACATTATGTTATCTGCCAAACACAACTGATTACATTTCCTCCAATGACTCCATCTTTCTGTTTCCCTAGTTTTTAAAATTTTGTCTGTTTTCATGACATTCCCAACCAATCTTTTTTTCCATTCATATTTTTGTATCATAGGGCCACTTTTCTGGTGAGAAATTATCACCCACTAATCACTTCTCATTAGTCCTAGTCT
Organism: Schistocerca nitens; assembly: GCF_023898315.1. Taxonomy (NCBI): domain Eukaryota; kingdom Metazoa; phylum Arthropoda; class Insecta; order Orthoptera; family Acrididae; genus Schistocerca; species Schistocerca nitens. The sequence goes on along the minus strand of NC_064617.1, from coordinate 701,917,837 downwards.
GTTCTCATGATTTTTGTATGAATTTTTCCAATTTTCCCATCTTTTCCTTTCTTTTCTTCCAATTTTCTATCTTTTTCCACTCTCCACTTCTGTGGTTTGACACTCCCACCATCTGTAACACTCCTAAGCCTCTTCTCTTGCCATGATGAATCCCATCAAATATTACATCTGTTCCTTTTGAAAACATGCTTTTGCACTATCAAAACTAAGGTCCCACATTCTGTTTCTTGAAACCTGCTTGTCCCTAGAGTTACTCCCAAAGGTCTAACATTGAAAGTCCCTGTTTCTGGATGCAATCCTGCTCTACACCAGCCTATTTACAGTTTAAAATACAGCAAACTCTAGCTAAATCTGGCTAATCTGTGACCTACATGCCTCTTCTCTGAAGTCCCAACAATCAGTTTTTCTTTCTCATCCCATCCAGTGACTTTTCCAAACGCTACCCCTTTTCTTATACTTCACCAATCCTTTTCCTTCACCCCTCTTCCTACCCCTTCAACACTTCTGCCACAAGAAGGAGTCACTGGGTCCAAAAGCTTGCAAACATCAATACTTTTACATTTGTATTCTCTTGATGCCACTTGGTGAGTAGATTTTTTAGCTATCAAATTACATTATATTTTCAAAAACTGATTATTTTTGTTGCTATAATAGGGAGTGTTGTTCATGCCTTGTGTGTGAAGATGTACCCCCTTTGGCCATCAACAAAAGTTCCATCATTGTAAAGACAATCCAACTCTAGAATTACTTCATGATCAAACAAAAAACTCATCTTAGACAGATGCGTCACTTACATGTTTCGGCCAGAATGACAGATCTAGACAAAGTTGTTGGCATGGGACACTACAAGGGAGAGAGAGTGAGAATGATTGAGAGAGAGGCGTCAGACACGTCGTATAGTTCAGAGAGGATGGATTGAAGATGGGCTACAGCAGGACACAGATCAAGGGTGTTTTGTAGATGCTATGCATGTCCTTTTATTTGTGAAGAGAATATAATGGTTTGAATATACACGGACAGCACAGTTAAGTACTAGTTGGAGCCATCAAACCTGTGAGGGTGATATGCACACCTCTCAAGTGGTGTTAAGGCACCTGTGAACGGCACCACCTCCACGCTCACTTCCTAAGCCAGCCTGGTGAGTAAAGGCTTTAGGTTTTGTTGTAGTATCCACTCTCTCTTTTTTAAAACAAAATGTGAAAATGTGGTTGGCACCCATTGTGTTGTCAGATAGCTTTTGATATAAGGATATGTCCAATTTCAATTTATCAAACAATGGAAACTCAAGGTTGGAATATCAACAATCAAGAGAAAAGAGAGATTGCTACTTATCCTAAAGATGACACATTCAATTGCAGAGAGGCACAACTAAAAGACAAGTACATGTAAGCTTTCGGGCAAAGCCGTCATCCGGAAAGATAAAAGAAAAAAACACACACACACATATTCATTTACATAAGCAAGCACATTTCATGCACACATGACCATCATCTCTGGTACCTAAGTCCAGAATGCAACTGTCATATAGAACAGAAGCAGTGATCTGGACGGGTCATGGAACCAGAAGGGATAGCAGTGTACAGTTGGGAGGGGAGAGAAGAGCACTGTCTGGCGGAGTGTGCAACCGTGGTGTCGGCAGGCTGCAGGGTAGGGAGGTTGCAACAGAGTGGGGAAGGGGGGGGGGGATGAAAAGGGAGAGGAGTGAGGAAAGGGAATGTCAGGCAGGTGTGTTGGCCGGAGGTGGAACACACAAGGTATGAGAAGAGAATAGGAAGGAGGTGATAAGACAGAGAGGGTGAAACCATTTGGTGGAGTGCGTGGGGATGGTAGGTTGTCATAGTTTGAGACTGGGATAATTTCAAAAGCGAAGAATTTGTTGTACGGGAAACTCCCATCTGTGCAGTCAGAAAAGCTTGTGGTGGTAAAGGAGAGGATCCAGATGGCTCGAGTAGTGAAGCAACCATTGAAATCAAGCGTGTTACGTTCAGCAGCATGTTGTACCGTACCAGTGTCTACTTACTTTGCTCATTGCAACAGTCTGGCAATGATGTTCATCTTGCTGGACAGCTGGTTAGTGGTCATACCAATATGAAACACTGTGCAATGATTGCAGCAGAGCTGGTATATATCCCTGCTAACTACATCACATTTCCAAAATTGAATCCCTGCTCTCCAGCACCTAAAGGAGCATTCCAGACACCACCTCCGTACGTTATCCAACCTGCTGACATCCTACTGCCTCCTCGTAGTGCCACTATGCAACCTCTATTCTACCCAGGATGTTCCTCTTTGTCACCTCTCATAGCTTAGCTGACATTTTCAACTTACCAGATCCTAAAAAACTCCCTATCAACACTTGACCAAATCCACGGCCAAAATATTCCCGGACCAATGTAGTTAACCTTCACTCCACAGAAGCTTCAGTCCTATCCCAGGGCCCCACCTTTAGCCCTACACATAAATTTAACCATGCTGAACTTGTCAAAGACATACTTTCCTTCACCCAATCCCTGCACTGGAAACACTTCTTTGTGAGCAGTGCCTCCAACCAATGCCAACCCAATCCCAACATTGATCTCTGCCTTTCCTGGTTCATACCACCATCCAACCACGATCCCCCCCCCCCCTCCACTCCGCCGCAACTAACCATCCACTGGTCACCTTCCAGGAATTCCTTACATCCAATTTGGCCTCACCATCCTTCCCCCCACGTCCAAGACAGTCATACATAACCTCAAAACAAATACTGATCTAATCATCCTACGTGCAGACAAAGGTTCCACCACTGGTGTTATGAATCACAATAACTATCTGGCGAAAAGCCTCTGCCAGTTATCTGACTCCTCCACCTATAAACTCCTCCACAGTGATCCCATCCAGAAGTCCAAAATAGTCTCCATCTGTACTTAGTCTTAGGCCCTTCCCAGAACCTCTCTCCTGAATCCACTGAATTCCTCACCCATATGATGCCCCATACATCCACCTTCTACATGCTTCCACAAACCCAACGATCCTGGACACCTTTTTGTAGCTCATTATGTACCCCTAATGAAAGCACCTCAGACCTCATTAACCAACACATCCGACCAAATGCCCGTCTGTGTCAAAGATACCAACCATTCCATTCACAAACTCTCCATCAAGAATACCCTTTCAGCTAGTGAATCCCTACTCACCACTACTGATGCCAATTCCTTATACACCAACATCCCTTATCCCAATGGCCCTGTCACTGTTGAACACTATACTTTTCCCAACATCCTTCAGACTCCAAACCCACTACCTCATTTCTCATATACATCACTGACATTATCCTAACACACAACAAATTCTACTTTGAAGGGAAGTAAAGAAATCCATGGCACAGCCATGGCCATCCACATGGCACTTTCCTATGCCAACCTGTTTATGGGCTATCTAGAGGAAACCTTCCTAGCCTTCTAAAATCCCAAACCCCTGGTCTGGTTCAGCTTCATCGATGATATCTTCACAATCTGAACTCATGGCCAACACAATCTACCTTAATTCCTTCACAACCCCATATCTTCTCTCCCATTCAGTTCACCTGGTCCTCCAATTGCGGGGTCGGGGGGTCGAACCCAGGGCTCCAGATGGCAGAGCTGAAGCACCCACCATGCTGTATTTTGTCAGGAGGCTGAGCAAGTTCAAGACCGTCAAGGGGCAGTGCAGAGTGATACAGCAGTATTCGGTAACATTGCTTTATTCAGCTAATTTACAGTACTCGATGGTGAAGCATAGTGTCAACATGCTGGCCGCTGATGTCCTGCGAGTACAGCCAGCTCAACAGACTCCTGGTATGCCGATGCCGCTGCTGTCATCATCAAGGTCGCCCGCCGATGGAAGTTGGCTGCCGCTCTCCCGGTCGCCGTCCGCCGATGCGTTGTGACTTGCGCCGTGCTGCTGCCCACAATTCCGGAGACTGCTGCAGACGCTGGTCCTCGCCGCCCTCCGCCCCATTTGGCCTGCTCTGTATGACCATGGGACGAAGGTGGATGCCTTCGGGCCGCCGCTGCTACCAGGACAGGACCAAACTCGAACCCACACCCTCCTCGATGCTGTGCCGCAACTTGCCACTAGTGGTGCTTGCCCGGACCCCGGTATGCCAGGTGGGAAGCGAACGTGGCCCATAGACTGGAGTGGAACCAAGCCCATCCTGGACCCACTGCAGACCACTGTCACTGCCCTCTTTCAGGCAGACTGTGCGATCTCCAAGTTCCAAGCTGCCGTTCTGTCCCACCCCAGTGTTGTGTGCCCGGAAGCGGAATATAGCCAGAACAAGAACATAGAAACAAAGCACAAGTTTATGCCGAATACTTATAACATTGCTGCCAGACTGGCCCCCATAAGCGTGGACCAGCACAGGTCCGTCCCGACGCTCGACTGACCTGGCACACCATGTCAAGCTAAAATTGCCCGTCTATTTATATTGGTTTCTCCCTTGCTTCTGATGTAGTGTCAGAGAGAGACAGAAACTATGGCAGGGATAAATTCCCACATGTCAACCATTTACAAATCGCCACTCCTGGCTCTGGCCTAGTGCCCAGCCTCATACATCACAATAACTCAAAGCAATGCTGCAGTTTCCTGCTTCATTGCTCCACTCAAAACAAATTGTGTGTGCAATACCACCGTCGCAGATCCGCGCCCACGAGTGCCATGTTTATCTTGTCTGGCCTCCTGGCTGTCGTCTGTTACCACACTCTGCCAGCGGCCCTAGATTTCATTGCCCAACCCCGCCTTCATTGAATTTTGATAAAATTTTCCTTTCCCTCAACTAGGACTGACACTAGCGCAGCACACCTCCCTCCTTTCTACAAGACTCGCCCCGAATTGAGATAAAACAGACTTGGCCTGTGGCCGCATAAACATACCTTGTTCACAAAACTTACATTCTACAGACTAAAAGTAATGAGAATATCAAAACATTAACTCTACACCTATACACTGTTTAAACTGGTTACCCTTGCCATAGGCAACTGATGTATTGGCACCTCCTCCACTGGTGTATGTTTCCACATTCTCCACAAAGCTATACTCAAGAAAAATAGAAAAACGGCACACCCTGTGGCTGAAATGCTCACTGTCATTATCCTGTTGCTCCGATGCTGTTGTACCATTTGAACGTGTTCCAATACTTCATTAACTGTCATAGATCCCTCCTGTGCATTAATAAATGAATACATTTCCAAAAACTCTGGGTTAATGTGGAGGTCAAATATGTCAGATTCTGCACTGGTAATATCTCTAGAACCCCTTCCAGATAAAACAAAGTTCCCTGTGACAAAGTTAAAGCTGTTTCACCCATACGTGATGCTGGAAGACGGAAATCCTCCCCCACAATCTCACAAACCATACCTTTTATAATTATTCCACTCTCCCGGAGTTGCAACCTCCTTATTTTATCCGCTCTCTGATTGGTATAACAAGTGACTGTCACCCATATCGGCATAAATACCGAATATTACCAATGCCTCCCTCCCTTCTGGTAGTAGGAATGTGTTGATAACACCTCTTTCTCACAATCTGAGCCATTCGTAATCCCCAGGAACAATCCAACTTTGCATGTACTACTATCTGAAAAAACTGGTCAATTAGGGCAAATCATCACTCGTCCTTGCATACAATGCTCCAACTCCGACAATGGTAGTACCCCATGAGCTTCCCTGTTTGCCAAAATAAAATGTACGTCTAGCGTCCTAATCTGCACCCATTTATTGATCTCCTTCCATTTCACTGGGTATGGGTGAATCATGTAACACTCATAACGTGAGTCAACTCCGACTCGCACAAACAAAAAAATGGCTGACATCGAAATAAGGGTCCAAGGAATAGAAAAGCAACTGGAATCACTCAACAGAGGAAAGTCCACTGGACCTGACAGGATACCAATTCGATTGTACACAGAGTACACGAAAGAACCTGCCCACATTCTAACAGCCGTGTACCGCAAGTCTCTAGAGGAACGGAAGGTTCCAAGTGATTGGAAAAGAGCACAGGTAGTCCCAGTTTTCAAGAAGGGTCATCGAGCAGATAAGCAAAACTATAGGCCTATATCTCTGACATCAATCTGTTGTAGAATTTTAGAACATGTTTTTTTGCTCGCGTATCATGTCATTTCTGGAAACCCAGAATCTACTCTGCAGGAATCAACATGGATTCCAGTATCAGCAATCTTGTGAGACCCAATTCGTTTTATTTGTTCATGAGACCCAAAAAATATTAGATACAGGCTCCCAGGTAGATGCCATTTTCCTTGACTTCCGGAAGGCGTTCGATACAGTTCTGCACTGTTGCCTGATAAACAAACAAAGTAAGAGCCTATGGAATATCAGACCAGCTGTGTGGCTGGATTGAAGAGTTTTTAGCAAACGGAACACAGCATGTTATTCTCAATGGAGAGATGTCTACAGACGTTAAAGTAACCTCTGGCATGCCACAGGGGAGTGTTATGGGACCATTGCTTTTCACAATATATACAAATGACTTAATAGATAGTGTCGGAAGTTCCATGCGGCTTTTCGCGGATGATGCTGTAGTATACAGAGAAGTTGCAGCATTAGAGAATTGCAGCAAAATGCAGGAAGATCTGCAGCGGATAGGCACTTGGTGCAGGCAGTGGCAACTGACCCTTAACATAGACAAATGTAATGTATTGCGAATACATAGAAAGAAGGATCCTTTATTGTATGATTATATGATAGCGGAACAAACACTGGTAGCAGTTACTTCTGTAAAATATCTGGGAGTATGCGTACGAAACGATTTGAAGTGGAATGATCATATAAAATTAATTGTTGGTAAGACAGGTGCCAGGTTGAGATTCATTGGGAGAGTCCTTAGAAAATTTAGTCGATCAACAAATGAGGTGGCTTACAAAACAATCGTTCGACCTATACTTGAGTATTGCTCATCAGTACGGAATCCGTACCAGGTCGGGTTGACAGAGGAGATAGAGGAGATCCAAAGAAGAGCGGTGTGTTTCGTCACAGGGTTATCTGGTAAGCGTGATAGGGTTACGGAGATGTTTAGCAAACTCAAGTGGCAGACTCTGTAAGAGAGGCGCTCTGCATCGCGGTGTAGCTTGCTGTCCAGGTTTCGAGAGGGTGCGTTTCTGGATGAGGTATCAAATATATTGCTTCCCCCTACTTATACCTCCCGAGGAGATCACAAATGTAAAATTAGAGAGATTCGAGCACACACGGAGACTTTCCAACAGTCATTCTTCCCGCAAACCATATGCGACTGGAACAGGAAAGGGAAGTAATGACAGTGGCACATAAAGTGCCCTTCGCCACACACCGTTGGGCGACTTGCAGATTATAAATGTAGATGTAGATGTACTGGAAAACTGACATCGATGTAAACTCGTGTCCCATCCGTCCTCACCTGTACCAATGACACATGAAAGAATATTTGTATAGTGGCCCGTGTTACCTCCACTACATGTTCTATATCTGGTGGGTATTGCCTCTTCGCTAATTGTAATCCTCTAAAAAGATCATCTGGCGAGATTAACACTTGACTAACACTTGAATAAGATGCCCGTTTACCGCATGATATACTGCTTCCTGTAACATCGTAACTTCTGAACATGTGTCAATTAATCAGTCTGCTAATGCCCTGAGCAAACTGGCAATAGCCAACTTACCATCCAATATCTTCAATCATTTCCGCAAAATCTCTAAATCGCTATTTATAATTTCCCATGTATCTCCCATGTATCGAGTCAACTCCTCCGCTAAGGTCCGTCCGAGCTTGGTGTTATTCAAGACCCTCATTTGTAAGCTTGACAAGCGTGTTGCGTGCCACTCTATGGTTCCTCTAAGCTCACTGACCGCTTGCTCCACCCGCATTACCAATTGATTCAGTGCTCGGACATCCTCATCATCATCATCATCATCATCATCATCACATCATCATCATCATCCGCTGTTCCGAACACCATTTTCAGTATCTTTCACCCCGCATTTATCCATCCCCTCTTGCGCCTAGTTACCGCCTGTTACTCTCTCCACTAAACGAGACAATTGTTCCCTAACTTTACTATAAGTCAACTGTAATTCTTGTCCGCCCCAGTAGCTGAGTGGTCAGCGTGACGGATTGCCGTCCTCTGGGCCCGGGTTCGATTCCCGGCTGGGTCGGAGATTTTCTCCGCTCAGGGACTGGGTGTTGTGTCGTGTTCATCATCATTTCATCCCCATCCGGCGTGCAGGTCGCCCAATGTGGCGCCGAATGTAATAAGACCTGCGCTATGGCGGCCGGACCTGCCCCGCGAGGGGCCTCCCGGCCAATGGCGCCAAACGCATTTCCATTTCCAACTGTAATTCTTGATACTCCCCTTGTACTTCTTTTAATATGCGATTCCTTTCCCCTTCGGTATACAATTCCAAAAATGATTCCTGTAATTTTCGTACTTCATTCCTGATCTTTCATAACTCTATTGTTGTTCATAGTGACCACTTATGACTTGTTACTAATATATCTGGCTGCCGTGAATACAGTAACCCTGATTGCAAGGTCTAGATCATTATCCGTTGATGTCCGGCTCCACTGCTGTGACCACAGATCAGCATCCCCATGGCTATCATCCAGCACATCCACATCTGACCCTGCGCGAAGAAAAGGAATGAAACATGCGTGCACCACCTCTTTTCTGCCACAAGTTACTACAACATCACACGACATCCTCAAAAATTCCCGACAGTTCACTTTGCCCCCTATCGACTTCTCTGGGGGGGGGTTAATAGTCTCCCCCATACAATGAGAAAACTAAAACAACAAACAAGAAAAATGCAACTCTTATTGGACCCACCAAAATGCGAGAAAAAGAGAGAGAGAGAGAGAGAGAGAGAGAGAGAGAGAGAGAGAGAAGAAAACACACACACACACACACACACACACACACACACACACACACACACACACGCGCAAAACAAAACAAAAACACAAATTATCGCTTGATACAAAAACACAAAATGTAAACATGCCATACAATATTACACATACAATAATTTACTCCCTCCATGACCGCAACGCATATGGAACGCTATGCATCCGCTGTTGTCCTTCCCCCAGAGACCACCTCCTTCCGCTTGCTTTGCCTAGCCTCTGCAATCGGGTCACTTCCCTGTAATTGAGGTAATCCGTCCACCATTCCTTTAAAAGGCTTTACTCTACTCATGTGGATAATGGATGCTTTTGTTGGCAGCTGCACTTTAACATTTACAGGCGAAGTCATCTCCATGACCTGGTATGGTCCGTGGTACTTCATCAAGAATTTTTTCGTCTTTCCCTTAGGTGTATATGGATTCATGATTAATACCCATTGACCTAGCCTGTACTGTCGTAAAGGTCCCAACCGCTTATTCGGTTCTTCCTGCCTCTCTAATGCTTTTGTACTGGCCTTCTGTACCCTCTTCCAGACTTCCCATATTGTTCATGCAAATTCCCTCACTGCGTTCCCTTTAGCTCCCAATTTTGGACATAGAATGTCAAATGGCGATGTTATTTCTCTTCCATAGGCCACCTCGAACGGTGACATTCCAACCTCCGAATGTATTTTAGTGTTATAACTCGATACCAAATATGGAAGATAACCGTCCCAGTTATCATGGTTTCCATTCACATAATAACTTCGCATTTTTGAAATTGTCCTATGTACTCGTTCGATTCTACCATTCGCCTGTGTATGAAATGGACTGGTACATAATTTTTAATTCTCCATAAACGACACAACTGTGACATTAATTCGAACATGAACTACTTTACCTGATCTGTAATTATGGTATCAGGCACCCCAAACTTCAGTAACCAATTATTGACTAAAGCTTGTGCTACCATACTTGCCTGTTGGTCTGGTATTGCGACCTTGGCTAGAAACCGCGAAAAGTGATCAATTATAGTTAAAATGTAATGATTCTTTGCTGGTGTTTTGTTGTATGGCCAGCAAACATCTAGCCCAATAAACTCGAATGTTTTCGAAGCCTCTGGTAACCGCTGCAATGGAATTCTTGTGCATGTCACATCTGCTCACTGCGCACATGGCACACAATTTGCTACATATTGTTCCGCTTCCCTTCTCCGAGTGCGGCATCAAAATCATTCTGCTACTCGTCTTCCCGTTGCTCAACAACCACCACCACCATGCCCCGAGAGCATATGATCATGGGCCTGCTTTAAAACTTCCTCTCTAAACTCTTTGGTACCACTAGCCGTGGTCCACACCTGGTAACTCTACCACAACAAATTTCCCTCCACAATGAAATGTGGTTGAGTTCTAAAACTCTGGCATTCCTCATCCTCTGCTTGTGCCCTTTGCCATTCCGCAACACTCTTACCCATTACTTCTAATGTGTTTGATTTGCGACTTAATGCATCTGCATTCCCGTGTTTCTTCCATGGCTTATAAATTACATCAAAGTCAAACTCACTCAATTTTAGAGCCCACCATGTTAATTGACTAGAAGGATCCTTGAGTCCCAGTAACCATCTCAACGCTGCATGATCTGTCATGACCTTAAACTTCCTTCCATAAAGGTAACAACGAAAACATATTACTCCATATATCACAGCCAATATCTCCTTTTCCATTGTGGAATAATTCCGCTCTGCCCTATTTAACTGTCTACAAGCATACGCCACCCGATGCTCCTGTCCATTCAGCATTTGCCCCAAAACACATCCTTCTGTGTCATTTGAAGCGTCACATGATAAGATGAAGTCTTCTTCAAAATTTGGATACACCAACACTGGACCAGAGACTAATCTCATCTTTAATTCATCGAAAGCTTCCTGACATTCCTCCGTCTATTGAAATTTAACCCCTTTCTTTAAAAGCTTTGTTAACGGCTCGGCTATTTTAGCAAAATCCTTTACAAATTTACGATAATATGAACATAATCCAACATACAATTGTAATTGCTTCGTTGTATGTGGTGTCGGGAAATTTTGGACTGCCTCTGTTCACCGAGAATTGGTTTGAACCCCTTGCTCACTAATTACATGACCTAAATATTTGACCTGTGTCTGCGCAAAATTACTTTTTTCTAAACTTAATGTTAACCGTGCCGATTGCAATCTTCTAAAGACTTCTCTTAAACACGATACACGTTCCGGTACATCCTTCAAAAATTCTAGAACGTCATCTAGGTAAACCATACAAGTCTTTGGTTTCAATCCCCTTAAAATCCCATCTAATAATCGCTAAAAAGTTGCCGGTGCATTCTTCAACCCGAACAGCATACGTATATACTAATAGTGCCCCCCAAGAACAGTAAAAGCTGTCTCTGTCCTATTCTCTGGCGCTACTTCCAACTGATTGTATCCACTCCGTAAATCTATTGTCATAAAATACTTACATTGTCCCAGATTGTCCAATGTGTCCGTCATATTCGGAATCGGATATGCGTCCGAAATGGTTTCCGCACTCAGAAACCTACAATCACAACAAAACCTATATTTCCTTGTACCATCCACCGACTTCTTAGGTACGAGAACTACACTGCTTGAATATGGACTATCGATATGCTCTATGATTCTATCCCGTAGTAGTTGTTCTATAAACTCCTCTAGTAGCGGTTGCATATGATGTGTTATCCTATATGGTTTCCTAAACACTGGTGTATTTTCCTCCATTGGTATGTGATGCTTCGTAATCAGTGTTGCCGGTAACCTACACTCCATTCCAAATAAATCGCTAAATGTCAATAACAATTCCTCCAATGCAACCCTGTCGTCTACCTGCAAATGCAGTAATTTTCCCCTTAATTGCACTGCACTGACGTTTTGCTTACTGCTCACCTCTAAATTCTTCCTATTGAGGTCATCTTCATCAAAAAACCCCAACGTGGCCAATAACAACCGTTTCGACAAGCAAAATTCCACTCTGCCGAAGTTATCTATACTTACAGGAACTCTATAGTCTCATTCCACATAACTTGTGTAAGCTAAACTCCTCCACACAAAACAGTGCGCGTTATCCAACTCCTCATTACACGAGAGTGGCTCCACCATGTACAACGCCTCCTTTGGTAAGTCCGTATTTATCGAAACCCAAACTACCTTCCCTGTAGCTGCCGGTATGTTATCCTACTGATCGACTTTTAATGAATCTGTTCGCAGTTTAGCTGATGTCACCTTCATGTTAAGTACGCATTGCGACATTTGTCCATTTGCAACCATTTCCCCCATGCGAAACATTCTTCCATTGAGTTCCACTGTTTGTTGCCGCACATCTATATTCGCACGATGTTTGTCAAGGAAATCCAGTGCAAGAATCACTGAATACTCCTCACCTACACGTGGTAACACCTCTACCTGCTCACTAAACTTAGTTCCTATGATAACGAATTGAAGTATCGTCGTACCCAATGACTCCACTTTATTATCGTCCACCCCATGTAACCTATAACGTGGTGGCTCTAGCCTTCTCCTGCTAAACAGGTCCAGACTAATAACAGACATGTGTGCCCCCGTGTCAAGCAGAAAGCTCCTCTAAGTATGTGGCAATCCTTAGAGCCACTGCAAGATCACTAGGATTCTCCATTCTCACCCGACGTGACATCTCCAGTGGTACGCCCTGCAAAAACACATCTAACACCCTGTTCTCAGCATCTTGTAACAGCACTGTATTAGTCTCCCCATTCTGTGACAGTTCGAACATTTGTGCATTCAATTTTCGAATCCTGTCTGAGGAAATCTCCACAGTCTCATTTCTCCTCATAACTAATGCACTTAAATTTTCACAAAAAAACCTGGTACTATTCTGTTTTTGGTACCTCTGGTGTAAACCAGCCTCAAGTTCTGAGAACATCCCCACATTGTTCAACGTTTCATGGTACAATATGTACGACTTTGCATCCCCTGTAAAGCATAATTTCGCCACTGTCAACATTACAACATCTGACCACCCATTGGCCTCAGCCATTGTGATAATGTCATTAAGGAATACTGACACATCCTCCATTGTTTTACCCAAAAAGGAGTTAATCAATGCTGTGATTGCCGGGTCAAACAGTCTATGACACTCCATGACCTGTAATTTACTTTCACCTGATGTCCCTTCCCCTACTCGCAATGCCTCAAATCTCCCTGCTAATTCTTCATAATTTTCTTTGTCACTTAGCCTCACCTCTGACAATACCCGAATTTTCTCTGTTAGAGCTGCTACAGCTTCCGCTGCTTGCCATGTTTCCACCATTCTTGCTTATAGCTCCACTGTTGCCATTAATTTCACTCTGCTACTCCTTAAACTTAGTTCTTGAAACGAATCATCGCCCATCTACATTCTGAACAATTATGCGCCAAATGATCAAATCTCTTACAAATAAAACAATATTTTGGCACCCACTTTGTACACGGTAATCCATGGCCTGACAGGTTACAAAAATTACATTGCTTAGGCGCTATGTTATCATGTCCCCCCATTTCCCCTGAATCCAGATAAATCTATGGCTCCTCCGGCCTTACAAAAGACACCTTTAAAAAGTCCAACCTAATTAACAAAAGAATGACACATAAACCACAAATCAAACGTCAGTCACCCCTCCACATTGTGCTCGCCTGGAGGTGAACAGTCCTGCTTTCCTCCCTATACTGGTATGGACGAACACCTCCCGATTGACAAGGCGTAACAAGAAGTGCACAACCACCCGTCACGAACACAACCAAACACCTCAACTACCCCTCTACACGGGCACACCACAAAGATGAGGGAATGGAAATCCGGTACCAGCATTTTAAGCAGCACCACTTCTGACACCACTGTTCCGGGGTTGAACCCGGGGCTCCAGATGGCAGAGCTGATGTCAGGAGGCTGAGAAAGTTCAAGAGCCTTGAGGGGCAGTGCAGAGTGCGGTATTTGGTAACATTGCTTTATTCAGCTAATTTACAGTACTCGACGGTGAAGCGTAGTGTCAGCGTGTCGCCGCCGATGTCCCGTAAGTCCAGCTGGCTCAGCAGACTCCTGGTAGGCCGACACCGCTGCTGTCGTCATCAAGGCTGCCCGCCGATGGAAGTTGGCCACCACTCTCCCGGTTGCCGCCTGCCAATGCATTGAGACTTGCGCCGCGCTGTTGCCCACGATTCCGGAGACTGCTACAGCCCTTGGTCCTCACCGCTTTCTGCCCCGTTTGGCCTGCTCTGTCTGACCATGGGACGAAGGTGGATGTACTGGTCACCCATGGCAGTTGGGTCAGCCCAAACAAGTACATAGAAACAAAGCACAAGTTTATGCCGAATACTTATAACATTCCTGCCAGACTGGCCCCTATTAAGCGTAGACCAGCACAGGTCCGTCCCGGCGCTCGATTGACATGGCACACCCTGTCAAGCTAAAATTCCCATCTCCCATCTCCTTTGATTCTGATGTAGTGTCAGAGAGAGACAAAAGCTATGGCAGGGATACATTCCCACACGTCAGCCATTTGCAAATCGCCACTCCTGGCTCTGGCCTAGTGCCCCGCCTCATACATGGCAACAGCTTAAAGCAACGCTGCAGTTTCCTGCCTCGTTGTTGCTCCACTCAAAACAAATCATGCGTGCAATGCCACCATCACAGCTCCGCGCCCGCGAGTGCCATGTTTACCTAGCCTGGCCTGCTGGCTGTCATCTGTTACCACACTCTGCCAGCGGCCCCAGATTTCATTGCCCAACCATACCTTCATTGAATGTTGATAATATTTCCCTTTCCCTCAACTAGGACTGACACTAGCGCAGCACTCCTCAACCCAAAGTGCCAACTTCCTGGATGTTGACCACCTCCTCTCTGACAGCTCCTCCAACAATTCAATTCACACTAAACCCACCAACCACCAACAGTATTCACACTTCAATGGCTGCCATCACCTCCACTACAAAAAATTCCTCCAGTACAGCCTGGCCACCCATATTGCAGTGACAAGAACTCCCTTACCCAATATGCTGAAGATCTCACCAAGGTGTTCACTGAGAGACACTAGCCCCTGACCTAGTCTGCAAAGAGACCTCCACTGCCATTTCTCCACACACCCCCAATCCCCCTGAGAACCAAATACAAAGATATGCCCCATTTGTCACCCTATAGCATCTCGGACTGGAGCAACTGAACCACATTCTTCATCAGGGCTTTGATTAACTATCACCCTGCCCTGAAATGAGGGACCAAGATTCTTCCTACCTTTCCAAAAGTGGTGTTCCAATGCCCACCCAGCCTCCACAACATTTTAGTCTATGCCTGTGCCACTCACAGGCCCAGTGCCTTGCCACTGGGAACACATCTGTGTAAGACCCCACTGCAAGTCCTGCTCACTCCACCCACTCAGTACTTCCTACTTCAGTCCTGTCACAGGCTTATTCTACCCCATCAGGGGCAGGCCACCTGTGAAAGCAGCCATGTTATGTACCAGCCCTGCTTTTTATAGCAGTATGACGACCAACCAACTGTCCACAAGGATGAATGACCACTGCCAAACTGTTGCCAAGAGCGTGGTTGACCACCCTGTGGCACAACATGCAGCTGAACATATCATACTGATTTCAATGGCTGCTTCACTACCCAAGCCATCTGGATCCTCCCCTCCGCCACCAGCTTTTCTGAATTGTTCAGATGGGAGCTGTCCTAATGAAACATTCTCTATTCCTAAAATTATCCCGGCTGCTATCTATGATATTCTGCTGTCCCCACACCTTCCACCCAACAGTTTCTGGCTCCTCTGTCCTGTCATCTCCTCCCTTTTCATGTCCTCTCACCCTCACTGTATGCTGCCATCTGCCAATGCATCTGCCCGTCTTTCTCCTGCCCTGGTCCCCTCATTTTCTGCTCCCTTTTTGTCCCCACCACCCTGCATCACAGTCTTCCAACTGCTGCTTGAGACCATCTTCTCATGCCTCCATCTAGTACTTGCATGCTCGACTAGACAGCACTCTTCTCTCCTCCCACCCATACCCTGCTATCCCTCCCCCTTCCCTGGCCCACTCCACATTGCCACTCAATGTGACAGTTGCATTCTGTGTTGAGCAGCTGGAAATGATGGTCGTGTGTGCTTTAGGTGTGATTGTTGGTGTGAATGTGTGTGTTTTCTTTTCTGAAATAGGCTTTGGCTGAAAGACAAGTACGTAACAGACTTTTTGTCATGCACGTCTGCAACTCAATGTGTCTTCTTTATAGTGAGTAGCAATCTATTCTTTTCCTAATATTGTTCACACTCCAGCCTGGAGTTTCCATTAGTTAAAATATTTATGTGTCACGAAGGTTTCATGGCAGGTCTCTCTGGACCATAGTACATGCATCAGCCTAATTGTTCTTTTCTGTAATACAAATATTCTATTCAGGTGTAGGTTACTGCATAACCCCACAACTCAGTATGATAATTAAGAAACTGGCCTACTCTTTTCTTCCATTTCCCACAATGGAAACACTTCTTTGTCACCAATCCCTCCAGAAAAAGCCAACCTGATCCCAACTCTCACAGTTCACACCACCATCCAACCATAATTCTCCCCTACCCCCCTCCCACCTAACCACCCTCTGGTCACTTTCCAGGAATTCCTTACCTTCAACTTAGTCTCACCATCCTTCCCCAGGTCCCTTCCCCAGAACACAACCTTTCAGCAGAAGAAAGGACAGCCACACACAACCTCAAAACAAAATCCTGTCCTAATCACCCTACCTGGAGACAAAGGTTCCACCACTGTGGTTATGAATCACAGTGCCGACCTGTCAGAAGGCCTCTGCCAATTATCTAACTCCTCCACCTATAAGCTCTGCCAGAGTCGTCCCATCTTAGGTTCAGCATAACCTTCTATCTCTGCTTAAAGTCTTAGGCTTCTACTCTCTTGTCCACATTAAAACTGCCAACCACCAACAGTACCTGCATTTCAATGGCTGTCATTGGCTCCACACCAAAAAATCCCTCCCATACAGCCTGGTCACCTGGCCGCCTGGGGATGCCCAACATGCTAAGAGTCTCACCAAAGCCTTCACAGACAGGCACTTGTCCCAAAACCTAGTCCACAAAATGATATCCCATACCATTTCCCCCCCACACCCCCAATCCTTCCACCACACCCAAGATTCAGCCACAAAGGAGTACTCCCTTCATCACTCAGTACCACCATGGACAGCAAAAACTCAACCACATTCTTAGCCAGGGTTTTGGTTATCTATGATCATACCCTGAAATGAGGTGCATCCTACCCAAGATCCTTCCCACCCCTCCTAAAGTGGTGTTCCTTCGCCCACCCAACCTCTGCAATGCCCTCATCCATCCCTATGTTACTCCCAATCGCAACCACTTGCCAGAAGAATCATATCCCTTTGGAAGCACAGGTGCAAGGCCTGCCCAATTCAAGCACCTAGCACTTCCTATTCCAGTCCTGACACAGGCTTATCCCTCCCCATAAGAGGCCAGGCCACCTGTGAAAGCAGCCACGCAATATACCAGCTATGCTGCAATCATTGTGTAGTTTTTTATATCAGTATGACTACTCCCAGCCGTCAACCAGGATGAACAACCACTGCCAAATTGTGACCAAAAGCCAAGTTGACTCCCTTGTGGCACAACATGTAGGTAAACATACCATGCTTCATTTCAATGGCTGCTTCACAACTCAGATCATCTGAGTCATCCCCACCACCACCAGCTTTTATGAACTGTGCAGGTGGGAGTTACCCTTACAACACATTCTCTGCTCTTGAAATTATGCTGGCCTCAAATTATGGTAACATACTATCCCCACACCCCCCATCCAACACTTTCTAACCCCCCTGTCCTATGACCTCCTCCCTATTCTTGGCTCACACCGTCTGGGTGCCGACCTTGGTCAACGCATCCACCCACCTTTCCCCTTCCCCGCTCCTCTCATTTTTCATTCCCTGCCCCCTTCCTACCCCCACCTCCCTATCCCACAGCCTCCCAACACTGTGACTTCTGGCAGTCTACTCCGTGTGCACTCTGCCAGACAGCACTCTTCTCTCCCCCCACCCATACATGCTATCCCTTCCCCTTCCCCTTTCCTGTCCCCTCCAGACTGCTGCTTCCATTATATGTGACAGTTGTATTCCGCTCCAAGCTGTCAGAGATGCTTGCCATATGTGCATGTGGTGCACTTGCTTGTGTGAATGAATGAATGAATGAATGTGTGTGTATGTGTTTTGTAATCTACCCCTCCCTCACATCATTTGCTGATCATCACTGACATCATAATGAACTCTTTTAACAAGCTTTGAGAGGAATAAGATTTTCAGTAAACTTTTTACTTATCTTCTTTTCTCATAGTTGGCCCCAGTTCTTCACGTCTAGGGGCTGATTCTTGAAGCTGAAATTTTTGATATTACAGGTTCTCATGGCTCCAACTGACATAATAACTTCTGAAAGAATTGCCTGAGCAATTAATTTTTATTCTCTCTTACATTTTTCTGTATCACACGGTCTTTACAATTTCCGCTTCAAAATTGAAAATTGCATTATCGCCAAAAAATAAAAACACATCCGATCACATCAGAGGCATGCCCACTACTAATCCATTCTGCAGTGCTAACAATATTCCAAAGAATTTACAAATTTTCTTGACAAGTAAATGTCAACCAATTTATATCATTATTTTATAAATGAATCTAGAAGTAAACATAATAATATCGTCAGATTGTGCTGTTAAATAATAGGAATGTTAAGTGTGCCAGATATTTCGTAATTTCAAATATTTCTTTAAAAAAAAATGTAATTTTAACTGTACATATAGAGCTAGTACATATCACTTGTAACAACGAAAGTAAAGTAATTTCTTTTTATGGATTATAGCCTGAAATATACCACAGCATGTACAAAATCATAAGAAATTCTTTTAGAAAAACAGCTGAGATAGTATTAACCTGTTTAAAAAGTTTTAATTATTTTTGGCATCGACTACTACTGTTGAGGAAAACTAATGTTAGAGAGTGTGTCTTAACAATACCCCCGCACAAAATTTGGAAACAATGTGTTTACAATATTTTGTGACAGACTATAAGGTTTGCCAAACAGTGTACAAAATGATGCCAAAAGATAGAACACAGATGTATAGAAGTATCTGGGACATAACATATTACAGAAAACATAAGAAAGATATCTACTATACAAGTCATAATCTATACATATATCAGGACATGGCATTCAGATTTTCAGATCTATGGAACATTCTGTCCCAGGACAAATAATACAAAGTCAAAACTACAACATTACAATACTAAACTATAGAAATAGGTGCAGTGACAATGTAACTTACTAGAATTACAAATCGCAAGTTTACATCCATAAAATCACACCTTCAAAATCTTACCGGAAGAATATACTCAAACATGAGTAGAAATATAACACAAAATCAATCAGCCACATAAACCAGAGTATTTAAGGATATGTTGACTTATGAAAGGACAAAATAATGAAAAAATATTAGGGCCTATGCTTACAATGTGGGGACTGATCCATGAATCGAAATAACACTGGGCACGAACCAGCATAAAATATTTCGACACAACAAAATGAATAAAGTTCATAATCATATCAATAGGTTAAATCATATGTAAAGAGTAATTATAAGAAGCATCTAGCCTCAGTCAATAGTTGCACACTCTCCTTGAGTACACATACACAGTCGTGATGACCAGGGGTACCCAACACAGAGTTAAGCATGAGTTTGCCCACAACTCAAGTTCCAGTCAGATCATCTGTGAATTTGCTGTGACCAATATGTAAGTGATATATTATGACTGGTGCTTTGAGAGAAACCTGGAGTGAAATTTTCCACTCATAAGTAGTCTCTCTGATCACTCAGAGTTTGTTGGTAAGGTCGGTATTTTGCCATACGGTGTCCCATGTCTTCAAGATATGGTGTCTGAGATATGACCAAACGTCAGTACATGGAGCTAATAGTTGTAACATTTCTATTGCAGTTGGGTCCATGGCAAGTCCGTATACATGTTCATGGTCTGGAATGCTCACATAACTCGAGTACACAGAAAAGTTAAGGACATTTCTGCTCTATGGCGGTCATATAGCAGGTCCTGAACATTAGAGATTAGCATTTTTCATGTTTAACATTGGTCTGTTGCTTGCATTCCACTTAAGGAATCATTACATACAAATAAGTTCAGGTTTGGGAGGTTTACAATATCAGAGAGCTCAAAATACAGCTGTCAGTTTGCTGTAAATGTACTGCACTTTTTCACTGAAGAGTGTTGCTCAAAACCTACAGTTAAATATTTGTCTGTAAGTGGTGGGATTGGTAGTCCCTTTGGTGTTACAGTGCTTCCCATCCATGTTACTGGCCTAGGGACATACCACAGAGGAGTCCGAGATGTGATTCTTTGCACACAAGCAAGTGGTGGATGCTGTAGCTTGCTACATAGATCCTCAAGCCATATCTCAGCTGATCTATCAGTGCAAAGGAGGTTCACAGGCAGAGAAATGCTTCCATTTTGGAACAGAATGAGCTAACAATGGTGTTCCAGTTGCTGGCTGATAGTGACTATGTATTTGATCAGGAACAGCTGGCTTTGTACTGTCAAGAGAGAGATGCCCACGTCTACAAGGCGGCTATAATAAAGCTAGTGCTACTGAACCAGAAGCAACACACCTATACTCCTAAGTAACATAAAATTAATGTTTTATAAAATCTACATAAAACCAAGAGTGGTGTACAGACTTAACTCTGTAAAAATGCTTCACATGAGATTTCATTGCTAAAACGTAGTACCTGTGGTTCTGGTCTCAACCTCATGTCCTTGATATAGAATCCTGAAGTTTCCATCCTGCCATATGGAATGGTGGAGAGGTGCAATATACATAGAACACTTCTACAAATAATGCCAACAAGACCATGAACCACACAGTGGTTGTGATATTGTTGATTGTAATTGCAAAGAGTGTAGCACTCAGCACAGGTCCCTGTGGGACTCTGTTCTCCTGGATACATTGGGTGCTGTGTGTCCTGCCAACTCATATCCAAAACAGTCTGAGTAATAAAAATTTCCATATTAAAATGAGCAGGCAACTCCAAAAACCCAACTTATCCAATGTAGACAAATTGTGATAGCACCATGTTGTATCGTACACTTTTCATAAATCAAAGAACACAGCAATCTGGTGTCAGCATGTGCAATGGCATTTTTGGCTGTAGACTCCAGCCTCAGAAAGCAGTCAGTGGTACACCCAGATTCACAGTAGCCATATAGGAATTAAGAAAGTAGTCTACATATACATCTATACTCCACACATTGGCTTGGGGTACTCTTGGTACTGCTACCTGATCCTACTTCCTCATTCCATTCCTGAATGGCACATATGAAAATGACGGTTGGTTAATCTCCATTTGAGCTCCAATTGCTTAGATTTCCTCTTTGTGATCATTACACGAGACGTGTGTGGGAGGAAGTAACATGTCACCCAACTCTTCCCGGAACACACACACTCAGAATTTAAGTAGTAAACCTCCCCATGATCTGCAATTCCTCACTTCTAAACTCTGCCACTGGAGTTTGTTGAGTATCTCTGTACTATCTTGTGGCAGCTAAATGATCCTGTGACAAAACGGGCCACTCCTCATTGGATCTTATCTATCTCCTCTATTAATCCAACCTGGTAAGGGTCCTAGACTGACGAGCAATACTCAAGAATTGATATGAATCTCAGCTTGGCATCTGTCTTTTTATCTGTTTCCTGTGGTCATTCCACTTTAAGTAGCTTTTGATTGTTACTCTCAGGTATTTTACAGTAGTTACTGTTTGCAGTCAATTGGCACTAATATTTATTGTACAGTAGTGGACTTGTTATAATATGTACACACAATGTTTGACACTGATGTGCATTCAGGGTCAGCTGCCAGTTTCTACACCATTCATTAATCATCTGCAGTCTTGCTGCAATTCACTAAAGTCTTCTGTTGCTGCTGCTTTCTTATAGACAACACATCATACGCAAACAGCCTGAAGGAGCTTTCAATATTATCCATTGGATCACATATAGTCCTATCACACTTCCTTGGGGCATTCCTGACACAGTCTTTACATTGTCAATTTTGTTCCATGAAGAGAGATGTGTCGAGTTCTATGAGGCACGTACATAAAGTGAGTTTCCCATTTGTTCCACAGCTAAGCAAACCATTTCGACCATTCATTAATTTGAAGTATGAAAAGAAATTTGCATGATTTTCTGATATATCTGTCTCCAGGATCTGAATGTGCAACTTAATTGTAGGCTTCACACATGCTCTTTGCTATGGATTTTTGAGTTGCTGTTAAATTTTATCTATCAGTCTCCATGCAATGTTTTTTGTACTAAGGACGTGCCGGTCTGTTTTTGCAGAATTTTCCAAATTTGTAATGTCTTTCAGCTTTGATCACGATTGTTTCGTGTTTGACAGATTTCGACAAAAAGTTCTCAATTCCCCCCGTAAGTAAACATATATCCCTTGCCCTTTTTGCATCATTCACATAACAGTTTAAAACAGTTGTTCAGGCACATGCAAGATACTGTTGTCCATGAATTACCAGAAAACCTCAGTTGGCTGCTATCTGAGTCCACTAGAAGACTGATAATGTATCATTATAGTTGCAGATTATGTCCCAAATAATTGTATATAGTCATACCATCTTTGTGTTTCCATAAATCTTCTGGATGGTGGTGATGTATGTTCAGTTGCTACCGGAATTAACTGTCAACTGCAGCAATATTGGAATCTCCACTGCAAATTCTGTGTTTTACTCCACTGATTCATAACTTGTACAATAAGCATCACTATGAAAGTGTCACTGTGTAACAGTTTCAGTTTTAGTTTCAATTAAATAAATCATTTCACATTACTGTCATTCATTAGTTTCTTACCTACTCAAACAAGGATAATATCGAAAAGCATTGCTATTTTTACATATCTGCAAACTAGAACAACTTTACATTATGATAGTCAATCCAGAAATTGATAATTTCTATCTCATCCAGCTTCCCTTAAAAATAAATATCACATTTACTTTATTCTTCCAGGCACCTACCTACAAATCCCGTAAACTGCACAGCTTTTCCAGAAACATCTTTGGCAAATTGGACACCCCTTGTCATGCCAGGACTAACTGGTCGTGGCTGTGCTACAGGCTGAATATGTGATACCAGAGCAGGTGTCCCACGCTGTGTTATCAAGTTTGCTGCCTTATTTGCTCCCCACACTAATCCATTTGACACATACTTGGCACCTAAAAATGTGATAACAAAAAATTTTAAAAATGCATTCTGTTCTAAATAAAAACTGTTCTACACTGAGGATAAGGTACATTGTGAGCAGGTGCAAATATTTTAATTCTTCCTATAAAAATTTCATCAAAGTATACACAAAAAATTAGATACTTGTGTTGATGTGATATTTACATAAAATAGCTATGATCATGATAAGTTATAAAACATTATGTCAACAGTTTGTAAATGAAAGTTAAGAAAATCATTCTGCATTGTAGTTCTACTCTTCTTGATATATCTCGACATGCAAAATTTTTCGTCCATCACATATGCATAAAAAATAGTTCCAATTTGTATATAAAATAAGATTTTATATCCACATGGCTTATAATGTTATCTACATTTATTTACTTACATATTTATTTATACTCTCAAATTATATGGAGCAGCCAAGCTGAAGCTACACAATTGTAAAACATGTCATTACATATGCAAGAAGTAAAATATTTACCAAAGAAATTAAATATGAAAGCAAGAGATCAACCATCAAATTATCAACAGAAGATTTGCACCATTATATCTACATCTTCATCTAATTTATACTCTGCAAACCACTGTGCAGTGCATGGCAGCAGGTACATCCCACTGTACCAGTTGTTACGCCTTTTTGCTATTCCATTGCTTAAATGCCCTTCTGCATGCTACAGTTAGTCTATTCTTGACTTTGTGATCACTATGGGAGTGATACATAGGGAGTTGTACAATGTTCCTAAGTTCATCATTTAAAGTTGATTCTAGAAACTTTCTAAGTAAACTGCACTTGAAACACCTGTATACCTACAAACGTGTAGGCTTAGATTCAAGAGGAACAAAGAATTAGCTCACAATAGAGGTTGTCTGTTCAGAAGTGTACACCTTTGCACATTGGAATATGTTGTTGGGTAACATTCAATAACCTTTAACTCCACATTGTTCACTGTAAAAGGTTTGGAACCTTCTTGGCATGTTGGCTACTATTTGGTTGAGATACGGCTGCTCAAGCCTGTCCCACTCTTTGGTGGTAACCCTTATTAGGTCATCCTATGTGTGAAAGACTTCCTGCAAATTTTATTGGTCCCAAGCATGCTCAGTCAGAATAATGTCAGCTGTACCACAGGTTGATTGCTGCCTCCTGTAGGATGATGTCACAAAATCGGTGTTATTTGCTTCCTTTATGAAATTCACAGTGGATATGGATCTGTACACAACAAAGACTATAGACAGGAGCAGGAATGGTGGAAAAGACTGAAATAGCATGCCACAAGGAAAGTTTTCTGGATAGATTTGAAAATCTGACTTTTAACCTCATTTTTCAGTTCTTTTGGAAGCTCATGGAAACTGTCATCAGCAGAGTATAATCCGTCCATCATAAGAATAAACCTGATGTAAACAAACATAAATGCAATGATTGGTCAGAAGCCATTGCACGCCGCACTGGTTTCGTTACGCTCTTGGAAGTAGGTCCTACTTATGTATTAGATATCTTATTACCAAGTTATGTTCAATGAAACTTTAAGATATTCAAATGAATTAATAGCCATCACACTTTTTCTTAATCACGCTTTAGCTACGTAGTTTTTATTTAAAAAATCATGTACAGTCACAGCCTCTGCAGCATTGTGCTCTGATTGTCGCACTGCTAATGTGCAGTAAGAAAATGGCTGAGGTTGCGCTCTGTTCCGTAGTGAAACACACACATGGAACACAGTTAAAAAGTGCCAAGAAATAGGGTGTTATTAAAGTTTTTCATAAATTTACGGAGATAATCAGCTTTGAAGCTTTCTCAAGTGTTGTATATAACACAGTTGGTAACTGAATGAGCATTGAACGTGTAGTGCAATCAGTAGTGGAATGGAATGTGATCAAAAAATGGTTATTCGTGCGGTGATTCAAATCTTCCCGATACCGTTTTTTTCATTCAATTTGAAATACCTACAACTCATGATTATAAAACTCATCATCATGCTTTATGAATAATGCATGTCTTCTTGTTTCTAATTACATATTGGACACGAATTTCCTGTTTCCATTTCAAATACAAATTCTTAATTACAGATTTTTAATGAAAGACTGTTCATAAAAGTTGTTAAAATTAAGAAAACATAACAACTTAATTTTTTAAGGCGAAAATGAAAAATCAAATCCTCTTTATTTGGACTGTGTCCATTGTTTTATACCACAGAGGTAGATAAGCATCATAGAAACATGAAACACAATCATTTTCACAGCATCAAGCACAACATACAAATGCTGCATTTTTACATTTTCTACTGTACTATTACAATATGAACCCAACAGAACTGAACTGGAGCCAAGCTGCGGGATTTGGCCCGAGAAGTAACAAGACTGTTAAGTTGCCAGACGTACTGGAACTAACGCATGCATCTTTTTCACACGTCACTGCCGAACACTGGTAGGATATACAACGGCTCGTCATAAAAGAAGAAGAGAAAATGCTGCACCTGGTTGGCTTCATGGATTCTGTTGTTGATAGGCTCATTATCATTTCACACGTCACTGCTGAAAGCTGGCGGGATATAGAATGGCTCGTCATAAAAGAAGAACAGAAAATACTGCGCCTGGTTGGCTTTGTAGATTCTGTTGTTGACAGGCTCATTATCAACATGGCAGGTGACACTTCCAGAACTGTAATGTATTTCTCGGATTTGAATTAGGAAGGAGCTAAGAGAGTACCAGACGACTAACTGTAATTAATACCTTCAGTAGCTTCAATATTTAACTATATGGTGAAATCCTTCAATACTCTCTTACGTTACACGTGGCTTATACAGAAGAAATTAACCTGTGGTTAAGTCAGGAATTTTCATCATTCTCGTTTTTAATTACAATAGTGCATTAGCTAAAACCAATAATGTGTTGTGGTTTTCGTCTAGTCATCTAAGGAACATATTGTGGGAGATTTGCAGTGTGTTATTTCATTCTGCTTAAAAATTAAATGACATTCGAAACTGTATTGCTCATCTCTTTTTACTTGTGAACTGCGGCTGGCCACGTCACTGCAGGCTAATGCTAGCTGTACCAGCTGACCAACCAGTGTTGTCCAAGGACTGACTAAGAATGTGAAAAGCATAGTACAGATTACTCAATTTCTTTAGTAGCTTTTCTCTGTGAATATTCCACTGTAAGTTATTATCTTACCACACACCAAGAAATTTGATCTCATTGACTAGCTCTGTTGTTTCATTGTCAGTTAGTATGGGTTCCATTTACATATAGTGATTTTTAGAGGCACTGAAAAGCGTATGGGCAGTTTTGCTTTTTTTTAAAATTGTAGTCTGTTTTTGTGTACCCAGAAAATTAGTCCATTGAAGCGTATGGGCAGTTTTGCTTTTTTTTTTAACTGTAGTCTGTTTTTGTGTACCCGGAAAATTAGTCCATTGATACAATCTATTGTTACATCCTTAACAATCTGTAGAGATAGATTATGAAAAAGGAGATTTGTGTCATCTGGAAACAACATAGGTAAAGCATTAGGCAGATTTTGAGGCAGGTCATTGAAAAATAGCAAGAAAAATTAAGGCCCTAGAGCTGAACTTTGAGGGGCATCACAACTGATCATAGTTTCATTGGACAGAACTCTGATGCCATCTTTCTTTGAGAATTCAACCACCTCCCTCCTGTTACTGAGGTATGACTGAAACCACATATCGCAATTGCCTCTGATGCCAAGAAATTGTAGTTTTTCAAGCAGCAGAGAGTGACTGACTAAGTCAAAGGCTTTAGCCAGAACTATGAAAGGACCAGAGACAGAACGTTTAACGTTTAAAGCACTTAGAACTGGATCAGTAAAAGAAAATAAAGCTTCACTTATGGACCTGTTATTGAGAACCTCAATGTGAGCAGTAACTGGGCTGCAGACTGATTGGTGGACTCAGACTTAGTGGATATCTGTTGGACTCCCTTGCTGGCCCGCAATAGTGATGCCCATCCACTTCAGATTCAAGTTGTGTAACCAAGGCCATCACACCCTGGAGCTGAGAGCAAAATGTCACCAATTCAGCTTGCATCTGCACACTGCAATCACAGTCATACTAAAGACTATGGAAAACTACACCACACAGACAAACAAGGGTTATCAGCACACACTACAGAACTCTACAGTAGTCACAGAGGGAAATGCAAGAACTGTACCCAATAAATTAGATTAATATGCAGAGATTCAAAAACTGAACTATCAAAGTACTCAGGTGAGACTAAATAATTCGCTCCTTATTAGGAATAAACTACCACCATAAATTAAGGAAAACAGAAACACATTTAGGAATAAATAAAAAAAATATCTTAATAATGCATTCTTTTTATTCTGTTGATGAATATCTACAATTGAATTTGTCCTAAAAGTTCTTGTACTCTTAGTGGCTCTGAGCACTATGGGACTTAACTTCTGAGGTCATCAGTCTCTTGTACTCTTAGTCTACAATGTGGCTGCACTGTAGTATGTACAAGTTTATAGTATATAATTTATCTGAATTGTGCTGTTATGCTTTTGTGTTTTATTTTTAATTTTTAGTATTGTTCATGTGCAGCTGACTAAGTTTCTTAACTGTGATCTAGTCTGATGATCTGTGCTGTGCTAACTTAGCTGTGTATGATCACACATAAGCAAATTTGTGCAGCAATGTTGCATCATTTATAGCTAAAAATTTGTATCACATATGGTAAAGTGAAGCTTTGTTCTAAAAATTTTAAGTTTGTCCAACATCCAGGTGTATCTTGTACAAGTGAGATCTGATGGTCTAAATAAGTAACCAAGTATATTATTATTATTATTATTATTATTATTATTATTATTATTATTATTAATGGTCTAAATAAGTAACCAAGTATATTATTTATATTATTATTATTATTACGTTTGTCACTTTTGGGTGTCAGTTTGTTTCTAATAATTTCACAATGTTCTATGATATTTGTTACACTGTTATATTTTGATGTAAATTATTTTTTTATCCTAGTAGACTTGCTCAGGCAGACCAATGAAGCTTTTCCATCACCTCTGGAGTACAGTGTCAGATTTTCTGGTCCCTCTTGGTTATTAAATTTAAGCGTCATCTTCCCTGTAGTTAGTTTTAAAGGCTGTATTGTTTCACAAAATATGGTGTAAAACTGGAGATGATAATACATCTAAATAATTACAAAAATTACGTAAGTTCTTACAGGGGAAAATGACTACCATATTCTTCAAATGATTTCACTTGTTTTACACAATCTTTTCATACTTTCATTTTTGTACATATATACCTCTAGTATCTATTATTAACATGAACTGAAAATAATAACTGTGCTAAATCACCACAAGTTGACATTAACATAGTGCATACAATTTAACAATGATGATGATAAACTATTAATGCAGTCTATAAGTACTGAATACATGCTCACCTGAGATGAGAGCGCCTGAGATTCTCTGACTATAGCTATATGGTGCAGGTGGCAGAGCTGGTGCTGCTCTCGCCATGCGAGGCAGTGCCTGGGGTGCCTCCTGGCGCATGACACCTTGTAGGATGTCATCCAAGAGCTCAAGCAATGAATCATCTGCATTCTCGGGTAGGATCAGTCCGACAGCTGCACCTGTTTGGTGAACAATGATGTTGCGTATAATTTGCCAAAACAGCTATTGTATGGCAGCAGTTATTTTACACTGATTTAAACACAGCATGTAAACACAATAAAACTGCAAGTGAACAAAGGAAAATAGAAGAGCTATAAATTTTAAAAATGTACGTTGAAGTTGAAATTATTTTGGTCCAACACTGTAACAACTCATCAATTTCTTACGAATAAGTTAACTAGCCATTTATTTCTTCTAATAATAGTGATAACTGAAAAGACTATCAATTTCCCTATTTGTTTTTTCTATACCAGTCAAAATTTTCTGACATTCCATTCGTCCTACTGAGTATCGTATGATGCAGTACATGATATGACTGCAGCCAACCTCTCACCAAAAGGAGCAATTTTTGAGCTGAAGTGATGCACATAACTAATATAGTGAGTACCACAGAGCACTGTGTGTATCTCTGTCACCTTTTTTAAATCTGGCTTTAAGTAATTGGAAAAATAATTGCCACTGAGGAGCACATGCAAGCAGATCTATGGTTCTCCATTATGAGTCCTTGAATTCGTGAATTTCTGGGAATACGGTATACCCCCTGATCCATATTATCTTTGGCTGCTTGTGTGTTTCTATAGAAGCTTATGATTTGCTGCAAGCTGGCATCTACTTAACACTACACAATTAAGCAGAATACTTATGCTCAGTCCAAACTTGAGTAATTAAAACCCAATACTGTAGAATTTTATCTGTGGCCAATAGTAATCTTTCACATAAATTATATAATCTGAAATTAGTATTCTTTCCTTTCAATGTGCATCCTTTAAATCGTCCTAACTTTCATCTGCACACTATAAAGAGCATTCACTGTTCTATTGATTTTATTTTACACAAACACACATTATAACACTTACCAGGAACATCAGAATGCAAGTCAGGTAGTATCAAAGCCCCGTATTGTGTACGAAAGCATGGCGAAACACCAGGTATTAATGGATAAATCCATGTGCCGAGCTGCAAGTAATAACTTGGCACCTCTCCTTCTGCATCTGCAACATAATTTTCCTTTGACTTCAGTTGTTAATCCAGTACATATAGGAATATTATTGAAAAGCAAATACATTACTCAATATAAAGCTGAAACAGTCATTATACCATTAGCCCTTTTCTGCAGAAATATACAATCTGCCAGATTCCATTAGTGGCTAAGCTTGCATTTGGGTACGATAAGTTACTCAGTCTTATCACTGCTGGAGAAATGTTTCCAATGTAATGGTAGTTAAAGTTCACAAAACAGAAAGAAATTATTGGATGTCCTATCTGGAAAATAGGGCAAATGATGTATAATTTCACAACCTGCAACCTGCGTAAAAGACAGTTTCACAGGCAATAGGGAAAAGGGGGGAGGTGGAGGGGGGGGGGGTGAGAGGAGCAATTCCTCGTAATGGAGAATTCAGACCTCACAAGTGAATTTTCTTTTGACAGAATTCAAATCCCTTTTGATAAACTTTCTCATCTACTCCATTTCATCTGACAGCACTACTCTGACAGCAAACCTTCATAAAGGCCTATTATGTTTTATAAAGTTTTGCTGTTTAGACACCACCCTTAGACAAAGCAGCAAAATCTCAGGAAATATTAACCATCAGCTCTCTGGACAGGGAACTCTCATTCCCTTTTACTTCCGTATTACTACAGTGAACGCAATAGTCATCTATTGCCACAAAATCATTGAAAATGTTGTTTTCAACATTCTGCACAATTTCCACACTGTCAGAAATAATGTGTCCATTGGACCACTATTTCTGTTGTCTATGATACTGATCACCAATTCTGAACTATTGCCAACCAAAGACAATTTCCTGAATAATGATGTGTACAATGGACAATACCAAAGTACTCTTTCTGGTTAACTGTTCTCACAGGGGCAATCATTATAGCACATCTTCCACTGTAGATTGGTGCACCGAAAATATTTTTACTTATTCATACCTGTATATTGGTATATCGTTGTCTTACACCATCACCACTGTTTCACAATATCACTTGCAAATTTAAATACAAAATTTTATAAACCAAAATAACACAGCAAAAAGTCTCACTGTACGTATCCAACATTCATGTACTCCCTTTCCTCAACAGTTCTTTTCAGTTTATGAACCACTTGCTTAACTGGGAAGTTTTTGCTAATGATATAGCACAAATTTATTCATTAGCACTCAACAACCAGATGTGAGTTCGCAATGGAATAACTGAGGAAGCATTTTCTAGTATATCTTAAGTCTTAATTGAAGGAAAACATGTACAACACCACAAGCTTACTGGATGATAGCAGTTTCTTATTATTTTTGTTGTTGTAAAGGATTTTGGTTGAACATGGAATGAAAGTAAGAAAGTAGAGTTTGTTAGGGTTCTCTTACACTGAGGGAATCAAACAATTCACTCCAACGTCCGACACTTTGCTTCCAATTCAAAAGTATCTGACAACATCAAGATACATGAAAGCAGAAGCTCTGCTGCCTAGGAATAAATGAGTAACACAAATTCTGCAAAAGTAACTCCATCATAAGCATACCTTTCACATGTACAATCTGTAGTGATGCAGGGTCTGATGGAGATGTGACAGAACCATCAGGTGAGATAAAGTATATTCTAACTCCATCTACTGTGAACAGTAGCTCCCCATGCATCTCATCACACAGCTTACTGCTATCAGGCTTTAACCTCTGCAGGGCTTTTCCCAAATCCTCATATGTCTGGATCTGAGATGGCTCTGGAACGGGTGAACTGGGTGCCGACATTGCCTCTTCATAAGAAGGTGGTGCCTGCTGAGATGATGCACTCCCTGCTGCACTGACCTGTGCATCACTAATCCGGTGCAAGACTTCTTTCCTTGATTAACAGAACAAAATTTGTCAAATCAAGAGTCTGCTTAAGTTGTGAAGATTCTATTTTACAAGCAACATGTGGAAAAAGCACTGTAAAATTGCTATTTGGTGCAAAAGTTAAATAAGAAAGCATATGTCCTCTGACCATACACACATTGCTTCAAAGAAGCAATAAAACCTGAAAAAGGGAAAGTCAATGTCATAAATATTCTCCTTATTAAGGCAAGCACGGAACCTGACAGTAAAAATACAGAAATGTGAACCATCACGAAGAGAGAAGTTGGTGTTAAACTAACTGTAGTATTCCTGACATGACTGGTCAGAAGAGCTGTTACAAGCCTCATCAGTGTCGAATCAGTGTAAGTGACAGCAAGTACTGTGCAGTATTTCACAGGATTTTCTATTTCGTGTCTGGTATCCACTGTACGGTATTATTTAGTTTTATTCCTGGTCCACCTTGATTGCTGTATTTGATTTCCAATGTATATTGCAGTTATAAGTAGTATACATGTATGCAAATGGGTCATCTCTTAACAATGGCACTTTATGTACAATTTGTGACAAAGGATGATTGCTTGAAAAACGCATACATAAAAACACATTAACTAATAAATACAGTCAAGGCGAAAATATGTCTTAAGAAATATACATTGGAACCTAACATGGAAAAAAATGTAGAAAAGGTAAGGTCTCTAGTGGTCCCATCATTTTTCCTCTCTCAACACCGATGTTATTAGAATCCATACAACTCTCTTGTTGGGAAAATGAGCTTAAATCTCATAAACCTTTACTTTCTATACATTAACAGTAGTAGTGATGAGGCGCAATACTTCACAATTGAACATTCACCACTAAAATGAAAGTATTTAAAACAACATTTCAGAAATGTGGTTGACTGACCACTGGTATAAGGAACAGTGAAGAGTCAGCATGTACAAAGGGCATTCAGAAAGTTTCGCAAAGTCCTCTCTGATTTTTTTTATTTTTTGCAGGAGGAGAATGAAATTTTTTGTGAACATACTTGGAACATTTAGCTATATGTTGGTATTATAAAAGTATTTTATTTTATTTACAGGTGAGCCATAATGAACCATGAAGTAGATGTCTGGTTGCAACAACGGTCGGTGATGGAGTTCCTCTTGAAGACCGGCAATGACTCTGTCACATCGATACACAGGAAGTTGCTCCCTGTTTATGGGGAGGACTCAGCGGATCACAGCAGTATCCAGTGCTGGTTGCAGAGGTTTAAAGAAGGTGATTTCTCTCTACTGGACAATCCACAATTCAGTAGACCATCGATGGCAGTGAGTAATGTGAATAAGGAGACCGCTGATCAAATCATCCAAAATGACAGATGTGTGACGACACGACAGCTTGCTGAAATGACTTGTTTGTCATTGGGTAGTGTGGTATCACTGGTACAGTCACTAAGGTACAGAAAAATCTATGCACGTTGGGTGCCTAGATTACTGACAAGAGAAATGAAAAGATGAGGAAGAATGTGTGCGAGGGTCTAATGAAGACCTTTACTGAAGATTGGAAACAGTGTTTTGATGGCATCATTACCCAGGATGAAACATGGTTGTTTTTGTCCGAACCTGAGAGCAAGACCCAATCCATGGAGGGGTGTCATCCAGGTTCCCCTCTGAAGAAGAAACAAAGACTTTCATGAACAGCAGGCGGAAAGGTGATGGCCTCCTCCTTCTAGGATCAGTGTGTGATGAAGCAAGCTGGGATAATTTTAATTTTCCTCTTATTTTGCCATCTGCCTCCTTAAATTCATTTCTTCACTTTGAACTATTTACCATTAGCATACATGAATATAATCTGTATTTTCATAAAAGAAAAAGGTTGGCCCTCAGTTTCAAAGAATATAACACCAGATCAAATTTTGTGCTTAGTTTTATGTACGTAACTGATTTTTCTAATTTATTTTGACTATTCCCAGTTAGTATCTTTCAGTATAGGGTGAAATCAGTGATTGTTTCATAACTTAAATTCTATTGTTGACATATAAACAAATATAAATTCTGTAATAATTGTAAACATTTGGAAGACGAAATGCTAGCAATCTTTAAGTATCTATTTGGCTCTATTCGAAAACATGTTAGCAAAATCAGCTCTTCATTAATTCCAAAGTAATTAGCAGTTTTGTCAAAAGTACTGTTTGCATAACTACACTCCTGGAAATTGAAATAAGAACACCGTGAATTCATTGTCCCAGGAAGGGGAAACTTTATTGACACATTCCTGGGGTCAGATACATCACATGATCACACTGACAGAACCACAGGCACATAGACACAGGCAACAGAGCATGCACAATGTCGGCAATGGTACAGTGTATATCCACCTTTCGCAGCAATGCAGGCTGCTATTCTCCCATGGAGACGATCGTAGAGATGCTGGATGTAGTCCTGTGGAACGGCTTGCCATGCCATTTCCACCTGGCGCCTCAGTTGGACCAGCGTTCATGCTGGACGTGCAGACCGCGTGAGACGACGCTTCATCCAGTCCCAAACATGCTCAATGGGGGACAGATCCGGAGATCTTGCTGGCCAGGGTAGTTGACTTACACCTTCTAGAGCACGTTGGGTGGCACGGGATACATGCGGACGTGCATTTTCCTGTTGGAACAGCAAGTTCCCTTGCCAGTCTAGGAATGGTAGAACGATGGGTTCGATGACGGTTTGGATGTACCGTGCACTATTCAGTGTCCCCTCGACAATCACCAGTGGTGTACGGCCAGTGTAGGAGATCGCTCCCCACACCATGATGCCGGGTGTTGGCCCTGTGTGCCTCGGTCGTATGCAGTCCTGATTGTGGCGCTCACCTGCACGGCGCCAAACATGCATACGACCATCATTGGCACCAAGGCAGAAGCGACTCTCATCGCTGAAGACGACACGTCTCCATTCGTCCCTCCATTCACGCCTGTCGCGACACCACTGGAGGCGGGCTGCACAATGTTGGGGCGTGAGCGGAAGACGGCCTAACGGTGTGCGGGACCATAGCCCAGCTTCATGGAGATGGTTGCGAATGGTCCTCGCCGATACCCCAGGAGCAACAGTGTCCCTAATTTGCTGGGAAGTGGCGGTGCGGTCCCCTACGGCACTGCGTAGGATCCTACGGTCTTGGCGTGCATCCGTGCGTCGCTGCGGTCCGGTCCCAGGTCGACGGGCACGTGCACCTTCCGCCGACCACCGGCGACAACATCGATGTACTGTGGAGACCTCACGCCCCACGTGTTGAGCAATTCGGCGGTACGTCCACCCGGCCACCCGTATGCCCACTATACGCCCTTGCTCAAAGTCCGTCAACTGCACATACAGTTCACGTCCACGCTGTCGCGGCATGCTACCAGTGTTAAAGACTGCGATGGTGCTCAGTATGCCACGACAAACTGGCTGACACTGACGGCGGCGGTGCACAAATGCTGCGCAGCTAGCGCCATTCGACGGCCAACACCGCGGTTCCTGGTGTGTCCGCTGTGCCGTGCGTGTGATCATTGCTTGTACAGCCCTCTCGCAGTGTCCGGAGCAAGTATGGTGGGTCTGACACACCGGTGTCAATGTGTTCTTTTTTCCATTTCCAGGAGTGTATATTTGTTAATTTCATGATTTAAACAAATAATTTGGCTTAACCCTAGTAGTAGAAGACACTGTTAAAAAGATGCGATTTGTCAATGTATTCACTTAATTTAATGAGTTAAGTTTCAATTGTAATTTCTGTAATTTACACTTCGAACAATGTGTAGTTTCAGTACCTATTATTGTGATGATATACAAGGGCCCGATTTTTGGTCACGAGACAGTCAGTCCATGGCCAAGTTTCTGACAAGTAACCTGTGCTGGTTAGAGCAATAACAATGATTCAAATTAACTGTAGAATGAGTGTTAAACAATTAGGCCATGTGTCTGCTCCATATGTACCTGATTATTCTTCAAGAACTGTGAACTTTGTGGTTATGTTTTTACTCCTCGTAGATGTTTAACAAGAAACTATTGTAGCAGTATGTGGAGTTTCACCTGCTAGCTATTAATGAGGCTTATCAAAGGTTAAATAATAGTGCACTGACCACATAATTGTGTATTATTGGGGGCTTGTGAACAGTGAAATTAAAGTACTATGAAACACAACTGTGCACCTGTTGGCTACATAATTTGCGGTAGTCAGTGTCGGAATCCACAACCCATTTTTTCTGCCAGTGTAGCAATGTAGTACATCAACACCAAGGACAACAAACGAAGAGATAAATAAAGCAGGAGGAACTGCCACAGGTGTGGTGTCATTTTCATTGATGTTTTGGAACCTGGCTCCACAATTAACCGGGACTGTTACTTTTTGTCATTGGACAAGCTGCGACATGCCATCAAGACCCACAGACCACGGCTTCAGGGTCAGATCATCAGACCACACCATGACAATGCCAAACCCCATACAGCCCTTGTGACACAGGAGAAAATCAGGAAAATGGATTGGAAAATTGTTCCTCATCCTCCCTACAATTCGGACTTGGCTCAGTCTGATTTTTACCTTTTTAGTCGTCTCAAGGCCCACCTCCATGATAAAACATTTGATGGCAAGAAAGACCTTATTTCCTGTGTCAGGCAATGGTGTAAAAATCAATCCCCCAGAATTTTACCAAAGTGCATGGAAAGAGTGTTGGGCCAGATGTGTCACAGCTGATGGGGGCTACATTGAGTAGGTTCAGTGTATAGCTAAATGTTCCAAGTATGTTCACAAAAAATTTCATTCTCCTCCAGCAAAATATAAAATTAGAGAGGACTGTGCAAAACTTTTTCAATGCCCTTTGTACCACAAGTCATGATAAAGCTGCAACTGCTGTCTCACAGTGAAGATGCATGATGTTCATCCATACCCATGTACATACAAAGACAGATGACAAAATCTTCCAAACAGTTTGTGATCCTAAATTGCTTGACTAATAAAAATACTTTCAAGTGTCACAACCATCATTTGTAATTTAGGTAGACACTGAGTGACACATCACTTTACCAAAGCATACTGTGGGTATGTAAATAATTAAGAGTTGCAATTCTCTGTGGCAGGCAGAAAGGTAACCACAGAGCACGACTGTTGTTCATGTTTAATTTATTACCTGGCCCAGTAGTGGACATAATCATCGTGGAAAATGTCAAATGTTGAGTGATCACTGATAAACATGGAGATGCCATTTACTCATGAGACAGCATTATCAGACCCTGACAGAATTTGGAAGGGCCTCATTGTGGATCTCCATTTGGTCATCTGATCAAATAGTGCAATATCCAGATGACAGTAGCTCAATATTTGACTGCACGGGAATGTGAGGGCATATATATTCATGATAAAGGTTCCAGTTGACCACATCTGACCACCACAAAGTAGGATCACCAAACTGTGAAACCTGAGAAAAGTAATGGACTCACTGCAACATTTTGTATCACTCCACATCATTTGTCAGAGAAAAGCAGACAGCTCCATATGGAGTGATAGTGAGGCTAAAGCATGGACTGCTGGGGGTTTGCAGGTTTTGTTTTAGGGAGCAAAAACAACTAAGGTCATAAGCACCCACATCATAACCTTACAACAGTAATACATGAAAGAAGTTAAAAGCGAGTATACATGAAGCCCAATCAATGGAAGGAAAGAGTGATAAAAACAAGGATTTCCTCTTGGAGAAAGGTCCACAAAATACGCCACAGAGACAGCAGAGGTCCCAAGCCAAAAATTAAATGTCCTTTGCCCACATTGCTACGATGTATAAAAGTAAAATGCAGTTGAGAGCCTCTGCATAGTTTACTAAAATGGCCCATAACTCAGACAGCAAACATATAATAGAACATAAGTGGTTAAAAAAATGGCATTCAGTCAGGAAATGGTGAATTGTCAGAGGCTGACAATAATTAGCACAAAGTGGTGGGGGATCATCGCTTAACAAATAGTGATGGCTAAAATGACAGCGCCCAGTACACAACCTGGCTAAAATTATTTCCTCGCAGTGAGAGGGCCGAGAGGAGGTTGGCCAAACAGCTCGGAGGGGTTTAATTTCCAGAGCTTGTTCCTGTGAAGAGAAGACCAGTGGTGATGCCAAAGTGACACCACCTGCTGACAGATGGCAACACACAGAGATCATCCCAATGCTGACATAGGAGGACTGCAGCCTTGGCAGCAGCATCAACAGCCTCATTTCCCGACAGACCGATGTGATCAGTAACCCACATGAACATCACAGTGCACTAAGGGTTAAACTGTGTACAGCACACAGACGCTGTGTATGGCACTAGGAAAATTGGAGCAAATGACATAATTAAAAAGCCTGGGTTACTGGATGTAATGGGTGGTCTGATAGAGGGTGAAGAGCTCTGCTATAAATACTGAGCAGCTGATACCAAAAATGGTCCGTGCCAATGACAAAGGCACACCCAACACCACAGTTAGTCTTAAAGCCATAAGTGTACATGAAGCTGTTATCGCCAAGTTGCACTGAAGGTCTAGAAACCTACAGTGATAGATCAAATCCAGATTAGTTTCCACGGGAAGTGAATGAGGTCCAAAATGAACATGGGTAGCCGCACAAAGCCAAGGCAGTGAAGGGTTCATACCCACTGGGAACATGGCAGGTAGTGTGGATTTAAGCTAGAGACTCTCAAACCATGTTAGTGTAAAAGTTGCCAATGGCCAAACTTTTCCATGATGGTGGATTGTATTAAGACAGCATAAGATGGACGGATGTACAGATTAATAAAAAAACACCCATAGTCTAGTTTCAAATGGGCAATGGATCGGTGGAGGGTGGTCTGATCTGCTCCCTAGGTAGTAACGCTGGTAACAAGTAGGACAATGGGGAACAGGGAACAGCATGTGGCCAGGTAAGACACGTGGAAGGATCAAGAAAGTTTTCTGTCAAGCATGAGCACCAGGAATTTCATAGTTTCAGCGAGAGGAAGAGCAACATGTCTAAGATTTAAAGATAGTGGAAGAAAACCACAGTGCCGTCATAAATTCATAAAAATGGTTTTTTTTAGTGGAAAAGCAAAAGCCATTGTCCTTGGAGAACTGCAATAGATCACAAAGCCATCGATAAAAAGGGAGCTGGAGCTGTCTGGTCAGAGAGAGGCCATATTAGGGTTAATGGCTATAGCAAAGAGGATGATGCTGAGGACGGAGCCTTGATGCACCCCATTCTCCAAGAAAGAGGTGTCCGACAAGACCGTACCCACATGTACCATAAAAACTCTGTCTTTTAAAAATTCCTGAAGGAAAAGGGGCAGGCGGTCTCAGAAGCACAATGTATATAGAGTACGGAGGATAACAGTCCTCCAGCAGATGTTGTAGGCATTCTCCAAATCAAAAAACAGCCACAGTCTGGTATTTGCACATAAAACCATTCATGACATGTGTTGACAAAGTGACGAGATGATCAACTGAGAACAGCATGCTCAAAATCCACATTGTGGAGTTGTTAGTAGAGTGCAAGACTTGAGCCACCACATCAGTCGGCCAGGTATCATATGTTCCATCATCTTGCAAACACAGCTGGTGAGAGAAATGGGGTGGTAGCTAGAATGAAGGTGTTTGTCCTTACCA
Source organism: Schistocerca nitens (assembly GCF_023898315.1). Taxonomy (NCBI): domain Eukaryota; kingdom Metazoa; phylum Arthropoda; class Insecta; order Orthoptera; family Acrididae; genus Schistocerca; species Schistocerca nitens. The sequence continues at coordinate 701,878,544 of NC_064617.1, read as the reverse complement.
TGTTTAGATATGGGTAGTCATACCAGCATCTGGGAAACATGCCATCTGACTAAATACAATTGTACATATGAAGTAGAAAGTGGTTGCCCGCAAGAGAAAGGTGCTGCAACATCTGAAGGTGAACTTTGTCCTTCCCTAGGGCAGAAGTTCAGGATGAAGTGCATGCATGGTCTAGCTCCCTCATAGTAACAGTGGCTTTGTAGCATTCACAATTCTGAAAGGAGGAGGGTATCACCCAAGCCTCCTCAACATGTTTCTGAAAGAGGAAGGAGGGTTGATAGTGGGTGGGGCTCAAAATTTCCACAAAATAGCAGCCTAAGGAGTTGGAGATAGCAATAGGGCCACAATGACATCATCTGCTATGGTCAGGCTGGAAATCAGGGAATAACCTTGGTCTCAATGAGCTGAAGGAAGTTTCTCCAGACAACAGGAAAGAGGAAGTGAAACTGTTAAAAAAACTAGTAAATGAAATCCAGCTACCATTTTTGCTATCCTGCAGAATGTGACGACACAGCACATGCAACTGTTTATAATGAATACAGTTTGCCATCATAGGATGACTGGTAAAAACACGGAGAGCATGTCTCTATACTCAAATCGCATCGTGGCATACCTCAGTCTACCAGGAGACCGGAACATGGCACGGTAAAGAGGAAGTATGAGGTATGGAATGTTCTGTGGCAGTAAGGATAATGTTTGTAATGTACACTACCTGGTCATCGGAACAGGGGAAATGTTGTTCGTCGAAGGTTGCCAGGGAGGAGTAAAGCCTCCAGTCGGCCTTAGAAAGCTGCCAACTGGGTTTATAAGTAGGTGGGGTAGGAGTCAGCACATGGATAAAGCTTGGAAAATGGTTGGTCGAGTACACATCAGGGAGAAAGAACTATTTGAGATGATGGGCAAGCTGGGCAGTGCAGAATGAGAGGTCCAAATTAGAATAGGTGTCTGTGGAGTCTGAAAGGAACATGAGTGCTCCAGAGTTAAGGCAGATGAGGCTGAGTTGATTGAGGTCAGCCAAGACAGCACCTCTCGGACAGGTTCTTTAAGATCCCCAAAGAGGATGGTGCACTTTAAAGTCACTAAGCAGCGAAAAGGGATGAGGGAGTTGACCAATAAATTAGGGGAAGTCTGTCATGGTGACAGCGAATGACGGAGGGGTGTAGACATTACACTGGGAAAAGGTGTAGCGAGGAAGGAAAATATGGACTGCAACAACTTGCAGTCAGGTGCTCAGTGAGATGGTCTGGCTATGGATATCATCCCAAATGAGCAACACGACTCCTTCATGAGATGGAATGCCATATTCAGAAGGAGGTCAAGGCGGAACAGGAGGAAACACGGGAGGTGAAAGTGGCAGCAAAGAACCAGATGATGCAATTCCAAGAGCAGCTGTAATTCCTCCTTGTGGACCTAATGCCGTGAACATTCCATTGGAGAAGGGTAATAATGGGGAATGGGGAGAAGGGAAGAAAGGAAGGCTAGTCACCTTGGTGGCTGCCAAGTGCCAGGCTTTAAAGACTCACTGCTACAGGGCACAGAAGCTGGAGGAGCCTGGTCCATGAAATCTACAGAGGCATCAGCATTCTTCCTGGGTTGGCCTGTGGATTCCACAGCAGAAAAACAATAGACGATGTGCACCAGTCAAATGGAGGTCAGCTGGGTGAGGGTATCACATGGTGAAACCGTTGAAGAGGCTCTCCAAGTCAGAGAAGGAAAAGACCGTTTGCCTTTATTTGATTTGTTAGAGCCTTTATCATAGCAGGTGAAGACTCAGACAGCTGTTGGCTGGAGGCGCATAACAAGTCTTTGCAGGAGTATTCCTTTTGCCCTTCTGGCCTACCAGCAGTGTAGCAGGTGATTTCAAAGCTGGGGCGAAAATTTGGTGGCTTTTTGCACAGCTGTAGGAGGAGGAGATGGGGATGCTACCATGGCATTAGACAATTTTACAACTGCAGTGCTGAACTGGACGTCACAAGACTGTGTGGCCATGTCCTCCGTGGACCGACAAGGCATAGCAAGAATGGAACTACAGTGTCAGATGGTAGAATGAGGGCTTTCGACTATCCAACAACTTGTGAGTTCTATTTTGTAATCACTGAAATATCATTACATACTCTCTAAGTCTGTGAAGTTTTGTTTCCTCCTCCAACTCTGGGTGCTTCACATTTTTTTGCAGGCAGTATAGAAGCCAGATTCATGGATAGTTGTAGAGATAGTCTCCTATGACATCTGTTATCTGGGAGAATGGTACAATTATCTCCTTACCTGCAACGGGCAAAGGGTATCCTGGGTGCTTTTGTCTGACTTGTGCACGTGGTACAAATGCTGAATGGTTGGCATAACATTTGAGGAATCAGATGAGATGAACAATCAAGCCAGATGACGTTCCATTCAGTCCATTGCCCTCAACACTGAGCAAAACATGACATTAAATATAGCAACTGATACACTCTGATAACACAGTTGGTGAAAACAACTGGGCAGTTGATTGTTTACCACATAATTAAAAAACTTTGAAACCAACCAGTCATCATAATAACATGTTTGGTGTATTTACATTTATTAGTCTATGGGATAATTTTCTGGGGAAACTTATCACTTACAAATACAGTATTCATAGCAGTCCATTCAAGAAGAATAGTACTGTCCACAGCTACAACACTTGAAGAAAAAAATATCATTATTCACTATTAATGCTGTTAAGTCTCACAAAAGGTAAATCAAAATGCAGTCGCAAAGTAACAAGTTGTTGTTGAAGTCATCAATCCAAAGATTGATGTGATGCAGCCCTCCAAACTCACCTGTTTCACGCAAGTCTTTACAACCTACACCCATTTAAACCTTCTTACTGGATTCAGTCCTCCCTCTACAATTGTTGTTATTGAAGTCATCAATCCAAAGACTGATGTCATACAGCCCTCCAAACTCATGTGTTTCATGCAAGTCTTTACAACCTACAGCTATTTAAGCCTTCTTACTGGATCCAGTCCTCCCTTGACAATTGTTATCAATCACACTTTACTCTAGTACCAGCTCATCTGTCCCTTGATGCCTCAGGTCCTACCAACCAATCAGTTACTTGATCTATCCATCAAATCTTCAGCACTAGATTTGAAAAGGTTCTGCTCCCTTCTTATCTGAACAGTTTATAATTCATAGTTCACTTCCACATAAGCCTACATTCTGAACAAATACTTTCAAGGAACTTTCTTACAGATAAATTTATACTCAATATTAACACTTTACCCTTTTTCGAGAAAGAGTTTCTTTAATTCTGCCATCATCAGTTATTTTCCTGCCAAATAGCAAAACTTTTCTACTTGCATCAACTCAGTTTCTGACATAATTCCCTAAGAAGTACTGGATTTAATTCAACTAGAGCTATAGACTGTCACCATGGTCTAGGGACACCGTGTTTGGCTAATAATCAAAATGTCCTGGTTCCCAGGTTTGATTCTAGCCATTGCTTAAATCATGAATAAAAGTCAACAGCAATGGCAACTGAAGACTCCCAGTATAAGTAGTCAACCTTGTTCTGACAATGGACAGAGGACAGAAGGAGGTTCAGAGTACCCTCTTGCCCTCAGGGTGGGAAACCATGCCTAAAAGGCAGAAGAATCAGAAATGATCAATAGTATGAGGATGCAAGAGGCAATGAAAACCACTATATTAAAGATACATAATGCATGTGGCCTGTAATTGAAAAAGTGTCATGGAGATCTCTCTGTTGGCAAAAGATTCTGGATTAGTCCCCATTTTGATATCTGGGAGGTTGCCATGAGAAAATAATTGAGCAACCAATGAAAGAATAACATTCTTCATGTCAGAAGTCTGAATGTGTTAGGGAAGCTAGAAAATCTGAAGAGAGATATACAAAAGCTCAGTTTAGATATAGCAATTAAAAAAAAAAAAGTCAGTAAAGAAATATTTCAAGTGACTGACAAAAGAAGGGAGCACATAAATGCTTAGGAAAAGGCAGGACTATACCAATACAAGTCACCTATAAATGAAACAGATAGGAAGTACATGGACAACAGGGGAAAATGGTTGCAAGTAAAATGTGAAGAAATTGAAAAAGATATGGTCATCCGATGGACTGAATCATGACATAGAAAAATCATGACAGCCTTTAGTGAAACTAAAAACAAGGGCATCAACATTAAGAGTGCACAGGGGAATTTCGCTGTTAAACATACAGAAATAAAAGGATAGTCGGAAAGAGTATACTGAAGGCCTCTACGAGGGGGAGAATTTGTCTGATGATATGATATGATATGGAAGACATAGAGTCAGAGTTTACAGAGTTTTGGAAGACCTGTGGTCAAATAAGGCAGAAGGCATAGATAATATTGTGTATTCAGGGCTGCCCCCTGCATATTTCGGCCACTGCAGTAACATGTATGCTTCATGGGCAATGTATGGCCCCTGCCTCAACATGGAGGTTGTTTATAAATAAGAGTCATGGTACAGTGTACAGTCACACTGGCAACAGCCACCACAGCCTCCAGGGACGCCAACCTCACTGACAGGCAGCAGCCTGTCGCGTCAGAGAGAACTGTAGGCAGGGCACTACCTCTATATGAAGCTATGTCACCTGCACTCACAGCACCACATGGGTATCCTTCTGTAGCAAATTATTTAGGCCACCGCTGGACCAAGCTGGAGCAGTTATGTCCCAGGGCTTCACACCACCTACACTAGCAGCTCACCATACCAAGTCATCGCCCTTGCTGTGAGCACCTGTCACCAACACTACGCAGGACTGCTGTTTGCTGCTTCCAGGTGGCATGCCACACCACATGTCATCGTACCGGTAGCTTATGTCATCCAAGACTTCGCCTCCAACATTTGCCAATGCCCGACGTACCAAAAATATCATCATCTAATGGACATACATAAGAATGCCAGGTTGGATCCTCGTGATCCAGAGCCTACCATGACCTGCGGACTTCTTCATGTAGGTGCATCTCACACAATACCCAGGAGAAACAGTTCTGTTTGTACTTCAGCTGTGTGGACATTCATCCAGGGACATTGTATTGTGTATTGTTAATAAAAAGTTATTACAAAGATTCTCTCACTCCTTAGTATGAGGTTACTTCAAAAGCACTTCTGTGAGGTCTTTCATTGCTCTTCTCCAATCTGCCATGCTTCATTTGCAATGAGTCTCTTTCACACTTGTGGTACTAGTGCATTTTGACTCTGGCTTCTCCCCCCCCCCCCCCTCCCCCCAATCTGCCTTATGCTTCAATGATGATGAGGTAAAAGGTTTCGTATTTCAGCACTCTTAAAGTATGTTTTAGTGCTTCTGCTGTGTATTGGTTCATTTTGCTGAACAAGTTTCACTTCAAGTTTGTTAATATAGTTTTTAAACAGCTAGGTTTTGGGCTAGGTTGTTTTGGTGGGACAGTGTTTCCACACTTCTTGCATTGTCACGCAGTCAGAAGGCAGTTGGTGCTCATTGCACTCCACAATTCTAATTACAGGACAAGTTTCTCAGTCTATGCAAGTCAGAGAAACAAGTTTCTTGGTCACTGTCTTAATTTCTTATGTAGTTCAGGCTTTCCATTCACACGTTCTACAAGTGCGAATTCTCTTAGTTGACAATATTGGTGTGTATTATTTCCAGTGGTTCTTTCATGAATTTTTCGTACTCCTGTGACAGTTCACATTCCAGGACTGGCAGTGTATTTTCATGTAAGTTTTTTTGTGTGTTACTTTTTTCTTATCATGTCTGTCCCTTCATCCAAGTGGTCTGTCTCGACTCATTCAGTTACAGGAGCAGTAAATTCAGAAACTGCTGCAGGGTGTAACTCAGCTCACTTAGGTTTTGGCTACTACAGTTGCATCTACATCTGCACCGACTTTTTGTGTGTTTAATGATCAGAAAGATTGGTCGTTGTACCATCAGCAGTTGGAGTGGCATTTTATGGCCTACAGCATTAAGGTGTGTAACACAGCGTTCATTTTAGTGCTAGTATGGGTGCAGTAATTGTTCGTTTGCATTGTTAGGTTTTCCCGGGCTATGACTTGTTAGTGAAACAGATGTACACTTATGATTGTCACCTCCGGCCAAGCAGTGTGTGTGCCACATTCTTGGTCAATGTCCGACAATCTTCCCCACAGTGAGCTTGTTCGTGAACAGTGTCCAGACTGGGTGTCCAGAAGTTGTGTGTGGGGCAAGCTGGGTCTACTTCAGTCAAGTTGTTCGCAAAGCCGTTATACGTGTGGCCCTCGGTTTTGTGTTCACAGAGGTCTACGGTGGTAGTCCCATCCTCTCGCCATAGCCCTTACCTGTGACATCATTGTACATCAACTCCCTTGTTGTTGGCATCAGTCCTGTTAGTGCCAGCCCCATCATGACCGGCCCTCCCATCGGTGCTGCCCTTATGTGACTGACTCGCCTCTCAGTGTCACTCCTTTTGGTGACAGTCCTGACATGGCTGGCCCTCTAGTCATCACCAAGCCTGTCAATATTGACTTCGGTACATTTGTCAGGCCTGTCAAAGCCAGCCATGTCTCGACTGGCCCTCCAGTAATCACTCAGCCTGTCAGCGATGCCAATCCAGGTGTCAGTCCACGTGTTGCCATCCCTGTGCTGGCCAGCCCTCTTGTCATCAGCCGCCCTGTTGATGATGCAGCAAGCCTTCTAAATCAGTTTGGTCATCACCAGCTGTTTTGGTCAGTCCACCTGTTATCACCCATGTTGACAACAACGCCATTCCTGTTTTCGTCAGCCCTGTTACGGCCAACCCTCCTGCTGTTGCCAGCCCTGTTGACATCAAACCTAGCTGTCGGATCAGTGTATCTGTTACTGGTCCTGTCATGGCTGACCCCCTTGCCGCAGCCACCACCATCCCTGCAGCCAGCCCATTTTCCCCGCTGCCACTGACCACACCAGGGGCCGCTCTTGTTGTTGCTACCAGCCCAGCACTGTTCCCACTGGCGCCACCAATCCAGTCGTGTGTTCTTCCAAGCTTTGGGCTGCCTTCACAGAAATTTTGCATAAGCTCTGCCTATGCCCAGTCAGCCCCACTGTTGCATGTGGAGGCTGGTTGACTTAAGAGTGCATGGAATATTTGTTTTACTGGGATCAATTTCCTGTGTTGTTTAGTAGTTTGTTTCAGTATCTTCACGTGCCTGAGATTTTGGAAGCTGTTATGCACTGCTTATGTGATTTTTCTGTTCTCATGTATAAGGTGTGGTAGTCTTACACCCTCAGCTCAGCATCCATGTTCACTGTATATTTAATTCTTATTAAAGTGTTCGTGCCATGTCGGGGTTCTTTTTATGCATTGTGTTATGGTTCTGTTCAATGTTAGTAGACTGCAAGGTTGTGTTACTGTGCTTAGCAATGCACTGGTCAGTTCCCAGGCAGATGCTTACACATTGACTGACTCTGCTGTTGTTTTATTCCAGCTGTTTGGACAGTCTGCACTGGTGGCTGTGTTCAACCTACTCCCTTGGATGCAGCACTTCTTTGAGAGGGTTGAACCATCTCTTTTTAAGGGGGGAGGGGCACGGTGTACGCAGGATTGCCCCTGCATATTTTGGCTGCCACAGTAATGTGTAGTATGCTTCACTTGCCAGGTATTGCTCCTGCCTCACCACAAAGATTGCCAGGTATTGCTCCTGCCTCACCACAAAGATTGTTTATAAATAGAGTCATGGTTCTGCATACAGTCAAGCCACCAGTAGCTGTCACAGCATCAGGGGTGCCGACCTTGCTGACAGGCAGTGTGCCTGTCGCAGCACAGAGGACTGTAGGCACAGCACTACTACTCTGCGTCACTTGCCATAGCGCCATTTGGTCGTCGTTCTGTGGAAGATTATTTAGGCTGCCGCCAGACCAAGCTGGAGCAGTTACATCCCAGGGCTTCACATTGGCCAATGACATGCTGCAAAACATCCCCCCAGCAGCTATAGTCATCCAAGCCATCATCCCCCATAACTGTTGACACCCATATTCTGGAAGTATCATCATCTCAAAGACTTACTCCAAGTGCCAGGTTGGATCCTAATGACAATCAACCTCTGCTCCTTCTGTTCCACTGCCCACAATGACTCGTGGACTCCATTGTGTATGCGCATGTCATGCAGCATCTGAGAGAGATAGTTCTGTTTGTACTTCAACTGTGTGGATTTTCATCTAGAGACATTGTATTTTAGTTCTGTTTTCTATACCATTACAAACAGTTATTATGAAGTGTCTTTCATCCCTGCACAGTACAAGGATACTTCAGAAACATTTCTTCAAAAATTCTAAAGTGAGTGGGGAAGCGATAATTGAACAACTATTCAGCTTGGTATGTAGAATCTATGAGATTGGAGACTTACGATGAGACTTTCGGAAAAATATCATCCACACAATCCTGAAAATAGCAAGGGCAGATGAGTGTGAGAATTGTAGCACAATCCGTTTAATAGTTTCCACATTCGAGTTACTGACAATAATAATATGTAGAAGAATGGCAAAGAAAACTGAAGATCTTTTAGATGATGAGAAGTTTGGCTTTCAGAAAGGTAAATGCAGCAGAGAGTCAGTTCTGGTGGCACTTGATAAGAAAAATAAGACTTAAAAAGAATGAAAACACTTTCATGAGATATTTCGAAAATTCTGAGAAAAGTTGGAATAAGCTATAGAGAAGGATGAGTAACACAAAAAATGCACAAGGATCACAACGGAACGATAAGAATGGAAGACCAAGAATGAAGGGCTCAGATTAAAAAGGATATCAGAAACAATGCAGTCTTTTGTCCATACTGTCCAATCAGTACATCAAAGAACCAACGACAGAAATAGAAGAGTGGATTAAAATTCAAGGTGGAAAGATATCAATGATAAGATTTCTAGATGATATTGCTATCTTCAGTGAATGTGAAAAAGAGTTATAGGACCAGCTGCAGTCTAACTAGCATGGGATATGGTAGGTGGGTAAACCACAGAAAGACAAAAATAATTAGGAGCAACAGAAATGATATTAATGATGGATGTAATGTTAAATCTGGTGACCATGCAGTAGATTAGGTTAAGGAATTCTACTAGCCTGGAAGCAAAGTAACACATGACAGAAGGAGCAAGGAGGGGATAGAAAACATGCTAGCACAGGCGAAGAGGGAATTCCTGGTAAAAAGAAGTCTACTAGTATCAAACAAAGGCCTTAATTTGAGGAAGAAATTTCTGAAATGTATACTTTGTGCACAGCATTGTGTGGCAGAGAATCATGGACTGTGGGAAAATTGGAAGAAAGGAAAATCACAGTATTCGAGATGTGGTGCTATTGAAGGATGTTGAAAATTAGGTGGACTGGTAAGGTAAGGAATGAGGAGGGTCTCTGCAGAAATGTCAAGGAAAGAAATATGTGGAAAACATTGACAAAAAGAAAGGACAGGATCATAAGGCATGCATTAATCCCAAACAGTTTGGTTGTGTGGGGGCAATACCTGAATACTCGCACAAAGTTGGTGTGGACAACCGCATTAAATTCCATGAGGCAACAATGAAGTTTTAAAGGCTTATGAAGCCAGAAGGAGATGCTACCAAATCGGCAGTGGTAGGTCACCAGCCTTTGCACATCGACTCTGAACTGGGTGAGACCGAAAGGCTCCACCCAATGTCCCAGTGCCCTTATGGTGGACAGTGTACATCTTGAGGTAGGAAATATGTGCTGATCCATAAATGATGCTGTTGCAATGTAATGGTGATCTGCCAAGTGGTGTCCCATAAAACTGCAGGAGTGGGACAGGTCAGGTCCCCATGCCTTTCTGCTAGGCATTTCAAAATATTTAGTGGTTTGAAGCCCTCTGTTTGCAATTATTTCAGGTGCATGAACCAGGTTAATTTAGAGTCAAATAGCAGGCCCAAAAAGTGCACACTGACATTAAAATTTAAAACAGTGTCCCCTATTGTAAGCTCCACTGGGTGACAACTAAGATGAGCATGGGTAAAGTTGATGCAAGCAGTCTTCTCAAGTGAGAACCTAAAACCACTTTTATTGAAGAACTTTTAACTGAGATTCTGACTGCAAAGGAGATGCCACTGATAGTGACTGCGAACAGTGTGCACTGAATACACTGCCTTGGAGGACCATATTCTCCTGAACAAAGCAATCAGACAAGAAATCAACAACACAATGGTGAAAGCATGTGTCCTTGAGGAAGGAGTGAATAAGAAACACAAGATGTCCATGCAGTCCCCATTCATGAAATTGGTGAAAGATGTCCTACCTCCAAGTGGCATCTTATGCTTATTCAAGATCAAAATGCACACCAAGTAAATGGTTGAAGCTATGAAAGACTCCTATATCACCATCTCCAGTACAATTAAGTTGTCAAGTGTGGAACAGCATCACTTGAAACTACAATGGAATTGGTAGGGTGACCCCATGATTTGAGGAGCCAGAGGAGGTGGCATTTGACCACATGCTTGAAAGTCTTAACCAAATAGCTGATAAGAGTTACACCACTGACACTATTAGGGCTGGCACGATCTTGCCTGATTTCCATAAGGGAACTGATATTGCTTCTTCCAAAAAATAGGATACTGTCCATCAAATCAGATCTGATTGAAACAAGACAGGAGCTTGTCTTGGACACCAGGGCACAGATGACAGAGCATAGCATAATGAATTTGATCCAATCCTGGAGCAGCATCGCTGACTGCAGACAGAACTGATTCCAATTCCCACAGCGAGAATTGAAGATCGTATTTATTTAGCTTATGGCATTACATATGAACAGCAACTAACAATTGTGGATTACATAATTTTACAAAAATATATTAATTTCATAATTTACAATTTAAAAAATAAGTCTATAAATTAATATCTAATTTGTTGAGCCATTCAAGGGCTGCCTTTGTCGCTTCAAAGAAATCTTCCAAGTTTCCATGGTAGGCTCTTCTGCTACAGCTTGTTACATTTTGATGGATCATCTGGTGTTCATTTCCACAGCCACATTGAGAAGACAAAGCCTTTCACCATCAGTAGAGGTTTTCAGCACAGATGCCATGGCCTGTGTGGATCTGACTAATTTTTTTCTGAGCATGTCACTTTAATTCCATACTGGCTGGTCTTGTGTCAGGTCTTTGGAGGGTCTGATGTTCCTCATGGGCAACGGTGTTCCACATTTCTGTCTACTTGAAAGTAGCTGCCTGTAGCGATTCTGCCAATAGGACAGGTGATTGCCTAGATTTTAATCAGTTCATTCGGAGTGCAGGAACATCAGAGTGCATTGGAAGATTGGGGATTTTAGGCAATTTTTGGTATTCCCTGAGGAGGAAGTTCTGTCTCTGAGGTCTGGTGGCGCAATGTTGCTTAGAGGTGGTAACCAGAATAGAGTAGTAGATTTGATGCAGCCTGTTATTGTCCTCATTGCTGCATTTAGCTCTATGTCAATTTCTCTCAAATTTGTGCTATTAAACCACACTGGGGCACAGTATTCGGCAGCAGAATAGACCAGCCCTAAGACAGCCCATTGCAGTGTTGTCATAGCTCTTGCGCCCCATGATGTATGATGTTATTGTGTGATCTCAGCTTTGCTGTGGTGTTTCCTATGTGCTTCCTGTAGGAGAGGGTTCTATAAAGAGTCACTCCTAGATATTTTGGAAAGTCTTGGTGGTGAAGGACCTAACCGTTAAAGGTGACATTCAACTTCGCGCATTGGCCAGTCTGTTGTTAAGGTGAAAGCAGCTGACTTCAGTCTTCGTTGGATTTGGTGTCAGTCTCCACTTTTTGAAGTATTCATCTATTGTGCTCCAGGCATCTTGCCTGAAATCCACCTTGTTGAGCCCCAAACTCATGCAGTGGAAGTGGACTGATTAATGGAAGTCTCAAATTCCTTCCAGGAGTTCCTCTTCTGTTCTTTTATTACTTGCCTCAAATGTGCTCATGTAGACCTGAAGAAATGAAGATTTTCTGCAGTTGGGTGGTGTTTGAATTGTCACAAACCTATGTGACTGACTCTGATTGCCAAATGACATTTTAATTCCACCAAGGAACAAGCCATCATCTGAGGTGGTTGTTAGACTGAGGAACGGAATCGGCGGCATCTAGTTAGATCACGAAGGTGACATGGTCCACCATCTCCTAAGCACAAACCTACTGTTTGAAGGCAGCCTGCTGACTGTATCACAACCAACTTACCCTTTGAAGTATCCATCATTGCGGTCTCTAACTGACCACCATCTGAATCAGCAGATGGATCCACACCAGAAAGTGGTCACTGGAATGCAAATCTGTGATCACTTTCCATTGAACTGAGTCTAGAATGGCTGGTGAGAAAAATGGTAAAGGGATGAAGATGAAAAATTATCATTTGACTAGAGTTAAACATGGAGTTCTCTCTAAATGGATACTCAATAATTTGACCCCTGGAGCAGGTGGTAGCCAAGCTCCACAATACATTGTGTGCACTGAAGTCATACCTGAGGAGTAATGAGGGGAGAAGTGCCCGGAAGTGCTCTGTCAGTGAATTTGCATCCAACGGATTGTGAGGTGGAAGATAAAAGAACACACATTGTTCTTAAATTGTATGAGACCTTAACCCTCAAACAGCTTGTATGGCCATGGTATGAGGGACACGAGAGAAGTAGCATCCATCTTTGAAAGAAACAGCCACCCCACTTTTAGTCTTGTCACTCATAAGATTATTCTTCGTGTAGGAATAGTAGCCCTGTAACACAGGTGCGTTGGTGACTCTAAAATGAGTTTCTTGTAAGCTGAAGTAGAACAGGCTCTCCATGGCCAAGAGCTGAAATTCTTCCAAATGCAATTAGTATCCACTGAAGTTCCACTGAAACACCAAAGCCCCTGTGGGAGCCACTGATTGACATGGATTGTTCTTGGTCCTGCTTCCTCAGCAATGGCGATTTACCCAAGAGGTCAGGTGGAGGAGTAGCTGTGCCCAGCTCTCTGGTTCCTCCAAGAAGATATCAGTATCCTCAATCTTAAAATCACCTTTGGAAAGGGAGAGTGCTTGCCGATCCAACAGTCTTGCTGCCACTTTTGAATATCTTTTTGTGTGAGAGTTTTTTCTTCCTTATGAGAGGAGTTAGTCGCATGGGTAGAGAGGACAGCTTAGTGGGTCCCTGATGGTGTGCAGAGATATGTGGCCAATGTTCCAAGTCCATTGCTGATGACTTATGAATGGTTTCAGGGTCACGTTAAGCTTTTCCTCCCACATGGAAATTGACATGTGCACGTACTTATGCTTGAATCTGCGGTGTTGGTTTGTGTGGAGGCATCATACTTAGCGACTGGCTTTTTAAGGGCCAATGCAAAACAAGAAGCAAAAAGGTTTCAAAACTTCGATAATCATTTAGCTTCACCATAGGGTATGCAACTCTTAACTTTCAACACCTGAATTTTCCTTTCTTTGTTTTAAAACCCGTTCTTCCTCTTCCATACAGCATGATCCCTGTAGCAGTTTAAACATTTCAGAGGAAGTGTACAAGGATCACCTGATTCATCAGCTGGGTCTCGACAATTTCCACACATAGCTCTCCCCTTACATACCACACTGGTATGACCAAATTTTTGACATTTGAAGCATCGCATTGGGTTGGGAGCAAATGGTTGAACCATAAGATGGGTATAGCTCATACGAATATGTTCAAGTAATTCTGGAGTGCTGAAGGTTAGAATAAATGTTGTCATTTTTTACAGTATGCCAATGACTCTCCTCATATAATTCTGCACTTCCGTCACACTCCCTGTTTCTTCACACAACTCCTTAGGGTCCATCTCCAGTACATCCGAGCAATGTCAATGTGCCCTTACAGAAATTAAGAGTGTTAGGCAACTCAGCCACAATGGGTAGCCACCTACGGCCTTGCATCCCAGAAGCTTAGATTCTTCATGTGACATAGCAGTTTCAACTAGAAGTGTTCCATTACGAAGTTGTTTAATGCCTTTTAAGGACCCAGAAATACCATCCAGTGCCTTGTGAATATAGAAAAGGGATACATTCTCAAAGTTTCCCTTAGCTCTCTCAATTACAATTGTTGTGTTCTCCTTTTGTACACAAAGAGAACAGTCCAATGAATTAACAGATACCATCAAGTAACACAACTCTTTATTTAACACTGAAACACACTTATCACTCACTGCTGTGAGTGATGGGAATTTGGATGGAATTATTTATAGATATTTAATTCTTGATTTCCAAATTAAACAAAAAGCAACCAAAGACACTGAGCTGTGTGACACGGCAAGTCCGTAAATCTCGCAGTCTGAATGTTCTAAGCGCAGTTACCACAAACAGTGTCTGTTAGGCAGAATTAAATTCTATATATACAAGTCCGACATGAGCTCACCAGAGTGATGATGTGATGACTCTGTGGAATTCTAAATCTACTCCAACATGAACTCATGATCGAACTTCCATTTTCATCCCTGGTGGCCATATTTGATAATTGCTGTGCAATGTATTTATGCATATTGTTACGTGGTTTCAAATATTTTTGTGTTTTTTTATGTATTTGTGCACATTTTTACATATATGTGCGTATTTTTGCATATCTGTGTGTGTTTCTGCCTGTCTTCATATATTTTTTACATATCTTTACATCTCTTTTCACTTATCCAGCTCCTCTCACAACCATCAACACCTATTTTGCCTGTTTCTATGTCATTCCCATTTCCTTTACACCATTTCTGCCACAATGGCCCCTCTCTCCATCTTCCTGCATCAGTTCAGAAAAGTATTGTTTTCCTTGGCTAAAGCCTACTCCCACATCCTGTTTCTCAAATGCTGCCTAAACCATGGACTCCCCTCAAACAGCCTAACTGTAAAGATTCATTTCTCTGGACCCCACCCTTCCTTTCACAGTGACCGACATCTTTCCTAGCCCTCACCAACCAGGTACTGCACAAAACACATCTCCATATCATCCCAGAACCACCTCTGCTCTCTCTGCAAGATACTATTACTCTGCAAACCCTACTCCGTATAACAGATCTCTCAAATTGATTCCCTCACTCTCCAGCACCTGGAGGAGCATTCCAGACACCACCCCCGTAAGTTATCCAACCTACAGACACCTTACTGCCACCTTGGGGCACCATTATCCAACCCCTATCATACCCATAATGTTCAAGTGTTCTTTCTCATCCACCCCTCATAGCAGCTAAACCCTGCCTAGCTGACCTTTTTAACTTGCCACATCCCGCAAAACTTCCTACTATCCCTTCACCAAATCCAGAGCCAAATCATTCCCATAACACTGTTGTTCACCTTTACCAAAACCCTCAGCTCCACAGAAGTTTCAGTCCTATCCAAAGGCCACACCTTTAGCCCTACAACCACATTTAACCACGCTAGACTTGTCAAAGACCTACTCTCCTCCTCCCAATCTCTCCAATGGAAGCACTTCTTTGCCACCAATCACTCCAACCAGAACCACCCTAATTCCAACATTGAACACTGCCTCTTCCAGTTCATACCACTATCAAACCATGATCCTGCCACCCTCCCACCCACTGGTTACCTTCCAGAAATTCTTCACCTCCAATTGAGCCTCACCATCCTTCCCCATGTCCCCTTCTCAGAACACCAACCTTTCAGCAGAAGGCAGAACAGCCATACATAGCCTCAAAACAAATCCTGACCTGATCATCCTATCTGCAGATAAAGGTTCCAACATTGTTGTTCTGAATCACAGTGACTACCTGGCAGAAGGCCTCTGCCACTTATCTGACTCCTCCACCTATAAATTCTGCCAGAGTGATCACTGGGATCCAACACAAACTCCAATCCCTGCTTAAAGCCTTGGGGCTTTCCCAGAACATCTCCCCTGAATCCATTTCCCTCCTCACCCCTATGACACCCTGCACACCCACCTATGTGCTCCACAAAATCCACAAACCAAACAATCCTGGATGCCCCAAGTGGCTGTTTATTGTGCCCCCCCCCCCCCCCCCCAACTGAAAGAATTTCAGGCCTCATTGACCAACACCCTCCAACCAACTACCTTTCCCAATGTTCTTCAGACACCTAACACACTACCTCATTCCTCATACGCCTTTCAACTTTAACCTAACCTACAACTACTTCTCATTTGAAGGGAAGGTATATAAAAAAAATCCATGGCACAGCCAAGGTCACCCGCATGGCACCCTCCTATGCCAACCTTTTCATGAGCCATCTAGAGAACACCTTCCTAGCCTCCCAAAACACTAAACTCCTAGTCTGGTTCAAGTTTACTGATAATATCTATGTTATCTGGACTCAGGGCCAAGACACCCTATCTTCGTTGCTTCACAACCTCAACACCTTCTCTCCCATCAGCTTCACCTGGTTCTCCTCAACCCAGCATGCCACCTTCCTAGATGTTGACCACCACCTTTCTGATGGCTCCATCTGCACCTCTGTCCACATTAAACCTGCCACTCACCAACAGTACCTGTAATTTTGATAGCTGTCATATTTTTCACACCAATAAATCCTTCCCATACAGCCTGGGCACCTGAGGATGATGTATCTGCAATGACAAAAACTCCCGTGCTCAGTATGCTGAGGGTCTCACCAAGGCCTTCACATATATATACTACCCCCAGACCTTGTCTGCAAACAGCATTTCCTGTCACACCCCCAATCCTCCCAGCACCCTCAAGAACCAGCCACAAAGGAATGCCCCCCTTCATCACTCAGTACAACCCCTGACAAGAACAACTGAACCACATCCCTCAGTAGGTCTTTGATTGCCTATCATCATGCCCCGAAATGGAACATCCTACCCAAGATACTTCCCACCACTCCTAAAGTTGTGTTACATCACCCATCCAACTTTCACAGCAACATCCTAGTCCATCCCTGCACCATTCCCTATCCCAACCCCTTGCCACAAGGACCATATCCTTGTGGAAGACCCAGGTGATAAACCTGCTCAATCCCCCCACCCAGCACTTTCTATTTCAGTCCTGTCACATGTTTATCCTACCCCAACAGGGGCTGGGCCACCTGTGAAAGAAGCCCTGTCATTTACCAGCTCTGTTGCAATCACTGCACAGCTTTTTATATTGGTATGACTACCAACAATCTGTCCATCAGGAGAGCAAAGTAGACCACCCTGTGGCACAACATGCAGCTGAACATAACACACTTCATTTCAATGGCTGCTTCACTACCCGAGCCATCTGGATCCCTTCCCTCCACCACCAGCTTTTTTAAACTGCGCAGATGGATGTTATCCTTTCAGCACATTCTCTGCTCCCCTAATTATCCCGGCCTCAACCTATGATAACATACTGTCCCCACACCCTCCACCCAACAGTTTCCACCCCCTCTGGCCTATCCATCATCTCCCCATTATCATCTCCCACCCTGTTTATTTGCAGCCCTTTGCTAATGCATCCACCTGTCTTTTCCTGCTGATCTTCTTTTTTGTTCCTTTTTTCCCCACCTCCTTGGCCCACAACCTCCTGACACTGCGCCTGTTGGCAGCCTAGTCCCTGCGCACTCCACCAGACAGCATTTGTCTCCCTCCCCACCTGTACACTACCATCCCTTCCCCATTCCCTCCAGATTGCTGCTTTCATCCCATGTGATAGTTGCATTGTGTATGTGTGTGTGTGTGTGTGTGTGTGTGTGTGTGTGTGTGTGTGTGTGTGTGTGTGCACGCGTCGCGTCTGTTTTACTGATGAAGGTTGTGGCTGAAATCTTTATGCAAGTGTCTTTTAAATGTGCCTGTCTGCATCTTGACATGTCTTCTTTATGGTAAGTAGCACTACGTCTTTTCCTACATTGTTAATAATTAAAAATGGTCATTTTCATGTGTGAACACGAAAAAACATTTTAGTGTTGTGGCTTTTATCTAAATGTGTTTTTATTGGTGTACTCCATGAATTCAACACCACTCATACTCACATGGTGTACGGTTAGCAGCTGTATTTATGGCTGTCTACATATTTGGATTTGGAATTTCTGCCTGGATATGAAATTGCAACAAATAAAAAAATACAACAGTTTTCGACAACCATAAGCAATATTGCCCATGTTTAATTGATAACTATTGTTTTGTTACAATATATGTGCATATTATCAATTCAGGCAGTCAGTAAACAGTATTGCTTATTAAACAAGCCAATAGCAGAGGTGTGTTGTCATACATTCTCAGACTAAGGAGAGACAGGTGTTGTCATTATTTTCTCAGACATAGCAGTAGATGCAGGCAACACAATCAGAGGGATGTGCACAGCATACAAGAGTGAAAAACTAAACAGTCAAGACCAAGAACATAGTCGGATTGGAACAGCAAACTGACAACTCCAAAACTATCTCAGAGAGAGAGAGAGAGAGAGAGAGAGAGAGAGAGAGAGAGATATGGGAGTTTTGCACCCATTACCTGCAGAAGAAATGTGATAACACCACCAACTCAGGCCACAGTTTTGGAGGTTTCCTCTTGCTATAAGGTGAGTACTACCCTCTCCCCCTCAATAAACCTCTAAAAAGTACCTAATTAGGAAAACTAACCTACCCAAATTAGTCCACCAACAAAACGGGACAAAAATTAAAAAAAAAAAAAAAAAAAAATGCCGCACAGAGCTTTTCATATCGCACTAATTTCTGTTGCTGTTGATAGTTTCCTATTTTCATCTGCCCAGAAATTCTTATCTTTTCTTTTCATTTCGCTGCCTCCTCCTAGATCTAGAGCATGTCTTAATATTTTCATTTTCAGAGTTACTAGATTTTCTACCACATTCATAGTTCTGACATTCAGCACACTGATTCTCAGAATGTTAACATTTAATTGGTTTTTCAAACTTTTTCTCATGATCACCTCTCCTTTTTTGGCAAACCCATCCAGGATATTTGAATAAGACACATCCATTGTGACACTTTTTCAGCTACAGGTCACATTTGGTGAGGATTGTAATGTAACAAGTTGAAACTCAAATACTGGAGTGTATGATACATCTCATTACTTATGATCATGATGCAAAACTATCGATGTATTATGTGATACACAGTCTATGATGTGTTACTCAATACAATGCACCTTTTATTATGTTGTCTTATATTTATGGTTGTGTTTACTCCTTTTGCAGTTATTATTCTTTATGTAACACTGTTTCAGATAACTAAATTGCCTGTAAATGACAAATTACTGTGCTATTTCATTTGCAAGAGCGCAATACTTTGAAATTTCATGTAGCCATATCCTATTTTGGGTAAAATGATAATGTCTAATCCAGAATGCTTATGGTTGACTCACGTATTACAGCTTCGTAAAATTAACAAATAGAAAGTTCTAAGAAAAACCTTAGTAATTTCGATTCTGATTACTGAAATTTCATAAAATATTTAGATGCAGCACATAATGTGTGTATAGCATTGTGCTTATGTAAATGGTAATAAGCCGCATAAGTGTGTGCTAGAAAGGATGCAAATCATGTTTACTTTATACATGTGCTGTAATGGTCATGAGTGTTAGTTGCCTTTGAGACTGGACTTGGTGAGTTGATGTCAATTAAGAGTGTGCTCAAGGCAACAAAGATACCATTATCAATACCTCACTGAGTTTGAATGAGGTTGCGTAATAAGGCTACAAGAAGCTGGACGTTCTCTCTGTGACTGAATGTTCTTACTGCAATACTGCAGAGACTTAATGGGAATGTAGCCACCATACATGATTGCTGGCAGTGGTGGTCAAGAGATTGTGAGGTCACGTGTCACTACCAAGAGGGAAGACTATGGTATTCAATGTATGCCTCTGGTGCATTGTACTGCATCTATAGCAGCAATGTGAGTAGCATTTGGCACCGCAGTATCGTAATGAACGTAACATGCAATCCACTGACCCCAAACCAACTGCCAATTTGTGACTTCAGTGTTGTCATGCGAAAGCTCATTCAAGGGTAGGGTGGAGGTCTGTTGTGTTTTCTGATGAAAGCTGGGTCTACCTCGGTGCCAGAGATAGTTGTGTGTTGATTACGAGGAAGCCAGTTGAGGGTCTGCAACCAACCAGTCAGTGTGCTAGACACACTGGACCTGCACCTGGAGTTATGGTCTGGGCTGCTATTTCATACGGTGGCATGAGCACTCTCGTGGTTATCCCACGCACAGTGACTGCAAATTTTTATGTCAATCTGGTGATTCAACCTGCTGAGCTGCCATTTATGAACAGCATTCCAGGGGGCGTTTTCTAACAGGATAATGCTCACCCACATACCACTGTTGTAACATGCTGTACAGAGTGTTGACACATTGCCTTGGCCTGCTCATCACCAGATCCGACTCCATTCGAGCACATATGGAATATCATCAAACAACAATTCCAGCATCACCCACAAACAGCATTAACCCTCCCAGTATTGACTGACCAACTGCAACAGGCATGGAAATCCATCCCATAAACTGACATCTGGCACCTGTACAAAACAGCACATACATGCTTGCATTCAACATTCTGGCAGTTACACAGGTTATTAATACAGGGTGCGAAAGTCAAACCTGAATTTTTAAATGAGTGTAAAATAAACACAGATGCAGATACCATACAATCATACAATCTTATTCTACATTAAAAAGTACTTAAGAAACATCAACACTTTTTTTTCATTGTTTGAAAATAACATCAGCAAAATAGTGTCCTTCTCAAATCACGGCATTCTCGCAGGCGATTTACGAAGCTGTCCATCACATGACGGAGCATACCCTGAGAAATTCTCTCGATTTCCAGCCGGATTCTTGCTTTGAGATCACCACCATTACGAAGTCTTTCTTCGTATACTTTTCTCTTAAGGTAACCCCATAATAAAAATTCACAAGCTGTAAGGTCAGGTGAACGGGAGGGGGCAAGCAGTCGCTCCACGAAGTCGTCGTCATTCAAAGCATTAACCACTTGGACACTTGGATTTTGTGTGGGTGGGTGGTAAGTCCGACCTCAAAATCATTCCGACAGTCCTGTCAGAAATTCCAAGCTTAACACTCTGTCTATGTGCTGATCTCCAGGGGCTTCTGCCCACAGCAATTCTTATACATTCCACATTCTCAGGAGTACACATTGTCTTCGCTCTGCAATCTCTTTTCCTCGTTATTTCACCAACGTTTTGAAAGTTTTCGACCCAAGTTTTTATTGAGTTAACCGAAAGCACCAAACTATTACAATTAATTTGAAAACACGCCTGGAAATGATGCTGAGCGGCTAGAAAACTACCACTTTTGTAGAACACTTTGCAAACAACTGTTGTTGCTTAGTCCACTGCTCCATGGCTACTGAAATGCTTTGTGCTGGGGAACGCAGTGGTGACCTTCGTTACTCTTCCCCAACTACTTCCAATGCTTCCGCGCACTAATAATAAATGCAGGTCTGACTGCCGCACCCTCTATATCAGCATTTCATATTTGCAATCACATATCTCACGCTTACATTAACCTGTAATCTTGCAATGTTAATCACTTACATATGTTACCTAGACATATGTATTCCTGAAATTTCATTACTCTACATTAATTATTTTTTAGTGCTGTGATTTTTTTCTGCCAGTGTATTTAATAAATCGTATGAAGCACTGGAAATGTTCAAGAGCTGATCTATGACTTCCATTTGCATCACATAAAAGCCCATGGAAATATCCTGTCAGCCCAGACAGAGCCCATTTATCAAGAGAAACTAGTACGAAGCAAGTGTTCACTAACGACTGACTCTCTGCAACAGTCATAAAAATCAGTGGCACAGACCACACCATGAACCTGAGCTTCTTTTATTGTCATCATCTGGTCAGTTAATATAAAATGTTCATTTGCTATGATACATAAAATTTCACCATTCTACTGCATGGCAGTCCCTGGCCCCTGTAGTTTAGGATGGGGCTAGTCATCTTAAACAGTCCCCAACATAGAAAAAAACACACCTAATGTAAACTGATCAAAAAGAAAGAACTCATGATATTAAATTAAACACAGTGTGTTTTGCATTCTCCCTTCAATATCTCAAGGTACCCCATAAACTACAAGAACACCCACAATATCTACAAGTGGAATTCAGTAGCTTGGACCTCAATTTCCAGTTTTGGAGCTCACTACCCTATTTTTTCATTGACTTGTTATCAAAACCTCGACTTTGACAGTGAAATTCAGCATTGCAACAAAAACTGTAGAAAAGTTTGAATTTTTTTCTTCATGTTCAGTAAGGAAATTCTACTTTTACATCAGAGAACACAAAGTCATCATTCTTATCTAGCAAATATTAAATAAAAAACTAATCCATATGTATGAACAATTACAAAAATAATTAGCAATTTATGTGAAACACGAGTTATCACACTAACCTGGTCTTCCTCATTTTTTGCATCATCATGCATGCTTTTTCCCAAGAAAAGTCTGGATTCTGCGGACAGTCGAGCTGAATACTTAGTGCTCTATCTATTAAGATTAGACCTTGTTCATACCTTTCAACTGCCTGCAACATTTAGAGAGGAAAAATTCATATAACCTCTTCCACAACAGATTCTGCTGACTATTGGATAGAAAAATTTTAAAAATGATGATGATGGTGTGTGTGTGTGTGTGTGTGTGTGTGTGTGTGTGTGTGTTTTATAAGGGGGGGGGGGAGACACCAGCAAACAAATAAACAAGCACCCTCCCTCTCTTCCCCCATCCCCTGCGCTCTCTCTCTCTCTCTCTCTCTCTCTCTCTCTCTCTCTCTCTCTCTCCCCCCCCCCCCCCCCCCACCTCCTCCTCCCACTACAGCACACATTCTTCACTATGAGACCAGAGACACAGTTTCTGCATAACACTCGTATCATACTCCACACAGGCTCTACCATATTGTTATGTGAAAGTAGCATCTCTAATGGAAAGGGCATAGCTTTTCGTCAGACTGTAATTTATCTTTGTTAAAGTGTATCTTTTATTAAGTGAGATTAGTTTTTCTCCCACATTATTTTTGCAGCATGACATTTGTTGGCTGCATCAAACACAGTTAGTTGGTTATCATAAGCAATCTATGGTGTGATAGACCAAGGGGGAAAAATGTGTAAATAAACAACAATTGTTCTGACACAATGAATGTGTGCCAAACACATTGTTATATAAAACAAATGACAATACCTTCTCTGACTGAACTTACACAAATGATTACACTGAAGGTAAGTGACAGTACTTAGCTAGGCATGCAGGACACTAAAATTAGTTTGATTCTATGCACAGTTTGAGACAGTAGAGATGATAATTATAATTCAACAATAATATTGATAATGTTCATCAATGTTCAGTCCTTTTTTTAAAATGCTTTTGTGGTTGATTCAATGAGTTGCAAGCCAGAGAGGGAGCAGCCAGAGCTAAACCTCTGGGACATTATTTCAGTTAGCAAACATTCACAGCAACATCAGTCCAGCAAAGTAGTGTTTGTAGCAACAGTATAAATAATGACACAAAGGACACATTTCAATTGGCATCCCTTGGCTGGCAAATGTGCTGCTTAGAATTATAGTCTTTGGAATAGAAGCAACAGGAAATGGAACAAGCATTGAAAGACTGTAGCAGGGAATGTGAATGGTCAGCTTCAGTTTATTAGGACAATTTTAGAAAAGTGTGGTTTAATTGTAATGATGCCGCATACAGAAAACTAGTGCAACCGATTCTTGAGTACTGCTCGAGTGTTTGGGATCCCCACCACATCAGATTACAAAAATATACTGAAGCAATTCAGAAGCAGGCTGCTAGATTTGTTACCAGTAGGTTTAACCAACATGCAAGTATTACAGAGATTCTTCAAGAACTCAAGTGGGAATCCCTGGAGGGAGGATGAAGATCTTTTTCAGAAACAAAATTTAGAGAACCGGCAGTTGTAGCTGATGCAGAACAATTCTACTGCTGCCAATTTACATTTCATGTAAGGACCACGAGGATAAGACAAAAGAAATTAGGGCTTGTATGGAAGCATATAGATAGTCATTTTTCTCTCACTTTATTTGCGAGTGAAACAGAAAAAGAAACAAACAGTGGTATACAACATTCCCTCCACCACACAGCATACAGTGCCATGTGGAGTAGATATGAGGTCTGTTCAAAAAATTCCCAAACATTCATAATTTCGTGCCAATGGTATGTTGGAGCAAAATGCGATTGGCATCCCTACACACATCTGTGTTTAATGTGTAGCTGCCGGAAGTTTCATAGTTGCATGTCTGTTAGTTACTGTTCAGTGCTGTACTGAGTAGAATATTGTGTCACACAGTTTGCGTTTTCAAGATGACACAGCTACAGAAACAATGCTTATGCATTAAATTTTGTGTGTAACTCAAGAAAACCTTTACAGAGACAAACCAAATGAAGCAGGAAGCCTACAGTGATGAGTGCTTAAGCTGTATTCAGTGTTACAAATGATTCACATGGTTTAAAAATGGCCCGAGAGAATTTAAGGATGACCCCCATTCAGGATGCCCTTCGACATCTATCGAAGCAGCTCATGTCAGGAACGTCAAAGAAATGGTGCGTGCCAATCGAAGACAGCCTGCCCAAGAGATTGTAACATTTCAGTCAGATCATGCCATGAAATCCTGATGCATCTTGGAATGCATGGTGTTGCTGCCACGTTCACCCACGGCTCATAAGTCAAGACCAGGAAAACCTTCACCTAACAGCCTCTGAAGAGCTTTCGGATTGTGTACATGAGAACGAGATGCTCCTTAAGACAATCGTAACCGGTGATGAGACGTGGGTCTATGGTTATGATGTTGAGCCCAGGGTTCAATCTTCACAAGGGGTCGGGAACGGTTCTCCTGACCAAAGAAAGCTTATCAGGTCAGGTCATATCAGCTGTCGAAGTCATGACAATAGTTTTCCTTGACTTTGAAGGATTAGTTCATCATGAATTCATGCCACAGGAACAAACTGTTAATCGATAGTACTATCATGACTTGTTGCAACACCTGCGAGAAAATGTCAGAAGGAAATGACCTGAAATTGATGAGACAATTCATGGCCCCTGCATCATGATAACACAACCACACATTCATCCCTTTTGGTGTATGACTATTGCACAAAAAATGAAATCACTGTGCTGCCTCCTCCTTCGTACTCTTCAGACCTGGCCTCTGTGGACTTTTTCTGATTTCCAAGACTGAAAACCCCACTGAAATGATGAATATTTGTAATGACAGACAAGATAAACGAAAATTCACTGATGGAGCTTCACACAATCCAGCAAGAGGCGTATGAAGACTGCTTCCGAAAATGGAAACGGCATTGGAAATGGTATAGCAATTGAGGAGGAGAGTATTTCGAAGGAGACCATGCACAATAAGTAAGAGGTAACTGTAGAAAAATTTTGTGAACAAAGTTCCAGAATTTTTTGAACAGACATTGCATGCATATGGTAGAAATGTTATGCAATGTCAGAATTGTAATATTGTGGACTGATTACTGTATTATGAGTGACAAGAAATCCACAGCAATATACCTCTGAAATTTGATTAGAAGGCAACTGTGTAGGAAAAATGCTGATGATTCCATTGACATATAGGGCAGAAAATATTTTTCAGTGAAACTGTTAACCTTGAAAATAAAGAGTGCAAATACTTGTAAATAATCACTGAAGTACAAGAGGTAGTGCACATGACCAATTTCATATTTATCCATAATGGCATTGAAGAAAGAAAAGTGGAAGCAGTCTCCTAGTAAAAGTAAAGTGACTGAAGACAAAACACAGTAGAGCAGTCACAGTAAGGACTTTTACAAAAGACAGGGGGCAACAAGTTGTGCATTAAAAGTGAGGTCACATGAACATATCAAGCAGCAGCTGTAGTATAGAGTGTACAACAGATGCAAGTATCAGGGTGTAGAAAGCTTATTGAAAACAGATAGTGGAGGTACATAAAATGTTAGTGATTGCATGGTTCAATAAAAATGTTATCATTACAATCTATAAATAATGCTAGTGAATTAAGTTTTATTTCATCTATAAAGGTAAATTAGATAATATGTTTTCTTTGGAATAAGCTAAGTAGGGAGAAGAAAATTTAATAGTCATGGGTGACTGGAATTCGAGAGTAGGAAAAGGGAGAGAAGGAAACATAGTAGGTGAATATGGATTGGGGGAAAAAATGAAAGAGGAAGCCGTCTAGTACAATTTTGCACAGAGCAAAACTTAATCATAGCTAACACTTGGTTCAAGAATCATAAAAGAAGGTTGTACATGTGGAAGAATCCTGGAAATACTAGAAGGTATCAGATAGAGTATATAATGGTAAGACAGAGATTTAGGAACCAGGTATTAAATTGTAAGACATTTCCAGGGGCAGATGTGGACTCTGACCACAATCTATTGGTTATGAGCTGTAGATTAAAACGGAAGAAACTGCAAATAGGTGGGAATTTAAGGAGATGGGATCTGGACAAACTGATTAAACCACAGGTTGTACAGAGTTTCAGGGAGAGCATAAGGGAACAATTGTCACAAATGGGGGAAAGAAATACAGTAGAAGAAGAATGGGTAGCTCTGAGGGATAACCCCGCATCTCGTGGTCGTGCAGTAGCGTTCTCGCTTCCCACGCCCGGGTTCCCGGGTTCGATTCCCGGCGGGGTCAGGGATTTTCTCTGCCTCGTGATGGCTGGGTGTTGTGTGCTGTCCTTAGGTTAGTTAGGTTTAAGTAGTTCTAAGTTCTAGGGGACTGATGACCATAGATGTTAAGTCCCATAGTGCTCAGAGCCATTTTTTTTCTGAGGGATGAAGTAGTGAAGGCAGCAGAGGATCAAGTAGGTAAAAAGACGAGGGCTAGTAGAAGTCTTTGGGTAACAGAAGAAATATTGAATTTAATTGATGAAAGGAGAAAATATAAAAATGCAGTGAATGAAGCAGGCAAAAAGGAATACAAACGTCTCAAAAATGAGATCGACATGAAGTGCAAAATGGCTAAGCAGGGATGGGTAGAGGACAAATGTAAGGATGTAGAGACTTATCTCACTAGGGGTCAGATAGATGCTGCCTACAGGAAAATTAAAGAGACCTTTGGAGAAAAGAGAACCACTTGTATCAATATCAAGAGCTCAGATGGAAACCCAGTTTTAAGCAAAGAAGGGAAAGCAGAAAGGTGGAAGGAGTATACAGGGGGTCTATACAAGGGTGATGTACTTGAGGACAATATTCTGGAAATGGAAGAGAATGTATATGAAGATGAAATGGGAGATACAATACTGCGTGAAGAGTTTGACAGAGCACTGAAAGACCTGAGTCGAAACAAGGCCCCGGGAGTAGACAACATTCCATTAGAACTACTGACGGCCTCGGGAGAGCCAGTCCTGACAAAACTCTACCATCTGGTGAGCAAGATGCATGAGACAGGTGAAATACCCTCAGACTTCAAGAAGAATATAATAATTCCAATCCCAAAGAAAGCAGGTGTTGACAGATGTGAAAATTACCGAACAATCAGTTTAATAAGTCACAGCTGCAAAATACTAACGCGAATTCTTTAGAGACGAATGGAAAAACTAGTAGAAGCCAACATTGGGGAAGATCAGTTTGGATTCCGTAGAAATACTGGAACACGTGAGGCAATACTGACCCTACGACTTCTCTTAGAAGCTAGATTAAGGAAAGGCAAACCTACGTTTCTAGCATTTGTAGACTTAGAGAAAGCTTTTGTCAATGTTGACTGGAATACTCTCTTTCAAATTCTGAAGGTGGCAGGGGTAAAATACAGGGAGCGAAAGGCTATTTACAATTTGTACAGAAACCAGATGGCAGTTATAAGAGTCGAGGGGCATGAAAGGGAAGCAGCGGCTGGGATGGTAGTGAGACAGGGTTGTAGCCTCTCCCCGATGTTATTCAATCTGTATATTGAGCAAGCAGCAAAGGAAACAAAAGAAAAATTCAGAGTAGGTATTAAAATTCATGGAGAAGAAATAAAAACTTTGAGGTTCGCCGATGACATTGTAATTCTGTCAGAGACAGCAAAGGATTTGGAAGAACAGTTGAATGGAATGGACAGTGTCTTGAAAGGAGGATATAAGATGAACATCAACAAAGCAAAACGAGGATAATCGAATGTAGTCGAATCAAGTCGGGTGATGCTGAGGGAATTAGATTAGGAAATGAGACACTTAAAGTAGTAAAGGAGTTTTGCTATTTGGGGAGCAAAATAAATGATGATGGTCAAAGTAGAGAGGATATAAAATGTAGACTGGCAATGGCAAGAAAAGTGTTTCTGAAGAAGAAAAATTTGTTAACATCGAGTATAGATTTAAGTGTCAGGAAGTCATTTCTGGAAGTATTTGTAAGGAGTGTAGCCATGTATGGAAGTGAAACATGGACGATAAATAGTTTGGACAAGAAGAGAATAGAAGCTTTTGAAATGTGGTGCTACAGAAGAATGCTGAAGATTAGATGGGTAGATCACATAACTAATGAGGAGGTATTGAATAGAATTGGGGAGAAGAGGAGTTTGTGGCACAACTTGACAAGAAGAAGGGACCGGTTAGTAGGACAAGTTCTGAGGCATCAAGGGATCACAAATTTAGGATTGGAGGGCAGTGTTGAGGGTAAAAATCGTAGAGGGAGACCAAGAGATGAATACACTAAGCAGATTCAGAAGGACGTAGGTTGCAGTAAGTACTGGGAGATGAAGAAGCTTGCACAGGCTAGAGTAGCATGGAGAGCTGCATCAAACCAGTCTCAGGACTGAAGACCACAACAACAACAACAACAAGCTAAGTAAGTACAAATGATTTGCAGAGACGGTTCAGATATATCACTACTGAAGGAAAGACCCAAAACTGCTATATACATAGAGATCAGAAGATAAAGCAGTTCCACTGAAGATCTGGCATACAGTAAAAAAGAAAGGGTAAATACAGGGAAGGAGAATTTAGTATACGTGCTCCGAAAAATACTGAAAAGGAAGAGTTAAAAATTTTATTGTGTGAATCTCGTGGAGGAAAGTTATTTTCAAAAGATAAAAAATGTTATCACAATCAAAGAAGATACATTACTGGTGAACAACACTCAAAAAGATATTACACAATGGCACACAGGTGCATAAATAGAGTAAACGTCAACTCTGACGGTGCAGTAGCATAACTGACTGGGTGTTGTGTGTTCTTCATCATCATTTCATCATCACTGACATGCACAAGTTGCCGAAGTGGCATCAACTAAAAAGAACTTGCAATACGGTGGCCGAACTTCCCGCTTGGGGCCTCCTGGCCAACAATGCCTTACGATCATTTCACTTCAGTTTCAGCACATAACTGAATAACTGAAAATGTTAAAGCTAAACTGTACATAAATGTGTTTGGAACATTAACAGAAGACTTTAGCCCTTGCAATACCAGTACAATATCCATAATGCAGATTACCAATTGGGAGGGGGGGGGGGAGGGGGTGTACTTCACACTCACTCTAAAAAAATTTAATGAAGTAATTGTTGTCGGATTTTACTAACAACATAAATTTTAAAGAAATATTGATGGGTAAGGAAGCTCCTGCACCTGAAAATAGTGAATATGACATTACTGGAGAATGTGACACTACTATCGCAACTCAAATTTTTGGGTTGTTTTAAGTCAAAAATTTAAAACAACAATTCATTAAAAACAACATTTTTCAGTTTTAATATAAGAAAAAACAGACTAGATTACAATATTTTCAAACAGTGGGCATAAAGTACCCCTCCCCTTGAGATTGCAAGGGTTAAGACTAAACATTGAAGGGTGGGGAATACAGAAGGATGAGGTGCGCAGCAAGAGGACAATGTGAGCAAAGATTTGCACCCAGCAGAAGGAAAGATGGTACATATGGCTAATTATTGTGTGTGTGAGTCTCTTGTCTTTCATTTTTCAATATGGCGCAGATTTAAACATTCATTGGCTTCGTCAAGTCACTCCTTGCCACCTAACCTAGACCTCGAGCTGCGTAACAGATCACTCTGTCACAATCAAGACTTCAGGGCGTTCCAATACGAAAATTTAGCAACAAATGACAGTAAAATTAT
The DNA here is from genome assembly GCF_023898315.1 of Schistocerca nitens. Classification (NCBI taxonomy): domain Eukaryota; kingdom Metazoa; phylum Arthropoda; class Insecta; order Orthoptera; family Acrididae; genus Schistocerca; species Schistocerca nitens. The sequence continues at coordinate 701,848,608 of NC_064617.1, read as the reverse complement.
ATTACAGGTTGTCTTTTTCTGAGAGGTTGCAGTGTTTCATATGTCCAGTGGTGTAAATTGATATTATTCATTTGATGTGATGCTCCTTGGCAGTGATTAATAAATGTGAGTCACAGTTTATTTAACTATTTTGAGTTACACATCAATTTTAGGGAAATTACACACACACACACACACACACACACACACACACACAGAATCATGTAGCTTATTACGTCAATAAAAAGACCAAGTTCAACTGTAGTAAATCTTCAGTATGGTTGATCCAAGTCCAATATCTGCAGTAGTTAAGAAGTTTAGGCCTTCAGTTAGACTAGTTAAGCTAAAATCTCTAGGATGTTAAAAAAATGTACAAAATAATGAAAGCAATAAATCATTTCACATGTGCGCACGCACACACATACACACGGGATTCTCAGCAGTACAGTGCGTTTTGGTTGAGAGCGCGTGGAAGCAGTCCCATATGTGAGCAGCCATTACAATATCTGTTAAAACTACACAACTGTGGGTTAGCTATATTTGAGGAAGAAACAAGCATTTCATAGCAGTGAAAGAAAAGGAACAGAAACAAGAATGAATAGGTCAGGCAATTTAGAGTCAATTATGGCTGCAGATACATAGGGAGTTGTTTATCCATGTGAGGGTATTAAGGATGAAAGAATTATGCAAATACTCTTCCATTTATCTGAACCCAAGCACGTTTCTTTATTTTATCATCCTTAATAACTTTCCACTTGATCAAGTGGAATACCATCAAATCAGCACACAATCACACATTATACACTTTTATAGATGCACAAGTTCAACATGTTTCCATCTGAGCGCCACTACACAAACGTTTTTTAAATTTTTTATTTTGCATAGTTACATGAATTCATGGCACATGGAATAATGTTCCGAGTAATTCTACACGCCCATATGTAAAGCATTCATTGCAAAAAGATATTAATAACTCTACTCTTCAATTTCTATGGAAAATGCATTTAGAAGCATCACACTGGATTTAGGCATGGCGACACTGGAAAACATTGGAGGTCATTGCCAGTTCGTAAGTAATGTTCCTGTGGTACATGTTACAGGCATTTCACAAAACATTCAATGTCTATGTTTAACAGACTCCCACCTCTAAATTACAATTGGAAATAAGCATGGTAACAGAACATCTGAAGCTTCATTGAAATTACCCCCATGATTTTGGGACTGCTACTGTGAGCTCTCATACCGTAATTTCCTTGTTGCTCTAATGCACAACATGGGAGAAGCATTGTCTAATTAAAATTGCTTGTTATTTGACACTTCATGCCTTAGAACTTAGGCCGACAAATCATAGCTCTCAATGTGACATGTAAACAGTCTGCTGTTGTAAACAAACATCAGTTCAGTTGCAGTGTTGAAGTACACACACTACTGGTTGCCCATTTAATGCTGGCCACAGCAGAGAAGTAGATGTATTGTCCACACTGGCAGCTCATTCACTGTTGCCAGTGTCTGACCTGAAGTGCACCTGGAAGCCAATGGTGCACTGCTTTAGCGCCACTTGGCAAACTGCACATAGGCCTAACATGTAACGTAATTATTTATAACAGATAACACCAGCACACACACACAGAACTACTTAGTTATTTCAGAGAAGACTACGCTGTACCATAAAGGAAGAATTTTAATTTTATGTACCAGCTATAACAAACTGCAAGACATAAAAATTGACATTTTGCCTGACCAGTATCACATCTAATCAACTGAACTGACGTTCAATAAGAGCACTCCGAATATGGCTCATGCGGGTACCCAATGGTGTCAATGAATTATGGTCTCTGACCAAAATAACGAAGCAATGAGTATCTCATAAACATTCCATTGACTTCTTCGCTGTAGTGTGCTGGACTGAACCTGGCAACACACCACGTCGATTGTCAATGACAACAAATTTGATATTAGGAGAATAACTGCAATTCATGTTATGACACGTACTTTACCCATACTGGATTAGGATGGTCCTTCTTTCATAATGTCATGGGTCAAAGCAGAATGGTGGTATCGGCATGTTCCTGATCTGCAGCAGCAAAGCCATTGCCCTAGTTGAGCGCAATATAAATGTATAATTTTTATCCAACAACGATCGGTTCTGTTTAAAAACTTACGTGTCTGTTAACATTATCATTTGAAGTGTTAACAAACTGGGAGTTTCACAATAAAGAACTTCGCTTTTCGGCATCAAACTGTCAAACTCATCGTACTCTCTATACGTTGCATTATCTTCCTGTCCTATAATTACCTCTCTGTTTTTTCTTTCCTCTTCCAGTTTTATAGCAGTGTCAATCACACGATACGCTTCGTCATGGTACTGTTTTAATTCAGCAAACAGCATAGGCCAATCGGTTCTCGTATCACCATGATACACAGCCATTATGTTATCAAACGTAATAAACGAAGAATGTAAACAACACTTTCGCTAAGCCTTGACAGCAATTGTAGATTAGGCGACTGCGCTAACACACAGCGAAGTCACTGCGCTCTTGCTAATCAAAATACACAAATGTGCATGTCACATGAGCAAATATAAGTGATCTCTGACAGAATTATCGCTGATCCACTATACAACATATCTTACGTCAACAAAAACGTCATCTCGTGCATACCGCGCAGAATACCAAAACTGAAGTTCAAGAGAACGGCAACAGTGCTCATAGTGGCCTGGCAGAGCACTTTGAATATGGGAGAAAGTGGCACGCAAATCCATATTTTTAATTTGTAATAAGTCATTTAGATCACAACATTTTTCATTTAAACTTTTATGAGTAGGCCTCGTTGTCTAGCAGTAAAGTGCGTGTCTGCTAACCGAAGTCTTCTTGTAATCTTGCAAAGTAATAGATTCCAGAAATCGCAATCAAAAACTAAGATATATACGATGTATCATGTAATAAGATTGCTATGCATTAATGTGACAGTACGAGAGAGAGAGAGAGAGAGAGAGAGAGACAAAGATATTCTTTATTACTCTGTGGCGTAGTGCGCTTAGACATTTATTCTTAGATAGTAAGCTTTTGTTTTTGTTAAACTTTAATTTCATGAGAGAGGAGACTGTTCTTTATTGTGTAGTACAAATCGACGGCATTACGAGATTTTGAAGGAAATTTGTATATACATCTGAATATATGATAGAGAATCGCTCATTCATGTGCGACAAGAATTTCATTGACACTAAGGTCAATAAAACTTCGTTCATTTCAAAAAGGTACGTGTTATTTCCACAAAGGACGTATACTCAAGTGTGATCTATTAATGAATACCAGCTCGAGACCAATCCCGACAGGAACATTCAGTTCTAATTAAATAATTTGATGCTTTCTTCGGAAAAGAAGCGATTTCATGGATCTTTCATTTTTTTGCCACCAGTGTTTCTAAGAACTGAAGGCAAATCAGATTGCAATGCAACAGAGCCCAGACAAATATTTCTCCGCAACTTTGATTAACAGCTTCAGTTTCAATACAGCGTCTGCAGCAGCTGGAGCAGATCGCCATAACTTCAAAGCAGCCCTGTGTCCGACCAACGGTGTATGTATTCACTACAACTGAACACACATACAATCACTCATATATATATATATATATATATATATATATATATATATATATCTCGGGGCGGTTAGTAGACCCGCAACCGAGCGCCTCCCCAGGTGGCGGATAGGGGAATGCCTCCTAGATATAGGTGGTACCGAGGAAATGAAATACTCGGGGCGGACCAAAACTACTAGTAGCGTCTGTTCCCACAGTGGGCGGCTACAAAAGGCGTCTGCTCCACATGTCAGTGGCGGCCTCAACCAACCTCCTGATCTGGAAAGTCAGGTTGTAGTCGGCAGCATGCCATACATCCAACTACTAAACATCATGATGGTACAACGAGAAAAATCTCACTACCCCGGGCCCCAGTCAATAGACTGGGATCGTCGTGAGCATCGGATTCCGGGGGCTCACGGACATCATGAGAAGAATCGGAGCTTCTCAAACTCCCTCAAGAGCAAACGCAAACACTACATCGGCACACTCAACGTGAACACACTGATGAAGACAGGAAAGATGAAACAACTGACAGACACTCTCGAAAAATTTCAAATCAAAATATGTGCACTGCAAGAAACACGATTCACAGACGAAGACCATTTCAACACGGAGAATTTCAGAATATACAAAGGAAAACCATCGAGACAACTGAAAAACCTAAGGCTTTTTGGCACAGGATTTGCAGTACACAGGTCCATCACGGACAGCATAATCGACTTTTCGTCACCAAACGAAAGAATCAGCACCATCACAGTGAAATCAGCCAATAAATCCTACACAATAATCAACGCACATGCACCGACTAATGACTACAACAGGAAAAATCCGGACGAAATTGATGACTTCTGGACGACAATGGAAGAAACTATCAGAAAAATTCCTGCACATAGAGTCAAAATAATACTGGGAGACTTCAACGCCAAACTCGGAAAAGAAAAGATATACAGACATATCACAGGAAAACATACTCCACACAAGGACACCAACAAAAACGGAAAACATCTGATAGACTTCTGCAAAAGCCACGACCTCGCCATTATGTCAACAAAATTCAAGAAACCAACACGAAAACTTACCACATGGAAATTCCCCAGCGGACAGCAAGAACTACAAATCGACCACGTAATAGTGCAGAAAGACTCACAAAAAGAAATTTTGAACATAGACACCCGTAAAGGCTACTTCGACTCAGACCACCACCTACTACAGATCAGGATTCGTCTTTTGCCCAAGAAAAAGCTCCAGAAGAACAAAATTGTTCGACCAGATCCAGAATACGTTACTTTAAACCAGACACAAATATTACACAAAATTAAAATGGAGAAAACGACAGACTGGACACAACTTTCACGAAGAATCCGAGAGGCCATGAAACTAGCACAAGCACCACGAACACGGAAACACCGTTGGTGGAACCACACATGTGACCAAGCTATTGACCAACGAATCAGTGCATGGAAAAAATTTAGTTGCCATAAATCCCAAGAGAATTGGATGAACTTCTTGAAAACACAGAAGCAATCAAGCAAAATCATTCGCAGTGAAAAACGACAGTATGACAAACGGCGACTGACAGAGATCGAATCGGACTTCATGAAGAACAATACAAGAAACTTCTACAGAACGTTCAGAGAAAATATGACTGGATATCAACCACCCAACTTGTGCTTCAGAAGACCGGATGGAACCCTAGAAACCAATACCAAAAACAATTGTGACATTCTGGCAAAGTACTTTGAAAAACTGCTCAACACGGACCCCCCCATGGAAGAAATAATGACAGAAACGAGCACATACAATCCAGATAGTGAACCTCCAACTCTAGAAGAAGTTAAAGAAATAATAAAGTCACTCAAGAATCGTAGAGCACCAGGAGAAGATGGCATCATCGCGGAAATCTGGAAGTTACAAGACCCAGAACTCACCAAAGACATCCACAGGATCTTGGAAGACATCTGGAAGACCATGAAAATTCCTGACGACTGGAAAACTGCCCTGATACACCCACTACACAAAAAAGGTGACAAGACTAACCCGAACAATTACAGAGGAATATCCCTATTACCGGTCACATACAAGATCCTCTCTAAAGCTTTACTGAACAGACTAGAATGCCAAACCGACCACTTGATTGGGGAATACCAAGCAGGCTTCCGTAAAGGGCGGTCTTGTGCGGAACAAATTTGGAACCTGAAAATGATTTTACAACACAAACAGAACCTGATCATTACCTTTGTTGACTTCAAAAAGGCGTACGACTCTATCGACCGGAAAACTCTCTTCAAAATTCTAGCAGAATACAAAGTAGACAACAAAACACGGGCTATCATAGAGCAAACTTTAACCAACACGACCTCCAAAGTAAAGTTCTGTGGGGAACTATCAGAGCCCTTTGAAATTCGCACAGGTGTCCGACAAGGCGATGGCCTCTCACCTCTCCTTTTCAATCTGGTGTTAGACAAGGTCATAAAAGAATGGGAAACATCACAACAGGGGATAACCTTAGGAAATCTACAGATTAAATGCCTGGCTTTTGCAGACGATTTGGCGATTGTCACGAAAGGTATAAAGGAAACAAAAGACGCTATTGAAAAACTGCACGAAATCGCTGCCAAAACTGGACTACAGATCTCTTACGAAAAGACACAGTTTATGAGCACAAAGAAACTCTCATCTCTGAACACAAAGTATGGCACGATTTACAAAACGGCAAACTTCAAATACCTCGGTGAAACACTACAAATGAGTGGACATAACAGAGACTCAAACGAAGAAAGAAAGACTAAACTGGACAAGGCATACAAAGTAGTGTGGAATCATTACAACAAGAAGTCTATCTCACAAAAAGCCAAATTACGCCATTACGACACGGTGGTGCTCCCCGAGGCACTATATGCAGCAGAGACCACACTAATCCTAGGGCATACACGTATCAGACAATTAGAAAAAGTAGAACGGAAAATACTTAGGAAAATATTTGGCGCAACTAACAACAATGGAATATGGATCAAGAAACCTACGAAGGAACTATACAAACATACGGAGACAATCACAGAAAAGATTAGAAAACGCAGACTACAATTCTATGGACACCTATACAGAATGCCATCACACAGGCTGACCAAACAGATCTTTGACTGGGTAACCACTAGAAACAACAAATGGGTGGCAGAGGTAGAAAACGACCTGAACCAGCTCAACATAACAGCAGACACAATAAACGACAGAATAAAGTTCAGAAACATCATTAAGAAAAGTAAACTACATGAGATACAATGCGACAAACGAACAGGCATAAAATGGACCGAAGAACGCAAGCAATATCACAGCCAGAAGATGAAAGAAATATGGGCAACCAAAAAGGCAATCAAGATGAAGCCGAAGACACAAAGCCGACAAGAAGCATGGACAGAGGACCGGAAACAGAAACACAGCGAGCGAATGAGGGAAGTTTGGGCAGCAAGGAAGGCAGCAAAAGGAACTGGCCATGTAGTTTAGTCCAAATGCGCTCTTTAAGGGCAAAACACCAATAATAATAATAATATATATATATATATATATATATATAAACCCACAACCCAAGGTTGTGTGGAAAACATATCAGTATAAAAGGCTCAGTATAGGCAAAATATAAATAACAGTAAGCGAAGATAGCTGAGTGATTTTATAATTGGCGACTGTAACAGGACTCGATTCTGATGCAACAGCACCAAAAAGGAACTATAACCTGCCATACCACTTTAATTGATGACAGTTAGACACATCACTAACAGTCAAACATGAAACTTCCTGGCAGATTAAAACTGTGTGCCGGACCGAGACTCCAACTCGGGACCTTTGCCTTTCGCGGACAAGTGCTCTACCAACTGAGCTACCCAAGCACGACTCACGCCCCGTCCTCACAGCTTTACTTCTGCCCGTACTTGGCCTCCTACCTTCCCAACTTTACAGAAGCTCTCCTGCGAACCTTGCAGAACTAGCACTCCTGAAAGAAAGGCTATTGCAGAGACATGGCTTAGCCACTGCCTGGGGGATGTTTCCAGAATAAGATTTTCACTCTGCAGCGGAGTGTGTGCTGATATGAAACTTCCTGGCAGATTAAAATCGCATTCTGGAAACATCCCCCAAGCTGTGGCTAAGCCATGTCTCCGCAATATCCTTTCTTTCAGGAGTGCTAGTTCTGCAAGGATCGCAGGAGAGCTTCTGTACAGTTGGGAAAGTAGGAGGCGAGGTACTGGCAGAAGTAAAGCTGTGAGGGTGGGGCGTGAGTCGTGCTTGGGTAGCTCAGTTGGTAGAGCACTTGCCCGCGAAAGGCAAAGGTCCCGAGTTCGAGTCTCGGTCCGGCACACAGTTTTAATCTGCCAGGAAGTTTCATATCAGTGCACTCTCCGCTGCAGAGTGAAAATCTCATTCTGGAAACAGTCAAACATATTTGTGATTACTGATAACTGTAACATACTTTGTAACAGATATAGTTCATATCTTTAGGGACGTTAGTTATCTTATTAATTAAGTAATTAATGTTTCATTTTTGTGCATGTATGTATAGCTAGAAAGTGTAACTACACTACGGCTCTTTGTATGTTTCATGCTAACTGAACGTTCAGGAGTATCATGTTAAGATTAGATTAGATTAGATTTACTTTCATTCCAGTTGATCCATCGTGAGGAGGTCCTCCAGGACATAGAACATGTCAGAAAAACAATAATACATGACAAATATTTACAACTGAAACAAATAAGCTAATGTACCTTCCACAGGTCCCAAGTGGAATGATCGTAATTTTTTTTAATGAACTCTATATGAAAGAATCATTTTACAAACACTAATGCACTGAATTTAAAATACTTCTTTTTAAATTTATTTGTAAGGTAATAAACATGTAATACAACTACTACAGTACTTATTTGCAATGACCACATTACTACACTCAAAGGGTGCAGAAGTTAGATTGTACTTACATACACACACACACACACACACACACACACACACACACACACACTTATTTACAGTGAATACGTTACTGCACTGAAATGTTGCAGAAGTTATATATACATGGCGTTACAAAAAGGTACGGCCAAACTTTCAGGAAACATTCCTCACACACAAAGAAATAAAATATGTTATGTGGACATGTGTCAGGAAACGCTTACTTTCCATGTTAGAGCTCATTTTATTACTTCTCTTCAAATCACATTAATCGTGGAATGAAAACACACAGCAACAGAACGTACCAGCGTGACTTCAAACACTTTGTTACAGGAAATGTTCAAAATGTCTTCCGTTAGCGAGGATACATACATCCACCCTCCGTCGCTTGGAATCCCTGATGCGCTGATGCAGCCCTGGAGAATGGCGTATTGTATCACAGCCGTCCACAATACGAGCACGAAGAGTCTCTACATTTGGTACTGGGGTTGCGTAGACAAGAGCTTTCAAATGCCTCCATAAATGAAAGTCAAGAGGGTTGAAGTCAGGAGAGCGCGGAGGCCATGGAATTGGTCCGCCTCTACCAATCCATCGGTCACCGAATCTGTTGTTGAGAAGCGTACGAACACTTCGACTGAAATGTGTAGGAGCTCCATCGTGCATGAACTACATGTTGTGTCGTACTTGTAAAGGCACATGTTCTAGCAGCACAGGTAGAGTATCCCGTATGAAATCATGATAACGTGCTCCATTGAGCGTAGGTGGAAGAACATGGGGCCCAATCAAGGCATCACCAACAATGCCTGCCCAAACGTTCACAGAAAATCTGTGTTGATGACGTGATTGCACAATTGCGTGCGGATTCTCATCAGTCCACACATGTTGATTGTTTAAATTTACAATTTGATCACGTTGGAATGATGCCTCATCTGTAAAGAGAACATTTGCACTGAAATGAGGATTGACACATTGTTAGATGAACCATTCACGGAAGTGTACCCGTGGAGGCCAATCAGCTGCTGGTAGTGCCTGCACACGCTGTACATGGTACAGAAACAACTGGATCTCCCGTAGCACTCTCCATACAGTGACGTGGTAAAGTTACCTTGTACAGCAGCAACTTTTCTGACGCTGACATTAGGGTTATCGTCAACTGCACGAAGAATTGCCTCGTCCATTGCAGGTGTCCTCATTGTTCTAGGTCTTCCCCAGTCGCGAGTCATAGGCTGGAATGTTCCATGTTCCCTAAGACGCCGATCAATTGCTTCGAACGTCTCCCTGTCGGGACACCTTCGTTCTGGAAATCTGTCTCGATACAAACGTACCGCGCCACGGCTATTGCCCCGTCCTAATCCATACATCAAATGGGCATCTGCCAACTCCGCATTTGTAAACATTGCACTGACTGCAAAACCACGTTCGTGATGAACACTAACCTGTTGATGCTACGTACTGATGTGCTTGATGCTAGTACTGTAGAGCAATGAGTCGCATGTCAACACAAGCACCGAAGTCAACATTACCTTTCTTCAATTGGGTCAAGTGGCGGTGAATCGAGGAAGTACAGTACATACTGACGAAACTAAAATGAGCTCTAACATGGAAATTATGCATTTCCGGACACATGTCCAACATGACATCTTTTCTTTATTTGTGTGTGAGGAATGTTTCCTGAAAGTTTGGCAGTACCTTTTTGTAACACCCTGCATATATAAATTGCTACACCAAGAAGAAATGCAGATGATAAACAGGTATTCATTGGACAAATATATTATACTAGAACTGACATGTTCTTCACACAATTTGGGTGCATAGATCCTGAGAAATCAGTACCCACAACAACTACCTCTGGCCGTAATAACGGCCGTGATACGCCTGGGCATTGAGTCAAACAGAGCTTGGATGGCGTGTACAGGTACAACTGCCCATGCAGCTTCAACGCGATACCACAGTTCATCAAGAGTAGTGAATGGCGTATTGTGCCGAGCCAGTTGCTCGGCCACCATTGACTAGACGTTTTCAATTGGTGAGAGATCTGGCCAGGGCAGCAGTCGATCATTTTCTGTATCCAGAAAGGCTCGTACAGGAACTGCAACATGCGGTCGTGCATTATCCTGCTGAAATGTAGGGTTTCGCAGGGATCGAATGAATGGTAGAGCCACGGGTCGTAACACATCTGAAATGTAACGTCCACTGTTCAAAGTGCCGTCAATGCGAACAAGAGGTGACCGAGATGTGTAACCAATGGCACCCCATACCATCACTCCAGGTGATACGCCAGTATGGCAGTGATGAATACACGCTTACAATGTGTGTTCAACGTGATGTCGCCAAACACAGATGTGACCATCATGATGCTGTAAACAGAAGCTGGATTTATCCAAAAAAATGACGTTTTGCCATTCGTACATCCAGGTTCGTCGTTGAGTCTATGATGCAGCGTCAAGGGTAACCGCAGCTATGGTCTCCGAGCTGATAGTCCATGCTGCTGCGAACGTCGTCCAACTGTTCGTGCAGGCAGTTGTTGTCTTGCAAACGTTCCCTTCTGTTGACTCAGGGATCGAGGCGTGGCTACACGATCCGTTACAGCCATGCGGATAAGATGCCTGTCATCTCGACTTCTAGTGATACGATGCCGTTGGGATCCAGCACGGCATTTCGTATTACCCTCCTAAACCCACCAATTCCATATTCTGCTAACAATCATTGGATCTCGACCAACGCGAGCAGCAATGTCGCGATACGATAAACCACAATCGTGATAGGCTACAATGCGACCTTTTTTAAAGTCGGAAACGTGATGGTATGCATTTCTCCTCCTTACACGAGGCATCACAACAACGTTTCACCAGGCAACGCCGGTCAACTGCTGTTTGTGTATCAGAAATCGGTTGGAAACTTTCCTCATGTCAGCACGTTGTAGGTGTCGCCACCAGCGCCAACCTTGTGTGAATGCTCTGAAAAGCTAATCATTTGCATATCACAGCATCTTCTTCCTGTCGGTTAAATTTCGCCTCTGTAGCACGTCATCTTCGTGGTGTAGCAATTTTAATGGCCAGTAGATACACAAATCAGGTGGTTGTACTGAGAAATTCATCAATGGAGTAGAAGGAGTTGGCCACCAATAAATCCTTTAGGCTTCTCTTAAACTGAATTTCATTGGTTGTTAAGCTTTTTATGGCTGCTGGCAAGTTATTGAAAATGTGTATTCCTGAATAATGCACACCTTTTTGTACGAGAGTAAGTAACTTTAAATCCTTGTGAAAATTATTCTTATTTCTAGTATTGATTCCATGAATTGAGCTGTTGGTTTGAATAAGTGATATATTTTTAATGACAAATTTCATTAAGGAATAAATATCTTTCGAAGCAGTAGTTAATATCCCCAGTTCCCTAAACAGGCTTCTGCAGGATATTCTTGAGTTCACACCACATATAAGTCTTACTGCACGTTTTTGTGCCCAGAAAACGTCAGCTTGGCTTGATGAATTGCCCCAAAAAATAGTCCCATATGACATTATGGAATGAAAGTAAGCATAGTATACCAGCTTTTTCATTTTTATATCCCCTATGTCTGACACAATTCACATTGCAAATAGAGATTTATTAAGACGCTCAAGCAGTTCTGTGGTGTGCTCCTCCCAGTTGAATTTATTATCAAGCAGTAATCCCAAGAATTTAACACTCTCCACTTCTTCTATCTGCTCGTCTGGTACTAGATTTCTCCTTCAGAGGCTGTTTGTTGAACAACTGTCTGAGTGTGCCTGCCAAAGATCCTCAGATTTTGTTTCTCATCTAGTTACAACATGGCGGCCATGAACTGTCGCTAGAATTCAGGAAAAAATTCTTTCAGAAACACATGAATCTATTAAGCTGGTGTTCTAAATAATTGGAGAAGAACTCTTTCAAACCAAGTTCTGTTATATCATTTTCAAACCCTCCTCTGAAACAGAAAGTAACAGGCTGATAAGAAAACTGATTCTGTTTTATTTCACTTATGCCTTACTCATACATTTCCACATTGTTGTGCCGTGAGGTACAGTAGAAATCGATAAAACAGGTATTATATAGGTATTATATTAGCCAAACCTTTAAGTGTGTTTAATACGTCAATTAAAATATCGTCAACAGTGCATACATCTCTCAAACAAAAATTAACGTTGTTTGTGCAAAAGTGCCACTGCTGATGATAAAAATTACGAATAAATCAAAAAAGTAGTGAAATGAAATGACCTTATAGTATTTTTGACCGAGACACCGTATCTGGAGTTGTTCGCCCGCTTAGTGCGTCTTTTTTATTTGGCGACTTGCGCGTCGACGATGATGAGGACACCACACAGCTAGCTACAATGACCACTCAGCAGTGGAGACGGAGTAAAGAAGTCCTAATTTAAGTAAATAAATCGAACGATGATGAAATTTTCTCCCTCGTAATGTGGCACCTATTTTTGTGTTCTGTCGAACACTATGGAAACTTCTCTGCTCTAAAACTGAGTATTGCTTTTAGAATGAATTTTTGCTCTGCAGTGGAGTGCGCGCTGATTTGAAACTTCCTGGGAGACATGCACTCTTCATTTTTGTTTATGCCTTGTCGAACTGTTTCTTGTTGTCTGACCATGTTGCTACATAAAGTGCACAATTATTAAAAGTATAATAAAGCACCATGTTTATCTCCTGTTACAACTGTATCAATAGTTCATTGCAACAGGTTTATGGGCCTGGGCCAGAACGCTTCAGGCTGCATTCGCTGGACTATCTTTCGGTTTACCAAGGATATTCATGCAGTGGCAAGATGTGTGGAGTATGGGCGACATTACGCATTAGTTGAATTATGACAGCAGTCATACAGCCATTTGCAATCTGACAAGAAACGATCAGTGGGAAACATGGAAATAGTAGTTTCAATTTCGCTTAAAGGAACATTGACTCTGAAACTTCCTGGCAGATTAAAACTGTGTGCCGGACCGAGACTCGAACTCGGGACCTTTGCCTTTCGCGGGCAAGTGCTCTACCAACTGAGCTACCCAAGCACGACTCACGCCCCGTCCTCACAGCTTTACTTCTGCCAGTACCACGTCTCCTACCTTCCAAACTTTACAAAAGCTCTCCTGCGAACCTTGCAGAACTAGCACTCCTGAAAGAAAGGATATTGCGGTGACATAGCTTTGCCACAGCCTGGGGGATGTTTCCAGAATGAGATTTTCACTCTGCAGCGGAATGTGCGCTAATATCCTTTCTTTCAGGAGTGCTAGTTCTTCAAGGTCTGCAGAAGAGCTTCTGTAAAGTTTGGAAGTTAGAAGATGCTACATGGAAGTAACAACTGTGTGACTAAGTTTGTCCTTATGGTAAGTCAACTGGATCACAGATTCACAGCCGAGTTGCAAGACGTCTTTACACGTCACCCAAGACATAATCACACATTAATCTCAAAACAGAATTGATATCCAAGACGTGTGGATGCCTCCCAAGAATATCCGATTATGCAAGTGCTGACACAGGAAGAGATTGGCGACAGGAAGCCATCGCAGTGCCTGCGTTATTTGCACAGTAAAGCTGACACAGGCACGATACCAGATAACTTGTTAACCGCATTATGGAGTACACCCTTGCCACCACAGATCAAGGCAATCGTCGTCTGACAGATGAACATGTCGCTGGATGCCATTGAGGAGCTAGCTGACTGCATTCGAAATGCAGTTGCCCCAATACAGGTCAGTACAGTCGTGGCGCTGGATAACTGTGCAACTACTGTGTCAACGGTAGTGCCGGCAGACCATGACTCGCTTGTGGCAAAAGTGGAAATGTTGTGCTCCCAAGTCAGCGCACTATTATTACGCAATGGAGCTCGAAACAGCAGAGGACAATACCGGTGACATTCTCGAACAGTTCCTGGCAGATACCTTGTACTTCTGTTAAGAGACTCAATCCAGGGACACACATATCACCGCCAGTTTGGTGAATAGGCGAAGAAGCGTTCACCACCTTGTTCATTCCCAAATGATGCCGGCAGTCAGTAATAGGCGCAACTGATTGCCAAACATCCTCCAAGCACTTATTTGTAACCAACTGAGATTCTGGCATAAAATTCCTGGTAGACGCAAGCTCAAACCTGAGTGTATTGCCTCGAATCTCTATATATCATTGTTGGCCGCCAGTCACTTTTCACCTCACGGCCGCTAACAGCTCTCCAATTGCAACATATGGCACTCAACGGTTAGGGCTTAAACTTGAACTGCGCCGCCCGTACGTATGGGATTTCACCATCGCAGACGTAACAGAGTCCATCATCAGAGCAGACTTCCTGGTGCACTACAGGTTACTACCCAAAGTGGCAAATGCCCACCTAGTTGATAGCTTCAACGACCTCACCGTCACTGGCTTCCGTCGCAGCTTAGCAGTTCACAGCGCCAAGTTGATCCAGGTTTCTGGTGGTGAGTACACTGCATTAGTGTGTGACTACCCGAATTTGACAGGCCACGTGGTGCCCTGAGACGCATACCACATGATACAGTGCACCATATTAAAACAGCAGACAGACCCCATGTGGCGTGGAGGCCTAGACGAGTGGCTCCAGTTCTTTTGGCAATTGCAAAGGCCAAATTTGCTTCAATGTTACAGGAAGGCATAATACGGGCATCTAAAAACCTATGGTCTTTGACACTGCACTTGGTGCCAAAGAAAGGTGGAGCCTTGAGCCCATACAGTGACTATTGTGCACTCAACTCTCAAACAATTCATGACATATACCCTGTACTGCTGTTAAAGGACTTAAGTTGCGCACTTCATGGGGCCACCATTTTCACCATCTTGGACTGTGCAGAAGCTTACACCCAGATATCTGTAGCCACAGAAGACATACTAAAGACCACCATAATCACCTTTTGGTTTATAAAACAGTGTGTTTATGACTTTCAGCTATGTAACACAGTTCAAACGTGGCAGAGATTCATAAATTTTGTTCTTCAAGGACTGCCATTCTGCTTTGCATACGTCGACAATTTCCTGGTGTGCTCCGCCAATCTGGAACAATCTCATCAACACCTGCATGAGGTATTCGGACGACTAGAACGGTACAGAGTCGTACTGAACGTAGCCAAGTGTGTTTTTGGGCAGCCAGAAGTGACGTTTCTTGGTCGTAAGATTTCAGTTGTGGGGTCCCTTCCTCTGACTGAAAAGATAGAAGCAGTACTGCAGCTGCCCAAGCCAGCCACACTCAAAGAATTACCACATTTCTTGAGTATGTTTAATTTCTGCAGACGACACCTTCCACATGCTGCAGAGTTACAAAACCTTTGATGGCAGCTTTGTCAGGTCCTAATGTTAACGGAAAATGCTTTGTGCACTGGACAGATAATATGTGTGCCGTGTTCGTGGCTCCAAGGAAGAGCACGGGTGAGGCAATGCTTTTAGCGCACTTGAAGATTGATGCACCACTAGTTATTGCCGTGGATGCAAGTCAGACAGCCATTGGCGAAGCACTCCAACAGTGGATGACAACTTCTGGCCGCCACTGGTGTATTACTCCCACAAACTGTCGCCTTCGCAAAGAAAATGTAGCACATACGACTGTGAACTCGTGGCTGTGTACCAGGCAGTTAGAAAATTTCGTTCA
This sequence comes from Schistocerca nitens, assembly GCF_023898315.1. Taxonomy (NCBI): domain Eukaryota; kingdom Metazoa; phylum Arthropoda; class Insecta; order Orthoptera; family Acrididae; genus Schistocerca; species Schistocerca nitens. The sequence continues at coordinate 701,832,502 of NC_064617.1, read as the reverse complement.
CATGTCGAAGTGAAGGTGTTTAGAATCTTTACAGACCACAAGCCCTTGACATTTGCATTCAGGGGGAACAGTATTAACTGCTATTCCAGGCAATTTAATCATCTGGAATATGTTGCCTACTTCATGACAGACGTTAGAAACACATCCAAAATTAGCAATGTCGTTGCACACTTTTTGTTGAGGGTCAGCAATATCTTGAGTTCAATAGAATTTTTCGCACATGCACAGGCACAACAGGAAGATAAAGAGCTCAGTATGTGCGTTAATGACCCTGTTTCAGCACTGAATTTGCAGCTCATGAACGTACCAGGAGAAAATACATGTTTGTGCTGCAATGACGCATGCGGTCGATCTCGTCCTTTCCCTCCACCAGGCAGAAGGCAAGCTTTCAGCACGATATGGGAGTTGTGCCATCCAGGTGTGCAACCAATGACACATCTGGTGTCTCAGTGCTATGTATGGCCAGACACGCAGAAAGACTGTGCGAGTGGGTCAGATACTGTCTCAAGTGAAAATGATGAAGCATTTCTCACATGTACATACGCCAATGGGCGATTTTCCAGATACCACCAAACGTTTCACCTATGCGCATTTGGTCACCGTTAGCGCACTTCCTGCATCAGATGGACGGCGGTGTTTGTTGACCATGACTGATTCTTATACCTGGTGATCTGAAGCAGTACTGACAGATAATATCACAACTGAGACATTAGCTTCTGCTTTTGCATTGGCGTGATTGGTGAGATATGAGTGACCATTGCATATCATAACTGCTTGTGGATGCGAGTTTGAGTTAGACTGTTCACTCAGCTGGCCAAGTTTTGTGGATACATCCATCTCAAGTCCACAAGTTACCTCCTGTCCAGCAATAGGATGATCGAGCCCTGGCACCACTGTCTGAAGGCAGCATTAATGTGCCATGACGACTCTTGCACATCGGCACTTTCCGTGATATTACTCGACTTACGGACAACTTTCACGTCAAACATCAATGTGTTAGCAGTGCAATTAGTATCGAGTTTAAGACAGTATGTGTCCAGTATCCAGCTGCCAAAGGTTTCGTGACATGGTACACTGCACTCTTTCACACACCAAGATCTTGAACATTGTAAAATTGTGATGCTCTGTGCAGATGGTGTTAAAGTTCCGTTTCAAACCCCGTACTCCAGCCCATACAAGGTTCCCCAGAGACATGGACAAACAACAGACATTCTGGTGAATGGAAAAACGATAACTGTCTCATCGAAACGAGTAAAGTCAGCATATATCTTCCGTGAGACGCTGCTGCTAATGCCCCAGCGTAGACGACGACACCCCTCCCATTGTCACTCAATGATGTGTCTGCCGCCTCATACAGTGCAGCATCCACCAACTGTAGCGATATCTCCTCCGGAGATGACGAGGCACTCTGGCCGCCAAGTCCACTTCCTGGCGAGTCTTCTCCATACCAACGCTCTGCTTCCGACAGGGAGGCGATGATGTAGTGCCCTATGCATCAGCCTCCATGTATTTGCTCAGAGTGTTGTGCAGTGACAGTAGAGTGTCATGTGTGCATAGCAAGTGCATCGCCATCCAGTAGTTCCGCACCTGGCCTCCAGGAGTGCTGCACTGCATATGTGATTCATCTCTGCGTGTGCACATTACTCTTAGATTTAAATTTATTCTGTTGTTGTTCTATTCAACTTCTCCCTGACAGTGTGCTGCGAGGTTTTCTAGCTTTCTGTCTGATTCAAATTACAATTCTGTGAGGACGCTAACACTTCAGTTAAGTTATCGTTGGGTTACAATGTGGAGAGTAGCTGTACACGTTGGAATCAATAAAATCTGTTCTTCTTGTTTCTGAGCTTATTCCTCATGACTGTAGAACACTTAAACCAAGGGTTGGGCAGCAATTCCCTGCAGGAAAGGACAGTGTTTTCAACACATTAGGTCCCAAACAACAGCTTTATAGGTCAGTAGTAGGGAAAGGCCGATTTCAGCCTAATTTGTTAGTGCGGGTTGCCTACATCAGGAGAAAGTATACATTCGTAGGAAACTTATTGTTATCTTTTGATTGACAGGTCCTTAACCTATTATTCTGCTAAGAGGACTAAGACCACCTGCAGATAATCTGTCCTTCTGACAAACCTTCCCCACCCATCCATCTCCTTCTTCCAACCCATCAGGAAACCTCCAACACCCCCCAACCCTCACTGATACAGGTACACTTTCAGGCTTGAGTTATTCAAATAGCCCCCTCTCACTCTATCAGTTTGATTAACTACTCAATTATATCAATTAATTAATGCCTCCTTCTCTGGTAAACCCCAACCCTCCCCTCTCTGCCTTCTCTATGGATCTCTCAACAGGAAATTCAATTACATACCAGAGGGTATATTGTTTATCTATAAGAAATTCAGTTTGCAGGTGTTGCATTTCTCGTGTTCATCATTCTCTACTGTTAGGGGAGACGCAGGTCTTGTAAAATACGTCGAAAAGAAGTAATTAAATCGATTGCTTTTTTTATTGCAATCATGCAAGGAACACTATCATGAAACAACCGTTACACATAATTATACTGTTAAAAATCTTTAGATCGCGAAACATGCACCGTCCACTGGCTCGCACAGAACGCCACCCACGCAGGGTGCCCAGAGTCAGGGTGCACTGGGTGCACTGGTGGCCCATACAAAGCGATGTGTCGACAGTGGGCGCGACACGTGCCTGTGTCTGCTCCAGCCCCGTGGCCGACAGACATGATGTCATGCTAATCTCCAAACAAAAGCACCTGATAAATTCCTGTCAAAAGAAGTGTTCTCTATTTCTCCTCCTGTAGCATCCCACTGCTGGGCCTGCAAGCACTGTCAGTTGTGCTCGGATCGAACCGCAAACAAAGCAGCGTTTATCCAGAAAACTCATGTGGAATACCGACACACGTGAGATGCCTTCCTTCCAAGGCAAATTCCTATCTGAGAATGGATTCCACCATGGGCTCTAAACTGCCTCAGCCTTCCTAGTACAGTTTCTTGTGTTGCATTTCAAGATCTGCTTTGAGACTTATCTGGTGTTGTGGAAAATTGTCACATACAAAACTTGAAGATGTCACAGGAATTAAATGTACCACTGCACAAAGAGAGAGCTTTGCAGATTACATGAGAATATTTAAACAATTACACGTTTTATTCCAAGGAATGCTCTACTGCCACACTTGAACACAGGCTCTAAAAGAAAGGATCGCAACACACTTGTGAAACTACCCCTGAGACACTTCGCCCGCTTTTGCAGGAAATACCCTTATCTTTGAGCACAAGCTGCTTCAGGAGTTACTAAATACAATTGAATATGTCTCTAAATGCGCTTTCAAACGGATCGTTGCACAGTAGTTTGCCTCAGTTTTGTGATGAATACTGCCACTGACTAAAAAAAGATTGCAGCACACTTGTTTATTTATTTTATTTATTGTTCCATGGGACCAAATTAAGGAGAAGTCTCCATGGTCATGGAACGAGTCAATACATGAAATTGTAACACAATAGTAGAAACAGATAAAATGAGATATAAGAAACATATTCAGGCGATAAGTCGTAAGTTTAAATAAAGAAAATCAACAATGTAACACTGGAATTTGCTTAATTTTACAGCTCTTCCAGGAGCTCCTCTACAGAATAGAAGGAGTGAGCCATGAGGAAACTCTTCAGTTTAGACTTAAAAGTGTTTGGGCTACTGCTAAGATTTTTGAGTTCTTGTGGTAGCTTATTGAAAATGGATGCAGCAGAATACTTCACTCTTTTCTGCACAAGAGTCAAGGAAGTGCATTCCACATGCAGATTTGATTTCTGCCTAGTATTAACTGAGTGAAAGCTGCTAACTCTTGGGAAGAAGCTAATATTGCTAACAACAAACGACATTAAAGAAAATATATACTGTGAGGGCAATGTCAGAATTCCCTGACTATTGAATAGGGGTCGACAAGAGGTTCTCGAACTTACACCACATATAGCTCGAACAGCCCGTTTTTGAGCCAAAAATACCCTTTTTGAATCAGAAGAATTACCCCAAAAAATAATACCATACGACATAAGCATATGAAAATATGCGAAGTAGACTACTTTTCGCGTTGAACTGTCACTTATTTCAGATACTGTTCTAATGGTAAATAAAGCAGCATTTAGTTTCTGAAAAAGATCCTGAACATGGGCTTTCCACAATAGCTTACTATCTATCCGAACGCCTAGGAACTTGAACTGTTCCGTCTCGCTTATAATACGCCCATTCTGTCTGATCAAAATATCGGTTCTTGTTGAATTGTGAGTTAGAAACTGCAAAAACTGAGTCTTACTGTGATTTAGCATCAAATTATTTTCCACAAGCCACGAACTTATTTCATGAACTACATTATTTTATAGTGTTTCAATATTACACACAAGATCCTTCACTAACAAGCTGGTGTCATCAGCAAAAAGAAATATTTTTGAATCACCTGTAATACTAGAAGGCATATCATTTATATAAATAAGAAACCTCTCAGTCTTCCGCCACTACTGTGAAACATTTGCATGCATATACAAATTAGGTAAAGTGTTCAATGCCTCAATACATTTGCAAATGTTGCTTTAAGCTGGCCGTTGTGGCCGAACAGTTCTAGGAGCTTCAGTCCGGAACCGTGCGGCTGCTACGGTCGCAAGTTCGAATCCTGCCTCAGACATGGATGTGTTGTGATGTCCTTAGGTTAGTTACACTTAAGTATTTCTAAGTCTAGGAGACTGATGACGTCTGATGTTAAGTCCCATAGTGCTTATAGCCATTTGAACCATTTTTGCTTTAAACAATTTGTTTCAAATACACTCGCTCACAAAATGCTGCACTGTCTTCCCAGGTGCACGTGGAATGGGAATACATTACGGCAAAATACGCTCGAAAAAATAAATATGTCGCTAAAATAAATGACTGCAAATATAATGTATCAAAACAATGAAAATGATCCAGCATCACTTAAAAAAATATTGTTAATACAGTATCACAGTAGTTTGCTACATGGGACATGGTCGTAACCTGCAGAGCAGCGAAGCGGTGGCGCGCCTGTCTGTAGCCGTAGCTGACCATAGAGTAAAGTCCATATAGGAAGAAGGGTTTTTCCGGCTCAGTCAGCAAGAGCGCGAAAACCATAGCCCGCCAGACCAGCACCAACTTGTCATGTGAGCTCAGACCAGCATTCATCTGCAGATGGGATAGAATGCCACGCTCCTGTTATCTCCCTGGATAAAATGGCAGGTGGAGGGGGCGGAGGTTATATAAACACTCATCATGGTGCAGTCGCTCTCATTGTGCTATCGTCCACGGCGGTGTCAGCTCGACTGTGTTGTTCTCGCTCATATGTGTGTGTGTGTGTGTGTGTGTGTGTGTGTGAGAGAGAGAGAGAGAGAGTGTGTGTGTGTGTGCGTGCGGCAACAAGCGGCAGTGGCAATGCCAGTGGCAGCAAATGGTTGGTTGGTTGGTTGTTTTGGGGAAGGAGACCAGACAGCGGGGTCATCGGTCTCATCGGATTAGGGAAGGATTGGGAAGGAAGGCGGCCGTGCCCTTTCAGAGGAACCATCCCGGCATTTGCCTGGAGTGATTTAGGGAAATCACGGAAAACCTAAATCAGGATGGCCGAACGCGGGATTGAACCGTCGTCCTCCCGAATGCGAGTCCAGTGTCTAACCACTGCGTGGCAGCAAATGCCCGAGGCAATGGGAATTACCAGGTAAACGTATATTTAATTTCATAGCATGAGGTCGGATTTCGCAGTGTTTATTTTCATAAAAAAATTTGCAGTATAAGTTCAGATTTAATTTAGGTGTTAATTTTTTAGCTGTTGTTTCAGATAATATACACCAAATCACAGAAGAGCTGGAGGCAAAGGTCTGACAGCAGCAACATAACCATTGCAAGTAGTGTATATATATTTTACACCATGTACATAACATGTCGTTGTTGCTTTAGATGATTTCGAGGATCAGAATCGATAAACGTTGCTTCTCATTATTTCGCTAAGAATTTCGTATTGTTTGAGTATATGTACCCATTAATTTTTTTCATCTCCATTGTACTGTGTATACAAAATTAAATTTCATCTTATATTTAATATGATGTATATTCTTTGTTGGTGTAGGTGATTGCCTGGCCAACAAAGAAGAGGGACAGGATGTGGTATGTGCTGGAGATGTGCAGGAATCATCACAGTTCTCATGTGAATGTATATTCTAACAAAAATATATTTGTTTCCTGCAGTTTGTGTGTGTGTGTGTGTGTGTGTGTGTGTGTGCATATTTTATTATTAGACCATTTTATTGTAGGCAATACATGGAGCTCGACAGATGAATCTTCCCAAATTTCAGGCAAGTGCGAAATGCCACTTTGGATGGAGGAGATGGAAGAAGACCTTCATTATCATGAGGAGATGAAGGAGATGCCAAGGAGCTAGAGCAAAATAGATAATAGATTTTCACTCTGCTTACAAACAATCAGTGTTCTTTATTTCCGTGCAGCAACAGCGACAGCAAGCAATCGTTATTACACAGCAGCTGCGTAAGGGGAACAATTCCCACAATATGCCGTGGCTTGAGTACCAGAGACGGTGAAAAATATAACATCGAGACAAGGTTCCGTGCGGCATGCTTTGCCAGCAAGGGTGCCGCTACTCACCACGCAGGAAGACGCCATCGCTGCCGCCGCCACCGCCGCTGGCCCCACCATCGCGGCTGCCACCCCAGCACTGTTGTGGCGCCCATGAATCACTCTCTCTCAGGCTAGCACATCAGGGCAGCAGCAACCAGGCTGGTCGCAGTGGTCCGATTCTGTAGCGTCTCCTCCTCTCCTCCTTCTCCTCCTCCTCCTCCTCCGCCATCACGTCCTCGACGATTTCGAGCTTTACAGCACATACCTCTCAACACAATACCGCAAGTAGAAGCTGTGTCACCTAGTTGTAGTTACAGTATGAGTGATAGAGATGATCCTGTGGCTAGTGGCAGTTTACTCTCCTGGTTGAAAAAGTATATTGACTTGAATACGAGACAGAGAGCCTCTGCGACGAGCGACTTTGAGAAAGATTTTTACAAATTAATGAATAATTCAATTTTCAGCAAAACAATGGAGAGTTTGAGGGAACGATGTGAAATTTTGATCAGAACTGAATGGAATTGGCGTTATCGCGTAAGAAAATGCACTGTCAGACCAAATTTTAAGCAGGTCACCATATTCAATAAGAACTTTGTTGCCATGGAGATGGCAAAGACTGCAGTAGAGTTTACAAAACTTATTTATGCAGGGATGTGCATACTAGACCTATCCAAACTCCACGTGTACCGTTTTCATTATAAGTATGCGAAAACTCTTTTCGCATATTCTAAATAACTTTGTATGGATACAGATAGCTTCATCTATTGGGTGAAGAACTGCAATAAACATGAAGTAATGAGGTATCACGCTAATGAATTCGACACGTCCTCAAATGTGGCCGATAATCCTTATTGTATTGTTCCACAGACCAAGGTTATAGGCCTTATGAAGGACGAGGCAAATGGACTGCCAATTGTGGAGTTTGTAGGTCTGCAATCAACAATGTATGCATATCACACATTGGAAGGTGCGACCCAGACAAGGGTTAGGGTGTGCGTCATATAGCATCAAAAGCCCTCTCTATCTAAGACTATTTGCGCGCATATGGTACGGCAGACTAGTATTCGATTGAGATGGCACGAGGTGTACATTGTGCTGCAGTCTAAAAATGGCCTGTTGCCTCATGACAATAAAAGGGTCATTTGTGATGACAGGATTGAAATTCTGTACTCACACTATTCACTTGTAGTGAGAGAGAAGGGGTGTGGGATCCTCAGTGAGAGAGAGGGAGAGAGAGAGAGACTGCAGAGTAGTAGTAGAACAAGTTTATCACAGTGTAAGTACGTGTGTGTGTGTGTGTGTGTGTGTGTGTGTGTGTGTGTGTGTGCGTGTGTGTGTGTTTGTTTGTGTGTGTGGTGTAAATATTATGTGTATTATGTACATGCGTATATATACACATACAAACACAACTTGTGTCGAAGAAAAAGATTAAAACATATGCACATCGTGTGTGTGAAAAAAATTTAAAAAAGCATAAACAAAAACATGTTTATTAAAGAAACCATAAACAGAAAAAAATACAGGGTGTCCGAAAAGTCTTTCCCTGATTACATAAATTGATAACTCAGGCTAGAAGTAAGATACAAATATGAAACTGGTGTCTAATTGTTTACAAACTATCAAAGTTTTTTACACACATCAGTAAACTTACAAATGAGCTCTCTTGGTAGCACGTATCACATCTAGGCGACATGCAATTTCCGTCCACACATTAGCCAACGTCACTGGAGGGATCAGTTCAACGACTGTGGTTATCCGTTGCCGCAGCAAAATCTGGTACACGTGTTCGGTAGACCTCGTCCTTGACATAACCCCATAAAAAGAAGTCTAATGGGGTTATGTCAGGAGAGCGTGGAGGCCAAACCGTCACGACCAACCCATCGCCCAGGAAAGGTCATATCGAGATAGGTACGGACATCCAAACCCCAATGAGGCGGTGCACCGTCTCGCTGAAACAAGACGTAGGGGTGATACTGAAGCAGCTGCGGAACAGCATACAGTTGCAACATGTCCAGATACACTGCAGATGTGATGGTAGCCTCAGCGAAAAAGAATGGCCCGATAATTCGATCGTGCAATAGCGCACACCAAACATTCACCTATCGACTGCCTCTGGTGCACTTTATGACCTCGCCAGGGGGTTGTGAACCCCAAATGCGCACATTATGGCGATTCATTACTCCACTGACAAAAAAGGTCGCTTCGTCAGAAAAGGCAATTCGTCTGAGATAACCATCATCGTCCTCAATATGTGATAGCATTTCGACCGCAAAGTCATATCGACGTGCACTGTCATTGGGCAACAAGGCCTGAACGATTTGCACTTTGTGTGCACGAAACAATAAACGTTTGTGCAAAATGTTATGGAGAGAGCTTTTTGGCATCTGTAATTCACGTGAAGCCCTGTGCACCGATTTCTTCGGACTTCGCAGAAAAGACTGCCTTACAGTTTCCGCCCTGTCTGCTGAGGTTCTTGGTCGACCAGATCACGGAAGGTCAGCAACCGATCCTGTCTTCTTGAACCTCTCGTAGCAGGCTTTAATGCTCTTGACATCAGGTGAATTCCTTCCAAATGTTGTCTGGAAGTGTCTCTGCACTGTGGTTGGTCATCGTGTCTCATGGTACCACAGGACACACTGTGCCTTCTCCTGATTGGTTAACATGGCTTCTTGGGCACTGCACCTCATCCACTACTTACGTACTGCGAACCTAAAACAGAAAAAAAGCTTTGATAGTTGTAAACAATTCGACACAAGTTTCATATTTGTATCTTACTTCTAGCCTGAGTTATCAATTTATGTAATCAGGGAAAGACTTTCTGGACACCCTGTACTTGTATATTTCTTTATTCACACATAACTCATGTGTGCCCTGTAAATATATATTATATCTACACATCATGTGCGTCTTGTAAATAGAACAGTTTTTAAGTTTTCACCTGCCAATAGCCACCCAAGTCAGATTAGTTTTTTAGTGTATCGTAGTTATCTATATAGCTCACAGAATTATTATTATTGTAAAAACCTTTGCTACTGGGGCTATGGAAATTAGATTCTAAGTGTGCACAGTCCACCAGAATTATTGTAAAAGCCATGCTACTGGGACTGTGGAATTTAATTGTAGTAAAAGTACCTCCGACTTAGTTTTTAACGTAGATTTATATCTCTGGAAAAGTTGTAAACACTCTCATCCAGTGCTACTGTGAAAAAAAAGTGTAAAAAATATTCTCGACCAGTGTTACTGTTGTAACGTGTAAGTTAAAAGTATCTCTGGATTGGAATAACAGAGTCAAATTGTACCTCAAGAACTATATTGTAATATCAAGCACTAAACTGTACCTCAAGAACTACACTGTATTTGTGTGAACTGAATAAACGAAAACAATTTTTTACCATACGTCTTTTTTGTTATTTACAAAAAAACGTCACCGCTATTGCATTATGTATGTATATACAAATATCAGGGCTGTGCAGGTCACAAATGACACTTGAGTTCCAGAATAACAAAACATAAGAGTGGTTGAATGGAATTACCCCTATCATACAATTTGAACTGGGTTGTGGGAGCAGGAGGCACATGACCACGTCTGCTTCCAAAGACATATAGCAAACATATCTAAAATTATATCTCCTGTGCTTGAAGAAAACCACAGACATAGCATTTGAGTAAAGTGGGAACGGGGTGAAGAGAAACTACACATACATTATGAGGTAAAAATTAATTTATTTCTCATCCAACTTAAAAGTAATTTTACATTTTCATAAGCAGACACAGCAACACTATTTTCACACATCTTCTTCTTCTTCTTCTTCTTCTTCTTGAGGCGATGGAGAGCGAGACACGTGTAGTATTCCAGGTCTTGAATAGCAGCAAACTTGAAGATTCGACACATCCATGAGATCTTCTCCTTCCCCTTCACGTAGGTTGGTTGGTTGGTTGGTTGGTTTGGGGAAGGAGACCAGACAGCGTGGTCATCGGTCTCATCGGATTAGGGAAGGATGGGGAAGGAAGTCGGCCGTGCCCTTTCAGAGGAACCATCCCGGCATTTGCCTGGAGTGATTTAGGGAAATCACGGAAAACCTAAATCAGGATGGCCGGACGCGGGATTGAACCGTCGTCCTCCCGAATGCGAGTCCAGTGTCTAAACACTGCGCCAACCCGCTCGGTTCACGTAGGTGATGGTATCCATGTGGTCGAATAATCAAAGCGACGTATGCCAGGATCACTCAGTGAATTCCGCGGTAGAAATGTGTTAACCACTTTTCACTCTCCTGTGTTTTAGCGGACTTCACATCCTTGAATGATCTTGGTGATGCAATATTTGCTGAGAATGTCTCTATTATTCCTGCATCTTCTGTGTACGCTACGAATACAACGCCTTTAAATATGAGCTGTCTATGCTCATTATCATAGGTACCCTGAGCGTTTGCAATGATGTTCACACCTTGAGATGCTATTGTGAAATGCTCTAGGTATGACACAGCACCTGTTCCTTTATTCAGCTCGTTGCACAACACCAATGAGCTGGCAGTAGTTGATCACACAGTCATGTAGAACTAAAGCATATGCTGCAGTGTGTTTTGGGAAATTTGGTGAAGATTCAAATTCAGTTCGAACATCTATAAGGTGAGACTTAATTACCTCTTTCTGCTTTAAGCAGAGCAGTCTATTACGATGACTGGTGATATCTCTTTGAATTTCCGTGGACTGAGTAGACACCCTCCTCCTTCTTCTTCATCACTTTCACAGTAAGAAGCACGAAATCTCGCATACATGTCATTTACTAGATTGTATACATTTTCATCTCACTGCAGGTGCAGATTGTCATGTGGGTAGAATTCTGAACTCAGTTACACTCTGGCATTAGTTAACTTGCGGCTGTCGAATGCAGGGGAATCATTTGCTATATTCCCTCTTCTATCAGTCTGAAACGCAAATATGATGAATCTAAGCGTGTCTAGCTGCGAAGCAGATTTAGTAGCCCATGTTTGTCTGCTTTCAGTCGGTAGTACTGGATACTCGGAAACCTCCCACGGGGAGAGTGTCAGCAATAGATGTATACCGGAATTCAGGACTTTTAAAAGCTTCAAACGGTCCTCGTCTGATTCACTGGTGTGAGGCATTTTCCATATTATCTTGCTGATTGTGATCATATTCTCTCTTGAGCTCCTTGAATGTATGAGTTATTATCTGTCGCACTCTGTACCTGAATGGGTTCCTGTTTTGCATTCAAAATACTCTCCCTCATGTCCTCAAAGTAGCTCATAAGCATCTTTAGAGGTATGCAGGCTGTAAATCGCTTGTACTCTGCAACTGTTCTGTCCCCTGGATCGTCTATGAACAATCCTGCAGTTTCTAAACTATGAAATTGGTGATGCCGAGGTGTATGTTTTAAGGGTTGATGTTATGCCGACATTGCGTGTATGGTCGATCTCAGACCCGTTTTATTTCAGACCAGTTGAGTTCATAGCGTATCTCTTGGAACAGCAATGCTAAAGCGTTATGTGTCAGCTTGGATCTCACTGTATCGATGCCGTCGGTTTTCTTGAATGAGCCCTGAATGTAGTAAATCGTTTGTACTCTGCAACTGTTCCATCCGCAGGATCGTCTATGAACCATTCTGCATTATCTAAACCATTCAAACGCGTGGGTGATGCAGACACATATGTTTTAAGGATTAATGTCATGCCGACATTGCGTGTACCGTCGATCTCAGACCAATTGAACTCATAGCATACTCTTGAAACAGGAATGCTAAAGCGTTACATGTAAGCTTGGATCCCACTGTAGCGCTGCCATCGGTTTTCTTGAATGATTCCTCCAAATATATGAAATTCTTGCATGGAAGCGTCAGCGCGTTTTGGTACTGGATGACGATCATTTCATCATTCTTGTTAAGTGTGACAGAAGTGTAAGGTTTATGCAAGAAGTAGTTCTGACGTATAATTCGCTCATTTTACTCTACTAGACTGGTTATACTGAGTGAGGACGCCATTGCGAGGTTTCAAGTCAACTGATTTAAGTTCGCGCGTGTTATCACTTCGATTCGACAGCGAAGTGACGTGCTGTGGATTGCGTGCACTGGTTTTATACTGTATGCCCATTGTGGGGCGGCGTGTGAAAAATATGTTGTTAATGTTATATATGTGTTTGAAGAATGTAGAAACCAGTTCCTATTATTTAGAATGTTATTTATGCTGTCTTTCGCCGTTCTCAACACTGGCTCTCTAATTACACTTTAGCAACCAGAAAGTGATTAGCAAAACGTGAAGCCAGTAATTAGAATTCCTAGTTCCCACTTCATCTGAGAATACAATTATAGCTGCAGCTTATAGCTCTGAGGAATTAGGAGATTGTCCGGGATTTATAATCAAAAACGATCTTCTAAAATAGTTGAGTATATTCTGAAAGTCGCAGATGAAAAACACAAGTATCCATACAACCTAACTAACAGAGCAGTTCAGAGTCTAATGCGCTGATGCAACTATAAATGTCCGAATTAAATGTTAAAATGAATGCTCGCCATAATTTGATGATTAGGTTCATCAAACGCCACGCTAAATAATGGTAGAATGTTTGTCCCGCGGCGGCACGTGAAAATACGACAATACGCAAACTGAAGATCGATAATTAAAGTCAACCCAGAATTAATACTTCACTCGCTAATGATTTCATGGTTACGCGTATCTCGAGCAACTTAATAGGGCATCCGAGGCTGTTTGTAGCAGTGATACCGACGCGACGCGACTCCCGACACAGATGGCGTGTTATTCAGCGTCTGGAGAGAACTGGGGCCTTTCTTCCTCGCGCAGCGTTCTTATATATAAAGCCGCGGTGCGGACGGCCAAGGGAACGCCTGATCAAATCGGCTCTCCCGACTAGCCGCTGGGCTAGTAATGCACCACTTTAAGTTACCTAATAAATCATAGCTTCTCTTGCTGATGGCCGATGAAGCTCTTAATTTAAATGTGCATTCAGCACGCAGGTAAGTATTGATAATAAAATTTTGACGTGGCTAAGTTAAATATTTTGGGCGAGAGAATTAATTTGATTACACTGCACGCAGTAGACGAGCTCTGAACTGGCCCTTTGGAGATACGCTATCGCTATAATTTTATAGGTATTCAAATGAAACTTTTCACATCTTCATGGTTATAGCGGATCTCCAACCTATTTAAATCTAAACATCCTAGCCTTATTTATTAGCCTACTTAATCTATCTTGCTTCCTTAAGTTTTGAGACGAAAACCAGAAAATCATGAATTTCCACTAAAATCTTAATTTGTGAAATCCAAAGTACTGTTTTTATTAAATTATTATGAAAGATGAATTTAAATATAAATTTTGAAGTCTCTAGCTCTTTTCTGTTGCGCCAATGATTTTTACAGAAAACGTCCAAATTTCAAAAATGGCTAAAGTTATCGAACTGATATTCAACACATATTAATTTAGTATTACTCCTGACATGCTAGAAATGTTTTAGGTTATTTGCTTGATTTTTAAAGTATTGCGCAACATTTATGACGTCAGAGCTAGTTACAGCAGACTGGCTGGCACACAATGGAAAGACTGATGTGAATTTACTACAGCGTGAGTAGGCTGCTTCCCTACACCATCCTGCCTTAAATGAAATCATACAATGATTTCCGCACCACGAAACTTGACAAATTGATTCTTCTGGTCCACAATAAGCAATTCCAAATAGTCTAGTGTCTGAACTGTCACTGTAAAGTATATTACGTTGGTGAGAGTCTCAACAATCTCATACACTGTTGCAACAGAGGGGAAGCATCCATAAGTAATATGAATCAGACTGTCGTTGAGATAGGAGTTTGTTACAATGTTACACTCGACTCAGACTGTGCTGACTGGCAGTATATCCACAGTCTGATCTGACTTGTAAAATTTGCTAGGATCCTTCTTCAAAACCTGTCATTTTGCGAAACCCAGCCGGCGTCCCTATTGAACCTTTCTGGTTAAAATCAAACGTTGCATTCACAGACCTTATTTCAGATTTAAGTGTATTGATGTTTGCACATAGTTCAATATCTTTTCCAGACTGTTTTAAGATTTTGTTTAAATCATCGATATCGTATGCACCAGATTATATTTCCTCTATGTCTTTTTCACCATTAATATCAAGATGCAGTTTGTTGTTAGCGTCAGTGATATTTGGTATGCTGTTGTACGTCTCGAGTCCAATCAATGGAATATTCCATTTTCCAGTGTTCAAATCAATTGATAGGAAGTAACTTGTATATAATACAGATGACTGTTCTTTTAAAGTCAAAATGTACAACGTTGCATCTGAACCTCAATTGATGAAGGAATGTTTAAAGCTCTTCCTTACATTTCCTCTTCTGCTTTGTAAACGCCAAGAGAAACATTATGCATAGATGCACGCATAGGTGTGTTTTAAAGTCCTGATAGGGCCACAAGTTGTAGAACACACGTCTCCGGCGAATGAAGTAACGTTGTAATTCTACTGGCGGTTGCAGATCACCAAATGAATCGAAATAGTAAACGGTATTTGCATTTTTCATAATATGTAACACTTAATGGGTGGTGGGACCTCCAGCAACATTTAAATTGACAGTACCACAATCATCAGTTTTCCACATAGTCTTCAGTAATGTATCCCGCGAAAACATACCACAGAATCTTGGAATCTCGATTTTTTTTCTAGTAAACTTGAGAAGATCAGTATTTGTGAGTGGTCGATCTGGTAGGACCGCTAATGGGCTTTTTTTTATTTATGAATAGACCAAGCCCTTTCCTGTACAGTTTCAAGTACAGTCCTTTTCCGATGGCTGCGGATTCCATCATGCAGTTATGTCTTCTTGCTTCTTCTAGATGTTCCTGAGAGTTTTGCGAGCTCTTGACTGTTCTGCCAATAGCCGCAGCTCCACCAGCCAGTGACCCCACCGCTGAGAGAGTGGAGAGGGCTGGGGAGAGGAATGGAAGAAAACTACCTGATGTCTTGGATACTCATAGAACTCGAGGTGCTTTAACGGATCCTCTTCTTCCCGCACCCTTCTGCTTCAGAGCACTTTTAGCAGCATACGTCGCTGTCAAAATACAGTTTTTTAAACACCCTTTCTTCCTCTTCTTCGTCATCGTCTTTTCCTTCTTCTTCAGTGCATGACGTGCAGCATTCATAACAAGCTTGAAATTCATCACTCCTAAACCCAACTTAATTTTTCCATGCATAGTTTTTACCATGCATAGTTTTATAAACTGCAAATGCTGCAGTGCATTGATATATACCAATGTCCTTTCATCTGTGTATCGCCTTAGCCTTATAAGCTAAAATCCTTTCTCCAATGTGACGACTTGGGAGATCTTTATTTGCAGCGTATGCAATGTTGTGTCCCATACACGCTTCGTCGAGCAAATTAATCCCCTTATCACCTCATGCCGAACGTTTTTGAAGCTTTGTTCCAGGCCACAGTAGTTGTATCCCAGGATGTGTAATTCCACTGGCAGTTTGGAATACCCCCAACTCCTCTAAAGTATCTCCTAGCACGCGTGTTATGCTATAGTGTCAGTTGTTCTCTGTACACTCCATTATACAGCAAATCATCAGCGTCAATCCAGCTTTTTTGTGCTGCCGGTAAAAGCAAGTCATTTAACTAGTGTTCTGTTTCCCCGACGTCTTATGACTCTCTCCACGAGAAACACGCCCGTCTTGCGCTGTTCTGCATTTCCTCAGTGTAGGAGCAACCTGCAATTTTTTCACCTTTACTATACTTTAAAATGTAAGTTCTAGGATTTGTTCTCTGCATTTGAAAGCGATAGTACACTGTATCCATGAGTCCATTATCACGAACATCGATTTGTCTCATTTTTATTGTGCTGTGTTTTGCTCGATTATACTGAGCAATTATTTCCGGGAGGATATTTGTCCATTTGTATGAGTGCGAAGATTAAAATGCATCCACATTGACTTTTTATTGTCTTGTTCAGACGTTCCACGATACTCGCCTTCAGGTGAGTGAATGTTGAGTAGTGATGTATTCCATACCGCTGCATGATGGTCTTGAAATACCTATTGTAAAACTCTCGACTGTCATCAGGTAGATTTATAGGCTGAGCACCCATCATGTACGGTCTTCCCCTGATGACTCCGAATATCCTATCTATCTGGGCAATGGCAACAGGATCGTTATTGTGTGGTTTCTTTTCACTGCAAGCTGCCTGAGAGATTCAGTAACCGGATTAAAGGTCTCTCTCAGTGTATGCTGTTGACCCATATGCCATAATCTTAGCATCTGTAATTTCTCTCGAACGGCTTTCTGGGCCTGAATGACTTTCTGCTTCATTGACATTTCGGTGTATATTAATCAGACGACTCTGCAGGGTAAGGCTTTATACATGCGCTCTTCTTCTTCTTATTTAGTGCCTGCTCCCCCTTCTCAACTACAAGGGCCTCTAGATCTATTTTCCCTCAATAATCTCGACATTTTCAATTAAGTCGGCTACTTTCTTACTTTTTTCATTAACTAACTCATTTAAGGCATTGATCTCTCTCATAAGAGTCTGGTAATAGTTTCTAGCTCACTGGGCATACTTTCAACTTTATGCATAATAGCTTAAACCTTCGCATCTATGTACAAGCGACTGTTCTGTCTAAGTACACACTTCTCTCGGTTTGAGAGCTACACATGCGCGCGAATTTGTCCATGGTGCTGCGTATATTGATGTACTCATCTCTCTTACTGGGCCATATATACAGAAACTCTTGGGAGTTTCGCCTGTACCTATCATCATTCTGTTTTCTTGTTTTATCAATATCGAGAAACCCATACTGTGAATGATTCCAGCTATCGGCACGTATCTTTGCAAAACGAATGAATGACATCTCATTCCTACATTTGCTTGATGAATGTATTTTAAATTCAGAGTGTCTTGTTGGACGACTATTATGAGGTTTGCATTATAACTAACCAAGTTTTTCGAGATTCTGGAATATGTTTGGCTGAGATAAAATACATTAGTACCCATATGACGATAGGGACAGAAATATTATCGAATTTTGCCTTGGTTTTCTACAGTAACAGCGTCGAATATCAACACAACGTTTGGCTTTACTTTTCCAAGTGGGAGGATATCACCGCTTTTACTGAATATCGTGTACGTAACACCTTTTACACCGTGAAATATCTTTTGTAATGGCTGATACTTAGGCTGAAACAGTGTTTTTGAAAATACGCAAACATGTTCAAATTGGACTCCATCTAAGCATGTTAGCAGCATCATGAGGACATTAGTATTGCCACAATTGGATGGACCTACTATAATTGCTTGTATAGTATCAGGAAGGAGTATTCCATTCTGCTTCTTCTTCAGGTCTTCTTTTGCTTCTTCACATGATCATCACCAACAACAAAGTTCGGATACTTCACTCACTCGGCCATGATAGCGACTATGTCAGGTTTTTATGTGCAGTGGGTTTTTATAGAAAAAATAAGTGGTTGTAGTAATAATAATAATAATATATGTAGCCACTATAGCGCTATCACCTTACTGAGCGAGCTACAATGGCTACATCTTACATTATATAAAAGCAGGGTAGTTAAATGAGAAAAAACAACAAAGATTCGCAACTATGTCTATTTTATTTACATTTCAGCAATGATGCATAGGTTGCATTACATCAAATACAACAGAAAAAACTGATTTATTTTTTACAGTATTTCGCAAATAACTGGTTCTTGTATGCAGTAAATTCAGCACATTCTCACAAACTGATTGGCGTTTCTTTAGTTTCTTATTTTGACACCATATTGACGTACTGTTCTATATCATCTGCACGCACACTATATGTACACAGATAGTTCAAGATGTCTTTATACACAGTCGGAATACACAGCAGCATACGGTTCAGTTTTTCCAGCACAAGGAATAGCACCATTCATAGAACAAACAAGTTTGTAACGGTGGAGTGTTGCAGATAAATGGATCGACCCTCAGATCTCACCATGAGTGTCACACCACTGTACAATGATGTTATAGAAAGCATCAGACCCAACCAGTAAAAATTTGGAAGTGAAGAATACTAAGAGGTCATCTGCTGGTTGATGTTAACGTTCTGCACAACACAGTTCATCCCATTCCTACTCTGTAAATCGCACTTTAACACTTCTCGATGCATTTTCAATCTCTAACACAACACGCCAGTCACTATCCACTGATGCTTCTATTACAATATTTAAGCGCTTTGAACTACTAACCTTTAAATTATAATTTGAAATGAAAAGCAGTAGAGCACTGGGAGGAATCAGCAGCTTATCATCCACTCTCTCCTTGCAGTAACACTGGAATATTCGGCGATGGTTCATATGTTGGAGGCCAGTACTGACCCACACCATGTGGTGTAGGGCCTCCAGCACAGTTCTTCTGAGAGTCAGGGACTTGCTGGATGTCTAATCAATGAGCAGGATGGATAATAGCAACTCATTGTGCTCCTCCAGCATGTTGGTCAGGTGTGCTAGAGGACCTCACAGTGTTGCAACTGCTGCTGATCTTGTCAGGGCAGAGTTTGCTGCAAGTCTCAATGAGACGATGGTGGCTGCTGCTGGTCTGGACACCCCAGAGGTCACTGAACAAAGAAGAAGAAGAAACAATAAGAATCCACAGACAATGACATAGAGGTGAAAAAACAAGAGGAGAAGGAACTGCTACATGCAGTAATAGTCGCAAAATGTAATGAGTACTTACTTTTACACTTATTCTGCGATGGAGATGCAGATGAGGATCTTGACTGCTGGAAACGTTACATGATTCTCCTTCTTCCAGACACTGACTGCTACTGGCATTGGTGGGCTTTCACAGTCGCCTTATATCCCCTACATCATGTGACCGGAAATTAATTATTTATTTTCAACAGCATTTCTGGATCACTTGCCTTGGAAGGGGTTCTCATGTGCATCAGTATTCCACGGGGATTTACTGGGTAAACACTGCTTTGTTTGCAGTTCAGTCTGACCACAACCGACAGAGTGTGCAGGCCCAGCAGTGGAACATTACATGACGAGAAATAGAGAGAGCGCTTTTGTTTCGGCATCAGAGTGACATCCATCTGTCAGTCACAGCGCCTGAGCTGCCATCTCTTGGACACTGGCGCGCTGAGCAGCTGCTGACGAACACATTGCTTTGCGGCGATCGCCGCTGCACCACGATTCTGGGCATCCTATGCAGGTGGCGTTCTGTGTGGGCTAGTGGACAGCGCATGCTTTGCAATCAAAACATTTTTAACAGTGTAATTACATGTGTTGGTTGTTTCATGACAGTATTCCTTGCATGATCGGAATAAAAATGCGACAGATTTAATTACTTCTATTCGATGTATTTTACAAGACCTGGATCTTTCCTAACAGCAGGCAATGATGAGCAAGAGAGATCCAATACCGGCAAACTGAATTTTTTATAAATAAACAATATACCCTGTGCTATTTAATTGAATTTCCTGTCATGAGGTCCTTCCTCTCCAGCACAGAGCCGCCAGTTTCTAGGTAAAGGAGGGGGAGAGGGAAGGGGAGGGTTGGGGTTTACCAGAGAGGGATAGGTTAATTAATTGTTCAATTTAATTAAGTACTCAGTCAAACTGATAAGAGTGAGAGGGGGCTATTCGAACAATCCAGGCCTGAAAGTGTACCTGTACCAGTGAGGGGGAGGTTGGTTGAAGTTTCCTGAGGGGTTGTTGGAGGAGGAGGAGGAGTGGGGGAACAATAAGTTAAGGAGCTGTCAATCAAAAGGAAGGATTATCCCCAGGAGGTCATAATCCGCTTAGCAGAACAATAGGTTAAAGACCTGTCGATAAAAGGAGAATAATAGGTTTGACTCTGAAAGTACACTTTTCCTGGATATATGCAACCTGCACTAACGAAACGCCCTCATGCCCGCTTTGTCCCCCTGCTTAGGTCGACCTGGTACTGTGTACCAGAAGCTACACAGAAGACGAAGCTTCTCATTGAAAATTTGCTTTCGATTGAGAACTAACTAGCTACAAATGTAAAGGATTAGGCAGCTCACACTTGCTACACCAAATCAAAGAACAGAGTGGAATAAGTCAAAGAATAAAGAAAATTGCTGATATCTATACTCTAAGAAAGTTGGACATATTATTGCAAATTGCCAAAAGCACATGGTGTACAGACAGCTGACAATGAAGTGTCTTTTTCTCATGGGAATGGCAGTATTAGTACTAAAGGTTGTATAAATAACCAATGGTTACCTGCTTTGCTAGATAATGTTTGGTATGTACCTGATGCCAGACATCAGTTCTCTCTTTCTGTCAAATAGCACAAGAAGGATATAATTTGACTTGTGATAGGAAAGGTGTTATCATTCAGCAACATAGTGAAACAGTCGCAACGGGAGAACTTGTTGGTTTAGTGTATCAACGTGTGTGTTTGTTATACAGATTCACAAATAAAGATTAATTAGGAGCTCCAGAAGAACAATTATGAAGATGGCATGAGAAGTTTGGTCATCTAGACAAACATCACTCTCTCTTCGATATCGAAGTGCTCTGATACTACATCATTTTGCGATGGATATTGTAACGAATAATGAGGGAAAATGCATCCTATTAAAATTAACCGCTGTTAGACAGCATTTTCCCCACACAAGGGCTGTCGAGTGTAATGAATATTATGTTACAGGGAATGCCAAGAGTAATAATTAGGGCTTTTACTGTTCAAACTATTAGCAGTTTCGGAGGCAAATGCAAATTGTAACACTTTTAGGTATTCTACGTAATACCACTGAATAAACATTATTAAATATGCTGAACTTTCCTCAATTTACTACCAACTTTCTTCAGAGCACATACAGTAAGCGTACATAACAAAGCAACATTCAAAGAACTCAGTCCTTATCCATAGATATCACATTATATCCTAAGTTCATAACTTGATTCAAATCGATTCCGCCACATTAGCCCATTCCCCCACTTTGTGGGAGGACTGTAGCTTGTCTAACAATGAACATAGGAACAGAATGAAAATTACAAATTTTTCAGAAATCTTTGTAAAACCATTAGCCCCTGGTACCTCTGAGTACTGACATACATTTTTACTTGAACGAGTTAGACTTACATGAGGCAGACTTACGTTTGAAGGAGTCTGAAGCACACCACTGCTCTTCTTGTTTGACATGGGAACCGTTCCCAAATTGCTTTCTCAATAGGCTGGCTTTAAGCGATCAGTGGAGACAACATCTGGTTTACCATTTCTGTCGATCATAAATACCATGTCGTCACACTGCAGGACCCTGGAAGGGACAGAAAAGTGAGTGGTAGGGATGATCTGACACGAACATCACGCACCAGACATAGTGCCACATCTTCAAGTCCTTATGTACGAAAATAGGATTGGTACCATGTCTACTATGGTTTTTGGGAACCAGGCTTTGCATAAGCTTTTGTAGTTTGTTTAAAATTCAACAAATTCCCCGGATTGCAAGGAAAAAACTTAGATGGCGAAAACAAATCCCCAGGCACATTTACTGATTCACCATTAACCACCTTTGCAGAGAAAAATTACATTTCCTCCTTAATACTAGTTCGCAGTCCTAATAAAACCAATGGCAATGCCAAGACTCATGATTCTGGACGGCATGCCAATACTGTCTTTAAGGTCCAGTGCATACACTCTACCATCCCTTTACTGGAGGGACAGAAGCTCATAGTACAGATATGTTTGCAACCACAAATATGCAATAAATCTGTGAATAACTAGATTTCAAACTGGTATCCCTTACCTGAAGTAATGACCTGGGGGATACGAAAATGGACGAACCACACAGAAAGCAAAACGCGAGCAACAGATGTTCAGATATATCCTGAACAGGTACACCCTCTGGCAAATGAGTAAATCAGTATCAGAAAATCATGTCCTTCGGATGGGGGGAGGGAGCCAACAAAGAAAGTGAGAAAATCTCCATAATGCAGTGGGAAAATTAGCAATAGGTTCAAATGGCTCTGAGCACTATGGGACTCAACTGCTGAGGTCATTAGTCCCCTAGAACTTAGAACTAGTTAAACCTAACTAACCTAAGGACATCACAAACATCCATGCCCGAGGCAGGATTCGAACCTGCGACCGTAGCGGTCTTGCGGTTCCAGACTGCAGCGCCTTTAACCGCACGGCCACTTCGGCCGGCCAATTAGCAATAGGAGCAGTCATATGTCTACTACTTTTTTCATTTCTACCATTTGACGCAGTCCCTCGCCCAACTGCGGCTACACTACCGTGTCCCAGACCAGACAACTTCGTCTGTAATTAAATGTATGGTCGCTCTTACCCCTGGGTAATCCAGAGACTGATATGAATTAAAAACAATTCGATGTTACTTTTCAGAGACAAATGGACGTATTTTTAGTCCAGAAGTATCACACCAAATACCATTTATGAGACGATACAAGAATAGACGTTCCAGATGAAAACTTGTTGATTGTGGATGCGAGTGATATTGGAGGAGGAGTGGGTCTGTGCCCTGATCTTCAGCATTTTTACCTAGTCAATAACACTAATCGCCACACAGTTGCGAGGAAAAATATCTGCCACCACTCTGTCCTACCCATAAATATGCCGAATATCTGTAGAAAGCTGAACTACAAAATCATCTTGGCTGAACGGCGGAGTCTTTTAAAAGTCTCAGGGAGAGGCATGTTTTGAATATCTAAAACCTTATGAGGCATAGGAGAAATGTCTTTGTAAACATCCTATAGTGTAAAAAAGGAACCTCTTTCCTCATGAAAATAAAGCTTCTCAAATAGTCCTTACATGTAGCAGAGGAAATTAATATGTCATCGACATAGCATCAAACAAATGGAAGACCCTGAAGAACTTCGTTCATAAATTGTTGCCATGTTCAGGCTGCATCATGCAGTACAAAATGCATAACATTGTGTTTTAATAAGCTGAAAAGTGTAGTAATAATAGTCTTCATTTTGTCTTTGAGGTCATACACATCTGTACAAAACCTTAACACAGTTAAGAAGAGTAAAATGTGTGCACCCGACAAATTACCGATGAAATCAGATATATCAGGGATAGGGTACTTATCATTGATTGTACCAGAGTTCAAAGCTCTCTAATTCCCACAGGTTCTCCTGGTTCCATCTTTTTTCTGACCATCTTAAGTGAGAAGACCAAGCATTGTTAAGAGCGAGAAACAGAACCATCACTAATCATACTATGAAACTCTTGCTAAGCAGCATGCAGCTTTTCTGTAGGCAGGTGATGAGGTATACTAACCACTGGCAGCCATGGCGTAGTTTTTATGGGATGGAGAGCAGATTGGCAATGCCTCTCCTTTGCTAGTGTGGAGTCGGTCATTGGTGGAAAATACCTCAGTAGCAGCTGGCCAATGTCATTATATGCCTGGTCGGCCTCAGGCCAGGGAGGGGGGATGGCAGGTCTTCAATCTACATGACAACCCACCTTGTGCAGCTGACGTAAATTCTGACGTGGCCACTCCGAGGCCATATGCACCTGCCTCGCCCTATCTCGCAATGCTGATTTTGCTCTATTAGATAGGTTGCTGTGTTGTTCTCTTTGTGCCACATTTCTGAAGATTCCTCAATTTGAGCACCAAGTGTGGAGCACTGTACATTAAACTCTGAAATTTGCACTATGATGCACACAAGAGAAGGTGATGTCTTTTTTTTTTTCTGCCTCGTGATGACTGGGTGTTGTGTGATGTCCTTAGGTTAGTTAGGTTTAAGTAGTTCTAAGTTCTAGGGGACTGATGACCATAGATGTTAAGTCCCATAGTGCTCAGAGCCATTTGAACCATTTGATGTCTTTTTGCTTACTGCACGTGTGTGCATTCTGCATGTGGGCGACTGTGGCTTCGAAATAAATTGTACCATGTAGGAGATGCAGTTGGTCTGGAAACCTGCATGCAGTCCATGGTGGTAATTGAGACACGATGCATTGGGAGTTGAGTGCATGCAGATCCTTTCATGAGACACACTTTCCCCAAGTCTGGTATCAGACAAAAATGACTGTAGAAATCAGCACCAATAAAAAGTCGAGAAACATAGGCAACAACAAAAGTCCAAGCAGGCAAAAAATCATTCTCCAAGACCAATGTTAACATTTGTTTACCAAAGGTTTTGGTAGGTGAAGTATAAGCTGCCTTTAAAATAGGTATTTGAGTAATCTGTTTAAAATCACCTATAACTGGAGGAATAACAGCACTCTCCGATAGTGGTAGGGTAATAGAAGTGTGTGTGCATTTTGTTTGTGTGGGTTCCATACATTCAGGGGCAAGCATACTTTCAGGAGCTAACTTGATTGATATGTGACACCCTCTGCCTCCCCTTAACCTATGATATAGATAGATAGATGTTCAGCGATCACAGGCCCTGCAGACCACATGTTGCTTCCACAAACTGCCTCCATTCCTTCCTGTTTTGTGCCTGGTTCCTCCAAGTATCTTCAGTTCCCAGGGCTGCTGGGTCCTTCGCCAGGTCGTCCATCCAACCCTGCCTTGGTCGTCCAATGGGGTGTTTGGTGTTTCGTTTCCCCAATAGTGCCATCTTCGCCTATCTTTCATCTGGCACATGGGCTACATGAACCACCATTGTATTCTTTTGCTCTTTATATTCTGTAGGATAGTTGGTTGTTGCATCAGAAGGTAGATTTCTCATTTTTCCTCCTCCTCCATTTTCCATTAACCTATATTTATGCTAATTGATTTATGACCTCCTGGGGATAATCCATCCTTCTGAGAAACCCTTCAGCCCTCCCCCTCCTACTTCCCTTAACATATTGTTTTGCTAATTGGTTTATGACCCCCTGCAGATAAAATCCATCCGTCTGAGAAGCCCCCTCTCCTTCCTCCATCCCTCTGGGAAATTCCCATCACTCCCCCCCCCCCCCACCGATAAAAGCACACTTTTGATATCAAATTAATTGACTAATTAATTAAATTAATCAATTAATTACCCCTACCCACCCTAGGAAATATCCCAGCCCTCCCCTCCTCTCCCCCACTCCCTCCTTCCCCTTCCCTCTCCCACCTGGAAATTGGCAGGGAAAAGACTCAGTCTTTGCTGAGCTGCTGGAGAAGAAGGACATAGAGTAGTATATTTTCCTTATTTAGTTTAGTACCCTGTTGGAAATTGGCAAGAAATCCCCCAGTTCTCCCCTTACCTCCCCCACTTTCCCATTGTTGCAAAATTTTCGCATGTTTGCTCACCTTGACATGCAGCCATCGGCTGAGTTAGTGCCCAGTGCCACCACCAGAGGACGTCCCACCCCCCAATCTCAACTCTCGCCCCCTCCTTCCCCACCCCTCCCAGAAAAAATTGACAGGAAAAACATTCAGTCTGTGCTGTACAGGAAGGAAGGGTCTACTGACACGAATTTCAAATCAATGTCAATAATATATTGATGCATATTCCTCATTTAATCAGTTTGCAAGAAACAGGACTCCCCTAATTGGATAGAGTTCATGTGTGAACCCCCCATTCACGATTCCCATGATGTAATAACTGCAAGCACTGAGAAATGGAATGAAATGAAGTGTAGTAGCCGCCATTTGGGGTCCCCCACGCATGTGTCTGTCATCCAGGCGCCACCAAGGATTTCAAAGCTGCTCAATGTGATAATTATAGATCATAATACTAAATACCACTGCCCACGGTACGGATGTCGGCCTTCTTTGATCTCATGATCCCGAACAAAGCATCAGGTAGTGGCATTCGTTTGATTGGGAAATTCCAGACTCGCTTGCTGTCTCCGTCTCTCTCAAGTGACTACTTTCCATTAATGCATGAAGCAATGTCTCCAAACAAACAGACGAAGGTTTCCTTGTCACCTCAGAATACTGTGATCCTATTGAACAATGCTGGGGGCAAAAGGAGAGCTGACGCAATTTTGATATCGAAAATAGAGGGAAATAGTCCATTTCCACTACCCTACCAAATTAATTGTTTAACAATGTACAAGAGTCAAATACATCGCATAAAACACTCACTACCTCCTTCTGATGATCCTTCTTCATAATAAAACATATTTTCAGCTTTTGAATATCACACACAAACACTATTCGAACCAAGTAATTAAATTTCCGCCACAAACAGATCGAAGCACTAAATATATCTGAGGTCTTGTATGAACTGAGCTTTGAGAACAGCAGCACCCTCCTCTATCCCAACGTTTCCACTAAACATATTTGGCGAAAAAAGTTCCAATCACAATCGCGAAGCACATGCCATTTGCAGTCCGCCACGTCGCACCAAGCGCCATCCAGCACTGGGCTCGTGATCGCAACATACGGCACCACAGAGAAACAACTGTGCCACACACATTGACTGCATTGTCAGTTCAGCACTTATCTCCAGGTATTCGCACGCCTGCTGTACCAGACACTTGGGGCAGGAGAGAGTTCCACCATGGCAACTCAGCCACCAACCAATCAGTTTACATGAGGGGGAGTAATTGTCCAACAAAAAACCTTGCCTTATTGAATCTTCTCACGCAAGACACACATCCGCATCTGTCGCCTCTCTACCAGCATACTGGATACTTCACTTTTCAGCTGTCCCCGTTCGCAGCTCGTGGTCGTGTGGTAGCGTTCTCGCTTCCCCCGCCCTGGTTCCCGCGTTCGATTCCCGGCGGGGTCAGGGATTTTCTCTGCCTCGTGATGACTGGGTGTTGTGTGCTGTCCTTAGGTTAGTTAGGTTTAAGTAGTTCTAAGTTCTAGGGGACTGAGGACCATAGATGTTAAGTCCCATAGTGCTCAGAGCCATTTGAACCATTTTCAGCTGTCCCGAGGGCGTCACAAGGACTGCCGCTGGGACTTGTCCCCATGGCTGTGGGCAAGAGCCAACTAGCCAGTAGCCAGAATCTTTCCTTTGTACCTGCCAGTCACGCGAGGCTAAGCCGTCACGTCTGGTCGGCCGCTGGCCACAGACATTGCAAGACAAGCAGCAGTGGCTTGGACGTATACAGTAGTTTTAACTAATTGTAACTCAACATGGACCCCACCCCCAGTTTGAAAAATCCACTTTACCCAATTCGATACGGGGATGTTACTGATCATACACCTCGAATTTCTCATTCGAAATGTAGATTTCCCGCTTTAATATGACTTATTTTCGAACACGAAGAAATCGGGGCATACACGCGTTTTCATATTACTAAAGTATCGTTAATAGTAGTGAAAATCGTGTAACAATATGGCTATACTTCATCTATGTATTCTCTCATCCGGTAAAAAATATGTTTAAACAGCTTAATATCTATTACTTCCTGCATCACAGGACTAGAATATTAGACTCATTTTTGCCTCATGACAGATGGCTAAGAGCATGCTTTACCTCTGTCATTGAATGTCAATTGCAACTCTCTTGAAGTAACCAAATGCATCCTCACATATGACGTCTCTTAAAGCAGCAACACAGAGAAGTTGTAACTACTTATCACATTATAAATTCGGTAATATAGCTGATTTTATTACGATGGTCATCTCTCCCTGTGCAGGTGGGAGATTGAAATTTCGTCAAAAGATCTCCCTGCAACGAAAAAACGCTAGATTACTGCTCCAACGGTACTCTAGCCCTCATTTCTGTCTGCCTGGCAGCACATATTGATGTCAATTTAATAGGCTAATTAATTAAACTGAACATGAGAGTCACTTTGCTTGGTGAGTAATTTTTTCCTGCTGTCAGATTACATTCACCATGTAGCCCAAATGAGAATTCATAGAGGGAATATGACGTTCTTTTCAAGGAACACTACTGCGAACTGTCATTTGAAGCTGACCGCAGAAGGATTCTACGGCCACGAACAAACATTTCGCATAAG
Organism: Schistocerca nitens; assembly: GCF_023898315.1. Taxonomy (NCBI): domain Eukaryota; kingdom Metazoa; phylum Arthropoda; class Insecta; order Orthoptera; family Acrididae; genus Schistocerca; species Schistocerca nitens. The sequence goes on along the minus strand of NC_064617.1, from coordinate 701,804,039 downwards.
GATCATAAAGATAAAATACGAGAAATTAGTGCTCATAAGGGGGTATATAGGCAGTATTTTTCTCTCGCCCTGTTTGTGAGTGGAATAGGAAAGGGAATGACTAGCAGTGGTACAGGGTACCCTCCGCCACACACCGTACGATGGCTTGCCAAGTAAGCATATAGATGTAAACGTGAATTTAGTCTACCTATTAGGATATCACTTTATTCCTTTATAGGCACACAAACCTCACGGAAGAATGTTGTCTCTTAATAAAGAAAACAAAATACAGAACTTCTGCTGCTGATTCTCTCTTGGTAAAAATCTTCGTCTTAGCTCCTAATTTTCTGACTGCAGTCACTTCGCGAGACGGATGGGAGAGGTTGTAATACGTTTGCCCGCAATACTTAGAAGAAGCTGCATAGAGCTCATCTCTTAACTCCCCTTTCATCAGAGTATCGCTTACCTGCCATAATCTAAGGTATCTTCCAGTCTTCGATACACAGCATTTGAATCCCATGTTCAGTGAGTTAGAGATGTCCCCTGCCAAGTCACAGACCCCTGATAATAATCTCGAAATCCTACCACATTCCGACAGCACTATTCCATTAGTTAGAAGGCTGTCTGGTGCTCTACTCATCATTGACTAGGTGGAGAGCTATCACAACGAGAAAAATAGCACACTAATATACAGGAGGAATTTCACAGCCATGCAGAGTATATGCGGACTCCATGAACAAATTCAGAATCATAACAGCTACAATTCATTGATGTCGAATGACAGACTATAAATATCACCCTGTACCTGTCCTGATCTCTTTTATCGTATTCCCGTGATTACTACGTTATAAATACGATTGTAATTGTGTCAGAGACTCATTATTTTGCCACATGGGGTAGCCACGCAGTCTGAGGTGCCTTGCCACAGTTCGCCCAGCTTTCCCCGTCGGAGGTTCGAGTCCTCCCTCGAGCATGGGTGTGTGTGTTGTCCTTTGCATAAGTTAGTTTAAGTTAGATTAAGTAGTGCGTAAGCCTAGGAACCGATGACTTCAGCGGTTTGTTCCCATAAGAACTTCACACAAATTCCAAATTTCCTCGTTATTTTTATAGCATCCAACAGAATAAAACTACAACCCACAAAATCTTCACATACCTCACCCTGTAGAGAACTCGATATCATCACATCCCTCTCTTCCAATATACAGGGTGTTTCAAAAATGACCGGTATATTTGAAACGGTAATAAAAACTAAACGAGCAGCGATAGAAATACACCGTTTGTTGCAATATGCTTGGGACAACAGTACATTTTCAGGCAGACAAACTTTCGAAATTACAGTAGTTACAATTGTCAACAACAGATGGCGCTGCGGTCTGGGAAACTCTATAGTACGATATTTTCCACATATCTACCATGCGTAGCAATAATATGGCGTAGTCTCTGAATGAAATTACCCGAAACCTTTGCCAACGTGTCTGGCGGAATGGCTTCACATGCAGATGAGATGTACTGCTTCAGCTGTTCAATTGTTTCTGGATTCTGGCGGTACACCTGGTCTTTCAAGTGTCCCCACAGAAAGAGGTCACAGGGGTTCACGTCTGGCGAATAGGGAGGCCAATCCACGCCGCCTCCTGTATGTTTCGGATAGCCCAAAGCAATCACACGATCATCGAAATATTCATTCAGGAAATTAAAGACGTCGGCCGTGCGATGTGGCCGGGCACCATCTTGCATAAACCACGAGGTGTTCGCAGTGTCGTCTAAGGCAGTTTGTACCGCCACAAATTCACGAAGAATGTCCAGATAGCGTGATGCAGTAATCGTTTCGGATCTGAAAAATGGGCCAATGATTCCTTTGGAAGAAATGGCGGCCCAGACCAGTACTTTTTGAGGATGCAGCGACGATGGGACTGCAACATGGGGCTTTTCGGTTCCCCATATGCGCCAGTTCTGTTTATTGACGAAGCCGTCCAGGTAAAAATAAGCTTCGTCAGTAAACCAAATGCTGCCCACATGCATATCGCCGTCATCAATCCTGTGCACTATATCGTTAGCGAATGTCTCTCGTGCAGCAATGGTAGCGGCGCTGAGGGGTTGCTGCGTTTGAATTTTGTATGGATAGAGGTGTAAACTCTGGCGTATGAGACGATACGTGGACGTTGGCGTCATTTGGATCGCAGCTGCAACACAGCGAACAGAAACCCGAGGCCACTGTTGGATCACCTGCTGCACTAGCTGCGCGTTGCCCTCTGTGGTTGCCGTACGCGGCCGCCCTACCTTTCCAGCACGTTCATCCGTCACGTTCCCAGTCCGTTGAAATTTTTCAAACAGATCCTTTATTGTATCGCTTTTCGGTCCTTTGGTTACATTAAACCTCCGTTGAAAACTTCGTCTTGTTGCAACAACACTGTGTTCTAGGCGGTGGAATTCCAACACCAGAAAAATCCTCTGTTCTAAGGAATAAACCATGTTGTCCACAGCACACTTGCACGTTGTGAACAGCACACGCTTACAGCAGAAAGACGATGTACAGAATGGCGCACCCACAGACTGCGTTGTCTTCTATATCTTTCACATCACTTGCAGCGCCATCTGTTGTTGAAAATTGTAACTACTGTAATTTCGAAAGTTTGTCCGCCTGAAAATGTACTGTTGTCCCAAGCATATTGCAACAAACGGTGTATTTCTATCGCTGCTCGTTTAGTTTTTATTGCCGTTTCAAATATACCGGTCATTTTTGAAACATCCTGTATATCGGAAACAAATCCCTTCTGCATGTTGACATCGACCATATGTGGTGATCCTTTTAAATATACACATATTCTTCCACTGGAGCAGTAATCGAAGTTGCTTGCAAACACCTGTGTAAAGTTTTGTCGCCTATACTGTAGGAGGACCATATCCCACAAACTATCAATCACAAGAGAGAGTTCCTGTGTTGTAGTTCATAAGCAGTTTGATACATTGCTTTTCTTTTGTAACACATCCAAGAAGTGTGTGGCTACAGTTTTGTACACCACCATACGTTTTGTTTTTCCACCATGACTTTGAAATCTGTGTCAAGTGCTAAAACGACGTTAACACATTTCGACCCATCAGCTGTCGCAGAAAGCTGGACATCACAAGTTAACCTGTTCGCACAACACACAGGATAGTTGAACTAAAAGACAGAGGTAATGTTTCTTACTGACAAACATGTGAAAGACATCGCAACATATAGAAACTGAAAGAGTTTGCATCATTGTGGAGCGACTTCAAACAGCTCTCTACAGGTGATGAGTTCTACATTTAAACTCATGTTCCACAGTGATGGGATACCAGATATCTTGGTGTTCCATTCTCGAAGAGACCAAGAGCATTGATTCCTCATATTGGTGGGGCATAACACACCCAGGTATATGATCACTGTTTCGATAGCCTAGGTGGTGGTCCTAATGACTGCTAGATCTTTGGATACTGCATCTTTCATTTTTATGGCTTACAATGCATAACCACATGTGGACCAAGGGGTATTCTGCAGGACTTAGCCCATAGAGCATGGATAGTATGGACTACCAGTTGTCAATCGCACTGGTGGAAGAATGGAATTATTTTCATACATCAGGACAGGCACAATTTTGTTGCATTTACCTCAATTTTACGTATTTTCCATCAATTTTCGTAATTTTACCAGGTTTCCCATAATTTAAACGCTTTTTACCCAATTGCTTGAGTTCCAAACCCTCACTCTTGACGACTTGTCACACCAACAAAACGTCTCATCATGTCGATGTCGTGATGCTATCAGCCAATGAGATTGCAGAATGACTCTCAATTTCTGTATCATTGCCAAACCACCACCTCTATTATTTTGCGAGTGCTACATACTTGTGGACATATCGCAAACCCTGTAACACTGCGTACACCAAATGACACAAATACTGTTTCTTAGTGAAGGAAATAGCCATCGCCGGCCGCGGTGGTCTAGCGGTTCTGGCGCTGCAGTCCGGAACCACGGGACTGCTACGGTCGCAGGTTCGAATCCTGCCTCGGGCATGGGTGTGTGTGATGTCCTTAGGTTAGTTAGGTTTAAGTAGTTCTAAGTTCTAGGGGACTTATGACCTAAGATGTTGAGTCCCATAGTGCTCAGAGCCATTTGAACCATTTTGAAATAGCCATCAGCAGAGTGGAGGTGCCGGAACACTTTGTAAATTTGACAAGATTTTATACGATTTGCCATCTCGCTCTATGTAGATGGGAGTCACAAAGTATTCTCACATTCGTAGGATACAGCCGGAGATTCAAAGATCTAGCTCTATTTCGAAAAGAGCTACCCCTTCGTTGAACCTATTGACTAAAGACCCAGAGCAAAACTTAGATGGCCTCTCTCCAGGCCATCTCATAACTCTACCTCTGTGTTTAATCAACTCTCCCTGCAACATTTCCTCTGATTTAATTTGGAACTGACCATAAATTGGAGGGTACTATACTCACTACATTCGACGTCTTGTGAAGGAACAGAATGAGCTGAGTTCCATGTATTCAATATGTTATGGTATTTTGCTTTCGTAAAGAGTACAACACATGTTCCAAATCTCTGCTGACTGACACAAGTGATATAGACCAGTATCCTCATTCCAATACTGTAACTGCAATTCCAAACCAATCTGACTTACATCACCCATCCAATTACACACACTCTCTCTTGATGCTTGCATGCTGAGGAGTTTAGCACTTCTTATTGGATATGAGCATGATACAACGGAGATTACTGTCATGAAATAACACACGATTAAGGAGGAGAAGAAGAAACGTATGATCTATGCATAATAGCACTACAGATTTAAGGTGTCTGAAACGTTTTACGTAGATCACTTCTGCTATCAGTTCTGTAGAATTGTTGTAGTGTTTGGATTCCATACCAAGATGCTACAGGGAAGAGAGAAATGATCATAGCACACAAACACACACTCCTAGGGCTACACAGTTCTGCAGTTAAGAATGCTATAATGTTAAAGCAGCGTGGTTTCCGATATATTAGTTGCATGCAATGAAACACCATTAATACTTCGGTGAAGGAAATCTATTTCCAACACATGACATACATTCACCTTGCACCCACTATGATGAGAAACTTTAAGAAGATAAAAGTACTACCTTCTACACCAAAGAAAAAAAAAACACCATAGATTCTTTGTGATCCATGCACTATAAAGCTTTCTGGGGGTATACCGCGCCGGCTATCCACATCTGATTACAGTTTAGAAATTATGTTATGATCCTATAAAATGATCGTCAGCAATGTAAAATGCATGAAACTACGACATCTTAAGAGGAAATAGACAAACACATAGCAGCAGTGTTTGCCATGTGAAATTACGCGCCTTGCTGCTCTAACTCTGTGAACAGAATACAGTGTCTTCCACATACATCTATCAAGCAAATTTATACACAGGGATTGCAGTATCTCACAAACCCGTGTCACTAACTTACAATCACTGCACTTATGAAACTGAGGACTCGATTTATTTCCAAGATGTAGCAGGGGAATGGAGTACTTCGCATACATCTTTGTGCATCTAGAGCAGCCTGTCGAAATAGATTTTCTACCAGTTTGGTGGACATGATTCATCTCACATGCGTTGGAAGCCCTCTGCTGACTGTGGTATGAGAGGATTTCTGTTAACAATCCAGATGCACTGCTCTAAGTCACGCACAGAACTCACAATTGTATACGAGTTGAATGCAGGTTATACCACACAACTTATACACCCTGAGAGAACAACGGAAAAAATGGTTAAATATGTGATAAATGACCTGCTGCAAAATATCCCTCTCTCTGGAAAGTATCATCAGTCTACCATTAAATCATACCTCATTACAATTCCTCTCAACAGATTACTCCATCTACTTTCTGTCATCCTTTAAAGCAGATACATCTCAGTTTAGAGGCAGACCGTTCTCTTGTCCAGAAGAGCATCAAAGACAGCAGTCAACTTATAGGTAGCCCTATTACCTCAATACACATACAGCAGAATGTTGTTAAAAACTATGCAGCAACTGTTCTGTGAGGTATTTGTTAGCTGAGACCACATGGTTGTAATTGGTAGAGAGTACAGAAAAGCTCTCTGTAAATACTGGTTGTTAGAGTTGACAACACGTAAACAGTCTTGTACAGGATCAAACACGCGGTCCATTCTGTAGCTGTATACTACAGCCCCCAAGCTCGTAATACAATGCTCTTTAGCTAAGAACACTTTACAAAAATCTACAAGGTGGCTGCTGATAACTTTAGGGTCACACGTGGGCTTGTGACACGACGTACATGAACTTATTACTCTGCATTTGGTTGTCATCCACGTTCAAACATTCTATTTCTGCCATCTTACCGCTGTCCACGAGAGATGACCGTTTCCCTATGCTTCCACGTAAACTTTTTCTCATATTCCTCTCGTTGCCACATACTTGTAACGATGTACAGGAATTTTCCTGCACCAAGCAGACATGTAAGTATTCCCTCATTCTCCCTCGACTTCCCCTCACTTTGGCACATTTTCCCTCAATTCATACATAATTTCCGACAATTTTCGTAATTTTACTGATTTTATGTCACTTCTGCTCATGCGATCAAGATGTCGCTTCTCGCCATATGTTCTAAAATTGCTTGTAAATGGAGTAAACTTTTCAATATCTATAGCAACTGTACTATTTTTCTGTATGTGTTTGTGCCAGTATCAGTTTCACATGGCGGCCCCCGTGGCACAGGGTAGGTTACACATAGGATCAGGATAGAGCTGGTAGGTGTTTCCACCACACTTCACGTCAAGTATAAGAGTTGAGGGTGGATCCACCACGAGTTATGGTCGCGATAGTGTTCGAAGATGGTTATGGCCTGGGATAGAGTTTAGAGGTGGATCCACCATGTGTTATGGTTGGGATAGTGTTCGGGTGTGGATCGTCCACGAGCTATTAACCAGATATGGTTCAGAGGTGGAGCCACCATGCTTTACAGCTGAGATAGGAGTTCGAAGGTGAAGGCACTTGCTATGTGTCTGGGACAGTGATAGTTTCGAAGTATGGCCTGGGGGCCCCGACATGAAACTGACACGGGAACACACATATACAGAAAAATAGTACAGATGCGCTAGGTGTTGGCATTTGTATTTAATTTACAAACAATTTTAGAATATGTGGCGGGAAGTGACGTCATGATCACATGAACAGAAGTGACATAAGATCGGTAAAATTAATAAAATTGTCGGCAAATATGTATAAATTGACGGAAAATATGCCAAAATGTGGGGAAGTTGATGGAGAATGAGGGAGTACTTACATTTCTGCTCGATGCAGGAAAATCTTTGTACATGGGTACGAGTACGAGACAGCAAGAGCAATATGAGAAAAATTGTACATGTAAGCATAGGGAACCAGGGAAACAGTCATTTTTCGTGGATGGCGATAAGATAGCTGGAATAGAATGTTAACGGAGGATGACCACCGAACGTAGACTGATAAACTTATGTGTGTCTATATGTAGCCCTACTACAGTCCAGAGCTGCAACTGATGATGTGAGCTTAAAGGAAAATGAAGACGCGCTCGACGATCATGAAGCTTTGATGGTAAGGGCTGCCTAAAATGCTCATCGCCGCCATACAGAGAAAACTGTAAATATCTAGTTCCAGGGCGCTGTAATCGGCTCCTATGACAACATCTGAAACGAGTCCCTATTTCACCAGAAGAGTAAACAATGACATAAGCTGTTGAGCATTCATTGCAGTGGAGTGATGAGTGTTTCTGGCTGGTATGCTCAGGTCGCCAGTTCAGAACTAACTGAGAAAGTATTTGTAACGAAGCCTTTGAACTCAGATTAATTTAAAGCATTGTGTGCTAAGACAGGACTTCGTAATTAATGTATTTCGTTTTCCTAAATGAAAATTATTTTGAGCTGAACAGGTCGATTTATGGGAAAGAAATGATATAAATAATTCAAACTATGATATGTTATTCTCCCTCCTATTGTGGTACTAAGTTTTCTGTTCTGTGGAACACTATGGAAGCCTCTCTGTTCTAAAACTGTGTCTTTATTGGTTTTGTTTATGCTTTGTGTAAGTGTTTTTTGCTGTTTGTCCACATTGCTACATAAGTGCAGCATTCTTAGCAGTATAATAAAGCATCATGTTTAAACACTGAAGCGCCAAGAAACTGGTATAGGCGTGCATATTCAAATACAGAGTCATGTAAACAGGCAGAATACGGCGCTGTGGTCGGGACCGCCTATATAAGACAACAATTGTCTGATGCAGGGGTTAGATTGGTTACTGCTGCTACAAAGACAGGTTATGAAGATTTAAGCGAGCTTCTACGTGGATGTTATAGTCAGCGCACGAGCGATGGGACAGCATCTCTGAGGTAGCGATGAAGTGGGGATCTCCCTGTACGACCATTTCACGAGTGTACCGTGAATATCAGGAATTGGGTAAAATATCGAATCTCCGACATCTCTGCGGCCGGAAAAAGATCCCGCAAAAATGAGTGAAGAGAATCGTTCAACATGAGAGAAGTGCAACCATTCCACAAATTGCTACAGATTTCAATGCTGGGCTATCAACAAGTGTCAGCGTGTGAACCATTCAACGAAAATTCATCGACATGGGCTTTCAGAGCCGAAGGCCCACTCGTGTACCGTTGATGACTGCACGACACAAAGCTTTACGCCTTGACTTGGCCCGTCAACACTGACATTGGACTGTTGATGACTGGAAACATGTTGCCTGATCGGACAAGACTCGTTTCAAATTGTATGGAGTGGATGGACGTGTACGGGTATGGAGATAACCTCATGAATCCATGGACCCTGCGTGTCAGCAGGGAACTGTTCAAGCTTGTGGACGCTCTGTAATGTTGTGAGGTGTGTGCAGTTGGAGTGATAAGGGACACTGATATGTCTAAATATGGTTCTGACAGGTGAGACGTACATAAGCATCCTGTCTGATCACCTCCATCCATTCATGTCAATTGTGCATTCAGATGGGACGGACTTGGGCAATTCCAGCAGGACAACGTGACATCCCACATGTCCAGAATTGCTACAGAGTGGTTCCAGGAACACTCTTCTGAGTTATACTCTTCCACTTGCCACCAAACTCCCTAGACATGAACATTATTGAGCATATCTGGGATGCCTTGCAATGTGCTGTTCAGGAGAGATCTCCACCCCATCATACTCTTAAGGATTTATGGACAGCCCTGCATGATTCACGGTGTCATTTCCCTCCAGCACTTTTTCAGATATTATTCGAGACCATGCCACCTTTTGTTGCGGCACTTCTCTGTGCTCACAGGGCCCTACATTGTATTAGGCAGGTGTACCAATTTCTTTGGCTCTTCAGTGTATCTTGCTACAACAACAATACTCACTAAGGGTAACTCAATAGTGGACTGAACAATGGCATGCACTTCTCAAACTAAAGTGAAATATATATTTTAATTCTTGGTACCTGAAGTGATGTGTTAGTTACCATGATTTATGTTGTCACTCAGTGTCATAGAGACCCATACTACAAATGTGATAATGTATCTCTGTCGGCAGGGCAATTGATATTGAATCTGTAAAAAGATTATCCACACTTCTGGGTACTACATGTGATGTATTTTGACAACAAAGATTGATGTACGAGGTGACATAATGAATTTCAGGTAAGACAAAATCCCTATGATTACTAGAGTCAAAGGGGTACATTTTAAAGGCAAGAGTCAGATTACAGACAGGCAGCACTGAAAGGAATTAGAGCAGAACGAGACTGTAAAATAACAGATTCAAGAAAAATAAAATAAAATTAATCAATTCATCAGAACATTATGGTGTTGAAAAACAAGATAGGTGGCTTCTTGTATGCATAGTGGATGTGCAAAATTCTGAAGTGGTAGATGTTCTGTGTCTCTGTGAACGCCACAGATCCACAGGGGCGGAGAAGTTTAATATCAGGCATTATAGACTAGCATCATTTTCTTGTACAGTTAACATGGAAAAAGAAGGAATTGCACAATATTTCAAATTTGGACACAAAGCCAACAAAACTGAAACAAATACTTTGTGTTGATCAAAATCTAGAAGCTTGTGCCTCTGAGTTGCTACCGCAGAATACTTCCCTGGTAGTTGCAACGGCCTGTAGGTACTCTCTAGGAAACTTTTAGCTATTTGTGAGAAAGCTAGGCGCGTTATGGAGCTGCCTGTAACGTCGCTATCCGGTTTCAGAAAATAAAAATAAGGAATAGTGAGAAAGCCACCATGAAGCATTGCATTAACAGCTGCAGGCTGGTAGCTGCAAGTGTGGCGACATGAGGGTCAGAATAGCATACATGTAAGGGGCCTGCGATACAATGGTAGAAGAAAAACGCTAAGCACAGTGGTAATGAACGAGGGACGCATGTCGATGTCACCACACCAGGGCAAGTCACTTGTTATGGGCGACGTGACTAGGGGCCAGATTTTAGTGAAACAAATTGATCTCAGAATAATATACATATGTCTGACTTTTGAGGTAGAGCTTTTTTGCATTCCCTCATCGCCAGAGTTTAGCAGCACTACCACGACACCAAAGGCCACACCAATTAGCATGATAACAGCTCATATACAGCAGTAGAAGCTGTTGATTTTAGCATGGCCTGTGCATGGGACCATCAGCACTAAGTTCCTCATGGCAACCACAGCCCCACCAACCTGCCATCTGTGCCTGCTGTGGTGTGCATTGACTTCCTAGTGGGGCTCAGTGCCTCAATGCCAGATACCATCCAACTCCTTCCAGAGGGCAGCAAGTTAAAGCCAGCTCAGAGCCATCTCCACATACTGCCACAGTAAACACGTGAGGAGCCTGGGGCAACCAGGGCTCCAAGGCACATAGGGGAGCAGAAGGACGCTGATGTCATGGCTGTAGCCTCCAGAGGGCACCTTGCTGCTATGTACCTTCCATCTGCATTGCAGAGCGCCTTCGCAGCATACAGGCTGGAAGCTACCACCTGTAAGTCAGCACTGGGCAGGGATAACAAAGTAAGGTGTTTCAGCCTCGCTGAGCCATGACGTGCCATTCACTGGAATTAAATAAAAGCATTCTTTAATGTCAAAAGTGTTTCCACTGAGCCTACTGCCCTGTCACCACAACTCACTCATCCTCCTGAGTACAACTGCACCCTTCATACCTTTCAGATAAGAAGAAACACCAAGTACTCTGTGGAGATTTCTATGTAAATTTCTTAACAAATACAGAAGCAAAGACTAAACGTAAGCATTATTTGGATGTTTAAATCCGATTTCAGTGGTATATTTCCCGTCTCATCTGCAGCAAGATAGTGGGACCCAGATTGTATCATTTTTATACGTTCAAACAACTTTCGGACTTGCAGCCAATCGTCGTCTAATGCAGTTTACTATATTTCTACTGGGCACCTGCCAGTCTTCTTTGAGTAAACCATCGAAGACTTCATTTTGCAATATATCGTGTGCAGCGAGTACTCCACGCATGCGTCAAAATCAAGTTGACAGATAGATCACACTTCTCGGCGTCAGCGTCGTTGCTTTTGGAATTACAGAACTCAACTGTCCTCTTCGTTACCGCCCGCTGCGGCCGTTGGCGCACCTGTCGCCTTCGATTAGAACAAATCGTGGAATTGATGGGCTTCCATGTACCGCCCAACTGGTAACCACTATCATGATTCACCAGATTTCCGCCAGGCACATTTCCACGAATTCTTTAATAATGAAATCCCAAAACGATGCTGTGGTCAGAGCCATAGTTTTATCATACTCCATTGAACATTCAGGAAATACAGTTTTCGGAAACAGTGAATTTGCTTCATTGAAAATGTCAAATGCAACGTTAATGTTCAGTCCAGCGTTCTTTCACAGTGCTTGTGGTATTTCCTATGTAAGCCATACCACATTAACATGATATTTCTAATTCCAGCTTTCCGCAATAACACGTCGTCCTTCACTGATCCCAAAAGGTCTCCAGTCTTAGATGGTGGGCAGAAGATCACTTTCACTTGAAACGTAAGGAGAATTCTTGCTATTTGAAGCAAAATGTTGCCCACAAAAGAAAGATAAACTAAAGATTTTGACAGTGTATTCTCCTTTTTTCACTTCCTAACTCTTGGTTTCAACTGACAGTGCCCTGTTATTCTGCCAGGTGGAACATCCATTTTTTGAACTCTATCTTTAGGTGGGCAATCTCTTTACGGAAGTTATCTAGATCTGTGACAGTGTGAACTCTGTGTATGAGTATTTTAAGCACACTCATAGTTTGCGATGGATGGTGACAACTTGATGCTTGCAGATACAAATCAGTGTGAGTTGCATACAATAAACTGAATGCCCCATACAGCTATCATTCTTACGTCGAACCAAGACATATAAGAAAGGCAGCCAACAATGTTACTCTACTTCTGTTGTGAACAGAACGTTGTTATGAATGGAGTTGAGGTGTAGAAACTCTATCTTCTCCATGAGACCACACTATGAAAGTATCATCTACATCTCTCCAAACTACAGCTGGTTTAATGGCAGCTGATTCAAACGTTCTCTCCTTAAAATTCGCCATAAAAAAAGTTGCCATCAAGAGAGACAGAGGACAGCTCATGGCGACGCAGTCGATCTGTTCAAAATATTTTTGGTTGAACATAAAATAGGTTGAGAATAGAGCATGCTGAAATAAAGCAATTACGTCCACCTGAAAGTCAATTAGTGCCTAAGAAACTGTGAGAGTGACCTTTATAAAAAGTGATACCACATCACAGTAACTAAATGGTCAGAACTGCTTCGATGGAGAATAATCAGTCTGTTGATAAAATGAGCTGAGTTGCAAATGTACTGTGAGCATTTGCCCACCAATGGCTTTGGCAAAGAAGCGAGATTTTGGATGAATCATATGTGGAAGCTAAAATGTTGCTCACTTATCCTTATCAATTTTTGGAAGGCAATCATGTGGTCTTACAGTCCTGATGCAGGTTCATACAACAAAAGGTGGTATGAGATGAGATATACACAGAAAGAGTTAATCATGTTAAATTCAATTTATTCCACATTGGATGCTTGCTTTCCTAAAATGTTATTGAGAACTCCCATTAAAAAATGTAAGCCATGTATAACTAATGAAATTAAAATCACCTGTAAGAGGAAGAGGGAAACTTATATAAAGGCCAGAATAAGTCAAGACCTGACGTTACTTGCAGATGACCAAAAAACTGTAACATTTTAAGGTCATTAAAATGGTAAGAACTATTACATCATGATAGAAATTAATAATGCAGATAATAAGATTAAAACAATGTGGGAAATTGTCAAACAGAAGAGAGGTCAGCCAGTCCATGAACAAGACATTATAACAATGAAATTGAATGACATTGTTGTGATTGATAAATCACAACCTGTGAGTACTTTTAATAACTACTTCCTGAATTTAGCACCAAAAATAAGATTCAAAGGTTCAGTTGACAAAGTAAGAGCAAATGTTAAAAATGTTTTCACAAAACTTTATGCAACTCAAAGGAACACCATCACCCTTCACTGAAATTGACAGAATTCTAAAAAATAAAAGGTCATATAATGTTGACAGAATTTCAGAGAGAATTCTGAATGTCCGTAGTAATATATGTAATGCTTCACTGACACAAGGAACTTTTCCAGACAGGTTAAAATACGCAACTGTTAAACTTCTGCATAAGAAAGGTAACAAGAAAGACTTAAACAATTATCATCCAATTTCCTTACTGAAGAATTTTTTTTTTTTGTAAAATATTCGAAACAGTGTTGTACTAAGGGTGGTCTCACCCTTAAGTAGAAACATAACCACAAGATATTTGGTACAGATGTACGAATTTTTGAAATGGAATAACTATGGTGTATTTGTGAGCATGCGGTTAATTAAAGCTAATCCACATGCTCTATTATGTCTGAGCAAATGCCTGTGTATGTCACATCTGCACAGACAAATCGTAGCATATATACTGGTGTTGGGAACAACTATGTTTTTCTTCCCTGACATCTTGCAGTAGTTTGTTTTTTATCTTTGTTTTCTCATGTAATTATCACTGAACAAATAGTTTTGATCATCTTTGTTCCTGTAATAAGAATATGTATGAATTCAATTCATTACTAAGTAAACTTTATATCCTCTTAAATGACACATTGGAGTCAATATCCAGTAACTGGAGATCCTTGTAGATGTGGTTTGTGGAACACATTTGAGTATTTCCTGTGTTTGATGACTGAAATTAATGTCCAGAGAGTACACTGCTGAATTTGTTGAAATATGAATGAGTCATGCATGTTTATGAAAATTAAGTGTGATGGATAGAGCAATCAGGAAAAGAAAACAGTTACTTATAATTCTGAAAGTCTATTCTAAAAGTCTATAACCTGTAACAGGTTGCAAGGAGGGAAATGAAAATCTCCAGAAACTCAGAGACAAAGGGAAAGATACCTCCTTGTCCACTCATATAATTTATCAAGATATGTAGAGTTCCAGACACATCTACAAACGTAAAACTTTTCACTACAACCCGTCACAACAGATATATAAAATTACTGAGGTATTTTGCTTGTCTTCATGAAACCCTCCTTCAGAAAAGTATATGTAGCTTTGGTATTATTTCACTTCCTTGGCCACTGCAGCCAAAAATTGTAAAGCTTCATAACTTCTTTCTTTTGCTAGGAATCATAATGTTGTTATCAGCTGCTCACATAGTGAAATTGCTTTCCTTATATAAGTATTTTGTAGTGGCATGTGAGGAGTTGCAGGCATCAATAGATATTTGCACAACTCTATGTCTATTGGCAAATAATTTCGTCAGTCATTGGGTTCACACTGTAACTTGAGAAGTATATCTGTCAGAGACAGCAAGGGACTAGAAGGAGTAATTGAATGGAATGGTTAATGCCTCGAAAAGATATTGGAAGATGAATGCTAACAAAAGCAAACCAAGGGTGATGGAACGTAGTTGAATTAAATTAGATGATACCTAGGGAATTAGATGGGGAAATGAGACACTAAAAGTAATAAAGGAATGTCATATTTGGCCAGTAAAATAACTGATGAAGGCTGAAACAGAGAGCATATAAAATGAAACTGGCAATATCAAACGTTCCTGACAAACAGGAACTTGTTAACATTTAATATACATTTAAATGTAAGGAAGCCCCTCTGAAGGTATTCGTCTGGAGTGTCTAATCTCGTCCATTTGTTTTGTGATTTCCTTAAAATTAACTTATTTAAATTCGTCAGCAGACATTCAGTGACATACATTGTCGTGTACTGCATATGATGAAATACAAAGACAATGTGAAAGATTAGAGTGTTGCAAAAACGTACTATTTGCAAATATGTAAGTTATTTAGCTTATCTCTTCAGTGGAGTCATCTTAGACTTCCTTTTAATTGGCTACTTCATATCTGCTTGGTTGATTCTCACTTTACAATGAAATATCTGTTTTTTTTTTCAAGTCATGCATTAAATTTTGCCATGAAATGCCATGGAGCTTTATTCGTGTTCATTATTTATTGCTTCACTTAGGATACCATAGGGCATCACACAAGTAGAAAGTTATACACTTTTTTAAGCTAAATATCTGCCTTCCTACACTTTAGCAGTCAACACCCATGATAAGCATTGAAACGTAGGCTACTTCTAGAACAAAACCCCATTAACACATGTCAGAAAAATAGGCTAAGGTGACCAGTGATACAAATCTCAAAACAGAAAGATTACAAAATATCGGTCTATACATGCAGAGAATGTTATATGTGGTTAACAGTTTACTTTACAAATGTTTTCAAATTATCATAAAAAATTGTAGAAATAACAACAGTATTAATAACTTTCGAATGTCTTTTACAAAACTTGGGAAAATTTGTTTATCACAGTTGTTCTTTTATTTTAATTTTCAGCATGAAATAATTTCTTATTACACATGTTTATAAATAAATGTAATGAAAACTATATTCCACTATTTGATTACTCATAAATAAAACGCTATTGTTTTATAATCTATAAGGAACGATAGTGGATTAGTTAGTATATTTATTTGAACATATCATTACATAAATTAAAGAAACGATGTATCACTGCCCAGTTCCATTACAACAGCTCCCTCCCCCCAAGAATTTTGTTAGAATGAAGTGTGAGCACATTATGATACTAATATAATGGAAATGCCCAACGTTTAATTTTGGCAAACACAATAAAAAATGATTTCTCTGTCAAATTATTTTCAGAAAGTAATGTTCTTAATATGGGTATGTATTGAGAATGAAATAACATTTAGCTGACAAGAAATACTAAATGTTGAAATAGGAAAGTGTGTGTAACATTTGGACCTTCAAAGGAAACTTATTTATATACTTGTATGGTATTGTTCTAACTTTGGAATCAAACACTTTCAAACTTGTTATTTCATGCCATGAAATGATTCTATTAATATTCATCAACTTTGCAGTAGATAGTGCAATCTTTGGTCTATGATATTTGAATGTTTAAGACGAAAGAATTAACGACATTAGCTGCTGGTGGGCATTGATTTAAATCAATGGGGAAGTTGTAAATTTGTGCTGACTGGTGTTAAAACTGGAGTCTCCAGCTTACTAGGCATATGCACAGACCACTGGTCAGTCCAATTTCATGTTTGACTGTCAAATAATTAATTTACCCATCCCAGATAACTGTGTATGTTAAAGTATTGCTTCCAGGATGGGTTGGTGTGCTGGCCCTGGATCGAATCCACCCAACAGATTAACCACAAGCCTGGATGTGGTTTCACACATCGCACTAGGTGAATTCTTTGCTGGTGCACATGTCTTGACTCAAGTACATGATTCGCAAAGATATAGAAAACTTTTCACATGAATGGCACTACACACTGATAACTGGGGTACACAGATTCCATCCCAGTGGGTAACAGTGATGGAATCTGGCCATCCCTTAAATTAACTACGCTAAATCAGTTCATAACCATCCTGACCCTGTGCCAATGATAGACAAAGACACAAGAAAAGGAAGAAGAGCGTCAAAGAATTCATTCAAACTATACAATGTTTTTTGGCATACATCGTGCACCTTCTCTCGATATTTCACCAAGTCCATGGACTGTATTTCCATATTTAGATATTTAATGACCACTGCTGAAAAACTGTCCCATGTCATGGAGAGTTGACAGCTTGGCATGTCTATGTTTTTCTTATAGTGTGTATTACAACTATGGATAACACACCTGTTGCTGAATGTTTCATGTTGTTTCTTCACGTACATGAGACAGCTGAAGAGACATTTCTGAAAATTATAATCACTCATTGACATGTAAGTAAGGATGGTCTTGCAGTGGTCCAGCTTCCTGCTTGATGTTATGATCCTTATTGCTTTTTTTGAACTAGTAGTTCTTTCTTGTGGCATCTACAGTAACCCCATAATAACTGGCCACAGTTAAAATACTATTAGCACTTACAGATCAGTTCTCACATGTTTCGGTTTTCTCAGAATGACAGTTTATCACAGATATGTGGGGTGTGTTCTTGCCAAATTAGTTTACTGTCTACGACGAAACCCAAAGTTTCACAGGCCATACATATTTCAGGTATCCTGTGTCACTACGCCAACATACCCATTTTTGCGTTTTTTCTTCATTGATTTTCAATTTGTTTGTAAGAAACTTCTTATTGGTGTATAGTACATATGAGCATCATACATTGGAGATTACTGTCATGAAATTACACATGATTAAGGGAAAGAAACGTATGATCTATGCATAATAGCACTACATACATTTAAAATGCCCTTTATTACTGTAAAACACTCATTGGTGTCCATGGTCCAGCAATTAAATAAAATATAAGTTGAATAACAAGGAACATTAGATTCCTACTTCAAATAATTAGCTATGAACAACAACATAGCTGGGGAGATATTCACTTCTAAGTGCGTACTACATCTTCACTGCAGAAACCATGGGAATCTTACAAGCGACCACGTGCAAACTGCTCCATTCTCCAAGTCTTTCCCCTGATTGTCTGTCGCTGCTCCTCGTGCAGCACCTCCCTTGTCCTGGTTGGAACGATTGCTGTGATTGGCTAGAGCGCTCCCACCCTGTCTCCAAGCGAACACACACTCACAAACATAATGAACCACATTCGAAATACTGGATTTACATTTAAATAACTTGAAATTAAATAAATATTCCTATGGCGGAACCATAAACACGTTCTAACAAACTTTATTAAATACACAAACAAAATAAAAAAACATATATAAAAGGAATAGAACAGAAGTAAGCCAGTAGCCTAATGTTTCTGTGCTTTCTAAAACACAGTAAATAAGTGACCAATTTGTTCATGAATAGTATACATCAGATATAAACAAAGACATAGATGAATAAATATATTGATAAGCATGCTGCTACCGTTTTTTGTGTAACTGTGGAGGCCTTATAGCCTGCCACAATTAATAGTAATTGGCCACTTTGACCTCCAATAACTCATGTACTATTCAAGTTACATACCTGTAATTCGTACCAATTTAGGTTTACACTAACAGCTTTCTAAAGACATGTCGATCGACAAAATCGGATGAGCCGTTTAGATATTGGAAATTCGTTGTCGGGCGTTACTTGTACAATTTACAGTCAGATACTAAACTTTAAACTAATAAAGATATTGAAAATCTGGTTACACCATCAGAATCGTCATGCAAAAATGGCAATGTACATTTTTTATTTTTGAGGTCTCATGATTCCTCTGGCTATTATTAATTTCTACATAAGCTGTGTAATGTCTGCCAGTATGCTTTCACGTAGTCTGCCATCTTTGGCACCCCATGGCACACAAATCTCCTTCATCAACAGAAATCCCATTCCGCAACACAGCCTTAACATGGAATTCCCAGCCATGTGGTCGGCCTGGACCATGCACTGGGGCTATCCCTCTTTCTCCAGCTGATGTACAGCACCACATGGTTGGTGACGAGCCCCTGCTCTCCAAGTGGCCTGTGCGGCCACACCAACTCTGAACTTAGATATTTTCAGGGCGCCTCAACTCGCACGTTCCCTCACACACCTCCACTTACTAACATTCTGGCTTGCCAGAATGTTCAGAAGTAGCACCTTGCGAGGTGCCGGGGCTAGCAGTGTATTTATCACTAAATTCTACTAGAATCCACATATGTAAATCATGCTCTAAGCCCCCCCTATTCTAACTCCAACTTTTGCTGTTGCACAAGGATAAAAAAAATACGCGAACTGACTCTAATCAACCCTGCCAGTGGAGTAGAAGAGAGTTTGGCACCTGCAATAATTTAATTTGATAAATAAGTTAAATAAACAAAGGTTTCATTAGCATAGTGAGGAATGATAGGGTTGCTCTATCGATTAACAGAATGAAAGTTCTGTCCAAAATAACAATATGATTTATTAAGACTAAACACAGAATAGTAAAAGAAACACAGGAAATATAATACATCAAATTGGCTCAAATTTGGAGATTCATACAAACACTATAAAGGTGAAGTTATCCCTAAACTAGATCGTGAGGATTAAGACGAGGTGGTATGTGGAGCCAATTCCTTGTCACTCAAATCTCAAGAGAGTCACACAGCTAATCCAACAGTAATTGCTGCTACTCAAGACAGAACAAAGTTAGAAAAAGACGAACAGGCGCGCTCTGCTGAGCTCTGATTATCACCTAGGAAAATTCCTATCTGCCGGTGCTGCGGACATACATTACCAAAACTGTCTTCTTGACTGCCAGAACACGATCTGGCGTACCGCAGGCGAGGGCTGGTTGCTTCGACGTCCTCGACCGAAAGGCGACTGCCGACTGCCTACAAGAGCACCCGTACAGGCCGAACACAGATCATTCCCGCCCCCACGACAGTGGCCGTGGTTAAACGTTCCAATCAGCAACTCGAAAACCGGCGGAAATTCCACTCCATTGCCGGAGCACTACCATTCCACCAATGGAGATTCTTGGCGCCAATTTCTGTGCTGATTTTGCTACGTCACGGCGCTATGCCCTGAGCAAACCAATCACCGTTACTATTTTGCAGAAAGTGCGGGAATTTTCCCGCCACAACTGCCTGGGTACACAAGTCATTCCCACGCCTCGCTGGTAGCCCGCCAGAAAGTGTTTTCGCTAAGTTTCTCCGAAGTAACGGAACCTCTAGCCCAGCCGCTACTTCACACACCAGCGGGCGTGTCTCTTGACAATGTCAGCGTCTGCAAAGCATTCACTCGACTGCCTCACACACGTCGGCTTAACCCGCCTGTCACCGGACCACCCGGGTGACGAGAGACGCTGCGTGGGAAGTCCGCGTGTGAAGGAATAGCGACTTCCCACCGCATGCAATTAGAGAGGAGAATCGTAAGATAGAAATATGAGAGGGGGCTCATGCCACCTCTCATTGCCCCTACGCCATTTTAGATTGTAATTGGTGAGCGGTTGGCTCACTTAGGAGCAAGGTAGTGAGTCAATCGCCCAAGAACAATCTTAAAAACTGACTCCACATGCCGCACTCTATAAAGAAAATCACTGCAACTGAAAAATGCAGCTCATAGAGGGAGGATTATTTATGATGTAGCCAACTTCACCTTCTTAATATGGAACACTAACACTCACATCACACATCCATACCCAGGGAGCCCCTTCCAAACACCGATTCACACAGACATTCACGCTCTAAATATGGCCCGGGCATCTGAGCCAAATATGGAGCAGTTTATTCTTTACAATCAGAGTTGGAGTGCTCCGCAATTAAATGCCCAAGATGTTACAACAATTTGTGTCATTGAACTAACCTGAACTCACTCACACATGATACTATTTAAGTTAACAATCTCTTTGTGAGCTTTCAGAATCTAATTATAACCTCCGATTCATTCTGTCTCCCTGCAGCAAGAATAACCTTTACAAAATGTTCCCTGAACTGATGGTCCATTCACAATGACAGTGGTGGTATCTGCTTCAGTTTATGGGGACTTCAGGCACACTGTTCGCATACACACAACAATAAATACAAAATACAAAAAAAACATGGTGTGGAGAACAATACAGTAATTTGTAATAAGAATTACAGTGTAAAACACAAACACATACAAGGTATAACATACATTACAAAACCAACACTAGAGAAAGAAATTTAAGAAAGAAAAGAAAAAAAAAGGTTCATGGGGCATCAAGTTGTGCGTGCACATTGCACAATGTTCACGACTGTGCTGAGAATGAGGCACTAAATCACATTGTTAGAAATATTCGAAGCACTTCACACATTACACCTTACTGACATCACATAGGGCGAAACGTCGGGTGTTGTTGCTACATTGTTGCAACGGCAATAGGGTATGCTGGAGCATCTGCAGTACTCTGTTGAGATTGGACCAAGACCCACGCATATGATGACGGCAGTATGGTAGGAAGACACAGTGATAGGCTCTCCTCACGTCGATTAATTGTCTCTGAGGTCTACTTGTTGGGATACATCACTAGTCTAGGCCTCTTCTCTCGCTGGACAGTACTTTGTTTCCCAATATTGCAGTTCGACGAGGGATGATGGCACGTGGAGTGACTCCACAAGTGTGTGAGGTCATCCATACAGGATCGAACTAGGAGCGACGATTGCTAAAACTGCTCTCTAATAGAGAGGAGAAGTTAGAAATGAGACCATACATTTGTTAGTGTGGCACGATACTGCTTTGTGTATGCAGATCGGCCAATGCTAGTGAGTTGTAAAAACCCAAACAGGTGAGTATATAGCGTCCCTTTCTGTCCTGAGGCACATGGGGCGCAGGTTCTGACACGATATGTGATCTTCTTCGTGTACTCACGACAACGTGGTCTGCCGCAGGGAATCCCTCCAAACGGCTGCCGCGTCCGGAGAGCTAGCAGGCTGTCGCGTGTGGGTCGCGTGTCAGTGTCAACGGCCAGCCCCACTTTCGCTTGTGGCCCGGCGAGGGCTGTCTGCCGCCTAATCCCTCAGGTACACGGCCTGGTGCTGTCAGCTTGTAGGACCGGATGCTCTCCCGCCCTTCACGTCAGGTAGCGCGCTGACGCTTTCTTCTTGCAGGTAGCCGATGACCTCCGGCTGGCCCCTGCATTGCCACGATCCCCGTCATCTGCACAATTCTTACAAAAATCTTATGCCTAAGTTTTCTCCATGACCTTCTATGTTATAATAAATTTACATCACGATACATTGATGGTCTGTCATTTCAGACACTCTAATTTTAATTTTATAGTTATTTATCTGTAGCTATCATAACAAAAATCATGGAAATAATTTATCTTGATATTTGTGTAGAGACCGATCTCACTATTGTACATGGTGTGTGACGCTATATTGGATGAAGAACTAAATGTGCGGGCCCGCACTAATATTACTATTAATTATATAGATCGACAGTAGACATGCTCAAGAATTAACTACCATATGCCAACGATCTACATTCTATGTCTTCTAAATAAATTATATTATTATGCAGGCTGAAGTTTTACTGAGCTATAAAGAACATGCAACTATCGTACGTTCGAACATGCAACTATTGTACGTTCGCTCGCCGGTCGTCCCTCCACCTCGGGTCTGTGGTTTCATGACCTGAAAAATAACATCCCAACAGGCGCGCCCAAACACAACACTTGTGGTAGAAAACCCCCACAATATTAATCTAGTTATTGTTAAATCCTACAGTTTAACTTATCCTAGTATATCGTACCCTTTTTTTATTTATTTATTTATTTTTTTTTTTTTTTTTTACCTTATACAATACTCTTACATAATTCCTGTTACGTTGAGATGACTCGCTGCTCGCCGCTATTGCCGACAGTGATGTGCGCGCCGTACGACATGACCTCCGAGTTTTCATTACGCCTCACTGAAACTCCAGAGACTGGGTTAGCCATGGCTATACACGACAATAAATTTATAGTTGCAACTTCCTTCTCTATCTGATGCGGTTTTCGGGATCAAAGCACACCTTTCCAGAAGCAATGTAATATGACCAAGCCAGGGGTGGTTCCTGTTGAGCATTCAGTCGCCCAACACACGCCAGCTACACAGTATGTCACGAATATCCAAGTATAAGTCCCTGGTTATTCATCTGTGACAGTCACGAGCAGCACGCTAAATCCCCAACCAGCACATTGGCATGGTAGGCTTTATGCTCGCATTTCTCTCGTCTAGGGCACCATTGGAGTCAAACGCTCACAGGATCACCCCGACTTGCAAGACAACGATGCTGGCGCAGCTCTGCAAAAAAAACTATACTGCCCATATTCATCCTCGAAATCACGCAATATACCACAATCTTGCCGTGCACTGACGCGTCCCTGCAAGCATTGGTATGAACGTTTCACGAACTGGTTGTGGCCGCTATTGAGCGTAACACGACTTCTCAGAGCGCTTCTAAGAGCACGTTCTTGTATGCGCCCGTTTGTGCGACGTCTCGTCACTCATCTTTATCCCTTAACATGGACACCAGATAGGAAAGGACAAAAACATTGCTCATGGAAAGGTAGTCCCTCTTATCGCAACGACAGAGGAGATCCCGAACATAGACAAAAAAAGAGGATAGCAGCAGTAAATTCTTATGCAAGACAACGCAGCGTGTTAATACTTTAGCAATCTTAATCTATTAATGCAACGGTTATTGTTCCCCGAAGAAAGGTTCATATCTTTGCCTATTCTACTATGTACACCACTTAGACTACTACTATTCCACGAACTCCTTTATGTGAGAGATGTGGTGGAGTCCTATGGACTTCTTTCCTTTCAGCGTCTCCAATTCGTAAGCATTGTGGTGAGCTGCTCTCCTTATACGGTACGGGCCGTTGTAAACAGAATAGAATTTTTGGCATTTCATTTTTTGTTTGTTCGAAAGTCGGAAAGACTTAACGAGCACCTTTTGTCCAATTTGGAAGTGTCGTAGACGAGCTCCTCTGTCGGCACGTCTCTTCCTGACCTCTGCTGCAGCCCGTATCCTCTTGAGAGCCAAATCCACTATGGCTTGGTGCTGCGTTCGCGCCCTTGGTGGGAAGTTTACGACCTTGGTTATCAAGTCCTTAGGAATCCGGTTTTTCAGTACTGAAATGGGTGCCAATCTTGTTATCCCATGGGGTGCCTCATTGATCACCTCCTGGAAGTCTTTAAGGAAAACGTCCCATGTCGTGTGCTGTTTGTTACAGTACAACCGGCACAAGTTTCCGAGTTCTTTAATAACCCGTTCTGCAGCATTCGAGCTCGGATGGTGTGAAGATATAAAAATGGGATCAATTTTACATCGACGCAACGTCTCCTTCCATGTTTTTGACTTAAACTGTGGCCCGTTATCAGAAATGATTCTACTCACATGACCAACCTGTGGTAGGAAATCCCGGATTAGGGCTCGTGATACAGTTCGTCCTGTCGCCCTCTTCAGTGGCGTAAAGGTGACGTATTTGGACGTTAGTTCAACAAACACTAATACGTAAGTATATCCTCTTCTTGTTCTTGGCAAAGGTCCCATCAAATCTGTTGCTGCTAATTGTCTTAATTTGGTCGGTACGATTGGGTATAATGGTGCCTGCATGCTCACAGTGGTGTGCTTAGCCTTTTGGCAGTCTTTACACACCGACAGTACCCTCCGAATTCGACGCTCCATGTTTCGAAAGTAACACATGGTCCTTAGCTTGAGATTGCACTTGCGTGGTCCGAAGTGTCCATAGCTGAGGTGAGTATGCCATATAACCTTGTTTATTAGGTGTTCAGGGATGCATACCCCCCAATCAGTGTCATTGGCATAATTTCGGTGGAAAATTATGCCTTTCCGCAAGAGGTAGAACTGCCTGACGGTGGCGTGTCTTCTGTCTATCCATTTCTGTTTCAATAACACTAGGGCAGGGTCCTTGTCTTGCTCCGTCTTGATGTCCTGCATACTACAGGTAATAAAATTTTCAAAGGCTACTTTCTGCATATAAAAAAGGCAGTAGTGATTTTCCTCCAGATCTTCTTCCATGTTGTGCTCAAATCCGATCGGTGACCGTGATAAGGCGTCTGCAATAATGTTCTGACTGCCGGGGATATATTCTATCGAAAAGCTGTACTGCTGTAGATATGATGCCCACCTAATGAGCCGCCTGTGATTAAGCTTTGCAGTCATCAAGAACTCGAGTGCCTTGTGGTCTGTGTAGACCCTCGTCTTGCGACCAAACAGAAGGTATCTGAATTTTTCAAACGCCCATACAATAGCCAGCGCCTCTAACTCGGTTACTGAGTAATTCCTCTCACTCTTGGCTAGTACTCTGCTAGCAAACGCAATTGTCTTCCACACCCTGTTTCCTTCATGTACATAGTCTTGGAACACCATGACACCCAGACCGGAGTATGAACTGTCCGTTACTATGCAAAGCTCTTCTGCTAAATTAGGGTGTGATAGGATGGGTGCTTGTAATAATGCGAATTTTAATGCTTTCCATTCGGATTCAGCCGCCTCATCCCATTCCCAAGGAATCTTCTTTCCTGTAAGTTGATGCAACCGAGGACTGCTCTGAGTTTTGACATGTATAAAGCGGTTGTAAAAATTTATGATCCCCAAGAACCCCCTTAACTGCTTCTTTGTCGTAGGAATGGGAAACTTTTCAATCGCTTCGATCTTTTCGGGATTTGGCGCAATGCCCTCACCCGTGATGATATGTCCTAGAAATTTCACAGAGGACGTCCCAAAATTCGATTTTTCGATATTGATAGTCACTCCGTATTCCTTGAATGTCGCTAGGAGTTCACCGTGGACCGCATTGTGCTCTCCCCAAGATTTCTCCGCGATCAGCAAATCGTCCACATAGCTGGTGACATGACGTTTCAAATTATCGCTTAGTATGCCGTCCAGCCCCCGAATGAATGCGGCAGATGAAACGTTCAAACCAAATGGTAGACGACGAAACCGGTAACATCTTCCAAATGCTAAAAAGGCTGTGTACTGTCTGCAATTTGGATGGAGCTCGATCTGCCAGAAACTCGATTTTAGATCAACTGATGAGAAGATTGATATTCCATGGAAGTTTTGTAAGAGTTCCTCTAATCGTTCCGGTCTGTCTGTTTCGGGTTCTATTATGGTATTAATTTGTCGCGAGTCCAAGACTAAACGAATACTACCATCTGCCTTCTCGACTACTCTTAACGGGTTATTATAGGCTGAAGCCGTAGGTTCTATTATTCCTTCACTCAGCATTCGCGTAATTTCAGCTGCTACTTTCTGTCGATATGCCAAGGGGATTGGATAGGGTGGCACACGAAACTGGTTGTGCGGACGAACACGAAATTCATATTGGAAGTTCTTTATTGATCCTGTCTTGGGAAGGAAGACCTCCGCATGTTCTACTAGTAATTTATGAAGTTCTTTGCGGTGGTCGCTCCTTATATTCTTTATTGCTTCCACTTTTTCTCCTATTTTCTCCTTTATTTCTCCCATTATTCCGACTTCATTCTCATCCGTGTCCTCTCCCTTACCCGCAACGTCGACCTGTTCTTCCTTTCTGTCTTTCAGACACGCATAGTTTATCCGTACACAGTTAGACGGTAGTTGAGCTGGGATCAGCTGGTCGTCGAACTTAATGTGGACGGGATTCCCTTTCCTCAAAACCACTTCACCTCGTCCTAGATCAACTATCGCTTCATGTTCATTTAGGAAGTCCGTTCCTATTATCATGTCGATCGCCAGATTTGGCACGATCCAGAAGTTAGACTCTATTTTGTGTCCTTGGCAGGAGAATTCCAGTCTTGTTTGTTGGGTGACCTCCGTACATTTACCCGCTAATGCCCCTTTTATTTTGGTTTTCTTAACCGATAGGACAGGCCAGTCCATCTCCTGAGAGCACCTCTTGTATGCTGCCTCGGATATTGCTGTTATGTAGCTTCCACTATCTATTATCGCATTCATACTCTTTTCAGCTATTGCTACTGTGATAAGAGGCTGCCGATCTTGTCGAGGAGTTGCTTTATGTTCCTCGAGCAGGATTTCTGATAAATCTTCGTAATGTATCATCCGTAGTTGGCCAGGTCCGAGATTACGTGCGAAATTCCGGCGGCCTGTGTTCGCACTAGTCTGGCGTCAATCCCCTGTTAAGCTCCCCCTCCTCTGACGTGCATTAGGATTTGCGGGTCTAGTTTCAATCTCCTGGTTCCACTGTTGTCCTTGGTTTCGCTCTCTCCAATTACGGTCGCTTTGGCGTTCGTTATTCCTCCTATCCCAGATTCCTTGTCTAGATTGACCCTGCTCCCTGACGTTCTGGTTTCAGTGTCTTTGGTTTCCATAACCTTGAATAGCGTAACCTTGACTTCCGTAACCCTGGTTTCCTAACTGACCAGTGCGATTATGCGATCTGTTGTCGTCTTCTGCTCCTGGCCGGTGGTATTTGTTACTTTGCCCCTTCTTCCTGTCCTTTGCGTCTTGTTTATCAAAGACTACTTCGAGTTCGCGCAATAGACTCTTGAATGCTTCTATGTCAGATCCACACTTGCCGACAAGTGTCTGTTGGTACCTAACTGGCAATTTGGAAAAGCAAAATTTAATGATTTCTCCGTTACTATATGGACTATCTAAAAATTGATTCTTCTTGAGTAAATCATCAAGAAATTTGGTTGCGCTCCTATGCCCGGACACTTCCAGTTCAGGACAAAATATTATTTCCTCTTTAATCCTGTCTTGCGTTTCCTTTGACCAGTAGGTCCGCAGGAATGCACCAACAAATTCCTGATAAGTCCGACACGTCACTGCCACACCCCGCATCTTTTCCGCGGCTTGGCCTTCGATGTGTCCACACATGAATTCTAATTTAGCCTGGGTTGGCCATGATGCCGGTAATGAATTTGTGAACTGCATCACCCAGCTCTTCGGATGCATCGACCCTCCATTTTCTTTGAACTTCTGGAATTTTAGCATCGACAGGAAGTGATTGTGATCAAAATCCGTTCTGATCCTCGCACTGGTGTTGTCACTCGTTTCCGATACTTGCACGTCTGCTGAGTGTCCTGCTCTATCTTGCTGATAACTGTGATGTGCTACCTCCGTATCACAGTGGCAGTGGCACTCAGAATTCACTTTCCTAAGTGGGCTACAATTATTGGAGCAATTACTAGGTGTTTCTGCGTGTGCATTGTTCGTTCCGCACGCTGTCACTGGGCTAGAGCACGGCGGGCTTTTCCTCGGAGACACAATCCTGTGTACTCCATCATTGGTATCCGAACGCGCAGTGCTCGTGTGCCCGTTTCGCTCTAGTTTCGCTATCCGACTCTCTACTTCTTTCATTCGTTTCGTGATGTTCGTAACCGCAATATTACCTTGAGTCTTTAAGGCGGCTAGGGATTTTGAGTGGACTTGTGTCGCACGTCGCAAGCGCTCTGCGAGTTGAGAAGTTACTCTTGCGATTTTCATTGCCCCTGTTGCTGCCGTTCTGGCTAGGCCTGCTACTTTTTGTGCTACCATTGACATTTGTTTTGCTTCTCCACATTCTTTCTTTATTGTTAGTAATTCCCCACGAATTTCCCCTATATGCGAAATTATTGCCTCAGTGTCCTTCTTACGCTGTTCATCAGCTTCTTCCTTCTCCTGCTTACGTTGTTTCTCCTCTTCTTCCTTCTCCCTCTTACGCTGTTCGTCAGCTTCTTCCTTCTCCTTCTTACGTTGTTTCTCCTCTTCTTCCTTCTCCCTCTTACGCTGTTCGTCAGCTTCTTCCTTCTCCTTCTTACGTTGTTTCTCCTCTTCTTTCTTCTCCCTCTTACGCTGTTCGTCAGCTTCTTCTTTCATTGATCGTAGGAAGCTAAGTATTGGGTTTACGTCATCTTTTTTATCCTCTTCAAACGTGGGAGATGTAACTCTGGACACCTGGGCGCTAGAGCTCTGACGTGACCGAGCTGGCCCCTGTCTGCTCTCGTTCGTTTGATTATAAACTTCTGCTACCGTCTCGACCTGTGTGCCTGTCTCTGTTTCATCCTCTACCTCACTATCATAATCACGGCCGCAACGCTGCTCTGAGATCGCGTCCAAATCACCTTCCTCATCAATGACCCTGTCGTCCTGTGCTGCTAAAAATGTGCCCATCTCATCTCTGAACCTATCCTCGTCAGTAACCTGCCTCTTATCCATTATGCTATTCTCTTTTGTTTTAGTTTCGCTCGCTAATAGTCGTGCCTTACTTCTCGTTATCATTCATGAAAAACAAATTCATCTAGAATGCACAATTAAATTAATCTACTCCATATATTTTTACACATAGACATAAAATTTCAACAACGCTGTTCCAACGCTGTAATCACAAACACAATTTGATGTGGTACAGAAACCGCACACAAATCCGACAAAGTGCGATGTGGTACGGACACCACATCAACGAAACACAAAAAAACAATGAACAAAAAAAATATATACACTGAAAACAAAAACTGTAATCATGCGCCGCTACTTAAAACTAAACGCGGAACTACCAGAAAAAAACTTGGGTATTAATCAATAAAAAAAATTAGAGAAAAAAAATTTGAATGTTCGTACTAAGAATACTGTTTGTTAATGAGTGATTCTCAGGAAAGATCCGAGGCTAAGGGTCGCCATATTATGCGAGGTGCTGGGGCTAGCAGTGTATTTATCACTAAATTCTACTAGAATCCACATATGTAAATCATGCTCTAAGCCCCCCCTATTCTAACTCCAACTTTTGCTGTTGCACAAGGATAAAAAAAATACGCGAACTGACTCTAATCAACCCTGCCAGTGGAGTAGAAGAGAGTTTGGCACCTGCAATAATTTAATTTGATAAATAAGTTAAATAAACAAAGGTTTCATTAGCATAGTGAGGAATGATAGGGTTGCTCTATCGATTAACAGAATGAAAGTTCTGTCCAAAATAACAATATGATTTATTAAGACTAAACACAGAATAGTAAAAGAAACACAGGAAATATAATACATCAAATTGGCTCAAATTTGGAGATTCATACAAACACTATAAAGGTGAAGTTATCCCTAAACTAGATCGTGAGGATTAAGACGAGGTGGTATGTGGAGCCAATTCCTTGTCACTCAAATCTCAAGAGAGTCACACAGCTAATCCAACAGTAATTGCTGCTACTCAAGACAGAACAAAGTTAGAAAAAGACGAACAGGCGCGCTCTGCTGAGCTCTGATTATCACCTAGGAAAATTCCTATCTGCCGGTGCTGCGGACATACATTACCAAAACTGTCTTCTTGACTGCCAGAACACGATCTGGCGTACCGCAGGCGAGGGTTGGTTGCTTCGACGTCCTCGACCGAAAGGCGACTGCCGACTGCCTACAAGAGCACCCGTACAGGCCGAACACAGAACATTCCCGCCCCCACGACAGTGGCCGTGGTTAAACGTTCCAATCAGCAACTCGAAAACCGGCGGAAATTCCACTCCATTGCCGGAGCACTACCATTCCACCAATGGAGATTCTTGGCGCCAATTTCTGTGCTGATTTTGCTACGTCACGGCGCTATGCCCTGAGCAAACCAATCACCGTTACTATTTTGCAGAAAGTGCGGGAATTTTCCCGCCACAACTGCCTGGGTACACAAGTCATTCCCACGCCTCGCTGGTAGCCCGCCAGAAAGTGTTTTCGCTAAGTTTCTCCGAAGTAACGGAACCTCTAGCCCAGCCGCTACTTCACACCCCAGCGGGCGTGTCTCTTGACAATCTCGGCGTCTGCAAAGCATTCACTCGACTGCCTCACACACGTCGCCTTAACCCGCCTGTCACCGGACCACCCGGGTGACGAGAGACGCTGCGTGGGAAGTCCGCGTGTGAAGGAATAGCGACTTCCCACCGCATGCAATTAGATTGGAGAATCGTAAGATAGAAATATGAGAGGGGGCTCATGCCACCTCTCATTAACATTCTGGCTTGCCAGAATGTTCAGAAGTAGCACCTTTCAGTTCATACAAGTATATATAAAACAAATTAGAAAGAACAGAAATAAATGATTAGAACACGAGACCAATAGTGTTTACAAGATTTTCATAGTGGCGTGGGAGCAGCATGAATTTCGAAATAAACTTAAACTAACACATATTATCAACATAAATGCATATTAAATAAATGCCTGCATTTCGGTTATGCATAAACAAGCATGAATTTCGAAATAAACTTAAATTAACACAAATTATGAACGAAACGGCATATTAAATATATGCCAGCATTTCAGATATGCATAAATAATTTTTTGGACAAGAAATAAAATTTTTAAATGCACTTTTATGTTTGTGCGATTTTGTAAGCACTTCTTGTGCCACTCACTCAGCGCTAAGGCTCCTTCATGCACTAATTTTTCCATCGCACTACACATGCTCACACGAATTTTAGCACGAAGTATTGATCAACTCACATCAGTCTTTAGACTAAGTGCTTCGCAGATATCGTGTCTGCCTCTGAATTCCGACTCCCCCGTTTATCGTGACAAATTTGTCTACAACGAAAACCAAAAGTAGAAACCCCTCAACAAACCATTTCCTACAACCAACCACGATCCTCACTAAAGATTCCCTCCAGCGGAAAACGGTATTTTAGCAACAAAGTCACAAGGTTCAAATGGCTCTGAGCACTATGCGACTTAAAGTCTGAGGTCATCAGTCGCCAAGAACTTAGAACTAATTAAACCTAATCAACCTAAGGACATCACACACATTCATGCCCGAGGCAGGATTCGAACCTGCGACCGTTGCGGTCGCTCGGTTCCAGACCCCTAGCGCCTAGAACCGTACGGACACGCCGGCTGGCAAAGTCACAACGACTGAATCACAGTAAGCTCAAATTCCCATACGTTCTATTAAATGACTTTAATCAATCATTCCTACCTTCATTCACCAAAAACTGCGTGCACATACAATTACAATTTTAATACCCTTCAAATTGACCACTAAATTCTTTGCTACACTCTTATACAAAGCATAAATCAATACGTATTTTACTTAAATCCACGAGGTCACTGACCTCCACGCACCCATAGTGCCTAAACTTGCCCCTTTTTGCACATGTACAGTGCCACAATAAACTAATAAATTACTAATGAATCCCCAAATAAACATATAAATTATCCCTCCAAAATTACTACCACTAATTACAGATTAGAACAGCTTTTCAGGTCGGCCCTTTCTCTATATACCCTTAGCAATTTTAAACTTCTCCCATTTTCACATATGCGGCAGTAACGACCATAACGTTCTACCATACCAACGCCAATCAGTCTCACTAGAATCACACTCCTCCTTCGTATACCAATTCGTATGAACTTCATTAGACAACCTATGCCCATCCACGCTATTTACTTCAGCCCTCT
Source organism: Schistocerca nitens (assembly GCF_023898315.1). NCBI lineage: Eukaryota > Metazoa > Arthropoda > Insecta > Orthoptera > Acrididae > Schistocerca > Schistocerca nitens. The sequence continues at coordinate 701,771,737 of NC_064617.1, read as the reverse complement.
CTAAATTTTCTGTTAGTTCTTCCACACATTTAGCCGATTCACTGCCCACAGCATGCATAACTTTACTGTTTTTCCTCTGCAAAATATCGACACTTGCAGCTTCAATAAAATTACACATCAATTCACTGTTAAACACTTTATCTTCCTGAAATAATACATCGATGCCTAAGCCACCATCACCATAGATATTCATCTCAGAAACCTTATCTGCTGATACACCATTAAAATCACTACATAAATTCATATCAGAAACCTTACTTTCCTCCATCGACAAATTAACTTCACATGAAATGTAAACAACTTTATCCTCTGCCGCTACATCACACAAATTGCTGCTACCTTGTCATACAATTTTGGGACTTCCATACTTCCTACATTCCGCTGTGATCGGACAAAAATCGGCACACACTGCCATTTCTAATCACATTTCATCCAGATGAACCCCCAATCCTACTTTACATACATTCTCACATTCATATTCTGACAAACGTTTTAGATCCACACATTCATCAATAAGTTTTGTTTCGCCTTCATTGGTGACTAGAAACGCGTAAATTCCTTCCTCCGAAGTATCGATACCAGTAGCTTTTACATCATTACATATATTACCATTACTCTCTCCCTTTAAAGCCCGCATCTCGTGGTCATGCGGTAGCGTTCTCGCTTCCCACTCCCGGGTTCCCGGGTTCGATTCCCGGCGGGGTCAGGGATTTTCTCTGCCTCGTGATGGCTGGGTGGTTTGTGATGTCCTTAGGTTAGTTAGGTTTAAGTAGTTCTAAGTTCTAGGGGACTGATGACCATAGATGTTAAGTCCCATAGTGCTCAGAGCCATTTGAACCATTTGAATCTCCCTTTAAACAGAAATCGTCTACCTCCACCGATACATTTTTAAATTCAACTGCTGGCGAGACCAATGCTAAGCTTCCCTTAGTAACATTGACCCTTTCCGCCGAAACACAATCAACCACACTTGCAGCTGGCGAGATCAAAGCTACGCTGCCTTTACTAACATCGACGCTTTTCGCCGACTCACAAATACTTGCTACTACAACACCTTCCTTACTGCAATTGCTGCTATCTGCTAATGCCTCTTTAGAACTCTACACACAATTTGCTTTCACAAAATTAATCTCCTCTTTAACTTCTTTTTGAACCACTGAACCTTTCCATTCATCATCATTCACACACTCATTCATTGCACATCCATAACTTACAACATTCTCCACAAATTTATTCCCATTACTTTTACTTAAATCTCTCACAAATTTATGCTTCTGCCATACACGCCTGCTTTTATTGAAAGAGCCACCTGCATAGCCTTCATCTTTAACATACTCCATATTACACATTTGTTGCCTTTATCCAAACCTATCCTATTAATGTTTTAAAAGAATCCATAGATATTCGTTTATCTGATAATCTTGTTAATAGAGACACGGGTTACCTTTTAAGACTTGGAACCCGGTGTTTTCAGACATTAAAACACAACGGTGTGTGTTTCGATCGTCAGAATAATTTTAAATTTTTGATAGGGATATCTCGATTTCGCCAGTTTCCACCACTGGTGGCGCGGTATGTTTACTTGCGCTAGAGGTGTAGCGAACCTTTTTTCTATCCCGACTTCCGTATCTTGCATGAAAACAGGAATGTTAATTTATCTATACATTGACTGGTATTGAGGGGTTTTGTTTTATCCCGGCTGGTTCTTAAATTAACCCCAGTGAGTCACTACACATATTGTCTTCCCAGTTCTGAAGGAAAAAACCATAAGTAAATTAATACTAGTGTTTTCAATAGATTCTTGTTCACTTGTTTCAGTTACTAGTCTTCAGTTTATTGTTGTGAAAATCATGTAACCTAATTATTTATGAACCTAAATCGAAGTAAAGTTCAAGACGAATAGTCAGTTTCAAATTAACACGTTATTTTATTTAACAATAATTATTAATAAATCAGTTCATTCACATGATCGCATTCAATTGGGTTCTTTGAATAAATATCTAATCTGGAATCCCGTCAATATCAGAGATACTAAACAATACTCTGTCACTTTCGATAAAAAGATTGTTCCTGTTTAATATCCATAAACTGTCACGAACTATGATTACTAGTCGCGTGCAGTAAAGCTTTTCCACTATCACAATACAAAGTCCTAATCTGTCCAAAAATCGTTAACTCTGTAAAATATTTAAATCTTCACACGAAGTGACGTTAAAGTCAGAGAGATTATTGATCACCTCCCCATTCCTCTAATATGAAAAAAGTTCTAATTTTGATCTGAAATTAATGCTTCCCAAAAAACAATCTCCTCGCGATTTATTCTTGCGCCCTGGTTTAATAAAGCTCTTATTGTTGCTTCCTAAAGTTGAACGTCCTAATCTACTTCGAACAGACTAGAGGACAGAGACTGGAGTATCATAATTGCATTGTATGTCTATTTATACTTTAGTAAACGCTATCTTTGGTGTTCAAGACCTACATTCTGTGACTATAATACTGATTTTCTCATATGTAAGAATAACTAATTATTTAATCATTTCTATCGTTTTCCCCCCTCCCATGCTTCCAAAATTTATGATTAAAATTCTTTTCTTTTTCTATTATTTTTCTACTATAGATATCCCTCTATTTGTCTCTTATTTCTATTTCGTAAATTACTACTTGTGGAGAGGCTTGGGACATTTTCTGAATTTATATTTCGAGGGCATGCGAGCTAATTTGGGAGCTATTTTGGTTTATTCACACCGAGAGGCGTTGTAGGTGTTACATCGCCCCCCCCCCTAGGACTATGATAAGCATAAACTGTCTTCGCTTATCATGGTGCTAGCAATGGGTCTTTTTTCTTCCATTTTTTCTTTTTTTCATTTCTCTTTCATACATCATTCTCATCATACAAAATTTGCTTACAACAAATTTGACAAACATTAAAATTTCAAAAGGGCTTAACAGATTTGCCCACTAAATATTTCAAGACACAACCTGTAATAAAATTAATAATTCGGCCTAACCGAACTGCCACTACACAATTCAATAATTTAAATTTATCACTTATTATATAGAGCCTAAGGGCACTGATCTGTTTAAAATATATCATGACTCTATACAAAACAAATTTTAGAAAACTTGAACTTCGACAGTGTCTTGAATTTTCTGCTGATGACAATACGCGCAAAAGAGAAGCTGCTACCGCACCAGATTGACCAGGCAGCATTGTACAATCTGGTTCATCACTAGGCCGCATCTTCTTTTGGCTTGCGACCGAGACTTACGAACGTCTGTATATCATTGTTTAATACAGACTATTTAAGTTATCGTCACTCGAAGAAGCTCGACAAAGAGACGCTGCCAACTGCACCAGATCGACCAGGCAGCATTGTCGATCTGGTTCTTCACTTGGCCGCCTCTTCTTTTGGCTTGCGACCGAGACATACGAACGTCTGTATCTCATTGTTTAATACAGACAATTGACATCAATTCTGGTGATGAAACTCGCAAAGAGACGCTGCCAACTGCACCAGATCGAGCAGGCAGCGTTGTCGATCTGGTTCTTCACTCGGCCGCCTCTTCTATTGACTTGTGACCGAGACTTTATTCCTGAAGTCCGATGTTCTGCTGTATACAGCCGTTAATAGCTGTATGTTCGACGATAGTCACCGATATTACTATACTACTGCTCAATTTTAGGTTGGAACAGTAGATTCAAAGTATTCCATTGACTTTTAATTAATTTGTCCACATTCTGTTCTCTAGTACCTTTTGTTGAATGCCTGTTTGTAGCATTGTTCAGTTCAATCTATGCGTCAGAGGCCAACAGTTAGTCACACGATTGCGTATAAAGGTTCATAACCTTCTATAAATTCTAACTCCATAGTTAAGACGTTTTAAGTTATTCATTTCACGAAGAAATAGTATTAGCAGTTTTTCCCTACTTTATATGAAAACATACGTCCCTCATCACTAATATATCATACCACTGACACTTCATATAACACTTTCTTTTAAAACAAACACTTCCTTTCTACTGAACCATCTTTGTTAAATGACTACGCAAGGTTATCGATAACCTTGCAAAAACATCCTTTCCTAGCACCAGAAAACTTTGAGAGACATTTTCTTGTGTCACCTTTACTTAACATAATCTAAGAATTGAAACTTAATGCAGTAACAAAGGTGACAGATGTCATTACATTATACATTAGAATTTTTTATCCATTAAATAAATAAATAATAATTGAAGATTTGAATCTCAACTATCCTCAGGTGTAAAAACAGCATCATCCTTGTAATTCTACCAGTCCTTCATTAAAAATCCATCTATGGATAACATCATATTTTAACCTAATAGCAAACTCAAGAAACCTCATCACAAGAACAACACTTATCTATATTGAACAATCATCAAGTAAATCTGTAAACATTTCTCATTAAAATCTAAAGATTTTTCACAATAATATTATTTAAACAAATTCTTTTAATTAAGTTTCTGAGGCTTAAAGCCTTCCTACCATTAATGTTCTTCAAATTGACACAACAAACTTCCTTCAAAGTGTGAAAAATACCTATAAATAATATCCTTTAAACAAAATCCTTTACTAAACTTCAATAACAATTAAGTAACGTCTTCACAGTCAACAATTCTTAAACACTGGCCTTTCATACACTTAGTATTCTTCAAATAAATACAAGAAAACTTTATTAAAGGGATAAAGCCTCCCTATAACTAGTATACTTCAAAGATATGCTCAAATAACTTTACAAAAGGCATGAAGCCTTCCTACAACTAGAATATTTTAAACAAATGTTCAAATAACTTTACACAAGGCGTGAAGCTTTCCTACAACTAGAATATTACAAACAAATGATCAAATAACTTTACAAAAAGCGTGAAGCCTTCCTACTTCCAAAATTCTTTAAACAAATGATGAAATAACTTTCTTAAAGGCGTGAAGCCTTCCTACACCTAGTATACTTCAAAAAAAAATATAAAACAATTTTATTAAAGGCGTGAAGCCTTCCTACGCCTAGAATCCTACAAACAAATAGTAAGACAAATTTATTAAAGGCGTGAAGCTTTTCTATGCCTAGAATTCTTTAAACAAATAATAAAACAATTCTATTAAAGGGGTGAAGCCTTCCTATGCCTAGAATTCTTTAAACAAATCTACTTATTATATTCAGAACAAAACTAAGAACTACCATAGTCGTAAAGCCCACCTACACAACTAATAACTTTCATAATAAAGATTTCTCTGTAATATTAACTTGCAAGCACTTCAAATGACTTCTACACACATAATTGTTATATAATAACCACAATAATATTAACATTAGAAATCATAAAATTATTATTACTTCAAAATAAGCTTCTTAACTTCCGCATGATGATAAATGCCTTTTCTTACATGGTTCTTCTCGTCTGCTAATACATAACTACATGAAAAAGGTTTGCCTATTATTTGATAAGGTCCGTCGAACAAATATTCCCATTTTTTATTGATCTTCTTCCAGATCAATGACTTTGGGTATTTACGTACTAACACCTTATCCCCTATGTTATAATAAGATACAGGTTTCACTTTTTTGTCAAATTGTCTTTTCCTAATAGAGGCTTGGTGCTTTAATGACTGATGTACTACTTTAAATAAATCTTCTTTCTTCATAGGAGATCTAGTCATTATTGGTAGATAACCATTCTATGGAATCCTGTTTACCTAAAAATACCTCATTAGGCGTACAATTTGTAGAGAGATATGGTAGGTTATTATGTATATTTTCGAAAATTGCTAAATCACAGATTTGCACAGCGTCCGCACTGCTGCTGCCAATGAGCGCAAGGCAGCGCTCCAAGCGGCAGGCGCGCGAACTCCTTGAAATTCAGTGGCGATCAGCTGATCGTACATGCCAAGCATGCGAACTCACATAGTCGCCACAGGTACATTAATTATCTCTCCTTAGTGCTCTCTTTACCAAAGTGTAAATCACCACAAAACGCAGTTTTTGATTTCAAGAGCAGTACCACAGGCAAGATTCCATTTCTAGTAACTCCAAAGTAATCAATTCTAAATCTACATTCACACAGAAGCTTTTTAAATCAGCTTATTGACACTAAGTTTTCTGTTGGCTTATATAGATACACCACCAACGGAGGCAGTTGTGCAGTAGTAGCATTCAGTTTCTTGTACTGACAACCAGTGTTCACCTGTACACAGCACATCTGACTTCACTTCTATAAAAAATGATAAGACACCAAGTTTAATTCATTAGCACTGTTTACAACTGTGGGAGTGACATTTTGAGCTCTGTGATACTTTTACACTTAGTTGCTCTTGGTGACTATTTGTCACTGAAGAGCCCATTTCAGAAGAATACTAGTCGTCTCCATAATAAAAAAAACGCTTTATTACAATATACTTGGACCAAATAATGTTATCTATTACTTTATCTGTTAGCTGAAAGTCAACAATAGCCTTCAAACAGTTATTCAGCACCTTGGCATCAAGCTTTTTGGCTGTAAATTTGTCACATTAGGAAAATCATTTTGCATAAAGTTAATGAAAAATAATAATAATTTGCCTGTACAGATGCCCAAATGGAGACTTACACATTTTCCTACAGAAACTAGACAGTGCACTCAGCAAACATAAACCTAACAAGAAAAAACTAATAGTAAGTGGTGACATCAACATAAATTTACAGAAAAACTCAATAAACAAAATCTCATGATCATTCTTTCAATGTGTTATATACAGGCCACTATAAACTCTCCCAGTAGATTTCCGAAAACTACATGTGCTACTATTGACCAAATACTCATAAATCCAGGAAAAAACGACTTCCACACTGGAACCATAAAAACAGGATTTGGTGACCATAATGGGCAGTATATTGTTTTCCATACAATACTGATACCTAAAACCACAATGCAAACAGAATCTGTCAAAGAAGAACGAAAATTCTCTGTGTTCTCTGTGAACAGAATATCGACATCTTTAGACAACTGTTAGCTAACGAAACATGGAATGCAGTATATCAGTGGTGATTACATATGGGGAGTGCGCGAGGTGGCCTCCCCCCCCGCCCTTTCGGGAGTACCTGCATTGCCACCCTCACTGTCCCTGCCAGTCAGCCCGGACGCTATTCGTTCGTTTCTTTCGACAGTCGAGTCGACTGAATCGAGTTATCGAGTGTTATACTTTCCTATGTAGCACACATATCCGCGTCATCGTATTTTACGAGGGCGAGTCAAATGAAAACCTTAAATTTGTAATAACAAATTGAAATTTCGCGCCGTTATCCTGTAAGTTGGTAAGCGTGTTCCAAACAGCATGAAGAATGGCCTGTATGTGCAGCACAGTGTAGATGCACACATGCCATCGCAGTATCATTATAAAGATGGCCGCCCCACTTGCGACTTGCACCAGGGAAGAACAGCATTCTGTTATTCGGTAGTGAATGTGTGAAAACTATTGAAATTCATCGACGAATGAAGGTTCAGTATGGTGATACATGTTTGCCACAGCAGCAAGTCTACGAATGGAGTAGGAAGTTCGCAAATGGTGTGACTTCAGTGGAAGATGCTCCTCGTCCGGTTAGGCACACTGAGTTGTGACTCCATGGGACACTGCAGCAGTTAAAGGCATAGTGAAGGAAAACCGCCGAGTGATACTGGATGACATTGCAGCATGTTTACAGATTAGTCATGGGTCAACACACCACACTGTGCATGATGTGCTCCAGTTTCACAAAGTGTCTGCAAGATGGGTGCCACGGCAGCTGGCTCCTGAAATAAGAGAACGACGTGTTAATGCTTGTGAAGAACTTCTTCGGCGCTTTGAACGAGAAGGTGATGGCTTCCTTGCAAGAATCGTTACTGGAGACGAAATCTGGGTTCACTTCCACCAACCGGAAACGAAGATAGCGAGCAAGGAATGGCGCCATTCCTCATCACCAAAACCAAAGAAGTTCAGAACAGAACCATCAGCTGAGAAGTTTATGCTGACTCTGTTTTGGGACGAAAAAGGCGTCATTTTCGAGTATTACATGCCTACAGGGACCACTGTCACCAGTGCATCATACACAGATCTACTAAAAAATCGTCTGCGGCCTGCAATCAAATCAAAGCAACGTGGATTGCTGTCAGCAGGTGTCCTTTTGCAACATGACAATGCAAGGCCCCACACTGCCCGTACAACAGTTGCGACAATCACAGACCTGCATTTTGAGTGTCTTCCTCATCCACCATACTCACCAGACCTTGTCCCAAGTGATTTCCATATGTTTGGATCCCCAAATACGCAATGGGAGGAAAGAAGTTCTGTTCTGATGAAGAGGTACGCCATTCGGTGTATGAATGGTTGTGCAGACTGCCAAAACAATTCTTTTCTAAAGGAATTTATACACTTTGTAAGTGCTGGAGGACTTGCATTGAGTGTGGGGGAGATTATGTTGAAAAGCGATACAGCATTGTACCACTTCTGCACAATAAATAATATTTTAAAAAACATTTAAGATTTGAATTTGACCCACCCTCGTATATGTTTCTGTCTAGCACGTAGATAGGTAACACATACCTATGAGAAAAGTCTCAGCCATTCTAGTGATCTCGATACGTTATTCTGTCTGGCATTTGTTCGAGAAAAGTTGCGAATATTTTACTATTTTGTGGTTAAAAACACACTAATGGGAGACATTTTTCAATATAAGCAAACGAGCATAAACGTCCTTAATAATCCTGATCCTGTTATGAAAGCGTTGTCTCTTTGTCCTAGACCTGACTATACTACTTAGCACACACTGTACAAAATAATTGCTTGTCTACCTGCATCTGTTGCTACAGTAGAAAGAAGTTTTTCAAGATTGCATCATACAAAGACAGCTGAGGTCGACAATGAACGAGGGTCGACTTAATGGCTTAGCTGTGTTGAACACTCACCCTGACATTGATTGCGCTATTGATGATATAATTAACCAATTTTCCAGGAAGAATAGGCACATAGATTTCATCATTCCAGGAAGAGAACCACAACTGAAACTTTTTTATATCATAAGATGGCATTGTCTTGTATATATGTATAATCAGTTTAAGTAATACTTTCTTAAACTTTGCATGTGACTTGATTATTTTTTACTATGGTAAAAGTGAAGGTAGCTCAAGCTCTTTGGCGCCCCCTCCTTCAGGTTTTTCTGTAGCCGCCACTGAGTATATGAGCATGAAAGTACATGTAAAAAGTTTAACAGATTTATGGAAATATTTAGCAACTTCTATGAAACTGCACTCCCAATAAAAAAACCATAGACTGAGCTCTAATAATAGAAACAAATGTTGGGTAATAACTCGAAAAAAGATTTCAAACAAGAAAAAGAGAAGACTATGTAATATCAGGTAGACGATGAATTTCAGGCTTTTTACAGAAAATACGAGGAAATACTAAAAAAAGTTGTCAAGCAAGCAAAAATGAAGGCTAATGATCTACACATTCAGTCTACTGGAAACAAGTCCAAAGCCATGTGGAAAGTTGTGAAACAACAGACAAGTAATGTCACTACCAGAAATGCCAATATCGTGCGGCAAATACTTTCAACAGCTAGTTTACAAACGTAAGTGGCCAACTAATCAGTAAAATTACTCCGAGTAACCAAAATACAACAGCACATCCACTTAAGGTGAAGAGCTCTGCTTCCTCTTTCTATCTGTAACCAATGAATGAAGAAGAAATCCTGACCTTCATAAAAGTCCTCAGGAGTAGATGGTATGCCAGATAAATTAATAAAAAGATGTAGCTAGTGAACTCATTGTAAAACCACCAATATTTTTATGCAATTTTTGACTGGCATCAGGGACTTTCCCTTCTTGTCTAAAAATTGCAAAATTGAAACAAATCTACAAGAAAGGAAACACAGAAGAAGCTGGCAATTACAGGCCAGTTACCATATTGTCTGGCTTCTCAAAAATTTTAGAGAAGGTCTTCCACAAAAGTCTTTATGAAAAAAATATCAAATCATATCCACAGCACAACATGGGATTAAGAAGAAGCCCAACCAACAGTACTATCTAGAAATTCCTAAGCGAAATTTACCAGAAAGTGGACAGTGGCGAATACATCACTGGTGTATTATTGGTAGATTATTGGTAGATAACCATTCTATGGAATCCTGTTTACCTAAAAATACCTCATTAGGTGTAGAATTTGTAGAGAGATATGGTAGGTTATTATGTATATTTTCGAAAATTGGCACATTTCAGTCCATCTTACATGGTCCTTCGAAATGTGAGTCCTCATAAATCTATTCAACTCTCTAAATACCCGCTGTATCAGGCTACTTTGAGGTCTGTGCTTGGAAATGAAGGTATGCCGGATTTTCTGTTCGGACATCACTTGCTTCCAACATTTACTAATAAAATATGAGGTGTTATCTGTAACTACTCTTTCTGGTTTCCCTACATCATAAATATATTTATTCACAAATATCCTCAACATAGGTCTTACATTCGTAGTTCTTATAGGATATAACTTAATAAATTTCGAAAATACATCGTAGAAACCTATCACGTATCGAAAATTTCCCTTCACAATCGGCCACAGCCTGATTAAATCACACGAAACCAATTCCAGTGGTCTAGATGGAATGATAGGACATAATTATACTTTATTACTGATATTACTTGGCTTAGTCTTCTGACACAAAACACATCTAGACAAAATTTGTACTGCATATTTTCTCAAGTTTGGGTAAAAACAATATCTTAATAATTTGCTTACACATTTCTTTACACCCGTATGTCCCCAAACTAAATGAATATACCAAATAAACTTAGTCAAACATTCAGTAGGTATGCATATTAAATAGTTAGAATCTGCATTTTTACGATAGTACAATGTCCCGCCGAACAACTGATATTTATTGCCATTCACATTACTCGCTTATTTCTAAGATCGTATTATATTGCCCCACTTCTTATCGGCACATTGCAATTCAGTGATTTTGTTACACATTTCATCAAACTTCTTTTTATAAGATGTTAATCTAATTAAAAATAATTTAAAATTGTGTTCACTGGCGTCTGATTCCGATACTTTATCATTAATAATATTTTCACTGATTTCATTTGTATGATCCTCACAATGATCATCACAACCTTGCAGTAAAATGTCATTATTCAAACATCTTATATTAAAGCTATTACAGTACGTTCCATGAACATCAAATCTTTTCATGAACTTTAACTCAACAAATTTATCTCTTATTTCTAACTTACACGTACCTTCTTTAATATCTAAGATAGCACTGTGATCTCTTAGGAAATTCCAACCCCAAATACACATTACAGAAAGTTTCTCAACAATCAAGAAGTCGCTTATTAGTCGATCATCTTGTATTTCAATCTCAACCTGAACCTGCATCCTAACATGTTGTGCTTTAGCACTAAATGCCCAGAGATCATGCACCCAGATACCGGTAAATACCGCGTCGTTTTACATCGACAAATCTGCTTATAGAAACTGTAATTCATGACATTCACTGAGGACCCAGTATCTACCAATATCTGCACAGAAATTTCTCCAATCTTTACCTCCACCGTGGCTAATAAACTCTCTTTATTGGTCTTCGTACAGTGTCTTTCCTCTAACAGTTCATCTCGGATATCTTTCTCATTATTATATCGGAATATGTACATATCACACGATTTGCCTTCCTGGTTCCCTCCAGCCAACCGAGGAAGGCCTAAGTTGACTGGATTCAGTTTACCTCCCTAGTTTCAGTCATAAGTTTGGGTTCGTCGTGTACTTCTACTATTCTCAGAGTATGTTGACCATTACCTAAAGCACCGGAATTATTAAAACCTTTTCTATTGGATAACAGTATTGAATTGTCAGCACTATTCATACAGATTGTGAAATTACTTTTACCATTACTCACACATGATATCTCCAATTGCACATTTCGATTATGTGCCCAAGATGTACTCGGTGCAGAAATATTGTGCAGTCCGTTAAAATTTTCTGATTGGTTTTCTGTAGAGCTACACTTCCTATTCTGGACATCATTCGATGTATTATTACCGTTCCTGACTCCAAAATTTTATTATTAGAACCGTAATAATGGTTGTTACCAAAATTCGGATTATTGTTCCCAAAAGAAGGTCTATACCTTTGCCCAGAATTAAAATTTTGCCTTTGATTAGTATTATTATTATTCCCAATTCGATTGCCTTTTCCCCGAGTGAAGTTGTTATTGTTGTAGTTAAGGTTGTTGCCATTACCACTACCTACGATAAATTGACAATAATTATTGTTAATATTCTGATGTCTAGCATCTTCTAACAGAATGTCTACTTCATCTACCATGGACAAAAAATATACAAGATCGTCATCAGGCACCGTTACTAGACGTTCTCGAATATAAATTGCCAATCTAAATCTTAAAATTCTTATTACTTCCCTAAACGAAACAGGATTATCTCAGAATTTCGTCTTATTTATGTACTTTTCAAAATAATTCCTAAGAGTACCCTTTTAAGGATTGAATATCTCAGGATTATAAACCTCATTTCGTAATCTTTCTTGTTTGCTAAATGACCAGAATTTTGCCAGAAATAGCCTTCCAAATTCCTGACATGAAGAACATCGTTCACTTGCGTCGGTAGCCCATATAGCTGCTTTTCCAACCATTTTAGAGACAGTAAACGGTATTTTGTCCTTTTCTCTCCAACTTTGGGGAAATACTCTCTTAAAGCTATTAATGAATAATTTAGGATGGATTTGAACGCTATTTTTCTCGATTGAAAACGTGGGGAATTGTCTACTTTTAAAGATACTGGTTTCAATTTTTAAATTAGATAAATAACCTTGTTGCATTAACTTCTTTTTGAACCACTGAACCTTTCCATTCATCATCATTCACACACTCATTCATTACACATCCATAACTTACAACATTCTCCGCAAATTTATTCCCATTACTTTTACTTAAATCTCTCACAAATTTATGCTTCTGCCATACACGCCTGCTTTTATTGAAAGAGCCACCTGCATAGCCTTCATCTTTAACATACTACATATTACATATTCGTTGCCTTTATCCAAACCTATCCTATTAATGTTTTAAAGGAATCCATAGGTATTCGTTTATCTGATAATCTTGTTAATAGAGACACGGGTTACCTTTTAAGACTTGGAACCCGGTGTTTTCAGACATTAAAACACAACGGTGTGTGTTTCGATCGTCGGAATAATTTTAAATTTTTGATAGCGATATCTCGATTTCGCCTGTTTCCACCACTGGTGGCGTGGTATGTTTACTTGCGCTAGAGGTGTAACGAATCTTTTTTCTATCCCGACTTCCGAATCTTGCATGAAAACAGGAATGTTAATTTATCTATACATTGACTGGTATTGAGGGGTTTTGTTTTATCCCGGCTAGTTCTTAAATTAACCCCAGTGAGTCACTACACATATTGTCTTCCCAGTTCTGAAGGAAAAACCCATAAGTAAATTAATACTAGTGTTTTCAATAGATTCTCGTTCACTTGTTTCAGTTACTAGTCTTCAGTTTATTGTTGTGAAAATCATGTAACCTAATTATTTATGAACCTAAATCGAAGTAAAGTTCAAGACGAATAGTCAGTTTCAAATTAACACGTTATTTTATTTAACAATAATTATTAATAAATCAGTTCATTCACATGATCGCATTCAAAGGGGTTCTTTGAATAAATATCTAATCTGGAATCCCGTCAATATCAGAGATACTAAACAATGCTCTGTCACTTTCGATAAAAAGATTGTTCCTGTTTAATATCCATAAACTGTCACGAACTATGATTACTAGTCGCGTGCAGTAAAGCTTTTCCACTATCACAATACAAAGTCTGAATCTGTCCAAAAATCGTTAACTCTGTAAAATATTTAAATCTTCACACGAAGTGACATTAAAGTCGGAGAGATTATTGATCACCTCCCCGTTCCTGTAATATGACAAAAGTTCTAATTCTGATCTAAAATTAATGCTTCCCAAAAAACAATCTTGTAGCGATTTATTCTTGCGGCCTGGTTTAATAAAGCTCTTATTGTTAATATTGATTTTCTCATATATAAGAATAACTATTAATTTAACCATTTCTATCGTTTTTCCCCCCTCCCATGCTTCCAAAGTTTATGATTAAAATTGGTTTCTTTTTCTATTATCTTTCTATTATAGATATCCCTCAATTTGTCTCCTATTTCTATTTCGTAAATTACTACTTGTGGAGGGGCTTGGGACATTTTCTGAATTTATATTTCGAGGGCATGGGAGCTAATTTGGGAGCTATTTTGGTTTATTAACAACGAGAGGCGTTGTAGGTGTTACAGAGGGCAGTTACGGCACCTTCTCGCGCACGCATTGTGGGCCTTCAGCGGCCTACATAGGGGCCGCCGCTTGCGCTGAGAAATCAGTTCGGCGAAATTGTGTAGCAGCACTCTCACCTGAAGGTAGCGGCCAGTTGGACAGCGAAAATATTGTGTCAAGATGATGTTATTAACTGGCTGCACACCCGAGAAGAATATTATCAATTATTGTACTGAGAAAGCCTTCGTAATCACAACAGAATAATTAATTGCTAAATCACAGATTTGCACAGCGTCCGCACTGCTGCTGCCAATGAGCGCAAGGCAGCGCTCCAAGCGGCAGGCGCGCGAACTCCTTGAAATTCAGTGGCGATCAGCTGATCGTACATGCCAAGCATGCGAACTCACATAGTCGCCACAGGTACATTAATTATCTCTCCTTAGTGCTCTCTTTACCAAAGTGTAAATCACCACAAAACGCAGTTTTTGATTTCAAGAGCAGTACCACAGGCAAGATTCCATTTCTAGTAACTCCAAAGTAATCAATTCTAAATCTACATTCACACAGAAGCTTTTTAAATCAGCTTATTGACACTAAGTTTTCTGTTGGCTTATATAGATACACCACCAACGGAGGCAGTTGTGCAGTAGTAGCATTCAGTTTCTTGTACTGACAACCAGTGTTCACCTGTACACAGCACATCTGACTTCACTTCTATAAAAAATGATAAGACACCAAGTTTAATTCATTAGCACTGTTTACAACTGTGGGAGTGACATTTTGAGCTCTGTGATACTTTTACACTTAGTTGCTCTTGGTGACTATTTGTCACTGAAGAGCCCATTTCAGAAGAATACTAGTCGTCTCCATAATAAAAAAAACGCTTTATTACAATATACTTGGACCAAATAATGTTATCTATTACTTTATCTGTTAGCTGAAAGTCAACAATAGCCTTCAAACAGTTATTCAGCACCTTGGCATCAAGCTTTTTGGCTGTAAATTTGTCACATTAGGAAAATCATTTTGCATAAAGTTAATGAAAAATAATAATAATTTGCCTGTACAGATGCCCAAATGGAGACTTACACATTTTCCTACAGAAACTAGACAGTGCACTCAGCAAACATAAACCTAACAAGAAAAAACTAATAGTAAGTGGTGACATCAACATAAATTTACAGAAAAACTCAATAAACAAAATCTCATGATCATTCTTTCAATGTGTTATATACAGGCCACTATAAACTCTCCCAGTAGATTTCCGAAAACTACATGTGCTACTATTGACCAAATACTCATAAATCCAGGAAAAAACGACTTCCACACTGGAACCATAAAAACAGGATTTGGTGACCATAATGGGCAGTATATTGTTTTCCATACAATACTGATACCTAAAACCACAATGCAAACAGAATCTGTCAAAGAAGAACGAAAATTCTCTGTGTTCTCTGTGAACAGAATATCGACATCTTTAGACAACTGTTAGCTAACGAAACATGGAATGCAGTATATCAGTGGTGATTACATATGGGGAGTGCGCGAGGTGGCCTCCCCCCCCGCCCTTTCGGGAGTACCTGCATTGCCACCCTCACTGTCCCTGCCAGTCAGCCCGGACGCTATTCGTTCGTTTCTTTCGACAGTCGAGTCGACTGAATCGAGTTATCGAGTGTTATACTTTCCTATGTAGCACACATATCCGCGTCATCGTATTTTACGAGGGCGAGTCAAATGAAAACCTTAAATTTGTAATAACAAATTGAAATTTCGCGCCGTTATCCTGTAAGTTGGTAAGCGTGTTCCAAACAGCATGAAGAATGGCCTGTATGTGCAGCACAGTGTAGATGCACACATGCCATCGCAGTATCATTATAAAGATGGCCGCCCCACTTGCGACTTGCACCAGGGAAGAACAGCATTCTGTTATTCGGTAGTGAATGTGTGAAAACTATTGAAATTCATCGACGAATGAAGGTTCAGTATGGTGATACATGTTTGCCACAGCAGCAAGTCTACGAATGGAGTAGGAAGTTCGCAAATGGTGTGACTTCAGTGGAAGATGCTCCTCGTCCGGTTAGGCACACTGAGTTGTGACTCCATGGGACACTGCAGCAGTTAAAGGCATAGTGAAGGAAAACCGCCGAGTGATACTGGATGACATTGCAGCATGTTTACAGATTAGTCATGGGTCAGCACACCACACTGTGCATGATGTGCTCCAGTTTCACAAAGTGTCTGCAAGATGGGTGCCACGGCAGCTGGCTCCTGAAATAAGAGAACGACGTGTTAATGCTTGTGAAGAACTTCTTCGGCGCTTTGAACGAGAAGGTGATGGCTTCCTTGCAAGAATCGTTACTGGAGACGAAATCTGGGTTCACTTCCACCAACCGGAAACGAAGATAGCGAGCAAGGAATGGCGCCATTCCTCATCACCAAAACCAAAGAAGTTCAGAACAGAACCATCAGCTGAGAAGTTTATGCTGACTCTGTTTTGGGACGAAAAAGGCGTCATTTTCGAGTATTACATGCCTACAGGGACCACTGTCACCAGTGCATCATACACAGATCTACTAAAAAATCGTCTGCGGCCTGCAATCAAATCAAAGCAACGTGGATTGCTGTCAGCAGGTGTCCTTTTGCAACATGACAATGCAAGGCCCCACACTGCCCGTACAACAGTTGCGACAATCACAGACCTGCATTTTGAGTGTCTTCCTCATCCACCATACTCACCAGACCTTGTCCCAAGTGATTTCCATATGTTTGGATCCCCAAATACGCAATGGGAGGAAAGAAGTTCTGTTCTGATGAAGAGGTACGCCATTCGGTGTATGAATGGTTGTGCAGACTGCCAAAACAATTCTTTTCTAAAGGAATTTATACACTTTGTAAGTGCTGGAGGACTTGCATTGAGTGTGGGGGAGATTATGTTGAAAAGCGATACAGCATTGTACCACTTCTGCACAATAAATAATATTTTAAAAAACATTTAAGATTTGAATTTGACCCACCCTCGTATATGTTTCTGTCTAGCACGTAGATAGGTAACACATACCTATGAGAAAAGTCTCAGCCATTCTAGTGATCTCGATACGTTATTCTGTCTGGCATTTGTTCGAGAAAAGTTGCGAATATTTTACTATTTTGTGGTTAAAAACACACTAATGGGAGACATTTTTCAATATAAGCAAACGAGCATAAACGTCCTTAATAATCCTGATCCTGTTATGAAAGCGTTGTCTCTTTGTCCTAGACCTGACTATACTACTTAGCACACACTGTACAAAATAATTGCTTGTCTACCTGCATCTGTTGCTACAGTAGAAAGAAGTTTTTCAAGATTGCATCATACAAAGACAGCTGAGGTCGACAATGAACGAGGGTCGACTTAATGGCTTAGCTGTGTTGAACACTCACCCTGACATTGATTGCGCTATTGATGATATAATTAACCAATTTTCCAGGAAGAATAGGCACATAGATTTCATCATTCCAGGAAGAGAACCACAACTGAAACTTTTTTATATCATAAGATGGCATTGTCTTGTATATATGTATAATCAGTTTAAGTAATACTTTCTTAAACTTTGCATGTGACTTGATTATTTTTTACTATGGTAAAAGTGAAGGTAGCTCAAGCTCTTTGGCGCCCCCTCCTTCAGGTTTTTCTGTAGCCGCCACTGAGTATATGAGCATGAAAGTACATGTAAAAAGTTTAACAGATTTATGGAAATATTTAGCAACTTCTATGAAACTGCACTCCCAATTAAAAAAAACCATAGACTGAGCTCTAATAATAGAAACAAATGTTGGGTAATAACTCGAAAAAAGATTTCAAACAAGAAAAAGAGAAGACTATGTAATATCAGGTAGACGATGAATTTCAGGCTTTTTACAGAAAATACGAGGAAATACTAAAAAAAAGTTGTCAAGCAAGCAAAAATGAAGGCTAATGATCTACACATTCAGTCTACTGGAAACAAGTCCAAAGCCATGTGGAAAGTTGTGAAACAACAGACAAGTAATGTCACTACCAGAAATGCCAATATCGTGTGGCAAATACTTTCAACAGCTAGTTTACAAACGTAAGTGGCCAACTAATCAGTAAAATTACTCCGAGTAACCAAAATACAACAGCACATCCACTTAAGGTGAAGAGCTCTGCTTCCTCTTTCTATCTGTAACCAATGAATGAAGAAGAAATCCTGACCTTCATAAAAGTCCTCAGGAGTAGATGGTATGCCAGATAAATTAATAAAAAGATGTAGCTAGTGAACTCATTGTAAAACCACCAATATTTTTATGCAATTTTTGACTGGCATCAGGGACTTTCCCTTCTTGTCTAAAAATTGCAAAATTGAAACAAATCTACAAGAAAGGAAACACAGAAGAAGCTGGCAATTACAGGCCAGTTACCATACTGTCTGGCTTCTCAAAAATTTTAGAGAAGGTCTTCCACAAAAGTCTTTATGAAAAAAATATCAAATCATATCCACAGCACAACATGGGATTAAGAAGAAGCCCAACCAACAGTACTATCTAGAAATTCCTAAGCGAAATTTACCAGAAAGTGGACAGTGGCGAATACATCACTGGTGTATGCCTTGACTTGTGGATGGAAACACACAGTGGAAATACAGCACACTGACTGCAACAAAATCACCAACCATTACTCTGTTTACCAAGACATGCAATATGGTGTTCCCCAAGGATCGGCACGGGGCCAGTGGTGTTCCTCCTAAATGTAAATGACTTACAAACAAACATGCAGTGTCAAAATGCTTACCAGCTAGGTGATGACACAAGCTTTCTCACTGCTGCAAAATCAGAAAACCTACTACAGGAAAACATAACAAAGACAATTGATAGCATAGCAGAATGGTACACATACGATAAGTTAATCAGAAATGAAGTATAAACTGCAGCAATAAACTTCCATAATGCTAAGGAAAAGGTCCTACAAACTATAAATATCCAGTTGTTAAACAAAACTGTAAACAGAGTTGATCTGACAAAGTTTCTTCGGCTCTAGATCCAGGGGAATTTCAGGTGGGAACTCATATTGACAATCTCAATTGGACACATCCTGCTATGTGATGACCATCCTTGAAAGTTGTTGTAGCAAAGTCTGCCTAAAACGTGTATGTTAGGCAAGCATCCAATCATTCCTGAAGGATGGCGTCATTTTTTGGGGAGCTTCTCCAAACACTATCAAATTATTTAGAATCCTAAAAAGAATTATAAGGATCATAGAAAGTGTCAAACACAGAAAATATTGTAAGCCACTCTTCAGAAAATTACAAATCTTCCCACTTTCATGCCTTCACATGTATGGAACTCTTCTTCAAAAATGAAAATGTACAAACTCACAACAGAAGGCAAAAAATGGATCTCTACACGCGCCATACAAAAACTAAGCTCTGCGAAAATGGAGTTGTGCACCATGGAGAAAAGATATTCTGGAAACCACCAAGTACCATACAAACAATAAACAACGTAGAAGGGTTCAAAGCAGCAGTAAATATGTATCTAATTGATCACTGCTTTTATAGTCTGAAAGAGTATTTTGATAAATTATAATGTGCCAATGTGAATAATAAAGTATCTTGCTTATCCACTCAAACGATAGCAACATTCTAACTGCTGAACAAATAAAAATAATGTACCAACAATAACTAGTGTAACCATAAGAGATTAATGATGTGAAAACGATAGAAAACATATTGTGTTAAATGATGTCCACCATCTGATGTACATTCCATGTACCAACAAGGTCTCCTGGGCAAATAAATAAATTTTCAGCAGTTGTGCCACTTAGGACTCTACTCACATACAGCCATGCCTATTTTCGTCAAATAGGATTCCTTTTCATCTCCTCTACCAACTACTTTTTAATTCTGCTTAAAATTTAGCATTTCCAACTGCAGTGTTATTGTTGGGTAGTGTTCCTACATTCTATGTGATATTATTAAATGAACATAACGCCATTTGGCTGTATTGTTGTTTATTGAATTAGGACTGAGGTTTCGGCGTTCCTACCATTTTCAAGTGATTGAGGTTATGTCATTAACATATATATTGCAGGACATCAAGCTAAAAGTTGGCCATAAATTAAGAAAAAATGTTGGCTCCCGCGAATTTGCAGGTGTCATATCACTATCCTGTAAAAAGATCAGTTTTGTCAGCTTCATGTCCTGCATTATACATTAATGACAAAACCTCAGGCAAATGAAATGGCATAAGAGGCCGAAACCTGGGTCTTAATTAAATGAACAACACTACAGCCAAATGGTGGGGTGTCCATTTAAAAATTATTGTATGACTCTTGCTCAGCAGCATCACAAACTGTTCAATTCTCTCTGACACTTAGTTGCGCACTTTTGAGAAACGTTCATATGTGTGTAGATTAAATTACATTAGATTTACTTTCATTCCAATTGATCCAGAGTGCAGAGGTTCTCCAGGATGTAGAACAAGTCAGAAAAACAATAATAGTGATAAATATTTAGAACTGAAACAAATAAGTTAATGTACCTTCCACAGGTCCCAAGTGGAATGATCTTCATTTTTTTAATGAACACTATATGAAAGAACCATTTTACAAACACTCATTTATTAAGATCTCATTAATGTACTAAATTTAAAATTAAAACAAAATGTTTTTATTTATTTATATGGTATTGTTGTTGTTGTTGTGGTCTTCAGTCCTGAGACTGGTTTGATGCGGCTCTCCATGCTACTCTATCCTGTGCAAGCTTCTTCATCTCCCAGTACTTACTGCAACCTACATCCTTCTGAATCTGCTTAGTGTATTCATCTCTTGGTCTCCCTCTACGATTTTTACCCTCCACACTACCCTCCAATGCTAAATTTGTGATTCCTTGATGCCTCAAAACATGTCCTACCAACCGATCCCTTCTTCTACTCACGTTGTGCCACAAACTTCTCTTCTCCCCAATCCTATTCAATACCTCCTCATTAGTTACGTGATCTACCCACCTTATCTTCAGCATTCTTCTGTAGCACCACATTTCGAAAGCTTCTATTCTCTTCTTGTCCAAACTAGTTATCGTCCATGTTTCACTTCCATACATGGCTACACTCCATACAAATACTTTCAGAAACGACTTCCTGACACTTAAATCTATACTCGATGTAAACAAATTTTTCTTCTTCAGAAACGTTTTCCTTGCTATTGCCAGTCTACATTTTATATCCTCTCTACTTCGACCATCATCAGTTATTTTACTCCCTAAATAGCAAAACTCATTTACTACTAAGTGTCTCATTTCCTAATCCAATTCCCTCAGCATCACCCGATTTAATTTGACTACATTCCATTATCCTCATTTTGCTTTTGTTGATGTTCATCTTATATCCTCCTTTCAAGACACTGTCCATTCCGTTCAACAGCTCTTCCAAGTCCTTTGCTGTCTCTGACAGAATTACAATGTCATCGGCGAACCTCAAAGTTTTTACTTCTTCTCCATGAATTTTAATACCTACTCCGAATTTTTCTTTTGTTTCCTTTACTGCTTGCTCAATATACAGATTGAATAACATTGGGGAGAGGCTACAGCCCTGTCTCACTCCTTTCCCAACCACTGCTTCCCTTTCATGCCCCTCGACTCTTATAACTGCCATCTTGTTTCTGTACAAATTGTAAATAGCCTTTCGCTCCCTGTATTTTACCCCTGCCACCTTCAGAATGTGAAAGAGAGTATTCCAGTCAACATTGTCAAAAGCTTTCTCTAAGTCTACAAATGCTAGAAACGTAGGTTTGCCTTTTCTTAATCTTTCTTTCAAGATAAGTCGTAAGGTCAGTATTGCCTCATGTGTTCCAACATTTCTACGGAATCCAAACTGATCTCCCCCTAGGTTGACTTCTACCAGTTTTTCCATTCGTCTGTAAAGAATTCGCGTTAGTATTTTGCAGCTGTGACTTATTAAACTGATAGTTCGGTAATTTTCACATGTGTCAACACCTGCTTTCTTTGGGATTGGAATTATTATATTCTTCTTAAAGTCTGAGGGTATTTCGCCTGTCTCATACATCGTGCTCACCAGATGGTAGAGTTTTGTCATGACTGGCTCTCCCAAGGCCATCAGTAGTTCTAATGGAATGTTGTCTACTCCCGGGGCCTTGTTTCGACTCAGGTCTTTCAGTGCTCTGTCAAACTCTTCACGCAGTATCTTATCTCCCATTTCATCTTCATCTACATCCTCTTCCATTTCCATAATATTGTCCTCAAGTACATTGCCCTTGTATAAACCCTCTATATACTCCTTCCACCTTTCTGCCTTCCCTTCTTTGCTTAGAATTGGGTTGCCATCTGAGCTCTTGATGTTCATACAAGTGGTTCTCTTCTCTCCAAAGGTCTCTTTAATTTTCCTGTAGGCATTATCTATCTTACCCCTAGTGAGACAAGCCTCTACATCCTTACATTTGTCCTCTAGCCACCCCTGCTTAGCCATTTTGCACTTCCTGTCGATTTCATTTTTGAGACGTTTGTATTCCTTTTTGCCTGCTTCATTTACTGCATTTTTATATTTTCTCCTTTCATCAATTAAATTCAATATTTCTTCTGTTACCCAAGGATTTCTATTAGCCCTCGTCTTTTTACCTACTTGATCGTCTGCTGCCTTCACTACTTCATCCCTCACAGCTACCCATTCTTCTTCTAATGTATTTATTTCCCCCATTCCTGTCAATTGTTCCCTTATGCTCTCCCTGAAACTCTCTACAACCTCTGGTTCTTTCAGTTTATCCAGGTCCCATCTCCTTAAATTCCCACCTTTTTGCAGTTTCTTCAGTTTCAATCTGCAGTTCATAACCAATAGATTGTGGTCAGAATCCACATCTGCCCCCAGAAATGTCTTACAATTTAAAACCTGGTTCCTAAATCTCTGTCTTACCATTATATAATCTATCTGATACCTTTTAGTATCTCCAGAATTCTTCCAGGTATACAACCTTCTTTTATGATTCTTGAACCAAGTGTTAGTTATGATTAAGTTATGCTCTGTGCAAAATTCTACAAGGCGGCTTCCTCTTTCATTTCTTCCCCCCGATCCATATTCACCTACAATGTTTCCTTCTCTCCCTTTTCCTACTGACGAATTCCAGTCAGCCATGACTATTAAATTTTCGTCTCCCTTCACTACCTGAATAATTTCTTTTATCTCGTCATACATTTCATCTATTTCTTCATCATCTGCAGAGCTAGTTGGCATATAAACTTGTACTACTGTAGTAGGCATGGGCTTTGTGTCTATCTTGGCCACAATAATGCGTTCACTATGCTGTTTGTAGTAGCTAACCCGCACTCCTATTTTTTTATTCATTATTAAACCTACTCCTGCATTACCCCTAGTAGGGGTAATTTATATGGTAATAAACATGTAATAGAACTACTACAGTACCTATTTGCAATGAATACATTACTGTAGTGAAATGGTGCAGAAGTTAGATGGTACTTAGGCAGGAGTTGGCCACCAATAAATCCTTTAGCCTTCTCTTAAACTGAATTTCATTAGTTGTTAAACTTTTTTTGGCTGCTGGCAAATAACTGAAGATATGTGTTTTTGAATAATGCCTACCTGTTTGTACAAGAGTAAGTGACTTTAAATCCTTGTGAAAATTATTCTTATTTCTAGTATTGATTCTGTGAATTGAGGTGTTGGTTTGAAAAAGTGATTTATATTTTAATGACAAATCTGATTAAGGAATAAATATGCTGGGAAGGAGTTGTTAGTATCCCTAGTTCCCTCAACAGCCATCTGCAGGATGTTCTTGAGTTCACACCACATATAACTCTCATTGCACGTTTTTGTGCCCAAAAAACTTTAGCTTGGCTTGTTGAATTACTCCCAAAAATAATCCCATATGACATTATGGAATGAAAATAAGCGTAGTATGCCAGCTTTCTCATTTTTATATCCCCTATGTCTGACACAATTCGCATTGCATATAGAGATTTGTTAAAACACTTCAGCAGTTCTGTGGTGTGCTTCTCATAGTTGAATTTGTTATGAAGCTGTAATCCTAAGAATTTAACACTGTCCACTTCTTATATCTGCTTGTCATGGTATGTTAGACATATACTTGTGGGACACTCCTTGTAAGTTCTGAACTGCATGTAGTGGGTTTTTTCGAAGTTTAGTGGCAAAGAATTGGCTAGGAACTAGTGATTAATGTCAAAAAATATTTTATTAGCCGATCGTTCTAAGACTACACTTGTTTTGTTGTTTAACGTAATATTTGTATCGTCGGCAAACAAAACGAACTTGGCATCTGGTAATGTTACTGATGAAAGGTCATTGATATACAAAAGAAAAAGTAAAGGACCTAATATGGAACCTTGTGGGATCCCACATGTAATTAGATCCCAGTTGGATGACGCGTGACAGCTTAATATCTGTCTCTTTCCTAAGGGACCAAACTGCTGAGATAATCGGTCCCTAGACCAACACACTACTTAAACTAACTTACGCTATGGGCAACACACTACCATTCCGCGCAGTTCTTGACATGGTGTCTCTAACCGTGTCCCACTTTTGAAGGCATACTAAGTATTTGGTATCGTATTTACTTAACGCGTGTATATTATGGAATAATACTCTACGAAAATGCTTCTTAAATAAGCATTATGTTACTTTAGTCGCCAAGTGACATGTATACCCTTCGCTGTTCGCTCATTTTCTGACACACCTCCACAGTTCACACTCACCAGTGCGCACGGATCAAGGAAAGTCAGAGTTATAACACCGCGTTGTGGTGCATGCCTCGACCATAGATACTAATGGTCGAAGAGTGCTTGACACAGATGTGCATGTTTGTGTTGTATGAAAAACTTAGAACTTGTATGAGAATGTTTGTGAAAAAACTATATTAAATCCATTGCTTCCGTATTTTGTTATACACAACCTCATAGTGAAATTCATATGGAAACTCATATAAGTGAAACAAATTTAAAGCACAAACGAATTAATATGCTCCCTGCTGTTGTTTATTTCCACTGAGTGTAGGTCACACACTTGTTCCAGTCATACATCGCGTGCTGTTGTCTGCTGCTTCTGTACGTAAATTAGCGTTCGCGAGATGGAACACGATACAGCTAGTAAAGCAGAACCACAAACAGGACCGTCATTAGTTAAAGTAAAAGACTCTCAGTTAATTGGGATTGTAATTGCGGTCCTCGTCATATTTATTACGTTGGGTAAGTGGAAGTACCTTAATTTAGAACAAATTATGAATATTAGATGCTGTCAGTCGTGTATTAAAATGTTGTGAGCAGAGGAACATAAATTTTGATAAAATACTATACATGTGTGTTTTATCCCATTTAGTGTTATTTGCCATATGGAGAAGGCAAAGGAGTGCCAGGAGAGGCATACTGCTTGTTGGACTGAGTGATTCCGGCAAGACCCTAATATTTTCAAGGCTTTTGCACTCTAAATTCGTGTTAACACATACGTCTATAAAAGAAAATATTGAAGATCTGGTGCTGAACAACGTGAGTAATCTGCCAACATTATTTCATCTTTCCCAGTTGAACTGAAATAGTCTAAGTTAAGTGATTGGTATCGGAAAATAAATTGCATTTAGCTTATAGTCCGAGAGACGAGAAAACACGACAATGACAGAATGGTTAAAAGGTTTTGCAGAGGGATTTTTAGTGATGTTATGCCACTGTATACTAGTCGTGAAGGTAACAATTGATAGTGTGATGAGGGCTATCATACGTAATTGAAATTTAGCGATATTAGTGACCAACACATATGCATTCTACTATTACTCATAAACTTTTGTGGTTTGAATCTCTGCATTAAATGTACACCAAAGATTTAATTTTTTATCCTGTGATAGGCCTGCTGTGCAGAAACATTCATTATCGATATTGCTTTAAAATCCCAGAATACTTGCCAAAAATAAGTATCAAATTATACTTCAATTGCCTTACAAATATTGTGTGTTCAGTTGTACATATGGACAGTTCAGATGCTGTGTACTTGGTATTCCAGAAGGCAAATGCTGGGATGAATCTTGAAAAGGACACAGTTGCTGATTTCCTCCTCAATCTGAATGTGCAATGCCTCCTCAATCACCAATGGTAGCCACAATTTTCCATTCTAGAAGGTATTCCATTCAGTTCAACACTGTCACTTAGTGAACAAAATACGAGAATGTGCAGTCTCAGACCAGTCTTGTGACTGGATTCACAACTTCCAACAGATACATCTCAACTTCTTAATGGAATGAAGTCGTGGGAGTGTTACAAGGTCACAACAGTTCACTACATGTACGTAAATTATCTTAACAAAGTAATATGCTCTGTGAGCCTGTTTGCTGATGATGCTATTGTGTGCGGGAAAGTACCTATTCCAGGAATGTGCTGCAGAATGCAGGAAGATCTCCTAAAGGATGACCCTTGTCGCATATGAATGTCACATATGGGACATAAATGAGCCAAAGATGCATTAATATTCAATTGTGCTGTTGGTGAACAATTATAAAATGTGTAATAGTATCCATCTGGTGTCACCTGGAGTGCAACTGTCGCATGAAACTAGTTTTATGAAAATTAGGTGCCAAGTTGAGATTCGTTGCATGACTTCCAAGGAAATATAACTTATCCACAAAAGAAGTTTCATGTTGTTGTTGCGGTCTTCAGTCCTGAGACTGGTTTGATGCAGCTCTCCATGCTACCCTATACTGTGCAAGCTTCTTCATCTCCCAGTACCTACTGCAACCTACGTCCTTCTGAATCAGTTTAGTGTATTCATCTCTTGGTCTCCCTGTACGATTTTTACCCTCCATGCTTCCCTCCAATACTAAATTGGTGATCCCTTGTTGCCTCAGAACATGTCCTACCAACCGATCCCTTCTTCTAGTCAAGCTGGGCCACAAACTTCTTTTCTCCCCAATCCTATTCAATACCTCCTCATTAGTTATATGATCTACTCATCTAATCTTCGGCATTCTTCTGTAGCACCACATTTCGAAAGCTTCTATTCTCTTCTTGTCCTAACTATTTATCGTCCATGTTTCACTTCCCTACATGGCTACACTCCATACAAATACTTTCAGAAATGACTTCCTAACGCTTTCCTTGCCATTGCCAGTCTACATTTTATATCCTCTCTACTTCGACCATCATCAGTTATTTTGCTCCCCAAATAGCAAAACTCCTTTACTACTTTAAGTGTCTCATTTGCTAATCTAATTTCCTCAGCATCACCCGACTTAATTCGACTACATTCCATTATCCTCGTTTTGCTTTTGTTGATGTTCATCTTATATCTTCCTTTCAAGACGCTGTAGGTTTGCCTTTCCTTAATCTAGCTTCTAAGATAAGTCGTAGGGTCAGTATCACCTCACGTGTTCCAATATTTCTACGGAATCCAAACTGATCTTTCCCGAGGTCGGCTTCTACCAGTTTTTCCATTCGTCTGTAAAGAATTCACGTTAGTATTTTGCAACCGTGAATTATTAAACTGATAGTTTGGTAATTTTCACATCAGTCAGCACCAGCTTTCTTTGGAATTGGAATTATTATATTCTTCTTGATGTCGGAGGGTATTTCGGCTGTCTCATACATCTCGTTCACCAGATGGTAGAGTTTTGTCAGGACTGGCTCTCCCAAGGCCGTCAGTAGTTCTAATGGAATGTTGTCCACTCCCAGGCCCTTGTTTCGGCTCAGGTCTTTCAGTGCTCTGTCAAACTCTTCACGCAGTATTGTATCTCCCATTTCATCTTCATCTACATCCTCTTGCATTTCCATAATATTGTCCTCAAGTACATCGCCCTTGTATAAACCCTCTATATACTCCTTTCAACTTTCTGCTTTCCCTTCTTTGCTTAGAACTGGGTTTCCATTTGCGCTCTTGATATTCATACAAGTGGTTCTCTTTTCTCCAAAGGTCTCTTTAATTTTGCTGTAGGCAGTATCTATCTTACCCCTAGCGAGATAAGCCTCTACATCCTTACATTTGTCCTCTAGCCATACCTGCTTAGCCATTTTGCACTTCCTGTCGATCTCATTTTTGAGATGTTTGTATTCCTTTTTGCCCGCTTCATTTACTGCATTTTTATATTTTCTCCTTTTATCAATTAAATTCAATATTTCTTCTGTTACCCAAGGACTTCTACTAGCCCTCGTCTTTTTACCTGCTTGATCCTCTGCTGCCTTCACTACTTCATCTCTCAAAGCTACCCATTCTTCTTCTACTGTATTTCTTTCCCCCATTCCTGTCAATTGTTCTCTTATGCTCTCCTTGAAGCTCTCTACAACCTCTGGTTTAGTCAGTTTATCCAGGTCCCATCTCCTTAAATTCCCACCTTTTTGCAGTTTCATCAGTTTTAATCTACAGTTCATAACCAATAGATTGTGGTCAGTCCACATCTGCCCCTGGAAATGTCTTACAATTTAAAACTTGGTTCCTAAATCTCTGTCTTACCATTATATAATCTGTCTGAAACCTGTCAGTATTTGCAGGCTTCCTCCATGCATACAACTTTCTTTTGTGATTCTTGAACCAAGTGTTAGCTATGATTAAGTTGTGCTCTGTACAAAATTCTACCAGGCGGCTTCCTATTTCATTTCTTAGCCCCAATCCATATTCACCTACTACGTTTCCTTCTCTCCCCTTTCCTACTACTGAGTTCCAGTCACCCACGACTATTAAATTTTCGTCTCCCTTCACTATCTGAATAATGGCTTTTATTTCATCATACATTTCTTCAATTTCTTCGTCATCTGCAGAGCTAGTTGGCATATAAACTTGTACTACTGTAGTAGGCGTGGGCTTCGTGTCTATCTTGGCCACAATAATGCATTCACTATGCTGTTTGTAGTAGCTTACCCGCACTCCTATTTTGTTATTCATTATTAAACTGACTCCTGCATTACACGTATTTGATTTTGTATTTATAACCCTGTATTCGCCCGACCAAAAGTCTTGTTCCTCCTGCCACCGAACTTCACCAATTCCTACTATATCTAACTTCAACCTATCCATTTCCCTTTTTAAATTTTCTAATCTTCCTGCCCGATTAAGGGATCTGACATTCCACACTCCGATCCGTAGAATGCCAGTTTTCTTTCTCCTGATAACGACATCCTCCTGGGTAGTCCCCGCCTGGAGATGCAAATGGGGGACTATTTTACCTCCAGCATATTTTACCCAAGAGGACACCATCATCATTTAACCATACAGTAAAGCTGCATGCCCTCGGGAAAAATTACGGTTGTATTTTCCCCTTGCTTTCAGCCATTTGCAGTACCAGTATAGCAAGGCCATTTGGTTAGTGTTACAAGGCCAGATTAGTCAATCATCCAGACTGTTGCCCCTGTAACTACTGACAAGGCTGCTGTCCCTCTTCTTCAGGAACCATACGTTTGTCTGGCCTCTCGACAGATACCCCTCCGTTGTGGTTGCACCTACGGTACGGCTATCTGTATCGCTGAGGCACGGAAGCCTCCCCACCAACGGCAAGGTCCATGGTTCTTGGGGGGAGAAGTTTCATATTATTTCATTATATGTTTATCTGGGCAACAAATATTTTATTAATTTTCTGATACATTTTGGCCATTAGCTACCTTCAAAAGGACGTGACATAAATTGATGTAAAGTGTCTCATCAGTGTTGTTGTTACATCTCAAATGCAAAATTTTGAAACTTTGTGCAAGATTTGGCACTTAAACCTCATCATAAGTATATGTAACACATTGCACATAAAACCAGTGTGAACTTACAATTTAAACTAACCACATTGACAAGATACTTTCTATTGATTCATTTCATCTCCCTTTGAAGATGACTAGTGACCAAAACGTATCATGATATAAATAAATAAAATGTTTGTGGTCTAGATAGGCACAGAACTTGAGGACTACTATGACTGATGTAAATAAATTTTGCATTCGTTGGATATATTTCCATGAAAGTTTGCAAAACATTTACTTGATCAGTTCTTATGTATTGGTTATTCATCCAAGACCCTTACAAGGTAGGATTAACAGAGGGTCTGAAGAAGTGGTATGTTTTGTTTATTAAGTGTAGCAGCATTGTGGAAATGCACACCAAACTCAACCTGCAGATACTATAATGCAGTATGTATTACAGTGTGGGTTACTGTTGAAATTTTGAAAATATGCAATCCAAGACCGTGACCATGGTGGAAAAATCAGTGATATTAGAGTTCAAGAAGAGTCTTACTGACAGTTGTTAACATGAACCATTTGTGAATGGATGAAAGAGGGAGTAGAAGATAGTGGTTCTGAGAGTATGCACACTCACTGTTCATATATACTTATTAAAATCTGGCAATATTTACAAAAGGAAACAATTTTTATTGATATTCTGCTTTTTTTTTTTTTTTTTCCTTTGCTAACTGATTTTCAACTTCTCGGGCTGTCATCAGGTGACAGCTGACTGTCACAACCACATTATTTTGATGACAGAAATACTTGTTCACATACAAGTTAATACATTTCAAACTGAGAAATTGGTCACAAACACTGATTAGGCCTACACACAGTAATAAGAAAATGTATTTTTATCATTATAATTATCTAGGTCTTTCATGTGTGTATAAAATAAACTCAGTTTAACAGAGGGGAAAAAACTGAATTTGATCATTTAAAACTAATCTGGAAATATGTGTCATACAAGCATGCCAGTTTATTTACAAAAGTGTGATTTCCTTCCTTTCTTAGTTATACACTCCTGGAAATTGAAATAAGAACACCGTGAATTCATTGTCCCAGGATGGGGAAACTTTATTGACACATTCCTGGGGTCAGATACATCACATGATCACACTGACAGAACCACAGGCACATAGACACAGGCAACAGAGCATGCACAATGTCGGCACTAGTACAGTGTATATCCACCTTTCGCAGCAATGCAGGCTGCTATTCTCCCATGGAGACGATCGTAGAGATGCTGGATGTAGTCCTGTGGAACGGCTTGCCATGCCATTTCCACCTGGCGCCTCAGTTGGACCAGCGTTCGTGCTGGACGTGCAGACCGCGTGAGACGACGCTTCATCCAGTCCCAAACATGCTCAATGGGGGACAGATCCGGAGATCTTGCTGGCCAGGGTAGTTGACTTACACCTTCTAGAGCACGTTGGGTGGCACGGGATACATGCGGACGTGCATTGTCCTGTTGGAACAGCAAGTTCCCTTGCCGGTCTAGGAATGGTAGAACGATGGGTTCGATGACGGTTTGGATGTACCGTGCACTATTCAGTGTCCCCTCGACGATCACCAGTGGTGTACGGCCAGTGTAGGAGATCGCTCCCCACACCATGATGCCGGGTGTTGGCCCTGTGTGCCTCGGTCGTATGCAGTCCTGATTGTGGCGCTCACCTGCACGGCGCCAAACACGCATACGACCATCATTGGCACCAAGGCAGAAGCGACTCTCATCGCTGAAGACGACACGTCTCCATTCGTCCCTCCATTCATGCCTGTCGCGACACCACTGGAGGCGGGCTGCACGATGTTGGGGCGTGAGCGGAAGACGGCCTAACGGTGTGCGGGACCGTAGCCCAGCTTCATGGAGACGGTTGCGAATGGTCCTCGCCGATACCCCAGGAGCAACAGTGTCCCTAATTTGCTGGGAAGTGGCGGTGCGGTCCCCTACGGCACTGCGTAGGATCCTACGGTCTTGGCGTGCATCCGTGCGTCGCTGCGGTCCGGTCCCAGGTCGCTGGGCACGTGCACCTTCCGCCGACCACTGGTGACAACATCGATGTACTGTGGAGACCTCACGCCCCACGTGTTGAGCAATTCGGCGGTACGTCCACCCGGCCTCCCGCATGCCCACTATACGCCCTTGCTCAAAGTCCGTCGACTGCACATACGGTTCACGTCCACGCTGTCGCGGCATGCTAGCAGTGTTAAAGACTGCGATGGAGCTCCGTATGCCACGGCAAACTGGCTGACACTGACGGCGGTGGTGCACAAATGCTGCGCAGCTAGCGCCATTCGACGGCCAACACCGCGGTTCCTGGTGTGTCTGCTGTGCCGTGCGTGTGATCATTGCTTGTACAGCCCTCTCGCAGTGTCCGGAGCAAGTATGGTGGGTCTGACACACCGGTGTCAATGTGTTCTTTTTTCCATTTCCAGGAGTGTATAAAGACCACTGCTTGGTACACCACGTGAATGGTTTTCCATAAGAAAATGCCAACAAATTTTGAATGTGCTTTCTTGTTATCTACAGCTTCTCTAATATCCAAAAGACTTGAAAGGCCACAGCTCTTTAACTTGAAATTTATTTTCTGTTTTCAAGCATTCTATGTATTATTGATGTCACAGTTAATACTAAGTAAATGATAAACAATACAGCACAGTAATAAAGATAATGTTTAAAGCTTACACATGCACATACAGAGAGTATAAGTTAAATTTTAGTGTCTTATTTTGCACAATCTATGTATTCCTCTATGGTATAAAATTCGTTCTTTTAAGCCACTTTACAGAACATTACTGAGCCAAGAGGAATGCTTGATACGAATCGTATTTGGCCACCAACGTAATGTTAATGGCCCCTGTAACGTCACTTTTTGGTACATATATTCACAGTTTTGTTGTTAGTTGCCAAAGCCCAATGAATTAGATACAAAAAACCTTGTTATGGTGACAGATTGATCTGTAGCCTAACTTGTTCGAAAAAATTACCGATAACATCGCGTTAAAGTCGCTATATTGTTTACAACGTTGGTTGCATGTTTCCTATGTTACTGGTCAGACCCGATGTCTCTTATAGAACATTCCTCTAATCCAGATTCCTGAAGGTTGTGAAGGAGATACACAGTGCATTGAACAATATAATTCGCTGGTATGCACAGTTAGCAGAAGTCTTACTTAGTGTGGAAAAGACCTAGTCAGTCTTGCACGTATTATAATGAAACAACTTCCTTAATTTGTGACTCTCATTGTTTTCTTTTGTGTATAGTCGGCCACTCAGTATAAATAATATGGGGCCTGTAATGACACTGAGTTTCTTGAATAGTGGCCTTCATGCTATCTGCTATACATCCGACTGCCTTTCTATGACACTTAAATCTCTTTTTGCCCTGTAGGAACTGCCCCCAAGGAGTATGTAGTATGTTATGTTGCTATGACAGAATGTGTAATAGGAGCTAAGCACCATGTTTTCACTTTCACATACTCTAAATTTGCATAGCAAATATATGACTCTATAACACACACAGTGATTTCATGTTAATTTAGAATGCAAGTATACACCCAGCAGTTTAACAGACACAAATCAGTATTAGAATAATACAAACTAAAGATTATTTTTTCACTTTTATTCTGATTCGTGGCTAATTCTTTATCTTTAAATCAAGTACTGGAAATTCTGAGATTGGTTTTTCTTTATTAATGTAGTTCTTCTGTCATTTACAGTTGCATTGAATGTGTAAGGATTTAATTGCAGATTTTATGGCATTATACTAGAAAGGTTGTTTGCATAGAATAGACCTGCGGTAATTCCTTGCCTGTCATAATACTTGAGTAAAAGGAGTATTTTGCCCAGTCTTGCTTTTACATTGACGATGTGGCTATTATTGGGATACCTGTCAGTTTCAGCTCATTTCAAAACCTTTCCCTCAACTTTTTCGGCTTAGTTAATTATGGTCTTCTTTTAGGGTTTGGCCTCCGCTTTTCTAAATTTCACAGGAATGTGGGCCTTTGAGGAACGACACCTGACATGGTGCATAATGTAGCCACCGAGCACTCATTATTGTAGCGTGATGACAGTGCAGGGACCAGAATGCTGATTCCTGAGCTGTGACCACCTCACCTGAGCTGAGAGTAAATGCTTGTCCAATCTGGGACACGGGGACTTCGAGCAATGGCTACTAGCCATGTAGCCTTTGCCACAGCATGGTGACATTGATGGGGAGAGCGTCAAATTGGAGTGAGTGGCATCAGAATGGATGACTTGCAATGAAAAGGACCTAACTCACCCATACCTGAGGTCATGCCAAGATGGCCATCTCAACAGATATAAAACAAGATTTTAACGCAGAGGCTTACAATCCCATTGCATTGCCTTCTTTTGCCACACCATCTACATCTACATCAATACCCTGAGAACTATCATGAAGTACATGGCTGAGAGTACATCAGATTCTATCATTATTAGAGTTTCTTCCCCTTCCATTCACGAGGACGAGAAGAATGATTATTTGAATGTCTCTTTGTGTGCTGCAATTATTCTAATCTCGTCCTCGTGAACAATATGTGGGGTTTGTAGTCTATTCCTAGAGCCATCATTTAAATCTGGTTTTTGAAAGTTTGTTAGTAGACTTTCTTGGGATAGCTTATGTGTATCTTCAAGAATTTGCCCATTCACTTTTTTGAGCATCACTGTAAAACTCTGACTATTCATGCTGCTCTTCTCTCTATACATTTGCTATCTGCTGTTAGCCCCATTTCGTACGAGTCTCACACACTTGAGCAATGTGTAGAATGATTTGCATGAGTGATTTGTAAGCAATCTCCATTGTAGACTGATTGCACTTCCCCAGTATTCTACCAATAAACTGAAGTTTAGCACCTGCTTTACTCATAACAGAGCCTATGTGAACATTCCATTTCATATCCCTGCAAAGTGTTACACCCAGTTATTTGTATGAGTTAACCAACTCACGCTGTGATTCACTGATATTATAATTGTAGGATACTATTCTTTTTCATTTTGTGAAGTGCACAGTTTTACATTTCTGAACATTTAAAGCAAGTTGACAGTTTTTGCATCAGTTTGAAATTGTATCAAGATCTGATTGAATATTTATGCAGCTCCTTTCAGACATCACTTCATTGTAGGTAATTGCATCATCTGAGAAAAAAAAAACAACTGGTTACTATTAATATTGTCCACAAGGTAATTAATATACAACTTGAGCAGCAAGGGTCCCAACACACTTCCCTTGGCACACCTGAAGTTACTTCTACATCAGATGACAACTTCCATCCAAGATAACATGCTGCATCCTCCCTGCCAAAAAGTCCATAATCCATTCACAAGTTGCAGTTGATTCTGCGGTGATAAAAGTTTTGACAATGAACATAGAGGTATTACTGAGTCAAATGCTCTTCAGAAATTAAGAAATAGGCGTACTGCGCCTACCTGACTACCCTGATCCAAAGCTTTCAGTGTTGGATGTTGGGTTTCACATGATTGATGTTTTTGGAATCCATGCAGGTTGGCATGGGGGAGGTCATTCTGTTTGATCTCAGAATATGGTCTAAGATTCTACAACAAATCAGTGTCAAAGGTATTGGATGATAGATCACTTATACTACCCTTCTTGTAGATGGGTGTTACCTGTGCTTTCTTCAAGCAACTGGGCATGGTCTTTCATTCAAGGGATCTATGATAGAATACAGTTAGAAGAGGGTCTAACTGAGGAGCAAATTCAATATAGAATCTGATACTCATTCCGCCAGGCCCTGCGGCTTTGTTCACTAATACTTCTGGGTTTCCTACAGCACACACAGTCAGCTATCTGGGTAGCAGCCGCTGATGTGTAGTGCACACGTGACCCATTTAGGAGCACCCTACAGTTCTCAGTCCTATGGCACAAGTCCAGGAAGTCACAGCCTAGCTTGTCACAGAGTTTTCAAAGTTTGTGTTTCAGTCCTCCTATTTGATTCAGAACTGAAGGGCCATGATAAGTTCTGGGGACAATACTGCAAATTGTGAACTTCGTTGAAACTCTGTGCGCAGGACTGGTCATCTCAACCTTCTCTTCCAGTCATTGGAATGATCCAAATATGACCTTGGAGCCCGGACAACATGCATCATTTGTTCCAATGTGTGCCACAGTCTGCAGTTGTTTACACCCTGTTCCCTCAGTGGCTTCCAGAATAGTCGCTTCAGCTTGTTGAATGAAACCCTAGGCATACGCACTGAGCACATCCATGTCCTTTCTTGTCCCTTGCTGCCATTTTCCTAAGGGTTACCATCATTCAACATACGGTTGAACTGCTGATGATTAATAGAAGCCTACCCTTTTGCGTTTGTCTCCTTTTGAAGCCAGACTAAACAGTTTTCCTCAAGACAGGTGAAGTGAGTCCCACAGCATCAATTTCAGTGAAAGACAGCATCTCTAACTTACTGGTTAAGGGGTCGGTGAAACACACTCAGTGCTCTCTTGTCCACCCGTTGAATGTGTACATGACACCTAGATCTGCCATTGAAATACCACTCACAGTCAAGTGGACGGTTAATGACAGATCCCATACTGTCTGCGGAGGAGACTGGATCCACAGGAGAGGATAGTACTTGAGGTACCTTTGGTACTGGTACCACAGGTTCAAGACACTCTGGAGGTTTTCTAACACAGTGATTTGCAGCAGGTACCAACCATTTGACAGTAGTCAGGGCAATTTCCAGCTGCGTATGAATGTCAGCCAACTCATCCTGCGTTAGAGAACAGCATTCACAGTGGGGCTGCACTTTGGCTAGTGCAGTGTATTACAGAACAGTAAACAAATAACTTTAAACTAAGCCTCCTGATCATCTTTTGTGTCTGTTGAGCTAAGAAAATAGTATTTCTCTGTAAGAACTGAAGCAAATACCCAAAATGAGGTTTCTATCAAGGCAACAGAAAACCTTTGTTAAAAATTACTAATTTCCTAAATATTTTTGAGGTTAATTTTAGCTGTAACCAAACTCAAAAATGGAGTTAATCTATGGGAAAGGTATATAATATAGACTCCTCTTTAAGGGAAAACTAGATGTAACACACTATGTTAGTAATACCAGCTACAGTAACTACATCACAAACATTGATTTGCTACAAATTAGATTATGCACAGGACAAGTAACTTCTGAAATTCAAAAAAATGTACATTTATTTGCATTGGCATGCAATGAAATTTGGGTTGATCTATTCTTTGGCAGTAACAGCGAATCACAAATGCTGATTTGCTATGAAATAAGTTATCCAAAAACACGCATACCTGTAACTAAAAAAAAGGGTCCAAAAATTCTAAAAAGTAACTCATTTATCAAATAATTATGCAATGAAATTGTAGAATGATTGCTTTAAATAAGGGTAGGCCTATTGTTCTCTAAAAAACATAGGGTGAAAAGCAAGGCAAAATGTTGGTGTACAATGTGACCAGTTCTTGGTATGCTCCAAAATTGACGGAAGCCTTTTGCAATGACAAAACCACTTTTTTTCATTGATGATTCTAAGAATGGCTTTGGAGTAGTCACTGCAATAATGGATCTCCGTTGATCAAAATTTTGAATGCTAACCAATCACAGAGAGACTTCAGGCTCGTGAAAGGCTGTGGGATACAAGACATCATCTTCCATCAGGACCCTATGCTACAAGTAGTGAACTGCACACTAACCAAGAATGGCACCGAGTACATTTCATACATCACATTTAGAGGAGACCTAAGGATAATAGGGTGGACACAGGAGCTGTCATACTAGTCTTCAGTGTAAATGTTTTACCTGAGAAAGTTAAAATCGTGGTTTATAGGTGTGATGTCATACCCTATTTTCTGTTTCCTATGAGATGTTTTCGGTGTGATCAAGATGCTAAGAGAAAGTTGAACAACTCCACCCAATCAGTACAACGTCACGCTTCGCAAACATTGTGTCAAAATCCACCCTTAGCCCAATGGCATGGTCCCAAACAGCTGCTACTGGCTCTGGCCACATCTTGGTGCATATTTTTTCAGTCGGAGGAAGGAGACATCCGTTGTCTCAATACACAAACCAATGGCACTGGTGGTAACCACTCCATCAGCACACCTGTAGATGCCTCGTGCTCCTTTGCTATTAGCAGGGAAGAGGACACTTGTCAAAGAACTGATCAGCAGTCTGACACCAACCAGTAACTGAAAGGTCGTAGAAAAGACCAGTCCTCTTCTGTCTCAGAAGTCAAGACAGGAAAATTCTTGCAGAAACTGAAACCTAATAGGCACAAGAAGGAGAAATTGAATAGAAAACTGATATCTGTTGCTTCAGTCGATCTGGTCCCATCTCCCTCATGAGATTGAGCCTACAAATACTGGCAAAGAATCACACATTCAGGCGAAGCATGACTCAATAGCAAACTAATTCGTACTCCCATTTCCCCTGTACCACTTTCTCAGATCCAAATGAGATGTTCCTTCAATGAAATTTGTGGAATTGTAACAGCTACCATTGACAATTGGCTGAACTCTGTCAATTAATTGCTACTTACTCCACAGTTGATGTGGCACTCCAGAAGACAAAATTTTTAGAAATTCAACTCTGTGCTGTTAAAAATTACAACCCCGTCTGTAAAATTCACATTAGCACTGAGTTGGCATCTGGAGGATACTCTCTCCTCTATGTCCTGACATTTTCACTGAGCAGGTGTCACTAAACACTGAATTACAAGTTATGTCCACCTGTCAGGTAGGGTAACAGTAAGTAATATCTATCTATCTATCTATCTCCCCACCACCACCATCACAATCCCCCCAGATAAATCTATACCATATCACGAGCTGGTGGACAGTCTTCTGTGTGGCAACAATAACATGTAGCTAGGTTGAAGTAATACAAAATTTATTTCAGAACACAGTCTGTTTGCTTATTACTATAGCTGTAACACATTTCAGTATGGCCCATGTAAAATACTCAGCCATATACAGGATGATTCAAAAGTCATTTTTCGTAGGATAAAGTCTACACTGGTGATTCAGTAATCTTGGACACAGGACACAGTCATATTCAGGGATATGACAGGAACAGTCATTTGAAAAAAAAAAATAATAATAATAATAATAATAAAAAATAAATAAATAAAAAATAATAAAAAAATAGTAATAATATAGTAAATGTGAGCTCTAAAATGCATACCTTACGACCTATGAACACCTGCTCAGTAGAAGAGACATTTGACTGTTGCTGCCTGTCAGACATTTATATCACTGGCCAAGTGATCCAAAATTTTAGTTGCAGCATTGTGAATCCCTTTTCATGCTAAAGACAACCTTTATGTGGGGTAATGAATGTCATTGTTCCATCTGGTATTGTACTTATGTACATCATTGTTCCTTTAAAACTGCAGTTTATTATTTACAACAAACTTCATGAGGGCATAAATATACTGTGAACCAGTACTCAGAATGTCCAAGTCCATAAACAGATGTCTACAAGATGACTGTGGGTGAGCACGACTTATCATTCTTACAGAATGTTTTTCAGTAATGAAGACTTTCTTTTTTGTAGATGAGTTACTCTACAACGTTATTCCTTATGACATTATTGAATGAAAATATGCAAAATATGTCAGATTACTGATTTCTCTCTCCCCCAAAATTTACAATGATTCTAAGTGCAAATGTGGTAGAATTAGGTTGTTTTAGATGTGCTTTCTCCAGTTTAAATTCTCATCAATGTGAGCACCTAAAATTTTTGAAGTTTCCTTGGTGTAGTACCCTTAGATGTGCAGAACAGAATATGTTGTGTTTTTTTAAAATTGAGTCAGGCCGTTTACAGAAAACTAGACAATGACACTGTTAAGAACATTGTTTACCATTTCTTGTGTTACTGAATATATGCCTGGATTGATTACAATACTACTGTCACCTGCAAAAAGAACTAATTTTACTTGTTTCATAGTAGAAAGAAGGTCATTTACATGTACGAGGAAGAATGACAGACCTAAGATTGAGCTTTGAGGAACTACACATGTGATTTCTCTCCAGTCAGAGGAATTTCTTGTGATTACATTGGTTGAATTACCAAGTACAACTTTCTGCAATCTTTTGATTAGGTACGACATTATCTATTAGTTAGCTATACCATCAATACCATAAAAGCTCTTTTTATTTAGAAGGGGCTATTATGGTTCACAGAATCAAATGCCTTAGATAGTTCACAGAAAGTACCAACTGGTACTATTTTGTTACTTAATGCTTGTAAAATTTCGGAATTGAATGTGTAAATGGTTTCTCAGTACAGTAACTCTTCTGAAATCAAAACTGTGGATGTTACTGAGGATATTGTTGTTGTTTGGATGGGATGCTGTTGTAGAATACATAACCTTATCAAAAATTTTGGAAAATGATGTCAGTAGTGAAACAGGTAATTCATTATTGATGTCTCTTTTATCGCCGTTCTTATGGGGGGGGGGGGGGGTTAGGGGGTTAACAATGGCATATTTCAATGTGTCTGGAAAAATTCCTTGTGCAAGTTATGCATTACATATTTCAGATAAAACAGAGCTTATTATGTGGGTATAAATTTTTAGTACTTTATTGGAAACACCATCAAATATATATGAGCTTTGATTTGTGAAGGAATAAATAATTTTCTTATTTTCAAAGGGAGAAGTTGGTGATACATTCATACAATAGGATTTTGTATCAGTTGCGTTTTTCAACGTAGTGCTGTGCTTTTTCTCGTGAATTTTCTAATATATTTAAGGAATGATTGTTGTTGTTGTCTTCAGTCCTGAGACTGATTTGATGCAGCTCTCCATGCTACTCTATCCTGTGCAAGCTTCTTCATCTCCCAGTACCTACTGCAACCTACCTCCTTCTGAATCTGCTTAGTGTATTCATCTCTTGGTCTCCCTCTACGATTTTTACCCTCCACGCTGCCCTCCAATGCTAAATTTGTGATCCCTTGATGCCTCAAAACATGTCCTACCAACCGATCCCTTCTTCTAGTCAAGTTGTGCCACAAACTTCTCTTCTCCCCAATCCTATTCAATACCTCCTCATTAGTTACGTGATCTACCCACCTTATCTTCAGCATTCTTCTGTAGCACCACATTTCGAAAGCTTCTATTGTCTTCTTATCCAAACTAGTTATCGTCCATGTCTCACTTCCATACATGGCTACACTCCATACAAATACTTTCAGAAACGACTTCCTGACATCTAAATCTATACTCGATGTTAACAAATTTCTCTTCTTCAGAAACAATTTCCTTGCCATTGCCAGTCTACATTTTATATCCTCTCTACTTCGACCATCATCGGTTATTTTACTCCCTAAATAGCAAAACTCCTTTACTACTTTAAGTGTCTCATTTCCTAATCTAATCCCCTCAGCATCACCCGATTTAATCTGACTACATTCCATTATCCTCGTTTTGCTTTTGTTGATGTTCATCTTATATCCTCCTTTCAAGACACTGTCCATTCCGTTCAACTGCTCTTCCAAGTCCTTTGCTGTCTCTGACAGAATTACAATGTCATCGGCGAACCTCAAAGTTTTTACTTCTTTTCCATGAATTTTAATACCTACTCCGAATTTTTCTTTTGTTTCCTTTACTGCTTGCTCAATATACAGATTGAATAACATTGGGGAGAGGCTACAACCCTGTCTCACTCCTTTCCCAATCACTGCTTCCCTTTCATGTCCCTCGACTCTTATAACTGCCATCTGGTTTCTGTACAAATTGTAAATAGCCTTTCGCTCCCTGTATTTTACCCCTGCCACCTTCAGAATTTGAAAGAGAGTATTCCAGTCAACATTGTCAAAAGCTTTCTCTAAGTCTACAAATGCTAGAAACGTAGGTTTGCCTTTTCTTAATCTTTCTTCTAAGATAAGTCGTAAGGTTAGTATTGCCTCACGTGTTCCAACATTTCTACGGAATCCAAACTGATCTTCCCCGAGGTCGGCTTCTACCAGTTTTTCCATTCGTCTGTAAAGAATTCGCGTTAGTATTTTGCAGCTGTGACTTATTAAACTGATAGTTCGGTAATTTTCACATGTGTCAACACCTGCTTTCTTTGGGATTGGAATTATTATATTCTTCTTAAAGTCTGAGGGTATTTCGCCTGTCTCATACATCTTGCTCACCAGATGGTAGAGTTTTGTCATGACTGGCTCTCCCAAGGCCATCAGTGGTTCTAATGGAATGTTGTCTACTCCCGGGGCCTTGTTTCGACTCAGGTCTTTCAGTGCTCTGTCAAACTCTTCACGCAGTATCTTATCTCCCATTTCGTCTTCATCTACATCCTCTTCCATTTCCATAATATTGTCCTCAAGTACATCGCCCTTGTATAAACCATCTATATACTCCTTCCACCTTTCTGCCTTCCCTTCTTTGCTTACAACTGGGTTGCCATCTGAGCTCTTGATATTCATACAAGTGGTTCCCTTCTCTCCAAAGGTCTGTTTAATTTTCCTGTAGGCAGTATCTATCTTACCCCTAGTGAGATAAGCCTCTACAGCCTTACATTTGTCTTCTAGCCATCCCTGCTTAGCCATTTTGCACTTCCTGTCGATTTCATTTTTGAGACGTTTGTATTCCTTTTTGCCTGCTTCATTTACTGCATTTTTATATTTTCTCCTTTCATCAATTAAATTCAATATTTCTTCTGTTACCCAAGGATTTCTATTAGCCCTCGTCTTTTTACCTACTTGATCATCTGCTGCCTTCACCACTTCATCCCTCAGAGCTACCCATTCTTCTTCTACTGTATTTCTTTCCCCTATTCCTGTCAATTGTTCCCTTATGCTCTCCCTGAAACTCTCTACAACCTCTGGTTCTTTCAGTTTATCCAGGTCCCATCTCCTTAAATTCCCACCTTTTTGCAGTTTCTTCAGTTTCAATCTGCAGTTCATAACCAATAGATTGTGGTCAGAGTCCACATCTGCCCCCGGAAATGTCTTACAATTTAAAACCTGGTTCCTGAATCTCTGTCTTACCATTATATAATCTATCTGATACCTTTTAGTATCTCCAGGGTTCTTCCATGTATACAACCTTCTTTCATGATTCTTGAACCAAGTGTTAGCTATGATTAAGTTATGCTCTGTGCAAAATTCTACAAGGCGGCTTCCTCTTTCATTCCTTGCCCCCAATCCACATTCACCTACTATGTTTCCTTCTCTCCATTTTCCTACTGTCGAATTCCAGTCACCCATGACTATTAAATTTTCGTCTCCCTTCACTACCTGAATAATTTCTTTTATCTCGTCATACATTGCATCTATTTCTTCATCATCTGCAGAGCTAGTTGGCATATAAACTTGTACTACTGTAGTAGGCATGGGCTTTGTGTCTATCTTGGCCACAATAATGCGTTCACTATGCTGTTTGTAGTAGCTAACCCGCACTCCTATTTTTTTATTCATTATTAAACCTACTCCTGCATTACCCCTATTTGATTTTGTGTTTATAACCCTGTAATCACCTGACCAAAAGTCTTGTTCCTCCTGCCACCGAACTTCACTAATTCCCACTATATCTAACTTTAACCTATCCATTTCCCTTTTCAAATTTTCTAACCTACCTGCCCGATTAAGTGATCTGACATTCCACGCTCCGATCCGTAGAACGCCAGTTTTCTTTCTGCTGATAACGACGTCCTCTTGAGTAGTCCCCGCCCGGAGATCCGAATGGGGGAATGATTATTAAATGCCTTTGCTACCTGTGGCTCATCATTTATAGCCTTCCCATGTAAGTCAATAGTGATGTTTTCCTGTTCTTCAGCCAGTTGTCCTGTCTCTTGTTTCACTATATTCCATATAACCTTAAGTCTGTTGTCTGATTTACTGGTTTGTGACATGATGTGTGTGTTTCTTGATTTTAATGACTTTTCTTAGTAATTTTAGTAGTTTTTGTAGTGTGCAATTGCTGCATAATCTCTACTTGTTCTTGCCAACAGATACAGTTCCATTTTCCTTTCACATGATAATTCAATCCATCTTGTGATCCATGGTTTTTTACATGGCTGATTGATGTCTTGGTTAGTTACGTGGAAGCTATTTTCGAAATAAAAGATATGAATTTATCATGGAATAGTTAAAACTCTACATCAGCATTTGTATCGTTATTAACTTCATACCAAGTTATTTCTTGTAAACTATTTTTCAAAAACATTTGTATGTTGTGATTCATTATTCTGACTGATTTCCACTGAGAAGTATCTATACTGTAAGGCACTATCTCATTTACTCTAACTGTGCATCATGATCAGAGGTAGCATTTGTTACTTGATATACAGTTGCTTCTTTCC
The DNA here is from genome assembly GCF_023898315.1 of Schistocerca nitens. Taxonomy (NCBI): domain Eukaryota; kingdom Metazoa; phylum Arthropoda; class Insecta; order Orthoptera; family Acrididae; genus Schistocerca; species Schistocerca nitens. The sequence goes on along the minus strand of NC_064617.1, from coordinate 701,727,401 downwards.
TTGGAGGTACATCAGAGAAAACATCTGTGAGAGCATACACCCAATTGTTCAACTGTGGACTAAACTCCACATATTTGCAGCTACCCACTGCCAACAGCAGTTCTGGGCACCACCCTCGTGGGCGACAATCTGTACTGATGCTGCGGTCATTCTCGAATGTTTCATGGTATGCAGTAACAATCACTCTAATTTACTAACCCAGAAATGCATGGTAAATTTAAACTACTTACCCCCTCCATGCTGAAAGCTTTTCCATTTAGTGAATGGGAGTTCTACAGTGCTTGTTCAGTGTCAAGAGACAGTCCCTGGACTTGATAAGTCTACAATCAGATGCTTAAACACCATACCAATGACAGCATTAAACGCATCATCAGGTTTTGTAGAATTATTTGGCAGCAAGGGGAGTTTACTTCTTATTGGTGGGAGGATATTATTATTTCTGTTCTGAAACCAGAGAAATTTTGACTAATTGCTGACCAGTCTCTCCAACAATGTACTGTGTAAATTATTTGAAAGAAGCTGCCTGGAAGTCAGAGGATGTTAATCACAATTTCAAAGTGGGGTTTTGGGCAGACTGGTCCACCACAGACCAATTTATTGACCTCAAATTTGCAGTGCACAAAGCTTTCACACATTGTCAACACCTGATTGCTGTGTTCTTTGACCTGCAGAGCACCATCAAATCCTGTCTATACTGCAAGACTGGGGCTTCCGGAGCCACTTAACCACTTTTATTCTGAATTTTCTGTTCTGGATACAGATAGGTTCAACCCTGAGCAGGCAATATGTACAGGAAATAGGGGTCTCTGAGGGATCAGTTCTGAACATAATTCTCTTGGCGATCGCAGTCCTTGGTACTGTAATCGTAGTGGTCCCCATGGCCTCACTAAACATAACTCCCCCTGCGTATTGTGGAGTGTGGGACTGCAGCTGGTTCATGAATTGTAAAATTAATATTCCAACAGCTGTTATTTGTATGGCTTTTTATTTAGGCTACCAGTTGCAACTCGCCAATAGTCACCTTCAGACCCTGTGGCATGAATAACAAAAAGCATCCAGTTGTAAGTTATATAACAGGGAGCCAATACTTGCACATTGTTTCTGTAGAAGACTTCATAAGCCATCTGTGCTATTGACACACATTAACACATGGTTATCTGACTGTGTACTAGCGCCCATGGACATTTTGCTCTTGTCATTTCCTGATTACGTGGAAGTCTTGATTGCTTGCCTTCCATGCAGATGGTGCACAATTCCGGTGTCTTCATATCTTCAATTTTCATTCCCTCCACATATTTCGGAAGCACCTTCAGATGTGTAATTAAAGGGTCCTAATCTTTGATGCCAGATTTGCAGTGTCTCAGTAAGAAATTCTGTGCAGGGGTCTGTGGTGAATTTCAAAGTGTACATTTTTGTCTCATTTTTCTTTGCAGTGGAACTATCTTTTCAGTGGACTGTTGCCTTTGAAATGGATCCAGTTTTTGCAACATTAATCACTACTGGTCTGTCAAACATTTGCATTTTATCAGTGTCGTTTTACATCATTCACAAAGTGTTCACTCACACCACAGTCCCAGTACCATGAAAATGATACATTGAATGCACCAATTGAAAAACTACATGCATCCAAACTCACTGAAACCCCCTTGAGATTCACAATTTACTGAATTTACAGAGCCTTTCTTGTTTTTGCTTACTTTTGTGCCCATATTCATGACAGGTAAGTTATTTAAAACTAAACTGTTTCCCTCCACCTGAACTGTGCTTCTCACTTTCGCTGACATTTGCAAATTTGTTTTTTCCTATGAGTTTTTCCCACAACTGAAACTCTGTCTGTATGTAATAAACACTGTAGTCTGTCCCAAGTGTACTGGAGGTTTCTTCTTAGAATCTGCATGTTTACAATACTTTTGTGACCTATGAGCCTGTAGTGGATCAGTGCGTGGAGTGCGGAAACCCATCACAGGAAACAGCATTCACACTAACTTTCGAGCGTTAGCTCTTTTTCTAGCATTAGCAAACATTCTCGCACGCAACCACACAGACACTTAAATGCACTTTGGGTGTCTTTGTGTGTGAGTGTTTCAGATGTTGTTATGTGTTTGTGTGCTCCGTGCATTGATCCACTGTAGGTGACTGGTTGCGTTTCCTTTATTTTATATATTGCTCCATCCAGGAATTTCCGTTATTGTTAACTTCAGATTTTCTGTAGACAGTTCCTTGATTGCAGGTACAATGGTGTTGTATCCTCATTGTGGCATTGTTAATAAAAGATGGCACACAGCATAACTTTCTTAAACTGTCGCACCTATCGACTAAAGATCACGTATAATCTTGTCAAATTCTAAGAAGCGCTCACTCAGTGTACTTTTTACTGGACTGAATTTCAATTGTAGTAACTGCTTACATAGAAGTAACTGACTGGTGATGTTTTTTCTTTCAAATGTGTCACATTAGTTTTTCTACTTTTAAAATGCACTGTCACAGTATTTTACGTATTCCAAATGTTTTGTGAGTTGTTTGTCATTCTCAGTTTATTCCTTTGCCATGTCACTGTCCAGAAACTTTACTCTTGTTCTTTGTGTTTTTCTGCAGTGACAACCAACAAATCTAATTTTGTGTAGTGTTCCTCACATTTGAAATTCTAAGTTTCCATAATTGTTTCCATCGAAAAGTGGAAATACGTATTTTCTTTCACATTCTTCTGACCGCTGTTGTTCGAATCTGAAAGTTTCTTCCATTTTATACTGTTTTGTAGCATTGCCCCTATGCATTTGAAATGAAGTGCAGGATTCAGAAATTTACCTGTATATGACCATTATTTTGCATTTATCCATTTTTAAAGATAGCTGTCATTCCGTATATAAAGTAGAATTACTGTAGAGGTTATTATCTATGTTCATACAATAATTCAATTGTGATGTTTCCCTGTAGACGACATAACCATCAGTGAATGTTCGTAGTATGCTGCTAATCCTGACTGATAAAGTGTTGGTGTGTGTTGAATATAGTAGTGTTCCTATATGCTTCTTGTAGGCATTCTGGATGTTAAGTTTATTTCTGTTGAACATTTGTTGTCTAGGATAATATTTTAGATTCTATTAGTCTAGCATTCTTCCAATTAATTGCTTACTTCAGAAGAACCGTTGTGTAATTTTATCTTGATTAGCATTCAGCAGTGTAGAACAGTGTTGTACATCTTTTAGAAATCAGGAAAAACAGAATGTAACAAACATTTTCCATCCAGCACCTGAAGTGGGCGCCTAGATCCATGAATATCATTTTGAATCCTTAAAAAGCAATGTTATTATGACTAAGTGTGGTATTTATTTACACACTGCTTTATAAAGAAAATAAAGAAATATTTGGTTTGTAAAGTAATAGGTGTCAGTTACACATTTCACCATATTTTTATGTTATTCTTTGCTTCACTTCAGTGTATAATTTTATTTAATATTGTCCTTAATGAAATTAAAACATTCAACTTTCAATAATATTTTATTTGTACTTGAAGATTTAATAAAAATGTATTATGGTGGAAAACTTTTTATGGAGCTGCAGTGGGGGTACAATGTAGTCAGCAAGGACAATGTAGCTGTGTAGCTATATGTGTGTTTGTGTGTGTTCTCTCAGTTAGTTCTGGAGGAGGACGTCTTCCAAATGCTAAACAACATTTTCAGTCTTGCATGTGGTCTTGCCGAATATTCTGATACCTAAGCTATACAGTAAAATTATTTTAAAATGTTGCTGTGATTGATTAGTTTTCAGAAATAAGCAAATATTTATTATGTCGCCTTTGTTTTGCAGAGCTCTCTAAGAATTGTTGATATTCCTGGACATGAAAGACTCAGGGCAAAATTCTTTGAACAGTATAAGCCAATAGCAAGGGGAATTGTGTTTGTCATTGATTCTGTGGCATTCCAGAAAGACATTAGAGATGTTGCTGAGTAAGTAATAACACACATTCATATTATACTGCGGTAGCTTTGATGCTGCCTTTAAATATTAACTACATATTGACACGTAATTGCACATTTTTCCTGTTGAAAGTGAATGCTGATTAATTTTTCAGTTTTTTTTTTTTTCCTCCAGTATTTACTTGTTATCATTTCACTGGCCATATTTTTTATGGGAGTTGTTCCTGCTTATAATAGGCATTTCATTGAACTACTAATGTACTTATACTTGCAATGTGTGTAATGAAACTTTATTGAATATTAATCAACATAATAATATTACAATGTTGTGGAGTGTACCAGAGAGTTCTGTTGGCCAATTGGACAGCTATATGCAACATTTATGTAATTGGCAGCAAAGGAAATAGTGCTATTGCTTAGTCATACATTCTCAGGGTTGCATACATTCTGTCATCTCACTGAGGTGTGATGGAGGTATGCCTCTGTGAACATGTACTGTAACGTGTCTATGGAAGTAGATGCTGCTTAATGAAGATCACTAACGCATGCTAGGGCAGTGATGTTCAAACCTATAATAGCCAATTAGAATGCTGGTTGCAGAAGAAATTTTCAGCACCAGTACAAGGCAAACCAGAAGTTGTGCATTAACCCTCAAACTTCTTCACAGTGTCACATGAAGTAAGGGTATCTAACACTGGCAATGATGATCCATCTGTCAGATCAGGACATTAACTTTATTATCTTCCTTGGTGTTATTTGAGAGCTGTGGGTCATGTTGTGGTATCGTGTCTCATTGTCTCCCTTCTGTTGTCACCACTACTGCCAGCACAAAAATCAACACTAAAATTCCACATGACCACATCAGAGGCACCTAGATTCAGCACTTACCATGCAACATTCCCAGATAATGAAAGGAAAGTGCCAGTCCAAGTATAGAAAGGAATGATTTATAATTAGGCAGTTGAATCTACTACATGGGATCTTCTAGCCAACAGTGGCATGTGGCTTGAACTTAAGTTAGATATTGATGTGGGAGAGTACTTGTTGAATATTCTGTCAGGTACGGTGTTTAACAGGACAAGATCAGGGTGTTGTATCACAATGATCACAGATATCATTCATGTACTTATTTTAGAATGTATTGCAAAATAATTTATAAACATTTATGTTGAAGTACTTTTAGTTGTATTCTGCTTACATCTGAAAACTATCAGGCAACCTTTTACAACAGAATACTGATGGTTTTTCAGTCACTGCATATTTATTGAACTCAACTGATGAATGCAAGTAGCAGTTGTGAATGCTTAAGAAATGTCAAGAAAATATCGAAGAGCTACAACAAGAGAGAAGTCACTTATTTTGATACCTCTCTATCATTTTTGGATAACAATTTTTAGTTTTTAGATCAGCCAGAGGAGAAATTTTCACTATGCAGCAGCTTGGCTTTTGGCACTTTATTCAAAAATATTTCATCATTCTTTTGTGTCCTCGTGAAAGTATGACACCTTCTGCTTTTGACACCCTTTCCATTATTTCTTCTTCTTCTTCTTCCTCCTCCTCCTCCTCCTCCTCCTCTTCTTCTTCATACTTTAATGTATAACTTTTTATTCTCTAAAGTAGATCCACATGAATTCCTGAACTAATTTAATCTGAGAACTGAAGCATATGATGATTGTTTCATGAAATTTATTTTGGCAACCATAAGACACTTTTATGTTGATTCAGATAATTTTGACCACAGCAAAAATTTAAAAAAGAAAGCCAAGGGCTAGCCATGCACATTTTAAAAAAATGCCAGCTCTGCATTTTGATTGGCACCTTCCATTTAAGAAGAATGCAGTGTACCAAAGCACAATCTGTTTGGAAGCTACAAAGTGATCTGTGAACATTTCCTTTTTTTTTTAGTTGTGAACTCGAACATAATATTGCACAGCTTGTATTTGTTATCACAAGAAAAGAATGTTATTTCCTTCATATCTCTCCTGTCATGCCAATATAGGTAAATCAATTATATACAGGGTGTCCCATTAATCTTGACCACCCTAAATAACTGTTTGTCCAGATGCAAATTACAAAATGTTTCAAGCAAATGTTCTTTAGCTGTCACGGGGACATCAATCAGCATGATTGCCTTCATTGCAGCTTTGTTTTTTTACAAAGATGTGAACAGCGGTATGACTCTTTTTAAATTACATCCTGTATTTTTTATTCAGTAATTCATTTCCTCTCCTAAACACCTATTCAAAAATGTATCACAATGTACCATTCACCAAAACACAACATTATTAATTACACAACACAACATCGACTTCGAACCCAGGATCACAAACGTGTCCACTTGCTGGAATTGCAGAAAACAAATTAAAACCGAGTAAAAACATAACACAAAATTTACTTTGACTCTCCTGTACCATTGCCCAGGAGAAGAACATTCAAAGGTGCTCAAAGTGGTGACCCTGGACACCGATACACTGGTGCACTCATTGAATGAAAGAATTATTTACTGCTTCCAGTGTTGCCTGCTGAAGAGAATTACAAGCAAGCACGTTACATTCCTGCATGTGCTCTAGAGTTGTTGAAATATCGCAATAGACAATGTCTTTAATGCATCCCCAAAGAAAAAATCCCAGAGGATTTAAATCAGGAGACCTAGCAGGCCAAGTAACTGTTCCTTCCCGATCAATCCATCTGGCAGGATACCTTTGGTTCAGAACAAGATGTGCACACAAGGCATTACGTGCTGGACATCCATCATGTTGATAAAACATAAACATTCTGGTCCTTAGCGGCACTTCATCCAGAAGAGGAGGAAGAATTCATCTGAGGAAGTTGGCATACACTGTGCCTTTTAGACTACCATTGATGAAATAAGGGCCAATAATTGTAGTACCAAACATCCCACAGCAGACGTTTACTCTCCATTGACACTGATGTTCCACCTGTCCAAGCCATCGTGGGTTGTCGCTGAACCAATAATGCGTGTTCCTTGTATTTACCTGTCCTTTGTTGGAGAAGGGACATTCATCAGTAAATAGAACATTGGAGAAGAAGTTTGGGCTGGCAAGGATTTGCTGCTGTGCCCACTGACAGAACTATACACGATTCTGGAAATTATTCCCGTGCAATTGTTGTAGGTGTACATGGTAAGGATGGAACTGATGACATTAAGAATATGATGTACACTGGTTTTAGGAATGCCAATCTCATCTTCAAGCTGTCGTGTGCTCGCATGTGGATTCATAGCAACAGAAGCGAGAACAGTAACTTAGGCAGCTTTGCCTGTGCGAGTGCTACGACGATTGTGTTGTCATGGGTTGAAACTTCTTGTTTCCTGAAGCATCGCAACAAGACAAGAAAACATCCATTGGGAAGGTGGGTTCTTGTCAGGATATCGCTCTCTGTACAGTTCCACTGCGTGCATAGCATTTCACCTACCTTCAACAGCAACAATAAAAGAAACATTATGTCAATGCAGTTTGTAAGGAGGACAGCCTTTACTGTATGCCTACTCTACACAACAGTATTTAAAAGGACTAAGCTACTGTACTAAATGTACCCATACATAAGAAAGCAGTATTGAAACTACTGTCCTGCTAACTTACATTCCCCATAGATGAGTAGCATTTCTACCTTCTCTTCGCTAGTGTACATTCTACTCACATAACTCTTCAACTGATGATGGTTGATGGATTGACAGGTGTGCTTCCTACTTATGTTCAGTGAATGGTACCCTGTGATACATTTTTGAATAAGTCTTAAGGAGAGGAAATGAATTACTGAATAAAAAATACAGGGAGCCATTAAAAGTCCACCGCTGTTCATATCTTTGTCTTAAAAAAACACACACACACACACACACACACACACACACACACACAAAGCTACAATGAAGTAGAGATGGGTCGTTCGCAAACTAACAGGTCCAAGGGAATGGTTCACCAAGATTAACAGAACAAACAAGGAATGAATTCTAAGGAACAGTTTTTCATAGTTCACTTCGGTCACGGCTTTCTACTTATAGTTCCCGGGAACGGGAACCGGCCGGTCTCGTTCCTGCAACGGCACATCAACCGGTCTTGTTACAGCCTCGGTCCTGTTCCCACATGTCTTGGTCCCGGTTGTGGCTTTCTACTTATAGTTCCCGGGAACGGGAAACGGTTGGTCTTGTTCACGAACGGCAGGTCGGCCGGTCTTGTTCCAGCCTTGGTCCCATTCCTGTCTGTCTCGGTCTCGGTCTCACTTGGCCCGACTCGTCCTTCACATGGCCACTCATTGCAGTTCCCCTGCCAACTGCTCATAGTTAGTTGAGTATCGAGTTGTTGTTGTTCATTTTGTTCACTTCACATGCCCATTCTAGATCTGTTTCAAATCTTTTTTGAACTCTGAACTTCTGGTTCTTTTCATATTCTATTCAGCGTCCACGACTGGTAATTAAAATGTATTTTGTAATTATGTAAACTACATAAAAATTATATGGTATGTAATACATAGATCTTTTCGGGTAACAAAACGGTGTATTAGCTTACTTCACTATTTCGATAAACAGCAGAAGAAATACTTGTAAAAAGGCAAGATTTTTTTTTTTTAATTACACATGCAAAAGACGTCAGCACGGCACACACGAGTGGCCATTTCCCGTCTTTTTATCCAAGGTAAAGGCGCATGTTCATTGTTATGGAAGGCAGACCAACTTACAACTGAATGAAGCCCTCACTTCGTAATAGAGTGTATGGTGTCACATTTTGTAAAGAGAATATGATAACTCCTACAATATTATTTCAGTGGCACAGGGTGGTGCACGAAAAATCGGCCCCGAGTACTAGACTGCTCATTGTCGCTTACCAACCGTCATCTATTGTTTCGAAGTTGTTTGCATTAGCTTCGCTGTCTAATTATTACGTGTTTGTTTATTCTACTCGTAGCGGTCAACAAATTGTGCATAACTGGTGAGCAGTCTGTACTCGGGGCCAGTTTTTTGTGCGCCACCTTGTATTATTTCACTGCGATTAGCCACATAATGCTACAGTTGGCTAAATGAGATGTTTTGCAGAATCACAAAAATTACAAGTGTGTGAGAATTACTCCGGGGGGAGGGGGGGGGGGGACAAGTCACCCTCTCCGCGCCTTCCATCTTCAGTCACCTATGCTACTAACTTTCAATTTTTCATAAGAACCAATTACCAAGCACAATGAACAGTGAAAGAGTAAAAAGGAATGGTTCCCAAAAAAGAGCGATCACCAGTGAACTAGTTACCTAGTATGAACGACTTTGCCCATCTCTACAACGAAGGCAATCGTGCTGATTGCTGTCCCCCTGACGGCTAAAGAACATTTGCTTGAAACATTTTGTAATTTGCATCTGGACAAACAGTTATTTAGGGTGCTCAAGATAAATGGGACACCCTGTATATTTACGTTCTGTACTGGCTGATAATTAGGTTCTCGTAATCTAAGAATAATTGCTGTGAGTTTCTTGCTTACGCAGTTGGTTGCCATCTGCCATATTTTTCCTAATTGAACAAGTAAAATAGTTGTGAATTATAAGTGGCTATTTAGTGCTTGCCTATTGGGCATACATTTTGCTTAAACAGCTTATTTGTAGCATGCTCTCCTGATGCCTGCCCCACTATTCGGGCTGGTTGTGCATTTACAGAATTTCTTTTACTGTTCAAAATACACTCCACTGTAGCATATAAATTAACTTTTGATTCTGCTACAAGAATTAATATACTTAATTATAAGAAATGATAAATCATGTATGTGAACACAGATTTATTGACAGTTACATCAGCCAAATTTGAACTCGATGACTGCCTACAACGAACTTCACTGAAAGTACTACATGATTCACAGTTTTAGTGGCTTTTATTTTTACATGTAATAAAAGCATAATCATGGTGCTCCTTGCATATTATTTGGAGGCCTTGTAGATATAACTCAGCAGCCACCCGAAACTATGGTGCATTGCTCATTGTCTAGTGTACTCGTAGCTCACCCAATTGGTTGCATAATGTCCCCTCTCCAGTATCCAGGAGCCTCTGAATCACATGCAAAATCACAAGTACCCTTCTTCTACCATACTTAAATACTAGTATATTACATCAAGCCAGACTTGATTAGGTTGGACTACAGTTATTTATTATACTTGACTTTCAACACCATCCCAGAATCAACTAGTACATAGATATTAGTGCTATATTTTCTTTTGGTTTACTGGGATTATATATTTTCCACTTAATCATTCCATCTCCCTGTCTACTGTAACCTTTTTTTTGTACTGTGTATGATTTTGCAGGGAGACAGAATGGCAGACTAATACTGTTAAGAGACTAAAAGAAAAAGAAAAAAACCTATTTCTAATTTTCAGAACTGTTTGTTCATGATGGAGAAAATGGGGATAGGTTTCAGAAGGTTGGGAAGATGGAGCAGATCACCCAGATCCCCAGATGATGGAGACCTATCTGATGTGAGGACAAAAGGAGATAAAGATGAAAGAGGAGGCATCAGAGAAAAATTTAGAAACTTGTTCACAAAGTCCAAGGAAAAATTAATTTTGAAACAATGTGCTTTTTTATTCGTCTATTCTGATTATCTGGATAACCAGTTTTCTGAATTTTTTGAGTGATAACAGTGTTCCACGCTGACTGTCATTGGCTGAATTAATGTTCCACGCTGACTATCATTGGCTGGATTAAAAGACACTGCCTGGAAAAAAAGGGAAGCACCCAGAAGGGAAGAACAACATGAAATTAAACTTTGAATTGAGAGGTTACATCATGTTATTTCAGTGATAACAAAGTAGTCAAATTTACAAAGAACTAGGCAGTAAGAACTCACTTCCAATATGACAGTACATTCCCTCTTGTCTGGATGGATGCACTGAATTGGTTCAGAAGGGTGTCGTAAAACTGTTGTAGCCCCTCGTGAGGCAAGCTGGCCCACAACTGCTGTAAGTGGTCCTGGGGTATCCTGTATATTGGCACTGGGAAAGAGTTGACATCTGAGCTGGCACAACACATTCAGTCAACCCCCCAGGGGCTCCACAACTCTTTTGTGGATACGTGAGTAGCGAGCACGGGACCCCGAGCTAATGTGGCCCTCCTTCCTTTCCGGGCTGCATACCCTCCCTTTCCGCATCCTTCCCTGTCCCCCATCTTCCCCCCACCACCACCCCCCACCCCCCACCTCTGGCTCTTTCCTTTCCTTTCTCCCCCTCTGGGAGTATGGTTTGTGCCTACGTCCGGAGACGGACGCTTGAAACTGTTACAAATTCCTTGCTTTCTATACTTGCAAGTCTTCGTCCTTCCTCTGTCCTTCTCTTTTCCTTCCCTCTTCTCTTTTCTCCACTGCGGCGTTTGAGATCCCTCTTCTTTCCTTTCCCTTTCTCTTTTTTCCTCCCTGTGCGTGTCTGAAGGCCGACCCACGCACTTCCATGCGTAGCCAGTGACGGGGTAACGCGTAATTCCCCGCCCCCGGGTAGACAGGTAGGACACGTACGTACCCCCTGGTAACGGCCAGGCCCAGGGAGGGGTGATTACCTGAGCTGATACCTTCCGAAAGTGCCGATTGGTCCCTCCGTCCGTTTGTTGGGAGGTGTGACCTGAGGTGTGAACAATCACCTAAGGCGGGAGTGCCCTCAGAGAGGGCCCCCACAAGGGAGGAGCGCGCCATCGGAGACGCCGGTAATCATGGGGGATTCTTCCGCAATGGTTTCCTCACCTTCCACTATGTCTGCTCACAAGCGTAAGTTCACTGAGTCTCAGCCACAGACAGTTCTTCCATCGTTGCCACAGTTCCTTGTTGTTTCTCGGTCTGATGAAGGTCACGACTTCTCCACGGTCAACCCTTTCATTATTCAGAAAGGTGTTGACGCAATTGCATGTCCTGTAAAGTCTTGTTCCAGATTACGGAATGGCACCCTGTTGTTAGAAACAGTCAGTGCCCTCCAGGCACAAAAATTGCTGCGTACCTCACTACTACACACCTTCCCTGTCCGGGTGGAACCGCACCGTACTTTAAATTCCTCGCGTGGAGTCGTTTATACACGCTCCCTCGATGGATTGTCTGACGAAGAAATTCAGCACTACCTATCTGACCAGGGCGTAACGGCTGTTCATAGGGTTATGAAAAGGGTTGACACGAACATCATTCCAACCCGCACTGTCTTCTTGACATTTGACAAAGTTCAACTCCCATCGAAAATCAAAGCAGGCTATGATATAATTTCCGTTCGCCCTTACGTCCCAAACCCTACGCGTTGCTATCGGTGTCAGCGGTTCAATCACACCAGCCAGTCCTGTTCCAATCCGGCCAAATGTGTTACGTGTGGCAAGGATGCCCATGAGGGTGCTTGTCCACCTCCATCCCCTCGATGCATCAACTGTATGGGTGACCACGCTGCTTCCTCTCGAGATTGCCCCGTTTTTAAGGACAAAAAGCTCATCCAGGAAATTAGAGTGAAGCTTTGCTGCTCGAAAATTATTCGCCAGTCGACAGCCCACCGTCCCTCAGACAGGAAAATACAGCATTGTCCATGCTTCTCCTCGGCCAACAAAGGAGGCGGCCACGCAGACTTCCGACCTCACCTTTAGTACCACGGTCGTCAGATCGGCCAGCGCAAAGATCGCTCGTTCAACCTCACCACTTTCGCCTGCCCACTCTCTGGCTCACCCTTCGTCGGGTTCTGCTAAATCTCGAGCCCAAAAGTCAGACACCAAGACTTCGAAAAAAGAGCATACTCGTGAAGAGTTTTTACGTACCACAACTTCCCAACCATCGGTTCCTCCTTCATCTAAACATCATACTTCCAAGAAGGCTACAAAGAAACCCAGTTCCTCTCCTTCTCCGCCAAGGCATGTCCCATCTACAGCACCACCTGGTGGAAATCGCCCTCGGCCGTCTTCTGTGTCGCCGAGGCGCACTGCTGACGGCCGATCGACTGGCCGATCGCTGGTGGCAGGAGCTGCTCCTGACCAACCTATGATCAGGATCTTCTGCCTTCGGCTGAATGCCATTCCATGCTGTCGGTCGCAAGCTCTGAGCAGTCGTTGAGTTGACAGTGACCTTGGTCACATTCCTCCATTTTCTTTCACCCTATGTCCATTATCCACTGGAATATCCGCGGTATTCGAGCCAATCGGGATGAATTGTCGATCCTCTTGCGATCCTACTCGCCGGTCATCTTCTGTCTTCAGGAAACAAAGCTGTGTCCCCATGACCGCTTTGTTCTCCCTCATTTTCAGTCTGTCCAATATGATCTCCCCTCTGTTGAAGGCACTCCAGCACATAGAGGACTCATGATTCTTCTCCATGAAACTCTCCATTATCACCCAATCCATTTAAACACTTCCTTCCAAGCTGTCGCCGTCTGTCTTTCCCTTTCCGGATACACGTTCTCTCTTTGTACTGTATACATTCCATCGTCCACACCAATGGCACGAGCTGATCTCCTTCATCTTCTTGGTCAGCTTCCACCCCCCTATTTGCTGGTTGGGGACTTCAATGCCCACCACCTGCTTTGGGGATCTCCACATCCTTGTCCACGTGGCTCACTATTGCTAGACGTCTTCCACCAAGCGGATCTAGTTTGCCTCAACACTGGGGTCCCAACAGTTATGTCTGCCTCCACGACAAATTTATCTCATTTGGACCTTGCGGTCGGTACTGTTCCACTAGCTCGGCGCTTCGAATGGTTCGCCCTTGATGATACACACTCGAGTGACCACTTTCCATGTGTCCTTAGACTGCAGCCTCAACTGCCATACATGCGCCCGCGACGCTGGAAGTTTGCCCAAGCTGATTGGACACTTTTTTCGTCTCTAGCGACATTCGATGACCGTCTCTTTCCCAGCGTCGACGATGAGGTCACACATATTACCGACTTTATTCTTACAGCTGCGGAACATTCAATACCACGCACCTCCGAATTGCCCCGGCACCCCCCAGTTCCTTGGTGGAACGAGGCATGCCGTGATGCAATACGTGAGCGGCGACGTGCTCTCCGCGTTTTCCGCCACCATCCTACTTTGGCCAACTGTATCCGCTATAAGCAGTTCCGAGCGCGATGCCATCGTGTCATCCGCGATAGCAAGAAGGCAAGCTGGAAATTCTTTATTAGCTCATTTAACACCTTCACTCCCTCCTCGGAAGTTTGGAGTCGGCTTCGACGGTTCTCAGGTGCGCCTAGTTTCTCCTCGGTCTCTGGGCTCACTGTTGCGCATGACACATTAGTGGACCCCGTCGCAATTTCTAACTCGTTGGGTCAGCACTTTGCTGAGATTTCGAGCTCTTCAAATTACCCACCAGCATTTCTCCCGAAGAAACGTGCAGCGGAAGTGCGACCTCTTGCTTTCTCCTCTCAAAATCGCGAAAGCTACAATACTGTTTTCTCCATGCGGGAACTCCAACATGCACTCTCTTCTTCTCGCTCCTTCGCCCCAGGACCGGATGGTATCCACGTCCAAATGTTGCTGCATTTATCAACCCATAATCTGCGTTACCTCCTTCGCCTTTATAATCGAATTTGGACCGACAGTACTTTTCCCAGACGATGGCGGGAAGCTATCATCGTTCCTGTTCCGAAACCTGGAAAGGACAAACATCTCCCCTCTAGCTATCGCCCCATTTCTCTCACGAGTAGTGTTTGTAAGGGTTTGGAGCGTATGGTTAATTACCGTTTAGCGTGGTGGCTGGAATCCCACAGTCTTTTAACACCTGCCCAATGCGGATTCCGAAAGCATCGTTCTGCAGTTGACCATCTTGTTGCTCTCTCCACTTATATCATGAACAATTTTCTCCGGAAACGCCAAACAGTAGCAATATTTTTTGATCTGGAGAGAGCATACGATACCTGTTGGAGGACAGGCATCCTCCGCACACTGTTCTCTTGGGGCTTTCGAGGTCGGCTGCCCCTTTTTCTTCGCGAATTTATGGCAGAGCGCACATTTAGGGTGCGGGTGAACACTACTCTCTCCCGTACTTTCTCCCAAGAAAACGGGGTACCCCAGGGCTCCGTGCTGAGTGTTGTACTGTTTGCCATTGCCATCAATCCAATTATGGATTGTCTCCTTCCTGATGTCTCGGGCTCCCTCTTTGTGGACGATTTTGCAATCTACTACAGCTCTCAATGGACCAGCCTTCTTGAACGATGTCTTCAAGGCTCTCTCGATTCCCTCCACTCTTGGAGCATCGAAACCGGCTTCCATTTTTCTCCCAGTAAGACCGTTTGTGTTAATTTTTGGCGACGTAAGGAGTTTCTTCCGCCCTCCTTACATCTAGGTCCTGTCAACCTTCCGTTTTCAAACGTCGCTAAATTCTTGGGTCTTATGTTTGACAGAAAACTGTGCTGGTCCTCCACGTTTCCTATCTTTCGGCTCGCTGTCTGCAATCCCTTAACACCCTCCGTGTCCTGAATGGTACCTCCTGGGGAGCGGACCAAGTGGTCCTTCTCCGCCTCTATCGCGCCTTAGTGCACTCGAAATTGGACTATGGAAGCATAGTCTACTCCTCTGCTCGGCCGTCTATTCTTCGGCGTCTCGACTCTATCCACCACCGTGGATTACGTTTAGTGTCCGGAGCTTTTTACACCAGCCCTGTGGAAAGCCTTTATGCTGAGACTGCTGAGCCTCCGCTGTCCAATCGGCGAGCAGTCCTTCTGAGTCGTTATGCTAGCCATCTGTCTTCCATGCCTGCTAATCCAGCCCATGACCTTTTTTTCGATGCCACCTTTGATGTAGGGTATGCAGGCCGCCCCTCTTCCCTACTACCACCGGGAGTCCGCTTCCGTCAACTGCTCCATTCTCTTTCCTTCCGCTTTCCTAAAACCTTCTTGACAACTTGGGGTACAGCACCGCCTTGGCTCCGTCCCCGGATTTGCCTGCTCCGTGACCTTTGTTGATTTCCCAAGGATGGTACCCCTTCACTTGTTTATCGTCGGGCATTTGCTGCTCTATGTGCACAAATGACGGACGCCACATTTATTTACACTGACGGCTCGAAAACATCGTTAGGTGTAGGGAGTGCCTATATTGTTGGTGACACCCCAAATCACTTTCGGCTTCCCGACCAGTGTTCGGTGTATACTGCGGAGCTTTACGCTGTTCTCCAGGCTGTCCACTACATCCTCCGCCATCAGCGGATACAGTACGTTATCTGCTCAGATTCTCTCAGCTCTCTCCTCGGTCTTCAAGCTCTTTATCCTGTGCACCCTCTGGTCCACCGGATTCAGGACTGTCTGCGCTTGCTCCACCTGGGGGGCGTCTCGGTGGCGTTCCTCTGGCTCCCGGGACACGTTGGTATCTGTGGAAATGAGGTGGCCGATATTGCAGCCAAGGCTGCAGTCTCTCTTCTTCGGCCAGCTATTCAATCGATTCCCTTCGCCGATCTTTTAAGCAGCGATCCTCCCCCACTCTGTCCCCACTGCTCTCAGCTGTGGACGGTAAGACACCTTTTAATTGAGTGCCCCTATTTTAATCCGTTACGCTCCCGTCTACAGCTATTGCCTGATATATCGTCGATTTTAGCAGATGACACGCGCTCAGCCGACCGTGTTCTCGAGTTTATTAGTGCCAGTGAAATGACGTCAGTCATTTGAAGCTTTTTTTGGGGACAACCAACCCCTTTCTGTAGTGAATTTTTAAGCCTTCCTTCTGTTTTTAGTTTCTCCAATTTTATGACTTTCGTTCCCATTGCTGCTGGTTTTCAATTTCGGTTTTTTACTGTTTCCTAAGTCACGGACCGGGCACTAATGACCATAGCAGTTTTGCGCCCAAAAAAAAAAAAAAAAAAAAAAACATTTTGTCAGGGACAGATATGGGGTCCTTGTTGGCCATGGGAGTACCTCAACATCATTCAGGCAGTTCATAGCAACATATGTAATGTGTGGACAGACATTGTCCTGTTGAGAAATGGCACTACAATACTGTCACCAGAGAGGTAACACATGAGGGTGCAGTATGTCCGTTATATACAATTGTGCTTTCAGAGTTCCTTTAATCACTACCAGCTGTCCCGGAAGTCATACCCGATGGCTCCTGATACCATGGTGCCAGGGGTAACACTGCTGTGCCTGTCCAAAACATTAGAAGAATGGGAAGCTACTCTGCAATACATTACTTTTTCAAGAATTTTGGATAAGGCAATCAGAAGAGAGATTGGGCGGTGGTTATTGACATCAGACGTATCCCTTTTTTTATGCAGTGGTTTAACAATGGCATACTTCAATCTATCTGGGAAAATACCCTGCTTCAGAGAGCTATTACATATGTGGCTAAGAATCCCACGTATCTCTTGGGTACAAGCTTTTATTATCCTGCTTGAAATGCCATCAATTCTATGTGAGCTTTTATTCTTGAGAGAATTTACTATCTTCCTAATTTCAGAAGGAGAGTGTTGTGACTCTCTGATCTTCCAAAGTGCCGCTGTGCAGTTATGCACGTCCTCTACATGTGGCGCTGTCTGCCAGCCATGCAGCAGCCGCGCCACCTAGGCGGCCAGCCAGCCAGTGGCCGCTAGACTTGGACTCGGTGCTGATTTGAATGTTACTGTGTACACATGTCTTACTTTGTCTACTTGCTCTGTGACTTACATGTGTTGTGTCGTTTTTGAAATATATGTGTTCAATTTGACGTTATAACAATTGGCGACAAGGTAGTGGATTTTTCCTTTTCATCGTTGACCCACAGGTTTCCATGGCTACTTTAGACCAACTATTGCAAGGTCTCATTGAACAGCAAACGCTTCTCACATCGGCGATACGCGATTTCGTCGCGGCATCCAATGCGGGGCGTTTCTCGTCGTTGTCTATACCTCCTTTTCCTCCTTACGACAAGACGGCAGAAGACTGGTCTGATTACGAAAAACGTCTTTGACAGCACTTCTTGGCATTTCATGTTACGGACCAACAAACATGTAAGTCTCTGTTCCTTTCAGGGATTTCACCTCAAATGTATAGGTTGTTGTCGCAATTGGCTCCTTTGAAAGATTCTGCGTCTTTGTCCTTTGCTGACATGTGCTCACTTCTGTCCATATATTTTCAAAAGCATACGCATGTGGTAGCCTCTCGTGTTGCCTTTTATCGCTGTCAAAAACAACCGAATCAATCTTATTGCGCTTGGGCTGCTGAACTTCACTTCCTCAGTAGAAAGTGTCAATTTGTTACTGAAGTTCACAAAGAATCCGACGCCGATTCCATGGTACAGGATGCTATTATCCGGTCGGCGCCCGACAAAGAAGTTAGGCAACGTGCCCTTCAGTTGGCAAATCCGACTCTAGATGAAGTTCTATCCATCGCGCAGTCGTTTGAAATTTCTCGCGCCGCTGGAGCACAAATAGAGGTGTGGAATGACGTCGGGGAAAGGCAACCTCTGTGCGCTGTTGATGACGCATGTGGCGTGTCCCCGCCGGCCGACGTGGCCGCAGTACGCTCCCAAGTGCAGCCTCGGCCTAACCATAAACAAACCTCTAAGAAACTGCAGCAAAACCCCCGGCAACTTCCTTCATGCCTGCGGTGTTTTACGAAACATTCACGGGAGGATTGTCCCCAACGTTGGGCCATGTGTCACAATTGCAAAAAGAAGGGTCATCCATTTGTAAATCCGACCACATACCTGATGTTCATGACCGTGACGCTGATTCTGCTTCTGTGTTGTCTGTCAATGGTACTTCTTCCCTTTCAGGGAAGTCTGCTGCCACTATCATCAATTCTCAGACGTATCTTCAGTTGGGTTCTCCAATCCTATCACCTGTCACTCGACAATTACGGACGTACAATAAACAGAAGATTTCTCTCTTGGGACAATTTAATGCTGACGGATCTTACAAATCCGTCATTCACACTGTTACCATATTTGTGGTCGACCATAGTAATGCGGAAAATCTTTTTGGTTTCGATGCCTTTCACGTTTTTGGGTTCTCCATAGCTGACTCTGTCAATATCGTCTCTGATGCCATTCCTTATGCTCAATTGGATTCCTTGTCGACGACATTTTCGTCCCTTTTTTCTCCATGCAAATGACTTTGAAGCTCATATCACGCTCATACCCATTGATCGGCCTAAGTTTTTTTGGGCTCGGCCCAGTCCTGTGGCCCTTCATGATCGGGTCAAACGGGAGGTGGATCGTCTCACTGCTTCAGGGGTCTTGCTTCCTGTCACTTCAAGTCAGTGGTCCTCTCCTGTCGTTGTCGTTGCTAAGCCCAATGCTGATATTCATCCCTGTGGCGATTTCAAAGCCCTGAAGAATTGTTCACTAAACTTGCTGGAGGCCAGTATTTTTCTAAAATTGACCTGTTAGAAGCTTATCATCAACTTCCTCTTGACGCTGCTTCCTGGCAGTTTCTGGTCCTTAACAAGCCTTTTGGCCTCTATCAATACCAACGATTGCCATTCGGGGTTGCCAGCGCCCCTGCTCTCTTTCAGCGATTTTTGGAACAATTATTGCTCGCTGTCCCTGGGTGTATCAATTACATGGACGACATTGTTGTCACTGGCTCCTCCACTGAAGAACATCTTCAGAATCTCTGCACACTTTTTCATGTCTTACGGACTGCCGGTCTTAAGTGTAACCTTCAGAACTCAAAATTTTTTTCAGGCATCTATCACGTACTTGGGGTTCCAACTCTCTCGGGATGGTATTCGTCTGCTTCAGCAAACTGCCGCTGTGGTCGATGCCCTTCCTCGCTCTACATCTGTTAAGGAACTGCAGGCCTTCTTGGGGAAAATAGCATACTATCACAGGTTTTTACCGTCTGCGGCTTCGGTGGCTCAGCCGTTGCATCGCCTGTTGCATAAAAACGTGCCCTTTCACTGGTCCGCGTCCTGCGATGCAGCTTTCCAGAAATTGAAGACTATGCTGAAACAGGCCCCGTGCCTGGCTACTTATTGACCTGGCCAACATCTTGTTCTTGCCACGGACGCCTCTCAATACGGGGTTGGTGCAGTCCTTGCGCACCGTTTTTCTGACGGTTCTGAACAACCCATTGCTTATGCCTCCAAAATGCTCACGGATGCCCAAAGTAAAATATTCTTAAATTGAAAAAGAAGCTTTGGCCATTATTTATGCTCTTCATAAGTTTGGTGCTTTTCTTTATGGATCCAAATTTCATCTTGTTACGGACCAAAAACCACTTGTTTCCTTGTTTCATCCATCAATGTCACTTCCCGACAAGGCTGCACACCGCCTCCAGCGTTGGGCTCTTTACTTGTCTCGTTTCAATTATGAGATTCATTTCTGGCAGACGGCTCAACATGCGAATGCTGATGCACTGTGTCGCCTTCCTGATCTGGCATTCAATAGGGACGAACTTTTGTGTTTCCATCTGGATGTTGCCGAGCAGTGGGTCGTGGATGGGTTCCCCATCACCGGGGACCGGCTGGCGGCTGCTACGGGTTCTGACCCTACCCTCTCCCAGGTTTTACACTGTATTCAGAAGAGTTGGCCAGATCGTCCGTCTGCTAAGACTTCTGATCCGTTGTGGAACTACTGCGCTTTGTGCTGCCGCCTCATGGTTAGGGACGGTGTTATCCTCCTTTCCACCAACAATGCTTCGCCGCATGTTATGGTACCTGCGTCTTTGCGTGCTTCGGTCTTGTGCCTCCTTCACCAAGGACACTGGGGTGTCTCGTGCACAAAATCTCTGGCGCGCCGTCATGTGTACTGGCCTGGCATCGACTCTGAAATCGCACACATGGTTGCCGCCTGTGGCCCTTGTGCGTCACAGGCCGCCACCCCGAAGTCATCTTTGTCACCGTGGCCTTCTCCTGAGAAGCCCTGGGAGCATATTTATGCTGACTTCGCGGGACCTTTTTTAGGTACTTATTGGCTACTTGTAATTGACACCTACTCTAACTTTCCTTTCATTGTCCGTTGCACATCGCCTACCACCACGGCAACCACAAGTGCTCTAGCTCGCATTTTATCTTTGGAAGGCCTTCCCTCTACTCTTGTTACTGATAATGGTCCGCAATTTGCCTCTTCCGAATTTGCGGATTTTTGTGCTCGTCACAGCACCATGCATGTCACGGCCCCTCCGTTCCATCCACAATCAAACAGTGAGGGTGAATGACTGCTCCGCACATTTAAGGCTCAGATGAGGAAACTCGTGACTTCTTCTGCTGTTAATGATGCGCTTCTCCAATTTCTGGCTTCTTACCGTTTCACCCCCATGGGCGACCACAGCCCAGCTGAGCTCTTACATGGCCGACAGCCCCGCACGCTACTTCATCTTCTGCGGCCTTTCACCTCACGGCTGCGGGTGCCTTCACTTGGCCGGTTCACCGCCGGGGACCTTGTATGGGTACGTGGATTTGGCAGGTGGCCAAAGTGGACTACTGGCCGCATCTTACGACACCATGGCCGGTGCCTGTATGAAATCCAGACGGACACGGGTGTTGCAGTGCGTCATTTGGACCGGCTTCGGCCTCGTGTGCCGGCAACGCCTGTTCCGAATGCCGCTACACCACCTTCGGCTCTACCTGACGCTCGGGATCTTGGCATCTCTCATTACTCACAATGCAGCCTTGTCTTCATCATCTCAGTGCCAGCATAAGAACGGACACCACCAGGAAACGTGCCCATGCAGGAACCGGAGGACCATCATCTGTCGGAGCAACTCTATTCGCCTCCTTCTCCTACGGACGCCGACACATCGCCCATGTCTCCTGTTGTAACAATCGGACTTGCCGCAATGGGCAGATTGGTGCACGGGCCCCAGCAGATTCGACCCCTACGTCTCCTGTCATCTTGACCCGTTATCACTGGGGACACTTCCGTCCGTATGGAAAGCCTCCTCCTCGAGACTTCACGGTCAGTCAAACAACACCTATGGACATTAGCAATCTACAGGCCACCTCCATCAAGACCTGTGAAAAAATTCAAAGGGGGGAAAAGTATTGTGACTCGCCGATCTTTCAAAGTGCCGCCGCGCAGTTACGCGCGTCCTCTACATGCGGCGCTGTCTGCCAGCCAAGCAGCAGCCACGCTGCCTAAGCGGCCAGCCATCCAGCGGCCGCTAGACTTGGACTCAGTGCTGATTTGAATGTTACCATGTACACACGTCTTATTTTGTCTACTTGCTCTGTGACTTACATGTGTTGTGTCGTTTTTGAAATGTGTGTGTTCATCTTGATAGTATAACAGAGAGGTCGGTGGAATTTCAATTGTATCAAATTGTGTGGGTAAGACCTCTTCCATTAACTGCCTTGCTTCTTCTTATGAACATTTAGATCCTATTGTCTCTACAACATTTAAAAAATGATTATTCAAAATGTTTTCGACTTCCGGCTTGTTGTTTGTCAAGTTTCCATTCGCTTTGATGGTAATGCCGTCATCCTGTACTCTTGGTTGCCCTGTCTCCCTTGTAATAATATTCCAAATTGTTTTGATTTTTATCAGTGGTATTAATCTCAGACATGATGAACATGCTTCTAGACTTTTTAATAACCTTTCTTAATGTAGCACAGTAGTTTTTATAATATTTGGCTGTTTCTGGGTCATTACTCTTTCTTTTTGTTAGATACAGTTCCCTTTTGTGGTTACAAGATATTTTTTATTCTTTTAGTAAGCCAAGGTTTTTTGCATTGTTTCTTATAATTAGATTTAACTATTTTCTTGGGGAAACAGTTTTCAAATTCTCTTACAAGTGTATCATGAAATAAGTTATATTTTAAATTAGCATCGGGTTCCTTGTACACCTCATCCCAGTCTAACTGCTGAAGATTTTCCCCGACGTTTCTAATTGTTGAGTCATTAATTGAACGCACAACTTTGGAGGGTAGTTTTGAATTACTGAATGGAGCTGTGTCATATACTGTAACTAGCTGAGCACCATGATCAGAAAGGCCATTCTCAACAGGACAAGAATTTATGTTTTTAAACTTATCTTGGTCTATAAAAGTGTTATCTATCAATGTGCTGCTGTCCTTTACTACCCGAGTAGGAACATTAATGACAGATGTCAAATTGAAAGAACCGAGCAAGACTTCCAGGTCATACTTCCTATTACACTCTTTCAGTGAATCAACATTGAAGTCCCCACAAGTAATAATTTGCTCTCCCCTATCTGACAGATAGCACAACAAGGCATCCAAGTTTTCCAGGAATAAATGTAAGTTTCCTGAAGGGGACCTGTATACTGTTACAATTATAAAAGAGCACTCCTTC
Source organism: Schistocerca nitens (assembly GCF_023898315.1). Classification (NCBI taxonomy): domain Eukaryota; kingdom Metazoa; phylum Arthropoda; class Insecta; order Orthoptera; family Acrididae; genus Schistocerca; species Schistocerca nitens. Next base: position 701,704,327 of record NC_064617.1, on the reverse strand, counting down.
AGTTTAAGTTGACAGGCACATGCTTCTATATGTTGCTGTAGACAAAACTTTTTTGTATCTAAGCTTTATACACAGTGATAACTTTTGACATATATGGCAACTCCTCCTCTCACCTTATTCTCTCTACTCATATGTGCAGCTAGTTTATAGCCACTGATATTTACCTTTTCCATATCAGACAGGCATAGTATATCTATTACATTATCAGATTCAATGTCATTTAAACAAACCAGGAGCTCATCTACTTTATTCTTCAATGCCGAAATATTTTGGTGAAAAATAGTAACATTATTTTTTACTTTACTTTTGTGAGAATCTACTTTTTCCTTTAATCCACCAATATTTTGGTTAAATATTGTAACATTATTATTTACTGTTGTGAGAATCTTGTGAGTTTTGGACCTCTTTAACACCTGCCTGCCTGAACTTCTCATTGGACACTGATATTAGTCTAAAAAAGTACATCAATGAGTATTAGTGTCCCCCCTTACAGATTTCGCCACTTCCCCATCTTCCTGTCAGTGCCCCATCATCAGACCCATGGACGCCTGCCCAGATGGGCTTTAAACAAGGTGGACTGGAAAACTTTCACATCTGCTGTCACCATTGAATCTCCCCCATACGGTAACATCGATGTGATGATTGAGCAGGCGACTACAACAATCGTTTCTGTGTCGGAAAACACGATCCCTCGATCTTTAGGGTGTCCTCTGCGAAAGGCACTCCCTTGGTGGAAGTTGAAGTCACTGAAGCAGTTAAGGAGCGTCAGCGAGCTCTACAGCGGCATAAGTGGCACCCTTCCCTGGAGCACCTCACAGCCTTTAAACGGCTCTGTGCCCGCATTCGCCAACTTATCAAATGATGGAAGCAGGAGTGTTGGGAGAGATATGTCTCGACCATTGGCTGCCATATGTCACCTTCCTAAGTCTGGGTAAAGATCAAACGTGTTTTCAGGTTGCACACTCCAACAGGTGTTCCCGGTGTTAATATAAATGGCGTGTTATCTACCGACACAAATGCAATTGTGGAGCACTTTGCTGAGCACTATTCTCGAGCCTCTACATCAGAGAATTACCCTCCCGCCTTTCATACTCTCAAACGGCGGCTGCAAGGGAAAGTCCTCTCGTTCACTACATGCCACAGTGAATCCTATAACACCCCACTTACAGAGTGGGAGCTCCTCAGTGCCCTTGCACATTGCCCCGACACAGCTCCTGGGCCAGATCGGATCCAGTCAGATCATTAAACATCTCTTATCTGACTACAAGCGACATCTTCAACCAAATCTGGTGCGATGGCATCTTTCCACTGCAATGGCAGGAGAGCTCCATCATTCCGGTGCTCAAACCTGGTAAAAATCCACTTGGTATGGATAGCTGTCGGCCCATCAGCCTCACCAACATTCTTTGTAAGCTGCTGGAATGTATGGTGTGTCAGCAGTTGGGTTGGGTCCTGGAGTCACATGGCCTGCTGGCTCCATGTCAGTGCGGCTTCCGCCAGTATCGGCCTACCAAGGATAATCTTGTTTCCCTCGAGTCTGCAATCCGAACGGCCTTTTCCGGACACCAACACCTGGTTGCAGTCTTTTTGATTTACGAAAAGCATATGACATGACCTGGCGACATCATATCTTTGCCACATTATATGGGTGGGGTCTCCGAGGCCCGCTCCCAATTTTTATCCAAATTTCCTGTCACTTCATACCTACCATGTCCAAGTTGGTGCCTCCCATAGTTCCGCTCATATCCAGGAGAATGGGGTCCCGTAGGGCTCTGTATTGAGTGCCTCTCTATTATTAGTGGCCATTAACGGTCTAGCAGCAGATGTAGAGCTGTCCGTCTCACCTTCTCTATATGCAGACGACTTCTGCACTTCGTACAGCTCCACCAGTACTGGTGTTGCTGAGCGGGGCATACAGGGAGCCATCCACAAGGTGCAGTCATGGGCTCTAGCCCACGGTTTCTAGTTTTTGGCCGCAGGGTCGTGTGTTATGCTCTTCTGTTGCCATCGTACCATTTATCCAGAACTTTACTTTAATAATGATCCACTCACTGTAGTGGAGACATATCAATTCTTGGGACTCGTTTTCGATGTCTGATTAACTAGGTTTCCTCATCTTCAGCAGCTTAAGTGTAAGTGCTGGCAGCACCTCAAGGCCCTCTGCTGCCTGAGCAACACCAACTGGGGTGCAGATTGCTCTACGCAGCTGCAGCTCTACAGAGCCCTTGTTCAATCCCGCCTTGACTATGGGAGTCTGGTTTGTGGTTCGGCGGTGCCCTCAGCGTTGCGTTTACTCGGCCCAGTGCACCACTGTGGTGTTTACCTAGCGACAGGAGCTTTTAGGACAAGTCCGGTGACCAGCGTCCTTGTGGAGGCTGGAGTCCCTCCATTGCAGGTTAGGCATGCACAACTGCTGGCCAGTTATGTTGCACATCCAAATCACTGTCTCCTTTTCCCACCCATGGTGGTTCATTTCCCGCATCGGTGGCCCTGGTCAGGGCTTCCAATTGCAGTTCATGTTCAATCTCTTCATTCCCAAACAGGAGTCCTTGCCTTTACCACATATACTTGAGGTCCATTCACGTACACCTCCATGGTGTACCCCTAGCCCGCGACTTCGCCTGGACCTTTCACATGGTCCTAAGGACTGAAGTTAATCCTGCAGATCTCCGCTGTCACTTCCTCTCGGTTCTTGACATGTCTGAGGCCATGAAGTGGATTACACCAACAGCTCGATGGCTGATGCTCATGTCGGCTTCACGTTTGTCCATGGAGGACATATTGAACAGCATTCCTTGCCCGATGGCTGCAGTGTTTTCACTGCCAAGCTGGTGGCTATGTCTCGTGCTCTTGAGCACATCTGGTCATGCCCTGGGGAGTCATTTCTTCTGTGTATTGACTCCTTGAGCAGCTTACAAGCTATCGACCAGTGCTACCCTCATCATCCTTTGGTAGCAACCATCCAGGAGTCCCTCTATGCCCTGGAATGGTTCATTCATTCTGTGGTGTTTGTCTGGAGCCCAGGTCACGTCGGAATCATAGGCAATGTACTTGCTAACAGGCTGGCCAAACAGGCTACGCAGAGTCAGCTTATGGAGATCGGCTTCTCTACAACTGACCTGCGTTCAGTACTCTGCTGCAAGGTTTTGCAGCTTTAGGAGATGAAATGGCATAACCTCAGGACACACAACAAACTGCATGCCATTAAGGAGACTACGAATGTGTGGCAGTCCTCCATGCTGGCCTCTCGCAGGGACTGTGTGGTTCTCTACTGGCTCCGCATTGGCCACGCTTGGGTGACACACGGCTACCTCCTGCTCCGTGATGACCCACCTCTATGTTGGTGTGGTGCCTGGCTGACAGTGGCCCATATCTTGGTGAGCTGTCCTTTGGCTGCCCTGCGACGGACTCTCCAGTTACTGGACTCGTTGCCATTAATTTTAGCTGACAACGCCTCATCGGCTAATTTAGTTTTACGTTTTATACACAACAGTGGGTTTTATCATTCTATATAAGTTTGAGCGCATGTCCTTTGTCCCTTTGTGTTCTCCAATCTAATGCTTTTAGGGTGGATATTTTAATGTGTCGCAGAGTGGCTGGCTTTTTCTTTTTATTCTCGTAGTTGGCCAGCCACGGTCATCTGCTTTCTTGTTTTTACCTCTTCTACCTGTTTCTTGCCCCTCTGTGGTTTTCTTTTCCTGTTTTGTCCATGGTAGTGGTGGTTGTCCTTTTGTCGTTCTTCTGGTTCTTCCTTCTCCTGTTATTGTGCTGTAGGTCTCCTTTCTTTTTTCTTCCCTTTGTGTAATTATTTTACCGCCGGGAAAAAGGGACCGATGACCTTGCAGTTTGGTCCCCCCCCCCCTCCTCTTTTAAACCAACCGACCAAACCATCAGTTGTGATGTAGAGCTGTGATTCGTATCCAAAAACACAGCAACACTATTCACCAGCAGTCATAGCTTCCCAGCCATAGCACCACTCCAAATGCAGTCATCTGCTAGTCACTAACCAGTGGTGCCGGGTGACACAGGCTGCTGCAAGGAGTTCATTTCTTGTTCACAGATGACAGGAGAAAATGAGTAGAAGTTACAGTGTGCTTGGTGCACAATATGGCAATTATCCCTTGTGGTGATCAGATGTGATCGACCCCGACACTGAGGAGCATGCTTGCCCTAACATTCCCGTAGAGTTCAACATAAGCCACTGTCACACCTAAAAGCCCCAAAATTCTGGATGTTTCATGATATTACTAGTTGACCAATTGTAGACTGATAATGAGGCCACTTTCAGACTCTGTCAGATGCAGAAAATGCTGTCGCATATGAGTACGTGGCATTTCCATGTTCTTCAGTGTACAGTCAACACCTAATCCTATCACGCTGCTTGTGTACCATACCAGGCCGGGTAACAACACTGAACATGAACAACACTGATGCACTCTAGCAGTTGTGGAATTACAACTGTAATGATTTACATAGCTGCTGATGGTGTACATATATGAAGTTACATTGACATCTGACCATGTCTTCTGGGTGCTTCACTCTTTTGGTTCAGCAGTTTCTTAATTTTATTTCATGATCATGACTACTGTTCAGTTTAGGCTGTGTACTGATTTTTCATGTGAGTATAGTATAATTTGTGAAATGGACATACTTGGGTTACAATTTGAACGTTCATCACACATTGTTCCACGAGTTGGCCAGAATCTAAAATTAAAATGTGACACCAAGTGTATCCTGAATAACAGTGATGTAAAATAACAAAGTAAAAATGGCTAAACACCCAAAACTGTGTAGTAGTGATGATCACAAAATAAAATGATTTTTTTTATTTAACCAATGTTAGCCAGTACAACATACTGTTATCATTCGAAAAATTTATATTGGCTATGGTTTCCGTTGCAACAAAAATAATTTGTGGAATATTTTATCAACTAAATGGTAGAAAGATCTGCTTAGCATGTCTATGAATGATATTCTGTGCATAAACATTATGTATTAATAATATGTTTTGTTTCAGATACTTGTACACCTTGTTGTCCGAACCGAGTATCAAATCAAATGTAACACCATTCCTAGTGTTGTGTAACAAACAAGATCAAACAATGGCCAAAGGGAGCAAAGTAATTCAAGCATTGCTGGAGAAAGAAATGTGAGTACTTTATCATTTTAGCAGTCTTCGCTGCTGTATTACCTGTGTTAGAATGCAGAATGACTTACATCCCCGAAATAGATGCAAAAAATTCTTGAGTAGTGTATCAGTACCACAGACGTAAAAAGTCACCAGTCTCTGCAAAGTACACCTTGTGTATGAAGCATATTAGTATGACTTATTTTGTAGCTTTTGTGGAGTATCCCTCTGAAAAAATTATTTTCTGCTCTATTTATTAATAAAGAGTCTGCAGGTATTGGTTTTGCAAGTGGTGATCATATATGAACTTAGCATGCTATGTTTGTTCATGAGATACAGAAGCAGCAAGTGTTAATACTGTGTTCCTGGGCATTCAAAGAGTATTGATATATTTTGCTAAACTTGACTAGTTAATAAAATAAAAGAATACTGAAAGACTTTATGGCAAATATAGGTCAGTATGTTGTTATAAATGGGGAGAAATTGTCAGATGTGAAAGTAACTTCGGGCACACCTCAAAGAATTGTAAAACCATTACAGTTTATGAATTTTTTTTATCTGTATTAGCAATAACTTCATGGGACTGTTTATGGACAATGATGATCCATGTGGGGAAGTCACAACTGCAGGGAAGTTTCAGGGAAATGCAGAGAGACCTGAAGAGAATTGATGTTTGGTGTACTGAATGACAGCTGATCATCAACATAAACAAATATAATGTATTTCATATAAATATGCAGAAGTGCTATTATTGTTTCACTCTGCCATTAGTGACCAATTGCAAATGTATAGTGGTAGTAATTTGAAGTTGAATGGCCATATAAGACCAGTTCTAGGAAAAGGGAGATCTCTGGCTAAAATTCTTGGAAAGGTTGTAAAGGAATGTAATTTATCCAAGAAGGTAATAATTTACTAAATCAAATCCTCACAGTTTTAAAGTTACATCAGCTCAATCATAATTCTTGTGCTTCCTGTAACTCGCATACTATTGATATGTGGGGAATAGCGGTCTGTTCTCCTTTCCATTCCCGCCTGTCAGTATTTTAGCTGCTGAAGAATATGGTGGTGACAGCTTCCAAAAGCTTGAAAATTGTAACTCAGTTGCTGTGGGTTGAAAACTGAAGATTTTATTCAGTCATGTTCTGTGAAGGACTGACACCGTTTACACAACCTTTGTTCAACCAGTTCTCGTGTGTGTGTGTGTGTGTGTGTGTGTGTGTGTGTGTGTGTGTGTGTGTGTGTGTGTGTGTCATCTACTCTGATGAAGGCCTGTTTGGCCAAAAGCTTTTGTTTGACATTCTTTTTATTGTGTCTATCTGCAAATAGCATCTCCACTATATGGTAAAGAACAGCAATCCTTTTCATAATATTGTAAGAGCACACATTGCAAGATGTGTTAAGCACTGTATTACCTACCACTGTGATCAAATTGGAACAACTTGATATTATACAGAGGTTACCTGATAGTTTACTTTCTGTGCACCATTTGTGAACTGGGAGGACAAAGAAATGGTATGTGATGTAATCTCCATTACATGCCGTAAGTGGCTTGTGGAATATAAAAGCAAAGTAGCTGTTCGTGCTAAAGATCAGCTTTAGTATCTTGATGAAATTTTCTTACAGTTAGGAAACATCAGGAAGCAATGTCAAAAAGATTTCATTACGTTCATGCAGACTGCACCTCCCAAAGCATTATTTCCTCTGATAGTTGCAAATTTATCATAATTTATGCCCAAAAAAGTGAAGAGTTTGTAATAATAATAATAATAATAATAATAATAATAACAACAAGTCTTCATACAGAGGAGAAAAAATTAGGAAAAGTTATGATATCATGAGTGAAGTAAAAATTTACGGTAGGATATTGACGAAAAATGTATGACAGGGATCATGATCCCTTCTGCCTTTCTAGTGTTAGTTGGTCTGTTGACCATAAGAAGCTATGAAACACACAAACACTAAAAATAATATAGTCGTATGGCATGACTGGCTGTCAGTCTCTCGAGGGATGTACTCCACCACTAATCTGGCAGTTGAAACACTTAAGTAATTTTATGGTGACCAGAATTAATTCTTCACCTGGGAAGTGAAGAGGCAAGGATATTGTCTGCCCAGTCTTGTACTGTTGGTCAACACAATTGAAGTAGTGTGTCTTTTTCCAAAAAGAATAGGCAAAAGTTATGTACACATGAAGGTTTTAGTATAGACAATATCTGTGGTTCTTCTTGAGAGAATGTTTTGCAAAGGTGGCTGGAGAAGAAAAGGGTAGATAGTGAGTTACTGTACATAGAGTGACTTAAAAATAACAGATGAGTAGGGAAAGAAAGGAAAAAATAAGTAATTGGAAATGTAGGGCTGAAACAAGGTGGTTTAAAGGAACAAGAGATGAGACCTACCAAATAGCATTAAAGACTGCTGGAAAAACAGGTAAAAATAAAATACAGTATTAACAATGTGGAGACAGAAGTGGAGCATTTATTGCCAAAAAATAACAATGATGAAATTTCAGGTGGTATTTAATGTTAAAAAATATCTATTGTACCATTAGTACAGAGCTGTGAACCATTTATTCTGAAAAAAGAGAAAAGTAAAAAAACAAGGAAAGTGAGCATAATATATGCAGAATCCTGAGGGAAGGCTACATTATTCCAAACACTGTATCACGACAAACACTTGATACTGAAAGGAGTCGGGAACAATTACAAATTTAAATTCCAGGATATCAATAATGAGCTGTGTGATGCAGTTTTATGCCACAAATCCAGAGGTCTGAGATTCAATTCTCAATTGGTCCAAGCAGTTTGTCCCCATAACTTATAATTTCTTTCACCTCTGATAATGACTTCTTATTGCAAATATACCAAGTTTCAGCATTGTTTGGATTACCCATTAAACTCTAGCTTCCGTGATAACTGGCTCAGTAAGTCAAAGGTCAGAGGAAAGGCAAGGGCATACCACTTCCAACATGGCTGCCTAGTATACCACTTGAGTGTTCAAACCAACCTTTGGGTTGAGCTGACCCTAATCAGTGATTCAGCAATGAGAGCTATCTCAAAAGTAATGACAGGGCTCGAAGCAGCAGTGAAAACACAGGAAAGAAAAACAATGAGAAAAAAATGTGGTACCATAGTGTGAAAGAATAGGGAAGAAAGGGGATGGTGGTGGTGACAGGTAGCAAATAAAAAGGGTACATGCGGATGGATATGTGTGTGTTTGCGAGTGTATACCTGTCCTTTTTTCCCCCTAAGGTAAGTCTTTCCGCTCCCGGGATTGGAATGAGTTTCAGAGATGTACGTACTTTTTTCTATTCCATTCCGAGAACTTTTCAAACCACCATCATGTTCTGAGCTCTAACTGAATGACCTCCTCCGTGCCAACCTGCTTGGATTCCAAAAACATTGATCTTGTGAAACCAACATCCACTTTTCTCACATGACAGACTGAAAGCTTTATATCCATGTGGTGAGGTAGATGCAGTATTTTTTGATTTTTGAAAAGCATTTTACTCAGTGCTATGCATATGTCTATTGTCAAAAGTTATCCTTGACGTTCATATTGTATATTAATGACCTTGCAGACAATATTAATAGTAACCTCAGACTTTTTGCTGATGGTGCAGTTATCTATAATAAAGTGCTGTCTGAAAGAAGCTGCATAAATATTCAGTCAGATATTGATAAGATTTCAAAATGGTGCAGCATAGTATCCTATGACAATAATATCAGTGAGTCACAGTTGGAAACAGCCAATTCATACAAATACCTGGGTGTCATGCTTTGTAGGGATATGACCACGTGGGCTCAGTTGTGGGTAAAGCAGATGGTAGACTTCAGTTTATTGGTAGAATACTGGGGAAGTGGAACCAGTCTGCAAAACAGATTGCTTGCAAATTACTCGTGTGTCCCATTCTAGAATATTGCTCAGATGCATTGGAACCGAACCAAAAAGGACTAACAGGGGATATTGAATATGTATAGAGAAGGGCAGCAGGAATGGTCAGGAGTTCATTTGACACTGAAGAAACTGACCTGGCAAACTCTTGAAGACAGACATAAACTATTCTGAGAAAGTGTACTAACAAAGTTTCATGAAATGGCTTTAAGTGATGGCTCTAGGAATATACTACAACCTCCTATATATCTCTCACACAGGAATCATGAAGACAAGATTAGAATACATACAAGATGCACAGAGCCATTCGTACAATCATTATTCCTGTGCTCCGTAAGTGAATGGAATGGGAAGAAACTCTAATAACTGGTACAATTAGACATACCCTTTGCCATATACTTCACAGTGGTTTCAGAGTATGGATGTAGATGTTGATGTAGATAGAAGTGGGAGGGAACAGGAAACGATGCACAAGGTCAGGAGGAGATAGCGGAATAGTGTGAGGCAGTTCCTTTGACAGATGACTCGGTAGCTGCACAACAAGACGAAAGGACTTCAGAAGGTATAGCATATAAGAGACAGAGAAAGGGGAGAAGGAAGGAAGTGGAAGAAAGTGGAAATGAAAGGGGGGGGGGGGCAGAGACAGACTTAGAGGGACGAGATAAAGTGAGGCAGGGGGAAACAGATTAGCAGATTTTTAGGCCAGTAGAATTGCGAGAGAAATGATCATCATGATAAAATAAGAGAAATCAGGGCTCGCACAGAAAAATTTAAGTGCTTGTTTTTCCCACCCGCGCTGTTAGAGATTGGAACGGTAGAGAGATAGCTTGTAGGTGGTTCATTGAACCCTCTGCCAGGCACTTAATTGTGAATAGCAGAGTAATCACATAGATGTGGAGAATTTCCACCAGCGTTGTTCAGAGAAATTACTGCTGGGAGTGAGTATCCAAATGGCTTGCATAGTGAAGCAGCTGTTGAAGTGTTTGTATTGTGGTTCACAGCATGTCTGGAAACTGGTTTCTCAAGTTCTCAGTTTGACACAGTTTTGTGGGGGCCATTGATGGAAGTACATAGCTGGTTACTTGTCATGCCAACATAGAATGCTGCACAGTAATTGCTGCATAGCTGATATATAACATGGACAAGGATATTCTATAGATTGGGTGGGTGGCAGAACACTCCTTTGGGTGATGTGTGTAGGATTTTGGATAGGATAGATATGACATCTCAGTGCATGATGAGAGGTAGTCGATACCTAGAGGTAGTCAAAACCCAGGTGAAAGATGTGGTTGAGTTTTTAAAGGCCAGCATGATACTAGGTGATCAGAGCAGTGCCGGTCAGTGGTTGGTTAACAGATCTATTGCTGTCAGAGGAGGAGATGACTTAGGGAGATCTGTTAATGGATGAGTGGGATAGTATACTGTCTGCCCATAAAGGCTCTCAGATTATCAGTATATTTTGTCAACTCCTGATTTTCACTACAGATGTGGTGTACATGGTTGGTAAGACTGTAAAGAAGAGATTTTTTTGACATGGAACGGGTGACACCTGTCAAGGTTGGAGCATGTGAGAGATGGAGATCAGCATCTAGGAAGGTTGCTTGTTGAGTTGAGGAGGACTAGGTAAAGCATACCTGGGAGTAGGTGTTGATGTCACAGATGAAAGAGCAAAGGTTGTTCCTGCCATGATTCCAGATCATGAAAATGCCATCAATGAATCTAAACAAGAACAAGGGTTTGTTGGTCTTGACTGGATAGAAATGACTCCTCCAGATAGGATGGTGCCATGTGAGTACCTGCAGTAGTACCAAGGACTTGTTTATGAATTTGGCCTTCAAAAGTGAGATAATTGTGGGTCAAGATGTGGTTAGCTAGGATGAAAGAGATGGTGACTTTGCTGACATGATGACATTGGGAAAGGTAGTGTTCTGTGGCCATCAGCCCATGGATACAGGGGATATCGGTGTATAAGGATGTCAGATCCACAAGACCAATATGGAGTCCAGAGGTAACAGGACAGGAACTGCAGAAAGGCGGCGAAGGAAGTGAGCAGTGTCTTGAACGTTGGATGGGAGGCTATGGACAATAGTTTGAAGGTATTGGTCAACAAATCCTGAGGATTGTTCTGTGAAAGCATTGTACCCAGCCACATTGGGATGGCCAGTAGGAAAACCTGTGGAATTGGGTTTGTAGAGTTTGGGTAGAAGGTGAAAGGTAGGAGTGTGTGTGCGCTCGTGTGTAAGGGAGATGGATTCACATCAGGATTTGGGATGGACCAAAGGCCATGAGGAGCTTCAGGTGGTCCTATTGGAGTCCTGGGATAGGATCATACTTTTAAGGTTTGTATACAGAGGTTTCAGAAAGTTGGTAGAGACCATGAGCCACATAATAACTATGATTCATGACCACTGTTATGGAGCATTTCTCTGTGGGAAGGATAATAAGGTCTGTATTGGTTTTCTGGTTATGGACAGCTGTGTGTTCCATGGGAGTGATCTTGGACTCACTGGGGAGGGGTTTCAGAAATGAAGACGAGGCCATGTTAGTAGTGAGAAATTCCTGAAAGGTTATCAGGTAATGGCTGGGTGGAAGGGAAGGCAGATCATGGTTGAGGAGGGAAGGCAGATCATGGTTGGAGGGAATTCGGAAACTGTTGTAGATACTCCTGTCCTGTGCCTACATGGAATTATCTGTAGCAAAGAAAGAGCCTATGACTGTGAATTAGTATGTAATATAACTAGACTATAAGCCTCTATGTCGTCTTAACTCTTCATTGTGCGATAACCTTGACATCAGAATTGGGGACTATGAAGCACACGAGGTGAAGGAAATCTTCTCCCATGAAAATGTAATTACACTTGATGGATGAAGCATGGAGGATATAAGAAGCAGACTAGAACAGGTGAAGAGGGTATTTGTGACTAAGAGAAACCAAGTAGTATCAAACAGTCTTCCCAATGTGGGGAAGAAATTTGTGAGAATGTAAAATGCACAGCATTGTATGGAAGTTAATCATGGACTGTGGTAAACTGGAAAGGAAGACAGTGAAAATGTACGAAATGTGTTACAATAGAAGAACATTGAAATTTTGGCAGATGAATAAGGTAATAAATGGAGAAGTTCCCCAAGGAATTGGTGTGGACAGAAACATATGGAAAGCATTGACAAGAATGAACAGGATGATGGGACATGTGCCATCAAGGAATAACTTCCACGAGTTGTAGAGCATAAAAATTGTATGGGAGGACAGATTGGAATATAGGCAGGAATTAATTGAGGATGTTGGTTGCAAGTGCTACTCCGTGGTGTGACTGGTGTTATCTCCTCAGGCACAAAGTTTGGAGACGCAAAAGCAGCTAAAACTTTTACGGTCAACAAAAACTTTAAGTGGTGCCTATACAATTTCACTTCTTGAAACACACAGCCTTCTAGATTGTTCGTTCTGCATTGTGAATGTATACTGTCATGTTTATTCTATTGTAGCACTGTTACTTTCACAGAAAAAATAATTTACAACTTTTATTCCGATGAGTGTGCTAAAGTTACACGCAAAGAGCCAAAGTAACCCCCTGCTTACAGTATTCCCTTTTTAGGGAGGGGGTGGGAGGTGTATTTTCTGTGGTCCAAGGCATGTTTTACTGCCTGAACTTTCGTCTAGGTCTGCTGGAACACACACTAAAGCTATGGAGACAGCTGATTGATTATCCCACAATTTATTTGTTTAGCGTCTGTATTATCACATTCATGATATGGGACTTGACAAGGTACAGAACAGTATAAAATATTACATATTTACATCATGTACAAAATCTTATCATTGGTATCAGCACATCTTTATAAAAGAAACATTATTCTGCTTAATAAGATTATAAAATTATATACGTACTTACAGATAAAATAATTGCTAGCAAAACACCTTTGTTGATTTTACTAAAAGTATTAAATACCAATACTTTAGTTAACTAGGCATAGTAATATATGGCACAAAAGTTAGGTGCATAATTAGATACATACATGGATAAAAGAAGTTTGGTATTATCTAGCAATGGTTTGATAATTATGAATTTTTGTTTAGAGCGCTATGAAGCAGACCTACAGATTTGAGCAAAATTCCAGGTATTGATTAATGCTGTAGAAGCTGTTGTTTATTAGTAGATTTTTTAGTTCTTTTTTTAATGTATTAATGTTTGGTATTTTATTTTGATACTATCTGGCAATGCATTGTAAAGAATTTTTGGTTTGTAAGGAGCAGTGTCCTGATATATTGATTTTATGTGCACATCCCTATGATAGTCAACCCTGTTCCTTGTTCGATAATAGTGGATCTCACTATTCAAAGACGAAACTTGGTGGTTTTTAATGAAGCAGATATTTTCAAATATGGATATAGATGGTAAGGTCAATGATTTTTAATTCCTTAAAGATACCTCTACATGATGATCTGTAAGCAACATCACTTATTAACGTTACAGCTTTCTTTTGGAGTTGAAAGACTGCTTTGCAAAAGAGGTATTTCCCAAGAACACTATACCTTACTTCAGTAGACTATATGCATAATAAGCACTTAACACTGTTTCGGTATTGCAACATTCTTTAAGCATTATTGATATGTAACAGTAATTGCTTAATTTTTTGTTCAGCATTTCTACATGTTTTTCCCATCTTAGATGATCAGCCACCCGTAATTCTAAAAATTTTATGTGATTCTTTTGCTGAATTTGGCTATTTGATAATGTGAATTTTGCGTTGGTCCTATTTCTGTTCCTTAAAAGGTTGAAGTTCATCCACAGTTTTCTTGTCATTGACAACCAGACAGTTATCTTTAAACCATTTTTCTGCCACTTCTGCTGTTTTGTCAGTTTTTTGCTGCATCTCATAATCATTTTTCCCTTTGGGGCACCCCATAATTAATTATTTTATATTCAGAATAGTACAAATTTCCGTCCTGAGAAATTTGTTCTCTTTGTTTCCTATCAGTTAAATATAGCTTGAACCACTCGTAAGAAACACCATGGACACCATAATTATATAGTTTTAACAGCAGTAGATTATGATTTATAAGATCAAATGCTTTGGAAAGGACCAAAAACAGCCCACAAATCAGTTCCTTATCAATAGCTTTGTAAACAAGTTTTAGGAAATTGGAGAGAGCCATTTGTGTAGATTTGCGTTTTCTGAAACTATTCTGTGCATTTACAAGAATTTTATTTTTATTTAGGAAGTCTAGCAATCTGTCATACATCATTCTTTCAATTATATTTTAAAATACAGATCATAATGATAGTGGTCTGAAATTTTTAATGAAAAACTTGTCACCACTTTTATAAACTGGTATTACTGTTGACTGATTAAGTTTATTTGGAAACACACTAGTTTCAAAGGAGTCATTGATTATGTCCACAAGTTGAGAGACAACATTATCAGAACTGTATTTAATAATTTTGTCACAGATACCAATAATTTCCAAAGGTCAATTAACTCTTTAGTTTCCTGATTTTTTTTTCTTTTTTTTTTTTTTTGCACGATATAGGTACATTGCCCTTTCATTTATTGGAGCTATTACCTTTGTCTTTGGATTACATTTAGTGGTGATCAGGTTTTGGGGTACATAAATATAATATTAGCTATTAGAAGTGGATCATCAACAATTTCATTTCTGTGCTTTATGGTGATTTTATTACTTCGATTTTCATGTTTGCCTGTATGGTCATTAATAACTTTCCACATATATTTCATTTTGTTGTTACCCTTTCTGATATATGAATCATTATGCTTCTTTTTTGCAGCAACTATAGCTTCCCTGTGCTTTTTCCTGTAACACTTTACATATGGTTTCCAGGTAGTGTTTTGCTTTGCACACTTATATAGCATTCTAAGTCTCTTTGATGACTCTTTGACTTCACTTTTATCCATGAATTTGATTTTTTGGTTGTTTATTTTCATTCTCTTCAGAGGAAATGAAATATCTTAGCAGTATTTATAACTTGACAAGAAATTGTTGAATTTTATGTCTACAGAACTATTGGTTTCTATGTTCCAGATTACATTTTTTTTTAACATGAGATTAAAAATCCTATTGCTGTCATCATTAATTAATCTTCTACATCTACATACATACTCCGCGATCCACCATACGGTGAGTGGCGGAGGGTACCTCGTACCACAACTAGCATCTTCTCTCCCTGTTCCACTCCCAAACAGAACGAGGGAAAAATGACTGCCTATATGCCTCTGTACAAGCCCTAATCTCCCTTATCTTTGTGGTCTTTCCGCGAAAAGTAAGTTGGCGGCAGTAAAATTGTACTGCAGTCAGCCTCAAATGCTGGTTCTCTAAATTTTCTCAGTAGCGATCCACGAAAAGAATGCCTCCTTTCCTCTAGGGACTCCCACCCGAGTTCCTGAAGCATTTCCGTAGCACTCACGTGATGATCAAACCTACCAGTAACAAATCTAGCAGTCCACCTCTGAATTGCTTCTATGTCCTCCCTCAATCCAACCTGATAGGGATCCCAAATGCTTGAGCAGTACTCAAGAATAGGTCGTATTAGTGTTTTATAAGTGGTCTCCTTTGCAGATGAACCACATCTTCCCAAAATTCTACCAATGAACCGAAGACGACTATCCGCCTTCCTCACAACTGCCATTACATCTTGTGCCACTTCATATCGCTCCCCCCTGCGGGTTCGGGGGTTAGAATAGGCCCGCGGTATTCCTGCCTGTCGTAAGAGGCGACTAAAAGGAGTCTCAAATGTTTCGGCCTTATGTGATGGTCCCCTCTCGGGTTTGACCTCCATCTTTCTAAATTATTCCGCAGAGCGAACCAATTGGGGAAGGGCGCCTTACATGGTGCACTGTATCCGTCGTGCATTGAGACCTTTAGCCGGCTTTTTCGTCGTTGCAATGGTGTCCCGCTCGTTTTCCATCTCTTGGGCGAGGATACATCCCTGGGTGCGATTACCACGCTGCACTCTGCAGTGTCGCTTTTAACTGCGACGACGACCTTGGACATTTTTGCACCTAAGATACAGCACGGTAGCCAGTCCGTTGTGGTGGGGCTGCCATGTACCCTGTTGGTTGTAGCCCCCTGACAACACAGGGATCGCTCTACTGATGCCTGCGCCGTTAACTCCGCACCTATGCCAAGGAGTAGATGCCCATCTCCCTGGGGCATCAGGACTCCCGGCAATGGCCATCCTGCCAGGTGGCTATTGCTGCGGCTGAGTGGCGCCCGTGGGGACGGCCCTTGGTCGGAGTAGGTGGCATCAGGGCGGATGACCCGCAATGAAGCGTGGTACATCATCTCTCGCTGGCGGCCAGCCACCAGCAGTCTCTAAGCGTTCGAGGGCTCATTTTAAAGCTAACGTTTATGACCCCAAATCGTTCCCATCCCTGGCCACTCCATGGGAGGAACGAAAGGCAATGAATGACAGTGACATGTATTCGCCCAGGTATCTTGTCTGTACCAGAGCTGATGGTGACTCGTTTCTATCTGTGAAGCCTCAGTTCTTTGTAGAGCATTTAGAGGACAAGTTTGGGAAGGTGGAGGGCTTGTCCAAAATGCGCTCTGGGTCAGTTTTGATAAAAACGGCATCCTCTGCCCAGTCACGCAGGTTACTTGCTTGTGACAAGTTGGGGGATGTTAACGTTACCATCACCCCACATAAGAGTTTAAATATGGTCCAGGGTATTATTTTCCACCAGGACCTACTTTTGCAGTCTGATGACGAGCTGTGCGCCAATTTAGAGCGCCGAGGTGCAAATTTCGTCCGGCGCGTTCATCGGGGTCCGAGAGACAATCAGGTAGCTACCGGTGCCTTCATCTTGGCCTTCGAAGGTGATACATTACCAGAGAAGGTCAAGGTGATGGTCTACTGATGTGACGTCAAACCCTATATCCCTCCCCCGATGCGGTGCTTCAAGTGCTGGAAGTTCGGTCACATGTCCTCTCGCTGTACTTCTAGCCTCACATGTCGAGATTGTGGACGCCCATCTCATCCCGATACTCCATGTGCTCCGCCTCCCGTCTGTGTCAACTGTGGAGAGCCTCATTCCCCTTGCTCGCCAGACTGCAGTATCTTACAGAAAGAATGCAAAATCATGGAATATAAGACCCTGGACCGACTGACCTACACTGAGGCTAAGCGGAAATTTGAACGGCTACATCCCTTGCGCATGATGTCATCTTATGCCTCCACTGTCACTCCTGCTCCAGCTCCTTCAGCTGCAAGACATACAGTCTGCTCTCAGAGTCAGAGGACCTCACCTGCCCCCTTGACGATGGGGGCCCCTTCTCTCGCTGTTGCTCCCACACCATCTACCTCGGGAGCAGCACCCACTAAACCACTGGGGACACCAGTCCCCACTTCTAAGCCGGAGAAGCGTAAGTCTTCTTCGGCTTCTCTCGCTCGGAAGGGATCCCTTGGGTCACTCCCTTCCCAGGTTCCTACCAGCGGCACAGCAGACACCAACCAGTGGCTGAAGAAGCCACAGGTCGCTGGTCATCGGGCTTCGCGATCCTCTTCGGTCCCGGAGACTGACTCCAATAAGCCCTCTCAACAAAGACAACCAAAGGAACAGCGAGAGAAAACGACTTTGAAGACCCGTAAGACCAAGACACCTGCAGTGGCACCTACTCCACTGCTACCTACAAGCTCTGCGTCTGAGGATGAGGTGGAGATCCTTGCGTCCGCTGAGGACCACGATCTCGCCGGTCCCTCAGACACAATGGATAGCACTTGCACGGGTGCTCCATCGGAGGCAGCAGGTGACCCAGTGGCGTAATCTGCCTTCCCAGTCCTGTCACGCCTTTCTCCGCCATGGACAATACCATCCTCCAGTGGAACTGCAGCGGTTTCTTCCACCATCTAGCTGAGCTCCGACAACTTATCAGCCTTCACCCTTTCTTCTGCATTGCTATTCAGGAAACTTGGTTTCCAGCAATGCGAACCCCCGCCCTCCGTGGCTATCGGGGTTATTATAAGAACCGGGCAGCTTATGAAAGGGTGTCTGGTGGCGTCTGCATATATGTCCTTACCTGTCTTCACAGCGAGTCTATCCCTCTACAAACTGCTTTAGAGGCTGTCGCTGTTCGGGTGTGGACGCCACAGGCTATTACCGTCTGCAGTCTTTACCTTCCACCGGATGGTGATGTTGCGCAGCATGTCTTGGCTGCGCTGATAGCCCAATTGCCGCCCCCCTTTCCTGTTACTGGGCGACTTCAACACCCATAACCCTCTGTGGGGTGGGTCGGTGGCGACAGGTCGAGGCGCCACCATTGAGCATTTATTGGCACAGCTCGATCTTTCGCTTTTAAATGATGGTTCCTTCACACACTTCAGTGTGGCGCATGGCATGTACTCCGCCATCGACCTTTCGATTTGCAGCCCTAGTCTCTTACCGTCTGTTGACTGGAGTGTGCATGACTACCTGTGTGGTAGTGACCACTTTCCGATCTTTCTGTCA
Source organism: Schistocerca nitens (assembly GCF_023898315.1). Classification (NCBI taxonomy): domain Eukaryota; kingdom Metazoa; phylum Arthropoda; class Insecta; order Orthoptera; family Acrididae; genus Schistocerca; species Schistocerca nitens. The sequence goes on along the minus strand of NC_064617.1, from coordinate 701,685,846 downwards.
CTGCCACAGCGTCAGTCTTCTGGGCGGCCTTGCAGGTGGGCCATGAATAAGGCTGACTGGGACTTGTTTTCCTCCACTGCTGCTATTGAGCCTCTCTCTAGTGATGACATTGATGCGGTGGTTCAATCGGTCACCACAGACATCGTTACTGCCGCCGAATCTGCCATTCCCTGTTCTTCTGGGTGCCCTCGGCGGTGGACTGTGCCTTGGTGGTCGCCTGAGATCGCTGAAGCGATTAAAGATCGCCGGCGGGCGCTCCAGCGTCACAAGCGACATCCCTCCATCGAAAATCTTATCGCCTTCAAACGGCTGTGTGCGCGAGCCCGCCGCCTTATCCGCCAAAGCAAGCAGGAGTGCTGGGAGCGGTATGTGTCCACCACTGGCCTCCATGTCTCTCCATTGCAGGTCTGGGCCAAGATCCGATGCCTCTATGGCTATCGGACCCCTGTAAGCGTCCCTGCGCTCTCACTGAATGGAGCAGTTTGTACAGACTCCGACAAAATTGCCAACAGCTTGGCAGAGCATTTTGCTCTGAATTCCGCTTCTTCCACTTACCCACTGGCCTTCCGCCCCATTAAAGAGCGGATGGACCGTTGGAGCCTTTCTTTTCGCACCCACCATTCTGACTCCTACAATGCTCCATTCAGTGAGTGGGAATTTCACAGTGCGCTTGCCGCTTGCCCTGATACCGCTCCTGGGCCAGATCGCATCCACTGTCAGATGCTGAAACACCTTTCAGTGGACTGCCAGCGACGGCTCCTCGACATTTACAACCGCATTTGGGTCGAGGGTGAGTTTCCATCGCAATGGAGGGAAAGTATTGTTATCCCCAGTCTGAAACCTGGGAAGAACCCTTTGGAGGTGGACAGCTACCGCCCCATTAGCCTCACCAACGTTCTTTGCAAGCTTCTCGAACGGATGGTGAGCCGGCACTTGAATTGGGTACTGGAGTCTCGGGGCCTTCTGGCTCCGTCTCAGGGTGGGTTCCGTAAAGGCCGCTCTGCCACCGACAATCTGGTGAGTCTGGAGTCGGCCATCCGTACTGCCTTTGCCCGCCGTCAGCACCTGGTCGCTGTCTTTCTCGACATGCGAAAGACGTACGATGCGACTTGGCGTCATCACATCCTTTCTACGCTTCATGGATGGGGTCTTCGGGGCCCTCTGCCGATCTTTAGCCACAATTTTCTTTCGTATCGTACCTTCCACGTGCAAGTCGCGGCCTCCCATAGTTCCTCTAGAGTCCAGGAGAATGGTGTGCCCCATGGATCTGTTTTAAGTGTCTGCCTGTTTTTAATAGCCATTAACGGGCTCGCTGCGGCGGTGGGGACGTCTGTCCAAGCGTCCCTGTATGCTGACGACTTCTGCCTTTACTACAGCTCTATTAGCATTGCAGATGCTGAACGTCAGCTACAGGGCGCTATCCGTAAGGTGCAGTCTTGGGCTGTAGCGCATGGGTTTCAGTTTTCGGCTGCCAAGACCCGCGTTATGCATTTCTGCCGGCGATGCACTGTCCACCCGGAGCCGCGGCTTTATCTTGATGGCGAACTTCTTGCTGTGGTTGAGATGCATAGGTTTTTGGGTGTAGTTTTTGATGCCCGGTTGACTTGGCTGCCTCATATTCGGCAGCTTAAACAGATGTGTTGGCGGCATCTAAATGCTCTGCGATGCCTTAGCCACACCAGGTGGGGGCACCGACCAATCTACTCTCCTACGTCTCTACCAGGCGTTAATCCAGTCTCGTCTGGATTATGGGAGCCTGGCTTATGGCTCAGCATCCCCATCTGCGTTGCGGGTGCTGGACCCACTACTACACAGCGGGATCTGACTTGCCACTGGTGCCTTCTGCACCAGCCCTGTGGACAGCATACTTGTGGAGGCAGGTGTCCCACCACTGCGATTGAGGCGCCAACATTTACTGGCCACTTGTGCTGCCCATGTTTTCAGCTTGCCCGGGCATCCAAACTATCGTCTCCTGTTCCCGCAATCGGTCATCCATCTGCCAGAACATCGGCCCCGGTCAGGTTGTACGATCGTGGTCCGCGTCAAAGAGCTTCTCTCTGGGCTTAGGGTTTTCACAGTTCCACCTCCTTTCCGGGCCACTTTGCGGACACCCCCATGGTGTGTTCCTCGCCCTTGCCTTCGGCTCGACTTGGCACAGGGCCCGAAGGACTCAGTCTCTCCAGAGGCCTTCCGCCGCCGCTTTTATTCCATCCTGGCCACATATCAGGGCTCTGGCGTTGTATACACTGACGGTTCGATGGTTGCTGGTCGTGTCGGTTATGCGCTAACTCTGGGGGACCATTCCGAACAACGTTCCTTGCTGGATGGCTGCAGCGTTTACACTGCTCAGCTGGTCGCCATCTTTTGTGCCCTAGAGTATATCCGCTCCTGCTCAGGTGAGTCCTTCGTTATCTGTAGCGATTCCCTGAGCAGTTTACGAGCTCTCGACCAGTGTTTCCCTCGTTCTTGTCTGGTGATGGCTATCCATGAGTCCCTGCATACTCTTGCACGTAGCGGCCGCTCTGTGGTCTTTGTATGGAACCCAGGCCATGTTGGGATACCCGGCAATGAGAATGTTGACCACCTGGCGAAAGAGGCCACCAGTCAACCACCTCTGGAGATTGGCCTCCCGGCGACTGATTTGCAGGCACTATTATGCCGCAAAGTTTTCGATTTCTGGGACACTGAATGACGCAACCTGCCCGTGCCAAACAAACTCCGTCGTATCAAGGAGACGACGACTGTTTGGCGGTCATCCATGCGAACCACCCACAGGGACTCAGTCGTCTTTTGTCGGCTCCGCATTGGCCACACCCGACTGACGCACAGTTATTTACTGTGTCGTGAGGATCCACCTCTTTGTCATTGTGGGGCGTCCTTGACGGTGGTCCATATTCTGTTGGAGTGCGCCCTTTTAACTGTGCTCAGGCAGACTTTTGCGCTGCCTGATACGCTCCCTGCGCTTTTAACTGATGACTCTGCCATAGCGGACTTAGTTTTGCATTTTATTCGGGCAGGGGGATTTTATCGCTTAATGTAAATGTGTGTGTGTTTTTGTGTTGATTCTGGCCTATGGCCTACGATTTTAGTCTGCTTTTTTAATGTGTTTTTTCGGTGGTTGGCTTTTCCCTTTTTTCTCTATGGTCGGCCAACCACCGTCACACTCGGTGTGATTTTAATTTGTTTTGTCTGTTCTTTGTCGGAGTATTTCTAGTCCTGCGTCGTCTGCCGTCTTTCCTGTTGTTCATTTTTTTATATATATATATATATATATATATATATATATATATATATATATATATATATATTTTTTTTTTTTTTTTTTTTTTTACCAAGGGTCCCTTTACTCCCACAAACCAACCAACCATCATATCGCTCTGCAGTGTTACGCCCAAATATTTAATCGACATGACTGTGTCAAGCGCTACACTACTAATGGAGTATTCAAACATTACAGGATTCTTTTTCCTATTCATCTGCATTAATTTACATTTATCTATATTTAGAGTTAGCTGTCATTCTTTACACCAATCACAAATCTGGTCCAAGTCATCTTGTATCCTCCTACAGTCACTCAACAATGACACCTTCCCGTACATCACAGCATCATCAGCAAACAGCCGCACATTGCTATCCACCCTTTCCAAAAAATCATTTATGTAGGTAGAAAACAACAGCGGACCTACCACACTTCCCTGGGGCACTCCAGATGATACCCTCACCTCCGATGAACACTCACCATTGAGGACAACGTACTGGGTTCTATTACTTAAGAAGTCTTCGAGCCACTCACATACTTGGGAACCAATCCCATAAGCTCGTACCTTAGTTAGGAGTCTGCCGTGGGGCACAAAGTCAAATGCTTTCCGGAAGTCAAGGAATGTGGCATCCATCTGGTACCCTTCGTCCATGGTTCGCAAGGTATCATGTGAAAAAAGGGCAAGTTGCGTTTCGCAGGAGCGATGCTTTCTAAATCAGTGTTGATGCATGGACAGCAACTTCTCTGTCTCAAGGAAATTCATTATATTCGAACTGATAATATGTTCGAGAATCCTGCAACAAACCGATGTTAAGGATATTGGTCTGTAATTGTGAGGATCCACCCTTCTACCCTTCTTATATACAGGCGTCGCCTGCATTTTTTTCCAGTTGCTCGGGACTTTACATTGGGTAAGAGATTCGCGATAAATGCAAGCTAAGTAAGGAGCCAATGCAGTAGAGTACTCTCTGTAAAACCGAATTGGAATCCCATCAGGACCTGGCGATTTATTTATTTTCGACCCATTCAGCTGCTTCACAACCCCAGGAATGTCTATCACTATGTCCTCCATACGGGAGTCAGTACAAGACTCAAACAGCGGTATGTTTGTACGATCCTCCTGAGTGAAAGATTTCTCAAATGCTAAATTTTAATTTGAGCTTTAGTTTTGCTGTCTTCCATTGCCAGGCCAGACTGATCAGTGAGTGACTGAATGGAAGTCTTCGACCCGCTTACCGATTTTACATAAGACCAGAATTTCCTTGGATTTTCAGCAAGATCTTTTGCTAAGGTATGACGGTGGTAGTGGTTGAATGCTTCGCGCATCGCTCTTTTTACAGCAGCACGAATCTCTACTAACTTTTGCCTGTCCTTATTCTCATGATCTTTCTTTTACCGCGAGTGCAACTGCCTTTGCTTCCTGAGCATTCTCAGAATTGCGCTGTTAAACCACAGTGAGTCTTTTCCATCCGTAACCCACTTTTTCGGCACAGTGTTTAAAATTTGCCCATAATTCTTCCACGTCCATTGTACCAGAAGTAAATGAAGTAGATTCATTTACTAAGTGGGATGCTAACAACTGCTTATCTGCTCTTTCTAGTAAGAATACTCTCCTAGCCTTCTTGACCGACTTTTTAACTTTCATAACCATAGTCGTAATGACAACATGATTATCACTAATTCCTATCTCAACACTGACATTGTCAATGAGGTCTGGTCTGTTCGTGGCTACCAGATCTAAAATATTTCCATTACGCGTTGGCTGTCAATTTAGCTGCTGAAGACAGTTTTCGGATAATGTGTTCAAAAGTAATTCACACGACGGCTTGTCTGTACCATCTGTAATGAATCCATAGACATCCCAGTCTATATTAGGTAGGTTGAAGTCGCCTCCGACTAATATAGCATGATACGGATACTTCTGCGATACAGAATGTAGAATCCCTTTGAATGATTCTAGAACTGTCACGGTGGAACCCGGTGGCCGGTAATAACACCCCACAATTAACTTTATTTCCCCTAACCCTGTTAAACGTGTCCAGATAACTTCACAATCACACTCTACTTCGACCTCAGTAGACACAATCTTTTTGTCAACTGCAATGAAGACACCACCTCCTATGGTGTCTAATCTGTCTTTCCGATACATGTTCCAAGCCTCACTAAATATTTCAGAACTTCCTATCTCAGGTTTCAACCAGGTCTCAGTCCCGAGAATAATTTGCGCGCCACACGCTTCCTGGAGGGCAGTAAATTCAGGAACTTTACTCCGAACACACTGAAAATTTACTGCTAATATCTTGATAGCTGAAGTGTCTTTACACTGAGCGCGTCCTGATTTCCCTGCCTGCACGTTGACTGGTGAGTGTTCATCAGGACACCTCGCACTACTGCCTAGCCTAAAAAACCCCCATGTGCATGCCACAAGTACTCTGCTACCCGAGTAGCCGCTTCCTTTGTGTAGTGCACCCCTGACCTATCTAGGGGCATCCTACAATTCCCCACCCAATAACGCAAGTCTAGAAATCTGCAGCCAAGACCATCACAAAGTCGATGAAGCCTCAGATTGAGACCCACCACTCAGCTCCAAACCAAACGACCCCGGTCCACTCTGGGAACGATGCTGCAAATAGAGAGCTCTGCTTGCACCCCGCACGCGAGGCCAGCGGTCTTCACCAAATCCGCCAGCCGCCTTTACAAACTGAGGATCTCCTCAGAACCCAAGCGACAGGCATCATTGGTGCCGACGTGAGCAACTACTTGCAGATGACTGCACCCCGTACGCTCGATAGCCGCAGGCAAGGCCGCCTCCACATCTTGGATGAGGCCCCCCAGCAGACAAACCGAGTGCACGTTGGATTTCTTTCCAGCCCTGTACGCTATTTCCCTAAGGGGCTCCATCACCCGCCTAACGTTGGAGCTCCCAATAACCAGCAATCCTTTGCCCCCGTGTGCCTGTTCGGGCCCTGCTGAAGGAGCGGCCACCTGCCCACTGACAGGATGAACGGGCGAGGCCAGCCGGACAGCCTCCACATTGACCCTCCGCCTCGAGCGACGCGAACGCGTTGCAGTCCGCCACTCACCCTGAGGTGAGGGCGGCCCCAACGCGCCGGGTACACTAGAAGGTGCCTCGGCAGCTGAGTCAGCGGACGCAGCAAGTGACACTGGGGTGTCTCAAGCGACGCGCCAAACCCTCTGCTGTCGCTGCACCTCGAGGCAGCAACCTGAAGGCGGCTGACCGTGGCCAACAGCACGCTCAGCTGCTCGCGAACCGCAGCCAGTTCCTCCTGTGCCCGCACACACCCTATCCATCCTACTGCTAATATCTAACGACTCCATGAATTTATACTCTACAGCTATCAATAAGCAATATTACTCCTCTCAATACGAGAATACGCAAGGATTTTATGTAATTAAATATGCAAGTGCACAAACACTCGGAAAGAAATTAATAATCAAACTACAAAACAAATATGAGAGCTAAATATGCGACTCGCTACTGCACTGATACTTCACCAGCGGCTGCTCAAGGCTCACTGAGCTGTGTCAAAAGCGCACAGTATAGCTTCTGTTGTCACTTTTCTCATAAGATTTCTCTGAAGTCAATTTAATTACTTGACGACCAGAGAAATCTGTATTCAACATCTCAGATTTAAAGCCACATTTTGATTTGTCAATGAATATTTGGTCTATAGTACTTTCACTTTTGCTGCTGTACCTGGTGGTATCTTCTACATAAATGTCCATATTGTATGTTTTTAGTAGAGTAACTAGTTTCTGCCGCCCCCCCCCCCCCCCCATATTTTTTTTAATTTTTTTTTTTTTTTTTTTACTGTTGTCCTTGACATTAACATTGAAATCCCCAAGCACAAATGATGTATTTTGACTGACTATTTAGACAGTTCAGAATATTTTCCAAATTTTCAGAGAAAGATTCAAAATTGCCAGATGGGGACCTATATATACATGCAATTATAATTTTAGTATCTGTTGGTTCACATAACAATATTCAAAATCTTTTTCAATATAGCCAACATATTTAAACCTAATTTCCTTTGATTTAATACCTGTTCTTACATATATTCATCTTCCACCCACTCTGTATGTTTCCCTGTAAAAGCTCCTGATCACTTGGAAGTCTGAAATCCCAACTGCACAGTTTTGTATTTATTGCAGCCAGTGTTCAGTTACACACAAGATTGATATCTCCTTCAGTGTACCATTCAAAAGGACTTCTAGCTCACATAGCTTACTGGTTAAGCCCTATACATTATGATGTAGGAGAGTTAAAGAATTATTCGGTTCTACGAGAGGTATACTACTTGCCTGGTTAATTCTTTGAAGAGTAGGTGTCTAACTTGATGTTCACCTCCTGGGAGTCCTGGACTACTTGTTTGTTTTCTTCTGCAGTGGATTGGGCCATAAAAAAATCATTCGTGTGTTGTTTGGATGCTAACTTTTGCCTGGTGCTTTGTCGTGATCTGTTGTTTTTAACTTCTGCCCACTCTGGTACAGCTTTCTCATGTCTTTTTACATGGTGATATTGTCTTCTGTTCTGCTTCTCTTCCATTTGTTCATTCCACTGAAGGCATATTTACTGTTAACCTTTTTGGTTTCTCCGTCTGTTAGTTTCTCATACTGTGGTGATACTGTCTTCTGTGTGGCTTCCCTGTCACTCGTTCGTTCCATAGTATGCATAGTTACTGTTAATTTTTTTGGTTTAGTCTTCTGTTATTTTCCCATTTTGTAAACATATAGTTTTGGTGATTGATTGATCTGTCTGTTACAAGCAGTTAACAGAGATACGTAACAGAGGGGTGGACTGCAAAGTTTTTCTTTTCCTTTCAGCCCTCCTTAAAAACATATTAACATCCTGTATCTTAGCGTGACTGTACTGGACAACACCATCAAGAACATGTTCATTTTGTATATTCTGTGAGTACTGTACACAGAATCACTTTAGTGTTAGTAGTTTTTGTGTATAGCATGTTCACAGTGCGTTGGTAATCCTTGATATCTGATTCTACATCATTTGTTCCAGCCAGGACAATAACACAGTCAAATTTACTGAAGTCCTTTACCTTCTCTTAAATGTTATTAACAACATATTTCAGTTGTGCATTTGTTTTGACAACAGGTGTCGCAAAATATCTTGGAGGAAGTGTCTGATTTAATAAACTCGCTCAGTGTGGTCCATGACTATCAGATAAAAATAAAAACCTTGTTTCTTGTATCTGCACGCTTTCCAATACTTAAAACTTTAGTGTAGCTGTCGTTATTTATTTTACAGGAGTTACTAACCTACTTCTTGATGAAACAAGAGCACTTTGTTTGCTTTTGGAGTTTTCATAAATTACAGTAGATAAGACATCACAGCTGTCGTTGTGCAATAAATGTAGGCTGCTTTCACACTTTTTTGATTTTTGATGCTCTGTGAACTGTTTATGCACATATATTTCATCAACTTATCCAAAAAGTAGAGTTTTCTTTCATCATTTCCCACTTCAGCATCAGCTCATGTTTTTCTAATGTAAGTTTACTAATATCCACTTTCAGTTCACTGGTCATAATTTAGAAACACGGTCATTTAGTTGCAATATTTCATGTTTATATTGTACACCCACTTTCTTTTTACCAGCAGAACTGGCACTTTTTTGACGAGATACACGATAAACTTTTACACTGGCCGCCATCTTAACTAAATGTGTAAAAAACGGAATACAATCCACATTCAGCTTTCTGAAACATTTAACACAAAAAATAGATCAGACTTGTCCGTAGCATTTGAGGATGGTACCAGCTGTAGGAGACAGAGTGTAAGGCGAGGAAGGCCCTGGGGTCTAACCACCAACCAAACCCCCTCCCCCCCCCCCCCAAAAAAAATAAAAAAAAATTAATTACTGTAACCAGATGTGCAACTTTTTCCTTCAGCCCTTTCAAAAATTTATATGTTGCACCAGTGTATTTGATAATTTTGTTTAGAGACCTTTTCTTTTAAGAATTCGTACATCTTTTGCTTCCAGGAATTTATTGCGACAGACCAAATCGAGCCAGCTGGAAAGCATCAACAGTGCAGAAACCACCACACATTTCTTAGGCAAGAAAGGAAAAGATTTCGAATTTGCACATTTGCATCCCCAGAGAGTTGAGTTTGTAGAATCAAGTGCTTGTGATAAAGATACTTCCAAGCCAGCCGAATTAAATGAATTGAAGACGTGGCTGCAGAAGATTGCGTGATAATGATGATGGTTTTGTATTTTGTGTTTGTGAAATGTTATGTCATTAAAAAATTGTAATAAACCTGTAACCATATTATTTATTTTTGTTGTGTCATTAGAGATTAAGTTAAATAAAGATATTTCCGATGCAATACTTTCCCCGCATGCTGTTCTGTTTATAACAGAAGCATGGATTATTTGGTTAGCAACAAAATAAATAACGCTGTTTTTCCTATCACTCTCAAGAATATTGAGAAAGGTTGATTAATTATTAACAGTTCAACTCTAAACTGTGTTGTCTGCAGTGAAAAACTTTGTGACGAGTGGGTAATGACAAATTGTTGCTTGCAGTTAAGGCAGCCGCGCTGAGCAGTCGTTTGTGCTACGTGTGGCAGCCGGCACCGATATAAAGTTTTTTTGTTGTGTAATCTACTGGATATTTTATCTACAAGTAGTTAGCACCAAGTGTCAAATCATCATTGCTGGGAGATTTCTCTCAGCAGCTATTTTTAAAATGGGAACTAATGACGAAATCCCAGTCGATACCGGCCAAGGGTCGGCTATTGCTTTGCATACGAGTCACAACATCGAGATTGTCATGATGCACCCTCCTTCAACAGTGTTAATTACAAACAGGCATCAACTGGGTACCGTCGAAATTTGCTCTCAAGATCACTGTCCCCAGAATGATCAGATGGAGATGGATCAGCATTCATCAAGTTCAGCTGCCTTGTCACAGTGTCTGACAAACAACACCCAGCGACAAAAGGCAAGACACCAATCACCATCACCCCAACAGGCAGCAGCTCCTGACACAAACGTTCTGAAGAAGGCAAAGGCAAGTGAAAAGCACAGTAGTAATGTTGAAGGGGACGTAGATTTTGTAGATATTGATAATGTTGCATACACTGTGGAAGTTCTAGGAATATACAGTAACTTGAGTGTAAATATAGGAGACAGAAATTGCAATGAGCAGCCTGCTTTCCAAAAGTATGTCGTAAAAACTTGGACAATTCAGTGACCACAACGGTACTTCCTACAGGAAATAGCACGTTTCCTAGTAACAAAAAATATGCTAGTAAAGATAATACATATCAATCAACAGACATGGGTCCCTACGTCATCTTTGTAGAGGAAGAAAACGGTAATATAGGAAAGTTACATCAAATGGCTCTTAGAAGAATGTTGCTTACAGATAGTAATAACTTAAGACATGAAATAGTTACTATCTCAGCTATTGGTAGAAACAGGTATAAAATTGAAACTGAAACAGGGCAGTCTGCAAACAGGTTGTGGTTGCTTGATGTTTTTTGGCTGAAGAATATGGAGGCTTGTATTTCAAATTTCCTAACAAAGAGAAGGGGAGTTATCCGTGATTTTGGTATTGCATTATCCCACCAAGACATCCTTGCAGAAATAAAGTAGGAATTTTTAGTAACCAACATACAAAGGTTCACAAAGAAAGTAATAGAAAATGGAGAGTTGAAAGTACTTCCCACACCGAAATGTGTTGTAGCATTAAAATCTTAACAACTTCCCCAGTATGTATATTTGAGCAGTATGCGATGCACTGTTGCACCGTATGTCAAATCAGTTTTGTAATGTAACAATTGCCTTAGATATTTCCATTTAATTTTGCAATGTTGTAGTAGTACCCGCTGTGCCAAATGCATGGGAGCCCATGAGACCTCACAGTGTTCACATGCTGGAGAGCACAGGTGTTTAAATTGCAACGGAAATCACCTCGCTAATGATCATTGTTGCCCAATTTATCAGCAGCACATGGAAGCAAAGCACAGCGAAGCCTATGGCACTTCTTACGCAACTGCCATTTCGTCACCGCGACAATCATTTGCGCAGACTACTGCTGGTGTTTCTACAACACGAGAGCTCTCTCCTAGTGACTGGCCTAAAATACGCGAGAAACCAAAAGGTTTGAACATGACGTACAAAAGGCTAAAACAGGGATCTAAGCATGCAGTTAAGTCGGTTCCAGCTCCCATGTCCTACAAAAATAAACCATTTACTCGCAATTCATACATGCAGCGTTATTGTGATACGTTATACGAATTTCAGGGTCCACAGAACTCGATACAAAACAATCCATATCCTCCCACTCCTCTGGCAACATCTTACACGGGTCGAGAAACTACTACTAACAACCTTTGTGCTTTAATAATGCAGATCTTTCTTTCTCTTAAAAATGAAACAGACATAGGCTCTTATACATAATGCTGTTGAAGACTTCTGCAATTCTGACAATGGCTTTTAAAGTACTCCAGTGGAATGCATGGTCAGCAATCTCGAACAGAGAAAGTCTTTATCGGGAGCTTAGCAGCAACCATATACCGGTAGTTTTTATTTGCAAAACTTTGTTTTAGCCAACCCAACAAATACAATTAAAAGGATACGCTGTTCTCAGAAATGACAGAGATGATGGAAAAGGAGGAGGAGTAGCCATTTTGATTAGAGAGACAGTTAGGTTTAAAAAAATTGTACATCACTATTAGGACAACAGAATGCCAGGTAGTTGCTGCTGTAATTTACACTCCTAACGGTGCATTCACCATCGTCACTAATTACAAACCACCTAAGTGTAAAATAAAAGATCTTTCACTGGATCAGATTGTAGCCCAGCTTCAAATGCCATTCTCCTTTGTGCAGACTTCAACACACCCCACTCACTACGGGGGTTGCGAAATAGATGACGCGGATGGCAGAGTTAGTTACGCTTTTTGAAAAGTTCAATTTGATTCTTCTAAATGATGGTTCTCCTACTATGATACATAACCCAAACAGACGACCATTGACCGTTGATTTGACATTGTGCTCTGTTGACTTAAACCGTGTAACGGAGTGGATGGTCAAACAAGGCCCTCTTGGCTCAGATCATTTCCCTCTGAAATCACAACAGACTTACCTATAAATACAGTAGAAATTATCTACCCAAACAAAGCACAGCACTCAATCTTCAGGCCACAAGTGGCCCATTGAGACCATCCACCATCTGACTGCCGTGTCATCCTCAGCTAAGGATGCAGATAGGAGGGGCGTGTGATCAGCACACCGCTCTCCCAGTCGTTACGATGGTTTTCTTTGACCGGAGCCGCTACTATTCAGTCGAGTAGCTCCTCAATTGGCATCACGAGACTGAATGCACCCCGAAAAATGTCAACAGTACATGGCAGCCCAAAAATGTCAACAGTGCATGGCAGCCCGGATGGTCACCCATCCAAGTGCCGGCCACACCCAACAGTGCTTAACTTCGGTGATCTGATGGGAACCGGTGTACCCACTGCGGCAAGGCCATTGCCATCCACCCAAACAGCAGGTGGCCACAGTATACTGCAACAGACCAGGTGAAGTTTCGGCCTTTTAACAATTTGTTAGCTCAGAAAGAGGCTTACCAACAGCTAATTTCAATTATTGAAGATGCTACAACAATTTCCATTCCAAGAAAAAAGGAAGTCATCATGTTGAAGCAACGGCCCCCAGTCTGGTGGACATCAGAGTGCTCTAGAGCCCTAGCACAGCACAAACTTGCGTACAGTAACTTCTGTAAACAACAAAATGTAGGAAACTTCATTGCATATTGGAAAATAGCAGTGAAAGTTCGAAGGTGGATAAAAGACTGTAAAAAGAATAGCTGGTAAAATTTCTGTGAATCTTTAAATAGCAAAGTTAATATCACTGATGATGTTTGGAAGAAATTAAGATTTTTCAAAAACAAAAGCTCGACTATGCATCAGCCATTAAATGACGCATGGCTTGAAGACTTTGTGAATTTAATCTCACCAGTTTCCGCAGCCGAGCTGTCATATTGCGCCCCCAGAGCAACGGGATTACAATCATCTGCTCGTGATACTGTTTTCGTATGAAGAACTATTGAATGGCATTAAAAAGAGTGTACTTCCACATCCGGTGAGGATGGTATACACTATCATCAGATGATAGAAAATCTCCCCGACATAGCACTCAGAAAACTGTTGCAGATATTTAACTAAATATGGATGAATGACATGCTAATAGAAGATTGGACGACTCAAATAATGGTACCCATACTGAAACCACATACGGATGAAGAGCAGGCCAAATCATACAGACATCTTTCTTTCTTCCTATATCGGCAAAACTTTAGAACGCCTGGGAAAAAATTGTGTTGGATGGTGGTTGTAATCAAATCAGACCCTGTCATCGTGTCAGTATGGGTTTAGAAAAGGCAAGGGAACAATAGATAATTTAAATATCTTAACCTCAGAGATATTTGACGCAACAACAAGAAAAGAGAATGTAACAGCTATATTACTGGATATAGTTGGAGCGCATGATAATGTACTTACTCTACTCACTCTCTACTGCACAGCCTATCACACTGCTGCTAACAAGTACCTAGCACTAATGGATAAACTGCAGTACAGAAGCTTACGCATCTGCCTTGGAGCTATGCATTCCATTCCCACCAATGCCCTTCTCCTGGAAGCAGCAGAAATGCCTCTACATATTCGCAAATTGGGAATAACAGAAATGTCAGGAAACAGCATTTTTATATCTACAAGCGGTACAAAGACTGGAAATACCTCCAAAAGAAGGTATATCAAAGTGAGGTTCTTCCAATGTTCCTACATGACTATCACAGCTCTTATCACGATATTCCTGTAACATACGTCGACTATTCCAGCAAAGGGAAAGGATATTGGCAATTTTCACCTACACTGCACCTGCCAGAAAAGGGGGCAGGATATCTTAAACTATATACAGATGGCTCAAAAAAATGGGGACGGAAAATCATACCGGATGAGCTTTCTTCTGTCCAGAATCTGTAGAAGAAAGGAAGTTTCAACTACCAGGTGATGCTTCCATATTTCTTGCTGAAACTTTCGCTTGCAAGATCTCTCAAAAAACCCAAGGCAGTAGTAATCGTCGACTCAAAGCGTTCTGAAATCCATTAGTTACAGGAATTGGGACAAAAGAACTAGTAAATACACCCTCGACGTACTGGATCATCATCACAAAGCTAAGAAGACTGGCCAAATAATAGAATTTGAATGGGTCAAATCACATTCCGGCATTCTATTCAATGACAAAGCAGACCAACTAGCGAGAGATGGGATTAACAGTGGAAAGCCTATGGACATTACATTCCCATGCACAGAATACCTCCCAAAAGTAATACAACAAGCGATTCTCTCATGGCAGGCAGAATGGAATGAAAGCCAACAAACAAGAAGTAAAAGCTATGCACGTATACAGACATTCATACCGCACACACACTGTTTGCGAACTTCAAACATTCAACGAAAATTATAACGTCCATTGTGAGAATGCGTCTCAGTCACGGATCTTTCCCTGCCCACTTACATATAATCGGAGACACCCTATTGTCAATTTGAAGAGGAAACAATTGGCGATGTCGATCTCATTTATTTCAGTGTAGACGCTGTGAGAAAGTCTGAGTTAACTTTTTAAAGGGGCTCTTATGCTCGGTTTACACTAGCAAGTTATTGCAGCAATTTACATCCGCCGAGGAACTTGCCGCGCGATTTGCGAGTATAAACATATCGCCAAGACGACTTGCGACCGTAGCAATTTATTGCGGAAGTGACTTGCACACGTTTTCCGCTTCCAGTGTAAACACCACGCAAGAAGTATCTGCAAGTAACTTGCAGCTTTTAGGATTTATTAATTATTTCTATTTCCTGCAAGTAGGAAGCGCAAGTTATAGTAAGCATGTCGTCTGCATAACACTCTTATTTAACATTTTACTTCATGTGGTGACTTAATTTTATGCAACAATCTTACGTATTATATGCAAACAAATTTCAGAAATGGGGAAGAAACGGGAATGGATGAAGCAGGATACAGAACATTTTATTGAAGCCGTGGAGAGCTACCCCGAAATACGGAACGTGCATAACCGATACTTTAATGATAGAGTGAACAAGATGAGCGCATTAAATGAAATCTCGTCGATTTCGACACATCTATAAAAGAAGTAAATAGAAAGTAGCATAACTTGAAGACACAACCCCTTTGCCACCTGCATCCACTCGCTTGTTGTTTTAGGAGTCTAGAAAAAGACGTTGTGTAATTATTACATGTTTTATTTACTTAGCTTGTCACTTTCCATTTTATGAGCATTAGAAGAAAAAAAACATTTTTATAAGCATATCATTCTGTAAAATGCAGTTTATTTCAATACAAATTTAATTTCATTGTTGTGTTTTCACATACCTTCAAATAATTTTCCCTTTTCAAGACGTTAAAAATGGCTCTACATACATCGGGTACGATCAGAGAAATCGTGCTGACGGGAATATGAAACAAGTACATTAGGGACTTGTATGAGTCTCCTACAAAGAAAAGATTTCAAAATTCAAACTTTTTTTGGTTGTATGTTTCACATAAATAAATCAAATGCCTATTTTATTCGTAGCTCACCGGTAGCTATAAATCATAGAGTGACTAGCAAACGTTCGTTTGTGGAAATAGCAGTACCGAAGTTTGTGTCTCGTTTTGATATGACGGGCGCTATTAACATCAACAAATATTCCAGATCATTTGAGGACATTCTGCAAAAGTTTTCAAAAGTATCCATGCTCTCGATACTAACAAGGGAACCTCCCCATCGCACCCCCCTCAGATTTAGTTATAAGTTGTCACAGTGGATAGGCCTTGAAAAAGTGAACGCAGATCAATCGAGAAAACAGGAAGAACTTGTGTGGAACTATAAAAAAATTAGTAAAATATACAAACTGAGTAGTCCATGCGCAAGATAGATAACAACGGGGAAAATAAGAGATCAGGAGCTCCGTGGTCCCGTGAGTAGCACCGGAACGAGAGGTCCTTGGTTCAAGTCTTCCCTCGACTGAAAATTTTACTTTGTTTATTTTCGCAAAGTTATGATCTGTCCGTTCGTTCATTGACGTCTCTGTTCACTGCAATAAGTTTACTGTCTGTGTTTTGCGACCGCACCGCAAAACCGTGCGATTAGTAGACGAAAGGACGTGCCTCTCCAATGGGAACCGAAAACATTTGATCGCAAGGTCATAGGTCAACCGATTCCTCCACAGGAAAACACGTCTGATATATTCTATACGACACTGGTGACGGCATGTGCGTCACATGACAGGAATATGTTGTCGACCCACCTAACTTGTACAATTAGCGAATGGGTAAAAAGATTCTTCTACCTTGCCCAATTTAGGTTTTCTTGTGGATGTGATAATCACTTCCAAAAAAGTGATGAAAACATAAGAGTTTGTCACATAAACTGAAAATAAAAAGTTAAACTTTTCACTCAAGGGAAAACTTGAACCTAGGACCTCTCGCTGCGAAGCTGCTCTCGCTAACCACGGGACCAAGCGAATAAAAAGGGGAAAAAAAATAATAGAAGCATCTTTGGCTTAAAAGTCGACTGGTATCAAGTATTAGACTATCAACTCGCCATGCGTTGTTGACTGTACACACACTCTGCTACAGTTTGAGATAAAGGACTAGTCAGCAGTGTTGAAACGCTGTGATTATTTGGTGATATGGAGCGGTGTTATGTGTGATGATATTTGTTGTCCGAAAATATTGCTCTCGTAAAATTTTCGAGAAGATAATTATGGCTCTCATTGGTGGTGATGGCAGTACTCTAGCTGTGAACATAAGTGGTAAGTTACCTGCTTTACTCGACGTGAAATTTACGTGTTGTATTTTAGTTTTTAACCGACAAAGTTGTGTTTAGGGATGAGAAAAAAATACAAGGATAAATCAGATGTCTTCACAGAAAGTGATATCACGGACAAGAATCCGTATAGCCTTTTTAAAATTTGGTTTGATGAGGCGTGCAAAAATCCTCAAATATTTGAAGCGAATGCCATGTGCTTAGCAACTGCAAGTAGGTAAGGTGGTGGTTTAGAATTACTGGAGAAAATTCGTTGCTCATAAATGACTTGAGAACGTTTTTGAGGCATAAAAGAAACAACTGTTACAGATCAGGGATGCCGTCGTGCCGTTATGTTCTCCTCAAAGGTTATGGAACTGATGGCTTTAAATTCTATACGAATTATGAAAGCAGAAAAGGAAAAGAACTAGTGGGTATATTTGGAAATTGTATTAAAGTAATTGCTGTCAATAGGATATAAAATAATGTGACACTACTGAGACTAAATTTTCTGTTCAAAGGCCGAAAATCCTGTAGCTGCTTTAAATTTCTACTGGGCACCTTTAGCTAGACAGGTAAGGTCACATCATTCATGTGGTATACATGTTGAAAGTTTGTTGTTACCGATTGTAAGAGCCTTAGTATGTAGGCCTAGATTTGGTTGTTCCTCTGTTTATTATCGAGAAAAGATCAGGGTAGTTTGAAAGCCCATAATTGTGTGTTAAAAATAATTCCACTTATTTGAATTTCTGTTCCTGTTTCTTCAGGACAGAGCACTTACACGTACATTTTATTAATTCTATTATTGGAGTTGCTTAAAGACTTCTATTTTGTTTGGAATCTTAAACACCCTCATCTCCAAGTATTGGATATTTTGGAGAAAAAAATACTACTTGCTGAAGTTATAACCTATACACTCAGTGCAAAGTTTTTTAAATTCCATTAAAATTATTAAAAACAGTCATGAAGCGGAAAGCACTTTTTTTTTCTTCATGTAGTGTTAGTCACATGATAATTCATGCATTTGTTAGGTGGTTCATCCTTTTGTCATTCTCATCTGAAAAACACAGAAAATGACACTCTGAACTTGTCCTAAATCTCATGTAATTACAAGGTGTACAGCTGCTTCTGCTGTTTTTTCCCGAACATTTGAGACTTTAATGAAACAAATTGGTTACACATGTATCATTCAAACTGTTTTCCATCTCTGGCCACTACTTTCTCCCATCTTTTAGGCATTGTAAGAATCCCGCGTCAAAAAAAATTGTTCATCTTTTTAAGTGATCCACAAATGGATCTAATTTGTGACTTCTTCATGAGATCGGAAGTGTTGGTCAGCCAGGCCATGCACCATTGATCTAAACAGGTGATATTCAGAGGGAGCAATGTCTGGAGAATATGGCGGGTGCGGTGGACAGAAGTATCCGATCCCACGTGTTGGCTTTGACCCGTGACGTAAGGGTGTTGTTGTGTGTGACATCATGACGGCGCGGAATTTGGTTTGTGAGTGTGGCGTGTTTGTAGATGTTGTCGTGTTGTGGTTTGTTGTGCCCTCTGGTGGTATGTTCAGGGTTTTCGTTTGTTTGGTGTAATGGGCTCAGTTTGCTGTTGCTCAGTATCGAGTATTGTTCGAGTGTGTTTGAAGTGGAATTCATTTCAGTGAGTTAACGATGTTGTGGTTTTGTGTGAAGGTTAATTTAGTGTTGATCGCTGTACGTCGTGTGGTATTTTTATTAAATTTAATCGGTTGTTGTTTTTTGTTCAGGAATGGATATGACAGAAGATTAACAGTGCCCGTTTGAGGGCTATGATGGGGAACACCCCTTTAGAGCTCATTAAGTTTTTGCAGCTTTTTGGCTTAATTGCCGAGGTTGTCAAATGCAGTGTTTGCGGTGAAGAAACGAAGTTGGCTAAAGTTCCGACCTCTCAGACCAGGGACGGTTATATGTGGCGTTGTCGGAAAGACGACATTTGGCATTCCGTACGGCGCGGTACCTGGTTCGAGAAGTCTAGGTTGGGAATGCGCGACATTGTACTGGTTACTTATTACTTTTGTTACAGATCCCCACACAGTTTTTGCGCGCATGAGACTGGTGTGAGTGAGAGGAGTGTGCTTGATTGGTATTCTTTTTGCCGTGAAGTGTGTTCAGAGTTCATTAAGTACAGGGGTAAGCTGAGGGGGCATGGGGTGGTTGTGGAGGTGGACAAGTCGCAGTTTGGGAAAAGGAAGTATGGAAGGGGTAAGTCTGTGGCTGGTCTCCGGGTGTGGTGGGGGGGGCTGTTGTTCTGGGGGGTGGGTGTTCTGAATGTGTTTTTAGGGTTGTGGAAAGGAGGTCTAAGGCCGAATTAGTAGGGTTAATTGAGGAATATATAGAGCCGTGGTCCACAGTAGTTTCTGATGCTTTTTCTTCGTATAGGGGGTCGGGTGAGAGGGAATTTCATCATTTAGTAGTGAATCATAGCTTAGAGTTCAAGAATTATGAGACAGGGGCTTGTACCAATACAATAGAGGGGATGTGGGGGGCGGTTAAGTCAGTTCTTGGGAGGGGGGAGAGGCGCTCTTCCAACCTTCAGTCTCATTTAGATGAGTACTGTTGGCGGAAGTGTGTCCCTGAGGGCTATTGTGTTGTTCGGGTTTTCTTAAGGGCTGTGAGTAAAATTATAGGCCGAAAGTGGTTGGTTAGGGTGGTCTGGGTTGTCTGGGTGGGTGGGTGGTCTGGGTGGGTGGCTGCAGCTCAGGGTGGGGTGGGTGGCTGCAGCTCAGGGTGGGGTGGGTGGTTTATTTTGTGTTAGTGTTTGTGACAGGGGGGGGGAGTGTGTTTGTGTTTTAGTTGTGGAGGATCTATTTTATTGAAGTTTTTGTTGAGTAGTAATGTGTGATGGAGATTTTTTTATGTTGCATTTGGTTTTTGTTTGTGGTTTTTTGATTTTGGTGGGAGGTTGGTTGGGTTGGGGGGGGGGGGTTTGAGGTGTGCGTGGGTCGGGTCTTTCTTTTGGTTGAGTATTTTTTCGTTGGTTTGTGTGTGCGTGTCTTTGTGTGATTGTGGTGGCCAATCTAGTTTGTGGTGCCGCAACTTTTATGTGGTAAGATTTTATTGTTTTGTTTTTGGTGTATATGTTGTGTGTTGGAGTCTAGGGAAGTGTTTCATTGAAATGTGTGGTTGTGAAGGTTGGTATTAGTATTGGAGATGTTTTTGAGTTAGGTAGGTCAAGGGAAGTGTTCGATCCTAACTTATGGGATTGGGAGCTGCTGTTGAGCTATATAGGTCAAGGGAAGTGTTCGATCCCAATGTTTGGCGGTATATGTTGGTATTTGTATTGGGAGATGGGATCAGGAGCTGCTGTTGAGCTATATAGGTCAAGGGAAGTGTTCAATCCCAATTTATGGGATCGGGAGCTGCTGTAGAGCTATATAGTTCATGGGAAGTGTCAGATTCCAGATGATATTGTGTTTAGTGGTATTTGGGGAGTTTTGTGATGTCGGGTTTTTTTTCCCGTCATTTTGCATGGTTTTGTATGAGGGTGGGTGTCTAAATTTGATTATATTTAGTTTGTCCCCACCCAAAAACGCACAATTTCCCGCACTTGTCCCGTTAATGTCATTAGGGTTTTTGTGGAACGTGTGTGTGTGTTTGTTTTGCGATTTATTTTTCATCTTCATAATGTGGACATAATGACTTTATATGCGCCATATTGGAATTGTGGTTTATGGTCGTTTCTGCCATATTTGTGACATCATGGGTCAAAGCAGATGGGCGCGATCGGACGCTTCCGTATTTCTGGCGGGAGGGGTAGGACTTTCCATTTTAACATTTCCAAGTACGTTTTGATCTGTTTCGCAACATGTGGTTGAGCGTTGTCGTGCTGCAAAATCACTTTATAGTGCCTCTTGCTGTATTGCGTCCGTTTGTCTTTTAATGCTCTGCTCAAATGCATTAATTGTGTTCGATAACGAGCGCCTTTGGTTGTTTCACTTTGTTTTAACAGCTCAGTACATGACACCGAGCTGGTCCCACCAAAAGCAGAACATGATCTTGGAGCTGTGAATATTCGGTTTGGCCGTCGACATGGAAGCATGGCCGGGATATCCCCATGATTTTTTTTGCATTTAGAGTTATCATAATGAACCAATTTTTCGTCCTCGGTCACAATGCAAAGCAGAAATCCCTTCCATTTTTGCCTCTGAAGCAACTGTTCACGAACACACACACTCTGCTCAACGTCTCTTGGTTTCAGCTCACATGGGACTCAAGTTCCTCCTTTCTGAATTATGCCCATGGCCTCGAGACGTTTTGAAATGGCTTGCTGTGTCACTCTCACTACTCGTGCCAATTCTTCTTGAGTTTGATGCGAGTCTTCACTCAGCAGTGCCTCTAATTCGAGAACATTCCCTCTTCCACCACTATGCCGGTATACGACGTTAAAATCACAGTTCTTGAAGTGTTGAAACCACTCAAGACACGTTCTTTCACTAATAGCATACTTACCATATGTACTTCAGAGCATTCGATAAGACTCAGGCGTAGTTTTCTTCATATTGAAACAAAACATTAGCACCTCCCTCAAATGATGAGAATTAGGCTCATAAAATGACATTTTCAATCAAGAATATCTTTATAATGCAGACACAAATCAACTAATGTTTGAGTGAGGTTATGTTGACCGAGGTCCAAGCTAACTGCCTGACGTCTGCAGTCTCTTTCTTTCGACTGCAACCTACCGTTGACGCCACCTATCAGCAAATGGCAGAAGCAGAGTTGTACACCTTATACTTTCTGTTATTTTAAACTATATTATAGCAGCAGGGAAATGTTTATCAATGTTTATGAAGTACCCTACTAAACTTTCTGAGTTTACCTTATAGTAATGAGAACAGTTCCTTCCTCCCATGAACATCCCATTAAGTTCCCATTTTTAGACACTTTTATATGGACAAAATCAAGTAGCCTCAATGTTTGCGGTTGACTAGTATAGGTGATATGTTATGTATGTATGTAATAATTTCCAAAATATGCCAAAGGTTTCTCTGTAATGTAAAATAAAATTTCTGAATTGAGCTTCAGGTTTTAGTTGTTTACTAATAAAAGTATATTAAATATGGAGTGAAAACTCATGATGTAGCTACATAACTGTCTGTCATCACAACAGTTACTTCATATTCACAATCATTGACTTGTCACCTTCCTCCAATCTTGAGCTAGTACTGTGCTACAGATAATCTACCTCATCAGCTGTGATGGGTAAAACTAGTGTCACACTTGAGCCCGTCTCTCTATTCGTATAGCACTTCCTTCAGCCAGCTTCATGGAAATAGGTGAATACCTGGACAGAAGTCTAGAATAAAAGCCAGGAGTCTGTGCTTTCTTTGAAACTGTTTGAAGTTTTCTGACTCTTCATGCAACTACTGTTATACATTCATGTCACTTCTTACCATATCTGACTGTTACCAAAGGTGCTTTATTCAAGGTCTGACTGTCCTGATGTTCATCAGTAATGCTGTACTTGAATTCTGTAGGATTTTCTCTTGTTTGTGAGTATTACCCCACGCAAATCAATTTTGTAAGTTAAGCTGCCATTCATTTCACCACAGAGCCAATTTGTCTCCATTTCTTTCCTGTTGTTCATTTCTGATATTTGTGTAGACAGTAGTGTTTGTTCACAATATGAGTGCACTCTGTACTGTCTCTAATAGTCATTTATGTATTGAAATCATAAGCATTACAGTAAAGCTTTCCTTGGTTTCATTTGATCTTATCTGTTTGTGATTGACACTGAGTAACTTAGGGTTTCATCTGATAATTCTGCTTTGTTCATCAATGGTGATTTCACCGTGTGCGTGTGTGAGTACAAAGTATGCCACTTCTATGTTAAGGTTAAAACTTAATTATCACTAAAAATGGTTGGAAAGGTAGTTAAATTTTATTATTATGTTGCCTCAAGGTCCGAATTGAGGGTGTTGTTGAGAAACTATCAGAACAAGAATCTGATGAATACTTCCATTCAAGGCCAGTTGATAGCCAGATTGGAGCCTGTATCAGCCATCAGAGCACTGTTATTTCAGGCAGAGAGGAACTTATTGAAGCAGGCCATAAGATTCGAGAGGACTATGTCAGTCAAGGGAAAGAAATTCCTCGACCAAATGAATGGTAGGTTCAATTTTAGAGAAATGACCTAATGTGAATTTGCTTAGAAAATAGTAATAACATTCTAATACAAATTGCTCAGCTAAATTTGTGATTGTGTAGGGGTGGCTTCATTGTGAAACCAACTACTTTTGAGTTTTGGCAAGGACAGAGTGATAGAGTGCATGATCGTATTAGATTCAGACGGCTAGAAGAGAATGAAACATCAGATGAAATTCGTATTCATAAAGGAAAAGATGGATGGGTGTATGAAAGACTGGCACCATGAATTGGCAGTAAGTAATAATTCAATATAGAAATATTACATTTATCATATTGCAATTTAAAATGTCATTTTTGCCATGAATTTGAGAAAACAATTGATTTTGTCAATTTGAATCATTGAAGATATTAAAATTTTGTTTCTTTGCCTCTTATAAGTTTGACGGCGGTTCATCTTAATGCAGTGTGGTGTTTTTCTGTTTATTTTACAGATGTTATGAAGCTGTCTTCCTCAGAGTGTGAACGTTGTTATGACTATAATAGGAACCTGTTACTTCAGTATTTTTCAACTTTCTTGGGGACCTGTAGTTGAGTGAAGCTGATTTTGTATTTTCTTGTATGTTGTTATGCACTTCATGTGGAGCTGGCAACAAGAGACTTTATGAGCAATATTAATATGTTGTGCTTGTCTGGGATCAATAGGAAGAAGATAGGTACTTACTGTGAAAACCTAATATATATACTAGTGGTATCTTGCAAGCCCAGACAAAAGCATTTGAACACACAAATTATTTAAATATCAGGAACCTTCTTTAATATATTAAATAGTGGTATAGATAAAATGGGACTTGGGTTTCAGAAAACAAATAAAATGTATTATGCCTTATCAGATATCTTAAAGAACAGTAATATTTACAGGTAGATCAAAATATGCATTATAAATAATTATTCAGCCAGTAATAACATATGTAATGAAACCTAGACTTTGGAAGTAAGGGGTGAAAGTGAGAGAGAAAGGATCACTAGATATCCAAGCACAAAATACTAAATAAATGTTTTTAAGCAGGGATGTGCCCTGCAATCTGAATCTGAACGAAACTAGAGTGAAACCTAACACTGTAACAACAGTGAAAACTAGAAGTATTGGTCATACAATGAGATAACAAGAAGACAAGTTTAATCTGCATTGTGGTGGAAGAATCCCTAGAAGGGCCACCAGAACTTCTCGGAATGGGACTTCTAGATTAAATGGAAAGTACCTACATTTTTGGAAAATTGCTAATTGATGAGAATATTACATAAATGGACACATTTGGCAAAAATTACTGAACCAACATCAGAGTACCATTCACGTGGCACGTAACTTCTTTGTATTTATTAAGAATAGAACCCATGTATCACTTCTATACTCTGCGAAACACTGTGAAGTGCATGACAAAGGATATGACCCACTGTACCATTAATTAGTACTTTCTCCCATTCCATTCACTTGTGGAGCAAGGGAAGAATGAGTGCTTGAATGCCTTTTTGGTTGGTGTAATTATTCTACTCTTGTCCTCATGGTCCCTGTGGAAGTGATACAAAGGGGTTTGCATTTTGAGGGCTATGCTGAAAGTTTATAGGATCCCGTGAACCGTAAGGCGGATGACAATGGGGTTGTTTTCATTCGAAAGAGCGATGTTTTTCGACCATGGGATGTGTGCGTGCAGCCCCTGGCTAGCGGTGATCCCCCCACAGCGCGGTAAGAAAGCACAGGCAGTGCTGAGTCAGAGAAGGTGCAGGATGGAGCTGTCGCGCCACGTCTTTTGCGCCATGATTTTTTTACGATTATAAAAAGGGTTTAAGTGCCGAAGAATGCCATTCTTCTTTGCTGCGTGTTTTTGATGACGCTTCCCCTTCTAGGGCCACAGTTGGAAATTGGTTTTGCGAGTTTTCGGGGGGTCGGCAGTCAATTGAAGATGAACCTCGACCTGGTCGGCCAGCAACAGCTGTGACTCCTGAAAACATTGATGCTGTGAGGAAAATGATCAAGAAGATCCACATCTTACATTTTGCGACATTGAAGGGACCCTAACTATTGGATCAACAACAGCACAGACCATCGTTCATAGTCACTTAGGCCTTACTTAGAGATGTGCCTGTTGGGTGCCACATTCCCTGACAGAACGCTAAAAGGAGGCGAGAGTGGACTGGTGTCGTTTCACGCTCAAAAAATTAAATGGAGGGAAGTCCCAAGACACCTACAATATCGTCACAGGTGACGAAACATGGGTCTACCATCATGACCCTGAAACGAAGAGACAGTCTTCTGTGTGGTGCTTTCCAGGGGAGGAACCACCCACTAAAGTTCAACGAAGTCGGAGCTCTGGAAAAAAGATGGTGGCAACTTTTTTCACAAAGATCGGGCATCTCACCTCTGTGACCTTGGACACACATCGTCCAGTCAATGCTGAATGGTACGTGAACGATTGTCTTCCAAAAGTCATCGCCACATGGAAGTCACAGCATCCAAAGTCCAAGATTGGGCACCTTCTGCTGCATCACGACAATGCATCTGTGCACAGAGCTGCCAGAACGATGGACTTTCTGGAGAAGGAAAAAGTGCGTGTGTTACCCCATCCCCCTTGTTCACCTGACCTGGTCCCCTGTGACTTCTTTCTGTTCCCTAAGACTAAGGAAAAAATTTGAGGGCAGTGGTTTTCATCATATGAAGAGGCCATTGCAGTGTACAAGAGTGCACTAAGTGACATCCCAAAAGAAGCTCGGGCTGACACATTTTCTAAGTGGTTTCAGAGAATGGAAAAATGTATACATGCTAATGGAGAGTATTTTGAAAAGTTGTAAACTTTTTTTGCAAATAAATTTTTTTTTCACACATTCTGCTAAAAACTTTCGGCATAGCCCTTGTATATAATTAGAATCATCATTTAAAGTTGGTTCTTGAAACTTTGTAAGTAGGTTTTCTTAGGGTAGTTTACGCCGTATCTTCAAGAGTCTGTCAGTTCAGTTTCTCAGCAACTCTGTGACACTCTCCCACAGGTCAAACAAACCTGAGACTTTCACACTGCCCTTCTTTGTATATGTTCAGTATCCCCTGTTAATCCTATTGGGGTATGGGTCCCACACATTTGAGCACTATACTAGGATGGGTCACATGAGTGGTTGGTAAGCAGTCTCCTGTATAGAAGGGTTGTATTTCCCTAATATTCTGCCAATAAACTGAAGTCTGCCATCTGCTTTATGTACAATTGAGTCTTTGTGATTGTTCCATTTCGTATCCCTACAAAGTATTACACCCAGGTATTGGTATGAGATAATAGATTCCAACTGTGAATTGTTGATGATATAGTCACAGGACACTGTTTTTTTTTTGTGAAGTGCACAGTTATATATTTCTGAACATTTAAAAAAAAGTTGCCAATCTTCACATTACTTTGAAATCTTATTAAAATCTGACTGAATGTTTGCACAGCTGCTTTCAGAAAGTGCTTCATTATGGAAAACTACATCATCTGTGAAAAGTCTTAAGTTGCTTTCAGTATTTCCCGCAATGTCATGAATATAAAAAATAAACAGTAAGGGCGTCAGTGTATTTCCTTGGGACACACCTGAAATCACTTCTACATCTGTCAGTGATTCTCCATCCAAGATAACTTGCCACGTCCTCCATACCAAAAAATTCTCTGCCACAAATTTCACTTGAAACCCCATATGATAGTATTTTTGATAATAAGTGCTTAGACAAATGCTTTACAGAAACAGAAAAAGGTTTCATCTTCGTGACAGCCTTGATCCAGGCATATGAGAAGAGTGCAATTGAGTTTCACAAAACCATTGTTTTCGGAACCTGTACTGCTTGGCATGGAGGAGGTCATTCTGTTCAAGATACCTCATTACATTTGAGCTAAGAATATGTGCTAAGCTTCTACAACAAATTGTCAATGTTATTGGATGGTTGTTTGGTGGATCACTTCTGCTTCTGCTACAAATTCAAAATAGAATCTGATAGGAATCCATCGAGCCTTGAAGCTTTATCAGTTTTGACAATTTCAGCTGTTCTCAGTGCCACTGACACTAACATCTATTTCACTCATTTTTCTAGTGGTATGGGGATTAATTTGGGGCCATACTCCTGGGTGTTTCTTTGTAAAGGAATGTTTGAAAACTATGTTATGTATTTTTGCTTTGCTACCCTCTGTTTCATTTCTTGTCTCACAAGTGCGTGTCCGCCCCGATAGCTGAGTGGTCAGTGCAACGGAGTACCATACAAAGGGGCCCGGGTTCCATTCCTGGCTGGGTCGGAGATTCTCTCTGCTCAGGGTTGGGTGTTGTTGTCGTCGTCATCATCATCATCATCATCTCATCCCCATCGACACGCAAGTCGCCGAAGTAGCCTCAACTAAAAAGACTTGCACCAGGCGACCAGTCTACCTGATGGGAGGCCCTAGCCACACAAACCTTGTTGCAACTGACAACCTTTACGTATAACCTTGATTTCTTTGGGTTTTGTGATTGGACATTTAATAGAATTCTGTTGTGGTAGCCACTGAAGGCTTCACAATTGCTTTCTTGACAGCCAAACTCATTTTATTAAGCATCAGCCCTATACTTCTACACCTACTATGCAGTGGTCTTTGTTTCATTAGAAATTTATTTACAGTAGCTGTATGCCATGGTGAGTCCTTCCCATCATGAACTTTTCTGTCAGGTATATTTCCATCAGTGCATGGTTAATTATTCTTTTAAATTTGCCACAGTTCCTCTACATACTCTTGTCATAAGCCGAAAGTTTCAAATTCTTCATTACGATATGACACTATTGCTTCTTTATCTAGTATACGGCCCGGGACATCCGGGAAAAACCCGGGAATTTTTTAGAATTCCGGGATTTTTCATTGTTTTAGATTTCAGTTAAAGTTTTGTAGGTTTGACGTGCAAGATCTGGTACGCTGACAAAGTACTTTAGTCCACTACTGCTGAATAATACTGCAGCAATGAATCATAAACCAGAGAATAACACCAAAATAAAAGTTTAGTTGCATAGAAAATGGGTAATTTACTCAATTCACAAACCAGTTTGCCGACACCGAAAAGTGTCAAAGGCTTTAGGTCGAAGATTATGCAGTACGTCCGTAACAACTAACGTGCATTCGATGTGCGTGACGTCACAATTGTTTACATTTCTAACAGATCACCAGAAAATATTACGAATAGTGGCTTGAGATGCGTTACTTTCAAAGTAAATTTCCACGCAAGATGATTTATGTTATGTGTGAGAATGTGCAGTGAATTTATTAAATCGCAGGGCATTTTAACTCTCATTCAAAACGTAACACTTTGAGGATCAGCCATTTGAAAAATGTCGGGCCCAGAAGATAAGTCATTTATGCCACTAATTAAAATTTTACTGGCACATTTGTATTTGATATGACTTAACGTGCAACATACGCTAAAAAAAGACCGAGCTTCAAGTTAGTTTTCATATTTAATGATGTTCTTTCATAGATAAAAAATTATGCAATCGATGGCAAGAAGTGTAATTGACCTTAAAAAAATGTGCATAATGTGTTACTGAGCAATGTCACAAGTCTCTTCATGCCAGAACACTTAGACTTTTGGCACGATTTTAATTGCCAAATTAGAGCCTGTTAGTAGGCCTACGGACTTCCTATCATTGTAGGACTAATAACAGTGGATGCCAATAGACGATGCAATTCTTGTTCGTACATACGCATCTGCTTACGAGTTAACCAGTGTAGAAACGCACTTTGCTGAGTTCAGCGAGCTCAGCCTACCTTCGTAACGTACGCGCCGCGGCCTGTCTTTCTCGTAGGCCTCATGCTCCGAATAACTGCCGTCATTCACTAGCGAGATCACGTGACATGAGCTATGACTGGCTGACAAAAGTGCATCGCTCAACGCAATCTCTATTCTAGAGTTTCAGAAGCTACCGTGCTGTAATTTGTGGAATTTATGTATATACTTTCGCAATACGAAAATAAACTCTGTGCATATTGTCTCGCGTCAAACAACTTTCCAAACGCATTGTTCTTCCTGGATTTTGTTTCCTAAAGTGCTGGGACGTCCTCCGCCGGTATAAGACATTTACGATTCAAAGGACTGATAGGTTTTACAGCTCCGAGGGAAAGTATACTGTTACTTAACACGGATGTATTTTCACCCGCTTTATACGTAATTTCATCCGGGAGAAATTGTGTTTTTAACCGGGAAATCCGGGAATTTTTTTTTCTTGTCCACGTAGACACCCTGTGAAAATATAGATCTTTTTACTTGTTTGAGTCACAATTACTCCTATGGTAATCATTTTTGCTACAACTGCATAACTGTCACTGATAGCAGTTTCGGTGTGGACAACCTCAATGAGGTCAGGTCTGTTTTGTTGCTGTTGGATACAAAATGTTTCCATCATGAGTGGGATTCTGAACTATCTATTCCAGATCATTTTCAGAGCGGGTGTTTAGTAACGTTTCACTGGATGTCTTGTAACATCCACTGCCAACAAAATTGTGATCATCTGAATTGACTGGATGATTAAGAGTCCTCCAATGGTTACAATGTGATGGGGAACTTCAGTGCAAGCAAACTAACATTTGCTCTTTAGTTTTTCGTTTCTTGAGGAGATGAGTCTGGTTCTCAACAGAAGGATCCAATTACAGTTTTATGCCCACCCCTCATGCTGAGTGTTGCCCAGACAGTCTCTCATGCAGCTTCTGGTTTTATCTTGGTGGATTTGAGTTTCTTGTTTTCTGTGATAATATACCATCTTACTTTGTACTCGCTTTTAAGTTAGACATTCCAATTCTAGGGAATTGTCTGTTCTCAATATAACATAACATTAAAATTGCTTTTGGGCAACTGTCAGTAATAACAAGCCATTAAAATGTGGGGAAAAATAAACTGTAATCTCACAAAAGAAAATATTTTTGTACTTACGACATTTATTTTCTGAAACATTAGGCTGTTGTGTGGCAGTTAACTATATTGTGCGGTCCTTCTGTGTCTTACAAAATCACTTCTGCATACAAAGTATTTTTATACAGGCCAACAAATGGTCAAGGTAATAAAAATTACTGTTGGACAGAGGAGGCGTAGAGAAACAGAAAGGCACAGTGAAAAAGACTGCCAAATATAAAATTTCAGACAGTCCTCCTTCCAAAATATTCCATGTCAGGAGGATTCTGCCCAAAAGTATAATATTTTAGCAGTCTTGTTCAGTGTGCCTGTATGGGACTCAACACCTCCCGTATGTGACAAGTAGCAATCTATCCTTTCCATATTGTTATTCCAACCTAGACTTTCCATTGTTTGGTATACTGTATGAACAAGATTACAGAACACACATTGGAAAAAAAAGACCCTTCTTACTATCAGTCCACATTCCTTGAAACGTTTGATGTTGTCTCATTCTTGTGAGTGACTTAGTTAACATATCATCAAGCATCTGCTCTGCCAGGATTTGTTCCACTAAAACTTGATTTGAGTCTGTCTTTTCTTTAGTAAAATGATGCCTGGTAACAAAATGGTTTTGGATCAGTCAGCTGTACCTTTGTTACCACAATAAAGTTTAATGGGGTCACTTTCAGGGCATTGAGAGATTTCCTTTTTTTTAACCCGTCTACCCAGAGTGCCTCTTGACATGTCAAGACCAGGGCCATGTATTCAGCTTCAGTAATTGATAAAGTTATTGTGGGTTGTTTCTTACTGCTCTAGGAAATTGCTGCTCCTTGTGGTTTAAACAGAAAACCAGTGACTGACTTCCTGTCTTCTTTGTCTCCTGTTCAGTATACATTGATATGCCCTGTAACATTTTGGTTCTCTTCCCTAGAAAATTGCAGGTTCAGTCCTGAGTCCCTTTAAAGCACTTTGTGATTCTGCCTGCAAGTGAGGCATACCTGAATTATTGTTGAAGTGACTTACAACTGCATTTACATACACAAGGTCAGTCTCGACCCCAACCGAGTGTGCATTAAATTGCCTATAACTTCTCTTTAGGGAATAGTTTTCATTACTTTTCTTTCGTCATCCATTTTGGGGGCTCAGATCTTGTGTAATTATTTGAGTGTTGTCTAGAGGTGTTGACGTAGAATTGCAGTTCTTCATATTACATTTACTTTATATTTGTTTTATACAATGAGATGGATTCATCCATAACAGTCCCCTTTTGCAATCTCTTGTTGTTCTAATATCCAAGCATTTTGATACATCTTCTAGCTTCTTCAGTTTAAATTGGTCTTTTTTTTTTAATCTTGATGCTTTCCTTCTTTTGTTTGGTTATTGCTGAAAATTAACATTATTCAACACAAAGTGCAACACTTAGTTATTTCCATTAATATTCTGATAAGCACATGGATCTGCTGCTGTTCAGTAAAGTTCAATTTTTAAGCATGCTTTATTTAGTTTAATATTCCAGTTGTGACTACCTTGTTTTAATCCAGTAAAATCAGTCTATTGTATTTTGACATAAATTTTCCCTTTTTTTTATAGGACAAAACACTTTTTTGTCAAAATTTGGAAAGTAGTTTTTTTATTGCATTCCTCACTTCTTACATATGCATGTAATATACTTTGAATTATTTGATGTCCAGTTTCCTTGGAACTGAGATGAAGAAACAGGGGTGGAATTACAGATCACTATCCATTTTGGGTGGTGGTCTTTTTAAAAGACCACCTTGTTATATCAGGGACACACACCATGCGATTTTGAATGCAAAGGTGATACAATATATTAAATAATTTGCTGAATTCAAAAATGAAACTCATTACAATATTCAAACTAGAAAACAGAACTGAACACAATGCAGTATTACAAATGCCATGGCTAAACATTTTATTTGGAATGAAATGGGTGAAAACAAGGAAAGAAAAGAGCAACTTTGCTTTCCTTGCATGTACTAATACTTCTTTTGAGTTGCTATTTTGTACTACAATGAGCACGCCTTCAGCTTGTATCCTTCTGTTGCAAATGTGTCCCTATCGTTATAATCAACTTGGGAAAATTAAATGTAATGAAACAAATGGTTTGTAATTAAGGTGTTCATGCATGAATGTAAAAGATTGCTTATATAATCAAACCATGAAAGAAATATATTTCCATGCTGTTTACACAAAACAAAACAAAATTATAAATCTCAGTGCTGATTTGACTGGACATGGACATGAGTCGGTTATTAAGGGAAAGGAGGAGGGAATGAATAGTATCACCATCCTTCGTTATTGTTCGTCATATACTGCTGTCGGCTGTAGGTGCTGCGTCGGTGCGGTGTGTCATGTCGGAGCTATGCTGCACAGGTTGGCTGCCCTCATCAGCAATTGCGGCTTTGTGGCGGGACTCGGGTACGATCTCTCCATTGTTGGTTGCATGGCCGAAGCTGTGCTGTCACGGTGTTGGAAGGCAGATGTTCATGCTGGGTGGAAGAGTACCCATGTCCTCTCACTTCGGAAGTGTTTCCACGACTCCCCATTTTTGCTTCTCATCCATCTCTCGGCTCAACTCCTCTTCAAAACATTATTCCTTTCGGTGTTGTCATTGGGGGATGAAATTTTCAATGAAGCCCAATGACAGATCGCCGTTTCATTGCCACGCCTCTCTGTGCAAGGTGTAAATTTTCTATCTGGCATGGCGTGGCGTGTGCCTCGTGAATTATTATCTTTCTCATGATTTCACTTGCTTAAGATGTTTCCCTGCATTTCAAGGCTGTTGGGAGAGCAGCTACACAACACTTCTTTATAACCGCTCTCTCTCTGCGTGAGCCCTGGACGTATTCATGTGTGGACTCCGTCTCTAAATCTGCTGCTGCCCGTCATTTACAAGGAATGTCCTCGCTATCGAGGAAAACATCTTCTTAAGAATGCTGGCTTCTTTCCCCAAGCCTCTCTGTGCCGATTCCCCGTGCTTTTTGCATGTTCCTCCCTGTGCCTGTGGGGTGCTGGAATTGTCGGCACATTTGTGTTTTCTAAGGCAGGTAAAATTACTGTCGCAAGGCCAGAAGAACTCGGATGCTTTCGTGCGTACGTTCTTGGTGTTCCGTCCTAATGGCTGCAGTTGTCCATCAGCTCTCGGCATGCTTTTCATTAGATGGGCCAGCGCTTCGTGTCCCTTCTTGAGCGACGCGGGGACTTTGCCCCAGCTTCCTGCTGTGTGCTTGCAGAATGACTGCACCGGGGGCTCACCCCAGGGAGTCAGGCCCCTTCCTCCTCCACAGCCGACCGTGGCGACTTGGCGAAAGTGGCTGTGCTATTGCACAGCTCCTTCTCATGACTATTAAGCTGTTGATACAGAAGGATGAAAGTCATGGCAAAATGGCCCATCCATGTTCATTTGGCCCGTTGTGCACACACACTTCAAAAGAAAACAAAAATCTTCACTCCCTAACAGTTACACTAACACTTCATTCACTGATGTGCGATACTGTTGGGATATTAAGTTTTCAGTCCTGCCCTAGCGTGTGAAACCCAGTTGACCATTTACATATATGGTTGCCCTTAGTAAAGAGGTACAAAAAATGTACAGATAAATAAATTTCCTTACAAATAAACTGTTCGTGAAGAATGTCATTGCATTGAACTTGACGATAACGTCGCATATGTACACAAGACATGCACAAATAAATAAAGATCAAAACAAATAAACAGTACATGAGGAACACAAATAATATTGAACCCAATGAACATGATGATGTCACATATGTACATTAGACAAGACATGCACAAATATATGAAGATCAAAACAAGTAAACAATATATGCGTAACACAAATAACACTGAACACAATGTGACGATAACGTCACAGACATACGCAAGATGTTGCAAACTAAAAATGTATTCAAGATGAGTGTAAATCAAAATAAACCGCTCACAATAATACTGTTCATTACACGCAAATGTGAATATTATACATCTGCACGACATATAGAGTTAAGACATTGTAGTGCTTTGAGAATTTCCTCGTAAATTCTTGAACCAGTTGGCCTTCCTCTGTCTCTAACCCACAATATTTTAAATAGAAGTGTGTGAGGGACGAATCTGACCTAATGCGCATTGCATGTTTGTGTGTGCAGGTCTTAAAACATTCACGGGCAAAATGTGGCCAGCAAGTACCTGCTGTACGATCCATAGAGTTTCAGTGTATGTGTAGAAAAGGGCCTGTGCTATTCTTTGCTGGTTTAGTGACTGTGATGACTGTTAAGAACAAATGAAGAAATAAGATTAGGCTTTTAAGTAATTCCTGCTAGAAGCAATACATGTTCATAATCCTGAGTGGTTCTTAAACCAAATCGTTTATAAATGTAAGTAAATGTGTTTCTAAAGCTTGAAAAGCGTGTGAAATACGGGAAGACGGAGGTATTTAGATGCGGAATGTGAGAATGTTATTCTGCGTAGTCCAAAACATCATTAATTGGTGAAAACATGAAGTTTGTATATTTACTCCACACATTCTATACTAAAAACAGCATTAGAACGTGGCGACCGGTGAAAAAGGAGCTGAAAGAACGGGAATTAGAGACGAAAAAGAGAAAAGTGGATGTTGCATGTTGCCATAGCAACTGAGTATAACAAGATGAGAAAACTGTCATGAGAAACTTGATTTAGCCCAGAAATCAAAGGAAAGAGAAATTTTGTGAATGCAGCAAAGGGAAAGACGTAAGGAAGTAACAACATTAAAAGAATGGAAAGAAGACCCGACGTATTAGACTAAGAAGATATACGATGAGAATAATTCAACTAAGAGGATCCAGTGTGGGGAGTATACAGCTCTCTCTCACATCACAGCGACGCCGACACAGAAACCAACAACTGACACCGGCACCAGTTGCTGTTCACCGGTGCTGATTCCACACTCACTCACCTGTGCAACCTAAAACTCTACGCCGGGTGATCGTAAAAAAATAATTGTTTAAGTATAAATTTGAAGAAACTGTTCAGTAAACTGTATTTGTGTAGTTATTATACTTAGAATTATTTTTTTTAATGCTTACTAGATCTAAATTTGGTAAAACAATAGAAAATGTACAGTTAGTTGGAGAAACTTCAGAACCAACCATGGCAATGAAAGTGAGTAAGCAGGTGTCAGACTATTTTGAATTAGTGAATTTGATCAAAACTTTAAATGATAAAGTAGATGACAAGAGGGCACATTCAACTGCCCAAAATGCTTCTTTAAGAAAGGAACTAAATACAACTTTAAATGCTCAGTGTCTTAAATTAGATTCAGTGAATACTCAATTAAATAATAAATTGGATTTTCAGAATGAAACTTCAGGATTGTTTTGTGCTAAAGTAGATGAACAAAATAAGGAATTTAGCCATTTATGTGAACGCCTGGGAAATTTGAAAACTGAATTTGATGCTTTTACTGCTAAAGTAGAAAATTTTAAAATAGATTTGAAAGGTGAACTAACTAATTCTTTAAGCAGTCACGTATATCAACGGTTCACTGACTATAATCAGAGACAGAATGAAAAATTTCAGGATTTGACACTGATGCCAAATGTAATAATGTAGAATCAGAACCGATTGAAAACTTAGAACCTTTGGAAGACGTGTACAATAGTGAATACAATAATGTAAGACAGGGAATGAATACTTTTAAACAGTGTATAGTTCAGCCTAAGGAATTAATGCCAATTATTCAGTCGCAAATTACAGGTGTCAGTACACAAGTGGATAATGTTGATAGATACTTCAAAGAGATTATATCTAACATTGATATTATAAATGTATGTAGTTTGGAGGAACCATTTGAACAAAATTATAGATTGAAAAGTTACCGAATGTATAATCTGCGGAAACGTTTTGACTATTGCTTCTTCCAAACTTAATGATACTAGCAAGGTTATAGGTGACATGTGGAAAGAATTCAAGCTTATCAAAAACTAAAGTAGAAAAAAATGTATTGTCACCTAATGTCGTTACCTAGTGAAGTGGTGATTGTTTTGCAGTGGGGAGACTTTCAAACAAAATTTAACAAGAAGTACTGGTCTGCACTTGCTCAAGTGAAGTTTATATCAAATCCATAGGATCCGGGTGGAGTCGTCTATCTCCCAGGGCGGAGTGATGACCATCGGATCCCGAGTTTTCGGCCCCCAACTTCTTACACTATTCTATGATCCCCCACTTAGAGGTTATTAGAGAAACATACCAGTGAGAAATTGTGATTATGTCACCCAAAATTGCTTTTGGTATGTGACTGTGTTGTCCTCAGTTGTTAGAGGGTTGTGCCTGCTAGGAATCTTGATTGCATCTTCCTCAGTTATTCCAGGGGTGTCCCTAGCTGTCCTTGTGACTTGTCCCGGCTTGCCCCAACTTTTCCTGACTTTACTAGGCGGCGGCATGAGGTGAGAATTAGTACACATATTGTCCCTGAAATAAGATAGATTAAATCTGCCTAGCCATAGTTTCAATTGTAATGTCAACAGCAGCCAACGCGTTCTCCACATATTGTTAGGTTTTATTTTTGCCTGAATTAATCCTTGTAAGTAATCTCTTCACCAGTTTTCTGTGCATATCTATGGACAGAAGTCTGGGTGAAATCAACATCATTAAATTTATATGTTCTATTAATATGAATCATAATTACAATGATTCCAAAAATGGTTTTCATGAAAGCTGCCTGGGAATCCTGTTTTTGTCACATTTTTCTAAGCAAGTAGGCAGAACCATATGTGGCACATAACTTTCAAATTAATTTCTGAATTCGTGAGAATACCTTTCTCACACTGAATGTAAGATATTAGAGTTAGTCATTGAAGCACATGTTTCGTAGTAAACTGATTTGAATATTATATTTGTGGAAAACATAATATTGTGTGACTAATTAAATGACTGTGATAATGGAATATATAAATTTATACTTGGTACAGAATATTTTATAACTTTTATGAGATGTGATATAGACAGGAGGGTTTGTGTCGATGTCAAAAGGGGGTGGGTAGTGTAACTAAAAGCATGATTTCCACTAATAGATAAATCATGACTAACACAAAACACATATCACACCTTTCAAACGATCCTTGCAACCAAGTGTGCATGATTCTTCACCATTTGCTGTTTCCATATGGTTGCTAAGATTTTCTTTTGGATTCAAGGGTGAAGGTGGGAATGTCTGTTCTGTAGGAGACGATTCAATACCATACCTCCTGTGGCTTCTCACTCAAGAACAGGCGAGGTAGGGATCCCGGGGAATGGGGTTGGGAAGGGTTTCCTGTCTTTGGGGCTGTCTTCTTTCTCTTCTTCAATCTTAGCAACCACATCTACCTTTTTTCCTTTCTTACTTCTCGTTTGAGGACCTATCTATTTTCCCTCTTTCCACATTCATCTACTTCTATTGCAGGAGCCATTCCTAGTTTCTGTGGTTTCCAATAACCTACAACTTATCTTCAGACAAGAAGGCCGAGGAATCAGACTACACGAAAATACTTCCGCATACACACAAAGAAATACGAATACACAAACAATGAAGTTCCAGATTAAAAGGATATAAGAACTGCCAAGGGTTGTAGGGTAAAAAGAAAGTAGTGGGACTTGATAATTATGTGTAGTCATAGTATCTGCTAAGAGTTGTGATTAATACAGGTAGACAGTATCTACCATGAGTTGAATAATATGTGTAGACATAGTATCTACTAAGATTATAGAAGTTGAGAAGTGGAAGAGGACTCTCGGGTATTAGAGGAGGTACTAAGAAGTGAGAGTAAAGTATAAAATAGATTTTATTTTTACCAGGAAATATTTAATTATAGCATGCATAAAACTGTATACTAGGGCAATGAACCATGAGCCCTACTCATAAAGGATAAGGGGGACGTACCCAGGGCAGGCGTAGCTACATAGAGATAGGACGAGCTGTGGCCTGATAAATAGGGATGTTTTATAAAGGGGCGTACCAACCAGAACGGAAGGAGGAAGTGCATTCATATAGTCAACCCACATGTAAGTTATAGGTACTGATCCTAGGGGAAAAGGACAGTATTGTGACAGAAGTCACACATTAGATAGGAATTCTTCTGGTAATTTTGAATTCTGTGTACCACTAGCGTTATTGTGTTTTATGTGAGTTTACTAGGGTCGAAACGAACAGTTTCATTTGCCCAGAGTTCCTCCAGACTACAAATTGCTATAAATAATGATACTAGTATATACTAAAGAAAAATAGTACAAGGAATTAGAATAAAGTACTCAAGTGTCCTGAACACCTGGAATTTAAGATTGGGTAAGCCGGCCGGTGTGACTGGGTGGTTCTAGGCTCTTCAGTCTGGAACCGTGCTACTGCTATGGTCACAGGTTCGAATCCTGCCTCAGGCATGGATGTGTGTGATGTCCTTGGGTTAGTTAGGTTTAAGTATTTTAAAGTTCTAGGGGCTGATGACATCAGCTGTTAAGTCCCATACTGCTCAGAGCCATTTGAACCATTTTTACGATTGTGTAAAGAGCAGAAAAAAAAGAAAATAATTGGCCCTCACGATTTTTAGATATTGAAAGAGCCAACTCCAACATTGAGTGAAATATTCACGTTTTATAATTAAAGTAAAAT
Organism: Schistocerca nitens; assembly: GCF_023898315.1. Classification (NCBI taxonomy): domain Eukaryota; kingdom Metazoa; phylum Arthropoda; class Insecta; order Orthoptera; family Acrididae; genus Schistocerca; species Schistocerca nitens. The sequence continues at coordinate 701,647,046 of NC_064617.1, read as the reverse complement.
GGAAATAATAAGCAAAAGGGTATTCATGGTTATTAAAAAAACAAGGTATACTGTTGGAATATGAATCGTTATTCTATGTGATATAAATGTACACTCGACAGCAAAAAAAGTGGGTCACCCCTGAATTCCAATGTGTAGGCTGCACCTGAATGTATGCAACCAACATAGCATATCTGTGTTGCACATCGTCACAACCCTCCACAGTACAGTCATTGTAAGATACACAATGGGTACCGCTAGAGACTGCTAGAGAACACCGGTCTTTATGACAGTCTGTCCAGATGTAAAGTAACACCACGATAGTGCAGAAGAGATCGGACAGTCCTTAACGTTTGTAAACTAAACTTAATTACAGTAAGTGACATTTCAAATGTTATGGGACAACTAGTTTTGTCTTATAAATCGTTCAGTAATCCTTAGGCACAATTAAATATTTGAGACAGTATACGGATTTATAAAGTTGTATGGCAATTGGAAACAAGTTCTTTGCTGTCTAAAAGGTTTACCCAACACATGCTGAACATCATTCAACGGGGAGTGGTTTAGCATAAACTTTATGTAATACTAAGCAGTTAAAACAAAACGTCATTAACGGCAGCAACCACTCTATGGAAATCCCAACATTAACAGCGAATCACAAGTAATATCATTGTTCACATTACTGATCAACAGTTACTTGTACATGAAGTTGTACTTTAAATGACATGAGCAACGTCTTCGTTCTGAATCCAGATGCAAACCCAGAACGTAAAGCCATTCTTAACCAAGCAAAGCTTTGTGCCTTATCGAGACTCGATCACTAGGCAGAACGAGACGTCAAATATTGACTTTTGCACCAGTATCAGTTAACAGTTCTCAACTTGAACGTAAATGACGATAATGTTTGTACGAAAGCAGGAACCCTAACATGACAATTACCTTCTTGGTAATTAACCTTGAAAGACGTATATTGTTGCATTGTCAAGGAATAAAGGTTGCACATGTTTAAAATTGAAATGCCATCATGTAATGCTAGGGACAAGGATGCGAACCCAGCACCTAATCGGATTGTTGAATAAGTACGTAAAATCAGAATGTAGATATCACAGTTTGTCACCAGTAGTGGGGTTGGAACCTTAAATGACGACTGAAGTTGTATTGCCTGACCGGGATTTGAACCCGGCGCCTACCGCCGTCGTCTAACCAGGAACAGAAGAGAAATGTCCAATGTTGGTCCACGATCAGCGAGATGTGCACACGTTTAACTATAAATAAGGTGACGAAAACGTGTATGCTGACTGAGTCGAACGCCGCACACATGGTTATGAAGACACGTTAATAATCGACTTCATATTCAGTAGTAGCTAGGAGTACCCTGTTTAGTTGCAAACCTTAAGGCCTTACTCATCCCTAGTAACGTGTTGGCTAATATCTGCGTTATCATGATGTTAATTTACAAGTGGATTGACTGCCGTAAAGAGCAATGTTCTCTAGTAGTCGTGTATCATTGAGATGTAAATGAAGTGCCTCAGCAGAAAGTAATTTCCATCATGCAGCACGTATTGTTTCAGAGACATGTTATAAGTGCACAAAACGTGTATTATATACTAAGTATATACTATTATTTGGAGAAGCTGCCGCCAAACCTGTTTACTTTTACATTCCGCTTAGATGTGGTTGAATACTGGTTTTCTTAAGGCTACATCTAATGCACAGCGCTTACAAGGAAGTATGGTTTCCTGCGTCATGCCATTGCTAGCTAGGTGAAATATTTTGTGGTAGCTATGTTTAAAATGAATGTATTTTTGAAAGTATTGTTCGTCAAATATTTGAATAAATCGTCAACTGTAGGTGTGCCTGCACATGTTATAGCATAATAGCTGTAGCTGCGTTAGACTTGGGTAGGTTAGGTGTAACTTTTGATCCTTCAAGGGGTGATAGTGGCCATGCGGCCCAGGTCTGTACTAGCCGCGGCTCGTGTGCTACGGGCCAGCCAGGCTGACCGAGGCGAGACGCAAGTGAGTGAGTTGGCAGTGTCGGTGGGCAAACAGCCCGGGACGAGCCAGCACGGCTGCGCCGCATGCCTCTGCCTCTGCCGCTCCGTTTGACGTAAATATGTTTACCACCTCTCCTGGTAACCGAGCGGGGTGGCGCAGTGGTTAGACACTAGACTCGCATTCGGGAGGACGACGGTTCAATCCCGCGTCCGGCCATCCTGATTTAGGTTTTCCGTGATTTCCCTAAATCACTCCAGGCAAATGCCGGGATGGTTCCTCTGAAAGGGCACGGCCGACTTCCTTCCCAATCCTTCCCTAATCCGATGAGACCGATGACCACGCTGTCTGGTCTCCTTCCCCAAACCAACCAACCAACCTCTCCTGGTATCAGTATAAGAGCGGCAAGCAGAAGTACACATCAGGCTGTCTGCTGTAATGGCTCACTGGGAGAGGTCTATTCGAGGTAGTCAAAAAATGGCTCAAGTGGCTCTGAGCACTATGGGACTTAACATCTGAGGTCATCAGTCCCCTAGAACTTAGAACTAGTTAAACCTAACTAACCTAAGGACATCACACACATCCATGCCCGAGGCAGGATTCGAACCTGCGACCGTACCAGTCGCGTGGATCCAGATTGAAGTGCCTAGAACCGCTCGGCCACTCCGGCCGGCCAAGGTAGAGTCGTCACTCACATTGAGGAAGAAGGATGTTCCATCAGAGAAGCTGGCAGACGGTATGGCGTACCACGTACCACTGCAACGAGATGGTGGAGGATCTGCCTTGAAAGAGGCACCACCAACAGGGCTCAGGCAGGAAGAGAGTGATCTCACAGCAGGAAGACAGGGACCTAGTGTCTAGGAGCAGAGAAAATCCCTTTCTGAATGCGAAGCAGTTGCGGTGGGAGACCAACTTCCCCGGCTCCAGTGACACGATTCGCCGAAGGCTGAGGGACGCTGGACTGCATGTAAGACGATCCGCCGTGAAACACGAGCTCAGCGAAGACAACGTTTTATACTGGCTAGCATTTGTGGAGCTCCATCTGAGGGCGTCGTGGGACAACGTCATTTTCACTGATGAGAAGGTGTTTTCCACCAATAACGACAGTCCACGAATCATTTACAGGCCGCATGGGACTCGCCATCGACGCGAATATGTAACCACGACGAGAAGTGGCCGGCTATCTGTTACCTGCTGGGGTTGGATTTCTGCGAGAGGGGCGGGAATTCTTCACAGGATAGAAGGAACTCTTGGACAGCGCGCAGTATGCCCACATATTGGAAAATGTGATGCTTCCTTCAGTGCGAATGCTGTACGCAGAAGGGGACGTCACATTGGAGGAGGACCATTCTCCCATTCACAAGTCTGCATTTGTTCAGCTGTGGCTCTCCACGAATGGCGTCAATGCCATGGACTGGCCGCCACGGGCGGCTGATATGAACTCCATGGAAAACATGTGGGCTGAGGTCGTCAAAACATTAACAGCGAACTGGCCACAAAACCAACCAACTACTGCGGATGCTCTTTGGGACTGCGTCCTGGAAGCCTGGGAGGAAGTTGCTTCTTCTGGCTGTTATGTCCGACGGCTTATACATTCAATGCCAAGACGTGTGATAGAAGTACAAAATAATAAAGGATTCTGGATAAAATATTATAGAGTTCTTAAAATGTTTCGTTATGTCTTCTTTTTCATCATTTTTCCTCATTGGGAGCTAGTGGAAAATCGCGTGGCAACAGAAAAGATACAATATGGGTTAGCTTTCCTTTGAGTTGCCCTTTTAATTCAAGTGGGTTTCTTTTGAATATACAGTTTGTTAAGTGTTCTACTTTGATTTCATTTATACCCTGTTTACATACTAACAAACTAATCAGCGTAGATCGACTCTGTCACAGTAGTTTTTGTTCTTTCAAATACGTCTCTCTCTTCCCCTCCATCCATGAAAACACCCTCCATCCTCCACACAATACGCCAACGATTTCATATTATGTTTACTCACCGCGCGGGATTAGCCGAGCGGTCTAAGGGGCTGCACTCATGGACTGTGAGGCTGGTCCCGGCAGAGATTCGAGACCTCCCTCAGGCATGGGTGTGTATGTTTGTCATTAGGATAATTTAGGTTAAGTAGAGTGTAAGATTAGGGACTGTTGACCTTAGACAACTCTAGCGGTTTCCAATGATGCTACATTTTCTCTTTTAATTGCTGCTGTCTTTACTCTCTATCATTCCTCTCACCACCTATGAAACCGTATTCTTTGATCTCCCCTTCCCTATAACCCATTCTTTTGTTCTGAGAACAGTCCTTCCTTATATCTCGGTCCTAAGATAAAACGAACTGTGGCACACATCTAAGTAAGCAATACTTTGCAAGCATTTCACGCTTATATTTAGCACTTCTATCCATTCCCAGATCCCGCCCTCCTTCCTGTTACGCGTCCCTTGACATCTGCATCTACATCTAAATGAATACTCTGCAATTCATAATTATGTGCTTTGCAGGGGGTTCTGTGGCCTGGTGGATTAATCTTGTATTGATGTGTAAAATGTGTAGGTTCACATCTCACGTCAGGCGTAGATTTTTAACACACACAAGTAGCTCTCCTTCACCCCTAGTAACGCCAAGTGCAGACTGCCAGTAAGCTCCGTAGTTCAATATCCGCAGTAAAGATAACATTCCTTCGCTGCCGACTGGGGCAGAGTAGCATTCATTTGAGCTGTGACAGAGATACCCCTTAAGGCAGAGACTGTCACCAGCAAGCCGTCATAAACTAGAAAACGTATTTCATTTAATGAACCAATGGCCATGTAAGTTCACAAGGCTCTTACTTTATTTGAAACTGAGATGATGAGAATTGTGGTGCTGGACTGGGATTAGAATTCAATTTCACTGTGTTCCCGAAGTTTGCAAACTCCGCTAGGTGTCCTCGAAAGGCACCTATCTGGTTTCGAATCCTGATCAGCACAAAATATTCATTATTTCATTTAAAGCCCTAGCATGTGCACTCCGAACTACTGGTGAAAAATAGTTGCATTTTCGACGTCTCTTTGTGCATTGTCAGCTGTAACGTGTTCATTTCAACTCACAGCCACATGATGAGCTTTTTATCACAACATTACAAGATCAAACGTTACCTTACATCTTTTCAAGTTCAAACATTCCTCTCCATCCTACTGGTGAAAACGGATTTGGGTTTGACGTTGTGTTCGTTGCGATCACCGACGACGACATGTTGTGGATTCAACTTCTAGCCAGCAGAGTATTTTCCATCACATCATTGAAAGTACAAACATGCCATTCCTAGCTATTATTGGAAAAGAATGTGATAGTTAAAATTTCTTCATGACCACGTGTGCGGGGTTTGAATTCCATTCAGCACATAACTTTTCGTCACCTGACGTCTAGCTAAACATGCGCCCATCTCGTTACTGGTGAACCAAGAATAGCTATTTATTGTCAATTCCTGGCTTGAAAACGATGGTGCTAGATGCTGGGTTCGAATCCCAGTCAGGCAAAAACAATTATATCGTCAATTAAGGTTCCAGCATTTCGCTACTGATGAAAACATTTGATATTTAGCTTCTGATTTTATGTACAGTCATGCTCAAAAGTATCCGAACGACCTGAATTGCATTTCACCTGATTCCAATGCAACCTACATAACGCAGCTCTCTAGCAGGTCCTCTAATCGCTCCTTGGTACAGTCGTTTGACTATTGCAAATGGTTCCAACAAGTCACCACTAGAAAACACTGCTCTGTATCACAATAACTTAAGATGTAAAGTAATACCACGATACTACAAATATCAGGGAACACCTCATCACAGATAGGACTGTCCTTAATGCTTGTAAGCTTACATTTATTGCAATAAATGACATACCTGAAATGTTAGCACTCCCATTATTACGTCAGATAGGTAATGCACGTAGTAAGTTCGTCGTATTCAAGATTTCCTCTTCAAAGTAACATAACATACTTGTTATTTAGCACAAAATGTCATTAAACATTTACGTTATTCACGACCAGCTAGTTGAGAATATGTATGAACTTCAAATGACACGACGAACCGCCTCGTTCTGCATATGGATTCAAACCCAGGTCATGCAAACTAAGATTTCGTGACTGACGGAAATTAAGTCATTCCTGACTAGGCATAAAGAGAGTGATATACCGCGATTTTAGACAGTATCAGTTAACAAATATCAACTTTAAATTACAAAACGTAAACATTTTTAACAGTCGCGAATTCCTATCCAGCATCTATTGTACCTGTTAACCAACTACGAGAGATGTTAAATACTGCTTCTTCACAAGTAACTTAGTTGAAATGCAGTGAGGTAAAGCTTTGTGTTGGACAGGGATTCGAACCCAGAACCTAATCGGATTGTTATCGAAGCACAATCAACTTTGACATATCGGATTTTCTCGGCAGTAGCTAGATGTATTAACTAAAATGACGAGACGCGACATTAATTTTTTCCTTCACAGGACTCCAACCTGGCACATATCGCTGTTATATTCTAGAGAAAAGGAACGTTAAGTATGGGTTTTTCACACCAGCAGAGACATGTGAGCATGTTTGAACTAGAAATAATATGACGAAAAGTTCAGTGCTGACTGAGAATCGAACCCCAAACATATCGTTGTTGACTACACACGAAGTGACGCACTTCCGAATTTTTCTCCACCAGCAGCTCGGAATAACATCCTTGAACTTACAGTGATCTCGCAAATAGTTCTGCGTCTCACTGGGAGTCAAAAACGTCAGATATCGTTAGTGTTGACAACGAATGAAAATGCATTAAAAATAAAAATTATTATCCACCAGCAAATAAGTGTTCTCACGCTAAAGCTTGATAATACATAGTGAAAACTTAAGTGCTGGGCCAGGATTCCAACCCATTCATGCGCAATATGTGGAGATGTTGAGGAATCTGCAGTTTTGAACAAACAACAAGTTGTAGTCGAGCTGTATTGTCACGAAGGGATCAAATTTCGCGTGAAGGGCAGTCTGAGTTGCATTCCCAGTCCAGAACCAATTTTATCGACATACAGAAGCTCAAATAAAAGATGGAATAAGTGTCCTGTGACCATACACAGGGTTTGTTTCGTCACTAGAAAGAAATAACTAGTATAAGAAAGGTTACTGGTGATACAGTTTCTACATGTCGCCACTCCTTACTTTATAGTGGTTCCACCTAACGTCTACTTGGTAGAGAAGGAATATCATGTTTAATGTGATTTTCAGACCACAATGCCATTATACCTTCTTCACTTGGCGTAGCCAACACCGTTGCGGCAGACAAGATGAGAATTCTGACACACAGGCTCCCTGTAGTGGTTTGCAGGATGTTCAGTACATTCATTTACTTGGTTGACCGAATCGCCATGAACTAGCTGCCTTGGCTACCCAGTGCATACATTCGACTCTATTTTGTAATCACCGAAATAAAATAACGTAACTGCAACCTACAAAGAACTGCCAACAGTGTAGGATGCAGAAAATTGAATAGGAAGTGTTCCTTTCCATTTGAGCTACTCTATTGCGCTATCTGTTTGTTGAAACCATCGTGCAGTGTAAAAGAAATGCTTTAACTGTCTGTCTCTCGGAAGTCTAGATCCGGCCATATGCATTACCTCACAGCACTGTGGAATGCGGAAATTCTGGAGGAACTGTTGTTCACTTCCAGAGGTGCTGTAGCTACGTCACAGCTAGTAGCATAATGGTAAGCGTCGCGCATTGTTGATAAGACGTCGCATGTTCTCTATTACATTCTCTGTTACATTTTTTAAAACGCAATTCTGCTGTCTGCTGAAGTTAACAATGTAATGGAACTTTGAACATAATTCTCTTCACTTCTCAACCCAAAATAGTCGCATGTAGAAAAAAGGCTAACTTCTGCGTCATTTTGTTCTTTTCAGGTTTAATAGATGGCCAGGCAGCAGATGCGTCTCGAAGCTTTTATATTATGTATGGGGAGAGTGCATCGTGCCAAAATAGTCAGAAAAGTATTTTCTATATTAGCTGTCGTCTGGTAGTGGCATTTTATTCTTCTTCAAACTTTGTTTGACAGCTTTAACTCAGAACAAGTTCTCTACATGCATGTAATCAATAAACTGCATGTACATTGTCAGACTGTTATAGATAACATCAGAGAATTCGCATATATCATTGACGATTAATTTCTCTCTCATGTTTAGTATTGTTTTAACAACACTAAAAGAAACCTTACGAAAACTGTGCACTGCATTGTAAGGAATGAAATAAAACTGCCCACGATCAACAGGTATGCAAATGTGGCATTTCATAAACAAAGTTACATAATCCTAGAAACCCAAAATTTGCTTGTCAGCGGCGGAAAGAGGTGTTACCTGTTTTGCACCATTGTAAGTTTTTCCCCATTGCACTATGAGCTGAAAGTATTTTCTTACGATTTGCTTATCGATGTTTCATCTGACTGCTTGCAGCTCTTACACAGAAGGGATAAAAACGTTACATTCAGCGAGGCTGGAACCGCGAACCATAACAGTCGCTTTCCACACGTCAGCACGTCAACACAGAGGTAGCAGATAGATATGGTTTGTGCCTTCCTCTTACGAGGCCAATAGTGGTTAGAACTAGTAAACCGCTATTTGCAAGACGAGATTAGTTGCGATTGCCACGTTCAATGACTTTGCTGGGCTGAAAACCGTAAATTTATAATCTTCTGTTACACCTCAAGTGATAACAACTCAGATTATTCAATGGAAATGACACGAGAAATCAAGTGAACTTTGAGGCTCAATTCTGTGCAAACCAGGAAGTAACTCGTCGATCAGAGTTGCCAAACATACCTTGCGTTGTTGCCAAATCTCAGTTACATTACCAGCAGGAAGATGACGAACCGATGTGATCCTACAGTGGGCTGGTAAGTGACCATAGCTGGCGACTCAAAGACGCAGCTGCTACGGCATGGAATACGTAATGTGTCTTATTCGCATTTCTGTCACCAGGTTTAGGGACTGGAGCTTAGTTACTAATAATACTCAGAACTGACTGCCACTAACAAGGGAACCTCCCCATCGCACCCCCCTCAGATTTAGTTATAAGTTGGCAGAGTGGATAGGCCTTGAAAAACTGAACACAGATGAATCGAGAAAACAGGAAGAAGTTGTGCGGAACTATGAAAAAAATTAGCAAAATATACGAACTGAGTAGTCCACGTGTAACATATGCAACTTCAAGGGTGATGTGCAGTCAGGAGCGCCGTGGTCCTGTGGTTAGCGTGAGCAGCTGTGGGATGAGAGGTCCTTGGTTCAAGTCATTCCTCGACTGAAAATTTTAATTTTTTGTTTTCAGACAATTATTATCTGTCCGTCCGATGCGATCACTTTTTTGGGAGTGATAATTACATCCACAATAAAACCTAAATCGTGCAAGGTAGAAAATCTTTTTACCCATTCGCCAAGTGTACAAGTTAGGTGGGTCGACAACATATTACTGTCATGTGTCGCACATGCCGTCAACAGCATCGTATAGAATATATCAGACGTGTTTTCCTGTGGAGGAATCGGTTGACCTATGACCTTGCGATGAAATGTTTTCAGTTTCCATTGGAGAGGCAAGTCCTTTCGTCTACTAATCGCACGGTTTTGCGGTGCGGTCGCAAAACACAGACACTAAACTTATTACAGTGAACAGAGACGTCAGTGAACGAACGGACAGATCATAACTTTGCGAAAATAAAGAAAATAAATTTTTCACTCGGGGGAGGACTTGAACCATTGACCTCTCATTCCGCAGCTGTTCACGCTAACCACAGGACCACGGCGCTCCTGATTGCAAATTACCCTTGAAGTTGCATATGTTGCACGTGGACTACTCAGTTCGTATATTTTGCTAATTTTTTTCATAGTTCCACACAACTTCTTCCTGTTTTCTCGATTCATCTGTGTTCAGTTTTTCAAGGCCTATCCACTGTTCCAACTTACAGCTAAATCTGAGGGGGGTGCGATGGGGAGGTTCCCTTGTAAGCATCATAAATCAGTAACTCTCATGGTTGTTTTTATATTTCTTTCGTAACCGTACTCAGAACTAAGAAACTCATTCACGGACGTTTTCGTGCCTCGCCGATAATCAAGCACAACAAACATATAAAAAGAAATTGTGTGTGTGTGTGTGTGTGAGAGAGAGAGAGAGAGTGAGAGAGAGAGAGAGAGAGAGAGAGAGGGGGGGGGGTAAAAATTGTTGAATACTGGTATCTAAAGAAATCTTTCATTAAAATGACTCATTCCACATCTTTACGAAATGTTGTATTCATGATCTATGGGACAAGTATTAATCCAATCTAATCATATCATATTGCTGACTATCCATGAAGAGTCATGAAGTACCGAAATTTTCGCCTGTATCAGTAACCAAATCTAAACTTGAAAATAAAAGACGACAGTTTTTGTAATAAACCGGGACTCCTATCAAGACCCTTTCATCCCTGTTAACTAACCATGAAAGATGTCTGATATACCTCAATTCAGAAGTAACGAAGTGTGTATGCATTTAAAGATGAAGCGCATGATGTGAAGTTCTGCGACGGAGATACGAAACCAAGACGTAATCGGATTGTTAACTAAGTAAAATCAAATGTTACGTATCGGTTTTTCTTGCCAGCTGTTAGGTGTTTGAATCTAAAATAAGGACACAAATTTTTGTGCCTGAGCGACAATCGAACCGCAGTCCTATTGTTCTTCTTTATTGTCCACGAATATTGCTTAAGTATCAATTGCTTACTCACCAACAGTAAGATGTGTGCGTGTTTGTCCAGAAATTGTTGGGAACATGAACAGACATTATAAATGCACGTTAATTTTCACTAGCAGGCCGGTGTGCACGTGATAGGGCTTGAAATGAAATTGTGAATATTTTTGTACTGGATCAGGATTCGGACCCACATATTTACCTTTGGACGAGACCTAGAGAAGACTGCAGTCTTGGGAAAAGGAATGAAATGATTGAACTATACTGTTCCGAGAGATTCAGATCCTCGAAAGAGGAGATACGAATTGGAATCACAGTCCAGCACCAAATTTTTCAACGTCTCTAGTTCAATCAAGTACAAGTAAACTAAGAGCCCTATTCCTTTAGACGGCTATCAGTTTATCAAATAAAATAAAATTTTCTAATGTAAGTAAGTTTACTGGTGACAGTATTTCTGTTTACCCTCATCTCCACCTATGTCATTTTCCAATAAACCGGCTCTACCCAGTTTGGAATGAAGGAACGTGATGTTTAATGCGGATTCTGGATTATAACAGCTTTCTCTTGAGGTTACGAGAGGTAAAGTAAATCTGTTTGTGTCTCTTAAACGTAAATGCATGAACCCACGCATTGCACTTGTGGTAGTTCGTTCCACCAGACCATTGTGGCCACATTTCCCAGCCCCAGGAGTGTGCTGTAATGGATGATGTGCTTAGCTTACAAAACTAGTCACGGTGGGAAAAAAAACGCGAGTCTATTAAATGGTTAAGTAGAAGCAAGCTTCTGACGTGGAGATTATGCTATTCTCATGTCAGCAGGATGTAAAGACTCTTCTAGGCGTCATAGCCTCGATTTGTAGCCATTTTGAAATTTTCACTAATTCAGGAAATTTCTTAGTTCGAGAAAATCCACTGTGAAGTGTGAAGTTACCGGATAATTCGATTATCACCGTCATTATTACTATCATTTTCTTCATACCGCTGCTGTAACACATGTGCTTGAAGATAATTTAAGTCCTTTTGGTCATTATAGAAGTAGTTGCCCAAGAACAAGTTCTTTCCCTGTCTACGGAATCCTTTTCATGTTAATATCAAACATCAGCAATTACTCGTAGATCACATTAAAACTAAAGTAATTGATGAAGACGTTACATGATAACGAAAACGCGCTGCCTTTCTTCATTTACTTGCGCCTAGAAATGGCTGTCGAATACTGCCAAACCAAAAGCCAAGGGATCTTACTGCTTTCCAATATACGTCGCTGTCGGTTCTTCCATATGATTTTGGTCGACGTGACCTGTTTCAAGTTGTGTATGACACAGAATGTTTTAGAAAATCAATTGTTTTCCTTTGCAATAAACAGAAAGATTTTCATTCTAAGCTATCCAAGTCCAAAATCTTCGCAATATTAGTTCAAATTTAATATTCGCTTCCATAATGTAAGGAAAGTATTTCACAGTTGCAAAACCGCATCTGACTCACTGTCCTTATACTTAGTCGCTGGCCATAAATTCTAGCTCAAAGTGACGCCAGTTTAAGTTACCTAATGTAGCGAAGACTGTTTGCCAGTGCTCTTTCTCACCGGAAAATATGCAATTCGCACATTGGGCTCCATAAGTACACTGTAACAGTAATTTCTGTGTGTATGCAATGGATACGGATTGTAGAATTTAGTGGTGCTCTCTCTTCCACTTCTGTGTACAATATACCTGACCTAAACCGGCCCTTTATCATTACGGGCCCTGGGCGGTGCAACATCATATTGACAACAGTAATGTGCTTATACTGACAACCTCATTGTTCGTTTTACCCGATTTTGTAATCATTTAAGTAAAACAACATGACCTTCGAGTGGGAGACATTTCGTCCCCCTTTTCCTTCTGTGAAATTAGTAAGTAAGCTTTCTGCCTTCGAACCAGCGAAATGCGGCAGAGTACGGCTGGTAAAGGATTTACAAACCACGATTTAGTGTTGTTAACACGATTTCTTTAAACATTGGCGTAGCTGAAGGAATTTAGTTTCTTCTTAAATCGTCTTATGCAGCAACGTTCACAGATATCTCAAATAGGAACAGCTCTTTATCCAGGTACGAAGGTTATAAAACAAACTTCCCACAGTTTGTGTCAGGTTGACCTTTTCGTCTGATAACACTGCGTAAGTATTTTGTGTAAGAGTTATTAAAGTAGTGTTCCTGTAGCTGTGGGAATCATTGGTAGAAAACGAGTTTCACACCAATGGGTACAGTACTGATAAATATTCAACATGATTATCAACCTAAGTCTGCGTTCATCCACAAACTGAGGCGTATTTGTAATATTGAAGCTAGACTAGGTATCCTTGTCTTCCTTCAGTGGGCATTGGAAGGCGTTTACACACACGTATACGAGGGTAATCCCAAAGGTAAGGTCTCGTAAGGGACACGCAAGTGCCAATGCAGGCACAAACGAGAGATCCTTAATTTTAATGGCAAGCAGAAACCACAGTGTTGGCTGCATGGTGGCAAGGTGATAAAGAACAAGACCATGGATGCGAAGGCCTCAGGTTCGATCCCTCACCAGTACCACGATTTTTATGTGCCGGTTTACAGATATTTCCCCTGGGGCAGTGTTTGTTGAAGTGAAAAAATGCCGAGTTGCACTGTGGTCCGAAATCCACGTAAAACTATAGGTTCCCCTATTAACTGGCTAGGTAAGTCAACTCAAAGGTCGGATGAAAGCAACAGCATACCACCTCCAACAAGACCGTGCCCATTAAAGCACTGTGGTGTTCAAACGACTCTTGCGACTGATGACTGCTTTACTTTCTATGGGTACCAAAACTAATGATCTTCGGGTTATTAACATTTTTGTGTTTTCATGCTGTAGCTTTGATACCAGTAAACCAAAGTAACCGGCCGAGCACTGTCACCATTCGAGTTGTCAAGGTGGTCGACGACGATGCTGTCGACCCCAGTTACAATTTTGGTCATGGCTATGTTTCAGTCGAATATCTCTATGGGCCTTTCTGCGTATTTCAAGATCTACTTTTATACACTGGGTACGCTTCGAAATTGATATCTGATAGAGCTGTATTTAGCAACATGAATCAGATATGTTTTCCGTGCAATATATCGGACAACGTCAGTGCAGCGAGATTTCTTCGTTTATGTGCTGCGCATAGTGCAAGAAATATTTGTGTTTTGCTTGCTTCTGTGATAGGTTTCACCCCACTGAATGCGAGGAAGCCCACGAATAGACTGTCAATAACTGGAATTACGCAATAATACACTTAAATGTTGTATTTTTGCTTATGTATCCCGATGAGAATAAGTAATCAGGTTATATCCTACTTACTTATTATCGCGCTTCTCGATGCTTTCCTCAAAAAAAAAAAAAAAAAAAAAATAAAGAGAGAGAGAGAAAGAGAGAGAAAACAGGAATGTATTTCAAATATCAGCTCAGTGACGCCATGTTCGTCTCGTGATGTAAAGCAAGGATAGTTGATAGGTAATATCTCGTTGTACAAGCGATATGTATGGTTACGGGGTACTTTGTTTTCTCTCTGCAAACAACTAGAACAGAATTCAGTAATAAAGTGGTAAAAACACCTACTCAGTGCGCCAATTAAACACTCAGCCATTCTTGGTTATTTTGTTAATCGTCTGTAATGCAGCAAACATCCTTGATTATTGATTTGTAATTACTACCATTGTTATTGTTATTCGTCACCCCACAGCAGCTTTCCATTGCCGCCGATGCACGTAACGAATGGCTCAGGATGAATGGAATGTGGGATGTTTCGTCATGGAGAATATACACATTTATCTCAGCGTCTTGTGTCAGGGTAATATGAAATTCTCAATAAAAAAAGAGAACAATAACACCCAACTATTTCTGTCCACTTAACACCATGACGACAGAGAAATTGGCGTCTCACTGTATTTTGATTATAATTCGTTAGCCTTTTTGCGCCCTCATTTTAATACATCGTGAGAGCAGGCATAATATTTTGCTTTTTGAACTCCGAACAAGAACACAAAGAAATTAGATGGAAGGATACAAAGAAAAAATCAGACTCATGGGTGTGGATCTAGTTCATCATAAGAAGACTAAACAAGAGGGAAGCATTACGAAAGCAATGAATACGCTGGTTAGTGTACATTATTTGTATAGATCTGAAGATGAAAAAGCGCAGATCTGCACAGTGCCCGCATCTGCGCTTTAGTTTCTGTCTTAATGGGCATAATTTTTTGTTTCTTCTCTTCTGAATTATCAAATGAATTGATTATTATGTGGTACAGAATAATTAGGTAACTGTGTTTCTTACAGCTTCCATTCGCACAAACATTTTTCTACATTCTCGTGCAATTCATGAAATTCTACTTGTATGATCACAAGACTGCACATAGATGCAATCGATTTTAAGGTGCAAAGTGTTTGTTATCTTACTTTTCGTGACAGGTTGGCAAAGTTGATTTCCAAAGACTTTTTATTGTACTGAAATAATCTTTTGTAACTAAGTAACAAGGTGTTTTATTCATATATATTTTGTGGGAAACTGTAATCGTGATGGAAGATTACACACCTGAATGTTTGACACAGCTGGTAGGAGAAAACGCTGCATATTAACCAAACCCCGCAACTCCTCTCCGTATCCTTCTATGACATAAGCACAGGATTCTCCTCCTATAACGCTACAGAGCTGTTCCTAGCACAGCTGAGACTTGGCAACATCGTCACAAACACTTGGCAACACTATGACAGTGCAATCACTTCCACGTATGGTACTGAACGGACTCGCTAAATTCACTTTATATTCCCTTTCCATTTGAATGACTCTTAGTATATAATCCTCACGTAAACTAAGACACTGAGACAGAAATTTCAATTTTCTGGCCAAAGAAATGCTATTCTTCACATAAGTGACAACTTTTAATATCTTTCACGATGCGTTATGAGCCTGAGCGACCAATATCATGATGAGAGTGGCATGCTGGCAGCAGTGTGTCCGTAACCCCGTGGTACCGCCCGTGTCTCGTGTTCCAACGGTTAAGAGAATCGTCAGTTCTATCCGTGGTAGGGGCAGCGCATGCGAGTTTTTTTTTTTTTGTGTATTATTTCATGGAGCTGCAAATTCCCAGAAAAAATTCTGTAACAAAATCAGAAGAAAACCTTTACACATCAAATCCTCTTGGCAGCTCGACGCAGTAAGTTGTGTTAACGGTAGTAGATCTCGGCTTTCTGCCAAGCTGCTATACAATTCAAGCGTCTCTGAAGAAATTCGAATCGACCGTCAACGATACGAAATTCAATAATGTTCTTCACTTAAGACTCCCCTGCCAGGGTGAGAAGTATGAAGGAAATAAATTGCTTAGCAAATCGCAATAAAATGGTTCAAATGGCTCTGAGCACTATGGGACTCAACTTCTGAGGTCATTAGTCCCCTAGAACTTAGAACTAGTTAAACCTAACTAACCTAAGGACATCACAAACATCCATGCCCGAGGCAGGATTCGAACCTGCGACCGTAGCGGTCTTGCGGTTCCAGACTGCAGCGCCTTTAACCGCACGGCCACTTCGGCCGGCCGCAATAAAATACTTTCAGCTCAAAGTGCAATGGTGAAAAAATTACAATGCTGCAAAACAGGTAACACCTCTTTCCGCCGCTGACAAGCAAATTTTGGGTTTCTAGGATTATGTAACTTTGTTTATGAAATGCCACATTTGCATACCTGTTGAGTATGACACAGCATACCATTTAAACACAGACTCAATCGAAATCTAAGTGAGTAGTATTTTACTAATTCGTACAGATACAGGCACACTTGTGTACAGATACTCAGTTTTGTTAAGACAGACTTTCGTCGTAAGGTTATCGTGGGCAGTTTTATTTCATTCCTTACAATGCAGTGCACAGTTTTCGTAAGGTTTCTTTTAGTGTTGTTAAAACAATACTAAACATGAGAGAGAAATTAATCGTCAATGATATATGCGAATTCTCTGATGTTATCTATAACAGTCTGACAATGTACATGCAGTTTATTGATTACATGCATGTAGAGAACTTGTTCTGAGTTAAAGCTGTCAAACAAAGTTTGAAGAAGAATAAAATGCCACTACCAGACGACAGCTAATATAGAAAATACTTTTCTGACTATTTTGGCACGATGCACTCTCCCCATACATAATATAAAAGCTTCGAGACGCATCTGCTGCCTGGCCATCTATTAAACCTGAAAAGAACAAAATGACGCAGAAGTTAGCCTTTTTTCCACATGCGACTATTTTGGGTTGAGAAGTGAAGAGAATTATGTTCAAAGTTCCATTACATTGTTAACTTCAGCAGACAGCAGAATTGCGTTTTAAAAAATGTAACAGAGAATGTAATAGAGAACATGCGACGTCTTATCAACAATGCGCGACGCTTACCATTATGCTACTAGCTGTGACGTAGCTACAGCACCTCTGGAAGTGAACAACAGTTCCTCCAGAATTTCCGCATTCCACAGTGCTGTGAGGTAATGCATATGGCCGGATCTAGACTTCCGAGAGACAGACAGTTAAAGCATTTCTTTTACACTGCACGATGGTTTCAACAAACAGATAGCGCAATAGAGTAGCTCAAATGGAAAGGAACACTTCCTATTCAATTTTCTGCATCCTACACTGTTGGCAGTTCTTTGTAGGTTGCAGTTACGTTATTTTATTTCGGTGATTACAAAATAGAGTCGAATGTATGCACTGGGTAGCCAAGGCAGCTAGTTCATGGCGATTCGGTCAACCAAGTAAATGAATGTACTGAACATCCTGCAAACCACTACAGGGAGCCTGTGTGTCAGAATTCTCATCTTGTCTGCCGCAACGGTGTTGGCTACGCCAAGTGAAGAAGGTATAATGGCATTGTGGTCTGAAAATCACATTAAACATGATATTCCTTCTCTACCAAGTAGACGTTAGGTGGAACCACTATAAAGTAAGGAGTGGCGACATGTAGAAACTGTATCACCAGTAACCTTTCTTATACTAGTTATTTCTTTCTAGTGACGAAACAAACCCTGTGTATGGTCACAGGACACTTATTCCATCTTTTATTTGAGCTTCTGTATGTCGATAAAATTGGTTCTGGACTGGGAATGCAACTCAGACTGCCCTTCACGCGAAATTTGATCCCTTCGTGACAATACAGCTCGACTACAACTTGTTGTTTGTTCAAAACTGCAGATTCCTCAACATCTCCACATATTGCGCATGAATGGGTTGGAATCCTGGCCCAGCACTTAAGTTTTCACTATGTATTATCAAGCTTTAGCGTGAGAACACCTATTTGCTGGTGGATAATAATTTTTATTTTTAATGCATTTTCATTCGTTGTCAACACTAACGATATCTGACGTTTTTGACTCCCAGTGAGACGCAGAACTATTTGCGAGATCACTGTAAGTTCAAGGATGTTATTCCGAGCTGCTGGTGGAGAAAAATTCGGAAGTGCGTCACTTTGTGTGTAGTCAACAACGATATGTTTGGGGTTCGATTCTCAGTCAGCACTGAACTTTTCGTCATATTATTTCTAGTTCAAACATGCTCACATGTCTCTGCTGGTGTGAAAAACCCATACTTAACGTTCCTTTTCTCTAGAATATAACAGCGATATGTGCCGGGTTGGAGTCCTGTGAAGGAAAAAATTAATGTCGCGTCTCGTCATTTTAGTTAATACATCTAGCTACTGCCGAGAAAATCCGATATGTCAAAGTTGATTGTGCTTCGATAACAATCCGATTAGGTTCTGGGTTCGAATCCCTGTCCAACACAAAGCTTTACCTCACTGCATTTCAACTAAGTTACTTGTGAAGAAGCAGTATTTAACATCTCTCGTTGTTGGTTAACAGGTACAATAGATGCTGGATATGAATTCGCGACTGTTAAAAATGTTTACGTTTTGTAATTTAAAGTTGATATTTGTTAACTGATACTGTCTAAAATCGCGGTATATCACTCTCTTTATGCCTAGTCAGGAATGACTTAATTTCCGTCAGTCACGAAATCTTAGTTTGCATGACCTGGGTTTGAATCCATATGCAGAACGAGGCGGTTCGTCGTGTCATTTGAAGTTCATACATATTCTCAACTAGCTGGTCGTGAATAACGTAAATGTTTAATGACATTTTGTGCTAAATAACAAGTATGTTATGTTACTTTGAAGAGGAAATCTTGAATACGACGAACTTACTACGTGCATTACCTATCTGACGTAATAATGGGAGTGCTAACATTTCAGGTATGTCATTTATTGCAATAAATGTAAGCTTACAAGCATTAAGGACAGTCCTATCTGTGATGAGGTGTTCCCTGATATTTGTAGTATCGTGGTATTACTTTACATCTTAAGTTATTGTGATACAGAGCAGTGTTTTCTAGTGGTGACTTGTTGGAACCATTTGCAATAGTCAAACGACTGTATCAAGGAGCGATTAGAGGACCTGCTAGAGAGCTGCGTTATGTGGGTTGCATGGGAATCAGGCGAAATGCAATCCAGGTCGTTCGGATACTTTTGAGCATGACTGTACTTCGTTAACAATCCGATTAGGTGCTGGGTTCGCATCCCTGTCACAAGCTTTATATGATGGCATTTCAGTTTTAAACATGAGCATACCTTGTTCCTTGTGAATGACACCATATTAAACGTCGTTGGGGGGTAGTTCCCAGGATGGTAACTGTTATGACAGGATTCCCAGTTCAGTACAAACATTTTCGTTTTTTATTTTCAGGATCTGAATTGATAACTGATACTGGTGCACACATCTTTACTTCACGTCTCTTTATGCCTAGTGATCGGGTCTCAATAAGGCACAAACAAAGCTTAGCTTGGTTAGCAATGGCTATAGGTGCGTTGTACTTGCTAGAAGCAAGACACGTTCATATTTTCTGGTGGTTATTAAACAAACCATGTTGTAAATGCATCTTAATAGAGTCTAATGTTTGACGACTTGGTTGACTCCCACGAGTTCAAATATTTATATGAGAAATGGTGAATTTGTTTTTTGTTGAAGTTGAAATATACCATGACTGAACTAAAAGTATTCTTAGAGTACCAAATTATTGCAAGAGTGGAGAGAGTGTCTGATAAATTCCTTTTACCAGAATTATTCTTCGGAGAAGTAGTTTTTGGAGATTGACATGGCCGGCTACCCAGAGAAGAAGATTGGCTATGCATACCAAGTAAGTCAACCTATTGAAGAGAGGTGGGAAGTTTGCAAACCAGCTCCACATCACTTCTTGTCGTCCAAAGCGTCAGAACATGTGAAACAAAATTGCACTTTCCACAACAATAATGTTCATGTTGTTGTTGGTCTCCCTCTACGATTTTTACCCTACACGCTAACCTCCAATACTAAATTGGTGATCCCTTGATGCCTCAGAACATGTCCTACCAACCGGTCCCTTCTTCTAGTCAAGTTGTGCCACAAATTTCTCTTCTCCCCAATTATATTCAGTACCTTGACATTAGTTACATGATCTACCCATCTAATCTTCAGCATTCTTCTGTAGCATCACGTTTCGAAAGCTTCTATTCTCTTCTTGTCCAAACTGGTTATCGTCCATGTTTCACTTCCATACATGGCTACACTCCATACAAATACTTTGAGAAAAGACTTCCTGACACTTAAATCTATACATGATGTTAACAAATTTCTCTTCTTCAGAAACGCTTTCCTTGCCATTGCCAGTCTACATTCTATATATTCTCTACTCCGACAATCATCAGTAATTTTGCTCCCCAAATAGCAAAACTAATTTACCACTTTAAGTGTCTCATTTCCTAATCTAATTCCCTCAGCGTCACCTGTTTTAGTTCCAACTAATCTTCCAGGCCCTTTGCTGTCTCTGACAGAATTACAGTGTCATCGGCGAACCTCAAAGGTTTAATTTCTTCTGCATGGGCTTTAATTCCTACTCCGAATTTTTCTTTTGTTTCATTTACTCCTTGCTCAATGAACATTTTCAATAAAATTGGGGGTAGGCTACAACACTGTCTCACTCCCTTCCCAACCACTGCTTCCCTTTCATGCCCCTTGGCTCTTATAACTGTCATCTGGTTTTTTTACAAATTGTAGATAGCCTTTCGGTCCCCGTCTTTTATCCCCACCACCTTCAGAATTTGAAAGAGAGTATTCCAGTCAACATTGTCAAAAGCATTCTCTAAGTCTACAAATGTTAGAAATGTAGGTTTGCTTTCCCTTAATCATCTTCTAAGATAAGTCGTAGGGTCAGTATTGCCTCCTGTGTTCCAGTATTTCTACGAAATCCAAACTGATCTTCCACGAGGTCAGCTTCTACCACTTTTCCCATGCGTCTGTAAAGAATTAGCATTAGTATTTTGCAGCCATGACTTATTAAACTGATAGTTCGGTAATTTTCACATCTGTCAAGCCCTGCTTTCTTTGGGATTGGAATTATTATATTCTTTTTGAAGTCAGGGTATTTCGCCTGTCTCATACATCTTGCTCACCAGGTGGTAGAGCTCTGTCAGGGCTGGCTCTCCCAAGGCTGTCAGTAATTCTGATGGAATGTTGTCTACTCCAGGGGCCTTGTTTCGACCTAGGTCTTTCAGTGCTCTGTCAAACTCTTCACGCAGAATCATATCTCCCATTTCATCTTCATCTACATCCTCTTCCATTTCCATAATACTGTCCTCAAGAACATTGCCCCTGTATAGACCCTCTATATACTCCTTCCACCTTTCTGCTTTCCCTTCTTTGCTTAGAACTGGGTTTCCATCTGAGCTCTTGATATTCATGTAAATGGTTCTCTTTTCTCCAAAGGTCTCTCTAATTTTGCTGTAGGCAGTATCCATCTTACCCCTAGTGAGATAAGCCTCTACATCCTTACATTTGTCCTCTAGCCATCCCTGCTTAGCCATTTTGCACTTCCATTTTTGAGACGTTTATATTCCTTTTTGCCTGCTTCACTTACTGCATTTTTGTATTTTCCCCTTTCATTAATTAAATTCAATATCTCTTCTGTTACCCAAGGATTTCTACTAGCTCCCATCGATGCTTTGCTACCTTCAATATTTAATCCCTCAAAGCTACCCATTCTTCTTTTATTGTATTTCTTTCCCCCATCCCTGTCAATTGTTTCCTAATGCTCTCCCTGAAACTTTGGTTCTGTCAGTTTATCCAGGTCCCATCTCCTTAAGTTCCCACCTTTTTGCAGTTTCTTCAGTTTTAATCTACAGTTCATAACCAATAAATTGTGGTCAGAGTCCACATCTGCCCTGGAAATGTCTTACAATTTAAAACCTGGTTCTTAAATCTCTTTCTTACCATTATATAATCTATCTGAAACCTTCCAGTATCTCCAGGCCTCTTCCACGCATACAACCTTCTTTCATTATCGTTGAACTAAGTGTTAGCTATGATCAAGTTATGCTCTGTGCAAAACTCTACCAGGTGGCTTCCTCTTTCATTTCTTACCCCCATTCCATATTCACCTACTATGTTTCCTTTCTCCCCCCCCCCCTCCCATGAACCATGGACCTTGCCGTTGGTGAGGAGGCTTGCGTGCCTCAGCGATACAGATGGCCGTACCGTAGGTGCAACCACAACGGAGGGGTATCTGTTGAGAGGCCAGACAAACATGTGGTCCCTGAAGAGGGGCAGCAGCCTTTTCAGTAGTTGCAGGGGCAACAGTCTGGATGATTGACTGATCTGGCCTTGTAACATTAACCAAAACGGCCTTGCTGCTCTGGTACTGCGAACGGCTGAAAGCAAGGGGAAACTACAGCCGTAATTTTTCCCGAGGGCATGCAGCTTTACTGTATGGTTAAATGATGATGCCGTCCTCTTGGGTAAAATATTCCGGAGGTAAAATAGTCCCCCATTCGGATCTCCGGGCAGGGACTACTCAGGAGGACGTTGTTATCAGGAGAAAGAAAACAGGCATTCTATGGATCGGAGCGTGGAATGTCAGATCCCTTAATTGGGTAGGTGCATTACAAAATTTAAAAAGGGAAATGGTTAGGTTAAAGTTAGATATAGTGGGAATTAGTGAAGTTCGGTTGCAGGAGGAACAAGACTTCTGGTCAGGTGAATACAGGGTTATAAATACAAAATCAAATAGGGGTAATGCAGGAGTAGCTTTAATAACGAATAGGAAAATAGGAGTGAGGGTAAGCTACTACAAACAGCATATTGAACGCATTATTGTGGCCAAGATAGACACGAAGCCCACACCTACTACAATAGTACAAGTTTATATGCCAACTAGCTCTGCAGATGATGAACAAATTGATGAAATGTGTGATGAGATAAAAGAAATTATTCAGGTAGTGAAGGGAGACTGGAATGCGAGAGAATGAAAAGGGAGAGAAGGAAACGTAGTAGGTGAATATGGACTGGGGGAAATAAATGAAAGAGGAAGCCGTCTGGTAGAATTTTGCACAGAGCACAACTTAATCATAGCTAACACTTGGTTCAAGTATCATAAAAGAAGGTTGTACACATGGAAGAATCCTGGAAATACTAGAAGCTATCAGATAGATTATATAATGGTAAGACAGAGATTTGGGAACCAGGTATTAAATTATAAGACATTTCCAGGGGAAGATGTGGACTCTGACCACAATCTATTGGTTATGAGCTGTAGATTAAAACTGAAGAAACTGCAAAAAGGTGGGAGTTTAAGGAGATGGGACCTGGATAAACTGAAAGAACCAGAGGTTATACAGAGTTTCAAGGAGAGCATAAGGGAACAATTGTCACAAATGGGGGAAAGAAATACAGTAGAAGAAGGATGGGTAACTCTAAGGGATGAAGTAGTGAAGGCAGCAGAGGATCAAGTAGGTAAAAAGACGAGGGTTAGTAGAAATCCTTGGGTAACAGAAGAAATATTGAATTTAATTGATGAAAGGAGAAAATATAAAAATGCCGTAAATGAAGCAGGCAAAAAGGAATACAAACTTCTCAAAAATGAGATCGACAGGAAGTGCAAAATGGCTAAGCAGGGATGGCTAGAGGACAAATATAAGGCTGTAGAGGCTTATCTCACTAGGGGTAAGATGGACACTGCCTACAGGAAAATTAAAGAGACCTTTGGAGAAAAGAGAACCACTTGTATGAATATCAAGAGCTCAGATGGAAACCCAGTTCTAAGCAAAGAAGGGTAAGCAGAAAGGTGGAAGGAGTACATAGAGGGTCTATACAAGGGCGACGTACTTGAGGACAATATTCTGGAAATGGAGGAGAATGTAGATGAAGACGAAATGGGAGATACAATACTGCGTGAAGAGTTTGACAGAGCGCTGAAAGACCTGAGTTGAAACAAGGCCCCGGTTGTAGACAACATTCCATTAGAACTACTGACGGCCTTGAGAGAGCCAGTCCTGACAAAACTCTACCATCGGGTGAGCAAGATGTATGAGACTGGCGAAATACCCTCAGACTTCAAGAAGAATATAATAATTCCAATCCCAAAGAAAGCAGGTGTTGACAGATGTGAAAATTACCGAACAATCAGTTTAATAAGCCACAGCTGCAAAATACTAACGCGAATTCTTTACAGACGAATGGAAAAACTAGTAGAAGCCAACCTTGGGGAAGATCAGTTTGGATTCCGTAGAAATATTGGAACACGTGAGGCAATACTGACCGCAAGACTTATCTTAGAAGAAAGAATAAGGAAACGCAAACCTACATTTCTAGCATTTGTAGACTTAGAGAAAGCTTTTGACAATGTTGACTGGAATACTCTCTTTCAAATTCTAAAGGTGGCAGGGGTAAAATACAGGGAGCGAAAGGCTATTTACAATTTGTACAGAAAGCAGATGGCAGTTATAAGAGTTGAGGGGCATGAAAGGGAAGCAGTGGTTGGGAAGGGAGTGAGACAGGGTTGTAGCCTCTCCCGGATGTTATTCAATCTGTTATATTGAGCAAGCAGTAAAGGAAACGAAAGAAAAATTCAGCGTAGGTATTAAAATCCATGGAGAAGAAATAAAAACTTTGAGGTTTGCCAATGACATTGTAATTCTATCAGAGACAGCAAAGGACTTGGAAGAGCAGTTGAGCAGAATGGTCAGTGTCTTGAAAGGAGGATATAAGATAAACATCAACAAAAGCAAAACGAGGATAATGGAATGTAGTCGAATTAAATCGGGTGATGCTGAGGGAATTAGATTAAGAAATGAGACACTTAAAGTAGTAAAGGAGTTTTGCTATTTGGGGAGCAAAATAACTGATGATGGTCGAAGTAGAGAGGATATAAAAGGTAGACTGGCAATGGCAAGAAAAGCGTTTGTGAAGAAAAGAAATTTGTTAACATCGAGTATAGATTTAAGTGCCACGAAGTCGTTTTTGAAAGTATTTGTATGGAGTGTAGCCATGTATGGAAGTGAAACATGGATGATAAATACACTCCTGGAAATTGAAATAAGAACACCGTGAATTCACTGTCCCAGGAAGGGGAAACTTTATTGACACATTCCTGGGGTCAGATACATCACATGATCACACTGACAGAACCACAGGCACATAGACACAGGCAACAGAGCATGCACAATGTCGGCACTAGTACAGTGTATATCCACCTTTCGCAGCAATGCAGGCTGCTATTCTCCCATGGAGACGATCGTAGAGATGCTGGATGTAGTCCTGTGGAACGGCTTGCCGTGCCATTTCCACCTGGCGCCTCAGTTGGACCAGCGTTCGTGCTGGACGTGCAGACCGCGTGAGACGACGCTTCATCCAGTCCCAAACATGCTCAATGGGGGACAGATCCGGAGATCTTGCTGGCCAGGGTAGTTGACTTACACCTTCTAGAGCACGTTGGGTGGCACGGGATACATGCGGACGTGCATTGTCCTGTTGGAACAGCAAGTTCCCTTGCCGGTCTAGGAATGGTAGAACGATGGGTTCGATGACGGTTTGGATGTACCGTGCACTATTCAGTGTCCCCTCGACGATCACCAGTGGTGTACGGCCAGTGTAGGAGATCGCTCCCCACACCATAATGCCGGGGGTTGGTCCTGTGTGCCTCGGTCGTATGCAGTCCTGATTGTGGCGATCACCTGCACGGCGCCAAACACGCATACGACCATCATTGGCACCAAGGCAGAAGCGACTCTCATCGCTGAAGACGACACGTCTCCATTCGTCCCTCCATTCACGCCTGTCGCGACACCACTGGAGGCGGGCTGCACGATGTTGGGGCGTGAGCGGAAGACGGCCTAACGGTGTGCGGGACCATAGCCCAGCTTCATGGAGACGGTTGCGAATGGTCCTCGCCGATACCCCAGGAGCAACAGTGTCCCTAATTTGCTGGGAAGTGGCGGTGCGGTCCCCTACGGCACTGCGTAGGATCCTACGGTCTTGGCGTGCATCCGTGCGTCGCTGCGGTCCGGTCCCAGGTCGACGGGCACGTGCACCTTCCGCCGACCACTGGCGACAACATCGATGTACTGTGGAGACCTCACGCCCCACGTGTTGAGCAATTCGGCGGTACGTCCACCCGGTCTCCCGCATGCCCACTATACGCCCTCGCTCAAAGTCCGTCAACTGCACATACGGTTCACGTCCACGCTGTCGCGGCATGCTAGCAGTGTTAAAGACTGCGATGGAGCTCCGTATGCCACGGCAAACTGGCTGACACTGACGGCGGCGGTGCACAAATGCTGCGCAGCTAGCGCCATTCGACGGTCAACACCGCGGTTCCTGGTGTGTCCGCTGTGCCGTGCGTGTGATCATTGCTTGTACAGCCCTCTCGCAGTGTCCGGAGCAAGTATGGTGGGTCTGACACACCGGTGTCAATGTGTTCTTTTTTCCATTTCCAGGAGTGTAGTTTAGACAAGAAGAGAATAGAAGCTTTCGAAATGTGGTGCTACAGAAGAATGCTGAAGATTAGATGGGTAGATCACATAACTAATGAGGAGGTATTGAATAGAATTGGGGAGAAGAGTAGTTTGTGGCACAACTTGACAAGAAGAAGGGACCGGTTGGTAGGACATGTTCTGAGGTATCAAGGGATCACATAGTTAGCATTGGAGGGCAGTGTGGAGGGTAAAAATCATAGAGGGCGACCAAGAGATGAATACACTAAGCAAATTCAGAAGGACGTAGGTTGCAGCAAGTACTGGGAGATGAAGAAGCTTGCACAGGATAGAGTAGCATGGAGAGCTGCATCAAACCAGTCTCAAGACTGAAGACCACAACAACAACACATGTTTCCTTCTCTTCCTTTTCCTACAATCGAATTCCAGTCACCCATGACTATTAAGATTTCGTCTCCCTTCACTATCTGAATAATTTCTTTTCTCATCATACATTGCATAATGTGTATAACAGACTTATTAGTCAGTAATGCCAACATGGAAATTACACAAGATATAATGAAGGCAAGTGACATAAGAGTTGACCTCAAGATGCATTGTTCATCGAAGGGCTCTATAACATCGATACAGCATAGATGTCAGTTCAGACATCTGGTGACACAAAGCAATAAATTTTTTGATGACACACTTTGTTGAACTGATAAGGATACGATAGGTAGGATGGGATGGGTAGCACCTTCACGTTTTCGTCAACCATGCACGTTTTGTTACCTTATAAGATGTACAAAAAAAAAACATTTGTACCTTTTCTTCTTCCACAGAACGCACAATCAGTATGTATAAAGTACTCATCACTGGTCTTTGGGAGGCCTTCTTCTCATTAACTAGGTTGCATAGTGTCAGCTATGCGAGCCGCATGGCCAGACTCGAATATTAAGGAAAAAACAATTGTTCCTGTGTACTTAACTTCCTATTGCCTTAACTTAAACATGCAGTTTTCCTAAAAACTATATTCAATAGTGTCAGCTGTGTGAGCTGTGAAAACGATCTTGAATGTCAATAATCTAAAAACAAGTACTCAGTGTATGTTGTAATATTTCTGGCTTATTCAGCCATAATATTAGACTCCAGGAAGCTATTCCCAGGGCAGTGGAGATGCAAGAAGCATAGAGATGACGCAATGTGGGATGAGGTACCAGTGACAGATGTTAGATTTGGTACCATTCCCATGATACAGACCGCCTGTATGATGCTGCTGCTCTGTGATTGACCGCTGTGTTCGGCGGTAGGGCGCCAAAACGTTAAACTTTAGTTGCTATTATTAATTAAACCTGTCATCCAAATTACTTCATTTTTTAAATAAACATCTCTCAACAGCCAGCTATCAATCAGTCATTTCAAAATTATTAAAATCAAAGTATTACTAAAACAAAAGACTGACGATATTACTGCCGATGCACTTCGGTGGCGTTCGGGTCACGCCTTGCGGATTGGTGCGCGAAGTGTCTCAGGCAGTCCGGCTCTCCAGTTCTGACCGTTCAAGTAGACAGACATTTTGAGTCCGCAGCTCGTGGTCGTGCGGTAGCGTTCTCGCTTCCCACGCCCGGGTTCGATTCCCGGCGTGGTCAGGGATTTTCTCTGCCTCGTGATGACTGGGTGTTGTGTGATGTCCTTGGGTTAGTTAGGTTTAAGTAGTTCTAAGTTCTAGGGGACTGATGACCATAGATGTTAAGTCCCATAGTGCTCAGAGCCATTTTAACCATTTGAACAGACATGTTGTCTGTTATAGCAGTATTTGTTTCATGCAGTTTTATTTACTACAGTTCCAACCGTCGCTAGGTACAGACATGTTGTCTGTAATAGTAGTATTTGATGCATGTAATTTTATTCTCCAGTTCAGACGGTTCCAGTAGACAGACATGTTGTCTGTGGCAGGATGTATTTCATGTTATTTTAGCCAGATATAATGACTGTGGAAAGATATGTTCAATACGTTGTGATCAAGAATAGTTTCTCGTGTCTGTATCAATGAAAACCCGAGTGGCTTCCCAAATGAGTTATGGTTTATTCGTAGCAGCAGTTACTTGCGAAGTTAATTTCAGCCTCAAGAAAAAGCATCCACGACCTGCGTGCTGTTTTCTGCGCTGGGGACATCATCATGATGAAGACAGCATGTTAGTGAAGTGTACAAGAACTTATGTATTCCACCCAGGGCAGTGGAAACAACTAGGGACCTCACGTGTATTGTATACACAGTACAAATGTGCTCAGTGACACGTTATCTGCAGTAATGCAGAGGAGGTAAAGAAGGATGAAAGTGAAACTTCCTGGCAGATTAAAACTGTGTGCCGGACCGAGACTCGAACTCGGGACCTATGCCTTACGCGGGCAAGTGCTCTACCATCTGAGCTACCCAAGCACGACTCACGCCCCGTCCTCATAGCTTCACTTCTGCCAGTACCTCATCTCCAACCTTCCAAACTATACAGAAGCTCTCCTGCGAACCTTGCAGAACTAGCACTCCTGAAAGAAAGGATATTGCGGAGACATGGCTTAGCCACAGCCTAGGGGATGTTTCCAGAATGAGAAGGTAGGAGACGAGGTACTGGCAGAAGTGAAGCTGTGAGGACGGGGCGTGAGTTGTGCTTGGGTAGCTCAGTTGGTAGAGCACTTGCCCGAGAAAGGCAAAGGTCCCGAGTTCGAGTCTCGGTCTGACACACAGTTTTAATCTGCCAGGAAGTTTCATATCAGCGCACACTCCGCTGCAGAGTGAAAATCTCATTCTGGAAGGATGAAAGTATTAACACTATCTCACTTTTATTCCTTTTTTCTTGCAGTACATGGCAACCCTTGTGGGGATGTCTTCGATGTTTGAGTTCTTTGGAGATATGAGGCTTGATTATTAGCGAGTACCGTGAACTGTGAAAAAATCTTGGAAAAATTCATAACACCTAAGGTGATTGTTCTGCTACTACATGACAATAGAAATGTGTAGGAACTGTTTCAAATGATTTTTGAACTGTGTTTGAACTCTTTTGAACTTTAGTTGAACTTCGATTTTTGATGCCACAGAATTTTTTTTTTTTTTTTTTTTTTAATTCACGAGAATATAACATCCATGTATAGTAGATGCTGAAAGTGTTATAGTGCAAGTGACAGAAAATCAAGTACGTGTGTGCGGTCCATGGGATTACGTTTAATTTTCATCGAGATTTCGACGTGCTATGAGGCGACGCAACGTAGCGCGGGGAGGCAGAGCCAGCGGCCGCAGTTCTCCACGTCAGATGTGAGGATCGGCAGCCAGCAGCGGGCGAGATCAGTAGCAGCTGCTGAACAGGGTGTTCCAGCAGTCCGGACAGCAGTGCGACACTTCAGCTTCAGCAGCCAGAGCAGAGAAGGAGCTTCTCGATGGCAGCACGCAGAATAGCATCGAAGAGTAAGTGTTATTCTGGCGCAAATAGCTAATCTCTGTAACGGACAGTAGAATAATATTGTAATTTCAAAGTCTAAAATTTATCCCTTTAAACATATTTGTCTAAAATTTGTAAAGTATATTAAGTGTAAAATGTCTAAAAATATTGGAAAAAGATATCCCCTTAGAAGTAGGGAAAGGGATCAAGTAGATATTGATGGCAATGATCCTTCAGATCAGCCACAAAACCTGCAATTAGATAACTTTGTTGATGATCTCTCAGATAATTTGCAAAGTTTAGATAATGAAACTGAAAATGTTTCGGAAATTGCTGATTCTGTGTTAAATGATCCTACTGAAAATGTAGACACTGTCGCTCCTGACCACAACGACGTAGTAGATTTGGATGATTACGTCAGACACACTGAATCTGACGTCACCATTGCAAATGAGCCAACAGTAGAGTCACACAGATTAAGTCATGGGACTGCTTCAGCTGAAACATTGCCAACAGTAGATAACGGGGAGATAGAAATCAGCAAGGAGCAAAATAAGTTATCTATGTTATTATTACTTTTAAAAGAAACTAACGAAAAAATAGATAAAGGGCAAAATGACACTAAAGAAGAGATAAAAGCCGAGTTAAGAGGAACAAAAGGTGATGTCAGGAAAGCATATGCAGTAATGACTCAAATCAATAGCAATATTGAGGCTTTAGAACAAAAGGTATCAAAACTTGAAGCTAAAACTGAGGCTTGTTCCAGTAAAATAGATCGAGAAACAAAAGAATGGGGTAAGAAATTAGAATTATGTAAGCTTGAGATAAATCAGAAGTTTGATTGTAAAATTAAAAAGCTGAATGATGATATGGGGGCTCAGGATTGGGTAATATCAACAATAAGTAGTAATGTTAGCCAAGTAATAAACGAGCAAAGCAAGGCTGCTAAAGAATGTAATGATAAACATGAACAGCAGGTAAGTGAGTTAGAAAACATCAAAGATGAGCAGCAGCTACTTAGTCGTAAGGTTTCACAAATAGGTGCTGATTGGAAAGGTACCACAGATGCGATTCAAGATAAATTGAAGGAATTTGAGCAAGCAATTAAGCAATTTCCTGACGAAAGTAAAGACAGAGTGTGTGTACATGCTAGTGATGTAACAAATCCCACTATTGTTTACCATCCTTTCTCTAGTAGAGGTAACATACATCCAGTTGATTTTATTAAACAGTTCAAGGGTACACTTCCTGAAAATCTAACAGAACAACAAAAAATAAAAGCTGTTCAGGGAGATGTAATATCATGGGGAACCGGGGTCAGTAACACATGTACCACATACAAGGAATTTGTACAAGCATTTTTAAATCAATACTGGTCTACTAGCACACAAAATAGTGTCAGGAGTGAAATTTTTGAGGGAAGGAGTTTCGCTAGTAGTGGTTGTAACAGTTACAAAGAGTTTTTCAACACTATTGGGAAAAGAATCAACACTTAACTGAACCTTTAAGAGAATCAGACCTCATAGAAATAATCATACTTAAATTTCCAGTGTCTGTACAAGAGAAGCTAATCAATGTAAACAAAAGCGATGTCAATAACCAACTGCACGTCCTCGAGCAGTTAGATGCGTTGTCAGGCAACAAGCAAGTGCAGGAAGGCTGGAGAAGGAACAGGTGGTATGCAGACAGCCGTAATGACCGTGAGTCAAGCCGAAGCAGAGGAACAAACAGAAGCGACGAGCGTCGCGACCGAGAGGAAAATAGGCCGCCTCGTTACAGTCGCAGTCCTTCAAGAAGAGGGAGAGGTGCTTTTCAAAAAAATGGTTCAAATGGCTCTGAGCACTATGGGACTTAACATCTATGGTCATCAGTCCCCTAGAACTTAGAACTACTTAAACCTAACTAACCTAAGCACATCACACAACACCCAGTCATCACGAGGCAGGGAAAATCCCTGACCACGCCGGGAATCGAACCCGGTAACCCGTGCGTGGGAAGCGAGAACGCTACCGCACGACCACAAGCTGCGGACAGGTGCATTTCAGAGAGGTATGAATAGAGGAGGATATTATGGTAGAAATAGAGAATATCATAACAATGGAAGGGATCATGCTCCTGAAAGAGACAGGAATCAGGAGGAGCCGGAAAACTAGTGGGTGGTTCGGACCTGGTCCAGTTGAGAACGGCAGAATGTAACAGACCACTAGTAAGGTTCTTGGGCTATGACGAAAGGGATGAGATAAAAAATGCACTCATGGACGAAGATAGGCAGGAAATAAAGGAGGTTTACCAACCAGCTATAGAAACTGAAATTCAGAGCAAGAAAACAGTTGCGATTTTAGATTCTGGTAGTGAGATCAGTGATGCCTCAAGTAATTTCTATGAAAGGATACCACACCCCACTGCTGTGGAAGTAGCTAACATAAAAACAGGAGTAAGCAAAGGACTCTACAATATTGTAGACATCAAAAAATACTATGAACATTAGTATCCGTCAGGGGGCAATAGCGTTCTTTGCATTGCTAGGTAGATGACGACTACCAGGTACCCGAGTTAACTGACAGCATTCTTTCATTTTCTTTCATGCTGTTCGTTCTTGCTCTTCTTTCATTCTGAGCTATATTCTGTGTTCTTTACATTCTTCTCTATCCACGGCTATGACAATTTTTTACTCGATTTGTGACAACAAACATGATTAGTGACAGCATAGTAACCCAGCAGCATAAACATCTGCATTGCACAGGTAAAAAACAGGAATTGACGGAAAATACGTGAACAGCGAGTTTTATAACACCAAAGTATAGCATCACAGATACACAAGCTAGAGTACAGAGTATTACGTTGCCTTAAGAAACATCAATATAAGCTTTTAATGACATTACATCTATCACAAAGTATACAGTGGAAAGATTTATTTTTGAATTTCAAGAACTAGTAAGTACTACACATCACGCATTATATTTGAAAAATCTGGAAAAAGTAGCAAATAAGTGAAATATGGGCTCTTATTACAGACCTAAGCTAGCAGTTGCTGAAGAAGAGGATGACGCTAAACCATGTAAGTGAACATGACGAAAGAATGAGATTTGGTGGCAGAAAACGATGCCAGGAGATTATTAGTGCAAAAGTTGTGTTAAGTTTTGTGGAAATAAATATATTATATTCTTCAGTATGAATTGCCAGCGACGCAATTTCCGCTGAGGCAAGAGAGTATGTATTTATAGGCAAGGGATGGTCCTGCCAAAGAGATTTATGTTGTGGACAAATATTATTAGGCGACAGGTAAGTCGGCAAATTGTAAACGAAGAACTGAGGAGATGAGAATTATTCGGCGACGTGTAAGTCTGCCCATTATTTATGAAGTATGAGGAAGTGGAGGTACAAGGTGAAGTGTGAGTCGGCCCATTATTAAGGAGGTATTTATTGGCGAAGTGGTTCCGCCAACTGGTTATGAAGTACGAGACAATAGACGTATTGTTATTGACATGAGCAAGACACAACACCAGCGCGAACATCTCAAGGGACACAGACACAATACAATTACGATTTAAAGATAAGGCCACATTATATAAGATATGGAGAATAGCTCACTGGTTTATAATAAGAAGTATGAAAACTACAATGATAGCAATGAATAGTTCAGACAGCCCCTGCATGAAGTCACATAATACTTACATACGAATTTTGACACAGGAATGATTACAGAAGTGTACACATATGAACACATTAACACTATCGCTGTGGCATCGGTGCAGGCGCGCAACTCTCCAGTGCGGGCCGGTAACGCTCGAGTGCGGGCTGGTAACACTCTGAAACGGCAGGTACCGCTCGGGGCCGACGCTCCTAAGCACACCTGAGCTACAGGCTGACGTCAAGACCTTGTAAGATCTGTAGGATCATGTTCTATACTGACTTAATGACGACACCTTAGATGCATTACTTCAAATAAGCTTCGACTGTATTGTGGTCATGTTTTAAAGTCTGTTTGCTGTCTGACATCTATAGGGATCACAAACGTCATTCAAATGTTCGTGATTTGTTGATAATGTAACAAAAAATACAATTCAAACAAGCAACGAATCCACTGCATTCAGGAAAAATTTGGATTCCAAAACGCAAATTCTTAACAAGGAAAAAAAGGAAACTGGATTCATTTGAAATTATATTTACTTCAAATGCGCGTTTTTAAGATTGACTCTGATAGAGGTCGTCAAGTTAGTAGCATGTTTGCTCCTGGTATGAGAGAATTAGCCGTCTACATTTACCACTGACGCCCAGGGGACGCCCGGATATGTAGAAATTTGTAAGCGAAACACACTCTACGTGGATGCTTCTCTCATGTCCCCCATCACTTCAATTGCGGTATTATTAAAACAAATTTAGCACAACAAATTCTTTCGCAAAAAACTGAAGTGAACGCTTTACAACGCAATAAGAAAGAAATCGACTTAACACAAAAGAAAACCTCATTTTCTGAGTTGTTGTTGTGGTCTTCAGTCCTGAGACTGGTTTGATGCAGCTCTCTATGCTACTCTATCCTGTGCAAGCTTCTTCATCTCCCAGCACCTACTGCAACCTACATCCTTCTGAATCTGCTTAGTGTATTCAT
The DNA here is from genome assembly GCF_023898315.1 of Schistocerca nitens. NCBI lineage: Eukaryota > Metazoa > Arthropoda > Insecta > Orthoptera > Acrididae > Schistocerca > Schistocerca nitens. The sequence goes on along the minus strand of NC_064617.1, from coordinate 701,612,526 downwards.
CTCTTGGTCTCCCTCTACGATTTTTACCCTCCACGCTGCCCTCCAATGCTAAATTTGTGATCTCTTGATTACTCAGAACATGTCCTACCAACCGGTCCCTTCTTTTTGTCAAGCTGTGCCACAAACTCCTCTTTTCCCCAATTCTATTCAGTACTTCATCATTAGTTATGTGATCTACCCACCTTATCTTCAGCATTCTTCTGTAGCACCACATTTCGAAAGCTTCTATTCTCTTCTTGTCCAAACTAGTTATCGTCCATGTTTCACTTCCATACTTGGCTACACTCCATACAAATACTTTCAGAAACGACTTCCTGACACTTAAACCTATACTCGATGTTAACAAATTTCTCTTCTTCAGAAACGCTTTCCTTGCCATTGCCAGTCTACATATTATGTCGTCCCTACTTCGACCATCATCAGTTATTTTGCTCCCCAAATAGCAAAACTACTTTACTACTTTAAGTGTCTCATTTCCTAATCTAATTCCCTCACCATCACCTGACTTAATTCGACTACATTCCATTATCCTCGTTTTGCTTTGGTTGATGTCCGTCTTATATCCTCCTTTCAAGACAGTATCCATCCCGTTCAACTGCTCTTCCAAGTCCTTTGCTGTCTCTGACAGAATTACAATGTCATCGGCGAACCTCAAAGTTTTTATTTCTTCTCCATGGATTTTAATACCTACTCCGAATTTTTCTTTTGTTTCCTTCACTGCTTGCTCAATATACAGATTGAATAACATCGGGGAGAGGCTACAACCCTGTCTCACTCCCTTCCCAACCACTGCTTCCCTTTCGTGTCCCTCGACTCTTATAACTGCCATCTGGTTTCTGTACAAATTGTAAATAGCCTTTCACTCCCTGTATTTTACCCCTGCCACCTTCAGAATTTGAAAGAGAATATTCCAGTCAACATTGTCAAAAGCTTTCTCTAAGTCGACAAATGCTAGAAACGTAGGTTTGCCTTCCCTTAATCATCTTCTAAGATAAGTCGTAGGGTCAGTATTGCCTCCTGTGTTCCAGTATTTCTACGAAATCCAAACTGATCTTCCACGAGGTCGGCTTCTACCACTTTTCCCATGCGTCTGTAAAGAATTAGCGTTAGTATTTTGCAGCCATGACTTATTAAACTGATAGTTCGGTAATTTTCACATGTGTCAACACCTGCTTTCTTTGGGATTGGAATTATTATATTCTTTTTGAAGTCAGGGTATTTCGCCTGTCTCATACATCTTGCTCACCAGATGGTAGAGCTCTGTCAGGGCTGGCTCTCCCAAGGCTGTCAGTAATTCTGATGGAATGTTGTCTACTCCAGGGGCCTTGTTTCGACCTAGGTCTTTCAGTGCTCTGTCAAACTCTTCACGCAGAATCATATCTCCCATTTCATCTTCATCTACATCCTCTTCCATTTCCATAATACTGTCCTCAAGAACATTGCCCCTGTATAGACCCTCTATATACTCCTTCCACCTTTCTGCTTTCCCTTCTTTGCTTAGAACTGGGTTTCCATCTGAGCTCTTGATATTCATACAAGTGGTTCTCTTTTCTCCAAAGGTCTCTTTAATTTTGCTGTAGGCAGTATCTATCTTACCCCTCGTGAGATAAGCCTCTACATCCTTACATTTGTCCTCTAGCCATCCCTGCTTAGCCATTTTGCACTTCCTGTCGATCTCATTTTTGAGAAGTTTGTATTCCTTTTTGCCTGCTTCATTTACTGCATTTTTATATTTTCTCCTTTCTCAATTAAGTTCAGTATTTCTTCTGTTACCCAAGGATTTCTAGCAGCCCTCGTCTTTTTACCTACTTGATCCTCTGCTGCCTTCACTACTTCATTCCTCAAAGCTACCCATTCTTCTTCTACTGTATTTCTTTCCCCCATTCCTCTCAATTGTTCCCTTATGCTCTCCTTGAAACTCTGTACAACCTTTGGTTCTTTCAGTTTATTCAGGTCCCATCTCCTTAAATTCCCATCTTTTTTTCTGAGTACTCGCGAAAAATAGTTCTAACCTTTCACGTCATAAGTAGAAACCGTGCAATGTCAAAAGAAATAAAAGAAGTTGTCTTTGATAATCGGAATTTCCCCGATATTATCGCGTGTTTGCTACTTATGGGAAATTATACAGCAGCTCAAGCAGGATCCAGGTTTGTCTGGGCAAGTTGTACACTCCTATGGTGTATCAGTGCGCTTGCCTTGTTCCGCGCACTTCTTACACCGCTTCCTCATCACTTGCTTCTTCCCTGTAGTAGCTTCCAGCTTTTGCACAACGTGCGTTTGTTTGTGATGTTTCTTGCTCACATTTCGTGGAACGTTCATTGGTGGAAGGAAACCCTTTATAATGTTCATTCTGTAATCGTACGTCATTTTATTTCCTGAGTATTTGTTGTACAGATATAGAGAATTGAAAACTAGCATGTAAATGACATGAAAGAATTGTTTTTTTGGCCAGCGGATAGTCTTTCGTTCTCATAAATAATACGATAACATCTGATCTTGTTTATCAGTCCCAGATATACACGCATTGTACCTAATAATAGGCAAAGGTTTTGTGACTATTTGCTGGCGCGCAATCGTCACACGCCCCATAACATTTAGATGTTCTGTGGAAATGTGGGAAACCTCTCGTCTATCCTTCCATTTTCCAATCATAACTCTATTACAATTGTCTCTCCTCTCCCAAGTTTTGCCTGTACAACATCTTCGGGGGTATATTTCCTGTTTAATTTCAGAGTGCCTGTGGAAAGTGTTTTTAGGTTCAAAAGAGTTGAGTCATTTATGAAAACTGTTATAATGATTGTCCAAGTAAATGTGATGACCAACATGCAGCTTTTCTGCCATCAAATGCAAAACGACCTTTTCAGCGTGACCTTTTCCCCCCATATCTCCACTAACCTACTTCCCGTGTACACAGCTCTTATTTATGAAACGGTCTGGATTGTTGAGCATGTACATCTTAATGCCCTATTTATTACGTTAGCTTTTTATGTATTGTCTAAATGACAGTCTTCCCCTGCAAAGAATCATTGATTCATCTATTGATAAATCTCTTCCCGGGTAATACACTTGAGACATTCTCGTGTTAAAATAATCCAACATAGGTCGTATCTTATATAAACGATCGTCTGGGTTCGGGTTTCCTGGAAGAGGATTTTTCCCAAAATGCAGAGAGCGTAATATGATCAAATACCGGTCTCTGCTTATATTCATCGCTATTCCTCTATTCTCAAACAGCGGTTCTTTCTTCCAGTAGTCTTGTATTCGCGGATATTTAACGTTACCCATATGTAACGACACACCAAGGAAAACTAGTATTTCGCCTATACTTAGAGGTTTCCATTTACAGATTATATATCCTCTTTCGTATTTTCGTTCAGCAATATGTTGACTGCGTTATCGTTCGTTTCGTCAACTACAAGTTGCAACAATTCGTCTGTTACCAGTAATCTGAAGAAATCCATAGGAGAATTGCCAGCAGGATGAATTTGCAAAACTTCTTCCTTTGTAAATGGGTGACACTTCATATTATGTGGTTCTTTATGCCAGGACTCACCTGGATTATCTCCGTGTGACAGGTCGGGCTCTTTTTGCTCGTCGATTTCCACACAATCGTCGTGATCCGTATTGTCAGATTCGGAACTGTCACGAAACAGATTACAAAGCTGTGCTTCCACGCTATCAGCACACTGCAATTGTTCTGCAGCCTCTACATGACAATCTCCGTGGCATGCCTCGTCCTCATTACATAGAAGATCGCTGTCATCTAGTACACTAAGTAACTTCCTCTGTCAATTTAACACTTTTCCTGCTCCTTTTCACATTGTACGGTCCAGGTGTCGGTTCATTAGCCGCCGTTACGAACAATATACGGTCGATAACTGCCCACACAAAACAAAAGTTTACACGCTTTGATGCTAGCTTAGACGCTGGAACTGGACTGAGTAATCCGAAAGTGAGCGCAGACGCTTGTAAGTGTCAGCCACACTGGCTCGTGGCTTCTTGTGACGCTTATAAGCGTCAGCCGCAGCGAAAGTGTTAATACAGTTCCACTGGTTATAGAACAACGCTTACACGAGAACCAACATGCAGTTGAGTGATGCAACGTTTCTGACAGCCAAAATTTTCATTAAGAGATTTATTCTGAAGTGTTCTCTCAATATCTGTGAATCGCAACGGTATGCCTATTAATGATTAAGGAAACTGTTTACGTAATATCTAAAATGATACTATATTGAAAAATGTAGAAATAACGTATGAGAATGAGTTGGAGGTGCAGTCATATAAGTCTGCGTAATGAAACAGTTATACGACGCAGAGCTGTCGTCAGAGTTCAAGCATACGGCAACAGCTGGCATCTGTATGGATGAGTCATGGCGCTAGTACTGGACGTCACAAGTTGTGAATGGACATCGACCCATCATACGCTGTGGGCAACGCCCTAGCCATATGATAGCAGTCACTGTTTATAAACAGTGGCACTGCATTCAAACAGAATGAAGTTCACTTTTTAGGTCTATTCATTTACATATTCATTGTATTGTATAATCAAAAGTTTATTTCAGGGATTAGTTAAGTTTTATTAGAAATCTAATATAAGGCATTTTGTATTGTTACGTGAAATGTACTGGTCCTGTATGCTGGAGTTGGAGACTGAGAATGGACAGTCACTTGTCAAACCCAGCACCAGTTGAGATGAACTACTCAATGCAAGACCACTTAATGGACAACGGAAGCCCCTGTTGCTGTTGTGAGTCATATGCGTTTGTTACTGTAATAGTGAAAGTGTATGTAAAAGAGTGATTTTCAGTCATTTATTTTCGAAATTGTGAATAGTGATTTTGAAAAAGACGGCAATGAACCGAGAAGGTGTCTCTATTTTAATACAATTTATGTAATGCTGTAATTTCTTTTGAGTTTCAATGGACGGCAATGAGCCGATAATAATGTGAACATTTGTGTGCTGTTAATGTTTTTAGATAACTTCATAATCTTTTTGGGTAAACTTAAAAGACAGCTATAAGCTGATTTTTTTCTTGTGTTTCAGATAACTATGTGATTTACTTTGAAAATTCGTTTATTTCTCACGTGTTTTGTGTAATCATAAGCTGATATACTATTTGTAAAATGTTTACTTATTCTTCATATTATTCTGTTAGGAGCTGAAGATGTAACTTTATGTTGGCAATGTTTGTGGTGTAGGGTGTTACTGTTTTGGAATTTATGGCAGGCATCACATCATTTCCTTCTTCTCAGATTTTGGAATTCTAATAATGATGTTAGGGCAGATTGGTTAAAGCAAGCTTCTTGTATACAGGTTGATTTTTTAAAGTAGGGACAGTGGATAGCTTGGCTCTTGAGAGATATCCTATTGGGTCACAGTTTTATCAAAATTTGGTTCTATTTTTTCGTATTTTTCCAAAATTGAGTGTTGTCTTCGAGAACACCCCAATTTTTGAAAATCTCAGAAGGAAGGGGATGTGTAATATTTCTGGCTTATTCAGCCATCATATTAGGCTCCACGAAGCCATTCCCAGGGCAGTGGAGATGCAAGAAGCATAGAGATGACGCAATGTGGGATGAGGTACCAGTGACAGATGTTAGATTTGGTACCATTCCCATGATACAGACCGCCTGCATGATGCTGCTGCTCTGTGATTGGCCGCTGTGTTCGGCGGCAGGGCGCCAAAACGTTAAACTTTAGTTGCTATTATTATTTAAACCTGTCATCCAAATTACTTCATTTTTTAAATAAACGTCTCTCAACAGCCAGCTATCAATCAGTCATTTCAGAATTATTAAAATCAAAGTATTACTAAAACAAAAGACTGACGATATTACTGCCGATGCACTTCGGTGGCGTTCGGGTCACGCCTTGCGGGCTTGGCGCGTGAAGTGTCTTGGGCAGTCCGGCTCTCCAGTTCTGACCGTTCGAGTAGACAGACATGTTGTCTGTTATAGCAGTATTTGTTTCATGCAATTTTATTTTCTACAGTTCCAACCGTCGCTAGGTACAGACATGTTGTCTGTAATAGTAGTATTTGATGCATGTAATTTTATTCTCCAGTTCTGACGGTTCCAATAGACAGACATGTTGTCTGTGGCAGGATGTATTTCATGTTATTTTAGCCAGATATAATGACTGTGGAAAGATATGTTCAATACGTTGTGATCAAGAATAGTTTCTTGTGTCTATATCAATAAAAACGCGAGTGGCATCCCAAATGAGTTATAGTTTATTCGTAGCAGCAATTCCTTGCGAAGTTAATTTCAGCCTCAAGAAAAAGCATCCACGACCTGCGTGCTGTTTTCTGCGCTGGGGACATCATCATGATGAAGACAGCAGGTTAGTGAAGTGTACAGGAACTTATGTATTCCACACAGGGCAATGGAAACAACTAGGCATCTCACTTGTACTGCATGCACTGTACAAATGTGCTCAGTGACATGTTACCTGCAGTAAATCAGAGGAGGTAAAGAAGGATGAAAGTATTAACACTATCTCACTTTTATTCCTTTTTCTTGCCGTAATTTTACTTTGTACACTCCCGATATTTGGCCTAACCCTTCAATTCTAACATGCGAAATAATCCTACCATGCTTCGATCAACGTTTTATGCACTACTTTGCAAAGGTAAAATGTCTTCTCTACCTACTGCAAGGTACTTACTGGATGCCTCTGTACGCTGCAACAGAAATCTCATCAGATATTGCTGTGTGTCTGGTTTTCACCTTTTACACTAGTCATTACACTGAACACCTAGCACGGTAATACAATAAAGCATGGATCCATCACGCTGCATTACAATTATACATACAACAAATAAACAAACAAAAATTGAATACATTTTGCACACGGAACCCAGGTGCACACACATCCAACTGTCATATCATCTTTCCATATTCACACCAAGTGGCGTACAGTCCAGACACACTCAAAAGATTATCTAAGCACATAAACTACGTATTAGTTATTACAACAGAAAATGTATTCACAAGATGCTGTCAACAGACATACAATTTTCTGTAACACTACTGCTGAGCCACGTGTGCTCTCAGGCCGCGGGCGTTAAAAATCTCAACCTCGTTCTCATCATCATAAAAAGCATAAGAAATCATTGTCGTCTGCAGTCTCCCCTGCTTCAGCTTGAGACATCAGTTTTTCTCTCCACTTGGAAGCATGGAAACACCCGCGATCCTTCAAAAACTGGTTGGCTATTGCACATATTGCAACTGTGGAGGGAACAATATTGTCTTCTACTGCTGGCGAGTGGGCGTTAATACTTCTCTGGTGCCCTTCACAGTGCTTCTCTACCACTTGGCACTCGCTTTCGCATTCTACACTCCACATGGGCTCCTCTATTGCTGTGGGTGCTTCATCTTCAACGTTTTTCATTGTCTCGGCGCTCTCGTCATGGCATTTGACTGTGGTCTCTCTGTGCGCATTATTTTGTTCCTTTTGGAGCGTGTCTTCCATACTTCCATGGGCGGCTTGTGGTGTCACAGGAGTGTACTCATTAACGGCTTCTGGCCCTCTAAACCCTAATAGAATATGTGCGAGGGTCTTTAACCCATGACCAGTTGCATCATGTCCATCAGATTCACTTTTGTGGTGTCACCGCTAGACACCACACTTGCTAGGTGGTAACTTAAATCGGCCGCGGTCCTGTAGTACATGTCGGACCCGCGTGTCGCCACTGTGTAATCGCAATCCTAGCGCCACCACATGGCAGGTCACAAGACACGGACTAGACCTCGCCCCAGTTGTACGGACGACATTGCTTGCGACCAGACGTACGAAGCCTTCGTCTCATTTGCCGAGAGACAGATTGAATAGCCTTCAGCTTAGTCCATAGCTACTACCTAGCAAGGCGCCATTTGTATCAGTGCTTATAGCTTACTAATATTCAAGAGAGATGTATTCCAACAAGAGAATAAAGTTAAGTATTATAAAACTACGTACTTTTCTTTAGTGCATTAATAAGTCTCCTGTTCCAGTACTTCAAGCCCGTCTGCGTTAGTTTAGCGTGCACCTAGCTACCTCATTGTGTCTATGCTGTATGAACTAGACACAACAACTTTCATTGGCTGTGTTCGTGGAATTCTCATCATGACTTGCGGATGGCAAACTGACTTCATCTGGAACCCCTGTTCCCTCAAATAAATCACCTTTTAGCTCCCATGGCCCATCTATGAAATTTTCCTCGTTCTCCCTACATTTTACTAAATTAACAATGCCTTCTGCACCCCATGCGATTGGATTTTCAAACAAACTGACCACAGTTTTAGTGGTCCAATCCATGACCACTGCTGTATTCGAGAGTGTGTCATTCCAGATTATAAAATCGAGCGGCAACCCACAGATGACAGTTGCGTTCACCTGGAAGGTACTTCTTCTGTCGCTTAATGACACCAAGACCTGTTTCTCTACATTCTTTCTTTTCGCCCCAAAAGTGGGAAAGTGAGATTCCTTTTATGGGTATCTTAGCTAATTTGCTACCACTTTGTATCAGCTTTGAGTAAAAAGCCGTTGAAAGTGCTGGCACTTCAGACTCAGAATCGAGACATTCTCTCATCTTAATTCCTTCCACAGGTATTTCGATGAGGGGACACTGGCTGTCTGCTTTTTCCGACAACTCAGGGTCATCACAGGACTGGTCGATGTTGGCTTGCGCTTGTGACTGCCAGTACCGCACATTGCATATGTGATAGCCCTTCTGTACCATGGCATCCCCTGCAATATCTCATTTTCTGTGATCATTCATTTGCCTGGTCTCAGGCTCCTCTGACTGAGGTCATTTTTAACTCTTCTTCTCGACATTGTTTAAGAAGTGGATGATAAAGGTGTGTCAAAATTGTAGGGCAATCATCTCTTGGGGGATGATTCATAAACAATTCTCTCTCTCAGCTGTACACTCTACTGTCTAAGAATACTGCCGATTCAGGGCAAATTAACTTATGACTACGTTTACACATACGCAAATCATTTACATTTAGGCACACAAAATATCTTTGATCCTAGCTGAGCAGTAGATAATCATTCAGTATGTACTTTACGTGAATGCCTGCCTGTCTCCATTTTACAGGGTAATTATAAATCTTATACATTTCAAAATTATGCTTTGATCTAGCAATGGGTATAGAAACAATAACAATTAATTAATATTCGATCATTAAAGAGTGTGTGGTGGTTAACTTATAGTAATCGTATAAATTGTAAGAGTTAACAGGTTAAATCATAATATATATTGCATCTAGCTTTCGTTCAATTGATCGTAGGATCTGTAAAAATTGTTCTCGATGTAGTAGTACACTGCTCAAACAATCATTTGAAATACTTTCTAAGGCTGTTCTTAAGTTAAGGGCATCAATTCTAGCATTTGATAAACTATCAGTAATCCTTGACAAAAGAGTGTTTAAATCTAATGTGCATTCACAACATTTAATCCTTGGAATACTTCTTGGATATTTGTGTTTGTTTCATTACGAATTACATGGAAATGTGAGATAAATAGCTTTACGATCTGTTCAATGAAAACTGTGTGGTTAGTAATCGTTCTTTGCATGTTCTTTAATACGATAATTTCATTAGAGAAGTTAGTTGAATCTGTACTGGACTGTTGTTCAAGAGCTAGTATTTTGCCTTTAACTTCCAGTAGATCTCCACTAGTTAAAGTACCAAATACAGTACTCTGTAGGGAAGCAGTCTACTCACGCCGTAGTAAATTCACAGCAGTCTTTCCATTGTGTGCCAGCCAGTCCGTTGTAACTAGCTCTGATGTCATAAATGTTGCGCAATACTTTAAAAATCAAATAAATAACCTGAAATGTTTCTAGCATGTCAGGAGTAATACTAAATTAATATGTGTTGAATATCAGTTCGATAACTTTAGCCATTTTCGAAATTTGGACGTTTTTCTGTAAAAATCATTGGCGCAACAGAAAAGAGCTAGAAAGTTAAAATTTTATATTTAGATTCATCTTTCATAATTATTTAATAAAAACAGTACTTTGGATTTCACAAATTAAAATTTTAGTGGAAATTCATGATTTTCTGATTTTCGTCTCAAAACTTAAAGAAGCAAGATGGATTAAGTAGGCTAATAAATAAGGCTAGGATGTTTATATTTAAGTAGGTTGGAGATCCGCTATAACTATGAAGATGTGAAAAGTTTCATTTGAATACCTATAAAACTATAGCGATAGCGTATCTCCAAAGGGCCAGTTCAGAGCTCGTCTACTGCGTGCAGTGTAATTAAATTAATTCTCTCGCCCAAAATATTTAACTTAGCCACGTCAAAATTTTATTATCAATACTTACCTGCGTGCTGAATGCACATTTAAATTAAGAGCTTCATCGGCCATCAGCAAAAGAAGCTATGATTTATTCAATAACTTAATGTGGTGCATTACTAGCCCAGCGGCTAGTCGGGAGAGCCGATTTGATCAGGCGTTCCCTTAGCCGTCTGCACCGCGGCTTTATATATAAGAACGCTGCGCGAGGAAGGAAGGCCCCAGTTCTCTCCAGACGCTGAATAACACACCATCTGTGTCGGGAGTCGCGTCGCGTCGGTATCATTGCTATAAACGGCCTCGGATGCCGTAGTAAGTTGCTCGGGATGCGCGTAACCATGAAGTCATTTTCGAGTGAAGTGTAAATTCTGGGTTGACTTTAATTATCTATCTTCAGTTTGCGTATGTCGTATTTTCACGTGCCGTCGCGGGACAGACATTCTACCATTATTTTAGCGTGGCGTTTGATGAACCTAATCATCAAATTATGGCGAGCATTCATTTAAATATTCAATTTGGACAATAATAGTTGCATCAGCGCATTAGACTCTGAACTGCTGTGTTAGTTAGGTTGTGTGGATTCTTTTGTATTTCATCTGTGACTTTCAGAATATACTCAACTATTTTAGAAAATCGTTTTTGATTATAAATCCCGGACAATCTCCTAATTCTTCAGAGCTATAAGCTGTAACTATAAGTGTATTCTCAGATGAAGTGGGCACTAGGAATTCTAATTACAGGCTTCACGTTTTGCTAATCACTTTCTAGTAGCCAATATTGTAGTTAGAGAGCCAGTGTTGAGAACGGCAAACAACAGCAAAAATAATAGGAACATTTTTAAGAACAATAATTTCACCCGCTGCGGCACATGGTTAATCGGCCGGGAAATGCAGTGTTTCAACATTCAAACATTTATACAACATGTTTCCAACCAGCCGCCCCACATATGGTGCATCGACCGGGAAGTGTTTCTTTCAAACAAATTATACAACATTTAAATTTCCACCAACCGCCGCCCCACATATGGTGCATCGGCCGGGAAATAAGTTGAGTAAAAGTGAAAGTGATTTTTAACTATTCGGATTCGCGAGTGAAATGCGACACGCAGCTGAGTATAGAACAGTAAATGTGTTACGTGTGTATGTGGACGACGCAATTGGATTAACAACGCCTCTGGATTGACGGAGCTGGCACTGAGTCTAGCGGCGCTGCCGGCATCGCGAGAAGCCAGTTTCGCCGCACCACAGTCATCCGCTGGAGCCGTGCCTGCAGTTGCGGGCCACGCAAACCCACAACAGCCATCGGAGTGCTGTCTGCAGTTTCAGCGCGCTGCGGCGCATCAGTAATCCCGGTACGCCGCGCAGACAACGCCATACGTCGTGCAGAAGGAACTAAGTTAAGTGAAAAGCTGTTAAAAATTTTACTAACCTGCACTAAAAGACTGTCGGCGATGGAACCGCCAAAAGAAACTGAGGTTAAACTTATATCAGAACCTATGTCTGTTGAGGGAACTGTAAATCCAGACAACAGTTCAAGTGTAAATATGCATGAAAGTAGTAATGTTAAAGTGAAATATGAAGTATTGTCTCCTGACAGTAGTGTGGGAAGGGGCAATGATTCTGTAGTAAAACAGAAATCAGAAATTGTTAATTTATTGGATGACAGTTTATCTGATGTATTAAAAACGAAACAGCCATCAGAGGTAGTAGAGTTTAAAAAGGATAAGTTAGATGTGACTGATCAATCAGAAGTTTCATTTAGTTTTGATGATTCTGGTGTTGGAGCTAGTTTTTCGTCACATGAGTGTGATAAAAAGCCAGCTAGTGAGCAACCCAAAGATGCTGGGGCTATTGATTTAAATGTTATATTACAAGCAATAGCTGCCAGTAATGCAAAATTGTCAGCCAGTAATGCTGAATTAAAATCTAATATAATTGAGGTAAATAACAGGATTGTGGCCAGCCAAACTAATTTTAATAAACGATTGGAGGTAATGGACGATACCTTCAAGGCTGGTTGCAATAAGTTGAAAGAGGATCTAGACAGTTTGAATTATAAAATTTATTACAATCATGAGGATATTAAGAAAAAGGTTGCTCAACAATTTTCTGAAATGTATAAAACAGTAAAATCCGAAGTTGCTGAGGTTCACAAAGACTTCCAAATGGAAGATGCGAAGCTGGAGCACAAGTTAACAGAAAAGATCAAGGCGGAATCTGAACTGTGCTCAGATAGGTTTAAAGATGTTAATATAAAAGAAAACATATGTCAAGCAGAAGTAGATGCAATCAAAACTGATACTACTCATATTGTGCAAAGAGTAGATAATGTTGAAATGAGAGTAGAAAATATCAGTACTAACACTGCTAACATTGAGAGTAAAGTAGCTTCAGTAACTTCTGGTAATGGTAGTATACAACAAGTTGTAGCTGCTAACGCCGCTTTTATCGGGTGTCGGCAGTTCTTGCGGTTCGATCCAGATAAAAATATCCACCCGCTAGATTTCTGGAACGATTTTGAAGATGTGATTCCACTAACTTGGTCTGAACGAGAGAAAATCTCATTTATTAGAAGCCATTTAGCAGGTGACGTCATGCGTTGGTCAGCTGATGTTATGTTGAAGTGTAAAACATTAGCGGAGTTTAAAACAGCTTTCATTAATGAGTATTCGTCTAGCAATAAGCAAAATGAAGTGTTGAGAGAATTTTGGAGTGGAAAACGCTTCAATGCAGGCAAGGAATCTATTAAAGAGTTTGCTAGGTCATGGATCTCACATTTGTCACATTTGGGCGAAAAGCTAAAACCGGAAATGATTATACTAGGTCTTGAAGCCAAACTGCTATGGTATTGGCAAACTAGAATTATATCTGCCCCTAGAGACAATCTGGATCGTTTCATTGAATATTTGGAACGTGTAGAACGTGTTGCCGCCAATGAGGAGCAAGCACGTAATAACAGAAATGCTAATAACAGTAGTAGTAATTTTAGGAAGGAGCAAAATGGCAATGTAAACATCAGAACAGTAGGTGTTCGCCATCCTAAGAGAGGTAGGAATTGGAGAAATGATTATCAGAACCAACAATGGCATCCAAATGATAATAATTTTGTTCCAAACAAAATTATGCATGTAAACAACAGTACGGAAAGCAATGCTATGCCAGTTAACTATAATGAAAATAAAGGAAACAGCAGTAGGCCGAGGCAGGAAAACTAGTTCCCGTCTATGAGGACACTGGCGCTCACCAGGCGGTTACTTTTCCTAAGCCAATAGTTACGATAATTGGTAAGACAGATCAGAATACTCAGACTGAAAATGTGGATGAAGAGTCGGTAGCATCTAAGAATACATTAGAAATATTAGATCACTCACAGTATTTGATCGATACTGTGTTAGAGACGCTTTCTAAGTGGGAAGAGAAAGAGAAGGCGCAGCAGTGTAACGATAGGGAAGAGCTACAAAATATTGAATTGTCAGGAGAAGAAGCAGAAGAAATTCATGCTTATATTTACGATTAGGATGATGTGCTCTTATATAAAGTGCCTATGCAGGATGTTGATAATGTACTAATAGATTTAGGACAGGAGATAAGTGAGAATGTAGAGGGTAGCTTGTTGGGGGTCGATGAACCCAGTAGCTGTGACCAGTTGTCACTTGAGAAGGAAACCGACGATAATGGTGAAAGTGGTTTAGCTGTAACTAGTGTTATGCCCGGTCTGGAGGCGCAGAATCGCTCAGACTACAGTAATTTGGGTCATGTTTAGCAAACTAAATATAATGAAGTCGTGCGGTGTTTCGATTTAAAATTAATAGACCGACTGGAAAAGGCAGCTGAAAATGTAATTCAGGAAACCCCTACACACTGTGACCTAAATGTAATGAAGACAGATGTCGATCACTTTAGTTGGAGACAAATCCAAAAGGAACTATTGGATGAGTTTGAGGAACCACCTGTACAACCTAGAATAAGCCACCCTATAATAATAGTGAATATGTTGGGTATCAATGTACGTTGTCTCTTAGACAGTGGAAGTGAGGTGAGTGCATTATCTCAGTCCTTCTTTGATGCATTACCTGGTAAAGACAAGCTTATAGTAATGAGGGTATCAGGACTAAGAATAATTGGTGCTACTGGCAAGGTGTCAAAAACGGTAAAGCAAGAAGCTTTGCTGCCATTTAACATTAATGGTAATTTAATTGATCATCCATTCTTAATTGTAAACAATCTCAGTATTGAGATTTTAATTGGCATAGATTTCTTGTCAAAATATCAGAGTGTTGTTGACTTTGAAAGAAGCCAGTTAAAAATGGTCTTGCCGATAACTGGAGTAATTACAGTACCTTTTAGTGATAAACATGTAGTAACTAATGATGAAAATTGGTAGCTGCCTATACGAGTTCTGAAAAATAGGAGATATTGGGACGAAAGTGTTAATCTTAGTACAAGTAAGCTAAACACAGAAGAAGAAGAAGCAATTATTTTGGACAAAATAGAAGCTAAATTGCAGGAAATCGATAAAATTTCAGCTAATCAGAAGGAAGAACTGAGACAGGTTCTAAAAGGGCATCATAAGGTATTTTCAGATCAACGTGACGTGGTCAAAGGTTATGAATGAATGCTGTAGGGAGGAGGTTGTTCTGTAACCTCTACACAGTGTGGCAACTGTGCAGTCCCAGCTGTGTGAGATCTTCTTTCCTTTTCAGGTCTCACTCATTATTCATCTTTCCTATCCACCAAAATTTCGGCGCTTACTCTCTAATGAAAATTTTCCGTCATGGCTATCAAGCCATGAGTTCTGTAACCATTCTATCCACCGATTAGTGAAGAAAAATACCTAATGTGACAAACCTAACAGTGACATAAACAATAGAGAAGTATGACGTAATTAAGATATAAATGTATTTGAGTAACAAATATGTATAGAACCCTGGTAATATTATAAGTAGAAAGTGTTGTGTTATTGGAAATGGTCCACCAACAATATTTAAAAAAAAAAACAAATTCATGTACAAGCAGGATCTGAAGTGGCAGTGAAACCTATTGTATGCTGTAGAGCTAACTAATTAATAGTAAAAGAGATTGCTCAGTGTTATGAAAAATAGGCAGACAAGTTGTAAGAATAAACTCACCTTGTGTAGCAAGGAATGGCAGTGTAATAGAATTGAGCAGTGTTTGTGGTTGAGACATGAAGGACACGTCCCTGAAGTATTTATAAGGTTGGAGCTGGCCATTAATTTGGTGTAGTGTGTGACAGGACACACCTACATGTATTGAGGTTATGAGTTGGAGGCGTGAATGCGACCATAGGTACCCTTATGTTAGATGAGACCGAGCAACTCATGGTGTCCTATAGGTCTAAGGAATTTAGCATTACGCTCGTCCATAATTACTTGATGCACTTTAGTGGTAGGTCGAGAGAGACTACCTGAGGTTTCAGCGTCCGATCGAGTGGAAATGGATTGCCACGTGAGCAAACTGATCAGCTGCAATACACTATAGATATGATATAAATGTGCTATCCTATGCTTTAAAATGTTACTGGAGTGAGTATTACTTAAGTTCATACACTAGCAAAGTAAATAAGTAACATAATGACAGACGTGAAACATTATTGATAGCTTAGCATAAATACACTTCAAAGTAAGTAAGTACCTAATTGCAGATGTGGAAGTGACACAGCAGCAGAGGACCAATAAGTGGATTTTGTAGTCAACTAAACGTAGTGTGTTTTGAACACTCAGAACTGTACTATTACCAAACGTTACTCATATGTACAAAGAAGCTGAGAAAACTACTAATCAAATATACTCATATTATCTCTAAGATTAAGGTAATCGAAGATGAGTCAGCTAAGTGAGTAAAATACAGATTTGTCAGGAATGTACCGAGCATTGGTTCAGTGTTCCGGCCCAGAAATAATAAATTCAGATTAAATAGGAGTTATGATTGTATGCCTTAAGCATAAAATTTCTCTAGTACGTGACTAACGGCGTTTTGAGCCATTTGTTTATCGATTATGACAATTAAGTAACCACGAGAGTGAAATTGAAAAAGTTCTGTTAACTTTGTTCCAGAAAAATATTAAAGGATAAAATGTATATATCCCCATTTCCGTGTGACCCACCCTTAGATATTAAGTGAACAGAGTCTGAGGCACTCTTTTTGTTTGTTCTACAGGACAAACCAGATAATGGCAGCCTGGTAGCTGCGTGAAAGCGTGGAGTGACTTGGACACAACTCACAGTGACCCCTCCCCTTTCCCCATGTAATTTAGAATGAACGTGAAGGACGCACACCATAGCAACTTCCCCTCCTCTACCCTTGTGAATGGAAGTGTAGAATGCCAGCCAAAGCGGCTACAACCACGTGTGTAAAAATTATTTGTGAAATTTTCTTTCAGGTTTAGAAAAGACTGCTAAGATATAATCATCTGTTTATGTATCTTGAATAACTTTTATTTTATTTGAATTTGTGTATGTAAAAATGTATTTAATGGATTTAAGATTTTCATAATTTTACATATTTTTATGTGTTTGTTTGTCTAAGGCAATATGTATGCCAAAGTGTTTCATTGACTTTCCTTAAAATTTTGAGTAAAAATGTTGCTTAAGAGGCAGTGAACATGCCTGCAATTCAAATAATTAGTGTAGGTAATCAGTTTTCTTTTAGTGTTTCTACATGTTTACATTCCAATTTTAAATTTTCATAGCAAGTTAAGGTGTACTCTTGCTTCCCTTTTTGTAATTAAATATTTTTTTCATTCATTAACATATAAAAACAAAAAATTTAAGTAGAGGGTGATGTAGGGAAGCAGCCTACTCACGCCGTAGTAAATTCACAGCAGTCTTTCCATTGTGTGCCAGCCAGTCCGTTGTAACTAGCTCTGACGTCTTAAATGTTGCGCAATAAATGGTTCAAATGGCTCTGAGCACTATGGGACTCAACTGCTGTGGTTATAAGTCCCCTAGAACTTAGAACTACTTAAACCTAACTAACCTAAGGACAGCACACAACACTCAGCCATCACGAGGCAGAGAAAATCCCTGACCCCGCCGGGAATCGAACCCGGGCGTGGGAAGCGAGAACGCTACCGCACGACCAAGAGATGCGGGCTGTTGCGCAATACTTTAAAAATCAAATAAATAACCTGAAATGTTTCTAGCATGTCAGGAGTAATACTAAATTAATATGTGTTGAATATCAGTTCGATAACTTTAGCCATTTTCGAAATTTGGACGTTTTTCTGTAAAAATCATTGGCGCAACAGAAAAGAGCTAGAAAGTTAAAATTTTATATTTAGATTCATCTTTCATAATTATTTAATAAAAACAGTACTTTGGATTTCACAAATTAAAATTTTAGTGAAAATTCATGATTTTCTGATTTTCGTCTCAAAACTTTAAGAAGCAAGATGGATTAAGTAGGCTAATAAATAAGGCTAGGATGTTTATATTTAAGTAGGTTGGAGATCCGCTATAACTATGAAGATGTGAAAAGTTTCATTTGAATACCTATAAAACTATAGCGATAGCGTATCTCCAAAGGGCCAGTTCAGAGCTCGTCTACTGCGTGCAGTGTAATTAAATTAATTCTCTCGCCCAAAATATTTAACTTAGCCACGTCAAAATTTTATTATCAATACTTACCTGCGTGCTGAATGCACATTTAAATTAAGAGCTTCATCGGCCATCAGCAAAAGAAGCTATGATTTATTCAATAACTTAATGTGGTGCATTACTAGCCCAGCGGCTAGTCGGGAGAGCCGATTTGATCAGGCGTTCCCTTAGCCGTCTGCACCGCGGCTTTATATATAAGAACGCTGCACGAGGAAGGAAGGCCCCAGTTCTCTCCAGACGCTGAATAACACACCATCTGTGTCGGGAGTCGCGTCGCGTCGGTATCATTGCTATAAACGGCCTCGGATGCCGTAGTAAGTTGCTCGGGATGCGCGTAACCATGAAGTCATTTTCGAGTGAAGTGTAAATTCTGGGTTGACTTTAATTATCTATCTTCAGTTTGCGTATGTCATATTTTCACGTGCCGTCGCGGGACAGACATTCTACCATTATTTTAGCGTGGCGTTTGATGAACCTAATCATCAAATTATGGCGAGCATTCATTTAAATATTCAATTTGGACAATTATAGTTGCATCAGCGCATTAGACTCTGAACTGCTCTGTTAGTTAGGTTGTGTGGATTCTTTTGTTTTTCATCTGTGACTTTCAGAATATACTCAACTATTTTAGAAAATCGTTTTTGATTATAAATCCCGGACAATCTCCTAATTCTTCAGAGCTATAAGCTGTAACTATAAGTGTATTCTCAGATGAAGTGGGCACTAGGAATTCTAATTACAGGCTTCACGTTTTGCTAATCACTTTCTAGTAGCCAATATCGTAGTTAGAGAGCCAGTGTTGAGAACGGCAAACAACAGCAAAAATAATAGAAACATTTTTAAGAACAATAATTTCACCAGCTGCGTCACATATGGTTAATCGGCCGGGAAATGCAGTGTTTCAACATTCAAACATTTATACAACAACATATTTCCAACCAGCCTCCCCACAACTCCCTCCAAAATCAAACCAGGCATGTTTACGCCTAATTAAAGTTTTGTGCGGCAAAAGCTTGAAAAAACGATAATTCACTTGTTCATAATTAACAAATGTAGACTCTACCTGCATTTTGTCTGTGATCCAGTTATTATACCAAGATGTACTCATTTCCAAATTTGTATCATTACCGTTAACAGAACGAATTAGATCAATTTGCTTCTTTACAGAATTTAACTGTTACTGGATTTCACTCCGATTGTACTTGAGGACAAGTTTTGCATTACTTTTCGAAACTACCATGTCTGATCGTGGTTCAAACAAAACCCCTGTACTCTGTGGTACTATTACTACAGCATTAGTAGAATACGCTATCATGGCAAACATTAGGATAAAAATGAACATGGTTAGTTAGTTCTAAATACTTGAGTTAACACTAAACATAAAATAAATGAATATCTTACAGTAATCTGTGGAGTAAAAGGTTTAGTTTCGCTTGTGCACTCGTGTAATAGCTTCAATATTAAATTTTCACAACACATTCATATAAGCACATGGCTGAAACAAACACACACATTACACTCTCAAACATTACACACGTTTACACAGATTGTTGGGGTGTCTGGAAAAGGATCGCTTGGAACGTGGTGATGCCTCAGCCTCAAAGTCTGGACTGCGACCTCGCGATTCTCCCTTCTTTGGTTTGAGAACAGCAGGTCTGCCTCTCGGTCAGTCCTCGTCATCTTGCAATACCACAGGAAATCTACCCAGAAATGGCTTTACACAACTGACGTGAACGACAATCGAACGAAAGGGCAATTGGGGTTTAAGAGTGACTGGGGACACCATCACCAAGATTGGATATGGTCCTTTCCAAAACTTCTTAAAATTTTTGACTTGACTATTCTTTAACACCACATTGCTCAGATACAAAAGATCTCCAACTTCATACTGTGACACTGCTGCTTGGTAGTCGTGTTGTCTTGCTTGCTGAAGAAAGAATTGATGATTTCGTTGTTTCACTCCCCTCCATGCTTCCTTTAGCTTGAATGCTAGATCCCTTACGTGTTCATCGCTGATTCCTGCAGTCGATTATTCAAAGTCCAAGGGTGAATGCATTCTTCTTCCGTAGACGATCTCATATGGACTTAGGCAAGTTGAGCTGTGCATTTTGGCATTGTGACACCTCACCAAGTACGGTAAAGAGACACCCTATTTGTCGTGTTTTCTGCTCACATATTGGCTAACCATTTTAATAATTGTTCTGTGGACTCACTCGACTTTTCCATTTTCTCTGGGGTGTGCTGGTGTAGTCCTTAACTCAGTTATTTGCATGAGCTTACAAGTCTGTTTAAGTAATTAACTCATAAAATTCATTCTTTGATCGCTAATTATGCTTAATGGTGATCCAAACTTAAGAATCCATTCTTTTACAAAAACTTTAGCTATAGTCTCAGCACTGTGATCAGTTATTGGTACCATGAGAAGGTATCTAGAGAAATGATCTAACATTGTCAATATACAGGGTGATTCAAAAAGAATACCACAACTTTAAAAATGTGTATTTAATGAAAGAAACATAATATAACCTTCTGTTACACATCATTACAAAGAGTATTTAAAAAGTTTTTTTCACTCAAAAACAAGTTCAGAGATGTTCAATATGGGCCCCTCCAGACACTCGAGCAATATCAACCCGATACTCCGACTCGTTCCACACTCTCTGTAGCATATCAGGCGTAACAGTTTGGATATCTGCTGTTATTTCTCGTTTCAAATCATCAATGGTGGCTGGGAGAGGTGGCCGAAACACCATATCCTTAACATACCCCCATAAGAAAAAATCGCAGGGGGTAAGATCAGGGCTTCTTGGAGGCCAGTGATGAAGTGCTCTGGCACGGGCTGCCTGGCGGCCGATCCATCGCCTCGGGTAGTTGACGTTCAGGTAGTTACGGACAGATAAGTGCCAATGTGGTGGCGCTCCATCCTGCTGAAATATGAATTGTTGTGCTTCTTGTTCGAGCTGAGGGAACAGCCAATTCTCTAACATCTCCAGATACTGTAGTCCAGTTACAGTAGCACCTTCGAAGAAAAAGGGACCAAAAACTTTATTGGCTGAAATGGCACAGAAAACGTTCACCTTAGGCGAGTCACGTTCATACTGAGTTGTTTCCCGCGGATTCTCAGTGCCCCATATACAGACATTGTGACGGTTGACTTTCCCGTTAGTGTGGAAAGTTGCTTCATCACTAAACACAATCTTTGAAATGAAAGATTCATCTGTTTCCATTTGAGCAAGGATAAAATCACAGAAATCGATTCTTTTAAACTTATCAGCTGCAGACAGTGCTTGAACCAATTTCAGACGATAAGGTTTCATAACTAACCTTTTTCGTAGGACTCTCCATACAGTTGATTGTGGAATTTGCAGCTCTCTGCTAGCTCTGCGATTTTCCTGGGCTGCGAACAAATGCTTGCTGGATGCGTGCTACATTTTCATCACTCGTTCTCGGCCGTCCAGAACGTTTAATACACCACCTATCAGGAGGTTTAACACCATACTTCGTTCGAAATGCACGCTGAACAACTGTCGTCGATTCACTTCTGCCGTACTCAATAACACAAAAAGCTTTCTGTTGAGCGGTCGCCATCTTAGCATCAACTGACGCTGACGCCTAGTCAACAGCGCCTCAAGCGAACAAATGTAAAACTAAATGAAACTTTATAGCTCCCTTAATTCGCCGACAGATAGTGCTTAGCTCTGCCTTTTGTCGTTGCAGAGTTTTAAATTCCTAAAGTTGTGGTATTCTTTTTGAATCACCCTGTATATTTGTTTCCATCTTTAGTCTTAGGCAACAGTCCTATCACATCTAGTCCTACTCTTTCAAATGGTTCACTTGTCTCTGGCAGTTCTTGCAATGGTGCTCTACTTTTTCCTACATTATTCCCTCTGTTACAGGAATCACATTGTGAAACAAACTCGAAAACGTCAACTTTGTGGCTCAGCCACCAAAACATTTGAGCTATTTTAATGTCTGTTGCTTTTTTACTGCATTGTCCTGATAATAAAGAATCGTGTTGTTCTCTCATGATTTGCTCTTTCATGCTTTCTGGAATAACTAGGCGGTTTCATTTACTAGTAATTTTGTACAATAATCCATCTATTTCGACAAAATGTTGATCATTTTTCCATAATTTGCATTGTGGGTGTTCTTCTTGAGCTCCCTTTAACTCTTCTTCTCGACTTATTGTAACACAAACGTTGCCTTTTTGACCCATTGCATCAGCAGTCACATATTGTTTACCAGGTCGGTGAATAACCTTAAATTGGTACTCACTCAGTCTTAGTACCCATCTTGTTAATCTGGAACTTAGATCCTTTAAGCTCAATAACCAATTAAGTGTGTCATGATCTGTAATAACTGTAAATTCTCTTCGTGTTAAGAAACATCTGTTACGTATTATACCAAAAACCAAAGCACAAAGCTCCTTCTCAGTAGTAGTATAATTACATTCTGCTTTGTTTAATTGTCTGGAAGCAAATGAGATTGGATGTTCATGACCGCTGGCCGGAGTGGCCGAGCGGTTCTAGGCGCTACAGTCCGGAACCGCGTGACCGCTACGGTCGCAGGTTCGAATCCTGCCTCGGGCATGGATGTGTGTGATGTCCTTAGATTAGTTAGGTTTAAGTAGTTCTAAGTTCTAGGGACTGATGACCTCAGACGTTAAGTCCCATGGTGCTCAGAGCCATTTGAACCATTTGTTCATGACCATCAACTTCTTGAGACAAGATTGCACCTATAGCAAAATTGGATGCATCTGTTGATCACTGAAAGTATTTGTATGGAGTGTGGCCATGTATGGAAGTGAAACATGAACGATAAATAGTTTAGACAAGAAGAGAATAGAAGCTTTCGAAATGTGGTGCTACAGAAGAATGCTGAAGATTAGATGGGTATATCACATAACGAATGAGGAGGTACTGAATAGAATTGGGGAGAAGAGGAGTTTGTGGCACAACTTGACTAGAAGAAGGGATCGGTTGGTAGGACATGTTCCGATGCATCAAGGCATCACCAATTTAGTAAAAATGGTTCAAATGGCTCTGAGCACTATGGGACTTAACTTCTGAGGTCATCAGTCCCCTAGAACTTACAACTACTTAAACCTAACTAACTGAAGGACATCACACACATCCGTGCCAGAGGCAGGATTCGAACCTGCGACCGTAGCGGTCGTGCAGTTCCAGACTGTAGCGCCTAGAACCCTGGCCAGCCACCAATTTAGTAATGGAGAGCAGCGTGGAGGGTAAAAATCATAGAGGGAGACCAAGAGATGAATACACTAAGCAGATTCAGAAGGATGTAGGCTGCAGTAGGTACTGGGAGATGGAGAAGCTTGCACAGGATAGAGTAGCACGGAGAGCTGCATCAAACCAGTCTCAGGTCTGAAGACCACAACAACAACAACTGTTGAAAGAATAAAAGGTTTACTGAAATCCGGATAGGCTAACACTGGAGCTGTGGTTAGAGTAGTTTTAAGTTCTTCCATTGCCTTTTTGCACAATGTTGACCAGTTAAATGTGGCTCCTTTCTTCAGTAGCTGTGTCATTGGACGTGCTATATTCACATAACCGGCTATAAATCGTCCGTAGAAATTTGACAGTCGCAAGAATGATTTTTTAAGTTCTTTCAAATTCTGTGGTCCAGAAAAATTCTTTACATCTTCAATTAATTTTGTATCAGGTCGAACACCTTCACTGGTAATAACATGACAAAAATAGTTAACTTCACTTTGTGCAAAATTGCATTTATCTATTGATAAAGACAGGTTTTCACTTCTTATACACTCAAAAGCAGCTTCTTGTCTCTCAGTATGCTGCTTCATGTTTTCACCAAAAATTATTACATCATCAAGGTAAACAAGTGCTTGTGTTGGGGTGAGCCATCATAAAACGGAATCCATCAGGCGTTGAAATGTAGCTGGAGCATTACGAAGTCCAAACGACATACGAAGATACTTGCATACTCCTCTTGCTGTTACAAATGAAGTTTTTGCTTGATCATCTGGATGCACTGTTAACTGGTGATAACCACTTGTTAAATCACATTCTGAAAAAAATCGACATCTGCCCAAGTAATCCAAGGTTTCCACTAAATTTGGTAAGGGGTAAATGTCGGGTGTGGTCACAGCATTCAAAGATCGGTAATCAGCACAAAAACGGAGCTGTGGTTCTCCAGAAATTGATTTTTTCTTTATAACAGGCGAACACCAAAGTGAATCTGAAGGATCTCTTGGTTGTAAAATTCTGGCTTCTAATTGTTCTTTAACCATGTCTTCTACCAACTCTCTGAATGGTATTCGGTAAGGTTTCTGTGTGATTGGGGTTTCATTCCCTGTATGAATGCGATTCTGAAACAAATGAGTGACACGTAAATTTGCACGTTCTCGCAATAAATATGCATACTCCAACAAAACAGGCACTAAAATCTTCTGTTCATCAGCTGTCAAATGTTCTATCTTCTTACAAATCTTGCACTTCAGTTCATTATTAACTTCGTCTCCTCGTTTTAATTTTGCAGTACTGTTACAAAAATCTGTGTTTATATCTGCAGCATTTGTTACCTCATCTGGGATCTGTATTCAGTCACTATTACTTACACTCGACACTTCAGCACCTTTCGTTCCTTGTGGCAAAACAACATCCTCATTCCTCATATTAGTTATTGTAACCAGGACTTTCGCGACATTCTGTCTCACCATTGTAGCAACACCTACACTTCTAGCAACATAACAATGCATTGTATCGAGTAACTCACTTTTCTCGGATCGCTCAATTAATAACAAAGTTCCCTCATTGCATCAGGGTGACTTAACTTCAACGCTGAGGCTGATCAATCTGAAAATCGACTGGGATGGTTTGAACTGATGCATCGTTTGGGTGGTCCATTCCCACGACGTCAGTATTGCTGCTCCTTTGAGTATGATTTGAAGAACGATTTCCTAGGCTGTAGTTGCTACGGCCTAGTCTGATCTTGCAACAAATATCTCTGCCTCGTTAGCGAACAAGTAATCAAGTCCATGTACATCATCATAACGAGTTCCATTATTTGAAACCACTCGCACCCTTGCTGTGTATTTATCTTTATCTTTATTTTCACCTTCGTCTTGGCCTTGGCCAAGAATTAATTCGACGTCAACTTCTCCATAGTTACGTAGTTTTCCTCCATTTCCAGGAGTGTACTTCGCACAACAAACTCCTTTATTTAGCTCTGGGAGAGCTTCTCCGTACGTACGTTTTGTAATACATACCACTATGTAAATAACTAGTATGTAGTTGACAGGTTCTTATGTTCAAAGAAAGAAAATAAAGTGATAGTTGTAAATTAAAACATACTTCACACAGTCTGAATACTTATGTTGCGTTGGGGGACCTCCTTCAGCACATTTTGTACCATATACCACCATATAAATAAGGAGTATAAAGTGGGCAGGTTGTTAATTTCAAAGAAAGAAAAGTCAATAATACTTTTCAAATTTGCAGTGAATGGACCAACCGAACCTACAGATAGTTTCTAAAGGCAGGTTAACACACTCAACTATACAGGCATCACAGCTAGTAGCATGCTGCAGTTGCATGTGTGAACACACGCAACGGAAGAGTTGCATGTATGAACTCCCAAGTTTTTAGAGGTGTAACTTTAGAGATACAACTTTTGTCATGCCACAAAAACGTCTACTTGGGCGTACTTTGTTGCGCCACTTACCTTCCACCAATGCTCCCTGCTGGCGCATCCTTCTGCATTTACCGAGGAGTAATTGCTGATGTACTCCATTAGATTTCAGTCACTTAAATTTACACTGCCCGCGATGCGATGCGATGCGATGCCGAGCCGAGCCGAGCGATGAAGCGCTGAAATCGCGTGACAATGGGCAGGCTTGGTTGAACAGTGGCAACAGAGAGCGGTGCCCGTTTAGACTGCAGGCTGGGCCGAGCGATGTGATGCGGTGCGATGCGATGACTCCGCTGTAGTTGCAACCGAGTTTGCGTTTCGCGCAGGTGTTTGGAGCGATTGCTTGTTTGCGCTTGCGTCTGAAGTAATTGCTTGCTTGCAATGGACATCGAAAGACTAATTAACAGTGTGCGTGAACGCTCCGTGTTGTGGGAGCAGAAAATAAATATTACCACAATAGGGATTTTGTTCGTCAAGCATGGAATGAAATAGCTGAAGATTGTGGAACAGACAGTAAGTACAAAAAAGGAAAATAAATAGCTACAAGACTCCAAGAAATAAGTAACACAAACAACTTCGTTTATTTTCTAATTTTAATTGTGTATAGATATTATTACAGTATTTTGATAATGAAATGACGTTCACAATAGTTACAGTATTTGATAATTTCGACGTGAAATATATTTGCATTAATGACTGTTGACATAGTTTTTGAAGGCCTCTCTGACACTCCTCGCTCTTTTTGAAGCACTACTGTTTGCTCTGTCATTTTGGAATTTCACGTCTATATTTTCAGGCGAGGTACCGAAGAATAAATGGAAGAACCTACGTGACATTTT
The DNA here is from genome assembly GCF_023898315.1 of Schistocerca nitens. Lineage (NCBI taxonomy): Eukaryota > Metazoa > Arthropoda > Insecta > Orthoptera > Acrididae > Schistocerca > Schistocerca nitens. Next base: position 701,586,111 of record NC_064617.1, on the reverse strand, counting down.
CCTCTCTGAACTCAAAAAAACTCGTGCTCAACGTTCAGGAGACGAAGGTGGCATGCCGCATTTCCAATCCAATTGGCCGTGGTACGAGCTAATGACCTTCCTGACTGACATAATGACGCCACGGAAGACCAAGACTAATGTCCATCACAGTAAAAGAACAGCATCGCAACACGACGACGCACACGACGACGTACCATTTGCACCAGCTCTTACAGAGAAAGAGAGTGTTTCACCTGATGAAACCAACCAAGCCAGGTCTTCAAGACTGTAAGTTCAGAGGGTAGCGTTTCGATGCCTCCTCCCTCACCCACCCTACACACAAACCAAAACAAGAGATCCAAGAAATCGACAAACCCTGAGTCGCTAAATATAGAGAAGCATAAGTTGAAGCTAATTGAGCAACAAATGTCGAAATCAGAAACGCAAGATGACAGCTATCATTTTGTAGTGAGTTTGCTGCCTGCAATGCGAAAACTATCACCAGCAGCTCAGTTGAGAGCCAGGATAAAAATCCAGCACGTTCTTTTGGAAGAATTGGAACAATCAACCACTTCCACTGCACATTCGTTGATGTCACCCTATGCACCTGAAAATCCAGTTGAAATCGTAATTGCTGGAAATCCGCAGAATGAAATAGTCATTTCTGAAATTGAACCTGATGACATTGTTATTTCAAGCCACCAAGATTCTGAAAACTTTGATACTTAAGTGAGTGAACTGTGATGTATTTTACTTCTCATTGCCAACTATGTCAAAATTTATTAAACGAAAGTTTGAATCTATCACAATTTGTAAATTTTTCATAATAAAATGATTGCTATAAACTTAATATTGTACTTACTTAATGGTGATCATAACTTTTTCAGGGGTAATAGCCATTCTGAAATTTGTGTTTTGCTTCTGTAATCTATTTGAAACAGATGACACTATATAATCAAATGTCTCTGTACTCATTCTGAAGTAACTCCAAAATTTATCCTCATCTTTTCTCAAGCCACTGTACAAATGATGAAATTCTCCTAAAGCCCTCCTCTCCTTGTTGATTTCATGCACCCATTCACGACTGCGTTGAATTCCCAGAGCACTGTTTTCTAATAAAAAAGAATTTACTGGGTCGAGGAAACACGACATCGTGCCGAGACTGCTCAATTGCTGGCTAGATCGCGCGCGCGCTGTATCGTGTGCAATGTGAACGCTCCATCGTATTGCATCGCTTTGGCCATTATGCTTCGCATCGCGTCGCGTCTCGTCGCGTCGCATCGCAGGCAGTGTAAACGTGCGCTTACGCTTGTGACCCAGCTTATTGCATTTGTAGCATTGTACTGTTCTGTTGAAAACTCTGCGTTCTTGTTTTGTATCACATGCAGACGTCTTAGTGCTTCAACGAAACCAGCAGCTGATTCTACTGCTTCCTGAAACGTTTAACATTGTGCCAATCGAACAGCTTTGCTTACTTCCTCTCCGTGCAACCCATGAACGAATGTGTCCAAGGCTCTCTGGTTGGCTTCGAACAACTGAATGCAATTTTCATTTTCATCTTCTACTAACTTGCAGTTTGAGCGTTGATGTTTCGAATTCTGTCAGCAAACTGCTCGATAGATTGGTCTTGTCACATTCGCAAACTGTAAAGCTGCTCTCTGTAAAATATGGTCGCGTTTTTACGTTTTTAAATCTCTGAAAAACAATGGTTCTGAGCTCATTGTAATCTTCTGTTTTCGCGCAAGTAGGCTCCGCGCTAACGACATCTTGTGCTGCTCCCTGAATTCTTAATTTTGCAACCACTAGCTTATCGGAATCTGTCCATGATCCTAACAGCGTACTATCTTCACAATATCTTCGGGTTTCCCGCTAAACACTTGTACTGGTGGCAGTAATGAAAAATTCTTTATTGCAGTTGTACTGCATGGACTATCATTTGACAAGTCTTTCGGAATGTTACGCTCGCTTCTTTCTATTTTTAACTGCCAAATCTCTTCTTGCAGTTCATTAATAACAGTTTGTAAATCGACAACGTTGCTCTGACTGGATTGCGACATTTCCTCTAATTTAACGCCAATGAGTCATTCAATGTAAAATAAAAATCCATCATTGCCTTTCGTATTCTAGCCAAACTGGAGCAGACCAAACTTTATTCCAGCGTTGGATGTCCCTGCGTAGTCAGAAGATGTTCATGCTGCTGCTGCTGCTGCTGCTCGAAGTTCACGTTGTGCTGCACCTCTTCACGACTGTAGATTTTCCATAATTATCCCCATGCTGACATCACTTCTATAAGAGGGTTGTTTGTGTTGTTACCCCTGGATGATAATTACACGAAATATTTGTCAGGATTTTTAAGCGGTGGGTCCTTGAGGTACGACTATACACGAACACCGAGAAGAAGTTTAAACAGTTTTATTAACAAGTACTGTTTATAAAACACGCACGATACGTGGACCCATCATCACTGTGTCTGACATCCTAATTACGGTCGTATCGAAAGGCTCCATGGTGAGCTAAGAAAGAGACATCTTCGCGCCCGAGGCCACGCTAGTGAATACGGCGCGCTGCTGACGACGGCCAGTCGCTTACTCCCTGCGTCGCACTGCGGCCGGACGCACGTATACTGACCAACCAAATTGTCAGCATTCCAGATAGGTCGACTGGCGAGCGCGTGTTATGTACCGTACGGCTGCGTGCAACTTGTAGACCCTTACATAGTTATGGTTTGGAGTGCGATTTTGTATGACACTGGGAACACACTCATGGTTCTCCAATGCACCTTGACTGCAAATCTATACAGCAATCTGGTGATTCGAGCTGTTGTGCTTCCATTATTGAACAGCATTTCAGGGGTGTTTTCCAACAGGAAACTTACTGCTATTGTAAACCAACATTATCTACAGAGTGTTGATATGCTTCAGCCTGCTTGATCACCAAATCTGTCTCCAATCGAGCACATATGGGACATCGGACGACAAGTCTAGCATCATCCACAAACAACATCAACTGCCCTGTATTGAACGACCAAGTGCAACGGGCATGGAAATCTATTCGTCAAACTGATATTGACATCTTTACAATACAATTCATACATATTTACAGGTTTGTATTCAACATTCTGGCAGTTACACCAGTTATCCATGTACCAACACCTCATATCTAAAACGCATTTCTTACACTTACATAACCTGTGACAGGGCAATGCTAATCACTTAAATATGTTACCCAGACAAATGTATTCCTGAAATTTCATTACACTGCATTAATTATTAGTTGGTTCAAAAATGGTTCAAATGGCTCTGAGCACTATGGGACTTAACATATATGGTCATCAGTCCTCTAGAACTTAGAACTACTTAAACCTAACTAATCTAAGGACATCACACAACACCCAGCCATCACGAGGCAGAGAAAATCCCTGACCCCGCCGGGAATCGAACCCCGGCGCGGGAAGCGAGAACGCTACCGCACGACCACGAGCTGCGGACTATTATTTGGTGTTGCGAATTTTTTTCTGTCAGTGTAGTAGACAAAAACATCCATACTGCTAGCACCGGTATGCTAGCATGTGTGCAAACGTCATTTGGTCATGTGCAGGTCTCATTTGCTTGTGTTTGCTTGTGATCTGCAGGTTGTTGGTTTTCCAGTGAACCATCAAAGGAAGTTTGCATTGGCGCTAATAGAACACAATGCTTTTCTGCTACTGTGTCTACTTTTGTTGCTGTTGATATGAGCTGAATGAGGAAGTGGTCTGAAGAGAATGTAATGTTTCTTGTAATTATTTCTGATAGAAGAATATAGATATTATATGTGCTTCTGTGACCAATGAGATCCGCAGCACAAATTCCAAAGTAAAAGAAACAGGATTGGTAGAAAATTGCCAAAACAGTCAAACGTCCAACAGGGAACACGTGAAAATCATAAATTCATTTGATGCCTGTATCAGATGGGAATGGAGTGAATAAGAACAAGTTATGTAATTATTTTTGTTAAAGTATTTCTTGAAAATAAACAAGTGTGAATATGCATCTGTCATGCTGTTCAGTGGGGATACTGTGACAATAAACAATAATGCTGTCGGTCACCTGAGATCACAAGTGAACAATCAATGGCAGAGGGTGCGGCTAATGGGTTCAACCAGTGCAGAAGTAGCTCTGCTGTACTAATTTTGTTATAATAAAGTTTGCAGTTATTCAGATATGGGTTGTGGTATTGTACATTCCACATCCCTTCTACAATAGAGTACTGCAATGCAGACCTACAATGACCATGTTCACATTCATTGTAAGGCATATACAGTTACTGCACAGCTACAATGCTGCCATCATACCCCTCTTGTGCTGCGCTTTTCATGCATCCGGACAGCAGCTCTTGTGCTATAATATCTGGTATTATGGATAACATCCTCCACATCTTAAGTTATTAAAAGTGATGGTGACACTCTTCATGACAGTGCTCTGACAGTGAATAGTGGTGCTGCTGAAGAGTGGAGTGCATCAGACAACCTACTTTGTAATTTTGCTGTGGATTCGGCTCCACTTGCAAACTGGGCTACTTTTGAGCCACACCAATCCAACTGATCCGGTTGTGTATTTGCTCACTTGGACTGTAGTGTCATTTCCATCACATGCAAATTCATTTGCTCTGGGCCTCATGCAGCCAGAAATCAAGGTGTTCCACCTATGAAATAAAATTGCGCAGCTCTTCTTCCTCCACAGATGTCGCCATGGCAACGTACTCCATTGGGGACTCATCTTAAGCCATCTTTTTCGGCCGGATCAACCAAGCCTGTGGTTTGCCATCGTGGAGACCATTTTTGCTTTGTGTGACATCATCACAGACAGCTCAAAACTCGTCTATCTGCTTCGTCACTTGGGTGAACATACGAATATAATCATCGATATCATACTCACCCCACCCTTAGCCAATAAACATGAGGCTGCTGAAACAGCACTCCTCCACTGCCTTTCCTTCACCCCAGAGGAACATGTCATCTTCAATGAAGATTTAGAGGACAGGACTCCATTGCGACTATGGTGCTGGTTAAACACAAAAATAGATTTGCATCTCCTGCCCAGCAACACATGGATCGTCAAATTTCCCCCAAAAGCTCAATTGCCCATTGTTGATCATGAACAAGAGATGTCATACGCATGCCTCAGACCTGCAAATAGAATATTTTCCGTTGTAAAGCATTGAGAACGTATTAATAATACAGACAACAGTGGCATTGGGCCTGACTTGCAATCACAGCATGAGTGCAACCAACATCTCACCTACCATGAGCAGAGCTGGTCTACCAGACCTCTGCCTATTGATGTCACCACCACAGGCTCGAGTGATGACTGATGCACAGTAACAATAAACCCCACCTACGTGCCAGCTATCCCCCACCTGGGGAGAACAGCTTCTGCTGGTATCACAGAACCAAACTCAATGTGTGGTTCGTAAGAGGTGGATCGAACCGTACATGATATCTAAGTCACCTAGACACTTGGAATGATGAAGCTGGCTCTCTCCCCCTCGCTCTCATCATAGAACAGGCTCAGCTTCCTGTACTGCTTTTGCAGCCAATACTTCTTTGTCAACTCTGGTCAGTACTTTGCTGCCATCTTCTCCATCCCCAATCCCATCCTGCTGAGCCATTCAGCTGTGCACAGCAAACGACTCGATAAGATGAGTCTATGGATCTCAGACCTGCGCACTGGACCTGGGTTTTGATGATGTTTTCATCTGGACATTCATTGCTGTAGATATGAGTGAGCCAGTATTTGTTGCAGACTTCCTTCAAAACTTCAGCTTGGTTCACGATGTATGTGGCGACATTTTGACGACTGCTAGTGGCTGCTCTGCTCTGGCACCTCAGTGGCCTAGCACGACAGAGCTGCCCACTTTATGCAACAGATTCCGCGAATTATCGTAATGTCTGATTGCCACCAGTACCTTTAGGACCGCCTTCACATCACTGATCGCGTTCAGAAACTACAGAAGCTCTATTTAAACTCACATACGATGAGCAACAGGATAATGACCACCCAGTGCAGAATTCATGAAGTTGAGGAGGAAATCGACCTGGCACAGGGCTGCCTCGACCAGTTTCATTGACTACCTCCACCTGAATCTGACACAACTGCTGTCTCATTGCACTGAGCTGACCTTGAAATTCTTTCGCATCCTCTGATACACCTAAAGCAGCATCATCATCATACGCCAACATAAAGGTCAGTACACTTCTCGCTCACTGTCCTCCTGATGTGCCTTCATGCTCTTCCCTGCAAGACCAGTTTGTGCAGTATGCAATTAAAATGGAACGGTTCATAAGATCAAAACTACACATGGACCTTGGTATGTCCAAGGCCACATATGTTACTGCTGGATCTACTTAGTGTCGTTGGGGCAGTGGTCAACAAACTCTTACAGGCTGACAGTGTGCGTCCTTCTAACAGTTCCAGGACTCCTCCCATTATATTAGTTAATAAAAGACGAATCTGCGATGTTGTGTGGTGCTTACAGAGCTCTCATTGCTCTTATTACACTGGACAGCTGCCGAGTCTTGAACATCCAGGACTGCAATCACTATCTGCTAGATGCCTCTGTGTTTAGTGTCATTGACTGCAAGGAAGAATACCTGCAAATCCCTATGTGCTCAGATGATACCCACAAAATGGTTGTTCTCATACATTTTGCCTTATTTGAGTGTATGCCATATGGATTCAAGATTGCCACGCAAACCTGGCACTGTTTTATTGATAGTGTACTACTCAAGTTCTTATTGTGATGTGCTTCTCTTCAGGGTATTCGTATTTTCTCATCGGATAAAGACTCCCATAATATGCACCTCAAACAAGTTTTCAACAGGCTCTCTGACAACAGAGTTTTGATCAACGAAGGAAAATGCCAACTCCCACAAAAGGAAGTCGTTTCCCTCAACGCATAGTAAACACCTCCAGCATTCGCCCTGTGCCACAGCGCTTAGAGATCATTCGACAAATACTGCTCTCACAGGACTATCATAGACTATGCTGGTTTGTAGGCACGGTTAACTTTTACTGCCAGAACTGTCTCTCCAGACACTCTCATTGGCGGGAACATTATCGGTGTAAGTAAACTCATGTGGACTGCAGAGATGCTATCTACTTTTGAACATATTAAACACTGTCTCCTCCAAACAAATTACTTTGACATATCCCCTCCCTGCTGCCAGCTCATCAAAATGGCGGAAACAAGCGACACCATTGTAGGCACTGTCCTGTAGCTAGAAGTATGGGTGTTCAACAGTTCTTCCATTTTTTCATGCGCAAGCTCTCGCGTTTGCAGTGCAATGGGTCAGTGTATGACCGAGAGCTACTAACAGTTTATAATGCAGTATGTTACTTCGCGCTAGATATCAAGTGGCACCCTCTGATTGTTTACACAGGCCACTGACTGCTCATAGACTCTATCCAAAACACATACAAAGACACCTGCCCCCAACAGTTTCAGGATTTGGATTATATTGCACAGTTCTTCATATTATAGGTGTGGAAAATGGCATGGCAGATTAGCTCTCACTTATCAGCATCATGCCATCGCTTTTAAACTATGACCAGTTTGTGGAAGCACAACAGCAAGACCACCAGCTACAGGCTCTTCTTAGCGACTCCTCCATGAACCTCCAGATAGAACTTCAGCGTATTCTGGGCAGGACTGTTTGGATTCTCTGAGGCATCTCGCAAAAATGATCACGCCCCTTTGTTCTTCAACCATTTCGCCACATCATCTTCGACCAGTTACATATCTTGGCACACCCCATCTCCGATGGCTATCAGTACATCCTGTTGGTGATTGACTGCATCATTTGATGGGCAGAAGCTATACCACTCAATGGCCAAATTCAAAGTCCTTATCGACATATAATTTTGCGCTTTGTTTACCCTGTAATCGTAATAACTGACCAAGGCTGGCAGCTTGAAATGGCCTTCTTCCTCAAGTTCTGCGACAAGGGCGGCACTCATCGATTTAGAATGACAATGTGCCACCCACAGAGCAAGGTCTCATCAAGTGGTGGCATCGCATGTTAATGGCAGCTTTCATGCGCCATGGTGGACGCTGGACAGAGGCAATATTGTGGGAAATGCTGCTAATTTATATGACCCACAAACACTACCTTGGGGCTTTGGTCACTGAAATTCTCTATAGTGAAGTGCTTTTCTTCCCCGCTGATGTATTCCAACAACTGTTAACTACACCTCCTGACCTGTCCAATCTTCTTTTGCAAGTAAAATGACACATCAACCACCTCTGGCTACCTCCCCCTCTTTCTCACTCTGCACCTAAGATATTCCTCCACAAGGCTATAAAAGATTACGAGTTTGTGATGTTATGTAATGACACAATACAATCAGGCTGACAACCCCCTACTCAGGTACCTGCAACGTACTTTGACAGACAACTGTGCTTCTGACATACTCTTACATGAGAAACTTACAACAGTCCATTGCCTTAAACTGGTGTCGACTCTTTAGGAGGCTTTACACCTGTATGTGTCCTAAGATCCGATGACGGCGGCTTTAGTTTCGCCGAAACCGGTAATCATGGAATAAAAAGAATTCCTGCGATCTTGGCTACAAGTTTATTGTTTTACAAGTCGTTTGACATTTACTAGCGTGATGTGTGGCTTATGCGCAGCCGCTCGACCGTGAAATCTAAGTTTTCTTACCTCTAGCCTAACTGTCAGAGTACTTGCAATGGATCCCAATGCAGTTTGGAATTCCTGTGTGATGGTCTGGATAGATGTCTGCCTATTACACATTACGACCCTCTTCAACTGTTGGCGGTCTCTGTCAGTCAACAGACAATGTCGGCGTGTACGTATTTGTACTGTACATGTCCCTTCATGTTTCCACTTCACTATCACATTGGGAAGAGTGTACCAAGGGATGTATGACACAGGTGACACCTAATCACCTGACCAGGTTCGAAGTGCGTGAGTTCCGCGGAGCACCCATTCTGCTCTCTCACGATGAGGTTGCTGTTATGGAGTACCTGGCAGTAGGTGGCAGCACAATGCACCTAATATGAAAAACGTATGTTTTTGAGGGTGTCCGGATACTTTTGATCACATAGCATACATATGACGCATCGCTTGATAAATCTGCTATATTATTAGGCTGGAGATAGGTAGTGTTATCCTGGGTATACCATTTTTATTTATCATCAACAAATTTCAACATAATACATTAGGCCTGTAATTTCAGATACCATGAATGTAAGCAATGAGAGTTTGTAGTGCTCTACTATAGCGAGGATGTACAACAACACAGCCTGCATGTGAATAAGCACACACCACTGATCAAAGCCTTTAGCCACAATCTCTGTCAGAGATTGCACACATATGGTCTCAGTCGACAACCAGTGCTATTGTTTATTCTTACAGAGTCCCCAAACTGCCCATCTCCCTGGCAGCATGGAGCACTGTGATGGGAGGTGCATGGCGTGCAGAAGGCAATGTGGAGACAGACAGATCGCCAGGGCGCCATGTGGACAGTATGGGTATGTTGTCATCTCTAGCAGTTGACATGGGGTGGTGGCATACACCGCATGGGATACAGTTGATATCATGAAGATGCCCTGGTGCACAGCTGAAGTATGGCTGTGTGGTGCAGTCAGAGGTCGGAGGGATATGGAGAGGTCACCAGGACAGGTGGGGAACGATGATGGTGAGGAAACTAATCTTTGGAGAAGTGGGAGGTGAGAGTGATGGTATTGATGTAGTACATTAAAGCTTCTCTTGAAGTGATGGGCAATAGAGCCATACTCGGTCTGAAGGCGGCCTCTCGACAAGGAGGTTGTTGTCGATCAACTTGATGTAAATGTCTTCAGGAAGAAAATCGTGAACATCAAGGGGCGATTCGAAAACCAGGGCAACATCACCTTGAGGTGGTGAGTCATCTGAAGATCAAGGCAAACAATGGTTGCCTTGATGTTGTAACCTATATGTGTCCTAAGATCCGATGATGGCGGCTTGAGTTTCGGCAAAACCGGTAATCATGGAACAAAAAGAATTCCTGCCATCTTGGCTACCAGTTTATTGTTTTACATGCATCTAGATCGCTCCCACATGAGCACAATGTGCTCCCTACAAAATGTCAAACGACACCTCGCTTGGTGTAAGGAGCATAAACATTGGACGATTGAACAGTGGAAAAACGTTGTGTGAAGTGACGAATCACGTCACACAGTGTGGAGATACGATGGCAGGGTGTGTGTATGGCGAATGCCCGGTGAACGTCATCTGCCAGCGTGTATAGTGCCAACAGTAAAATTCGGAGGCAGTGTTGTTATGGTGTGGTCGCGTTTTTCATGGAGGGTTCCTGCACCCCTTGTTGTTTTGCGTGGCACTATCACAGCACAGGCCTACATTGATGTTTTAAGCACTTTCTTGCTTTCCACTGTCGAGCAATTTGGGGATGGCGATTGCAACTTTCAACACAATCAAGCAACTGTTCATGATGCACAGCCTGTGGTGGAGTCATCACACGACAATAACATCCCTGTAATGGACTGGCCTGCACAGAGTCCTGACCTGAAGCCTATAGAACACCTTTTGGATGTTTTGAAATGCCGACTTCGTACCAGGCCTCACTGACCGACATCGATACCTCTCCTCAGTGCAGCAATCCGTGAAGAATGGGATGCCATTCCCCAAGAAACCTTCCAGCACCTGATTGAATGTATGCCTGTGAGAGTGGAAGCTGTCATCAAGGCTAAGGGTGGGCCAACACCATACTAAATTCCAGTATTACCGATGGAGGGCGCCATGAACTTGTAAGTCATTTTTAACCAGGTGTCCGGATACTTTTGATCACATAGTGTAGAATTGTGGTGTCTGCTCTGTCGGACACCAGATCTCAGACGACCGTTTCCAGTCTCCACAACAAAAGATTTAAAAAAAATCACTTACTTGTTATTTGGTTTTTATTGTTTTTCTTTATTTATTACATTTTCTTTTATTTTCTGGATTTACATTTTTACTTCCCATAAATTACACCTTAACACACACACACACCCACAAAACAGTCATTCAAAGGTCGTAGATTCGAATACCGCTCTGTACCAACATTTTCTTTCCTCTTCTCATTTGTAACACATTCTGAGACTTCGTTAATCGTCAAAGTTAAGCATTTTCCTGGCTTATCCGTTGTTATTTACACGTAATAGCGCGCTTTCTCAGTAATGAGTATCTTTAGTTTCGTGACTTTCATTTGTTTAAGAAATGAAAGATGAAATTGCTGTGGGTGAAACAACTGAGAGTTACAGCTATACTTTTTCTTGTCAGAAATAATAAAGCATTTTTTTTATGAATACGTAGCGATTTCCGACTGTGTGGTCAGACAGGAATCTAAGAGCACAACTTAAATTACTGAGAATGAAGGTAGCAGCAATCGTCTTTATACTTTAGCTTGGCACAGGTATTTATCTGCGATCGAATCCTTAACAACAGTAGGCAGAGATGAAAGATTCCTGCAACAATATTTTTAGACTATCACCATATATGAGACATATTGATTCATCAAAAATGCATGTTATAAACTACAACGAACTTCTATAGCTGCACTCGTCACACGCTGTCGAAATGGCGTTTTTTTATTTTATTTTATTTATTTATTTATTTTTTGAAACAAATCGAAGTATCTTATAGGGAAGTAGGCTACTTCATCATATGGATCTCTAGGAGCGAGTTACAACCACATTATATGCAAGTTCTTATTCATTAACACTCTCTTAAACAATTTTTAGGATTCGGGAGATGTGTTCCGTCTTTGCAACTAATTGATGGCAGTTTGTTTATTGCCATATGCGTTTCACTTCTTTTATTTATGAAGCATCTTCACGAATAAAAGAAGCGAAACGCGTATGTCAATAAACAAACTGTCTTCAATTAATTGTATAGACGAAACAACCTTCATGAATTTTGAAGCAACTAAGGAACGACGGAAAACAGAAAAATTGACGAATGTTTCGGGTGTTTCTATGCATGGATTTGTACACTGTGTTACTACACTCCATTCCTAACTCATATTCCGAAACGGAAAATCCAAAAGAAGACGTCGATGTGAATGAGACTAAAATGACATAATGTGACATTTATGACAGATTCCAGAACACAGTCAATAATCTATTGTTATCATACATTCATTGAAGCATGCAGTCAGCGAAATTTGAACGTACTCTAACCATACTTTTCGGTACTGTGAAGAATAGCGTCCCTGTGTCGGCTGCTAGCCTCAGGTTCATGCAAGTTCATGCTGCTGCAATGCACAAGCGCGAATCTGAGGCAGATTGGTTTTGACTGGATGGCGCGAGGAGAACACAACAGCGTTTTAGTTCGCTAGGACCGTTCGGAATCGCTTCTGAAATGCTTACAGAATAATGTTGGGGCTCTCCTTCGATAACAAGGCCATTCGGTATGCTCGCGTACAAAACCGATCGGCAAAATGGCGGAAAGATACAGAATAGGACCCCAGGAAGCGACATCGTGCAAGAAAGTAGAACGCTTTTCAGTTTTCTAACTCATGCGTAAGTTGCCAAGACAATGTGCAAGTAGAGTGTTTCCACATGACAGTTGACTTCTGTGAGTGGTGGTATGCATGAGTAAACAGTTCATGCCTGTGGAGACCCAGCTTAATCAACAATTCATCCAGTGCTTGAGCTCACAAATCACAACGTTTGTACAGGTACGACTTACTTTTTTGGTTACATATTAAGTTCATTTATTTATTCGTCTCTAAATCTTTTAAGATTTTGGGATACATCATTGGTTTGCAAATATTGCTCGTGCACACACTGTTACAGAAACTCAGACATAGGTTGTTGTTCTTGCAGTTCTGGAAGCGGTGAAACTGTACCTGGCGACCCTGTTTACAGTTTCTTCAGTAATAAAATGAAAACGCACTGAAATTGAATGTAGTATAGCACTGACAATTACCCACGATAACTGATACAGAATGCTCGTGTTTCTAAATGGAGCCACGAAGGAGCAATGATGGATGGAAAGTGGCGCAATGGAATGTGGTGAAACAAAGTATAAACAAGTTGTTTTAAAAGATATCCTTTGGCTTTCTCGAAGGCATCGATAGATATCTTTGTTGTAAATTTATCGTCGTGAGAGTGGCAGCCGCTCTAGCAGACAATTTAAATTACAGTGTCTTTATTTGTATAAACATCAGTAGAGATACCATGACTGATCCTTTCAAAGATATATTTTGGCACTCTCGAGGGCACCGATAGATGTTGACATGTCATAACTACAGTAGCCACTGTAGCAGGCGATTTAAAGCAGGAGCTGTCATTATATCTTCAGCATTTGAGGGTTGGATTCCCTCAGTTCCGAGTCGAGGAATTACAGTGCCTGCGCTACACTCAGGGTGTATCGTCGATTTGCAAGGTCCCAGCCAGTGTTGTCGTCTTTCCGTCCGTCTGCATACCGCCACTGCTACATGCTGCCCACCGCCCGGTCCCTGCCGCCCGCAGTTCGCCGCCACCTGTTCACTGTCTCCCCGCGCACGCTGCCACAGCCACCGCCGCCGCCACCTCCCGGGGCCCGCCGCCTGGTTGCCGCCTCCCGCTGCTCACTGCTGCTGCAACCGCCGCCGCCGCCGCCGCCGCCTCCCGTAGCCCGCCGCTGCCGCCGCCGCCTGGTTGCCGCCTCCAGGGTGCTCGCTGCTGCCGCCGCCGCCTCCCGGTGCTCGCTGCCGCCGCCATTGCCTGGTCGCCGTGTAGTCATCTCCTGGTACTCGCTGCTGCTGCTGCTGCTGCCACCGCCGCCGTCTCTGCCAGCCCGCAGCTGATGCCCGTCTTCCAACGTAGCAGCAGCAGGACGGGGCCCCGACCCCCTTCCCCACCATCGCAGCCCAGCAGCAGCCTTCTTCTGTGGGCTCCTTCTTGACACTGTCATCGTCTGTGTCTTTGTGTTAGTCTTCATCTTTGTCTTTTGTCGTTTCAGTCTCTTCTACCATGTCCAATCTTACCACCTCTGTGGTCTACACTTCTCGCTCTACTTCAACTACCACATTATGTGGTGTTGCACAGGCTAACCCTCCTGTGTCCATCCCACCCCTCATGTCCATCCCTACCCCCACTTCGTTCACTCTCCCTTCCACCCCTGCAGCCACACCTACTCCCTCTACATGGCCTGATACCTTCCCTCCCCTTCCTTCTTCCCCTGCCATTACTGCATCAGCAACTTTGTAGCGGCAGTGAAACAGGACGGCTCCCTCTTTTAGGAGAAGGTCTATGGAGGGAGTGTGCTCAGTGAACACCCACAAAAGGCGGATGGGGCCAGCAGGATTGTATGTCTGGCGGATGGCACGCACATCCAGGTATTGGTGCACATTAAGCTCCGCCAACACCTCCTCCTCTGTTATCGTCAGACTAAGCTGAGTGATCACAGTGGTGAGGGTTGGCAGGTGGCGAGGAGGTTAGGGCTGGTGGCGGGAGGAGTATGTGGGCTGGGCAGGGGTGATGATGGCCTTGAGACCGAAGTGGATAATTGGGATATGGGAAAGGATATCAGAGTGGCGGGTAGGGCTCGTGGATTTGATAAGGACCGAGTCACGTCATGGGACAAGGAGGGAGATGGAGGCAGTAGGATAGTACTTACGGAGAAAAGAGTGAGGTTGCGGGCTTCCAGGAGGTGGGTGTCGGGGTGGGAGAGGATGTAGGTGTGGGTAGGTGGAGAATAAGTGGTAGAAGAAGCTGGAGGTGGAGGGGTGAGATCCATGAGATCTTCAGGTGGGGGTGAGGAAGTGGGGGGGGGCAAGGGTTTTCTTGGAGCTTGTGGATTGGGTGGGGTGGTGTTGGGGCGTTTCTTTGGATCAAGGTGGGAGGCGGATTGGGGGACGGGAGTAATAGGCAGGTGGCAGGGGTGGAAGGCCCCGTTGCTGTAGCTGGCAGTTGTGTTGTCGGTGGTGTTGGTGTCGGTGGCAGAGAAGCTGCAGCATGTACTGTGGCACTATGTGCAACCTCCCGTTCCCCTCTCCAATCCATCTGCTGCCAGAGATGTTTACGTTACAGTGCACACCTAACATATGAGTGCCGCGAGGCCCTTGTCTGCCTGCACTGTAAACAGGCGCACTTCCTCTGGCAGTGTCCGAACCTCCAGTCCCCTCCTTCCGGTAACACCTGCAACCTTCCTCACCCCACCTACTCCCAGAAGTGCAAAGCCCGACCCCCCCCCCCACTCCATTCCTGAACTGACCATCCCCGTCCACCCTCTGGATACCCCCACCTCTCCTGGTAACTCCCTTCATCCCCCCCCCCACTGCTGAGGACATCATCAGGTTCGTTACCATCGTCCTCCAAAACGTCCATCCTTTCCAGCGCCTCCACACCCTCCAGCAGATATCCCTCGCCACTCAATCCGTTTTCCCCCAAAATACCTATGCCACCTACTCCCATAACCAAGCCCACTTCACCTATTCACCTACTCCCATCTTGACACCCTTGTCTAAGTTCCTGTCATGGCGCAACAGCACCGTATCTTGTTCAACAACGTCCACTCCCTCCCCATTAACAAGAACCTCCTTTCCATACCCTTACAACCCACCATGTGGATACCTTCCTCCTGAACGAAACATTTCTCCAGCCCCAACATACTGTCCACACATCGCCCTACCTCCTTCACCACTCCCTTAACTCTCTCCTGATAGCGTGTGGTGGAGTAGCCATTGGCCACCACTGCCAGATCCTTGTTCGGCTCCAACCCCCTCCTTTCCGACCCCACGGAACACCTGACCCTCAGTCTCTCCTTCCCCAGCCTTACCATTACCTGCACCACCATCTGTGTCCGCTTCTCTGCCCCTATTCCTTTCGACTTCCTTTCCCATATTGACCGTACCTTCTCCTCCTACGTGATTGCCACCGACCTCAACATCCATAGTCATACCGCCGCCCAGCTGTAGCGGTGGCATCAGTTCCTCTCCACCCTCCAAGATGATCTTCTTCCCATTCCCCAACACACTCGCCCCAAATCCAATACCACTCCTGATGTCATCCTGGCCTCCCCTAGCCTCCTTGGCCACATAGCGGTGGATGTCCTCGACCCTATTGGCAGTGACCATCTCCCTGTCCTCCTCACTGTATCAGATGGTCGTCACCCCCATCCCAAACCTCACATCGACCCTCCCCCGAAATATGTCCATGATTATTCCCGTGCCAACTAGAATGCCTACTGGGATACCCTCACTACCCAGATCGATACCCACCCCTTCGCCTACCACCACCCTTCAGCAAGGTCCTGCAGTCCATCCTCTCCCGACACATCCACCAACATCCCCATCAGCACCGCCCCCTTCCTGCTACCCAATGTGGTTTTCGACCATCCTTCTCTGCCAATGACCTTCTCCTTCACCTCACTCACTTCCTCTCCGAACAACTCAACTCCCGTCGCTCTGCCATCTTCCTCTCCCTTGACCTTGAACGTGCCTATGATCGTGTATGGCATTCTGGTCTCCTCTTCCAGCTCCAAACCTTCGTCCTTCCTATTAACTACGTCCATCTGATCGCCTCCTTTCTTTCCCACCGTCCTTCCTATGTCACCATTCATAACATGGATTCCTACACCTTCTACCCCTCTGCTGGTGTGCCCCAAGTTTCCGTCCTCTGCCGCCTTCTCTACCTTCTTTACATGGCGGACATAATACTGCCTTCACCTCCCTTACACCTTCTCCAGTATGCTGATGACACCGCCTTCCTTGCCCTCGCCCCAAGCCTGCAACGCTCCCAGCACCTTCTCGAATCCCGTCTTGACCGGTTCCCCACTTGGTGTAACCAGTGGCTGCTCAAGGCCAATCCTTCCAAGACCCAGGCGATCATTGGAGGCAAAACCACCCGTTCCTTCCGTCTCCTCGATTTATATCTCGCCATCTATGGCCGTCCTATCAACCTCACCCCCACCCTCACATGCCTTGGTGTCACCCTTCCCTTGACCATTGCCTCTTCTGGACCCCCCCCCCCCCATCTCCAGATGATCCAAGCGAAGGCACGCTCCCAACTCCACCTCCTCAAGCTCCTTTCTGGCCGCACATGGGGTCTGGACCCCTCCACCGTCCTCCACACCTATAAATTCCTCATCCGCCGTATCCTCTGCTATGCCCATACCGCCTGGATCGCCGCCCCTCCTACCTATCCCTTCAAATCCTGGAATGCCATGCGCTCCGCCTCGCCTATCGCATCCACCTCCCCTCCCCCATGTGGATCCTGTATGACTTAATTCCGTTCCCACACCTCCTCCTTTTCCTCGAATGGATACAGATCCTTTACACCTCCCGCAAACTTGATCCCCCTCACCCGCTTATCACTCCCATCCTTTCCCAGTCCCATCTGCTGCCGCACCTGTACTTCCACATCCCACCCGCTCTCCATCTCTCCACACTCCACAGCCCAAGGTGGATTCCGTCAACTCCCCCTCCCTGATGATGCCCTCCTCCCCTCCATCTACTCCTCCTATCAACTTCGATCCTCCCCTTCCTCTCCCTGTGTTTTTCCTCCAGGGCACCCTCTCTCCATTCTCTCCCTCCTCTCTCCCTCCTCTCTTCCTCCCTCCCTCCCCTCCCCCCAGGCTTCCACAACCCCCTCTACCCTTTCCCCTCCCCTCCCTTCTCCTCTCCCACTGGCATCAACACCCTCTTCCCCTCTCCCTCCTATCCACACCACTTCCCTTTGGAAGGTCCATGGCTTTGTGCATGAACAGTGCATCTTCGTCTGCCAGAGATCATTGCCACTGCTCGTGTGTCTCTTCACATCAGTGCTTCAGTGTTTCTCCATTTGTGCTCCTCTGTTCACGTGTGTAAATTCGTTCTGTTGTGTTTAGTGATGAACGTTTTTTATTCAAACAGTGCGCCCGTGAACGGCTTCATTTATTTTACTATGTCTAACTCCAGTTTTTGTCCACCATGATTGTTTCTTTCTCTGTCTTTCTGCTTCCTATATGTGTTCACTGTGGCAAAGAGCGGCACACCTAGGCCGCTGCCAGCCTACCTTTATTGTAAAGGTATTAAAATAACAATAAAGAAAAAAATATATCTTCAGTACGTCCCCTCCCTCCATCGGCTCCCACTTTTTTCTTTTCCCCTCCTCCCCCCCTTTTCCCCTCATAGGTGCTAGTCCTCACCCCCCCCTCCCTCCATTTGTCATCGTGTCACCTGTGTAGTAGTGTTATAAGTGAGTGTTCACTGTTGTGCGTCCCCTGTCAGAGTTGAGAACAGCCACCATACTGTCGCTGGTTTTTTTTTAATTTCGTGCAAACAGAAACCAGACTGTCGCTGTGTTTTTTAATTGTGCCTGTCTACTTCTTGTGTGTCTTCATCCGCAACGTCATCGCAGTGCTTTTATATTTTAAATTCCACAACTTACCGCCATTTTACAGTTTTTTTACAATGTCACTGTTTTATCGCATGTTTTTCTTGTTTGTTTTTATTCTCATTATGTTTTTTAACTTTTCTGTAGGCTATAGAGCAGCATATTACACTGCTGCTAGCCGAACCTCCCTCCCCCCCCCCCCACCCGCCGTTCTGGAGCGGGGAAATGAAATCCCATAAAAGAAAGAAAAAAACACATACATCTTCAGCTGGCTCAGTCAAACCATTTTGGAGACTATTGCTGTCTCTTCTTTCTTTGAAAGCGAGAAACTGCCTACTTCATACTCTTTATTTGAATAAGTATAACGAAAAGTACTGAACGAGAAGCTTTCTCAATGGTAAACAAATGTGCTAGTTGTGTGACATATGTTCTATGTGATATCACTCGTCCTTTTTGAATGTAAACTATATGAAAACCAGCAAATCGAATTTATTCAACAGTTAATAAGATGTCTTCCACCATTACGAACTTTATACGACTCAACTGCATTAAAGTAATATAGGTCTCCAAAAACAACTATCTTGAAGTTTTCTTTTATCATTTGCAGACGACTGCGACTAAGCCACATTTTAATTATTTTTAATGTGGGTCAGTCTTTTCTATGTCTTTTATTTGAAGCGTTAGGTTGTTTCACTAGCTAACCAACGTGTATTGAATATTTACTTGAATTTATGTAGTTCAAGGTTTATTTGGAAATTATTGACAATGACAGTTTACTCCCGAGAGAACGCTATTACATCTACTTAACGTGGAGTATTATAGAACATACTTATATTAAATTAATAAGAAAAGCCCGAAAAACCGTCAGAAACGAAAACTCGTCGCTACTGATACAGTTTGTGCTAACCAAATGATGAAAAACGTTATATTGGTGGTATAGAATTGTCGTATTTGATGGCTTTTGCATTATATTTTGCGGGTTGTAAAAGTATGCCATTTCAGAGCAATGACGCATTAAAGATTTTTTAAAAATACGTTGATTTGCGAAGGGTTTGTTAAATACGTACGGTTGAAGCCTTTAATGGATCTAAGAAGACAGCTGTCACAAATTGCACCTGTTCACCATTGTCTGTAATAGTTAATACAGGTATGAAGATTGTCTCTCCTATATTAGATTTATTCTATGATTTTTGTTTAAGAGCTGCAAACATTAACATTTTATTATATGCCTGTAAAGGATGGCTCGTTTCGTTTGAATGTGCCCATTGAGAATTGCTAGTCTGTTGCAGAGGTATGCATTATTGTGTACGATGTGTCCAGTTCAAAATTCCCAGCCACTTTGTCCAATGGAAGACTGGAAACAAGCCTAACATATTTTATACATTGTTGCTTTTCTATGGGTTTTGTTCGATGCTTTATGGGTTGTATATTGAATTCTGTTGCACCTTAGGCCTATTGGTCGTGATCAAAGGATCCATAATCTCTATGTCCTGAAAGCAGTTTTTGTCTCATCTGAGAGCCCATTAGTTTGCATATAAACCTAAATGTACCTGAAATAATTGGAAGTTAAAATTATCCTGATCATGTGATAAATTCCAGGTTCTCTGCAAGCTGTAGTTGTTGTAGTCTTCAGTGCAAATGGTGGTGGTGATGCAACTCTCCATGCTACTCTTTCCTGGTCAAGCCTCTTCATCTCTGAATAACTGCTACAGCCTACATCCTTCTGAATCTGTTTACTGCATTCATCTCTTGGTCTCCCCCTGTGATGTCCTCCACCCTCCTCCCCAAATTTCCCTCCAATACAAAATGGTGATCCCTTGATGTCTCAGAATATCGCCTTTCAATCGATCCCTTCGTCTAGTCAAGTTCTTTCCTCCCCAGCTCTGTTCAGTACCTTGTTATTAGTTATGCGATCTATCCATCTAATCTTCAGTATTCTTCTCAGCACCACATTTCAAAAGCTTCTATTCTCTTCTTGTCGAAACTGTTCAGTGTCCTTGTTTCACTTCTATACATGGCTACACTCCATTCAGTCTACTACACTCCATTATCCTTGTTTTGATTTTGTCAACATTTTTATCTTATATCCTCCTTTCAAGACACTATCCATTCTATTCAGCTGCTCTTCCAAGACCTTTGCTCTCTCTCACAGAACTGCAGTGTCATCAGCAAATCTAAGAGTTTGTATTTTTTCTCACTGAACTTTAATTCCTACTCTAATTTTTTCTTTGGTTTCCTTTATGGTTTGCTCACTTTACAGACTAAGTAATATCAGGGAAAGGCTACAACCTTGACTCACCATGCCCCTCAACTCTTATAACTGCCATCTGGTTTCTGTTTATCCCTGTATTTTACCCCTGCTACCTTCAGAATTTCAACACTGTCAAAAGCATTCTCAGTGTACATTTGTGTTTCCTTAACTTATCTCCTAAAATAAGTTGTATGGTCATTATTGCCTCATGTATTCCTACATTTCTCTGAAATGCAAACTGATCTTCCCCAATGCTGGCCTCAATGAGTTCTACCATTCTTCTGTAAAGAGTAGTGTTAGTATTTTACCATCATGACTTATTAAACTGATAGTTCAGCAATCGTACTTCAAGAAGAATGTAATAATTCCAGCTACAAAGAAAGCAGGTCCTGACATTATTACATTATTCTTTAAGTCTATTTTGCGTGTCTAATAAATCTTGCACACCAGATGGAATAGTTTTATCATTACTGACTCTTCAAAGGTTATTAATAGTTCTTACTGAATGTTATCTACTCCAGGGGCCCTGTTGCGACTTAGCTCTTTTAGTGCTCCAAAGTCTTCTTGCAGTGTCACATATGAGACTTTAGTTTATTGAGAATGTAGTAAGTATTTCGTATGATATCCGTTGCTGCCTCTACTGTGAAAGTTGAAAATAAGTTCTTTTTGCTAAGATACGAAAACTGGCTAAGCTCATATCATCCAATTCTATAACTGAAGTGACATTATTCTTATGGAGTTTTTCTGTGTTTTTCGAGGTGCCAGACTACAAATTTAAAAGCATGGAAATGAATCCCCCCCCAGTTACTCCTAGGAATTTTTTCTGTCACATATAATTTCTTTCACTTTTGCAAGGACTTGCTTATGTGAGAAACTTTTAACTGCTCTGAAGTTCGAAATCCTTGTTAAACTCTAGATTCCCCCATAAGTGATCGAGTAAGTCACTTAAAAGTGTCTGATGCTGCTGTGACGTAAGAGCATATGATCATCAGTAACACAATTGTAAGTAAAGAACTATGGTCTTCAAACAAACCTTTATGCTGAGGACACTTTTATTTACATAATTTTTTACGTCTGTGGCGCTAATGAAATCGACACCAACATCGATATGCATTCATCTTTGGACTCTAAGCATTATCTTTGGTTGTCCCGCCATGTTCAGTTCAGTTCTACGTGATCCTTGTATGTGTTAAGGTTAATAAACGACCTATTGCTAAATGGGTGTGATTATTGGTGCAACCAACCCGGTAATCCTCCTCACTGGTGACCCCGAGTTGTAATGTCTTCTGTTTTCGCCGTTTTGCTCTGTCCGCGACTTCTGCGTCGGTTATTTTCACGTGTATTACATCAACACAGCATTCGAACAATGACTTCGGCCCAGCGCCTAACACCAGATTTTGTGATCAACATGCATCATGTTGTGGGCGATGTACACCTGCCACGACTGCAACACGATGCCTCTCATCGATGATTCCGCCGATTTCGCCGCATGTTTGCGAGCCTGCAACAATAAGTGAGGTTAGGAGTGCGCATGATTCCGGCTATCAAACGCCTTTTTTCCCGCCACATGTGCCGTCCCTCAAAGACTGTGCAGTTACCTCTTACGGATCTCCGTCCAGTGCGGGACCAATGCCGATTTCTGCAAATGCTTCGTCGGACGACCTACTACTGCCACGACAACAATTTACCACACCGCAATCCATGCAGTACCACGCAAATACCTGCCTCGTGGCCGGAACTGCTTCGTTCACAGGTGTACCTCCTCAGCATCCGACCACTCCCGCGGCTGCTTCGGTTCAGCATCAGCACATGCCTTCCTACTTCAATACCTCAGCCTGCAACAGGAAGAATAACTTGTCATCTGTGCCTGACCTCCACCTCCATCCCACTGCTGTGCCTCAGTGTTTTGTGCCACGACATTCACCTTATCTGCACACTGTTTTGAGTGGAGTGACTATGAACAGTGAACATTCACACATTCTGTCTCACGCTCGACATCATTTCCCACACTGTGCTTCTGGACAGCCAGCACCTCTGCAGCCTCCCTGCAACACAGGTGGCCCCAGCTCTGATCATACGTCGAGCTTTCCGCAGACTAACACGCGTTCTCAAACTTTGAAATTTTTCTCACCTGTCACCCCCGCACTGGCTACAGTCGAGGTTCTGCTACTGTTCTCAGCTCATCTCGGTGCCTCGTCTGCGTCGGTCTTCCGTGACGCGTCAATCCGAACACACCCGCAATGTGTTGAGCTTCCGCAACCGCAATCGACACATTACGGTGTCTCACCCGTGTCGGCCTTCCGCGTCGCGACGGATCGCGCCCAACCACAACGTGTCACCTTCACGCTGCCACCCGAACAGCCGTAGTTGCCACATCCCCTGGAGGCACACTCTCCTGGAATACTACAGCAACAACAGCTCGATTCAGGTAGTGAACTCAACTCAACCTGTTCTTCTGAACATTCTACAACGCATACCGACGTTGCTGCCATTTAATCCCGACAGAGCAACAACCTGGTTCAAAATTGTGGACGAAGTGTTCGAGTATTACAAACTCGACGAGTCAACCAGGTTTCTGTGCCTCATCACCCACCTGCACGACCAGGAGGACTTGATTGCTGACCTGGTCGACGCCCTGGACTCATCTACCCGGTACACTCTAGCCAAAAAGACAGTTCTACGTCAGCTTGCGTGCTCAACTGAGGCAGCAATACGGCAAGTGCTCCACATCGAGCAGCTAGGCAATGACAAACATTACTAGTTCTGGAGACGGCTACGTGCTCTGGTCAGCGTCGATCTATTCTCTGACACAGCGCTCCTAGCCATCTGGTCAGATAAACTATCTCCTCATATCCGCATTGCTCTGGCTCAAAGGTCTGCTGAACCTGTAGAGGATAGAATGACAATTGCTGACAAGCTACACGATGCATCACTGCTCTATTTCACCAGCCACTGCCTACCTGACAAGTCTCAGGTTCAGGCTCATCGCCCTGCGGCCGGACGCGGCTGGGGCCGTACTGTGCCTACCATTCTGCTCGTTCCGGGAAGCAGTAAACAAGCAACTGGGACGTCACTGGCTCCACCCAAGGTCACGCCCCCTCCTGTCTGACAAACGCAACCGAGACCTGGCAACGCTTCATCAACGAAGTACTATTCGACCTAAAATTCTGCTTTGCATATCTTGATGACATTCTTCTGTTCAGCTTCTCCGTCGATGACAACATTTGACATGTGGAAACTGCTATGAGCACTCTCGCGGCAGCAGGCATCGAGACCAACCAGGACAAATTGCAGCTACATCAACCCACTGTCACTTTTCTTGGTTTTCGGGTCTCTGCCGACAGGATTTCACTGCTCCCTGAGAAAGTACAAACAATACTAAACCTACCCAGACCTGCGTCATTCAAAGAGCTCCAGCACTGTCTGGGGACAGTTAATTATTATCGCCGTCATCTACCTTGGGCTGCGGAGATTCAGGCTCCATTGTCGGACGCCATGGCGGGCACCAACCATTCGTATCTCAGCCCGTTCCATAGACCCCTGCTGTGACTGACTCTTTCACTGCTCTCAAAAATGTTCTTGCCAAGGCCTGCACCATCGCGCATTCTCATCCCAATGCGCAGCTTTTCATCATCACAGACGCGAGCGATACTGTCATCGGCGCTGTCATTAGTCAGACAATCGACGGTCAAACTTCGCCTCTGCAATTCTTCTCACGCAAGCTCACCAATGCACAACGGAAATATTCCGCGTTTGACAGGGAGTTGCTCGCGGTCTACGAAGCGATTAAGCATTTTAAGACTGATGTTGAGGGACGTCCTTTTTATGTTTTAACGGACCACAAACCCCTGGCTGCGGCCATTACAAACCCGCCAGCTGACCCGCCTCCTCACCGCTTCAGATACATGGACTTCATATCTCAGTTCACCACCGATGTCAGACACATAAAGGGTGCTGACAATATAGTTGCTGACTTCCTTTCACGAGTCAACGCTGTCCATTCGCTGTTAGACCTCTCTGAACTGCCTAACCTCCAACTCGCTGTCGAGGAAACACAAAACCTGATTTCAGACTCTACTTCTTCACTACGCTTCATCCGCACCACCTTCCCTGGCATTTCTGGTGAGATCTGGTGCGACGACAGAATGGGCACGTTACGCCGCCTCTTTCCAACCATGCTCCCTCGAGCTGTCTTCAACGCATTGTATAATTTAGCCCACCCCAGTGTTCGTGCGTCCGCCCACCTGTCTGGAGAAATGTCAACAAGGACTGCCAGCATTGGGCACGCTCCTGGGTCGCGTGCCAACGCTGCAAAGTACACAAGCACACTTCACCCCCCCCCCCCCAGCGCCTTTTCAATCCCTCCTGGGCGTTTCCAGCATATTCATATTGACATTGTCGGCCCTCTCTCCCCCTCTAACGGCTTTCGTTGTGTTCTCTCATCTATCGACCGAACAACTCACTAGGTCGAGGCTGTCCCCCACCCCAATATTATGGCAGAAACTGTTGATCGAGATTTCGTCGAGTCATGGGTATCGTGTTTCGGATGTCCACCTATTATCACGACTGACCAGGGCTGACATTTTGAGTCGGCCCTGTTCAACGGGATTTTTAACATTTGCGGCATCCGGCGCATCCGTATCACAGCATATCACTTGCAAAGTAACGTGCTTGTCGAGCGCTGGCACCGCACTTTCAAGGTGGCTCTTCGATGCCACGACTGTCTATGGATGGAGGCCCTTCCCCTTGTGCTACTCGGCATTCATGCAATTTAGAAGGAAGGTCTCAAAGGGTCGATAGCCAAGTTCATATACGGCCAGAACATTGTTCTTGCTGGCGAACTTGTGAGCCCTTCCGCTTCTCTCCCTCAGTCTGACTTACCTTCCTTCGTGGACCGCGTCAGACGCCACTTCATCAACCTCCATATCCCTCCGCTCGCCAGCCATTCCCGCGCTAAGGTTCACGTTCCGAAATCTCTGGACAATTGCTAGTACATCATGCTCTGAGATGACACTGTCCATACACCCCTCCAACCTCCATATACCAGTCCATGCCGAGTTCTCCGGCGCTCAACCAACACCTATGACATCCAGATGAAAGATTCAGCTGTTACAGTCTCTCTCAACAGACGTAAGCCTGCTCATGTCAAGCCTTGTTCTACCCCCCTTCAGGCCACGACCACGTCACTCACTGTCGTGGCTCACGACGCTCCGACCACTCCCTCCACGTCGAACTTACAAGCTCGGTCGAGTGACTTCCAGCTCCAATCGTCGAGCTCTCCTCCGACCTCGCCCTCTACTCTGGTCTCACGCATTCCGTCGAGTGACCACATGCTCCTCACGTCGAGCTTACCTACGATCACGCCCACGCCGCCTGGCCCTTCGCCGGTCCCTTTGACCTCTCCATCATCGCCTGCCTCGCCCTGTCGAGGTTTCTCACGCCCCCGTCTTGAATGTGCCCTCGCTCGAGGTGTTTGTGCCTGTCCCCCCGGACATAATCCACGACATCTCAATAATACTGCACGATTATACACTGTTCGTCGTGTGTTTCTCTTCATCCGGTGCTCATGACACAACTTCCGCCATTCCCTGCCACCTGGTGAAATGTGTTCCCCTCCCACCTGATGTCGACCTGGACATGCTTCGTGTGTTCGCCACGCCCAATGGAGACATCGTCGTCATAGCTCCGATTCACCCGCAAACCGCCGGCCTACCTGTTGCCGCAGTACCAGCACGCCCAGTACGATGCTCGGTTCGCTTCAACGACTTCCAGGTTTGGTGGCCGAACCTTCCTTCAAGACATCTACCCACACAGCTCCTCGACGACGCTGTCGAGCTGACCGTGGTCCGGCTCCTGCGGACCACCCCTGCTGACGCCATAGTCACCCCCCCACCCCCCGGCCTCTGAAGAGTACTCCATACAGCAGGTGCTATGTGGCGCCAATGAAATCGACACCAACTTCGATATGCAAGGTTGAGGCCTGGTGGGTAACAGGAAGAGAGGATATACTCAAGGGCAAGTTCCCATCTCCAGAGTTCTGACAGGTTGGTGTTAGTGGGAAGTATCCAGATAACCCGGACGGTGTAACACTGTGCCAAGATGTGCTGGCCATGCACCAAGGCATGTTTAGCCACAGGGTGATCCTCATTACCAACAAACACTGTCTGCCTATGTCCGTTCACGCGAATGGACAGTTTGTTGCTGGTCATTCCCACATAGAAAGATTCAAAGTGTAGGCAGGTCAGTTGGTAAATCACATGCGTGCTTTCACATGTGGCTCTGCCTTTGATTGTGTACACCTTCCGGTTTACAGGACTGGAGTAGGTGGTGGTGGGAGGGTGCATGGGACAGGTTTTACACTGGGGGCAGTTACAAGGGTAGGAGCCAGAGGGTAGGGAAGGTGGTTTGGGGATTTCATAGGGATGAACCAAGAGGTTACAAAGGTTAGGTGGATGGCGGAAAGACTTTCTTGGTGGAGTGGGGAGAATTTCATGAAGGATAGATCTCATTTCAGGGCAGGATTTGAGGAAGTCGTATCCCTGCTGGAGAGCCACATTCAGAGTCTGATCCAGTCCCAGAAAGTATCCTGTCACAAGTGGGGCACTTTTGGGGTTCTTCTGTGGGAGGTTCTGGGTTTGAGAGGATGAGGAAGTGGCTCTGGTAAGTTGCTTCTGTACCAGGTCGGTAGCGTAGTTGCGGGTTGCGAAAGCTGTTTTCAGGTTGTTGGTGTAATGGTTCAGGGACTCCGGATTGGAGCAAATTCGTTTGCCACGAAGACCTGGGCTGTAGGGAAGGGACCGTTTGATGTGGAATGGGTGGCAGCTGTCATAATGGAGGTACTGTTGCTTGTTGGTGGGTTTGATTTGGACGGATGTGTGAAATTGGCCATTGGACAGATGGAGGTCAACATCAAGGAAAGTGGCATGGGATTTGGAGTAGGACCAGGTGAATCTGATGGAACCAAAGGAGTTGAGGTTGGAGAGGAAATTCTGGAGTTCTTCTTCACTGTGAGTCCAGATCATGAAGATGTCATCAATAAATCTGTACCAAACTTTGGGTTGGCTGGCGTGGGTAACCAAGAAGGCTTCCTCTAAGCGACCCATAAATAGGTTGGCGTATGAGGGGGCCATCCTGGTACCCATGGCTGTTCCCTTTAATTGTTGGTATGTCTGGCCTTCGAAAGTGAAGAAGTTGTGAGTCAGGATGAAGCTGGCTAAGGTAATGAGGAAAGAGGTTTTAGGTAGGGTGGCAGGTGATTGGCGTGAAAGAAAGTGCTCCATCACAGCAAGGCCCTGGACGTGCGGAATATTTGTGTATAAGGAAGTGGCATCAATGGTTACAAGGATGGTTTCTGGGGGTAACACATTGGGTAAGGATCCCAGGCGTTCGAGAAAGTGGTTGGTGTCTTTGATGAAGGATGGGAGACTGCATGTAATGGGTTGAAGGTGTTGATCTACATAGGCAGAGATACGTTCTGTGGGGGCTTGGTAACCAGCTACAATTGGGCGGCCGGGATGATTGGGTTTGTGAATTTTAGGAAGACGGTAGAAAGTTGGGGTGCGGGGTCTCGGTGGGGTCAGGAGGTTGATGGAGTCAGCTGAAAGGTTTTGTAGGGGGCCTAAGGTTCTGAGGATTCCTTGAAGCTCCGCATGGACTTCAGAAATGGGATTACCTTGGCAAACTTTGTATGTAGTGTTGTCTGAAAGCTGACGCAGTCCCTCAGCCACATACTCCCGACGATCAAGTACAATGGTCATGGAACCCTTGTCCGCCGGAAGAATGACGATGGATCGGCCAGCCTTCAGATCACAGATAGCCTGTGCTTCAGCAGTGTTGATGTTGGGAGTAGGATTAAGGTTTTTTAAGAAGGATTCCTGTTACCCACCAGGCCTCAACCTCGGCTAATTTCAAGTTGTCGCCGCTCATACCTCACCTGTCATTCAACAACATCTTTGCCTCTGTACTTCCGCCTCGACTGACATCTCTGCCCAAACTCTTTGCCTTTACAAATGTCTGCTTGTGTCTGTATATGTGCGGATGGATATGTGTGTGTTTGCGAGTGTATACCTGTCCTTTTTTCCCCCTAAGGTAAGTCTTTCCGCTTCCGGGATTGGAATGACTCCTTACCCTCTCCCTTAAAATCCACATCCTTTCGTCTTTTCCTCTCCTTCCCTCTTTCCTGATGAAGCAACCGATGGTTGCGAAAGCTTGAATTTTGTGTGTGTGTTTGTGTGTCTATCAACATGCCAACGGTTTCATTTGGTAAGTTACATCATCTTTGTTTTTAGATATATATATATATATATATATATATATATATATATATATAATAAAGTTTGATATACGAAATAATGGAGATATTTGAGGTATTTTTTCAAGAGCAAATTGAAGAGGATTCCTAATCTGTTTCCAGAGAATGCTGCTTCAGTGTAAACTATTATATGCAGATATCAGGATGTTATGAAAATGATCCAGTACATTTAGATACTGTTCTTGATTCTGTGGAAAGCAGTGAAACTCCGGTGAGCACATACAGGTATACTGACATGGTTCACTCACTGCTGTGCACACCATGTCTACTAAAATAAAAAAAATGGGTACTGTCTTTGAGAAAGAGCTTTTGGAACCAGAAGAAATAAGACAGAAAAATCTGGAAACAGAACAAATGCTAAAATGTCGAATACTTCCTTTTGTTGCTGTCTGCATGAGGCAGCTGTTTCGTTTAAAAGTGGGAGACAGATGAGAAGATAAATATTTTTAAAATATGACAGACAAAATCTGACATTGATAGAGTAAATTTTTTAATATACAAGGAGTCACTTTTTTATTTATTAAAACTAAATGGACTGATTGCTGTTCAAGTTTCACCTTACAAATTCTCTGATAAAATTGATTACTTTAAAAATTGATCTCATGTTACAAACTTCTGACCATCACTTGATCTTTCTGATCAAATTTGAACCTTAACACGACTGCCGTGTGGTCATTGTTGGTCATAGCAAACAGCTCCATTGGGCCGTCAGTGGTCTCATGGCAGATAACTGGGCTATTATGTAATGGGGAAAATATATGGGGCTCCTGCAGGGAAAATTTGTGTTTTTTTTTTTTTAAACAGCTTGAATCAGTTTTGGTAAAAGTATTTTCAAAGGCTAAGCAGTTAGTTATTATGGGGACTTAAATGTAAACTTTCTTATAGATAACACCAGCAGAAGAGAAGGGAATATTTGTTACAAACCTTTAATTTAACTTCCATAGTTGAATTTCCTACGTGAGTGACAAATACCAATGTATACCTTATTGATGTCATCTTTACTGATTACTAGCATATATCTTATTGACAACATCTTTATTGATAGCTTTAGTAGAAGTAGTAGTACTGTAAGTTAGATTATAAATGATCTGGCTGACCATAAGGGGCAGTTGCTTAAAAGACATACGTTTTAGCTTTAATTTAAACCAGTCTTTAGGTCTCTTACAACAATAAATGTGGACACATTACAAAATTTCAATCAGCTCTTGCAACAGACTTACTGGAGCCCAGTATATATAGAAAGAAATGTTAATATTAGATCTAACCTATTAATAGATGAATTCATGTCCCTTTTTGAAGCAGTATTTCACAAGAAAACTGTGAAAGCTAATCCCCAGCCTCCAAAATGAAACCATGGATTACAAAATGCATAAAAATTTCATGTAAAACAAAGAAACAGTTACATATATCACAAAGAAGTTCTGACAAGCCTGCAATAAAAGAATGCTATAGATTATATTGTAAAATCCTAAAAAGAATTATGAAGTGTTCTAAAACTTTACATATTAAATATGAAATAGACAACTCAAATGACCAAGTCAAAACGATCTGGAATGTCATCAAAAGGGATCGGAGGAACAAAGATTTAGTATATCCAGCATAGAAATAACATGTTGTAATTTAATTAAAGAAATGGACACAGCTGCAAGTGTCCTTAATGAGCACTTTCTAACAGCTACTGAGAAAACTGCCTGTAAAGGGTGAGTCAAGGAGGCATTGGACCTTCTGATAGGATCTATACTGTGCAAAATAAATGAAATGCACATAGCTTGTTATGGTCTGTGAGATGAAAAGGATCATCATAAAATGAAAAATAAAAATTCATCTGACTTCGATAATATTTCCATTAAAGTACTTAAACATTGCCATAATGCTATTTGTGTAATACTTTGCCATATATTTAATGAATCTCTTCAACAGGAGAAAATGAAGTATTAGACTAGATTAGATTATATTTACTTTCATTCCATTTGATCAGTAGTGAGGAAACCCTCCAGGATGCAGAACATGTCAGAGATACAATAATACATTACTAATATTTACAACTGAAACAAATAAGCTAATGTACCATCCACAGGTCCCAGGTGGAATAATCCTCATTTTTTAATGAACACTATATGAAAGAATCGTTTTACAAACACTATTGCACTGAATTTAAAAAAAAATGTTTATTTTTTATTTTTAATGTAATAAAGCTAGATTGTGTTTACACACACACACACACACACACACTTATTTACAATGAACACATTACTGCAGTGAAATTGTGCAGAAGTTATATTGTACTTTTATATATATATTCACAAGTCAGTTGGTTCTACTGAGAAATTCATCAATGGAGTAGAAGGAGTTGGCCACCAATAAATTCTTCGGGCTTCTCTTAAACTGAATTTCATTGGTTGTTACGTTTTTATGGCTCCTGGCAAGTTATTCAAAATGTGTGTTCCTGAATAATGCACACCTTTTTGTACAAGAGTAAGTGACTTTAAATCCTTGTGAAGATTATTCTTATTTGTAGTATTGATTCCATGAATTGAGCTGTTGGTTTGAAAAAGTGATATATTTATAATGACAAATTTCACTAAGGAATAAATATATTGGGAAGAAGTAGTTAGTATCCCTAGTTCCCCAAACAGGCTTCTGCAGGATGTACTTGAGTTCACACCACATATAACTCTTACTGTACGTTTTTGTGCCTGGAAAGCTTAAGCTTGGCTCAATGAATTATCCCAAAAAATAATCCCATATGACATTATGGAATGAAAGTAAGCATAGAATGCCAGCTTTTTCATTTTTGCCCCTATGTATGACACAATTCGCATTGCAAATAGAGATTTGTTAAGACGCTTCAGCAGTTGAATTTATTATCCAGTTGAATTTATTATCAAGCTGTAATCCCAAGAATTTAACACTGTCCACTTCTTCTATCTGTATGTTAGGCATATACTTGTGGGACACCCGTTACAAGTTCTGAACTGCATGTAGCGGGTTTTTTCAAAGTTTAGTGACAAAGAATTGGCTAGGAACCAGTGATTAATGTCCACAAATATTTTATTAGCAGATCTTTCTAAGACTACACTTGATTTGCTATTTATTGCTATGTTTGTACCATCGGCAAACAAAACGAACTTGGCATCTGGTAATGTTACTGATGAAAGGTCATTGATATACACAAAGAAAAGTAAGGGCCCTAAAATGGAACCTTATGGGACCCCACATGTAATTAGTTCCCAGTAGACATGTTTATTTCCTAATAACACCCTTTGTTTCCTGCCAGAGATATAAAATTTGAACCATTTTACGGCATTTACTGTTACACAATAATATTCTAATTTACTTAAAAAGATATTGCGATTTACACAGTCAAATGCCTTTGACAGATCACAAAATATACCAGTTGCCTGCAATTTTTTGTCTAATCAATTCAGCACATTTTCACTGTAAGCGTAGATAGCCTTCTCAATATCAGAACCCTTTAGAAATACGAATTGTGACTTTGACAGTATGTTATCTGAAATAAGATGGTTATAAAGCCGATTGTAGATTACTCTTTCTAAAATTTTTGAGAATGCTGGCAAAAGTGAAATTGGGTGGAAATTTGATGCTATTTCTTTACCTCCCTTCTTAAACAGTGGCTTAACTTCAGCATATTTCAACCATTCAGGAAATATTCCACTGATAAACGACTGGTTACACAGATAGCTTAATATGTGACTTAACTCAGAATCACATTCTGTAATTAATTGCGTTGATATTTCATCATACCCACTAGATGTTTTTGATTTTAAAGATTTTATGATGGACATTATTTCTGCTGGAGTAGTGAGGGTCAAATTCATATTATGGAAGTTACTTGAAATGTCTGGTCTGAGGTATTCCATAGCACCATCAACAGAAGCTGACAATCCCATCTTTTCAGTACCAGTTATAAAATGTTTGTTAAAAAGTTCTGTAACACTATACACATCTGTCACCAATGTATCATTTACTCTTAATACTATTTGTCCCTCTTCATCTCTTGTTCTACCAGTCTCCTCCTTCACTATATCCCATATTGTCTTTATTTTGTTAACTGATATGACTATCTTTTTCTTTTAATATATTTGCTTTGATGTCCGTATTACAGTCTTTAATATTTTGCAGTATTTCTTGTAATGTGCTATAGCATCAACATCAGAACTGTTTCGGATTGACAGATACAGCTTTCTTTTTGTTTTACAAGATACCCATATTACTTTAGTAATCCATGGCTTCTTTGTAGACTTTGCTCTAACCTTGGTTAGTTTTGGGGGGAAAACAGTGTTCAAATAAGGTAAGCACTTTATTAGCAAAAGTGTTATATTTTTCATTCATGCCATGAGCACTGTAAACATCAGTCCAGTGAATGTCTCTGAGGAGTGTTCTAAAATAATCAATTTTTGGCTTATTGATTACCCTCTTGAGCTCAGATTTAACAGATTTTATATCTTGTTCAGTATTAACATTTAGCAAAAGGAACTGCATGTCATAGTCTGAGAGGCCATTAACTATCGGTTTTGTAATATTTTGTTCATTGAACTTTTCTATAAAGATATTATCAATGGATGTTTGTGAGCAATTGTTTACCCTAGTGGGAAACTTTACAGTGGGAATTAAGTTGAATGATAGTGTTACTAACTCAAATAAGTTCTTACTGGGAGAGTCTTTAAGGAAATCTACATTGAAATCACCAGCAACCACTATTTCTTTGTTTTTGGTTGTTAAATTGGCCAGCAAAGCTTCAAGGTGGTTTATGAACAGACTAAAGTTACCTGCAAGTGCACGATATACATTTAATATTATGAAGGATTTTTTAATGAAATTCTACTTCTGTTGCACATGCTTCCATATGCTGTTCTAAGCAAAATTTATGAATGTCTATGTTCTTAAATTTATGACAGTTCCTGATGAATGTGGCTACTCCTCCCTTCTCCATTTCTGCTCTACAAAAGTGAGACGCTAACCTAAACCCTGTAACACTTAAAAGTTCTGTACCAGTGGTCACATAATGTTCAGAGAGGCAGATTATGTCAGCTGAGTTTGAAGACTCTAATTCGTCTATGCAGATAATTAATTCATTAATTTTATTTCTTAGTCCTCGAATATTTTGATGCAATAAAGATAGATGACATATCACAATTACTGAGTTAAAATTGGGTAGAGTTGAAATATCTGCTGACTGTAGAAAATTCTTAACCAATAGCTGTTTATGCTGATGTAATAAGCTGGTTTCTTTCTGTCCTCCCTACCCTAAAAAAGGGTCTTTTCTGAACCCTATAACCACTGGTATTTTATCACTCATGACAGTGCCTCCCCCTTTAACTTTCCTGCTATTTGCCCAGTCATTTTACCCTTCCCTTTTCTGTTGATGTGAAGGCCATGCCGAGTATAATCCCACCTATTGAGAGAATCAACAGGAACCACACCAATGTGTGACCCTGCAGCCGACATAAGCAGCCGTTCCAACTCCAAATTATCTCTCTTGACAGAAGAGTTCAAATGAGGTCAGTCATGGCGCCCAAGAACAGATACAAACTCATCACTAGTATGCTTTGATCCTGATGCAATCTTTGCCAGGTCACCCATTATACTGTACCCATGATCCCTGTCAATACTATTACCTGCCCCACCCACTATAACCACAGTGTCTTCTTTATATTTGCCAATGTGGAACCACAAGTCATGAAAGGAGGTAAAACTGATGCTTCAAATTATATCCTGGTTTATCTTTTAACATACTTCTCCAAAGTTCTTGAGAAATGAATCCATAAGAGAACTGCGACACACCTGAACATCCACACGGCTCTTAGCCATTCTCAGTTTGGATCCCAAAAAGACCTCTCAACTTATGGTGCTATATTTTCATTAACCAGTAATATTTTAGAAGCACTGATCAATAGATTGCTTGTGTTGATATATGATCCAGTTAACAGAATACTGAGTTACACTTAGGAAGGATCTGTAACATACAGAGGAAGCGAAAACTAGATATATAATACAATAAATACACACTTGAATACAGAAAACCAAAATTATTATATATCTATGATAGAGATTAAAAGTGTTTGTAAAACATTGTAAATTTAGTGGTGGTTTTCGTTTTCTCTTATAAATTCATCGACCATATAAAAGATTTATCTATTAGGTACTCTTTCAGAATTTGTTTGAATTTTGTTAATTGTTTATGCAGACATTTGATATGTGGTGAGAAAGCACTAAACAGCGTAATGCTTGAGCAATAAGCTCCTTTTTGCACCAGATTTAGACTTTTCAATTCAATGTGTAGACTATTTTTGATTGTTGTATTGTGGTCATGATATTCACCATTGTCTTTTTATTGAGAAAAGTTTTTACAGACAAAGTCAACAAGGAAAAAATACACTGTGAGGAGGTTGTAATGATCTCCATCTTTTGAAACAAGTTCCTGTAAGAGTGCTATGATGACCACCACTCATTATTCTGACAGCTTTTTGTTTTGAGCATCGAAAATTATTTTGTGAGTCGTTGATTGGTCCGGGTATATTAGCAAAAGCTATTATTGAATGAAAGTAGGAAAAGTAGGAGGCTTTAACAGTATCTGCTGCGGTCACAGAAGCAATAATTTGCAGTGTATATATTGTTGAGCTAAGTCTTTTATAGAGATGTAGACTAATTACAATTGCTGTCTATGTATGCACCCAGGAATTTTGTGTCCTCAACCTTTTGTATTTGTTGATCTCTACATGTTTGTTAATTTCTTTAAGATTTCTTTGTGGCATGTGCAACCTCATATAATTGGTTTTATCTGCGTTGAGTGAGAGACCATTTGCAGAAAACCATTCTAAAGCTTCAGAGTTCAAGATTATTGTCTGACAATTCATCACTGCAAATTGATGTATCATCTGCAGAATCATCAAAATTAGACTTTGTATGAGAACAAAGAACGAAAATAAGAAATAGCAGTGGCCCCAACGAACATCACAACGTAAGGTACCCACTCCGATGAGGAAGGCTCCCCGGAAGAGCCATTCAGCATTACAGTCTGCCTCCGGTCCTTTAGGTATGATTGATACCGCAAACCAATAGTGCTACCTAGACTATACTATTCTGACTTTTTCAAAAGAATTTGGTGATTTACACAACCGAAGGCTTTCGAGAGATCACAAAAAATACCTACTGGCGACATCTTTTTCTTAATAGATTCCAAAACTTGATTATTAAAGAGAATAATGCTTGTTCAATAAAAAAACAGCATGAAACTCATGTTGACTATTGTTGAGGATATTGTGGAAGTTGAGATGGTTGACGACCAATCTATGCACAAGTTTTTCAAGAATTCTTGGAAAGATAGTTAAAAGGAAAATTGGATAAATAGTTAATGACACTGTTTTTGACACCTTTTTAAGGAAGAAGTATCACTACAGCCAGTTTTAGTCTATCAGGGATAATTCCATCTCGGAAAGATGCAGTGAATATGTGGCATAACACTAGACTTATATAACAATATTTCAATATTTAACTAGAAATATTGTCCACACCAAACATTTTTTTTGTTTTTTAATTACCTGATTATTCTTCCAATATCATTTGATGTAAGTAGAGGTAAGGATATCTGTGGGGTTTTGTTGCAGATAGCTTTTTGAAGAAGAGCCATTGCTTTGTCCACAGGTCCTTTACAGCCTGCCTTCTCTGCTGTTGACAGGAAATGTTTGTGCAACTATTTCCGGTTTCTTTATAATATTGTCATCTCATTTAATTTCTATCTGTGTCCTGTTCCTTGTTTTTCTGACAGTTTCTCTCGTTATTACATTCCAAATTGTTTTTATTTCGTTTTCTGATGTGTCAATTTGAATTTTTATGCACATACTAACGCAAATTCTTTGCAGACGAATTGAAAAACTGATAGAAGCCGACCTCGGGGAAGATCAGTTCGGATTCCGTAGAAATATTGGAACACGTGAGGCAATACTGACCCTACGACTTATCTTAGAAAATAGATTAAAGTAAGGCAAACCTACATTTCTAGCATTTGTAGACTTAGAGAAAGCTTTTGACAATGTTAACTGGAATACTCTATTTCAAATTCTGAAGGTAGCAGGGCTAAAATACAGGGAGCGAAAGGCTATTTACAATTTGTACAGAAACCAGATGGCAGTTGTAAGAGTCGAGGGACACGAAAGGGAAGCAGTGGTTGGGAAGGGAGTGAGACAGGTTTGTAACTTCTCCTCAATGTTATTCAATCTGTATATTGAGCAAGCAGTGAAGGAAACAAAAGAAAAATTCGGAGTAGGTATTAAAATCCATGGAGAAGAAATAAAAACTGTGAGGTTCGCCGACGACATTGTAATTCTGTCAGAGACAGCAAAGGACTTGGAAGAGCAGTTAAACGGAATGGATAGTGCCTTGAAAGGAGGATATAAGATGAACATCAACAAAAGCAAAACGAGGATAATGGAATATAGTCGAATTAAATCGGGTGATGCTGAGGGAACTAGATTAGGAAATGAGACACTTCAAGTAGTAAAGGAGTTTTGCTATTAGAGGAGCAAAATAACTGATGATGGTCGAAGTAGAGAGGATATAAAATGTAGACTGGCAATGGCAAGGAAAGCGTTTCTGAAGAAGAGAAATTTGTTAACATCGGGTTTAGATTTAAGTGTCAGGAAGTCGTTTCTGAAAGTATTTGTATTGAGTGTAGCCATGTATGGAAGTGAAACATGGACGATAAATAGTTTGGACAAGAAGAGAATAGAAGCTTTCGAAATGTGGTGCTACAGAGGAATGCTGAAGATTAGATGGGTAGATCATATAACTAATGAGGAGGTATTGAATAGGATTGGGGAGAAGAGAAATTTGTGGCACAACTTGACTAGAAGAAGGGATCGGTTGGTAGGACATGTTCTGAGGCATCAAGGGATCACCAATTTAGTATTGGAGGGCAGTGTGGAGGGTAAAAACTGTAGAGGAAGACCAGGAGATGAATACGCTAAGCAGATTCAAAAGGATGTAGGTTGCAGCAGTTCCTGGGAGATGAAGAAGCTTGCACAGGATAGAGTAGCATGGAGAGCTGCATCAAACCAGTCTCAGGACTGAAGACCACAACAACAACAATGCACATACTCATTTATAACCCTCGTCAGAATGCTACAGTAAAGTTTGTAGTATCATTACAAGTTTTGAGAGAACTTTTTGTTCTGTGGGATGTTTTTATTCCTGCAGTGAGCCACTTTTATTTGTCAGTGGCTGCATGATTGTTTCTAATTATTTTTGTGGAAAAGCTAGTTCCAAAATCAGACAGAAATTCATTTAAAACATATTACACTTTTTTAGTCACTTCTGTTTCGCTGTGAACTGGACTCCAGTCTATCTCCTGGCGGCTGCAGTTGAAATTTTTAAGGGACTCATCATTTGGTATCCTAAAAGATTTCCAAGAATGGTCAGACCTGTTGCACAGATTGATGTCACGGTCAGAAAGGCCATTAATAACTGGACGTACACTGATATTGTTGATTCTTGACTAATCTACAAATACATTGTCAATCAGTGTTTGACAGTTATTAGTAATCCTAGTCGGCAAATACACTACTGTCATCAGGTTAAAAGATTCTACTAGACTTTCTAAATCAACTTTGCTGTTGCTCTCATTTAGAAAATCGATATGAAAATAACCTACAATTATTAAATTCTAGCACTTTGAATACAGCTGGGACACAAGAGACTCTAGCTGCTACAGGAAAACATTTGGGTTTCCTTGTAGGATCTCTCTAAAGTGCTAACACTACAACTGGCGGTCATGTGTAGTTGGTCCCATCTCTATTTCACATATTTCAAAATCTTGTTCTGTGTACTGACTCCTTATATCTAATGCTCTGTAATAAATTACAACAACACCTTTTTTTACCAGTACAGATCCAGATTGTGTTGCTACACAGTAACCACTCAACTGCAATATTTCAACTTCTCTCATATGACGTTCACTAAAACATAACATATCAGCATCTTCTATTCCTTGTGGATCCCCTAAGAGAACATACCAGCATCTTTTATTCCTTGTGGATCCTCTAAGAAAACGTAAATTTCATTTGCTCTCCTCTTGTATTTTGGTGAAAAACTGTCGTTGTTACATTTTCTGAAATGGCATACTTTCGCCTAAAAAGTATCTGAAGGTTTCCAAATAACTATTTCTTCTCCCTTGTTCGTGTTAGTTTCGTCACTGTAGTCGGCATTTACATAGGAATCTGACAAACTGGTGTGGGCGAGTATGAACGTTATAGTGCTGGTAATGTCAGTATAGCTACGACAAGAGCTACGTACAAGAAAGACAAAACCCAATGTTGGGTCCAAACTGTGAAAGTAGCGCCATTGTGTATGTAATATGTGTGTGTTTTCTGTAATACATTTATCAACAGTGATGATGTGTGTATTTTAATTCAAATACCCACCTACATCCATGTGTCAATACTCACTGCACATGTAAAAGTTATGACAATTTATTTTATAATAAACAGAAAATAACTAGTTTCTGGTTTTAAAATCACCTCTGGCACTTCTGTAGATCACCTATGTAAGATCAATGGAATTGAACTTTCATTCTTCTCTCTTGGGTGGCAGATTTGGTAACCACCTCCTCAAAGAAATGTTCCTTCTTTTTGAATTCTCTCAGTAGACAATCTCAACTGAAATAATTCCAAGATGAGACAGTATCTCTTCTCCAGTAGTATTCTGATAGTAGCTTTTGATTCTCTTCAGCACTGAATGTGACCTTTTTATGAAGACATACTCACAGCAATTGTACGCAATAATGGCACTGATATATTAAATTGCTGAAACTTTTGTTTAGCATTGAATTAGTGTTCAGTAGGTTTTCAAGTTCCCTCGTGGTTTTATTTCAAAACTGTTCAGTACCGTACACTACAGGTAGTTCAACATGTCAGCATTGTGTGTACAAATGAATATGTTTTAGCGAAAAACGAAAAAATTATGGTAAAATTAAAGTGTGTGCGAACTGGAGGACCGAAATTGTGAAGGTAAAAGCGTATTTCTAGCCTTCAGTTAATCATTAGTGCACTGAATAGTGATATCTCTGAACTTCGAACACAAATGAGAAAGCCATTAGGCATAGAAAGTTCCACTTCTATTTCGCTTGAAAATCCAAACCAGTGGACTAGAATACCATATATATATATATATATATATATATATATATATATATATATATATATATATATATATATAAATTAAGTTTGAGCACAACAAGGTCCCCAGAAAGTGAAAACATCGAACAACTGGTGCCTAAAAACAAATTTCAAGCTCTTTCCGTGAGTGAAGACACTGAATCAATACCGGTAAGTGGAAATGAACATCAAAGCCACCATGTTGGCAGGAAGGCAAAACATCGTCTAAATTTAGCATTAGGAAAAACAGTGGCGGAAAGAAGCTGTGCATACCATCTGTTACACGTAACAATGAAATGAATGTGAAAGACACTGTTAACAAAATGTACACCACGTAAATCGTGCAAACCGAAGAAAAATAGAAAAATACATGTTCTTGCAGATAGCCACGGTAAAGGAATCGCCGACATTTTTCGTAGTATCCACCAAAGACTTGACGTAACTGGCACTATCAAACCAGGAGCGCCTTTACCTGAAGTTTTAGTAAACTGTGAAAGCTCCTTACGGTCTGGAAGCAAATGTATTGTTACAGGAGGCGCAAACGACGTCTACTGTAATGAATGTAGGTTGGCAATGATAGTTTTGGAATAAAAACTTCGAAATAACCCACAAATTACCTTTTCTGTTGTTGCTTTTCCATGGAGGCATTAGTTAATAGAAAAACCGTGCATTAATACTGAAATCACGAACACTAATAGGAAAATACGAAAAAATTGTAAATCATTTCACAATGTAATTTTCATACCAGTTGACAGCACTGTGAGAGACCACTTTACAAAACATAGTCTGCACCGAAATAGCAGGGGTAAAGATGCCATTTGTACTGAAATAACGAAAGCTGTTCTGTCAATAAGTAAAATAAACAGTATCCCAATACCCCTGCCAGCAGTGACAAGTACTGAAGATCCAACCATACGTGTGCAAACAACAGATTACTCAACAGGAACACTACCACAAACTAAAGGTGCAGCAACAGTGGAATCTCAAACCTGCAACAGCTGTCCCCCTGCATTCATAAGCAGCAGTGGTGGAAATTGCATCTATTGTTGACCTTCCATCTGTGGCTCAAGACGCTTTACTAGTCTTAAACCCTCCACAATCTGCAGCAGTACAAGACTCTGCTCCAACTAATGTGTCTCCACCATTATCAGCAGTAATAGAAGCAACCAGAAAAAGCACAAGAACCAGGAAATGCACAACTCTATTACCCAGCCTCAGTTCCAGGACGAACTTAAGTAAAAAATCTGCAGATGCACTGTTTATAATCTCTAATTACAATTTACAACAAAACAGTGACATCAGAACACAGAGTTTAGGAAATGACAAACTTTGTATTTTTCATCAGAATATGAAGGATGTAAGAAACAAACTGAACCAGTTGTTTGTCTGCATTAATGACACTGATGCAATAACAATGCCCATGTATTATATTTTACTGAACATGATTTGACAGAAAAGATTGAAATGGTGCAACCATATGAGTACAACCTAGCAGCTTATTATACTGGAAATACAGTGGATAATGGTGAAGTAATAATGTATGATAAAACTAATGTGGTGTACAAGCCTGTAGATGTAAAAAAATTATTGTGTTGATCAACGTCTTGAGGCTTGTTGCATTGAACTCCACATTAATACTTTGCCGGTTTATGTAATTACTGTTTACAGAGCATCCTCACGAAAGCTTAGTATATTCCTCAAGCAAATAAAATCACTTTTGACTCGTCTGTTCTCAAAAAAGCAAAGAAATAATCATGCTTTGCGCTTTTAATGCAAAATTCCTTCCCAGTAATAATAATAGAATAGATATTGGGAATGTAATGAGCTCTTTTAATCTGAGGGCAGTTGTTAACTTTCCCACAAGGGTGACTAAGAACTGCACAAGTCTGATTGACAATACTTTTGTAGACAATAACAGAATTGATAACTTATGTGTAACACAAATCTTGAGTGGCTTTTCTGACCATGATTGGGAATGTTAAAAATGCATGACGTAAGCCTGGCTAACAAGAGCAGTTTTACCAATTTTTATTCTTTCATTTAATCGTGTCAGAAATACACACTATAGCTTACAAGTTATACAAAATGTTCCAAAAGATGGTACTATAAGCATTACAGTTACAAATAAATGCGGTGTGACCAGTATGCAGCAACTTCACATGCTTCCTTGATGGCATTCTGTCACGAGCATGACGTTGGGCATAGGGTGCAGACAAGAAGATGACTCACTTTCTGTTCTTCACCACATTCACATGCTGTGGAGTCACATCCAAATCCCCACTTTTTCAAGTTGGTCTTCGTTCGTCCAACTCCAGAACACAGCCTGTTGAGGGTCTTCCTTATTGACCAGCTTTCTTCGTGACCTGATGGGAGGCTTTCGGTTGGGATCATCAACACTGCAAGGTGGCTGGATCTGGAATGACATGAATTGACTCTGAAGTTGGAAGGTGGTTCAGTGAGGCTTTCAGTTGAATGGAGAAAGCTTTTCCTTGACTTGAGCCTTGGTACTAATGGCTGATACCCATGTAATGCGTGGGTCTTCAGATACAATGCCTTAGACTTTTCCAGTCTGGATGCACATTCACGATGGAGCCATGAGTCTTCTGCAAAAACCACTGCAGAGCAAAATTAGTCAGATGCATGTACACTATATTGCAACCAAAGAGATTGAGAAAGTAATAAGGCAAATGAAATATAATTATTCCACTGATGTGGATAATATATCTGTCAATGTACTGAAGCACTGCTGCAAATTTATTCTTGACGTTCTCTGTCACATATTTAATGAGTCCATAAATGAAGGTATTGTCCCTAATAGACTCAAATATGCAACTGTGAAACAACTGTTCAAAAACGATGTTTCCAACTACTGGCCTATTTCATTGATAACAAGTCTATCTAAAATGCTAGAGAAACTAATATTCAAGAGAATCATGGATCATCTTAATAAAAATAAAATCCTTAATATAAATAAGTTTGGAAACCAAAAGGGTACTTCAGCTGAACATGCCATTTTCTGTTTTGTCAACCAACTCATTGAATCCATAAACAATAAATGTCACTTCTGTGGTCTGTCTTAAGCATTTGACTGTGTAGATCACAAAATTCTACTTATGAAGGCTGAGCACTGTGGATTAAGTGGTAAAGCAAGCATGTGGCTTGAGTCATATCTAGACGACAGAAGGCAGAAGGTAGTATTCAACAATTCTGCAATGACACCTGTCTGCTCTTACTCGGGCACAGTAAAATATGGAGTGCCGCAGGGCCATTTGCTGGATCCCTTAATTTTCCTCATCTTTATCAATGATCTGCCATGCTGTATGACACGTAAAGCAC
Organism: Schistocerca nitens; assembly: GCF_023898315.1. Lineage (NCBI taxonomy): Eukaryota > Metazoa > Arthropoda > Insecta > Orthoptera > Acrididae > Schistocerca > Schistocerca nitens. The sequence continues at coordinate 701,542,724 of NC_064617.1, read as the reverse complement.
ATTTCACTGTTTGCTGATGACACAATAATTTAATTGACAAAACACCAAATTGCAGTCTAGAGAACACTACGACCACTGTATTCAAAGACACTCTAGATTGGTCCACTTCAAATGGCCCATTGTTCAGTGTGAGCAAGATTATTCATTCAGTTTCAAACACAAATTTTAAAAAATACAGGAAAATATTGAAACAAAGTGTGGTGACAAAGAAATATTGGGAGTTGAATCTTCCAAATTCCTGAGATTACACATAAACAACAATCTAAACTGGTCAGTTCCCGACGACGACCTATGTGAAAGACTGAATTTAGCAGCATTTGCCATTCGCTCAATTGCATCTGTTTGTGACTTGGAAACAATTAAAGTTGCATGCCCAGGATATTTCCATTCACTTTTGACATATGGCATCATATTTTGGGGTAACCAGTCAAGAGCAAAAACAGTCTTTATTGTCCAGAAAAGTCGTCAGATTTATGGCTAAAGAGCACTCCAGGTGCTCTTGCAAGAACTTTTTCAAACAGATTACAGAAAACCCATCAGAATTATGGCTAGAGTGCACTCCAGCTGCTCTTGCAGGAACTTATTCAAACAGCTCAGGATCCTCATCATGCCATATAAGTATATTTTTCCACTAATGTGCTTTGTGAACAATAATCATACCATTTGCAAAACAAATACAGAATATCATGAACATGATGCAAGAAGTAAACATGATGTTCACAAAGATATAAAAAATCTCAGCATGGTACAGAAAGGAGAACACTATTCAAGAATAAAAGTATTCAATACATGCTAACTCAATCCATTGGGGATATGACGAAATTAAAAAACAGCTGACTCTTTATCTTTTGAATAGTTATTTCTATTCTTTACAGGAATACAATTAGTGCAATGTGTTTAATTTTAAGCATTCCTATAAGAACTGTTTACGTATCACTGGCATATCAATTGATGACAGATGCTTTTTATATGTGTTAAAATGTAAGACTTATAATTTGATTGTGTAATCATTATTACTACTATACTCTGTGTTGTTGTTTAAACACTTGAACCTCATGTATCTGCATATACATGATTTAGTTTGTAAGCCTTATGACCATTTAGATATGGTTATTACTGTAATAATCTGACACACTCTACATTCTAACAATACACACGCTTCAAGGATCTACAGAACACGAAAATAAATAAATAGAAGAGAACAGATTTTTCACAGGGATGAATCAGAGGCCACAAACACATTTATAAAAGAAGTAACATTAGGAGACGTAAATGCTATCTGCAGTGGCGAACTAACCAGGAGGTGGCATGTGAATATTATCACGCCACTCTTCCAACATTGTAGAATCTTATTATATTCGTTGATGTAGGCACTTTGAATAACTAACTTTTAGCTAACAGCTGCATCACACGGGGCAGCTAATTTTTTCATACAATCCACAATTTATACAATGTTTGGTCTTACAAATCACGAAGTTTGTATGACTCACTTTTTTGGTTGCGCACATGAAATTTATTTATTTATTCACCCAAAAATCTATAAAGATTGTGACACACACACACACACACACACACACACACACACACACACACACACACACACACACACACACACATTGCTGCTGCTGATAATCAAAAATCGGTTGGTGTACTTGTAGTTTCATAAGCTACAAAAGTGTACCTACAGACCATTGTTTTCACTTTTTTGACCAATAGAATTAAAACAGACTGAAATCTAATGGAGTATATCAGCAATTACTCCTCGGTAAATGCAGAAGGATGCGCCAGCAGGGAGCATTGGTGGAAGGTAAGTGGCGCAACAAAGTACGCCCAAGTAGACGTTTTTGTGGCATGACAAAAGTTGTATCTCTAAAGTTACACCTCTAAAAACTTGGGAGTTCATACATGCAACTCTTCTGTTGCGTGTGTTCACACATGCAACTGCAGCATGCTACTAGCTGTGATGCCTGTATAGTTGAGTGTGTTAACCTGCCTTTAGAAACTATCTGTAGGTTCGGTTGGTCCATTCACTGCAAATTTGAAAAGTATTATTGACTTTTCTTTCTTTGAAATTAACAACCTGCCCACTTTATACTCCTTATTTATATGGTGGTATATGGTACAAAATGTGCTGAAGAAGGTCCCCCAACGCAACATAAGTATTCAGACTGTGTGAAGTATGTTTTAATTTACAACTATCACTTTATTTTCTTTCTTTGAACATAAGAACCTGTCAACTACATACTAGTTATTTACATAGTGGTATGTATTACAAAACGTACGTACGGAGAAGCTCTCCCAGAGCTAAATAAAGGAGTTTGTTGTGCGAAGTACACTCCTGGAAATGGAAAAAAGAACACATTGACACCGATGTGTCAGACCCACCATACTTGCTCCGGACACTGCGAGAGGGCTGTACAAGCAATGATCACACGCACGGCACAGTGGACACACCAGGAACCGCGGTGTTGGCCGTCGAATGGCGCTAGCTGCGCAGCATTTGTGCACCGCCGCCGTCAGTGTCAGCCAGTTTGCCGTGGCATACGGAGCTCCATCGCAGTCTTTAACACTGGTAGCATGCCGCGACAGCGTGGACGTGAACCGTATGTGCAGTTGACGGACTTTGAGCGAGGGCGTATAGTGGGCATGCGGGAGACCGGGTGGACGTACCGCCGAATTGCTCAACACGTGGGGCGTGAGGTCTCCACAGTACATCGATGTTGTCGCCAGTGGTCGGCGGAAGGTGCACGTGCCCGTCGACCTGGGACCGGACCGAAGCGACGCACGGATGCACGCCAAGAGCGTAGCATCCTATGCAGTGCTGTAGGGGACCGCACCGCCACTGCCCAGCAAGTTAGGGACACTGTTGCTCCTGGGGTATCGGCGAGGACCATTCGCAACCGTCTCCATGAAGCTGGGCTACGGTCCCGCACACCGTTAGGCCGTCTTCCGCTCACGCCCCAACATCGTGCAGCCCGCCTCCAGTGGTGTCGCGACAGGCGTGAATGGAGGGACGAATGGAGACGTGTCGTCTTCAGCGATGAGAGTCGCTTCTGCCTTGGTGCCAATGATGGTCGTATGCGTGTTTGGCGCCGTGCAGGTGAGCGCCACAATCAGGACTGCATACGACCGAGGCACACAGGGCCAACACCCGGCATCATGGTGTGGGGAGCGATCTCCTACACTGGCCGTACACCACTGGTGATCGTCGAGGGGACACTGAATAGTGCACGGTACATCCAAACCGTCATCGAACCCATCGTTCTACCATTCCTAGACCGGCAAGGGAACTTGCTGTTCCAACAGGACAATGCACGTCCGCATGTATCCCGTGCCACCCAACGTGCTCTAGAAGGTGTAAGTCAACTACCCTGGCCAGCAAGATCTCCGGATCTGTCCCCCATTGAGCATGTTTGGGACTGGATGAAGCGTCGTCTCACGCGGTCTGCACGTCCAGCACGAACGCTGGTCCAACTGAGGCGCCAGGTGGAAATGGCATGGCAAGCCGTTCCACAGGACTACATCCAGCATCTCTACGATCGTCTCCATGGGAGAATAGCAGCCTGCATTGCTGCGAAAGGTGGATATACACTGTACTAGTGCCGACATTGTGCATGCTCTGTTGCCTGTGTCTATGTGCCTGTGGTTCTGTCAGTGTGATCATGTGATGTATCTGACCCCAGGAATGTGTCAATAAAGTTTCCCCTTCCTGGGACAATGAATTCACGGTGTTCTTATTTCAATTTCCAGGAGTGTATATTCTGATTTGCGCGAAAAATTACACTTCACTGCCAGGAAAATAACCTCCTTCCGTTGCTCTTGAAAGTGAGACACCAACAGAAATATGGCTGCACCAGTACCAGAATATTTGAAGACATTTGTGTTTGGAAAAGAAGTCTCTTTCTCACGTGTCTGTCTTTTTCGTGTTTTATGTTCTGACGAGTGGTAGTTTGTTTTCACTAGATAATCGTCATGTTTTGATTATTCACTCGCATTTCCATATTTAAGCTTAATTTTTAAACTGTTGACACTGACGTGTCCCAGAAGCTCTCAGAACTGTGAAGGTGAATAATGAAATTTTTTATGATGGGAGGACACGGGCCAGATATTCCGTGATCACAATTTGACGTTCTCATCCACTACAGAGGTTGTTTCCCACTACACCAGCGTGATCAACAGCAGAACAGAAATTTGTCATGTGTCATACGTCTCCTGAAATCTTTAAACGCCAATAATTCATTTTCTGTCATTTAATACCAATAAATGGTACCTTATGCAGAAATTCCTAATGTACAAATGTTCTGGAATAGGATTTATTTATTGGATATAAGTGATATTATGGTTATAATGCAAATCACAGGCGTCACAAAGATTCTTCAACCAAAGCATATCTTTGAAAGGAGCGCAACCTTGTGAGCTCAATACTATTTAGGCCGGTATTACACTATCAAATTTCTTTGTCAAAGATTTGATCAAAGATGTGATCCAATATTCCGTCCAATATATTTGACAAAGATCTTTGACGTAGCGCTAGAAGGGGTATTACACTGTCATCAAATTTTTCGTCAAAGTTCAAGATGGCTGACAACAACTTGTTAATAACCGCAGCAGTTGTACGTACCCCAATTGCATTGTGTGCACATGCGGAAAAGAAGTGGGGGAAAAATGGAACCATACATACGAGGTTGACAGTCTTCAAAGTCCTGGGATTACAACTTGATAATAAACTCAGTTGGTAGGAGCACACCACAGAACTGCAAATCTGTATTTGCAATTCGAGTGTTAGCAGACATAGGCAACATAAAAATGAAAAAGCTTGCATACTTTGCCTACTTTCATTCAATAATGTCATATGGGATAATATTTTGGGGTAAATCTTGAAGTCAACCAAAAGTTTTCAGAGTCCAAAAGCGTGTAATATGTATTATTTGTGGAGTAAATTCACGGACGTCCTACAGAAACCTCTTCAAAGAACTGGATATACTAACTACTGCCTCTCAGTATATTTACTTCTTAATGAAATTTGTCGTAAATAATATATCTCTTTTTCCAACAAATAACTCAGTTCATACATACAATACCAGGAACAAAAATGATCTGCACAAGAACGTAAAAGCACTTCCTATAGTTCAAAAAGGGGTCAACTACTCAGGAACACTCATCTTCAATAATTTGCCAGGAAACATAAAAAATTTAGTTAGAAATAAAGATCAGTTTAAAAGGAGCCTGAAAAACTTACTACTGGCCAACTCCTTCTACTCCATAGACGAATTTTTTAATAGAAACAAATGATGTATTGTATTTATTCATACTATTAGTATTGTTATTTCAGCTTAAAAAAAATCGACATGTTCCACATCCACGAGGATCTCCTCAGCACGGATCTATGGAACGAAAAACTAATCTAATCTGGGTGAAGCCGTGGGTTTTACGACGACACGATAAAAGCATTGAACAAAACTTGTTACGTGAGCTTACAGTGGAAGACGTCAAGTCGTACATCAATTACTTAAGAATGGATGAGCATACATTTCTGTATGTGCTCAATGAAGTGTATCCTAATATCACAAAGCACAATATTCACTTAAGAACTGCTACATCTTCGGAAGACAGGCTCACTGTAACACTCCCATTCCTTGCTACAGGAGAGGGTTATGTTATGCTATGTTAGGTTAGGTTAGGTCAGGTCAGGTCTCCAATCTTCTTAATCTATTTTTGTATTCAGGGTGCCTCACGTTGTAAAGCGTCTCATCAGCTTCAGACATCTTTATTAATTTTGTAGTTGTCGGTATTACACTATCAAATTTCTTTGTCCAATATCTTTGTCCAAAATCTTTGTCAAAGATATTTGATAGTGTAATAGGGACTTTGTCAAATGTCGTCCAATATCTGATCAAATCTAGGGCCTCGCTGTATATTTGATCAAAGAAACCGCTTGTCTTCTGTTTACTGCAATGTGACATGTTACCACATGGAGCACTAGCATCGCTGCAGCGTTCTGTCATCTGAAGTGTTTTTATAACCATTGCCGGTAAATACAATTGGTGTGTGCCGACAACTACAAAAATTAATAAAGATGTCTGTAAGTGATGAGACGCTTTACAACGTGAGGCACCCTGAATACAAAAATAGATTAAGAAGATTGGAGACCTGACCTGACCTGACCTGACCTGACCTGACCTGACCTAACCTAACATAACATAACCCTCTCCTGTAGCAAGGAATGGGAGTGTTACAGTGAGCCTGTCTTCCGAAGATGTAGCAGTTCTTAAGTGAATATTGTGCTTTGTGATATTAGGATACACTTCATTGAGCACATACAGAAATGTATGCTCATCCATTCTTAAGTAATTGATGTACGACTTGACGTCTTCCACTGTAAGCTCACGTAACAAGTTTTGTTCAATGCTTTTATCGTGTCGTCGTAAAACCCACGGCTTCACCCAGATTAGATTAGTTTTTCGTTCCATAGATCCGTGCTGAGGAGATCCTCGTGGATGTGGAACATGTCGATTTTTTTTAAGCTGAAATAACAATACTAATAGTATGAATAAATACAATACATCATTTGTTTCTATTAAAAAATTCGTCTATGGAGTAGAAGGAGTTGGCCAGTAGTAAGTTTTTCAGGCTCCTTTTAAACTGATCTTTATTTCTAACTAAATTTTTTATGTTTCCTGGCAAATTATTGAAGATGAGTGTTCCTGAGTAGTTGACCCCTTTTTGAACTATAGGAAGTGCTTTTACGTTCTTGTGCAGATCCTTTTTGTTCCTGGTATTTTATGTATGAACTGAGTTATTTGTTGGAAAAAGAGATATATCATTTACGACAAATTTCATTAAGAAGTAAATATACTGAGAGGCAGTAGTTAGTATATCCAGTTCTTTGAAGAGGTTTCTGTAGGACGTCCGTGAATTTACTCCACAAATAATACGTATTACACGCTTTTGGACTCTGAAAACTTTTGGTTGACTTCAAGATTTACCCCAAAATATTATCCCATATGACATTATTGAATGAAAGTAGGCAAAGTATGCAAGCTTTTTCATTTTTATGTTGCCTATGTCTGCTAACACTCGAATTGCAAATACAGATTTGCAGTTCTGTGGTGTGCTCCTACCAACTGAATTTATTATCAAGTTGTAAACCCAGGACTTTTAAGACTGTCAACCTTGTATGTATGGTTCCATTTTTCCCCCACTTCTTTTCCGCATGTGCACACAATGCAATTGGGGTACGTACAACTGCTGTGGTTAATAACAAGTTGTTGTCAGCCATCTTGAACTTTGACGAAAAATTTGATGACAGTGTAATACCCCTTCTAGCGCTACGTCAAAGATCTTTGTCAAATATATTGGACGGAATATTGGATCACATCTTTGATCAAATCTTTGACAAAGAAATTTGATAGTGTAATACCAGCCTTAGTATTATTATTAACCTACTGGTGCAGCTACAATACCTCCAGGAATGTATATACAAATAAAAGCACGTCTGCATTTACAACTGCTTAGCTTAAGCCCTGTCCACACACAACGATCTGTCTGCGCAGACATCGGTGCAGATGTCTGTACATGCAAAAGATCGCTGCAAATGTGGTGTGTTCACACGACACAAACCCCAATCTACTACTCGCCCGCCATCTGTCGGTGTAGAAAAGAAATATCAGTGGCAAGCGACTACGTTCCCCGCAAACGTACAAAATTTAATTCAGTTATTTTGAAATATAGAAATGGAGGAAGTTCTGTTGTGGTTTGTGTTCGCAACTTTTGTTGCAAAAAAAAATTCAGACCAACCGCAGGAAACAGAGAAAGCGGTCAAAATGTGTAGACAGTGGCTGCTAAAGCGAAAGCAGTTTTCTTACGTAAATTTACTGCGAGAGTTGCAGGGCGATCCTAACGACTGGCGAAATTATTTGCGGATGGATGTCGAAACTTGTAATTATCTCTTAAAGCTTGTAACCCCTCATATTGTGAGAAAAAATACTTGTATGAGAAGGGCAATTTCTCTTCATTAACGGCTGGCAGTAACATTAAGATTCCTAGCAACAGGAAGGAGCTACAAGGATTTAGAATTTTCAACTGCAATATCGAAACAAGCGTTGAGTGAAATAATACCCAACACATGTGAAGCTATTTACGCTGTCCTGAAGGATGAGTTCATGAAGGCAAGTCAAGTAAATTAAGTCTGTCAAGTTACAGATAATATTTTTGGTGTTGTAGACGTGTTTGAAACACAGTAGGCCTATATTATTGGAGATTATATACCTACACGGCCAATGAGCTATGGTTTACTTTATTTCTGAGTAGGCATTTTCAGTTCGCTACTGTGTACAAGCAACCTGTTACAAACTTTTGTTCCAGGATACAAAACTCCATTCTGAATTCTAGAAAGAGATACGTTATCTGCCTGAAAAGTTTTACTGGTAGTACTGTGGTTGTGAATACTATAATTAATATGGTTATACTATTGTTTTACATTACCTCGTGTTCCATTTCCTCGCACATTGACACTCCAATTTCATTTTCAATTGTACTCCTGCTTGGTCTTGGCGTTTCTTGATCACTAAGAAAGTCAATCAGATCAAAATACCATAATGTTGGCTGCTATACTTGATCTACTCCCATACCAGATCTTCTAGATTTCTGAACTTTGGATAACTCTTTTCGGTAAACAGTTCGCAACGATTTTTTTATTTTTTATTACTGTTTCTCTGTTTGCCGAGGCGTCAACTGCCCGCAATTTTTCAATTGGAACATTGTATGCTGCTGTCTTTTGTCTCGGTCACTATAATCTTTACTTTTAATCTTCCACAAACATGGGTGCTTTCTATATATTTCAATGAATTCACTTACAAACTTTCGAGAACACTGACGAGTATCAGCCATTTTAATTCCCAGTGAGCACAAATACAAACACTAGACTGAGCAAACAACTGTTTCGCGCCAAACTTGCGGCGATCTCCTGTCCACACGCTCCAACTTGTCTACGCAGATGTGGTTTGAACCCACAGATTTGAGAGGTTTCGCTCAAACCTCCAACTCCAACTTCCAGGTTTGCACACACCTCAGGTTGGTGCAAATCTTCTGTCCACACGCAACGATCTGTCTGCGCAGATGTTATGTGCGCAGATATTTGCGCAGACAGATCGTTGCGTGTGGACGTGCCTTTATACTCTGGTCAACGATTTGATTTTGATTTTCTGTAATTATAACAACTTTGCTGACGCTTATAGACCGTTTTTTGACTTAATTTCTTTGGGTGGGGAAGTCGTTTGTAAACATTGAGGGTGTTTGGTTGTTCAAGATTCTAAAACTGAATTTCACGTGCGGTTTAATACAGATCAGTAATGTGCCCTATTTAGTTAAGTGGAACTAGTAATGTAGCGACAAGAAATGAATGCTGCAAATATGAGCGCGCACATAATGTGTTTGACGTCCGGCGGTGGACTACCTTTGTTTTCAAGAAAAAAAGGAGAGGGTGAACCTGTACGTATCAACAGTACTTTTACAAGAACCCTATGTTTACAGAGGAAATAATTAATAGATTGCTTTCATTCTCCATGGATTATTGCCTGCTATAAGTGAAATGAAGGGAACTTGACCATTAAGCAAGTGTTATTGTAACGTTATGCGAATGTGGGGTCTACAGAAACTACTTATACCAAATCATAAAACCCAAAATTGCAACTATGTCCACAATCATTACTACCTCAAAAAACACAACAAACCAACAAGATTGGAATCGAACACTTCCCTTGACCTGTTATCCTTACGACATCTCCACGTATAGCTGTCCCTGGTCTGAGACGCCGGAACTTTAGTAAGTCTCATTTCTTTGTGACACACTGAACACTCCACGACTTCATCCAAAAATGCGATTTTTTTTTGTTGAGACAACGCACTGTCCCCTATCATCGCTGACAACCGAAAACTGCTGACCTTGTCAGTCATATCCATACCTACCAAAGACATAAAAAAAAGCAATTTGCCAAAATTCACACACGACGAACAGAAAAAAACTACAATGTCGACGAAAAATATTCTGCTGAAAGCACATTCACTATTGATACCACACAAGTGCAATGCTACCACGCAAATGAACCCCATACGCCACGTAACACGCTACCTATAAACACACCACTAGAGAGAACCACTGACCGCAACAATACGCCACCTATAAACATGCTCACACGGAAACTAAACCAAAAACATCACCTAATACACAACACATAAACACACCACCAGAGAGCACCACTGATCACATCAAAACGACACCTACAAATACGCCACTCTCACAAACTAAATTCCGCACCATCGTGACGTCACAAACTACAACAGCCTTACGTCATGGGTCAAAGCCAATGGGTGGGATCGGACGCTTCGGTCGGCCCTCAGCAAGCATTAGCTCCATTGGGATTTGTTCCAGTATAACTTAAGCTGAGTCTATCTTCTCCCTAATAAAATGATGTTTGATATCAATATTTTTCGTCCTTCCACTATAGCTGCTTGTTTCGCATTAGTCAGCCGCATCTTTTCTATTACAATAAAGTTTTATATGATCATTTTATGGACATGGGGGGACCTCCTTTTTTAACTTGTGCATGCGTAGTGCCTCTTGACAAGCTGAAGCCAGGGCCATGTATTCAGCTTCAGTAGTTGATAAAGCTACTGTGGGTTGTTTCTTGCTGTTGCAAGAAATACCAGCTCCTTTTGATTTAAACAGAAAACCTGGGATTGACTTCCAGTCCTTTTTGTCTCCTGCCCTATCATAACTCTGTATCCTCTGATGATGTATTGATTTTGTTCTTTAGAAGACTGCAAATTGAAGTCCATAGTCCCTTTCAAGTACCTCATGATTCTTTTATTTGCCTGCCTGTGAGGCATGCCTGCGTCATTGTTGAAGTGATGTAACAACTGCAATTGCATATGCAAGATCAGGTCGGGTTCCCTACTGTGCATACATAAAACTACCTGTAGCTTCTCTGTAGGGAACATTTTTTGTGGCTTTTCTCTCTTTGTTTTGGGGCTCATATCATGTGTAAGAAAGTACTTGATTGACTTCCAAAAGTGTTACCACTGGATTGCAATCCTCTGTGTTGTATTTATTTAATATTTGTTCTACTTAAGGAACTTGCTCCATCCATAATAGTTCCCTCTTACAATCCCTTGTTATTTTTATGCCCAAGCAATTTGACACTTCTCCTAACTCTTTCAGTTTAAAGCGTTCCTTGAGTTTTGAAGCTTTCCTTCTCTTATGGATTATTATTGTACTAAAAGTTAACATGTCATCGACTTAAATTCCAAAAGTCGGTACATTATTTCCTTTATTTTTCTGATAAATACATGGATGTGCTGTACTTCTTGTAGGGTTCATGTTTAAGTGTGCTTTATTTAGCTTAATATTCCAGTTGCGACTACCTTGTTTTAAACCATAAACTGCTTTTTAAATCTCATGATGCATTTGTCCGTAAAAGTTCTAGCGTTAAAATCAGTCTCTGGGATTTTTATAAAAAATACCTCTTTCGTATCACCATGCTGGAATGCCATAACATCATCAAAGTGATCTATATGTAGGTCTTGTTTAGTTGCCAAACCAAAAAGACATCTTAATGATATGGGGTATATTTCTCTTCATTGTTTACACCCTTTGTCTCAGCACAGCATTTAACTACTAGCCATGCTTTGTACCTAAAAATGTGCCAGAGAAGATTCTTTGTATTCTTAAAAACCCATTTGGTATCTATTAGGTTTATATCTGAAGGTAAAACTGCCTTTTCCCATGTCTGATTTTGAGCATGTGACTGCAATTCTTCTTTAATTACTTGAATCCAGTTGTGTGATTCTTTGCTTTGTGAAGCCTCTTCTAATGACAATGGATCTGAATTCTCTCTCTCTGTAAAGTAATAGGTCACAAATGCATTTATTTTTATTAGCTTTGGAATTCTTGACGATCTTCTGAGTGTTTGACTTTGCTGTGAGGAATCACGGTTTTTATTTGTGTCTGATGAATTTGAATCTTCTGAGCTTCTTTTGGGTAAAATATATCTTGAGCTATTATTATCCTTATCTGTAATAGGCTCAGATTCATCTCTTTCCATTTCATCTTGCTTAATTGAGGGAATAATTATTGCCTCCTGAACCTATTTAGACTCTATTGGTTTTCTTCTGGTAATCGCTTGTTCTGGTGTCATGCTCTTTGAAGGTTTCGTAGGTGCTCTGTTAATGAGGTAAGCAGCTGTAGAAACTGCTTTACCCCCATGTTCTTTTGGTGAGCCTGCATTAGATAGTAAGTGTCTGGCTTTTTCTAGTAATGTTCTGTTAGCCTATATCTTTCTGCTACTCCATCGTGTTCCGGCTTGTAGGTGCTGTTGTTTGATGATTTATTCCCTCATTCTGCAAGAAGTCTGCTAGTTCATGGTTCACATATTCCTTCCCATTGTCTGTGCACAAGGTCTGAACGTTACAGCCAGTTTGTTTTCCCACTAGCGTCATAAAATTTCTAATGACTCCCAGGGCTTACAGAAGCATCCGATTCCATTTGTCTGCTTTGACCCATGATGTCACCAATATGGCAGAAACGACCATTCTCAACGGCTCCAATACGGTGCCTGTGACGGCATTACATAAACACAACAAACACGAAAATACATATGAAACAAACACATCTCCTTCCAAAAATATAATCAAACTAACGAACCAGCGTGGGAAATTGGGGGTTTTTGGTTGGGGACAGACGAAATATAAACACATACAAACACACACCACGATGCCAAACCACACAAAACAACGACATAAAAACACCACAAAATTTTCAAATTCCACTACACTTACAATATCGACAGGAATTGGTCACTTCCCGTCACTTACATAGCTCAACCGCAATTGTCAATACCAGAAACTAAAAACCAACTACTCCAAAAATTATAATACACCGCACTATCGATATCACAAAACCAACACATATAGGGACAAAAATTGTGATCTGACACTTTCCTTATCTATATAGAACAACAGCAGCTCATGATACCAAAACACAAAGCTATGACACATTGGAATCGGATACTTCCGTTGACATATATAGGTTAACAGTGGCTCACGATACCAAAACACATGTACAGTGGTGGAAATATTTATTGCATCACCTCTTACAATTGACAATTTTTGTTACAATACTTCAATAACTAAGCTAAATTTGCCTGATTTCTTTTGATTTCTATCAGAAATGAATATACACAATAATTTTTGTCAATTCGTTTTTATTTTTAATTTTTGTTTCTATAAAAATGTTTTTTTTTATTTTTTTTATTTTTTTTTTATTATAATTTAACACTTTCTTGAAAAATGAGTGTAAGTGAATATGTCAGCTATTCTGTTTGCTATTCTGAAATATGAATACTAATGTTGAAAGAAACACTGCATATTAATATTGTAACATAACACGGATGTTTGTATTGCCTCATATGAACACACTGTTGCATTAAATAATTTGTTACTCCACCACGCGCCTTAGTCAGCGCTTGGCTTCGTGAAGGCATTGAAAGAATTAACTTTTTAATGTACTCCTCACTCAGTTCATGAAACCACTCACGCACAAGGGTCTCCAATAGCTCCCGTTTATTCCGTGGCTTCGTTTTGGTGATAGCATTTCATATAATCTTTCAACAGTTCTCAATAGGATTGAGATCAGGGCTATTTCCAGGCCACTCTAATACTCGAATCCCACTTTGTCGAAGGAAAGATTTTACCTGAAATGTAGAAGATCGTGATAATTAACCAAGAAAGTAATTTGCTTCGTGTTTGGTACAAGTATTTGTCATAGGACTCACCTTCAAAGCTCTATGGCAAGGAGCAGAGTCATCGTGAAAAATGCAATTGGAAACATCTCCAAACTGGTCTCTAATGGTTGGCATAAGCTTTCTTTCAAGGATGCCATTGTTTAAGTCCAGACGACCTACTCCGTGACTGGAAATGCACCCCCAGACCATCGGTCCTTGTAGGTGTTTGACTGTATATGTTATGCAGGATGTCAAAAATTCTTCACCTTTTCTTCGATGCACGAACACTTTTCCATCTGAGCCATGCAGATTAAATTTGGACTCGTCTGAAAAGATTACTTCATTCCACATCTCTGGTGTCCATGTTGCATGTGCCTTTGCATGTTGTAGTCTCTCTTGTCGCATTATCTTGTTCAATAAAGACTTCCTTCTAGGATGACGGGCTGCGAGTCCAGCCTCCATTAGTGTATTTCTTACAGTTCTACTGGTTACTGAGATGTTGCACATTTCTTCCCAGTCTCGCTTTAGTTCAGTTGATGACAGGCGACGATCACTGAGCGAATGCCTTTTCAGTACGCTGTCCTGTTTGGCAGTAGACGCCCTTGTGTGACCTCTTCCTTTCTCACAATCAACATTTCCATTTGCCCTGTATTTTTTTAGTAACTTCGAAATTGTAGACTGATTAAATCCTGTCTTAGAGGCTAACTCTCTGGTGCTGAGACCAACAGATGAATAAGCAAGTATAGCAGATTTATTTTCTGGCGTAAATTCAACTGACCTGCCCATCTTCTCACTGCAAAGTCTCAACCAAAAATGCCAGTATGAACACTGATTTCATTGTAAAACCAAGCGACAACAACGAAGAGTTGTGTATTGTTGTAAAACATGCGTGAAGAAGTCAGGTTATTAAGGCAAGAATATGTCAACGAAGCTTAGCAACAATGGGACTGGTATAACCTGAAGCGAACTGCTGCAAAGGACAAAAAGACGAAGTAATTCATGGTGAAGCAATAAATATTTCCACCACTGTAGCTACAATGACAGTTTGCAACCAGACACTTCCCATGTCCTATATAACTCAAATACAACTCACAATACCAAAAAAATTGAAATTGAATACTACCCCTAAGATACATAAATCAACGACAAGTGTTGATACCAAAACATCAACCACCAACACATGCAGTAAATAATACTGACTCACACACACATAAAAATCCCACCGGACATTATAATAGACCCGAAAAAACGACTATTTACCACAAAGAAGTTCTGGCGCTACACACTAGGTCAGCCACCCCAATGACACACACACACACACACACACACACACACACAAACATGTAAAAAAAGAGGCTCCCAACCCATCCAAAACCTACTAACCCCCCCCCCCCCCCCCCACCTTCACCCTCCTCCCAAACCCAAAAATCCACCAACAGTCCCTGATCTGAGACGCCGCAACTCGGGTCAACCACATATTATGTTTACTTACGCTGCATTTCGCTATCTCCCTCACAAGTCCAAAAATTGCAGAAACTTAATGATGGACAACATGTCGTCCCACATTTTAGCCCACAGATGCGCACTATTAAACTTAGAGGCCATATCCATACCTAATAAAAGAAGCCACAAATTGAATTAAGCAACGCGACAAACAGCAAGCCACTAATATCAAACGAGACCGCAGTAACATAAACACAACAGAAACTTAATTCTTAACTCACTGAAACCAATTTCCGCCCTTCTATAGCAGTCAGGACTGATAAATGCACACTTCAAGCACTGATACCCAAATGAACCTAATACACCACATAACACATGGACCATACACGGACAACCAGAGGACACACCCAACTGCAACAAGATGACATCTACAAACACAACACACTCATAAACTAAACTCTGTGCCATCATGATGTCACACACAACAACACCCTTATATCACGGGTCACAGCCGTCGGATGGATCAGATGTCTCCGTTGACCCATTCAGGTATGCTACGAAAAATATTACCTTTATAGCCTGGGATGTTATTGAATTTAGCATATGTTAAAATGAAGGACTAAGTAAGGCACAGGTCTGTTTTTGTTTTCTCCAAAAAAATTTCTGCTCCGAGATACAGCCCTCAAAGAGACACCATTTTGAAGATGCGAATTTTGGAAAAACTTTTAAAATGCTGTATCTCTAGAACAGTCCTAGATATTTTGTTGTTTTTTTTATTTGAAAGATAATTGCTTTATGATTACAAATAAATCCTCCATTTGGACTTACCTGACAAAGTTCTTTTACTGTAGTGTTCTGAACTTTTTTGTAATTATGGATTTTTTTTTTTTTTTTTACAATGTGAATCGATAAAGTTATGATTTTTTTTCTGCTGATTAGTACCACATAGTCCTACATTCCCTGAAAAGGAGAGCCTCCATTTTTAGGTTGAAGAGGTTTTATAAACAACTGAAATTTGTGCCATACATAAAATCTGTTTTATTTACCACATTATCACATAACAGGCTCATAAAAATCAAAATCTACCCCTATTTAACATAATTTTAGTTTTGAATGATGAGTAAGAGACTCATTTTTCCTGCATTTTAAATGGTTCCAAAATTTATGTGAAAGGTCCAAAGACTTAAAGGTTTCAGTTTATGCAACTTCTGTGCACTCTGTTTTGTACTGAAAGTAGCCAGTCAATCAACTAAAAATGTGTTTCACTGCTTCAGTATCTTCCAATAGGAACTGGAGCACTTACAATCGTCAAAACCTTGTGAACAGGATGTGAGCACTGATGGCGTTGTTGCTGTCCTTCAGCTGGAAACCTATATCCAGCAACTGGTCCATGTGGTAGCCTTAAGTTCACCACAGTTTCATTTAACTCATAACTGGTGTCTATAATCTCTGCAGTCCACCAGTCACAGTCATACAGACATACCACAAACATCCCTCTTCTCAGGTTGTGAATGAAAATATTATCCTGCTGATTCTGAGGTGTTGGCCAAATGAATGAAATTTCTTCTTTCTTGCCCTTCAAAGTGCACGCAGCATGAGTTCGTCCATCACTTTTGACTCCAAAAATGTTTCTTCTGAATTCCTTTTACAGGAGTAGTTTGTTTGGACCATTGTTCTTTTTTATGCTCACAGAATTCTTCGATTTCCTCTTTGGACAAAAGAATGGGGGCTGTGGATGTGTAAGATTTCACGATTCTTGTAAAATCCTCAGCATTCTGAATTACATTTGTATTTGGTCTGGAAAGATTATGTTTTGTAGCATGGTGCTTCAGCGGGCCTCCTACACCATCACAAGGCCCAGTCTGGTGACCAGTAGCACTGTATACCCAGTCAGTTGGCACAAGCGGCTTACTCAATTCAAACAGCTGGTAATTATTTTTAAAATGACTTGGAGCACCATCAGAAATATTGATGATCTTCTCTGCCTCTGTTTGCAGTTAAAGAATTTGCTAGCAAAGCATGTCCTGAGTTATTTTCTGTGTCATCACTTATAACTGCAACACTTGTGGTCTTGTTTTGAAAATATGTCACTCCTGTAAAAATTGAAACGTGATCATTGCTCCAATGATACCCTTGTGGGAGAACTACAGCCCAGTTCTCAGCAAAATCACAGTGAAATACTAAACATAGTTCTTCAGCCTGTGTACATACCCATTCACTTCTTCAATGTATTGTTGTTGCAATTTCTTCAGATTCTGGTGTATTGCTGCTTTCACTGACAATTTACCAAGTTCATCAATGAAACTGTCAAATGCAACAGTTTTCTTAATTAGCTAGTTTTCCTCCCATGTCACATATGTAATTTCTTCAGAGTTATCTCCTATGTCTTCCAGGTCAACTGTCTGTAAAGACAGTCACCACATTCTTGGACAAACACATCTCTCGCTTTATGTTGCAGACTACTAATGACTCCGCACGCCCAACCAAGGTGTCATATGTCACATGCGCCAGTAAGTTCTTCAAATACAATGTTCAAAATTCGCGCAGTACACACATAAACAGACATCTCGAGGTGGGCGAGGAACTACCCACTTAGGTCGTAGTGCATAAAATTTTGATCTTCCAATATGTGAAGTTTTATAGTTGCTCTTATAAATTTCAAAAGTTGCTTTAATACTGTGTGTCATGTACCTCTTCAGTTTTGCAACTTTTTGACCTTCAGCTGTTACTTTTATAGTGTATTTTTTGTTGGCACTCTGGCAAGAACAGGCCCATTTATCTTCCAGATAAAATGAGTGTACTGTTTGAACTTGAGCTGCTTCTACGGGATGACGATAATAGGGATCTGCTCTTCCAAAGACTCCTTTTACAGACCTAACATTTCTTGATTTGTCTACTGTGTACTTTGATACTGATGAAACGTGGTTCGAAATTGTTTTCTTTGAAAATGTCTCTGGAATAATAGTTAAAACTTGCACCTTTTTACTGTAGGATGCACAATATTCAACAACTGAATTGATATTTGTGAAAAATTCCTGGCAAGAGATGCAAGAGTGCTTTGGTTCATTTTCTTCTGAAGATGGAATCCCTACTTTGAAGAGTGTGGTCAGTTTTTCTGTTGTGTATTTATTCATAGATTTAGTAATTTCTCTGTGCTTTCTTGATCCATAGAGCTTATGACTCGACTTCACTGACCACAGTTTCTTAACAGGACTAACACCTACCTCTATAGTTGAGTAATTCAGGGTATTTAATTTTTCTTCTATTGATGCAAAATCAGCATCGTCTGCATCGTGGGAGGCTGCACCTTGTTCAGATATTATCATTGTTGTTATTATGTCAGACCACTTTGAAACAAAGTCTTCAGACAAAGTCTGTTCTTTTGTTTGTCTTATATATCACTATTTTATAGATATGCAAACAGTCAGCACAATTCACTCTCCTGTGACCCCAATCAGAAGACATTCCAAACAGTCCTTTTCTCAAAACACACTGCAACTGTGTCAACTGGCAAATTCCTCATGAAAACACAGAACTCACTGCATGGTCTCATATTTTTTAGAAGCCTCTTCAGTAAACAAATTTACAATGAACAACTACAGTACATAAATCTGCAATGAACAACCACAACAAAGAAACTGACAAGAAACTACAACAAAATGTAAGAAATATCTGCAACAATTAGAGTTACAAGAATAACTGCTACAAATGAAGTGATAAGAAGTAACTGCAACAAAGACAATAGAAATAAAAATTGTAACAAAGAAATTAGTAAGAAATAACCTTGAAAGTTTAAAAAACTGATTTTTTAAAAATAAAACCTGTCCAACTTAAAGTTTAAGTTCTCCTTTACGGAGAATATGG
The DNA here is from genome assembly GCF_023898315.1 of Schistocerca nitens. NCBI lineage: Eukaryota > Metazoa > Arthropoda > Insecta > Orthoptera > Acrididae > Schistocerca > Schistocerca nitens. Next base: position 701,523,639 of record NC_064617.1, on the reverse strand, counting down.
AACTACATGATACTAATCAACAGAAAAAAATCTAACTTTTCTGGAGTGGCGTTTCTGAAAAAACTTTTTTTTTCTTTAAATTATAAAAAAAATTCAAAGGCGACAGTAAAATAACTTTGATGACAGATATGTGCAAACAGAAGATACCATTGTAATCATAAAGCAAGCATCATTAAAATAAAATAACTCTAAAAAAATATCTAGAACTGTTACAGAGACAGAGCATTTTTAAAAGTTTTCTGAAATTTGCATCTTCAAAATGGTGCTTACAGTGTCATCTTTTGAGGTGTCTATCTTGGGGTAGCAATTTTTTTGGAGGAAAAAAAAAAAAACAAAACAAAAAAAATGTGTTTCTTACTTATTCCTGAATTTTAACATATGCTAAATTCAATAACATCCAAGGCTATGAAGGTTACCCTGAAGCCTGAAGTGATATGGATTCCGCCAATAACCAATGAGAGGCAAGAACATAGACAATAAATTTTTAGTGCTGAAATTGAAACTATTGTCTTGTTTGCTGTTTAATAATCTTCCTTCATGGCAATCCTCCCATGACTTAATTAATAACATTGCTCCACCCCCCCCCCCCCCTTGGCTTAATTAAAAAACATTGATCCACTTCCTCAGCATGCTTGCACACGTTGATTTAGTAGCAATACAGAGAAGAGAAATATTTCACTGTTTTTTCAGTACATCATCTTTTGCAATGCTGTCCTTGCATTACATTAATTATCTCGTTCACAGGAATGTTTCAATTTCTCCTCCAAATGCATTCAAAACATGTCGTCTTTTGCTGCTCTCTCATTGGCAGCATAACACAAACATCTGACACAACTACATGGCAAATGCTGACAAAATTCCTGCGCAAAATATGTAAGTATGCCACTGTTCCTATTCTAGACTTTTACCCATGAACAGCAAGGGTCGCAGCACGCTTCCCTTGGGCACACCTGAAGTTACTTCTACATCTGACAATGACTTCGCCAGAAGATGATGGGTACGAAGCTCATTGAAACATTGTGACAAGATGACGCCCCCACTCGGCTGATAACCCGAGAAGAATTCATCAGTGGAATATGCTGAGAAAGACTGCAATCACATAACTGATGATATTATTTTTGCTCTAGCATCAAACACTTTTGGCTCGTCCTCTACATCACATGAGAAGTATTCCCATAGCTTTTCATGTTGAAGATATGTTGTGATAGCAAACTGCTACATATTGTTATACTCTCCCTTTCAAAACCGCGTGACCGCTACGGTCGCAGGTTCGAATCCTGCCTCGGGCATGATGGATGTGTGTGGTGTCCTTAGGTTAGTTAGGTTTAAGTAGTTCTAAGTTCTAGGGGACTGATGACCACAGATGTTAAGTCCCATAGTGCTCAGAGCCATTTTTCTCCCTTTCAATTTCTCTATAGACTGTAATGAGTTTACTGCCATAATTCCAGCTTCAAGTAGATCACTGAGCTTAGTTTTGTTTTGTGACTTTCAGCAAACTGCATTTGCTGGGTACACTGGCCCCAAAGCCTGTTGTATTTTTCACTTTGATATTCAGTAAAGTGATCATGGCTTGAAGAAATGCACAAGATGTGTTTTCTTTTACAAAAGCCTGCACACATTATTCAGAACAAACATATAGCTAAGAATAAAAAGCGAACATGAAGAAATTAATGGCAAAGAGCATATATAAGAGCAGCGACATAGGTGCTCATTTCCAACATATGTAAATATGCTTTATGAGGATAGGACAGGTGTTCGGCCATGATCTTGCTGAAGAAAACATCCTGGCACTTGCTTGAAGTGACTTAGAAAATCTACAGAAACTCTAAACCAGGATGGTCGGACAAAGCAAGCTTCATCCCCCTGAATATGAGGTCATTGTCTTAATAACTGCACTGCTTCATTCTGTTTGTCCATGTTGCACAACATTCTTTTATATAAACATATTTTTGCTCTTCAACACTGCACACATTGAGGACCACCACAGATGATTTCACAGCTACTGAACTTGCTGCTGTGCCCCCAGCACCAATTCCAATCCATGTAGAAAACTGGCCAGTCCATTTGGAAAAATGTCTCTTCACATTGTTTCCTCAGCCCACTTGAAAAACTGAGTCAGCCTCCCCCCCCCCCCCCCCCCCCTCTTGAACTCTGGAGAATGACAAGACATTACTATCATACACTATAGATCTTGACGTGTGATTTTCTTGTGAAAGCATTACAGTATTGTGCTGTGACAGAGTAATGTAGTTTTATCCCCTTTCATTGTTAACCCCTACGATGAATCCTCAAAGTAATCTTTGATTGTGTAGTGTGCATTACTTATAAAGAACATTTTAGCTGCCTTTTTAAACAGCTGTATTTCAGTAATCTATGTCACTTCCATTGGTTCATGATAAAATTTTATTCTGTGATAGAAAATTCTGTTTTGAGTTTTTGTTTGTTTTTTCCGTGGCAAATGTAAATCCATATGGTCCATGATTATGTATAGAACTATTTTTCCTGATATGCACAACAAATTGGTAGATGTACTCACTTGGCAGATTAAGATTATCCCATTTTTTTAAACAGTTCTTTACAGTGAGCCCTGCTACTACTACTACTACTACTACTACTACTACTACTAGTACTACTAGTAGTAGTAGTGGTAGTAGTTATTGTTCTTATGGACCTTTTCTGCAGGTTAAAAACTGTATCAGTGTTCTTTACTTTCAGTCCCCAAAAACTACTCTCATAGTTAAGAACTGAGTGTGTATTAGAATAGTACAGCATCTTGAGACATTGGCTGGTACAAATCCTAAGAGTAAAACGTGCAGATGGCTTACTTTTTGCCACCATCTTTGTGTGTGCTTTCCACGTTTATTGACAATCTGTATTCATTCCTAAAAACCATTTGCCTATTACACCAGCTATAAATCAATCACTTACGCTTAATGCAGTGCAATTATGTTCCCTCTTTAGGCTGACCAAGTGCAACAAGCATGGAAATCTATCCCACAACTGGCATTCGGCACCTTTACAACACAATGCATGCATGTTTGCATGCTTGATTTAGGCTGAAGTGCATACTCTTTGTTTTCTTTCTGTTCAGTGTCAATTTATTACATACTGCCCATTTGTAAACGTTCTTGAGAGTTTCATTTTCTTTCTTCAGTTTCAGTTCTGATGTTTTATGGCCTACAATGATGTTGCTGTCATCAGCTAAGAGAATGTTTTCTCCATATCTTCCCACTGTCTGGAAAGTCAATGATATGAAGAGTATACCACTTACCTCATAAAGGAGACATTGAGTTACGACTTATACGTAGTGAGCAACAATCTGTCTTTTTTGTATTGTTGTTATTCCATTCTGACTTTCCACTATTTGGAAAGCCATTGATATACACACTGATGGAAAAACACTATAACACCAAACAAATAATTAATTTAGAGTAATGAAATTTTGAGAATACATTTGTCTAGGTAACATGTTGAAGTGATTAACATTGCAAGATCACAGTTTAATGTAAGCACGAGATAAGCCATTACCATTGTGAAGTGCTGGTACATTAATGACTGGTGTAACCACCAGAATGTTGAAATCAAGCATGCAAACATGCATGCATTGTGTTGTAAAGGTGCTGAATGCCAGTTGTGGGATAGATTTCCATGCTTGTTGCACTTGGTCAGTCAGTACAGGGACAGTTAATGCTGTTTGTGGATGATACTGGAGTTGTCGTCCGAAGATGTCCTGTATGTACTCAATTGGAGACAGACCTGGTGGTCAGGCTGTCTGAAGCAACATGTTGACTCTGTAGAGCTTGTTGTATTATAACAATGGTACATAGGTGTGTGTTATCCTGTCGGGAAACACCCTGGAATGCTGTTCATGAATGGCAGCACAACCCGTCGAATCACCAGATTGACCTGCAATTTTGCAGTCAGGATGCATGGGATAACCATGAGATTGCTTCATCTGTCATACAAAATTGGACCCCAGACCGTAACTCCAGTTGTAGGTCAAGGTAGAACCAGCTTTCATCCGAAGACACAACAGACATTGGTGCAGGCATTGGAAGCTGCTTATGGCACACGGGTTATATGGCAGAATTAACTGGGAGTGTGAAATAGAACAGGAAAAGAGGGAATTGCAGAGAAGGGATGTGAGTGTAGAATAAGTGAAGTTAGGGGCACAGGTTGAAGTGGGTGTGGGGGAGAGACTAGTAAGATTGAGGCCAGGGGTATAAGGACAATTCCCACCTACTAGTTCAGAGAAACTGGTATTGGGGGATGGGGTTGGGATGTAGGAGAAATTCCTGATTTCCTGTCAGAGAGGTCACAGTTCATAGTATTTGATGGAAAGTCATCGAGTAAAACAGAAGCGATTTTTGGTGTTCCCCAAGGTAGTGTTGTAGGCCCTGTGCTGTTCCTTGCGTATATAAATGATTTAGGAGACAAAATGAGTAGTTGTCTTAGGTTGTTTGCTGCTGATACTAGATGTAGTAAAGTCATCAGAAGATCAGAACCAATTGCAAAATGATTTAGATAAGATATCTGTAAGGTACAAAAATTGGCAGTTGACTCTAAATAATGAAAAGTGTGAGGTCATCCACATGAGTGCTAAAAGGAATCCATTAAACTTTGATTACATGTTAAATCAATCAAACGTAAAGGCTGTAAATTCAATTAAATAGTTAGGGATTGCAATTACAAAAAATTTAAATTGGGAAGAACACACAGAAAATGTTGTTGCGAGGACAGACCAAAGACTGTGTTTTATTGGCAGAACACATAGAATATGCAATGAATCTGCTAAAGAGACTGCCTGCACTACACTTGTCCCTCTTCATGTGTGGTACTGCTGCATGGTGTGGAATCCTTACCAAATAAGATTAACAGAGTACACCAAGAAAGTTCAAAAAAGGGCAGCTTGTTTTGTATTATTGAGAAATAGGGAAGAGAGTGTCACAGATGTGAGCCAGGATTTGGAGGTGGACATAATTAAAACAAAGGTATTTCTCAGTGCAGTGGGATCTTCTCACAAAATTTCAATCACCAACTTTCCCTCTTAATGCGAAAATATTATGTTGGTGCTGACCTACATAGGGAGAAATGATCATCATAATAAAATAGAGGAATCAGAGCTCGCACAATAAGATACAGGTGTTTTTTTTTTTTTCCTGCCTGCTGTTCGAGAGTGGAATAATAGAGAATTGATGTGAAGGCGATTTGATGAACCCTCTGTCAGACTCTTTTAGATGTAAATGAGAGAGAATGGAGGGGGGTCAGCTGGCATTGGTATTGAAGCTGAACATGTTTTGCACAACATTATGTTCTGCCACTGGGTGCTGAGTTTTGCTCTTGGCCAGGATCTGGTGGTGGCCATTGTTTTGGGTGGACAACTGGTTGGTGGCCATTCAGTCGGGTGGACAACTGGTTGGTGGCTAAGCCAACAAAAATTCAGTACAAAAGTTACAGCAGGGCTGGTAAATGATATGACTACTTTCACAAGTGGTAGGATAAAATACTCCTGAAATAGGATGCACTGGATGGAGCCACCTGTACCTTCCACAAGGATATAATTCATTTGGTGGGTCATGGGAGGAGGTGTTGCTTAAGGGTGGACTAAGATACCTGTAGTTTGCAGATTGGGTGGGCCATAGAATACAGCTTTTGGAGGGAAAGGTGTGGTTGTGGGTAGATGATCAATTCTGGGCAGAATGATAAGTTGTAGAAGCTGGGGCAAAGGATGTGATTACATAAATTTTGGCAATATGTTGGAATTTCAGTGAGTTTTGGGTTACATATGAATCATTTGTAATAGTGTAAATTGTAATTTCTTTTAATTTCAGTGATGGTGAACACTTTCAGTCATCATAACCATCATTTGATCAGAGTTAATTTATCTAGACCAGGGCTTAACAACTGGCCGGTTTTGAGCGCGAGTACTCGCGTCTGCTCAGGCACGTGCTCGCGAGCAGGTGCAAGGTCACGGAGTAGGGAGGGAGGGGAAATGCGCGCGCACGTTTGAATGTGATCTCGCGTTCGTAGCGGATTTAACTAGCCATCTGAATGCTTTGAACATTTTACTACAAGGTAAAGATCTGCTAATTACTCATTTCATAGATCGAATACGAGCTTTTAAAATGAAATTGACACTTTGGGTGAGTCAGCTGGAAACAGGAAACCTAGCTCATTTTCCTAAATTATCATCCATGCAAGATGTCACAAAGACTGTGAACGTTATTCACATAGTTTAGTTGATCAGCGCTTTCAAGATCTGACAGCACTAGACAGTGATTTTGATCTGTTCTCTCCATATTCAGCGAATACTTAAGAGATTCGTCCTGAGCTGCAGCAAGAAATTATTGATCTGCAGTGTGACAGAGAATACAGAGACAACTTTCAGAACAAGAAAAACATTTTGGAATTCTACAGACACTTCCCTCAGGATAGATTTCCTCGTTTGCACAAACTAGCGGCGACAATAATATCAATGTTCGGTTCCACGTATGTTTGTGAACAACTGTTCTCTGCAATGAAATGTAACAAGACGCGCCTGAGAAACGCATTGTCTGATCGAAATTTAAACTGCACGCTGCGTCTAAAATGCACAAGAACAATTACTCCGAACATAGACGCAATTGTAAAGGGCAAAAAGTACAAGATAACCGAGAATCTCACACTTCAGTGACACCTTTTATTGTGTAACAGTTCACAAATTAATGCGAAGCTAATAAAATTATGTGGCATGTGTACATTCTCCTTTATTTGTTTCATTTGTCGCAGTAATAATTCGTGAGTGATATCCCTGCAGGTGGCCGCGTATTTACATTGACTGGCGGCAGCTGTTGTGTGCCCCACGTGACTTTCCCCACTCTCCGCTCTGGTCCTGTAGTGGGGGTAGCGTGCTCGCGCTGCTCCGTGCTCGCGCCTTGCTGCTCACAGCTTGCTCCGCGAGCACGTATGTTGTGAAGCCCTGATCTAGACTGTATGAGGAGCCAGTGCTTGGAGCCACTGCTTACTTCCAAAAAATAGCAGTAACCAACTGCCCAGTGCAGCTGGTTCATAGGTGTTAGGAGGAACAGGGAAATGTGTGTATGTTGTATGGAAAATCTGTATGTGGAGTAGATTTGGAAGGCAAAGCCTGCCTATGGAGGTTTTAGTAAAACCTTCAAGCATACTAAACAAGGGATTGTTCGTCACTGCAGATACATTGTGTGTGGATGACCAAGCTGTGAGGGAGAGACTTTTTGCTGTGGAAAGGATGGTAGCTATCAAAATTTGAGGTCATGATGGTGATTAATGAGCGTTATATATGTATAAGTTTTTATGGACTCTTTGGAGAGGTAGAGATCAATGTCAAGGTAAGTAACACGCTAGGCTTAAGAGGACAAATATGGAAGAGAAGGTGTTGAGACTGTGGAGGAATGAGGGTAGTGTCCTGGTCCTGAATTCAGATCATTAAGATGTCAAAAAAGAACCAAAACCAGTTAAGAGGTTTGGGTATTGGATGGCTAGGAAGGTTTCCTTTAGATGGGCCATAACCAGGTTGTGTGGGAGGGTGCCATGTGGGCGCCCTTGGCTGTGTTATGGGTTAGTTTGTATACCACCCGCTCATTGAAGGAGAAGCAGTAGCCAGATTAGTAATGCATTCAGTTTCAAGATTTTTCATGAAGGTATTGATTAATGAAAATTCACATGAAATTGAACTGAAAATTGCAACTTTTAAGTACTGTAGCCTGTGTCCTCAACATTACAACATGAAACCTGATTGCACTGTACACCACCTCATATTCACAGAGGCATTTCTACCATTTGTAACCATTTTGTAGTAACTAATTAAATTGGAATTTTTTGGGCATAGCTAACATTGTGATGGGACTTGCGCAGTGAAAACTTTTTGTATGATGAACTGTTTGTAGTTACTTAGGACTGTGCAGTGAGCTTCCACAACTGAATACATCTGTTCCATTTTGTTGCAGCTTCCGTTTCCAGTTGTGGCCTCACTAAATGGTGTTCACATGTTTGGAAAATGCCACAAAATGATGCTTCAGAGTACCTCTTCATCAGACATGACAGTTGTGTGGCATGAAGTAGAGGAAAGGTGAGGACAATGTGGGAGTAGTAAAGATAAACCTGATTGATGGTTTTTATATATAGTTGTGACCCTTAACAGAAACCTCCTTAAATTCACTTTCCAAGATAAGTAAGAAATGACAGAATGGAAACAAATAAAACAACAGGAAGAAAAGAAGACTTATTGACAGGACAAAACTATGTCTTCGTTTGAGTCTTAAATCCACACTTGGCTTTAGTGGGTTGTTCTGTTACCAAATGCAGTACAACCTACTTCACACCTTCAGTCAATCGATACCTCTCTTCTACTCGCAGAACTCCACAAGAAGCTCTTGTGCATATCTTGCTGCAGTTGCACTGTCGTGAGTAGTGATTTAGAGAAAAGGGGCTTAGCCACAACATAGCAGTTTTATTCTGTAGATGAGTGTACAAAATTGTGAAACTTCTTGATAGGCATCCTGTGAAGCCATTAAACCACATCCCTGCAAGGCAAGGTTTGGAGTCCAAGCTATGCTGCAGGGTTAATCTGGTAGAACAGTTCATACCAGTGTACATTCCTTTACAGATTTGAAGTATTCATTATAGAAATGATGAAAGGCAAAAGAAAAAATTAATGATTATTTAAATAAAAATAAATTTTTAATATACTATGTTTTTTAATTGGGCTAACAAGTATAAAATAATTTCTCATAGCCCCATACAAGTTCCTAACCCCATACAGACAGACCAGAAAATTTGTGATCGTGAATTTTTAAAAGCTATGGAAATACTTGTAAGATTTAAAACAAAAAATGTGGAGCACAAGTGATAGGTAATAACAATGAGGTGGACTGTTCATGCCTCAGTTATGTGTTGCATGCTTCCCACATTTGTTGTTTTAAAACTTTTAAAAGTATTTACAAAGCTACAGATATTAAAAATTCACTGTCACAAGTTTTCAGGACTATCTGTATCGGGTTAGGATACAGGGAGGGGGGGGGGGGTGTAGGAGAAACTATTTAATGCTTTTCAATCCAGTTTAAAAGTAAAATATATTAAAATTTTAATCTTTCAACATATTTTAAACGTAACGATGAGATTGTGTTCATGTTGTGGACGGTATTAATAATAACCATGGGGGAAGGGGGGGGGGGGCGGTTTTCAGATGACACAGTTATCTATAGTGAAGTACTATATGGAAGAAGCTGCATATATATTCAGTCAGATCTTGATAAGATTTCAAAATGGCACAAGAAATCACAAATTTCTTTAAATGTTCAGAAATGTAAAGCTGTGTATGTAGTAACACTGTTCACGTTTACGTCGCACTTCACTTAGCGTAGACCGGGACTGTGTCCTAGGCATGCCCAATGTTAACTGACTGGGCACGGCCCGTGCTGCCGGAGTTGTTGTTGTTGTTATGCTGGCAGAGGTCGCGTCCGAATTCTCGCGTGCCCTCTGGTGGACGAGACTCTACTTGCGGCAGCTACTGTCCGTGACGCGCCGTGCCAATGTGCGCCTCCCACGATCTTTCTGGTGGCTACTGCACTCCTCCTCCTTCGGGGGGTGAAGCCACTGTGATCCACTGCGTCGGAAGGTGGAGCGTCGGGCAAGAGCGATGACCCCCACATCCATTGGATGGCCGGAGTCGAGAGGATCTGCCCACCCTCGAGCCGGAACCTTCGAATACGGCTGGAAGTGACCCACACGAAGAGGCCCCCCTCGTCCCACAACCGGAGCCCGGGACAGAACGGGCGACAAGCTGTCAAACTCCGGATCCTGTTCCACCTCGGGAGGGGCAAGACCCAGTGGCGGGGATGAAGGGGAAGGGACGACCACAGGTGAACCAGCCTCCTGAGAAACCGGGCCTGCTAGGGGGGCCGGCTCTCCCTGGGGCATCTCGAACGATGGCGATGCCGGTGCTGGAGCTACTGGAGGCTGCCAAGGCTGAGAACCATCGCAGTGCGGCAGAGTCACAGCGGGGAGAGGAGGTAACGTCCTCTGTGAAACCAACACAGGTGCCGGCAATGGGGAAGCCGGTGTCCGAGAGGTCGGAGGGTGGGTGCCCGAACGTGGACATAGCTGATTTTGGTGACGACGTACCACCCGGTCCCCCGCCTGCAAGGTATAGAGCCGGCGGCCATTGCGGCGCAGTACCACCGCCGGTATCCAACTTGGATTGCAACCAAACCCACGGGCCCAGACCGACATACCCAGTGGAAAACCAGGTACTCCGTTTTGTGAAGACTGGCAAGGACCAGGCCGGAGGAGGTGCAGCAGAGTCCTAGGTTGACGCCCATGGAGGAGCTCTGCGGGGCTGCGTTCTACCATTGGTGTGGTCCGGTATGCCGTCAAGAAAAACGTCAATGCTTCCTCCGCAGGAAATTCGTGCACATACTTTTTCATCTGCGTCTTAAATGCGCGCACCATGCGCTCGGCTTCCCCATTCGATTGTGGATGGAAGGGGGGAGAGCAAACGTGCCGAATACCGAAGCGCCTACAAAAATCCTGGAAGGTCTGCGAAATAAACTGCGGTCCATTGTCCGAGACCAGGGTGATTGGCAGACCTTCCACAGAAAAGATTTTTGCTAGTGCCTGGATTGCAACTTCTGAAGTGGTTGAGGAGCAGCGAACCACATATGGGAAGCGGGAATAAGCATCAATGACAATGAGCCAAAAGCCATTGAGAAACGGGCCCGCAAAATCGATGTGAACACGTTCCCATGCTTGGGTTGCCGGCGGCCGTGAAGAGAACGCTGCCCTGGGAGATGCTTGTTGGCTCGCACACTGGGAACAGGCGGCCACCACGTGCTCAATTTGTCTGTCAATACCGGGCCAGTACACATGTCTGCGAGCCAAGGTTTTAGTACGAGAAACACCCCAGTGCCCCGCATGTAATAACGTGAGGACCTCCCTTCGTAAACTTGCAGGAACAACCACGCGAGGAGCTGTATCATCGGTAGCCAGAAGGAGAACTCCTTCCAAGACCGAGAGGCGGTCTCGTAGAAGAAAATAATTACGAAGAGGGTCCGAGGCCCGACCCGGAGGGCGGGATGACCACCCCTGCTGAATGAGGCGAACTACTTGCCGGAGAACCGGGTCAGCTGCTGTTTCCCTGGTGACTCGAGAACTAGTGATCGGGAAGCCATCAACCGCTTGGCGGGACGCCACATCTGAATGAAAACACATAATCTCCTCTCGATCGAACGTAGGATCCGGGCCCACCGGAAGACGGGAAAGAGCGTCGGCATTGGCATGCTGTCCTGTAGGGCGAAAATGAATGTCATAATGGTACTTAGAGAGGAACAAGGCCCAGCGCTGTAGTCTGTGGGCCGCCCTATCTGGAATCTGAGAGGCGGGGCCAAATAACGATATTAACGGCTTATGGTCAGTGATTAACTGAAACTTCGTGCCATACAAGAAAGGGTGAAACTTGGTAACAGCGTAGACAATGCCCAAAGCCTCTTTTTCCACCTGGGAGTAATGGGCCTGCATGGGACTAAGCGTTTTAGACGCAAACGCCAGTGGTTGCTCGGAACCATCTGCGTTGCGATGGGCCAGGACCCCATACTGCGAAGCATCTGTAGCCAGGACCAACGGCTTATGGGGATCAAAAGTAGTCAAACGAGGGGCTGACGTGAGGAGGCCCTTCAACGAGGTGAACGCTCGCTCGCATGCAGGCGACCAATCAAAAGGAACACCCTTGTGCAGAAGGCAGTACAGGGGTGGGCTATAGTGGAAGCCCTGGGAATGAACCGGTGGTAATAGGCTATCTTGCCTAAAAAAGCTTGTAACTCTTTCAGCGAAGCGGGCCAAGGAAGGTTGACGATACCGTGGACCAAACTTCCTAGTGGCTGGATGCCGTGCCGAGAGATGGTGTAACCCACATACTCAATGGACGGTTGGAAGAAGGTTGACTTATGCAGGTTGCAACGCAAGCCCACAGACCTGAATTTGAGGAAGAGGGTGCGAAGGTTGTGCAAGTGTTCCTTTGTGTTGCGGCCTGTGACAATTATGTCATCCAGGTAATTAATACAATGAGGGATGGTCGACGTGACATGCTCAAGATAACGCTGGAATATCGCCGGGGCACTGGATATTCCAAAGGCCAACCGCTGGTATTGGTAAAGGCCAAACGGGGTGTTGACGACCGCCAGCCGTTTGGAGTCCTCATCAAGTGGTATCTGATGATAAGCCTCCGACAGATCGATTTTCGAAAAATATTGGCCTCCCGCCATGGCGGAGAACAATTCATCAGCACGAGGCAAAGGATAGGTGTCCACCACCAATTGGGAATTAATGGTGGCCTTGAAATCGCCACAAAGACGTAATTTTCCCGAGGGCTTCCTTACAATAACGAGGGGCGAAGCCCACTCACTGGAAGAAATGGGAAGAACGACCCCTAGGGCTGTCAGCCGGTCTAGCTCTTCCTTTACCTGAGGGCGGAGAGCCAAGGGGATCTGCCTCACGCCTAGAAAACGCGGGCGAGCCGACGCCTTCAACGTTAAGTGAGCTTCAAAATCTGAAACACGCCCCAGGCCCTCCTCAAAAATATCTGGAAAGTCTGAGATCAAAGATTCCAATGATTGATAGGGAACATCTTCGGAGACCAACTGTATGGTGTCAGCGATAGAAAAACCGAAAGCTTGAAAGGCATCCAGGCCAAAAAGGTTAGCGGAGCTCGCATCACTAACAACAATAAAAGTAATAGGCCGAGTGACTGATTTGTAAGTCACGTCGGTAGTGAATTGACCCAGTAGGGGAATGAACTGTTTACCATAACCGCGTAGACACCAGTAAACTGGCACCAACGGGGGCGATCCAAGGTCGGAATAAGTTAGTGCATTCGACAACGAAACTGCCGCGCCCGTATCTACTTGCAGTTGTAACCGGCACGACCGAACCGACACCTCGATAAAGAGTTTGCATGCCGATGCTTCGGGAGCCTGGCCCGATGAAACTTCCTGAATGTCAACGTCTATGTCCTCTGTACCTGCTTCCTTCGATTCTTTTGAGGCTGAGCGGCAAACTTTAGCAATGTGACCTTTTTTATTACATTTGCGACAAACGGCCCAACGCTGGGAGCACCCTGACCGATCATGATGTATATAGTATGACGCACAGGACGGCAACAGGTGCCGGCGGCCGGAATTCTGTTTACGCGCCGTGCGGGAGCGGCCGTAACGGCCGGATTGTACCGCTCACACGTCGTCCACCCCGGACACAGTGGACGTGGCCGTGCCGCCCTGAACCTCCGCGACGTCGCACCACGCTTCCAGCTGTTGACCTGCTGCGTGAGAGACTTCATACGATTGAGCAATGGACAGGACTTCCTCGAGGGAAGGGTCTTCTAACTGCAGGGCCCGTTGCCGGACCTCCCTATCAGGGGCCGAACGAACAATGACGTTGCGTACCATAACGTGGGCATACGACTCTCGCGACTGCTCCGTGACAAAATGACACTTGCGACTAAGACCGTGCAGGGTAGCGGCCCACGCCCGGTAAGACTGATGGGGCTGCTTCTTGCATTGATAGAACTCGACCCTAGCCGCCACAACATGCGTGCGGCGGCGATAATATGAAGACAGCAATGAACACAATGCGTAAAAAAAAAACGAGGACGATGGTTCCTGCAACGTCGCTAGCTGCCGCAAAACTTGATACAGCGAGGGAGATATCCAAGACAAGAAGAGAGCACGACATACCTCCGCATCGGCAACATGAAACGCCTGGAAATGCTGCCGAAGGCGATGTTCATATGCGTCCCAATCCTCCGCCGTCTCGTCATACGGGGGAAAGGGAGGAGGGAACTGCGCCGGAGCAGATGGTGTGGAGAGCAACGCCGGAAGCACTTGTTTCATGGTGGCCATGAGCTCCATCTGCTGCGCAATCAAAACTTGCACCAAATCCTCCATGCCGTGGAGAAGCTGCGAAACCAGAGCAACGACGCAACACGCGAAAGAACGATCTCATCCTCGTCGCCAATTGTGTAGTAACACTGTTCAGTTTACGTCGCACTTCACTTAGCGTAGACCAGGACTGTGTCCTAGGCATGCCCGATGTTAACTGACTGGGCACGGCCCGTGCTGCCAGAGTTGTTGTTGTTGTTATGCCGGCAGAGGTCGCGTCCGAATTCTCGCGTGCCCTCTGGTGGACGAGACTCTACTTGCGGCAACTACCGTCCTTGACGAGCTGTGCCAATGTGCGCCTCCCGCAATCTTTCTGGTGGCTACTGCAGTGTACATTAAAAAAAAGTTGCATTTGATGACTATAATGTCAGTGAATGACAGTTCGAATCGCCCAACTCATACAAATACCTGAGTGTAACAATTTGTAGGGATATGAAGTAGAATGAACACATAGGATCTGCAGTCATGGGTAAAGAAGGTTGTAGATTATTGGGAAAATGCAGTCAGTCTACAAAGGAGATTTCTTACACATCACTCATGTGACTCATTCTGGAATATTGCTCAAGTGTGTGGGACCTGTACCAAATGGGGCTAACAGGGGGTATTGAACCTATACAGAGAAGGGCAGCACAAATGGTCATTGGTTTGTTTGGTCCATAGGAGAGTGTCACAGAGATGCAGAAAAAAAACTTAGCTGACAGGCTCATGAAGATAGACTTAAACTATCCCAAGAAAGCCAATGTACAATGTTTCAAGAACTGGCCTTAAATGATGATACTAGGAATATACTAAAAGCCTGAATGTATCACGTAGGGATCATGAGGACAAGATTAGATTAATTACAGGACAAATAGAGGCATTGAACAATCATACTTCCTGCACTCAATATGTGAATGGAAAGTGAAGAAACTTTTAATAACTGGTGCAATAGGATATACCTTCTGCCGTGCAATTCAGTGTTTGCAGCATATGGACGTAGATGTAGACAAATGTCAGGTTTATTTCAGTGTCTTTTTATCTGTTAATACATGAAGTAGAATAGTGTTGTATCTACCCACAATGAATCTGTTCAGTTGTAATTTCCTTAAAAAAGTAAAATAAAAAACAAGCAAAATTAATTTTAAATAGGCATAATCTGTGTCACTTCAGGCAGGGAGCTACCTTCATAGTCTCGGATGTTATTGAATTTAGCATACGTTAAAATTCAGGAGTAAGTAAAAAACACATATCTTTTTGTTATCTCCAAAAAAATTCCTGCTCCGAGATACAGGCCTCGAAAGATGACACTGTGAACACAATTTTGAAGATGCAAATTTCGAAAACAATTTTAAAATGCTGTATCTCTGTAACAGTTCTAGATATTTTGTTAGAGTTTCTTTAGTTGATAGATAGTTGTTTTACGATTACAATGGCATCCTCCATTTGGATATATCTGTCAAAGTTCTTTTACAGTCGCCTTTTGAATTTTTTTAATAATTCACAGATTTTTTTCAAAAATGCCAATCCAGAAAATGTAGATTTTTTTTTCTGTTGATTAATACCATGTAGTACTATATTCTGTGTAAAGGAGAGCTTCCACTTTTAAGTTCTTCACTGAAGTTGTCTTCACCAAAGTTGTTTCTTACTAATTTCATTGTTACAGTGTTTATTTCTATTGTCTTTGTCCTGTTTGTTCATTGCAGGTTTCTGTATTGTAGTTGTTCAGTGCTAATTCGTTTACAAAAAAGCTTCTAAGAAATCTGAGAACATGCAGTGAGTTCTGTGTTTTCGTGAGGAATTTGCCAGTTGACACAGTTGCAGTGCATGTTGAGAAAAGGACTGTTTGAAATGTATTCTGACTGGGGCCACAGGAGAGTGAATTGTGCTGACTCTTTTCATAAAAAGAAACGGACTTTGTTCAGTTTGGGAATAAGTGTTCTCATTTGAAGACTCTGTTTCAAAGTGAAGATGTTTACAGTGAGGACTTTTAGTGTTCTAAATGTTCTGATAGAATAGCAACAATGAGAGTATCTGAACATGGTGAAGCCTCCCATGGTGCAGATGATGCAGATTTTGCATCAATAGAAGAAAAATGAAATACCCTGAATCAGTCAAGTATAGAGATAGGTGTTAGTCCTGTTAAGAAACCATGGTCAGTGAAGCTCTATGGATCAAGAAAGTGCAGAGAAATTACTAAAGCTGTGGGTGAATACACTACAGCAAAACTGACCACACTCTTCAAAGTAGGAATTCCATCTTCAGAAGAAAATGAACCAAAGCACTCTTGCACCTCTTTCCAGGAGTGTTTCACAAATATCAATTCAGTTTCCAGAATGAGCTTCAGTTGTTGAATATTGTGCATCCTACAGTGAAACAGTACAAGTTTCAACTATTATTCCAGAGACATTTTCAAAGAAAACAATTTGAACCACATTCCATCAGTATCAGAGTACATGGTAGACAAATCAAGGAATGTGAGGTCTATAAAAGGAGTGTTTGGAAGACTAGAGAACTTAGTGTGGTAGCTTTGAAGAACGTACTGGAGCACGTGACATATGACACCTTGGTTGGGTGTGTGAAGTCATTAGTGGTCTGTGATGTAAAGCGAGAGACGTGTTTGTTCCAAGAATGCGGTGACTGCCTTTGCAGACAGTTGGCCTGGAAGACATAGCAGATAACTCTGAAGAAATTACATATGCAATGTGGGAGGAAAATAAACTAATTAAGAAAACTGTTGCATTTGACAGTTTCATTGATGAACTTGGTAAATGGTCAGTGAAAGCAGCAAATACACCAGAATCTGAAGAAATTGCAACAATACATTGCAGAAGTGAATGGGTGTGTACACAGGATGAAGAACTATGTTTAGTACTTCACTGTGATTTTGCTGAGAACCGGGCTGTAATTCTCCAACAAGGGTTTCAATTTTTACAGGAGTGACATATTTTCAAAACAAGACCACAGTGTTGCAGTTATAAGTGATGACACAGGACATGACTCAGGACATGCTTTGCTAGCAAATTCTTTAACTGCAAACAGAGGCAGAGAAGGTCATCAATATTTCTGATGGTGCTCCTAGTCATTTTAAAAATAATTACCAGCTGTTTGAATTGAGTAAGTCGCTTGTGCCAACTGACTGGGTATACAGTGCTACTGGTCACCAGACTGGGCCATGTGATGGTGCAGGAGGCCTGCTGAAGCACCATGCTACAAAACATAATGTTTTCAGACCAGATACAGTTGTAATTCAGAATGCTGAGGATTTTACGAGAATTGTGAAATCTTACACATCCACAGCCCCCATTCTTTTGTCCAAAGAGGAAATCGAAGAATTCTGTGAGCAGAAAAAAGAACAATGGTCCAAACAAACTGCTCCTGTGAAAGTAATTCAGAAGACACATGTTTGGAGTCAAAGTGATGGGCGAACTCATGTTGCATGCACTTTAAAGAGCAAGAAAGAAGAAATTTCATTAGATTAGATTAGATTAGATTTACTTTCATTCCAATTGATCCGTAGTGAGGAGGTCCTCCAGGATGTGGAACATGTCAGAAAAACAACAATACATGACAAATATTTACAATTAAAACAAATAAGCTAATGTACCATTCCACAGGTCCCAAGTGGAATGATCGTCATTTTTAATGAACACTAAGAGTAATTTTACAAATACTAATGCACTGAATTTAAAATAAAAAAGTTTTTATTTATTTATAAGGTAATACAACTACTGTAATACTTATTTACAATGAACACATTACTGCACTGAAATGGTGCAGAAGT
The DNA here is from genome assembly GCF_023898315.1 of Schistocerca nitens. Classification (NCBI taxonomy): domain Eukaryota; kingdom Metazoa; phylum Arthropoda; class Insecta; order Orthoptera; family Acrididae; genus Schistocerca; species Schistocerca nitens. The sequence continues at coordinate 701,505,933 of NC_064617.1, read as the reverse complement.
TAGATTATACTAACACACACACACACACACACACACACACACAAATTTTCAATGAACACATTACTGCACTGAAATTGTGCAGAAGTTATATTGTACTTATATACAAATCAGTTGGTTTTACTAAGAAATTCATCAATGGAGTAGAAGGAGTTGGCCACCAATAAATCCTTTAGGCTTCTCTTAAACTGAATTTCATTGGTTGTTAAGATTTTTATGGCTGCTGGCAAGTTATTGAAAATGTGTGTTCCTGAATAATGCACACCTTTTTGTACAAGACTAAGTGACTTTAAATCCTTGTGAAGATTATTCTTATTTCTAGTATTGATTCCATGAATTGAGCTGTTGGTTTGAAAAAGTGATATATTTTTAATGACAAATTTCATAAAGGAATAAATATATTGGGAAGCAGTAGTTAGTATCCCTAGTTCCCTAAACAGGCTTCTGCAGGATGTTCTTGAGTTCACACCACATATAACTCTCACTGCACGTTTTTGTGCCCGGAAAACTTTAGCTTGGCTTGATGAATTACCCCAAAAAATAATCCCATATGACATTATGGAATGAAAGTAACCATAGTATGCCAGCTTTTTCATTTTTATATCCCCTATGTCTGACAAAATTCGCATTGCAAACAGAGATTTGTTAAGATGCTTCAGCAGTTCTGTGGTGTGCTCCTCCCAGTTGAATTTATTATCAAGCTGTAATCCCAAGAATTTAACACTGTCCACTTCTTCTATCTTCTTGTCATCGTATGTTAGACATATACTCTTGGGACACCCCTTACAAGTTCTGAACTGCATGTAGTGTGTTTTTTCAAAGTTTAGTGACAAAGAATTGGCTAGGAACCAGTGATTAATGTCCACAAATATTTTATTGGCTGATCTTTCTAAGACTACATTTGACTTGCTATTTATTGCAATGTTTGTATCATCGGCAAACAAAACAAACTTGGCATCTGGTAATGTTACTGATGAAAGGTCATTGATATACACAAGAAAAAGTAAGGGCCCCAAAATGGAACCTTGTGGGACCCCACATGTAATTAGTTCCCAGTTGGATGAGGCCTGATAGCTTGATACATGTCTCTTTCCTAATAACACCCTTTGTTTCCTGCCAGAGATATAAGATTTGAACCATTTTGCAGCATTTCCTGTTATACTATAATATTCTAGTTTACTTAAAAGGATATTGTGATTTACACAGTCAAATGCCTTTGACAGATCACAAAATATACCAGTTGCCTGCAATTTTTTGTCTAATGAATTAAGCACATTTTCACTGTAAGTGTAGATAGCCTTCTCAATATCAGAACCTTTTAGAAATCCAAACTGTGACTTTGACAGTATGTTATTTGAGATAAGATGGTTATAAAGACGACTGTACATTACTTTTTCGAAAATTTTTGAGAATGCTGGCAACAGTGAAATTGGACAGAAATTTGATGCTATTTCTTTATCTCCCTTCTTAAACAGTGGCTTAACTTCAGCATATTTCAGCCATTCAGGAAATATTCCACTAATAAACGACTGGTTACACAGATAGCTTAATATGTTACTTAGCTCAGAATCACATTCTTTAATTAACTTTGTTGATATTTCATCATACCCACTAGATGTTTTTGATTTTAAAGATTTTATGATGGACATTATTTCTGTTGGGGTAGTGAGGGTCAAATTCATATTAAGGAAGTTACTTGAAATGTCTGGTCTAAGGTAATCCATAGCAGCATCTACCGAACCTGACAACCCCATCTTGTCAGTAACAGTTATAAAATGTTTGTTAAAAAGTTCTGCAACACTATACACATCTGTCACCAATGTATCATTTACTCTTAATGCTATTTGTTCCTCTTCATGCCTGGTTCTACCGGTCTCCTCCTTCACTATATCCCATATTGTCTTTATTTTGTTATCTGATATGACTATCTTTTCCTTGTAATATATTTGCTTTGACATCCGTATTACAGTCTTTAATATTTTGCAGTATTTCTTATAATGTGCTATAGCATCAACATTGGAAATGTTTCGGAGTGACAGATACAGTTTTCTTTTTGTTTTACAAGATACCCCTATTCCTCGAGTAATCCATGGCTTCTTTGTAGACTTTGCTCTAACCTTGGTAAGTTTTGGGGGAAAGCAGTGTTCGAATAAGGTAAGCACTTTATTAGCAAAAATGTTATATTTTTCATTCATGCCATGAACGCTGTAAACATCAGTCCAGTGAATGTCTCTAAGGAGTGTCCTAAAATAATCAATTTTTGGCTTACTGATTACCCTTTTGAGCTCAGATTTAACAGATTTTATATCCTGTTCAGTATTAACATTTAACAGAAGGAACTGCATGTCATGGTCTGAGAGGCCATTGACTATTGGTTTTGTAATATAATTTTGTTCATTGGACTTTTCTATAAAGATATTATCAATGGCTGTTTGTGAGCAAGTGGCTATCCTAGTGGGGAACTTTACTGTGGGAATTAAGTTGAATGATAGTGTTACTAACTCAAACAAGTTCTTATTGGGAGAGTCTTTAAGGAAATCTACATTGAAATCACCAGCAACCACTATTTCTTTGTTTTTGGTTGTTAAATGGGCCAGTACAGCTTCAAGGTGGTTGACAAACAGATTAAAGTTACCTGCAGGTGCTCGATATACACTTAATATTATGAAGGATTTTTTGTGAAATTCTAATTCTGTTGCACATGCTTCCATATGCTGTTCTAGGCAAAATTTATGAATGTCTATGTTCTTAAATTTATGACAGTTCCTGATGAATGTGGCAACTCCTCCTTTCTCCATTTCTGATCTACAAAAGTGAGATGCTAACCTAAACCCTGTAACACTTAAAAGTTCTATACCAGTGGTCACATGATGTTCAGAGAGGCAGATTATGTCAGCTGGGTTTGAAGACTCTAATTCATCTATGCAGATAGTTAATTCATTAATTTTATTTCTCAGTCCTCGAATATTTTGATGCAATAAAGATAGCTGACATTTCTCATTGACTGAGTTAAGATTGGGTGGAGTTAAAATATCTGCTGACAGTTGAAAATTCTTAACCAATGGCTGTTTATGCTGATGTAATAAGCTGGAATTATGTTTTTTGATTTCTTTCTCAAACTGAAGATTTGTCTCAGTTCTAACCTCTCTTAAAATTTGCTTTCTTTCTGTCCTCCCTACCCTAAAAAAGGGTCTTTTCTGAATCCTATAACCACTGGTATTTTACCACTCATGATAGTGCCTCCCCCCTTTAACTTTCCTGCTATTTCCCCAGCCAATTTACCCTTCCCCTTCCTGTTGAGGTGAAGGCCATGCCTAGTATAATCCCACCTACTGAGAGAATCAACAGGAACCACACCAATGTGTGACCCCGCACCCGACATGAGCAGCCGTTCCAGCTCCAAATTAACTCTCTTGACAGAAGAGTTCAAATGAGGTCGGTCATGGCGCCCAAGAACAGATACAAACTCAACACTAGTATGCTTCGATGCTGACACAATCTTCGCCAGGTCACACTCTATACTGTACCCAGGATCTCTGTCAATACTGTTACCTGCCCCACCCACTATAACCACGGTGTCTTCCTTAGTGAAATCTTTGCAAAGTGATCCTAAATCCTCTGTCACCTGCTCCAGACCAGCACTAGGTTTAAAAAAATTGGTGACCTGGTATTCTGATCCTAGTTCATCCTGCAAAAGTTGGCCAACACCTCTTCCATGGGAACTACCTAACAACAACACTTTCTTTCTCTTTACTGATTTCCCTACATTCTTACTTTTCAATTTGCTGCTGAAAGTTTGTTGTGCCCTGTCTACACCTGCAACTGCTTGAGGCTCACCAGCTTCTAACTGAAGCAACAGGTCAAATCTATTTTCAACATTCACCATAAAGCTGTCAGACAAAGTTCTAGGCCTGTTCCTCCTGTTGCCTGTTGCCACTTCCCACCTCTCTTTACCCTTCTCCCTCCTTAACCTGTCAAGATCTCCCCTGGCCTTGTCTAACTCAGCCTGAAGGGCGGCAATTTTCCCCTCCTGTTCTAGTATCTTCCTATCTCTACTACAAATCCTACAAAACCACTGATGAGTCTCATTTACTTCCCCTATTCCCACGCCACTACAGTCACCCACATGGAAAAAACTACAGCACCCATCACACCAAAGCCCCGACCTAACAATTCTACGGCAAGTCAAGCACTTTTCACTCATGATAAACGTAATAGTTTATTAAGAATAAGTCAGTTAAATTACAGATAAACACGAAAATATGGTTACACAAATTTGGCCTATACGCAACTGTTTACGCAACTGTGTGTAAACAAAAACAAAAGTGCAAAGTTTCTGAAACAACAACTTAAACTTTACGCTACTTTCCGGAAATGCTAGTTAAATAATGAAGAGGTACGCTAAGTTAAATTGCTGGAGAGAGCAAGGAACAACTAAACGAAATTCTATAGATTTGCTTCAGCAGAACGTAAACAGAAAATACGACTGTACGGTCTTTTCGTGTTTTCTGCTATATTACGTAAAGAAAAATGAAACCTTTAATGGTAGACTTAAACGGCACACTAATACACTTATTTACCACGTATTCAGTACTAATCTATATGTTTTATAATCTAAAATGACTTATCTTTACAAGAACACCAAAACTCGCGCTAGTCGCCTGGCCAACACCTCAGAAACAGCAGGATAATATTCACATTCACAACCTGAGAATGGGGATGTTTGTGGTGTGTGTGTGTATGACTGTGACTGGTGGATTACAGAAATTATAAACAGTTATGAGTTAAATGGAGTTGTAGTGAACTTAAGGCTACCACATGGACCAGCTGCTGGATTTATGTTTCCAGCTAAAGGACAGCAACAATGCCATCAGTGCTCACATCCTGTTCACAAGGTTTTGACGATTGTAAATGCTCCAGTTCCTATTGGAAGATACTGAAGCAGTGAAACACATTTTTAGTTGATTGACTGGCTACTTTCAGTACAAAACAGAGTGCACAGAAGTTGCATAAACTGAAACCTTTAAGTCTTTGGACCTTTCACATACATTTTGGAACCATTTAAAATGCTTGAAAAATGAGTCTCTTACTCTTCCTTCAAAACTAAAATTATGTTAAATAAGGGTAGGTTTTGATTTTTATGAGCCTGTTATGTGATAATGTGGTAAATAAAACAGATTTTATGTATGGCAAAAATTTCAGTTGTTTATAAAACCTCTTCAACCTAAAAGTGGAAGCTCTCTTTTTCAGGGAATGTAGAACTATGTGGTACTAATCAACAGAAAAAATCATAACTTTATGGATCGGCATTTTTGAAGAAAATTTTTTTTCCATAAATATAAAAAAGTTCAGAACGCCCCCCTCTCTCCCTGTCTATATTCTACTCACCCCTCTTTCCGTCCATCTCCTTCTGCCCCCTCTTGGGCTACGTGCTCCTCCTCCTCTCTCTCTCTCTCTCTCTCTCTCTCTCTCTATTTGTATCTTCCCATTCCCTATTTCAGTCCATCTACTCCTACCTCTCTCTTTGTCAATTTTCTCTCTCCTCTCTCTCTCTCTGTCCATTTGATCCCCCCTCTTTGTTTGTATCATCCTCAACCCCTCTCTACTGATTTCCTCCATCCTCTCTGTCTGTCCACCTCCTTGTCCCCAGCTGTCTCTGTTATGTTTATGTTCAGAACTGTAGCCATTCTATTTGTTACATTATTGACAGAGAGCAGTGGGCTGCCATTAAGTTTTCCAGTCTCAGAGTAGACACACAACTCTCTCAGAGTAGACACACAACTCGCAAACCATTTTCTCAACTGACCTCTTGTGATGATCTCCTGGCCTAGAGAATGATGCAGAACTTCTCCACTCATAACTTTATATGAACTTCTTTCTGACATTGTTCAGCGCCACACAACAAATTTTCTTACTGACATTGTTCAGTGCGACACAACAAATAACAGTAACAACAAATACAGTAACAACTCCTGCAACAGTGAGTATGACAACAAACAAACTCAGAGGGAGCAACAATCACACAGCAGACTATCTTGAGTTCAAACACAGTGCAAGCGGGAAGTGTTGGAGTGGTCGTATGAAGGCTTTCGGGTGGTTACTGCGGCCACAGATATTGTGAGATTGGTGAAGTGCTGTCCATGCCTCAGGTGTGGGCTCTCTCTTCTACTTCCATTATAAATGTCAATTCTAAAGTAATTTTGAACAGGGTGTAGATGTGAGGCATTACAACCTTTTCCACCCAGCCCACACCTGCCCCCTTACAGACTGACTAAAAAGTGAGGTGATATTGCTTTGCCATCCAATTCTGAGCTATGTTTAAAATTTCATCTCCAGCTCATTGGGAAGTTAGTTTACAATCAATTGCAAAATATGTGCTGAACAGGCAGCCAGACAGACCAGAAAGTGAGTTCAAAAGGATGCAGAATCTAATAAGAGTAAGAGAATACAGACAATAAAAAAGAAGAGGAAACAGAAGGAAGGTTGTGGAAGATAGTGGAGAAGAGCAAAGAAGGGATACAATATTGCAAATTACAACAAGCTGGGTGATTTAGGTTAAGTGATGGAGAGTCATTTTTGGTGCTTAGTTTTAGAAGTACATATCCAAATAACATTGCAACTTCACATGTGCTATTGGGGTTTTATTTTCTCATAAAAGGTAACCAGTCACAATGTGCCACTTAGTTTACAGGAAAAAAAAGGAAGGCTGCTACGTAACAACCAGTGTGCAAGCACACAGCCATTTAATAAATTTAGTGGATCGTCTGCAAACATAGCGGTCTGGTTGTGTGCTGATGCATTGTGCCCCCAAGAAATTCTTCAAATAATAGTAACATGGCTAAGGAACAACCAGTGATTATTAAACTGAAATAAATATGAATTATTAAATAAGATTAATTAGGAATAGTCCATTAGCACATGGATGTGCTCTGACATCAGAATTATGTTCAATGTTAATGTTATTTTTAATTCAAGAAAACAAGTTATCTGAAATGGTGGTCTTACAATGATGATAGTGTACCCAAGAATGAAATATGATTTTGAAATGCTAATGCAAACATGGCATACGCAGGCAGTGTTTACTTCTGTCCTAAAGCCATTGTCCTGCGCACTGATTCGTTAATGTAAGCAAATTCCCCCACATCTAACCAGTTCACTGAAGTTGATTAAATAACTGATTCTCGAATAAAGTTCAGTATAACTGTTCACACTAAAACACCATGACAATGCATCACCAGAATTACAAACTGTTGCATTGAAATAACTAAGTTCAACTATGTGCTCACCATATTGCATAAGCAGCTCATAGACCGTGCAAGCTTTTACCCAGACCAAGGGCACACTGGAAAACACCTAAACATAGTCTGCTTGATTCGCCCTCAACTCTGCCACATGACGATAATTTGAAATTATGTACAGATTTAAAACATATTTCATACTAAACAAACAAGATATATTTTGTAATTCATTTGCATTCCATCAATTAAAAAAATATTGTTACAACATCTACCTGTGTCTTGGCTGACAAAAGGGGTTCCTCAGTGAACACCTGTTTGTGTCAGTGGAATTGCAACTCGTGAGCTAATTGTGGTTCCTACCAAGAAAATGATCCCTTCTACAAATTAGAAAATGCAGTGAAGGTCAAACATAAAGACAGTGAGCTATCCATGGAGGCAGAACTGTTACTGCTCTCAGAGCTCTACCACTGGCACTCACTTCCTGCAGTCAGGCCCAAACAGCTGGTTCTATAACCTGTGGCCCCAGTACAATACTTGAAACAGCCAATCACAGCATAGACATCTTGTGGGACACTTTGTTAAGGATTGCGGCATTTCTCTCTCTCCTTCCGTTGGTGGCCATGCCAGTTGCCAGTTTCAGCCTACATGTCCATTAGGGGAAGGGAGTGGGTCATGTTAATATACCAAAACGACGCAGATCTTTCATTCAGCCCAAGTATCAATATTCATGGGCAGTCAGAGATACAGTCGCTGTACAGGCAGCAAATTGTCACATGGCACTGTGAAGGGTGGGAGATGTGCAAGGTAAGCATGTCCCCTGGTATGATACCGCAAATAAATGCTATGAAAGGCAGAATTGCATTCACTCTTTCATGTTCCAAGAAGCTACAGTTATCATGCCATGTGGATAGCCAGAGTCTGACCTTGCTTGTTTCGTGTTCTTGATTTGGGATTACTCTCTGTACAGATTTATCACTCGATGACAGTTTTTGTGTTTCAGCGTGTGAAATCTCTCATTACTGATCATTTTGAACTGTCAGTTTGTTCCACTATTCTCTACACCACTGTCTGTTTGAATTACTGTGAACCTTATTTCTACCTGCTCCTGAATATTATAGAAAAATTTGTCCGTTGTGACCAAGCCCACTGATTGTAATCTTAGTGTTGAACATCTTCACCTATTTAACAACTTTACCTCATATTTGCCTATCTTGAGAGTCTGCTATCAGTCTTTGCACCATGTATTGATCATCTGCAAGTGTTCCTAAATTTCAAACCAGTTTTCTAATTAAGCAAACTTCTTGTTTGCAGTCCACAGCTCCTGGTCTAGGAGCTAGCGTTGCTGCCTCTGGGTCCTGGGGTCCCGAGTTCGTTTCCTGGCCGGGTTGGGGATTTTTCTCTTTCTGGTGACTGGGTGTTTGTGTTGTCCTCATCGTTTCATCATCATTATTTGTGAGAGTGTATACCGATGCCTCTTCTTTAGTCTTCTTCTTATTTATTGTTTATCCTGGCTTTTTGAGATCTCTTGTGAAGAGACACGATACAACACATTCAGCAGTGGCATGGGACAATCAATGAAGTTACACAAAGTTAGTAATTTAACTGTTGAAATCACCGGTTTATTGGCATTTCTGGAAATAAAATCACTCTCATACTCTCATGCGGTCAGCAAATTTCGTGTAACATTTTGTATGTGTAATGGGACTTATTATGTCGCAAATCATCCTAATGAATTAATTAATCTACATTACAGTGTTGCTAAGCAATGTGATCAACAAGGTGATATGTGTGTCAATTAAAACAGAACCTCAATATTTTGAATAAACTTTTGGTTCATTTTTTGTCAAAATCAGCACTTGTCTCAAAATTAATTTCCAACTTCATACATTAAGTCCAAACGAATTTGCAACTATTGTACACGATTCACTGGACTGCTTGATCACGCACTAGCACGTAACGTATTTCAAATCGAGCGCACAGGTTTCAGTTTTCCCTAATGGGCTAAATGACTCTTTTGTAATAACATGATGTGTCTATGTCATGTAAAGTCTGAATGAAACTGGATTTGTTTCCATTCGGGTCAAAATCACAAAAAATAAAATTCACCACGCAGTTCAGCAAACTGTATACGCGCACTTTTAGCACTCTAACTGATAACTCGTCTCAGAGTAAAAGCCGCACATATTAATTCATTTTTTTTCATACACACAAAATTCAAAACACCTTTACATTAAACAGATAAATTATGGCCTGCAATTACTAATTAACATTTCCCATCCTGAATAAACTTCAAAAAATTGTATTTCATAATCAATAAAATTTTATCACTTGAAAGAAACAATTAGTTTGCTAAAACAGATTCAGATTACAGTTAACTGTGTCTAGACGATGACGTCCCGAATCGATATGTGCTTGGAATGAACAAAATACCTGTACTGAAAAATACTGCCCATTGAGTAATTTACTGATTTTTATAACAAATTTGGTACCCCTTGCATCACTACAAGTGACTAGATTGGATTGTGAAAAGAAAATGGATGGTGCAAAAATTGGGACTTTTTGCAGGCGCTGATGACTGTGCAGTTGAGCACCCCACACGCCAAACATCATCATCATCATCATCATCACCACCACCATCATCCCCTTGTTAGCAAATGCATCCTCTGCCAGTAGCCTCTGAGAGCTACTGAAGTAATCAGTAAGATCATTTGTATTTATAGCAAACATTGTGATTTAGTCACTTTTTCTTGGGAAAAGCCAGATGTTGCTTTAATGCTGATGACATCATTCGATTGAGAATGACATATAACATACTTATTGTTCAGTCTGTGCCATGTATATTTATGTTTTTGGACTTCACAAATGATTGGTTCCTGCCATTCACAGCATTGGATAATATTGCCATTCACCACTTGATCACAATATTACTAGGCGGAAGGCACAGGAAGCTACTCCGTGAGCTTGTGTACCAGATGGTCTATGTTGAAATAATTTCGTGGTGGCTAATGGCAAAAACTAGTCATTTGTAGTGTATGAAAAATAAAAGTATTCACAGTTTTCAGTAAAAAAAACTGCAACAGAAACTCTAAAAATGAACATTACACCTTTTCAAACTTTATCTTCTTTTGACCAATCACATATCTTGTCAGATGGTGTGTAAGCAGCAGTTATCTGGCCATGTGGATAGCCAGAGTCTGACCTTACATGTTTATTGTTCTTGATTTGGGATTACTCAGTCAAGCTCTAGCTCCCAGACGATATACATCTACAGAGTGGCAAGTTAAGTGTTTATCTTTTTCTGTGTTTTCCTCGCAGTATAGTAATTACATTTTGTGCATGTTTTTCTGTTTAAGAGGTTCTATCTCGTGTTTTTGCAAGAGTGATTTCATTCAGTCTTAGTGCTATAGTTGCATACTGAACAGCCAGTTAAGAGGTGTAAATTCATTGTCTGTAGTGCAGTAGTTTGCTCATTTTTTGTTTTGTTTTGAAGGCAACTATCCATTTGTTTAGTAAGCCAGCCAGTCAGGCTCCAGCTTGTGGCTGATATACATTTATAGAGCAGCAATTTTAAATTTTGTACATTTATTAAATTTCATGCTTGTTTTTCTGTTTAAGGGGTTCAATTTTGCATTTTTGTAATGGCGATTTAATTCAATCTGTAGCACAATAATTGCTCACTAAACAGCTATTTACATAGCTCATTAACACAAAATTGTCCATTGATGACACATCAGGAGGGTAGCAAGTTGCATATCTAAGATTCTGTCTGTTTTTATAGGTTACTTCTTCAGTTAGTTGTGCTAGGATGGTTAGGGTGTGTGCATGCTGTGTGCGGACGCAGGAGGAGCTGGCTGCAGTTTGTATATAGCTGAATGCATTTTTGGTTAGGTCAGTCACCTTCAGGCTGCAGCCTTGAATGTAGTAGTAGAGGAAATTCTGGCGCATCACATGGGACACCTCAGGTGTTGCTTGTTTTGCCCACGAGGTCTGCTCCTCAGGCACCTCTTAATCTACCCGATGCAGTGGATCTGCCCTCACAACAGTGAGTGGGAGGTGGTAACACATTTGCGTCACACGAGGCAGAGGGCCAATGTGGGGACTGTCCGCCTAGCCTCGCTCATTTACCTTGAGAGTGGACAGGTGGTCACTCCTTCAGTAGGCACATTGGGGGAGAGGTTTACTATTTATTGGAAACTGGAATGTTAGGTGCATTGTGGAGTCCCTTAGGCAGATAGCATTCAGGGCTGGAAAGAAAGCCAATTGGCACTTGGTAAGTCTGCCAGGAGGCCTCATCCGAGACGTGGATGCAGCCTTGTGTGCGGCTGTCGAGCATGCTGGTGCAGTTGTCTGCAGCTTATGGCTCATGTCGACACCAATGGTGCCTGTTCTGTGGGTTCTGATGCCATCCTCAGTTCATACAAGCAGCTGCCAGAGGTGGTGAAGACTGCTGGCCTCATGCATGGGATGCAAGCAGAGCTTGCAATTTGCAGCATTGTTCACAGAGTTGATTGGGATCCTTTGGTTTGGAGTCAAGCAGAGGTCTCATCCAAAGGCTTTGTTGACTCTGTGATGGGCTTGACTGCAGATTTCTACATTTGCATTATCGTGTGGTGATTTGTAGGACTCCCTTCAATAGGTCAGGGATGCACTACACAAAGGAAGCAGCTACTTGGATAGTAGAGTACTTGTGGAGTGTGTACGAGGTTTTTTTAGGCTAGACAGTAGTTCAAGGTGTTCTGATGAACACTCGCCAGTTGATATGCGGCGTTCAGAGTAAAGGCATTTCAGCTTCCAAAATTGTATCAGTAAACTGTCAAAGTATCCGTGGTAAAGTTCCTGAATTTACTGTCCTCCAGGAAGGTTCTCATGTTCAAATTATTCTTGGCACCAAGAACTGGCTGAAACCCAAAGTCGAGAGAGCTGACATATTTAGCAAGTTCTTGAGTGTATATAGGAAAGACAGATTAGAGTCTATAGGAGGGAGAGTGTTTATTGCAGTTGACAAAAATATTGTCTTTATTGAGGTCGAAATTGAATGTGACAGTGAATTAACTGATCGTGTATAACAAGTGTAGGTGAAACCAAGTTAATTGTTGGTTGTTTTTATCAGCCACCTGATTCCACTGTGACAGTTCTAGAGACATTCAAAGAAAGTCCACTGTCAATAGTGTTAAAATACCCAGGTCATGAAACAATAGTTGGAGGGGACTTTAACCTACCAAGTATAAACTGGGCCACACACAATAGAAATATCTTAGATCTTGTAGCTACAAATAGGCTGGACCTTATTGACAATGTCAGTGTAGAAACAGGGATTAGCAGTCATGATGTTATTATAGCAACTATGATTATGAAAGTTTAAAAAAATCAGTCAAAAAGGCTAGCAGAGTGTTTCTGCTAGATAGAGCAGTTGTTAGCATGTCACTAAGACAGTGCATTGACATCACTAGGTTCCAATAAGATGGATATAGAGGAATTATGGGCAAAGTTTAAGCAAATTGTAAATCGTAGTCTGGAGAGTTATGTGTCTAGTAAGTGGACAAAGGATGTAAAATACCCACCATGGTTTAATAATGAAAATTGGAAGATGCTGAGGAAGCAGAGGGTGTTTGAAAATGAATGCACAAATGATGACAAGCAAAGGTTCTTAGAGATTTGTGTATCTGTGAAAAGATCTATGTGTGAACCATATGACGACGACCACCATCACACCTTAGCAAAAGATCTGACAGAGAACCCAAGAAAATTCTGGTCCTACGTAAAAAACACTAAGCGGGTCTAAGGCATCAGTTCAGTCCCTTATTGACCAGTCTGGTATGGCAGTTGAAGATAGCAAAATGGAACCTGAAATTTTAAATTTCCCATTCAAGAAATCATTCACAAAGGAGAATCATACAAACATAAGCAAAACAGAAGCTGAAGTTTTAAATTTCATGTTCAAGAAATCATTAACACAGGAGAATCGTTCAAACATATCATTATTGGACCATTGGACAGACTCTCATATTGATGACATAGTAATGAGCAGCTATGGTGTACAGAAACAGCTTGAAAGCAAATAAATCTCGAAGTCCGTATGGAATCCCAGTTCAATTTTACAAAGGGTACTCTATGGCATTGGCCCTTAGGTAGCTTGCATTTATTGTGAATCTCTGACCTGGCACAGAGTCTCAAGCAACTGGAAAAAAGTACAGGTGTCTACAGTATATAAGAAGGGTAAGAGAACAGATCTGCAAAATTGCAGACCAGTGTCCCAAACTTTGACTTGCTGCAGAATCCTTGAGCGTATTCTCAGTTCAAATGTAATAAACTTTCTTGAGGCTGAGAAGCTTTTGTCCACAAATCAGCATGGTTTCAGAAAGCATCACTCGTGCGAAGCTCAACTTGCCCTTTTGTCACATGATATACTTAGAAGTATGAGTGAAGGGGAACCGGCAGATTCCATATTTCTAGATGTCCAGAAAGCATTTGACATGGTGCTCCATTGCAGGCTGTTAACAAAGGTACAAGCATGTAGAATAAGTTCACAGATATGTGAGTGGCTCAAAGACTTCTTAAGTAATAGAACCCAGTATGTTGTCCTCAATGGCAAGTGTTCATCAGAGATAAGAGTATCGCTAGGAGTGCCCCAGGGAAGTGTGATAGGACCACTGATGAAATGATTTGGTGGACAGAGTGGGCAGCAATCTGTGGTTGTTTGCTGATGTTGCTGTGGTGTATGGTGAGATATTGAAGTTGAGTGACTGTAGAAAGATGCAAGATGACTTAAACAAAATTTCTAGTTGGTGTGATTTGATGGCAGCTAGCTTTAAATGTAGGAAACTGTAAGTTAATGTGGATGAGTAGAAAGAACAAACCTGTAATGTTCGGTTACTAGTGTCTTGCTTGACACAGTTAAGTTGTTTAAATATTTGGGTGTAACGTTGCAAGCCAATATGAAATGGGAAGGAGCATTTGAAAACTGTGGTAGCGAAGGCGAATGGTCGACTTCAGTTTATTGAGAGAATTTTAGGAAAGAGTGGTTCGCCTGTAAAGGAAACCGCTTATAGGGCACTAGTGTGACCTATTCTTGAGTACTGCACAAGTGTTTGGGATCCTTACCAGTTTAGATTGAAGGAAGACATTGAAGCTGTTCATGGGTGGGCTGCTAGATTCGTTAGCAGTAGGTTGGAGCAAAATGTAAGTGTTATGGAGATGCTTTTGGAACTCAAATTGGAATCCCTGGAGGGAAGACTATGTTCTTTTCAATAAACACTATTGAGAAAATTTAGAGAACTGGCATTTGAAGCTGACTGCCAAACGATTCTATTGCCACCAACATTCATTATGAAGATAATATTTGAGAAATTAGGGCTCATATGGATGCATATAGACAGCTGTTTTTCCATTGCACTATTTGCGAGTGGAACAGGAAAGGAAATGACAAGTAGTAGTACAAGGTACTGTCCGCCACACACTGTGTGGTGGCTTGCGGAGTATCGATGTAGGTGTAGAAGCAAGCATTTTCTTTACCAGCCAAAGGTGTGGAACCTTATTTAACGCTGTCTGGAAAATGAATGACATGGCATGAAGTATTGGAGGCTTAGTGGTCACATGAACAAAGACAGTGAGCTTGAGTTACACAAGAGTGATGTTTATAGAATCTGTGTTGGTTCTTGTCTCCAAAATGTAATTCATGAACAGGGTTAAAGCCCCAGTTTCATGTTCCATAATTTTACAGTAAATGTGAATAAGTGGTCAATAGTTCTGTACATTGCCCTCTTTTACCTTCTTAAAAATGTGGGACAACCTGTCCATTTCTCCACTTGGATGCGTTCCCCCATTCCTCAAGAGCCCCACAGCCACAGTACATTGTTGGTAGAAGAGGGGGTGGTCTGTGCACAGGATTAACGGTATAATCTGACAGATACTCTGAGATATTCAGTGACTTTCATCTGTTAAGTGATTTTATTAAATGACTTTTTAAAATGGTGTATTAATGTAATTTCCTTTATGATACCATTTTTGATGAATATGAAATAAGATTTTAGAAATATTGATCTAAGTACTTCATTATCTCACTGAAAAATGAAAGAGTATCTGCATTTTTATTTCAGTGTCATCCTCATAGCAGCAGCACATGGTGCAAGTGAAGATCTCTTACAGAAATTGCTTTCCCTGGTGCATAGTACAATGATTTTTACAGTTGGCGCAGAGGAGATAAAGTCACCACGTAATATTGAAAGACTGAAGAAGGACCTGAGGGTATGCATGATGCTTATCACATTTTTATTGAGAAGTAGTCTTACTTCACAGCCTTTCACAGAGGTAGGGTTCTAAATAACTCCCATTGTGTCCCTAGGTAAAGAACATCATATCAAGAAGCTTGCCTCTCCCCCCTCTCTGCACAGAGAAGTTTTGCTATTCACCTAACTTTTGCAATAAGCTTATCTGTACGTATGAGAGAGAGAGAGAGAGAGAGAGAGAGAGAGAGAGAGAGAGAGAGAGAGAGAGAATGAATTTGCCTATGCGCTACTTTTAATATGTGAATGGATGCCACCCTAATTTCTGTACATTCTTTACAGTTGTTAATTTCCATTATTTGAAGCTAAAAGGATCTTTAGCAGTATCCTTTAATGCCAAGAAAATTTGATTGAAAGTGTGAAGCACAGTCCAAGTTACAGATTTTTCGTCCATGCTAGAATAGTGTAGCAAATATTTGGCCTCGACTAAACCCACTGTCATGCCAACATCCATTGGTTAAGCACAATCGCTTTGTTATCCTCCTCCTACTCTTCTTCCTACTCCTACTTCTGTAGCCGTGGGTTTATTTATGCCTGTCATTTATCAGAGTAATGTAAATAAGTACTGTTTGTAGAGGAGTAGATCTGCCCAGGGTCAGATAAGATAAAATATCATAAACTTATTTTTTTTTAAAAAATCATTGTCTTATCCATACCTAATATATTGCTTGAATTAACCTAACACAACACAACAGCATAAAAAATTTAAAATTTTTCACAAAATTGACCTTTATCATTATAGGAAGCAATGAATACGAGAAGAAATTGCCAAAAACTAAACAATCAACTATTTTAAGGAGGTGGTTTCACTTTTGAATATAATTTTAAATTTTTTTCACAAAAATAATCCTTATTATCGTAGTAAGCAACAAATATAAGGAGAAATTGGCAAAAAGTAAACAATCTGTTGTTTTAAAGAGGTGGTTTCACTTTACAACTGCTGGGACATACAGTTTTCTACCATCCATCATTTCATGACAGATATTTTAAAGCTGTTACACATTTTTCCTTGACACAGTTTCACATCACTAAACTTCCATGGACTCATAATGCCTAGAACAGATTATAGTTGTAAGTAACAAGCAAAAATAGGCCTAAAATTCAATAAATTTATATCAAAAGTACATAATGCTGCAGTGGTTTTGTTTTATGAAAGCATGTCTGTGTTGAATCCCTCTGTGATCACACTTTGTTGCTTGGGATCACATTCAAATTTCATTGAATGATTTTGAATGGTACCTGGTTGTTCCACTCTGTACAAAAGCAAAAATTGTGGTTGCACTGCACCCCAAAGGGGTCAGGTCATGTTCAGTGTTGTTGGAGCCCCACAATGTCCTTAGAGTAAGGTTGAATCATCCAGCAGGTGTCAGCAGTACCGAATGTTGTCGAACATTGTCCTGTTGCTTATCACTCTACGAGCTGTCGTTTTTGACAGCAAAATGTGTGGAAATCAATGCCCCAAGGGAAAAGGTGTTTTCATTGACGCTCTATATGCCACCCCCTGAGGGCTTTTTGTGTTGGTTCTGAGTGGCAGTGTGCCAGGAATGTTTTTCCTGGATCACCCATAAGGAAACCACTTGATTTTGATGCTGGGTGTCATGATTATGACCTCCATCACAGAGTTATCATAAGAAGATGTGAGATATGGGTGAGAGTGTGACAACCTGTATGTTGTATGACACATCTACGATTTCATTGGGTAGAATTGTGAAATTTGGTGCCAATATGACATCTTTAACTCACCTTACATCTCACATGCACTTATGTTCTGTGGCCTGTTTCCTGCATGTGTCACCACCTTGCTGTTTGATGTGTTAACAAGCCTGAGGGTTATGCCACAGGGCTCCATGCCTTTGCACCATTACAGAGAAAGGCTGTAGGCATCTTTGAGCCAAATGTCAAACTTATGCATCACAGCAGGAGACAATTACAGGGTTTCAAAAAAGTGATACTTTGTAGGCATATTGTATTACAATTTTATTACTGTACTCGATTCACAAAATACTACTACCAGCACCAGCACCACCACCATCACCACCACCACTGATACTACTATTAATAATAATAAGTAATTTTAATGACCTGCTCCATTGCAGAAATTTTTTTGCCTGACATTCCAGTAAAGCTGTTGCAGTTTCAAAGACTCTGTATGAAAATTTTAGTTGTTGGGTAACCATACAATTTACTGTCATGACAGACCGTCAAGTGTAAATTATGATTACTTTTACAGCTATATCCCTACTCTCAAACCACTGTGAAGTGTGTGGTAGGGGGTACATCCCATTTTACAGTTATTAGAGCTTTTCCCCATTCCATTCAAGTATGGAGCCCAGGAAAAATGATTGCTTAAACACCTCTGTGCATACTGTGATTAGTCTCACCTTGTCTTTGCAATCCATTGGGATTGATGCATGGGAAGTTGTAGTATATTCCTACATTCATCTGTTGAAGTTGGTCCTAGAAATTTTCTAAGTAGGCTTTCACTGCATAGGTGGGTCTGTATTCAAGCGTCTGCCAGTTCAGTTCTTTCATCATCTTAATGACACTCTTCCATGGAGCTGACAGACCAGTGGCCAATTGTGCTATCATTCTTTGTATCCACTAAATATCCACTATTAGTCCTGTTTGGTATGGGTCCCACACACTTGAGCAGTATTCTAGATGTGTACCAAAATTGATTTGTATGCTATCTCCTTTGTAGGTAGATTGCATTTCCCTAGGACTATATCAGTGAACGGCAGTCGCCTGCGTTACATGCCACTGACATTGTGTTATCACTCCATTCCATTTCTCAACAAATTGTTACACTCAGATATTGTCTGAGTTAACCAATTCCACTGTGACTTATTGG
Organism: Schistocerca nitens; assembly: GCF_023898315.1. Taxonomy (NCBI): domain Eukaryota; kingdom Metazoa; phylum Arthropoda; class Insecta; order Orthoptera; family Acrididae; genus Schistocerca; species Schistocerca nitens. The sequence goes on along the minus strand of NC_064617.1, from coordinate 701,487,565 downwards.
TATTGTAACCAGAAGATAATACATTGTACTATTTTCTGAACAATTTTAAATTTGGAACATTTCATCCAAGTTGCTAATCTTTGTACCATTTTAAAAACTTAACAAGATCAGAATGAATATTTGTGCAGCTTTTTTCAAATGATATGTCATTATAGATAATTACATTCTCTGCATCTAAGGTTCCTATTAATATTGTCTGAAAGGTCATTAATAAACACTCAGCATGAACTGAGAGTCCCAATGCACATTCCTGGGGCACATCTGAAGCTACTTCTACATTTGTCAATGACTGTCAATCCAAGACAACATGATATGTCCTGATCACCAAAAGATACTCAGTTTAGTCTCTAATCAGCTAGAGACAAGGGTGTTTCCAGGAGTTCCGCAGGGAAGTTGTAATAAGATCACTATTATTCTCTATCTTCAAAAATGATCTGATGGCAGGATGAGCAGCAATCTGCAGCTATTTGCTGATGAATGGAAAAGCATCCCGTAATGTTTTAATACAGAATTAGAAGTGTGCTGAGTGTGGTTCATCTGTAAAGGAGATCACAAGTAGAATGCTAGTATGATACATTCTTGAGGATTGCACAAGTGTTTGGTATCCCTACCAGCTCAATTGAAGGAAGACATTGAAGCAGTCCAGAGTCAGGCTGCTAGATTTGTTACTGGTAGGTTATACAAAGTGAGGCTGCAAGATAGGTTCTAGCAATGCACAAGTTTTACGGAGATACTTCGGGAAATCAAATCGGAATCCCTGGAGGGAAGGTGATGTTTTTTTTTTTGTGGAACACTATTGAGAACTGGCATTTGAAGCTGACTGCGGAATGATTCTACTGCTGCCAATGTACATTTTGCATAAAGATAAAAAAGGTAATATAAGAGAAATTAGGGCTCATAATCGACACATATAGAGAGTTGTTTCTTCATCACTCTGTTTGCGAGTGGAACAAGAGTAGTGTACAAGGTACCCTCTACCATGCACCATGTGGTGGCTTTCAGAGTACGTCTGTGAATGAATGTGTACCACTTACGATGCTACTTTTGATAATAAATGTATATGTCTATATCTACATCTGCACCTACATCCATTCTCTGCAGACAACTGTGAAGTGCATAGCAGAGGGCAGTTTCCATCACACCAGATATATCTTCGTCCCATTCCATTCATGTATGGAACTAGACACCTCATTATGTTTGAACTCAGAATATGTTCTAAGATTTGACAAGAGATGGATGTCAATGATAGTGCGTGGCAGTTTTGTGATTGCTTCTGCTGCGCTTCTCCTAAATGGATGTGATTTGTGCTTTCTTTCAACTGCTGTGTGCAGTTATTTTGTTCGAGAGATCATTGATGTATTATGGTTAAAACACAGACTACCTCAGCTGCAAGTTTGGTATAGATAGGGATTTCATGAAGCCATGGAGCTTTGTCAAGTTTTAACAATTTCAGCTGCATCTCAATGCCACTGACACTAATATCTATTTCACTCAGCTTTGCAATGGCACAAGAATCAAATTAGGGGATTACCCATGGATCTTTCATTGTAAAAGAACATTTGAAAAATGAGTTAAGCATTTCTGCTTTTACTTTGCTACACTCAGTTTCAGTTTCCTATCTCATTTGTGGGTGTCTGGGCAACTTTGGTGCACTAACAGCTTTAACACATCTACAGAATTTCTTCAAGTTTTGTGGAAAATCTTTCGATAATATTCTGCTACAATATTCATTGACGGCTTCACATACTGCCCTCTTAACAGCCAAATGGGTTTTACTCAGCATCTCTCTATCTATAATCCTATGCTTTGCTTTAGTTCACAGTAGTGTCTGTTTTTTTAGAAGTTTCTTCACAGTGGCTATATGCCATAGAAGGATCCTCCCACCATGAGCAGTTGTAGTAGGAACATATCTATCCAGTGCCTGGTCAACTATTATTTTAAACTTGGACCATAGTTCCTTTACAAGCTTCTGTCCAGGGCTAAATGTTTTAAGTTCCTTGTTGAGAAATGACACTATTGTGTCTTTATCTAGTCTGCTGAAAATATAAATCTGTTTGTTTTAGTTGCACTTCTTACTTTGGTAATCATTGTATCTACAACTGCCTCATGGTCACTGATGCCAGTTTCAGTGTGAACAGTCTCAAATATGTCAAGTCTTGTGTGTTACCATTAGTTCCAATATATTTCCACCATGAGTGGGATTCTGAACTATCTGTTCTTGGTAGTTTTCAGAGAAGGTATCCAACATTGTTTCGCAAGATGTCTTTGTCACACCCACCACTAACAAAACTGTAATTATCCCAGTTGATTGTTGGTGAATTACAGTGTGATTGGGGAACTAACACATTAATGAACTGAGATTTTGTCTCAAATTTACAATGACATCAGTAGATGAGTCTGATTGTCAATAGAATAATCCAATTATAAGTTTATGATCACCCCAAATACTGAGTTTTGCCCAAACAGTCTTGAATGTATCTGCAGTTTTGAGTCTCATGTGACAAATACATTGCCTCCATTTGGCATTAGCATTTCCTTTCATTATACACTTAAATTTTATCCCAAGATCTCACTGCTGTCAGTGTCAGGTTATAACCAGGCTTCTGTACCTAGTGTTGTGTGAACTTCACTGCTTTTTAGGAGTGTTTCAAACTTGACACTTTGTTGCAAATGCTTTTTCAAGGATTTTAATACTCTTTCTTGTGTGTGTGTGTGTGTGTGTGTGTGTGTGTGTGTGTGTGTGTGTGTGTGTGTGTGTGGGAGGGGGGGACATTTCTTTGAATGTTACTTGGTGACTTCTGTATCTCCTACAGCTATCATTATCTGGACTGAACAGTGTGTCGCCTAATCCAAAAATCACATGTGTAAGTCCCTCACTCTTTCAGCTACCTGGATAGCAATTTCTGATGATGTGTAGTGCACACCTGACTTATTTAGGGGTGCCCTGTCCACTCAACTCAGAACCAGGGGACCGTGACCTGTTTTGGGGCAATGCTGGAGACTTCGAGCTTCATTGAAACTCCATGGGCAAGGCTGTCATTCTCAACCTTCTCTACCAGTCACTGGAATGATCAAAGTATGACCTAGGAGCCTAGAAAACAGACACATCAGTCCCAATGTGCGCCCTGTTCCAACAATGGCTGCTAGAATAGCCTCTGCATCATGTTCAATAATGTTCCCAGGGGCATACACTGAGTGTACATGGGGTCCCTTCTCAAACCACCTTGGCATTTCCGAAAGGGTACCATTATTAGCCACGTGTTTGAACTGCTGACAATTAATAGAACCCTGCTCTTTTGCATTTGCCATCCCTTGACATGAGACACAGCACTTTCCCAGTAGTTGAAGTGAGCCTCACTGGGTTAGTTTCAATGGAACACAACACTTGAACTTGTTGGTTAGAGGGATGGGTGTAACATCCTGAACCCTCCCTGGTCCCTCTCTCCACTTTACAGGATACCTGAACCTACCACTGTCATGACACAATCAAGTGGAAGAGTAGAGAGATCCTATACTTGCTGTAGCAGAAGCAGTATCCACAGGAGACGATAGTACTTGAGGTATGTTTGACATCCGTGGTACATGACTCTCAGAAGCCCTCCCCATCACAGCAGCTTTCAACTCCATGAGACTAGTCATGATGATTTCCTGCAGCCTTCGAACAGCAACTAAATCATCCTGTACCTGAGAACAGCATATGCAGTAGGGCTGAATAGAATTCGCAGTTTGTAGGTTAGCGAAATGTGCCATTCCTCACTGGACATGGGCTGCTTTTACTGGAATCACATGGTGAACCATTAGTGGAACATCCCTGTTTACAGTAATCCTTCATTTATTTTGGTATAGAGCTAGGATTCCAACAGGTGGAAAGCTGTTGCCCCTCAATAACATAGTTGACTGCAGATGCACTGCATTCTGATGTCAGCAACTGCTGGTCTGGTAAACAGGCATTGGTGTCGGTGAAGCTGCCACCAATGTGTGTCAAGTGCAGTTCCTGGCAGCCTGGCTATCTTATGGTTGCTGTGTACCACACTGGGAAGGATGGTGTTTAAACCGTAGTGCCCAGTATGACCAGAGTCGAAATGTATGCCCACACTGGGTGGTGATCAGCACCAGTGAGGGCCCAAATAAATCATTGAACAGCAACAGAGAGAGACTAGGCAGCCCCTAGCCCAGGCTTGAACATTTGACATAATAGGGAGGTAGTCACTGGCAGAAGATAGTCGCACAGCAGGTGACCCATCAGTACGAAGGTGCCAAGTTGTCTGCATATGGTCCCCTGTTCAGACAGATGCCTGCAGCTGGTTTAGTTGAAGTCCTTGGAAAGTGACTGGATACTTCATCTGGAATGCAGTGGTCTTCAGCTCGATGTTAAGAACTGATGAAGATGGTTGTGTTCGGCATCATGTACACACCCCCATACAGAGAGTTTAGTTGAGCATCTGAGAACATCTGCGAGTGAGGGTCTGATTTGGGTGGGGGAGTACTATTTATGAGTGCCTGCTGGCCAGGACTTTTCTGCCAGCAGCAGCCCTACCCTGGATGCTGCTTGTCTATATTGGTGATGACTTTATTTGTTCTGATTTTCTTGTTTAGCCAGTTCCTGCAGGAGCCTGGCTGGAGGTGTAATATTGCCCAACTTCATCCTTCAGATGTGCTGGCTAGCTTCTTTCACTTCATCAGCTTCCTGAATAAGCACTGTTTCATTCTGAATATGCTTTCTTGTGAAACAGTATCTAGACTTCACGCTGACACTTGCTTCCCTCTGTGTGACATTGTTTTGATGAGCTTCACAGGAGCAGATCATTTAGCCAATGGAGTCATTATACAACACTCCACTGCCCTAGAAGAAATCTGGTCTCCAGATTGTGACCTGTTTACATCTCTGGACAACAAATACTCATATCGTAACAAATTTTTCTTAAGTTGACGTAAAAACACAGAGTTTTCCAGTGCCCCATTCTCTAATTCTTAGCACGAACCACATGGTTCATTAGCTGTTTCTTAATCTAAACATTATAAAATAGTGTTAGCCCTGTCTGTTGACAACTGTGCACTGGCAACTCGATACCTGCTTTTTCCGCTTGAAGTAGACACAGATTACACAAAGCAGGATCATAACCACAGTAGTACCAGAAACTGAGATACTAATTGTCATAATCCTGTATCACTGCTCAGTTTTGTACTGCCAAATATGCTGGAACATTTGCTCAGCAGTAATATGACCTTTCTGCGTGGCTATCAATTCAACCAGCGAAAGGAGGAGGTCTGGTTTTAGAGTATTACTTAAGTCGGTTGTGTTCTGAGTCCGCAACACATCAAATGGCTTTCTCAGCCAGCACAAAGAGTACTCTGTCAGATTCAGTATAAGTGTTCTCTGTCATAGTGCCACCTGGGAGAAAGTAATCCATATCACTGCCCCTCCCCCTTCTGCAAGGCTGGAAGTACATGGTTAATCATTACAAAGTGTATCCCTCTACATTATAATGCCCCTATTCCAGTTATACACAATACTGTTTACCACTCCCATTACAAGAAGTAGTAACAATGAATGTAAAATTAATTACAGTATACTAACAAATTGTAACAACTCATTTAAATCAGGACACTGGTGTAGCCATAACATGCTTTATCATGAATCTATTCTATGTGCTTTGCAACACTCTATACACACTGGCACGACTTGAGTGTGTACGGCACCTCACATGATTACTATATGCTGGCTTGTGTCTCCTTGCTTATCTATTTAGCTTTTACTTTCATCCTAGGTAAACACACTGACACTTGTGGTAACAGTTGCAATGAATAAGAAGATTACCTAGATGTGTATCATTCTCTGAGATGCCATTCATCAAGGGAAAAATATGCATATCACTGATTTTTAAGCCCTGTGAGTGGTAATGTTTCGGATTCCCACGAGTGTTATAATGTTAACCATCTGTTAATAAACTATGTTTTTGATTTCTCAGACTGGACTGCCTCAGTTGTGCTAGTGCTGAATTTCGAGTATATTGCACTAACAGTGAGTATAGGACAGGCTTTAAAGTGTGACTACTCACATGGGTGGAGCCATATGAACCTGAGTAACTGTTCATCAGTCATGTCATTGAGGTCCTTCTTCTCAACATCAGTACACCCAAATGTAGGAACCAAGAATTCACTCACAAACATGTAATTGGTATTCACCCTTAACTTGTTTTAATAGTACCTTGATCCATGCCATTTATGTTCTATACCACTTTCTTACTTCCTCCTTTTTTCTACTGACATTTTTTTGGAATGCGTGTGTATGGATGTACCATTACTAACCAAACAGAAAACACTTTTGAGTCTTAGTCTACATCTTCCTATTTTGTGTTTGTGGAAGATTTTGATCTGGTTCAGTTCTACCAGATCCTTCAAAGTTTCTTAGATGTTGGATAAAAATCAGTTAATTTTGTTTCTAATTTGATTTTCTCTTTTAAATGTCTTCCTTTTTTTCATTTTTCAGGATAAAATCTGAACCCTTATAGGATCACTATGTTGTCCATCCATCTGTCTCTCTTCTCTCTGACTGTCAAGAAGCCTTTTTCCCAGGAAAGGGTGGGTGTATCAAGTTCAAATTTGTCATATGTGAAGGTCAACAGGTCCTTGGCAGTGTGCAACTTTTAAGCTTCTAAGTCAATGCAGTCAAAAGATATCACCACTTATGTCATGTATTTTGATACTCTCAGTCTCGTTTATAGGGAATGTCTTATTGATGTAGAACAACAAAATTTGTCAAGAAGCGAGGTTTCACAGTATAAGTAAAGGAAAAAAATCCAAATCTTTTTTCCTGTAATTGTATTACATAAAAAGTATCTTTTTTGCTATTAGAACTTACGTAGCATTTGTCGTCTGTCAAAAGTGTGATAGAAAAATATTACTGCATGCAAACATAAAATGTAAATTGTAGTCATATTCTAGTAAGTAAATAAAAATATTTTATTGAATCTTCTCTTTCTACATACATAAACTGAAGTTACCTGCTTGCTTCTTTTCATCTGTGTGGGTCAGTCTCAGGAACAACTGTAGAGGTTTTGATAAGGTTTGGAATTCCCAGGACCGATGACTGATCTCTTGCCAGTATTGACATCAATAATAGACTAAAATTGCCGAGATTCTCGATTTCAGGTTTTATTTGTGTGTGTGTGTGTGTGTGTGTGTGTGTGAGAGAGAGAGAGAGAGAGAGAGAGAGAGAGAGAGAGAGAGAGTATTTTTGTGTGTGTATCAAAGTGTGTTATAAAAATGTTATATTTAAAATGGTACAGAAAATTTTGATAGGTATTTGACCAAAAATGTATACAGTGTATGAAGGGCTTCTCCTAGAATTTAAAGAATTTATCCTTGCACTGGATGTTAAGAACTGCTTCCATTTCTGTATGTATCATTTGGAGACTATTATGACCCTTTTTTAAGTTACTGTGTATGGAAAAAGAAAATAGGGAGGAGATTTCTTTTTATTGTTGTTATTTTTTTAAAGCTCCTGTGAATGGAACAAAAAAGTTGGGAAGAGATGGGAGAAGATAATTCTGATACTGAAGAAATGTCACTGGATGCAGTAACTGTAAAAACTGATTTCTGGTAAATGTTAGCCAGTTACTCAAAATTTATCCATATTGCTCAGTTCCATCATATGTTTGAAGTTAATGCTTTTACAAAAAGTAAACCTTTTTTGTGGCTAGTGTTTGAATTGTTCTTGTGTGGAAAATTTGCATTATACAGAGGTAACTGATGAAAAAATTTTGTTTTCCTCCTCTGTGCAATCCATGTAATGAGCTGTCAGCATTTTTAGTGGGAACAGCGATTTAGATCCTAAGGTAAAATTCTGCTTGTCATCTAGTGAGAAATGTATTGAGCAGAACTGTGGGAAGTTACTGACCGTTGGATTCCCACTGCCTTGCTGTCAAGATTTTTTTGTTCTCACAGTTGCCAACTTTCTAAAGTTGATGAAGTAATGTTATGGTTTTTTGACAACGAAAACCAGTGAGATCCTTCATGTCATCCAGTACTGTAATTTTGCAGAAGCAAAAGAACTGCTGAGTTTCTTTAAAAGTTTTACAGTACCAGATGATAAATACACAGCATTTTGTAGCTCCATCACAGTGAAATTGTAGGATAATTGTTGTAAATATCCACCTCATGTGGTCCATATTTCTTTGTCATGGTTGCAGCTTGTATCAATAATGAGTCACACTTTTTATTATATTCTGAACTTTTAGGTTATTTTTTCTAATTTTTTGTAATTTTTTTTAAAGGTATGTATTTCTTATATGGCTTCAGGTATGCTACCCCATTCTGGACAAATTACTGAATGGATTGGAGGGTGGGACTGATTTATTAGGCCTCCATGAGGTTATTCTTTGTCCAGAGAATCAACTACTCCAGGTAAACTTAAGTGGTTGTTACCATTAATCAGTAATTAACTATTAAAGGTTAATATTTACAAATCGGAAGCTGATGTTCATACATGCTTGTCTATTTGGGCAAATTTGATTTTACTTAGATAGCGAATTAAACAATTAAAGTAACTAATTTCACTTTTTGAACCAGTAAAAATGTTAACTGTTATTTAGTTAACATATATGTATAAAATTTTAAAATTTCTTAGAGTTATTTAAATTATGAGCAGAGAGCTGACATTGTACTAGATCAGTAACAATATTATGAAAAGGATAGTAGCTACTCGCCATATAGTGGAGATGCTGAGTTGCAGGTAGGCACTACAAAAAGACTGTCAGAAAGTGAGCTTTCGATCAACAAGGCCTTCGTTGGAAATGCACACACACACACACACACACACACACACACACACAACCAGAGTCTCGGGCTGCTGAGGCCAGACTGTGAGCAGCAACACATGATGAGAGAAGCAAACAGGTGATGGGGTTAAGGAGGAGGCTGGAGCAGGGAGGGGGAGGGATAATGGGGTAGGGGTGGGGGATGACAAGATGCTGCTTGTGGGAGCACACAGGGATGAGGTGGAGACAGTGTGGGGCAGCTAGGTACAGTTGGAAGGTTATACAGGAGGGCAGGAGATAGCAGAAAACGAGAGAAGTAAAAATACTGTGGGTGCATTGGTGGAATAGAGAGCTATTTAGTGCTGGAATGGGAACAGGGAAGGGGCTAGATGGGTAAGGACAATGATTAACAAAGGTTGTGACCAGGAGGGTGACTGGAATGTAGGATATATTGCAGGGACAGTTTCCACCTGCAAATTCGGAAAAGGTGGTGTTGGTGGGAAAGAGCAAGATGGCACAGGCTGTGAAGCAGTCATTGAAATGAAGAACGTCATGTTGGACGGCATGCTCACCAACATGGTGGTCCAGCTGTTCCTTGGCCACAGTTTGTAGGTGGCCATTCACGGACAAACAGCTTACTGGTTGTTATGCCCACATAGAAAGCAGCACAGTGGTTGCAGCTTAGCTTGTAGATCACATGACTTGTTTTACCAGTAGCTCTGCTTTTGATGGGATAGGTGATGCTTATGTCCAAACTGGATTAGGTGATTGTGGGAGGATGTATGAGACAGGTCTTGCATCAGTGACTATTACAGGGATATGAGCCATGAGACAGAGGACTGGGATCAAGGTTGTGTGGGGATGAACTAGGATATTGTGCACATTCGGTGGGCAGTTAAATACCACTGTGGGAGGGGTGGGAAGGATAGTGTGTTGGACATATCTCATATCAGGGTATGATGAGAGACAGTCAAAACCCAGGCGGAGAATGTGAGTCAGTTGCTCCAGTCCTGGGTAGTACTGAGTCACGAGGGGAATGCTCCCCTGTAGCCGGATGGTGGGATTTTTGAAGATGGTGGACCCTCAGGTGTAGCTAGACTGTACAAAAGGGACTTCTTGATATGGAATGGATGGCAGTTGTCGATGTGGAGGTATTGCTGGTGGTTGGTAGGTTTGATATGGACAGAGATACTGATGTAGCCATCTTTGAGGTGGAGGTCATCATTGAGAAAAGTGGCTTGTTGGGTTGACTAAGACCAGCTGAAGTGACTGTGTGAGAAGTTGTTGAAGTTGTGGATGAATGTGGGTAGGGTGTCCTCACCTTCTTTCCAGATAGCAAAGATGTCATTAGTGAATCTGAATCAGATGAGAGGTTTAGGATTCTGGGTATTTAGGGAGGATTCCCCTAGATGGTCCATGAATAGGTTGGCAGAGGATAGTGCCATGCAGGTGCCCGTAGCCATACCACAGATTTGTTTGTATGTAGTGGCTTCAAAGAAGAAGTAATTGTGGGTGAGGATTTAGTTGGTCATGGTGACTAGTAAGAAGGTTGTAGGTTTTGAATCTGTCGGGCTTTGGGAAAGATAGTGTTCAATAGCGGTAAGGCCATGGGCATTGGGGATATTAGTGAAAAGGGAGGTGGCATCAGTAGTGACGAGCAGGGCACCATGTAGTAATGGAATAGGAACTGGGGAGAATCAGTGGAGGAAATGGTTGGTAACTTTTATATAGGAGGGTAGTTCATGGGTAGTAGGCTGAAGGTGTTCATCTATGAGAGTGGAGATTCTCTCAGTGGGGTTACAGTAACAGGCCACAGTGAGGTGTCCTGGGAGTTTGGGTTTATGGACTTTAGGAAGCATGTAGAAGGTAGGAGTGCAGGAAGTGATAGGGGCGAGGAGAGAGGGAGACTGGGGAGGGTTATTGGGATGGGCCTAAGGATTTGAAGAGAGACTGGAGATTCTGCTGGATTTCTCGAATGCGGTCACCATGGCAGGATGTGCAGGTGGATGAATCTGACAGCTGATAGAGTCTTCCGCCAGGTAATCCTTGTAGTTTAAAACAACAGTGTGGAACCTTTGTCAGCTGGTAGGATACGAGGTGATTGGAAAGTTTTAAGAATGAATCCACTGCTGCTTACTGGTTTGGCGGGAGGTACACGGAGGGTGAGGAGTGAGTCATTGCCTTGTCCTTGAATGCCTTCTGACAGGAAACTGTGTTTTCTTTGTTCAGATCGTTGTGGTAGCTGGTTGAGTGCGGGTCTCTTAGGGCTTATTGCCAGATTCTGCCTGCATGAAAATGGACGTGAAAACAGACCAATGAGTTTGTATGAAATTTTGTTTTAAAACTGGGAAATCAACTTCTGAGACTTACAAACTATTAAAAACAGATTTTTTGAGATAATTGTATGAGCCAGTCAAATGTTTTTGTCTGGTTCATCAGATTTAAAAACGGCCGCTTATCACTTGTACATTAACTACGGTCTGGCCATCCTTCCACCTCAAAAACTAATGAAAACGTTGTGAAAGTTCACGACTTAGTGCACTCTGATCGAAGACTTACAATTAGGGAGGTGGCTGATGAACTTAATTTGAGTTTCTATGCAATTCAGTCAGTTTTAACTGAGAACTGAACATGCATCGAGTGTCTGCAAAATTCATTCCAAAAGTGTTTTCAAGTGATCAGAGACAATACTGACTTGAAGTGTGCCAAGAACTGATTAATCCAACTAAAAATGACCCAGATTTGTTAAATATGGTAATTCCAGGTGGAAAATTGTGGTACATGATCCTGAAACCAAAGTGCAGTCTTTGCAGTGGAAGACTCCACGATCACCATGACTGAAAAAAGCACAGCAGAGTCGGTCTAAGGTGAAGACCATCTTGGTGTTTTTTTTTTTTTTCGATTCTACTGGTATTGTGCATCATGAATTAACCCCTGGAGGACAGACAATTAACCAGGAATACTACAAATGTGTCCTTGAGCATTTGTGCAAAAAGGTGCGGAAGAAAAGTGCTGGGTTGTGGAAAGACAGGGGTTGGGTGCTACACCATGACAATGCTCCGGCTCATTGTGCCTTCTCCCTCGTTGAATTTTTGACCAAATAACAAAATTCCTGTGCTTCGACAATCACCATATTCCCCTGATTTGGCCCCTGCGGACTTCTACCTGTTTCCTAAACTGAAATTTTCACTGAAAGGAAAGTGATTTGACTTCGATTGAAGACATCCAGGCAAATACGGAGAGTGTGCTTAACACACTTCAGGAAAAAAAAATTCCATGTATGTTTCCAAAAGTGGAAACATGATTGGAGTTGGTGTGTTCTGTCAGAAGGGGATTATTTTGAAGGAGATGCGTCACAGTAGCATGTAAGTACCACCATTGCACAATTACCAGCCCATTCTTAAAACTTTCCAGTCGCACCTCATATAAGGTCGGCATCAGTTTTTAGGTGGTGGATTGCTGTTCTTTCTGCAGATGTAAGGTTAGTTTGCATGTTGAGGGATTTGGGGAATGATGGTGAGCAAGGTTCGAGGTTAAGCAATTCTGGAAGGTTAACAGGAGGTGATATGCAGGAAGTGGGGATGGATCAGGGTTGGATGGAGGTATGAACTGAGTCAGGAAGGGTTTAACATTGGCCTTTGGTTGAGTCTGATTGATAGGGTGGGTGGCTAAAAAGTGTTTCCACTGTAGGGACTGGGAGAAGCAATGAAGGTCTTTAACAAGTGCTTCGTATCTACATTTGGCGGTGGGACAAAAGGTGAGGCCTTTGGAAAGGATTGATACTTCTGCAGGGCTAAGGCTTTTGGAGGAAAGGTTCATGTCATGTTTTGGTTCTGGATTCTGTATGGTAGTGGGAGGGTTTTTGAGGATGGGGTAAATGTAGAAGGCTTGCGAGACAGGGTTTGTCAGCTGTGAGAAGGTGTGAGGGAGGTTTGGAGGTTATTGTTGAGGTGGTGGAGGATAGTAGGCAGGAGTAGGAAGTAAACAGGGTGGAGAGTTTTTTGAGGTGGTGTTGTGTATGTTGCTCTAATTCCTGGAGGGACAGAGTTTAAGTGTTTATTTATTTATTTATTTAAATGTCAAGTTCCGTAGGACCAAATTGAGGAGCAAATCTCCAAGGTCATGGAACGTGTCAGTACATGAACTTACAACATAAAAAGTAATAACAGATAAAAATAAATGTTCATGAACCTGAAAGAAAATCAGTCCATAAGTTTAATCAAACGCTATCAGCAATGCAATGAGAATCATCTTAATTTTTCAAGGAACTCCTCGACAGAATAGAAGGAGTGACCCGTGAGGAAACTCTTCAGTTTTGGTTTGAAAGCACGTGGATTACTGCTAAGATTTTTTAATTCGAGTGGGAGCTTATTGAAAATGGATGCAGCAGTATACTGCACACCTTTTTGCACAAGAGTTAAGGAAGTCCGATCCAAATGGAGGTTTGATTTCTGCCGAGTATTAACCAAGTGAAAGCTGCTTATTGTTGGAAATAAACTAATATTGGTAACAAGAAACAACAATAAGGAATATACATATTGAGAGGCCAATGTCAAAATACCCAGACTCTTGAAAAGAGGTCGACAAGAGGTTCATGAACTCACACCACTTATTGCCCGAACCGCTCGTTTCTGAGCCAAAAATATCCTTCTAGAATGGGAAGAGTTACCCCAAAACATAACACCATACGACATAAGTGAATGAAAATAAGCAAAGTAGACTAATTTACATGTCGAAATATCACTCACTTTCAATACCGTTCGAATAGTGAAAATGGCAGTATTAAGTCTTTGAACAAGATCCTGAACGTGGGCTTTCCATGGCAGCTTACTATCTATATGAACACCTAGGAATTTGAACTGTTCAGTTTCACTAATCATATGCCCGTTCTGTGAGTTTAAAACGTTAGGTTTTGTTGAATTGTGTGTTAGGAACTGTAAAAACTGAGTCTTACTGTGATTTAACGTTAGTTTATTTTCTACAAGCCATGAACTGAGGTCATGTACTGCTCTACTTGAAACCGAGTCGATGTTGCACACAACATCCTTTACTACCAAGCTAGTGTCATGAGCAAACAGAAATATTTTAGAGTTACCCATAATACTAGAGGGCATATCATTTATATAAATAAGGAACAGGAGCGGCCCCAACACTGATCCCTGAGGCACCCCCCACTTGACAGTACCCCACTCAGATCCCACATCACAGCCATTATCAACATTGTGAATAATGACCTTTTGCTGCCTATTGCTAAAGTAAGAGGTGAACCAATTGTGAGCTACTCCCCTTATTCTGTAATGGTCCATGTTCGGGAGCAATATTGTGTGATATGGGATCCAGGAATTTGCTATTGCATAGCAGAAAATTTTTGCAGATCGAGAGGAGGTGTTGCCAAGGAGGTCTGGACCTGATTGATATGGTTTTACAGGACTATGTTGGTGAGGGTTAAGGACTGGTGGAATCTAAACAGATGGAGGTTATTGTGGAAGGAAGAGTGGCAGCCAGAGATGTGTAATTTGATGGTAAACCAATTTGGGGGGGATTCTATGAGCCAAGCAACAATGCAAGAACAATATTTGGGACTCGGTTCTGACTACGATGAGCAAACTTTTGTGTACTGACACAGATGGAAGGAGCAAGGATTGATGGTGGCAGGTAAAAATGGGTAAAAATACCATAATTACTTTGCCAACATTGTACAAAAACAAATCTCCTGTGCGTTATCTCTCCAGTCACCCACCACCTCCCAAAATCCCACCATTTGGCCACAGAGGAGCATTCCCCTTATGACACACCCAAACCTTCAGATGTCAAACACTCAGATTGGTACCAAATGTTGTTCGTCGATAGAGTATCAACCAAAACACCAATTTAGTTTGTGTTATGTGCTATCGCCCAGTAGAATGTGCACAAATGGTAATTAAAAGTAACACCAGAACTGCAGAGCACCGGAAAACCGTATCTGTCGGTAATTGTTTCATCAGTCCCATGGGTGAATTGGTAGAGTGTGCGGTTGTCGTGCCAAAGATCGCTTTCAAACTCCACTGGTGACAACTTTTTGTACCTGTTTATGCAAGAAACTGTTATATGGGAGAACATTTTCCTGACATGTAAAAGGACTTTTTGGAGTTTGTAGCAGTGTTCTATTGGCAGTCTGCTTTTGCTTCGTTAGTTGAACATTGTGTACTTGTTATTGATCTTATTATTTTGTTTATTATTATTACTATTAGTTTTATTATTATTATTATTATTATTACTTTGGTACATGTGATGCAGTTGTTCCTTTATTTTTCTCTTCTGATTTTATATCCTTTGACACTACAAGTGTACTCTACAGGTCTGGTACTTTCAAAGAAGTGAAACTTAAGCTGACTGCCTAGAGAAATTTGCTTTAAACTCCAAACAGCCCTTTTACACGTCATAAACAAGGTGTCACATATAACGCTATCATGCATAACGCAATAAAGAAGAAGAAGAAGAAGAAGAAGAAGAAGAAGAAGAAGTCGTCGTCACTGGAGTTTGAACACAGGACCCTTTGTACGAAGGTCCAGTGCTCAATCAACTTCCCATGGAAGCTATATAAATTTGTTACACACAGTTATGCTTTTCCTGTGATCCGTAAATCTGGTGGTGCTTTTAATAAATGTTTACACTGTTTCTCCAGGATGACAGCACATAGTATGAACTAAATCAGAGTTTTGGTTAAAACTCTATGACAAACAGAGTTTAGTTCTGATCTGAGTGTCTGACATCTGGAGGTCTTGGTGTCAGTACCACCCAGGACTAAAGCAACTGATTCACATTCTCTGCCAGAGTTTCAACTACCTCTTGTCATGCCCTGAAATGAGGAATGTCCTACCTACTATCCTTCCCACCCCACCCACAGTGGTATTCCACTTCCAACTGAACCTACACAGTATCTTTGTCCATCCACACACAATCCCTGCTCCCAACCCCTTGCCTCATGGCTCATATCCCTGTAATAGACCTAGATGCAAGACCTGACCCACACATCCTCCCACAACCACCTACTCCAGTCCTGTTACAAGCACCACCTATCCCATCATAGGCAGAGTGAAACATTCATGTAATCTACAAGCTAAGCTACAACCACTGTGCTGCATTCTACGTGGGCATGACAAGCAGTAAGATGTCTGTGCACATGAAGGGCCACTGACAAACTGTGGCCAAGAAACAGCTGGACGACCATGTTGGTGAGCATGCCATCCAACACGACGTTCTTCATTTCAATGACTGCTTCACAGCCTGTGCCATCTTGCTCTTTCCCACCAACACCACCTTTTCCAAATTTGCAGGTGGAATCTGTCCCTGCAATATATCCTACATTCCAGTCACCCTCCTGGCCACAACCTTTGTTAATCATTGTCCTTACCCATCTAGCCCCTTCCCTGTTCCCATTCCAGCACTAAATAGCTCTCTATTCCCCCAGTGCACCCACAGTATTTTTACTTTTCTCATTTTCTGCTATCCCCCGCCCTCTGTCTAACCTACCGACTGCACCTAGCTGCCCTACCCTCTCTCCACCTCATCCCTGTATGCTCCCACAAGCAGAACCTTGTCATCCCCCACCCCTACCCCGTTATCCCTCCCCCTCCCTGCTCCAGCCTCCTCCTTAACCCCATCACCCATTTGCTTCTCCCATCATGTGCTGCTGATCACAGTCTGGCTTCAGCAGCCCGAGACTCTGGTTGTGTGTGTGTGTGTGTGTGTGTGTGTGTGTGTGTGTATTTACAACGAAGGGTTGTGCCTATCTGCAACTCAGCATCTCCACTATATGGTGAGTAGCAAGTATCTTTTTCGTAATATTGTTACATTCCATACTGGATTTTCCATTGTTTGCTTAAGGAAAGGAAATTAACTGATTGCAAAATCCAAGAAGTTGAATGTATAACAAAAGAAAAATTTTAATGACTTGAAGTATAGTAGCAAATGTATTCAGTGCTAGTTGTTGGTAAACACTGTATTTGTACTATACAGATAGAATCATAATAGAACCTACATTGCAGGCAAATAGGAGACATTAAAAGAAACAGAAAAATCTGTTTGAATATGGGTCCCATTTTGTTAATGAATTACCATTTTTTTTCTGTCTGTAAGTGACCAAGAACTAGGTTAGCATCTTCTGTGCTCAAATTTAGATTTGTAACAAATGTGGCTCAGTGGCTGAATGAGAGGCAGACTACAAATCTAAATACCTGAAGTCCAATCCCAGTTTGATTTTATGTTTTTTCCTTTCACATGTCATTCCTTTCACCTCTGGCAATGATTCGTGCATGTGAGAAAAAGCCAAATTGTACCATGATTTGGATTCTACATTAAACTGTAGGTCCTCCTTCAGCTGGACTAAGTCAGTTGAAGCCGAGAGTATACCATATCAGTTTGGTCTATGCTTAGTAATGCTGTACAATGTTCAAAGCAACCTTTGTAATGAGGCAATGTTGACTTTAAACATGTTTTTTTTTTCCATGTTATACATTCAAATATCCCAACCTCGGCTGCACAACAGCTCTGCTTCATGCCCCAGTACATTTTTTCAAATATTGTTGTATTTTCTTATTTTGTATTGCTTTAAACTCTCATCATTTTTGTAGGTTATTTTAATAACCCTTGGAGAAAAACATCTATCAGATTACAACACTATTATTAAAAGAACACTTGCTACTCACAATATAGTGGAGATGCTGAGTCAGAATAGGCACAATAAAAAGACTGTCACAAAATGAGCTTTCGGCCAATAAGGTCTTTGTTGAAAATAGACAAAACACACACACACACACACACCTACACGTACGTACAAACATACACATAACAACAGTCTCTGGCAGCTCAAGCCAGACTCAGCAACTCTGCTATATGTTGAGCAGCAACTATCCTTTTCATAATATTGTTACACTCCATCCTGGATTTTCCATTGTTTGATCTGCCAGATTGTCTTTCGTTGTTGTTTTGAATACAACCCGAACTCTACAGTCTTTGTGAAAAAACAGCAAGGCATAGTGAAAGAAAGCATAAGAATAAATGGAGCATGAGTAGGATATTGGTTTGTGTATCTTTTAGATCATATAACTCAATTGAAAAACATCAAAGGATAACAGACAACATGTTTAATCATGTGTGGTAGCAAAGAAAGTAGGGATGAAGCTCATGGAAACTTGAGTTTGCTTCTCTGACATGTCATCAGCTGGCACTTGGGCATACATGGCACTTGGAATCACAAAAGGCTTGGACACCCAGAAAACATTCCTACTGATAACATATTGCTGTTGTACTTTTCAATCTGAAGACTGATTTGATGCAGCTCTCCATCCGAGTGCAAGCCTCTTCATCCCCGAATAACTACTGCAGCCAATTCTCATTTGAACCTGCTTACTGTATTCATCATTTGGTCTCTCTCTACAGTTTTTACACCCCCCTCCTCTTGTACTTCTTTCCATTACCAAATTGATGACTCATTGATGACTTGAGACACATCCTATCAGTTATCCCTTCTTTTAGTGTGATTACATCTTAAATTCCTTTTTTCCCCAATTTGATTCAGTATGTCTTCAATCAGTAACTTGGTCTATCCACCTAATCTTCATCATTATTTGAGCACCATATTTCAAAACCTTCCGTTTTTATTGTTTTCAGAAGTGCTGATTGTCCATGTTTCACTTTCATAGAAGTCTACACACCAGAGAAATATCTTCAAAAAAGACTTCCTAACACTTAAATTTGTACAATTGGTAAGACTGATAAATTGTAACGAAAGAATGGAAACAATTTTGTTGTGCTTTCATGATTGGTAAACTTGGTTATTCCAAGGATTGCATAAAGAATTTCAACAGTGTGCAGCATACAGTTCATTGTTGACAGCCATCTGAATTGGTCAGTGTGTTGTCTGCATGTCAAAATGGAGGAAACCTAATTTTATGCTGTCATTAAACTTGTTGGTTTGAAGGGTTGGACTGCCACACATATCAAAACAGAATTGTATGAAGTTTATTCAGACTCTGCATCATTGAAAACCATTTACTTTTGGGTTAATGAATTTAAAAGTGATTGGACAAGCACCAAAGACAAAGCATGCTCTGACCATCCCGCTGAAGTCACCACAATGGAAATTATTGACAAAATATAATCTACAGTAATGTAAGAGTGCCAAATAAAAATTTATGAGATTGCTGAGACTGTAGGTGTCTCAACTGAGCGAGCGTGTAATGTCCTGCATGGAGAATTAGCTATGAAGAAGCTGTGTAAGAGCTGGGTGCCACGATAGCTCACAGTTGATCAAAAGCATATCCAGCACATTTCAACTCAATGTCTGGTGATGTTAATCATGATCTGTAAGACTTTTTGTACCAATTTGTAACTGTTGGTGAAACTTGGATCCATCATTATGCACCACAGTCAAAACAGCAGACAGAACAGTGGACAGAGGCAGGTGATCATGCACCAAAGAAGGAAAAGATCATTTTGTCAGGTGGTAAGGTGATGGCCACTGTTTTTTGCGTTTCCAAGGAATAATCCTCATAGATTACCTTGAAAAGGTAAAGCCATATCTGGACCCTATAATGCTTCATTGTTGGATCATTTGAAACTTGAGTTGGGTGAAAAAAGATTGAGATTGGCATGCACTTTCGCCATTGTTATGGCTGATGTGTGGGATTATCTTGGTGAAAGAGCACTTTTTTAGTGTTCTTTCGCCAGGATAATGCACCATCACACACATCAGTGATAACAATGGCGAAAGTGCATGACTTGGGCTTTGAATTGGTTTCTCATCCTCCCTGTTCACCAGAATTAGCACCAAGTGACTTCTTTCTGTTCCCTAACTTTGGATTGCTGGAAAGATATTTTCATCACATGAGGAGGTGGTAGTTGCAGTCAACGAGAATTTTGCAGAGTTCGACAAAACCTGTATTTCTGCATGTATGAAAAAGCTGGAGGATCACTGGCCCAAGAGTATATCCATCAGAGGAGACTATTTTGAGAAGTAATGTGAGTTGTTTATGAAACAAGCATTTTTTCTTGCTTTTTTTTTATTGGGCTTATCATATCATTCCCATATTGGATGTTAATTAATTTTCTTTTTCAGGAGAGATTTTCTTGCTATAACCAGTCTGCATATTCTCCACTTTGACCATCATCAGCTAGTTTGTTGCTCAAATAGCAAAACTCATCATCTACTTTTTGTGTCTCATTTTCTAATCTAATTCCTTCAGTGTCACTTGATTTAAATCAACTAGACTTGACTACTTTTTTTCTACTTCTGTTAACGTTCATCTTAAACCACCTTTTGAAGCCAGTATCCATTCTGTTAAACTGCTCTTTCAAGTCCTTTACTGCCTCAGACAGGATTACAATGTCATTGGGAGACCACAAAGCTTTTTATTTCTTCTCCCTGAAATTTAATTTCCTTCACAAATTTCTCCTTGGTTTCTTTTACTGCTTGCTCAATGTGCAGATTAACATCGGGGATAGGCTACACCCCTATCTCACTCGCTTCTCAGTCACTGCTTCCTTTTTATGTCCTTTAACTGCAGTCTGCTGTCTGTACAAGTGGTACAAGGGTCACTCCGAAAGAAATGCACACTATTTTTTTTAATACATCTTTTATTCTACATGTTTGAAAGTTTTACAGTGTGTAGATACGTCCTTCAGGAACAATATTTTCATTTCTCCACACAATTTCCATCCCTCTCAACTGCCTTACGCCATCTTGGAACTAGCGCCTGTATACCTGCATGGTAAAATTCTGGCCAACCTGTTGGAGCCACTGTTTGGCAGTGTGCACAAGGGAGTCATCATCTTCAAACTTTGTTCCACGAAGAGAGTCTTTCAGTTTCCCAAAGAGATTATAATCACATGGAGCCAGGTCAGGACTGTAAGGCAGGTGTTTCAGTGTTTTCCATCCGAGTTTTGTGATCACTTCCATGGTTTTTTGACTGACATGTGGCCGTGCATTGTCGTGCAGCAGCAAAACATCCTATTTTTGCCGATATGGTCAAACACGACTCAGTCAAGCTTGAAGTTTCTTCAGTGTCGCCACATATGCATCAGAGTTTATGGTGATTCCACTTGGCATGATGTCCACAAGCAAGAGTCCTTTGGAATCGAAAAACACCGTAGCCATAACTTTTCCAGCAGAAGGTGTGGTTTTGAATTTTTTTTTCTTGGGTGAATTTGCATGATGCCACTCCATTGATTGCCTCTTCGTCTCTGGCGAAAAATGATGGAGCCATGTTTCATCACCTGTCACAATTCTTCCAAGAAATTCATTTCCACCATTCTCGTACTGTTCCAAAAGTTCGCTGCATACCGTTTTTCTTGTTTCTTTGTGAACCACTGTCAACATCCTGGGAACCCACCTGGCACAAACCTTTTTTAACGCCAACACTTTCAGTATTCTGCAAACACTTCCTTCCCCTATCCCAGTGTAGTGTGACAATTCGTTCACTCTTATGTGTCTGTCAGCAGTCACCAATTTGTTAACTCTCTGCACATTGTCTGGAGTGTGTGCAGTATGAGGCCTACTGCTGCGAGGACAATCCTCAATATTGCCGTGCCCGCTTTCATCAGGTAACCTGCTTGCCCACCGACTAACTTTACTGTGAACGACAGCAGCATCTCCAAACACCTTTTTCAACCTCTTGTGGATGTTTCCCACTGTCTTGTTTTCACAGCCCAGGCATTCTATGACAGCACGTTGCTTCTGACGAACGTCAAGTGTAGCAGCCATCTTAAAGATGTGCTAGCATGAGTTGCTTAGAAGTAGATACCTTAGGGGTTGCGAAGCAACTCAAATCGCTTGATACGGGCAAGTCTTCAGGTCCAGATTGTATACCAATTAGGTTCCTTTCAGGTTACGCTGATACAATAGCTTCCTACTTAGCAATTATATACAACCGCTCGCTCACCGATAGATCTGTACCTACAGATTGGAAAATTGTGCAGGTAGCACCAGTGTTTAAGAAGGGTAGTAGGAGTAATCCATCGAACTACAGACCAATATCATTGACTTCGGTTTGCAGTAGAGTTTTGGAGCACATACTGTATTCAAACATTATGAATCATCTCGAAGGGAATGATCTATTGATACGTAATCAGCATGGTTTCAGAAAACATCGTTCTTGTGCAACGCAGCTAGCTCTTTATTCGCACGAAGTAATGGCCGCTATCGACAGGGGATCTCAAGTTGATTCCGTATTTCTAGATTCCCGGAAAGCTTTTGACACTGTTCCTCACAAGCGACTTCTAATCAAGCTGCAGGCCTCTGGGGTATCGTCTCAGTTGTGTGACTGGATTCGTGATTTCCTGTCAGGAAGGTCGCGGTTTGTAGTAATAGATGGCAAATCATCGAGTAAAACTGAAGTGGTATCAGGTGTTCCCCAGGGAAGCGTCCTGGGACCTCTGCTGTTCCTGATCTATATAAATGACCTGGGTGACAATCTGAGCAGTTCTCTTAGGTTGTTCGCAGATGATGCTGTAATTTACCGTCTAGTAAGGTCATCCGAAGACCAGTATCAGTTGCAAAGCGATTTAGAAAAGATTGCTGTATGGTGTGGCAGGTGGCAGTTGATGCTAAATAATGAAAAGTGTGAGGTGATCCACATGAGTTCCAAAAGAAATCCATTGGAATTCGATTACTCGTTAAATAGTACAATTCTCAAGGCTGTCAATTCAACTAAGTACCTGGGTGTTAAAATTACGAACAACTTCAGTTGGAAAGACCACATAGATAATATTGTGGGGAAGGCGAGCCAAAGGTTGCGTTTCATTGGCAGGACACTTAGAAGATGCAACAAGTCCACTAAAGAGACAGCTTACACTACACTCGTTCGTCCTCTGTTAGAATATTGCTGCACGGTGTGGGATCCTTACCAGGTGGGATTGACGGAGGACATCGAAAGGGTGCAAAAAAGGGCAGCTCGTTTTGTATTATCACGTAATAAGGGAGAGAGTGTGGCAGATATGATATGCGAATTGGGATGGAAGTCATTAAAGCAAAGACTTTTTCGTCGCGGCGAGATCTATTTATGAAATTTCAGTCACCAACTTTCTCTTCCGAATGCGAAAATATTTTGTTGAGCCCAACCTACATAGGTAGGAATGATCATCAAAATAAAATAAGAGAAATCAGAGCTCGAACAGAAAGGTTTAGGTGTTCGTTTTTCCTGCGCGCTGTTCGGGAGTGGAATGGTAGAGAGATAGTATGATTGTGGCTCGATGAACCCTCTGCCAAGCACTTAAATGTGAATTGCAGAGTAGTCATGTAGATGTAGATGTAGATGTAGATGTAGATGCTGTGACAGCGCCATTCACGGTAACAGGTTGAACTAAGTTTGAAAACAAGTGGGAAGGATGTATCTACACACTGTAAAACTTTCGCACATCCAGAATGAAAACTGTATTTTTACAAAAATAGTGTGCATTTCTTTTGGAGTGACTCTCGTAGATAGCCTTTCACTCCTAGTATGTTGTCTCCACTACCCTCAGAATTCCTGAGAGTGCATTCCAGTCAGCATTGTCAAAAGATTTCTCTAACTTTGCAAGTGCTACGAATGGAGATTTGCCTTTCTTTAGATAAGGCTTAGGATCAGTATTGCTTTGCATGTTCCTAAAGTTCTCCAGAATCCAAACTGGTCTTCCCTGAGGTTGGCTTCTAATAAATAATTCATGTCAGTATTTTACAATCATGTCCGCCTCCGTTGCTGAGCGATTAGCGCTGCTGACTTCCATGCAGAGGACCCGGATTTGATTCCCGGTACAGCCAGAGATATTTCATTGGTGTGAGGACTGGAACAGAGTGCATCAGCATTATGATACCAACTGATGAGCTACATGACTGAGTAGTAGCAGCTCCAGGTTATGAAAAAGGACAATGGCCAGGAGAGTGGTGTACTGATCCCCATCCCCCTACGTACTTCATCAAATGACACCATTGGCAGAGGATGTCTCGGATCTAATTTCTCCAATACTCTGGGTGTTTACCTACATCTTCCCTTGACACTTTCTTGAATAAAGATTTAACTCCTGTGTACTTCAACTTTTTGGGCAAGCATCCCGTCTCAAAAGATGGTTGAATATAGGAGACAGTGGAGAAGCTGAGTGTTATACCTGTTTTGGTTACTTTAATTAGTATCCCAACCCGCCATGTGGTTTTTTATTGATAATATTCTTGAAGCATTTGGTTGGGGTGTAGCCTTGTATGGGATGAAAATGGAACAATAAACACTGCAAACAAGAAGTTATGTTTGAGCCTAGTTGTTGGCAGAAGACCAAATGCACTCATTCTCAAAATCACTTTGGAAAATTTTGAAGGAATGGGAAAATTGGAGGGGGAAACCATTACACTATAGTCGTAGAAGTTACAGATGAAGTGATATTACTCTGTAAATATTATAGAAAGAGTTATTGGAAAATAAAACAAGCCAACTGTGAGAAACACAGTAGCGTTATATGAGAAAAAGTGAAAGATACAGCTCCAAAAGTTTCTGTTTGATAATACTGTAAAGAACTAATCATTGCAATCAATGATGATTCATGCAGCTCTATACCAAGACAGAAAATATTAGTCACTGATAGAAGATGTGGAACAGTCTGGCTGAATTCAAAGTGCTCACAGATGGTAGTAAGACGAAGACTAGTGTTGATCTCATATAAAAAGAAACAAATCTTAGAAAGTTATCAGTTATGTAAATAAATAAATAAATTCAAGGTTGGACAAACTACTCAACGAACATAAGAAGTATTCATGGATTAGATATATACTATGCATCCCTGTCTTGGGTTCAGAATGGTTTTTTTATTGTGGTACAAAAGTGTTTAACATTGCTGACAGATATCAGGGCAGGAAATTGGAAAACCCCATCTCGATCCTTCCTACCAACACCAGCTTTTCTGAACTGCTCAGTTGGGGATCCCTCCTGCAATATACCCTACATTTCCGTAATTCCCCTGGCCTCAGCTTTCGTTAGTCCCTGTACTTCATCCACCTATCCCCTTCCCTGATCCCACACCAGCACTGCACAGCCTTCTGTTCCACCAACACATCCACAGTCTTTTTTTCTCCTTATCTACTTCTCTTCTTTTCCACTCTCCTTCCCCCTCCCCCCCCCCTCCTCCCACCCCCACTCTCCCCTCCACTATCTAACTTCCTGACTGCAGCAAGCTGCCCTACCCTGTCTCCACCATGTCTCTGCATGATCCCACAAGCACCACTTTATCATCACCCATCCTTACTCAGCTATCCCTACCCCTTCCTATCCCAGACTCCTTCTTACCCTCATCACCTAGATTACTTCTCCCATCATGTGCAGCTGCTTGCAGTCTGACCTCAGTGGCCACAGACAGTGGTCGTGTGTGTGTGTGTGTGTGTGTGTGTGTGTGTGTGTGTGTGTGTGTGTGTGTGTGTGTGTATATTTTGTCTACTTTAGATGAAGGTCTTTTGGTGGCAAAAACCCCACATGTTTAGTAGTCTTTTTGTTGTGCCTCTCTGCAACTTAACATCTCCTCTGTATTGTTATTAACGCTAAAGTTAGTACAAAACGGGTTTTGACTTTACCAGTATAAATACATATTGTGTGTAAAATTACATAAATTCTTAAATGGAATCATTAGATGAAAAGACTTATTAGATGAAAACAGCACTTGAATAATTTAAGAAGTAGATAATTTTCTGTTCTTACTCCGTTAAGACTCTGTTTAAAGATAGAATTTATGGTAAATGAAATCAATTAGTTGATTAATGAACATTAGATCCTTTTAATTGTGGTTGTTGATAAAACAATAGGATCTTAAGTAGTATTGTCCTTATAATGAGAGCTCTGGGTTTTCTCAGAGCATTTGAACTCAATGCCAAAATGGATCCTTAAGATAGGTTAGATAGATGATTGCCATGAACTTCTACAGCCCAATTTTGAAATCAGTATCTCTGCAGGACTACTGTTATTATTGATTTTAAGCCTTTATTTGTTGTTGTTGTAATGATGTGTTTCGTAGTTGTGTGTCAGTGGTATTTAACACATTAATAAACAAATAAATGAGAGAGAGAAGTGATGTGTGCATCTGGTTGCTTTACTTCCTGAAAGAACTTATGTGAGACTGTGGTTCAGCCCTGGTTTGGAGGTCATGCTTGAATGCTTCTTGTTGCATTGAATAGTTAGTGGGTATTATGTTTTTAATAACCAGATGATGACCAAAGCCCCTTTTGGAATTATGGAAACACATTATTTCTCATTGTTACAGCCAGCTTAGAAATTTAAAACTGGAAGCAGGCAGAAGGTAAAATAATACCATAATTACGTGATTACTTAATTTACACTGCCAAAGAACTCTAAGCCACTACCTTTGGATACATTATTTCTAATCAATTTTGTTGTTTTTGTGTTGTTGTACTTTTTGTCTTTATCTTGGTCTTCTTTGATGGGTGGATGATTTTTGTGTGTTGCAGACACATTTTTGAGATTTTGTCCACATACAAAGACATAGTTATTTTTGTTTTAATGGAAATGTTCTTAAAGGACTGTAGGTGCATCTCAGCAATGGATTCTGTTTACTGCTTTTATAATTGAATCATATAGCTTTCATATCTATGTAATTTTTTTAATACATTTTTTTTTACATCCTGAAAAGTAACAACCCTGCTGAAAAAATGGCTATCTTACCATATTTTTAGCTATAGTAATGCTAGAAACTTTGTAATGTAATAATAATAATGTTGTTGTTGTTGTTGTTGTTGTGGTCTTCAGTCCTGAGAGTGGTTTGATGCAGCTCTCCATGCTACTCTAAGCTGTGCAAGCTGCTTCATCTCCCAGTATGTACTGCATGCAGCCTACATCCTTCTGAATCTGCTTAGCGTATTCATCTCTTGGTCTTCCTCTACAGTTTTTACCCTTCACGCTGCCCTCCAGTACTAAATTGGTGATCCCTTGATGCCTCAGAACATGTCCTACCAACCGATCCCTCCTTTTAGTCAAGTTGTGCCACAAACTCCTCTTCTCCTCAATTTTATTCAGTACCTCCTCATTAGTTATGTGATCTACCCATCTAATCTTCAGCATTCTTCTGTAGCACCACATTTCGAAAGCTTCTATTCTCTTCCTGTCTACACTATTTCTCGTACATGTTTCACTTCCACACATGGCTATACTTCATACAAATACTTTCAGAAAAGACTTCCTGACACTTAAATCTATACTCAATGTTAACAAATTTCTCTTCTTCAGAAACGCTTTCCTTGTCATTGCCAGTCTACATTTTATATCCTCTCTACTTTGACCATGATCAGTTATTTTGCTCCCCAAATAGCAAAACTCTTATGCTTGCCAATTACAACAGTCTTTTATGTGTGTATTCTGCCGCCACTTGTTGAGTAGACTTTTTATCTATCCAATTAAATAACTTTGTGGTGTTTGCACTTTGTGTTGTTCATGGCAGAAGGCGAATCCTTGCATTAAGTGGAAATTGTTTTGTCTTCTACATCAGGCAATTTGCAGTTGTTTGCAGTTACTTTATATAGGGCATTATCATACCCATCACTGAGATGTTGTTGATATTGTATTAATTGAATCGCTCCATGCAAAAGGGCTTTAAAAAAAATTCTGGATTCTACAGTATGAGTGCAAAGCTAAGGGAAAAATCACTGTTGTTTATTGACCAATTACAAAAGTCCTTATAGAGATTTAAAGAATTTGAAGTATTTTAAGTCCTTTTTGTATGGACCAAAATAGATTTTTATGTTTTCAGTATTTTCTTGGGGAAAAGATAATGATTCATATATTACTTTGAGGGTATGGCTATAGTTTAGGAATGTGAAAGAATCATGAGAATTACAGAAAGTAAAACAATTGGTTTTCAATCAATATTTATTAAGAAAATAACGGAGAAGGAGAAAATGCAATACTGTTTCGAGTTTCTTTAGTCATCTTACTCTTGTGAATTAACAGCTTCACTTTTGTGCCAAAATGTAATTTCATGTTAGAATTCTTGATATTCATTAGGTATATAAGTGAGTAATCTAGTAATGTCCTTTATTTTTGTTGCTTGTACTGGACTTTTCCCCATGGAATATACACAGTTTGTTAGAAAAGTAGAATTTGAAATAAGCTCAGGTTGAGAAAGCCTGTGTGTTTCATGATATCATCAGTAAACTGGATGTTATTAAACAACCACAGAGTCAGATACTGTATGAAAAATGCATCATTATGCTGATGCCAAAATGTGCTTTCTTGTCTCATGGTACTGATCTTGGCTCAGTTTCTTCTGATATACAGTTTCTTGTATGAATCATTGGCCACCAGTTTTTGAAATCCAAAATATCTCCTGTTTTCACTTCTCATACTTCAAACTTCATGGAAGTGCTGCTTTTTATGGCCAGTTTGGTTATTTCATGCGTGGAGTACAGTCAATCATACCGTCTAAGGGTGCATTTAGTTGTAGCAAAACCCCAGTAACAGGACAGAAAAGAATCACCTGTGACAGCAAAGGATTGCTCTTTTTTTTCTTTAACTTTGCTAGTGTATATTAAAAGTAGAAGGAGCATTACTAAAGTATGGTTCTTATTCTGTCCTGCACAGTTGTTGGGCAACAAATGTAGTCCTGTAATTTCAACAGGAATGTCCTGCGGTGCAAAACACATAAGTAGCCATCTGGCACAAATAAAGTTTTTGTGGACAGGGAAAACTGGTAACTGAATGTTCTGCATAAAATCTGTTGCCAGAGACAATATGTGGGGTTGATCTTTCATTAGAATTTCAGCTTCTTTTAGCCTTTTCCTTGTGCTCTATCATCTCAGCCAATGCACACCTTTTTGCCACATCTTTAATAAGGGGATTTTGAATCTTAACTTTTAATTCTTCACCCAAGCAGCATGCATCTACCTGAGGTGACCCAAATGACAAGTAGTAGTTTTCATTGAAAAACAGAGCAAAAGTCTGGTTGCTACATTTAACATCAATAAGTTCCTTCTTGAGCGTTTTATGAAACAGTTTTCTGTTGAGTCTTGTGTCTAAATATGTACTTGCCCTCCAAGAGTAGTGGCTTCCTTTTACTGGTTAGCTGTTTATATGTTCCTTGATAAGTTATCAGATTTTGGATGACAAAGCGTTTACACTGGGACTTTTCCCTCTTTAGTCATGTGTAGTGTGATCTAATATAGACAGCTTTCCCAGTCGTTCCATTCTTTTGTCAGTTATAGCTAGAACAGCCAGAAATGCTTTGTAACGTACCTTCCTTTTGTTGTTGCACAGAATTACATGGGCAGCAAAGACTTTGGTCACTTGTCGAACTGAACCCTCTTTTCTGTCAGTGTCACTGGACGTATGTCTATAAGTGACTGGATATGAATACCTTGTTCATCCTCGTAGGGGAGGTCATGAAGCCATACAAAAATAGGTTCCTTTTAATCAGCACTAATGGCTGGAAAGCACTTGAATCTCTTGCAACTGTGAACATAAAATAATCCAGTCTAGAAACCTATTTAAGCTGTTAACAGGATTGTAATATAGTATATCATATATTACAAACACTACTAACAGTGTTCAAGAAACTGTCAGGAACATCCAGTATAGTTATGAATTACCTACAGTCAGATGCTTTAATTTTATTAGCTTGGTGCATAAGTTCATAGTGTTTTTGTTTTGCATGTTGGTATGCAGGTTGCTGTGGGTTTATTTATGGATTGTCATTTTTTATTTGTAGCTCACTGGTGCTATGTGAGTTTTACATATTATAATTTTGGTATTTGGAGATAGTGAGTTGAGCTGTGGGTGCTATAAAATGGAGTGCCAAGTGGAGATATAGGAACATTTCCAAAATATTCTTCCGTTTGACTTCAGCAGAGTGTTGACAGTGGTGGAGGCAGCCAGAAACATTTGCTCTATGTATGGGGATAATACCATTGAACAGAGCACAGCAAGAAAATGGTTTTCTTGTTTTAAGGAGGATGTTTTGACATTAGAGACTTTCCACATTCAGGAAGACCTTTGACATTTGATGAAGATCATTCAAACGCTTTAATCCACAATGATCAACGTCAGTGTACTCAAGAACTGGCAAATGTGATGAACTGTGATCATTACACCATGGTGTGATATTTGCAAGCAATGTGGAAGGTTCAGAAATTTGGTGTATGGACACCGCATGCTGTAAGGCAAAAACACAAAATCAGCAGGTGGCCATATGTTCATCTCTGCTTGCTCGTCATGAATTGGCTAGTGAATAACACTGACCATTCATATCCTGTATCATTATTGGCAATGAAAAATGGTGTCTTTATGCTGACATAAGGAAGAGAAAGGAATGGTTGAGCCCAAACAAAGCAGCAACTCCTCTTACAAAGACCTGCATGCATCCACAGAAGATAATGTTATGTACCTGGTGGAACAACAGTGGTGTGGTGTACTATGAATTGCTTCCTTGGGATGTAACCATCACTGCTGACATTTATTGTCAAGAACTGAGACATCTTGCAAATGCAGGCCAAGAACTACCTGGAAGACATCGTGAAGTGATGCGACTCCATGGTCACATCTGTGCACATTCTGGTAGACTGACAAAAACTCTATACAGGAGCTGGTTTGGGAAGTCATTTGCGCCCAGCTTATTCACTTTATTTTGCACACTCAGATTTTCATCTTTTCTGATCTCTACCGAACAACTTTCAAGAAGCTTCTTTTCTGGGAGAAAATGTGCTCCGAACATGGCTTCACGAGTTCTTCACTTCTGAATTACATGATTTCTACAGTTGGAGAATGAAAAAGTTACTGCAGCATTGGCAGACTGTTGTAAATAGTGAAATAGAATACAGTATTGGTGACTAAAGTCTCTGTTATATATATATATATATATATATATATATATATATATATATATATATATATATATATATATATATGTTGTGTTTATTAATCTTATGGAAAAATGCTATGAACTTATGCATGAACCCAATAGCTGGTATGCATTGTACTTTATAGTCAATTCATTCTTGAACTTTTAGTTTCACTGTTTTTGAAATATTCCTCTTTCCTGTTAAAGGATTGCTTTTCCTTTTTTGCCTGGATACAGTGGGGCCTTCCATCTCTTTCAGAAATAAAACTGGAAATATTATCTACAGAAGAAATGTGTATGTCTACAGTGTACAGTATCAGCTCTTGCCATCCAACAAATAAATTGTACAGTTTGGCCAGTATATTTTGCACATTAAAGTTAACAGAATTATCCTGAAAGTGTCCAACTTCTGTGCTGAAATGCAGTTTCTTAGAAAGAAGGGCTTCAGTCCTGGAGTGAAATTCTTTCTGCATAGAACTCTAAACAAAAAGCTTCAGTCCAAGCAGTGGACTAAATACCTTTTTGCTCAGAATGATGGAAATCCCCATAAAGGTATAATTTCTGTCAAAATTTCATTTTGGAAATTTTGTGACTGAAGCCCTTTCTGCGTTTAGCAGTTCAGTTGTGGTTGCTCATATTGTTAGATGTGTGTGAATTTTTATTTGTCTTTCTTAACTATTCAGTCTTTTATGGCAGTGTGCGACTTCACTAACCATTGTGTAGCTGCAGACATAGGCATACTTGCAATCTTTTGTGGTGATTATTTCCACTTAAAAATAAGTGGATATTGGAGAAAACTGAATAGGCTTCATTATTAGAAATTGGTGTGTTTTCACTTTCATATCAGCAGTTGTTATCCTCATTTAAGCAACAAAATTCACCCATTCACCATTAGTGAGTATATGTGTAAACACATGCTATCCAAGTGTTTATACAGTTTTTCTTTGGAATTACACATGAGTGTAATATCTCTTAAACAAAAATTTGTGCACATTGTCAGTTTTGTATGTAGCTGTGCATTTTGAGGATAGATTTTGTGTTTATTTGTACTAAAAACTGGAAATATTGACAAGTGTCTAGCTCAGTTGTTAGCTGGGTTACTGCTGCTACAATGGCAGGTTATCAAGATTTAAGTAAGTTTGAACATGGTGTTACAGTTGGCATACGAGTGATGGGACACAGCATCTCTGAGGTAGCGATGAAGTGGGGATTTTCCTGTACGACCATTACACAAGTGTACTGTGAATATCAGGAATCCGGTAAAACATCAAATCTCCAACATCATTTGACCGGAAAAAGATCCTGCAAGAACAGGACCAACGACGACTGAAGAGAATAGTTCGAGGTGATGGAAGTGCAACACTTCCGCAAACTGCTGCAGATTCCAGTGCTATGTCATCAACAAGTGTCAGTGTGTGAACCATTCAATGAAACATCATCAATATGGGTTTTTGGGGCTGAAGGGCAACTCATGTACCCTTGGTGACTGCATGACACAAAGCTTAACGCCTCACCTGGGCCCGTCAACACCGACATTGGATTGTTGATGACTGGAAACGTGTTGCCTGGTTGGATAAGTCTCATTTCAAATTGTATCATGTGGGTGGACGTGGACATGTATAGGTATGGAGACAACCTCATTATGTACCCTGCGTGTCAGTAGGGGACTTTTCGAGCTGGTGGAGGGTCTGTAATGGTGTGGGGTGTGTGCAGTTGGGGTGATATGGGACCCTTGATATGACTCTGACAGGTGACACATACATAAGCATCCTATCTGATCACCTGCATCCATTAATGTCCGTTGTGCATTCCGACAGACTTCAGCAATTCCAGCAGGACAATGTGACACCTCAAATGTCTAGAATTGCTGCAGTGGCTCCAGAAACACTTCCTCTGGCCACCAAGCTCCCCAGGCGTGAACATTATTGAGCATATCTGGGATGCCTTGCAATGTGCTGTTCAGAAGAGATCCCCACCCCTCATAGTCTTATGGATTTATGGATTCATGGTGTGAATTCCCTCCAGCACTACTTCAGACGTTAGTCAACTCCATGCCAAGTCATGTTGCAGCACTTCTGCTTGCTCACGGGGGCCCTACACGATATTAGGCAGGTGTACCAATTTCTTTGGTTCTTCAGTGTATATTCAGCAATGGAAAGTCCAGGTTGGAATACCAGCAATATTATGAAAAGGGTAGATTGCTACTCATCATAAAGATTACCTGTTGAGTTCCAGATGAGCACAACTAGGAGACCGTCACACTTTGAGCTTTTAGCCAAAACCTTCTTCAGAAAGGAAAACATGCACACATTCACACAAGCAAGTACACGTCATGCACACATGACCACTATCTTCGGCTGCTCCAGACAGAAAGCAGCTGTGTTGTGTCAGATGGAAGCAGCAGTCCAGAGTGGTCCGGGGAAGGGGAGGGATAACACGGTACTGGTGGAGGGAGAGAAGTCGATGCAGCCTGGCAGTGTGTAGAGCGACTAGATGGTGTTAGGACAAGGCTGCCAGTTGTATTTTCAGGAGGCTGTGGGGAAGGGAGGGGGGGGGGGGGAGGGGAGTGGAAAAGGAGAGGATCAGAGAAGGGGAAAAGACCAGTGGGTAAAGTGGCAGAGAGCGGTGCACAGTGAGGGTGTGGGGATGTGAATTGGGAGGAGGTGGTAGTGCAGTGAGAGGGGACAATAGGTTATTGTAGGCTGAGACCAGGATGATTTATGGTGCGAAGAATGTGTTGGAAGGACGACTCCCATCTGTGCAGTTCAGAAAAGCTAGTGTGGAAGGGAGGATCGAGATGGCCCAGGTTGTGAAGCAGCCATTGAAATCAAACATGTTAAGTTCAGCTGCATGTTGTGCCACAGAGCAGTACACTTTGCTCTTGGCCTCAGTTTGGTGGTGGCCATTCATCCTGGTGTTCCTGAAAGATCTGTGTATTATGAATGGTGTACAGAGATTTTAAATAGTGAAGATTAATAGCAGTATTTTAACCTTATGTGAGTTTTTGTACCTTAAAAACAGCTTTGATTTCAGGGAATTTTAGATGCCTTCTGTGAGTGTGTCGGTTCCTCCTATGGAGTTCTCATGATTCGTGGTTGTGTGTCAGTTGCCACATCCAGTTGGTGGTCATTGGCACCAGTAGAAAGGCAGTTGCTGGTTCTTCTGCTGCAGTGTGGTAATGAACATACTGTGGCTCATGATGTTCCAGTCTTCCTGCCAGTTAAAAGTCCACATGTAAGTATATGCTTCAGCTGTGTACTGAATGCACCCATTCTACACACAATCTGTCACTATGTGTGGTGGTATTCTGCTACCATTCACTGACTATTAAATACATAATGGCTGTTCCTGTTAGCTGTACTTTCACCTTTAAGTGATATATGCATTTATTGTTACCAGCTGTCTGGTGTACTAGAGCTTGACAACTTCTGGAGACTGGAGTATGAGATATAAGAGAGAATCTAGTCTCACTGGAGCATTTCTTTGGTCAAACTAGTTCTTTACAAGAAAACTGAAAAATCTAATGGCTTGTTAAATACATTTGGTGATTCCTCACACAGTGCACAATCCATTCACATTGATTTTGATGTCTGTATTATTAGGCGAAGGAATAAGAAAAAGAAAGATTATCCTATATTAGTATACTACAGCCCACTAATTTTGTAAGGATCAGGATGGGCAAGTATTACTTCAAATGTCTATAGGCTCACAATAATTTCAATTTATTTCTTTTTAGTACTTCCTTAGATAAGGTGTGAAACTTAGCTTACCCTTTTCTCACATGATATGCTGTGAAGGATGAAGGGCAACAGGCTGGTTCCATGTTCCTAGATTTCCTTAAAGTTTTTGACATGGTGCCTTATTGAAGACTGTTAACGAAGGAACAACCATATGAAATAGATTCCCAAATATGTGAGTGGCTTGAAGATTTCTTAAGTAATAGAACCCAGTATGTGTCCTCGACAGGTAGTTTTCATCAGAGGTGTGCCCCAAGGAAGCGTGACAGGACTGCTCTTATTCTCTGTGTACATAAACTAGTAAGCCCAGCAATGCTTCACAATTGCTAAAAATGTATGCAAATTGGGTGTACATCCTAACATATCTCCCTCCCTCTCTCTCTCTCTCTCTCTCTCTCTCTCTCTCTCTCTCTCTCTCTCTATATATATATATATATATATATATATATATATATATATATATATATATATATATATATCTAAAAAGAAAGATGATGAGACTTACCAAACAAAAGCGCTGGCAGGTCGATAGACACACAAACAAACACAAATATACACACAAAATTCAAGCTTTCGCAACAAACTGTTGCCTCATCAGGAAAGAGGGAAGGAGAGGGAAAGACGAAAGGATGTGGGTTTTAAGGGAGAGGGTAAGGAGTCATTCCAATCCCGGGAGCGGAAAGACTTACCTTAGGGGGAAAAAAGGACAGGTATACACTCGCACACACACACATATCCATCCACACATACAGACACAAGCAGACATATTTAAAGACAAAGAGTTTGGGCAGAGATGTCAGTCGAGGTGGAAGAGTAGAGGCAAAGAAGTTGTTGAGAGACAGGTGAGGTATGAGTGGCGGCAACTTGAAATTAGCGGAGATTGAGGCCTGGCGGATAACGAGAAGAGAGGATATACTGAAGGGCAAGTTCCCATCTCCGGAGTTCGGATAGGTTGGTGTTGGTGGGAAGTATCCAGATAACCCGGACGGTGTAACACTGTGCCAAGATGTGCTGGCTGTGCACCAAGGCATGTTTAGCCACAGGGTGATCCTCATTACCAACAAACACTGTCTGCCTGTGTCCATTCATGCGAATGGACAGTTTGTTGCTGGTCATTCCCACATAGAATGCATCACAGTGTAGGCAGGTCAGTTGGTAAATCACGTGGGTGCTTTCACACGTGGCTCTGCCTTTGATCGTGTACACCTTCCGGGTTACAGGACTGGAGTAGGTGGTGGTGGGAGGGTGCATGGGACAGGTTTTGCACCGGGGGCGGTTACAAGGATAGGAGCCAGAGGGTAGGGAAGGTGGTTTGGGGATTTCATAGGGATGAACTAACAGGTTACGAAGGTTAGGTGGACGGCGGAAAGACACTCTTGGCGGAGTGGGGAGGATTTCATGAAGGATGGATCTCATTTCAGGGCAGGATTTGAGGAAGTCGTATCCCTGCTGGAGAGCCACATTCAGAGTCTGGTCCAGTCCCGGAAAGTATCCTGTCACAAGTGGGGCACTTTTGTGGTTCTTCTGTGGGGGATTCTGGGTTTGAGGGGATGAGGAAGTGGCTCTGGTTATTTGCTTCTGTACCAGGCCAGGAGGGTAGTTGCGGGATGCGAAAGCTGTTGTCAGGTTGTTGGTGTAATGTTTCAGGGATTCCGGACTGGAGCAGATTCGTTTGCCACGAAGACCTAGGCTGTAGGGAAGGGACCGTTTGATGTGGAATGGGTGGCAGCTGTCATAATGGAGGTACTGTTGCTTGTTGGTGGGTTTGATGTGGACGGACGTGTGAAGTTGGCCATTGGACAGGTGGAGGTCAACGTCAAGGAAAGTGGCATGGGATTTGGAGTAGGACCAGGTGAATCTGATGGAACCAAAGGAGTTGAGGTTGGAGAGGAAATTCTGGAGTTCTTCTTCACTGTGAGTCCAGATCATGAAGATGTCATCAATAAATCTGTACCAAACTTTGGGTTGGCAGACCTGGGTAACCAAGAAGGCTTCCTCTAAGCGACCCATGAATAGGTTGGCGTACGAGGGGGCCATCCTGGTACCCATGGCTGTTCCCTTTAATTGTTGGTATGTCTGGCCTTCAAAAGTGAAGAAGTTGTGGGTCAGGATGAAGCTAGCTAAGGTAATGAGGAAAGAGGTTTTAGGTAGGGTGGCAGGTGATCGGCGTGAAAGGAAATGCTCCATCGCAGCGAGGCCCTGGACGTGCGGAATATTTGTGTATAAGGAAGTGGCATCAATGGTTACAAGGATGGTTTCCGGGGGTAACAGATTGGGTAAGGATTCCAGGCGTTCAAGGAAGTGGTTGGTGTCTTTGATGAAGGATGGGAGACTGCATGTAATGGGTTGAAGGTGTTGATCTACGTAGGCAGAGATACGTTCTGTGGGGGCTTGGTAACCAGCTACAATGGGGCGGCCGGGATGATTGGGTTTGTGGATTTTAGGAAGAAGGTAGAAGGTTGGGGTGCGGGGTGTCGGTGGGGTCAGGAGGTTGATGGAGTCAGGTGAAAGGTTTTGCAGGGGGCCTAAGGTTCTGAGGATTCCTTGAAGCTCCGCCTGGTAACCCCATTCCCGATGTCCAGGCGGAGCTTCAAGGAATCCTCAGAACCTTAGGCCCCCTGCAAAACCTTTCACCTGACTCCATCAACCTCCTGACCCCACCGACACCCCGCACCCCAACCTTCTACCTTCTTCCTAAAATCCACAAACCCAATCATCCCGGCCGCCCCATTGTAGCTGGTTACCAAGCCCCCACAGAACGTATCTCTGCCTACGTAGATCAACACCTTCAACCCATTACATGCAGTCTCCCATCCTTCATCAAAGACACCAACCACTTCCTTGAACGCCTGGAATCCTTACCCAATCTGTTACCCCCGGAAACCATCCTTGTAACCATTGATGCCACTTCCTTATACACAAATATTCCGCACGTCCAGGGCCTCGCTGCGATGGAGCATTTCCTTTCACGCCGATCACCTGCCACCCTACCTAAAACCTCTTTCCTCATTACCTTAGCTAGCTTCATCCTGACCCACAACTTCTTCACTTTTGAAGGCCAGACATACCAACAATTAAAGGGAACAGCCATGGGTACCAGGATGGCCCCCTCGTACGCCAACCTATTCATGGGTCGCTTAGAGGAAGCCTTCTTGGTTACCCAGGTCTGCCAACCCAAAGTTTGGTACAGATTTATTGATGACATCTTCATGATCTGGACTCACAGTGAAGAAGAACTCCAGAATTTCCTCTCCAACCTCAACTCCTTTGGTTCCATCAGATTCACCTGGTCCTACTCCAAATCCCATGCCACTTTCCTTGACGTTGACCTCCACCTGTCCAATGGCCAACTTCACACGTCCGTCCACATCAAACCCACCAACAAGCAACAGTACCTCCATTATGACAGCTGCCACCCATTCCACATCAAACGGTCCCTTCCCTACAGCCTAGGTCTTCGTGGCAAACGAATCTGCTCCAGTCCGGAATCCCTGAAACATTACACCAACAACCTGACAACAGCTTTCGCATCCCGCAACTACCCTCCTGGCCTGGTACAGAAGCAAATAACCAGAGCCACTTCCTCATCCCCTCAAACCCAGAATCCCCCACAGAAGAACCACAAAAGTGCCCCACTTGTGACAGGATACTTTCCGGGACTGGACCAGACTCTGAATGTGGCTCTCCAGCAGGGATACGACTTCCTCAAATCCTGCCCTGAAATGAGATCCATCCTTCATGAAATCCTCCCCACTCCGCCAAGAGTGTCTTTCCGCCGTCCACCTAACCTTCGTAACCTGTTAGTTCATCCCTATGAAATCCCCAAACCACCTTCCCTACCCTCTGGCTCCTATCCTTGTAACCGCCCCCGGTGCAAAACCTGTCCCATGCACCCTCCCACCACCACCTACTCCAGTCCTGTAACCCGGAAGGTGTACACGATCAAAGGCAGAGCCACGTGTGAAAGCACCCACGTGATTTACCAACTGACCTGCCTACACTGTGATGCATTCTATGTGGGAATGACCAGCAACAAACTGTCCATTCGCATGAATGGACACAGGCAGACAGTGTTTGTTGGTAATGAGGATCACCCTGTGGCTAAACATGCCTTGGTGCACAGCCAGCACATCTTGGCACAGTGTTACACCGTCCGGGTTATCTGGATACTTCCCACCAACACCAACCTATCCGAACTCCGGAGATGGGAACTTGCCCTTCAGTATATCCTCTCTTCTCGTTATCCGCCAGGCCTCAATCTCCGCTAATTTCAAGTTGCCGCCACTCATACCTCACCTGTCTCTCAACAACTTCTTTGCCTCTACTCTTCCACCTCGACTGACATCTCTGCCCAAACTCTTTGTCTTTAAATATGTCTGCTTGTGTCTGTATGTGTGGATGGATATGTGTGTGTGTGCGAGTGTATACCTGTCCTTTTTTCCCCCTAAGGTAAGTCTTTCCGCTCCCGGGATTGGAATGACTCCTTACCCTCTCCCTTAAAACCCACATCCTTTCGTCTTTCCCTCTCCTTCCCTCTTTCCTGATGAGGCAACAGTTTGTTGCGAAAGCTTGAATTTTGTGTGTATATTTGTGTTTGTTTGTGTGTCTATCGACCTGCCAGCGCTTTTGTTTGGTAAGTCTCATCATCTTTCTTTTTAGATATATTTTTTCCACGTGGAATGTTTCCCTCTGTTATATTTATATATATATATATATATATATAGAGAGAGAGAGAGAGAGAGATGTTTGGAAACCACCTTCCCTACCCTCTGGCTCCTACCCTTGTAACCGCCCCCGGTGTAAAACCTGTCCCATGCACCCTCCCACCACCACCTACTCCAGTCCTGTAACCCGGAAGGTGTACACGATCAAAGGCAGAGCCACGTGTGAAAGCACCCACGTGATTTACCAACTGACCTGCCTACACTGTGAAGCCTTCTATGTGGGAATGACCAGCAACAAACTGTCCATTCGCATGAATGGACACAGGCAGACCCCAAACCACCTTCCCTACCCTCTGGCTCCTACCCTTGTAACCGCCCCCGGTGTAAAACCTGTCCCATGCACCCTCCCACCACCACCTACTCCAGTCCTGTAACCCGGAAGGTGTACACGATCAAAGGCAGAGCCACGTGTGAAAGCACCCACGTGATTTACCAACTGACCTGCCTACACTGTGAAGCCTTCTATGTGGGAATGACCAGCAACAAACTGTCCATTCGCATGAATGGACACAGGCAGACCCCAAACCACCTTCCCTACCCTCTGGCTCCTACCCTTGTAACCGCCCCCGGTGTAAAACCTGTCCCATGCACCCTCCCACCACCACCTACTCCAGTCCTGTAACCCGGAAGGTGTACACGATCAAAGGCAGAGCCACGTGTGAAAGCACCCACGTGATTTACCAACTGACCTGCCTACACTGTGAAGCCTTCTATGTGGGAATGACCAGCAACAAACTGTCCATTCGCATGAATGGACACAGGCAGACCCCAAACCACCTTCCCTACCCTCTGGCTCCTACCCTTGTAACCGCCCCCGGTGTAAAACCTGTCCCATGCACCCTCCCACCACCACCTACTCCAGTCCTGTAACCCGGAAGGTGTACACGATCAAAGGCAGAGCCACGTGTGAAAGCACCCACGTGATTTACCAACTGACCTGCCTACACTGTGAAGCCTTCTGTGTGGGAATGACCAGCAACAAACTGTCCATTCGCATGAATGGACACAGGCAGACAGTGTTTGTTGGTAATGAGGATCACCCTGTGGCTAAACATGCCTTGGTGCACGGCCAGCACATCTTGGCAGAGTGTTACACCGTCCGGGTTATCTGGATACTTCCCACTAACACCAACCTGTCAGAACTCCGGAGGTGGGAACTTGCCCTTCAGCATATCCTCTCTTCTCGCTATCCGCCAGGCCTCAATCTCCGCTAATCTCCAATTTCTATTTGCCGCCGCTCGTACCTCACCTGTCTTTCAACATCACCTTTGCCTCTGTACTTCCGCCTCGACTGACATCTCTGCCCAAACTCTTTGCCTTTACAAATGTCTGCTTGTGTCTGTGTATATGCGGATGGATATGTGTGTGTGTGCGAGTGTATACCCGTCCTTTTTTCCCCCTAAGGTAAGTCTTTCCGCTCCCGGGATTGGAATGACTCCTTACCCTCTCCCTTAAAACCCACTTCCTTTCATCTTTCCCTCTCCTTCCCTCTTTCCTGACGAAGCAACCGTTTGTTGCGAAAGCTAGAATTTTGTGTGTATGTTTGTGTTTGTTTGTGTGTCTATCGACCTGCCAGCGCTTTTGTTTGGTAAGTCTCATCACTTTCTTTCTTTTTAGATATATTTTTTCCACGTGGAATGTTTCCCTCTGTTATATTCATATCATCTTTATATATCCATCTCCTCCTCCTCCTCCTCCTCTCTATGTCCATCTTGTGTTTCCTACTTTCTATGTCCATTTCCCCCCCTCTCTCTGGCTACCTGCCTCCGCCCTCTCGCTCTCACTTTGAGCCTTGGTAACTGGTGTTACAAATGAAACTTTGATCCGGAATTGAAATCACTAACAAAGGATTGGTTGGTATAATTGATATACAGAGTATGAGTGAGATCTCTCCAAGTACTAGATCTGTGAGGATAGTACCTTCAGTGACAGTATTTGGCATGGTATTAATCTGTAAATGGGTTTGATTATAAAGTTTCAGATATTCTGTAGTAGTATTCTAATCATAGGCCAATAAGCCATAAACACAGCTTTTCTGTTTTCTGTTGAAATCAACTACAGAGAATAAAACAAAACAGCACATTGCTGTTTATACACATTTTGTTTAAAAATGTACATAAGGGGAATGAATATATACAGGAGAAACAATCTGTCTATTGGTTTCAATGCCTTGGTATTGTAGTTAAAATTGACTGGAAGAAAGAAGACTAAACCATACATTTCCAAAGCACAGCACAGCACTGCAATTTCTTTTAACAGAAAACCTGTTCATTCTTCTTTAAAACTATATAAAGCTTATGCGTGTCTGAACTTTCATTAGAGTATTGTGCAAAAATTTGAAGTAAATCAATCAAGAACTTTTTGAGATTTCTGCTAACATAATTTGCCTGTTACTTATTACTTATATTCATTCATATATTATTTGTACTGAAAAAATATGTAGAGTTAGTGTTTTGTATGAAAATTTG
Organism: Schistocerca nitens; assembly: GCF_023898315.1. Taxonomy (NCBI): domain Eukaryota; kingdom Metazoa; phylum Arthropoda; class Insecta; order Orthoptera; family Acrididae; genus Schistocerca; species Schistocerca nitens. The sequence continues at coordinate 701,446,046 of NC_064617.1, read as the reverse complement.
AAGTAACTTGCTAAAGAACTTTTTGAGATTTATGCTAACAATGCTTCCTCTTCATGTATTACATATATATTTATATATTGAAGAAATATGTAGCCTATGTCCACCTGAATGTTTAGTACAGTTGTGCATAGAAGTGATATGGTCAAGAGCTTTTTGAAAATTTTGCGAGCAATGTTTCCCCTTTGTATATTATATTTATATTTAAATACCATACATGAGGGTTGGAACTTAAGTAGTGGCAACTATTTATTCACAACTGATACAAAAGAGTTAAATGTTTGCATTTGTTACTCTCCTTCAAAGTAGTCACTAGCGTTGTGTAGAACCCGTTGCCAGTGATGTGGAAGGCGTATTCCGTTAGCAGAGCCTGTTCTGTTTTGAAGCAAGCCAGTCAAGAACTTTTTGACAGTTTTGGTAACAATATTGAAGTATGACTTGCTTTCAAATAGACATATAGATGTTTGTGTGAAGATGTATATACCCTATGGATGAGAAAAGGTGCAGTTGGTGTCTTTCTGAACATTTATTAGAGTATTGTTTAAAAATTTTAAGGAAATTGACCAAAATTTACTGACATTTTTGCTAAAAACATTTCCCATTTATATAGTATATATGTACTTGTATACCATATACATTAAAGAAATGTTTAGCCCATGTCCGTCCAAACGTTTGATAGAATATGTGTAAAAGTTTTAAGTAAATCAGTCAAGAATATTCCAAGATTTTTGGTAACAACTTTTAACTACCACTTGCTTTATATAGTAGTATAGATGGTGTGACAGACAGGGTGAGCAACAATCTGCAGCAGTTTGTTGATAATGCAGTGGTGGATGGGGAGGTGTTCTCTTTGAGTGACTCTAGGAGGATACAAAATGACTTAGACAAAATTTCTAGTTGGCATGATTCATGGCAGATTGCTCTAATTATTATTATTATTATTTTATTTTTTTAAAGGGTGTTCCACAAAATTCCAGGAGAGCTGTCAGATGTTTGTAACTTCCTGCCACAATATTTCGACACAGAGTCTTATGGCCATCTTCAGGTGATACTGGTGAAAATGCATTGAACTCTGGTATTTAAGGCCCAGCCAGCACATGCATGGTGAATTCACTTGGCGTTGCGCATGTGCTATTGAGCGTGTTTGATTCTGCTGTGCAGCGCGCCCTCCGTGGTGAAAATTTGCCACATCAATATCAATTTGATTGTCTTCCTGCGGTTCCATTACAGAACTACGCCGGCTATGGAGGACACGAAGTTTTTCGATGATTGGATTCCATGCCGAATTCAATTGAAAACCGCCATCTCAATTAATAAGAGACTCACTGTCAGACAGTCGTATTTCCACAGATTCATTAATAATAGAACTCCAAAAGTTGGAGTGGAACCTATGGGCCACAATTTTTGTCTCACTCTAATTCATGACATGACCAGTGGAAATACAGATTTCGGTGATGGCAGACTTACAAGGCTGAAGAAGGCGAGTGTGCCGCTGATGTTCCACAATGCGATCCTGCAGTTTGCATCATTGCCCTATATAAGATTTGCCGCATTCACACGGAATCCTGTAAACACCTGCCTTGCGCAGTTCTAGGTCATCTTTGACAGATCCACACATGTGCCGGTGAGGCCTTAAATAGCAGAGCTCAGTGCGTTTTCACCAGTATCACCTGAAGATGGCCAGAAGACTCTGCACAGAAATACTGTGGCAGGAAGTTACAAACATTCGGCAGTTCTCCCAAAATTTTTTGGAACGCTGGAAAAGGTTTTAAATCTCACAAAAAAAGGGTATGTGAATACAGCATTGGTAGTTTACTGCTTGATTCTGCCATGCTAATTAAATATCTAGACATATTGCTGCAAAGCGATGTGAAATGGAATGAACGTATAAGGATGGGGTAGTAGGGAAGTCAAATGGTCAACTTCAGTTTATTGGGGGAATTTTAGTTAAGTGTTGTTCATCTGTGAAGGAGACTCATATAGAACACTAATGTAATCCATTCTTGAGTTCTGCTTGAGTGTTTGGGATCCCCACCACGTCAGGCTAATGAAGACATTGAAACTATTCAGAGGTGGGCTGCTAGATTTGTTACCCACATGTATGATCAACATGTGAATATTACACTGATGCTTAATGAACTTGAGTGGGAATTCCTGGAGGGAGGGCAGTGTTCTTTTCATGGAACACTGTTGAAAAAATGTAGAAAACTGGCATTCATATCTAACTGCAGAATGATTCTTCTGCCACCACTGTACATTTCATGTAAGGACCACAGAGAGAAGACGAAGAAAAATTAGGGCTTGTATGGAGGGTTGTAGGTAGTCATTTTTTGCCTCACTCTATTTACGATTGGAGCGGGAAAGGAAACTACTAGTTGTGGTGCAAGATAATCTCTGCCTCATACCATACAGTGGCTTGCAGAGTACCTGCGTAGATGTAGATGTAGTTGTAGATGTAGGAAATGTAATGGTTCAGGATACTAAGAAGTTTAAGTTCTCAGAGTAACAAAAAAGAGAAAAATGAAAGAAAAAAGAAGGTTAGGTTTTAGAAGCTGTCCTGTAGGTTATTGTGGTATTTTTATATCTTTGGAACAGTTGATATCAGTTTCATCATTCTGTTATTTTGGAAATAGGGTTGTTTTTCTTGTTAATTGTTTCAGAAGACTGCAAATAAGTATTTTTTAAAAAATAGTTATATTGTAATCAGTATATTATGTTACTGTGGTGGTCATAATGTGATTATTTATTTATTTTTTGCTTTGTTTGGTTTTGCTGGTCAAGGAAAAGATTAGAATCAGCAGTTTTGTTAACTGATGTAACACCGTATTTAATGAAACTATTGGATTTCTCACGACTGCTTCCATCATAGAAAACCACATACTGTACAGGTGCAAGTCCTGCACTATATTTTCTGTCAGTCTCAGAGTAACAACATAGACTACTGAAAACTTAAACACATGCATCTATAATGGAAAAAAAAACCCTGATACTAACTGTTAAGATTGAAACCCAATAGTCTGTTAAGCTATACCTTTAATGGATGTTGATGTCAAGATTTTTGGATTACTAACTCACAGTGGCTAGAATTACTTGATTAGCATGTTACAGTAAAAAATTCTTGCAGAATGCTTTGTCAGTTTGACAAAAATCAGGATTTAGTTTCAAATGTTTGGTTAAGCATAGTCTCTAAATATTAGATATGTGTTATTTCATTCCTGTCTCATACTTGTTTTACATAACATTTGACTTCTCCACAACCTGCTTGTACAGTTCCATTGGCTGTTTGTGCTATTCTGTGTACTGACACTTAAATGTAAATATTTATTTATGTTTTCATGAGATGTCAGCTAAAAATAACTCTGAAAGTTCATTGTCATCCAGTTATTTATGAGGTTCATGTTTAAGTAAAATAGTAAAGCAGTAAACAAAAGAAAGATAACACATTTAATTTTTTGATGATTATCTTTTCACAATTATTTTTCTGAATTTTGTTTCCTGTGTCTTTTGTGTGTGAACGTGTTAATGTATATGCATTCCTTACTTTCATTAAATGTTGAGAGCCGGGCTAATGCTGTTATGCTTATGGTTCATGGATCAATATTGACAAAACTCCGGATAAGGTGTGATGGGAAATCAAAATAGTATGATGACATTTGGTTGTAGGTGGACAAGGAGAGAGTACCAGGTAGAGGACATGTTTGTAGCAATGTACATTTTGGATCGTCTAAAGTGCGCGTCATTTATGTTGGCGGCCGAGTTTAGGTTCGTTCTGCGCATCTGACGTCACAAAACACAGTCAGCCAATGAACAGAGAACGACGTTGCCAGATCTCGACAGCAGAGCAGAGCATGGACGAGTGTCTTCAGTTTTAGAAACGTTCAGTCATAAATATGGTAATTGAACAAAAGCAATGTCTTGATAGCAGACTTACTTTTATAGAAAGTTTAGAAAAAGCATTCTTTATACCAATTGCTTCATATTCTATTAATTAATTAAACCAAACAAGCAATAAGACTCCTAATTCAGGCGATAGCAAGGAAAGGTGTTTGTATCAATCTCACGAACCGCTTTTTCGCAATAAAGAACAGCGGTAATTGTTTATTTCCTATTGTACTTCGACGAAGTGTGAGTAATACGTAGTCATACCAACAGTGTTTGTCAGTATTTTGCGTGACCTGTTAGAGCCCTCATGGAGTCACATTATACGATGAGCTGCGTTAGCGTAATGGTTAAGACGTGTTCGGTTTGTAAGTGTAAGGTGAAGAGTTCAAACCTTGTGCGGTGCTTAATATTTTCTTTATTTAAAAACAATATCGAAGTGTCTTACTTCACGAATTTTATTCGTTTGAATGCAATTTTTTGAAATTTCTAGTGCTTTGTGTCTTCATTAACCCTTTCGCTACTGCAGACAGGTGCTCCCCGCATTCCGCGCTGTGCGCGATTTTGTCATCACTGCACTGCTCGCCTGTGCAGACACATGGTGTTCCCACTGCTTTGACACACTTATCATTCGATTTCACAAAAACTATTTGGCCGAAAAATTAGATTTTTACACATCTTCTTGACTGATACCTTCCCCCCATAAATGACTTAATTTTGTTTCGATGTTCAACCCAGTTATTGTGCAGCATTAAATGTAGTAAACCATTGCACGAAATTTTGAAGAGTTTGCAGAGGTAAAAGTCCATAGTGTATACTTTTGGTATGGTCGATTTTAGTTGCCACAGTGTTGAGAATGAAATGTGGACAAGATACCTAAATTTCATATAAAATTTGCTGTATAACAATATCTCATTTAATTTAAGTACCACATAGGTGTCATATGTAATATTGAGAGAAATTCCGTCTTTCGCGACTGTAATAACAGTTTTATTTACACCGGGCGCGTTTGGCTTTATTTTAAAGCACTTCAATCAATGAAAGGTATGGCACATACACAATGGTACTCATGTTCTGTTTATTGTTTTTGTTCCACAGTCGCAGTTTTACCAATGGTATTGAAATATATTCCTCTTCTGCAACTGTAATAAGCGACTTATTTAGACCAGACGCGTTTCTCTCTTTTGTAACATCTTCAGTGGACAGTATTTTGTCTCCTCCATTGCCACGTCACCTATCGTAGTTTAGTGCTGCGGTAACACAATATTCAACGTTTGTGTCGGCTGATCAGTGTTTTAGCAAATAAATACTGTTTGTGTGTGCCACACACAAAAATTATATTTGACATAGCTCTGAGCACTTCACTGATAGACGGTATATTCAAGTCCTAATGTTTTTGTAAGTCCACAGTTTTGTTTAATGTATTTTGTCTACTTCCTTTTGATTGATTGAAGTGCTTTAAAATAAAGCCAAACGTGCTCAGCGTAAATAAAACTTTTGTTACGGTCGCGAAAGACGGAATATTTCTCAATATTACATACGACACCTATGTGGTACTTAAATTAAATGAGATATTGTTATACAGTAAATTTTATATGAAATTTAGGTATCTTGTCCACATTTCATTCCCAACATTGTGGCATCTAAAATCGACCAAACAGAAAGTATACTTTATGGACTTGTACCTCTGCAAACTCTTCAAAATTTCGTGCAATGGTTTACTACATTTAATGCTGCATAATAACTGCATTGAGAATCGAAACAAAATTAAGTCATTTATGGGGGGAAGGTATCAGTCAAGATGATGTGTAAAAATCTAATTTTTGGGCCAAATAGTTTTCGTGGAATCGAATGATAAGTGTGTCAAAGCAGTCGGAACACCATGTGTCAGCACAGGTGAGCAGTGCAGTGATAAAATCGCGCACAGCGCGGAATGCGGGGAGCAAGTCTCTGTAGCAGCGAAAGGGTTAATGTGGCCATGGTGGCTTTACTTCATCAACTGCGCGCTCCCCCCTAAACGTAAGCTTGCGAACTATGCTATACTATGGCGCTGCTTCTCTTGGCGCGTGCGTCGTGTGCAACTGGCAACGCAGCAATCTCCCGTGTCTGGGCGGGCATGCGCGAACCGCCAAGATAAAAGAATTGAACTATAGTGGTGTGCTATAAAACTAGCACATGAGTTTCAGTGTGTACCAGAACTGCAGACACATACTTGGAAAAAAATAATTACGTAACTTTATTTTTAAAGGTAATAATTCAATCTTGATGACTAACCTTCACGTATTCAATATTTCTAACATCTTAATTTTGGCACAAAAGAAAACTGCATTTTCTCACCTCTAGTTGGCTATCTAAAAGTATCCTCCCACTGGTTGCATGCCACTTGCTGCCACCCTACAAGGAGAAGTAAAATGAGTCACAGCTTACATTTTCCTTACTCTTAACTTAAGCCCAACTTTTTTCAGTCCATAAATTTTTTGTTTAATGCTGCTGTTAATGTTACATAAGAATAGTTACTTGCTCCATAAACCCAGTACATCATATAGTGGATGTCTGCAGGTAGCCTATCGTGTTGTGTCCTGTCTCTTGACGTCTGATGTGGAGGTGTGTGTGCTGTGTGGACCAACTCCAGGCCTCAGTGAGGTTGAGCGCGCAGCTGCACAGTGCTGGAGGAGTGCCATTGACTTGTTGCGCAATGCTCAACAGTCCTTTTCTTTTGATTCTGGAGTTGCTGGGTTAGTGCTTGAAAATGGCGGTCCTGTTTATTGGAGTAATATTTAAATAGCTTCTATTGTAAAAATCTTTACAAGTTTGTGAAACAGAAAATTAATCATAATTTGTGTTTCTTCTCTTTGTTTTCTCCATAGCACAGAAAATGTTTGCACTAACATAATCTTTAGAATTTGTTGCATAAACAGAACTTCTGCTGTAGCTTTAACTGTAGATTTAACTAATTTGTAAATGTACACTGATGTTCCCCCCCATGAACCATGGACCTTGCCGTTGGTGGGGAGGCTTGCGTGCCTCAGCGATACAGATAGCCGTACCGTAGGTGCAACCACAACGGTGGGGTATCTGTTGAGAGGCCAGACAAACGTGTGGTTCCTGAAGAGGGGTAGCAGCCTTTTCAGTAGTTGCAAGGGCAACAGTCTGGATGATTGACTGATCTGGCCTTGTAACAATAACCAAAACGGCCTTGCTGTGCTGGTACTGCGAATGGCTGAAAGCAAGGGGAAACTACAGCCGTAATTTTTCCCGAGGGCATGCAGCTTTACTGTATGATTAAATGATGATGGCGTCCTCTTGGGTAAAATATTCCGGAGGTAAAATAGTCCCCCATTCGGATCTCCGGGCGGGGACTACTCAAGAGGATGTCGTTATCAGGAGAAAGAAAACTGGCGTTCTACGGATCGGAGCGTGGAATGTCAGATCCCTTAATCGGGCAGGTAGGTTAGAAAATTTAAAAAGGGAAATGGATAGGTTCAAGTTAGATATAGTGGGAATTAGTGAAGTTCGGTGGCAGGAGGAACAAGACTTCTGGTCAGGTGAATACAGGGTTATAAACACAAAATCAAATAGGGGTAATGCAGGAGTAGGTTTAATAATGAATAGGAAAATAGGAGTGCGGGTAAGCTACTACGAACAGCATAGTGAACGCATTATTGTGGCCAAGATAGATACGAAGCTCACACCTACTACAGTAGTACAAGTTTATATGCCAACTAGCTCTGCAGATGATGAAAAAATTGAAGAAATGTATGATGAAATAAAAGAAATTATTCAGATAGTGAAGGGAGACGAAAATTTAATAGTCATGGGTGACTGGAATTCGAGTGTAGGAAAAGGTAGAGAAGGAAACACAGTAGGTGAATATGGATTGGGGCTAAGAAATGAAAGAGGAAGCCGCCTGGTAGAATTTTGCACAGAGCACAACATAATCATAGCTAACACTTGGTTTAAGAATCGTGAAAGAAGGTTGTATACATGGAAGAACCCTGGAGATACTAAAAGGTATCAGATGGATTATATAATGGTAAGACAGAGATTTAGGAACCAGGTTTTAAATTGTAAGACATTTCCAGGGGCAGATGGGGACTCTGACCACAATCTATTGGTTATGACCTGTAGATTAAAACTGAAGAAACTGCAAAAAGGTGGGAATTCAAGGAGATGGGACATGGATAAACTGAAAGAACCAGAGGTTGTACAGAGTTTCAGGGAGAGCATAAGGGAACAATTGGCAGGAATGGGGGAAAGAAATACAGTAGAAGAAGAATGGGCAGCTTTGAGGGATGAAGTAGTGAAGGCAGCAGAGGATCAAGTAGGTAAAAAGACGAGGGCTAGTAGAAATCCTTGGGTAACAGAAGAAATATTGAATTTAATTAATGAAAGGAGAAAATATATAAATGCAGTAAATGAAGCAGGCAAAAAGGAATACAAATGTCTCAAAAATGAGATCGACAGGAAGTGCAAAATGGCTAAGCAGGGATGGCTGGAGGACAAATGTAAGGATGTAGAGGCTTATCTCACTAGAGGTAAGATAGCTACTGCCTACAGGAAAATTAAAGAGACCTTTGGAGATAAGAGAATGACTTGTATGAATATCAAGAGCTCAGATGGAAACCCAGTTCTAAGCAAAGAAGGGAAAGCAGAAAGGTGGAAGGAGTATATAGAGGGTCTATACAAGGGCGATGTACTTGAGGACAATATTATGGAAATGGAAGAGGATGTAGATGAAGATGAAATGGGAGATACGATACTGCGTGAAGAGTTTGACAGAGCACTGAAAGACCTGAGTCGAAACAAGGCCCCCGGAGTGGACAGCATTCCATTGGAACTACTGACAGCCTTGGGTGAGCCAGTCCTGACAAAACTGTACCATCTGGTGAGCAAGATGTATGAAACAGGCGAAATACCCTCAAACTTCAAGTAGAATATATTAATTCCAATCCCAAAGAAAGCAGGTGTTGACAGATGTGAAAATTACCGAACTATCAGTTAAATAAGTCACAGCTGCAAAATACTAACACAAATTCTTTACAGACGAATGGAAAAACTGGTAGAAGCGGACCTCGGGGAAGATCAGTTTGGATTCCGTAGAAATGTTGGAACACGTGAGGCAATACTGACCTTACGACTTATCTTAGAAGAAAGATTAAGGAAAGGCAAACCTACGTTTCTAGCTTTTGTAGACTTAGAGAAAGCATTTGACAATGTTGACTGGAATACTCTCTTACAAATTCTAAAGGTGGCAGGGGTAAAATACAGGGAGCGAAAGGCTATTTACAATTTGTACAGAAACCAGATGGCAGTTATAAGAGTCGAGGGGCATGAAAGGGAAGCAGTGGTTGGGAAAGGAGTGAGACAGGGTTGTAGCCTCTCCCCGATGCTGTTCAATCTGTATATTGAGCAAGCAGTAAAGGAAACAAAAGAAAAATTCGGAGTAGGTATTAAAATCCATGGAGAAGAAGTAAAAACTTTGAGGTTCGCCGATGACATTGTAATTCTGTCAGAGACAGCAAATGACTCGGAAGAGCAGTTGAATGGAATGGACAGTGTCTTGAAAGGAGGATATAAGATGAACATCAACAAAAGCAAAACGAGGATAATGGAATGTAGTCAAATTAAGTCAGGTGATGCTGAGGGAATTAGATTAGGAAATGAGACACTTAAAGTAGTAAAGGAGTTTTGCTATTTGGGGAGCAAAATAACTGATGATGGTCGAAGTAGAGAGGATATAAAATGTAGACTGGCAATGGCAAGGAAAGCGTTTCTGAAGAAGAGAAATTTGTTAACATCGAGTATAGATTTAAGTGTTAGGAAGTTATTTCTGAAAGTATTTGTATGGAGCGTAGCCATGTATGGAAGTGAAACATGGACGATAAATAGTTTGGACAAGAAGAGAATAGAAGCTTTCGAAATGTGGTGCTACAGAAGAATGCTGAAGATTAGATGGGTAGATCACATAACTAATGAGGAAGTATTGAATAGGATTGGGGAGAAGAGAAGTTTGTGGCACAACTTGACCAGAAGAAGGGATTGGTTGGTAGGACATGTTCTGAGGCATCAAGGGATCACCAATGTAGTATTGGAGGGCAGCGTGGAGGGTAAAAATCGTAGAGGGAGACCAAGAGATGAATACACTAAGCAGATTCAGAAGGATGTAGGTTGCAGTAGGTACTGGGAGATGAAGAATCTTGCACAGGATAGAGTAGCATGGAGAGCTGCATCAAACCAGTCTCAGGACTGAAGACCACAACAACAACAACACTGATGTTTGTGAAAATTGTAATGCCAAGGACGATGAATGTGATTGAAATGAATTTTATACCATAGATTGTATGCCAGACAATACACAAATGTTCATTGCAGGATTGTGCATGATCTCTAACTATGAGAATTCACCAGGGTGTGAGGCTCCCACATGTTGCAGCCAAGCTCTAATTATTGTGGCACTCCAATCTAACTGGGCCTTGATATGTTTTTGAGTACCGTTGTTGCAATGCAAGCTTTCAAAACATCAGCGGTTGCTGGAGGACCATGAGGAATAAGTTGTTTACCAACTATATCTCAGATCTGTATTAGGTAAATTGTCAGACAAGTATATACCGCAAGGAAGCAACGGCAACATTTATTGTTTTAACAAGGCTTGCACAGACCTTGTCTCATGGGTTTATATACTTCATTACGTAAATATGGTTGCTCAAGGGAGGTTCAGTGTCCTGGGTTCTAGAACCTTTGCAACATAATGATTACTGGTCGCAGTGCTCTTAAAGGGTACGAGTCAGGATCACATGGCATCGCAAACTACAGACTTGGGACTTGCCTATTATGCAGCTCAACAGTGTAGACTGCAAGATTGTGATTACTATGTAGTCTGAAAACCATACATTTTGACCATAAAAATGCCAGTGGGTACTGTTTAATGTGTCATTGCAGTTAGAAGTGCTTCTATCGTCTGTGCAGTGGAAGCTAGCACAATGAAATAGTGGCACCAGCCCAGCTTGCAACAAATGATGTCATGCCTGTGACCCCAGGCAGGTCCACTCTCATTGCAGGGTTCCAACATCAAGTCAACTAAGTGGACAAAACAGTAAGTTGTCTTACGATGGTGCAGACATTTGAGATGGCTAGTCACATTGAGTGAGTGACTGATTGATTGACTGATTTCTTTATTAATACATTACAGCATAACAACAGCACCTCCGAATTTTACTGTTGGCACTACACACGCTGGTAGATGACGTTCACCAGGCATTTGCCATACCCACACCCTGCCATCAGATCGCCACATTGTGTACCTTGATTCTTCACTCCACACAACAACTTTTTTCCACTGTTCAATCGTCCAATGTTTGCACTCCTTACACCAAGTGAGGTGTTGTTTGGCATTTATCAGCGTGATATGTGGCTTATGAACTGCCGCTTGACCATGAAATCCAAGTTTTCTCACCTCCTGCCTAACTGTCCTAGTACTTGCAGTGGATCCTTATGCAGTTTGGAATTCCTGTGTGATGGCCTGGATACATATGTGCCTATTACACATTACAACCCTCTTCAAATGTTGATGGTCTCTGTCGGTCAACAGATGAGGTCAGCCTGCACGCTTTTGTGCAGCACGTGTCCCTTCACATCACTATCACATTGGAAACGGTGGGCCTAGGGATGTTTAGGAGTGTGGAAATCTCACATAGAGATGTATGACACAAGTGACACTCAATCACCTGACCACTTTCGAAGTCCGTCAGTTCCGTGGAGCGCCCCATTCTGCTCTGTCATGATGTCTAATGACTACTGAGGTCGCTGATATGGAATACCTGGCAGTAGGTGGCAGAATAATGCACCTAACATGAAAAACGTATGTTTTTTGGGGTGTCCGGATACTTTTGATCACATAGTGTAGTTTCTGCTGTTGCCCGGTAATCATCTGAGGCACTGGTTTTGAAGTAAATTGAGGTCAAACTTTGCTGCTGGCTGGAAGTTGCTGCCCTCTTTGTCAATTGGTGGTCACAATACACTGCCTTTGGGCCTGTTTTTGATGTGAGACTGCACGATCTCTTGTGCCCAATTCACAATTAGTGAGCACAATAACATTGGTTTCTTAATGTGTGTGACCACATACCAAATTGACAAAAATGATTGGTTCTGTCTGTCTGTATCAATCTAAGTTACAAGGCTCACTGCTAACTGCATTATGAATTTTCAGTGTAATCCTTTGTGAGACTTACGGATTTTTGATTTGTATTTCAACAGCAATAAAACTGTGAGCGTGGCATAAAGGGTATTTTGTAGGCACTTCTGACATGTTTCACTATAGTAGACACAATTGTCTTGAGAGATTTGGCAACTGTGTAGATAATTAATATAATTCTCATTTATTGTTCTGTCACAGTTGCATATTTTTAATTACGTTACAGTTTCTATTACTCTGGATCATCTTTAGATCTAAAACAAAGTAAAACGAAGTAGTTGTGTCAGCAGCCAATCTTTTCTACTAGCATCCTGACATGGTTCGGAGAAGACAAGACAGGTTACTTGAAATATGCTCACTATTTTTATATACTTGAATTTAGCATATTTTGTGACAATACTCACTTTTCTGTGGATGTTTATAAGATGATATTTGACTTTTTTGTGTTGGCTTCAGTCATCTAGTGAAAGTATGATTCCATAATGCTGTTTCGTCGGCTGCGGAAATGTCCTGGTTCAATGCGTTTGCCTCATTTTTGGTGCTTCAAATACCATTTATCCGAATGTGCTTCCTTCTTGATGTTTATATAAAAAAGTAGTAGAATAACTCACTTTTGCTGGTCACTTGCAAATTATTATAACGGGGACCTGTAGATTGTTCCACCGTCACACACCGAGTGTTCATTGCCGACTGACTACGATCAAAAATGACTCCAGCGTCAAAGTCAATTCACACAACACACGAGCTTCCACTTGTAACCAGTCTCTTTGATATTATTTGTCACATCTAGTAATATTAATCAATATGCTGTCACTCTCGAACTTATAAACAAATTAGCATAAAATAAGGCAAATTACAATTCACAAAAAATATTCTGACAAAAATATAAGAAAACATTTACAACCTCCCTCATTAGATTTGGTATCGACAAATCCAGTAGAAAATAACACATCTCCCAGATCCATTACATACTAATGCAACTACTTAGTTTTACTTTGTTTTAGATCTGAAGCGCATTTGGAGAGATCGAAACATTTAATCTAATTAAAAATATGTAACTGAGATGGAAGAATAAATGAGAATTATCTGTCTTTTGACATGATTGATATACGGATTAGAAAATAAGAGCTGTTGGATCAGCACTAGACTATAAACAACCTGACTGAACCCAGAGCACTACGAGGCCTGAAAATGTTCCGTCAATAAGGGTTTAACTGAGCAGTGTTAAAAGCATTCTGGAAGGAAACAAGCTGTCCCCCTGGAATTTTCAACTGAAATCTCAGAAACATATTGTGTGCAGCTTTAGAATGTATCTCTGAAAACACAACATTAGGGCAAGAGCTGAGCAAAACACAAACAAACATGCTGGGCCTTTTATCAGGCAATAGAGCTTTTATTGTGCCTATGCAGTTCTTGCATTGTTTAGCAACGATACATATTGGTCTCAGCTATGCATCATAAATTAGTAAAACTTTCAGTATCTCACAGTGGATAAACTTTCTGTATTGGGTAAGGGGTACCAGGTGGAGAAGTATGAAACCAGAATTTGGTTGCAATAATTACACATCTGTTGTTTGAAACTGATAAACAATATTTTATTCAAAATAATCTCCATTGCTATTTATACATTTCTCCCACCTCTGTGGCAGTCTATGAACGCAAAAAAAAAAAAAAAAAAAAAAAAAAAAAAAAAAAAAAAAAACCACAGTTCTTCTATTGAAGCAGACCAGTCAGCAAGTCATTTTCGCACATTTTCATATGAACTGAAGCATTGTTCAGTGAGAATGTGTCCCAGTGGTGCAGATAGATGATAATTGGGTGGAGCCAAGTCTGCAGAAAAAGCCACATGTCCTAGTATTTCCTAACTGAATGCATCGATCGTGTCCCTGACCTGTTTTGCTACGTGTGATGGGGCGTTATCATAGATCAATATGACTTTGTGTTGTCTTTTTCCATATTCTGGTCATTTTTCACATAATGCTCTATTTAAATCGATCATTTGCTGTTGGTAATGATCAGTGTTAATGGTTTCACCAGGTTTTAGCAGCCTCATAATAGATGACACCCTTATGATCCCACTGAACACAGAGCATTGTGTTCTTTCCAAAGCAATTTGGTCTTTCAGTGAATGTCGATGGTTTGCCTTGATTCACCCATGATTTACAATGCTTAGGATTCTCAAAATATATCTGTGTTTCATCACCTGCTACTATTTGATGGAGAAATAACTTATTTTTGTGAGCAGCATTTCACAATTGGTTTTTCGATTTGCTTGCTGTCTTTCATTCAGTTCATCCGGAACCCATTTTCCCACTTTCTGCATCTTTCCCACAGCTTTCAACCGAAGAGAAATGGCTCTCTGTGTCACATTCAATTGTTCCACGAGTTCCTGTTGAGTTTGAGTATCATCTTCATCCAATAAGGCCTGCAATTTGTTGTCTTTGCCCTTTTTTGTTGGTTTCCCGCACTTGTCGTATCTCATATCAAAATCACCACTTTTGAATTTTTTTAACCACTCGAAACACTGTGTTTTCCCAAGAGCATGTTTGCTGAAAGCTTCAACAGGCATTTTATGTGATTCTGCAGCAGTTTTCTTCAAATGATAACAGAACACCAATACTGTCCACAAATCATATTTCGTAGACACAAAACTCGACATGTTTATGGGTTTGAAACAGATACCAGTATATGGAACTTGGGTCACTGTGTGTTGACATTTGTCGTCAGCTGTTACAGGAAGCTGAGGGTGCTGCACGCGTTGTGTCATGGGCCCTACACTGATGGGTAGCACCATCTATAAAGAAATTTCGGTTTCATACTTCTACATCCCCCCCCCCCCTCCCCCAAGAACCATGGACCTTGCCATTGGTAGAAAATTTAAAAAGAGAAATGGATAGGTTAAAGTTAGACATAGTAGGAATTAGTGAAGTTCGATGGCAGGAGGAACAAGACTTTTAGTCAGGCGAATACAGGGTTATAAATACAAAATCAGATAGGGGTAATGCAGGAGTCGTAGGGGTAATGCAGGAGTCGGTTTAATAATGAATAAAAAAATAGGAGTGCGGGTAAGCTACTAGAAACAGCATAGTGAACGCATTATTGTGGCCAAGATAGACACGAAGCCCATGCCTACTACATTAGTACAAGTTTACATGCCAACTAGCTCTGCAGATGATGAAGAAATTGAAGAAATGTATGATGAAATAAAAGAAATTATTCAGATAGTGAAGGGGGACGAAAATTTAATAGTCATGGGTGACTGGAATTCGAGTGTAGGAAAAGGTAGAGAAGGAAACACAGTAGGTGAATATGGATTGGGGCTAAGAAATGAAAGAGGAAGCCGCCTGGTAGAATTTTGCACAGAGCACAACATAATCATAGCTAACACTTGGTTTAAGAATCGTGAAAGAAGGTTGTATACATGGAAGAACCCTGGAGATACTAAAAGGTATCAGATAGATTATATAATGGTAAGACAGAGATTTAGGAACCAGGTTTTAAATTGTAAGACATTTCCAGGGGCAGATGGGGACTCTGACCACAATCTATTGGTTATGACCTGTAGATTAAAACTGAAGAAACTGCAAAAAGGTGGGAATTCAAGGAGATGGGACATGGATAAACTGAAAGAACCAGAGGTTGTACAGAGTTTCAGGGAGAGCATAAGGGAACAATTGGCAGGAATGGGGGAAAGAAATACAGTAGAAGAAGAATGGGTAGCTTTGAGAGATTCTGTGGGTCTCGTGTGTGCAGAGTACATCACACTTGGTTTGCCTGCACAGCTCTTATAACAGTTCTTCTTTTGGTGATGATATACATTCTATATTCACCTATATGATGGTCAACAATGGTCCTGAAAAGGACCAAGATGATGTTTCAGGTGTGAAAGGATCAGCCTTATACATGACCCTAAGCATCCTGCATCATTCAACAGTGGCAGATGGAAATGCGGATACAACCCCAATCTGATATTTTGCAATGAGAGCATCTCACAACAGTGCATAAAAACTGTCTGCAACCTTACTCAAAATACACAGCACAGACCTATCGTGTGCAAAATTTACACAGCTGTTAGATCACAGACAGTTCTGTTTAGAAGGAGATTTAACTTCAGAAAAGCCAACTGGCCAAAATTTACAGAAATGCTGGACACTGCAGTTCCCAATATTGAACCTTTACCTGATTCATATGACACTTTTGCTGTAAAGAGATTCTCCAGAATTTCCACTTCTCAGGGTTGCCAAACATCTGTAATGAGATGCTCCAGAATTGCCATTCCTCGGGGTTGCCAAACATAATACATTCCTGGTCTAACTTCAGAACTCAGTGCTCAATTTACAGAGTATAAGGTACTACTCAAAGAAGATCAATTTGGCGAGACAATGCTGGTGGCTGGGAATAAACTTATTGCATCTCTGAAAGAATCCAAAAGGAATTCTTAGGTTAAAACTAGGAAAGAACTTGATCTAATCAGAGACAGTCATAAAGCATGGAGTTTATTGAGACGCCTCAATGATGACCCAACCAGCTCCAGAGCATACTGCAACATATCTACAGATCAGAGAGCACACTAACTGCTCGTGAATGGGAAAGGAAGTCATAGAATCAAAGTGCCAAAAGTACAAGAGGCCCAAGAGCAAACGAGGGATCTGACTCTCTCATTCGAGATATCTGAATTAAACAAGGCTATTAAGGAGAGTGAAACTGGTAAAGCATCCCGTTTCGATAACATCTGTATGAAATAAATCAAGAATTTTGGCCCAGCAATAAGAAAATGGATCATCGAGCTTTTCAACAACTGCATGAACCAGTGCCAAATATCAAAGATCTGGCGAAAGAGCAGAGTGATAGCTCTTCTGAAACCTGGAAAGGAAGCAAATCT
The DNA here is from genome assembly GCF_023898315.1 of Schistocerca nitens. Classification (NCBI taxonomy): domain Eukaryota; kingdom Metazoa; phylum Arthropoda; class Insecta; order Orthoptera; family Acrididae; genus Schistocerca; species Schistocerca nitens. The sequence continues at coordinate 701,429,097 of NC_064617.1, read as the reverse complement.
TCCCAAGAATTTCAGACCAGTTAGCCTTTCGAGTCACCTTTGTAAACCATTCGAACGTATGATTCTGAATAGAATCCTACCAGTAATAGACCCTCTTCTCATACCCTAACAAGCAAGATTTTGACCAAACAGAAGCTGCACAGGGCAACTTTTTAATCTCACTCAGTTTATAGAGGATGGCTTTGAAACCCGACAAGTAACGGGCGTGGTTTTTGTGGATCTCACAGCAGTGTACGATACTGTCCGTCATCAGTTACTTCATGCAAAATTATACAATATGATCAAGAATGCTCACTTCATTAGACTAATCAGCATCCTCCTCCAGAACTGCAGGTTTTTTGTTGAATGTCAAGGACTTTGCAGTCGCTGGAGAGTGCAGAAAAATGGTCTACCTCAGGGAAGTGTCTCGGCTCCATTTCTCTTAAAGACCAGCTATTGACCCTGGGCACAAGGAGATTCTTATATGCCCTAGTTACGCAGAGCTAATGCTTTTTAAACAGTGGAAAGAAACCTGACAACTGCACTTAGAACACTGTCAAGCTACTACAATTGGGACCAACTCAGCCCAAACCCTTCAAAGACACAAATGTGTGCCTTTCATTTAAGGAACAGAGAAGATAATTGTGAGCTACATATTGAATGGTCAGGCATCCATCTCCAGCATCATCACACCCCTAAATACTTGGGAGTCATTCTCGATAGAACTCTGACATTCAAAACTCACTGCAAGAACACCAAAATGAAAATCTCCACTCGAAACAACCTAATTCGCAAACTAGCGACGACACATAGGGGTTCACATCCACAAACTGTTCGCTCTTCTGCAATGGCACTGTGCTTTTCTACTGCTGAATATGCCTCCCCAGTCTGGTATAGGTCATCTCATGCCGGACAAGTAGACATTGTTCTCAACGAAACCTGCAGGTTGATCACAGGCTGCTTAAGACCTACCCCAACTGTTAAGCTGTACTACCTGGCTGGAATAGTGCCACCAGGGGTACGCAGAGTAGTGGGTTCCAGCAAGGAGAGGCTGAAAGTGGAACAGAACAGTGGCCATCCACTGCACGGACATAATTCAACTGCACGGACATAATTCAACTGCACGGACATAATTCAACTGCACGGACATAATTCAACTGCACGGACATAACTCAACTGCACGGACGTAATTCAACTGCACGGACATAATCCACCACAGCAACAGCTGAGATCGCGAAAGAGTTTTGTGAGGACATCCAAGAAGCTCACCATTTCACCAGAGAAGGCAAGGCTGGAGTTATGGAAGAAGTCGATGCCTCACCTGCACAGATGGATGCCAGAAGCTGAAGAACTACCACCTGGACACAATGAGAGCTGGCTGGTGTGGAAATCTTTAAATAGATTACGATCAGGAGTTGGATGATCCAGAGACAACCTGAAGAGATGTGGCTTCATAACAAAAGATACATCTTGTAATTGTGCACAAGGGCAAACCACAAGCCACATGCTTCAGGGCCCTTTGTGCCCTAATTATGTGTGTAGCTACTGCAAATTTGTATGTTTCTGACTTGAGAATAATAATAACAATAATAATAATCTGTTTCTGAGTTTTAGAGAAATATTTTCCTGTCATCAAATCTCTTTGCAAGATAGCAACCTTTGACCTCCCCATTTACCTAATTCAAGCTCCTTTGCTTAACACTGTAAGTAAAGATGTATGTACATTGTCCTGGAACTATTGAATAAATCAAAGAAGTAAGATGAATTCCAGTCAAAGTGCAGGACATTATCATGGAAAACTTTATTAATTGATCTCAGTATGTGTTGTCAATTATGTAATGGGGATTGAAAAAGCTGCTACACCGAAATAATGCTTCCACATGGCCCCCCCTCCTCCCACTGAGCAAGATGGCACCGTGGTTAGCACACTGGACTTGCATTCAGGAGGATGACAGTTCCAACCAGTGTCCAGCCATCCTGATTTAGGTTTTGTGTGATTTATCTTAATTGCTTCAGGCAAATGCTGGGATGGTTCCTTTGGAAGGGCGTGGCCAATTTCCTTCCCCATCCTTCCCTCACGTGATGAGACTAATGGCCTAGCTGCTTGGTGCCCTCCCTCAAATCAGCCAACCAACCAATCTCCCCCTCCCCAAAGTGAAACTACTGCACCTTTGAGCAGTGAAATTGCCTTGAATGACACTGCCATTGATGAAATGTTAAACCCTAATGTACTATCCTTTCGAATTCTGAAACTGGAAAATAGCTAAAATATCAGTGCAATTATGATGGGAGAGACATGGATATATGATAAATCAGAAGGAAAGAAACAAAGAAAGTGAAAGCTGATTTGGAGTAGTATGAATGGTAGCATTTATGAAGCTAGAAGTTACTGAAGTTGTCTGTTGCTTGTTTGCATGTTAAACAATACTGATATTTGAGGCATTGTTGTCCAGCACAGAACTTTCGGTAATTCAAAGAACTGATCATGAAGTTGCATGAGTTTATGCCCAGTAAGTTAATCAGTGACAAAATATTACAGTTGGAAGGTGGTCTACACCCAGAAAGTAGAGAAGTATGTCATAAAATGTAAAGAAAGTCCAGCAGCATAAGAAATAAACAGCAGTACACAATAAAATAAAACATGTTTAAATGGTAACACTATTAAACAGGAAACGGATTTCTAATATTCTGCAAAAATTGAAGCCATGACTTTCAGAGCAGCACAAGTCTACCAACCTTCCTTTTAAGAAATCAGTTATTTTCATATATCATTATTTATTGTGGATAGAAAAAAAACTTCTCACCTAGTGGCAACAGGAGGAACACGTATAAAAGATGTGGGAATGTGCAAGCTTTTGGAGTCACTTGCTCTTTCTTGTAGCAGAAGGGTTGAAAGGAAAGGAAGAAGGTGAAGAAAAAGGGCCTGTGAGGTTTAAGAAATGGGGAGAGCTACAGAAGAGTTGCTCGGACCAGCAGGTCAGGAGAAACTTACTGGACGGGATAAGAAGGAAAGATGGACTATTTGTGCCTGCATCTAATGAGATCTGAAAACCTAAGAACTTTAAAGGTGAAAGACGGGGTAATAAACAAGACAGTGATTACTGAAAAAACATCCTGCAAGAGTCAGTAAGGATGGAAAGCAAGGTGTATTGTACATGGTAGGTAGGTTTTTTGGGGGGGGGGGGGAGGGGGGGGAGAAAGGTAAAAGTAAACCGATTGGAAAATAAAAGATATAGAAACATAAAAGAGAGTGAAAAGATTGTTGTTGTTGTTGTGGTCTTCAGACCTGAGACTGGTTTGATGCAGCTCTCGATGCTACTCTATCCTGTGCAAGTACCTACTGCAACCTACATCCTTCTGAATCTGCTTAGTGTATTCATCTCTTGGTCTCCCTCTACGATTTTTACCCTTCACGCTGCCCTCCAATACTAAATTGGTGATCCCTTGATGCCTCAGAATATGTCCTACCAACCGATCCCTTCTTCTTGTCAAGTTGTGCGACAAACTCCTCTTCTCCCCAATTCTACTCAATACCTCCTCATTAGTTATGTGATCTACCCATCTAATCTTAAGCATTTTTCTGTAGCACCACATTTCGAAAGCTTCTATCTCTTCTTGTCCAAACTATTTATCGTCCACGTTTCACTTCCATACATGGCTACACTCCATACAAATACTTTCAGAAACGACTTCCTAACACTTAAATCTATACTCGATGTTAACAAATTTCTCTTCTTCAGAAACGCTTTCCTTGCCATTGCCAGTCTACATTTTATATACTCCCTACTTCGACCATCATCAGTTATTTTGCTCCCCAAATAGCAAAACTCCTTAACTACTTTAAGTGTCTCATTTCCTAATCTAATTCTCTCAGCATCGCCCGACTTAATTTGACTACATTCCATTATCATCGTTTTGCTTTTGTTGATGTTCATCTTATATCCTTCCTTCAAGACACTATCCATTCCGTTCAACTGCTCTTCCAAGTCCTTTGCTGTCTCTGACAGAATTACAATGTCATCGGCGAACCTCAAAGTTTTTATTTCTTCTCCATGGATTTTAATACCTACTCTGAATTTTTCTTTTGTTTCCTTTAATGCTTGCTCAATATACAGATTGAATAACATCGGGGCGAGGCTACAACCCTGTCTCACTCCCTTCCCAACAACTGCTCCCCCTTCATGCCCCTAAATTATAGTTGCTGAAAAGAAATGCTTAGACCAACAGAAGTTGACATAAATGTAGGCTAGGTGGGTGGCGGGAACTGAGCACATGTTATAACACCAGCTGCCACCTGTGGAGTTCTGAGAGACTGGTGTCAGGGCTGAGAATCTGGATGGCACTGAGTTTACGACTGTCATGCGACAGAGCATGCTAGAAAATTGTAGTGAAATGCAGGAAGACCTTCAAAGGGTTGATGCTTGGTGCAGGAGGTGGCAGTTGACCTTCTATGTAAACAGATGTAACACATTGCATGCACATAGACAGAAAGTCCCATCATTGCCTGATTACATGGTTGCAGAACAATCACTGGAAGCACTTAATTCGGTAAAATGTCTAGGAGTATGCATACAGACCGATTTAAAGTCTACGATCACTTAAAACTATTCTGCTGGAAAGGCAGACACCAGACTGAGATTCGTTGGAAGAATCCTCAGGAAATGTTGTTTGCCAACAAAGGAGGTAGTACAAAACATCATTTGACCGATACTTGAATATTACTTGCCTATATGGGGTCTGTACCAGATAAGATTGTGAGAAATCAGAGAAGATCCAAAGAAGAGCAGTGCATTTCATTAAAGATTCACTTAGTAAACACAAAAGTGCTACAGAGATGATCAACCAGTTCCAGTGGCAGACTCTGCAAGATGGCTGTTCTGTATCACGGTGTGGTTAGTTAAAGTTCTGAGAGAGAGTCATTCCTAGAAGAATCAGTGAATATATTGCTTCCTCCTAAGTATATATCTCAAAAAGATGCTGAAGATAAAATTCGAGAGGTTTGAGCCCACATGGATGCTTACCAGCAATAGTTATCTCTGCGAACCATCCACAATTGGAATTGGAAATGGGGGAAGTGACACTGGTACACAAAGTACCCTCCACCACACTTCACAGTGCACATTGCAGAGTATAGATGTAGATGTAGCTGAGTATTACCAGCATATACCCTCCATCTATACCCATTCATCCTAACTGATAATTTGATGGTAGTCATACCAATCAGAAGGCTAAACAGTGTGTACATATCGGCTGGTACACAATGTTTAGTTTCACAGATTGCTGTCCCTTTGATAGTGTATGTTTTGACAGTTACAGGGCTGGTATAGGTGGTGGTAGGACTATCCATCTGGCAAGTCTTGCAGCAGGGAAAGTCACAGGCACAGGAATCATGGGTAGGGAAATGAGTACACTCATGGGTAGAGAAATGAGTGCATTAGGAGTAAAGGGCAACATCACGAAATTGCAGAGATTAGGGGGGAGAGGGGGCCTGGGGGTGGGGTGGGGTGGGTGAAAAGCTAGTCTAGATGTGGTGAGAAAAATGTCACACAGAATGAACCTCTATTCAGGACTAGGAGTATTGAGAGACATGAGGTGTACTCCTAAGGAGTGTTTTTTTAAAAAGGGGGTCAGCAGTACCAGGATTGGATGTGATGGCCCAAAAATTCTGCTTTTGAACTAAGTTGGGTGGGATAATTACATTCACTGAGGGCTTGGATGCCAAGGCAGCATGGGAGGGAATGTTTCAAGGATGGCAACTGTCAAAATGTAAGTATTGTCGTTGTTTTAACTTTAATATGAACAGAATTATGTAACAAACCCTCAGTGAGGATGAGTTCAACATCAAAGAAAGTGGCATCCCCAGAAATAGGACTGTGTTAAATTTAATTGAGAGAATGTATTTAGAGATTAATTTTATATTTAGAGATTCATTTTGGAATCTCTAATCACAGTCTACCAGTTAAATTTCTCATGGTCCTATTTTGACTCTTGCCATTTTTCATGATGCTGACCTTATACTCATTGAGGGTCAGCTACCCACTTCTGTTCATATTAAAGCTACAAACATACAACAGTACTTACAGTTTCACAGTTGCCATTCTTTATATATCAAACATTTCCTCCCATATAGCTTAGCCATTTGAGGCAAATGTATTGTTCAGATGCAGACTCTTTACAGCAGTACACCATTCTCACCTCAGCCTCCGCAGTACAAGATTATCCTACTAACCTAGTTTGAAAGCAGATTTCCCAGGCAGTATCATCCAATACTGGTACTGTTGATCCCTACAAAACTCAACTTCAGAGTATACATCTTGTTACTCGGCGTAACCTTGTCTGAAATGTGTTAAGTAGCTACTTCAGCAAGGCTATGACTTCCTGAAGTGAGGTCCATTCTGTCGAACACGTTCCCCCACCATATTTATCTAACTTTTCATCCCCTCCCCCCCCCTCCCACAATCTCCTCAGTATACTAAAGTGCGCGTCATTTATTTTGGTGGCCGAGTTTAGGTTCATTCTGCGCATCTGACGTCACAAAACACAGTCGGCCAATGAACAGAGAACGACGTTGCCAGATCTCGACTGCAGTGCAGAGCATGGACGAGTGTCTTCAGTTTTAGAAACGTTCAGTCATAAATAAAGTAATAGAACAAAAGCAATGTCATGATAGCAGACTCTCTTTTATAGAAAGTTTAGAAAAAGCATTCTTGATACCAATTGCGTCATATTCTATTAATTAATTAAACCAATCAAGCAATAAGACTCCTAATTCAGGCGATAGCAAGGAAAGGTGTTTGTATCAATCTCACGAACTGCTTTTTCGCAATAAAGAACAGTGGTAATTGTTTATTTCCTATTGTACTTCGACGAAGTGTGAGTAATTCATAGCCATACCAACAGTGTTTGTCAGTATTTTGCGTCACATGTTAGAGTCCTCATGGCATTCTGTAGTCAGACGAGTTGCGATGGCGTAACAGTTAAGGTGTTCGGCTCCTACGTGGAAGGTTATGAGTTCAAACCTTGTGTGGTGCTTAATGTTTTTATTATTTAAAAACAATATGGAAGTGCCTTACTACACGAATTATATTCGTTTGAATGCATTTTTTTTTTAAATTTTTAGTGCTTTGTCTCTTCATTAACCCTTTTGCTGCTGCAGACACGTGCTCCCCGCATTCCGCGTTGTGCGCGATTTTGTCATCACTGCACTGCTCGCCTGTGCAGACACATGGTGTTCCCACTGCTTTGACACTCTTATCATTCGATTTTACAAAAACTATTTGGCCCAAAAATTAGATTTTTACACATCATCTTGACTGATACCTTCCCCCCATAAATGACTTAATTTTGTTTCAATTCTCAACGCAGTTATTATACAGCATAAGAGTTTGCAGAGGTATAAGTCCATAGCGTATACTTTCCGTATGGTCGATTTTAGTTGCCACAATGTTGAGAATGAAATGTGGACAAGATACCTAAATTTCATATAAAATTTACTGTATAACAATATCTCATTCAATTTAAGTACGACATAGGTGTCACATGTAATATTGAGAAATATTCCGTCTTTCGTGACTGTAATAAAAGTTTTATCTACACCGGACGCGTTTGGCTTTATTTTAAAGCACTTCAATCAATGAAAGGTATGGCACATACACAATGGTACTCATGTTCTCTTTCTTTTTTTGTTCCACAGTCGCAGTTTTACCAATGGTACTGAAATATATTCCTCTTCTGCAACTGTAATAAGCGACTTATTTAGACCAGACGCGTTTCTCTCTTTTGAAGCATCTTCAGTGGACAGTATTTTGTCTCCTCCATTGCCAAGTCACCTTTCGTAGTTTTGTGCTGCGGTAACACAATATTCAACAGTTATGTTGCCTGAACAGTGTTTTAGCAGATAAATGATGGTTGTGTGTGCCACACACAAAAATTATATTTGACATAGCTCTGAGCACTTCACTGATAGACGGTATATTCAAGTTCTAATGTTTTTGTAAGTCCACAGTTTTGTTTAATGTATTTTGTCTACTTCCTTTTGATTGATTGAAGTGCTTTAAAATAAAGCCAAACGTGCTCAGCGTAAATAAAACTTTTGTTATGGTTGCGAAAGACGGAATATTTCTCAATATTACATACGACACCTATGTGGTACTTAAATGAAATATTGTTATACAGTAAATTTTATATGAAATTTAGTTATCTTGTCCACATTTCATTCTCAACATTGTGGCAACTAAAATCGACCATACGGAAAGTATACTCTATGGACTTTTACCTCTGCAAACTCTTCAAAATTTTGTGCAATGGTTTACTATATTTAATGCTGCATAATAACTGCGTTCGAAACAAAATTAAGTCATTTATGGGGGGAAGGTATCAGTCAAGAAGATGTGTAAAAATATAAATTTTGTTTTGTGGAACCGAATGAAAAGAGTGTCAAAGCAGTCGGAACACGATGTGTCTGCACAGGCGAGCAGTGCAGTGACAAAATCGCGCACAGCGCGGAATGCAGGGGGCACGTCTTTGTAGCAGCGAAAGGGTTAATGCGGCCGTGGTGGCTTTACTTCATGAACTGCGCGCTCCCCCCTAAACGTAAGCTTGCGAACTATGCTATACTATGGCGCCGCTTCTATTGGCACGTGCGTCGTGTGCAACAGGCAACGCAGCAATCTCCCGCGTCTGGGCGGGCATGCGCGAGCCGCCAAGATAAAAGAATTGAACTATAGTCAGACCACATGCTCCTTCTGCATTCATTTCCCTGTCGTGTGGCTCCTACCCCTGTCCCAGCTGTAAGGCGGATGCATACTCCTACAGGCCTTATGTTGTTGTTGTTGTGGTCTTCAGTCCTTAGACTGGTTTGATGCAGCTCTCCATGCCATACAGTAAAGCTGCAGGCCCTCGGGAAAAATTACGGCTGTATTTTCCCCTTGCTTTCAGCCATTCACAGTACCAGCACAGCTAGGCCGTTTTGGTTAGTGTTAGAAGGCCAGATCAGTCAAACATCCAGACTGTTGCCCCTGCAACTACTGAAAAGGCTGCTGCCCCTCTTCAGGAACCACACATTTGTCTGGCCTCTCAACAGATACCCCTCCGTTGTGGCTGCACCTACGGTACGGCTATCTGTATCGCTGAGGCACGCAAGCCTCCCCACCAACGGCAAGGTCCATGGTTCTTGGGGGGAGGGGGAGGGGGGTGGTGGAGGGGGGGGGGACAGGCCTTATATCTGGCAAAAAATATGCTATCAAAGAGGGAGCCATCTGTGAAGTGACACGTCATGTACCAGTTATTATACAGGGTGTGACAGGTGCAAGTGCAGATATTTTTATATGTGGTACCGTAATATGTACACATCAGTGTGTTGAATGTTGTTCCCTGCACCGAACAGTGTTCCCACAAACAGCTCACAAACTTTACGACCATGGCCATAGCTGCACCTCTTAAGTGGAATGTGCCTGTCTGTATAGACTGACCATTTTGCGTCCACACTTCAACCCTTAATCTGCTGCCCAGGGGAAAATAAACATTAATGCCTTGCTCTTGTCACGTGTACTTGAAGGTACTACTCATCCAAAAAAATACCACTTGTAATATTGGTCTGCAAATGACATAAATACTGAAGCTATATTTTTCAGTACACTATCCTCAGTCACCAATAGAAATATCTACACTTACACCCATTACACTCACTATAAACCCTGTTCAGCCTTTTATATTGGTGTGACTACTGCCAAGTTATCAGTTAGGATGAGTAGACATAGATAGTGTGTGTACTGGTAACACAAAATGTCCTGTCACTGAGCATGCTCTACAGTATGGTTCTGAGCTCAGTGCCTGTTCAATGACACTTGCCATCTGGATTCTCCCTCATGACACCAATTTCTCAGAACTCCGAAGGTGAGAACTGTCAGTGCAACGTGCTTGTTTCTTGCCACCCTCTTGACCTAAATTTACATTAATTTCTGCAGTCTCAGCATTTCTTTTCAGTAACTGTAATTTTTCTTCACTCCCTTTTATTCCATCTATCTTATTTTCTGATCTGTCTGTTTTTCTCCCACTCCGCCACCTGTCTATCATATATAATGGACTTAGCTTTCCATTGTTACTGACTTTCATATGATTGTTTTTCAGTAATCTCTGTCTTGCTTTTACCCTATCTTCCACCAATAAGTTCTCAGGTTTTCCAGTGTCCGGTGGAGGTAACAACAATTAATTTTTCCTCCTCATTCTATACAGCAAGTGTCTCCTGGCCCAGGGTTCTTGGCAACTTTTCCATGACACTCCATATTTCCTAAACCTCACAAGCCCTTTTTCTTTGTCCTTTCTTTTCCTTCAGACCTTCTGCAGCTTGCGCATTTCCATATCTTTTATGTGTGTTTTCTCCTGCTGCTGTTTGGTGAGCAAATTTTTTTATATTTTCGTACTATATTAAATTCTAGAACTATTTAGTTTGTTATACTGATATTTTGTGTGCATCTAACTAGTAGATGTATATATAACCTTGTTTCACATCAATGAAATTCAGTGAATGGTTTAAGTGTGAGAAAATGTTTAAAATTTTGTTTTTTGGTGTTTTGGAAGTCACTGTATTCCAGTTTGTGCAACTTCACAATAAGAGAGCTCAAATTAAGTTAGCAAGATAGAAACAGTGTTTATTTTGACTTAAATGGTTTAAAATAGTGTTAATAATACATTCATGTTTTTAATCTGTGTCCCAGACTTCAGTTTCTGAATCAACATGTTTCTCTGTTTGCGTTTCATATATCTGTATCTGTTATTCAAAGTTGATGCTACATACTTCCTAATCTCCTTTGCCCTAGGAGCTTTCATTAGTGTCATCTTTAAAAGCACATTTAAGCAACCAATGATTAAAAATCTGCTTCCGTCGGAACTGAAATATATCAGTGGCCAGACCACTTGCAGTTTTGCTTACAATCACATAATTCTTATGGCACATAGTGATTTTATATGCCATCAGTTTCCACATGCCTTGGTTGTTTGTCAGAGAAACAGGTTCTCTCAAACTGGAGAAAGTGGTTTTGTAATCTTTTATTGGGGATTGCACTTCAGAGACATATATTACCAGCACTTTTGTGGATATTCTTAAGCTGCTGATTTGGTGTGTTGACACTATCATCTTTCTTTTCTTCTGCTCAGTGTGGGTAAAATCACAGTCACAAAACGGATATGAGTGACCTTGGGTGGGGAAAACATGGCAGATGTAGTTCAAACTTCCACTTTAAATAAAGAATGTGAATATTTCATAATAATGTTGTTGCAGTTTTGAGCTCCAAAGCACTCTCTAAAAATATATAACTTTCTCACAGTTTCACTTACGTAGATTTCTCTCCTACCACCACACTTGTCAAAGGAGAAAATTCTCCTTTAGTAAACAGATTGAAGTAGCACTCCTAAGTTGGGAAGCAGAAATACGATACAAGGACAAAAAAGCTTTCTTACATAATATATTTGCACAATCTCTGCTCTTTACCTGAAATCAAAACAAGCCAGTAAGTAGCACTACTCCACACTCTGCGATATAAATGATCATGTTTACCTGATAATGAAATACAGATGAATGAAGTTCCGGCAATTCATCCAGATGCCGCATCTTTATTTATTCATCAATATTCATGTTGTCCTCTTCAAAGTAATCCCTGTCAGATACAATACACTTGTGCCGACACTTCTTCCAATCCTCAAAGCACTTCTCATAAGCACTTTTTGGTACAGCCTTGAGTACTTCCAGCGATGCAGTTTTTGTTTCCTCAATCATTGAAAATCTTTGTCCTTTCATAGGTCTCTTCAGTTTTGGGAACAGGAAAAAGTTGCAGTGGACCAAATCCGGTGAATATAGTGGTTGAGGCATGATTGTCGTGTTGTTTTTGGCCTAAAAAACTCTCACAAGCAATGATGAATGAGCAGGTGCATTGTCGTGATGCAAAAGCCATGAATTATTTTTCCACAATTCCGGACGTTTTTTGCATACTGCTTCTCACAAATGGCACATAACATTAAGGTAATACTCCTTATTGACTGTACAACCTTGAAACAAAAATTCATTATGCACTATGTCACGGTAATTTAAAAAACAAGGACCAAAATTTTGACATTTGATCGAACTTGGCATGCTTTTTTTTGGTCTTGACTCTAAGGGATGCTTCCATTGTGACGATTGGGCTTTGGTTTTGACATCTTAACCATAAACCCATGTTTTGTCACTAGTTATGACCCTTTTGAGCAAATCAGGATCGTAATTGATGTCATTCAAGAGCTCCTGAGCGAAGCTCATGCGACGGTTCTTCTAATCAAAATTGAGACGTTTTGGAACAAACTTCGCTGACACACGTCTCATGCTCAAGACATCTGAAAAAATTGAATGACACGAGCTGACTGATATGCTGACATCCTCAGCAACTTCTCTTATGGTAATTTGACAATTTTCCAAAACAATTTTCTTCACAGCTTCGATGTTATCATCTGTTGTTGAAGTGCTGTGGTGTCCAGATTGAGGTTCGTCATTGGCATCTTCTTGGCCATCTTGGAAGAGCTTGTACCACTTGTAAACATTTTTTTTTTACTTAGAGCAGACTCACCATATGGCACTGTCAACATTTTAAGCACTTGATACCATTTTTCACAAAAAATTTGATGCAATCACCAAGCTCACAAAAACACATATAACCTTTCTATCTGTCAAAAACAAACGAAGTATGCTGTACACTTGAAACTGTGCATATGTTTGGGACATGTGTACCAACATAACAACAACAAACAAAAGATCATTAATCGAATGTACCTTACTTTTTTGAACAGCCATCGTATGGTGTCAGTGAGGCAATCAAGTTTAACATCTCCATCTGACAAATAGGCCAGTGTCAAATTCCCATATATCACGAGAAACTGTAAAGACATTTAGGATTTAACTTAATACCTTTATTCCACCATCTCTTCTTCCTTTCCCTATAAAATGCAAGTGATGAAATACAATGAGGATTCAAATTTTGTAACTCAAGGCCATAGTATGATTGTGATTTGATTGTTGTCAGGTCTGATGGTCTTATGGTAAAGTACATGATAGGAAAGTGATAGGTTGCAGCAGTGCTTGATTTGTGTCAATTGCCTTGATACTTCATGTTGGTTCCTCTGATGGGGGGGGGGGGGGGGGGAAATCGGAAGCATAGATTCTGAGATGTGGTACAATATAACTTCATATTTTACCAGTACAGTTGTTGCATTCACACTTTTAAAATGCACAGAAAAGTGTTAAAATAATGTTTTAAGACATGTAATAAATAGTCCCCCCCCCCCCCCCCCAAAGAAGTCACAGTACTGGAACCTCTTTTTTTTATGCATATCGAGCACTGGGTTGTGGTAACGAAATCTGATTGGACCACAGAATATTTCAGTCTGGCTTTAACCTAGCCTTCACCCCGTGTGATGTGAAGATTCACCAGGGATGATTAATGGTCTGGATTCCATGTTAAACTAAATCCCATTTACTCAGGGTAGGTTAGGTCACACAAGCCACTTAGGTGGTGTCTTATTATTATTATTATTGTTGTTATTATTTCAGTGTTGTTTGCTTACAAAATTTCTGGTTTTAATTGTATTTTATTCATGTAACTCCTCTGAGCAAAATTGTCTAACTCTCTGTCGTAATGTTTTTATCCTTGTACAGATTGACAATACTCAGTGTAATTGTTTCTTTTGTATATGTTACAGTGTTCTATTAGTTGATCTGGAAATGGGGAAGTTCATGTTGAATCGCACACCTGGAATGAAGCGTATGGATATGCTGCGTACATTCTATCAGCATACTGTGAGCTCTAGTGTTTCTCATGCTTTAGAGAGTTACTGGTGTTCAGAATATCATAAATGTCACTCATTGCGATCTGGTAACAACTTACTTTGTGTTATGTACTCGGCAACTGTCCCAAATGTCACCATGAGGTTAGTAGTTTATTTCTGTCGTGACAGTCTCAATAATTTTGCCTTTCTTGTTGCAACCGTATAACTTTGTGTGAAAATTTCTAGTATGTGCTGACAAAAATATTTTAGTTATCAGAGTATTTTGTGCTTCAGGTGTTCAAGAAAAATGCACGTTTGTGATTTGCAGTATAATACATGAAACACAAGTACTGTGATACGTATCCACAGATTTCCTGCAAAGTTATCTTGCCACAAAGGTAACATTTTGATTTGTGTTACACCTATCATCCCAATCTTGATGAGAATGACACTTATCAAAATGGAAATGTCCAACTTTTTTGATGATGTCACCTATCTGGAAACGAAAGAACTTTGTATTAGCTCAAATTACTAGGTGAGACAACAAGATCATAAGTAGTACACTGTTCAGAAATATTGGGGACTCATATGATGTACCTCACATTGTAGAGATAAGCCTTCAGTTCACTCTGGTGGTTGAAAGATGTACCTGTAAAAATGAAGATCCCACTCAGAAATGTATTAAATTAATAGGAACACACTCTCAGGCCAGCACTTAATTTCAGGAGGCGCAACTACCAGTGCAGGTACAATAAACGAATACCAATGAAACTGTTCTCTTAACTTCCATCTTTAGGATGAGAAAAGAGGAAAACTTGACAAGTTGTGGAGACTTTTTTGTTTCGGGGAAGGGCATGGGGGTGGGAACAGCAGGTCATCCCAGGCTAAGATTATGGTAACCCATGAGGTGATTTCCTTCATCTTTTAGAAAGGCTAAACATGGCAGATCAGTAAGTCAGTAAGTCAGTAAGCACTGAGCCAGTGTCAGCTTAGAAGAAGAAGAAAAAAAAGAAAAGGGCAGGGAGTGGGGGCAATAATAAAGAAACATTGATGGCACTGAAGAGCATAGTAATAATAAGCAAATCAGATGAAATAAAATAGACTTCTATATTTGGGTGGTGGGGGAGAAAATAAGGTGAATTGTGTCTGACAGGATGCCTTATTGAAATCGTGAAACTATATGGAAAACAAAGCAACCCCCTTCCCGCTTTTCTGGAGTTACGCAAAATCATACTGGCTGGGAGGATCCAATTAACTCCTGCAGTGTAGCAGGCCTTAAAGTCGTGGAGTTATACTGTAGATCTAGTTTGGCAACTGCATAGTGGATGCCTGTTCATGCAATCTGACAGTTTGGGGGCGGTCATAGTAAATTCCTGGAGTAATCCATCAGCAACATATCTTCACATTAACAATAACATTAAATTTCCTTTGATACATCCTGTATGGCCATGGATGCCACATTTACAGTGACAAGCAGTCTCTCTACCATTATGCTGACGTTGCAGAGACATATGCAGACTAACCATAACTTGTCTACATACAAAGCTTCCGTGTTCTATCATCATATGCACTCAGTGCGCCTCACATGCCTGACTAACCACAATATAATGATTCTTCATTGCATAATGCCATATATAATTTGACCAGCTGAGTAACATTTTCCAAGAATGCTTAGACTACCTCTCAGTGTGCCCTGAAATGAAGCAGATTTTCCAACTCTCCTTTCAATGTTCCAAAAGTGGTATTACACCACCCATGGAACATACGATATAGTTAGTTGGTTTTCTGTAAGCTAATCCTATGAGACAAATGGAAAATGTTTTGCTTTAACATCAGTAAAGAAATCTCATTTGCTTAGATTCAAATTGGTCAGAGGAGAAACTTTTCTAGTCCAATGTGAATAATTGAAATATTACTGTATGTTCGTCAGGGTATGATACTACCACAGGTTGTTCAAGAAAAATAGAGGAAGTAACCAAAAAATGGAACCTATCCTCTGTAAAGTTTTCATGGCACAAGAATACATAGAGTGTTGATGAAATTACTGTGCCTAGACCTGATGATATTCAAATGCAAAGTTCTGAACTGTAAGTGGAAAACATTTATGTCCTTTACATATGAAACTGGGTCAGATTGTTCTCATACAAAAAACAAATAAGAATTGATATGTACACTGAAACATACAGAGGAAGAACATTGCTTGCATGTTTGCATAAAGTGCTCAAAAGAATGATAAAGCAAAAACTGTAACAATGGTACAAAAGTAATAATTTACTTCCAGAAATGCACTTTATATTCCATGTCATACCATACAAAAGTATGGTTAGTATACTTGTTTACTTGCAGCAGAAATTGATGAGCTTTGAGAACAATAAGTACATCTTTGCAATATATGTAAATACTAAAAAAGGATGCAACACTGTGTCATTGGCCTCCTTTAGACGGAAGCTACAACCACATGCCATCGTAGAAGACTTCAGCACTGGTCTGATGTTAGTATTTGAGAGGTTGCTGATAATTTAGCTCTGTGGTATACTTCTTAGACCATGAATGACCAATAAATCAATTTTAGCCTATTACCTTTCATCACTTGTACAACAGACCATATGGCAGAGATGCTGAGTCGCAGAAAGGCACAACAAAAAGACTGTCAGGAAGTTAGCTTTCAGCCAACAAGGCCTTTGTCAAAAGATCTTGTTGGCCGAAAGCTAACTTTCTGACAGTTTTTTTGTTGTGTCTTTCTGTGTCTCAGAATCACTGCTGTATGGTGAGTAGCAACTGTCCTTTTCAGTATATTGTTACATTCCATCCTAGATTTTCCATTGTTATAACTTCATGATACAGTATATTTGATGGAAGTACTCACATACTACAGTTTGCTGATAATCTGGGCATGTATGCAAGAGACTTATTGCTGGAGAACTGTATCAGAAAGATTCAATGCATTGCATAGAGGATAAATGCAATGGGCTTATTATTTCAGTAAACAAATTTTTTTTTCTCCTTTATTAAAACAACCATATATGTACATAAGCACGGTAGCATTATTCTACCCATTACATGGAACAGCAACACTGCTGCAGGAACATACATACTGCCAGCCAAAAGCTTTGTGAAATACTAAGGATTATAGATAGATGATAAATGTAACTAGAACAAGCATATAAAAGAATAAGAATTAACAACAGCTGTTCAATAGTAAACAAACTAAGTTGCTGTATGAATTTGATGCTAGTGTTGAGTGTAGAAAAAGAAGTTACCACATTTGGTGGCATGAGTAATATAACTGTGGAGTGCCCAGGGTGTATGTGATTAATGGTAAGCTGGACAGCTAATGACTGTGTAGTGCAGTTGTCCACCACCACTTCCTATTTCAGCTCTGTCATTGGCACTTTCAACCATGTCAGAGGCAAGACCACCTGTGAAAGCTGTCTCATGGTCTACCCACTTTTCTGCAAGCATTGCACAGCATTCTACATGATAACGTCAGCTAATAAATTATCCATCTGGATGAATAGTGATTGCTGAACTGTGGCACCCATGTAAGGAACACGGTTATTCAGATAATGTGAATTGTGCTGATGAGACATGACAGTGAAGTATATTCATTCCCACAATCTCTCAGGCCTCTGTTTCCTTGTTGCTGTCCTTCACCTGCTTCTACTTCTACAGCTGTTCCACCCCATCATACCCTCTCCAAATAAGCAGAATAGAATAAAATTATGGTTTTTCTGGGAAGCAACATTAAATTAATCTTTAAATACCTCTTCTGTCTTTAGGAGAAATGGAGTGCCCATCACGCAAGTGTTTTTGTAAGTTCTTAAGTCATCATTGCTTGTTCTGAAGCCCATGTACATTTAAAACTGCTTCTCCGCATACCAATATATTACAGCCATTAACTTTAACCTGGTACAAAAAAGTAACCATTCGCCACGAAACTGTGCTTTTCCTTTTCTTTGGGTACCTAAAAAAGTAAGCTATATTAATCAAAATAATTATATTTTATTTATAAAAAGTACATGAAATAAAAAAAATTAATTTTAGATTTTCATTAATCATAGTTACCTCCTTTGCACTTGTTTCATCTTAATATTGCTTAGAAGGTAATTATTTTGGCAGTTGAAATCACCCATATTGCAAAAAGAATGGAATATCTGCTCTACACATTCATAAATCTTGCTCCAACACTTGTTTTTACATTTTCATCCAGAACCACGAATTTTAGCACCAACAGTTACTCCTGTTTTATCAGATCTGTACACTCTGCCAGAATTTCTATGATATTTACATTTTTCTTTTTTCCAATTGCACATATTTCTTCTTTTTTTTCTACCTTCAGGTTCTTTAGTAGGTGATACTTCGGGAGATTGGGAGACCTTTTACATTCGTCAGCATCCTAAGCCAAACAAAGTATTCAGGATGAGAAAGACCAAAGCCGCTTACCCCATATAACATGCCTTAATATGTTACACAAATAGCCTTATAATATTAAAATTATTACCAATAATGCAGTAATTAATAGGAGAAGTATAATTTGTTCATGATTTACACATACGTATTTTAATTAGCGAGTATATAATAGTTATAATTATGCAATAATATTTTACGCAGATACAGTCCTAAGCCTCAATGTTTTAAATGTTTAAAAAAGTAAGTATTTTCAACTTACTATGTCATTTTTAAAGATGAATATTCATCAGAGGGACAATAACTACTTCTACTGGATGACTGGATGAATAACTTCTTCAGAACTGGCCATTTCGGTCATGAAATCTTCTTTTTTGGTTATGCGTGGAAACAGCCTCTTCTTTGCCAGCACAGTTTGACTGTGGCTTTGGGTTGTGTCACACAAACACAAAAGACTACTTCCTCACCGTATGAGAATAACAAGTGTGAACTGCTCTGCCATGTAGTGAGTCAAAGTTAAAATATTTTCGCATTAGCTTCTTCTGTTCAATAGTTGTTGAACTAACACTAAAAACGTATTTTGAGAAAAGCTTGGCTATGGATTGTATCGTTCTCATCCCTTCGTTTCATTGTGGCATTTTCATTGGTGCTTGCAGTCAGATCAGGGTGCTCTACGTACAGTCCATTTTGTGAAGACTGGAGGCAGATAGTACAGACTTTAAAGTGTAAAGACTATTTCAGTTTGTTGCTGCATTTCTCAAGTAGTTTACTTAATCTCGAAATATCACAACCACCATGACCCTAAACAAAATGATAGGAAGTTCATCCTGAAGATGACTAATGAAGCTATAAGTGTGTGAGAATAAATTTTTTTAAGCATTCAGGGAACCTTACAAGGGAAACAGCACCAGAGCAATGACGGAAAGTATGCACAGCTGGCTAGCAGACGACAGAGCCTGCTAGGGAGTCATTGCATAAGCCAGCAAGTAAGCTTACAGCGAATCTTATTCCATGTGAGACAGGATTGAGGCATAATCAACATATGGCTAAGTAACATCGTGAGGTTGCAAAAGGTGTTGTTGATTTGTAAGGGAGATTAGGTTACATACACACATTCATATATGTACTAGGTATTTTATTGACAGGAATATTCTTTTGAGCAGATGGGATTCAAGTGTACATCCATTGGCTAAGTGATTGTGGGGTGTAGTTGGCAATGTCGAGAAATCTGGCTGAGATGTGAGTGGTTGTATGACCAGGTTACTTTGGTGCATTTTTGTGCTATTGACTTCCCTTGAGGTGAGATTGCAACTCTCCCACCCCGCACACACACAGAATATGTCTGTTGAGAATTGTCTACACAGAATATGTCTGTTGAGAATTGTCTGAATTATTAATGTATGGTGATGAGAGTCAATAAATAAGTCACAATCACTAAAATATTGTATACCATTTTAATTTCATGCCACTGCGTTTCTATATGGTGACAACAGAGGTCAGATGTAAGATGGCCTACACACAGTAATCTGGTGAACTGCAGCCAGTGCAAGATGACAGATGTAATACTGGTGTGTACCCTAAGAGAACAGCATACAGTTCTGTGATTTTTGTGGACCAAAGAAAGGGCAAGACAGAATTGCAAGCAATTTTTGTGAAGTATGTGCTTGTTTGTTTGCCTCCAGAATACAAATGGGACAGCGAAGGCCTATCTGTGTAGAACCTCATGTTACAGTGTAGAAGATTGTGCTTTCTTAATGTTAGTCACTACCCGTTGGAATGCATGAAGAGCTACTGCTCTCTCTCTGACATTTTCCTCAATAACTTTGTTCCCTTTCAGTTTCACAACAGGTTCACCCCTCTCAACCAAAGCTATGAGTGACCAGTCCTGCCTTTATAACTTTCCCTGCCAAACCTATACCTCTTTCCTCTCCAGTGGACAGACAAATAGTTCCAAAAGCAAGGACAGATTTTTCTGCTTTTACATGTATCTATTGATAGTACTTAGAATTTTGCATTTTTGATTTTCCATTCTGGATTCTAACCAATTCAGTTATTTTTTTTCAGGATTCTATCCAAGAAGATTCTGAAAATGATTCTATCAGACAAGCAACTATGCTGGTAACTACATTATTATTTCTTCAAGATGCTCAAGAGTTTAGTAATTATTATCTCAGTTAAAACATTCTTTCACATTTCCAACACTCCCTTCCTTACACTGCATCCGATCCATTTTCATATGCCTCCCTTCTCCCCCCCCCCCCCCCCCCTGCCCCCCACACTTCTTCTCCTTCCACTTAAGAAAGGACAGGTAGGCCTTACTACAGCAGACAATTTCCTGAACACTTTTTTAAAAAATTCTCTTACTTTTTTTTTTTTTTGTTTTAAACTGTTCAGTTGAATTCTGTGAAGTCAATGGTAAATGTGTTTGTGAGTTTAATTTTTATTACCTAAGTGTGGTGATGTTACATTCCTCAAAGTGCCATGCTTGACCACATGTGTAATATAAAACTTAATGTGCCAGGAAAAGTAAAAAGTGCCAGGAAAAGTAATTACTGTTTTGTCCCGTACTTTATGGTGAACTTGTAGAAGTGGCATGTTGTTGGGCTAGTTGTGTTTTGTTCCCAAATGTCCTTGGGCTAAAAGTGTTTTATGTCCATCTGCTGCCTACCTCAAAGATCTAATAGTAACAATACTCTGTGTGGTACTGTAGCAGCCATTACTTTGTGAATCTCATGTTGTTCTGTTGGTTTGCTTGTTGCATCACTTCCTGCTAAAAACCAAGAAAAGTGCAACAGGTAGTTATGCTCTTTTAACTTGTAGATAGTTCCTTATCTATTTCTCCATTTTCAGAATCATCATCTAATGTTCTTTCGCTTTTGGAACATTGATTGTTTTATAGATTATGTGTTTGTTGCCTTCATCATTCTTTTTCATTTTTGCAATGAATATTGTGCCTTTATTTTGATATTATCATTGTCATTTTTGACCTGTGCCACAAAGCTATTGCCCATGTACTTGTTTTCCTTGCACCAGTAATGACATATGGTTGAACCTCGGTTAACTCGCACTGTTGGGACTTAGGGTGGTCAGAATGCTAAAAAGGGCAATTAATCAGAGGGGAATGAAACAAGTCATTCACAGAGCTCAAAACAATGTAATAAATCAAAATTAAATGAAAAATTATGTTTCTAATAAAGAGAAAGGAACACGGAAAATTTTAGACATGGAAAATGTATTTGAAAAGTGTAAAATGTTCTTTGGTTTTAATTTCTTAAACGTTGATTTTGCAGCTGCATCACACCACTTCTTTGCTCACAATATATCCGTAGCTGCAGCGGTTTTCTGAATTGAGGGCAGTTTCAAATGCATCCTTTGCTGTACAGTGGTTGATCTTTTCATTGTATTCCTTTTCCTCATCATCTGATCATTTTCATATCCTTCATTGATAACAGTAGCAATGTCACCTTCTGCTAGCCATTCCTCTGTGTCGGCAGGTCGTATATCAGAATTTGAAGAGTTTGCAAATCTGCAATGTCTCACTCATTAGTTTCTGGAAGTTTGTGTTCCATGATTTTTGTAGAGTGTTTTTCTGAAGTTCTTCCTCAGCTTGAGCAACTGTGTAAATTGCATCTTTTATGTTCAGGCTTTTCATTACCTCAAAAAAGATCACAACACACTTGCATTTCCTGTAACAAAACACTGATGTGTTCCTTCCTGTAATGTTGTTTTAACCACTCACTCACCCCCTGGTCCACTGGTTGGATTAATCAAGTCACACAGGGTAGGGCTGGAGGGAGGTGAGCAAAAACTTAACTTTTATGTCACCTAGTTGTTTTTCAGACTCAGAAGGGTGTCTTGAGAAGGGTGGTTTGGAGCATTGTCTAACAGTACACTTGCACAGGGTGGTAGGTTTTCTGACTTCAAGTAATTTTTAACATCTGGAGCAAATGCATCAAAAACTAATCTTTAAATAAATTTCCATTAACTGCTTTGAGCTTTGTAGTAAACAGAAAGTGCTGATATGTTTATGTTTTTGAAAGCTCTTGGTTTCTTACATTTGCCGATATCAAACGAAATTTATGGTCACCACTTCTGTTGCTGCATGTTGCAATGGACACCCTGTATTTGCTAATTTATTTCCTGTGGCCGTTTCATTCTTTGAGGCAGGGATTCTTTGAGGGAGCATTTTATAGTTCAGCCCCATCTCACCAATGTTGTATAATTGATCTGCTATCTGTTTATTTTCTTAGACTATTTTTTTCAAAATTTTCAGCAAACTCCCTATCTACAGCATCATCAGAAGAAAATTTTTCTTCTGAAATAGCAACCTGACACTGTGAAGATTTTTCCACCAGTGAAGCCAGTCTTCACTTGCTTGGAATTTTTCTTCTTCACCCTCCCCCCGCCCTCCCGCCCACATCCTGCACTGAAAAGCATTTTCTTTTATGATAGGGCCTCAATGTGGGGCCCCTATTCATTTTCCCAGACAAAACCAAACCCATACTGTGTCATCCAAGAACTCAAGTTTTGGTTTTTCAATGCTTTTGCAGTTTTTAAAGCATTTTCACTATCTACAGTTAATTAAAAACTTCAAGGTCTTTTCGGTTCTTTTTCCAGTCTTTAGTGGTTGCCACTCCAACACCCATTTCAGAGGCTAATTTAGTAACTTACTAATGGTTGTCAAGTTTTTGCAGAAAATGTAGTTTCTGTTCAATTGTACACACAACACATTTCCTTTTCGGATTTGTAGCATTTTTACACTTTCAGAATCCCTTACACAACATAACCACAACTTAATAAACTGAATAAAGTTACATTGCAACTTTAAAATTAAAAGGAATACAATAATAAACTTAAAAAGTGCACAGATAAAATAGAAGATTAAAGAGCACAATAAAGCAAAAACTGCAGTCAGTCAGCTGAGCATGCATGTGGAGCATGGCTCAGATGGACACATGTTGTGACAGGAGTAAAATTGATCAATAACATAGCATTCTCTGGTGCAGCACACTGACAGATGGCGAGACACAGGGTCGGATAATCCAAGAAGTTAGTTAATCGAAGGTCAGATAATTGAGGTTCTGCTGTATTGTTGGATTCTTACTATCTCATTATTTATACACTCAGTAAGCACTGACAGTTCTTTCACTGTTTTCCACATTTGTGTACTGCAGGCCATCTGCACAGTATGTTGCAGTTGGTCCCAGAGTACCATAGACATCCACCTCTTGTTTTAAGTAATTGAGGAGGTGCCTGTGAAGAACAGTTGTTATTACTCTTCTGTGTAAGGCTGACTTTCTTTAATTTTACTGTTGCCTGCATTTTTAGAGGTGTATGTTGGTGGAAGTAATCTATTTATTGATGTATGTATGGATATGGTTTCTTGGGATTTTGAGTCTCAGTGATGTAAAACACATTTCTTGTTTGTGTCTCCCACTGGAGTTATATGGGAATTTCATACTTGCTAAGCAAACTTGTAGTGAAACAACTTGTTCTTTCTCAAGTATTTTCCCTCTCTTCCAAATATTTAATTTCGTAATATTAGTATTTGAGAAATGTTCAAATGAAGACTTTAAGTTGCCTCTTTTGCAGGCAAAATATGTTTCCGTAGCATTCTTCTGCAAACCTCTGTCTGCCAACTGGTACCTCTTTGGCTAGGTTTATAGATATTTTAGTATATCTGAGATTTATAATGCTAACATTTAGCAAAACTATATCTTTAAGGAGAGACCTGGGGCCCAATCTCCCCCACGGTAAATCAACAGTGTTAATCACCCGTTATCTCGGAGATTGTTGGAGATATAGATTTGAAATTGATATCATATGTTTACTAATAGTCTCTTTATTCTATTGATGTACAGTGGAAGGTTTTTTTTCCCCCACCCTCGATACAGCAGGTTTTATAATTTTTTTGCTCAATGCTTATATTTTTGTTAAAATTGTGTGATAAATGTACACAAATTTAACTCAGCTGAATGTATATTCATGATTATAGATTCATGGCTTACTGGATGGTTGTGGAGGAACTTGTTTAAGTTTCATTGCAATAAGATGAATTGTTTCTGAGAAAATGGGGCATTTGTAGTGAAAAATGTACAAACTGAAAGGACATTTAAAGTTTTCATATGAAACTTCTTGCCTTTATTGTTACATGATGTTATTAAAAACACCCTGCTCCATATTGTAGGCCATCTTTACCACCAGTGCTATCAAGTAACAGCTGTCTTCTTTTTCTAGCCTTGTTGGTCATATTTTTTGCTGAAACCTCAGCTTTTTTCACTCTTGTCATATCCACTTTGTGAAGTCCTTCCACTGTATGCTTTCCCAAAATCACTCCTAGGTTTTAGAGTGCTCTCAATCTGCTGCTGCTTCCACTATTAAATGTAATTACAGTGTCTCAGGTTCCTAACTGTAGGGTTTTTTATCCCAACAAATATACATTTTGGCAGACGAGTCCAAAGAAGATTATTGAATGATTCGTTGACATTTTGTGTTTTGCCATGCAAACACCTTTTAAACAGATTTGGATGGGCTAGATCTCTGAATATGGGCTTCAGGGTCTTCATTACTGATTGAGGCACAGTGTTTTTATGCTAAAAATCTTCCAGAGATCCTTCAGCCTCAGATTTTCCATACTTGCACCATGCCTCAGGAGGGAGAGGACACAAGCAATATACTGGGTTTTGAAATTTTATGATAGTAGATAGCCCACACTGCTCTCACTATCTTGTGCAAATCATTGGAGTTTTCCCTGATTTGCCATAATAGTGTTGAAACTGATCTAGTATCGTGTCTGTCAGTCTACCAGTGCCTTTTATTGTTTTACCATCTGATATCTTTGCATTGACGAGTTTTATTTTTAGGTGTCTGAGATGTGCATGCCTCCATTTTCTTTTTGACGTGGCCTACACACTCAAATTTAGTTATGGGCACTCTATATGGTTTGCTGGCAATTACTGCTTTGAAAGACTTGCTGTCTCCATCTCCCAAAGACTGGGTGTATCTAATTCCTCTTTCTTCCTCAGATCACTGAAAAAAATTAGTGCAGCAGCCACATCCATTCCTCAATTTGTCCCCCATAAATTTTTCCGCAGTTTGGCTTATGGGCTTCTACTCTTTATTTATCCACACCAGCAATGTCCATCCAAGACAATAATTAGTCAAAATCTGTATATCCAGGACTTTCCCGGTGTTGACATTTGTTGTTGTTGCAACTCCATTCTTTAATTTGTGTCCTCGTCTGTGCCAGAAACCATCAAAGGCAATACTTCTATTAGTTCTCCCATCATTTGCTTCCACTGCATCTGTGGTTTCAGCTATAATGGAATCTGTAGCCACTTCCTTTATGCAATCACCGATGGCATCTGTGTAGTGTTTGTACTCTGTAGGTGGGCCTGGCAAATCCATAATTCTGCACAATGTCTTCCCAGTGCACCTCAGTCCATACACTGATCTTACATTACTTGAATGAAGGTTCTTTTTGCATTTGATTGATTTAGAGTATTTGCAGGTCCGACAGAAAATACGTAGTTGACACACAATTCCTTTCCTTGTTGATTCATCTTCAGACAATGTTACTGCACCACCACCAAGAGAACGGCTCACTGTTTAACTTAGAACATGAGCCAAAATGCCAAACTCCATAATTATATTGGAATCCATGTCCTTTTCTACACTGAGCTCTTCATAAATGCTGAAGTTGACTTTCCATTTTGAAGCGCAGGGGAGAGAGGGAATTGGCACTGCACTTGTCTTGTCACAGCTGTTGCTTATAGTGTCTTGTGTTGTGCATAAACAAGCATTTTTAATATCAGCTACACATTTCTGGTAAAACCAGTTACCTTTGTTTTTTCATTTCGAATATTTTGCTTGGTTTTCTCATTTTCCTTCTGCAGAAATTCCTTCAATGTCTGCTTGCTGTACAAACTAAAAATACTAAATTGAAATACTTTATGCTATTCAAACAAAGAGCTGGGGGATAAAACCTTACATAGAGCAGGCTGTCCACAACAAAATGACAAAAACAACAGTCTTCTGGAATCATCAGTTTTGGAAATATGCCCACTGAATTGAGTCAGTGTAACTCATGAGGAGGCAAATTGACAATGCTGATGAACAATAAAAAGGCAATAATACCAGCAAGGTAATGTTTCCTCCCAGTAAATAATGTATCAGAATGTTCAGTGGATTCCTTAGATTTTAATGGAAAAGAAAATCAATTCTTTTTTTTTTTTTTTTTTTTTTCAATTTTCTGTCCCAGGTGTCCTGTTAAGCAAACTATAATTTTTTTAGAAAGATTTTTAATGTTAAATTCAGTTTCTCAAATATTGTAATTGTCATCAGCCATCTGACATATGCTACTGCATTAAGTTCCTTTATAGATTTTTCCAGACTTTGTGGCCCTCAGCAGAATGTGTGGGTGTTACTTCTGCATATTTTTTCAATGTCATCTACACATGACCCCTTACATTGTCATTCCAGCATCAAGCAAAGAACTTCTTTGGTCCATATACCATCTACTCGTTGGGTCACATATCCCATTTAAATTCCATTTAAATTTCAATACAGTTATTATTACATCTTCCATTCCAGCCTGTTCTCTGTTTCATTTGCTTGCACTCTTGTCCATCCCAGTAATCCACATCGTGACTCTTTTAGTACTTGCTGAGCAAACCCCAGTTTATGAATTGCTTTTGTACAGAAAGTAGGTGTCACATTACCATAAATCAAAACTAGCAAGACATACCAACTGTAAACCTTCTGTTTCAGATTAATTGAAAACTGAATTAGAAAACTCTGTTTAGTTTATCAAAAGCACTCCTGGACAATTCAGATCTTCAGTTTTTATCTCTGATCCAGCACATCCAGTCATTGTCTTCAGAAGTTGTAGATACAAAATCTCACCAACTGGTTTCATGGTTTGAATGTTAATTAGTATTTTTATTTTAGATGTGTTAATTGTACATTATTTTAACCTTAATGGAAGTGATTTTCAGGCTTGCTTCTGAAATCCCTTTATTAAGTTCTTCCACACATTGTCAAATTTGATTTGCACAAAGAACAAATTATACAATATCATCATTAAAATGAAGGTGGCTGAAGTATGATCGATTAACATTTTTTCCTCCTTTGTTTTCACAATTTAAGCATCTTGTAACTTCCCTCTGTAACTGCTGAGGCAATTTTAGTGTTGTGGATCTCCATGTGCTACTCCACTTTCAATTATGACTTTCTCACTATGTTGATAAAGTCTGATGAAAGCTGTAGCACTGATGTTTGTACTACTCATGTACTAACATGGATGGAATCAGTACCTCTTTCCTCTCTGGCTCTTTGTACAGATTTTGTTGAAATCAAGTCAACAATTTAGCAAATGACAAACTGCCTATTGGCTTCTGTCTCGGGTTCTTCGGCCGACGTTCATCTAATGATTTTTCTGACGTTTCGCCGGCACAAGTGGCTGGCATTGTTAAAGCTTCACCCTCCATCGCCGGTGGTGAACTGGACCCGAGCTCGCGGCCGCAGACTTATGTACCTGGTGCGCCAACGTCCGAAGGCTTCTCCGCGGTCATTTCCGGTGTGGTTCTCCTCTTGCTACCTGCGACAGTCGTTCGCTGCAGTACGGGAAGCCAGGATCTGTATACCTTAAGGCTTTCCTCTTTCTTGTTCAAACTGTTCACGTGCTTTTGTATTTCTACAGCTTCTCTGAACAAGCGCGTGTGATAGTGCTTCTCTACGGCCAGAACTTCCGTGTCGGCAAATTTTATTACGTGGTCGGCTGTAGAGAAGCACTATCACACACGCTTGTTCAGAGAAGCTGTAGAAATACAAAAGCACGCGAACAGTTTGAACAAGAAAGAGGAAAGCCTTAAGGTAAACGGATCCTGGCTTCCCGTACTGCAGCGAACGACCGTCGCAGGTAGCAAGAGGAGAACCGCACCGGAAATGACCGCGGAGAAGCCTTCGGACGTTGGCACGCCAGGTACATATAGTCTGCGGCCGCGAGCTCGGGTCCAGTTCACCACCGGCAATGGAGGGTGAAGCTTTGACAATGCCAGCCACTCGTGCTGGCGAAACGTCAGAAAAATCATTAGATGAACGTCGGCCGAAGAACCCAAGACAGAAGCCAATAGGCAGTTTGTCAACAAGTGGCCACGAAAGCCTTAACAATTTTGAATTTAGCAAATTCTGGGAATCCCCAGAAAGGAGTAATTAATACTCATTGATCCATTCTGTGGTTTCATTCATGACTTGCAAATGATCCACTGTGCTTTATCTGCTTTGACAGGCAGCTAGTTCATGTGCTTGATCAAAAACTAATGTTTCTTTTTCTTATGTGGTTGTTGATAATTTAGTGAATCTCCACACACACACACACACACACACACACACACACACACACACACACACGCGCGCACAGGATGCATGTTTTACCAAATATTCATCACGTCTTCTCGCGTACTATCAGAGACATTTCCAAATAACAACCATTTCAGAATTTCTTCTCTGATGTC
This sequence comes from Schistocerca nitens, assembly GCF_023898315.1. Classification (NCBI taxonomy): domain Eukaryota; kingdom Metazoa; phylum Arthropoda; class Insecta; order Orthoptera; family Acrididae; genus Schistocerca; species Schistocerca nitens. The sequence continues at coordinate 701,400,409 of NC_064617.1, read as the reverse complement.
TTCTTTGCAACTGCATCATCTTTTGTTGTTTGTCCAAGCACCTTGGTAACTGCCCTTTTTGTCTATTTTTATGCAATCTTAATTTCCCAAGATGCTGAACTTGTTGCTTCATTTAATCTGTAGTACTTCCCCACTCTTAAATAATTTTCAGAGTCTACTTTTTTGATTTGGTTTTCATGAGATTCTTTCTTTATAGATAAAACAATGGAAAATCCAGGATGGAATGTAACAATATCAGAGAAGGAAAGTTGCTACTCACCATATAGCGGAAATGCTGAGACGTGTGTGCAAGTTGTGTGTGTGTGTGTGTGTGTGTGTGTGTGTGTGTGTGTGTGTGTGTGTGTGTCTACTGCTGACAAAGGCCTTAATGGCCAAAAGCTATAATCGTGTGAATCTTTTTGTTGTGCCTATCGCAACTCAGCATCTCTGCTCTACGGTGAGTAGCAACTTTCTTTCTTTATGGATTTATATGTATCTGTAATCTTTATATTACCAGGCTGCGATCACTTGAAAATTGAAAGTAGGTTGTTATGCCGGCCTTCCATTGCCCTAAAGCACCAACTGAGGATTGAACACCGAATTTTCATATTTGCAGTTTGACTCTTACCCACTTATTCATTATCATTATTGCTATGCAATTCTTCAAGAAATTACTAACTTTGCGAGTAGGATTTATTTTAGTCCTTGTGAAGCCCAAAATATCTGATGTAATATGCATAGGTTACTATATAACTACCAAGTTACATACATAGTGATTGTGTGTGCCTAATTAAATCTGTTATGAGTACTGCCTTCCACTTGGTAGTACATTACCTTTTTTTTTTCTATGCCATCAAAGCTTCAATGTGAAATGATCTCTCTCTCTCTTTTCCAAACTATTGTTGGGTTAGTCATAGTCATTAGTTTGAACGCTGCAGTGGTATGCTAGGCATGGTTCTATTGAAAGTGGTATGCCCTTGCCTTCCTTCATCTTTTAAAATTACTACCCCTCAGGTTATAAGAGAACTTACAATTTAACTTGGAAACTGAAACACAATGAAACTTGATAATATATTTCAAATTTAAAGCTTGTAAACAAATCTTTTACTTGCTTGCAAGAAAGAAAAAGAAAGAATGTGAGTTTTGAGAATGAATATCTAGACAAATTTTTCTTTGTAGTCAAATGAAATAATTCCTCCATAGAAAAAAAAAACAAGAGAGAAGAAAAAAGAAATCACTAAATAATGTGTGCCGTCCATATTATGCTTTACAGAATTTAAAAGAAGCAAGTGAATGTGATTTAATTAATTATTCATTCACATTGCTTTATGAAATAGTTAATGGTAATTATGAAAAACAGTATTGTAACTATTATAAATAGTGTTGACAGAGAGAAAACAAACCGCATGTTCCTAAAATTACATTGTCCATTTGTATTATATTTGCAGATTATTATAAAATGTGTGCAAATGTTTATTCTGATATATATTTTACATAATAATTTTGTATTTTATTTACACTGACATCACGATGATGTATTTTATATCTTCGATGTAACCCATGTATTTTTCCATGATTAATTTGAATAAATTCTGAAGAAACTGAAACCAAATGGTGCATTATTCCCTTTCTGAAGTCTCAGATTAAAATAGCCATTTATTGTGACAATACGTTTAGCTCTTGATTTGTTTCTGCAATGTTGATGGAATCAGTTGAGAATATTAATTTTTAAATATGTTCCAGTAGTTTACTCACACCACAATTGCCAAGTCTTTCTGTTTCTTGTGAGACATTCTTGAGGTAGAGACAGAAACATCTACATCCATTTGAGTATTATACACTCTCCTCCACACATTTATATTACCTCACCCCTAACTGCTGTTCACATTGCCATAAATTAGCAATTAGTTCTGAATTGCCACACAGTTTGAATATACAAGCTTCAGCAAGACAGTAAAAAGTTAAAAATTAGAAAGCATAGTAAAAAACCTATTCTTTGCTCAGTGTCGTGTTGTTGATTTTGTTTGTTATTCATCTGAAATTCTGAGGAAAATATCATTTATAACAAAATCAATAAAGTTGGGGACAAGTCTTGCCTTGTTGATGTCTGATGATTATGAATTTTGGTAAGTGTGACTCAATTGTTTCATTTGTTCATCTTTGTGATATATATATATAAAAGCGCTGGCAGGTCGACAGACACACAAACGAACACAAACATGCACACAAAATTCAAGCTTTCGCAACAAACTGTTGCCTCATCAGGAAAGATGAGGCAACAGTTTGTTGCGAAAGCTTGAATTTTGTGTGTTCGTTTGTGTGTCTGTCGACCTGCCGACCTGCCAGCACTTTCATTTGGTAAGTCACATCATCTTTGTTTTTAGATATATTTTTCCTACGTGGATTTTATATATATATATATATATATATATATATATATATATATAGAAAAGAACATGGGTTCAGTTCTCTGCTTGTCTGTATAAGTATCAAATGGAAATTATGTATATGGCCCTATAGATACTTTTAATGAAGAGAGAGGTATCAGCAACCACTATGTTACTGTAACATCATTTGTAACTGAAGGCAAGAGGGGTGGGGCGAGAGAGAGAGCGAGAGAGAGAGAGAGAGAGAGAGAGAGAGAGAGAGAGAGAGAGAGAGTGACCTAAATAGCTGTGAGGGCTAGTTTTGCCAGGATACAGACCCTGACGTACTGGCACATTAGTGAGCATGTGGTGCTTGCGAAAGAACTACTATTGGGTGGTACCAGGAACATACTGCTCAACTCACTGAAACATTTGTCAAACAATGGAAAATCCAGGATGGAATGTAACAATACTATGAAAAGGGTAGTTGCTACTCACCATATTGTGGAGCTGCTGAGTAGCAGACAGGCACAACAAAAAGACTGTCGGAAAGTGCGTTTTCAGCCAACAAGGCCTTTGTCGAAGATAGACAACATACACACACATACTCACACAAACACAACTCACACATACATGCCTACTGTCTCTGGCAGCTGAAGCCAGATTGTGACCAGCAGCGCATGATGGGAGAAGCAACTGGGTGGTGGGGGTTAAGGAGGAAGCAGGTGGGGGAAGGGGGGGGGGAGGGGTTAGCAGGTTAGCACTGCATGTGGGAGTGAGCAGGGCAAGATGGAGAGAGGGTAGGGCAGCTAGGTGCAGTCATGACATTAAACGGAGGATTGGGAAGAGGAGGCGGAGTTAGTGGAAAAGGAGAGAAGTAAAAAGACTGGGTGCAGTGGTGGAATAGAGGGCTGTGTAGTGCTGGAATGGGAACAGGGGAGGGGCTAGATGGGTAAGGAGAATGACCAATGAAGGTTGAGGCCAGGAGGGTTACAAGAATGAAGGATATGTTGCATGGAGATTTCCTGCCTATGCAATTCAGTAAAGGGGGTTTGTTGGGTAGGATCCAAATGGCACATGCTGTGAAGCAGCCATTGAAATGAAGAATGTCGTGTTGGGTGGCATGTTCAGCAGCAGGGTGGTCCATATGTTTCTTGGCCACAGTTTGTTGGTGGCCATTCATGGAAGTGTTAATTCATTTGGTACTTCACGGCCCCCTAGGACTGCACAAAAAGTGTCACAGTTTCTGTATAGCTGTCTCCATTCTGATAAATACATGGGGGAGTTGGAAAATAAGTTTCCCCTGTCGACTGTGGTCAGAGTTGTATGTGAAAGGAAAAAAAAAAAAAAAAAAAAAGAATGAGACATTAAAGATAAGACATATCTTTATTTTTCTACATAATTTCGAAGTACATTGAGACATTTGTCATACTGCTTTATAAACTTCAAAAAGCCTTCCACGAAAAAATCAGGGCATTGCATACGGAAGAAGCGTTGAGTGGCTTGTTTGACGTCAGCATTGCTGCCAAAAGCACCTTCTGCTGAGAGTCTTCTTCAAAGCAGGAAACAGATGGAAGTCACTTGGTGCGAGATACGGACTGTAAGGTAGATGGTGTAGGTGCTCCCAACCAAGAGTTGCAATATGGTTTTGCATCGCCGTTGCCGTGTGTGGTCTCACATTATCATCCAACAGCAGAACGCCAGATCTGAGAAGGCCTGGCCGCTTTTTCCAAATCACCTCTTTCAATTTTGACAGAGTGGCACAGTACTGCGTAGCATTGATGGTTGCATCCTCCAGAAAGTCCAGCAGCAAAACTCCATTGGCATCCCAGAAAACGGTGATTTGCACTTTACCTGCAGATGGAGTGCTTTTGAACTTCTTTCGGACAGGTGATGATGGATATTTGGATGCAGCCTTAGATTCGGGTGTATAATGGTGAACCCACGTTTCATCCCCCATCACAATCCGAAACAGAACATGGTAATGCACAAGCTGTTCCAGGCTGAACGCCATACGTTGTTCCATGTGTGTTGGGGTCAGTTGGCGGGGCACCCATCATGCTGACACCTTCCTGTATCGAAGAATGTTGTGGATGATCTTGTGAGCTTGCTCATGTCCGATTCCAAGTTCTGTCGCTATTCCATTGATGGTGATACGCCGGTTCGTTTTAATCATGTCATCCACCTTCCTGACGTGTCTGTCCGAGTCTCGGTATGTCCTGCACTTGCTGACGTCCATCACTGAATTGCTGGCAGCATCTCAAGACCATATGCCTCGACATCACACCTGACCCATACACCTCAACAAGGTGGTTATGAATGTCTGTATCTGAAACTCAACATGCCCATTCATAGCGGATAATAGCTCTCACTTCTGCCTTTGACTACGACTCCAAAACGCACCTTCTCTCCATAGCTCCGGGAAAAGACCGAGCGGCAGGCACTGTGACAGCGCCATCTGCTTGATCATGGTCGACCTCTACCCAGTGGTGTATAGGTGTCTTGCACATGTGCGTTCACCTGCCATGTCGTCTTTTGCCCATATCACACAACTCTGCCCACAGTCGACAGGGGAAACTTATTTTCCAACTCCCCCTCATATTTTCAGTGTTAACATAGGTTGTACAATAGTAAACTGCTCCATGGCTAGACATGCAATGAAGAAATGTGGAAATTCAGACTGAAGCAACAGTTGGATTGCATAAGAAGGGAGAATAAGGTTTAATGTCCTGTCGACCTGGGGCCATTAGAGACGGAGCATACACCCGGAATGTTTCAAGGACAGGGAAGAAAATTGAGTGTGCTGTGTCAAAGGGACCACCCCATCATTTGCCTGGAGCAATTTAGGGAAACCACAGAAAGCCTAAATTTGGATGGCTGAATGCAGGTTTGAACCGTCATCCTCTCGAATGCGATTTCAGTGTGTTAACTACTGCACCACGTCGCTAAGTCACTTACACACACACACACACACACACACACACACACACACACACACACACACACACACACACTAATGTGGTGAATAAATCAAAAAAATATACTACATTATTCCTTTTTGAAGAACCCTTTACAATGGCAGACATAGGTAAGGGAAGAAATTATATTTCCAAAAATAATGAGCTTGGATTCAGAAAGCATCATGCGCATAAAACTCATCAAGCACTTTTCACAAACATCTCACAAATTATAGATGCAAATTAACAGGAAGGTTCCACACTCCTGAATTTTCAAAAGTTTTTGCTACTGTGTGTTATTGTCAACTGATAACAAAGGTTTGACCATAGAGAGTAGCTTTGTGAATGTTGTAGCAGACAACTGAGCCAGGGTGTGTTATTACTTTATTTTAATTAACTGAAATGAAATGAAAATAATTTAAGGAAATTTATTATCCATGAAAAGCCATACTGGGCACAAGAAGCACATGCCTGTGTGAATTAAAATAGTGAAGAACAATATTTAATGAATAATGACAAATCATACAGAACAGTTACAATATTATTTACAACTTTTCCCTGCGCTAAAGTGAGACATTCTGAGATCTGTTACCAGAATAGAAAATATACTGGATAAATAGATTTCAGAGGCTGTGCTTGAGGACACATACATCTCTATTTTCTGATGCATGCGCTATGGGGAACTCTGTGTCAACATAAGTACATTACATATAACATACGTTTACATTACCAGGCATACAAATGGTAGACACCGAGTGATGAGTGGTAACTGTGGCTTATCACAGGTGGCAATGGCAATTCTCTTGTGCGAGTTCCTTCCTCTGGCATTCAGAAATGTACGGCCCCTTTCTATACAATCTCTGCCTCCGTTATTGCATCTGGGAAGCACTTTCCAGACTGGAGAATGTGTACAGTCATGTATCTGTAGGAATACCTGAGGGTGTGAGTAATTCAAATATTCATTTCTTTGGTAGCTTTGGTTGGCTGGAGACATGTTATTTGGCAGCAGTTTTTCAGCATAAGTAAAAGCCGCCTCCGTGTTGTCGTGAACTGAGAGAGAAAGTCGTTTTGTCTCTCTAGTGTGCCAGGAATTCTTATTTTTCTGGGAGCAAAACACACAGCACAAAACAAACAATCTTTACTATCACTGTGTCTCCACAAAATATAATCCAAGTGCACCGTGTTCTTTACACAGATTCCCAGCTAATCTGAGAAAAGTACTACAGTTATTTTAGTGTTGGAATGAGTTGCTTGACTGTAGTATTAATCATTGATGAGTATCACTTGCAGTCATCTTCTTCAGTCATTCTATCATGGGTGTTCTTTCATAACACCCATAGAACTAGATGAGGCAAGAAGTGTATTATTGTTAGTCACTATTGATTTAGCAGTCCCCACATCTTACATGCGTTTTGAAGTTTGTCATTTTTGAGCCTAGATGGATTTTTCATCCCTGTCTTTCCTGGGTGATAAAATCCTTTACATAGCTATGTGACACTGTTCACATCCCTGGTGTTGACCTAAATAAATATATATATCAGTGCATTTTCTTCCTCAATCTCACTGATCATTTTATAACATTTGTATGATGTAGCATTGCTTGTGTATTCCAATTTGTACAAGTTTCGCTTTTGTGGAAGAGGATATGATTTTATTCCATTGTCTAGAACATGCTTCACTTTCATCAAAAAGTTGGTTCTCATGTTCTTGCAACATTGAATAGGTGTATCATCACTGGCTGAATATGGAAAATCCTTAGGACTGCCATTGCTGTAATGACCGCACTTTGGCAACAATTCTTTTAGGTGGCCATGTGTTTATGTGTGTTGAGTGGTCACAGATTTGCTTCCTACTTCTACTGTAATCTGCCTCTCTGAATGTTTGAGCCTTGTTCTCTAGATTGTGGCATTGGGTTTCTCTGTCTACTGCACATGTGTTGTTACTTAGACTATCCCTGTTACTGGTATCATTAAATCATTCTGTTGGTTCTCTGTTTCCTGCAAATGTATGTTGGTGTGCAGGACCTTTTCATGGTTACTTGAGAACTTCCTGATTGTTGGTGACACTCTGAACATCATGTTCCTTGCGGGTTTCCTGTTTAAGCATTCTGACACTGCTGCAGTGTCCACCTATATTTAGCATACCAGCCATATCATCCTCATTTGTTCAGTGTCAGCCTGAGTTTCTCCCAATATGGCTATAATTTGCAGCAGTCCGCCATAGGAAAAATTGGTGGGCTATGATTTGCGTGTAATTATTGCACCTCCTACAAGCTATGTGCATTAAACCTAGTTCCTGTATTATCATCCGTGCATCTCCAATTCCCAAAGAACTGTTGCTTACTATCTTTTTTTTACTGCTTTTGTAATTCAGAGCTCAAACATAAACTGCTGTCTTTTATCCACCTCAACATGGATCACACTTGAACACTACTTACACAATGATAAATGGTTATCACCTGCCAGTGGTCTTCACACATCATCCAAGAACAAATCCATCAACATTAAAAAGGCCTTATTAAGTAAATGGTTGTCATAGAGCCATATAGACAAAACAATACCAAATATCAGACACAATAAATAATGTCAATAAAATTCTTCTGGACTGTTGACAACATTGTCAATGTATAAAATTGTCTGACGTTTTGGCCACTATTGCAAGTGGCCTTCCTCAGAGCTTTGTGCTGAGCAGATTGCTGAATAAGAGACTCTAAATCTAGTGGAGGAAGCTGTATACGCAATTTGATAGTGTATATGAGGCTAGGAAGGAGGGGTGTTAGGCATTCTTTGTTGGTCTTTATATTATTCCTTGTCATTGGTGGCTAAAGATGTGCTTGATTGGTGTTTACATTATTTCTTGCACTTAGCGGAAACAGGCAGACTAGAGATGGGTGGTAGCTGTGATGTAGTGCTGTTTACTTGTTGCCATGTGCAAGCTGCAGTGTGTCTACGCTCTGTATACGTATGACCACCACATGCAAAGCATATCACACATGTGGGCGGGAGAGCTCCTATCCTCAAGTACCCCATCAACAGCTTCTTCCACTACTGTATAAGACCTAAAGTCTCTCTCATACAGCAGTCAGCTCAGCACAAAGCTCTGAGGGAGGCCACTCGCAATATTGGCCAAAATGTTAGATAATTCTATATATTGACAATTCTGTCAGTAACAGAGAAGAATTTTACTGACAGTGACAACGGCCATGGAAGCCTACACACCCTACAATAAATAAAATCCATTGATTGATAATCATTGATAATGGATGTAAATAACTTTAAGTAGTTACAAAAGTACTTGAAACAAAACACTTTTAGATACAGGGAATGCGTCAGAAACTAGTGTCATCAAGCACCCCATAAAATATTTGCGAGAGACAACTTTAGATTCAGAGTAAGTAGCAGAAATGAATGAGAGAGAAGAAGAATCTTTGCAAACGCACAATATAGGATTTGTTTGTCATTGTCAACACTGTTAAATACATTCGTGACGTTGCTACACAGTGCAAGCACACGTATTTAAAAATCGTAAAACAACATAATCTGTAAGTGCACGTGTTCGTTAACCCATCACTAGTCACAAACACATTACACCACAACTGCAGACTACTGTTTGCACTTTGCAGGAGCGCCATTGCAGTCCAATGATTGTACTAGGAAGCAAAGAGTATACCCTCTTTACACAATTATGAAGTCTGCTATAAAATCTTATGTGACCTATTCTTAAACCATCATAGATAAATGTGAGGATTACTATCAAATTACATACACAAGGGTTATACATTGTTATACATAAAATCTTACATGACTTATTTTTAAAACATCATGAATAAACGTGAGAATTATATGTCGAATTACACACACAAGTGTTAAACATTGTTATACATAACTTTAGGTTTTCTTTTTCAGCCACTCTTCCTGTTAAATTTGTACAGGATATATATTATTACATCATAGGTTTATTGTATTAACACTACATAACCAAACTGACAGAGACACTGAGATGTCACGCAGTACACTATATAACCAAACTGACAGACAGTGAGATCCCACCCTCTCTCCATCTCCACACCCTCGGCCTCCTTTCCCAACATAACTTCCACCATCTCCCCTCCCGAATGATGAGCTTCACCCTGACATCTACGCTTCCTACCAACTCTAACCCTATCTTCCTCCTGCCTCCTCCTCAGGGCTCCCCCTCCTCCCCCTCCCTCCTCCTTGAACGGCTTTCCCCTTCTACTCCCCCTCCCTCTCTCGTGCTCCCCTTCGGTGTCTCTGCACTCCCTCCTGCCTTGTCTTCCCTCTTCCTCTCCTCCCCCACCTGTCTCCTGCCTCTTGGTGCACCCGCTAATACCCCCTACTCTTTTCATCCCGCTCCCTCCCCTGCTGCACCTTGCTCTTCCCTCCTTTTCCATCCTCTCAGGCCTCTCCCTCAGCAGGTCCCACCTGGCAGTTTTATTCTTCATCATGTGTGCTCCAAGTGGGTTTAAAGTGTGTTGTTATGGAGTGTTTTTAATACTGTGGCCAACTTTTAACCTGTGCGTGTGACTTCAGTGTCTTTTTTGTGTTCTCCGAATCACCAGCTGTGTTTTTTAACTTTGTCGACTTTTTTAATTGTCCCCCATGAACGTCTCCATGTCAGTGTATTTTTACCTCCCTTACTCTTTTTTATCGCCTTATATGTAACATTTTATTCTTGTATTAGTTGCCATATCACTTGGCTGAAGAGCGGCGGATTGTGCCGCTGACAGCCCTCCCCTGCCCATACATGGCAGGGGAATGAAATCACACACACACACACACACACACACACACACACACACACACACACACACACACAAAAGAGAGAGACAGTGAGAAGTCACTCAGTACCTCATGTGCTACCGAATCAGTAGCATGCTCCCATGGAACCACCTTCGCTCAAATCCAACACAGCTGGCATAACATTTTGTCAGCTTTACATACGTTTTCAGTACATAAACTGATCATCGACATAGCAAACGAAAGTAATGTGAAAATACAATATAGTATGTCTTCTCCATGTCAGTCATATAAAATGTGCTACCGGCATAGACGAGTAAAGCAATAAATGGTAAAAAAGTGTACAATATCGTTTTGACGGGAGTTCGTCATTTTATAAAATTTGTACTACACTGCCTTAACATTCGTCGTTGTATAAAATTCATAACAGACTGAATTAATACGTTAATCTGAGCCTAAATCTGAGCTACTATTAGCGTGTGCATCATAAGATCGAGTAAAAATTATCTAAGAATCATTTTTTTATAAAGTTAGTTTGGTCATTTAGAAGATTATCAGGATCATTTTTGGAATGCTTGTATATTTCCATGTCTTCAAGGACGCTCGTAACTCTTCCTTTAGGTACAGCGTGTAATATTGTCAATGTCACGAATGTATTTAACAGTGTTGATGACGACATACAAATGTGTCAGCTTACATTACTGCTTAAAGCCATAAAATGTAAGTAACATGGCTACATAGTTAAAACATTTGGGACAATCCAAATGAAGTGGTCCAATAAAAATTAAGTTTGTTGTTTGCCCATTTTTAAATATTTTAATTTTTTTATATGTGATTACCCTATAATTGAGAAGTTCAAAACAGTTTTTTTTAAAAAATTTACCTTTCACCTTTACTCAATGGCTGCCATTTTCATTTGTAAGTGCGTGACAATGTTTCAGTTTTAGAGATGTTAGCAAAAATATGAATATCTCTGCACTGGGTTAAGTTACAACATTGCAATTGACATGATTGTGTTTAGAAAAGTGTCCTCTACAAAGTTGTCTATTACACAAAATACCATAAATTCAAAAATAACCAGCCAAAATGATCTTCAAAGTTTGGTATCCAAATTTTCAAAAATCCAATTTTTAGGCCCAAAAATAACAAACAAGGAGTGATTTATGAGAGTCTATTTTTCTCTATAGTTAGATACCATACACTACTAGCCTCATGTAGAGCAAGAACACTTACAAATGTTTCCTTAACTTTTTATGAATTTTTGAAATTTTAAAATTGTCATTTTTTGCAAAGTTTGGGGTTAGTTATCTCTGGTAGGACTGAATATAAAAATATGATTTTTGCACAGTTTGTACACCTATATGATAGCAATGTACTGTAAAAATTTCAACATTGATATCTGACTGTGAACAAAGATATGAAGTTTTGAAAATGAGGAGATAATTCACATTACTGTACAACTGATATGGCTGTTGCCTATTCACATGTGATATTGGCGGGATATAATCAATTATTATTGAAGTAAGGTATTGAATTATATACAAAAAGTGGAAACATCACTGAAATTAACATTTATATTATTTTGACATACTTAAAATAAATATTTTCAATTAACATCCTTCGAGATGCGACTGTTCCTAAACCTTGTGGTGAATGTTAAGAACACTTATTTCTTCAGACAGCTTCTGTGATATAGAATAAGACCTCCCAGTTGCTGTGGTAAGTTCAAGCACTGAAAGTTTCCTTAAAATATTTTTCATTGGTATCCAAACTTTGTCACTAGTAGATTTCTTGAATAATGTTCTTGGGCCAGCAGGGTGGTAAAAATGCACAAAAACATCATTCTTTTCCAAACTTATTCTTTCATCCTCTGCAAGCCACCACTGTCCATCATACACACATGCCACTAAGTCATTGAACATGAAAGACAGAGATGTAATTTTACTGACACAATGATCCTCATAAATTTTGGTTTCCGATGTTACATAGCATCAAACTAAGTTTTCTGCAATGCCAAGGAATTTGTGGAAATGCCTTGTTCCTTTTACTGCTATACAATTTTCAAATCTGGTTTGAAGTGTTGTTTTCATATGCAGAACCACTACTTCTTTCTTGATCAGAAAATAGGTAATGCCTTTAATATTATCCCTGCAAAAGACATACATGTCCTGTCATTGTGAGAATTTGGTCTGTGGTTGATCCTCACTTACTTCATGTTTTGTTGTACCTCCTACTCCATCACATGCATTTTTACCATGGCAAGGTGCAAAAAAGTGCCATTCAGCCTCCAACCCAAAGTCTACTTTGTGGTTGCACAGACTGGAAAAATTCTTTTTATTCTTATACTGACTACCACTTCCATCTGAAAAGTATATCAGCCGCTCAACCTTGGGAAAATTTTCTTTTATGTAATTTATTACATACTTTAGAAACACAGGTACAGCCAAAGTGTTGTGCTCCAAGTAGTCATTTAGAATGCAAACTGAACTGCAAACTTCATCTTTCTTTAAAGTGTAGAATAAATGGATGCACTGTTGCCTGGTCATTGACCCAGTGATACTCTTGTATTGCATCCTGCAACGCAAATGTAAAATTTTCTGCAAAATCAGCTAGCACTATGCATTCAGTTTCATGAAGTTGTACTTTTTTGACCTTCAAAAACTTACTTTGGATTTTAGAAACATAGTGGTGACTTTTGAGTTTTTGTAAGTTATCAATTAAAGATTCCAGGTACTCTTCCTGAGATTTAACCACTGTTATCATTTCTGCCCTGTCAGTTGTGACCCACTGTGTGAAGGTAATACTGTCTGGTATTTTCTCGTCATATTCATGAAACAATTCAATAATGGTTTCCATACCAGGGCATTTATTACACAAACTCATCATGCAGTCATAACTGTTAGTGTCACAGACCATTAAATCTATTAACTCTTTGTAATTAAGATCACTGAGTTTTGCATCCACAATCATCATTTTGACATTTTGATGATATAAACAAACACATATGGAGTGTGTCCCTGAGGATCCAGCCAAAATACACCACTTAAGGTGGAGGTCACAAAATTTTGACCTTCCAATTTTAAATTCAGGATGAGAAATTTTGAAAGCTACATAAAGTTCATTTAAATTTGACAGCACTAGTCATTTCTGCTTTGTTACTTTAACTCCATTTATAACTACTGTTTTGCTATCTTTGCAACCTGGGCACATTCTACTGTTTTCATCATCTTCAAAAAACTGCTGGATCTTTTAAATTGTTTCTTCACTTATACCTACTCCTTTCTTCTTTCCTAAAACTGGAAGAATGCCTTGCTCTTTCACTAATTTTTGGGTTAGTTTAACCAAACGATGAGAAACGTTGAATTCATGAACTACTTTTTCTCTTGACCGTGAGTCAGGAAGTAAACTTAAAATTTTAACTTTTTCGTCTTTACATGTCACTGAACATTTAATTTTTAATTTCTCTATTAAGCTCAAATATTCAGGGTCAGATGATGCTGGTGACAGGTTTTCTTCTTTTTTAGAAATAATGTTGGTATCTGTGTTATTACAGCATGATTCCAAGCCTTTTTTAATTTTGTTTGAAATTTGTTGTACCTAATTTTCAATAGCTACTTTTCTTTTTCTGCTACTTAATTTTATTATTTTCAAAGCAGGAAATACGTCTAACTTAGAACAAACAAAATCCAATATGCTTACAGCTTCCTCATTAGGAATATAAATGTCATTAACAAGGTTACATGATACTGGTTCTGGGTTCACAACAAATATTTTTGAGTAACAATTTGGGCACAGGGAATTTCCAGGAATCACTTCGGAAGCTGTTTCACTCTCACATATCAAGGACAAATGTTCAAGTTTTATTTCCCTCAAACCTTTAGTAATAGGCTTTTTATTAACTTTAAGTGGATCACAGCACTTTCTTCCAAAAATGTGGTTGTACTTCAGAATATACACTCCTGGAAATGGAAAAAAGAACACATTGACACCGGTGTGTCAGACCCACCATACTTGCTCCGGACACTGCGAGAGGGCTGTACAAGCAATGATCACACGCACGGCACAGCGGACACACCAGGAACCGCGGTGTTGGCCGTCGAATGGCGCTAGCTGCGCAGTATTTGTGCACCGCCGCCGTCAGTGTCAGCCAGTTTGCCGTGGCATACGGAGCTCCATCGCAGTCTTTAACACTGGTAGCATGCCGCGACAGCGTGGACGTGAACCGTATGTGCAGTTGACGGACTTTGAGCGAGGGCGTATAGTGGGCATGCGGGAGGCCGGGTGGACGTACCGCCGAATTGCTCAACACGTGGGGCGTGAGGTCTCCACAGTACATCGATGTTGTCGCCAGTGGTCGGCGGAAGGTGCACGTGCCCGTCGACCTGGGACCGGATCGCAGCGACGCACGGATGCACGCCAAGACCGTAGGATCCTACGCAGTGCCGTAGGGGACCGCACCGCCACTTCCCAGCAAATTAGGGACACTGTTGCTCCTGGGGTATCGGCGAGGACCATTCGCAACCGTCTCCATGAAGCTGGGCTACGGTCCCGCACACCGTTAGGCCGTCTTCCGCTCACGCCCCAACATCGTGCAGCCCGCCTCCAGTGGTGTCGCGACAGGCGTGAATGGAGGGACGAATGGAGACGTGTCGTCTTCAGCGATGAGAGTCGCTTCTGCCTTGATGCCAATGATGGTCGTATGCGTGTTTGGCGCCGTGCAGGTGAGCGCCACAATCAGGACTGCATACGACCGAGGCACACAGGGCCAACACCCGGCATCATGGTGTGGGGAGCGATCTCCTACACTGGCCGTACACCACTGGTGATCGTCGAGGGGACACTGAATAGTGCACGGTACATCCAAACCGTCATCGAACCCATCGTTCTACCATTGCTAGACCGGCAAGGGAACTTGCTGTTCCAACAGGACAATGCACGTCCGCATGTATCCCATGCCACCCAACGTGCTCTAGAAGGTGTAAGTCAACTACCCTGGCCAGCAAGATCTCCGGATCTGTCCCCCATTGAGCATGTTTGGGACTGGATGAAGCGTCGTCTCACGCGGTCTGCACGTCCAGCACGAACGCTGGTCCAACTGAGGCGCCAGGTGGAAATGGCATGGCAAGCCGTTCCACAGGACTACATCCAGCATCTCTACGATCGTCTCCATGGGAGAATAGCAGCCTGCATTGCTGCGAAAGGTGGATATACACTGTACTAGTGCCGACATTGTGCATGCTCTGTTGCCTGTGTCTATTTGCCTGTGGTTCTGTCAGTGTGATCATGTGATGTGTCTGACCCCAGGAATGTGTCAATAAAGTTTCCCCTTCCTGGGACAATGAATTCACGGTGTTCTTATTTCAATTTCCAGGAGTGTATTTCTTCTCATGAAACTCACACACTGATATTACAGAAGAATTTACTCAAAATTTAAACGAAGTTTGTCTAACTTCATCAAAGTCATTGACAGTTTTCAAGTTTTTTGAAACTGAACCGTAAACTGTTTTGTGACACACTTCACTTGCTATCAGTCCAACAGAGCACTGTTTATCCATGTTATTGCATTGCAGTCAATCTCTAACAATTAGTTACAAGTTACACACAGAACAAAGCACATAACACATTCTACACTCTTGATGAAGTATGTACATCCACTCTAACAGATGTTTCAGAACAGAACACAGCAATTATGTACTACTTTATTGACAATAAAGCTAAACATAAATGGGCATTTTTATTATCATAGAACAAAAGCGAAATCTCCTGTTGTTTAATATTGCATTATTAAAAATAAATAAAATAAATAAAAATTGGGTGATAGTGTTAACTAAATATATGTCACAATTAGATTTTATTACGGTGAAACAATAAACCATTTAAATAGGCAACAGCCATAAGATCAGTTGTAGGGTAATGTGAATTATTTCCTCATTTTCAAAAATTGATATCTTTGTTCCCAGTAAGATATTAATGTTGAAATTTTTACAGTACATTGCTATCATATAGGTGTACAAACTGTGCAAAAATCATATTTTTATGTTCAGTCCCACCTAAGATAACTAACCCCAAACTTAACAAAAAATGAAAATCTTCAAATTTCAAATATTCATAAAAAGTTAAGAAAACATTTGTAAGTGTTCTTGCTTTACATGAGGCTAGTAGTGTATGATATCTAACTACAGGAAAAATAGACTCTCATAAATCACTCCTTGTTTGTAATTTTTGGGCCTAAAAATTGGATTTTTGAAAATTTGGATACCAAACTTTGCAGGTCATTTTGACTGGTTATTTTTGAATTTAGGGTATTTTGTGTAATAGTCAGTGTTGTAGAGGACACTTTTCTAAAAACAATCTTGTCAATTGCAATGTTGTGACCTAGCCCGGTGCAGAGATATTCAAATTGTCGCTAATGTCTCCAGTCTGAAAAATCGTCGCGCACCTACAAATAAAAATGGCTGCCATCCAGTAAAGGTGCAAGATAAATTATTTTAAAAAACTGTTTTGGGCATGTCAATTATAGGGCAATCACATATAAAAAAGTTAAAATATTTAAAAGTGGTCAAGCAAGATACATGATGAATCTGTAAAATAATTTTTTAAGCATTCTGTACTTTTCAGCAGCACTTGATAATAGTGTGAGGCCAAAATTGCAGTAGTGTAATAAAAACTTATAACAGTCACTGGCATAAAGATGATGTCCTTAGAAAAAAATTTTATGACTCTGAATCCCAGCTACAACAAGTTTATTCACTTTATGTTTGATTGCTCCCCACAGAAAAAAAAATCAAGAGGGGTCAAATCAGGAGACCGGTCTGGCCACTTCACTTCAGCATGTCATCCTATCCAACAATCCAGGAACTTTCCATTTAACAGCTCTGTAGCCACATGGGAAGAGTCAGCAGGACAGCCGTCATGTTGGAACCACATGCACTGATGCGTAGTTAGTGGTACCTCTTCCAGCAAAATGGGCAGAACGTTTCGCAGTTATTGCCATTTTGTACACCCAGAATGACGTACGGCCCCACAATGATGTTTCCGATGATGCCGCACCACATGTAAACACTCCACGGTTGCTGATGCTGTACCTGTCGAAGCCAATGAGGGTTCTCTATTGACCAGTAATGCATATTATGCAAATTCACATTACCGTGGTTGGTGAAAGTTGCTTCATCAGTACAAAGCACCCATTGAAAAAACATCGAATCATCTTGCAGGCGCTGCAGAGCAAACCAGCAAAATTCCTGGCGCCATTCAAAAGCCACACTGGAGAGTGCCTGATGTAATGAGAGATGAAATTGGTGAAATCTATGCCAGTGTAATATGCGGAGAACACTTCTCTGACTTATACCACATTCCGAGGCTATACGTCACGACGAAACAATAGGGTTGTAATGCACCAATGCTAGAATGCCCTCTTCATGTACCTTGCCAGTTGCAGTTTTCTGCCTTGTCCTCAGTATAGTGTTCCATGATCCCAATTCAAGTAGTTTCTTGCAAATACATGCAAGAAGCTGGCGCCTAGGATGCTCACGATCAGGATACAGCTCTCCGTATCACTTTATTGTTCTAACAGCATTTCTTCTGCTTTCACCATACGCTAGAAGCATATCTAACTTTTCTTCATTGGTGTACATGTCTGCTCCAAGAAACTGTGACAGAAATGCGATGTCTCATTACCCCAGCAGCACATTTATAGCCTTCTCTCCAGCTAACTTGTGCGTCACCTTGCAGTGTTATCGAGAAGCAGGAAAACAATGCCTTCCCTGTTAAGTTCCTCAGTGGTCAACAGGAAAGGTCGCATTGGTCAATGCCACTTCAAATGACGAACATGATATGAAAACATATCTGTGTCTCAAAAACTATTCACCTAAATATTATGGTATGTACATATTTGAAACCACCTTTTTAAGCCCATCATGTTACACTGAAATTTAACATAGGGTTCCATATAAAAAAGCCAAAGATGGCCTCATATCTCTGTAATAAAAAGTAGGACAAACATGAAATGTGGTGTATTCAAGTAGCCCCTGTCCCTGCAATTCACTTTCCAAATGGCATCTTTGTATCTATTACGGTTGGGGAGATAAAAGGGATATTATGACTTAGCTGCCTCACCCTGTATAACACCATGCAAGATAATAGAGTGAAAGTAAGTAAAGTAGACATGTCTTCATGTTTCAGAGTCAGGGACAGTGATATATTTTTCCCACGTGGAATACAAAGATGATGTGACTTACCGAACGAAAGCGCTGGCAGGTCGATAGACACACAAACAGACACAAACACACACACAAAATTCAAGCTTTCGCAACAAACTGTTGCCTCATCAGGAAAGAGGGAAGGAGAGGGAAAGATGAAAGGATGTGGGTTTTAAGGGGGAGGGTAAGGAGTCATTCCAATCCCGGGAGCGGAAAGACTTACCTTAGGGGGAAAAAAGGACGGGTATACACTCGCGCACACACACACACACACACACACACACACACACACACACACACACGCACATATCCATCCACAGATATACAGACACAAGCAGACATACCCGTCCTTTTTTCCCCCTAAGGTAAGTCTTTCCGCTCCCGGGATTGGAATGACTCCTTACCCTCTCCCTTAAAACCCACATCCTTTCGTCTTTCCCTCTCCTTCCCTCTTTCCTGATGAGGCACCAGTTTGTTGCGAAAGCTTGAATTTTGTGTGTATGTTTGTGTTTGTTTGTGTGTCTATCGACGTGCCAGCGCTTTCGTTTGGTAAGTCACATCATCTTTGTTTTTAGATATATTTTTCCCACGTGGAATGTTTCCCTCTCTCTCTCTCTCTCTCTCTCTCTCTCTATATATATATATATATATATATATATATATATATATATATTGTATTTTCTGCAGGTACCCTTTTCCTGAAACAAAACTGCATGTGTGAAAGCAAATTATGGGTACTGAGATGTGCCACTACTCTCCTATACATTGCTTTCTCAAAAACTTCTGAAAACAATTGTAACAAAAAATTGTATAGCAGTTGTCTTCATTATCTCTTTCTTCGTCCTTTTTATAAAGTGGTTTCACTAATGAGCATTTCAATTTATCAGGAGATTTTCCACATCTGAAAGACTAATTACACAGGTGACTAAGTACAGAACTAGTATATGGTACAATGATTTCCGTAACCCTGCTGGAAATTTCATCATACCCAAGTATGTGTTTACACTTTAATGATGTAACAATTGATTCAGTTTCATCTTTGCTTGTTTCCTGTAACTGCGTGTGATGCAGTCATCTCAGAAAACCAGATTTTAAGAGTTCTTCATATTTATTTGTGTTATTTTATTATTTTTAATGGCTATTGACAATAAGTGATCATAAAATATCTTGCACAACTCTGGTGGATCACTAACAGTTTCATTCTCACACAAGAGAGATGTAATATGTTAAGCACTCACATCCTACCCTAATACAGCATTCACAGTTGTTCACCTAGCTTTAATTTTATTATGAAAGCTTTCTCTTCTCTTCATGTAATTAATTGTTTTAAATTGTCTGATGATGTTTCTCTGCACTTTGCGGTACTGATACTATCTGTAGTGAAATTTTTTTCTTATGCTTTGACTGTGCTCCACATTTTGATACAGCTCTCATTTCCCCATAGATGATATTCTAATGCTTTTAAACAATAGAAAATATGGGGTAGAATGTAGCAATATTATGAAAAGGATAGGTGCTACTGACCGTATAGTGGAGATGCTGAGTCGCACATAGGCACAACAAAAAGATTGTCAGAAAGTGAGCTTTTGGCCAACAAGGCCTTCATTGGAAATAGACAACATACACACACACACTTATACAAACATAATTCACACATACATGGCTGCAGTCTCTGGCTGCTGAGGTTACAGATTGAGTCTGGCCTCAGCAGCCAAAGACTTTGGTCATGTATGTGTGAGTTGCATTTGTGTGTGTGTGTGTGTGTGTGTGTGTGTGTGTGTGTGTGTGTTGTCTATTTCCAACGAAGGCCTTGTTGGCTGAAAGCTCACTTTCTAATGCTATTAGTTACCCAAATCATCTGCTTATTAGTATTCTATATTTAGTATGAAGGCTTTCACGACCGGATGACATATCTTCTGGTAAACCTTCTGGGATGTAAGGTCGTGGTCCATGAAACTCTTCAGCTCCTAACGTTTCGTCCAGAGCTGTGCTTGACATCTTCAGAGGGGTGTTTCTCCTCCGGTGAGTCTTGCCGACTGACGGGTCGGACTTTTTTTTTTTTTACTTTATTGTTATTTTAAAACCTGTACAACAGGCAGGCTGTCAGCAGCATTCTACGCTGCTCTTCAGCCATAGAATACACAATGAGAAAAAACAGGAAGAATACACATAAGTTACAGAACGGTGGGCAATAAAACAGTAGACACATAAGGACAAACACGGAGCCGTTCACACTCGACGATAAACCACACGGCAAACTGTTGATACGACGCACAAACACTGACAATGGTGATGGCACAGGTGAACAATGAAGTGCGAGGGTGAACACTGAACACTAAACACGACGGCATACACGAGACACTAATGGCGATGATCTCCGGCGCGCAAAAGTCCACGTAGCGTGTGCGAGTCCTGGGACCTGCCAAGAAAGGAGGAGGGGGGTGGGAGAGGGAGAGGGGAGAGCAGAGATGCCATGAGCAGAGGAGATAGGAGGAAAGGAGGAAGGGGGAGGGGAAGCTCGTGGGAAGAGGGATGGAGGAAGAGGGATGGGGGGGAAAAAGGGGAGAGAAGGGAGGGAGGGTGCCTAAAGGAAAGGACACAGGAAGTGGGGTGGGGAGGATCAAAGTTGATAGGAGGGGTAGATGGAGGGGAGGAGGACATCATCAGGGAGGGGGAGCTGGCGGAAGCCACCTTGGGAGAGTGTAAGGAGGGTGGAGAGATGGAGACCGGGTGGGACATGGGAATACAGGCGCGGCAGCGGGCGGGGGTGGGAGAGGATGGGTGAGACAAGCGGATGAGGAGGATCGAGTTTGCAGGAGGTGTACAGGATCTGTATCCTTTCAAGGAAAAGGAGGAGGTGGGGGAAGGGGATGAGATCATACAGGATCCGCGTGGGGGAGGGGAGACGGATGCGATAGGCAAGGCGGAGAGCATGGCGTTCAAGGATTTGGAGGGATTTATAAAAGGTAGGGGGGGGGGGGGCAGAGATCCAGACCGGATGGGCGTAAAAAAGGATAGGGTGGATGAGGGATTTATAGGTGTGGAGGATGGTGGAGGGGTCCAGACCCCACGTACGGCCGGAAAGGAGCTTGAGGAGACGGAGTCGGGAGTGTGCCTTGGCTTGGATTGTCCGGTGATGGGGAGTCCAGGAGAGGTGACGGTCGAGGGTGACGCCAAGGTACTTAAGGGTGGGAGTGAGGGTGATAGGACGGCCATAGATGGAGAGATAGAAATCAAGGAGGCGGAAGGAAGGGGTGGTTTTGCCTACAATGATCGCCTGACGGGTCGGACGTCTGAGAGCGACTTATATATCGTAGAAAGTGGGCGTGACCAGAGTTACACGTGATATGCAGAGATAATCTTTGTCAGAGATAAAACTTAACTATCAATCGTAATCTTGTCACGGATTAAAACTGTCTAGCAATTCTGTAGTGCTACTGTCCAAACATCACTAAGTTTCATGGTCTCTTCTTTCCGATTAAAATCATCCCTATGTTTATATATTTCAATTGCTTCTCTACAAAGCCGTGGGTAATAGTTCATTGTCGTAGATAAAATTTTTGTTTCGGAAAACCTCACTTGATGATTTCTTGACTGAAAAGCGTGTTCTGCTACAGCCGATTTATCTGTTTTTCCTAATCGGCAAAGACTTCTGTGTTGTTTTAACCGTGTATTTACGCTTCTTTTTGCTGTTCCAATATAAACTTTTCCATTGTACACGGAATTTTATGTATGCCACTGGCTGATAGAGGAGCGCGTTTATCTTTTACAGACCGGAGAACATGACAAATTTTCTTCGTTGGTCTAAAAACAGGTCTAATATCATGTTTACTTAAAATCTTTCCAATCTGATCCGTTACTTTCTTTATGAAAGGGAGAGAGACTGTATTCTTCCATCATTTTTCGGGCTTGTCCTTAGGCTTTTTGTTGTTTGGGTGCAGAATTCTGCTTACTTCTTTCTTTGAGTAGCCATTTTTCTCAAAAGCGTGCTTCAGATGTTTTAATTCGACGTCTAGATACTCCGGCGTGCAAATCTGTCTGGCTCTGTCAACGAGACTTTTAATCACACCTCTCTTTTGTTGTGGATGGTGGTTAGAGTTTTTATGTAAGTATCTGTCTGTGTGCGTTATTTTTCTAAAAATCTGTTGTTTCAATCTTCCATCTGTCTGTCTCATAACTAAAACATCCAAAAACGGTGTTTTGTTATCATTTTCTCTCTCCATGGTGAACTGGATTCTTGGATTTATATTATTAAGGTAATCAAGAAATTTATCTAAGGCTTCTCTATCATGTGGCCAGACCACAAATGTGTCGTCTACATACCGATACCAGCGAGATGGTTTCTTATCTGCTTTTTCCAAGGCTGACTGTTCGAATTTCTCCATGTAGAAATTAGCTACTGCAGGACTCAATGGGTTACCCATTGCTACGCCATTAAGTTGCTCATAAAATTCATTATTCCACTGGAACTGATTGGAAGTAAGACAATGTCTGAAAAGAGCAGTGAGATCTTCTGGAAAAATATCTGTTATAAAATCCATAACTTCATTAACTGGAATCATGGTAAATAAAGACACTACATCAAAACTTACTAAAATATCTTCAGGAGTCAGAATTAAACCTTCAATTTTCTCTATAAAATGACGTGAGTCCTTTATATATGAGTCAGTTTTTCCAGTATATGGATGCAAACGAGTTGCTAGATATCTTGCTATTGAAATATATAAACATAGGGATAATTTTAATCGGAAAGAAGAGACCATGAAACTTAGTGATATTTGGACAGTAGCACTACAGAATTGCTAGACAGTTTTTATCCGTGACGAGATTACGATCGATAGTTAAGTTTTATCTCTGACAAAGATTATCTCTGCATATCACGTGTAACTCTGGTCACGCCCACTTTCTACGATATATAAGTCGCTCTCAGACGTCCGACCCGTCAGTCGGCAAGACTCACCGGAGGAGAAACACCCCTCTGAAGAAGTCCAGCACAGCTCTGGACGAAACTTTAGGAGCTGAAATGTTTCATGGACCACGACCTTACATCCCAGAAGGTTTACCAGAAGATATTCTATATTTGCCTGCACTTTTTAACTGGGAAAGTGCTATTAAAGAACTTTATAAAAGTTTGAAGAAAATTGTTATGTTCATCATTCAAGTGGTCTGTATTGTAGACTACCTACCAAGTTAGCCTTCCAAAATTGGCTTTAAATGTCTGCATGGTGTCATGTGAACTCATATTTTTAAATCTTTTGTTCACTACTTTGGGATCTGACTATGCCTTTATTCATTTCAGTATTACTACCTGTGCATCTTGGGCTGACAGGCAGTAACCAAGATTTCTCACACATCAACTAGAGAAGAGTTTATGAAGATATTTTCTGTGGTCATGTTGCTGTTTCCCTGAACAGCGGTTGGAAAGTATAATGTCTGTACCAAATCGTAAGATTCAAGTAAATCCTTTAACATTCTTTTCTCTGGGGACTCAACCAGAAACCATGTACAGCAATCCCCACACAAGATCAGTCTCACATCCACCCCTGGTAGCTGAGTGGTCAGCACGACAGAATGTCAATCCCAAGGGCCTGGGTTCGATTTCCACCTAGGTCGGAGATTTTCTCCACTCAGGGTCTGGATGTTGTGTTGTCCTAATCATCATCATCTCATCTCATCTCATCTCATCTCATCTCATCTCATCTCATCTCATCTCATTCCCATTGACGCATCAAATTGAAAGACTTGCAACTGGCGAACGGTCTACTTGATGGGAGGCCCTAGTCACAAGACATTTTTTTTATCAGTCTCACGCCATTCTTAAGAACCAAGTCTAGCATTCTGTGAAGCCTGGAGAGAAAAAACTGTAGTCTGAACTGGCGAATATGCAAAGGCCTATAATAAAGTGAGTTTTTTTTAACTACTTATTGCATGACATAAAACTGCCTAACTGCTGTAATGTAATTAACTGTCAGAGATAAAGTTTATCTCATGCGAAAAGTACGATGCCCACAGTAAAGAGTTAAGGTAATTTCATTATGTTGCCAGAAAATGTGTTTAATTTATTTAATTATGAATATTTTCTTTTATGATAAATAATGGATTCGTTTAAGATGTTAAATGCTGTATATTTATA
The DNA here is from genome assembly GCF_023898315.1 of Schistocerca nitens. Classification (NCBI taxonomy): domain Eukaryota; kingdom Metazoa; phylum Arthropoda; class Insecta; order Orthoptera; family Acrididae; genus Schistocerca; species Schistocerca nitens. The sequence goes on along the minus strand of NC_064617.1, from coordinate 701,376,019 downwards.
TGTATCTTTGGAGTTTATTAAGGTCAGTAGACCAAAGAATCTAGAATGCAGGAATGTCTGCAACTTTCGGGCACATGTTGGCTTGCCCGCCACTTCTTTGTCTGTATTGGAGGGAGATGGATGTGTTTATGTGACAAGTGCAGTATAATGGATGTAGAGTATCAATGTTCATAGTGAAAATGGTGTAGTTACTACCAAAAAGTACGAATAAATATAATTTTAGCTGAAAGTATTTCAGATCCGGTGGTGTTTATTTCAAACAAGAAGAAAACCCAGGCCATGCTTGTTGGAATGATTATTTTGCAGACAAAACTTCGAGAGCCCCTTAGACAAATGAGATCTGCAGTGTGTAATCTTTCAGCAGCTACTAAAAAATAAGGCTTGCTGAAATTGTGCTGGAACTAGTTGTATTACTCTCATTCAAAAACACGTGGTGAAAGTGGTCCTACCACAATATACTGCGTAAGATTCCACAGTTTTTCAGTTATCTAAGAAATGAGATAGGTAACAACCAGTACACTGCCTGCAACAACAATGTTGGAAGCTGTACCTTAAAAACCAATATGCAGTTGCCTTTCATATATCCATGGTGGAGTTCAACACTGTTTACATTTACTAACTGGCAGTTCAAAATGCATATGAGGAGCTTACAGACAAGCATTTAATGTACAGTGGAGCAGATGTATTGCCTAGAAAGTTGAGCATATGCACTGAGAAAAATTGTCCTGCAGGCATAAAGCTAATTGCAAGAAGTTTATTGCCATGCTTAAAAACATATGAGAAACTGGATTATTAAAGCCACAAAGAATAGGCTGCTTGCTCTGTAGTAATTGGGAAGTTGCTTTTGGATTGGGTGGTAAAAGATTTAACGATTAGGCAGCCTTCAACTCAATTCAAAAAATACAATGTGGAGAGTATTGATGGAGAAGCAAAGGGTTCAAATGCCTTTAAATCCAAAATTCAAAAAACAAAGAGGCTGTGACTTACCAAACGAGAAAGTGCTGGTAGATAGACACAATAAAAAAACACACAAACACGCACACAAATTTCAAGCTTTCACAACCCAAGGTTGCTTCATCAGGAAAGAGGGAAGGAGAGGGAAAGATGAAAGGATGTGGGTTTTAAGGGAGAGGGTAAGGAGTCATTGCAATCCCGGGATTGTGCTCAGCTTTAACCAACACTTTTTCGACTTTTTTCACACCAGAACTCCAGTTGCTTTCTAGTTCACCTTTATTTTTATTTTCACTTTAGCCTAAAAAATTAACGTCCCTAAGGTAAGTCTTTCTGCTCCCGGGATTGGAATGACTCCTTACCCTCTCCCTTAAAACCCACATCCTTTCGTGTTTCCCTCTCCTTCCCTCTTTTCTGATGAAGCAACCTTGGGTTGCGAAAACTTGAAATTTGTAAGTGTGTTTGTGTGTTTTTTTATTGTGTCTATCTACCAGCCCTTTCTCATTTGGTAAGTTACAGCATCTTTGTTTTATATAGTGATAGGTGGCTGTCTTTCTGAGTAATAGCAGTCGAGTTTAACTCATTACTATTTTATGTAAGCTATTTGTGTTAATAAGTCAAAGAAAACTAAACATTCTTTTTTGACCATTAGTTTCCTTTCTAAAATTATTCAATTTAGGACCTTCTTACATTCACACAATTTTAACCCTAAAGGAGTGGTACACTTTTTATAAGTATTCAAAAATTCACAAGAATTCACAAATGATATGAGAAAGAAAGGGTAAACAATGAACAATAGAAATACTCTCCATCATCCACTATACAGTATTTCTGTAGATTTATACAAATGTCAGGTGAATATAATTACAGGAAATGTCCAAAAAGAAGGTAGTTGAATTGTTTGTGCAAGCCATCAGTTTGTAAAAGCACATTTATTGAGACTTTTGTACAAATTGATTGTTAAATGAATTTATTACTGAGACTGAAAAATATTTAAAATGTTCAAACTTCTTAAATATTTGTGCACTATGTACAGAAAAAACAACATATATACACACTTTTTAGTTTACAGTTGCATGTGCAGTTATGTAGGTAGTTTGCTACATTATAAGTTAACATATCCTCAATTGTTCAACACCTCTCAGTTCTTGAAGAACAAAATTGTCTTCTTGTTAGGAAAATATGTTGTGTTTTTAACATTCATCACCATATATCTTCATCTTCTATTATCCTTCATATGCTCATGGCCGTTGTATTGTGCAGTTGAATACATGTGCAAATGATTCTGAATAATACAAAGAACAAACAGCAGCATTATTCTCATATGTCATCTCAGCAACTTTGAACTCTGGATTTATTGATACCTGAAACAAAGAAGTAATTTTGATTTTGACATTTTCACTAATCATAAAAGTTCATATATTGAAAAAAAACTCAACGTTTTTATTTATGCTGTGTGCTATTAAACTAATAGTTGATGACATAATTTAAAATGAATGATCAACAACAATAAAGTATGAACATAAGAATGTTAGAGTTCACCTTAGTAATAATATTTTTCACACACTTAGCTTCTTTCATAGCTGTAGGTAACCCCAGCTTAACATCCAACATTTGACTTTTTGATCATAATTTTACCATAATACGCATTGCTATCCTGGCTACACACAGACAAACATAGAAATTTCTATGCACCCTGTCTCCTTTACCTTTTTATCTGTATACAGTTACTTATATCTCTTCTCCATCTTCACTCTCTAGCCTGAACAACAAAGCAGAAACACTCATTCTCATTACTTGGACACTTTCTCTAAGTCTTTTTCAGTAGCAGAAAGCAGCCTCTGGAATGATCTCCCTCATTACACAGAAAACCAAATGACATTTCCAACTTCAAAATGCAGGTAACAATATACCCACTAACTGTCCAATCACATTAATGTGACCACCTGTCTGAAGCCTGAATAACCACCTATAGCAGTATGGACCAATGCAAGGTGTGCAGGAAAAGAGTCAACGAGGTTCTGGATGGTACCAACAGGGATGTGGAGTCATGTCAATCCAGTGCCACAGTCGGGTGTGCCATGTTTCTCAGTTGAGGATCCATGGCATGAACTGCCTGATTGAGGTGGTTCCACGGATTATTGATTGGGTTTAAATGCAGCAAGTTTGGTGGCCAGGGTAGTATGACAAACTCATTCTGATGCTCTTCAAACCATGCACTTACACTGTAAGCTGTGTCTTGTTGGTAGATGCCAGAATGCTGAGGAAAAACGAACTGCATGTATGGATGGACGTGGTCCCCAAGGACAGATGCATACATCTGTTGGTCCTTTGTGCCTCCCAGAATGATGAGATCACCCATGGAATGCCATAAAAACGTTCCCCAGACTGTAATGCCTCCTTCTCCAGCCTGGAGTCTTCCAATGATTGTTGCAGGGTGTTAGTTTTCAGAGATTTCACACCACACACACCGCTGGAAATCTGTGCGATGGAGCATAAAATGCGATTCATCTGAAAAAGCCACCTGTCACCACTCCGCAGATGTCCCGTTGTGGTACTGGTAAGAAAATTTCAGCCTTTGTTGCTAAAGAATAGCAGTCAGCATAGGTGCATGAACCAGGTCGTGCTGTGGAGGCACATACGCAGCAACACTCTCTCAACAATCATTGAGGAGACACAATTGGCAGCCTCTTGGTTCATCTGGGTCATCAGTTGCTCAACGTTGCAAGTCTGTTCTCTCACACATCTCTCTGCCACTGTTTTTCACCCCCTCATTTATGGCTCGTGATCCACCACAGTTGCTTGCTGATGGTTTTAGATAGATTTTGCCATGCATATTATACTTTGACCACTGCATCTCATGAATAGTTTACAAAATTAGTGGTTTCAGAAAGGCTTTCACCCTTGGCCTGAAAGCCAATGATCATGCCCTTTTTTTTTGCTCCATTTCCACGTTACAGCAATGACCTGCACTGTTTTCCATTTCATCCCCCTCCTCCTAAATGCTTAATATATCATCCACAGCTAGTGCTGGCACCTGACATCTGTGAGTGGTTATTGCACTCTGATGCTGAACATAGGTGGTGGTCACATTAATGTGGCTGGACCACGTAAAACATCAATAATACCTGCCTTTGCTCTCTATGCATCTCTTACTCCATTAAAGCTAAGTAGCTATCTTTCATATCTTCTGATTGCACCTTTATCATTAGTAATAATTTAAAAAAAGTCTCTCCCATCAGATCTTCCTTATTTCCCAAAACTCGTAGATGCTGTAGTCTTCTTCCTCGGAACTCACTATATCATAAAATCTCTTCTTTGTACAGCCATAAATATGGGATGTTTGTAAAGTATCTAACCATTTCTGTCTTAACGTTTAAGTTTTGACTTTTTTGCAGCTAATTTAAAAGAATGTACACAGTAGAAGAAATAACAGTTGTTGCTGCTGACTGACTATGTGGAATGTTGTATAAGAAGGCATGGAATAATTTCATGCATAAATTTCAAAAACCACGTCCTACCGGAGATGCTACTAAGAACATGGTCAAAAAATTAAAGCAAACTGATTTTGTTACTAATGAACAGCATTTGGGAAGGCTAGTGGTAGCAAATGAAACAGTGGAATGATCTAGGAAGTGATTACTTCCAGCCCCTCAGCATCAACCAGAAGGCTAAATAGGGAACTTGGGATTGCACACACCTTTATGTGGAAAACTCTGACTCATTTAAAAAAGGTGCTTACCACATTCAAATTGTTCATGAACTTGGATATGAGGACTATGCCACCAGACAGGCTATCTACATCTACATCTGCATCTACATCCACATCTACATCCACATCGATACTCCACATGCCGTTGTGCAGTGCATGGTGGAGGGTGCTCGGTACCATTATTTGTCATTTCCCTTCCTGGTCCACTCACAAATAGAGCAAGGGAAAAATGAATGTCTATATGCCTCCATATGAGGCCTAATTTGTTGTATCCTACCTTCATGGTCCGTGCAATGTATATTGGCAGTGGTAGAATCGTTTGGCAATCAGCTTCAAATGCCAGTTCTCTAAATTTTATCAATAGTGTTTCTCAAAAAGAATGTTGCCTTCCCTCCATGGATTCCAATTTGAGTTCCTGTAGCATCTCTGTAACAGTTATATGTTGTTTGAACCTACCAGTAACAATCTAGCAGCCCGTCTCTGAATTGCTTTGACATATTCCTTCAATCTGACCTGCTATGGATCCCAAACACTCAGTACTCAAGAATAAGTCCCACAAGCATCCTATATGTGATTTCCTCTATAGCCACTCTTTCCTAGAATTTTCCCAATAAACTGAAGTCAACAATTTCCCTTCCCTACCACAGTTCTCACATTTTTGTTCATTTATGTATATACAGAACAACAGAAGTCTTATCACACTTCCCTGGTGCACTCCTGATGATGCTCTTGTCTCTGATGAACACTTGCCATTGAGGACAACATACTGGATTCTATCATTTAGGAAGTCTTTGGACCACTCACTTATCTATGAACTTTGCACTATGCTCTATGAATAATTGGATGCCGTTATAAATGCATATGTAACGCAGCACATTCAGTTCAGTGATGAGGCAACACTTCACACCGTGGGTGTGTGAACTGACATAACTATAGGATTTGGCAAAAGAACAGCCATATGCATCATAGGAATAGGAAATGCCAAAGGATAAGTGTGTGGAATATCACAAGATCAATAGTGTACAGACTGTTCATATTTGCTGAGATAATAGCATCAGGTCACACCTATCCTGACCTAATGGAATAATTTTTGGAGCCTCAGTTGATTCAGGATGACATTCTAGATACTATCATCTGACAAGAAGATGGACTACCTCCACATTTTTCTGTAACTGTCTAGGACTACAGGTGAATGCCACTTTCCCTGGGTGACAGATTGGCCGTACATCACGGAGACTTAGTGCTCCTAACTTGCCCAATTTGACCCAATTGGATTTTTCTTCTGGAAATTTACCAGCTCTGAAGAATATCAAGTGAAAATCACTAATTCCCAACAATTGGAAAGCCATATATTTGTAGCTGTGGAACAAATAAATATGTTAGTGAGCTCGTTTTGGGCTACACAGGAGTGTGCTTACATTTTTAGGGTCATCACAATGAAATGTACTGAATTTGTGTTAAGAAGTGTATGTTCATGTTTATAGTCTATAATAAAGTGTTTAACATGTTCCCTGTGGCTCTGCGCACTACGTGTCCCAATGCAATTTGTTAGTGTTTGCAGGTAAGAAAAACTGCTTTAAAATTGTATTAGTGCTAGTAGCCAAGAATAGTTGCTTTAACGTATGTTTGACAGTTATGAGATGATTGTTTATGCTCTATAATAGTTATGGTTGGCCACAAGATATAATGACATTTCATTGCATATTTAGCTAGAAATGGATCCAACTGCTTCTGGGCTGCCAGTAACAAGGAAGTGGAGATGTATTACACCAGCAGATGAGGAGAGTTATGCTACTATCTGAACTACTACCTAAATAAAAGTGACTCCAGTTATTATGATGTCTCTCCTGCATCTGACGATGAGCCAACTTACAATCCCCAAGATCCAAGATCCTCTCTGGATTTAAATGTAAGTGATAATGACTCCTGTTCTGATGAGGCTCATGATACCATGTGTAACTCTGATAATGGCAATGAAAATGATATCCCAATTTGGAAACCAACTGGACAAAATATAACAAGAGTAATTTTTAATTGGGATTCAGCGATTAATATATCCACAAATTTTGACACCCCTTCCAGTGTTTTCAAAACACTGGTAACACAAGTTATATTTAACAAAATGGTGTTGGAAACAAACAGATATACAGTACAGAAAGTGTACAACATGACAGGCAAAAAAAGATCCCAACTAGCCAGTTGGGTTGACACTTCTGAGGAAGAAATTGACAAGTATATTGCCATAATGCTAATTATGGGGTTAAATGAGGTCCCAGAAATTTCACTTTATTGTTTAAAGAATTCACTGTACAAAAATAAAGTTATAAAAGCCACTATGCCTCATGATCTATTTCTGGCATTATTATCTTGCTAGCATTTTATTGATAATGATGCCCCTAGAAACATAAATGACAAGTCTTACAAAGTACTGTTGTTAGCTGAACATCTGCAGAGTAACTTTCAAAATGCTCTGACCAATGGAAGAGATGTAGTAATTGATGAATATATGAATCATTAGAGAGGAAGATTGATTTTAGGCAGAACATCCCCAACAAGTCTCACGTGTAAAATGTAAAACTGTACGAAATTTATACACAGGAAATCTATGTGAGTATGGTGTAAAACTGTACAAAATTTGTACAGAGGAAGGCTACACTTTTGCCCTGCATATCTACCAAGGGAAAGATGATGAACTGCAATTTGCAGGTCATGGTGAGGCTATCACTACAAAATATGTGAGCCTTTTTTTGAAAAGGTTGCATTCTGTATGTTGACAATTTCTATACAAGCATTTATCTAGTGCATAAGTTTTTAGATAATAAATATGCTTCTCTGTGGAACAATTAATCTAAATAGAGCAGGCCTGCTCAAGGATATTGTGGAGAAGGAGCTTAAAAAGGGGGAAATATGTGGAGCAGAGAACAATAATGATCTCAAAATTTTTAACTGGGTGGACGACAGGAGGTTTAGAATGATTTCAGTGGTTCCTGAACATAATGATGGTTTAGATACCATCAGGGAAAGGAAAAGGCTATGCTGGAGTACAAAATAAAGAAAAGCATTGATCTGAGTGACCAGACATCCGCATTATTTACCATTGAGAAAGGGGTGAAATGGTGGAGAAAAGTAGTAATGGAACTTTTACTAGGGACTTCTATAGTAAATGCTGCGATTCTGCATTGTAAAAACAGCACTTTGAGGAGAAGAACTTGGATTTTCAAAAAGTCTGTTGCCTTGCATTTATGTGAACATGTGACCTGTGCCACTCATCCATCAAGGAAGAAAGCCCATACTGTGCGAAAAACTGAGACTCTAGCAAGAAAATTTCGGTGACACTTCACATTGGGCTACAAGAGGATTTTCGCTCAGAAAGCCAAAAAAGCAGAAGAAAACAAAATCAAGAAAGTTACAACCTTCTGCAATGACTGTCCAGATCAACCTAAAATGTGCATCAGTTGTTTCAATGAAAACAATGTAAGATAGCAGTGTTTAAACAGTGCAAAGGTTACATTGATAAGTATCTTTTGTGTTGTTTGTAGATGTTGTTTATGTGTTTTGCAAATAAATTAGGAGTAAAATTTCCTTCAAGAATAAAAAAAGAAAAAAACAAAACAAGATACAATAAAACCAAGAATGAATTTTTAAGATTGCAGTTGTTAAAGAGTGCAAAGTTCATGTGAAAACATCTTTATTTTTATTTTTTTATTTTTTATTGTTTCCTGTAAGATATGTATTTACCAAATAAAGCAGTATGGTGGAAATTTCCAATAAAAAAACATTGTTTCAGGGTCACTGCAGGTTCTAGCTGGCCACTACTGCAGCAGTTTATGCAGCAATATGTCCTGTTTGCTATAGACAGCCCAGCAAGCACTCATGTAGTGACGTCATACTGATGTATTATTACACTAGTGGTGTTTGGCGCACTGGTGACCTGAGCCATACTTCAGCATAGTTTTCATCAGATCACCAGTGGGCTAGTATGAAATACAGGTGAGATACTAAATCTTCCTCGATAGGGAATGTGTTACGTGGAAAACAGCTAATGACTTTATAAACACCCTCTACTTTTGTATTTTCTGTTGTCAGTGTTGTCATAATTATTATTAGCAGTAGTACCATCACTAGCAGCAGGAGTAGTAGTAGTAGTAGTAGTAGTAGTAGTAATAGTATCACTAGAATTATTGCTATTATTTTTTATTCAATATTGTTATTTCAGGTGTCATTATATACATCAGCTTCTTGTTTTAAAATTAATATGATGACTATAATTTTATTACCATGCAGCATATTAAAATTATCATTATACTTTAAGAAATTTTGATGTAGAAAATACTGTATATGTCAAACCTTGGTTCAGGGTAAGAGAGGTTCTCCGTCTATATATACATATATATTATAAAATGTTTCTTTTACAGTTCCTCCTAAACCAATGGACTGATTTCAACCAAACTTGGTATATATGCCACTTATTGACTGGAATGAAATACTGTGGTGGTACGAACCACCTCCCATTGGGGAGGGGTGAAAACAGGGTGACACAGGAGAGGGTCTGAGGGAGGAGGGAGGAGGAGGTGGACAGAGTGATGGGGAGATCTAAGTTGCGTGTGTAAAGCTAGTAAATAAAATAAAAATAATGTCAATGCCCTTGCTGTCAGTTTTAATAATAACATTCACAAGTTTTTCTCTACTCTGAAATTATTTTGAAGTAATTATTATTGAAATGTTTGTTACAGCTCTGGGTGACAGAAAAGAGATTCAAAAGGGAAAAAAACCATCATTAATTAATTTTATAATTGGCCTGGTAATATGTACAGATTACACAGGAGTAGCTCCTAACAGCTATTCCTATCTGTTACTCTATACCTTCATCTATACCATAACACTGAAGTTTCTTCCCTCAGATAGTGTCTGTGGTGTCTCAGCTGAAGTAATTATTGAAAATATGGCATGAACAGAATGGAATAATTTTGTGATTTTGTTTTCAATAAGGATATCATGGAAATATCAGGTGCTCATTTGAAATGTCTAATGTCACTTACTGATTGGTTTAAAAGAACCCAACAGCTTTCTGTGCTGAGAAAACCATAACAAAATTGCATGTGCAGACAATTTTTAGCTATAGAAACATGCTTTGCAGCTTGACTTAAGTGAGCTGGGGCTGTCTTATGTGAATTGTGATTTATTCGTCTCATATCATGCAAAAGCTAATCGTTTGATTAGAGTGCAGGAGACACATCAAAATATGGTTTATACAATTTCATTGATATAAATCTATGATTAATAAGATGACTGAAATGTTGATGTAACTTTTTGTAGAAAGATACATTCACACATTTACATAAAAAGACAATTGATATATTACATCCTGCTCAAGTATTCAGTTCATTATTCATGAATTCCTCAACTGAATAGTAGCATCACTGAAGTAGGATATCATGCAGATTTCTTTTCAGTGAATCTAGTTTCACACTCAGAATGTCCTTGGCTTTTAGTTTGTTGTAAATTTTCATTTCCTTACACTGCGGACTTTGAGCATATCATTTTAAATGACAAGCAGGCAGCATAAAATTTTATTTATTTCTTGTATTGTAAGTGTGATCAAAGCAGTTCTTCTGGTATAATTCTAAATTGATATTTAAAAAATTATATCATAGATATATAGGGAGACCACTGTTAATAATTTATGATTTTTAAATACTGGGCAACATGATTTTCTTGGATGTACAGTGCACATGTTTCTAACAATTCCTTTCTGTAATTTCAGTATGTGCATTAAGTTGCTTGAATTTCCCCAAAAAACAATACCATACTGTATAACTGACTAGAAGTAGCTATGGTATGCAATCTTTCTTGTGTCCACATCAGTGGCATTAGCTAATATTTGCATTGCAAGTGCAATGCTACATAGTTTGTTTAATAGATATTCAACATATTTATTCCACTTTAAATTCTTGTTTAGGTTTAATATTAAAAATTTCACAGAATCTGCTTCTCCCAGAATTTGATTTATGTGATTTATTTTAATTTACTGGGATGTTGACTGTTTTGTTCTGAACTGGACCACATGGGCTTCTGGGATGTTTAGGGTTAATCCACTGAAATGAAACCAAGTTTCTAAATGTTCTATTGTATTGATGATGTTGATAAGAATAGTTTCTGGCTCCTGTTCTTCAATTAATACAGTCATGTCATCTGCAAATGAGACCGATGGGGCACTGGTATTGGTTGATAGAGAGGTCATTAATGTAGAATGGAAACAAAATAGGTCCAAGGATAGAACCTTGAGGGGCACCTTGTGTCACTGTCTTCCATTTGGAAAAGTAATTTGCTGCATTTGAAGAGACAATCACTCTTTGTTTTCCATTGTACAGGTATGCAGTAAGCCACTGTAAAGCACTACCCCTAATTCCATACATGTCAAGTTTGTGGATAAGAAGTGCATGATTTGTTGAGTCAAAAGCTTTTGTGAGATCACAAGAGATCCCTGTGACTTTATTTTTATTGTCTAATGATGTGCTACTCGTACCCACAAACTTGTGTATTGCATCTGTAGTGCTTTTCCCGCATTGGAAGCCAAACTGAGTTTTCAAAATAATCTCTTATTTTTCAATAAAATTTTGAATCTGGATGGCAGTAGCTTTTTTGAACAGTTTTTACAGGACTGGGAGAAGAGATATGGGACAATAATTTCCCATATCCTCTATTAACCTTTTTTTGAACAGCATCTCTGGGAAACATCCATGTTCAAAAGACGGGTTTATTATTAAAGATAATGGGTGTCCTATTATTTTACACACAAATTTGAGAACTATTATGGGTATCCCACCCTAACCTGAAGAATTTTTGTTTTTCATTGTTAATATAATGTTTTCTACTTCTGTCACTGACACTGCTTTAAATTTTGTGAAGCATTCCAACATTTGATCAAGTCCGAAGGGACATACTTTGTTGTCATAATCTGCAACACTGATATCTGATTTTGCTACATTTATGAAGAATTCATTGAAGTATTCTGAAATTTGAGCTGTTTTCACAATAAGCTTATCTTCAAGCTTGACTTTACAAAGTTCATGACCAGACACATTAACACCTAATTCAGATTTCACAACTGACCACACTGCCTTTGATTTATTCTCATGTCTTAAAATTAAACTATTATTTGCCATTTGTTTTGCTGCCTTGACAACTTTCTTAAACGTAATTTTGTACTGTCTAACACATTCAACAAAATCAGTATTTTTATTATATCTTAGTTCATTATGTAAGTGCCTTTTCTTAGCACTTTATTAAAATAAGTTGTAGGTGAAAACATTTAATTGAAAACATTTAAAAAGCTACTTAAGAATGCTTCAAAATTTGCAATGCTTGAAATATTTTTGTCAAAGTGCCATTCTGTCTTATTCAGCTTGTCATGAAATGAAGTCATGTTTTCCTGATTAAAGTTTTGTTTTACATAGACCTTTTTACACAGAACTTCCTCACTTGATCTGGGCAACTCAGTTAATAGTGCTGAATGAACAGAATACCCAAATCTAAACAAAATTTATGTACATCTTCAGAAAAATAATTTGTTAAAATATTGTCAATGCACATAGCTGACTGAGCATTTTCCCTTGTTGATTCTGAAAAATTTAATTTGAAATTGTATTTTTTTTATTAAGTCAGTGAATTCTGATGCTTGATCATTTTCACTCAACACTTTGATATTGAAATGAGCAGAAATTACAATTTTCTTCTGTTTTCTTTACTAAGGTGTTCTAGAAAAAACTGAAATTTATGTAGGAAGTGCTCAGTTATCTCTTTCCCTGGGACTGTATAAATCGAGATTATATCAACACTTAGGTTCCTTAATTTCACACAGCACCCCTCAAAACTACACTCTTCATTTAAAAAGTTAAAGTCACTTTTTACATGGTAATCTAAATGTGAATGAATAAGTATGCATGAACCTCCAAGTGACTTACTTTTCCTACAAAAGCTGGCAGCTATCTTAAAGTTTTCAGTTTTACTTAAGATTTTTATTGTACCTTCACTAAGCCAGTGTTCATTTAAACAAATTACTTTAACATTTTTAAACTCAGACAAAAAATTTCAAGCTTATCTATTTTAGAGCTTTTATCACCAGAGTATTCAACATTTAATCCTTTTACTTTACAATGCATGATATATGTACACTCATTTCTATTTATAATTTTGCTATTAAAACCATCTAAATTTTCAATGAAGCAGCAACACTTCTGTACTTAATACATAGAATTTTGTTGTCAAGAGAAAGCCGTATGGTGTTTGCACATCTTGACATATGTTAATCAAAAAATTACCTTTCCTTTCTGTTTGCATCATGCATAGAAGTAACATCTGATCATAAGATTTTGGAATTCATCTCTTACATTTAAAGCATTTCTATTCTATTTATTTTTAAGGTGATTCCTGAAATCATACCTTGAATGTGTACATTCCAGGACTGAGTTCTGATATGTCCACCCACTGGCAATCAATATTATGCCTATAAATATCAGAACAGTTTACAGAAATTCCTTGATCTCCAAAATTGGCACAGGCGTAGAAGGGACGCACCCCAGGCATGCATTGGTTGTCCTCTAAACAGAATGATGCCTTATGGCCTTCTGCCACTTTCACTCCTTTTGAATCCAAAATATCAAAAGTTGCAAATACTTCCATACTGTGGTAATGCCTGAAAGAAAAGTGTTTATGCAGAGATTAGAATGGAACATTTTAATAAAGGCATGCAAATTAATGCAACACTGCATTAAGGCCACACTTTATGCCTATTCTACATTACAGCTGGTGTAGCAATAGCATGAAAACTTGATTTAGCTATTCAAATTGCATGCTGTTAACTTCCAGCAGTGTTGTAAAATTTATGTCTAAAAGAAATGAAGTGAATATTCTTTTACACCTTGTAGCAATATACCATAAAATTGGTTAAATGAATGTTTTAACTGTCTGCTCGCTGTTCTTTTGTATGTGAAGTGTTGTGTCATCAGGTTATAGGGGACTACATTTCTGTGGGTGACTGTATGTAACCAGTTTCTGTGTGTAGACTGTATAGTTTCTTGTGGTGTCCAAACAATGGCTCTTATTGTTTTATTCACAGCGAAAGTTGTGACATTAAATTGCAGGACAAAAGCAGCTTGACACCTAATCTTAGAAACCAAAGCTATAGCTCCCATCCTTACATTGAAATGACAGATGACAAGTAACACTAGTGGCACATAAATTATTGTTTTTTCTAAATATCAGTTAACAATGATTGTGAAAATTAAATAGGATATTGTGTTGAAAGAAGAAATTATTATTTCCCTAACTCTATGAAAATAAATCCTCCATCCTCATATCTAATATTTTTATATTTACACTTTGTATTTCACACGATCATTCAGTAGACTTCTTCTCTCAAGTATATGAACTTACATTTAGCAAAAACAAGATATGAGAAGTTAATAGATGACTTTGCATGACACGCAAAAGAAGTAAAAAGAAAAACAGACAAATTAACTAGCTGTATTCGGACCAAAAGGCTTCCAATACGCTCACTGGAAATCTTTTGGTATGAAACATCATGGTAGGAGACAATCACATTATGATTTGTGAGATTATTGAGATGGTAGACATGTTATACAAATGGGTACATAATATATTATAAGAATTTTTGCATATGGAAAAATGGATTCCGAGTGGGGGGCTATGTTTGTTGACCCAGACCAGTAATGTTCATGGATGCAGTAAAAAGGTTTCTGGCTCTTATTACTCACAGTTGTACTGCATGAAAAGGGAAAATGTAGTAAGCGATTAACTTTTTTCCTTTCAACATTTTTGAAGTGACAGGGCCAGTGTGTGTGTGTGTGTGTGTGGGGGGGGGGGCAGTGATAAAAAGTTTGAAATTATGTGTAAAGTTGGTTGCAAGTCACTAAGTACTCTCATTCTGAAAAATCAGATGATAATAGTCTGGCTATCTGGCTATTTGCATGTCTGGCCCTGTCACTTCAAAAATGTTGAAAGGAAAAAAGTTTATTACTTACTACATTTTCACTTTTAATGCAGTGCAACTGTCACATCAGACATGACTTCATAATTTATTATTTCCTTGCTACTAACTCTATTTGCAAAGTACTCTTGCATCAGGACAATGTACCTGCTTTCCTGTGGGCAAGTGCCCAATGTAATGGGAAATCTGTGTTTGCTGGACTTCAGAATAGATCCCCTACTCATCCTATTTTTGAGTTTAAGTCCCAAGTGAATTTAAAAAAAAATCATATAAAGGTTTGGAGGGAAATGATTTTGGGGGCTAAAGGGGTTATCTTTCCTGAAAATGACTGCAGAGCAGAGTTTCAAACAAATGTCCTTACTGAAAAGATTTAAAAAATTGAATCTTATTGGACAAAATGCTCTATACAGATTATGTTGAGATTATGTTTTGTTTTGCATTAAGCTTCTGTAGTTTTTTTTTTAATCCAAGTTATAAATCCATTTTCATACACGAGACAAGCATGGTTCAAAGAACTTTAATTTTTTTTGTGGTTTCTTGAAATAGTTTTGGGTGACATTAAAGATGGATCTCATAAAAATTATTGCTGATTCCATCCCTCTATTTGTCCAGACAAGTTGATCTACCATTTATAACTTAATACTGGCTGTATATTTATTAACCCATACATGTTATAAAAGTCTATGTATGTATGTACATATGTATGTTCCAACAGTCCTCGAAAACCACTGGATCAATTTCAACCAAAGTTGGTCCATGTATCACTTACCATTGGGAAAGAACTACTGTAAAACTAAAAGCATTTGTCTCTCAAAGGGGTGATCGTGGGGATCAAAATGTAGGGTAGATCATGACATGCAAATAGCCAGACTATTTTCATCTGGTTTTTGAAAATGAGTGTACTTAGTGTACCTAGTGACTTGCAACCAACTTTACACCTAATTTCAAACATTTTATCACTGTCCCCTTCCCCTCCCCCCCCTGGTCCTGCCACTTCAAAAATGCTGAAAGGAAAGAAGTTTATTGCTTACCACATTTTCACTTTTCATGCAGTACAACTGCCGTATCAGACATGACTTCATAATTTATTACTTCCTTGCTACTAACTCTGTTTGCAACAAATTTGTCAGAAAGTATTCACATGTACCATTGAATGTACTCTCAAAAATTTATAATAGTACAACACATATCCCGCGTCCGGCCATCCCGATTTAGGTTTTCCGTGATTTCCCTAAATCGCTCCTGGCAAATGCCGGGATGGTTCCTTTCAAAGGGCACGGCCGACTTCCTTCCCCATCCTTCCCTAATCCGATGAGACCGATGACCTCGCTGTCTGGTCTCCTTCCCCAAACCAACCAACAACACATAGTTCAGGAGATACATCAATAAACACTGAGATGTATGTAAAAATGTTACATCATGCATGATATTTTAATTTATTATTTCTTTACTGCTGACTCTATTCTCAACACATTTTACAGACAGTAGCCACATATACCACTGTACATACCTGTGACACTATATCATTGTACGATACATAATTCAGAAGGTATCACTACGTAAACAATAAGCTGTGAGAAAAAGAAACTGCTGGGTAAACTTGCTAGAGATACATGTGAAATATGGGTGCAAATATGTGTGAAATATATTAAATATGCATGAAATATATGTGAAATGTGCATATGCATGCAAAGCCAAGGGTAAGATACAGCTACTAAACCCCTGGATCGATTTCAACAAGACTTGGTACCCACATTACTTACTGGGAAGAAATACAGTGGTGGTAAGAACCAGCAACCCCCTATTGCAGTGGTCATGATAGCATGGGGAGAGAATGGGGGGGGGGGGGGGGCAGGAGATGGATAGACAGAGAGGAGAAAGGAAGAGATGGACAGAGACAGAGGGGGAAGAAGGAGATGGAGTGGAGTAGGTGGTGATGGACAGAGAGAGGGGAGGGGGAAATGAACAGAAAGGGAAGAGGATGAGATGGACAGAGATAGGAGAGAGGGAGACATGGTAATATGAGGGAAAGAAGAGGAGATGTACTGAGAAGAGGGGACGGGAGGAGATGGACAGTGGGAGAGAGAGGAGGAAATGGACAGATAAAGGGAAGAGGAGGAAATGTATGGAGGGAGGGCAGAAGAGGGACAGACAGAGAGAAGTGGAGGAGGAAGTGGACAGAGAGAGGTGGAGGAGGAAGTGGACAGAGAGAGGCGGAGAAGGAGATGGACGAGGAGAGGAGGGGGAGGAGGAGATTGATAGAGAGAGAGGGGGGGGGCAAGAGGAGATGGATAGAGAGATGAGAAAGGAGGAGATGGGCAGAGAAAGGAAAGAGGAGAAGATGGACAGTGAGAAGGGGAGGAGAAGATAGGGGGTTTGGAATAGAGGGACAGAGGGTGAAGGAGTAGATGAACAGAGGGGGCAGGAAGGTGGAGATGGACAGAGAGAGGGGGGATGGACAGATGGATGGAGAGAGAGTGGAGGAGCAAATAGACAGAGAGAGAGGAGGGAGGAGATGGGCAGAAAGTGAGGTGTGGTGTATGTGGACACAGAGAGAGAGCAGATTAGAGATGGACAGAGAGGGGGATGATGAGACAAACAAATAGAGGATTGGAACAAATACATACCCAGGGAATTCAGAGTACTCAGCTAGTAAGTAAAATAAAAAGGAAAGAAAAATATCTCTCCCTAAACAAGTCATCCACAGACTTTATTGTAAGGTACACATGACTGTGGGGTGATTGGTATGGTTGAAAATGAACATCCTTTGTATGCCACAATCGCATTGTAGACGCTTTTGTTGCTCCAAGATGACAAGTTTCGTCAAGGGTACATGTGTTGATAAAAATCCCATTAATAAAATTCACACAGTTGGTAAAATGCACACAAATGATAAAAAACACACAGCTAAAATCATTGTATAAACCATGCAATCTGGAGGCAAACATGATTCTTACAAGCTTGCCATACAGCACTATGCTCCAGCAGAGTGTTGACATAAAGGTGGCACCAGCTACGAAGTTATCTATGTCACTGCTGGATGGCATATATAGTACATGTTAAATGATCACATACAGTGATTACCAGCAACAATTGGTGGTGCACTAGAAAAAAATGTTTGATTTTTCAGTGTTCAATAGAACATTTAGGGATGCTACCTGGCAAAACATATAAAATTGCTATGGGCCTATGTAATTACATACTGTGACCTTCTTGACAGTGTGAAAACAACAGTAATAATCAAAAACTTAAAAAAAAACAATATCTTTGATTTACAAAGCAGTATGATGTACAAAGAAGAAAACTGCACTGGTGCGAGTGCAAATGCTAATCTGGCCATATCTAGATGGGTCCTGCAAAAGTGTCCCCACAGAAAAAAGGGGGGGGGGGGGGGGCGTGTGCAAAAGCCACAAGGTGCTGAACTTCATTCAAAAGTCGTCTGATCCAAAGGCAGATGCAAACCTTAGTGGGAGTGAGTTGTGTACTGCAGAATCAATTAAAATGGTACATACCAAATTAAAAGCATGAATGAGTCTTTGTAGAGCATAGTTCACACAGCATGGATTACAGACATCCTCTGCATGCTGTATGACATACTCACACAAGCACTATTATCAACTGTTCATACTTTTAATTTTATTTAGTCATCTACATTTTTTTTATGGTATATGTCATTTCAATTGATTCTGCAGTAGACACATCACACCCAGTAAGGTTTGCATATGCCTCTTGAGTAGATGACTTTTGAAGAAAGTTCAGCACCAAATGGCTTTTGGGTGTGTTGCCCCTTTTTTCTATGTGGGTACTTTGTGGGACCCATCTAGGTCTGGCCAGTTTAGGATTCATGCTTGCACCAGAGCGGTTTTCTTCTTTTCACATCATCTTGGTTTGTAAATTAAAGTTATTGATTTTTTAAGTTTTTGATTGTTACTGTTGTTTTCACACTATCAATAAGGGCACAGCATGTAATTACAACAGACTTTATATGGGCCTACACCCATAGTAATTTTGTATGTTTCACCAGGTGGCGTTCCTAATTGTTCAATACAGCACTTTGAAAAATCAAACTTTCTTCCGGTGCATCACTATTCATTGCTGGTAACCACAGTACATGATCATTTAGCATGTACTACACATGCCATCCAGCAACAAGATAGATAACTTTGTAGCAACTGCAACCTCATCTGCAGCTTGTGGTGTAGTAGCTAGCATTTCTGCCTCTGGATCGTGGGGACCCGGGTTTGATTCTCAGCTGGGTTGAGGATCTTGTCTGCCTAGGGACTGGGTGTTTGTGTTGTTCTCATCATTTCATCATCATCATCATCATCATCATTTGTGATAATTGCTAGATTGGACTGTGTAATAAATTGGGCTGAGTAAAACTTGGGACTTTGTACGGGTGCTGATGACCGAGCATTTGAGCACCCCACAAGCCAAACATTGTCATCATTAAGTGCCACCTCTATGTCAACACTGATGGCAGCATTGTGCTGTGTGGCAAGCTTGTAAGAATCATGGTGATTAATCAGGTTTCTACCAGTTATTCATGTCTTTCCTGCACAATATTTCAACTGTGTGACTTGCAGTCTTCTAGCACCTGAAGAAGACTACGAGTCATGCAGTTGAAATATCATGCAGGAAAGATGCAAATAACTGGCAGAAATCCAATTAATTAACATGACAATGTTTTGCCAGGAAAGTCTGAAGAATTATATTGTAAGAATCGTGTTTGCCTCCAGCCTGCATTGATGATACAAGGATTTTAGCTGGGGTTTTTATCATTTGTGTTCATTTTACCGACCGTGTGTATTTTATCAACTGGATTTTTATCAAGGCATGTATATGTGGAGAGTGCCTTTCATGCTTTGACTTCATGTAGTGTAACATGGCAGTTTTATAATGAGTTCCAGAAGGTGCACGGAATATTGTATATTTTTATATGTCCATCACATGAATTGTAGTCTCCCTCCACCCTCCATATTATCTTTGTTTCCCCTTAGATCAGATGATGGCAACAGAAGACTGTTGAAACTGGTCATTGTGCAGAGATAAAAGAGTGTACACTGTGATCGCAGCATATGAAGTGTGTTCATGTTCAACATATTTTATTGGTTATTAAGATCGGATTTTTCTTTAGGTTACATAATTCTGATTAATATTGGATTCTTGGTAGCAGGGAGTGCCCATCCATCTTTCTTTGGATATTATATTGTGGACAAGATATGAGAAGTGTCATGTTAATCTCTGTGTTCATATTGGTGGCATTTATAAATAAAGTATTATTACTGACTGATACGGGAAAACTCACAGATGTATCTCCCAGGTTTGAACCACTTAGCAAGGCAGCTACCAAAGTATGATGGCAACAAATTTCTTCTGGATCTACAGGAAATTACAAGTATGGGAACTAATATTAATTCATTCATAATAGGTAGCCTTACAAGGAAATAGAACTGGTAACGAGTACAATCAAGAAGAAACACATTTCATAATCAGAACACCAGAGAACAGGAGCATCAGGAGCAAAATAGAAAAATTGTGGAATAGTAAGTGCAACATTAAGTGGATTACAGAAATCAAGGAAGATATGGATGAGCTACAGATTACATTGGAAGACCTAAGAAACAAAACTGACAAAATCAGGAAACTCACAGACAAACGAACCAGACTGCAAACGAGAATCAACAAACAGACAACAGGAAGGGTGATTTCTGATGAAGAAAGAAGGATGAGATCCAAGAGAATGAAGAAGTACTGGGCTGACAGGAAACTGAAAAATTCCTGATTTAAAGTTGGTTAGAGTGGTCCAATGAAGGCCATAAAATGTAAATAAATAAATAGGTAGCCTTGCAATTATTTTTAAATAATTATCAATGGTTTTTATGAACTCAGAAAATATGCATTCATAAACACTATTAGTTACTACTCAAAACTTGGCAGAGAGGCCACATTATGTACCACTTACATCCCCAGTGTATTTCTTCCTGACACTTTATTCAATATTTTAAACACTGTTTCTTTTCCTTTTTTACTAGTGAAATATGCAATGAATCTTTCTTTTTGCCTTGTAAAGTTGCTTGTAAGTATGTCCAAGTGAATGGAAATGATATTTACTCCTTAAATTGGTACAACATTCAGACATCAGACTACTGATATACATGAGCACCATCTGAGTTTCTCCCTGGTATGAATACTAAAATAGTGTTGTTGTGGACTTCAGTCCAAACACTGGTTTGATGCATCTCTCTGCTGCATCTACATCAATACTCCACAATACACCTTACAGTGTGTGGCGGAGGGTCTATTCTGTTCAGGTCTCCTCCTCCCTATGTAACTATTGCAACCTCCATCCTCCTGAACCTGCTTACTGTTATCTCCCTTGGTCTCCCTGCAACAGTTCTCTCAAGGCCCAAAACCTTCTGACTTCTGTTGTCTTTTAGTCTGTACTATTTATCATCCATGTTCCCCTTGCAAGTTCCAAACAAATATTGTAATAAAAGAGTTCCTAAAACTTAAATTTATATAAGGTGATGAAACACCTCTCTTTCTGAGGAAAGCTTTTCTTGCTATTGCCAGTCTGCATTTTCTGTCCTCTTTCCTTTGGCCGTTGTAACTTATTTTGCTCTCTAAATAGCAAAACTCATCTACTACTCATACTGTCAGTATCTCATTTCCGAATCTAATTCCCTCAGCATCTCCTGATTTAAGTTCATTACATTCCATTACATTTCTTTTACTTTCTTTTGATATTTGTACTATAGCATACTTTCCAGATACTGTCCAGTCTATTAAATTGTTCTTCTGAGTCCTCTTACTGCTTGACAGAATTATGGGACAATATTATCGGCTAACCTAAAAGTTTCTCCTCATTGAACTTTAATCCCATTTCCCTATTTTTTGGTTTCCTGTATTGCTTGGTCAATGTAGAGATTGAACAACACTGGGGATTGACTGCAATCCTGTCTCATTCTTATCTCAGCTATTGCCTCTTGTCTGTTCTTTGACTCTTATAATTGCAGTCTGGTTCCTGTACAGGTCAAAGATATATTTTTGCTCCTTGTGTTTTATGCTTTCTACCTTTATAATGTCAAATATTATATTCCAATCTACATTTTCAGAAGCATCCTTTAAATCTACAATTGCTATAAATGTAGTTTTTTTTATTGTTTTGTTTCAAACTATCTTCTAGTGTCAGTATTGCCTATTGGTATGTTTCTACATTTCTAAGGAATGAAATGTGATCTTCCCCAAGGTTAGCTCCTATCAGTCTTTCCATTCTTATGCTCATAATGTGTGTTAATGTTTTGCAATCATGGCATTTTAAACACACAGTTTGATAATGTTCACATCTGTCAGCGCCTGCCTATTGTGGGACTGAGATTATTACATTCTTCTTGAAACCTGAAGGTATTTCATCTGTCACAAATTTTGCATACTGGGTGATACAGTTTAATCATAGTAAGTTGTCTCAGGAATCACATTGTTTCTGCATATACATGACAACACTATAAAACTGTCCTGCCAGCACAAACATCACTATGCTAGCTGATGGTGATTATTTGACCTGTAAGCTGGGGGGGAAAGACCCCAAAACAGGAAAAGATTGACATGCCGGTCAGTCTACACGGGAGCAGAGAGCCCAAACACTGTGTAGAGAATAGCAAGGAAGGAAGCACGAAACACAACCAGTATGAATGACCAAAACAGCTAGCACCTGGAACCAAGAGCAGTAACACCTGGCTTGGTTCCGCTTTTATGAGACACCATGCACACTATCTGTGATAGCTTTTGACATTGTTCTGCCATGAACCTGCACCAGCCCATATGCTGCATCCACATGTATACCCACTGGCAGAGATACTAAATTCCTTCCACCCTGAAAAGGCCATATAGGGCTAAAAAAAGGCCTGGTTTCTGTCATGATCTCAATTGCAAAACAGGTGAGGGCAAGCGATTTCCTAGCAGTGAGTCTATTCCTGAAAAGGCAATGATAACTCAGCTGCTTCTGCCAGAGTAGCAACAGATTGTGGAAGCTGGCATATTGGCTGGTCTACCTTCATCATCCATGGTGAGTGGGGAAAGGAGGGTGCAGGTTCCAAGTCTATGGGCTCAGCAGCAGGAGCTGCAGGAGTAATTGCCACTGGGCCCTATTTCCAAGTAAAAGTAATACAGCAGAGGACATAGCAGGGGCAGCAGCGGATGTGGATTGCTACTGGGAAAATGCTCAACAAACCCAATATCCAGTTTGTGTGGAGACAGTAGTGTCATGGATCCAAGGAGTCATATGTGCAACTGATCTGAATGATGGGTCAGGTGGTTCGAACCTACATCCACCACAAACAAACGCCAACCTTTGTACCTCACTACTACACGTGGCAGCCACCTCTGTTAGTGGCCAAAAGACTGGGTCTGAATGGCAGCCTCACAAGGGAAACAGGGCAGGTCACAGTAGTCTGGGGCATGTGACTCAGGTTATAAAAAATCCAGGAGGCCCATGGCTGGTCCCCATGCAAACATTCCACTGGACTGCATCCATTAACTGGCATCAACCAGTATGTGTTTAGATTAGATTAGATTTACTTTCATTCAAATTGATCCATAATGAGGAGGTCCTCCAGGATGTAGAACATGTCAGAAAAACAACAATACATGACAAATATTTACAACTAAAACAAATAAGCTAATGTACCATTCCATAGGTCCCAAGTGGAATGATTGTCATTTTTTAATGAACGCTATATGAAAGAGTCATTTTACAAATACTAGTGCACTGAATTTAAAATAAAAAAGTTTATTTATTTATTTATAAGGTAATAAACATGTAATACAGTTACTATAATACAATGAACACATTACTGCACAGAAATGGTGCAGAAGTTAGATTGTACTTACACACACACACACACACACACACACACACACACACACACACACACACACACATATATATATTTACAATGAACACATTACTGCACTGAAATTGTGCAGAAGTTATACTATTTGGTTTTACTGAGAAATTCATCAATGGAGTAGAAGGAATTGGCCACCAATAAATCCTTTAGGCTTCTCTTAAACTGAATTTCATTGGCTGTTAAGCTTTTTATGGCTGCTGGCAAGTTATTGAAAATGTATGTTCCTGAATAATGCACACCTTTTTGTACAAGACTTCATAACTTTATTTCTAGTATTGTTTCCATGAATTGAGCTGTTGGTTTGAAAAAGTGATATATTTTTAATGACAAATTTCATTAAGGAATAAATATATTGGGAAGCAGTAGTTAGTATCCCTAGTTCCCTAAACAGGCTTCTGCAGGATGTTCTTGAGTTCACACCACATATAACTCTTACTGCACGTTTTTGTGCCCGGAAAACTTTAGCTTGGCTTGATGAATTACCCAAAAAAATAATCCCATATGACATTATGGAATGAAAGCTAGACACTGCATTATTGTGGAACCAGCCAGACAGGGACTTCTTCATTTCATAATTATATTTTTCCCTGAGACATTTAAGTCTCTCCTTCATCTATGATAATGATTGAAGAACAAATTTTAATTCATTTCTTCTGCTTCAATCATTCTTCATTTCTGTTTCGAAAGCTCCCTCTCTGAGTAAGAATCCAGGAGAAATGAAATGATAGTCAGATGCTGGATAAGTCTGCTAATGCAAAAATTTTCCAACTCACATGACAATAATTGTGAACCATTATTGGTTATGAGGCTCTGGGGGAGCTGTAACAGCAAAAATGAGTGACAATGCTTTAATATTTTCTGTTGACTTTGTGAGGGATAGTCTGATGGCCAGAGTAAGTGGAGTGCCATCATTTATTGACAGTCCACAGGCCACATGATTTCAATGGCCTTTTGCAAAAGGTGGTTAAGATGATGGTGGAGATCTGCACTCTGGGCGATAAACTTAGCATAAAGAGAAATCTTGCCCAAGAAGGACTGGGACTCCCTCAAGTTCTTGAATGCTGATAGGTTAATGATGGCTTTGACATCATTGGCTGTAGGGACAAGGCCATTTTTGCTAAGCACATGTCCAAAAAATGCACCTTTGGGGGAGAAAAAAAAAATTTCCCAATGTGCGATGAAGGCTGTTCACCGTATGGTGTTGGAAAACCACCTGCAGATTTCGTAATAGGAATCTGTGATGAAGCTCTCTTTAATTATGTACCAGTTTTCTAACATTTGGTATTTCCCATTCCTTAAGACCTTACTTGGAACATACTTGTCTAAGACATATTGAATGATGCTTTTGAATTTTTTCTGAAAGTGCACCAGGTCTTGGTGCTCAGCAATGAATATTTGATGTTGACTACTCTGATACCCAGCAATTTGTACTGTTTCACCCATTGTTAAGTAAAAATATTTTCCCACTTTTCTAAACATTCTTTGTAATACCCATAGTCAGAGATGTTATCACAGCCTTATGATCACAGATACCCTCCTTGATGTGAGCTAATTTGAAAAGTTCATGTCTGTTTGTTACTAGGAGGTCTACAAAGTTAACTTCATGAGTTGGTTCTCTAACTACCTGCTCAAAGTCAGTTTAGGACAATACATTCAGAATAATGGCACATGAATCCCTGTTTCTTTACCAGTTTTTGTCACATGGCCCTCCCATTCTATAACTGGTGAGGTACACCCCCTATTACAATGGCATGGGCGTGAAGTTTGTTCATGAAGTTCTACAGGTTCTTTCTGAAGTGCTCTATCACTACAACTCCTTATGCAGGTGGTCTATAAAAGCATGCAATTATCATTTTTGATTGAATAAGAACTGACTAGTCCAGCCTATCACTAATGGCAAGTAAATACATGGGTCTGAGGTTCGCCCATACTATGCTCAATGCGTGCTGTCCTTGATAACTTTTCGCATTACTCTTCCGCGAGATCCACACCTCCTCATCTGCGTCCATGTGTCTGTCCACTGGTGGGGATACTATAGATCTTGATTATACTGAGGCAATGTAGTCTACACAAGTTATCTTGTTCTGACAGGTCATACAGTGCTCTGTCCAATTATTCTTACAGAATCACATATCCTATCCCATCTTCATCTACATCCCTTTCCATTTATATAATACTGCCATCAGGTTTGTTTCCTGTAGCCTTTCTGTAGATTCCATCCCTTCTTTGATTTTTACTGCCTTTCTGTATGAGTTCTTTATGGTCATAAAGCTCCTTCCCTTTTTACAAAGGTTTCCTTAATTTTCAGTTGCCAGTACTTATACATGCTCCACAGCTTTGATTTCTCTTGTAGCCATTCCTGCTATTTTCTTTTGCCTGTTTGCTAATTTCATTTTTTAGCCATCTGTATTCATTTTTGCCTACTTCATTTGCTGCATTTTTATATCTCCTCTTTTTCCTAGTTAAATTCAGTATCTCATTTGTTGTCTGATTATTTCTGCTGGGTCTTGTCTTTTTATATATTTGATCCTCTGCTTCCTTAAATGTTTCATCTCTCAAAGCTACCCTTTCGTCTCTGATTAATACAGTCATATTTTTCACTGACATGTGATGATATCAACAGAAGTCCTAAAAAAAATCAATGGTGTGATAAATCCGTATATTATTATGGGGACACATTTTCAAAACAGCATCTTTGTACATTCAATCGAAAATCTCTCACTTAGGCTTATAGTCTTACTAAACTAGCTTATGTTCTTACATTTGGAAGATACAAGTTAAAGGAGTTGCAATTGTCACTCGATACACCATTTTCAGCTATAAGAATGGGTATATTCTTTCACAATTTCAGAATCCATATTTATCTGTTCATCAGATAACATATAATGTAATATACTCTAACCGTTGGATCAGCTGAACTAGTAACATAAGCTGCTGCTAAGGTTTCCAGCTCTTACTATGCTAGATATTTGCTTGATGGAGTTGACGAAAAATGTAGTTCATAATCTCGTGTAAAAGTAGATATATAGGACAAAATAGTAACTTGAAATTTTGACAGTGTTTTATCTTAATAATAATATGACAAGATGCCCCCAGGAGAGTTATTTATTGCGTATCCAAGAGAGGTGAAAAGTTTATTGAAGTTGGAAGAGAAAAATTCAGTATAAAAATATTTCTCTGGTTTTCTCTTACAAAATATTTCGTTAAGTTATTTGCTTGAAGTTGATGATCTTTGTGAAGTTTCCTGTATACAGTTAAAGTTTGGTATGTTTTAATTTTTGCTAAAACTCTGAAACATTGATATTGTAAGCTTATTCGACAGTGATGAAGACTCAGAGATATTTGATTTATCATGGGTGAAGGTATGGATACGACAAGCATAGGCATATCGCCGTGAAAGCAGCCTATAAATCCCGTCGCAGTACACTGAGGTGACAAAAGTCGTGTGATACCTTCTAATATCGTGTCGGACATCCTTCTGCCTGACGTAGTGCAGCAACTTGATGAGGCATGTACTCAACAAGTCATCAGAAGTCCCCTGCAGAAATACTGAGCCATGCTGCCTAGCCACCCACAATTCCCACGTGTCGCCTGTGCAGATTTGTGTGCACGAACTGATCTCTCGATTATGTCCCATAAACGTTCAATGACATTCATGTCGGGCAAACTGGTTACCAATTGCGAACAATGTGGCGAATGACATGGTGCATTGTCATACATAAAAATTTCATCCATGTTTTGTCGCTGAGTAGCCGAACATAAACCATTTCACTCAATGATTGATCCAGTTGGACCAGAGAATCCAGTCCATTCCTTATAAATATAGCACCTTGTTGACAACTTGCGGCCATATGGCGTCGTGGAATCTGCACCACACTCAAACCCTACCATCAGATTTTTTTTTTTTTTTTTTTTTTTTTTTTTTGAGTCGTCAGTCGTCTGACTGGTTTGATGCGGCCCACCACGAATTCCTCTCCTGTGCTAACCTCTTCATATCAGAGTAGCACCTGCAACTTACGTCCTCAATTATTTGCTGGATATATTCCTATCTCTGTCTTCCTCTACAGCATTTGCTCCCTACAGCTCCCTCTGGTACAATGGAAATCATTTCCTGATGTCTTAATAGATGTCCTATCATCCTGTCCCTTCTCCTTGTCAGTGTTTTCCACACATTCCTTTCCTCTTCGATTCTACGCAGTACCTCTTCGTTCCTTACCTTATCGGTCCACCTATAGGGCGTTTAAAATTAGTTGCGACTTTTGGCGTTTGGCTACCGGAGGGGACATGACGGCATTGCCCAGGTAATGGCGAGCCAGCTTTTCCTACTACGCCACCAGCGGTTCGGCTGGTAAAGCACCCCTGTTGCTACACCATGGGTAAACCGCACCACGTGGTGTCACCCATCAGATGCATCAACGTTTGTCAGCTCTCGCA
Organism: Schistocerca nitens; assembly: GCF_023898315.1. Taxonomy (NCBI): domain Eukaryota; kingdom Metazoa; phylum Arthropoda; class Insecta; order Orthoptera; family Acrididae; genus Schistocerca; species Schistocerca nitens. The sequence goes on along the minus strand of NC_064617.1, from coordinate 701,348,001 downwards.
GTAGAGTCATATTTTCTGGCGTTGAAGTGTTTTGTAGTCGTCAGGTACTGTGAAAAGTCTTTTGTGTTGACGTTGCGTTAATGACAACAGTGCAGCACATCTGAATCGAGATTTGCAATAAAAGTCTCGTCCAAGAACACGTTCACCGGCTGGGAAGATAACGTTCTGCTGCAAAACATCCTCAGAATTCGACAATAGTATTGGATAAAACTCCATACCACTCTGTTATGATGCATACAGCTCCAACTACACAGTGGACGAAAGGGAAATTTTGCTCTGGGTACAAGGAAATGTTCCATGACATAAATTTTAACTTGGCATGTATAAGGTGAAGTTAATGGAACTTTTAGTGTTGTTTGTTGTACAAGCCAAAACTTGACGCTACCGTGTCGACGAACTGGCTAACGGTAAAGGACATAGTTTAATCAGGCTTCATCTGTATCATAATCATCTAAATCCGACAGAATCTTTGGGCCTAGGTGAAAAGTAATGTGGCAAAAAACAGCAAGAAGTTTACGTTAACTGAGATTGAAATGCTGATAAAAGAAGTCACTGCAAATGTTACACAACGGGACTGGTCTTGAGTTGTCAGCCATGATATCAAGCAGGTAGCTGAGGAGACATTGATTCATGAAGGACCGACGAGTTTTGAGGAATACGGTAACTTCTTGTGCTGCCACGTTACAATCTGCATCTCTTGTTAAAACACAGCATTACTAACAATATTGTAGTTGAAATTGCGACAGAATCCTGACATAGTGTACTATTAAACTAGCAACTGCCTGCAAGTCAGGTCAATAGAATATGAAACAGCAGATACTCAGTATAAAAATAAACGTATAACTTCTTCACTTATATTGTTACAAAACCCACAGCAGAGATCGTTTCACCATGACCCTCAATAATTACATTATATCATTGAAAAAAATTGTGGTCGCTTGAATATCGCTGTAGATATAGAAATTCCGCATATTAATGAAAATGTTCAAATGTGTGTGAAATCTTATGGGACTTAACTGCTAAGGTCATCAGTCCCTAAGCTTACACACTACTTAACCTAAATTATCCTAAGGACAAACACACACACCCATGCTCGAGGGAGGACTCGAACTTCCGCCGGGACCAGCCTCACAGTCCATGACTGCTGCGCCTGAGATCGCTCGGCTAATCCCGCGCGGCCCGCATATTAATCATATGGCGAAACAGTTTCGTAATGGTTACCATTTACCATAATCATGTTTCGATACCTTAAAACATTTATGAGATACGAGGAATTTATGAATATTTCATGCTAGTTTTTTGACTGACTCACGAGTTCGTGTCGGAGCGCTTTATGTGCGTTAAATTTTCTCAAGACTGGGAATAGACAACGATATCCTGACAAGTTTGAAGAGTAATTCAATATATTATCTACATTTAATACACAGCAATATGAAACCTAAAACGCATCAAACACACATTAATAGCGACACCTATTTTTCACTACAAAGTAAGAATTTCTTGTAGTATTGCCTACTGCCGAAACATCACAGTAACTATGACCATTAACGAAATGATAGGTGGTTCGTGATGAAGCTGACCACTTAAACGATAGGATGCGTGAGAATGAGAGTTTATTACGAAATAGTTTCTTTAAAATCGTTTCAGAAAGGTCGCTGATCGGCCAGCTTGCTGTTTACGCAGTCGAGCGACCCTGCCAAGTTCCGCGCCTAGTGGAACTGACATTTTACTGTAGTTATCTGTTGACGCGCCCTACACACGCTGGCATCTACGCTTCCCTCCACTCGCTCCGTGTTGAACTGTCAAAAGTCGCAACTTATTTTAAACGCACTATATAATTTTCAACATTCACCTGTGAGCACCACACCTCAAATACTTCGATTCTCTTCTATTCCAGTTTTTGTTCTGGTTTTCCACTGTCCACGTTTCACTACCATACAATGCTGTGCTACAAACGTACATTCTCAGAAATTACTTCCTCAAATTAAGGCCTATGTTTGACACAAGCAGATTTCTTTTGGCCAGGAATCCCATTTTTGCCATGCTAGCCTGCTTTTGATGAATTCGTTGGTTATTTTGCTGCCTAGGTATCAGAATTCCTTAACTTCATGTACTTCGTGTCCTCCAATCCTGATCTTAAGTTTCTCGCTGTTCTCATTTCTGCTACTTCTAATTACTTTCGTCTTTCTTCAGTTTACTCTCAATCCATATTCTGTACTTATTAGACTGTTTATTCCATTCAGCAGATCATGTAATTCATTAATATATATTAATGACTTGCCATTCTATATTCACGAAGATGCAAACCTGGTACTTTTTGCCGATGATACAAGTATAGCTATCACACCCAACAGACAAGAATTAATTGGTGAAATTGTAAACGATGTTTTTCAGAAAATCATTAAGTGATTCTCTGCAAATGGGCTCTCATTAAACTTTGACAAAACACAGTACACGCAGTTACATACTGTAAATGGAATTACACTATTAATAAATATAGACTTCGATCAGAAATCGGTAGCTAAGGTAGAATATTCAAAATTTCTAGGTGTATGCATTGATGAGGGGTTGAACTGGAAAAAACACACTGAAGATCTTCTGAAACGTTTGAGTTCAGCTACTTATCCTATTAGGGTCATTGCAAATTTTGGCGATATACATCTCAGTAAATTAGCTTACCACGCCTATTTTCATTCTCTGCTTTCACATGGCATCATATTCTGGGGTAACTCATCATTGAGCAAAAGAGTGTTCATTGCACAAAAGCGTGTAATCAGAATAATTGTTGGAGTTCATCCAAGATTGTCCTGCAGACACTTATTTAAAGAGCTAGAGATCTTCACTGTAGCCTCACAATATATATAACCACTTATGAAATTTGTTATTAACAATCTGAACGAATTCAAAAGTAATAGCAGTGTACATGGCCACAACACTTTGAGAAAGGATGATCTTCACTAGTCATGGTTAAATCTAACTTTGGCTCAGAAGGGGGTAAATTATGCTGCCACAAAAGTCTTTGGTCACTTACCTAATAGCATCAAAAGTCTGACAGATAGCCATATACCATTTAAGAGGAAATTAAAAGAATTTCTTAATGGCAACTCCTTCTACTTATGACATGAATTTTTGGATATAGTTAGTGGGTAATTTCCCCAACCCCCACAAAAAAATTAAAAATCTTGTCATGTAATATTTTGTGTAATGAAATATCTTGTATAGACACATTTTATTAACCTGACACGTTCCACATCATTACGAAGTGTCGTATTCATGATCTATGAAACAAGTACTAATCTAATCTAATCTAATTTGATTCTTCATTTTCACTCAGCATAGCAATGTCATCAGCGAATCGTATCATTGGTATCCTTTCACTTTCAATTGTAATTCCACTCCTGAACCTTTCTTTTATTTCCATCATTCCTTCTTCGATACACAGATTGAAAATAGGGGCGAAAAACTACATCCCTGTCTTACACCCTTTTTAATTCGAGCATTTCGTTCTTGGTCTTCTAGTTTTATTGTTCCTTCTTGGTTCATGCACGTATTGCATATTACCCTTCTGTCCCAGTAGCTTACCCCTACTTTTCCCAGAATTTCGAACATCTTATAACATTTTACACAGTCGAACGCTTTGTTCAAGTCGACAAATCCAACGAACGTGTCTTGAGTTTTCAGTCTTGGTTCGGTTATCAACAGCAAGGAAATCTTTTTGCACGAATCACCTGAATACAAATGACAGCTCCGCCAACGCACTTCCCTTTTGTACCTTCTGTACCCGATTCTACTACCATCTGTTTATGTGCATATCGCTGTGTTCCTTAACTTTTGACATGTCAATGTACGTGCCTAGAGGTGATCAGTATGTTATATGAAGCTGTTGGAAAGATGCCTTAATAGACCACCGTTGACGACATCGCTGTGTGTTAGGATTTTGTATTGGATTTATCTTTGGAGAGGTGATAATCCGCTGTTGAAGGACTTTGCTCTGCTTATGGATTGCTTGGTTCGCAACTTCTCCTGTGGAATCACTCGTCCGAGTCTCCGGGAAGGTATGAACTCTGATACTAAGCGCTACGTTCTCCAGCTAAACCACCAGTGTTTAATGACCGTTGTGCCGGCCGGTGTGGCCGTGCGGTTCTAGTCGCTTCAGTCAGAAACCGCGTGACCGCTACGGTCGCAGGTTCGAATCCTGCCTCGGGCATGGATGTGTGTGATGTCCTTAGGTTAGTTGGGTTTAAGTAGTTCTAGGTTCTAGGGGACTGATGACCACAGATGTAAAGTCCCATAGTGCTCAGAACCATTTTTTTTAATGACCGTTGTCTCGAAACCGAGCAGCGCTTTGCATGACTCTCAGTTGATGCATGTGAGGGGCACTGGTTTTTTGTATCTTACAGGATACTTTTCAGCTTCTGAGGAGTAACGGTGACTACTGAAGGACACACTGAAATGCTATGTTATCACTTAAAATTGTCGTGGCGTTACAGAAGTTATGATTTTTCGATTCCGAGTGGGCTACATCTAGGTGTATTGCAGTGAGCGCATGGATACTGACATGTGGCAGAGGTGGAACTCCCAGAGGTGCTTGGGGATGAAGGGCCGGAAGTCGGCGGTGCCCGCGTTGAGAATGCGCGCAGTGAACCTGAGCAGGCGGCGCGTCTCCAGGTGCCAAGAGGGGTTGTCGCGCTGGATGCGGTACGCCTCCGACGCCAGGCAGTTCTCCTCCATGGCGCACTGCAGCAGGAACAGCTGCCGGTCCTCCAGGTGCGCCGTCCGCATTATCTCAAAGTGGTCAATCACTAGGTCCGCCATCACTGGAACCACAGAGTTGCCGATGTGACACTGCTTTTCACAAATTGGGTAAAGTCACCTAATAGTGATAGTTAGTGAAAACAAAGCAGTTCATACAGAAATACAGTGTATTGTTATTACAACAAGCACTGCATAATTCTGTTTCCTTTCATATTACTAAGAGAATAGGATTGTGTCCGAATACATGACAGCTGTGTCCACAGCTCGTGGTCGTGCGGTAGCGTTCTCGCTTCCCGCGCCCGGGTTCCCGGGCTCGATTCGCGGCGGGGTCAGGGATTTTCTCTGCCTCGTGATGACTGGGTGTTGTGTGATGTCCTTAGGTTAGTTAGGTTTAAGTAGTTCTAAGTTCTAGGGGACTGATGACCATAGATGTTAAGTCCCATAGTGCTCAGAGCCATTTGAACCATGACAGCTGTCTATCCTTGCTGTAAGTCACTTGTTTAAAACCACCGTTCCTACGATCCATTCTTTCACGTAAAGTATGTGTGTGTGTGTGTGTGTGTGTGTGTGTGTGTGTGTGTGTACCCGGCCGGACGCGTCACTATCAACTGAGTCACATGCTCTCACCTCATGAGACACTGCAAAGAAGTTTGGAATTTAATCCAGGACATTAGTGCAAGTCTGTTGATCAGGAACTTTATGCCATCACCGCCTCCCTTTGCAGAAATCTCTTCTGCTACTAGATTTCGGATTCGGATTGGCTACTTCTGTGTCGAGCGCCAACCATCAGGCACCTCAGCTAGGAGGTAGGTCTAAATGTATCGATTAGACATTATTCTCACATTGACTAGAAATGGCGCTGGTAGTTTCCTATGCCACCCCATCAAACCAGCGAGCTAAAAACACGAGTTCTTCCCACAGGCGTGTTAACACGTTATATACACTGGAAATTTTAAATTTGTAATCGACTTGAGTCCTAGACACAAGTCGATAGTTTAAAGTTAATTTACTATTCTCGAATTCTGGAACAATCCTAGATCCTTTCATATGCCAACGGTACAATTATTAAACAAGTAACTGAAAATGCCTTGCAAAGAATGGTGCAAAGATTACATCCTTTCTGCCAAGACTATGCACACTGCACTAACTGTACCCTGAAGGATAGTAAAATTTATGGGCTTCCTGGGTAACGACCCTGTAAAATCCAGAATAGTGCTAGAAGCCGACACGCTCGACTAAGCGTCAAATGACATTACTGAACGAAAGTGACATTAGCTTACGGTATGTTTCTCCCCAAGACTGGCGAAGGCGGCTGAGCTGAGCTGTTTCTACAGTTCTAGCTTGTGATTTTTCTGTTACCTTGCAAGACCCCATCTTCAAGAGCAGTGCCCATGCGGAGGAGGGGAGGGGGCTGTGGTGGATACTAGTTTTATGGTGAATGTTGAAATAGGTTTGAGATTCCACGACAGATGTTCCTGGGTACACGTGCTACTACTCAGTGTCCATTACTTTTTCCGCCCTTCTTGAAACTGATTTGATCCGCATGCTTGTGTGGCAGGGCGGTACTGGAGTTCGGTTTGTGAAATTTTCGTTATGCTGGAGAGGGGGTGGGGGTGGGGGGAAGCGCCAGGCCTCCCCACCCCCTCCGAGTAAACCTACGAACATCTTATTTATTAACCTGTGTTACATGCTAAATCCATGACCAATGTTCAGCAGTTCACAATTGTTGTTGTTGTTGTGGTCTTCAGTCCTGAGACTGGTTTGATGCAGCTCTCCGTGCTACTCTATCCTGTGCAAGCTTCTTCATCTCCCAGTACCTACTGCAACCTACATCCTTCTGAATCTGCTTAGTGTATTCATCTCTTGGTCTCCCTCTACGATTTTTACCCTCCACGCTGCCTCCAATGCTGAATTTGTGATCCCTTGATGCCTCAAAACATGTCCTACCAACCGATCCCTTCTTCTAGTCAAGTTGTGCCACAAACTTCTCTTCTCTCCAATCCTATTCAATACCTCCTCATTAGTTACGTGATCTACCCACCTTATCTTCAGCATTCTTCTGTAGCACCACATTTCGAAAGCTTCTATTCTCTTCTTGTCCAAACTGGTTATCGTCCATGTTTCACTTCCATACATGGCTACACTCCATACAAATACTTTCAGAAATGACTTCCTGACACTTAAATCTATACTCGATGTTAACAAATTTCTCTTCTTCAGAAACGCTTTCCTTGCCATTGCCAGTCTACATTTTATATCCTCTCTACTTCGACCATCATCAGTTATTTTACTCCCTAAATAGCAAAACTCCTTTACTACTTTAAGTGTCTCATTTCCTAATCTAATCCCCTCAGCATCACCCGATTTAATCTGACTACATTCCATTATCCTCGTTTTGCTTTTGTTGATGTTCATCTTATATCCTCCTTTCAAGACACTGTCCATTCCGTTCAACTGCTCTTCCAAGTCCTTTGCTGTCTCTGACAGAATTACAATGTCATCGGCGAACCTCAAAGTTTTTACTTCTTTTCCATGAATTTTAATACCTACTCCGAATTTTTCTTTTGTTTCCTTTACTGCTTGCTCAATATACAGATTGAATAACATCGGGGAGAGGCTACAACCCTGTCTCACTCCTTTCCCAACCACTGCTTCCCTTTCATGCCCCTCGACTCTTATAACTGCCATCTGGTTTCTGTACAAATTGTAAATAGCCTTTCGCTCCCTGTATTTTACCCCTGCCACCTTCAGAATTTGAAAGAGAGTATTCCAGTTAACGTTGTCAAAAGCTTTCTCTAAGTCTACAAATGCTAGAAATGTAGGTTTGCCTTTTCTTAATCTTTCTTCTAAGATAAGTCGTAAGGTTAGTATTGCCTTACGTGTTCCAACATTTCTACGGAATCCAAACTGATCTTCCCCGAGGTCCGCTTCTACCAGTTTTTCCATTCGTCTGTAAAGAATTCGCTGTGACTTATTAAACTGATAGTTCGGTAATTTTCACATCTGTCAACACCTGCTTTCTTTGGTATTGGAATTATTATATTCTTCTTGAAGTCTGTGGGTATTGCGCCTGTCTCATACATCTTGCTCACTAGATGGTAGAGTTTTGTCATGACTGGCTCTCCCAAGGCCATCAGTAGTTCTAATGGAATGTTGTCTACTCCCGGGGCCTTGTTTCGACTCAGGTCTTTCAGTGCTCTGTCGAACTCTTCACGCAGTATCTTATCTCCCATTTCATCTTCATCTACATCCTCTTCCATTTCCATAATATTGTCCTCAAGTACATCGCCCTTGTATAAACCCTCTATATACTCCTTCCACCTTTCTGCCTTCCCTTCTTTGCTTAGAACTGGGTTGCCATCTGAGCTCTTGATATTCATACAAATGGTTCTCTTCTCTCCAAAGGTCTCTTTAATTTTCCTGTAGGCAGTATCTATCTTACCCCTAGTGAGACAAGCCTCTACATCCTTACATTTGTCCTCTAGCCATCCCTGCTTAGCCATTTTGCACTTCCTGTCGATCTCATTTTTTAGACGTTTGTATTCCCTTTTGCCTGCTTCATTTACTGCATTTTTATATTTTCTCCTTTCATCAATTAAATTCAATATTTCTTCTGTTACCCAAGGATTTCTATTAGCCCTCGTCTTTTTACCTACTTGATCCTCTGCTGCCTTCACTACTTCATCCCTCAGAGCTACCCATTCTTCTTCTACTGTATTTCTTTCCCCCATTCCTGTCAATTGTTCCCTTATCCTCTCCCTGAAACTCTGTACAACCTCTGGTTTTTTCAGTTTATCCAGGTCCCATCTCCTTAAATTCCCACCTTTTTGCAGTTTCTTCAGTTTCAATCTGCAGTTCATAACCAATAGATTGTGGTCAGAATCCACATCTGCCCCTGGAAATGTCTTACAATTTAAAACCTGGTTCCTAAATCTATGTCTTACCATTATATAATCTATCTGATACCTATTAGTATCTCCAGGATTCTTCCAGGTATACAACCTTCTTTTATGATTCTTGAACCAAGTGTTAGCTATGATTAAGTTATGCTCTGTGCAAAATTCTACAAGGCGGCTTCCTCTTTCATTTCTTCCCCCCACACCATATTCATCTACTATGTTTCCTTCTCTCCCTTTTCCTACTGACGAATTCCAGTCACCCATGACTATTAAATTTTCGTCTCCCTTCACTACCTGAATAATTTCTTTTATCTCGTCATACATTTCATCAATTTCTTCATCATCTGCAGAGCTAGTTGGCATATAAACTTGTACTACTGTAGTAGGCATGGGCTTTGTGTCTATCTTGGCCACAATAATGCGTTCACTATGCTGTTTGTAGTAGCTAACCCGCACTCCTATTTTTTTTTATTCATTATTAAACCTACTCCTGCATTACCCCTATTTGATTTTGTATTTATAACCCTGTAATCACCTGACCAAAAGTCTTGTTCCTCCTGCCACCGAACGTCACTAATTCCCACTATATCTAACTTTAACCTATCCATTTCCCTGTTTAAATTTTCTAACCTACCTGCCCGTTTAAGGGATCTGACATTCCACGCTCCGATCCCTAGAATGCCAGTTTTCTTTCTCCTGATAACGACGTCCTCTTGAGTAGTCCCCGCTCGGAGATCCGAATGGGGGACTATTTTACCTCCGGAATATTTTACCCAAGAGGACGCCATCATCATTTAATCATACAGTAAAGCTGCATGTCCTCTGGAAAAATAACGGCTGTAGTTTCCCCTTGCTTTCAGCCGTTCGCAGTACCAGCACAGCAAGGCCGTTTTGGTTAATGTTACAAGGCCAGATCAGTCAATCATCCAGACTGTTGCCCCTGCAACTACTGAAAAGGCTGCTGCCCCTCTTCAGGAACCACATGTTTGTCTGGCCTCTCAACAGATACCCCTCCGTTGTGGTTGCACCTACGGTACGGCCATCTGTATCGCTGAGGCACGCAAGCCTCCCCACCAACGGCAAGGTCCATGGTTCATGGAATTAGAAACTGAAAATGTCTATTAAAATTAGTCTTGAGCCCAGAAAACATGGTACTACACTGTATACCATGGAGGGATGCATGATAGATGTTTGCAGTACAAAGTTTATCTTCCTTAGGCATTAATGTAAAGTTAAATACTGGGCCTCCGTGTTTGTTGCTCGTTGACGGCCAAAGCTTTGGGTGCTCCTGGATACTCCTGTGCAAGTCCGAAGTGCGGCAGTGCGGCCTGGGAGAGCCCATCAGTCCTGGCTCAGGTTAATTTATCTCGGAATGTGGGGATGCGTTACCTGCATGACGTGTGTGTCTTACATGGCAGATTGTGAATGTATCTGCACCTTGAGGGCTACTCGTTAAACAATGTATCTGTTAATGCCTGAATAAACTGCTCGTGAGCAGGAGGCTCTGGGGAAGTTGATGGAGTACTAGATCTCAGTTGCTTTGCTCCCCTTCATTTGCTTCAGACCTCTTAGCTGCATGGGCGTCATTTTCGACAGGGGAGCACCGCTCGAAAATGAGTTTGTGGATCAACTGGGGCCCGTGACTTCCAATAGTCTGCATAAAATGGACTGTGTTATGCGCTGTGTGCTGAAATCACTGTACAAATGCTATAGTTTATTGAAAGTTGGGTACCATCGTGGTCGCCAAATTTTTTGTAAACAAGGTGTGATTTTTTTTGTGAACGTGACCATTCAAAACTTAACAGTGAGATTTTTTTGACACCTCTAAAGCTAGAATTTACTCATACAAATCTAAAATACAAATAAATTTTCTACAAATCCTGGTCATTTTATTTTTAATGGTTAAGGTGTAACAACGCAGGTAACACAGTATGAACAAGTTTGAGTTGAAGCAAAGTACTGCATTTTACCGTATAGATATTTCTGTTATCTTTTGGAACGTTATTGTCAGAACCTTCCTTTCACTGCTGTTGAGAAAATGACGAAACTGCAGACATCTAAATGAATAATAATTCATCTTCACCATTAATTTAGCTTCTGGAAATGAAAATATGGCATCGTTGGCCGCGAGGCCCCTATTCGGGGAAGTTCGGCCGCCAAGTGCAACTCTTATTTCATTCGACGCCACATTGGGCGACTTGCGCGCCGATGATGAGGATGAAATGGTGATGAAGACAACACAACACAGTCCACGAGTGGAGAAAATCTCCAACCCGGCCAGGAATTGAACCCAAGCCCGCTAGCATGGAAGGCAAGCACGTTACCACCCAGCTTTTTTTAATAGACGCTCTATCCATTTTTTATTTTTTTATTTTTTGTTTTTTGTTTTTTGACCACTTTTTTATTTTTTTAAATTTTATTTTGGGGTGGTAGTGGACCGGTGGGGGCTCGGGGGGCAAAGTGGGCAGGGGTCGAAACCCGAGGCCTGGCCACAGTGTCCCCCTCACCACCACCGAGCCTGTGGTGCTTAGGGAAGTGGGAGACACAGGAATCAACAGTAGTGGAAGGCGTTGTTGTTATTTATTTATTTGCATGTGTTTTTGTAATATTCACTATCATGAAATTATGTGAACACATCGGCGAAAGAGAAAAAGAAATATAAATTCTGGTTAAAGAAAAAGAAAAGAAAAACGAAAAGCAAAAAGAAATAAAATCCGCGCAATCTACGACGCGCTCTGCCATCCGCGGAGGTCAGAAGTAGAATCGATCGTAGGCGGTTTAAACTCAGACACCGCCGGGGGAGGAGGGGTAGGTGCCCTCTGAGCCAGGCAACCCCCAACTCAGTGGAGGTCTAACAAAGACCGCTCGAAGGTAGTTAGCAAATAATGTTCGGTAACGTGGCGTGTTTTCGAGAGCTGGGTGGGCTGTTCGTAAATAGGTCCAGAAGTCGGGGCGGGATTTAGGTCCCTCATGAAAGAGATAAGCGACCGCCCACCCTTTAACCCACGTAATAGCACGACATTTGGCGGCAGGAAAATGTCTGTCCTTAAACTTTTCACTCGAGGGTAAGCTGGCGGACAATTCAGCTTCTAAAATGGGTGGATAGAACGGATTCTATCAGCCCTCTAGGAGTTCCTCGTAAGGCTACAAATTATCCATTTTGGTGTAATCGAGATTTTTACAAACCTTGGCCAAGTTTAATCGGTAGCCGCGTTTACAAGTGTGAAGCTAAGACAATGCTTTCTCTGTTTGGTATCTAGCAATCTTCTGCCTGCTTTCTCGTGGACTCTGGCTGGTGGGTTGCAGAACCTGCTGGCCGTTGGCTAAAGAATCTCTTTCTTGGGAGGTCTGACCCTTTTTGAAAGGTATTTTCTCTCAGTCGCATCCTGTTGGTAGGTATGTAGAGTAAAGTAGCGAATCGACATGTGTCGGATGTGTATACGACGGCCGGCGCACGCAGCCTCCCTTCGCTGTTGCGGCAGCAAAAACAGAAGCGGACACGGCTGCGACTCACCGTCGACGCAGACGGCGGCGGCGAAGCTGTCATGCCTGCCCGGACAGGCGACGTGGCCCTTGGCGCTGCCGCTGCCGGTGGCCATGGCGTCGTGCACGCACTCGTCCAGCGCCGCCTCGCTGCCCCTGCACGCGACGCCCGCCAGCCAGGAGGGCCGGCCCGCGCCGCCGAAGAAGTCGGTCTGCGCCGCGTCGGCCGCGTAGCCCAGGCCCAGCTGCCGGCACACCACGCCGGCCTCCAGCATGCCCCACCCGTCGCCGCACACCGTCCCCCACTCTGAGCACACAACACATCTCTTATGAAGTACTCAGGGAAGAAGCTCGCCCTGAGTGTTCTGTGAGCCACATTTCTCGCGAGTGCGTAGACACAATGATGAGCCTAAAAATTATGATACACTGCTTAACAACCTTTTGGCTTACCTTTGAAACACAATATAGCAGTGATTCTGTGTCAAAACGTCCTTAATACACTACTGGCCATTAAAATTGCCACACCACGAAGATGACCTGCTACAGACGCGAAATTTAACCGACAGGAAGAAGATGCTGTGATATGCAAATGATCAGCTTTTCAGAGCATTCACACAAGGTTGGCGCCGGTGGCGACACCTACTACGTGCTGACATGAGGAAAGTTTCCAACCGATTTCTCATACACAAACAGCAGTTGACAGGCGTTGCTTAGTGAAACGTTGTTGTGATGCCTCGTCTAAGGAGGAGAAATGCGTACCATCACGTTTCCGACTTTGATAAAGGTCGGATTGTAGCCTATCGCGATTGAGGTTTATCGTATATTCGTATCGCGACATTGCTGCTCGCGTTGGTCGAGATCCAATGACTGTTAGCAGAACATGGAATCGGTGGGTTCAGGAGGGTAATACGGAACGCCGTGCTGGATCCCAACGGCCTCGTATCACTAGCACTCGAGGTGACAGGTATCTTATCCGCATGACTGTAACGGTTCGTGCAGCCACGTCTCGATCCCCGAGTCAACAGATGGGGACGTTTGCAAGACAACAACCATCTGCACGAACGGTTCGACGACGTTTGCAGCAGCATGGACTATCAGCTCGGAGACCGTGGCTGCGGTTACCCTTGACGCTGCATCACAGACAGGAGCGCCTGCGATGGTGTACTCAACGACGAACCTGGGTGCACGAATGGCAAAACGTCACTTTTTCGGATGAATCCAGGTTCTGTTTACAGCATCATGATGGTCGCATCCATGTTTGGCGACATCGCGGTGAACGCACATTGGAAGCGTGTATTCGTCATCGCCATACTGGCGTATCACCCGGCGTGATGGTATGGGGTACCATTGGTTACACGTCTCGGTCACCTCTTGTTCGCATTGACGGTACTTTGAACAGTGAACGTTACATTTCAGATGTGTTACGACCCGTGGCTCTACCCTTCATTCCATCCCTGCGATACCACACATTTCAACAGGATAATGCACGACCGCATGTTGCAGGTCCTGTACGGGCCTTTCTGGATACAGAAAATGTTCGACTGCCGCCCTGGCCACCACATTCTCCAGACCTCTCACCAACTGAAAACGTCTAGACCGAGCGAGGTGGCGCAGTGGTTAGCACACTGGACTCGCATTCGGGAGGACGACGGTTCAATCCCGCGTCCGGCCATCCTGATTTAGGTTTTCCGTGATTTCCCTAGATCACTTCAGGCAAATGCCACGGTCGTTCCTTCGAAAGGGCACGGCCGATTTCCTTCCCCACCCTTCCCTAATTCGAGCTTGTGCTCCCTCTCTAATGATCTCGTTGTCTACGAGACGTTAAACACTAATCTTCTCCTCCTCACCAATTGAAAACGTGTGGTCAATGTGTGGCCGAGCAACTGGCTCGTCACAATACGCCAGTTACTACTCCTGATGAACTGTGGTATCATGTTTAAGCTGCATGGGCTGCTGTACCTGTACACGCCATCCAAGCTCTGTCTGACTCAATGCCCAGGCGTATCAAGGCCGTTATTACGGCCAGAGGTGGTTGTTCTGGGTACTGATTTCTCAGAATCTATGCACCCACATTGCGTGAAAATGTAATCACATGTCAGTTCTAGTCTAATGTATTTGTCCAATGAATACCCGTTAATCATCTGCATTTCTTCTTGGTGTAGCAATTTTAATGGCAAGTTGTGTAGGTTTCTGAATATATGTGGTACCAGATGTCTACACATGTCATGTAATTCCTGTAAATTAAGAGCGCGAAGATGGCATCAGCAACCTTCCAGATGTCCCCCATCAGGTTCAGATCAAGCGAATTTGTTGCCCAAGACATCAGCGTGAGTTCTCTATCATGTACCTCAAACCATTGTAGCACGACTCTGGCCTTGTGACGTGGACAGTTAGTCTGCTGGAAATTATCATTGCTTTTGGGGAAGAAATCACGCATGAAGGGATGTAGGTGGTTCACAGTAGTGTTCAGGTGCTCTACACCTGTCATGGTGCCTTCGATTACTACCACAGGTCCCACGAAAGCCCAGATGAATGTCCCCCATAGCACGATACTGCCTACACTGGCCTGCATCAGTTGTGCAGTCCACGTTTCGAGCAGTTGCTCGCCTGGATGATGACGTACCCAGACACGACCATTGACCTGACAAGAAACGTGGTTAATCTGGCCAGGCGACATGTTTCCATTGGCCCACGGTCCAACCATGACCATATGCCCACCCCCCTCCCCCTGCAATCGTAATTGACGATGTCGTTCGGTCAAAACTGGAATACGTGGGGGTCGTCATGTGTGGAGACTCATGTTCAGCTACGCTCTTTGAATGATGTGATTTGCAACGCTTGTGCCTGGACTAGCACTGTACGTAAGTATCTCATTAAGTAAGCTAGACACGCCATCCCGCACTAAGACCATTGCACCAGAACAGTGGCGCATTGTCAGAAGAGGCTACATGTTACAAGTTTCCTCAGACAATTCTGCTGCGATGAGAATATCAGGTGCATCACAATGTGTGGATGGAATTTTGTGGCAATTGCAGACGTACGCCACAGTTGATGTGTATGGGACAGTACGATTCTTGTGGGTAAAACATGTAAACAGCACGTAGATTCACTGTTAAATTCTGGCGGTGTAGGGACCAAATGCAGTGTCGTGCCTAGCTGTTTGAACTGCCAAAAGCGGAATGATCTCATTTAAAAATTTCACGAAGGCTGTGGAGCTAGTTATCATGAAACTTCTGCATGTGGTTAAGGCCGCAGACGACAGAGTCCAGCCAGTCGGCAAACTGAAAGAACATGTGAAAGGGGGGATTGAGATTTTACCAAATATAGGACGTTCACGCAGCGGTTCTCGACTGGCTCTGTGACCGAGGAGTAGATTTCTGTGGTCGGGAAATTGAACGACAGGTAGTACAATCGACATTGTACACAGAGAATTGGTGACAGGCTGAAAATAGTGTCCTATTTCCGTGTCACTTTGAAGTGTAATGCAGGATTCAATAAAAGTTACTTTGCTTGCCATAATAATGCGTAACTTAATTTCTGAAGTCCCCTGATACTGTGGCGTCAAGTCTGCCACAATCGCCGCCTGCACTACTCTACAGAGTCGGCTAGCCTCGAATCACGTTGTGTGGCGTGACATAGAGGTCTAGTAAGTTGTCGCCTATTGGCCTATTGCTTTTTTAAAATGTTTTCACCGTCCTTCGACCACTTTCAATAGAAGCTCACGACAATAGCAGGCGAACAGCTGACCAGCTCCACCAATTCCGAGATACTCATTCTCTGGTGCCGCGCGATGACATTTTACCCTTCGTCAAAGTTGCTTATGTCAATAAAATTTCCCCATTTGCAGCCGATATCGTCCCTATAATGATTCCCCACTCACCTCTGCTGCCCTTGCACACTTTCCTTACCGTTTCACTCGCCCACAGCGCTGCCAGGCGGCATTCAATCTCGCAGTGGGCAGCGGCCATAGTTTTTAGGCTCATCTGTGTACGAACACTCGACAGTGCCGTCCCACTACGCCTGGGCGCGTTGGGAATGCCAACAGCAGGCAGGCCACGCTGAGCAGCCCACTAACCGCTCGCTAGCGTAGTCACCATCGCGAGCAACGTCCTAACGAGAGGCTCACGAGAAACTCGCCTCGCAAGTGTATACTGTACGCACCTTTATATTTCTACATTATGAATGTACGAGTGCGATATCAAAAGTTCTCGCTCTACCACTTGAAAAAAAGGGCCTTTAATTAACAAAGACAGTTAATTTTCGTTAAAATTCGTTTGCAGTTTGATGCGTATAGTGTTTCTTCCTCGGAGAAGCCGTCCGTCTACTGTTATAATCACTTTTCCGTGTTTAAAAAGTTTGCTAGTCACTGATTTAATTAGATGTGGGGAATAGGAGGAAGTGCCAAATGCAATGTATGCTGTAGATGTTTCAATAGTTCGTGTTCCAAATCCTGCAATTTTCTTGTTCCCAAAACAACTCCCATTGTACATATGAAAGATCATTTTTCTCTGTTTTGTAATTGAGGCTACGTCTTACGTACGGCGTGGATACAAAGAAACTATTAATTAGGTTAGGGCAGCGTAGGGGGCGTCGAATGAAGCAAAATTTTACACGTATCCGCAGGTCGGAAATAAAACCGTTATGAAATCGCAGCCGTAAAACGAAGCAGTTTGTTGACGAGCACTCGGAAGTATGCACATTTTAAATTAACTCCACTTACACTGGTAATATGTATTATGCTAAAGATTGTAGTTATTCATTAATTTAGCGGAAGTGGGTGGTTCCCGTTGAAGGATCAATGCTAGATAAAGTTCGAGGTTCTGTCCATGGTTGGTTAAGTCTGACTATTAATCAACTACTCCTAATTAATTTGTTCAGATGATAAGCTGTTTTGCAGAAACATCACTGCTCTAGGATTGTCGACGTTTGATACTATAAGGCGCAACGTTATTGATATTGAAATCTAAATGCCAAATATTTCAATTTTTGCTAATGTACGGAGAGCACCAATGACATTCTGTTCTTACAAGTAGAGTAAATCCATAAGTGTGAACTAAGACAATGATGGCAAAAACTATAGAAATTATATTCCAAAATAGTTTTTGTCGATAGTGTTCCACAGCTTTGATAAATATTAGAAACGACGTACTGTAACACGTGAAACTGATGTATAATTAGAATTTAATTTACGACCGGTTTTGGCCAGAGATAATTTTCCAGTATCAATTTTTCAGTCGCCTTCCCCGTCCCACAACACCTGCTATTAACTAAATTTACACCTGAAAATGATCTCTGACCGAAATCCCTCGTACAATAAAAAATAAATTATACTGCAACCTCACTTGTTACAACATGTAATTTCTAAGAAATTACATTAAATACTTTTTTCTGAAGTCAATTTTTACAGAAAATTCTCGAAATTCCTGCCTCCAACCTTGCTACGAAACTGACGTTGTCGAAGAAATGACGGGCGCTCGTTCTCGGACAAAACCGCAGCACTAGACACTATCAAACACGTTCGTTTACCGGACAGATTCCGCGCGATCGTCGCTGATTGGCTCTCATCTTATGACCGGAGTTCCACGACACTGCTTCTCGTACTTGTGGTTATCTGGAAAATTTTGCTAACTTCCTGCTCTGAACTTATTATCAGCTTGGTTTATCCACCGTGTATTTTTCATCTGTTTGGTCCACATAACTTTCGCAGTATTCATTTCACGAACCTTCATTAGCCTTGGATGAATGTCAGCTGGAAATAGGCCGTCCAAAACAAAGAATTGTCTGATGGCACGCTGTTTCATACAGGGTAACAACAGAGAACCGTTGAGTACAAAACTGTTTCTCGTGACAAGTTGACGTTTGGGTTACGGTGATGTTTAACATGCAACAACATGAAACAACAAAATTCCTATGCCCAGAAGTGAAATTTTCAAGTTTCCCTGACAATCAGCTACAATATTTGCCTTCATTAACACGCAGCCTTTAAGTGTAGAGGGCAGGAAGAAAATAATGACAAGCAAGATGTCGTATCTCTGATGCTATGTCTTTATGGCGTTTATATTTCGTGAATCAACAAATGTAAAACAGGTCTGACAAGCTGTTATCTATTGGAGTGTTGCGAGTAAACTTACGGAACTGAAAAGAATGTTAGAATATAGGACCTGAGTGTCGAGATTATTAGCTATTTATGTATTTATTTTACTTGACAAGATTAGGGCTTCCCTGCTGTCTTATACTTAATTACGCATTCTTGAGATTTCTTTTTACAGTCAGTATTACGTTGTGCACTATAAACGAGTTACACATAATAACAATTATTATTTTATAGTAATTGACATAATGTTACTGTAATGTCAACCCCGTTAACATTTAGTAAATGTTTCACAATACAACGTTCCTGTCAAATGGGAGTAATGAGACAATGCATGATAGCAGTACTGAAAGAAACGAATCTCGAGAAGTTAACTGGCTCGAGGAAGTGCGAAAAATAACAGGAAAGTTTGCATAGGAGATAGTAAAACAAAAAAAAGCAGTGGAGGTAGAAATGGGAAAAAAACATTAGATGGGAACAGAAGTGAGGAAAGCTAAGGCAATGAATCAGACAGTTGTTCGTTGTCGGACAGAAGGAAGACTGAAAAGGAGACTAAGCCAATGATAACGAAAAGCTTTACTTTTCTCTGTAATGCAACAACCTTTATATAGACGCAGGTTATTTGGCAGTTTGCTTCACAGATGCATGGGTGAAATGATGAGGGAGGAGGACAAATATTAGGAGTTGCGCGGTATGTGTCATATCCTGTGTTACTATTATGGAATGACAATCATAATTTTATCTGAGGTGTGATACTGACGAGTCCAGTGACTCAGAAACCGACCAAGAACCACATTTCGTGTTTGCTCGCAGCCATGCAAACCGAGCCCAAGGGCTAACAGTCGAATATGCAAGTTTTCCTGCATCGTACTGACCGTGGTAATGTGTTGTACTCTTGGTGTTTCCATATTTTTGTCCATTTCCTCTATATTTCAGTATGGTCCGAGCAGGTGAAACTCCAGGCGACTTGGGCTATCCACTTATGCTTTCATAAGATATGTATGTAGCATTCGACCGGTTTTTCATGTTAGTTCTTATGCTCAGTTTGAGTGGATGCGAGCAGACATGCAACGTGATTTTCACACACACTGACTTTGTTTTTTTATGTGATGACATGGTTGGCGAGTGCGACTTTCAGTTCTGAAGTGAGTTCTGCAATTGTCATCCTATAAATTTTGTTCAGTTTTCTTCAGTGAGCGTCGGTCACGACCACTCAGCACAAGGTATCGTCCGCTTTCCCTGTGTGCGGTATAAATCTTCGACACAACGCCTCTTGAAACACCAAATATATCGGCTATCTTGGTTATGGAAACACCCACCACACGAGCAACAACAATTAGCCACATTCGAATCACTTAGTTCCGGCATAATACACTCACAAAAACTACGCAGAACACTGTTCTAACTGCGACTGACATAGCAACGTCGTGCACTGGTGCGGTTCGCGGTCAAATACAACAGCGCAACGGAGGAGGTGGCATCTGCATTTATGTGCAAGCGGGCAGATCTCGCGGGGTTCACATGTTTTTGTCCAGCCATTGTGTAACACTAGTAAAGATTCGTCAGCACCAATGACGGAGCTAATTTTAGTCTTATTCAAATCGAAAATACTCTTCTTCATTTTTGAAATGCAAATATGCAAGAGAATGATTTCTTGCATAATACGACAGTTCGCGCGGTTTTCAGATGCTTATCCAGGAGCTTTCTAAGATTTTTAACTCCTCTCTGTTAAGGTAAAAAGTTACTCTTAAGGGGAGTGGGAAGAAATGTTCTTCAAAAAGGTTCGCTGATCAACTTCTGGTGAGATATGAATGTCCCGATTATGACTGCCGACAGATCAATATCAGACGCAATTTTTGCCATCTTCTTAGAACGAAGATCATCATTTATGAGCGAGACTGGAGAAACAATTTCCTTGGGACTATCAACTGGACGCCATCAACGTACATGTTACAGGGAAAAGATATGAGATGTTGTTGTTGTGGTCTTCAGTCCTGAGACTGGTTTGATGCAGCTCTCCATGCTACCCTATCCTGCGCAAGCTTCTTCATCTCCCAGTACCTACTGCAACCTACATCCTTCTGAATCTGCTTAGTGTATTCATCTCTTGGTCTCCCTCGACGATTTTTACCCTCCACGCTGCTCTCCAATACTAAATTGGTGATCCCTTGATGCCTCAGAACATATCCTACCAACCGACCCCTTCTTCTAGTCAAGTTGTGCCACAAACTCCTCTTCTCCCCAATCCTATTCCATACCTCCTCATTAGTTATGCGATCTACCCATCTAATCTTCAGCATTCTTCTGTAGCACCACATTTCGAAAGCTTCTATTCTCTTCTTGTCCAAACTATTTATCGTCCATGTTTCACTTCCATACATGGCAACACTCCATACAAATACTTTCAGGAATGACTTCCTGACCCTTAAATCTATACTCGATCTTAACAAATTTCTCTTCTTCAGAAACGCTTTCCTTGCCATTGCCAGTCTACATTTTATATCCTCTCTACTTCGACCATCATCAGTTATTTTGCTCCCCAAATAGCAAAACTCCTTTACTACTTTAAGTATCTCATTTCCTAATCTAATTCCCTCAGCATCACCCGATGAAATTCGACTACATTCCATTATCCTCGTTTTGTTTTTGTTGATGTTCATCTTGTATCCTCCTTTCTAGACACTGTCCATTCCGTTCAACTGCTCTTCCAAGTCCTTTGCTATCTCTGACAGAATTACAATATTATCGGCGAACCTCAAAGTTTTTATTTCTTCTCCATGGATTTTAATACCTACTCCGAACTTTTCTTTGGTTTTCTTTACTGCTTGCTCAATATACAGATTGAATAACATCGGGGAGAGGCTACAACTCTGTCTCACTCCCTTCCCAACCACTGCTTCCCTTTCATACCCCTCGACTCTTATAACTGCCATCTGGTTTCTGTACAAATTGTAAATAGCTTTTCATTCCCTGTATTTTACCCCTGACACCTTTAGAATTTGAAAGAGAGTATTCCAGTCATCATTGTCAAAAGCTTTATCTAAGTCTACAAATGCTAGAAACGTAGGTTTGCCTTTCCTTAATCTGTTTCCTAAGATACGTCTTAGGGTCAGTATTGCTTCACGTGTTACAATATTTCTACGGAATCCCAACTGATTTACGCTTCTACCAGTTTTTCCATTCGTCTGTAAAGAATTCGCGTTATTATTTTTCTGCTGTGACGTATTAAACTGATAGTTGGGTAATTTTCACATCTGTCAACACTTGCTTTCTTTGGGATTGAAATTATTATATTCTTCTTGAAGTCTGAGGGTATTTCGCATGTCTCATACATCTTGCTCACCAGGTGGTAGAGTTTTGTCAGGACTGGCTCTCCCAAGGCTGTCAGTAATTCTATTGGAATGTTGTCAACTCCCGGGGCCTTGTTTCGACTCAGGTCTTTCAGTGCTCTGTCAAACTCTTCACGCAGTATCATATCTCCCATTTCATCTTCATCTACATCCTCTTCCATTTCCATAATACTGTCCTCAAGTACATCGCCCTTGTGTAGACCCTCTGTATACTCCTTCCATCTTTCTGATTTCCCTTCTTTGGTTAGAACTGGGTTTCCATCTGAGCTCTTGATATTCATACAAGTGGTTCTCTTTTATCCAAAGGTCTCTTTAATTTTCCTGTAGGCAGTATCTATCTTACCCCTAGTGAGATAAGCCTCTACATCCTTACATCTGTCCTCTAGTCATCCCTGCTTAGCCATTTTGCACTTCCTGTCGATCTCATTTTTTAGACGTTTGTATTCCTTTTTGCCTGCTTCATTTACTGTATTTTTATATTTTCTCCTTTCATCAATTAAATTCAATATTTCTTCTGTTACCCAAGGATTTCTACTAGCCCTCGTCTTTTTACCTACTTGATCCTCTGCTGCCTTCACTATTTCATCCCTCACAGCTATCCATTCTTCTTCTATTGTATTTCTTTCCCCCATTCCTGTCAATTGTTCCCTTATGCTCTCCCTGAAACTCTCTACAACCTCTGGTTCTTTCAGTTTATCCAGGTCCCATCTCCATAAATTCCCACGTTTATGCAGTTTCTTCAGTTTTAATCTGCAGTTCATAACCAATAGATTGTGGTCAGAGTCCACATCTGCCCCTGGAAATGCCTTACAATTTAAAACCTGGTTCCTAAATCTCTGTCTTACCATTATATAATCTATCTGATACCTTCTAGTATCTCCAGGATTCTTCCATGTATACAACCTGCTTTCATGATTCTTGAACCAAGTGTTAGCTATGATTAATTTATGCTCTGTGCTAAATTCTACCAGGCGGCTTCCTCTTTCATTTCTTAGCCCCAATCCATATTTACCTACTATGTTTCCTTCTCTCCCATTTACTAATATCGAATTCCAGTCACCCATGACTATTAAATTTTCGTCTCCCTTCACTACCCGAATAATTTCTTTTATCTCATCATACATTTCATCAATTTCTTTGTCATCTGCAGAGCTAGTTGGCATATAAACTTGTACTACTGTGTATGCGTGGGCTTCGTGTCTATCTTGGCCACAATAATGCGTTCACTATGCTGTTTGTAGTAGCTTACCCGCACTCCTATTTTGTTTATTCATTATTAAATCTACTCTTGCATTACCCCTATTTGATTTTGTATTTATAACCTGTATTCACCTGACCAAAAGTCTTGTTCCTCCTTCCACCGAACTTCACTAATTCCCACTATATCTAACTTTAACCAATCCATTTCCCTTTTTAAATTTTCTAACTTACCTGGCCGATTAAGGGATCTGACATTCCACGCTCCGATCCGTAGAACTCCAGTTTTCTTTCTCCTGATAACGACGTCCTCCTGAGTAGTTCCCGCCCGGAGATCCGAATGGGGGACTATTTTACCTCCGGAATATTTTACCCAAGAGTAAAGCTGCATGCCCTCGGGAAAAATTACGGCTGTAGTTTCCCCTTGCTTTCAGCCTTTCGCAGTACCAGCACAGCAAGGCCGCTTTGATTAGTGTTGCAAGGCCAGATCAGTCAATCATCCAGACTGTTGCCCCTGCAACTACTGGAAAGGCTGCTGCCTCTCTTCAGGAGCAACACTTTTGTCTGGCCTCAAGCGATACCCCTCCGTTGTGGTTGCACCTACGGTACGGCTATCTGTATCGTTGAGGCACGCAAGCCTCCCCACCAACGGCAAGGTCCATGGTTCATGGGGAGGAGATATGAGATATACAACGTAATTCAAGGGCAAACGCAACGGCAGATGGATTAACCCTGACGAAGTTCTGGGAGCATATTGTTCCACGAAGACTACACCATTACACCGACGACTCGTCGAAATCTGTTTCACAGTTAGATGTCAACCACGTGAGTGCACTCTCTCAGATATTCAGTTATTATTTTCATAATAGCGAAATTTCGGAATCAACTCCATCAGACTCTTAGCTGAAATCAAGCACCACTAAAATGGTCGTTTCCCGTCTATGACATTTTTGAGGTCGCCAGCAATTTTAATTAAAGAAGTTGTATTGTGGTGTCTTCGGAAGCACAGTAAATATTTATTGTGGATGTGAAAGTGTTAAAATAGTACACGAAATGATCATGCACTGTATATGTGACGTCAACAATACGGGTGCTTTCTTCTTTTTAACTAAAAAATCACCATAGAAATGAATCTGATGGGCCAAATCCAGCGATCATGGTGGCCATTTTGTACATCCGATTTTCTCCTTCCAGCTGTCACGAGAGCTGGCTTAAAGAATGCAACGCACGTTCTTGACTTCAGTGTAGAGCGGTACTGCCATGATGAAAAACGGTTCCCAGTGGCAACTGTGGATACGTATAATTTTCCAATGTATGTAATACAGTCTTACAAGTCAGTTGACTCGATAAAGGAGACAATCCGTTGGTACAAATAGTCATCACACAGCACTACAGATTCATCTTCGAGATGTCACGTTCATATTCCATCGGATTTACAGATTTTCAACCAACAAAACTCTGCAGTAGTATACTACCGCACATGTTCACTTTACGACGGACATGAGGTGTGATCTCGCCCCAGTAGTTCATCATAGACACGTTATCGAAGCGTTGCAACATAAACTCAACAAACTGTTTCAATATATGTGATAAAACGCGCGGAAAGGCATGATGCATTTAATTTCTGACAGCAGAAACGTGAACGTTTGCATGCTACATCAATAATCGTGGATATCTGTATTTGTTTTTGCACTTGTTTACCGAAATCGCTGTGTTTTCACAGAATACTGGTGAGAGCGGGGGAATATCTACCATTTTCAGTCTGTAACGGAACATATTAAAGGCTTTACTTTCCCGAAGTATGCGATACCCTCCAAATTCAACCAGTTTAATGAGTATTTATGATTATAGAAAAGTTATTGTGTATGTTAACAATGATTGCACAACATGTCTCCATAAACAGTCAACCCATTAAATTATACTGAATAACTGACCCACACAAAAGTTTATATCACTTGATCACTGATACAGCAAATGTCATCATGAAAAACACTAAGTTTATCTTAAATAAATAATATGAAGTACGAAAAATAGTGGCCAACTAAGGTATTCTGGATCTCCTTAAATAAAAATCACCCAGTGAAACCTATTTGTTCACTAGGAGCGTTTTCACTCAGTATTCACGTAATCAATTCTATTTAAGACAAAAACCAATGAAATTCTTAATAATTCATGTTACTTACTTATTTATGCAAATTAGAGAAGTCAGTTGACAAACTTCTAAAAAACGGCCTTTTTGTAACAAAGAATTATTCTGTCAAGTCAACAAATCTGTCTGTCATTTTAATAACATGTTAAATTATGTCACTCGATGCAAATTAATAACTTTTCTGCACAAATTATGATAACAGATGTACATGTGACTTATAAACTATATCTCTTTTTAGTAGTTCTTTGACAATGTTATAAATACAGGCAGTCGGAGGCAGTCGAGGCAGTCGGAATGTCACTTTGGTGAAGTGTGTTTCTGTGTTATTGTTTGGGATGGAAAAACAATGCAAAGAACATGTAAAGGAAGTACTACTTTGTGTTGTGTTATGGTCTTTGGTGGACAGTGGAATTAATATGGCCACCAAAGTAATAAATGTTTGATGTTTACATATGTGTTGGTTTCGCTCGTTCTTTATCATCAAAAGCACATGAAAAACACGGGACCTCATGTGTTTACCCTAGACAACCAAATTTAGAGCCAGCATCAGCATCGAGACAAAGCAGCGATCCAGCAAGCAGCAGCGATTACTACAATACAATACATTTTAATGGCGCCAACCTAACATCAAGTGCTAACAAGCTCCGTAAATTGGAGTGAAATAGTGCGATTACAGCAATTAGCAATATCTACGACCAGGCGGACCATTACAAGTCGGAGAGGAACGTGGATCAAAGTTGACCATTTCGTTAAGGGAAACCATAATACACACTGTAGTCTCTCTTGGGTGGAAGAAAATGACGCAATCAAGTGAACAGCCGATCAGGTACCCACACGAATCACCGCTTGTGGCGTCAGTGTTATCAACTAGCAGACGTGTTTCGCAAATTTCTTTTGATCTATTTAAATCTCAATACAGGGTGTCCCAGGAGAAATGTTCAACATTCAAGAGTATGACAGGAACGCTCATTTGAAGCAGAAAACTTCATATGCACATATGTCCTATTCAGGAAAGTTTTAGAGATAGTCTCACCTTAATTATTCTTGTAGAGAGGGAGATTTAGGGATCGTAGCATATTTCTAGATTGCTTACACATAGCGGTTTTTGAATTTTTCTAAGAACTTTTCATCAGGTAACTACACCTTTCTTGCGGTTCATTTAGATATTTCAAACATCCACAAGGGAACAGAAAAGAAACAGATGAAACCTGATACGAAATACGCTCTGACGGGCACCGACAAGCGGTTTGCGTAGTTGGACATGGGCCTGGATCATAAAGAACCTGGTAGTAAGGCATTATTGACTGAGCAGACTGATTTGATGGATACAGAATGTGACCTGGATCAGCAATAAATTACGAAAACTGTGGCTTGGAATGACAGGTTGGAAGCACGATCCGCGACAGTTGAACAGTAACTCTTTGTAAGATACACTGCGACTACTTTTGTTTCCAGATTGATCAGAATAATATTTCTAAATTTGTATTAAGTATAGTGATTACAGGTGACAGTGCTCTCCATATGAACAACAATGAAACTTGAGGAGCCATGGGTGGCCGAAACGGCCTCTGGACTCACCAGAATCCCCGAACTTGACCTCGACGCGACCTTCCGTAGGAACTCGTCCGCCAACCAGCCTCACCTTCATCTTGTGCTTCGTAGCGTCCTGCAACAGAAAGTTCATGTATTTACCATCTCTGGAGGGCAGCACTACTACAACAATTGCTTATGGATGCAAAAGCCAGAGTAAGTGTTGAAGGTCACAAAACGGTCACCCAAGTTTTGTAACAGAACGTGTCAAGTTTCCCATAAACTAATATTAAATAAGCAAAAGAACGAGCGGCAGCTTCAGCAAGAAAATGCAATGTTGTATCCTCGCCCAAAACTCGAGATGACGCCGGACGGTCGTACAATTAGTAAGAGTAAACAGACTATAGGAGGCTCCAGCATAGAGAACTTCGACTTCGCACAGCACCATGTCACGTAGTCAAGTCCATTGGTTGTGTGCCAGCTTGGCTACCACAACTAACTGGTATTTAAGACACATTTACTATTTCTTACAAATCCAGTTTTGATCTCACCGTGACCCATACATCCTCGAGGACATTGATACAGCTGCTGTTCCCCTTGCTCCAACTTTCCAATCACTCTCCACATTATGAACAGAATGAAACACAACGATCACAGCACATCGTACAAGCCTCTGTTGCAAAGAAACACGACACAGCGCCTGGTCACGGCTTCATCACATACCACCACCTTAAGGAAAGTACTTTCTCCGTCCCAGAAACCTTTGATAGCCCACATAACACCGCCTTCACCGTCCTCTTTATTAGTTTCTATCACGAGCTGTGGAAGACCTCAAAATTTCTTCTTTTCCTAAAACCAAACTAGTCTCCTAGTGGAACATCTTCCTACTGATCTATCAGCCTTACTACAGTCTTGGTCCTTGAATCCATCCTACACCTGTTCCACCTCCCAAACCAAATCACAACCAACGCCGACCTTCCTTCTTCCTATCCCTAGACAAAGAAAGAACCTACAACAGTGTACGTTATTGAGGTGTCTAGTTCCAACTCAACTGTCAAACGCACCTAATTGCATCTTTTTCATCTAACTGTCAATAGAATGTAACAATAAACAACACTTACGCCCACATTTTCCATCTAACTGCAGGCATGCCCCAAGGATCCATCCTGTCATCTCTCCTTTATCTTCTAGACATAACCGACGTTCCTTAACCATTATTTTCTGTGTAACTGTTTGGATATGCTGACGATATCATTTTCCTTGCTGACCATACCACCCTCTACCTGGCATTAATTATAAAACAAACCACACGAGTTTGCTGTCCTCAAAAACTCATTCTCACAACCCAAAGCCCTCAAATTCACGTAATCTAACCGCTAAAACACTTTAGACTAGCACTCAGTGTAAGACTCCGACCCACCTACTAACTATCCTTACGAAAGCCCACAATAGACTAAAAGTTTTAGCATGCCCTCAAAACCCTTAAGGACCTTGAACTCCGCCTCACTTTCCTTATCTGTTTACTTTTCCTTTGTTGTATGCTATTCCAGCTTCTAAAGTTCCCACTGCTACTGAAAGACTTGGAGTACCTTCGCTATTCCTGTCACTCGCAAAATCGAATCAAAATACCGTATTATATTTCCCATCCAAAAGAACCCGCGCCTGCTGCAGTGCCTCTGCCATCTCGTCCCACATTCCTTAAATCTCCACACACTCCTAGGATCATGTAAACCATCTTCCCGTCCTAGACCATGAAATCACTCCTGAGATCTACCCAGATTAGCAGTTATAACCTTCCCTACCTATTCCACACTAAGTCCCCAATCTGCAATTTCTCTACACAAATTCTTGGACTGTCTTACATGCGTCAGGAGTGTCGAGTTTGCACAGGATCGATCCAAGGACTGAGCCCAGCACAGATATGACAAACTGTAGACATTCCAGCTTCATCTCATGCAAGTGATGTCCTATCGTCGAGATGGGAGCGGATGATGCGGACACGTGACATCGGCTCCCATGCTCAAGTAGGGTGAACAAGAGGCGGTAACGCCCCGGAAACGTTGAGGAGCACCACCCAGATGTACCCGGGGCTGTCTGGAGAATCAAAACCCTCCCTCACTAATAGCAGGAGCTGATCCTTGGTCGAATTACCCTTCTAAAATCTGAATGCTGCTCTGTTGAATGGCCCTTCTAAAACCCGAAAGGCTGCTCGGATACTATCGCCTCCATAGTGGCGTGACGCCGTCTTCTCTTGAGATACACCGTCTCGAAGACTTTCGATAGGCCTGCTAACAAGGTTTAAGCCTGTAATTTTGTGCTTGTCGCAGGTCTTTGCCAGTGATCGGTATGGCCACTATCTCTTCATGTTTCCAAGCTAACCGATAGCGTAGCTGGCCGGAGTGGCCGAGCGGTTCTAGGCGCTACAGTCTGGAACCGCGCGACCTCTACGGTCGCAGGTTCGCATCCTGACTCGGGCATGGATGTGTGTGATGTCCTTAGGTTGGTTAGGTTTAAGTAGTTCTAAGTTCTAGGGGACTGATGACCTCAGAAGTTGAGTCCCATAGTGCTCAGAGCCCTTTTGAACCATTTGGACCGATAGTGTATGGTTCTGAAAACATCGTTGAACATACTAAACAGAAGTGCAGCAGCAACTGTAGGGCAATGACCTCCATTCGCCTCTGCTCCGCTTATGCATTGAGGTGAGAAAAGTCATGGGATAGCGGGAGTATCGCGTACACAAGATATTTAAGGGCGGTGCATTGGCGGAGCTTTCATTTGTACTCAGGTGATCCATGTGAAAAGGATTCCGAAGAGATTCTGGCCGTACGACGGGAGTTAACAGACTTTGGTAACTGGAGATAGATGCATGGGATATTCCATTTCGGAAATAGAGAATTCAGTATTCCTAGATCTGCAGTGTCAAGAGTGTGCCAAGGATATCAAATTTCAGGCATTACCTCTGTTATATCCTAGCCAGTAATGCCACCTGAGACCGCTGCCAAAAGGTTGGCAGCATCAAAGTCCGGACGCCGTCCGCATAAGCAGCGCCAGCGAGACAGGAAATCGCCGCAAGTCTGCGCGCGCCACCGCTGGCTTCTGGCTTCTTAAGCGCTGGAGTCGCGAGCGCTAGGACAGTTCTGGATTCGCCGCTCAGTTGTATACTCGCCACCGAATTGTGTACCTGCTAGTCAGTTGTGTGTTCATCGCAGCAGAGTTGTTGTTTGTCGTCAGCCGACGCTGACCAAGCCGCTCCGACTCGAACTAGACAGATTTCTGTAGACCATGTTCACCACTGTGTTCTGTATCGTCGTTAATAAAGATAAGTACCGACTTTCATTTAATCCGAGTGTTTGGGTTTTCATCTTTCTGTTCACTGTTCCAGCGGACCGGTCGGCCCGCTATTAAAAGTGTGGCGGTGACTTCGTAGGCCGTTTCTACAGCGAAGTGTTGTCGCTATGAAGGGCGTTACAAAAACCTCACACCACGGACATCGCAGTGTCCGACGTGCTTCACTCAACGACCGAGAGCAGCAACGTTTACGAAGATATTTCAGTGATAAGAGACAAGCAACACTGCGTGAAATAACTGCAGAATAAATGTAGAACTTACGACGAACGTGTCTGCTAGGGCAGTGCGGCAAAATTTCTCGTTAATGAGCTATGGCAGCAGACGACCGACACGAGTACCTTTGCTAACAGCTGTGCTCGTGACCACATTGGTTGGAAAACCGTGACCTTGTCACATGAGTCCAGATTTCAGTTGGTAAGAGGTGATGGTAGGGTTCGAGTGTAGCGCAGACCCTAAGAAGCCATGGGTACAGGTTGTCAACAAGGTATTATGCAAATTGGTGGTGGATCCATAATTGTGTGGGCTACGTTTATATGGAATGGACTGGGTCCTTTGGTCCAACTGAACCGATAATTGACTGGAAATGGGTATGTTTGCCTACTTGGAGAACATTTGCAGCCATTAATGGACTTTTTGTTCCAAAACAACGATGGAATGTTTATATATGACAATGTGCAATGTCACTGTGCCACTATCTTTCGCAGTTGGTTTGAAGAACGTTCTGGACATTCGAGTGAATGTTATGGACACCCAGATCGCCCGACAAGGATTCCATCGAACATTTATGGGACATAATCGAGAGGTCATTTCGTGCACAAAATCCTGGACCGATAACACTTTCGCTGTTATGGACGGCTATAAAGGCAACATGGCTCATTATTTCTGCAGGGGACTTCCAAAGACTTGTTGAGCTCATGCCAGATAGAGTTGCTGCACTACGCCAGACGAAAGGTCTGTACTCCGCATGCCACCTTACGGTTTGTGGCGGAGGGCATTTTGTGTACCGGGTGTCATTTCCACCTTTTTCTGTTCGAGTAGCGTATGGCTCTTGGAAGAATGACAGCTGGTAAGCCTACATGTGGACTCGACTCCCTAATTTTATCTTAATGGACTTTTCGATAGAGATACGTAGGAGGAAAAAATACACTGGTTGACTCTTCTAGGGATGTACGCTCTCGAAACTTCAACAGTACATCATAACGTGGTGCAAAATGCCTCTATTGCAGCGTCTGCCATTGAGTTGGCGGAGCGCCTCCGTCACGCTTTCGCGCCTACTAAATGAACCTTTAACGAAACGTGGTCCCTTCTTTGAATCTTCTCTATTTCCTCTATCACTCCTGTCCGGTACGGATCCCCTACTGGCGAGCAATATTGGAGTATCAGGGGTCGAACGAGTGTTTTGTATGCTACTTCCTTTGTTATTGTACTACATTTCCAGTGTACCTCAGTCTGGTATCTGCATTACTTGCGATAAATTTTATGTTGTAGTGCCACTTCAGACACTCCTTACACATACTCCTACATACCTTGTGGAAGTAACTGATGCAGAGATTGTTGCGCAGTTATGTAATCATAAAATAAAGGATCCTTCAATTTATGTATTCGCAGTACTTTACATCTGTTCACGTCGAAGGTTAATTGGCGCTCCTTGCACCATCTGTCGATCGTCTGCAGCTCTTCCTGCATTTCACTACACGTCTCTAGCGTCTCAACTTCTCTGTGTACAACAGCATCACCCGCGAATAGCCTCATGGAACTTCCGACGTTATCTACTAGGTTATATATATATATATATATATATATATATATATATATATATATATATATATATATATATATATATATATATATATATATTGTGAAGCGTAATGACTCAATAACACTCCCTGGGGCATTTCCGAATTAAGTTCCTCCTGAGGACATCTCTCCGTTGATAATGAGATGCTGTGTTCTGTTTGCTAGAAACTCTTCAATCCAGTCACACAATCTGTGATGTTCCATAAGCTCATATTTTGTTCATTACGTGGCAGTGTGGACCTGTATCGTTGGGTTGGGTTGGGTTGTTTTGGGGAAGGAGACCAGACAGCGAGGTCATCGGTCTCATCGGATTAGGGAAGGATGGGGAAGGAAGTCGGCCGTGCCCTTTCAAAGGAACCATCCCGGCATTTGCCTGGAGCGATTTAGGGAAATCACGAAAAACCTAAATCAGGATGATCGGACGCGGGATTGAACCGTCGTCCTCCCGAATGCGAGTCCAGTGTCTAACCACTGCGCCACCTCGCTCGGTACCTGTATCGAATGCCTCTCGAAAGTCAAGGAACATAGTATCTAACATGGGCGCCTGTATCTACTGCTTTCTGCGTCTTGTGGACGAACTGAGTAAGAGGGGTTTCACACGACCGATGTTTTCGGAAGTCATGTTGATTACTGTAGAGAAGATTTTCGGTCACCAGACATGTGATACTGTGCGAGCATTGATGTTACAAAATTTTACAACAGCCTGAACGTGAGTGATAAAGGCCTACGGTTTAGTGTGTCCCATGTTTTTTCTTTTCTTTCTTTCGTTCAAATTCTGAGATCTCTGTTAGCAAAGTTGCCGTGGAGGACACATTGATCGGAATGAGATTATCTCGAACGACGTCAGGGTTTCAACTGCTGACTGACAACGGTATTGTACGTGCCGGTGGATTCTACGACTACCGTGCTCATTGCCGGGGCTCTTACCTGGGCGGATGACCGTCTTACACGACACTTCGTCACGCGAGGACACTGTGATATCGCAGTTCCATGTACGAGGAATTATTATTGTCTCTTAGGACAAGGGTCCTTCCTTCGAGAAGTTAGTTTCTCGATAGCTCTGGACTTGGTTTTCTGACCCTGCTTTAGTATTGTTTTATTTCAACGACCAAATTCCATTCCTACCGTAGCATCATCACTTTAAGGTAAGATTAGACGGAAAAATCGTGTACATCGTCTCGCTAAATAAAGCAGTCACCAACCCCAATGTTGTTTTGAACACCACAAAGCTTTATTAGTCATGGTCTTGTTGGAGGAAGTGTGTCGTTGCCTTCCTCACACTTTTTGTATTGTTTTAACCAGCCAGATATAGTGATATAATGTGGATTCCGAATCACGGTGTAACTCGGCCTTTTTCACATCAACAGACATTGTCAGAGGCGAAAAAAAGAAAAAAAAAGACTGATAAATGACAGATAAAACTTCTGGGATTGACTGGAGATCGAATATGAGACATTTGGATTTGAATTCTGGCACTTAACCACTTTTTGTACCGACAGAGTTCTTTAATACACAGAAATAAGCCGGGACGATCAGGAGACTGTGGCTGTGGCTGCGAGGTGCGTCTGCGTCTTTGCGGCGGACCAGGAAACGAAGGACGTTAGCTGCTACTCTCACACATAATGTCATTACATTTGTAAACAGTACTTTGTTGATGCAATCGTTGTAGCTGTTCTTCAGTCCGTAGCATTGTATCCCTGTAGGTAATGCTATTTCGGGGTTGTGTTAAGGACTTCACAGCTTCAGTAACGACCACGGGGACCGTGAAGTCTTCTCCATACTCCCCCCCCCCCCCAACAAGAGTCCCCTACTTTGAAATGCTTCATCATTTTGTCATGTGGGTATTAATTATACCTTTAGCCTACATCTTGTTTCTGGAACAATTTTCAACATACTATCGAAGTTCCTTTGTTGGTCTTTTTTCTTGTACTTTTTGTAATAGACTTTTTTCGAATATTTTCTATTTTCTTATGCATTATCATTTCCGTTTTTATTTATAACATAACTGAGGTAATTTGCAAACATAAAAATATTAAATTTTGTTGTTGTTAATAAGATTCTTCCGGAAAGAATAAATTGTTCAGTGTTATTTCTTTTCCGCCACTCTGTTTGAAGAAAGTAACGTGCACTGCAACTTCCTTCCATGTAGGCCTTTCTTTATATCCATCACAAATGAAGCGGTGATTTAATGAGTTGAGGGTAGTTCATTTAGGACATACAACTGTTGCACTGAATCCTAGTGAGAAAAATTTTTCATCGCTATTAACAACATTATTTATGACTCTGTACCATGCCACTGGCACATCTGTTGTTAGTATTTTATTATTTACATTTTTATATATTGTTTACCAACTGTTGTTGGGGTATTTTACTTCCATCTTCTTTCGGTTTTCGTGTGATTTTAACCTGTCCACTATATACTGACAGTTCCTAGCTGTAGCTTATTTCTAAGTACATGTGCCTTACGTGTTTCAAGTTGTCATTTAGAGAAGCTCAAATAAAGCAGCAGTGATGCTGTTCGAACGGCTCTCAATGAGCTGCCCTGGTTTTTTGATGAAGATGGCCGTACTTTTCCGAATGTCTGCCTGTGCAGGGAGGCGGCGGACTGTGCGTACACTAGATTCGGATAAACGGGTTCTACAGGATACTGAGACGAACCCTAGTACAAGCTCCAGGCAAGTGGCCCGCCAACACGTTCGTCTGTCTGAAAGGACACAAACCCTCAAAAAGGGCTTGAAATGTTGTGTGATGTATTTTGTGTCTGTGAAGGTACCTGTTTTGGTATAGGCGTGCAGCCTCCCGACCTTTTCATCTGCTTGACCGTACACAAACACTATCTCGACTTGTCCCTGACATGAATACCGGACCATTCTGGTGCTTACAGTACCTTGCGTCAGTCACACAGCCTGCAACACACAAGGAAGACACGGCACGTGGTCAGAGGAACTATCATTCGTCAGCGCCATCTACCGTGGCAAAGTGGCATTTCCTGACATATGTTCAAAAATGGCTCTAAGCACTATGGGACTTCACATCTGAGGTCATCAATCCCCTAGACGTAGAACTACTTAAACCTTTCTAACCTAAGGACATCACACACGTCGATGGCCGAGGCAGGATTCGAACCTGCGACCGTAGCAGCAGCGCAGTTCCGGACTGAAGCGCCTAGAACCGCTCGACCACAGCGGCCGGCTAACATAAGTTCATAGGATCTTTTTTCCCCACTTGCAGTCGGAAATCCGTCCTTGCAGTTTGTAGGTTTTACCAATGTTCGCCCTGTATAAGTCCAAATGAGAATTATATATTAATACCTGCAGCTGCTAACGGGCGTTGATATATATCAGCGGGGACAGGTGAAAATGTGTGCCCCGACCGAGACACGAACCCGGGATCTCCTGCTTACATGCCAGACGTTCTATCCGCCTGAGCCACCGAGGGCAGAGAGGATAGGGCGACTGCAGGGACTATCTCGCGCACGCCTCCCGCGAGACCCACATTCTCACCTTGTATGTCCACACACTATTCGTAGTGTCCCACCCCAATACACTCATTACTCATGGAAGACATTCTTACCAAGTCCCGCAAGAGTTCGGGTAATATGTGTGCATATAAGGTGAGAATGTGGGTCTCGCGGGAGGCGTGCGCGAGATATTCCCTGCACTCGCGCTATCCTCTGTGCCTTCGGTGGCTCAGATGGATAGAGCGTCTGCCATGTAAGCAGGAGATCACGGGTTCGAGTTCCGGTCGGGGTACACATTTTCACCTGTCCCCGTTGACATATATCAACGCCCGTAAGCAGCTGAAGGCATTAATATAATTCTAATTTCGTTCTAGATGGTTGCTGGTCATCAATGGTGTCTGTTCTTTCGGAAATGACAGAAAGAACAGACACCATATCCATATAAGTATACTGTATAATTCAGGTGA
This sequence comes from Schistocerca nitens, assembly GCF_023898315.1. Taxonomy (NCBI): domain Eukaryota; kingdom Metazoa; phylum Arthropoda; class Insecta; order Orthoptera; family Acrididae; genus Schistocerca; species Schistocerca nitens. The sequence continues at coordinate 701,312,475 of NC_064617.1, read as the reverse complement.
TGATGGCAAATGATCCCTTCATTGCAGATGAACACCAATCTCAAAGTCTTACAGAATCGGCGAGATGTCGCAAGTGATGATGGTAATGAGCAGGGGCACTACATTAGTGGTGTTTGGTATAAGTTGAGACTTTGGGTCTGACGGGAGGTGTTCAAATGGTTCAAATGGCTCTGAGCACTATGGGACTCAACTTCTCAGGTCATTAGTCCCCTAGAACTAGTTAAACCTAACTAACCTAAGGACATCACACACATCCATGCCCGAGGCAGGATTCGAACCTGCGACCGTAGCAGCAGCGCGGTTCCGGACTGGAGCGCCTAGAACCGCACTGCCACCGCGGCCGGCTACGGGAGGTGTGATAGGACAGACCGCGTGGTCGTGATGACCACTGTGTCCTGATGGCGTAGTGGTCAGCGCATCTGCCTAATAAGCAGGAGCCTGGGTTTGAATCGCGGTCTGTCACAAATTTTTAGCTTGCTAATGTCTTTAATTCCTTTGTATCTTGACGATAACTCCTACCTGCTACACTACTGGCCATTGAAACTGTTACACCAAGAAGAAATGCAAATGATAAACGGGTATTCGTTGGACAAATATATTATACTAGAGCTGACATGTGATTACATTTTCACGCAATTCGGTGCATAGATCCTGAGAAATCAGTACCCAGAACAACCACCTCTGGCTGTAATAACGGCCTTGGTACGCCTGGGTACGCAGAGCTTGGAAGGCGTGTACAGGTACGGCTGCCCATGCAGCTTAAACACGATACCACAGTTCATCAGGAGCAGTGACTGGCGTATTGTGACGAGCCAGTTGCTCGGCCACCATTGTCCAGACGTTTTCAATTGGTGAGAGATCTGGAGAATATGCCGGCCAGGGCAGCAGTCGAACATTTTCTGCGTCCAGAAAGGCCCGTACAGGACCTGCAACATGCGGTCGTGCATTATCCTGCTGAAATGTAGGGTTTCGCAGGGATCAAATGAAGAGTAGAGCCACGGGTCGTAACATATCTGAAATGTAACGCCCACTGTTCAAAGTGCCGTCAATGCGAACAAGAGGTGGCCGAGACGTGTAACCAATGGCACCCCATACCATCACGCCGGGTGATACGCCAGTATGGCGATGACGAATACACGCTTCCTATGTGCGTTCACCGCGATGTCGCCAAACACAGATGCGACCACCATGATGCTGTGAACAGAACCTGGATTCATCCGAAAAAATGTCGTTTTGCCATTCCCGCATCCAGGTTCGTCGTTGAGTACACCGTCGCAGGAGCTCCTGTCTGTGATGCAGCGTCAAGGGTAACCGTAGCCACGGTCTCCGAGCTGATGTTTGTTGCTGCAAAGGTCGTCGAACTGTATGTGCAGATGGTTGTTGACTTGCAAACGTCCCCATCTGTTGACTCAGGGATCGAGACGTGGCTGCATGATCCGTTACAGTCATGCGGATAAGATGCCTGTCATCTCGACTGTTAGTGATACGAGGCCGTTGGGGTCCAGCACGGCGTTCCGTATTACCTTCCTGAAGCCACCGATTCCAAATTCTGCTAACAGTCATTGGATCTCGACAAACACGAGCAGCAATGTCGCGATACGATAAACCGCAATCGCGATAGGCTACAATCCGACCCTTATCAAAGTCGGAATCTTGATGGTACCTATTTCTCCTCCTTACACGAGGCATCACAACAACGTTTCACCAGGCAACGCCAGTCAACTGCTGTTTGTGTATGAGAAATCGGTTGGAAACTTTCCTTATGTCAGCACGTTGTAGGTGTCGCCACTGGCGCCAACCTTGTGTGAATGCTCTGAAAAGCTAATCATTTGCATATCACAGCATCTTCTTCCTGTCGGTTAAATTTCGCGTCTGTACTACGTCATCTTCGTGGTGTAGTAATTTTAATGGCCAATAGTGTAATATGACACGTCCCCACATCGACTCATGCTACTGCACTGTTTCCATACAACCGATTGACACATAGTTACCACTTGCGGTAGGGGTGACATCTACAGCGCTCCAAGTTGAGCAGTATGTCGATTTAAGTTCGTAAGCCTATGTCGATCAGAACCTCAGAGCCACCACGTCCACACAAATAACATCCTGCATCAAATAGTAGCCCCCAGCGCCGGCCCAGACAGTGCGCCGGAGACTGACCTTTATCTTGAGGCGCGGCGAGTCTGCGGGGGGCGGCGGCGTGACCGCCGCGGCGCTGCTGCTGGTGGTGGTGGAGGTGGCGGCGCCGCCGAGGCAGACGACGCCGGCCGACTCCGCGATGGTGCAGTCGCTGCTGCCCCAGCCGTCGAAGCGGCACTGCGACAGCAGGCTCTCCTCCCCCGTGCAGTACAGGTTGTCCATCCAGAAGCGCTCCTCTGCGTGTAAAGTACAAATGTAAATTATTGGATGCGGAGACCCTTTGTATGAGAGGCTTCAACAACTAACGCAACGCTGTTTTTTTCTCGGCCAATTTAGTTTGAAAAAAAAAAGTGTAAATTGTTGTAGGACTTCGTGGAATGTTCTCGCTTGAGCCCCTATAGTTTGACGAGGTTCCCATAGCTAGCGGCTCTCCACTTAACCTTCAAAATGGCGTCTGCAACGGAGCTGCGTTCCAAGAAGAGAGCCGTCATTTAGTTTGTTTCAGCGGGGAATCAGAGCATCGCAGATATTCACAGGCTCTTGCATACTGTCTACAGACACCCGGCAGAGAACCAAAGTACGGTGAGTCGTTAGGCAAGGCGTCTTTCATCATCGCAACGATGTCGCGCAAACCTGTCCGATCTACATCTACATCCATACTCCGCAAGCCACCTGACGGTGTGTGGCGGAGGGTATCTTGAGTACCTCTATCGGTTCTCCCTTCTATTCCAGTCTCGTATTGTTCGTGGAAAGAAAGATTGTCAGTATGCCTCTGTGTGGGCTCTAATCTCTCTGATTTTATCCTCATGGTCTCTTCAAAAATTTGTTTGAAATCTTATGGGACTTAACTGCTAAGGTCATCAGTCCCTAAGCTTACACACTACTTAACCTAAATTATCCTAAGGACAAACACACACACCTATGCCCGAGGGAGGACTCGAACCTCCACCGGGACCAGCCGTACGGTCCATGACTACAGCGCCTCTGACCGCTCGGCTAATCCCTCATGGCCATGGTCTCTTCGCGATATATACGTAGGAGGGAGCTACTGCTTGACTCCTCGGTGAAGGTATGTTCTCGAAACTTCAACAAAATCCCGCACCAAGCTACTGAGCGTCTCTCCTGTAGAGTCTTCGACTGGAGTTTATCTATCATCTCCGTAACGCTTTCGCCATTACTAAATGATCCTGTAACGAAGCGCGCTGCTCTCCGTCGGATCTTCTCTATCTCTTCTATCAACCCTTTCTGGTACAGATCCCACACCGGTGAGCAGTATTCAAGCAGTGGGCGAACAAGTGTACTGCAACCTATTTCCTTTGTTTTCGGATTGCTTTTCCTTAGGATTCTTCCAATGAATCTCAGTCTGGCATCTGCTTTACCGACGATTAATTTTATATGGTCATTTCATTTTAAATCACTTCTAATGCCTACTCCCAGATAATTTATGGAATTAACTGCTTCCAGTTGCTGACCTGCTATATTGTAGCTAAATGATAATGAATCTTTATTTCTGTATATTCGCAGCATATTACACTTGTCTACATTGAGATTCAATTGCCATTCCCTGCACCATGCGTCAATTAGTTGCAGATCCTGCTGCATTTCAGAACAATTTTCCATTGTTACAATCTCTCGATATACTACAGCGTCATCCGCAAAAAGCCTCAGTGAACTTCCGATGTTATCCACAAGGTCATTTATATACCGGCTGATCAAAAAGTCAGTATAAATTTGAGAACTTAATAAACCACGGAATAATGTAGATAGAGAGGTAAAAATTGACACACAGGCTTGGAATGACATGGGGTTTTATTAGAACAAAAAAAAAACGAAGTATTTCTAGACGGGTGCAAGATCTCTTGCGCGCGTCATTTGGTGATGATCGTGTGCTCAGCCGCCACTTTCGTCATGCTTGGCCTCCCAGGTCCCCAGACCTCAGTCCATGCGATTATTGGCTTTGGGGTTACCTAAGTCGCAAGTCTATCGTGATCGACCGACATCTCTAGGGATGCTGAAAGACAACATCCGACGCCAATGCCTTACCATAACTCCGGACATGCTTTACAGTGCTGTTCACAACATTATTCCTCGACTACAGCTATTGTTGAGGAATGATGGTGGACATATTGAGCTTTTCCTGTGAAGAACATCATCTTTGCTTTGTCTTACTTTGTTATGCTAATTATTGCTATTCTGATCAGATGAAACGCCATCTGTCGGACATTTTTTGAACGTTTGTATTTTTTTGGTTCTAATAAAACCCCATGTCATTCCAAGTATGTGTCTCAATTTGTACCTCTCTATCTACATTATTCCGTGATTTATTCAGTTTTCAAATTTATACTGACTTTTTGATGTGAATAGCAACGGCCCTACAACACTCCCCTGCGGTTATCTGAAATCACTCTTACTTCGGAAGACTTCTCTCCATTGAGAATGACATGCTGCTTTCTCTTATCTAGGAACTCTTCAAACCAATCACACAATTGGTTTGATAGTCCATATGCCCTTACTTTGTTCATTAAACGACTTTGGCGAACTGTATAAACGTCTTGCGGAAGTCAAGAGAACACGGCATCTACCTAGGAACCCGTGTCTATGGCCCTCTGAGTGTCGTGGACGAATAGCGCGAGCTGGGTTTCACACGATCGTCTTTTTCGAAACCCATGCTGATTCCTACAGACTAAATTTCTAGTCTCCAGAAAAGTCATTATACTCGAACATAATACGTGTTCCAAAATTCTACAACTGATCGACGTTAGAGATGTAGGTCTATAGTTCTGTACATCTGTTCAACGTCCCTTCTTGAAAACGGGGATGAGCTGCGCCCTTTTCCATTCTTTTGGAACGGTACGCTCTTCTAGAGACCTACAGTAAACCGCTTCCGTGTGCCGGCCGGCCTGACACAATTGGGACTCCACCAGTGTTGGAACGTGTGGACACTCTCATTCGAGGTGATCGACGAAAATGGTTCAAATGGCTCTGAGCACTATGGGACTCAACTTCACAGGTCATTAGTCCCCTAGAACTTAGAACTAGTTAAACCTAACTAACCTAAGGACATCACACACATCCATGCCCGAGGCAGGATTCGAACCTGCGACCGCAGCGGTCTCGCGGTTCCAGACTGCAGCGCCTAGAACCGCACGGCCACTTCGGCCGGCGGTGATCGACGGATCACAATTAAACACCTCGCTGCTCAACTGGACGTCTCCGTTTGTAATGCTGGCACACTCCTCCACCAGTTGGGGTACTCAAATGTGCGTGCAGGCTGGGTTCCTCCCTTGTTAACCGAACGCCATAAAGAGCAATGAAGGACCATATGTGAGGAATTGCTTGCGTGTTACCAGGCTGATGCTGGTAATTTTTGTCGAACATCGTCACAGGCGATGAAACATGGGTTCACCACTTCGAACCGGAAACAAAATGGGAATCCATGGCGTGGCGCCATGTTGTAGGTGTCGCCACCGGCGCCAACCTTGTGTGAATGCTCTGAAAAGCTAATCATTTACATATCACAGCATCTTCTTCCTGTCGGTTAAATTTCGCGTCTGTAGCACGTCATCTTCGTGGTTTAGTAATTTTAATGGCCAGTAGTGTAATAAGACAGCAGCAGCGGATCTTCTACTCGAAGCAGACCACAAAACTAATAACACAGGAACTGATTTTCGGGTTCAACACAAAGCGCTCAGAATAAACATCGGAAATTGATAAATATCTTATTGCACAACATCACCCATCTATTGATTGAAAAAGTTCCAAATAAATTCGGTTGAGTCCTAACAATAGTCAGCACATCTTCGTAAATCGTTAACATCCTTTATAGATTCACTTTTGCTCCTTCATGCTACACATTGCTTACAAACGAGACGCCTAAATTCAAAGCAAGTAACTGCTCTTTAGCGCTTTTTGAGAAAATAAAGCGCAAAGTTGAGTTAGTGACAGTCTCTTTGTTGTATTTAATCTGATGGGTAATGCAGTTTCCAGTTCACCTGTACATTTCCTATTCATGCCAGGGACTCACTCTGCTGATGTTCAGGAAACCGTTAAAATACGATGTTGCACTTATCAACTTAGATTTCTGTTCAAAATGGCTCTGAGCACTATGGGACTCAACTGCTGAGGTCATTAGTCCCCTAGAACTTAGAACTAGTTAAACCTAACTAACCTAAGGACATCACAAACATCCATGCCCGAGGCAGGATTCGAACCTGCGACCGTAGCGGTCTTGCGGTTCCAGACTGCAGCGCCTTTAACCGCACGGCCACTTCGGCCGGCAGATTTCTGTATTCGTAGTGATAACTGGGCAATAAAAATGAAGTAAGAAGGTATAGAGTCAGTCTCAAAAGCCATACACGACTGTCCATCTGGTTCCGCTTGCTGGCACTGCAGTCGTCTGTGATTAGCGTTTCGGTTCTCCTCTTCATGAAGCAGATTTACGCAAATTGGATGGTACACTAATTGGATGTAGTATCGCAAGAAGCAAGTTTATGGGCTTGCAGCTGCGTCGCGTGGTTAAAATCCCACCAGATTTCGACCGAGTTGGCCATTGTGGAGAGATGACTGACTTCCGTGTCGCCGTAGCCTCGTCGTTATATAGCCGCTGCTGGCTGTGACGTCACTGGTGCTCTCTCGAGGCCCACGAGAAAGACAGGCCGCGGCGCGTACGTCACGAACGTAGTCCTGAACTCGCTCGCTCGCTCAGCTCAGCAGACAAAATGCGTTTCTAAACCTGTTAACTCGCAGCTGGGCATGTAAGTACTAACGAGAATAGCATCTTCCACTGGAATATGATATTATGAAGGCTTACTGATTAACAGTACTACAGCAAAATTTAATTTAAGATCAATACTCGATATATATGGTATAACGGCTTGTTTATAGCATTTAGTCTCTTCTGTTTAACAGTACTCATTACGTGCTGGAAATGGTGCTTTATGAAACTGATAATCATTTTAGCATGATTTTATTTTATTGTACGCCAGTACAGCCGTAACAAATCATAAGTAGGCCCATGGACTACCCATCATTATAGGTCTAATAACAGTAAGATTCCATAATAGCGGATTCCAGTAGAAGATTTAGTTTTCGTTTGTACGGACACGCCTAGTTACGAGTTAAAAGGTGTAGAAACGTAGTTTGTCTGCTGATTTGAGCGAGCGAGCGAGCGCAGGATTTCCTTCGTGACGTACGCGCCGCGGTCTGTCTTTCTCGTGGGCCTCGTGCTCTCTTCCTCACCAACTGTGGCAATGTTTTCGTCCCGCGTCTGTCGCGCCCGCTTCATCTTCGCGATGGCCGAGTCCCAGGCTGTGCTGAGCTGCAAATCGCCGTCCTTGTCGATGGTGTTTTCAAATATTTTTATTTCTACCGCTTCTTTTACGACGCTATCACAAAAGCTCTTCGTCCTCATAATGGTAGATGTTTCGTCGAATAGAATTCGGTGTCGATTTTCTAAAGCGTGTTTTGCCATAGCTGATTTTTCAGGGTAGTGTAGGCATAAGCACTTCTCGTGTTCCGTCCGGTGTACTGTTTAGCGGACGTAGTAGCGATCACACTGACATAGTATTTTTTTTTTTTGTACGCTCTAGGCGTTTCAAGTCCTGTGCCACAGAAAGGCAAAAACGCAAGTGTCTTGTTTTTTTCTTCGCTGGTGTTTCTCCTGCGTGATTCACCAGAAATAGTTTGCGATACCTGGCGGCTATTGTAGCCGTTTCCGTGGAAGATATTGCGGAAGTGACTTAGTTCTAGTGACAGATTTTCAGTGTCTCAGATGACTTTAGCATGATGGACGAGGGTGTTCAGAACGCCACATTTTTGTGCTTGATGATGGTGTCTCAGAGCGTTCAGATACCGATCCGTGTGTTTAGATTTCCTGTACGCACTGTGACTTAAGTGTCCATTGGTTTTATGAAGAACGAGGACGTCAAGGTAGGGCAATGGACCAGCTATTCCTACTTCCTGTCGTAAATGTGATGTGATCGTGATTGCCGTTCGGGTGTTGTAAGGATTCCCCCAGTTTTTCACGTACGTAGGGCCAGATGATAAAAGTGCCGTCGACGTAACAATAAAAGCAACTTGGCTTATCTGGACCCGTGTCCAAAGCGATGTCTTCAAATTTCTTTATAAAAAGGTTGGCTGTGGCTGGAGTTAAAGGACTTCCCAACGCCACTCCCTCCAACCGGTCGAAGTCATAGCCGCCATATAATAAATGCGATGATATCAACATGTGCTTAAGCAATCCTACAACTTCACCTTTCCTAAGACACAGATGTTTAATTGTTGTTGTTGTGGTCTTCAGTCCTGAGACTGGTTTGATGCAGCTCTCCATGCTACTCTATCCTGTGCAAGCTTCTTCATCTCCCAGTACCTACTGCAACCTACATCCTTCTGAATCTGCTTAGTATATTCATCTCTTGGTCTCCCTCTACGATTTTTACCCTCCACGCTGCCCTCCAATGCTAAAATTTGTGATCCCTTGATGCCTCAAAACATGTCCTACCAACCGATCCCTCCTTCTAGTCAAGTTGTGCCACAAACTTATCTTCTCCCCAATCCTATTCAATACCTCCTCATTAGTTACGTGATCTACCCACCTTATCTTCAGCATTCTTCTGTAGCACCACATTTCGAAAGCTTCTATTCTCTTCTTGTCCAAACTAGTTATCGTCCATGTTTCACTTCCATACATGGCTACACTCCATACAAATACTTTCAGAAACGACTTCCTGACACTCAAATCTATACTCGACGTTAACAAATTTCTCTTCTTCAGAAACGCTTTCCTTGCCATTGCCAGTCTACATTTCATATCCTCCCTACTTCGACCATCATCAGTTATTTTGCTCCCCAAATAGCAAAACTCCTTTACTACTTTAAGTGTCTCATTTCCTAATCTAATTCCCTCAGCATCACCCGACTTAATTCGTCTACATTCCATGATCCTCGTTTTGCTTTTGCTTTTGTTGATGTTCATCTTATATCCTCCTTTCAAGACAATGTCCATTCCGTTCAACTGCTCTTCCAAGTCCTTTGCTGTCTCTGACAGAATTACAATGTCATCGGCGAACCTCGAAGTTTTTATTTCTTTTCCATGAATTTTAATACCTACTCCGAATTTTTCTTTTGTTTACTTTACTTCTTGCTCAATATACAGATTGAATAACATCGGGGAGAGGCTACAACCCTGTCTCACTCCCTTCCCAACCACTGCTTCCCTTTCATGCCTCTCGATTCTTATAACTGCCATCTGGTTTCTGTACAAATTGTAAATAGCCTTTCGCTCCCTGTATTTTACCCCTGCCACCTTCAGAATTTGAAAGAGAGTATTCCAATCAACATTGTCAAAAGCTTTCTCTAAGTCTACAAATACTAGAAACGTAGGTTTGCCTTTCCTTAATCTATTTTCTAAGATAAGTCGTAAGGTTAGTATTGCCTCACGTGTTCCAACATTTCTACGGAATCCAAACTGATCTTTCCCGAGGTCCGCTTCTACCACTTTTTCCATCCGTCTGTAAAGAATTCGCGTTAGTATTTTGCAGCTGTGACTTATTAAACTGATAGTTCGGTAATTTTCACATCTTTCAACACCTGCTTTCTTTGGGATTGGAATTATTATACTCTTCTTGAAGTCTGAGGGTATTTCGCCTGTCTCATTCATCTTGCTCACCAGGTGGTAGAGTTTTGTCAGGACTGGCTCTCCCAAGGCTGTCAGTAATTCTATTGGAATGTTGTCAACTCCCGGGGCCTTGTTTCGACTCAGGTCTTTCAGTGCTCTGTCAAACTCTTCACGCAGTATCATATCTCCCATTTCATCTTCATCTACATCCTCTTCCATTTCCATAATACTGTCCTCAAGTACATCGCCCTTGTGTAGACCCTCTGTATACTCCTTCCATCTTTCTGATTTCCCTTCTTTGGTTAGAACTGGGTTTCCATCTGAGCTCTTGATATTCATACAAGTGGTTCTCTTTTATCCAAAGGTCTCTTTAATTTTCCTGTAGGCAGTATCTATCTTACCCCTAGTGAGATAAGCATCCTTACATTTGTCCTCTAGCCATCCCTGCTTAGCCATTTTGCACTTCCTGTCGATCTCATTTTTGAGACGTTTGTATTCCTTTTTGCCTGCTTCATTTTTATATTTTCTCCTTTTATCAATTAAATTCAATATTTCTTCTGTTACCCAAGGATTTCTATTAGCCTTCGTCTTTTTACCTACTTGATCCTCTGCTGCCTTCACTACTTCATCCCTCAGAGCTACCCATTCTTCTTCTACTGTATTTCATTCCCCCATTCCTGTCAATTGTTCCCTTATGCTCTCCCTGAAACTCTCTACAACCTCTGGTTCTTTCAGTTTATCCAGGTCCCATATCCTTAAATTCCCACCTTTTTGCAGTTTCTTCAGTTTCAATCTGCAGTTCATAACCAATAGATTGTGGTCAGAATCCACATCTGCCCCTGGAAATGTCTTACAATTTAAAACCTGGTTCCTAAATCTCTGTCTTACCATTATATAATCTATCTGATACCTTTTAGTATCTCCAGGATTCTTCCATGTATACAACCTTCTTTTATGATTCTTGAACCAAGTGTTAGCTATGATTAAGTTATGCTCTGTGCAAAATTCTACAAGGCGGCTTCCTCTCATTTCTTCCCCCCAATTCATATTCACCTACTATGTTTACTTCTCTCCCTTTTCCTACTGACGAATTCCAGTCACCCATGACTATTAAATTTTCGTCTCCCTTCACTACCTGAATAATTTCTTTTATCTCGTCATACATTTCATCAATTTCTTCATCATCTGCAGAGCTAGTTGGCATATAAACTTGTACTACTGTAGTAGGCATGGGCTTTGTGTCTATCTTGGCCACAATAATGCGTTCACTATGCTGTTTGTAGTAGCTAACCCGCACTCCTATTTTTTTTATTCATTATTAAACCAACTCCTGCATTACCCCTATTTGATTTTGTATTTGTAACCCTGTAATCACCTGACCAAAAGTCTTGTTCCTCCTGCCACCGAACTTCACTAATTCCCACTATATCTAACTTTAACCTATCCATTTCCCTGTTTAAATTTTCTAACCTACCTGCTCGATTAAGGGATCTGACATTCCACGCTCCGATCCGTAGAACGCCACTTTTCTTTCTCCTGATAACGACGTCCTCTTGAGTAATCCCCGCCCGGAGATCCGAATGGGGGACTATTTTACCTCCTGAATATTTTATCCAAGAGGACGCCATCATCATTTAATCATACAGTAAAGCTGCATTTCCTCGGGAAAAATTACGGCTGTAGTTTCCCCTTGCTTTCAGCCGTTCGCAGTACCAGCCCAGCAAGGCCGTTTTGGTTAATGTTACAAGGCCAGATCAGTCAATCATCCAGACTGTTGCCCTTGCAACTACTGAAAAGGCTGCTGCCCCTCTTCAGGAACCACATGTTTGTCTGGCCTCTCAACAGATACCCCTCCGTTGTGGTTGCACCTACGGTACGGCCATCTGTATCGCTGAGGCACGCAAGCCTCCCCACCAACGGCAAGGTCCAAGGTTCATGGGGGGGGATGTTTAATTACGTTTTTAAAATCGTCGATATCCTTGATCTGATGGAAATAACGACCCACTTTCATCGTAAGAACGCCGGTTTGCAGCTCACCACAGCCTGGAAAGGGGCCATTGCCTGGCAGTACCTCGTCTCCTACCTTCCAAACTTTACAGAAGCTCTCCTGCGAACCTTGCAGAACTAGAACTCCTGAAAGAAAGGACAAAAGGAGATATGGTTTAGCCACAGCCTGGGGGATGTTTTCAGAATGAGATTTTCACTCTGCAGCGAGTGTGCGCTGATATGAAACATTCTGGCAGATTAAAACTGTGTCAGACCGAGACTCGAACTCGGGACCTTTGCCTTTCGCGGGAAAGTGCTCTACCATCTGAGCTACCCAAGCACGACTCACGCCCCGTTCTCACAGCTTCACTTCTGCCACTGCCTTGTCTCCTACCTTCCTCGAGCCTGTGGCTAAGCCATGTTTCCGCAATATCCTTTCTTTTAGGAGTGCTAGTGCTGCAAGGTTCGCAGGAGAGCTTCTGCAAAGTTTGGAAGGTAGGATAAGAGGTACTGGCAGAAGTGAAACTATGAGGACGTGGCGTGAGTCGTGCTTGGGTAGCTCAGATGGTAGAGAACTTGCCCGTGAAAGGCAAAGGTCTTGAGTTCGTGTCTCGGTCTGATATACAGTTTTAATCTGCCAGAAAGTTTTAGGGAATTATTTGACTAAGCGAACGTAGTACAGTCAGTGGCTAAGATCCACAACTACCACATTGACGGTAGGGGTTCAAATCCCTGACCATGTACTTCGTTTTTTCTTCAGTTTTATCTTACAGAATAGTGTATATCACGGAAAATTATTAAAAAATAGTGATTTTTGCCGTAGTAATGTCCTTAGCAAATGTCAGTTGGCGGTTTACAGGTCTGGGAATTCCGTAACAGTCGGAGAGGAAGAGAGCGCAAGAGCCGAGGTCACGTCTACTAAACGCAGGAAGATAATGTCCAAATATTTGGAATTTTAACTATGAACTACAAACGGAGTATACATTTAAAGAAACTTTGCTATAAATAATGATTTATTAATGAAATTACTACGGAGAAAAGTAGCATTTCGAATAATTTTGCGTGAGAGATACTATTTAATAATGTAGAAAAAGATAGATTTCTACTTACCGCAAAGAAAACACATTGAGTTCCAGACAGGCACAATTAAAAGACACTTACATGAAGCTTTCGGCCACAGCCTTCATCAGTAAAAGAGACACACACACATCATTTATACACACAAGCAAGCACACCTCAGGCACACACGACCGCCAACTCGAACACGTGGGATGCAAGCACCAGTCTGGGAGGGGACGGGGAGGTGAAGGGATAGTAGTGTGCGGGTGGGCAAAGAGAGGAACGCTGTCTGGTGGAGTGTGTAAGGACTAGCATGCCAACAGGCGCACCGTCAGGCGTTGTGGGGCAGGAAGGTGGGGAGAAAAGGAGCAAAAAAGCAGCTGGAAAAGACGGGCGGATGCGTTGGCAGAGGGCTGCGAATATTTTTTATTTGCCTTAAGTGTACCGCAGATGACAACCAAATTGGTCCTGCTATGGAAAGAGATGGTACCCAGATCATCATTCCAGATTATGAGGGAGTATGGCGGGCGTCATTTAGGTTGGTATCCCACCTATGCCCAGGACGTCTCCAGATACGTTTTCGGTCTAGAATCTCATTGACTGGAGAAGAATTGTCTTTAGTGATCCACTTCGACATGAGGCCCGAGGACCAATGGACACGTCTCTGGAGAAGTCCCGGAGAGGCACCTGAATGTCGCCCGCCATACACCCTGATAATCAGGAATGATGATCTGGGTGCCATTTCTGTTCCTAGCTGGACGCCTTTGGTTGCCACCTGCGACACTCTTAGAGCACAGCAGTACGTCGATGACATTCTACGCCCCGTTTTGTTGCCATTCATGGCAAGCTATCCTGGGCTTACATTTCGTCGAGATAATGCCCGTCCTAACACGGCGACGGTTTCTGACGCTTGTCTTTGTGTTTGCCAAACCCTGCCTCGGCCAGCAAGGTTTCCGATTTCTCCCCAACTGAGAGCGTTTGGAGTAGTGTGGACAGGGACCTTCATCCAGCTCGGGATTCTGACAATGAAACGCGCCAATTGGACAGAATCCGACACGATATCCCCCAGGAAGTTTGTGACTCTCTTTCTCTTGAATAATGATTCTGAAATTGTAATAATTTGTTTGTCTGCAATTGAACACCACATCTACAGATTTCGGTCCCATTCGGATAATTTCTTCGTGGTGCGTCTTCTTTATGTATCAGAGCGTACATTTGAAATCAGGGTGGCCAGGTTTTTTATAAAAGAAACCAAGATTTTTTTATGAATCTGTCACTTCTAATCCTAACAAAGTCGCCATTTTTTAATAGATATTTTAACGCCTGAGTGAGATGTACCGAAATATAAGGAGCGGATAGTACATTGGACATTACAGTAATCTTTACCATTGTTAGGTTACCTGCAAACTTTACACCATTCATTATCAAATTTGATTTTTAGTCTCAACTTTTGATGCGTTTTCGGCACTGGCGTTTCATTACTTTCTCCATCTGACGAATAGTCCATTTGCAAAGAATGTTTCGCTAAGTGTAAAACGCACAGTAACAAGTGACTTCTGCCTCGCTACTGAATGCGAGTAAGTTTGCCGTAATAGCCGTTGAATGCAGTTTTGCCAACTTAGCTGTCTTCGACTAAAAGATGACTTTTTAATTTCAGTTACATTTACAAAATAGCGAATTACTTAGTTTAAACACTAGTTTAATAAACAGACTATGTTGTGTGAAATATTGGCTATTTTGGTGTGGTTAGAATTTTTGCGAATCCTGAAAACATTTAATCGGGGGTCGGGTTTCCAACATAAATCTGGACATTCCCGCCAAAAACGGGATATCTGGAAACCTGCTCGGATCTAGTTCTTATATCTACCACTAGATCTCAGCACCTGCTCGACTCCCAGCTTATGTCCCTTGATACTTCAACAGAGGACACTCATACAGACTCACTCAGGAATGCAGTCAGTCCCTTGACCCAAAAGTTGCACTTACCTCTGTGGGCTTCTAGGTTCCTCAAATGTGATTGGAAAGTAGCTTTTATAGTCCAGACAATTTGAACACTGTTACTCACGCCTGGCCTGTCCGAAGTGCGAGTTGTGCGTGGCGCGCGCCGCGCCCGCCATGCCCAGCTGCCGGCAGACGACGGCCGCGTCGCGCTCGTCCCACTCGTCGTCGCAGACGCTGCCCCACCGCCCGAAGTGGAACACCTCCACGTTGCCTGCAACCAAACGCAAACGTGCCCCAAGTCTCCACCAGTCGCGTCGACGCGTAACAAACGAATTTTATATTGACACACAGATATTAGCTTAATTTTCTACGACGTTCAAAAATTTGACACTTAATGAACTAACCGAGCTCGTCAAAAATTCGTTCAGTGTATTATTATACGGAGTGATTGAGTTACCCTTACGGATTGGTATTATGCAACCTGCAACGTCTTCAAATACCACGCGCAAGATTTTCATATTCTCTCGCTCGCTATACACAAACTTGTTGGTCCTACAGAAAAAAATGAACAGAACCTTTTTGTAAGAAATTTGGATAATTTAATTTTGTACTGGGATACGTTTCCGCTAGAGGTCGTAGTTTTCCATTTTTTCAAGAAAAACGCACAAAAGTGACCTTTCTAACAACCCTACCACAACAAAGTTCAAAATATTAATTATGATTGTAGTGTTGCTCACGCTGCTAAATATTGTATTTTAGGGCAACAACAAAGTTATATTATGTGGCAGGTGTCATTAGAGCACAGTTAATAAAGTCGTTTCTTGAAATAATGGATAAACTAGGCACTCATCTTTTCGTGTTTCCCACGCTGGTCTCGTTGTGAACTCATGGCTCAATCGTCGAAAATCTAGGTAGTGATGATTCCAGGCTCGGATGCAAAGAGGCCTAGGTGTTATTCTGCGATATTCAAAAGTTTTATAGATGTGTTTCATAAACCATTCTTGAAAATTAAACTTTTGCAAGTTAGGACAATGGCGATGTAAAAATGTAATCAGCACTCCGAATTTAAGTTACACTTCTTTTTTATTTATTTTGTTGCAATATCACGTAACTCTTTCCAAAACATCACTTCACAATATAAAACATACTTGAAAATATTTTCCTCACTGTTAAAGTTCACATTTCATAAACTGACTACAATTTGCGTCTTTTTAACATGACCACCAAAACTTGACTCTCTAATAACCGCTTACGCGTCCAAAAATCAGAGTTACAAGTACGTCAAAGATCATAGTGACAAAAGAAAGAATACACATAAGAATAATATCATTGCAATATATACATATCGACGTATCGAAGTACCTCTACATTAATAAAATCAAATCTGAATGTTGTCACAGAAATATTTTAACTATTTTACAGAAACACAGTAGAATATTGCTGGTATCGAGAGGTTGAGATGAGGTGCCGTAATGGTTACGTAATTCAAGTACGATTACACCTTCAAACGCGTTTTTCTTGAATAAATCTAAAACCGTGCGCTCCAGCGAAAACGTATCCCTGTACAAAATTTAACTAGATTAAATTTTTCGGCAAAAAGGTGCCGTTCATTTTTTTCTGTAGGACCAATAATTTGTGCACGGTTTTTGAAGATGATGCGGATTGTATAAAACCCATCAGTAGGGCAGCTGAATCATCATGTATAATGCACATTCATATACAGGGCTGCTTTGAGAACATTTTTCCACACAAGTGACCTATCACTTCCTCGTTTTCCCTCATACATCATCAGTGTCATTTTTCGCTACGAATTGTAATCGCCCTGTATACAACTCATGCACTTGGGCACCCTTCTCAACTTGGCGCCACAAGCAGTCACCAGAGGTAGGGGTGTAAATTTGGAAACCCAGTTTGTTTTTGCTGTATAAAAGAAATGCTTACTTCTCTTTCAGCTTCAAAAATTAGCCAAAGCTAATTCATAATGTTTTAGCAACGAATGTAATATTATGAAACACAAAAACTAAATACGTTAAAAATTAAAAAACATTTTCTGCTTGCACAACAACTCATTAATTTTTCAAGAAGTGCGCGTAATGTGGAAACGCCTTAAAATTGTGGGAAACTGACTACTTCAAACGAAAACTGTTAAAAATGTTAGAAACTATTTTATTTTATATTAAGTTTAAATCACACAAAATATTTTTAAACGCAACTGTAATAGAAGAAAGCTTTATAAGCGAATTCACTTGCAAAAATCGCATATGTAAATATCTCCTTCATTTCTGGCACACAAAAGTGACTCCACTCCTCACACACTACACACTTAATCCACAATTCTCCCAGAACGTCTTTGAAAAATGCGCCTCCACAAAAAATACAAATGGCATCTTCTTCAGTAGGTTTTTCTTCCCAAACTGGGAGATGCAAATCTGATTCGCCTGAAGAGACAGTTGGTGCAGTGTGCTGTTCATCTGAATCCTCAGATAACTTAAGCCGTTTTTTTGTATGGTTTTCTAGGAGGAGCTTCATGTTTTTTCTGGCTTTTGGTAGGTGCCTTAGGAAGCTTCTGTTTACCCTCCAGTAAGGAGTCTTCAAGGAGTGTTTTATAAAGCGAAGATGTCAGAACAGCTGTTGAGCCTGGCTTACGACCTCTGCTGGAAACCTTCCTCTTTAGAGGAGGGGTTGGCATGCTATCTTGTGGAGACACACACGTGTTTGATGAGGTATTTGACAACGATGTTGACCTTCTGCTTTCTCTTTGCCCATCTTCACTTGGACTGTCAGTTGTCACAGGTCTGAATGCATTCTGAGTGTCTTCTTGTCTGAGGTCATCACTTCCACCTGCAGATCCTGGATTCTCATAAGTTCCTCTCAGACTTCTGGGGTCATCTAAAGCCGACGTGCCAGCTATAAAGTCGATTTCTGCAAAAACAGTCCTGTCACATGGGAAAATTCCAGTCTCCAAAAATCCTTTTGCAGCAATAGAGCCAGTCTGGCACTTTAGGTAGGCTTTCCCAAACAACTCAGGTATGTCATATGGTCCTAAGGGCCGGCTGCTGTGTCGCAACCATTGGCAAACATACTCAGCGTAGTAGGTTTTTAGAGGGCCATAAAGGTCTTATCAAATGGCTGAGTTTTAAGAGAGGTGTGAGGCGGGATGCTCACGATTGTAACTTGGTTCTCCCTTGCACGTTCTATAACTTGAAGGTTTCTGGCATGACTGTTATGATCATCAAGAATTAACAACAAAGGAGATTCTTTTGAGGGATATGGCTTAGAAAAGAAGTGGTCAAACTACTCGGAGAAGAGCTCAGTTTGAATCCAGCCTGAAGGATGGCATTTACCAATTGTTCCAGATGGTGCTCCTTTCAGTAGAGTATCAGTCAAATTCTTCCTGGGGAAGATCATCATTGCTGGTATGAAAGTACCGCCAGCACTCATACAGCATATGACAGTCACCAGGGATCCTCGCTCGGCTGATGTGAGGGCACCTACTTGACATTTATCTTTTAGACCAATTACAAGTGGTATTGTACTCTGGACGACAGAGAGCCAGTCTCGTCCACATTGTACACGCGATCAGCACTACAGGAATTAGGAATGTTCAATGTACTCAGCTTCCAAAAGTCAAAAAAGTTGTCTACAGCTTCTTTGTTGAACTCGTTTGCTCTCGAGAATGAGGTCCCCATAGGTTTGTGGATTGTGAGTTTATTTCTGTGTCGTCTAAGAAAAAGGTCAAACCAAGCTCCACCTGCAGATCTGCAGCATTTGAAGTAAAAGGATGATTAATATTGTTTCTTTCCGCTAGCTGATATGCCATTCTCTTGACATCTAATCTGGTAAGGCCATAGAAGCGATTATCCATTTCATCGAGTTACTGTACCAACTGTTTCTCAATAGCATCGGGCAGTACGCGCTTACGTCCAAGTCTCAAAGAAACACATTCTTCAGGTGACATATCACAATGCACAAACCTCTGAAGTGTCGTCTGAGGTACACTGAAAGCTTTTACTGCTCTTCTTAACCCCATCTGATTTTCCCTTAAGGCTATTACAGCCTAAATAATGTTTTCAGCATCCCACTTCTTCACAATAGCTCTTGGTTTCCGATCAGTTAGCTTTCGTGGCATCTAGAAACAGACGCAAAACGTATTAGAACTTATGTATTTGATGTTGGTATTGTGGAAACGTGTCCACAATGCCATCGTATGTATGCTTCCACATTACCTACACAATGGCCATTTGTAAATTTCGGGCCGGCCAGAGTGGCCGAGCGGTTGTAGGCGCTACAGTCTGGAACCGCGCGACCGCTACGGTCGCAGGTTCGAATCCTGCCTCGGGCATGGATGTGTGTGATGTCCTGAGGTTAGTTAGGTTTAAGTAGTTCTAAGTTCTAGGGGACTGATGACTTCAGAAGTTAAGTCCCATAGTGCTCAGAGCCATTTGAAATTTTGTAAATTTCGGTAGATTACATTAAGCAACTATCCACTTATGGTTGACAAAGGACTGCTAAAACATTCTATGCACCTCCCTTTATAAGCTATCAGTCGTAAAGAAAGATAACTACAAAATATGTAGATAAATATAATACTACAACTTACCTCGAAAAAGGCTTAGAAAATGCACGAACGTAAATTGCATCACTGTCACGGCGCTTGTTGCTCAACTGACTGCTAACCTTCTACCGTGACAAATAGGAACTATTGCAACAATTTCTGGCTGCCCCACTAGAGTGTAGCACTCTGCAGGCTAGATACTAGACGTTTCCACATTACCCACACGCTTCCACATTAACACCCCTACCTCTACTATTTCTGATGTGTCCTGTTTAAAATCTTAACGGTTGTCACAACGGGTCGTCCAGAAGGGGCTTATTGCCGTTGTGAATCTCACGGAGAAATCGTTTAACGATGCGACGACGCCAGTGCTTGCGAAAGGTTTAAACTTTGCTCCTACACCTTCTTCACCTCCTTTAATGGATTTCAACAGTTCTATTGAGGAGGCTATTAGACCTCTTCCTGTGGATTCTGCAGACGACGTTCGTCGGGAATCGTGTCGTACCTTGCTGAAATGTGCGCCGCAACGGAGTAACATCTCTCCAGCAGGAAGAGCTGCTCTTTGCAACCTCCGTGAAGATACTGGTACGGTCGTACTCCCTACTGATAAAGGTAATGCTACGGTCCTTTTGACAAGGAAAGCCTACGACGAGAAGATATATAGTCAACTAAGTGATTCTATGTAAGGACCCAACGAGCTGTACATCCAGAAAAACTGTTACTCTTTTGAACGAGAGGCTCAGACCACACAATGCTGTTCCACCAAGACTGTATGGGGTGCCCAAGAATCACAAGGATGGCGTTCCACTACGATTTATAGTAATATTGGTGCTTCTAATTATTCGACATATGGCCTCCTTACTCAAGCCGTATGTGGATAAGTGCTGCCACCATATACGTAATTCCAAGGATTTTATCAATCGTTTGAAGTCTGTTAAGCTGAGCAGCTCGGGTTTACTAGTTAGCTTCGATGTTGTCTTATTTTTTACCAAGGTGTCTTTATTTGATTCGCTACATCTTATTGGTAACTTGTTCAGTGATGATTTGACGGATTTGTTTGAACATACTCTCTTCTCAACTTATTTTTTATTTAATAACGAATTTTTTGAACAAAATGACGGTGTCGCCATGGGGAGTCCCTTGTCCGCTGTGGTGGCCAGTCTTTTGATGGAAGACTTTGAGGAGAAAGCTCTTGATCCTGCCGTCTTAAAGCCTACGGTTTTCTGGCGGTACGTAGATGATACTTTCGTTGTATGGCCTCATGGCAGACAAGTACTGGAAAAATTCCTTTGTCGTTTAAACTCTTTACACGAGAACATCAAGTTTACTATGGAGATTGAGAAAGATGGGACTTAGCCCTTTCTAGATGTGTTAGTGCGTTGGAAGAATGATGGGTCTTTGCGACATTCGGTGTACAGAAAACCCACATATACAGATCTATATCTTCTGGCGTCTAGCTGCCATCACCCCGCACAATCCGCCGGTGTTTCAGTACTTTAATTCATCGGGCACATGTAATTTCGGATGCTGATACACTTCACGAAGAATTGGTGCATCTGGGGAAGGTTTTTAAAGAGAATGGCTATACTTCGCGTCAGATACGGAAGGCCATACACAGTTATAACAACAAGCTCTGAGGAGACTGATGACGACTATAAATCAACTGCGTTGCTTCCATATGCCGGGAATGTGTCATCTAAAATAGGCAGATTGGTTAGTAAGAATAGTATTAATGTCATCTTCCGTCCAACAGAAAAGAGCAGGGCCTTAATCGGATCCGTTAAAGACGATTTACAATTGAGGAAGGCGGGTGTTTATAAGATTCCCTGTGAGAGTGGCTCTGCATTTTTAAGTCAGACTACACGAGCGGTCCAGGAAAGCTGTGTAGAACACGAAAAACACATCCGTCGCGGCACACTTTTAACATCAGCAGTGGCCGAACATTGCATTTCCATGGGACATTCAATGAAATACAATAATACCAAATTTTAGCACTGGTTTCCAGCTTCTGGGACTCTGTAATTAAAGAATCCATAGAAATACGTCTTGCTGATAATTTAATGAATCGTGATAATGGCTTTCAGTTTGATAAAAATTGTGATCCTATTATTAAAATTATGCGGTCACAACGGAATCGACATGTTCAGTCGATACGTAGGGATTAGTTTGTTCTTACTTCACCACTGAGGGCAGCACACACAACTTGGCTGCCTCGCGCATGTCACCCCCTAATGCATGCGCCGTAAATCGCCAGTACGGAATTCGCTATAAATACCATGACTGCATCAGGTCTCTTCAGTACTTCGTCTACTCGCCTGAGGTTGGCCGGAAGTCTCTGGACCGAAATATCGTGGCAGAATGTTGATGGGTTCCGGCTGCAAATCCGAAAATTTCTAGAAGGTATGTAGTGCTGCTGATAAAACTAACGAACAGTTGCTATTCTTAGTCTAAGTGATTAACACTTTGATATTCAGTTTAAGGACGAACCCTGTAAAAGCACACAAGAAAACTGCACCGCATGATGATTCACAAGAGTACAGACCTCCACGTCGCAATACTTGACGTAAGTCTTCCTGATGCAGGCAGGAAACAAAGCCAGCGGGCTTTTAGTACATAATACTGCAGCTATTAAAGAGGCGTCTACGCGCCGAAACACTGTATGTCATGTAGCAAATTACTGGCTACCCCCACGCGACGTGTTTTCCGCGACATACGGGTTCGCGGCCGACGCAAGCAGCACTAGCTCCTCCACAGGTATTCACGCCGCCACTCTCTTAGTCGGTTTCCAGATCGCTGGAGTGGTCGGATGTTAGAGCCCTCCCCCCTTCAACCCGCGGCAGTGCCCAGGGTGAAACTGCTATTGGTGATGTAGGGGTTGGCGGAAGAAGGCGTCCCTACCAACGCTTCAGAAACAACTGATGGCAGGTGCCAATTTAATCAACATGAAGCTGTCCCATGGGACAATCTGATTTTCCCGCGTATACTGCACAGTCTCTCCAACTGGACGGACACGCAGCTATTAACCCAGTCTCCTCGTCAGAGGATTCGTGGTCACCTTCGCCAGCTAACATTTTTCAAAATAAAAAACGGTACAACCCCACTTCTGCTTACCTAAGAAAATTTAGGTGTGCCCCCCGTCTTCCTCGCAGGCTACCAACAGCACATTCACACACTATCATTAGCTACCATCTACGGTCGACGGTTGGAGATGAGTTACCTATGGAAGTTCAGTGCTGCGATGAACCTTTATTCGTGAATAAAATCGTAAGGATTGCAGTTAAAATTTTCTTTACTTACGACGCCGTTTCGGCTACTGCCATCATCAGGTACCAAAAAAACTTAAAACTTGCAGAACAAGGTCCAGGACTGACAATGAACCTTGTTCCGCAAGTTTTAAGTTTTTTGATATCTCATGAAGGTTGTAGCCGAAACGGCGTAGCAAATAAAGAAAATTTTAGAAGCCGTCTAGACGCTTTTATTAACGAAATATTCACAATGATCGCGGTCTCATACAGAGAATTGATTTCCTTTATTAATAAAACGTGTGCTCACTGAATCAAAAAGTTCGACAATACTACTACTTTACAAAGTAGGCCAAAACGAATGATGAAAGCCAAACAAGAAGTGGTTAACAGGGACAAAGATCCCTGGGAGCTGCAGGAGTAAATAGAAAAATCGTCCCGGAACACGAAAACTGGGCGTTGACTGTTTATATCGTTTTTTTGTGGCACCTCCTTCCATTACATTAGCACCGTCCTACACTCGCCTTAAACGTGTTCAAGGACGCAAGCTTTTAAGATGAAATAATATTTTGCACACGCAATATCTCCTTGGCCAGTGAGAAATTAAAAAACCGTCAACGGTCTTTTGCAGCAGTGTCGAAGGGAATTCATACCTAGAGATGTGGAAATCAAATGAATGTTCTAGTAAACTGAAATAACATTTGTACAAATTTTTGACCCAAATCCTGAAGAAGCTTGTCCAACTCAAGCATGTTAAATGTGCCTTGTATACGATTTCTGCTGAGCTCATTGACCTGTTTCACAGCCCAAATACATAATCAAACAGAACTAACTGTGACACACAGTGTAAAAAGCCGCACATCCTGCTTTGTAACACACGGGGGATGGGGGATTTGGGGAAGGGTGATCGGAACGAAGGGGCATGGGAGGCTGTAGTTGTCGGTGAAGATGTGTATTTGCGTCTCGTTCGCAGGCACTACGTTAGATGCTAATGACGATTTGAAAGGTAAGGAAAGGTAAGTGACGAAGTCTCCAAGGACACCGTATGCCTTCTGTTGGGCTCAGTCAACCAAACGTAGCTTAAAGTTTAGCGGGTGGGAAGAATTCCCATTCCGGGTGTCGTTTCTTTTTCTCGGCCTTATCCCGTATTTACGTGTGTTAATTATTGTATCTGGCAGCGTTAGTGGTAGAGGGTGGCCGGACGCCATTTCTGACGCCAGCCTTTCCTCCCCAGGACAGTATTTGTGTACCATATGAACCTGGGCCCAATTTTATCCCGTGTGAAAATGTGAGAACGTGTTCGAAATATTTGCGAATCGTGTAATTGATGCAGCCCGGTCGGATATAGGGCACCACCTAGAAACGGCATTCGGGCTGGTCGGCACTCGGGCCCTCCTTGTTAATACGCCTGGTGGATTCGATCCAGGGCTGGCGCGCCTCTCTGAGTCCTGGGGCGAGTATGCTAACGTGCGCAGCAGCCTTTTATTTCATTTTTTTGTAGTTTCTCTTTCATCTGTAACGAATGCGATATCGTGACTCGCGTGAAGTGCTGTCCTGGTGATGACGATCAGATTTTTTCGTGTACAGTTCCAAATGAAGATCTGGTCCCGACACAAGAAGCGACGTTCAGTGGTATCAGGGATTTGAGAACAGTTGCAGGATAGAATCGGCAACTCTGGCGCGTGTCAGCTCCTCACAGAAATTCACTGTGACCACGTTGCACGCACAGAGATCAATGATGGAACGTTTCCTGTTACAATGTGCTGTAACTATAGATAATATAAGCATTCAAATTTGCTGAAAAGTATTTGTGTCTTTTTGGATTATGTGTAGAATACTGACACGATATTTCGCGTGTTCCCAATGCAGTTAGAAAAATGGGCATCTTCCGTTTGATTCGTGTTAGCGCTGCATAGGGCTTTACATCTAGTTCTGATTTCCGACGACCAACTTTTGTGTCGTTAAGTGTACATATGTACAGTATTAACGTCAAAATCTCTAATATTACACACACACACACACACACACACACACACACACACACACACACACACACACACATACACAAACAGTGAAAAAAAGGAAGAAAATAAATTTCAGACTCTTGTAGTAATAATCTTCACTTTAATTACAATATTTCATTTAATATGTGTTCAAGACTTAAAAAGAGCTCCTGGCTCTCAGGGTCCATGTTTGTTAGTTAAATATTATGTATCAGTACACCGTGACTGCTCTGCTCCGTAGATAAGACAGAAACAATGCCTGGATCAACAGCAAAATAAACAATAGAAGACCAAAAATTAGCCTGTAGTACTTTGCGTAAACTAAATATAATTTTCAGAAAAAATGGATCAGCGAAAAGAATGGAGTGGAAGACATAATTGTGACTATAATGAAAATGAAATGGTGGTGACCGGGATATATACCTAGGAGAGTGAATGGTAAATGACAAAGGAACGTCTTTACTTTGTTCCAACAGATAAGAAAAGCCTAGAAGACGACCTAATGGAAGATGAGTAGGTCATGGAAGATGAGCACGTCAGATTATGAAAATATTCAGGAGCAACATAGTGTAGCTGAATGTCGTAACGAATGGAGTAGTCTGCAGAAATCGTTTATGCGGCCGTGGATGTCAAATGACTAATGTGCAGATAAAGTCTTTTACATTAATATACTGGTTCCACGGGATCATCTGGGCTAAAGCTATGTGGTCTTAATATGAGTCTCGCATATACTTCACCGAATAAAAGTAGAGTTTTGTGTGACCTAAACCAGGCGCATACGTGGCAACACAGTTGTTTTAACAGGATTTTATTGAGGATTATGAGCGGCACGACTGTCTGGCACGTCGTATCACCCTGAGGACGAACAACAGGAAAATAGAGAGATTTTATCGCAATTTATACATGCAAGTACTATTATACTGAGAGGAAATGCTAGACAGAATAGTGGCAGTTTGCCAGGGAAGTAAACCTCACAACTCATACCATAAAATTTAAAGTTTCTCACTAAAATGTTTAATTTATGTTGTAAGTCTATTGAAAATTGAACCTACAGAGCATCAGACACGTTTCTGTATAACACCTCTCGTACAGTTGAATACCTGTACTAGGTGTAGATTATTATCTTTTTTATTTCATTGAACGAATGATTCCTTTCGAAAGAGTGTACGCTACTAAAAAAAAAAAATCACAAGACAGGGATATGTACTGGAAAGCTCCACTAATATTGAGGACTTACACGAAGGTCTCGAATATTGCTTAAAAGTGTTCAAATGGTTCAAATGGCTCTAAGCACTACAGGACTTACCATCTGAGGTCATCAGTCCCCTAGACTTAGAACTACTTAAACCTAACTAACCTAAGGACATCACACACATCCATGCCCGAGGCAAGATTCGAACCTGCGACCGTAGCAGCAGCGCGGTTCCGGACTGAAGTGCCTAGAACTGCTCGGCCACAGCGGCCGATGGACTTTTGCCATAGAGGTAACCCACTGCACGACGTTAAGGAACGTAATATAAGGTAACTTTAGCCTCGTTACGTTGCAGTTTGTCTTATCGATGATATATGTCCCAATTCTTTAACTTCTGCATATCTTTGGCGTGCAGTGATATACGTAATTTTTAACTGGTTTTTGATATTTATTCTTAGTTTACATATTACACATAAACACTCATCCTCCCTCCCCCTTATGCGCATTAGTCATTACGCTACTTAAAGGCCATAATTATTCCCTCCTGTTCAGCTATTATCTTGTCTTGTACACAGACACGGGAAGGTCCCACCATCTGTGTATGACAAGTGTGTTCCCTGCTTCGACTAGATGCATGGTAGAAAGAAAATAAGAAGCAATGTATTAGGCCCACGGTATCTCACTCGTGTTTGCTTTTTTGATGTGGTGGGAGCGCAGCCTCTTGGTACACAGCCTACAGTTGCCTCTGGTTTCGCAGTTAACCGACACTGTGTGTCGGATGCTCAGAGGTGCCCTTCTGCGAGCCAGACCTCAGGTGGTGTCCGATCCAGCGGACGGGACCGCGGAAGGATTGTGATTTCAGTAACATCGAAAGTAGAATGTGTTCTTCACTGATGAATCTCAAACCCGAATACTGCATTATTTTCATTGTGCATACACTCGAACGTAAAGTGATAGCCACACAATTTACAAGTACATCTACATACATACTTCGCAAGCCACCGCACGATGCGTGGCGAAGGGTACCCTGCACCACTGCTAGTCATTTCCTTTCTGTTCTACTCGCAGACAGAGAGAGGCAGAAATGGCTATCTATATGCCACTGTACGAGCCCTAATTTCTTTTATCTTTGTGGTCCTTACATGAGATATACGATGGCGGCAGTCGAAATGATCTGCAGTCAGCTTCAAATGCCGGTTCTCTAAATTTCTCAACAGTGTTCCTCGAAAAGAACGTCACCGTCTCTCCAGGCATTCCAATTTGAGCTACCGAAACGTCTCCATAATAGCTGTGTGTAGTTCGAACATTCACGCCTCTGAACTACTTACACTACTGGCCATTAAAATTGCTACACCACGAAGATGACGCGCTACAGACGCAAAATTTAACCGACAGGAAGAAGAGGCTGTGATATGCAAATGATTAGCTTTTCAGAGCATTCACACAAGGTTGGCGCCAGTGGTAACAACTACAACGTGCTGACATGAGGGAAGTTGCCAACCGATTTCTCATACACCATCAGCAGTTGACCGGCGTTTCCTGGTGAAACGTTGATGTGATGCCTCGTGTAAGGAGGAGAAATGCGTACTATCACGTTTCCGACTTTGATAAAGGGCGGATTGTAGCCTAACGCGATTGCGGTTTATCGTATCGCGACATTGCTGCTCGCGTTGGTCGAGATCCAATGACTGTTAGCAGAATATGGAATCGGTGGGTTCAGGAGGGTAATACGGAATGCCGTGCTGGATCGCAACGGCCTCGTATCACTAGCAGTCGAGATGACAGGCATCTTATCCGCATGGCTGTAACGGATCGTGCAGCCACATCTCGATCCCTGAGTCAACAGATGGGGACGTTTGCAACACAACAGCCATCTGCACATACAGTTCGACGACGTTTGCAGCAGCAAACATCAGCTCGGAGACCGTGGCTACGGTCATTTTTTCGGATGAATCCAGGTTCTGTTTTCAGCATCATGGTGGTCGCATCCGTGTTTGGCGACATCGCGGTGAACGCACATTGGAAGCGTGTATTCGTCATCGCCATACTGACGTATCACCTGGGGTGCCATTGGTTACACTTCTCGGTCACCTCTTGTTCGCATTGACGGCGCTTTCAACAGTGGTCGTTACATTTCAGATCTGTTACGAGCCGTGGCTCTACCCTTCATTCGATCCCTGCAAAGCCCTACATTTCAGCAGGATAATGCACGACCACATGTTGCAGGACCTGTACGGGCCTTTCTGGATACAGAAAATGTTCGACTGCTGCCCTGGCCAGCACATTCCCAGATCTCTCACCAATTGAAAACGTCTGGTCAATGGTGGCCGAGCAACTGGCTCCTCACAATACGCCAGTCACTACTCTTGATGAACTGTGGTATCGTGTTGAAGCTGCATGGGCAGCTGTACCTGTACACGCCGTCCAAGCTCTGTTTGACTCAATGCCCAGGCGTATCAAGGCCGTTATTACGGCCAGAGGTGGTAGTTCTGGGTACTGACTTCTCAGATCTATGCACCCAAAATGCATGTCAGTTCTAGTATAATATATCTGTCCAATGAATACCCGTATATCATCTGCAATTCTTCTTGGTGTAACGATTTTAATGGCCAGTAGTGTAGATGTCTTCCTTTAATCCGACCTGGTGGGGGTCCCAAAAACTAGAGCAGTACCCAAGAATAGGGTGCACTAATGTACTATATGCGGTCTCTTTTACAGATTAACCACAATTTCCTAAATTCTCCCAGTAAACCGAAGTCGACAGTTTGCCTTCCTTAGTACAATCCTTACATGCTCGTTCCATTTCATATCAGGTTACAAGGTTACACCTAGATATCCGATCGACTACTTCCGTATTGGAACGTTGTTGTTGTTGTGGTCTTCAGTCCTGAGACTGGTTTGATGCAGCTCTCCATGCTACCCTATCCTGTGCAAGTTTCTTCATCTCCCAGTACCTACTGCAACCTACATCCTTCTGAATATGCTTAGTGTATTCATCTCTTGGTCTCCCTCTACGATTTTTACCCTCCACACTGCCCTCCAATGCTAAATTTGTGATCCCTTGATACCTCAGAACATGTCCTACCAACCGATCCCTTCTTGTGCTCAAGTTGTGCCACAAACTCCTCTTCTCCCCAATTCCATTCAATACCTCCTCATTAGTTATGTGATCTACCCATCTAGACTTCAGCATTCTTCTGTAGCACCACATTTCGAAAGCTTCTATTCTCTTCTTGTCCAAAATATTCATCGTCCATATTTCACTTCCATACATGGCAACACTCCATACAAATACTTTCAGAAACGACTTCCTGACACTTAAATCTATACTCGATGTTAACAAATTTCTCTTCTTCAGAAACGCTTTCCTTGCCATTGCCAGTCTACATTTTATATCCTCTCTACTTCGACCATCATCAGTTATTTTGCTCCCCAAATAGCAAAACTCTTTTACTACTTTAAGTGTCTCATTTCCTAATCTAATTCCCTCAGCATCACCCGACTTAATTCGACTACATTCCATGATCCTCGTTTTGCTTTTGTTGATGTTCATCCTATATTCTCCTTTCAAGACAATGTTCATTCCGTTCAACTGCTCTTCCAAGTCCTTTGCTGTCTCTGACAGAATTACAATGTCGTCGGCGAACCTCAAAGTTTTTATTTCTTCCCCATGGATTTTAATACCTACTCCGAACTTTTCTTTTGTTTCAGTTATTGCTTGCTCAATATACAGATTGAATAACATCGGGGAGAGGCTACAACCCTGTCTCACTCCCTTCCCAACAACTGCTTCCCTTTCATACCCCTCGACTCATAACTGCCATCTGCTTTCTGTACATATTGTAAACAGCCTTTCGCTCTCTGTATTTTACCCCTGCCACCTTCAGAATTTGAAAGAGAGTATTCCAATCAACATTGTCAAAAGCTTTCTCTAAGTCTACAAATGCTAGAAACGTAGGTTTGCCTTTCCTTAATCTTTCTTCAAAGATAAGTCGTAAGGTCAGTATTGCCTCACGTGTTCCAATATTTCTACGGAATCCAAACTGATCTTCCCCGAGGTCCGCTTCTACCAGTTTTTCCATTCGTCTGTAAAGAATTCGTGTTAGTATTTTACAGCTGTGACTTATTAAACTGATAGTACGGTAATTTTCACATCTGTCAACACCTGCTTTCTTTGGGATTGGAATTATTATATTCTTCTTGAAGTCTGAGCGTATTTCACCTGTCTCATACATCTTGCTCACCAGATGGTAGAGTTTTGTCAGGACTGGCTCTCCCAAGGCCGTCAGTAGTTCTAGTGGAATGTTGTCTACTCCCGGGGCCTTGTTTCGGCTCAGGTCTTCCAATGCTCTGTCAAACTCTTCACGCAGTATGGCATCTTCCATTTCATCTTCATTTACATTCTGTTCGATTTCTATAATATTGTCCTCAAGTACATCGCCCTTGTATAGACCCTCTATATACTCCTTCCATCTTTCTGCTTTCCCTTCTTTGGTTAGAACTGGGTTTCCATCTGAGCTCTTGATATTCATTCAAGTGGCTCTCTTTTCTCCAAAGGTCTCTTTAATTTTCCTGTAGGCAGTATCTATCTTACCCCTAGTAAGATAAGCCTCTACATCCTTACATTTGTCCTCTAGCCATTCCTGCTTAGCCATTTTGCACTTCCTGTCGATCTCATTTTTGAGACGTTTGTATTCCTTTTTGCCTGATTCATTTACTGCATTTTTTATTTTCTCCTTTCATCAATGAAATTCAATATCTCTCCTGTTACCCACGGATTTCTACTAGCCCTCGTCTTTTTACCTACATGATCCTCTGCTGCCTTCACTACTTCATCCCTCAGAACTACCCATTCTTCTTCTACTGTACTTCTTTCCCCCACTACTGTCAATTGTTCCCTTATGCTTTCCCTGAAACTCTGTACAACCTCTGGTTTAGTCAGGTTATCCAGGTCCCATCTCCTTAAATTCCCACCTTTTTGCAGTTTCTTCAATTTTAATCTGCAGTTCATAACCAATAGATGGTGGTCAGAGTCCACATCTGCCCCTGGAAATGCCTAACATTTTAAAACCTGGTTCCTAAATCTCTGTCTTACCATTATACAATCTATCTGATACCTTTTAGTATCTCCAGGATTCTTCCATGTATACAACCTTCTTTTATGATTCTTGAACCAAGTGTTAGCTATGATTAAGTTATGCCCTGTGGAAAATTCTACCAGACGGCTTCCTCTTTCATTTCTAAGCCCCAATCCATATTCATCTACGAGGGCAGTTCAATAAGTAATGCAACACATTTTTTTTTTCTGAAACAGGGGTTGATTTATTCAGCATTGAAATACACCAGGTTATTCCCCAATCTTTTAGCTACACAACACTATTTTTCAACGTAATCTCCATTCAATGCTATGGCCCTACGCCACCTTGAAATGAGGGCCTGTATGCCTGTACGGTACCATTCCACTGGTCGATGTCGGAGCCAACGTCGTACTGCATCAATAACTTCTTCATCATCCGCGTAGTGCGTCCCACGGATTGCGTCCTTCATTGGGCCAAACATATGGAAATCCGACGGTGCGAGATCGGGCTGTAGGGTGCATGAGGAAGAACAGTCCACTGAAGTTTTGTGAGCTCCTCTCGGGTGCGAAGACTTGTGTGAGGTCTTGCGTTGTCATGAAGAAGGAGAAGTTCGTTCTGATTTTTGTGCCTACGAACACGCTGAAGTCGTTTCTTCAATTTCTGAAGAGTAGCACAATACACTTCAGAGTTGATCGTTTGACCATGGGGAAGGACATCGAACAGAATAACCCCTTCAGCGTCCCAGAAGACTGTAACCATGACTTTACCGGCTGAGGGTATGGCTTTAAACTTTTTCTTGGTAGGGGAGTGGGTGTGGCGCCACTCCATTGATTGCCGTTTTGTTTCAGGTTCGAAGTGATGAACCCATGTTTCATCGCCTGTAACAATCTTTGACAAGAAATTGTCACCCTCAGCCACATGACGAGCAAGCAATTCCGCACAGATGGTTCTCCTTTGCTCTTTATGGTGTTCGGTTAGACAACGAGGGACCCAGCGGGAACAAACCTTTGAATATCCCAACTGGTGAACAATTGTGACAGCACTACCAACAGAGATGTCAAGTTGAGCACTGAGTTGTTTGATGGTGATCCGTCGATCATCTCGAACGAGTGTGTTCGCACGCTCCGCCATTGCAGGAGTCACAGCTGTGCACGGCCGGCAAGCACGCAGGAGATCAGACAGTCTTGCTTGACCTTGCGGCGATGATGACACACGCTTACCCAACGACTCACCGTGCTTTTGTCCACTGCCAGATCACCGTAGACATTCTGCAAGCGCCTATGAATATCTGAGATGCCCTGGTTTTCCGCCAAAAGGAACTCGATCACTGCCCGTTGTTTGCAATGCACATCCGTTACAGACGCCATTTTAACAGCTCCGTACAGCGCTGCCACCTGTCGGAAGTCAATGAAACTATACGAGACGAAGCGGGAATGTTTGAAAATATTCCACAAGAAATTTCCGGTTTTTTCAACCAAAATTGGTCGAGAAAAAAAATGTGTTGCATTACTTATTGAACTGCCCTCGTACTATGTTTCCTTCTCTCCCTTTTCCTACACTCGAATTCCAGTCACCCATGAGTATTAAATTTTCGTCTCCCTTCACTATCTGAATAATTTCTTTTATCTCATCATACATTTCATCAATTTCTTCATCATCCACAGAGCTAGTTCATATAAACTTGTACTACTGTAGTAGGCGTGTTCTTCGTGTCTATCTTGGCCACAATAATGCGTTCACTATGTTGTTTGTAGTAGCTTACCCGCACGCCTATTTTTTTATAAGTTATTATACCTACTCCTGCGTTACCTCTATTAGATTTTGTATTTATAACGCTGTATTCACCTGACCAAAAGTCTTGTTCCTCCTGCCACCGAACTTCACTAATTCCCACTATATCTAACTTTAACCTATCCATTTCCATTTTTAAATTTTCTAACCTACCTGCTCGATTAAGGGATCTGATATTCCACGCTCCGATCCATTGAACGCCAGTTTTCTTTCTCCTGATAACAACGTCCTCTTGAGTAGTCCCCGCCCGGAGGTCCGAATGGGGGACTATTTTACCTCCAGAATATTTTACCCAAGAGGACGCCATCATCATTTAACCATACAGTAAAGCTGCATGCCCTCGGGAAAAATTACGGCTGTAGTTTCCCCTTGCTTTCAGCCGTTCGCAGTACCAGCACAGCAAGGCTGTTTTGGGTATTGTTCCAAAGCCAGATCAGTCAATCATCCAGACTGTTGCCCCTGCAACTACTGAAAAGGCTGCTGCCACTCTTCAGGAACCATACGTTTGTCTGGCCTCTCAACAGATACCCCTCGGTTGAGGTTGCACCTACAGTACGGCCATCTGTATCGCTGAGGCACGCAAGCCTTCCCACCAACGGCAAGCTCCATGGTTCAAGGGGGAGGATTGGAACGTTACGGGTTTGTGTTTCCTACTCATCTACATTAATTTACATTTTTCTACATTTAGAGCAATCTGCTGTTCATCACACCAAATAGACATTTTGTCTAACTCATTCTGAGTTTCATTAGTGAATATACAAGGTGGTCATAAAGAGTGTGGAAAGCTTGTAAGTGCGTTGTAGGGTAGTTTGTGTCGAGACGTAATTGTTAAGCTAAAAATTCAATACGCTGCGCTGGTCCCGAGTTAGTTAATGTTGAAGTTAGCCAATCAGGCCGTTGCGTGTGCAATTTCAAACGCCCCGCCACAGATGGTGTCGTCATCAAACGTGTTCTTCGTTTGGTTTCCTAAAATCTTGACTAGTGAACGATACAAAACTTGAACCATGAGCAGTAGAAAGGATCGAACCTAAACCAAACCCTGAGCAGTCTACGCTATGAGAACAATTGACACTAATTGTATGTTGGGGCTGTTTGAAATGGGGGAGCCCAGAGGCCTCATTAACTACATTCAGTGCTAGTTAATGCGGAAATGGTGAAGAGTACAGAATTTTTTTCCTAACAATTAGTTCTGAGCGCAACTCACTCTGCAATATTCTGACAAACTTTTCAGATTGTTTGTGAGCACCCTGTAGGTAATGTGATGGTACAGTTGAAACGAGTATTCCTTGAAGAGATACCAACATGACGACTACAGATGAACACCACATATTATTCTTACTGTTTGCTTCTGCATTCACGAGTGCGAGCCTGGAATTAAGCATAATCTGCTGGTTTTCTATGTGAATGATGCGGTTTAGTGAGCGTGCACGTCCTGGTAGGAACTGGCTGCATAGTGGAGCGTGGAGTCACTGGCTAGGTCGAGGTGGTGTTTAACAAAAGAGACAATCTTGGCGAGGCTTAATAAACTACAGTAAATGCCATTTGTTTCCGCTTGTACTTCAAAAATAGTAGCGTTTTTACTTGTCTGATATCGTTTTGACTTTGAACTTAATCCTGTTTGGTTTTTGTAGGAGGTTCTCAGCGCAAGCTGAGGGGAAACCAGCTGGAGAGACAGAGTAGTGGCTGAGTACGTTTTCCTTTGTGGTGGTCGAATGCGGAAGTCTTGCTGACGGTAACTGGAAAAATACAGGGCATTTGTTAGTGGTATAGGAGTAAATACAGTTCTGACCTTTTACTGCGGCCCAAAGAGAGGCTAGCGTCCCTTATTTAGACTACTTCAGGAGTGTCGCAGAGCACAGTATTAATTAATTCCGGTCCACTAATACCATTTATGAGCACATTTGCGGAGCAATGCGTGGAATAGGAGTAGAAGCACATCGCTAAAAGTGCGTCGATTCTTGCCGCAGCCTCGACGGACGAAACGGAAGAAATTTTTCGTGCCCACTAGTCCTGAGTGTTCACTGTCTTTATTAATTTGGAGTGAACACAAAATTTCCAGGTTACCTATATTGGGAATTCAGTTATTCCGACAGGTTGTAGCTACTGAATTATTTGTTTGTGTTTATTGTATTGCATGGAACTGGGGACCTAGGAACGATGGAGAGGCTTCGTCCCCGCTGTAGCCCGCAGTGGTTCACAACCCCACAACAGGCTACAGCAGTCCACTTACTCCTTCGCCGCCCCACGCGGTTCGGCCCCCCAGTGCCCCCCCCCCCCCCCCCCCCCGGAACGTCTCACACCAGATGAGTGTAATCCCAAATGTTCGAGTGGTAGAGGAATTATGGTGTATATGGTGTACGCGTACATGGAGAAAGTGTTTGCGCAGCAATCGCCGACACAGTGTAACTGAGGCGGAATAAGGGGAACTAGCCCGCATTCGCCGAGGCAGATGGAAAACCGCCTTAAAAACCATCCACAGACTGGCCGGCACACCGGACCTCGACACTAATCCGCCGGGCGGATTCGTGCCTGGGACCCGCCCTTAAAGCAGTGCGTTAGACCGCACAGCTAACCGGGCGTGCTTGTTTGTGTTACTCTGTGTAAGTTTTCTTATGGTAGATATAAATGTATTAATTCAATCCCTTCATTTTGCATGACATTAATACAGAGAACGACCCTTTTATCGTATGAAGGCAGAAAAGTCACAGCTACAGGCAGAAGTCCCAAGAATATTGGAACTACTTCGTCTTAGAATAGGAAAAGAGATCATTCGGAGAGAATGATACTAATAAGAACATGAAGTACGGCTAAAAGAAAAGCCTGAAGTTCTTTTCGTTGTACGGCAAGTGGTACCAGTAGGGTCTAAACGAGAATAATAATAATAATAATAATAATATAATAATGAATATGATTTTGTCAGGAAGTAAAAGTCATCTTAATACAACAGAGAATCAACAATCGTGACTGAAATTTTTCTTATGAGAGGATGCGCAGCCTCTAAATGTCTAATAAAAGAAAACATGATCCGTAGTAGGCTGTAAGGTATACGGCCTTCACTTACATCGTGCGATAAACTAATTTCGACGACTGGTCACTTTCAAGCACTTATGAAATATTACGTATTACATCTCGTAATTCCTACGTTTCACGTGTAGTGAAAAATATGGCATGTATACGTCATACGTAAAATTCGTCTAAATTAGATAATCGCGTGATTTAAACGAAGTTCGTTTGCATTAGAGCATACTATGGGCAATGTTTTCTTTTATTAACCGTGACCAAGCCGTGAAACGAAGTTACACACAGTTACTGCAATTAATGAGTGTTACGTAAAACGGAAGCAAATGGGTTCAGATTTTATCAGCTCAAATTCTATTCGATGAGAAGGGCGGGAAACGTGTCAGGAGCAGACATCTGTCGTGTGTAACCAGTGACCCGAGCTAACGTTCAGCACTTTTGCGGAACCGACGTGGATATTACATAACTGACAAACCAACACGATAAGAGTGGCGGCTCACGTCGGCGGCCAGCGTCCCAGTGGTGCAGCGTGCAGTGACGTGGCGCGGCGGGATGGCAGGCGTCGGCCGCCCGATAAGCCAGTGGCGCCCCCGCCACAGGTCACTGAACACAAGGCCGCCAGCGGCGGCGCTGCCCTCGAGTCTGCTTGGTGTCGCTACTTCTACTGCATATTTGAAAAATCTGCTTCGAGAGTCCTAACATTTTTGAAGTGCTGAACTGACTGTTCCTACTTCTATACTCTGCAATCCTTTGCGAATATCATGGCGGACGGTACTGCCTCCTGTACCATATACTAGGGCTTCTTCCCGTTGCATTGAGTGCGGGAAGAATGATTGCTTGAAAGCTTCTGTACCGTTTGTAACTAGTCTCATTTAATTTCGCAGTTCCTGCAGTATCGACAAGTAGGCCATTCCAGCATATCCCTAGATTCATCAGGTAACACTGGTTATTGAAACACTGAAAGCAGGCTCTCAACTAGTGCGAGTTTTCCAGCATCTCCGTGACGCTCTGCTAACGGTCAAACAAACCGGTGACCGTGAAAGTGTAGGCTTCCCCGGCCGTTGCTGCAATAAATTAGTCTTCTGGGTGCGTGACCGCATTATCAATGTGTAAAAGTCTCCTACGTTTCGGCCACTGTTGCAAATAGCCATAAGAATCTTTTTGACTGAAATCTGTGACCGTTTGCGCTGCGCTTCTTGGTACACGTTCAACATCCCCTATTAGTCCTATTTGATATATGTTCCATACACTGACCAATAGTCTAGCACAGACCGCACAATTGTTTTGTATTCAGTCTCCTAAGTAGAGCATTTTTCCAGTATGCTACCAACCAAACTATATCACCTGCTGCTTTACCTATGACTGAGCTTGTAGGATGATTCTACACTACTGGCCATTAAAATTGCTACACCACGAAGATGACGTGCTACAGACGCAAAATTTAACCGACAGGAAGAAGAGGCTATGATATGCAAATGATTAGCTTTTCAGAGCATTCACACAAGATTGGCGCCGGTGGCAACACCTACAACGTGCTGACATGAGGAAAGTTTCCAACCGATTTCTCATACACAAACAGCAGTTGACCGGCGTTGCCTGGTGAAACGTTGTTGTGATGCCTTGTGTAACGAGGAGAAATGCGTACCATCATGTTTCCGACTTTGATGAAGATCGGATTGTAGCCTATCGCGATTGCGGTTTATCGTATCGCGACATTGCTGCTCGCGTTGGTCGAGATCCAATGACTCTTAGCAGAATATGGAATCGTTGGGTTCAGGAGGGTAATACGGAACGCCGTGCTGGATCCGAACGGCCTCGTATCACTAGCAGTCGAGATGACAGGCATCTTATCCGCATGGCTGTAACGGATCGTGCAGCCACGTCTCGATCCCTGAATCAACAAATGGGGACGTTTGCAAGACAACAACCATCTGCACGAACAGTTCGACGACGTTTGCAGCAACATGGACTATCTGCTCGGAGACCATGGCTGCGGTTACTCTTGACGCTGCATCACAGACAGGAGCGCCTGCGATGGTGTATCCAACAACGAACCTGGGTGCACGAATGGCAAAACGTCATTTTTTCGGATGAATCCAGGTTCTTTTTACAGCATCATGATGGTCGCATCCGTGTTTGGCGACATCGCTGTGAACGCACATTGGAAGCGTGTATTCGTCATCGCCATACTGGCGTATCACCGGCGTGATGGTATGGGTTGCCATTGGTTACACGTCTCGGTCACCTCTTGTTCGCATTGACGGCACTTTGAACTGTGGACGTTGCATTTAAGATGTGTTACGACCCGTGGCTCTACCCTTCAAATGGTTCAATTGGCTCTGAGCACTATGGGACTTAACATCTATGGTCATAAGTCCCCTAGAACTTAGAACTACTTAAACCTAACTAACCTAAGGACAGCACACAACACCCAGTCATCACGAGGCAGAGAAAATCCCTGATCCCGCCGGGAATCGAACCCGGGAACGCGGGCGCGGGAAGCGAGAACGCTACCGCACGACCACGAGCTGCGGACCTCAACACTTCATTCGATCGGTGCGAAACCCTACATTTCAGCAGGATAATGCACGACCACATGTTGCAGGTCCTTTACGGGACTTTCTGGATACAGAAAATGTTCGACTGGTGCCCTGGCCAGCACATTCTCCAGATCTCTCCCATGTCCAAGAAGACGTTAATCGTGCGTCCCCTGGACAATACGTGGCTTACATTGGCTGTGCGCTATATAGGCAATGGCAGAGGATTAAAGGCGAGTTTCGCAGCGCCTTTAAATAACCAGGCCATATCGGCTAAGGCAGATAATCATCGAAGAAGATCCTGGACCACCTAGATAGGGGGGTTGAGCAGATGGCTGGTAACCAACTCCCGGAAAACACACTACTCCTAGTACCCCAAGAAGCCTCGGGAACAGGATGGTCTCAAAGGTAAATAACAATGCTATGATTTTTGCCAGCAGAATAAAGAAGAAAGGTGTGTAAATAGTACACAAGTGAAGATAAAATTCGACGATGCATAGTGATCAATGAAGACGGCATAAACCTGGTTGAAATGTATCGGAATTGCTGATCATGCGTTCATTATTTCTTGCGCACGTAACTTATATTATCTATATTTTTCCGCATCACAAATTAAAAACAGAAAATAAATTATTATTGTATACTTTCGGCTTTTCGGGAGTTTGGGAGATCTGACTGGTTGTCGAGTTTGTGATTCAGTCCTCTGTCAGCAAGCTGCAAAAGGCCATGCGGAGCAGTTATGGGCAGCGTGCTCCTCGAAGTGTGTGGAGAGTTTGGGGTGAATATAGCAGTCTTCAGTATCAGATCAGCGTGATTATTTGTCCTTTAATCGTGATTATCGTAAATTTAGGTTACCTTAATTGACGTGTACCGAGCGTATTTTGATTTAGATACTTTCTAAAGAAATCTAAATGACAGACGAGGACGCAATCATATTCTTTGTAACATTACATCTGTTACATCAGTGACGAACATTTAGCGTATGAACATAGAGGGTGCTAATGACATAACAACAATTACGTAAGCAATTACATAATAATAATAATTACACAACCACCGGCGGGCCTCAAACCTAAAGGCGTTAGGGTCGTAAAAAAAGAAACAGTAGGCCAAGGGAAGCCGACAGTAAAGAAAAACAGAAGAAGCCTGAAACAGGTAAGTGGAACTAATGTCAGACTTAGCTAAGGGCTCATTTGGTTGCCACCTACATACTCTCAAGAAAGCGACTACACTTTGTGATCTCACACGACAGAAAAAGAGGAGTGTGTACTCGACATTCTTTCAGTTCGGGGACGATCTTGATTAATATGAAAACAGAGGTAAAAATACTTCAAACAGGCCGCGCCGGGTGGATGACTTCAGCAGTTTGGTCCCATAGGTACTTACCACAAATTTCCTTTTAATTCAGACAGTCACGGTCGCTTTTGTAGAGTATTTATTTAGATTATCAGTTTCGGCAAACTATGTTCCCATTTTCGGATCTGTAAGGCATAGACCGAGACGTAAGTATACTGTGGTTATGCAAATCAGTCTGACGTATCTACATAATATTTTTTACAAATGTTATTTAGATATGTCACATCTGATTTGTGTAACCACATTGCGCTTACAGCTCGGTCAATGCTATACCGATCTGAAGATGACAACGTTCAACCAGTAATCTAAATAAATGATCTAGAAAAGCGTTCGTGGATGACTGAAGTTTTTTACTTATGTTTTCAGCGAAAGAGAAAATTAAAATAAACAATGTTGTAGAAGAACAATGGCTGTCTTAGCACTAAGAGTTCTCGTATAATGATACAGCACAAGAAACTGACATTGAACGAACAGATGAGAAGATATTAAATGAAATACGGTCTGTTGAAATAACATCGCTCTTAGTACCACTTGACAACAGAAAAGCGACAGGAACAGATGGTATTAATGCTGAATCCCTAAAATTTGGTTGAATGATGCCACACCTACGACTGCTACATCTCTTAAACGAATGTTGGAAGCGCAAGAGTATCCCCAAAGATTGGAAGATCGCTAGAGTGATATCGTTTTTAAAAAAGGAGATAAAAATCTATGCAGTAACTACAGAGAAATGAGTTTACTGGATTCAGCATACGAGATAACGAGTATATGCTAAGATTCGGAAAACAAAACTTAGAAACGTAACTGAAGTAGTATTGCATGAGAAACAAATAAGTCTTAAGAAAGGACGCTCCACGATAGATGCAGACTTTAATTTATAGCAAATAATTAAAAAAAAACGCAGAGAATTGCTTTTATTTGATATAAAAAATATTTTGACAATGTCAGTAGACAGAAAATCCGGAATTAATGACAAATCGCAGATTTCTGAAACATCTAATAAAAGCAATAAAAAGGTTATATCAGAATACGACTGTCACTCTATATCTCAATGGAAAAGTGATTGATTGGATACCAACTAACAAAGGAGCACTACAAGGATGTTGTATTTCCCCAACTTTCTCCATCATGTACATATATAAAATAATGCATATATGGAAAACAGAATTTCAAAAAAGGTGTATACCTAGACAGGAGAACTCTTTTAATAACTTACTATATGCTGACAACACAAAGATCGAAGCAGGGGAAGAAAAAGAACTTCGCAAAGAAATTTACTTATTGAAACAAGTAAGTGCGTAACTTGAAATGGAAATATGAACAGAAAAAAACAAAGACAATGGCCGCCATGGAGAAAGAATACACTAGAACGAAAATAGTTATAGATGAGATTTTAAAACATGTAAATCACTTGAATTACATGAGATGTGTGATGACATATGGCTGCAGAATAGAGATTAAGCTTAGTAAATTGAGCAGGGTGTGTGGAACAATTAAAAGAACCTTAAAAACAAAACTAAGGAAGATACTCAAATCAAATTCTACAAAACTCTTGCAGTCCCTACATAGCTCTATGGAAGCGACGTCTGGGTGGTTACCAAAAAGCAAGAAAGGCGCATTCAGGCATATGAAATGAAATTCCTGAGAGGAGATTAAGGCTGCACAATAGATGACGGATGTTAGAGGAGAACTAAAAATTTTAGTCTAAATGACAAAACTGAAAATTACAGAAGGAAGTGGAATGAACTCCTAGAAAGGCTAGAAATTATAAATGTCAAGGAAGAAGAGATAGGAGACGATGGGTAGTAACAGGCAATACCTAAAGAGAAGAAGAAGAAATCGTACTCAGCCCTGTTAGTTAGCCATTTCCCACAGAGACTGTTGGCTAAACCTATGTAGCATCATTGTTATTTGAGAATCATGTATCATCTTCAGAATATAATATTTATTTTTATATATTTTCTTGAGGTGAATTAGTTATGGACCGAATATTACTTGATTAAAGCATCTGCACAGAATCATGCAATTAGCGTCTAATTTAGCAAAAAGAGATGTAATGTTGTACGGTCAGGGTAGTACTGTAATGGGTAAAATTACTCGGATCCAGTATATTTTCTCCCCATGAACCATGTACCTTGCCTTTGGTGGGGAGACTTGCGTGCCTCGGCGATACAGATAGCTGTACCGTAGGTGCAACCACAATGGAGGGGTATCTGTTGAGAGGCCAGACAAACGTGTAGTTCCTGAAGAGGGTAGAAGCCTTTTCAGTCGTTGCAGGGGCGACAGTCTGGATGATTGACTGATCTGGCCTTGTAACGTCAACCAAAACGGGCTTGCTGTGCTGGTATTGCGAACGGGTGAGAGCAAGGGGAAACTACAATTGTAATTTTTCCCGAGGGCATGCAGCTTTACTGTATGGATAAATAATAATGGAGTCCTCTTGGGTAAATATTCTGGAGGATCTCCGGGGGGGGGGACTACTCAGGAGATATAAAGAGAAACAAAACTTGCGTTCTACGGATCGGAGCGTGGAATGTCAGGTCCCTTAATCTGGCAGGTAGGTTAGAAAATTAAAAAGGGAAATGGATAGGT
This sequence comes from Schistocerca nitens, assembly GCF_023898315.1. Lineage (NCBI taxonomy): Eukaryota > Metazoa > Arthropoda > Insecta > Orthoptera > Acrididae > Schistocerca > Schistocerca nitens. The sequence continues at coordinate 701,270,371 of NC_064617.1, read as the reverse complement.
TCAAGTTAGATGTAGTAGGAATTAGTGAAGTTCGGTGGAAGGAGGAACAAAACATCTGGTCAAGTGAATACAGGGCTATAAATACGAATTCAAATAGCAGCTACTACGAACAGCCTAGTGAATGCATTATTGTAACCAAGACAGACACGAAGCCCACGCCTACCACAATAGTACAAGTTTATATGCCAACTAGCTCCGCAGATGAAGAAGATATGGCTAAATGTATGATCCGATAAAAAAAAAAAATATTCAGATAGTTAAGGAGACAAAAATGTAGTAGTCATGGGGGACTGGAATGCGACTGTAGGAAAAGGGAAGAGAAGGAAAAGTAGTAGATGAATATGGACTGGGGATAGGGAATGAAAGGGGAAGCCGCCTGGTGGAATTTTGCACAGACCATAACTTTATCATAGCTAACACTTTGTTTAAGAATCATGAAAGAAGGTTGTATACATGGAAGAGACCTGGAGCACTGGAAGGTTTCAGATAGATTATATAATGGTAAGACAGAGATTTAGGAACCAGGTTTTAAATTGTAAGACATTTCCAGGGGTGGATGTGGACTATGACCACAATTTATTGGTTATGAATTGTAGATTGAAACTGGAGAAACTACAAAAAGGTAGGAATTTAAGGAGACGAGACGTAGATAAACTGAAAGAACCAGAGGTTGTACAGAGTTTCAGAGAGAGTATTAGGGAACGATTGACAAGAACAGGGGAAAGAAATACAGAAGAAGAAGAATGGGTAGCTTTGAGATATGAAATAGTGCAGGCAGCAGAGGATCAAGTAGGTACACAGATGAGGGCTAGTAGAAATCGTTGGTTAACAGAAGGGATACTGATTTTAATGGATGAAAGGAGGAAATACAAAAATGCAATAAATGAAGTAGGCAAAAAGGAATACAAACGTTTCAAAAACGAGATCGACAGGAAGTGCAAAGTGGCTAAGCAGGGATGGCTAAGAGGACAGATTTAAGGATGTAGAAGCATGTATCACTAGGGGTATGATAGAGTCTGCCTATAGGAAAATTAAGGAGACCTTTGGAGAAAAGAGAACCATCTATATGAATGTCAAGAGCTCAGATGGAAAACTCGTCCTAAGCAAAGAAGGGAAAGCAGAAAGGTGGAAGGAGAATATAGAGGGTCTATACAAGGGCGATGTACTTGAGGGCAATATTATGGAAATGGAAGAGGACACAGGTTAAAATGAAATGGGAGATATAATACTGAATGAAGAATTTGACAGAGCACTGGAAGACCTAAGGCGAAACACGCCCTCGGGAGTAGATATCATTCCATTAGAACTACTGACAGCCTCGGGAGAGCCAGCTGTGATAAAACTCTTTCATCTGGTGGGCAAGATGTGTGAGACAGGCGAAATACCCTCAGACGTCAAGAAGAATATAATAATTCCAGTCCCAAAGAAAGCAGGTGTTGAGAGCTGCGAAAATTACCAAATTATCAGTTTAATAAGTTACGGTTGCAAAATACTAACACGAATTCTGTACAGACGAATGGAAAAACGGGTAGAAGCTGACCTCCGGGAAAATCAGTTTGGATTCCGTAGAAATGTTGAATACGCAAGGCAATACTGACCCTACGACTTATCTTAGAAGATAGATTAAGGAAAGGCAAACCTACGTGTCTAGCATTTGTAGTCTTAGAGAAAGCTACTGTATTTGAAATTCTGAAGCTGGCAGAGGTAAAATACACGGAGCGAAAGGCTATTTACAAATTGTACAGAAATCAGATGGCAGTTATGAGAGTCGAGGGGCATGAAAGGGAAGCAGCGGTTGAGAAGGTAGTGAGACAGTGTTGTAGTCTATACCCGATGTTATTCAATTTGTACATTGAGCTAGCAGTAAAGGAAACAAACGAAAAATTTCGAGTAGGAATTCAAATCCATGGAGAATTAATATAAACTTTGAGGTTGGCCGACGACATTGTAATACTGTCAGAGACAGCAAAGAACACTGAAGAGCAGCTGAACAGAATGGATACTGTCTTGAAAGGTGGATATAACATGAACATCAACGAAAGCAAAACGAGGATAATGGAATGTAGCCGAATTAAATCAGGTGATGCTGAGAATATTAGATTAGGAAATTACATACTTAAAGTAGTAAATGAATTTTGCTATTTTGGGAGGAAAAAACTGATGTCGGCTGAAGTAGAGGGGATATAAAATACAGACTGGCTCTGGCAAAGAAAGCGTTTATGAAGAAGAGAAATTTGTTAACAGGGAGTGTGGATTTAGGTGTCAGGAAGTCTTTTCCGAAAGTGTTTGCATGGAGTGCTGCCATGTATGGAAGTGAAACATGGACGATAAACAGTTTAGATAAGAAGAGAATAGAAGCTTTCGAAATGTTATGCTGCAGAAGAATGCTGAAGATTAGATGGGCTGATCAAGTAACTAATGAGGAGGTACTGAACAGAATTGGGGAGAAGAGGAATTTGTGACACAACTTGGCAAGAAGAAGGGATCGGTTGGTACTGCCATGTTCTGAGGCATCAAGGGATAAGCAATTTAGTACTAGAGGGAAGTGTGGAGGATAATAATCGAAGAGGGAGACCAAGAGATGAAAACGCTAAGAATATTCAGATGTAGGATGCAGTACTTATTCGGATATGAAGAGTCTCAGAAGACCACAGCAACCAGTATATTTATTATTATTTAGACCCTGTGAGTCCTATGAATTGTATTTATTATGAGCTTTATAGTTATTGTTATTATTATTTCTTTACTTTCTCAGACGTTAAGTCTGGTTGAGAATGGAAAGTGACGCGGACCTTGATCAAGCGTCACTTCCTATTAACTGTACGGTATGTGTTATATTGCATTTAGGAACTTTCGGGTAATTGAACATGTATCAATAATTACGGATTTCTGTAGTTGTATATATATGTTTGGATGTAGCTGTATTGCATTGATGTACTGGTGGATATTGTGTGGTATGACTCCTGTAGTTGATAGTATAATTGGTATGATGTCAACTTTATCCTGATGCCACATGTCTTTGACTTCCTCAGCCAGTTGGATGTATTTTTCAATTTTTTCTCCTGTTTTCTTTTGTATATTTGTTGTATTGGGTATGGATATTTCGATTAGTTGTGTTAATTTCTTCTTTTTATTGGTGAGTATGATGTCAGGTTTGTTATGTGGTGTTGTTTTATCTGTTATAATGGTTCTGTTCCAGTATAATTTGTATTCATCATTCTCCAGTACGTTTTGTGGTGCATACTTGTATGTAGGAACTTGTTGTTTTAAAAGTTTATGTTGTAAGGCAAGCTGTTGATGTATTATTTTTGCGACATTGTCATGTCTTCTGGGGTATTCTGTATTTGCTAGTATTGTACATCCGCTTGTGATGTGATCTACTGTTTCTATTTGTTGTTTACAAAGTCTGCATTTATCTGTTGTGGTATTGGGATCTTTAATAATATGCTTGCTGTAATACCTGGTGTTTATTGTTTGATCCTGTATTGCAATCATGAATCCTTCTGTCTCACTGTATATATTGCCTTTTCTTAGCCATGTGTTGGATGCGTCTTGATCGATGTGTGGCTGTGTTAGATGATACGGGTGCTTGCCATGAAGTGTTTTCTTTTTCCAATTTACTTTCTTCGTATCTGTTGATGTTATGTGGTTTAAAGGGTTGTAGAGGTGGTTATGAAATTGTAGTGGTGTAGCCGATGTATTTATATGAGTGATTGCTTTGTGTATTTTGCTAGTTTCTGCTCGTTCTATAAAGAATTTTCTTAAATTGTCTACCTGTCCATAATGTAGGTTTTTTATATCGATAAATCCCCTTCCTCCTTCCTTTCTGCTTAATGTGAATCTTTCTATTGCTGAATGTATGTGATGTATTCTATATTTGTGGCATTGTGATCGTGTAAGGGTATTGAGTGCTTCTAGGTCTGTGTTACTCCATTTCACTACTCCAAATGAGTAGGTCAATATTGGTATGGCATAAGTATTTATAGCTTTTGTCTTGTTTCTTGCTGTCAATTCTGTTTTCAGTATTTTTGTTAGTCTTTGTCTATATTTTTCTTTTAGTTCTTCTTTAATATTTGTATTATCTATTCCTATTTTTTGTCTGTATCCTAGATATTTATAGGCATCCGTTTTTTCCATTATTATTATTATTATTACAGTCAAGTACGATAATAACAGCGCAATTAGAAAATGTTCAAATGTGTGTGAAATCTTATGGGACTTAACTGTTAAAGTCATCAGTCCCTAAGCTTGCACACTACTTAACCTAAATTTACCTAAGGACAAACACACACACCCATGCCCGAGGGAGGACTCGAACCTCCGCTGGGACCAGCCGCGCAATTAGGAAGTAAAGCTCTATGAAACTGTTTGCAGTTACACCCAAAAGGATTGGTTCAGCCACATAATTAAAAAGGGTTTATTTTTTAGTGTGCATTAATACTTCCTTCAATTAAGCATGGGTGTTATCTAACTGTTTAGTTCAGTCAGATGGCTGCGTCCATAGCGAAGTCCCATGTTCGTTTTCTTCATGACGTTGAGATACGAGAGGCAGGATTAAATTCTATGCTGACTCATGGCCTAAGTCCCTCCAAAAGCATTTTAGAGGCCACCGAACTTTCCCATTCTTTACCAGCGACATCGGAACCTTCACTATTTGGTTAGGTAATGGAGTGTTACCGAGGAAGCAGGGCTGTACCTTTTCTACCGTACGTCACATTAGAGGAGTCAAGTGGATACCAAAATTTCACTGGCTAGTGAAGACGTCAAACATCGTATGGCAGGTAAACTGTCCGCACCTGACACGAAAGCGTGATCTTTGAACAAATCCAAGGTTGTTGTGAATGGAGCACTGCATAAACTCCAAGTATGTAAGCCAGAAGGTCAAGGTCCAAAGCAGGGTCGAAATCCGAATAGCAGCTAGGCAGGATTTAATTGAGCTCATGTGACGCATTATACTATACTGGACCAAGGCAACTTGCCCAAAACTGAGCCGAGACCATGTGAACTGGAGCGGCGGTCGCGCCTCTGGTGGCACCTGATTGAGTTTAACTGTAGTGCCTCCAATCCGCTGTCACTCACGTCCACTAGTGGGAGTGTTAAAACTAAGTGAAACACAGTATGCTAGCTCGTTTATGTACTCCTGACTAGCCTTCCGTCAGACGAAAATCAGTATGACATGCGTTGTGTAGGAGGAGTGCTGTTGGTTATTATTTCCTCGTGGCTCGATGTACGTTAATGTACCTATAACCAGAAGCATTTCGCTTTTAGTTTAATTCATTGGAGAAAAATAGCTACAACAGTGTATTTCAGGAAACGCACTGAAATGACAAAAGTCATGGGATATCTCCTAATATCGTGTCCGACCTCTATTTTTCCGACGTAGTGCAGCAACTCGACGTGGCATGGACTCAACAAGTCGGAAGTCCCCTGCAAAAATACTGAGTCATGCTGCATCTACAGCCGTCCATGTTCAAAAATGTTAAAATGTGTGTGAAATCTTATGGGACTTAACTGCTAAGGTCATCAGCCCCTAAGCTTACACACTACTTAACCTAAATTATCCTAAGGACAAACACACACACCCATGCCCGAGGGAGGACTCGAACCTCCGCCGGGATCAGCCGCACAGTCTATGACTGAACCCCCTAGACCGCTCGGCTAATCCCGCGCGGCACAGCCATCCATAATTGCAGAAGTGTTGCCGGGGCAGTATTTTATGCGTAAACTGACCTCTAGATTATGTTCCATAAATGTTCGGTAGGATTCATGTCGAGCGATCTGGGTGGCCGAATCATTCGTCTGAATCGTCGTTTGGGAACATGAGGTCAATTAATGACTGCAGATGGTCTCCACGTAGCCCAGTGTAACCATTTCCAGTCAATGATCGGTTCACTTGGACCAAAAGACCCAGTCCGCTCCACATACACACAGCCCAAACAATTTTGGAGCCACCACCAGCTTGCACAGTGTCTTGTTGACAACTTGTATTCATGGCTCAGTGAAGTCTACACCACACTCGAACCCTACCATCAGCTCTTACCAACCGGAATCGGACTCATCTGACCAAGCCACGGTTTTCCAGACGTCTGGGGTCATGAGCCCATGAGGTGCGCTTCAAGTAATGTGCTGTTAGCAAAGGCACTCGCATACATCGTCTGCTGCCACAGCCCATTAACGCTAAATTTGATCAGGTGTAACGGATCCTAGAATTCGTGAGTGACAGACCCGTGTGCCAATTCCCAATCACCTAAATTTCACTAATCTCTCTATCATTTAATCACCCTCAGCGATCTCTCCATATTCATCCAATCGGATTTGCATCATTTACTGTGTTCTTAATACCACATATTCATTACGTCAAACTTGCTCTTTGTATAATACTTAGCACCACGTCTTTGCTAATCGGTGATTTGGGTTTGGTAATTCTTACTGTTAGAAAGAGCTCAGTTCACTGCGTAAAACAAACTCCTATACAATTTGCTAACAGTTTCACTTACTAAATTTTATCTAAATTATTGTAAATTTACGTTTTGGCTCTGATCTTGTTTTTTGTCCCTAATCACTTTCTTCAATTCCATGGTGTTGACGTTACGGAGTGGATGAACCTCTCTATGTTTGGTAATATTTCTGCATGTCGAGTTTTACCAGATTATTTTTATTTTATCGTTGTAATGGATTCGGGTGCCAGTCGTATCTGATGCGTTGTAAGGAGACTCTCTTGTACTGGCGTAGCATGCAGTCGTTACATTTGATTTCTCCTCTGTATGATTGATTGATAGGTTCCATTAGGAACTAGTCATTGTTCAACGATTTCCATGCGTCGTATCCTATTTGCTCCCGAAGAGGACTCTCCTGTTCATCAGACTGGTAAGGTGTGGAAATGTCTTTCATAGATGTATGAGCCACCATATAAAATCTATAGTTGTTCGGGATATACTCACTGATTCGTGTGTGGTAGTGGAATTTGATTGCAATAAATATCCACCTTTACCAGATCAGTTAATCTAATTCCCTCTCACTTTCCGCTTTCATTTATAGTCTGCGCACTCTCAGTAATTAGTGCTGAATAATCCCCAAAAGCTTTTCTAGCAGGTCAATTTCTAAACACTACTGCGTTCAGTTACGAAATATAAATGCGCCAAGGAACGACCTTCATTGTGTAGTTGTACAGAGATAAGAGAGTTTATCCGTTTCATGCCATAATCTTTGTGTCAATAATTTCACCAGGGTCCAGTCTACAAACTATCCAAGTTCCGTAGACATTGCACACAAAGTGAGCGACGATTCGGTTAGAAATCTAAATGATTAAGCAAAAATCCATGTCATATGGTGAAAAAGGTGTTGTGAAGAAGTACACCAACTTACGTTATGTAATTATAAAAACATGCCCCCATTCTTAGCGTCCCCTCTTTTGATCAACAGACTTTTTCTTGAGAGTAGGGACCGCTTTTACTTGGCAATGCATGCGAATATCGAGTTTCACAAAACAGCATACCTCTTTTAATTTCATCATTATGCAAACTTATTTTAAAAATTTTCAGAACAGAAAATCCTTTCCTACAAATGAAAAATGATATGATTACATTATATGTCTACTGGGTATGTATAATGTTACTGGAAGTTCTTAGACGGAGGTGCAACACAGTGTGCCCGGAGGACGTGCATCGTCTGTAAAAAAGTTCCGAGACTTCCTGGCGTACGAGCGACGCCAGCGCAGTAACTACGGTGGCAGCTTGAACTAACAACTGTAAACAACATATGTGCATTCTACCAGTCAGCTGCGAGCAGACTTGTTAAGCAGTGGACGTGCGGCCGTAGTGTTTCAACGCTGGTGTGTCAAAAATCACAATGGAACAACATTTCTAAATCAAGTGTACTAGGCATTCTCAAGGAAAAAGAAAAAGAGAAAAATGTGTTCAAAATTTTTCCAATACACTTCGACTCCCGAACAGAAACAGCAACACGTGGACGTCTGCCCTGAACTGACTGAAATGAAAAACTTGGACATTTCTTTCTGGAATGAACCGTCTTGGATGCTAAGACTTATTATTAACGAATACGAACCTACCACAAACTATCATAGTACAGAAATTCACCTGAAGGGTCAAGGCTTTGATGACACGGGAAACATGCAAGCCAACGTGAGGCGCGAGAGGAACAACATTCAAAAGAAGGACTTTTCTGACAGTTTCGCGTGGTTGTATGAACTTCTGTACGAGTACTCAACTGGGGGGGATTATGTAGAACGCCTGAAGGGTTAAAACCACTATTTTTTTTGTTCATCCAGTCTCCAGGCTTTCTGTACTGGAGGGGTTCATGTGAAGCTCGTCAAAATCTTTGTTACTGTTACGAAGATCGAATTATTTTAGATATGAGGACCATGAGGGCATTCCACCGACCGATCGTACTGTCTGTTGGCTGCAGTGCAGTGAGCAAGAACGAGTAGTGGTGGGATGAACTCAAGGCAGTCGTATGGCAAAAAGAGTAGGCATGCACCCTTCCATAGGGACTGCACTACCAGAAGATCACAGGATTATTCGACTGTGACAAATAGACTAATGACAATAGCTGGTATCCGCCCAGGGATTACGGGCACCACCACCACAGCCGCGCGGGATTAGCCGAGCCGTCTCAGGCGCTGCAGTCATGGATTGTGCGGCTGGTCCCGGCGGAGGTTCGAGTCCTCCCTCGGGCATGGGTGTGTGTGTTTGTCCTTAGGATAATTTAGGTTAAGTAGTGTGTAAGCTTAGGGACTGATGACCTTAGCAGTTAAGTCCCGTAAGATTTCACACACATTTGATTTTTGAACCACCACCACAGACCGTCGGAAACAGACAGCTGGAAACTGGGTTGAGACCTCGGGCTGCCACTCATCGTTTAGTGCTGACATCATACCACTAGAGCCAGAGTTTTCTGGGACATTGAATGGCATTCTGTGTTGTTCACAGAGTGACGTTCCGTTTGTGGTGATCAGATTGAAGCCAAAGTGTCAATAGACAACCTGGTGAAAGATCACTGGAAACAACGGTTTTTGAGTCACATTCCCTTCCAACTCCTGGGATCATGATGTGAATAGCTGTCGGAGGTGATAAAAGGATTTATTTGGTAGTTGTTGAAGGAAGGCTAAAACCTGTTGTCATATCCTTCAAGACCAGGATACCAAATAGCATATTCCAGCAGGACAATATAAAACCCTACACTCACGTTTACACCACAGACGCCTTGAGGAATATACAGATCCTTGACTGGCCTGCCGATGCCCAAATTTGCCACCCACAGAGTTTGTCTGCGATGAGATGGGAAGACTTAGACTCTCATATCAGCCTCCAACCAGTAGTCTTCGTGAACTGACATAGTACATGTTTCAGCGTGGCAAGAAATTCCTCAAGATGCATTTCAGTGCCTGTCTGCTTTCATGCCACAGAAGTGTATTCGTGTTTTTGGTGGTCATACTTTACGCCGCTGTCGATGATGGAGATTAGTTCTGAATGGAATGAAAGTTTAATAATTTAATACCCGGTGTGTGATGAACATGTCCACAAAGTTTGATAAATATCAGACTAGCATAGTGTAATACTTGTATTCTTCATTTCCGACAGTGTAGGTGAAGAAACGAGAATTTTAGGGGCTAGGGAATCACCCTGAAGTGCTCGTCAAGCTCTTCCAGCCATCTCTGGATACTTGTAGCCATTTCAATATTCAAAGATCCTATCTCCTCCAAAAAGACAGTTATCATGTGTAACGAACGTGATGGATTTACAGCCAGATCGGCCAACGCTGTGTTCCACATGATTTAATTGTTGCTTGGAGTTTCACAAGAACATTCCTCAGCTGTCCCCACTGTATCTTACTCTCCCAACAACGACTGGAATGTGACTTATCGATCGTTTGTCACCAGACATGTCGAAGTTTTATAATACAGGGATTGTGACTTGTCTGGGGAGACTGCATGTAGCCAGCCAGCTAACTGTCCTTGGCATGGGGTGCAGAAATCGTAATTCCGGACGCTTCGGAGACTCATACACAGTGGTATATGCACATGGATTGATGTAGATGGTAGATACTAGTGTCATTACTTGCTAATTTAGATTGTGACGTATTCCACAGTAACATGTCGCGCAGACTTCCTGAGCATTCATATTTTACGCTCACTCTGGACATCACTGACACACGTAATTCTGCAATTTCCGAGGTAATACCGTTAGTCTATTCACTACACATTTTCAACATAAAGGCACAAGAAGTCTTCATGAAGTTTACTGTTACAGAAATTTTGCTGTCCTTGACCCAAAAACCTACAATTCCTGTTTTCAGTCTGAGAAATTGCATTCTTCCTCAACGACACTAGAGCGGACAGCCTGCCACTAATTTTATGTACCTATTTAGTCGGCGCTTCACACATGAATTTACTGATGACCTACGCTCTATGGACGTATCATTCAGCAGGCGGCCATAGTGATGTGATAACTGTGTGTATCCTTGACATGTTGAAAACCGTCACAGCGCGTAGAAAGATTAAGCAAGTAGGGCAGGATGTTCATTTTCTAGGACACTAACTTGACCTTTCGGCACTGTTTCGTGGAGAGACCGATAACTGTCCTTGAATGTGGACTCTTAATATTCCACTCTGGCAGGCCACAGAACGGTGATAATCGTAAACAAACAAGTTCGGAATGGTTTCGTGGTGACACCAGATTTTGCTTGATAAATGCCAAAACTTGAGTCCTCGCATAAATCGGTCTACCGTCGGTTCTTAGACTGTTCATCAGAAAAATACATAATCAGATCAAACATACACATTAACTGGACGGTTAAGCAGGAGGAGCAAGACTGTGTGCGGCATATTATTCCAGTGGATAGTAAAATACAATCGACAGCTTAACAGTAAATTAAGTCCAATATATTTTGCAGATTTGGACATGGATTTTAGTACTGATAATCTACTTCCTTGTGATTCTACTCCACATAATCTCATCATAATGATTCCTAAAAGCAAATCTGTCATCAACCCGAAGGGTGGTTGGAAAACCACAGTGCTTTATGCGACATGGCCTTATTACAGCTCCTACTGCCTTTCTCCGACTTCCGAAATGACTTTCCAAGCCAGCTGCAGGGGAACTCTGAAGCACGGTGCCACTCAGCCTTTATCACGTTAGCAGACATTGCCCGAGGTGAAAGAATTGATAAGTGACAGACAAAGTTGTTGGACTGACCGTGTATCGAACCCCAATGATTTGGATCCATAGTAAGGCAGTGAGCCACCGAGTCACACTAAAGATTCTTTATTGGGACAAAAGGGCTAAAAACAGTTTGTACCTAACTCCCGAGCATGCTACGGTCGCAGGTTCGAATCCTGCCTCGGGCATGGATGTGTGTGATGTCCTTAGGTTAGTTAGGTTTAAGTAGTTCTAAGTTCTAGGGGACTGATGATCTCAGAAGTTAAGTCCCATAGTGCTCAGAGCCATTTGAACCATTTGAAGCTGAGCATGAGTATCTAGAGTCCTATGTTTTGAGAACATACTTATTTAAGAACTTACATTCTTTTCGCATTTGTTCTCACTTCTAATAACTTAATGTCGGGTTCACAGAAAGCTAAACAAAGTTCTTATGTTTATGCAGCCATACATGTTAAAGAACGATGTCTCTATCATTCAGTTATATGGTATGCTTACTAGAGAATGGGAAAAAGTATGTTCAAATTATTTTATAGTAACATGCAGCCAATTGGCGGGGGGGGGGGGGGGAGGGGGGGAGAAGATATAACAATCAGCTGCAACTTGTGTAGCAAACCTAGATTTCGGTCACTGAGTGACCATCTTCAGTGCAACAGATAAAGTTAAAACACTTCAGTCGTTATTTGGCATAGTCCCCCTTGAACTATATACGCCAAGAGATCGAAATGCAATTGCAGTTTGAATTGTTGAGTACAATTCGAACTCTTGACATCTGTTGTCCAAGAGGGACTAAGCCAAGTAACGACGGAAATGTGTTAACCTGATCTGCTGCACTGATAATAGTCATTCAGTGACCGAAATCTACTGTACATCTGCTACAGTAAACACAAGTTGTGACTGACTGCTGTACCTTCTTTCACCAACTGAAATAAGCGCAATCGATGAGCACTTCCACGTTCCAAATGGAGTGAAATTCAGAAACAGAGCATACATAGCATAGAGAAGTGACTGTACGTGAATGAGATAAAGTTCAGCGGTCGTCTCAAAAAGAAGTCTGCAGGTTTACAAGAAAGATACAAGAATTCGCTTTAATTATCTCTTAAAAACTGTGAACACTAAAATCATATTATTGTCATGAGGATCTTGACCGCTCCCCTCACGAATGCGAACTGCCTTAACCATAGTGTCACTACACTAGGCAGCAGTGTTTGCACGCCTGTCACGACACTTCAAATGGTTCAAATGGCTCTGAGCACTATGGGACTTAACTTCTGAGGTCATCAGTCCCCTAGAACTTAGAACTACTTAAACCTAACTAACCTAAGACCATCACACACATCCATGCCCGAGGCAGGATTCGAACCTGCGACCGTAGCGGTCACGCGGTTCCAGACTGTAGCGCCTAGACCCGCTCGGCCACTCCGGCCGGCGTCACGACACTAACTTTGAACAGCACTACGTGGTCACCAACGGTTGGAGAGTGGCTGTCAGTTAATAATTTTTTTGTTCCTGGCTCTTGATAAGTTAACCACTCTGATATGTAATTAGTTCTTTTTGGAAGTCTTCGTCATTTTTTTAAGGAACTGAACGTGCACTCTAAGAAAAAAATGAATCAGCACTAAAGGATTATTCGAATGGGACGGAAATCGGTAGATGCGATGTACATGTACAGACAAACAAATGATTACAATTTCAGAAAAAATGGATGATTTATTCAAGAGAAAAAGCTTCATTAATTGCGCAAATCAATTACACGTTGGTCCACCTCTGGCCTTATGCAGGCAGTTATTCGGCTTGGCATTGATTAACAGAGTTTCTAAATGTCCTGAGGGATGGCGTGCCAAATTCTGTCCAATTGGGGCGTTAGATCGTCAGAATCCCGAGATAGTTCGAGCGTCCTGCCTATAATGCAACAAACGTTATTAATTGGGGAGACATCCGGCAATCTTTCTGGCCAAGGTAGGGTTTGGCAAGCACGAAGAAAAGAAGTGGATACTCATGTGCGGACGGGGTTATCGTGATGAAATACACTACTGACCATTAAAATTGCTACACCAAGAAGAAATGCAGATGATAAATGGGTATTCATTGGACAAATATATTATACTAGAACTGACATGTGATTACATTTTCACGCAATGTGGGTGCATAGATCCTGAGAAATCAGTACCCAGAACAACCACCTCTGGCCGTAATAACGGTTTTGATACGCCTGGGCATTGAGCCAAACAGAGCTTGGATGGCGTGCACAGGAGCTGCTGTCCATGCAGCTTCAACACGATACCAGAGTTCATCAAGAGTAGTGACTGGCGTATTGTGACGAGCCAGTTGCTCGGCCACCATTGACCAGACGTTTTCAATCGGTGAGAGATCTGGAGAATGTGCTGGCCAGGGCAGCAGACGAACATTTTCTGTATCCAGAAAGGCCCATACAGGAATGCAACATGCGGTCGTGCATTATCCTGTTGAAATGTAAGCTCTCGGAGGGATCGAATGAAGGGTAGAGCCACGGGTCGTAACACATCTGAAATGTAACGTCCACTGTTCAAAGTGCCGTCAGTGCGAACAAGAGGTGACCGAGACGTGTAACCAATGGCACCCCATTCCATCACGCCGGTATGGCGATGACGAATACACGCTTCCAATGTGCGTTCACCGCGATGTCGCCAAACACGGATGCGACCACCATGATGCTGTATACAGAACCTGGATTCATCCGGAAAAAATGACGTTTTGCCATTCGTGCACCCAGGTTCGTCGTTGAGTACACCATCGCAGGCGTTCTTGTCTGTGATGCATTGACAAGGGTAACCGCAGCCATCGAGCTGTTCGTGCAGATGGTTGTTGTCTTGCAAACGTCCCAATCTGTTGACTCAGGGATCGAGACGTTGCTGCACGATCCGTTACAGCCATGCGGATAAGATGTCTGTCATCTCGACTCCTAGTGATACGAGGCCGTTGGGATGCAGTACGGCATTCCGTATTACCCTCCTGAACCCACCGATTCCATATTCTGCTAACAGTCATTGGATCTCAACCAATGTCGCGATACGATAAACCGCAATCGCGTTAGGCTACAATCCGACCTTTATCAAAGTCGGAAACGTGATGGTACGCATTTCTCATCCTTACACGAGGCATCAAAACAACGTTTCCCCAGGCAACGCCGCTCAACTGTTGTTTGTGTATGAGAAATCTGTTGGAAACTTTCCTCATGTCAGCATGTTGTAGGTGTCGCCACCGGCCCCAACCTTGTGTGAATGCTCTGAAAAGCTAATCATTTGCATATCACAGCATCTTCTTCCTGTCGGTTAAATTTCGCGTCTGTAGCACGTCATCTTCGTGGCGTAGCAATTTTAATGGCCAGTAGTGTATAAGTCCAGGATGGCTTGCCATGAAGGGCAACAAAACGAGGCGTAGAATATATTCGACGTACCACTGTTCTGTTAGCGTGTCGCGGATGACAACCAAAGGGGACCTGCTATGAAAAGAAGTTGGAGCCCAGACCATCACTCCTAGTTGTCTGGCTGTATGGTGGACATCAGTCAGGTTGGTACCCCCCAGCTGTCCACGGCGTCTTCAGACACGTCTTCACTGCTCATCGGGGCTCAATTCGAACCGGTACTGATCTCTGAAGGCCACTGTACTTCGATCAGTAAGATTCCAGACTGAGAAGACGCTGCCCAGTGGTCGGCAAAGGCAGCAAGCCGCGGCTTGTAACAGCGGACAGACGGATCACAGAGCATGATATCACTTTGCAGATCAGTGCTGGTTAACAGGTGGACCATCCTAACATTCACAACCGTTTCTCTGTTATGGGTGAAAAAATCATTGTCATACCTGAGTACCCTACATTGTTGTTGTTGTTGTGGTCTTCAGTCCTGAGACTGGTTTGATGCAGATCTCCATGCTACTCTATCCTGTGCAAGCTTCTTCATCTCCCAGTACCTACTGCAACCTACATCCTTCTGAATCTGCTTAGTGTATTGATCTCTTGGTCTCCCTCTACGATTTTTACCCTCCACGCTGACCTCCAATGCTAAATTTGTGATCCCTTGATGCCTCAAAACATGTCCTACCAACCGATCCCTTCTTCTAGTCAAGTTGTGCCACAAACTTCTCTTCTCCCCAATCCTATTCAATACCTCCTCATTAGTTACGTGATCTACCCACCTTATCTTCAGCATTCTTCTGTAGCACCACATTTCGAAAGCTTCTATTCTCTTCTTGTCCAAACTGGTTATCGTCCATGTTTCACTTCCATACATGGCTTCACTCCATACAAATGCTTTCAGAAACGACTTCCTGACACTTAAATCTATACTCGATGTTAACAAATTTCTCTTCTTCAGAAACGCTTTCCTTGCCATTGCCAGTCTACATTTTATATCCTCTCTACTTCGACCATCATCATTTATTTTACTCCCTAAATAGCAAAACTCCTTTACTACTTTAAGTGTCTCATTTCCTAATCTAATCCCCTCAGCATCACCCGATTTAATTTGACTACATTATCCTCGTTTTGCTTTTGTTGATGTTCATGTTATATCCTCCTTTCAAGGCACTGTCCATTCCGTTCAACTGCTCATCCAAGTCCTTTGCTGTCTCTGACAGAATTACAATGTCATCGGCGAACCTCAAAGTTTTTACTTCTTCTCCATGAATTTTAATACCTACTCCGAATTTTTCTTTTGTTTCCTTTACTGCTTGCTCAATATACAGATTGAATAACATCGGGGAGAGGCTACAACCCTGTCTCACTCCTTTCCCAACCACTGCTTCCCTTTCATGCCCCTCGACTCTTATAACTGCCATCTGGTTTCTGTACAAATTGTAAATAGCCTTTCGCTCCTTGTATTTTACCCCTGCCACCTTCAGAATTTGAAAGAGGGTATTCCAGTTAACGTTGTCAAAAGCTTTCTCTAAGTCTACAAATGCTAGAAACGTAGGTTTGCCTTTTCTTAATCTTTCTTCTAAGATAAGTCGTAAGGTTAGTATTGCCTCACGTGTTCCAGTATTTCTACGGAATCCAAACTGATCTTCCCCGAGGTCCGCTTCTACCAGTTTTTCCATTCGTCTGTAAAGAATTCGCGTTAGTATTTTGCAGCTGTGACTTATTAAACTGATAGTTCGGTAATTTTCACATCTGTGAACACCTGCTTTCTTTGGTATTGGAATTACTATATTCTTGTTGAAGTCTGTGGGTATTTCGCCTGTCTCATACATCTTGCTCACCAGATGGTAGAGTTTTGTCATGACTGGCTCTCCCAAGGCCATCAGTAGTTCTAATGGAATGTTGTCTACTCCCGGGGCCTTGTTTCGACTCAGGTCTTTCAGTGCTCTGTCAAACTCTTCACGCAGTATCTTATCTCCCATTTCATCTTCATCTACATCCTCTTCTATTTCCTTAATACTGTCCTCAAGTACATCGTCCTTGTATAAACCCTCTATATACTCCTTCCACGTTTCTGCCTTCCCTTCTTTGCTTAGAACTGGGTTGTCATCTGAGCTCTTGATATTCATACAAGTGGTTCTCTTCTCTCCAAAGGTCTCTTTAATTTTCCTGTAGGCAGTATCTATCTTACCCCTAGTACATTACCAAACATTAACACCGGTGTGCAATCGCCGCCATTGGTTTCAGAAACCATGGAACGCGACAACCGCGACAACCTGAGATGAGGACGCGGACTACCTCACGGTACATGTTAATGGCAGACTACAGGACTTTGTGATTCCTTCATACCAACCAGGTGTTGTTCGGATTGGTAGTGGCGCCTAAAGGAACGATTATGAGAGCCTAAACAGGATCACCGGTACTTCTGGCATCTTCTATGAGGGGCAATACTGGCAGATGATATAGAACTCTTGAATTCCTGAAAAAGTCTTAATGAACAATTGTAGGTTCGGAAAATTAGTGCACCGTTCTGTCGTTTTTGATCAGTGTCACGCTGGTGTCGTTGGACGCTGTACGCATATGAAGTTCCGTAGTTGGGTGGCGCTGTTCCCGCGTACAATCTTATTTGCGACATTTAGGATGCTGTTGAGTAGGACGTTTGCATTTGCGAGCGAACTGCGACCATTCTCTGCGAGGTGTGAGCGACTCTTCTTTAATAGAAACTGACAGATACGCCAGAACTGGGAAAGAATGTCTAATGAGAAGGTCGTTTGAAAATTCGGAGATGAAACACGGCTAACTAGCAGAAATGAAAATGTGCACTGCTGTTTTAGCGATCTTCAAGGCAACAAGGAAATAGTTTAATAACTACAATACGTCGTTCAGTATTAAAGACATCTTTAGGACACTGAAGGGTGTAATGAAACACATAATGTTAAGATTACCGGGGGATTTATGATTTGTAGATGCGAAAGTGTTGTCCTATTCTTAATAAAATAGGAGGCATATACAACGGCGTCAAGCGTATTGTGAAAAGATGAGTTTTAAAGTGCAGGCATCATTCCACACAGAAATTTCTGCGAACTTGTTACTCCACACTATTCACTCATAAAGTAAATACGACTATTGTAAAAATTAGAGAGCACACGGAAGCAACAGGCGTTCGTTTTATTTAGATAAATGTTATCCGTTGATGACATGGATTGGTTGGAGAGAACGAGAGAACGGTGAGGGCAAGGGTGGAGGGAGGGAGGCGAGTTAATTAGGTGGCCACCGGACGGGTATTTGAACCACCTCACTCCCTAATGCGAATCCAGTCAGTGTATCACCTTCCTCGGTCCGATTCCTTGGGAGAGGTATCTATCCTTCAGGAATATTGTAGTTCAAAGTATACTCTAGGGACTATTGTTATTCTTATGCATTAATAACCTAACAAACAAAATTAATACCAACCTCAGACATTTTGCAGATGATGCCATTACCTTCAATGAAGTACTGTCTGACAAAACCTGTACAAATTTGGAATCACATATTGATAAGATTTCAAAGTGGTGCAAAATTTGGCACTTGTTTAAATTCTGATAAGTGTTCAACCGTACGCTTCACAAAACGCGGACAGTTACTGTTCTATGAATATAACATCAATGAGCAGCAGTCGGAATCATTCAACTCATAAAAATATATCTGTGTAACAGCTTGTATGAATATGGAACAGAATCATCACAAACGCTCGGTCGTAGGTGAAGCAAACGGCAGATTTTGGTTCATTGGCAGTATATTGGAAAAATGCAGTCAGTCTACAAAGGAGAATTATTGATCATTTGTGGATAATCCTCACTAAATAGGACCAACAGAGCGTATTCAAGGCATATATTGAAGGTCGGCTCTAGTTCATACTGGTTTGTCTGACTCACGAGAGTGAGTCACGGAAATGTCAAAACAGATGACTTGGCAGACCACTGAATGTAGATGCCAGTTATCCCTCTGAAGCCCACGAAAAAAAAAAAAGAAAAAAATATCAGGAACCAGCATTAAGTGAAGACTTCAGAGATATTCATCAGCGCTCTATATACCGCTCCCACAGGGACCGTGAAGACAGGGTTAGACTATTACAGCAAGAAAGAGGCATCTGGGCAGTAGTCATTCTTTGCCCCACACGCAATTGGAAAGAAAAGAAAGCACCACATGTGATGCTATGCTAAGTACGCTGTTTATTTATTTATTTATATACACCTCAAGTTCCGTAGGATCAAATTGAGGAGCAAATCTCTAAGGTCATGGAACGTGTCAGTACATGAAATTGCAACATAAAAGTAATAACAGATAAAAATGAACCGGAAAATATCAAGCTATAAGTTTAAGTAAACGCAATCGACAATGCAACAAGAATCAGCTTAATTTTTCAAGGAACTCCTCGGCAGAACAGGAGTTACCCAAGAGGAAACTCTTCAATTTCGATTTGAAAGCATTTGGATTCCTGCTAAGAGTTTTGAATTCTTGTGGCAGCTTATTGAAAATGGATCTAGCAGTATATTACACACCTTTCTGCACAAGTGTTAATGAAGTCCGACCCAAAATGCAGGTTTGATTTCTGCTCGGTATTAACTGAGTGAAATCTGCTTATTCTTGGGAATAAACTAATGTTGTAAACAAGAATGACAGCAAAGAATATATATGTTGAGAGGCCAATGCCAAAATACCCACACTCATGAACAGGGGTCGACAGGAGGTTCGTGAACTTACACCATTTATTGCCCGAACCGCCCGTTTCTGAGCCAAAAATATCCTTTTAGAATGGGAAGAGTTACCCCAAAATATAATACCATACTACATAAGCGAATGAAAATAAGTAAAGAAGATTAATTTTCGTGTCAAATAGTAAAATACCGTTCGAATAGTAAAAATAGCAGCATTAAGTCTTTGAACAAAATCCTGAACGAGGGGTTTCCATGACAGTTTTCTATCTATCTGAACGCCCAGACATTTGAAATGTTCAGTATAACTAGTCATATAACCATTCTGTGAAATTAAAACATCAGGTTTTGTTGAATTGTGTGTTAGAAACTGTAAAAACTGAGTCTTACTGCGACTTAGCGTTAGTTAATTTTCTACAAGCCATGAACTTACGTCATGTGCTGCACTATTTGAAACCGAGCCAATGTTGCACACAACATCCTTTACTACCAAGCTAGTGTCAACAGCAAACAGAAATATTTTAGAATACTAGAAGGCATATCATTTATATAAATAAGGAACAGGAGTGGCCCCATCACTTATCCCTGGGGCACCCCACATTTGACTGTCTCCACTCACAGCCGGCATCACAGCCATTCTCAAAACTGTGAATGATGACATTTTGCTATTTGTTGCAAGCAAAAGATGAATCAATTGCAAGCTAGTCCCTGCATACTGTAATGGTCCAACTTATGGAGCAATATTTTGTGATCAACACAATCAAACGCATTAGTTACATCAAAAACTATGCCTACCGTTCGAAACCTTTTGCTTAACCCATACAATACCTCACAGAGAAAAGACAATAAAGCATTTTCAGCTGTTAAAAGACTTCTAAAGTCGAACTACACATTTGAATGCAAATCGTGTGGTATAGAATGATCAATTATCCTTACATACACAGCCTTTTCAATAACTTTGCCGGCCGCGGTGGTCTCACGGTTCTAGGCGCGCAGTCCGGAACCGCGCGACTGCTACGGTCGCAGGTTCGAATCCTGCCTCGGGCATGGATGTGTGTGATGTCCTTAGGTTAGTTAGGTTTAACTAGTTCTAAGTTCTAGGGGACTGATGACCTAAGATGTTAAGTCCCATAGTGCTCAGAGCCATTTGAACCATTTGAACCAATAACTTTAGCAAACACTGATGGCATGGAGATAGGTCTTAAATTATCTACATTATCCCTTTCTCCCTTTTTGTAAAGCGGCTTTACTATTGAGTACTTTAATCGTTCAGGAAACTGACCATTCATAAAGGAAAAATTACAAATATGGCTAAATACAGGGCTAACATGTGCAGCACAGTACTTTAATATTCTGCTAGACACTCCATCATATTCATGACAGTCCTTAGTCTTCAGTGATTTAATTATTGACTCAGTCTCCCCATTGTCTGTATCACAGAGGAGTATTTCAGACATCAATCTCGGAACGACATTTGCCAAGAGAGTTACATGACTCTCTGTTGAAACTAAATTTTTATTTAATTCACCAGAAATGCTAAGAAAATGATTGTTAAATACTGTGCATATATATGATTTATCAGTAACAAAAATTTTTTTACTACGAGCTGACTTTATATCGTCGACCTTGTGCTGCTGACCAGAGACTTGCTTCACAACTGATCATATGGTTTTAATTTTATCCTGTGAATTAGCTATTCTATTTGCGTACCACATAATCTTTGCTTTCCTAATGGCATTTTTAGGCACTTTAGAGTACTGTTTGTAATGGGCTATTGTAGCTTGATTGTGACTACTAACATTTTGATATAATTTCCGCTTTGTTCTACATGATATCCTTATCGCACTAGTCAGCCACCCAGGCTGCCTTTTATTGCTAGTACCCCGTTTAGAACGTTCTAATGGAAATCAACTCTCAAAGAGCATGAGAAATATGTTATATTTGTGTGCTATATTTGTCATCTCTGTTATTAGCACTGTAAACATCCTGCCACTCTTGTTCCAAGGACGAGGTTTTAAAAACTCTCTATTGCTGTTGGATTAACTTTCCCTACATAGTTTGTAATTATATGTGACATTTGTTTGAGCACAGAAGCCTTTTAGTGTTAAAATATGTGCATCATGGTCTGAAAGGCCATTCATCCTTTTACTAACAGAATGCCCATCTAGTAATGAAGAATGAATAAAAATATTGTCTATGGCTGTGCTACTGTTCCCCTGCACCCTAGTTGGAAAAAAACACAGTCTGCATCAGATCATATGAATTTAGGAGACCTACCAACATCCTTTTTCCTGCACCATCACATACAAAATTAATATTGAAGTCACCACATATAACTAATTTCTGGTACTTCCTATACAGTGAATTAAGAACCCTCTCTAGCTTGAGCAGTAATGCTCTGAAGTCAGAGTTAGGGGACCTATAAACAACAACAATTAGAAGTTTAGTTTCACTAAATTCAACCAATGCTGCACAGCATTCTAATATCTGTTCAGCGCAGTGCCGTGATACGTCTATGGACTCAAATGAAATACTGTTTTTTACGTACGTGGCCACTCCCCCACCCCGCAAGGAAGTCCTTGAAAAACAGCAAGCTAATCTGTATTCAGGTAAAGGAAGCCTCTGAATTGCCAAATTATTTAATTCGTGCTCGAATATATCAATAATTTCAGAGTGAACATCTATAAGCAGTTCACTAACTTTATCTCTAATACATCTTATATTTTGATGAAACATGCTAATTCCTTCTCTACTTGGAAACATGACGTCCTCTGAAGGTGAACCCTCAGTTAGAGGGGCTTCCTTTTAGCAGGTATACCTGTCAGCTGACTTCTATCTAGAAAAGGTGCAACTCTGTCACCAACTACTACAGGAATTTTTCCATGAGTGATCCTACCACCACCCACTAGACTGTCCCCTATAAGCTTTGCCAGCCTCCTCTTCCCATACCTATTAAGGTGCAGGCCATGCCTAGTGAAACCAAATCTACTGACAGACTCAACTGGCACCACTGCAATGTGACCCATGCCCTCTGCCATCAGCACCTTCTCCAGCACTATGTTAACGCGCCTAACAGCCGCTTTGAGATGAGACCGATCATGACACTGAAATAGTTGCACGAAATGCACATTAGTGCCACCAGTTTGAGTAACTATCTTTACCAGGTCACCACCTACATCATATTCTCTGTCCCCATCAAGACTACTCCCTGCTCCACCCTCTATCACTACCTGACCCTTCTTCGTAAAATTCCTACATAACTCTCCTCTAGCTTCACAATGCTGGTTACCTGGTACACATTCCCCAACGCTTCCGGCAACTGCTGGCCCACACCTCTATCGTGCAAACTACCTAGCTGCAGAACCTTCTTTCTGTTAGACTTTGCAACTGACCTAGGCCCACTACCTGCTGCGGACTGCTGCAGGTTTTCTACACCTACAGCTACAAGAGTCTTCTCTCCACTCAACTCTGACAGTTGGTCAAATCTGTTGTATGCACGCAAAGTATAACTTTCTGAATACCTCCTCCCCCTCGCTGCCTTCTTGCCAAATGCCAGTTACCATTCCCCAGCGCCCTTCATCTTCCTCAACCTATCTAGTTACTCCTTTGGGTGTTTAAGTGTACCCGTAGGGCACAGATCTTACGTCCCTGCTCCTCTATCAACTTATTTCTATAGAGATTCTGCATTCCCAGGAGAGGATCTCGCCACAACGCCCACTGGCTTCCCCACTGCATTCACCCCCAATGAAAATACTTACAAACCTAGGACAGAGCCCACATTTCTCGCTCATGGTGAAATTTTACAGTTACTGAAAAAGAACTATACGTCTACGTTCAGTTACACCAGTAGAACTATATATAGAACTAACAATAGCGGTCTCGAATTTCTCTCGCTACTAAGAAAGCAACTACTTTTATTAATACTACTAAACCACAACTAATACCAATACCAACAAAACTTCACAAAATAATTAGCTAAAACCAAAAATTCAAGCGGCGACTGGAACACTCAATGAAGTTAAAACAGTGGATGAAAATTTTACTGAAATATTTCACTAGAAACAATAAACAATGTCAGCTGAAAACCAAAGCACGAAAATTACTAAAAGACTTCAACGCACAGAAAACTCTAAAGAGCATAGCGAGCGAACGTTTCCAAAAGTGCCATGCACTTCACTGTGATTTGGAGAGTATTTATGTAGACGAAGACACTTTTTATCTCTTTTTAAAATTACACTAAATATTAAAACAATGAGACAGTTTCGAAACCTTTACCCCCGATCTTGCAACTGAGTGGTATCGGGTCATTTCTCTTTGGTATGTGCATAATCTTCCATTTGCCCATATTTAAGAGATTTTCTTTTCATTAAACCGAGCAAAAATTTTGTCTAGTTCTTTGTACATTTCCATACAATCCAGCAAAAAAAAAAAAAAAAACCATGTAGATGAAAGTGCTGTCGGCGAACACTCTGATAGTCCTGGATGCACTTGATACTAGTCAGTATTTATTACACGTTGTGGCCTTCTTAAAACTGATGCTAAATTGGAAGGAAATTTTCACTCTGCAGTGAAGTGTGTGCTGATATGAAACTTCCTGGGAGATTAAAACTGTCTGCCGGACCGAATCTGGGACTAGGAATATTTCCTTCCATGGGCAGGTGCTCTGTTGGGATGGATTGTTTGGGGAAGGAGACCAGACAGCGAGGTTATCGGTATCATCGGATTAGGGAAGGACGGTCCGGAAGTCGGCCGTGCCCTTTGAAAGGAAACATCCCGGCATTTGCCTGGAGCGATTTAGGGAAATCACGGAAAACCTAAATCAGGGTAACCGGACGCGGGATTGATCCGTCGTCCTCCCGAATGCGAGTCCAGTGTCTAACCACTGCGCCAGCAGGTGCTCTGTCGCCTGAGCTACCCAACCACGACTGAAGATCAATTCTCACAGCTTTACTTTCTCCAGTACCTCATTTCCTACCTTCCAGAGTTCGAAGAAGCTCTCCTATTGAACGAATACATCTGTCTGGGACACGATACGAATTTGGTTTGCGAAGATTAGGGTCAGGTGCACTCACTGGATAAACCCTTGGTCCTATTACAGTGCCTTGCGGCAAACACACTGTTTTTTCTGTTTCTATTGGACATAATACATTCTATTTGTCAAAAAGTCATTGGACCGATTGCATATCTTTGAATACACTCTCTGCGATCGTACCTTACATCTACATCTACATGATTACTCTGCAATTCACATTTAAGTGCTTGGCAGAGGGTTCATCGAACCACAATCATACTATCTCTCTACCATTCCACTCCCGAAGAGCGCGCGGGAAAAACGAACACCTAAACCTTTCTGTTCGAGCTCTGATTTCTCTTATTTTATTTTGATGATCATTCCTACCTATGTAGGTTGGGCTCAACAAAATATTTTCGCATTCGGAAGAGAAAGTTGGTGACTGAAATTTCGTAAATAGATCTCGCCGCGACGAAAACCGTCTTTGCTTTAATGACTTCCATTCCAACTCGCGTATCATATCTGCCACACTCTCTCCCCTTTTACGTGATAATACAAAACGAGCTGCCCTTTTTTGCACCCTTTCGATGTCCTCCGTCAATCCCACCTGGTAAGGATCCCACATCGCGCAGCAATATTCTAACAGAGGACGAACGAGTGTAGTGTAAGCTGTCTCTTTAGTGGACTTGTTGCATCTTCTAAGTGTCCTGCCACTGAAACGCAACCCTT
The DNA here is from genome assembly GCF_023898315.1 of Schistocerca nitens. NCBI lineage: Eukaryota > Metazoa > Arthropoda > Insecta > Orthoptera > Acrididae > Schistocerca > Schistocerca nitens. Next base: position 701,245,369 of record NC_064617.1, on the reverse strand, counting down.
GGCCCACCTTCCCCACAATATTATCTATGTGGTCTTTCCAACTGAAGTTGTTCGTAATTTTAACACCCAGGTACATAGTTGAATTGACAGCCTTCAGAATTGTATTATTTATCGAGTAATCGAATTCCAACGGATTTCTTTTGGAACTCATGTGGATCACCCAGGTCATTTACATAGATCAGGAACAGCAGAGGTCCCAGGACGCTTCCCTGGGGAACACCTGATATCACTTCAGTTTTACTCGATGATTTGCCGTCTGTTACTACGAACTGCGACTTTCCTGACAGGAAATGGCTCTGAGCACTATGGGACTTAACATCTATGGTCATCAGTCCCCTAGAACTTAGAACTACTTAAACCTAACTCCCGGCCGGTGTGGCCGTGCGGTTCTAAGCGCTTCAGTTTGGAACCGCGTGACCGCTACGGTCGCAGGTTCGAATCCTGCGTCAGGCATGGATGTGTGTGATGTCCTTAGGTTAGTTAGGTTTAAGTAGTTCTACGTTCTAGTGGACTGATGACCACAGAAGTTAAGTCCCATAGTGCTCAGAGCCATTTGAACCATTTTTTTAACCTAACTAACCTAACGACATCACACAACACCCAGTCATCACGAGGCAGAGAAAATCCCTGACCCCGCCGGGAATCGAACCCGGGAACCCGGGCGCGGGAAGCGAGAACGCTACCGCACGACCACGAGCTGCGGACTTCCTGACAGGAAATCACGAATCCAGTCGCACAACTGAGAAAATGTAGTCCATCAACAAAGGAGGTGGCTTACAAAACACTCGTTCGACCTATACTTGAGTATTGCTCATCATTGTGGGATCCGTACCAGATCGGGTTGACGGAGGAGATAGAGAAGATCCAAAGAAGAGCGGCACGTTTCGTCACAGGGTTATTTGGTAACCGTGATAGCGTTACGGAGATGTTTAGCAAACTCAAGTGGCAGACTCTGCAAGAGAGGCGCTCTGCATCGCGGTGTAGCTTCCTCGCCAGGTTTCGAGTGGGTGCGTTTCTGGATGAGGTATCGAATATATTACTTCCCCCTACTTATACCTCCTGAGGAGATCACGAATGTAAAATTAGAGAGATTCGAGCGCGCACGGAGGCTTTCAGACAGTCGTTCTTCGCGCGAACCATACGCAACTGGAACAGAAAAGCGAGGTAATGACAGTGGCACGTAAAGTGCCCTCCGCCACACACCGTTGGGTGGCTTGCGGAGTATAAATGTAGATGTAGATACACCATAGGCCCGCAACCTGATTAGAAGTCGCTTGTGAGGAACGGTGTCAAAAGGTTTCCGGAAATCTAGAAATACGGAATCAACTTGATATCCCCTGTCGATAGCGGCCATTACTTCGTGCGAATAAAGAGCTAGCTGCGTTGCACAAGAACTATGTTTTCTGAAACCATGCTGATTGCGTATCAATAGATCGTTCCCTTCGAGGTGATTCATAATGTTTGAATACAGTATATGCTCCAAAACCCTACTGCAAACCGACGTCAATGATATAGGTCTGTAGTTCGGTGGATTACTCCTACTACCCTTCTTAAACACTGGTGCGACCTGCGCAGTTTTCCAATCTGTAGGTACAGATCTATCGGTGAGCGAGCGGTTGTATAAGATTGCTAAGTAGGGAGCTATTGTATCAGCGTAATCTGAAAGGAACCTCATCGGTATATAATCTGGACCTGAAGACTTGCCCGTATCAAGCGATTTGAGTTGCTTCGCAACCCCTAAGGTATCTACTTCTAAGAAACTCATGCTAGCAGCTGTTCGTGTTTCAAATTCTGGAATATTCCATTCGTCTTCCCTGGTGAAGGAATTTCGGAAAACTGCGTTCAATAACTCCGCTTCAGCGGCACAGTCGTCGGTAACAGTACCATCGGCACTGTGGAGAATGTGGTACGCCTAACGGAGGTCTAGGAGCAACGCTTACCTTTACGCGTGTATCGTCTGTTTGCAAGATATCGAACGTGAATAAAGGAATCTGTGTTCCACACAGTTGATGTCTGCTGAATCTGTATTTCTCCTCCAGGAACGTAGCGATGTTCGAGCTTAAAACGTGTCTTAGGATCTCGCACACATTGCAGCAGCAGGTTACCTTCGTGCTCGTCGTCGCCGTTGACGAGCCTGACGGCGCCCTCGTGCTTCCGCAGCCGGCGCATCTGCTTGCGCAGCTGGAGCGCCTTCTGCTGGCGCACCGCCCCGGTCGCCGTCTCGTTGTTGGCCGCCGCCGAGGCCAGGTGCAGCGCGCACGCCAGCGCGCAGTATCTCAGCAGTCGCATCGCGGGCGCCTTCTCTCTTCCTGCGCTGCGGGCTGGCGACCACTACCGCCCAAAAGTCGAAAAAAAAAAACTGCTATACGAACGACGAACGCCAACAGCTGCCGCGTTTCGGGCAACACTAAACCCTCGCTGCGATAAAACCGACGCTAAAAGCTCACTAAAAAGGGTCCGGAATTCACTGTCAGCACCACATGCGTCGTGTCGTGTAGCAACGCAAGAATTAACGGTAAACAAACGCAGTGAGAGTCACGTCTGCAGCGTGTCGGAATACTGGTATCGCTAGGTTCGCCACCTGAGTCAGCCAAGTAGCGGTGAGGTCCAGCTGCTGCAGATTCAGCGCCCTGGAGCGACGTTCACCTGGAGAGCATGCGGCAGGTACCGGCCAGAAGCCGGGTCGGTCACGCAGGTGCGGTCGGCGGTGGCCTATCCCATGAGCGGACGCTGTGGTGACGACTGCCGCGGTCTGCCGGTCACTGTGCAGACCCGCGCCTGCCCGGCGCTCTTTATGGCCGCTGCAGCCGACGCGCCTGACGTCACCCCGCGGCGACCTCCTGCGGCGCTCTGCACGCGCCGCCCCGCGCCGCCGGGCCAGCAAAAAGGAGGGCGCGCCGCCTGTCAACACTCGCCGCAGGAGCGGTCGCCTTGTCGCGCAAACAGCTTGCAAAAGACTGTTCGTGCATATGACATCATTCTTGCTACACTTCGTAGACGGAGTAAGGAGAGACATCTGGGAGCAGCTGTACATCCTTACACCTATCACTACAAAATAAAGGAGATCCGTTAATTACATGCGTCAGCCTACAGTCCAATTGACGACTCTGGCTCAACCTTAAAAGTGCACATCTTCACTGAATCTCCTCCATCCACAAAGCCGGCCGCTGTGCCCGAGCGGCTCTAGGCGCTTCAGTCCGGAACCACGCGGCTGCTAAGGCCGCAGATTCGAATCCTGCCTCGGGCATGCATATGTGTGATGTCCTTAGGTTAGTTAGGTTTAAGTAGTCCTAAGTCTAGGGGACTGATGACCTCTGATGTTAAGTCCCATAGTGCTTACAACCATTTGAACCATTTTCCATCCACAATCGACTACCTTCTCCACCATGAGGCTCCGATCAACAAAAGACGACACACCGTTGTACCACCAAATCCTGCCATGAATCCTACAACTACCAAAGATGCCTAATATATAACGACCACAAAACCAGTGACTGCAAAAACCCTCCCACCGGCCATCATTGTAAGTCCCACCCTTTCCTCAAACAATATCCTGACCTCACTTTCCCAGCCTCGAGTATTGCCTTTGAGCTGCCTCACTCAACATTGTTGCAAGTGTGAGGATCAACCTCCACCTTCCAAACCTGTGCTGGTAGTTATCATCAGCACTCCCTACGTCAACAACTCTCTCCGCCCACCTACCACAGCTGAACCCATCATCCATTTTATGACCATAGTTCTTCAAAAAGTTCATCCTTTATAGAGGCCACTCGCCCTACATCAAATTTCCCTTCCTGCCCACTCTGTCTTCCACTTCAATACACAATCAACCTATTGCCAAAACCAGATCCACTTTCTTTTCACCCATCTCTATGCCTTAGTTTAAATCAATCCCAACCACCCAACCACGCCACCCCTTCTTCCCCTAAACCATTTCGTAAAAGAAGTGAACCGTGATTTATTTTCAAAGAATATTCTTAAGAATTTATTTTATTTACTAGCGATTCATCAAGAACATTCTCACATTTAATCACACTATGTAAGCATGGAAGTAGTTGCCAGGGAGTAAGTTGCCAGGGAGTAACTGATGAAATCATAACCAAATTCCCTTTAACAAATGGGAAGTTTATTCACTTTAATAGTGCCTAAAAGCATTTTTTAAAAGAAACAGATTTAAAATTATAATCAGAAAGCACCCGCTAAATATCAAAGTTACAATTTATTCAGAGGCAGAAAGAAACAAGTTTTCACTGTATGAGCTTTCAGGCAGAGAACCTTGCCGCTCCCTTTTGACACGGCCGTAGTTACGACCGCTCACAACAGCCTCTGAAAATACTACACTGGTGCAAATCTGCAACACACCAGATAACTATAAACTAACAGTTTTAACAATTTACACAAGCGCACAAACTATGCACCCCCCCCCCTCCCCTCGGTAGGAGGGATGGAAATGGTACACTAACAATTAAAATATTAACTTTGCCACAGAAGGTGCAACTTGATTTTAACATCTAAGAAAAGTCTTACGGTGAAAGGGTGGCAAATTTATATGCTGAAAATGATCATTTAAATAAAAGCCCATGAAATGCAATCTTATGTAAAATTATACAAGGTTGAAAAACAATAGTTAAGATGCTCTACACTACACAGATACCGCCTCTCAAGATCATAGCCAATAATATCAAAGTTTCCAAAGATCAAAACATATTTCAGGTATTAGGCCGTTACACTCCAAGCAATGAATTCGTTAACACACCAAATCCGACAAACATGACAGAGGCAGCTACTAACGTACGGTAGATTGATAGGGAGATTACCGAACAACCCGAATCACAGGTTCGCCCCGCCCCTACTCCACATGGGAAAAACGGACCACCCAATTTATAAACGACCACCTTCCCGTGGGTGGGCAATCGGAGAAGAATGATGGGACGACCCCAAAGCAAAACGACTGGTGACATCACCAAGAAAACAAGTACAATTTAACAAGAGTAAATCAAACAACATATCACCAGTCACTTACCTTCTAATAAACTGCGATTTCTCGAGAAGACCTGGCGCAGCACCCCCAAATCGCTCTCCCGAACCGTCCGCTGCCAGCCGCTTCAACGGACGCAGGAAGGCGCGCCGATCTCCCGTCTCTCGGCGTCGCAGCTCGCACCGGCCAGACTGATGTCGTGGGTTGACTCCTGTTGCTCTCGTGTCGACCGCGAAGTCACTAACCCTCGCTATACGCCGCGGCCCACTGGACTCACGTGGCGACCTCACATGCGCCGACGCTCAAGACGACCAAGTCATCTTGTGTCTCAGTGCGCGACCGACCAACCGATCGATCCAACCGCCAATGACCATTGTCCGAACAAACTCGAGCAGGCTGGCGGCCTAACGTGCAGACTCAGATGCAGGAACTAAGCCCCGACCGGGCGACCACTCGCTGAGTTATCTTACTGGCGGAGTGGAAAGACTCTCATTTTGCCGGCTTTAAAGGTTGATCCGAACGACAGACATACTAGCACTCCGAACGACAGACAGACATTAACTAACAAATGCGGACGAGAGACAGACTAGCAAGATGGGGCCGAGAGACTGACCCAGACTGACCGACTGGCAAGTTTTTTTTTTCCTTTATTGAATTTCAATTCCCCCCGAAGGGGGCGGGCTGGCAGCAGCTTAGTATGCCGCTCTTCAGCCTACAGACTTTGTTAGAAAGATGAAGAGAATAAATAATAAAAACAGGCGATAAAATCGGAGACTTAAAGAGTAACATGGCGAAAAGAAATCGTGGAACTTAAAACAAAGAACTGAGGGATGATGACGCTAAGAAAATACATACAAAGCAGAAAGGTAAAACAATAGACAGACAATTAAAAAAACACGGGGACAGTCTGGTTTCTGTTCGCAAAAGACATAAAATTCACACCCAGCGACAGCATGGTTTCTGTTCGCAACACGAGAAAGACGAACAACACTGAACAGTCACTGGAACACTGCACTAAAATGTTGGCAAATGTGACATACTGGCGAGCTCATAGCGCCCCTTAAATGCACGTGAACAGGCTACCTTTCCCCTTTCCCACCAGAGGGAGACACCAAAGCTGCGATTGCCACAGCGGCGCCACCGCCTGAAACGGAGGGCGTCTGCTTCACACTACGCGTTGCGGCGCGCTCTTCAGAACAGCAATTTTTACCACGGCTCAAGAAGTGTAATATCTATTCCACAATATCCGCTCCTTTTGAGCCAACGAACACCTCTACATGAAAACCCTATCCCAACATCATATTGACGCTTTCCTTCTGAATGGAACTTTCCCTCAATCTCATCATACTATCTACATTTCGCCACACATCCTCCACCAGACAGATAAAACAATTCCCATGCCTTGAGGCAGAGTTGCTATTGACCACCACAAGAACATACCTGTTCAGCCACAACTCCTCTACAGTACTCCTACTGAACTCCTTATTCTCACTCGCTTTCTCAAAACCATAAATATCCAACCACATCATCTCATTCCATATGACTTCCTTACCCACTTGGACCATACTTTTTCGACCTATATCATTGCTGCTGACCTTAACATCCATAGAAAACCCGTAGTGTTATGTTACTGCCGCTCTCTACGATCATATAGTCCCTCTCCCACTGCATACTCGCCCTGAAAACAATTCCACTCCTGATGTTATCCTCACCTCTCCTAAACTCCTCCCACTGGAAGCGACCATCACCCTGTCCTACTCACCATCCCCTGCAACACGTATCAAACCTGTGCACCCTCTGCCTCTCCAGAGCACATGCTACTCCCATACCAACTGGGATGCCTACAAGGAAATCGTTGCTATCCAACTCGGAATCTATCCTTTATCCTACCAGTACTGCAATGACATCCACCATACTGCCATCTTGATACAACAAACTCACCACATTCCGACGAAGCCCCTCTATACGCACTGTTCCATACTCCTTCCACGTGCTCTTCTACTCCTCCGTGAATCCGTCGCCTTCACTGATGCTCCCTGCACACCCACGATCGAGACACACTTCCACGCCACTCACAACTACAACGACACATCCGAAATCTGCTGATCGCAGAGAAACACCGCGTTTGGCTCCACAAACCGCAAAGATACACTGCCCATAAAGTCTTCCAGTTACTGAAAGGAATTTCACCGTCTTACTGGCAATACCCCTGCTTCCTCTTACCCCTCCTGGACGATAATCACCCCGTCCCCGACTTCCTAAGCAAAACCAACGACTTTGCATCCTATCTCCCTGAAACCTTCACCATCCAAGATTCTCTTTATTCCCTATAGTCCAGGGGAGTATAGATACCTCTCTTCCACTCATTGCTCCTAGCTTCCAGTACCTCGGTAACAGCCCACAGACTGAACTCAGTAATCCAATAACAACACAAGACAATCAACAGACAGCCCATAACGAATGCAACACCATTCCCAGTCGCGTCTGCATGACCTATAGACACCTGAAAGAATGACCCCTCCTTCCAAGAAATCCTGGCCACCCTTTATAATACAATCCTTTACACCGATTTCTATCCTGAGCCGTGAAAAACGTCTCCTAACACCTCCTTTTTACCGTCCCATCAGCCTCACCTCTGTGTTCAGCAATGTTTTTGAGTCCATCCTATCCCGACGTATCCATAAAGCCAACAACAAAACCTACCCATTCCTGTCCATCTGTGTGGTTTACATCCCAATATCTCCTCCAATAACCAACTCCTGTACTTACGTGCCTCCTATCCCACCAAATCAACGACCACAAATCGGCCATTTTTCTCCCCCTTGACTCGAGAAAGCATATGAGCCTGTGTGGCATTCCGAACTTCTCTTTAAGCTCTAGACCAACGCACTTCCCATAAGTATGTTCACTTCACTGCATCCTTTCTCTCTAACCGTCAGTCTTATGTCACCATCGACAACACTAATTCCTGTAGCTTCCATCCCACAGCAGGTGTGTCACAAGGCTCTGTCCTCTCTCTTTTACGACCGTCCTATCCAGTTAACTAACACACTAAAATACCTGATCGCTGACTAACATTCAACAGAAAGCCCACAATAGACTAAAATTACTAAAACTATTAACTGAATGAACCTGGGTATTGTACCCTTCCACAGTCCTCCACACCTACAATACCCCGATCTGACCATCCCCTACTATGCAAATGTTCCATGAACTTCCTCTGCAGATCCTCTAACGCTATGCACTCCACCTAGCCTTTCGATTCCTTACCCTCATCCACCCACATCCTCTACCAACTTATAAAATTCTCCACCCTGCTCTTCCATCTTGAACATCTCTGAATATTCTACATTAGCCATAAACTCGACACTACTCATCCCCTAGTTCCCCTCTGCTCACTGATCCTGATATTCTGCTGCACCTCTACCATCACATTCCCCCAACACTACACTTCCACACCCTCCATGTCATCTCCCAACGGAACTTTAGTCGCCTTCCCTTACCCGACCTTGAAATACAGCTTGATGTATACCCATCATACCAGATCTAGGAGATCCCTTCCATCTTCCTCTTATCAGGGGACCCTTCCCCTCACTCGTCTCCACCAGATTCCTAAGTCTTGGTTCAGAAACGCATCCCTCCTCAACCTTCCCCAAACCCTCCTCCAAACATCCATGCACTCAAAAACAACCTCCTACGCACTATCCTTGAATGATAAGGTCCCTTATCCCTGGTAATCTACATCCATTTTAATCAGTCAACACAGTGATCTTTTACGTTTTATCTTATGCACCTATCTAGCTGGATTTATATATTCGTGTGCAACACTCATTTTCCATTTATCTGTGTCTATATTTTAATTAATCAATAAATCAACCTTTCTATTATAAGTTATGCAACTGACGATCAGTCTTTTTTGTTGCTAAATATTCTTTTTTGCCAATCGGTGTGTCTAGTTTTTATCCTATCATTTTAAAATTTGTACTCTCATGTGGTTGAAGAGTGGCAAATTGTATCCGCTGATAGCTCACCCGCCGCCCATGTGGGGCGAGGGGGATGAAATAACGATTACATAAAAAAGAGCCCAACATAATTTCTATCACCTTCCCCTCCCAGACCATGAATTCTTCATTCTTCCACCCATAACCTGTCCCATCCATCCAATACGAAGGTTCCAATCTACCGTTCCCTTGCCCAGTTGTCGACCCACTTATCTCCTAACACATACATCCCACCTATCGCTTCACTCAGCCATAAACCCCATCCTTTTTCGTATCATCCCCCCCCCCCTTATTTTTTACATCTTAATTCTATCCAGCAGATTCTATCATATCATCCTCACAATGAAAAGGTTGCACATCCCTTTACTTCCACCTTATCAAGAACCTGGTCACCTACTTTAACCTTTTTATTATTTTCTTTTCAAATTTAAAAAATATGAAATCGTAATGTCGAAGAGCCACCTATAGAGGGGAATGTAAATGCCAATTAAAGAAAGAAACGGAGTCTGTTTTGCTCGCTCAGAAGTGGATGGTAGGCGGACGTCACAAGTCGAACGAGTCATCTATTTCACTGAGTTACATACATGCACAGATACCTGACCATGCTATAGGTCTTCATAATATCTCACAGATAAATCAAAAATTCCCTGAGCAACGTTTATGGGAAGTTTCCATTGGTTGTAAGTTAACTCCGAACTGAAAATCCCCTCTCAAATATACACAACTGTGATTCCCCAGACAGACTATCCGCAGCTCGTGGTCGTGCGGTAGCGTTCTCGCTTCCCGCGCCCGGATTCCCGGGTTCGATTCCCGGCGGGGTCAGGGATTTTCTCTGCCTCGTGATGACTGGGTTTTGTGTGATGTCCTTAGGTTAGTTAGGTTTAAGTAGTTCTAAGTTCTAGGGGACTGATGACCATAGATGTTAAGTCCCATAGTGCTCAGAGCCATTTTGAACCCAGACAGACTACCTGCTCGCCTGGTTTTGGCTAAAAGGACTCTAAAATTGTACTCACTTTAAATGTAATACATTTCCGAGCGAAACTTTCTGTAAACGACCAATGAAACTAAATTCAGCTTTCAGCCATCGTTACAAATCCATACTTGTCCAACGTATCGAAAAAAGGGAAATAAAATCGGCACTTGCCCTTTTCCTCCACCCAGTATAGATATTCGACAAACACGTATACGCTGGTCTTATAAACACTTCCGTGACATCCATGTTTGACGCTTCTTTATTTTTCCAAGGTTACTTCATCCAAATACTGGGCAGTTCTTTCAACAAACTCCAATTATTTGAAAAATGTCAAACTTCAAACTTTCAAAGAGCAGCTGATAAAATAATTATTCATTTACTACCGCTTTCTGTCTTCCCACTACCTTCAGCCTGCATGGAAAGGTTCGAAATGTTGCGGAAATTATTTTATTATACCTGGAGATAATTCACATAACTGAAACCGCTAGTAAATAAATAATTAGTTTATAAGCAGCTTTTGTCAGTTTGGGAATATGAGTTTTGTTAAATACTTACAAGCCGTATGGAACCACCTGCACAAGTTTAGGCCAGTTTCCTCCATTCACTAACGATCTTGATGTTGATGGGAACACCAAATGACTCATGAAGAAAATCTTAGCAGAATATTTTGGAAAGTATATACGATACAACCTAATTAGTCAGAAGATTTTGCTTTAGAGGAACATGGCAGTTGAGGAGCCACCCGTCACTACACCCGGAGACAATCACCTCACATATGGCGTAGTAATTGTTCATGAAATGTAACGTCACATGACATTCACGCGGAGACGTCGTATTCTTATCAACGAAACAAAAGCGCGATGCCTTATAAGGACTGGCAGAGACAACAAGAGAGTCTTCATTTATTTAATCAAATTCATCATATTGCGAGCTTTCTATCGGCCATGATTTGCATCCTCAGATTTAGCCACTCTGTTGCCGCTGTGAAACTCTGTAAGAGGCGAACTCTATTAGATAATCGGCACAGTTGTGTGGTCGTTTGCCAACATTGCGCGGATTGAACACCGAGATCTGGCGGTACATTCGAGAATTGTTCTCTATTTAGTTCACCCTTTCATACTTCAATTCCGCGCACTTTCTCCGTATGTTTGTTTAAATTAATTTTCAGTTGTTTATTTGAATAAATAATGGTGTCACCATCATTGTACCTGTTCTACATCTACATCTACGTGATTACTCCGCTGTTTACAATAAAGTGCCTGGCAGAGGGTTCAATGAACCACCTTCAAGCTGTCTCTCTACTGTTCCACTCTCGAACCGTGCGCGGGAAAAGCGAGCACTTAAATTTTTCTGTGCGAACCCTCATTTCTCTTATTTTATCGTGATGATCATTTCTCCCTATGTAGGTGGGTGCCAACAGAATGTTTTCGCAGTCGGGGGAGAAAACTGGTGATTGAAATTTCATGAGAAGATCCCGTCGCAACGAAAAACGCCTGTGTTTTAATGACTGTCACTCCAATTCACGTATCATGTCTGTGGCACTGTCTCCCCTACTTCGAGATAGTACAAAACGAGCTGCCCTTCGTTGTACTTTTTCGATGTCATCCGTCAGTCCCATCTGATGCGGATCCCACACCGCCCAGCAGTACTCCAGAACAGGGCGGACAAACGTGGTGTAACCAGTCTCTTTAGTAGACCTGTTGCACCTTCTGCCAATGAATCGCAGTCTTTGGTTTGCTCTACCCACAACATTATCTATGTGATTGTTCCAATTTAGGGTATTTGTAATTGTAATCCCTAAGTATTTAGTTGAATTTACAGCCTTCAGATTTGTGTCACTTATCGCGTAATCGAAATTTAGCTTATTTATTTTAGTACTCATGTGAATAACTTCACACTTTTCTTTAATCAGGGTCAATTGCCACTTTTTGCTAGATACAGATATCTTATCTAAATCATTTTGCAATCCGTTTTGGTCATATGATGACTTTACAAGACGCTAAGTGACAGCATCATCTGCAAAAAATCTAATACGGCTACTGAGATTGTCTCCTATGTCGTTAATATAGATTAGGAACAGTAGAGGGCCTATAACGCTTACTTGGGAAACGCCGGATATCATTTCTGTTTTACTCGATGACTTTCCGTCTATTACTACGAACTGTGACCTATCTGACAGGAAATCACGAATCCAGTCGCACTATTGAGGCGATATTCCATAGGCACGCAGTTTGGTTAGAAGACGCTTGTGAGGAACGGTGTCGAAAGGCTTCTGGAAATCTAAAAATATGGAACCAATTTGACATCCCCTGTAGATAGCACTCTTTACTTCATGAGTATAAAGAGCTAGTTGTGTTTCGCAAGAACAATATTTTCTGATTCCGTGCTGACTACGTGTCAATGAATCGTTTTCTTCGGGTACTTCATAATATTCGAATACAGTATATGTTCCAAAACCCTACTGCAAATCGACATTAGTGATATGGGCCTGTAATTAAACATATTACTCCTACTTCCCTTTTTGGATATTGGTGTGACTTGAGCAATTTTCCTGACTTTAGGTACGGATCTTTCTGTGAGCGAGCGGTTGTATATAAATGCTAAATATGGAGCTATTGTATCAGCATAATCTGAGAGGAACCTGACTGGTATACAATCTGGACCGGAAACCTTGCTTTTATTAAGTGATTTAAGTTTTGCTACACCGATGATATCTACTTCTATGTTTCTCATCTTGGCAGTTGTCCTTGATTGGAATTCAATAATATTTACTTCGTATTCTTTGGTGAAGGAGTTTCGGAAAATCGTGTTTAATAACTCTGCTTTAGTGGCACTATCATCAATGACTTCACAGTTGTTATCTCGCAGTGAAGGTGTTGATTGCGTGTTGACACTGGTGTGCTTTATGTATGATCAGAATCTCTTTGGGTTTTCTGCCAGATTTCGAGACAGAGTTTCGTTGTAGAAATTATTGAAAGCATCTCGCATTGATATACGCGCTATATTTCGAAATTCTGCATAACTTTGCCAGTCTTGGGGATTTTGCGTTCTTTTAAATCTGGCATGCGTTTTTTCGCTGCTTCTGCTTCTGCTCGGCTCGGCACCAAAGGACCACAGTCGGTTTTATCGACAATGCTGCAGATGGTGAGCTCCGCCTTATTCTTGCAAGCAAGACTGGAACTCTGAATTTCAGGCTGAAATTCAGGCTCCAATCCACGAGTGAAAAACATCGTTGATTTTTTTCTCGAGAATAACACCGTCATCCATTAAAAATGCATCAGTACCATCACTTATTAATTTATGTGGTATATATCTCTCAAGTGCTGTCGATACAACCTCTCTGAAATTATTACACAACTTTTCTACGCTTACATTATCAGATCGGAAGGAGTGCAGACTGTCTCTTAAAAAGGCGTTAAGAGCATTTTCATAAGCTTTTTTAAATAGATATACTTTGCGTTTCTTTTTGATGGTTGTAGGAGTTACGGTATTCAGCCTAGCAGCTACTGCCTTGTGGTCGCTAATCCCTGTATTCGTCACGATGCTCATACGATTTGTCAAATGTTCATATGTTCAAATGTGTGTGAAATCTTATGTGACTTAACTGCTAAGGTCATCAGTCCCTAAGCTTACACACTACTTAACCTAAATTATCCTAAGGACAAACACATACACACCCATGCCCGAGGGAGGACTCGAACCTCCGCCGGGACCAGCCGCACAGTCCTTGGCTGCAGCGCCTAAGACTGCTCGTCTAATCCCGCGCGGCTACGATTTGTCCAGGATTATTTGTTGCTAAGAGGTCAAGTATGCTTTCGTAACCATTTACGCTTCGAGTGGGCTCATGAACTAATTGTTGAAAATAATTTTCTGAGAAAGCATTCATTACAATTTCGGATGACGTTTTATGCCTGCCGCCGGCTTTAAACGTATAATGTTTCCAGCATATCGAGGGTAGATTAAAGTCTCCACCGACTTTAATTGTATGAGTGGTGTACCTATTTGAAATGAGACTCATGGTGTCTTTGAACTCTTCAGCAACTATATCTTCTGAGTATGGGGGGGGGGGTCGGTAAAACGACCCAATTAATAGTTTAGTATAACCTCTACCCATACTATTTTGCAGGAACTATCTACTTCAATTTCACTACAAGGCAAACTATTTCTGACAGCAATAAATACTCCACCACCAACTGTATTTAATCTATCCTTTCTGAACACTGTTATATCATTAGAAAAAAATTCTGCTGAACTTATTTCTGGCTTTAGCCAGCTTTCTGTACTTATAACTATTTGAGCTTCAGTGCTTTATACTACGGCTTTGAGCTCTGGTTCTTTCCCAACACAGCTACAACAATTTTCAACTACAATACGAATCGTTTCTACAGCTAGCTTACTGTCTTTTACCTTCCAACCTTTAGACGGACGCTCTTTCTGTGGTTCACTGAGACCCTCTAACCTAAAAAACCGCCCAGTCCCTTCCACACAGCCACCGATACCCGTGTAGCCGCTTCCTGTGTGTAGTGGACTCCTGACCTATTAAGCGGAACCCGGAAACTCACCACCCGATGGCGCAAGTCAAGGAATCTGCAGCCTACACGGACACAGAACCACCTGAGCCTCTGATTCAGACCCTCCGCTCGGCTCTGCACCAAAGGACCACAGTCGTTCTATCGACAATGCTGCAGATGGTGAGCTCCGCCTTATTCTTGCAAGCAAGACTGGAACTCTGAATTTCAGGCTGAAATTCAGGCTCCAATCCACGAGTGAAAAACATCGTTGATTTTTTTCTCGAGAATAACACCGTCATCCATTAAAAATGCATTGTCATGAAAATGAGCTGCAACGAACGTCGCCGGCCGGCGTGGCAGAGCGGTTATAGGCGCTTCAGTCTGGAACCGCGCGACCGCGACTCGCGTAAAAAGGAGAAATGTCCACCAGAATGTGTTGGAATTTGTCAGCCGCAGGATTTGTAGGCTGTCGAGACTGTGGTTCATTGTTCCGCTATATCCGTACTCGCATTGGTTGTAATCCCACAACTGTCATGCGAATATGGAACTGATGGGTTCAGGACAGCCATACTAATCGCCATGTGGGATCTCAGCGACCCCGTCCGACAAGCAACCGAGAACAAAGGAGTGTTGTTCACTTGGCTGTGCAGTATCGTACAGCGGCGTCACATATCTTTACTTTGGTGATTTTAGCAAGATAAGTATACACACGGAAAGTGAGACGACTGGAGCGCTGCAGACTGTCAGCATGGCGTGCAGTGTTGAGGTTTCCCTCGAGGCAGCCACACAGAGCGAGGTCCACTGACATCAGCGCGCCCTAAGACAGCACTGGACACAGTCCTTCCAGACGGGTGCATCTCAGTGTGAAGGCTGTATGGAGAACGAACATTGTCAGATTGCATTCGTCATCGTTATGAGGAGCCAGCGACTGGCTTGGTGGTGTGGGGTACCACTGGGTACGCAACGCGACACTCTGGTTCGCCTATCTGGTCATTATACGTTACATTTCGGACAGGTTGAGGCTTTGAGGCTGGTGAATGAACTTTATCTTCGAGATCTCGTTGACGTTGTCTTTCAACAAGAGAACGCAAAACTCCATTTTGCATGTGCTATTCTGAGCTACTTTGATATACACAGTGTTCGAAAGTTGCATTGGCCAGTGCTTTCTCCACGTCTCTCACTCACTGAAAACATCTTGTCTCATAACTCCTAGAATCTGATGTTCTATCTCAGTTGCTGTGCGGCACTAATTCATTTTCTGCGGTTATTTCGTAGTGACTTAGGCGAGTTAACTGAAAAAGACAGCCTTCGCTCGCGGGGATTGTGTATCACCAAACGTCTCTATGGCCTCTATTGTTGGCAGAGCACCTAGAGAATAATTGAGCACCAATTTTTTTCCTTTCTGTGTATACTTCAAAGAGCCAGACGCCACGGCACCCTCCGAACAGTGTAGGGGAGTCACTTGCATTCACTCCAAAAATTTGGTTCAGCCAATATTACTGCATCACTCTGGACAGTGAGCTTCGAGCTTAAGGTTGAACAATCACGAAGACACTGATTCGTCTCAGTACCAATATGTATGTGAAAGGAACTAAGTTACGTGTCCTTTTCTCTGCTTGTTTACGAATATAGCAACAATTATCAACTATCCCGTTGGAAACAGCTTGGAGTCGTCCTCGCCATGTACTGGTATTTTCTTTTTTACATAGAGGATTCTGCGGTTTCTGGTCTGGGCCATCGCAGAGACAGAGTCATCTCCGGTCACCATATGGTGCTGATTGGCGCACGAAAACTGTTTAGCGGACTGTAAGTGTTGCAACTGCGGTAATGTGATCCATATTCCTTGAAGATCGTTACTTACGCACTGTACCATGCAACTCGTATTGCTTAAAGTAATTATAATTTATGGCTTCTTCTTGTAGAGTTGACTTTGATTTCTGGAGCTGCCCACGTAAGCAGGTCTTGTTGTGCTTACACCTAACAGTCTTCCACACTTTTTGGTACCTCATCACGGCGTTGTCGCCATTTTCAAATTTGCATTGCTCTATGTCAGTTTCATTGCGATTAACGTCAGTTATTAGAGTAAAGAAATAACAATTAATCTCAGTATTGACTTAAATTTCAAGATCCTCTGACTTGTCCTACAACTTGTCTTGGTTAGGAGATCCATTAAAAAGTATATAACCTGTAGTTGCACTTCACTGTGTTGGAGTTGTCATTGTGCACACTGGCCAACTACAAGGATAATTTAGGTACAAGTTTGTGAAAGTAACGAGCGTTGTACTCGTTCGTTTTGCATCAGCACAATTTGGTTTTACATGTTATCTTGTGACAGAAACGAGCATTGGACTTGCTCGTCCTATATTACTACAAGTTTGTTTTCTTACCTAAGGAGCAAGAACTTTCAGTCTGATGATGGGTTACCGAGAGACTTGCACCAGGCCTCTCGTTACCCTCTACGATTGATGATCTCTGGCATAGAGCTGAAGCAGTATGGAAAGATGTACCTATATGTGTCAACCAAGAACATTTCGAGTCGATGCCCAGCGCCCAATGAGTCATTGTTGTTGCCGAAGATGGAAGATCTGCGTACTAAATTTCCTACCAGGTACAACCCTCAAATCACATACAAACTCAGCTCCTCCTCTTGTACTGCATAACCCCTGAATCAAATTCAGTTCTTTCTACTATACTGTGTACACATAGTGCATTGGCGAAAAAAATCGCAACACTAAAAAATAATTAATGTAGAGTAAAGAACTTTCGGGAATACATTTGTCTAGATAATATATTTAAATGATTAACATTGCAAGATCACAGGTTAATGGAAGCGCGGTATAAGCCATTGCAAATGCGAAATTCTGGTACGTTAATAACTGGTGGACTTCTCAGAATATTGAATGCAAGCACGCAAACGTGCATGCAATGTGTTGTGCAGATCCGGACGTCAGTTTGTGGAATGGAGTTTCATTCCTGTTGGACTTAGTCTGTCAATACGGTGACGGTTAACGCTGTTTGTGGATGACACTGAAACTGTCGTTCGATTACGTCCCGCATGTGCTCGATTGGAGAAATATGGTGACTGAGTAGGCACCGAGTGAGGTAGGGCAGTCGTTATCACACTAGATTCGCATTCGTGAGGAGGATGGTTCAAACCCGTGTCCGACCATCCTGATTCAGGTTTTCCGTCATTTCCCTAAATCACTTCACGTAAATGCCGGGATGATTCCTTTCAAAGGGCTCGTCCGATTTCCTTCCCCATCCCTCCTTTAATCTGATCTTGTACTCCGTCTCATATAACCTTGTTGTCGACGGGACGTTAGACACTACTCTTCTTAGTGGGATGCATCCGAAAAGGGTCGCCGAGTACACTCTTTCTTTCCTGATGTACACTCGACAGCAAAAAAAGTGGGTCACACCTGAATTTCAACATGTAGGCTGCACCTGAATGTATGCAACCAACATAGCATATCTGTATTGCACATCGTCGCAACCCTCCACAGTACAGTCGTTGTAAGATACACAATGGGTACCGCTAGAGACTACTAGAGAACACCGGTCTTCATGAAAGTTCGTCCAGATGTAAAGTAACACCACGATAGTACAGAAGAGATCAGACAGTCCTAAACTTAATTACAATAAGTGACATTTCAAACGTTATGGGACAACTAATTTTGTCACATAAATCGTTCAGTAATACTTAGGCACAATTAAATATTTGAGACAGTATATGGATTTATAAAGTTGTATGGCAATTGGAAACAAGTTCTTTGCTGTGTAAAAGGTTTAACCAACATGTGCTGAACGGCGTTAAACGTTCTATAGGGAGTGGTTTAGCATCAACTTTATGTAATACTAAGCAGTTAAAAGAAAACTTGATTAATTGCGGCTAGCACTCTACGGAAATCCCAACATTAACAGCGAATCACAAGTAATATCATCGTTCACATTACTCATCAACAGTTCCTTGTACACAAAGTTGTACTTTAAATGACATGACCAACGTCTTCATTCTGGGTCCGGATGCAAACCCAGAACGTAAAGCCATTGTTAACAAAGCAAAACTTTGTGCCTTAACGAAACTTGATCACTAGGCAGAAAGAGACATCAAATATTGACGTTTGCACCAGTATCAATTATCAATTCTCAACTTGAACGTAAATGACGATAATGTTTGTACAAAACCAGGAACCCTAACATGACAATTACCTTCTTGGTAATTAACCTCGAAAGACGTTGTATATTGTTGCATTGTCAAGGAACAAAGGATGCAAATGTTTAAAATTGAAATGCCATCATGTAATGCTGGTGACAAGTATGCAAACCCAGCACCTAATCGGATTGTTGAATAAGTACGTAAAATCAGAATGTAGATATCACAGTTGGTCACCAGTAGTGAGGCTGGAACCTTCAATGACGACTGAAGTTGTACTGCCTGACCGGGATTCGAACCCGGCGCCTACCTCCGTCGTTTTCTTACCAGGAACAGACGAGAAATGTCCAATGTTGGTCCACCATTAGCGAGATGTGCGCACGTTTAACTAGAAATAAGGCGACGAAAACGTCTATGCTGACTGAGAGTCGAACGCCGCACACATGGTTATGAAGACACGTTAATAATCAAATTCTTATTCAGTAGTAGCTAGGAGTAGCATGTTTAGTTGCAAACATTAAGGCGTTTCTCATCCTTAGTAACGTATTGCCTAATATCTGCGATATCATGGTGTTAATTTACAAGTTGATTGACTGCCTTAAAGAGCAATGTTCTCTATTAGTCGTCTATCATTGAGATGTAAATGATGTGCCTCAGCAGAAAGTAATTTCCGTCGTGCTGCACGTATTGTTTCAGAGACACTGAGTACATGTTATAAATGCACAAAACGTGTATTATATACTACTATATACTATTATTTGGAGAAGCTGCCGCCAAACCAGTTTACTTTTACATTCCGCTTAGTTGTGGTTGAATACACGTTTTCCTAAGGCTACATCTAATGCAGAGCGCTTACAAGAGAGAATAGTTTCCTGCGTCATGCTATTGCTAGTTAGGTGAAATATTTTGTGGTAGCTATGTTTAAACTGAGTGTATTTTTGAACGTATTGTTCGTCAAATATTTGAATGAATCGTCAACTGTAGGTGTGCCTGCACATGTTATAGCATAATAGCTGTAGATGCGTTAGTTTGTACTACACACTTGGGTAGGTTAGGTGGAACTTTTGATCCTTCAAGGGGTGATCGTGGCCTTGCGGCCCGGGTCTGTACTACCCGCGGCTCGCGAGCTACGGGCCAGCCAGGCTGGCCGAGGCGAGACGGAAGTGAGTGAGCTGGCGGTGGCGTTGGTGGGCCAACAGCCCGGGACGAGCCAGCACGGCTGTGCCGCATGCCTCTGCCTCTGCCTCTGCCGCTCCGTTTGACGTAAATATGTTTACCTCCTCTCCTGGCATCAGTATAAGAGCGGCAAGCAGAAATACACATCAGGCTATCTGCCCTAATGGCTCACTAGGAGAGATCTGTTCGAGACAGAGTCGTCGCTCTCATTGAAGAAGGAGGATGTTCCATCAGAGAAGCTGGCAGACGGTATGGCGTACCACATACCAGTGCAACGAGAAGCCTTGATAGAGGCACCACCAACAGGGCTCCTGGCTCAGGCAGGAAGAGAGTGATCTGACAGCAGGAAGACAGGGACCTAGTGTCTAGGGGCAGAGAAAATCCCTTTTTGAACGCGCAGCAGTTGCGGCGGGAGACCAACTTACTCGGCTCTAGTGACACGATTTGCCGAAGGCTGAGGGACGCTGGACTGCATGCACGACGATCCGTCGTGAAACAAGAGCTCAGCAAAGACAACATTTATACCGGCTAGCATTTGCGGAGCTCCATCTGAGGGCGTCGTGGAACAACGTCATTTTCACTGATGAGAAGGTGTTTACCACCAGTAAAGACGGTCCACGAATCGTTTACAGGCCGCAAGGGACTCGCCATCGACGCGAATATGTAACCACGACGAGAAGAAGTGGCCGGCTATTTGTTACCTGCTGGGTTTGGATTTCTGCGAGAGGGGCGGGAATTCTTCACAGGATAGAAGAAGCTCTGGACAGCTTGCAGTATGCCCACATATTGGAAAATGTGATGCTTCCGTCAGCGCGAATGCTGTACGCAGAAGGGGACGTCACATTGCAAAGGAACCATTCTCCCATTCACAAGTCTGCATTTGTTCAGCAGCGGCTCTCCGCGATTGGTGTCAACGTCATGGACTGGCCGCCACGGCCGGCTGATATGAACCCCATGGAAAACATGTGGGCTGAGGTCGCCAGAACATTAACAGAGAACTGGCCACGAAACCAACAAACTACTTCGGACTCTCTTTGGGACTGCGTCCTGGAAGCCTGGGAGGAAGTTGCTTCTTCAGGCTGTTACGTCCGACGGCTTATACATTCTATGCCAAGACGCGTGATAGAAGTACAAAATAATGAATGGTTCTGGATAAAATATTAGAGTCCTTAAAATGTTTTGTTATGTCTTCTTTTTCGTCATTTTTCCTCATTGGGAGCAGAAAAGATACAATATCGGTTAGTTTTCCTATGAGTTGCTTTTATAATTCAAGTGGGTTTCTTTTGAATATACAGTTTGTTAAATATTCTATTTTGATTTTATTTATACCTTGTCTAGATACTTACAAACTAATCAGCGTAGATGGACTCTGTCACAGTAGTTTTTGTTATTTCAAATACATCACTCTCTTCACCTCCATCCATGAATACACCGTCCATCCTCCACACAATACGCAAACGATTTCATATTACGTTTACTCGTTGTTAATGTCTATTTTCTCTCTCTCTCTCTCTCTCTCTCTCTCTCTCTCTCTCTGACACTATCGCCGCAAGTGCCCTTCTATTCCATTCCCCCAAAACTTTATAAACAAATCTAGCGGTTTGTATTGACGCTACATTTTCTCTTTTAATTGCTGCTGTCTTTACTCTCTATCATTCCTCTCAACAGCTATGAATCCGTATTCTTTGATCTCCCCTTCCCTATAACACATTCTTCGTGCTGAAAACAGTCCTTCCTTAACTCTCGGCCCTAAGATAAAACGAACTGTGGCATTCATCTAAATAAGCAATACTTTGCAAGCATTTCACGCTTATATTTTTCACTTCTGTCCATTCCCAGATCCCGCCCTCCTTCCTGTTACCCGTCCCTTGACATCTGCATCTACATCTAAATGAATACTCTGCAATTCATAATTATGTGCTTGGCAGGGGGTTCTGTGGTCTGGTGGATTAATCTTGTATTGATGTGTAAAACGTGTAGGTTCACATCTCACGTGAGGCGTAGATTTTTAACACACACAAGTAACTCTCCTTCACCCCTAGAAACGCCAAGTGCAGAACGCCAGTAAGCTCCGTATTTCAATATCCGCAGTAAATATAACATCCCTTCGCTGCCGACCGGGGCAGAGCGGCATTCGTTTGAGCTGTGACAGATGGAGAAATCCCGGAAGGCAGAGACTCTGTCACCAGCAAGCCGTCGTAAACTAGAAAACGTATTTCATTTAATGAACCAATGGCCATGTAAGTTCAAAAGGCTCTTACTTGATTTGAAACTGAGACGTTGAAAATTGTGGTGCTGGACTGGGATTCGAATTCGATTTCACTGTGTTCCCCAATATTGCAAACTCTTGTAGGCCTCGTCGAAAGGCACCTATCTGGTTTCGAATCCTGATCAGCACAAAATATTCATTATTTCAAGCCCTAGCATGTGCACTCCGAACTACTAGTGAAAGCCGGCCGGAGTGGCAGAGCGGTTGTAAGCGCTACAGTCTGGAACCGGGCAACCGCTGCGGTCGGAGGTTCGAATCCTGCCTCGGGCATGGATGTGTGTTATGTCCTTAGATTAGTTAGGTTTAAGTAGTTCTAAGTTTTATGGGACTGATGACCTCAGAAGTTAAGTCCCATAGTGCTCAGAGGCATTTGAACCATTTTTGTACTAGCGAAAAATAGTTGCATTTTCAACGTCTCTTCATGCGTTGTCAGCTTTAACGTGTTCGTTTCAACTCACAGCCACATGGTGAGCTTTTTATCACAACATTACAAGATCAAACGTTTCCTTACATCTTTTCAAGTTCAAACATTCCTCTCCATCCTACTGGCGAAAACGGATTTGGGTTTGACGTTGTGTTCGTTGTGGTCAGCAACGACGATATGTTGTGGATTCAACTTCTAGCCTGCAGAGTATTTTCCATCACATCATTGAAAGTACAAACATGCCACTCCTAGCTATTATTGGAAAAGAATTTGATAGTTAAAGTGTCTTCATAACCATGTGTGCAGGGTTTAAATTCCATTCAGCACAGAACTTTTCGTTGCCTGATATCTACCTAAACATGCGCACACCTCGCTACTGGTGAACCACCAATAGCTATTTATCGTCTGTTCGTGGCTATAAAACGAAGGCGCTAGATGCTGGGTTCGAATCCCAGTCAGGCAAAAACAATTCTATCGTCACTTAAGGTTCCAACGTCTCGCTATTAGTGAAAACATTTACTATTTAACTTCTGATTTTTCGTACATCGTTAACAATCTATGTCCTGGGTTCGCATCCCCGTCACAAGCTTTACATGATGGCATTTCAGTTTTAAACATGAGCATATCTTGTTCCTTGTGAATGACACCATATTAAACGTCGTTGGGGGTAGTTCCCAGGAAGGTAACTGTTATGACAGGATTCCCAGTTCAGTACAAACATTTTCGTCATTTATTTTCAGGATCTGAATTGATAACTGATACTGGTGCAAACATCTATACTTCATGTCTCTTTATGCCTAGTGATAGGGTCTCAATAAGGCACAAACAAAACTTAGCTTAGTTAGCAATGTCTGTAGGGGTGGGTTTGAATCCGGGACCAGAACGACGACGTTGGTCATGTCATTTAAAGTTCAAATTTGTGTACACGTAGCTGTTGATGTGTTACGAGAACAACGATATTACTGGTGATTCCCTGTTAAGTCGAGATTTCCGTAGAGCTCTTGTTGCCGTTAGTAGCGTTTTTTTTACTGGTTCGTCCAATATCCAGTTTCCAGAGCCACTCGCCGTTGAGCGACGTTCAGCACGTGGATTTAAAACCTTTTCGAGAGCGAAAAACTTTTTAGCTTCTAATTCCATATATTGTCTCAAGTATTTAATTTTGACTAAGGATTATTGTACGATATATGTAAAATAATCCGTTTTCTCACAACTTTTGGAATGTCACTTGTTGTAATTAAGGTTAGTTTATGAGTGTTATGGGGTGTCTCATCATCATGAGATGTCTCATCGCTAAGAACGTGTTTTCTAATATGTTTTGTATGACGATATTAGTTGACGCTTAGACTGACTGCCATAAAGACCTTTGGCCTCTAGTAGTCTCTTGCGGTACCCATTGTGTGTAGTCAAACGACTGTACCTCACGGGGTTTTGGTGTTTAGAGGACCTGCAACACAGCTACGGTATGTTGGTTGCATTCGGCAGTGACCCACTTTTTTTGCTGTCAAGTGTACACGAAAGACTACAACTTAAACATGTCGACCCAAGCCGCGGGATGGTTCATTTCCTGACAGGCCACGGGCCTTATCCGGTACATTTAAACCATATGGGACTCCCTAACGATGAAGTACGCGTATGCGAAGGAACTTAGACACCAGAACATGTCACACTGCTGTGCAACACGCTAGCACAAGTTAGACCTATACAGAATGACAATGACAATGCTAGAATAATACGTAATCCCGATGACTGGAACACAAGAAATAGTGTAGCCGATATTGTATCGAACACTCTGCACGAATATTACAAGCGCCAAAACCCATATGGAAGGAGGCGTAGACAAGCACAAACAACACAACAAACCACATGAGAGGACACGAACACGACCACAGATTCCAAAACCGAGGAAGGAACACTAAGTGAACATGACTCAGAAGGGATCAACATGTAAGGAACCAAAACCAACAATGTATGACACTGCATACCACGACACAGTCACAAACATCACAACAGTCATAAAACAAATAAAAAGTCATAAAACACCACATACTAAGACTATAGTAATAAGGTAACGTTGCTTGGATGGAGAAGGCTCGAAGAACTTTTATTCCGATGCTCCTCCTCCCCAATGGAATAGTGTTTAAAGTATACTGTACACAAGCAGTAATGTATTGCTCGTCTTATTGTGTGCAGACAGAAGTATATTCTCTTCTCTGTTCAAAGCTATAATCAATGAATTTCATATATCAGAAATGTATTAAGTTATTTAAGGAATAATGCATTCAAGTAGCAATGAACTATATTCTATTTCAACTAACATGTTACAAGCATAAGTGTATTTCTCATGTGAAGCTAAAATTCATGTATTCCATGTATGAAGTGCTCAATCAGCATTTAAGCTGTATAATCTGTGTAAACATACATCAGCGCAAACCATTTCAGATGAGAATAGCTCGAGGTTGTACCGAGACCTTCTAATCTGAAATAGATAAAAATAGGCCATTACTAACCAACGTGCTACTTAGACTGTATTACTCATCAAAATACAGCATATCAGTTCCCTCTATATATTACAAATTATTCTTAACCACGCTCATTGTGTTACATTTTCTTTTTTTAATTTTTCTTTGACATTTGCATTATATAAATTATATTCTCATCAACTATGTAGTAACAAATTATATGGTACCATTTTAACAATTGTTAAGCATTCAATTCGCTGTAACCTCAGAGAAATCTTTATATACAGGGTGATTCAAATAGAATACCACAACTTTAGGAATTTAAAACTCTGCAACGACAAAAGGCAGAGCTAAGCACTATCTGTCGGCGAATTAAGGGAGCTATAAAGTTTCATTTAGTTGTACATTTGTTCGCTTGAGGCGCTGTTGACTAGGCGTCAGCGTCAGTTGATGCTAAGATGGCGACCGCTCAACAGAAAGCTTTTTGTGTTATTGAGTACGGCAAAAGTGAATCGACGACAGTTGTTCAGCGTGCATTTCGAACGAAGTATGGTGTTAAACCTCCTGATAGGTGGTGTATTAAACGTTGGTATAAACAGTTTACAGAGAATGGGTGTTTGTGCAAAGGGAAAAGTTCTGGACGGCCGAGAACGAGTGATGAAAATATAGCACGCATCCAGCAAGCATTTGTTCGCAGCCCAGGAAAATCGACTCGCAGAGCTAGCAGAGAGCTGCAAATTCCACAATCAACTGTATGGAGAGTCCTACGAAACAGGTTAGTTATGAAACCTTATCGTCTGAAATTGGTTCAAGCACCGCCAGGCAGCCCGTGACAGAGCACTTCATCACTGGCCTCCAAGAAGCCCTGATCTTTCCCCCTGCGATTTTTTCTTATGGGGGTATGTTAAGGATATGGTGTTTCGGCCACCTCTCCCAGCCACCATTGATGATTTGAAACGAGAAATAACAGCAGCTATCCAAACTGTTACGCCTGATATGCTACAGAGAGTGTGGAACGAGTTGGAGTATCGGGTTGATATTGCTCGAGTGTCTGGAGGGGGCCATATTGAACATCTCTGAACTTGTTTTTGAGTGAAAAAAAACTTTTTAAATACTCTTTGTAATGATGTATAACGGAAGGTTATATTATGTTTCTTTCATTAAATACACATTTTTAAAGTTGTGGTATTCTTTTTGAATCACCCTGTATTATGTTCTTTATATTACTTAAAAAGTATTAACAACTGTATACCAATAAGACTGTAACAATGAGAAGTCTTTGCTATTAGATTCAGAAGCATACGACCCACGTTACATTTTAAGGCTGTGGGTTACTCTGTACTGTTAATGAAACAAATAAATAAAATAACTACTCTTCTCCTTCTGATAGAACAGGGCAAGGGGACAAGTCGACACTATGTAGAGCATGTTGGGTAACAACTGAGGTATGAGGGCGAGCATTATCCTGTTGGAAAACCCCTGGAATGTTGTTCATGAATGGCAGCATAACAGGTCGAATCACCAAACTGACGTACAATTTGGGAGTCAGGGTGCGTGGGATAACAACGAGAGTGCTCCTGTTGTTATACAGAATCGCACCCCAGATCATAACTTCAGGTATAGGCCCAGTGTGTCGAGCATGCAGACAGGTTGTTTGCAGGCCCTCGACGGTCTCCTTCTAACGGCCATCACTGGCACCGAGCAGAGCCAGCTTTCATCAGAAAACGCAACAGACCTCCACCCTGCTCTCCGATAAGCCCTCGACTGAACCACCGAAGTCGCAAACAGCGGTGGTTTGGGGTCAGTGGGATGTATACCACAGAGCGTCTGGCTCGGAGCTGTCCTTAAAGCAACGGATTTGTAACAGTTCGTTGTGTCACTGTGGTGCCAACTGCTGCTCAGATTTCTGCTGCAAATGCAGTACGATGCGCCACAGCCATAGGCCGAACACGATGGTCTTCCCTCTTCGCAGTGCCACGTGGCCGTCAGGAGCCCGATCTTCTTGCGACCGAACATTCTCGCGACCACGGCTACCAGCAGTCAAGTACAGTGGTTACATTTCTGCCAAGTCTTTCTGCAGTATCATAGAAGTACCTTCTGACTTCAAAGTCAGTGAGGTGTTGATAATGATGTCTTTGTCACCTTAAAGGCGTTCTTGACTAACATCAACTCGCCACGTTCAATCTCAAAGGTAACAAAAGCTCATCACCATTACTGCTTATATTTAAAGCAAAGCTGATTTGAATTCTCATAATGGCATTACTAGGGCCACTCTTACGTGACGGGGGCGTAATTTTGAATAGACAGCATCTTTCAGATGTAGAAACACGTCTAGCAACTTTCGTTTATGTCGCACAACTCCTTCTTGGTTTTGCGATTTTTTCCCCTCAGTGTAAGTAAAATTTAGTTATTTGCTGCACTTGCTCGCGTGCAATTTTAGTGGCCAGCAATATAGTGGTTCAAATGACTCTGAGCACTATGGGACTTAACTTCTGAGGTCATCAGTCCCCTAGAACTTAGAACTACTTAAACCTAACTAACCTAAGGACATCACACACATCCATGCCCGAGGCAGGATTCGATCCTGCGACCGTAGCGGTCGCGCGGTTCCAGACTGTAGCGCCTAGAACCGCTCGGCCACCCCGGCCGACGCAATATAGTGTATCAATTATTTTTCGTTAATGTGGTTCAGGCAAAGTCGTTTAGGCGGATAAGAATACCAATCCGGAAACCTGTTATAACTGCATAATAGACAAAATGTTGGTGAAATAATAGAGGGAATGGATATCTCACTGTTAAACAAAGACTGTCTCCTACTTTTAAAAATAGCGTTAATCAACGTCCAAGTAACATCAACTCCTGGGAAGCAGAACGCAGAGCCAAAACTCCTGTAAACCCGAAGGAAACTGTGCCAACTTTTGCACTTGATCAACGTCCAAACGGTATCGATTTTGAGGAACGGTCAACAAGAAATCGGAAGCACGATACCGTTATCAAGTTTTTACAAACGCAAAGCGCTGGTTGAAGTTAAAGTCAGACCACTGGTGAAAATACCTCATACCACTTACCGAGCATCGAACTCGGAATCAACTGATTTAGTGCCGACTGGGAGTTATGATTTAGGTCTGAATGAATCGGTTAGTTCGTAAATTAGAGATTGTGAGCCTGGGCTGATTTCTCAGTAAAAAGAAAATGAAAACATATTCTGCGAACGTGCCACTATCGTTTAGTTAAGAAAAAAAGTGAACACTCAATAAACACGTGTGTTGCATAGCTGCAACTAGTATTAGAATGCTTCGTTTCACCACCCTATGTGATGTTAGTGTTGAAAAATGTGTTACGATATTTGCTGCAGACATTTTTAATTAGTCCCTGGAGTGCATCCACGAGGCATGGAGCCGAAAAACTCTAGTGCTTGGGACGCCTGAGCAGCCAGTAGTTTCCACCCACGCTTAGTACAGCCGGTCGCTTTCAAAGTAGGTTAAAGCCTGCCCCGTAAAGTATTCTCGATTACGTGCGTGGAGCGCGATATTGGAGAGTCGATTAGAACGGGTTCGTGTCTCGGTAATAAATACAGGACAGGTTAAAAATTATTATGTAGGCGTCGCCAGGTTGATTTAATAATTATGAAAAATGGCCAAGAATACAACGCTTTTATTAGCCGTGCCACTACGAGCGGAAAAGTAGAACGAAGTTAGTGGCAACGTCTGGCCACCATTCGTGATCGTTCGCCGCAGCGTCAACTAAGACATTCTCTACAGTCTTCGTCCCAGATGTGTTCCACGTGATTGAGGTCAGCTGACCTTGGCGTTTGCAAGTGTACCCAACGTTCATGGAGTCACACGACCACAGCACGAGAGTTATGGAATTATGTACTATGTTGCTGATGGCACAAAAGTTCAGCGAATCGGTGTAGATGAAGCGACGGATAGTGCATTTAATATGGCATCTGGTTAGTCTGTCGTTCGCAAGTAAAAGATGACAACAGATGTGACAGGAAACTATCGAGGTGATGGGCTGCAATTCGTCCATTAAGGCTTATAAGGAATTTATTCATTGTACGATTGTAATTAAAGTGTTCTAAGTTGGTACGAACGTAAGTGATTTCAGGTGCAAACACTGGTTTTAATGGAGATAATGGAGGGAAATTTCGTTGAGGAACTGTTTAATTTTGAAAGGAGTACAAGCATAAGGGAAGCAATAGGACACTTTCAGTTTTGTGTGTGTGTGTGTGTAGGGGGGGGGGGGGGGTGTTATTGAGTAGTGAACGGACTTACATGTTTCACAGATCTGGATAAGGTATTTGACAATGTGACTTGAGATAAGGTAACAAGAAAAAGCGTCGACAGAAGAAGTCAGTATTTAAATCAAAAAGCGTGAGACTGAGTGGAGATAGTAGCGAACGAAAGGGACTAAAGCAAGGCTGCTGTATGCCTCCAAACTTTTAAATCTGTAATTAGGAAATACGACTGGGCTATTTCCACTAGATACAAAGGGGGGCGAAAATTGGAGGCGAATAATGTAGTGTTTGAGACTTGCAGATCACATTGTTGTTCTAGCAAAGAATGAAAAATAATTGCGGGAAATAGCGGACACAACTGAAGCAAAAGGAGGGATATTGAATGAAAATCAATATGAAGAAAGCAAAAGTAATAACTACTATTAATAATGCTATTTATTTAAGTAAATCGTAACCGATTTCGAAGCGATAGTTCCATCTTCAGACTGCTGTTCACAAGATTCGCATTTGTTTGAAGTTTACATAAGATTTTTGCTCTTTATTCCCCCTTATGGTGAAAGATTCTTGGGTTGTTGGTGCCCTCTGGCAAAAAGCCGATGTTAGAAACGACCTATTTAAAAGTAACTATCCTTCATAACGATCGAACACAATGTAAAAAAAAATATATATATATTTAAGATTGAGTAGTAGTAATATGTCGAAAATACCGCTTAATTTTGTTGAAATGTTGGTGGCTTGCATTTATGAAATACTGTAGAGTATATGCAGCACTTACATGATTAGCGTATAACCATATTGCGCAAAGCATCACATACACACCAAAAACTTTTTAGCACGTGGGAAACATTCACAAAGATGGCGATATCACACATAGAATTGTGTAAAAGAAATTATTTCTCAGAGACATTACTATATATACATTGATTTGTCAATAAAACGTTTACACAGAATAAATATTACATTACGTGAATTTAATAGTTAGTGAGCATTAATAACAAATAAAGTCAACAGATATAGCAACCAGTTTGTTAGGAACTGTTACCTAAATGATGATTTGTAAGTATTGTGGTACATACAGAGAACAACATAAGAGGCGAGAAATAAATAAATATTACGACAGTAGAAATTATATTAAGATATAATGACTAGTCGAAAGTTTAAACGAATTTAACAATAATTGTATTAATGTCTGACTGAACAGGCTGCTAAATTTTAATGTAGTGATTTCTGGATACTGACAGCATGTTGTTGTCAAAAGGAGTAGTGTTTGTTTACGTTTTAAACCGAAAAGTAGGTGAGTGAAATTTTGCAGAAAGGTTGCGTTGGCCAACTCTTTACGTTCATTGGGAGACGATGTGATGATTTGCTTTTACACTGATTAGCCAGAACAATATGACCACCTACCTAATAGCCGGTATGTCCACATTTGGCATGCATAACAGTGACGGCGCGTCGTGAAATGGAGGCAATGAGACGTTGGTAGGTCGCTGGATGGAGTTCACACCACATCTGCGCATACAAGTCACCTAATTCACGAAAATTTTGGGGAGGGGGGCGAAGAGCTCCGATGCCACGTTCAATGATATTTCAGAAATGTTCGACTGGGTTCAGATCTGGCGATTTGGAGGGCACTATATCAACTGAAACTCGCCAATGTGTTTCTTGAACCATTCCATCACACTCCTGGCCTTGTGAAATGGTACATTATTCTGTTGAAAAATGGCACTGCTGTCGGGAAGCATGATCGTCATGAAGAGGTGTACGTAGTCTGTAACCAATACCTCCTGGCCGTCATGGTGCCTTGCACGAGCTTCACTTGGCACATGGATGCCCACGTGAATGTTCTATAGGGCATAATGTAGCCGCCGCCAGCTTGTCTCCATGAGCTGGTTGGAGGTTGTCTGGGCTTCGATTCATCTCCGTCTGCAGCAATCGCTCATACACATGCGCGACATCTCTGTTTTTGCTTTCATGGGTAATGCCCCGGGCAAATTTAGAATAAGTACCAATGACCGACAAAAATTTAAATCCGTTATTCACACGTGATATTCTCTCATGTTGGCACGCTCTGCTTGCCACAGGTCGTCAAAACCTTTAATCATTACAAACACTATGTGATCAAAAGTGTACGGACACGTGGCTCAAAACGACTTACAAGTTCGTGGCGCCCTCCATCGGTAATGCTGGAATTCAATATGGTGTTGGCCGACCCTTGATGACTGCTTCTACTCGCGCAGGCATACGTTCAATCATGTGCTGGAAGGTTTCTTGGGGAATGGCATCCCATTCTTCACGGAGTGCTGCACTGAGGAGAGGTATCGATGTCGGTCGGTGAGGCCTGACACGAAGTCGGCGTTCCAAAACATCCAAAAAGTGTTCTGTAGGATTCAGGTCACGACTCTGTGAAGGCCAGTCCATTACAGGGATGTTATTGTCGTGTTACCACTCCGCCATAGGCCGTGCATTAGGAACAGGTGCTCGACCGTGTTGAAAGATGCAATCGCCACCCCCTAATTGCTCTTCAACATTGGGAAGCAAGAAGGCGCATAAAACATCAATGTAGTCCTGTGATGTGATAGTGCCACGCAAAACAACAAGGGGTGCAACTCCCCTCCATGAAAAACACTACCGCCGGTCGGTGTGGCCGTGCGGTTCTAGGCGCTTCAGTCTGGAACCGCGTGACCGCTACGGTCGCAGGTTCGAATCCTGCCTCGGGCATGGATGTGTGTGATGTCCTTAGATTAGTTAGGTTTAATTAGTTCTAAGTTCTAGGCGACTGATGACCTCAGCAGTTAAGTCGCATAGTGCTCAGAGCCATTTGAACCATTTGAACCAAAAGCACTACCACACCATAACACCACCGCCTCCGAATTTTACTATTGGCACTACACACACCGACAGATGACGTTCACCGGACATTCGCCGTACTCACACCTTGCCATCGGATCACCACAATGTGTACCGTGATTCGTCACTCCACACAACGTTTTTCCACTGTTCAATCGTCCAATATTTACGCTCCTTACACCAAGCGAGGCGTCGTTTGGCATTTACCGGAGTGATGTGTGACTTATGAGCAGCTGCTCGACCATGAAATCCAAATTTTCTCACCTCCCGCCTAACTGTCATAGTACTTGCAGGGGATCCTGATGCAGTTTGGAATTCCTGTGTGATGGTCTGGATAGATGACTGCCTATTACACATTACACCCTCTTCAAGCGCCGGTGGTCTCTGTCAGTCAACAGACGAGGTCGACCTGTAAGCTTTTGTGCTGTACGTGCCCCTTCATGTTTCCGCTTCACTATTACATCAGAAACAGTGGACCTAGGGATGTTTAGGAGTGTGGAAATCTCTCTTACAGACGTATGACACGTGACACCCAGTCACCTGACCACGCACGAAGTCCGTGAGTTCCGCGGAGCGCTCCATTCTGCTCTCTCACGATTTCTAATGAC
Source organism: Schistocerca nitens (assembly GCF_023898315.1). Taxonomy (NCBI): domain Eukaryota; kingdom Metazoa; phylum Arthropoda; class Insecta; order Orthoptera; family Acrididae; genus Schistocerca; species Schistocerca nitens. Next base: position 701,212,730 of record NC_064617.1, on the reverse strand, counting down.
GGCTGAGGTCGCTGATATGGAGTACCTGACAGTAGGTGGCAGTACAATGCATCTGATATGAAAAACGTATTTTTTGGGGGGTGTACGGATACTTTTGATCACATAGTGTATTTTCGAGGATATATTTTTGCTTGCTGGTTTGTTCCATTCTCGAACTACAGTCTCCATACTTATTCGATGATACCTTTCTCTCTAAGCTCAGAAATTATTCAAACAACTTCATTCGAATGAACTTTATTATCAGTGGCAGCTAATGCCATGATTAGTGTTAGTCGTAACATATATACTGCGGGAGTCGATTGCTCACTCTTTTACGCTGAATGTCAGTACCACCACCACTGATATTTTTTTCACCATCCAATATAGGTTTTATAATGGACTTGTATTTCACATTGCTTCAGCTTTTTTCATTCTTATGGTCAATCAAAAGCAATATTTCACGATACGTTTCCAGATCGTTAGGCGAATAGCTCACAGTTTTTGTGGGTTCATAGGAAAATAAGGTTCAGTAGATTGGATGTTCTTTGAAACTGTCTATCACCGATATGTATTGTTTTTCATTTAAAATTATAGGTTGCGTGCCCAACATGTGTGGTTTTTCACCACTGACACCGAATGTTTTGTCTGTCCTAGCGTCGCTCCGACGGTTAATGAAATCAACAATAGCGTCATCGTCTTCGTTGTGGAATTTTGCTCAATGTTCATCAAGAGATTCAGTGACTAGTTTAAATGTTTCTCGCAATGACTTCTCTCGCTTCAAATGCCCTAACCTCAGCAACTGTAACTTCTCTCGAACGGCCTTCCATTCTTAGATGACTTTATGCTTAGTCGACAACTCCTCGTACACTAATCGGACTTCTGTGAAGCATGAGATTTTATGTATCCACTCTTTTTCTTCTTATGCTGTAACCCCTTCTCGGTAAGAGCTACACTACTGGCCATTAGCCGACCGGAGTGGCCGAGCGGTTCTAGGTGCTACGTCTGGAGCCGCCCGACCGCTACGGTCGCAGGTTCGAATCCTGCCTCGGGCATGGATGTGTGTGATGTCCTTAGGTGAGTTAGGTTTAAATAGTTCTAAGTTCTAGGGGACTGATGACCTCAGAAGTTAAGTCCCGTAGTGCTCAGAGCCATTTGAACCATTTTTGAACTGGCCATTAAAATTGCTACACCCTGAAGGTGACGTGCTACAGACGTGAAATTTAACCGACAGGAAGAAGATGCTGTGATATGCAAATGATTAGCTTTTCGGAGCATTCACACAAGCTTGGCGCCAGTGGCGACACCTACAACGTGCTGACATGAGGAACGTTTCCAACCGATTTCTCATACACAAACAACAGTTGACCGGCGTTGCCTGGTGAAACGTTGTTGTGATGCCTCTTGTAAGGAAAAGAAATGCGTACCATCACGTTGCCGACTTTGATAAAGGTCAGATTGTAGCCTATCGCGATTGCGGTTTATCGTATCGTGACATTGCTGCTCGCGTTGGTCGAGATCCAATAACTGTTAGTAGAATATGGAATCGGTGGGTTCAAGAGGGTAATACGGAACGCCGTGCTGGATCTCAACGACCCCGTATCAATAGCAGTCGAGATGACAGGCATCTTATCCGCGTGGCTGTAACGGATCGTGCAGCCACGTGTCGATCCCTGAGTCAACAGATGGGGACGTTTGCAAGACAACAACCATCTGCACGAACAATTCGACGACGTTTGCAGCAGCATAGACTATCAGCTCGGAGAGCATGACTGCGGTTACCCTTGACGCTGCATCACAGACAGGAGCGCCTGCGATGGTGTACTCAACGACGAACCAGGGTGCACGAATGGCAAAACGTCATATTTTCGGATGAATCCAGGTTCTGTTTACAGCATCATGATGGTCACATCCGTGTTTAGCAACATCGCGGTGAACGCACATTGGAAGCGTGTATTCGTCATCGCCATACTGGCGTATCACCCGGCGTGATGGTATGGGGTGCCATTGGTCACACGTCTCGGTCACCTCTTGTTCGCATTGACGGCACTTTGAACAGTGGACGTTACATTTCGGATGTGTTACGACCCGTGGCTCTACCCTTGATTCGAGCTCTGCGAAACCCTACATTTCAGCAGGATAATGCATGACCGCATGTTGCAGTTCCTGTATGGGCCTTTCTGGATACAGAAAATGTTCGACTGCTGCCCTGGCCAGCATATTCTCCAGATCTCTCACCAATTTAAAACGTCTGGTCAATGGTGGCCGAGCAACTGGCTCGTCACAATACGCCAGTCACTACTCTTGATGAACTGTGGTATCGTGTTGAAGCTGCATGGGCAGCTGTACCTGTACGCGCCATCCAAGCTCTGTTTGACTCAATGCCCAGGCGTATCAAGGCCGTTATTACGGCCAGAGGTGGTTGTTCTGGGTACTGATATCTCAGGATCTATGCACCCAAATTGTAATCACATGTCAGTTCTAGTATAATATATTTGTCCAATGAATACCCTTTTATCATCTGCATTTCTTCTTGGTGTAGCAATTATAATGGCCAGTAGTGTATTTTCCCTTCGTTTTAGTCGCTTACTTTCTTTTCAATTGCGTTAACCCTTTCATACAAGCCCCCTTCTCAATAACAGCTATTTCCCTTTCATTTAAGTCGTTTACTTTCTTCTCGATTGGATGACCCTATCATTCAGTGTATAGTTCAGTCTCAGAAGGGTATGACAATGAGCCTCTTGTTCCTTGCGTACGCCTCCAACTTTACGTTCGAGAGTTTGAATTTTCCCATGCATGTACAAGCGAATGTTTGGCCTATGCACACCCTTCCTATCAGACTGAGCTCCCGGCATGCGTGCAAATTTATCCATGGTGATGCGTATACTGATGTAGTTACCTCTTTTCATGGTTATATATATAGGAACTTGAAAGTTACGTCTGTACCTGCCATCATTCAGTTTTCTTGTTTTGTCAATAAAGAGAAACCCACACTGTGAGTGATTCCAGAAATCTGTACATATGTTCCCAAAATCATTGAACGACATATCGGTTCCTACATGAGCCTGGCAAATGTATTTTAAATTCAGGTTGTCATGTTTGAATGCTATAATTAGATTTGCAGTATCCCTTACCAGCTGTTTTGAGATTCTGCAATATGTCTGACTCAGATAAAATATATCAACAGCCATATGGCGACCGAGACAGAAATAGCTTCGAATTTGATTTTGGTTTTCCGCAGCAACATCGTCAAATTTGAACACTGTGTTTTGCTTTACTTTTTCCGATGGAGGGATACCACTGCTCTCCCTAAATGTCACACCAGCTACACCCTGCAGTATCTCCTGTAATAGTTGGTATTTGGGCTGTTTTTGAAAATACGCTTACATGTTCAACGCGGGCTCCATCCGGATGTGTTAGCAGTGACATGAGAACATTTGTCTTACTGCAGTTGGATGGACCTACATTTATTGCGCGCATGTTGTCGGGTAGGAGTACGCCATTCTTCTTCTGCTCTTCTTGCACATTAGCTCAATCGCTTACAACAACGTCTTGATGCTTCATCCACCTTGTCACGATAGCTATGTCAGGTACTGGCGTGCAATGAGCTATTATAGAAAATAATGAACACTGTGCCCTGTCATGGTACCGACTATGTCAGTTACTGGTGTGCGATGGTATTTTACAGGGACTTTAGTTAAATGACTTAACTTTCTGTTCCTGCACGGCTGCAGTGAAAATATTGGAGGCAATAGCTTTAGTACTTGCAATATAATGAGAGGTAAGAAATAAACACACATGCATGGTTATTGTTATATACGTTTTTATTCAGTAATCATACATGGGATGCACTACATCAAGAGGTTATTTCTTTATCTTAACACCAGTACAGAATACAGAAAATAAAGCCTTCTTGTAGGCACAGAATTCTACATGTATTTCTCTCAAATTTATTCGCAGTACATTAGTTTTCGTTGGCACCAATTTGACCCATTGCTTGAAGTCGTCTACATCTGTTCGTGCTTAGATATTCTGCAATGTCCCTATACACAGCTTTAGCACAAGGTAGCCATCTGTCCAGTCTTTTTAACACAATGGATAGCGCCATCTGTAGACTGAACAGGTTTTTAATTGTGGAGTGTTGTAAATAAATGAATGTGTCACTCGATTTCACATGGAGTGCAGAGTTGTAGAACACTGTTGTAATGGACAGAGTTAGAGCAGGGCAGTCAATGTCCAGGGGAGGTCGGCTCGGATGATACTCGGCGGTCAGCTGCTGCTTGATGTAGGCTTATGTACGACGCAGTTCAGCCCATTCCTCCTTCGTAAACCGAACTTTTAGCTGCATTCTCGATCTCTATCACAACACGCCAGTCTCTATGCGGTTGCTTCTTTACCAATATGTAAACACTTCGAATCACTTCCGTTTAAATTATACACGAAGTGAACAGTAGTAACGCACATGGCTTAATTGGTATATTCTCATCCATTAAATCCTTGTCCATGCAGTATCACTGCAATATTCTGCGATGGTGCGTGTGATGTGGTCCAGTATCGACCTGCGTCATGTTGATTGGAGCCTCTGGTGCACTTCAGGGAGTCAGGGGCTGGCTGGGTGTCTTCAGCCGACAATAACAGCTCATTGTCCTGCTCCACCAAGCTGACCAGGTGCGCCAGGGTGCTGCCGCTGCTACGGGTCCCGACGGACTGGGACACGTTGCTGCTGCAAACGCTGAACTGATGAGCAAAGATGAGAACCCTTCACAAGCGATAATAGCAGCATAAAGACTTCATCTTCTACACACGACAGTAAACACAGACATTAAGGGGAGGTTTACTATCTTTGGCACGAAAAAAGTATGTTCTTTGAAAATTTTTTTCTTGAGATGTGTTATAGATATCAATATCAAATTTGGTTAAAATGTTTATTGATATTTCCCGTACAAACTGGATATTTTTTGACCGGAAATATCGAAGAGCAAAGGCGGAAGTGCCATCGGAACAAAACAAAATTTCGATGTAGACCTCCACGCGCGGTATGTCACGGGTCAGCCGGCTCGTCTGAAGTCAAAATTGAGTTGACGTTAGCGAAGTATATAAGATTCTTTAGGAGTGGTACCTCGCTTAAGTAATTTGGACCATAGAAACAAAATGGCGGCCATTTGAAAAAAATAGGGTTTTTCATCGATTTTTCGACTTCGTCGGCCAAGTGAAAAATATTTATAGTTGATGGATAGGAATAAAAGTGGTACAACTCCGAGACAATTAAGTTAGCGTCGTCGGAGACAAAGAATCACGGCAATCGGTTCAGTAGATTTGAAGTTACCATACCGCGCGATAAAAAAAAGTCATTTCGAGAAAAACGCGTTTGAAGTTTTGACTACATGTAAATGCAATACTATGCAACTTGCGATCAATCTGCTATTCCTGGTCCATAAACTAGTCCTTCCTCTTCCTCATACAGGGCGTTCTGCTCGATCTGGGCCATCCTGCGCTGCTCCAGAGCCGCTCGTACGGCCGGTGGCAAGTGGTTTTCGGCCTCTTGAATCCGGTGGTCGTCCGAATGCTTGGCGAACCGCGTCGAATAGAGTCCAGGGTGACGTCCATCGTTGTCATGGTCTTCAGAATTGCTGAATACCCTTCGTTGAAGCTGCTCACGTGGCCGAGCGGTTCTAGGCGCTACAGTCTGGAGCCGCGCGACCGCTACGGTCGTAGGTTCGAGTCCTGCTTAGGGCATGGATGTGTGTGATGTCCTTAGGTTAGTTAGGTTTAAGTAGTTCTAAGTTCTAGGGGACTGATTACCTCAGAAGTTAAGTCCCATTGTGCTCAGAACCATTGAAGCTGCTCACTGCCAGGAAAGTCGCAATCTGCCCAGTATTCGCACCACAATGCAAATGCTTTAGGGGCTAACTTACAAACACATGCGTTCAAACTTTCACTTGAATTTTGTGTGTTTCCTCCCAAGCACCGGTTCAATAACTCGTCCTCCGAAAGAAAAAAAAACTGGTGCGTGAAAAAGGCCGATTTCAGGCAGGTGAATTTTTTTCTTCAACCGCGAATAACAAACATTTCCGTTCCGTATTCGGAAAAACCGTTTCAGGGGTGGATTCTAAACACTTTTAGGGATACAAAAATGCAATTTAAAAAAATCGATTTTTTGAACCAAAAGATGGTATAAACCTCCCCTTAAGCAACGGGTACTTACTCTTCTGCGGCTTCTTCCTATTCTGCTGCTGGGGTTGGGCAGCACTGAACGATCTCGGCTGGCGCTTCATGTGAGGCTGCAGAGCTACTGAGCACTTCTTATATCCCTAGTGCGATCAGATGCTGCGTTCCTATTGGCTAATACCAGTTGCAAGTCCCTCTGGTGGTATCATTATGTTGGCGGCTGCACTAGGATTTTCCATCCAGAAGGACCAGGGTTAGAGTCCCAGAAAGAGCACCGACATTTTGAATATCCCCCAAATTCCAGGGTGGGGGGTGGGACTTCAGCATAGCCCTGGGACAAAGCTATACTGGACGGCAGTACATGCAGCCGCATTAGGAAGGAAACTGTGGACCGCTAGAAATAGAGAAGCAAAGGACCTGCTACCGTAGCACAAAACTGAAGATCTTGAATTCTGGTACTACGATTCAGAAATATTTCGTCTCAAAATATGTTTCTAAGCTGATGATGATGGTGTATAGTTTCTGGGGCGCTCAACTGCGTGGTTATCAGTGCCCGTACAAAGCCCCTACCTTTGCTCAGTCCAGTCTCGCCACGTTCATGAATAATGATGAAGTGATGAGGATAACACAAACACCCAGTCATCTCGAGGCAGGTGAAAATCCCTGACCCCGCCGGGAATCGAATCCGGGACCCCGTGCTCAGGAAGGGAGAACGCGACCGCGAGACCAAGAGCTGCGGACTTTCTAAGTTGATTTAGATATTTTACATCTGTTTGCGCACAATTTGTAATTATTTTTAGGGTTCTGAAGTAGTATACGTTGAATATATATTCCCTGAGTGATGCGAAAGGAAATCTGTGGTCAGTGTGCTTCAGCCCAATTTCTGCACGCGTTCTGTGACCAATCATTCTGTAGCCGACGTGACCATGGATTGTTGAAATAAAATTCATGTACAAGTCTGGAAGTGAAGTATTTAATCCAACAAACCGTCGAACCTAACAATGCATGTCGTCGTCTTTCGTGCAGGGATTAGACGTCTGCCTGTTTCGACTTCACAACGTTTATGCCCACCGTTTGCTCAGTAGACCTTTGCCTCTCCTTCTTTTCGGGTTGTACTTCAGAATTTTCTTGTCATTCTATTGACGTGTTGCCGGACGCTGTGACCGAGCTGTTCTAGGCTCTTCAGTGTGGAACCGCGAGACCGCTACGGTCACAGATTCGAATCCTGCCTCGGGTATGGATGTGTAAAATGTCCTTGGGTTAGTTAGGTTTAAGTAGTTCTGAGATCTAGGGGACTGATGACCTCAGATGTTAAGTCCCATAGTGTGCAGAGCCATTTGAACCATTTTATTCACGTGTTATTCGCATTCGTGTTTGATTCAACTGTCTTCTCATTAATAGCAGATACATTCAATTCATTGCCAAGATTTTCATTTTTAACTAAGTGTCTTCTTGCAGAGTCTTGGCACGCCCCTCAAGAATCTCATCTGTCTTGCTTGAATTTTGATATCAGATTTTTTTAAAAATTTATCAGACGGTCGCTTCCATTAAACAGCAGTAATAACACTGTTGTTGTTGTTGTTGTTGTTGATGTTGTCTACAGTCCTGAGACTGGTTTGATGCAGCTCTCCATGCTACTCTATCCTGTGCAGCCACAAACTCCTCTTCTCCCCAATTCTATTCAATACCTCCTCATTAGTTATGTGATCTACCCATCTAATCTTCAGTATTCATCTGTAGCACCACATTTCAAAAGCTTCTATTCTCTTCTTGTGCACACTATTTATCGTCCATGTTTCACTTCCATACATGGCTACACTCCATATAAATACTTTCAGAAACGACTTCCTGACACTTAAATCTATACTCGATGTTAATAAATTTCTCTTCTTCAGAAACGCTTTCCTTGCCATTGCCAGTCTACATTTTATATCCTCTCTACTTCGACCATCATCAGTTATTTTGCTCCCCAAATAGCAAACCTCCTTTACTACTTTAAGTGTCTCATTTCCTAACATAATTCCCTCAGCATCACCCGACTTAATTCGACTACATTCCATTATTCTCGTTTTGCTTTTGTTGATGTTCATCTTATATCCTCCTTTCAAGACACTGTCCATTACGTTCAACTGCTCTTCCAAGTCCTTTGTTGTCTCTGACAGAATTACAATGTCATCGGCGAACCTCAACATTTTTATTTCTTCTCCATGGACTTTAATACCTACTCCGAATTTTTCTTTTGTTTCCTTTACTGCTTGCTCAATATACAGATTGAATAACATCGGGGACAGGCTACAACCCTGTCTCACTCCCTTCCCAACCGCTGCTTCCTTTTCATGCCCCTCGACTCTGATAACTGCCATCTGGTTTCTGTACAAATTGTAAATAGCCTTTCGCTCCCTGTATTTTACCCCTGCCACCTTTAGAATTTGAATGAGAGTATTCCAGTCAACATTGTCAAAAGCTTTCTCTAAGTCTACAAATGCTAGAAATGTAGGTTTGCCTTTCCTTAATCTATTTTCTAAGATAAGTCGTAGGGTCAGTATTGCCTCACGTGTTCCAACATTTCTGCGGAATCCAAACTGATCTTCGCCGAGGTCAGCTTCTACCAGTTTTTCCATTCGTCTGTAAAGAATTCGCGTTAGTATTTTGCAGCTGTGACTTATTAAACTGATAGTTGGGTAATTTTCACATCTGTCAACACCTGCTTTCTTTGGGATTAGAATTATTATATTCTTCTTGAAGTCTAAGGGTATTTCGGCTGTCTCATACATCTTGCTCACCAGATGGTAGAGTTTTGTCATGACTGGCTCTCCCAAGGCCATCAGTAGTTCCAATGGAATGTTGTCTACTCCCGGGGCCTTGTTTCGACTCAGGTCTTTCAGTACTCTGTCAAACTCTTCACGCAGTATCATATCTCTCATTTCATCTTCATCTACATCCTCTTCCATTTCCATAATATTGTCCTCAAGTACATCGCCCTTGTATAGACCCTCTATATACTCCTTCCACCTTTTTGCTTTCCCTTCTTTGCTTAGAACTGGGTTTGCATTTGAGTTCCTGATATTCATACAAGTGGTTCTCTTTTCTCCAAAGGTCTCTTTAATTTTCCTGTAGGCAGTATCTATCTTACCCCTAGTGAGACAAGCCTCTACATCCTTACATTTGTCCTCTAGCCATCCCTGCTTAGCCATTTTGCACTTCCTGTCGATCTCAGTTTTGAGACGTTTGTATTCCCTTTTGCCTGCTTCATTTACTGCGTTTTTATATTTTCTCCTTTCATCAATTAAATTCAATATTTCTTCTGTTGCCCAAGTATTTCTACCAGCTCTCGTCTTTTTACCTACTTGATCCTCTGCTGCCTTCACTACTTCATCCCTCAGAGCTACCCATTCTTCTTCTACTGTATTTCTTTCCCCCATTCCTGTCAATTGTTCCCTTATGCTCTCCCTGAAACTCTGTACAATCTCTGGTTTAGTCAGTTTGTCCAGGTCCCATCTCCTTAAATTCTCACCTTTTTGCACTTTCTTCAGTTTTAATCTACAGTTCATGACCAATAGATTGTGGTCAAAGTCCACATCTGCCCCTGGAAATGTTTAACAATTTAAAACCTGATTCCTAAATCTCTGTCTTACCATTATATAATCTATCTGATACCTTCTAGTATCTCCAGGATTATTCCATGTATACAACCTTCTTTTATGTTTCTTGAACCAAGTGTTAGCTATGATTAAGTTATGTTCTGTGCAAAATTCTACCAGACGGCTTCCTCTTTCATTTCTCTCCCCCAATCCATATTCACCCACTATGTTTCCTTCTCTCCCTTTTCCTACTCTCGAATTTCAGTCACCCATGACTATTAAATTTTGGTCTCCCTTCACTACCTGAATAATTTCTTTTATCTCATCATACATTTCATCAATTTCTTCATCATCTGCAGAGCTAGTTGGCATATAAACTTGTACTACTGTAGTAGGCATGGGCTTCGTGTCTATCGTGGCCACAATAATGCGTTCACTATACTGTTTTGTAGTAGCTTACCCGCACTCCTATTTTTTTCATTCGTTATTAAACCTACTCCTGCATTACCCTTATTGATTTTGTATTTATAACCCTGTATTGACCTGACCAAAAGTCTTGTTCCTCCTGCCACCAAACTTCACTAATTCCCACTATATCTAACTTTAACCTATCGATTTCCCTTTTTAAATTTTCTAACCTACCTGCTCGATTAAGGGATCTGACATTCCACGCTCTGATGCGTAGAACGCCAGTTTTCTTTCTCCTGATACAACGTCCTCTTGAGTAGTCCCCGCCCGGAGATCCGAATGGGGGACTAGTTTACCTCCGGAATATTTTACCCAAGAGGACGCCATCATCATTTAACCATACAGTAAAGCTGCATGCCCTCGGGAAAAATTCCGGCCGTAGTTTCCCCTTGCTTACAGCCGTTCGCAGTACCAGCACAGCAAGGCCGTTTTGGGTATTGTTACAAAGCCAGATCAGTCAATCATCCAGACTGTTGCCCCTGCAACTACTGAAAAGGCTGCTGCCCCTCTTCAGGAACCACACGTTTGTCTGGCCTTTCAACATATACCCCTTCGTTGTGGTTGCACCTACGGTACTGTAGTATTATAAAATTTGACTATTATATGTTTGGGGTTTTAGATACATTTTCTGTTTATGGTTTCACAACAGCGAATATTTCTTGAAATTTGGACAGATTTTCGTCTACATTATCATTATAGCTCGCCTCGGAGGTAAGATATTTAAAATGTAGCATCCATTCAGTTATTTCATTGTTGATTATTATCTACGGCTGTATAAGGTATTTATCATAAAAGGCCATAACTTTGGTCTTATGTAATGAGATTTTGAAACTGTATTCGGTACGTATTTGGCTTAGCTGGTTTACTTGTAGCTGAAGGTCATCATTATTTTCTCTGTGCTATAATGTCGTATGCATATAGTAGTTCATTTACATTAGTGTGTTTATCTAATTTAATTCCTGGATAATTATTTTATTTCCTATTTTTTAAAATCTCGTCAATATAAATGATAAAGATATTGCAGAAGAGAACACTGTTGTCCCACCCACTCTGCAATTGACTTTTATCTCATTTGTCCTTTTCTCTTATATTTACTGCCATTTTCATTTCATTATACATGCTTTTAATTGGCCATGTGAGTTTGTGGGTAGCCTCAGTCGCTCATTAATATTTATATTGCAATCAATTCGATCGAAACATTTCTACAGTTCTATAAAGATCAGTGTTTATATTAAGATTAAAGTATCTTTGACTTTCTATGAATGGTTTTATTGTATATTACTGTCAATACACGAACGTCATTTTGTAAATCCACTTTCACCTTCTTCCTCGGCTATAACTGTTATTCTGTTGTTCATGATTTTGTGGTATATCTTGTATGCAGCCTTCACTTCTATTGCCCTTTTTGAACAGGGAGACATTTTACACCTTCTATCACGAGTATGGGATTTCACACATATGTTAGCAAATCTTGATAATAGTTAGGAATCTGAGATATTAGAAGTTTCCTGCTTATTTGACTGAATCTGCATTCATCTCATTTATTGCTACAACTTTCCTATTTTAGCGTGTTTTGTAGCTCATTCATTACTATAATGTCAATATGTTTAAGTAAGTCCCTTTTCCTCGTATGTTTGCAACATAATTCTTGATAAATTCGAATCCATCTGTTCTAATTATATTCACTTCTGAAGTATATTTTTCCGAATGGTTTCTATCATTATCTTGTATGCTAGTATTTGTCTTCCACGGCTTCGCTTTAGATGTTGGAGATGCCTCTAATGTGTTATTCTGCCAACGGCCTTGTCGCAGTGGGTACACCGGTTCCCGTCAAATCACCGAAGCTAAGCATTGTCGTGCTGGGCTGCACTTGGATGGGTGACCATCCGGTAAGCCAAGTGCTGTCGGCAAACGGGGTGCACTCAGCCCTTGTGACGCAAACCGAGGAGCTACTTGACTGAGGAGTAGCGGCTCCGGTCTCGTGAACTGACATACGGCCGGGAGAGCGGTGTGCTGACCACATGTACCTACCTACCCGCATCCAGTGACGCCTGTGGGCTGAACATGACACGGCGGCCGGTCGGTACAGTAGGGCTTTCATGGACTGTTCGGGCAGAGTTTTTAGTTTTTTGTGTATTCTGCAGGAGCACTTCACACGCATTATATTTCTGTTATGTAGATGATTCCAGTTGTTCCATATTCTTAATTTACCTCCTTTTTATGCTCCTTTCTTTTCCCCACGGTTTCTTCTCAGCATTTCCTACTCAGATTCTTACATTGCGCCACTTTTCACCAGTATCATGGCTGGTTGTTACTTCTGGCAGATGAGGATTTAATATATTTTGATATAGTATCCTTGCACTATCATGTTGGAGAAAGTGAATTTTGCATATTTCTTGAGCTTTATTTTTTGTTTTACGCTTTTCTATTCAGCTAATGATACAACTGCAGAAACCAATAGAATCTGAACATATGTCACAGCCTCTATAAATCTGTCCCTCTTGAATTAGGGTTTCCGTTTTTTCGTTTGTGATGATATAATTTACAAGTAAACTATACCTGCTTACGCTACATGCATATATATTTTTTGTAGAGGAAAATATTAGTTAGTTTTAATTTGCTGAATGTTGCGACCTGTAAGAGCTCTTCTCCATTTTTAACCGTATTATCTTCCTCAGAAAAGTCTTTCACTCCCGTTACTGACAGATTTCCAACATCGGCATAAAAAATTTCGAAAAATTAAGATATGGTCACTTTTGTAGCTTTTGTTGATTGTTTCCTTGAATTTGTCATAGAATGCAGCCGTTTGTTGGTTGTTTTGGGGAAGGAGACCAAACAGCGAGGTCATCGGTCTCATCGGATTAGGGAAGGACGGGGAAGGAAGTCGGCCGTGCCCTTTTGAAAGGAACCATCCCGGCGTTTGCCTGGAGCGATTTAGGGAAAGTCAGGATGGCCGGACACGGGATTGAACCGTCGTAGCCGTTTGTTCTTTGCTTCTTTGCATCCCTATATATATATATATATATATATATATATATATATATATATATATATATATATATATATATATATAAGTGGTTCATGGTGTGGGTTCCTGTAGTCATGTCCTAGTTCATGAACCACGGGCAACGTATGAGTGGCCAAGTAAGTGGTCCCGACAGTCGGGATGCCAGTTACTTTGGAATAAGGCTGGGCATCTCGGACATATTCTGAGTCGTGGTCACCTTTGTGCTCATACGGCAAAGACTACCAAATCCACCGGTTAGTCCCTCAGCCGTTAGGGGTAAAACCCAAGGGGACTCGGGGCAAGTAAGGCTAGCAACCTGCTTCCCTGGTACTTTAAATATGATGCAGGCAACAATCAGAGCAAAATGCCTCGGACCTTTGGAGGTGACGGAGTCCCACCTCTAACTGACAAACCAGGGACTCCTAAGATACGACTTGGCAAACAAATGGTAATGAGATGTGGAGCTACTAATATCAATGGGGGCTACTCTGGGAACAAGGTAGAGCTGGCAGAGGCTGCAAGTTAAATGGGACTGGACGTTTTAGCTGTTAGTGACATTCGGGTAAGGGGTGAGAAAGAAGAGGAAGTGGGAGAATACAAGGTCTACCTGTCAGGAGTCAAAGCAGGAATAGCGCAATGGGGTGAAGGGCTTTACATCAGGAAAGAAATGAACCCAGCGTAGTTGCAATAAAGTATGTAAACGAACGACTGATGTGGATAGATTTGACAGTGTCTAGCAAGAAAATTAGGATTGTGTCAGTATGTTCGCATTGTGAAGGGACAGATCAAGATAAGATGGATAGTTTTTATGAGGCACTCAGTGATGTAGTTGTTAGAGTAAAGGACAAGGACAGTGTTCTGCTCATGGGTGATTTTAATGCCAGGATTGGAAATCGAACAGAAGGGTATGAAAAGGTTATGGGTAAATTTGGAGAGGATATGGAGGCCAACAGGAACGGGAAACAACTCTTGGATTTCTGTGCCAGTATGCGCTTAGTAATCACAAACTCCTTTTTTAAACATAAGAACATTCACCGGTATACTTGGAAACGCAGGGGAACCAGATCTGTCATTGACTATATAATAACAGATCAGGAATTCAAGAAGGCTGTATTCAGGGGATTCTTTGATGACACTAATCATTATTTAATCTGCAGTGAAGTTGGGATTGTGAGGCCGAAAGAGCAGCAGGTCAGGTCCATATATAGGAGGATAAGAGTGGAGAAACTTCACGATAAGGAAATCAGGCACAAGTACATAACAGCGATCTCAGAAAGGTGCCAGTTAGTTGAATGTAGTCAATTACAGTCATTGGAAAAGGAATGGACAAGGTACAGGAACACAGTACTAGAAGTGTCTAAAGAATGTCTTGGAACAGTAGTGTGTAAAAGTAGGATGAAGCAAACAGCTTGGTGGAATGACACAGTCAAGGCAGCCTGTAAAAGGAAAAAGAAGGCGTATCAAAAATGGCTACATACTAGAACTCAGGTAGACAGAGAAAGTTATGTTGAAGAAAGAAACAAAGCCAAACATATAATTGCAGTATCCAAGAAGAAATCTTGGGAAGACTTTGGAAACAGGTTGGAGACTATGGGTCAAGCTGCTGGAAAACCATTCTGGAGTGTAATTAGCAGTCTTCGAAAGGGAGGTAAGAAGGAAATGACAAGTATTTTGGACAGGTCAGGAAAACTGCTGGTGAATCCTGTGGATGCCTTGATGGAGGTAATATTTTGAAGAGTTGCTCAATGTAGGTCAAAATACGAACAGTAATGTTTCAGATTTCGAGGTAGAATGGGATAGGAATGATGATGGAAATAGGATCACATTTGAGGAAGTGGAGAAAATGGTCAATAGATTGCAGTGCAATAAAGCAGCTGGGGCGGATGAAATTAAGTCGGAACTCATCAAATACAGTGGAATGTCAGGTCTTAAATGGCTACACAGGATAATTGAAATGGCCTGGGAGTCGGGACAGGTTCCATCAGACTGGACCACAGCAGTAATCACACCAAACTTTAAACATGGAAACAGAAAAGATTGTAACAACTACAGAGGTATCTCTTTAATCAGCGTTGTGGGTAAAATCTTCTCAGGTATTGTTGAAAGGAAAGTGCGAGTATTAGTTGAGGACCAATTGGATGAAAATCAGTGTGGGTTTAGGCCTCTTAGAGGTTGTCAGGACCAGATCTTTAGCTTACGGCAAATAATGGAGAAGTGTTATGAGTGGAACAGGGAATTGTATCTATGCCTTATAGATCTGGAAAAGGCATATGACCGGGTTCCTAGGATGAAGTTATGGTCTGTACTACGAGATTATGGAATAGGAGGCAAACTTTTGCAAGCAATTAAAGGTCTTTACATGGATAGTCAGGGAGCAGTTAGAGTTGACGGTAAATTGAGTTCATGGTTCAGAGTAGTTCCAGGGGTAAGACAAGGTTGCAACCTGTCTCCACTGTTGTTCATATTATTTATGGAGATCATATGTTGAAAACAATAGACTGGCTGGGTGAGATTAAGATATGTGAACACAAAATAAGCAGTCTTGCATATGCGGATGACTTAGTTGTGATGGCAGATTCGATTGAAAGTTTTCAAAGTAATATTTCAGAGCTAGATCAGAAATGTAAGGAC
Source organism: Schistocerca nitens (assembly GCF_023898315.1). Taxonomy (NCBI): domain Eukaryota; kingdom Metazoa; phylum Arthropoda; class Insecta; order Orthoptera; family Acrididae; genus Schistocerca; species Schistocerca nitens. Next base: position 701,196,899 of record NC_064617.1, on the reverse strand, counting down.
TATGGTATGAAGATTAGCATCTCCAAAACGAAAGTAATGTCAGTGGGAAGGAAATATAAACCGGTTGAGTGCCAAATAGGAGGAACAAAGTTAGAACAGGTGGACGGTTTCAAGTACTTAGGATGCATATTCTCACAGGATGGCAACATAGTGAAAGAACTGGAAGCGAGGTGTAGCAAAGCTAATGCAGTGAGCGCTCAGCTACGATCTACTCTCTTCTGCAAGAAGGAAGTCAGTACCAAGACTAAGTTATCTGTGCACCATTTAATCTTTCGACCAACTTTGTTGTATGGGAGCGAAAGCTGGGTGGATTCAGGTTACCTTATCAACAAGGTTGAGGTTACGGATATGAATGTAGCTTGAATGATTGCAGGTACTAGTAGATGGGAACAATGGCAGAAGGGTGTCCACAATGAGGAAATCAAAGAAAAACTGGGAATGAACTCTATAGATGTAGCAGTCAGGGCGAACAGGCTTAGAGGGTGGGGTCATGTTACACGCATGGGAGAATCAAGGTTACCCAAGAGACTCATGGGTTCAGCAGTAGAGGGTAGGAGGGGTCGGGGCAGACCAAGGAGAAGGTACCTGGATTCGGTTAAGAATGATTTTGAAGTAATAGGTTTAACATCAGAAGAGGCACCAATGTTAGCACTGAATAGGGGATCATGGAGGAATGTTATAAGGGGGCTTTGCTCCAGACTGAACGCTGAAAGGCATAATCAGTCTTAAATGATGATGATGATGATGATGATGATATATATAAGATAGACGCCACCCCAGCTTCAAGTTCAACTTTTAAGACATTTGCCTTTCACATGTTCCAGCATGCATTAGCCAGCAGCAACGGCGTACACTTGGGAATAGGATTTCCTGGAAGCGCTGATAAGTAATCGCACAGGCGTCGCTCGGGATTAGCCGAGCGGTCTAAGGCGCTGCAGTCCCGTCATGGGTGTGTGTGTTTGCCCTTAGGATAATTTAGGTTAAGTGGTGTGTAAGGTTAGGGACTGGTGACCTTAGCAGTTAAGTCCCATGAGACTTCACACACATTTGAACATTTTCCAAGTCGCACAGGCATTGCTCAAGTATTTAACATGAATAAGAGCTCTGCAGCCGTACGAGCCTGCAGCATTTCGTGGAACTAAATTAACGCCGAAAAGATGTATCAATAACGTTCACCTTTCATAGGCAAACTGCCCATTGGGGTATGCGATTCGAGACGACATAAGCCAGTGCTGTTTCGAAGCAAAATGTTATATAAAATATGATCATTTCCAACGGAAAACTTCTCTCTTCTTTCGTCGAATTAACTCTTTCGTGAATTCATGATTAAAATCGCTAGTTATACTCGCCAGATAATTTTAAAACAATCTACATTAATCGTTGATGTCAGCAAAAAGCGAATTCTAAAATTACCTTAGTGCAATCTGAAACATAAAATATTTGTAAAGCGTCCGTCTCCGTAGCACGTTTGGCTGCTAAGCGGAGGACCCGGGTTCGATTCCTGGTATTGCGAAGGAATTTTCCTTGGTGGGCAAAAATGATCGGGGTAGACATGGACTGGTGATTCCAAGCTAAGAGCTACGTGGCTGGGAAGTGGCGGCTAATGGTGTGCTAAGTCCATTTCTAATTACGATCCTGAGATAAAGGGAAAATGAGGCGTGGCATGCTGAGATTGGTTGGTTGGATGTTTCGGGGAAGGAGAAAAGACAGCGAGGTCATCGGTCTCATCGGATTAGGGAAGGACGGGGAAGGAAGTCGGCCGTGCCCTTTGAAAGGAACCATCCCGGCATTTGCCTGGAGCGATTTAGGGAAATCACGGAAAACCTAAATCAGGATGGCCGGACGCGGGATTGAACCGTCGTCCTCCCGAATGGCATGCTGAGACATCTCATCGACACATAAAAGCTCGAATGCGGAAATCAAAGATTAAAACAATGCTGATTTGCTATTTGGCAGTAGTGGATCGTAGATAAAGAACTTGTTCCTCCAGGACAAACTGTAACCCAGTGCTTTACAAAGATTTCCTTGAAAGGCTCAGGAAAAGGTTGGACCGAGAGAGACCGGACACTGCAGACAAGTGGATGCTGCATCGCGTCAATGCTCCATGTGACACGGCCACTTTCATCACAGAATTTTGACCTCAAAAGGCATTCCGGTGTTCCACAGCACCTGATTTGAGTTCTTGTAACATTTTTCTTTTCCAGAAATTGAAAAAGTCTTAAAAGAACGTCATGTTGTGACTCTGCAGAACGCGCAAAAGAATGCGACCGACATGTTAAAGGCCCTACCAGTTGAAGCCTTTCATTGCTGCTACCAAGACTAGGAACAACGAGTCCCGTGACGCATAGTTGCCGAAGAAACTGCTTTGGAGTATATGATATTGTTATTTGAAAAAAAAAGAAAGAATGAGGTCTTTGGTAGATAAGAAGTCAGTCTCACTGCTTTTCTCAAACACCTCGTATATGCTGGTCATCTTCTACTTATTTAGCTATCTGGCTGCCATGGTACGAGAATGTATCACAGCCATTCAGGTGAATAGCAACCACGCTACTGGAATATTAGACGGTATCTTGTCGTGAGCAACACAGAGACCGTTGTCATTTCACCGTTCTGAGGCCCAGCATATCCCAGTTGTAATGGGAATTACATTTCCTACTATACGGTGCCCACCGTGTTCCACAATCTGAGAAATTACGATGGGAGTTTATTGGTCACAAACATCTGCGAACGAAAGACAACAGATGGTGACAAAGACGTTAAATTAAATCCAGGTTACGCTTCTCGTTTGCATCTACTCTGTACAATGCAATTGAATGTCCATTTCTTTGACACTCGATAAGTATCTTCCATTGCGACTCAGAAGTTTGAAATTCGGCTAAAAGGTATCTACAACCTTACTTTACAATAGTAAAAATGCGTGGCACTCAGCAGCGTCTTCCTCGGGCTCTGAGACGCTTCAAACAGCAAAGAGTCGACACATGTGAGAAAAAAGGCCAGAGCTCGGAAGTTCACGTGAGTTGTTAGGGCGGTTAAGGATGTCACATTGGCACCACTTTCCACCAAAATTCTGCCCAACGCCACCGTGGTGTAAGCGCATCGTAGGGCTGCAACCCCACCGAACGTGATCTGACTTATTTGGAGTGTAACACTAAAGCAATTTTGGTCTGGTGTACTGCGTGGAATCACTAGGGACCGTTCAAAATCATTCGACGAAATTTTAATGCGACCCGAAGCAGTAAAACGTCTTTATGCCTTTTCATCCCTCCTGTGGCGTGATCGTGGGGGTTACAACATCTAAGTGTGCCTGAATAAAACGGTAACGGGCCCCTCTATGGCGCCCAGTTTGGCAGCACCCTCAGAGTCACCCACTCAACTTTGCTGAGTACTTTAAAAATGTAGCTTCTACACGAATGCTCCACTGATGCTCTAGCTACTGAAGGCAGGCAACCCATTCGACACCCCTTGGATTCCACGTGCACTGAAACATTTGTTTGAAGCGTCTCCGAGATCGAGGGTGACGTTGCAGTGTGCCACGCCTTTCACCGTTACAGAGGATGGCTGTAGGCAGCTTTGAGCCAAATTTCATACTTCTCAGTCGCAATGGGAGATAGTTGTCGGGATTAAAAAATGTGACTCTTTAATTGCGTTGCGCAGTGTATTATGCAAATGTATAAATCTTTTACAAAACGTATTGTAGTATTCAGGGCCAGTTAGAGAAAATGTTGACGCATAGGCATCATCTCTTATGGTGGCCCAGCTTCCACTTTCCCCTCAGACTCTTGATGATGCAACAGAGATTTTCTCATGCTGCTTAGTGAGATCGAGCCTGACGCCCAAGTACAATGCGTTCAGAAATACAAGTGCTTGTAAAATCCTTATAGTATGGAGAGCTGGTTAGTCATGAGGCAGATAGTCGAGAGTTTACTGTGTTGATCAGTTATAACTTCTTTATATATGAAGATAGTAACTGCTCTCTAAAGAACAGAAACCAGTGATGACCGTGCAGCTTCTCTAGAATAAATGATAATTAATTGAAACCATCATCTGCCGACAGGTGTTGTTGATATACCTCGATGGGGACAGCTGAAAATGTGTGCCCCGACCAGCACTTGAACTCGGGATCTCCTGCTCACATGGCAGACGCTCTATCCATCTGAGCCACCGAGGACACATGCTATTCATCTGTGTCCTCGGTGGTTCAGATGGATAGAGCGTCTGCCATGTAAGCAGGAGATCACGGGTTCGAGTCCCGGTCGGGGCAAGCATTTTCAGCTGCCCCATCGAGGTATATCAACAACACCTGTCGGCAGATGAGGATTTCAATTAACTATCATTTATAACTTCTTTGATTGCAAAGCTAGCTTCTGATTGTAACAACGAAAGATTACACTAATCAACTTTTATTTGTCAATATAAAATTCGTAATGATTTACAAATAAGGAACTAAGTTTTGGCAACAAGTAAGCACACGAAGCTATTGCCCGCACCAGAAGTTGTTCAACTCTTGAAGAGAGAATTGCAGACCATCATCTAAGTTCGTAGTATTTCTATTTTGGGAATCTTTACATGATTTTCAGCTGCATATAGAAAACTATGTAAAAAGAAGCTTTCATGCCCTTAGCTTGTTTTTCATTTTCTTCCTTTTGATTTTCTGGAGTAAGAATATGCGCGAGAATGTTTATTTTACTCAGACATTTTCGTCAGTTCTTCAACGTTGTGAAGGCAGTAAAAATACATAACTTCCAAAAGTGCCGGACAAGTGGAAACAGAACAAGAATCAGTATAAATACTGCTGTTTGGAACCAAGTTTTGCTACCATATCATTTGTATGTCACTGTCGTCTACCATATACAGTGCGGAAGGAGATTAGGGAGTAGCGCTGCCAATATTTTCGGGTTTGTCCTAATTTTGAGAGCGTGTGGTGGCGTCCTGGGAAGGGGGGGGGGCTATACAACCATCCGGGGTAAACCTGAACCTTTTTCTGTGCCTATAGAAATTCGATTGATTGCAAATTAATAGATTTTAATGAATCTTAATTTATATTCACCACATGAGGACTAGTCTGTAGGTAGTTTCGTTCGTTTTAAATTAAAAATCCACCGTCAAGCACGCCTAGACGCTCTCTTGTAAACAAATTTTACATACTTCTTTGTTGAGAACAATGAGAAGCCGCTGACAATCGACGATAGCATGCTCCGCGCCGCCGCCCCACACGCGCTTGCAAACCAATCTTGAAATTATACAATTCTCTCCACACTTCCCTACCGTGTACATAATATTTCAATACTGCAGTACAACGGCTTACATAAGTTCGTATCATTTATATTCGTTAAGATTTTTTTAACTCGTCGTGGTTTTATTTGTGTCGTAGTTGCTAGTCCGCACGAGGGGCTCGCACCCTGCGGCATTGTCAGCACTGATAGGCAAACGAGGGAAAATTGTCCCTCTCATGTCCCCGCTCCCCGTCAGTACACTGTGGTTATCGGCCAACCTATCGTCGACAGGTTGTATATGTCGGGAAAATAATACGGTTTGACCCATAAGTCCCGGATTTTTGAAGTCTTTGTTCGGGATCGGGAATTTAAGTGATGGCAAGCCTAGGAGGGAGGTGCCGCAGCCGGCTAGGGAGCGTGAGTTTGAGTCCGTAAGCGGTGAACTCCTCATAACTGAGCACTGGCGAAGCGCTCGGTAGTTCGCCATGGAGACCAATTTATTAATCAAAATGTCCTGAGGTCATATTAACTGATTATATGAACTTCAGTTATGTCACAAACATCACATCCCTGTCCGTAGCTGAAGGGTAGCCGTTAAAGCTGTTCGCGTGGTTGACCCAGTTTCCGTTACTAATTACAACATTACTTTAGACTGACAGTTTCGTCATTGAAATAGCATCAGACCAAATTTTTTGCTCTGCAGAAAATTACTAAAGCTAAACTGGAGCTTCTTACCAATGTTGCACAACTCTAGTTTGTCGAAGGAGGCATTAGAGGCGGCATTATCCGTTGTTTCCAGAGACATCCCGCTGCCAGCAACAGTTTCATGGCCAAATGTTATGACAAAACTGACGAATATTTCACCATTTATCTTGGTGTGAATAGCCCATACAGCTGGGCGATATTGCAATATCTTCTAATGTCCAATTTCAGACGGCTTTCTTCAGAACGTACCAGATGATGCCTACAAAGGGTACATTTTAGAGGTGGATCTTGATTGTCCCAAGAATTTTTACATTTTTTTCGTATTTGTCTTTATATCTGGAAAAATGTCGCCTCCATCCGCTAGTAAGAAATCAAAGGAACTCTTTTGCTACCATCCAATAGTAAGAAACCAAAGAAATTATTTTCGTCTTTATTCGCTAATAAAAGTAAAGATCCATCTTTTATCATTCAGGCAAGTGCAAGCAATGAGTCTGAGAAGTACTTCACACTGCTGAATAATGGCATGTTTTGGAAAAACCGTGCAAAATGTACAACAGATGCAGGATATAAGAATAGCGGCATCGTGGAAAGTATATTGGGGGGTGATACAATAGTTACCGAACGAAATTTTCGAAGGGGTGTAATTTTTAACGAAAATTTAGTCATCATTGAGCTGAGCATACTTGATGTAGCCATTTTGGTTGTTTCAAAAACACTTTTTATCGACTTTCGCTATGGATACATGTTCAACAAGTTTCCATCAAATCATGAAAAACTATGCTACTCAGACACTGTTAGCTTAATCTGTCGCATTAAAACACTAAATACCCCTCAGGACATCAGGAGTATTGTGCACACATGATTCGATACCCAAGAATCCCCTGCAAATAACAGATATGAAAAACAAACTTAATGATAAACCTATTACAGAATTTTTAGGTGTAACAGCAAAAATGTATGTACTCGAGTCAGAGTCTGGACGCCTAATGCAAACAGCAAAACGTATAAAACAATCTTCTGTTAATAGGTCAACCATTAACAGTCGCAGACAGTGTGTACTGGATTGGGAAGTTAACACTAGTGGGTTATTTTTTGTTCAGTTAAAGCAACACGTTGTTTCTACTGTTAAATAACTCGCACTAAGTTTATATGCACGGGGTGACAGATATTTGATACTTATAGATAATGTAAATACATTGGCTTGGCATGAAAAAATATGAAGATTGAATTAATTGTAAGTACCCGTGAAAATGGAAATAATGTAAATACCCGAAAATATAGATTGTAACTGTAATTGTAGATTTAACACGTTTCTTGTAGTGGACATTTTCGCAGCAGCAGTATATAAATTGCAGTTGTTTTTAAGAAAATGCCTTTTTTGCAAGGTGCACATCGAAATTTTTATTTATGCACCCCAGACGCGTTTCACCTTTTTTACAAGGCATCTTCAGTGGTGTCCTGAAATATTTCATGACTTGTCCATTTTTACACGTAGGTTATGGTTTCACATCTAGGTTATATAAAGAGGCGTTTTGCCTTTTTTACAAGGCATCTTAAGTGGGTGTCCTGAAATATTACATGATTTGTCCATTTTCACACATAGGTTATGGTTTCACATCTAGGTTGTATATAATGGTTTCACATCTAGGTTATATATAACCTAGTTGTGAAACCATAGCCTATGTGTAAAAATGGACAAATCATGTAATATTTCAGGACACCCACTGAAGATGCCTTGTAAAAAAGGCGAAACGCGTCTGGGTGCATAAATAAAAATAAAAATTTCGATGAGCAGCATGGAAAAAAGGTTTTTTCTTGGAAACAACTGCAATTTGCGGATTGTAATTTGACGTCATTGCCTTTTTTGTAACTTATGTGAATTTGAAAACTCCTTTCTGATTAAACTATTGTTCTCTTTATCTTCATGTGTACTTTCTGATGGAAATTTAGTGATCCATAGTAATTGTTCCGATAGCGAATCTGTGAAAACATTGTGTGTAAAGACACTGAATGTAAAAACACTGTATCTACAACACTGAATGTAAATATATTGTAAACATTGTAAGAAAATATTTTTTATAACAAATTTTATGTCTACAGCAATTTTTGTGTGAGTTAATTTTCCTTCCTATTCCCTCTACACTGTATTGTTTGGACAGGCACCGTCTTTCTTTTAGCAACCGGCTGAACAGTGTATCAGACAGCTGACGTGTGAGGAGATATCTTTTACACTGGCCTCTCTGTGTCTGAGAGCAAGTGGCTGCACTGACGTCCGTAACATGTGTGTGTGTGTGTGTGTGTGTGTGTGTGTGTGTGTGTGTGTATGGTACTAACGACAAAATCGAATATTTATACTTTCTTTTGAACATGAGACAAAAAATTCAGGTCTGTATTATTTTTGAACATAAAGCAAAATTCAGGTACGTGTGTTTGTGGTTGTTTTGCTAACGATAAAGCTCGACTATTCATACTTTTTCTGAACATGGCGTAAAAAATTGAGTCAGTACACATTCCCACAGTGCAGTGAGTGTCTGCTACCGGGTAGAGACGTCAGCTACACAGTTGACTGCACTATTTTAATATAATGCTAATTACATGCAGAGGAATGTATATGTAAATAATTTTATTTAATGTCTTTGAGATTCAAGTGAAGGTTACTGAAATAATGCATATATTTGATCTCGACACCAGTTCATTTGAAGGATACGTAATTATTTACTGCATATATTTGGACGCGATGACAGAAGCTTGCATCTACATTCTGCCTGGAAGCCTAATATTTTTATTTCACTGTGATTGGCCGGAGAGGGGGGGAGGGGGTGCAAAGCAGAACTGAGCTGGTTACAACAACGTATATTTTTGAATTTCGTGCCAATTTTTAAATTTTCCACGCCCATCTTTTATTTTTTTTTTTAATTTCCTGCGAACTGGCATCGTTTTTTTTTCTTTTTAATTTTCCGCCATTCGTTATCTTCATGACGTCTTGCGTTCAAGATTATTGTCCCTGCATGTTGACAACCCACAGTAAAACAGGTCGTTTAAGTGTAAAAGCACCTAGAATACCTATTGATACCCTACTGTTGACGAACGTTGGATTTTACATTGGACTTGAACTGGATGCCGTTGACTTTCACAGGTCGCTGTTCAAGACGACCTTGGTATGGTTAGGTTGTTAGGCTGTTGGCCTCCACTTCATCTCTAACAGTGCTTGTTTTACTACCCCAGGAAATTGCTTTTCTGTACAGAGGCGACAATGTGATCAAAGGAGATAGCAATTACGCTAAGTTTACAAGTTTATAACTTGTATCAATACTCTATCGGTTACCGAACCGTTCGTAACTGTCGTATTCACAACAAAATCTTTTCTGCTACTAACGCTATGCCCCTCGTTTCCTGAATCCAATAATGTTTTGTGTTTTTCTTTGTATGAATGTTCTGACTGGTTTGATGTAGCCTGGCCTGACTTTCTCTCCTGTGCACATCTTTTCATCTCCAAGTAGCTCGTACACCTGACGTCCTTAATTATTTGTTAGGTACATTCCAATCTCTCTGTTACGTTCCAATTTTGCCCTATACAACTCCATCTAGTACTATAGAACCCTGGTGTCTTTACACCTCTCCTGTTACCTTCTCCATTCTTATAGTTAATGTTTGCCAAATATTCCTTTCCTTTGCGATTCTGTGGAGAACCACTTGATTTCTTACTTTACTGTCATAAGTAACACCGCATCACACCCGCCTCAGTTCCCTTCTTTTCCTGTTTTCCGACAATCCACGACCTACTGCCAATACATCCCCAGAAATTTCTTTTTCTAGGCCTATGTTAGATACCAGGAGACTACTTCTCCTTCTGCTAGTATGCTTCTTATACCTCCTTGCTTTGTCCGTCATACGTTATCTTGCCTCTGAAGTAGTAGGATTTCTTCATCTCGTCTTACTACTTAGTCTCCAATTTGATGCTTAGTTAGTCACCGATCTCAGTATTTTTGTTTTTGGTTTACTTTGAATACAGATTATTTGCACGGTAAACTATTGATTTCATTCAACAACTCTTGAAATTCTTCTTCACTTTCACAAAGGACAGCAGTGGCACATCGTCGAATCTTATCATTGATATCCTTTTACGCTCATTTTTAAACTCACATTTGAATCTTCCCTTTATTTCATTCATTGCTCCCTTGAGGTAGAGGTTTTACAGTATGAGGGAAAGACTGCAACTCCAAGCTGCGCCTTTTTGCATCCGACCACTTCTGTCTTGATTTTCCATTCTTATTGCTTCCTCTTGGTTCTTGTAACTATTACAAGCACATTATCCATCTTTCCCTATAGCTTACGGGTATTTTTCTGTGATTTTGAAACATCTTGCATCATTTTCTAGGGCTGAACCTTTTATTCTAGAACGAGAAATCCATCGAAGTATCTTCATTTATCTTGCTTCTGATTTCAAGTGCAGCTCCTGAACTGCCCCTCTGATCTTTTACATTTCTTAAACCGAAAATTACTTTCAGCTACCAGAGCTTCAATTTTCTTTTTTATTCTTCCATTCATTATTCTGGACAGCAACTTCGAAGTGTGAGCGATCAAGCTAATTGTGCAATAATTCACGCTTTTATCTGCTTGTCCTATATTTGGCATTGCCTCTATTGAAATACGATAGTTTCTAGTCTCATACGTTCTTCACGCTACCCTGAATCATCGTTTGGTTATTACTTCTACCAATGATTTTAGAAATACTGCGAGAATGCTAGGTACCCCTTCTGCCCTGTTTGATCCAAGTCCTCCAAAATCGTACAAAACCTTAAAACTAGAACTGAATCCCCTATGTCTATCAAATCGACAACCATTTCTTCTTCTGTTACGTCAGCAGACAGGTCCTCCCCTCGCATAGGCCTAGTGTATTCTATCCAGTTACTTGTTCTATCCTGTGCCTTTAACAGCGGAATCCATTTTGCTTTCTTAAGTTGACAGGACTGCTTTTAAATTGTCCGAAAGTTGTTTTGACGTATCTGTGTCTGCATATGTCGACAATTTTCTTCTCCATTCCTTCACACATTGGCTAATGGCCTTGCTGCAGTGGTGATACCTGTTCCCGTCAGATTAGCGAAGTTAAGCGCTGTCGGGCTTGGCTAGCACTTGGGTGGGAAACCACCCTGGTCTGCCGAGCGCTGTTGGTAAGCAGGTTGCACTCATCTCTTGTGAGGCCAATTAAGGAACTGCTTGGGAACTCACGGCTACGATCAAGGAAACGGACAACGGCTGGGAGAGAGATGTAGTGATCGCATGCATATCCGCATCCAGCGACATCTATCGGCTGAGGATGACATGGCGGTCGGTTGGTACCGTTGACCCTTCCGAGCCCTGTACGGACGCAGTTTTTATTTCTTCAGTTTTTTTCTCTAGTCATTTCGCTCATCAACTTAATTACCTTTTGTAACATTTGTCTATACTCTCAGAGATCATCATTTCTCATTACTTCAGTATTCCATTTATTTCTAAATTGAACCTTCCGTACGATTCAGTTAACTAAATTGTAATAAGAGTCTCTATCTTCTCCTGAGTATGCCTTACAATTCAATGTCTGATATCGAAATCTATATATATATATATATATATATATATATATATATATATATATATATATATATATATATATATATTCGTATGGCTTGAAGATACAGTGTGTTGTTACAAAATACAATGTACAATTATTTGCATATTTGCAAACATATACAGCTTTAGACCTCGATCTATGAGTAACATCAGTATTATTACAGATCTATGTCCAGTATCCTTAACCACTCCACAGCTTCCTCACTGGCCTGATGGATCTACCTCCATTGAACCACTGAATCTTCGAAGTGGGCAGTCCATAACGATGTGGCTGATGGTCTGAGGCACGTCAGCACAGTCGCAGAAAGGGATATTAGCAATCTTCCACTTGCGCTTCCAAAACTGGCATCTGCCATGTTGGGTTCTTATCCGGTTAAGTGATGTCCAGATTTTTCCTGGGTTGGTTGACACCAGGGGGTTGCTTGGTTGGGTCCGAGATCAGTCCAGATCTGTCTGGGTTTGAAGACAGTCAGTCGCTGAGCAAGGCTTCACTTACTGTAAACTGGTCTTGGGTCGAAATCTGTGTTCCACGATGATGTAACGCAGCTAGTATGTCCCTGTGTTTTCTGCACTTTCCCGTGTAAAAGTTATTATCTTGTGATTTTTGAACTGTGTATTTGCTATTAGCAACTGAAATTATTTGCAGAAATCACCGAGTGTTTCTCCTCGGTCTTTTCTATTACAGATTCTTAATTTTTCCGTAATTCTGCCATCTTTTCCTGTCTCTGTTACAGCGTTCTTTCATTACACTTTCGACTCCTATACTAAATTACCCGCTCAGTTAACTCATAAACTCTCTTTTTATCTCCATTTCTGATGTTGGCATGTTGAGACTGGTTTCGTTTCGATTCTGATGAAAACAGTATACTTTTCGCAATAAGTCACTCTTCGTCCTGCCTTCCTACTCGTAACTAAGCGTACTGTCTTAAATTTGCTGAGGTGATGCTGCTGATGTTGCCGTATTATCGAGCAAATTCGTCGCTGCCACATTCAGAACTCTAACAGTCGACGATTCGCTCGTATATCCTTACACATTTCCTAATTTTACTTTTTTCTTCTGGTCCCTTTCCTCTTGAATGTTCCATTCCGAAGATCAGAATGGGGAACTAACCCGGAATCTGTTACCAATGGAGAGATCGTCATGACACTTTCAACTACAGGCCTCATTTCCTAAGAATACACATTGCTCTTGGCTGTTCTGGTTTGCAGTTCACAGAAAGTTTTGATACGGCTCCCCACGATAGTCTGTTCTGTGCAAGCATCTTCATCTCTAGATAATTACTGCAACGTACGTCCAGTTGAATCTGCTTGCTGTATTCATCCCTTGGTGTCCCTCTACAATTTTTGCTCCCTTCACTTTTCCGTATCCTTGATGTGTCAGGATGTGTCCTATCAACTGATCCCTTCGTTTAGTCAAGCTGTGCCATAAATATAATAATTCTCGAATTCGATCTAATACCTACTCGTTAGTTACTCAATCTACTCATCTAATCCTCACCATTTACATTTCAAAAGCTTTTATTTTCTTTTCTGAGCTGTTTGTAGTCCATGTTGCACTCCCGTACACGGCTACACTCTAGACAAATACTCGTACCTTCAGGAAAGAATTGTGAACATCTAAATTTATATTCGGTATTAACAAATTTAACTTTTTCAGAAATGCTTTGGTCGCTATAGCCACTCTGCATTTCAAAATAATCTCTACTCCGACCATCATTTTGCTGCCCAAATAATGAAACATTTTTGCTACTTTTAATATCTTATTTCATAATATGATTCCCTCAGAATAGCCTGATTTAAGTCGAGGACATTCCATTATCTTTGTTTTATTTTTGTTGTTGTTGATATTATAACATATTTTCAAGGCAATATCCTTCTCGGTGAACTGCTCTAACAAGTTCTTCGTTGTCTATGACAGAATAACAACCTCTAAGTTCTTATTTCTTCTCCTTTTTGAACTTTAACTTCTTCTTCTTCTTGGTTGGCTCTACAGTCCTTGAAGAACCTTGGCGTCCTGTATCAACTGCCTCCATTCTTCTCTGTCCATTGCCTTCCTGCTCCAATTTCTTATTCCCATCCCCTTTAGATCTTCTTCCATATCGTCCAGCCACATTTTCCTGGGTCTACCTGTTCTCCTTCTCCCGTCAGGTTTTCCCATGACAACTTTCTTGACACTCCGAGTTTCTGGCATTCTCTGTACATGTCCTGCCCATCTTATTCTTCCCTGCTTAATTTTAACAACAATATCCATCTGTCCAAAAAGTGTTTGTAGTTCTACATTTGTCCTTGCTCTCCAGCCATCTTCCTCTCTCACTGCCCAAAAAATCCTGCTCAGCATCTTTCTTTCCCATCTCAGTAACCGGTTCTCCTCCTTTAATGTCAATACCCAACCTTCTGATCCATATATTACTATGGGTCTTAATATGGTCATGTATATTTTGATTTTTGTATTCCTACTAACATTCCTGGAATTAAATACATTCTGCAAGGCAAAATAGCAACGATATCCACTCGCTATCCTTTCCCGAATTATTACTGCTACTTTATTGTCCTCCGTTATTACAGAACGTAAATATTTAAATGTTTTCACTCTTTCACATTCTTTCCCATTCATTACTATTGAATTCTTTTATCCGTTTAATTTGGTCTCCCCCATCACCATATACTTTGTTTTGTTTATGTTTACTTCTAAACCTACTTCTCTTGGTGCTTCCTCTAACGTATCGTAGTTCCCCTTTAGTGCTCTTGCATTCCTTGCCATTAATCCATTAATGCTACGTCATCCGCATATGCTATCACTTGAACTTACCGATTAATTATTGTTCCCCCTGGGTTTATCGGCATTTGCCGCATCACCTTTTCTAAAACTAAATTAAATAGCATTGTAGAGATTACATCTCCCTGTCGTAGCCCCCTCTATACTTGGAATTTACCAGACAGTTCTTGCTCTATTCTAACTTTACACACTGTTGCTTTCATTGTCATTTCCGTTAAATTGATCAATTTTAGTGAGATTCTAAGTTCTTTCATGATCTGTATAGTTTTCTTCCTGTGTAGGCTGTCGTACGCTTCCTTAAATTCAATGTACTGAAACGTCCCCTTAGAAAAATTAATGAATTACTGTGCTGATAAACCTCTTACATTATTTGATTTTCAAACAGCTGAGCAGAACTGAACGTACTCAGACATTTCGCTCTTTCCCTCTTCTGATCAACACTAAACTGACACACAATATTCTTTAGCGCAACGCAATCTGAGTTTCAATAATCCCTACAAAAGTATGGGCCTTACTAACATTAACCTATACCTTTCACAAATCACCTCACAAAAATCTTCGTTACTCAAGCTAAAGCAATACAGCGAGCGCCACTACTGCCAGCTAAATAAAAGATTCAAACTACTGAAGGCACAGTTAGTAAATGAAAGATTTTGATAGAGAACAAACAATGTATTTACCTTAATAGTGTTCAAAAGTCATTATATATATATATATATATATATATATATATATATATATATATATATATATATATATATATATATACTCCTGGAAATGGAAAAAAGAACACATTGACACCGGTGTGTCAGACCCACCATACTTGCTCCGGACACTGCGAGAGGGCTGTACAAGCAATGATCACACGCACGGCACAGCGGACACACCAGGAACCGCGGTGTTGGCCGTCGAATGGCGCTAGCTGCGCAGCATTTGTGCACCGCCGCCGTCAGTGTCAGCCAGTTTGCCGTGGCATACGGAGCTCCATCGCAGTCTTTAACACTGGTAGCATGCCGCGACATCGTGGACGTGAACCGCATGTGCAGTTGACGGACTTTGAGTGAGGGCGTATAGTGGGCATGCGGGAGGCCGGGTGGACGTACCGCCGAATTGCTCAACACGTGGGGCGTGAGGTCTCCACAGTACATCGATGTTGTCGCCAGTGGTCGGCGGAAGGTGCACGTGCCCGTCGACCTGGGACCGGACCGCAGCGACGCACGGATGCACGCCAAGACCGTAGGATCCTGCGCAGTGCCGTAGGGGACCGCACCGCCACTTCCCAGCAAATTAGGGACAATGTTGCTCCTGGGATATCGGCGAGGACCATTCGCAACCGTCTCCATGAAGCTGGGCTACGGTCCCGCACACCGTTAGGCCGTCTTCCGCTCACGCCCCAACATCGTGCAGCCCGCCTCCAGTGGTGTCGCGACAGGCGTGAATGGAGGGACGAATGGAGACGTGTTGTCTTCAGCGATGAGAGTCGCTTCTTCCTTGGTGCCAATGATGGTCTATGCGTGTTTGGCGCCGTGAAGGTGAGCGCCACAATCAGGACTGCATACGACCGAGGCACACAGGGCCAACACCCGGCATCATGGTGTGGGGAGCGATCTCCTACACTGGCCGTACACCACTGGTGATCGTCGAGGGGACACTGAATAGTGCACGGTACATCCAAACCGTCATCGAACCCATCGTTCTACCATTCCTAGACCGGCAAGGGAACTTGCTGTTCCAACAGGACAATGCACGTCCGCATGTATCCCGTGCCACCCAACGTGCTCTAGAAGGTGTAAGTCAACTACCCTGGCCAGCGAGATCTCCGGATCTGTCCCCCATTGAGCATGTTTGGGACTGGATGAAGCGTCGTCTCACGCGGTCTGCACGTCCAGCACGAACGCTGGTCCAACTGAGGCGCCAGGTGGAAATGGCATGGCAAGCCGTTCCACAGGACTACATCCAGCATCTCTACGATCGTCTCCATGGGAGAATAGCAGCCTGCATTGCTGCGAAAGGTGGATATACACTATACTAGTGCCGACATTGTGCATGCTCTGTTGCCTGTGTCTATGTGCCTGTGGTTCTGTCAGTGTGATCATGTGATGTATCTGACCCCAGGAATGTGTCAATAAAGTTTCCCCTTCCTGGGACAATGAATTCACGGTGTTCTTATTTCAATTTCCAGGAGTGTATATTATCAGTTCATGATATCCAGTCTTACAAATTTACTCCTGATGGACACGCGTCCAGGTCGTCCGCTCTCAAAACTCCGCCATCTCTCTCCCCACATCCACCACTGCTGGCGGCTCACCTCCAACTGCGCAACGCTACGCGCTGTTAACAGCCAACTGCCCAACACTACAAAAGCCAACAACAATGCAAACCAGCCACAGACTGCACACAGCACAGCCAGTGATTTTCATACAGAGCGCTACGTGGCGTTACCAATATAAGAACCCTAACAGCCTACTTACAGTACAACTGATTTAGTTGCTTATCATACTCATAAAACTTCTCTAGCACTTGTCTTAATAAAAATATCTGATCCATCGTGGATCTCTTCCTCCTAAATCCAGCCTGATAGTCCCTTCTACCATCCCTTCAAGTTTGGAGGCTAAAATTTTACTAGATATCTTATATGTTACGTCCAAGACAGTGATTCCACGATAATTACTACATTCTAACTTGTCGCCTTTTTTACGTGAGGGACAGATAATTCCCATGTTCCAGTCCTTAGGCATTACCTCCTTTATCCGTATTTCCTTTATCAATTCATGGACTGCTTCCTCCATTTTCTTTCCCCCACATTTTAATAATTCGGCCTCTACGACGTCTTCTCCTTCTGCTTTATTATTTTTTGGACTCTTGGTAGCATTCTTTACTTCCTCTAGCTCTGGTACTTCTTCCTCTTCTCGATCCTCTACATCTATCTCTGATTCCAATTCTGAGTCCTGTTCCCTTTCATTCTCAATCACGGTTTCTTCTTCTTTCCCATCAAGCAGTTGAGTGAAATAGTTTTGCCACCTTTCTAGGACTTTGCTTTTATCTCCAATTAGATTTCCGTCCTTATAAAAAACTGCTCGAGGTTGGAAACCTTTCAACGAATCTCTTGTTCTTTCATAGAACCTTCCGATCTCTTTATTGTCTCCCATTTCGTCCAGCTGCTCTATCCTTCTCCTTTCATGCTGCCTTTTCTTTACCCTACAAAGCTTATCCGCTCTTTTTCTCTTTTCTCTGTATTCTTCTGCCGCTAACCACGTCTTCCATTGCAACATTATCCGTCTCGCTACACTTCTCTCGTGCATTACCATTAAGCATTCCTCGTCGAACCACTGAACCACCCTTTTGCGTTGTTCTCTCCCCAGTATCTCTTCTGCAGCTACGCTAATGGCAGTTTTCAAAGACTCCCATTTAGTTTCCACATTATCTTCATTCCTTGCGTGTCTCCCGGCTTCCAGTATCTCTTCTAGTTTCTTCCTGTATTCTACCTGTGTTTCCTTCGTTTGGAGTCTTTGTGTATTGTGTTTCATTCTTATCTTATTCCTTTGGTTTCTTGCCAAATCTATCTTCGCCTATATCTAATTCGTACTAAGCAGTGGTCTGTGTCTCCATCTGCCCCTCTGCAGCTGCTAACTTCCATTATATCTGATGCATGCCTTTTGTCCATGAGTACGTGATCTGTTTGGTTTCTTGTGTTTTCATAAGGTGATACCCATGTACATTTCTTAATATCTTTCCTTGGGTGATAGGTGCTTTTTATTATCATGTTCTTCCCACTGGCGAAGTCTGTCAGTCTGAGCTCATTATCATTACTGTCATTGTGTAGGCTTTTCTTTCCTATTATACTTCTATATACCTCTTCTTTCCCTGTTTTTGGATTTAGGTCTCCAAGTATTATTTTCACATCGTGCCTTTGAATTTTACCAATTTCTTCTTCCAGTTTGGCATAAAATATATCCTTTGCATCTTTATCTGCCTCCTCCGTATGGGCCTAGACATTCACTATTGTAACGTTAAAAAATGTTGCCCTTATCCTTAGAGAACACATTCTGCCACTTATTAATGTAAAACCAATTACATTTGCCTTCATAGGCCTCTGTAGAAGGAAACCAGAGCCATAAAGGCCTATATCTCCACCGCTATACATCATAAATGTTCTCCCGACGCTATAATTCCTTGCCCTTTCCGTCTAGTTTCTTGTACTGCTGCTATTTTCACTTGATACTTACCTAGTTCATTCCCAATTTTTGGTAACTTGCCAGGCCTCTTGAGTGTCCTCACATTCTAGGCTGCTATCCGAATATACGTGTTCCTTCTCTTTAACCGTTTTTCTCTCCAGGTCGTCAACAGCCAATCGTTTCCGTTCCGAGGCATGAGTATAGTATCCGCAACAGCACTTTTTTCCGGGGTGGGGTTGTTAGCCTCACGCCCAACCCCCGACTTGGAGGACCTGGATTCTTTTAGGGTTAACTCATGTAGGAGGGTTGGCTTCCCTACGCCTATAGATCCCCCCCTCCCCCCCCCCTCGCCCTACTTTGTGCGACACACTTTGTCTGACTCCTCCATCGAGACCAGTCCGGCTTGGGTGACCCTGCCAGTAGCTACTCTACCGTCGGCACGGCTCTCGACTTCGTCAGAGCGCCCAAACCCTCCCTCCCTGCACTGAAGGTGCCTACGGTAAGGCAGTTTCTCCTTGCTATCCTTTACTCCTTGCTCAATGCACAGATTGAGTAACCTCTGTCTCACCCCCTTGCTCAACCTGTGCTTCCCTTCCTTGTCTTCCACTCTTGGAACTGTAGCTGATATCTGTACAAGTTATAAATAACCTTCAGTCGTAGTATTTTATCACTGCCACTTTCAAAATTTCTAAGACTGTACTTCAGTAAAAACTGTCAAATATTTTTTATAGATCCAGAAGTACTATATAAAAGTATGTTTGTCATTCATTAACCTATCTTCTAAAATCAGTCGTAGGGTCAATATAGCGTCACGTGCTCCTACATTGTTCCGGAACGCAAATCGGCTTCTACCAGTTATTTCATTCTTCTTATTAAACTGATGTTTTGGTAACACATACTGGGTGATCAAAAAGTCAGTATAAATTTGAAAACTTAATAAACCACGGAATTATGTAGATAGATAGGTAAAAATTGACACACATGCTTGGAATGACATAGGGTTTTATTAGAACCACCCCATATTGCTAGACGCACGAAAGATCTCTTGCGCGCGTCGTTTGTTGATAATCGTGAGCTCAGTCGCCACTTTCGTCATGATTGGCCACCCAGGTCGCCAGACCTCAGTCCGTGCGATTATTGGCTTTGGGGTTACCTGAAGTCGCAAGTCTATCGTGATCGACCAACATCTCTAGGAATGCTGAAAGACAACATCCGACGCCAATGCGTCACCATAACTCCGGACATCCTTTACGGTGCTGTTCACAACATTATTCCTCGACTACAGCTATTGTTGAGGAATGATGGTGAATATATTGAGTATTTCCTATAAAGAAAATCATCTTTGCATTGTCTTACTTTGTTATGCTAATTATTGCTATTCTGATCAGATGAAGCGCCATCTGTCGGACATTTTTTGAACTTCTGTATTTTTTTGGTTCTAATAAAACCCCATGTCATTCCAAACGTGTGTGTCAATTTGTACGTCTCTATCTACATTATTCCGTGATTTATTCAGTTTTCAAATTTATACTGACTTTTTGATCACCCTGTATATTGCATATAAGGTGGAGTAGTTACGTCATGACTGCCTTTGTCAAGGATCTCAGAAATTCTGACAGAATGTCGTATACACCGGGGGGGGGGGGCTTTGTTCGTCTTAAGTCTTTCCGTGCTATGTCAAATTATTCTCGCAGTATCGTGTCTACATATACATCTTCATTTACTTAGTTTTCTGTTTCTATAATATTGCCTTCAAGTTCATTTCCCTTCTATAGTCCTTACAGATGCATATTCCTACCAACTTCCAACTTCCTTGCTGTGTGAGGTCTTGTTCTTCATACAGATGCTTCTCTTTTTTCCAAAAGTCTCTTCAATTTTGCTATGGGCGGCATCTACCTTTCCCATAGCTGTGCACGTTTCTACAGTTTTGCATTTGTTCTCTAGCCAATCCTGCTTTGCAATTTTGTACTTTCTGTATATTTCATATTTTAGATTGTATTCTTTTGTGCTTACCTCATTTACGGCACTTATATATTTTCCTGTTTCGTCAGTTAAATTTATTATCTTGTGTGTTATCCAAGGATTTGTAATAGACCTTCTCTTTGTGCCTGTCTGTTTCTCAGCTGTGCACACTATTTCATCCGTCCAAATCACCCATTCCTCACTCATTTTATTCCTTTCGACTGTTCATCAATTGACGCCTAAACCTTCTTTTTACATTCTGTACAACTTCTGGTTCTTTTAATTTATCCAAGTCCTATCTCCTTAATGACCTACCTTTTTGGAATTTCTTCAGGTTTAATCTGCGATTTATAAATTAGGGCCAGAGTTGCATCTGCTGCTGGAATTGTCTTAGATTTTAAAATCTGGCTTTGAAATCTCTATATTACCATTATATGATCAAACTACAACTTTCAAATGCTTTCACGTTTCTTCCATGTGTAGTTGTTGTGGTCTTCAGTCCTGAGACTGGTTTGATGCAGCTCTCCATGCTACTCTATCCTGTGCAAGCTTCTTCATCTCCCAGTACCTACTGCAACCTACATCCTTCTGAATCTGCTTAGTGTATTCATCTCTTGGTCTCCCTCTAAGATTTTTACCCTCCACACTGCCCTCCAATACTAAATTGGTGACACCTTGATGAGCCGGCCATGGTGGCCGAGCGGTTCTAGGCGCTACAGTCTGGAATTGCGCGACCGCTACGGTCGCAGGTTCGAATCCTGCCTCGGGCATGGATGTGTGTGATGTCCTTAGGTTGGTTAGGTTTAAGTAGTTCTAAGTTCTAGGGGACTGATGACCTCAGAAGTTAAGTCTCATAGTGCTCTTTTCTCTTCTCTCCAATTCTATTCAATACCTCCTCATTAGTTATGTGATCTACCCATATAATTTTCAGCATTCTTCTGTAGCACCACATTTCGAAAGCTTCTATTCTCTTCTTGTCTAAACTATTTATTGTCCACGTTTCACTTCCATACATGGCTACATTCCATACAAATACTTTCAGAAACGACTTCCTGACACTTAAATCTATACTCGATGTTAACAAATTTCTCTTCTTCAGAAACGCTTTCCTTGCCATTGCCAGTCTACATTTTATATCCTCTCTACTTCGACCGTCATCAGTTATTTTGCTCCCCAAATAGCAAAACTCCTTTACTACTTTATGCCTCTCATTTCCTAATCTAATTCCCTTAGCATCACCCGACTTAATTCGACTTCATTCCATTATCCTCGTTTTGCTTCTGTTGATGTGCATCTTATATCCTTCTTTCAAGACACTGTCTATTCCGTTCAACTGCTCTTCCAGGTCCTTTGCTGTCTCTGACAGAATTACAATGTCATCGGCGAACCTCAAAGATTTTATTTCTTCTCCATGGATTTTAATTCCTACTCCGAATTTATCTTTTGTTTCCTTTACTGATTGCTTAATATACAGATTGAATAACATCGGGGATAGGCTACAACTGCTTCCCTTTCATGTCCCTCGACTCTTATGACTGCCATCTGGCTTCTGCACAAATTGTAAATAGCCTTTCGCTTCATGTATTTTACCCCTGCCACCTTAAGAATTTGAAAGAGAGTATTCCAGTCAACATTGTCAAACACTTTCTCTAAGTCTGCAAATGCTAGAAACGTAGGTTTGCCTTTCCTTAATCTATTTTCTAAGATAAGTCGTAGGGTCAGTATTGCCTCACGTGTTCCAACATTTCTACGGAATCCAAACTGATCTTCCCCGAGGTCGCCTTCTACCAGTTTTTCCATTCGTCTGTAAAGAATTTATGTTAGTATTTTGCAGCCGTGGCTTATTAAACTGATAGTTCGGTAATTTTCACATCTATCAACACCTGCTTTCTTTGGGATTGGAATTATTATATTCTTCTTGAAGTCGGGGGGTATTTCGCCTGTCTCGTACATCTTGCTCACCAGATGGTAGAGTTTTGTCAGGGCTGGCTCTCCCAAGGCTATCGGTAGTTCTAATGGAATGTTGTCTACTCCTGGGGCCTTGTTTCGACTTTCAGTGCTCTGCCAAACTCTTCACGCAGTATCATATCTCCCATTTCATCTTCATCTACATCCTCTTCAGTTTCCATAATATTGTCCTCAAGAACATCGCCCTAGTATAGACCCTCTATGTACTCGTTCCACCTTTCTGCTTTACCTTCTTTGCTTAGAACTGGGTTTCCATCTGAGCTCTTGATATTGATGCAAGTGGTTCTCTTTTCTCCAAAAGTCTCTTTAATTTTCCTGAAGGCAGTATCTATCTTACCCCTAGTGATATGCGGCTCTACATCCTTACATTTTTCCTCTAGCCATCCCTGCTTAGCCATTTTGCCTTCCTGTCGATCTCATTTTTGAGACATTTGTATTCCTTGTTACCTGCTTCATTTACTGCATTTTTATATTTTCTCCTTTCATCAATTAAATTCAATATCTCTTCTGTTACCCAAGGATATCTCTATTAGCCCTCGTCTTTTTAACTACTTGATCCTCTGCTACCTTCACTATTTCGCCTCTCAAAGCTTATCATTCTTCTTCTACTGTATTTCTTTCCCCCATTCTTGTCAATCATTCCCTAATGCTCTCCTGAAGCTCTCTACAACCTCTGGTTCTTTCAGTTTGTCCAGGTCGCATCTCCTCAAATTCCCACCTTTTTGCAGTTTCTTAAGTTTTGATCTACAGTTCATAACCAATAGATTGTGGTCAGAGTCCACATCTGCCCCTGGAAATGTCTTACAATTTAAAACCTGGTTCCTAAATCTCTGTCTTACAATTATATAATCTGTCTGAGACCTTCCAGTATCTCCAGGCTTCTTCCATGTATACAACCTTCTTTTATGATTCTTGAACCAAGTGTTAGCTATGATTAAGTTATGCTCTGTGCAAAATTCTACCAGGCGGCTTCCTCTTTCATTCCTTAATCCCATTGCATGTTCACCTACTACGTTTCCTTCGCTTCCTTTTCCTACTATCGAGTTCCAGTCACACACGACAATTAAATTTGCGCCTCCCTTCACTATCTGAAGAATTTCTTTTATCTCATCGTACATTTCATCAATCTCTTCGTCATCTGCGGAGCTAGTTGGCATATAAACTTGTAGTACTGCGGTAGGCGTGGGCTTCGTGTCTATCTTGGCCACAATGCGTTCACTATGCTGTTTGTAGTAGCTTACCCGCACTCCTATTTTTTTATTCATTATTGAACCTACTCCCTATTTGATTTTGTGTTTATAACCCTGTAGTCACCTGACCAGAAGTCTTGTTCCTCCTGCCACCGAACTTCACTAATTCCCACCATATCTAACTTTAACCTATCCATTTCCCTTTTTAAGTTTTCTAACCTACCTGTCCGATTAAGGTATCTGACATTCCACGCTCCGATCCGTAGAACGTCAGTTTTCTTTCTCCTGGTATCAACGTCCTCCTGAGTAGTCCCCACCCGAAGATCCGAATGGGGGACTATTTTACCTCCGGAATATTTTATCCAAGAGGACGCCATCATCATTTAATCACACAGTAAAGCTGCATGCCCTCGGGAAAAATTACGGCTGTAATTTCCCCTTGCTTTCAGCCGTTCGCAGTATCAGCACAGCAAGGCCGTTTTGGTTAGTGTTACAAGGCCAGATGAGTCAATCATCCAGACTGCAGTAAATAAAAAAAAAAAGTGAAGTGGAAAGTTTATCTAGACGAGCACTGTCTGCACCAATAGATATCTAACATTGCCAACTTATTAGTTCAATTTGCGTTGATACATTTGCTGATTCTGAAATTCTAAAACCCGTCTTTATGGTACTCCACACAACAGTTCTTGGAGATACGGGCGTGATATCACAGGCGCTCGATTTTTATTCGAAGTCACAGTGACCTTCTTTTCAAGATATGATGAGCAATTGTATATTATTTTGCTTTCAGAAGAGAGACATTCGTTGCTCATATCCGAAATGAACACTGCAATTGTCGCCAACTTCATGAACGACCTTTGGTTTATCAACAGTGAGAGTACTACTCCACAATTTGTTTTCCACGTCTGCTGTTACGTGAAACGATCTCTGAAAGGTGACTGAAGAAAGTAGAGACACAGCGTTTCCTTTCTCATACCCGGCGCTGTGTCCGCACCAGTAGACTGATACGTAATTAAGTCTTTATGACTACTCATCGGTTTTATCAACGGAATAAGCGTGAACCCAAAACCCAAAGAGCTGCCGCTGATATTTGGTAATACGGAGTGTACATCATAGATACTGAGTTTGTCACAGAGAGCTGTTCTAGATATAGTGAAAGAGAAGGTTGCTTGAAATCATTTCGGGTTTTTTCTTCTTATTTATCAAAGATGGGAAACAAGAAAGAATGTGGGTTATCTGTCTCAGCTGCGAGAAGTATTGCTACATTCTGGGAAAAAACTTAATGTTTTAAATGATAGTAAATTCCTGGTGATTTCTTCACGAGTCGACTGATGCGCTCATTCGGAATGTCTAGTGGATGACGTATTCTTTCAGATACTGCTTATTTCAGCGGTTCTTGCTGGGCTGTTCTGTGATTAAGTCCAGATTGCTCACTCCACATTTATTGAAGATCCTTCGAGTGCCATGGTTTTCGCTTGTTACACGATACTAAACAATTACCTTCTCAGTAGATAGATGTCTGTGAACTTACTATAACTTAACACGTATTAACACAGATTGTGACGTACTCGTGTGCTCTTAAATATCATAAGCTCTGCGGTCTGTATCCCTCCCTTGTTTTTCAATACTTGTCTAACAGGACTTGTAATTGTACTGAAATTGCGATCCGTGCTAATATTCGTCTGGATGTATATTAAAAATAACAATTAAGACTGTTCGGTGCAAATTTGCCCTTTAAGACAAGGTCTAGATCATGCAAATTCTGTGACATTTCCTGAACTATTATTAAACAAATCTTCTATATTAAAGGATAGCATTAATATCATCTCAAAAGCAATATCAGAAGATGTCGATTATATTCTGTCTTCATTATGATGCTTTATCACAAAGACCGTGGGATATTTGCTTTTAATTTTACATCCACACCTGACATGTAATGCGTCTCACTTCAGAAGTTTGTGAATGTTAATCAGTAATTTTTTATGTACATTAATGAAATCCTCATTTGTCACTGTTGATGGGAGGTTCAAATGGCTCTGAGCACTATGGGACTCAACTGCTGTGGTCATCAGTCCCCTAGAACTTAGAACTACTTAAACCTAACTAACCTAAGGACATCACACACACCCATGTCCGAGGCAGGATTCGAGCTTGCGACCGTAGCAGCAGCGCGGCTCCGGACTGGAGCGCCTAGAACCGCACGGCCACCGCAGCTGTTGATGGGTGGGTTTAGTAAATATTGTAAAAGAATTTTTGTATCCCGCCTGGACGGCGGCGCGTGGGTCTGCTCCTGTAAACTGAAAGGTTGGCCGAATGAAGGAAGCGAATAGGAGCAGGTGAGGTAAAGCACGTCGGTACTGCGTGTAAAGTTATAGATGTTTACTATACGCAAAAACCAAGTTAATAAACGGTTACATAACTTTGCAGTGATGAGGAGCACGTAGGTGCGAATTATTAGACCCGTCGTAAGTAGTGCAAAGTCTCAATAGCAAGCCAACACCCTCTGAAGTTGAAGTGATGTTTCCAGGCCATCTGCTCTTGATGAAATGGGCTGAATCCGGAGCGACGCTCGTAGAGCTCCACAGTGCCGGCTAGATGGCGCTGTCGTCGGTGTCTCGTAGTGCCAGCTTATGAACTTGCACCTACGCCGTGGCATCGTTGCTATCGATATCACAAGAATAATCTGTTTTGGAGAAATAAAATATATTCATATTCTAGAAATATATATCTACTAGAAGTAAGTATGTAAACGTCTTGCAGAATTCTAATTACTTTATTTTGTTTTAGAAATGTGAGGAGACACACTGAGGTGAGGAAAGTCATCGGATATCTCCTAATATCATGTCGGAACTCCTTTTCTCCCGCGTAGTGCTCCAACACGACGTGTGATGTGCTCCACAAGTCGTTGGAAGTCCCCTGCAGAAATATTGAGCCATGCAGCCTCTATAGCCGCCCGTAACAGCGAAAAAACAAAAAGTTCGCTGGGATTCATGTCGGACGATCGTGTTCCCCATATCAATCACTCGAATTGTCCAGAATGTTCTTCAAACCAATCGCGAACAATTGTGGCCCAGCGACTGGCGCATTGTCATCCATAAAAATTCCATCCTTGTTTGGGAACATGAAGGCCATGAATGGCTGCAAATATTCTCCAAGTAGCGGAACGTAACAATCTCCAGTCAATGATCGGCTAAGTTGGACCAGAGCACTCAGTCCATTCCATGTAAACACAGCCCACACCATTATGGAGCCACTACCGTCGTGCACAGTACCTTGTTGACAACTCGGGTCCATGGCTTCGTGGGGTCTGCACCACACTCCAACCCTACCATCAGCTCTTGCCGACTGAAATCGTGACTCGTCTGACCAGGATGCGGTATTCCAGTCTTCTGGGGTCCAACAGTTAGGGTCAGGAGCCCAGGAGAGGCGCTGCCGGCTATGTCGTGCTGTTAGCTAAGGCACTTGCGTCGGTCTGCTGCCGTAGCTCATTAACGCCAAATTTCTCAGCACAGTCCTGACAGATACGTAGGCCGTACGTCCCACATTGATTTCTGGGGTTATTTCACGCATTGTTGCTTGTGTATTAACACTGAGAACTCTACCCAAACGCCGCTGCTCTGGTCGTTAAGTGAAGGCCGTCGGCCACTACATTGTCCGTGGTGAGAGGTAATGCCTGAAATTTGGTGCTATCGACACTCTCTTTACACTGAGGGTCTCAGAATGTTGAACTCCCAAACGATTTCCGGAATGGAATATGCCATGCTTCTAGCTCCAACTACTATTCCGCGTTCAGAATCTGCTAATTCCGTCGTGCAGCCATAATCCCGTCGGGAACCTTTCCACACGAATCACCCGAGTACAAATGACAGCTTCACCAATGCCCTGCCCTTTTATAGCTTGTGATAATGCTGCCAACTGTGTTTGTGAATATAGCTGTTTCATAGCTTCTGTCACTTCAAATGTCAAGAAATGCTCAAATACGTGTCAGCAGACGTCCGTAACTGTTAATATGCGCGATATATTTATTTATTGCGCTCTTTGTCACAAATTTGGAACTACTTCTATGGTGATTTTAGCTAAAAGTATTAGTTATCGAAGATCAGTAATATTATACTTGTAATTTTAAAATGTCATTGCTATGGCTTCCCAAATACACTCCTGGAAATTGAAATAAGAACACCGTGAATTCATTGTCCCAGGAAGGGGAAACTTTATTGACACATTCCTGGGGTCAGATACATCACATGATCACACTGACAGAACCACAGGCACATAGACACAGGCAACAGAGCATGCACAATGTCGGCACTAGTACAGTGTATATCCACCTTTCGCAGCAATGCAGGCTGCTATTCTCCCATGGAGACGATCGTAGAGATGCTGGATGTAGTCCTGTGGAACGGCTTGCCATGCCATTTCCACCTGGCGCCTCAGTTGGACCAGCGTTCGTGCGGGACGTGCAGACCGCGTGAGACGACGCTTCATCCAGTCCCAAACATGCTCAATGGGGGACAGATCAGGAGATCTTGCTGGCCAGGGTAGTTGACTTACACCTTCTAGAGCACGTTGGGTGGCACGGGATACATGCGGACGTGCATTGTCCTGTTGGAACAGCAAGTTCCCTTGCCGGTCTAGGAATGGTAGAACGATGGGTTCGATGACGGTTTGGATGTACCTTGCACTATTCAGTGTCCCCTCGACGATCACCAGTGGTGTACGGCCAGTGTAGGAGATCGCTCCCCACACCATGATGCAGGGTGTTGGCCCTGTGTGCCTCGGTCGTATGCAGTCCTGATTGTGGTGCTCACCTGCACGGCGCCAAACACGCATAGACCATCATTGGCACCAAGGAAGAAGCGACTCTCATCGCTGAAGACGACACGTCTCCATTCGTCCCTCCATTCACGCCTGTCGCGACACCACTGGAGGCGGGCTGCACGATGTTGGGGCGTGAGCGGAAGACGGCCTAACGGTGTGCGGGACCGTAGCCCAGCTTCATGGAGACGGTTGCGAATGGTCCTCGCCGATACCCCAGGAGCAACAGTGTCCCTAATTTGCTGGGAAGTGGCGGTGCGGTCCCCTACGGCACTGCGTAGGATCCTACGGTCTTGGCGTGCATCCGTGCGTCGCTGCGGTTCGGTCCCAGGTCGACGGGCACTTGCACCTTCCGCCGACCACTGGTGACAACATCGATGTACTGTGGAGACCTCACGCCCCACGTGTTGAGCAATTCGGCGGTACGTCCAGCCGGCCTCCCGCATGCCCACTATACGCCCTCGCTCAAAGTCCGTCAACTGCACATACGGTTCACGTCCACGCTGTCGCGGCATGCTACCAGTGTTAAAGACTGCGATGGAGCTCCGTATGCCACGGCAAACTGGCTGACACTGACGGCGGCGGTGCACAAATGCTGCGCAGCTAGCGCCATTCGACGGCCAACACCGCGGTTCCTGGTGTGTCCGCTGTGCCGTGCGTGTGATCATTGCTTGTACAGCCCTCTCGCAGTGTCCGGAGCAAGTATGGTGGGTCTGACACACCGGTGTCAATGTGTTCTTTTTTCCATTTCCAGGAGTGTATTTGCAGAACGCTCTCGCGTTTACGTTTGTCTTCCGGCTCGACAAAAAACGTTATCTTTAAAAAAAGAAATGTTGGGCGGAAGTAAAACGTCCTGGGGCAGCTTTTGTCATTGCTCGCCATTTTCATTATGCTGACTCCCTCAGAAAATCAACTGAATTACAAAGAAGAACTCTCTTCCCTAAATAACAGCTAAAATTTACCACAAGCTCTCAAGAAAAATAATTTACTTCTCTAGGAAATTCCATAATTGCTACCATCAAATGCTTTAGATATGTCATTCAGAATCACAACCGCTCAATTTCGTAATTTTAATATTTTGTCCTATTCTCAATGAATGTATAAGCAGGAATCTGGTTTTCTGACATCCGAAAATCTTCCGTTAACGAAATGTATGCGCGTTATTCGAGGGTAAAGATATGAAAATTTTGTCATGTGAATTGTGTTAACATCATACATGAATCCCATTCCCTTGTCGCCTCCTTGCTGAGACGCTCTACGCTTGGAAGCCATCTTCTTTAAGATGGGTGAGAGTCAGTGAGCGTGACGACGTGTCTCGACGAGTAACATTGCACAGCGGAAGTAAGAGAAAGCTGTTTCCTTTTTCTGTTTTCGTCATCAGGCTTTTGGCTAGTTTGATGTAGCTCGCCACAAATTCCTCTCCTGTGCCAACCTCTTCATCCTAGGGTAGAACCTATATTTGACGTCCTCAGTTATTCGTTGGATATACAGGTTGATTATAATTAAAGTTAAACTTTCAAAACGCCGTAGAAATAACACCACTGGTCAGAATGACGTCAAATTGCAACGGAATATTATCGGCGAAGGGGGAAAACGTATGGCAGAAGAAGAAAAAAATAGTGTGAAAATGTATCAGTAAATGCTGCTGTATGTGTCACAACACGTAAATGAAAACACCTGTCATGAGGACGACCCATTGAAGTTGGTATAAACAAGCCGGGTACACAGCTTTTCCTCCTTTCGCATCTGCGACGTTCGCCATGACTGTCTCAATGCAGGATCGCGCTCTGCTTGTGAAGCTGTATTACAAGAATGAATACTGTGTACACAACGCTCTGCAGAAGTTCCGGACACTGAAGGGTTTGACAAAAGGCGTTGGTCTGATGACTGCCGTCGATCTGAAGAAAATCATTCGGAAATTGAAAAAGACGGGTTCTTTTGGTGTGCAACCTGGTAGAGGGAGGAAAATAATTGATTCGACGTCAGTGGAAGCAGTGGCCACAGCAATGCAGGAGGAGACGAGTGGTGGTGTGCAAACTTATAGTGCACGGAGAAATGCCCGAACATTGGACATACCCATGAGCACGGTGCGCAAAATCCCACGAAACATTCTTCTTTGCTATCCATTCAAAATTACCCATGTGCACGAGTTACTTCCTGTTGACTTGCCAGGAAGAGAGACAGTCCCTTTAGAATTTTCTTGCTCGTATGGAAGTGGACAATGATTGGTCGTGGAAGATTTTGTGGACAGACGAAGCCCACTTCCATCTGAAAGGATATGTCAATGCACAGAACTGTCGAATATGGGCAACGGAAAATTCACACCCAAATCAACCAGTACCACTTCATCCTGAAAATATCACCGTGTGGTGCGGGTTTCAAAAATCGTTCATATGGCTCCGAGCACTATGGGACTTAACTTCTGAGGTCATCAGTCCCCTAGAACTTAGAACTACTTAAACCTAACTAACCTAAGGACATCACACACATCCATGCCCGAGGCAGGATTCGAACCTGCGACCGGAGCAGTCGCGCGGTTCCGGACTGCCCGCCTAGAACCGCGAGACCACCGCGGCCGGCTGTGCGGGTTTACGGCATCATTTATCATAGGGCCATATTTTTTAGGAGAGACAGGTGCTTCCAGTCCTATTACCTGTACCGTCACTGGTAGGTGCTGAGAGTGTATTTTGCACAACCACGTCATTCCAGCTCTTCAACAGCATGGATGTGTGGATGGGATCATTTTTATGCGAGATGGCGCACCTCCGCACATTGCAAATCCAGTTAAGCAGCCTGAAAAGCACCATTTCGAAAATGCTAGAAATATCAGCCGCCATTTCCCTACAGCTTGGCTGTCCCGATCACTTGATCTTAGTTCAGTGTTCAGATTGCAAACTTAGATGCATTGACGGCACGCATTGCGCAACACATTATGAAATTGACTCCGGAAACATTTCGATCAGTTGCGGAACATGCTGTTTCTCAATTTCAACTTGTTGCAGAAAACTGTGGACATAACATTGAACATGTTTTGACAGTCACACGGAAATGAATAATCCGATTTGATTTTGATTGATGCTTTTTATACGGTTTTTGGCCTCAGGAAAATTAAAAACCGATGTTATTGATGCTTTTTATGCGGTTTTTGGCCTCAGGACAGTTAAAAACCGATGTGAGTGATACTTTTTATGCGGTTTTTGGCCTCAGGACAATTAAAAACCGATGTGATTCATGCTTTTATACGGTTTTTCCCTCAGGACAATTAAAAACCGATGTGATTGATGCTTTTTGTGTGGTTTTTGGCCTCAGGACAGTTAAAAAAGCGATGTGAGTGACACTTTTTATGCGGTTTTTGGCCTCAGGACAATTAAAAACCGATGTGATTGATGCTTTTATGCGGTTTTTGGCCTCAGGACAATTAAAAACCGATGTGATTGATGCTTTTATGCGGTTTTTTCCCTCTGGACAATTAAAAAAGCGATGTGAGTGATACTTTTTATGTGGTTTTTGGCCTCAGGACAATTAAAAACCGATGTGATTGATGCTTTTTATGCGGTTTTTGGTATCAGGACAATTAAAAACCGTTTTTTCCCATACGATGTGATATGACCTTGCCGTGGTGGATGGGCTTACGTAGCTAACAGTATCACACCTGTATACCCGTGCACACTGAGTAGTACAGTTTGTTTAAGGTCAAACGTACACCTTACGCATTGTTGTATGATTCATTTGTCATTTGTAGTCGACCACTATCAAATTATGATGCTTACAGCGTCATCTATTGCTACATTTTGTAACTATTTATTTTTCTTCTGCTATACCTTTTCCCGCTTCTCCGATAATATTCCGTTACAATTTGACGTCATTCCGACCACTGGTGTTATTATTACAGTGGTTTGAAAGTTTAATTATAATCACCTTGTATTTCAATGTCTGTCTTCTCCTACAGTTTGTACTGTCTACATCTCGCTCAAGTTCCATTTCCTTACGTCTTAACACACATCACACCACCCTGTCCCTTCTACTCGGCAATCCACGTGCTTGTTGTTCCGGAGCGGAGCGGCCGGAGGACGGCGTGGCGGCTGCAGCGAGTGTGAACTCCGTCGCTGCTCCGCGTGCTTGCAGCGGTGACAACGTCTGTGACGTCACCACGAGTCTCGGCGCGGCCACGGCCATGTCATCTGTCCTCCCCTCAGCCGGCGTGGTGGAAAAATAAGATGCGGCCCGATCTAGTTCATGGCTTACGCAACTGCTCCAAATAGAATGTGGCTGGCGTTCGACTGGCACTGACCAATTTCACAGCCAACCGCCTCACGTTCTCTGCTGCAGTCGTTTCTTTGTCGAACCCCTGCACCCAGAAATCTACCAGGTGTACCGGTATGAAATGACCGTTAAGATACAAGTGTGTCGATAGGGAACATTTGTTATGAACGAGCCTTAATTTTTTTTTTTTTTTTTGTTTCGTTGGTATGACATCTGTCAAAGATATTTAGTATACATCAAGTCATGGAACAAACAACATCCTATGTTTTCATCGTGTTAACAATGTCGAATTTTGTACCAGAAAGTGATGATTTGCGGAAAGCATTAATTTTTTGTTTCCATTTGAAAAAAAGTGCTGCAGAGTCGCATCGAACGATTGCCGAGGCATATGGTGATCATGCTCTATCAGAAGCAACATGCAAAAGATGGTTTCAATGGTTCAGAAATAATGATTGTGATGTAAGAAATAAAGAACGTGGGAGACCACCAAAAAATTTTGAATACGCCGAATTGCAAGCAATATTGGATGAAGATGAGACTTTGAGTCAGAAGCAAATGGCAGCAATGGTAAATGTTGCACAACAAACAATTTCTGGCCGTTCGAAAGCGATGGGAAAGATCCAAAAGTGTGGAAAATGGGTGCCACATGAATTTAATGAAAGACAGATGGAAAACCGAAAAACCATTTGTCAAATTTTGCTTCAAAGACATGAAAGAAAATCAATTTTGCATCGAATTGTTACTGGCGATGAAAAATGGGTTTATTTTAAGAATCCTAAACGGGAAAAATCATGAGTTAATCCGGGACAGCCATCAACATCGACTGCAAAACCAGATCGATTCGGCAAGAAGACAATGCTCTGTGTTTGGTGGGATCAGAATGGTGTGATGTATCATAAGCTTCCAAAACATGGTGAAACTGTGAATACTAATCGCTACAGACAACAAATGATCAATTTGAACTATGCATTGATCCAAAAAAGACCAGAATGGGCCAGAAGACATGGCAAAGTAATTTTCTTACCCGACAATGCACTGCACACAAAGCAAAACTTGTTCAGAATACCATCAAAACACTTGGCTGGGAGCTGCTACCCCACCCACCGTTTTCACCAGACTTGGCCCCTTCCGACTACCATTTGTTTTCATCAGTGGGACACGCACTGGCTGAGGAACAATTCGATTCCTACGAAGACGTTAAAATTGGTTGTCTGATTGGTTTGCTTCAAAAGACGAACATTTCTATTGGCGTGGTGTCCACAAATTGCCAGAAAGGTGGTCAAAATGTATAGAAAGCAATGGTCAGTACTTTGAATAAAATATTTTTACTTTTCAATTCGAAATTAGTGTTTCATTTTGACAAAAAAACGTTCATTTCATACCAGTACACCTGGTATCTCCTGAAATGAATCAGACTTCTTCAATTCCCGACAGTGGTGCGGCCGCAATGTAAAATTCATTAGCGTCTATTTTTTGAATATTCACTCTCACGATATTTTAATGCCATGTTTTACAGCGACCCATTCTGAGCTAACATCATCATTCCCTTTATGAGTACATAAAGTACATGAAAATTCAAGTAGCGTCAACTACATCTGATTATGAAATTACGGAATATATAGCATCTCTTATTTTTGTATACCTTGTAACACGAGGGGCCTTGAATCAGTAAAGCGACACACTTTTTCTCGGCCGATTTCAGTTGAAAAAATGCGCAATTTGTTCTGGGACAAAGTGGAAAATTCCCACTTCAGTCCCTACAGTTTCATGGAGTTTCAAGAGGTGACGGCGCTATACGTAGCATTCGAAATAGTGTCGGTAACGGAGGTGTTTTGCAAGCAGAGAGCTGTCACTGAGTTTCTTTTGCGGAGAACCAGAGCATAGCAGATATTCATAAGCGTTTACAGAATGTCTACGGAGACGTGGCAGTAAACAAAAGCACGGTAAGTCGTTAGGCGAGGCGTCTGTCATCATCCAACAACTTCGCGGAAACCTGTCCGATTTCCTATGTGCCGGCTGGCCTGACACAGTTGTGAGTCCAACAGTGTTGGATCGTGTGGACACTCTCATTCGAGGTGATCGACGGATCAAAATTAAACACCTCGCTGCTCAACTGGACGTCCCCGTTGGTAATGCTGACACACTCGTCCAGCCAGTTGGGGTACTCAAATGTGTGCGCAGGCTGGGTTCCTCGCCACCTAACAGAAGACCACAGAGAGCAATGGAGGACCACCTGTGCGGAATTGCTTGTGCGTTACGAGGCTGATGGCGACAATTTTTTGTCAAACATCGTCATGATACGTAGATTCACCACTTCGAACCGGAAACAAAGCGGCATCTTCACGTGGTGAAGTAATTGCGACGGTCTTCTGGGACTCCGAATGGGTTATTCTGTTTGATGTACATCCTCAAGGTGCAACGATCAACTCTGAAGTGTACTGTGATATCTTTAGGAAACTGAAGAATCGACTTCAACGTGTTCAGCACCACAAAAATACAAACGAACTTCTCCTTCTCCGAGACAACGCAAGGTCTCATACAAGTCTGTGCACTGCAGAGAATCTCACAAAACTTCATTGGACTGTTCTTCCTCGTCCACCGTCTGCCCGGGTCTGGATCCTTCGATTCCATTCTGTTTGGCCCAGTGGAGGACGCACAGCGTGAGAAGCATTACGTGGGTGATGAGGAGGTTAATGGTGCAGCAAGACGTTTACTTCGACCATGCGGTCATACGGTCCGTCGTAGCCGGCCGAAGTGGCCGTGCGGTTAAAGGCGCTGCAGTCTGGAACCGCAAGACCGCTACGGTCTCAGGTTCGAATCCTGCCTCGGGCATGGATGTTTGTGATGTCCTTAGGTTAGTTAGGTTTAACTAGTTCTAAGTTCTAGGGGACTAATGACCTCAGCAGTTGAGTCCCATAGTGCTCAGAGCCATTTGAACCATTTGAACGGTCCGTCGCACTGGAAGGAGATTATGTTCAAAAAGAAGCTTTTGTAGCCAAAAGAGTGGGGAAAATATGATGTACTGGAATCCTGGATAAAACCAACCTGCTTTCAGAACCTGCTTATAGAACGCCCCTCATATTCGTGTGTATGCATGTAATTGCATATGATAAGCGAAATAAACGCGAGACGAATTACTGAGCAATAATAACACAACACAAACATAACATTAGTATAATCTGACTGCTAGCAGGAGAATGGAAATAAATATTTCGCAGTGGATCAGTCTACAGTCCATCCCCACAGTCATTCAAGGGAGCAATCCTAAGAAAACGTGACTGTGGGTGTGAAATTTCTGTTGATATACTGCCGGCCTATGTGGCCGAGCGGTTCTAGGCACTTCAGTCTGGAACCGCGCGACTACTACGGTCGCAGGTTCGAATACTGCCTCGGGCATGGATATGTGTGATGTCCTTAGGTTAGTTAGGTTTAAGTAGTTCTAAGTTCTAGGGGACTGATGACCTCAGATGTTAAGTCCCGTAGTGCTCAGAGCCATTTGAACCATTTGAATCATCAGTCCCCTAGAATGTAGAACTACTGAAACCTAACTAACCTAAGGACATCAAACACATTCATGCCCGAGGCAGGATTCGAACCTGCGACCGTAGCGGTCGAGCGGTTCCAGACTGAAGCACCTAGAACCGCTCGGCCACTTCGGCCGGCGTTCAAGACTTTCTTCAGGAAGTTTTGAAGAAGACACAAGTGTGTACGAAGTGTGTCTCGTACTCCTTTACTCCCGGATAAAAACGACGACGCGTGGGCGGTTGCATCCACTTAATTGAAATGAAGAATGCGGACAGTTCTTTTCTGGAAAAAAATCATTACGGGTGACGAGACTTGCCGTTATCAACACCGAACCTACTACATAACGTCAAAGCTGCAAATGGGTCTCTGCTCTTTCACCAAGACCGCAGCGCAAGTGACACGCGTTGTATGAACGTTCTGTGCATTGCACTCAAGTGTTGGGGGGGGGGGGGGGCAGTGTACACCAATCGACGAACTGTAAACGCCATCTTTGGTAGACCACTTGCCCTCTAAAGGCAAAGATCCCGAGTTCGAGTCTCGGTCCAGCACATAGTTTTAATCTGCCAGGAAGTCTCATATCAGCGAACACTCCGCTGCAGAGTGAAAATCTCATTCTGGGACCATCTTAACTTTTCTGTCAGTTTTGTTAATCGAGTATCGAAACTTTACGGACTGATGGGGTATCGTTGGCGACTTCGACTGACTGATATCAGTGAATGTTTCGTTTCAATGCTCACCGAATTTAAGGAGTAGATTAATATTTAAAACACTCCTCCGCAAAACGAAAGGACGAGCTACATAAGCTAACATAAAATATTAACTGCCCTGTGGAAATGAATGCAAGTGCAGGAACATATTGCCAGAGGTCTTCCAGTCGTGCACAGAAAGTTGGACGTCATATGGCTTGGAGTGAGCGTCATTGTAATGCCAACAGTAACACGAGGCAGTGCAGGAACGGGAAAAGACAGTGTGCGTCAATCCGTGAGCAGTTACGGTGCACTGTGGCGTTGACCATTACAAAATGTCTCTGGAACAACGTTTGGATGACTTCAAGTGGGAAAGAATAATTGGGAAAGTGGAAGAAGGACGAAGTGTGACAAGTGTTGCCCAAGAGTTTGCTAATACTCATGGAATAGTTTTAGGCGACGGGGAGCGTTCCGAATCACAGGCGCTGATCTCCGAAGGAGAGAAGATGGTCGACCACGGTCAGCTACAGCAGCAGGTGACCGCTGCACTGTGTAACAGGCAATAAGGCACGCACGTATAACAGCGGCTCCAATTACAACCACATTTAACAGGACTGCAATGAATGCAGTCACGCTCCACAGCGGCACGGCTACTGCATGCTGGAGTTCTCTTTTGTCGACGACCAG
Organism: Schistocerca nitens; assembly: GCF_023898315.1. Lineage (NCBI taxonomy): Eukaryota > Metazoa > Arthropoda > Insecta > Orthoptera > Acrididae > Schistocerca > Schistocerca nitens. The sequence continues at coordinate 701,159,324 of NC_064617.1, read as the reverse complement.
TACGTTGTGTTCCGTTGACATCCGTTGAAAGGTGGCATCATTTGCGATGGTACCAAGAGCATAGGGACTGTACCTACGACGAGTAGAGTCCCGTGTTCTTTTCGGATAACATCAGATTCAGTCCGAGTAGTGATTCTGGACGTACCCTCATGTGGTGAGAGGTAGTAACATTGTCGAGAATGATCGTTTTGGTGCTCCAGGTGTTACAGTGAGGGGAAGCATAATGTTACATGGGCGTACTGACGTCCAAATCTTTGAACACGATACACTCACCGTTCAGCCTCACTGCGTCACTGTACTGCTCTACCACGTGCGTCGTTTCAGCAGCGCATTCGGTCCTGACATCCTTTTTACGGATGACGATACGCGACCGCATCTAAGAGCGCAGGTGGAGAAGCTCTTGGAATCAGAGGCTGTTTTTCGAATGGTCTGGCCTGCCCATTCCGATAACTTAAAACCTATTGAGCACGCGGGGAAACGTATTATAGCAAGGCCACATGCACCAACTGCCATCCAGCAGTTCTCAACCGCGCTGCTGGAGGTATGGAACGCTCTACCACAAGAACTCCTTACCAACGTTTTGGCCAGCATGGGAGCACGTTGCAGAACATGCACTGCCGTCCGTGAACATCACATACCCCGTTGAGAACCGTGTCCCGCCTTTTGTACTGTCCAGGGAGTTATCACAAATGGCGTTGTTTTAATGTAATTATTGTGTCGGAATAAAACTGTCATTTCTGTTCGTCTCAGTGCGTATTTCTTTGAGTTACCTTCTCTACTATACTGTACTGTAGCAGTTCATCCAGTGTATCGTCCAAGTTTCATCGAACTATGTTTCTTGGCAGTAACACTTTATGCGAAAGTTACTTTCGTCCTTACATTTTTCACATCAGATATATGTTGCGAGACACACTTCTGATGTCTACGCTTGTACTCCTACCTTGGCTCCAATATCTACATACCTCGTACAGCTGGTGTCATGGAAAGTCGACGGTTATGCATTATGAGAGAATGAATGAGTCGTTTGCGTAACAGCGTGTTTGTGTTGTGGTATGGACTTTCACACACTAGAGATAACACTATATTGCGCTGTTTCACAATCTCTCAGCCGTCGTCCATAATTCAAGAAGATTTATGACAGCTAGGTCCAAGGATAATACATCTCACTCGGTACCGTCCACGATGCACTCAATAAGACTGAGGTCACGTGATGTGGACAACGCAGACCACACACACACACACACACACACACACACACACACACACTCAAACGAGTCAACTAGTCTCTTTAGAATCGTTTCATAAATTTAGGACATGTATCACGTACAAATGTGCTCATAATCTCGAGCTCGCACTGTGCTTAATTCTACCAAATTGTATGACAAGACTCTGGAGAAGGGATGAACCCACCTCTTCATTTATTTAATTTGTTTAAGACCTATTTCTACTCACTTTCTTTTCCAGAATGAATGGATGATTAAACAAGACAATGAGTGCTGTTCAAATGTAACTGCGGGCAAAGTGTAGTCAGTAATGTAGAGTTTGTGTGTCTTGCCAACTTAGCTTGGTGGAAGGAGATAGCAAAGAGAAGGCAGCAGTGCTCAGTGTCAAAGATTGCTACTAGTTCAGTGTGGTACAGGATTGCTGTTGGCTATATGCTGCTTAATGGAATTTTGCCCGCAACCTGTCCGAGTGAGAGGCGGTTCGGACACGCGCTTTTCGCTTCAAAAATTTTCAAATGTGTGTGAATTCCTAAGGAACCAAACTGCTGAGGTCATCGGTCCCCATTCTTACACACTGCTTAAACTAACTTATGCTAAGAACAACACACACGCCCATGCCCGAGGGAGGACTCGAACCTCCGGCGGGAGGGGACGCAATCCGGGACATGGCGCCTTAAAGCGCGCGGCCACTTCGCGACTTCTCGCTTCATTCTTGTTCCGACAGCGTAGCTGTAAGAATACAGACGTGCTCAAGTGAGCAGCTTGGTCAGAATATGAAGGTATCAGAATGAGTTAATGTAGTTTGCAAGAGTGTTTAATCTCTTTCAGCTATATTTTGTTAGGGAAGTAGTCCGCAGTATCTTGTTGTAGTTCGTTTTTCTGAATTTCGAGTATTGAGTGTGATGTGATAGGATGCGCCTTGTTCCGTCAGGACGAACTCCACCTGTGGTGGCAGTACGAGATTCCCGCCAACCGCTTATTCATTCATTTAATTTCCAATCTTTCATGGTTCGTGTACCGAATCGTTGTATGATGTCTCAGCCTTTGTCCTGCAGTGCTGGTACAGAGCGGTCAGGTATGGTGTATAAATGCCTTCAGTAATTATCATAAGCACGTTATTCGTGTGTTTCCGCATATCATGCACTAATCTTTGTTTAAATAATAGTTTATCGCGACTTATACTCAGTGAGTGTGATTCACCCTATGTGCCCGCAATTTATTGCTGTCATTTAATACTGCTGAGCATGTTGTAGATGCTAGCTTTCGCAGAGGGGGAATTTGTTCTCCAATTCCAGATTTTAAAAGGAATTCTTGAGTCCTAGTAACGATGCTGACTCCCTCTCTCACTCTGATGGTTATTTCAATGTTTTAAAAGTTTGTTTGAAGAGGTAGATGTTTCCGCTCTCTGTGCATGTGTGTTATTGCGCCTTCATGACCACGTGACTAGCCTCACTCCCAGTAGATTTATTACCTTCCTTAGACCATTATGTCACACATATTAAGGGATCTACATCTAATTCAAGTCGCGATACGCAGTTTTTCTTCTTTTTTGTACTATGCATTTATAGAATAAATTGTGTCCACTTTCTCATTCATAAGATATTCCTTAATGCTAAATAACACCGATCCCCTGTGCAATCCAGCATGCCCAGATCAAGAAGATTAACAGATGTGTGTGCGCTGAAAAGAGTCAAGTTTCAAATTAAAGAATAATTAAGTGATCCTTGAGAGCAACCCCGTAAAATCCCTTTTCCGTTATTTGCTTGTTGACGTTGCCGCAATTATCCACTGCGCTAAACGGCTCTGTTTTTAATGATGGCCCGCACACAAGAATTAGGATGTTCATGGAATGTCCCTCAAAGGATTCGGATACCTTTCAGTGACGATGAGGTTTTGCATTATCTGGAGGCACAGGTTGTATGATGGCAAATGAATCGCAATCCGGGATTTACTGATTCATTTTTTTCTTTTGTATTTCGTAGTGTATCAGCATACCGCATGTATCTACATCTACATACACTACTGGCCATTAAAATTACTACACCACGAAGATGACGTGCTGCAGACGCGAAATTTAACCGACAGGAAGAAGATGCTGTGATATGCAAATGATTAGCTTTTCAGAGTATTCACACAAGGCTAGCGCCGGTGGCGACACCTACAACGTGCTGACATGAGGAAAGTTTCCAACAGATTTCTCATACACAAACTGCAGCTGACCGGCGATGCCTGGTGAAACGTTGTTGTGATGCCTCGTGTAAGGAGGAGAAATGCGTACCATCACGTTTCCGACTTTGATAAAGGTCGCATTGTAGCCTATCGCGATTGCAGTTCATCGTATCGCGACATTGCTGCCCGCGTTCGTCGAGATCCAATGACTGTTAGCAGAATATGGAATCGGTGGGTTAAGAACGGTAATATGGAACGCCGTGCTGGATCCCAACTGCCTCGTATCACTAGTACTGGAGATGACAGGCATCTTATCCGCATGGCTGTAGGGGATCGTGCAGCCACGTCTCGATCCCTGAGTCAAAAGATGGAGACGTTTGCAAGACAACAACCATCTGCACGAACAGTTCGACGACGTTTGCAGCAGCATGGACTATCAGCTCGGAGACCATGGCTGCGGTTACCCTTGACGCTGCATCACAGACAGGAGCGCCTGCGATGGTGTACTCAACGACGAACCTGGGTGCACGAATGGCAAAACGTCATTTTTTCGGATGAATCCTGGTTCTGTTTACAGCATCATGATGGTCACACCCGTGTTTAGCAACATCGCGGTGAACGCACATTGGAAGCGTGTATTCGTCATCGCCATACTGGTGTATCACCCGGCGTGATGGTATGGGGTGCCATTGGTCACACGTCTCGGTCACCTCTTGTTCGCATTGACGGCACTTTGAACAGTGGACGTTACATTTCAGATGTGTTACGACCCGTGGCTCTACCCTTCATTCGAACTCTGCGAAACCCTACATTTCAGCAGGATAATGCATGACCGCATGTTGCAGTTCCTGTATGGGCCTTTCTGGATACAGAAAATGTTCGACTGCTGCCCTGGCCAGCATATTCTCCAGATCTCTCACCAATTGAAAACGTCTCATCAATGGTGGCCTAGCAAGTGGCTCGTCACAATACGCCAGTCACTACTATTGATGAACTGTGGTATCGTGTTGAAGCTGCATGGGCAGCTGTACCTGTAAACGCCATCCAAGCTCTGTTTGACTCAATGCCCAGGCGTATCAAGGCCGTTATTACGGCCAGGGGTGGTTGTAGTATAATATATTTGTCCAATGAATACCCGTTTATCATCTGCATTTCTTCTTGGTGTAGCAATTTTAATGGCCAGTAGTGTACATACTCTGCAAGCCACCATACGGTACGTGGTGGACAGTACCGTGTACCACTGGTAGTTATTTCCTGCCCGTTTCACTCGCATAAATACAGGATGAACATTAGTAAAACCGACGGACTGCAGGGACGGATTCCTGACGGGAAATGGAAGATAAAAGGTCCTCTGAATAAGTGTTCGAAAATGCATCGTCGCCACGGTAGATGGTGCTGACGAATGACGGTTCCTCTGATCACGTGCCGTGTGTTCCTTGTGTTGCAGGCTGTGTGACTGACGCAGCGTACTATATTTATAGCAGCAGAATGGTCCGGTAATCTTGTCGGGAACAAGCCGAGATGGAAACGGTCAAGAGGCAGCAAGACTATATCAAAACAAGTGCACTCACAGACATCAACTGTATCTCACAACATTTCAAGTCCTTTTTGCGCAGTAATAGGTCCTTTCAGACAGGCGAACGTGCAGCAGGCGGCGGACTGTTCATACATCTACACCTACATGGATACTCTGCAAATCACATTTAAGTGCCTGGCAGAGGGTTCATCGCACCACCTTCACAATTCTCTATTATTCCAATCTCGTATAACGCGCGGAAAGAATGAACACCTATATATTTCCGTACCAGCACTGATTTCCCTTATTTTATCTTGGTGATCGTTCCTTCCTATGTAGATCGGTTTCAATAAAATATTTTTGCATTCGGAGGAGAAAGTTGGTGATTGAAATTTCGTGAGAAGATTCCGTCGAAACGAAATACGCCTTTCTTTTAATGATGTCCATCCCAAATCCTGTATCATTTCTGTGACACTCTCTCCCATATTTCGCGATAATACAAAACGTGCTTCCCTTCTTTGAACTTTTTCGATGTACTCCGTCAGTCCTATCTGGTAAGGATACCATACCGCGCAGCAGTATTCTAAAAGAGAATGGACAAGCGTAGTGTAGGCAGTCTCCTAAGCAGGTCTGTTACATTTTCTAAGTGTCCTGCCAAAAGACGCGGTCTTTGGTTAGCCTTCCCCACAACATTTTCTATGTGTTCCTTACAATTTAAGTTGTTCGTAATTGTAATACCTAGGTATTTAGTTGAATTTACGGCTTTTAGATTAGACGGATTTATCGTGTAACCGAAGTTTAACAAGTTCCTTTTTGCTCTCATGTGGATGACCTCGCACTTTTCGTTATTTAAGGTCAACTGCCACACTTTTCTTACCATTCCGATATTTTTTCTAAATCGTTTTGCAGTTTGTTTTGATCTTCTGATGACTTTATTAGTCGATAAATGACAGCGTCATCTGCAAACAAGCTAAGGCGGCTGCTCACATTGTCTCCCAAATCGTTTATATAGATAAGGAACAGCAAACTGCCTATAAGACTACCTTGGGGAACGCCAGAAATCACTTCTGTTTTACTCGACGACTTTCCGTCAATTACTACGAACTGTGACCTCTCTGACAGGAAATCACAAATCCAATCACATAACTGATACGATTTGGACGACTGGGTTCTACAGGATATTGAGGAGAACCCTAGTACAAGCCCCAGCCAAGTGCCTCGCCAACATGGTGTAAACGAAAGTACGATTATATTAATCCTGCGTTACATGCGCTATTATCCCTATCACCTGCAATCCCACGGAGGCCACTCTGAACATCTGTTGCGACGTAGGTGCGATGCATTTCTGTACCGTATTCCAAGACGACTTCGTGTCGCTGCACTCACACCGTCCATCTCCGGACACAGGTTCATAGGACCTTTTTTCCTCCATTTCCAGTCTGAAATCCGTTCCTGCAGTTTGTCGGTTTTGCTAATGTTTACCCTGTATAGCGACGGGAAAACTACTATCTACATGCCTCCGTATGAGCCCTAATTTGTCCTATCTTATCTTCATGACCCATACGCGAAGTTTATGTTGGCGGCGGTAGAATCGTTCTGCAGTCAGTTTCAAATGCCGGTTCTCTAATTTTTCTCAGAAGTGTTCCTGGAAAACAATGTTACCTCCCCTCCGGGATTCCCATTTGAGCTCCCGAAGCCTCTCCGTAACACTTGCATATTGTTGGAGCCTAACAGTAAGAAATCTAGCAGCCTACCTCTGAAATGCTTCGATATCTTCCTATAACCCGACCTGGAACGTATTCCAAACACTGGAGCAGTACTCAAGAATAGGTCGCACTAGTGTCCTTTATGCGGTCTCCTGTACAGATGCACCAAACTTTCCCAGAATTCTCGCAGTAAACCGAAGTCGACCATTCGCCTTCCCTACTCCAATCCTCACACGCTCGTTCCATTTCAAATCGCTTTGCACCCTTACGTCCAGGTATTTAAACGCCGTGACTGTGTCAAGCACGACGCTACTAATGCTCTATCTGAACACTGTGGGTTTGATTTCTCTACTCATCCGCACTATCTTACATTTTTCTACATTTGGAGAAAGCCGCCATTCATCACATAAACTAGAATTTTTGTGTAAATCATCTTATATGCTCCTACAGTCACTCAACTTCGACAGTTACCATACACCAGAGCATCGTGAGAAAACAACCGCAGATTACTGCCCATCCTGTACACCAGATTACTTATGTATCTAGAAAATAATATCGGTCCCAGAACCCTTCCCTGGGTGAATCCTGACGGTACTCTTACCTCTGATGAACACCGGCAGTCGAAGACAACTACTAGGTTCTACTTCTTAAGAAGTTTTCGAGCCACTCGCATATCTGGAAACCTACTCCATATGTTCGTACCTTCGTTAATTGTTTCCAGTGGGGCACCGTGTTAAAAGCTTTTCGGAAATCTAGGAACGCGGAATCTGCTTTTTGCCCTTCATCCATATTTCACAGGATGCCGTGTGAGAAAAGGGTAAGCTGAGTTTCGCACGACCGATGCTCTCTAACGAAGTTTCAGTACAACTGGCCTTTTCCCTACTTCATTCATTGTTTCCCAATTCACGCTAATCTCTCTACAGTGAACTGAAGAGATACATATGTTGTATGATGACTTCTATATTCCGTAGCGAGGAACTGGTTCTCAATAGTAGTTGTGGCTGTCCAGTACTAAAATTTCGAGTGATTATCTGCAATGCGCCCTTTAGGGGAAGGTGGGGAAAGTGGCCACTGTAAGGGAAGTTGAGTGTTCTACAAAGCGGGGCTTCTGATAGGAGCTTACCGTTTACTCATTTTGAATCTGCACTTCGTAAGGTATCACATCAAATATTTTTAAGTGAAAAAAAATATTTATAGGAACTATGTACATTTTTCTGAAGATTTATGTGGGGACCACTTTTCCGTGCCTAAGAGGTAATATGACCAGTGTCTTTGCAATAGGATCCCGTGTTTGTTGTTCTGATTTTCGAACATATTTTCTAGACATCTTGATGACCTAGAATGAAACAATACTAAGCGTCTGCGGCTGAACGCTTACAAGTGGAGTTCTGTATTATGGCATAACGAATGGGTGTTGAATAACATACATTAATTCAAAACCAGCGCAAAGTTGTAGAATGGCGAATGATAGTTTTACATGTAAAAAGGTTCAGAAGTCAATATAATCTGTAGTGTTCTACCTGTTATATGGAAGTATTATGGAGGTAAACATCTTGGCCACTTTTCCTGATCGAACCCCCTGTCAGCGTTACTGGTTTACAGAAACAACGGGGTATTACTTTTGTAGGCCAAAAGATCCTCTTTAAACAGTGATATTGTAAAAAAAGTATTACTCCACGTACTGTGTAAGTAAGGTAACAAGAACAATATAAACGACTTATCTTACGTTAGATGACTGATAATCAGATAAGTTTTAAAAAATAACACAAGATTCCTCTGTTAAATTCACTGACAAGAATGATTGTGTAGGTTAGAACCAGTGTGATCACTTCTCAGCAGGCAGCAGCACTGCAGAGGGCAAAAAAGATGCGATGGCCACTAATCCGCCCTCTGTGGCTCAGATGGATAGAGCGCCTGCCATGTAAGCAGGAGATCCCGGGTTCGAGTCCCGGTCGGAGGACACATTTTCAACTGTCCCCGTTGATGTATATCAACGCCCGTCAGCAGCTAATGGTATTGATTTAATGTAATTTCATTTGCCATAATAGGTCATATTTCGGTCAACGTTTGCCAAAAATGCATATATCTGACGAATTTCTTAGGACACAAAAATAAAAACATGAAAACGTTGTTCACATGACAAAATTTCAGGCAATATTGTTACAAATAAACACAACAATCACCACAAAGCTTATTTATCAGGACTATAGCAGACAAGCCGTGTAACACACTAGTCGGTTCGCTAACGTAACACGTTGTTACGCGGGGCCGACAAAACGCTCTCGAAGCCAACAAAGGCGGCTTCCGATGAAATAAACATTGCACACGTGGTCACACTATTCAATTTGAATGCAGAATCAGTTATATGTTGTCTTCCTTGTTTTTCGGCGACTTCTTTCCGTACTCGTAGTTATAGAAGTTATATAGGTTAAACAACGTGTTTTGCAGCCGTAATGAAAGTCATTCATTATAGTCGTAAAAGATGGCGTTTGACCTATATAACTTACAAAGTAAGTGCTCCAGCAGCACGAACTTGCTAGTTTTTTTCGTGATTTTGTAGAGAAGTTCTTCAGCACCTGCAGGAAAATATTATTTTGTAAACTGTGTAAAATTAATGTTAGTGCAGAAAAGCGCTTTAATGTGCAACAACACTGTAATATCGCCAAACATAGGACCTAAATGAAGAGAAGTGCTGAAAATGACAGCAAACATACCGTGTTATTTGCGCAAACAGGTCAATCTTTAAGAGCGAAATCATTCTTCATGGGCTTGTATGATGTGATGGTGTCTTTCAAAGCCCCATTGGAGATGCTGAAGAATCCAAGCTCCCTACAGTTTTTGGAAACGTGTACAACACATCTAGCTCCAGATGAATCTACACTGAGAAAGAACTATTCATCCGTGTGCTACGATGTGGTGCTACAAAATATGAATTAGTACTGCTGACCAAAAGATGTGGGAGCCTATAGATGAAACCACCGATGTGGCTGTGCGTTATGTTGCAAATGTTGTTGCTGGTGTTTTATGAGGCCGGATGATGAGACCAGAGATAAGATTTTGCTGCCACTAACAGATGCTGCTACATACATGGCTAAAGCGGCCAAGGGGCTTCAGACTTCTTTCCCCAGTAAGGTGTACCTCACTTGTCTTGTACACGCGTTACTCAGAGTCGCAGAAGAGATGCATTCAAATTACCCTTATGCTGATTAATTAATTTCCTGTGGCAAGAAAATGCATGTGAGAGCTTCGCTACGGTCGCAGGAATAGAAGGAACAAGCACCTTCAATGACCTTCCACCCTCAACCTGTTCTTACACGATGTGATTTTTGGCTTATGCTGCTGTATTACTGCACCATCTACAGTAGAATAAAGACAATGTTTCGTGAGCTACATAACGATGAATCAAGTGCTATCAAAAGTGGAGGAGGTACTCAACTGTGTGACGCCCTGGGTATTGTGCATCATGTGTAGAGTGACGTGGGTCGAATTCGTGGTCATGTGGCTGACTAAATGAACAACAAATTGCGACGTCCACTCCAACGAAATCCTGGATAGCCTATTCTACAATGTGCAAAATTAGTCGTAATCTTTCTGGCACTGCCACAAAATTTGAAGACAGTCAACTAAAGCGGGCCTGCAGTGACCTATCCACCTTCAGATATGTTCCTGTTACGTCCTGTGATGTGGAAGTGAGCTTTTCCAGGTACAAAACCATCCTAAGCGACAACCGTAGACCTCTGAAATGGAAAACCAAAAAATCCACCTTGCAATCGAATACAATTCTGTGGAAACTGAAAATTGACAGGATGTGTTAACCAATTTAGAATACTTTAAACGGATGATGTGCTGTGGTAAAAACATTGTTTTGTTATTTGGATAGGTGTTATTTTTTTTCACTGAACTTAATTTTTCTCAGGTACATGCAGACATGTGAGAAATAGGTGCCAGCTAGTTCCAAAGACTTCGAAAAGTAAGTACCATATGCACAATTTGTTCAGAAGTTAATTTTGTATTACATAGTGTATAAAAAAATAACAAGAACGTTTTTAAGAAACTTAGGTAAAGCCATATTTTATTTAAGATCATATTTGTATAAGCTTCACACCATCAATGTTTACATATTTCGCTGTTTTTGTAGGTCATTAAAATCCGGACCTTGTTTATAACTCTCCTCATTGACATTTCCTGCCTTTCCCGAGAGAGGCGGCGTATCGGATGGGGCTCTGGACTCTCACCCAGATGTGCTGGGGCTCACATCCTCGTCCACCCTTCCAGGTCTAGTTCTGCCGAGGATTCCCTGAATAGCCAAAGCAAATGTTGGAATGGTTCTCTGAAAAGAACACGGCCGGTTTCCTTCCGCATCCAGACCTTGTGTTATTTCGCTAATGCCTCCACTTAGCTTTATTAGGTGCTCCATCTTACATTTTTTTGTATTTAATTGCTTGTTTAATACTTATCTTGAAAAGAAACTGTGAAGTAAGCATTCGTAACAGTAGTTCTGTTGAACCATTTTACACCTTTTTCCAGCACTGGCACTTTTTCCAAAACACCTTACGGTGCTATTTCTTCCTTCACTTTGTCAAACTGCTCTTCACGTCATCAGAATTTTGATTTATTCATGCCAGTCTTTCTGGATGCTTAACGTTGTTCTCCTCAGTGAAGCCGATAACATGGTTTTACCTTACTATGGTTTGACTAAAGATTTCATCAGTTTTGAAAACGTATCTGTGTTTCTTTCTGCGATAAGCTCTGACAAAACGTGCAGGGCTAAGACTGAGATCCCAGGCTGTATGGACGAAGCTTTGTACTACATCATAGCGTCGTACCCAGGCAAAAAAGGAATGTTTATATACCTGTACCACAGTGTGAAATCATAAAATACAGTTATTAATACGTTGTCTTCACATTTCAACGTTGTCTTATCCATCTAGGACCTGAATGAGAACTTCAACACTATCCCCGACATTAATTCCTCAGGAAGTTCAGTTCGACTCACACTCCACTGCATACTCAAAGACTCGTTGTGGTAACTGTTGCAGTTATCGTTTGGACGTATATGCATTCCATGTCGTTTAAAAAGCGTAGCGAAGCAAGTAAAATTTGTTATAATTTCTTAAATTTCGGATTGGAATTAAGATAGTCTAGGTAGAAAGTTTTAATACAAAATAGTCTAGGTAGAAAGTTTTAATACCAAATATAGGCTATCTTAATTGATTTCGGCAAGCAGTATGAGAGGTATGTAGAGGATTTAATAAAGAAGTGTACACCATGATATATAACTTCAGGAAACGGTTATAAAAATTAAAATATGGAGTGTAGAATTCATATTTCGCAAAAGCTAGCTCCAATAGTTTTTAAAGAAACTACAAAGTTTTAAATTCAGAATCAAGAGAAAAAATGCACAAGATGTATCCCTGAATAACTAATAAACGAATTACAAGATATACGTTTTTAATCAATTTTTAAAGGAAGTATGTATTCTGTACCCATTTTCACCTTTCTTTACAAAAAATACTTAAAAAATATGAACATTAGAAAACAGACTGTATATTGTAAGTAGGTAGTTTATATGTCGACCATATGATACAGATTTTAATGGATACTTAGTTTTGGAACAATATCGTTACAAAAAGCAAATGATAAAGTAAAAATATTGATGAGAATGATACCTTACATTGCTTCGTTTGCTGGAAGCGTGTAGATAAACCACACTAGTCATATCATAGCGCATACCAAGCTGTTAACAGACTATGACAGAGAACAAACATGCCTAGAAATTATTTTATAACGAGGCGGGAATTAAAAGATTATCACGTCGCATGATGCGGTTCAACGGTATCTGGAGCAAATTGTTGACATAAATTCTCCAGAAAACATGATAAGCGAAGTTTCGAATGAAGAATGTCGGTTGCTGCACGAATGTATGTGATTGCGGTGCTTGGTAAGAGTAAGTGCCAAAAAAGCTTTCGGTGAATCATAAAAAGCTTTATTGTTAGAGAATTAGATCCATGGAAACGTGAAAAAATCGGGAGAAACGGGTAAGTAGTAAATTATGTATCTGAGGAAAGACTGAAAGGTTCGCATATGAGCCAACTGAAGGAATTTAGGGCAAAGGAAATGCAGTGAACGTGAGGTAGAATCAAAACTTGCAGAACAGACTGAGCGGCGAATGAACCGAAACTTAGCACATTTATTGAGGACGCAACACAAAGTCAGTCACTGTGAAATTTGGAGATAGCGAGTTTTGCATATGGCTTCTGAAGTGCTAACGAAAACACCACAGATTTAAACCATAGACGTTATGAAGAAATATATACCTAGCTTTTAATAGTTATGAAGTAAAAATGGTTAAGTTCTTATTGGACAATAAATAACTATATTTTTAATCAGCCTAAATGGTAAGTTCTTATTGGACAATAAATGACTATATTTTTAATCAGCCTAAATACAGGATGTTAGGAGTATAGCTACAGATATTGCGATCACTGGTACCTTAATATGTACCGACTTCAGTGTATAAGTCGTTTTTTTTTCTCTGTGTCTAAAAGACTTCCTGCGGACACATCAGCTAATTTATTACCTGATATTTTCTGCACGGTCGTAACTGCACCACGAAGTGAACCATGCTTGTCAGTACAGACTACAGTAGCCTCCATGCATCCTCGCTTCAATATCTGATCTGCTATCCAGGGGAAAATAAACGTCTTGCTAATTGCACTTGTACTAATCAATCTAAAAATATACTAAGCGTAATAACGCTTAGTAATAATTATTGGTCTACAAATGAAGTAAACACTGATACGTTTTTTAATACATTGTCCTCAGATATCACTAGAAATATCTGCACTTATGTATCTAACACCCTGTATAGTTCATAGATGTGCCTTTCAAGCATACAATGTTTATTCTTAGAAATGATTAGCAATCCACAAATAAGAAATTTCAGTAGAAAGCTAGAGGACTTAATGGACTCTGTTTATCACAGTCAGTATTTTATTTTCACAATGAAGTGTTCTGCAGAAAGCGATTGAATGTTTACATCAAGACGAATATACAGAATAAGAGACAAATGTTTGGAAATTTTGACGTACTCTGTGTTGTGTAATCACGTTTGAGTTCATTCTTTTCTGTTGCACTAGACAGTAAAAGTGTAAAAATGAGGTTATGCGAGAGTTGCGTGCCTAGTGTGTGCCTGCTGTTTCGTGTTAAGCAGTATATACTTTGTCAGGAGAAGTTCATGACATGAAGGTTGAATGAGACGAGAACTCGTACTGGTTGCAGTAAATCATGTCAGTGAGTGGGGACTCGGTCACGCAGTCAGCCGCGGCGCGTCCCCCGCAGCTGGTGCTGTGCGGTCCCCCTGCCCTCTGCCGTCCACTGGCCGGCCCGCCCTCGCTCTGACTAGTCGCTGTCCTCGAAACGGTGGTACGAGAAGGCGGCCGCGCCGCGGCTCTTGTAGTCCGCGTGCTCTGCTGCCTGCTGAAGGCAGGGGGTCTCCTGCGGACAGACCAAATGAGACGAAAATCAAAAGCTGAAGCTGCCAAGTAAATGGTGTCATTGCAGATCCAACCAGTTTCGGAGGGGTTCAAATGGTTCAAATGGCTCTGAGCACTATGGGACTCAACTGCTCAGGTCATTAGTCCCCTAGAACTTAGAACTAGTTAAACCTAACTAACCTAAGGACATCACAAACATCCATGCCCGAGGCAGGATTCGAACCTGCGACCGTAGCGGTCTTGCGGTTCCAGACTGCAGCGCCTTTAACCGCACGGCCACTTCGGCCGGCAAACGCAATTTCGGAGGGGTAGCAACTGTTCTGTGTACACACAGAGTGAACAAATTGACCAGGCACGAGTAGGACTCGCACGTTGGAGGGTTCTGTACAAATTTAATTACGTATACTGGCAGTTCATCCATTACGGGAATCTAGGAGTTCGACGATTTTTTCCTCTTATCGAGATCATCGACACCGATAATGGCAAGATATCGCCCCCGGCAACCCAAGACATCCGAGAATATTTTAACTTCAAGTTCGAAGTTAGATAACGAATGACAAAAGAAAATTGTTTCCTGTGATATAATTAAAAATTAAGAATTTTCAGATTGTTCCATTACCTATACGGTGAAACCTTTCTTCTTGTCAAATTTCCGCATTTCCTTTGGTTTTAGAGAGAAACGTTCCTTCTTGCCAAATTTCATGCTTCTAGGTACCCTATAGTTTTGACGACTGAGTTTGCGAGTACAAAATATGTGACATATACGGCCATATCTTTTGACTCCATTCACTTACAAGCTTCAATTTTTTACTCCAACAATGGATTGTAGGCCTTAATGTGTGACATAAATTTAAAATTGATACGTCTACCCGTCACTCAAAGAGTTTTCAACGGTCGGATAGACAAACAGACAGACGGGCGGAAAACAAAGTGATCCTTTAAGGATTCCGTTTTTACTCATTGAGTTACGGTACTGAAAAAAATGGAAAAGACATGGCAGGAATACATAGAATGCCGGTCAATTGCTGAATGACTGTCCTGCGGCGTGTTACAAGAACATCTGACACAGCTACAAGTCAGCAGAAGCTTATGATAGATCTTTCTAAACTCTATGGAAGATGTGGGAACGAGCAGATATTTCTGCAGTGTCAGAAGTCTTTGTAACACATGGCTTAACGTAGACCAGTAAAAGAGATATCATTGAAATATCTAAGAAGACACGAGCGGATAAACACACTGACAGAGAGGAAACTGTTACACCATGAAGCACCTATCCGACATTAATCAAATCTTTTTGACATGTTCACCACATAACGGGCATTAAATTCTGACGCTGTAATGTATGTCAGACGGGCACCAGTATACTCTTAAATTTTTTCTCGGCGAGTTTCTGTAGAAAAAGTGTGCAATTCGTTGTGAAACATGGTGGAATATTTCCCTTTCGGCGTCTATAGTTTCATGAAGTTCCGATAGGGCCGGCGCTATACGTGCCCTTTCAAAATGGCGGCTGTAACGATGGTGCGTTCCAAGCAGAGAGCTGTCATTTTCTTTCTGTGCAAACCCATATATTGAAAGGCGCTTACAGAACGTCTACGCAGACCTAGCAATCAAGAAAAGCACGGTGACTCGTTGGACGAGACGACTGTCATCATCGCAACAAGGTCGCACTAACATGTCCGATTTCCCGCATGGCGGCCAGCTGCAGACAGCTGTGGCTCCTGCAGTGTTGGACTTCAGAGTGTTCGTCGCCACAAAATTGCAATCGAACTTCTCCTTCTCCATCACAACGCAAAATCTCACAGAAGTCTGTGCACCAGAGAGGAGTTCACAAAGGTTCATTGAACTGTTCTTCCTCACCCACTCCACAGCCCGTATCTCACATCTTACAGCTTGCACCTGTCTGTCGCAGTGAAGGATGTACACCGCTGCAAGCAGTACGTGGATGCCGGGGAGGTTACTGATGCAGCATGGCGTTGGCTCCTACGTAGACCATTGGAGTCTCCCAGGAAGGTGGTGTAAGGCCGTCGAATTGAATGGGGTTATGTTGAAAAATAGGGGTTTGTGGCCAGAAGAATGGGGAATAATATAGTGTACTGGAATCTTGAATTAAGCCAACCTGATTTCAGAATAAAATGTGTTGCATTACTTATTGATCGCCTATTGTTCAAATGGCTCTGAGCACTATGGGAGTCAACTGCTGTGGTCATAAGTCCCCCAGAACTTAGAACTACTTAAACCTAACTAACCTAAGGACATCACACACATCCATGCCCGAGGCAGGATTCGAACCTGCGACCGTAGCGGTCGTGCGGTTCCAGACTGTAGCGCCTTTAACCGCTTGGCCACTCCGGCCAGCGATCGCCTATTGTATATTGCATTTGTCAGTACCTGTACCCTACTTTCCAAACTTCATTGAAGCACTTCTGCAAATGAATGGTTCCAGATTCCAGACCGGTTCGGATACCGTTTTTTATCTGCCTGAATGTTTCAAAACAGCTCACATTCCGCTACAGAATAAATTCTGGAGTGGCCTACGTTTGACGCTAGTTGTCTTATTGCATTCCTTACGCATCCTCAACAGTCCGGTCCATCTAGCACCGTCAACTGCCCTCCTACTGTACTTGTCTGCTACATACACAAGACCTTGCTGGACTACATGTGTTTGTTATACACAGTACTATTCTGACGGCTTACATATCTTTCATTCTCTATCGCTTGAGCCTTGTCCCGTAGTGTCAGCCATTGTTAATCGGATTTGGCATGTTAATGGTTAAGGGGTGGCCGGATGCCCTTCCTGCCGCCACCCCGTACCCCCCCCCCCCTCCCCCCCCCCCGGGACGGAATTAGTGTACCACAACTGTCTGCGTCGAGTGTGATCGATGGAACAGTGCGAAAGTGTTCTGATGTCTGCGAGCCGTGTAACTGAGGCGGAACGTGGGGACCAGCCTGGTATTAGTGTGCGGACATTTGCCACGCCGGACATTTGCCACGGCGGACATTCGCCACGATTTTACCTGCTCCCAAGGGTTGGGTCCCTTGTCTCCCCCTCCTCCTCCTGCTTCTCCTCCTCCTCCTCCTCACTCGCCGCCCGACCCGCAGTAAAGGTACTTACTGAGCCTTTCCGCTGGTTTTCTTAACATAGGACCAGAATCTCTATGGATTTTTCGCCACATTTCTAGAGAGAGTTTCGTTGTGGAAACTATTAAATGCATCTCGCATTGAAATCCGCACCAAATTTCGAGCCACAGTAAAAATTCGCCAATCTTGGAGATTTTGCGCTCGTCTAAATTATACGTGCCTTTTTCGGTGCTCCTGCAGCAGTTTCTGTCGTGTTTTGTGTACCATGGGGGATCAGTTCCGTCTGATATTAATTTATTTGGTATGATTCTCTCGAGTGCTGTTGATACTATTTCTTTGAACTTAAGCCACATATGGTCTTCACTTACATAGTTGTGGAAGGATTGGAGACTGTCTCTTAGAAAGACGTCAACCGAATTTTTAGTTGCTTTTATATATATATATATATATATATATATATATATATATATATATATATTTCGCGTTTAGTTTTGGTGAATTTCTTTGTTACGGAATTGAGCCTCGCTACGGCTGTGTGTTCACTAATTCCTGTACCCGTCGTGATGCTCAGGATTATTTGTAGCTAAGAGGTCAAGTGTGTTTTCGTAACCATTTACAATTTGAATGGCCTCATGAACTAATTGCTCAAAATAATTTTATAAAAAGTATTTAGAACAATTATGGAAGTTGTTTTCTATCTACAGTAGGGTCTGAAAATTTATTTTTGTCAACATACGGAAGGTAGACTGAAGTCACTGCCAACTATAATTGTATGAGTAGGATACCTATTTGCGCTGAGACTCGAGTTTTCTTTGAAATGTTCAGCATCTGTTTCATCTGAGACCGGGGGTCGGTGAAAGGAGCAAGTTATTAATTTATTCCGGTTGTCGAATATAACCTCTGTCCATACTAAGTCACAGGAACTACATGCTTCAATGTCGCTTGTGAGCTGGAACACACATTACATTATTTTTCCTAAAGTTGTGCTTCTTGTTTCTGTTGTAGTGGAGATCATCACAATTACGGCTTTTCCCTCCAAAACCTAGGATGCTTTCTCTGTGACCCTGTTAATACCAGAGCTAAACAATGTAGAACAACAACGTAAGTTACAAGCATAGCATTCTGTATTACTTCATTTCCTTATTTCTAACATTTTAAAATTGTATGTCGAATTTGGATGACATGTCAATCATAGATGTTCTTATCTCTGTTTATGAACGTACTTTCAATCATATTTTGAACATTGTCCCGCTACTCTTTATTAACTAACATTTCGCCGGAAGTGATATCGGATTTTAGAGAGTAAATTAATATGGAGTATGTCGTTCTTCTTTTCAAACATTCACGTACCTCTTCTTTCCTTATTCTCTTTTGGGCATGCAGTTGTAGTAATTAAAGTAGGCACAAATGCAGCGATCAAAAAGAAATGATTAGCGTACATTCGCATTCTCTTTACAGCATTCCTTTCTTGTTGCTCCCATGGCGATGGACTGTTTCTATCGCAATCAGTAAGCGTGAAAGGAAGCTACCGTACAGACAGAGGGATCTATATTTATACTTGGCAGAACTAATTACATACAGACATAATCGTCGGTATTGCTTTCGTTTCCCAAAAGATATAAATATTTCGATTTCGGAAAAGAAGCTCTGTATTTCGCCAAAATGTCGAAGAAGAAGGTCCCTTACGTAGTGGTTGTATCGAGTAAGATGTGGAGACGGCGGTTTGAAAGCGGACAGAAGTAGTACGAGGAAGGGCGTCCCTTATCTGAGGGATCGCTACCTGGCGAAGGGGCAAGTGTGGCAATGTCCGGCATTCCCGGTATTCACCTAGCGGGATGTGGAAAACCGCCTAAAAACCACATCCAGGCTGGCCGGCACATCGGACCTCGTCGGTAATCCGCCGAGCGGATTCGATCCGGGGCCGGCACACCTACCTGAGTCCAGGAAGCAGCGCGTTAGCGCTCTCGGCTACCCTGGCGGGTCAGCTTACATATCTTTCATATCAGTTGTTTCATGGTTTCCCGAGTTACTGGTATTTTTATAATATTTCTCACGGACAGCAGAGAGAGAGAGAGAGAGAGAGAGAGAGAGAGAGAGAGAGAGCTTACCTCCGCCGGCTCGTCGTCTGCCCAGGTGAGGATGATGGGCAGCAGCGGGCAGTAGAGCAGGTTGAGGGCGCCCACGGCGCGCATCACCCACGGGAAGCCCACTGCCGGCACCAGCTGGCCGCCCGCCAGCGGACCTGCGGCAGCCCACCACGGCTTCTTACGGCTTTCATTCATGGCTTTGTTTATTTACTCATTTAGAATAGCCACATAAACACACGTCAACACAAGTTTTGCATTACCCTCTTATTTCTAAATTTATCTCACAGAAAACAAAAGTTGGATCTGAGGCATGTGTATACAAGATGTTCAAAAAAATGGTCGAATACTTCGAGAGGTGGTTGTACTTGCCGAAACAAGAAAAATAAGTCCGATAAACATCGGTCCAGAAAATGCCGGCCGGTGTGGCCGAGCGGTTCTAGGCGCTGCAGTCTGGAACTGCGCGGCCACTACGGTCGCAGGTTCGAATCCTGCCTCGGGCATGGATATGTGTGATGTTCTTAGGTTAGTTAGGTTTACGTAGTTCGAAATTCTAAGGGACTGATGACCTCAGAAGTTAAGTCGCATAGTGCTCAGAGCCATTTGAACCATTTTTTTGGGTCCGGAAACACATACTTTCCGGGATAAACGCGTGTTTATAGCATAGAGTATAAATATCTCTGGAGTGAGCATTCGGATGCGCAGAACGAGAAATTTGTCCGCAACATCTCCTGCTGCTCAAGTCACGTGGTACTGGGATGACGCAAGTTAGTCTGTATAGCGCTTCGCGTATTTTGAGTGTTATTTCTTCGTTAGAACAGATAGATCACCTTCAGAAGTATCCTGATACTTAGTATATTCGTTTTATACACATCTTAACAATTTTATAACTGGACCTAAATAGTTTTAAAGCTGAAAAGAGCAAGCGTATTGCGCTTTTTCGCCACAGCATCATAGCTCAGTTTAACTTCGCTTACCTTTTCTCGGGTGCGGGAAAAGGAGTGGTAATGTGGGAAATCAAAAATTGTTGGCACAGCATCCGACTTAAACTACGCATTTCCAAACCTCTCCCTATCAAAGCATTCTTCAGCGAATTGCTTAGAGCACACTTTTAAATATTTTGTAGGGACGATATTCTTTCTTCTTATTTTGTGGAGCCATATTTTGACTCTCTGTTCATCTCTCGGGAAACTAGAATACAAAAATTATATAATGTAGGAAACTGTCACATGCAGAAGTACTTATACACAAGGGTTTGAGGACTTGAATAAACTGGACGAAATTAAACACACTATATTATATAAATTTTATCTGCAGATGAACATAGCACGAATGCGTAAGCACTGACTGGCACCTTAAACGCACTTGCAAATTTATCACATGGTCAAAAAAAAATCGTAGAAATTTGCTCTACAATACAAGACATTATAATATCACGTCTCGGTATATTAAACACATAAAGCGCCTCCCATCAATATGATATCCACTATTAGAGATTTGTTGTACGTACCTATGACAACTAACTGGTTCTCCTTTCACGCACTTCTCTTTGCATCCGTAGCAACAACAATACTGCACCATGGCCGTTATTACTACTAAAACGTGTAGAAATGTATGTAAAAAGATATGAATAAATGTAATATTAAAGTTTCGTTGTTACCAAAACATGCAGACAAGCAGCGACGTCCCAATACCCCGTGACTAGCCCGGTTTGATGTTGAGAACATGCGCAGTAGGCTATGTGCACTCTGTGGCTTACAGGGAGGACTGCGCAACGCCTGGTTGCGGATATTAGCACAGTCGTTGGATTGGCGCCCCGCCAAATATGTCGGCAGGCTATTATGATGTCTTGCTCACAGTTCTCTACCTACCATTAGGCGGTCTGCAGTCAGTTGTGTGGTTCGAATCGTGTTGTAGGCTACGTTAGTTTTCGTCGTGTTTGTGTGCCTTATTGTACAGTAGGTGTCAACCCTGGGTACGTGTCATGGTGTTTTACCTATTTCCAAACGCGGGTTCACTTATATGTTTACTGTCATTGCGCTGTGCGTACGTACAAATTCTGTGGTACATTTACACTTTCTCCCTTCCACCACTTGTTGGTAATGGAAGCCCACTGCTTGACAAATGAAACGGGTGAGATGATATTCTGCTATGGTTTAGCAACTGGACGTAGCATATGAGACCGTACCCTCTACGCTGAAAAATATCCACAGCGCAGAGTGCTCTCTGATTAGCAGGCTTTTCCAGTGTCTGAGGGACGCAGCTACCCTAGCACCTCGGAATACTGACAGTGGAAAGCCCCCCACCGTCCACACGTCTTACATGGAAGGGCGTGTGCTACGTTCGGTGGAAGAAACCTCTGGACCAGTCTGCGACAATCAGCAGGAAGAGAAGGCGTGTCTCACTCTTTTATCTGGGGGTACCCATGTCATCTACAGCGCTTTCAGCCCCTAAGGCCACAGGATCATCATGGCAGACGGCGGTTCTGCCAATAGCTGTTGCAGAAGTGTGCCGCAGATCCACTGTTAACATCCAAGGCTTTATTTACCGATGAGGCAGGGTTCACAAATTGTGTTGTGAATTTCCATAACCTGCATGTACGGACAGATGTAAATTCCCATAAATTAAGGATAGAGAGCATGAACACCGACTATCAATCAACTTATGGGCAGGTGTACTGGGCCGTAGATTAATAGGGCCATACGTTTTACTACAAAGGTTGACTGGGGTGCATTATTTGGAATTTTTCATTAATGTATCGCCTACCTTGCTGGAGGCTGTGCCACTGCAGCAACGAATACAAATGTGGTCATGCATGACGGCGCACCAGCTCACTTTCGTCTCAATGTGCGCGGACATCTGTCACAGGCATTTCAGGACCGCTAGATTGACCTCAGTCACCTAAACTTTTGGTTATGGAGAGACTTGAAGGAACTGGTCCACGCCACGCCAATCAACGACGTGCGGACACTACTACAGTGTCGCGTCTTCAATGCTTTCCAGCAGGTGCATCAAAGGGTGCCTCATTCCGTACGCAGGAGGCAGATGAATGTACTGTCGTGAATGACGCCACGTAAAACATCTCCTACACACGTTTATAATGCAGAAAGTATACATTTCTGGACGCATGTTGTATTGGACTTATTTTTCTTGTTTCGGTGAGTCATATCACCTCTCAAAGTACTCGACTCTTTTTTGAACATCCTGTTTATTCACTTCCAATGTGTCCAGATCACCAAATAAAAAAAAAGAAAAACAAATTTTTGTGTAACGACAAATTCGTCTGTTTCCTGAGTGGATTTTTCACAGCACTCCTGAGCAACGTGGTGGAACGTCCCCTTTCTCTGATGCAGGCCTGAATCCGTCGTGGCATACCATCGATGAGATCATCAAGCCAGTCTTGGTAAAAATTGTCGCACCCTTCAACGGCGATTTTGTCTAAGTCGGACGAATACGTAGTCATTCTGATGTCCAAAAACAGTTCTTTCCAATCGCCCCCACACATGTTTGTTAAGTTCGTGTCTGGGGAGTAGGCAGGCCACTCCATTCTGGCGATCCTAGAATGCTAGCTGGCCGCTGTGGCCGAGCGGTTCTAGGCGCTTCAGTCCGGAGGCGCACGACCGCTACGGCCGCAGGTTCGAATCCTGCCTCGGGAATGTGTGATGTCCTTAGGTTAGTTAGGTTTAAGTAGTTGTAAGTCTAGGGGACTGATGACCTCAGATGTTAAGATCCATAGTGCTTAGAGCCATTTGAACCAAGTATGCTGGAGGTACGTGTTCACTAGAACAGCACGATGTGCACGCGAGTTGTGGTCCATGAGGATGAAACTGTGAGCAAACTGCTTGCGATACGACCCCACTATTGGTTGCAGAATTCGTCCGGGTAGCGCGGAGCAATGAGATTATCCTCAAGAACCACGAAATGTGTGTGGTGGCCCCAGCGCTAGAGCCACCCCTGAACATCACTTAACCAACACCTTGTTAAGCAATCGGGACACAGTGTTGGAGGCATTCGATGTTAGTGGGCTCTCTCCAAACACGTTGTCTGCCATTATCAGAGCACAAACATGTCCGAGTTTCATCCATAAACGACACCCGATGACAATCCTGGGGCGTCCATTCAGCATGATTTCATGCCCACCTGTAACGTTGTCCATGGTGTTGTTGCGTACGATTTGGTGCTCGCCACGCTCGTCAGGAATGGAGTTTGCATCATGCAATTTTCTCCTAACAGTTTGACGCGGTACATAACATCCTGGAGCCTCTTCGAACGCTGAATTCAGTTATGGAGTGCTCATCCCACGATTCCTTCGAATCCATAGTCGTAGATATCGATCACATTGTGCACCTGTCGAACGGGGACGGCCTGTGCGGTGTAGTCCTCAGTACAATCTGTCACTTAGAACCGACTGCGTGGCCAGACCACATCACTTTGGTTCAAATGGTTCTGAGCACTATGGGTCTTAACATCTATGGTCATCAGACCCCTAAAACTTAGAACTACTTAAACCTAACTAACCTAAGGACAGCACACAACACCCAGTCATCACGAGGCAGAGAAAATCCCTGACCCCGCCGGGAATCGAACCCGGGAACCCGGGCGTGGGAAGCGAGAACGCTACCGCACGACCACGAGCTGCGGACCCACATCACTTTAACTCCGGTGCACATGTCCAGCAGCTTTTCTAGTTACAAGAATCCTGCGCGTAACGAGATGATGTTGACCCAATCATTGGTCGCAATTGTCCTTCATAGCGTGATTTATGTCCACTCTACTGTTCCACAGACGTCTGTAATACGTCCCTACAGTTTCTGTACTTTCAACTGAAATCCTGCAGTCCATTCGACTGCCGCGTTCTACCCGTAACAGCTCATATAGTAACAGTACCTGTGTTTACAACCAACGTCAAGGGTGATCTTCCGATCAGTAGAGGAACAGTCACAATAACGACACACCTTCGAGACATTGCGGGGTGATGCAACACTCTTGTTGACGTCTATATAATAAGTAAGTTACAACTAACGACGTCAATTATGTAGTGTAATATTTTTTAAATGTAAAATTTACTATCCCTTTTACACAACACAATGAGATTCCGTGTATCAAATACAAAATTCATACTTAATACAAAAACTCCATCGGCGATGAGCCATTTCTCACCACACTAGAACATCTGATTGTCCTTGCGAAAATGTTTACTATTAACGTAAGCGTCACTGAGAGATTTTGGAAGAGCCTGTAAGTACAGTATACGTAAAACAGTTAAAGCAGCAAAGACTTCTTTACATGGAGGCTGTGGGCACTGTACTGTGAAATGATGGCATATTCAAGACAGCAACAGTAAAGTAGCAGAGTCAGATGTGTCGTCAGTTGATCACTTAAGCGCGCGCTTGTATGAGAAAGGAAGGACTTTGAAGTCATTAGAGACGAAGCACAAGGTCGGGTTGTTTTAAGAATGTGGAAGTAAATCGTCCGCGCCTCTTCAAAGAAAACATCCCAGCCTTTGCCTGGAACGAGTTAGGGAAGCCACAAAAACCTAAATCTTTATGGCCAAACGCAATTTGTACAGCCATCGTCCTGAATGCGAGTCGAGTGTGCTAACCTTGGCCAAATGCTTTACCGTGTTTCCTACAGTTTGCTATTTCAATCATCTACAGTATTTTGTGGAGTGATGTTAAATAGTTCTCAAATAGATTCTCGGATTTTGGCAAGCCACTATCCACTTCCTGCTTGGAAAACACAGAGTGAGATGGCCTATTGGTTAAGGTATTGGATATGTATTCGAGAGAGTGGGATACAAGTTTACGTCACGCCTGCCAGATTTAAGTTAACCGTGCTCAATTATGACAGCAAATTTCTGCATATTACACCCGTTGTGTTGTCTCCCTGTTCCCTTCTTCCGATAGGTTCAAAAATGGTTCAAATGGCTCTGAGCACTATGGGACTTAACAAAACAATGGTTCAAATGGCTCTGAGCACTATGGGACTTAACTTCTAAGGTCATCAGTCCCCTAGAACTTAGAACTACTTAAACCTAACTAACCTAAGGACATCACACACATCCATGCCCGAGGCAGGATTCGAACCTGCGACGTAGCGGTCGCGCGGTTCCAGACTGTAGCGCCTTTAACCGCTTGGCCACCACGGCCGGCGGGACTTAACATCTGAGGTCATCAGTCCCCTAGAACTTTGAACTACTTAAATCTAACTGACCTAAGGACATCACACACATCCATGCCCGAGGCAGGATTCGAACCTGCGACCGTAGCGGTCGTGCGGTTCCGGGCTGATGCGCTTAGAACCGCATGGCCACACCGGCCGGCTCTTCCGATAGGTTTACAGCAGCCTTCAGGATGTGAAGTGGAAGGGCTGGGAGTTGTGGGGGCATAAGTATCTTTTCCTAGGTAACACAGTTTTATTACAAAAACGATATTGCAATATAGATACAGTCCCCTTATACACAATGAATGTGGCTGCTATTAAGATACAATAAAAATAACAATCGAAGTGAATTTGCTGACTGCGAGTATTTTGTCATCATCTGTGTTAGGAATAGATATATACTTCAGTGACATGTGGAAATTTTGTTCCAGAGTGGGACTCGCCCACGGACTTCCCTGTTATCACGAGATGTCACCTTAATCACTTTGGCTACTATCCACGCCTCGCAGACTGCCCCAAATTTCTACATTTTACACTGTCTACATCACTGTATCATAGTCCCCTACATTCACCACAGTTTTACTGTGCATTCCCGCACAAGCGGGCACAAGACAGTAATATCATGGATATCCATTTCTCGTCGTCTCATTCTCACTGACGTGGGATTACAGGATAAAGCTGCGAGCGTTAAGTGATGAATGTAGGAGACTGTGGTGTGGGGATGTAGAAAGTGTGAGATGGAAGTCTGGGTTTGTCCAGGAGCTGTGGGTGGATAGCTGAAGCGGATAAGGCAACCACCTGCGGTAAGCGGGAAATCCGGCTTCGATTCATGGTTAGTTTGCCTATGGCAGTGTAGCAGTATGGAAGTATCGGTTTACGTCTTTGCATGGAGTTCTTTCGAAGAAGAGTTGCCTAATCTTATCGTAAATAGAGATTAAAGACCGGATTTTCAAGTGAATATGCACGCCTGAAGGTACATGAAATCGAACAATTTCTCAGAGATGATTGATTGTAACGATCCTTTTGGCATATGCCTATCCATAATGAGCAGTGTGGTATATTTCAAGCTAATTATTGACGCAGCATGTGACCGTATTCTAAATGATACTACGAGTGGTCTCAAGTTCCGTCATTCAGATGGGAATATCGGTGATGTGTCTTAGACAATGGGTGCTTGGATTGTGGACTACGCGTGTTTTTTAACTCCTGTTCAGTATACTTTTGGAGATGGTAATTTCTGTATCCAACATGTATGCGAAAATGATAAGCCATATGGCTGAAAAGTGGTATCACTTTATTACATACCCAGTAGTCAGTGGAATGTGGCAGATCTGTATCGAACTGACAAAACATGTACCATCTCATATATATTAGTGGGTGCCACGCCATTGTAATTTATGGTGGGCAGCCAAGGACGTCACAGACTATGGCCGAGAAAGGCATGTTCACTCAGAGTACATGCATGGCAGGATCACATGCAATTGCCACCTGAGGATGCACTGGCTTTGAATACACCGATGATATTTCCGCTTATGTATGTCGAGGTTCTCCAGAATGACTCCAGTCTACTTCCTGCGCTGCCTCCCACTTCTGAACCTTTGTACATTTCAGAGATGACGAGGGAACGTTGTCTATGCATGTGCCCTCTCCTGCTGTGCCTGTACTGACAGGTGGTGAGATGGTTCTGGAGGGGGAGATGGACGTCGACTTCGTGGTAGTGCCTACTGCCAGCTTTGTGCCTGGCCATCAGGACCAACAGACGTCTCTGGATACTGAAGGAGACATGCACAAACAGCAGCTGCCAAAGAGACGTAAGGAGCGCCGGCTTACTCTGTCAGACACCTGCCTGCCACAATCTTGGACGATAATGATTCTCACTGCCCAGACCTCCTCCTGTTGGATGATTCGATGGCAGAACATCACGCCCGTCTCCAAAAAATGGCTCTGAGCACTATGGGACTCAACTGCTGAGGTCATTAGTCCCCTAGAACTTAGAACTAGTTAAACCTAACTAACCTAAGGACATCACAAACATCCATGCCCGAGGCAGGATTCGAACCTGCGACCGTAGCGGTCTTGCGGTTCCAGACTGCAGCGCCTTTAACCGCACGGCCACTTCGGCCGGCCACGCCCGTCTCCCATTGGATACAGAACAATCATCACATGCATCTGATGCTGTGCATCCTGTTGACGGAGAACAATCCAATCGTCACCCTCGGATACTACAGAGGCTATGCCCATCTGGGCCCATACACTACTGCATGGTACAATGCTCTTTAAGGCGGACCAACAAATGTTGAAGTAGCTGCGGTTGTTACTGCGGCTACCCATCACTATTAATCGACTGGCGATTTGGATGAAATCGCACTGTCTGTTGAAGGGTCTCTTAAGGACACAGCTGGTCCTCTTGCTTCAATGAGAATCCCCACAGTACATGGCAGGCTTATAGGATTGGCTCGATAACTGTCAACACGATTAGGATGCAGGTAAAACTTCACTTGCTCTGAGGATGCGGGTGTCAGAAATCGATTTTTCCCTCGTGAAAGATGTTCGTCTCGACAACTTTCCGGCTTTTTTTTATAGATACCATGTTTATGCTACACTGTGTGCTGAAGGGAGTAGTGGGATGGCACTCTCCTACGGGAAGGGATTGTGGTTGAAGATCTGTTTTATCTGCGATTGGTCAGAGGTCTTACAGTGATCTTCCATGGTGTCTGAATCATCAAAGTTTATGGTCCCTCTGATTCGGAAATGAGACGGGAGTGGTGGCGGTGTTATTCGGAAGAGGTCCACCATTGTTTGTAGGCCGCTATGCTATTTTACTCTTGGTGGAGACTTCGATTGAGTGACATCCCAGAAGGATCAATTCCCTCATTATACCCCATGCCAGAAACTGCAACTGCTGATGTAGGATTTAAATCTCCATGACACGTGGTACTGTGTGTATGGTGATCGAAGCGGATATAAATATGTTATGAGCCATTCTACGAGTCATCTTGATCGTATCTATATTTCCCACAATCTTGAGAAAGCTAAGTTATTGCCTAACTCCTTCTCTGACAACATTGCCTACATATGGACTGTCTCTCTCTGATGGAAAAGAGTGTGGCCGCTCGAGGCATGTGGAAGTTGAGTGTCGCTCATCTCCTGGATATGGAGTACAGGCAGTTAATAGAGGCGACGTGGATCACCTGTGAAACACGCCTTCAGACGTTCCATTCAATACGTACAGTGATGGCTTGAATGAGCTAAGCCTGCTTTGCACCTCACAATGATACAGTATGGTCACGACAAGAGGTATTGCCACCGAAATACGTTTTAATTTTATTTCACTTTGCTCTGGGAGCTCTCTCGCCAAGCACAATCTCTTGATCGGCAAGCTGAAGTTCAGAGAGTAATGGCGAAGATTATTTCACTTACACGTCACTGCCTAGATGGAGTAGTGATATTGCGAGATGTCAGCGCACCACATTGTCACAGAGAAACAATGGTGTATGCCCTTGACGTGCCAGATGGTCGTCGATTGATGTCGCAAAAAGGTATTGCAAGCGCCTTTGTGGGCCACTATCAACATTTCTATGCAGAAGTAGAACCAGGATGCTGCAGCAATGTATGAAGGCCACCAGTCTTCGCTTTATGTTCTTGCCAGGGATGCTGTGGGGTTCTTAGGGCTGCAGTTGAAGGCTTTGATGATGGTCTTCGCAAGGGAGTGGTAAACAAGTTCCCAGGCCCAGATGGTTTCCTGCTGGAGTTTTATTGCGACTTCCACGACATTTTGGCTCCTCCTTGAATTGCTGTATGCCAAGAACTAATGTCCCCTCACTTTCCACTCCTCCCTACCTTTGTGGAAGGAGTGATTACTCTGGTCCCCAAGCCATCTGGGGGTTGGGGGGTTGAGAATTACCACTTATTGATGATGCTTAATTGAGACTTCAAGATTTTCACCTGCCTGTCTCAGTCATGTCCTGCTTCAAGTCACATCTTTGAATTAACCACGTAGACAGTGTTGAGCAACTATCGTGATGTTATCAGCATACCAGCGACTTGTCGCTCATGCTTCATAAGCCTTTGTTTTGATGGATGTTGCCGCACCACTGAAAAGGAAACATGACTACCTTGTGTAAGTGATAAAATGGATGGCCTTCCACCATGACATTATACGTTGCAACATGCAAATCCTCTAAGATGCGTAATTGTGGGTGTTTATCAGTGAACATGCAGCAGGCCCCTTTATTATTTTGCAATCAGTCTGACAAGGATGTCCATTGTCGATGATACATTTTCCATTGCTCTTGAGCCACTATTATAATCATGCAGAACTGGTTAACTGGAATCACGATGAGGGGAAATACTTCTATCTGTTGGGCCTATGCAGTGATCTGGTCTTTTGTCTCAGTCGAGGGATGAGGTGTGTGTGGCGCTGGAGTGAATTACTGGAATTGAAAATTCTGGAGGCAGTCGTATTGAATTTGGCGATGTCTGCTGCTCTGAACATTGGCAGGGGTGTTTTGAAAGGAAGTGTGGTTCAGTTGCAGTCTATGGATACCGTCAAGTGCCTGAAAATTACCTTCACACCCGACCCAGTGGCAGCTAACTATCGACCCCTCCTTCAAGTGATGCACACGAGTGTCTGTAGTAATTTGTTGTGAGCTTTGGACATGATAGAATGGATTGATTTGACAACTCTGATCTGGCGTCTATGATACCACATTTGGCCCACAGCTCACCAGTGCTCAGGGCGATGGCCAAAGCATTTGGCTATTTCGTGAGCATGGGTCTTATCCATAAAGTTCGTTATGATACACTTACTCTTGTCCCTCTGGAAGGAGGCCTCGGTCTTGCCAACATATGTGTTAGAGCAGTTGCCCTCTATGTCTACACGGTGCTTAAGTTGTGGTCCCACTATCTAAGTGGTTTGTCAAGAGCCACGATTGATGAAGTTGCTCCTCTCTCCTGAGTGCTGCCCATTACAATATCGTATATTTCTACTTCCCTCTCGCACCTCAAGAATTTTTTCATTGAATGCAGTTATGTCCATGCAACTTTCCTCATACCAGGACTCCTACTGCATGTGTCACTTATCGCCTAATAATCCAGAACATGGTGGAGTGCTGATATCCGGAGACCAACTGGCACATTGTGTGGCACTCTGTGCACCATAGCATCCTCGCCACGGAGGCTTGTTCGAACTGGTCTCTGGTTGTCAGTGAGAAACATGTGATACAATTCCATCTACATGCCATTAATACGGCAGAATCTCCGCTTCGAGCAGTGTCACGCATTTGACACAGATGAACGTCCATCGGTGTGTGGCCCTTCTGTAGGGGTGTGTCTTGATAAGGAAAATGCTTGCTTTTCTGCTTTGTGTTGCTCTACACACTGTTGCGCCACAGTTGCTTCTGCTGGCGGATGAGAGTTTTTTCCCACACCTGAAGAGAAACGCAGTCAATTGGAGTAAAGGACTATCTGTTTAGTAACTGTTTCAAAGGATAGATGTGTTGTGTAGAGAAGAACTTTTCGTGTGCTTTATTGAACAAGAAGAATTTTCTAATCATTTCAGCATTTCTTCTCTCGCCTTCTCCTTTACCTCTTCTGCCTTACCCTTTTCTGTTCCTCGTTTTATCTGCCCATTACAAAACTGCGCTACTACAGGTGTAACATTCTGCGTGGTGTCTGTTTGTTCTAAATCGTGTCTCCCTACCACTTTCGCGCAACGACGTTCTGAGCGTGTTTTTTAGGGAATTGACTAATTTGAACCTGGGACCTGTTGCTGGTAAGGAGGCAACAGACCACACATGACACATAGAGTTCAGAAGAGTTCACTGAGACTAGCGATGACATAAACAAATACTGAATGATTTCAGCATCAGCTCCACTGCATTCACTGTAAAGGAATCTTAATACTAACTAAATTTAGTGGAAGGGGTTCAAGGCTTCCCTATTTTTAGTTAGCTGGTAAAATAACGTCGAAAAAGCAGTTACGTTTACCATTGGAATTTTTATTCTACTCACAAAACATTGTTTATAAACTCTATTATTGATAAAAGGAAATATTTTAATACAGGATGATAAAAAGTAACTGCGTTCAACAAAAATGTGAACGAATATTCCCTGAATGGGCTTCCAAGTTCTATAATGGATCGAAGGATGAACTATGCCATATCACATCTATAACCTAGGTTTAAATTGAATTTCATAAAAGAGAAAACTATCAAAAATGGTCTACAGAGACCCTCAATTATCTTTAATTACTTATTTAACTTGTCGTAAATTACAGTGGCTGATGTGGCTTCTCAATAATTATATAACAGAAAAATCATTGCGTTTCAGATTTTAACTTCAAGTAGCAAATGTGAATACCACGAAGTTTAATTGACGTTCGATACTACTATTACGTAAAAAGAGGATGTGGCAGATGAGACTTCTGCAGTTGTGAGTGAACCCTTATGCACTCTTATGCGGCATTGCGTGCGTTCATTACCTTGTCGGTGGTTAGGCAGCGTCAGGGGCGGCGGGCGGCCCAGCTCCAAACACCTCGCCATCTCGGTAGCAACTCTCTCGAACTTATCCTTACTACTGTTTACCGAAGTTGGTTTAAGAAAAAGGTATCTGGCTGTGTTTTCAACTGACCAATCAGCGTCTCAATGTTAACCTTAAGCTCTGCCTACAAAAATTCTAGCTATCCAATGAGAAACATTATACTTTTCGTGGTGGGGCAATGTTTTTAATGTTTGCTACGTAACAGAGACACATATAGTCTCACGCTAAAACTTGCAGCTGGTGTGGCCCTTTTAGTGTTATCGTAAGATCTATACTGTTCTTCTGGAGGGCTCTATCTTTTAACATGGGCTGGGGGATGGACCTCCCAGCAGTCGGCCGGCGAGGTGGGTGTCCCATTGTCCCGCTCTTATCGTAGGGCCTACACAGCTCTGCTCTCAGCTTCTGTTCTCGTTTCTCCCCTCGGAACTGCGTCTGTTTCACGGTGGGAAGGTATGTCATGCATTTAGGCGTTCTTGTGTTAGTCTGTGGTATTCCATTTGCTCACTTCGTTGATCGTATTACTTTGGTTAATTTAATGTCAGGATTTATTCGGAGCTGTGTGACATATTGCCGGATTTGCTATCAAGTCAGGGTTTTCATGGAAGGTGTTGGATTTGCCTGACACGTTACACGGGAACGTCGCCCAGGGCGCGCGCCCCGGCCGCCGTGCCCTGCTTTCTGGGCCGGTCCTCACCTAGAGCGTAGGCGAGGCTGACGGCGGACTGCTGCAGGGCGTAGACGGAGCCGAAGCGGTCGCCGGCGAGGCGCGCCAGCAGCGGCACCAGCGCGGCGTCGACGGCGCCGATGCCGAGCCCCAGGCCCAGGTGCGGCGCCAGAAGCTGCAGCAGGCTGCGCGCGCTCGCCACCTGCGGGAGCCAGGCAGAGACAGACCGCACTAGCTGGCTGTAAGGCGCGCTGGTTCGCAGTCGCGCTGCGCGGTCGGCCACTTTACAGTACCCGGCTAAGCGCAGATTGAGACGCGTATGGCAGGTGTGACGTGACCAGGGTGACCAGATGCAATTGTTTAGAAAGGAGGACCAACAACTTCAAAAAGGAGGACAAAATAAGAAAAAAGAGGACACATCAAACGGGTCAACTGCAGATGTGAAAACCACCCGTCAGTTTTGGACAAGTCACGTGACTGCCGGGAATTACCGGTAAAACTAGCAGTTAATTGTTACTGATGGTCAGGTGGTGGTTAACTGAGCAATATAAAAAAAATTAAAAACATTGATTGTGGTGACAGTGTGGCGTCAATTGTTTTGTTATGTCAACAACACGAAATTGTTTACAAAGCGAAAAACGTGAGCCCATTCACCTCCCTTCATTCGACGCACCGCTACCAACATCTACAATTCAAGCAGCAGCTGACGACATGTAAACTGCACTTTAACCTTCCGAATACAAATAAATTGAATGACTATGGAACAATGAAATAAAACCATGATAGTTAATCTGTCGAGTTATTTCTTACCTTTATTGGCCACGTTTCAGCTCCACATACCTTATATTCCGCTTCAAATTCATTTCTCCCTTTCTTAAATCCAGATATTTGCAGGAAAGGACATCAGAAATTGTACACTTTCGTTTAGGCATAGCCAAATATTTTACGTAACTCACTCGGTTAAAAATTACACTCACAAATCACACGTGCACTAAAGGAAGCCAAGCCAATATAAAGTGAAGATACGAAACGAAAATTTTAAATAATCGATATTTGCTTTCGCTTATAAGTTGATCAACAATAACATCGACAATCCTGGTGCCACCTACTAACACCGCCTTCGTGCGTGTTTATCACGAAGGCTGTGCCAATAGTTAAAGTATTTAAGAAATGAGCAATAGAACGGGACGAATCGTAAATTTAACTGTGTTACGCTCAACTTTGCGAAAAAGCCGGACACTGTAAAAATCCGCCCGGGCCCCGGACAAGGAGCTAAAAAGGAGGACATGTCCGGATTAATCCGGACGTCTGGTCACCCTAGACGTGACATGACTTGACATGACATGGCACTACTGCGCGACACACACGTTCCACACGTGCCATTCTGGTCCTGTGCTTATTGAGACACGCACACATTCTTTGCACGTGTCAGTTGGCGACGCTCTGCGCTGACAGAATCGAAGCGCGCCCACCCTGTAATCTTTCTCAAACCATTTTACACAAACTATTCAGTAAAAATATTTGATTGTTGTTTACTTGTAGCGTTATATGTCAGCTTCGTGCTGAAGTGCCCATCATCTCGCTAATGGTCATACTTATTGTGATACATCCATTTAAGTAAGACACTGCGAAAAATTTGAAAAGTTTTTAACGAAAAATAGTGCTCGTTTTGATTTTTTCGTTTGGTATGTGTTACACAATATGTTGCTGCCTACGAAATTTAATCAAGATACTGAATTTTTCTTTAGACTTGGAGGAGGGCTCTGTCTACATCCGATGTCAAGAAAAAGGACTGTACGTGGCACGTTCACTCCAGATCCCACGCCCGCGAGAATGAAATTTTCATAACATCCCTCATATCTCCTAAACCGCTTGAGACATCGAAACGAGATTTTGGCGTATGATAGCACCCAAGAAGGAGAGCATTCTGCCACATTGTTAACATACAGAACTTTCTTATGTATAGCGATATATAGTTTTTCTTCACTCTAGTGACAGCAATTTTTTAAGTCACCGGTAGCTACTGGAAAGAGAATTTCCTACTATGAAAATAAACATGAAAGTTCTCCTCTTATGTTAGTGCAAACCGACATAATGATGTTTTCTGTAAGCTATTGATCAGCCTGGTCGCCTACTGCTTGATTGATGAGACACCCTGCAAGCAATAGCTGCTGCAAGATGAGTTTGTGCAAATTATACTGTGTTTTGGTGAAAGAGGAACAATTAATCCTGTCAACAACAGAAATGTAGCCGTAAATGGTGATCGTTCTTCGAATGGGGAAAGGTTAACAATTCACACAAAAATTGTAAGTGTCTGTTGCTATTTTTGCTATTTTGGTTGAACAACCCATCGTAATTTTAACACTGAACGTATGAAGTGGAAACCTATTACTAAAGGGTTTTATTCATGTTATTCATCTGAGCAATATTTAAAAAATGATGAGCGTACCGTTCAGGCGGAGTGACGCGCACATGCGCGATTCTGGTTACTCACCTACGGCTTGCCAAACTGGAAATTTGTGATTCGGGAATAGAATAGTTGTTCCTGAGAAAAGAAACAACGATGGGCAGTGTACTGTCAGCAGCTGACAATAATGCGCGCACCAGGAATATGGAAGCTAGCCAGGTGTGCTTGTGTTGGGAAGATTTCACATAGTTTGAAAAAGCATTATCATGAATGTAGGCCTGCCTTGTCAGCTAGACATTTCAGTAAATTAAATATGTAATATCAGCAGACTCTTCCAGAGCACTCATACTTTTGGAATGATACCGACCGCATTCTTCATTTATGTAGCCTCTTATGTAATTGGTTCAACGATGACGATACCATGTATGCAATCATTGAACGCTTTCTCTCTACACTATGAACCTATTAAAATATTGTGATTCAGGGGGGCTCCTCGACTGTTTCTAGCTTGTATGTATTATGTATTAAACCAGGAACCTAGAAACAACGGAGAGGCATCGTCCCGCCGTAGCCCTCAGTGGTTCACAGCCCCACAACAGGCCACAGCAGTCAACCCTCCCCCCTCCAACCCCTCCCACACCCGGGGACCGTCTCGTACCACACGAGTGTAATCCCAGATGTTCGCGTGGTAGAGTAATGATGGCGTACGCGTACGGCGTAACTGAGGCGGAATAAGGACAACCAGCCCGCATTCGCCGAGGTAGATGGAAAACCGCCATAAAAACCATCCACAGGCTGGCCGGCACACCGTACCTCGACACTAATACGTAGGACCGGCACGCCTTCCCGCTCGGGAAGCAGTGCGTTAGACCGTTCAGCTAGTGGGGCGGCCGTTTCTAGCTTACAATGTGTTGTGTCGATTCCCTAAGGTCTCGACACAATGAGTGGCTAGGTGCACGCGAAACTAACGCAGACGGGCGTAAATTCTGAAACAGGAGACCGGATGAAAACTATAAAGAAAAGAAGAGAGATTTTAATATACTTAACTTTAATGTAGTCTTGTTCTTGTTGAAATACATCTCTTGCATAGTAGTAAGCAATTAGCAATGATACACATGGCGCCTTGCTAGGTAGTAGCGATGGACTAGCTGAAGGCTATTTAATCTGTCTCTCGGCAAATGAGAGTAAGACTTGGTAGGTCTGGTCGCAAGCTATGTCGTCCGTACAACTGGGGCGAGGTCAAGTCCGTGTCTTGTGACCTGCCCTGTGGTGGCGCTACGTTTGCGAATACACAGTGGCGACACGCGGGTCCGACATGTACTACAGGACCGCGGCCGATTTAAGTTACCACCTAGCAAGTGTGGTGTCTAGCGGTGACACCACATTCCTCCCCCGCAAATCGGCGAACGGTCGTGAGATAAGGCTTCCGCCCGCCGTGGGGAGGACCCCATGTTGACGTATGCGATGAGGTGGGGAGCCTAACAACAGGCGAGGCTGTGCCACCCGCACCCGGCCATTCGGTCCGAGGGGAGCTAGGAAACGCCTGCAAACCTAGTCCAGGGTGCACGTCAACATGAGGTGTTTGCGCACGGAATGATATAAGAGGAGCCGCGGGGTCGACCTCCATGTGGTCGGAGCACCCGACGGGCGAAGACGACATCTGGTCCGGAGCGGGCAAGAGGTCCATGGCGGAGGACGGCTGGTCACGGGAAGCAAGCGGCGGCGCGTGACCCAGGGAGGCGCGTGGCGGCTGCAGCGAAGCGTCCGCTGCTGGCGGCGCCGGCGGCGGCTGCGGCGGCGCGACGCCATGAGGCAAAATGGAAGGCATCGTCGGTAACACCTGGGGATGAGGCGAGCCAGTAGATGGGTCCCCAAGGCGCTGACCGGACGGCTCCGTCGCTGAAAGCAGACGGGGAGCGGCAGAACCCAGGCGACGACAGAGGCGCAGCTGATTGAGATGCCGACGCACCTCACCAGAGGCCCCCAAAACCAAATACATCGCGCGGCCGAGGCAGCGAAGAATGCGCCCTGCGAGCCAACGCTGTGAACCGCGATAGTTGCGATAATAG
The DNA here is from genome assembly GCF_023898315.1 of Schistocerca nitens. Taxonomy (NCBI): domain Eukaryota; kingdom Metazoa; phylum Arthropoda; class Insecta; order Orthoptera; family Acrididae; genus Schistocerca; species Schistocerca nitens. The sequence goes on along the minus strand of NC_064617.1, from coordinate 701,122,210 downwards.
ACAACGTCGCCAGGAGCAAAAGCAGGAGACTGCCGCTGCACAGGAACCTGATGTGGCGGATGCAGCAAAGACATCAGAGTTCGATGAGGACGACCATGGAGCAACTCAGCCGGCGAGCGACCATCGCGGGGCTGAGAGCGATATGAGGACAAAAAGAGCAACAAAGCGTCCTCCCGAGAATGCGACTCTTTCAACTTCAACATCTGCGACTTGAAAGTCCGGACCAATCGTTCAGCGGCACCGTTTGACTGAGGCGAAAACGGCGCGGATGTCAGATGTTGAATACCATTGGCCTTGCAGAACGACTGAAATTCTGCGGACATGAATTGTGGGCCATTGTCGGAAACAATAGTCTGCGGAAGACCCTCAATGCAAAAGATAGCAGACAAGGCTTGGATTGTGGCAGAAGACGTCGTGGAAGACATCCGGACAACAAAAGGAAAATTACTGAAAGCATCGACCACAACCAACCATCGAGCAGTCCAGAACGGACCAGCAAAATCGATGTGCAAGCGTTGCCAAGGGGAAGTGGCTTTCGGCCAAGCAAAGAATTTCCGCGGCGGTGCGGATTGTTGTTCGGCACACGCCACGCAAGAGGAGCACATATTCGTAATCGCAGCATCGATGCCGAACCAAGTACAGTGCTGTCGAGCAAGTTGTTTCGTTCGCACTATACCCCAATGTCCTTGGTGAAGAAGCCGTAAGACAGAGGACTGTAACGAACGTGGGACCACGACTCGGGATTGATCATTATCGGAACGCAACAACAAAACACCACGTCGGACAAATAGTCTCTCCTTGTGAGCAAAAAAACGGCGAACCAAAGGATCCTCGATCCGTGACTTTGACAAGGGCCATTGCGTAGCAACAAAACGCAAAACGGGAGCAAGGACAGGGTCAGCAGCTGTGGCAGTAGCTACACGACGAAAATCAATCGGAAACGATGCGACCACGTCATCGGCTTCCGAATCAATGAACATGCAAGCAAGTTCGGAAGAATCGAATGCATTATCCTCAGCAACAGGCAAACGGGACAACGCATCAGCGTTGCCGTGCTTAGCAGTGGACCGATACAAGATATCGTAGCGGTACTGCGAGAGAAAAAGTGACCAGCGAATGAATTTCTGCGCTGTACGTGGAGGTACAGTCTTGTTCGGATGAAAAAGTGATGTCAAAGGCTTGTGGTCCGTGATGATTGTAAAGTGACGACCATACAAGAAGTCATGGAACTTGGTAACACCAAACACGAGAGCTAAAGCTTCTTTCTCTATTTGTGAATAATTTCTTTGCGCAGATGAGAGCAATTTTGACGCAAAGGCAATAGGGCGATCATGCGAACCATCTTTGTGCGCAAGCACCGCACCGATCCCGAAATCCGATGCATCAACCATCAACAAAAGGGGTTTTCGGGGATCGAATGGCGTAAGGCAAGTATTGGAAAGTAACGCCGATTTCAACTGGCGAAAGGCGCGTTCGCATTCCGTCGTCCAGACGAACGGAACACCTTTACGGCGTAAGCGATGAAGCGGAGCTGAAATGGAAGAAGCATTGCGCACAAATCGGTGATAATAATTTACCTTACCCAGCACACTCTGTAGCTGTTTTAAGTTCTGCGGTGACGGCAAGTCCTGAATGGCACGAAGGTGCTCTGGACTCGGATGTATACCTTGGGCATTTATGACATGCCCCAGGTACGGTAAGTCACGAGCAAAAAACACACATTTGTCCTTCCTCAAGCGAAGACCATTCTGACGCAATACCTGAAATAATGTTCGGAGATTTTGCAAATGTTCTGCTTCTGTCTTTCCTGAGATTACAATATCGTCCAGATAGTTCGCAGCTGTAGGGACCGACGCACAAATAGTTTGTAAATATTGCTGAAACAAAGCAGGGGCGGATGCACACCCGAATGGCAGTCTTTTGAAGCGATACAAGCCAAGATGCGTGTTAACCACTAAGACGCGCTGGGATTCTTCGTCCACAGGTATCTGCAAGTACGCATCTGCTAGGTCCAATTTTGAAAAATATTTTCCCGGGCACAGTTTGTCAAAAAGATCTTCCGGGCGGGGCAAAGGAAAAGTAGCAGTCACAAGTTGTGGATTCACAGTTGCCTTGAAGTCCACGCAAAGTCTCAGTTTTCCGGAAGGTTTTGGCAAAATGACTAAGGGTGAGGCCCAGAGAGAAGCCTGCACACGTTCAATGACACCTGGAGATTCTAATTCGGCTAATGTTCTTGCGACCTCATCACGCAATGCGTGGGGAACAGTGCGCGCTCTGAAAAATTTTGGTTGCGCGTTATCTTTCAGTTCCAAATGCGCTTCATAGTTCTTAGCGCAACCAAGGCCCGGAGCAAAAATGTCTGCAAATTCTTCACAAAGACTAGAAACGCTGGCGGAAGGCACGGTCTGATTCACAGATAGGACCTGATTTACAATAGACATATTAAACAATTGAAACAAATCTAAACCAAACAAGTTCACTGCACTAGAGGAACGAAGAACATAAAATGACACAAGGTTTGTCTGTCCCTTGTATGTGGCAAGAAGGCTGCACTGTCCTAACACAGGTATATGCTGTCCTGAGTAACTAGTTAACGTAACATTTGCGGCACGCAATGGCGGGGCGCCCAGTTGTTTGTACGTGTCGTGATTGAGCAATGAAACAGCAGCTCCGGTATCGAGCTGGAATGGGATCACTTTTCCTGCAAAGTCTAAGTCCACAAAAAGTTTATTGTCTTGTTGACGACAAGAGCGACTGTCTCGTGCAATTTGAACTGATACAGGTCCAGAAGCACTTGCAACTTTACGGGATTTCCGGCGACGTCGACGCACACTTTGGGTGGGACGAACACAGTCACTGTTAGCTAAAGTGTCACTGGACGGGTGGGAATGTACTACATGGATGTCCATGGGCGAAGGTCCACGAGCCTGATTGTCCTGGGTGCGATTCCGGCGCGAAGCAAAGGGCCTGGAATTTGTGTGATTGTCTGATCTGAACTTTTTCTGGCAAACACTTTGTACATGTCCTTTCTTTTGACAGTAAAAGCAAATAGCTTGGCGTGACGGGCAATTTTCACGCGAATGTCTAGTTGCACACCGCGGGCAAGATTTCACTGCAGTTGCTTGCTTACGCGGCGCACGTGGTTGCAAGCTAGGCGGCCGCTGCGAAGTCGGGCGCGAGGGCCGCTTAGCGTCCCGTGCAGCGGGCCCGGCGGGCCGATTAATGTGACACACTGCTGGCGAAATTTCAAATGATGCCTGAGCAAAGTCAAGTGTGTCTTGCCTGTCCAATATGTCTATCACTTGTTGCAGGGAGGGATTAACTAGTTTCAAAATCTGTTCCCTTATGCGAACATCAGAAACGTTTTGTGCAATTGCATCACGCACCATAGTATCTGAATATGGGAGGCCACATTCACAGGCAAACGCGCAGTCTCTAGTAAGTCCTTGCAAAGTTGCTACCCACTCCCTATTAGTCTGACCGGCGGTACGTTTTGTACGAAAAAACGTATACCGTTTTGCAACTACATTAACTGTTTCTTTGAAATAGGCATCTAAAGCAGACAAAATTTCTTCGTAGGACAGAGTTGCTACGTCGCGTCGGGGAAACAATTTCACTATCACACGGTAGGTAGACACACCGACACAAGAAAGCAAAAACGGCTGCCGCTCTTTACCTTGAATTCCATAAGCAGTGAGGTGGAAGTTGAACTGATCGGCCCACTCAGTCCAGCTTTCGGTTGTGGCCTCAAAGGGCCTAAATGGCGGTGCGACAGCGTTGTGTGGCTGCGGTAGCGAAGAAGCGGCTGCCGCCGCATCGGTTTGCAGCGCACGTTGACCCTGGACGAGCTGTCCAAGGGCTTCCAATAACGCCTGCGTCTGCTGATTCTGCAAGCGAAAAAATTCGGACAGTACATCTGGAGAATGCGGCGAAGCCATGACACAAACAAATTAGAGCAAGTATAACACAAAGACTGCAACGTGGGCGCGGCACCACTCCTCGGCGCCAAAATATTGTTGTGTCGATTCCCTAAGGTCTCGACACAATGAGTGGCTAGGTGCACGCGAAACTAACGCAGACGGGCGTAAATTCTGAAACAGGAGACCGGATGAAAACTATAAAGAAAAGAAGAGAGATTTTAATATACTTAACTTTAATGTAGTCTTGTTCTTGTTGAAATACATCTCTTGCATAGTAGTAAGCAATTAGCAATGATACACATGGCGCCTTGCTAGGTAGTAGCGATGGACTAGCTGAAGGCTATTTAATCTGTCTCTCGGCAAATGAGAGTAAGACTTGGTAGGTCTGGTCGCAAGCTATGTCGTCCGTACAACTGGGGCGAGGTCAAGTCCGTGTCTTGTGACCTGCCCTGTGGTGGCGCTACGTTTGCGAATACACAGTGGCGACACGCGGGTCCGACATGTACTACAGGACCGCGGCCGATTTAAGTTACCACCTAGCAAGTGTGGTGTCTAGCGGTGACACCACACAATGAAATTGTGATGTTTGCATTATAAAATCTCTTATTACATTCATATCCAAGTAATCACAGTGTCACTCATATACACTACTGGCCATTAAAATTGCTACACCAAGAAGATATGCAGATGATAAACGGGTATTCATTGGACAAATATATTATACTAGAACTGACATGTGATTACATTTTCACGCAGTTTAGGTGCATAGATCCCGAGAAATAAGTACCCAGAACAACCACCTCTGGCCGTAATAACGGCCTTGATACGCCTGGGCATTGAGTCAAACAGAGCTTGGATGGCGTGTACAGGTGCGGCTGGCTGTCCATGCAGCTTCAACACGATACCACAGTTCATCAAGAGTAGTGACTGGCGTATTGTGACGAGCCAGTTGCTCGGCCACCATTGACCAGACGTTTTCAATTGGTGAGAGATCTGGAGAATATACCAGCCAGGGCATCAGTAGAACATTTTCTGTATCCAGAAAGGCCCGTACAGGACCTGCAACATGCAGTCGAGCATTATCCTGCTGAAATGTAGGGTTTCGCAGGGATCGAATGAAGGGTAGAGCCACGGGTCGTAACACATCTGAAATGTAACGTCCACTGTTCAAAGTGCCGTCAATGCGAACGAGAGGTGACCGAGACGTGTAACCAATGGCACCCCACACCATCACGCCGGGTGATACGCCAGTATGGCGATGACGAATACACGCTTTCAATATGCGTCCACCGTGATGTCGCCAAAGACGGATGCGACCATCATTGTGCTGTAAACAGAACCTGGATGCATCCGAAAAAATGACGTTTTGCCATTCGTGCAACCAGGTTCGTCGTTGAGTACACCATCGCAGGCGCTCCTGTCTGTGATGCAGCGTCAAGGGTAACCGCAGCCATGGTCTTCGAGCTGATAGTCCATGCTTCTGCAAACGTCGTCGAACTGTTCGTGCAGATGGTTGTTGTCTTGCAAACGTCCCCTTCTGTTAACTCAGGGATCGAGACGTGGCTGCACGATCCGTTGCAGCCATGCGGATAAGATGCCTGTCATCTTGACTGCTAGTGATACGAGGCCGTTGGGATCCAGCACGGCGTTCCGTATTACCCTCCTAAACCCACCGATTCCATATTCTGCTAACAGTCATTGGATCTCGACCAACGCGAGCAGCGATGTCGCGATACGATAAACCGCAATCGCAATAGGCTACAATGCGACCTTTATCAAAGTCGGAAACGTGATGGTACGCATTTCTCCTCGTTACACGAGGCATCACAACAACGTTTAACCAGGCAACGCCGGTCAACTGCTGTTTGTGTATGAGAAATGGGTTGGAAACTTTCCCGATGTGAGCACGTTGTAGGTGTTGCCACCGGCGCCAACCTTGTAAGAATGCTCTGAAAAGCTAATCATTTGCATATCACAGCATCTTTTTCCTGTCGGTTAACTTTCGCGTCTGTAACACGTTATCTTCGCGGTGTAGCAATTTTAACGACCAGTAGTGTACTTCAGATCTTTTATGCCTTTTAGCAGGGTCAGAAAGGCTATAGATCTATGGAAATGTTCACTTTTCGAATTTTTGTATCGGTTCGCACAGAAATGGCAGCATAGGCAGCACGTAGACTACCTTGTTTCACTGCATAATATTAAAATTTCGGGCCTTACTTCTTGATTGCGTGATTTTGTAATACTTCTTCCTATTTCACTCCTATTTCACTACCCTCGCGATGGATTGTCTGTCCATTCTTGCAATTTGAAGACATTGTGAAAGCAGAAGATATAATCTCAGCGGCAATAGCTTACCAGTAATTGAATTGTGCATTGTTCTTGATAAAAGAAAAACAGTAACTAATTAAAACAGAAAAAACTATATAGATATAAATAACTGAAAAATATAATGATTCAATGAAAAAAGATCGAGATCTTAAATGGCGAAAAACGAAACACTACTCAATTGACAATAAAGTTCAGCAATAAGACAATAGTTTTTGGACAGGCAACACTGCCAGTGGCCATATACGGGTTGCCTGAAGGAGTATATGTGGGGACTGCTTTCCGGCTCCCCGCCTCACCCCTCCGGTGGTGCCGGTGTGGCTCAACCACAACGCCGCGAGACCTGTCGCACGAGCGTCTAGCGTTACCATCGCGTGACGTCCCAGTTTGCGCGGTCGCACCTGACCCTGCTGAGTTACAGAAATGCGGACTGCGCTGAGCCGCGCCACACGCGCTACATGCGTGTCAATTTGCGCTCTCAAACTGAGGGTGCCAGGAAGAGACCAGCTAGCTGTACGGTGCGGGGTTTTTATTTATTTTATTTTTTATTTATTTATTTATTGTTCCGTGGGACCAAACTAAGGAGAAGTCTCCATGGTCATGGAACGAGTCAATACATGAAATTATAACACGATAGTAGAAACAGATAAAAAGAAATATAAAAAAACGTATTCAGGCGACAAGTCGTAAGTTTAAATAAAGAAAATCAACAATGTAACACTAGAATTTGCTTAATTTTTTAGCTCTTCCAGGAGCTCCTCGACAGAATACAAGCAGTGAGCCATGAGGAAACTCTTCAGTTTAGACTTAAAAGAGTTTGGGCTACTGGTAAGATTTTTGAGTTCTTGTGGTAGCTTATTGAAAATGTATGCAGCAGAATACTGCACTCCTTTCTGCACAAGAGTCAAGGAAGTGCATTCCACATGCAGATTTGATTTGTGCCTAGTATTAACTGAGTGAAAGCTGCTAACTCTTGGGAATAGGCTAATATTGCTAACAACAAACGATATTAAAGAAAATATATACTGTGAGGGCAATGTCAGAATTCCCAGACTACTGAATAGGGGTCGACAAGAGGTTCTCGAATTTACACCACATATAGCTCGAACAGCCCGTTTTTGAGCCAAAAATACCCTTTTTGAATCAGAAGAATTACCCAAAAAATAATACCATACGACATAAGCGTTTGAAAATATGCGAAGTAGACTACTTTTCGTGTTGAACTGTCACTTATTTCAGATACTGTGTAATGGTAAATAAAGCGGCATTTAGTTTCTGAACAAGATCCTGGACATGAGCTTTCCATAACAGCTTACTATCTATCCGAACGCCTAGGAACTTGAACTGTTCCGTCTCGCTTATAATATGCCCATTCTGTCTGATCAAAATATCGGTTCGTGTTGAATTGTGAGTTAGAAACTGTAAAAACTGAGTCTCACTGTGATTTAGCATCAAATTATTTTCCACAAGCCACGAACTTATTTCATGAACTACGTTATTTGATACTGTTTCAATATTACACAGAAGATCCTTCACTACCAAGCTGGTGTTATCAGCAAACAGAAATATTTTTGAATCACCTGTAATACTAGAAGGCATATCATTTATATAAATAAGAAACAGCAGTGGCCCCAGCACCGGCCCTTGGGGAACGCCCCACTTAACAGTGCCCCATTGGGACTGAACATCACTACCACTCTCAATATTGCGGAGCATTACCTTCTGCTTTCTGTTCTTAAAGTAAGAGGCGAACCAATTGTAAGCTACTACCCTTACTCCATAATGGTCCAACTTCTGCAGTAATATTTTGTGGTCAACACAGTCAAAAGCCTCCGTTAAATCAAAGAAAACACCTAGCGTTCGGAACCTTTTATTTAATCCGTCCAGAACCTCACAGAGAAAAAAGAATATAGCATTTTCAGTTGTTAAACACAGTGGCGCTGCGCGGTCGGCCGCGTGGCACTCACCATGACGCAGGAGACGCCGACCAGGAAGAGCGCGGCGAGCGCAACGCGGCAGCGGCCCACCCGCAGCGCCAGCTCGCCGCACAGGCTGGTGGCCAGCAGGTAGCCCAGGCTGTCCGGCACGAACACCGTGCCCAGCTGCCACTTCTGCAACAGCCCGGGGCGCGCGCCCGCCGTTCTACACGGGACACAGTGCATAGCGGACAGACTGGCGGCTCGCTGCCGTCCACATGTTATGCTGTTAATCAAACGCTCACCTAACACACTGCCTTTAAAGAGCAGACAGGTCGATTTTAAGAGTTGTAGGTGGTGCAGCATTGTATGGTAGTGAAACATTGACTGTGGGAAAACCGGAGCAGCCGGCCGTGTGGCCGAGCGGTTCTAGGCGCTTCAGTCCGGAACCGCGGGACCGCTGCGGTCGCAGGTTCGAATCCTGCCTCGGGCATGGGTGTGTGTGATGCCCTTGGGTTATTTAGGTTTAAGCAGTTCTAAGTTCTAGGGGACTGATGACCTCAGATGTTAAGTCCCATAGTGCTTAGAGCCATTTGAACCAAAACCGGAACAGAAGAGGATCGAAGCATTTGAGATACGGTGCTAAAGACGAATGTTGAAAATTAGGTGGACTGGTAAGGTAAGGAATGAGGAGCTTCTGCGCAGAATCGGAGAGAAAAGTAATATGTGGAAAAGCCGGCCGAAGTGGCCGTGCGGTTAAAGGCGCTGCAGTCTGGAACCGCAAGACCGCTACGGTCGCAGGTTCGAATCCTGCCTCGGGCATGGATGTTTGTGATGTCCTTAGGTTAGTTTAACTAGTTCTAAGTTCTAGGGGACTAATGACCTGAGCAGTTGAGTCCCATAGTGCTCAGAGCCATTTGAGCCAATATGTGGAAAACACTGACAAGAAGTAGGGACACGATGACAGGACGTCTGTTAAGACATCATGGCCTGACTTCCACGGTACTAGAGGGAGCTGTAGAGGGCAAAAACTGTAGAGGAAGACATAGATTGAAATACATCCAGCAGATAATTGAGGTTGCAAGCGCTTCTCTGAGATGAGGAACTAGTAACAGGCGGTCAGGTGACCATCCACCGCCGACGCAAATCATGATAGTGAAATGGTGTGTAGGTGCCCGTCGATTGTGTGGAACTGGAGCAGTAAGATGGGTTTGTGTGCAGACCTGACAGAATGGTGGATAGAATCTGTGATGTTCGGGAGCGTCCGTTACAACAAAGTCAATGAAGTTGTCCGATTTGTTGGTCCATCAACGTCGACTGTCCGGTGCGTCTACAAGGAATGGTGTCACAGCTATGTAACACGACGTGAGATCCGTGGTCGTAAAAAGGTTGCAACCGATAGGGACTGGAGGAATCAGAGGCGAGTGCCATGCCCTGTCAATGACAATCGTTCAAGACCCTACAGGAACTATTGATGTCAGTTAAGGGGAGGTTTACTATCTTCGGCCCGAAAAAAGCATATTCTTTGAGAATATTTTTCTCGGGATATGTTATAGATATCAGTGTCAAATTTGGTCAAAATGTTTATTGATATTTTCTCTAAAAATTGAAATTTTTTCGACCGGAAATGTCGAAGAGCCAAGGCGGAAGTGCCGTCGGAACGAAACAAATTTAGAAGTAGACCTCCAAGCGCGGTGTGTCACAGGTCAGCCGGCTCGTCTGAAATCAAAATTGAGTTGACGTTAGCGAAGTATATAAGATTATTTAGGAGTTGTACCTCGCTTAAGTTATTTAGACCATAGGAAACAAAATGTCAGTCGTTTGAAAAAAATACGGTTTTTTCATTGATTTTCGACTTCGTCGGCAAAGTAATAGTATTTATAGTTGATGGATCGGAATAAAACTGGTACAACTCATAGACAATTTAGTTAGCTTCGTCGGAAACAAAGAATCATGCCAATCGGTTCAGTAGATTTGAAGTTACCATACCGCGCGATAAAAAAAAAAAAAAAAGGTCATTTTGAGAAAAACTCGTTTGAAGTTTTGACTACATATACATGCAATATAATGCAACGTACGTTCAATCTGCTGTTCCGGGTCCATAAACTAGGTGACAAGCGGTTTTCGGCCGCTTGAATCCGGTGGTCGTCCGAATGCTTGGCGAACTGCGTCGAATAGAGTCCCAGGGCGACGTCCATCGTTGTCATGGTCTTCAGAATTGCTGAATACCCTTCGTTGAAGCTGCTCACTGCCAGAAAAGTCGCAATCTCCACAGTCTTCGCACCAGAATACAAATGCTTGGGGGCTAACTTCCAAACACACGCGTTCAAACTTTCATTTGAATTTTGTGTGTTTCCTCCCAAACACCGGTACAATAACTCGTACTCCGAAATAAAAAAAACTGGTGCGTGAAAAAGGCCGATTTCAGGCAGGTGCATTTTTTTGTTCAACCGCGAATAACAAACATTTCCGTTCCGTATTCAGGGGTGGATTCTAAACACTTTTATAGATCCAAAAATGCAATTGCAAAGAAAATCTATTTTTTGAACCAAAAGATAGTAAACATCCCCTTAATACAAGTGCATTTGAGCAAGTTCTCTAGTGAACAATGTAAAGAGAGCTGCATACAATGGACGTTTGGAGTCTGGTACCTCGTAAAAGATAACTGATCATACCGGTACAAAGCTACAGATCTTCAATACCCATAACAACACAAACTGTACAATAGCTAACTGCACTACACTGTCTGTTCAAAACATTCCGAGACTGATTTTATTCCTTGCATATAGACAACGTCAGCGCGGTAACTGCGTTGGCAGCTTAAACAACAGATGTGCATTCAACCAGTCAGCTGTGAGCAGGGAGTGTTATGTAGTGGACTTATGTCAGCATTGTTACATCGCAATGATACAACATCTCTAAATAAAGTGTTCAAGACGTTTTGCAGAATGTTTTCAAGAAGAGATGAATGTGTGCAAAGTTTGTGTTGCACACCTTGACTCCCGAGCAACAATAACGACGCGAGGACGCCTGCAGCGACTTGGTTGAAATGCAAAACATGGACAATTCTCTTGTGTAAAAAGTCGTCATGGGGAACGAGACTTAGCTTTATCAGTACGAACCTATCACAAAACGACGAAGTGCAGAAATTCATATAAAAGACCAATTGACATTCTAACTAACGTGATGCACGGGCTGTACAACGTCTCAAAGGAGGGCTTTTCTGACACATTCACATGCTTGTATGAACATTTTGTGCACTGTACTCAAGTGAGGGGTGACTATATAAAACACCTGAGCCATAATAATCATCTTAACCTATGTCCATTTTTTATTAATCCGTTCTCGAAACTGTGTGGACTGACGGGTTATGGTGTGGTGCGGCAAGATGCGATTTAGAATCTTTTCAAATGATGCTAAGCGTCGAATGCGCCGATGGCCCAGTCAGATGTGTAACCCAGTGCGTGTGGAGGGTGTAGTTCAGACTGGAGGTGGTTCTCTGATATTTTGTGGGTGTTGTTGATACTATTATCTGGACCCATTCATTCGTATTACCGTGAACATGGACCGGGATGTTGTTTCAGCATAGCCAGTGACCACATGCGCCCCTTTCTTGTATATCTGCAGGATGAGTGTCCTGTGAACACTCCCGTCTTCCTCGATGACAACAGCCCCATTCAAGGGGCTACACACATACGTTCCCCCTTTGACCAACACTAAGGCACTATCCATCTCTACTGCCCCGCTAAATTACGCGCTGTTAATGCCATAGGAAATGTTTGGGACTATTTGGGAGGCTGCAGATAAGCCAAACATTAGTGAATAGCTTCAGGTGGGCCTACCATATCTGAAGAAGTAGACTCTTTTTCCTTGTCGAACTGAGGCCATTTTCAAAGCCAGAAGTGTTGTTACGCGGTGTTGGCGTGATTTCTCCTGGGGTTGACAATTATTTCTCCAGTACGCCCAGGTTCTCATACTCTACACGGCCGTTTACTGTTCCTCGAGACGAACGTTTACACAGTGTTGCCTCCACCTCCACTCTACAGAGCGTGGTCCATGACATAAATCTCACAAAGTGCTCTAGTAATGTGGTCATACCCTGTATAGGGGCAATGACTGAATATTGCATACATTTCGCAGAGTGTTGTCACTCTTGAATGAAATAATTTATGTGGGTAGCAAAGGATACTGGGCACTGACTTTGTCGACAAGTGTGGGACCCAGAGAGAATTTCGTAAGTGGAGAAGGTAATGGTATGTTGGCTTGGCTCTGCAGTGTAAATGTATCGCGAGCTACCAATGACGCCATTGAGATAAGCCATCATGTAATTTGCAGATCTCTCTGCGACACTAATGTGGGAGGCGAATGTTGACTAAGTCGCCGCGTGAATGTCAGCTGACATGTTACCGTCAAGAAACTCATTGTACAAAGAAACCAAGTGTCCTACACGTCTACCGCAGTAGTTGGAGGAATCCTGCTCCGCACAGGATTGAGAGGTGGATGGAAAGAAGGTTACACTAAATGTCTATTCGAGGCAGGTTCATTAACGATGCAGTGGTTAGATTCGACCGAAAAAACTGGGGGGAGAATGGTGGCCTTCTTAAGGAACTATCGAAACATTCACGTGGATATAAATCTCAGTTCTGATGAAAAGGATTCCACGAACCTTGGTAGCACTGTGAAGCAGACAAATTGGGCCATGATAAAGACGATGTATCAATAATAAAAAAAACAACAATTTGCTCGATAATACCGAAATTAGATTGCTGTTTTTTGCTGACTGTTGTCAGCTATTCCGCTTTGATTATACCAGAATTTGGCTTATGGATAAAAAAATGGACAAAAAAAAAGAAAATTATGCCAAAGTTAACATCAAAATAAGATACGATACAACAGAAGACCGACAGAATGTGGTTAAACTTGAAAGTTGCTTTTCTAAAAAAAAGTATCCAGAAGACCCATAAAAAAAACAAAAAAAAAAACAAGTAAGCTGTGGATAACTAAGGGAATTAAAATCTCATGTAAGAGGAAGAGGGAAATTTATACAAAGTCCGGAGTAAGTCAATATCTGACATGAATTGCATACTACAAAAACTACTATAACATTTTAAGGAGAGTCATTAAAATGTCCAGAAGTACGCACATCCCGACAGAAATAAATAATGCAGATAATAAGATTAAAACTATATGGGACATTCTCAAATAGGAGGCGAGACAGCCAGTCAGTATACAAGATTCCACTATAATTACACTAAATGACGATGCTGTGAATCATAATTCACAAGTTGCAAGTACATTTAACAATAAGGAATTGGAAGTAGCGTCAACTTCTTTCACTGAAATTACTGCATTTGAAAAAAATTTAAAAACCTAAAGTTCATTTGGAGTTATGGAATTTCAGTCAGAATTATGAAAAGTTGTTCCAACTTAATAAGTAACATCCTTCGTGATATACGCAATGCACCACTGGCACAAGGAAGTTTTCCAGACAGTTTAAAATGTGCAGTGTTAAATCACTTCATAAGTAAGGTGACAAGACACACATAAACAGTTACCGTCCAACTTCCTTACTGACCTGTTGTTCCAAAACAGTCAGAAAAGTAATGTACTCAACAGTGGAAAAATTTATTTAGCGTATCACAGTTTGTGACTCCAGAAGGGTTACACGACCGAGAATGCTGTTTGTACAATCACTCATAAACTAATTCTCAAATAATAATATATCGCCGGTTAGTATTTTTGTGACCTTTCTAAGTTGCGCGATTGTTAGATCACGTAACATTCTTTGAAAAACTCTAGTTTAATGGAGTTATGGCTTTATGGACAGCTGCTTTGAATGATACTTAACAAACAGAAATGAAAAGTTTGTGCTGGAGATAAAGACAGTGTCGAAAAGGTACCACATTTTAATCACTGGGGGGAATCACAAATGGAGTCCCAGAGTCCCACAGGGTTCAATTCTGGATCCAATTCTATTCCTGATCTATGTGAGTCACCTACCACTTAACATTCAACAAGCAAAATTGGTGCTTTTTACAGACGATACTGGTGTTATAAAGCCCATTACAGACAAAGCAAAAGAAGAGTTGCAAAATTATATTTTCCAAAGAATTATTAAGTGGTTGTCTGAAAATAGACTTTCCTAAGAAACATACTACATTCAGTTCTGTACATCAAATAAGAGTCATTCCAACAACTGTTGTAGAGCATGAGCAGGAGTCAGTAAATAGGGGTGAATGCTCCAAAGTTTTGGATGTAGATACTGATGAAACATATTACTGAGGTTCCGAAACAATTAAGTTCATCTACTTTTGCTCCTTGTATAACTGCTAATCTTGGAAACAAATGTTTCAACCACGAGATATGTTCTACATATTTCCAGTCAATAATGTCTTACCGAATAAGTTTCTGGGATAACTCATCTGTTAAGAAGAAAGTATTGATTGCACAAAAACGAGCAGTAAGAATAATGTGGTTCACCAACCGACATCGAGTAGATACCTCTTCAAGGAAGTAAGTATTTTAACTGCGTCTTCACAAGACAAATATTCGCTAGTGAAATTCGTCATAAATAATCCACCACAATTTGAGAAGAACAGTGATGTCCACACCCACAACACTAGAGGGTAAAATGACCTTGTTAAAGTTGTCAATGGGTCAGAAAGGAGTTCAATATGCAGCAACAAAAATTTTTGATCATTTGCCCAATAACATAAAATGTCTGACAGGTAGTGAAACAAATTTTTCAATCTAATGTTACATCATTTCTGTTGGACAACTTCTATTCCATTGACCAATTTCTGTTTAAAAACTGGTAGCCGGTAATAAATATGTAAATAAATAAAAAGCTAATGTCAAAGACTGGCTTAAAACAACAGAAGACATCCAGAAATCGTATACTCGGAGCATAGGTCTGTATTCAAGAAAAACATATGCATCGGACAAACCGGAAAATAATAAAATCGATCACTTGAAACACGGAACAACGTGATTGACTGCAGCGTTGTTATAATATGTGAGCACAGTCACATTGTCAGACATATGAGACGTCTTTTGACCGGTGGTTTACCACTGCCCTCATTCGACCTGTGGACAATCTGTCACATTTGTGTCCTCTGTATAGCTCTGATTAACGCTTGCACAATGCGTTGCCGTGATAGTATTGCTGTGGATGAGTATAGAAATGAAAGCGTGATAGATGGTAAAACCAGATTCGCAGAGCCTACTCCTTCCAAACAACATCAAAAGCGCTGGCGAACTAAAGTTCATTGGCAGCGGAAGCAGGTTAGTTACAACTCAGGGACGTTAAAATAATTGGAAAAGTACTAAACTATAATTAAAATGTGTTCCAAGTTGTCTTGGTAAAGCAGCGCCATAATTAGGGACAGGGTGGCGGAATGCATGCTAAGGCATCCATAAATAGTACATTTGGCAAAATCGGGGGGGGGGGGGGGGGTAGTTAGATAATATTGCAGAAGACCGTAAATAATGAATTATGTAACTCGCATTGTTGAAGATTTCGAGTATATACTACGAACGCAAACCGATCTCAGCAGATTTGTGTAGAGGAGAAGTTTATAGGCGGACAACATAAAATCAGTCAGGAAAGGAATTGATATTTCAGTACCTTTGTGATTTCAGAACTTATCAATGTGGTTTATAAAATATACAGGGGTTTCCAAAAAGGTATTGCCAAAATTTTGAGGTACATTGTTCACACGTAAAAGAAGATATTTTATATGGACAAGGATCCTGAAAAACTTCATTTCATTTTCATATTGGAACTCGTTTTACAATTTTTCATGCTACATTAATCTATGGAAACACATAGACACAGAGAGTATTAGTTTACCATCTGAAACCCTTTCTTACATGAAATGTCATAATGCCCTCCGTCAAAAATGATACATGCATCAACTCGCCGTCCTTATGAATCCCAGACGCGCAGATATAGCCCTGAAGAGTTACATACAGCTTGGTGGTGAAGCTAAGAATTAAAACTTAACCACACGTAAACAGGAGAAATCCTTTGTTACACCCAGTATATTTTCGCTTGTTCAGCCTATTTTTATGTAGTAGTCTTAGGCGAATGACCTACACTGGTGCTTAAAATTAAAGCAACAAACTGCTGTTTCCCCATCCTGTGTTTAATTCACGATATAATCATACAAACTGTCAACCAAATGTCCGTACGATCGTGTTCTGCAAGGAAGATGGCATTCCGGTCAACAGCCAACCACGCGGACAATGACGTCAGTGCACCTATGAAACGAGGTAGCCCCACATCCACAATCACCGTGTACACAATCACAGACGGTGTAGTTTGGCACAGAGAAGATGTATATCAGACTCTTCCGGTGGAGGGCCAAAGAAGGAAAGGAAGCAGGACACTAGCAAACTGACGTGGCCCGATGGCTTAATGTGAATCGTTCTGTTGTTTCTTGGATGTGGCGACGGTTTATAGAGACCGAAACCGTATCCCGAAGACCAGGACAGGACCGACCACGTGTGACTTCAGAAGAGAGGACCGTTATTTGTCTGTAAGAGTACGACATTACCGCTTTAGTACTTCACGGCAACTGGCAGTGAGCTCGCAGCATCTGCTGGACGTGTTGTATCGAGGCAAACGGTATAGAGAAGGCTTCGACAGAGAGGCCTTTATTGTCAGAGACCTGATCTATGTCTCCCTATGACGCGTCTTCACAGAAGGGAACGTTTAGAGTAGATCTGTCAATGCGCCACTTGGACGGTCGAAGAGTGAGCCAATGTTGTTTTCACAGTTGAGTCACGATATAGTCTGGAGACTGATTCTCCATGGATTCGCATCTGGTGGACACATGGAACACGATTTCAGGACCCAAGCATTGTGGAAAGAGACCGATATCGAAGAAGATCCCTAATGGTGTGGGCAGGGATTATGTTTACCACTCGAGCCCCTCTTTATGAAGTTGTACAGGTGAATCGGCAAGGTTTAACTGCTGTCAGGTATCGTGACGACATCTTGGACATCATTTGCGGTTCTTGCGAAGTGCTTTGGGTACAGACGTCGTATTGACGGACGGTAACGCTCGACCTCATGGAGCACGGGCAATTGATGTTTTCTTGGAAACGGAAGATATTGCAGGTATGGCGTTGTCTGCTCGCTCTCCCGATTTGAATCCAATAGAACATGTCTGGTATGCATTAGAGAGACGGCTTGCATCTTATCAGCATTCACCAATCACTCTCCAAGACTGCGAGCATCTCTGCAGGAAGAATGGGCGTCATTGCCTCAAAATGAGACTGGTAACATCCTTCACATCATGCCCTGTCGTTGTTAGGCCTGTATTGCTGCCAGAGGTTGTCACACTGCATACTGTGCACATTAAGCAGTTGTCGGAATGTGTGTACAAATCCGTTAAGTTGGAAAAAACGAAGAACATTATTGTCTACCGTTAAGCGTGTTTCAGTTGTTTGTGTTCTGTATTCTTTACATTGTTTCTACTTTACTATCACCTGTTTATACTGTTTTGTGCCAAAATAAACGCAACCTTGCAAAATTTCTTTTGTTGTTCTAATTTTGAACACGAGTGTAGTAACTCAAATTAGCTAGCTTCCTTGACTCCACCCTACCACACTGGTTGTGCAGCAATGTTGAGGTAAGAAAGGTTACACGTGAGGGTATGTGGATACCTTCCATGTAGTAATCTTGTCGGATATCACAAGCCTGTCTCCGTGAGAATATCAGCAGGTGTATGTGCAACTCAATAATTATTGTGTGGTTAAACGTTAAACGACAGTGGTAATATTACGACTTTTTCTGTATTTTTGCATTACAAATGGTCAGTAACAACGATAATCGTTGTTTAAGCCTCTATTGTCATCCATTCAGGATGGAGTGCCACTGTATTTATAACAAGCCCGGGGTACTAATGGGGGTGGGGGGACCCTTAAAGTGGTTGTCATTTCTGCTTTTCTTGACCGTGCGCCCTGTCCACACCACGTACTGGTAATCCCGCAGTGGTCGTACTGTTCTGCTCCACACTGCTGCTGGCTTGCCTGAAATTATCTATTTAAATATGCAAGCAAGTCAGGGGAGCCACTCAACGTTAAAACACAACACTGTCCTATGTCTGATATGAACATCTATATTCTGAGACGACATGGAAACCACAGGTTGCACTGTTTACACTCTAAATCGTAAATGTTTATCCCAATTAACAATCTTGATGATTAACAGTCCAAAATATCATTCGGACGAGCGTAAACGTAACCGACACGACGCGGGTGATTGTTGATGGTGCGGAAGCCGAATGATCAAACGAAAGTTCTTACGCTCGTCACGCATACAGATATCTGGTAATAGTCCTCCTTGACACTAGTAATGATATAACACTGTTCGTAAAGTTAATTTTTCAGTTCTCACTTGTACGAGCGTGCACGTAACCGTCGCGGCGCGGTTGATTGTTGATGATGCGGAAACGCGATCACCGAACGCACGTTCTCACGCTCGCTACAAGACACTGGCACTTGTTTGCACTCTTTTATGGTAACTAATTTTTGCTCATTCATATTAGTTCATTCTTGGAGACCGAACACGGCGCGGATGATTGATACAGTACGGTACGACACGCAACGAGAGGATACACAAATACGTTATCAGCAGCACTGCACATTTTAAAATAACTTCTTGACGCACTTGCCTCTGAATCATTTACTTATTTTATCAATTTACTGTAATAGCACTTGTAGTAACACTTCAATTTCCAAACTAACAATGCCTCTCACATGCAGAGCTACACACTACACAACGTAACAGTTTCGTGTCCCGTGCTCGACTCTCTACAGACGCGGCTGCCCGCAAAGATCCTCCACAACTAAGGCAGCGATATGACAATACGCTTACATATTTACTTGAATGTTCAGTATTTCGGAAAGGGTAGACGTGTTGTTGACAACTGCAAAGACAATAGATGGTGCAAAGACCATAGATGGCGACATGGCGATCTTTTTTGATTCTCCGCACAATTTCACTCGCATACTGCTTCCATCGTACCAACAGCTGCATTACGTCTAGGTTATTCCAGTTTCGTTTAGATTAACGGAGGTCAACCAGATAATTGTCAACCTTCTGTAGCTGTATGGTTGGAAGCACCCCACGTCGACTGGAGTGCCGTTTGACGATCGGTGTGTGCTCCTTATCTTGACACTGACGTCCAGCCTGCATGGTACCTTACTGTCAATGGGAAGTAAGTATGTCGCTCACGCCTTCACGGGATTCAGCCCAAACACATTCTGTTGTGCGTCGGCTGCGATGTTCTGGACACGGACGAGCATCGCCTGGTGTGCGGATCGGCGGGAGGTGTACTCCTCTTGGTGCGACAGAAGTTATTCCTAATTACCCGTACACCTCCTCATCAGATACCTACTCACATGCTTCTCTTTCCGGAGGCGAGATACTTGCAGCAAGTGGACTTGTGGATACGCAGTTTGATGCTTATTTGCTGATGGCGAGAAAAATATCCAGACTGACAGCCATGATGCAGGGGGCAGGGGACCAGGGTTCGATTCCAGGTATTGCCACGGATTTTTTCCCATGGTGGGGTGCACTCAGCCTCATGGGACCAATTGAGGAGCTACTCGACCGATTAGTAGCGGTTCCAAGGTCAAGACACCCAACAACGGCAGGGAGAGCGGTGTGCTGACCACAGGTTCTCCATACTGCTTCGATGAACCCATTGGCAAAAGATGACACGACGGTTGGTCTGACCGGAATGGCCTGTCAGGACCAGAGCGCGGAGGTTTAGTTTTGTCCTTATACTTACATAATTAGTGAATGCTGTCAGAGACCGACGTGAAGGTTGTTACATGACACGCCATCCACTGGAATTTTCGCTTCCTGATGTGACTCATGTTTTTGTACCCCATGCAATATAAACAATAGTACGAAATCGGTGCTATTACCAATGTTTCTCTTAAAATATTTACAGTTACAAAATTTTACACTTATTACGTTGACAAGTGTTGCTCGTTAGGATGATTTAATGTTATGTTGAATTAATGTACATTTGCTAAATGAACTACACTGTCCAGTCACATAAACGTGAGCACCTCTCAGAAGCCTGAATAACCACCTTTTGCAGTGCGAGATGTATATGAAGATGTTGAGGATTTACGGCGCGAGCAGCCTGATCGAGATGGTTCCACAGATTCTCGATTGGTTTTAAATCCGCGGAGTTTGGTAGCCAGGAGGGTATGGTAAATTCATCCTGGTACTCTTTGAACCAAACACGCATTCTGTGAGATGTGTGAGATTGCAGAGTCCTGCTGGTAGGCGCCATCGTGCTGAGGAAAAACGAACTGTATGCAGGGGTCAACATGGCCCCCGATGATAAAGGATACTTGTGTTGATCCGTTGCGTCTTCCAGAATGACATCACCCAGGGTATGCCCTCAGGCTTGGACCCCTCCGAAGATTGTTACAGGATGTTTGCTTTCTGGTTTTTCAATCTGTGCACTCCAACAGATACCTATCCAATGGAGCATAAAACGTGATTCATCTGAAAAAGCCACCTGTCGCCACTCAGTGGACTTAGAGTTACGGTTCTGGCTTGCAAATTGGAACCTTCCTCAGATGAACAGCAGTTATTATAGGTGCATGAACCAGGAGCCTGCCATGGATGCCCATACGCAGTCACGTTCGCTGAACGGTTGTTGACGAGACACTGTTGGTGGCCACTTGGTGCATGTGACCTATCAGTTGCTCAATAGTTACACGTCAGTCCACCTGTACAAATCACCGCAGCCGTTGTTCACGCCTGTCATCGCTGGCCCTTGGTGCACTGCAATTTTTGACAGCAGCAATTTGCCACGTACAAGATACTTCAACCACGACGGCATGCGAACGGTTTACAGACTGAGCCGTTTCGGAAATGCTTCCACCCTTGGTTCAAAAACCAACGATCGTACCTTTTGGACGTCAGATAAATCGTTCCTTTCCACGTTATCACAACGACTCCACTGTCTTCCAAATCCTCGACATGCTTTACATGCCCTCCACTGTTAGTGCTACCACCTGTAGCTTGGGAGGGGTTTATTGCACGTTGACGTCGAACGTCGGTGGTGATCACATTAATGTGACTGGGCTATGAGTAGGGCTAACATTTGCAGTATGAAGATGTGATGATGACTTACGACATAAATTCATTTGATTGCCCAATGTTGAGAGAATATTCTGCAGCAAATTACACAAAATGTGTTTTGGTAACTGCGACAGAATGTTACAATTTAAGGAACATATCAAGATTATGACATTATTTTGTATTAAAATTATGGCATTAGGGATCTGAAACTCTCCCTCATTAAATCATATCTCAGTAATAGAAAGCAAACTGTAAGCTACAATGGTCAAAAGTCACAGTTACTGAATGTCACTGGAGGTTTTCCCCAAGGATCAGTGCTTGGGCCATTACTGTTTATAATATTTATAAACAGCAATATGCCATGCAAATCTGTGCTTTACGCAGATGATACAACTTTCATCAATTCAGGGAAGGACATAAATAAACTGAAGGAGCAAAGTAAAGATTTTCTCAGATTATCCAATATGTGGATCGAAGCCAATGAGTTAGCTATTAACTATGAAAAGACTGTAAATATATCCTTCAGCTTATCCAATGCTGATATTGAGTACACTTCTACTAAACTTCTTGGCATATACGTAGATACGAAATGAACCTGGCAAAGTCACATAGACAACATATCTCAAAAGCTTTCACGAGTTATCTATCTACTGAAAAAATTACGCACCTGTGTTTATGAAAGCTTGCTGATTAGTTCCTATTACGCATTCTTTCATTGCCGTATTAGCTATGGTATTCTTCTATGGGGTAATTCTCCATGGACCAGGAAAATTTTTATTTGGCAGAAGAAAGCCATCAGGAGCATCTCTGGGATTACCAAAAATAACGTATCATGTAGGTCATACTTCAAAGAATTACAGATAATGACAGTCCCTTCTCTTTTTATATACAGCTGCCTTCTGTACATAAAAGAAAACTTTAACAGTTACAACCTTAGGCAGTCCAATCATAATAATATCACTCGTCGAACATTTAAGATAGACATACCAACAACTCGACTCAAGAAAACAAAAGACAGTTATGAATACATGGGAATAAAGTTTTTCAACACATTACCTGTGCAGGTACATTGTGTCTCTCTTAATATATTTAAAAGTAAGACTAAAAAATGGCTGAAAGACAAAGCTTTTTGCAGTGTTAAAGAATTTGAAAACTCTTCAAAACTAGACCTGACTTACGAGACAACTTGCAACCCTGTTTGTACCTCTTCCTAACCTTTTTTGTCTCTGTAGTTCCACGTTTAACTGTTAAACGTGTGGAGAAATCCTTATGTATGACATGTATTCTTTCATTATGCACATTCTATAAAATGCACACTTTAGTTATGTGGGATATCTTTATGTATCAAATGTATTCCTTTATTGTGTATTCTTTTAAAATGTATACTTTAGCTTTGTGTGATACCTCACAATAGTTATATTTTTTAATATGTAAATTTTACATTACACATGACGACATCGATTGCATGTAAATGCTTAAAGATGGATAAATAAATAAATAAATAAAAAGATCTACCTTACATTTTTAGCGAATGGAGTGTAAAATTCAAGGTCAGACTTCAGAAAATTAAATTCAAACCAGAGCATTGCTACCATCTGAGCTCCAGTGTACTGAACTGATTAAAATGTTTGACCGTATTTTAACATAAAAAATGTGGATAAAAGATTTGTGGAAGCAGATACGGATAATGGGCTTGCAGATGCGTTGAAAATATGGTTAGTACTTTTATTATTTTTACAGACCTCTAGTTATATGGTTCATTTTGTAGGCTTCTGAGACATTAAAATGTGTTAATTTCCATCGGACAGGGATAAAGCCTGGCATTTTTTGAGCTGATATAAGAAACCCATGACAAACCTAAACCAAGACAGTGAAACGGAGGTCGTTTTTCCAGATGAGATCTTCTCAGAGCAACTTATCAGCGAAAACGAGTAGGGGGCTGTAGCGCTCACCTCGGGCTGGAAGGTGTCGATGAGGTAGGCGGGCAGGCAGGGCTCGAGCACGGCCATGGCGGTGGTGGACACCAGGATGGCGCCGGCCGCCACCGCGATGCGCGCGTCGCCCAGCAGCTGGCGCACGCCCCGAGTCGCCACCGCCACCTGTCGCCACGGGGCACGGCATCAGCTGCAGCTGCCTCCCCTCCCTACTCTACTTGTTTCTTCACCATCCCTCGTACTTCCCCCTGTCCTCATCATTGTAATGAAGCTGAATGTGTTATTTCCATGTGCGACATACTGAAGGCACTTTTCGAAAGTAGGGGGTCTACTGACTAGAAAAGATCTCATCTGAAACATATCATACCATCATCATATTGTTATGTCAATGATTTTCATCATTTTTCACTATGCTCCAAAATCTAAAAATCCTCTATGTCAATGTTGTGTGGATATCTGCTCCACAAAAGTTCTGTCACACCTTCCAAATTCTTGAACACTACACACCTATCTTGCCTTCTGGATATGTTTTCCTTCCTCCCACATGGGTCCTTGACCACCTTATTAAGTTCTTATCTCTCTTTATCCACACTGAACACCTCCATACATCTGACACTATCAGCAAACTCGACTCCAATAACTCTATTGGTTTTACTCTAATTTCCAGTCCACTCTCGCGCTAAAAACTCAGTCCACCACACCTGTACCTACATACACTCCTTATCCTATCCCTACAAACCCAGCCGTCTCCCTCTCCCAGACAATGAAATCTGCCCCGATATTTATCCATATATAAACTATAACACTTCCCCACCCATCTTCCCCATATCAGGACTTTCCCTTCACTTTTCCATCTACACCTTTCCCTATTCCTTTTCCCATTATGGTCTTGTCCATATCCTACTCTTCTACTTCATTTCTGTTCCTCACCATCCATCCCAGTATCCATCCTCATGTCCATAATTACAATGTAAAAGACATCTATGTTCATACCCACTCTCTACAACCCTATAGAACTGTACCGTTTCCTTCCCTAGATATATTTCCCATATGCATGTTCTTCTAATTTTAATGAGACTGTAGTGCCTCAAGACATAATTTATTAGTGAATTTATTGCTATAACTCACTACCCCAATTCTGGCTGTGTGCCGTTATCAAGTAGAGATAATTGTGCTTTGGTAAATGCAAAAACCTCGAAGTCACCTGACTTATAAGAGTGTCATGTTGTACGATTTTTAGGTTTTGACATGTACTAAAGTGGCATTATTTCCACTGACAAATGGTCGAAACTGCAATATTGGGTTTACAATTAAGTAATTTTACGCTCAAAAGGCCACCATGATATCATTTACAAACTTTTACACGACAGTGAACTCCAGCAATGTGAAATTAGTCTTCGTTTTTCTCAGCTTTCTCGTATAAATTAATTTGAAATGTCACAAGAATGGTCCCAGGCATGCTTTTTACTACTAGAAAACTCGAAAAATATGAATGGAAAATACTGTAATTTCATACTCGTCTTTCAAAAAGCAAGAATAGAGATTTTCCGGCTGTATTTTCCCGTATTCGAAGTTCACTTCCAGGCCACTAGGAATACTGCTGTCGTTCTCTGCTGCCGTATCGTAACATGGGCAGTGCACTTCTTCTGCTTGGGTGTCCTGTGGGGAAACGCACAGAATAGCTACGAGGATGGAGATCGAGCGATGTAAAAGCGTAAAATCTGAGCCATATTATTGTGGTTTGGGTGAAGAGTGAATGGTTCAAGGAAGACAACTGAGATCTCACCTCAAGACTATAATCACAAAAACTCAGACATTTAACTTCAAAGTCGTCAATGGAAATATATCTTAATGCGGTATGTGTGTGTTACATTGTCGTAAGTTTGGGACTTTTATTCTGGGAAATGGCTATAAATAGTGATATGAATTACATGTACTGGCCTGTAAATCAATATACTTTTGCTCTCTCAAGAATTTTTTTTGAAGATTTATAGTAAATATTTTTTGTGAAAAGTAAACTTCATGTTATACTAATGCAGAACTTTTTCAGTAAGCCAAAGGGAGCTTCACTCTATCATTTCTTTGGCACTAAGGCAGTAACTGTTGAGCATACCTCTGAAAATTAATACGGTTTGTTGGCACAATGTAAAAGGAAGGACGACAAATCATGGGGGAAAGAGAAAGTACTGGAAAAAAAATATACTGTTTTTTACGAAGTTTAATTACTTTGAACTTATTGAAACAACTCTTACATGTGGATAGCCTAATTAATATTCTCAAAACTGATATAGAAGTGCGGTGAAATTAACTCCTCATATCTACCAGCTTGCTGTAAAAAATTATTTGTTTGTTCAATGTCCTACACAGAGCTGCTTAATACGTGAAATACTACCTCCATTTGTTTTACAAAGTGTTATACTTGCTGTCAACCTATTGTTTGTATTCAGTACTAGAACCTGTGGATTAGACGCAACAGTGTTTTACAAGTCAGTTATCTGTTGCCTGTAATTTTTGTACAGTTCATTAAGTTTTTAATCATTCCTGTGTTGTGATACATTTGGTCAGACTTGTTCCAATAATAAGTGTCAGTAGTTTTGTGTGAAACTTTAAACTGCCAATGATTCTTTTGACTTTGTGGACACACATTTATGTGATAATACTTTCGAAAAATACTTTCACTTAATTATGCTTGCACATTAATTACTCGTGTTGTGTAAATACTTAAGGAGTGCTGTTAGTGCTACACACTACAATTAAGTGTTCATGCACTGACTAGTCTTAAACTAAATTCTCTAAACCATTAATTTAGTGAGGGCTTAGTAATACAGGGTGCAGTCATAATCCGATGCATTAGGCATTAGGCATAACTTACAATTACTTCAAAAACATTATTTTCATGAAGATCGAAGTTTGAGTTGTATTACCAAGATCGTCAACTATCTGCAAAGCCTTATAAATATCTTTTTATTCTACAATTTAGTGTTTGAGTTTTAGGAATGAACAGCTTAATTTTACGTAAATACCACCAATAAAATTCATCTTTTTATTAATTTTTGAAACGTACGTAAATGCTGCATTGTTTAATTTAATTGTTTTATGTTACTGTATTTTTAAACGCTTTGGAGGAAGAGAGATGTTTATACCTCTGGCAGCTTACCGTCACGCTAGAATCGTGCATGGGGAGGGTGGGGGAATAGGGGAAGGGGCATGGCAGAACAATAAAGAAACAAACGTTTTTCATTTATAATTTGGGGCCACTGTAGCTCATGATGTAAGAACTCCAGTAACAGAGTAAGGTGTCTAACGTGGTAGATTTCCTGAAATTACATGAATCATCTACAGTGCAATAACTGACACATTTTAAGTATCTTAGACAAATGAAAGTAACAGAATTAGCATCCGCTGAAAGCATGATCTTTACAGATTTTATTAAATTTTCACTTTACATTCCAAGTACTTTTGCAACTTCAGAGCAATAATTTAAAACCCTATGCTTACAATTCTGCCATTGGTGTTTCAGCCACCCAAAACGCAAAAATTCAGCATTGTAAGTCTCCCTTTGAGATGTAACAGGGACTGGAAGTATATCGATGTCAGATGACGCCTGCAATGAGGTTATTAGGAAAATTTCTTAGAATGAAGACTACTCCGTATCTCAGCTTTCCACGTTTGACTTTCTGAAAATGACACATCTGTTTCGAAAGCATTTGGCACTAAACCAATGACATTACTAGTGTTTCGAAAGTATTTGGCAGTAAGCTAATGTTATTACCAACGTGTTTAGTTTCAACAAATCCGGTAACAAAACATCTTCTTGAACACAGACTACTTTTCCCAAAATTTCACATTGAAATTAATTTACGTGACGGATTAATGTTTCGGTAAATTTTAGCGATGCCATTCCTATGGACTTATGCAGAGTCTCTAAATTAATATAAAAATCTAATGTCCATCCATCAGGTACGATGTCAGAAAAAAAGCATCTCAGTCCATCCAGCACCGGACTAAGGTTCCATGCGCAGATTGAACTGTCCGTGGTTTGTTAGTTTCTGTCTATAACTTTGAAACTTGTCATGCAGGCAGTTTCAACTAATTGAGGTCATCATTAAAAATTCTGTGCAAGGTTGTCTGGGACACCTAAGGTAGTCCCACAGAAAGGTGACGTAAAAATTCACCCCTTATGCGAGGTCTTGTGTATGACCGACAGCCTGCTCCACCTCATCCGTACGATATTCACCAATTGCACGACCAATTTATTTTTTCAGGCCCATGAATGCCACAGAGTTTATGAGGAATTTCTAACGCTTTATGACATTTTCACTGATAAATCAAGTCAGCGGTCCTAATTCACCCTCTATGGGGTTGTTTATTTTCATAGACGTTCAAAGTCTTTACTAGACACAGAGAAAAGAGCAACAGCGTGAAAGACTCTGTGTATGTCGCTCTGGGAGCGCGAACTAATCGTCATGGGCAGCTAAATTCTCTACCTGACGGATCATTATGCTATATACATATTGTACGCGATCCATTTGGTTATACTCTGGCACCTTACAAATAAAATATACAAAAATTAAATGTACATAAAATTATCAAGACAGGTAAACAATTTATCTTTTGCACAATACATCCCATTCATTTGTTAGTATTTATTAGAGGAATAGAAGAAGATGAAAAGAGGAATGAATTTAGTTTCCTTGTTAGTAGTTAAGCTATCGGATATTTTGTAACACTGGGTAAAATATCAAAGGTTTTCGTATCACATCCTTCATCTAAACCGAGGAAAGCTTACTGAACAGATGTGAAGTTAAATGTTTTGCTGTAGTCTTTTACTTGTAGGCAATACCTACCTTTCGAAACTTTGTTGCCTTATTCAGGAACTTCTCTCACAGAATAAAATAACTGGGATCTTAATTTTGCTACGCCTATCTACACAGGTGGCACCGTATATTATTCATACTTTCAGAACAAACACTCGTCTTCTAGGATGACTTACCACAGAATGTCATGCAGTCAGACGTTAATGAAAGACAGTACGAAAAACATTTTTTTAGCTTGCCGACAGATTTTCTTGGCGAACGTGCCATGGTACTTGGTTTTAAGGTACTGCTAGCTGCCTTATGTTCGAGATCTGAGTAAAATGTACACTCATTAGTGCGTGAGTTACTGTCTTAAAAAATAAAAAATAAAACGTTACACGTAGTAATGTCATCATTTCTGTTACTGTAGAGAATAGAGTGCTCTTTTACTGTATATATAATTTACTTACCTCTGGAGATACCCGGAGGTCCATATACAGGAGCTGCAACACTGGAACATCGAAAAAACCTTGGGTTAGACATAGCCTACAGACTACGTTTAAGGTAATGCACTGAAGGTTTGGTGGAAAGATAATGGTACGAACTGTGTGATGTTGGACCAGAGTACGAACAGAAGAATTTTGTATGATGTGCAATCACTCGTTCTTAAGGAGAATGTCTGTGTAGATGTAAGAGAGATCCTGATGACTCTAATCCTATCAGGTTAAATAAATCAGTGAGTAAATTAAATATACACTCATGCTCATAAATTAAGGATAATGCTGATACATGGTGAAACAACGCTCTAGTGGGCGGTTTGCGGGTTTAAATCGCCTCGGGGTATGACCACGCAGTGCATTTGACCTGCGTTCGTCGCACAGTGGCGCTGGCAGCAATCCACATACGCAGAGGTGTGTTGGTGCATGTCAGAGTACGGTTCAGCGAGTAAGTGTGCAGACGTGCTAATGGTGGTTGTGTGTTGAAAATGGCTCAAAGAACACATATTGATGACGTTACAGTGGTGGGGGGTACAATTCTAGGGCGACTGGAGGTTGGTCAAACACAGCGGATCATAGCATGGGCCGTCCGTGTGCCACAAAGTGTGATATCAGGATTATGGCAACGACTCCAGCAGATAGGAAATGTGTCCAGGCGCTACAGTACGGGACGTCCACAGTGTACAACACCATAAGAAGACCGATGTCTCACCATCAGTGCCCGCAGACGGCCACGGAGTACTGCAGGTAGCCTTGTTCGGGACCTTACCGCAGCCACTGGAACAGTTGTCTCCAGGCAAACAGTCTACAGACGACTGAACAGAGATGGTTTATTCGCCCGGAGACCTTCAAGGTGCGTTCCACTGACCCCTGGTCACAGGAGAGCCCGTGAAGCCTGGTGTCAAGAACACAGTACATGGTCATTGGAACAGTGGTCCCAGATTATGTTCACGGACGACTCCAGGTATTGTCTGAACAGTGATTCTCGCCGGGTTTTCATCTGGCGTGAACCAGGAACCAGATACCAACCACTTAATGTCATTGAAAGGGACCTGTATGGAGGTCGTGGTTTGATGGTGTGGCGTGGGATTATGATTGGTGCACGTACACCCCTGCATGTCTTTGACAGAGGAACTGTAACAGGTAAGGTGTATCGGGACGTAATTTTGCACCAGTATGTCCGCCTTTACAGGGGTGCAATTGGTCCCACCTTCCTCCTGATGGATGATAATGCGCGGCCCCACCGAGCTGTCATCGTGGAGGAGTACCTTGAAACAGAAGATGTCAGGCGAATGGAGTGGCCTGCCTGTTCTCCAGACCTAAACCCTATCGAGCACGTCTGGGATGCTCTCGGTCGAAGTATCACTGCTCGTCTTTAAACCCCTACGACACTTCAGGAGCTCCGACAGGCACTGGTGCCAGAATGGGAGGCTATACCGCAGCACTGCTCGACCACCTGATCCAGAGTATGCCAACCCGTTGTGCGGCCTGTGTACGTGTGCATGGTGATCATATCCCAAATTTATGTCGGGGTACATGCGCAGGAAACAGTGGCGTTTTGTGGCACGTGTGTTTTGGGACGGTTTTCTCAACTTATCACTGATACCGTGGACTTAAAAATCTGTGTCGTCTGTGTTCCCTATGTGCATATGCTGTTTGTGCCAGTTTTGTGTAGTGCCATGCTGTGTGGCACCATATTCCGCAATTATCCTTAATTTATGATGGTTCAAATGGCTCTAAGCACTATTCAACTTAACTTCTGAGGACATCAGTCACCTAGAACTTAGAACTAATTAAACCTAACTAACCTAAGGACATCACACACATCCATGCCCGAGGCAGGATTCGAACCTGCGACCGTAGCGGTCGCTCGGCTCCAGACTGTAGCGCCTAGAACCGCACAGCTCCTTAATTTATGAGCATGAGTGTATAAGCTGGTCAGGTATCTGGCAAGCAGGGTGAGGCGCTGCAGTGTTAAGAGTCTGGACTCGTGGTCTTGAGAACGGGGGTTCAAATTTCCGTCCTGCAATCCACATTTTCTATGCTTTCTCCAAACCACTAAATGCAATGTTTCATTGAATGAGGCAGAGCCTACTTCCTTTCCTAATCCTCTTCCATCTAGGCTGGTGCAAACTACGAAATGAACGGTTCAGCACATAGGTACGATCAATGGCGGAATACGGATGGCTATAAAGCAATAAAAAAGTGTTAGACGTCAGAATCGGTTCGCCCTCAGTTTGTACAGACTCTTTATGTGACATTCACATACTTCGGGCAATTTGTAATTTCTGTGTCTTCAAACGAAACTTTCTGCGAATGTGGTAAAAAGAAAAGTGCGCTGTGTTTCAGAAACGCAGTCAACTACACATTTCCATAAAAGCCGTATTAAGCAAGTTCACATGGCGAAGGAAGAAACGTCACATAGCTGCCAGTAATAATAATTCAGTGTGGCTCAAAAGTCTGATGCATGTCTTCCAATTGGACGCTACGTCGTCCATTTCCCTGTCACAAACCCACCCCAATAATCGTACACGGGAAATGAGACTACGTTCTAATGTGGAATCTGAACTACCAGCCGTTCCTGAAAAAGCTTCACATCATTGAGAAGTGAAGGAAGGGCAAACCCAAACTGCAATATTTTATGGTCCAAGCTAGATTCCATCCTGCAACCTTTCGGTTTCCAGGCATGCGCTTAACCACTACATGTCCAGGTCCGACATCACTACGAATGAGACCATGCCTTGTGAAGACATGGGAGTCAGCATCACGTGAAATTCTAAAAGAATCAAAAAAAATGATGCGGTTAAAGCTCACATTAGACAAGAAGCTGTAGGAAAGCTGTGCCATAGCCGTCAACTGTTTTCTTTCATATAAAGTTGTCGAAATAATTACCGTTAGGAGAGAAACTGAGTTTCCACACAATAATTAACGAAGTATTTTGTATTAGAGTTCGCTCATTTGGGACTTCTGCCACCTGTGGAGTATCGAATGTAGTGTGGCTTTCTAATGTAGGCTCAGCGCGACTTAACACTTCATTGTATTATGTAGGCCTCATGTGACCGTGTATTGAACGTTACGGGCTACACAGTTTTCAAACTTACGTGCCATCGTCAGATTTCAACAGTTTAGTCATTATCAAACAACATTCATATGTAAGATATAGCGACACATATAGAATGCAAATCAATCCACCAGCTCAGTTGTGCACCACGTTACAAACATCAACGTGGTATTAAGAGAGTAATTTTGACGTTGGTTGAAGAAATATAAGTTTTCAGTAATGACGTTAGTGTCTATTGTAAGTGACTCCACATATGGGCTGGTGGATTGATTTGCATCACGTTACATACAGATTATCTGAATGGATATATATCTTCCATCAAGCACGTTAGAAGTACCTCACAAATGAAACCTGATTCTTTTCACTGTAAGGTAGATCGACTTTTTTGAGCTGTGAATTACAATGAGGTTCCTGTACAGTCTCTGATCGGGATTTATGAGCCGATCACGGTTGTCATTACGAACTATTCAGGTCTTGTGTTAGATATTATCTCTGTTAGAGCCAGTACTTCTCCTTCAAACAATTTTTCAGTTGTCATTGATAATATTCCATTTTAGTCTTCTTCTAGGGAAAATTTCTAGCGCTGCCTTGAACCGCTCTTGAGTAATCTACCTGGTAGTCAGATTCACTGTATACTGAGGTGCCAAAGGTCATGGGATAGCGATATGAACACATACAGATGGTGGTACTATCGCGTACACAAGGTATAAAAGGGCAGAACATTGACGGAGCATACCCCCCTCCCCCTTCACTTTTCCTCTCCTTCCCCTCCCCCCCCCCCTTCTTTCCCGTCATCTGACCAGTTTCCCCCCACCTGCTCTCGGGTGTGGTATGTCATATTTGTGCCAACTTTTTAGTGCAGTGTTTAAGTGAGTGTTCAGTGTTGTGCGTCTTTCCACAGTGTTGCGAACAGAAATCATGCTGTCGCTGGGTGTGCATTTTATATCTTCTGCTTCCTGTGTATTTTATTAGCATCATCAACCCTGTGTTTTATGTTTTAAGCTCCAGAATTTTCTGCCATTTTACCTTTAAGTCACCGATTTTATCGCCAACTGTTATTATTTTTTATTATCTTCATCTTTTTCAAACAAATTCTGTAGGCTGAAAAGCGGCGTAATAAGCTGCTGCCAGCCCGCCCCCCTTTAGGGGGAATCGAAACTCAATAAAGGAAAAAAAAAATGAAACGGAGCAGTCATTTGTACTCAGGAAATTCACGTGAAAAGATTTACGAAGTGATTAGGGCTGCACGACGGGAAGTAACAGACTATGAATGCGGAGTGGTAGTTGTATTAGATGCATGAGACATTCAGTTCCTATAACCGTTAGAGAATTTAATATTCCGAGACCCACAGTGTCAAGAATGTGTCGAGAGTACCAAATTGCATTACCTCTCACCACGTACATCACAGTGGCCGACGGCTTTCACTTAACGACGGAGGGAAGTGGCATTTGCGTAGAGTTGTCAGTACTACCAAGCAACACTGCGTGAAGTAACCGCAGAAATCAATGTAGGACGTACAACGGACGAATCCGTTAGGACAGTGCGGCGAAATGGGGTGTCAAGAGGCTACGGCAGCAGACGATCGTCGCGAGTGCTTTTGCGAGCAGCACGACATCGACTGCTGCGCCTGTCCTGGGCTGATGACCATATCGGTTGGACCCTAGACGACTGGAAAACAGTGGGCTGGTCAGATGAGTCCCAGTTTCAGTCGGTAAGAGCTGATGGCAGGTTTGGAGTGTGGTGCAGACTCCACGAAGCCGTGGACCGAAGTTGACAAGGCATTGTGCAAGCTGGTGGTAGCTCCACAATGGCACGGACTGTGTTTACGTGGAATGAACTGCATCCTCTGCTCCAATTGAACGGATGACTGACTGAAAATGATTATACTCGGCTCTTTGCAACAATTCATGGACTTCACGTTCCCAGACAAAATGGAAATTTTATGGGCGATAGTGTGCCATGTCAACGGATCACAGTTGTTCGCGATTGGTTTACAAGAAGATTCTGGACAATTAGAGCGAATGAATTGGCCACCTAGATCGCCCGACATGAATTCCACCGAACATTCATAAATAATCGAGAGGTCAGCTCGTGCACAAAATCCTGAACCGGCAACGCTTTCGCAATTATGTGTGGCTATAGCGGCAGCATGGCTCAATATCTCTGCAGGGGACTTCCAACGACTTGTTGAGTCCATGCTACGTTGAGATGTTGCACTATGCAGGGCAAAAGGAAATCGGACACAATATTAGGAGGCATAAATCACTTTTGTTACCTCAGTGTTATGTTCTGGTACGTGGTCATTCCATTTGTAATTTAGTGTGGTTCAAACATACGTTGTGAGCAGTCCTCCGTAATGTGACGTCATGTTGTATTGAGATGCTGAGGGACATCCTCGCAGCAAAAACTGGTATCAGTGACTGTGCGCTATAGTTCCTGGGGCAATCGGCGATAGTATACTAGTGTGTAAACCGTATCTAACGATTTGAAAGACGGCAGCCACAATATTCTTATTCCTTCTAGAGTCTTGGTGGAGTAGGTGGTATTCCTTTAAATAAAAGTCTTGAAAAAATGTTAACGGAAAGAGTAACTACTTACACACTGAAGCATACCTATACATTAGGTTTTAGCAAAGAATGTAATACTTTCTAACGCGTCTTTATTACAAGTCCGGACATCAGTAGTGTCGAAGCTCGATAATGTACGGAAGCCTTACAGCTGGCTTCGAAACACATCGTGTGCTTTCGGCCAACTTCCTTAGAGGCGTAACTACTGACCTATTTTTATGAAATGATTTGCACAAGGTATTCCATGCTTGACCAATATCGTACCTAACTACTTCGCGCAAATATCCACAAGCACATCACACGCCAGATAACATTGCGAACACTCACATTCTCGTTCTATAGCTCCACTGGACTCAGTTCTTTATGCTAACGCTGTGTACGGCACTGCGCAGGCTGGCCGGGTAAGATGGTAAAGTGATTAGCACATTGTACTCTCCTTCCGAAATAGCGAGGATCAAATCCCGGTCTGCAATATAGATTTCTGTTTTCAGTCTGTAAACAGATTAAGACGAATGGCGGACTGGTTTGCGTTCGAAAAGGACACGGAAGTTTTACTTCCTCATTCCCGTACTCTCCAAGCTTGTACTCTTCCTCTTTAATGACGTTGTTGTCAACGGGACGATAAACACTAATCTTCCTACCTTCCGAACCGTAATAACGCTTGTGTGTGGCAGTTTCGAGAACATCTCACTTAACTTGTGTTCTCTATCGTAGTGCAAGTTAAAACATTATGCTTAGAGGATAGTACTAACAAGGGAACATTCCCACCTGTAAATACGTGACTTTAATGAAACTTGGCGGACATGCAGAAGGTAGAAATAGTGCAGCGAATATTATTTTGTTCTT
The DNA here is from genome assembly GCF_023898315.1 of Schistocerca nitens. Lineage (NCBI taxonomy): Eukaryota > Metazoa > Arthropoda > Insecta > Orthoptera > Acrididae > Schistocerca > Schistocerca nitens. The sequence continues at coordinate 701,087,227 of NC_064617.1, read as the reverse complement.
GCTCGATTTCAGTTTTAAGGGGTAAAACACACATCGAAAAGTAATTTGGCATATTACGTTTAGAGTAAATATCTTCGGAACAATTATATGTAAAAAAGTGTTTCATAAAGAAGTTGGTATGTAATTGACGCTCTTGAAAACAGTATAATGAGCTTTTGTAATAATTTGAAATATTGCGAAGCAGCCCAGCGCCATTAATTAATTTTGAAAAATGAAAACAAAGCTTCCACGTCACATCCATCCACTGGTTTGCAGAATATCATTTTGGGGAAAATAATCTGTGTACAATACACTGTCGGAGTATTTTTGACTCTTCGAATTAAAATATCTAAATGTTCATTATTATTCTAGTTACCTGTCTTACTTACCTTGTTTTATGTTTTAAATTGTTATTTTACGTTTTAAATTCATGATTTTTTGTTTACTATTTCAAATATGAGTATTTTGTTGAATGAAAAGTACAATTTACTCATTAATATGATACAGAATCATTGCAATAATTATCTGCAAAGAAATGGTTAAAACACAAAACTTTTTACACCATGTCCATAAAATGAACGAAATTTCTTCACATAATACACAAGACGGGCCACACAAAAACACGAAAAAATTCAGTAGGGTTCTAAAATTGTGGCTGGCGATCCTCTAAATATCCTGAATTGGTAAAGACATATTTTAGGACATAGGAAAACCTCGACGAAGAGAAATGCTATGTACTAGTGACTGCAGTTTGATTATATTGCTTCTCAAGTGGAGACTGACATAGTCATTCAGCAGAACTACATCTGCAAATCTTCCCGCGAAGTTCTCCCAGCATCGATAGCTATACAGGGTGTTACAAAAAGGTACGGCCAGACTTTCAGGAAACATTCCTCACACACAAAGAAAGAAAATATGTTATGTGGACATATGTCCGGAAACGCTTACTTTTCATGTTAGAGCTCATTTTATTACTTCTCTTCAAATCACATTAATCATGGAATGGAAACACACAGCAACAGAACCTATCAGCGTGACTTCAAACACTTTGTTACAGGAAATGTTCAAAATGTCCTCCGTTAGCGAGGATACATGCATCCACCCTCCGTCGCATGGAATCCCTGATGCGCTGATGCAGCCCTGTAGAATGGCGTATTGTATCACAGCCGTCCACAATATGATCACGAAGAGTCTCTACATTTGGTACCGGGGTTGCGTAGACAAGAGCTTTCAAATGCCCCCCTAAATGAAAGTCAAGAGGGTTGAGGTCAGGAGAGCGTGGAGGCCATGGAATTGGTCCGCCTCTACCAATCCATCGGTCACCAAATCTGTTGTTCAGAAGCGTACGAACACTTCGACTGAAATGTACAGGAGTTCCATCGTGCATGAACCACATGTTGTGTCGTACTTGTAAAGGCACATGTTCTAGCAGCACGGGTAGAGTATCCCGTATGAAATCATGATAACGTGCTCCATTGAGCGTAGGTGGAAGAACATGGGGCCCAACAACAACGCCTGCACAAACGTTCACAGAAAATCTGTGTTGATGACGTGATTGCACAATTGTGTGCGGATTCTCGTCAGCCCACACATGTTGACTGTGAAAATTTACAATTTGATCACGTTGGAATGAAGCCTCATCCGTAAAGAGAACATTTGTACTGAAATCAGGATTGACACATTGTTGGATAAACCATTCGCAGAAGTGTACCCGTGGAGGCCAGTCAGCTGCTGATAGTGCCTGCACACGCTGTACATGGTACGGAAACAACTGGTTCTCCCGTAGCACTCTCCATACAGTGACGTGGTCGACGTTACCTTGTACAGCAGCAACTTCTCTGACGCTGACATTAGGGTTATCGTCAACTGCACGAAGAATTGCCTCGTCCATTGCAGGTGTCCTCGTCATTCTAGGTCTTCCCCAGTCGCGAGTCATAGGCTGGAATGTTCCGTGCTCCCTAAGACGCCGATCAATTGCTTCGAACGTCTTCCTGTCGGGACACCTTCGTTCTGGAAATCTGTCTCGATACAAACGTACCGCGCCACGGCTATTGCCCCGTGCTAATCCATACATCAAATGGGCATCTGCCAACTTCGCATTTGTAAACATTGCAGTGACTGCAAAACTACGTTCGTGATGAACACTAACCTGTTGATGCTACGCACTGATGTGCTTGATGCTAGTACTGTAGAGCAATGAGTCGCATTTCAACACAAGCACCAAAGTCAACATTACCTTCCTTCCATTGGGCCAACTGGCAGTCTATCGAGGAAGTACAGTACATACTGACGAAACTAAAATGAGCTCTAACATGGAAATTAAGCGTTTCCGGACACATGTCCAAATAACATATTTTCTTTCTTTGTGTGTGAGGAATGTTTCCTGAAAGTTTGCCGTACCTTTTTATAACACCCTGTATGTCCAACCTTTGCCGTCGACTGCTACGGTCGCAGGTTCGAATCCTGCCTCGGGCATGGATGTGTGTGATGTCCTTAGGTTAGTTAGGTTTAAGTAGTTCTAAGTTCTAGGGGACTGATGACCACAGCAGTTGAGTCCCATAGTGCTCAGAGCCATTTTTTTGCCGTCGAGTCTTTTCGGATGACCAGATGAAAGAGTTCCTTGTCCTCAGGTAGTACGCACAAAACGGTTTTTCACAATCACCACTCCAAGAGTCTAACGATAACACAGATTTTCCTCCCGTACTGGCAAAGAAAACTGATGTCAAATATCCTTTGCCGTCGTCAGACGTTGTTGTTGTTGTGGTCGTCAGTCCTGAAATTGGTTTGATGCAGCTCTCTATGCTACTCTATCCTGTGCAAGCTTCTTTATCTCCCAGTACCTACTGCAGCCATCTTCCTTCTGAATCTGCTTAGTGTATTCATCTCTTGGTCTCCCTCTACGATTTTTACCCTCCACGCTGCCCTTCAGTACCAAATTGGTGATCCCTTGATGCCTCAGAACATCTCCTACCAACCGATCCCTTCTTCTAGTCAAGTTCTGCAACAAACTCCTCTTCTCCTCAATTCTATTTAATACCTCCTCATTAGTTATGTGATCTACCCATCTAATCTTCAGCATTCTTCTGTAGCACCACATTTCGAAAGCTTCTATTTTCTTCTTGTCTAAACTGTTTATCGTCCATGTTTCACTTCCATACATGGCTACACTCCATACAAATACTTTCAGAAAAGACTTCCTAACACTTAAATCTATACTCGATGTTAACAAATTTCTCTTCTTCAGAAACGCTTTCCTTGCCATTGCCAGTCTACATTTTATATCCTCTCTACTTCGACCATCATCAGTTATTTTTCTCCCCAAATAGCAAAACTCCTTTACTACTTTAAGTGTCTCATTTCCTAATATAATTCCCTCAGCATCACCCGACTTAATTCGACTACATTCCATTATCCTCGTTTTGCTTTTGTTGATGTTCATCTTATATCCTCCTTTCAAGACACTGTCCATTCCGTTCAACTGCTCTTCCAAGTACTTTGCTGTTTCTGACAGAATTACAATGTCATCGGCAAACCTCAAGGTTTTTATTTCTTCTCCATGAATTTTAATACCTACTCCGAACTTTTCTTTTGTTTCCTTTACTGCTTGCTCAATATACAGATTGAATAGCATCGGCGAGAGGCTACAACCCTGTCTCACTCCCCTCCCAACCACTAATTCCCTTTCATGTCCCTCGACTCTTATAACTGCCATCTGGTTTCTGTACAAATTGTAAATAGCCTTTCGCTCCCTGTATTTTACCCCTGCCGCCTTCAGAATTTGAAAGAGAGTGTTCCAGTCAACATTGTCAAAAGCTTTCTCTAAGTCTACAAATTCTAGAAACGTAGGTTTGCCTTTCCTTAATCTTTCTTCTAAAGTAAGTCGTAGGGTCAGTATTGCCTCACGTGTTCCAACATTTCTACGGAATCCAAACTGATCCTCCCCGAGGTCAGCTTCTACCATTTTTTCCATTCGTTTGTAAAGAATTCGTGTGAGTATTTTGCAGTTGTGACTTATTAAACTGATAGTTCGGTAATTTTCACATCTGTCAACACCTGCTTCCTTTGGGATTGGAATTACTATATTCTTCTTGAAGTCTGAGGGAATTTCGCCTGTCTCATACATCTTGCTCACCAGATGGTAGAGTTTTGTTAGGCCTGGCTCTCCCAAGGCTGTCAGTAGTTCTAATGGAATGTTGTCTACTCCCGAGGCCTTGTTTCGATTTAGGTCTTTCAGTGCTCTGTCAAACTCTTCACGCAATATCACATCTCCCATTTCATCTTCATCTACCTCCTCTTCCATTTCCATAATATTGTCCACAAGAACATAGCCCTTGTATAGACCCTCTATATACTCCTTCCACCTTTCTGCTTTCCCTTCTTTGCTTAGAACTGGGTTTCCATCTGAGCTCTTGATATTAATGCAAGTGGTTCTCTTTTCTCCTAAGGTCTCTTTAATTTTCCTGTAGGCAGTATCTATCTTACCCCTCGTGAGATAAGCCTCTACATCCTTACATTTGTCCTCCAGCCATCCCTGCTTAGCCATTTTGCACTTCCTGTCGATCTCATTTTTGAGACGTTTGTATTCCTATTTGCCTGCTTCACTTACTGCATTTTTATATTTTTTCCTTTCATCAATTAAATTCAATATTTCTTCTGTTACCCATGGAGTACTACTAGCCCTCATCTTTTTACCTGCTTGATCGTCTGCTGCCTGGACTACTTCATCCCTCAGAGCTACCCATTGTTCTTCTACTGTGTTTCTTTCCCCCATTCCTGTCAATTGTTCCCTTGTGCTCTCCCTGAAACTCTTTAGAACCTCTGGTTTAGTCAGTTTATCCAGGTCCCATCTCCTTAAATTCTCACCGTTTTGCAGTTTCTTCAGTTTTAATCTACAGTTCATTACCAATAGATTGTGGTTGGAGTCCACATCTGCCCCTGGAAATGTCTTACAATTTAAAACCTGGGTCCTAAATCTCTGTCTTAGCATTATGTAATCTATCTGAAACCTTTTAGTATCTCCAGGGTTCTTCCATGTATACAATTTTTAAAACCACGAAAAGGACGGTGGTCTGTAAGAAAAAAAGCGTTGTGAGTTTCTTACCTGAGGATAAGTAACTTATTAAGCTGGTGATCCTAAAAGGATCGACAGGATAGGTACAGTTGGTGACAGAATTTACGAGACCCCTCGCCTCATCGTCATCCTGAACTACATATTGTACTGTATGTTAACACAGGATAACATGTAAACAAACGCAAGGCTATCAAAATATTCTCTACAGAAGTGAAGTCGAAAGGCTATCCGAACACTGTCAGACTGTTTCAGGTAATGTGAGAGACTATATTGCTGCTGATTTATTTATCATTTACATTTATTTGTTTTGTTCAACAATCTAATGAAAAATAGTTATTTAGTATGAATTGCACTAATAAAAATGAATTACAAGTTATCACTGTAACGTTATGAACAAAAATTTTATCAAAACGAAGTATCCCAAATTGTAACGAATTAGCAGGATAATGACACCTTTCGGCTTGGTAACCGTCTGTCTATACATTCAGACGAAAGTAATACCGAAGTAGCGTTAGAGGACTACCACGAAAGTATGCAAACGTAGCAGTAAGCGTAGATACCTAAAACGAGTGGTCTAGCGGTTCTAGGCGCTCAGTCAGGAACCGCGCGACTGCTACGGTCGCAGGTTCGAATCCTGCCTCGGGCATGGATGTGTGTGATGTCCTTAGGTTAGTTAGGTTTAAGTAGTTCTAAGTTCTAGGGGACTTATGACCACTGATGTTGAGTCCCATAGTGCTCAGAGCCATTTGAACCATTTTGAACCTAAAACGAAATCCAGCTAACAAATCATTCAGTGCCACAGTTATGTCAGTACAAGTGACAGAAGCAGAAAAAGCAGGAACAAACAAGTGTTCAGCTAGTAAGTTTATCACTTGTAGATAAGTGGGGTACAGAATCAAGGCAGGGAGAAAACGTACGGGGGAGAACGTGTCTTAGGATTTCTTTACTGACTGTCGATCTGTCTGCTAGTGACACTTTTACGGAGGAGGTAAAAATCTTGTCTCCATCGAGGTTAGAACTGAAAACTAAGGCACTCTTCCGCTTGAAGGGCACAACCTTTACAGTTACATTAGTATAAAAATGGTACAAATGGCTCTGAGCACTATGGGACTTAACGACTGAGGTCATCGGTCCCCTAGAACTTAGAACTACTTAAACCTAACTAACCTAAGGACATCACACACATCCATGCCCGAGGGAGGATTCGAACCTGCGACCGTAGCGGTTGCGAGTAAATTAGTATACAACTGCGTCAAACAGGCTCCCTTGTTGTCACAATGATGACCGAGACAGAATTCGCAGTGTAAGTAAATGGCGAAGTAATCTGCATTTTCTGTTGGAAAGAGCTTCCTGGACTCAAAACCATTTATTTGCCACCTCTATATGAAGGGCTTATTTCAATAATGGTACAAGTCTATTACCTCCACTTTTCTGCCTATAATGATTCTGAAATTAATGATCCAAACAAACAGAAAGAAAGGTTCATCTCTAGCAAGAAGCTATATGCTTGAATATTTCTGGTATCTCAACTGCAGATTTTTCAGCGCTCCTTTAACTTTAGGACACTGTATCTCAAAATGAACAAAAATGGACTTGTACCGCTATTGAAATAAGCCCTTCATATCATCTCTTAACTGAGACTTATTCGGATTATTTCATCTAAAAGACGATAAAATATCGAACGAATTTCCCAGAATAGTTCTGAACCGAACCAGGAAGTAAATCGACGGTCACATATTTGCCACACATAATCTACAGTGTTGCCAATTCTTCACCAGACTAGCGACAGGCATAAAACGGTTGCTCAGCCAGTGTGAATCTTGAGCTGCCTGTCACAGGGGAGGTTCACCCATCAAAGACGCGGTAGCGTCAGCTGCCACGGCATTAACTGGAAGGATGAATACATACTGTAGGCCAATAAGTTTTATTCGTATTTCTGTAACTATGATTAGGGCCTCAGGCGTAGTTACGAATAATATCTAGGTGCACCGACTGCAACACAAACATCATAAATAAAGGCCAGGGAAATTTTTTTTTATCGTTCTGCCGTACGTTTTCTATTTTATCCCTTAAGCAAACTCGCCGAACTCTGTTTCTGGCAATGAAATATTGCGAGAACACCATGTTTCCTGCATGGATTTCAGCCATTTCCCGAGACTATATCGTACAAGGAGGAGCCGCAATAGGTCGCCCTTTGACACAGTCGATACTTCGCTTAGTGAAAGCAGGCCGGAAATACAGGGAGACTTATTTCGTATTAGGTGCCAATATTCAATAGTTTTCGGGAAAGTGACAATCAAAGTTTGGACGCTACTGCATCAGTAGGCACACATGGCTTTTCAGCTAGCAAGTTGCTAGGGCAGTGACTAAAAGCAGAGCTTCGAATTTTCGTGCTCCATGTTAAAATTCATTTTTAGGATTTTTTATTGTTTTCATGGAAGTATATGAGATTAATGACATTAATATTTCTATGAAATCGAGAAACACAATCAAATTAATTACAAAATAAATCAGCATTTACAGATATTGTTAAAAGTAGATGTTATTATCACAAATTTTACAGCCGGCCGGGATGGCCGAGCGGTTCTAGGCACTACAGTCTGGAACCGCGCGACCGCTACGGTCGCAGGTTCGAATCCTGCCTCGGGCATGGATGTGTGTGATGTCCTTAGGTTAGTTAGGTTTAAGTAGTTCTAAGTTCTAGGGGACTAATGACCTCAGAAGTTAAGTCCCATAGTGCTCAGAGTCATTTTTGAGCATGTAAGTAACAGTAATCGAATATGAAAAACATAAATTATAGTGTATTAGTTTCTGCTTTGAATTTTGCTTTTATGCGTCAAGAGACCCAGTGTATACTGAAGGGTGACAGCTATCATAAAAACGTTCAGACCACATTAAATGGCAACCTCACCACCAATGTGTGATGGCACGTATGTGACATCCACATTCTTTAATGTGAATATCATTACGAAAAGCAACTTCGTTAACTTAGAGGTAAAGTGGTCGCCCTTCAAGCTTTCAATTCTAGTCTCGCTGGAGACAATACTGTTACCTCTCGTGCGAAAGAGCTGTCAGCAGGCAGGTCGACAATCAGTAAAGAAATCCTAAGACAACTTCTCTCCTCAACTTTGTCACTACATTGATTCTGTACCTCGAAGATCTAAAGGTGAAAAACTTGCTCAATTGCACACTTATTAATGCCTCCTGTTTTTGCTTTTGTCAATTGCGTTGGCATAATTGTGGCACTGAATGATTTGTGGGTTTTGTTTTGTATGTCTACTCCTACTGCTACGTTTGCATACTTTCGCGGTAGTCCTGTGACGCTACTTCAGTATTACCATGGGCTGAACGTATAGACAGACCGTTTCGAAGCTGAAAGGGCGTATTATCCTACTAATGTGTGGCGGTTTGGGGGATTCCATTTTATTAAAAAACTTTTCGCAACGTTGTCATTATAAGTTGTAATTCGTTTGTATTAGTACAGTTCATACTAAATAGTGATTTTCGTAACTTTATTGAACACAGCAGATAAACTTAAGCAATAAGTAAATCAGAAGCAGTACGGTGGTTCCATGAACCGCCAGGCACGTAAATGTGATTTGCAACTGACAGTGTTTGGATGGTTTTCCGAGGTCATGCCCATATTTTGGTAGCGTTTAGTCTTCTTGCAAATTATACTCGTTCAACAAGCAGTAAGGCAACGTATTTCAGAATAACGATGAGGCGAACTGTCTCGCTAAATATGTCACTGACTGTAGAGCCGTAATACGTATACGACTTTTGATGCTGGAAGAAGTTGATGAGAAGATTTTCAGATTCCGTTAGGCTGAATCATTGTGATGTCAGTCTCCACTTGAGAAACTATATAATCCAGCTGCAGTCACTAGCACATAACACTTTTCTTCAACAAGGTTTGCCAGTGTACTGAAATAAGCCTCATGAAATTTTAGTTATTTAGAGGATCGCCAGCCATAATTTGAGAATTGTGCTGAATTTTGTTTTGAATAGCTTTTTCTATTGGGTGTACTATGTGAAGAAATTTCGTTTATCTTACGTGCATGGTGTGAAAAAAGTTATGTTTTAAGCATTTCCTTAAAGATAATCATTACTGTAATGATTCTGTATCATGTTACTGACTTACTTAATATTTACAATTAACAAATAGGACACATGTGAAATGATAAACTAGAAAGAGAAGAAACTTGAATTTAGACCGTAAAAAGATTTAGGATCTAAAACAAAAATAAGTAAGACAAATAATTAGAATAATAATGAACGTTTATATATTTTAATTCTGTATGTTGAAAACATTTTCAAAATATCAGATTATTACAAAAGTTTATTATAGAGTTTCCAGCGTTAATTTCATTTCAGCTTTTGCATGGAACACATTTTTACGTATCACGGTTCAAAGATATTCCCTCTGAACATAATATGCCACATTAGCTTTTGGGGTGTTTTTTACCCTGTGCAAAAATGAAAATTTGGGATTGTTCCCTTGTAAGTCAAATGAAATGAATAAAATGAAGTAAAGTAAATCTAAACTGAGGGACAACCTGTCATAATATCTTCTTCAATAAAAAAATAATCGTTATAGATAAGATACCGACGTAACTCAACCTTCCCTCATCATGTTTCATAATCAAATGCACTCGTATATTTTATACAATGTAATGTTAAGATAAACAAAACGTGCCACTTGCCGTCCCTCATCCCTGCACAGTTAGTTTAAGTTAAAAATTACGTAATGAAATTTTTTCGATAGTTGCTCAAATGCAGCTTCTTAAAAATTTTAACACCAATCAAGACTAAAGGATGTAAATGAAACTCTAAAGTAAGGTAGCCTATCTTTTTACAGGCAATAATGGAAAGTTCTCAGATGGAAACAGGCAAGGGTTGCCTAGGGAAAAGACGGCAAATCATAGGGTTGTCGCAATTGTATGTTTTGACAATAGAATACGAGCGTGTGGCGTGACAGAGAAACGCTGTTCATAGAAACCTATATAATAGATAAATACAGAGTAGCAGTCACCGAGTTAAAGTTTTCATGTCTCATTGTAATAGAGAGACAAATATACTACACTGCTGGGAATCCATTTTTGAGTAAATTATACTTTATTGACAATTATAATTTAAACAATACCACTAATAATAACTATTATTATTATCAGGCTGTGATGGCTTCGGTTACACAGCTTGAGGCCGCAGTGGATGGGCACCACTGTTGTGGGCCGGCCGTGGGGATCCAACGGACGCCCAGCACGTCCGAGTCCTCCGATCGGTCCTCACCGGTGGCCACCCCAGTTACTGCTCGCACTGAGGTTGACCCCTCACCTGTGGTCGAGTGGGAGGTCGCCCCGGGCCGTAGCAGGCGGCGAAAGATTTCCCAGGCGGCCGAACGCAAGGTTTCCTCGGTTTGTCTGACAAACAGGTTCCAGGTACTCCTCTGTGACTGACATTGTCGCTGAGCCAGATGCTGTCGCCTGTCGTGTTTCAGGGGAAACCTCTCAGCCTGCAAGATCCGGACAATCACAGAGGGTGGGATTATTGACAGTTGGGAGCTCCAACGTTAGGCGCGTTATGGGGTCCCTTAGGGACATTGCTGCCAAGAAGGGAAAGAAAATCATTGTGCACTCCATGTGGATACCGGGTGGAGTCATTCCCGATGTGGAACTGGTCCTCCCGGATGCCATGAAGAGCACAGGGTGCAGCCAACTGCAGGTGGTTGCTTACGTCGGTACCAATGATGTGTGCCACATTGAATCAGAAAAGATTCTCTCTGATTTCTAGCGGCTAACGGAAGTGGTAAAGGCTGCCAGTTTTGCTTGCAAGATGAAAGCAGAGCTGACCATATGCAGCATAGTCGGCAGGACCGATTGCGGACCTCTGGTACAGATCCGAGTGGAGGGTCTGAATCAGAGGCTCAGACGGTTCTGTGACTGTGTAGGCTGCAGATTCCTCGACTTGCGCCAAAGGGTGGTTGGGTTTCAGGTTCTGCTGAATAGGTCAGGCGTCCATTATACGCAAGAGGCGGCTACACGGGTAGCAAGGGCTGTGTGGCGTGGACAGGGCGGTTTTTTAGGTTAGAGGGTCTCAGGAAAACACAAGAAGGGCTTCAGTCACAAAGGGTGCAGGCTGAACACAGGAAGAACGTAGATACAGGAACCATAGGTATAACAGTTGTAAACTGTCGAAGCTGTGTTGGGAAAGTACCAGAGCTCCAAGTAGAAAGCACTGATGCTCAAATCATTACAGGCACTAAAAGCTGGCTAAAGCCGGAGACTAGCTCAGCCGAAATTTTTGCGAAGAACCTAACGGTGTTCCGAAAGGATAGGCTAAACACGGTTGACTGTGGCGTGTTTGTTGCTGTTAGAAGCACTTTATCTTGTCGCCAAATTGAAGTAGATAGTTCCTGTCAGTTAGTATGGGCAGAGGTCATTCTTGGCAACCGGAATAAAATAGTAATTGGATCCTTTTACCGGCCTCCCAATTCAGATGGTACAGTTGCTGAAAGGTTAAAAGAAAACTTGAGTTTGATTTCAAACACGTACCCGACTCATGCGATTAAAGTTGGTGGTGACTTTAATTTACCCTCGATAATTTGGCGATAATACATGTTTAATGCCGGAGGTACGCATAAAACTTCATCCGAAATTGTGCTCTGAAAATTATTTCGAGCAGTTACTTCATGAGCCCACGCAAATAGTAAACGGTTGTGAAAATACACTTGACCTCTTAGCAACAAATAATCCTGAGTTAATAACGAGCATCAAAATGGATATACAGTTTAGTGAACTCATAGTTGTCGTAGCGAGATTGAATATTGTATCCCCCAAATCCTCCAAAAATAAACGAAAATTAAACCTACTCAAAAAAGCAGATAAAAATTCACTTGACGCCTTCCTGAGAGACTATCTCCATTCCTTCCAAATTAACGATATAAATGTAGACAAGATGTTTCTTGAATTCAGAGAAATAGTATCGGCAGCAACTGAGAGATTTATACCAAATAAATTAACAAACGACGGAACTGATCCTCCTTGGTACACAAAACGGGTCAGAACACTGTTGCAGGAACAACGAAACAAACATGCCAAATTTAAACAGACGCAAAATCCCCAAGATTGGCGAACTTTTACAGAAGCTCGAAATTTAGTGTGGACTTCAATGCGAGATGCTTATAACAGTTTCCACAACTAAACTTTGCTTCGAACCTGGCAGAAATTCCAAAGAGATTCTGGTCGTACGAGAAGTATGTTAGCGGCAAGAAAAAATCAATGCCTTCTCTGCGCGATAGCAATGGAGATACTATCGAGACAATGCTACCAAAGCAGAGCTACTAAACACAGCCTTCCGAAATGCCTTCACAAAAGAAGACGAAGTAAATATTCCAGAATTCGAATCGAGAACAGCTGCCAACATGATTAACGTAGAAATAAATATCTTCGGATAAGTGAAGCAACTTAAATCACTTAATCAAGTCTTCTGGTCCAGACTGTATACCAATTAGGTTCCTTTCGGAGTATGCTGATGCATTACCTCCATACTTAATTATCATATACAACGGTTCGCTCGACGAAAGATCCGTACCTAAAGACTGGAAAGTTACACAGGTCACATCAATATTCAAGAAAGGAAGTAGGAGTAATCCACTTAAATACAGGCCTATATCATTAATGTCGATATGCAGCAGGATTTTGGAACATATATTGTGCTCGAACATTACAAATTACCTCGAAGAAAACGGTCTATTGACACACAGTCTACATGGCTTTAGAAAACATCGTTCTTGTGAAACACAACTAGATCTTTAATTATATGAAGTGTTGAATGCTACTGACAAGGGATTTCAGATCAGTTCTATATTTCTGGCTTTCCGGAAGGCTTTTGACACTAATACACAAGCGGCTTGTAGTGAAATTGCGTGCTTATGGAATATCGTCTCAGTTATGTGACTGTATTTGTGATATCCTGTCAGAGAGGTCACAGTTTGTAATAACTGACGGGAAGTCATCGAGTAAAACATAAGTGATTTCTGGCGCTCCTCAAGGTAGTGTTATAGGCCCTTTGCTGTTCCTTATCTATATAAACGATTTGGGAGACAATCTGAGCAGCCTACACTACGCTTGGCCGTCCTCCTTTAGAATACTGCTACGCGGTGTGGGATCCTTACCAGATAGGACTGACGGAGTGCATCGAAGAAGTTCAAGGAAAGGCAGCACGTTTTGTATTATCGCGAAATATGGGATAGAGTGTCACTGAAATTATAGAGGATTTGGGCTGGACATCATTAAAAGAAAGGAGTTTTTCGTTGCGACGGATTCTTCTCACGAAATTCCAATCACCAACTTTCTCCTCCGAATGTGAAAATATTTTGTTGAAACCGATCTACATAGGGAGAAACGATCACCACAATAAAATAAGGGAAACCAGTGTTGGTATGGAAAGATGTAGGTGTTCGTTCTTTCGACGCGTTATACGAGATTGGAGGTAATAGAGAATTGTGAAGGTGGTGGGATGAACCCTCTGCCAGGCACTTAAATGTGATTTGCAGAGTATCCATGTAGTTGCAGATGCAGAAATAATTATGTTGTATAAAGGGTGATAAAAACTACAACCTTTCCGGCAAGAATCTGATTTGGAGCAAATACTATAAATAATATTATTAAATGGCTAGGCTACACGTACATAAATTTCGCAATCAACTGTCTAGCCTTTGCGGATGATATAGTGATTAGCCGAGCGGTCCAAGGCGCTGCAGTCATGGACTGTGCGGCTGGTCCCGGCGGAGGTTCGAGTCCTCCCTCGGGCATGGGTGTCTGTGTTTGTCCTTAGGATAATTTAGGTTAAGTAGTGTGTAAGCTTAGGGACTGATGACCTTAGCAGTTAAGTACCATAAGATTTCACACACATTTGAACAATTTTTTGATGATATAGTGATTTTCTCAGATTCCGTTGATAGATAAATGAAGCAACTTACCCAAAAGAATTAGACGTCAGAAAAGGAGAAACTAAGCAAACATAAATATTTATACATGTAGATAAATGGATACAACCTAACCTACCCGAGAAGGAAGCCATCGTATCACACATTAGCAAACTAGAAATGGCCTGTCAACTAACTAAATGAGTCTACACAAGAGACCGATGTTCGTAAATGCCAGAATTAGACACTACTTGCCCTGCTATTATACTGGTGGTCGTACATGCGGCAGAGACTTTTACAATGAACAAAGGTCTATTGAAGAAACTTGAAGCCAAATAAAGGAAGATTTGAGAAAAAATCCTGGATGCCATCAGGGAAGGCGTCAAAACTATGAACTATACAAACACATGGAGAATGTGCCCAGAAAGGGCTACTTTCAAAATAAGAAAACCAAAGGGGCATCGATCACAGAAGTGAAGTCGAGAAAGGTCTACGAGAATTGAAATTTATCCTGAAGATATCCCGGAGCGTGATCCCCTTAAGGAAAAATTACGAACGGACAAACGGTTCCATGAAAAGCCGAAGCTGGAAACGGAGGAGGTGTGGACAGAAGAGAGAAAAGAACAATTCTGAGAAGAATGCATGAGCATTAGGCGGCAGTTAGAGCTCGGAGAAAGACGCACTTGCCCGAGACGACGACAACGAAGAAGAATATTATTATTAATAAATATGGAAAAGATTTTTGTGGCGTTTGAAACCCACACTCATTGTTTTGTATTTTAAAGAATGCAATAATTTCCATTGTTCAAATGTACGTATGATAATAATAGATAATAATCAGATAAATCATATGATCTAGAGACATATCAAATCTAAGATTCATCTATTATAATGAATACAGGCTGAAGCAATGAATTAAGGCTAGGAATCGCACCCAAGTTTCCTTCTCGCTAGGCAGATGCACTAATCACTATTCCACACTGGCACTGTAGTTAAGACAAGTGCACGGATTACCCTAGTTCGTTTCCCTACCCAAGTACACAATGTCAATTTCTGTTTTTTTTTGTATAGACGAGTCACACAGAGGTCTCGTAAAAATCAAAGATATTTCAGTATGTCATGAAAGAGCATGTGAGTAATGGTGGAACCTCAGTTATAACTGCTGTAGTGTGGTACATTTACTGGAGCTCAAAAAAAAAATGTTGCTTAACAATATTCCTTGAACAGTTTCCAACATACATCACTCATTACGAAATGTCGCCTTTTTTTTTTTTTCAAAAGTCGTCGTACAGGGCTTTTATACAAATCAAATGTATTTGTTGATACCATGAAACAGCAGGTGAATAACTCAGTACCCTCAATTATTTTTACTGTTATTACAAGGAATAGCTTTTCTGAACTTTCTTCCGGAGTCGATGTGGTCTCTACACTACTCCCCCATCAGTAACGAAGTTACGAATTAATACATGGTGGTGAAGCCATTGTTTACAAAAGATCAACACAACATTGAAACAAAACAAATATAAACCATATTAGAATGACAAAAATGATGCAAAAACACATTGTTCAAATGCTATGAGTGTGAACAAAGATACAACATAATTATAAGATACTGATCTTGATATGCTATGTGTAGGTCGATTATTTTTCAGATGTAACATTTACTTTTGGAAATCAGATGCAAATGAATCAGGAACAATTTTCAAGATGGTTCTTCAAAAATTCACCAGGAAGTCATAGTCTTTTCATATACCATCTATGCAATGCTTCGGCCTGTATTTATTATCATATACAAAGCTGAGCTTAATATGTTTCTGCAACATATAATATATCACCGATGTCTGAGGGACAGGCAAAATTACCCCATTTTTATTCAATGCTAAGGTGCTATTCCAGTGTTGGTGTGCCTCTGAAATATTGATACGAGGCATGAATTGGAGTTTGTATTAGTGAGGGAGACATACCAGAATAATCCGTGCAGGTGTTGACCACAGCGCCAAGGTGATGCAGTGGTTAGCGAATCTGCCTGGTACTGAGCAGGAGACCAGGGTTTAAGTCCCAGTTTTGGTACAAGTTTTAATTCATTGCTTCGGCCTGTAGTCATTATGACTAATATATAATTGATATTTACTTATCTTTCAAATTTTGCATAATTTATATACTAAATAGGGCTAATAAATGTAAGTGAAAGGAAATAAATCAATAGTTAAAAAACCGAGTAATATGTTTTTTGAAACAGAGACAATTTAATTTATCGTACAATTTAAAATGAAAGGCGTTCCAACACTGTAGTTATTCAGTAGCTATTGCGTCAGAAGTTACTGTACTGAAATCCAATACTGAAGAATTGTCATCATTATTTTTCTTGTCTGTAACATGTGAAATTTCATCAAGTTGTGAGGGTAATGGGCCACTGAGGAAGTCTCTTGGCTTTAAATATCTATGCACTTACCATCCACAAGATTCAGGCCGTAGCTTTACGCAATAAGAATCGGCAACATTAAACCACATTGAAGTTACATTTACTGTGCTTAACGTTTTTTGTTTTAAGGATTTCCAGCATTGTGGAATCGTACTTGAATCTAACCTTCTAATTTTTCTCGTGAACTGCTCATGAATCATTCGTTTGGAACATAAATCTTGCGTCATGAACACGTGTGCACTGCTTTGTGCTGTGTACAGAGCAGCAAACTTTAACTACTTCAGTTTTTTCGTCTATGAAAATGTCGACATTATCTCTTAGTGACGCAATAGTGTTTTTATACGAGTGTCACTACAAAAGAAATGCACACTATTTTTTTAAAAAATCCATCTTTTATTCTACATGTTTGAAAGTTTTACAGTGTGTAGATACATCCTTCAGGAACAATATTTTCATTTCTCCACATAATTTCCATCCCTCTCAACTGTCTTACGCCATCTTGGAACCAGCGCCTGTATACCCGCACGGTAAAATTCTGGACCAACCTGTTGGAGCCACTGTCTGGCAGCGTGTACAAGGGAGTCATCATCTTCAAACCTTGTTCCACGAAGAGAGTCTTTCAGTTTCTGAAAGAAATGGGTCACATGGAGCCAGGTCAGGACTGTAAGGCGGGTGTTTCAGTGTTGTCCATCCGAGTTTTGTGATCGCTTCCGTGGTTTTTTGGCTGGTATGTGACCTTGCATTGTCGTGCAACAACAAAACGTCCTGCTTTTGCCAATGTGGTCGAACACGACTCAGTCGAGCTTGAAATTTCTTCAGTGTCGTCAGATATGCATCAGAATTTATGATGGTTCCACTTGGCATGATGTCCACAAACAAGAGTCCTTCGGAATCGAAAACCACTGTAGCCATAACTTTTCCAGCAGAAGGTGTGGTTTTGAATTTTTTTTCTTGGGTGAATTTGCATGATGCCACTTCATTGATTGCGTCTTCGTCTCTGGTGAAAAATGATGGAACCATGTTTCATCACCTGTCACAATTTTTCCAAGAAATTCATCTCCACCATTCTCGTACTGTTCCAAAAGTTCGCTGCGTATCGTTTTTATTGTTTCTTTGTGAGCCACTGTCAACATCCTGGGAACCCATATGGCACAAATCTTTTTTAACGCCAACACTTTCCGTATTCTGCAAACACTTCCTTCCTCTATCCCAACGTAGCGTGACAATTCGTTCACTGTGATGCGTCTGTCAGCAGTCACCAATTCGTTAACTCTCTGCACACTGTCTGTAGTGTGTGCAGTAAGAGGCCTGCCGCTGCGAGGACAATCCCCAATATTGCTGTGCCCGCTTTCATCACGTAACCTGCTTGCCCACCGACTAACTGTACGGCGATCGACAGCAGCATCTCCATACACCTTTTTCAACCTCTTGTGGATGTTTCCCACTGACTCGTTTTCACAACACAGGAATTCTATGACAGCACGTTGCTTCTGACGAACGTCGAGTGTAGCAGCCATCTTGAAGATATTATGCGACGGCGCCACTCACGGGAACAGGTTGAACTAAATTTGAAAACAAGCGGGAAGGATGTATCTACACACTGTAAAACTTTCATACATGTAGAATGAACTGTATTTTTACAAAAATTGTGTGCATTGCTTTTGGAGTGACCCTCGTAGGTATCGTTTTTTGAAAAAAAAATAGGTATGACATTTGCTTTATTACAAAAAGCAGCGGCGTAATTGCTACCTGTAAAAGGGCACAATTCTGATAGACATAATAAGGATTCGTGCTTCAGTTATAATTATATCCAGTTGATGCAGTCAACGTCTTACTATTTTTTGTCTTAATTCTACCAACCAAATTTCAGATTCAGAAACATTATGCATATTGGTCATCAAACTAAAACATCACTATAAGAGGCTTTTACTAAAATGTTTAAAATTGGTGGCACTTTGCTACCACGAAACATAAATCATTTTTTCAGTTCTTACATGATGTGTCTTTAGTTAATAAGACCAGCACCTACTCCCAACATTTATAAAGACTTTCTTCGTTTGCGAAGTTGATACCAAACGGTCATTCTCCCTGGAGAGGTCCTGGAACGTTAGACAACTGTCGATTTGTCGTTCAGAATCCTTGACTGAAGATCTTAAACATAATATGTATTTCTCTAGCATTACTTGAACAAAGTTTCATGAGAGTCGCCTCAGCTGCGATATCAAAGTTTTGTGCCAAGAAGAATACTATCTGGTGTAAGAAGTGAAATCCGTCTACTATTTCAAGGTCGATTTGCGTTGGCGGCACCACGTGGACTTGAGATTTCAGTGTCTCTGCTAATGTGGACTTGTCTGCTTTCAAAATTTCACCGGTGCAGCCTAAAGAGCAGGCGGCATTGGTTCTACTGAAAATGTGAAGGATAATAGCGAGCAGACGGCCAAAGGCATTTGGTTCCATTTTTAGCAGTGCTTGTTTATTCACATGAACTTAGGAGGTGTACTGTGGTGCACAATTAAGAATTTTGTTTCGTGATCTCGGTTTCTCAAATCTTCCGCAAACAGAACTGCATTCAGAAACAAAAGTTAACTATTGTTGTTTTAACAGTAAGCAGGAAATCAGTAATATCTGAAAATACTGATTTTGCAGTAGAAATATGAAATAAAAAAAATATAACTATTATGATAAAATAGATCGATGATATTTTGAATTGTTTTAGTAATACTGTGAGTGTGCTGCAGTTTCCGAACTAAATGACTACATGGATACGTACCTTCACTGGTGTAGAACGAAAATGGCGACAACCCTAAGATCTGCCTACTTTTCCTAAGGCAGCCGCATACCATCGTGTTCCCAATAAAATTATCAGCATTTAATATATAATTATGTGAGGAAACTTGATGAGGGTAATTTACTCACACATGCTACCTGTTTCCATCTGGTAACCTTTCATTATAACCTGGAAAAAGGTAGGCAACCTTACTTTGGCGTTTTATTTACGTCTTTTAATTTTGAGTGGTGCTAACATTTTTAGGAAACTGCAATGAAATTTCATTATGTAATTCTTAATCGAAAAAAGCTGTGCAGGGGTATGGGACAGCAACCATGGCACTTTTTGTTTATCTAAACTTTCATTGTATAAAATATACATCTTATTAGGAAACTCCATGAGGGAAGGTTGAGTTAGGCCAGGATCTTAGACTATAAACGTAACTCTTAGATGTCCGTTAGTTAATAGTGCACGCATTAGTGACTGTCATGCTGTTAGATGGGAATTAGGGAATTGTCAGCAGGATATATGAAGAGCAAGCAATATACTGGAACTAACATGAGAAAGATCGGGGGAAAATGGTCACGCCGATAAATCGATTAACTGTGAAGAACTAATAAAGGTTTATTACTGGCGAGATCGCAAGGGGTTCATAGCTTACGGCCATAAATCCAGTCTACAGGCTACATTAAGTGGTACGCTACCTCCACAAGAAAAGTGATTCGAGTTATTGGATCGTTAATTTGTTTCAATTGGAACCTAGGCTTTTACTTTTTATTTTTGTCTTTGATTGTGATGCCCAGATAAGTCTCGGTTAGACTAGCAATAAAAGTTTTGTGGAAAAAAAGAAGAAGAAAATGCAGTCATGACTTGTCTGTAAGCGTAAAACTACGTTTAAGGGATAGACAATGTAGTTGAAATTTTTTGTGCCTTCTCAAACGTAACAACGCTCTAAATTAGCGGAAGAAAAAGACGAGGAAAAGAATACACAAAACAACTAATAAAATTGCATTTCTGGGACGTTTTATTAATATTTCTAGCTTCCTGCTACTGCGAGCAAAGCAAACATTTAATAGCTATTACATAATGAATATTCCTATCTGCAGTGGAATTTATACTGTGATAAAAAACTTATTACAGATCAAAACTTAAGGTTATGGCCGGCCGTAGTGGCCGAGCGGTTCTAGGCGCTTCACTCTGGAACCACGCGACCGCTACGGTCGCAGGTTCGAATCCTGCCTCGGGCATGGATGTGTGTGATGTCCTTAGTTAGGTTTAAGTAGTTCTAAGTTCTAGGGGACTGATGACCTCAGATGTTAAGTCCCATAGTGATCAGAGCCATCTGAACTATTTTGTTAAGGTTAGGATCACCTCATTTCAGTTCATCACAAATTATATGCGAATAGAACAATTTCGTTTTAAACCTTAACTGCATGTGTAATAGAGGTGTAAGCACAAGTAGCGACGCCTCATGCTACCAAACCACCTGAACAAAATTCCTTGCTGCATCACTCTAGGCTAAGCTGTTTATGGAAACCTCAGTTAGAAGTTGTCTTTCAGGTTTTTTTCTTGGTATATGATCAGTACACATTTGTGTTGCTATAGAAAACATCCTATTTTACTTCGCATTTTTGACTGACAGTCGATATTGAAACTAACATCACAAATAGCAGCTACCTATGTGTGGACATTTGGTCATATTCCCGGTTCACTATTGAACATAAACGTGCGTGCTTTTGTTATTTCCTCAGTATTTTCATAAACAATAGGCAGTTGTGAACTAAGTTTCATAAAGACGAGACTAACACCTTCATGGTCACTACATTAGTGTTCTTCTTATACGCAAATATTCGGGGAATCTTCTTCTTTTCCCGTCCACTCGATGACCAAGCTGCATATGAAAATTCAGATACTGCTTCTTTCTCTGTAATTTATTTGTTTGTCCTTCCAGCCACCTCAGTTTGCATTCGAAGTTTGGATTCTTCATCTACACATACATCTTTATAAACGCTGTACAAACCAGTGTGAAGTGAATGACAGTTGGTACTTAGCGCATTACTCACTGTCTAGATTTCATCCTGCTACAGTTGTTTATGGACTGGGAGAAGAATGACTGCTTCAGAGCCTCTGTACCTAGCGTAACGTTGTTTTCTGCGTGAACGACGAGTCAGGGGATGTTGAATATCTCTAAATTTTTCACTTAATTCTGGTTCTCTAAATTTTCGCGGAATATTTGAGGCTACCTTCAAGTTTCTATCAGTTCATATTCTTCAACATTTCCGTGACGCTCTTCCTCGTATTGAGGAAACCAGTGACCGTTCATGCCGCCCTTCTATGTAAACGGTAGCGAGTATCAGAATAGCAGCAGCAAAAGGAGGCCCGTATCGGTCCACTCTTTGAAGACGTATAGAACGGCATACCAACGAGAAGACAGCGAAGATACGGTCGATCCGTAAGCGTAGCAACGCCCTCGCATGTTGACTGGAACATCCCTTATTACCGCCAAGACCACACAGGGAGGAGACGGTCACCTGAAATCTAGTGTCACAATGTCACGGCGCCGTAAAAGAGGCATTATAATATGGGAGAGTTCAAATGCGGCATTGGTACCTGAGAAACTGATTGTCCTAAGATGACATTTTGGCTTTTACAGGACATGTTGCTACAACAGTGATTCGTGTGTATAACGAGTAATGGAACAGAATCGAAACGGGCGAGTACTGGACCGTACATGACACTGAGGTGACAAAAGTCAGGATAGCGAGATGCACATATACAGATCCCGGTAGTATCGTGTACACGAGGTATAAAAGGGCGTTGCATTGGAGGAGCTGTCATTTGAACTCAGGTGATTTATGGGAAAAGTTTGCCGACATTATTATTGTCTCACGAAGGGAACTAACAGACTTTGAACGCGGAATGGTAGTTGGACCTAGACGCATGGAGCATTCCTTTCCGGAAATAGTTAGGGAATTCAGTATTCCGAGACCCAAAGGGTTAAGAGTGTGCCGAGAATATCAAATTTCGGGCATTACCTCTCACCACGGACAATGCAGTGGCTGACGGTCTTCACTTAACGACGGAGAACAGCGGCGTTTGTGTAGAGTTGTCGCCGGCCGAAGTGGCCGTGCGGTTAAAGGCGCTGCAGTCTGGAACCGCAGGGCCGCTACGGTCGCAGGTTCGAATCCTGCCTCGGGCATGGATGTTTGTGATGTCCTTAGGTTAGTTAGGTTTAACTAGTTCTAAGTTCTAGGGGACTAATGACCTCAGAAGTTGAGTCCCATAGTGCTCAGAGCCATTTGAACCATTTTTGTAGAGTTGTCAAAGCTAAACGACAGGCAACAATGTGGAAAATAACTGCATTAATCAATGTGGGACGTACGACGAACGTGTCCGTTAGTACGGGGCTACGAATTTGGCGTTAATGGACTATGGCAGCAGACGACCGATTCGAGTGCCTTTGGTAGCAGCATGGCATCGTCTACAGCGCCTCTCCTGGACTCGTGACTATATTAATTCTAGACGACTAGAAAACCGTGGCGTGGTCAGATGAGTCCCGATTTCAGGTGCTAAGAGCTGATGGTAGGGTTCGAGTGTGGTGCAGACACCTCGAAGCGATGGACCCAGGTTGTCAACAAGCCACTGTGAAAGCTGGTAATGGCTTCATAATGGCGTCGTCTGTGTTTATATGAAGTGAACTGGATCCTCTGGTCCAACTGAGCAAATCATTGACTGCAAATGGTTATGTTCGGCTACTTGGAGGCCATTTTCAGTCGTCCATGAACTTCATGTTTCGAAACAATGTTGGAATTTTTACAGATGACAGTCGCCATGTCACTAGGTCACAGTTGTTCGCAATTGGTTTTAAGAACATTGTGAACAACACGAGCGAATGATTTGGCCACCCGGATCGCCCAACATGAATCCCATCGAACATTTATGGGACAGAATCGAGAGATCGATTGGAGGACAAAATCGTGCACCGACGGCACTTTCGCATGCTCAATATTTCTGCAGGGGTCTTCTACCGACTTGTTGACTCCACGCCATGTTGAGTTGGTGCACTACGCTGGGTAAAAGGAGGACCAGCACGATATTAGGAGGTATCACATTATTTCCGCCGTGTGAAGTCATATGCTCAATGAAGATCTAAATGAAAAAAAATCGTCTATTAATTCTTACTATCCATAACATGTCTCTGGAACTGTTCTTTAAACAGCAAATTGATATCTCGGTAATGTACATTTCAGCATAAAACGTTGTGTCGTCGGCCGTTACAAGCGCTCGCAGGATCACCACATGTTACAAATGGCGTTTTGTTAGGTTTGATTTAGGGGGAGCTTAACCACAATGTTTCACTTTATGGCGATAATTTTCAGGATAGTATCTATCATCCTCTGGTTAAAGTGCCAAAGTGAGAAACCTGCCATGGACGTTGGCCATATCAGTCAAAGGTAGAATAACATTCGTTTCTGGTGATTGGTCCCCTACGAAAGGGCTTGTATTGTGAAGCGATGTAATGAAGCAGGGAGGCAGGCTCGTTTACGCTCTCAGGTACAAGAGCCTAGGAAATGCAGGAACTACACAGCAAATTAAACTCATCCACGGTAGTTTTGGCTGTGAAGCTTATGTATACCTGAAGTGCTTGTGGTCCCATAGTGACCCCGGGAACTCCATGGGTATGTATGAAAGCCAGATGGATGTGGGTTCTTAGCTACAGAGAATTACTTTGCTTTTGAAAAGTAATATTTCTGGTATCTCGCCGGCCGAAGTGGCCGTGCGGTTAAAGGCACTGCAGTCTGGAACCGCAAGACCACTACGGTCGCAGGTTCGAATCCTGCCTCGGGCATGGATGTTTGTGATGTCCTTAGGTTAGTTAGGTTTAACTAGTTCTAAGTTCTAGGGGACTAATAACCTCAGCAGTTGAGTCCCATAGTGCTCAGAGCCATTTGAACCATTTCTGGTATCTGGACCAGGGAAATTTGCCTCTGAGGACCTTACATTTCAGTGGAGCAGACGGGAGCTTAGTAAACAACGGGAGCTAGGTTTTGTATATTTTGTGAATCAATCAAAAGAGTGAGAAGACAGAACACAGGAGAATGTGGTGACTACGGGCAGTCAGAGAGAGTCTGGTGATGCCGGCACGAGGATGATCAGCGAGTGCGGAATGCTGCAAGAGACCGCAGAGTGTAAGTGACGGACGAAGGAAGAAGTTGGGAGCTTTATCAGGAGCGGCGGTAAGCGGATAGGCACAGACTTCCCAGCACGAGGTTACGCGGAAGGGAACTAAGAACTGTTGAGTTATGGGTAGGAAGAAGGAATTCTATTTGTTAGCAGTCTCGGGAACATGTAGTTTTCTGTTAGAGCAACTAGCTTCCAAGAGGTACTCAGAGTTTCGAGGGATTTTACTGAGACTTCTTTAAGACTTTTCACTTCAAGTTGAGTGAAGATTTGGAGACGGGAATTATTGAAGATAAATACAGGACATCCACTTTTAATTCATAATGTGATGTACTTAGTAGTTTTTTCGTCTTTTTAAGTGTTTTCAGGTATTCTGTGTTGTCACTGTATTTCCAGTGTGCACCATAACCTTTGTGTGCGGTAGATATAAGTTGCTGATCTTCTAGTGTTGATATACATACAGTTTACCGATCCTATGAATGGATGCTGGGTCTCGAAGGGCGTCATACGGGCCTGACGATTCGTAGTTAGAAAATTATCGTTGTGTCACAGAGTGAACATTTTATAGTGAGGCTAGCGACCCAGTTACTTTCAATTAGATATATTGGTGACTGGTGTTGGAGGCAAATGAACGTTTACACCTTTATTTAGGTGGCTAAATAAATGGGTGGTACTTCAGATTTGTAACACTTCATACTTAGCAAATTACTTCTTTTTGCTCTTCAGTGTTATTCTCTGTTTGTAAATTTATTCATTTTCAATGCTTTTTTAGCCAGTGCTAATTAATTTAAATATTGTGAGATTTTATCCTTGCAAAATATTGAAACAATTTTTTGAATGTTATAAGCAGAAACACTGGCAGTGTTAGGGAATTTGCACTGTGTAGAATCAAAAGATATTGCCTGAATGGTATTAACTTCTGTAGTGCATGGCAGTGCGGGTAAAAAGAGTCGGAAGTTAACGGTGAAACAGGTGAGACGTGAAATAACAGTCCACGCAGGATATGGTGACTGATGCGCAGTGGCCAATTTCGTCTGTAGCGCTGGGCGAGTTCATTCGTTAGTTCAGAAGGGGAGGCCAGCAGTGTCTGCCACCTTTCAGTTGGTCAGCGATAACAGAACCATGGCGCCCAGCCTGCTACTTTGTCAAACGATTTTACAGAAACTGTTCGGTAAACAAATTTCATTTCTGCTTTACTTATAGCTTTATATGCCAGCTTCGTGATGAAGAGCCAATCATTTCGTTAATGGTCGCTGTTATTGTGATATTTAAGTGAAGTAAGACACTGCGCGAAATCCGAAAATTTTTGCGATGAAAAATAGGAGTCACTATGATTTTGCGTTTGGTGCATAGTACATAATATGTTTCTGTGTATGAAATTTAGCTGACATACAAAATTTTTCTTTAGACTTGAATGGAGGCCTGTCTGTCACCAATATTGAGAAAATTGATCTGACGTAGCACACTCATTTGCGATCGCACCGCGCCGGCGATAAAGCCAGAGAGAGATGTCCACAACGCTCCTCATATTTCATAAAGAGTTCGAGATATCAAAATAGGATTTTGGCAAATGATAGAAGAGGAGAGTATTTTTCCGTATGGTTTTTACGTAAAACTTCTTTATCTACCGTGTTATTCCACTGACTACAGACATTTTTGATGAAAGAATGTAATTTTTAAGAGCCATCGACTGCTGGTGAAACAACAAATGCTATGGGCATTGGAACAACGTAAGTGAAGACATTACACTTTTATCTTGTACCAAGGATGTTCTTTTTCATAAGATACTAACCTTACTTTTCCTCAGTTCCTCACTTAATTGACTTAATAAACCACAGTTTCAGAATTCTCTTGCAACTGCCGCAGCGCAACGTGTTATTGAGGCGAGACTGTGTAAACCCTGCTGTGTTTTGGCAGAAGAAGCAAATTTTAACATGGCAACAAAAGAAACATGTAGGTTTTACTCAAACCTCGCCACTGTTGACCCTTCTCTGAAAGTTACAAGTGGTTAACAAGCCAGGCGAAAATAAATAGCTGCATTTTCGGCGGAATTCTTTTTAGATTATAATCAAAGCAGAGATGACAGATCTTTCTGAATGGTCACCATGCATGTGTTGGCATGGAAGGGCTCCACTTAATACTTACAAAAAATGTGAGAATAGATTTCAGTTTAGAATGGCATTTCCCCTCCAGCGCTCGGCATCTCCCCTACAGGACCTGTCCACAGCCCCGACCACTTCTGCTCTCTCCACACCTTCCCTGCTGACTACGTGCTTACTGGCCATCGTATTCTGCGTAGACCGTGAGAACATGTGCAAATGTGTAGGCAGCGTGGTGACAAAATATATGCCAAGGCATTGTGGACATTATGAGCAGGCAGTAGTATGGGCCATAGTAGGGTGTTAAGTCACGGAGAAGTTTCAAGAGGTTTGTTGAAAGAAGAGTATTTTCTGGACAAATATATTAAAATTTGCTCATAACTGCCTTTTTCTTAATAATCATTGCAGAGAAACCATTATGTTGCGCAACAGTAGCTCCATCTCAAGGTAAAACTGTGTCATTTCATTGTGTTAATGATTTTCCTATATCTTTGGTACCAACAGGTAGAATCCTTTTCCTTATCGCTACACTAACCAAGTGGCATGTTATTCGAATAGTAAGAAACTGTGATACGAAAATCTAGAATGTGGCAGAAATTGAAACTTAAATTTTGCTGTTCCAATGAAAAGTCAGTTTTATCAGTTAATTGAAAGTACTAGTTCAGTTGAATAATTTAACCACATTTGTTATCTTTTTGTGAGGGAAGCTCCGTAAATATGAAAAGGAATGATTCTAACAAATGAAATCATTTGGACTTGCCGGTATGTTTGCCGGGAGTGACTTGATCTTTGAACATAGCGGTTAACAAAATACAATGACTATGAACTTTTTAGTCAGGTAACCTTTCTCACTCAGTACTGCATTACACGTGGCAATTATTATATCAGTTTGAATTTTCAGATGAGCTCTCACACCTGATTGATCATTGTCATCAAAGTATGGTTTATTAATTCTTATGTAATTTAAACTCAACATAGTTTCAGTATCCTTCATAGTTCGTAGTCGGACTGGCAATTGTGTTACTTAATTTAATAACTACAGTTTCAATACATCTCGGTTTTGTAATTAATAGCACATAAAAAGAAGACAGGCAACGAGGAAACAGATCTCACTGAACAGGTTAAAAATAGTAGTATAACAAATAGAAAAAGAGTGCTACTAATGTATGCAATTTCACCTGGCTAACTAACGTCACAACGTCAGAGTGTTTGCACTTTAGATATACAAACCACTGTATAGTTACTGAAAATGACGTGATATACCACTTATTTAGACAATTGTGGAAGAATCTCGCCAACTGCACTAGACAACTAAGAACCGGAATAGGGTGTCCCGAATGTGTTGTGTACTGGTGACATAGTCTGCGTATTTATGACCCCAATTAAAAAATATGACTTGTCCGTCAGTTATAAACTGAGGTGATAAAAGTGATGGAACACCTCCTAATGCGGTATCGGATCTCCTTTTGCCTGGTGTAGTGCATCAACGAAACGTGGAAGGAACTCAAAAGGTAATTGGAAGTTCCCTGCAGAAATATTAAGCCATGATGTCTCTATAGCCGTTCATAATTGCGAAAGTGCTGCTGGCACAGGATTTTGTGCGCAAACTGACTTCTAGATTATGTCCCACATATTTTAAATTGGTGCATGTCGGGGGAATTGGACGCCAAACCATTCGCTTGAATTGTCCAGAATGTGCTTCAAACCAATCGCGAAGAATGGTGGCTGGGTGACATGGTGCACTGTCATTTATAAAACTTCATCGTTGTTTCGAAACATGAAGTCGATGAATGGCTGAAAATGGTTTCCAAGTAGCCGAACATGACGTAAACACGGCCCATACCAGCTTGCACAGTGCCTTGCTGATAACTTGGGTCCAAGGCTCCGTGTGGTCTGCGCCACACTCGAACCCTTTATCATGTGTCGCAGGAGCTCTTACTATCTGAAATTGGTACTCCCTTGACCAGGCCACGGTTTTACAGTCTTCTAGGGTCAAACCGAAATGGTCACCAGCCCAGGAGGGGCTCTGTAGGCCATGTCGTGCTCTTACCAAAAGCACTTGCGTCGGTTGTCTGCTGCCAAAGCCCGTTAACGCCAAATTCTTTGCACTGTCCTAACAGAAACGTTCGTCGTACGTCCCACATTGCTTTCTGCAGTTATTTCACTCAGTGTTGCTTGTCAGTTAGCACTGACAACTCCACGCAAACGCCGCTGCTCTCGGTCGTTAAGTGTAGGCCGTCGGCCACTGCGTTGTTGTTCGTGAGAGGTAATTCCTGAAATCTGATATTCTCGGCACACACTTGACACTGTGTATCTCGGAATATTGAACTCCCTAAAGATTTCAGAAACGGAATGTTCCATGCGTCTAGCTCCAGCTCCCATTGAAAGTCTTAATTACGTCGTGCAGCCATAATCGCGTCGGAAATCTTTTCACGTTAATTTCTTTCTTTCTTTCTTTCTCGGACTTGTGCCCCGCTCCAACGCGGGGTCGGCGTTGTTAGTACGGATTTGGCAGTGTTAATGGCATAGGGTGGCCAGATGCCAATCCTGATGCCACCCCAAATCCCCTGGGATGGAAGTAGTGTACCCCAGCTGTCTGCATCTAGAGTAAGTCATGGAATAGTGCGAAAGTGTTCAAATGTCTGTGAGTCGTGTAACTGAGGCTGGACTTGGGGACCAGCCCGGTATTCACCTAGCGGAATGTGGAAAACCGCCTACAAACCACATACCGGCCCTCGTCGTTAATCCGCCGGGCGGATTCGATCCGGGCCGGCGCGCCTACCCGAGTCCAGGAAGCAGCGCGTTAGCGCTGTCGGCTACCCTGGCGGGTCAAATCTTTACACATTAATCTCCTGGAACAAATGATGTCTCCGCCAACGCAACGCCTTTTTGTAGCTTGTGGAAGCGATACTACCTGTATATGTGCATATCGCTATCGCATGATTTTTCTCGTCTGAGTGTAATGCCTTGTGCCCGTGTGCCAACTAAGATCGTCTTCTCAGAGGACGCTGTATCTTCCCCTGAAGTGCTGATAATGAATCTGCCACCTATCATGTGTTGACTGTTGTTCACCGACGAGGAGCGTCTGCCAAAATCGCAAGCTTTCCCTTGCGTCTGCATTCAGCTAGCTAGGAGGTGTACTCTTCCTAGCTCGTTTGTGGCTTCAGGTCAGAAGTGACGAAGTTACATTTCTAGTGTGTTCACCTCTCGACGCTGCTAAGACTGGCTGAGAGCCTCGCAAACTAATCCGACCCCTCCCAACTGCACAGTGAATAAATTTCGGTCTGGTCCACGGCAAGTTGGCTACACTTCCTCGTCTCGAGCAGGCACAGATTGGAAAGGAGGCTGACTCACCGATGTCGACGATGACGAGAGCGGAGACGCAGAGGAAGGGCGCCGGCTTGCCGACGAAGGCGTAGAGCAGGCCGCCCAGCGGGTACCCCAGCAGCACGCCCAGCGCCACGCTGCCCAGCACGGAGCACAGCAGCCGGCTGCGGCGCGCGTCCTCCCGCTGCAGCGCCGCCACCACGCACAGCCCTGCGCGGCACCAGAGAACCAGAAGGGACTCTGAACAACGGCAGCACTGGCGAGTAACAGTCTCACTGCTACGGCCACTGTACGCAACCGCCACAGTGCACTCTGCTAGATGATCTGTTCCTGGGCTTTCTTGTTATCTGCTGCATCTCTACAGAAAATAGTGTCATGTAACTGCAGCAGAGGTATACCTGTTCCCGGATACAATTTGTTAGAAAATATTTCACTTAATGCGTAAAGAAACACGATTTTTGGATTAGCTTTCTTTTTCCCTTATGCAACTTTCTCATGCAAATTTAGGAATACTATTCGTTAAAATAAAACAAGAAGAGATTCTATTACAGGCTTCCACAATACACACATTCTGACTTTCATGATTCTCTTTCGCGGTATCCTTCTGCTGGACAGTTTTGTAGCCTGTGGCCGCTGTCCAGTTAGTCTACATTGGGAGTTCACAGTTCACTGTTCTCTGGGCTTAAGGTCGACTACTAGGTGCTCTGTCAATCAGAATTCCATTAGCTGAGCACGTAGTACACTTTCCCACTCGTGATTCACGAATCTGAGACCACTGCCTCGTATGCCACGTCCAAATTACATATACGACCAGTTACTGCTGTGTGGTGATAACCTATTAGCCTGCACCTTGCAACGTTAGTTTGTACGTTTCCATAAACAGAGATGGCATTTACATCCTAAAAAATAGTTACAGTATTTGTTCAGACAATTAAATAAGCATGTACATTATAAGAAATTGTTATGGTATTTGTTCAGAACTATAAAAAAGTTGCATTCTTCTTTTGCTACCTGGGCACATTCACTCTTTAGAAGCGTTCATCACCCACTTAAGACACTAAAGATGACGATGAGGATAAATGCTTTCAGTACTCTGAATACCTCTGCCACCCTGTCATAAGGCATCACAGACCTCTGACATATTGGCACTGCTTCAGTTTCGAGTACAGCTCTCAAATCGCTCTGAGTTTCTCCATGCCTTCACCTCTGGATCGAAAGCCCTTCTGGCTTCAAAACCTTCTCAGATTCGAGCGCGGCCTTAGGCTCCCACACCTTCTCTGCCTCTGTCGCCTCCTCAGGCTCCAATGCCTCCTTCACTTACAGCACCCCATCCAATTCTGCTCTCATGGCCCCACCTCCTACACCCCAGCATTTAGCGCCACAGGCTCCTGTGGCTTCTGCAAGTCTGGTCCCTGCGCCAATGGTCCCCACACCACTGGCTACACCACCAACAGGTCCAGTGGCACTGGCTCTAGTGACACAGGTTCCAGCGACACTGGCTTCACCGCCACCGGCTCCAGTACCCCAAGTTCCTCTATAGCGCGTGCCGCCAGCCTGCCTCGATCGGTTCCTGCACTTCACTTCCTGGATCTGTGGCACTTGTCCACACTGTAAACTCTCCCTCTCTGTCTGATTAAGGCGCTGGTCCGCCCTCTTCTGATTTCCCTGATAAGGCTTGTCCCTTGCTGATAGATCTCCCTTAGTTAGGACTTTTTTTCTGTCTGTCGCCGACGCTCAGTCATTTTCCTTGGTGCCCTTCTTCCTCTCTCACACCTCTTCCTGTCCATATATGGTTACGCTCACCTTATCCACTTACTTTATTCTCTCATACATGACTTCCCAGCATGTGTTACACTTTCTGTACGGCCTCAGACTGCCACACTTCAGCCTGGTAGCCACCCCTGCACATTGTAGTCATGTTTGTCTCCTGAGCGGCCCTTTGCTACGTGCCGAATTTCTGCCTTTTCACTTCTGGATACTCTCTACGGGACATCAATCCGACTTCCCCAGAATAACAGTCTTGCAAATTTTGCAGCAAGACGGCCACACAAGGTCGCGGCACCTTCAGCGGCCTGGTCACCCTATTCCGACCATTACCCTGTACGTCTTTTCTTCCCAGGTTCACTCCTCCCCATACTCAGCCAAGCGCACCTCCCTTTCTTCATGCCTGCCGTAATCCACCGGCCTTCAGCCACCATTTCCGGGTGCAGTTCTCCACCACCACTAACACCCATTGCAGAACGCCTTCTTCTTTTGGGAGACACTTCTTGTCTACTGTGCCTCTGCCATCTCTGACCCGAAGAAGAAGAGAAGCTTTACCCTCAGCTGTCGTTGATGTCACAGCTGCCAATCATGCAGCGATATTGCTCCATCTCTAGCAAAGAGGGATACCATATTGTAAGCGCATTGTCATATCGCTGGCTTAGTTGTGGAGTATCTGTGCGGGCAGCCGCGTCTGTCGAGTCGAGCGCGGGACACGGAACTGTTATGTTGTGTGGTGTGTAGCTCTGCATGTGAGAGGCATTGTTTGTATGGGAGTTGAAGTGTTGCTACAAGCGCTATTATAGTAAAGTGATGATAAATGGAAATGGTTCAGAGGAAGGTGCGGCAAAAGTTAATGAGCAATGCCGTCAATAACGTATTTATGTATCCTCTCGTTGCTTGTCACACAGCATCGATCATCCGCGCCGTGTTCGGTCTCCCAGAATGAACTGATGTAAATCAGTAGAAATTAGTCACCATAAAAGAGCGCAGTCAAGTGCCAGTGTTTTGTAGCGAGCGCGAGAACGTGCGTTCGATCATTGCGTTTCCGCATTATCAACAATCAACGGCGCCGCGACGGCTTCGCGTACGCTCGTACAACTGAGAACTGTGAACAGTAAATTTAACTTTGTGAACAGTGTTAAAATATCATTACTAGTGTCAAGGAGTGTGGTGTCACTGCCAGACACCACACTTCCTAGGTGGTAGCCTTTAAATCGGCCGCGGTCCATTAGTATACGTCGGACCCGCGTGTCGCCACTGTCAGTGATCGCAGACCGAGCGCCGCCACACGGTGGGTCTAGAGAGACTTACTAGCACTCGCCCCAGTTGTACAGCCGACTTTGCTAGCGAAGCTACACTGACCAATACGCTCTCATTTGCCGAGACGATAGTTAGCTTAGCCTTCAGCTACGTCATTTGCTACGACCTAGCAAGGCGCCATTACCAGTTTATATTCAGTGTAACAATGTATAAACAAGAGCGATGTTCTCCAATTGTGGATTAAAGTTAAGTATTCCAAGAACTACGTTCTTTTCTTTATAGGATAATTACTTTGCCTTGTTCCAGACCTCACGCCAATCTACGTGAGCTTAACGTGTGCCTTTCGGCTACCTCCGAGTGGCTTGGCTGTCTTGCTACGCCACTACAGTTGGCGACGAGCTAAATCGTGTTTGTACCAATTGATCTTGCCTTATTTTACTTGTGTCATGGCTTCGCCACAATCTCCAGATGTACTGTCCGAATTTTATCGCTTGCAGAATCAGCAGACGCAGGCGTTATTGGATGCCCTTGGACAGCTCGTCTCGGGTCAACGTGCAATGCAAAACGATGCGGCCGCCGCCGCTCCACCGCTACTGCAGCCACAACATGCAGTTGCACCACCTTTTCGTCCTTTTGATGCGGCACTGGAAAGCTGGACGGAGTGGTCACGCCAATTTGGATTCCATCTCGCCGCCTACAGAATTCAAGGTAACGAGCGGCAGCCTTTTTTGTCAGCATCCGTCGGGGTGCACACGTACCGAGTGATAGTGAAATTATTTCCCCGACGCGACGTAGCAACTCTGTCCTACGACGAAATTTTGTCTGCATTAGATGCATATTTCAAAGAATCAGTCAATGTAGTTGCCAAACGGTATACGTTCTTTCGTACCAAACGTACGGCCGGTCAAACTAATCAGGAGTGGGTTGCAACTTTGCAAGGCCTTACTAGGGATTGTGCTTTTGAGTGTGAATGTGGACTCCCTTATTCAGATACTATGGTGCATGATGCAATTGCACAGAACGTTTCTGATGTTCGTATAAGGGAACAGATTTTGAAACTAGTCAATCCCTCCCTTCAACAAGTGATAGACATATTGGATAGGCAAGACACACACTTGACTTTGCTCAGGAATCATTTGAAACTTCGCCAGCTGTGTGTCACATTCACCGGCCCGCCGGGCGAGCTGCACGGAACAGTAAACAGTCCTCGCGCCCGTCCGCGCAGCTGCCGCCATGCTCTTCACTACGTGTGCCGCGCCAGCACGCAAATGCAGTGCTAAAATCCTGCCCGTGGTGTGCTACTAGATATTCATGTGAGAATTGCCTGTCACGCCAAGCTATTTGCTTTTTCTGTAATAAAAAAGGAAATGTTCAAAGTGTTTGCCAGAAAAAGCTCAGAACGGACACTCACAACCATTCCAGGCCCTTTGCTTCGCGCCGGAATCGGAATCGAACCAAGACTACTCAGGCTCGTGACCCTTCGCCCATGGAAATTCATGTAGTTAATTCCACTCCGCCCAGTGCCACTCTCTCTAACAGTGACTGTGTTCATCCCACAAAAAGTGTGCATCGACGTCGCCGGAAATCACGTCAATTAGCAAGTGGTTCTGTACCAGTGTCTGTTCACGTTGTACGAGACAGTCGCTCTTGTCGTCAGCCGGAAAATAAACTTTTTGTAGACTTGGACATTCATGGTCACGTAATACCATTCCAGCTCGATACCGGAGCTGCAGTTTCATTGATCAATAACGACACGTACAAACAGCTGGGCAAACCTCCGTTGCGTGCCGCAAATGTTAAGCTAACTACATATTCAGGACAAGCTATCCCTGTGTTAGGACAGTGCAGCCTTCTTGCAACATACAAGGGGCAAACAAAACTTGTGTCTTTTTACGTCCTTCGTTCTTCTTCTGCTGTGAACTTGTTTGGTTTAGATTTATTTCAGTTGTTTAACTTGTCTGTAGTCAATCAGGTCCTATCAGTGAACCAGACTGTGCCTTCAGACAGTGTTTCTCGTCTATGTGAAGAATTAGCAGACATTTTTGGACCGGGCCTTGGTTGCGCTAAGAACTATGAAGCACATTTGGAACTGAAAGTAAACGCGCAACCGAAATTTTTCAAAGCGCGCAATGTTCCCCATGCATTGCGTGATAAGGTCGCAAGAACATTAAACGATTTGGAATCACACGGTGTAATTGAACGTGTGCAGGCTTCTCTCTGGGCATTACCCTTAGTAATTTTGCCAAAACCTTCCGGAAAATTGAGACTTTGTGTGGACTTCAAGGCAACGGTGAATCCACAACTAGTGATTGCAACTTTTCCTTTACCCCGCCCGGAAGATCTTTTTGTCAAACTGTGCCCGGGTAAATATTTTTCGAAGTTGGACCTAGCAGATGCGTACTTGCAAATACCAGTGGACGAAGAATCCCAGCGCGTTTTGGTGGTTAACACGCATCTTGGTTTGTATCGATTCAAAAGACTGCCATTCGGGTGTGCATCCGCCCCTGCATTGTTTCAGCATTATCTGCAAACTGTTTGTGCCTCGGTCCCTACTGCAGCAAACTATCTGGACGATATTGTGATCTCCGGAAAGATGGAAGAAGAACATTTAGCCAATCTCAGAACATTATTTCAGGTCTTGCGACAAAATGGTCTTCGCTTGCGGAAGGACAAATGTGTGTTTTTTGCTCGTGACTTACCCTATCTGGGACGTGTAATCAATACCCACGGCATACATCCCAGTCCAGAACACCTCCGTGCCATACAAGACTTGCCTTCGCCGCAGAATTTGAAGCAGCTACAGAGTGTGCTGGGAAAAATGAATTACTATCGGAAATATGTGCGCAACGCCTCTTCCATTTCAGCTCCGCTTCATCGCTTACGCCGTAAAGGTGTTCCGTTCGTCTGGACGACGGAATGCGAACGCGCCTTTCGCCAGTTGAAATCGGCGTTGTTTTCCACTACTTGCCTTACGCCATTCGATCCCCAGAAACCCCTTTTGTTGATGGTAGATGCATCAGATTTCGGGATCGGTGCTGTGCTTGCGCACAAAGATGGATCGCATGATCGCCCTATTGCCTTTGCGTCCAAATTGCTCTCGTCTGCGCAAAGAAATTATTCACAGATAGAGAAAGACGCTTTGGCTCTCGTATTTGGTGTTACAAAGTTTCATGATTTCTTGTATGGCCGTCTCGTCTGCGCAAAGAAATTATTCACAGATAGAGAAAGACGCTTTGGCTCTCGTATTTGGTGTTACAAAGTTTCATGATTTCTTGTATGGCCGTCACTTTACCATCATCACAGACCACAAACCTTTGACATCGCTTTTTCATCCGAACAAGCCTGTACCTCCACGTACAGCGCAGAAATTTATTCGCTGGTCGATTTTCCTCTCGCAGTACCGCTACGATATCTTGTATCGGTCCACTGCTAAGCACGGAAACGCCGATGCGTTGTCCCGTTTGCCTGTTGCTGAGGATAGAGCATTCGATTCCTCCGAACTTGCTTGCATGTTCATTGATGCGGAAACCGATGACGTGGTCGAATCGTTTCCGATTGATTTTCCTCGTGTAGCTACAGCCACAGCTGCTGACCCTGTCCTTGCTACCGTTTCGCGTTTTGTTCCTACTCAATGGCCCTTGTCAAAGTCACGGATCGAGGATCCGTTGGTTCGCCGATTTTTTGCTCACACGGAGAGACTTTGTTCGACGTGGTGTTTTGCTGTT
Source organism: Schistocerca nitens (assembly GCF_023898315.1). NCBI lineage: Eukaryota > Metazoa > Arthropoda > Insecta > Orthoptera > Acrididae > Schistocerca > Schistocerca nitens. The sequence goes on along the minus strand of NC_064617.1, from coordinate 701,050,706 downwards.
GCGTTCTGATAATGATCAGTCCAGGGTCGTGGTCCCACGTTCGTTACAGTCCTCTGTCTTACGGCTTCTCCACCAAGGTCATTGGGGTATAGTGCGAACGAAACAACTTGCTCGTCAGCACTGTACTTGGTTCGGAATCAATGCTGCGATTACGAATATATGCTCTTCTTGTATGGCGTGTGCCGAACAACAATCCGCACCACCGCGGAAATTCTTTGCATGGCCGAAAGCCACTTCCCCTTGGCAACGCTTGCACATCGATTTTGCTGGTCCATTCTGGAATGCTCGATGGTTGGTTGTGGTCGATTCCTTCAGTAATTTTCCTTTTGTTTTACGGATGTCTTCCACGACGTCGTCTGCCACCATCCAAGCGTTATCCGCTATCTTTTGCATTGAAGGTCTTCCGCAGACTATTGTTTCCGACAATGGCCCACAATTCATGTCCGCAGAATTTCAGTCATTCTGCAAGGCCAATGGTATTCAACATCTGACATCCGCGCCGTTTTCGCCTCACTCAAACGGTGCCGCTGAACGATTGGTCCGGACTTTCAAGTCACAGATGTTGAAGTTGAAAGAGTCTCATTCTCGGGAGGACGCGTTATTCTTCTTCTTGTCTTCGTATCGCTCTCCACCCCGAGATGGTCGCTCGCCGGCTGAGTTGCTCCACGGTCGTCCTCATCGAACCTTGATGTCTTTGCTGGATCCGCCGTTTCAGGTTCCTGTGCAGCGGCAGCCACCTGTTTTTGCTCCAGGCGACGTTGTATACTATCGCAACTATCGAGGTTTACGGCGTTGGCTCGCAGGGCGCATTCTTCGCTGCCTCGGCCGCGCTATGTATCTGGTTTTGGGGGCCTCTGCTGAGGTGCGTCGGCATCTCAATCAGCTGCGCCTCTGTCGTCGCACGGGTTCTGCCGCTCCCCGTCTGCTTTCAGCGACGGTGCCGTCAGGTCAGCACCCTGGGGACCCATCTACTGGCTCGCCTCATCCCCAGGTGTTACCGACGATGCCTTCCATTTTGCCCCATGGCGACGCGCCGCCGCCGCCGCCGGTCCTCCCGCCGGCGCCGCCCGCAGTGGACGCATCGCTGCTGCCGCCGGGCGCCTCCCTGGGTCACGCGCCGCCGATCGCTTCCCGTGACCAGCTGTCCTCCGACATGGAACTCTTGCCCGCTCCGGACCAGATGGCGTCTTCGCCCGTCGGGTACCCCGACGCGATGGAGGTCGACCCTTCGGCCCCTCCTGTCTCTCTGCGGGCGCATACACCGCATGTTGGCGTGCACCCTGGACTAGGTTTTCAGGCGTTTCCTAGCTCCCCTCGGACCGAATGGCCGGGTGCGGGTGGCACAGCCTCGCCTGTTGTTAGGCTCCCCACCTCGTCGCATACGTCAACATGGGGTCCTCCCCACGGCGGGCGGAAGCCTTATAACGCCACCGTTCGCCGATTTGCGGGGGAGGAATGTGGTGTCACTGCCAGACACCACACTTCCTAGGTGGTAGCCTTTAAATCGGCCGCGGTCCATTAGTATACGTCGGACCCGCGTGTCGCCACTGTCAGTGATCGCAGACCGAGCGCCGCTACACTGCAGGTCTAGTGAGACTTACTAGCACTCGCCCCAGTTGTACAGCCGACTTTGCTAGCGAAGCTACACTGACCAATACGCTCTCATTTGCCGAGACTATAGTTAGCATAGCCTTCAGCTACGTCATTTGCTACGACCTAGCAAGGCGCCATTACCAGTTTATATTCAGTGTAATAATGTCTAAACAAGAGCGATGTTCTCCAATTGTGGATTAAAGTTAAGTATTCCAAGAACTACGTTCTTTTCTTTATAGGATAATTACTTTACCTTGTTCCAGACCTCACGCCAATCTACGTGAGCTTAACGCGTGCCTTTCGACTACCTCCGAGTGGCTTGGCTGCCTTGCTACGCCACTACAAGGAGGACTGGTACCAAATTTCTGTATATGCGTGACGAGCTTAAGTACTTTCATGCGATCATTCGGCTTCCGCATCATCAACAATCACCTGCGCCGTGTCGGTTACGCGTACGCTCGTCCGAATGATATTGTGGACTGTTAATCATCCATTAATTGGGATAAGACATCTGAATTAGAATGAAAACAGTGCAACCTGCGACTTTCTTTTATCATCTCAGAATGTAGTTGTTCATACCAGACGTAGAACAGTGTTGTGTTTTGACGTTGAGTGGCTCCCCTAACTTGCTTGCGTATTTCGATAGATAATTTCAGGCAAGCCAGCAGCAGTGTGGAGCAGAACAATTCGACCGCCACGGGATTATCAGGCACGTGGTGTGGACAGGGCGCATCGTCAAGAAAAGCCGAAAGGACAAACAGTTTAAGGTACCCCCACCCATTTGTACCCCCGGGCGTGTTACAATATCTTCAGCTGTCGTTTATATCACAGTTGCCGACCATGCAGCAAGGTGGCTCTGCTATATCCTTTTTAGGTAAGAGGGATGCAACAGCCTCGGTTGTCGCCTATGGTCCATCCACCAGTCACACAGTGATGTGCCGTAGGTTGTTGGCCTTCCAGTATGCCAGCAAAACAACCTGGCGTGATGATACGAGTACATCCAGAAGACACCACGATACCATATCGCGCTACACTTACCATAGGCAGCATTGCTATCACCGACACTATCTCGCCTCCGCAAGGAACATGCCACCGCTATGCTTTCCCGGTATCCTTCGACTGGATGACTTAATAGGATGATGCCCAGTCTCTCTCCATTCAGTCGACATAGGGATTTCACAATTCACCGTTCTCTGGAGTTAAAGCCGAACACTATGTGTTCCCGAGCATGCAGTAACAGCGGCCGCCCATTGTCCACCAATCGGGCACGACTGCTCCACACGCCGCATCCAGATTGCTGAGTCATCGCAAGTGAATCAACCACGGAATACGTCCACGTATTAACGTCAGTGATACGCTATAAGGACAAACCAGGCAAATTTAGTGACTTCTCTAGCATAAACGGATTTGTTTTCTGGCTGCCTGGGCACATCCATTCGTTAGTAGCTTGTATCACCCACTTAAAACACGAAAGTGACGTTACATTTCAAATGATGAACGACTCCTTTCTCGTTATGTCTTATCAAATTAGTGGCCATATTTTTTCTGGCTAATAGATCATACAACAATTATATAAGAAAATTTCGCTTTCCAATTTCATCGTCAAACGTAGTAAATAAGATAAATGTAGGCTATTTCTGGCACATAATCTACTGATTTTTCAAATACAGTACACAGTAACTATAATTCATAAAATGCTCTTTTGTTATTACTGTGGAGCAAGTTTCAGAGGCAATATTGTTAATTTGTTTTAAAATCACGGATAAACAATTAATTAAAGTTGTAAATCAATGGTACTCGGTATTTTCAGAACTGCCTGCAAAACATTATTCTCAGTCTTTACTGAATCTGAGAAAAGACAAATATTACGTAACAAGGCCACCCCAGGTGTTTCCGAAGAACATAGGTCAGAAACAGCGCACAGCACAAATATTTGAAACTCGTGCGCGAATTCATCGCTAGCGGTTATCAGACATACGAGACTCAGCAAATGGTTTTCTGTTGCTTACGCCCGACCTATTATGAAGGGCCATGAATGTTAGTACCATGTGTATGACTAGAATGAGCGTCAGTGTAGCATTGTTATGGATGAACTGGTGTCAGCATACAGGCAACTCTTCTGAACAGAAGCAAGAAACATAAAGAACGCTCCGGCGAACGGAATACCCTAAGAAACTGAGAACTTTAACTGAAAGCAATGATACAAAATCTAGTGATCAGTTACTTTTCACTACTGCTTTTCGTCGCCTTGCGCGCCAAACACCACTGCGACATGATGCGTTGCAATTTCGGCTATGGAGGCGGCCAATTTTTTACATACCTTTAATATTCAGTGTATGGAGTGAAGGCATTTAATTTCTGCTATAATGACGATTTCCTTTCATTACCTGATACGCCGATACTGGACGAGGCGACTCCTTGCAAGCTGCGAGCGATCATCAGCGCTGCGAAGTTCTCAGCAGTTGCAAACACTGTAGGCAGAAGAAGAAAGTCAGTGTTAGGCCATCACAGAGACAAATAAACACTGTAAAAATGACAGCGCGAAGTAGAACACACGCGTAAAAAAACAAATATTGTGACAAACAGTTTTCAGAGTCTTAGACGCCTTCGTCGACGCGGTCGTAAGAGACGGAGCACAAACTCCGATTGGGGAAGAATGGGGCAGTGAGCCATTCGTATTCTTTACAGAGGGATCAACTCGGCAGTAACCTTAAGTAATTTAGGGAAATCACGGAAAACCTATATGTGGATGGTCGGACACGGATTTGAACCTTCATAAGCCCAAATACGAGTCAAGTGTGTTACCATTGCCTTGCCACGCTTGGTGTCAGGAAGGGAACCGGAAATATGTGGGTGTATGGGGGTAAAAAATGAAATCGTGACGATCAGGTGCACTCGCAGCTAAGTGGTGCTTACTATTTTGAAATGCTTTTTGGGAGGATATGGATCCTGTAGTTCGTTTGGTAGTCCTGATTTAGGTTTTCTGTTGTGTATATGAGTGAAGTTGGAGGAATCTTGGAATGGAGCAGGGGCTACAACACTGAATTCATATCCTGGAGGAGCTGGGATAAAATAGCTGTTTGGCCATCTTTATATAGGTCATACAAAGCACAGTACGGCTTAAAAACATGCAAACATGTCACAGTCGTTTGATTACCTTCAGTTAATGTAAAGCTGCCCACGGTGTTTAAGGGGAAAAAATATACTCCTAGGGAAATTCTTTGGATATATTCAGAGAAGCCGGAAAGATTACATCACATTTACAAGCAAATTTTAACAGCAGTTTTGAAAATTTATTCCATCACCATAAATAATAGCCGTTACAGCATTAACTGCGTATGGAAACATCAGCGATTTTAATACCAAATTAATAAATACAGAATGATTGATACAGGTCAGTTTGTACGATGAATAAAGATGACGAGTTCACAAAAAAGAATCAATTTGTAAGTGTCAACAATGCAGAGTAATAATTTTATGTGGTGTCTACAGTTAGTCTCATTTATCGTTATTAACGGGACCGTTTCAGCAAACCGAGGGCACTGAAGTGTATGCATCTATAATTAGTCTACTAAAATTTTCAAAACTTGTCATATTCGAGACACCAGAAGGTAAGTTATCTACAGGATGTTCAGCAGTTTTAGCGTGTTCCTAGGACTTTAGAAAACGTTCGTTGCAAAAAATAGTATTTCTTGCGTATTAACTTACTTTGAATTATTAAGTTTTAAGACAGTTATCAGCTTTAATTTTTAAGAACTGAAAAAAAGCGGGAAAAGCTTACAAATAGGAGACTAGAGGTGCTAAGAGTGGCAGCAGAGCCAGCAGTTGCAGCAACCCGGCCCAGCAGTTGGAAGCATGATAAAAGTACTTACCTATTCTATACCAGGAAATTCCACAGATGAATGATCTACAGCATCCGTTGCAACACTGATTTTTCGGGTACACTCACAGTACCACTAGTATTCGTTAAAGCACCACATTTCAATATGCTAAGTTAATTACCTTTCTGTAAGTAACGAGTAAATGAATAGTACTAAAGAAGTTACGCTATTAATATTCGTCGTTAAAATTAGCAGTCATTTGCAGAAAAGAAATTTCATTTGTTGACTGGTTTCAGGCACCTAGTGCTTTTCTTCAGGGGACTACAATTATCGCATTATTAGCGAGCTTCAAACAGTCGTATGCTGCACATTTTTATGTCTGCCGCTGCAAAAAATGCAGTAATTATAATCTTCTGAAGAAGGGCACTAGGTGCCTGAAACCGATCAAGAAGTAAAATTTCTTTTGTGGAGCTGTTTCCTGATTTTTTTCAACAATTACAGTTTCTGGGGATGGATAGAGTAAAGTTATTAGTAAACGCTGCTAGATTTCCCACTTTACCTTCAAATAAAGTGTGAGTGAATAACATAATCATGCTTATTTGTGTCACTGTTTGATCTTTTCCGCAGTCAGAATACGATTGTTCTTACTAATGGTAGGAGCTATTGGTAATGTTTGTTCCTTTTTCTTTTCCCTCCCATTCATGAGAATTAGCAGCAATTACTGTTTGTGAATGCACTAATGACTCAACTGGAGGCACCTTCCTACGAGCATACAGGATGTCAACTCGGCTTAATGATGATAGTAATTCGTACTGACATGAACTCCACAAACGTTGAGAAGCCTTGCCAATTTATCGCCGCTCAACATAGGCACAGTAGCGCTGAAGTATCACTAATTCCTTTGTACAGAAATGCAGACGTCCCAAATAACAGTGACGTCGAAGTTACATTGAACGAGTAACGAGTACTACTAGCGCAGTCCAAGCGGGCACTCGGCACGATGGCTGACGGGGGCGACCGTGAAGGCATTTTCGGTTTGCAATCGCTTCCATCAGTCACCGTGCCGAATGTTAGCTTGGGTTGCACGTACAAGATCTCGTGCCTATGGGCTGCTCACCGACCTAATGTTATTTAATTCTTGTGAGATGTGGTATAGTACTGACATACTGAACGTACTGGACGTACTGGCGTCCAATTGAGCTCTACAGGGGGAAAAATCGAATTGCTTCCCAGGAGATGATTGTTTCGTTCGACTCCGAACGACATCGACTGATGTACGAGGCGTCTCATTTTATCCCACACAGTTATTCCTGTATTAGGACAGCACTCTCTGCTTCAACAGTACCATGACCGTCGCTGCATTGTCTTACATACTTTTCCGAGCACTTTTACTGAGATGCATGGTGAGAAATTTGCGTGTCCTACCATTTTTCACGTCACAGAAGTTTGGAATGGGCAAGGATGGGACTAGGAAACGGATGTGTCCTTATTCAAGTTACCATTAAGTGCTCCCCTGACATGGTTTACATGTCCCGCGTTAAGACAGCTGGAAAGGTTCTAGTGTCTTAAATACAGCATCACGTCGCTCGGACCCATGATTTAAACTGAGACGGCAGTGATATTTGGGCTATTATATGTGCGTTGGAGACTTGCTCGTGTAAGGCAATATGGATGCAAAATTGTTCCATTGTGGCTTATTTATTTAACTTTTTGAGCTGAGCTAAAGCCACCTACACTAATATGCCACGTTTAGTCACCTACAGCAGCTGACGCTAAAGCGAATCATTTCACCAGAATTGAGGTAAGAAAGAACGTTGACAAGTGTGGCATGTGAAATGAGTAGCGGTGTCTGCCTGACGCTAGAGGTGCTACGGCAGCCGAGACGCACGCGGACATAGGGTGAGGGTTTTATGCGTGGCTGGCGCACCGCACCGGCGTGCTGCTGCCTAGCAACTCACGGAGGGCGGCGACGAGCAGAACGGCGGTGCCGAAGAGCAGCGGCAGCGGGTAGCCGAGCGCGCGCGTCGCCAGCGCCAGCAGCGGGTTGGCCGCCAGCTGCACCAGCGCCTTGGACGACAGCAGCAGCCCCACCCACGGCGCCTCCTCGCCCTCCGTGCGCAGCACGTGGCCCACCCTGCCGCTGTAACACCCCACCTCACACTGAACCCTCTTACCCAAAGAAACACTCCAGTATCTTTTTTGTGTTCCGATAAGAGCATTTATCAGCTGGTGCTCTTTCTTTTTCACTGTTACAGCAGTGTCTGTTGCTTACATAAAACGAATTTTGTAGGCCAGTAAAGTTTTACGAACTTACAGCACTCTGGAATAGCTGTGGATCAGCAACTCCTGTCAATCGTACAACGAAAAACCAGTCCAAAGTTGCAAATTTTGGTTTTTTATTCAATCGATGAATAGTTTCTGGCCGAGACCCATTTTCAAACCATCGTAACATAAACAAAAATGGTGTTTCCTAAAACACGAAAATCGTGTCAAAAATATGTAGTGAACAGTTACAGCACATACAGACAACTCAGTTGGCTGTTCGCTGCATCTTTTTGACATGATTTTCACATCTTCGGAAATACCATTTTTGATTATGTTACAATGGTCTGAAAATGGGTCTCGGCTAGAAACTATACATCGATTGAATAAAAAACCAAAATTTGCAACTTTGGACTATTTTTTCATTGTACAGTAAGCTGTTGAAAGTTTATTTATATACTTAGACACACTTACATATTTCAACACACAAACAACAAATACCTAGCAAAACATAATCTTAACACAAAATTGTCTCTCACTGAACGTAAGTTCACATTACACTACATTACATAAAAATGTATACAGTTTTTATGATACATGTACATTATATAAAAAATGCGGTGTTTGATTATGTTGCCAGGTGGTACCATCGAATAATTTCCAGGTCGACAGCCTGTATATGCGTGAGATGTTCGATACACAAAGACAGCGCGGCATGAAGTTTTATTTGTGAACAAAAAAATGGACAGAGTAAATACAACCAGCGTAGATTATAAAAATTAGATATATGCAAATAATACTTACCTTCTTGTTATTTGTAAAAATAATTATTTTATTAAATATGTAAAGTCCATAATTTACACATACCTCAAAATTTTTGAGAAAGAAACTAAATTAGGATAGTCATACAATCTCTTATTTCATTTATATGTAGAATTAAAAAAAGAATTATGTAGTATTTTCCTTCTGTAAAGAATGTTCATAAATACATTTTTGTTGCAATCCTAACGTTAGTACCGAGGATAGAATTAAGAGAAAAGCTTCTTCATTCTTTAAAAAGAAAAACAGTGACACATAAAAGAAATAAATAAATGAAACAAAGTGACACAAAAGAGCTTTTGCAAACATTCACGCAAACCTTAACTAAAGAAAAAAAGTAACCACACTAAGACATGATACACTATACACTAACAAGTTTAGAAAAATTAATATTGTAATAGAAACTTTTGGAAATGAAAAAGAAAAACAGACACATAATGGCAACGACAAAGAAAATCAACCTTTGTAAAGTCTATGTTTGCCTAACGACAAAACACAAATTGTATAATTAAAAACTAGAAACAATAGCCATAAAGAAATAATTACAAAATTGTTAAGAATGGCTGAGAAAGTTTATTGGAAAATCTAAAAGAACAATTTTTGCCTGGCATTGACAAACCCCAGACAAAAATGTTGTCACAAGGGGGGGGGCGCGGGGGGTATGTAAGGTGGCGTGGTCTCCTGACCTTCATTTCTTACATATTCCGTCCTCACAATCGTATTCTGCACATCAAGATGCTTCATTCGAACCCAAACTTGATAAGGCAGAGTCAATTTTGTATGATTTCATGTATATGCAGATGTGATAAGTAAATCGCAAGTGCGCACCAAGGTTGAAAAAGTCGAGGCTGGCGTACACAACATGACGGCGACCGGAATTTTCATTCTAGGGAGGCGGCCGGTCCTCTGGGAGGCCCGACCCTTCAGAGGGGTGGGTCAGTGTACACCAACTTTGGCCGGAACAACCGCCCAGAGAGGGGATAGCTTTTGCCAGAGTGTAGGGATAACGACCCCTGTGTTCGACTTAAAAGCAAATTTCGCTACATTGTGTGGGAGCGTCCAGAAGACACATTTTTTCAAGGACGTCCTCACAGGAGGGCAGTATACGCCTAACGGAGATGCTACATCTTCCCACATTGGTCGACTTAAACGAAACGTCATTCTCCCGTTGAAAAGAGCAACACTCATTGGCGGAATATTTCTCATGCAAAGAGCCAGAGGAGTGGGGGAAGACTGAGAATAATATACCCTTGCAACTTTTCCAGAAAAAGTGCCGTTCCATTGTCGCTTTTGAAGTGGGAACACGTAACGAGAGCGAGTGTGCTCGTACGTGTATGCAAGGAGTGAGGAACAAAGTCTCTCCTCAGTACTTCACTGGGAGAGCACCTCTGTCGTTAGTGAATCGGAGTGATACTCTATATCGAGTCAGTAACGATTAAGCGTTGTTCACTGTGTTGGCTGCCACACTTATTGTGCGGTGTGAACACAGAAAGAGTACTAGTTAAACGCCTGGGAGCGAATATTGAGTGGCATCGCGGTGGACTGGTTATCTGACCAGTGTACCACGCAAATAGTTAGCCCAGGGGCGGATAGGACTCCTTGACTTCATCAAGGCACAGGGAGAGTTTGACTGGCGAAGGTCAATCCAGATAGAAAGAGATAGTTGTGTTATTTGTCAGCAGCGAGCGACACAGGCAGCAGTCGTCACAGCTTACAGTATTGTCCGCTACAGTGTATGCGAGCCCCATCTGTCCTCCATAACAGTACACTCTATTACATTTCTCACGCGACAGCCTTGACCATACCTAGAAAAGTTATTCAAGTTGTGTAGTCACGGCTCTCAGCCGTTCTGCTGGGTACATAACATTCTTAAAGAAAAGGGAGTAAGAATCATTCCATACCTTGTAAATTAATAGCAGTCCTATCCATAAGAGGCAATCTACTCTTCCGAAAAGAACCAGGAAATTTATTAATTTATAAGAAAAAGTTTCACTTGCTTTCTCAGAATTTTTTTGCAATAAATAATATTTTTCGTTCGTTTAATGTTTTTCTTACATTAACTAGCAATACTCCAGTTCCCAAGTGATCCACTAGTTACGTAAGAATATTGAATATTTTTGTGTCTTTTCCTTACAGTGGGTGACTCCAGAAGATATTTGTTGCTGAATGTTTTCAAGCAGTTCTTGTTGGTACATTAGGAGCGTCTGTCTGACTTGTGTAGTAGTGTGAGGTGGAAATAATTTCTTGCAACAGCCAAAGGGTACTTGTTGGGTCAATCCATTGCGCAACTTGACAAAATAAAACCCACACACTCACAATATTAAGAATTGCAGCACATGTTGCTTACCTGGAACAGTTGGCTGCCATGGATACGTTGCTGTCATAGCAGACCTCGTTGCGGTACAAAACATCCGGAAGAATGGGAACTGAAACAAACAACAGACTGGTAGAATCATGGTTTCTGTAGTGTCACTCCTTTAGCAGTAGCACCGTTATTTCATGCTTTACGGTAGAAGCTGCCTATGTCCACGTAGTACTTGATGCTTTATCACACAAACGCGTCGCCACAGAGTTGGGATATTTCGGTCAGAAGGTAGCGACTATTTTGACGACCTAAGATTTATCTGTGGTTGAAGGAATATAAATCATCAACATGTGTCTTGATCTCGAAAAAGCTGCACATGTTGAGCCTTCAAGAGCTGGAACAACTGAAGTCAACAGATAATCGCGTGGGGGCGGGCAGCGAGGAAACTCTCGCACGGCTGTCGTCATCAAGAGGCCGACATTTGAGGAGTACTCCAACAAGTGTGGGAGGGAATGACAGCCAACAACCAGAACCAACTAGACTGGCTGGCGCGGGCTATGAAGTTGACATTTGATGACCACGTGCTTCACATTCACACAAATTGTGATGTTCCAGCGGACGTGCAGATCATCATCTGCGCCTCACACATATTCAGCGTTCATGATGTTACAAGTGCAATATGCGTAATACATGAACGCTTGGTGAATAAAATATAATTTGTAGTACCTGATGGTTTTTTCTCCTTTTCGTTCACATATTTTATGTCAAAGCCATGTCGCTACGTATGGATCAAACTTAGTGCCTGCGGGTGATACCGGTTTTATGTTGTCGGTAACATTCACATAGCAAGGATTTGGATCTCTGAATCCTGTAACGGAATATGTATGTTCTTTGAGTCGCTTGTTATATATAACAATTATCGACGCCTTCGAAGTCCATACAAGTATGCTATTTCCAGGGACAAAATCATTTACTCCACATATTTCATGATGATTTAATTCAAAGTCTTCTAGAATTATGGTAGAAAGGGGGTTGAATAAAAGTTAGTAGGACATAGGAGGTTACTTCTAAGCATCAGTTTTTCAGCATCTTTCTACAAGTACATTTACGTGACATGTGCTCGCATCCAATCGTCAGCAACAGCTTTGTGCTCGAGATATCTATAAGACTTTGAAGATAAGATGCAGTACAGTGTTATTTCTTGTGTAACTCCTTTTAACGTGGAGCGAAAGTGTAAACCAAAGCCGGCCGGAGTGGCCAAGCGGTTCTAGGCGCTACAGTCCGGAACCGCGACCGCTACGGTCGCAGGTTCGAATCCTGCCTCGGGCATGGATGTGTGTGATGTCCTTAGGTTAGTTAGGTTTAAGTAGTTCTAAGTTCTAGGGGACTGATGACCACAGCAGTTGAGTCCCATAGTGCTCAGAGCCATTTGAACCATTTGTAAACCAAAACCACATTGGTTTTTATTTCTTTTTCTTTTGGAATTTTTCTTTCTTTACTATTCTCTCCATCGATTTTCTGCATATATTCGAAAAATTACAGGTAATTTTTTGCACAAAACAAATTCAACTTTTATACAAGTCAAAAAGAAGTGTCTTAAGGAGTGCTTTGTGTAAAACAAATCATCTACATTAGTGCAAACATTTTTAAATGAAATGCATGGGCAGTTTTGAAGGATGCCGTAATACTACCTCTGTTGGGTTAATTTTTTACAATATTTATATAAGTCGCAAAAGTGAAACGGGGAGAACCCTTTTCTAGCTCTGTCCCCACCTTCTCTCACACACACGTACACACACACAAACACACACACACACACAGAGAGAGAGAGAGAGAGAGAGAGAAAGAGAGAGAGAGAGAGAGAATTTTTGCTTCTTGATAGAGCTGTATTTCATAATGTCAACGTACTTCTCAAACTGAAAAGCCTGCTGCTAGCAATTTTCATCCAATGTTAAGTTTATTTCTGTTGTGCGAGCTGTTCAAAGACGTGTCTACGTGTTAAACAGAAAATAAACTAACATAAGAGAGGTTTTAAGTATATTTTGTGCAGTAGAAACTTCTTTGTCAAACAGATAAGTTATAGGAAAAGAAACTTGTTTCCCATGTTACATGTTTTCTGTTATACTTTTTACAACGCAGATCTGTATTTATGGCATCTTTTCGTCGTTAATACTCGTCGCTGCAATCTGTTTGGAGCAAAAGCTATAGTATCGCTTCAAAAAAGTCCAGATGTTCCTTCAGATTATGTTCTGAAAATGTATGAGTTGTACTGGATTTCTAGTAGAGGGATATAATTAGTTTCCATCGATGTAATTCGTTACGTTGTTGGCTGGTAAATGGAAAGCATCCTATACTGTCTAGTTTTAAATGATTCGTACAGCAATACGTCGTGAAATAGCTGACTGATCTATTGAAGATATCTATAACAAAACAATTGTCAAATAAAATTAAAATCAGACATTAGAATATCATAACTACCACACAAAAATTCAAAGTTACTGCACACGAGTGGAATCTACAACATGGAAAAATTATGAGGGGCAGAGCAGGACAGAAAATATCCGCGGAAAATGTTATGGAACAATGGTAATGTAAAATGATTTTAACTCACAAAGACTTTCCGTTCATCACAGCCGTGGCTATGACGTATAATTCATTGCATCTTTCTTGGCAGTTTGTGGAATTCACATCGAAAAGTTTTATTTTTACACTTCGAGTTTGGAAACTCCCGTTCCCAGGTGGTTGTATATGTCGACCCAGCGACTACATCTATACTTAATAGTTATAATTTGTTTGTCAATGTGAATGAACATATTCGTAGGTATTACACTCTTAACGCCCGTATGATACTTGTGGCTTTGTGGTTTTGGTGGCTATGGTTTTGTTTAGATGAGTTGTTCCGTAAACACTTGCCTAATTACAGTCATGAATGGCTGTAGTCGTCGTTTCGATGTCCAGCATATAAATACCGGAAAATGGGAAGCCATGAGATGCAGACTACATTCTGCATTAATTAAAACTCCAATGTAATTACATACTAACACACAGTAAACAATACGGAAGCACGTACGAGTGAAGAAAACCAGAAGAGGGGACTATTTCAGGGAAATGAGATATAAATTTTTGAGATTATGTAACAGTAGATCTTTTCAATCCTATCTGCGAGCATGAGAGACCTGTACAGAACGTAAAATGGAAAGAAGTGTAGGAGTTACCATTGGCCATTAGGATCACTAGAACAATTAGCAAACATGTCAATTAAAAATTCATAATTCTTCACCCGAATTCGTCAGATGCCTGAAAACTGGCCTGTATATTTCACAAGTACAAAGCGCATGATGGAAAGGAAATTTGACGAAACGTATTGCAAACGGACTGTACAAATTACTGAGCAGCCTCGGCTTTCGTTATCAAAATTCTGAGATACACTTAACAGGTGGATGCTGCTACCACTAAATCTCAAAAAAACTCTGCGTTTAATGGAGTAGTAAACAAGTGGAATACGGTGACTGCATTCTGTTCATTTCCTACGTCTTTACAGCACATACAGTCAAAGAGATTCCGAAGAATTGTAACACGTAAACATTCGTCAATACCAGGCTAAGTGTAGCAAATGGTTCATTTTATTCACTTCTGTGGCTCACTAACTGGTGTAGTCTTGTCTAGATTGCTGGTCATAACACAGGACGGACTGCATGTAACTAAATTTTACCTGTCTTACAGTACAATCATTCTTGTGGTCTTCGTGGTTAGCACACTGGACTCGCATTCGGGAGGACGACGGTTCAATCCCGTCTCCGGCCATCCCGATTTAGGTTTTCCGTGATTTCCCTAAATTCTTTCAGGCAAATGCCGGGATGGTTCCTTTCAAAGGGCACGGCCGATTTCCTTCCCCATCCTTCTCTAACCCGAGCTTGCGCTCCGTCTCTAATGACCTCGTTGTCGACGGGACGTTAAACACTAATCTCCTCCTCCTCCTCTTGTGGTCTTCAGTATGCAGATTGGTTTGATGCAGCTCTCCACGCTACTCTGTCCTGTGCGAGTAACTACAGCGACCTGCGTTCTTCTGAATATGCTTACTGTATTTATCTCTTCGTCTCTCTCTACGGTTTTTACACCCCCATTGGTGATCCCTTGATGTCTGAGAATGTGTTCCGTTATCCGATCTCTTATTTTAGTCAAGTTGAGCCACAAATTTCTTTTCTCCCCAATTCTATTCAGAACTTCGTCGTTAGTTACATGATCTAACCATTTAATCTGCGGCAGTCTTCTGTAGCACCACATCTCATAAACCTCTATTCTCTTGTTGTATAAACTGGTTATCGTCCAAGTTTCACAGCCGCTCATGGGTACGCTCCAGACAAATACCTTCAGAAAAGACTTCCTAACCCTTAATCTATATTTGGTGTTAACAAATTTCTCTTCTTCAGAAACGCTTCTCTTGCCATTGCCAGCCTGCATTTTATTTCTGTCTACTTCGACCGTCTTCATTTATTTTACGGCGCAAATACCAAAGCACATCTACTAGTTTCAGTATCTCGTTTTCTAATCTAATTTCCTCACCATCACCTGATTTAATTCGAATTTATTACATTACCCTTGTTTTGCGTCTCCTGATGTTCATCTTATACCGTCCATTCAAAGACACTGTCCCTTCCGTTCACTGCTCTTCGAAGTCCTTTGCTATCTGACAGAACTACAATGTCATCGGCAAACGTTAAAGTATTTGTTTCATTTTTTCCCTTGAACTTGAATTCTTACTCAGACTTTTTCTTCTTTTTCCTCTACTGCTTGCTCAATGTACAGACGTGTAATAACATCGGGGATAGGCTACAGCCCTGTGTCATTCCCGTCTCAACGACTGCTTCCCTTTCACGCACCTCGACTTTTATAACTGCCGCCTGGTTTCTGTACAAGTCCCATCGACTTTTATAACTACCATCTGGTTTCTGTGCAAGTTGTAAATAGCCTTTCCCTCCGTGTATTTTCCTGCTACCTTAATAATTTCAAAGAGGGTATCCCAGTCAACATTCTAAAAGCTGCTTCCTCTAAATCTATAAATGCTATAAACGTAGATTTGCCTTTCATTAACCTATCTTCCAAAATGAGTCTTACGGTCGATATTGCCTCGCGTTTTCCTACATTTCTCCGAAGTTCAAACTGATCTTCGCGAGTTCGGCTTCTACTAGTTTTTCCATTCTTCTGTAAGGAATTCGTGTCAGTATTTTGCAACCACGACTTATTAAACTGACCGGTAATTTTCACACCTGTCAGCAACTGCCTTCTTTGGAATTGTAATTATTACATTCTTCTGAGGGTATTTCTCCTGTCTCTTACATCCTGCACACCAGATGGAAGAGTTTTGTCATCGCTGGCTCTTCCAAGGCTATCAGTAGTTCGTCTACTCCAAGGGCTTTGTTTAGACTTAAAATCTTTCAGAGTTCTGTCAGATTTTTCTCTCAGTACCTTATCTACCATCTCACCTTCATGTACGTCCACTTCCATTTGCATTATTCTGCTTTCACTCCCTTACATAGACCCTTTATATACTCCTTCCACCTTTCAGTTTTCCCTTCCTTGCTTAAGACTGGTTTTCCATGTGAGCTATTGATGTTCATACAGTAGCTTATCTTTGCTCCAAAGGCCTCTTTAATTTTGCTTTAGGTGGTATCTGTCTTCCCCTAGTTAGGGTTCTTTTAAATCCTTACATTTTTCCTCTATCCATTCCTGCTTAGTCATTTTGCGCTTCCTGTCAGCCTCATTTTTTAGACATTTCTATTCCTTTTCCGTTTCTCGTTTACTGCATTTTTGCATTTTCTCCTTTCATCAATTAAATTCTAAATCTCCTGTCTTATCCATGGATTTCTGTTAGGCTCTCTTTCTACCCATTTCATCCTCTGCTACCGTCACTGTTTCATCTTAATGCTATCCATTCTTCTTCTACTGTATTCCTTTCCCGTGTTCTTGTTAACCTTTGTCTAATGCGTTCTTTCAACTTATCCAGGTACCATCTCCTTAATTTCCTACCTTTCTGAAACGTCTCCAGTTTTAATCTACATTTCATAACCAAAAATTGTGGTCAAAATCCACATCTGCTCCTGGAAATGGCATACAGTTTAAAATCTGACTCCAAAATCTCGGTTTTACCACAGTATAATCAATCTGAAACCTACCATTGCCTCCAAGTCTCTTCCGCGTATACAAGCTTCTTTTATGATACTTAAGCAAAGTGTTAGCGATTATTAAATTATGTTATACGCAAAATTCTACCAGCCGGCTTCCTCTTTAATTTCTTTCCCCCAGTCCATATTCACCCACTATTTTTCCTTCTCTTCCTTTTCCTACTATCGAATTCCAGTCCCCCATCACAAATTTTCTTCTCCCTGAACTGAATAATTTATTTTATCTCATCATGCATTTGTTCGATTTCGCCGTCGTCTGCGGAGGTGTTTGGCATATAAACATGTACTAGCGCTGTAAGAGTTGGTTTTATGTCTCTCTTGGCTACATTAATGCGCTCACCATGCTGTTCGTAGTAGCTTTCTTGCGTTCCTATTTTCTAATTATTATTAAACATACTCCTGCATTATCTCTATTTAATTTTGTATGCAGCTGAATAAAAGTCTTGTGCGTCCTGCCACCGAACTTAACTAATTGCTACTCTATCTAAATTTAATCTTTTCATTTCCCTTTTTGAATTTTCTAACTTACATGTCCAATTAAGAGATCTAACATTCCAAACTCCGATCCGTAGAACGTCAGTTTTCTTTCTCCTGGTGAAGACACTCTCGTTAGTAGACGCCGCCAGGAGATCCGAATAGAGGTGTATTTTACCTCCGGAATATTTTACTCAAGAGAACGCCATCATCATTTAACGATACAACAGAGCTACATAACCCCGGGCAAATTACGACCGTAATTTCCCCTTGCTTTCAGCCGTTCGCAGTACCAACACAGCAAGGCCATTTTGGTTGATGTTAAAAGGCCAGATCAGTCAATCATCCAGACTGCCGACTCTGCAACTACTGAAGAACCTGCTGACCCTCTTCAGAGACCACGTGTTGTCTGGTTTCTCAACAGATACCCCTCCGTTGTGGTTGCACCTACCGTATGGCTATCTGTATCGCTGAAGCACATAAGCCACCCCACCATTGGCAAGGCCCATGGTTCATGCAGGGATGGTAAGAAGAATATACGACTAAATTTGTAGATGATCTGGTATGTCGGGTGCGACCATTAATGCGCTGATGTTAAACCTCTGGCAGCAACAATAACTCCATCGTGGGTAGACAACGAGTCGCACTGAGTTTAGGGTAAATGTAAATGTCGTGTGACTAGCGCCTACCGTCGGGTAGACCGTTCGCTGGGTGCGAGTCTTTCGATTTGACCCCACTTCGGCGACTTGCGCGTCGATAGGGATGAAATGATGATGATTAGGACAACACAACACCCAGTCCCTGCGCGGAGAAAATCTCCGACCCTGCCAGGAATCGAACCCGTGCCCTTAGGATTGCTATTCTGTCGCGCTGACCATTCAGCTACCGGGGGCGGACACTGAGTTAGGGTGACAGGTATGGTTACATCATTCCATGGACGAGTTCATCATGCATCGTGGTTGGCGTGTGGTGGCATGTGTATCTCTCAGCAACCGTTCTGCGAAACGACAGACCGCGGTCTCGATAGCCGATTCTACCACTGTCGAATTTCCACGGGTGCTGGAGGACGTTTCTCTCTTTTTCATGGATGATAACACGACTTATTCACAAAGAACCAACATTCAAATGCGATTTCTGAATGAGAAATCTTCTGCGTAAGATTTCCTTACATACGGAATGTGGGAGGAGTTACTCCTACATATTATGTGTGATTGTGCTGAACGCCTAAGCATATCCAAGCATGCCAACTTGACGTTTGTTGCACGCAGCCTTCACGGTGCTCCAGTTTTATGATTAGCGGTGTAACAGACGGAATATGGGCGGCGTCAGGATTGTGTCAACTGTAACTTACTGTTTCAAGAAGGAGACTGTGTTGAATTAGTTCATGATGTAGATGTAGTGTCGAGTTTGCGTAGATGATGAATAATGATTATGATAGGAGCAGGAAGAGGGTGGAACCCAGTGACGGCACTTACTTTACTCCCCTTGGGTCGCACCATGGGAAGCGGTGAGCTTGACTTCACAAGGCCAGGTCACCATCGATAGTGTTACGTGAAGTCACTTCATTACACACTTTGGGGAAGCCAAACACTGTTGACGAAAGTTATGTCTACCTCCTAGATGAGCACCACCACCGAAGTGTGTGCTAACAATCTCGGTAAGAATTGTGTATAGCGCAATGGACGTAACGGGGAAGAACGCGCATGAAATTCTAATTTAAATATTCTGCCCTTTTCCGAAATCGCTTAAAACGATTCTATGATCACTGCGGTAAGAAAGTCGCGGTAGACTTCCTGTCTTACCTTGTGCTCCGCCTCCAGTGACCTCACCTACACGGGGGGAACTGAACACAGTCTACATCTACATAAATATTCCGCAAGCCACCACGTAGTGAATAGCGGAGGGTACGTTCTCCCGCTACTAGTCAATCCCGCGTTTCACTCGCAAATTGAGCGAGGAAAACCGACTGCGGCACGAACCATATTGTGCGATCCGCGGTTCTCAGCTGTATTTTTATTATAATATGCCTCTAGTAACTAACAGCCCAGTCCATAAACGTCAACTAACATTAAGTGC
Organism: Schistocerca nitens; assembly: GCF_023898315.1. NCBI lineage: Eukaryota > Metazoa > Arthropoda > Insecta > Orthoptera > Acrididae > Schistocerca > Schistocerca nitens. The sequence continues at coordinate 701,031,174 of NC_064617.1, read as the reverse complement.
TTAATTTGAACTGACGTTGGTGAATTAGGCGGTGAGGTACGCAAACCGCGGCCACTGTTCGGTTAATAGAAGTGAGAGGCAGAGACTTTTATTGTTTGTATTCCAACGCTGACAGCTTACGAGCATGCGCAACTAGCACCGATAAGCTGATGTGTTGCAAATGTCACACAGAAGTAACATGGATTCGTGAATGCGCACTACAGAGACATTCATCTTCAAGAGGCTGTTTACGCAGACTGAACCCCCGCCTACATTTCAGTGCTTATATACCCGCATCGGAGTCGCGCTGGGTTGCATATATGCTGCAGCAACGCCCTCAAACAGAAATTTTTTATCATCTCTTATAATACAATGCGATGAGTAAAAGAAATATGACACTCAAAACATTTAGTAAACATTTGTGATTGTGTCTCATGTTGCAATTCCTATTATTAATTACTGTAACATACGAATTCATATAGGTTACCCATTACTAGTAAGATCGGTAGAGGAAGGTTGGTAAAGTGGCCAGAATGGGAAAAGCGACCATTGCATAATTTTTCCCTGAAGAGCGCTTCTGCCTGCCAATAAATGCTCAGAATGTTTCTAACATACATCGCCACTGTTGTCAGTGAGACTGACAGGGAGAGCTTATTCTGTTACTTTTTAGTGAAAACTTTTGTTTTTGTGTCCTCTGATGTCAGATAAGTGATTTATATTATTCTTATTACCTCACATGCGTAATACGACAGGTAAAACTGACTTCTATAACATTTTATATATCGTCCGCCATTCTGTCACTTTCTGACATTTCTCAATTAGTTAAGTTATACTTATTCTTTAAAACTGTCTCTGTTCTATTAAACTTGGCCTAATAAAAAAGCCCGATTGTAAACTGTCTACTGCAGCCTGGTCTTCTTTCAGATACTAGGGCGTGAAGATGCCTAGAAAATGTGCCCGGAAATCAGAAAAACAAACATGGGACCCTGTTTCCACAGCACTGCCCATAGTAACCGTCTACGTACGAGAAATTGGTCACTATGTAAGCCGCCAGAAAAATGCATATCGTTCCAATATGCTATTTTCTGTTTCTGCTATTTTGTCGAAATTGAAATTCTGAGACCATGGCTGTGTACAAAATATAGATTGAATCTTACAGAGAAGACAACAGCAACCAGCCACTTTTACAATGATATTTATTTATTTAAATAGCGCCGTTACCGGTTTCGAACTGAAAGGTTCATCTTCAAACGGCTAGTTCGCGTTAAAATAATTTTAGATTAGATTTCAGTTCACTTCACTTCACTGGGAAAACAAAAAGTGAAAGCTAATGTAAAATATTTCATAACGTGAACTACCCGTGCGAAGATGAATCTTTCGGTTCGAAACCGATAACGGCGCTATTTAAATAAATAAATAGCATTGTAAAAAGTGGCTGGTTGCTGTTGTCTTCTCTGTAAGAGTCAACCTATACTTTCTTTTTCAGCTAAAAGTATTCGGCATGGCATCTTTGCAATTCTTACGTGAAATTCACGTTGGCGGCAGTAGAACTTTCTGCAGTCAGCCCCAAACGTCAGCTCTCTGCAGTATATTTTCGCAATAGTGTTCACGGAAAGAACGTCATCTTCCCTCCAGGGATGCCAATTTGAGTTCTTAGAGCATTTCTGTAATACTGATGTTCTGGTCTAATCTACCGGTAACAAATCGAACAGCACACCTCAGAATTGGTTCCATGTCTTCTTTTATTGAGACTTCGTGGTGATTCCAAACATTCTAGCAGTACTCAAGAATTTGTCGAACCACTGCTCTGTACTTGGTGTCCTTTATGAATGATCTAAACATTCCTAGAATTTTGCTAGTAGACCGAAGCCGGCCATTGACTTCCTTACTACTGACTTCCAGTTCATACCCATTTGTAACGTTGCGCCTAGATATTAATCGACTTGACTGCGTCAAGGAGTACAGCACTAATACTACATTCGAAAATTAGACGGTTGTTTCTCCTACTCATCTGTATAAAATTGTCTTTTCCAATGTTTAGAGCACGCTGCCAGTCATCAGCACAAATAGAAATTGTAAGTCATCATGTATCCTCTTACTGTCACCAAGCGACGACAATTTTAGAGCGCCGTCATAGAGCAGTGCAGATTCTGCTCAGCCCATGTGTCAGCTCGCTTTTGTATGTAGAGAACAAGAGCGGTCCTGTCACACTTTACTGGGACACTCCTAAAGATGGCCTGACGTCTGAGTACGTACTGAGTTCTAGAGAAGTCTTGGAGCCACCCGCGTATCTGAGAACTATTGCCGTATACTCGTACCTTCGTTATCAGTCTGCAGTGGGGCACTGTGCCGAACACTTAACCGGAAATAAAAATTCACTAAGTCATCCTTGGCAAAAACAGGTATACTTGTATAAAACATTGTCTTTAATTTGAGCAAGAACTTTCTGACAATATACGTTTGGAACATAGAATTGTTTGGGAGTCAATCACGGACTGTGGGAAAAAGAGAGAGGGAGACAGAGAGAGAATCAGCAAGTTAAACGTGATGCTGTAGAAGGATGCTGAAGATTAGATGGACTGATAAAAAATGAGGTTGAAAAACTTGAAAAATGTCATATTTCGCCTTGAGCTGCTAGTACAGAACTTTATTTATACAACCATTATCAGTCGTCTGACCATAATCAGGTTCTCACTCAAAAGTATTCACAGCATAATGTTAGCGAAATAAAATGATAAAAGATAATATAATCATGAATAATACACTGTTATCATATCGTAATATAAATGACGTCGTCAGTTGCAAATTACGTCGTCAGTTACAAATTACGTCCTCAGTTATTGTATTACGATATAATAACAGCGTATTATTCATGGTTTTATCACCTGACGACAATAATTTTATATTTCGATAACATGATGCCGTGAATACTTTCAAGTAAGACTCTGATGATAGTTAGACGACTGAAACTGGTTGTATGAATAATTTTACCAACAGCTCAAGGTGGTAATATGACATTTTTCAAATATATGAGCGCTCTGGGGCATCACCACCTGCAAAAATGAGGTTCTCGAAAGAATCGCCGACAAAATGTATATGTGGAAAACAATGACAAGAAAAAGTCACAGCATGACGAAATTTTTGTTAAGAGATCAGCGAATAATTCCAATGGTACGAGGGGCGCTTGAAAAGTCCGTGCAAAGTCCGAGAGATGGCACGACCGGTGCGTATATAGGTCATGTTTAGTTACTACTATCTTTGGAAAGAACGCACACCAAGTTTCAGCCATATTGGTCTAATTCTTTGTGTTTGGCATTCGTGTGAATCAAGGAAGTCGAGTGATTGACAAAAAATGGACGAAAAAGAATTTCATGTGGTGATTAATCATTACTTTATGATAGGCAAAACGCCTCAGGAGACTAAAGAGAAGCTTAATATACATTACGGTGACTCTGCACCTTCGATCTGGAGAGTTTATAAGTGGTTTCAAAATTTTTGGAGTGGCCATATGGGCACAAGTGACGCTGAGCGTTCTGGACGCCCTGTGGAGGTTACGACTCCAGAAGTCATTGATAAAATCCATGATATGGTGATGGTTGACAGAAGAGTTAAGGTGCGTGAGATTGATAGTGCTTGGAAATATCGAATGAATAGGTAGATAATATTTTGCATGAACATTCGGACATGAGAAAGCTATCCGCAAGATGGTTCAGCGATTGATCACGCTTGGCCAGAAAACGGAATCGTGTGAAGTGTTGCAAGGATGCTTTGCAGCTGTTCGGGAAGAATCTACAGGGCTAAGTGTCGTTTCGTCGCTGTGAATGAAACATGGATACATTACCATAGTCCTGAGACCAAACAACAATCTAAACAATGGGTTACCAAGGGAGAATCTGCACCAAAAAAGGCGAAGACCATTCCTTCGGCCGGAAAGGTTATGGCGACTCTCTTTTGGGATCCCCAAGGGATAATCCTCATCGACTATCTGGAAAAGGTTAAAACTATTACAGGGGCACATTATTAATCTTTATTGGACTGTTTGAAGACCGAGCTGAAAGGTAAAACGCCGGCGATTGGACTGCAAAAAAGTCCTTCTTCATCACAACAATGCACCAGCAGACACCTCAGCAGTTGTGGTCGCAAAATTAATGGAAACAGGATGGCTCCCTCGGACTACTATTTGTTCCCCAATTTGAAGAAATGGCTGGCGGGACAAAGATTTTATTCAAACGAGGAGGTGATTGCAGAAACTAATAGCTATTTTGCAGACTTGGACAATTCCTATTATTCGGAAGGGATCAACAAATTAGAACAGCGTTGGACGAAGTGTATAAGTCTAAAAGTAGACTATGTCGAAAAATAAAAAAGGTTTACCCCCAAACATGTAAGTACCGGCTGATCAAAAAGTCAGTATAAATTTGAAAACTTAATAAACCACGGAATAATGTAGATAGAGAGGTAAAAATTGACACACAAGCTTGGAATGACATGGGGTTTTATTAGAACAAAAAAAAGTATTGCTAGTCACGTGAAAGATCTCTTGCGCGCGTCGTTTGGTGATGATCGTGTGCTCAGCCGCCACTTTCGTCATGCTTGGACTCCCAGGTCCCCAGACGTCAGTCCGTGCGATTATTGGCTTTGGGGTTACCTGAAGTCGCAAGTGTATCGTGATCGACCGACATCTCTAGGGATGCTGAAAGACAACATCCGACGCTAATGCCTCACCATAACTCCGGACATGCTTTACAGTGCTGTTCACAACATTATTCCTCGACTACGACTATTGTTGAGGAATGATGGTGGACATATTGAGCATTTCCTGTAAAGAACATCATCTTTGCTTTGTCTTACTTTGTTATGCTAATTATTGCTTTTCTGATCAGACGAAGCGCCATCTGTCGGACATTTTTTGAACTTTTGTATTTTTTTTTTTTGGTTCTAATAAAACCCCATGTCATTACAAGCATGTGTGTCAATTTCTACCTCTCTATCTACATTATTCCGTGATTTATTCAGTTTTCAAATTTATACTGGCTCTTTGATCACCCGGTAGTTTTTATGTTTGCACGTACTTTTCAAACGCACCTCCTACCAGTGGGAGCTGTAGAAGGTAAAACCCGAGATTGGAATATATCTAACAAATAACTGTCGACAATGGATGTGCCACTGTGAGATACAGAGGTTGGCAGTGGAGAAGAAATCGTGGTGGCTGCATCTAGAGTCAGATCACTGTTGAACGAAAAGAGGAATAAACTAAAATAAGCGGATGAGGATGGAGACAGGAGTAGGGCAGACGGGCAGCGCATGTGCCAGATGCGGCGTTTACCGACTGCGGTGAGCAAGACGTTGTCGAGCAGCAGCGAGCAGTAGACGAGGCCCACCACCAGCGCGGCGGAGGCCGCCTTGCGCGGAGGCGGCGGCATGCCGCCACCCGTGGCCGTGTCTGCCTCTACAGCAGCCGCAAACACCGCTGCCGACGTCGCTGCCGCCGCCGCCGATGCTGCCGCCCCCAGACTGGCGAACACGCGACCGTCCGACAAGGGTCGGGGGCGGTTCTGCGCCGGCGCCCCGCTGCTACTGGGGGATGCGGAGGAGGAGGTGGGGGAGGAGGCCAGGCGTGGCTGACAGGGTGCCACCAGGCTAGCGTCCTGCAGCTGTGTTAAACGTCCGGCAACGTATATTTACGCCGAACCGACAACATAACGGAGTTATTCGCTGTGGCGTACTGGCATCCTGCACTAATCGGTACAACTCCGTGGTGTACTTTCGCAAAGAAGTTGGAAGTGTAACAGTGCAAGGAAAAAAAAAATGGCCATTGCACTGTGTGCTCTCTACAAACTTAATTATACACTACTGGCCATTAAAATTGCTACACCACGAAGATGACGTGCTACAGACGCGAAATTTAACCGACAGGAAAAAGATGCTGTGGTATGCAAATCCTTAGCTTTTCAGAGCATTCATACAAGGTTGGCGCCGGTGGCGACACCTACAACATGCTGACATGAGGAAGGTTTCCAACCGATTTCTTATACCTGGTGAAACGTTGTTGTGATGCCTCGTGTAAGGAGAAGAAATGCGTATCATCACGTTTCCGACTTTGATGAAGCTCGGATTGTAGCCTATCGCGATTGCGGTTTATCATATCGCGACATTGTTGCTCGCGTTGGTCGACATCCAATGACTGTTGGCAGAATATGAAGTACGTGGCTTTTGAGGGGCGTAATACGGAACGCCGTGCTGGATCCCAACGGCCTCGTATCACTAGCAGTCGAGACGACAGGCCTCTTATCCGCATGGCTGTAACTGATCGTGCAGCCACGTCTCGATCCCTGAGTCAACAGATGGGGACGTTTGCAAGACAACCACCATATGCACGAACAGTTCGACGACATTTGCAACAGCGTGGACTATCAGCTCGGAGATCGTGGCTGTGGTTACCCTTGACACTGCATCACAGACAGGAGCTCCTGCGATGGTGTACTCAACGACGAACCTGGGTGCACGAATGGCAAAACGTCATATTTTCGGATGAATCCAGGTTCTGTTTACAGCATCATGATGGTCGCATCCGTGCTTGACGACATCGCGGTGAACGCACATTGGAAGCGTGTATTCGTCATCGCCATACTGGCGTATCACCCGACGTGATGGTATGGGATGTCATTGGTTACACGTCTCGGTCACCTCTTGTTCGCATTGACGGCACTTTGAACAGTGGAAGTTACATTTCAGATGTGTTACGACCCGTGGCTCTACCCTTCATTCGATCCCTGCGAAACTACACATTTCAGCAGGATAATGCACGACCGCATGTTGCAGGTCCTGTACGGTCCTTTCTGGATACAGAAAATGTTCGACTGCTGCCCTGGCCAGCACATTCTCCAGATCTGTCACCAATTAAAAACGTCTGGTCAATGGTGGCCGAGCAACTGGCTCGTCACAATACGCCAGTCACTACTGTTGATGAACTGTGGTATCGTGTTGAAGATGCGTGGGCAGCTGTACCGGTACACGCCATCCAGGCTCTGTTTGACTTAATGCCCAGGCGTATCAATGCCGTTATTACGGCCAGAGGTGGTTGTTCTGGGTACTGATTTCTCAGGATCTGTGCACCCAAATTGCGTGAAAATGTAATCACATGTCAGTTCTAGAATAATATATTTGTCCAATGAATCTCCTTTATCATCTGCATTTCTTCTTGGTGTAGGATTTTTAATGGCCAGTAGTGTATATAGGACAGCCCATCTATTACGGAAAATGAGAATCTCGACGATTTTTACCTGTTATCGACATCGATAATGACAAGTTATCCGTCCCAGAGATTCCAAGACTTTTGAGAATGTCGTAATTTCAAGTGTGAAGTCTGATAATAAATTACAAAAATATTTTTTCATGACACATAGTTACAAATCAACAATTTTCTCATTTTATTCCCTTTATCTGTACCGTGAGGTCTTTCCTCTTACCAAATTTCACGAGTCTACGTCAAAGGGAAGTAACCATAAGTTTTTAATGAGTGAGTTTGTGTTGGGGTTTATCTGGGGGAGGAGACCAAACTGCGAGGTCACCAGTCTCATCGGACTAGAGAAGGATGGGGAAGGAAGTCGGCCGTGCCTCCTCAAAGGAACCATCTCGGCATTTTCCTCAAGCGACTTAGGAAAATCACGGGAGTCCTAAATCAGGATGGCCGGACGCGGGATTGAACCGTCGTCCTCCCGAATGCGAGTCCTGTGTGCTAATCATTGCGCCAACACGCTCGGTGAGTGAGTTTGCGAGTATCAAAATATGTCGCTCAAACGGCCGTATCTTCGGACTGCACTGACCTAGAAGCTAACGTTTATTATATCACCAAGGTGGCATAAACATTAGTTTGTGACACAAATTTCAAACTTGATACGTCTGCCCGTTCCTTAGAAAAAGGGTTTTGAAAAGTCGGACAGACGGATAGACAGAAATGATACTACAAGGGTTCCCGCTTTTACCGATTGAGGTACGGTACCCTAAAAACTAAAACGAAGTGGACTTCAAAAAGCAAGTTACACGTACACGTCAGGCCAAGTAATTTTTTTGAGTGCACTTCAAGGTGACAGACACTATTTTTCCACATAGTCAACAACTCTCTACAAACAACTTTCGGAACGTTTTACCAGTCATTGAATCCCTGGGTCATAGAAATCCGTTCCTTGGTCACGGAGCTATTTGATGACCGCGGGTTGGACGTCCTCATCAGAAAATCTCCTTCTCCCCCCCCCCCTCCCCCCCCCCCCCGATGTTTTCTCAACGTGCCGCAAAGATGAAGACTGCATGGCGCAATATCTGGACCGTCTGATCGGCATCAATCAGGTCCATGGCTGGATGCGACATGGCATTTCGTCCATATTCACCCAGAACTTCACGATGAGTCTGTGTGAAACCGATTCGTTTCGTCCACAAGTGCAGTACTGTTCCGCGTACTTCAGCTTTGGAGTACGTTTCCAGTTGCCACGTCGTTCCACTCCCACGCTGTGACACTGCTGTTATCCGTATCACAGCAGAACTATGTCCGCAGGAAATCCAGAACATCTACTCTCTTCTGACAATGAGCCACGCTTGCTGCGCAGTGGCCATATCGTGGGACGATATGTAACTTACGCTCTGAAGTCCCCAAATATATGCAGATATTTACATACCTGTAGGTCTAATTTGACAAGGTTGGGGCAAATAGTCGCCCTTGCCCTTATAGTAGGAACCATCCCAGCACTTGTCTGAAGCAATTTTAGGGAATCACGAAAAACCTAAAACAAGCCAGATGGAGTGTGGCATCCTCCCGAATAAAAAGCCATCCTGTTTAATACAGCGAAATCTCGTTCGGTTTATTGCTAGTGTGTGATACTGCTTTCTTTATATATTACTATAAATAAGTTTTCAATAATGGAAAGAGCTTCACTCATATCTCAACACCGATCACTACAATTTCTACACAAATTATACATACATTATTTCGTGATGAAACATAGCACACAATATCAGCTTCATAATGACTGACACGTTGATCTCAGAATAAAGCTAAGGTGTTAGTGTTATCCATTGCAGAGCTTTGGAATGTGATTTGAAATGTCAGAGAAATCGTATTGCTATTTAGTCATATAACATTTCTTTACCATATCCTTCATTGCATCGAATGTATTTCTGAACTGTATTTTTAAAAAGTTCGTTTTAGTAACCTCCTTGAGTAATTTAGTGTACGCCTATAATTTTATTGTTTGGCTGATGATGCTGTTTCGGGTTTTAACTTACCCGTTTTTGGTAAACGTAAGGTCGATCTATATCTTGTTCCGCGGTCACAGGCAGACTGTTAGTGCAGTAATCAAGAAGGAAATTTTTGATGTGCGTACCTGATTGGTAAATGCGTTCACACGGAGTGGTCAAAAGATCCAAAGTGCTTTAAATAGAGCCCGATTTATTTACCATTTGAAGAGTGAGTCCCAGGGAAAAATGTTTTAGGTCACAATTCTTATTTTATTCAGGAGGCAAAATTTAATGTTTTAGACTCTTAATATTTCAATTTCTCAATTTATTATCTTTGTTTAAGGTGATAATATACATTCCAGAGAAAAATTACTGCTGAAATTATGTACGACTAATTCAGGAGTGCAAAAATACGATGCTTTACTGTCCCGAATACAACTTGTACAGACGAAAAATATGACATGTCAATAACATACTGCTACTAGCTACTAGATTTCTAACTCTTACCACTTATTTACATTTTGTTTACAATAAATGCTCTAACCTAACCTTATAAAAATATATTATGGAAGGTTATTCTGTCCTCTATCAATTGGTGACACTAATGCGGAAGACGTTTGAAATACACTTGTTCTTCACTACGGCAAAATCTGTTCAAGTCCTACAAATCTCAGTATTTCTCAACAGATATTTTAAGAGGGTCTGTAATATAATCAGAATAACTTCATACAGATAGTAACAATAGTTAAAAAACTAAATACTCACTCTGTGGAAAAAAAATAAAATCTTCAGAGCGTATTGCTGTAAAGGAACTACTGTACTGTCGTATGGAGCAAAGGGGAGGTTGAACTCACCCTCTTTCTCCATTACTAGCTCGTCTTTTCGTTTCAGGAAGAAGTAATCAAGTTTGCTCATAGGCTCTGTCGTAGCTGCACTCTGCAGCGTGAAAATTTCATTCTGGAAACATCCCCCAGGCTGTGGCTAAGCCATGTCAGCACAATATCCTTTCTTCCAGGAGTGCTAGTTCCCCAAGGTTCGCGGAAGAGCTTCTGTGAAGTTTAGAAAGTAGGAGACGAGGTACTCGCAGAATTGAAGCTGTGAGGACGGGTCGCGAGTTGTGCTTGGGTAGCTCAGTCGATAGAGCACTTGCCTGCGAAAGGAAAAGGTCCCGAGTTTGAGTCTCGGTCAGGCACAAAGTTTTAATCTGCCAGGAAGTTTCATATCAGCGCCCACTTCGCTGCAGTGTGAAAATATCATTCTGGGGATGGTCAAATGCTTTGGTTCATCAGTGAATGACAGTAACCGTACCCTGTTGCCAAAACATGGATTGCAAATAAAATACAGACAACTGTCATTTATAATAAACTTATGTTATACTTTATGTGTTTGGACAAGAGAAATTTTTACTGTATTCAGTGTTTATTGCAGTCATTCTTTCGACATTTCTTCTTTGCTTTTTTCTTCCTGTCGTGGAATAACTTTTTTTCTAAGATACAATTCATGATCTGTTTCATTGGATCAAACTTCAGAATGAAGCCGTAATTTATTTTCAGCACATGATGTTGAAGTCAGTTCCTTCTCAAATTTTTTCTTGTTGGTTAGATACTCATAGTAGCAACCACAGTATGAGACCGTTGATATCTCAGACTTATGCTGAAATCTGAATTGAATATCGTGCTGCATGTTTCATACCATACATTCTTGCCTTTAAATTTCTTCTTTAATATACTGAACATTTTTTTTACATTTAAGGACAGGTAAGTACATTTTTTCTGTTTCCGTCAAACTGTAGTGTCTGTTTCTACCTTTAAAGAACTATTGTGTCCTCTTATTGTTTTATGTGTTTCATCCGTTAAAGCCTGTTGGTAGGTCCTATGTTTCCTCGGCCCTCTAGTAGAGATTAGTCTCCAGATTTAAATTTATTGAGTAAATGATCTACCTTGCCCTTCTTCATTCCAAGTAATCACATAAATGCATGTTAGCACACGTATATTTCTTGGACAGTTCCATTGCGAGTAATACAAGCGTTGAATTTATAAGATGCATCTCGAAACTGTACGTCTCGCTCTTCTGTTCTGGGACATCCGTGATTAAACCGTTTAAACAGAGGTTTATTTCATCGTGATTTTAGAATTGGTTCATCTTATTAATAAGATTCCTTTTAATTTGATCGCTGACAGTATCTAACCAATTATTTTTCCACCTGTACGTTTCTCCTGTTTCATACGATTGCAGTCTTAAACGTTTTAAAGGGTCACTTATGCGAGCTTTTTCCATTTTTTAGTCTTTTCCAAAGACGTACTGTAATTCTCTTCATGAACATATGAGTCTCTGTCTTCTTTATTCATATTATTGCGGCAGAACACAATGCTATACCAAATTTCCTTCACAAAATCTACGAAACAACTAAAAGGGTCAAATTGAACATGGCATGGCTGTGACAACAATGATAACATTAGCTGTAACATATCTACACAGACTAGGAATCATTACATCATCAAATTTCCATATTACATTCCCCGGATATATCAAAATATTCCCTTGTTTGTATGATTTTTACCCTTTATATGTTTTCAAGATATTGAAATGTCTCTCGACTTGCCAGTTTGTTGCCTACTTCTGCGAAACCAACTGAAACTACACTCGATGATTTATTTAATTATGAAAAAATAAAATATCTGTGATTTTAGACTTATCAGGTCCTTCCCCTGGACTAAAATTATTTTATTTTTGCCATTTATATATAGTTTGAAAACTGTGTCCATATTTTGTGCATTTTTTCTCCACAAAAGAATTCCACAACTAAGGATCAAGTGTACTTGTGCTGGTGACAGGACTCTAACAGCATAACAAACTGATGACATTCTGTTTGGAAATATCCTTGTGTGTTCACAGCACTTTCACTGGGAATCAACATTCATTCCTATAAATTTTATCTTTCATATGTAGTCTGTAGAGATACGATCTACGTTTAATTTTTTGTTAGTGTTGAAGTTAAGACTTACGAGCACAATTTATTGGGCGAAATACACACACGATAGAGACACACTGTTAATACAAACTCTTGCGAGTTCTGCACAAGGCGAATAGAATGCAGTCGGCCAGAAAACAAAAGCCATAAAATCTCCAGAGTCAAAGCCAAAGCTGTCAACAGAAAGCGGCCAGATAACTGAATGTTTCATGTAAGCTGTCACAGGAGAGAACGGGAGAGAATGGTCGCTCTGGGCCTGAGGAGCACTCTTAAAAACAGTCGGTGGTTACAGGTCCCGTCAGACACGCGAAGTGTATTCGGGGCCGTGGTTCCCAAGAGCACTGCTAGTTATGACTGCTTGCAGATTGCAGCATTACCGTTGTTGTGGTCCGCAACTAGAGTTCGATCTCTGACAGCGGCGATAGCTCCATGTTACTACTGGAGCCGGTTTCAGCATACCTCCCCCCACCCCACACCCCCACCTCCACCTTCCTACCCCACCCAAGAGACAGCGCATAGCGGCGGAATCAGCCCAGCTTGTGCCAGCTCATCTTCGGAAGCGATCATGTCATTGCTAGATTGCTAGAGACGAGTTGGTGGGTGCCGCTGCTGGAGTTGATTCCAGAAAGGTCTGCATCTCAACCTCTACGAACTCATGCTGCATAGGGGCCGACACAGTGGGGTCCGCGCCACTCGATGAAGACAAGTCTGAAGATGCTGGTATTTTAACAGAGAAAGTTGTGAGTGCTGGAGCCTAATACACCATCCATTGATTGTTGGGGGCCCAGTGTGATGAAATGGAAGGCCACAGGTTGTACGGACCAGGTAGGCATGATGGATGTGACCTGTGGTGCAGCTGGTTCAGGTGATTCCTAGAGAGTTGCACTCTGTGGAGACCTTGTACATCCCAGATGGTGGATGCAACGCAGGGCGGGTGGCACCTGTATGATCATGTCAACGCTGATCAGGTACTGGCAACAGGCTGGAGGCACGAACATATGTGGATCTGGTGGCGAGAATAGAGTGAGAAAAATCCATTGAAACAATGTGACTAGCCTATTCTCTGCAATTGGCATGGCCCTATACGTCGCTAGAAACAAGATAAGGGCATCTTCCGATGTTGCAGATGTCGCCATGACCCCATCTTCTCTTTTAAGGTCTGCACCACCCGTTTCACCTCTACATTGGATTGGGGTGGAATAGTGCCACAAAAACTGTTGTCTCAGTTGGTACTCCCAGAAACTGGAGAACTAAGCGGGGGCAAAGTGGGGGCAATTTTCTGAGACGATGGCCTTCGGAAAGCACTCAATGGCGAAGATTTTGGAAAGAGCCCTGAGCGCATTCGCTGTTATAGTGGAGTACATGGAACAGATGTACAGAAATTTAGAGTACAAGTCCACCAGAAAGATCTACGTCTTATGCAAGAAAGGCTCACTGAAGCTGATGCTGAGACGCTCCCGAGGGCTCAGTTGGGACCAGGGCAGAAACAGCATTGGTGGTGCAGATTACTGTTGAGCACACAAGGATCAAGACCATACCTTGGTCACAAAGTCTTTGTTGTTGGCTGCCAGTATGCATGAAGTCATGTCAGTTCTTTCATCCATAATGTACCCAAATGACTTGTGGAGTTCATGAACTCTGGTGTGCTGAACCAGTTGAGCCAGACAAATAACGACCATAGGCCAATCGTGTTCCGTTCTCAGAAGAACACCATCTTGCAGCAGAGCCTGCTGTTTAAGGCAAAGAACGTTCTGAGTAGACTGTGTGACACCACAGATATACGATGAAGCCAACGTCGCTTAAATGTAAGCGTAGGCTTCCGCGGCCTTTGTCTTATTCAATAAAATTCTTCAGGGTATCAGACCGCATCGTCATAATTTAAAATGCGCCAACGTTTCGGCCAGCGTTGCAGCTAGCCTTCATCAGGGCCTTACGTCGCTTAATCCATTTGGCAACTGCCATCATCTGGGGCCGCTACTATTGCAGCACTGAGAGAAAAACCGTTAATGGTCAACGAAAAATCAGAATACATCTGAAATATGACGACTTTCTTGGTGTCAAAGCCAAAATCTCGGCATGTCTTAATGGATGTCGTATCGTCGTGTCGCTTCTGCTTATCAATGTTTTCCAAATATTGCTGTCCTTGCCAATTCTGCGGAGAACCTCCTCATTCTTTATCTTATCAGTCCACCTAGTTTCGACATTCTTCTGTAGCACTGCATCTCAAATGCTTCTGTACTCTTCTGTTTCGGTTGTTCCTCACTCCATGGCTCACTATACATTCACTCACTGTACATTCTCAGAAACGTATTCTTGGAATTGAGACCTACGCTTGACACTAGAAGACTTCTCTTGGCCAGAATTGTCCTTTTTCCCAGTACTAGTGTGCTTATTATGAGACGACAGGGGGAGCAGCGCGAACCGTGGCAAGACGCCGAAGACCGCGCGGCTACCCAGCGCGATGATCCTTTGCCGAAAGTCTGTAGGTACGCACCTGGTCTCATAGGTTCTACACATCAACGTGAATAATCATTTGTAGTCACTTCCCCCAATGTTTCATAAATTCCGATGGAGTGTTATCCATCCCTTTTGTCTTATTTTATTGAATGCCTTCCAAAGCTCTTTTAAATTCTGATTCTAGTACTCGATCAACTATCTATTCTCTTTCGACTGCTGTTTCTTCTCCTATCACGTCACCAGATAAGTCCTCCCCCCTCATAGACGCCCTCAGTGTACTCTTTAACCTATTCGCTCTTTCCTCTGTATTTATCAGTGGTATTCCTATTGCACTCTTAACGTTACCGCCCTTGATTTCAATTTCATCAGAGTTTTTTTTGTCTTTTCTCCGTGCTGAGTCAGTCCTTCCGACAATAATTTATTTTTCGATTCCTTCACGTTCTTCATGCGGCCATTTCGCCTTTGCTTCCATGCACATCTTTATTTTATTACTAAGTGACTTACATTTCTGTATTCCAGAATTCCCTGCACATTTTTGTACTTCCTTCTTTCTTCGATCAACTGAAGTATTTGTTCTGTTAGCCGTGGTTTCTTCACAGTTACCTGTCGTGTACCTGTGTTTTTCTCCGCAACTTATGTGACTGCCCTTTTTAGATATGTCCATTCCTCTTCAACTGAACTCCCTACTGAACTGTTCCTTGTCACAGTACTCATAGCCTCGTAGGTCTTCAAGCTTATCTCTTCATTTTTTAGTACTTCCGTATCACACTTTTTGGGCACTGATTCTTCCAGACTAGTCTCTTAAACTTCATGCCACTCTTCATCATTACTAAATTGTGATCTGGGTCTATATTTGCTCCTGTGGACGCCTTACCATCTGATATTTATTGCAGACCTCAGTTAGTCTTTCTCCTCACTCATTCCCACTACCAAGACCATATTCTCCCGTAACCATTCCTTCGACTCGACTTCCTCCTCTACAACCACGTCAGAGTCCTCCATGACTATTAGATTTTCGTCTCCCTCTGCGTGCTGAATTACTCGTTCAATACAATCATACATTTCCTCCATCTCTTCATCTTCTGCTTGCGTCTTCGGCATGTATATCTGAACTATTGTTGTTAGCGTTGATTTGCTGGCGATTATGATAAGAACGACCCTATAACTAGGCTGTCCACAGTAACTCACTCTGTATCTATCTCCCTATTCAAAACGAATGCTACTCCCGTTACACCATTTTCTGCCACTGTTGATATTACCCTTTTCTTCCTTCCATTTCACTTCATTTAAACCCAATACATCTAGACTGAGCCCTAGCCTTTCCCTTTTCAGATTTTCTGTGGTGTCACCGCCAGACACCACACTTGCTAAGTGGTAGCTTTAAATCGGCCGCGATCCATTAGTACATGTCGGACCCGCGTGTCGCCACTGTCAGTGATCGCAGACCGAGCGCCACCACACGGCAGGTCTCGAGAGACGGACTAGCACTCGCCCCAGTTGTACGGACGACTTAGCTAGCGATGCACACTGACGAAGCCTCGCTCATTTGCAGAGCAGATAGTTAGAATAGCCTTCAGCTAAGTCAATGGCTACGACCTAGCAAGGCGCCATAGCAATTGATAGTTATCGTATGAAGCATGTCTCATCAAGAGCGATGTATACAAATGATGGATTAAAGTTAAGTATTCCAGAAGCTACGTATCCTGTTTCAGACCTCACGCCAGCCTGCGTGATTCAACGCGTGCCTATCGGCCTCCTCTTTCAAGTAGTGTATGTAGTGTTGGCTAACTGCTAACACTACATTTTCTAATTTCCGTACCACGTTCAAACTTCAGACATCCCGTGCGCCGACCCTTAGAATTCCATCCTTTCGTTGGTTATTCAGTCTTTTTGTCATGGGCACCCCATCCTTGGTAGTTCCCTCCTGGAGATCCGAATGGAGGACGAGTACGGAATCTTTTGGAGAAATTGTCATGACGATTTTTTAGTTACTGGCCACATATCCTGTTGATACACATTATATGTCTTTAGTTCAGTGGTTTCCACTGCTTTCTGCATCCTCACGCTGTTGATCATTGATGAATTTTCTGCCTTTTGGGGTTAGATACCCACCCCAAGGGCAAGAGAGTGCCCTGAACCTCTGTCCGCTCCTATGCCCTCTTTCACAAGACCGTTGACTGAATGAGGGTGCCTTCTTATGGCGGAAGTCTTAGTTCGCTATTGCTGAAGCTTTGTATTCGAAACGTAAGCAATGGCATGGTTAGAACCTGAGACCAAGGACGTTTTGGTTACTAATCAAAGATGCTACCTCTGGACCACGCTGATGTATTTATATGCCGATAGGAACAATGCCCGTCGTTGTAAACATGTGCTGTTCTGTCCGTGAGGCTTGAATATGAACCAAACAATGTTATCGACGGCTGTGATCTGTTAGCAGCTGTGATTTTACACCGTAAAGATAGGTGTGAAATTTCTTAATCATATAGACAACAACACGTATTTTTCAGTCTGGGAGTAGTTCCCTTGCACAATGTTGAGTGTCTTTGAACCGAACGCAGCAGGATGTTGGAACCCATCAGCTTCCAAGGGGGATGGCTCCGCGTCTCGACAAGCTGCAAGGCACATGTGACGACAAGACGGGGCTTCTCCAGTCAAAACGTGACTAGTCATGATGCCGATTGTAGAGCTCGTTTAAGCGTGAGAAAAACGACTGGAAACTACTCGCTTAGCTGCTTTCTGTCGCAGTGTGTTGAGCGGGTGGAATATTTTTAGATCATGGGGAATGAAACCACCGTAGTAGCTGGTTTTTCCCAGAGATTCTCGTGCATGGGCATGCCCTCTATGGCACGGAGGTGCTGCTTGGTAAGACGGTTGCCCTGCTTTCTGTCTATAAACCCAATGTATTCAACGGATTGCTGAAAAATTTGCACTTCTGGAAGTTAAATTTTAGGTTTGCAGCGGTTGAACGAGGAAACAAAAATTGCAAGTTCCGAAGGTGCCCACTCGTGGTCTCCTCTCTCACTATCGTTTCATCCAGAAAACAGCAGCACAAAGGGATGTTCTGTATCAGATGTTCCAGATAAAGCTAGAATACTGCCAGGGCGCTGAAAATACCAAAGGGGAGCCAGTTGTACTGGGCAAAAGAAGTGATGGGCACCAACAGTTGCCAAGATTCCTGGTGTAATGGTAACTGCAAGTATGCCTCTGATAAATCAACCTTAATATAACAGTTACCGTTTTGCAACATTGAAACCAGGTCTTCCGGGCTTGGAATTGGAAAAATATATGCGACCATCTGGGCATTAACGTCTTTAAAATAAAAAACAACACTGAGGTGACAAAAGTGATGCAATACCTCATATATCATGTCGGCCTAGTGCATCAACCCTACGTGGCATGGACTCATCAAGTCGTTGGAAGTCCCCTGCAAAAATGTTGTGCCATGCTGCCTGTATAGCCATCCACAACTGCAGAAGTGTTGCCGGTGCTGGATTTTGTGCACATCTAGGTTGCGTCATATAAATATTTGATGAGATTCATGTCGGGCGTTCTGGGTGGCCAAACCATTCGCTATAATTGTCGAGGATGTTCTTCAAACAATAGCGAATAATTGTGGCCCGGTGGCATGGCGTATTGTTATCCATAAAAATTTTGTCGTTATTTGGGAACATGAAGTCCATGAACGGCTGCAAATGGTCTCCAAGTAGCCGAACATAACCAGAGGGTCCAGTCCATTTCACGTAAACACAGCCCACACGATTATGGAGCCACCACCAGTTCGCAAAGCGCCTTGTTGACAGCTTACGTCCGTATTTTCGCGGTCTGCGCCACACCGAACCTACCATCAGTTCCTACCAACTGATATCGGGACTCATCCGACCAGAGCACAGCGGGCGATGTCGTGCAGTTAGCAAAGGCACTCACGTCGGTCGTCTGCTGCCATATGGTTCAAATGGCTCTGAGCACTATGGGACTTAACTTCTGAGGTCATCAGTCCCCTAGAACTTAGAACTACTTAAACCTAACTAACCTAAGGACATCACACACACCCATGCCCGAGGCAGGATTCGAACCTGCGACCGTAGCGGTCGCGCGGTTACAGACCGTAGTGCCTAGAACCGCTCGGCCACCCCGGCCGGCCTGCTGCCATAACCTATTGACGCAAAGTCCTAATGGTTACGTGTGTCGTACGTCCCATATTGATTGCTGCGATTATTTCACGCTTTTCTGCTTACATGTTAACACTGACAACTCTACGCAAACGCCTCTGCTGTCGGTCTTTAAGTGAAGGTCGTCGGCCGCTGCGTTGTTCATGGCGAGAGGTAATGCATGAAATCTGATATTCTCGGTACAATATTGGCACTATGGATCCCGGTATACTGAATTTCCTAATGATTTCTAAAATGGAATATCCCATGCGTCTAGCTCCAACTAACATTCCGTGTTCAAAGCCTGTTAATTCCCGTCCTTCTGCCAAAATCACGTTGGAAACCTGGTAACATGAATCGCCTAATTGCAAATGACAGCTCCGGCTGTGAACTGTCCTTTTATACCTTGTTTACGTGATACTACCGCCAACTGTGTATGTATATATCGCTGTTCGATAACTTTTTTCACCTCAGTGTAATCGGACAGAATCATCCGATTTCTTCACTATTACGACAGGAGAAGCCCATTGGGTCGATGAGATAGGCGTCATCACTACGAGATCTTCAAGTCTCTCCAATTCCGCCTTAACTGTGTCCCATAGGACGTAAAGAATTGTGCGCGCACGCGAGAAGTCAGCCACGGACCTCTGCTTTACACTAATTTTTGCTGCCAATTCCGCGGTCCTTCCCAACAAGGAGTGAACATATGCGAATATGAGACAGCTAAATCTTCTATACCTTGGAACGGAGTCTCGGTGGACACCAAACACACATTTTGGAAACAGAGAAACCAAACTGTTTGAATGCGTCTGACATAAACATGTTTCTGCACTAGCAGAAATAACGACAAAGAATGAAAGTTTCCTTACGTGGTAAAATATCTTTCACGGGTGTTCTGTGACCACTGTATGCAGCTGCTCTCCTATGAAACAGTTTTTGTATGAGGAGACCTAACGCAACACAGATAGAATAGCCGCTATAAACTTTTAAGGGACATTAAAGCCATTCGTCTGTAGCGTTAATAACAGTTTGAGCTATTTACCCGTTTCTAGATTAGTCAACGTTTCAGTAGTGTGCAATGCTTCATTTAGCATATATCAATGAGATCCGTCAAAGGAAGAGATGGTAGAGTATGACTCCAACTGGAACGCTCATCGTGCCTATGCTACCGTGTGGTGAACGACTGCCACACACTATGAATGTATGCCGCACGGAAAATGCGTAGCTGAGCGATGTGGGCAACGGAAACGAGGATGTGGGTGGAAACACTGGGGACAAGAGGGTAAACGACCCCAATTGAAGTTCCGTTCGGACGGAGAGCTCGGGGAGACCTCGGAAAGTAAAGTATGAGAGAAAGAAAGTTCGGAAGCACTTGAAGTTTTGCTAGACTGTCCGTGTTCCCCTACCCCGTTTTGGTTTTGCTGAAGGAAAGGTCATCGGCCCACACTAGCCTGGTTAATGGAGCTGCCTCAGCGTGCTTTGTGCTTCCTGGTGTGCTTGGAGGTTGTGTCAACCGCCACGCCCGTGGTGACGGCGGACATTGCATACTTGGCCTCCCACTCGCTTTCTGTTTCCTGTGAGAATTCTAAAGGAGATGTGGAAACTGCACCCAGTAAAACGTGCACCCAACCAGCAATCTGTAGTACTTGCGATCAGCACACCTGGAAACCATCTGCACCCCAATTCCTCGTCCACCAGACATGTTCTGTATGCCCTCAATGAGGCATGTTGGAGCGGCGTCGGCGCTGTCATGCAAATGACCACTGTGGCGGAACCGGTTTATAGTATTTCGTGACTTTAATTACTTATAAATGATATATATATATATATATATATATATATATATATATATATATATATATATATATATATATTGGCAGCGTAACAATTCGTATGATCTCAAAAATGATTATCCCGGCTAATATTTGTCACTCTGCTAAAGAAATCTCCACTTGACGTTGTGTAGAAATGTTGTCTGTAAAGTCGTGTGAGTGGGACTAAAATGCATATCATTTATCAGATTTTACACAACTGTTACTTAAGATGGAAGCACCTTTCTCTATAAAAAGGAACATTTAGTCACAAAATACTACCCGCGCACATCGCTGACGTTTGCCTCCTATTAAAATATTTCATGTAAATCGTCCGAAATAATTAGGCTTCATAGATCAGCAAATAAGAAATTGATATTACGTAACGTGCTGTGAGCACTATTTTTAAAGATTCAATCTGAGTTGAATTCTGTCCTTTAAAGTAGATTCGGGACCACTGGTGCACATTTATTGCCATTCATTTATATCTAACAACATTTATGTTTGTTAAAATTCTCGATTCAAAACTGCCGCGGAGATACACTCCTGGAAATGGAAAAAAGAACACATTGACACCGGTGTGTCAGACCCACCATACTTGCTCCGGACACTGCGAGAGGGCGTACAAGCAATGATCACACGCACGGCACAGCGGACACACCAGGAACCGCGGTGTTGGCCGTCGAATGGCGCTAGCTGCGCAGCATTTGTGCACCGCCGCCGTCAGTGTCAGCCAGTTTGCCGTGGCATACGGAGCTCCATCGCAGTCTTTAACACTGGTAGCATGCCGCGACAGCGTGGACGTGAACCGTATGTGCAGTTGACGGACTTTGAGCGAGGGCGTATAGTGGGCATGCGGGAGGCCGGGTGGACGTACCGCCGAATTGCTCAACACGTGGGGCGTGAGGTCTCCACAGTACATCGATGTTGTCGCCAGTGGTCGGCGGAAGGTGCACGTGCCCGTCGACCTGGGACCGGACCGCAGCGACGCACGGATGCACGCCAAGACCGTAGGATCCTACGCAGTGCCGTAGGGGACCGCACCGCCACTTCCCAGCAAATTAGGGACACTGTTGCTCCTGGGGTATCGGCGAGGACCATTCGCAACCGTCTCCATGAAGCTGGGCTACGGTCCTGCACACCGTTAGGCCGTCTTCCGCTCACGCCCCAACATCGTGCAGCCCGCCTCCAGTGGTGTCGCGACAGGCGTGAATGGAGGGACGAATGGAGACGTGTCGTCTTCAGCGATGAGAGTCGCTTCTGCCTTGGTGCCAATGATGGTCGTATGCGTGTTTGGCGCCGTGCAGGTGAGCGCCACAATCAGGACTGCATACGACCGAGGCACACAGGGCCAACACCCGGCATCATGGTGTGGGGAGCGATCTCCTACACTGGCCGTACACCACTGGTGATCGTCGAGGGGACACTGAATAGTGCACGGTACATCCAAACCGTCATCGAACCCATCGTTCTACCATTCCTAGACCGGCAAGGGAACTTGCTGTTCCAACAGGACAATGCACGTCCGCATGTATCCCGTGCCACCCAACGTGCTCTAGAAGGTGTAAGTCAACTACCCTGGCCAGCAAGATCTCCGGATCTGTCCCCCATTGAGCATGTTTGGGACTAGATGAAGCGTCGTCTCACGCGGTCTGCATGTCCGGCACGAACGCTGGTCCAACTGAGGCGCCAGGTGGAAATGGCATGGCAAGCCGTTCCACAGGACTACATCCAGCACCTCTACGATCGTCTCCATGGGAGAATAGCAGCCTGCATTGCTGCGAAAGGTGGATATACACTGTACTAGTGCCGACATTGTGCATGCTCTGTTGCCTGTGTCTATGTGCCTGTGGTTCTGTCAGTGTGATCATGTGATGTATCTGACCCCAGGAATGTGTCAATAAAGTTTCCCCTTCCTGGGAAAATGAATTCACGGTGTTCTTATTTCAATTTCCAGGAGTGTATTTTTGCTAAGATGGCGGCAGACAGACGATAGTCAATTTGTCTATTGTTATTTTCCGTTCCTTTTATATCACGTTCATATATTCAGATGAAACTCTTTAAGCCTTGTATCTCTATGCTTTAATATTTAAAATTATTCACTAATAATTTTAAATGAAATTACTTCATATTTTTTATACCATCTACTAGTAAACTCCACTGTAAGTTACTAGCGCTAATGGCTGCGCTCCTAATTGCGGAGCTGAAAATTAACACTTAAAAACATTAATAACATAAGCACGGTGAGTCGTTGGGTGAGGGGTCTGTCATCATCGCCTAACAAAAGACCACAAAGAGCAACGAAGGACAATCTGTGGGGAATTACTGGACGTTACGAGGCTACTCGTACAATTTTTTGTCGAACTTCGTCACTTCCAACCGGAAACAAAACAGCAGTCCGTGTATTGGTATCACACTACCTCTCCTCCGAAGAAAAATTTCAAAGCCGCACCCTCAGCCGGTCTTCGTGGGCTCTGAAGGGGTTATTCCGTTTGATGTTCTCCGTCATGATGCAACGATCAACTTTGAAGTGTATTGTGCAACCCTCAGAAAACTGAACAAACGACTTCAGCTTGTTCGTCGCCGTATAAATGCAAACGAACTTCTTCTTCTCCACGAGGAACCAAGGCCTCACACAAGTGTGCGCACCCGAGAAGAGCTCACAAATGCGCTCATAACCTCGGCGTTGGGCGCCCTTAAGCTCCTGGTACTCACAAATCTTTATTGGACTGTTCTTCCTCATTCACTCTACAATCCGGATCTCGCACCTCCCGACTTCCATCTTTTTGTCACAAAGAAGGACGCAGCAGGTGGATGATGGGCAGGTCATTGATGCGGCAAGACGTCGGCCCCGGCGTCGACCAGCAGAGCGGTGAGGCGGAAGGCCTTCGAATTGAATGGAGCTAAAAGCCAAAAGAGTGGGTAATAATATGTTGTATTGCAATCCTGAATAAAACCTGCTTTCAGAAAAAAAAGTGTGTGCTCATTATTTATTCTACGCCCCTCTTATTTTGTTATGAATATTCTGCCCTATTAAGGTATCTGTTACTTGATATAAAATTTTATGTTTCTTCATTTGGCACTAATGACAGTACCATGTTTTTTGTCCAGGAGTATTGCTCCTATTTAGTAAACGCCACTGCAGACATGTGTGATATGGATATAGGGTCAGTTGCGATGCGATATAGTTGAATCGATAAAATTGAAGATGGCTTCAGGACCCGACGGAATCCCTAACAGATTCAATACCAGAATTATGACTGAGTTAGCCACTCTTTGTATCATTATCTACAGTAGATCCCTCGAACAAATACCTGTGCCCAGTCGTTGGAAGAAAGTGTAGTTCAAACCTACACTAGTGGCCATTAAAATTGCTACACCACGAAAATGACGTGTTACAGACGCGAAATTTAACCGACAGGAATAAGGTGCTGTGATATGCAAATGATTAGCTTTTCAGAGCATTCATACAAGGTTGGCGCCGGTGGTGACACCCACAACGTGCAGACATGAGGAAAGTTTCCAACCGATTTCTCATACACAAACAGCAGTTGACCGGCGTTGCCTGGTTAAACGTTGTTGTGATGCCTCGTGTAAAGAGGAGAAATGCGTACCATCACTTTTCCGACTTTGATAAAGGTCGCATTGTAGCCTATCGCGATTTCGGTTTATCGTATCGCGACATTGCTGCTCGCGTTGGTCGAGATCCAATGACTGTTAGCAGAATATGGAATAGGTGGGTTCAGGAGGGTAATAAGGAACGCCGTGCTGGATCCCAACGGCCTCTTATCACTAGCAGTCGAAATGACAGGCGTCTTATCAGCATGGCTGTAACGGATCGTGCAGCCACGTCGCGATCCCTGAGTCAACAGATGGGGACGTTTGCAAGACAACCACCATATGCACGAACAGTTCGACGACGTTTGCAGCAGCATGGACTATCAGCTCGGAGACCGTAGCTGCGGTTACCCTTGACGCTGCATCACAGACAGGAGCGCCTGCGATGGTGTACTCAACGACGAACCTGGGTGCACGAATGGCAAAACGTCATTTTTTCGGATGAATTCAGGTCCTGTTTACAGCATCATGATGGTCGTATCCGTGTTTGGCGACATCATGGTGAACGCACATTGGAAGCGTGTTTTCGTCATCGCCATACTGGCGTATCACCCGGCGTGATGGTATGGGTGCCATTGGTTACACGTCTCGGTCACCTCTTGTTCGAATTGACGGCACTTTGAACAGTGGACGTTACATTTCAGATGTGTTACGACCCGTGGCTCTACCATTCATTCGATCCATGCGAAACCCTACATTTCAACAAGATAATGCACAACCGCATGTTGCAGGTCCTGTACTGGCGTTTCTGGATTCAGAAAATGTTCGACTGCTGCCCTGGCCAGCACATTCTCCAGATCTCTCACCAACTGAAAGCGACTGGTGAATGGTGGCCGAGCAACTAGTTCGTCACAATACGCCAGTCACTACTCTTGACGAACTGTGGTATTGTGTTGAAGCTGCATGGGCAGCTGTACCTGTACACGTCATCCGAGCTTTGTTTGACTCAATGCCCAGGCGTATCAAGGCCGTTATTATGGCCACAGGTGGTTGTTATGGGTACTGATTTCTCAGGATCTATGCACCCAAATTGCGTGAAAATGTAATCACATGTCAGTTCTAGTACAATATATTTGTCCAATGAATACTCGTTTATCATCTGCATTTCTTCTTGGTGTAGCAATTTAATGGCCAGTAGTGTATTTTCGACAAGTGTATCAGAAGTGAATCACAAGAACTAATGTACAATATCCTTGAAAACCATTAGTTCTAGAGTCTAAGAGCATATTCTGTGCTCAGACGTAATGAAATATCTCGAACAGGATGACCTCTTTCTTGCCAACCAGGATAAAATCCGAAAACACCAACCATGTGAAACCCGATTCCCAGTTTTCTCACATGACGTCCTAAAAGCCTGGCTCAAGCCAGTCAGTCACATACAGTATTTCTTGATTTCCGGAACCTTTTTGACTCAGATGCTAATTATCGAAAGTACGATCATATGGAGTATCAAGGGAAAGTCGTGACTGGATCGAGGATTTTTTGATAGGAAGAACGCAGTATGTTATTCCAGATCGACAATCAGCAGCAGATGTAGAAATAACTTCGATTGTGCCGCAGGTAAGTGTGTTGGGGTCATTTGTTAATGTTGTATATTAATAACCTTGAAGAAATATTTTGTCAAAAGTGGCGAGATTATTTTCTACTTTTAAAGCGAGCAATTAACTTTTGGTGATTAAAAGTCAGGGCGATAGACCATTTTACCTGGAACTTCCCGGAGAGGTTGCCTCTGAACTGTTAATAGTGCTTTTCCCGATGGGTATATTAGATAGAATACTAAGACATATCTTCTGCATATGAACTCTTACTGAATAGATCAGTCAGTTAAAACTCAAAATTTTTACTTATAGTCATAGTTCCTGATCCCGCTAATTGAGTCGCATGTAGGAGAATTTTCTTTCAGTGAGCACAACGGGTAATGTGGCCTTGCAGACTGACAATTATGGTCACAACGTTTTCCATCGCTTTCTGTCTGACCACAAAAATAGTTTTCAGGCTCTTGTAAACAGTGAAGATAGGTATAAAGCACACACAGACAATTTCATAGTCTTTTCACATCTACGTAGTGAAAGTAACAGCAAGTTTGGATAATTTACGCGCTGTCCCACAGATTGCTAGGAGCGATAGAGAAGATCCAGTGAAGAGCTGTGTGCTTCGTCACGGATCGTTTAGTCAGTGTGAGAGCATTACAGAGATGCTCAACAAACTCTGGTGGCAGACGCTACAAGAGAGGAATTGTGCGTGACAGAGAGTTTTACTGTTGACATTTCGAGAGAGTGCTTTTCTGAAAGAGTCAGACAGCATATTACTCCCTCCCAAACTAATCTCGCGAAATCTACATCCGCATCTTCGTGGATACTCTGCAAATCACATTTAAGTGCCTGGCAGAGAGTTCATCGAACTACCTTTACAATAATTCTCTATTATTCCAATCTCGTACAGCGCGCTGAAAAAATGAACATCTGTATCTTTCGGTGCGAGCTCTGATTTCTCTTATTTTATTATGGTGATCGTTTCTACCTACGAAGGTCGGCGTCAACAAAATATTTTCGTATTTGAAGGAGAAAGTTGGTGATTGAAATTTCGTGAGAAGATTCCGTCGCAACGAAAAACGCCTTTGTTTTAATGGTGTCCACCCCAAACCCCGTATCATTTCAGTGACACACTCCTCTATTTCGCGATAATACAAAATGTGCTATCCTTCTTTGAACTTTCTCGATGTACTCTGTCAATCATATCTGGTAAGGATCTTATACCGCTCAGCAATATTTTAAAAGAGGACGGCCAAGTGTAGTGCAGACAGTCTCCTTATTAGATCTGTTACATTTTCGAAGTGTCCTGCCAATAAAACGCAGTCTGGTTATCCATCCCCACAACATTTTCTATGTGATCCTTCCAATTTAAGTTATTCGTAATTGCAATTCCTAGGTGTTTAGTCGAATTAACGGCCTTTATATTTGACTGATTTATCGTATAACCGAAGTTTAATGGATTCCTTTTAGCATTCACGTGGATGACCTCACACTTTTCGTTATTTAGTGTCAACTGCCAATTTTCGGACTACAGATATCTGTTCTAAATCGTTTCGCAATTTTTTTTGCTCCTCTGATGATTTTACTAATTGATAAACGACAGCGTCATTGAGACGGCTGCTCAGATTGTCTCCTAAATCGTTTATATAGAAGAGGAACAGCAAAGGGCCTATAGCACTACCTTGGGGTACGCCAGAAATCACTTCTGTTGTACTCGATGACTTTCCGTCAATTACTACGAACTGAGACGACATTCAATAAGCACGCATTTCACTACAAGCCGTTAGTGTGCTACAGTGTCAAAAGCCTTCTGGAAATCTGTTGTTGTTGTTGTTGTTGTGGTCTACAGTCCTGAGACTGGTTTGATGCAGCTCTCCATGCTACTCTATCCTGTGCAAGCTTCTTCATCTCCCAGTACCTACTGCAACCTACATCCTTCTGAATCTGCTTAGTGTATTGATCTCTTGGTCTCCCTCTACGATTTTTACCCTCCACGCTGCCCTCCAATGCTAAATTTGTGATCCCATGATGCCTCAAAACATGTCCTACCAACCGATCCCTTCTTCTAGTCAAGTTGTGCCACAAACTTCTCTTCTCCCCAGTCCTATTCAATACCTCCTCATTAGTTACGTGATCTACCCACCTTATCTTCAGCATTCTTCTGTAGCACCACATTTCGAAAGCTTCTATTCTCTTCTTGTCCAAACTGGTTATCGTCCATGTTTCACTTCCATACATGGCTACACTCCATACAAATACTTTCAGAAACGACTTCCTGACACTTAAATCTATTCTCGATGTTAACAAATTTCTCTTCTTCAGAAACGATTTCCTTGCCATTGCCAGTCTACATTTTATATCCTCTCTACTTCGACCATCATCAGTTATTTTACTCCCTAAATAGCAAAACTCCTTTACTACTTTAAGTGTCTCATTTCCTAATCTAATTCCCTCAGCATCACCCGATTTAATTTGACTACATTCCATTATCCTCGTTTTGCTTTTGTTGATGTTCATCTTATATCCTCCTTTCAAGACACTGTCCATTCCGTTCAACTGCTCTTCCAAGTCCTTTGCTGTCTCTGACAGAATTACAATGTCATCGGCGAACCTCAAAGTTTTTACTTCTTCTCCTTGGATTTTAATTCCTACTTCGAATTTTTCTTTTGTTTCCTTTACTGCCTGCTCAATAGACAGATTGAATAACATCGGGGATAGGCTACAACCCTGTCTCGTTTCTGTACAAATTGTAAATTGCCTTTCGCTCCCTGTATTTTACCCCTGCCACCTTCAGAATTTGAAAGAGAGTATTCCAGTCAACATTGTCAAAAGCTTTCTCTAAGTCTGCAAATGCTAGAAACGTATGTTTGCCTTTCCTTAATCTATTTTCTAAGATAAGTCGTACGGTCCGTATTGCCTCACGTGTTCCAACATTTCTACGGGTTCCAAACTGATCGGCTTCTACCAGTTTTTCCATTCGTCTGTAAAGAATTCGTGTTAGTATTTTGCAGGAATTAAGTTGAAATCCCTTGTCAATAGCACCCAACACTTCGTGTGAGTAGAGAGATAGTTCTGTTTCACAAGAATGTTCTCTAAATCCGTGTTGACTGTGTGTCAACAGATTGTTGTCTTCGAGGTAATTCATAACGTTCGAACACAATATATCTTCCAAAATTCTGCTGCATACCGACGTGAATGATATGGGCCTGTAATTTAGTAGACTACTCCTACAACCAGTTTTGAATACTATTGTGACCTGTACAACTTTCTAGTCTTTGGGTACGGAACTTTCGTCGAGCGGACGGTGGTATGTGGTTGTTTAGTACGGAGATATTGTATCAACATACTCTGAAAGGAACCTAAGTGGTATACGTTGTGGACGGAAAGTCTTGCATTTGTTAAGTGATTTAAGTTGCTTTACTACTCCGGGGATATCTACTTCTACGTTACTCATGTTGGCGGCTGTTCTTGATTCGAATTCTGGAATATGTACTTCGTCTTCTTTGGTGCAAGAAGTTCAGAAGGCTGTGTTTAGCAGCTCAGCTTTGACAGTAGTATCGTCGATAGTATTTCCATTGCTATCGCGAAGAGATTGTGTCTTACCGCTAGCATACTTCACATACGACGAGAATCCCTTTGAATTTTCTGCCAGGTTGCGAGACATAGTTTCTTAGTGGAAACTGTTATAAGCATCTCGCATTGAAGTCCACGCTAAATTTAGAGCTTGTGTAATTGATCACGACAAGGAAATTCGAGAAATTAAAGCTAATACAGAGGGTTACCGACAATCATTTTTCCCACTTGCGATTTGCAAGTGGAACAAGGAAGGTGGGAGCAGTGAGTCCCACAAGAAGTACTTTCCCCCCCAAATACTATCAGATGGCTTGCGAATTACTGATGTAGATGTATATGTAAATGCTTTATTCCATCGTTGCTACACTGGAGTTGAGCAGAGATGCGTGTGCGAATAAATACAGTACCTAGTGACACTTTCCAAACGTACATCAGAGGGTATAAAGTTCTTCCATTTGTTAGAAGGCAAAAGCGTTGAACCAGAGTTGTACAGGAGAGCTACATGCTATTTTCCTGACAAACCACAACAAATTGTAACTGTATCTAATGTCAAGATATCATCCAGAGGCTAATCTGGTGGAAAACATGTTCAGAAAACAGAATAGATTCATAAGAACATACTGCCATAACAGACAGATAACATGGACTCACTACGTCAAACCATTTTAGGTGACTGTCCATAACCTTCCACATATGTCGACCAATTGCAGTCCCCACAGAATTAATATTAAGAAAGAGTGAGCGAAATGAATGTGAAAATGTATACCCACAGGTACCAGAAATGCATATTAGTTGGAGATCAGGTTTTTCAAGCATCAGTGAAAAAATTATTTTAACAAAATATTATCTAGGATACATAATTCTGAGTTTGGCACTAAAGTTATAAACAGAAACCATCCTTGCTCCTCTGTAATAAATACAAAGAATAGAGTGCGGCAAACACTGGTCCATTTAATGCTGTTGGAAGCCCTAATCCAGGAGTGTATTTACTCTTATACCATGGTAGCCATAAGAGTAGAGGTTTACATGAACAAGAAAAATTGAAAAAGTCCTTCATGAGCCATGATAAGTATTTTAGAGAACATTTAAATTGATGACGAAACCGTTTAGTAGTGTAAGTTGTAGGCACAGTTTGGAAATTTGATGAATGTTGTTCTGTACATTACTTCTGGGTGGGTTGCATTATATTTGATTAACTTGAACATTTCAGTAGAAACCACATTATATTATGACTTTGTTTTCTGTATATAAGTAATTATGTATTTCACTATACGACCCAGATACAGTGTATTACGAATAGATTAAATGTTGTTCCTTGCAAATGAGCCAAGTTACATTGCACTGAACGTATGCAAAGGAGACAGTTTAGCAATCAGTGGAACTAAATCTCACCACAAAATGCAACAACGACAGTTTACCTTAATTTTGAATGATGAAACCACACAAATTGTGTTGAGAGAGGCAGTTTCTCATCTTTTGTGTTTGTGAGTTTGTGTTGGTAACTTACATGTCAGCGGGCGATATTACAGTTGCTGGATCTATATTGAGCTTGGTACAAGTGCTGGTGGTGTCTATTGGAAATGAGTAGTGATATATTAATGCATTATGCTAACGCATATCATTCTCGAAAAGCTAGCGTGATTGTATATGGATATCAAGCATACCCACAGACGAAAAGCTTTATGTTATATAGAAATTTGTGCAAGAGTAGATGTCCGCAGTACTAAAATTTCACACAAATGAGCTGAATTCATGTATGATTCAGGGTTAGTCTGAACTCATCCGTCAGATATAAAAGACAGCTGTAAGTATGAACTGAAATGCGTATACGAAACAAATAACCACATTCATCTTAGTACTAACGGAGAGAACCAGTGATGCATGCGTTGAAGCTAAATGAACTGATCTGGAAAGGCATCCACCTGCTCAAGTTTAAAATCATGAACGTTCACGTAGCTTGAACACTCTTATGTGTGAGATATCAAGCTGAATAATTCGCACTGGATAATGAAGTGTCATGAAGAACAGTAAACATTTATGTACACACGAACTATGAACTGGTTAGCCACTGTGCTCAACTAACCTGACAATGCGCAAGAGAGTATTGAAAGACTCTCAGTGACTGTACTTATAGATGCATGGACACATTTTCAGAGGAATGGTAGGATAAAACGTATGACTTTCTTCTGACAATGTGTCGTCTGTTAGTGAACTATACCAGAAATCGTCATGTAACACTCGCGATGTTTATATTTCAGGCTGCTAACTATCGCATCCCTTACGATTCATGCGTAGTTAGAGTAATAGTATTAGGAAGCAGTTACCTTTGCTTTATCATCCTCGTACATGATGTGTTCTAACGCTTTATTTTCCAGAAATTTTTTTCTTGATTTATTGCTGTACTTGCTGGTTAACTCTTGCATATTATCCAAACATCGATTACTAGATGACACCCTTCGAGACCTGTTCCTACAACCATACTAGGGCCCTTGCTGCTCCAGAGACCACAAATACATGGAAGATATCCAGAATGGGTTTTACCGACCACGCAATCGATTTCCTTATCAGCATCCCCTCTGACATCCTAACTGACGTCTTGGCAGTGTCACTTTTACTATGTTATGATCAGTTAATGAATTTTTTTTGGTGCAAAAATCACGTTATTATACCCTGCTAACATTGTTAATGGTACACGATTCTCCTCCATTCATATAACTAAGAGAACAATTATCGATCAACTTACGAAGTTATCATGTGAATGTGAATCTAGATTATGTGAACAATAACTTACTTCACTCCGTATACAGGGTGTTACAAAAAGGTACGGCCAAACTTTCAGGAAACATTCCTCACACACAAAGAAAGAAAATATGTTATGTGGACATGTGTCCGGAAACGCTTACTTTCCATGTTAGAGCTCATTTTATGACTTCTCTTCAAATCACATTAATCATGGAATGGAAAACACACAGCAACAGAACGTACCAGCGTGACTTCAAACACATTGTTACAGGAAATGTGTTCCGTTAGCGAGGATACATACATCCACCCTCCATCGCATCGAATCCCTGATGCGCTGATGCAGCCCTGGAGAATGGCGTGTTGTATCACAGCCGTCCACAATACGAGCACGAAGAGTCTCTACATTTGGTACCGGGGTTGTGTAGACAAGAGCTTTCAAATGCCCCCATAAATGAATGTCAAGAGGGTTGAGGTCAGGAGAGCGTGGAGGCCATGGAATTGGTCCGCCTCTACCAATCCATCGGTCACCAAATCTGCTGTTGAGAAGCGTACGAACACTTCGACTGAAATGTGCAGGAGCTCCATCGTGCATGAACCACATGTTGTGTCGTACTTGTAAAGGCACATGTTCTAGCAGCACAGGTAGAATATCCCGTACGAAATCATGATAACGTGCTCCATTGAGCGTAGGTGGACGAAACTAAAATGAGCTCTAACGTGGAAATTAAGCGCTTCCGGACACATGTCCACATAACATCTTTTCTTTATTTGTGTGTGAGGAATGTTTATGAAAGTTTGGCCGTACCTTTTTGTAACACCCTGTATAACAAATTTGTTATGTGCTGTTCTTGAACTTTAACTAATTCAAAGATAACGGCTTCTTTCTATGAAGTAAACTTATGATCTCAGCCGTTTTGAACATTAAGAACAGTGAAACTTCCTGGCAGATTAAAACTGTGTGCCCGACCGAGACTCGAACTCGGGACCTTTGCCTTTCGCGGGCAAGTGCTCTACCAACTGAGCTACCGAAGCACGACTCACGCCCGGTACTCACAGCCTTACTTCTGCCAGTACCTCGTCTCCTACCTTCCAAACTTTACAGAAGCTCTCCTGCGAACCGCTACAGAGTGAAAGTCTCATTCTGGATTAAGAACAGTATTATGATTAATGAGTCCAAGATGCAATAGATGCAAGAATTTTTCGAACTTGAGAGTAGTTGTAGCTGGAGTGACATGTTGTAAATTTAAAATAAATCATACGTCATGCCAAGTTGCACTCATCGTTCAATTTTGAGTGCAGTAGTAATCTGAGTACAGTAATCGAACTGTAAAACAAAAGTCAATCAAAAAGTACTATTCCAAACTGCCACTTCTAAAGTAAAAAGAATGTCAATGAACTGTGCAATATTAAGGCATTAACCACACAGCAACATAATTTAACTGCTTGTTGTTTATGTATATAATACGACGTTGGTGTTTTTTGCTAGGTGGGGTCGCATCAGAGATATGAAGGTTAACTTTGTTTTTTTAAATAGGGTACTATAGTTTGGTACATATTTTCTGATAGCGGCTATCGAGACGAATCCAATACCACTCAATCCGTGATAAGAAGATTGCAGCACTGCATTGATACCAATGGTCACCACTTCGAACACCGTCTGTAAATGGACGTTCATGCCACCATTGTGACCCTGTTGACCTTCAAAGACCTTAGAATTGCACATCATTGGATTCGTCTCGATAGCCGCTATCAGAAAATAAGTACCAAACTACAGCATCCCATTAAAGAAAACAAAGTTGACCTTCATATCTCTGACGGAACCCCCACCTAGTAACAAAAAGCCAACGTTATATTATGGCCCCCGTTGTCCCATGCAACTTTTGTCCCACAAACTTTTCAGCTCCTATTATGCTGTCAGTGTTATTATTGGTGGCAATAGTTAGTGACTCACCCTGTATATACATGCTAATGAAAAATCCTATAAATCGTATCCTAACCTTATATAGATACTCAATCATACGGAAATCACATACAAAAAATAAAAAGTAATATCCTAATAAAAGTTATGGCCTTTAGCCGAAGGAATTGTGGACATGGTAGCAGTAACATGTAATGCTTAAAGATTCCTGCTCCCATTGGGAGCTTCGTGATTTCTCAATAGAGATTTACGGTATGTGCATGCCAGAGTAGCTATTGTGTCAGCGGTGGCAGTAATGAGTGCTATGAACGTGTTGTCATCGCTGCTACACTTCAGCAGCTCCACAATTTGTTACTAAAGGAGGAAGAAGGGCACTGTACTTTTGTCTCTGGCAAGACATAGACGTACTAAATGAGACTGTCTGAATCAGTCATTCTGTTCAGGCTTTTTCGATGTATCTGCAAGATTAATATTGACATTCTAGTATTGATGTGGATGGAAGATATTATATAAGGTGAGACAGTTCCATGTAATTATTGATTTTCTGTAACTAATCCTTAAGCAAATTTATCCTTTTCTGATAACTGTGGTAACATGTGTGATATGATATTAGGTTCCGGCTCAAGGCCAGTTGTAATAGAGCCTGCAGCTTCGGAGTTTGTTTTAATTGTTTTCTGTTACTGAGAAATAGAAATCTCGACGCTGACCAAAAGTTGTGCAACAGTACACGCATTGCACAGCCCGTACGTAATACTTATCCAGCAGCCAAGCATGAAAAGAATTGCTCTCATATTAATAACAATCATTATTGCCATTTCTGGCTTTGAGATAACTAAATGTTTGAGGAAGGTAAAGCTTCAATTGTCCTCAATTTGAGAGAGAGTGTTTACTGGCTCTCAGGTTTAAGGACTCCGTATATATTCTAAAGTTTTACCAAATTATGAGGGTCACCATCTGACTGCTACAGTATGAAACCCTTGGATATCTTACTAAACGTAACTTTAATGCTCAAAATAGCAACCGTGCTCAAAGGCCGTGAAACAGTTTGTTATCATTCTCGCCTGCCACTTTCTTGACTTGGCGTAATTACGGTCACCATGCCGTTCAACATCAAAGGAAGCGATTAGGCCTCTCCACCTCTATGAAGTAAGTTACAGCCAATAAGATGTCGCCTGTCATGATCTGATGATATCGGGCCCGATATTAAATAAACTGCTACTTTCGAAACGCAAGAAGCACCTATAATCTTACTTGGTGACTAAGCTTAGACCCTCTAACAGTGTTGGTTGTTAGCATGTGACACAGTTACTCCTTTATATTTTATTGTTGAGGTGTTATGTCCATGACTGTGAATAGTTTACCTCGATGCGCTTACAGTCGCCACTTCTCCCATTAACAATCTTTTTTTTTTTCCTGTCCAAACAACAAAACACATATACAATTTTTATAATCTCATTTCCTAATCTAATTCCCTCAACATCACCTGATTTACTTCTACTACACTCCATTACCATTGTTTTAATTTTATTTACGTTTATCTTGTAATCTATTTTCTAGGTACTACCAATACCGTTCAACAGCACTTCTAAGCCCTTAGTCGTCTCTGACAGAATTACATTGTCATCGACAACCAGAAAAGACTGTATTACTTTCTCCCTGAACTTCAATTCCTTTACTAGATTTGACCTTCGTCTCCTTGACAGCTTGCTCAATGTGGGGATTGAATAAGATCGGAGGTAGGCTAAAACCCTGTCTCACTCCCTTCTCAACTATGGCTTTTCTTTCATGTCCTTCCACTATGTCAGGTATCTAAAGTTGTAAATAACCTTTCGTTCCCTATGTTTTACCCCCGCTACATTCAGAATTTGAAAGAATGTAGCGCGGTCCACCATGTCAAAAGATTTATTTAAATCTACAAATACTATAGACGCAGATTTGCACTTCATCAGCTTATCTCCGGAGATAAGTCGTACGGCCAGTACTGTAACGCGTGTTCCTACATTTCTACATTACCAAAATAATCTTCGACAAAGTCGACCTCTACCACTTTTACCATTCTTCTGCAAATAACTCGTGACAGTGCTTTGCAGCCATGACTTATTAAACTAATGGTTCCTTAGTATTCATACGTAACAGCATCTTCCTTGTATGAAATTGGAATTATTACATTCTTCATGAAATCTGACAGTATTTCACCCGCTTTATATATATTGGGCTCCCAATGTGGCATAATTTTGTCGTGACTGGCTCTCCCAACGATCTGAATCATTCTGACAGAAATTATCTGCTCCAGTGACATTGTTTCGCCTTAATTCTTAAAGTATTCTATCAAATCTATCAATAACATATCTCTAGTTTACCTATTGACCTATTTACCTATTGAATTTTCTCTTTCTATAATATTGTCCTCAAGTTTGTTCCCCTTGTTTAAACCCTCTACATGTTCCTTCTGCCTTTCAGTTTTAACTTCTTTGCTTGGTACTGGCTTGGGATCTGAGCACTTGATATTCATGCAGGTGCTTCTCTTTTCTTCAAAGGTCTTTTTAATCGTTTTATAGATAGCATATATCATTACCCTAGTTACACATGCGTCTACGGTCTTGTGTGTGGTCTCCATTCATCCCTGCTCCTCCAGATTCCAATTTCTGTCAGTCTCATTTGTTAGACGTATGTATTCCCTTTCGCCTGTTTCATTTGCTGCATTTTTATGTTTTCTCCTTTTCGTCAATTCAATATTTCCTGAGTTATCAAAGGATTTCTACTAGGCCTTGTATTTAACCTGTGTCATTCTCTGCGTCCTTCAGTATTCGACTGTCAAAGCTTCCCATCCATCTCCTGTTGTATTCTTTTCCTCTGTTTCAGTCCAACGTTGCCTAATGCTTCCTCTGAAGCGCTCAACAACCTCATGTTCCTTCAATTTATTCAGGTACTATCTTCTTAATTTCCTACCTTTCAGCAGTTTCTTCAGTTTTAATCTGCAGTTCATAACCAATAAATTCTGCCCGGAGTCTAAATCTATTAGTGGAAATGGCTCAGAGTTTAAAACCTAGTTCCTGTTTTATCATTACATAATCAAATTGAAACTTCACACTGTCTCCAGGTCTCTTCCTAGTATACAGACTGTTAATGTAATTCTTGAACCAAGTGTTAGCGATGGTTAGATTATGCTCTGTGCAAAGTTCTACTAGACGCCTTCATCTTTTATTCCTTTCCCATAGTCCGTGTTCTTCTATTATTTTTCTTTCTCTTCTTTTTGCTTCTATAGAATTCTAGTCCCCAATCACAATTAAATATTCGTCTCCCTTATATCTCATCACACTTTTTTTCAATATTTTCATCTGTGGAGCTAGTTAGTATATAAACTTAGTAATGTGGTGGGTATTGGCTTCACCTCTATCTTATACTATTCGTAGTAGATTACCCGAATTACTATTTTCTGTTTCATTATGTTGATAAACTTGTCTATTTCCCTTTTCAAATTCTCTGAAATGCCTGCCTGATTAAGAACTCGGACATTCCACCCCCCACCACTTAGAATGCCAGTTTAAAAAAAAAATATTATGACATCCTCCTGAGTAGTTCCGATCGAGGGCCCGAATGGAATAACTCCGGAATACTTTACCCAAGAGGATTCCATTCTCATTAATCCACGCAGTCGGTACGGCTGTCTGTATCACTGAGACCCGAGCACTGCGACACTTTGAAAAGGTCCATGATTCATGAAGGTACTTAAGCAGTAGAGAAAGTAAATTATATGTTATAAATGCATGACTCCTAAGCGATTGCGAAATATTTTACCTGTAGGCTTCTACGAAAATTAATGTACAACCTTGGATATCAGCAACTGCCTTTAACTATAATGGTTAAAGCGATGCTAACATGCAGTTCTTACAAACCCTAATATTTTTCGTTTTAATATAACCTGAAACTTTTGTAATCATGACGAAACACAGAGAAAAAACAAAAAATTCTGTTGCAGTAAAAGCGGGCCGGAGTGGTCGTGCGGTTCAAGGCGCTGCAGTCTGTAACCGAGCGACCGCTACGGTCTCAGGTTCGAATCCTGCCTCGGGCATGGATGTGTGTGATGTCCTTAGTTAGGTTTAAGTAGTTCTAAGTTCTAGGGACTGATGACCTCAGATGTTAAGTCCCATAGTGATCAGAGCCATTTGTTGCAGTAAAATACACGAAATTAAGCGATATATTTCAAGCCCATGAATGAAAACTAATTTTCTTCACAAAATAGTTGGTATTTATGTGAAAGGGATCTCGTCCTCTGCAAAGTAAGTCTTTGTGACCACTTAGGATGGCACATCGCATCCCCTAAGAGGGGAAAACGTGTCCTGAAGCCAGACGAGACGCTAAAAAGGGGTGGTGAGCCAACTGAAACGCTGACATAAAAATCGAAGGGGCAACTATAGGCTAGGACAGAGATGGAGTTACTCATGGAAGGGAGGAAACTACTCACGGGAAGATGTGGAGCAGACACTTACGATTCTACTTCAGTCGACGAGCAAATCACCTGTGTCGTGTTTTTAGATGCATCGACCAAGTTTAGTTTACTTCCTATCGAATATTCGACGAATTGTGCAGGCAACCAGATTGTGCAGATTGCCAGCAGCATATGGAGTCCCACGCACCACTGGGAGCGCAACCACACCGTGGAGGATCGGGCTGGGATGAGCTGCGGGTTGCCGCTATCAGCGGCGGCAGGCGCAGGTGGCGTCGCCAGATTTCCGATTACTCGGCTCGGCGCCGCTCCACTCGCAGTCGATGATTGCAGCCCTAAGTGAGTACTGGCCGGTCCCCCGCCTTCTCCCAGGAGCCAAAGTCGTCTGCTTCTCATTTGTCTTTGACGCAGCTCTGTGATACTGACTCAATTGTGGCTGCACATGTAATGTTTATCAAGTGAGTTTAATGAAAGGAAAGATGTTTTGTGCCTGATACAGCTACAGTTTTTATAAATTTCATTATAGATATAGTGACGCACCAGGATTATGTCGAATATTATGTGGACCATCTCAGCAGTCCAGGATACTTCTCAGAAATGGTGACAAATTGTGCCGCGCGGGATAATTTAGGTTAAGTAGTGTGTAAGCTTAGGGACTGATAACCTTAGCAGTTTAAGATTTCACACACATTTCAACATTTTTTTGACAAATTGTGAGAAGGTTTTAAGATAACTGATGTGTAGGTTAAAATTTGTCCATGTCGAGTGCGCGGCTACATTTCTGTGTTTGTAAATCATTTTGTCTCCTTTCATAGCCTGGTACAGAATCGGATAACTCAATACCACGAAAAGAAGTTTTAGATGTGATCGCTAGCTTCAATAACTCAGGCATGCATCTTTGTATTTAGGCAGTGTTAGTTCGTTACGTGTTCCATACATTATATTCGCGGTAAACGTTGTGATGTGGAACGTGTCAACAGAAGAAATAAAGAACACACACACACACACACACTCACACACACACACACACACACAGAGAGAGAGAGAGAGACAGATGAAAAATACTCGTTGCTATTTCGAGGTTTCTTTTCTGTATAAATGTCTGTTTTCATTCAGTAATTCCTCTATGGTATAGATGTTAAGGAGAAATATCTTTAGTTCTGAAAACACTTGTGATGTATGCCAGGCATTTTATTTCAATGGACAAATTGTTAAAGAGTTTTTTCATCCCTTTCTGTGCCACATTTAGATTCATTAAATTTCTAACCATTTTTCTTTCTAGCGTTGTAGTTGTGAATATCTCTGTTACTCTCAGACTCTAATGGGGTTACACATTTCGTAAGTGAATAAATGTACTATGAGGACGTGTTTGATGTCTCCGGCGGCTTTAAGAGATGCCTACACCTGTTTACTATATTATGTTGATACACTAGATTAACAGGCAGGATCATTTTGATGGTACGAAAACTGGTTGAGCTACGTTTTTTCAACGTTTGAAGCAACCCAATTTTTGCAAAACCTGTCGTAACTCTGATAAAAAATTATTTTCTGCTATTGATGTTCTGCACAGCGGTCGGAAACAGTGCGGATGGACTGACCGATGTAAATGCTTCCGCACTCAGATGTTGTAAATCCCAGGGATCCTGAGGTGAAACTGTCCTTAACGGGGCGTAGTATCTCCTTTATCTTCTTAGGAGGTCGGAAAATAGATCTGATACCTCGTCTTGGCAGGACTCTGCCTATTTTGCTAGATGTAGCGCCGCAGGAAGGCTCATTACGTCAATGTTCAATATTTTCAAGTTTCCTTTTAGTGGAGAAAGCTGACTTAAAGTCACGTGACCCATGCCGTTCTTTCGAAACACATTCTTCAGATGATTAATTTCTGAATCCAAGTGGTCCTCGTCAGAAACAGTTTTTACTCTGTGTACCAGTGTATTTAAAACTGCTTTCTTCTGCACTGGACAGTGAAACCTCTGGGCGATAAAACGTAAATCAATGTTCGTCGGCTTGAGGTACACTGAGTAGCTTAGACGCCCAACCGACTTTCGTTGTACCAAGACAGAGGTCTAACAATGGCAACCTTCCCTCTTTCTCTGTCTGGACAGTTGTAACGCAGCAAGCGATTACGAGATGACAATCGTTGCAGTAAGGCACGCAGCAGTCTGTTATTAATGGAATGATGCTGTCAAAATTTCAGATTTTTATTTATTATAGTTCTGGAGGGTTACCTAAAAGTCCTAAAACCTACGCTAGTTTTTTAAAACCAAGTTAGGAACAATAACAGATTGATTTTCACTATCATTTGAAGCCATACCAAAGTTATCAGTGCATAAAAATCAATTAATTAGAATTTTCTTTTTAAAACTTTAGTCACTGTGCATTACACAATACAAAAATCGGTCAAAATTATTATTTGATTATATTTTGCCGTGTGAGTGCGTGAGAATGTTTGAGAGAGTTTATGTGGGACATACGTTAAAATGTAATATGTCATTTTTCGTAAAACGTTGTACAAACGAACCGTGGGAAAGTTATGTTGCAACCACGATTCAGGTGAGGTATATCGGTGTGTGCTTGCTTTTGTATAAAAGCAGTCAGAATGGAAGTTAGAGGCAGAATAAGTTTATTTATCAATTTGAAGTATATTTCGCAAATCGTTTATTTTGATAAACAAAATACAAGAAATTGAAGTTTTGCTAACATTAATTACTATCAAATTAATAAGGCAAGATTTGCCGCTAGAATTAATTGGAAGAAACGTTCTGATTGGTCGTTTAGATCAACAGCCAATCAGAATCAAGCTGTTCCCGTGCGAAAAGAGGAACCCGCCAGGGTCGCCGAAAGCGCTAACGCGCTACTTCCTGGACTCGGGTAGGCGCGCCGGCCCCAGATCGAATCCGCCCGGCGCATTAACGACGAGGGCCGGTGTGCCGGCCAGCCTGTATGTGGTTTTTAGGCGGTTTTCCACACCCCGCTTGGTGAATACTGGGCAGGTCCCCACGTTCCGCCTCAGTTACACGCGTCGCAGACCTTTGAAACACGTTCGCACTATTTCACGATTTCCACTAGATGCAGACGGCTGGGGTACACTGATTCCATCCCTGGGGGTACGGGGTGGCGGCAGGAAGGGCATCCGGCCACCCCTAAAACTAACATTGCCAAATACGTTCTAACCACGCCGACCCTGCGATCGCTGCGTGACTATGGCGTAAGCGAAATAAAGCGCGAAAAGAGGAGTAGGCATATAGGAGAGTACCTCGAGAGGTGTTGCTTGCTAGGCGGTCTACAGATAACACGATGTCAGATTGCACCTTGAAAATACTCTGTAAGATGAGGAAATAGTGAGCTAATTTCGGTTCGAACACATCGTGACGGAAGTGACTGGAGTTACGAATATTTTAATGAAGGTTTGGTGCTTCTAAATTAAATCGTTTGAGAGATATGAGCGTGTAACCTTTCTGGTCGTAGTAACAACTCCACATGGCGTGTTTTGTGCTCTGTACAGAATAGTTCGGCGAGCACGTCTTACGAAGAAGATCACTGAAACAACCGAATGCTTAACTCGCGAATAGTTGTGGGTCTGTGACTGGTAGAAGCTGAAAATTAGTCGGGTCGGACTTACTAAATTTCTGGCGGCTTTTCGAGTGAATATTCGTTGCACAGACAGTGAACTTTGAATGATAACGTTTTACCATATTAAATACGAACTTGATAGCAATTTCATATGTTTCAATATGAATAAAAAGCAGAGTTAACCTAATTTTAAACGCTTTTCTGCAAGTAGACTGAAGATCCCCAACGCCCGATTTTTTAATCATGAACTTTCAGGAACTGACTTTCAACTAGAGTTACGCGGCCTCTTTGTGGTAGGTATTAGATGGTAGTTTCATCAACGCTGCTTACACTGCCTAGCACGTATCTACTACCACAGAGCGAAGGGACATCGTCAAGAATCCTGTTGAGATAGATGGACTGAACGATAGTGGCAACAATAACAAAAGCGCAGACGACCGACCCCGCCCCGCCGCTGAGTGAACCGGATGTTTGAATTCAAACTGTTCATAGCTTCATGGAAGTGCTCAAGAGCCTCTACGCCGTGTGGTCAGACGACAAACGTGTCGTAACATAAGGATAAAACAAAAACTGGTGAAGGGAAGCCAAATTTAATTCCATAAAAATCTTGGCCAATGCTGGAGGCAACGCAGAACCCGTACCCATTTCGTCTGTTATTTCATAAAATTTACCACCATACACGAAATAGATGGTCGTCATTGCATGTAGTAACAACTTTATCGCTGCAGGAGAAAAATGCTCTGTCAACAGTTTTAATGTGTTCTCCAGAGGAACTTTCGTAAGTAGTGAGACCATATCCAGGCTGACAAAAATATCGATGGGTCACCTCTAATCTGTTTAGTTTTCTCGATCATT
Source organism: Schistocerca nitens (assembly GCF_023898315.1). Taxonomy (NCBI): domain Eukaryota; kingdom Metazoa; phylum Arthropoda; class Insecta; order Orthoptera; family Acrididae; genus Schistocerca; species Schistocerca nitens. The sequence goes on along the minus strand of NC_064617.1, from coordinate 700,988,319 downwards.
ATCAGATAATTTTTAATGTGATGTTCACAGCGGCCAGCTATCGGAGTTATCAACTTAGTTAAATATTTGACCAGCACTGTGTTCAACAGTGGGCCCTGAACGGTATGCTCGTCGTTACAATGATTACCCCCTCGTCTCTATTCCTTTTATGCACTTTCCTTATCACTTTACGTGTCCACAAAGCCGCTAGTCCACTTTCAGTCTCTCGATGTGCAGTAGTCATAGTGGTCTGGCTCATCAATGTTTTTGCTTCGTTTTTCTTCAGTTTAATACTTTTATATTCTCTCAGCATATTTTTTATGCTAGGCTATTTTCTGGCATCTTCGTTCTTGAATGTATTCTGAAGAGAGGTTAAGCATACGGCTTTCCATTGGCGAAATACAACTGGCTCTTCATAACTGATGATCAATGGCGAAGTTGGGTATGAGTGCCAGGGCACATGACCTGGGCGCTGTTTCCGTGGGAACACGGTTTTGAAATGAGTGAAATAAAAAGGACTGGGAGAAGATACGAGGAAGTGGCGAGGGGAGATTGGATAACGGAGGAGGAGGAAAACAATAGAATAGAAGTAAGAAGGGGCAGTAACAATAAGGTGGAGAGGAGGAGGAGATGATTGAAAGCAAGTCAAAAGATTGGAATTCAACTGTGTTGTTGAGCAATAGTTCCATAAAACCTACTTCTCCTTTGCTCAGACCGCGTATTTCTTGTTTTTCTACTAAATGGAGCCACTTTTGGTGTGCCTAATGAGCCAATGCAAGGAAAGAGTAAAGAGTCCATTTGGAGTTGGGTTTTGTTTATCAGTGGCTGGCAATGAAACAATGAAAAGGAAATCGCATTATTGTTGCATTCGACTTTGTGCAGTGTGTTGCACTATTTCTTGAATTGTTTCATATATAAAGGAGTTATTTACTTTCCTGCAAAGTCTGTTTTATTTACCTGGGTATGTATTTATTCTAATCTTATATTAGACCATCTCCTTCTCTACCCTCTCTCTATCTGTCTCCTCTTCTTTCCTTTCTCTGTCCAACATCTTCCCTTATCTCTCTCTGGTCCACCCCCTTCTCTCCCCTACACTGTCCATCTCCCCCAACTCTCCTTTTTCTGTCCATCTGCTCCTTACTCTCTGTACATCTGTTCCTTTTCCTGTGTCCATCTCCTCCTCCTCCTCCTCCTCCTCCTCCTCTAAGTACATCTCCTCCTACCCTACACTTCTCCCTCTCTCTGTCCCGTTCCTCCTCCCCCTCACACTCCATCTCCTTCCTTCCCTCTCTTTATTAATCTTCTGCCGCGCGGGATTAGCCAAGCGGTCTGGGGCGCTGCAGTCATGGACTGTACGGCTGATCCCGGCGGAGGTTCGAGTCCTCCCTCGGGCATGGGTGTGTGTGTTTGTCCTTAGGATAATTTAGGTTAAGTAGTGTCTAACCTTAGGGACTGATGACCTTAGCAGTTAAGTCCCATACGATTTCACACACATTTTTTGAACATTAATTTTCTCCTACCCTCTGTTCGTTCATCATCTCCTGTCCTTCTCTCTGTCCCGTTCATCCTCCCCTCTCTCCATCTCATCTTCCTCCCTTTCTCTGTCTGTTTCCTCCTTTCCTCTCTGTCTATCTTCTCCACCCCCTCTCACTCCATCTCCTCCTTCCCCCCTCTTTGTTCATCTTCTCCTTCCATCTCTCTGTTCATCTTCTCCTCTCCCTCTCTCTGTCCATTTCTTCCTCTCCCCTCTCTGTCCATCTCCTCCTCAGCTCTTTCTGCGCATTTGCCCTTCGTCTCTCTCTCTCTCTCTCTCTTTCATTTTCTCTCCCCCTATCTGTGTCCATCTCCTCCTTTGCCCCTTACTACCCATATCCTCCAAACCCTTTCTCTCTCCACGTTATCATCCTCACTCTAATAGGAGGTTACTGTTTCTTGTCCCCATAGTATTTCTTTCCCTAAAATAAATTATGTGTACCAAGTTCGGTTGAAATCGATCGAGTAATTTTTGAGGGATAGCTTTGCTCGTGTACCATCATTTCACATATATTTAGCATACTGTATTTCACACGTATTTGTGCACGTAGTTCACTTGTGCCTCTAGCGAATCTCGCCTTGCAGTTTCGTTTTTAAGCAGCTTAATGTTTATGACTTCGTCTTTCCTGAACTATGTTTCGTACAGTGGTATAATTTTGTAGGTATGTTTAGCGGCATATGTAGATAGCGTCCGCGAAATATGATGCGAATAGAGTTTGTAGCAAAGAAGTCATGCAGGACGCGACTGTTTTGCACTCATCATGACGTAATGTGTCCTGAACTATGCGTGGTATAATGATATAATTTTGCAGATATATTCACGGTATATGTGAATACTGTCCGAAAAATGTGTCACAAATACAGCTAGTATGCCTCATGCAACAAATTTACTGCATGACCGGAGAAAATATATTAAGCAATGAACTTTCTTTGTTTCTTTAAAGTCAGTACCACCATTAGACTGTTGTTTATTTACAGTGTTACATTTACACTTACACACATCTTAGGCAATTTATAACACTTAAAACATTTGATAATGGCACTTTGGAGCCGAAATCATGATTGTGTAAATGTAACACTGTAAATAAACAGCAATCTGGTGGCGGTACTGACTTTAAAGAAATATATTATGACTGTAGCCCCAGATTATGAAAAAAAAATTATTTCTTTCTTTCTGTAATTTGGTGGGGGTGCCACTGGGAAAATGTTTCTTAATGGTTTGAAATTATATGTAAAGTTTGATACAGCCGGCCGCTGGTGGCCGAGCGGTTCTGGCGCTACAGTCTGGAACCGCGCGACCGCTACGGTCGCAGGTTCGAATCCTGCCTCGGGCATGGATGTGTGTGTTGTCCTTAGGTTAGTTAGGTTTAAGTAGTTCTAAGTTCTAGGGGACTTATGACCTCAGCAGTTGAGTCCCATAGTGCTCAGAACCATTTGAACCATTTTTTTTAAAGTTTGATGCAAGTCCTTGATTGCTCTCATTTTCAAATACTGGATGAATAAAGTCTGGCTATTTGCGCGTCAATGGCTACACTACTGTATCACACCCACCCTTTGATAGATAGGTGGTTCTTACCCACACGGCAATTACACTCCTGGAAATGGAAAAAAGAACACATTGACACCGGTGTGTCAGACCCACCATACTTGCTCCGGACACTGCGAGAGGGCTGTACAAGCAATGATCACACGCACGGCACAGCGGACACACCAGGAACCGCGGTGTTGGCCGTCGAATGGCGCTAGCTGCGCAGCATTTGTGCACCGCCGCCGTCAGTGTCAGCCAGTTTGCCGTGGCATACGGAGCTCCATCGCAGTCTTTAACACTGGTAGCATGCCGCGACAGCGTGGACGTGAACCGTATGTGCAGTTGACGGACTTTGAGCGAGGGCGTATAGTGGGCATGCGGGAGGCCGGGTGGACGTACCGCCGAATTGCTCAACACGTGGGGCGTGAGGTCTCCACAGTATATCGATGTTGTCGCCAGTGGTCGGCGGAAGGTGCACGTGCCCGTCGACCTGGGACCGGACCGCAGCGACGCACGGATGCACGCCAAGACCGTAGGCTCCTACGCAGTGCCGTAGGGGACCGCACCGCCACTTCCCAGCAAATTAGGGACACTGTTGCTCCTGGGGTATCGGCGAGGACCATTCGCAACCGTCTCCATTAAGCTGGGCTACGGTCCCGCACGCCGTTAGGCCGTCTTCCGCTCACGCCCCAACATCGTGCAGCCCGCCTCCAGTGGTGTCGCGACAGGCGTGAATGGAGGGACGAATGGAGACGTGTCGTCTTCAGCGATGAGAGTCGCTTCTGCCTTGGTGCCAATGATGGTCGTATGCGTGTTTGGCGCCGTGCAGGTGAGCGCCACAATCAGGACTGCAACGACCGAGGCACACAGGGCCAACACCCGGCATCATGGTGTGGGGAGCGATCTCCTACACTGGCCGTACACCACTGGTGATCGTCGAGGGGACACTGAATAGTGCACGGTACATCCAAACCGTCATCGAACCCATCGTTCTACCATTCCTAGACCGGCAAGGGAACTTGCTGTTCCAACAGGACAATGCACGTCCGCATGTATCCCGTGCCACCCAACGTGCTCTAGAAGGTGTAAGCCAACTACCCTGGCCAGCAAGATCTCCGGATCTGTCCCCCATTGAGCATGTTTGGGACTGGATGAAGCGTCGTCTCACGCGGTCTGCACGTCCAGCACGAACGCTGGTCCAACTGAGGCGCCAGGTGGAAATGGCATGGCAAGCCGTTCCACAGGACTACATCCAGCATCTCTACGATCGTCTCCATGGGAGAATAGCAGCCTGCATTGCTGCGAAAGGTGGATATACACTGTACTAGTGCCGACATTGTGCATGCTCTGTTGCCTGTGTCTATGTGCCTGTGGTTCTGTCAGTGTGATCATGTGATGTATCTGACCCCAGGAATGTGTCGATAAAGTTTCCCCTTCCTGGGACAATGAATTCACGGTGTTCTTATTTCAATTTCCAGGAGTGTAGTTCTGAACAGTAAGTGCAAGTTTGATTTAATTGAGTCCAATGTTTAGGAGGAGATGTGGAATATACGTACATATACACATACGTACGTACATATATCCATTTTTATAATACGTATGGATAAACAGGCATTTCAGTGGATTGTTCAGCGTGGCTAACCTGCCGTCTGTTTGTGACAGAAGCAGCCACGCACTCAGCTGTTAAGTGCTAAGGGACAAAAGCAGTTTACACTCTGATATTAGTTTAATTTTATACGTCATCAAGAAAAAATTAACGTCCTTTGGATTCCATTTTTAGTTTTTGCTCGTGTATGATGTAGGAGTATAGTTCAGATGCAGTGATATTAAATAAGTTCTTATGTTAGAAAAGATACAATTAACACAAAAGTAAAAAAAAAAGTTTCTCTATAAAATTTTGATTATTCACTGCAAGTTCGTTTCGTTAAAATATTATTCAGACAGGTCTTTAAAACTAGATTTAACCTTGTCTCACTTCTGTAGAAACATCAGTTTTATTTTAAGATTTCCAATAATCAATGAATGCAATAGCTAGTTAGCCATTTAATTAGCCAAACCATAATGGTGCTTAATTATTCTCGAAGAAAAAGCACAAAAACGTGCTTTATAGAGCTCATTTATAAGTATGAAGCTGTTCTATTAAGGACGGACGGAAGAATCAGTTGCTTCTGAATTATTCCTAAATTTTTAAACATTAGTTGATTGAGTTTCTGTTGCAAATTACAAATTTAGACGGCTTGTTTTGTTTGAATTTTGAAACTGTGAATTTTTCAGACTTCTTCTCGTAACAGTAACCAAAGAGTTCCAGGCTTAAAATTATTCTTGCCTAAAACAAGTATTAAAAAGCACAAACACCATGATTTTTCTTTCTTGATCCATTCAGTTAAGGAACGCGGACAAGCAGGTATAGGAGGAGTGCAAGTGGGGGATGCGGATGAAAAATGGTTCAAATGGCTCTGAGCACTATGGATCTTAACATCTGAGGTCATCAGTCCTCTAGAAGTTAGAAATACTTAAACCTAACTAACCTAACGACATGACACACATCCATGCCCGAGGCTGGATTCGAACCTGCGACGGTAAAAGTTGCGCGGTTCCGGACCGAAAGCGCCTAGAACCGCTCGGCCACCGCGGTCGGCGATGGGGATGAAGATCGAATAGAAAAAAGTGAGAGTTCGGCAGTCAAGTGCGATGCAGTCGCAAAGTCGATGTTTGTCAATGACTGCAGTGTTGTTACCGCTGAGTGGTGACGACTGGCAGCTACCCTTCTCTGCAGTAGTCGTAATTGAAGTGTTGCCCCACTATACACTATATAGATCTCACAAGGGGAAGGCCTCAGACACGGCCAACCGATTCGTCTCAAATTTTGCAGGTCGCTTGTGTACAACCTAAAACGAAGGAATCTAAGATATTTTGGGTCAACACCCCCGCGTTTTTGAGAAAATCACACCTAAAGGTTATGACAAGCAATCGACTCAAAATTGGCGAGATCGATAGGTACTTGTAAATAGAGCATTTTTCATCACCAGGTATGGGGTCCAAAAACGCATACTTTTCGAGAAATCGAGATAAGAAACTTTTACAACTGCCGCTTCTGTACCCACATGGTAAACGCTTTTCGCCGACAGCACCGATAACGCAACGGCCAAGGTAACTGGCTGGGAATCGGAAAACCCGGGTTCAAATCTCGAAGAAACGCAGCAGATGTTCTTCTTTTCGTTTACATTTCTCCATATCTCAATTGATAGGAATAGGAGGGGTAATAAGGTAAGTAAATCAATAAGGAATGATAATAATAAGGTAGGAAAACTAATTTCCCAAACGCCGTGATTTAGTAAAGGATTTAACTTTTAAGCCTTGTTACATGCAAACAACTCCGAGTAAGAGTGCTGCGTATTCCTCACGAGGGATCACATATAGCCAACCGCGCGACGCTTGTTTACAACGAGGCACGGGCAGAATGCACGCGGGGAGAGTTATGTTGTCCCGGTTACCTCTTTGTCATATCATAGTTGTGAACCTGGAAGAGTGAAGGTGTCCAGCACGAGCCTTATAGAAGTCAATCAGAATGAGTTGTCTTCCCTCATTTCCCCATTTCCCAGCCAGTTACCTTGGCCGTTGCACTATCGGCGCTGTCGACAAAAAGCTTTTGCCATGTGGGTACAGAAGCGGCAGCTGTAAAAGTTTGTTTCCTCGATTTCTGGAATAGTTGGCGTTTGCGGACTCCATACCTGATGATGAAAAATGCTCTATTTACAATTATCTATCGATCCCTCCAATTTTGAGTCGATTGGTCGTCATAATCTTTAGGAGTAATTTTCTCAAAATTGCAGGGGTGTTGACCCAAAATATCTTAGATTCCTTCGTTTTAGGTTGTACACAAGCGACCTGCCAAATTTGAGCCGAATCGGTTGGCCGTGTCTGAGGCCTTCCCATTGTCAGTCTGATACTTCGTTGCAATGGGTATTTAGTGGTTGAGGACCTTCTCATACACCCATCGCTATAGCAGGTTTCTCGAAGGACATTAATACGCGCTGGACCAGCTATTTCTAGTAGATGTTGCAAACTCTGGTGACAAACGGGATCTCGCTGTTTCCACACTTCTGGGACATAAGTTTCACCATGTGAATTTAGAGTGTGTAAACGAATGAGTGACCCTTGTGGGTATAAATGTTCCAGTGCTTCTTTATAGGTTATACTAGTGTACCGTCTTTTTCGAATGCGACAAAAGTCTTTCTTTAGCCCATACGGGTTTCCTTTTATTTTAAAGCAGCAACATTGGTCGTTATAACAATATTGTTTTTCTTACAAATATGTTCGCCGAGAACAGCTCCCATGTTTTAAATTACTGTTATTAAAAAGTATTAAATCATTATTATTACTCACGTTATTTTTTCTGCGACATTCCTAACTTTCTTCTACTCCCAGGTGCTTGATTTTAGTACACTGTACTTCATTGGCATAGAATATATTTTTATTTTCATGCTGTGTGTAACTACTTGCACTCGTGTACTTTTCTTTTGACGTTGCACGATGCTCCAGTCTTTTGTTGTGGTTTTGTGGTTGTGAAAGGAACTTTTATTCCTCTTTGTTTGTGTTTATATTATTTGACTGATGTGTGTGTGTGTATGTGTATATAAAGGGCTGACGGTATGTCCTAATGTCTCTGTGTGCAAATTCTTATCTTCTTGGTATGGCGGTGTGTGAGTTAGGTAGTTAATTTCTCGTTTCATGGATTATTCTGTACGACAACTCATAATGATGTGGAACTAATCGTTTTACATTCACATCATAAATTAATTTGTACATTTGATTACATGCTGAACATTTCTAAGATTTTTTTTTACCTGCATGAGTGGATACGTTGTCTCTATTATGCGACACTATTTCTAAGGTGACTAAAGTGGTTGTTACATATCTACTGCACGTTTTATTAGTGTAAATAACGTTTCCTTGCTAATGTTTGTTTGGTCGTTTATTATGTGCCTTTTTTCATTGATTGTCTTTTGAATTTGAAAATTTCCTTGTTGTGTTAGAGGATGTTCTTTTCTTTCTTGTCGCAGCTGTTCTACGAATGTTGAATGGCTGGTGCTATTTTTCCATGCCCTTTTATGCTCTTTATATTTCATTTCAAATGTTCTTCTGATCTGTCCTAAGTACTCACAGCTGTTGTAATGAAGTTGATAAATGCCACATTTTTAAATATATCTGTCTCGTCCTCCTTTTTTAAACATTTATGTACTGACTTATCACTTCGGTAGGCTAGTTTTATTCCTTGTTTCTTAAGGATGTTAGCATCTCTGTGTGTTATTTTGTTTCCATATGTGAGTGTGTACTAGTTTGTCTGTTGACCTTCAGTATGTATGGTATTGTTGGTGTGTGTGTTTGTGGCAAGTGTTGTGTGGCGCTGGCTTTATGTGGGGTTTTGCTTTACTTGTTTAGCTTCTTTCATTTTTATGTTTTTGTACAAATTATTACGCAATTTTTTAGCTAGAGATTCTTGGTACACGTTGTTTTTTGCTGTCTGAGTTATTATGTGCAGCTCTTTATTCCATTTGTGATTGTCTAGCGCTGCAGTGGGTAATCTATAGAGCTTGTTTTTCAGAGCCGCATAATTTTGAGACTGTGGGCGGTTAGATGGTTGATATAGGCTTGTGTCTATTGTGGTGGTTTCCGTGCAAATACTGAATGAGTGTTTGTTTAAACGTAAATTGTAAGTGATATTTTTCTTTGTGATAGATGTATCCAGGAAGTTTGTTTGTCGTGCTTGTTCTTTCTCTAGTGAAGTTTATGATTTTTGTTCAGTGTGTGCAGTTGTTCTATCTTCCTTTCTGCTTTACTCTCAATCAAAGGTTGTCATTCATGTATCTCCACCAGTATATTACACTGTATTTTCGTAGGACAGACCGCTTGTCACCTTAAGGCATGCAGATGACCTTCGGGAGAGGACGAGACTGGTGTTAATAGAGTTGTCAAGAATCTCAGCTGACATGTCAATAAATATGTTTTGAAAAATGACAATTAACTACGCGGACAGGAGGAAAGCTTTCTGTTATTGTTGTAACTAAATGAAACGTGCAGTAAATTAATGAAGTTACCGGCTGCCACTGTCCTAGCGGGGGGGGGGGGGGGGGGGGGCTTTGCAGCAGCGGTTGCTGTGGTGAGAAGAGCAGAGTAGGGCACAGCGGGAGCCCGGAGCTGTGGCAGGCTGTAGCCGCTGTCTGCATCTACATCAACATCACTACTCTGCAGTTAACAGTTAAGGGCCTGGCAGAGGGTTCATCGGACCACTTTCACGCTGTTTCTCTACCGTTCCACTCTCTAATAGCCCGCTGGAAAAACGAGCACTTTCCGTGCGAGCTCTGATTACTTCATTGCAGTGATCATTTCTCCTTTCGTAGGCTGGTGTCAACAAAATATTTTCGCATTCGGAGGAGAACGTTGGAGGTTGTAATTTTTTGAAAAGATTTCTCTGCAACGAAAAACGCCTTTGTTGTAATGACTCCCATCCAACTCGATTATCATGTCCGCGACGCGCTCTCTCCTATCTCGCTATAACACAAAACGAACTGCCTCTCCTTGAACTTTTTCGATGTCCTCTATCAATCCTATCTGGTAATAATCCCATGCAGTACAGCAGTATCCTAGCAGAAGACGGAAAGCATACAGTAGAAAGTACCTGTTGCATCTTCTAAGTGTTCTGCCAATTGCTCTACCATCGTCACAACATTATCTATGTGATCGTTCAAATTTAAGTCGTTCGTAATTGTAATTCCTAGATACTTAGTTGAACTTACGGCCTTAAAATCTGGCTGATTTGTCGTGTAGCCGAAGTTTAGCACTCATGTGGATGACCTCACACTTTTCGTTATTTAGTGTCCATTGCTAATTTCGAACCATACAGATGTCTTATCTAAATCGCTTTGCAATTTTTGTTGATTTTCTGATGACTTTACTAGTCGATAAACCACAGCATCATCTAAAAACAACCTAAGACACCAGCTCAGATGGTCTCCTATATCGTTTATATAGATTTGGAACAGGGGACGCCCTATAACACTTCCTTGGGGAACGCCTTATATCACTTGTGTTTCACACGATGAATTTCTGTCGGTTGCTATGATTTGTGATCTTGCCGACAGGAAATCATAGATTTAGTCGCACAAGAGGCGGTACTGTCGGGGCAGTCCGCTTTCACTGAGTGGTTTTTGCCCGCGTATGCACTTTGGTCCTTGCAAGATCCCCTCGCTTCTAAACTGATACTGTTATTACTCAGCTTAGTCGCGAGTCCATAGAGGGTGGTATATGTGACGTACAGTATGACTGGTCAACTGGTCAGCATTTCCACCCGGAATTGGCCAGTGTAAGTCGGACCTTCCTTGATCCGCCTTGATGGGTCGTGTCGTCGGATTTCCTCCTACCTGTGCGCGGTGCAGCTCTCGTAAATGTCGTCCCGTGCAGATTCTTCATTGGCGCATTGGATGTCTCTGTCGGTGGAAGCTAGTTATCTGAAATTGCTGTCCATCAACTTTGGGGTATCTATTTACTCGAAATTAACATTCAGAATGCCGTAATATGACTTTTATTCCTATTATATAAATAATGAAACACTCATGTCACAAACTACTCGTAGCCGAGAGCATGGCTACCATCGAACAAGACAGGAAGAGCTCTTAACGCCGACTGCCGACTTTGGCCCGCAGTCCGTATCTCTTACTAGTTTCGTCACAGTTCGTGGATTTCCGATCAAGTTCGTACTTACTAAGATATGCATTTGTTAATGAACGCCGGCCGGAGAGTCCGTGCGGTTCTAGGCGCTACAGTCTGGAACCGAGCTACCGCTACGGTCGCAGGTTCGAATCCTGGCTCGGGCATGGACGTGTGTGATGTCCTTAGGTTAGTTAGGTTTAATTAGTTCTAAGTTCTAGGCGACTGATGACCACAGAAGTTAAGTCGCATAGCCATTTGAACCATTTTTTTGTTAATGAACGGGTGTGAATTTTAACGAGGCAAAATTATGATAAATTGTTTTAAACATCCAGAGGCTCCTCCTAGTACTCATGTTGTCATAAATGACTTTAATTATTAAATATGAATAAACAAAATCGGTGACTTTGGCGCCAAGATGGCGGTACTTCCCGTCATGTATATTTCCCAGGCTAACGCTTGTTGCTACGGTCCAACGTCGAGCCCCACCCCGCTACGCGCGACTTATGGTCGCTTCGTCACCTAGCCAGTAAATGTGGGAAATGCTCTCCGATTCATGGCCGGCTACGGACTACAGCACTTCCTAACTATCGTGAATACATCAATAAGAGACAATAATTTATTAAAACTTGGTAAAAATGTCTTCCTCACGTAAGAGGCACTTTACATCCTGCTCTATCAATAGTGATGACAACTCTCTTGTACCGAGTGTCCGACGATTTGGTCGAGTTTACCACTACATCTTTTTTTGTTGTTGGTGAAAATGACCTAGACTTCCGCCAATCTGTTAGTGCGCACCATCAGGCTGCTTTTATATTCGTGGAAATGGTGGTAGGGCTACTGAATGTTTCGTTGTTTGACATCAGGGTCACTTATTTTGAGAAAATAAAATAAATACTCATTACCGTTTACTTCAGTCTAAAAAACTAGAAATCATATCCGTATCCGAAAGCCAATCATAGTTAAATGTATTTGTTACTGGCCTCTCGTGAGAACCGGGCGTGTATGTGACACTGCCGTCTGGAGACGCTTTTTTTCGTAATTTATTAAGTTGGCAGGATGTTAACTGAGCTGACTTTTGGTTCACGGGTGATGCTGTTTTGTTTAAGAAATAAGTGTATTTGAAACTGATTTCCTTTGCATTAGTGACATAACGTCCAATAATCGAGTAATTTTATGAGCGGTGATCCTGAGCAGAATCAGCTTTGAGTAATGCTGTCGAGCAAAACATATGTTTTTTCATTGATGTACTGAGGAACATTTCTGCACTTATGGCGGTTTCCGGAGAGATTCAGACATAAAAATGTGTCGAAACTTGACAAAAATATTACAGAGAAAATTATAACTCTTTACATCTATGTTTTGCAGATTAGTGTTATGTATAACTTTTGTGTCTCTCGTTGAAATGCAAATGAACTGATTCAAAGAATACAAAAAACCATATATTCTTGATTGTCACAGAAACGAATTGCTTTGTGTGCGTTAAACGTCAGAAATCTGTTTCAAATTATATAAAGAACTTTATACTGTGACGCTCATATATACGAGGGTTGTTCGGAAAGTAAGGAACGATCGGTCTCGAAACGGAAACCACAGTGAAAATCAAAACTGTTTTCTTTGCACATGTAGCTACACCTTCCAGGTACTTCTCTATATAGTCACCGCTCCGACTTAGACATTTGCCGGAGCGTTATACCAAATTTCCAACACCATCGTCATGGAAGGCAGCCGCCTGCGCTTTCCGATAATTCTCTACGCTGTTCTATAGCGCCTAACCTGCGCCCAAGTGTTGCCTTCGTGTCCAGCGTTTAGTGTGAACAGAGATGAGACTCAGGACGAGCCAATTAGGGCTGTGTTGTGGGTGATAGAACACTTCCCATCGAAAAGGCTGCAGGAGCGTCTTCACTGCCCCTGCAGAGGGCGGCTGAGAATTGCCATGAAGAAGGATGTGCTTGGCAGTTGTGTTAGGTGGGCTGCATTCATTAAGGCGAAGCCTCTCAGTGGGCCCTCCTACTTGACGGGAGACATCGTTGTTCTAGGCACCTTTACTCGCTCACAGTGCGCTCACAACTGAAAAGAGCGTGTTGATGTGATCGACGGGCATATTAGAGACACTGCCCAAAACGTCTGTAAAAAGCCTCATAGGATTTTCATAGTGGTTTCCAGTTCGCAACCGATCGTTCCTCACTTTCCGAATAGCCCTCGTTGCAAAGGTATCATCGATCGGAAAATGTCAAAATAAAGCTCACAAGCAAGATGACTACGTACTGAAACGCCGGAATGTGGTTCTGAAGGAATCAACTGAAATCTTGTTTCGTATATTGTGCTGCAGGGTTTCTTTGGCTTTCCTAAACCACAGCTGCTCAGGTTCCTTTTGCTGTGCCAGGTCAGCTATCTACACCGTCCTTCGTCCAAAGTAGCTAATGTTTCTCTTCCGCTGACGACCTTAGTACATAGTGAGATGGCGCAGTAGTAACACGCTGGACTAGATTTCGCCAGGTTGCCTTTTGAAATCGCGTCCGACTGCCAAGACTGTTTTCCTTCCGCATCCTACATCAATCCCAGCTTGTTTTTCATCTATAGTGACCTTGTCGTTGACGGAGCGGCAAAAAATAATCTTTCCCTTCCATCCTGCAGACCTCCTTGTTTATGGATGTCAAGGGCAGCAGGGAAATGTGTCATAAATGTAGTAGAGGTGGTGTTTCTGAACTGAGAAAGAGAACAAGACAGTACTGACAACGGTGACGTCATCTGATGGGACCGCCTGCTACTTGTTCCTACGTACACTCGCTATAAACTTCTGCAACTGCATACTTATGTAAGCTCATTTGATAACTTTTATTTCTTAGTTTTTTCTGACGTAACGTTTGAGCATTTTGATAAAAGACACGTGCTTATTTACTTCCATACGCATGACAGCCATATGAGAACAGAAATGACCTCAGATTGTGATGTCATACTTATTTATGCGGCCCTCGGAAAGGCTGCACACTCCAAACACGTCACTTTTGACATCAAGCTAAATGAGTGTGTTCACCAACTATAACCGAGCTGACATCATCAACGAAATTATTATGCGTTTACGTGCAAACAGTGACTTAGCAGAGTGAAATTTTCCTCTGGAAGTTATAAAAGGTACGAATTATTTCGCACTTGTGTGGAGCTTTGAAAACATTAGAATAAAAATGCTTGTTTTCAAAGTTTTCATTTTCGAAAGGAAGTCTAATATCTAATTTCGTACCAAGGGATGCACCGAATAAAATGAGAATCGATCCATGTCACAGAGCGTCGAACATTTGCTGATGAAGAGTGGTGAAAATTCCATTTGAGAAGCTGACAAGATGCAGTCGTCAGATTAATTCTAATCCAGATTGACTCTTACTGACAAGATAACAGCAACCAGCCACTTTTTACAACGCTATTTATTTATGTAAATAGCGCCGTTATCGGTTTCCAACCGAAAGGTTCATCCATAGACGGCTAGTTCACGGTACGATACATATTACATTAGCTCTCACTTTTTGTTTTCTCAAACGATAAAATTTCCTTAGGGTGGTGGTGTACTACAACCAAAACAACTGCCAGAATGAGATTTTCACTCTGCAGCGGAGTGTGCGCTGATATGAAACTTCCTGGCAGATTAAAACTGTGTGCCGGACCGAGACTCGAACTTGGGACCTTTCCCTACCGCGGGCAAGTGCTCTACCGTCTGAGCTACCCAAGCACTTGCCCGCGGAAGGCAAAGGTCCAGAGTTCGAGTCTCAGTCCGGCACACAGTTTTAATCTGCCAGGAAGTTTCTTTTTAACTGTAATTGCACCTCACAACAATTTTAGATGATGTAAACAAATTATTCTAAAGGAGATGTTTTGGTTAAATAGCATTGTAAAAAGTGGCTGGTTGCTGTTGTCTTCTCTGTAAGAGTCCATCTGTATTTTGTACACAGCCACGGGCTCATAATGTCAGTTTCGACAAAATAGCGTAACTCTTATCCATTAAAACATTTGCTGCTTAGAGCTTCATTATAATATTAACAAATCTAACAAGTCGTCTAGAGAAACTGAGTTCACTAGCAATGAAACATTTCTATGTTGTACGTGTCGTACATACGAAAGTGATCATTACTGTTATGTTCCAAAACAGGTTCGTGGAGAGATATCTCATCAGTCGGCGTCTTAATGATTCTGGGTCACCAGTCTTCTGACTGGTTTGAAGCGGTCCATCGAGATATCCTCTGCTGTTGCTATCTCTTCATCTCGGAACAGCAACTAGCAACTGTATTCAACGTCCTTAATTATTTGTTGTAAATATTTTAATCGCTTTCACCTCCTACACTTTTAGTCGTTTACGGCTTACTCTAATACCATAAGATTTATTTTAAACCTGCTTAATCACGAAACGAATCAGTGCAGACTGATAATTAGGAAAAATTATAAATAAGGAATTAAAAATTTAACAGACATCAAAAAATAGAGTAGACGAATAAATAATACTTTATTGAGAAAAGTCCTCAACTAATGCTTATGCTGTCTCTGTTTCCTAAAGGTTTTGAGAAGGTAATGTGTAAGACAGTTGTAATGCCTGTAGAAGCGTAATTTTACTATCATAAAATGATGAAATTCTCAGTGAACATTTTGGGCTATTAGGACGGTATGTAGAAGAAAACCAATCTTGAAAACATCGTACTCAGGAGAAACCAAACTTATAACAGGACGTAATCTCCCCCATAAGGGCAACGCGAAAACTTTCTTACTTTGCATACTTTTGATCTGTTGTGTGTTTAGTGGCATGTTTTGGGGCAGCTCTGTGCATTCATGAAGAATATTCTTACCCGAGAAAAGGCAGTCTGGACGATCAGCGGTGTTACTTCGTTAATCGATTCACTGTGCAGCATTGTTCATTTTCCAGTAGGCTTCCAACAGATTTGGTCTATGATGTAGGCCTTTCTTGTTGCTCACTTCTTCTATTGTGTGCACAAGTTTCAAGTATTGTAAATGTCTTTGTATTTTTCCTTTTGTAAATTTTAATGTCTTCTGTTTTAGTACTTAAATTTTCTTATTAGCTTTCTGTGAATTGTATTGTACTTCATTAGCGTCAGCTGATACGGTTCCACCTCAGGAATTAAATTATGTGAGTCATGTGCATGTAAGCTTTCCTGTTTCATTGATACATACCGTACTTTGTGAACTGAGTTCCTTGCAAAAAGAATCATCGTCTACCATAATCGTATTGGTTCACAACTTCGCTGAAAATTAGAAAACTACAATGAAAATAGACGTACAGTGTAAATGATCAAAATTACAGGGCTGTAGTGGTCGCTGTCTATAACCATGTTAGGTTTATATTCACAACATAATCATAAGAAGAGTTCCATGAATGTGGAATAATCGGAAATGATACAGACTAGGGTTTAAACTCTAACGCAATCAGGCGCGGCAGTGAGTTATTTGTTACACTAAGACAGGCATATGGCGCTTTTTGAAAGAGCCTATTGCCGTTTTTCTTTTTTTGGACTATACAGAAACATCGTAGCATTCGTGATTTCTATTATTGTTCTAAAAAAAAACTACTGTAACGATGTCTGATTTAAAGACGGACATCAATTCAATTACTCACGTAAAGAGAGGTGGCATCATAACCATGCTTGACCTCGAATGGTCATTATGCGATATTGTAATCCAAGGTAGGCATTTAAAAGTTCGAAGGGACTTTAGAATGTAAATGTCACATTATTATGTGCTTTCATTGAATACTGCACTCCACGTCACAGTGACACAGATACATAAAACTATTTTTAAACACAGTCTCCAAATCTCTATAACCAACAATCGGAACGTTCTGCCAATCGTTCAGTTCCTCGACTATAGACATCCGCTCCTTGCCCACGGAGGCACTCGAAGACCACTGTGTGAAAGTAATCGTCGTTGGATAATCTCTTTTCCGTCAGGTGTTGTTTCAGCTTGCAAAATGAAGCAAGATCTGGACTTACCCATCACCTTCACCCACGTCTCCGCAACTTTAGCCAGATTACTGGCACCATTTCATTACGGCTGGACACAACATTGGATTTGGACCATATACCACCAGGACTTCATGATGAATCTACACAACGTGATCAAAAGTATCCGAATACCTGACTGGAAATGACTTACAAGTTCGTGGCGCCCTCCATCGGTAATGCTGGAATTTAATATGGTGTTGGACCACCCTTATCCTTAATGACAGCTTTCACTCTCACAGGTAGATGTTCAATCAGGTGCTGGAAGGATCCTTGGGGAATGGCAGCCCATTCTTCACGGAGTGCTGCACTGAGGAGAGGTATCAATGTCGGTGGGTGAGGCTTGGCACGAAGTCGCGTTCCGAAACATTCCAAAGATGTTCCATAGGGTTCAGATCAGGACTCCGTGCAGGCCAGTCCATCACAGGGATGTTATTGTCGTGTAACCACTCCGCCATAGGCCGTGCACTATGAACAGGTGCTCGATCGTATTGAAAGATGCAATCACCTTCCCCGAATTGCTCTTCAACAGTGGGAAGCAGGAAGGTGCTTAAAACACCAATGTAGGCCTGCGCTGTGACAGTGGCATGTAAAACAATGGGACAAGCCCCCTCCATGAAAAACACGACCACACTATAGCACCACCGCCTCCGAATTATACTGTTGGCACTACACGAGCTGGCAGATGACGTTCACCGGTCATTCGCCATACCCATACCCTGCCATCGGATCGCCACATTGTGTACCGTGATTCGTCACTCCACACAACGTTTTTACACTGTTCAGTCGTCCAATATTTACGCTCCTTACACCAAGCGAGACGTCGTTTGGACTGAGCGAGGTGGCCCAGTGGTTAGCACACTGGACTCGCATTCGTGAGGACAACTGTTCAATCCCGCGTCCGGCCATCCTGATTTAGGTTTTCCGTGATTTCCCTAAATCGCTTCAGGTAAATGCCAGGATGGTTTCTTTGAAAGGGCACGGACGACTTCCTTCCCCATCCTTCCTTAATCTGAAGAGACCGATGACCTCACAGTTTGGTCTCTTCCCCCCAAATCAACCCAACCCAACAACGTTTGGCATTTACCGGCGCGATGTGTGGCTTGTGAACAGGCCGCTCGACCATGAAATCCAAGTTTTCTTACCTCCCGCCGCGGTGGATCCTGATGCAGTTTGGAATTCATGTGTAATGGTCTGGAAAGATGACTGCCTATTACACATTACGACCCTCTTCAACTGTCGGCGGCCTCTGTCAGTCAACAGACGAGGTCGGCCTGTACACCTTTGTGCTGTAAGTGTCGCTCCACGTCTCCACTTCACTATCAAATCGGATACAGTGGGACTAGGGATATTTAGGAGTGTGGAAATCTCGCGTACAGACTTATGACACAAGTGACGCGGAGTCATCTGACCACGTTCGAAGTCCGTGAGTTTCGCAGAGCACCCCATTCGGCTCTCTCACGATGTCTAATGACTACTCAGGTCGCTGATATGGAGTACCTGGCTGTAGGTGGCAGCACAATGCATGTTTTTAGGGGTGTCCGGATACCTTTGATCATATTGTGTATATGCAATTTAGACATTTTGCCGACAAGAACCATACTGTCCCGTGCACTTCAACTGTTGGATACGTCTGCAGTTGCTGCGCCGTTTCAGTCGCACACTGTGATGCAGCTGCTAACCTTATCGCCGTAGAAGTACGCCTGCAGGAAACTGGGATCATAAACTCTTTCCTGACAATGTTCCTCTCTTGTTGCGCAAGGGTCTTAACGTAGGACGACAAGTTTAACTTCCTTTCTGAAATCCCTAGGTACTATGTCCTTACGTTGGCGAAAACGCTGATGAAGGCATGTACACATGTCGTACATGGGTTTTGCTCTATGAGAGACGACTGTCAGACCGACATTTGCGAAACGCTCCCAACACAAAGTTTCCTATCATTCAGCGCTCTCACAGGTGGGTGAATAAGACTGCGAAAGCAATAACTGGATAAGTTAACTAAATCCGACCCTAGTCCACAAAATGTATCCATGGGTAGGGATAGCCTTGTCTCTTATTAGACGAGCAACAGTTGTAGATATACCGTAGACAGGAGTAAACAGAAGGACGTCCGCGAAAAGACGTCAGAGGTCATGGAATAGTTTCCTAGCGCGCAACCACAACCTCCAAGAGCCCCTTGAATCATTTTCCGATGAGTTTAGCGTAATGACATTTTGTAACTATCTAAAATACATACTCTACATATTTGATATCCGTCCTATACAACGCGCGGTAAAACCATATTAATACGAGGGTTGGAACTTAAATAGTGGCAACTATTTATTCACAACTGATACAAAAGAGTCACATGTTTGCACCTGTTACTGTCCTTCAAAGTAGTCACCAGCGTTGTGTAGAACTCGTTAACAGCGATGTGGAAGGCGTAGTAAACCGTTAGCAGAGCCATCATAATACACAATGGACATGAATGGATGCAGGTGATCAAGCAGGATGCTTACGTAAGTGTCACCTGTCAGAGTCGTATCTAGACGTATCAGGGGTCCCATAGCACTCCAACTGCACACGACCCACACCATTACAGAGCCTCCACCAGCTTGAACAGTCCCATGATGACATAGAGGATCCATGGATTCATGAGGTTGTCTCCATACCAATACACGTTTATCCGCTCGATACAACTTGAAACGAGACTCCTCCGACCGGCAACATGTTTCTAGTCAAATGGTTCACATGGTTCAAATGGCTCTGAGCACTATGGGACTCAACTGCTGAGGTCATTAGTCCCCTAGAACTTAGAACTAGTTAAACCTAACTAACCTAAGGACATCACAAACATCCATGCCCGAGGCAGGATTCGAACCTGCGACCGTAGCGGTCTTGCGGTTCCAGACTGCAGCGCCTTTAACCGCACGGCCACTTCGGTCGGCCATGTTTCTAGTCATCGACAATCCAGTGTCGGTGCTGACGGGCCATGGCGAGGCGTAAAGCTTTGTGTCGTACAATCATCAAGGGTACGCGAGTGGGCCTTCAGCTCCGAAAGCCCATATCGATGATGTTTCCTTGAATGGTTCGCATGCTGACACTTGTTGTTGGTACAGCATTGAAATCTGCAGAAATTTGCGGTAGGTTTGCACTTCTGTCACGTTGAACGATTCTCTTCAGTCGTCGTCGGTCAAGTTCTTGCAGGGTCTTTTTCCGGCCGCAGCGATGTTGGAGATTTGATGTTTTTCCGGATTTCTGATATTCACGGTACATGCGTGAAATGGTCGTCCAGGACAAGCCTCATTTCATCGCTAACTCGGAAATGATGTGTACCACCGCTGGTGCGCCGACTATAATGCCATATTCAAACTCACTTAAATCTCGATAACCTGCCATTGTAGCAGCAGTAACCGATCCAACTGCGCCAGACACTTGTTGTCGTATATAGGCGTTGCCGACAACAGCGCTGTATTCTGCCTGTTTACATATCTCTTTATCTGAATACGCTTGCCTAATACCAGTTTCTTTGGCACTTCAGTGTATATCCAGAGCGTAGCCAATGATTGGAACGGACGACGAACACTAACTTCTTTTTAATTCTTACACTCTTGCTGTTGCAAAAAAATGGTTCAAATGGCTCTGAGCACTATGGGACTCAACTGCTGAGGTCATTAGTCCCCTAGAACTTAGAACTACTTAAACCTAACTAACCTAAGGACATCACAAACAGCCATGCCCGAGGCAGGATTCGAACCTGCGACCGTACGGTCGCGCGGTTCCAGACTGTAGCGCCTAGAACCGCTCGGCCAACCCGGCCCGCTTAATTTACTGATTTGATGGCAAACCAAAAGCTAATTTTAGAATTAGAAATTATATTGGCGCTGCCTACTTCCTACCTGTAAGTACGTCGCTTCGACAAAAGTAAATTTATAACGGGTGGTGAATAAGCATCGTATCAAACATTCACGAAAGAAAATGATTCAAAATTAATGTTGTAAGTTGGGAAGTGGCACCTATAAAACCACTGCACTCATCTGGGTGTACACTGCCTACTGTTATTCAGGGCCGGCCGGAATGGCTGCGCGGTTCTAGGCGCTACAGTCTGGAGCCGAGCGACCGCTACGGTCGCAGGTTCGAATCCTGCCTCGGGCGTGGCTGTGTGTGGTGTCCTTAGGTTAGTTAGGTTTAAGTAGTTCTAAGTTCTAGGCTACTGATGACCTCAGAAGTTAAGTCGCATAGTGCTCAGAGCCATTTGAACCATTTTTTGTTATTCAGGATGAAAGTGAATCACCGATCTCAGCCGCGTGAGGGCACTGAAGTAATTTAACAGGGCTGGCGGTCGCCTTTACGGCCTCGGTTATCCGAACACGACTTCCATCCTACCCAAAGCACCAACTTGTCTTATGGGACATGAAGTATACATTTTTACATATCCTCAAATAATCAAAACTGTGAGTTATTCTTTCACAGCAGGCAGATTGCAACAGGTCAGTGCTATTCTGAAATTGTAGTGGTTTGCTTGTAATATATTCCTTACTGTTTAGTAGCCGCGTACGTGTATAGATGTCACATATATGTTAATACTGTCAGCTCTGTGCTTCGAACATCGCAACTAATTACAATTCTGGATGCAAGAAGTGATACAATGGAAAATAGATTTCCTTACATTTTCCTACAGTCTGGTAATCTCTCAATCATTCTTTTGTAAAAGTAACTGGATCCACAAGATTTAGAGACTACTGCCCACGATCCCCATCCCCATTGTTCGAAGCGTTTTTGCTGGATTCCCACAAGACGCCGGAATCCGGGTGCATCAACATGAAGATTTACCATGAATCGCCGTCAGACCTAGATATTACAATTACATGTCCGAAAGAACAGGCATCGCACATATAATAGTCCTATTCAGGAAGGCGTGCGGAATAAAGCATACTTCGTGTGATATTCATTTGTCTTGTGTTTTAAACATGTTCCTACTGTTTACTAGATAGTGCAGGTGTGCATTTTTTTCTGAATTATAGACACGTACAGCTCGAAACATTGGCGATTATTCTTCTTCTAGTTATGTATTGGCGAGTGTCAGTGCTGTTCTGAGATTGTAGTGGTTTGCTGATAACACGGAGTTTAACAAAAAGAATCATCCGATTTGGCACGTTTATGTTTCTGAAACTAATAAACATATAGAATGAATTTTGTTTTTTGATGAACGAGAAACTCAAAAAGTTTTTACATACCTTTTCATAGGTGTTGAATATGCTTCCCTTGTGATGCACGGCATATATCAATGCGGTATTCAAATTGTTCCCACACTGCAGCGAGCATGTGTTGGGTTACAGCTTCCACAGCAGCTGTTAAGCGATGCCTTAGTTCATTCATTGTTGTTGGTAACGGAGGCACATAAGCAGTCTTTTATAAACCCGCACAAGAAATAATCACATACAGTGAGGTCCAGTGACCTTGGAGGCCAGTGCTGTAAGGCTGAATCATTTGGTACAGTGCAACCGATCCATATTTCAGTAACCCTTTGGTTTAAAAATCCCACCTTTCCAGATCCTAGTGGGGCGGTGCCCCATCCTTTTGGTAAATGTACTCGTACGAATCAGTCTGCATCTATGGAAAGAAAGTTCTTAAGTATATCGAGATATGTGCTTCCTGTAACAGTGTTCTCGGCAAATAAAAATGGACCATACACCTTTTCCCATCAAACTGCCCTAAACACATTAAATGTTGTACGACTTAATGTGGTTGTTCTGTACCCCATATTCTCCCATTACGACGGTTTATTTTTCCATTTAAGTGGAATGTTGCCTCGTTACTATATATTGAGCGTGGAAGAAAACTATCATCCTCTTTCTTGCCTAGTTTTTGTTTCTCACCTTCACGAAGAGCTTGCAGTAGCTGAATTTTGTATGGTTTCGCGAGTAAACGTCGACGCCAGACCGACATCGGGGGCATGCCGAGCTGTCGAGCTGCACGGCTAACGGATTTCTGCGGACGCCTTGGGAAACTACGGCGGATTCCTTCGACGTCTGTGTCACACACTCGGGGACGGCTGGCGATTTCCCTTTACACAAACAATCTGTTTTTCGGAATTGTTAATTGCATCATCTAAAGCTCTTTTCTTTAGGAGGATCCACACCATACCTAGTACGAAAAGGACGCTTAACAGTTATTTATTCGCCCGCATCGCGCAAAACGTATAACACAAAACGCTATCTGCTGTCCCGACACCATTTTTACTAAAACTGGAGTGGGCGCACACTGCTGCTATCTAGCGGGAACCATGTAAAGGTCGGTAGTCTTTCCAGCAGTACGTTGTTCACGCTCATATCTCAAATAACACAACAGTTATGATTATTTTTTTAAAAATCGGATGATTCTTTTTGATACACTCTGTATACTCCTTACTATTTCAGTAGCCTCCTACATGTATAGATGTCACGTATATTTTAATAAGGTCACTGTATCCTTCGAACATAGCAACAAATTACAACACTGAATACAACAAATGATACTATAGAAAATATGTTTCCTCACAGATTCCGACGTTCTGACACGTTCTCAATTATTCGTATGTAAAAATAGCTGGAGTCACAAGATTTAGATACTTCGATATACGATTTTTGCCTGTTTCAGTTTCAGTCCGTAATTATTCTAAATTTGGTGTCCCATTTGACGATTCTTGCTGACATTCCAAATTTTCTGTTGATGCTAAAACTGAATAGGGTTGGGTTGTTTTGGGGGAGGAGACCAGACAGCGAGGTCATCGGTCTCATCGGATTAGGGAAGGACGGGGAAGGAAGTCGGCCGTGCCCTTTCAAAGGGATTTAGGGACATCACGGAAAACCTAAATCAGGATGGCCGAACGCGGGATTGAACCGTCGTCCTCCCGAATGCGAGTCCAGTGTGCTAACCACTGCGCAAAACTGAATATATGGCACTTTAAAATACCATATTCTCTCATGTTTCTAATAATAATGTTAATATTGTCAGCATCCAGCACGTGTCACGCCCCTTGTTTCAAACACAATGGGAGATCACTTACCTGTGGCAAGGAAGGGTAGATGATCAAGGCTTATTTTTGCATAACATTGTTTGTAATTTTTCTGATAGCAGATTAGATTACCAACTTATTTGAATTATTTACCGTAACTTATAGGGCCACTAAAAATTAAAAGTAATATGAAAGTTAAAGCAACCACGGTTTCTCTAAGGACGAAATCAAACTACAGTAAAAACTCCTGTATCCAATACGTATGAGGAAGTTTTATTTACTTTGAAAATGTTATCAAAATTTTGTTATACCGATGAATTTGTTACACAATTTTAAAAATCTACAAGCCATGAGCATGATGTAACAATGAAGCAAAGTAAAAATATAAAAAGTACAGTGAGAAGGTCGCTTCTTCAAAACATGATACGGATTTTATTGGAGCGAATTAAATTATCTAGTTGGGAAAATGTCGGCCGTGCTGCTATATTTATAGAGCAGCTTGCAAAAAGCGTTTGGTGATAAGACTTTAAAATAGCTGCCGGTATAATTATATCTTCGTGGCGAACTACGGGTCAGTGACTAATACGAGAACTGTAACGGACTGCGTTCTCATCAACGCGTAATGAATAGAGCAGCAGTGAGCAGCGAGATAAGAGCGACGTAGGGAAATGGGGACGCGTGCCTCAAGTTGTAATACTACGAGCGCTTTCTGTAAGTAATTCTTATTTACGCTCAATGTTTTTAATATCTGACCAGGCTTCTGCAGCTATATCCTACTGTTACTGGCGTTAAAAAGTACAAATTTTTAGAAGTGATACACTGGAAAGGTGAACTGGCTATGGGATTCTGTACAACGATTTGCGGAGTTACTGCTCAGTAGGAACATAAATTATGTACCACCATCAGTCACTTTCGTAGGTATAACTCAATGATGGCTTTTTTACACTTAAAACTACTACTTCTCGTTGAAAGTTATGTAGTACAGATTTTTATTGGGTACAGTACAAATAACACATTTTGGCAGTAAGAGCACACACTGCAAAACTGCATCGCACAGATCAACACTAGAGGAAAATTAGCGCTTGCTGAATAAGTGTTCAATCCAGAACCCTTCATAGCTGTTCAAGGTGAGTTCTAACACCATCGGCACACTTTCAGAGGATGGTGGGGAATGTTTAGAGAAGGGTTTTTATGTGAGGGACCCTTGGTCTCCCGTGACTCTTTACGGAGTAATTCCTCAGTTCTGTGAACTCACTCACCTTTGCAAATAAGGTACGCTGAGAACACCAACACGCTACTGCAGATGCGAGCAAGTTCGAATTAATGTTGTGTTAGTATGGAAAACGTTTCCATCGGGTCATGGTATTTACTGTTGACAACTCAGTTGCGTCCTTTTCTCTCATAGCTTTCACATTTTAATTAAATTGCTTTATTAGGATTTATTCCCAGTAACTGTACGTAAGCAGTGATACGTCCGTGATCATGTTAATAAAGTTCATGATACCTGTTGTGGCTACTGTACTCGATATTTTGAACAACCGTTGCTTCTTAATGCTACATGCTGTGTAATACAGCAACATGGCGTTTGCTTTACCCTTTGTGTAGTATGTGTTGATTTCGTATTTCTATAACTCTCAAACTCGTAGTTCAGATCAGTGAACGACGAAGCAAATACCAAGAGTGAATGGTAACTTGTCTGTAAAACACGACACAGGTTTCGTACCAGAAGCATCTGCAATGGTGCGCAGTTATCCTAATCGCATTGCACCCAGGAAGTTGATTTGATTTCGGATAACAAGCCGAACGAATTTCGCTGTAACTAATCACTTTGGAATAAGTATTCCTTACGCTCAACCAGATACCGTGATCAATCTCTGGCAATTCGTTCGTCTTCTAGTCTTTAACTTGCGTAGTGATCGATTGAATTGGCTGAATTGTGTCTCAGGTGCGGTTGAAATCGTCAAGACTGAAACTAATTCATAACGTCCACATTCCAAATACCAGAAATTTATCTGGTACCACCGTGGCTTTGATCCTTACGTGAATTTAATGGTAGCGAATACAGTGTGTTCTTACTTCTAGTTTGATTGTTAAGAATTGTTCACAAACGATTGTAATACTGTCAACCTTATTTTATCTGGAGAAGCGAGCATCTATTGTGATTGAAGTACAGCTTTTATTGGCGGTAGTAAACAAACAAGTCCAGAAAGAATACTATAAGATGAATTAGGAAATTTTCGATAGTCTGAAGGGAGCGCATTAGGTTTTGAATTTTTCTGTATTTGCTTCTACACTAGCCAAAGGTGCAGTCGTGGATTATTACTAAAGCTTCTGACCACATTTTCATTTATCTTTCAGTGAGATCTATCGTCTGTTAATGGATACCGCATCGGCTAATAATTAAAACAACTGGCTGATTAGAACGTCATATCTGGCTATTATCTGTTACATAGGACAGCTCTGTGCTGGGAAATAACGGTTCCTTAATACCTTCGATTTTTCTACGAGGTTGACACCTTCTTCGATACGTTGGAAACTATCTTCTGGCAAATTCACGTATAGATCAAAGCCACTGTGGTAGGAAGACAAGGTATTTGAAATGTAGACGTTATGAATTAGTTCCAGTCACGACGATTTCAACGGAAACTGAAATATAACTGAATCAGTTCAATCGGTCACTAAGTAGGTTAAAGATTGGAAGCTCCAACGAGCTGCTACAGGTTGATCACGATATCTGGGTGAGCGTAAAGAATAATTATTCTAAAGTGATTAATTACAGTGTAATTCGTTCGGCTAGTAAACCTATCCCACATCATAAAAATAGGAAACCAACACTTACTGTACAAAGAGTAAAGCAACAGTCTTTTTACTGTAGTCACAGAACGTAGCAATAAGAAGCAACAGTTCTTTAAAATGTCGACTACATTAGCCACAACAGTCATCATGAACTGTATTAACATGATCACAAATCTATCAATTGCTTACCTACTGCTACTGGGAAGAAACTCTAATAACTAACTTAATTAAAGCCTGAGGGCGAGGGGAGAAAAGGACGTAATACCACGAGCGGATGGAAACGTTTCCCCTACAAAGACAATATTCATTCGACATTATACATATCTGCTCTGGTATGTTGGTATTCTCAGCGAACACAGTTACAAAGTTCAATGAGCTCACAAACTTAAGGAATTTTTCCGTAAAGAGCCGCGGGAGACCAAGTGTTCCTGACATAAAAACCCTTCTATAAACATCTCCGATCATCCTCTAAAAATGTGCCGATTAAGTTCGGACTTTCGGGGTATGGTTAATGGAACATTAAATTAAAATTTCATTCGATGCAACTCCGTCTCTGCTTTCTCTCGAGGTGAGGGGAATTAATTTTCATATGTATTATTTCAGAAAGTTTGCTTCTCTGAAAACTCCGTTCTGTGAGCATAACGGGTAGGCAAATATAGCAGTGGCACTGGAGATCAGTATTTCGTTATGTTGAGTTGTTGATGAAATGGGGTACAACTTAAACTATCGGTGTTTCTGAGTGTTGTTCATAATGCACCATGCTGAGAGGACGTTCTGATGGAGAAAACGTCGAATTAGACGCAAAGAACGTTTCTGCCAGGGGAAGACACAACAATGAGGTGATTAGTAATATAAAGAGAATGAGATACGAAATGATTACAACAGATCTCATATATAAGGTATATAGTCGGAGTAAATAACAAGGAATAATCAAATGTGTTGGTGGTAATAGCAAGCAAGTGACTGTTCGAACGGAAGCGGTTCTGGAAGTGCGTGGGTGGTAGATATTATGCGAACTACAGAACTTCCGATAATAATAATCAACAACAGTCTAAAACTAGAATGCAGGAATAGCAGAACGAGCAGCAGTTGACTTGGGGCTAT
Organism: Schistocerca nitens; assembly: GCF_023898315.1. Lineage (NCBI taxonomy): Eukaryota > Metazoa > Arthropoda > Insecta > Orthoptera > Acrididae > Schistocerca > Schistocerca nitens. The sequence continues at coordinate 700,960,700 of NC_064617.1, read as the reverse complement.
GAGAATGGGACGGTGGCGTGATGAGCAGATGTCTAACAGCCCCAGCAATCTCTTATATAGATGCGGTCTAGCATTATTATACGACCGGAGTTCAAAGCTCCAGGAGATCCGCAGACCTAATTTGAAGAACGGGGACTGTATCTGGAGCCAACTAGAGGTATTTGTACCAGAAGAACATGTGTGTCAAGCATTGGACGAAGTAGCCTGCAATCTGGACTGCGTCAGTTTAGCACTTGAAGAGTAATATACACTAGTTTTGGTACGAATTAAGTAAACGTTGGGGTGGAAATGATTTTGTACATTCAAGAATGTCGGTGACGAACGAAGTATGTGAAAAATTAAATTACAAACTGGCAAAAACAGCTTCCTATAAAACAGTAGTAGAAATTTATTAGAGAAAGACACTGGACTATGGGGTACTATCAATGGTGTGCATTCTGTCAAGATGGAGAAGGAATATCTACCTTTGGCTCCAAATTATAGGGCGGGTGATTGTGAAGCCAGATCTATTGAGAAAAGTGTCGATAGATCTTCACCAGTTAAAGGCCGCAAGCTGGTTCACGACTCCCGCGGATATTGCTGTTACCGAATGAGTCATCCCGACACGCCTCAGATCGGCACCTACAGACGCAGACTGTCAGCACTTTTCAGCATCCTCGCAAACTGTTCGGAAACTATCCCTGTATGTTTTGTGATATTGCCGCACTTACAACGATAGAGAGTTCCTTACAAAAACAACCATTAGATTGTGGGTAAGCGTTTGTCTGCTATTTCTTTATGGTTCCGAGGATCTTACCCAGTTACGTATACCGGGGAGCGACTTGTGTGTTTTGGAGAGGTACCACAATTCCGTTTTGTCACGTTATTTAGAATGTAGACTCAACAGGAGAGTTTGAGATTCATTCCGGATCCTTATCTATGGTCTGTAGTAGACTTAAAGTCTCGCAGTGTCGGCACTGATGTCAACGCGCTGGAGGAAACTATATTGGGTATATCTTGAACATCAAGGTATTGCATTATGACTGCTGCAACGCGTCACAAGTTATAATGTTTGATAAAACTGCAATGTCCTACAATGGGAGGTATCACGGTGTTGTTATATACCTCAGATATTCCACAAATCTTTCTTATTCAGAAATCTTTTGATCGCGTTGGGTGTATTTATGACGGGCTACCGATTTTGACTACTGAGTCATCGTCAGCATGAGCGTCTTCTAACATAATACGTGACGCTGTTATCTAGCAACCTCTGCAGTGCTCGAGGGTCCCTGTTCGTCGGCACACGAGGTTTGCCTGTTCTTGGTTTAGTTATGGTTGTACGTCCACGTTTCCACTTCACAATCACTTCACCATCAGTCGACGGGGTGCTTTAGAGAGGTTGAAATGTCCCTGATGGGCTCGTTACTCAGGAGTTATATCCAGCGACTAGACCACGTCAGAAGTCACTGCTTCTCTACGGAGAACGTAATACCTGACACATTCTTTTATACTGGCCAGTCCACCTCTCATGTCATCTAGTGGTCAACTCCGCATTACGTAGGAGTGTCCGAATACTTTTGATCAGATAGTGCGTCCGATACTGCAAGCGTAGGTCAAAGGGTGTGTTGGCATTTACATAGGAGCCATATGAATTTATGGGTAGTCTCTTATTGTGTGAGGTCCCGCTGATAACATCGCACTGAAATATAACATCGCAGTGAAAATTTCGATCCGAACAAAGTTATTGATGCTACTCTATTGCTATTAAGCGAGTAAATGGCGGATGAGCAGGACAAAACCGAAAGGGTCTGAAAGGTGGTAAGCCATTTGGCTCGTCTCTTTTCATTCATATTTGATAAATAGACTGTAGACGACTTGGCTTACACAGGGTGTTTCAATTCCTTTTTTGAGCCAACTTTTAAATAGAAGAGATGTGCGCTAGATGATTACTTGATATATTACTTTATTAAGGAGATTCTGATCCTGAGGTGACTGGTTGGACGCGAAATTGGTTAATTGTGATAAATACACCAAACGCGATCAAGGCATCTGTGAACGAAACAGCATTTTTAAAAACTGGGTGGGGTGCTCCACTTTCATGAAGTCAAATTTCGTTTTCATGAATATCTCTGCTGTAGAGAGATGCCGGAACGTATGGAGACATGGCATCTCGGATACGAGCGTCATATCATCAGACGTCAAGGGTTTTTGACCAGTGGATGGGACAGCAGGAGAGCCAGTCTACAGAGAGTCGCCGAAGTTAGAGGTCAGTGGTGGGGTCGGTGGCCCTGGGGTGACTGCAGACGACGGAGAACTTGTCGTCCGCAATGCGCATGTCGCTGTCTGCCGAGCTGCCGGCGGTGGAGGAGGACGCAGTGCGGCCGCGTCCCCAGTGGCGGTCGGAGGCTTCAAAGTCTCCAGCCGCCGACTCCTCGTGTCAGAAGTGCGACAGCTTGCTGTGGACGCGCGGCGACCCGCCGAACGGCAGCCCGGCGTCGGGCGAGTAGAAGTTACCGGCGGCGGCGGCGGCGCCGGGGCCCGCCATGTCGGCGTTGACGGAGGCGTACAGCCCCTGCTGGGAGCCCGCGACGCCGCCCAGCGCCGCCGCCGAGTTGAGCGCGCAGGCGGAGGCGGCGAGCGAGCCGGGCAGCGCGCTGGCCAGGTGCGAGCGCACCGCCGACGACAGCATGAGGTAGGTGCGCGGCACGAAGACGGCGACGACGACGCAGCAGGCGGTGGCGGCGAGCCCCGAGGCGAGCGCCGCGTCGCGCCACGCGTCGCCGGCCAGCAGGAAGGCGGCCAGCCAGCCGGCCCAGACGGCGGCGCTGAGCAGCGCGGCCGCCAGGAAGCAGGCGCCCTCGCGGTAGTTGCGGCGCGAGCGCGCCGCCAGCGGCGACACCGACACCAGCAGCAGCAGCAGCAGCGCGTCGCAGCCCAGCTGCAGCGACAGCGCGACGCCGCCGCCGCGGCACGCCTCGCGCTGCCCCGCGCCCGACGGCCACTCCAGCCAGAACTGCAGCACCAGCGTCGACGGCGTCAGCGCCATCAGGAAGCACAGCGAGCTCTGCGGACACAGTAGCCGGCTCCCTCAGTCGAAATCTTTTTCTTTCTTTCTTTCTTTCACTTTGCTCCGGAGTCCCGCAATGTGAGCAGGGTCGGCGTGGTTACAACGAATTTGGCAAGGTTAATTTAAAGGCGTGGCCAGATTCTTTTCCTGCTGCCACCCCATACCCCCCCAGGAAGGAATCAGTGTACCCCAGCTGTCTGCATCTAGTGTAAACTATGAAATAGTGCGGAAGCATTACAGATGTCCGCGTGTCGTGTAACTGAGGCGGGATGTGGGGACCAGCCCGGTATTCACCTAGCGGGAGGTGGAAAACCGCCAAAAAACCACATCCAGGCTGGCCGACACACCGGCCCACGTCGTTAATACACCGGGCGGATTCCATCCAGGGCCGGCGCGCCTACCTGACTCCAGGAAGAAGCGAATTAGCGCTCTCGGCTGACATGCCGGATCCCTTAGTCGAAATCTCCTCGGGCAGGAAGTGGTGTGCTGAGGCCCCCTTGCAAAGAAAGGCACACATTTAGCCAATGCCACGACGCCTGCAGCTGTAGTGGCCGCCAGCTGTTACAGACCTTCAGCCACGCCGCTACAACACTTGCTCCTGGCACTATGCTCCAGTTTAGGACAGCTACCTGTTCTGTGGGATCGTTTAATGCGAGCTGACAAGGAACCCCTTCAGTGTGAGGCCGTAAGTTCAATTTTTAGTAAGGCTTGTCTGGAAATGTTATGTTAACAATCACAACAGGAAAAATGTTAGCTAATAATGACTCACCTCGGTTCTGAGAGTTCCGGGACCCGCGCAGAAACTTGAAATAGAGATCAACATAAACATCATTTTCGCCGACATAAAAGTTTTCAGCCGGCCGGTGTGGCCGAGCGGTTTTAGCCGCTACAGTCTGGAACCGCGCGACCGCTACGGTCGCAGGTTCGAATCCTGCCTCGGGCATGGATGAGTGTGATGTCCTTAGGTTAGTTAGGTTTAAGTAGTTCTAAGTTCTAGAAACTGATGACCTCAGAAGTTAAGTCCCATAGTGCTCAGAGCCATTTGAACCATTTGAAAAGTTTTCTGGGTTTGGTACTGCGTCATAATGTAAAAACTACTGCTGCTATAGAAAAACCAACGTTTCGGCCATGATTGCAGCGGCCTTCTTCTCGGTCTAATGGTGCGTTCTAGCTATGCAGTGTCCTTTATATTTCGTTGTTAGTGTTCACTGCGCATACCATTACGTCATAATTTTAAAAGGTAGGTAGTTTCATTGGTCACTTGAGGAAGAAGGAGAGGGAACTTTATTTTAATAGGTTATTGCGGTGGAGGGAGAACGTGACCTCTGTTGTTCATTGATTGGTGACCACCGTCGAATGAGAAGTTTGCTGATGTTTACCAACTGCTGGGCGTCGGCCGCGCGGCGGCAGTTACTCGCTGGTAGTGCTCGTGCCTCGTGTTGACAGTGCGGTCTGTTGGGCTCTGATTGCTGGCAGCCAAGATGGGGCAAGCCTGAGTCCATCCTCCCTGTTCATGTTGTTAGGGTGTTTAAGTATTTCGATGGCCCCTTTTATTGCTCATGAAAACCACACATTGCATGTTGTACCACCATACACCGAGATCTTCAGAGTTGGTGGTCCAGATTGCTGTACACACTGTTATCTCTAATACCCAGTAGCACGTGCTCTTGTATTGATGCATGCCTGTATTCGTCGTGGCATACTATCCACAAGTTCCCACCCCTCAACAGCGATTCGGCGTAGATCCCTCAGAGTGGTTGGTGGGTCACATCGTCCATAAACAGCACTTTTCAATGCAACCCAGGCATGTTCGGTAGGGTTCATGTCTGGAGAACATGCTGGCCACTCTAGTCGAGCGATATCGTTATCCTGAAGGAAGTCATTCACAACATGTGCACGATGGGGGCGCGAATTGTCGTCCATGAAGACGAATGTCTCGCCAATATGCTGCCCATATAGTTGCACTATCGGTCGGAGGATGGCATTCACGTATTGTACAGCCGTTACGGCGCCTTCCATGATCACCAGCGGCGTACGTCGGCCCCACATAATGCCACCCCAAAACAGCAGTGAACCTCCACCTTGCTGCACACGCTAGACTGTGTATCTAAGGCGTTCAACCTGACCGGGCTGCCTCCAAACACGTCTCCGACGATTGTCTGGTTGAAGGTATATGCGACACTCATCGGTGAAGAGAACGTGATGTCCATCCTGAGCAGGCTCATCTGTACTGCGCTGCATGATGTCGTGGTTGCAAAGATGGACCTCGCCATGGTCATCGGGAGTGGAGTTGCCCATGTGTAGCCCATTGCGCACAGTTTGAGTCATAACACGAATTCCTGCGACTGCACGAAAAGCATTATTCAACATGGTGGCGTTGCTGTCAGAGCTCCGCCGAACAATAATCCGTAGGTAGCCATCATCCACTGCAGTAGTAGCCCTTGGCCGACCTGAGCGAGGCATCTCATCGGCAGCTCCTGTCTTTCTGTATCACCTCCATATCCGAACGACATCGCTGTGATTCACTCTGAGATGCCTGGAGACTTCCCTTGTTGTGGGCCGTTCCGGGCACAAGTAACAATGCGGACGCGATCGAACCGCAGCATTGACCGTCTACACGTGGTTGAACTGCAGACAACACGAGCCTTGTACCTCCTTCCTGATGGACTGACTGCAACTGATCGGCTGTCGGACCCCCTCCGTCTAATAGGCGCTGCTCGTGCATGGTTGTTTACATCTTTGGAAATAAATGATATGATTTTACATCTTTGGGCGGGTTTAGTGACATCTCTGAACACTCAAAGAGACTGTGTCTGTGATGCACTATCTACAGTCTCCGTCTGTCTCCAAAGAGTTCTGGGAATCGGAGTGATGCACAATTTTTTTGACGTGTGTACATCCGTAGTGCGACAGAAAATCAGTGTCCTGTTGGTGCAGAGATCAACCTTCTGTGGGATGTATGTATTACACTCCACAAAATGTACGTCGTCGACATTCAAGAAATGTTCAAAACAAACCACTGATTTGCACCATGAGCACAGAGTGAAAAATGGCGTGCCACAATGATCACAGAGGTTCGTACCATCAAGATCGAAGGCGAACTCCTTGGGAGTTACAAACCGTGCAGAACATTGAGCTAGGTATGCGTTCTTTACAATGTATATAAAATCATATTGGTGCAACTGAGTGATGAGAACTAATGGAATATGATGGCATGCAACTGAATGCGAAGCAGTCGGTCCTGAAGCTTATTTCTTAGCCCATTTTCCCATTCTTGCCTGCTGTGACGTAAATATTTCCTACTGCTCTTTCAAGATCACGCACACGAGAAAGAATCGTAGGGGGCAGAGCGCCGCCAACTTCCCCAGCACAGTAAATAACTTCCCAGACAATTTACCATCCAGATTAATAGTCGGCATAATTGAAACGAATGCATTAAAGCACTGGTGTTAGTTGATCTTGATAGAACTATTTTGATACCTCTAATTTCCAGAGTTCCTTTCGTCTGCCTTTCCTCTTCAAATTTCGATTGGTCACAGTTGACAACAAATTCCTTACTGAACGATGGGATAAGTTTATATATCTCATCTACAAATTTTCGTGCCGAATGCGCTGTTTGGTGTACATCGTCAAGTTGATACTTTGTTTGTAATTTATTTATCTTACGTGTTCCAATTCTGTGGCAATGTTTGAAGTTACGCAATCATACCCTGCTTCCCTTGAAATCCTTGTAAACTATGTGGCGCAATTTAATGGATAATGGATAATGTAGTAGGTCAATATCACGCACATTCTGTAAATTGTATGGAGCATCCTTGGAACTTGCAAGCACCAGCTTTTCTAATGAATGAGCCTTGTCCTACCTTGAATATCAGTGGGGTTCCTTTCTGATGAAATGTCACCTGCCGGCCGGAGTGGCCGAGCGGTTCTAGGCGCTACAGTCAGGAACCGCGCGACCGCCACAGTCGCAGGTTCGAATCCTGCCTCGGGCATGGATGTGTGTGATGTCCTTAGGTTAGTTAGGTTTAAGTAGTTCTAAGTTCTAAGGAACTGATGACCTCAGAAGTTAAGTCCCATAGTGCTCAGAGCCAAAATGTCAACTTCTGCGACATATAATGCGCAAGCAGTTCAACTACGCTCTGTAGTCTTATGCTGCGCTCACCGTTGGATACCTCCAGTCCCGCCGCCTGATGCCATTAGCAGCCAATACTATGGTTGCATGGTAGGCAATATTGGCCTTTTGCAACCTCACACGCAAGGGGTTCCTTATAAGTTTTATTTTTTTCATTTCCTTTCTTACAATTACATGGTTAATACACAACCGGACTAAATAAAGTATGCAGAAATGAAACTTCACGTATTGAGAAGATATGTGATTTTCATGATTACAGACTCGAATCAAATTTACAAAGAATGCGGCAGTACTCGTATGAGCCGAGTTATCAATATGATGTACCACTCACTCTGGCTTGAATGCATGCACTGATTCGTTGGGGAAGGATGTCACTAAACCATTGAATACTCTCATGATGAACCTTGGCCCACAATAGTTGTAACTAGTCTTTCATGTCCCGGACACTGGCACAGGGGTGGAGTTGATATGTGAGCTGTTCTCATACGTTTTTTACTGGAGACAGGTCTGGAGATTTTGCTGTCCATGGGAGTACCTCAACATCAAGCAGACAGTTCAGAGATAAAGGTGCTGGATGTGAACAGCATAGCCTTGTTGAAAAATGGCACCACGATACTGTCGCATAAGAGATGACATGGGAGGACGCATGATGTCTGTGGTGCACCTCTGTGCTGTCCGAGTTCCCTCAGTCACTACTAGCCGTAGTCATACCCAATGGCTCCTCACATCGTGACACCAGAAATAACGCTGCTGTGACTCCACAAAACATTGGAAGAATGGGACCTCTCCCACGTAGCCACACTGCTCGCCTACGACGTTCGTCAGGGGTAATGTAGAACTCCCTTTCATCGCTGAACACAATGCAACGCCATTAATCAGTAGTTCATGCCTCCCAGTCAAGCTCCAAATGCAGCTGCTTGTGTTGCGGTGTCAAGGATAACCTACAGATGCAACAGTAATTCTCTAATACGGCCACTCTTTGTCTATGACTAGTAGCGCAAAGTGACACAGAATGTTGCAGGAGATCTATTATTGGTTCTCAGATGGCCGGCGCAGACGTCAAGATGTGACACTGCGCTTGGTGCTCGATATGCTCCCTTGTGGTGCTTAGACACTGTCGACAGGAATCTTGACGATCGGTATTCCTGGCCTCACGTTCTCAATCAGATCAACACTGCACCGCATTCGAATGCTCCAAAAACATGGACATTGCGCCGTTCGACCAGTCGTCGAAATGGAGGCCCACAATGACGTCCCATTCAGACTGTCAGGTGGTGACGGCGCTTCCTCATACGCGTGTCAGGCCTCTCTGCATATTTCACAGTGTTCACTCAGTGCCGGCCGGTGTGGCCGTGCGGTTCTAGGCGCTTCAGTCTGGATCCGCGTGACCGCTACGGTCGCAGGTTCGAATCCTGCCTCGGGCATGGATGTGTGTGATGTCCTTAGGTTAGTTAGGTTTAAGTAGTTCTAAGTTCTAGGGGACTGATGACCACAGATGTTAAGTCCCATAGTGCTCAGAGCCATTTGAACCTTTTTTTTTTATCACTCAGTGCATGGCGCTTTTCACGTCCGTTTTGTAACCCACTAGGCCCAGTAAATACACTAAACGTGAACAACGCTAACGCACTCTGATGGCCGTTCTACCTGCCGTAGAAAATTGCGACTGTCCGCTGATTGTGTGTAAGTGTTCGAAGTTACGAGGGCTATTCGGAAAGCAAGATCCGATCGATTGCGAAATGAAAACCACAGTGAAAATACGATTATGATTTGCATAAATGTGTTGGACAGTGCCTCTAGTATGCCCGTGAAGCGCGTCACGTTGCTCATTTTAGTTGTGAGCGCACAGTGAGCACGTGAAGGTGCCTAGAAAATAGTGTCTCTCTCTATGTACAGGGTGACAATTATTGAACTATATGAAAAGAAACGCAAATTAGTTACAAACTATGCCCTGCACACACTTTATTCAACATGTATACGTCACTGCAGATGTTCGGATTTAGGTTATGACGTGTTAGATATGCCTGGGTGCAGTCGAATAGCGAAATTCTGCATGACCCGCTGAAGTGTCGGAACATCGATGCTGTCGATGATCTCCTGAATTGCTCTTTTCAGCTCAGCAATGTTTTTGGGGTTATTGCTGTAAACCTTGTCTTTAATGTAGACCCACAAAAAGGAGTCGCATGTGTTCATATCCAGAAAATATGGCGGCCAATCGAGGCCCATGGCATTGACATCTGGGTACCCCAGAGCCAGAATGTGGTCCCCAAAGTGCTCCTCCAGGACATCACTCTCCTGTTTCAGTGGGGTCGAGCTCCCTCTGGCGTGAACCACCTCTTGTCGAAGTGAGGGTCACTTTGGATAATGGGGATGAAATTATCTTCCAAAACCTTCACATACTATTTAGTGATCACTGTGCTATCATGGATTATCGCATCAATAATTCCGTGGCCGGACATCGCACACCACGCAGTTCAAATGGTTCAAATGGCTCTGAGCACTATGGGACTTAACATCTGAGGTCATCAGTCCCCTAGAACTTAGAACTACTTAAACCTAACTAACCTAAGGACATCACACACATCCATGCCCCAGGCAGGATTCGAATATGTGACCGTGGCGGTCGCGCGGTTACAGACTGAAACGCCTAGAACCGCTCGGTCACACGGACCGGCCACACCACGCAGTCACCCGTTGAGGGTGAAGAGACTTCTAGATTGCGAAATGCGGTTTCTCAGTCCCCCGAATGCGCCAATTTTGCTTACTGACGAACCCATCCACATGAAAGTGCGCTCCATTACTAAACCAAAGCATACATGCGCATACTAATTCCCAGCATGTCCCGCAGCCAACTCTGCAGTTTGAACATCCTAACGCAACCAGTTCAGAAGTTATGACGATTTCGTTTCATATAGTCCAATAATTGTCACCCTGTGTGAGTGCTTGTAAGAGATTTCGCCTCATTTCATGCAGCCCACACAATGTACACTACTGGCCATTAAAATTGCTACAGAGCGAAGATGACGTGCTACAGACGAGAAATCTAACCGACAGGAATAAGATGCTGTGATATGCAAATGATTAGCTTTTCAGAGAATTCACACAAGGTTGGCACCGGTGGCGACACCTACAACGTGCTGACATGAGGAAAGTTTCCAACCGATTTCTCATACAGAAACAGCAGTTCATCGACGTTGCCCGGTGGTTGTTCTGGGTATTGATTTCTCAGGATCTATGCACCCAAATTGCGTGAAAATGTAATCACATGTCAGTTCTAGTATAATATATTTGTCCAATGAATACCCGTTTATCATCTGCATTTCTTCTTGGTGTAGCAATTTTAATGCCCAGTAGTGTAACTGTAGTGCATTTCCTTCTTCATGACAGCTTCCGGCCGGACACTGCAGGGCGATGAGGACGCTCCTTCAGTGTTTTCAATGGGATGTGTTTGATCTCCCCCCCCCCCCCCCCACACACACACACACAGAGCAGATTTGGCTCAGTTTCATTTTCATCTCTGTTCACATGAAGAAAAAAACAATGTTCAAATGTGTGGGACTTAACTGCTAAGGTCATCAGTCCCTAAGCTTACACACTACTTAACCTAAATTATCCTAAGGACAACCACACACACACCCATGCCCGAGTGAGGACTCGAACCTCCGACGGGACCAGCCGCACAGTCCATGACTGCCAGCGCCCAAGACCGCTCGGCTAATCCCGCGCGGCTCACATGAACCACTGCGTATGAAGGCAACATCTTGGCACAGACAATAAGCTACAAAAAAATGGCTCTGAGCACTATGGGACTCAACTGCTGTGGTCATAAGTCCCCTAGAACTTAGAACTACTTAAACCTAACTAACCTAAGGACAGCACACAACAATAAGCTACAGATCGGCGTACGGAATTGGCAGAAAGCAAAGGCAGCTGCTTTCTGCGACGACGGCACTGGAAAGTTGGTACAATGCTACGACAAATGTCTCAGTCGGAGAGGCCGTTATGTAGAGAAGTAGATGCAAGGTGTAGCTAACTGTTGCAAATAAAACATTCTTGGTTTTCACTGCTGTTTCCATTTCGCGACCGATGTCTTCTGGGTGCTTCACTTATTTACCCACGCAGTGTATTTTATCAGTTATTACTGCTGCTGCCCGCATCTCGTGGTCGTGCGGTAGCGTTCTCGCTTCCCACGCCCGGGTTCCCGGGTTCGATTCCCGGCGGGGTCAGGGATTTTCTCTACCTCGTGATGGCTGGGTGTTGTGTGCTGTCCTTAGGTTAGTTAGGTTTAAGTAGTTCTAAGTTCTAGGGGACTGATGACCATAGATGTTAAGTCCCATAGTGCTCAGAGCCATTTAGTTATTACTGCTATATGTTGCACGTTATGTCATATTTAACAATGACAGATGCAATTTCGTTGAATGTTATTTAGCAGAACAGTTCTGTGTCGCTCTTTTTGCTAGGGGAGTGCCGTACGTGATCAGTTGAGAGAATCAGTTTTCGAGTTACGTGCCTACTTCAACAAAGAAGCACTAAATGGTGCCTGTTTTACTCCGTTGACGAGTTAATGGTAATACCTGTAATAGGTTCCAATCTAAACTAAAACGCTACATGAAATACGACTAGAAAATGCGCTGAAAAATAAAAAAGCTGGAAAATTAGATGAGAACATCGTATAAATAAATGGATTACCAAGATATATTTCTTTGCTGAGGAAGCAATATGTAGTCATGTTTATTATCGTAGAAAGAATCATCCGACACTAACAGCAAGTTTCCCGCCACCCTATTCTGCACGAAATGGGTTTCCTGTGAGGGCATTTCTATGGTCTTCAGCTATTGTGAAGAGAAACACGAGCTGGGTGGCAGTGATAATTTTTAAGCCAGACGCAGGAGGTAAAGGTAAATGAAGTGGTTTTGGTTGATAAACTATAGGGTCAGTTGAGGCCATGATCTCAACCTGGGCTGGATTTTACAAAAAGAGTGATAAACAGGTTGTTCAGAACTACAGACCAACATCGCTGACGGCCGCCTCTTGCACGATCCTAGAGCAAATTGTAAGCTCAAACATTATGACATTCCTAGAGGAAAACAAAATTTTTTCAGAGAAACATCACGGATTCGTGAAAAACCACCCGTGTCAAGCATAAATTGTTTTCTTCATACACGAAAGTGTTCAAGCAAGAGATGCAGATTGCGTCTTCACAGATTTCCGTGAGGCATTCGACACTGCAGTACACCGTTGACCGTTAACCAAGGCACGATCGTCTGGAGTGTCTTCACAAATATGTGGCTGGTTTGAGGAATATTTAGCTAATAGAACCCAGTATGTTGTAATGGATGGGGAATGTGCCACAGAAATGAATGTAACATCGGGATGCTCCAAGGAAGCTTTCGTTATACCGGGTGTTTAAAAATGAGTATCAGTAGCACCAATTAGATTCAATTTACAATTATAAATAATACATCAAATGAAAGACAAACTCAAACAGTTTTGTTTGTATACCTGTGTCTATGCGCATGCACTGTTTTCTGAGTCTTCTGGTAGAAAGCGCTAGTAACAAACATGGCGACTAGTGAACAGAAAGCTTTTGTGTTTTACTGTTTGTAGGGACTGAATATGTTGTTGCAGTGCAATATGCGTTCCCTGTTAGGTCCAATAGTAATTCTCCAAATGATAATAACATCCGTAGATGGTATCATAAGTTTGAAGATACCGGCGGTCTTTGCAAAAGGAATAGTAAGGGAAGACTAGCAGTGACTGAAGAGCGTATTGAACTAGTGAGGTCTGTCACATGTAGCCCCAATATATCTGTTAGTTAGGCTAGTTGACGTCTGTCTGAAATTTTTTAAGGATGTGCTTGAGTGTGTCCTTACAGTATGCAGTTGTTACAAGCTCTGAAGTCTACAGACTACAGTTTATGTGCCAGCTTTACAAACAAAATGTTGCTGCATACGATGAAGATTTACTGGATCGTCTCGTCTTCAGTGATGAATCGAGATTTCATCTAAGTGGAAATGTGAACACACATAATGTGCTCATATTTAGGTCAGCAAATCCCCAAAGGACGGTACAGTTGCAACGAGACTCCCCTTTATTGATTTTTCTTGTGTCATCTTGCCGAAAAGTTTATGATCCTTTCTTACTCGGTGTTTCTTATGTTCCGCACATCTATGGCTCTTTCGTCAAGTGGAAGAAGCGTAACCATAGACCTTTATTTCGTAGCAATGCCACCTAACTGGCATAAACGAGTACGAGAACGGTTAAACGACGTTGTACCCAACCCCTGAACTGGTCATAAGGGGCCGGATGACAGAGCTTGTTTCGCATGGGCGCCACCTCCATCCGATTTGATGCCATGCAATGTTTACCGTTGGGGATTCATACAGGATCATGCGTTTGTGCTTCCGCTTCAAGCTGATCTACCCGAATTAAGAAACAGGTTTGAAACAGTCGTTGCAACAATCACTCCAGACATACTGATCAAGGTTTAGGAGGAAGTCGCCTTTCGACTGGATGTGTGCCGTGTGACGAACGGTGCTCACACTGAACACACTGTAAGAAAAACTGTTTGAGTTGCAATGGCTCGCCAATATTTACGCTGACTCGGTAGATGAGCGCAGGCGCCAAGGGTTAAGGCTATAACGTCGTCTTAGACGAATCACAGAGCACGGCGACATCCAGTGCCCCCTGATCCTGGAACTGAGAACTCCAAGAGGATAGTTTTTCTACCATATGTTGGTGGCGTGTCCTTTAGGATTCACAGACTGAAAAAAACATCAATTGAAATGTGTCTTCCGCTCTCCAGCTCATGTGAAAACTATTCTGGGTTCTATTAAAGACGACTTGGGTATAAGGAGACCAGGGATATATAAAATAACGTGCGTTTGTGGGAAATCATACATTGGCCAGAAGGATAGATGTGCAGAACATAGACGTCACACCAGACTGCATCAGCCACAAAAGTCTGCTGTGGATGAACACTGTCTAGACACGGGACACAGCATGAACTACGGAGAGACAAAGATCCTTTTGTCCGCTGCCACGTACTGGGACTCCATAATTGAAGAAGCAGTCGAAATTCGTATGAGTAACGACCTGATCAATAGAGACACGGGATTTCAACTCAACAAGGCGTGGGAACCAGCTCTGACGGTACTAAGGCAACGTCGACCGCAATCGAACGAATCCGAGTCAACACGGACGGAGAATCGAAGTCCGCATATTTAAACTGGGCACCAACACACTGCACGCACGCACGCTGGGCCGCAGATCCGCGCTTTTCCCGTGTCAAGCCCATGAGAAACCCATGGCCCGTTTGTACGGCAGGGGACACTGGATGTCGCCGTGCTCTATTATTCGTCTACGATAAAGTTATAGCCTTAACCCTTGAAACCTGCGCTCTTCTAGCGAGTCAGCATATATATTGGGTATCCATTGCAGCAACGCCACCCCTCCAAGACCCAGGCGATCATCACAGGCCGCACCACCCGCTCCTTCCGTCTCCATGATTTCTACCTCACCATTTGTGGCCGTCCTATCCACCTCAATCCTACCCTCACCCTCTACCGCCACCTCACCTCGACTCCCCATCCCCTTACAATCCAACAAAAAGCTCACAACAGACTCCACCACCTGAAACTCCTGTCTGGCTGGACATGGGGACTGCATCCTCCCACCATTCTTCACAACTACAAAACCTTGATCCACCCCATCCTTTGTTAAGCCAGCGTTGCTTGGATTTCCGCTCCTCCCAGATTCTATAAAGCCCTCCAAATCCTCGAGCGCCATGCACTCCGCCTCGCCTTCTGCATCCACCTTCTGTCCCCCACACGCATCCTGTACAACCTCATCCCCTTTCCCCACCTTCTCCCTTTCCTTGAACACATCTGCACCCTGTATATTGTCCGCCCCATCGATTCTCCTCACCGCCTGGTGTCTCCCTTCCTCTCCACCCCCAGCCCATTGCCACGCCTTTACCATTGTGTCACACCGTCTCTCCATCTCCATACCCTCCACCTCCTTTCCCAACGCAACTTCCAGCAACTACCCCTCCTGGATGGTGAACTCCGCCATGACGTCTAACCTTCCTACCAACTCTAACCCCACCTTCCTCCCGCCTCCTCCTCAGGGGTCCCTTCCTCCCCCCTCCCGTCTCCTGAGCGGCTTTCCCCCCTCTCCTGTGATCCCCTTCAGTGTCTCTGCACTCCCTCCTGCCTTGTCTTCCCTCTTCATCTCCCGCCCTGCCCATCTCCTGCCTCTTGGTGTGCCCCCTGCCCCCCTTTTCCTCTTCCTCCCACTCCCCATCCCTCCTCCCCTCTTTTTTCTTCCTCTCCGACCAATGTACCAGCGGTTTTTATTCTTTGTGAGTGTTCTGTCGTTTCCAGTGGTTTTGCTCTTTAAGTGTCTCGCTCTGTGTGATTTTTATACTGTGACCGCCTTTTAACTTGTGTTTGACTCGAGTGATTTTAAGTACACAAAGAATTTCCAACTGTGTTCTTTTAACTCTCTGTCGGCTTTTTAAATGTCCCCCAATTTCCCCGTATTAGTGCGACCCGCCAGGGCAGCCGAGAGCACTAACGGGCTGCTTCCTGTACTCGGGTAGGCGCGCTGGCCCCGGATCGAATCCGCCCGGCGGATTAACGACGAGGGCCGATGTGCCAGCCAGCCTGAATGGTTTTGAGGCGGTTTTCCACGTCCTGCTAGGTGAATACCTGACTGGTCCCCACGTTGCGCCTCAGTTACACGACTCGCAGACATCTGAACACGCTCGCACTATTCCCTTAATTACACTCGACGCAGACAGTAGGGGTACACTAATTCCATCCTGGGGGGTACGGGGTGGTGGCAGGAAGGGCATCCGGCCACCCCTTTCCACTAACCTTGCGAAATCCGTTCCTAACAATGTCGACCCTCTGTCAGCGCAGGACATGGCACCAGTGAAGGAAAGAAAGTGAAAGAAAGAATGTCCCCGTATTAGTGTATATTTTAACTCCCATCGTCTCCATTTACTGTATTTTATGTCCCCCTTTTTACCCCTATTTTTATGTAAGAGTTCCCTTTGTATTTTTGTTAAAGCCATTTGGCTGAAGAGTGGTGGACTGTGCCCCTGCCTGAAATTAAAATAAAGGGAAAAAAACCAGCAACACGTCAATAAGCACCTGAAGATGGCGAGCAGCTGTCTCGTGGAAATATTATGCAGCTTCTACAACATTATCCGACTGTCTATGTCCTATGAGAATAACATTTAGTATAGTAGTTTAACATTTAGTACAGCTACATATTTCCCAAGAGGGGCTTGCTGTAAACTGATAGTTAATAATTCTAGACCTTCTGATAACGTATTCATGTCTGTCAATCACGCTTGACGCAAACAAGTACTCCATTCTGGTCACAAATTCAGAATTCTGTACGGTGCTACAGTAATAAACATCGCTTCCACGTGATACATACTTGGTCCATCGTAGCTCAGAGTGCGTCATTGCGGCACAACTCGACAGTGTCGAAATGGAAGAAGAGCAATGGAAAGAAGTGAGAATCGTTTTTGTTCCAGAGACTGCGCAGAGGTGACAGGCGTTGTACCTGGAGGTAGCCGTTGACGTGGCTGAGGAAACTGCTGGCGACGGCGCCGTCAGCGTCGCAGGCGGCGAGCATGAGTGCGCGCGCCAGCATGAGGGAGAAGAGCAGCGCGTAGGAGAGGGCGGCCGCCGAGGCCCTGGCGGCGCACAGCAGCGCCTGCAGCGGCGGGGCGCGCGCGCGCACCAGGAAGGCGGCGGCCGTGGCGAGCGCGCCGGCCGTGGCCAGCAGCAGCAGCAGCGTGAGCGCCGGCCGGCCCTCCAGCACGTCGCCGGCCGCGACGCGCCACGCCAGGTGCGCGCCCACCGCCACGCACACCGCCAGCCCCAGCGACACCACCGCCGCCACCGCCGCCGCCCACGGCTCGGGCCGGAACTCCACCTCCCACTGCGGCCACGCTGCCTCCGCCGGCTCTGCGGCTGCTGCCGCCTCCTCGTCGAATGTGTAGCACGTCTCGTTACCTGGAAGCGAATTTAGGTGATATACGACTTCTAAATCGAGAAGGCGTCAAGCAACGAATGTCGAATTACGATTAAGTGAACTACACGGTTAAATATTCTACATACTCCGCAATCCACCATACGGTGCGTGTCAGAGGGTACCTCGTACGACAACTAGCATCTTCTCTCCCTGTTCCACTCCCAAACAGAACGAGGGAAAAATGACTGCCCATATGCCTCTGTACAAGCCCTAATGTCTCTTATCTTATCTTTGTGGTCTCTCTGCGAAATATAAGTTGACTGCAGTAAAACTGTACTGCAGTCAGCCTCAAATGCTGGTTCTCTAAATTTCCTCAGTAGCGAGAATGAGATTTTCACTCTGCAGCGGAGTGTGCGCTGATATGAAACTTCCTGGCAGATTAAAACTGTGTGCCAGACCGAGACTCGAATTCGGGACCTTTGCCTTTCGCGGGCAAGTGCTCTACCAACTGAGCTACTTCTGCAAGTATAGCTGTAAGAACCGCAAGTAAAGCTGTGAGGACGGACGTGAGTCGTGCTTGGGTAGCTCAGATGGTAGAGCACTTGCCCGCGAAAGGCAAAGATCCCGAGTCCGAGTCTCGGTCGGGCACACAGTTTTAATCTGCCAGGAAGTTTCATATCAGCGCACACTCCGCTGCAGAGTGAAAATCTCATTCTGGAAACATCCCCCAGGCTGTGGCTAAGCCATGTCTCCGCAATATCCTTTCTTTCAGGAGTGCTAGTTCTGCAAGATTCGCAGGAGAGCTTCTGTAAAGTTTGGAAGGTAGGAGGCGAGGTACTGGCAGAAGTAAAGCTGTGAGGACGGGGCGTGAGTCGTGCTTGGGTAGCTCAGTTGGTAGAGCACTTGCCCGCGAAAGACAAAGGTCTCGAGTTCGAGTCTCCGTCCGGCACACAGTTTTAATCTGCCAGGAAGTTCCTCAGTAGCGATTCACGAAAAGAACGCCTCCTTTCCTCTACACACTCCCACCCGAGTTCCTGAAGCATTTCCGTAACACTCGCGTGATGATCAAACCTACCAGTAACAAATCTAGCAGCCCGCCTCTGAATTGCTTCTATGTCCTCCCTCAATCCGACCTGATAGGGATCCCAAACGCTCGAGCAGTACTCAAGAATAGGTCGTATTAGTGTTTTATAAACGGTCTCCTTTACAGATGAACCACATCTTCCCAAAATTCTACCAATGAACCGAAGACGACTATCCGCCTTCCCCACAACTGCCATTACATGTTTGTTGTTTGTCCCACTTCATAGGCGCTACAGTCTGGAACCGCGCGACCGTTACGGTCGGAAGTTCGAATCCTGCCTCGGGCATGGATGTAGGTGATGTCCTTAGGTTACTTAGGTTTAAGTAGTTCTAAGTTCTAGAGGACTGATGACCTCAGTAGTTAGGTCCCATAGTGCTCAGAGCCCAATTCATATCGCTCTGCAATGTTACGCCAAAATATTTAATCGACGTGACTGTGTCAAGCGCTACACTACTAATGGAGTATTCAAACATTACGAGATTCTTTTTCCTATTCATCTGCATTAATTTACATTTATCTATATTTAGAATTAGCTGCCATTCTTTACACCAATCACAAATCCTATTCAAGTCATCTTATATCCTCCTACAGTCACTCAACAACGACACCTTCCCGTACACTACAGCATCATCAGCAAACAGCCGCACGTTCCTATCTACCCTATCCAAA
Organism: Schistocerca nitens; assembly: GCF_023898315.1. Taxonomy (NCBI): domain Eukaryota; kingdom Metazoa; phylum Arthropoda; class Insecta; order Orthoptera; family Acrididae; genus Schistocerca; species Schistocerca nitens. The sequence continues at coordinate 700,941,779 of NC_064617.1, read as the reverse complement.
AGATCACTTATGTAGATAGAAAACGACTGGAGGAAAATGCTCCTATCGGAGCGCAAAGAACGCGATTATGCTCCTGTTTATTAAAACTCTCTGCCTGAAAAATTGCTGACAGCTGCCTCATCCTACCTTGCTCAACACCTTTAAAATTTTTTCTGAAAACTTTGGCATGCGAGCGTGCTACCGCTTATTTTTGACATGCAACTGACCTCTCATTCCCAAAAGCTCCCCTAAGTGTAACTCGCTGACACCCACTTGTCACTCATACCCATCAATTGCCACTTACCCGTTCTCACTCATTCATTCAGCCGAACTGACTGTCATCTCTTTGTGTGCCTCTAGACAAGGTTGTCCACTGATAGTGACCGGGCCAAATATCTCACGAAATAAGCATCAAACGACAAAATTGCAAAGAACGAAACTCGTCTAGCTTGAAGGGGGACACCAGATGGCGCTATGGTTGGCCCGCTAGATGGCGCTGCCATAGGTCAAACGGATATCAACTGAATTTTTTAAAAATAGGAACCCCCATTTTTTATTACATATTCGTGTAGTACGTAAAGAAATATGAATGTTTTAGTTGGACCACTTTTTCGCTTTGTCATAGATGTCGCTGTAATATTCACAAACGTGTAAGTACGTGGTATCACGTAACATTCCGCCAGAGCGGACGGTATTTGCTTCGTGGTACATTATCCGTGTAAAACGGACAGTTTACCAATTCCGGAAAAGGTCGATATCGTGTTGATGTAAGGCTATTGTGATCAAAATGCCCAACGGGCATGTGCTATGTATGCTGCTCGGTATCCTGGACATCATCCAAGTGTCCCGACCGTTCGGAGGATAGTTACGTTATTCAAGGAAACAGGCAGTGTTCAGCCACATGTGAAACGTCAAACACGACCTGCAACAAATGATGATGCCCAAGTAGGTGTTTTAGCTGCTGTCACTGCTAATCCGCACATCAGAAGCAGACAAATTGCGCGAGAATCGGGAATCTCAAAAACGTCGGTGTTGAGAATGCTACATCAACATCGATTCCACCCGTACCATATTTCTATGCACCAGTAATTGCATGGCGACGACTTTGAACGCCGTGTACAGTTCTGCCACTGCGCATAAGAGAAATTACGGGACGATGACAGATTTTTTGCACGCGTTCTATTTAGCGACGAAGCGTCATTCACCAACAGCGGTAACGTAGACCGGCGTAATATGCACTATTGGGCAACGGAAAATCCACGTTGGCTGCGACAAGTGGAACATCAGCGACCTTCGCGGGTTAATGTATGGTGCGGCATTATGGGAGGAAGGATAACTGGCCCCCATTTTATCGATGGCAATCTAAATGGTGCAATGTATGCTGATTTCCTACGTAATGTTCTACCGATGTTAATACAAGATGTTTCACTGCATGACAGAATGGCGATGTACTACCAACATGATGGATGTCCAGCACATAGCTCGCGTGCGGTTGAAGCGGTATTGAACAGCATATTTCATGACAGGTGGATACCATGGCCCGCACGTTCACCGGATCTGATGTCGCCGGATTTCTTTCTGTGGGGAAAGTTGAAGGATATTTGCTATCGTGATGCACCGACAGCGCCTGACAACATGTGTCAGCTCATTGTCAATGCATGTGCGAACATTACGGAAGGCGAACTTCTCGCTTTTGAGAGGAATGTCGTTACACGTATTGCCAAATGCATTGAGGTTGACGGACATAATTTTGAGAATTTATTGCATCAATGTGGTATTTACAGGTAATCACGCTGTAACAGCATGCGTTCTCAGAAATGATAAGTTCACAAAGGTACATGTATCACATTGGAACAAGCGAAATAAAATGTTCAAACGTACCTACATTCTCTATTTTAATTTAAAAAACCTACCTGTTACCAGCTGTTCGTCTAAAACTGTGAGCCATATGTTTGTGACTATTACAGCGCCATCTATCACAAAGCGAAGAAACTGGTCCAACTAAAACATTCATATTTCTTTACGTACTACACGAATGTGTAATAAAAATGGGAGTTCCTATTTAAAAAAAACGCTGTTGATATCCGTTTGACCTATGGCAGTGCAATATAGCGGGCCAACCATGGCGCCATCTGGTTTCCCCCATCAAGCTATACAAGTTTTGTTCTTTGTAGTTTTTTCGTTTGACGCTTATTTCGTGAGATATTTGACCCGGTCACGATCAATGGACCACCCTGTATATCACTGACCCCAGTCTCGCAGCCACAGTCTGTCTCGTTCTGTCCTACTACTATTGTTTACTTTCACTGTCACTGTCTCCCTTTTGTTGCTAATATCTCATTCATTCCATTCCACCGCTGCAGTCCCCTCTCAGTCACTGTCCCTCCGTTCCTCATTGTCATTCTCATAGACTGTATTTTATTATCAGTATCTCTCACCCACTACCACGTTCTCCTTGTCTTTATTCCTCTCCCAGTGCACCGTCTCCTTAACTCTTTTCCTAACACTCTTCTGTCACTGTCAACATGTTCCGCTGCCACTGTGTCCCTCTCTGTGGTTCACACTGTCATTAGCTCTTTCAGCATAAAAAAGCGTGAATATATTCACATGCCAAAATTTATGGGAAAACTTTTAAAGTTGCTGAAGAAGGTAGACTGGGGCAGCTAACAGCCCACTTTTCAGTCAGAGTATTCTAATAAAGAGGTGCCTTTTTTGTGCTCTGGTAGGAGCATTATTCCACTGGCTCCCTTCTTTTCTTCACTACAACAGGGCATGTCACTCAGATCAAAAGTACTTTATGAGTAAGTAAAATTTTGGTAGTACGAGTACAGTTACGGGAAACTGAATATCGCAAAAACATATAATTTTACACCTTGGTCGTATTTCTATGCGCACAGAAATTTCGCTTGTGCTTCAGTACTACAACAACGTGGGGTTCCCAGAAGAATTCTGATGATAACGGAGAAACTTTACAGCATATTCCTCTGTGCTACGTGTCTTTATAACCTACGTTTTCGTCTCACGCTGAATTTTACGTGTATAAATAGCGTAACTTTGGACTACTGCATCTAGGAAACGAATAAAGATACCAAGGAAATTTTCAAGGCTGATCAAAATCAGGGTCTTAGATATATATATTGTAAAAATAACAGGCATTTGCTGTCAATAGCTATCTTGGAATCCGCGGCTGGGTTTTGGTACCTAAAAACCGTGTTTTCTGAACCGACAATGACCTGAATGGTGCCTTCATAAGTCCCCCAAGACGCACCATAGACCACATCTAATGCAAAAAGAACCAACGAATTGCTCCATTTTCTGTGGAATGTGTAATATGTAATATTCAAAACGCTTACTGTAGGATAGTTACAGTAAGCCGATCATTCTGCTGAGTATAGAAATTGACCAAGGGCTATCCAAAACACTTTGTCGCCAATAGAACCCGAGGTTCGAGCCCGGAAAAAATCCCGTTTCTATGCGCGGCGTCTTGGCACACATTAGGTAGCGCATGCTGTCGCATGTGTGCCGATTAGCACTTCAGCATTACTGCACAAGGTGGGTATTAGTAATGGCATTTACATTCTGTGTATAAAGAAGGATTACACAGCTGGTTTTTCATTCTGAAATCGTATCTCAATCAGCTTTTTACTGAGGAGATTGTGTTACGCTTCCAGGAAGAAGGAGAAATGTCTATCACCAAATGTCTCAATTCGACAGCAGCAGTGGGCTATATGGTCATGAGGAACGGTCAGTGTTCAGGGATATGGCAGGAACGTTCATTCGAAGCAAAGAAGTCTAGTAAACATGGACCCTAAAATGCATGACCAAGAGAGCTATGAACGCTTCTTTATTTTCGATACTGTGAAACAAATCTCTTTTACTGTTAGCTCTTTGATTCCCGTGTTTTGAGAGATGGCAGTACGTACCAAAAGAAGAAGAAAATGTTCAGTAAGTGTGGGCTCTAAAGTGAATGCCTTAAGAGCTATGAACACTTATTCATCTACACCAACATGGAACACATCTCTTCTATTGAACAAGTGCTCATAGCGCTTAAGGTACGTATTTTAGGCACATGTTTACTAGACCTTTTCGCTTCAAATGACCATTACCGTCATATTCCTGAATGACGACCGTTCCTTCTAGGACACCCTGTACATGTTGCAGTGCAGCATCCCGTGGTATTACCTCTCACATAGTTGGGATTTCACGAATGACACATGACGATGGGCTTAGGTCAGCTGCACTCAACACAAAAAAAAAAGAAAAAAAAGGCTCTAAGCACTATGTGAGTTAACATCTGAGGTCATCAGTCCCCTAGACTTAGAGCTTCTTAAACGTAACTAACCTAAGGACATCACACACATCCATGCCCCAGGCAGGATTCGAACCTGCGACCGTAGCAGCAGCGCGGTTGCGGACTGAAGCGTCTAGAACCGCTCTGCCACAGAGGCCGGCAAACGCCTTGCAAGAACTCAATAGCCGCACACGAGAAGCACCTCATAAGGCAGATGTATTGTTCATTCAACCGTGCAGGGTCGAATGGCCACGTCAGGAAATGAGCTTCTTTGCAACAAGACAAGTATCCATACCGACAGTGCGACGTCGTCTGGAGCCTCACTGACTGTCAGCAAGGCGACCATGAGTGCAGAAGAGGGGGAGGGGCCCCGGCACTGGTGCAGCCAACAAGTCTGAACGCAGAAGTGATACCTCGTTGCGTTTCCAGATGAATCACTTTTCTGCATCATGGTGGACGTATCAATGTGTGGAGGATCCAAGAAGATGGAACACTGCCAGACTGCATTCGACATCATCACAAAGGCCCAGCACCTAACATGATGCCATCGCGTACAACTGAATATAGAACACAATCACCTCTGGTTAACATAGTTCTAACTTTGACTTCCGGCATTCCATTTGTGACGTGTTACGGCCACTTCTGAGCCCTAACTTCAAGGTCTTTACAATTTTCAACCAAATAATGGATTGCTGTCCTGACCTAACTCGATTCTTTTTCCCCATTCAATAGTATGGGGTTATGAGGGTCATACTCGTCATTCCAGATCTTACAGCCGCGTCACGCGCTGTTAGGGAGAGATCCTGGTTACAAAAAGAAAAGTTTCTACATGGACAGTATGATGAGGCTGGAGCAGTACAGTCAACACGGCGACCACTGTTGCGTCTCCTCATGGCTTTTCAGTAGAGTGAGACGTGTCAAAAGAGGTGCACTTAATGACAACTCTGGATACAGAAGTGGCGCCACCTCGTATCTTCAGACAAATCCTCTTTCTGTGTACAGCATCACGACCAACGCACCTCTCTGTAGAGGCAGCGACAGAAAGAACGTTGTCGTCATATGGGTCTAGCCCTGGGGAGATAGTATGGAATGCCATTGGGTACAAATCAGGAATATCCTGGTTCACACAGCGGGTAATCTGGAAAGCAGCCATAATATTTCTGACATCTTAACGGTGGTGGTTGTACCTTATTTCGAGATTTCCATGACATCATCAGTCAGGAATATAATACAAGACCATATGTTCCCTACGTGGCCTACCTCGATACAGATGTTGTTCGTCTGTTGTCTTGGTTAGTACATGTTTCAGATGTCTCACCCATTGAAAACACCTGGTCAAGGCTTCCCAAGAGACTGTCACGCCACCATTCGCTATCAGCTATGGCCGATGAACCCTGCCATGGAGTTGAAGCATTGTGGAATGGCGTACACGTATCTCTCATCCAACCCCAGTTCGAATCGATACCCAGCCAGACTGGAGTTGTTGCAAGGGAATTTGATAGGGTGCATTTAAATCTAAGGATTCTTCAAGTCTGTCCTTGGACAACATCCAACTCAACCATTTTTCCTACTGCTGCCAATGAATTTCGTATTTAGGCAGAAATTCTGCTGTATTTATTAAGACATTCAATGTACTTTTGGGAACCATCAGTAAGATGTTACACGAGAATCTCAATCTCATGAAGAACTAAAATCGATGTATATTCGTACAGCATCCAACTCCATATCATTACGTTCAGTGTCTACAGTTCTGTTAATAGATATTCAGATTAACGCTGTGCACCACGTAACTGCCAAAGTTGTATTTATGACAGTCACATATGATACACCACGTCACTCACAAGCGAACAAGGTAGGAAAGTGCCTGCTGATGGTGACCGTAGCGTCGGAGGTTGCCGACTTCCCGAAACAATTCAGAAGTGTCCAGAGATAGGCTTACGCAATGTCATATCTCACTATGAAACTTCAAGTGTACACTTTACATCTGGTTGTACGTGATTTCTCTCACTTCCCAAAAGCAAAAGTATCCATCTCCAGGTTTTTTCTGGATTGCTAAGACCAGCAGTGTTTGTCGATAGAGCGTTCCTGAACACTGTTGCAAGGAAGCACACTTAGTTAAGTAACTAATTCTTTAGAGACAAAGCAGTATTGCAAACAATATAAAGAGAATACTTTCGAGAAGGTGTCAACAAATATTTTCGGTATAACAAGAATTTGCATATGGTTTCATGATCTGAGTGATTCTCTAAAAGAATGCACAAATAAATACATAGTTTCGTATAGTATAGATCAGTCTAGTCTTTGCTACAACCATTCTTGAATTGCAATAGCATTGCACGTTACTGAAATCGATAAAATTGCGGGTAGGGTATGCTTTAGATATCAATTGACATGCGAGCAGTCCTGTCCATATTAAACGAATGGCATTAGACAATTGATTCGTATTGGGAGAGTCTGAATACAAATTCATTTCGAATGAATTTATATTCCCATGACTTTCGGAACTTAAATAAGACAAATTTTCCAGTGGTTCTCATTCCGAGAGTGTGGTTTATTTCTGATCTCAACGTTGTCAGGGCGCTCAACCCTAGCCTTCCTCCACAGTTCATCTGCGATGAGACTAAAAGAGAAAAGCACTCGCTACCAGTCCTTCGTCGTTAATTAGTTCCCGATAAGTATCTGTTTCAGCTATTGACGACGTAGGAAGGCAGTTAGTATAATCCCTTCTAGTAAGACAATGTCAAACTTGTGCTTGGGATAATATAGTGCAGTGCAGCTCTCACGGCTCTATATGCCTGAAAGCGAGAACTCTGGTCCATTCGGAATCAATCGGATAATGTTTCGCTTCGAATCTGATATGGTCTGTGTAAATAAAAGAAATAATTCTGCCATTCATAGTAATTCATTGGAGAAAACCATGTAACACCTAAAGGTAGATGCCACCGAAGTTTTCCGTGGCAGATGTTTACGCCATGTCACCGGAACTCTAGTTTTCCAAGTTTATCACTTCTTCATCAACAGGAGACGAATGACCGCCGAAATCATTATGTGCCTGTTATACGGTATCTTTCTCGCTTATGTGAATTCTGGAAATGGCGGAGTGCACGTCATTCTCTGTTATTCACCGAAGAGGGACGTGAAACTGGGGGCGCACTCTGTTTCCGTTCTGTAGCACAACTCCGGGCCACAGAGTACGATTGGCTGTACTTCCTAATTTTATTGCGTTTATCTGCCACTTATTACTGCAGAACATCTTCATGAGGATCCTACTGAGAGGCTGAAACCATATGCTAGATAATGACTCTACGGCTGAAAATATGCATTCAGTCCATTGTCGATTGGGCCTCAATTTTTTTTTTTTTTTTTGGAAATTAGTAAGCCGTACCTCTGGGAATGATTTTTATACGTAATAAAAGAGTAACTGCACCATGATTCTGATGTCCAAATATTTATCAAACGACATATTTTTGCTGGCTCAAATACTCATGTCTAATCCATAGTGACACTTATACTTTTAATAGCCACGTGATATTAATGACCATGGGGTACCTTTCATAATGAGGTGTATAAATAAGAGAGTAGAGAAAAAAAGCACTTGTACAACTTCAATAACACGCAAAATCTGCCATTGCCTAAGAACGATATGAGCTGAGCGACATTGTGTCTACTCATATCTTGTTCCAGAGTAAAGACGATCGTTCGCCTGTGTACTGTACACAAGATACCCTCCTGATAGCTGTAGTTTATGTTTGAATATTATGTAAGTAGCTTTTTAAAATTATATTTCTGTCGACCTCGATATTCATGATCTACATTTCTCATTGCTCACGTTGTTGCGGACGACGGTTTAGATCATAAAGTGGCTAGCACCGCTTATGTGTGCTCTCTGCAGGTACTGTTCTGATTCCACAGCAGAGTTATGAAACACACCTGGATCACTGAAGGAGACGAAGGACATTTTTGGGTGAGACTTGAGTTATGTCACTACAATCTCACCCCACTTAATGCCTGTTACGAGAAGTGGCCACAGGTGCCCTGTGGTCCGTTGAGCAATGTAATTAGCAATTCAGACTGGTGAATAATTTCATAATATTTGGGCGACAGGTGACAGCTGGGCGCTCGTAACTATGCGTCAAGCTGCTTTAGACAATTACGTTTACGAAAACGTGGAATCTATCCCAATTTCATGGCAGTAGATGACAGGCGCAGCCGCACTGGCTGTGAACTTTAGTCTCCAGAAACACTCACTAACGAGCGTAGTGGTAATCTACGCAATGAGGCGCTACATAGCCTTACAGGTCCGTATTTTCGCATGTGCAAAGTGGGACACCGAATACGCCAAGAACGTTCTTTTTGTAGTTCTCATTCTGTACTCCAAGGGTCAGAGTGGGCTTTTTCAGCTCAGGCACATTAAAGACTCGCGGGTTGGGCCAAAGGGAGTGCTAATCCCAATTGAGAATTATGTTTCCTCTATTGCAAAAATGGCTCTGAGCACTATGGGACTTAACATCTATGGTCATCAGTCCCCTAAAACTTAGAACTACTTAAACCTAACTAACCTAAGGACATCACACAACACCCAGTCATCACGAGGCAGAGAAAATCCCTGACCCCGCCGGGAATCGAACCCGGGAACCCGGGCGTGGGAAGCGAGAACGCTACCGCACGACCACGAGCTGCGGACCTTCTATTGCACATCACAATCATAATGAAGTTTTAAAGTGATAACACTGTCGCAATTGACCCTATATATACATTTTTTTTAGATATTCGCACTGTAACGATTTCGGCTTTTGGGTCATTATCGAGGGCTACTGGGAAAATACCAGTATATGTTAGACACGACTGCGTAACATATCATAGTCACAATGCTGCAATTCATATCTGTACAGTAAATATCATCAATTGTCCAGACAAAAAGTTAATTTAGTATATGCGTTTTTTGTGTGTATCCCGTGTGAGGACAACGATGTATGTTCAGCAGCTCCATTAAAAATCTCTCAGGAGATAAGATCTACTAAATTAAATGCTGCCTGGTAGCAATGCGGAATCGTGATGCGGTGAGGACGAAGTGGAGCATAGACGAATGGGGAATGATTCTAGCAACGATACTGGTAGTGAATGAGGAAATCCACCGACATTAGTGACTTCCACAAAGAACAGATTGTAATGGCCCATCGTCCGGGTACGAGCATCCTGGAAAGGGCGAAGCTGACCGACTCTTCGTCTGCTTCTGTTGTGAGTATGGAAAGTGGTTGAAGAATGGTGTGACCACAAGTAGGAGGAGAAGTGTTGGACGGTCACGCCTTATCACGGAATGCGGAGGTCGGATCGTTCTCGCTCTGTAAAGCAGGATAAGTGGTTATCTGTGGCAGATCTGATGACGGAGTACAAGGCCATTTGTCGATTATTCACAAAAATATAACTCAAAGAAACTGGTTTCATATAATTGTAATTGTAGGGCTGCGAGGCAAGGAACACTGTAGTGCACTGGACTTACAGAGCCAACCATATCTTAATATCCTTGGTGAGTCTGTGTACATCTTAATATGCTGCGCCACTACCCACTGATACCCTCAACGACGTATGAAACGCATCAGTCGTCGTCGCTTAACTTGAAGTATAATAGCGTTGTGAAACGGCGTAGAACAATAGGTCACATCTGTCGCCTGTGACCAGACTGTGCAGAAAAATTTAAGCTCCACGTCATAAAGAAAATGCAGACACAAGATTGTGACTTCTAACGACTTGAAAGAGAACACGTAATTTGGTACTAAATCAGGAATTTCTCCGTTGGAGGATCAAAGTGTGGAGAACTGTCATCACTGATGAGGCATTGTAACTGTTAACACATCATGACATGTAGTATCAGCTACGATGTGGTGCCAAGGGAATTACATTTTGTCCTTAGTCATAACCTCATCCTCCCGTCTTTCATATACAGTGTCATTTTTCTGGACGATCAGCTTCTTGTACGTGTGTATTCGTCGAATGAGACGGGTTGCGATTGAAGCAACAAAGTCTCATTCGGATGGAACGCTAGACAAGTCTTTCACTGGCGACAGTGACTTAGGTTTGCATGAGTTCCCCTAAATCCGAGAAAGTTCCATCGTCGTTCTTATCAAATAAAGGTCACTCTAGCGACCTCGGTATCGACCCTTTCCTTTCTTGAGTCAGATTTTCCTTGATAATCGTTGTAACCCAGCTAACTACCTCCTGATAGCGTGTACTGCAGTGGCTGACCTTCCGGGGGCAGCGAGACGTCCGCGGTGAGCACCAGCTGCACGTCGCCCTCGCCGTCGACGCTGCTGTAGGCGGCCACAGGAGCGAGGCGGCGGCCCGCCTCCTCGTCTGACGTCACCCGGCTGGCGGCGGGGCTCAGCCACGCCGCCCCCGCCGCCTCCAGCAGGCCGCGCAGCGTCGCGCCACCGTCCTCACCGGACGTCGCCTCCAGCTCCTGCCACGACACATCACCATCAACTACGGCGTGTACGTACACAATTGAAATTCCAGTGTAGAGAGAGTACGTGCTTCTGCACATAAAATCATATACCCGCCACCGTACTACATTCACATCTTTACTCTGCAAACCAGTATGATATGTATGGCAGAGGATACTTCCTATTGTACCACCAAATAGGTGGAGAGCGGAAATAATGATTGATTAAATACTTCGAACTGTAACTAATATTATATTCACTCATTACTGGATAATTCATAAGAGGATTTAATATATTCCCACTTTGTTCACTTATACCCGCTTCTTGAAACATTTACGTAAGCTTTCGCAGGAGACTTTATACCATCTCCACACTTCTACCAGCTATCTTTTTTCAGTATCTCCTCGACGTTCTCCCATTGGTGAAACAAACCATTGCCCCTACGTGCTGCCCTTCTTTGTACTCGTACGTGTTCAGTATCCCTTGACAATCCTGTCTGCTATGGCTCCCAATATTCTGTATCTACATCTACATCTATGCTCGGCAAAGCACCGTGAACTGCAAGGCAGAGAGTACGTCCCATTGTACCACTTCTTAGGGTTTCTTCCCGTTCCATTCACATATGGATCGTTGGAAGAAGGATGGTTTGAATGCCTCTGTGAGTGTTGTATTTATTATAATCTTGTCCTCATGATCCCTATGTGAGCCACATGTGAGGGGTTATAGTACATTCCTAGAGTCATAATTTAAAGCCGGTTATTGAAACTTTGTTATTAGACTTTCTCGGCATAGTTTAAGTCTGTCTTCAAGATTCTGCCAGTTCAGTTTCTTTAGCATCTCTGTGACACTCTCCCACGGGCCAAACAAACGTGTGACTATTCGTGATTGCCCTTCTCTATGTACGTTCAACATCCCCTGTTAGTCTTATTTGGTGCGGCCCTACACGTTTGTGCAATATTCTAGAATGGGACGCACGAGTGATCTGTAAGCAATCTCCTTAATAGACTGACTGCACTTCTCCAGTATTCTACCAATAAACCAAAGTACCACCTGTTTCACATACTACTGGGACTATGTAATCACTCCATTCCATTTCATCCATCTACAAAGTGGTAAACCAAGGTATTTGTATGAGTTTGCCAATTCCAGCTTTGACTCTTTGATATACAGTCATAGGATACTATCTTTTTTTCGTTTTGTGAAGTGCACAATTTTACATTCCTGAACATGTAAAGCAAGCTGCTAATTTTTCCACCACACACAAATATTATCAAGATCTGATTGAATATTTATGCAGCATTTTCAGACAGTACTTCGTTATAGATAACTGCATCATCTACAAAAAGTCTGAGGTTACTATTAATATTGTCCGCAAGATCTTTAATTTGGTCGAGTATCATGTCGTTTTTGGAAACCCAGAATCTACTATGTAGGAATCAACATGGATTCCGGAAACAGCGATCGTGTGAGACCCAACTCGCTTTATTTGTTCATGAGACCCATAAAATATTAGATACAGGCTCCCAAGTAGATGCTATTTTCCTTGACTTCCGGAAGGCGTTCGATACAGTTCCGCACTGTCGCCTGATAAACAAAGTAAGAGCCTACGGAATATCAGACTAGCTGTGTGGCTGGATTGAAGAGTTTTTAGCAAACAGAACACAGCATGTTGTTATCAATGGAGAGACGTCTACAGACGTTAAAGTAACTTCTGGCGGCCACAGGGGAGTGTTATGGGACCATTGCTTTTCACAATATATATAAATGACCTAGTAGATAGTGTCGGAAGTTCCATCCGGCTTTTCGCGGATGATGCTGTAGTATACAGAGAAGTTGCAGCATTAGAAAATTGTAGCGAAATGCAGGAAGATCTGCAGCGGATAGGCACTTCCTGCAGGGAGTGGCAACTGACCCTTAATATAGACAAATGTAATGTATTGCGAATACATAGAAAGAAGGATCCTTTATTGTATGATTATATGATAGCGGAACAAACACTAGTAGCAGTTACTTCTGTAAAATATCTGAAAGTATGCGTGCAGAACGATTTGAAGTGGAATGATCATATAAAATTAATTGTTGGTAAGGCGGGTACCAGGTTGAGATTCATTGGGAGAGTCCTTAGAAAATGTAGTCCATCAACAAAGGAGGTGGCTTACAAAACACTCGTTCGACCTATACTTGAGTATTGCTCATCAGTGTGGGATCCGTACCAGATCGGGTTCACGGAGGAGATAGAGAAGATCCAAAGAAGAGCGGCGCATTTCGTCACAGGGTTATTTGGTAACCGTGATAGCGTTACGGAGATGTTTAGCAAACTCAAGTGGCAGACTCTGCAAGAGAGGCGCTCTGCATCGCGGTTTAGCTTGCTCGCCAGGTTTCGAGAGGGTGCGTTTCTGGATGAGGTATCGAATATATTGCTTCCCCCTACTTATACCTCCCGAGGAAGTCACGAATGTAAAATTAGAGAGATTCGAGCGCGCACGGAGGCTTTCAGACAGTCGTTCTTCCCGCGAACCATACGCGACTGGAACAGAAAAGGGAGGTAATGACAGTGGCACCTAAAGTGCCCTCCGCCAAACACCGTTGGGTGGCTTGCAGAGTATAAATGTAGATGTAGATGTAGAATGTGAACAGCAAGGGTCTCAACACGCTTCCCTGAGTCTCTCCATCCAAGATAGCGTACTGCGTCCTCCATATCAAAAAGTTCTCAACCCATCACAAATTTCGGTTGGTACCCCATATTATCACACTTTTGACAATAAGCGTAGGTGTGGTACTGAGTCAAATGCTTTCCGAAAATCAAGAAGTATGGCATCTACCTGACTGCCTTGATTCAAAGCTTTCAGTATGTCATGTGAGAAAAGTGTGAATTGGGTTTCACAAGATTGATGTTTTTGGATTCTGGGATGGTTCACACAATTGTTCTGTAAGAAAGCTCCTTTTAAACGAAACTGGCAGAAAACCCAAAGAGATTCTGGTCATATATGAAGCACCCCAGTGGCAAGACGCAACAATACCTTCACTGCCGATAACAACGGTGAAGTCAATCATGACAGTGCCACCAAAGGAGAGTTATTAGCCGGCCGCGGTGGCCGTGCGGTTCTAGGCGCTGCAGTCCGGAACCGCGGGACTGCTACGGTAGCAGGTTCGAATCCTGCCTCGGGCATGGATGTGTGTGATGTCCTTAGGTTAGTTAGGTTTAAGTAGTTCTAAGTTCTAGGGGACTGATGACCTAAGATGTTAAGTCCCATAGTGCTCAGAGCCATTTGAACCATTTGAAAGTTATTAAACTCGATTTTCCGAAACTCTTTCAGCGAAGAAGATGAGGTACATATTCCCGAATTTCAGTCAAGAACAACTGCGAAGATGAGAAACATAGTAGATATCCTCGGTGTAGCAAGGCAGCTTAAATCACTTAATAAAGGCAAGGCTTCCGGTCGAGATGGTATACCAGTCAGGTTCCTTTCAGAGTATGAAGACGCAATAGCTCCATATGTAGCAATTATATACAACCGCTCGCTCACAGAAAGTTCCGTACCTAAAGACTGGAAAGTTGCTCAACTCACACCAATACCCAAAAAGGGAAATATGAGTAACCCGCTGAATTACACGCCCATATCGCTAACGTCGATTTGCAGCAGGGTTTTGGAACATATACTGAGTTCGAACATTATGAAGTACCTCGAACAAAACGATTTACTGACACAAAGTCAGCACGGATTCAGAAAATATCGTTCTTTCGGAACACAACTAGTTCTTTATACTCATGAAGTAATGATTGCTATCGACAGGGGATGTCAAATTGACTCCATTTTTTTAGTTTTTCAGGAGGCTTTCGACACCGTTCCTCACAAGCACCTTCTAACCAAACTGTGTGCCTATGAAATATTGCCTCAGTTGTGCGATTGGATTCCTGATTTCCTGTCATAAAGATTAGTTCGTAGTAATAGACGGAAAGTCATCAAGTAAAACATACAGCGTTCCCAAAGGAAGTGTTATAGGCCCTCTACTGCCGCGCTTTAACCGAGCGGTCTAGGGCGCTGCAGTCGTGGACTGTGTGGCTGGTCCCGGCGGAGGTTCGAGTCCTCCCTCGGGCATGGGTGTGTGTGTTCGTCCTTAGGATAATTTAGCTTAAGTAGTGTGTAAGCTTAGGGACTGATGACCTTAGCAGTTAAGTCCCATAAGATTTCACACACATTTTGAACATTTTTGAGACCCTCTATTGTTCCTGATCTGTATTAACGACGTAGGAGACAATCTCAGTAGCCCTCTTAGATTATTTGCAGATGATGATGTCATTTACCGTCTTGTAAAGTCATCAGATGACCAAAATAAATTGCAAAATGATTTAGATAAGATATCTGTGTGGTGCGTATTTTCAAAAGCGTCTTCATACTCATCTCACATATGTGTCTATCAGTGAAGGAATGAAACATTGTGAATCATAATGCAGAATGGTTAACTGTAGCTATAGCGCGACCGAACAATGTAAGTGCTTCATTAAGACTGTAGTAGTGTGCAGATTGAACTGCTCAATTAGCAAGGAAAATTATAAATGGCACAATTAATAGAGCCTTTTATAGTTCGGTCCATTATATTCTCTGGAGAGTGAGTAAAGAGTAACGCCATGCGAACACTGGCCCTCAGCAAATTTCAAATTGACTAATGTATTTCCAAGCAAGTAGTTTCTTAACTAAAGTTATTCTGGCTCCAGTGTTTTAGGTCGTATAATACTGTATACGATGGATGAAGCAGGAAGGCCATAAGAAGCATACAAGGGCAGGCAAAGAAAGCATTCCTCACGACACGTCTACTCCTATCAAATATATGATTTATTTTGTTAAAAAACTGTAAGAATATGTATGTTGGGCAATGCATTGTGCAGAAGTGAATCATTGACAATGGTGAAAACAGAAAGGAAGAGCAACCAAACGTTCGAAATATGCTATTCTACACATTCGACGAGAATTTTTATATGTGGAACACCTTAGGAGGAGGTAAAGGAGATAAAAAACGCCCTAAGACATCTTGAAGTAACTTCTACGGTTGTTGTGGTCTTCAGTCCTGAGACTGGTTTGATGCAGCTCTCCACGCTACTCTATCCTGTGCAAGTTTCTTCATCTCCCAGTACCTACTGCAACCTACATCCTTCTGAATCTGCTTAGTGTATTCATCTCTTGGTCTCCCTCTACGATTTTTACTCTCCACGCTGCCCTCTAATACTAAATTGGTGATCCCTTGATGCCTCAGAACATGGCCTACCAACCGAACCCGTCTTCTAGTCAAGTTGTGCCACAAACTTCTCTTCTCCCCAATCCTATTCAATACTTCCTCATCTAATCTTCAGCATTCTTCTGTAGCACCACATTTCGAAAGCTTCTATTCTCTTCTTGTTCAAACTAGAGGGAAAAGTTGCTGGGGGGAGACAGAGACTGGAATACATTCAACAAATACTTGTGGACGTTAGCTATGGCTGCTCCTTACTCTGAGATGAAGAGATTTGTGCGAGACATGAAATCGTGCTTAACTGAATCAAAGCAGTCGAAAGACTGATGGCAGAAAACTGTAAACAGAAACTGTTCCCACTGCTGGGATAGCTGCTTCGAAGCCAGAGACAAGTAAAACATTTTGCACGAGGTGGTAATTCTGACCTGCGGTGAAGACCGATGACCTTTGTTTCACATTAAATTATAAATGTCAATGTGTTCGTCTCATACGACTTCTTTCAAACTGATAACTAATTTCGGCTTCGCCTTCTGTCAATTTTTAGACCTGATGGTGACTGCAAAGCCTAAACCAGTTACCGATTTTAATAAAATAGCATGTGACCACGTACAACATTTCATCCTCAGATCTAGCTAGGTGAGGAAACGTGAATGCGTAGACTTAGTGATTGTCAGACTGACGCCGAAATGTCACGGGAAGTGACGGTGCGTCACACTGCTGAGTATGTTCAGTCCGTAGAATGAATCGTTAAGTTTTGCAGCCGCATTCGTGTTATTTTACGAGAGTAAGCCAACTTTACTGAGTGGGTTTAATCTTTCGTATCACTGTCTTTTTTTGCTGTAATTCCCAGCCAGGTTGACATTCTGCTGTTGGCTTTCAAGTCATTATTTAATCAAAACAATAGTTTTGTAATTAATCCGGAATAATGATATATTGTGAATTACATTTACAAATAGCCATGTACTACTACAAAGAAGCTGTATTATAAAATATATAATATTTTATTGCTAACCTTACCAATTCTATATAATCAATAAAAAGTTAATAAATTTTAGAAATAATGAGAACAGAATTGTTACTTAGATGAGAAATTTCTATATTAAGAAACCAATGAGAACGAACAATAAAAATGAGTTCATCTTAATGAATAATTAGACTATGAAGAAAACAACTAAGCGAAACTATTGTTTATGGAAGACATTAAATTAACAAATATTGTCTGAGTTACTTCTTTATGATCACACACATCTAACAGGATGCTACATGAACAATGAGTCACATGTTTTCTTGTAAAAGCAATAGCATCCAACACATTACTGTTTATCTTATGGATTGAACTGACATGGGATAGACTTGGTATTTATTGTCATTGGTCATTATAGTGTTAGTGATAGTTTCTCCTGCCACGGCCTCTGAAACAACGAAAAACATAGTGATGTTAGGTAACGCAATTTGTATTACTCGTTTGGTGTCTGGAAAAGATCTTTGATTTCATAAAGACAGGCTCCAAGTTATCGATACGTGGTTCGACCCTGCATGTGTTCAGAATTCTTACACGCCTAATGGCCACTTGATCTACAAGATACCTTGATAAAGTGCAGATAGTTAAATGCCCGTACTCACATGCGAAAATGAAAGATTTCACACTAACCGAAGCATTTTTACCGCGAAAGGGCGTATCGAATTATAACTGTTGCGGCATTCGTTCCAGACAAGTTTCTGACACACTTCGTTTCCTGCATGATACATGACAATGTTTATAGCAAGCTGGAACAATATGTTACTTCTGCATTTTCATATAGTGCCGCAGACCAACACAGACATTCTGTCTCCTGACTAGAAATGTTCCTGAGTACTCCAGCAACGACTGAATAGCGCAGCTGCGTGGCGTAGCAGACAGCGTGGGGCAGAATAGCGCACGGGACGGGCCAAGCTGGGCAGGCACTAGTGCTGCAGTACCGACTGTTCTTCGTGTTTTACTTCTCATACATAAATATTGTGAAAATATCATAGGGTAGACTAATTTGGGACCGCAATATCGAACAGGCACACCAAATTTCGCTTTTGAAATTTTTTTTGTTTGTAACGGGAAATAACGTAAGCTTCCCGTTGACGCTAGACGTCACACGAAAAAATGTCATGAGCAATAGTTGTCTGGGCTGATTCCAGCAACACGTCACTAAAATAAAACTGCAAATATCCGCTGAAACACCAGAGAAACACACCTGACCATTCTTAGTACATACATCGGCATATATGTAAGTGTACAGCATTTATTTGTCCCATAAAAAGGCACTCTCAAACGCGAAAAGAACCTAAGGACATGCACCTCTAGATGGTATTAATTAGCTAAATATAAGTTCCGTATTCTGCAACTTATACAGAGGCGAACTCGGAGTTAGAAAATTCAACAGACGTGAAAGGGAGGCTGTAGTTGACAAAGGAGGCGAATCAAGGTAGTAACGCATCAGTCTGTAGATACAGAGAGCAGTAAACGAATCCAGTGAGGAAATTGGAAAAGGAATTAGTGCTCAGAGAGAAGAAACAAAATCTACATGCCGAGAATACTGTAATACTGGCATAAAGGACTTAGATCAGCTGAATGGATAGTTCTTGGTAAATATGTTATAAAATAAACAGTAACAACAGTAAAACAACGGGACAGAAATGCAGTCGAATTAAATCAAGTAATAATGAGGAAACAAGAATAAATTTTATTATTAGCTAGAAATCAAAAAGATGCAGGGTTATTAGGAAGTACGTGCGGGATTTCAGAAGCCGACTGCGTTAAAGCATACAAAAAACAATCAGTGGCTAGGGTATCTTGTCACGTTTCTAACACAAGTCACAGGTGCTAAATAAAGGAATCTTTTTGATACGGAAAATGTCAATACATGCCTGCAATTCATTGAAGTCCCTGTCGTTCACCCTTTCTGGGCAGCAAAGACAGCAGTCCACATTGGAAAACTGTTCATGGGTTACCTATCTGCAGGTGCGAATTAATTCGCTGTGGCAATACGGGTTGGGTAACTTGTCGATATGTTGTAACACGCCCTTTTCGTAGTGGTGCGAGCCGGCCGCGGTGGTCTCGCGGTTCTAGGCGCGCAGTCTGGAACCGTGCGACTGCTACGGTCGCAGGTTCGAATCCTGCCTCGGGCATGGATGTGTGTGATGTCCTTAGGTTGGTTAGGTTTAAGTAGTTCTAAGTTCTAGGGGACTGATGACCACAGCAGTTGAGTCCCATAGTGCTCAGAACCATTTGAACCATTTTTGAACCTAGTGGTGCGCTCTGCAACTAAGTCATGACTCTATCCATTAATGCAATTTTTCTGTATGTCCTGCCTTTATCGCGCTGAGGTCTTCTGAAGTCCGAGAGGTACTTATGATTGAACCTGAACCGGCGGAATAATGCTCCTATCAGAGAACAAAAAATACGAATACAGTCCTGTTTAAAAGACTCTGACTGAAAAGCTAGGCACCAGCTGGCTCATTCCACCTTCCTCAGCAACCTTAAAAATTTTCCCGAGAAATTTAGCATGCGAGTATATTCACGCTCTTCTTGGCATGCAACTCACCTCTGAATGCTATCTCGCTCACACCCACTAGTCCATCACTGTAAGTCACTCGTACTCATCCACTCCCACTTGCTCATTCTCACTCATTCATTCAGACCAACTCATTGTCATTACATCTTTGTGTCTCTGTAACCGGCACTGCCTCCTGTCTCACAGCCACAGTACCCTTCGTTCTGTCCTCCTACTACTGTCTCCTCACTGTCACAGTCTTCCTGTAGCTTTCTTATTGGTGCTATCTCATTCATTTCTTCTCACTGCCACTTCTCTTCTGACTCTTACGATCTCCCTCTTCCTCGTTGTCATTGTCGTAGATTATATATCTCATTATCACTGGCTCTCACCAACTTTCACTTTCTCAGTCTTTTTTATTCCTCTTGCACTGGCACTGTCCCCTTCGCTCTTTTCCTAGCACTGCTCTGCCGCTGTCAACTATATTCCGTTGCCATACACCGAGTTGTATTCGTGATAGAAGCATAGGAGTAAATGTTTTGGCACAGGGCCAAAGTGTGAATATTACACACTTCCTTCCGCTTAGACAAACTCGGATACATTTAGTACTACAAAGTCTTCTCTGAAAGCAGCATTAAACGGACGCTAAACGAGGACTATAAGCAGAACGGTCAAAATAAGAAGTATATGAGAAGTAGTGCTAGATACTAACCGACTGAGTGGGGAAAAAGGCTTTATAGCACAAATAGACTAACAAAGAAACAGGCCTAGAGGGTACGTCTTATTGCACAAACGAATGATCAATTTGGCGGTTGGAGAAATGGGAGAGTAAACATTTTGTAGAAGAATACCATGGCTTCAATACAGTAATCAGGTTCAAACCGATGTAGGCAATAAAACTTATGCAGAAATGAGAACAACTGTACTGAATAAAATAGTATGGCGAGTTGTGTAAGACCAACCTCAGGGCTGAGGACGATAAAAAAAACAACAAATGCAAAATATTCTATCCACTACTAACCATAACTTGTCAAAGAAGTGATTAGTGAAATAAATGATCATCAAACTTGCGGAGATCACAAGGGATACGAGAGTTAATCAATGACCTAGGAATACTGACACAACAAAATCTCACCATTCGAATATGACCATTCTATGTTCAGAGAAACATAGAGTGAATAGCCATAACGTTTTAATCCTCACCTCGAAAAAATGCAGTTACGTGACACACTTTTTGTTGGTTCACAGTTACACGTTTGCTGTCCTGGTACACACTCAAACCCCGCCCCACAGTGTCGCATTGTCGCATATGTCGCTAGAGGAACCATCACAAACTGGCGGATCTTGTTTATAAAGAGCAGTAACGTACGTTACTACTTTCGCTCCGTTTGAAGAGGAACAACGCTGAATCAATACACACAGAGTTGTTGGAAGCGTATGCCAACGATGGAGCATCATATGATACAGTGGTTAGGTAAATCCGACTGACGAAATGCACAATGGCACACCATCTCTGTGTGGATGACCTGGACATGCAAGAGAAGTGGAGACCCTGAGGTTTCAAAACCAGAGTATCAGAAACGAGGCGAAAGTGGAAAGAGTTAAAATGAGTCATGGTATAACTTTTAATATGTTTCACGACATTACGAACATGCCAGAGGTAGAAGCTCACTGGATTCCGCGACTGCTCGCACCCATTCCAACACTCCGCCGAACCAAGGCGGAAATCTTGAAGCTTTATCAGGACAATCTACATAGCTTCTTTGACCACGTAATCACCATGGATGCGTGCTAAGACCTATGACAAAGGAGCAGAACAAGCAGTGGGGATGCATGTTCCAACTACTGCCTAAATAGCGCAAGACCCAACGTCATAGCATAGAAGCTGGTGCCGAATGTTGTTTGGTGCTGTCATAGCGCGGTGCTAAGACATTCAAGTAAGGGGCGAAACGTTGCATGACTATGCTACAGACATTCTCCGCAGGACACAGCCACACATGCTGATTATTTGGACTGTTAAGTTGTGGCACACTCCCGTTATTCTCCTGAGGTGACACTGTCACTACTTCCCCCTTTCCTGGGCGAAGAAACGGTTCCGTGGCAGGTCTATCGGGTGTGAAGACGAAGTTACTATCGAGGTGTAACATTTCCCGATAGGCAAAATGCAGACTAATATAGCCAAGATCTTCGCCAACCATCTGATGTCGAGAAGACCCTATCGCGTTGCAGACTGAATATGTTCAGTGGTTGTAGTGGTTGGTTGTTTAGTTTGGGAGAGGGGACCAAACAGCGGAGTCATCGTATAACATTATATCGATGAGAAGTAGGTTTGTATTATGTGTGTATCTGTAATTATGAGGTGTGTATTCTGTGTAATTTAAATTCCTTGACCTGTGGCAAGAAAATTAATTCTGTAACGTATATATATATATATATATATATATATATATATATATATATATATATATATATATATATATATATATATATAAAAGCAAAAGGTTACGTTAAAATGATAAATTATAATATGTGCATGTTAATAAAAAGAAAATGTTTATTGAAAGCTGGTTCATACTATGGCCACTTGTATTTGTAACATGTAAACGCTGCAGGGAAGTCCTTCCGCAACGGAAGTGACATGGCGGGATGTAAAAAGTGGTTTTGGCGGTCGAACTGAGCCGCTCCTTCGTGTGAATGGCAGGCAGTATGTGCCTAGCCGTAGCACGGTACACTTCGACGGTGCTAAGGGAGCCAACTGGAAGTTGCTTTATAAAGGATTTGCCTGGGATGTGGATCTGGCTATTTGGTATTCTCGGCGTACAGGAATGACTCTAATATGTTGAAAATCCGACGCCAAGAAGAGATGCCATAGAGCATTCGAACATCAAGAGCCGTGAGTACAGTTAGCCGCCATGTCGCTTGCCATCAGTCTTCGCCAGTGCTTCACTAACTTCACACATTCAGTAATGTATATGGGCATGGACCGGTTAATTTGTGTGTTGTTTCAATAATAATCACAAAAAACTAATTAGTGTCCGGAACCATATTTTCTATACTGATCACGAACCAATGCAGGGTCCTCACCTAAGTGCTACTAAAACCGAGTATCCTGATTTAAACGAACAATTCTTGCATTCACGCGTTCAAAAGTGATATTTTGTCTCATGTAAAAGGAGTAGTTAAAGTTAAAACCACAAAAGTGAAGTTGCATAGACTTTCGCTAAAGTATCCTTAGTTTACTACAAAATATAGTTTTGTAGGATTACAATGCAAGATTGTGTAAATATTATTGTGTAGAATACCAGATTCATAGGTGTTAAAAAGGCAAATAAGTTATGCTCATTTTCAAAAATAGTGTGGTTCATGATTTCTATAATGAATGGTTCCTTTTCTGAAGTTAATTAAGTCCAGTGTTGTATTTTATTGTCTTGCAAAGTAAATTATGAACTACCCCAAGTGAAGTGAATGATTAGCTTTCGGAATTAGTCTTTACTGCTGTAAGAAGCGTTGACTAGTGAAACTATACTAGTTTATGGGTCCCCATCATGTTCTCCGCCAATTAGGAAAAAGTTGAACTATTACCGTTGCTAAGGAAAACTGATGTATGTAGAGGAGTTTAAATAGTGTATTTATGATTATTCATCTTTATTTGTGTTTTTTTCATGTCAGTTAGGATAAAAGCCCCTCGTGTCCAAATTTAGTTCTGCACTTCATGCAGTAACATTTCAATGTTGATTAAGTAATGCTCTTGACTGTAGCTGTCATTAGTATGAGCTTGGTGCAAAATTACTTCCCATAATTTACTGGTATTGTTATTGGTAACTGCTGCTATGTACACTTCAGAGTGTACTGTATCAGTTTGTATCCTGTTTGCTATTCAAAGGGAAATCTATACAAAAGTAACTTCAGTAACCAATATTAAATTTCCTTAAACATGTATTTTCAAATTAATGTGCCTAATGTGGCTGCCGACCGTTCATTCTTTTCATTCATTTATTAATTTACCTCTTTCAGTAATTCCCAAGGTTAAAGTCCGTTTGGTTTTTCCGTTAATTTCACCAAATTCAAAATTACAGTCCAATGCCTTTGTCCATTAGACACATGCGCGGTCAATCTTCGAAATCCTCTCTGAGGGTGTGATTCACGTTAGAGTGATAAATGTTAGTGTTATAATCGCTACCATCGGTTTAGGGAAGGATGACGAAGGAAGTGGGCCATGCCCGTTCAGAGGAACCATCTCGGCCTTTGTGTGAAGGAAAACCTAAATCAGGATGGCCGAACGCGGGTTTTAACCGACGTCCTCCCGAATTAAGAGTGCAATGTCTTAACCACTGCGCGACCTCGCTCGGTAGCCTATGTTTAGTTGTAGCAGCTTGATTTTTTTTTCGAGAGAAAAATTAAAATTGACGTCTTTTCTTCGTATTAAGGGTCTAGTCTCCTTAGTCAGCCCATAAAAAGCGATTTTTACTTTTTGATAAACTAATGAAGCAACCAACGTAAATCTTTCTGCACATTATTTATTGATTATTGGACAATATTTTCTGATTTTTTAAAAAAGTGATTAAGCCACCTAGCCGAAGAATTGCTCTGTCCAAAATGAGGTGTGCCCGTCATGGGCAGTCTGCAAGTCTTATTTTAAATGAAAAATTAAAAAAATGCTTATAAATAGGACAATGCGCACGGAGTAATAGCACAGCTTGAGAGTGAGTGTAATTCAAGCTTTCAATATTCTTCCGTAGCACCACATCTCACACTGCGGGCGCACTAATAAAGGTATCTGTCTGAAATTTGACTGAATTACACCTCGGGTATGTCTGAAAAGTAATAGTCTAATTTTTTATTTCGATTTACTCATTACTTGTTGCAAATAACGTCACCAAAAACACACAACGAAAATACATCTTTGTTTCAAGCGTGTGCAATTTTTTCATTTTTCCAATTTCAAAAAACTGTTATTTTTGCCAGCGGTAGTCTGCCTTTTTTGTCCTCCTTGCTCCGTCCATCATGTGTTTAATTTGCTGCCTACGTAGCAGAATTCCTTAATTTCATTTAGTTTGTGATCACCAGTCCTGATAAGTTTCTCGCTGTTCTCATTTCTGCTAGTTCTCATTAATTTTGTCTTTCTTCGATTTACTCCCATTTACGCATTAGACTGTTCATTCCATTCAGCAGATACTATAATTCTTCTTCACTTCCACTGAGAATAGCAATGTCATCAGCGAATCTTATCGCTGATATCCTTTCACGTTGAATTTTAATTCCAGTAATGAACTTCTCTTTCATTTACATAGTTGGTTCTTCGATATATAGATTGAACAGCACGGGCGAAAGGCTACATTCCTGTCTTACACCCTTTAATAAGACCAAGCGAAGTGGCGCAGTGGTTAACATATTGGACTCGCACCCCCGGACATTCAGTTTTAGGTTTTCCGTGATTTCCCTAAATCGCTCCAGGCAAATGCCGAAATGGTTCCTTCGAAAGGGCACTGCCGATTTCCATACCCATCCTTGACACCATCCGAGCTTGTCCTCCATCTCTAATGACCTCGATGTGGACCGTAAACCCAATCTTCCTTCCTTCCTGTTTTAATCCGAGCCCTTCGTTTATGGTTTTCCACTCTCACTGTTCCCTCTTGGTTCTTGTACAGTTGTATATTACGCGTCTTTCCCTCTAGCCTACCCCTTTTTTTCTCAGCATTTCGAACATTGTACACATTTGACATTGTCGAACGCTTTTCTCAGGTCGACGAACGTTATGAACGTGTCTTAATTTTTCTTTAGTCTTTCTGTCTGCCCCGTTAGCTGAATGGTCAGCGCGTTGGGATGTGACGCACGGGTGCCCGGATTCGATTCCCGGGTGACGCGGGAGATTTCCTCCCCTCAGGGACTGGGTGTTGTGCTGTCCTCATCATTCCAACCCCATTGTCGACGCGCAAGTCACCCAATGCGGCGTCGCACTCAGTAAGACTTGCACTTGGCGGCCGAACTTCCCGACTGGGAACTCCCGGCCACTGACGCCATACACTCATTTCAATTTAATCTTGCTTCCATTAGCAGCCACAAAGTCAGAATTGCCTCTTGGGTCCCTTTACCTTTCCTAAAGCTAAACTGATCACCATGTAACACATCCTTAATTTTCTTTTCCATTCTTCTGTATACTATTCTGGTCAGCAACTTGGATGCATGAGTTGTGCGATAGTTAACACACTTGTCGGCTCTTCCAGTCTTCGGAATTGTGTGTGTATCGCCAGACTCAAACACTCACACACCAACGTGAATAGTCGTTTTGTTGCCATTTCCCCCAACGATTTTAGAAAATCAGATGGAACGTAATGATATCGAGCCCTTCTGCCATATTTAATTTTATGTCTTCCAGAGCTCTTTTAAATTCCGATTCTGATACTGGATCCCCTACATCTTCTATATAGACTCCTGTTTCTTCTTCTATCATGTCACCCGACAAGTCTTCTCCTTCATAGAGGCCTTCAATGTACTTTTTGCACCTATCCTCTCTCTCCTCTGCATTTAACAGAGAAATTCGCACAGCACTCTTAATGTTACCGCCTTTCTTTTAGTTTAACCAAAGTTGTTTTCACTATTCTATGTGCTGAGTCAGTCCTTCGGACCATAATTTCTTTTTCGATTTCTTCACACTTTGCATGCAACCATTTTCCGCACTTTCTGTTTATTTCATTTTTAAGTGACTTGTATTCCTGAATTTCCCTAAACATTTTTTGCACTTCTTTCGTCGATCAACTGAAGTATTTCTTCTGTTACCCATGGTTTCTTCGCAGGTACCTTCTTCGTACCGACGCTTTTATTTCCAGCTTCCGTGATTGCCCTTTTTAGAAACGTGCATTCCTCTCCCACTGAACTGCCTACTGTGCTGTTCGCTGTCGCAGTATCTATAGCCTCAGAGAACTTGAAGCGTACTTCTTCATTCCTCAGTACTTCCGTATACCACTTCTTTGGGCGTTGATTCTTCCTGTCTAGTCTCTTAAACTTCAGCCTACTCTTCGTCACTACTAAATTGTGATCTGATTCTACATCTCCTCCTGGGTACGCCTTAGAATCCAGTACCTGATTTCGGATCTAACTGAAGTCTTCCTGTATCTCCCGACCTTTTCCTACTATACCTCCTCCTCTTGTGATTTTTGAACACAGTATCCGCTATTATTTCCTGAAATTTATTGCGGGAATCAATTACTCTTTCTTTTCTCTTATTCCTCGTACTAAGCCAATATTCTCCTGTAACACTTACTTCTACTCCTTCTCCTACAACCGCATTCCAATATTCCATGATTATTAATTTTCATCTCCATTTACGTACTGAATTACCCGTTCTATATCCTCATATATGTTATGTCTTTTCATTCTCTGCTTGCGACATCAGTATGCATACCTGAGCTATCACTGGACTGTTCACAGTAACTTACTCTCTGCCCTACCTACTACTCACAACGAATCCTATTCTCAGTATAGCATTTTCTGCCGCTGTTGATACTACGCTGAACTCATCTTGCTTTCTTTCCGTTTCACTTCACTGGCCCCAACTATATCTTGAATGAGCCTCCTTTGAAAGCCTAAATATTTTTTTGACGCCAACCTACATAGTGAAAACGATCATCACAATAAAATAAGGGAAATAGAGCTCGAACGGTACTGGTTTTTTCCTCGCTGTTTCGAGAGTGGAATAATAGAGGATTATTGTGAAGGTGGTTCGATGAACCCTCTGCCAGGCACTTAGGTGTAATTTGCAAAGTAAGTATAAAGATGTAGCATTTACCTTTTCGGATCTTCAAGCTTCCCTAACACGTTCAAACTTTTAAAATTCCACACCCTCACTCGCAAAACGTTATCTTTTCGTTGGTTATTCAAACTTTTTCTCATGGTCACCTCCTCCTTGGCAGTCCCCTCCTTGAGATTCAAATGGGGGACTATTCCGGAATATTTTGCCAACGGAGAGATCATCATGACACCTTTTTCCAATTACAGGCCGCATGTCCTGTGGATACTTATATGTGTCTTTAATGCAGTGGTTTCCATTGCCATATGCTCCTCAAGCCGTTGATCATTGCTGATTCAGGGGCAGTTTCCCACCCCAAAGTAAAGAGAGTGCCCTGAACTTCAGTCCGCATCCCCGCCTTCTTTGACGAGGCCGTTGGCTGAGTGAAAGTGATTTCTAATGTCGGAAGACTTCGGCCGCCGCTGCTGATTTTTTATTCAAAAACTAAGCCGTGGAGGGTTTAGAACCCGGTGCCGAGGACGTTTTGATTACTAATCAAAGACGTTACATCCTTTTTTTTGCATTTGGTCGTGGTAGACGTCACATGACACCCGTTGAATTTCATTGTTGATCCCTTCACTCAGTTTTTTATTACAGAGAGCAGCCAGCTCTCGCACTGAACACGCTGAGCTACCGTGCCGGCGCCCTAGACCACGGGCTCAGTCAGTCAAAAAATGGTTCAAATGGCTCTGAGCACTATGGGACTTAACATCTGAGGTCATCAGTCCCCTAGAACTTTGAACTACTTAAACCTAACTAACCTAAGGACATCACACACATCCATGCCCGAGGCAGGATTCCAACCTGCGACCGTAGCAGTCGCGCGGTTCCGGACTGAAGCGCCTAGAACCGCTCGGCTACCGCGGCCCGGGTCAGTCAGTCAGTAGTACGAGGGGTAGTATTAATATATTCTAATTTCGAGACTCAGTAAAAACTGCCATGAAAACTTTTTGATGATGTAGCTTGAAAGTGATGCGGTCCCAAAGACTAACTGCAGTTTAGCTGGATGAAGATGTTATTCATTTAATAAAACGCACGTATTACATAAATATTTTGAGGTGTTCTCAGCTATTCGTAAATATATTGATCCATTATTTCCACACTCTTGGAATACAGACTGCAGCGTTAAAGGTAACAGCCAGACCTTTTTTATTAGGGACAGATGTGTTTCTACAATGACCATTCATATCCTAGACGACTGTACAGAGCGCGCCAAAAGTCTGGATACACGCCTATAAAAGTCGAACGGTTTGAGGAATCGCAATAGCACCTGGTATGGGCTGTCTGTAGGTGGGGGCGCAACTTATAGGAGCTGTAGCGACAGCGGCGGCCATCTTGATATCCGACATCTTGGATTTGGGTTACGTGTTTGAAATGGGAAGGTCATGTGACACCTCGATTTCAGCTGCCTCTTTCTCAGGAATACACATGTGAAATTTGTTTTAAGATATCTTTATTTGTATAGGAGTTACGAACTGTAAATTTTAGAACACTTGGTTGGTTTGGGGGGAGGACCAGTCAGCGAGATCATCGGTCCCATTGGATTAGGGAAGGAAATCGGCCGTGCGCTTTAAAAGGAACCATCCCGGCATTTGCCTGAAGCGATTCAGGGAAATCACGGAAAACCTAAAGCAGAATGGCCAGACGCGGATGTGAACCCTCGTCCTCCCGAATGCGAATCCATTGTGATAGCCACTGCGCCAACTCGCTCGGTAGGACACTAGTCAAAGTCGGCATCACTTCATATGCTCAATATGACCTCCATTGCACTGCACTCACAATGAAATCTTTTTTGTCTATCCTACTGCACCCGGCACAGGATCTGTGGGTCAACAGAGGTACATACATCCCTTCTCAATACGCTGGCAAAGATGGGCTACATTGTTGACTTTAACGTCATACGAAGCTGATTTCATATGTCTCCACAGATAAAAGTGAAAATGTGCAGTATCAAGGGACCGCGGTGGCCTTTCGATAGGACCTCTCATATGTATCCAGTGACCTCTAAATCGTTTATCCAGAAACTGACTTCAGTTGCATAGTGGCAAGGTGCACCGTCTTGTTGGAAGAAGGTTGAGGAATGATCCTGCGGATTCAACAGCGCTGGAAGCACATAATTACTGACCATATTAAAATACCTGTCCACATTCAAGCTTCCATCAATAGGCACTGGACCCACGTTCTCGTGTCCCAAATCCCACACGGAACCATCACTTTTTCACCATCTGCACCTTTAGAGGGATCATCTGACCAGTAACGATGATTATTTATCTCTCCTTGCACATAAAAATTGTCTTTGTCACTAAACAGCACCTGTCGTGTGAAGTTTGGATCCTTGTTTCACTGATATAGAGCCCATTCTGCAAACTGCACTCCCCAATTAGGTTCATCCCTCGAGAGATGACATTGCAACTGCAACTTGTACAGGTGTCAATGGTGTGTGTGTGTGTGTGTGTGTGTGTGTGTGTGTGTGCGTGTGTATGTGTGTGTAACACAGTTATAACTGAATGTTGACCGACACCGAATATTGCTCATAAGCGGCGCGTACTGTGATGTGGTCTTTTCACGAACGAAGCCACAATTTCTGTTGCAGTGTCCTTGTCGGTGGCTGTTCTTGGACGTCCACTAGGTGGCTTGTCCTCCACAGAACCCGTTGCAAAAAATTCGTACAGTAACTTGGATACCGTCATAAGTAAAGTGTCATTTGTCGGAGGATGCCAGGCGTTGAACTCAGCAATAAAAACTAGTACTTCGTTCACCACTCATTAACGTAATCCTCTTGCGTTCCTGCAGTGTAAGTGCCATTGTGGATCACGTGCAATAATGAACAGAACTGATCACTTCACTGCAGTTTCAAACTTTAAAGGGTCATAACTCCTAAACAAATAAAGGTATCTTAAAACAGACTTCACATGTGTATTCCTGAGAGAGAGTTAAAAATGTGTGAGACGACCCCCTTCGCATCTGAAGCAAGTAACCCAAATCCAAAGGCGGATTTGAAGATGGCCACCGCTGTCGCCATAGCTCCTGTAAGGTGCGTCCCCACCTACAGACACCCCATAACAGACGCCATTAAGAAAAAAAATGGTTCAAATGGCTCTGAGCACTATGGGACTCAACTGCTGTGGTCATAAGTCCCCTAGAACTTAGAACTACTTAAACCTAACTAACCTAAGGACATCACACACATCCATGCCCGAGGCAGGATTCGAACCTGCGACCGTAGCGGTCGTGCGGTTCCAGACTGTAGCGCCTTTAACCGCTCGGCCACTCCGACGCCATTAAGAATCCTGAGTGCGTTTGACTTTTATACGGGTGTACCCAGATTTATGCCTCATACTGTGTTTTGATCATCGCTGTCAGAATTTCAGCAGACTGATAAGTTTAACCATTGTCCATAACTGCTGCAGGAGCATCAGCTTCAGAATCACTTTCATCACGAAAGCCACTTCCGTCATTTTCACGATTGAATTCACCTAACAATGCTTTTCACATAACACTTTCAATCAGTGAAATGTCATTCCTAGGCGCTACAGTCTGGAACCGCGCGACCGCTACGCTCACAGGTTAGAATCGTGCCTCGGGCATGGATGTGTGTGATGTCTTAGGTTAGTTATGTTTAAGTAGTTCTAAGTTCTAGGGGACTGATGACCTCAGAAGTTAAGTCCCATAGTGCTCAGAGCCATTTGAACCTTTTTTTTGTCATTCCTACGTGACATTTTCACATAAATGTTCTTCACAATCGGAGACAGAATAGTTACACGATTAGTGCTCCAGGGTCACAATGATCCTTGAAAAATTATGTCTATCAAATTAATTAAACAGTGCTCACAACTTCGAACGTCCGTCCTGTACTAGATGTCAATATATATGAAGACAGTAACTGTTCTCGAAAGAACAGATACTGTAGATGACCGTGCAGCTTTTCCCTGGAATAAATGATGACTAACTGAAACCCTCAGCTGCCGGCAGGTGTTGTTGATATACCTCGATGTGGACAGCTGAAAATGTGTGTCCACATCGAGGTACATCAACAACACCTGTCGGCAGCTGAGGGTTTCAATTAGTTATCATTTATTCCAGGGAAAAGCTGCACGGTCATCTACAGTATCTGTTCTTTCGAGAACAGTTACTGTCTTCATATATATAGTTAAAGGCTACCCAGCCTTGACCTTGGTCTGTGCGAATGCGCACAGGTTGCCCAAACTCTTACGGGAATCACCAAAGCGTGCGCGAGTAATGAGTGAATGGGCAAATGTCTATAAGGTACATTACATAGGTAGAATTGTGGACAGTTGGGAATGTGAGTCTCACGGGAAGCGTGCAAGGGATAAGTCCCTGCAGTCGCGCTATTCATCTGCTTCCTCGGTGGCTCAGATGGATAGAGCGTCTGCCATGTAAGCAGGAGATCCCGGGTTCGAGTCCCGGTCGGGGCACACATTTTCAGCTGTCCACATCGAGGTATATCAACAACACCTGTTGGCAGCTGAGGGTTTCAATTAGTCATCATTTATTCTAGATGTCAATGCTGAATTTAGGCTGGTGGCAGAGGACCGTGTATCTATAGTGATGCATGCACAGTACCAACAAAAAACTCCAGGTCAGAGTGACCCTGCCGCGCGGGATTAGCCGAGCGGTCTAGGGGCGCTGCAGTCATGGACTGTGCGGCTGGTCCCGGTGGAGATTCGAGTCCTCCCTCGGGTATGGGTGTGTGTGTTTGTTCTTAGGATAATTTAGGTTAAGTAGTGTGTAAGCTTAGGGACTGATGATCTTAGCAGTTAAGTTCCATAATTAAAAAAAAAAAAATGTGACCCTGGTGTACACTTCAAGGGTCAATAGATTGAATGAGGAGAATGTAGCCTTAGTAATGCCATTTTTACGGTTACAGGGAGTTTGCGAGAAAGACGGCAGCACCTGTGTAGGCGGTAAGAGGGCGAGGCACTGGACGTAGTCCTCCGGGGCGAAGCCGCAGCGGTCGCGCAGGGCGGCGTGGTAGCGCGCGGCGGCGCTGGCGACGGCGGCAGCGACGTCCAGGAAGGCTGCGTAGCTGACGCTGGCGTTGCCCGCCGGCGCAGACAGGCTGAGGCTGAGCCGCGGCTCCACGAGCAGCGCGCCCTCCGGCACGGCCTGCAGCGCCGCCGCGGCCTCCGGCACGCCGTCCGTGGCCACCAGCAGCCAGCCGGGGGCAGAGCCGTTGCCCAGCGCCGACACCGCCGCCGACACCTGCGCCCACGGGCCCAGCACCACGCACGTCCCGTCCGTCGGCGGCGACCAGCCCCTGTGCGTAGGCACCACACGCCGTCAAGACGACGTTCTCAATCTAACGCCAGCATCTACATCTACATTTACATACATACTCCGCAATCCACCATACGGTGCGTAGCGGAGGGTACCTCGTACCACAACTAGCATCCTCTCTCCCCGTTCCACTCCCAAACAGAACGAGGGAAAAATGACTGCCTATATGCCACTGTACGAGCCCTAATCTCTCTTATCTCTGTGGTCTTTCCGCGAAATATAAGTTGACGGCAGTAAAATTGTACTGTAGTCAGCCTCAAATGCTGCTTCTCTAAATTTCCTCAGTAGCGATTCACGAAAAGAACGCCTCCTTTCCTCTAGACACTCCCACCCGAGTTCCTGAAGCATTTCCGTAACACTCGCGTGATGATCAAACCTACCAGTAACAAATCTAGCAGCCCGCCTCTGAATTGCTTCTATGTCCTCCCTCAATCCGACCTGATAGGGATCCCAAATGCTCGAGCATCTAACAACCCTACCACAACAAACGTTAAAATTTAATAATGATTTTGGTGTTGCTCACGCTGCTAAATACTGCATTTTCGGGCAACAACAAAGTTATTATGTGGCAGGTGTCATTAAAACACAGTTAATAAAGTCATTTCATGTAATAATGAATAAACTAGTCCACTCATCTTTTCGTGTTTCCGACGCTGGTCTCGTTGTAAAATCATGGCCCAATCGTCGAAAATCTAGGTGGTGATGATTCCAAGCTCGGATGCAAAGAGGCCTAGGTTCTATTCTGCTATATTCAAAAGTTTTATAGATGTGTTTCACAAACCATTCTTGAAGATTACACTTTTGCAGGACAATGGTGATGTAAAAAAGTAATCAGCACTCCTAATTTAAGTTACACTTCTTCTTTATTACTTTTGCTGAAATATCACATAACACACAAAACATCAAAAAAATGGCTCTGAGCACTATGGGACTTAACATCTGAGGTCATCAGTCCCCTAGACTTAGAACTACTTAAACCTAACTAACCTAAGGACATCACACACATCCATGCCCGAGGCAGGATTCGAACCTGCGACCGTAGCAGCCCCGCGGTTCCGGACTGCAGCGCTAGAACCGCACGGCCACCGCGGCCGGCACACAAAACATCACTTCACAATACAAAACATACTTGAAAACATCTTCCTCACTGTTAAAGTTCACATTTATTGAACTGGCTACAATATGCGCCTTTTCAACATGACGTCCATGACTTGACTTTCTCAAGGTCCGACTCTAACTAACTAACTAATAATCGCTTACGCGCCCAAAAATCAGAGTTACAAGTACGTCAAAGATCATAGTGACAAAAGAAAGAATACACGTAAGAATAATATCATTGCAACATAAACATATCGAAGTATCAAAGTACCTCTACATTAATGAAATCAAATCTGAATGTTGTCTCAGAAATATGGTAACTACTTTACAGAAATACTGTAGAATATTGCTGGTACCGAGAGGTTGAGTTGAGGTGCCGTAATGGTTACGTAATTCAAGTACCATTGCAAGCAGTACTCAAGAATAGGTGGCATTAGTGTTTTATAAGCGGTCTCCTTTACAGATGAGCCACATCTTCCCAAAATTCTACCAATGAACCCAAGACGACTATCCGCCTTCCCCACAACAGCCATTACATGCTTGTCCCACTTCATATCGCTCTGCAATGTTACGCCCAAATATTTAATCGACGTGACTGTGTCAAGCGCTACACTACTAATCGAGTATTCAAACATTACGGGATTCTTTTTCCTATTCATCAGCATTAATTTAAATTTATCTATATTTAGTGTTAGCTGCCATTCTTTACACCAATCATAAATCCTGTCCAAGTCATCTTATATCCTCCTACAGTCACTCAGCGACGACACCTTCCCGTACACCACAGCATCATCAGCAAAAAGCAGTACATTGCTATCCACTCTATCCAAAAGATCATAACCGAGCGAGGTGGCGCAGTGGTAACACACTGGACTCGCATTCGGGAGGACGACGGTTCAATCCCGTCTCCAGCCATCCTGATTTAGGTTTTCCGTGATTTCCCTAAATCATTTCAGGCAAATGCCGGGATGGTTCCTTTGACAGGGCACGGCCGATTTCCTTCCCCATCCTTCCCTAACCCGAGCTTGCGCTCCGTCTCTAATGACCTCGTTGTCGACGGGACGTTAAATAACACTAATCTAACCTCACCAAAAGATCATTTATGTAGATAGAAAACAACAGCGGACCTACCACACTTCCCTGGGGCAGTTGGCAAATAGATAAGGTCACCGGACAGAATACTAGTCACCACCTCAAAAAACAGCACTGGCCGCTTAGGGACGCTGTAGATGATGTACAGGGTGTTTCAAAAAGAATGACCCGATTTTGGACGTTAATAATTACGAAACGTGGGACGTGCCGGCAAGAAAATATGAGAGTCCTCGATTTATCCAAGCGTATGCAATGTTCAAATAACTTACGGGAATGGAGCCGGGTGACGTCGTCAATAACTGCAGATGTTTCGACAGGAGCACGCCCTGCCATTTCGAAGGCAAAAATGCAGCAAGTAAGCGCAGTGTAAGTGAACTTAAAACGTCGGGTTACAGAGAAACTCCGTAAAGATAACACCCCTGCCCCCCCCCCCCCCCCCCCACACACACACACTGCAAACACTAACGCCATCACAAACGAAAGATGAGGGACGTTAAAAGTTATCGATAGTGAAATTAAATATCAACGGGTGAAGAAGCATAAACTCTGTCCCTCTGCTTTTTGACAACTCAGAGAGTAGATTAAAAGCATAATTTTAACAAAAATCAACATATCTATTTATATGGTTACTTGCTAATTTCATTTCAGCAGCTATTAACCCTGTTCCACTAGCTGTAAGTGCGTGCCAGAATGCCCATGTTGTCCTTTTCCACAGCATGACTGGTACCAAGACAGTGCGGGAGAGCACCATCATTCCGGTGCTCAAACCTGGTAAAAACCCGCTTGATGTGGATAGCTATCGGCCCATCAGCCTCACGAACGTTCTTTGTAAGCTGCTGGAACGTATGGTATGTTGGCAGTTGGGTTAGGGCCTGGAGTCACGTGGCCTGCTGGCTCCATGTCAGGGAGACTTCCGCCAGGGTCGCTCTACCACTGATAATCTTGTGTCCATCGAGTCTGCCATCCGAACAGCCTTTTCCAGACGGCAACACCTGATTCCCATCTTTGTTGACTTACGTAAAGCTTACGACACGACTTGGCGACGTCATATCCTTGCCACATTGTATGAGTGGAGTCTCCGGGGATCACTCCCGATTCTTATCCAAAACTTCCTGTCGCTCCATACTTTCCGTGCCCAAGTTGGTGACTCCAATAGTTCCATCTATATCCAGGAGAATGGAGTCCCGCAGGGCTCTATATTGAGTGT
The DNA here is from genome assembly GCF_023898315.1 of Schistocerca nitens. NCBI lineage: Eukaryota > Metazoa > Arthropoda > Insecta > Orthoptera > Acrididae > Schistocerca > Schistocerca nitens. The sequence goes on along the minus strand of NC_064617.1, from coordinate 700,905,835 downwards.
CTCTCTATTTTTAGTGGCCATTAACGGTCTAGCAGCAGCAACAGTCGGGCCATCCGTCTCATCTTCTCTGTGTGCAGACGACTTAAGCGTTTCGTACTGCTGCTCCAGTACCGTTGTAGCTGAGCGGCGCCTCTAGGGAGCCATCCACAAGGCGCAGTCATGGGCTCTAGCCCACGGCTTACAGTTTTCAGCCGCAAAGTCGTGTGTCATGCACTTCTGTCGGCGTCGTACCGATCATCCGGAACCCACACTTTACCTTGATGACGATCCACTTACTGTAGTGGAGACATATAAATTCCTAGGAATGGTTTTCGAAACTCTATTGACTTCGCTCCCTCACCTTCGTCAGCTCAAGCAGAAGTGCTGGCGGCACCTCAATGCCCTCCGTTGCCTGAGCAACACCGATTGGGGTGCAGATCGCTGCACGCTGCTGCATCTCTACAGAGCCCTTGTCCAATCCCGAATTGACTTTGGGAGTGCGGTTTATGGTTCGGCAGCTCCTTCAACATTGCATTTACTCGACCATGTGCACAACTGTGGGGTTCGATTAGCGACAGGAGCTTTTAGGAAGAGTTCAAAAAAAATGGTTCAAATGGCTCTGAGCACTATGGGACTCAACATCTTAGGTCATAAGTCCCCTAGAACTTAGAACTACTTAAACCTAACTAACCTAAGGACATCACACACAGCCATGCCCGAGGCAGGATTCGAACCTGCGACCGTAGCAGCCCCGCGGTTCCGGACTGCAGCGCCAGAACCGCACGGCCACCGCGGCCGGCTTTAGGAAGAGTCCGGTGACCAGTGTTCTGGTGGAGGCTGGTGTCCCTCCACTACAAATCAGACGTGCGCAACTGCTCGCCAGTTACATAGCAAACATTCATAGTTACCCAGCGCATCCGAATAACCGTCCCTTTTTCCCGCCCATTGCAGTCCATCTCCCGCATCGGCGGCCGAGATCGGGGCTAACGATTGCGGTTCGCATGCGGTCCCTTCTCTCCGAACTGGAGTCCTTCCCTTTACCACCTCTACTTGCGGTCTGTTCACGTACGCCTCCATGGTGTGCGCCTCGGCCGCAGCTTCGTCTGGAGCTTTTTCAGGGCCCTAAGGACTCCGTTAACCCTGCCGCTCTCCGCTGCCACTTCCTCTCGATTCTTGACGTGTTCCAGGGCTCTGAAGTGGTTTACACCGGCGGCTCAATGGCTGATGGTCACGTAGGCTTCGCATATGTTGATGGAGGACATATTGAGCAGCACTCCTTGCCAGTTGGCAGCAGTGTTTTCACTGGAGAGCTGGCGGCCATATCTCGTGCTCTTGAGTACATCCGCTCATGACTCGGCGAGTCATTTCTCCTGTGTACTGACTTATTGAGCAGCCTACAAGCTATCGGCCACTGCTACCCTCGCCACCTTCTGGTAGCGTCTATTCAGGAGTCCATCTATGCCCTGGAACAGTCCCGCCATTCCGTGGTGTTTGTGTGGACCCCAGGACACGTTGGAATCCCTGGTAACGAACTTGCCGACAGGCTGGCAAAACAGGCGACGCTGAAACTGCTTTTGGAGATAGGCATCTTTGAAGCTGACCTGCATTATGTCCTACACCGCAGGGTTTTCTGGCTTTGGGAGATGGAGTGGCATAACAGCACACACAACAAACTGCGTGCCATTGAGGAGACTATGAATGTGTGGAAGTCTTCCATGCAGGCCTCTCGCAGGGAATCAGTTGTCCTCTGCTGGCTCCATATTGGCCATATGCGGCTAATGCATGGTTACCTACTCCGTCGCGAGGACCCACCTCAGTGTCACTGAGGCTCCCAAATGACAGTCGTCCACATCTTTTGCTGGACTGCCCACTTTTAGCCGCTCTGCGGCAGACTTTTAACTTTACCAGCACCCTGCCTTCGGTGTTGGGCGACAATGCCTCCACAACAGCTTTAGTTTTACGTTTTATCCGTGAGAGTGGGTTTTATATTTCTATATAGGTTTTAGCGCATGTCCTTTGTCCCTCTGTGTTCTCCACCCTAGTGCTTTTAGGGTGGAGGTTTTAATGAGTTGCACTGTGGCTGGCTTTCCCTTTTTATTCTCGTGGCTGGCCAGCCACTGTAATCTGCTTTCATGTTTTATTCTCTTCTGTTTCAGGCGTCTCCCTGTTGTTTTCTTGTCCTCTTTTGTTCCTTTTAGTGTTCGTTGCCTTCCTTTCGTTCTTGTGGCTTTTCCTTTCTTTCCGTTTTGTGTTATATGTTTCGTCCGTTTTATTCTCAAACTTGTGGCACTGTCTTATTAGGAACAAGGGACCGATAACCTTGTAGTTTGGTCCCTTCTCTCTCTTTAAACCAATAAACCAACCAAGACAGTGTTCTACAATGGCGGATTTCTTTAACTTTTGTAAGTGTGTGTACCGCTTATGCTCATTACAAAAAAATGACTCTGAGCACTATGGGACTCAACTGCTGTGGTCATAAGTCCCCTAGAACTTAGAACTACTTAAACATAACTAACCTAAGGACAGCACACAACACCCAGCCATCACGAGGCAGAGAAAATCCCTGACCCCGCCGGGAATCGAACCCGGGAACCCGGGCGTGGGAAGCGAGAACGCTACCGCACGACCACGAGATGCGGGCTGCTCATTACATAGGCCCTCCACGGTCCTGATAGTAACTAATATATGACATGCCACAACTGCGAGGAATACGGTAGACACCTGCGTTACCAAATGTGCACCGGGTGAGTGATTATAATACCGAGGTTGGGGCAAAGTCTACGGCCTGTTTGCCTTGTGGGTGGTGCATTTCGAACAGAATTAGTCGTATTTTGCGGAAATATTGTGAGAAGTGAGTTTTTTGACCATCTAAGATCCGGATCCTTTCAGGTCCCGTAAAGGATGATCTAAATTTACTTAAGGCGGATGTCTACGTATTCCTTGCAGTTATGGCATGTCATGTATTGGTCAGACTATCAGGTCTGTGGAGGACCGGTGTACTGAGCATAAGCGGCATATACTCTTACAACAGCCGAGCAAACCTGCCATTGCAGAACTTTGTCTTGGTACCGGTCACCCTATGGAATACAAGACGCAGATTCTGGCATGCACTTCCAGCTACAGGGACAGTGTTATTAAGGAATCTGTTGAAATTAAATTAGCAAGTAGCCTTATAAACAGAGATGGTGGTTTTTGTTTAAATTCTGCACGGAATACCGTTCTCTCACTTTTCAAACAGAGGGACTGAGTTTATGACACTTCATCTATTGATTATTAATTTCACTATCGATAACTTTTGATGTCGATTTTCTTTGGTTTGTGATGGCGCTAGTATTTACAGAGTGTGTGTGTGTGTGTGTGTTATCTTTGGAGTTTCCATGAAAATCGAGGATTTAAATCCGCTTGCACAGCACTTACTTGCTGCAGTTTTGCCTTGAAAATGGCAGGGTGTGTGTGCGTCTGTCGGAGCATCGGCGGCTGCCAACAGTACCCGGCTGCATTCCAGTAAGTTATTTGAAGGAAGAAATGTGTGTTCTTTGAATGGGCGTGACCTAGAGTTACAGAAAATCGCCATTGGATGTCTGTCAATGCATCTTCTCAGATAGCAGTCAGTGAGAAGTTAGATGGCGTCCGCTCAACAGAAGCGTTTAATGTACTACGGTTTGCAAAGAGTGAGTCAGTGATTTCGGTTCAGAGTGCTTTTCGACGGTGTTTTGGCGTTGATCTCCCTACACACAAAAACATTCGCCGATGATGTCGACAGTTTAGACAGGATGCTTGTGCAGAGGTAAAAGTCCAGGTCGACCTCGCACTTCCGGTAAACGGTTTAGCGGACTCCACGAATGCCTACTCGCCGCGCAGGCAGTTAACTGGCAATGCTTCACACGGCTGTCTGGCGAATGTTAAGGCGTCGTTTAATTTATAAATTATACAGACTACAATTAGTGCAAGCTCTTCGGGGTGGTCTGCTAGAGGACATGTGTGACTATACATTTTTACCACGATTAATTTTCAGTGACGAAGTAACCTTTCACGTTAGTGGTAAAGTAAAACATAACGTGCGCATATGGGGACTCCAGGACCTTTATGACATTAATGCTTTCGAAAGAGACGCACGTAAAGTGAACGATTTTTGTGCCATTTCTGCTGAAAACGTATATGGCCCTTCTTTGCTGAGAAATGTAAAGTGACTGGAATGAGATATCTTCAAATGCTGCAGTATTGGCTTTTTCTACTACTTTAGGAGAACTTCAATGACTTCATTTCCAGATAGGAAGGAGGGGTCGAAACGTCGAACATTTTAGAAGAAACATGACGCGGCCTAATAACCCAGAAGATTTTAACTTCAGTGACAACGGCCACGAAAGCCTGCAGACTTCTCAATGATATTCTGCCTTAGCGCTGAATAGGGCTCACGGGACCTCGAGCATGGTCCTGCATTCTTGGCCTCCAAGCTCGCGAGACATGACCCCATGTGATTTTTTTCTTGTAGGGACGTGTGAAGGAAGGTATATTCATCTCCCCTTTACCTCGTGACATAGAAGAAGCGAAGAGCAGAATAACACTGCTATAGCTTCTGTAAAAGCAGACACATAGTGTAAAGTTCGTAACGAATTTATCTATCGTCTAGAATTCTAGATACTGTTCGTGCTGCTACTAGCGCACATACAGCATTTGTAATATCATAGCTAAAACTTTGAAGTTTTGTCAGTATTTTTCAATAAATCCTAACTCTGTAGTATGTTTTTATCAATAAATATGGAGTTCTCAAATCATCTTATTCTTTTTGAAACAACTTGTGTAACTCATACAACGCGGTCATGCGACCCACCCTCCTCCCATGCCGTTACTCATGAAGCTGAAGTGATAAGTGTGTGCCAGCGCAGTTAAGATGGCTGAACCTGGAGATGACAGAGTGATAAAAAGGATGAGTTTGTCCGACTTGTTGGTGTGTCAATAACGACTGTCCAATTTGTCTACAATAAACGGTGGACCACTCGCAGCCATTAACGCGGCGAAAGATAAGCGCAAAAGGATCCTAATTAATAGCGACTTGAGATCAGTATCACGCTTGACAATGACAACTAGTTTAAAACATGCCAGGAACCGCCGCTGAACGTGAATGTCTTTCCTTCTCAACCAGTTTCCGAGCGAAAATAGCGAAGAGAACTCCTGGTAGTGGACATTTGGCGACAAAGGCTATTGCTCATAGCGGCACGTAAAACTGCACGTACTCAGCGGAACAAGCAACAGAGATGCACGATATTGGATGAGTGTGGTGTGGTCAGACGAGTCGCAGTTTTTCAGATGATCGAGGTGTCCAGAGCACCAACGACCCAACGAAGCGTTTAATCCACAATGTGTAGAGGTTGCCCTTTAAGTTGGAGGGGGCTGTGTGTGTTTTGTGGGCGTTCCTTGTATCATGACTAATTACCGTTTACATGAATCAGATTGTTTATTTCAGCATTTGAACATTAAATGCTACTTGCAGTAGTGTAGATTCTCGGTGACTAGGTGTTGTCCTTTCTTGTAGAGCTTCATGTTGAGTATGCAATGGACTCTTCAGTCTTTCACGCTGACAACAGCCGTGTACCTAGGCCCAAAGCACACCTTCCTGGTGTCACGAACACTCAAGCAGCTTGTCGGACATTCAGTCCGCTATAACACCCGTTATTAATCCCCCCCAAAAAATGTCTGAGACTGTTGCGATCAGTGGGAGAAACGTGGCAAACATCTCCGCAGCTTGGTTCTTCTGCGGATCTGATTCTCAGTTAACCGCTTCGGCTGGATATGGGATATCTGAAAAAACTTTTGGGCTTTCTGTCTCGCCGAACTGTTACTATCTTATAGATTAGGGGGGAGGGGTGTAACACGGTATAAGCGTGATATTCCCTGGCCACCTGGAACAGGAAAGGGAGGTAATGACAGTGTCACGTAAAGTGCCCTCCGCCACACACCGTTGGGTGGCTTGTGGAGTATAAATGTAGATGTAAATGTGAGGTTTAGCTGATTTTAACTTTATAGTTAAAAGAAATTTGTTCACTAATCCTCTCTGCCAATAACAGAGCGAAACTGAACAGTTATGTTTTTGTAAACAAGTATCCAGTAGACTAGGAATTAGGACGAGCGATTCCTAATTGGAATTAATTGGGCGGTGATTCCCATTTCTAGCTTCTGTATGGGTTTTATTTTTATATACATCTTTCAATCCCTAACCACGAAACTAGGGTGGGCTGATATAGAACTTCGTTCTGTTTAGGAGGCTGGACGTTGGACAGATGGGTTTCCAACTTGCGAAGTTTGGCAGTGCAGTTCCACTTTTGGCATTCGCCTGAAACGCAAGGGAAACCTCTCAAGAACCTTTGTCGGAACTTTCGAATTGGAACTGTTTGATTTATTTATGGGCAACTGTTGTCTACCTACCCAGAAAAAATAAACATATATTTTCGACTGGTAACGGCAGTGACTTAATGTGCCATCCGCAGGGCAGGTGTGGCTCTGAGCAACAGATTTGGACAGCTGCAGGGCTCATACACTGAGCCCATCATCACCCTGCACATTGAGTTGTGTCGGTATGATTCCCCTGGGGGCTAGAATGCTCTCGAAGAACACAGGCTATTGAAAAATGAACTTCTATGTTGGGGTATTACGGCCCTGGTCCAGTTAACCAGAGACTATTGTTCCTACTCTCCAGTTTATAGAGATCACCACCCTTCAGTGTGTTTTATTTTACAGGTTGGATTAAAGAGTTCGTAGCAAGTAGAACACAGCATACTGATCTTAATGGAGAAAAGTCTCCAGACATTCCCAAAGAGTATGTTACAGGATCATGACTGTTTACAATATATATTGTTGGTGGGTGATTTTTCTGTACATTGAGAAACCAGACATCCACAATACTGAAGAGAAGAACTGGAAGATAATCGACGCTTGGTGCAGCTGATTCTCACATAAGCAAATGACAGGTACAGTCCAAGCATAGCAGGTAGCGTTTGCACAAGTCACTCCAAACAGTTGAGAGATGAGTCACTCTCTCACAATTTTTCATATCCAAGGCTACCATTTAACATTGATTTTATACACACAAGACACTTTTGTGAGATGACAGTAAGTTAACAATATGAGCAGGCTCTGATGGGAGCATATACATTGTTAACACATGTAGGCTTTTTATGGTGTCTCCCTTCTGAGTTGAGAGCAAGCAGGCAGATTGGTTATTTAACAAATCTTCCAGTGGAGATTTGGGGCTTGGAAGCCACGTGCAGGTATTAAGGAAAGGAACATCTCGAAGCACGTATTGGGGACAGAACGCTAGTCCCAAGAATTTATGTCACTGGTATGTAGACAACGCTTTTGGCCGAAGACGCGGAAAAATTACCTACCTGGATCTACCTGTTAGGCGCCTGCACCCACAGTAGGTCGCCCAGCCAAGGCATTGCGACAGTATCATAAACGCTCTTTCTGAATAGGGACGGTGGCCATAAAGATTCGTGAGTTTCCATTTTCACCGCGGACCGGACGCTATCGAGGGAGCCATAAGGTGGTGTCATCCTTCTGCCTGCTGAGTATTTGGGAAGCCACAGGCCTTCAAAACAGTTATAGAATCGAACACAACATTTATGATGGCTCTGAAGTGATCTACACTACTGGCCATTAAAATTGCTACACCACGAAGATGACGTGCTACAGACGCGAAATTTAACTGACAGGAAGAAGATGCTGTGATATGCAAATGATTAGCTTTACAGAGCATTCACACGAAGCTGGCGCAGGTGGCGACACCTACAACGTGCTGACATGAGGAAAGTTTCCAACCGATTTTCATACACAAACAGCAGTTGACCGGCGATGCCTGGTGAAACGTTGTTGTGATACCTCGTGTAAGGAGGAGAAATGTGTACCATCACGTTTCCGACTTTGATAAAGGTCGGATTGCAGCCTATAGCGATTGCGGTTTATCGTATGGCGACATTGCTGCTCGCGTTGGTCGAGATCCAATGACTGTTAGCAGAATATGGAATGGGTGGGTTCAGGAGGATAATACGGAACGCCGTGCTGTATCCCAACGGCCTACAGTGATCTTATCCGAATGGCTGTAACAGATCGTGCAGCCACGTCTCGATCCTTGAGTCAACAGATGGGAACGTTTGCAAGACAACAACCATCTGCACGAACAGTTCGACGTTTGCAGCAGCATGGACTATCAGCTCTGAGAGCATGGTTACGGTTACCCTTGACGCTGCATCACAGTCAGGAGCGCCTGCGATGGTGTACTCAACGACGAACCTGGGTGCACGAATGGCAAAACCTCATTTTATCGGATGAATCCATGTTCTGTTTACAGCATCATGATGGTCGCATCCGTGTTAGGCGACATAGCAGTGAACGCACGTTTAAAGCGTGTGTTCGTAACCGCCACACTGGCGTATAACCCGGCGTGATGGTATGAGGTGCCACTGGTTACACGTCTCGGTCACCTCTTGTTCGCATTGACGGCACTTTGAACAGTGGACGTTACATTTCAGATGTGTTACGACCCGTGGCTCTACCCTTCATTCGATCCCTGCGAAACCCTACATTTCAGCAGGATAATTCACGACAGCATGTTGCAGGTCCTGTACGGGCCTTTCTGGGTACAGAAAATGTTCGACTACTGCCCTGGCCAGCACATTCTCCAGATCGCTCACCAACTGAAAACGTTTGGTCAATGGCTCGTCACAATACGCCAGTCAGTACTCTTGATGGCCTGGGGTATCGTGTTGAAGCTGCATGGGCAGCTGTACCTGTACACCCCATCCAAGCTCTGTTTGACTCAATGCCCAGGCGTATCAAGGCCGTTATTACGGCCAGAGGTGGTTGTTCTGGGTACTGATTTGTCAGGATCTATGCACCCAAACTGCGTGATAATGTAATCACATGTCAGTTCTAGTATCATATATCTGTACAACGAATACCCGTTTATCATCTGCATTTCTTCTTGGTGTAGCAATTTTAACGGACACTAGTGTATGTTGGAACATAAATGCACTTCTCTTAGTTTAGGTGAGGCCCTGGTCAGACATACTGTAATGTTTGGCCCATCCAGATAATGATCTCAGTGATAAATGTGTTGTTCACTTTAGGGCTGAATGGAAACTCAAGAAATGCTGTGAAAAATGGGCGCAGGAAAAAAAGTCCAGAGCATAATGTCTTCTCCTCTCTGCTCGGAAAATTACGAGTCAGGGATTGGCTGCTTCTCCAGGAAAGAGAAGAATGTTGTTAACTTTGATTAGGATTTATCAGTGGGTAGAGCAGATGAGTTAGAGGGGAGACATGGAACTCGTGGAGTCTTGTGATTGGCACGAAAGCCTTGTTGGGCAGTTGTGTGAGTCGCTTTGTAGAGTTTAACAAGGTTTAATGGAAAGTGAGGAGAGGAGAAACTGAGTCTCCAGTATAGAGAGGATTCTGGTCTCGATTCTTGTTATGAATAGGTTGCACTTGGGGGCCTTGTCCTGAGCGTGACTTTGCATTAGCGTTGGTCTTGACTGGGGAGCCTGTGGTGAGGACTTAGCTGTACAGACAGTTCAGACCTCAGTCATCTTGGACAACTCGCCGAGTTGAGGGATATCTTACACGTGTCAGGTCTGCCACTTTGATGTTTGATCCTTTGTGCACACTGTCGTGTAAGTGAGTCAACGGGAGTAGCACAAGCTGGAATCTGCCGAGATTTCAGGGCTCTATTAGAGAGTAATTGCGATCCGTCTAACAGATCGCCAGTCGTGACTTCACACACTTCGTGCCCACGATAACGAATTACAGGCGCTGCACATCGCAGCGCTGCAGGTGCTTGAACCACAACTGTCACCTGAGACAGAGCTACACATTGAGAAAGAGGAACAGTATTGCCATTCACACTTGTTAGGGCAAACAGAATCACCACTTGTTCTAAGTTGCAGTAATGTAGTATAACCTGTGTAGAATACATCCTTAAAGTCTATTCAGCATTAGATAATTTCAGATTGCCTTATCTATGTTTTGAGCTAGAGTAAATGCTTTAGACAGACAAACCTTAGTCTTTGCCAGCCAATTGTCACCCAGTGGAGTGTTAACTAATGTTGCATCTATTTGTGTTGCCAACAGTTCTTAATTTATTTATCACTATTTATTTGTTTGTTTGGCCTATTTTATGACCAATAAACTTGTGCCATAAGTTTTACAAAAGATCAATCCCATGAATATATATTATTGATCACCTATCAACAACTGAGTACAATAGTGACAGGGGCACCATTTGATTAAATTATTTCAGCATATAAGTTATTTACATTTTGATAAAAGTGAGAACCTCCAATGCAGGCTAACAACAACCACAATCAAAGGGTAAAATCAATTTAGTAGACGCATGGGCCAGGTAGTAAAGTAGAAGGCTTATTAATTCAAGTAATTGCTCTCAGGACATAAACTGCTAGTCAACTGCAGCCTTTCAAATCATACCGCAAGATCAGTGTATTCTTGCACAGTCAAAGCCATTTAATGTTTTGGAATACGCATACAAAGCAACTTAAAGTAGAAGTAACACTCGTCATAGGAAAGGCAAATGCCAAATTGAACTTCATTGCAAGAATACTCAGGAAATAGTTCACGTACAATGGAGATAGCTTACAAAACACTCATTCGAGCGATACTTGAGAACTGCTACTAAGTGTGAGCCCTCATCAGGAAGGTTTTGAAGATGATAGAGGAAAGATCCAAAGCAGAGAAGCACGTTTCGTTAAGGGTTCTTCTAGAAAGCATAAATGCGACAGATATGTGCCCGCGTTAAAATTCCGATAGCGTAATTCGTTGACCAAGCAACATATTGTCTCCTCCTACACACACTGCTCGCCGTTAAAACTGTGACAGTGTGAAATCTTCGTGCACAAATGTCAAAATGGGATGAAGTGTACAATATGTACGGGTACGCTAATGAACTATCCTCACCAATAACTAACGAATCGATATAACTATTCACTGTGCTAAATGCCGATTAGTTAAGAAATTTAAACCAAGCCCCACAGCTCCATCTGAGATTAAGTCGAACTCTGTACAAAATAAAGCAATCATTGCCGGAATATTTTTAAGTCCCATGGAACTCAAAAATTTCAGACGCTTAAGGAATATGACTGTGCCACCGCTCATACCCTCGTACATGCTACCTCCTTCAACTTGTCCCAAACTGCATTTGCCCTTCCCTTACTGTGTGACCATGAGGAATATGGGCACCGACTTTAAAAAAAAAATCTGTCTCCTCCAGAAAATAGTCGCTCTTCTCCAACTCTCGGCACGCCCACCCCCGGAAAGTGCACACACTGACTTCACATACGTAGCTCATATCATCACCAGTCCTTTTATACAACTTTTGATTAAAATTCTGTTTGCGCAATTAGCTGCCCGCTAAGATTCCACACTGTAAACATGCATAATAATAAATTTTAGGTACCACAGTTTGCCCTCAATTCAAAGTTTAAATATCTACAATTTGTTATTGCACTGATGAGAATTGTTGATTCTCGTGGACCTTTATAAACGGTATATAATTTTTATAGGGTTTTGTCTCCTCTTTCCATTTCTGTTAATAGAATTCACGTATCTAGAATGAAGTTTAAATTATGAGAAAAACTAATAAATTTCACATACAACAACAAAAATGCACAGTAAAAATAATAAATATTAACATCTAAATGGTGTGTGTGGTGAACAGTAATAGCTGCCAACACATAATAGCGCGCTGTCAGTCTATTTGTTTTCATTCAAGAGATACGAGTTTAATTAATTTTCCAATTCAAGTCTCAGAGCTGAGTTGTTGAAGTTACTGAATATGTAACAGTTCCTTCGATGCGTCTTATCAAGAGCTGAAAACTGAGTGCTCGATCTCTTTGATGCGATGAATACTTTAAAAGTTTATAAATTATTTAGAGAATTACTTGTATACAAACATGTTTGTCTCTGTATCTCCTCTCAGATAACATTTCCAGATCAGATCTGTAAACGCTTAGTAATCAAATTCTCTTTGTCTGACAGCTAGTGCAGTCCTGTAATCAGCACGGATGTCGGCTGGCTAGTGGCGCAAACTCTGCCTGCACTCAATCCGCGCACGTGGCTTAAACGCTGCACTCAACAAAATCCCAATACCCAGATACGACTTGGCGTGTTAAAAGATCGTGTTATACCTCGTGTTAGATGGAAAACAGTCTACCAGCACGTGTCAAAATTCGACATCAATACGACTAAAGTGTTTTGAGACTGTATTTTGTCGCGTTGGTCAGCATCTGATGATTTCATGAGAATATGGAATCGATGAGTCGAGGAGGGACATACACAATACCCTGCGTATGTCAGTGGTCTCACGTGACTAGCACTGTAATGGTAGACAAGGCGTTCACTCGGCTGTGCAGGGTCATACAGCCACGTCAAATAAGCTCTTTGCAGCTAGACATGTCTCCAAACGGACAATGCGCCGACGTCGCAACCACCGCAGTGTTCATACCTGTGCAGTCCCTTGACGAGACAGCAGAGCCAGGCACACCTACAGTGATTTAATTCTATTTTATTTTTCAGATGACCTCTGGTTCTGCTCACAGCATCACAATGGACGAGTCCGTTTGTGAGTGCTACTACGGGAACCAACATTGCCAGATGGCATTCGTCTTGGTCATATGGGCCCAGCATCTAACTAGGTGGTGTGGGATGCGATTGGGCAAACCACGCGTTCACCTATTACTCGCAACATCGATTACAGTAGATACATTTTTGACGTGTTAAGGCCGCTGGCTGTACTCTACCTTCGAGATGCCTGTGATATTGTCTTTTAACAAGATACTTCAAGACCACATGTTGCGACACTATTCTGACCTACTTTGTAACAGCACATTCTCCAAAGCTTTCAGCCAATGGAACCCTCTGTTCACGGGTTACCGAGTGACTGACACGCAACTACTTAGCTGCGACTAGTGGTAGTTCTATGAACTAATGTGGGAAGTTATGTATTCTCCACCACACACGATAAGGTGTCTCACGGAAGATAGCGTTAAAGGTGTGCTAGGACATGAACCATCTGCATTTCTCGTTGACCTCCGTTGATGCAGTTGCGTTGCAGCACCCATTACAAAAACCTTCTTTCGGCTTCACATATACGCTTACTTGATTGTACTGGCCATCAAGTGAGCAGAATGGAATTGTGTGTAGCATAGAGTAGAATTTAATGCAGCCTCCCTATCGTGTCTGCTGTACCTCATATTTGTGTCACGACAGAACAAGATAGTCGTTTATGCCTGTAAGAAGTTCATGTTACGTTCTTAATGTTTACATAAAGGTAACAGTAAAACATAGAAATACACGAGATGCCGCAATGTGGAGATGTAAATTGGATACAATTTGATGCTTTAAACGGGAAAAAATAGTCTGGCGCGAGCGCGTTTCGAACATCGTCGAGTCTGCACATTCGTTCCCCACAGAATTGCCTCGACTCACTGAGGTAATGGGACAACTCCGTCAGAGTGCAGAGTTCATGCCAACTGTTCTTGGCCACGATACACACAGTTACAGCGTTGCCATCGCCTTGTTTCATAAAACGCATTTCTGTTGCATATATTGGCGGGGTTAGGTTTTGTTGGATACACTATTGTCTTGGACTGGAATGAGGAATCACAACTCTGTATATATTATACACTGAAGCGCCAAAGAAACTAGTATAGGCATGCATATTCTGATACAGAGGTATGCAAACAGGCAGAATACGGAGCTGCAATCGGCAACGTCTATATAAGAGAAGTGTCTGGCGCAGTTATTAGATCGGTTACTACCACTACAACGGCAGGTTATCATGACTTAAGTGAGTCTGAACGTGGTGTTACAGTCGACGCACGAGCGATGGGACACAGCATCTCCGAGGTACTGACGAAGCGGCGATTTTCCCGTACGACCATTTGACTAGTGTACCGTGAATATCAGGAATCCAGTAACACATCAGATTTCAGACATCGCTGCGGGAGGGAAAACATCCTGCAGGAACAGAACCAAAAACGACTGAAAAGAATCGGTCAACGTGACAGAAGTGCAACCCTTCAGCAAATTGCTGCAGATTTCAACGCTGGGCCATCAAGTGTCAAAGTGTGAACCATTCAACGAAACACCATCGATATTGGCATTTAGAGCCGAAGGCCCACTCGGGTACCCTTGATGACTGTACGACACGAAGCTTTACACCTCGCCTGGGCCCGTCAACACCGACACTGGACTGTTGATGAATGGAAAAATGTTGCCTGGTCGCACGAGTCTCGTTTCAAATTCTATCTAGTGGATGGACGTGTACGGGTATGGGGACAACCTCATGAATCGACGGCCGCTGTATGTCAGCAGTGGACTGTTCAAGCTGGTGGTGGCTCTGTATTGGTGTGGGGCGTGTGCAGTTGGAGTGATACGGGACCCTTGATACGTCGAGACACGACTCTGATAGGTGACACTTACGTAAGCATCCTATCTGATCACCTGCATCCATTCATGTCCATTGTGTATTCGGACTTGGACAATTCCAGTAGGACAATGCGACACCCCATACGTCAAGAACTGCTACGGAGCGGCTCCAGGAACAGTCTTCTTAGTTTAAAAACTACCGCTGGTCACCTACCTCCCTAAACGTGAACATTATTGAGCATATCTAGGATGTCTTGCAACGTGCTGTTCAGAAGAGATCTCCACCCGATCGTACTCTTCTGGATTTGTAGACAGCCTGGTGTCAGTTCCCTCCAGCACTACTTCAGACAGTAGTCGAGTCCATGCCACGTCGTGTTGCGGCACTTCTGCGTGCTCGCGGGGGTCTTACACGATATTACAGAGGTGTATGTTTCTTTGGCTCTTCAGTGTATAACGGTAATATAGAAAATGTTTTATATAATAATGTGTTTAGATTAGTGTTTAGTACGCTGCTTTGAATAACTTTCAAGGAATTATGTAGCTCGATATTTGTTGTTGGAAAAATATTTGTCCGTAAAGTTGAAATTTACGTGTGTTACGCAACTGATTTAAGTTACCATATAGTAGCAACAATGTCGTAAGTTACAGGATATAAAATCCCAATGTGTACTCACTAGCAGCATTTCATAGTGTTATGAACTCCGGTGTGCACATTACGGCCGTGCGAGAATGTAAATTATAGCCAATCCTGTTTCTTTCAGCCGTTTGCACATTAGTTTTTTGTTTTTCTCCTTCTTGCAAGTGGATCTTTGCCTTTCTGTCTCGTCTTGATCAGTTTACTGTTGTTTTCTAGTTCTACCTGTAGTCTCACGAACCGTGTCGGGTCTGTAGTGACAGCAATACGGAAAGCCAGTGAACGTGCGACGCTAGGCGGTTGGAATGTTACCGGCCATACCCAAGCCCATCTACGAGCCTCTGTTTAAAACAACATTCAATTTCTAGGACTCCTCACGATGTTCTGTACTTGTACTAGTATTCTGCTAAGCCTCAGAAAGTTGGTGGATATATTTGGAAATGAACTTATTTATAAGTGTAAATGTTTCTACACTGCTGGCCATTAAAATTGCTACACCAAGAAGAAATGCAGATGATAAACGGGTATTCATTGGAGAGATATAATATACTAGAACTGACATGTGATTACGTTTTCACGCAATTTGGGTGCATAGATTCTGAGAAATCAATACCCATAACAACCACCTCTGGCCATAATAACGGCCTTGATACCCCTGGGCATTGAGCCAAACAGAGCTTGGATGACGTGTACAGGTACAGCTGCCCATGCAGCTTAAACACGATACCACAGTTCATCAAGAGTAGTGAGTGGCGTATTGTGACGACGGCCACCATTGACCAGACGTTTTCAATTGGTGTGAGATCTGGAGAATGTGCTGGCCAGGGCAGCAGTCGAACATTTTCTGTATCCAGAAAGGCCCATACAGGACCTGCAACATGCGGTCGTACGTTATCCTGCTGAAATGTAGGGTTTCGCAGGGATCGAATGAGGGGTAGAGCCACGGGTCGTAACACATCTGAAATGTAACGTCCACTGTTCAAACTGCCGTCAATGCGAACAAGAGGTGACCGAGACGTGTAACCAATGGCACCCCATACTATTACGCCGGGTGATACGCCAGTATGGCGATGACGAATACACGCTTCCAATGTGCGTTCACCGCGATGTCGCCAAACACGGATGCGACTATCATGATGCTGTAAACAGAACCTGTATTAATCCGAGAAAATGACGTTTTGCCATTCGTGCACCCAGGTTCGTCGTCGAGTACACCATCGCAGGAGCTCCTGTCTGTGATGCAGCGTCAAGGGTAACTGCAGCCACGGTCTCAGAACTGATAGTCCATGCTGCTGCAAACGTCGTCGAACTGTTCGTGCAAGCCGGCCGCGGTGGTCTCGCGGTTCTAGGCGCTCAGTCCGGAGCCGCGCGACCGCTACGGTCGCAGGTTCGAATCGTGCCTCGGGCATGGATGTCTGTGATGTCCTTAGGTTAGTTAGGTTTAAGTAGTTCTACGTTCTAGGGGACTGATGACCAAAGATGTTGAGTCCCATAGTGCTCAGAGCCATTTTTTTTGTTCGTGCAGATGGTTGTTGTCTTGCAAACTTCCCCGTCTGTTGACTCAGGGATCGATACGTGGATACACTATCCGTTACTGCCATGCGGGTAAGATGCCTATCATCTCGACTGCTAGCGATACGAGGCCGTTGGGATCCAGCACGGCGTTCCTTATTACCCTCCTGAAACCACAGATTCCATATTCTGCTAACAGTCATTGGATCTCGAGCAACGCGAGCAGCAATGTCGCGATACGATAAACCGCAATCGCGATAGGCTACAATCCGACCTTTATCAAAGTCGGAAACGTGATGGTACGCATTTCTGCTCCTTACACGAGGCATCACAACAACGTTTCACCAGGCAACGCCGGTCAGCTGCAGTTTGTGTATGAGAAATCGGTTGGAAACTTTCCTCATGTCAGCACGTTGTAGGTGTCGCCACCAGCGCCAGCCTTGTGTGAATGCTCTGAAAAGTTAATCATTTGCATATCACAGCATCTTCTTCCTGTCAGTTAAATTCGTGCCTGTAGCGCGTCATCTTCGTGGTGTAGCAATGGTAATGGCCAGTAGTGTAGTTTTAATGTTCCCCGTTGGATGGGCGGCTGCTCGCCGATTCCTTACGTGGGCAGATCGGTGAGCAGCAGCGTGGAGTCGGGGGCCGGCAGACAGAGCCCCTGGCGCGCGGCGCGGCGCTGGAAGTCTGTGAGCAGGTGGCGGCTGGAGGCGAGCAGGCAGGCGGCGCCCCTGGAGCCCGCGGCGCTCAGCAGCCCGGCCGCCGTCTCCAGCAGCAGCGGCAGCGCGCGGCCCTCCACGTCTGCCGGGCGCGCAGACAGCGACAGCGGCAGCGCGGACCGCAGCTCCCCCAGCCGCGACCACACCGCCGACGACGTCACCACGCCTGCGGCACCCCGCAACGCTCTGCAGTTAACTCCAGACACTGCCCGGCCACCTCCCTCCGTATGCCGTCTACACTACGTACCTAATGGCCTCCGTAGGCTACCTTCATCAGTCTTACACAATCCTATCGTAGTTACAGGAACCTGTGCTGGAAATGCCCTTGCCAACACTACGTAACGACATTAACGCTGACAACTTGGATATTCGGGAATCCAGACGGATGTTGGCGTCGTTCTCGCACGATATTTCAACAGCGTGCCTCGCTGTCTTCTTCAGGTGCTACCTGATACTGGTCCATGGGTCGATCGAGTCCAGTATTTATACCTGGAAGGAGCTGGGCGTTCCCTGCCTCCAAATCTAGAACCATGACACATCGGAGGAGGCCCCATCCCGTGGTCGAAAATGGCAACTTATCTCGGCGTGAGATTGAACCAGCGGCTCACCTGGGCCCCACACATTCAGTCGATCCGAAATAACGCTATAGTGCGGCTTCGCGCACTCTATCCCTTATTAAACCCGGAGTCGACATTGCCCTCGCGCCACGGCATCACGCTTTATCTGACACTGGTACGCCCATTGCTAGAGTACGGGGCCGTGTTGTGGGGCAATGCCGCCGACTCCTCAGTACGCTCCCTCCAACGAGTACAAAACAAGGGGCTCAAGCTTGCGCTGCGCCTACCCTCATTCTATCCTTCCACCTTCCTCCACGAAGACGCTGGCCTTCTGACGCTGCATGACCTCTTTCGAGTCATCGCACGCAGGTTCTACGAAAAAGCGGGTCAATCCCGCAACCGGCTCATACAGGGCTTGGGCCAGCAGCCACAACACCGACCAACTACCCGTTGGCTGGACCTGTTGCGGGAATAATCCACTCCCCAACAGCACCAGGACACACCCCATATCAACAGCGAGGACCCCACAAATAGATAGTATGTATTTTTTCACTTCTGTTCCAGGTTTTGCAGGCACAGCACTCAAGTGTTTATCCTGCCCTCAAACGTGCCTCAGGAAGGCACGACAGTCTCGGAGTCCAGTCGCGGATGTTCCGACTGCCGTCCGCGCCCGTTTTGGCCGTCCTCAACGGTTGTGGTCGTCATCTGAGGTGAGGTGTGTCAGACCCGATCTGAGATGTTGGGTACTGTCTCATGACTGTTACTATGATTTCCACTTGTGTTTCGTGCTGGGCGCTCGAGCACGAAACAGAAGTGGAAATCATAGTAACAGTCATGAGACAGAGTACCCAACTTCTCAGATTGGGTCTGACACACCTCATATGACGACCACAACCGTTGAGGACGGCCAAAACGGGCGCGGACGGCAGTCGGAACATCCGCGACTGGAGGGGTCCATTGAAGTCGAGTCTGGCGGGTGCGGACCACAGACGGAACACTTGACTCGGCGCGGGCCGATTAGGGAACGCCCAGCTCCTTCCATGCATAAATACTGGACTCGATCGACTCAAGGACCAGTCTCAGGTAGCACCTGAAGAAGACAGCGAGGCACGCTGTTGAAATATCGTGCGAGAACGACGCCAACATCCGGCTGGATTCCCGAATATCCAAGATGTCAACAGATCGCCGGGAAAGCATCAAGAATTACTTTTGAATACATTATGGGCACAACAGTGATCAATGTCTTATAAATAATTACTATTAAAAACAGTCTTGATCACAATTTATTTAACAAGGTGACCGGTTTCAATCACTACTGTGGTCATCTTCAGACCATTGAGTAGGAACCTCTTTCCTTGAAGAATCATAGTGATTCTTCAAGGAAAGAGGTTCCTACTCAATGGTCTGAAGATGACCACAGTAGTGGTTGAAACCGGTCACCTTGTTAAATAAATTGTGATCAAGACTGTTTTTAATAGTAATTATTTATATCAAGAATTACATTATAACATTAACGCTGTCTTGACGAGGTATAGTGATGCACAAAAATCTTAGCAAAAGAATCACCTATCAAATTCTCGAAACAGACGAAGTGTTCACTAATTTCTGATGCAGAAGTGCTATCTAACGTCAGTATATTGAAGTAAAAACCTCTTAATGAACCCATCAATTAATAAATTAAGATTTTGGCTACTACAGTTTGTTTATTATACATGGGATGACTTTTCAATGTGTATGAAAAATAATGTGACATAAGACTAGTTTAACATATGTGGGCTGACGGTTCGATGTGTACATAAAATAATCCTTTGTACAGCTGTGGCTGAAAGGAACTGAAATATTTTGAACCATTTGTCATCCAAAACAATATTCAGTCATCACTATTTTCCTGTAGTTCACAAATGACAAGACATAACATAAAACTAACTAATCAATACGTAAAAGTATCACACTGTAAGGACATCTACATGATTACTCTGCAATTCACATTTAAGTGCTTGGCAGAGGGTTCATCGAACCACAATCATACTATCTCTCTACCATTCCACTCCCGAACAGCGCGCGGGAAAAACGAACACCTAAACCTTTCTGTTCGAGCTCTGATTTCTCTTATTTTATTTTGATGATCATTCCTACCTATGTAGGTTGGGCTCAACAAAATATTTTCGCATTCGGAAGAGAAAGTTGGTGACTGAAATTTCGTAAATAGATCTCGCCGCGACGAAAACCATCTTTGCTTTAATGACTTCCATCCCAACTCGCGTATCATATCTGCCACACTCTCTCCCTTAATACGTGATAATACAGGGTGTTTCAAAAATGACCGGTATATTTGAAACGGCAATAAAAACTAAACGAGCAGCGATAGAAATACACCGTTTGTTGCAATATGCTTGGGACAACAGTACATTTTCAGGCAGACAAACTTTCGAAATTACAGTAGTTACAATTTTCAACAACAGATGGCGCTGCGGTCTGGGAAACTCTATAGTACGATATTTTCCACATATCCACCATGCGTGGCAATAATATGGCGTAGTCTCTGAATGAAATTACCCGAAACCTTTGACAACATGTCTGGCGGAATGGCTTCACATGCAGATGAGATGTACTGCTTCAGCTGTTCAATTGTTTCTGGATTCTGGCGGTACACCTGGTCTGTCAAGCGTCCCCACAGAAAGAAGTCACAGGGGTTCATGTCTGGCGAATAGGGAGGCCAATCCACGCCGCCTCCTGTATGTTTCGGATAGCCCAAAGCAATCACACGATCATCGAAATATTCATTCAGGAAATTAAAGACGTCGGCCGTGCGATGTGGCCGGGCACCATCTTGCATAAACCACGAGGTGTTCGCAGTGTCGTCTAAGGCAGTTTGTACCGCCACAAATTCACGAAGAATGTCCAGATAGCGTGATGCAGTAATCGTTTCGGATCTGAAAAATGGGTCAATGATTCCTTTGGAAGAAATGGCGGCCCAGACCAGTACTTTTTGAGGATGCAGGGACGATGGGACTGCAGCATGGGGCTTTTCGGTTCCCCATATGCGCCAGTTCTGTTTATTGACGAAGCCGTCCAGGTAAAAATAAGCTTCGTCAGTAAACCAAATGCTGCCCACATGCATATCGCCGTCATCAATCCTGTGCACTATATCGTTAGCGAATGTCTCTCGTGCAGCAATAGTAGCGGCGCTGAGGGGTTGCCGCGTTGTAATTTTGTATGGATAGAGGTGTAAACTCTGGCGCATGAGACGATACGTGGACGTTGGCGTCATTTGGACCGCAGCTGCAACACGACGAACGGAAACCCGAGGCCGCTGTTGGATCACCTGCTGCACTAGCTGCGCGTTGCCCTCTGTGGTTGCCGTACGCGGTCGCCCTACCTTTCCAGCACGTTCATCCGTCACGTTCCCAGTCCGTTGAAATTTTTCAAACAGATCCTTTATTGTATCGCTTTTCGGTCCTTTGGTTACATTAAACCTCCGTTGAAAACTTCGTCTTGTTGCAACAACACTGTGTTCTAGGCGGTGGAATTCCAACACCAGAAAAATCCAAAATTGTTAAGGCTTTCGTGGCCACTTGTTGACAAACTGCCATTAGATGAACGTCGGCCGAAGAACCCGAGACAGAAGCCAATAGGCAGTTTGTCACCAGAAAAATCCTCTGTTCTAAGGAATAAACCATGTTTTCTACAGCACACTTGCACGTTGTGAACAGCACACGCTTACAGCAGAAAGACGACGTACAGAATGGCGCACCCACAGACTGCGTTGTCTTCTATATCTTTCACATCACTTGCAGCGGCATCTGTTGTTGAAAATTGTAACTACTGTAATTTCGAAAGTTTGTCTGCCTGAAAATGTACTGTTGTCCCAAGCATATTGTAACAAACGGTGTATTTCTATCGCTGCTCGTTTAGTTTTTATTGCCGTTTCAAATATACCGGTCATTTTTGAAACACCCTGTACAAAAGGGGCTGCCCTTTTTTGCACCCTTTCGATGTCCTCCATCAATCCCACCTGGTAAGGATCCCACACCGCGCAGCAATATTCTAACAGAGGACGAACGAGTGTACTGTAAAATGGTTCAAATGGCTCTGAGCACTATGCGACTTAACTTCTGAGGTCATCAGTCACCTAGAACTTAGAACTAATTAAATATAACTAACCTAAGGACATCACACACATCCAGGCCCGAGGCAGGATTCGAACCTGCGACAGTAGCGGTCGCTCGGTTCCAGACTCGAGCGCCCAGAACCGCACGGCCACTTCGGCCGGCAGTGTAGAGTAAGCTGTCTCTTAAGTGGACTTGTTGCATCTTCTAAGTGTCCTGCCAATAAAACGCAACCTTTGGCTCGCCTTCCCCACAATATTATCTATGTGGTCTTTCCAACTGAAGTTGTTCGTAATTTTAACACCCAGGTACTTAGTTGATTTGACAGTCTTGAGAATTGTACTATTTATCGAGTAATCGAATTCCAACGGATTTCTTTTGGAACTCATGTGGATCACCTCACACTTTTCGTTATTTAGCGTCAACTGCCACCTGCCACACCATACAGCAATCTTTTCTAAATCGCTTTGCAACTGATACTGGTCTTCGGATGACCTTACTAGACGGTAAATTACAGCATCATCTGCGAACAACCTAAGAGAACTGCTCAGATTGTCACCCAGGTCATTTATATACACGGTGTTACAAAAAGGTACGGCCAAGCTTTCAGGAAACATTCCTCACACACAAATAAAGAAAAGATGTTATGTGGAGATGTGTCCGGAAACGCTTAATTTCCATGTTAGAGCTCATTTTAGTTTAGTCAGTATGTACTGTACTTCCTCGATTCACCGCCAGTTGGCCCAATTGAAGGAAGGTAATGTTGACTTCGGTGCTTGTGTTGACATGCGACTCATTGCTCTACAGTACTAGCATCAAGCACATCAGTACGTAGCATCAACAGGTTAGCGTTCATCACGAACGTGGTTTTGCAGTCAGTGCAATCTTCACAAATGCGGAGTTGGCAGATGCCCATTTCATGTATGGATTAAGACGGGGCAATAGCCGTGGCGCGGTACGTTTGTATCGAGACAGATTTCCATAACGAAGGTGTCCCAACAGGAAGACGTTCGAAGCAATTGATCGGCGTCTTAGGGAGCACGGAACATTTCAGCCTATGACTCGCGTCTGGGGAAGACCTAGTACGACGAGGACACCTGCAATGGACGTGGCAGTTCTTCGTGTAGATGACGATAACCCTCATGTCAGCGTCAGAGAAGTTGCTGCTGTACAACGTAACGTTGACCACGTCACTGTATAGAGAGTGCTACGGGAGAACCAGTTGTTTCCGTACCATGTACAGCGTGTGCAGGCACTATCAGCAGCTGATTGGCCTCCACGGGTTCACATTTGCGAATTGTTCATCCAACAATGTGTCAATCCTCATTTCAGTGCAAATGTTCTCTTTACGGATGAGGCTTCATTCCAACGTGATCAAATTGTAAATTTTCACATTCAACATGTGTGGGCTGACGAGAATCCGCACACAATTGTGCATCCAGGCAAAAACACGGATTTTCTGTGAACGTTTGGGCAGGCATTGTTGGTGATGTCTTGATTGGGCCCCATGTTCTTCCACCTACCCTGAATGGAGCACGTTATCATGATTTCATACGGGATAATCTACCTGTGCTGCTAGAACATGTGTCTTTACAAGTACGACACAACATGTGCTTCATGCACGGTGGAGCTCCTGCACATTTCAGTCGAAGTGTTCGTACGCTTCTCAACAACAGATTCGGTGACCGATGGATTGGTAGAGACGGACCAATTCCATGGTCTCCACGCTCTCCTGACCTCAACCCTCTTGGCTTCATTTATGGGGGCATTTGAAAGCTCTTGTCTACGCAACCCCGGTACCAAATGTAGAGATTCTTCGTGCTCGTATTGTGGACGGCTGTGATACAATACGCCATTCTCCAGGGCTGCATCAGCGCATCAGGGATTCCATGCGACGGAGGGTGGATGCATGTATCCTCGCTAACGGAGGACATTTTGAACATTTCCTGTAACAAAGTGTTTGAAGTCACGCTTGGACGTTCTGTTGCTGTGTATTTCCATTCCATGATTAATGTGATTTGAAGAGAAGTAATAAAATGAGCTCTAACATGGAAAGTAAGCGTTTCCGGACACATGTCCACATAACATTTTCTTTCTTTGTGTGTGAGGAATGTTTCCTGAAAGTTTGGCCGTACCTTTTTGTAACACCCTGTAGATCAGGAACAGCAGAGATAACAGACTTTCTTCGTCTAAAGAAAGTGCCTTGGTCGAAACATGCACGTAAAGCTTCACTAGCGAAACAAGCAAAAGGCAGTCGTAACATAGGAAACACAACACTCTTCCGTGCGTATTTGCCAGACGTACTTGTCGCATGTCGCAATGTTAATGTGGTGCACTTTTCCTTGTACGTATCGACTGCATATTGGCAGGCGAAAGAGGAATTCCTGCAGGGATGATTGTTTCAACGCTAGTGCTTGGCTGCCTATTCTGATCTCAGCCGAGCTTCGAGGGACTTTCCTATAAACAAAAACTTTGACTTAAATTGTTTCAGAAACTCGTGACCAATAAGAAAGTGGAAGAGGAATCTCGGTCTGCATATTATCTATACTTTTTCCAGGCGATACTTCCATATCCGTCAAAAAGTTACCATCTATTTTGTTTTACATTATTTTGGTATTGCTGTCGTACTGTACTGACATCTATACATACCAAATAATGTGCATATTTGTAAAAAACGTGCAGTGAATTTTGGAAGGCGCGACGCACCACAAGTGAATATCGGAACGCACTAGTATGAGTCTCACAAGTAAACATCAATTTGTGGTTTTCAGTATAGTCACTTCTTGTATTTATTCTGATTTAAACTCAAAAAATTGTCATATTGTAGAGGAATATCACGAAAGCAGAGGCTTCGTCAACGCAGATACTGATGAAAGGAAATCCAGCAATCGTTACACTATGTAGCTGCTAAATGAATTTTCCTGCCACGAAGCTGGCTACTATAAGAAGCACCGACAGCCAACTCCTAAAACATAATCATTATTGTTCCTTTTATGGTTACGATGCGGGCTTCAAAGGTTTTTGTTAAGGCGGATAAGATTTTGAACGAGTGTTAGCTGGATGATGAATCGACGACGTAAAGTCACTTGTAGTTGTATCGGGTATGTAATCTGATTCATGTTAACTGACAAGGGAACCTCCCCATCGCACCCCCCTCAGATTTAGATATAAGTTGGCACACTGGATAGGCCTTGAAAAACTGAACACAGATCAATCGAGAAAACAGGAAGAAGTTGTGTGGAACTATGAAAAAATAAGCAAAATATACGAACTGAGGAGTCCATGCGTAACATAGGCAACATCAAGGTTGACATTAGCTCAGGAGCGCAGTGGTCCCGTGGTTAGCGTGAGCAGCTGCGGAACGAGAGGTCCTTGGTTCAAATCTTCTCTTCATTCAAAATTTTAATTTCTTTATTTTCGCAATGTTATGATCTGTCCGTTCGATCATTAACATCTCTGTTCACTGTAATAAGTTTAGTGTCTGTGTTTTGCGACCGCAACGGTAAACCGTGCGATTAGTAAACGAAAGGACGTGGCTCTCCAATGGGAACCGAAAACATTTGATCGCAAAGTCATAGGTCAACCGATTCCTCCACAGGAAAACGTGTCTGATATATTCTATACGACACTGGTGACGACATGTGCGTCACATGACAGGAATATGTTGTCGACCCACCTAACTTGTACACTTGGCGAATGGGTAAAAAGATTCTTCTACCTTACCCGATTTCGGTTTTCTTGTGGATGTGATAAACACTCCCAAAAAAGTGATGAAAACATAAGAGTTTGTCACATGAACTGAAAAAAAAAATTAAATTTTTCACTAAGTGACCTCTCGCTCCGCAGTTGCTCACGCTAACCACGGGACCACGGCGCTCCTAATTCTGAATTAGCCTTGATGTTGCCTATCTTGCACATGGGCTACTCAGTTTGTATATTTTGGTTATTTTTTCGTAGTTCCACACAACTTCTTCCTGTTCTCTCGATTGATCTGTGTTCAGTTTCTCAAGGCCTATCCACTGTGCCAACTTATAACTAAATCTGAGGGGGGTGCGATGGGGAGGTTCCCTTGTGAGTACTTTCTGCTATAACATTAGCTTAGTTCCAATTGTATGGGTTTCTCCTGCGATCACTAAGTAGTCACGAAATAGGAATTGACTATTACTCTCATGCATGGGATAGTCCACATAATGGAACTGTAAACTCATGAAACTTTGGAGGGATCATTAACTGATCGTTAAGTTGGTAACACATCGAACCGTTAAGGTTAAATAATGTGTAAATGGAAGAAAATTTTGGTCAGTGCGAAGTAGCTCACCCATAACAGAGCCTTGTCTACTGGTGGAGGTTTCTGGATGTTTTATGCAGGAGGATTGTAATATGTTTTCATTGAGAGCTTAGGAAAGACTCAGATGCCTTGCTTGAGGGAGAAACGTGGGATACTGTTCTGGTGTCGGATAGTTAGTCACAGTATTACTAAATTAGTACCCAACTCAAGATATAGATCGTCAAATCGCCGATTACATTCCATGGTACAGAACGAAAAAAAAGAACAGTGCTATTTTTCACTTAATGAAAGTGTTGGTTCTAGTTCACTCGTGCCTATGGTAACAACTTTAAGTGTAAAGAGATCGATAGCAATCAATACCTAAAGGGATTGAATTTTGCTATACTAAAGAAAATTGCTAACTGATAGCGATAGAGTGGTGTGTGCGACTACTTACTTTTTAATTATTTATTTATTTATTTTTTTAAGGAATGTCAGAGCCGGCCGCTGTGGCCGAGTGGTTCTAGGCGCTTCAGTCCGGAACTGCGCTGCTGCTACGGTCGCAGGTTCGAATCCTGCCTCGGGCATGGATGTTTGTGACGTCCTTAGGTTAGTTAGGTTTAAGTAGGTCTAAGTCTAGGGGATTGATGACCTCAGATATTAAGTCCCATAGTGCGTAGAGCCATTTGAACCATTTTAGGAACGTCAGAGTTACTGTACTCTCGAAGAAGAAATAAATTTTTAACCTTCATTACAACATAAACTTCAGTGAAATATTTGTTTCGCTAGTTTGACCTCATACTGTTTTATAAAGAAATAGAATATTGGATAAAGTGCCTGTAAAAGAATTGTTGTAAATAGAACATTTACGGATCGATGAAAGTCGAAGACATATAGGTGCATTACTCATTGATGACAGATAATTACAGGCTGTAACTGAACTTTATTATTAAAGAAAAATGGGTCTCAGATCACGCAGTTAGATCACGATTTATTAAACAATGATTATAGAACGAGAGAAATATCAATAGTATTATCTATTTGTTGTGAAGCATCAAAAGAATATAGTCTGAAATTTATTTTTATTTTAGCGGGAGTTATATGTGACTGGGGAGTTATTATATCTCTGGGATTATTACTAAGTTTAATAAGAAAGAAAAGAGTTATTATGAATGTCCCTGACTTACATAATAATCGTTCTGTAATGTTGAAAGGGAAGATCTAATTACTAGTCTGTGTTGACATGGCAATTCGAAATCTTCAATAGTGTAAGGTAAATTTTGTATTACTTAACAATTAGGTGTAAAGAAGTAGTACATTACACTTAGCGTAATTACGCCCAATCGGTTTTTTTTCAGTATACCATGCAGAAAATTTTATGTGCATAGTGGTTCCCTTTATAAAAATTTTCTTTATAGTAATGCTTTCAAAGGGAGTAATTTGCGGAATCTAACATCTGGTCGTTTCATTCTACATCTACATCTACATACATACTCCGCAATCCTCCATACGGTGCGTGGCGGAGGGTGCCTCGTACCACAACTAGCATCTTCTCTCCCTGTTCCACTCCAGAACAGAACGAGGGAAAAATGACTATATGCTTCTGTACAAGCCCTAATCTCTCTTACCTTATCTTTGTGGTCTTTCCGCGAAATGTAAGTTGAGGCAGTAAAATTGTACTGCAGTCAGCCTAAAATGCTGATTCTCTAAATTTCCTCAGTAGCGATTCACGAAAAGAACGCCTCCTTTCCTCCAGAGACTCCCACCCGAGTTCCTGAAGCATTTCCGTAACACTCGCGTGATGATCAAACCTACCAGTAACAAATCTAGCAGCCCGCCTCTGAATTGCTTCTATGTCCTCCCTCAATCCGACCTGATAGGGATCCCAAACGCTCGAGCAGTACTCAAGAATAGGTCGTAATTGTGTTTTATAAGCGGTCTCCTTTACAGATGAACCACATCTTCCCAAAATTCTATGGCCGTGCTGATGCATGGACAGCAACTTCTCTGTCTCAAGGAAATTCATTATATTCGAACTGAGAATATGTTCGAGAATCCTAAAACAAACCGATGTTAAGGATATTGGTCTGTAATTTTGAGGATCCGTCCTTCTACCCTTCTTATATACAGGCGTCACCTGCGCTTTTTTCCAGTCGCTCGGGACTTTACGTTGGGCAAGAGATTCGCGATAAATGCAAGCTAAGTAAGGAGCCAATGCAGTAGAGTACTCCCTGTAAAACCGAATTGGAATCCCATCAGGACCTGGCGATTTATTTATTTTCAACCCATTCAGCTGCTTCACAACCCCAGGGATGTCTATCACTATGTCCTCCATACGGGAATCTAAAAATGGTTCAAATGGCTCTGAGCACTATGGGACTTAACTGCTGTGGTCATCAGTCCCCTAGAACTTAGAACTACTTAAACCTAACTAACCTAAAGACATCACACACATCCATGCCCGAGGCAGGATTCGAACCTGCGACCGTAGCGGTCACGCGGTTCCAGACTGTTGCGCCTAGACCCGCACGGCCACTCCGGCCTGCATACGGGAATCTGTACGAGACTCAAACGGCGGTATGTTTGTACGATCCTCCTGCGTGGAAGATTTCTCAAATGCTAAATTTAAAATTTCAGCTTTCGTTTTGCTGTCTTCCGTTGC
Source organism: Schistocerca nitens (assembly GCF_023898315.1). Classification (NCBI taxonomy): domain Eukaryota; kingdom Metazoa; phylum Arthropoda; class Insecta; order Orthoptera; family Acrididae; genus Schistocerca; species Schistocerca nitens. The sequence continues at coordinate 700,876,966 of NC_064617.1, read as the reverse complement.
CAGGCCAGACTGACCAGTGAGTGACTGGATGGAAGCCTTCGACCCGCTTACAGATTTTACGTAAGACCTGAATTTCCTTGGGTTTTCAGCAAGATCTTTTGCTAAGGTATGACGATGGTAGTGGTTGAATGCTTCGCGCATCGCTCTTTTTACAGCAGCACGAATCTCTACTGACTTTTGCCTGTCTCCATTCTCCCGATCTTTCTTGTACCGCGAGTGCAATTGCCTCTGCTTCCTGAGCATTCTCCGCATTGCGCTGTTAAACCACGGTGGGTCTTTTCCGTCCGTAACCCACTTTTTCGGCACATACTTCTCCAATGCGTGATTTACAATGTGTTTAAAATTTGCCCATGATTCTTCTACGCCCATCGTACCGGAAGTAAATGAAGTCGATTCATTTACTAGGTGGGATGCTAACAATTGCTTATCTGCTCTTTCTAGTATGAATACTCTCCTAGCCTTTTTGACCGACTTTTTAACTTTAGTAACCATAGTCGCAATGACAACATCATGATCACTAATCCCTGTCTCAACTCTGACACCGTCGATGAGGTCTGGTCTGTTCGTGGCTACCATATCTAAAATACAGTATTTCCATTACGCGTTGTCTGTCGATTTAGCTGTTAAAGACAGTTTTCGGATAATGTGTTCAAAAGTAATTCACACGACGACTTGTCTGAACCACCTGTAATGAATCCATAGACATCCCAGTCTATACTAGGTAGGTTGAAGTCGCCTCCGACTAATATAGCATGATACGGGTACTTCTGCGATACAGAATGTAGACTCCCTTTGAATGATTCTAGAACTGTCACGGTGAAACCTGGTGGCCGGTAATAACACCCCACAATTAATTTTATTTCCCCTAGCTCTGTTAAACGTGTCCACATAACTTCACAATCACACTCTACTTCGACCTCAGTAGACACAATATTTTTGTCAACTGCAGTGAAGACACCACGTCCTACGGTGTCTAATCTGTCTTTCCGATACACTTTCCAACCCTCACTAAATATTTCAGAACTTCCTATCTCAGGGTTCAGCCAGGTCTCAGTCCCGAGAATAATTTGCGCGCCACACGCTTCCTGGAGGGCAGTAAATTCAGGAACTTTATTCCGAACACTCTGAAAATTTACTTCTAATATTTTGATAGCTGAAGTGTCTTTACACTGAGAGCGTCCTGATTTCCCTGCCTGCACGTCGACTGGTGAGTGTTCATCAGGACACCTCGCAAAGAAGATTATGACCAGTACTAGGTTGAAATCAAATTGTATTGTTGCAGGTTTTGACTGCTCACATACTAATCGGAGGCTGCTTGCACTCATAAAAATTTTATGCACTGCTTGCGAAGGAGAAAAAGATAAGTGGATAACACCAGGGAATACTTTGGGCAGTGCAAGGACACCCAGGTTATATGGAGATCGCTGAAGTTAAGTTGGCTGTTAAATACCGGGAGAGAAGTTCGTGGTACACACTGTCGTTGAGGAGACGTACCCAATAACATAGTCAGATGAATGTATGGTGGAGCAGTGATCCTAACGCAAGACGTAAATTTTGAGAGTTGCAACAAAATCCAGTCCATGGAGCTGGCAATTCTGAAAGGAACAAACTTGAACGGACAAGTTCGTAGTGTAACCCTGTGTGATTTCAGCCATTCAGCCAGTTACTAAAATATGTACAGTATATTGTACGCGTCCAGCCAGTACAGATAGTGCCAGATAAATGTTCTTGCATTACACGTTTGCCATTGCAGTCAATAGTATAACAATGTGTGTTAGTTATCAAAGAACCGTTATCCCAGTCTCGCCCACCGTCAACACCATTCTTTATATTACGTCACTGACACTCGATTTCTAATGAAAAGCGTTTCACTTCACGACAGGTATAAACATAATTAGCCTCTCAAGACCGGTTGCAGCTGCGATATACTGTGGCAGTAATAAGAATGCCAGTATCATTTTAATTAAAATACGGGACATGGCGTTTGTGGAAGAAAGGTAACCAACAACAAATTATATTTTATACGGAGAAGAAAATTTTGAAAAATTAATGGAAACGTCAACTAGATAGATCTTGGAAAAGGTGTACTTTCAGAAATTATTAATTGCAGTTTCAACTGTATGTAAGGTTCTGCAACAGAGCAGTTATTCTGTTAATGCCGTTACCTGAATTAGTATTTATAATAATTTTGTTTTCTTGACCGTATGAATATATTTCACTTAAGTGTTGGGTATCGGGACAAATTGGGATCGGCCCCTTCAGTAGAACACGAAAGTAATCAGAGTTAGATAGGAGTATTAAATATTGAATCGTATGCCGCTGAAATGGATACAATATTCGAATTGTACATTACGTTTGTGTCTGGGTAGTAGAGAGACTGACAATTGTATTAATTTATCGTCGACTTTAGATATCACTGTAACGGGGTTCAAAAAATGGCTCTGAGCACTATGGGACTCAACTTCTGAGGTCATTAGTCCCCTAGAACTTAGATCTAGTTAAACCTAACTAACCTACGGACATCACAAACATCCATGCCCGAGGCAGGATTCGAACCTGCGACCGTAGCGGTCTTGCGGTTCCAGACTGCAGCGCCTTTAACCGCACGGCCACTTCGGCCGGCACTGTAACGGGGGTCATATGTAAGAAGGGCTTGGACTCCAGTGTTTCTGAAATTGTGAGCTAGTGAACAGCTCGCATAACTCTGTTGTGAACATTTCCCCTTAGTAGACTGATGCCACTGACGATGTGATATTGATTATGCAAGTACATGAAGGTCAACTGACATGCTACAGCTTGACAATTAACTATCCAAACCGATCAAGGGGTAACTGGGCTCTCGTCTACCACCAAATCGGACATTGCTTCGCATTGCTTGGTGAAGCAAACCAATACTCCTTTACTATTACTAACGCTTCTCTCTCAACGGAAGGCCGTCCATCTGGTCTGCAGTGGCGAGCCGTAACTGCCGTGAGCAATGAAGAGTAGCCGTCTGCAGCGAATAACGAGTACCATTACCTGATGGGTCCAGGATCGTACGGGTACTGTAACTTTCCAAAAAATGTTTACTATGTATTCAGTAACCTTATGAAAGTCTGTCTTGCCTAATTTGATGAGAAGATAACTTTAGATAATAAATTCGGCCACACATGATGCTTGCGGAGGACGGGGAGGGGGCGGGGACTTGTGGGCAAGCTAAGACACCCTGCCACACAACTGAAAATGTCCAGCACTGGCAGGAAGACTGCAGCCAAGGTTTCAGTGTACCTTCCGGGTCTTCCAAGTCGCCGAATATTAAAGAAATTTAAAACTAGTGAAACACTTCTATGGAACTGTTCGGCTGAATACATACCTATACACTTTGCAAAGAGTGTTATCCCAGATATCCATAGGGAAAATAGGTATCACTGAGGGATTTATCATTCTTTAATTGTTGTGATTGATTAAAACGGCTGGAACTCTGGATACTAATGAGTATTGATAATAATATGACATAGCACAAAAATATGTTCATATAACCAGAACACTTGGCTCTGAAAGTTAATTACGGCTCCACTGAAAGAAAGGAATTAGTAGAGATATAATATATTACGTAAAAGTAAACTTTTATTTTACTATGATACGATGACATACGTTCCACACTGTATATGAAAGTATGTGATCTTAGCTTTTTCTCCAAGTGATACAAGACATGAGAGGATGTTTTTTCCAATTCTAGAACAGACCACAAACAGATAAATCAGCGATAATTACTGCTGTCTAGTATTATGGTTGGTATGCAGAATGAAGAATATTAAACTTATCCATTACGGATATTTTAGGACCCGTAAGTGTTATTTGAATGTAAATACATAAAACGGCAACTAGTCAGTTCAGATGGTTTTCTGGAAGTTACATCACTTTTTCTAGCATAATGCTGGGTGCTGGCTTACGACATTATGGGCGGCTTTTTTCTGTTAGTGTCCTTCTGTCTGTTTCCATTTTGATGGTCAGTTGGTGCATCACTTCACACGCTTTTACACGATCTGTATGTATTTACACTTTGATACCGAAACTGTAAGTGCTTACTGATCAGGTAAAAGTGTGTGAAGTTATGTGCCAGTTGGCCATCAAAATGGATGCAGACAAATGGACACTAACAGAAAAAGCCGTCCACACTGTCGCAAGCCAGTACACAGCATTATGCTAGAAAATGTGATGTAACTTCCATAAAAACATCCGAAGATGAACCTGAAAAAGTTCGAAAACCGGAACAATAAATAACTATTCAAAAAAGTGAATAGTGGCAGCGTTATGTATTTACAAGAAGAATATTGTTTCGCGCCACCGTATTATGGATTCGTTGACGTTATCTACCAGCCTTTTTTCGCTTTCAGTATAATAGTGTTGGCTAATGCGTTTTACGAGCAACTCCTATTCACGGTCAATAACGAAATTTCCTGGGAGATCAGAACTATGTGCCAGATCAGGACTCGAAACTTGGACCTTTGCCTTTCGTTGGCAAATGCTCTGCCGACTGAACTATCCAGCCACAATTCACGACCTGCCCTCACAGCTTTGATTCTGCCAGTACCTCATTACCTACCTGCTGTGAGGGCTGACCGTGAGTCGTGCTTCGATAACTCAACGGTAGAGCATTTGCCTCCGAAAGCCCTCGGTCCCAGGTTCGAGTCCCAGTCCGACATACAGTTTTAATCTGTCCGGAAGCTTCAATTCAACATACGCTCCGCTGCAGAGTGAAAATTCATTCTGGTGTGTTCAACAGTATTAAAGTTGCGAACCCAGTCTGTCTCCCTGACAAAATCAACTCGGTCTGGACATTTAAGTAATGTCTTGGTGTTCTCTTATGTTGCTCACCGACTTCTCTTCGGGGGAAGGGTAGTGTCATTCATAATAAGGAAAATAATTTCTAATATCATCAGAGGACGTTCGAGAATGTGGTCCGATTCACCAACGAACCTCTGCTGATGTCGTTGAGGTCCATAGTCCGCGAATGTTCATTCCTGTCCGTATCATATATCCATCACCAGTATATAGTTTTTCCAGATGTGAACATTTCAGTAGTGAGATTACATCGAAAACTCACAGCTTATCAGACCAAAAAACGGGTCTACATCGCTTGTCACGATTTTCTTCGGCTGAACGTCGGCTCCATTTGGTGTGCCCACATCCACTTGGTACCGTCGACCAAAATCATTATGGCACAGTATTTTTATCAGGATTGACACCATGTGCACACGTAAATTTGTCTACTATCACGGAGACGATCTGAAAAAATTTTGACTGATATTCAGTGCCCTGTTGTTGTTTGAAACGCTCGTTGCTCTGTGCCAAATATTCATCTCAACTGGCTGAGAGGAACAGATGTTGACTATTTCGTTGATGAGTCATAATCCTGTAGCACCTCGAATTGCTGAAAGGGAATGCACAGTCGTGAAACTACACTCAGCCGTTGCTCTTTCCGTAGCTCAGTGTGCTACAACCATCGATTTCCTTATTGATGAAGTTATTTTGAAGAATGAACAACACATCATTAAATTGGTTTTTCCTTGAGGAACTGCTTTCCATCCTTTTGTTTTTCAACCAAGCAACGTATATATTCCAGGCGCATAATGTACCCCCATGGGTTAAATTAGTAACTAAGTTGGAACTTATATACATGAAGCTGTATGTAATATTTTGGAATATATTACACACTGCTTTTCGGAATGAAAAACTGTTGTGAAATGGCTGACTCTGTTTTTCCAATATTGTGATATATTTCCACTTGACCACCATATGACTCCAGCAGATGAGAAAACATTTGCAGAACAAACATCTAATAATAAAAAAAAAAAGAATGAAGAACACTAAAAGCGATAGTGGCAGGGAGTGATTGGTTGCTGTATGGTCAGTACTAACAACTGAAGAAATCTGCAGTATGTCTGAAGAAACTCTGCAACAATTAGAAGAAAGAGAGCAAGAAAAATAAAAACTAGATAAGTGCTAGTAGGATTAGTGGTCTGAGGACAAACTTAATTATGTGTATAGAGAATTCAACTATAGGTTTCGATGAGTGAGTTTGCGAGTTGAAAATATCTACGTCTACAAGGTTACTCTGCAATTCACACTTAAGTGCCTGGCAGAGTGCTCATCAAACCATTTTCATACTACTTCTCTATCATTCCACTCTCGCATGGCGCGTCGGGAAAAAGGAACACCTAAATCTTTCCGTTCGAGCTCTTATTTTATTATGATGAATATTTCTCCCTACGTAGGTGGGTGTCAACAAAATATTTTTGGATTCGGAAGAGAAAGTCGGTGATTGAAATTTCGTAAATAGATCTCGCCGCAAAGAAAACCGCCTTTGTTTCAGTGACTGCCACCCCAACTCGCGTATCATATCAGTGACACTCTCACCCTTATTGCGCGATAACACGAAACGGGCTGCCCTTCTTTGCACTTTTTCGATGTCCTCCGTCAATCCTACCTGATAAGGATCCCACACCGTGCCGCAATATTCCAGCAGAGGACGGACAAGTGTAATGTAGGCTGTCTCTTTAGTGGGTTTGTCGCATCTTCTAAGTGTTCTGCCAGCAAAGCGCAGTCTTTGTTTCGCCTTCTCCACAATATTATCTATGTGGTCTTTACAATTTAAGTTGCTCGTAATTGTAATTCTTTGGTATTTAGATGAACTGACAGCCCTTAGATTTGTGCGATTTATCGTATACCCAAAATTTATCGGGTTTATTTTAATACCCATATGGATGACCTCGCATTTTTCCTTGTTTAGTGCCAATTGCCACCTTTCGCACCATACAGAAATTCACTCTAGATCGTTTTGTAATTGGAATTGATTGTCTGATGATTTTACTAGACGGTAAATTACAGCATCATCTGCAAACAATCTAAGGTTCAAAATGGTTCAAATGGCTCTGAGCACTACGGGACTTAACATCTGTGGTCATCAGTCCACTAGAACTTAGAACTACTTAAACCTAACTAATCTAAGGACATCACACGCATCCATGCCCGAGGCAGGATTCGAACCTGCGACCGTAGCGGTCGCCTAGAATCGCACGGCCACAACGGCCGGCAAACAATCTAAGGGGGCTGCTCAGATTATCACCTAGATCATTTATGTAAATCAGGAACAGCAGAGGGCCTATGACACTACCTTGCGGAAGGCCAGATATCACTTCTGTTCTACTTGATGATTTACCCTCTGTCAGTACGAACTGTGACTTCTCTGAGAGGAAATCACGAATCCAGCCACACAACTGAGACGATACTCCATATGTACGCAATTTGATTAATAGTCGCTTGTGAGGAACGGTATCAAAAGCCTTCTGGAAATCTAGGAATATGGAATCGATCTGAGATCCTTTGTCGACAGCACTCATTACTTCATGGGAATAAAGAGCTGGCTGTGTTGCACAAGAACGAGACTTTCTGAATCCGTGTTGGTTATGTATCAATAAGTCATTTTCTTGAAGGTGATTCATAATGTTGGAGTACAGTATATGCTCCAAAATCCTACTGGAAATTGAGGTCAGTAATATGGGTCTGTAATTCAATGGGTTACTCCTATTTCCTTTCTTGAATATTGGTGTGACCTGTGCCACTTCCCAGTCTTTAGGAACAGACGTTTCGTCGAGTGAGCGGTTGTATATGATCGCTAAAAAAGGCGCTATTGTGTCTGCGTACTCTGAGAGGAAGCTGATTGGTATACCATCCTGACCGAAAGCCGTATTTTTTGACTGCATCGACTTAGAAGCTTAAATTTTTTACACTGTCAAGGAATCATAGACCTTATTAAACACTATACCTCTAAATGTTCTTGAGAAAAAAAGGCTCTTAACAGACGGACAGATGGACAACAAAGTGATCCTATGAGTGTTCCGTTTCTACCTATTGAGGCACGAAACCCTAAAAAGAAAAAAAAACTCTATGAGCTAGTCGCAAGTTATTATAGGAATTTGGCACTACAGGATACCGACCAAACGATGAAGTGATGCATTGGTAAAGAGGCCGGACTCCCATTCAAGAGGAAGGCGTTCCAATCCAGTATGTTTCCGTGGTTTCCCTCAATCGCTTGAATCAAAAAGACACAACCGATTTTCTTCTCCATTCTCAGCCAATCCGAGCTTCTGCTCGGTCTGTAGTGCCTTCATCGTCAACGGGTTTAAGACTCTAATCCTTGTTAAAACAGGTAAAACTTCACACACAAATTTCAGTTGCAACAAAAGCAAAAAAAAAAAAAAAGTGCAGTCTGCACGAAGATCACCAGTAACAGAACGCCGACCGTTGTGGCCGAGCGGTTCTAGACGCTTCAGTCTGGAATCGCGCGACCGCTACGGTCGCAGGTTCGAATCCTGCCTCGGGCATGGATGTGTGTGGCGTCCTTAGGTTAGTTGGGTTTAAGTAGTTCTATGTTCTAGGGGACTGATGACCTCAGATGTTAAGTCCCATAGTGCTCAGAGCCATTTGAACCATTTTGAACCAGTAACGGAACAGTGGCTCACATGAAAGAAAATTAGAAAAGGAAATTTGCAGTTCATCTCTGAAAAACCATTCAGCCACTAGCCCAGTAATAAAGAAATAAGGAAATTAGGAAGATCATGCAGGGACTGGAACCTCGCCACTCCCAAAACATGACGCATCCTCTCCCTCCGAGATACTGAAGGTTGCAGGCTATGATTTTTCCTTACTGCATCCGTGAATGGAAGAGGAAGGGACAGAGAATACTGAAGTGTTGCCAGAAAGTCGTTTAATAAAAAGTAGGATCATTGACAAAGTAATAGGTAATAGTGATGATTTGTACTAGTATATAACTGAAGGAGGGGATACAGAGGACACTGCACGAAAATAACGAACATGAATATGACAGGCAGTGATGTATGCTTCAGTAATGAAAACAGCAACACACTAGAGCACGTGAATGTTTACTCTTAATGCCACGATGCGTATAATAATAATAACAATAATAATTAATAATAATGACAATAACAATATCTTATTGCCTGTTGCATTGTGGGGCAATGAACGAAATAAATGCCTCTGAATACTGTTGAAAAGAGATGAAGGTAAACGCCACTGAAAGAAAATTCGTGCCGCAGCCGTCCTCAAGTGTCAGGCGTTCCAATAAGTCGGCGTACCAGCCATCTAGTAAGACATCGTTAAGCGAAAACCTCACCCCGCTGCATTTCAAAGCTCGCACAGATACAGAAGCAAAGTAAAAGGGAGTAACGGCGCTGCCCGGCGCGGCAGGCGCATGTTTACGAGAACATCTGCCGCGCGCGGTGCGACCTCTGGCCTGGGCGGCAGCGGCGGTTGACGACGACATGCTCGCCTCCCGAAATAGATGTGAGGCACCAGCAGTACGCAAGGCAAAAACTCACAGCTGGTCGCTTCTTGCGGCAGATCGCGTGCCAGCCGCGGAAGCGTCAACACACGCGGCCCCACCAGCAGGGAAGATACAAGAGGCAGTGCAAAACGGACTCACAAAAATGGTTCAAATAGCTCTGAGCACTATGGGACTCAACTGCTGAGGTCATTAGTCCCCTAGAACTTAGAGCTAGTTAAACCTAACTAACCTAAGGACATCACAAACATTCATGCCCGAGGCAGGATTCGAACCTGCGACCGTAGCGGTCTTGCGGTTCCAGACTGCAGCGCCTTTAACCGCACGGCCACTTCGGCCGGCGGACTCACAGAGTATGTAGAAAGATGTTCACCGGACGAAATATCGTTCGCACCCTTGACAGAGTACACTGGACGCTTTAGAACGATGTAGATAGTGCAGAATTACTACCACGCGGCATGTGATCCTCTACCCCTGACGTAAGTTTTGGCATTAAAGTGGTCTGTATGAGCCAGTCTGTTGTATGGAACCGGCCAAGTAACCATGGTCGACGTGAAACATCACAAAAAAGCAAGACGAACTGTGTTGTTTCGACGTTCCCGTGACCACACCGTGATTGAAGTTGCCTGGTTGGCGTATCAACGCGGACTTTCCAACGGATCTACAAGGAGAGAGGTGGATCGTTAACACCCGTAAAGCATGGTGTAAGAACTGATAGGGACCGGAAAATAAGTTATGTTGTGAGAGTCTGCAAGTTCAAGCAGTCTTCTAGCGAACACTCCGAAGACAACTGCATGCAGCTGACACGTGGAGTCAGAAATTTCGCCAACGGCAATTCCCCACAACGGACATAAAGCTGTAAGGCTTCAATGTTCCAAACATCAACCAATCGCAAAGGTGTAACGTAATGAACTTCCACACTATTAATTCTTAATTATTCTGAAGATATCGTTTCATAACTGCACTTCTCAGAAAACTGTCTTCCTGTATAGCCATTAAAAATATTTAGTACATCACTATAAACGGATAGAATGGATCCACACAAAAACACATCTGCAACGTATTTTCGATCGATCTGCCAGTGATCGAAAGCGGAGCAACAACAGGCGTACACGATCGAGTTGTAAGAGTAACCAACTTTGTTGGCTCGGTGTACTCATAGTCCAATCTCACGTAATCGACCTGTTAAACCTCTCTGACCTTACCTGACCTGCGTTCTACCTTGTGTGGGATGATTAATCTCTGCAATAACTCAACAGGTTCGTACACCACCAAATAAATAACACGCTTCTGTGATAAAAACACACTATACTGCTAAGGCCATTTGTCATCCAATTAGTTTGGTGTACATTAGTTACAAGAAACACGCACAGACACTATCGTCGCTCACCAGATTGCAAGGGCTTAGACAGTAGTTGCTGATTCTGATTGGCAAGAGCCACTTTTAGATTTGACTCATTAACGAATCCCATTTAATATCACCATAATACTGCTCTGCCTCACACGAATTAAAGAAACAGCATGCCAGGGTAATTCTGAATCTGCTTGTCAAGGAGATGCACGATATTCTCCAAGACGATATCCGAAATGACCTAACAGATGCGACCAGAACATGATCAGCGACGATTTCATATAGCAGTGAAAACGTTCACAACTAGATAACAAGCATAGGCCTACTTACCAATCAGAAAGGACACAGAGGACATAATGACACGACATAAGCTTTGTTAAGTTATGCTAGCAACATTTAAGTTTGTTGCAGTCAAAGTTATACTTAAAAACAACAAAAAAATCTTTACCTACACATTTCTTCATAGTTTGACTTTTTCGGTATACTATAAATGATTGGGCCAACGGCCTTGCCGCAGTGGTAACACCGGTTCCCGTCAGATCACCGATGTTAAGCGCTGTTGGGCTGGGCTAGCACTTGGATGGATGACCGTCCGGTCTGCCGAGCGCTGGTGGCCAGAGGGGTGCACTCAGCCCTTTTCAGGCAAATTGAGAAGCTACTTGAGTAAGAAGTAGCGGCTCTGGTCTCGGAAACTGACATAAGGCCGGGAGACCGGTGTGCTGACCACATGTCCCTCCATATCCGCATCCAATGACGCCTCTGGGATGAGTATGACAGGGCGGCCGGTCGTTACCGTTGGGCCTTCATGGCCTGTTCGGGAAGAGTTTAGTTTTTTGTTTACTATAAATGATTACTAAACTTATTGGGACGCTACGGTGGAACTGCCATCAGATACGGCTCAGGCCTTAGTCAGCAATCGACGCATTCTCCTTCGAATAATGGTCCTTGACCCGTCTTCGTAATATTCCTACGGACTATGACTGCTAAGGCCATTTGTCATCCAATTAGTTTGGTGTACATTAGTTACAAGAAACACGCACAGACACTATCGTCGCTCACCAGATTGCAAGGGCTTAGACAGTAGTTGCTGATTCTGATTGGCAAGAGCCACTTTTAGAGAGAGCGCTCCTATCACACTTCCCTGGGCACTCCTGACGGTAACACCTTGTTTCTGATGAACAGTCGAAGACAATGCTCTGGACGATGCTACCGTATTTTAAGGACTACGAATCGCACTTTTTTCTTCGAAAAATTGTCTCCAAAATTCAAATGCGTATTATGCTCGAAATTAATATATACTCATACTCATAAATTAAGGATAATGTTGATACATGGTGAAACAACGCTCTGGTGGGCGGTTTGCGGGTTTAAATCACCTCGGGGTATGACCATGCGCTGCATTTGACCTGCGGTCGTCGCACGGTGGCGCTGGCAGCAGTCCACATACGCAGAGGTGTGTGGGTGCATGTCAGAGCACGATGCAACGAGTAAGTGTGCAGACGTTTTCAGACGTGCTAATGGTGAGTTGTGTTGAAAATGGCTCAAAGAACACTTATCGGTGACGTTATGAGGGGTAGAATGCTAGGGCGACTGGAGGCTGGTCAAAAACAGCAGGTCGTAGCACGGGCTCTCCGTGTGCCACAAGGTGTGATCTCAAGATTATGGTAACGATTCCAACAGACAGGAAACGTGTCCAGGCGCTACAGTACGAGACGTCCACAGTGTACAACACCACAAGAAGACCGATATCTCACCATTAGTGCCCGCAGACGGCCACGGAGTACTGCAGGTAGCCTTGCTCAGGACCTTAACTGCAGCCACTGGAATAGTTGTCTCCAGACACACAGTCTACAGACGACTGAACAGACATGGTTTATTCACCCAGAGACCTGCAAGGTGCATTCCACTGTTCCCTGGTCACAGGAAAGCCCGTGAAGCCTGGTGTCAACAACACAGTACATGGTCATTTGAACAGTGGTTCCAGGCTATGTTCACAGACGAGTTCAGGTATAGTCTGAACTGTGATTCTCGCCGGGTTTTCATCTGGCGTGAACCAGGAACCAGATACCAACCCCTTAATGTCCTTGAAAGGGACCTGTATAGAAGTCGTGGTTTCATGGTGTGGGGTGGCATTATGATTGGTGCACGTACACTCCTGCATGTCTTTGACAGAGGAACTGTAACAGGTCAGGTGTATCGGGACGTCATTTTGCACCAGTGTGTCCGCCTTTTCAGGGGCGCAGTGGGTCCCAACTTCCTCCTGATGGATGATAACGCATGGTCCCACAAAGCTGCCGTCGTGGAGGAGTACCTTGAAGCAGAAGATATCAGGCGAATGGAGCAGCCTGCCTGTTCTCCAGACTTAAACCCCATCGAGCACGTATGGGATGCTCTCGGTCGACGTATCGCTGCACGTTTTCAAACCCCTGCGACACTTCAGGAGCTCCGACAGGCACTGGTGCAAGAATGGGAGGCTATACTCCAGCAGCTGTTCGATCACCTAATCCAGAGTATGCCAATGCGTTATGCGGCCTTTGTACGTGTGCATGGTGATCATATCCCGTGTTGATGTCGGGGTACATGTACACGAAACAGTGGCATTTTGTAGCACATATGTTTCGGGACGGTTTTCTCAACTTATCACTAATACCGTGGACTTACATATCTGTATCGTGTGTGTTCCCTATGTGCCTACGCTATTAGCACCAGTTTTATGTAGTGCCACGTTGTGTGGCACCACATTCTGCAATTATCCTTATTTTATGAGCCTGAATATATAAGTGGCAAGTGTTTGATTTAAAATTCCCGCCTGTCTTAAAAATGGCCATAATTCGTGGCCGCTGGAAAAGTATCTCTATCTGCAACATTGAATTTAACTGGCAGCAACAGAGTACCAATCGACGAACATGAGTTCCGGGATTCACAAGCTTGCTAATACTGTCTCCCTCCCACCCCGCCATCACAAACCCAGAACACTGTCTAGCCTATGATGTGTCATTGCAGTATACGGTGCCAGCGAACTTGAATTGAAAGTGATTCGTGTTATCTGTAACAGTACAATACTTTCGATAGTAGCTAGTTTCGTAATGGAAAAAGGTATATATGATGCGGACTATAAATCGAAAGTAACAGCATATGCAGAAAAACATGGAAACAGAGCAGCTGAGCTACATTATTTCGGCCCTCCACAAAAAAAAAAAAAAAAGAAAGCGTTTGGCAGGGTAGTACAGAAGAACTGAAAAAATCAGGAAGACTAAATGCGCAAACAGAGCACTGAATGCAAAAGGACCAAAACTAGAAGATGACGTATTGAAATGGATTCAAGGAGACCTGCAAAATGACATTGGAATTAATACAAAAATGATTCACATACATGCTCGTAAGCTAGCGCTACAGTGGAACCTGACAGACTTTAAGTGTAGAGTTGGTTGGTGCTACAGGTTTATGAAGCGTCATAGACTTAGCATGCGAACCAAAACCAAAATATTTCAGAAAAGTCACTAAACTTAATCCAGTGATTATTTTCAAGCCCAAAACAATGCCAAAATCTTCTGAAATAACGACAAGCGTTGTTGTTCACGTACATGACAAGGGTTGGGTGGACAAGGCTGGTATGAAATTATGGACTAATAGAGTGTGGGAGAGACGGAAAGGTGCTTTACCGAAGAATAATTCTCTTCTTGTGCTAAATCAGTTTCGTAGTCATTTGAAAAATTCCTTGATAGAGAAATTGAGACAGGTAAACAACGGAGCTTGCTGTTATTCCGGGAGGACTTACTTCACAACTGCAAACTCCTGATGTCTCGATAAATAACCATTTAAAGTTCATTTGAGAAAGGAATGTAACAAACGGGTGATGGATAAAATCTAACATGAATTCACGTCGAAGGGAGTTCTAAAACGACCTAAAATCAAACACGTGTGTCAGTGAATAACACTGTCTTGGTCTAGTGTAACAGAAGACATTATTGTTAAAATTTTCGAGAAGTGAAGCATAAGTAACGCTCTCGATGGCTGTGAAGACTATTTTATATTTGAAGAGGACAACGATGACGATGAAGACGAAGAAGAAGAAGAAGGAGAAGAAGTAGAAAGTTCAGAGGATGATTTTCAGGGGTTTAAAGGTCAGTTCGGTTTTATAAACTAAGAATTTTTTTCAGTTTGGCTTAGCAATCTAATAATAAAAATGGTAAAAATGTTATTTAAAAAAAATTCTTAAAAACTAAGTGCGTCTTATAGTCCGTAGCGTCTTATAGTCCGTAAAATATGGTACTTGAAAAAGTCTTCGTGCCACTCACATACACTCTGTATGAGCGGGTCTCCAGACACAGTTGGCGGTGGGACACCCTGTCGAACTCTTGCCGGTGAGTCGCAGTCTCGTTCCTTTACAAATGATGTAAGGAGTCCAGTGCGCCAATTGCCGAATGAGATGATCAACCCGCAGAGTGTGGAGTGCTTAGTTCAGTCTGGAGGCGGTTCTGGGATGTTTTAGGGGTGTTTTCTCTACCACGAATTTGGCTCACTCATTCAAATTACCGACAATATGATCTATAATGTCTGTTTCAACACTTTCAGTGCCCGAGTGCTAGACCAACAGCCCCGCATTAGGGAAGCTCTAAGCGGATCTAATCAGCAACCGGAGACTTTAAGTAGCTGTGCCCCACATAAAGAAACCTGTGGAGTGTCTTCCGTGCCGAATTGGGGGATTGTCAAGACCGTGGAGCGGTGTTACACTGTTTTAGCCTGACATCTCCTGAGGTCGGCTAACGTTTTGTCTGCTGCGCTTCCTATACTGTATGTTCAGCCTAGAGGAAAGCACCCCGACTGTTGGTAGCGTCGCAATAATGATTCCTGACACAAAGCGACCTACACTGGATACCTAACCGCTTTTATGACCATGCTGAGGATTTATTGACAAACACAATCACGCACGATACTTTGGCGAGAGAGCTATAGAGAGACACCCATGCAACTTCGTGTGTCCATCAGGAAAGCGAATTAGTGCTGGTACCACAGATACTACACATCCTGAAATTACAACAGAAATTTCATCAATGAAATGTGCAGTTTTCAACGGGCAATTTTTCTTTATTTTTCTTTAGCCCAGGGTTAACTGTATAGTTTTTCCCAAATCTCCGTTTTAGAAACAAATTTCTCAAAACGCCTGTCTTTAGGAGAAACATCTCACGCTCGAATGCTAAACTTTCTGATTCCTATCAACAATAAGCGACGATGAATGCATCCACAGTGGAGCGATACACACAGAAGCGGAAAATGCAAGTCTGTAGATCTAAGATAAAATGAAAGAAGAAGAGACAAATAATATTGCGTAATATGGTAGGTAGAATGTATGTGAATAATCTTTTCTGTACACGTCCAACACGTCATAAGATAATAAACATTTACAGTCCTGGACAACAGAAAACAAATATAACACACAAACCCATTCATTTAAGGAAATATTCAGACTCTGTTACTTGTGTCCTTCCAAACTCCTCACGAGGGGTAAACGTTCTCGAAAAATACCTTCAAATCTACACGACATACCATAAAGATCTGTTTAACTGGTGTAGTTCCGGAGGTTGTAGAGATCAAGCCATCTACTTCTCAAATGGTTCAAATGGCTCTGAGCACTATGGGACTTAACTTCTGAGATCATCAGTCCCCTAGAACTTAGAACTACTTATACCTAACTAACCTAAGGACATCACACACATCCATGCCCGAGGCAGGATTCGAACCTGCGACCGTAGCGGTCGCGCGGTTCCAGACTGAAGCACCTAGAACCTCTCGGCCACTCCGGCCGTCTCTACTTCTCAAACCTTTGTTAAATTAATAATTACCGAAAGACGTATTTAAGTGATTTCTTACTTGTTCTGATAAAATTATCTCAGAAGCGTTGTTGAACGCTCCAATTATTTTTTTTTTTTTTTATCTTATGGGACTTAACTGCTAAGGTCATCAGTCCCTAAGCTTACACATTACTTAACCTAAATTATCCTAAGGACAGACACACACACACACACACACCCACACCCATGCCCGAGGGAGGACTCGAACCTCCGCCGGGACCAGCCGCACAGTCCACGACAGCAGCACCCAAGACCGCTCGGCTAATCCCGCGCGGCGCTCCAATGATTAACTCTGTTGCAACTGACATAAATTTTGGTAGGTTACATTGTTTGCTAACGCGATAACAAACGTATCTGTAATAACAATGGAATACTGAAACTGACACCATGTGTCACTGAACGCTATTTACAGTTACGTGGCTAAAATAACCAAATCAACAAATGTTTCAAATGCTTTTCGCAGATCTTCCTTTGCCACTTGTGACAGTCCCTCAATATTTCACACATTAACTGGTTTTCGGGCTTCTTTCTTACAAAAGATTATCCTTTGGTGAAAAAGTTTCTCTTTCTTAAAAGCCTGTACAGGCCATAAAATATTGTGGCATTTTGAATCTTCCTATATAGGCATTTGTCTCCGGACAGGTGACTTGCGTCTTCAACTTTAACCTCTCCTAGACCGTATGGGAGTTGCGACGTTCCGAAGGTCGTCATTAAGAATGCAAAGTGATTTTTCTGAAAAGTGAAGTTTGCTTGTTTTGTCACGTTGTCTTCCTGCTCACTGGCAGCCGTGGAAATAATGCAGAAGGGCAAGTACGCCATGCTCGCTCGACACCAATCCATATTTGTTTTTTAGGTGATCGTTTACGCATATTGTCTGCCGAGAAGTGTTACGATACAAAACTACAACCGCTTCAGCAATTAGTAAAAGTAACTAACGCATGATGTTACAATGGCGCTCGACCCAGAAGTTACTGGTTGTACCCAAGTGGCTTATAAACTTTCGCTTCCAGTATCTGGACGGAAAAGGAAAGAAATGTGCTAACATAAACTTTCTGAGCACCGAACTGTACTTCGGTCCTCCCGATTAAATTCGAAATTGCTCACCACTGTCTTAAGGAACAGTGGCTTCTGTTGACAGTGACCCTCTCGTTGGATGAGGGCATAAAACTCTGGGTGTTATTTGAAAGGTGCGAGCAATATGCCGGCAACTGTTTTGTCCTGTTAGTTATTTACAACTGTCATGAGCAACACTCACACTCTGCAGAGAAACGGTCAATGTGCTGAGGTTCCACTTTATTGGAGAAATGATTGAATCATTAACTACTGAATCAGTGAACGATAGTCGAAGAAAGTGAGATAACTCTCAAGAGTAACAATGCGCTAGGTAATGAAACTGAATAACCATACAGGTACAATCGGGAAACGAAAGTTTAGGAGTTGGTTGGTACATACGACTTAGTTTGCTTATAAAGGAGTCTGTGATCTGTTCTGCGGTAAAAATTGGAGAGCATGACACCTGTCAGTTTGCTCCAAGAAGAGCCGCCAACAATAACAGCATAGATGGTGTCAAATTTGTTCTCGAGAACAGACAGGAAAATCTGAACAGATGGGTGATCGAAGAAACAAGCTGTTGGGATTATTTTTCGAAATGTTTTGTAAACTTCCAAGGCTCCTATTTATGGTTTTTTAAGATATCATCCGTGAATGGAACGAGACGACATTTCAATTAAAATTATAATGAAAAGTCCACATCCATTTACTTTACGTTTATTTAAAAATATAGCTGAAGACAAATTTGGATTACACCATGCCGGTAAAAACACATAATTTTTTTTTTTTTTTTTTTTTTTTTTACTAAGACTGGTTGTTATATCCTTTTTAATGCTGGTAATGATAGCAGTTTCCAAACTGGTGGTCAAGAGATTCGAACAGACTGTGAGATACCAGACAATGTACATCGTCGCTATCAGTGTAACATGGAAGTTAAGACTAAAGAGAGCTCGAGGGTACTTCGAGCTTTGCGATTAGTTTGATGTTCTCTTTTTTTGCAGGCTGCAATCCACAAATAAAGGCAAACAAGGAATTAGAAATTAAACTAGCCTTTTAGCCATGACTTCGCCCACATATATTGCACCTGCCTCCTTCTTCGCTCTCTCTCTCTGTGTAGCTCCTTCTTCTCTCTTTACACATCCTTCTCTCCTCTCCTCTCTCGATTTTCTCTTCCCCCTGTCCATATCCTCCCTCCCACCTGTCTGTGTCTATCCCCTACTCCCATCCTCTCTATCTCCTCCTCCCCCACTAGCTGTCCTTCTCCTCCTCCACCGTTTTCCATCCCCTCTTCGCCCCTCTTTCAATCCATGTACTCCTTTCTCCTCTCTGTCCCTCTTGTCCCCTCTCTCTGTCCACCTCTTCCTCATCATTCTCTTTGTCCATTTCCTCCTCCTCCCTCCTTTTGTCCACATCCTCCCATCTCTGTCCGGTTACTCCTCCAGTACTCTCTTTTCACAGCCTCCTCGCCCTCCATCTAACCATCTCCCCCTTCCCCTCCCTTCTGTTCACCTAATCCCTCCCCTCTATTCACCTCCTCCCTCCCCCTCTTTATGTTCTTCTCATCTTCCCCAATCTGTCCATCTCCTCCTCTCCCTCTCTTTCTGTCCATCTCCTCCTCCTCCTCCTGTCTCTCTGCCCTTCTCGTACTCCCACGTCTATCTGCCCATCGCCTCCTCCCCCATTTTCTTTGTCCATCTCATATTCCCTCCTCTGACTACCCATCTCCTTCTCCCACCCCCCTCTTTCTTCTCATCGTGCCCATATGTACGTATACCCCCTACAGTGCACTGCTATACTGCTCCATCAAAGCGATCATGCACCGTTCTTTCCAAAGTAGACCACTAACGCCGAGATCTGAAACAGTGGAGGCCAGGGAAGATGCGACAGTTTATCGTCGTGCTCACAAAACCAGTCCTGGATGGTGCGAAGCGTGTGGACAGGAGCCCTGTCGTCCTGGAACTTAGTAACGTCCTTGGGGACAACACTGTATCATGGGATGGACCTGATGAGCCAAAATGGTCACATATCCTTCGTAGTGCCGGCCGGAGTGGCCGAGCGGTTGTAGGCGCTACAGTCTGGAACCACGCGACCGCTACGGTCGCAGGTTCGAATCCTGCCTCGGGCATGGATGTGTGTAATGTCCTTAGATTAGTTAGTTTTAAGTAGTTCTAAGTTCTAGGGGACTGATGACCTCAGCAGTTAAGTCCCATAGTGCTCAGAGCCATTTGAACCATATCCTTCGTAGATATGCGACCTTGAGTAGTACCCATGGGGACCAAATATTATGTTATGACTGCCCAAATCATCACCGAATCCCCACCATGTGTCATTCTTGGGACGTAAACTCCACCAGAAGCTGGAAACAGTGTGAAACAGCACTCAGCCGACGGAATGAGTTTCTACCATTGCTCTAGATATTATGGCTTTGGCATCAAGTTTTCCTCTTACAGGCAAGTGCGTCACTGATGAGTGGTTTTTGAATTCCATCTCGCCCTGCTAGTCCTGCTTATGGAGCTTCATTCGTACTGTTTTGAAGCTGTTAGGGCTCGCTAGTGCGATATTCAGTACTGCAGTCACTTTTGCAATTTTATCCTCTTAAATTTCGTCACAATCGTGTTCGATGATAGTCTGGCACCATAACACATAAGTGGCATTGTTACTTAGCGGATACTGTTTCCCCACTTTCCCTGCATGCAGTGTACATTTTCAGTGTGTAAATATTCGATGCTTCTTGAAACACCAAACACTTCGTATGCCATGGTCACGGAAGCGTCACAACACGGGGACCAACGTTCTGCCCATATTCGAACTCACTTAGCTCCGACACAATGCACTAATACGACATGCACACAATTTATTAAACGTGTAAGCATCACTACAATATTCGGATTTAGGTTCTAACATGTTCGATATGCCTGCCGCCACTGGCGATGATGTGGCGCAGACGAGTAGCGAAATTCTGCAAGACTCGATGAAGAATCGAAATATCGATGCTGTCGATGACCTCCTGAAAGGCTGTTTCCAGCTCAACAATAGTTTTGGGGTTATTTCTGTACGCCTTGTCTTTAAAATAATCCCACAAAAAGAAGTCGCATGTTGTTCAGATCCGGAAAATATGGTGGCCAATCGAGGCCCATGCCAGTGGCCTACGGGTACCCGAGAGCCAGAATGTCGTCTCCAAAGTTCTCCTCCAGGACATCAGACACTCCCCTGCTTCGATGAGGTCTTGCATGAACCACATCCTGTTGAAAGCAGGGACACTTCGGATAATGGGGATGAAATCATCTTCCAAAACCTTCACGAACCGTCACCATACCATCACCATATCATCAAGGAATATCACACCATTTATTCAATGACTGGACACTGTACACCGCTCAGTTACCCGTTGAGGGCGAAGAGACTTGCCGATTGCCAAATGCGGATTGTCCCGCAAATGCGCCAATTTTGCTTATTGACGCACCCATTCAAATGAAAGTGGGCTTCGTCGCTAAACCAGACCATACTCACATCAAAGCCCTGTTCGTCGGTTCTTTGGACAATAGTTGTTGATGAAAACCAACCGCAGTTCCATGGCCCTGGGGCTTAATGACTGATGGGTTTGAATTTTGCCGGCCGGAGTGGCCGAGCGGTTCTAGGCGCTTTAGTCCGGAACCGCGCTGCTGCTACGGTCACAGGTTCGAATCCTGCCTCGGGCATAGATGTCTGTGATGTCCTTAGGTTAGTTAGGTTTAAGTAGTTCAAAGTCTAGGAGACTGATGACCTCAGATGTTAAATCCCATAGTGCTTAGAGCCATTTGAACCACTTTTTGGTTTGAATTTTGTGTAGGAAGGAATGCAGGTCTTCAACAACAATTCGTCGCAGTATTTCCCGGTTGATTCTTACCTGTTGTGCAGCTCATCTGATCGATTTCTCGGGGCTAGTTTGAAACGCAGCGCGTGTCTTCTCGAAGTTTTTAGGCGTTTCCACCCTTTTTGAATAACCGACATGGCCAACACCGTCATCACGAACACATTTATTTTCGTTACTTGCCCATCCTCTGAAGCAATGCTGCTACGGATCATATAATATGCAGTAATTCCATAAATAGACTAATGGCCACATCTCACTATTAAGCTTTGTTGATAAACTTCTGTAAAAAACAGTTTATAATGTATTTGACACTGTAATGGGGCACTTTTATGGAATACTTCACGTAAGTTGGAGCATGGTCGTATCTTTTGTAAATGTACAGTCATAGATGTTCTGTAGTGCAATACAGGCTTAGGACAATGAGGCATTGGTTCAGATGCAATCGGGGAGAGTGTGTTTCGTATAACTGCCTGTACCTCCTAATTTAGCTGTCTCACGATTTCTTTAATTCATTCTTCTTGAATGCTATACTAGTACATTCATCTAGTCCACGATCGATTTCCAGTCCCATCCTTGTGAAGTTCCGTTACTGCCCCTTCTAAAATTGCCTCTGTGTCGACGATAAATTAATCGCTTATCTCCCGTCCTTCCTTTTTGTAAAATGTAGAGTACTCGCCACTTCCTAGTCAGGGTAGAATGGATGTTTTAAAACATGTTATTGGCCGATCTTAAACGTTTCATAATGAATAATAAAATAAATAAAGTAAATTATCGTCCTTAAAAATACGGTTTAATCGAACCTTCGTTCCTCATATGGTTTTTTTTTTAATTTACTTCAATTTTTGCAGAAAGATATATCTAGCAGTTTCGAAGATCCGAAATAACATTTTCTTAACAAATGCTGAAATTCTGATCACATACTCAATAAACAATGTTAATGAGCGTATGGCTATGTGTTATAAGGCATTATAAGCAGTCATTAATGAAGCATGTTCTTTCACGGCAGGTATGTGTGAATGTGCCAACACACTTGTACAATGTTCGGCTTACTGTACTGGAAAAAATTGTACTTGGGACCTAACAAAATATTAACTTTCACAGATGAGCGAAAATCTATTTAGGTTTCCACTTTCTTTTTCGTAGTGTTGTGACCTACGTTTCAGTGGCGTTCTATGTGCATGCAGTGTTTGTGTACTCGTGTCCGGATGGTATCAGATGTTTACCGCACCAGCGAAAACTAACCTTTCAGATAACCTCTACATCAGTAAATAGGAAAAGTTTTGACTCACTTTTGGAAACTGCGGTAAGAACACATTTTTAGAGAAAATATGTATACTTAAATTGTAGACGAAGTTTATCTGTTATAACTACCATTGTTAACTTCGAGAAATGAAATGACTGAGGCTAATTTACCCTTAAAATGATATTAATTCAGTTCGCATCACAAATTTTTGATTACATCCTCTTCAAAACCAGTGCAATAAATAAACAAAATGATTACATGTCTACTAAAGATTATGGTGTACTCTATGCTAAAGTAATAAATATTGGTGTGACTTCGCAACCTCGAACGATATCTTTGCAAATAACTGTGTGACAACCACATCGCAAACACATTTATAGTACTTCACTAATTAAAAAAGTCAAGTTGAATCTTTTAACTGAGCAGGAAATTCTTGGGTTCAGTATGCGCATGGTGTTCAGAATTTCATGGAGTGAGCAAAGACCTTACCCAAAGAGTATGTCTCCTTACAGTCGGCGTCCACTGCTGCAGCCATGAATGCCATCTGGGAGCTGAGCTCTGAACTACAAGCGTCATAGACTCGTAAACCTGCAAATGAGGAAGAAGTGTTAATTTTTTTGCGTCACTAATTAATACTGGTGTACTGTGTACGTACATACATGCATACAATGTAAGGCATACCGAGAAACTATTTAAAACAAAGATTCATGACTAATCAAACGTAGCAGTTAACACCCAGGTAATCAAGACCTCGGATTCTTTATTTTAACCATCTGAGGGTTTGAATTCCTCTTATTGGGAAAGAAAACGTCTCGGCTACTATGTAATTTGCATTCACTACTCGAAATAAGCTCCTTCAACGATAGCGTCCTTATCGGCATGCTCTGGGTCGTCTCCCTCATCATCGCCTGCTGCTGTTATCGTTGCCGAAATTTCGTGTTCCTCGACTGTCGGGGTCTGTGTCTTTGTGCAGTCGCCGTCATCGTATGTAATCACCGTCATTGCCTAACATTTTCGCAGTTTTCGTATCACCGTCATCATCTCGTTAGTCTTTGTGCCGCCATCGTCTGTCGACACTCGTGGCGCTGTCCCTCACCGCCTATCATCTTCAGCGAGGCAGTTATGAAACTCGAAGTATTTCGTCGACAACATGGGCTTATGTCTCTTTACATTTGTTGTCTCTCTTATTTTCCGGCCACCTAGTGTAGCAAAGAATTTTTCAGCTCCCTACACCTAACCTCAGAGGTTATTACGACCTTTCTCACTACTCTATCCATAGAGTGTCTCAAAGTTCTCCTCCCCCTTATGTTTCCGCTATCAGTTACTGCGCCAACCATATTTTTTTCAGCCACCGTTCCATCTCTTACGTCGCACAAAATCAATCGAGACCAATGGGTCTACAACAGTGTTATTAGATGTCTCAATTTTCGTCCCGATAGCTGGGGGTGTGATGACCCACTGGTGTAAGGTTCGTTGAGCCATAACAGCATCTTTTCTGCTACTGCAGTCGACGCCGTGACATACTCCACGCCAGCCGTCTGTCCCATGTGGGCCAATCAGCTATGACTACGTCTAGCCGATCATCTGCTAGCCACTGGTCCACGAGCCGCTTCCAGACCTGGCTAGGTCGACTCTCGACCCGGTGCTGTCAAGAGGGGACTACCCGTACGACGTCATACGGTCACGGGGCGCCACCAAGAGGTCCTGGGTTCGGTGCGTGCCCGTCAGCGTGTCTCACGCCTGAGCGATCGCCCGCTGCAATGGCCGGGTGTTCTGCAGTCTGCCAGGCGCCTGACGTCAGTCTTGCATCACCCTCTACTACTTCGCTCAGGCAGCTTTCAGCAGCCTTTGCGTCTTCACCCTGGCACGAGCCGAGCACGCCGTCGTGTGCTTTGCCACGGCACGGCAGCCACTGCTGCCTGGGGGTCATCGCACGCTATCGGTTTGCTGCCGTTAGACTCTGTACGGGAGTCTCACTGAATGAAGAATGATGTTGCTAATGGAGCATTTCTGATTCCACGACTGCCGAGGTAATACCCATTCCAAATCCTGCGCACGCCGTCCTGGGACGACCATTCTGGCATGTAATGGCATCCGCAAACTGCGACACGATTATTGGTCAGAGAAACGACCTGTGACTTGCATATACATTTATTTACAACTGTAGATTGATGCCACATCAATATACAATACTGCTGGAACACGGGTAGTTTGATCATATCACCACGCCTTCTGCGAACTGCCTCCTGTTACCCCTTCGTCCTAATTATCAGAAAATTTACTCCTGGTTACTCTTTCTTTTATTTATTTATTAGCAGCGAATTATTTCCTTTCTTTCAGTACTCTCCACATGGTTTTTACTTCATCTCTACAAACAAGGGTAGTTTTATTTCTGTCATTCCTATGATTAGATTTTGCTCCAAGTCGTTCATCAATCATGCTAGGAATGTTACGGCGGATTTGATCCTGGTCATCATAGGAATCAGACTCATCTGATATTCCATCTACGAAGTCAAGCAGCGATTAAGCTTGAAACAGGACACCAAATCCATAGGCTATCCTGATTACGTTAAACAGGGTAAAAGTGTTCCTGTCTCGTACTACTACAAGTAATGTACTTCGCTCCTGGTGCCACTTAACACTTCCCACTGCCACATTTGTCGGAGGGCTTACGAGAGGGGATGGAGCATCTACGTCGACAGCTTCTATATCTGAATGTTTCGTTGTCCCTTCATGGACATAAAAGATTGTAAGAGAGGAAGTACTGGGTTATTCGTAAGCACCCTAGTGTTTCAAAAGACGGCTGTGAGAAAACTGTGACATGAAGAAATGAGACACATACACTCTGTTAAGTAAGACCGTGATTGACACTACACACAGATGGTGAAAGATATCACCTTAGTTCTTCCACAGCCCAATAGAAGGAACCGTCGTCCTTCGTGAATGTCCGTAAAGTATTAATTTACTTTGAATTCTCAGCCAAGAGACATCTACATTTACGTGATTACACTGATATTCACAATAAAGTGCCTGGCAGAGGGTTCAGTGAACCACCTTCAAGCTCTCTACCGTTCCACTCTCCAATGGCACGCGGGAAAAACGAGCACTTAAATTTTTCTGTCCGAGCCCTGATTTCTCTTATTTTATCGTGATGATCACTTCTCCCTATGTAGGTGGGTGCCAACAGAATGTTTTCGCAATTGGAGGCGAAAACTGGTGACTGAAAGTTCATGAGAAGATCCCGTCGCAACGAAAAACGCCTTTATTTTAATGACTGCCAGTCCAATTCACGTATCATGTCTGTGACACTATCTCCCCTATTTCGCGATAGTACAAAACGAGCTGCCCTTCTTTGTACTTTTTCGATGTCATCCGACAGTCCCACCTGATGCGGATTCCACACCGCACAGCAATATTCCAGAATAGGGCGGACCAGCGTGGTGTAAGCAGTCTCTTTAGTAGACCTTTTGCACCTTTAAAGTGTTCTGTCAATGAATCGCAGTCTTTGGTTTGCTCTACCCACAATATTATCAATGTGATCGTTCCAATTTAGGTCATTTGTAATTGTAATCCCTAACTATGTAATTGAATTTACAGCCTTCAGACTTGTGTGACTTATCGCGTAATCGAAATTTAGCTGATTTCTTTTAGTACTCATGTGAATAACTTCACACTTTTCCTTATTCTGGGTCAATTGCCACTTTTCGCACCATACACATATCTTATCTAAATGATTTTGCAACTCATTTTGATCATCTGATGACTTTAAAAGACTGCAAATGACAGCACCATCTGCAAACAATCTAAGACGGCTACTCAGATTGTCTTCGATGTCGTTAATATAGATCAGGAACAATAGAGGGCCTATAACAGTTCCTTGGGAAACGCCGGATATTACTTCTGTGTTAATCGATGATTTCCGTCTGTTACTACGAACTGTGACCTTTCTGACAGGAAATCACGAATCCAGTCGCGCAACTGAGGCGATATTTCATAGGCACAAAGTTGGGTTAGAAGACGCTTGGGAGGAACGGTGTCGAAAGCCCTCTGAAAATCTAAAAATATGGAGTCAATTTGACATCCCCTGTCGATAGCACTTATTACTTCCTGGGTATAAAAGCTAGTTGTGTCTCACAAGAACGATATTTTCTGAAACCGTGCTGACTATGTGTCAACAAATCGTTTTCTTCGAGGTACTTCAGAATGTTCGAATACAGTATATGTTCCAAAAACACTACTGCAAACAAGAAGAGACGTTAGTGCAGCTCAACGTCGCGTTTTGACGCTGTGTTTCTCTGCTGCCACCCCAAAGGCTCGAAAATGAGTCATGTTGCGGTGTCTAAATATATGAGGAAATCAATATTTTGTTCAAAAGTTGATGATACGCTATAAATTGGTTAAAACGTGGATGATTTTGAAGAACGTGGCTCAGTCACTTTCCAAAAGTTGATAAAATTATTATTAAACTTTGTTCGGGAAACACATTCTTAACATTGCGTCACGTGTGAACAAAATTAGCATTTAAACCGCTGCCAACGCATATTCGACGCATTTGGAGTTTTCTTCCACGTGAATACTTGGAAAATTTTGTTTCAAGCATGCCTTGGAGATGCCAACCAATTATTGGGTGACTGGACGTATTATTAGCTGAAATTGTATTTTTCTGTTGTTTATATGTTATGTATGTACATGTTTTAGTTTCTTGTCAAATACATTTATTTACTGAGTAATACGACAACGATCTTACTTAACGGACTCTATCAGTGGATAGAAAATCTCTCCAAGTTTGTTACTTGCATTGCAGATGCTCAATACAGACACTGTTCGACGCGCCAAATGTCAGTATTTGCGTACAGTTCATTGAAGTCAAAATGGCTCTGAGCACTATGGGACTTAACTTCTAAGGTCATCAGTCCCTAGAACTTAGAACTAATTAAACCTAACTAACCTAAGGACATCACACACATCCATGCCCGAGGCAGGATTCGAACCTGCGACCGTTGCGATCGCGCGGTTCCAGACTGTAGCGCCTAGAACCGCTCGGCCACCGCGGCCGGCTTCATTGAAGTCATTGGCAAGAATTTTCCAGGAAGGCACAACAGCAGCCTGCTTTAGAAACCTGTTCATTGGATTGCCAGCCTGCAGGTCCGATCTAATTCGATATGGAAATACGGAGCGGATGATTTGGCTACATATTCTGGCTTGCATGCCCCCTAGTGCTACGTATTGCGTCAAAAACGAATGTAAATTGCGAGAGGTGCTCAGTCCACTGATATGAATCGTTTTCCTGTACGTCTCGGAGGCTCGCGCAGTCGTCTTCTGAAACTCGACGGACGGTCATAAATAGACCAAGGCACAATGTTAGACGGAGTGCTTCCAGACTGCTAGCCAGTGGTCCTAGTGGCTCAGCTAGAGACGTCAGAAGTATCTAACTTCTGGCTTAGCATGCTTTAGTGGGTGGATGCTTTTTTTGGAGTTAAGCTGTCTGTCGATCTCTGTCCGTGATCACACTTAAGATCCCAGGGACATTCTGATACAGATGTGTTCATTTGTCGTTGTTGTGCAACCCTCTGATCACATGGGTGTATGGTCAGCGTCAACAGTAACGTCTTTTCTTTAACTGCAGTGTATCAAAAAGTGTACAGATGTTGTAAGTAATTAAAGTATTAAAATTCATGCACTTTATAAGTGGAAATATGGATGATTCGCTTTAGGTTTTTTAAAAGATATAAAGCCAGGTTGTTTATAATTACATAATAAATACAAATTTTCCATTGCTTCTCAATTAGTTTTTAATGATAACAGTAGGAGATTTTTGGGGCTACCAGCGAATAGAGATGGTTGAGGAGTAGGATTTCATTGGTTCTGAAAATGAATTTTGAGATTATTTTATATAACGAATTGTTTGGAAAAGGAAAGGCAAGGAACAGCGAGCTGAGCAGGAGCGTGTAGGACTGCAACCTCGATGTAGAGAGGGAAAAGAGATTTACATGTGGAAGGAAGCTTAGAGCTCTGTATGGACTGCATTATAAGGTAATAGGAGGTGCTTGAAGTTTCTTCACCATTCTAGCAATATGAAGGACAATAATACCTACTCGGCATTTAAAAATAAAATATGGACTGAACATAACAATATTAACTTTCTGAAGAAAGGCAGGATAACACCTGTAGCCAAACCACAGAAAACTCCTGATGTGATGGCACCACAACCACGTGCAACATTGTTACAATTACCTTACAAGGTATTGGAAAGAATGCACAAATTCTGGTTATCATGATGGCTTGAATACCAATACCAAGTTTGAGGCCATAAGGTGGGTTTCCGTAAAGGGGAAAGTACTGAAGATGTTCTAATGCTTTTGGTCAGTGATATACAGCTCTTCTTCAGCACAAACGCCTATATTTTAGCTCTTTATCTGGATCCATGTAACGCACCATCCCACATATTTGCGGAACACCTGTCATCGTTTCTCCCTGATCGGTTGCTACTTGGACATATAGTAGGTGTAAGAGCCACGAATATGTGGTTGCTGCAACGATCCGTTTCTCATGTCTCCTGTTTAGTGTCTACACCAGTTTTTCAGACACCGTCTGGTGGCAGTTATACCTGTAATGACAATTCCAAAACCAGTGACTTTGTTGAAAGTGCATACTACATACCAGTAGGTTATTAGCGAGAGTACAAGCTCAGTATCACAAATAACTCATTCATTTCAGGGTCACTGATAAGGACTTCCAGTGTCAGGTTACACATTTGGGCAACTTGTATTCAAGGACACCCCCATCCGCCCCCCTCACCCCAGGGAATTCATCAAGGTCACACAGCAAAGCTCCCACACACCTTAGGCAGTTGTGCGAGCTATATTCGAGGTAATGTAATAACTCAGTACTGATTTGAGCTACCTCTCCTCCCCCTTATCGCTTCTTATAACTAGCTCAACGGTGCGGGCCTCTTAATTCAATGTCTGAGCATAGTGGGAGAGAGGTTCAGGCTTGTTATAAACAAATTAGCAATAATTCTATAGTGACAGAGTTTACAGATAATAACAGTGATATAAGAAATTAACTAATAATGCCTTATAAACTAGTTCATTTTTAAATACTTATACAGGGTGAGTCACCTAACGTTACCGCTGGATATATTTCGTAAACCACATCAAATACTGACGAACCGATTCCACAGACCGAACGTGAGGAGAGGGGCTAGTGTAATTGGTTAATACAAACCATAAAAAAGTGCACGGAAGTATGTTTTTTAACACAAACCTACGTTTTTTAAAGTGGAACCCCGTTAGTTTTGTTAGCACATCTGAACATATAAACAAATACGTAATCAGTGCAGTTTGTTGCATTGTAAAATGTTAATTACATCCGGAGATATTGTAAACTAAAGTTGACGCTTGAATACCACTCCTCCGCTGTTCGATCGTGTGTATCGGAGAGCATCGAATTACGTAGGGATCCAAAGGGAACGGTGATGGACATTAGGTACAGAAGAGACTGGAACAGCACATTACGTCCACATGATAACACCTTTGTATTGGTCTTTTTCACTGACGCACATGTACATTACCATGAGGGGTGAGGTAGACGTACACACGTAGTTTCCGTTTTCAATTACGGAGTGGAATAGAGTGTGTCCCGACATGTCAGGCCAATAGATGTTCAATGTGGTGGCCATCATTTGCTGCACACAATTGCAATCTCTGGCGTAATGAATGTCGTACACGCCGCAGTACATCTGGTGTAATGTCGCCGCAGGCTGCCACAATACGTTGTTTCATATCCTCTGGGGTTGTAGGCACATCACGGTACACATTCTCCTTTAACGTACCCCACAGAAAAAGTCCAGAGGTGTAAGATCAGGAGAACGGGCTGGCCAATTTATGCGTCCTCCGGGTCCTATGAAACGCCCGTCGAACATCTTGCCAAGGGTCAGCCTAGTGTTAATTGCGGAATGTGCAGGTGCACCATCATGCTGATACCGCATACGTCGACGCGTTTCCAGTGGGACATTTTCGAGCAACGTTGGCAGATCATTCTATAGAAACGCGATGTATGTTGCAGCTGTTTGGGCCCCTGCAATGAAGTGAGGACCAATGAGATGGTCACCAATGATTCCGCACCATACATTTACAGTCCACGGTCGTTGTCGCTCTACCTGTCTGAGCCAGCGAGGATTGTCCACAGACCAGTAATGCATTACAGCAGATGAACTGCGGCGTGTACGACATTCATTACGCCACAGATTACACTTGTGTGCAGCAAATGATGGCCACCACATTGAACATCTATTGGCTTGACATGTCGGGACACACTCTATTCCACTCCGTAATTGAAAACGGAAACCACGTGTGTACGTCTACCTCACCCCTCATGGTAATGTACATGTGCGTCAGTGAAAAAGACCAATAAAAAGGTGTTAGCATGTGGACGTAATGTGCTGTTCCAGTCTCTTCTGTACCTAAGGTCCATCACCGTTCCCTTTGGATCCCTACGTAATTCGGTGCTCTCCGATACACACGATCGAACAGCGGAGGAGTGGTATTCAAGCGTCAACTTTAGGTTACAATATCTCCGGATGTAAATAACATTTTACAATGCAACAAACGGCACTGATTACGTATTTGTTTATATGTTCAGATGTGCTAACAAAACTAACGGAGTTCCATTTAAAAAAACGTAGGTTTGTGTTAAAAAACATACTTCCGTGCATTTTTTATGGTTTGTATTAACCAATTACACTAGCCGCTCTCCTCAGGTTTGGTCTGTGGAATCGGTTCGTCAGTATTTGATGTGGTTTACGAAATATATCCAGCGGTAACGTTAGGTGACTCACCCTGTATTGTTATTATTTACATATATTTTTTCTTTTTAGAAATATGAGTGTTACACAGTTTTTTATTTACAATCATCTGTTATTCATACAGTACTTTTATATACAATAATTTTCAGTTTATGCATATACATAAACATTAAGTTTATTTAAAAGTAATTTTAACTTTTTTCTGGCCTATGACTATAGGGACAAAAAGAAGAAGAATTAAATACTACATTTCGCATCATTTGTCTATTTACATGTTCCTTCTGACTGGTTACATCAACATTTAATATATATATACAGCATACATTTATCTTTCAGTGTATACAGTATTCACATTTACGATCATTTCTTTCTATTTGTATTTCAATCATTTCTTTTCTATATACATACATGGGAAACAGGGACTACCAGAGTCAGGTGAAGAAAGAACCATTCACATTCACACTCACTCACTCACTCACTTACTCACACACACACACACACACACACACACACACACACACATACACAACTATGAAAGCAGTTCATCAAACTGTTCTGCACACTATCACACATACAGATCAACTGTTTACAAATGTATACACAGTTACACACTCAGTCACTCCAATGAATAGTGTGAGTATGGTAGGACGTTGATCCCATTCCCATCTCCATATATAAACCAATTGTCGCCATGATGGGACAGCCTTACTTGCACCTGCAGTGCAGTACGTATCTCACAGCCTCTCAAAAGAAATATTACCTGTTACAACATATGTGGAGCTGTGCAAATGCACTCAAGGAGACATCTACTGCAATCTTCAGTTGTGAGGGCCTTTTGTGGCCCTACAGTGCACACCCTTAACCTTCTCTGGGTGGCATCTGCATCTTTATGGTATGCATATATCTTAGGTCTGTGTCCCACAAACTCACAATCTGATATCCATTCGCCTCGTCTTTCATCAGGCTGATAAACTTGTTTTGAGTTGTAATTCCAAAAGGATTATCGGCCACATTTCCAGATGTGTCGAATGTTTGGGGATCGTACCTAATTACTTTATACATATCACAGGTTTTCACCCAGTAGAGGAAACTGCCTTTATCCATATAAAGTAACTCGGGATTAGCAAAGTTCTCCATTCAAACTACTAGTACAATCCATATATGTGGTGTTTGGAGAGGTCCAGAACACTCATACCAATATAGGCAGGACTCATGAACTGCAATGGAACCTTGGCCATCTCTGCAGTGACTAACCCATCATTGAATATGGCGACCTGCTTGAATTTTGGTCTGGCGACGTAATGTCTTCCGCCATAATGACCCCTCCCCATCCCACCAGTAAACTTAATGTCTTTTGCAGTATTCCCTAACATTTTCAATATTTTTTACTGAAACCGAATTGTTGACTGACTTGTAAAAATCTTTTTTAAAATCACACATCACAAGAACCCTCTATTCGATGTTAACGTCAATATACTCCAACAACCAGAAATTCTGGTTGAAGGAAATTCTGTAGGTTATACTAACAAGTTCCATCCTCAACCTGAGACATTGCTGGAGATTTCTGTGCTGCAAAACATAGCGTTGTTTGTTCCTCAGCACTATCAACAGCTTTGGGATAGAACCATTTCACGAAACTGGGTGCTCAGGACATAGGGGCAAGTCGCTGTACTCATCATGTAAACGGATGGGATATTCCAGTTATGCCTCCAGGACATACCCCTCTTCAGAATCCTCAGCCTTATCACGGACTCTTTCCTTCAAAGTGATGACATCTGCAGGCAACCATCAGAACCCACCAAACGGTAGTGTTTGTTGGAACGTGTACCAGTAGAGGTTGTTTACATCCATTAAAGGATGTAACTTAAATCGTCAGGTAGCCTGCATGCCTCCTCACTCATTTGTGTGTTATTCACCCTCAAGGACCTGTGAACACACTACCAATGTTCCCTGAAAATCCCGTGTTCAAAGAAGAGCAGCATATCAACATTGGTTAACAGTTTTATGCTGATGTGCATCTTCTGTAAACGTTTTCTACCACCGATAGCTCAGGTATGGTGAAACAGAAGGTAGGATCCAGATGTATATGTGCAGGCACTGTCTCTGGAACTCTTGAAGATGTCCAAGAGACGTGTGCATCTGTATACATCTACAATCTAGCATATTCTCCTAAGTCAGGGATGCCAAACTCGTTCCAAACATTCACGGTGTGCTCATACGCTGCATCTGCTGTGGTTTACTGAAGAACGTGGCTATGTCGGGCAATTTGCTTTCATAGAGTCTCTCAATAGAATCTAGGTATTTGTATGGAAAGACCCTTTCTTTGTCACAAGTGGAAACTATGCATCATCGGTATATGTTCTAGTGGTATACATATCCTCATGATGCATCTCTCAGCAAGTTTCTGAAGGGACGTCTGCATGAATTGCACTGAATCTAAGAATCAGAGATTTAGTCTTGGCGTGATTCTCTTGTAGAACCTAATGTACTTCTCAGTGATGTAAGGAATGACACTGACCTTATCACCCTTCAACCAAAATTACCCAAGTATTGAACGAGAAAATGGGCATTATGATTGCCCAAACTGTGGAAAAATATGAGTATGTGCTGTGGCAGTTGGTACTTCAAGTTGTATGCATTGTGAGCTGCACTACATAACTTTCCCATTAGATGACAATGATCTCGATATGGAGTTTCTGCTTCTCTATGTAACGGAAGCTCACAAATGTAGCACTCAAATGCCTGCTCATACAACGCACCATTCTGCTCCAAGTCAGTCATGAAGACATGTGATAGATCACATCAGCTTCCCACAGAAAGTTTTCGAGTTCAGCAAGCGACCATCTCATACAATTATCCCCAATATAAGATTTGAATTTGTTGTGCTTGGAGTCACATGAGCACTCTACTTGACATCATCCATATATGCTATATGTCGTTCTGTGAATGTAGTATGAGAGGCAGAGGGTCATCTTCACAATGAACCACAGGAGCTACAAGGCATTCAGAGTCCCCACTAGTGACGTAGACACATTGCTCCTGGTGGTGAGCTCCTTAAACTTTCTAGAAATTCACTCTCACTAAAAGAGTTGAGGCATCTACCGCAAAAAATAACTTTGTCAGTTACGTTTTGAGGTTTTGGGTGAAAGTAGGTGGTACATTTTTCTGATCCAATGTAACATCATAATTAATACTGTAAATATTTTGTACTAATTATGTATTTTTCACTATGTAATGTCTTTGACCTATTGTAATGAAGTGGAAAGTTGTGTAAAATGTTTTCTCTTTACTATAAATTCTTTGTACTAATTGGAGGAAAATATTATATAATTATTTGGCTTTTGTGTCGACATGTTAATCTGTTTAAATATTAAGATTTTTTAAAAACTGTTTGTTTACAGCTATGTATAAGTTGGTTCATACCTAGGGACTTGAACTGTATAAAATGAAAAGCAACAGTACTTTCCATTTGCAATGGAAGTGAGTTGGCGCATGCCAAAATGTGGTTGGCGCGGCCTAAAAGGTGGAATAGGAGTCATTCGGCAGCTAGCTGCTGGACAGTTTGGTCTGAGCAGCAGTAGAGTGAGCTGCGCAGGTGCCGGGTGAGGTTTCCAGTAACTGGATGTATTATGGAAAGGCCTCAAATGTGTGTACGGCTATAAAATGGTGCTCTATTAATGGAAATGGCTCTAATGTTGGAAATGTCGTCGCCAAGAGGAAGATAATAGAGCCAATTACATCCAAAGCAGAGACCAGTAGCCATTATGAACTCTCCACCGATATTGCACAATCACTTTGGCAGTTATAAGAGGTCAGAATTTTGTCAAAATATGAACCAGTACATTTAAGTGTTGTTTAATTTGCTATAATCAGGCAAATTGTGTGAAACTTGTGTCCGATCCTTGATTTGGTTCCTCTCATGATACCTCTTAGCATCCATTCCACATAAATACTGACATCCCAGTATCCAGTGTGTTAAAATCTAATGCAAATAAATGGTTGATTATTTGCACAATTCTGAATGCAACAAGAGATATAGAAATACTGTGTGTTTCACTGAAATCAAGGAGGTAGTTAGTATTGAATTTATGAAAACCTCCATAATGTTTGATTTGTTTTTAATTGAAAGTATTTGTGCTTCAAAGATTGACTGCTTTTAATTCTGCCAGTGAAAATTACTGGTTGTGCTAATGACAAAATGAAGCACGTTATTTTGAAGTTAGAGTAAAATACATTTAAAGTCATATTTAAGAACTGTATGAAAAATCACTGGCATTAACTGTTTTAAAAGACCTGCAAGGTGAGTGAAATTTGAATAAAAGAATAATACCAAAATTTTGCACCTTACAAATTACCTCAGAAATTGTGTTTAGTTTGTTTAATGGTAATGAACAGTTTAAGAGTCCCCAACTTTGAGTTGCTTAAAATGAATAAACCTACATGAATAATGAATATATTAATTGCAGTTGAAGTAAATTTTGAGTTTTGTATGCTTTGTGTAGTAAAAATTGGAAAGACAGTTTGAGGGCCCCACCTAAGTCTTTGCCTATGAAAGGTACAGTTACAGTAATTGCTTTTATTCACAAAAATAGAAAGAAGATTGCTTCATAGTGAGTTTAAAAATCCTATTGCCAGTGACTTTTAATTATATTTGTACTATATGAAAAGTAACTATTGAAAAAGGACTGTTTTTATATCCATTTTTGGTTTAGTAGTGTCTTTCACAACATTTGATGATAAGATAATTTATATATGACAAAGTATTACTGTTGAGAAGAGATAAAGTGTCAATTGTGTCTGTGAGAGCTTCCACATAGTATTTATGACTGCTAGTATTCACCATAACACTTATTTTATTAGAGTTTCATTGCACTTCTCTGCGAAAGAAGTAATGGTAGCTTTCCTTTACCAAAATTCAATACAGATTCTTTAAAAGTAATGTTTCATATTACTACGCCTAATTAGGCTGGCGGCCGTATTTTATTTCATTTAAGGAAACTTGGTTACTTAAGAAATTTTCCAAATTTCAATCTTCAGCTTTCAGGTTCCTTCTGTTATACTAAATTCAGGTTCAATAATCGAAACCCATTAGGTAACTCACGGTCTATTTACTAAAATCCTCCCAGTGGGTAACATTAACTGCATCATAATATCGTAATTGGTAATACACTGTATGTTGATATAATACATGATGCAGTATAGTGTTATACCACACATAAAGTTGCCGCTCGCCCTAAGAGATTAGCTACGGTTCTATGTGTTTGGGGTGCCAACTAGCTAATTTGGAAAAGTAAAGGAATCCGTAAAGGAATCCATTTACTTTGTGCTTGACTTCTCTGATCTGCACAGTGTGCTCAAGGTCATCTCCATCTTATGGCTTGTCAACAAACAGGGTGTATGAAACTTTACCCCCAATAAGTGGATGAAAGACATGCGAGTATGTATATATTGAAGGAAGTACACGACTGAGTACCTTAAGGACGCGTTTTGCTGAATTTCGGAAAATGGTCCAGTATAACAATTTTCTTAAAAGTGTTGAACCTCTATGTGATTGACTTGCACCACAATGTCAAACCATTTCTCCCTCAAATTTGAAAGACGCTCTTCTTCTCAGCACTAGTAACATTGTCCTCTTTTGGTGGATGCGTTAGTTTATATAACGATCTGCTTTGCGCATAGCGACAGGATACCACAGTCATTGATGTGTCTGGGAAGCTCCCTTAACATAACTCCCAGGCAATGATTAAGGAAAGTGGTAAGATTTTGGTAGCCCACATTCGAGTTATCAATGTGGGCACTTGAAATCCTGTCCTCAAATGTGCCAGCAACCACTGAGTTGCCCAGTGCAGCTGCAGAACCTACTTCGTGATCTGCAACAGTGTGGGTGGAGTGCTGTTGCTGCTAGACCCAAAGTGATGTCTCAATGATCTCTCATGGTGGTGGTGGTATACGAAATGATGCATTGCCACGATGATGTAGCATCGTCAGTCTGGCTGTGATGCGGATGACAGAATGGGCTGCTGCTGCACAGCTGGCCATGGGTACATCGTGGATGTCACATCAGACTACTGCTGCAAACTGGTCACAGGTATGTCATTGCAGATGATGGATCAGCCTGCTGCACATCTGGCCTTGTGTACAAAATAGCAGATGACGAACGGGACTGCTGCCTGTCCAGCCATGGATACATCACGATGATGGGCCAATCTGGAGGTAGATCATCAGAGATGGCACACTGGGTTGCTGTACATCCAGCCGTGGGTACACCATCCTTGGGTCAGCTGCTCGACATGCAAATCCACCACCTATTGTCTTCCCCATGTCAGCTGCACAGAAATACGGAAAAATATTAAATATCATGCATAATTTTTAAAATAAAGATATATGTAGGCATCTTATTGTGTCTACTTATAGTGAAAATTCGCAGCATCCAAATCAATCCACGGATCCAATTGACTGCTCTCTCTAGTCAGTCTAGCTCTCTTGATGACTGGTGTCATTCCCAACTAGCTTATGTTGGAGAATGGACTCATAGACTGTCTCAAAACATTCGCCTGGGATTCATCATTATCATCTAGTTCACCTATAAGCCGATAAGAACACATCACGTTAATAATGAAGGCATGCAGTTGTGTAGTGAATTATTATTGTAGAACAAGAAGACTAGAAAGAACTACTACTCATGTATTTGTTCCTCAATGACTGGTGTCATCCCCATGATCTCACTGCGTAGAAAGGCACTGGCTCGAATACAGAGATCTCCTGCATATCGTAATCATCATCATCATCATCAACAACATTATAGGTAATTACTATGGTGTCTATGGTCTGCAGACCAAATCCATAGTCATGACCACTATCTTGTCTAAGACTCCTACAACAGACATAAAACCATAACGTTCCATAACTGCATTATTCACACGTATGGAAACGGAGAGAGAAAGAGAGATAGGTGTTTATTTTCACATGAATCGATTTATCCAGCCACCACACTTTGGAACAGCTAGTTGCTTTGCAAGACCCTAGAGAGCACTGTCGCTCAACAGCGGTAATGGTAAGCTCCCAACTGCAACAGGAGAAGAAGGAGAGAAACAAATTAGTCATCAGATTGCAGCTAAAAAAAGAAATACACACACAAAAAACATGAATAGGAATCACCTCCATATACTTGTAGAATCATCGTCAGAGGCCAAACTGGGTCACTTGTAAGAGGCACGTTCGTCGCCAGCAGCAGTAATCCTACGATTCATTGTGTACAAAGCACTGACAGGGTTTAGGTACGAAGGGAAAAAAGAACAGGGCTGATAGCAGTGGCAATGAAGGAAATGCTGGGATGGTTACTAGAGAGCTGCTCCTGCCAGTCTACGCAATAGAGGATAGAGGGAAACGCTGGGATGGTTACTACAGGGAAACACTAGAAAGTCGGCCTGTCAGTCTACTCAAAGGTAATGAATACTGGGATACCTACTGAGAACCACCAGAGAGTCACTCTGGCCAGTGTACTCACTAGCAGCAAAAAGATAAGGGGCTCCTGTCAGCAAGCGGATCAGAATGACCATCCATTCCACGCCGAAGCAGCCCTTTTTATAGGCGAGAGCAGCATATTTCAGCCAATAGGAAACAATAGCGCTAATCGCTGCCTAGGAAGGTTGATTCCTGCAAGCATAGGGACGAGTGAGCCAGTGGCTGCCAACTATTATGACATGGCATCAAAAAAATGGCTCTGAGCACTATGGGACTTAACATCTATGGTCATCAGTCCCCTAGAACTTAGAACTACTTAAACCTAACTAACCTAAGGACATCACACAACACCCAGCCATCACGAGGCAGGGAAAATCCCTGACCCCGCCGGGAATCGAACCCGGGAACCCGGGCGTGGGAAGCGAGAACGCTACCGCACGACCACGAGATGCGGGCGACATGGCATCTTGTGATGAAAAGAAAGCTATTTTCTTGCCGCCTTGCAGCAGCACTATCATGCTGATCTTATTATCTTTCAGTGCACTATATCGTTTTCGAGGCTGACATGGGCCAGAGCACACCCAGAGAATATTTTTTCAATTGTTTGCAGGACTTCCCTATTAACGGTAGAACTGCTACCTACTCGTTCAACTGCAGGCAATCGCAGGCATTCACCAACTGCCATTATCTGAAGAGTACTGCCGACACTGCTGCAGTATTGCCAGCAGATTGTGCTGCTACTGGTCTGGGCCTGGCTGGCTGAGGCAGCTCAGCACCAAGCTCTGACACTGATATGCTGCGCTCACATGTGTCTGTACATAAAAAAGAGTTGTCAAATAGACGTCGCAATGAAGAACTTTTTTGTTTTGTTTTTGAGCCCTCGGTCTCCTGACTGGTTTGATGTAGCCCACCACGAATTCCTCTCCTGTGCTAACCTCTTCATCTCAAAGTAGCACTTGCATCCTCTGACCTGAATTAATTGCTGGATGTATTCCAATCTCTGTCTTCCTCTACATTTTTTACCCTCCACAATTCCCTCTAATTCCATGGAATGTACTCCGTGATGTCTTAACAGATATTCTACCACCCTGTCCCTTCTTATTGCCAGTGTTTTACATATATTCATTCCCTCGTCGATCTGCGGAAACCTCCTCATTCCTAGCCTTATCACTCCATCTAACATTCTTCTGTAGCACCAGATCTCAGATGCTTCGATTCTCCTCTGTTCAGATTTTCCAACAGTCCATGTTTCGCTACCATACAACGCTGTGCTCAGAGTGTACATTCTCAGAAATTTCTTCCCCAGATTGATACGAGAATATTTCTCTTGTGCATGCCTTTTTGCCAGCGCTAGACTGCTCTTGATGTCCTCCTCGCTTCCGCCCATCTAGGTTATTTTACTGCCTAGGTAGCAGGATTCCTAACTTCATCTACTCCATGAACATCAGTCCTGATGTTAGGTTTTTCACTGTTCTCATTTCTGCTACTTCTAATTACAGTACTTTCGTCTTTCTTCGATTTACTCTCAGTCCATATTTTGTACTCATGAAATTGTTCATTCCGTTCAACAGTTCCTGTAACTCAGTTTCACTGAAGATAGCAATGTCGTTAGTGAATTGTGTCACTGAATTTTTATTCCACTCTAGAATCTTTCTTTTATTTCCATCATTGCTTCTTCGATGTACAGATTGAACAGTAGGAGCGAGAAACTACATCCCTGTCTTCCAGTCTTATTATTCTCTCTTGGCGGTCATATGTATTGCATATTACCCATCTTTCCCCGTAGCGTGTATCTATTTTACTCAGAATTTCGATTATTTTGCACCACTTGACACTGTCGAACGCTTTTTCCAAGTCGACAAATCCTATGAATGTATCTAGATGTTTATTTAGTCTTGCTTCCATTATCAACTGCAGTAAAGGAACTGCCTCTCTGCTGCCTTTTCCTTTCCTAAAGCTAAACTGATTGCCATCCAACAGATCCTCAGTTTTCTTTTCCATTCTTGTATATTATTCTTGTCAACAACTTGTATGTATGAGCTGATGAGCTGACTGTGCGATAATTCTTGGACTTTGGGAATTGTGTGGATGATGTTTTTCCAAAATTCTGATGGTATATCGCCATTCAAATACATTCTACACACCAACGATAAGAACGTACATTTTCTGAAAAAGTTGCGTTCCTCAGTTTACGTGTTATATAATTGACCACTTACAGTGTAGGCACAAAGAGGCACATGTCGGTCCTTGGATTTAGGCAGCTGTGGGCAGGTGGCGTTTCCAGAAGTATATTGAGGAGGATTCTAGAATTAAAACACCAGTAGACAGCAAAACAACTGAGGTAGCGTATAATGAATACTTATCTGAACGCTGTAAGTGGAGGAGGAAGAGGAGGTTGTGAATAAATAAAACACATAGCTTTTTTTTAAAAAAAAAGACAAATCATTTTTTGTTAATCCGAGTTAGGAAGTATCTGTATATTCTTCTGAAGCACAAATGTAATCACTTACGTGTTCACCATCACGTTTTTCCTTAGTCTCCGAATAACTGTGCATTTCTGCCTAATCTTCAAGGTCCCTTTTTCATTATTGAAAATGTCCTGAAGCCACTTTTTTTTCAGTGCTTGTGACATAAACAGTTTTTTCGCTATGATCGTAGTTTCAGAGCGATGTCACAATTTTTTCATACTGCAATCCATCTTCATCCCACCACTCTCCTTGGTAACTGTGAGTTAATGAGGCTGCCGTCTGTCGAATCTTGGCGCTGTGTACTGTTATAGACGTTTGGTGAAACGCCGATTGCTGAAAACTTGTCAGTATGCGTCTATTGTTTTCTAATGCAAGGAATGCAGCATCTTTGAACACAAGTGTCCACACTTGACGTGAAACCCCTGCATATCCGCGACGATGTTCACACTTTTGAGGTGCCAGCATAGAGTGCCTCTGTTGTGATGCAGCATCGGACCCATTTATACTAATCACTGCACAGCTCCTGTGAGAGGTAAGTAATTAATAACATGATCTTGCAACAATAATGCACATGCCACTTTGTTTTGAGGATAATTGCATGATGATTCAAGTTCAGTGCGTATGTCTGTGGGGCCTGTCCTGATACTTTCGATTTGCTTTGAGAAATCAGTCATGATAACTGGTTCAAACTTTTAAATCTTCTTTGGGTTGAGAATACATACAAATTCATCAACCTCATAGTAAGAAGATTGGAATCTCCAATACATTTCATACAGCAGATCGATATTGTCATTGTTCCAGTGAAGTTTTATATTATCGGATGGGTGATATACTGAATTCAGGAACACGTTTGCTTTAGTAAGTCTACCGTTGTCGAATACGCTGGAAACCTTAGCCACATTCTCTAGTCTGTCTACCTGTAACCCCAAAACAGTGAATCAAGTTCTTTTTAGTTGAACAGATGTCAGAATCGACCAGCTGTGTCTTGAAGTTGTCGGTAGAACTGGATACTCTTAGAATTCTTATGAACGGAAACTTAATGGCAGCTGAACTCCAGGGCTTAGCACACACAAAAGTTTCAGGTGGGCTTCATCTGATATGGAAATGTGCGGCACTTTCCACAATGATTTGTACAAACAATTACATTTTATGCTGCTTGCACTTGTTGAATGTACTCATTATTATCTGTAGCAGTCAGTTTCTGGTTAGCTTTCATAATGACTTACTTATCTTTTAAGAACCCTACAAGTATTTTGAGAGGGGCGCACATTCTACAGAGATTACTTATTAATCCAGCAGTGAACTACCCCTCATTTTGCAGAATATTTGGGTCCAAATTTTATGGGGATGCTCAAGGTTTGAGTGTTGTGATTCCAATGTTTCTTGTGTTGTCGACTTCAGTACCATTAAGTTTGTATCGTATCTCTTGAAACAGAAAAGTGAATGCATTATGTCTAGGTTGCGATGTTTCTGCTGGAACAACCCAATCATTCTTCATAAATGTTCCTTCCAAGCAAAGGAAACTGCTGCTCCGTATTGTTAAATCATCTTAACGCTATATCAGAATTCTTCTCTCATCTTTATTACTGAGCATCGCCAAAGCAAAAGGTTTACGGGAGATACATTTCTGACGAGAGATATTTTCATCATATTGAACTGGAGTTGTTATTTCAAGTGACGTCATTGTGAGGTTTTAATCCTACTGACTTGAGTAACTTGTAATTCTGTCATGTTATCACCCTGTCCTTCCAATGCAGAGTGGAGTACTGACGAGCGTGGGGGCTCGTATTATACCTTATGCCCTTAGTGCTGCTGCTTCAAATGAAGACGTACGACGATTTTCCCTCCTCAAAAATCAATCAGTTAGCTGTACTGGTCATCAATGCTCAACTACAGATGATCTAATGTCTGAAAAGTCATTGGGAGGTATACTGAACTCCTAGCACGTCAGCGAGTTTGTATCCTGGTCCTACCGTAAGGAAGAACCTGTAAATGGCATGTACTAATCTGTCATTGATGTATGATTGTTTTGCGATATTGCGCTTGAACAGATCATGTTAACAAATAGAATATCCACTGGTTGATCCGACTCGTAAGTTTCCTCCGTATTCTTAGCCAAAACTTGACTCCTTGAGAAACCGAGTATTGATCCTATTGAGCCTTCCTGGCTAAAGTCTGTTCTATGTTTTGTCGTTTTTATCTCTGTTTTAAACCTATGAATGTTTGCACATAAGTCAAATACTTTTAAAGATAATTTTATAATGCATTTAAACAGTAAATGTAGTATGGGCCAGGAGAAATGTGTACAACTCTGCTGCTCCTTAGGTGAAGTTTATTGTTCTCCTCGGTGATGTTTGGGATGCTGTTATAAGTTTCCAGATCGATCAGTGCAATACTCCACTCATCCATGCTTATTGTGAGGGAGTAATCTGCACTTAATACAGATGAGCGCTCTTTTAAACTCAGACTCTATGACGTCACATCTGAGTCTCGAATGATGTGGTGTTGTGTATGTTGTTTGTTTTTATGCATTTGTCAGGAGATACATAAGACAGAAATGATCACTGAAGTATGAATCAGTATTGTTATTGTCAAAAATTGTACAACATCCATCTATTTGCAAAGTAATGGCGCAATTGTTGTGGTGGGAGTAAAGCCTTGTACAAGTCATACTAGAGCACACTGTTCTCTTTTCTTTTAACATACGCAACACGGTGTATTCCAGATCCTCCTGCAACGTCTA
Organism: Schistocerca nitens; assembly: GCF_023898315.1. Lineage (NCBI taxonomy): Eukaryota > Metazoa > Arthropoda > Insecta > Orthoptera > Acrididae > Schistocerca > Schistocerca nitens. Next base: position 700,832,793 of record NC_064617.1, on the reverse strand, counting down.
AATTTATGATCCCGGATTCCTTGCATTTCCAAATCGTCTTTGGCAAGGTATTCCACACAAAACGCCACAAAATCTTGGGACTTTGAGTTTCTTGAGGAATTTAAGGGGGTAAGTATCGGTAAGTGGTCTGTTGGACAATTATAATTACAGGACTTTTTTCAAATAAACAATCCAAGCCCTTTCCTGTATGATTTTAAATATAGTCCCTTACTGATAGTGACGGTCCCCATCGCCCTGTTATGCCTTTTAGATCCCTAAAGTTGCTCCCGAGTATTTTGTGCATTCATCATTATTTGAGCTATGGCAGCAGTGTGACGTTCATCCAAACCCTGATTTGCAGCGTACGCTAAATCATGCCTTGTGAAGTAGATTAATTCCGTCATCACCAAGTGCCAGATACTTTCTCAGTGTCAGTCTTGGCCCTCAAAAATTGTATCCAGGAATATGAAGTTTAACTAGCAGTTTATCGAGAACACCACAACCTCCTCTTCTCATGTGCTTCCCAGTACTCACAATGGACTCGCATTCGGGAGAACGACGGTTCAAGACCGATGACCTCCCTGTTTGGTCTCTTCCCACAAATCAACCCCCCAATACTCATGGTACCTTACTGTAATGTCTGAGGTTTGTGCCCCCTGTTATATGTAAAATCGCGAGCATTCACTCGGCTGTTTTCTGGTATTTGAAGCCAAGCCATTTTACTGAAGTCCTGTTCCCATGACGCCTTATAACACGCTCTAGAAGAAACACATCTAGTTCAGAACTTTTCTGTAATTTCTGTGTAAAAACTACCTGCGATTTCTTCACCATGTTTGAGATGAATTTCTCAGGTTTGTCCTCTGTATTATGGACACTGTAAATATTTGCACTTATCAGTTAGGAAAGTAAGATTACTCTAGTGCAGTTTTGTATTTTGAAATATGCATCAAATCACCTACATCGAACTTCTGCTTGTGCGAATCCACCTTCTTATTACGATAACATGCTGTATTTAGAAGTCCATTGTCATGTACATTGATAGGTCTCACCTTAGTCATGTGCTGTTCAGTTCTATTATATTGCCTAATACTTTGTGGTAGGTTATCTACCCATGTGTATCAACCATGAAGATTAAATTGCATCCACATACAGACTTTAATGGACCTGCTCAGATGCTCCACAACACTCGCTTTTGTGTGGGAGAATGTTGAGTAGTGGTTTATTCTACATCAATCCGTTACCAACTTGAAATAATTATTGTAAAATTCGTCTTTGTGGTCGGCTTGCCTGTTGTCTGGACACCGATTTGTAACAGTCTGCAGAAATTGTTCAAACACGTCGCAGCGACCCTCCCAGTGCCTTCACAGGAAGATCCAGCGAATTTGGAATATGTATCTATGATCATTAAAATATATTTGAACCCATTATACGTTCGTAAGTATTCTCTCATCTCCATAACACCGGCCCACCATAAATCGTCCAAACTATGTATTATGATTTGTCTGCTCTGAAATGTTTTGCGAGAAGTCTTGTGGTGTTCATGGACAACAGTCACCATGATTGGTATTATTATTATTATCATTACTATTATTCAATGACGCTTCTGTCTCAAAGCTACAAAATGATTTATATTATTTTATTCATGTGAACTGTATTCTCTTACGGGGCTGATGTTGTCAGTAATCATTTCCTACTGTTTGTGCTCTTTAATCGTCCTTTTGGAGTGTTGTCTCGCCTATGTTTGTTAGTCATGCATAATATTTCAGCATGAGATCTGTTCTCTTTTGGCAATTACCTTTGGAGGTTCGAGGTTACTAGGAATATTAGCTCCACTAAACCAGTTGTCAGTTCGAATTGCCTGCCTCCAACGTAGATGGTGTCCTTTGTTAAGCATAGAGGCAGCTTTCGCAGCATATACACCTGATGTCATTATGTCATATCTAATTCGCTAGCCCTGTGACAGTTGTTGAAATTGATGGTATCCTTCGTTGCCCTATTCTTATTCTTTCTTCTACTCGTACTCGCCCCCACTGAGTGTGAGAGCTGTTTGATATTTTCTGTTATGGGTCTAAACATTTCAGAAAGAGACTGTTCACGATTCAACTTTCCCTGTTTTAAGAGTTACAGTGTGCAGTGAATGGCTTTTGGTGCCTCTATGACTTCGCGTTTTGTTTACATATTGTCGTAAACCGATCACAGTTCATATTGTACACTTCCAATATTGTCTTATACACAACTTCCTCAATCTGATCATCGTTTCCATTTATTATACTAAGCAGCCTCAGAAAGGTTTCATTGCCAAGTTTCTGAAACCTTACAGACGCCGTAAGAGAGTCGACCTTTGCGTTGGATGCCTCAATATATGACTGTATTCTATTATTCAACTACTACGGCTGAGATTCATTCTTCATAGCTGCTGCCTTGATGTTGTTGTTGTGGTCTTCAGTCCTGAGACTTGTTTGATGCAGCTCTCCATGCTACTCTATCCTGTGCAAGCTTCTTCATCTCCCAGTACCTACTGCAACCTACATCCTTCTGAATCTGCTTAGTGTATTGATCTCTTGGTCTCCCTCTACGATTTTTACCCTCCACGCTGCCCTCCAATGCTAAATTTGTGATCCCTTGATGCCTCAAAACATGTCCTACCAACCGATCCCTTCTTCTAGTCAAGTTGTGCCACAAACTTCTCTTCTCCCCAATCCTATTCAATACCTCCTCATTAGTTACGTGACCTACCCACCTTATCTTCAGCATTCTTCTGTAGCACCACATTTCGAAAGCTTCTATTCTCTTCTTGTCCAAACTAGTTATCGTCCATGTCTCACTTCCATACATGGCTACACTCCATACAAATACTTTCAGAAACGACTTCCTGACACCTAAATCTATACTCGATGTTAACAAATTTCTCTTCTTGAGAAACGCTTTCCTTGCCATTGCCAGTCTACATTTTATATCCTCTCTACTTCGACCATCATCGGTTATTTTACTCCCTAAATAGCAAAACTCCTTTACTACTTTAAGTGTCTCATTTCCTAATCTAATTCCCTCAGCATCACCCGACTTAATTTGACTACATTCCATTATCCTCGTTTTGCTTTTGTTGATGTTCATCTTATATCCTCCTTTCAAGACACTGTCCATTCCGTTCAACTGCTCTTCCAAGTCCTTTGCTGTCTCTGACAGAATTACAATGTCATCGGCGAACCTCAAAGTTTTTACTTCTTCTCCATGAATTTTAATACCTACTCCGAATTTTTCTTTTGTTTCCTTTACTGCTTGCTCAATATACAGATTGAATAACATCGGGGAGAGGCTACAACCCTGTCTCACTCCTTTCCCAACCACTGCTTCCCTTTCATGCCCCTCGACTCTTATAACTGCCATCTGGTTTCTGTACAAATTGTAAATAGCCTTTCGCTCCCTGTATTTTACCCCTGCCACCTTCAGAATTTGAAAGAGAGTATTCCAGTCAACATTGTCAAAAGCTTTCTCTAAGTCTACAAATGCTAGAAACGTAGGTTTGCCTTTTCTTAATCTTTCTTCCAAGATAAGTCGTAAGGTCAGTATTGCCTCACGTGTTCCAACATTCCTACGGAATCCAAACTGATCTTCCCCGAGGTCAGCTTCTACCAGTTTTTCCATTCGTCTGTAAAGAATTCGCGTTAGTATTTTGCAGCTGTGACTTATTAAACTGATAGTTCGGTAATTTTCACATCTGTCAACACCTGCTTTCTTTGGGATTGGAATTATTATATTCTTCTTGAAGTCTGAGGGTATTTCGCCTGTCCCATACATCGTGCTCACCAGATGGTAGAGTTTTGTCATGACTGGCTCTCCCGAGGCCATCAGTAGTTCTAGTGGAATGTTGTCTACTCCCGGGGCCTTGTTTCGACTCAGGTCTTTCAGTGCTCTGTCAAACTCTTCACGCAGTATCTTATCTCCCATTTCGTCTTCATCTACATCCTCTTCCATTTCCATAATATTGTCCTCAAGTACATCTCCCTTGTATAAACCCTCTATATACTCCTTCCACCTTTCTACCTTCCCTTCTTTGCTTAGAACTGGGTTTCCATCTGAGCTCTTGATATTCATACAAGTGTTTCTCTTCTCTCCAAAGGTCTCTTTAATTTTCCTGTAGGCAGTATCTATCTTACCCCTAGTGAGACAAGCCTCTACATCCTTACATTTATCCTCTAGCCATCCCTGCTTAGCCATTTTGCACTTCCTGTCGATCTCATTTTTGAGACGTTTGTATTCCTTTTTGCCTGCTTCATTTACTGCATTTTTATATTTTCTCCTTTCATCAATTAAATTCAATATTTCTTCTGTTACCCAAGGATTTCTATTAGCCCTAGTCTTTTTACCTACTTGATCGTCTGCTGCCTTCACCACTTCATCCCTCAGAGCTACCCATTCTTCTTCTACTGTATTTCTTTCCCCCATTCCTGTCAATTGTTCCCTTATGCTCTCCCTGAAACTCTCTACAACCTCTGGTTCTTTCAGTTTATCCAGGTCCCATCTCCTTAAATTCCCACCTTTTTGCAGTTTCTTCAGTTTCAATCTGCAGTTCATAACCAATAGATTGTGGTCAGAGTCCACATCTGCCCCAGGAAATGTCTTACAATTTAAAACCTGGTTCCTAAATCTCTGTCTTACCATTATATAATCTATCTGAAACCTGTCAGTATCTCCTGGCTTCTTCCATGTATACAGCCTCCTTTCATGATTCTTGAACCAAGTGTTAGCTATGATTAAGTTATGCTCTGTGCAAAATTCTACAAGGCGGCTTCCTCTTTCATTCCTTCCCCCCAATCCATATTCACCTACTATGTTTCCTTCTCTCCCTTTTCCTACTGACGAATTCCAGTCACCCATGACTATTAAATTTTCGTCTCCCTTCACTACCTGAATAATTTCTTTTATCTCGTCATACATTTTATCTATTTCTTCATCATCTGCAGAGCTAGTTGGCATATAAACTTGTACTACTCTGCCTTGATAATGCGATTCAATTCCGTCAACCTTGCGTTGATTGTTTGCTCATTTCGCTGGATTCTACCATTCAGCTGAGATTGACCTTTTGCAGCTGCTGCCTCCCGTCAATCTGTGACTGACTGTCTCATTTCTTTTGTAGATATATAAATGTATGTTTGGCTTGTGTTTCATCCCATCAGGATGAGCACTCTGCATCTGTGTGAATTTGTCCATAGCCTACAATGTACTGAGAGAGTTACGTTTTAGTACACTGCCTTTTATGCATACTCTCATCACATTTTCGATTGCATCGTCTTCATTCAGTTTCTCAGTTTTATCAATAATGAGAAAACCATACTGTGAGTTATTCCAGCAATCCCCGCATATGTTAACGAATTCATTGAATAGCACGAGCTTGTTAAACATGCTTTCGATTCAGATTGTTCTGTTTGAAAGCAATAATAAGGTTCGCATTATCCAGCGCCAACTGCTTCAGGATTCCTCAGTATATCTGGCTGAGATACAATATATCGCCTTGCATGTGGTGACCAAGGTAGAAATATTTCCGAATCTCATCCTAATTTTCCATTTCGACGTCGTCAAATAAAAGGCTGTTTGACTTTAGTTATTCAGGTGATGGAATATCACAGCTTTTGCTGAACGTCTGGCATGGTACTTCCTCAATGCCACGCAAAAGCTCGTGCAGTAGCTGATATTTTGGCTGAAACAGTGTTTTTAAAAAGATATATACATGTTCTAAGTGGTGTTAATAGTGTTAGAGCAAGAGTAGTCTTCCCACAGTCCGAACATCCAACTATTAAAGCACCTATGTCACTGGGAAGTAATGATACATTCTTCCTCCAGCTTCAAGCAGCATCATCGTCATCATGGCAGGGCCAGTCGGTTACCACAAGACTCTTGTGATGGGTATGTTTTGTCCACTTGGTCATGATTATGAGAGCACAAGTAGCTCCTGAACTTCTGTATTTATAAACATTCACATATTGCAGGGTATATGAATAGACTTAAATACGATCACAGTTCTGCGCCTATATTTGGCAAACCTTATCCGTACATTTCTGCTCCCATTCTGGTGCAACATGATTCATACAACTCAGCGGTAGTTGCTTCCGATGGGTGCAGAATTTTGCATGCATACTCAAACAGTTTACTCCACAATGTCTTGTAAAATCGGTGAATGTACAATTGCCACCTTAGTCGATAGTCCACAGTATACTTCGCAGTATAACTTGTGTGCACTAGATTTTTAAACATCTGTTCCGCAGATGTTTGCTCTCTCTGCTGTTAAATACTTTAATTGTTCGAAGGTAGTCTCCTGCTGTGACTGTACTATTTCCCAGCATTACTTATGGTGAGTGAACGCTGTCGTGGAATAATGCGGAAATATGCAATGACATATCACATAGTCAAAACCATTCATCCATGGACAACGGCACTTTAGAATCACAAAATGGTGGAATTTCTAATAAAACCACTGTGTGGAGCTCCTGGTCCAATATCATACCGACACTGACACCTTTGCAGCCTGTGTTGTTTAAACTGTAGCTAACCTTAAACGACACAATTACCACGTCATATGGCCACTGTTTTTTCACCTCCCCTGTTGCTACGCACCTCAACAATTTTGGTCTTAGCCAGTTCTCTCACGACAGGGTGAGTTATTCATTAGTTTCTGTTTCTATACATTGTATCCAGCAATGTAGGTAACTTAAAAAAAAAAAAAGTATAAAAGTCGAATACGCTGACCTCTACTACCAGTTCATTGTCAGAATGATCAAGGGAATGATTATTTGTAGAGTGATTGTGCTCATATTTAACTTAAGTGAGGGCAATGGGTGTTTACTACAAGCCAGGTCCATTAATGTGTCAGCCATTACCTCGCTATTTAGGGAGACTGCACAGCCGTGGTATATTCAAGAAAACTACTTAACCCAGACGTTCTGGATATTCCTGAATATGTTATGATGATTCAGCTGGAGCACTATGACTTCCAGGATGATGATGATGATGACCGAGTTACTGCAGCTTATTCCGTGTTCAAGTGGCTGAAATCACGAAATATTTGTAAAGTGCTTTTGGACATTTATAGGAATCTTAATTAAAGACATCACAAGTTGAATGCTCGAGATTAATATCTGTTTCCTACGCAGCTTATACCTCTGCTATGTGATATTTAACACAGATTTAGTACTGCCTGACGTGTTTAAAAATGATAAAAAGCTATGATGTGAATGCGTGATACGAGATTTACGGTCCTCCTCCTATTAAACTGCTCTTTGTTGGTTGTACAATGTAAAATAATAAATGATTTTTCCCTGCTCAGTGTATTTTAAAATATAAATATATTTGTGTGTAGGCTGTGCAGTTCAAGAAGAACGTAAGACACTATGACCAAGCCATATTTCAATGGTACACACTTGAGCCTCGCTCCATCCCTCTGTTAGTCCTCTTATTGTGTCGCAATAAGCCCTGAACCTTTCGCTCTCAATGCATGCGCTGTGTCAGACTGTCATACGGATCCGTGGTGGAAGTAATGCTCGCAGTGGTGCCAACGTCAGCGTTAATGTCGAAGGTGGTGGCAGTAGCAATGGCGGCTGCAGTGCGTGAGCACGCTAACTCTAGGTAAATTAATATATTTTTTTAATAAGTAGTTAGATAGGACATTGGTGGGGCTGTGTGTAAATAAACAGTTCTGTAGGAAACACACACCGCTTTATTCTTTACGTTTTTAGGTCTTAAACTCAGTCTGTATGGTATTCAAGCCAATAGGCGGCATTACCTACACAGGAATTCCCTCTGTGAACTCACCCTCTACAAACTTTACAGATTCTATGCTTTGGTATATGTGATACGTAGGCACTGATACACTGCTCCACTTGGTACACAGTAACATTATTTTTGCCCGCCCGGTTAGCAGAGCGGTCTAACGCACGGCTTTATGGAGCGGGAAGGAGCGCCTGTCCCTGGCACGAATCCGCCCGGCGGACTTGTGTCGAGGTCCCGTGAGCCGGCCAGTCTGTGGATGGTTTTTAGGCGGTTTTCCATCTGCCTCGGCGAATGCGGGCTCGTTCCCCTTATTCCGCCTCAGCTACACTATGTCGGCGATTGCTGCGCAAACAAGTTCTCCACGTATGCTTACACCGCCATTTCTCTTCCACGCAAACATAGGGGTTACACTCGTCTGGTGTGAGACGTTCGCTGGGGGGGGGGATCCACTTGGGACGAACCACACAATAACCCTGGGTTCGGTGTTGGGCGGCGGAGGGGTGAAGTGGACTGCGGTAGTCGTCGTGGGGTTGTGGAGCACTGCGGCTGCGGCGGGGACGGAGAGACTACGTCGTTTCTAGGTCCCCGGTTAACATACAAAATACAACAACATACACCAACACAATTTTTGCTCAAATAGTCTACAACTTCACAGCAAGCTCCTCTTACATATGGCGCTAATGGCTCAATCTTTCTGTAGAAATCGATAAAGCATAGTACAGGTCTTCTAAATACGCATCATTTTAATATTATAAGTAGATGATCGTGTACCATGAAGTTAATTCTAACATGGCCCCCTGCCACAAATGTCAACTGTTGAGACTTTATGGCCAAACATATGAATGTCTGTTGGAGTGTGGGATAGATTATATTCGTCCATCATCTTATTCTTTATATAACCCTGCATATTACACAAATATTCCCCCTCGTACCATGGATATTGAGCTGTGGTGCCAATATACTGTGGATATTGAACTTAAATCAGTACATCAAAGTCATTGTCCGGTGACAAACCTACAATCACTTGTTTAGATCCACAGGAAGTAACTTTATATATGCTGGCATGCAGTAGCACTTTTGACTGCAGTTCTGTGAGCTGTGGCAGTTCCAACAGTGACCTTGGTGCTGCGGCTGAAGCGGTGGGACGGTATAGTTGAACAGCAGTGGCTGCTGTGGCTGCAGCAGCGGAACAATATGGTTGAATGACCACAGGTCTGATGAGTCATGAAGCCCACCTGCGGTCTGCTGTAGTGGCATGGACAATAGTCTCTGGGTGTCCTCATCCAGCAGTTGCGCTACTATAACACTGCCAGCGACTACTGAACTAGTAATACACTGAGAATGTTACTCCAGTGAAAGGATACTTATTTGACCATGATCATGCATAATGGAAAGGTGTCGGATCACTTTTATTTCTTTGAAGATTTCTGTACAAAGTAAGCAGTAGCAGAACAAACGGGAATCGAATCAAGGTTCTATTAGTAAACTGTAATTATGTGAAAGGAAACGGTCTCCAGCCTAGGCAAAGTTGTACCAAGTACTAGCATCGATGAGAAACAAAGTTAATTATTGGGCCTGACTTTACTTGATACTGAAATTTTACTTTGCAGATAATATGCAAGACAGTAGCGCAAGTTGGCAAGTAATGTACCAGTGATTTGACATGAACAACACAGGAGGAGTATTATTACGTTTAGACAACTGGCTCTCAATAACACTTACTATCTTTTCTTTTCAGTAGGAAGCTAATGATCGTTATAGGCAACTAATTACTACTGGTGTACAATATTAACTTGGACAAGAGGTTTTTTATCATCTTAATTATTGGAAAATACTGCCCTTGAAAAGGCTGTTAGGAAATTACATTCCTTATTTCTATTACTATTTGTATTCTCAATGAGCATTCACATCGTTATACTATTTAGCTTAAATGGAACATGTGGTATCTTGATCTAGTATAGTTTGAATAGTTGTAACCAGTTGCTGATAATAGCATACAAATGTTAGATAGCTAGCAAGTGCATTTCACTAACGCTGTAATTGTAAAATGAAAATTAAAGCTAGCTCAACAATTAGCTAGCGGACCCAGAAACTCTTGTATCAGTAGACTTAGATCACAACACCATATCAGAAAAGCTATTAACTATATACACATGAAATTATAAACACTATTACTTACAAACCTGTTCAATAATTAGTTCTTATGCTGGCCCTTAAAAGTCTGCTAACCAGTAACTCTTCTGGATCATCACCGATTTTGTATGAAACTGTAATACCTTAGAGAGATTTCAGTAAGAGCAATCTTTAAGCTGAATAATATATATCTTTTTGGCAATTCTGGTGAAACCGTAAATCTCTCTTTACGAAAAATACGTAGGGTACTTCAAAACTTATGCCCACTGAATAATTTTGAAATTTACCACTTTTGAAAGTTTATTAACTGTAGTGAAGGTTTATTGAAATGACTTTTCAGCTCAACAAAACTCGGAAATATCGTAGCACGCTGGGATGGAACCTGTTTAAGAAGATGACAAAAGATAAAACAAGGGATATCATCACAAAGTTAAAAGAACACAAACTTATTATTGAAAAAGAAATTGAGTCACTGGTCCAAGCAATTATACAGTACTCAACTGATACTTTGAGGGGTAGTCGAAGGCAGTAGCGATCTGGTGTGGCTATTCAAACAATATCCATGTCGCTTGCTGTGTAACAAGCTCTCAAAATTCTCTTATTAGCATCGGATTTTCATAGTACAGAGCTAGCCAAAGTATGCCATGCATAATACGTCACATTACTTCCACATCTGAGGCTATATTACACAATCTTGCAGTTCTTCTCGTTTCATTCAGTTTACATGAAGCGAATACTTTACCTGCTAGCTACTGATTGACTCTTTCCACAAAAGAAACTTGCAGTTTGATCGCCAATTCCACCTTTTCTATTTCAGCCAAGTTTGTTTCGTTGCAGAGGGGCTTAGCTCATTGTTTTAGATGATTAAAAACCTACTTTCCCTATTCGTGAAGCAGTACTACAAGTTAAGTTTTAACATTTCCATTCTTTCGCAGTGTATTACTCCTGCAATTGCATCCATAGACTAATTATAATTACATAAATGATCATAAATAGTAGATAAAACACTTACATAGATGTTATGTCAAAGAGCATGACTATACAGGTCAAATTAAGTGAAAACAGACAAAGAAGTTAGATAACATTATTATAGGTAATACCGATAACACTGTTAAAAGAAATTAGATAACATAATTACATATAATATCGATAACAGTGTTACACTACTACTGGATTAGGGGTGTGTTGTGCTGCAGGAACAATAACAAACCATATGTACAATCGAATGCATATTTGTAAATAACAATATTAATAATTATATTATTGTTGGATACTTACTTTCAGATCTAACAGTCTTATTCTTCTTGTACCTGGGAGAGTTGATTGGTCCATGCTGCAGCTGCCACTTCATCCTGTCACTATGAATATTAGACCTCAAATGAGGGGGGTTCAGGCAGCTGGTTTATACTATTATAACAAAGGGATGGGTGGCGAGATCTTGTTTCCTCTTGGGCTAGCCTTCCTATTGATCCTGGGGGCTGGGGTGGAGGGAGCAGAGAAGGGAGTGTGTGGAGGTTCCTCGGGATGACCTTGATCAATTGTCAGTGGTTCTCTGGGTGGACAGGAATGGGGAGGTGACCTGAATGTGAGTTTCCCAAGAGTGTAACCTGAAACTGGAGGTCCTTATCAGTGACCTTGAGATAAGAAACGAGTTATAACCGATCCTGGGCTGGTAATCTCACTGATAACCTACTCATATTATGTTTTCAGATGTCTAGGTCGTCCAAATTACCAGCAGACGCAAGTCTCATGTCCACATAACTTACTGCCTTATAGGAAACACTACAAGCTTCTGGCGAATGCAGCAGTTCTGTATTTCCTCCTCATTGACGTGTTATCTACCCGGACAGTACTTAAAAATTTTATCATCTGTTCGATGAAAAACCCCACTTTATATAGGATTATCAAAGAGTTGGAATCAATGCATGTAGAAGGCCAAACTGCTAACTTCACTAGTGTGAGAACTGACTGTGGGATCACTGGCAGTGAAGTTATAAGTCGGTTGGCTAAAGAATCTGATGTGACAGGGCATACTGTCTGGAGTGCAATCTCAGGTATGGATTTCTGATGTGTATTATAGTCAGCACGATAGAAGACTAGAAACGGGAGGAGACAACAAAACATAAAGGAAAAAAAACTACACAATACTTCACCCATCAGTTTCCTATTCCCTTACACGTTCAGTATCTATGCACCTCACCCCTCTAATAACCAAGCTCAATTTTAATCAAAGATGTGTTTGTAAATATATTTATATGCTGTGCATCTTACAGAGAAGAAGAGGACGCAAACCACCTTTCCTTTAGGTGCCCCAAGGGCAGGGAAGTACTGCAATCCTTTAAGATGAAATTGAGAAGCTTGATCACCTTTTACCAACCTGTGTGATTGCACAGTTAAGAACACAGGATCTCAGTCTTCTAAACGTGAAGTACACGTTCACTGTTATGGCACGATCCGAACCTAACACACCTGAATATTACCGACAACGGACTCTACAGAAGTGTTCCATAACATTTTTACTATACCATATATGTTTTTCTGTAATTATGCATGTAATTTCTTCAGTATTAATTTGTGTGTGTGTGTGTACGAACAACCAAAATTTTGTAATAGTAACAGCCTACTAGAGTCTTTGTATTTTATGCAACAACAAGCGTGCTCTATGGTGTAAGCTAAAGGTTACTCTCCCTCTCTCTCTTTTAAGAGATTGTTTGGGAAAGGATATGGAGAGACTGTAGGTTTGAGATGGGACGGAAGTGCTGCTATAAGCGTGACAGGTTTCTGGGAGTGGAAATGAGGGGCAATGACTAGGCAGCTCGTGCCTGGTCCGCAGGAAATGAAAGAAATACACAGATGTATAAGAATTTTATGGGTTGATAAAGTATACGTGTTGGGGTCGGTATGCAATTTCACATAAGAAGGCGATATCTCGTTGCTCCAATGTCACAATGTGTCACCGCCATCATCATGACGAAAGAGAATGCTACTCTCAACTACCAAAGGTGCCTATGTATGCATTTTTAAATAAATTGCTCATGAACACTTGTTAATTGGTGTCAGTCGCTCTTTTACGTTGTTAGCGGTGGTGGAGTATTCTGTCGTTTATTGAGACGTGGTATGCTGCAAGGGCTGTTGTGAAACTGGAAGAATTAAAAAAATAATGTTCCCAGCTGTGATTAGCAGCAAAGCAAAGTAATGTTGATAGGCAGTCAAAATACGAGTTAATCTCCTATTGGTACGTAATAACGTCAGAGTAAACTCAAGTCACTGAAACCTTTCAAATACTTTGGGAGTGTACGTTCACAGAGACTGCGATGCGACGATATTTCTGATTATAGTATTAAATGAGGAATCCACAAACAATCTTCATTCCCTACGTATTGCTCGCGTAGGGACGTTTACAGACAGGATTAGACTAACTACGGGAAGCACAGACGCATTCAAGAAATAATTCTTCTCGAACTCCATTCGCGTTTGGAACAGGAAGAAACTCCAATATATTCATGTTAAGTACCCTCTGCCATGCACTTCACAATACGTTTCAGACTTTGTATGTAGCTGGGACCACAAGTGCCTGTTGTTCGGTGGGGCGATTCTGGAAACACTTTCATTCTTTATACCCTACCAAACATTTATTTTACGTATCCTGTAGTACTCAAATAATTAGTAAAATCAGATGAGTCCATAATCTGAAAAGAAATTGAAGGAAATGCTGTACAGTGTTGGACGGAATTAGTTGCTCGGCACCAGAGTGTAAAGGGTAATAGGAATGACAAGTGTTGAGCGTGCACTCTAAGAAAGTGTTTGTCTCCACATAAATATCACATTACAGTAAGGGTATTAGGGCACTTTCACAGACATGCTGCCAATCGTTTTCCTTCCGTAACACCAGGCAATAAAACACAGTAGACACAATATGGAGACACAGTAGTCTTTCATCATGCGGTGTAAGGTAAGACATTAGCAAGGTCTATGAAATTATAGGCAACTCTGGGAAATACAAATAACCTTACAGGTTTATTTTTTATTCCTCATAATGTCGGGATCAGATATAAACATAGAGAGTCATGTGACACCAGTTTGTACAGGAACGCTGGGATTTTTTGCCATAAAGTGTAATGATTGTCAGGGCACACATACAGGTCAAACAGATAGAGGTTTTTAGTACGCGGTGTAAGGAACAGCTCAATGTCAACAAACCAAGGTCCGCTTGTCGTTGCATCTGAGGCAAACGGGACTTTTAGTAATGAGTGTGGAGAACAACCTTGACATTTTATGCATTGTGAATAAAGGGACAACGCTAGATATTTTGAAGAAATGCAAATTTTTAGGGCTATCAATAAGTCCCGTTCACAGATATTGAACAGCCAGACGGACCTAAGACATCGGGATCTGTTATTGAATCTCGACTACTTATAGTCTCCTCACTACTGATAGGGTCCACGTGTGTTTCCATTCATACTGGATAAATAATTGTTCCTGTCGCCTAGATGCAGTTCTCCTATGTTCCTTCTCTACAAGATGCGTCTGAAAAGTTCGGTGAAAGGTCTCAGAAAATAAAGAAAATAAGAGATACAAACGAAACAGTTTTACTGTTCTCTAAAAGAATCACCATTAATTGCAATACACTTCTGACGTTGGTTGTAAAGTTGTTGGCAACTGTCAGCAAACGCTTCTTGTGGAATCGCTCGAAGCACCGTAGTCACGCGTTGTTGGATATCCGCATCATTAGTGGCTATGAGACGTGGCGATGCCAGTACGATCTGGAGACCAAGAGACAGTCAATGGTATGGTGTTCGTTTTCCCCGTCTTCCCAAAAAAAAAAGTCGACTGACAAAATCCAAGATTAAAACGATGTTAATCGGCTTTTTCGGCTGCGAGGGCTCGATCCAATATTTACTTGAGGGAGGCGGGGAGGACGATGTAACATCATGCCACTGACTGTTGCTTGGTCTCCGTATCGTACTGGTAGGGCCCTGACTCATTTCCTGTAATGATGTGGCTATTCAACAACGTGTGACCGCGGTGCATCGAGCTATTCCGTAAGAAGCGTTTGCTGATAGTTTCCGAAAGCTTTACATAAGGCGTCGCAAGTGTGTTGTGGCTAATGATGATTATTCTTAAGCCCAGTGAAGGTGTTTTGTTAGTAACTCTTGTTTCCTTTATTTTCCGACACCATTCACCGAACTTCACAGACGCACCTTGTATTCCCAATCATCTCCACCCCTAACCCGCCAACGGAAGTTTGGTCGGTTTTGAAAGATTATTTTGTGTGCAGAAACTTATGTTAAAGTGACACGTTCCACATCATTACGAAATGTCGTATTCATGATCTATGGAACAAGGACTAATGTATTTATGTATGTATGAGGGTTTTAGTCCATGAATGTGTCTTTGTCAGCTCTGGTCTGCCTTTACTAACATCCATCATATTGTCCATCTTAATTTGGACTGTTTTAAAAAATGATAGGTTTTTTACGTGAACTCGGTCTAGCATTACTTAGCACCGTTTTATATGTATATAATTCTTATATTTTATATAAATTTTTTATATTTTTATTTCTTTAAAATACTTTCCCATCAAGGGCTAAGTCTTCAGTTGGATTCTGTTATCTTGTTGTGGATGTAACCAGGTAGTTCAATTTCCTTAACTGTATGTAATTTTAAGTGTATCTTATTTCTCACAAGTGTAATTGTTAGTATTTTCTGTCTCCATTTCGTTACTGAGATTTCCAAGGTCCGGTCTGCGTGTCCTTTAATTATGTTTCTACTGCTACATGTCGCAATTTTCAACTCGCGATGGGTTGGCGCGTGCTCGGCTTCACAGTGTTCAGTGTGCGGCCAACGCTGTAAAGTGCAGTTCTATTTGACGCCTGTCAAGAATTGCGTGTCTTTTAATTTTTTGTTGCCTCCCGCGGATTTTCACGATGACGGGATTCTTCTGCTTTATATTCTACCGGCACCGCGACTGACTGGAACCGATGTTGTCTGGCTGGTGAATGTATAGTACGAACAGTATTGGTTACGGCATTCTCGTCAACTCCTGAAGTTGGGTTCCTATCTGTGTATGCTGTGGCAATGATGGCAGCAGTAGTTGAATAGTGACAAAGAAATCATCCATTGCCTCTACTTTCTAGATCCAGTGGAACTCTGTTCCTTCCATGTGGGACTACCAATTGCGTTGGTTGGATGCAATCTCTGATCTATAATAATTCCAAACCGGGGCAAAAACTTGATAGTGGCGCCCCCTCTCCCACTCGAGCGTTTCTTTTTAAATCGATTTTTCACAGATATGTTCATTTTGTGGCGCACGTCTTCCTGAAGAGGGTGATATATGAAGCATGTATGTACGAGGAAAGGCATGTTATGTGGTCATAGGTGTGACAAAGTGCAGTGCCACGCCTCTTCACACAGCATTCTTCTATCGCACGTCACCGTATTTCGCTCTGTGGAATTCGAGCGTGTATTTTTATTTACAAGGGAAGCCATCAAGCCTACAATCAGGACAGTGAAAATTAGGATGTCCTGCCTCTCCTGCTTCCAGTTGGCCAATTTAACATTCTACCTACCTATAAAAAACTCACAATTAATACTGGATGGGATCATTTGCGACTGTGAGAATAAGAACTTTTAAGAAAATTTGCACTCTTTGTTGCTTATTAGTTGACAACTTTCTCTTTTGCTTGATATAAAATTAAATATAGGAAACATAAAACCAGTAAGCAAGAGACAAGCAAGAGAGTACACACTTGTTCAGTCTTAGATCCTAACATTTTTTCTCTCTAATCTTGTTAGAGCTTTACACCTTCGTGCTTTCTTTTCTGCAAAAGAATCTATGACCTCATCAAAGTTCGTCAAACGTTTTGGTACATTAAAAAAAAAGGACGTTGTCTAATACTGAAAACATGTTAATACAATGTTAACAGACTCTTCCGTCGGTTCTTGGTAGAACAACATTATAATAAATGAAAAGCACCAGTTTGCTTTTGTTCTACAATATTTCTTTTATTATTAACCGGTTTAAGGCTTACAAGGCTATCTTCAGACATTTACTGAGTATTTAAAACAAGTAGTTCCTGGTGTGGTTTGCATTTGATTACGTCTATTTTGTCACTGTCTGCTAGGAAAACGAAATAGATCTTTCCAATATTCCAGCAATTGTAACACATACCAAGTAGGCGAGACTGTTTTGGCCCAAATGGTCGTTTTTATCTACCTCATTTGCATAAAAATAACGACAGAATACAATTGACGAAATACCAGTATCAGATGCCTATATCGTCTCCTACAAGCAAAACTCCGTTCCCTTTCCTTTCTCGTTCTAACAAACAATCCTGTCATCAGTAATTCTGTAACTATTTCTGCCACTGTCAAAACTTGACCGGAGAAAAACTTCGCTAACCCTGCCAGAAATACCGGTTGACTCATCTCGCGTTTATTCTCCGGTTAGGTGCTATTAGGTTTTCTTACTACGCGTTTCTCGTGCTATTCCGAGAATAGGAGCTGATCATTCGAACACCCAATCAGCCACATAAACAAACAGCGATTGGCATTCACTATTTGGGTTTGTTCGACTCAGCTTGTGTAGCCCGGGCCCCGTTTGTGTGCGGAAAAGTTTTTTATTTCTTTGCGCGACAGGGATTCCACTGGCAGAGACATCACGTTCACAATGCACGCATTCAAAAATCAACTTAGGATTCGTTTACAAACCAACTTTGAATGTATTCAAAAACCATCAGGGATGCGTTTCAAAATCATATGAATAATCGATAGAGCAACGTGCGCTGGACGCTGGGCGCTTTGTGAAACAAGGTTTTTCCCTTCAAGAATATGAATTTGGCGTCCCCTTGAAATTGCAGTCCGGGGCAGATACGCCGGTTTGCCCCTCTTCCACCTCCCCCCTCCTTTCCCCTAGATAAGGGCCTGGTTGGATGGAACAATACTGAAGCATTTGCACTGAGACATTATCAAGGACAAAAATGTTCCCCTAACCTCGACTACAGTAATTGGTAATTTTAAACCTGTTATATATGCAGTTCATTGTGACTGGTCGTGCGATAGATTGGCCCAGATACATTATTTTAAAGACAAATAGACAATTTATGACAAATAGCAACCAATAGGAAAGTCCAGCTGTTTGTCTCAAGTAACTACAGGAATTCTGATGAGCCATAAATATAATCTAAAAGCAGTCCTTGTTTCGGACAACATTCTCTGCAGCCAAGACATCGGTTGCAGATAAGCAAGCGAAGAACCTTGGAGCCAAACGAGAGAGAGTTACCGAGCTGCACGTCGGGTTCTGTTAGCTGCCAGTTGAGGGCGCTGACGACCCAGGCAGCTGCTGCCATCTTCTTTCTGCCGGAAGAAATCTCTACAGAGCAGTTCTCGCCTTCGTGTATGTCGAAGATCCCTGAAACACAAAATGTTATTTTAATTTTTTTTGTAAGGCCAAGAGTTCACTGTAGTCTGACAAATAAGCAGAAAAGACTTCTGTCATTACTGAAATCTACAGAAGCGAAAAAAAAAAAAAATGAGACGCTTGCAAGAATGTAATTGGTCCATGCACTCGGGAGCATATCGAAGTCATCCTGAGCTCTTGTCTGGACTGCCATTTGATGCCCCCACCCCTTTTTCCGGGAGTCTGCGTTTCACTTAGATTTAGCAAATTTTGTAATTCTGAAAGTAGATCTAATAAAACAAAACAAAGCACAGCAAAAAACACTGTCCATTGAGATTTGATAAACTTCTAACAAAGTGATTATTACAGAAACTTAACGACCTTCGTTGCTTTGAATTGCACTGGAATAATAACATACTACCTAATGAATTAGTAAGGCCTTCTTCCAGTGATTTTACGACACCAGAGGTTTGGGTAATGCAGCCGATGACCATTGGCAGAGCATAAGTTTGTTTGCAAGAGGGCTCAACATAGATGAAAAGAGTGCTGATCCGTATATACACCTCCGCAGTCAACGTATGTGCGCATAAAGGCACCCCAGGAGGGAGGCAACGATGGTGAATAATTTGTGTAGTCTGCAGTTTGCTGAACTGTTCGCAGAAGAAGGAACTGTAATGCAGAGAAAACTAGAAACGGTATTCTTTCATTTCTTAATCCATATTTACGCACGTTGACAATGGCCATCATCAGAATCAGTATATGAAACTTTAATACAAATGTATGGAGGCACTTAGGGCTAGCACACAACAAACAAAACGTATGTCATATATTACAGATAAGACACATGTAGCAAAATGGAGCCATACCATACGTGAAGACTGAAACATCTATAATTTTACAAAAGAATACCTGTTCTGATTCAGTTGAAAACCAGAGCATTACATAGTTGATTGGTTGACTCACAGCGAACACTAGCAGACTGACAGAATTCAGATTGAAACTTCCTGGTAGATTAAAACTGTACGCCGAACCCGAGACTCAAACTCGGGACCTTTACCTTTTGCAGGCAAGTGCTCTACCAAATGAGCCTCCCAAGCACAACTCATGATCCATTCTTACAGCTGTACATCCGCAAGTACCTCATCTCCTGCCTTACAAACTTCACAGAAGCCCTGTTGCAAACTTTGCAAGGCTAGCTCTCCCAGAAGAAAGGATGTTGCAGAGATATGGCTTAGCCACACCTTGGAGGATTGTTTCCAGAATGAATTTTCACTCTGCAGCGGAATGTACGTTGATATGAAACTTCCTGGCAGATTATCTTCGCAATATCCTTTCATCCAGGAATGCTAGTCTTGCAAGGTTCGCAAGAGGGCTTCTTTGAGGTTAGGCAGGTTGGAGATGAGTTACTGGCAGACATAAATCTTTGAGGACGGCTCATGAGTCATGCTTGGGTAGCTCAGTCGCTAAGAGTACCTGCCTGCGAAAGGCAAAGGTACCGAATTCGAGTCTCGGTCTGGCACACAATTTTAATCTGTCAGAAAGTTTCATATCAGCGTACTCTCTGCTGCAGAGTGAAAATTCATTCTGGAGAATTGAGATTGCGAGTACAAAGAGGTATAATGGCGTAGTCAGCTACATGCATTCTGATAACCAGTGCCATCCAAGCAGAACAAGAGCAATTCAGTTAACTACAACTATAAAATAAGGCGTCAACGACATTGGATAATCTGTATAGGCAAAATGAAACTAGTGCAGTGGATGAGAAGTTAAATTATTTTATCATATGGTTTATAGTTGGGCAATATGTAAAACATTTATATGAAGAGAAACAAAGAAACTTCTTTGTTTCTACATGGCACATGTACAGTGAATAACTACAGAAATGTCAGTGGTCGAATTATGATAATGATTATCAGGGGAGAGGAACAATAAATATAATAGAGGGCATATTAAAAAAAACATAGGGACATTATATACAACAATATCTTAAAACTAATAATACTACACTCCTGGAAATGGAAAAAAGAACACATTGACACCGGTGTGTCAGACCCACCATACTTGCTCCGGACACTGCGAGAGGGCTGTACAAGCAATGATCACACGCACGGCACAGCGGACACACCAGGAACCGCGGTGTTGGCCGTCGAATGGCGCTAGCTGCGCAGCATTTGTGCACCGCCGCCGTCAGTGTCAGCCAGTTTGCCGTGGCATACGGAGCTCCATCGCAGTCTTTAACACTGGTAGCATGCCGCGACAGCGTGGACGTGAACCGTATGTGCAGTTGACGGACTTTGAGCGAGGGCGTATAGTGGGCATGCGGGAGGCCGGGTGGACGTACCGCCGAATTGCTCAACACGTGGGGCGTGAGGTCTCCACAGTACATCGATGTTGTCGCCAGTGGTCGGCGGAAGGTGCACGTGCCCGTCGACCTGGGACCGGACCGCAGCGACGCACGGATGCACGCCAAGACCGTAGGATCCTACGCAGTGCCGTAGGGGACCGCACCGCCACTTCCCAGCAAATTAGGGACACTGTTGCTCCTGGGGTATCGGCGAGGACCATTCGCAACCGTCTCCATGAAGCTGGGCTACGGTCCCGCACACCGTTAGGCCGTCTTCCGCTCACGCCCGAACATCGTGCAGCCCGCCTCCAGTGGTGTCGCGACAGGCGTGAATGGAGGGACGAATGGAGACGTGTCGTCTTCAGCGATGAGAGTCGCTTCTGCCTTGGTGCCAATGATGGTCGTATGCGTGTTTGGCGCCGTGCAGGTGAGCGCCACAATCAGGACTGCATACGACCGAGGCACACAGGGCCAACACCCGGCATCATGGTGTGGGGAGCGATCTCCTACACTGGCCGTACACCACTGGTGATCGTCGAGGGGACACTGAATAGTGCACGGTACATCCAAACCGTCATCGAACCCATCGTTCTACCATTCCTAGACCGGCAACGGAACTTGCTGTTCCAACAGGACAATGCACGTCCGCATGTATCCCGTGCCACCCAACGTGCTCTAGAAGGTGTAAGTCAACTACCCTGGCCAGCAAGATCTCCGGATCTGTCCCCCATTGAGCATGTTTGGGACTGGATGAAGCGTCGTCTCACGCGGTCTGCACGTCCAACTGAGGCGCCAGGTGGAAATGGCATGGCAAGCCGTTCCACAGGACTACATCCAGCATCTCTACGATCGTCTCCATGGCAGAATAGCAGCCTGCATTGCTGCGAAAGGTGGATATACACTGTACTAGTGCCGACATTGTGCATGCTCTGTTGCCTGTGTCTATGTGCCTGTGGTTCTGTCAGTGTGATCATGTGATTTATCTGACCCCAGGAATGTGTCAATAAAGTTTCCCCTTCCTGGGACAATGAATTCACGGTGTTCTTATTTCAATTTCCAGGAGTGTATTTAAAGTACACATGGATAACAGCATTAAAACATTAACAAAATTTATTAAAACGTAAATAAAAGAACGGAAAAATTAGAGGTGACCATATAACTTTAAAATATATTTGAGTGCATTGGTCACCTACCTTTTCTCTGTAGAAATGCCCTCACGGGTGGGTGAAGGGAGGGGGTAGAGTGATAGGGGGAGGGGGATGTGCTTGGGGAATGAGAGGGAGAGTGCGAGAGGGAGGAAATGGATGAGTGATGGGTACGTAATAACCAAAGATCATAGTTACACCAGCAACAAATGGCGGTGAGACTACCTATAAACCGTGACGATTTAATACACAGGAAATCATCGGTTACATCGAAGGAACGTCTTCATTTTCTTAACCTGCTCAGTCAAAACATAGTGTAGCTAATACAACTGATATAGGGTGGTCAGTAAATTTGTGAAACGCTTGTAGTGATGTTGTAGGGAAAGTTGTACTGAGACATAAATGTTAAGAAAAAATTCGATACGTTGCGCCGTTTCCGAATTATTTAGCACTGAAGTTAGCCAATCTGATCGTCACGCGCGTAAATGCAAGTTTCAGCTAACGAGACAAAGCACTCGTTGGGCAACACCGCCCCTGGCAGGCCGCTTGAGTGTGAGCGCACGACGCCCCGATTGGCTAAATTCTACGCTAAATAACTCGGAAACGGAGAGACGTATCGAATTTCTATCTTAACATTTATGTCTCAGTACAACCTGCCCTGTAACATCCCTACAAGCATTTCACACACACACACACACACACACACACACACACACACACACACACACACATGCCAACTGACAACTACGATAACATGAGTCCATTGGTTACATATTTTAATTTTATTTTTGTTTTTATTTGTAATGGAAAAGCCAAGGGAGCGTGGTGAGGGGGGAAATGGAGAGGGAGGGGGGAGGAGTGTTGAAATTATGGATAAACGGCATTAAAAGTAATAGACATTGGCGAGAAAAGGTAGCTCGACTACCAAGGGTGAAGGGGGGCGGGGTTGAGGGAGGAAGGGTGTTGTGGAGGAAGGAGGGGGGCCAATGCAGCAAACTGCAGGCTACACATATTACCCTCCATAATATTTTAATGATTTTAATCACCTACAGAACGGTTATCCTTGCGTTCTTGGATTCTCTTAATTTTACCAACTGAAACTTAGGAGGAGCAAACCTACTGGCTGAAAGGGCGAGTAAATAACTTTTCTGGCCATCTATTTTGCGTGCTTCCTCTGCCTTCGCCTCTCTTTCCAGACCTCAGTTGAGACAAATTAAGACAAATCAGCAAAAGCAGGATGAATTTCGGTGAAATACGTGGACATCCGTATAAATTTTTCAAGCGGTATGGGGGGCGGGGGGGGGGGGGGGGGGAGGAGGAGGAGGAGGAGGAGGAGGAGGAGGAGGCAGGCTCTAAAACTGCCATTTCTGATATAAATGTGCTGGTCAATTTCGAGACATGCCATCTCATAAGAATGTAATTTTGTAGATGATACAAAAACCTTATTGTATCTCAGAGAATTGTTTGTTATCAGTTCAGTGAATGAGTGAAAACGATTTACGCCATATTCCACCCTCCCACATCCTCGTTGCGGACATCTATGCTCAAATAGCAGATTTGCTTCAACGCCCGCTTGCCCATCTTTGAGATCCAACCATGCAGTAGCGAGGTGGTAGCAGCAACTCCATCGTTAAACAAGAACGAGCTGTGTAGGCGGCAAGTGTGTGAGCCAAGCGTACGATTGTCACATAAATCATTTCAGCGATAAACCTCTCTGTTCGCAAGTAATCGTTTCCTTACGGTGACGTTTAGAAGAATTGACACGGTGACAACAGCGAGCGATTTACGTCGCGTGCTGAGGCAAAGACTTCCTGTTACACGAACGTGAGGACAGGAGAACTTGCGTACTTCTGCCAGTTAACTTTTAAACCACGTATCTCTGCTGTTTTCTTTCGGCAGTTGTTATCTTCAATCTGCGCCAGCGCACTTGGCGGGGTCCTATCTCGCCAGCCCTTTAGTTCAGCTCTGAAGCACTGTAGTTTCTCTATGCCCCCTCCCCCCCTCCCCCCCCCCCCCTGCATCACCCATGTACTGCTTCTCACAGAGTGCATCCTTCATTGCGCCAAACAGATGAAAGGTGCGAGATCCGGGCCTTAGGGCGGCTGAGGAACAACAGTGCAATGAAATTCTGTGAGCTTCTCTTAGGTGCGCAGACTAGTGTGAGGTCTCGTGTTGTAGTGGAGAATGAAAAGTTCTTTGCATTTTTGTGGCGACGAACACGCTGAAGCCGTTTATTCAATTTCCCGAGGATAGCACATGGGAGATAGTTTGGCTAAGCGCGATCTTGCGATGATGACAGATGCCTCGCCCAACGACTTTCCATGCTTTTGTTCACTTCTAGGTATCCGTAGACATTCCGCAAGCCCCTACGAATATCTGCGATGCTCTGGTTTTTCTGCCAAAAGATACTCAATGACATTTTTCGAACGCACCTCCGTTACAGACGCCATTTCGAAGGTTACGTATAGCGCTGCAACCTGTCAGCACTTCACGAAACTATAGGGACTGAAGCGGGAACATTCCACTACATCCCCAAAAAAATTCTCCATTCTTTCAGCGAAAACTGACCGAGAAAAAAATGTGTTGTATTTTTTGTTGAAGGCCTTTCGTACACTAGGCTTGAGGTCAGAACTGTAGGATGGGAAGTCGAAACGTTTCCCCCACAATTGCTGTATCTTATCTTTGATAGGGTTCGGTTCTGGATTCTTTTGGGGGTGGAGAGGGAGAAGTTAGCCTTTTACTGCCTCCCTACCTTCCCCACCTTTTCCCCAATTACATTTAAAGTGACATAGTTTCCAGGGATTTTAATAACAATACAAGGAAGGGTACATGAAGTACTTCGCAACGTTCCAAGAAATGAGAAAAGACCATATGACAACCTAATTAAAAGGTTGGTAGACGGCTTTAGAAAAACATGCAGAGGCCATATCGGTGACTACATGTGAAAAACATAATGCGTGGATGTGTCTGGAGGCGGCTCCTGTCCAACAGTGGATGTTATGTGGCTGACCATGAATTATAAATTATCGTGTCTTTTATTATATGATCAAATGGAATAAATATGAGTACATAATTCAGAGTGTTGAAAATAGCTCGTAGGATCGTTTTAAATACACATCTGTATCATTGCGTAGCACCATCACCCCGGAAAAAAGGAAAGAAAAGAAATAAAATTATTTTTACTTATACAAATTTGTCCCCCCCATGAACCATGGACCTTGCCGTTGGTGGGGAGGCTTGCGTGCCTCAGCGATACAGATGGCCGTACCGTAGGTGCAACCACAACGGAGGGGTATCTGTTGAGAGGCCAGACAAACATGTGGTTCCTGAAGAGGGGCAGCAGCCTTTTCAGTAGTTGCAGGGGCAACAGTCTGGATGATTGACTGATCTGGCCTTGTAACATTAACCAAAACGGCCCTGCTGTGCTGGTACTGCGAACGGCTGAAAGCAAGGGGAAACTACAGCCGTAATTTTTCCCGAGGACATGCAGCTCTACTGTATGATTAAATGATGATGGCGTCCTCTTGGGTAAAATATTCCGGAGGTAAAATAGTCCCCCATTCGGATCTCCGGGCGGGGACTACTCAAGAGGACGTCGTTATCAGGAGAAAGAAAACTGGCGTTCTACGGATCGGAGCGTGGAATGTCAGATCACTTAATCGGGCAGGTAGGTTAGAAAATTTGAAAAGGGAAATGGATAGGTTAAAGTTAGATATAGTGGGAATTAGTGAAGTTCGGTGGCAGGAGGAACAAGACTTTTGGTCACGTGATTACAGGGTTATAAATACAAAATCAAATAGGGGTAATGCAGGAGTAGGTTTAATAATGAATAAAAAAATAGGAGTGCGGGTTAGCTACTACAAACAGCATAGTGAACGCATTATTGTGGCCAAGATAGACACAAAGCCCATGCCTACTACAGTAGTACAAGTTTATATGCCAACTAGCTCTGCAGATGATGAAGAAATAGATGAAATGTATGACGAGATAAAAGAAATTATTCAGGTAGTGAAGGGAGACGAAAATTTAATAGTCATGGGTGACTGGAATTCATCAGTAGGAAAAGGGAGAGAAGGAAACATAGTAGGTGAATATGGATTGGGGGGAAGGAATGAAAGAGGAAGCCGCCTTGTAGAATTTTGCACAGAGCATAGCTTAACCATAGCTAACACTTGGTTCAAGAATCATGAAAGGAGGCTGTATACATGGAAGAAGCCTGGAGATACTGACAGGTTTCAGATAGATTATATAATGGTAAGACAGAGATTTAGGAACCAGGTTTTAAATTGTAAGACATTTCCTGGGGCAGATGTGGATTCTGACCACAATCTATTGGTTATGAACTGCAGATTGAAACTGAAGAAACTGCAAAAAGGTGGGAATTTAAGGAGATGGGACCTGGATAAACTGAAAGAACCAGAGGTTGTAGAGAGTTTCAGGGAGAGCATAAGGGAACAATTTACAGGAATGGGGGAAAGAAATACAGTAGAAGAAGAATGGGTAGCTCTGAGGGATGAAGTGGTGAAGGCAGCAGATGATCAAGTAGGTAAAAAGACGAGGGCTAATAGAAATCCTTGGGTAACAGAAGAAATATTGAATTTAATTGATGAAAGGAGAAAATATAAAAATGCAGTAAATGAAGCAGGCAAAAAGGAATACAAACGTCTCAAAAATGAAATCGACAGGAAGTGCAAAATGGCTAAGCAGGGATGGCTAGAGGACAAATGTAAGGATGTAGAGGCTTGTCTCACTAGGGGTAAGATAGATACTGCCTACAGGAAAATTAAAGAGACCTTTGGAGAGAAGAGAACCACTTGTATGAATATCAAGAGCTCAGATGGCAACCCAGTTCTAAGCAAAGAAGGGAAGGCAGAAAGATGGAAGGAGTATATAGAGGGTTTATACAAGGGCGATGTACTTGAGGACAATATTATGGAAATGGAAGAGGATGTAGATGAAGACGAAATGGGAGATAAGATACTGCGTAAAGAGTTTGACAGAGCACTGAAAGACCTGAGTCGAAACAAGGCCCCGGGAGTAGACAACATTCCATTAGAACTACTGATAGCCTCGGGAGAGCCAGTCATGACAAAACTCTACCATCTGGTGAGCACGATGTATGAGACAGGCGAAATACCCTCAGACTTCAAGAAGAATATAATAATTCCAATCCCAAAGAAAGCAGGTGTTGACAGATGTGAAAATTACCGAACTATCAGTTTAATAAGTCACAGCTGCAAAATACTAACGCGAATTCTTTACAGACGAATGGAAAAACTGGTAGAAGCCGACCTAGGGGAAGATCAGTTTGGATTCCGTAGAAATGTTGGAACACGTGAGGCAATACTGACCTTACGACTTATCTTAGAAGAAAGATTAAGAAAAGGCAAACCTACGTTTCTAGCATTTGTAGACTTAGAGAAAGCTTTTGACAATGTTGACTGGAATACTCTCTTTCAAATTCTGAAGGTGGCAGGGGTAAAATACAGGGAGCGAAAGGCTATTTACAATTTGTACAGAAACCAGATAGCAGTTATAAGAGTCGAGGGGCATGAAAGGGAAGCAGTGGTTGGGAAAGGAGTGAGACAGGGTTGTAGCCTCTCCCCGATGTTATTCAATCTGTATATTGAGCAAGCAGTAAAGGAAACAAAAGAAAAATTCGGAGTAGGTATTAAAATTTATGGAGAAGAAGTAAAAACTTTGAGGTTCGCCGATGACATTGTAATTCTGTCAGAGACAGCAAAGGACTTGGAAGAGCAGTTGAACGGAATGGACAGTGTCTTGAAAGGAGGATATAAGATGAACATCAACAAAAGCAAAACAAGGATAATGGAATGTGGTCGAATTAAGTCGGGTGATGCTGAGGGAATTAGATTAGGAAATGAGACACTTAAAGTAGTAAAGGAGTTTTGCTATTTAGGGAGTAAAATAACCGATGATGGTCGAAGTAGAGAGGATATAAAATGTAGACTGGCAATGGCAAGGAAAGCGTTTCTCAAGAAGAGAAATTTATTAACATCGAGTATAGATTTAGGTGTCAGGAAGTCGTTTCTGAAAGTATTTGTATGGAGTGTAGCCATGTATGGAAGTGAGACATGGACGATAACTAGTTTGGACAAGAAGAGAATAGAAGCTTTCGAAATGTGGTGCTACAGAAGAATGCTGAAGATAAGGTGGGTAGATCACGTAACTAATGAGGAGGTATTGAATAGGATTGGGGAGAAGAGAAGTTTGTGGCACAACTTGACTAGAAGAAGGGATCGGTTGGTAGGACATGTTTTGAGGCATCAAGGGATCACAAATTTAGCATTGGAGGGCAGCGTGGAGGGTAAAAATCGTAGAGGGAGACCAAGAGATGAATACACTAAGCAGATTCAGAAGGATGTAGGTTGCAGTAGGTACTGGGAGATGAAGAAGCTTGCACAGGATAGAGTAGCATGGAGAGCTGCATCAAACCAGTCTCAGGACTGAAGACCACAACAACAACATACAAATTTGTATCACTGTACGATAAAAATCAAATTTTTGTTTGTTCGTGCTATTCAGTGATGGAAATGTTTTTATATGGTAAGTGTATCTTTTACTGGAACACCTTCGAAATGAAGTGTACAGTAGACAACTGCATACAATTGGAAGCCGGCCGCTGTGGCCGAACGGTCCTAGGCACTTCAGTCAGGAACCGCGCAGCTGCTACGGTTGCAGGTTCGAATCTTGCCTCGGTCATGGATGTGTGTGATGTCCTTAGCTTAGTTAGGTTCAAGTAGTTTAAGTCTAGGGAACTGATGACCTCAGATGTTAAGTCTCATAGTGCTTAGAGCCATTTGAACCATTTATACAACTGGCTCTTTCTAAGAAAAGAAATTTCCTTGTAATCCACTGAGCGACCTGTAGCTGAGGATCTAAGATAACGAATCGCGCTGTTGTAGAGAATAAAACTTACTGGCACAGACAAATGTTTTAATTTGAGTGGGTAGGCAGAATGAAGTGCCAATCCGCAATTTAGCAAAAATTGAACTATTCATGTTATAAGTTGCTGTCTTTTGTTATTACCGCGTGCAAGCTTCGTGAACATGTGTACTTTTGTGCGGTTAAACTACAATCAGAGACAAAGCTATGATAAAAAAATGCAGGGTCGCCACCAGTCCTGGTCCTTCCTAAGTATCAAGAATGACTGAACAGGGACATCAGCTGAATAATTAATCCATTGGGCAATATTAATTTCATTTAAATTAATTGGGAATATTGATGAACGTAATTGATATGCCAGTGGCTTGAAATATCACTATTTCTCTTTAGCTGAACATATAAGTCTCATGAATTTATCTGGTTACAGACTTTCACAGGGAACATACAAGAGGAGCATAAAATCGCAATTTTTAAAAATCGGAAAGACACTTAAACAATTGTAAATGAGCCAATAGGACGCAGGAGATTAACTTTTCATGAATCAGGTTTATTCATTGAAAGAACAAGTTAACGTTCTAACCTGGTGCCTCAACCCTAAAGCATTAAGACGACTTCAGGATGTATCTTGGGTGAGGGAGCGAGAGGATGAAGTGTGGGAAACATTCATTCACTTACACGATAGAATAGATCAAGACACAATTTACCAACATTAAATGCATGCATGAACCCAAAAATTGGTCTAACCCGTTTACAGTAGTAATATCAAAGCATAATGAATTGCGCCCAACAACCGAGAGCCAACCTCTCCACGTGGCAAGTTACCATACACATTTAACAGAATTAAAACGCTTCCAAGAAAATAGAAACACCAAGAATACCCGAGAGTTGACTAAAACCACAACAAGATTAAATTATCGCGAACCACGCATGAGAGAACTAACCTTGGAGAAATGAATATCGAGAAAGGTTTCACGGAACACATGGTTCTCTACTGAACAAGGTAGCTCTCACAAATTCACATAAAATACTCAAATCTGAAAGTTCAAATCATCTACCGAGACAATTGAAATTTAAACTGAATCAACAAACACGATTACAAACTACGAGCAGCACACGTGGCTCATCGCCTTACGTACAAGAAGCTCAAACCCGAGTATGGACCAGACATAGGAATCACACAGAAAAATAGAGAAAAATCAGAAAAATAAAAGCACACACGAATGTAGATTGAGTCACACCACATTGACGCGACACTTTGAGTTTTTGGCTCACATTAACCGCCTCTAATGTGATCAGTCAACCCTGTTGTTCCAAGTGAACAAGGGAAGTTACGCTCACTGATTAATTCTGAAACAGACATATTCCACTCCAAAATCTAAAAACGAAATGAAAAATGAATACGGCGCTTCAGCTATCCTCAAGGAATTAAATATTTTGAACGGTTTCCTTAGTAACTACAAATCGCGCTCAACACCATGTTCTAACTCAGCAGAAGGCTTACTTAATCCTATGACCATACTCACCAGCGGTCGGACGAAGAGTGCCTTCTGAACAAAGCTCCCAGCCACCCCGGAGTACAGACGGAAGTGACTAGAGAGGCTGTCTCTGCTACCAGCCTAATAATAAGCAACTTCCGTGCATAAAGGGTACACCTGTCTGTTCAGGTAACAGGCACTCTACGTTGGTCATCCTGTACTCAAGGCAGAGGACAATCAACTTCACTTCTACTCCGAGGAGACGACACACCACCCAGTTACTAGTACCCAACAAACACCGAAATATACATAGAAATACTCATTCATTCACATTCAGACACAAATACCGTAAAATAAATGAAGGACGTGAGAGGCAGACATTCAGATTCAGGTCTGAACTTAAAATATGGTGCATAATTAATTGAACTGCCGATACAAGCAGACCCAGGTTGCTTGTATTCATGTCATGTTGGCATAAAATTTGTCTCATAGCTACTGCTCAGTCGTCCCAGGGTAGCTGAAAAACTAAGCCGCAATTCTGTGGTGTGCAAAAGTAGGTGACACAAGGTCACAGGAGGCTCTACTGAGATGGTCCGATGTTATCCGCTGTACGTTAGAAAGCTCAACAAACTGCTAATAAGTAATACCACATGTACGGCCAGAAAGAACTGTCTTCTTTAGAAATTTTGTCTCACTCTATGATAGGCTTGTCCTTCACTTTAACCAAACATGTAATACACAATAACTCAAAATACGCTCTTGTGGGTTAGTACTGCCACCGACCCCTTCACAATTGTATTATGAAGTGAAGAATTATTTAGAAAACATATTATTTGATTATAAAATCTAACGTATATTAATAATGAAATACCACTCCCATTCCGCAATAAGCTTTCACAGTGTAACAAGTGTTAATATAAAGTCTTTCACTGAAAATCCGAATTGCTTAAAAGTACATTCCTTTCATGATCTCATCTCAAAATTTCGGACATTACGGAGCGATGTTGACTTTGTTTTACAAAGAGACAAATGACAAATCAAGAAGGACGTCAGGCAGCCAAAATTTTGTGTATGTGGGGGGTGGGGTTGGGGGTGGGTGGCTGCGACTGCATGGATGTTTATCTTATATGGAAAATTACGTACCGTATGGATGCACAAGTTTGTAGGAATGATGTTCAGACTGTGCACTGCAGGATTTGCGTTGTTTACAGAGTTAGTCTCATGACTTGTACCTAGGCACGGATACTGGTACTGCGGCGTAGGATTGAAACACAGCATCAGTTTGGATTACAGTTGCAGACAGTCAACATGGGTCTGGACAAGGTGAGCGGAACTTTACTCGTAAAGCCGTTTTATCAAGACGACAACAATAGAACTGCTGCTCTCCGGGAGTATCGAAACTTTAAAGGAATAGGGAGAAGCCCTATTCCGCACAGGGGTTGAACAACGTGATTCAGAATTTCGAACTAACTGGTGATTTGGGAGTTACTCCTGGGAGAGACCGATGGCCTATTGCGCCGCAAATCGTTTAAAAAGGTTGTGTTTCTATGAGTGAGATTGCTGGAAGAAATGTGTGATCTTCAAGCAATGCACGACCTGTATCATGACAGCTGAACGTTCCACGCTCCACCATTCGAGAAGTGTTGCGAACAACTGTGAAACGGTACGTTTAGCGCTGTTCGAGACTGTCGTAGATGCAGATGGTCGTCAAATTGAGCAACATTTGTAAGCTGGGACGTAAACATGGTACACAATTAACAAACTTTAATGGGTAAATGTAGAAATTAAAATATGTATTGTAACCTCCCCACACGAAATTTTGTTAAATAAAAGTGGAAATGGAGCCAAGCGTAAACTCCCCGCAAAAAATTGATAAATGAAAATTGACCAAAAAGCCACGATAATATTAATTAAATAATGAACCATGAACGAAATGTAACCTCCCAAAAGAAGTAATAATACCTGGTAAATTTTATAAGGACAGCAGCGCTGACCTTCGGCCCTGTATTCTGAATAACAAAAGCAAAAATTCTTACCTCAATAAAAACTGCAACTATTTCTGCTCTTATTTATCGACACAGCTTCGTGCAATGCTGGCGTATATTTTTTTCTTTTTTTTTGATTCTTGGAAGCAATGATAATGCATTGGAAAAATTCTTTAAATTGAAATGAATGCTTTTTCTTCAAAAGAGTTACTTTATATTATAAAAATTAGTATTGGAGCATTTTTTTGAACAAATTAGATTACAATTAACATACATTATTAATTATGCGCAAGGCTGCTTCTTTACCTTCTACAACAATACTCATCGTCCAGAATCCTGACCAGAGTCGCGACTAGAGCACACAGCCGACGCATGCCGACACCCGCAGACTACTACCGTCCACTCGCTACTAAAGCCGATCGACTACTACTGTATCCGACTGACTACTACTGCAGACTGACTTCTACTGTCGACTCGCGCAGACTAGCGCAGACTCGCGACAAGCAACAACTAACAATAAACTACTCTCTGGTCAGAGGTTCTGTCATGCCTCGCCCATCGTCGGCGAAGCATACACCTTACAGTATCTTTCGGTGGTTTGTTCGTTATTTCTCTTCCGCATGTCCTTACAAATGTTTCACTAAGTTTCACTTCCTACGCCCACTCGTTTGTCACGGGGGGCTCCTCCCAAGCAGAGAAAGTTTTATCGTTACCGCACTGCAAGTACCATGGTTCATTGAACCAGATTCGGAATACAAATATATTATAGTCCTAAGGGAAGTAGTTTCATTCAAAATAAATCATCATTAAATAGTATTTGGAGATAATTTCTTTACTTTCAAGTAGATTTTGCCTGCAAGTACGGATTAGCGAGTAGATTAAGTCCATTATCTTTTTGTATCATAGGTAATCTTATTACAATAAAGAGTGGCATTCATTGGCCAGTTACAAAGCATTTTTTTTTGTATTATTCAGAAGTCATTATTGAAGTGACATACTATTCAGAGCTGATCAGTATTATTCAGAACTCTCTTAAACTAGTAGCATTATTTGGGACTGGTAATTACTTTGTTTGCTTTTGAGTTATTGCTGCAAATGAAGATGTGTAACGTCATTCGTCATGAGTCAGCTGTAGCAAGGTTATGAAACAAGTAGAGTATATGTGATCACATTCATAAACGACATAGGTTTAATAAACAACTATTTATACCATATTAATTTCATGAATAATTTCTCCTGCAAAATATACAAAATGGATTATGAAACTGAAAGAAGATACGCATATTATGCTGAAAAGTAGTGAACTTCGAATTAACAGGTAGTGAAATGTGTATAAAAAATGTATATGTTCTCTAGCTGTCCTTTCCAAAACCTTCAGTCATCATACCATGCGATATAAGACATACTGTCAAAACGAACTGCAACAAATACTTAAATAACTACATAGCATCTCTTAACTAACAGCAAATATATAAACTTCATCATTATTTTGATCTGCAAAGAAAAACTTCATTATCCATGTCACCATAACTCCATTATTATCATCACCTGTAAAGAAAAACTTCATTATCCATAGTAGCATATTCTTCATCATTATTCATCACCATTCATTATCATCTGCAAAAGAGTCACTTCATTATTCATTATACAACTATTCCTTATTTCTATCATATTTCATCACTAAAACTAAGATGTGTAGTTCTGTCTGATAGCCTGCATCAATCGCCTCGTATTCTGAAAGAAAAAATTAGTTAAGACTGCTATTCTACGATGTGTATAGTATACTCTTGTTAATGCTTGTTAATTCTGATCCATTTACTCTTCATCACGAGGTATTGCATCCTCTTTCGTTCATTCCGAAGGTGCAATTCCCATTTCTGTTTAATTTATTTCGTTTACACGTTATTTCTTTCTGAAAATGATGAACAAAGATTAATGTCTTGCATTTAATTCATATACCCATTAGATAAAAACTGGTTTATAGTAACATAATTGAGCATACAGCATAGCATGACAGAAAACGTAATATGTCAAAAACATCGACAGTGTTCAGAAGCAAAAATATACACGGTGTATCACAATGTAGCAGCAAAAAAATAAAAAAGTAAAGTAGTCACGATGTTGAGATATCATAAGGCAAAATGTTAAAGTCAACTGGTATTTGTTATATCCTAAATATTTCATAGTGCATACAAAAAAACAGGAAAACCATCATACATACATAAAAAATGGAAAATATGCACGGTCTGATGTGTAACGACAAGAAAAGCGATCTGCTAACTTTACCTTGCCGGGCACTTGCCAAGAAAAAATGCGATAATCATCAGTAGGTGTTCATGTGAATATAATTGCATAAGTGGTCACAAAAATTAGGAAATGGCATTACAGTGTGGTAAATCATAAAGTATGTTCATTCAATAAAAGGTTTGATGTTGGATATGTGGTGGTTCCCCTTGTTTTTTCTGGTTCTCAAAGTTTCGACGTGTACTACATTGGGGTGAGGAATGCTGCGAATTCGATATGGACCTGCATATAGAAGCTGAAATTTACTGCATCTATTCTTTCCTTTGTTAGATAAAT
This sequence comes from Schistocerca nitens, assembly GCF_023898315.1. NCBI lineage: Eukaryota > Metazoa > Arthropoda > Insecta > Orthoptera > Acrididae > Schistocerca > Schistocerca nitens. The sequence continues at coordinate 700,798,084 of NC_064617.1, read as the reverse complement.
ATTGTGTACGTACTAATATTTTCTGTCCAATGTGAAAGTCACGGCGTGTACAAACCTGTTTTTGCTGTCTTCTCCGGCGCTCTGCGGCACATTTGATGTTGTTCAGCGCAATGTCAATTATTTCTGGCTCCATAATGTGCGTTTAAATGAGTATACCAAATTAATTTGTTAACAAGTTCGTCAGGAATGCATAATAACCAATTGTTGCTGTCAGGATGAGAGCGGCGAAACAGAATGTCATTGCGTACAGTGTAATGGTTTCTAATGGTAACATTATTCCTATCTTGCCAAAGGTGTTTAATTTCTTTCCATACGTTGTCTTTACTCTGCTCTTGTGCCATGTCTTGTAATGACGACGAAATGAAATTTTCAAATGCAACTTGTTGAATGTACATGACGCTGAAATTTGCTTTGCAGAAGTTGGTTGCGATGTCTTGCTGATTGTTGTTAGGAGAACGGGATAGTGCGTCTGCTACAATATTTTGTATGCCGGGAATGTGAACAATTGTAAAATTAAATTCCTGCAAATAAAGTTTCCATCTACTTAATCTGTCGTGTGTAAATTTAGCGGAAAGTAAAAACTGTATAAACGGTAGTGTGTCTTCTATAAAGAAAATGCCTAAATGTGGTAAAAGCCCATACAACACATAATGTTTCAAGTTCAGTGACAGAATAATTGCGTTCAGCAGGTGACAGAATGCGACTTGCAAAAGCGATGTTTTTAATTACTGTGCAACCATCTTCTTCAATTTCCTGAAAAATATGTACGCCTAAAGCGGTGTTAGAACTGTCGGTGGCAATAGAAAAATTTCTCGTAAGATCTGGGTGCGATAAAAGTGGTGCATTCAAGAAAGCTTCTTTCAGGTTCACAAATGCAGAATGTGCTTGCCTATCCCAAGACCAAATAGTGTTTTTACCTGTCAATTGACATAATCTAGGGGTGTCTAAAGCAGAGTAATGAATAAATTTACGATAAAAGTTAATTAAACCCAAAAAAACTGCGTAGATGTTTCTTCGTCGTAGGAACAGTAATGTTACGTAAAGCTTGAAGTTTTCCCGGGTCAGGCGTAATGCCCTCTGCTGAAATTACATGTCCAAGAAATTTTATAGAAGTTTTGCCAAAGTGCGATTTACTGAGATTAACTGTGAGTCCTTGTGCACGAAAAGTTTGCAACAGTTGTTCAAGAATCAGATTGTGTTCAGACCAGTTAGCTTCTGCAATAAGAATGTCATCTACGTACGTTGTAATTCTGTCTTTAAGTTCTGTCGGAAGTATTGTATTCAAACCGCGAATAAAAGCTGCTGAAGAAATTGTTAAATCGAACGGTAATTTACAAAATTGATAACAGTCACCAAAACAGAGAAATGCTGTGTACTTTCTGCAGTTCGGATGGAGCTGAATTTGCCAAAATCCCGATTTCAAATCTTTCTGCAGTTCGAATGGAGCTGAATTTGCCAAAATCCCGATTTCAAATCTAATGCGGAATAAATAGCAGTACCATGAAATTTCTGTAGAAGTTCTTCTAGTGTCTGTGGGCGATCTGTTTCATTAATAATAATGTCATTGATGTGCCGCGAATCAAGTACGAGGTGAAGTGAGCCATCCTTTTTCTTAACAATATGGAGCGGGTTTATGTACGGACTAACTGCCGGTTCAATAATTACTTGGTCAAGCATAGCTTGCAATTCTTTCTGAACTTGTTCTCTGTGAATATACGGAATGGGATAATGCTTGGCTTTAAATGTATCGAGCTGTTTAACTTGAAATTCATACATAAAACCGGACATAGTACCGGGAACGTTGTCAAAAACTGGAGCTTGCTGTAAAAGAATATTGCGTAGTTGAGTACGTTCGTCGTCTGTATTTGCACTGCTCTGTTTAACTTTATCAGAAATCGTCTGCATAACCTCATACTCGGCTTCGTCTGGAGTATTATAGTTGTGTACGTACGTATCTGTGAACAAAGTGGAATTACAGTCTATGTTACGTGATGCGGAAATGACCTCTGTACGATTAATTGTTTGTTCTTCTACAGATAAAGAATGCTGAAATTCTAAAGCTAGTTGTACATTTTCATCCTTCAACATTAAATAGGAATTTTGAAAGTCAATAATGGCATCGTGTTGTACCAGAAAATTCGTACCTAAAATAATGTCAGTCGTCAATAACGGAATAATCCAAAAATTTGAGTGAAATGTATGACCTGCAATAAAAAATGATAAATGTGTCTGTAATTTTACATCTACTCCTTTATTAGATACTGCTCATTTTACTTTCGTTTCACCTAATGGTAACGTAGGATAGGTATTCTCCTTGTTACACTCGTTGAAAGTTTCTTCATTTCTAACTGACATAGGTGATCCAGAATCGATTACTGCTGAAAATTTCGATGATCCAATTTTAACTTCGATGACAGGGTGTGAAATGGTTTTTTGAACAACTGGTCTTTCCTGCAAAAAAGTGTCTCGGATGTCGTCCAAAGTAATAACATTTTCATGAACAACATTCTGCGTGTCAAAAGTAGTGCTTGTGTTGCTGGAAGATGCGACCTGTACAGTATCTAGTCAAATTCTATCTGACGTGTTATTATTTTCAGGAGGATGCTGTGGCATTTCGACTATTTGAACTGTTCTGTTATTTCTTCCTGACGTATTACTTTCCGGATGATATCTACTGTCTGGTTCATTCATGATGATATGTTGTTGCTGATGTTCTTGCTGCTGATAAGATCGACTGTTATTAAATGTACGCTGAAAATTGTGCTCATTATTTTTACGTCTGTCAATTCTATACGGCGCATTGCGATAGGAATTGAAATAGTGTGTTTTCTGCTCATACTGATTTCCTTGTTGCTGTGCGTTACTATTTGTTGGAGCTGACGCTATACGCGTACGCGGCGAAACATTAAAGCTTGGTTGACCTTGCACATTACATTGTTGGTTAGGTATGCTAACCGGCTGGCTTTCATGCTGTTGCGGTGAAAAACGTCTATTGTTACCAAAATGTGTTTCCTGTTGCTGATAATTTTGTCGATACTGATAATTAAAATTTTGTCTGTTATTAAAATTCCGGTGGTTGTCGTTCCTGAAGCGTCTATTACCTTTGCTATTGAAATTGCGTGGCTGATCGTAATTACTGTATGTTTGTTGACCTTGGTTACTGTATGAAGAATTTTTGTTTATAAAGGAATAATCCGATTGCTGCACTTCCAAAAGCTGTAACAGATCTCTGAATGCCGAAATATGTTCCTTCTGCTGACCCGTTAAAAGTGACACTCTTAATGATCGTGGTAATTTAGAAATACATAATTGAATAAGTGCAGATTCACTGTATGGTTCACTTAAGTAATGGTTTTGTTGGACCATGTGCTCAAAAAATTGCGTGACACTGGGAAAATTTGAGTTCTCATAATTTGGTAAACTAATTAGTTGATCCTTAATTCCGCGCTGTGTCGTCTTCGACCAGTACGCTGACAGAAAAGCATTCTGAAATTCTTCTACCGAGTAGCATTGTCTCGCGATCGGTCTCATACGAGTTGCCAGTTCGCCTTCCAAAAAACTGCAAATAAATTCAAGTTTGTGCGTTACAGGCCAAGTCGGTGCAAAAGCAAAGCTAAATTGTTGTATCCAATCCAAGGGGTGAATCTGTGTTCTGTCATTTTTAAATACTTTAAATTTTCTCACTGATAGAAAATGTTTGTAATCAAAATTATCGTCTCTGTATGTCTGAACAGGTTCAGGATTGTATGAGAATCTATTTGCCTGTGGCTGTTCGGAATCTAAGTCACGTACTCTCTGTAAATTACCTAAATTATACTGACTGTGTAAGTGTGAGAAATGTTCGGAATGTGCCGTATGCTGTGACGTGTTATTAACTGAAATATTTTTTATCTCTGGCACTTCTTGTTGTAAAGTTGACAATTTTCTACGCAATGTATTATTAGACGAATCTATCTCACTGATTGTCTGCTGTAGATTTTGAAATTCAGGTGTTTGATTAAACGAAATCGGTGAAGTATCATCTGATTTGCTGTCATTATTACTTTCAATAACGTCAATACGACTGGCCAATTCATCATATTTTTCAGTCAGTATTTTTACCTGATCATCGTTTTTAGTGTCAGAAGCATTAATTTGTTTTTGTATTTTACGTGTGGTTTCGTTCAATTTTTTAACGTCAGCTTTGATGACATCGGAATCCTGTGTTAGTTCTAATTGTTCGAGTCTGTTTGTCACTGTCTGAAAGTCAACTGTGTGTGTATCTGTTTTTGATTTAAGATCAGAAATTTCATCACGCAATTCGGTGTTCAACTGCTTGATTGTATTAATTTCGTCCGATACTGTAGCAATATTGTTGTCTACGTATGTTTTTGCTTTCGTAAACAATTTACGTTTATCTTCCTGTCTCTGTGCGGTAATTGTTTCCATGACTTGTCGTTTTACTTTATTTTGTTCCTGTATAAATTTACGGAAACGCGTTTCACTGTTTTGCAGGTGATGATTAAAACGTTCGTCAATTTGACTGTTCTGTTGGTCGAATTTCGCGTCTACTTTTGCATCCAGCGTGCGCGAAAGTTCTACTGTCATTAATTTAAACTCCTCGCGTAACTGGGTTGTGTTTTCAGAGCATTGTTTAGCGACTCCACTAATTTCGTCTCTAAGTGTTTCTGTTGCAGCTGCTTGCGTATTCCTTAATTCTTGAGCAACAGATCTAATTTCTTCACTACTTTTCCTAGCACAAGCCTCAATTTCCTCACGTAACTGTTCTTTAGTATCATGACACTGCGCGGCAACAGCTGCAATCTGTTCACTAAGCTGTCTGGAATTGTTGTCTAATTTTTCATTCAACTGTTTGGAATTGTTGTCTAGTTTTTCATTAAGTTGTTTGTTCTGTTCACTAAGTTGTTTGTGATTGTAGTCTTGTCTTTCATTAATTTGTTTGACATTTTCATTAGTTTCATTAAATTGTTTGAAATTTTCACTATATTGTAGCAATATTGCCATAATTTGATCCAAGCCAATATTACCTACTCTATTCTCTGTGCTGTTTGATGGCGTATCTGCAATTGTCACGTTTTCTGTAACCATTTGGTTATTCTGTGATTCTTGAAAATGTTTGCTAATCAGATGTGCACTGTTAGTCACTACACCGGAATTAAATAAATCTGTCGTATTTTGAGTACACTGTACATTTTCGTTAGAAAAATTTGTCTGTTCATTATGTAAACTTTGCAAACCGGGTGTGTCGAGCTGGGCAACGTTCATTGTAACAGAACGTCCCGCTTCATCAATTGTCGTTAAATTAACAGAGGACACAATTGAATTTATTTGTTCATCATTATGATCAAAATCATTACAAGTGGTCGGTACGCACTGATTGTCTGTAAATGGAGGATTGTCATCATTACACTGCGTGTCGCAAGTACTATCGGTCAAAATATTCGAGTCGGCTATTTCACTCATTACACATCGCGATGTACTGTTAACAGTTTTTTGCGGCATTTTTTTACAAATCAAAAAAACAAAATTATTCACAAATGAAACAAACACAATACAAAAATGCAACAAACACAATTATAACAAAGAGCAACAAATTGCCGATGATCTGTGAAAGCAAGAGTGACAAATTAGTAAATGCGTTGCGCCAGATGCAAACTACATTTAAGTAAAAAAGAGCAGATATATGACTACTTCTCAGAAGATTCACAAAGAAATACGATCCTGGCCGGATGTCGCCAAGTGTAACCTCCCCACACGAAATTTTGTTAAATAAAAATGGAAATGGAGCCAAGCGTAAACTCCCCGCAAAAAATTGATAAATGAAAATTGACCAATAACCCACGATAATATTAATTAAATAATGAACCATGAACGAAATGTAACCTCCCAAAAGAAATAATAATATCTGGTAAATTTTATAAGGACAGCAGCGCTGACCTTCGGCCCTGTATTCTGAATAACAAAAGCGAAAATTCTTACCTCAATAAAAACTGCAACTATATCTGCTCTTATTTATCGACACAGCTTCGTGCAATGCTGGCGTATATATATATATATATATATATATATATATATATATATATATATATATATATATATATATATATATATATATTGCTTCCAAGAATCAAAATATGATTCTTGGAAGCAATGATAATGCATTGGAAAAATTCTTTAAATTGAAATGAATGCTTTTTCTTCAAAAGAGTTACTTTATATTATAAAAATTATTATTGGGGCATTTTTGTGAACAAATAAGATTACAATTAACATACATTATTAATTATGCGCAAGGCTGCTTCTTTACCTTCTACAACAATACTCATCGTCCAGAATCCTGACCAGAGTCGCGACCAGAGCACACAGCCGAAGCATGCCGACACCCGCAGACTACTACCGTCCACTCGCTACTAAAGCCGATCGACTACTACTGTATCCGACTGACTACTACTGCAGACTGACTTCTACTGTCGACTCGCGCAGACTAGCGCAGACTCGCGACAAGCAACAACTAACAATAAACTACTCTCTGGTCAGAGGTTCTGTCATGCCTCGCCCATCGCCGGCGAAGCATACACCTTACAGTATCTTTCGGTGGTTCGTTCGTTATTTCTCTTCCGCATGTCCTTACAAATGTTTCACTAAGTTTCACTTCCTACGCCCACTCGTTTGTCACGGGGGGCTCCTCCCAAGCAGAGAAAGTTTTATTGTTACCGCACTGCAAGTAACATAGTTCATTGAACAAGATTCGGAATACAAATACACTCCTGGAAATGGAAAAAAGAACACATTGACACCGGTGTGTCAGACCCACCATACTTGCTCCGGACACTGCGAGAGGGCTGTACAAGCAATTATCACACGCACGGCACAGCGGACACACCAGGAACCGCGGTGTTGGCCGTCGAATGGCGCTAGCTGCGCAGCATTTGTGCACCGCCGCCGTCAGTGTCAGCCAGTTTGCCGTGGCATACGGAGCTCCATCGCAGTCTTTAACACTGGTAGCATGCCGCGACAGCGTGGACGTGAACCGTATGTGCAGTTGACGGACTTTGAGCGAGGGCGTATAGTGGGCATGCGGGAGGCCGGGTGGACGTACCGCCGAATTACTCAACACGTGGGGCGTGAGGTCTCCACAGTACATCGATGTTGTCGCCAGTGGTCGGCGGAAGGTGCACGTGCCCGTCGACCTGGGACTGGACCGCAGCGACGCACGGATGCACGCCAAGACCGTAGGATCCTACGCAGTGCCGTAGGGGACCGCACCGCCACTTCCCAGCAAATTAGGGACACTGTTGCTCCTGGGGTATCGGCGAGGACCATTCGCAACCGTCTCCATGAAGCTGGGCTACGGTCTCGCACACCGTTAGGCCGTCTTCCGCTCACGCCCCAACATCGTGCAGCCCACCTCCAGTGGTGTCGCGACAGGCGTGAATGGAGGGACGAATGGAGACGTGTCGTCTTCAGCGATGAGAGTCGCTTCTGCCTTGGTGCCAATGATGGTCGTATGCGTGTTTGGCGCCGTGCAGGTGAGCGCCACAATCAGGACTGCATACGACCGAGGCACACAGGGCCAACACCCGGCATCATGGTGTGGGGAGCGATCTCCTACACTGGCCGTACACCACTGGTGATCGTCGAGGGGACACTGAATAGTGCACGGTACATCCAAACCGTCATCGAACCCATCGTTCTACCATTCCTAGACCGGCAACGGAACTTGCTGTTCCAACAGGACAATGCACGTCCGCATGTATCCCGTGCCACCCAACGTGCTCTAGAAGGTGTAAGTCAACTACCCTGGCCAGCAAGATCTCCGGATCTGTCCCCCATTGAGCATGTTTGGGACTGGATGAAGCGTCGTCTCACGCGGTCTGCACGTCCAGCACGAACGCTGGTCCAACTGAGGCGCCAGGTGGAAATGGCATGGCAAGCCGTTCCACAGGACTACATCCAGCATCTCTACGATCGTCTCCATGGGAGAATAGCAGCCTGCATTGCTGCGAAAGGTGGATATACACTGTACTAGTGCCGACATTGTGCATGCTCTGTTGCCTGTGTCTATGTGCCTGTGGTTCTGTCAGTGTGATCATGTGATGTATCTGACCCCAGGAATGTGTCAATAAAGTTTCCCCTTCCTGGGACAATGAATTCACGGTGTTCTTATTTCAATTTCCAGGAGTGTATATTATAGTCCTAAGGGAAGTAGTTTCATTCAAAATAAATCATCATTAAATAGTATTTGGAGATAATTTCTTTACTTTCAAGTAGATTTTGCCTGCAAGTACGGATTAGCGAGTAGATTAAGTCCATTATCTTTTTGTTTTTCTCGTAGTTCTGCGCTTTTGTATTGTTTATATATCTAAATAATTTTTTGCTTTTACCACTCTTACTAATCTGTTTTTGAAGCATGGTTTCTTAATGATTCCAGACTATAAATATCATTACTGGTCATATAATCACACCACCGACGACAAGGATACGAATGTACACACAGAGCTTTCTTTGAGTGGTTATCTGCAGCTGATAAATTTTTGGAATAAATCACAATCGTGCCAATACATGTAAAGTTTCATTTATTCTGTACCGATTTCGGTACTGACTGTCATCTTCACAGGAGATAATAATGTACATTATTTGGTCAAAATTGCCAAGATATGGCAACATAAAGTATAAAATGTGAGGCCACGCGGGGTTGCCGTGCAAACTGAGGCGTCTTGCTACGGTTCGCGTGGCTACCCTCGTCGTAGGTTCGAGTCGTCCCTTGGGCATGAGTGTGTGTGTTGTCCTTAGTGTAAGTTAGTTTATGTTAGATTAAGTAGTGTGTAAGCCTAGGGACCGATGACCTCAGCAGTTTGGTCTCATAGAACTTACCACATAATAAAATAACATGTGACTAATTATCAGTATAATTGTTTCAATGAATCTCCATTGTTTTAGATTTACACAACGAAGGTGCGGTAATATGTACACTTAATTTTAACATCAAATAACTAATACAGGTTCAGTCAGAACAAGATCCAAACAAGAAAACACTACTCCATCGATATATAGTACACAGGTCATAATATTATTCAAAGATAAAATTACAATACTGAAAGAAGCAGACATTACATGTAATGTAATATAAAATACAGCATAACTAATATCCCACGTCTGTTTGGGACCAGACAGTACACAAACGTTGTGTTGAACACCACCGATATAGACACCAGGTCCAACGTCGTAAGTCGGCAGCAGCGGAACGCTGTGTGAACACGAGGCATCAAATGTCTTATGAGAAGACTGGAGTGTTATTCTCTGGATCATCATTTTGGAATTGCGTTATCAAGGAGGCTAAACATGTACATACGGCAGGCGTCTTAACAACAGGAATGCGGATTTCAAGTGAGCACTGCCTGGAATCCAGCACTGCCTGCCATTAGATTAACACGGGGTTAAGAAGAATTTCCGCTATTTGACTTGAGGATCAATTTAGCTTTTAATCACAGGAGCGTCCTGCGCACCTTCATAGCTCCAAATGCCAGTGGCAACATCATAGCCCGCTCGGTTGGCAGTGGCAGTTTGCTGTCGTTCCGGTTCGAAGGAGAGGCACACTACACCTCTGTAGAAGAACTACAGGTGAACTACTCTAGCCAAAGTTTCCGATTCCATCAAGAAACTACGATAACGGCGGATCATCGAAGCTGCCAATCGACAGGCCACCATTATAATGACTGATCTGGCTGAACTCGGCTTCCGCAGGGCAGTCGAGCTCCGCTAAAAGACCAACAAAGCGCACCGCCTGCTCTTCGGTCCGGCGTGGCACAGACAGAACAGGAATATCTTCAAGGTGGAGCACATTCCAGAACTGCAGAGTCTATCAACCAGACACCTGCAGAGATCGGTACATCGCCACAGTGCTTCCATCAATCCGACACCTGCAAAGATCGGTATATCACCACAGTGCCTCCACTGTCAGAAGTCCGGGAACTTAGCTCGATAATGTGGCAACACCAGCGCATGCAACAAATGTGCTGGCGCACATGACGCCAGAGCATGCAGACTGGGAACGTCCGATTTCCCAACTGCGCCAGTTGTCGTCGCACTTCGCCAGCTATCGAGCCTGCTGATTTTCCTAAACTGCAGGCGCGATGGCTTGGCCAAGAGGTATTCTCCTGGGAAGACAGAGGGCGGGAGACGCACAGGTGTTAAACTGTCTCAAAGCAGAAGGCAACATCCTCCAAGCGCGGACAAAGGCAGGCATCCAGTTCGCAGTGCGGCAAACAGGTGGCGAGGGTGCCGCCAATGAACTAGGAAGTCGCCGCGGCAGTATAAGAAGTCCCACAGGCAATGTGCAGTCGGCCAATGGCTTGGGCCAACCCCGACAGCTCAGAGCGAAGTGCAAACGCTAGGCCGCGCGCTTCCGGGGGGCTGACGGCGCCCCAAGAGTCTCCACATAGGCAGGATGACGTGATTATCGCAGATGACTGGCCCAGGAAACCAGAGGAGTAGACCGTAGTGGTCGCGCGGTTCCAGACTGTAGCGCCTAGAACCGCTTGGCCACTCCGACCGGCTCGACGTCCTCTAAGGCAGAGTATTACGAAGTGGTATCGTCGTTGACACAGACTGAAGAGTCAACTGCAACAACAAGTGAAGGACGTCACATAGAATCCTTAGCTGGCAAGCCAAATCACTCACACGAGAGGTCGGGCGACGTATCGGGTTTTCGAGCAGATGGCAAGCAAGAAGGTGAGACGACAGCAAAGTGGCAACACCAGCAGCTCCGGGTAGAGTTTTGGACGTTTTCACCGGCCATAAGTTTCTACCTAAGTTACAGTGAAATAATCCCAAAACGAGCGCTTTGAAAAAAATGCGTCAAATATTGACAAGTAAAGAAAACATAAATCAGCATGCTGTCAAGCCTAACGCTCTGTTGAGAATGTTCTCCGGTTTGCAGCCGGTCTGAGATCTTAAACACGAACAATACGTCACTATAAAATAACTGTGGCACTTTCTAGCGCTGCTGGAACTCTGTTACAAGACGGTAAGACAAATTTTCAAATAAAATCATTGGGTGTTAAATAGAAATGTTATTGTTGCCGAGAATTCCTTCGAGAAGTTCCATAGTCAGCAAAATTAGACGCGAACTCGTTCGCGACCGTAACTGACACTACATTTTTTTCAGTGAGATCAATCGACTATTGCGCTGAGAAATACCTGACAACTAAATTTTGATCACTGGCCCAAAGAGAAATGCACAGAAACTCTATGTAAGGATTGCTTATTTGTTCTTGTTTTTTATTTTATAAGGAGAACTGTAATTCTCGACTATTGCGAACTTGTTGCGCTTGTGCACAGCGTGTTATACACCTAGTAGTCTAGCCAGAAGTCTCGAAACGATATGTAAAAACTTTTTCAGGTGAACCACTGACAAATCGAATGGGGAACGATACATTACCATCAATCTGCAGGACTTGCAGGAAACGTGTCCACGTCAGATTTGAGATGGGGACGATCTTCCAAAATAAAAACTTATTAAATTAGCTCTTATGATACAGATTTCTTTTTTCCCAGTACGTTTTTTGGTATTCTGAGCCTATGACAGCACCAAAACAATCTTCCTGGTGTTGAAGATCTGACCAATGCTTCAGGAAAGAAAAGATATTTCGTAAGATAATTGCTGTCCTCAAAAATCGATTTTAAATGTTCTGGCGGAAAGGATGTGTCAAGTTTTAAATAAACGCATATATTTTTTAACTGAAAGTAGTAGAAGGGGGAGTCCGGCTAAAATGACACATCATTTCGGTTTTAGGTCATTATTGCTTCGTCAATCATGGTGTTACATGAAATTCGTATCATGACAATGCCTTAATCAGTGGTAGGTTTCGCTACCTTGGTACCAAGTTTTTAAATGAATATAAACCGTACGTTTGTGGCATACTTGTAAAAAGTGCATAATATGTCGTTTTAGAACGATGTCAGGGTAAAATGACATAGGAATAAGAAACAGTAAGAAATTCAGATAAACATTAGCTGTTTGATACATTTAATAGATTTGTACCTAAGGACATATAAAAGACTACTACTGAAACAAGTCTTGAAGAGTATCAATTAAGGTCGTACAAAAAGGGAAGACTGAAAGTAGAATTACAAATGTTAATCCATGAAACAACAAAACTAGTTCCATTTCTGAAAAAATAATTCTAGACTATCTTATCTATTTGCAGATTTCACAAATAAAAGTTTTTTATCTTCACAAGTCCGTTTTGATCACACAGATTTCTTACACTAAATCTGGGTGATCAAAACGGACTTGTGGAAATGAAGTGCCAAAAATGATTGCGGACTCATTTGCAGACTTTATGTCTTCCATTAATAAAAGTATTTTGTTCTGTGTCTTACTCCAGCAGATTCAGTGTGTGCCCACAAATTACACTGCTAACACCGTAACCAGTGTTCTCTCGGTTCAGAATGCGAATATAGTTCCAAGCAGTACAAACAGTGACAATCTTCGGAAGCATCACTGTTGTCGCCAAAAAGTCTTTTTCGCACAATATTTCCTCTGCAAAACTAAATTTTCTCTTTACTTTTTTCTTTGCAGTGCGTTCTTTTTTCTCGAATTTTTGTTCACGTCTCTGTTGAAGTTGTTTTACGTAGGCGCTATTGGTGAGCGCAGTAGGTGTCTCGTTTTTTTAGCTATTTTCTTTGGAACATCTCCAAATCAGCTGGAAGGAATGGGGCCGACGTCTGCCACTGCCATCTTTATTTGGTTCGTTGCCTTAGGTTTCACAAAGAGAGGTGGTCGATTCAGATGTCTTTGGAAGTTCACAATCTGGAATGTCTGTATTTGCTGCTGGAGCAAAGAGGTGTTCTGGAAATATGTCACGATTGTGAGGCTACAGTCCAGTGTGTTGAAAGCCACCAAGAGCATTAGCAAGGGTTGCTGTTTTCCCATAGGCTTTAGTAAATAGAGGACTCATTTGATACTGGGAAACTGTTCTTTCTGGATTACAGTTAAGCAGCTTTGTTACCTCTTGATCAAAATAAGCTTTTAGTGGGCCATAAAATGAGACATCTAGTGGCTGAAGCCTATGGGTACAGTGTGCACGAAATCAGAGCATAATGATACCATTCTCCTTAGCAAAACAGACGCTTCAACATTCTTACACTTGCATGTCCATTAAGCTGGAGGATTACTTTATTCTCTAGAGAGGACTTCACAAAAGAACAAAAATGCTTGAGCCACTGCAAAAAAATGTCTTCCGTCACCCATCCCTTTTCCAGGGCAACTCCAACCGTTCCTAACGGAGCCCCATCGGTTAACTCATTTTTCCAGTGTTTTTCTAGGGTAAACCAGCATTGGTGGGACAAATCCAGACGGACTCATGCAGCATACTACAGTAACGTGAACACCTCTTTCTGCACTGGTTGTTGCGCCTACCTGTTGTTTTCCTCTGTGCATAAATACTTTCAAAAGTTTCTGGACACTACTCACACCAGATTTATCAGCATTATAATTGTTACACAGTGAAGTATCTTCATTGTCCACTACTTCTTCAAATATCGGAAAGAATTTTTGGACAGCAGGTTTGTTAAAATCGATTGCCCTATCGACAGACGTTGCCTCAGGTTTACAGAGGCTAGTATCTGGATTTCACTTTACGAAGCCAGCAACACAGTCCCCCCCCCATCCATCTTCTTTTCCTTATTGAATCTGTGCTCAATACAATTTTTTCGGCTATTTTTAGTGCAAGTTGTCTTGCCTTCATATTCACACATGCGCTAACTTCAGTAGTTTCAGGTGTTGTAACAATGCAGTGCTGAAAGTTGGCTGGAATCTATCCAGTCCTTTCTGAACACCATTGTAAATTTTGTTAGAATTCCTATCTCGTCTCTTAAACGTAGCCTGGGGAAGTCCGAATGATATCAACGCCTGCAGCTATCACATCTCGCCTCTGATAACAGCACCGACAGCCTAGTGCATTTGAACCGCATCCAAGACTGTCTTGTCGATTTCCTTACTTTAATGCCTGCCTTCTGAAAGGGGAAATTCACGTTCTCATATTTGGTCTACATGAATTCATTGCATTTGTGTATCGTTGCACATTTATTAATTCGTGTTTAATGTTTCGTTTATTTTATTATAGAGTGACCTACTGATATTGTTGTTAAAATTAAACAGACGTGTAAAATAAATAGCTTAATTAATATCAACGATCACACGGAGTGGAAGTAGGACGCACATCGTGGTCAAATAACATACTGTTTCATTTTACTCGGACATATGGTGTATCATTGTAGCTTGAATCGCCTTCTATGTTTCATTCGAGAAACGTTCAACTGCTGCGTGCTCTAACAGAACTTCCTACCGCTTAAATCATAACTAAAAGTATGCCTTACAAGAAGACTTATACTTTTCTCAAATATGTAATTATCTACAATACTAATGAATGAATATACGTGAATAAAAATAAAAAGTTTTTCGTTCACAGCAGCAAGACAGAAGCTGGCAGCTCATCGCCACCAACCGACCTTTCTACACAGCTTAGTGCAAGTGGCGCCACTCAACTGGTTTCGTCCATAGCCTTGCTGTGTCATTTTATCCGGTTATGTCATTACAGCCTGCTTCTCCTACCCGATTAGAAGTTACAACTAATGGCCACATTTGCTTGCTTTGGCGGAAATCATTCCTTGTTAGATGGTGGCGAAATTTATTTTAAATAAAAGAATATTTCCTAGGAGAGATGCACCCCACTTAACTCGTCTTGAATGCCTTTCGGAAACGCTTCATTTAGCACAATTGCTAGAATATCTGTAAACTAGATAAATGTGTTATTTTGCTGTAAGTTCAAAAGAAACGTATTGTTTAAAATTCAAAAATCACTAACCTTTTATTTTTTAATAATAATGAACATCTCAGAAAATGGATCTGCAAAAATATTCTTTCCCTCGCTACAACATTAAAACTGCATTTTTAAGATAAATAGTTGTTATGCGAAACGTTTGCTTCCTCTCGCTTGCCTTGTTCAACAAGTCAGCAACTGAAACACTAGTTTGATGATACTGTGTAATAGGAGCAACATAATAAAAAGATATACATAGAAAATAGTTTCTGCAGGAGAAAAATACAGGCCAACACAAAACGAGTAAGAAGTCTACGGACTTTCTACGATACGTGAAAAATATTTCTTCAAGAATTGCAAGATGATGAAGAAGAATGAAGTGGATGTGATCTTCTTACTGCCGGCCAAGCCAGCAGCTCTTCTGGGATCAGTGAAGGATGATTTCTTTTACGAAAGGCGGGCCATACGAAATTCCTTGTGAGTGTTGTAAAAAATACATAAGACAAACAGTAGACACCATAAAAGAACGTTGCAATGAACAACAGCGATACACTCGCCTATACGGCCCAACAAATATGGATTGGCTGAACATTGTATTTCCACTGGCCATTCCATGGGTTACGGGAAAGCTACGATATTGGCCACAGCCTCATAATACCGGAATTAAGTGGTCAAGGAAGCTGTGGAAATATAATTAACAGACAACCTGCTCAACCGTAACGAGAGTTTCCAGTTCGGTAAATCATAGAAATTCCTCATTTCACGTCTGCACTTGAGAGGTTCCATGCCCTATTTTGTATGTCACCTCTCATTTTCAGCAATTTTGTTAATGTTTTATGTCATTGCACGGTGGTAACAGGCCAAATAAGGTTACTGTAATGAGAGTATTTGTACTAAGAGCTCAAAATACTTTTCACTTGATTCCTATGCATGTTGGGTTACTTCCCTGGGTGGCCTGCGCAAGGCGAGCACCGGAGGACGCGGCACACTGCGCTTCCAGTTGCGGGCTGCACTTCTACGAATACTGAGAGGGTCGTGCATCAATGGGCTTAAGCGCCTGGCGGAGCGACTGACGTCGGTCGAGTTTCGCCTATTGTATGCAGGGCGAAACGACCTGCGAGACGTCTGAGTGTCATCGCAGTTTATGTGTTTACTGTTCCGGCACGTCCGGAACGAAGCCTGCTGGCACCAACTGACTGCATTGTCCTCATGATTCTGAGAATACTTGTGGACCGTGCACTGCTGGGCGTGACTGTCTGACACCGGATGGCCAGTGGTCTAGGCATGTTGTTTGTAGCCGATCAGACGGAAAGTTCAGTGCCGTCAGCTGAATAGCAGAGGCATGATTGGTCAACTTAAACCGAGGCCTGTTGACGTCATAAAGCCCTGTTAGAAACTGGAGAGCACGGTCACTATTGGATCGAATGATGTTCTGAGACAGTGTGGGGGAATTTTGGAATCAGCGTTGAATGCTGATTTGCGGTTTTTAATGAGAGAAGGGAGTTGAACAAAGTTGGCTTCGCTCATTCGCTGCATGGGCGCACGGCTTTCGGGATCTGATCTTCGTTGGAGTCGGATAGTCTTGCGACTTAGTCGCACTTTTCGGCAGAACTTAGAATTCTCGGACAGCCTTCGAGGTCAGGGGTTGAAACAGAGTTGCTGCACAGCAGATGTCGGGGCCTACATCATCAGAACGCTGCCTACCGACGACGTGCTGCATGTGTCAGGACTGGTACAGTATTTTGCGTCTCCGGCATTGTAGGACCTACCATTTTTATACTGAATCCCTCAGCAGCACCCGCGCTTGCTTTGCTACAAGTCCACCTTGCTCGTTTCTCCATGTGATCCCATTTGAGCTCTCCACTACTAATCGCGACACTGCAATATAACCGGTAAAGTAATATTTGAATCATTAGGACCTCCAGTCATTATCGTCAGTCTATTGCATCACAGAGAGTAAGAGCCCCTTGTTCTCGCTCAGTCCGGAACCGCGCGACTGCTACGGTCGCAGGTTCGAATCCTGCCTCGGGCATGTATGTGTATGATGTCCTTAGGTTAGTTAGGTTTAAGTAGTTCTAAGTTCTAGCGGACTGATGACCACAGATGTTAAGTCCCATAGTGCTCAGAGCCATTTTTGAACCCTTGTTCTCGAGCCAACTCTTATTCTCATAATAGTTCAGTACACCCTATCCTTTAACCTACTGTTTGTGTCGATAATCATGTGCCTTTATGTTCTGATGTATAATAAACCTCAATGTAATATTTAATACGCGTATCATTTCGTAGATATATGCAGAATCCCTTATCCTGTTGTTTATTATGTTGTGTCTAGTTCCTACAGCATAGACACAATGAGATAGCTAGGTGCACGCTAAACTAACGCAGACGGGCTTGAAGTTCTGGAACATGAGACTTATCAATGAATAAGAAGAAAAGTACGTAGATGTTACTTAACTTTTATTCTCTTGTTGGAATACATCTCTCTTGAATTTTAGTAAGCTATAAGCACTGATACAAATGGCGCCTTGCTAGGTAGTAGCTATGGACTAAGCTGAAGGCTATTCTATCTGTCTCTCGGCAAATGAGAGGAAGACTTGGTAGGTCTAGTCGCAAGCTATGTCGTCCGTACAACTGGGGCGAGGTCATGTCCGTGTCTTGTGACCTGCCATGTGGTGGCGCTAGGTTTGCGATTACACAGTGGCGACACGCGGGTCCGACATGTACTACAGGACCGCGGCCGATTTAAGTTACCACCTAGCAAGTGTGGTGTCTAGCGGTGACACCACATATTATGACAGAGTTCTCTTTTTTTTTCTTAGCAGATTATGATTTTTATTAAGTTAATGTGGGTGTGGACTCCTTATTTTACCAACTAGCAGGGTCCACCATAATTTCCTTTCGTTACCATTATGCGCATAATTAATTAGGTGGTAGGTAAGGACGGGATCGAGTGCATGTCTCGTTCTCATGCAAAATTCGTCTGGATTAAAGAGGTACAAACTCTTCTCCACCCCAGCACCTCGCATTACAAAGGAAAAATTGTTCTCTTTCTTCACTGCCTGGCATTAAAACATTCGCCATTGGAGGCGTAAAGTTTTGTCTATGACTGACACTCTTGTTACTCACAGCATTATCTTTAACTCAAGCGCGTTTACTCCACATGGTAAAATAGATTAAAAGTCTTGCAAGCGACTCGCGTTGGAATGGCTGAAAGGCTGTCAGCCGAAATATCAGCACAGGAGTTAATGATACCGCTCTTGCACTCCTGAAAAGTGATGGAATAAAACAATTTTCGTTTTCAAATTCTTAAGTTCTGCAGCATCCACTAGCATTAAGACAATTAGAATTTCGCTCTTCATGTCACCTTTTGTGGTTGGCTAAAACTCATTTTACAGGAAAAAATTTTCACAGGAAATCCATATCGCTGAAGCCAAGGTTAACACAAGCGCACTATTAAAAATATTATTTATTAAACTAGAAATATATGTAAATTTACAGATAATTAATATCGAGACGAATACCGTTTCACAATTGAAACAGAACATGAGTCAGAACAGTGGCGGTTATCTATACAGGGTGTTACAAAAAGGTACGGCCAAACTTTCAGGAAACATTCCTCACACACAAATAAAGAAAAGATGTTATGTGGAGATGTGTCCGGAAACGCTTAATTTCCATATTAGAGCTCATTTTAGTTTGGTCAGTATGTACTGCACTTCCTCGATTCACCACCAGTTGGCCCAATTGAAGGAAGGTAATGTTGACTTCGGTGCTTCTGTTGACATGCGACTCATTGCTCTACAGTATTAGCATCAAGCACATGAGTACGTAGCATCAAAAGGTTAGTGTTCATCACGAACGTGGTTTTGCAGTCAGTGCAATGTTTACAAATGCGGAGTTGGCAGATGCCCATTTGATGTATGGATTAGCACGGGGCAATAGCCGTGGCGCGGTACGTTTGTATCGAGACAGATTTCCAGAACGAAGGTGTCCCGACAGGAAGACATTCGAAGCAATTGATCGGCGTCTTAGTGAGCACGGAACATTCCAGCCTACGACTCGTGACTGGGGAAGACCTAGAACGACGAGGACACCTGCAATGGACGAGGCACTTCTTCGTGCAGTTGACGATAACCCTAATGTCAGCGTCAGAGAAGTTGCTGCTGTACAAGGTAACGTTGACCACGTCACTGTATGGAGAGTGCTACGGGAGAACCTGTACAGTGTGTGCAGGCACTATCAACAGCTGATTGGCCTCCACGGGTACACTTCCGCGAATGGTTCATCCAACAATGTGTCAATCCTCATTTCAGTGCAAATGTTCTCTTTACGCATGAGGCTTCATTCCAACGTGATCAAACTGTAAATTTTCACAATCAACGCGTGTGGGCTGACGAGAATCCGCACGCAATTGTGCAATCACGTCATCAACACAGATTTTCTGTGAACGTTTGGGAAGGCATTGTTGGTGATGTCTTGATTGGGCTCCATGTACTTCCACCTACGCTCAATGGAGCACGTTATCATGATTTCATACGGGATACTCTACCTGTGCTGCTAGAACATGTGCCTTTACAAGTGCGACACAAGATGTGGTTCATGCACGATGGAGCTCCTGCACATTTCAGTCGAAGTGTTCGTACGTTTCTCAACAACAGATTCGGTGACCGATGGATTGGTAGAGGCGGACCAATTCCATGGCCTCCACGCTCTCCTGACCTCAACCCTCTTGACCTTCATTTATGGGGGAATTTGAATGCTCTTGTCTACGCAACCCCGGTACCAAATGTAGAGACTCTTCGTGCTCGTATTGTGGACGGCTATGATACAAGAATCATAAAAGAAGGTTGTATACATGGAAGAATCCTGGAGATACTAAAAGGTATCAGATAGATTAAGAGATTTAGGAACTAGGTTTTAAATTGTAAGACATTTACAGGGGCTGATGTGGACTCTGACCACAAAATATTAAAACTGAAGAAACTGCAAAAAGGTGCTAATATAAGGAGATGGGACCTGGATAAACTGACCAAACCAGAGGTTGTAGAGAGTTTCAGGGAGAGCATAAGGGAACAATTGACAGGAATGGGGGAAAGAAATACAGTAGAAGAAGAATGGGTGGCTCAAAGGGATGAAGTAGTGAAGGCAGCGGACGATAAAGTAGGTAAAAAGACGACGGCTACTAGAAATCCTTGGGTAACAGAAGAAATATTGAATTTAATTGATGAAAGGAGAAAATATAAAAATGCAGTAAATGAAGCAGGCAAAAAGGAATACAAACGTCCCAAAAATGAGATCGACAGGAAGTGCAAAATGGCTAAGCAGGGATGGCTAGAGGACAGATGTAAGGATGTAGAGGCTTATCTCACTAGGGGTAAGATAGATACTGCCTACAGGAAAATTAAAGAGAACTTTGGAGAGAAGAGAACCACTTGTATGAATATCAAGAGTTCCGATAAAACCCAGTTCTAAGCAAAGAAGGGAAGGCAGAAAAGTGGAAGGAGTATATAGAGGGTTTATACAAGGGCGATGTACTTGAGGACAATATTGTGGAAATGGAAGAAGATGTAGATGAAGATGAAATGGGAGATAAGATACTGCGTGTAGAGGTTGACAGAGCACTGAAAGACCTGAGTCGAAACAAGGCCCCGGAAGTAGACAACATTCCATTTGAACAACTGACTGCCTTGGGAGAGCCAGTCATGACAAAACTCTACCATCTGGTGAGCAAGATGTATGAGACAGGCGAAATACCCTCAGACTTTAGTAAGAATATAATAATTCCAATCCCAAAGAAAGCAGGTGTTGACAGATGTGAAAATTACCGAACTATCAGTTTAATAAGTCACGGCTGCAAAATACTACCGCGAATTCTTTACAGATGAATGGAAAAACTGGTAGAAGCGGACCTCGGGGAAGATAGTTTGGATTCCGTAGAAATGTTGGAACACGTCAGGCAATACTAACCTTACGATTTATCTTAGAAGAAAGATTAAGAAAAGGCAAACCTACGTTTCTAGCATTTGTATACTTAGAGAAAGCTTTAGACAATGTTAACTGGAATACTCTCTTTCAAATTCTGAAGGTGGCAGGGGTAAAACACAGGGAGCGAAAGGCTATTTACAATTTGTACAGAAACCAGATGGCAGTTATAAGAGTCGAGGGGCATGAAAGGGAAGCAGTGGTTGGGAAGGGAGAGAGACAGGGTTGTAGCCTCTCCCCGATGTTATCCAATCTGTATATTGAGCAAGCAGTAAAGGAAACAAAACAAAAAGTTGGAGTAGGTATTAAAATTCATGGAGCAGAAATAAAAACTTTGAGGTTCGCCGATGACATTGTAATTCTATCAGAGACAGCAACGGACTTGGAAGAGCAGTTGAACGGAATGGACAGTGTCTTGAAAGGAGAATATAAGATGAACATCAACAAAAGCAAAAGGAGGATAATGGAATGTAGTCAAATTAAATCGGGTGATGCTGAGGGAATTAGATTAGGAAATGAGACACTTAAAGTAGGAAAGGAGTTTTGGTATTTAGGGAGTAAAATAACTGATGATGGTCGAAGTAGAGGGGATATAAAATGTATGCTGGCAACGGCAAGGAAAGCATTTCTGAAGTAGAGAAATTTGTTAAAATCGAGCATAGATTTAAGGGTCAGGAAGTCGTTTCTGAAAGTATTTGTATGGAGTGTAGCCACGTATGGAAGTGAAACACAATCGATAAATAGTTTGGACAAGAAGAGAATAGAAGCTTTCGAAATGTGGTGCTACAGAAAAATGCTGAAGATTAGATGGGTAGATCACATAACTAATGAGGAGGTATTGTATAGAATTGGGGAGAAGAGGAGTTTGTGGCACAACTTGACAAAAAGAAGGGACTGTTTGGTAGGACATGTTTTGAGGCATCAAGGGATCACAAATTTAGCATTGGAAGGCAGCTTGAAAGGGTAAAAATCGTAGAGGGAGACCAAGAGGCGAATATACTAAGCAGATTCAGAAGGATGTAGGTTGCAGTAAGTACTGGGAGATGAAGAAGCTTGCACAGGATAGAATAGCATGGAGAGCTGCATCAAACCAATCTCAGGACTGAAGACCACAACAACAACAACATGATACAATACGCCATTCTCCAGGGCTGCATCAGCGCATCAGGGATTCCATGCGACGGAGGGTGGATGCATGTATCTTCGCTAACGGAGGACATTTTGAACATTTCCTGTAACAAAGTGTTTGAAGTCACGCTGGTACGTTCTGTTGCTGTGTGTTTCCATTCCATGATTAATGTGATTTGAAAAGAAGTAATAAAATGAGCTCTAACATGGAAAGTAAGCGTTTCCGGACACATGTCCACATAACATATTTTCTTTCTTCATGTGTGAGGAATGTTTCCTGAAAGTTTGGCCGTACCTTTTTGTAACACGCTGTATTAAAGAGAGAAAAAAAGAAAAAAATGCTTGCAATTCGAAAATGAGAGGCGTTATTAGACCACTAATAACTGGCCAGGTTGGAAGTAGGACCAGAATGCCTTATTCCCCCATCGCTGTGATCCCGCAGAGGTTCTTAAGGCGCACGCCCGCTTTTAGCTGGGCGCCGCTGTGGCTTCCTTCCAAACCGGATTGCAGCTTAAGCCTCTTTGCACCTCTCAGTGTTTCCGTCGTGACTGCAAGGGAGCGCAGCTGCAAGTTCACTGCATGCCCTGCTTCACAGTTACAGGAAATCACAAGAGTAAGCCGAAATTCTCAGGTTGTACAGATGGTGTTGATAGCATGAAATTTTGTTTGTTATGTTGTTGCATGATACACAATAGTTTGTGTCCACTTAATCTGCAAAATACTTTTACAGAATACTTTTATTTATATGGATTTTTAAAGTGATAGTCGTGTGTTTTTCATTCAAACGGATTAACAGCGATACCGTGTTCTTACAAATTCTGTTCACTGCCAATGGAAATTCGTTGATTTCATCAACATTTAAGAAATTGTCGGCTGAAATCAGACGTACCGTACTTCTGTTTAAAATCATCAACATTAAACAAGTCTCAAAATTCGATCACAGATGAAAACATCGAGAAAGAGCATCGCAGGTGAAAGAACGACAGGTGATTAAAGACATCTGAAATCGCGAAGCACTTACGCGTATCAAAAGAATAGTACAGAATAGTTTTCGTGAAGAATTAACTATGAAGTTGCTTCGCGCTATACTAATGCGTCGTTCGTTGAATTCTGCCCAAAAAAAAGTGAAAATCAACAATATTTCAACCATTTAAAAAGGAATCTAGCTAATTTATTGCATCTATTTATTACAATGTAATACGCATGGGTTCAGCTCTTCACGCCACAAACTTAACATCAATAAAAGAAGTAAAGTTTATTTTTTTATCATCACAATAGTGTGCAAGTATTCTGGAGTGGCTGGTAGAAAAAAAGTACATGGGAAAGAGAACACACTTGCGAATAAAGATCTTTGGAAGTAAGATAACTGAGCATGAATTGTCTGAACAACCACGAGGTTCAACTGATTTGACTCACCCTAAGATGCACTTAGTCCTGTATGTAAGGAAATTTGTGTTTTAAAAATTCTTGAAGTCCAATAAGAAGACTATTGCAGCCTCTTGAAGCTCTTGACTGGTTTTTTATAGTCCATCTCGTAGCACATTTCGTACCCAAAACTACTCTGCCAAAAAGTGTTGGGCTAAATGCTTTGATCTAAAAGAAGACTACGTAGAAAATTTACATAATTATTGACCGGTTATTCCCTGCATGCTGAAAAGGTTTCATCTTGGTGTCAGAATTTTAGAATGTCCAGTGCTTGTGTGTTGAACTCTGTTATCTTGTACCTTGAATTAATTTTGACATTACCGTTCCTTCTATTAAGAATAAAATATGATCGTATTGTAGTCATCTACCAAAAATAAGATTAAAATTTTCAGTCTACAGCGGAGTGTGCGCTGATATGTAACTTCCTGGCAGATTAAAACTGGGTGCGGGACCGAGACTCGAACACAGGACCTTTGTGTTTCGCGGGCAAGTCCTCTAGCAACTCTTTTTTTTTTTTTTGGCATTTTATTCGTTATGTTTGGTTGTAGCGGACGTCACATGACATCCGTTGAAGTTCGTTATTGATTCTTTCACTCAGTTTTTTAATACAGAGAGCAGAACACGCTGAGCTACCGTGCCGCCATCAAACTGAGCTACCCACACTCACTCCCCGTCCTCAGGTTTACTTCCGCCAGTATCTCGTCTCCTACCTTCCAAACGTCACAGAAGCTCTCCTGCGGAACTTGGAGAACTGGCACTCCTGGAAGGAAGTATATTGCGGAGACATGGCTTTGCCACAGCCTGGGACCTTTGAAAAGGTCCCGAGTTCGAGTCTCGGTCCGGCACACAGTATTAATCCGCGAGGAAGTTTCATATCAGCGCACACTCCGCCGCAGAGTGAAATTTTCATTCTGCAAATATCCCCCAGGCTGTGGCAAAGCCATGTCTCCGCCATATCCTTTCATCCAGGAGTGCTAGTTCTGCAAATTTCGCAGGAGAGCTTCTGTGAAGTTTGGAAGGTAGGAGACGAGGTACTGGCGGAAGTAAAGCTGTGATGAGGGGGCGTGAGTCGTGCTTGGGTAGCTCAGTTGGTAGAGCACTTGCCCATGTAAGGCAAAGGTCCCGAGTCTCGTTCCGGCAAATAGTTTTAATCTGCCACGAAGTCCCGAAAATAAGATTGTGTTGTCGGGATCCCTTATACCACCTTACTTTTTCAAATCTCATCTAGTTTAATGGGTATTGGGTATTATTTTTTGTCACCATCCGATTAAAATCTTAACTCTCATGTTACGAATGGTGGTTGGAGATTGCATGTCCCTTAGTTTCACTGACTTGAAGAACGACTTACCACTTCTGTTACGAGCGAACTCGACGAATCATGATTTTGGTGCTGTCATCACAAATCAAAGTACTTACGGCTGCGGAATTACACTCCTGGAAATGGAAAAAAGAACACATTGACACCGGTGTGTCAGACCCACCATACTTGCTCCGGACACTGCGAGAGGGCTGTACAAGCAATGATCACACGCACGGCACAGCGGACACACCAGGAACCGCGGTGTTGGCCGTCGAATGGCGCTAGCTGCGCAGCATTTGTGCACCGCCGCCGTCAGTGTCAGCCAGTTTGCCGTGGCATACGGAGCTCCATCGCAGTCTTTAACACTGGTAGCATGCCGCGACAGCGTGGACGTGAACCGTATGTGCAGTTGACGGACTTTGAGCGAGGGCGTATAGTGGGCATGCGGGAGGCCGGGTGGACGTACCGCCGAATTGCTCAACACGTGGGGCGTGAGGTCTCCACAGTACATCGATGTTGTCGCCAGTGGTCGGCGGAAGGTGCACGTGCCCGTCGACCTGGGACCGGACCGCAGCGACGCACGGATGCACGCCAAGACCGTAGGATCCTACGCAGTGCCGTAGGGGACCGCACCGCCACTTCCCAGCAAATTAGGGACACTGTTGCTCCTGGGGTATCGGCGAGGACCATTCGCAACCGTCTCCATGAAGCTGGGCTAAGGTCCCGCACACCGTTAGGCCGTCTTCCGCTCACGCCCCAACATCGTGCAGCCCGCCTCCAGTGGTGTCGCGACAGGCGTGAATGGAGGGACGAATGGAGACGTGTCGTCTTCAGCGATGAGAGTCGCTTCTGCCTTGGTGCCAATGATGGTCGTATGCGTGTTTGGCGCCGTGCAGGTGAGCGCCACAATCAGGACTGCATACGACCGAGGCACACAGGGCCAACACCCGGCATCATGGTGTGGGGAGCGATCTCCTACACTGGCCGTACACCACTGGTGATCGTCGAGGGGACACTGAATAGTGCACGGTACATCCAAACCGTCATCGAACCCATCGTTCTACCATTCCTAGACCGGCAAGGGAACTTGCTGTTCCAACAGGACAATGCACGTCCGCATGTATCCCGTGCCACCCAACGTGCTCTAGAAGGTGTAAGTCAACTACCCTGGCCAGCAAGATCTCCGGATCTGTCCCCCATTGAGCATGTTTGGGACTGGATGAAGCGTCGTCTCACGCGGTCTGCACGTCCAGCACGAACGCTGGTCCAACTGAGGCGCCAGGTGGAAATGGCATGGCAAGCCGTTCCACAGGACTACATCCAGCATCTCTACGATCGTCTCCATGGCAGAATAGCAGCCTGCATTGCTGCGAAAGGTGGATATACACTGTACTAGTGCCGACATTGTGCATGCTCTGTTGCCTGTGTCTATGTGCCTGTGGTTCTGTCAGTGTGATCATGTGATGTATCTGACCCCAGGAATGTGTCAATAAAGTTTCCCCTTCCTGGGACAATGAATTCACGGTGTTCTTATTTCAATTTCCAGGAGTGTAGATATAGATGAACCAGAATTCCATCGACAAAATTTCGGATGTTATGTAGAGGCGGGTCCACACTGAGCGCGCCGTGCCGCGTCACGCTGCGCAAAACGGCTGTGCGCGCTCAGTGTGGACGGCGAAACGCGCTGCGTCGCGTCGTGCCGCGCCGCGCAGTTTTCCGGCTGTTGTCGGTACATCAAAGGAAGTGGCGCGTTTGCGCGCGCTCAGTTTAGACGGGGCTTCGGCTCGCTCCATCTTCAGACCACGCGCGCGCTCCAACTGGAACACACTGCGCGCCTCGGAACGGCGCAGCGGGGCGCGGACGGCGCACTCCTCTCTGTTACAGCTGTGCGCGGGCTGCAGCAGCGCGGCGCGCTCAGTGTAGACCCGCCTTAGGGATATTTTCAGTGTCCTTTGGTATGAAGGACGTGTTGTCTTCGGTGGCTCATTACTAATTCCATTTCGTTTCATGTCTTACCTCTCCTATCGGTATTGCATTGGAAATATCTGCACAACAGTGAAAATGTTGACGATATGCGCTGTGTAAATTATTTGGAAACAACTTGTTCCATTCACTCACTGTACCTGCTGTTGACAACAGTGGGGGCTACTTGACTCTTGGTCCTTCACCTCGCATTCAGTGCTACTACGTCCAGTCTCGGGTTGGTTTTTTCGGCAGTGTTAGCAGTGATACACAGCAATGTGTATAGATTTACTGATGAAAAATCTGTCGATATGCATCTCGTCTAAGGGTTCACTGAAGCAATGGAAAAACACCACCACGACGACATGCTCAACTGTTCACGTAGCGATGACAACCACATGACAGTAGTTTTGCATTTGCACATTGGCGCCCACGAATAACCGAATCCTTTCATGTCATAACATTTTACTTATTGCATATTACAGACTTTTTTCACTGTTGTGAAACTATTTTCACATAACAAAGATAATTATGGTAACAAAACAAATTAAGTTATAATTACATTATTACTTCGAAACGCACCACCGGAGACCACGTTTGCGTATACCAAAATACTCAGAAAATCAAGAAGTTTCATCGGTGGAGTTCTCGTTCATCTCGTATAAGTGACAAATGTACGTACAGTAGCTACTTCTCCTAGTCGTAGCGCAAAGTATGCGCTTCCTCTATATGTGACTTAAAAACACGAAAATAGTTTTCTTTATAACAAAAATTCTCCATATACATCCAGACTGTTCAAACCATTGTGAAGTGCATGGCAGAGGGTACTTCCCATTGTACAAGTAATTAGGGATCCTACCTGTCCCAGTCACATGTGGAGCGTGTGAAGAATGATTCCTTAAACGCCTCAGTGGCAGCTGTAATTAGTCTAAACTCGTCTTCTTGATCCCTGCCGGCACTGATAAGTAGGTGGTTGTACCATATTTCTAGATACATCATGTAAAGCTTGGTCTTGATATCTAACTAGGCTTTCTCTAGATAGATTTCTTCCGTCTTCGTCTGCCAGTCCAGTTTCATCACTATCTTCGTGACACTCTGCCATTGGTCAAACAAGGCTGTGATCACTAGTACCCGTGGTCTAGGGGTAGCGTCTTTGATTCATAATCAAAACGTCTTCGGTCCTGGGTTCGATCCCCGGCACTGCCTAAATTTTCATAAATTATCAGCATTGGCGGCCGAAGACTTCCGGCATAAGAAGTCAGCCTCATTCTGCCAACGGCCTTCTCAAAGAGGGCGGAGGAGCGGATAGAGGTTCAGGACACTCTCTTGTCCTAGGGGTGGGAAATTGCCCCTAAATGCGAAAGAATCAGCAATGATCAACGACATGAGGATGCAGAAGGCAACGGAAACCACTGCATTAAAGACACGTAACGTGTATCCACAGATAATGTGGCCTGTAATTGAAGAAGTGTCATGATGATCTCTCCATTGGCAAAAGATTCCGGAATAGTCCCCCATTCGGATCTCCGGGAGGGGACTGCCAAGGGGGAGGCTACCATGAGAAAAAGATCGAATAATCAACGAAAGGATAACGTTCTACGAGTCGGGGCGTGGAATGTCAGAAGCTTGAAGGAGGTAGGGAAACTAGAAAATCTGAAAAGGGAAATGCAAAGGCTCAATCTAAATATAGTAGGGGTCAGTGAAGTGAAGTGGAAGGAAGACAAGGATTTCTGGTCAGATGAGTATTGGGTAATATCAACAGCAGCAGAAAATGGTATAACAGGTGTAGGATTCGTTATGAATAGGAAGATAGGGCAGAGGGTGTATTACTGTGAACAGTTCAGTGACCGGGTTGTTCTAATCAGAATCGACACCGACAACGATAGTTCAGGTATACATACCGACGTCGCAAGCTGAAGATGAACAGATAGAGAAAGTGTATGAGGATATTGAAAGGGTAATGCAGTATGTAAAGGGGGACGAAAATCTAATAGTCATGGGCGACTGAAATGCAGTTGTAGGGGAAGGAGTAGAAGAAAAGGTTACAGGAGAATATGGGCTTGGGACGAGGAATGAAAGAGGAGAAAGACTAATTGAGTTCTGTAACAAGTTTCAGCTAGTTATAGCGAATACCCTGTTCAAGAATCACAAGAGGAGGAGGTATACTTGGAAAAGGCCGGGAGATACGGGAAGATTTCAATTAGATTACATCATGGTCAGACAGAGATTCCGAAATCAGATACTGGATTGTAAGGCGTACCCAGGAGCAGATATAGACTCAGATCACAATATAGTAGTGATGAAGAGTAGGCTGAAGTTCAAGAAATTAGTCAGGAAGAATCAATACGCAAAGAAGTGGGATACGGAAGTACTAAGGAATGACGAGATACGTTTGAAGTTCTCTAACGCTATAGATACAGCAATAAGGAATAGCGCAGTAGGCAGAACTGTTGAAGAGGAATGGACATCTCTAAAAAGGGCCATCACAGAAGTTGGGAAGGAAAACATAGGTACAAAGAAGGTAGCTGCGAAGAAACCATGGTAACAGAAGAAATACTTCAGTTGATTGATGAAAGGAGGAAGTACAAACATGTTCCGGGAAAATCAGGAGTACAGAAATACAAGTCGCTGAGGATTGAAATAAATAGGCAGTGCAGGGAAGCTAAGACGAAATGACTGCAGGAAAAATGGGAAGACATCGAAAAAGATATGATTGTCGGAAGGACAGACTCAGCATACAGGAAAGTCAAAACAACCTTTGGTGACATTAAAAGCAACGGTGGTAACATTAAGAGTGCAACGGGAATTCCACTGTTAAATGCAGAGGAGAGAGCAGGTAGGTGGAAAGAATACATTGAAAGCCTCTATGAGGGTGAAGATCTGTCTGAAGTGATAGAAGAAGAAACAGGAGTCGATTTAGAAGAGATAGGGGATCCAGTATTAGAATCGGAATTTAAAAGAGCTTTGGAGGACTTACGGTCCAATAAGGCAGAAGGGATAGATAACATTCCATCAGAATTTCTAAAATCATTGGGGGAAGTGGCAACAAAACGACTATTGACGTTGGTGTGTAGAATATATGAGTCTGGCGACATACCATCTGACTTTCGGAAAAGCATCATCCACACAATTCCGAAGACGGCAAGAGCTGACAAGTTCGAGAATTGTCGCACAATCAGCTTAACAGCTCATGCATCGAAGCTGCTTACAAGAATAATATACAGAAGAATGGAAAAGAAAATTGAGAATGCGCTAGGTGACGATCAGTTTGGCTTTAGGAAAAGTAAAGGGACGAGAGAGGCAATTCTAACGTTACGGCTAATAATGGAAGCAAGGCTAAAGAAAAATCAAGACACGTTCATAGGATTTGACGACCTGGAATAAGCGTTCGACAATATAAAATGGTGCAAGCTGTTCGAGATTCTCAAAAAAGTAGGGGTAAGCTATAGGGAGAGACGGGTCATATACAATATGTACAACAACCAAGAGGGAATAATAAGAGTGGACGATCAAGAACGAGGTGCTCGTATTAAGAAGGGTGTAAGACAAGGCTGTAGCCTTTCGCCCCTACTCTTCAATCTGTATATCGAGGAAGCAATGAAGGAAATAAAAGAAAGGTTCAGGAGTGGAATTAAAATACAAGGTGAAAGGATATCAATGATACGATTCGCTGATGACATTGCTATCCTGAGTGAAAGTGAAGAAGAATTAAATGATTTGCTGAATGGAATGAACAGTCTAATGAGTACACAGTATGGTTTGAGAGTAAATCGGAGAAAGACGAAGGTAATGAGAAGTAGTAGAAATGAGAACAGCGAGAAACTTAACATCAGGATTGATGGTCACGAAGTCAATGAAGTTAAGGAATTCTGCTACCTATGAAACGTCCCCTTAGAACAATTATACAAGACTGTGCTTAAACTGACACACAATATTTTTGGCGCAACGCAATCTGGCTTTCAAAAATCCCTACAAAAGAATGGCACTGACTAACATTAACCTATACATTTCACAAATCACTTACCTCACAAAAATCTTCGTTACTCGAACTACTGCAATACAGCGAGCGCCACTACTGCTAGCTAAATAAGAGATTCAAACTACGGAGGGCACCAACTACTGATAGGCATAGTTAGCAAATGAATGATTTTAATAGAGAACAAACTATGTATTTACCTTAATAGTCATAATATATATAGCAGTTCATGACATCCAGTCATACAAATTTCAAAACTCCGCCATCTCTCTCCCCACATCCACCACTGCTGGCGGCTCACCTTCAACTGCGCAACGCTACGCGCTGTTAACAGCCAACTGCCCAACACTACAATAGCCAACAACAATTCAAACTAGCCACAGATTGCACACAGCACAGCCAGTGATTTTCATACAGAGCGCTAAGTGGCGGTGGCGTTACCAATACAAAAACCTAAACAGCCTACTTACATAGCCCCCATGCTCCCCCCAAAAAATTTTACAAATTGTTTTGGGCAGTGGCCAATACAGATTTGAAAAAGTTTTTCATAATTACAATAACAAAGAAATTAAATGCACACACTTATTGATACAATGTTGGTCAAAAGCTAAAATTTTCTCACAGTCCATAAAGACAGTCCTGATCGTTCATCACAGTAAAATAGCAGTGTCTTTCTCAAAGTCTGAGCAGTAAAAGAAAATGCACACGGCAGTAGTGGATTTCCATGCAGTCTTGAAGAATTAGTGTTGTCCTTCCAACGGAAAGAGTGCTGACTCTCGACATGCAGACAGGTAATGGGCCACAACAGAGCAAACCCACCGCAGAGTCAGTCGAAGTTTTGAAGAATATTGGTAGGTAGGTCATCACAGAGTAGACCCACTGTAGTCTTGGTAGAGATTACGGTATTGGTGGGCCATCAAAGATGCAGACCCACTATAGTCCTTGTAGAGATAATGGTATTGGTGGCCCATCAAAGATGCAGATCCACTGTAGTCGTAGAAATAATGGTACTTGTGAGTCAGCAAAGGTGTAGACCCACTGTAGTCCTTGTACAAATAATGGTATTGGTGGGTCATCAAAGATGCAGACCCACTGTAGTCCTTCTAGAGACGGCCAGCAGCCATCTGTTGCGACTGTGCAGGTGCACAATCACCATCAAAGAGTCTTGCGGACAATATAGCAAGTCCATGAACCACCACTTGTGCACTCACAAAATTTTTTTGAAATGTCCTTAGAACCAGCAATGCTGTTATCCAGTCCCTTGCTGAATTATTAACACACGTGCAAACACTAACAGTCCCTACGTCTCACATATTGTCCATATACTATGACCAACTGAAACGTGTGCAGTGAAATGGAACTTACAAGTTAATAATTTGATGAACTGGTGTCCATTACAATTTTATAACATGAGAATACAATTACAGAGATACAGAAAACATCATTAAAACATAATAATACAGATAACATTTGTAGTAATACAGGATTTACAAAATAATAGAAATATACATATACATCAGTGTTACAGGAATTATGACATAAGTACATGCATAAAAGATCAGAATAACTTTTGAAACATCAACTTCACACATGAGCATTAAAACAAAACAGAATAAATAATGTCTAAACATCTTTACAAAGAAAATGACATATTTTCAGAAAAATTCTACAATGTAACTCTCATCAGATAAACACATAAGGACAGGAAGAACACAAATACCCAAGAGTACACAAACACATAGTGGGATAACACAACGAAAGGACAGGGTTTGTTTTACTGCAGTATTTTGCAAACAAAACTTTCTTTACTTCTCGGAGATCTCCCTTCGTTCTTCATTATTTCCAAAAAGTCGTATCTATACCTGCTTTCTGTACTTTTTTCGTATAACTTCTCAATGCATTTCTTCCAATGCATCGCAACTCACTCTCTTATATAGTCTACCCCCTCTTAAGCTAACTTAAATCTACCGATCTCAGATGCTAAACTAAGGGACGAGGCAATGCAGCAACACAAAACGATTAACACAAACAGCAATGACAAAAAAAAATGGAAATTGGCAAAGAAAGCTACAGTAAATCTAAATTACCAAGCAAATGCAACATTAGAACTAATATGAGCCAATGTGCAGCAACAAGAAAAATAAATCAGTAGTAAAACTTGCTTAACAGAGTAATACAAAGTGAAATTCAGTAGCATTATGCCTGGTACACAGCAGCAGCAAATGCAATAACTTATACCTAAACATGACAAAGCTCAAGCAGAAAAATATTACAGTAAAAATGGCCATGTTTAATACCTATGTCACATCTTAACATTAGAGAGATGCATCACCTTGACTTACTCTAGCAGATAAGTTACTAACCTGTTAAAAAATTATTTTTGCAATTCCTGTGAAGGGAAATGTCTATTTGTGCTCTCTTTTCTACGAAAGTACATCATAAAATTATTCATTACTGGGTCTGTAGACAGAAAATAGTGATATTAGTACATCTATTAAATTTTATTTTAACCAATGCTGCAACTAGAAACTTGATATTAAACAAAATGAGCAAACTCTCAACTAGAAAGACAATAGATGTAAAATGTTTCTCATCATTTCATTAGGCATTTTAGTAAATATCATAAATTAAAAGCTCCACCGTATAATCATATGTTTTCAAGTTTGAGCGTGTCGTATTTGCGATGCTTTCTACAAAGAAATGTCAATAGCGAGGATAATGGCCCCTTTTTTTTTCTCCACCTGTACCTCTGAAAGGCACACACTAATGGCTTTTTTCCAGGCGACTGTCGCACAGCTGGGTGCCCAAAACTCATTACGTGAAGGTGGTCACTTAACTTTCTTACTGAAATATTTACGACACCAGTTTGCATTACAGCGACAGTCTCATATAAAAAATTTCACAGGTCGAGAATTTGCGTTGCAAATGTGTAGAAACAAAATCCTATGAATATAAAAGTGTTCAAAAAGTTTTCGTTGGCATTGTGATACATTCACGCATTTACACACATTTCATAACTCTTGAAGTACGGTTCTTGGTTTCCAACATCCTTTTCCACAAATCAGAGTCCCTAACCACTACTCATTATTCCTTGCTTTATTACACATATACATATTCGTAGACACTTCTTCATTATTTCATCATAATAAATACATAGCATAATCAAATTCCTCATATAGCATCAGCTTATTGATCATAAACATACCACAACAGCGTAATACACATCGTCATCATAACATCATAAAACCTCAGCTAAATCTCAAAATCGTCGTAGCTTCCTCCAATAATTTCAAAACCTAAAAAAAATTCTCTGCTCATGCCAATTGTTTCATCTACCTCAAACGTACTTTAAAAATCATGATCCCATACCAAATACGACATTCAAAGCTCTCATATTATCACAATGGTTCCAAAAAATATGAACAGTTCACAAGTACAGACAAAATACAATTTCATAAGTGTGAAGTTATCAAACTGTGTAATTGTGTAAACATCTGTCACTGACGTAGTAAAACAAATGTTTGTCTCTCTCAGTTAAATGATCAGATAGCTGTGTAATTTATGTGTTAGAGAAATATGGTACCGATGTGTAAAGTTGTATAAGCAAATACCGTATTAGCTAGGGCTCCTTGTGTTTGCCAGACACATGGTACACAAAGTAAGCGTGTACCCCCCTGAGGATTAATGTAATTATACCCTCAGGTGTTACAGATTACAGCAATGGAATGAAATGTATCACGGAAAACTTTCTTTGTAATTCAAAAATCTTGAAAAATAAGTGATTTAAGTATAAAATTAATCACTCAAATGCGTCTCCTGTAGCGCTAAATGTGTGTCTTGCTGTAAGATAATTCTGTGGAAGTGTCGTAGTTATCGTCCTCTGTAAGCAAAGTTCTGCTGAAGTCAATGTACTTACTTCATCATAAACGAAAGTGAAATGCTTTGCGTATATATATCGTAGTTATTACATACCTTACCATGATCAAGAAAGTACTATAATGTGACATATTGTTGTGCTACGAAAAAGGCTGTCTCATTGTAGCTATACCACAAAAGTTACTGCTAAAACATGTTTTACTTTCCAGATTAATTCAGAAAAACTGTGCAGATATAAAACAGAAACACCGCAAAAGCAACATTGTAAATTGTCACTCATTAGTAGCGTCGTGATAAAATCGTGTAGCTGTCACATAAACTAACCACTGTGTCATCTGGTATCTCACAGAAAGTACTTTAAATCCAGAATGTATTTTCAAGTAAACCAAAATGTTGCATTAAAATCTCATTAGCAGTACTGGTAAATGTTCTAAGTATGTGAGCCTTATAGTCGTTACGTAATCGTGCAACTAACAAGCAAGAATGTACAAATAACAACATTGTGTCAACTGTTCACTATAACAAAGCATTCGTAATTTCTGTTTAAATAAGTTCTCTTGGTTCTTGACTGGACATTTAATTCAAACATTATTGCATGTTAACAGATTCTAAGTCTGACAAAGCATACTGGTAATGTAAAGTGAAAAGTTATATGGCAAAGACAAAGTTAAAAAGCAGATTATCTTTCAATAAACGGTTTTACATGTGAAATGTGGTGTAAACCTTTACTCTTCCTAGTACGCAGAGTTTCAGCTTCAGTGGAATTATCATGTGGTATATGGTACATCGGTAAAGAATGCTAAAATTTTTTTCATGGTTAGTGTCTATGTAATTTTTCCCTGAGCCAGCCGGCGCACGTGGCTGCCTGCGGTGCGAGTCATTGTCTGTCTCTTTGTTGGCATGCATCGTCATTGGGATTAGGAGACCTAACTTCTACAAATTCACATTGTCGAGAGTGCCCTGCTCTGTTCGAATCCCGCCAGTTCTGATGGAATTCAGGTCTGTCGTTATGATTATATCGTCTGTCGTCATGTTGGTAGTTCCTGTAGTTTCTTTCTTGCCCGTTAAGTGCTGGAGAATTTCTCCCTGAATTATCACTGCACGGTGGACCATTGCCTCTGAAGTTATTCTGTCTCCCGTGATAATAATAGTTCTGGTTGCCATATTGTCTGTTTCTATGATTGTCTCTGTCATATTCGTTACTATGGAAATGCGATCTTTCTCTGTAATTATTACTACTCAGCCAACGGTTGTCATACGGGTGGTGTCTGTTTTGGTCACGATTTACGTTGTAAGAATAGCCTTGTCGTGTCCAGTTATTATTTCTTTCATCGCGGAATTGCGACGGATGTGACCTGTAATTGTTGTGTTCCTGTTTACGCGTTCCGCGATTGTCAGTGTCAATTTCTAATTCTTGTAAGAGTCTCTGAAAAGCTTCAATGTCGTCTTTGCAACGTCCTGCCAAAATAATATGTCGTAAATGTTCAGGTAATTTGATTAAGCAAATGCGAATGAGTTCTGAGTGGCTGTATGGGTTTGATAGGTACTGATTCTTGTGCAACATGTCTTCAAAATATTTGACAAGACTGGAAAATTCAGATTGTTCGAAATGTTTCATCATTATGATGCTATGTTTTACTCGGTCTTGTGTAGCTTGAGACCAATATGCTGAGAGGAAGGCATGATAAAATTCTCCTTCACTGTGACAATCGTGAATGACCGATCGCATTCTTACAGCTGGTTCATTCTCTAAGTAGCCACACATAAATTCTAATCTGTGCTGCAATGACCAGTTGGGAGGAAAACAATGAGGGAATTGATGAAGCCATGCTCGTGGATGAATTTCGTTGCCAGAATTCTTAAATGTTTTGAATTTACGTGAAGTAATGAACAGCTTATAGTCAAAATCATCATGTCGGCGAGTCGCACATCGCTCATTGTTACTTCGTTTCGGTGGTTCCATCCCAAAATACAATGCGCCTTGCCAATTTCTTTCATAATTTCCGAAGTGTCCTGTGTTATTATTTTGTGGTTGTTCCGTATTTCTATGTTCCTCTTCCTGTACTGGAGCGCGAGTGTCCTCTGAAATATGTAATTCTTGTATTACCTGCGTCAACTGATCTTGTACTTCCCGGATTTCTCTTTTGTACTGTGTACTGATTTGATTTTGATTTTGTTTGAATTTTCTAATTTGTTCATATTCTTCTGTGTCAGTGAAGGCTACGGGTCTTGTGTCATTCAGATCATCATCTACCTTTGTAGATAAGTTAGTGAACTGATCCGAAAGTTCGGCTACTTTATCCGATAGTGAAATTATTTCCTCTGTGTGTTTTTCTGAACCAAGTTTCAGAGCGTCCATTTGTGTTGAAATCGTATCTTCTGTTTCCTTTAAGTTTTCCTGAGTTTTTGCCAGTTGCGTAACCGAATCGGTAGATGCAACTGAGTCAGTTTTAGCTTGCAAGGTCTCATGATTTTCATGAACAATAGTTTGCAGTTCTTTTATGGCTGCTTCGTGATTCTGTAATGCCTTTTCATGCCGCAAAAAAAAATAGGTTGAAAATGCTCACAAATTTGTGTTTTTACGTCATTACAGACTTTTAGACATTTCGATTCAATGTTATGTAACTCAGTAGTTAAATCTTCACGTGTTTGTTCAAGCGTGGTGTCTAACTTCCGAAGATTTTGTTCCATTGTGTCTAACTTTTGAAGCTTTTGCTGTGTTTGTCTCTGGTGTTGTTCCATTGTGTCTAACTTTTGAAGATTTTGTTCCATTGTGTCTAACTTTTTAAGATTTTGTTCCATTGTGTCTAACTTTTTAAGATTTCGTTCCATTGTGTCTAACTTTGTAGCCTTTGTCCCATTTGTTGCATTAACTGTAATAACAATGCACTGGTGTCTGAAACATGTTCCTCAGTGCTATTCGGCAGTGCATTTGAACCGTCAATATTCGCATTGTGAAAAGCAGAAAATGTGTCTTGACTTATTTGAGAAAACGGTGAGGACGCAAAACCTGAATCTACAGTATTTGCAAGATTGTGCCCTGTCATTTCGGATTCCTGAGGCGAGCTGTTGCCGACCGATCGATCGATAATGCTTCCCTGTTCACTATTTGTTTCACTGTCTACGCCATTATTTGCCGCCCGCTCAATTTCCCTATGCACAATTACCAAATTACTACTTTCAATGTCTGTTATTTCATTACACAGTGGTGCTGATAAGCTACGCTCGTCGTCACTATTATTTCTCAGTTTACTTTGGAGCCTAGTGTTACGTTTTTCACACGCCATAATTATCACGTATTTCACACGATAACACAGAAAAGCACAATTTGAAGAGCAAAATAAGAAAACACATTAACATAGCACTGAAAATAATACCTACTTAATTACAAGCGCAGCTGCGAAATACTTGTTGCAAATTTACATGCGTGTCACACCTGTTTTAATGTACAACAGTGAAAGACTGCAACTACAACGGAGATTCTCTCTACAATTACGCGCTAGCAATAAACAAAATCTACACTAATTACACAAACTGCAAGAAAAAATCAGAAGATTCCAGTGAGGTATCCTCGGCTAAGTGTCGACATATGAAACGTCCCCTTAGAACAATTATACAAGACTGTGCTTAAACTGACACACAATATTTTTGGCGCAACGCAATTTGACTTTCAAAAATCCGTACAAAAGAATGGCCCTGACTAACATTAACCTATACGTTTCACAAATCACTTACCTCACAAAAATCTTCGTTACTCGAACTGCTGCAATACAGCGAGCGCCACTACTGCCAGCTAAATAAAAGATTCAAACTACTGAAGGCACTAACTACTGATAGGCATAGTTAGCAAATGAAAGATTTTAATAGAGAACAAACAATGTATTTACCTTAATAATGTTGAAAACTCATAATATACATAGCAGTTCATGACATCCAGTCTTACAAATTTCAAAACTCCGCCATCTCTCTCCCCACATCCACCACTGCTGGCGGCTCACCTCCAACTGCGCAACGCTACGCGCTGTTAACAGCCAACTGCCCAACACTACAATAGCCAACAACAATGCAAACCAGCCACAAACTGCACACAGCACAGCCAGTGATTTTCATACAGAGCGCTAAGTGGCGGTGGCGTTACCAATATAAAAACCTAAACAGCCTACTTACACCTAGGCAGTAAAATAACCAATGACGGACGGAGCAAGAAGGACGTCAAAAGCAGACTCGCTATGGCAAAAAAGGCATTTCTGGCCAAGAGAAATCTACTAATATCAAATACCGGCCTTAATTTGAGGAAGAAATTTCTTAGGATGTACGTCTGGAGTACAGCATTGTATGGTAGTGAAACATGGACTGTGGGAAAACCGGAACAGAAGAGAATCGAAGCATTTGAGATGTGGTGATATAGACGAATGTTGAAAATTAGGTGGACTGATAAGGTAAGGAATCAGGAGGTTCTACGCAGAATCGAAAGGAATATGTGGAAAACAATGATAAGGAGAAGGGACAGGATGATAGGACATCTGCTAAGACATGAGGGAATGACTTCCATGGTACTAGAGGGAGCTGTAGAGGGCAAAAACTGTAGAGGAAGACAGAGATTGGATTACGTCAAGCAAATAATTGAGGACGTAGGTTGCAAGTGCTAGGAAAGGAATTCGTGGCGGGCCGCATCAAACCAGTCAGTAGACTGATGACAAAAAAAAAAAAAAAAAAAAAAAAAAAAAAAGACCACTAGTATCCCAGGTTAGTGCTATTTGCTACAGGTCCCACAAACTTGAGCAATATTCTAGGACGGGTCGCATGACTGTTTTGTAACCACTGTGTTGACCGATAGCATTTCCCTCATATCCTACCAACGAAACGAACTCTGCCACCGCCTTTGCCCATAACTTAGTTAAATGATCATTACATTTCATACTCCTACAAACTGTTACGCCTACGTATTTGACGAGTTAACAGAATCAAATTGTGATTCTATTGTAGTCATAGAACAGCACGTTTTCGTTTTGTGAAGCGCACAATTTTACATTTCTGAATATTTCTAACGAGTTGAACTCAGAACACGTTCTAAGACTATGACTGATGGATCTCAAGGATATGGGACGTTCATTTCGTGCTTTACTTCTGATGCGCTTCTTGTAGAGGGTGTGGCCTGTGCTTTCTTCCAACCAGTGGGAACCGTTTTTTGTTGAGGTATCTATGATAGATTATGGTTAAAATGGGACTACCTCTGCCGGAAAACTGGTAAAGAATCTGATAGGGATTCCATCGGGTGCTGCAGCTTTGCTAAACTTTACCAACTTCAGCTGTTTTTCAACACCACTCACACTAATACCTGTATCACGTATCTTTCATGTGGTGCGAGAATTATGTACGAGCAGTATTCCTGGATAATTCCGCATACCAGTCTTGTTATCACTAAGTGGAAGATACATGAGAATTATAAAACTCTCTATTAAGTGTGATACTCTTTAAAAGGACAGAGTATTCATCACAACTCAAGTAATATCAACAATATAGGTAACAACATAAAAAAATAATGTTTTAGGAGACGGAGCATAACGATTTTTCCTATGACAGAATATGCATGATAATGTTACCGGTAACAGTTCCACTAAACTGGAGTTACTAAATACGGTTTTCCGAAATTCCTTCCCCAAAAAAGACGAAGTAAATATTCTAGAATTCGAATCAAGATCTGCCGCCAACAAGAGTAACTTAGAAGTAGATATCCACGGCATAACGAAACAACTCAAATCACTTAATAAAGAGAAGATTTTTGATACACATTATATATCAATTCAGTTCGTTTCAAAGTATACTGATGTAATATCTCCATATTTAGCAACCCTATACAACCGCTTGCTCGCCGAAAGATCCGTAAAATATATAACAATATGCAATATATGAAATATGAGTAATTGCTGAATTGCAGAACTAAACACATAAAAAAAGTTCTGTATCATCTAGGTTCCGAGAGTTCCGGAACCTGTACAGAAAACTGGAATAGAGATCAACGTAAACATCATTTCCCCCATTTTTATTGCTCATGAAAACCACACATTGCATGTTGTACCACCATACAGCGAGATCTTCAGAGACGCTGGTCGAGATTGCTGTACACATCGGTACCTCTAATATTCAGTATCACGTCCTCTTGCATTGATGCATGCCTGTATTCGTCGATTCGTCGTGGCATACTATCCACAAGTTCATCAAGGCACTGTTGGTCCAGACTGACCCACTCCTCAACGGCGATTCGGAGTAGATCCCTCAGAGTGGTTAGTGGGTCACGTCGTCCATAAACAGTCCTTTTCAATCTATCCCAGGCATGTTCTTTAGGGTTCATGTCTCGAGAACATGCTGGCCACTCTAGTCGAGCGATGTCATTGTCCTGAAGGAAGTCATTGACAAGATGTGCACGATGGGGGCGCGAATTGTCGTCCATGACTGTCTCCCCAATATGATGCCGATATGGTTGCACTACAGGTCGGAGGATAGCATTCACGTATCGTACAGCCGTTACGGCGCCTTCCATGACCACCAGCGATGTACGTCGGCCTCACATAATGCCACCCCAAAACAGCAGGGAACCTCCACCTTGCTGCACTCGCTGGGCAGTGTGTCTGGAGGTGGTCAGACTGAACGCCTTAAACTCGTCTGCGACGGTTGTCTGGTTGAAGGCATATGCGACACTCATCCGTGAAGAGGATGCCAATCCTGGGCGGTCCATTCTTGGGCCCATCTATACAGCGCTGCATGGTTTCGTGGTTGAGAGATGGATCTCGCCTTGGACGTCGGGAGTGAAATTGCGCATCATGCAGCCTATTGCGCACAGTCTGAGTCGTAACACGACATCCTGTGGCTGCACAAAAAGCATTATTCAACATTATGGAGTTACTGTCAAGGTTCCTACGAGCCATAATCCGTAGGTAGCGGTCATCCACGACAGTAGTAGCCCTTGGGCGGCCTGAGCGAGGCATGTCATCAACAGTTCCTGTCTCTCTGTATCTTCTCCATGTCCAAACAGCATCGCTTTGGTTCACCCCGAGACGCCCTGACACTTCCCTTGTTGAGAGCCCGTTTTGGCACAAAGTAACATTGCGGACGCGATCGAACCGCCGTATTGAACGTCTAGGCATGGTTTAACTACAGACAACACGAACCGCATTCTTCCCTTCTGGTGGAACGACAGGAACTGATCGGTCCCGTTCGTCTAATAGGCGCTGCTCATGCATGATTGTTTACATCTTCGGGCGGGTTTAGTGACATCTCTGAACAATCACAGGGACTATGTCTGTAATAACAATATCCAGAGTCAACGTCTGTCTTCAGTAATTATGGGAACTGGGGAGATTCAAAACTCTTTTTGATGTGTGTATATAATAGAAGTCAATTTTCAGTAGGCTGCTGGAGCATATATTGTGTTCAAACATTTTGAATTACCTCCAAGAAAACGATCTACTGATAAATAGTCAGCAGAGATTCAGAATAATCGTTCTTGCGAGACACAACTAGCTCTTTATTATCATAAAGTAATCAGTGCCATCGACAGGGGATTTAAAATTGCTTCCACATTACTAGACATCCAGAGGGCTTTTGATACCGTTCTCACAAGTGGCGTCTAATGAAATTGCGCGCCTATGGAGCATAATCTCAGTTGTGCGACAGGTTCCGTGATTTCCTGTCAGAAGGTCATAGTTCGTAGTAAAACAGACGCGATGTCTGGCGTTTCCCCAGGAAAGTTTTATAGGCCTTCTGCTGTTTCGAATCTATATGAATTATTTACGAGATTGTCTGAACACCCATCTTAAATTGTTTGGAGATGATGCTATCATTTACCGCCTAGCAAAGTCATGAGAATATCAAAACCAACTGCAAAATGATTTATACGAAATGTATGTATGATGCGAAGTGGCAATTTTCACCTAATTAATAGGAAGTACTAAAAGAAATCAATTCAATTTCTCTTACAAGCTACATAACACAAATCTAAAGGCTATCCATTCGACTAAATATTAAGGGCAAAGAGTTACGAACAACTTTAACTGGAACGATCACGCAGCTAATGTTCAAAATGGTTCAAATAGCTCTGAGCACTATGGGACTTAACTTCTAAGGTTATCAATCCACTAGAACTTAGAACTACTTCAACCTAACTAACCTAAGGACATCACACACATGCCCGAGGCAGGATTCGAACCTGCGACCGTAGCGGTTGCGTGGTTCCAGACTGTAGCGCCTAGAACCGCTCGGCCACTCCGGTCGGCATAGATAATGTGGAGAAGCCGAACCAAAGACTACGTTTTAGTGACAGAACGCTTAATAGATGCAAATGATTACACTAGGCATGTCCATTCTCTGCCAGAGTACTGATGCGTGGTTTGGTATACTTACCAGACAGGATTGATGAAGGAGATTCAGAGAAGGGCAGCTCGTCTTGTATAATAGTGAAATAGGGGAGAGAGTGTGACGGATGTGATACGCGAACTGCGATGTCAATCATTAAAACAACAAAGGCTGTAAGTAGGCTGTTTAGGGTTTTTTATTGGTAACGCCAACTCTGTATGAAAATCACTGGCTGTGCTGTGTGCAGTCTGTGGCTGCTTTGCATTGTTGTAATACTCGCCATTGTAGTGTTAGGCAGCTGGCTGTGAACAGCGCGTAGCGTTGGCAGTTGGAGGTGAGCCGCCAGCAGTGGTGGATGTGGGGAGAGAGATGGCGGAGTTTTGTAATTTGTCATGAACTGCTATATATATGATGATATCAAGGTAAATACATTGTTTGTTCTCTATTAATATCTTTCATTTGCTAACTATCCCTATCAGTAGTTAGTGCCTTCCATAGTTTGTATCTTTTATTTAGCTGGCAGTAGTGGCGCTCGCTGTATTGCAGTAGATTGAGCAGCGAAGATTTTTGTGAGGTAAGTGATTTGTGAAAGGTATAGTTTAATGTTAGTCAGGGCCATTCTTTTGTAGGGAATCTTGAAAGTCAGATTGCGTTGCGCTATAAATATTGTGTGTCAGTTTAAGCACAGTCATTGTATAAACTTTTCTAAGGGGACGTTTTAATGTTAGTCAGGGCCATTCTTTTGTAGGGAATTTTGAAAGTCAGATTGCGTTGCGCTATAAATATTGTGTGTCAGTTTAAGCACAGTCATTGTATAAAATTTTTCTAAGGGGACGTTTCATATGGCGACCTATGTAAGTAGGCTGTTTAGGGTTTTTGATTGGTAACGCCACCTCTGTATGAAAATCACTGGCTGTGCTGTGTGCAGTCTGTGGCTGTTTTGCATTGTTGTAATACTCGCCATTGTAGTGTTAGGCAGCTGGCTGTGAACAGCGCGTAGCGTTGGCAGTTGGAGGTGAGCCGCCAGCAGTGGTGGATGTGGGGAGAGAGATGGCGGAGTTTTGTAATTTGTCATGAACTGCTATATATATGATGATATCAAGGTAAATACATTGTTTGTTCTCTATTAATATCTTTCATTTGCTAACTATCCCTATCAGTAGTTAGTGCCTTCCATAGTTTGTATCTTTTATTTAGCTGGCAGTAGTGGCGCTCGCTGTATTGCAGTAGCTTGAGCAGCGAAGATTTTTGTGAGGTAAGTGATTTGTGAAAGGTATAGTTTAATGTTAGTCAGGGCCATTCTTTTGTAGGGAATCTTGAAAGTCAGATTGCGTTGCGCTATAAATATTGTGTGTCAGTTTAAGCACAGTCATTGTATAAATTTTTCTAAGGGGACGTTTTAATGTTAATCAGGGCCATTCTTTTGTAGGGAATTTTGAAAGTCAGATTGCGTTGCGCTATAAATATTGTGTGTAAGTTTAAGCACAGTCATTGTGCAAAATTTTTCTAAGGGGACGTTTCATATGGCGACCTA
Organism: Schistocerca nitens; assembly: GCF_023898315.1. Lineage (NCBI taxonomy): Eukaryota > Metazoa > Arthropoda > Insecta > Orthoptera > Acrididae > Schistocerca > Schistocerca nitens. The sequence continues at coordinate 700,753,724 of NC_064617.1, read as the reverse complement.
TGTAAGTAGGCTGTTTAGGGTTTTTGATTGGTAACGCCACCTCTGTATGAAAATCACTGGCTGTGCTGTGTGCAGTCTGTGGCTGCTTTGCATTGTTGTAATACTCGCCATTGTAGTGTTAGGCAGCTGGCTGTGAACAGCGCGTAGCGTTGGCAGTTGGAGGTGAGCCGCCAGCAGTGGTGGATGTGGGGAGAGAGATGGCGGAGTTTTGTAATTTGTCATGAACTGCTATATATATGATGATATCAAGGTAAATACATTGTTTGTTCTCTATTAATGTCTTTCATTTGCTAACTATCCCTATCAGTAGTTAGTGCCTTCCATAGTTTGTATCTTTTATTTAGCTGGCAGTAGTGGCGCTCGCTGTATTGCAGTAGCTTGAGCAGCGAAGATTTTTGTGAGGTAAGTGATTTGTGAAAGGTATAGTTTAATGTTAGTCAGGGCCATTCTTTTGTAGGGAATCTTGAAAGTCAGATTGCGTTGCGCTATAAATATTGTGTGTCAGTTTAAGCACAGTCATTGTATAAATTTTTTCTGAGGGGACGTTTCATATGTCGACCCTTAGCCTAGGATACCTCACTGGAATCTTCTGATTTTTTCTTGTAGTTTGTGTAATTAGTGTAGATTTTGTTTATTGCTAGCGCGTAATTGTAGAGAGAATCTCCTTTGTAGTTGCAGTCTTTCATTGTTATACAGTAAAACAGTTGTGGCATGCATGTAGATTTGCACCAAGTATTTCGCAGCTGCAATTAAATAGATATTATTTTCAGTGTTATGTTAATGTGTTCTCTTATTTTTGCTCTTCAAATTGTGCTTTTCTGTGTTATCGTGTGAAATATTGTGACAATAATGGCGTGTGAAAAACGTAACACTAGGCTCCAAAGCAAACTGAGAAATAATAGTGACGACGAGCGTAGCTTGCCAGCACCACTGTGTAATGAATTAACAGACGTTCAAAGTAGTAATTTGGTAACTGTGCATAGGGAAATGGAGCGGGCTGCAAACAATGGCGTAGGCAGTGAAACAATTAGTGAGCAGGGAAGCATTATCGATCGATCGGTCGGCAACAGCTCGGCTCAGGAATCCGAAATGACACGACACGATCTCGCAAATACTGTAGATTCAGGTTTTGGATCCTCACCGTTTTCTCAAATAAGTCAAGACACATTTTCTGCTTGTCAAAATGTGAATGTTTCCGGTGCAAATTCACTGCCGAAAAGCACTGAGGAACATGTTCCAGACACCAGTGCATTGTTATTACAATTAATACAACAAATGGGACAAACACAACAAAAGCTTCAAAAGTTAGACACAATGGAACAATACCAGAGACAAACACAGCAAAAGCTTGAAAAATTAGACACAATGGAACAATACCAGAGACAAACACAGCAACAGTTAGACACAATGGAACAAAATCTTCAAAGGTTAGACACAGTGGAACAAAATCTTAAAAAGTTAGACACCACACTTGAACAAACACGTGAAGATTTAACTACTGAGTTACATAACATTGAATGGAAATGTCAAAAAGTCTGTAATGACGTAAAAACTCAAATTTGTGAGCATTTTCAAACTATTTTTTCGCGTCATGAAAATGCATTACAGAATCACGAAGCAGCCATAAAAGAACTGCAAACCATTGTTCATGAAAATCATGAGACCTTGTGGGCTAAAATTGACTCAGTTGCATCTACCGATTCAGTTACGCAACTTGCAAAAACTCAGGAAAACTTGAAGGACACAGTAGATTCGATTTCAACACAAATGGACACTCTGAAACTTGGTTCAGAAAAACACACTGAGGAAATAATTTCACTATCGGATAAAGTAGCCGAACTTTCGGGATCAGGTCACTAACTTATCTACAAAGGTAGATGATGATCTGAATGACGCAACACCTGTAGCCTTCACTGACACTGAAGAGTACGAACAAATTAGAAAATTCAAACAAAATCAAAATCAAATCAATACACAGTACAAAAGAGAAATACGGGAAGTGCAAGATCAGTTGGCACAAGTAGTACAAGAATTACGTATTTCAGAGGACACTCGCGCTCCAACACGGGAAGAGGAACTTAGAAATACGAAAAATCCACAAAATAATAACACAGGGCATTTCGGAAATTATGAAAGAAATTGGCAATGTGCACCGAATTTTGAGATGGAACCGCCGACACGACGTAACAATGACTGATATGCTACTCGCCGACACGATGATTTTGACTATAAGCTGTTCATTACTACACGTAAATTCAAAACGTTTAAGAATTCTGCCAACGACATTCATCCACAAGCGTGGCTTCATCAATTCTCTTATTGTTTTCCTCCCAACTGGTCGTTAGAACACAGATTAGAATTTATGTGTGGCTACTTAGAGAATGAACCAGCTGTAAGAATGCGATCGGTCATTCACGATTGCCACAGTGAAGGAGAATTTTATCATGCCTTCCTCTCAGCATATTGGTCTCAAGCCACACAAGACCGAGTAATACATGGCATCATAATGATGAAACATTTCGAACAATCTGAATTCTCCAGTCTTGTGAAATATTTTGAAGACATGTTGCACAAGAACCAGTACCTGTCAAACCCATACAGCCCCTCAGAACTCATCCGCATTTGCTTAATCAAATTACCTGAACATTTACGACATATTATTTTGGCAGGACGTTGCAAAGACGACATTGAAGCTTTTCAGGGACTGTTATAAGAACTGGAAATTGACACTGACAATCGCGGAACGCAGGAGCACAACAATTACAGATCACATCCGCCGCAATTCCGCGATGAAAGAAATAATAACTGGACGCGACAAGGCTATTCTCACAACACAAATCGTGACCGAAACAGACACCACCCGTATAACAACCGTTGGCAGAGTAGTAATAATTACAGAGAAAGATCACCTTTCCGCGGTAATGACTATCACAGAGACAATCAGAGAAACAGACAATATGGTAACCAGAACTATTATTATCAAGGGAGACAGAATACTTTCAGACGCAACAGTTCAGCGCGCAGTTACGATTCAGGGAGAAATTCTCCACCACATGACCGACAAACAAGAAACTATGTAAACTACCGACATGACGACAGACGATATATTCGTAACGACAGACCTGAATTGCATCAGAACTGGCGGGATTTAAACAGGGCAGGGCCTTCTCGTCAAAGTGAATTTGTAGAAGTTAGGTCTCCTAATCCCAATAACGGCGCGCGCCAACAAAGAGACAGACAATGACTCGCACAGCAGGCAGCCGCGTGCGCCCGCTGGCTCCGAGAAAAATAACATAGACGCTAACCTTGAGGAAAATTCCAGTATTCTTTACCGACGTATACCACATGATAATTGCGTTGAAGTTGAAACTCTGCGTACTAGGAAGAGTAAAGGTTTACACCACATTTCACATGTAAAACCGTTTATTGAAAGATAATCTGCTTTTTAACTTTGTCTTTGCCATATAACTTTTCACTTTACATTGCTAGTAAGCTTTGTCAGACTTAGAATCTGTTAACATACAACAATGTTTGAAGTCAAATATCCAGTCTAGAACCTAGGGAACATTTTTAAACAGAAATTACGAATGCATTGTAATTGTGAACAGACGACACAGTGTTATTGTGTGTGTGCTTTCTTGCTTGTTTGTTGCACGATTACGTAACGACTATAAGGCTCACATACTTAGAACATTTACCAGTACTGTTAATGAGTTTTTAATGCAACATTTTGGTTTATTTGAAAATACATTCTGAAATTAAATGCTTTCTGAGAGATACCAGATGACACAGAGGTTAGTTTATGTGACAGCTACACGATTTTATCACGACGCTACTAATGAGTGACAATTTACAATGTTGCTTTTGCGGTGTATCTGTTTTATATCTGCACAGCTTTCTGTATTCTTCTGGAAAGAAAAACATGTTTTAGTAGTAACTCTTGTGGTATAGCAACAATGAGACAGCCTTTTTCGTGGCACAACAATACGTTACAGCACAGTACTTTCTTCATCACAACAATAAGCGTAATAACTACGATATCTATACACAAAGCATTTCACTATTGTTTATCATGAGGTAAGTACATTGACTTCTGCAGAACTTAGCTTTCGGAGGACGATAACTACGACACTTCCACAGAATTATCTTACAGCAAGACGCACATTTAGCGCTACAGGACACGCATTTGAGAGATTAATTTTGTACTTAAGCCATTTATTTGTCAAGATTTTTGAATTGCAAAGAAGGTTTTCCGTGATACATTTAATTCCATTGCTGTAATCTGTAACACCTGAGGGTATAATTACATTAGTCCTCAGGGGGGTACACGCTTACTTTGTGTACCATGTGCTTGGCGAGCACAAGGAGCCCTAGCTAATATGGTATTTGCTTATACAACTTTACACATCGGTACCATAGTTCTCTAACACAAAATTACATAGCTATCTGATCATTTAACTGAGATATAAACTTTTTTACTACATCAGTGACCGATGTTTACGTAATTACACAGTTGGATAACTTCACACTTATGAAATTGTATTTTGTCTGTACTTTGTGAACTGTTCATATTTTTTCGGAACCATTGTGATACTATGAGAGTTTTGAACGATGTATTTGATATGAGATCATGATTTTTAAAGTACGTTTGAGGTAGATGACACTATTGAAATGAGCAGAGAATTTTTTTTAGGTTTTAAAATATTCAGGAAGCTACGACGATTTTGAGATTTGGCTGAGGTTTTATGATGTTATGATGGCGATGTGTATTACGCTGTTGCGGTATGTTTATGATAAAGAAGCTGATGCTATATGAGGAATTTGATTATGCTATGTATCTTATGATGAAGTATTGAAGAAGCGTCGACGAATTTGTATATGTGTAATAAGGTAAGGAGTAATGAATAGTGGTTAGGGACCCTTGACTTGTGAAGAAGTATGTTGGAAACCAAGAATCGTACTTTAAGAGTTATGAAATGTGTGTAAATGCGTGACTGTATCACAATGCTGACGAATATTTTTTTTGGACACTTATTTATAGGATTTTGTTTCTACAGATTTGCAACGCTAATTCTTGACCTGTGAAATATTTTTATATGAGACTGCCACTGTAGCGGAAACTGCTGTCGTAAATATTTCCGTACGAAAGTTAAGTGACCACCTGCACGTAATGCGTCGCGTCCACCTGTGCCAGCCACCTGGAGAAACAGCCATTAGGTGGAAAAAAAAAGAGGCCATTAACCTCGCTATTGACGTTCCTTTGTAGAAAGCATCGCAAATACGACACGCTAATTACTTGGAAACATATCGTACTTTCTGATATTTACTGAAATGCCTAATGAAATGACAAGAAATAGTTTGTCTACACACCTGATTATGACTACTGTCTTTCTAGACGAGAGATTTTTTTACTAACTTATGAAATGTCACATGACTATTGAATGATATTTTTATGCCTTGCCTTTCATAGTTGCTTCTTTCATTTGATATCTAGTTTCTAGCTGTGTTGCAGCATGGGTTTTATAAAAAAAAATATTTCATTTGCTAATGTGAACACTTTCTGTCAACAGATCTATTAAATAATTATTTTATGACCCACATTCTTCGAAAAAGGAGCTCTTGGAATGGAAAGAACAGTAAGAAGGGACTAATAACAGGAACTGCATACATAATTTTCTTTTCAACTACTTGGTAATTTTTTTTTCGTAGAGTAAGTTTTTGTGATGCATCACTCTAGTGTTAAGATGTGACGTAAGTTTTAAACATGGCCATTTTTACTGTAATATTTTTTCTGCTTGAGCTATGTCATGTTTAGGTATAAGTTGCTGCTGTTTGCCAGGCATAGTGTTATTGAATTTGACTTTGTATTATTCTGTTAAGCCAGTTTTACTAATGATTTATTTTTATTGTTTGCTTGACATTGCCTTAGATTAGTTGTAATATTACAATTGCTTTGCTAATTTCTTAATGCTGCTTGCTTCGCAAATCTGCGTTTTTTTATTGCTGTTTATATTAATTGTTTTATGTGATGCTGCATTGCCTCATCCCTTAGTTTAGCATCTGAGCTCAGTAGATTTAAGTTAGCTTAAGAGGGGTAGACTATATAAGAAACAGATTTGGCAAAAATGAGTATTGTGCACTAAGAAATAATTATTTCGAAAGAAATATGAACAGAGTAGAGAAAGCAGGTATAGATAGGACTTTTTGGGAATAATGATGAACGAAGGGAGATCTCCAAGAACAAAAAAGGTTTTGTTCGCAAAATACTGCAGTACCAAAAGTTACACTGAAAACAAACCCTGTCCTTTCCTTTTGTGTTATCCCACTATGTGTTTGTGTACCCTTGTGTATTTGTTTTCTTCCTGTCTCTGTGTAGTTTCATAGAATTTTTTCTCCTTCTAATACTAAGCTACATTCACTATGATGAGGAATACTGTTATCCTCAAATATAATTGGCATTAATAATATGTTATATACCTTGTAAATATGCTTTAGACATTATTTATTCTGTTTTTTTAATGCTTATATGTGAAGGTGATGTTTCAAAAGTTATTCTGATCTTTATGTATGTACTTATGTCATTATTTTTGTAACACTGATGTATATGTTTATTTCTATTCTTTTGTAAAGCCCCTATTACTACGAATGTTATCTGTACTATTATGTTTTAATGATGTTTTCTGTATCTTTGTAATTGTATTGTCATAAAATTGTAATTGACACAAGGTCATCAAATTAAGTAACTTGTAAGTTACATTTCACTGCACACGTTTCTGTTGGTCATAGTATTTGGACAATATGTGAGAAGTGGGGACTGTTAGTGTTTGCATGTGTGTTAATAATTCAGCAAGGGACTGGATAACAGCATTGCTGGTTCTAAGGACAATAAAAAAAACTTTGTGAGTGCACAAGTGGTGGTATATGGACTTGCTATATTGTCCGCAAGACTCTTCGATGGTGATTGTGCACCTGCACATTTTCAACAGATGGCTGCTGGCCGTCTCTACAAGGACTACAGTGGATCTGCGTCTTTGCTGACTCACCAGTACCATTATTTCTATAAGGACTGCAGTGGGTCTGCGCCTCTGGTGGCCCACCAATACCGTAATCTCTACCAGGACTACAGTGGGTCTGCTCTGTGATGACCTACCAAACGATATTCTTCAAAACTTCGATTGACTCCGCTGTGGGTTTGCTCTGTTGTGGCCCATTACCTGTCAGCATGTCAAGAATCAGCACTGTCTTTCCGTTGGAAGGACAACACTACTTCTTCAGGACTGCATGGAAATCCACTACTTCTGTGAGCATTTTCTTTTACTGCTCAGACTTTGGGAAAAACACTGCAATGTGATGAATGATCAGGACTGTCTTTATGGACTGTGAGAAAATTTTAGCTTTTGACCAACATTGTATCAATAAGTGTGTGCATTTGATTTCTTTGTTATTGTAATTACGATTATGAAAAATTTTAACAAATATGTATTGGCCAGTGCCCAAAAAAATTTGTAAAATTTTTTTTGGGTAGCATGGGGGCTATGTAAGTAGGCTGTTTAGGGTTTTTGATTGGTAACGCCACCTCTGTATGAAAATCACTGGCTGTGCTGTGTGCAGTCTGTGGCTGCTTTGCATTGTTGTAATACTCGCCATTGTAGTGTTAGGCAGCTGGCTGTGAACAGCGCGTAGCGTTGGCAGTTGGAGGTGAGCCGCCAGCAGTGGTGGATGTGGGGAGAGAGATGGCGGAGTTTTGTAATTTGTCATGAACTGCTATATATATGATGATATCAAGGTAAATACATTGTTTGTTCTCTATTAATATCTTTCATTTGCTAACTATCCCTATCAGTAGTTAGTGCCTTCCATAGTTTGTATCTTTTATTTAGCTGGCAGTAGTGGCGCTCGCTGTATTGCAGTAGCTTGAGCAGCGAAGATTTTTGTGAGGTAAGTCATTTGTGAAAGGTATAGTTTAATGTTAGTCAGGGCCATTCTTTTGTAGGGAATCTTGAAAGTCAGACTGCGTTGCGCTATAAATATTGTGTGTTAGTTTAAGCACAGTCATTGTATAAATTTTTCTAAGGGGACGTTTTAATGTTAGTCAGGGCCATTCTTTTGTAGGGAATTTTGAAAGTCAGATTGCGTTTCGCTATAAATATTGTGTGTCAGTTTAAGCACAGTCATTGTATAAAATTTTTCTAAGGGGACGTTTCAAGGCGTTCTTCGCTGCGGCGAGATCTTGTCACGAAATTCCAGTCTTCAACTTTCTCCCCCGAGCGCGCAAATATTTTGTTTGCGGCCACATACATAGGAAGAAATAATAGTTGTAATAAAATAAGAGAAATCGCAGCTGTCAAGCAAACGTGTTTGTTATTTCTGCGCGCTCTTCGAGAGTGGAGCGGTAGAGAAATAGCTTGAAGGTCGTTCAATGAGGTCTCCGCCAGGCACTTAACACAAAGGAATTAATGACATTAGTTTCTAGTTGACATTGATTTAAATCAGTGGGGAAAGTTGAAAATTTTTGATTTGATCCCGGATCTCGTGCTCACTAGCCAATTGTGCTGACCGTTACTCGCGGCATTTCTCAGGTGCCCGTAAAGCATCAAGCATGGTGTTCATCTGCACAGAAGTGATCAATTAGTCGTCCACACCTTAATTAGATATGTGATGTCCTTTAGCACGTGTCTAATTAAGGTGAGGACGACTAATTGATCACTTCAGCGCAGATGTACACCACGCTTCAACTCTTACGGGTATGGTCGAAATGTTGCGAGTACGGAGGATAATAGGCAAGGATCACTACATCAGTAGCATGTGGATAGGTTGAAAATTTGGGTTTGACGGGGGGCGTGCTTGGGTACTGCATGCTGTTGCGATGAGCACTGTGTCCGGATGGCGCATTGGTCAATGCATCTGGCTAACAAGCAGGAGACAGAGGTTCGAAACCCAGGCCGGCACAAATTTTCAGTCTTCCCCATAGATTTAAATCAATGCCCACTACCAGCCAACGCCATTAATTCCTTCATGTTTTGATTCATAATGGGTGCGAGATAAAAATGTGTGTGTTCTTTGGGACATATGTAATCATTTAGACGTAGATGTGGATATGCATCGTAGAAGATGGAAAAGTGGGATATAAACTAGGCAACGAATAGAACCAGTGACACAGCATATGCAAGAGGTAATATCGTCGAACGTTAAGTACTCGTATACCATGGTTCTTTTTTCGGCAGTACGATATTTTTTTACGTTGTTCATTTGTAAGACGGCGTCGACGCTGGTCTGACAGGGTCACACAGAACCCCTGCGTGCGTTAGGAGTGGTTGAGGGAAAACTCGAAGCGCAGATAGGCCGTGATGTGGTAGGCAGCTAGTTTCCAGCTATACTCTGTGCAAATTTCTGGTTGAGTGCAAATTTAACTGGGTGCAGTTTTCAAGTATCCGATGTGCTCGTAATGAATTCTGCCCATGGACTGAAGATTTGCTGTCTGAAGGAGGTATTTAAATACTTGCATATGGATATTTTGTGAATTATGTTATAGCTTATAATTATGCAATGGTCATATGTATGAGTGATGACAACACGTTCTGTTCAACAATAATTTTGTTTAACTGTGTGATAGACAACGAGAAATATATTAAAATTCAAGGCAGTATTTGAGTGATACACTGTACACCTCTGCGGTGGGTTACCTAGTTCCATGTAAATTTCCAGGTTTACAATTTCCTTAATTTAGTCAAAGTCAAATTCATTATCTTAGTTAGAAAAGGCAGCAAAACTACAGTGCTAAGCCTGTGAATAAATAAACTTAAGGACTCAAGCAACGGAAGTGTTTTAGTGTATGTCCAAATGTTAGATGCAGATAATTTCTTGATGAAAAGGTTAGTCAGGTTACTTCAGAGAGTGAAATTAGGGCTTTCTAACTAGCTGTGTCCGTCGCCTCCAATTTTCAATTACAGATTTATCTTAAGTAAAGTTGTTTTATGGAAAACTAACTATGCCATGGCAGTTAGCAGTTGGTAACTTATGACTTAAATAACAACATTACATAAAATATTGCTTAAATAAAACCTCGGCGGTTGAGTGTGCACATGCTACATACGTTACGTGTGTAAGTGTAATTACTTCACAGACACGGAAATAATTAGATATTTAATGGAGTTACAGTAGTAAGCAGAGCGACTTCAGTTTGCTATGTTTCAACTGATTATCACTTTTCGTTTTACTGCGAGGTGGTTTGACAGAGCAAAGCCCATTACTTTGTGAAAACTGAAGCAGAAACGTTGGTTTGTATGAATCCTGTGTAAAGTAGTGTACCAGAAACAGTGATGCGGACAGAAAAAGAAAGCTATTTGTATAGGATCTTCTGTGCCCTCTCCGTTGTGACTGGAAATGAAAGTGCTACGTCACTCACAGGTACTGAAGAATCAACGAATGCAGTGGAAACTGAAAGTTAAGTGCACTGAAGCGCACCCAGGACCTGGTCTGTGGAGAGGGGGAGGGGGAGCGGGGGAAGAGAGGTAGCATCTTATACTAGTTTCGTGAAAGGGGGAGGAGTGTAGGAAGCGAAGCACAGTTTCTTACAAAATAAAACTCAGAATTACTGAACAACTTTCAATCTCGGCGCCAATTATCTTTTTCAGTTGCAAGAAGAATAACGGCTAACGACGAAATAATTTCTGAGGTTCCACGGCACACGGTCAATATCTACAACACGTTCTGGAATCTTTCAAACTGATTCTTAACTGATATGTCAACCTGTGCGTTGGGTCAGGATGCGAGTTCAGTATTATGCACATCAGGATTTTCAACGGATAGGGATGGTTGGACAGCTTGTGGTAAAGCGATGGGAGATAGGAAGAAGGTGGTGACCTGCGGGAGGTGTTGTGCGCATATGAATTTAATCCAGACAGCGGCGAGAATAACTGTAGGCTGTTTTGCTGTCTGGTCGAAATGATATTATTGATTACTCCTTATACTAGCAATACGGAGGTCTTTATGTACTTGCACGAAAGGTGTGTGTCCTGTACATTTGATGACAATGGCTATAATACCTTGCTTCCACAACCACTCAACACAAAAATGTATGAGATTTAGAAAGGAATTTATCAACGCCTTTATCAGCGAGAGCACAATGAATATGTGCTGGAATAATATAGATTAATGAAATAATCTAGCTATGGGAAAACGCTGCTTTAAACTTAAACAAAACAATACGCGGGAGCATGCATGCATTTTATACATGCGCGGTCGCGCGCGCGCACACACACACACACACACACACACACACACACACACACACACACACACACACATTTTTGCGGACATTTGTGTGTGAATTCCTAAGCAACCAAACTGCTGGGGTCATCGGTCCCTAGACTAATTAACTTATGCTAAGAACAACACACACCCATGCAGGGAGGACTCGAACCTATGGCGTGACAAGGCGCCTCAAACAGCGCTGCCATTCCGCGCTGCGCGTGCACACACACACACACACACACACACACACACACATCAACACCAACACACACACACACACACACTCACACACACACACACACACTCCCTCCCTGTCTTTAAGGAATACACAGAAAGATCATTGGCATTTAATAGCTAGTTACTTACAGAGAAACTTAACGGGCTCTAATAGGAATTGAAAGAGTGAAGTATTTAACAAGGACGCCAATGACGAAGTCGGCTCACCTCATACGGAAAACCTACTCACCTGTAGGTGCTGCTCTCGATGAACATCTAGTCACGACGACTGATACAGGCTGAACGACGGAGCAACAATTTTCTGAACAACGGGACAATGGCGGTTTGATAATTTCGCGGTTCAAATTTGTGATTTGAGTGAATCACTTACCATCTGGCTCCGGCCGTCAACCATAGCGGGGGAGCTACGAAGTAAACATCGCTCACTGTTACCCCACACAAGCCAAGAACCAACTTTTCCACTGTTTGCAAGACGCAATTAGATAGTGCAAAAAGTTGCGGACGCCCCATTGGTGCTGTGCTCTCAATGTCGGGAGATTCGGTACTCATACGCGTTACAGATAAAAATTAGCGCCTTTTTATGGCATCAAGGCCTATAAATTCTCAGTAAAATTACTGTTGTTGTTGGGGTCTTAAGTTCGAAGACTGGATTGGTGCAGCTCTCATCGCTAGTATATTCTGTTCAAATGGTTCAAATGGCTCTGAGCACTATGGGACTCAACATATTAGGTCATAAGTCCCCTAGAACTTAGAACTACTTAAACCTAACTAACCTAAGGACATCACACACACCCATGCCCGAGACAGGATTCGAACCTGCGACCGTAGCAGTCCCGCGGTTCCGGACTGCAACGCCAGAACCGCACGGCCACCGCGGCCGGCTAGTATATTCTGTGCAAATCCCTTCGTCTCTGCATAACTACACTGGTGTCCAGAATTAAAGCAACAAACCACTATTCCCCGTCATGTGTCTAATTCATGATATAATCATACAAACTGTCAACAGATGTCTGTAGCATCGTTTCCTGCACGGAAACGCCATTCTCGTCAACGGACAACGACGCCAATGGTGACGTCAGGGCACCCATCAAACGCGATAGTGTTTTCTGGGTAGTCCCAGATACACAATCGCTGTATACACAGTCACAGACGGTGCGGTATGGCACAGAGAAGACGCCTACCAGGCTCTCTGCGTTGGAGGGCCATTGGAAGAATGGAAACAGGACAGTCGCAGACCGATGTGGCTCAATGGCTTAATCTGAATCGTTTTGTTTTTCGGATGTGGCGACAGTTTATAGAGATCGAAACTGTATCCCGAAGACCAGTGCGGGGCCGACCACGTGTGACTTCAGAAATAGGGAACCGTTATTTGCCTCTAAGGGCACGACGCTAACGCCTTAGTACTGCACGGCTCCTGGCCTGTCAGCTCGTAGCATCCACTGGACGTGTTGTATCGAGGCAAACTGTATAGAGAAGGCTTCGGCAGAGCGGATTTTACTGTCGGAGACCTGCTCTATGTCTACGTCTGACGCGTCTTCACAGAAGGGAAGCCGGCCGAAGTGGCCGTGCGGTTAAAGGCGCTGCAGTCTGGAACCGCAAGACCGCTACGGTCGCAGGTTCGAATCCTGCCTCGGGCATGGACGTTTGTGATGTCCTTAGGTTAGTTAGGTTTAACTAGTTCTAAGTTCTAGGGGACTAATGACCTCAGCAGTTGAGTCCCATAGTGCTCACAGCCATTTTTGAACAGAAGGGAACGTGTTGACTGGAGCCGTCAATATGCCACCTGGTCTGTCGAACAGTGGGCCAATGTTCTTTTCACAGATGAGTCCCGACATAGTCTGGGCAGTGATTCTCGACGGATTCGTATCTGCAGGGTACGTGGAACATGATTTTGGGACCCAAACGTTGTAGAAAGAGTCTGATATCGAGGACCATCCGTAATGGTATGGGCAGGGATTTTATTGACCACTCGAACCCCTCTTCATGAAACTGTGCCGTTAAATCGGCAAGCCGCGGGGGTAGCCGCGCGGTCCAGGGCGCCTTGTCAGGGTCCGTGCGGTTCACCCCGTCGGAGGATAGAGACCTCCCTCGGGCATGGGTGTGTGTGTTGTCCATAGCGTAGGTTAGTTTAAGTTAGATTAAGTAGTGTGTAGGCTTAGGGACCGTTGACCTAAGTAGTTTGGTCACATAAGACCTTACCACAATTTCCAAATTTAAATCGGCAGGATTTATCTGCTGTCAGGTATCGTGACGAGATCTTTGGACCTTATGTGGGCCCAGACATGCAAGCTTATCGTAGCCTGCTCGCTCTCCCGATCTGAATCCCGCAGAGAACGTCTGGGATTGCACCACGTCCGCATCCACCAACCACTCTCAAACACTTGCGAGCAGCGCTGCAAGAAGAATGGGCGTTATTGCCTCAACATGAGACTGATGACATCATTCACGGCGTGCCCCGTCTTTTGTCAGCCCTGTATTGCTGCCAGAGGTGGTCACTCCTCATACTGAGCACATTAAGCAGGTGTGGGAATGTGTGTGTAAATCCTCTAAGTTGAAAAAAAAAAAAAACGAAAAACATTTTTGTCTATCGTTTTGCATGTTGCAGGTTTTTTACGTTCTGTATCCTTTATATTGTTTCTACTTTACTAGCATCTGATTATAATGTTTTGCCGCGCGGGATTAGCCGAGCGGTCCAAGGCACTGCAATCATGGACTGTGCAGCTGGTCCCGGCGGAGGTTCGAGTCCTCCCTCGGGCATGGGTGTGTGTGTGTTTGTCCTTAGGATAATTTAGGTTAAGTAGTGTGTAAGCTTAGGGACTGATGACCTTGGCAGGTAAGTCCCATAAGGTTTTAAAAAAATTATAATGTTTTGTGGCAAAATAAACGCAACCTTGCAAAATTTCGGTTTGTTGCTTTAATTTTGGACTTGAGTTTTAACCTACACACATTTCAACCTGCTTTCTATATTCAGTCCTCGGTATCCCTCTACACATTTTATCCTTCACACTTCCCTCCATTAGTAAGTTGACGATTCTTTGATGCCTCAACAGGAAAATTACTATTAACATAGAAAATTAATATTACACTTAATGAAATGAAGCTAGAAATGGGAAAATTTAGTGAAGTGACTAGCTGTTCTGGAAATTTACAATAATCTTGTTTAATTGGCTAATTAAAGCTATAAAATGGAATAACGAGCCACTTTTATTAAATTCCCTGTGAAGGAATTCGTCATACGCTCTGTGAAAATTTACTACTAACTTGAAATTTTCAGTACTTAAAACTACGTCACGTTTTGGAACCTATGTGATATTATCTGCCATCTCCTGTCTCTAGCTGGATACGCCCTTTATTGGGCCAGTATCCACTTTTTCATGTGAAGGTTGAGGTGGTGTATCGAAATGTTAGTTAGATCGAACAAGAAATATCTGTCTGGGGGAGCTGTGAGATTTCGGATCGTAATAGGCTGATGACTGATGTTTACGTGGAGCCAGTGGATGGAAAAATGGATGATCGACACCTTCTAATGGCCATAACCGACCATACAGCTTCGTTCAGAGTGTTGGCTCGAAGGTGAAGGACTCCACCGGTTGTAGACCTGTCTGTATCGACAGATCAATATCGTTTCCTGTGGGCTGGATTGGTGTCATCCAAAAACTGCCACGGTTTCCACTGTCCTCAAAGCACTAACGGCCCTAAGTGCAGCACAAACGTGAGCGCTGTTGCTTCTGTACTCAGTAACAACAGGTACCTAGTGTTTCCAGACGAGTGCCGCTGCAACCCGTGAGATAGTGTCAGCCACACATTCGTTAGACGCGGTTGTGATGCCCGGCAGTCTGATGTCCTATATTGTACGGTAAGGTGGCTGACAAACGTTAGGTGTGACAGTGTGGATACAAGACGCGATCTCAGCCCATAGGTTTAGAGAAAAATCTGAACACTGGCTGTTGCAGCACAGGTGATTTATAGCTGGACGAACTGCCCTTCCCTCTGAAGACTTTCCATTCCACATTACAGTAAGATGGGAAGAAAATGCCCGGCGATAATCGGCGAGTAATGAATGTGTATTGAGCAAGCCTACTTGAAATAACGACAAGAGCAGCGCTTCTCTGCTTAGTACGTTCGTCTGAAATTTCGACCATCGATAATGTCTGGTTGATCGGGAACTCGTTCGTCAGACTTCAGAAACCTCTTTTGAAGTTTTAGAGAATTCACACGAAGACAGTACGGAGGGAAGAACCACCCGTGATTCCACGGTAAAATGCTTAGAGGCTTTTATTGCACCACGTGGTGGCTTCGTAGCACAGTAGCTATTCAGTCTATTACCAAGTACAGTTATTTTATCTAAGCCATTTGCGTATAGACAGACACCTTATCTTCGGCATAAAGTGTATATAAGCCACATGTATCTGCATGGCGTTCCAATTTTTGCTAGTTAGCGTACTTTCTGATATTTTGTGAAACATAGATAAAATCAAACGTCTGGAGAGAGTAATAGTCTTTCACATACTAAATACACACTTTTCGTCTATTGTCAAAGCCTTTGGTTTAGAGATATTACCAATTTAAGCACTTCATTTCAAAATAATAATGAAATAGTGAGTCGGTGGATGCTCGCTTACTGACTAATTGAAAGAATAAGAGACTTTTTATGTCACACGTTTTCTATGGGTTTCACCTTTTTATGGTGACTGGATGTTTGCGCTCTTCACCTTTTGCTAACGTAATTTTTCAAAAATTACAGCACATCTACTTTCTACGTGACAGTGAAAAATTTCAGAATATCCATAATAATGTAGGCCAAAATATGATCCAAATTTTCAAAAATTGTTACTTCATTCTGAATTATACAAGAATAGAGTAATTGCGACGAAGCAAAATTTTGAGATTCTCCGTTTAAATGTCAGAATGCTATTTAAAGTCCTCTTGTACTTCACAAATTAAAGGACGTATTAGTGTGTAAACTTTATTTTCGGTAACTTAATTCGCGAAGCTTATTGATTCCGCCCTGCTTCAGAGCAAGATGGATTACGACGAAACGCTGAAATGGTACTGGACGGAAGTTCTCTGAAGGAATCTGTTGAAGGAAGGTCACCGAGTGTGCGTGAATGGAGAAGCCATTAACGAGGATAGGAGACGCTGCCGCAATCCAGTAACTTTCCTCGCCTTGCAGCCGGCAGCAAGGCGTTCGTCACAAAACCTCTCGCACACATTTTAAGGAGATGTTTCAGACAAACAGAACTTCCAGGTTCATCTGTGATCAACATTTGGATGCGAAAACAAATTCATGGTTTTCTCAAAGTAATGAATGTCGATGAACAAATATGTTTAGAACATTCCATAATTTATCTGCAAATGTCAGCGGTTTGTAGCAGCCTCCGAAAACAACTGAAAACTGACAAAAAATCTGATAGAGCTACTGTATTTAGTCTCTTGCTAAAGTCGTGTTTTTCTTTAGGCATCAAGACGTGGTTCAATGACGGAAATGTTTCCTTACTCTATCATATCTTTATCGCATAAAAACCTCTATACACAGCAGAATGGCTAAATAAAAATCAGTCACATAATATTTGAATGTAAATGCTTATCTATCTATCTATCTCATTATAGCGAAGAGATGTTGTTTCTTGTTGTGTTATATAATTGAAAAATATACTGTTTCAAAAACTTGTTGTAGTAGTAACCGATATTAATGCATTAAAATTCGTATTATTCAGGGCAATGAACATAATAAACAAAACCTCCCTTACTAAACATAGACGTGTCAACAGAAGTGTCAGTGACACAGTGATGAAGCCGTTGTGCTCAGAGTGAACAGAGTTTTGATACAGCTTTCCACGTTAGTTTATCCTTTGCAGGCCTCTTCCTCTCTGCAGTCTACATCCCCTTGAACCTGGTTACTGTTATCTAGCCTTGTTCGCCCTCTAAAATTTTCATTCACATCGCCGGCAGGTGTGGCCGTGCGGTTAAAGGCGCTTCAGTCTGGAACCGCGTGACCGCTACGGTCGCAGGTTCGAATCCTGCCTCGGGCATGGATGTGTGTGCTGTCCTTAGGTTAGTTAGGTTTAAGTAGTTCGAAGTTATAGGGGACTGATGACCACAGATGTTGAGTCCCATAGTGCTCAGAGCCATTTGAACCATTTCATTCACATACCACACCCATAACCAAATCGAGTATTCCTTGATACCTCAGAATGTTTACTGTCAATCCCTCTGATCGTCAAGTTGCGTCATAAAGCTTTCTCCTCGCCGAGTAGGTACAGCAGTATCACTTCTCTGAATATTCGATCTACCTGTCTAATCTTTTGTAGCATCACATTCCAAAATAACCTGCTCTCTTCCTGCGTACACTAACTTCTCACTACCTCGTTTCAATGTCATTCGATCCTTATTACTGCAATTTGCTTGCAATACAAGTTGTACTGTACATAACCTTTCGCTCTTTGCGTTTTATGCCTTCTACTTTCCGAGTTTCAAGGAGTGTGTTCCAGTCAAAATTGTCATAAGGTTTCTCTAAATCTACAAATGCTATAAATGTAGGTACCGCCTCGCGTGTTCCTACATTTCTCAGGAAGCCAAGCCGATCTTCCCATAGTTCGCCTTCTAGCATACTTTCCATTCTTCTGTAAATAATTTGTGTTAGTAATATGCAGCTATGATTTATTAAGGTAATGGTCTCGTAATATTCACATTTATCAGCACGTGGCTTCTTTGGAATTTGAATTATTTCATTCTTCTTTAAGTCTGAGCGTGTTTCGCCTTTCTCATAAACCTTGCACAATAGGTTAGATAGTTTTGTCATGGCTGTCTCACCCGAGGTTCTCATTAATTCTGAGGGAGTGTCGTCTACTCCAGATGGCTTGTTTCCACTTGGGTCTTAAATACATCTCGCAGTATCACGTCTTCCGTCTCATCTTCATATATTTTCTCTTCCTTTCTGTAATATTGTCTTAAATATAAATTTTCTTTGTATATCCTTTCTTTACACTCCTTCCACCTTTCAGCCTTCGTTATCTGTAGTTCAGTTTTGCCATGAGACCTGACTCTCTTTTCTCCAAAGGTTTCTTTAATTTTCGTTTGGAGGGCATGTACCTTTCACGTAGTTACACACTGTTTTACAACGTTTTGCATTTATCCTCTATTCGTCCTAGTATGCCATTTTACACTTTCTGTCAAGTCTGTATTCCCTTGTGCCTAATACATTTTCTTCATTCTTACACTTCATTCCGTTATCAATTAAATTTACTATCTCGTGTATTGTCAAAGGATTTCTGCTGGGTCTTGTCTTTTAACCTCTTTGTTCCTTGCCTCCTTCATTATTTCACCTCTCAAAACTACTAGTTAATTTTCTATTGCATTTCTTTGCTCTGTTTAAGTCAACAGTAGCGTAATGCTTTCGTGGTATTAGTGATGACAGAGGAACTTGAAGGGAGAGAAGCACGACTTACTGTTGAAAGATTAGAGAGGCCGTTCGGGAATGTGTATGACTCTGCCTACCCTGCAGTCGTTTAGCGGTCCCTGAGAATGTGTCCAAGAAAAGAGGAAATAAGACACCGTTTCCGTATGATTTGTACATCCGAAGATTATGAGCCTAATTGTTATCTACTACCGCTTACGTGAAGCGTGAAATACAGGTATCTAATGTATACTAACGTCGAATTTAAATGTCTCCATGACAATGCATAGCCGCCATGGGTACAACGAGCGCATCACCAGGCTGATTCGTCACGATAATATCATTCGTATTGTTAAGTACATGGATTTTTATTATCGTTCACAAGCTTCAGTCATTAAAAGGCGTTTTAATAGGATTGATTATAAACATTCTTACAAAGATTACATTGTAACAATAATATCATCCTATTATCTAACTAAATTAATTTAAACTATCATCCTTAAACTACAATTACTCTATTTCTCTTCGAAAAGTGTTCACTGAAACGTTCATTGATAACTAAAACGAAGGCTTTTCAAACGTATGTTAATATGTCTTTTTCCTTGTGTTGGTGTGAAGTAGGCGCGTAAATTCTGCCAGTACTACTACTACTACTATTGCTACAATTACACGTTGTTTAAACATAGCAGGTGGCGCAATTGTAATGTTAGATTCCATCTGAGCGCAGAATCGACGTTAGTTAACTTCAAAGTAAATCTCAAAGTCACTGCTGTCAAAATAAACTTAAGAAATAATAAATATATTTGTTTCATTAACCTAGACATCATAATCCACATCCAAACTCATGCTACCAACGAAAGGGTGACTTTATACGCAAAAAAGGAAAAATATTGGTCAAATGTGTGTGAAATCTTATGGGACTTAACTGCTATGGTCATCAGTTCCTAAGCTTACACACTAATTAACTTAAATTATCCTAAGGACAAACACACACACACATACCCGAGGGAGGACTCGAACCTCCCCCGGGATCAGCCGCACAGTGCAAGACTGCAGCGCCTCAGGCCGCTCGGCTAATCCCGCGTGGCGCAAAAAAAAGGAGGAGATAAATCGATAAAA
Source organism: Schistocerca nitens (assembly GCF_023898315.1). Lineage (NCBI taxonomy): Eukaryota > Metazoa > Arthropoda > Insecta > Orthoptera > Acrididae > Schistocerca > Schistocerca nitens. Next base: position 700,733,719 of record NC_064617.1, on the reverse strand, counting down.
ATGAAAACTGCACTTTTTCCAAGCTTTTTCTCGAGAAACGTCGATGCCAGAGTGAACTTCCCTGTGTCTGTAATAAAATGGTTGGGGAATAAGAAATTACGTAATATTCTGAGTGACATTTTATGCTCAGATTAAGCGGAAATTCATATCGGTTTGCTCGTCAGTTGCCGCAATAGTCGTTAATGAGCTCCTCATGTACAAAAATACGGAATCTGTAATTGATAACTGTCATTCGTATCAGTTTGTGATTGTACGATGTGGTATCGCGATTACCACACTCACTTAGTTTAATACATATTTCGTGAAACGGTGAAAGCAGTGCTGTACTTGCAAAATAACTTACCGTCTGAGTGCGGTACTTCATGCTCCCCATTTCAGGCAAAGAGTACGACAACGCGTTTTTTATATTTCTGGTTACTGGACGTTTCCGATTACTGACTGGGCAACGAGAGGTGTAATACAACCCCATTTGATCCCTTCCTTTGAAAATGTCAGGAGGAAACGTATAAGGTAAAAACCTTTATGACTTGGTGGCGGGGGGGAGGGATATATCGCAGCATCAAGCGAGGTGCTCCAGCGAGTCGTCTAGAATGTTAAAAAGATGTTTCAAATGCTGATGTTTCCGCAAAAACTTAAAATTGCAAGACATATGTTACACGATCCCCTATACATTACGCATTACATGAACACGGGAACACCAGGAAGGCAGAATTTACTCAGAAAATACAAAGTAATATACGATGAAGGTGAGCATGATGATACCACAGTAATGCTAGATAAAATCAACTACAACGCTGTGGGTTTGTAATCTACTTGCATCATCTGTGAATAGAAGACAACTGTATGTTCTTGGGTAGGATGACAGCTGACGTCCTAATAACGGAAAGAGGCAGCTGGGATAGACAACTTGGTTGGGCTGCATCGAAGCGTGAAACACCGGAACTGCGGTGGAGGGCCATTGGCAGATTGGAGAAAGATGAAACATAGATGACCAGATGGTTAAATGTTAGTCTTTTTTCAATTTGTCTTCTAGCATTTAAGTTTAGGGTCTGTTTTGCCACGCCTGTTTCTGCATTTCTCCGGAATCCAAAATGGCGGCTTCTACATGTTTATTTATTCTTCTGTAAATAATTCAGGTCAATATTTTGCAACCACACATTACTAAACTGATGGTGGGGTGGTATTCACAGCTGTCGGCACACACCTTCTTCGTAATTGGACTCAGAACATTCTTCCTAAATCCTGAAGATATTTTGTCTGTCTCGGTGTATAATGATGAATTCTGTTATAGATGAGTGTGGAAGACTCAAGCGGCTACATAAAATAACAGGCAGCAGGACGACGCTTTCTCCGTAGGAAAAAAAGACACGGATGTCGGTAAGGTACAACTGATGATAGTTGGAACAGTGGTACATATAAATATGACCTTAGGCTTTCCCAGTGTATTACGGTCTTCAGATGTTCCCCGGTATTCAACCGGGCGGCATCGTCCTGATAAGCACCCGAGAACACTTCAGAATACATCTAAATACGCCGAAATCTGCGTATAGACATTTAACTAGCGGGAACATTCTCCTGTCGAAGCACTAAATTCGAGTATGTTCCTCTTTAAAATAGTCTGAAGAAAAGTGAGGAACCGGATGCCTCAACCCTCATTCCGCCTTCCTCACTAAAAATTTTGGCATGCAAACATATTCGCTATCTTTCAAGAAAGAAGTTTCTAAATCCTTTCTTACAGTCTCTCTTTGTAGTTAAGTCTTCGTAATCACCATCGCTTTCTCTGTATGTCTCTCTCCCACTGTATCTTTTTTCTCCCACTTATTTACGTTATATCCCGCCTCCTCTCTCTCTTACACGGTCTCCCTTTTCTTGATTTCCCACTGCCGCTGTCTTCACCATACCTTGGCAGCTCAAAAATTTTGGTAGGTCCTACTTATTTTTTCCGCTATACCCACGTGCTTAAAATTTCGGTTCAAAATGCGCTCACATCTGTAACTCCTTGATGGGGAGATTGCAGACCTCCCAAGCCTATGTATGGTCTCCATTTATCTGCACTTACCATTTCCACGGTCTCCTCTCCGTTTTGCTCCCACTGCTTCTGTCTCAATGCGTATCTCTCTTTTACTGCCACTGTCTCTCGCTGACCATCACTTTCTGCTCTCTCTCTCACTTTGGCTCCCACTGCTGTTGTCTCCGTCCATCTGTTCTTCACTTTCGCTGCCAATTTTTCTCCCCACCGTTACTGCCTCCTCTCCCTTCCTCTGCCACCGGCACAGCCTTCTCTCACTTCCACCGTCATTGTCTCTCTGCTACTCCCTTCAGCAGAAAAAGAGGGCGAATGTGTTTGCATGTCAAAACCTTTGCTGAAAACAATGGTTCAAATAGCTCTGAGCACTATAGGACTTAACTGCTGAGGTCATCAGTCCCCTAGAACTTAGAACTACTTAAACCTAACTAACCTAAGGACATCACACACATCCATGCCCGAGGCAGGATTCGAATCTGCGACCGTAGCGGTCGCGCGGTTCCAGACTGTAGCGCCTAGAACCGCTCGGCTACCCCGGCCGGCACTTTTGCTTCTTCTCAATTAACCTTTTAAAGAGCGCCCCATCCGCTTTCTTGCGCTTCGACAGGAGCATTTCTCGGCTTGTCCCCTTCATTTCCCTGCTGCTGAGGGGTGTGCTCCTTATACAAAAGTCAGTGAAGTTCTGATAGTTTAATTAATACTTCGATACATTTATGTACTTTGAGACATATAAACAACAAATATAATATAAGGTTAGCATAAAAACGTTTGCACTGCATTTTTTCTGGACTCTTTGGTCAACGATCGCAATTCATCGAAAAAACCCGGCTTACGATTTATATCTTAAAAGAGAAATAAAGATATTAGAAATACTTTACTGAATTTGCTGTCGTTGCAGTTTTATGTAGTTTTTGACAGTTAGTTTAACTTCTTTACAGCAAGTTAAGACCCTTTCTAGCCCAGTTTTTGCCACTGTGGTACGTATGTCCTGCCGTGAATTACCCATTATATAGAGACAGTGTGTCATAAAGCTTTATTGGTGAAAAAATGCTGACTAAGAACATGGTTTGGTTATCTCAGAACCCTTGCGATGATCCTAGAACCCTTTCCATGTGTTCACTACGTTAGCACAAAATACAGTTACACCTCAGACCGGATATTATGACATATTTTAGATGCATATGTACCGCAAAAAGAATCTCTGGACCTCGGCAATGGATAATAATATTGAAAAAAGTTTTGAAGTTCCCCGACAATATCATCTTAAGAATATGTGATAAAAATTCCGACGATCTGCCATGAACATAAATTATAGAAGTGTTACTCCATAAATGGTACTTTTCGTAGCAAACAATAATGGTTTTTCGATTTTTTCTCAGAAAAAGCCCATGACCAAATTGCGATTTTATAAGTCCCCTGAGGTCTACCTTACACCGCACCGAATGCAAAAGAACCAACTGATTTTCTCCATTTTCCTGGGTTGGAGGAAGTGTGTAATGTTTAAATTTTGACCCTGTACTGTAACTGTAGGATAGCTACCGTACTCCCTTTCTTGCGACAGGTATACAAATGGGAACTAGGCAAAGGGATATCCAAAACACTTGACCTCTAATTTCTGTGATCTACATGGATACTCTGCGAACCACACTTAAGTGTTTGGTAGAGCGTAATCAGTAGAGTCAGAGATATCACCCCCTGAAAAATAGCAATTTTTGCGAGCTGCTTCTGGGAACATGTTGGTACTGTTCACCATGCACCGACATAGAGCAGAAAGGAAGCAGCAAAATTAAAATTTAAACCAGTTCTGTGGCATTAGCAACCGACGTTGTGTTATCGAAACTTGGAAGACAGAAATGTGAATTTCACACCCCGAGCCATATAACCCACATACACGCCTTAATACGGTACGTGGACAGACATGGAAACTGAGCAATTATTAGAGGAAATAGAATCACGGGCACGAAGACACTAAATCTGCCATCCGCGATAATATCAGAAGCGAAGTAAACTTATAAAGTGGTATTTTGACATTCGATAGACACAAACTCTCACAATACGTATACTCGTATGGAACAGTGCGTGAGGTAACACCATATGTACTGCCGGTAAGAATATGTCAAGATTGTTTGAGATTCGGGAGACCTAATCTAAAACTGCTGGAGAAAACAGTGATGCGATATGTGTTGTGATGATCACTCTACAGCATCTTGAACTTCGGAGATAATACGTTATCCTAATGTTAGCCTACCTCGTAACGCAAAAATAAAAATTGGTGACAAACATACGTATAACAGGGACAGCAGGGACAGATACACGATTCTGCGGCATGGCATAATGTCTCGACCGAAGAAGGAACTAAACATTACATAAACTATAATGTTGCTGGTAAAATGTTGATACAGAACCGATGTCGACATGGGTGCAAGCACAAGATAACAGGCTGAATACGGCGGATCAGAAAGAATTTTTTCAACTTACAGTTCAGAACCGAACAAGAGCATACACGACCTATGCGGAAAGTCGAACCGAGAGTCAAACGTCACCGCAGCCGCGGTCAGTGCCGAACCAAAGAGAGTCAACACAACCACCAACGCGGAGGTACCACGCAGACCACAAGATTGTTGAAAGAAATGAAAATACACGACGCTGGGATAAAAATGCGCACACTGCGGGGCTTCTAAATGATGCTAGAGGTTTAGGTTGGACTGTTATCTCGGCTAACCTTCACAGTGTCACACAAAGTTAAGAAAGCTACATGGCTTAACAGTTGGTGAAATTGCTAACAAAAATCACAGAACGTAGTGGGAGACAGAGCAAACGTGCGATATATGTGGCACATTATAGTAGAACAATTAAGACAACCAATTCAGCCAACTTTTCCTCACCAATAAGACATAGCTCATATTATGTAACTGCGGAACGGGAATTCATTAGTCAGTAACAGAACAACACTCCATACCTCAGAAAAAATGAAAAAAGTATTTGTGCACGCAGTAGGGGAAACAAGGTTAAAACCAGGCTGTAATTTAATCTTTCCAGGCTAATAATTATTAAGATAGGATAGAGAAGATAGATTTGGCGGAACACCATTACTCATTCGCAATGACATTATGTTTAGTGAAGTCGGCATAACCATCACACCGAGTGGTCTTGAAGCACGTGCAGCCTGAATTGGTATACCTCTCTACTGTCTCCACCTGCAGGACGGCAAACACCCAGTTTTCGAAGGAGACTAAACGAATCGTTCCACGGAATGTTTACGTAACAGTGGCACACCTAAAATTCAATCATGGGCCCCTCTGAACACCATCGAAACCTTACTGGAAAGGCGGACCAAGACACCGACAGTACGAAGAGGCTGAAAACACTAACCACATGGTGCTCCCCTACCAGCGCAAACGCCCGACGGACACCCTACGTCGTCAGCAGCTGAACTTGGGACCCAGGGTATCTTACAGCATCACAGCTCTTCTCTGACTCCTTGCTGCCGAGAGCGTGAATATGGGCGACGCATTTAAGTAAAAGAAAATTAAGAAATGTGATGTCAGAGCATTTGGGAAAAGTGTGGTCCTGGGACGAAAGCTTTTATGACTTGTACTGTAAACGGCCAACGGCCTCCCGCAGAGGTTACACCACTTCCCGTCAGATCACCGAAGTTAAGCGCTGTCGGGCTTGGGTGGCACTTATATGGGTGACCGGCTGAGTCTGTTGAGCTCTGTTGGCAAGCAGGGTGCTCTCAGCCCCTGTGAGGCCAACTGTGTGAGAAGTAGCGGCTCCGGTCACGAACACTGACAACGGCCGGGAGAGCGGCGTGCTGACATCCATATCGAGTGACGCCTATCGGCTGAGGTCGACACGGCGGCTGGTTGGTACCGTTGAGCCTCCGGAGGTCTGTTCTGACAGAATACTGTGAACTGTTGTACTAACTGAATGACGTGTAAGATGGATGTATGATTGCTACATCAATGCCAAATATAGAAAAATAGTGGACGTGGTAGGTACACTATTGGCCATTAAAATTGCTACTCCAAGAAGAAATGCAGATGATAAACGGGTATTCATTGGACAAATATATTATACTAGAACTGACATGTGATTACATTTTCACGCAATTTGGGTGCAAAGATCCTGAGAAATCAGTACCCAGAACAACCTCCTCTGGCCGTAATAACGGCCTTGATACACCTGGCCCTTGAGTCAAACAGAGCTTGGATGGCGTGTACAGGTACAGCTGCCCATGCAGCTTCAACACGATACCATAGTTCATCAAGAGTAGTGACTGGCGTATTGTGACGAGCCAGTTGCTCGGCCACCATTGACCAGACGTTTTCAATTGGCGAGAGATCTGGAGACTGTGCTGGCCAAGGCAGCAGTCGAACATTTTCCGTATCCAGAAAGGCCCGTACAGGACTTGCAACATGTGGTCGTGCATTATCCTGCTGTAATGTAGGGTTTCGCAGGGATCGAATGAAGGGTAGGGCTACGGGTCGTAACACATCTGAAATGTAACGTCCACTGTTGAAAGTGCTGTCAATGCAAACAAGAGGTGACCGAGACGTGTAACCAATGGCAACCCATACCATCACACCGGGTGATACGCCAGTATGGCGATGACGAATACACGCTTCCAATGTGCGTCACCACGATATCGCCAAACACGGATGCGACTATCATGATGCTGTAAACAGAACCTGGATTCATCCGAAAAAATGACGTTTTGCCATTCGTGCGCCCAGGTTCGTCATTGAGTACACCATCGCAGGCGCTCCTGTCTGTGATGCAGCGTCAAGGGTAACCGCAGCCATAGTCTCCGGCCTGATAGTCCATACTGCTGCAAACGTCGTCGAACTGTTCGTGCAGATGGTTGTTGTCTTGCAAACGTCCCCATCTGTTGACTCAGGGATCGAGACGTGGCTGCACGATCCGTTACAGCCATGCGGATAAGATGCCTGTCATCTCGACTGCTAGTGATACAAGGCCGTTGGGATCCAGCACCGCGTTCCGTATTACCCTCTTGAACCCACTGATACCATATTCTACTAACAGTCATTGGATCTCGACCAACGGGAGCAGCAATGTCGCGATACGATAAACCGCAATTGCGATAGGCTACGACCCGACCTTTATCAAAGTCGGAAACGTGATGGTACGCATTTCTCCTCCTTACACGAGGCATCACAACAACGTTTCGCCAGGCAACGCTGGTCAACTGCTGTTTGTGTATGAGAAATCGGGTGGAAACTTTCCTCATGTCAGCACGTTGTAGGTGTCAGCACTGGCGCCAACCTTGTGTGAATACTCTGAAAAGCTAATCATTTGCATATCACAGCATCTTCTTCCTGTCGGTTAAATTTCGCGTCTGTAGCACGTCATCTTCGTGGTGTAGCAATTTTAATAGCCAGGAGTGTACTAGTTCCTCTTCAAATCTAAGGTATGGATAAAGTCACCATTTATTTATCTTCGTTGTGGGAAATCATAAACTTTCTTTTTTTCTCCTCCTCCTGAGCCTTACGTTGCTCGCACATTCAAGCTGGACTTGTTGATTGATTACAAAGATGCGAACATAGGGAGATTCCTCACAAAATCTGTGATACACCGATATTCCGCTTGACTAACACAAACGTATGTTATTTTCGGTGGTTAATGTTTACAAAAAGGTTTGGGGCCACCCCAAGAAAGACTTTACGGTGTGGTCAGCAGAATGCAGTTTTTGATGAAAATTTTGTTGTCTACAGAAAACGCTACTCGTATGAATCTGACATAAGATCAGAATGGTATATAACAATTTCCATTAAAGACATGTATTCAATAAGTATAAATCACAGATAATAGCAACTGAAATGCAGAAATATCCTTATCCATCCAATATCAATTTGAGTTTCCGCTATTTTGTTACAGTAGTGGGCGGTAATTTGATATTTCTTATTGATCTTCCTAGCAGGAACGGTTAGGGCTAATGTATAACGTTCACATTAAAAAATGATTAAGACATAAGAATAAATATCCAACAGCTATTGAGTACAGTTGTAGTGGCGTGCTCCAGGGCTTGTATCACAGCGATTAACTGTTTATGTGTAACGTTACAAGGTTATATGTAAAGGAACTAACCGTAAAATGAAATGAAGGGAAGACGAAATAGACGACTTTGTCTCTGGGAGATTTTAGCGCACACGATTCTTGTGTAATAAGGTTTTCTTAAACTGCTGCAGCGTTTGGCAGTCTCACCACTACAGTGTAATGGAGGAAGTTGAAGTAATTCAGAAGCATATTGTAAGCTGCAGATTCAGTACATACTGTAGTGTTATGGACATCGTTAGGAGCGTTACGTAGGTCGCTTTCGAAGTAGTACAGCATTCTTCTCCCGAGACATTGCCAAGTTTCATAGAGCAAATACTCGAGACGAAGTGGTAACCTATTTTAGTACGTCATACACTGATGAGCCAAAACGCTCTGAGCACTGCCCATCGTGTCATTGAATACTAACAGCAGGCGCTGCGGGCACGTGACGCGGTAAGGAGAGTGTACAAGGGGTGCAGAGACCAAAGGGGAATCAGTCTGGAGACGATACGGGCTGCAGATGACTGCAGATAGTGACGTAAGTGTCCTTGACAAAGAGGAGATCACGTGAACGCGTGGTGTCTGTTCTTTCGGATATGTTCGAAAGAACAGACATCACACATTCCTGTAATTGATTCACCTCGATGGGGCATGAATCCACCACCTTCAGTGTGATTACACAATTACGTTCGACCTCCTGTGGGAACCTCAAAGTAGCGAGCGTGGAGGATATGGACAGGGGCTGCGGATAGGTGGCGCTCGGTGGAGTGCGGCTCGAGATAGTCCGCGCAAGTGGGATAAACACTACATACGGAAGGAGCAGTGGTTAATTCGATTCCCGGTCCTGCACACATTTCCAATTGTCACCGCTAATTTCGAAGTCCCGATGCAGTTGACATAAATAATTCCTTCCCTTTCCTTTCCTTTCCTCCCCTCCAATTTATTTATATAAAGAGGAGACTGTTACAGCCGGAAGAAAATCTCTCATCCACCCTATCCTCTGCTATGCCCACCCTGACTGGATCTCCGCTCCTCCTACCTTTTACAAATCCCTTCAGATCCTTGAACCCCACGCTCTTCGCCTCACCTATCGCATCCATCTCCCCTCCCCCACGCGGATCCTGTACGACCTTATTCCGTTCCCCCACCTCCTCCTTTTCCTCGAACGGATACGGATCCTCTACACCTCCCGTAAACTCGATACTCCTCACCTGCTTGTCTCTCCCATCCTCTCCCGCCCCCGTCCGCTGCCGCGCCTGTATTTCCACGTCCCACCTGCTCTCCATCTCTCACTCTCCATACCCTCTCCCAAGGTGGCTTCCGCCAGCTCCCCCTCCTTGATGATGCCCTCCTCCCCTCCATCTACCCCTCCTACCAACTTTGATACTCCCTCCCTCTTCCTGTGTTTGTTCCTATGGGCACCCTCTCTCCCTTCTCTGCCCCTTCCCTCCCTCCTCGCTTTCTCCCCCTCCTCCCCCGGGCTTCCCCTACCCCCATACCTTCATTCCTCCCACCGTCTCCTCTGCCATTGGCATCTCTGCTCTCCCCTCTCCCTCCCCCACCACCTTCTTCCCCTCTTGGCAGGTCCCTGGACTTGCACACGTTAAGTGGACATTCGCGCGCCGGAGATTATCGCCATCGTTTTAGTTTGTGTGCCGTCGTGTTTGTGCCTCAGTGTTTTTCGCCGCCCACGCTCCATCGTTCACGTGTCGTCTCCATCATCAGTGTCTCTGTGCAGTGCCAACAGTTTCTTTAGGTGTCTTTGCGTGTGAACGGCTACATGTTATTTGTTTCTGTGTCTACTGTTTTTTACCCCCCACTTTGTTCTGTATCTTCTGTGTCTCCATTGTATTTTCTTTGTAAAACTTGTGGCTGAAGAGCAACGTAGTATGCTGCTGCCAGCCCACCTTATGTAAGGTGTTAAATAACCATAAAGAAAAAAAAGCCAGAAGATTAGGAAAGAGCACCTCAGCAACGGTGAAGATAGTCGTCTGTTCACGTAATACTGTCTTCGGCATTTATGGAAAGTGTCTGAAGAGCAGTGAGACCACAAGTAGGCGACAAGGTGTTGAACATGCACCCGTCATCACAGAACGTGGAGATCGGAGGCTTGCCCACTCTGCAAACCAGCGTAGGCGGCGAACTACGGCAGATCTGACGTCATAATTCAGCGCTAGTGCAGCCACAAGTGTTATGGATCACACCGTTCGGAGCACCTTGTTGAACATTAGCAGACGACCCATACGTGTTCCCACGTTGTCTCACCAACATCGTTAATTACGACTACGATTATAGTCAACAGGGTATCCTCGAGATTGTATCATGGGTCAATGGAAACGTGTATTCTGCTCTGATGAATCACGATTCTTACACCAGTTCGACGGTCGTGTCCGTATACTGCTGCTCCAACGGACGTAGACTAGTGGGGACATTCATCTGTGCTTCCAGGTAGCAATTGAAGACACCAGGACATCTGTCAACTATGTGAACATCATTGCGGACCATCAGCATCCCTTCTTACTTGACATATTCCCCAATGGCGATGGCATCTTACAGCAGGACAACTATCCGTTATAACATTACAGATCGGGATTGATCTATGAAGTCTTGAATATCTTATTTGTATCTGTCAGTTGGTATGGAGATATGGAGAAATTGAGATTTGGGGGATTTCTTTATATAGATTTGCGTGATTAAGTACCGACGCTATGCAAAGCTGTCATTTAGTTACGTGCGATTTTAGATCTGTTATGTATTACTTTCCGGTAATAACTCATAATTTTTCTGATTACCGTTAAAATATAATGACGATAAATATTAGAGATTATTTGGAATAATATTTTAATAACCAGTGATTACGATTCCAGAAATAATTGATTGGACGAAGTTCAATTGCACACAATCGTGTAGGGTGGATACACCGGTTCCTGTGAGATCACCGAAGTTAAGCGCTGTCGGGCGTGGTCGGCACTTGATGGGTGACCATTCAGGCCGCCATGCGCTGTTGCCATTTTTCGGGGTGCGCTCAGCCTCGTGATGCCAATTGAGGAGCTACTCGACCGAATAGTAGCGGCTTCGGTCAAGAATACCATCATAACGACCGGGAGAGCGGTGTGCTGACCCCACGCCCCTCCTATCCGCATCCTCAACTGAGGATGACGCGGCAGTCGGATGGTCCTGGTAGGCCACTCGTGGCCTGAAGAAACTAAACTAAAAGATGGTTTGTTTTAAACTCGCGAAAATACAATTTCCGCGAATTCTTAATTATCGCGAAAGGGTAGAATATCTTATGAGCCATTATGAAGGACGTAAGTTTGGATAGAAAGATCATTTTCAAAATCCAATATAAATCCTGTTGACCGAACTAGCCTAGCAGCCCAAAAGCTCATACGTGGTTATCAGTAGAAACAGTGTACTATTTTTCATGCACACGTTTACACTCTACATCGGGGTGTGGATGATTTGTGGGCGCGAAATAAACATTTGAAAGCATTTGATTAAATAAAAAGGAAAAATATAAAGAAGTTTATTCGTATATTTTGTTATTTCATGGTGATATTTTCTTATAGTGGTGTAGAGCCTTACGTATTATTAATATTGTGACAGACTGATCGCAAGTGCTCTCGTTACAAGTCGAGTTTTGGGCCTGATTAAGAGTAGCTGGCTCTTAAAGTCTCAAAGCTTAAGTGAAGAATAATATCACACTTAAATAACGCAGCATCTAAACCCACTATCTTTATACTATATTAAGCTAGCTATTCCGGAATCAGGTGATACTGTGGCCGTGAGTTGTGTGTTGTGGACAACAAATAGGTAAACACTAACATTAACATTTCTCATGCTCTGATATGGACGAGGGAAAGAAGAGACGACAACGACGACATACACGTATACATATACAAACGTTATACGTGGCGCCTTACAACAACACAACGGACGTCACGGTATACCGCGTCACTAGGCCAAAGTCGTGCTACACTGGTTTGAAGAGAATGACAATGAAGTCATGTTGATGCTTTAGTCACCAAATTTGCCGGATCTGAACCTGATGGAACACAGCTGGGACGCTATCCATGCCCACAAACCACCAGCCCGTAATTTAGGAGACGCGCTAGACCTGTGCGTAGACACGTGGTGCCCCGGAAAGGTATCAACGACTTGTCGAATTCATGCCACGCAGAAACGCTGATGTATTGCGTTACAAAGGCAGAGCAACACGGTATTAAGCAAACTGGTATAGTGTTTTTGGTTTAACAGAGCATGTGCGATAACATGAGAGACGCTAGAGTGCGCACGGAGGCACGCTTCTTGGCCAGTGGAGCACAATATACCGTAGAAAAGAAGGAAGGAAAAGAAGAGTGTACGCAGCAGCTGATCTGGTAGGCAGTGGCGAAACGGGGATCTCATATTTCTTTTGCCGTTAGTGCCGAAACATTTTTGTCAGTTCGCAACAAATGATTCTGAGCAGGGCTGCTGCTATTGAGTATCCATGACTTGTTTCCCCTTTCTTCAAACCGACACTGAATTTATTCGTTTGTCTGTTTTGCGGGCAGGATGCGAGATTGGCTCGTGAAGATGACAGTTTTTTTTTCTTTTTTTTTTGCGAGTGAGGTGGATAGGAGAGGTGAGGATTCCGTCGATGGGCCATACGTTGTAGTGCGCATCCCACTCTGCTATAGACCTCGGGAACGATAGGGGACGGAAGAATTTAAAACATTGGGGCTCGCTGATGTCATTGTAATTCTGACACAGACAGCAAAGGGGTTCGGAATGCATAGTGTCTGTAAAACAGGTTGCAAGATGAATATCAGTAAACGTAAACTACTTGTAACGAAATGTATTCGAAGTGAATCAGGCGTTGCTGAGGGAATTACATTGGGAAACGAGGCATTAAAAGTCCTAGGTGAAGTATGCTATTTGGGCATCAAAATAAGTGACGATGACCAAAGCAGAGCGGAAATAAAATGCAAACTGGCAATCGCAAGAAAAGTGTTTCTGGAAAATAGAAATTTATTGATCTCGAATTGGATTCAGATCTCAGGAATTCTATTCTGAAGATCTTTCTCTGGATTTTAGCGTTGTGTAGAAGTGAAACGTGGACGGTAAACAACTCAGACAAGGAAACAGTAGAAGCTTTTGAAATGTGGTGCTACAGAAGAATGCTGAAGATTAGGCCAGTATGTGAGGTAAGTAATGAGGAGATACTGAACCGAAATGGGGAAAAAGACATTTATGGCACAATGTGACTTAATGAAGCGATTTGTTGATAGAACACATCCTGAGGAATCAAGGAATCATCAGCTTGGTTACGGAGAAAAGTGTGTATGTGCTTCCATCGGTAGGGAGAGGCGACAAGGGTGGAATAGAGTCCAAGTTCAGAAGGATGTAGGTCACAGTAATGATGCAAAAGTGGAAAGATTTGCGGAGGACAGACAAGCGTGGAGAGCTGCAACTAGCCAGTCCTTGGAATGTAGACCACTACAACACGGAAGAAATTCAGCCGTGTCCTCAATGGAACCATCACGAGAACGCTGATTAGTTGAGTCAAAGTAAAAAAAGGTTTGATTGCGTCAACTTGAGGAGACTTATGCCACAGCTAGGTAAGTGGCTAGAACAACGGGTCACTTGCTGTTCAAAATTGTTGTTTCTGGCACAGCCCTTCATCAGGACATCTGCCAAAGAAAAGTACAGCACCAATGACACAAGCTTAATTGACGGAAGTCACTAACAGTAAATTTACAAATGTTGTTACAAAGAATTCTCAGAAAGAAAACATACCAAAAACAGTCTCCATTAAGAATATAGAGTCACATGTGTTGTCAGTGAGCAGCAGTACTCAGTGATTAGAAAGACGGCGCTACAAAGTTTAACCAGCAGAACTTGGCATCAGGTGGAATGAATGAAAAAGTATGCCTACAGAAACAACAGAACAATCTGATACTGAAACAAAAAAATCATAAAAACATACAATACATATTGATTCATGAGTCGTCTGTAATTTTAACAATTTTTGTTCCTGCCCCTCTTTCTCTTCGTGATACCCTTTCATCTCTTTCCTTACCGGTCCTAATTGTACCATTTATGGTTTCTGCACTCCTGTTACATTATTGTTTTTATTATGTATATTTAGGTTCAGCGTTAGATCTCCGTTCATAATTCTGTACATTTTTGCCTCATTATCAAGTTACACATTTACTTATGCGACTGCAAACAGCGCCACTGCACCAACTCATTGTCCCCTCCTGGCGGTAGTATCTGTCAGTTAAGTTTTGTAACGGTGTTAGTTGAACCTTGTTTGCTTTATGCACTGTTGTGTATACTGCTATTTTTATAATGTTTTTATACTCGTATTCAGGTCTTTGTTCTTATTATGCACCTTTTGATTTCAATATCATGTTGTTCAGTTATTTCTAGGGGCACAATATAGCTCCACTGTTCTTATGCATTCACACCACCTAGTGGAAAGTTGTCGTAGTTAAATTTTGTAGTGTCGTCTTTCTATCAGTTGAGTACTGATGCTGACGACTGAAAATGTGACTCCAATCTGGTATGAAGACTCTTCAATTATATTTGTGTTTATGACTCTATTCTTTTCGTCGGCAGATTTTCTGACGAAGGGCTGTATCCAAAACACGTCACTAACTAGTAATTTTTGAACAGCAAGTTATCAGTTATCCTAACGAGCTATGCATCAGTGGCAAAAGTTCCCTCGAGTTTACGTCATGGTTGCAGGCCTGCTGCGCAAACTTCATGTCGCATCAGAAATTTAATCGCGTAAGATTCGACGCCAGAATCTGTTAACATCAAAGTTTCCTGGGTACTGTACCGCGTCCTAGGGTATATCAATGATATTTATTTAAGGTATGACGCTGTACCACACCCAGAAAACATTCAAGTTAGCTGTCAGTTGTCGAAAAGCAACCTTTATCGTTCCCGCCACCTCCGCAGCGACCTGTGTTGTAAGCCATAGCTTCCTGCCCACGGACAGTGACACCCCCGGACAAACCGCAAGGCATTCAGCGGCCAGCGGGGACCTGGGAGAAAGTGCCGGAGCAGATGAGGTGACGCACGCTGCGGCCGTTATGCAAGTGTGGCACGGCGAAGGCGGACTTTACATAAGGCAGCCACGCCACTCCTCACCTGCGACGTAGGCGCGGCCCGGCAGCGTCAGCAGGGCCTGCGACGTCTCGCACCCGCCAGAGGCTGCAGCCAACCCTCCGCCGCACACCACCAAAACAGCCACCACCACCACCAGCCGCCCCATCACTGCCGCACCTGAAACACGCATGCAAAATACGTCACCTCTGTGGACAACGATTGCTTCTGGATAAAATAATTCGTTTGTAATTTACTGAAAAGAACCCGCAAAAGTATTCTTCAGAGTGATGCTATTCTGAGCAAATTAACACTACATGTCGGTCTAAACACTCTGCATTTCACAACATGTCGCCGCATATCTTTTAAAGCTGACGTACTGTGGTTACATTTAGACTCTGCAAATCACGTTACGGTGTGTGGTTGAGGGTACTTCTGGTTTTAAGAGCAACCGTCAGGAGCGACGTTAAGTGGATGACGACATAAAACAAATAGTAAGGAAAGCAGATGCCAGACTGAGATTCATAGGACAAATATTAATAAAATGCAACTCATCGACGAAAGAAGTGGCTTACAAAACACTTGTTCGAGCGGTTCTTGATTATTATTTATTGTTTATTTTTTAACATGAACCATGAACCACGGACGACGCCGTTGTTGTGGAGGCTTGCGTGCCTCAGCGATACAGATAGCCGTACCGCAGGTGCAACGATAACAGAGGGGTATCTGTTGAGAGGCCAGACAAACGTGTGGTTCCTGAATAGGGGCAGAAGCCTTTTCAGTAGTTGCAGGGGCAACAGTCTGGATTATTGACTGATCTGGCCTTGCAACACTAACCAAAACGGCCTTGCAGTGCTGGTACTACTGACGGCTGAAAGCAAGGGGAAACTACAGCCATAATTTTTCCCGAGGGCATGCAGCTTTACTGTACGGTTAAATGATGATGGCGTCCTCTTGGGTAAAATATTCCGGAGGTAAAATAGTCCCCCATTCGGATCTCCGGGCGGGGACTACTCAGGAGGACGTTGTTATCAGGAGAAAGAAAACTGGCGTTCTACGGGTCGGAGCGTGGAATGTCAGATCCCTTAATCGGGCAGGTAGGTTAGAAAAATTAAAAAGGGAAATGGATAGGTGAAAGTTCGCTGTAGTAGGAATTAGTGAAGTTCAGTGGCAGGAGGAACAAGACTTCTGGTCATGTGATTACAGGGTTATAAATACAAAATCAAGTAGGGGTAATGCAGGAGTAGGTCTAATAATGAATAAAAGAATAGGAATGCGGGTAAGCTATTACAAACAGCATTATTGTGGCCAAGATACACTCCTGGAAATTGAAATAAGAACACCGTGAATTCATTGTCCCAGGAAGGGGAAACTTTATTGACACATTCCTGGGGTCAGATACATCACATGATCACACTGACAGAACCACAGGCACATAGACACAGGCAACAGAGCATGCACAATGTCGGCACTAGTACAGTGTATATCCACCTTTCGCAGCAATGCAGGCTGCTATTCTCCCATGGAGACGATCGTAGAGATGCTGGATGTAGTCCTGTGGAACGGCTTGCCATGCCATTTCCACCTGGCGCCTCAGTTGGACCAGCGTTCGTGCTGGACGTGCAGACCGCGTGAGACGACGCTTCATCCAGTCCCAAACATGCTCAATGGGGGACAGATCCGGAGATCTTGCTGGCCAGGTTAGTTGACTTACACCTTCTAGAGCACGTTGGGTGGCACGGGATACATGCGGACGTGCATTGTCCTGTTGGAACAGCAAGTTCCCTTGCCGGTCTAGGAATGGTAGAACGATGGGTTCGATGACGGTTTGGATGTACCGTGCACTATTCAGTGTCCCCTCGACGATCACCAGTGGTGTACGGCCAGTGTAGGAGATCGCTCCCCACACCATGATGCCGGGTGTTGGCCCTGTGTGCCTCGGTCGTATGCAGTCCTGATTGTGGCGCTCACCTGCACGGCGCCAAACACGCATACGACCATCATTGGCACCAAGGCAGAAGCGACTCTCATCGCTGAAGACGACACGTCTCCATTTGTCCCTCCATTCACGCCTGTCGCGACACCACTGGAGGCGGGCTGCACGATGTTGGGGCGTGAGCGGAAGACGGCCTAACGGTGTGCGGGACCGTAGCCCAGCTTCATGGAGACGGTTGCGAATGGTCCTCGCCGATACCCCAGGAGCAACAGTGTCCCTAATTTGCTGGGAAGTGGCGGTGCGGTCCCCTACGGCACTGCGTAGGATCCTACGGTCTTGGCGTGCATCCGTGCGTCGCTGCGGCCCGGTCCCAGGTCGACGGGCACGTGCACCTTCCGCCGACCACTGGCGACAACATCGATGTACTGTGGAGACCTCACGCCCCACGTGTTGAGCAATTCGGCGGTACGTCCACCCGGCCTCCCGCATGCCCACTATACGCCCTCGCTCAAAGTCCGTCAACTGCACATACGGTTCACGTCCACGCTGTCGCGGCATGCTACCAGTGTTAAAGACTGCGATGGAGCTCCGTATGCCACGGCAAACTGGCTGACACTGACGGCGGCGGTGCACAAATGCTGCGCAGCTAGCGCCATTCGACGGCCAACACCGCGGTTCCTGGTGATTCCGCTGTGCCGTGCGTGTGATCATTGCTTGTACAGCCCTCTCGCAGTGTCCGGAGCAAGTATGGTGGGTCTGACACACCGGTGTCAATGTGTTCTTTTTTCCATTTCCAGGAGTGTAGATACGAAGACCACGCCTACCACAGTAGTACAAGTTTATGTGCCAACTAGCTCCGCAGATGACGAAGAGACTGACGAAATGTATGATGAGATAAAAGAAATTATTCAGATAGTGAAGGTAGACGAAAATCAATAGTAGGAAAAAGAAGCGAAGGAAACGTAGTAGGTGAATATGGAATGGGGATAAGGAATTAAAGAGGAAGCCGCCTGGTAGAATTTGGCACAGAGCATAACTTAATGATAGCTAATACTTGGCTTAAGGATCATGAAAGACTCCTGGAGATACGGGAAGGTTTCAGATAGATTATATAATGGTAAGACAGAGATTTAGGAACGCGGTTTTAAATTGTAAGACATTTCCAGGGGCAGATGTGGACTCTGATCACAATCTATTGGTTATGAACTGTAGATTAAAACTGAAGAAACTGCAAAAAGGTGGGATTTTGAGGAGATGTGACCTGGATAGACTGACAGAACCAGAGTTTGTAGAGAGTTTCAGGAGAACATTGGGAAAGATTTTACAAGAATGGGGGAAAGAAATACAGTAGATGAAGAATGGGTACCTTTGAGAGATGAAATAGTGAAGGCAGGATAGGATCAAGTAGGTAGAAAGGCGAGGGCTAATAGAATTCCTCTGGAACAGAACAGATTTTGAATTTAACTGATGAAAGGAGAAAATACAAAAATGCAGTAAATGAAGTAGGCAAAAAGGAATACGAACATCTCAAAAAGTGAGATCGACAGGAAGTGCAAAATGGCTAAGCAGGGATAGCTAGAGGACAAATGTAAGGACGTAGAGGCGTATATTACTAGGGGTAAGATAGATACTGCCTACAGGAAAATTAAAGAGACCTTTGGAGAAAAGAGAACAACTTGCATGAATATCAAGAGCTCGGATGGAAACCCAGTTCCAAGCAAAGAAGGGAAAGCAGAAAGGTGGAAAGGAGTATATAGAGGTTGTATACAGGGGCGATTTACCTGAGGACAATATTATGGAAATCGAAGAGCATGTAGATGAAGATAAAATAGGAGATATGATACTGCGTGAAGGGTTTGACAGAGCACTGAAAGACCTGAGTAGAAACAAGGCCCCGGGAGTAGACAACAATCCATTAGAACTACTGGTAGCCTTGGGAGAGTCAGCCCTGACAAAACTCTACCATCTGGTGAGCAAGATGCATGAGACAGGTGAAATACCTTCAGACTTCAAGAAGAATATAATAATTCCAATCCCAAAGAAAGCAGATGTTGACAGATGTGAAAATTACCGAACTATCAATTTAGTAAGCCACAGCTGCAAAATACTAACACGAATTCTTTACAGACGAATGGAAAATCTGGTAGAATACGACCCCGAGGAAGATAGTTTGGATTCCGTAGAAATATTGGAACACGTCAGGCAATACTGACCCTACGACTTATCTTAGAAGCTGGATTAAGGAAAGGCAAACCTACCTCTCTAGTATTTGTAGACTTCGAGAAAGCTTTTGAAAATTTTGACTGGAATACTCTCTTTCAAATTCTGAAGGTGGCAGGGGTAAAATACAGGGAGCGAAAGGCTATTTACAATTTGTACAGAAACCAGATGGCAGTTATAAGAGTCGAGGGGCATGAAAGGGAAGCAGTGGTTGGGAAGGGAGTGAGACAGGGTTGTAGCCTATCCTCCATGTTATTCAATCTGTGTATTGAGCAAGCAGTAAAGGAAACAAAAGAGAAATTCGGAGTGGGAATTAAAATCCATGGAGAAGAAATAAACTCTTTGAGGTTCGCCGATGACATTGTAATTCTGTCAGAGACAGCAAAGGACCTGGAAGAGCAGCTGAACGGAATGGACAGTGACTTGAAAGTAGGATATAAGATGAACATCGCCGGCCGGTGTGGCCGTGCGGTTCTAAGCGCTTCAGTTTGGAACCGCGTGATCGCTACGGTCGCAGGTTCGAATCCTGCTTCGGGCATGGATGTGTGTAATGTCCTTAGGTTAGTTAGGTTTAAGTAGTTCTAAGTTCCAGGGGACTGATGACCTCAGAAGTTAAGTCCCATAGTGCTCAAAGCCATTTGAACCATAAGATGAACATCAACAAAAGCAAAACGAGGATAATGGAATGTAGTCGAATTACATCGGGTGATGCTGAGGGAGCTAGATTGGGAAATGAGACGCTTAAAGTAGTAAATGAGTTTTGCTATTTGGGTAGAAAAATAACTGATGGTCGAAGTAGAGGGGATATAAAATGTAGACTGGCAATGGAAAGGAAAGCGTTTCTGAAGAAGAGAAATTTGTTAACGTCTAGTTTAGATTTAAGTGTCAGGAAGTCGTTTCTGAAAGTATCTGTATGGAGTGTAGCCATGTATGGAAGTGAAACGTGGACGATAAATAGTTTAGACAAGAAGGGAAAAGAAGCTTTCGAAATGTGGTGCTACAGAAGAATGCTGAAGATTAGATGGATAGATCACATAACTAATGTGGAGGTACTGAATAGTATTGGGGAGAAGAGGAGCTTGTGGCACAACTTGACTAGAAGAAAGGATCGATTGGTAGGACACGTTCTGAGGCATCAAGGGATCACCAATTTAGTATTGGAGGGCAGCGTGGAGGGTAAAAATCGTAGAGGGAGACCACGAGATGAATACACGAAACAGATTCAGAAGTATGTTGGTTACAGTAGGAATTGGGAGATAAAGAAGCTTGCACAGTATAGAGTAGCTTGGATAGCTGCATCAAACCAGTCTCTGGACTGAGGACCAGAACAACAACAACAACAACAACACAGGGTTGATCTACCGGCTTGGTAACTAAGTTGATCAAAATGTGGTAGATAATTGGATTTCGGAAAGGAAAACAAATTGTACTATATTCTTAACAAGAAAGTGACAGATGAAAGGGAACATTTAGACTATAAAAGAGGTCTCACTATTTGGCTATTTCTAGTGGAAGATCTGTCTCTCCTGATTTAGCATATTATATTCTACTATGGTTACTACTACACACATCAAAAAAAGTTTTACATCACCGCGGTTCCGAGAGTTCCGGAACCTGTACAGAGAATTGGAGTAGAGATCAACATAATCATCATTTCAAACGATTCAAATAGCTCTAAGCACTATGGGACTTAACATCTGAGTTCATCAGTCCCCTAGACTTAGAACTACTTAAACCTAACTAACCTAAGGACATCACAACATCCATGTCCGAGGCAGGATTCGAACCTGCGACCGCGGCCGGCTAAATATCATTTCCGCCCTTTTTATTGCTCATGAAAACCACACGTTGCGAGACCTTCAGAGGGCCGGACGCGGTGGCCAAGCGGTTCTAGGCGCTTCAGTCCGGAACCGCGCGAATGCTACGGTCGCAGGTTCGAATCCTGCCTCGGGGATGGATGTGTGTGATGTCCTTAGGTTAGTTAGGTTTAAGTAGTTCTAAGTTCTAGGGGACTGATGACCTCAGATGTTGAGTCCCATAGTGCTCAGAGCCATTTGAACCATTTGAACCTTCAGAGGTAAATATCATTTCCGCCCTTTTTATTGCTCATGAAAACCACACGTTGCGAGACCTTCAGAGGTGGAGGTCCAGATTGCTGTACGCACCGGTACCTCTAATACCCAGTGCACGTCCTCTTGCATTGATGTAGGCCTGTATTCCTCGTGGCACACTATCCACATGTTCATCAAGGCACTGTTGGTCCAGTGTCCCACCCCTCAACGGCGATTCGACGTAGATCCCTCAGAAGGATTGGTAGATCACGACGTCCATAAACAGTCGTTTTCAATGTATCCCAGGCATGTTCGATAGGGTTCATGTCTGAAGAAGAAACTAGCCACTCTTGTCGATTGATGTTGTTATTCTGAAGGAAGTCATTCACAAGATGTGCACGATGGGGTTGAGACGAATGCCTCGCCAGTAGGCTGCCGATATGGTTGCACTATCGGTCGGTGGATGGCATTCACCTATCGTACGGTCGTTACGGCGCCTTGCTTGACCACCAGCGGCGTACGTCGGCCCCACATAATGCTACCCCAAAACAGCAGGGAACCTCCACCTTGATGCACTCGATGGGCAGTGTGTCTAAGGCGTGCAGCCTGACCGGGTTGTCTCCAAACACGTCTCCGACGATTGTCTGAAGGCATATGCGACACTCATCGGTGAAGAGAACATGATGCTAATTCTGTGTGGTCCATTCGGCATGTTCTTGGGCCCATCTGTGCCGCGCTGCATGGTGTCGTGGTTGCAAAGACGAACCTCGCCATGGATGTCGGGTGTGGAGTTGCGCATAATGCAGCCTATAGCGCACAGTTTGAGTCATAACACGACGTCCTGTGGCTGTACGAAAAGCACTATTCAACATGGTGACGTTGCGTTGCTGTCAGGGTTCCTCCGAGCCATAATCCGTAGGTAGCGGTAATCCACTGTAGTAGTAGCCCTTGGGCGGCCTGAGCGACAGTTCCTGTCTCTCTGTGTCTTCTCCATGTCCGAACAACATGGCTTTGGTTCAATCCGAGACGCTTGGACACTTCCCTTGTTGAGAGCCCTTCCTGGCACAAAGTAACAATGCGGACCCGATCGAACCGCGGTATTGACCGTCTAGGCGTGGTGCCTACGCATGACAGTACTATTTGTTCCTATATTTCCTTCCCCCTTTTGCCCGCGCCATTAGCAGGAGAGGCGCCTCGGAACGGTGACCTCGAGCCTCGTCTTCCTGAAGGGCATTTGTTATCTTCTTGAATATTCCTCATGACCCTGGGAACCTTACGAAGTAGGGATTTTAGTGGTCGCGAGAGTGCTACGGAGATGCTCAACAACTACAGGGTCAGCCATTGGAAGTAGGGGTTGCATCATGGATAGGTTTACTATTCAAATCCTGAGAGAGTAGGTTTCAGGAAGATTAGGACCACATATTACTTTCTCCCACATTCGTCTCGCGGAACAACCACAAGGAGAAAATTATAGAAATTAGAGCTAATAAAGTGGTTTACCGACAGTTATTCTTCCCATGCGCCATTCGCGAATGGAACAGGGACCAAGGGATCAGTTTGTGGTACCAGAAGTACTCTCCATCACACATCGCCAGGTGTCTTGTGCATTATTGATGGAGATGTAGATCATTATCATTTCCTGCCTTCACTGTTCCATTGGACAATGGTGTGAGGGAAGATCGACTGTCGATAATTTTCCGTGTGACCTGTAATTACTCTAATTTTTTCATCGTGGTTATTTCACGAGACATATGTGGTAGGTGGTAATGTGTTGCGTGACTGTTAGTTGAGCATACAGTCTCAGAATTTCGACAGTAACCCGTCCGTGATACACAACGCCTCTTCTGTAGCGATGACCGCTGGAGTTTCATGAGCATCTCTAGCGCTCTTAGGCTACGGCCACACTTGCATTGTTTTGAAGCTGGAGGCTCAGCGTCTAAAGAAGAAGCTTCAGAAGTCGCCTGGTGGTGGCCACATTCGACCATGTATACAGGGTGTTACATAAGGGTACGGCCAAACTTTCAGAAAACATTCATCACACACAAATAAAGAAAAGATGTTATGTGGACATGTGTCCGGAAATGCTTAATTTCCATGTTAGAGCTCATTTTAGTTTCGTCAATATGTACCGTACTTCCTCGATTCACCGTCAGTTGGCCCAATTGAAGGAAGGTAATGTTGACTTCGGTGCTTGTGTTGACATGCGACTCATTGTTCTACAGTACTAGCATCAAGCACATGAGTACGTAGCATCAACAGGTTAGTGTTTCTCACGAACGTGGTTTTGTAGTCAGTGCAATGTTTACAAATGCGGAGTTGGCAGATGCCCATTTGATGTATGGATTAGCACGGTGCAATAGCCGTGGCGCGGTACGTTTGTATCGAGACAGATTTCCAGAACGAAGGTGTCCCGACAGGAAGACGTTCGAAGCAACTGATCGGCGTCTTAGAGAGCACGGAACATTCCAGACTATGACTCGCGACTGGGGAAGACCTAGAACGACGAGGACACCTGCAATGGACGAGGCAATTCTTTGTGCAGTTGACGATAACCCTAATGTCAACGTCAGAGAAGTTGCTGCTGTACAAGGTAACGTTGACCACGTCACTGTATGGAGAGTGCTACGGGAGAACCAGTTGTTTCCGTACCATGTACAGCGTGTGCAGGCACTATCAGCAGCCGGTCGCGGTGGTCTCGCGGTTCTAGGCGCGCAGTCCGGAACCGTGCGACTCCTACGGTCGCAGGTTCGAATCCTGCCTCGGGCATGGATGTGTGTGATGTCCTTAGGTTAGTTAGGTTTAAGTAGTTCTAAGTTCTAGGGGACTGATGACCACAGCAGTTGAGTCCCATAGTGCTCAGAGCCATTTGAACCATTTGAACCACTATCAGCAGCTGATTGGCCTCCACGGGTACATTTCTGTGAATGGTTCATCCAACAATGTGTCAATCCTCATTTCAGTGCAAATGTTCTCTTTACGGATGAGGCTTCATTCTAACGTGATCAAATTGTAAATTTTCACAGTCAACATGTGTGGGCTGACGAGAATCCGCACACAATTGTGCAATCACGTCATCAACACGGATTTTCTGTGAACGTTTGGGCAGGCATTGTTGGTGATGTCTTGATTGGGCACCATGTTCTTCCACCTACGCTCAATGGAGCACGTTATCATGATTTCATAAGGGATACTCTACATGTGCTGCTAGAACATGTTGCTGTGTGTTTGCATTCCATGATTAATGTGATTTGAAGAGAAGCAATAAAATGAGCTCTAACATGGAAAGTAAGCGTTTCTGGACACATGTCCAGAAACATATTTTCTTTCTTTGTGTGTGAGGAATGTTTCCTGAAAGTTTGGCCGTACCTTTTTGTAACACCCTGTATAGTTTCTTTCAGCACAACGCGTCCTAGCGACCAAAAACGTGAATGTTGCCATATATGGCTCAGTAGCGTTTCAGACCTGCCTGGGTGACATCGCAGCGTCGAGAAATGAATGTATTAAGTAAACCATCTGCAACGACGTAGACAAAAAAGGCGTTTTTAAATTCATCAAATAATCGAGGACAGATGAGAGAGGGGAACATTCAATCTGCTACTCAACAAACTTAAAGAAAACCCTGAAAAGTGTTTTGAGTACTGCAGGATGACTATTAAGTCATACGAAACTCTACTGTCTAATGTGTCGAATGCTATTACCGGAAAAAACACTCGACTACGTCAATGCATAAGGGCTGAATACTATGAGGTAAGTGAAATTTTATTACTTATTGTACTATTTGTTTACAATGCACAAAAGGACAGGATTGAATCTTCTGATTTTTCCTCGAAGATCATTTTAGGTATGCTGCTTGTGGACTGAGATGATTGTTGGTCACTTTCAGCTGTAATTCTAGACGGCTGTGCATGTGTGTAGGACTGAACCAATAGTAAATATTTCAATTGAAAATCCATCTTGTCAGCTGGGCTAAAGTTCTTAATAAGGGGCATTTACGAAAGTAAGAACATTTCATCTGTATCGTTAGTTCTAGGTTCCTTTGCATGTGATTGTTGTAAACTCGTTTCCAAAACGCCCAACAACTTTCTTTCAAACTCGCCCTGTTTTCGTTTCTTCAGATATGGACTTTCTTTCTCCCTTTGCGCTGTGAGAGCAGGGGGAGAGGCTTTGGATGTAGTATGTTGTATTTCAGGTGTCATGTTTGCTTCTTGTTGTGGAGTGTTGTTGTCAGCGTCTTGCGAACTTTCTGCTAGATCGACATCCATATTCCCAGATGTCCTGTGGTAAAAAGAGAAAACTGTAATTGTCAACAATAAAATTTTGTAATTTGTGGCCATGCATGGCTCAGTCTGGAACTTAAAAATGCACGAACATTATAAATATGGAATACTCACTCTCTTCCTAAACATAAAGATTGGGGAAATGACAGCTGTTTGTGATAACTGTAATGTTTCCTAGGTATTGATGACTCTCCAGTTTTGCCATCGTGCATTTTCACATTTTTGCAGTAGCAATCCTTAATGCTCTTCCATTTTTTGCACATCCTTCCCTAAAAAACACTTAATATAAATATTGGTTCTACTTTTAACCCACTATCAATGTTTCATTGTAGATATCTCGCAACTGGCAATTCCATCAGATCTCTACACTTCCAGTTTTTACTTGGACGTTAAACAATTTCAAAGATTATTCGAGAGACATGCTCAGGTATCTGGGAAACAATGCACGGCCAATATATGAAACAATTAATTGCTGAAGTTTGGTTGAATATTAGTTTACAGTTTGAAAAAAAATTCAATTTTCCACATTGCGTGGGATGTATTGATGGTAAGCATATTAGAGTGATCAGTCCATGTGGATCGAGTAGTGAATACTTTAACTACAAGAAGTATTTTTCAATAGTTTTAATGGCAGTAGCTGACCCAAGTTACTGCTTCAGATATATAGATGTTGGGGCCTTTGGACACGAGGGAGATTCAAACATCCTGAAAAGTACTAATTTTGGCAAGAAACTCTATTCCAACAATTTACCATTACCACCACCAGCCCTCCTACCAAACGATACATCTGGTTGATTACTACCATATGTGTTTCTGGCAGATGAAGCCTTTGCTCTGTGTGAAAACCTTCTGAGATCATACCTGTAACGGAACATATTAAAGGCTTTACTTTCCCGAAGTATGCGATACCCTCCAAATTCAACCAGTTTAATGAGTAGTTATGATTATAGAAAAGTTATTGTGTATGTTAACAATGATTGCATAACATGTCTCCATAAACAGTCAACCCATTAAATTATACTGAATAACTGACCCACACAAAAGTTTATATCACTTGATCACTGATACAGCAAATGTCATCATGAAAAACACTAAGTTTATCTTAAATAATTAATATGAAGTACGAAAAATAGTGGCCAACTTAGGTATTTTGGATCTCCTTAAATAAAAATCACCCAGTGAAACCTATTTGTTCACTAGGAGCATTTTCACTCAGTATTCACGTAATCAATCCTATTTTAGACGAAAACCAATGTAATTCTTAATAATTCATGTTACTTACTTATTTATGCAAATTAGAGAAGTCAATTGACAAACTTCTAGAAAACGACCTTATTGTAACAAAGAATTATTCTGTCAAGTCAACAAATCTGTCTGTCATTTTAATAACATGTTAAATTATGTCACTCGATGCAAATTAGTAACTTTTCTGCACAAATTATGATAACAGATGTACATGTGACTCATAAACTATATCTCTTTTTAGTAGTTCTTTGACAATGTTATAAATACAAGCAGCGAGAAGGGTCGGGAAGCAGTCGGAAGCAGGCAGTCGGAATGTCACTTTGGTGAAGTGTGTTTCTGTGTTATTGTTTGGGATGGAAAAACAATGCAAAGAACATGTAAAGGAAGTACTACTTTGTGTTGTGTTATGGTCTTTGGTGGACAGTGGAATTAAGATGGCCACCAAAGTAATAAATATTTGATGTTTACATATGTGTTGGTTTCGTTTGTTCTTTATCATCAAAAGCACATGAAAAACACGGGACCTCATGTTTTTAACCCTAGACAACCAGATTTAGAGCCAGCATCAGCATCGAGACACAGCAGCGATCCAGCAAGCAGCAGCGATTACTACAATGCATTGTAATGGCGCCAACCTAACATCAAGTGCTTACAAGCTCCGTAAATGGGAGTGAAATAGTGCGATTACAGCAACTAGAGATATCAACGACAAGGCGGACCATTACAAAAGTGGGGGCTCAGCCGGGATGCTTAAGTGCATCGATGATAATAGTGCAGCGATAAATTTCGTAAGTGCTTAGCACTCCAATAAAGTTTATTTGTGCAGTGTGGCAACAGTGACAATTTGTCAAAGTGAAAAACAAAAAAGTGTGTTTGTGCGACTATGAAAAACTATCATCACACCGCTCGGAAGATTAACGTCTGGATTATGTTAATGGAATTTATCAATGAAGACTTCAGCTTCGATAAAACCGAATATAAGTGAAGAAAGCCAACAAGAACACTGATCACATCATGGCATAGCTACATAAAGCAAGGTATTTTGTTGTTGTTGTCATTTACAAAATTAATAGTGAACATGTCTCTACCTGAGAGTGATGAGATCGTAGGAAATGTAAAAATTGAACCAGGGGGTGGTGAACAATTAAACTTAACAGAGTGGCTAGCAGAGTTTGCAACTCAAATAAGCTCGCAACTTAAACAATCAAGTGAAGAAAACACAGATAGACTGAATAAGTTAAGTTTGGATTTTAAACAATCAAGTGAAGAAAACACAGATAGACTGAATAAGTTAAGTTTGGATTTTAAACAATCAAGTGAAGAAAACACAGATAGACTGGATAAGTTAAGTTTGGATTTTAAACAATCAAATGAACAAGTAAGTTTGAAACTTAAAGAAAACACAGATAGACTGGATAAGTTAAGTTTGGATTTTGATCTATTAAGTACTCATCTCAATGAGAAGTGTGAGGAATTTAAAACTACTCTCAGTAAGAACACTAGTGAACAGTTGATACACTTCAGAAAAGAATTTCAAGTTAAAGTTGAAAGCTTAAATGAAAACATACAAGCTAACACAGACAGCATTGCTGTCATCTACAACAGAGTAGATACTGAAGTTGAAAGATTAGATCAGAGAATAGACAAAACATCAGAAAACCTTAAACAAGAATACAACCTGTATACCACTAATGTAGATACAAAAGTAGAAAATATACACACTAAATATACACAATTGGAAGATGCATTAATGTCAAAACAAATGTTTTACAATCAAAATACAATGTATGGGCACATCCAAGTGAAATGCTTTTCTGGTGAAAATCTGCACCCTATTGACTTTATTCACCAATGTAAAGATATGTTTGTTGTAGGAATGTCAGATAACATAAAAATCACGTTAGTAAAACGGTTTCTAGAAGGGGAGGCCCTATCCTGGGCAAATGAGAATAATGATTCTTGGAATACTTTTGAAGAGTTTGAAGCTAAATTTATTGGTAAATTTTGGTCACAGTCCATACAAGCCAGATTAAAGTCAGAATTTCTAAATGGACCAGTGTATAGAGGGAAAGTAGGGGGAATGCAAAAATTTTGCAGAGATCAATTGAAAAAACTTGCTCACTTGAATAACTCTTTTGATATTATGACACAAATTGATGTTTTAAAAAGAAGATTACCAGAGAGACTGCAGTGGGAATTGGTCCATGGACCAGACGATTCAATGGAAGAGTTCCTGAAATTTGTAGATAGATTAGATAGGGCCTTGGAAAGAGAAAGTAACCAAAGTTTTGGCTTTGGCAACAACCAGTACGGGGGGTGGAACAGGAATGTAAATAGAGATTATTATGGGAGGAGAGACTTTGAAAATTCTGGAAATAATGCTCCAAATAGGGGAGATAGGAGATATGAAAATGATTTCAAAAACAATACACAGGAGGGAGGATGGAGGAGAGATAACAGGAATGATAGAAATAGGTATTGGGTTCAAATGGTTCAAATGGCTCTGAGCACTATGGGACTTAACATCTGAGGTCATCAGTCCCCTAGGACTTAGAACTACTTAAACCTAACTAACCTAAGGACATCACACACATCCATGCCCGAGGCAGGATTCGAACCTATGACCGTAGCGGGCGCACGGTTCCAGACTGAAGCGCCTAGAACCGCTCGGCCACACCGGCCGGCAAATAGGTATTGGGGAAGAGAACAAGATAGAAGGGGGTTTGTTGAAACTAGTGAACAAAACGACAACTACAAACGGACAGACTGAGGAAACCAGCCGGGAAACGGTGGACAGTCCCACTAGATGTCCGTAGTTTTGGGGCTAGACAATATTATGACAGGACAACACATAACCGAAACTGGAAAAGGAGAGGATACAATGTAAAGAGTAAATACCATGAAAATACTGATGTAGTTAGAATGAATAAATTAGAATTAAATAAAAGGTTTTGGGATACTATGAGTAAAAGTGATACAGTTAATAAAAACTGTGTTCAAGCACAGGTAGTTAGTGAAAGTGCAGAAGTTGAAGGTATTGCAGAGTTCCATAGTTGGGCTGAAAAAGATACTGGTGTGAATAACAAGTCGGACACACCACAAGTAGAATCTATTTTGGGGGGTTTATTTGATAAGAAGGGGGATGACGATGTGTTTAATGGAGCCAAAGACTCAATTGCTGAGATTCAGATACACAGGGGGGAAACTGAAGATGGGGTTGTTGTGGAGGAGGAGAAAGAAGTAATAGAGGGACATTTAAATAATGATCCTAAATCAAGTGATGTTATTGATGAGAGTGTGGAGGAAGAAATAAAAGTATTTGTAGAATTGAAAAGTGATGATGTGGTAAAGGTAAGTGATGTGACAAACATGGGTAATAATGAGGTTAATTTAAGTGAAATGCAGACTAGGGAATGTGTATCTGAGGAAAAGCTATTGCCTATTGGGAACTATGAAACGCTAATCTATGAGAATGGTAATAATAATAATATTAAAGAAAATATAAACGGATGGAATGTAAATGTGTGTTTTCAAGAAAAAGGGGAAAAGTTTTTAGAAGTTTTGTGTAACAACTATGGAAACTGTATAAACAAAGATGCCTTTTGGAAAGAATTAGCAAAGGTAAGTGCAACCTTGTATCCTATATGGTGGATAAGAATCCGTAGTGGATTTCATAAAAAATGGGGTGAAAACAGTAGTTTATTAAGTGACAACAGAGTGTTAAGAGGATCAGATGAAAACAAAGGTTTATGTTTAAATGTCAATGCTTTGCAAACAGAGAGGGTTGTGTCTTAAGTGTAGGAAAGAGACATTAGACTTAGGAACTAAAGAAATTGAAAATGATGTATTATATGTTAAAGTAAACATTGACATTTGTCCATTTGAAATAAAAGGAAGCCCACATCCTAATGCTTATTGACTTATCTTTCCCAGATCAAGAAGGTTATTTGGATTAAGAAACGTCACTGAATTGAAACCATATAAACATGATTAAGCACATTTCCCTGTTTGAATACAGTTACTTACCCAGTTTCCATAAAGCATGTTATCAGCAAAGTTTTTACTGGGTGTGTCAAATAGCAACTACCACTCATGCTACAGACCCTGGAAAAGTTCCAGATGTCTGAGAGAATGTTTTTATACTTGTATTGTCACTATTGAATATTAAATTTTGAGACATCTTCTTTACTTGCAATGGGCAAGAAGGTGACAAACATTTATTACTTTCTTTTTCTATTGTTGAATATGGGACATACTTGCACCAAATATAAAAGACAATGAAAAAATTGTTGTGCAAGACCCATCATTTTGTTACTATTGTTTTCTTAGGCATAAGATTAGTGTACAATTTTCTACAGCTAATCAGATGTTCACCAAGTTTGATGTTCGTGTTATGTTGTGACCAAATTAAGTGTGCAATTTTGGTATTAATATGTTCTTGTACTATCTTGACTATGTGTCTCAATGGGAGACAAGTTTTTTTAATATTTTCTTTTTTTAAATGCATATTATATTCATACATGTGACTTCTCTAGTGTTTGTGTTTATATATATCATGTCCATACTTATAATTATGTTCTTTGTTTTCATTTCCTTTATGTGGCTCAAAACGAGCAGACAGTTGCATTGGTTTTCCTATGGACATCTGACCTGTCCATCTATGTAATATATTTATGTTCCTTCTATTATCTTGATTAATCTGTGACTCAATGAGAACTGACTTTGAAATAATTTACATATAGTTTTTATATATCTAAAATTCGCATGTGATATATTTGTGTCTGTTTTTGATCATTTTTCATGTGGCTCACTGGGAGCAAAGATTAACAGTTTTTTTTTACTTTCATATATTACTAAATATTTTTATGATGCTGTCATACTGAGAGCCATAACACAAAGTGCATTTGAAACAACACAACTAAAATATTTGCAGGAAAATGTCATTTTGAAACGTTGTAACGGTCGTTGTATACATACACATTATGCATAGTAATTGACACATTTGTCCTAGTCGGCTAATATCATTAACATTCTGTAAATGATATTACCCGAGGGGGGTATTGTAACGGAATATATTAAAGGCTTTACTTTCCCGAAGTATGCGATACCCTCCAAATTCAACCAGTTTAATGAGTAGTTATGATTATAGAAAAGTTATTGTGTATGTTAACAATGATTGCATAACATGTCTCCATAAACAGTCAACCCATTAAATTATACTGAATAACTGACCCACACAAAAGTTTATATCACTTGATCACTGATACAGCAAATGTCATCATGAAAAACACTAAGTTTATCTTAAATAATTAATATGAAGTACGAAAAATAGTGGCCAACTTAGGTATTTTGGATCTCCTTAAATAAAAATCACCCAGTGAAACCTATTTGTTCACTAGGAGCGTTTTCACTCAGTATTCACGTAATCAATCCTATTTTAGACGAAAACCAATGTAATTCTTAATAATTCATGTTACTTACTTATTTATGCAAATTAGAGAAGTCAATTGACAAACTTCTAGAAAACGACCTTATTGTAACAAAGAATTATTCTGTCAAGTCAACAAATCTGTCTGTCATTTTAATAACATGTTAAATTATGTCACTCGATGCAAATTAATAACTTTTCTGCACAAATTATGATAACAGATGTACATGTGACTCATAAACTATATCTCTTTTTAGTAGTTCTTTGACAATGTTATAAATACAAGCAGCGAGAAGGGTCGGGAAGCAGTCGGAGGCAGGCAGTCGGAATGTCACTTTGGTGAAGTGTGTTTCTGTGTTATTGTTTGGGATGGAAAAACAATGCAAAGAACATGTAAAGGAAGTACTACTTTGTGTTGTGTTATGGTCTTTGGTGGACAGTGGAATTAAGATGGCCACCAAAGTAATAAATATTTGATGTTTACATATGTGTTGGTTTCGTTTGTTCTTTATCATCAAAAGCACATGAAAAACACGGGACCTCATGTTTTTAACCCTAGACAACCAGATTTAGAGCCAGCATCAGCATCGAGACACAGCAGCGATCCAGCAAGCAGCAGCGATTACTACAATGCATTGTAATGGCGCCAACCTAACATCAAGTGCTAACAAGCTCCGTAAATGGGAGTGAAATAGTGCGATTACAGCAACTAGAGATATCAACGACAAGGCGGACCATTTACATACCCCAGTAAGATCATGACCAACATTAAAAGAATTTTTAACTACCGTTAATCGAGTGTTAGGTGGTATGTGGAATTTGCATTAGGTATTTTAGCTAATAAATGGGGTATATTCCACCGTCCGATTGACGTCGGTATCGATTTCGTTGACATCATTGTTAAAGCCACTTGTGTACTGCACGACTTTGTGAGGGAAAACGATGGGTAAAACTTTGAAGTCACGTTTTGTGTCCTTTGGACAGCATTCCAGCCCAGTGGACAACAGGGACCGCTGCTTTTTACGATTTACATAAACAATCTGGTTGATGGTATTGATAGCGGCATTAGACTGTTGGCCGATGATGCTGTAGAATAGTATCGCACGGAAGTTGTGAACAAATCAATGAGGATTTGCAGAAAATAAATGCGTGGTGTAATGACTGGCAGTTATCACTGAATATTAGTAAGTGTAACATACTACATATAACAAGTGAAAATCCCCATTAATGTACGAGTACAAAATATATGCCCAATCTTTGGAAGCGGTAACATCCGTCAAGTATCTGGGTGTGACTATTCGAAATGATCTCAAATGGAAAGATCAGTTTAAACAAGTAACCGGTAAGACGAACTCTAGATTGCGGTTTATTGGTAGAATCCTGAAGCTATGCAGTCCTTCAACAAAGGAAATAGCTTACAATACGTTAGTTCGTCCAGTCTTAGAGTATTGTTCGTCCACCCTTATCGCTTGGGTCTGATTCAGGAGATTGAGAAGGTCCAAAGAAGAGCGACAAGATTCGTGACTGGTACATTTAGCCATCGCGAGAGCGTTACAAATCTCGTAGAGAGTTTGAAGTTGGACACACCTGCAGATAGACGGGGCGCTAAACGGAAGGGTCTGCTCACTAAATTCCGAAATCCGATCTTCACCGAGGATGTAGAGCATATATTATTACCACCAACTTTCAAATCGCGCAATGATCACCATTTAAAGATAAGGGAAATTAGAGCTCGTGCTGAGGCGTTCAGACAGTCGTTCTTTGCTCGCGCGATCCGCGAGTGGTAGAGAGGGGGGGGGGGGGGGGATATAACTTTGGTGCGAATTGTGCCCTCCGCCACACACCGCTTTGTGTAGATGTAGACACGAAAAGCCCTCAGTAGCTGGCGTAAAGGGCCACCTTCCCATGTGGCGTCCATTTACGCACACCTCGCGTTTAGCAACGACAGTTTACAGTGCGATGCACAACAGAACGAAGTTCTTGGCAATCTTTGCTATTGCTGACACCTACCGGACGATTCAACCTTTCTCTAAGGACACCTCGCATCTGCAACCCGACTGAACGGGATCTGAGCTCTTTGGAGTTTTGTGCGACTCCAAGTTCTGCTCCAGTTTTTGAAGCCTCGCCGATTCCGTAGTTGACGTCGCACGGCGCCACGCTTTTGCACCATTGCAGAGGAAAGCCTTTGAGCCAAATTTGGTACTTCTACGTGCCAGAGGGGTATTGTGACGGGGTTTCCAAAAAACTGACCCTTCAACTCGTATGTATATCTTAAACAGTGAAGACCATATGTAACACTCGCTTGGTGTACTCCAAAAAATAGTTTTACGTCCGACAATATCATTCTGATAGAATAACGAAATGATTTCTATCTCTTAGAAAGTCCCGAATCCAGTCACAAATCTGTTCTGATGCTCGGAAAGCTTGTATCTAGTTCACTAAACGAAGTTGCTGAGCTGTATGGAACATGATTATATACAAATAAATGTGTAATCGATAACAAAGAAATTAACATAATGCGGCACGTGAAATTTTAACCCCCATACACAGTTATTTTCGTTGTACATATGGCGTACGCCCGCTCGGTTACCCGTGCATTACGCACTGCTTTCTGGGCGGGAAGGCGCACTGGTCCCTGGCACGAATCCCCCCGGGGGATTAATGTGGACGTCCGGTGTGCCGGACAGTCTGTGGATGGTTTTTACGCGGTTTTCCATCTGCCTTGGCGAATGCGGCCTGGTTCTCCTTATTCTGCCTGAGTTACACTATGTCGGCTATTGCTGTGCAAAAACTTTCTCCACGTGCGCGTACACCATCATTACTCTACCCCGCAAACATAGGGGTTACACCCGTCTGGTGTGAGACGTTCCCAGGGGTGTCCACAATACCCTGGGTTCGGTGTGGGGCGGTGGAGGGGTGAGTGGATTGGTTCAAATGGCTCTGAGCACTATGGGACTTCACTTCTGAGGTCATCAGTCCCCTAGAACTACTTAAACCTAACTAACGTAAGAACGTTGCACACAT
Organism: Schistocerca nitens; assembly: GCF_023898315.1. Taxonomy (NCBI): domain Eukaryota; kingdom Metazoa; phylum Arthropoda; class Insecta; order Orthoptera; family Acrididae; genus Schistocerca; species Schistocerca nitens. Next base: position 700,698,360 of record NC_064617.1, on the reverse strand, counting down.
CCATGCCCGAGGCAGGATTCGAACCTGCGACCGTAGCGGTCGCGCGGTTCCAGAGTGTAGCACCTAGAACCGCTCGGCCACTCCGGCCGGTGGGTGAGTGGACTGCTGTAGCCTGTTGTAGGGTTGTGTACCACTGAGGCTACGGCAGGGACGAAGAATTTCCGTCGTTACTAGGTCCCCAATTTAATACAATACAACACATATGGCGTACAGCGGCTGGCTTGATCATACTGTGTTGTTACGATTGGTCGGCTTAGTTTTCATCTCTAGACACAACCAGACGCACAATAAACTTGAAACCGCCTCTCTTGCATAATACCCATGACCATCCTATCGTACTGCGATCATTATGTGGACCTCTTATTAACTGCAAGGTTCAAATGGATCTAAGCACTATGAGACTTAACCTCTGAGGTCATCAGTCGCCTAGAACTTAGAACTAATTAAACCTAACTAACCTAAGGACATCACACACATCCATGCCCGAGGCAGGACTCGAACCCACGACCGTTGCGGTCGCTCGGCTCCAGACTGTAGCGCCTAGAACCGCACGGCCACTCCGGTCGGCTAACTGCAAGGTTCCTCATTCATTGTGTTCTATTTGTTGCCCTGTAACGTCGACCATCTTTATGCCTAATTTTAGCCTTCACATAGTGCAGTTGTCCATTGTTTTCTTGGTCTGATTCGTGGTTTTCTTTTTTCCAGCGGGAATAAAATAGCACGGTTTTACAACCCATCAATGGGTGTCCGTTAGAATGACTTTAGCTGCCCAAGCAAGACATTCCTTCTTGAGGAAATCGGGTCCGCCAGTCTCCAGTGCTTCACCCGCATCTGAATCAATAATTTCCACTAACACTTTTTGCTCAAGAATAGAGAGAATACAAAAGTCTTGTTTGCAGCTACTACACGCCTCACATCCATACACTGAGACTGCCTGACTTAGTTAGATAATTGTGAATCTGGTAATATCAGTGGTTTTCGGATTGGATCCATTTGTTGCTCTCTGTCTTGTATGACACATTCTTTATGAAAAGGGCTACTACGTAGTCTTACCCTCTCTTAGGATCACTTTGCTACTGTCTGTAGCTGGAGCTTAGCTCTTGAATCGGACTGACCTTTACTGCTTGATCGCTGGTAATAACGAGATATTCTGTTTTTGACTCACGTACAAAGATACCGTTATTGCTCCTCTCAGATTACATGGCACCGCTCTCTCTTAACACTTCTTTTCTGAATCTGTACAATATAGCCACATTGCAAACATATTGCAGGTGAGCAATGTACTTCTCATCTACATGAATTTCACATGTCAACGACGTCCTCGTTGACATGATTTTGAACCGTTATCTTCCTTCCATAATTTTTTTTTTTAATTTATTCTATGCTACTCATAAATGTTAGGTTTACAACGCATATACGCAGACTGAAGTAACAAATAGAAATTTATAGCAAAGCTGCGATTCGGAACAGGCTCTCCTGGTCGTTAGGCAGATACCCTAACCACTATGCCACAGTGGCTTTCCACAACTACACGGACTGCTCTAGCACTCCTCCCTCCTCAGTCTATTCGCACCTCACCCTACTTGGTATTCCCTCTACACTCGAATAGCGTTGCAGAGGTTCTACAACTGTATTGGAATAGCATCTCAGCGTTGAATGAAATGGGGATCCTGCCTGAAACTCATGCACAGGTGCTTTACTCAAGTGAAACTATACCGTCCCAGAGACATTTTAAGTCTCAAACATCTATGATGTATATATACAGACTGGATCTCCTGCTCACTAAACAGATGCACTGACCATTAAGTCACCCAAGCACAGTGGCTCTACTTAACTGCAAGGACTACCCCAGCAGGCTTCACTCCCCAGTCCAAATTCCCTTTCGTGCCTCAGCCTAGTTGGAGAGCCTCTGCAATGCTGTTCGAGCTTTGAGGGAACACCAAGTGGCCTGAAGCGTGAATGGGAATTTGGAGTGAGGAGGGAGGAGTGATAGGGTAGTCCGTGCAGCAGTGCAAAGCCTCTGTGCGAGGGAGGCGCAGTGGTTAGCGCATCTGCACAGTGAGCAGGAGAGCCGGGTTCGAATCCTGTCCTTGGTGCAAATTTTCATTCATCGTTTCACTGTGCTTATATACATCATAGATATTTGAGAGTTGAAACGTTCACTAGAACCACATAGTTTCATTAATTAAGTTTATTACTTTTCCTAGAGAAATTCTGCTCTTCTATAATAACTCATCAACTTTTCTCAACTCTGTGATTGCGTCGAATCCTTGTGAATGTTTTCTCCAGTTTTACCTTTCTCAAGCATAATCTGACTATGGCAAAGAGTTTCTTAGATATTCCGAAGTCAATCAAGTATTTTATTAGGTTGCTTCGGTAAATACAGATCTGTACCTCCTGAAAAATGGAAAAAAAGAAATCATAGTCAACACTGCCATTGCCGTTCACGTTTGTCGAACGTGAAGCATTCGGCGTACAAGAGAATTAATTTTAAACTCCATGTTTTGACAACCCACCTGAGTGTGTATGTTTTGGAGGTTGCTAAAGTGTGTTTAGACAAATGCCAAAATGATTTCTTCTTTCTCCATCTTAGTAAGACAAACATGAGTTTGCAGACGCATGACGTACCCAACATACTTCTCATCAGTTTGGAAATAAAGTTACAGTTATTGGATGAGTATGCTTCCATGTAAACGAGTGCCACATTTGCAACGGGTGGTAATCCAGCAGACGTAGATTCTACATATTAGGAAAGCGTCAGGGACACTGGAAAAAAAAAAACGTGTGTGTGTCTTTGTGTGTGTGTGTGTGTTTGTTTGTACTCTGAAATCGATCCTAACAATTACAAACTCATGTGCAAGGAACATCAAAATTTTATTGTGTAATCTGTTGCGAAAAATCTAACCTACTGTATTCCAGTGTAAAGAAGAGCATACACAAGTCAACTGAGTTACCTATTTTTAAGTACTACTGGATCTTTTGGTATTCTCGTAGAGACGATCTGAAGAAAAGGCTTGAGCAACTTAGAAACGTGTTGGTAGGATCGTAAATGACTCGTTTAGTATTACAAATGTCTTTCGGAGACGATTATTCAGAAACTTTAAAGCGAGCAATTACAAAATAGAAGACATTCTTCTTTGGATACTCTTCTGGGCTAAATTTAGAGAAACGGTTTTTGAGATAGACGGAGGAAGATTTTTTTACTATCACAAACCTTATTATATATTTCGTTTAAGAACCGAAACGACAAAATAATGTTCTTACGAAGTGAAGCTGAATGTTACGATTATCTCGCTCGATACATGATTGAAATGGGAAAGAACAGTAGAAGGTAAAGCTACGTTTCTATAGGGTGTATGGATTATTGATGTCTGGGACCAAATACTGTATGTCTCACGACTTTTCCTTGTCATTGTACCTTTCCTTGGTAGTACTTTCCTCATTACTGTTTCATCTAAGCATTCTTCAGTATGACGAGAAAAGAGAAAAACAGCTGTACGGTTTAAAATAGGATAAGGAAACTCCAGTAGTTTTCCGTCATAGATATTACAGTCTCTGTGCGATGTTATCTCTACTAGAGAGATTCTACAATATGTACTGCTGAGGCCGTGAGTCGGAGAGTATCAGGAAGCAGCAGATGTGTGAAAATCTTCCGTCTTTAACAGCTTTTTCTGCAGCTAATTAACCACGAATGCCTGAAGGCTGGCAGAAATTGTAATTTGATTCTGGACGGAGTGGAATGGAATACACTTGCTGTGCACTAGTGATGAATACGTAAACAATTCGACGAAACGGCTGTCCTTGAAGTAAAGGTAAATCTGTGATTACTGTTACCCACATATTACAGTGGAGACGCTTGTCAGTGTTAAACGACTATTTAATGAAGCTACTGATAAAAAAAACCTTCTAACAATCTGTTATAAGATGCTGTGTTTACTGTACCGATTTTTTAATGACGGAATCAAGTTTGCATTCGTTCGGGAAATACCATAAAAGATCCAGTACTGTAACGTTAGAAGTAATAATTTTTTATTTTGCAAACTTCATTATACTGCGCTGTTCGTACATTTTTTGACGACTTCTTTTAAGACTAAACACTAAAGACTATCGATTACACAACGTTAGAAATGACGGTGAACACTTGAAGTAATCCACTATACAGACAGAATTTCTATTATAAAACTAGTTGGACAGTAACTGTTAGAGCGGATGGGACAGGATGGTGTCTGCTTTTAACTTGGTGGAGTGCTCACAGCGTTATTAATTTGAGAAAAATTATGTCGAATGAAAAAACAAGCTTCCTGTTACCAGTCACTGTTATTTTCACAACCCATTCCAAAGGCTTAAACCCCCACCATTGTGTGGATTCAACTGTATAATACGACTTCCGTGTGTTGTATTACGACTTTGGTATAAACTGTGGCACTGTCTAGTAGAGAAACGAAACACTATTTCAGAAAATGTCTATGTGAGGGTCTTTAACTGAAACTGAACGTAAATGTAAATATGCAAATAAAGAACTAAAATAGAATACCTCCAGTGGTCGACTCCTTTCTCAGTCGTAATTCGTCACAGAGAGACCTTGTAAACAAACATGATGCTTACAAAAAGATCGGTGCATAGAACATACAGCAAAAAACAGAAATACCGTTTCAAAATAGAAAGAAAATGTAGCAAAACAAAACAATTATTTCGGAGTTAGTCTTAAAGCATTGTGGAAATCTTTGGTCGAGAAGATGAAAGCAACGTTACATTAAATATTTCAAATGCTACATGAATCCTTTTCTGTCAAGTTTGTATAGCTTAAACTATGTACTCATTCATGTAATCAGTTGATATTTTAAAACATTAATTGTAATAATTATCTCACCAGCGGTGGCAAAATTATATATAAATAACAATTTACGTTGGGATTCAGAGACAGAGGATGAAAGGAGGGATGGAAGGAGAGCAAAGTTTGTTAGTTAATTACATGTTCCATTGATCAATCTCACATTAACCGTTACGAACGTGTCAAGTGCATAAGAAATGCACACATGAATCAAGGGTTTTTCTTCTTTTTTTTTAAGCTTAAAAATTTTACTACCTACCCCATTCCCTTAAATAGCACAAAATGAAAATATTATACCTATAGACTTATTTATTCCTATTACAGAATTCATCTATGATATAGAAGGAGTTGTCAAGGAGACAGGCTTTCAGTTTATTTTTAAAACTATTACTGTTGTCTATCAGACATTTTATTCCATGCCGTTATTTATCGAAAAGTTTTACAGCAGCACATTTTACCCATTTCTGTGCCAAGGATAGGTAAAGTAGGGGATACTGTAAGTCTTTCTCTCTTCTGGCATTATAATCATGAATGTCACTGTTGTTTTTAAATTGGTCCATGTTGTTGAGAACAAATTTCATAACTGAGTAAATGTACTGTGAGGCTCTTGTAATAATTCCTAACCCTTTAAACAGATGCCTACAAGATGTACGACTATGAGCCCTACACATTATTCTAACCACTTTCTTTGGAGCAGTGAACACTTTTTGCCTAAGTGTTGAATTACCCCAAAATATTATTCTGTGTGACAACACAGAGTGAAAGTATGCAAAGTAAGTTTGCTTGCTAATTTATATATCCTCAAAATTAGCAATTATTCTGATTCCAAAAGTTGCAGAACCTAGCTTTAGGAGATTCAAAGTATGAATTTTCCAATTAAGATTCTCATCTACACTACTGGCCATCAAAATTGCTACACCACGAAGTTGACATGCTACAGACGCGAAATTTAACCGACAGGAAGAAGATGCTGTGGTATGCAAATGATTAGCTTTTCAGAGCATTCACACAAGGTTGGCGCCGATGGCGACACCTACAACGTGCTGACATGAGGAAAGTTTCCAACCGATTTCTCATACACAAACAGCAGTTGACCGGCGTTGCCCGGTAAAACGTTGTTGTGATGCCACGTGTAAGGAGGAGAAATGCGTACCATCACGTTTCCGACTTTGATAAAGGTCGGATTGTAGGCTGTCGCGATTGCGGTTTATCATATCGCGACATTGCTGCTCACGTTGGTCGAGATCCAATGACTGTTAGCAGAATATGGAATCGGTGGGTTCAGGAGTGTAATACGGAACACCGTCCTGGATCCCAACGGCCTCGTATCACTAGCAGTCGAGATGACAGGCATCTTATCCGCATGGCTGTAACGGATCTTGCAGCCACGTCTCGATCCATGACTCAACAGATGGGGACGTTTGCAAGACAATCCCTCTGCACGAACGGTTCGACGACTTTTGCAGCAGCATAGACTGTCAGCTCGGAGACCATGGCTGCGGTTACCCTTGACACTCCATCATAGACAGGAGCGCCTGCGATGGTGTACTCAACGACGAACCTGGTTGCACGAATGGCAAAACGTCATTTTTTCGGATGAATCCATGTTCTGTTTACAGCATCATGATGGTACGTGTTTGGCGACATCGCGGTGAACGCACATTGGAAGCGTGTATTTGTCATCGCCATACTGGCGTATCACCCGGCGTGATGGTAGGGGGTGCCATTGGTTACACGTCTCGGTCACCTGTTGTTCTCATTGACGGCACTTTGAACAGTGGACGTTACATTTCAGATGTGTTACGACCTGTGGCTCTACCCTTCATTCGATCCCTGCGAAACCCTACATTTCAGCAGGATAATGCACGACCGGATGTTGCAGGTCCTGTACGGGCCTTTCTGGATACAGAAAATGTTCGACTGCTGCCCTGACCAGCACTTTCTCCAGATCTCTCACCAATTGAAAACGTCTGGTCAATGGTGGCCGAGCAACTGGCTCGTCACAATACGCCAATCACTACTCTTGATGAACTGTGGTATCGTGTTGAAGCTGCATGGGCAGCTGTACCTGAACACGCCATCCAAGCTCTGTTTGACTCAATGCCCAGGCGTATCAAGGCCGTTATTACGGCCAGAGGTGGTTGTTCTGGGTATTGATTTCTCAGGATCTATGCACCCAAATTGCTTGAAAATGTAATCACATGTCAGTTCTAGTATAATATGTTTGTCCAATGAATACCCGTTTATCATCTGCATTTCTTCTTGGTGTAGCAATTGTAATGGCCAGTAGTGTATATGTACACCCAAAAGCTTAGTATGCTCTACCCTGGGCACTGACGTCTGTTGATACGTTATATGTTTGTAGGAGGTAACACATTCCTTGCAGTAAAGTTTTTTCAAGGTTCAGAGCAAGCCCATTTGCAATAAACCAATCAATACCTTTTCCAAAGACATTATTTCTGTTACTTTCCATTGGAGTTTCTTTTACTGGGTTACTAATGATGCTTGCATCATCAACAAACAGTGTCAGTTTAGCTTTTTGTTTCAGATCAGAAGGGAGGTCATTCACATATATCACGAACTGAATGGGGCCAATGATCGAACCCTGTGGATCACCTAATGTAATGTCACCCCAGTCAGATGAAGTGAGAAATTTCTTAAATCTCTTAAACCGTATAAAGAGAAGTTTTGCTTCCTGTTCTGTAGATATGACAAACCACTCATATGCTATTCCATTTATACCATAGAATTGTAATTTCTGTAACATAATGTCATGCTTCACACACTCAAATGCTTTGGATAAATCAAAAGTTATGGTTATGCCAGACCTGTGGGTTTCTTAGGCCTACATTTGTTACGTATTATAACTAAGTAAATGATGAAGTAATACACTAACAAGGCATTAAAGATGTTCATATAGACATGCTCTTTATTATACAAACAGATGTATGTAATATCAGGCTGACATGGTGCACAGATTGTTGGTTTTTGGATGGATCTATTGAGTTTTGTCAACTACGCAAGTCAACTGTTCACACAGAAAGTATCCAAGAAACATGCAAATAACTAAATAATTCTTAGGAAATATGAAGGAGAGGATGGGGGCTGTGTGTGTGTGTGTGTGTGTGTGTGTGTGTGTGTGTGTGTGTGTGTGTGTGTGTGTGTGTGTGTACACGCATTACAAGTGTTATAATGTTTTCCATTATTAAAAACAGAGATGACACTGTTATAGATGTTGCCATTTTTGTCGTTTAGAATGGATTCTCGATGTTTTGTTTGTGTGTTTGTATGGTTGTAGTGTGTCAAGAATAACTATTTTTTGCCTTTAGTTTGGAAATGTAGGATGCTGATAATTGTATTATTAGCATGGTGTTTTGTTTTAAGCAGGTGGATGACTATTGCCGATATGTGGTATTTTTTGCATCTGTTCATTGAATCTAATTTTAAATGATGTACGTGTCTTGCCTAAGTAGAAACGGTCATGGTCCCAACAATCAATTTCATACACACCCATGTGGTGCAGAGCGTTTCATGTATCGTTGTTATGAGGTATCTTCCATCCAATTTGTTGTCTTGGTGAAAGATATGTTTATGGCTTTTTGGTTTAAAGACATTGACAGTCTGATATGAAATACTACCCAGAAATGGAATTATGTGAAAGGTGTTATTTTCTGTGTGGTCTTTGTTCTTTATTGTTTTGCCATAATCGAGAATTTCAACGCATCTACTATGGAGCTGTTGTAGCCATTTGAAATGACTGTTTGTTTTATTATTTAAATTTCCTGCGTGCATTTATCTTCAGAGATTGGCAGTTGGATTGCTCTGTAGGCCATATACTGGAACGCTGGCGCTTTTTTACCTGTGGGATGACAAGAGGTGTTACGGATGGCAGTGTGTGATGAGATAGGTTTTTAATAAATTTCGAAGTTGTGTCTGTTATTCAGTATTCCAACGAAATTATGTGTGTTTTACCGGCAGTGCTCTTCCCTACCGAACCTCCGAGTATGTCTGCTGGTCTGACACAAAGTTTCGAGATAGGTGTCGCAACTCGAGTCCTACACCAACATACAATTTTCTCTGCACGAATTTCGATGTGATTTTTTCCATTAGTAGTGTACAGAGCTATGATAAAGTACTTAATCCACCTGTACGTAATATTAACAGTATATTTACTAAGCAACACTTACAAGCAAGAATCAGGAATTCACAAGCAAATGTAAACGAGTTTCCATAAAAATACAGTTTTATTGATAAAAAGTACCGCCCCTGCTCACTGAAATCGCAGTAACCATTTCTTACGTAGTGGCAAATTAATTCTGGGTTTAACTGAAATGGCTAAAGCTAACAAACTAAGTCTTCTACAAAATCAAGTAATGTGAACATCTTCAGCGATCTTGATGATCTTATGCAGACGTTTATTCCTTAATGATATATGTAACCAATAACATTGAACTAACTCAAGATGTTGTTTCCATAACTGGTGAAACTCTTGTTAATTTTATTTAATTCATTTATAGCTTATATTAATGCTAACAAAGTACAGTAGATTAGTGGTAGTTAATTGTTAGTTCAGTGGGCGGAAGAACACATCGAAATCAGCACCTTGATAGTGAGATTAGAGGAGACTCACGGAAATCAAGCCACAAGGGAATGAAAAACTATGTTACGTTACATGTAGTTTGCTCGCCAGGTTTTAAAATGTCTAAACATAAAGCATATACTGTACATTTAAATTTGCTAAGCTAAATTAAATTTTTAACAATAATATCATCAATTTAGAACTATAATTTACATGCAGCGTTACTGTATGGTTAAATGATGATGGCGTCCTCTTGGGTAAAATATTCCGGAGGTAAAATAGTCCCCCATTCGGATCTCCGGGCGGGGACTACTCATGAGGATGTCGTTATCAGGAGAAAGAAAACTGGCGTTCTACGGATCGGAGCTACTACAAACAGCATATTGAATGCATTATTGTGGCCAAGGTAGACACGAAGCCCACGCCTACTACAGTAGTACAAGTTTATATGCCAACTAGCTCTGCCGATGACGAAGAAACTGAAGAAATGTATGATGAAATAAAAGAAATTATTCAGATAGTGAAGAGAGACGAAAATTTAATAGTCATGGGTGACTGGAATTCGGTAGTAGGAAAAGGGAGAGAAGGAAACGTAGTAGGTGAATATGGATTGGGGGGAAGAAATGAAAGAGGAAGCCGCCTGGTAGAATTTTGCACAGAGCACAATTTAATCATAGCTAACACTTGGTTCAAGAGTCATAAAAGAAGGTTGTATACATGGAAAAAGCCTGGAGATACTGACAGGTTTCAGATTGGTTATATAATGGTAACACAGAGCTTTAGGAACCAGGTTTTAAATTGTAAGACATTTCCAGGGGCAGATGTGGTCTCTGACCACAATCTATTAGTTATGAACTGTAGATTAAAACTGAAGAAACTGCAAAAAGGTGGGAATTTAAGCAGACGGGATCTGGATAAACTGACTAAACCAGAGGACGTACAGAGTTTCAGGGAGAGCATAAGGGAACAATTGACAGGAATGGGGAAAGAAACACAGTAGAAGTAGAATGGATAGCTTTGAGGGATGAAGTAGTGAAGGAAGCAGAGGATCAAGTAGGTAAAAAGACGAAGGTTAGTAGAAATCCTTGGGTAACAGCAGAAATATTGAATTTAATTGATGAAAGGAGAAAATATAAAAATGCAATAAATGAAGCAGGCAAACGTCTCAAAAGTGAGATCGACAGGAAGTGCAAAATGGCGAAGCAGACGTGGCTAGAGGACAAATGTAAGGATGTAGAGGCTTATCTCACTAGGGGTAAGATAGATACTGCCTACAGGAAAATTAAAGAGACCTTTGGAGATAAGAGAACCACTTGTATGAATATCAAGAGCTCAGGTGGAAACCCAGTTCTAAGCAAAGAAGGGAAAGCAGAAAGGTGGAAGGAGTATATAGAGGGTCTGCACAAGGGAAATGTACTTGAGGACAAGCAGTGAAAGATCTGAGTCAAAACAAGGCCCCCGGAGTAGACAACATTCCATTAGAACTACTGACGGCCTTGGGAGAGCCAGTCCTGACAAAACTCTACCATCTGGTGAGCAAGATGTATGAGACTGGCGAAATACCCTCAGACTTCAAGAAGAATATAACAATTCCAATCCCAAAGAAAGCAGGTGTTGACAGATGTGAAAATTACCGAACTATCAGTTTAATAAGTCATAGCTGCAAAATACTAACGCGAATTCTTTACAGACAAATGGAAAAACTAGTAGAAGCCGACCTCGGGGAAGATCAGTTTGGATTCCGTAGAAACATTGGAACATGTGAGGCAATACTGACCCTACGACTTATCTTAGAAGCTAGATTAAGGAAAGGCAAACCTACATTTCTAGCATTTGTAGACTTAGAGAAAGCTTTTGACAATGTTGACTGGAATACTCTCTTTCAAATTATGGAGGTGGCAGGGGTAAAATACAGGGAGCGAAAGGCTATTTACAATTTGTACCGAAACCAGATGGCTGTTATAAGAGTCGAGGGGAATGAAAGGGAAGCAGTGGTTGGGAAGGGAGTGAGACAGGGTTGTAGCCTATCTCCGATGTTATTCAATCTGTATATTGAGAAGCAGTGAAGGAAACAAAAGAAAAATTCGGAGTAGGTATTACAATCCATGGAGAAGAAATAAAAACTTTGAGGTTCGCCGATGACATTGTAATTCTGTCAGAGACAGCAAAGGACTTGGAAGAGCAGTTGAACGGAATGGACAATGTCATGATAGGAGGGTATAAGGTGAACATCAACAGAAGCAAAACGAGGATAATGGAATGTAGTCGAATTAAGTCGCGTGATGCTGAGGGAATTAGATTAGGAAATGAGACACTTAAATTAGTAAATGAGTTTTGCTATTTGGGTAGCAAAATAACTGATGATGGTCGAAGTAGAGAGGATATAAAATTTAGACTGGCAACGGCAAGGAAAGCGTTTCTGAAGAAGAGAAATTTGTTAAAATGGAGTATAGATGTAAGTGTCAGGAAGTCGTTTCTGAAAGTATTTGTATGGAATGTAGCCGTGTATGGAAGTGAAACATGGACGATAACTAGTTTGGACAAGAAGAGAGTAGACGGTTTCGAAATGTGGTGCTACAGAAGAATGCTGAAGATTTGATGGGTAGATCATATAACTAACGAGGAGGTATTGAATAGAATTGGGGAGAAAAGAAGTTTGTGGCACAACTTGACTAGAAGAAGGGATCGGTTGGTAGGACATGTCTGAGGCATCAAGAGATCACCAATTTAGTATTGGAGGGCAGCGTGGAGGGTAAAAATCGTAGGGGGAGACCAAGAGATGAATACACTATACAGATTCAGAAAGATGTAGGTTGCAGTAGGTACTGGGAGATGAAGAAGCTTGCTCAGGATAGAGTAGCATGGAGAGCTGCATCAAACCAGTCTCAGGACTGAAGACCACAACAACAAGAACAATTTACATTTTTATCGAAAATGCAAAGTAGAATCAAATAAGTTAGTTTTTAAACACAAAAATCGAAAAAAAACTGAATTTTATTGATTATAGCACTATCTACCACGAGTGGAAAAAGGGTTTCTGGCAAACCCTACGTATTCTTTTGCCGTGACTCCGAATCTGCAATAAACTGAGGGGTTCTCTTTTGAAAATAAAAAGTGATCCCTTCACATGGCAAGGGGAGGGGGGGGGGGGGGCAGTTAAGAGTTTTAGCACACGGATGTCCCCCTTGAAAATATTTAGTTTTAATTTGGAAAATTTTTTTCGCCCAATGCGTATATTTAGAGGTGTTTAGTTGCTCCATGTTAAAACAGACACCCTGCATAATGTTATTTTCGATGTAGATCTGTGGGGCTGTACTCGTATGACTACCGAGGGCAGTGGTGGCTGATCAGAGGAGGCAAGGGAGGCCGGACCTCCTCACATTTCTGTAGTAGTAGTAGTAGTAATAGTAGCAGCAGCAACAGCAGCACCACAGTAGAAATAACTACTTTTACAATAAACCTTTATGCACATTCGTCAGAGACCGCGAAAGACATACCTTGTATTATTCCGTCTAAACTGCCAGCACTAGGGAGCAAGCCTAATCGTGAATGCTTAACCCTAACCAAAGGGAGAGAGATGTGAAGCATATGGTGAGAAGGCCAGACAGAGGCCACGCCGCCTCCAAACGCTCGGTTGCCTTGGTAACCATGATGTCACTACTAGGAACAGAAGACGGGGTATAGGCTGTCATAGCCATGTTGTACCATAACTGGTGCAACGTCATCCAATTACTTTTATTTCGTGTAAAGAACTGTCCAAACAAATGAACAGCACAGACTGATGAACATCAGACACAACAATGAAGTGAAAAACATAGATATAATGAAAATTCTAACCGACATCACAAATCTTTTGTAAAAGCAGTAGATAGCTCTCAGAGGTCATGATGATTGCAAGTGTACTGGAAATTTCAGAGCCATTTTTAAATCTGTGCTAAACAGAAACGAAGAGTTGAAACCACACTGGAGGAAAATGGGTTATTTCCAGAGAAAGCTATACAGAATGAAGTGACTGAACGTATAAATTAGGAGATATATGAAGATATACATTCAGGTGTGAATAGAACCTCACTTTATGCCTGCATTGTGGACGAGGCAACAGACGTTTCAGATGCTTTACTGTTGCGAGACTAGTGGACTCCAGCGGCTACATTCACGAACATTTACTGGTTTCCATTATGTTAGCCAAACTAGAGCGACTACTGCTTTATCCACTGTGCTAAGCGACTTGTGATGGTGCTTCCGTTCTGAATTACATGGCCTGCACAGCTTGTAAGTAGGCTGTTTATGTTTTCTTATTGGCAATGTTACGTAGCGCTCTGTATGAAAATCACTGGCTGTGCTGTGTGCAGTCTGTGGCTAGTTTGCATTGTTGTCTGCCATTGTAGTGTTGGGCAGCTGGATATGAACAGCGCGTAGCGTTGCGCAGTTGGAGGTGAGCCGCCAGCAGTGGTGGCTGTGGAGAGAGAGATGGATGTCATGAACTGCTATGTATATTATGATTTTTCAACATTATTAAGGTAAATACATTGTTTGTTCTCTATTAAAATCTTTCATTTGCTAACTATGCCTATCAGTAGTTAGTGCCTTCCGTAGTTTGAATCTTTTATTTCGCTGGCAGTGGTGGCTGTATTGCAGTAGTTCGAGTAACGAAGATTTTTGTGAGGTAAGTGATTTGTGAAAAGTATAGGTTAATGTTAGTCAGGGCCATTCTTTTGTAGGGATTTTTGAAAGTCAGATTGCGTTGCGCTAAAGATATTGTGTGTCAGTTTAAGCACAGTCATGTATGAATTGTTCAAAGGGGGACGTTTCATATGTCGACCCTTAGCCGAGGATACCTCACTGGAATCTTCTGATTTTTTCTTGTAGTTTGTGTAATTAGTGTAGCTTTTGTTTATTGCTAGCGCGTAATTATAGAGAGAATTTCCTCTGTAGTTGTAGTTTTTCATTGTCGTACACAGTTGTGGCATGCATGTAGATTTGCACCAAGTATTTCGCAGCGGCGCTTGCAATTAACTAGATATTATTTTCAATGCTATTTTAATGTGTTTTGTTATTTTGCTCTTCAAATTGTGCTTTTCTGTGTTGTCGTGTGAAATATTGTGACAATAATGACGTGTGAAAAACGTAATACTAGGCTTCAAAGTAAACTGAGAAATGACAGTGAAGACGAAAGCAGTGTGTTAACGCCGCAGAGTAATGAATTAACTAATGTTCAAAGTAGTAATTTGGTAATTGTGCATAGGGAAATGGAGCGGACTGCAAATAATGGTGTAGGCAGTGAAACAATTAGTGAACAGGTAGCATTATCGATCGATCGGTCGGCAACAGCTCGCCTCAGGAATCGGGAATGACAGAACACAATATTGCAAATACTGTATACTCAGGTTTTGGGTCCTCACCGTTTTCTCAAATAAGTCAAGACACATTTTCTGCTTGTCAAAATGTGAATGTTGCCGGTGCAACTTCACTGCCGAAAAGCACTGAGGAACATGTTTCAGACAGCAGTGCATTGTTATTACAGTTAATGCAACAAATGGGACAAAGGTTACAAAAGTTATGCACAATGGAACAAAATCTTCAAAAGTTAGACACAATGGAACAAAATCTTCAAAAGTTAGACACAATGGAACAAAATCTTCAAAAGTTAGACACAATGGAACAAAATCTTCAAAAGTTAGACACAACGCTTGAACAAAATCAGAAACAAATGGGATAAAATCTTCAAAAGTTAGACACAATGGGACAAAATCTACAAAAGTTAGACACCACACTTGAACAAACACGTTAAGATTTAACTACTGAGTTACATAAAATCGAATCGAAATGTCAAAACGTCTGTAATGACGTAAAAACACACGTTTGTGAGCATTTCCAACCTATTTTTTCGCGTCGTGAAAATGCATTACAGAATCACGAAGCAGCCATAAAGGAACTGCAAACTATAGTTCATGAAAATCACGACACCTTGCAAGCTAAAATTGACTCAGTTGCATCTACCGATTCGGTTACGCAACTTGCAAAAACTCAGGAAAACTTAAAGGACACAGTAGATACTCTCAAAACTGGTTCAGAAAGACACATGGAGGAAATTAGTTCATTATCAGAGAAAGTAGTTGAACTTTCGCATCAGCTAAATAATTTATCTACGAAGGTAGATGATAATCTGAATGACACAAAACCGGTAGTCTTTAATGACACAGACGAGTGTGAACAAATTAGGAAATTCAAACAAAATCAGAATCAAATTAATACGCAACACCAAAGAGAAATCCGATAAGTACAAGATCAGTTAACACAGGTAATACAGGAATTACATATTTTAGAGGACACTCGCGCTCCAATACGGGAAGAGGGACATAGAAATACGGAACAGCCACAAAATAATAACACAGGGCACTTCGGAAATTATGAAAGAAATTGGCAAGGTACACCGAATTTTGAGATGGAACCGCCGAAACGACGTAACAATGACCGACATGCGACTCGCCGACATGATGATTTTGACTATAAACTGTTCATTACTACACGTAAATTCAAATCATTTAAGAATTCTGGCAACGACATTCATCCACAAACATGGCTCCATCAATTCTCTCGTTGTTTTCCTCCCAACTGGTCATTAGAGCACAAATTAGAATTTATGCGTGGCTATTTAGAGAATGAACCAGCTGTAAGAATGCGATCGGTCATTCACGATTGCCACAGTGAAGGAGAATTTTATCATGCCTTCCTCTCAGCATATTGGTCTCAAGCTACACAAGACCGAGTAAAACATAGCATCATAATGATGAAACATTTCGAACAATCTGAATTTTCCAGTCTTATGAAATATTTTGAAGACATGTTGCATAAGAATCAGTATCTTTCAAACCCATACAGCCCCTCAGAACTCATCCGCATTTGCTTAATCAAATTGCCTGAACATTTACGACATATTATTTTGGCAGGACGTTGCAAAGACGACATTGAAGCTTTTCAGGGACTCTTACAAGAATTAGAAATTGACACTGACAATCGCGTAACGCGAAAACAGGAACACAACAATTACAGGTCACATCCGTCGCAATTCCGCGATGAAAGAAATAATAACTGGACGCGACAAGGCTATTCTTACAACGTAAATCGTGACCAAAACAGACACCACCCGTATGACAACCACTGGCAGAGTAATAGTTACAGAGAAAGATCGCACTTCCGTAATTATGAATATGACAGAGCTAACCATAGAAACAGACAATATGGAAACCAAAACAATTATTATCAAGGGAGACAAAATAACTTCAGACGCAACAGTTCAGCGCGCAGTTACGATTCCGGGAGAAATTCTCCACCACATGACCGACAAACAAGAAACTATGTAAACTACCAACAAAACTACAGACCTGAATTCCATCAGAACTGGCGAGCTTCAAACAGGGCAGGGCCTTCTCGTCAAGGTGAATTTGTAGAAGTTAGGTCTCCTAATCCCAATAACGATGCGCGCCAACAAAGGAACAGACAATGACTCGAACCGCAGGCAGCCGCGTGGGCCGGCTGGCTCAGGGAAAAATTACATAGACGCTAACCTTGAGAAAAATTCCAGTATTCTTTACCGACGTATACCACATGATAATTGCGTCGAAGTTGAAACACTGCTTACTAGGAAGAGTAAAGGTTTACACCACATTTCACATGTAAAACGGTTTATTGAAAGATAATTTGCTTTTTAACTTTGTCTTTGCCATAAAACTTTTCACTTCACATTTCTAGTATGCTTTGTCAGACTTAAGAAACTGTTACCATGCAACAATGTTTGAAGTTAAATATCCAGTCAAGAACCTGGGCAACTTATTTAGACAGTAATTACGAATGCATTGTTATAGTGAACCGACGACACAGTGTTGTACATTCTTGCAACAAGTTGCACGATTACGTAACGACTATCAGGCTTACATACTTAGAACTTGTACTGCTAATGACATTTTAATGCAACATATTGGTTTACTTGAAAAGACATTCTTTATTTGAAGTACTTTCTGTGGGTTTAAAGATGACTTAGCATTTGGTTTCTTTGACAGCTACACAATTATATCACGACGCTACTAATGTGTGACAAAATTTACATTGTTGCTTTTGCGGTGTATCTGTTTTATATCTGCACGGTTTTTCTGAATTATTCTGGAAAGTAAAACATGTTTTAGTAGTAACTTTGTGGTATAGCTACAATGAGACAGCCTTTTCCGTAGCACAACAATATGTTACAGTACAGTACTTTCTTCATCACAGCAATAAACGTAATAAGTAAGGTATCTATATGCAAAGCATTTCACTTTTGTTTATCATGAGGTAAGTACATTGACTTCAGCAGAACTTTGCTTACAGAGGACGATAACTACGACAGTTCCACAGAATTATCTTACAGCAAGACGCACATTCAGTGCTACAGGAGACGCATTTGAGTGATTAATTTTGTACTTAAACCATTTATTTTTCAAGATTTTTGAATTACAATGAAAGTTTTCCGTGATACATTTCATTCCATTTCTGTAATCTGTAACACCTGAGGCTATGATTACATTAATCCTCAGCGGGGTACATGCTTACTTTGTGTACCATGTGTGTGGCAAGCACAAGGAGCCCTAGCTAATATGGTATTTGCTTATACAACTTTACACATCGGTACCATATTTCTCCAACACAAAATCACACAGCTATCTGATTATTTAACAGAGAAACAAAAATTTTTTATGTCAGTGACACATGTTTACCCAATTACACAGTTGGATAATTTCATACTTACGAAATTGTATTTTGTCTGTACTTTGTGAACTGTTCATATTTTTTCGGAACCATTGTGATAATATGAGAGCTTAGAATGATGTATTTGGTATGAGATCATGATTTTTGAAGTACGTTTGAGGTAGATGACACTATTTAAATGAGCAGAGAATTTTTTTAGGTTTTGAAATTATTGCAGAAAGCTACGGCGTTTTTGAGAGTTGACTGAGGTGTTATGATATTATTACGACGACGATGTGTATTATGCTGTTGAGGAATGTTTATTAAGATATGTATTTATTATGATGAAATACTGAAGAAGTGTCGACGAATATGTATATGTGTAATAAGGTAAGGAATAATAAGTAGTGGTTAGGGACTCTGGTTTGTGAAAAAGGTTGTTGGAAACCAAGAATCGTACTTTTAAGAGTTATGAAATGTATGTAAATGCGTCAATGTATTACAATGCCGACGAAAATTTTTTGGACACTGTTATATCAATAGGATTTTGTTTCTACAGATTTGTAACGCAAATTCTTGACCTGTGAAATATTTTATATGAGAATGTCACTGTAGCGGAAACTGATGTCGTAAATATTTAGGTAAGGCAGGTAGATCACTGTAAGCACCCAGCCGCGCGACAGTTGCCTGGAAAAAAAGCCATTAGTGTGTGCCTTTCAGAGGCACAGGTGGAGAAAAAAGGAGGCCATTAACCTCGCTATTGACATTCCTTTGTAGAAAGCACCGCAAATACGACACGCTCATAACTTGGAAACATTCTTATATCTGCACACATGATTAGGACAAGTGTCTATCTACGAGAATTGAGAGAACTTCTACTAACTTATGAAATGCCTCATGACTACTGAATGATTATTTTATGCTTTACTTTGTACATAGTTGCTTATTTCATTTGATATCTGGTTTCCAGCTGTCTTGCAGCATTGGTTTCATAAAATAAAATTAAATGCATTTGCTAATGTGAACACTTTCTGTCAACAGATCTATTAAATTATTATTTTATGATCCACATTCTTCGAAAAAGGAGCACTTGGAAAGGAAAGAACAATAAGAAGGGACTAATAACAGTAACTGCATACGTAGTTTTCTTTTCAACTACTTGGTAATTTTTATGGTAGAATAAATTGTGATGCATCACTCTAGTATTAAGATGTGACATAGGTATTAGACATGGCCATTTTTAATGTAATATTTTTTCTGCTTGAGCTATGTCATGTTTAGATATAAGTTATTGCATTGGCTGCTGCTGTTTGCCAGGCATAGTGCTTCCAAAATGTCGCTTTACATTACTCTGTTAAGCCAGTTTTACTACTGATTTATTTTTCTTGTTTGCTGCACATTGCCTTATGTTAGTTGTAATATTGCAATTGCTTTGCTAATTTCTATAATGCTGCTTCCTTTGCAAATCTGCATTTTTTGTCATTGCTGTTTGTGTTAATTGTTTTGTGCTACTGCATTGCCTCATCCCTTAGTTTAGCATCTGAGCTCAGTAGATTTAAGTTAGCTTAACAGGGGTAGACTATATAAGTGAATGAGTTGCCATGAATCGGAAGAAATGCATTGAGAAGTTATACGAAAAAAAGTACAGAATGCAGGTATAGGTAGGACTTTTTGGGAATAATGATGAACGAAGGGAGATCTCCAAGAACAAAAAAGGTTTTGTTCGCAAAATACTGCAGTACCAAATGTTACACTGAAAACGAACCCTGTCCTTTCCATTGTGTTATCCCCCTATGTGTTTGTGTACTCTTGTAGATTTGTGTTTTTCTTGTCTTTATGTGTTTAGCTAATAAGAGTTATGTTGTAGAATTTTTCTAATAATATGTTATTTACTTTGTAAAGATGTTTAGACATTGTTTATTCTGTTCTGTTTTAATGCTCATGTGTGTTGATGTTTCGAAAGTTATTCTGATCTTTTATGTATGTACTCATGTCATACTGAGACTTCATTTGCAGGTGTTAAAATAATGAAGTATAACAAGCCAATTAACTTATGATGAGACTGGCCCTTAACATATCTACCATCACACTGTCAAGTAAATTCATGTAAACAGTGATAAGGGACCCAACTTAACATTGTTTTCTTGCTTTAATAAATATTCAGATTTACCTGATTAGCAACAACTTTTGAAGCACATTTTCGCTCAATAACATGATCAGGATCTTTATCTGAGTAGTAGTAGCCTTCATCATCATCAGATTTGTGCAAGCCGTTCCTGGAAAGCATTTTCCTGGCACGAGCACAGCACACGGCCACACGTTACTACTACTGGAAGTCATGTTTTTGGCACTTATCACTGTTTACATGCACACTTGCTGACGAAGTTGCTATTAGTGAGAACAGGAAATTTGAGACCGAGCTGTCATTTTTCGGTTTATCGTGGATCTATCAATTAATACGAATAAAGCACATCACGTAGCTTTTTTATACACGCAATAATCCTGTTTCTCATCAAGTGTCACTTAACCACTGTTTACAGCCGAGGACTTCAATTCTGAATTCATGCCAGTCCTTATCATAATTACAGCAGCATACAGCTAGAGACCAGTAGGCTCAGTGACACACAACAGACTACAGTAATCAGCGAATATAAAAGAGTTTTATGAACGATTAGATTATCTAAATACACTCCTGGAAATGGAAAAAAGAACACATTGACACCGGTGTGTCAGACCCACCATACTTGCTCCGGACACTGCGAGAGGGCTGTACAAGCAATGATCACACGCACGGCACAGCGGACACACCAGGAACCGCGGTGTTGGCCGTCGAATGGCGCTAGCTGCGCAGCATTTGTGCACCGCCGCCGTCAGTGTCAGCCAGTTTGCCGTGGCATACGGAGCTCCATCGCAGTCTTTAACACTGGTAGCATGCCGCGACAGCGTGGACGTGAACCGTATGTGCAGTTGACGGACTTTGAGCGAGGGCGTATAGTGGGCATGCGGGAGGCCGGGTGGACGTACCGCCGAATTGCTCAACACGTGGGGCGTGAGGTCTCCACAATACATCGATGTTGTCGCCAGTGGTCGGCGGAAGGTGCACGTGCCCGTCGACCTGGGACCGGACCGCAGCGACGCACGGATGCACGCCAAGACCGTAGGATCCTACGCAGTGCCGTAGGGGACCGCACCGCCACTTCCCAGCAAATTAGCGACACTGTTGCTCCTGGGGTATCGGCGAGGACCATTCGCAACCGTCTCCATGAAGCTGGGCTACGGTCCCGCACACCGTTAGGCCGTCTTCCGCTCACGCCCCAACATCGTGCAGCCCGCCTCCAGTGGTGTCGCGACAGGCGTGAATGGAGGGACGAATGTAGACGTGTCGTCTTCAGCGATGAGAGTCGCTTCTGCCTTGGTGCCAATGATGGTCGTATGCGTGTTTGGCGCCGTGCAGGTGAGCGCCACAATCAGGACTGCATACGACCGAGGCACACAGGGCCAACACCCGGCATCATGGTGTGGGGAGCGATCTCCTACACTGGCCGTACACCACTGGTGATCGTCGAGGGGACACTGAATAGTGCACGGTACATCCAAACCGTCGTCGAGCCCATCGTTCTGCCATTCCTAGACCGGCAAGGGAACTTGCTGTTCCAACAGGACAATGCACGTCCGCTTGTATCCCGTGCCACCCAACGTGCTCTAGAAGGTGTAAGTCAACTACCCTGGCCAGCAAGATCTCCGGATCTGTCCCCCATTGAGCATGTTTGGGACTGGATGAAGCGTCGTCTCACGCGGTCTGCACGTCCGGCACGAACGCTGGTCCAACTGAGGCGCCAGGTGGAAATGGCATGGCAAGCCGTTCCACAGGACTACATCCAGCATCTCTACGATCGTCTCCATGGGAGAATAGCAGCCTGCATTGCTGTGAAAGGTGGATATACACTGTACTAGTGCCGACATTGTGCATGCTCTGTTGCCTGTGTCTATGTGCCTGTGGTTCTGTCGGTGTGATCATGTGATGTATCTGACCCCAGGAATGTGTCAATAAAGTTTCCCCTTCCTGGGACAATGAATTCACGGTGTTCTTATTTCAATTTCCAGGAGTGTATGTTATTTACGTTATTTATATATCGTAATTTCCTTGAAAATTGTCGGTTACATGTGTGCCATATGAAAGATAAAATTTAGAAGGTTATAAAAATTTCGTGTTGTTCAAAACTGAATATTTTTGAAACTCGTTTTGACCTACTCGTAAAGCGCGCCGCGCGGAGCGCCAGCTTACGGCACGGGGAGGAGAGCTAAGCCCGGATCAACTGCGTGCTGCCGCACCTCTCAGCCTTACTGTGATTTTAAGTTGTTTCTCATGCTCGTTTAGGCAAGCACGGGGTAAGTCCTCAAATTCCACCTCAGGGGATATGATACACAAACGGCTAAAATACGGCCTGGTTATAATTACAGTGCAGTTTCTTACGCGGGTCCAGTGTAGGCTGTAATTATCGTATGGCAGCGAAACTGGGTAGATATGCTAACGCGTTAACATGAAATCGATTTACGCTGGAAAATAGATTACTTCCAATATCATGGCCACCATGTGCAAGTATGAAACTGTACATCGTTTGAATAAGGGCATATCATCCACGCTCATTTCACAAGCCATATCGTGAGAGAACAGTATGGCCGTCGACAAGAGCGGCAGTGCGCTGTTAGTCAAACGGTTTTATAAGAACGGGTGCAATTACAGTGCTACATAGAGACACAATCACCGACTGAAAGGTCTCAAGAGAGGCCGATGCCGTTAAATGGTTTAAAGATGATGACAATGAAATTTGAAAACACTGATGAGCTGGGTGTGGCACCTGGAAGAGGAAAGCGTCCTAACTCGGTGAAAGTTATTGACGAGGTCGCTATTGCTGTAACTGACCATACAGCGTCTGAGGTAGTGCTAGTGATCGCGCAGTATCACGAGAACTGTACATCACATGGCCAATAGTACGGAAAGTTTTTCGGTCCATTTTACGCTAGCACCCGTACAAGATCCACACGGTGCAGCAACTGAAACCGGATGATATGCAGCAACGTTTTGAATTTGCTCTTTGGTTTCTGGCTCGGATCGAAGTTCATCACAAGTGTTCGGGCAACATTCTATGGAGTGACGAGGCACATTTTAATTTTACACTACATTATGCAGTGACTGCACAGAACTGTCGAATCTGGGGAACTGTAAACGACGTGTTGTGCACGAAGAGCCTTCGCTCTCGCCATATGTGACTTTGTGGTTTGGATTTACAAGCACCTTTTTTCTCGGTCCGTTCTTCTTTGAAGACAATACACCCAAAGGGCCTGTGAGTTATACCGTGATGTCTACAGGTTATCCAGTCATCCTTGCACAACAATATGATTCCTACTTTGGAAGAGCGCAATTGTGTGGAAACTACTGTTTTCATCCAAGATGGGTCATCACTTCATGTCACTCGCCCAGTGAAATATCTGCTTAATGCCACCGTCCACGATCGTGTTGTCACTAGGGGCTTTCCAGATGCATGGCCTGCAATATCACCTAATCTGAATCAATGTGACTTTTGGCTCTGGGGATATCGAAAAGAATGCGTTTACCAGGGACACGTTCGGTCTCTACCTGAGTGAAGGCCAGTATACAGGAACACTTTGCTCAGATTTCACCGGAACTGCTGCGAGAAACTGATGATCACGTCGTTTTACAGATGCACCATATCGTCGACGTTTCCTGTGCTCGTAATGAACAAACTGTGTAAGTGACAGTTACTAATAAAATCGACGTTATGGCTTTCTCACTTGTTAGACATTTTCTGTCCACTTTCCGTTCCTAATGCATTATGTATGGAAATATTTCTGTACATCTTTCTTATATTCACAGGGCCAGATTTGCACCTGATGACCAAAAGTGGTAATTGGAACTAATTTTTTTTTTCAGCGTAAAACGGTTCCGTATTATCGAATAAAAATATCTATAAAGTTTCGGTGACATGCAGTAATTACAGCCTATACTGGATCTCTGTGAGTAGCTGTACTTCATTTACAACTATCCAGTATCATAACACGCAGAAGATTCGCAGACAGATGACATACACGGCTTTCTTCCCTTACCTTGTTTTGACGACTTTTTGTCGTCAGGAAGTACATCGAGCCAAAAAGATAAAACATAAAATTCACAAATTCTGTAAAAGCAGACCTTGTACTAGACAGGATAAACGCTAGAGAAACGCAAAAGAAAACAAGACAGCTCGCTGAACCAATCTGGTATGAGTTAAACGTCGAGGTTATTAGCGCCCGTGGTATATTTGACAAGCATAGCGGAAAAGAAATTATCAGTCCCAAAATAGTGCTAAATGATAAGATTAAGAAAAGAGTGAGGCATCATCTGTGTCAACTTCTCGGCTGGCTGGTAGGTTGGTTGATTTGAGGGAGGAGGCCAAATACCGAGGTCATAGGTCCCATCGAATTTGGGGGGGGGGGGGGAGAAAGTCGTCGGCCATGCCCTTTCAAATGAACCATCCCGGCGTTTGCCTGATGCAATTTAGGGAAATTACGGAAACCGTAAATCATTATGACTGGACTCTTCAACTTCTTCAGATTCCACTGTGTTCAAAGCATTTACTCATTCAAATTGATGTTTCAGGCTTCCTGTAGGACTGATAACATGACAACTAATCCTCACATAAAATGTTATTTCCAAAGCTGTGACCAGGCGAAGAGCTATAGAAACTCCATAGTGAAATAATCATCTTCACAACGATTAACTTTTCGAAGCAAGGGAAGTGAATATGGAAGTTAATAGGAATATAAAAAAAGGGAGGAAGGTTTATCTATTTAGCAAGAGTAATAGAAGGCCGTCCACGTCACGTCTGCTGTGCAGCGAGCTACCTTAATTTAAGTATTAACTGTATTTTTCTTACTTGTCACTTCTTCCTCCGTGTGTTATTGCTTTTAGGAAGCTTTAATTGTCGAGTGCTAGTAATAGTGTTCCATAGATTTCGTGTTTGTTTTGAATACAGTCAGAGAGTCCCTGTAGTCAACCATAGTGCCAGTAGTGCTAGTGTCTGTTTTCAATACAGTCCAGAGACAGGTAGTGCTATTTTCATTGTTTTCTACAAGAAGTGGCTAGCAACCACAGTTTAGTCAGTGTAGTCAGCCGCCTTTAGTGAATTAGCACTCTAGTTAAAAGTTGATTAACTCTCTACAGTAAATTGATTTCTTAGGATGGATAAGATGTGTGACTGCTGTGTACGGACGCAGGAGGAGTTGGCCACTGTTCACGAACAGCTGAACGTGTTCATGGCCACAGTCAGCCGTCTTCAGGCTGCTGCCTCGGAGTGTAGCGGCAGTGGGGAGTCTGGTGCGTCGCATGGTACACCCCAGGTGTTACATGCTTCACCCACTGTCCCTCCTGTCGAGACATCTTCGCGGGTACCGGGCGCGGTTGGGCCACCCTCTCCCCAAGGGGAGTGGCCGGTTCAGCGGCGTTCACGGCGCACGAGGCGGAGGGTCAATGTGGAGGCTGGCCGTGTGGCATCGCCCGCTCTGCCTGTGAGTGGACATGTGGCCGCTCCTTCAGCAAGGTCCGAGCAGGCACACGGGGGGAGGGGTTTATTAGTTATTGGGAGCTCCAACGTTAGGCGGGTGATGGAGCCCCTTAGGAAAATAGCGGAAAGGTCGGGGAAGAAGGCCAATGTTCACTCTGTCCTCTTGCCGGGGGGTCTCATCCGAGATGTGGAGGAGGCCCTGCCGGCGGCGATAGAGAGCACTGGGTGCACCCGACTGCCAATTGTTGCTCATGTCGGCACCAATGACTCCTGCCGTCTGGGTTCAGAGGTCATCCTCAGTTCGTACAGGCGGTTGGCGGAATTGGTGAAGGCGGAAAGCCTCGCTTGCGGGGTGGAATCAGAACTAACTATTTGTAGTATCGTTCCCAGAACCGATCGCGGTCCTCTGGTTTGGAGCCGAGTGGAAGGCTTAAACCAGAGGCTCAGACGATTCTGCGGAGATCTGGGGTGCAAATTTCTCGACCTCCGCTATCGGGTGGAGAAATGTAGGGTCCTCCTGAATAGGTCAGTCGTGCACTACACGCCGGAAGCGGCTACAAGGGTAGCGGAGTACGTGTGGAGTACAGATGTGGGTGTTTTAGGTTAGAGAATTCCCTCCCTAGGCCCGACAAGACGCCTCCTGAGACGCAGCAAGGTAGGAGTAGGCAAAATGCAGAAGGGAATAACAATATTAATGTGCTAATAGTAAACTGCAGGAGCGTCTATAGAAAGGTCCCAGAACTGCTCTCATTAATAAACGGTCACAACGCCCATATAGTACTAGGGACAGAAAGTTGGCTGAAACCAGACGTAAACATTAATGAAATCAAAAACTCAGATTGGAATTTATACCGCAGAGACAGTCTGGACAGTGAAGGGGGAGGCGTGTTTATAGCGATAAGAAGTGAAATAGTATCGAAGGAAATTGACGGAGATCCGAAATATGAAATAATTTGGGTGAAGGTCACGGTTAAAGCAGACCCAGACATGGTAATTGGATATCTCTATAGGCCTCCTGGCGCAGCAGCTGTTGTGGTTGAGCACCTGAAGGATAATTTGGATAATATTTCGAGTAGATTTCCCCACCATGTTATAGTTCTGGGTGGAGATTTTAATTTGCCGGATATAGACTGGGAGACTCAAACGTTTATAACGGGTGGCAGGGACCAAGAATCCAGTGAAATTTTTTTAGGTGCTTTATATGAAAACTACCTTGAGCAGTTAAACAGAGAACCGACTCGTGGCGATAACATATTAGACCTTCTGGTGACAAACAGACCCGAACTATTTGAAACAGTTAACGCAGAACAGGGAATCAGCGATCATAAAGCGGTTACTGCATCGATGATTTCAGCCGTAAATAGAAATATTAAAAAATGTAGGAAGATTTTTCTGTTTAGCAAAAGTGACAAAAGGCAGATTAGAGAGTACCTGACGGCTCAACACAAAACTTTTGTCTCAAGTACAGATAGTGTTGAGGATCAATGGACAAAGTTCAAAACCATCGTACAATATGCGTTAGATGAGTATGTGCCAAGCAAGATCGTAAGAGATGGAAAAGAGCCACCTGGTACAACAACCGAGTTAGGAAACTGCTGCGGAAGCAAAGGGAACTTCACAGCAAACATAAACATAGCCAAAGCCTTGCAGACAAACAAAAATTACGCGAAGCGAAATGTAGTGTGAGGAGGGCTATGCGAGAGGCGTTCAATGAATTCGAAAGTAAAGTTCTATGTAGAAAATCCTAAGAAATTTTGGTCTTATGTCAAAGCGGTAGGTGGCTCAAAACAAAATGTCCAGACACTCTGTGACCAAAATGGTACTGAAACAGAGGATGACAGACTAAAGGCCGAAATACTAAATGTCTTTTTCCAAAGCTGTTTCACAGAGGAAGACTGCACTGTAGTTCCTTCTCTAGATTGTCGCACAGGTGACAAAATGGTAGATATCGAAATAGACGACAGAGGGATAGAGAAACAATTAAAATCGCTCAAAAGAGGAAAGGCCGCTGGACCTGATGGGATACCAGTTCGATTTTACACAGAGTACGCGAAAGAACTTGCCCCCCTTCTTGCAGCGGTGTACCGTAGGTCTTCGCGTTCCAAAGGATTGGAAAAGGGCACAGGTCATCCCCGTTTTCAAGAAGGGACGTCGAACAGATGTACAGAACTATAGACGTATATCTCTAACGTCGATCAGTTGTAGAATTTTGGAACACGTATTATGTTCGAGTATAATGACTTTTCTGGAGACTAGAAATCTACTCTGTAGGAATCAGCAGGGTTTCGAAAAAGACGGTCGTGTGAAACCCAGCTCGCGCTATTCGTCCACGAGACGCAGAGGGCCATAGACACGGGTTCACAGGTAGATGCCGTGTTTCTTGACTTCCGCAAGGCGTTCGATACAGTTCCCCACAGTCGTGTAATGAACAAAGTAAGAGCATATGGACTATCAGACCAATTGTGTGATTGGATTGAAGAGTTCCTAGATAACAGAACGCAGCATGTCATTCTCAATGGAGAGAAATCTTCCGAAGTAAGAGTGATTTCAGTTGTGCCGCAGGGGAGTGTCATAGGACCGTTGCTATTCACAATATACATAAATGACCTTGTGGATGACATCGGAAGTTCACTGAAGCTTTTTGCAGATGATGCTGTGGTGTATCGAGAGGTTGTAACAATGGAAAATTGTACTGAAATGCCGGAGGATCTGCAGCGAATAGAATAGATGCATGGTGCAGGGAATGGCAATTGAATCTCAATGTAGACAAGTGTAATGTGCTGCGAATACATAGAAAGATAGTTCCCTTATCATTTAACTACAAAATAGCAGGTCAGCCACTGGGAGCAATTAATTCCATAAATTATGTGTGAGTACGCATTAGGAGTGATTTAAAATGGAATGATCATATAAAGTTGATCGTCGGTAAAGCAGATGCCAGACTGAGATTCATTGGAAGAATCCTAAGGAAATGCAATCCGAAAACAAAGGAAGTAGATTACAGTACCCTTGTTCGCCCACTGTTTGAATACTGCTCAACAGTGTGGGATCCGTACCAGATAGGATTGATAGAAGAGATAGAGAAGATCCAACGGAGAGCAGCGCGCTTCGATACAGGATCATTTAATAATCGCGAAAGCGTTACGGAGATGATAGATAAACTCCAGTGGAAGACTCTGCAGGAGACATTCAGTAGCTCGGTACGGGCTTTTGGTAAAGTTTCGAGAACATACCTTCACCGAAGAGTCAAGCAGTATATTGCTCCCTCCTACGTATATCTCGCGAAGAGACCATGAGGACAAAATCAGAGAGATTAGAGCCCACACAGAGGCATACCGACAATCCTTCTTTCCACGAACAATACCAGACTGGAATAGAAGGGAGAACCGATAGAGGTACTCAGGGTACCCTCCGCCACACACTGTCAGGTGGCTTGCGGAGTATGGATGTAGATGTAGATGTAGATGTAGATTTCAGACTACCTAACAGATCAAAACGAAAATTTCTGTTCCGACACTGACAATGTTGAGTGTTTATGGAAAAAGTTCAAGGCAATTGTAAAATGCGTTTTAGACAGGTACGTGCCGAGTAAAACTGTGAGGGACGGGAAAAACCCACCGTGGTTCAACAACAAAGTTAGGAAGCTACTGCGAAAGCAAAGAGAGCTTCACTCGAAGTTTAAACGCAGCCAAACCCTCTCAGACAAACAGAAGCTAAGCGATGTCAAAGTTAGCGTAAGGAGGGCTATGCGAGAAGCGTTCAGTGAATTCGAAAGTAAAATTCTATGTACAGACTTGACAGAAAATCCTAGGAAGTTCTGGTCTTACGTTAAATCAGTAAGTGGCTCGAAACAGCATATCCAGACACTCCGGGATGATGATGGCATTGAAACAGAGGATGACACGCGTAAAGCTGAAATACTAAACACCCTTTTCCAAAGCTGTTTCACAGAGCAAGACCGCACTGCAGTTCCTCCTCTAAATCCTCGCACAAACGAAAAAATGGCTGGCATCGAAATAAGTGTCCAAGGAATAGAAAAGCAACTGGAAACACTCAACAGAGGAAAGTCCACTGGACCTGACGGGATAACAATTCGATTCTACACAGAGTACGCGAAAGAACTTGCCCCCCCTTTTAACAGCCGTGTACCGCAAGTCTCTAGAGGAACGGAAGGTTCCAAATGATTGGAAAAGAGCACAGGTAGTCCCAGTCTTCAAGAAGGGTCGTCGAGCAGATGCGCAAAACTATAGACCTATATCTCTGACGTCGATATGTTGTAGAATTTTAGAACATGTTTTTTGCTCGAGTATCATGTCGTTTTTGGAAACCCAGAATCTGCTCTGTAGGAATCAACATGGATTCCGGAAACAGCGATCGTGTGAGACCCAACTCGCTTTATTTGTTCATGAGACCCAGAAAATATTAGATACAGGCTCCCAGGTAGATGCTATTTTCTTTGACTTCCGGAAGGCGTTCGATACAGTTCCGCACTGTCGCCTGATAAACAAAGTAAGAGCCTAAGGAATATCAGACCAGCTGTGTGGCTGGATTGAAGAGTTTTTAACAAACAGAACACAGCATGTTGTTATCAATGGAGAGACGTCTACAGACGTTAAAGTAACGTCTGGCGTGCCACAGGGGAGTATTATGGAACCATTGCTTTTCACAATATATATAAATGACCTAGTAGATAGTGTCGGAAGTTCCATGCGGCTTTTCGCGAATGATGCTGTAGTATACAGAGAAGTTGCAGCATTAGAAAATTGTAGCGAAATGCAGGAAGATCTGCAGCGGATAGGCACTTGGTGCAGGGAGTGGCAACTGACCCTTAACATAGTTAAATGTAATGTATTGCGAATACATAGAAAGAAGGATCCTTTATTGTGTGATTATATGATAGCGGAACAAACACTGGTAGCAGTTACTCCCGTAAAATATCTGGGAGTATGCGTACGGAACGATTTGAAGTGGAATGATCATATAAAATTAATTGTTGGTAAGGCGGGTACCAGGTTGAGATTCATTGGGAGAGTCCTTAGAAAATGTAGTCCATCAACAAAGGAGGTGGCTTACAAAACACTCGTTTGACCTATACTTGAGTATTGCTCATCAGTGTGGGATCCGTACCAGATCGGGTTGACGGAGGAGATAGAGAAAATCCAAAGAAGAGCGGCGCGTTTCGTCACAGGGCTATCTGGTAACCGTGATAGCGTTACGGAGATGTTTAGCAAACTCAAGTGGCAGACTCTGCAAGAGAGGCGCTCTGCATCGCGGTGTAGCTTGCTCGCCAGGTTTCGAGAGGGTGCGTTTCTGGATGAGGTATCGAATATATTGTTTCCCCCTACTTATACCTCCCGAGGAGATCACGAATGTAAAATTAGAGAGATTCGAGCGCGCACGGAGGCTTTCAGACAGTCGTTCTTCCCGCGAACCATACGCGACTGGAACAGGAAAGGGAGGTAATGACAGTGGCACGTAAAGTGCCCTCCGCCGCATACCGTTGGGTGGTTTGCGGAGTATAAATGTAGATGTAGATGTAGTGTGTACATTGTATCACTTTCCTCGCTGCTCTTATTCCAGGGAGCGGGGAATAACGATTTAATAAACTTTTGGAAACGTTCGCTGGCTGTGCTTCTTTAGAGTTATCTGTGTGTTGAAGTCGTTTAGTAAATTTCGTGCTATAGTTTTCAGTTGACTTTTCTTATTGTTTCTAGTGAAATATTTCAGTAAAATTTTCATTCTGTGTTTTAACTTCGTTGAGTGTTCCAGTGGCGACTTGAATTTTTGGTTTTAGCTAGTAATTTTGTGAAGTTTTGTTGGTGCTGATATTAGCTGTGGTGTAGCAATATTAATACAAGTAGTTGCTTTCTTAGGAGGCAGAATTTCGAGACAGCTATTGTTAGTTCTATAAATAGTTCTACTGGTGTATCTGAGGTAACGTAGACTTATAGTTTTTTTCAGTAACTGAAAAATTTTACGATGAGTGAGAAGTGTGGGCTGTGTCGTAGGTTTGTGAGTAGTGCGCTACGGTGTGGGATTTGTTCAAAGTTTTTACATTGGGGGGGGGGGCGGATGCAGTGGGGAAGCCAGTGGGCATTCTAGCGAGATCCTGTCCTGGTAATGCGGAATCTTTAGTAGAAATAAGTCGATAGAGCAGCAGGAGCGTAAGATCTGTGCCCTTCAGGTGCAGTTACAACGCGCAAAGGAGGAACTAGATAGGTTGAGGAGGGTGAAGGGTAATGGGAACTGATAGTTGGCAAGAAGGCAGCTAGGAGGAGGAGGTATTCAGATAGTTATACTTTGCGTATATGCAATAGATTTGACGAACTGTCAGATTTGAGTTGCAAAGTCTAACAGAAAGAAGAAGGTTCTGCTGTTAGGTAGTTCGCACTGTAGAGGTGAGGGCCAACAGCTGCAGAAAGTGTTGCGGAGTGAGTACCAGGTCACCAGCATTGTGAAGCCTAGTGCAGGGTTGGCTCAGGTGACTGACAGCATAAGGGAGTTATGTAGAACTTCTACGAAGGAGGGTCAGGTAGTGATAGGTGTGGAGCAGGGAACAGTCTTGATAGGGACGGGGAATATAATGTAGGTGGTGATCTGGTAAAGATAGCTACTCAAAATGGTGGCACTAATGTGCATTTCTTGCAGCTGTTTCAGCGTCATGATCGGCCTCATCTTAATGCGGCTGTTGGGCGCGTTAATATGCAGCTGGAGGGGGCGCTGATGGCAGAGGGCATGGGTCACATTTCAGTGGTGCCAGTTTGGTTATCAGTAGGTCGGGTTTCACTAGGTATGGCCTGCACCTCAACAGGTAAGGGAAGGGGAGGCTGGCAAAGCTTATAGATGACAGTGTAGTGGGTGGTAGTGGGATCACTTATGGACAAATTCCTGTAGTACTTGGTGATAGAGCTGCACCTTTTTTACATTAAAGTCAGCTACAGGTATTGTAACAACAACAACGCTGTACTATTGTACATAGAAATATTATGTTTTTTTCTCTTCAGAATTTTCGATAAATTAGTGAAATCGATGTTCTGATTCCATTTCTTTTTTTTTCATGTCATTGTGTTAAGAAAACTGTAAACAAATTTCGATGTGAATATTAATGTTTATGTCAAATGTCAAACAATATTGTATTAGAATTGAAATGTAAGAAACGTTGAAACTATTGTAAGATGTTAAAATTGTAATTGTGCGTCTGGTCCATACATGGGCAATGTATTAGGATATGTAGAATGCAAAACCTCGGGTGAATACCCTGTCTGTAGGGGAGCGGTAAAAGGTGGATGGCAGGCGAGCGTGGGAAAATGCACACGGTCGCTGCACGGCATAACGGGCTCAGCAGTAGTAGTCGGAGTTGGGCATTGGTCTGAGCAACACGTTCTGGATCGAGGGGGCTCTCCTGGAAGACGCAGTTTCATTGAGCCTCGGATAAGCCGTCCCAACGCCCTTACAGCATGGCAAAATTCCATAGGCACTAAATGGAAAAGTATTGCGACGCTAAGAAGAAGTAAAGTGCCGATACATCAAGAGCCATTGCTGTGGTTGTATGTGTGCTCTGTGCTCGCCATCTCGCCGCCCGCCCACCGCCGCATCGATACGAACAGGTTGAAACTTTTAGTACTGTATTCGTGTGGACCAGTGTTACTTTTGTTCCATACTGTTCAATAACAACTTAAATTTTACCAGAACTGTCCTATCATTTAAATATCCTCACAACTAACCTAGACAGGGTCCTTTCTACATGTTGTGCAATCCGAGTGTCCCGAGATGAAGATTTAAAGTTTATGTTAATAATAATTACCTGCAGACCTAGCTACGTTAGAATGATGTTTAAGAACTGTTTTGTTAATTAATCAACAGTTGGAAGATAATTTTGATATTGATTTAGTAATGAAGTTTAATTATTTTGAGCAGATATAATGGTATTTAAATGAGCAGGAAATAAGATAAAAAGAGTAGTAACTCATATATTGGAAATCTTGAGTGCTTAATGATTTCAGTAATTAATTGTTTTAATACAGTGATCATAACAGTTTCAGGGTCCCCCCCCCCCCTCTTTCTTATTCATTTGAATTCTGAAGTGTACTGAACTGATTTGACCAGCAAAGTTAAAGCCAATAAAAAAACCAAAATTTATCAGTGTTTTACCTTTATCAAAATTGACATTGGGTGTGTGTTTCGAAAGTGCTATTTCTAGGGTAACCTATGCCCGATTTTAATCAGATCAATAGACAGTACGAAGTTTTGTAGTAAACATTATAGTGTAATGTTATGTATTTATGGTTTATTCATATCAGTATAGCCCGCATCTCGTGGTCGTGCGGTAGCGTTCTCGCTTCCCACGCCCGAGTTCCCGGGTTCGATTCCCGGCGGGGTCAGGGATTTTCTCTGCCTCGTGATGGCTGGTTGTTGTGTGCTGTCCTTAGGTTAGTTAGGTTTAAGTAGTTCTAAGTTCTAGGGGACTTATGACCACAGCAGTTGAGTCCCATAGTGCTCAGAGCCATTTGAACCATTTAGCCATATCAGTATAGAAAGTGAATTTATCAGTTCAGTAGATTTTCTGGTTCTAAAATTTACCATATTATGCAGTGTTATTACGTGTTGTTTTGCATGAACGTACATCAACTTGTACAGGGAAGAAACTCAGTTAATGCCTAATTAGCCTGGCGACCGTATAATTAACAAATTGGTAGCATCTTCTGTGTTGTTTCTTGTCCGTACTGACGTGTAGTTGCATTTCGAACTTGCTTGACGTACCATTGTTATTACAAAGAGAGTGTAAGTCTGATTTGCCTCCATTCAGGTACACGTGGTCAATATCTATACAAAAATCCTTTCTCTTAAGGTGAAGCCCGTCAACTTACCATAGTACAGGCTTTAATGAGTATCGTGTGCCCCAAAGCGCAGCGTTACAGTATACCTGCTTAAAGGAAGTACCTGGAACTAAGGGCACACCTTCAGAGGACGTCATATTTGCAAGTAGAGAAGGAATTAGCATATTTCATCAAAATATGAGAGGTATTAGAGATAAGTTAGTGAACTGCTTATAGATGTTGACTCCGAGATTTTTGGTGTATCGGAGCACCACTTAAATAATTTGATAATTCAGTGGCTTCCTTTACCAGGATACATATTAGCTGGCTGTTTTTCAAGGAGTTCCATGCGAGGTGGCAGTGTGGCTACCTAGGTAAAATACAGTGTTCCATTTGAGTCCATAGACATATCATGGCACTGCACTGAACATATATTCGAATGTTGTGCAGGGGCAGTTCAATTTGTCAAACTATATTTCTAATGGTTGTAGGTTATAGGTCCCCTAACTCTGACTTCAGAGCATTTCTGCTCAAGCTAGAGAGGGTTCTTGATTCACATTGTAGGAAGTACCAGAAATTAGTTATATGTGGTGACTTCAGTATATATTTTGTATATGATGTTGCAAGGAAAAGAATGTTGGTGGGTCTCCTAAATTCATATGATCTAATGCAGACTGTGTTTTTTTCCAGCTAGGGTGCAAGGCAGCAGTAGCACAGCCATAGACAATATTTTTATTCGTTCTTAATTACTAGATGGGCATTCTGTTAGTAAAAGGGTGAATGGCCTTTCAGACCAGGATGCACAAATTTTAACAATAAAAAGCTTTTGTACTCAAACAAATGTCACATATAATTACAAACTATGTCAGAAAGTTGATCCAACAGCAATAGAGTTTTTTAAACCTTGTCAAGGAACAAGAGTGGCACGATCTTTATAGTGCCGATAACTTTTTGTTTTGTTTTGTTTTGTTTTGGTTATCAGTCTACTGGTTTGATGCGGCCCACCACGAATTCCTTTCCTGTGCTAACCTCTTCATCTCAGAGTAGCACTTGCAACCTACGTCCTCAATTATTTGCTTGACGTATTCCAATCTCTGTCTTCCTCTACAGTTTTTGCCCTCTACAGCTCCCTCTAGTAACATGGAAGTCATTCCCTCATGTCTTAGCAGATGTCCTATCATCCTGTCCCTTCTCCTTATCAGTGTTTTCCACATATTCCTTTCCTCTCCGATTCTGCGTAGAACCTCCTCATTCCTTACATTATCAGTCGACCTAATTTTCAACATTCGTCTATAGCACCACATCTCAAATGCTTCGATTCTCTTCTGTTCCGGTTTTCCCACAGTCCATGCTTCACTACCATACAATGCTGTACTCCAGACGTACATCCTCAGAAATTTCTTCCTCAAATTAAGGCCGGTATTTGATATTAGTAGACTTCTCTTGGTCAGAAATGCCTTTTTTGCCATAGCGAGTCTGCTTTTGATGTCCTTCTTGCTCCGTCCGTCATTGGTTATTTTACTCCCTAGGTAGCAGAATTCCTTAACTTCATTGACTTCGTGACCATCAATCCTGATGTTAAGTTTCTCGCTGTTCTCATTTCTACTATTTCTCATTACCTTCGCCTTTCTCCGATTTACTCTCAAACCATACTGTGTACTCATTAGACTGTTCATTCCGTTCAGCAGATCATTTAATTCTTCTTCACTTTCACTCAGGATAGCAATGTCATCAACGAATCGTATCATTGATACCCTTTCACCTTGTATTTTAATTCCACTGCTGAACCTTTCTTTTATTTCCATCATTGCTTCCTCGATGTACAGATTGAAGAGTAGGGGCGAAAGGCTACAGCCTTGTCTTACACCCT
The DNA here is from genome assembly GCF_023898315.1 of Schistocerca nitens. Taxonomy (NCBI): domain Eukaryota; kingdom Metazoa; phylum Arthropoda; class Insecta; order Orthoptera; family Acrididae; genus Schistocerca; species Schistocerca nitens. Next base: position 700,661,981 of record NC_064617.1, on the reverse strand, counting down.
TCTTAATACGAGCACTTCGTTCTTGATCGTCCACTCTTATTATTCCCTCTTGGTTGTTGTACATATTGTATATGACCCGTCTCTCCCTATAGCTTACCCCTACTTTTTTCAGAATCTCGAACAGCTTGCACCATTTTATATTGTCGAACGCTTTTTCCAGGTCGACAAATCCTATGAAAGTGTCTTGATTTTTCTTTAACCTTGCTTCTATTATTAGCCGTAACGTCAGAATTGCCTCTCTCGTCCCTTTACTTTTCCTAAATCCAAACTGATCGTCACCTAGCGCATTCTCAATTTTCTTTTCCATTTTTCTGTATATTATTCTTGTAAGCTGCTTCGATGCATGAGCTGTTAAGCTGATTGTGCGATAATTCTCGCACTTGTCAGCCGATAACATAGGTGATAAATATAATGCTTTCCTTAACACAATTCTCTTGCTCTTTGAGAGAACGTTCTAAATGGGGTACTAGCAGTAATAGGCCGCCCGGGTGGCTGATCAGTGGGATAAGGATATCATGTAGAACAAAGTGAGAATTGCATCAAAATGTAAGAAATAGCCATAATCAAGGTACAGTAACCCATTACAAACAGTATTGCAAGGTGCTTAAAAATGTTATTAGGAAGGCAAAGAGTATGTGGTACGCAAATAGAATAGCTAATTCACAAGATAGAATTAAAACTATATGGTCAGCTGAGAAGGAAGTGTCTTGTCAGCAGCGCAAGGTCGATGATATAAAATCAATTCATAGTAAAAATATTTCTGTTACTGATAAATCAAATACATGTACAGTATGTAACAATCACTTTCTGGGCAATGCTGGCGAATTAAATAAAAATTTAGTTTCTACAGAGACCCGTACAAGTTTCTTGGCAAATGCCTTTCCGAGACTGATGTTTGAAATACTCCTCTGTAACACAGACAAGGGGGGGGGGGGGGGGAGACTGAGTCAATAATTAAATCACTGAAGACTAAGGACTCTCATGGATATGATGGAGTGCCTAGCAGAATATTAAAGTACTGTGCTGCACATGTTAGCCATGTATTTAGCCATATTTGTAATTTTTCCTTTAGAAATGGTCAGTTTCCTGAACTATCAAAGTACTCAGTAGTAAAGCCGCTTTATAAAAAGGGAGAAATGATAATGTAGACAATTTTAGACCTATTTTATGCCATCAGTGTTTCCTGAAGTTACTGAAAAGGCTGTGCATGTAAGGATAATTGACCATTTTTAAATCACACGATTTGCTATCAAATGTACAGCTCGGCTTTAGAAGTCGTTTAATAACTGAAAACGCTATATTCTCTTTTTTCTTTGAGGTACTGGATGGGTTAAACAAAAGGTTTCGAACGCTAGGCAATTTTTTTTTTTTTAATTTAACTAAGACGTTTGATTGTGTTGGTCACAAAATATTGCTCCAGAAGCAGGACCATTACGGAATACGGGGATTACCTCACAATTGGTTCACCTTTTACTTTAGCAACAGACAGCAAAACGTCATTATTCACAGTATTGAGAATGAATGTGGTGTGGTGTATGAGTAGGGTATAGTCATATACCCTCTAGTATTACGCGTAACTCTAAAATAGTTCTGTTTGCTGATGACATTATCTTGGTAGCAAAGGATGTTGTGTGCAACATTGGCTTAGTTTCAAATAGTGCAGTTCATGACCTAAGTTTATGGCTTGTAGAAAATAAACTAACATTACATCACAGTAAGACTCAGTTTTTACCGTTTCTAACACACAATTCAACAAAACCTGACGTTTTAATTTCAGAGAATGGGCATATGATTAGTGAAACTGAACAGTTCAAATTTCTAGGTGTTCAGATAGGTTGTAAACTGCTTTGGAAAGCTCACATTCAAGACCTTGTTCAAAGACTTAATGCTGCTATTTTTACTGTTCGAACGGTATCTGAAGTGAGTGATCGCTGGACACGAAAATTAGTCTACTTTGCTCATTTTCATTCACTTATGTCGTATGGTACTATATTTTGGGATAAATTTTCCCATTCTAAAATGAAATTTTTGGCTAAACTATTCAGAGTCGTTCAGAATAGAGCGAAATGAATCAATTTCACCTTTTCTCCTTTCATCATCTCTGACTCTTCCATTATGCGCAAATCGAAGCTCTATGAATTTTTACCTCTTTAAGCTTGCGGCAAATAGTTCGTTGATGCACTAAATTATCTGATGGTAGAGTGCTACTTTGGTCTCAAATATTTGAAGGGTGTTTCGCTGTAAACGTGGCATATTGGAATTTCTTTTTGATGTTTAGGGGCACCCACATCGCCCAGTACGTAGAGTCGCAGATTGCTACGGACTGGGAAGAATTATACAGAGTACCTTGTTAATTTAATTTTTCAATTGATTCCTCCATATCTCATGTTTTACTTAGTCGAATTTTCTAAACACATTGCATACATGGTAACTTGACAATCATCAGGCACAGGGGTCTAATAATCAGCTTAGCAGTATTATAATAAAAAATACATGTGTACATTGAATATTTTCCTATGTGTTTTGTAACAATTTAATATGCTTCTTGTGCCTTCCAACTATTTACTGTACGCAGCCTCCACTTTGTCCACATGGGTTAAGACAAACACAGCACTGGCAAGCGTGTAGTTAAGATCAGTATGGCACAAAGACTCATAATAGCACCATATAAACTGCTGGACTAGCAATATGTATATACGTTTCAGCAGGCAGCTGAAAGACGTCTGTAAGCCTGAAAGAGCCTATTATCGGGAACAAACACATGGATTACGACGTTTTCACTTTAGCACCACGGCATCGCTCAAGTACGAATAATGTCGAAAACCCACAACCGTAAACACTTACCAGTAACACGCAGACCTAAATTAGCAGCGATACAGAAATTGTTTGAAAATATCAGCACATATGTATACGTCTACACCACTACTATGCAATTCACTATATACAGGGTGAGTCACCTAACGTTACCGCTGGATATATTTCGTAAACCACATCAAATACTGACGAATCGATTCCACAGACCGAACGTGAGGAGAGGGGCTAGTGTAATTGGTTAATACAAACCATAAAAAATGCACGGAAGTATGTTTTTTAACACAAACCTACGTCTTTTTAAATGGAACGCCGTTAGTTTTCTTAGCGCATCTGAACATATAAACAAATACGTAATCAGTGCCGTTTGTTGCATTGTAAAATGTTAATTACATCCGGAGATATTGTAACCTAAAGTTGACGCTTGAGTACCACTCCTCCGCTGTTCGATCGTGTGTATCGGAGAGCACGGAATTACGTAGGGATCCAAAGGGAACGGTGATGGACCTTAGGTACAGAAGAGACTGGAACAGCACATTACGTCCACATGCTAACACCTTTTTATTGGACTTTTTCACTGACGCACATGTACATTACCATGAGGGGTGAGGTACACGTACACACGTGGTTTCCGTTTTCAATTACGGAGTGGAATAGAGTGTGTCCCGACATGTCAGGCCAATAGATGTTCAATGTGGTGGCCATCACTTGCTGCACACAATTGCAATCTCTGGCGTAATGAATGCAGTACATCTGGTGTAATGTCGCCGCAGGCTGCCACAATACGTTGTTTCATATCCTCTGGGGTTGTAAGCACATCACGGTACACATTCTCCTTTAACGTACCCCACAGAAAGAAGTCCAGAGGTGTAAGATCAGGAGAACGGGCTGGCCAATTTATGCGCCCTCCACGTCCTATGAAACGCCCGTCGAACATCCTGTCAAGGGTCAGCCTAGTGTTAATTGCGGAATGTGCAGGTGCACCATCATGCTGATACCACATACGTCGACGCGTTTCCAGTGGGACATTTTCGAGCAACATTGGCAGATCATTCTGTAGAAACGCGATGTATGTTACACCTGTTTGGGCCCCTGCAACGAAGTGAGGACCAATGAGGTGGTCGCCAATGATTCTGCACCATACATTTACAGTCCACGATCGCTGTCGCTCTACCTGTCTGAGCCAGCGAGGATTGTCCACGGACCAGTAACGCATGTTCCGTAGATTCACTGCCCCGTGGTTTGTGAAACCCGCTTCATCGGTAAACAGGTAGAACTGCAACGCATTCTCTGTTAATGCCCATTGACAGAATTGCACTCGATGATTAAAGTCATCACCATGTAATTGCTGATGTAGCGAGACATGAAACGGGTGAAAGCGGTGACGATGCAGTATGCGCATGACACTACTTTGACTCTGTCCACCGGCTCTCGCAATGTCCCGTGTACTCATGTGTGGGTTCATGGCAACAGCAGCTAACACACCAACTGCACCCGCTTCTCCTGTGACGGGCCTGTTACGGACCCGTTTGCGTGCTACGACCATACCTGTTGCATACAGTTGGCGGTAGATGTTTTGCAATGTGCGGCACGTTGGATGCTCTCTGTCCGGGTACCGTTCTGCATACAGCCTGCAGGCTTCAGCTGCATTTCGTCGACACTCGCCACAGATGAGTATCATCTGCGCCTTTTCAGAGTTCGAATACACCATGGTCACAGTTCCTACAACACTACACTATCACAGACGTCTGGTAACACGGTGTACTACAGTTGGTCTGCGTGCGGAGGCGACTGCAGAATAACAATAGCAGCAAGCGCTACATGCGGACACTGCGACAGCTAGACCAAACCACAACAGTGCACTACAGCCACACTCGTAAACACGATCGTCATCGTAAACATGTCCCTGCAGATGCTGCTCGCCGACCGTGGCCCGTGTTTGTTACAACACGCAACTGAACGTCGGAGGTTTCAAGCGGCAACTTTAGGTTACAATATCTCCGGATGTAATTAACATTTTACAATGCAACAAACGGCACTGATTACGTATTTGTTTCTATGTTCAGATGTGCTAACAAAACTAACGTGGTTCCATTTAAAAAAAAAACGTAGGTTTGTGATAAAAAACATACTTCCGTGCATTTTTGTATGGTTTGTATTAAACAATTACACTAGCCCCTCTCCTCACGTTCGGTCTGTGGAATCGGTCAGTATTTGATGTGGTTTACGAAATATATCCAGCGGTAACGTTAGGTGACTCACCCTGTATATCCCTCATCAGGACACCCAACAACTCTATGAGTCGATTAGTGGAGCTCTTTCTCTTGAATAAAACATACCATTTTTTTGAAATTGTAACCACCTTTTTGACAGTACATGTAAGTCACATCTACCGATTTTCATCCCATTCGGATAATTCCTGCATGCTGCGTCGTTTTTTCTTCCCTTAGGGTGTAGTTCACATCAATCAGACACAATTATTTTGCTTACAGTTCGTTACTGTGTTTATTACGTTAACCAACAGTGCAATCTTTAGTTATGCTCAGAGCATTTATACTGTTAAAATGTTATAAGCAACGCCGATCTTAAAATTAGGTTACACACCGATGAGCCTAAACATGGCAATCACTATCACGAGATTCGGATTACGGAACGTGTACGTGTCGTGAATCACGGAATAGATTGCTACCTTCAAGGGCACGTTTCGCGCACCTGTCGTCATTTTTGACTAGGTAAACAGAATGTTACTTCGATTCCGATATTCTTTATTTAACAGGTGAGTGCCTATTTCATATAAATTGCGTTTAGAAAATGCAGACCAGAAATAATCGTGAGTGCATGTCAATTATTAATCTATATCTGGACATCATAAATTTAAAATTTACTAACCTGGATCCCATACGAAAAAATAATCCTTCTCATGTGACGCGTGCTATACCAGAAAGTTGCACTTTAACATCCGCAATTTGTCATCCGTATCCGAACATTTGTTTTTCAGGCGCAGTTAGATGGCTGAACAGTTCATTGGAGTTTTTTTGGTGCCTTACAACTCCTTCGTGTTTTCTTTGATGATAAAATAAGCAAGAGCGCCCGGAATAAATTACAACAGATCTTTTTACTACTGAAAATCTCATAATACATGATCCAGATTTGTTTTGTTTTAAATTGTAAGAAACAGGCCACACCACACGTTCAATTTGATGCTTATCTTACGAAAGATGATTTTCTGTAGCACTGATTGTACGATTATTTACTGATGGACTCATAAGAAATGGAAATTACTACACAGAGAAAAGAGCTACGAAAGTATTATTTGGGATGGAGACATGCCACCCGCGTTGTATTGTGGGTTTTCTATTCACCTTCATGTTTGGGCTTTTGAGTTCGTGTTTTCACCGTGCCTGCACGCGAAGCATGGAAGGCCACAAGTTAGATATGAGGAATTTCGGTATCAGCTACCTGCTGACAGAAAGAAAGCCTCAGTGCATTGCGACGTACCTGCGTGGCGAAGGGTCCTCCGATCACAGCCGCTGCCCGCAGACTGCAGCTCGCCGGCCGCGCGGCGCCGTCGACAGCCGATTGAGGTCGAAGGCGAAGCCCCACAGATGTAGGCGTGTCGCCGCCATAGGCGACTAAAGGGGCATAAGCTATTACTGCACTTTAGATAACATTTCTTTTGTTTGGTTTGATGCAGCTCTCCATGCTACTCTATCCTGTGCAAGGTTCTTCATCTCCCAGTACCTACTGCAACCTACATCCTTTTGAATCTGTTTAGTATATTCCTCTCTTGGTCTCCCTCTACGATTTTTACCCTCCACGCTGCCCTCCAATACTAAATTGGTGATCCCTTGATGCCTCAGAATATGCCCTACCAACCGATCCCTTCTTCTAGTCAAGTTGTGCCACAAACTCCTCTTCTCCCCAATTCTATTCAATACCTCCTCATTAGTTATCTGATCTACCCATCTAATCTTCAGCATTCTTCTGTAGCACCACATATCACATTGTAAGTGGGCACTTGCGATAATGTCCAAAACATTGGTTCATGCGTGCTGCAGTCCAGAGCAGTTTCATGGAAAATATCTTTTGTAGATGGAAAGATATACTTCTGACCTTCGCTGTGAGATATTTTAGAAATTTCTGCGGCATGCAGTCTCCTATAGCGATTGGTTCACGCATTAAGGTTTACGCAGATAAGAAATTTTGTATCCGAATCCGCACCACATCCACAATTATTTTATCTACATCTGTGGATTTTAATATTGAAAGCAGTTCAACCCGTTTGGTATGTTGGAACTCTGACAGTAATCACAGTCCTAACCTGAAGCTTCGTCTGCTGGAGTCGCATCTCGTAACTTACATTCAACACACTAAGGCGCCGACCAGGACTGAATTTCAGTGTAACTTAGCCATTCATATTCTTGATACGTTCCCTATCTTACAAATTTTTGTCCTTATTACTGTAACAAATATTCCAAAATCTATTTTCTCAATATTAGGTCCCCAAATGAAATCGTGATAAAAGTCGTCGCCACATCCTGCATGCTATTACATGTTAGTCATAGTTCGTTTGTCAAATTTCTTTAATTTACCATCATGTTACTTCATAAAAGACGTTGCACTTTGCAGTTTATCAAGCGTTACTTTGTGCACTTATGAATATACTTCAGAGAAAATTTTGTAGATTCACTCATATTGTACCGAATATTATTGAAGTTGTAGGAAAGTTCTTGTAGAATCTAAATACATTCGTATTCAAGGAGACTACTCAAAGCATGCTATTAAATATTAGCCACAGTTAGTTCGTCAAATTTGCGTTAAATTACCATCATATTACTTCATTTTAACATACTACAGATATCAGTGTATTAAGCGTTGCATTGTGTAGTTATGAATATATTACGGAGAAACATTGACAGATTCACTGATTTTGTATCGAAAATTATTTCAGTTGTAAGAAAGATCTCGTTGAATTTAAATGCTTTTTGGATTAAAGGACACCACTCACCGGAAAGTAGAAGCGTTGAGTTGTCGATGGGCACACACAAAAGAAAAAAATAACTTTCTAGCTTTCGGAGTTAGGCTTTGACGACATAGAATTTATTTACGCTGTATGTGATACACAAACAGGAGTCAGAAATGAAACCATGATCCCAATGGATGAAGTGTGCTAGTACAGTCTTCACTTCACTTTGCAATGGCTTTCGGTAATTATGTAACTAATCACTGTAGACGTTAAAGAAACTGTAATGACTCAGACGTAAGGTAGCCACCGATACTACAAACTGCCTTCCCTTTAGTTGCAAAGACCTCCATGAACTTTGAAGCAACTAAGGAACAACTCAAAACGGAAAGCTTGACGATAATTATTATTATTCATCGCTTGTAATACAAAAATCCACGAAAATCAAGTCATTGACACTATCCTTGAGGATTTAACAGTAAAGTAATTATTAATGCGGATGTCCGCAGATACAGCCGTGGATGTTAACACCAGTCGAGGCTTTTATCCTCAAAGTCAACAATACTGTGAATGTTCGCTGATATCCACATCCACATAGATCTCTAGTGATTGGCAACTTTACAGGAGGTAGGTATTAGAAATCAATAGCTGACAAATGCACACATCAAAAAAAGATTTGCGTCACCCCAGTTCCCTGAAGATAAACGTTGACTGGGATATTGTAACACAGACACAGCCCCTTTGACTGTTTAGAGATGTCACTAAATCCGCCCAAAGATGTTGTAAGAGGTCCGAGCAGATGTAATTTCGATGTATTGCTCATGCGCTGCCTGCGATATGCAAGGTCTCTGACCAGAGAGCAGTGTTGACTGCAGTAGGAACTGTGTAGCTGTAGCAGTAAGTTGTTGCTAGTCTGGAGTCTGCTCTGGTCTGGTCTGGTGTATCGTGTTGGCTGGCCCAGTCACGGTGCAGCCATGCCGGAGCCTGAGTATTAATGTATAAGGTAAAAAGCAGCCTCGCGCATATGTAGTAATGTTATCTCAAGTCTCATGTAAATGTTTTAAAAATCTCGTAATAATAATTTTCCTCATAAAAAGTAACTTTTAACAACCATTCATTTCAATTTAAAGAATTTACTAATTTCTCCCATCCATGATCATCCCGATTATTGCAATAGAAAAATCAGTTGCTTCCTTTCATAAATGACAGATAGGTCGGCCAGCATTGCACAGAGCTGTGCCGGAAAAAGTTATTGTAAGAGCAGATATATCCGGCGACTTCATTGAGGTAAGAATTTTTCCTTTTTTTTTTTTATTCAGAATGATCTTTCAGGGCATGACGCAGCACTGCTGTCGTCCAAAATTTACCAGGTTAAATTGACAGTGAATTATTGAAAAGTCATAAGTGAGCGACAATTTAATTAAGAGGTTAGTTACATTGGTTTATTACCAGGTTACTGAATTCATTTTTTTATTGCGACGTTACACTGAATGTGAACGACGTAATTATAATTTTTACTGTTGAGAGGTTTAGGAATTTTTCTGTTTTGAGGTTACGCTAAATGTGAATGAATTTTGAGCTTAGATTAAATCAGAAAGAATTTTGTGTGGAGGTTAATGTGGAAAGAATTTTGTAGGGAGGTTACATATGAGAAAGAATTTTGTGGTGAGGTTACACTAAATTAGAATCATACTCAAATTAATATTTTTTTTTATTTTGTGGGGAGGTTACACTTGGCGACAACCGGCCAGGATAGTATTTCTTTGTGAATCTCTGAAAAGTAGTCATATATCTGCTCTTATTTACTTAAATGTAGTTTGCATCTGGCGCAACGCATTTACTAATTTGTCACTCTTTCTTTCACATATCGTCGGCAATTTATTGCTCTTTGTTGTAATTGTTTGTTCCATTTTGCTTCGTGTTTGTTTCATTTTGTGCTTAATTTTGATTTGAGAAAATGCCGCGAAAAACTGTTAACAGTACATCGCGATGTGCAATGAGTGAAAAAGCTGACTCGAATAATTTGACCGATCATACTAGCGACAGTCTGTGTAATAGTGATAATCCTCTAATTACAGATAATCAGTGCGTGCCGATCACTAGTAATGATTTTAATGCTAATGATGAGCAAACAAATTCAATTGTGTCCTCTGTTAATTTAACGACAATTGATGACGCGGCACGTTCCGTTACAATGAACGCAGCCCAGGTTGACACACCCGATTTGAAAAATTTACGTAACGAACAGATAATTGTTTCTAACGAAAATGAACAGTGTAGTCAAAATATGTCAGATTTATTTGATTCCGATGTAGCGACCAACAGTGCACATCCGATTGGCAAACCTTTTTGTGAATCAGAGAATGACCAAATGGTTACACAAAACGTGACAAATGCAGATACACCGCCGGCCGCGGTGGTCTAGCGGTTCTAGGCGCGCAGTCCGGTCCCGCGCGACTGCTACGGTCGCAGGTTCGAATCCTGCCTCGGGCATGGATGTGTGTGATGTCCTTAGGTTAGTTAGGTTTAAGTAGTTCTAAGTTCTAGGGGACTTATGACCACAGCTGTTGAGTCCCATAGTGCTCAGAGCCATTTTTTTTTTGCAGATACACCATCACACACTACAGTGAATAGAGTCGCTAATTTTGGCTGGGATCAAGTTATCGCATTATTACTACAACTCAATGAAAAATTCGACAACCATTACAAACTACTTAATGAAAATCTCAAACAACAAGTTAATGAAAGTTTCAAACAGCGGAATGAAATACTAGATAACCATTTCAAACAACTTAATGAAAAACTAGGCAACAATTATAAACAACTTAATGAATCGAGCAAACAACTTAATGAAAGTTTCAAACAGTCGAATGAAAAACACGACAACCTTAACGAACAGAACAAACAACTTAGAGAACAGATTACAGGCGTTACCGTGCAACGTCATGATACTAAAGAACAATTACGTGAGGAAATTAAGGCTTGTGCTAGGAACAGTAGTGAAGAAATTAGATCTGTTGCACAAGAATTAAGTAGTACACGTGTAGCCACAACGAAATTACTTAGAGATGAAAGTAGGGCAGTCGCTAAACAATGTTCTGAAAACGCAACACAGTTACGCGACGAGTTTAAATTAATGTCAGCAGAACTTTCACACACGCTGGACGCGAAAGTAGATACGAAATTTGAACAACAGATCAGCCAAATTGACGAACGTTTTAAAGTGACAGAAACGAAAAATGTTTCAGTCACTAACACGTCACAGCATACGCCACGTTCCGAACATTTGTCACACTCACACAGCCAGTATAACTTAAGTAATTTACAGAGACCACGCGACTTAGAATCCGAAGAGACAGAGACAAACAGATTCTCATGCAAACCTGAACCTGCTAAGACATACAGAGATGATAATTTTTATTACAAAGACTTTCTATCCGTGAGAAAATTTAAGGTATTTAAAAATGACAGAGCACAGGTACACGCTTTGGACTGGATATGACAATTTGCTTTTGTATTTTCACCAGCTTGGCCTGTAATGCAGAAACTAGAATTGGATTGGATACAATTTGTTTTTGAATTTTCACTGGAGTTGTCTGTAATGCAGAAACTAAAATTTATTTGCAGTGCGTAATTGACCTCAGGGGATTCATTACGCTTCAATGAATATGTGCCGTAGCGTGCACAGGGCCCCGAGCCATAGTAGTGCTATTTCATCTTTAGTTTTCTGCACTGCTGCCTTCTCTTTTACTATCCTTTGTATCTATCAAAACAGCTCTTCAACTATCGATCCATCTAGAATTAAGAATGAGTAAAGAAAACCCGATATGACAAGTTTTACCGAAAGTGACAGTTTTTTGTTAGACACTAGCGAAATGACAAGAACTACCGGCGTAATTTTAATAATAGATAAAATTGTGATCATCAGTATGTACAACATTTTCAGCAATCGTCAAAATTATCAGCAACAGCAGATGAATTTTGGTAACAATAGAGGTTTTTTTCTCCGCAACAGCATCAAAGCCAGCCGGTTAGTATACCTAACCAACAATGTAATGTGCAAGGTCAACCAAGCTTTAATGTTTCGCCGCCTACACGTATAGCGTCGGCTCCGCCAAATAGCAACGCACAGCAATAAGGAAATCACTACGTACAGAAGACACATCATTTCAATTCCTATCGCAACGCGCCGTATAGCAATGATTATTATGACAGACGTAAAAGTAATGAACACAATTTTCAGCGTACGTTTAATAACAGTCGGTCCTACCAGCAGCAAAATCATCCACAACAACAGATAATCATGAATGAACCAGACAGTAGATATCATCCCGAACCTAATGCGTCAGGACGAAATAACAGAACAGTACAAATAGTCGAAATGCCACAGCATCCTCCCGCAAATAATAACACGTCAGATAGAATTTGACTAGATACAATACAGGTTGCATCTTTCAGCAACGCAAGCAATACTTTTGACACACAGAATCTTGTTCACGAAAATGTTATTACTTTTGACGACGTCCGAGACACTCTTTAGCAGGAAAAACCAGTTATTCGAAAAAACCATTTCACACCCTGTCATTGAAGTAAAGATTGGATCATCCAAATTTTCAGCAGTAATCGATTCTGGATCACCTATGTCAGTTATAAATGAGGAAACTTTCAACGAATGTAACAAAGAGAATACCTATCCTACATTACCATTAGGCAAAACTAAAGTAAAAGGAGCAGTATCTGGTAAAGGAGTAGATGTAAAATTACAGACACACTTATCGTTTTGTATTGCAGGTCATACGTTTCACTCAAATTTTTGGATTGTTCCCTTATTGACAACAGACGTTATTTTAGGTACGAATTTTCTGGTACAACACGACGCAATTATTGACTTTCAGAATTCCTATTTAATGTTAAAGGATGAATATGTACAACTTGCATTAGAATTACAGCACTCTTTATCTGCAGAAGAACAAACAATTAATCGGACAGAGGTCATTTCTGCATCATGTAACACGGACTGTCATTCCACATTGTTCACAGATACGTATGTACACAACTATAATTCTCCAGACGAAGGCGATTATGACGTTATACAGATGATTTCTGATAAAGTTAAACAGAGCAATGCAAATACAGACGATAAACGTACTCAACTACACAAAATTCTTTTACAGCAAGCTCCAGTTTTTGACAACGTCCGTGGTACTATGTCCGGTTTTATGTATGAATTTCAAGTTAAACAGCTCGATACATTTAAATCCAAACATTATCCCATTCCGTATATTCACAGAGAACAAGTTAAGAAAGAATTGCAAGCTATGCTTGACCAAGGAATTATTGAACCGGCAGTTAGTCCGTACATAAACCCGCTCCATATTGTTAAGAAAAAGGATGGTTCACTTCGCCTCGTACTTGATTCGCGTCACATCAATGACATTATTATTAATGAAACAGATCGCCCACAGACACTAGAAGAACTTTTACAGAAATTTCATGGTACTGCTATTTATTCCACATTAGACTTGAAATCGGGATTTTGGCAAATTCAGCTCCATCCGAACTGCAGAAAGTACACAGCTTTTCTCTGTTTTGATGACTGTTACCTGTTTTGTAAATTACCGTTCGGTTTAACTATTTCTTCAGCAGCATTTATCGCGGTTTGAATACTACACTTCCGACAGAATTAAAAGACAGAATCACAACAAATGTAGACGACATTCTTATTGCAGAATCTAACTGGTCTGAATACAATTTGATTCTTGAACAACTGTTACAAACTTTTTGTGCACAAGGACTCACAGTTAATCTTAGCAAATCGCACTTTGGTAAAACTGCCATAAAATTTCTTGGGCATGTAATTTCAGCAGAAGGCATTGCGCCTGACCCGGAAAAACTTCAAGCTTTACGTGACATTACTGTACCTACGACGAAGAAACAACTACGCAGCTTTTTGGGTTTAATTAACTTTTTTCGTAAATTTATTCATTACTCTGCTTTAGACACCCCTAGATTATGTCAATTGACGGGTAAAAACACTATTTGGTCCTGGGATAGCCAAGCACATTCTGAATTTGTCAAACTGAAACAAGCTTTGTTGAATGCACCACTTTTATCCCATCCAGATCTTACTAGAAATTTTTCCATTGCCACCGATAGTTCTAACACCGCTTTAGGCGTACAAATTTTTCAGGAAATTGAAGAAGATGGTACTACAGTAATTAAAAACATCGCCTTTGCAAGTCGCATTCTGTCACCTGCTGAACGAAATTATTCTGTCACAGAACTTGAAACATTATGTGTTGTATGGGCATTTACCAGATTTAGGCATTTTCTTTGTGGAAGACATACGACCGTTTACACAGATCATAGAGCTATACAGTTTTTACTTTCCGCAAAATTTACACATGACAGATTAAGCAGATGGAAACTTTATTTACAGGAATTTAATTTTACAATTGTTCACATTCCCGGTACACAAAATATTGTAGCAGACGCACTATCCCGTTCTCTCAGTAACAATCAGCAACACATCGCAACCAACTTCTGCAAAGCAAATTTTAGCGTCATGTATATTCAACAAGTTGCATTTAAAATTTTCATTTCGGCGTCATTACGAGATACAGCACAAGAGCAGAGCAAAGACAATGTGTGGAAAGAAATTAAACACCTTTGGCAAGATAGGAATAATGTTACCATCAGAAACCATTACACTGTACGCAATAACATTCTGTTTCGCCGCTCTCACCCTGACAGCAACAACTGGTTACTATGCCTTCCTGACGAACTTGTTAACAAATTAATTTGGTATACTCATTTAAACGCACATTATGGAGCCAGAAAATGTTTTCTTATACTGAGACAGAACTGTTATTTTGCCAGCATGGAGAAACGTATTCGACGAGTTTTAGCGTCATGTAAAATCTGCCAGAAAGCTAAGTCAGACACGACTTCACATATTCCTCCGTTACATCCCACTGTACCTGTTAAATTGAGACACATGGCCGCTGTAGACATTTTTGGTCCGATTCCCAGATCTAATAGAGGTTTTTGCTACATCTTTGTCGCTGTTGAACTAACTTCAAAATTTGTCACCTTCACTCCGTTACACAAAGCTACTGCTAAATCTGTTTCGAAAGCATTTGTAAAACATTTTCTATTTCATGTAGGGTATGTATTGAAAGTAATTTCCGATAATGGACCACAGTTTCGATCTGCTATATGGACACGTATGTTACGAGCAAGAAACATTTCTCCGATCTATATATCCAGGTATCACGCTTCTTCGAACCCTTGTGAACGACTAATGAAAAAATTGGTAAACTATGTAGAATATACTGCTATAAAAAACATATTGATTGGGATACACACATACTGTCATTCCAGGATGTAATTAACTCCATACCAAATGAATCTACTATGTTATCTCCGACTGTTATATTGAAAAATGTTGAACCACCTAACAAAATTAAAGAATTAGTATCCTTTCCTACATCTCGTCGACTACGACACCATGAAATAATTGACATTGTGCTGAACAACATCAAACGTGCCGCAGAGCGCCGGAGAAGACAGCAAAAACAGGTTTGTACACGCCGTGACTTTCACATTGGACAGAAGATATTAGTACGCACACATTATTTATCTAATAGAGGAAAGAGTAGATGCAGTAAATTTGAGCTTCTATACGCAGGTCCATACAGAATTCGCAGCATTCCTCACCCCAATGTAGTACACGTCGAAACTCTGAGAACCAGAAAAAGTAAAGGCAATCACCATTTCTCCAATATTAAACCCTTTATTGAATGAACATACTTTATGATTTATCACACTGTAATGCCATTTCCTGATATTTTTATGACCACTTATGCAATTATATTTATATGACTAATTACTGATGATTATAATTTTTTTTTTTTTGGCTAGTGCCCGGCAAGTTAAGGTTAGCAGGTCGCTTTTCTTGTCGTTACACATCAGACCGTACACATTTTTCCAGATAAAGTTACATATTTTATGACCAATTATGCAATTCTATTTATATGACTACTTACTGATGATTATCGTATTTTTTCTTGGCAAGTGCCTGGCAAGGTAAGGTTAGCAGGTCGCTTTTCTTGTCGTTACACATCAGACCGTACACATTTTTCCAGATAAAGTTACATATTTTATGACCACTTATGCAATTATATTTATATGACTAATTACTGATGATTATAATTTTTTTTTTTTTGGCTAGTGCCCGGCAAGTTAAGGTTAGCAGGTCGCTTTTCTTGTCGTTACACATCAGACCGTACACATTTTTCCAGATAAAGTTACATATTTTATGACCAATTATGCAATTCTATTTATATGACTACTTACTGATGATTATCGTATTTTTTCTTGGCAAGTGCCTGGCAAGGTAAGGTTAGCAGGTCGCTTTTCTTGTCGTTATATATCAGACCGTGCACTTTTTCCATTTTTCTTCGAACCCTTGTGAACGACTATGAAAGAAATTGGTAAACTATGTAGAATATACTGCTGTAAAAAACATATTGATTGGGATACACACATACTGTCATTCCAGGATGTAATTAACTCCATACCAAATGAATCTACTATGTTATCTCCGACTGTTATACTGAAAAATGTTGAACCACCTAACAAAATTAAAGAATTAGTATCCTTTCCTACATCTCGTCGACTACGACACCATGAAAAGTCAAAAGCAAATATTTTCATGCCCCAGCAATGTTTTGTTTGTATGCACTACGAAATCTTTAGGATATAACAAACACCAGTTGACTTTGACATTTTTCCTTATGATATTTCAATATCTGCACTATTCTACACTTTTGGCTACTCCATTATGATACTCTGTGTACATTTTTTTCCACCTGAACACTCTCTATGTTTTTGATATAATACTTTTTCTGTAATGCTATGCTGTATGCTTAATTATATCACTAGAAACAAGTTTTTATTTAATGGGTATTTGATTTAAATGCAAGATATTAATCCTTTTTCATCATTTTCCGAAAGCAATAACGTGTAAAAGAAATAAATTAAACAAACCACAGTGGATCACTATGAAATGGGAATTTGACCTTCGGAATGAACGAAAGAAAATGGAATACCTCGTGATGAAGAGTTAATGGATCAGAATTAACAAGCAGTAACAAGAATATACTATACACATCGTATGATAGCAGTCTTAACTAATTATTTTTCTTTCAGAATACGAGGCGATTGATGCAGGCTGTCAGAGAGAACTACACATCTTAGTTTCAGTGATGAAATATGCTAGAAATAAGAAACTCTATACTATGAATAGTTATATGAAGTAAATGGTAATATGAATAATGAAAAATGAAGTGTCCTTTTTGCAGATGATGATGAATGATGATGAATAGTTATATGAAGAATATGTTAATATGAATAATGAAGTTTTTCTTTGCAGGTGGTGATAGTAATGAAGTTATGGTAATATGAATAATGAAGCTTTTCTTTGCAGATGAGGATAATGATGAAGTTTATATATTTACTGTTAGTTAAGAAATGCTATGTAGTTATTTAAGTATTTGTTGCAGTTCGTTTTGACAGTATGTCTTATGTCGCATGGTATAATGACTGAATGTTTTATAAAGGACAGCTAGAATACATACATATTGAGTACGCATTTCATTACCTGTTAATTCGAAGTTCACTACTTTTCAGCATAATATGCATTTCTTCTTTCAGCTGAATAATCCATTTTGTATTTTTTCCAGGAGAAGCTATTCATGAAATTAATGTGCTATAAGCAGTTAGTTATTAAACCTGTTCTAGTACTTGCATTTTTTTTTACCCATTTGTGTGTGTCATTCATGAATGTGATCACATATACTCTACTTGTTCATAACCTTGCTACAGCTGACTCATGATGAATGACGTTACTAATCCTTATTTGCAGCAATAAGTCAAAAGCAAATATTTTCATGCTCCAGCAATTAATTATCGATCCCAACGCAATGCATTGCTAGCACAAAAAATGTATTACCAGTCCCAAATAATGCTACTAGTTTGTTACATTTTACCTATGTCCTATGTCACTTGAATGATGAGTACTGAGTAATACTGAATGATGTTTTGTAATAATGCATAAATGCTATGCCAATAATTTCTGTAACTAATATTTTCGTTATACTCTATAAATGCTATGCCAATAATTAACTCGCATTTTAAATGATGACTTCTGAATAATATTGAATAATGTTTTATAAAACTATGTGAGTACCTTGTAACTGGCCAATGAATGCCACTGTTTCTTATATTTTAAATTTGTCTTATGTCACTTACTTGCTATTATATATGAATACCAGTAGCTTGATGCTACACTCATTAACTCTTGTTTTGAATGATGACTTCTGAATAATGCATAAAAATGGTTTGTAACTGGCCAATGAGTGCCAGTGATTACTATAATTAGATGAATTATGTAAATACTATGCCATTAATTAACTCTTGTTTTGAAAGATAACTTCTGAACAATGCATAAAAATGGTTTGTAACTGGCCAATGAGTGCCAATGATTACTATAACTAGATGAATTATGAAAATACTATGCCATTAATTAACTCTTATTTTGAATGAAGACTTCTGAATAATGCATAAAAATGGTTTGTAACTGGCCAATGAGTGCCAATCATTACTATAACTAGATGAATTATGTTAATGGTATGCCATTAATTAACTCTTGTTTTGAATGATGACTTCTGAACAATGCATAAATATGGTTTGTAACTGGCCAATGAGTGCCAATATTTAGTGTAATCAGATGACTTATGAATATGACTTCTGAACAATGGATAAATATGGTTTGTAACTGGCCAATGAGTGCCAATATTTAGTGTAATCAGATGACTTATGAATATGACTTCTGAACAATGCATAAATATGGTTTTTAACTGGCCAATGAGTGCCAATATTTAGTGCAATCAGATGACTTATGAATGATGTTCTGTAATACTCCATACATAGTACAGAAATGTTTAGTAACTAGGCAATGAGTGCCAACAATTACTCAAATTGGTTAATAGACTAGTGTAATTCTCTATGATGACTTGCATAAGACTTAATGTCCTTCACCTTCTGACCTAATTACCAGAAATTACTACAATATCCGTTTGTCCTGTCCATCCTCATGATCATGGAACACTATATTTGGTTTTTGCACTAATTCTACGTTGGTGTACCTTACAAGAATGTGGTGTTGACACATCATGCTGTCCACCACCTTGAACGATGGAGATGTTATTATGGTCCCACTGTTTGGTGTACCTAATGTACTACCAAAATGATAACATTGAATATTGATACGACATTTCAGTGTCTTGGCTACACTGATTAATACTTCAGGGAAGAGAACTTCAGATTGTCTCACTTGGTGTTGTGCTTCTGTAGAAAGATATGGACTTTCAGTGCAGCTACGTGCAACCTACTGTGCTACAACCATGATGCAATCCTTCCCTTTCCTATCCTAGTTATTATAAAATGGTAATATATATATATACAGTGTGTGTGCACTTGATGTCATTTATTAATATGTTTTGCACTCATTGCGTATCCTAGTTCTTCTAAAATGGTAAAAAATATATACAGTGAGTGTGCACTTTGTGTCATTTATTAATATGTTTTGTCCTCATTGCGTATCCTAGTTCTTGTAAAATGGTAGAGATATATACAGTGCATGTGCACTTTATGACATTTGTTAATATGTTTTGTACTCATTGCATATACATTTTGTTATTGCTTGATATGTTCTGTACTCAGTGCATGTGCACTCTATTTCATTTCACGTTCTGCACTTATATACACTCCTGGAAATTGAAATAAGAACACCGTGAATTCATTGTCCCAGGAAGGGGAAACTTTATTGACACATTCCTGGGGTCAGATACATCACATGATCACACTGACAGAACCACAGGCACATAGACACAGGCAACAGAGCATGCACAATGTCGCAGGCTGCTATTCTCCCATGGAGACGATCGTAGAGATGCTGGATGTAGTCCTGTGGAACGGCTTGCCATGCCATTTCCACCTGGCGCCTCAGTTGGACCAGCGTTCGTGCTGGACGTGCAGACCGCGTGAGACGACGCTTCATCCAGTCCCAAACATGCTCAATGGGGGACAGATCCGGAGATCTTGCTGGCCAGGGTAGTTGACTTACACCTTCTAGAGCACGTTGGGTGGCACGGGATACATGCGGACGTGCATTGTCCTGTTGGAACAGCAAGTTCCCTTGCCGGTCTAGGTATGGTAGAACGATGGGTTCGATGACGGTTTGGATGTACCGTGCACTATTCAGTATCCCCTCGACGATCACCAGTGGTGTACAGCCAGTGTAGGAGATCGCTCCCCACACCATGATGCCGGGTGTTGGCCCTGTGTGCCTCGGTCGTATGCAGTCCTGATTGTGGCGCTCACCTGCACGGCGCCAAACACGCATACGACCATCATTGGCACCAAGGCAGAAGCGACTCTCATCGCTGAAGACGACACGTCTCCATTCGTCCCTCCATTCACGCCTGTCGCGACACCACTGGAGGCGGGCTGCACGATGTTGGGGCGTGAGCGGAAGACGGCCTAACGGTGTGCGGGACCGTAGCCCAGCTTCATGGAGACGGTTGCGAATGGTCCTCGCCGATACCCCAGGAGCAACAGTGTCGCTAATTTGCTGGGAAGTGGCGGTGCGGTCCCCTACGGCACTGCGTAGGATCCTACGGTCTTGGCGTGCATCCGTGCGTCGCTGCGGTCCGGTCCCAGGTCGACGGGCACGTGCACCTTCCGCCGACCACTGGCGACAACATCGATGTACTGTGGAGACCTCACGCCCCACGTGTTGAGCAATTCGGCGGTACGTCCACCCGGCCTCCCGCATGCCCACTATACGCCCTCGCTCAAAGTCCGTCAACTGCACATACGGTTCACGTCCACGCTGTCGCGGCATGCTACCAGTGTTAAAGACTGCGATGGAGCTCCGTACGCCACGGCAAACTGGCTGACACTGACGGCGGCGGTGCACAAATGCTGCGCAGCTAGCGCCATTCGACGGCCAACACCACGGTTCCTGGTGTGTCCGCTGTGCCGTGCGTGTGATCATTGCTTGTACAGCCCTCGCGCAGTGTCCGGAGCAAGTATGGTGGGTCTGACACACCGGTGTCAATGTGTTCTTTTTTCCATTTCCAGGAGTGTATATATGTATATACTCTGTGTCTGTTAACTTAGTTAATTAAGTAGATTTTAGAAAAAATTTTTTGCTCATGGAAAGTCCAATTGACTCACCATCGCTGCCAAATTTCCCCCCCCCCCCCCCCCCCCCCGTGGAGGGTTATGTAAGAGGTCCGAGCAAATGTAATTTCGATGTATTGCTCATGCGCTGCCTGCGATATGCAAGGTCTCTGACCAGAGAGCAGTGTTGACTGCAGTAGGAACTGTGTAGCTGTAGCAGTAAGTTGTTGCTAGTCTGGAGTCTGCTCTGGTCTGGTCTGGTGTATCGTGTTGGCTGGCCCAGTCGCGGTGCAGCGATGCTGGAGCCTGAGTATTAATGTATAAGGTAAAAAGCAGCCTCGCGCATATGTAGCAATGTTATCTCAAGTCTCATGTAAATGCTTTAAAGATCTCGTAATAATAATTTTCCTCATAAAAAGTAACTTTTAACAACCATTCATTTCAATTTAAGGAATTTACTAATTTCTCCCATCCATGATCATCCCGATTATTGCAATAGAAAAATCAGTTGCTTCCTTTCATAAATGACAGATAGGTCGGCCAGCATTGCACAGAGCTGTGCCGGAAAAAGTTATTGTAAGAGCAGATATATCCGGCGACTTCATTGAGGTAAGAATTTTTCCTTTTTTTTTTTTTATTCAGAATGATCTTTCAGGGCATGACGCAGCACTGCTGTCGTCCAAAATTTACCAGGTTAAATTGACAGTGAATTATTGAAAAGTCATAAGTGAGCGACAATTTAATTAAGAGGCTAGTTACATTGGTTTATTACCAGGTTACTGAATTCATTTTTTTATTGCGACGTTACACTGAATGTGAACGACGTAATTATAATTTTTACTGTTGAGAGGTTTAGGAATTTTTCTGTTTTGAGGTTACGCTAAATGTGAATGAATTTTGAGCTTAGATTAAATCAGAAAGAATTTTGTGTGGAGGTTAATGTGGAAAGAATTTTGTAGGGAGGTTACATATGAGAAAGAATTTTGTGGTGAGGTTACACTAAATTAGAATCATACTCAAATTAATATTTTTTTTTTATTTTGTGGGGAGGTTACAATGTAAACAACCGTGCATGAGGAGCGCCAGTCAGACGGAGGGGGTCTGACATCTGATCAGTTCCAGTCATTCCACAAGGAAAGAGGTACACGGATCTTGTTGTCTATAGTTAAACCATGCCTACGCAGTCAATACCCCGGTTCTATCGCGTCCGCATGGTTAATTTGTTCCAGGCAGGGCTCTCAATAAGGGAAGAGTCCAGGCGTCGTGGAGTGAAGCAAAACGATGTTGTTCAGACATGGAGGAGATACAGAGAGACAGGAGCTGTCGATGACACGCCTCCCTCAGGCCGCCCAAGGACTACTACTGCAGTGGATGGCCACTACCTACGGATTAGGCTCGGAGGAACCCTGACAACAACGCCACCATGTTGAATAATACTTTTCGCGGAGCCACAGGACGTTGCGTTACGACTCGAACTGTGCGCAATAGGTTACATGATGCGCAACTTCAGTCCCTACGTCCATGGCAAGGTCAATCTTTGCAGCCCCGACACCGTGCAACGCGGTACAGATGAGCCCAACAACATACCGAATGGACCGCTCAGAATTGGCATCACGTTCTCTTCACCGATGAGTGTCGCATATGCCTTCAACCAGACAATCGTCGAAGACGTGTTTGGAGGCAACCCGGTCAGGCTGAACGCCTTAGACACACTGTCCAGCTAGTGTAGTAAGGTGGAGGTTCCCTGCTGTTTTGAGGTGGCATTGTGTGGGGCCGACGTACGCCGCTGGTGGTCATGGAAGGCGCCGTAATGGCTGTACGATACGTGAATGCCTTCCTCCGACCGATGGTGTAACCATATCGACTACATATTGGCGAGGTATTTGTCTTCATGGTCGACAATTCACGCCCCCATCGTCCACATCTTGTGAATGACTTCCTTCAGGGTAACTACATCGCTCGACTAGAGTGGCCAGCATGGTCTCCAGACATGAACCCTATCAAACATGCCTGGGATATATTGAAAATGACTGTTTATGGACGACTTGACCCACCAACCGCTTTGAGGGATCTAAGCCGAATCACCGTTGAGAAGTCGGAAAATCTGGACCAACAGTGCCTTAATGAACTTGTTGATAGTATGCCACGACGAATATAGGCATGCATCAATACAAGAGCACGTGATGCTGGGTATTAGAGGTGTTTACAGCAGTGTGGACCACCACCTCTGAAGGTCTCTCTGAATTGTGGTTCAACGTGCAATGTGTAGCGGTTAGAGAACTAAAAGCTCGCCTCAGAGGCCCTGGGATAAGGAACCGAGCGAGGTGGCGCATTCTTAGCACACTCAGCTCGCATTTGGGAGAACAACGTTCCAAACCCTAGTCCAGATTTAGGTTTTCTTTGATTTTCCATAAATCGCTTCAGGCAGATGCTGGGTCGGTTCCTCTGAAAGTACACAGCCGAACTCCTTCCCATCCTTGAATCAATCCATCTCCGTCTCTAATGACATCGGTGTCGACGGGACGTTGAAACCTTATCTCCCTTCCTTCCTTCTCGATAAGGACGGGGATTTTTTCCACATTCTAGTCCCTTCAGCGTTACTCCAGGGTCACTCAGCTTGCTATAAAACGAGTACCTGGCGTCTTTCCCGGAGTTAAAAGGTGGCCAGGGAGTTAGGCCCCCTCCTAGTGCCACGGCAAAGAAAGGCTGTGCTCTGACTGTATTCAGGCAATAGCCTGGTCACAAACTTGCGCCACAGACATCTTTACCTTACCCTGCGGTTTTACTGGAACATTCTGCCTTCATGTCAGATGTTGGTCAGTTTGTTTCTAGCTTGCTACGTAAGTATGCTTTTGGTTTGGATTTGATTTTAACCGTTATTCACGATCTGAAGTCTACTGAGTTTGTGATACTTTCACCGAAGAATTCGTTCTAATAAAGGTATAGTTACCGCTGAAATGAAATTTGGCGTACAAGCTCAGTATGAATTAGAATGATAATTTTTCAGTCTATTGGCACCAAGAACATATTCTAAGAAACAGGAGAAAAATGACATTGTTTTTGTATGACATGAAGGAGGTACCTCACTAAGGTAATACTGGAAAAATCTGCTAGTTCCACCGACAGTGAATGAGAAGAAGAAAGTTGGAAGTTTATTGAATGGAAAATTACGATAGTCTGAAACGCTTCTTCATAAACGTAATGCTCATTACTGATGAAGGACACAAATGGCTTATGCAAATGTCAACAAGTCTATGCCTCTTACGTAATTATGCGGACTGAGTAGTTTAATCACAATGTGCTATGAATGCGACGAATGTCAGATCGCCACCTGTTTCTGGGGACAGGTCAGGATGGTGGTTATAATACAATTCGTACTGGAGTTGAAAAAAGTGTAGGAAACGCTTCTCCGACTGATAAGGAATATTTCGATTACTGTAGTAATTCTCTATTTTGAAATCCGAAGTATGCAGATTCAGGACGACTGGGAAGGTATTGGAAAGTTTCCTCTGTTTATTGCTAGCGACATTATGAGTTCATAATGTGGTAAAGATTCGGTGGCGTCTGTCAGTGGTGTACGTAACGCTGATCTGTAGGAAAAATCCATTTAATATTTTGCAACACATGAAATGTATTCGCAATTGCGACTATGGACAACCATCAGCTGTATAATGGAATGACAGTGAGAATTTGGGCTTGACCGGTACTCGAACCCGGATTTCCCGCTTATTTCGAGCAGTCGCCTTACCATTAGGCTACCCGAGCATGACTCACCGCCAGACACAAACTTCCATAAGTCACCAATCATGTATCTGCAACTTATATTTGTATATCCGTTATGTATATTCCCGTACAGGGGAGACATTTTATTTGAAACACTGGGTGTGTGTGTGGGCGGGGGCGGGGGGGGGGGGGGGGGGTGAAGGAATACTATATTGCCTGTGTAATGCATGTCTAAAGGAACATTGCATCGTAATTTTCAACAACACAGGCACTGGAACACCGTGTAATATGTTGCAAATCCACTCTTAACATCCAAAACAGCCTGAAATTTCGTGACGCATTATACATATGGTTCCCGAATGGCCGCTACTGTAATTTTATACTGTTCAATGCAAAGGAACTGCACTTTTATCCTGAAATATATTGGAGAAAGGCAGAGAGTTATCAGTGCTTTGATATTATTAACTACAATGGCTCGATAATGATTATATTTGGTGGTTCAGGAGGCCAATAAAGACAAATTACTTCTCCAGCATCTTATTAATGTTGTGTTCGGCATTTAGAGCTCTGCTAATGAGGTATTGTCATCATGAAAGATGCAGTTCCTAGCCTACTGTAAAAGATACAGTTCCTAGCCTACTGTAATGATTGTTGTAACGAAACTGGTTTTAGAGATTTTAGTAGCTGCTAGCTCCTTAAGTGTGGCCACTGAATTTATTGAATGTTAGGATATTATGGGAGTGTTCTGTGTTGTTTTACGCCATTTTATAATTGACTTCCGCCACATAGCTAAAACTTGCTGACTATGAACGCTGTGTCATCCCATTATCTTTTCCGATGAGAATATGACCTGACTTCATTGCCCCTGATGTTGCAGCTATAGTGGTGTGAACCTTGTCGTGCTTCTAAATAAAATACTTACAGTTTGCCTCTAAGGCTTTTATCTTCAAAATGACATATCTAGACTGTGGCTGCTCTGAATACAAAGTCTTCTACATTGTTCAGGTGCTTTAATGGCTACGTGTAGCATTGTAGTTTCTTCTTAGCATTTTGGTAGATTTTGCAGTACGTTTGATAATACATCGAACAGCAAAGGGGACGGCTTAGGGTATCGTTCCCTTGAAGGAAGCGCGAGAAATGAAGGGTTCTCTGAGCCTGTGCAACACACGGTGTGTGGGATGAGAGATGGGTTACCTTTGTGGCTAGCCACATGTCATACATGTAAGTATAGAAGGAATTCAGTAGTATACCAATGACATGTACGTATAACAGGACAATTGCACTTAAAATTGTAAGGATGGATGTGACAATGATTGCAGGGGCAGTGTTAACTTTCTGCGCTTTTTCTTTTCTGTTGGGCTTCCATGCATGCCACATCATGAGGCGCAGTGACAGGCACTGATCTGTCCCGGGCAGGTGAGCACTACAGAGTAAGGGAGCATCATAGTGGTCATTCCTTTGGGATGCACACAGCGGTGTCCTTTCAAAAGCTGGACAGTAAACTCATGGATGAGAGAAAGCGGGAGAACGGGCTCTGTGCGGAAGGACAGTAGTCGCCAGTGGTTTGAGGGATTACAGAGAAACGATACTCAGGGAGTGCAAAAGGTAGGCTCCAGCTACAGATAACATCTTTAGGAAGCACACCAAAAACATCAGTGACTATGACTTTAT
Organism: Schistocerca nitens; assembly: GCF_023898315.1. Lineage (NCBI taxonomy): Eukaryota > Metazoa > Arthropoda > Insecta > Orthoptera > Acrididae > Schistocerca > Schistocerca nitens. Next base: position 700,635,562 of record NC_064617.1, on the reverse strand, counting down.
TACGCGGCTAGTGGCTGCCAAGATGATGCTGAGGGAGTAGCAGCTCTTTTTTCCTTTTTGTTTTCCCACAGAGGCGAAACTGCTCCAGAAAAAAGAATTCTCTGATAGGCAAACTTGAATGTTATCCTTCAGTTCCGCGTTTTGTAAAGGGAAGGGCGGTAAAGAAGTTGATCGGCAGTGTACTTTAATGAAGCCGATAGTGGCAGGATGAAAGACATCACACAATTACGTCATTGGTCAATGTTGGCGGCAAATTGGGTGACTGGCAAGGATAAGTTAAGCGAATGAGACTCTGTCACCAGGTTTGAAGGAGTGCGCTTTTTAGACATTTGGTTTTGGGTTTCTAGTAAGAGGTTTAATGTCCTGGCTTTCGAGAGAGAATATTCGAGTTTGGCATCTTTACTGAACATCTTCGGGATCAGAGTTCGGATCTGAAGATGCAGAAATAGATAGACTCAGAGAAACAAATTCCTGACTGGCAGATATGGAGGTTACGCCACTAAAGTTCGATAACTACTGTTGCAGCACTATGATAGGGAGGAATAGGTGAAATAACTTGTTAGTTGGGATGGAAGTGGTGACCTCTTTAAGGCAGCATTTTACATGAGTGACAGAAGTGAATGACAGCACTTGACATCTCGATGCGCGACATTCGAGCTACAAGCAGCAGCATCAGGCGACTTGCCCTGGTGTCTGTGTGCAAGTGACAAACTCCCACTACGAGATGGCTACAAAAGTGGCCCTTTTGTTTCTATAAAACGGCGACCATAAATCGTGCGATGTTGAAGCTCAAGAATAAGATAAAAAATTACCTTACTCAGGAAAATAAGGCGATAGAGGAGAATTGTGGATGAATTTGAAGACGTTTGCAGGAACAAAGTAGATGCACCAGAAGAACGACATGAGAGAGGGGACCGTCCCATGTAAGGTATTGAAGATAAGACAGGGATGATGGGATGTTTGATGGGATGAAAAGAGAAAAGGGGAAAGTGTGGAGACTCACACATAGGAGAACAGCAAGCTTGGCATCAGAAAGTGACTTGGGATGGGTGATAGTATTTTCTACTAATTTATGATTTCAACAGATGAAAATTAACATAGACAAAGAGACCTAGAGAAACTAGTAAGGGTTATTTAGGAATAAAGAAAATGACTCACCGAAAGGCAGAAGTGCTGCGTCATTGATAGATACATAAACCAAAAGGTACAGAGCTTGGCTAGCTTTTGGAAAGCACTTCCTTTTTCTAGCGTGAGGAAAAACAGGCACACAATCAAACAAACATGCACGCACGCGCGCGCGAACACACAAACACACACACACACAGCGTGTATCCCACAAGTGGTACTGAATAACTGTCATATATGTATAATCTGTTTTTGTCTTTTTTGTATGGTGGCAAGAACAAAATATGTACCCCTTTTCCCCTCACTTTATTCATTCATTCATTTATTCATTCGCTGCCAACATCACGCCTTACAATCACTGCGTACCTACCATATGACTTCGTGACTCAATAATCGTGATAGTGAGTCATGAGACGGTGCATCCCGGAAATAGTTAGAAGAAAGTATAAAAACAGAATGGCCGTGTGTGTGTGTGTGTGTGTCTGTGTGTGTGTAATGTGTGACGCTAGGAGCAGGCGCTGCTGAATCAGGCGCGTGTTTTGGCAGCTGAGGAGATGGGTCGGCCGAGGCAGGCATGATGCAATGGCCACACCAGTCTTGCGCTGTAATCACTAGAGAGCGGTAACCAGTGAGGCAGTGGCAGCCAGATGCTCAGAGTATGAGAATTTTAGAACACAAGTTGGCAGCTCTGGCTGCGTGAGCTGAAAAACCCGGCCATCAGCATGAAAAAATGATGGGCAACCGCCATGGTCCATCAGCTATTGACAGAGAAGCCAGTAACATCGTTACAAAGACAAAATTAAGACGAGCATATGAGTGATGACACATCCTCGACAGGATGTATAGGTTTCATGTTATTTAATGTCAAATTTTTTATGTGTCTAATGATATTTAAAATTTTATATCTCGATAACGCTTTAAGCGATTCTTACAAATGGAGTGTCTGTGTCTCAGTGAACATTACGAAAGTGCCGGAGTAGATGTTTTATAAATATTGTCTATTTTGGATTGCAGGCTGGAATGTACATTCCGAACACAAAAACCGAATTTTCTCATGAACACGGTATGAAACATTGATTGTAGCAGCAGCATTACCAGCTAGATGTAATTAGGGATGTATGATTGTAATTAGTTTTAATCGGTTATTTTTATTGGTAACATAACAACGCAAAGTAACTTTTAAATGCACAGAACCATTATTTCTGATGAAACTACTGTATTTGATTTACAGGTAAACTACAAACAGCATTAGATCGCAGAGTAAAATCACGGGCCGTTTCATGTATAGTAAATGTATATCAGGTATGTTTATAGTTCCAAGCAGTTTTCGGAAGTCAGACATGTTTTCGCTTGATTCGTGTTGTAACGCCTCCAAATGGACTTATAATTTCTCTACAAAATCATGATTTATGAATATTGCATTCGGCAGCGATAATTAGCTTATCGTTTTTTTTTTCCAAAAATGAATTGTAATTCTCTAAAAATCAAAGGAAGGATGTGATTGATCTGCTATAAGCCAACTCTATAATATCTTTGATGGACGATAAAAAGCTACTACCAACTATTGTTCTGTCCCCTTCAGAACCTTCAGCCGAACACATAAGCATCTGCTTTAATTTACTTGTGTAATTTCATTAGTTGAATAATAATTAACTCCGGTAATAACTTGTTTTATTTCAAGGAGTTTGACACTGTATCCTATTGAAGAACGTTAACAAGAACTTTTGTAGCTCATCAAACTCGGTGACATAGCGTTGACTAGAACATTCGATCAGACGCTAACAGCCGTAGATCGAATCTTCTTAAATTATAAATCTTGTTCTAAAAATAAATTTGAGTTTTATGCAGCAGATAATAATCAGATCTTTTCTAAGTCTATGTTCCTTCAGCGCGGCAGTTTAAATTTCCGGTGCGTAGTCAGTTATTGACGTACTGCTAACGATTTATTTTGCGCCCGGGTAGGAATAGCTGGATAGAAATTATACGGAATTTTATTTCTAACATTAAATAAAAATAGTCGGTTGAGGAATCACTTTAAATTTTAACTTTTATGTGTCTAACTGAAGTCAAATTAGGTACTTTGAACCTACGTAATGGGACTGCTAGTGTAACGTTCCCGCCCTCCCATATCTTAAATACAGAGACAAACGTTAGTGAAAGAAAATTTTGTTCCCGCATCCTCCTATTTATGGAAACGTTATAACGTGAATGTTTGTGTTTAAATAGCTGCATCCATTTTAGCGCTTTTTTTTTTTTTTTTTTTTTTTTTTTTTTTTTTTTTTTTTTTTTTTTTTTTTTTTTTTTTGGACAGGCAGGATGGATGTGTGGTAGTAGGTCGCCTCGTGAGTGAACTGGAATAAGTATTTGGCAGTGAACTTCTGATTTTCACGTGTGTCGATATGGAGCACTGAAATATTTTGAACTGGTGGAGAGTTAGATTTCGCGTTAGGGGAGCTGGTTTCAGTGTGGACGTTTCAATAACGAATACTCCAAAATAATTTCCACGTATGAGCTTTAATATCCCGTGTTAGGCGATTTACTCTGAACTTTAAAAACTTTTCTATATTTCATTTTGAGAGATTTCTGCACTCAGAATTTCGTTAAATTATCAGTTACAGAACTTAAAATTTAGACTTATGGTAAAGAAACTTAAATTATTTTTCGTGAATTTTCGGATGCTTTCGCCAATGTATGATACTGTTCAGTTTATTTAATCCTCCACGAAGGTGGTTAGTAGCGCAGAAATGTACGATTGTTAACTGTGATAAGCGTACTTTATTTTTTGAAATAAACTCAGTTTGCTAAAATTTATAAATGCTGTGAGTAGTGAACATTATTCCACCGGAAATTCCTGCCTCCAGGTACTGAACTTCTGACTGAATTTCTTTAGAGTTATTGCATTATATGCATCGGTTAGCCACTGGAGTATGACGTATTCATGACGTAAGATATCCTACCATGCATTACAGGGGCCGTACTAACAGTATTCTTCTTGCATTAAAATTTATTATTCGTGCTGATGCTTGTGGCGGCTTAAGTGCTATTGAATGAACGATTATTTGGTGGAAAACAACAGGTTTTACCTGCTCTATTAACCATTCGTTAATCATTTAACCTTGAAGTTGCATATGCTGGTCTCGTCCAGGGAGCAACAAAGAGAACACATGCATAATTCTGTTCGTATAGTCGCTATCGTCAAAATCAAATCGCCGTCACTGTCGATCTCCAAACCTAGCCAGCAACTAGTCATTAATGTAACCATCGATGTACTGTTTGAATTGAAAGTGTTAGTAATTAATGCTCAATCCTTGCGAAGTGTAATGTGTCGCTTGTGAAATAAACTGAGAATCTGTTGCACTGTACGATTTTACATAGTCAGTGAATCCCATGTCTGCAGACAGCAGTTATAGAAAGCTCAAAGAGATTCTCTCAGGATACTGCGCTTCGGGCCCCCTGTAACAAGCCGCGTTTTTATTAAATCCCGTTGAGTAAATTTATTAATCAGTACTGGCGCCTGAGCAGTGACATGTTGCCTTAGTTGATGTCTTCGAGATTTTCTATATTATTATTAGGAGTGTAAAATTCTTCGGTATCTCAATAAAACATGTTGCAGGATGAATAAGCCAAAGATATAGTCATGTTTGGGCGCTACATATCTCTAAAAACGTGAAATGTCTATTTTGGTTCGAGTGCTTCCCAAGCGACACAAAGTAAATAGAGCCGTCGTGTGACCAGAGACTTAAGGAGAGTGAAGCCCTGCAATTTAGCGGTTTATCGATCCTGTACTCGTGGCTCGAATTCCAGCACACGACCGCACCACGCGACGTCTTTACGCTCTGGAGAGCTTCTCATGCTACGAACATTCAGAAAACCACGTACCGACGGATAACGTTCGTCCACTAACCAAACAGTGTTTCTCTGCAGTAGCTTCACTGTAGGATTACGCCACTCTTGTAAGTGTCTGTAATGAAGGAAAGAAGGAAGGAAGGAAGGAAAATAGTTGTTAAATGTCCCGCCAGTGACAACATCAGCAGAGTACAAACCACGACAGAGAAAAGATGGAGAAGGAGAAGCCGGGTGCTTTTAAAGTAAACATAGGGCTATTTGCCTTACTTAAGTATCTGAAAAACCAAGGAAAACTTTAATCTGGTTGTCTTGACGGGGATTTGAACCCTGGTCTTCTTCCTCTTTCTTAACCCCTGTGCCACCTCTCTCTATAACCATCACGAATATTGCAGGTAAGTTTCATGAATAAATATGTCAGTGAATCTTCAAAACAGATTAAAACTGTGCGACGGACCGGAAATCGAACCAAGACCATTGTCTTCCTAACTGAGCCACCATAACACGCCTCTTGAGCTAGCTCAAAGCGTTATTCTAACACAGCCTCTCCCCTACCCTCCAAACTGTATCTAAGTCCTTATACATCATATTCTTCCTACCAGAAACTCTAGTATAGTAGAACATAAAAAAGTGTTTCTGTGAAGTCTGAGTTCGTTCCAGCGAGATGGGCGTCAATAACTGCATCAGTGAACTGTGTTACATACAAAAGTAAAAGTAAATATTCAGATTCTCCAAGAAAGGAGCATGAACTGTGAAACTTATTTTAATGGCCAAATGTGCAAAACTGTTTCATATGGTGTCCTTCGATGGAAGTGTAGAACAGAGTAATCCCTCGTTATTTTTTTATTCCCAGTGTTCCGTGTGCCTATTGTGATGTCGTTGCATGTGTTTCCTATTTGACCTCTGGACGGGTGCCGACCACTTATATTCTCTTAATATCTTGTAGGTTTCAGATGCCCGCAAAGATGAATGCGAAGTGACTGTAGTATGTCGTTGTTGTTGTGGTCTTCAGTCCTGAGACTGGTTTGATGCAGCTCTCCATGCTACTCTATCCTGTGCAAGCTTCTTCATCTCCCAGTACTTACTGCAACCTACATCCTTCTGAATCTGCTTAGTGTATTCATCTCTTGGTCTCCCTCTACGATTTTTACCCTCCAAGCTGCCCTCCAATGCTAAATTTGTGATCCCTTGATGCCTCAAAACATGTCCTACCAACCGATCCCTTCTTCTAGTCAAGTTGTGCCACAAACTTCTCTTCTCCCCAATCCTATTCAATACCTCCTCATTAGTTACGTGATCTACCCACCTTATCTCCAGCATTCTTCTGTAGCACCACATTTCGAAAGCTTCTATTCTCTTCTTGTCCACACTAGTTATCGTCCATGTTTCACTTCCATACATGGCTACATACAAATACACTCCTGGAAATGGAAAAAAGAACACATTGACACCGGTGTGTCAGACCCACCATACTTGCTCCGGACACTGCGAGAGGGCTGTACAAGCAATGATCACACGCACGGCACAGCGGACACACCAGGAACCGCGGTGTTGGCCGTCGAATGGCGCTAGCTGCGCAGCATTTGTGCACCGCCGCCGTCAGTGTCAGCCAGTTTGCCGTGGCATACGGAGCTCCATCGCAGTCTTTAACACTGGTAGCATGCCGCGACAGCGTGGACGTGAACCGTATGTGCAGTTGACGGACTTTGAGCGAGGGCGTATAGTGGGCATGCGGGAGGCCGGGTGGACGTACCGCCGAATTGCTCAACACGTGGGGCGTGAGGTCTCCACAGTACATCGATGTTGTCGCCAGTGGTCGGCGGAAGGTGCACGTGCCCGTCGACCTGGGACCGGACCGCAGCGACGCACGGATGCACGCCAAGACCGTAGGATCCTACGCAGTGCCGTAGGGGACCGCACCGCCACTTCCCAGCAAATTAGGGACACTGTTGCTCCTGGGGTATCGGCGAGGACCATTCGCAACCGTCTCCATGAAGCTGGGCTACGGTCCCGCACACCGTTAGGCCGTCTTCCGCTCACGCCCCAACATCGTGCAGCCCGCCTCCAGTGGTGTCGCGACAGGCGTGAATGGAGGGACGAATGGAGACGTGTCGTCTTCAGCGATGAGAGTCGCTTCTGCCTTGGTGCCAATGATGGTCGTATGCGTGTTTGGCGCCGTGCAGGTGAGCGCCACAATCAGGACTGCATACGACCGAGGCACACAGGGCCAACACCCGGCATCATGGTGTGGGGAGCGATCTCCTACACTGGCTGTACACCACTGGTGATCGTCGAGGGGACACTGAATAGTGCACGGTACATCCAAACCGTCATCGAACCCATCGTTCTACCATTCCTAGACCGGCAAGGGAACTTGCTGTTCCAACAGGACAATGCACGTCCGCATGTATCCCGTACCACCCAACGTGCTCTAGAAGGTGTAAGTCAACTACCCTGGCCAGCAAGATCTCCGGATCTGTCCCCCATTGAGCATGTTTGGGACTGGATGAAGCGTCGTCTCACGCGGTCTGCACGTCCAGCACGAACGCTGGTCCAACTGAGGCGCCAGGTGGAAATGGCATGGCAAGCCGTTCCACAGGACTACATCCAGCATCTCTACGATCGTCTCCATGGGAGAATAGCAGCCTGCATTGCTGCGAAAGGTGGATATACACTGTACTAGTGCCGACATTGTGCATGCTGTGTTGCCTGTGTCTATGTGCCTGTGGTTCTGTCAGTGTGATCATGTGATGTATCTGACCCCAGGAATGTGTCAATAAAGTTTCCCCTTCCTGGGACAATGAATTCACGGTGTTCTTATTTCAATTTCCAGAAGTGTACTTTCAGAAATGATTTCCTGACACTTAAATCTATACTCGATGTTAACAAATTTCTCTTCTTCAGAAACGATTTCCTTGCCATTGCCAGTCTACATTTTATATCCTCTCTACTTCGACGATCATCAGTTATTTTACTCCCTAAATAGCAAAACTCCTTTACTACTTTAAGTGTCTCATTTCCTAATCTAATTCCCTCAGCATCACCCGATTTAATTTGACTACATTCCATTATCCTCGTTTTGCTTTTGTTGATGTTCATCTTATATCCTCCTTTCAAGACAGTGTCCATTCCGTTCAACTGCTCTTCCAAGTCCTTTGCTGTCTCTGACAGAATTACAATGTCATCGGCGAACCTCAAAGTTTTTACTTCTTCTCCATGAATTTTAATGCCTAATCCGAATTTTTCTTTTGTTTCCTTTACTGCTTGCTCAATATACAGATTGAATAACATCGGGGAGAGGCTACAACCCTGTCTCACTCCTTTCCCAACCACTGCTTCCCTTTCATGCCCCTCGACTCTTATAACTGCCATCTAGTTTCTGTACAAATTGTAAATAGCCTTTCGCTCCCTGTATTTTACCCCTGCCACCTTCAGAATTTGAAAGAGAGTATTCCAGTTAACGTTGTCAAAAGCTTTCTCTAAGTCTACAAATGCTAGAAACGTAGGTTTGCCTTTTCTTAATCTTTCTTCTAAGATAAGTCGTAAGGTTAGTATTGCCTCACGTGTTCCAACATTTCTACGGAATCCAAACTGATCTTCCCCGAGGTCCGCTTCTACCAGTTTTTCCATTCGTCTGTAAAGAATTCGCGTTAGTATTTTGCAGCTGTGACTTATTAAACTGATAGTTCGGTAATTTTCACATCTGTCAACACTTGCTTTCTTTGGGATTGGAATTATTATGTTCTTCTTGAAGTCTGAGGGTATTTCGCCTGTCTCATACATCTTGCTCACCAGATGGTAGAGTTTTGTCATGACTGGCTCTCCCAAGGCCATCAGTAGTTCTAATGGAATGTTGTCTACTCCCGGCGCCTTGTTTCGACTCAGGTCTTTCAGTGCTCTGTCAAACTCGTCTTCAAACAAAACAAACATGAGCAAAACCAACCGTCGGCCGCCGCAAAAACGGCGACAACCGCTCCGCCACCGCGCGCGCCGCCGCCGCCGACCCCACAATCCAACCACCACGGCACGCAAACAGTATCCACACGGTCATACAGAAACGCCACACAACCATGCACGCACGGCCACCCACACAACACACACACACGACAATCAACACCTTCCCGATGTGCTTTGATGGTAGTATATCCGGTAGTATTTAACACAAATAGGCACAGTGGATCGAAAGAACAGTATGAGGAGCAGTCACTAGTGATAAGGCGCAGATACCAACAATTGAATCACTTCCGTTTCTACGCGAAAATTTTATTCAATCGTATATTCAATAAACTGAAAACTTTTTACTGACGATGCAAGTACCGTGTTCTGGACTAATGGAGACAGTTTGGCGCCAGAATACCTATACCAAATTTTCTTGAAAACTGTTAACTGATTCACTGTAAACAGACCGTAATTGAACTTGCTTAAGACACAACACTTTCAAATATGTCCCACACTATACCTGATACCGATTCACCAGAAATACACGAGATGGCCGATTGGAGCCGTCAGTAAATCGGAGACGTCCACCAGGAAAGTGCCCAGCAAAACGAGATCTGGCTAAGCAGTCTGTACTAACACATGCTCCCCTTCGTCATCTTACAGGTAACATTCTTCAAAAAAATGCTTTTAGCTGAAATTAATGAAGGAGCCTGTGTTGAGTTTCATACGTCTAAGGACAGGTAAATAGAAGTTGCACTGGACGACGTGAAGTTTCTTCGGACAGATCAAAGGTATTTCCCTACTGACTCAGAGATAACAACATTGAAGTGACTCTTGAATAGACAGTCAGTCCTAAGCCTGTTCATGTTTATGTATTGTAATATACCTACAACAAATAAAGCCTATGTTCGTCTGTCAAAATGGACTCGATAAGCAACCTGAGCTATCAGTAATCGCAATCTAACCAGCATAACACTGTGTGCGTGTTTCACTGTCATTTAATCCCTCAACAGATCGTTACACGAAAAACTTAAAACTAACTTTTGGATTAGCTATCTGACTGCATATTTGAATATGAGAAACTACAGAAACAAATGAACCTTTAACAATGAATACCTAAGCTATCTGGCTGCGTATTTGAATAAGAATTTACAAGTGATACAGAATCTGGCTTGTGCAATGGAATTTACTGGATTAGAGTACATGACATAGTGTGGTGTGTCAGTGTCTCTGTTTTGGCCCTAAGTTTTGCACTCGCCTCTTTAGATGACTGCTTTTTCCAAGTCGTTTACAGGAATTCGCAGCAGATTGCAGCAGCAGCGGCTAAAGCTTATTGTTACTAAAAATGAATTTAATAAAAAGGAGTTTGGTTGGGTTCTGTTAACTACTAAATAACTTGTAAGAAGGGATTTCATAAATTAAGTCTATTTAAAAACTTCAGAAATCATCAGGACCAATAATACAAGTTGTAGCTCGACAAGTATTAATAATGGCGAAATGCCGGACAATGACCTTATAAGTACCAATAATGGCTGAGGACCAGATTAACAAATTATTTCAATTTCAAAGTTACATTAACATTCAATAACCACGGCATGTTTATGAATTAGATGCGGAGAATTATTTTTTGGAGAATAAGGACGCTTCTTTTACTGAGAAATAAAACATGAGATTATTGCTAACTCAGACTAATAATCACGAGACTAACCCTGCAATCGATCTTTACGCTATGCTTGCGAATTTTATATTGAATTCCATCCTCAAGCGTAGCTAAGCCATCTAAATCTCTCCTAGCCGTATAAATGAAATCAGGCCTTGAGTGTGGTAAGATGTGTCATCACCGACTTGAGGGCAGCGTGACACGGTCTTCTGTCACTGAGCTCTCGAACATCACTACCGAAATTTTATTCTTTCAGACAGACCTCGTCTCACAACAATGCTTAGAATCGCGCTCCCATGTTTAGCCCTCAGATTGTTACTATCGATATCTGAGTGCGTATTTATTTCCATAGAGAATTGTAGAATCTTACACAATGCAAAGAATAGCCTTAAGTTGGCTATATTGTTTTCGATACTCAATGTAATGTTTAATCAACGTAATGGAATGCTCTGACACACTCCTTACAGTACATTCCGGATAAAAGAAGGAGGGTACTTTCGGAGCATGGTGTACTAAATCCACTATCCACTGTTCCCTGCATCGTTTAGGTTACTTCACATAGCAAAATATGCCTCAGGTCCTCCACGTACATTCATCATCTCACATTTACTACAATCACTTTATGTTCAACGTTGCTACGGTTTTGTGTACAAGAGATTTATTTACATAAGTCTTTTATACGTAATGTTGCTTAAACGGAAACTCACGGACTGCTCTTTGGTATGCAAAACTCTAATCGCCTTTCTCTTATGTCAGTACTGGAACAGGGCAGATTTTATCGCCGTTTAATGTTTTCTCAGCGTAGCACCGTAACATAAGAAGATTCTGACATGTAGATAGAACTGACGTCGGTAACTGTAATATAACAGGTTTGCGGAAGTTATCAGTTCAGTGAACCAATAGACTGACCAGTAACTGGTATTCCAGAAGTAGTCAAACCTGAAGTCAAATGGGAGATTTCTTCTGAAAGTGATCCCAGACAAGAAGTGTTGAAACCTGTGGGAAATTCAAACGTTACCACTATGCGGACCTTGCTTACTTTATGAGGCTAGGCACGAGGAAGGAATACCTCCGTTACTGGTCATAATAATGTGAGTGTATAGATTTTTGCAACACACATTCAGTTTAAGTTCAGAATACAGCAATGGTATTCCAATATCCGAGAAATCAGTTTTTACTGGATGTGAAGACGCGAGATAAATTAATTTCAATGACCTTACGACAATGTAGCCATTGTCTCCGTGCTAACCACACTCTGTGTCTGAAAAGAAAAGTCATAGGTACTATTATAGTGTTGCCTTCTTTCAACAGTGCAACAATAAAAAAGACATTTATTAAAAACGACGAAACTTGTTTTACGGACTTCCGGACTACATCTTTCGGCTTCGATGTTTTCCTAGAAAGGTTCACTTCTTTCTATCGTTATGCACTCGATTTCATGTCTGCGTATCACTGTCGTTGCGATTTGTTAAAATCACAGAAGTTAAGAGGCATAGGAGCAGTTAAAATTCGTAAAATACGAACGAAAATTTTAAATGGCTTCGCAAATCGCTTTATCTGAAATTAAAAGTAATCAATTTTACTTTTGCTTTTACATCGTAAATTAAAATTTTCTAAGGAAAAGCAGTAAGACTGCATTTAGGATTCCCTCAACCTCTAACAAATTGTTTGTAGCTCTCCAGTTGCCACAAATGAAACAGACAATTTTAAAGAAAGAGAAACATAGAAGTAAGCTGCTAAACGTCATGTGTAGCGCCTCACCAGTCATAATTAGCATACAGATACTCATTCTACCTAAATTTACATAGAATTCAAAACAAATTGAGGGTTAAGAAAAATTTTATGCAGTTCCATAAATAGCTTCATCTTTAACAAAACATCTCTTGCTTATGATCTCGTACAGATCAATACCTTTTTAAACAGAAAAAGCAAAATTATACAAACAGTTTAAATCAATATTCAAAATCGAATACAATTGGGCAACAAGAAATGAAAGAATCTGATTGTCCAAATTTTGATTCCTATATTGTACCAAGGAACAAATAAGTAAAACTGCATTCATAAGAGACAATTGTAAAAGAGTGATACATCACATCGCGTCATATGTTACGGCATCCTGTATCACACTTTTGCCAATTAATTAGCAAATATATTCGTATGCACAAGTACATAAAACGCACTCATACAGTTTTACATACAGCAGCAGCACTCAATATTAACCGAAATTTGCACATTGATGTTTCTTCTTCACACACTATTTTCTACGTCTTTCTTGTTCCGCCAAACTTTCCGAACTCAGACACAAGCAGTATTACCATCGTGGAGTAATAATTTATTTTTGTTTCTCAATTATCATTAGGATCTCAGCAGCTTTTGCTATAATTTTTTTTAACCCATCTCTATCATTTAATGTTTGTTTTAGTCGATCGCTTTTCCGTATGACTACATATTGTAACTATATTAATCAGTAGCAATAAGAGTGTACGTATAATACTGAACTCTCTACCAGCCATTAACAAAATGTCTTGTGCCGTCATGAAGTGTTATACAAATAGCTCTTTCTCTGGTTATGATCGTTTTTGTCATGGATTAGGTAGATAATCAGACAAGTTATTACAGAATACTTCTTTATATTTGACTTCGAATATGCAGTAAGGTGTGAAGCCCTAGCGAATCTAGAAAGAAGCCTCTACACGTCATTGTATGGAATCAAGGAAGGCCTGTGTTAGGACAAATTCCGGAATTTTTCTCTCCACGCTGTTTGTATAGGGATCCAAAAATCATGAACAAATATACTGTAGGATCAAATTTTGCTCACCATCTTTTATTAACAATTTAGAAAGATGTTCAGCTCACCAACATCTCAGTGTACTACTTACCATAGCAATTTTTGATCTTGTGAATATCTTTACAACTGGTGCAACAGCACATAGAACATACTCATACAGTTACACGTACAGCATCAGAAGTCAATTTTAACCGAAATGTGCAGATTGACGTATCGTGTTCGTGTGCTATTCTCCACATCTTTCTTCTTCCACCAGACTTTTAGGACTCAACTAGTATTATCATCGTGGATTAATTATTTATTTTTATTTCTCAGTTACATTATGCTGCCTGTACCTTTTGACCTACCAAATTAGGACAAAGTAGCCAAACACGTAATGGAGGACGTAGTAGTACCTGTCATTCTTTGAAGAACGCTTGCCCATTTTCCCAATTGCCTGTACCTGTTCACAGATATTGTTCTACGCAGATAGAGTGTAGTGTCTTTGTGAAAGAACTGTACTTAGGGTTCTAAAACCTTCCGTATACTGTGAGTAATGGTTACTAAGTCAACGGCCGTGTCGAGGTTGATACGTTGGTTCCCGTTAGATCTCCGAAGTTAAGCACCACCGGGCGTGGCCAGTATTTTGAAGGGTGACCCTCCGAGTGCGCCGCATTCCGTTCACAATTTTCCCCTTTGGATTTACGGCACAGGTGACAGATGGGGAGGTGGCTCCATGAGCACTAGTCTTTGCGCCAATGTCCTGGATTAAATCAAATGCAGATAGAACCACCACAAAATATATATTTTTCCACTCAGCAAAACAGCGATGGCCTTCACCCGTGTCCGTTGCTGGCTAAACGGAGAGGAAGGGAAGGTGTGATAGGAAGCTTATTTTTAATTTATTTGTTGAATCTGATTAGATTAGGACGTTCGTATCCTATCTAAAATCGGACCACTATAGTTAAAAAATGGCAACAATTTTTGAGGTTTAACGTCCCATCATCGATCAGGTCTTTATCGATGGAACTCAAATCCGAAATTTACCGAGTGAGAACGAAGTCAGTGGTGACATTTGTGATTTAAGAGAGCCATTGAAAACATAACAATTGACAATCAGAATCCTGCTCTTCCAGAATGGTAATCAAGTACCCCCTCGCTCGGTCATTGGTTCCTGAAGCGTTTGTGCTTTCTCGACAATGGAACCCGCCGCAATTACGCGTGTTGTCCAGTTCGGCCTACAACCGTTGCAGTGCCCGATGTTTGACGAACACTGCCAGTGATGCTGTACGAACCGTACTGCCATGAGGACAGTAATACGGTTATCCCTTGTTATCGTCGCACTGAAAGGCACAGTTCTCATTTACATTTAGATATTTATGATGAGTTGCGTAATAAGTAATATTGCTTTTATTTCGTGAATGGTTCATGATATCGAAACAATGTTTTCGGCAAATGATAACAGGCAAAGGGGCGCGTAATATTGGTACATGTTTAAAACTCTTACATCTTCCATCAACCGACATTTTGAAACAAGTGTGGTTTTTTAACTTGAACGATATGCTTTTCTTACGGCATCCATAGCTACTGAAACGTTGAAGTGCAGACATTTAATTCTTACTAACGTGACGTTAAAACTTTTCGCAAAAGTTTCTATAAGCTAAAACTGAAAGGAAAGCTTCTGGAATCAACTGTTTCAGTGTGAACACCACCTATGAGAAGATCCATAGTTATATACGAACAAGGAGATAGGCCTATGCCACTAAGATAGAATAAATATTCCTTTGGCCCTAATTTATACAGTGAAGATATAGGACCAGCTACGATTTTTTTTGAATGTAACTCGATACTAACTTTTAACATATCACAATACTATTAGGAAAACTAAATCAAATATGTGTTTAATTGAATATTTTTTGTGGTACAAGTAAACAGTCGAAAGGCTTGAGACGACTGAGTGTGGCAAGAGCGTCCCGCTTGCTGATGTTTACACCGGAATGGCGAATCCGGTCGGCTTGCCTTTCAACTGTAAAAAAATTTCTGGGATGTTTTAACGAATAGTTTCAAACGACAACGTTATCAAGGGTTATATCACTATAGTTATATTTTAACCCCATCAGACCCTTTGGCTACAATTGCGTACATTAACTTTTACTGTGTCTTAGCTGCAACAGAAGCATTTTTCCCCATGGAGACCTGAGATACATATTTGTGAATGTTCAACTTTTTCATCATGCGCAAATGGCGTCAATTGTTGGGAACAACAATGAAAACATCAGCAAGTCAGTGAAACAGTGCGCACCACCTCGTGACCACTAGATTTCGCGGATGTGGTTGGTTCGCTATGTTCCACTGTGTAATTGAATATTGTTATTGTTAGTTTGTATGGTAATTATTGAATAATTTACTGTTTATTAAAATAGAGATCATTTCATAATTAGCTATTTTAGTTCATAAAATGAAGCGAAGTGTGCCAAGTATGTTCTGAAAATGGGTACATATTTTTCTATAAATCTCGTATCTAAAATCGTTAAAAAATCACCCAAGAGAATTATCACATAAGAAAGATTTTCCTTCCTCCAGAAAAAAAGTAATCTGAAAGGATTAAAAGATCCCTCGAATGCATTTTTTAAAGTACAGCTTTCCGTTGAAAAAAAATGCTGTAATTTCTCGGTTGATACAAAAATTACGGCGATTGCACATGTAACAGAATTACATGCCCATCTGCGGTCTATCGTTCGCCGAAAACCTCGTTTCGATACCTTGAGCGGTAACGAAATAAAAGTGATACTATCTTTTATGCAGCCCCTACATATAGTCAGCAAGCCCCTGTCAGTATGTGGTAAAGATATTTAGGGCACGAATGTCTTTTTTCAGGGCTACATAAATATGAAAATCACATGGGGAGAGATTGGTACTGTATGGAGGATGTGAAAGGGTTTCCCACTGCAACTTATGCAGCGTAATCGAAACAACCTTGGCAACATCTGGGCCCTTGCTTCGTACAAAGATGTGAACGCCCGGGTACAATCGTGATTCCGTAAGCAATGGCAAGTATTTTTCCATGAAGGCATTCACCGGCTTGTCTCACAATGGGATAAATATATTAACAGTTACGGTTATTACTTTTGAAATAATTTACAGTTTACTTACTTTTTATCTGCTGTTCCGCTGTCATTTACTGCCCCTTATATTAAAAAACTTACCTAATTGCTGGAAACTGGACTACGATCAAAAGGAAGCGAATACCACAGCAAGAACGATCAATAAGAAAAAAACAATCAGCAAGGAAGAAGAATTACGTCTTAATCGTGGTGCATTCATTGTGATCATCACCCAATTACAGCCTGCTACTTAATACCACTTAAACAGTCCAATAAACTGTTTATAAAGAAAGTGTCAATGGACGTTGTAAAACGAACTTGTGTAACAGACGTCCTGAACGTATGCCCTACTCTCAAGGGTCCTTGATGCAGCCGTTGTTGAAACAACAGCGATTGCGACATGCTTCTGGATGGTGAACAGTGATGGCACTAGTTTGCTACAGATTTCACAGATGGTGGGACCCTGTCTCTGGTAGCCTAGCGAAGTCTTGCGTGTCACACCCTACTGCTTCTGACGTCCCTACTGCAGCCAGGTAAATCGAGCAGAGTAGTTGAAACAATATACTTGGTAGTCATTTCGATGAAATAACGAAAACACCTTTTCACCCCGAAAAAGTGACTTATTTCATACTTTTCTCAGTGTTCAAAATCATATTTGTTCAGTTATTTTGTTTGCACATCTATGCTTCCCGCCCCCCTCTACCCCCCCCCCCCCCCTTGCCGTTGGTGGGGAGGCTTGCGTGCCTCAGCGATACAGATAGCCGTACCGTAGGTGCAACCACAACGGAGGGGTATCTGTTGAGAGGCCAGACAAACGTGTGGTTCCTAAAGAGTGGCAGCAGCCTTTTCAATAGTTGCAGGGGCATCAGTCTGGATGATTGACTGATCTGGCCTTGTAACACTAACCAAAACGGCCTTGCTGTGCTGGTACTGCGAACGGTTGAAAGCAAGGGCAAACTACAGCCGTAATTTTTCCCGACGGCATGCAGCTTTACTGTATGGTTAAATGATGATGGCGTCCACTTCGGTAAAATACTCCTGAGGTAAAATAGTCCCCCATTCGCATCTCCGGGCGGGGACTACTCAAGAGGACGTCGTTATCAGGAGAAAGAAACCTGGCGTTTTACGGATCGGAGCGTGGAATGTCAGATCCCTTAATCGGGCAGGTAGGTTAGAAAATTTAAAAAGAGAAATGGATAGGTTAAAGTTAGATATAGTGGGAATTAGTGAAGTTCGGTGGCGGGAGGAACAAGACTTCTGGTCAGATGCATACAGGGTTATAAATACAAAATCAAATAGGGATAATGCAGGAGTTGGTTTAATAATGAATAAAAAATAGGAGTGCGGGTAAGCTACTACAAACAGTATATTGAATGCATTATTGTGGCCAAGGTAGACACGAAGCCCACGCCTACTACAGTAGTACAAGATTATATGCCAACTAGCTCTGCCGACCGAGCGAGGTGGCGCAGTGATTAGCACACTGGACTCGCATTCGGGAGGACGACGGTTCAATCCCGCGTCCGGCCATCCTGATTTAGGTTTTCTGTGATTTCCCTAGATCACTCCAGGCAAATACCGGGATGGTTCCTTTGATAGGGCACGGCCGACTTCCTTCCCCATGCTTCCGTAATCCGAACTTGTGCTCCGTCTCTAATGACCTCGTTGTCGACGGGACGTCAAACACCAATATCCTCCTCCTCCTCCTCTGTCGATGACGAAGAAATTGAAGAAATGTATGATGAAATAAAAGAAATTATTCAGATAGTGAATGGAGACGAAAATTTAATAGTCATGAGTGACTGGAATTCGGTAGTAGGAAAAGGGAGAGAAGGAAACGTAGTAGGTGAATATGGATTGGGGGTAAGAAATGAAAGAGGAAGCTGCCTGGTAGAATTTTGCACAGAGCATGACTTAATCATAGCTAACACTTGGTTCAAGAATCATAAATCTTAGGTTGTATACATGGAAGAAACCCGGAGATACTGACAGGTTTCAGATTGGTTATATAATGTTAAGACAGAGCTTTAGGAACCAGGTTTTAAATTGTAACACATTTCCAGCGGCAGATGTGGACTCTGACCACAATCTATTAGTTATGAACTGAATATTAAAACTCAAGAAACTGCAAAAAGGTGGGAATTTAAGGAGACGGGATCTGGATAAACTGACTAAACCAGAGGTTGTACAGAGTTTCAGGGAGAGCATAAGGGAATAATTGACAGGAATCGGGGAAAGAAATACAGTAGAAGAAAAATGGATAGCTTTGAGGGATGAAGTAGTGAAGGAAGCTGATGATCAAGTAGGTAAAAGACGAGGGCTAGTAGAAATCCTTGGGTAACAGAAGAAATATTGAATTTAATTGATGAAAGGAGAAAATATAAAAATGATATAAATGAAGCAGGCAAAAAGGAATACAAACGTCTCAAAAATGAGATCGACAGGAAGTGCAAAATGGCTAAGCAGACATGGCTAGAGGACAAATGTAAGGATGTAGAGGCTTGTCTCACCAGGGGTAAGATAGATACTGCCTACAGGAAAATTAAAGAGAGCTTTGGAGAAAAGAGAACCACTTGCATGAATATCAAGAGCTCAGATGGAAAGCCAGTTCTAAGCAAAGAAGGGAAAGCAGAAAGATGGAAGGAGTATATAGAGGGTCTATACAAGGGCGATGTTCTTGAGGCCAATATTTTGGAAATGGAAGAGGATGTAGATGAAGACGAAATGGGAGATATGATTCTGCGTGAAGAGTTTGACAGAGCACTGAAAGACTTGAGTCGAAACAAGGCCCCGGGAGTAGACAACATTCCCTTAGAACTACTGACAGCCTTGGGAGAGCCAGTTCTGACAAAACTCTACCATCTGGTGAGGAAGATGTATGAGACAGGTGAAATACCCTCAGACTTCAAGAAGAATGTAATAATTCCAATCCCAAAGAAAGCAGGTGTTGACTGATGTGAAAATTACCGAACTATCAGTTTAATAAGTCACGGCTGCATAATACTAACGCGAACTGTTTACAGACGAATGGAAAAACTAGTAGAAGCCGACCTCCGGGAAGATCAGTTCGGATTCCGTAAAAATTGGAACACGTGAGGCAGTACTGACCCTACGACTTATTTTAGAAGCTAGATTAAGGAAAGGCAAACCTACGTTTCTAGCATTTGTAGACGTAGAGAAAGCTTTTGACAATGTTGACTGGAATACTCTCTTTCAAATTCTGAAGGTGGCAGGGGTAAAGTACAGGGAGCGAAAGGCTATTTACAATTTGTACAGAAACCAGATGGCAGTTATAAGAGTCGAGGGACATGAAAGGGAAGCAGTTGTTGGGAAGGGAGTGAGACAGGGTTGTAGCCTCTCCCCGATGTTATTCAATCTGTATATTGAGCAAGCAGTATAGGAAACAAAAGAAAAATTTGGAGTAGGAATTAAAATCCATGGAGGAGAAATAAAAACTTTGAGGTTCGCCGATGACATTGTAATTCTGTGAGACACAGCAAAGGACTTCGAAGAGCAGTTGAACGGAATGGATAACGTCTTGAAGAGAGGATATAAGATGAACATCAACAAAAGCAAAAAGAAGATAACGGATGTAGTCGAATTAAATCGGGTGATGCTGAGGGAATTAGATAAGGAAATGAGACACTTAATGTAGTACATGAGTTTTGCTATTTGGGTAGCAAAATAACTGATGACGGTCGAAGTAGAGAGGATATAAAATGTAGACTGGCAATGGCAAGGAAAGCGTTTCTGAAGAAGAGAAATTTGTTAACATCTAGTATAGATTTAAGTGTCAGGAAGTCGTTTCTGAAAGTATTTGTATGGAGTGTAGCCATGTATGGAAGTGAAAGATGGACTATAAATAGTTTAGACAAGAAGAGAATAGAAACTTTCGAAATGTGGTGCTACAGAAGAATGCTGAAGATTAGATGGGTAGATCACGTAACTAATGAGGAGGTATTGAATAGGATTGGGGAGAAGAGAAGTTTGTGGCACAACTTGACTAGAAGAAGGGATCTGTTGGTAGGACATGTTCTGAGGCATCAAGGGATCACCAATTTAGTATTGGAGGGCAGCGTGGAGGGTAAAAATCGTAGAGGGAGACCAAGAGATGAATACACCAAGCAGATTCAGAAGGATTTAGGTTGCAGTAGGTACTGGGAGATGAAGAAGCTTGCAGAGGATAGAGTAGCTTGGAGGGCTGCATCAAACCAGTCTCAGGACTGAAGACCACAACAACAACAACAACAACATCTATGCTTTACAACTACTAGTGTAAGATTAACTATGATTAAGACTGTTTTGATTCTATCCTGGCGTGGAGTGTAACGGAATGGCATAGAGATATTCAGAATTTTAGCTGCGTGCTCTGGTTCATAAGAGCGTTGTTACTAAATACAATGTCCGCGGCTCGTGGTCTTGCGGTAGCATTCTCGCTTCCCGCGCACGGGTTCGATTTCTGGCGGGGTCATGGATCTTCTCTGCCTCGAGATGACTGGGTGTTGTGTGTCTTTCATCATCATTTCATCCTCATTCACTCGCAAGTCGCCGTAGTGGCGTTAAAGATCTTGTGGAGCGGCGGCCGAACCGCCCCGCAAGGTGTCTCCCGGCCACCAATGCCATTCGCTCATTCATTATTACTGAATACAATGTCAGGGTTAGAGACCTGGTGGGCAGCAAAGCGACAGTTCGAGAGGATTTTTTATTTACATTGCTACTTCCGCCTTGTGGGAACTGATAATAGCAAAAAAAATAAAAAATAAAAAAATAAAATAAAAAATGGCTCTGAGCACTATGGGACTTAACATCTGTGGTGTCACTGCCAGACACCACACTTGCTAGGTGGTAGCTTAAATCGGCCGCGGTCCATTAGTACATGTCGGACCCGCGTGTCGCCACTGTGTGATCGCAGACCGAGCGTCACCACACGGCAGGTCTCGAGAGACGTACGAGAACTCGCCCCAGTTGTACGGCGACGTTGCTAGCGACTATACTGACGAAGCCTTTGCTCTCATTTGCCGAGAGACAGTTAGAATAGCCTTCAGCTAAGTTAATGGCTACGACTTAGCAAGGCGCCAATTGTCACAGTGCATGTATCTTACGAGTCTCATTTGTATAGTCAAGAGAGATGTATCACAAGGATTGATTAAAAGTTAAGTATATTCCAAAGATACGTATTTTCTTTATAGTATTCAATACGTATCCTGTTCCAGACTTGACGCCAGTCGGCGTGTGTGTACGCGTGCCTTTCGGCTTCCTCCTCAGTGTGGCGTAACTAGCTTGTTACGCCACAACAACATCTATGGTCATCAGTCCCCTAGAACTTAGAACTACTTAAACCTAACTAACCTAAGGACATCACACAACACCCAGTCATCACGTGGCAGAGAAAATCTCTGACTCCGCCGAGAATCGAACCCGGGAACCCGGGCGCGTGAAGCGAGAATGCTACCGCACGACCACGAGCTGCGGACTGATAATTGCAGTTGAGCCTTACTTCTAACGTTTACGATATCGGGTGATCGAATTTCGATTAGTAAGTATGATCCAGGAACTTTTATGAATTGTCATGAAATAGAAATGACCAAACGGCTAGAAGATATCGAGGGAATATATGATTACGGATTACTTTTTATCTATTAGTGTGAACTTGCAAATTTTATATTATCAGTGTCCTTTCTCGCGATCCGAAACTTGTCGAATAATTCAGAGTCAGCCAGCGAAGGTCGTCGTTGACCCGGTTTCTGCAAGATCGCAAAACCAGTCGTGTACTGCCAGACCATATTACGCAGTAGCTTTGACGTTAGAGTGGATACGGAAGGGCACTGAACGGGCGACTGATTCTGCCTTGGGTTCCATTCTTCCCGTATCCTACCACGTCATTTAATTCCTCAGGTTACGCGGCGTGAGATATCGGTCACATGTTGTAAGTACAAGTTGATTTTAAGCAAGGTGTTTTGTTCGAAACTTGTCGCGCTTTTTGATCATATGTCGAGGGCCTGGAACACAAAATGGTTATTATCGAAGTTTCTGAAAAACGCGCGAGAATGTGCTTCGATTCGATACGATAGAGCCACGTAGTAAAGTGCTTATAACAATAGAAAAGCAGGGTTCAAGTACCCATCCAGCTACGCAGATTTAAATTTTCAATGATTTCTCCGAATTCGCTGAAGCTGTCTGGATGGCACCTTAAATAAAGTGGCGCCCGATCTCCTCCACTAACTTCGTCGAGTCTGAACTTGTGTGTTCCTCTGCTTTAGACGACATTTTGAACTCTTAAGCTTCCTCCTTCCGAGCTGTTACAGCATTCTCTGCCAGTAAAATTTTGCGCTGTTCAAATCTTCTTGTCACACGTTACTATGTCTGCTTGTGTATCTAAACTTGGGTGCATTTCCCGAAAGCAAGTGTTCACTGTGTAACAGTATCAATGAAATTGTCTTTCTCACTCTTATATTCTCAAAACGAGAGCTTCTATGTAGTCTGCCAAAGCTCCTCTCTGTCTGTATGCATCTGAGTAAAGGAAATTGCGTTTGACTAGACGCCTTTTCTAATGTAGGGTACCCATGGCAGTTTTTATACCGTGGCCTGCCACGGCTGATTTCGTGATCTGGCTTAATTCAGTGTGGCGGCTATGTTCACGAAACCTCTCTTCTACCGTGCGTACAATTTCCCCAATTCATTGGCTGCGAATTTGGTAGACCCCTGGTTTGTGAAGGACTAGGTCATCCTTTACTGAACCTAGTGGTGTCAGTTGCCTTACGGAGTGAGCGAAATACACGTGTAACAATGTGTCGCTCCGGGGTTCTGCTGATTTTTCAAGAGGTAATCCCGAAAAACGAGATGCAATCTCGTGATCACATCCGTAATTCCATTCACTCTGTGCAACATCTAGAGGAACTTCGCCATAATGATAATGACCTGCTAGCCAGTTTTAATATAGCGCCCTTCTTCACTAGGATACTGCCAAAGAAATTCATGTAAATGATAAGCAAGAAAATCGCGACCAACCTGATGATACTTTTCCAGTGTGCGCTCACTTTCCTATGTAACATAATTGAGCGATATACAGGGTGATTCAAAAAGAATACCACAACTTTAAAAATGTGTATTTAATGAAAGAAACATAATATAACCTTCTGTTATACATCATTACAAAGAGTATTTAAAAAGGTTTTTTTTTCACTCAAAAACAAGTTCAGAGACGTTCAATATGGCCCCCTCCAGACACTCGAGCAATATCAACCCGATACTCCAACTCGTTCCACACTTTCTGTAGCATATCAGGCGTAACAGTTTGGATAGCTGCTGTTATTTCTCGTTTCAAATCATCAATGGTGGCTGGGAGAGGTGGCCGAAACACCATATCCTTAACATACCCCCATAAGAAAAAATCGCAGGGGGTAAGATCAGGGCTTCTTGGAGGCCAGTGATGAAGTGCTCTGTCACGGGTTGCCTGGCGGCCGATCCATCGCCTCGGGTAGTTGACGTTCAGGTAGTTACGGACAGATAAGTGCCAATGTGGTGGCGCTCCATCCTGCTGAAATATGAATTGTTGTGCTTCTTGTTCGAGCTGAGGGAACAGCCAATTCTCTAACATCTCCAGTTACAGTAGCACCTTCGAAGAAAAAGGGACCAAAAACTTTATTGGCTGAAATGGCACAGAAAACGTTCACCTTAGGCGAGTCACGTTCATACTGAGTTGTTTCCCGCGGATTCTCAGTGCCCCATATACAGACATTGTGACGGTTGACTTTCCCGTTAGTGTGGAAAGTTGCTTCATCACTAAATACAATCTTTGAAACGAAAGACTCATCTGTTTCCATTTGAGCAAGGATAAAATCACAGAAATCGATTCTTTTAATCTTATCAGCTGCAGACAGTGCTTGAACCAATTTCAGACGATAAGGTTTCATAACTAACCTTTTTCGTAGGACTCTCCATACAGTTGATTGTGGAATTTGCAGCTCTCTGCTAGCTCTGCGAGTCGATTTTCCTGGGCTGCGAACAAATGCTTGCTGGATGCGTGCTACATTTTCATCACTCGTTCTCGGCCGTCCAGAACTTTTCCCTTTGCACAAACACCCATTCTCTGTAAACTGTTTATACCAACGTTTAATACACCACCTATCAGGAGGTTTAACACCATACTTCGTTCGAAATGCACGCTGAACAACTGTCGTCGATTCACTTCTGCCGTACTCAATAACACAAAAAGCTTTCTGTTGAGCGGTCGCCATCTTAGCATCAACTGACGCTGACGCCTAGTCAACAGCGCCTCAAGCGAACAAATGTACAACTAAATGAAACTTTATAGCCCCCTTCATTCGCCGACAGATAGTGCTTAGCTCTGCCTTTTGTCGTTGCAGAGTTTTAAATTCCTAAAGTTGTGGTATTCTTTTTGAATCACCCTGTATATTGCAAGATAACAGATTACTGTAAGCACGTGATAAGATACTGCAAATGTGAAATGCCGGCATACTAATAACCGACTTAACTGTGAGAATGTTAATGCAACCATAGAAACGTGCAAGCAATTGATTGTGGAAGTGCCGGTTGTCAGTTTGTGGAATGGAGTTCGATGCCTATTGCACTTGGTCGGGCAGCACAGGGACAGCTAATGCTGTTTGTGGATGACGGCTGAAGTTGTATTTCGATGATGTTCCATATGTGTTCAATTGAAGACACATCCAGTCGCTGGCACTGAGGCAGAACCAACTTTCTCAGAAAAAACAACGGACTTCTATCCTGTCCTCCACTTGACAGCACTGAAGTCACCAATTGGGGGGTGGTGTGGGGTCAGTGGAATGCACGCTACAGGGCACCTGACTCGGAGCTGTCCTGGAAGTAACCGATTTGTAACAGTTCGTTCGTTGTGTCACTGTGGTTTCAACTACTCCTCAGATTGCTGCTGCAGATGAAGTACGAAGGCCCAGAACCACAAGCCGAGTACGATAGTTTTCCCTCTCGATAGCGCCACGTGGCCGTCCGGAACTCTTTCTTCTCGCGACCGTACATTCTCGTGACCGCCGCTACCAACAATCATTTACACTGACTACATGCCTGCCACAAGTCTATCTGCAGTATCGCACTAGGAACATCCAGCCTCTCGCACCCCATTTGCACGACCTCGTTCAAACTCAGTGTGGTGTTTAAAATGGCGCCGTTTGTCGCCCTAAAAGGCGTTCTTGACTATCAACTCACCAAATGCAACCTCAAAGGTAACTAACACTCACGCTCACGACTGTTACAGCGTTTAAAGCAGACCTGATTTCCATCCTCGTAGTGGTGCTACTAGAGCCACTCTTATGCGACATACGCAAAATTTGATTAGAAATCATCTTTCGGATGTAGAAACACACCTACCAACTTTCGTTTATGTCGCACACCTTCTTGCCGTTGCATTTTTTTTACGTCAGTTTATTATGAACAGACGGACGGCGACGCCATGGGGTATACTCTGTCACTGGCTGTAGCGAATTTCTTCATGAAAAATTTCAAGAAGAAGGCTCTGGAGCAAGCCCAAGAAAAACGAACCTGATTCTACCTATACATGAATGGCACGTTTTGCTCACATGGACAGGACAGCTTAGGTGAATTCTCCATCACCTCAATTCGCTCCACCCCAGCATATAGTTAAGCATGGTGGTGTCCTGCCGTTTATTGACGTCCGGGTGAAACGGAAACCAGATGGTGAGCTGGGATACAGTGTATATAGCAAACATACACACACTAATCTGAATCTTCACATCTCCGGTGAATACCACAGATCCCAACGTAAAGACGTTTTGCGCACACTTGGTCACAGAGAGCTATCCATTTGCCACCAAGACAAAATGTTCTTGTGAGTTTAGTACAATTTTAAGTTACTTGTGTAACCAGTCAATTATACCTGGGACATTTCCTGACTGGCTAAAATATGCAGATGTTAAGCCTCTATTCAAGAAAGGGGATAAAGAGATACCATCAAACTACAGACCGCTTTCACTTTGGCCAGCATTCTCAAAAATTTAGAAAAAGTAATGTACAGGCAGCTTCTCAACCATCTGACCACAAACAACATATTATCAAGAACACAGTTCGGATTTCTGAAGGGTTCTGATATCGAGAAGGCTATTTACACCTACAGTGAAAATGTACTTAATTCATTAAATAACAAATTACAAGCAGCAGGTATTTTCTGTGATTTGTCAAAGGCATTTGATTGTGTGAACCACAAAATCCTTTTAAATAAATTAGAATTCTACGGTGTCACGGGCAGTGCTGCAAAATGGTTCAAGTCATACCTAGCTAACAGGAAACAAAGGGTGTCAGTACAAGGGACTAGTGAATTAAGTCATCAGTCATCATAAGAATGGGAAGAAATTACATGGGGTGTCCCACAAGGATCCATCTACATTAATGATCTCTCATCAGTTAAACTGCCAGAAGCAGAGTTCGTTTTGTTTGCAGATGACACAAGTATTGCAATAAATAGTATGTCGAGTGTAGTTCTAGAAAGATCTGCTAATGATATTTTCATGGATATTAATAAATGGTTTAAAGCCAACTCATTGACATTAAACTTTGAAAAGGCCCTCTACATGCAATTCAGAACCTGTAAGACGTTTCCACCCAGCATATGCATAAAGTATGAAGAAGAGCAGATAGAAGAGGTTGACAGTCTTAAATTCCATGGATTACAACTTGATAATAAATTCAGTTGGGAAGAGCACACCACAGAACTGCAGAAACGCCTTAACAAATCTGTATTTGCAATTCGAGTGTTAGCAGACATAGGCGACATAAAAATGAAAAAGCTTGCATACTTTGCCTACTTTCATTCCATAATGTCATACGGTTTAATATTTTGGGGTAACTATTCAAGTCAAACAAAAGTTTTCAGAGTCCAAAAGCGTGTAATACGTATTATTTGTGGAGTAAATTCACGGACGTCATGTAGAAACCTCTTCAAAGAACTGGGTATACTAACCACTGCCTCTCAGTATATTTACTCCTTAATGAAATTTCTGCTAAATAATATATCTCTTTTTCCAACAAACAGCTCAGTTCATACATACAATACCAGGAACAAAAATGATATGCACAAAGACTTAGAAGCACTTACTTTAGTTCAAAAAGGGGTCCATTACTCAGGAACACTCATCTTCAATAATTTGCCAGCAAACATAAAAAATTTAGTTAAAAATAAAGATCAATTTAAAAGGAACCTGAAAGACTTACTAGCAGCCAACTCCTCCTACTACATAGACGAATTTTTTAGTAGAAACAAATGATGTATTGTATATATTCATACTATTACTATTGTTATTTCAGCTAAAAAAAAAGTTGGCATGTTCCACATTCACGAGGATCTCCTAAGCATGGATCTATGGAACGAAAAACTAATATAATCTAATCTAATCTGTGTGTGAATTCCTAAGGGATCAAACTGCTGAGGTCATGGGTCCCTAGATACGCACTACTTTTAAACTAACATAACTATCTGATGCTAAGAACAACACACACACACACACATGCCTGAGGGAGGACTCGGACTCGGACCTCCGGCGGGAGGGGCCGCGCAATCCGTGTCATGGCGCCTCAAATCGCGCAGCAACTCCGCGCGGCTCACGAAGACAGCCTTCCAGCTTGTGAAGTTCTGCCTATCGGGAGGTGAATGGTGTTATAACGTTCGTCTAAATTCGTTCTTCCCGATCCTGGGCGCTCAAAGATTATGAAGTCCAGTTCAGGTGCGATTACCATGGTAGGGACCTAAAATAAATCTCCTGTTTATGCGCAATGATCAGATAAGTTGCTTGCCCTGACTAAAACTATCATCTCACTGCATAAAATCGAATTATTTGTCTGTGCTTAAATCTGTAAATTGGCAATCTTCATGAATGAATATTAATTCCAAGCGAGGAACAAACGGGGGTTCGTGATTACTCCTAATACAAATCAACTGCTTCGGAGGTCACTAACCAATGAATTAAATTCATAGTTCTGATTCATCACATAATCACTTCCACCGACGAAGGAAAAAGCCACTAAACTTCTGTAATTCAGGCTGGTGTATTGTTCCCTAAAACAATACAATCAAATGCCTCATACACACCTAGCTATCTTTTCAGTATTTCAAATAAATCAAGTCTAACATCAATTAAGTTAGAACTGTCCTGTCGCAAAACGACTGATCCACATTAATCTGTCCAGAGCACAGCGAACGCATATACGATATTATATTTTTTATGTTTTTCATTCAACAACATGGCATGCTGGGATTTGTCGCGGTGTTGTCGTTGTTCACGCAGTAGCGTGCCAGATACTGTTACCTCCTGCAGCACACGCCGACACTGCATGGCTCGTTACAATACACAGCTTCTGCAACAAATCGTGACAAAAATTAACACATAATACATCCCGCGACTCGTAGTTGGTCTGGCCGTTCAGTAGTATTTATCGATGAAATCCGTTATCTTTACGATGTCCTCGCGTATTAAAATAATGTACTGACTGTCGTCCAAGGGGATCTGTCAAAAACTAAGCTGAAGCACCTGGACACAACATTCCGAAGGAATGGGTACAGCAGAAAGCAGATAATGGTTCCCCAGCCATTGACGAAACTGTGCTTGTGGTCGAAGATAGGCGCCATGAACATAGACTGTATGCATGGCATAAGACAGTTGAATTGCGTCAGCCCATCAAATCAGCCGTGGCCGATAACAGTATAAAAACTGGCCTTCCAAAAACAAGATACTTGGGCAGTCTTCCTCATTCTATGATTATATGAGGAAAGAGACTATAGACATTAGGATATAACTCGGTGTAATTAACAAAAAAATAACAAAGGTAATGGCCCACAACTGGGTCAGGAATGAAACCCTGAACTGAGCTGAGAAAAAACAAAGGGTTCCCGTACAATGTGGTTCACACCCAGTGGCAGTAGCATGGAGATTGAGGGAACAACGGTCAACTTATATAGGACGTCGACCCGAATAGAGAAAGTAGTACAGCAGACATACTGCTTCTCTCAAGGAAACAAATTTGACGAAGACTCCAAATTACAAGTGGAAGACCAGCTATCGCAGAGACTGATCTCGCCAACTATAGACACGGAAGAGGAATATGTCCAGGCTAAAGAAATAACCGAGACAGGAACCACAAACGCAATGCACTCTGGACGAAACTCCACCCCTGGAGGAATGACATAAAACGAATCCACTTTCCAAGCCCTAGCACGTCTCATAATAGCCATTCTCTTCCTCGTCTTCAAATACTGCCTAACAAACGGGACCACAGCTGGAAGACAAGCATAACAATTATGATACCGAAACCAGAAAAACCGAAGACTCACTCTCCTATAGGCCAGTACCCCTGCTTGGCATAGAAAAGACGTATGTACGGATAATTAACTGACAGCCTAAAGACGTAAAAAGAACTCCCGACCTTAGCCCCACCATGGAACCTCTAACAAGAGAGGTACCAATACCCCCTTATCCCGATCAAAACAGTACAACTTAAACCATACTGACACACGCGCTTGCACACACACACACACACAGTTATTAGAATGAGGCTGTTCATAGAATACAAAATCCAGAGTACAATAATAAACCTTGTAAATGTTCCAATACTGCTGCGTTCCCACGGTAACCGATAGCTAAAGTGAATAACCGAGTTCTAGGCGCTCAGTACGGAACCGCGCGACTGCTACGGTCGCAGGTTCGAATCCTGCCTCGGGCATGGATGTGTGTGATGTCCTTAGGTTAGTTAGGTTTAAGTAGTTCTAAGTTCTAGGGGACTGATGACCACAGATGTTAAGTCCCATAGTGCTCAGAGCCATTTGAACCATTTTTTTGAATAACCGAGGATAGCCAAGGGGTATAAAATATTGTGTAGCACAATAAATGTCTGTTCATTTTAAGCTATATTGGTTTGGTGCGTAAGTTCGTAGCACTAATAAAAACAACAGATACACGTAACAGAGATTCTAGTGATTTTTACAGCAGTCTGCCAACAATAGGAAAACTTTTCTTTTCCACGACTGTAGAAATCACTTGGTTTTGAGGCGAAGAACCTGTCGAGTCATGTTCGGAGCGCATTTTCATCAGGAAAGGCACTTCTTTGAACAAAGTTCGATAGAGAGCGGAAAAGTTGAAAATCTGAGGGCGGAAGACCGGGTAAATGAGTACGGAATGACTTCCCAACCAAACTCCTGTGTAGTGTTTTTTGTCAGTCTCGCAGAATGGAGGCGGACTTTATATCATGGCGTAGCATGGTAGCATCATTTCACGCAATCTTCCTAGTCGTTCTTCTTGGATTGTGTCTGCAAGACTGTCTCAGTGTCCGTAGCTCGTGGTCTAGTGGCTAGCGCTGCTGCCTCTGGATCTCGGGTTCGATTCCTGGCCGGGTTGAGGATTTTCTCTGCCCTGGGACTGGGTGTTTGTGTTGTCCGCCTCATTTCATCGTCATCATTTGTGACGGTGGCTAGATTGGACTATGTAAAAAATTGGACAGTGAAACACTTGGGACTTTGTACGTGCGCTAATGACCGCGCAGTTGAGCGCCCCACAAACCATACGTCATCATCCTCAACTACAAATAAAAATGACAATCGAGAAATGAACCCACAGCAACCAGAATATCAACATGCCAAACAAGAACGCTACAACCTTATGCACCAACCTAATATTAGTTCATCCTCAGCCTAATTCACATCATTAGCGAATTATTGTAAAACATCAGTGTCTGAGCAACCAAGAGTTTGTTTTGTTTAGTTTTGTTTTGCTTTAGGGCGCAAAAAATAACTGGGGTCAGAAGTGCCCAAGTCAAAGCTATAGAACACGAACACAGAGAGGAGTTAAATGACTATACGTCAGTCCCAATCAACAGAATAGAAGACAGCCAAAAACAGCCACGTGGAAAAAGGGCTGAAAAAGACACCATACAGAAATGGAAGTCCAAAACTAAAAATTAAACGGCCTTCGCCATATTGCTTCGACGGATAAAAAGTAAAACGTGATCGACACTCCTCGCGTTATTCATTAAAACGGCTGATAAATCAGAAGACAAACCCAAGCTGGAACGCAAATGGTTAAAAAAGGGCATTCCATCAGGAAGTGGCGAACAGTTAAAATCTGAGGGCAATGTGTACAAAGTGGTGGGGTAGCTCCACTTAGCAAGTGACGATGCAAGCAAGAGTGTATTCTCCCAGTAGGCACTAATAACCAGGTGTGCCTGCAGCTACTGCCCTTATTTACTCTCTTTACTTAATTTGTACAAATATTTCTATTTACTGATTATACACTTATATTCTTATTTGTGTTATTTATTTGTATATTATTTTACTTACGTGAAATTACATTGATGGGAAAAATCGAAACGCCAAAAATAATTAATATAGAGTTGTGAAATTTGCCTGAATGCATTTGTGTAGGTAACGCATGTAAGTGATTAACATTGCAAAATCACAGGTTAATGTAAGCGCGAGATAAACCGTTGCAAATGTGAGATGTTGGTACTTTAATAACCGACGTAAACGCCACAGTGTTGAATACAAGCATGCTGCACAATTTCAGTGCAGTAGTGTGTTCATTATATATATATATATATATATATATATATATATATATATATATATATATATATATATATATATATATATATATATATATATGGTGGTGCAAAAGTCCGGAAACACCCTGATAAAAACCAAATGGAGTAGCAAACAAGGAAACAGAGTCCCTAAACACGAGGAACGGGAAGGGGGAAACTTTATAGGCTATGCCACCAACATGGCGGCCATCTTGAAAACCGCCATCTTGGATTCAACTCCAAAATTTCAAATGGGAATGTGGTCATGTGACATATCAAGCAGATAGAGAATTTCACCAGAAAAACAATGCCGTTGTTATTTTAAACATAGCTTTATTCATTCTCGGGTTATAGCCAATTACTTGCGGCAGCAGTGGGACGCTCGGCAGTGTGAGTATTACGTACTGAGAAGTCAGAAAATGGAGTCTGAAACGATGCAAAGTGACTATCCCATGCCTGATATGTTACATGTGTTTAACTGTTAGGTATCATTTACCCATGCTAACGTTTTAATGATTGTGTCTTTATTTATAGGTTACAAAATGTCCTTAACACATGAAGAACGCATTGAAATCATTTTGATATCAGGAGAAAGAAGCACACGGGTCGTTGCTGAGGATTTCAACAGTCGTCACCCAACCAGACAGTCCATCACCCACAGCGCAATTGCCAAGCTTTTGGCCAAAGTCCGAGCAACAGGTTCTGTCGCAGCTAACCCTAAGGCTGGAAGACCAAAATCCGCCACCGATGAAGCAACAACAGTGAGCGTGTTGGCATCATTCAGCAAGAGTCCGCAACGGAGTACTCGTCGCCTGTCACAAGAATGTGGGGTTAGCCGTACCTCCATACTGCGAATTTTATCGCAGCACAAATGGTACCCATACAAAATTCAGCTGCTGCAACACCTGAACGAGGATGACCCAGACCGTCAAGTACAGTTCGCAGAATGGGTGACACAGCAGTTGCAGATAAACCCACGTTTCCCCTATCAGGTGCTGTTCAGTGATGGAGCCAACTTCTTTATCAATGGTGAAGTGAACAAGCAGAATCACAGATACTGGTCCGACACTAATCCGTACTGGATTGATGCTTCCAAAACGGTCGAATCACAAAAAGTGATGGTCCGGTGTGGTTTGTGGGGTACCAAAGTCGTTGGACTATTTTTTATTGATGGTACGTTAACAGCCAACGGTTATCTGAGGTTACTGAATGAAGAAGTGTTTCCCTCATTGTTAACGGAGGACGGACCATTTTCGGAGTTCTTCCAGCATGATGGAGCCCCACCACATTATGGGCACAATGTGCGAGCATACCTGGATGTGCAGTTCCCCCAAAAGTGGATTGGTCGTAGGGGTGCTGTGGAGTGGCCACGACGTTCACCAGATTTGACTCCTTTGGATTTTTATCTTTGGGGTCATGTCAAAGCACTGGTTTATTCTGTGAAAATACGGGATTTGCATCATCTAAAGCAGCGCATTGTTGATGCGTGTGGTCAAATTCAGCCAGATGTGTTGGTCAAAGTTCATCAGGACTGGGTTCGGAGGATGGCATTAACAATTCAACATAATGGACAACATATCGAGCCATTCCTATGACTGTACGGGACTGTGTACATCGGCGTAATGTCTCTTCGGCACATAACACACATGCTGCCGAGCGTCCCACCGCTGCCACATGTAACTGGCTATAACCCGAGAATGAATAAAGCTATGTTTAAAATAACAACGGTATTGTTTTTCTGATGAAATTCTCTATCTGTTTGACACGTCACATGACCACATTCCCATTTGAAATTTTGGAGTTGAATCCAAGATGGCGGCTTTCAAGATGGCCGCCATGTTGGTGGCATAGCCTATTAAGTTTCCCCCTTCCCGTTCCTCCATTTGAATTTTATGAGGGTGTTTCCGGACTTTTGGACCACCCTGTATATATATATATATATATATATACATATATAGGGTGTTTCAAAAATGACCGGTATATTTGAAATGGCAATAAAAACTAAACGAGCAGTGATAGAAATACACCGTTTGTTGCAATATGCTTGGGACAACAGTATATTTTCGGGTGGACAAACTTTCGAAATTACAGTAGTTACAATTTTCAACAACAGATGGCGCTGCAAGTGATGTGAAAGATATAGAAGACAACGCAGTCTGTGGGTGCGCCATTCTGTACGTCGTCTTGCTGCTGTAAGCGTGTGCTGTTCACAACGTGCAAGTGTGCTGTAGACAACATGGTTTATTCCTTAGAACAGAGGATTTTTCTGGTGTTGGAATTCCACCGCCTAGAACACAGTGTTGTTGCAACAAGACGAAGTTTTCAACGGAGGTTTAATGTAACCAAAGGACCGAAAAGCGATACAATAAAGGATCTGTTTGAAAAATTTCAACGGACTGGGAACGTGACGGATGAACGTGCTGGAAAGGTAGGGCGACCGCGTACGGTAACCACAGAGGGCAACGCACAGCTAGTGCAGCAGGTGATCCAACAGCGGCCTCGGGTTTCCGTTCGCCGTGTTGCAGCTGCGGTCCAAATGACGCCAACGTCCACGTATCGTCTCATGCGCCAGAGTTTACACCTCTATCCATACAAAATTCAAACGCGGCAACCCCTCAGCGCCGCTACCATTGCTGCACGAGAGACATTCGCTAACGATATAGTGCACAGGATTGATGACGGCGATATGCATGTGGGCAGCAGTTGGTTTACTGACGAAGCTTATTTTTACCTGGACGGCTTCGTCAATAAACAGAACTGGCGCATATGGGGAACCGAAAAGCCCCATGTTGCAGTCCCATCGTCCCTGCATCCTCAAAAAGTACTGGTCCGGGCTGCCATTTCTTCCAAAGGAATCATTGGCCCATTTTTCAGATCCGAAACGATTACTGCATCACGCTATCTGGACATTCTTCGTGAATTTGTGGCGGTACAAACTGCCTTAGACGACACTGCGAACA
This sequence comes from Schistocerca nitens, assembly GCF_023898315.1. NCBI lineage: Eukaryota > Metazoa > Arthropoda > Insecta > Orthoptera > Acrididae > Schistocerca > Schistocerca nitens. Next base: position 700,600,591 of record NC_064617.1, on the reverse strand, counting down.
CCTCGTGGTTTATGCAAGATGGTGCCCGGCCACATCGCACGGCCGACGTCTTTAATTTCCTGAATGAATATTTCGATGATCGTGTGATTGCTTTGGGCTATCCGAAACATACAGGAGGCGGCGTGGATTGGCCTCCCTATTCGCCAGACATGAACCCCTGTGACTTCTTTCTGTGGGGACACTTGAAAGACCAGGTGTACCGCCAGAATCCAGAAACAATTGAACAGCTGAAGCAGTACATCTCATCTGCATGTGAAGCCATTCCGCCAGACACGTTGTCAAAGGTTTCGGGTAATTTTATTCAGAGACTACGCCATATTATTGCTACGCATGGTGGATATGTGGAAAATATCGTACTATAGAGTTTCCCAGACCGCAGCGCCATCTGTTGTTGAAAATTGTAACTACTGTAATTTCGAAAGTTTGTCTGCCTGAAAATGTACTGTTGTCCCAAGCATATTGCAACAAACGGTGCATTTCTATCGCTGCTCGTTTACTTTTTATTGCCGTTTCAAATATACCGGTCATTTTTGAAACACCCTATATATACACTCCTGGAAATGGAAAAAAGAACACATTGACACCGGTGTGTCAGACCCACCATACTTGCTCCGGACACTGCGAGAGGGCTGTACAAGCAATGATCACACGCACGGCACAGTGGACACACCAGGAACCGCGGTGTTGGCCGTCGAATGGCGCTAGCTGCGCAGCATTTGTGCACCGCCGCCGTCAGTGTCAGCCAGTTTGCCGTGGCATACGGAGCTCCATCGCAGTCTTTAACACTGGTAGCATGCCGCGACAGCGTGGACGTGAACCGTATGTGCAGTTGACGGACTTTGAGCGAGGGCGTATAGTGGGCATGCGGGAGGCCGGGTGGACGTGCCGCCGAATTGCTCAACACGTGGGGCGTGAGGTCTCCACAGTACATCGATGTTGTCGCCAGTGGTCGGCGGAAGGTGCACGTGCCCGTCGACCTGGGACCGGACCGCAGCGACGCACGGATGCACGCCAAGACCGTAGGATCCTACACAGTGCCGTAGGGGACCGCACCGCCACTTCCCAGCAAATTAGGGACACTGTTGCTCCTGGGGTATCGGCGAGGACCATTCGCAACCGTCTCCATGAAGCTGGGCTACGGTCCCGCACACCGTTAGGCCGTCTTCCGCTCACGCCCCAACATCGTGCAGCCCGCCTCCAGTGGTGTCGCGATAGGCGTGAATGGAGGGACGAATGGAGACGTGTCGTCTTCAGCGATGAGAGTCGCTTCTGCCTTGGTGCCAATGATGGTCGTATGCGTGTTTGGCGCCGTGCAGGTGAGCGCCACAATCAGGACTGCATACGACCGAGGCACACAGGGCCAACACCCGGCATCATGGTGTGGGGAGCGATCTCCTACACTGGCCGTACACCACTGGTGATCGTCGAGGGGACACTGAATAGTGCACGGTACATCCAAACCGTCATCGAACCCATCGTTCTACCATTCCTAGACCGGCAAGGGAACTTCCTGTTCCAACAGGACAATGCACATCCACATGTATCCCGTGCCACCCAACGTACTCTAGAAGGTGTAAGTCAACTACCCTGGCCAGCAAGATCTCCGGATCTGTCCCCCATTGAGCATGTTTGGGACTGGATGAAGCGTCGTCTCACGCGGTCTGCACGTCCAGCACGAACGCTGGTCCAACTGAGGCGCCAGGTGGAAATGGCATGGCAAGCCGTTCCACAGGACTACATCCAGCATCTCTACGATCGTCTCCATGGGAGAATAGCAGCCTGCATTGCTGCGAAAGGTGGATATACACTGTACTAGTGCCGACATTGTGTATGCTCTGTTGCCTGTGTCTATGTGCCTGTGGTTCTGTCAGTGTGATCATGTGATGTATCTGACCCCAGGAATGTGTCAATAAAGTTTCCCCTTCCTGGGACAATGAATTCACGGTGTTCTTATTTCAATTTCCAGGAGTGTATATAATCTAACTCTGCACCATTTCAGTACAGTAATGTGTTCATTGTAAATAAGTATTATAGTAGTTGTATTACATGTTTATTACCTTATAAATAAATAAATAAACTTTTTTTATTTTAAATTCAGTGCATTAGTATTTGTAAAATCATTCTTTCGTATAGTGTTCATTAAAAATGACGATCATTCCACTTGGGACCTGTGGAATGGAACATTAACTTATTTGCTTTAGTTATAAATATTTGTCATGTATTGTTGTTTTTCTGACATGTTCAAATGGTTCAAATGGCTCTCGGCACTATGGGACTTAACATCTGAGGTCATCAGTCCCCTAGAACTTAGAACTACTTAAACCTAACTAACCTAAGGACATCACACACATCCATGCCCGAGGCAGGATTCGAACCGGCGACCGTAGCGGTCGCGTGGTTCCAGACTGAAGCGCCTAGAACCGCTCGACCACTCTGGCCGGCTTTCTGACATGTTCCACATCCTGGAGGACCTCCTCAATACGGATCAATTGGAATGAAAGTAAATCTAATCTAATCTAATTGTGTTGTACAGGTGCTGGATGTCAGTATCTGGAATGGAGTTCCAAGCCTGTTGCATTTGCTCGGCCAATACAGCGAAGGTTAATGTTATTTATGGATGACGCTGAAGTTGTCGTTCGATGTTCCATATGTGTTCGACTGAACACAGATCTGGTGATCTATCAGGCCCAGACAACGTGCCGACACACTGTAGAGTATGTTGCGTTACAACAGAGGTATGTGGGGAGCGTTATCCTGTTGTAAAACACCCCCTGGAATGCTGTTCATGAATGGCGGCAGAGCGGGTCGAATCACCAGACTGACGTAAATATTTACAGTCGGGGTAAGTGGTATAACCGTGAAAGTGCTCCTGCTGTCACACAAAATAGCACCTTAGACGATAAGTCTAGGTGTAGGACCAATGTTAGTTGCAGATCCTCAAATCACCTCCACGTAACCAAGACACAACCATCAATGGCACCGAGACGAAACCGGCTTCCACCAATAACACAAGTCATCCACTCTGCCCTCCAATGAGCTCTCGTTTGACAACACTGAAGTATCAAACGGTGTTCGTTTGGGCCCAATGGAATAGATGCTACAGGGTGTGTGGCTCGGAAATGTCCTTGAAGTAACCGAGTTTTAGCAGTTCGTTGTGCCACTCTACTGTTAACTACTTCTTAAATTGCTGTTGCAGACGCAGTACCAGACGCCAGAATCATACGCCTCTCCGTAGTGCCACGTGACCGTCTGGAACCCGGACTTCTTGCGTCCATACATTCTCGTGTCCACTACTGCTAGCAGTCATGTACAGAGGATTCACTCCTGTCAATTCTTTCTGTAATATCGTAGAATACAATCAAGTTCTCGTAGCCCTATTACACGACCTCGTTCAACCTAGTTAGGTGCTGATAATGGTGTCTTTGCGCCTTAAGGGCATTCTTGACTAAAATAAACTGATTACTTCGAATCTCAAAGGAAACTAACGCCACGACCGTTACAGCGTGTATTTAAATCAAACCTGATGTGTATCCTTTTAGTGGCCGTACTAGCGCCAAACTTACGCTACTGGCACGAAATTTGAATAGACATCATTTTTCAAATGTAGAAACATGCGTACTGACTTCCGTTTATATTGCACAACACCTTTTTGATGTTGCAATTTTTTCCGTCAGTATATTAGAACGGAAAATATGGCAAATTTATCAATAAGTAAAATATGAAAATTTAATTTTTTGTGAAATATTCATTTTTAATGATTATTTGTAAGATATGACAAACTGCATTTATGCAAAAAAATATGTAATAAAGAAATAAATAATTTGTCCTTGTATATCAAATGGCTGAAAAGGGTAGACTGCAACCCCTCAAGCAGCCCGACCACCTCTTCAGGGAGCGGAAAGAAACCTGAGCAACTATCATCAGTAACGTCCTGAAGATGGCGGCAAGTTATCTGAAGCAATATCGTCCTGCTCTAGAAAAACATTTCAGTGTAATATTACATTGCTAAAAAAATCAATTAAAGCTGAATTCAGATTCCATTTCCTTCCCTACAGCTGTTCGACTGAATGTATACTGAGTCTCTAAATATATAGATGTTGGCACAAAAGATAATTTTTTCTTCTTAACTTTCGAACAACGGTTTACAACTCATTACTTTAACAGGCGTCGATGCCCTTTGGGTGTTGCATCGTACTTCATACTGAGAACCACTTTTGTGAGTCCACACGTGTGCGAGACTGGGGGCGGGGCAGGTGGTAATGCGTCTCAACCGTTCAACGGTGCTGTGGACTCGTCTTAGGGACGACGGTGGTTCATATTTCATCAGGTAAGATGTACCGTGATTTCGCTAATTTAGAAGATCCACACCCGATTTACTCTCTCCCCCTATCCGAATTTGTTCTCCGTCTCTAGGTAAGACATACGTTTCGTCAGACAGATTCGTAGGGACGTCAGAAAGTAAGTTACACATGACGTCGCCACATGTCGCACGCTTTGACCAATGCGCAACAAGAACGGTGCATTGTTCCGGGTTTCCTGCAAACACAGTTCGGCTGTGATACGGATAACAGATGCATCACAGTGTGGGAGTGAAATGGCGCGACAGATGGACACTTATTCCAAAGTTGAAGTATTCCGGACAGTACAATTACTGTGGGCAAAAAGTCTAAATTGCACAGAGATTAAGCGTGAAATTCTGGCGGTATATGAACCAAATGCAATGTCACGTCCAACAATTTGACCAAGGCCGCACAGATGTGGGTGATGTCGATCGAGAAGGAAGGGACCGACGTCCACCACAGACGAAAATATCCAAGCAGTCCATGAACTGATTCGCAGCAGTCGCAGAGTGACAATCGGGGACGTTGCGCAGTAGATGCGCATCTGTAGCCAGCGCTCATTCTGTCGTCCGAGATCGTCTGCAGTATCGGAAACTGTGCTCAGGCTGGGTTCCGGGATCACCGTCACCTCCACTCAGAGGCGCAAGGTTGATGTCGGCTCTGAATTTCCTTGAGCGTTACTCCGTGAAAGGTAATGATTTCCTCAGCGGCGTTATTACTTTTGGTGGGACATGGGCCAGCATTTCATACCTGCAACAAACAGAGCGTCTGTGGAGTGAAAACACACTTCTCACCTCCGAGGAAGAAATGCGAAGTAGCGCCCCAGCAGGGAAGGTCATGGCCGACCGTTTTTTTCGACTGTAGAGGATTTGTGTTTATGGCCAAGGGCACAACTGTTAATAGTGACGCGTACAGTGCAACACTGATGTCCGGAAAAGTAAGGAAATGCGACACCCCACGACGATGCATCCACATCTACATCGGCACTCCGCAATCCTTGGTCCTTACGCGCAATATATGTTGGAGGCAGTGGACTCGTTTGGCAGTCAGCTTCAAATACCGGTTTTCTCAATGTCGTTCCTCGCAAAGAACGTCGCCTTCCTTACAAAGATTCTCATTTAAGTTCCCGAAGCGTCTCCGTAACACTTGCGTGTTATTCGAACCAACCAGAACAAATCTAGCTGCCCGCTTCTGAATTGCTTCGATGTCTTTCTTTAATCCGACTTGGAATAGACCCCAAACACTCAAGCAGTAGTCAACAATAGGTCGCATTAGTGTCCTATATGTGGTCTCCTTCACAGGTGAACTACACTTTCCTAGAAGTCTTCCAATAGACCGAAGTCGACCATTCGCCTTTCTTACCACTGTTCTCACTTGCTCGTTGCACTTCATATCGCTTTGTAGCGTTACGCCCACGTATTTAAACGACGTGACTGTGTTAAGCAGGACAGTACTAGTGCTGTATCCGAACATTATAGGTTTGTTTTTCCTACTCATCTGCATTAACCTACAATTTTCTATATTTAAAACCAGCTGCCATTCATCACACCAACTAGAAATTTTGTCTAAATCATCTTGTATTCTCCTGCAGTCTCTCAACTCCGACACATTACCGTAACCACAGCATCTTCAACAGACAACCGCAGATTGCTGCCAACCTTGTCCTCCAAATCATTTATATACAGGGTGTTTAAAAAATGACCGGTATATTTGAAACAGCAATAAAAACTAAACGAGCAGCGATAGAAATACACCGTTTGTTGCAATATGCTTGGGACAACAGTACATTTTCAGGCGGACAAACTTTCGAAATTACGGTAGTTACAATTTTCAACAACAGATGGCGCTGCAAGTGATGTGAAAGATATAGAAGACAACGCAGTCTGTGGGTGCGCCATTCTGTACGTCGTCTTTCTGCTGCAAGCGTGTGCTGTTCACATGGTTTATTCCTTAGAACAGAGGATTTTTCTGGTGTTGGAATTCCACCGCCTAGAACACAGTGTTGTTGCAACAAGACGAAGTTTTCAACGGAGGTTTAATGTAACCAAAGGACCGAAAAGCGATACAATAAAGGATCTGTTTGAAAAATTTCAACGGACTGGGAACGTGACGGATGAACGTGCTGGAAAGGTAGGGCGACCGCGTACGGCAACCACAGAGGGCAATGCGCAGCTAGTGCAGCAGGTGATCCAACAGTGGCCTCGGGTTTCCGTTCGCCGTGTTGCAGCTGCGGTCCAAATGACGCCAACGTCCACGTATCGTCTCATGCGCCAGAGTTTACACCTCTATCCATACAAAATTCAAACGCGGCAACCCCTCAGCGCCACTACCATTGCTGCACGAGAGACATTCGCTAACGATATAGTGCACAGGATTGATGACGGCGATATGAATGTGGGCAGCATTTGGTTTACTGACGAAGCTTATTTTTACCTGGACGGCTTCGTCAATAAACAGAACTGGCGCATATGGGGAACCGAAAAGCCCCATGTTGCAGTCCCATCGTCCCTGCATCCTCAAAAAGTACTGGTCTGGGCTGCCATTTCTTCCAAAGGAATCATTGGCCCATTTTTCAGATCCGAAACGATTACTGCATCACGCTATCTGGACATTCTTCGTGAATTTGTGGCGGTACAAACTGCCTTAGACGACACTGCGAACACCTCGTGGTTTATGCAAGATGGTGCCCGGCCACATCGCACGGCCGACGTCTTTAATTTCCTGAATGAATATTTCGATGATCGTGTGATTGCTTTGGGCTATCCGAAACATACAGGAGGCGGCGTGGATTGGCCTCCCTATTCGCCAGACATGAACCCCTGTGACTTCTTTCTGTGGGGACACTTGAAAGACCAGGTGTACCGCCAGAATCCAGAAACAATTGAACAGCTGAAGCAGTACATCTCATCTGCATGTGAAGCCATTCCGCCAGACACGTTGTCAAAGGTTTCGGGTAATTTCATTCAGAGACTACGCCATATTATTGCTACGCATGGTGGATATGTGGAAAATATCGTACTATAGAGTTTCCCAGACCGCAGCGCCATCTGTTGTTGAAAATTGTAACTACTGTAATTTCGAAAGTTTGTCTGCCTGAAAATGTACTGTTGTCCCAAGCATATTGTAACAAACGGTGTATTTCTATCGCTGCTCGTTTACTTTTTATTGCCGTTTCAAATATACCGGTCATTTTTGAAACACCCTGTATATAGAGAATAGCGATCCTATCACACTTCCCTGGGGCACTCCTGACGATGATATCACTGCCGCTGATGAACACCCGCCATCGCGGACAGCATACTGGGTTCTGTTACTTACGAAGTCTTCCAGCCGCTTACCTTCTATAATAGTCTGCAACGGGGTGCTCTGTCAAACGCTTTCCTGAAATCTAGAATTATGGAATCTGCCTGTTGCCGTTCATACATAACTCGCCGTATATCATATAAGAAAAGGACAAGCTGAGTTTCGCACGAGCGATGCTTTCTGAAGCTATGCTGATTTGTGGATATAAGTTTCTCGGTCTCAAGAAAGTATATTATATTCGAATTGAGAATAAGGTTGGTTTGGTTGGGTTGTTTGCGGGAAGAGACCAAACTGCGGGGTCATCGGTCTCGTCGGGTCAGGGAAGGACGGGGAAGGAAGTGGGCCGTGCCCTTTCAGAGGAATCATCCCAGCATTTGCCTGGAGTGATTTAGGGAAATCACGGAAAACCAAAATCAGGATGGCCGGACGCGGGATTGAACCGTCGTCCTCCAGAATGCAAGTCCAATGTGCTAACCACTGTGTCAGCTCGCTCGGTTTGAGAGTAAGTGCAAGGATTCTGCAGAAAACCGATTTTAAGGATATTGGTCTGTAATTTTTCAGATCCGTTATTTTGCCCTTCTTATACATAGCAAACCCCTTCACTTTTCTCCAGTCATTTGGGACTTTGAGCAATGAATCCATAGACATCACAGTCTATACTTGGTAGGTCGCCTCCTATTAGTTATGCATGATCTGGGTATGCAACATCCCACACGACGCGCACAACCGAAGCTTTTGCTTCAGCTTTTCGATGCGACGTACGTTTGGAAGGACACTTATACAGTCCAGATCTTGCAATACGCAATTTTCATCTTTTCGGCAAGATGGGAGAGCATCTTGTGGGAAAGGGATTTTTCAACGATGACGACGTTCACGTAACTGCTCTCGAATGCCTCTGTGACCAAGGAGCGGCTATCAGTTAACGACTGGTAGAACGTTCCAACGTTGTCTATAGGGACAACTACGGTCAAAAACGGTATCATGTATCCGTGTCACCTTACAGCGCAGTGCAGCACTGAGTAAAAGTTACTTGGTCTGCTTTTTTGTAGTCCCATAGAAGGTAGTGAGGAGACCTTGAGGATGTAGAACCAGAATATTTAACACATATTTATAAAACGAAAGATACGCTAATGTTCGTTCCACACAACCTATGTGAAAAGATTCTTAAATATGTGGAGCAAATAAAAAATTTAAAACATAGTTTCCTGTAAAAGACAATTATGAACTTCCCTCAACCAAGTCAACATATGTAGAATGAAAAGCACAAGACAATTCTGAGCTATTCGAGCCATGCATCATCAGACAAAGCAGTTTACAACACTTTTTCCAAGTGCGCACATTACAGCAGTGTAGATGCGTAGAAGCCAGATTCTACATAATACTCACTTTATTTGACGTTATTAATGAAACAGTCATCAGTTTGTCCCAATAAGAGATACATCAGTGGAGGAGGAGTTGACCACCGATATATCCTTTAGTATCTTCTTTACTGAAGTTCGTTAGTAGCTAAGGATTTAATGTCCTTTGGAAAGTTACTGAAACGTATTTTCCATGAGTAAGGGACATATCTTTTGACCAAAGTAAGTGCTCTTAAAATCTTTACATAGAACAAGTTTCTTTGTGTGGCCATCCTCCGTAGCTAGCACAGAAATATTTGTTTTGCAAATAAAAGAGCCTTCTCTTGCTACAACTGTAATTTATTTCTCCCAGACGCGTTTCGACTTTCTGTTTTTTACTCTAAGGTATTTTCGGTGATATGTAGGACAGCTGTAGCAAGGAAAGACTTTTTTATTTACAAAACAAATTAATTTTTATATAGGTTTTTATTATTTCTGGTATTGATTCCATGAACTGAGATATTGGTTTGTAAAAGAGAAGTTCTTGATTTCACACCACAGTGACTCGCTTTTGGACTTGCAAAATTTAACTTGCCTTCTAACATGCTTTGCTAAGTTACATTAAAAAACTGATCGCGTGTGACATAGTGGAATTGAAGTAGCTAGGTTTTTAATTTTTATATCTCCTATGACTGACAGCATCACGCTGCAAATAAAGATAGATTTAGCCGCTTCAACACTTCTATGGTATGCACATCCCAGTTATATTTATTACCAAGTTTCACTTCGGAGAATTTCACCACTCTCACCTCTCCTACTTGCTTATCATCTTATTTTAGAGTTTCAAAGTTTAGTGACAATAAATTGGTTAATAGACCATTTATTAACGTCTATTAACACTCATTAACACATCTTCTAAAACCAAAATTGATTTGCTATTTATTTCAATGTTCGCATTATCTGCAAACAAAACGAAGGGGGCATCGCGTAATAATATTATTGAAAGGTCATAAAAATTCATGAAGGCCATAAGACAGAAGCTTGTGAGACATCACATATAATTTGATCCCAGTTTGATGACGACTGGAAGCTTAATACTAGACTCTTTCCTTTTGACCGCCTTTGTTTTCTGTCAGAGGGACATGATTTGAATAATTTTGTGACCTTGAAGTGATAGAGGGATATACCAGTAGCCTGGCATTTATTGTCTTATGACTTAAGCATAATGTATGTGAAAATAGCTTTCTTGATATCGACAATATATTATTCTAGTTATATAGTTAAGAAGCTGCTTGCATTCTACCTGTCCTGAACTTTACTAGAATACTGGTAAACGTTAAGCTTGTTTATTCGTCTTCATCATCTTTCTTCTGCAGAGATTTAACTTCAGTATATTTAGGTGAATCAGGAGAGAAATTTTTTAACATCTTGGCGCATTGGACGCCACTGAGATGTTATCTCAGGGTTGGTCACGTTTCAATCTCTTTATAGGGAACCTATGTAGTAGTAGTTTACGTAAGCTTGTCGACGAGCGTATCTTACGTAGCTCGTTTTGCAAAACAAAATTCCGCTACCTTCTTTCCAGAGTACGCGACTGGCCACACGCATATATCCGAAGATCAGTAATATTATTTAGACAGGTTCATTCGTGTCTAGCGGTCAAATTGTGGGCACTGCATAATACTTTTTCTTCACAATTTATCTTCCAAGTTTAATTACTTGAGATGAATCAAAGATTCTATCAGCTTATTTCGGTTACTATGCCAACCGAGGAGTACTATTAACACCAAGCTCCATATATGAGAATATCTGCACTTGTATCCGTTACAACCTGTATTATATATACAGGGCGTTGGGCGTATAAGCACATATATTTTGTTCACTGATACATTAATACGTACCCAAGTCAGTGTGTTGTTTTTCTTTCTACATCTAACAGTATTCCCGCAAACCCGTCACATAATATAGCGGAGTGGCCGAGCGGTTCTAGGCGCTACAGTCTGGAATCGCGCGACCGCTACGGCCGCCGGTTCGAATCCTGCCTCGGGCATGGATGCCTGTGATGTCCTTAGGTTAATTAGGTTTAAGTAGTTCTAAGTTCTAGGTGACTGATGACCTCAGAAGTTAAGTCCCATAGTGCTCAGAGCCATTTGAACCATTTTGCACTACCTGGTGTTTACTGCACGGTCGTAACTGCACCACTACATGGACTAAACCTCTCAGTGTAGACTAACCGCTTTGTGTGCATGCATCCATACTTAAACACCGTACGTGCTGCCCGGCGGAAAATAAACATTAACGGCTTACTCTTGCCAAAAGTACTTGCAGGTAACGTACTAACAAGTCTTATAACGTACTATTAATAATAGCTATAACTATTAGTCTGCAAATCAAGTAAATACTGATGTAATGTTGTTCAGTACACTGTACTCAGTCACAATAAAAATATCTGCAACTATACTCCTAACACCCTGAATATATACGGGGTGGCCAGATGTACAGATGTTTAAGGGTAGGTTGTGCTGAGAAATAACTGTTAAGAAAAATATTCATACGTCGCACCGTTTCCGAGTTAAATTAGCATTGAAATTAAGACAATCAGGCCACTAGACTCGCAAATTCAAGAGGCCGGCCAGACACGTTGTCGCCAACTGGTTCTTCGTTTGGTTTCCTGAAACCGAACGAGAGAGCGATGCGGAAGTTAGACGGTAGTAAGGATAGAACTCGAGCCACAGGAGTGCGCTATCATCTACGCTATGACACCAATTGTTTCTGGCGTGCCACTTGAAACTGCACGGGCCTGATTGAGTAACTTCAGTACTAACGGCGCTAAGTATCAAATGTTTTTTCTTAACAATTATTTCACAGCACAACCAACCATGCAACAGCTTTACAAGGTTTTCAGACAGTTTCTGAGCAAACTAACTAACTATATATATATATATATATATATATATATATATATATATATATATATATATATATATATACAACTTGTAATCAGCCAGCAACTTTGAAAGTAAGATATCATATTGTAAATTGAATATGTTCTTTTATCTCGATTTAAGTTTCCATATTGTAACACTTTGTAAATTACACAGTATATATTTCGCCTTTTCTGACAATGTTGTTGTTAAATTGAGCTAAACTGTCCAATAAATAACACTGATTGCAACTTGTGGTTGTCCTACAAATTTGAGATAGCTGTTGTCAGGTAGTTGTAACATAATCGAAAAAACAAAAACAATTGTGGTATGGTGAGTGGATCAAGGAGACACCTTCCTTTTTTCAGTTGAATACAGACAGCCATATTGCGTACCTATGAAGCCCTAGAACAAAATAAGACTACTTCTTAGTTAGCTAAGAGTATGACCGGTTGTGCAGGATCGACAAATTTCCAGACAACGTTCAGCCTTGAGAGAGGGCGGCAAGTTCTCCAACTGGTGATACTAGAGTCCTTGAGTTGCTGCAACTTTCAGAGTACTGGAAGAACTGGTCACCGAAGGATATCTGACTTTATCAGACTGGATTTCCTGACGTATTCTTGCAGCCATGCGACTTAAGCACCGCACCGTGACTGGAGAATAAATGCGGACTGGCGGTTCCGCCTGGCGAACTGCGAGCTGTGGCCAATTCCTCACGTACCATTTCCGCAAACCAGTGGCCGATCCCGAATTGTATTTATACAGCGTGATGCCAAATTTCTATTAAAATACAAAGGAATTGTACTGAACAAAGAGTTAGATCACAGCCTGAAATTACGTTTAGTAGCCCCTCATTTCATAATATATGAAGTTCCGAAGTAATAAGAATGGTGACGTTGACTGGAAGCAGAAGTACACCGCCAATTATCACGTCTCAATTATCTGAACACTTCGTTCCTCAATCCCTTCGATTGGCCAACTAACATCGACATAAAATATTGCAATCAGTTTGCGTACACGAAGTAGAAAAGGACGCACACCGCACTGTACTCTCCGTACGTTGTCCGAACTGTTCACGTTCAGTTCCGCACGAAATCTCGTAGCTCCCACAAGGGAACCTCCCCATCGCATCCCCCTCAGATTTAGTTATAAGTTGGCACAGTGGATAGACCTTGAAAAACTGAACACAGATCAATCGAGAACAGGAAGAAGTTGTGTGGAATTAGGAAAAAATTAGTAAAATATACAAACTTAGTAGTCCATGCGAAGATAGGCAACATCAAGGACACCGGGAGTCAAGGTGCGCCGTGGTCCCGTGGTTAGCGAGAGCAGCTACGGAACGAGAGGTCCTAGGTTCAAGTCATCCGTCGAGTGAAAAGTTTAATTTTTTATTTTCAGTTTATGTGACAAATGCATGGGGGCTTAATTAAATGTAATGAAAATAATTTTAAATTTTTTGCTTTAGTAGCTGTCTGTCCGTTTACGAAGTCTCGTAAACGGTTGGCCCTGACTGTTATTATTACGCAATCTGACTGCTTAGAACAACAACAAGGAATGAAATGGAAATTTTCACTAACACAATTAATTAATTAAGTCCCCAGCAACTATAAAACCTACGAAACCAAAGCACAAGTGTAACTGTTCTGTATGTGGGAGTATGACTCAACGTACGCATCTGGCACGGTTCTTCTTCAACAACACAAGAAATTTTAGATATCATTTATACTGAATTAATTAAAGAAAATAGAAATACCATAATTACTCAAGAAAACCAGAATTACACTCTAATACAAGAACACAAGCCAGATGCTTTGTTGACTGAACCTGTAATGACGCATTATTTAAAACATGGAAATAATGAAAAATAAATCAAGTTTCGTTACCTTCATATATTGACCAAAATCACTCTATACAGTATATCTCCACACCGACTCGCTATTACCACATCTCAACAAGAACTTTCCAGTACCACATCTCAGCAAGCACTCCCTACTAGCACATCTGAACACGAACTGACTACTACGAGCTCTCCCCAAGCACTGACCTCTAGCACATCTCAATAATGACTGCCCGTGGAGGCGGCGGAACAATGCTCTCTAGCGATCTCTGGCGCTGTGGCTCAGTGTAGCCACCTTTCATATGCCCTTCCTCCACGGCTAGAATTTGATGGTATTTTTGCCAGCATTGGTGGTGAAAATACCATCAAATTCGTCAAAAAAATACAGACAAAAATAAAAGATAATATTAATACGTAAATATCATATAACTAGATAAAATTTTGGCTTTGCACTGACCTTTCAATAACCTATTATATAGAATACAGTAAGCAATACAAATTTTTTCATACATGTGACTTTACATAACAGTTTACACAAGTATTATGTGGTTAAACAGTTCAATCAATAGCGTCAGCAATGACGAATATGTGCATGTAAGAGTCTCATAACTTTTCACAAACAGTAATACACAAAAAATCAGTTTATACAAATATTCACATAAACGCTTTCCATAGCTCAAGAATAAGCAGTTGACAGTTCCAGCAGTAGCACCCAGCAATGGTCAACAGGTGCAAAACCAACAAGTGACATTTTTTTAGTAGAAACAGTCCATCAGTGGCACCCAGTAATGTTGAATAGGTGCAGACACCAACAAGTAACACCATTTCAGTAGAAGCAGTCCATTAGTGGCACCAGCAATGTTGATCAGGTGCACACAGTAACAGGTGACTTCATTTCAGTAGAAGCGATCCATCAGTGGCACCCAGCAATGTTGAGCAGGTGCAGACACCAACAAGTAACACCATTTCAGTAGAAGCAGTCCATTAGTGGCACCAGCAATGTTGATCAGGTGCACACAGCAACAGGTGACTTCATTTCAGTAGAAGCAATCCATCAGTGGCACCCAGCAATGTTGAGCAGGTGCAGACATCAACAGGTGACATCTTTTCGGTAGAAGCAGTCCATCAGTGGTACCAGCAATGTTGAGCAGATGCACACAGCACAGGTGACATCTTTTCAGTAGAAGCAGTCCATTAGTAGCACCCAGCAATGTTGAGCAGGTGCAGACACCAACAAGTAACACCATTTCAGTAGAAGCAGTCCATTAGTGGCACCAGCAATGTTGATCAGGTGCTGACCGCAGTCTTTATGGACTATCACTATCACGAATCACACTGTTCATCAGCAGAAATTAAACATGTCCTTGTGGCACCAATCATGTAGAGAAGGTACAAGTAACAGTCCATAATTTTTTACAATCACTGATCACACAGTTCATCAGCAGAAATTAAACATGTCCTTGTGGCACCAATCATGTAGAAAAAGTGCAAGTAACAGTCCATAATTTTTTTACAATCACTGATCACACAGTTCATCAGCAGAAATTAAACATATCCTTGTAGCACCAATCATGTAGAAAAGGTGCAAGTAACAGTCCATACTATTCACCATAACTACTGAGACAGTTCAGTCATGAACAATAGTTTGAATGCACATACAATTTCTTTAACAAAATATAATCAATGCTCTTACACTAAACATACAAATCATAATAAACACACAAATGATATCAGTTAATTGTCACATTAACTATTACAATACACAAATACCAGTAAACCTATAACATTTATGGGTGTCAGTGCAAGCCACTACCAACAAATAAAATAATATTTAGGAGATAGGTGGGTAGGATTAGAAAAGGAAAACACACAAAACACATCCACTCATCTTTCATCCACATTAAGTACTACTGTGTAATTGAATAGTGTTAACTGTGTAAATGTAACTCTGTCCAAGATTTGATGTTCATCATGTGTACCAAGTACTAGTGGCAGCAATGTATAACAGTCAATAATAGTTAAGTCAACGTCATAGTCATCATGTCAAGACCAATGTTTGCCAAGCCAGATCAAATTGTACTGTTGCTGAACAACTGTCAGTGAGCCAAGACATGCAAATACTTCCTCTCTTCAAAAAAAAATGTATACTGCTTATTGATTTAACAAAGTGTGTGTGTAGGCAATCTTCCTTCCACTTTAGTGTTCTAGTATGCCATCTTCATCCTCCTTGTTCCATATAAACCAACAAAAACAATATGCTCCTCATTTACTTTACCTCTTATCCACCAAAACTCCAATAATCATCACTAATCTCAATACTTCACTAATACCTCATTTACCTTACCTCTTGTCCACGAAACTCCAATAATCATCAACTTCACATAATCTCAATACCTCAATAATACGTCGATACATATAAACCTCAGCACCAATATCATTTCACTTCCATAACAACTCTTTCCTCTAGTCAGTCTCCTCGAACAAGTACAGATAAAATCCTAGTGCAAACTTCAGTTCATCATCCCATGCAATCCGAAGACACAGTGTCCACACACAACCTCTGTATAATCCATCTGACCCAAATCTTCTACTCATTATAAATTATAAGATACATTTTGGTTCCTTGTCCATCATTAAATAAAAGAAATGCATACATGACCTCTAACAGACTTAGTTCGAATAACTCTCAGTAATTAAGTACGATTACGGAGTGTGAATGATCATAATATTTCACAGTGTGTACACCACTTCAAGAATCATAGCAGAAGCAAACATGTGGAGTATTTTTTTGTGTCAAGTGTCACTTCCTATTTCAATTGCTCACGAAAAATGCAGTGTAATAACTGTCAATGGTCTAACCTAGTGTTGGTATGTCATGTCGTCAGCTTCCTTCCTATTAGCATAAATTTATACAGCTTCCATAAAACCTCAGCTCATGTGACTTCTATGACTTTCTTGCACCAATGTCGTTCGTAGAATTACTGCAGTTCATTTTCTTATCTTAAAATATAAGACACTAAGCGTAAGCAAAACATGCAATAGCGAGTAAATATACCAGTAGAGAACAGAATGTCAACAAGTGGATGCAGCACAATTCCTACAACGAGGCTCTGCCAAGCGAACAATCTATAATTAATACCACAGTGTAACCTAAACTCTATGTTCGTACACTGTACATCAGCATTGCTATATTCTAAATTGAAGAGTAGTTATGACAACAAAACAGAAATGTGTAAATATGCAATCCATACAAAAAGCAGCAAACATATATTTTACGTGATAAACAAGTCATTAGCATCATATCAGCATAAGCAAATAAATGTTTATATGTAATCTTAATAAGTAAACATGAAGGCGCAAGCAGATAAATCACAAAGTGTAACCTACATACATAACAGCACAACTAATCAGGTGGCAATTATAATTTAAATAAATAAGCACAGCAGGCACATAATAAAAAAGCAGTGCAGCCAAGCGATGCAGCCAAGCGATGCATAATATACATAAGTAATAACACTGTTCATTAATCAATAATTGTCAAAATCAGCAAATGTACACAAGCACGTCGCTTCACAAGTAAATTCATAGAACATGAAATTAGCACAAAGTATGAATCACGTAATCGCGAGCAGCAAATTACATCTAAAATACGTACCTAAGTGGAATTATGTTACCTGAAAAATAAACTCAATTAATAGTTACCCTTTTTTAGTTTATTACTTTTTTTTCTTCAAAATTACATTCTTCCTGAAATTTTCTCCATAGTAAGTCGTCTTAACGTCGGACATGCACAGAATTTACCTGAAGGTCTTAAATATTTTACACAACCGTATCCTGAAAAATACTGAACGTTAATAACATAATTTACCAAATCACTATAGTTTTATACTGAATTTAATCCGAGAAATTAGACTGTGTATTTGTTTACGGCTGTCAGTGCATTCACACTGAGCGCTCGATCAGCTGTAGGCGCGTGACGTAAGAAGTGATTGTTTGCGGTCAACGACTGCCTTGTGCGGCGCGCCGACTTGACTGTTGCTTTGAGTACGCGCCGCCGCCAAAACACAGCGCGGTATCCTTGTACTCTCCGCATGTTTACATGTAGCTGTTAGTTTCTCTAAAGTATGTCATTCCACAAAAATGTTTCAAAATTATATCATTCCACAAAAATTTTAACGTTCGATATATGATGTATTCCTTTAGAGCGTCGAGATTTAAGAGTTTCTACTTCAACAGTGTTATCATGAATAATTTTGCGAACTCTATATGGACCGTTATAAAGCAGAAAAAATTTGCGACACAAGCCTTTTCCTTTGTGAGATAAACGATGGGACTTAATTAATACCTTTTGACCAACTGACAAAGTTTTTAAACGACCAGGACGCTTAGCTGATTTCTCTCTTCTAGCAGCTGCAGATGCAATATTTTGCAGAGCCAGGTTCACAACTTCAGAATGCCGCAGTTTTCGTGAAGGCGGAAAAGGAACGATTTCAGAAATGCGATTTGACGGTGCTTTGTTTTTTAATATCAATAGAGGCGGTAAAGAAGTTGAGTCATTAGGAAGTTCATTCATAATGTTTTGAAAAATATGAAGATACTGATCCCAAGTTCTGTGATTCTGATGACAATAAAGACGGCACAATTTATTGATTTCCTTCATCCATCTCTCTGAAGCATTAGATTGAGGGTGAAAAAGTGAAATAAAAATTGGTTTAATCTTACGACGCCGTAGAGTACGAAGCCAAATTTTAGAGCGAAACTGTGATCCATTATCTGATATGACCTTATCAACATGACCAACTTCTTTAAGAAAATGTTTGATGAAAGCATTAGATACTGAACGAGCTGTTGCTTTGCGTAAAGGTGTAAAACACACATATTTTGATGTCAATTCCACTGCTACGAAAATGTACGCAAAACCATTAGTAGAACGAACCACTGGACCGAACAAATCGACTGCAGCCATGTCCTTTAATTTCGCTGGAATGATAGGAAACAACGGTGCTCTGTGAGAAACAGTTGGCGGCTTAGCCTGTTGACATAATTTGCATTTGGCAAGAACAGATCGAATACGTTTTTCCATATTACTGAAGTAGCAATTTTCTCGTAATTTATGAAAGCATTTTCTGGGACCAAAGTGCGCATAACTGAAATGTGTGTACCAAATCAATTTATTGACCCACTCATCAGGAATACAAACTAACCAAACAGAGTTGTCGACCGATTTTCGTTTGAAAAGAATGTCATTGCGAACTAAATAATACTGTCTGATCGCTACGCTTTCCTTTCTCCTCCACTTCTCCTTAATGTCCTTCCAGATTGGATCCTTATTTTGCTCCTTAGCGATGTCCTGGAGCGAAGACGAAATAAAGTTCTCAAACGCAACACCTTGAATGTACATCAAACAATAATGGTTTTCTTTGCAGTCCTCTTCAGCACTTTGTTTCAAACCCATAGGTGCACGTGATAAAGCATCAGCAACAATATTTGAAGATCCCTGTATGTAAACAATACTAAAATCAAATTCCTGTAGGTACAACGCCCATCGTGACAATCTTCCATGAGTTAATTTTGTCGACATAAGAAATTCCAGAGCTCGATGATCAGTGTAAATCTTAGTATGTCTGCCAAACAAAAATGTGCGAAATTTTGTGAAAGCCCAAACAACAGCCAAAGCTTCAAGTTCCGTAATCGAATAATTCTTCTCTGATTTAGAGAGAACACGACTTCCAAATGCAATAGTCTTCTGTACTACAACGCCGTCTTCTTCTATCTCCTGAAATAAATGTGCACCTAGGCCTTTGTATGATGAGTCCGTCGCCAAACAAAAATCTTTAGATAAATCCGGATGTGAAAGAAGTGGGGCAGCAACTAAAGCATCACGAAGTTGTTCAAATTCTGACTGAGCTTCCTCATCCCAACACCAATTAGATTTCTTTCCAGATAGTTCACATAAACGAGGTGTGGCCAAATTGTCCAATCTAACAAAGCGTCTAAGAAAATTACAAACACCAAGGAAACTACGAACATCACGTTTTGTGGTAGGAACAGCATAATTACGAATAGCATCTAGTTTCTCTGGATCGGGAAGAATACCTTCTGTAGAAATAATGTGACCGAGAAATTTCACCTGAGAACGACCAAATTCAGATTTTTCCAAGTTCACTGTCATGCCAACTCGTGCAAAAATACGTAATAATGAATCCAAAATTTTGTTATGCTCACTCCAAGAACGTTTAGCAATAAGAATATCGTCAACATATGAAGTAATATTGTCACGAAGATAAACAGGTAAAATTTCATTTAAACTACGAATGAATGCTGCAGAAGATACAGTAAGTCCAAACGGCAATTTCCGAAACTGGTAACAGTTACCAAAGGCTAAAAAGGCAGTATATTTTCTACAATCAGGGTGGAGTTCTATTTGCCAAAAACTTGCGCGCATATCAATCGTGGATAAAACTTTAATTCCATGGAAATGTTGAAGAAGTTCATCTAAATTTTGTGGACGGTCAGTTTCAGGAATAATAATATTATTTATCTGTCTGGAATCCAGAACCAAACGAATTGACCCATCCTTTTTAAGAACAACGTGTAATGGGCTGGTATAAGGGCTGACTGCTGGCTCAATAATGCCCTGATCTAACATGTATTGAAGTTCATTCTTAACCTTGTCTCTGTAAGCCAAAGGAATAGCGTACGTTTTTCCGCGAAATGGTGTGTGTTCTTTTACTTTAAATAAATATTGTAAGCCTTGTATAGTTCCTGTGTGATGACTAAACACTGTAGCATGTGAAGTCAAAATATGGTGCAGCTCTTCTCTTGCAACGTCATCTGGCACTTCAGCTTTCTTAACTTTTTCATTAATTAATTCTTCGCTACTAATTATATCCTCCATCGCGTCTCTGTATCTATTGTCATTGTCATGAATAAACACACTGTCGTCATAATGTTCAGCGAAAACATCAGAAGTAAGAAACCTTAAACATTTTGTATCTGATTCAGATCTTGCTAAACACTCGAAAAATTTCAAACATTTCGGCATTCCGGCAACATTCAAATTCACACTTCCTTCTTTAAAGTTCAAAATTGCCTTATGTGCGTTAAGAAACTCCATACCTAAAATAATCTGTGTACTGAGTAATGGAACAATAATAAAATTAGCAGACAATTCGTATCCTTGACAAATGAAATTTAGGTTGGTCTGTTGTTTAACTTCCACACCTTTTCCAGAAATCGCTCCTCGAATTGTAGTTTTAGAAATAGGTAACACAGGACAGGCAATAGTTCTTTCACATATACGAAAAACTGATTCACTAATGACGTTCAATGGGCTCCCAGAATCTAAAACTGCAGTGAACTTATTCTTACCCACACATACTTCAATAACAGGATGTAAAAATGCATCTACATTATTTTCCTTTTCATCTAGCAAAATGTCTCTCATGTCTTCCAGGCGTACGTAGTGTAAAGTCGTAGTGTCATTACTTTCTGAACCGTCTATATTGCTGCCAGAAACCGAAGCTGCTAGTCATTGTCGATTGTTTGCGTCACGTCTTTGATTATTCCCGACATTTCGCGGATCAATTTCTACTATTTCCACTTGTCTCTCTGAATTTCTGTCACGCGGAGGATGCCAATTAGGTCCTTCCTGTCTGTTAGATGCAAATTCTTGGTTGTGTCTGTTATTAAAATTTCTGTTTTCCTGTCTGTCTGCATAGCTACTTCTTGTGTAATTTCGACTGTCACTTCTGAAATTATTGTTAGACCTACTACCCTGGTTATTTCTGTAGTAAGAGTTTCTATTATTGTATGAATAATTTCTGTCTTGATGATACCGATTACTGTTTCCGTATGATTGATCATTCCGGTAAGAATTACCGTTATTATAATTGTCTGTGTAATTTCTGTTGGAACGTCTGTTATTGTCATAAGGCTGGTATCTATTGTCCTGTCTGTTACGTCTGTCATTCTCAAAATTACCCATATAACGCCCGTTCCGATCACTATCCCTTTTCTCTGAAAATCTATCGTAATTACTGTTACTGAAAAAGTTACAAGAAGTCCCGTCGTCGTTGTCATACTCAAGTTCTTGTAACAAAGTCTTAAAAGTCTCAATGTCGTCTTTACATCTTCCGGCTAAAGCAATTTGTCTTATGGATTGCGGCAACTTAGTCAAACAAATACGAATTAATTCAGTCGGGCTATAAGGGTTGGACAGGAACTGATTCTTTCGAATCATGTCTTCAAAGTATTCTGCCGGCGTGCGGAACTCAGACTGTTTAAAATTACGCTGCATAATCAGACTATGTTTGACTCTGTCTTGTGTGTTTTCGGACCAATATGCCGATAGAAATGCATGATAAAAATCATTCAGATTATTACAATCTCTAATGAGTGCGCGCATCCGCGTCGCCGGTTCGTTTTCTAAATATCCACACATAAATTCCAGTTTGTGACTTAGTGGCCAATTTGGTGGGAGTGCGTACATAAATTGATCTAACCATGCACATGGATGTATGTCATTCTTAGAATTGCGAAACATCTTAAATTTCCGAACAGTTAAAAAGTGTTTATAGTCAAAGTTTTCTCCTCGTGGCGACAAAGACCTACCGCGTCTGTCCCAGTTTGAATGTCGATTATTGTCAAGTTCGCGCGCCTGGCGCTCTCTTGTTGCGTCCCGTAAATGAAACAAATTATCTTCTTCAAAGCCCTCTGCTATCTGTGATTCTAAATTTCTTCTGCTGTCTTTTCCTACGATTTCGCCTTCAATTTGTTTGACTTGCTTTCGTAATGCCTCAACTTCCCTTTTAACGCGTTCATTAAACTTTCCCTGATTTTCAACATGCTTATTTATGTTCTGGTACTCTTCGGTTTCTGCAAATGGTAATGGAGCTGTATCATCTGAATCTCTATCCCCATTTAAACTAAGACTTGTCAATTTATCTGAGATCTCCTCAACTCTTTCCGTTAAGTCACCTATTTTTTCTTTCTGTTTACTTACGTCTTCCGAAAGTGTTGCGACTCGGGTTTCAGTGTTGATACATTTGGTAGTTAACTGTTCATATTGTTGTGTTAGATTATTTATTCTGTCATTTGGTACGGATTCCTCGATTCTCTCAAATATCTCTTCCTTATCGTGTGCACACTGTAAATTTAACTCTGAAAATTTCTGTACTATCACGCGATCTCTCTCTTCCTGTTCTCTATCCTGTTCCCTTTGTCTAATCTCTACTGCAATTAATCTATTATTGTGAGCATTCAAAATCGGTTGTACTTCTTCTCTGATTTCTTTCTTTAATTCATCTTTCATATTTTTGAAACATGTCCCTATTCGTGAGTCTAATCGTGTTTCCATTGTTCCTATCTCAGTTTTTAATTCAGATCCTAACTGTGATCCCAGTGAGTCAAACCGTGTTTCCATTGTTTCCATCTCTGTTTTAATTGTTCCTATTTGTGATCCCAACTGTGACCCCAGTGAGTCTAACCGTGTTACCACTGTTTTTAATTCAGATCCCAAATTTAATATTACACCCATCAACTGCTCCGTATTAACTTGTTCGAAATTCCTTTCGCCCCTAACATTTCCCGCAAAACCAGTTTCGTTCGTCATAGCTGTAAAGCTATCTGTGTTCAATACTATTCCCGAATTTTCTATCGTTAATCTCGTATTCTGAGAATTTTCTGATTGAGAAAAATTTTGAAATGGTTCCGGACTATTTTCCCGACTTATTACATTGTTTTCAACTCCATTATTCATCATACTGTTGTCCTGTGTTGGCGAGTTCGCCATGTCAACAATTTCGTCATTCTCACTGTCCATCATTTTTGCCTTTTTCATCGACCGCGTAATCATTTACAAAACATACAAAACTCGTCACTATATGAAATTACACACAATGACACTTTATCTCCAACAATACCATTCACACGAAATGTTTCCCTCAAACACGATTAATCGAACAATTGAAATAATTGCACTAAATTGTCAAACCCATAGACAAGACAACAACAAAAATTTTGAAAAATACCATTAGAAGAATGCCAATTACCAAATCTACACATGCAATATAGACTACAATTACTAAACTACAAATTACTACAACAATACTACTGCCTACTATTTTTACAATCAGAAGAATTCCAAGGGACGATCCGAAGCAGTGGTCGCCACGTGCATGTGGGCTTAATTAAAGTTGAATGCAAATAATTTTAAATTTTTTGATTTAGTAGCTGTCTGTCCGTTTACGAAGTCTCGTAAACGGTTGGCCCTGACTGTTATTATTACGCAATCTGACTGCTTAGAACAACAACAAGGAATGAAATGGAAATTTTCACTAACACAATTAATTAATTAAGTCCCCAGCAACTATAAAACCTACGAAACCAAAGCACAAGTGTAACTGTTCTGTATGTGGGAGTATGACTCAACGTACGCATCTGGCACGGTTCTTCTTCAACAACACAAGAAATTTTAGATATCATTTATACTGAATTAATTAAAGAAAATAGAAATACCATAATTACTCAAGAAAACCAGAATTACACTCTAATACAAGAACACAAGCCAGATGCTTTGTTGACTGAACCTGTAATGACGCATTATTTAAAACATGGAAATAATGAAAAATAAATCAAGTTTCGTTACCTTCATATATTGACCAAAATCACTCTATACAGTATATCTCCACACCGACTCGCTATTACCACATCTCAACAAGAACTTTCCAGTACCACATCTCAGCAAGCACTCCCTACTAGCACATCTGAACACGAACTGACTACTACGAGCTCTCCCCAAGCACTGACCTCTAGCACATCTCAATAATGACTGCCCGTGGAGGCGGCGGAACAATGCTCTCTAGCGATCTCTGGCGCTGTGGCTCAGTGTAGCCACCTTTCACAAACTCTTATGTTTTTATCACTTTTTTTGGGTGTGATTATCACATCTACAAGAAAACCTAAATCGGGCAAGGTAGAAGAATCTTTTTACCCATTCGCTAAGTGTACAAGTTAGGTGGGTCGACAACATATTCCTGTCATGTGACGCACATGCCGTCACCAGTGTCGTATAGAATATATCAGACGTGTTTTCCCGTGGAGGAATCGGTTGACCTATGACCTTGCGATCAAATGTTTTCGGTTCCCATTGGAGAGGCACGTCCTTTCGTCTAGTAATCGCACGGTTTTGCGGTGCGGTCGCAAAACACAGACACTAAACTTATTGCAGTGAACAGAAACGTCAATGAGCGAACGGACAGATCATAACTTTGCGAAAATAAAGAAAGTAAAATTTTCAATCGAGGGAAAACTTGAACCAAGGACCTCTCGTTCTGCAGCTACTCACGCTAACCACGGGAACACGGTGCGGCTGAGTTCGCATTCTCCTTGATGTTCCCTATCTTCCATGTGGACTACTGAGTTTGTATATTTTACTAATTTTTTTCACGGTTCCACAGAACTTCTTCCTGTTTTCTCGATTGATCTGTGTTCAGTTTTTCAAGGCCTATCCACTGTGCCAACTTATAACTAAATCTGAGGGGGGTGCGATGGGGAGGTTCCCTTGTCAGTACGACAAGGGGACCGTTTGAACTACTATCCTCAGGAGACACAGCGGTTCAGCGCTCTTGGTCGCATTGCAAGTGGTTTCCTCTTTTCTCTTTCGAACGGCGAATCAAGCTCACGTCACGACTAATGGGGAGACCTGGAGCTGGTCGTGACTTCTTGCACACAGACGAGGTTTTGTGGACGCTCATATCACACTGAGTACCAGACAAGAGTTTCTAGCTAAACTTTGGACTGAAGTTCAAAAATTTATCAGTTGATCTATGAAGCCACATTCCTACTTTTATCTGTTTCAAATGTAGACATATTCAAGCTAATCGTTTGGTTATTATGGTTCTTCATTTGGAATAATGTGAATAAACATAAAGGAGGAAAAATATTGCCTTTTTTTTTTTTTTTTTTTTTTTTAGGATGCCAGTACGTCTTCATTCTAGCTGTGCTACTGCAAGATTGCTCTAATATAGCATACTAAATCGACTCTGCTATGAAGCGAAGAGAAAAAAAATCTGTTTTATTTACACATGAAAACTGTTTCTTTTTTTCAATTGTCGCGTTGTGTGTTGATGGTTTCTGTTGCTGAGACATTATCTGCAGTACCTTACGTAGTATCTAGCTGTGCTTTGATTCTATGATGCACTGTGTAAGTTGCGTGATTGTGCTAAGCAAAGAGTATTATGCGGGCAGTAACAGTCCATCATTAGTGTTCACAATGGCGTTCGTAATAACTGGCAGAGATGAATGCTGAGTCGCTTACCTATACAGTTCATCACAGCAATATGTCAGAGAACTGTCTCCTATCCACTGCTCGAGGCCGGCCGGAGTGGCCGAGCGGTTCTAGGCGCTACAGTCTGGAACCGAGCGATCGCTACGGTAGCAGGTTCGAATCCTGCCTCGGGCATGGATGTGTGTGATGTCCTTAGGTTAGTTAGGTTTAAGTAGTTCTAACTTCTAGGGGAATAATGATCTCAGCAATTAAGTCCCATAGTGATCAGAGCCATTTGAACCACTGCTCGAGATGACATGACGACCCTACTGCTACGTTCTTAACGTCTGCAGCGTAGGGTACGTGACAAGAAGTCTCTGCCAACCAGCTCGTTTGACGCATCTCTCAAAGATAGCTAGCCGCTGATTCATACATAGTGAAAGCGTCTGCTTTGACTGCAGGGGAGAGCAGTATATGGGCAGCTGGGTGGAGGAGCCAGCTCACACAAAAAGGTTATCTTACAACTATAAACAACAATTTGCAAATCCTTTCACAACAGTGGTTCGTTAAGCGACTTATGGGATGGTGTAACAAAGATCAGGACTTTATGATTTCAACAACAGTCTCTAAATCCAAACTAAGTCTCATTAATAAGTGATCTGTTTATTTGGAATGGGAAGCTTTGAAACACAGCTTACTTCTTTTTCAGATGTCCCACAGTTAACTACAGCGGAAAAGTGACTGAAGGAACGAACTAAGCTGTAAAAAAAAAAATTTACCGTTACAGAGCCTGTAGTTCAGTGGAAGCTGTACCAAAACACGTACAGTTTTCGATGGACAACTTCATCTACAAAGGCTAGTTAAGAAGCGCAGACCACAGGATGCAATGTGACCATTAAAAAAAGCTAGAAAATTCAGTGTTCGTGTAGTATGGTAGGTATAGCCCGCCCAGTTGGCCGTGCGGTCTAACGCACTGCTTTCTGGGCGGGAAGGAGCGCCGGATTTGTGTCGACGTCCGGTGAGCCGGCCAGTCTGTGGATAGTTTTAGGTGGTTATCCATCTGCCTCGGCAAATGCGGGCTGATTCCCCTTATTCCGCCTCAGCTACACTATGTTAGGTGTCAGGCAAATCCAACACCTTCCATGAAAAGCCTGACATGATAAGCAAATCCAGTAGTATGTCACATAGCTCCGAATAAATCGTGACATTAAATTAACCAAAGTAACACGAGTAACGAGTGAGCAAATGGAATACCACAGACTAACACAAGAATGCCTAAATGCATGTCATACCTTCCCACCGTGAGACAGACGCAGTTCCAAGGGGAGAAACGAGAACAGAAGCCGAGAGCAGAACCGTGTTAAGTTAGAAGGCCCTACGATAAGGGACAGACACCCACGTCGCCATCTAACCGTTAGGACCACCCCCAGCCCATGTTAAAAGCTAGAGCCTTAGCGTGAGACTTTTTCGCGTCTCTGTTACGTCAGGACCACCCCCCAGCCCATGTTAAAAGATAGAGCCCTCCAGAAGAACAGTATAGATCTTACGATAACGCTAAAAGGACCACACCAGCTGCAAGTTTTAGCGTGAGACTTTTTCGCGTCTCTGTTACGTTGCAAACTTTAAAAAACATTGCCCCAACACGAAAAGTATAACGTTTCTCATTGGATAGACAGAATTTTTGTAGGCGGAGCTTAAGGTTAACATTGAGACCCTGATTGGTCAGATGAAAACACAGCCAGATAGTTTTTTTTTAAACCAACTTTGGTAAATTGTAGTAAGGAGAAGTTAGGAGAGAGTTGCTTCCGAGACGGCGAGGTGAGCGGAGCTGTGCTGCCCGCCGCCCCCTGACGAACACCGACAAGGTAATGAACGCATGCGATGCCGCATAACAGTGCATAAAGCTTCACTCAGAACTGCAGAAGTCTCATCTGTTACACCCCCTTTTTGCGTAATACAAGTGTCGATCGTCAATTAAAGCTCATGGTGTTCACATTTGCCACTTGAAGTAAAAATCTGAAACGCGATGCTTTTTCTGTTATATAGTTATTGAGAAGCCACATCAGCCACTGTAATTTACGTTAAGTTAGATAAGTAATTAAAGATAATTGAGGGTCACTGTAGACCATTTTTGATAGTTTTCTCTCTTGTGAAACTTAATATAAATCTAGATTATAGATGTGATATGGCGTAGGTAATCCTTCGATCCATTGTAGAACTTGGAAACCCACTCAGGGAATATTCGTACACATTTTTGTTGAACGCAGTTGGTTTTTACCATCCTATATTAAAACATTTCCTTTTATCAATAGTGCAATTTATAAACAATGTTTTGTGAGTAGAATAAAATTTTCAATGGTAAACTTAACTGCTTTTTCGACGTTATTTTACCAGCTAACTAAAAATAGGAAAGCCTTGAACCCCTTCCACTAAATTTAGTTAGTATTAAGATTCTTTTACAGGGAGTGCAGTGGAGCTGACACTGAAATCATTAAGTATTTGGTTATATCATCGCTAGTCTCACTGAACTCTTCTGAATTCTACATGTCATGTGTGGTCTGGCGTCTCCTTACAAGCAACAGGTCCCAGGTTCAAACTAGTCAATTCCCTAAAAAAACACGCTCAGAGTGTCGTTGCACGAAGGTGGTAGGGAGAAAAAATGGCTCTGAGCACTATGGGACTTAACATCTATGGTCATCAGTCCCCTAGAACTTAGAACTACTTAAACCTAACTAACCTACGGACATCACACACATCCATGCCCGAGGCAGGATTCGAACCTGCAACCGTAGCGGTCGCGCGGTTCCAGACTGAAGCGCCTGAACTGCTCGGCCACTCTGGCCGGCAGGTAGGGAGACACGATATAGAACAAACAGACACCACGCAGTATGTTAGAAAATGGCGACCCTGCCAGGATGGTAAAATACCATGATTGAAGGTCGACCATATGCCTAACTAGGTCAGAAAAGTATCCTTTTGAAAAAATTTTCGTAATAAAAAAAATTTTTTTTGAACGTTATAAATAGTCGAAAACAGTAGCTGCAGCGATAGATAGTAAGAAAGTATTCAATATTTAGTGAGACATTCTAGCAGGGACAATAGCATAATTAAGTTATGAATTTTAATGCTACAGTTTTATTAACTGCAAATGTCGCATTCAAGTCTGTTGTTTCAATTAGTCTGATTGCAACTTCTTAAACGTAGGTTAACTACTTGGAAATAACAAATCAAATTAATGTAAATTAGCTCCCCGAGCAGGATAGCACGATAAAAACAAGTAATGCTTAGCAAAGAAAACTATAACACAGAACACAGGAAATTCGATTTTCCTTTATCATGTAGTTAAGACAAATTCGGCCCTTTGAAACCGAATGTTTTATTTTTGTGTACGAAACTGTTTCGCCTGTTCATGCCAGAAATATCCTACGGTCTGTAATATAAAGAAAATCATTTTATTACACATATTTTGATATGAGACCTCTAGTGGTGTTTGGTAGCTCATATAAATTATCTAGCTTTCTACAAATTCATAATTTTGTTTTTTTTTCAATTTACATTTTTATGTCGTTTTCATTCATCTACGAATTCTGATGTATGTACTAGCTACACATAGTACAGGTTTCTTCCAGTTGATAGGTCGCATTTAAAAATTTCACTGCACAGGATGTATGCTGAGGCTCTCTGCACATGGTCTTCCTCATGTGCTTGAAGGCTGACTGAGCGATCATTGGAGTTGCAGAAGGTGAGAATAGAGTGAGTGTTTGCGTAGGGATGGAGGTTGGGTGGTTGTAGGAACACTGTGTGTACGTAGGTGAAATTTTTATGGCAAACTCTGAATTAGTTCAAATATTCTTCTTCTGTTATTGTTCTGTCCGTCGTTCACCGTATCTTCATTTTTATTCATTGTCTTCCTTATGAAATATTCTTGCTGTAGAGTGAGCATTCGCTCTCTTTTGTTTTTATGGCTTAAGATTAGCATGTCTATTTTTATTTTAGTGTTTGATGATTTTCTTTTATTGGGTGCCCTGCATAAGTGCCTTATACAGACTGTAAAGGCACCAAATGGAGAATTTAGCCACTTCAAATATGCAAAACATTTGATGAAATGAAATCACCACCACTCTATGTTAAAAGCAGATATGGCAATATTATGCCAGAACATCATAACAAAGAGAATGTCCACTCTTCAGGAAGAATACTTCATACTGATAGTCATAAATAAAAATGAAAGCATACTCAATGGTAAAAGAGCAATAACAGAAGAGCAACATTCAAACTAATTCACAGTTTATCATAACAGACTGAACGTTATAAAAAAAACAGCAAATAAAAATTTACGCACACATACAGAGTCATACTGCCCAATCTCCCTCTATCCCCACTATATCAAGCCGCTCTGCTCTCATCCTCCACAGATCTCATGATCCATCAGTCAGCCCTAAAACTTGTGAGGAAGACCACGTGCAGTGTGCTACACTACAGGTTATGTACAGTGAAATATTTAAATGTGACTTATCAGCTCGACGAAACTTGTACTATGTGTACTTAGTACATACAGAAGAAGACGTGGATAAATGGGAAGTACATAAAAAGAATGTAAGTGTAAAAAGCTACATTTTTGTAAATAGATTATTTAAATGAGCTGCCAAGGAACTCTACAGATCTCCTATCAAAATAAATAATACGAAGAAAATTATGTAATTAAATAGACTACTAAAGACGCCTAGCATGAAGAGGCGAGATATGTTTGGTACACATGAATAAAACTTTCAGCTGCAAAATATGGAATTTTGTCTTATCTACATGATAAAGCATAGCGAAGTAATAACTGAGGAAAATGACTGCAAATATTAATAACAGATAATTATATTTACAGATAGGAAGCTAAACGACTTTGTTGAAGGAGAAAGGACATCAAACTCAGAAACAAATGCCAATAGACGATCTGCAAAGGGCTCTTAGGCGCGAGTTTCGGAAACACCAAGGTACGATGATAAGAATTGAATCTCTTAATAACAACGCTACAACTAAAAAGAGAATAGTGATAGTATTACGGCGTAAAGTCAAGCGCCGGCACGCCAGTCGGGAACGACAGAGCAGAGAAGGCGGTGAGAAGGGGTCAGCCAATCGCATCATGACAGACCTCCCTTCCAGGACGACAACGCGACAGGAGCGGCCCCTACGTGAAGAGGACATAAAGGCTGCGCCCAACTGGTGGCGGCCCACTTCAATAGCAGTTTCAAGATTAGGGACTTGAATAGCAGCG
Source organism: Schistocerca nitens (assembly GCF_023898315.1). NCBI lineage: Eukaryota > Metazoa > Arthropoda > Insecta > Orthoptera > Acrididae > Schistocerca > Schistocerca nitens. The sequence goes on along the minus strand of NC_064617.1, from coordinate 700,569,316 downwards.
TCAACATTAGCAACATCGGTAGGAATCTCTACGTAGCACAGACTTGTGTTTCTCTATTCTGAAGACTGATGGTTTTCTATGTCGCCCTTTGCCTGCGACACATCAACCAAAGTTAAGTATTGTAGCTGTATCTTGTCTGTTTGTGATAAGAGTCATTAATACGAGTTGTTGGATTGTTTGTCTAGCGAACCGAGTAGGCAGGATTCCTAGACACAATATATAGGTTCCACGAACTTCACAAGTTTCTGCTTGTAGCAACAGGAATGAGCAGCCGTCGAAGAGTCACACTCCATGTGACACTACAGTCTCAAACGATTAGGTCCAGGCCGGCCCGAGTGGCCGTGCGGTTCTAGGCGCTACAGTCTGGAACCGAGCGACCGCTACCGTCGCAGGTTCGAATCCGGCCTCGGGCATGGATGTGTGTGATATCCTTAGGTTAGTTAGGTTTAATTAGTTTCAATTTCTAGGCGACTGATGACCTGAGAAGTTAAGTCGCATAGTGCTCAGAGCCACTTGAACCATTTGATTAGATCCACACAAAACGTTCAGTTGCAAATTATTTGAAAAACCTCAATACCTGCCATTTCATACACCGATTATGCCTCTGTCAGGTACGTTATAAATGATGGTATGAAGCATAAAAACAAAGTTAGATGATCAGTGTAAAATTCAAAGCAATCGGAAACGATGTGGAAATCTTAAATCACTATCTTTTGAATGTTTCTAGTGCGGATAGTTAATAATTGTCTTCATCTCACGTATTATCATATGACAAGTGAGTATTTGTACCGTGTATGATAATGCATTGTATCATTGTTTCTGCGGTTATGGCTGGACGTGTAATGAAAGACGTGGAGAGGTAGGACCACCGAGGAGGTTGCCGATTAGAACATCCTCACGGAAGGTATGGATCACCATCAGCAGTATCTAACGGACCGCAATATGAGACACTGTTGGAAGGTTTGGGTTTTAATCCAAGACATTGCATAGTCTGTTGATAAGGCACTTTCTTCAAACACCTTTCCTTTCCTTGCATGACAAGTATGGATAAATGATAACCTCCTCCCTCCCGCAAGATTCGGGCCGACTACTTTGAGTTGGAATGAACTGTGCTGTCAAAAGCTAGCGACATTATGCTCTAGGATGGTTAAAGTCGGAAAATGGGTTCTGGTAAATTTACCCTATATCAAAATTACCCCTCCTTTTGCCACAGAAAGTTAAGAATAAAACTAACGAAATAATATGGAGAAGCCTTTGTATTCTTTTTTGAGTCACCAGTATTCTGACTTGATGCGGGCCGCCACGATTTCCTCCCCTTTCCCCTGAGAGTAGCATTTACAACATACGTCCTCAATTATTTGCAGGATCTATTCCAATTATTGTTTTCCACTACAGATTTTAATCGCTACAGTTCCCTCTAATACCATGGAAACTATTCCGTGATATCTTAACTGACGTCTTATCATCCTATTCCTTCTCCTTGCAAGTATTTTCCATACACTGCTTTCCTCGCCGATTCTGAGGAACACGTCCTCATTCTTTATCTTATCTAATTTTCAACATTCTCCTGTAGCACCACGGCAAAAATGCTTCGATTCTCTTCTTTTCCGCTTTTCCCATAGTCCCTGTTTCACTATAATGCTATGTTGTGCTCCAAATTTACATTCTCAGAAATTTCTTCCTCAAGTTAAGAGCTATGTTCGATACTGACAGACATCTCTTGGCCAGGAATGCCCTTTCTGTCAGTGCTAGTCTGCTTTTTACCTCCACCTTGCTCCACCCGCCATGGATTATTTTGCTGCCTAGGTAGCAGAATTCCTTAATTTCATCTACTTTGTGATCCCCAGCCCGATTCCAAGTTTCTCGCTGTTCTCATTTCTGTTACTTCTCATTACTTTCCTCTTTTTTGATTTACTCTCAATTCATATTTTGTACTTATTAGACTGTTCATTGCATTCAGCAGATCATGTAATTCTTCTTTATTTTCAGTCAGCAGCGAATCTTATTACTGATATCGTTTCACCTGGAATTTTAATCCCGTTGAGGAACCTTTCTTTTATTTACACCATTGCTTCTTCGATGTAGAGACTGAAGAGTAGGGGCGAAAGACTACATCCCTGTCCTACTGACTTTTTAATCCAAGCACTTCGTTCTTGGTCTTCCACTCTTATTGTTCCCTCTTGGTTCAAACACATACTGTACTTGTATATCAACCATCTTTCCTTATAGCTTACCCCTATTTTTATCAGAAATCTCGCATCATTTTACAATGTCAAACGGTTTTTCCAGATCCTATGAACGTGTCTTGCTTTTTCCTTAGCTTGGTTCCATTATCAACCACAGCATCAGAATTGCATCTTTGGTGCCTTTGCCTTTCCTAAAGCCAGAGTGGTCGGCATCTAACAGATCCTCGATTTTCTTTTCCATTCTTCTGTATATTATTGTTCTCAGCAACTTGGATGCATGATATGTTAAGCTCGTTGTGCGGTAATTCCTGCACTTCTCGGCTGTTTGCTGTCTTTGGAATTGTGTGGACGATATTTATCCGAAAGTCAGATGGTATGTCCCAAGACTCATACATTCTACACACCAACGTGAATAGTCGTTTTGTTGCCACTTGTTCCAATGATTTTTGAAATTCTGATGGAATGTTATCAATCCCCTCTGCTTTAAGCCGTTCAAAGCTTTTTTAAATTCTGATTCTAATACTGGATTCCCTATCTCTTCTATATTGACTCCAATCTCTTCTTCTGCCACATCATCATACATGTCTTCCTGCTGCTAGCGGCTCATAGAGGTAGAAGCCGATGTCCTCTTTCCACCTATCTGCTCTCTCCTGTGCATTAAACGGTGCAGTTCCCACTGCAGACTGAATGTTACCACGCATGATTTTAATTAATTTCGGAAGGAACTGTCCTGGCATTCGCTTGATGTGTTTTAAGAAAGCTACGAACAACCTAAATAAGTATAGTGGAACGGGAATGTGAACTCTACTCCTCCAGAATATGAATGTCTTAAGTGCTACGCTTGGTCTCAGTAATTGAAACAAGGTGTACCTGTTTCCAGGTCTCTTCTCTCTTCTGGTAGTTACCACACTGCCAGTGTGTCCAAACCGGTACACAGTCATCGCTGTTAACTCCGTACGTGTACTGGTATGAGTAAAGGCTTCAAGGTTGTTAACTAGTGTATCTGTAATAAGATTCCCGTTCAGTATGTCCTTCGTAGTAGGAACGATTTCTTACACATCATTTAGTTACTACAAGCCGAGATCATGTGATACTACATAGTTTTTTACGCAGCAGATATTTCTGTTACAGTTCGCGAAGGCCGAATTTCATTTCTGAAAACAACAGCCCATGTCCCTTTTTCATTAGAACGGCTGACATTAAGGCGAATTGTACTCACATTAAATACCTACAGATTTGTGATTGTTAGAGTTGTGTCGGACAAACAAATGCAAGAAAAACACAGAAGAAAGAATTTTTCCGAAACACAGGCAATTTAATTTGTACTTGAACGACCTGTCACCTCGGCAATTCGTTTTTGTTAGTGTTTAATGCTTTTGTGTCGCGTGTGAGTAGTAAAGGAGACTAGGAAATAAAGTATCATAGTGTGGATAAAGAACAGTGTCCAGCAAATGGAAGCGCAGAATGGGGGCCGATTTTGACATTTAAGTAACGAAGATAGCAGGAGCAGTGTATGAAGATACTCAGTGGCAGAGGTTTGTACGTAGAACAGTAATGACGAGACTTGGGTATTATCAGTGAGTCGTTCTATGCCTCAGTACGCTACTGGAGAGAATAAATGTATCAGTGGGACAAATCTAAGCAAATAAATTGACATTTGTTTGGGGTTGTGTGGAGAGAGACTGGTTAAACAAGCTGCAGAGGGGTACTGTCGCTACTTGGTAGAACAAATCCACATTTATCGACGAAAAGCACAAAATTGTGGATGTATTACAGCTGTAGAACCTCGAATTTTAGTGCTTTCCATGTATGAAGTTCGCAGTGGGTTCAGCTATGTTGTAGACTGTTTCAGGAGGGAGGGAGTTATGACTACGTTTAAGAAAAGAAAGAAAGAGGCTGTAAATTGCGAGTGCTCATTGGGAGAAAATCAGCATGAGTATGGTTTCTAACGATTTTCTTATTTTTGAAGGCGTAGGCCTGAGATATTGAAGATTTGGTGAAGGTTCAGAAAGGAATGAGGGTGCTTGTTTGTTCAAGTTCAGCCCGCTTGCACGGTTATGGCGTCTCTGAGTTTATACATGTGAGATGCATATTAAATTGTGGGAATCATTTGCGATTTTGTGTAGACGGTAGAAAGGCGCTCGCAATATCAGCTCTGGTTACGTGAAAGATTAGAGCAATAGCGAACTGTGCGGGTAGGACTGGCGTTATTACTACTGTCAAAGCTTCGAGTGTGGCGACAGCAGTGAAGATGATGGGTGTCGTGGTGCTGAGAGCCAGTCTACAGCGCATGGTAGAGCATACATCGAATCAATACTATCGGTTTTTGTACAATACCATTGAAGTACAGAGCAAGGGCGAAATGACTGTCAGGTTCTCTAAAGTTGCGTAACACCTCGCCTTTCCTGCAGCGATTCCCAAGTAAGTTGCCACAGCATTTACGTTACGGTTTCGAATGGGCTCTACCGACATGTTGCGACTCTCGCAGCGTCTCTGTATTTCGTTCCATGTGTACTGTCCTGAATTATTAATAATGACTCAAAAGATTAGAATAATACAGTGTAATTGGTCACGCTGGCGTCTTGTATGCGATTTTCTTTATAGACCTGCTGCGCTTTCTAACAGATGCAGTTTTTCCATTCACCTTCAGTGAAATACGAGGCCTGCTTCCGAGGAAGCAGTAAGTAGCCTGTTGTAGGCATAACTGTATCTTACAATGTAATTATATTGTGAGGAAGACAGACAATAATAACATTAGTATAATGATTATGATGATAACGATAACAATTATCACTATCACCAGCATCTTCACTGAGGACAAACAAACGTCAGCGAGAGACAATTGGAGCTAAGAGCTACACACCTGCTTAATAGCGTGTTAGTCCATCTTTGGACCGTAACACAGCAGCGTCTGTGCGTCACATGGATTCGACTAGTTCTTGGCATGTTTCCGAAGATACGTGACAGCACATGTCTAAGCACACGTGACTCAAATCCCGTAAATTACAGGACAGTGGTTTGCGGGCGCAGAACTGGCTCCTGGATGTGTCCCATTAGGTTCAGATGAGCGGACTCTGGTGGCCAGGAAATAAACGCGGGTCCGCGATCACGTGCCTCAATCCAATGCAGCACGATTCTGACCCTGTGAAGCTGACAGTTATTCCACTGGAAGATGTCTTCGCTACCGGGGAAGACATCGAGCATGAAGGGTTGCGGATGGCCTGCAGCAATATTCACGCAGTCCACAGATGTCATGGTGCCTTCTATTGATATCACAAGGTCAGGTGAACATCGCTTTAACATAACTCTTTCCTCTGCGGCTGTATCGTTTCGTGTAGCATTTCTATGCATGACTGGCATATCTGGACACAAGAAACTTGATTCATTCGACCAGGCAACATGATTCCATTATTCAACGTTCCAGTCTTTAAGATCCGTGGCCATTGCACTCGCATGCGAGTATAAACGGACGTCCTGTGGAAGTGCTGTTGAATGTTCCACACTGCATAATACTACCGCACCAGGCTGTGCCTTGGTGCAGCGCATGATTTGGGCATCTGTTTGCATGGTGTGCTGGACACGGCCATGCACATGTTGTGACTAAAAACGTGGTTCTTTCCATAAGCTGAGACGTTTGCATTGATTCGCGGTCCACCATCGATGATCCATAGCCCTTTGCAATCGTAATTGGCGATGTTGTTTGATCCACACGGGTACACGTAGTGCTAGTCTGCTGTGGAGCCCAGTATTCAGCAGTCTGTAGTGAACGGTGGGCTCCGAAACACCTGTGCTGCACCTGCACTGTGCACCGCTGTCAGCTCCATCGCGATTCGCAGCTTATCCTGCTTTACAGAATCGGCAAGCCTCCAAACTCCACGTTCTGTTAAGAGGCCCGGAACGACAGCAGATTGTCACCTGCTCGTGATTTCCCCGTCCTTCAACCACTTTCAGTCGATGCTCACTACAGAAGCACGCCAACAGCAGGCTATCTACGCCGTTTACGGATGCTCTTTCGAATGCGCCGAGTCGTAAGAATATTACCTTCGCCGAAGTTGCCCATTTGCAGTGCGCATCAGCGCTAGAATGATGCCCCATTCGCCTCTGTTCCACTGATATACTTCCCTTAGCATGTCACATGGTCTCAGCGCCACCAGACTGCACTTATTTTCGCTCTGTGCAATGGTAATCATGTTTCTCTCGACAGTGAATGTCACTCTGTGTAACTGCTGCACGTCCCCAAGGATAGATTGGCTCTGAGCACTATGGAACTTAACATCTGAGGTCAGCAGTCCCCTAGAACTTAGAACTACTTAAACCTAACCAACCTAAGGACATCACACACGTCCATGCCCCAGGCAGGATTCGAACCTACGACCGTAGTAGTCGCGCGGTTCCGGTCTGAAGCGCCTAGAACCGCTCGGCCACCGCGGCCGGCCCCAAGGATAGAAATTCGCGTTTAATAAAGTCACCGTGGGTCTGCGATATTGTCCAACAAGTGAAAATCCCACGGAGAGTGTAGGCACTGTAGAGACACTTGAAATTCTGTCCAGGGCATAGATGCACAGTCTTATGATTTTCATGTGTCAGATAACCCTTCCTCACTTTTTCAACCAACTCGTAGCGCCGAATATTTTTCGGTGGCGGGCTTCGAATCAGCTACGTATCCCAGTGACAATACTGCCACGTAACGTTTAATGCACACAAATTGTAGTAGACAGCTGACAACAAGGAGTACTAGTAAGCTTAAGCAATACATTATTTATTATTGAACGTGTCGTGAAAATTGAAAATTTGTGTCAAACCTGACAGGACTGGCACTAACTTGCATTGCTGCTGGTGTCGACACGTATGATTTTCGAAAACTGCATGACGCGGAATATATGTGAATAACATCAATCAGGAAACGACGGTGGAAACTCGTGGCAGGGTAACCCACGATCCTATTGCAGCGTTCTACATCTACATCTACGTGCTACATTGTACACGAGACTATAAAATCGGTCATGGATTAAGCGGCAACGTCAAGATTTGTTTTTCAGGCCATGATTGTGTCGCAATTTCGCCCAACAGCCATGTGCTCTTATAAACTGTCAGCTGACTAGCCCTATCCACCCTTGTGAAGTGTAGGAAGAACCATGTTCACGACCCAAACTGTGGACCCAGTTTTGCTTGTTTACTGCAGCGCACATAAAACAATCATTTTATCGTAAAAACGGAAGGCTGTTTTATTATTTAGCGATATTTGAGAGAGTGATAACCACAGATCTCTCTTTCCGCCACTGTTCCAACCTTTTGGTGGTGGTGCCAGTGTAGTGATGATATTCTTTTATCACAGCTAAAAATTTTCTGCCAAATTTTTCGCTTTAGCGTTGATCTAAAGGTAGCCTTTTTGATTAGTAATCAAAACGTCCTCGGTCTCGGGTTCGAAACCCACCACAGCTTAAATTTTGAATAAAAATCATCAGCAATGGCGGACGAAGACTTCCGACGTAAGAAGTCACACTCATTCAGCCAACGGGCTCGTCAAAGAGCGGAGGAGCAGACAGAGGTTCAGGGCGCTCTCTTGATCTTGGGCTGGAAAACTGCCCCTGAAAGGAAGAAGAATCAGCAAGTGAGGAAGGGTTATCTGACACATGAAAATCATAAGACTGTGCATCTATGCCCTGGACAGAATTTCAAGTGTCTCTACAGTGCCTACACTCTCCGTGGGATTTTCACTTGTTGGACAATATCGCAGACCCACGGTGACTTTATTAAACGCGAATTTCTATCCTTGGGGCCGGCCGCGGTGGCCGTGCGGTTCTAGGCGCTGCAGTCCGGAGCCGCGGGACTTCTACGGTCGCAGATTCGAATCCTGCCTCGGGCATGGATGTGTGTGATGTCCTTCGGTTAGTTAGGTTTAAGTAGTTCTAAGTTCTAGGGGACTGATGACCTAAAATGTTAAGTCCCATAGTGCTCAGAGCCATTTGAACCATTTTTTTGTGAATCAACAGGAAAATTTACCTGTAATTGAAGAAGTGTCTGGTGGTCTCTCCATTGACAAAAGATTCCGGACTAGACCCGGACTAGAGCCGAATCTCCAGAAGGGGACTGCCAAGGGTGAGGTAACCACGAGAAAAAGACTGAATATCAAACGAAGGGCAACGTTCTGCAAGTCTGGATGTGGTATGTCAGAAGTTTGATCGGGATGGGGAAGTTCGAAAATCTGAAAAGGAAAATGCTAAGGCTCAATCTAGTTATAGTTGGGGTCAGTGAAATTAAATAGAAAGAAGACAATGATTTCTGGTCAGATGGATATAGGGTAACATCAACAGAAGCAGTAAATGGTACAACGAGAATAGGATAAGTTACGAATAGGAAGGTAGGGCAGAGAGTGTGTTAGTGTGAACAGTTCAGTGATAGGGTTGATCTCATAAGAATCGACAACAAACCAACACCGATAACGGTAGTTCAGGTATTTATGCCCACGTCGCAAAAAATGGTTCAAATGGCTCTGAGCACTATGGGACTTAACTTCTGAGGTCATCAGTCCCCTATAACTTAGAACTACTTAAACCTAACTAGCCTAAGGACATCACACACATCCATGCCCGAGGCAGGATTCGAACCTGCGACCGTAGCGGTCGCGCGGTTCCAGACTGAAGCGCCTAGCCCACGTCGCAAGCCGAAGATGAAGAGAAAGAGAGACAATATATGAAGGTAAGTACCTGTGAGGCAGCTGTAATCTGAGATCACATACACCAGTAGCAGAGCACTGCCGGTTCTCACAAAAGTGTTGCTCACATCAACATCAGCACTTTCTTAACTGTGGTGTCATATTACAACTGAGATACTTATAACTAAGGTTTTACCCGAGACATTTAGGTCTCACCTTTATCTACAATAATGATGGGAGCTGAAGAAATGAATTAAAATTTGTTCCATGGCTGGGACTCGAACCCGGGTTTATTGCTTACTAGGCAGCTCCTAGTAAGTAAGAGGACCTGGGTTCGAGTCAAAGCCGTGGCACAAATTGTAATTCATTTCTACATCTTCCATCGCTATCATAGATTAAGATGATACTTAAATGTCTCGGGGGAAAATTTAATTATAAGAGGACTTCCCCATTACACACAACGCTGGTGTGCTATTCCAATGCCGGAGAGCCCTGGCAATACCGAGAATGTAGGGGGAAAATAAGTTGAAGATATGAATTGAAGTTTGTGTCGAAAAGGGCATTCGACTTGGGTAGTTCGTGCAGCATTGTCGACAATCCTGCTGTGGTGGTGTAATGGTTAGCATTTCTGCCTAGGAAGTAAGAAGACGTGGATTAGGATCCCAGCTGTAGCAGAAATTGTAATTCATTTCTTCAGCTTCCATCATTATTGTAGACAACTGCGACAATTGCGCATGCCATGTTTCGCTGACAGTAGCCTCAGCACTTCCTTATCTCTAGGGCTACTCCAGGAATCATTAAATCAGCCAAGGCCAAGGATGGGAGTGGAAGGAGAGGTGAGATCCCCACGCCCCTCAGCACTCCAGCAATTTGCGTGAAACACCCCACCTGGAACATCCTCCACTCTGCAGTCAGTGGTATGCATGTTGTCATATGCATACCCCACCCCACACTCTAATGGATAGCCAGCATACTTACTGCATTTGTGCTTTCGTGGGATCGAGAGTCAACTGTAGTTCACATGTGTGCCATCATGTTCCAGGAACAAGGTACTGATCACCGATGCCTCATCACAGAACATGGAGGTCAGAGGCTCGCCTGCTCTATAAACTAGGATTGGCGTCGAATTGTTGCATATCTGATGACAGAGTTCAATGCAGGTGCGTGCAGATCGTTGAGCACTGGACTCCTCAGCAGATGACAACCATATGTTCCCATTGTGAGCCAACAACACAATCAGCTAGCATTGCAATGTATACAGCATCAACAACAATGGACAGCGGACCAGTGGAAACATGTCACCTGGTGGGACCAACCATGTTTCTTGTTACACCAGGTCTATAGCCATGTGCAGATACTCTGTCATCCAGGCGAAAAGATGCTTAAAACAAACGCTGTGCCACGGACACAGGCCATTGGAGGCAGTATTATGTCAGTGAATTTCTGTGGAATGTGTAATATTATTAGAAGGCACCACAACAGTTGTGGACTTTGTGAACATCATTGTGGGCCACCTGCATCATCACTTGCTTGATATCTTTCCTGATGGTGTTGAAATCTTCATTCAAGATAACAGTCCTTGGGATTGTGCTTAGGAGCATGATAATGATCCCACGTTGAAGTCTTGCCAACCAAATGAACCAGTTGGAACACATCTGTGATGAAGGGACTGATGACTTCAGATGTTAAGTCCCATAGTGCTTAGAGCCATTTGAGCCATGTGTGATGCTATTGGGAGCCAGCCCACACCTCACGGCGATTGTGAGAGCTGCATGCAGATATCTGATGCCACACTTCTCCGGACTTACCAAAGACATGTCATATTGATTAATCGGCTTTCTGTCGGTTATGTGCGTCTTTCCTGCACCATATTTCAACTGCGTGACTCGCAGTCTTCTTCAAGTGCTGTCTGATACTGATTCCAGTGTGGAACGAGTCCTGTATTTATGCATACGTTGTGCTAGGCGTTCCCTCTGCGGTCCGCGCCGCGCGTCTGGAGCTCTGTCCGGGGTGTGCGCCGACCAATAACAACGGCTGTAGCATTTTCTTGTAGCCGCGGCTGCTCCGCACGCTGTGCGCGTACTTTGTGGTTATTATCCGTTGTCAATATAGCTGAATTAAGTTCTGAATGGCGTCCAAGTTGTGCTAGACGTTTAATCTTCCGATTGTCGTCATTTGAGTCCTTCTGTGAATTAGGCCGTTGTTTCCGTGCTGTGTCGTGTTAGGCGTTCCATCCGAAGTTCTTGGCCCCCAGGAGCTGCTGCAGCGTCATTTTCAGGCCGATTGTGTTCAAATCACCGCTCGAGACTCGGAAGAGCGTCCTCAGATACTTTGTCTGTGGTCTGATGTGTCATGTCACATACGTCCTTAGTTACATGTACTGGGCTGTCATCTCTAATTCCATCCTTATACTTGTGTCTCTTATACTTGTTTCCCTCGTGGTTTTCCCCGCGAGAGGTTCCTGAAGAGATACAAGAAGAAACGCAAAAGGTTGCACATTTGCCATATGGCGGGCCGATATCTGCCAAAATCAGCGGAATTCTCTGCAAACATAACATTAAAAACGTGTTCCATCCACCCACCAAGATTAAGGCTCTGCTAGGGAGTGTGAAGGATGACCTGCGTCTACAGAAACCGGGCGTTTACCACGTACCATGTGAATGTGGTATGGCATACATCGGCCAGACGACCAGGACCGATGGCATCAGGTGCAAAGAGCACCAAAGGCACACCAGACAGACCAGCAACTAAGACAGCGATTGACGAGCACTATTTAGAACTCAATCATTCTACGAAGTATAATGATGCCAAGATTTCAACACAAACATCGAGACATTGGGACAGTGTCATCAAAGAATCTATTGAGATTAAGGTTGCGGAGTGTGGTGTCACCGCCAGACACCACACTTGCTAGGTGGTAGCTTTAAATCGGCCGCGGTCCATTAGTACATGTCGGACCCGCGTGTCGCCACTGTTAGTGATCGCAGACCGAGCGCCACCACACGGCAGGTCTCGAGAGACGGACTAGCACTCGCCCCAGTTGTACGGACGACTTAAGGCCTGGCCAGACATAATCCAGCCTGCCGCTGCGACGGACGGCGCAGCGTTGGGCCGGGCCCGTCAGCGGCCAGGGACGCCACACAGGCAACGGCCGGCCGCAGCGACTCTTGATGCGTCACCTGTGTTACACTGTGGAAGGGGCCGAACCCCATTATTAAGCTTGCATCCGTAGCGCGATTGTCTTGGCGTTGGACGATTTGGAATCCTCACACGGGACGCGTTATCTTTGTGCGAGTTTTTTTTTTTATGCAGAAATGAATAGCTCGCACTAGCGATACGAAATGGCATTAAGAAGAGGAGATGTTCGGTGCACGACATTAATAGCAAGAGAGAAAGCTTAGGAGAATACCATCGTCTGTGTATTGATCTAGACTCTGACGAACATAGGTTCTTCAAATATTTTCGTATGTCGCGAGAATGTTTCGAGGAAATGCATCATCCCGGCGGTGTCAGGGATTTTCTCTGCCTCGTGATGACTGGGTGTTGTGTGATGTCCTTAGGTTAGTTAGGTTTAAGTAGTTCTAAGTTCTAGTGGACTGATGACCATAGATGTTAAGTCCCATGGTGCTCAGAGCCATTTGAACCATTTGAAATGCATCGCCTGATAAAAAGGTAGCACCGAGAAGTGCAGAAGGAACTGGAGAAAGCCAATTGATACAAGGCACAGACTAGCCGTTTGTTTGAGATAAGTTTTACCGTTTGTAGCCTCTTTGTGCTTCAAATAGAAGTCATATAAATTATTCCATTTTAGTTTTGCTGTATCATATGAAAGGTTCGGCGGAAGAAAGTGCTATCCCACAACGTAGTTTCGAGTGCAGTCATAAATTTATCTGCAGTGTTTAGGAATACAGCAAACGATAGTAAGATCTAGTTCCGTATGTCCCGCTAGAGAGAACTTTGTACTTAACAGATTGTTTTGTTTCATTGTATTCATAACATCGTCATTGAATTTAAACAAGCATGTCTTTGGTCGTTAACTTATCTATTCCTTCTATCGGCATAATTAATTTTAATCTTTTCGAGATACTTGACTACAGGCGACAGTCACCTGCCAGGCAATATGGACTGTTCTACAGCTCAAGTATTTACCTACTCCTACAACAGAGATGTTGAAGAAATCTGAAGACGGATTTGTAGAACTTTGGGGGTTTGCGGACTGCCTTGGAAGCATAGACGGAAAGCCTATCAGGTTAAAATGCCCGAAGGATAGTGGATCCCAGTTCTTCTGTTACAAACAATTCTTTTAGCTGGTTCTCCTGGCGATCGTTGATCCATACTACCGAGTTTACAGTAGTTGATGTTGGAAGTTATGGACGTCACAGTGACAACACTATTCAGCTTTCTATCAACAGTATATCGAGGGCAAAAGTATTCTACCTCCAAATCAGGATCGCGTGTATCATACAAAAAGTTGTATTCCCTCACCTCCTCTATAAGTCTTTCTGTGTCCATGATGCGTGCACTACGAGCTGCAAGACAAAAACCGCCTCACGCCGCTGCTTCCAGCGTGACCACAGAGCAGTTGAGTGCGCCACCGGAGGCAAGCAGCCGCTCCGGCTTGCGGCGAATCTGTAATCTGTGACAACCTGGCGGCGGCCGGTGCGGCAGGCCGCGTGCCGGTGCGGCAGAGCCGCACTCTGTGTGACCGCCGCCATACAGTAACGAGAGATTCAACAGTGCGGCCTGCCGGCTGCGGTTCAAGGCCACAGGCCGGACGGCCAGGCCGCGTTCTGTCTGGCCAGGCCTTTAGCTAGCGATGCACACTGACGAAGCCTCGCTCATTTGCAGAGCAGATAGTTAGAATAGCCTTCAGCTAAGTCAATGGCTACGACCTAGCAAGGCGCCATAGCAATTGATAGTTATCGTATGAAGCATGTCTCATCAAGAACGATGTATACAAATGATGGATTAAAGTTAAGTATTCCAGAAGCTACGTACTTTTCTTTATAGCATTCATTACGTATCCTGTTTCAGACCTCACGCCATCCTGCGTGAGTTTAAGCGCGTGCCTTTCGGTTACCCGTCACTGTGGACTGGCTGTCTTGTCAGTCCACAACACGGAGAATCTCATTAACCGGGACACCGATTTCCAGCTGAGCTAGGCCTGGAAACCAGCACTCGATCTTCTGAAGACGCAACGTAGACAACATCCAGATCCCAAGGGACACAATGATAAGGATGGAATTTGATATGGCAGCCAAGTACATATAACTAAGGACGTACGTGAAATGACACCTCGAATCAGTATCAGACAGCACCTGAAGAAGACTGCGAGTCACGCAGTTGAAATATCGTGCAGGAAAGACGTGGATAACTGGCAGAAACCCGATTAATCAACATGATGTTCTTCAGTTGTTTTGCCAAAACCATACAAGAGTGCAATACAAAAATTAGGTATGGGACGGTAGTAAGCATGAAACGTGAGCCAAAAATTGAGCAATCTCATGCACATTCATCTATGCCACGAGAACAAGTGATATGTATCTGGCGAATAGTTGGAATCTACACATACATCAGCCTGACTGGTTAACTACAATGCTAATTAACTCAGAAATTGTACCACGAATCGCATTTTTTGCTGAGCAATTATTTCTCAGTAGAACCTAACCTCAACACCATTACAAGCTTTCCACATTGTTTCTGATCATCCTGTATACTGAGGTGATGAAAGTCATGGGATACCTCCTAATATAAAGTCTAGCGCCAGTCGGGAACGAGAGAGAAGAGATGGTTGTGAGAAGACGTCAGCCAGTAACTGGTGCTTTATATTCAGATGTTTTGCTGCGTGATGCGATCGTGTACAATGTAACTGATGTCAAACTTAAAGAACAGATTTTGAAACAGTCAGATCCATCATTTCAGCATGTAGTGTAGATTCTCTATCACTACGATACCGGTGCCGTGTCGGCCGATAAATTTGAGTAGCCACCAATTTGTCGGGTTGAGTCGTCCCTTGCTCGCGACCAGCCCATTAGACAGAAACAGCCCGCACACGCCACGCTGCGTAAATAGTTCTCTGATTAGGTGAACAGAATTAAATCAAACGCTTGGTGCTATTCACAGCACAAACGCCAAGATTGCCCGTCCAGACAAGCACAGTGTTACGCTTGTGGCTAGAATGGTCATGTACGATCTGTATCCCACTCACAAAAATCTAGTCAAAAGGCCCACGTAATCAATGCAGTGCATTCAAAGCCTGCAGCGGGCATTAGCAAAACTAGCAAGCAAACAGTTTCTTCAGTGTCATGCCTGTCCAACAAACTTTTTGTTCATTTTCGTATTAGTGGAAAACGTGTGAAATCTCAATTGGACATGGGTGCCTCTATTACATTGCTGAATCGTAAAACATATGAACTATTATGCTCCCAACACCTGTCTAAACTAGCACGCACCTGACTGCTTATAATGGACAAGGTATTCCTGTTCTTGGAGAATGTACAGCGGGATTATAATTACAGTTAAACTTTGAAGCCACTGTAGAAATAACACCACTGCTCAGAATGACGTCATATTGCAACGGAATATTATCGGAGAAGGAGTAAAATGTATGTCAAAACAAAAATAATTAGTTACAAGCCGGCCGCGGTGGTCTCGCGGTTCTAGGCGCGCAGTCCGGAACCGTGCGACTGCTACGGTCGCAGGTTCGAATCCTGCCGCGGGCATGGATGTATGTGATGTCCTTAGGTTAGTTAGGTTTAAGTAGTTCTAAGTTCTAGGGGACTGATGACCACAGCAGTTGAGTCCCATAGTGCTCAGAGCCATTTGAACCAATTAGTTACAAAATAGATGGATCTGTAAACATCATACTTTAATAGTGGTCGACTAAAAATGACAAATCAATCATACAACAATGCCTAAGGTGTACATCTGACGTTAAACAAACTGTACTGTTCAGTGTGCATGGGTCTACAGGTGTGATACTGTTAGTTACGTAAGACCATCCACCACGGCAAGATCATATCACAACGGATGGGAAAAATCGGTTTTTAATTGTCCTGAGGCCAAAAACACCATAAAAAGCATCAATCACATCAGTTTTTAATTGTCCTGAAGCCAAAAGCCGCATTAAAAGCATCAATCAAAATCAAATCGGATTATTAATTTCCGTTTGACTGGCACAAAACACGTTCAATATTCTGTCCACCGTTTTCTACAACAAATTGAAATCTAGAAACAGCATGTTTCACAACCGATCGAAGAGTTTCTGGGGTCTCGTTCAGAAAGTGTTGCGCAATGCAAGCCTTGAATGCAGCTAAGTTTGCAGTCGGAATACTGAACACAACATCTTTCAGATAGCCACACATGGATTAAGTTCAAGTGATCGGGACGGCCAAGCTGTTGGGAAATGGCGGTTGACAATTGTAGTATTTCCGAAATGGCGCTTCAGCATGGATGAAGTTCAAGTGATCGGGACGGCCAAGCTGTTGGGAAGTGGCGGTTGACAATTCTAGTATTTCCAAAATGGCGCTTCAGCAGGTGTTTAATTGGATTTGCAATGTGCGGAGGTGCGCCATTTTGTATAAAAACGATCCCATAAACACATGCACTCTGCTGGAGAGCTGAAATGACGTAGTTCGCAAAAGGCATTCATAGCAATTACCAGTGACAGTACAAGTAACAGTACCGGGAAGCACCTGCCTCTTCAAAAAAATATGGCCCTTTGATAAGTGATGCCGTAAACATGCACCAGACAGTGACCTTCTCAGGATGAATTGGTACTGGTTGATTTGCGTGTGGATTTTCCATTGCCCATATTCGAAAATTCTGTTTATTGACATCTCCTGCCGGATGGTGGGCTTCGTTTGTCCACAAAATCTTCCACGACCAACCATTGTCCACTTCCATGCGAGCAAGAAGTTCTAAAGCCAAGGTCTCTCTTGTTGGCAGGTCAACAGGAAGCAACTCGTGTACATGGGTAATTTTGAATGGATAGAAAAGAAGGATGTTTCGTAGGATTTTACGCACTTTGCTCACTGGTATGTCCAATGTTCGAGCAGTTCTCCGTCCACTAAACGTTTGCATACCACCACTCGTCTCCTCCTGCATTGCTGTGGCCACTGCTTCAACTGACATCGAATCAATTCATTTGCTCCCTCCACCAGGTCGCACACCAAAAGAACCAGTCTTTTCGAATTTCCGAATCGTTTTCTCCAGACCCACAGCAGTCACCGGACCAACGCCTTTTTTCAAACCCATCAGCGTCCGTAACTTCTGCAGAGCGACTTGCGCACAGTCCTCATTCTTGCCTGTGTGCAACTGCAAAATTACACAAAACAAACATGAATCTCTGTTCCTACCTTGATACTCTTCTGAAGTGGTCAGCAATGCTCTATTTGATTCGTCTGTCACACCAGCTCTACCAAGCGCGATCCTGCATTGAGACAGTCAAGGCGAACGTCGCAGACGCGAAAGAAGGAAAAGCCGTGTACCCGGCGTATTTATAGCAACTTCAATGGGTCGTGCGCATAACAGGTGTTTTCATTTACGTATTCTGACACATACAGCACCATCTATTGATCAATTTTCACACTGTTTTTCTCTTCTACCAAACGTTTTCCCCCTTCTCCGATAATAATCCGTTGCAATTTGACGTCATTCTGACCAGTCTGAGCAGTGGTGTTATTTCTACAGCGTTTTGAAAGCTTAATTTTAATTATAATCACACTGTACTTTGCCTGCCATGTACCGCTTGCATATGAGAAATGTGATTTTCACTACAATCACGCGATTGTGAGAACATATTTGGCCTTGATTCGTTTGATTTGTTTGGTTTTAAAATTCAGGATAATATGTTGTAAGTGACTGCATTCGGTGTTAAAGGCAGTGTAGCTAGCTTGCTGAAAGAATTCCCTGAACTCGTTTCTGAAGGTTTAGCTAAAGCTAATAATTTTGTTGCACATATTACCGTGAAAGACAATGTTCAAGCAATATTTTGCCGGGCCAGAACTGTTCCTATTGCATTACGGGACAAAGTCGTCGCTGAACTTAAAGAATTGCAAGATAGAGGAGCTATTGCGCGTATGCAAGCTAGTCAGTGGGAAAGTCCACTGGTTTTGCTCCTCGAAACTTCGGGTGGCACTCGCCTCTGTGTTGACTTTAAGTCTACAATCAGCCCACAAACTGATATTGATACTTATTCATTGCCACGTCCAGAGGAACTCATGGAAAGATTAGCGGCTGGTCGTTACTTTTCAAAAATTGATTTGCGCGATACATAAAATACCACCAGACGAAGAATCTCAAAAAGTGTGTGTTGTGAATACTTATTTGGGCTTGTTTAAATATTTACGTTTGCTTTTTGGCAGCGCTTTCGCACCCGCCATTTTTCTTCGGTATTTGGAACAGCTGACTGCTCAAGTACCAAACTGTTCAAACTATTTGGACGATATTGTCATAGCAGGTGGTACACCTGAGGAACGCATTGCAAATTTGCGTGCTTTGCTTCGTGTGTTATCTGATGCAGGATTAACCTGTAGACTGGACAAGTATGATTTTTTTAAACCTGAGTTGCAGTATCTTGGTCATGTCATTAACAATCAAGATGTACATCCGGTTCAGTCACATTTGTTAGCCCCACATGATCTGCCAGTTCTTCGTATTGTCACATAATTGCAGTCAGTCTTAAGGAAAATGAACAATTATTTTCGGTTCATCCCGAATGCGTCACAAATCACAGCTCATTTGCATAGCTTGCGTCGCAAGAATTTCCCCTTTTTTGGAAACATGAGTGCCAAGAAGCTTTTCAAAAACTTAGAAATGCATTACTCAGTGATCAATGCTTTGTTCACTTTGATCCTGACAAACCAGTTGTGTTGCAAGTTGACGCTTCTTCTTGCGGAATCGGTGCAATGCTTTCGCACAGATTTGGTGCTAAAGACAGGCCTGCTGCTTTCGCATCCAAAGTGTTATCCAAAGCTCAGAGTAACTATTCACAACTAGAGAAAGAGGAATTGGCTATTGTGTATGGTGTCACCAAATTCGACCACTATTTGTATGGCAGAAAACTCTACTTAGTAACGGATCACAGGCCACTGCATGCCTTGTTTCATCCGATGAAACCGACTGCAGTACGATCTGCCAAAAAACTGCAAAGATGGGCTTCGTTGTTGTCTCAATACCAGTACGAGATCGTGTATCGTCCGACAGCTCAACATGGTAATGCGGACGCTCTTTCACCTCTTCCGATTGGCCCTTATATAGACTTTGACGGTTCTGCTGCGTCTTGTTGTCACATCGATGCTCAGGATTCTGAATTGCTTCAATCGTTTCCTCTGAACTATAGGAAAATTGCACGAGCCACGGAAGCTGATCCAGAGTTGAACATTTTGCTAAAATACATTCGCACATCTTGGCCTCGCTCATTGCATAGCATAAAGAGCTGTCTGGTGGACCGATACTTTGCACTTAGGCATAGCCTGACTGGACAGCAAGATGTGATTCTTGTTCGTAATGACAGTGTGTTGATCCCCAAAGTTTTGCAAAAAATGACACTTGGGGATTGTTCGTACGAAGTAGTTAGCGCGTCGACACTGTACTTGGCAGGGTAGAGTCACCCAAATAGAACAGATGACTTCACAGTGTCACGCATGTGTGGAAAATCATTCAGCTCCGTCACAAAAATTCTCTGCTTGGCCAAAGTCGCAATCACCATGGCAACGTGTTCACATAGACTTTGCGGGATCTTTTTGGAACACTCGGTGGGTGATTGTGGTAGACTCTTATAGCAAGTTTCCTTTTGCTGTGCCCATGAACTCAGCAACATCACTTAGAACATTTCAGGCGTTTTTTTGCCTCGAAGGTTTGTCTGAAGTCATAGTGTCGGACAACGGCCCTCCGTTCACGTCACATGAGTTTGTAACATTCTGTGAACGCAATGGTATGCAGCATCTAACTGGGGCACCGTTCTATCCACAGTCAAACAACGAAGAGTAACGTTTTGTCAGAATCTTCAAACAGCAGATGGCCAGTCTTCGCACCACACACACCAGGGATTATACATTGCAACTGTTTCTCGCCACCTATCGTTCGCATGCAATATATGAAGCATCGCGGGCGGAATTGCTTCACGGCCGCCGCCATCGAACACTGCTCCACCTGCTCCACGGTCCTCAGCATCCGGTGCCGAAGAAAGGCTGCAAGTATCGCTTCGCGCCGCGTGATATTGTTTTACATTGTTTTTAGTGGCAGCAGGCGGTGGGTGCGAGGCGAGATCCTTCGTCAACTTGGCGCATGCGTGTATCTCATTTCGCCTCTGTCATGTACACGGTGTTCCTCCTGTATCTCTTTCCCCAGATTCACGGATCCCGAGGACAGAGCGGTCACAGTAGCCGCCAAAGGGTGTCGTCACAACAACGCGGGACGACCCCATGGAGTCTCCGACTTCGCTTTCTCCGCCTTCTTTCGTCCTACCTATGGAGCTGGAACCGCCCACGCCGTAGCAGCCGACACCTTCTGCATCTGGTTATGGGCCTCAGGAGGTGGACGTAGACCCTTCTGGGCGTTTTCCGGGGGCCGTTTCCACCAGAGTGAAGGCCGGATGACGGGGACCGATTGGAAGTCTGACAACCCGTGCAGCCTGCCTCCCCTCCCTCTGTCGTGTTCCTTATACGACGACGGTCCGTCGCTTTGTGGGGATGGGACAGGGGGGGGGGGGGAGGAATGTTACGGTCTAAAGTCAAGCACCGGCATGCTAGTCGGGAACGAGAGAAAGAGGTGGCTGTGAGAAGAGATGGCTGCGTGAAGAGGTCAGGCAATAGCACGCTGGCCGACCCCTCTCCAAGACGATAACGCGACAGCAGCGGCACCTAGGTGACGAGGACATAAGGGCCGTGTCCGAGTGGTCGCGACCCAGTCTTAACAGCAGCCTCAAGACTAGCGGCTTGCATAGAAGGGTCAAAACCCGTTACTTTGCGTGCACAGAAACGGATTTGGAATTGTTATGTTGTTGTAGTCTTCAGTCCAGATACTGATTTGAGGCAGCTCTCCATGCTACTCTATCATGTGCAAGCTTCTTCATCTCCCAGTACCTACCGCAACCTACATCCTTCTGAATCTGCTTAGTGCATTTATCTCTTGGTCTCCCTCTACGATTTTTACCCTTCACGATGCCCTCCAATACTAAATTGGTGATCGCTTGGTGCCTCAGAACATGTCCTACCAACCTATCCCTTCTTCTAGTCAAGCTGTGCCACAAACTCCTCTTCTCCCCAGTTCTATTCAATACCTGCTCATTAGTTATGTGATCTACCCATCTAATCTTCAGCAGTCTTCTGTAGCACCACATTTCGAAGGAATCTATTCTCTTCTTGTACAAACTATTTATCGTCCACGTTTCACTTCCATACATGGCCACACTCCATACAAATACTTTCAGAAACGACTTCCTGGCACTTAAATCTATACTCGATGTTAACAAATTTCTCTTCTTCAGAAACGCTTTCCTTGCCATTGCCAGTCTACATTTTATATCCTCTCTACTTCATCAGTTATTTTGCTACCCAAACAGCAAAACTCATTTACTACTTTAAGCGTCTCACTTCCTAATCTAATTCGCGCAGCATCACCCGATTTAATTCGACTAGATTCCATTATCCTCGTTTTGCTTTTGTTGATGTTCATCTCATATCCTCCTTTCAAGACACTACCCATTCCGTTCAACTGCTCTTCCAAGTCCTTTGCTGTCTCTGACAGAAGTACAATGTCATCGGCGAACCTCAAAGTATTTTATTTCTTCCTACTCCGAATTTTTCTTTTGTTTCCTTTACTGCTTGCTCAATATACATATTGAATAACATCTGGGATAGGCTACAACCCTGTCTCACTCCCTTCCCAACCACTGCTTCCCTTTCATGTCCCTCGACGCTTATAACTTCCATCTGGTTTCTGTACAAATTGTAAATATCCTTTCGCTCCCTGTATTTTACCCCTGCCACCTCCATAATTTGAAAGAGAGTATTCCAGTCAACATTGTCAAAAGCTTCCTCAAGTCTACAAATGCTAGAAATGTAGGTTTGCCTTTCCTTAATCTTTCTTCTAAGATCAGTCGTAAGGTCAGTATTGCCTCACGTGCTCCAACATTTCTACGGAATCCAAACTGATCTTAGCCGAGGTCGGCTTCTACCAGTTTTTCCATTCGTCTGTAAAGAATTCGCTTTAGTATTTCGCAGCCCTGACTTATTAAACTGATAGTTCGGTAATTTTCACATCAGTCAATACCTGCTTTCTTTGGGATTGGAATTATTATATTCTTCCTGAAGTCCGAGGGTATTTCGCCTGTCTCATACATCTTGCTCACTAGGTGGTAGAGCTTTGTTAGACCTGGCTATCCCAAGGCTATCAGTAGTTCTAATGGAATGTTGTCTATTCCCGGGGCCTTGTTTCGACTCAGGTCATTCAGTGCTCTGTCAAACACACATCTGCAAACTCTTCACGCAGTATCTTATCTCCCATTTCATCTTCATCCACATCCTCTTCCATTTCCATAATACTGATCTCAAGTATATCACCCTTGTACAGACCCTTTACACACTCCTTCCACCTTTCTGGTTTCTCTTCTTTGCTTAGAACTGGGCTTTTGATTTTCATACAAGTGGTTCTCTTTTCTCCAAAAGTCTGTTTAATTTTCCTGTAGGCAGTATCTATCTTACCCCTGGTGAGGTATGCCTCTACATCTTTACATTTGTCCTCTAGCCATCCCTGCTTCTTATACTGAAGAGATTTGTTATTCTGTCTGTAGCACTTTGTTTACAACACTTCAGTGTAACACAAAGTTAAGTATTGTAAGTGCTCATTTTGTAATAAAACTAATTAATACGATTTGTTTGAATGTTGTCTAGCGATCCGAGAGAGCAGGTTTTCTAGACACTCCATATTCGACGACTAGGCAGGATTTAACAGGGCCTCCTTCTACCAGGCATAGTGCAGCAACTCGACTATCAATTACATCCCACAAATGTTCGATGGAATTTATGATGGGGGATCTGGGAGGCTCAAATTGTCCAGAATGTTGTTCCAACTAATCACGAACGCTTGTAATCTGATGACATGGTGCATTGTCATCCATAAAAATTCCGTCGTTTTTTGGGAATAAGAAGTCCATTAATGGCTGAAAATGGTCTCCAGGTAGCCGGAAGTAACTATTTCCAGTCAATGACCAGTTCAGTTGGATTAGCGGACAGTCCACATCATTATGGAGCCACCATCAGCTTGCACAATGCTTTGTTGACAATTACACGGCTTCATGCAGTCTTCACCACACTCGAATCCTTCCATTATCTCTGAAATCGGGTCTTGTCTAACCATGTCACGTTATCCATTCGTCTAGTGTCCAAACTGTGGTGTCACCGCCAGACACCACACTTGCTAGGTGGTAGCTTAAATCGGCCGCGGTCCATTAGTACATGTCGGACCCGCGTGTCGCCACTGTGTGATCGCAGACCGAGCGCCACCACATGGCAGGTCTAGACAGACGTACTAGCACTCGCCCCAGTTGTACGACGACTTTGCTAGCGACTACACTGACGAAGCCTTTCTCTCATTTGCCGAGAGACAGAATAGCCTTCAACTAAGTTAATGGCTACGACCTAGCAAGGCGCCATTTGTACCATTGCATGTATCTCAAGATAGTCTCACTTGTATCATCAAGAATGCTGTATACCAAAGGACGATATAAAAATTAAGTGTTCTAGTAGCTACGTTCTTTTCTTTATCACATTCATTACGAATCCTGTTCCAGACTTCGCGCCAGTCGGCGTGTGTGTACGTGTGCCCTTTCGGCTACCCGTCTCTGTGGACTGGCTGCCTTGTCAGTCCACTACACAAACGATATGGACACGAGCCCAAGAGAGGCGCTACAGGCGACGCTGTGCTGTAAGCAAAGGCAGTCATTCCTCTGGTGCTATGGCCCATTACCCCAAGTAACGCCGCATTGTCCTAACGGATACGTTAGTCGTACGTCCCACATTGATTTATGCGGTTATTTCACACAGTGTTGCTTGTCCGTTAGCAGTGACAGCTCTACGCAAACGCCGCTGCTCTCGGTCGATAAGTGAAGGCCGTCGGCCACTGCATTGTGGTGAAAGGTTCAAAAAATGGTTCAAATGGCTCTGAGCACTATGGGACTTAACATCTATGGTCATCAGTCCCCTAGAACTTAGAAGTACTTAAACCTAACTAACCTAAGGACATCACACAACACCCAGTCATCACGAGACAGAGAAAATCCCTGACCCCGCCGGGAATCGAACCCGGGAACCCGGGCGCGGGAAGCGAGAACGCTACCGCACGACCACGAGCTGCGGACGTGGTGAGAGGTAACGCCTTAAATGTGGAACTCTCGGCACACTCTTGACACTGTGAATCACGGAATATTGAATTCTCTAACGATTTCCTAAATGGAATGTCCCATGCGTTTAGCTCCAGCTACCATTCTGCGTTCAAAGTCTTACTTTCCGTCGTGAGGCCATAATGTCGTCGAAAACATTTTCACTTGACTCATCTGAGTACAAATTACAGTTCTGCCAATGCAGTGCCCTTTTATACCCTGTGTACCTGATTGCAGAGCCGCCTGTGTATGTGCATATCGGTGTCATAAGTTTTGTAACCCCAGTGTATAAGAATCTGCGACGAAACTATGACCCCATTATTAATTTTGTTTAACGCTTCGTAAGACAGTACGTTCATATACCACGCCCTGAAGTAATGTATTAGAGGTAAAGGAGGAGTCGAGTTTTTTCATAAATAATGCCAAGTAACAGATTTCTCTGAATGAGAAAGTTTGCTAGAAGCACGCGTACGGTTCCCAGCGGGTGGGGGAACAGAGAAATACAGAAAATGTTCGGCATGGCGACCAACGTTCCTCTCTGTTGTATGAGTTTCTTTTTAGAACGACACTGGCTCTGCTAAGAGTAAATGTTTGCGCTGAAGTGTTGCGAGTGTCGTGTAAGCGGCTCGCCGTTTTTTTTTTTCCTTTTTGTAAATACTTTCTGGCATCTGGTTACTGTGCGAAGAAAAGGCCACGAAAAAAATTGATAATGTGTGTGAGACTTGAAGGCGCAACAGACAGGTGTACGGCTATCCCATCTAAGCTTATGAGTTGTATTTTTTAGTGTTTTGATAGTATATTTTGTATCTCTATAATTTGGTAAATATGAATGCAAATATCTTCGCCTGTCAGTGAAAGACTGTTACGTTTTTCGAACTGCACTTACATTTCGACTAATGGCAATGCATTTAGTCAAAGATCAATTCCTAATGTGTGATTTGCTAATACTCTCTTACACCTGCCTCAACCTCTTCATTTGGATAAAAAAAAATCTTTGAGCCACAAATTTCACTAAAAGTGTTAATAGGAGAAAGACTGAGGGCGTCAACACTGGTGGATGGACCAAAACTTCATTTATCAACTACTGATTTTTTTTTTCATGACGAAAGATAAAATTTTTCTTTAGGAATTCAAGCATCTTCTCATGCGTAGTTTCATGTAGATGATCCAGAAAAATTATCTAAATTGGACAGTTATTTTTCATACTTATCAAGATATAAGAAATGAGTCTCTATTAAATCCTAGTGAATGCTGTCCACAAACTGTCTCATTAATGAAACGACATGGTCTTTTCTGGTGCAGCTCTACCATCTTCGATCCACTATTCTAATTGCTGTTAATTTCCAGAGTGAGGCGGCAACTACATACAGATTGTGCACTGTCAGCTGGATGGCAGGGGGTACTAGGATAATACCACGTAGTAGGGTTTCTTCCAGTTTCGCATGACGCATGACTTTTTCAGTACTTCTGCTCGCATTGCAATTAATCTAATCTTTTCTTCACGGTGCCTATGTGAGCGAAGTAATTTCTAGATTTGTCACTGAATACTGGTAGTCGAAACACTGTAAATAGGGTCTTGCGGGAAACTTTGCGACTATGTGATCGTCCCATTTCATATCCATTAAAACTGTTACACCCCAGGTATTTGCATAAATTAGACTGCAAAAATGTCTCACCGATATTATAGTCAAAGGACATTAGTTTTCCCCGTTTTGCGAATTGCACAGTTTTACATTTCTTACACTTAAAAGCAAGAGTCCAATATTCGCACCACTTTCAAGTTTTATCAACATCTTATTGGAAATTTTGTGCAAGTTTCACAAAGATAGTACTTCATTAAAGAAAACTACAATATACGCAAAAATTTGGAAGTTCTATTTGTATGTTGAAATGTTCAAATGTGTGTGAAATCTTATGGGACTTAACTGCTAAGGTCATCAGTCCCTAAGCTTGCACACTACTTAACCTAAATTATCCTAAGGACAAACACACACACCCATGCCAGATGGAGGACTCGAACCTCCGCCGGGACCAGCCGCGCAGTCCATAACTGCAGCGCCTGATACCGCTCGGCTAATTCCGCGCGGCCTCTATTTGTATCATCTACTAGGTTATTAACATACAGCATGAACACGGAGGGTTCCAACACACTTAACTCGGACACACCTTCATTTTTTACTTCTAATGTTTACTCGCCATACAAGATAACTTGTTGCATCTTCCCTACCAACATATTCTCATTCCATCACAAATTTAATTTGGTACCCATTTTGATCGTAATCTTGTCAATACTCGTTGACGGGGTATTAGAGTCAAATGATTTACGAAAACAACAATACAGTATATGTCAGATTGTGTAAAATGACCTGCATATACCTGCATCGCCAGTCGTTCAACATCAATACTAGTATCAGCTGGATGTTTTTCTCTGCCTATATATGTCGTTAAAATTTTGAACCGTTCTTCACGTAGAGTCTAGGTCTGAGCCTGTGGTTGACAATCCGTGACCTGTGGCCCCAAAGCTATAAATATTTTGATCACTACGGATAGAGCAAAACTACCAGAGATTTTACGTTTTTCCTACAAAACGGTCCAAACCAATTAAAAGGAAGTGTCAGTAGTGCCACCCCGCCATTGTTAACAATTTTATAGCTTTTATATTATCCTCCACATTTCGTTCGTGGCCGCCACAGAGGTACGATTTTAAAAGTGTTTGTCACGCAGCGTACAGTATTAGAAGCTACAGGGTGTTTCAAAAATGACCGGTATATTTGAAACGGCATTAAAAACTAAACGAGCAGCGATAGAAATACACCGTTTGTTGCAATATGCTTGGGACAACAGTACATTTTCAGGCAGACAAACTTTCGAAATTACAGTAGTTACAATTTTCAACAACAGATGGCGCTGCGGTCTGGGAAACTCTGTAGTACGATATTTTCCACATATCCACCATGCGTAGCAATAATATGGCGTAGTCTCTGAATGAAATTACCCGAAACCTTTGACAACGTGTCTGGCGGAATGGCTTCACATGCAGATGAGATGTACTGCTTCAGCTGTTCAATTGTTTCTGGATTCTGGCGGTACACCTGGTCTTTCAAGTGTCCCCACAGAAAGAAGTCACAGGGGTTCATGTCTGGCGAATAGGGAGGCCAATCCACGCCGCCTCCTGTATGTTTCGGATAGCCCAAAGCAATCACACGATCATCGAAATATTCATTCAGGAAATTAAAGACGTCGGCCGTGCGATGTGGCCGGGCACCACGAGGTGTTCGCAGTGTCGTCTAAGGCAGTTTGTACCGCCACAAATTCACGAAGAATGTCCAGATAGCGTGATGCAGTAATCGTTTCGGATCTGAAAAATGGGCCAATGATTCCTTTGGAAGACATGGCGGCCCAGACCAGTACTTTTTGAGGATGCAGGGACGATGGGACTGCAACATGGGGCTTTTCGGTTCCCCATATGCGCCAGTTCTGTTTATTGACGAAGCCGTCCAGGTAAAAATAAGCTTCGTCAGTAAACCAAATGCTGCCAACATGCATATCGCCATCATCAATCCTGTGCACTATATCGTTAGCGAATGTCTCTCGTGCAGCAATGGTAGCGGCGCTGAGGGGTTGCCGCGTTGGAATTTTGTATGGATAGAGGTGTAAATTCTGGCGCATGAGACGATACGTGGACGTTGGCATCATTTGGACCGCAGCTGCAACACGGCGAACGGAAACCCGAGGCCGCTGTTGGATCACCTGCTGCACTAGCTGCGCGTTGCCCTCTGTGGTTGCCGTACGCGGTCGCCCTACCTTTCCAGCACGTTCATCCGTCACGTTCCCAGTCCGTTGAAATTTTTCAAACAGATCCTTTATTGTATCGCTTTTCGGTCCTTTGGTTACATTAAACCTCCGTTGAAAACTTCGCCTTGTTGCAACAACACTGTGTTCTAGGCGGTGAAATTCCAACACCAGAAAAATCCTCTGTTCTAAGGAATAAACCATGTTGTCTACAGCACACTTGCACGTTGTGAAAAGCACACGCTTACAGCAGAAAGACGACGTACAGAATGGCGCACCCACAGACTGCGTTGTCTTCTATATCTTTCACATCACTTGCAGAGCCATCTGTTGTTGAAAATTGTAACTACTGTAATTTCGAAAGTTTGTCCGCCTGAAAATGTACTGTTGTCCCAAGCATATTGCAACAAACGGTGTATTTCTATCGCTGCTCGTTTAGTTTTTATTGCCGTTTCAAATATACCGGTCATTTTTGAAACACCCTGTATATGCGCTAAGTGTATATCCTTCAGGTAGTGGTGATTCTTCATCAGTTAGTGTGCAGCAGTCAAAATCGTAAGGTGTGTTTCAATTATCGTTTTTACTATTGTGTTTGAAACATTACAATGAGCAGTGACAAAATCAGTGTAGATAGCTGCAGTTAAAGTAGTCCCTCTGGATTGTGCATCATTAGCATCTTTCTGTCAAAGCATTCTATTAGGAAAATAAATAGAAGACATTACAGTGTCTTTAATAGACAATGAGCTGAGATATACACTTCAGTAAACACTTTGTTTGATTCCTAAAGAGCCGGCCGCAGTGACCGATTGGTTCTAGGCGCTTCAGTGTGGAACCACGCGACCGCTACGGTCGCAGGTTCGAATCCTGCCTAGGGCAAGGATGTGTGTGGTGTCCTTAGGTTAGTTAGGTTTAAGTAGTTCTAAGTTCTAGGGGACTGATGACCTCAGACGTTAAGTCCCATAGTGTTCAGAGCCATTTGAACCATTTTGATTCCTAAAGGAAGAGTGTAAATTTTGAAGGAAAGAATTTGAAGAACAATTATCATAAAAGGGAAATGCGGTGTTACAAAAGAAACCCTTTAGAAATCAAACGAAAACGCTGCTGCATAGCGAGCTTGTTACTTATTACTGAGATGACAGGAACGTGTAAAATGTCCGTTACGTCTACCAACTTCATTATGTTTGATAGGGATTTATTATTCACGAGCAATCTTTGGTGTCATATCTGCTCCAACTGATCTTTGAGGCGAGTGTGGCGTCGGCCAATGAAAGCGAGGGCTTTGAGACGTTCCACACGGTTTGCGAGTTTTAAACGGGAACAAACCATTCATTTTCGAGTCTTCTCTTTCCGGAGCTGTTCTTGAGTGAAGGTGTGTTTTTGCTTGTGTGTGATATGGTATGCTAATGAACATAGGCCCATTGAATTATACTGACAGAGAGAGAGAGAGCTATGTATGAAAGCAGCCGTCGTTTTGTGTTGGTGAAGTTAGAATTATGAACACCTCTCCTCCTCGTGTTTACTCTGGAACGGAAAGCAATATTTTTCCACAACTACGTGCTTGACGAGCCACACAGGGATAGTGGAATTTCTTATGCACTGATGTCGATTGAATGGCAGAGTCGTGTTTTCGACTACACTTAACATGGGCAGATTCTGTTCTGGTTACGTACTGCATTTCATTCGTGAGTGGGTTTAGCAAGCCGATATTTATTTCACCAAGGGTTCTTGCAGCTTATATGTTTCTCATATCTTCATTATGGAGAAGATCTTTCTGTGACAGTGTAAAAGGCGCCACATAGGTCATGTAACAACCACATTGCTCTGCTTGAAACCTTAGTGTTTTTGGGATATAATAATAACTGTAGGATTAAAGAGTATCTTATGTTGTTATTTACGGTTTCATTTCTTCATCACTTTTACTAAATGAGATATATTTATATGATGGTGGCACTGAGCAATAATGAAACCTTCCACCAATCTCTCATGCAGAAGTAATGAAAGAAATGGTCTTTCACAGGGCCGGCCACGGCGTGCCGAACTTCACCCGTGCAGGGTGTCTCTGCTTTGGTCAGAACAGCCTGACGTTTCGTTTAGTATTGTGGAGTTTCTGTCGACCCATTTTTTCCAGATCGGTGTTCAAAATCGTATTTGTTCAGTTATTTTGTTTGCACATCTATGCTTCCCCCCCCCCCCCCCCCCCCCATGAACCATGGACCTTGCCGTTGGTGGGGAGGCTTGCGTGCCTCAGCGATACAGATAGCCGTACCGTAGGTGCAACCACAACGGAGGGGTTATCTTTTGAGAGGCCAGACAAACGTGTGGTTCCTGAAGAGGGGCAGCAGCCTTTTCAGTAGTTGCAGGGGCAACAGTCTGGACGATTGACTGATCTGGCCTTGTAACACTAACCAAAACGGCCTTGCTGTGCTGGTACTGCGAACAGCTGAAAGCAAGGGGAAACTACAGCCGTAATTTTTCCGCATGCAGCTTTACTGTATAGTTAAATGATGATGGCGTCCTCTTGGGTAAAATATTCCGGAGGTAAAATAGTCCCCCATTCGGATCTTCGGGAGGGGACTACTCAAGAGGACGTCGTTATCAGGAGAAAGAAAACTGGCGTTCTATGAATCGGGGCGTGGAATGTCAGATCCCTTAATCGGGCAGGTAGGTTAGAAAATTTAAAAAGGGAAATGGATAGTTTAAAGTTAGATATAGTGGCAATTAGTGAAGTTCGGTGGCAGGAGGAACAAGACTTTTGGTCAGGTGAATACAGGGTTATATATACAAAATCAAATAGGGGTAATGCAGGAGTAGGTTTAATAATAAATAAGAAATAGGAGTGTGGGTAAGCAACTACAAACAGCATAGTGAACGCATTATTGTGACCAAGATAGACACGAAGCACATGCGTGCTACAGTAGTACAAGTTTATATGCCAACTAGCTCTGCAGATGATGAAGAAATTGATGAAATGTATGACGAGATAAAAGAAATTATTCAGGTAGTGAAGGGAGACGAAAATTTAATAGTCATGGGTGACTGGAATTCGGTAGTAGGAAAAGGGAGAGAAGGAAACGTAGTAGGTGAATATGGATTGGGGGTAAGAAATGAAAGAGGAAGCCGCCTGGTAGAATTTTGCCCAAAGCATAACTTAATCATAGCTAACACTTGGTTCAAGAATCATAAAAGTAGGTTGTATAAATGGAAGAATCCTGGAGATACTAGAAGGTATCAGATACATTATGTAATGGTAAGACAGAGATTTAGGAACCAGGTTTTAAATTGTAAGACATTTCCAGGGGCAGATGTGGACTCTGACCACAAACTATTGGTTATGAACTGTAGATTAAAATTGAAGAAACTGCAAAAACGTGGGAATTTAAGGAGATGGGTCCCGGATAAACTGATTAAACCAGAGGTCGTACTGAGTTTCAGGGAGAGCATAAGGGAACAATTGACAGGAATCGGGGAAAGAAATACAGTAGAAGAAGAATGGGTAGCTCTGAGGGATGAAGTAGTGAAAACAGCAGAGGATCAAGTAGGTAAAAAGACGAGGGCTAGTAGAAACCTTGGGTAACAGAAGAAATATTGAATTTAATTGATGAAAGGACAAAATATAAAAATTCAGTAAATGAAGCAGGCAAAAAGGAATACAAACAACTCAAAAATGAGATCGACAGGAAGTGCAAAACGGCTAAGCAGGGATGGCTAGAGGACAAATGTAAGGATATAGAGGCTTATCTCACTAGGGGAAAGATAGATACTGCCTACAGGAACAATAAAGAGACTTTGGAGAAAAGATAACCACTTGTATGAATATCAAGAGCCGAGTTCTAAGCAAAGAAGAGAAACCAGAAAGATGGAAGGAGTATATTAAGGGTCTGTACGAGGGTGATGTACTTGAGAACAATATTATGGAAATGGAAGAGGATGTAGGTGAATATGAAATGGATGTTTGACAGAGCACTGACAGACCTGAGCCGAAACAAGGCCCCGGGAATAGACAACATTCCATTAGAACTACTGATAGCTTTGGGAGAGCCAGCACTGAGAAAACTCTACCACCTAGTGAGCAAGATCTATGAGACAGGCGAAATACCCTCAGACTTCAAGAAGAATATAATAATTCCAATCCCAAAGAAAGCAGGTATTGACTGATGTGAAAATTACAGAACTATCAGTTTAATATGTCAGGGCTGCAAAATTCTAAAGCGAATTCTTTATAGACGAATGGAAAAACTGGTAGAAGCCGACCTCGGCTAAGATCCGTTTGGATTGCGTAGAAATGTTGGAACACGTGAGGCAATACTGATCCTACGACTTATGTTAGAAAATAGATTAAGGATAGGCAAACCTACATTTCTAGCATTTGTAGGCTTGAGGAAGCTTTTGAAAATGTTGACTGGTATACTCTCTTTCAAATTCTGAAGGTGGCAGGGGTAAAATGCAGGAAGAATTTGTACAGAAACCAGAGGGTAGTTAAAAGAGTCGAGGGGCATAGAAGGGAGCAGTAGTTGGGAAGGGTGTGAGACAGGGTAGTAGCCTGTCGCCGATGTTATTCAATCTGTAGCAGTAAAGGAAACAAAAGAAACATTCGGAGTAGGTATTAAAATCCATGAGGAATAAATAAAAACTTTGAGGGTCGCCGATGACATTGTAATTCTGTCAGAGACAACAAAGGACTTGGAAGAGCAGTTGAACGGGATGGACAGTGTCTTGAAAGGAGGATATAAGATGAACATCAACAAAAAGCAAAACGAGGATAATTGGAATGTAGTCGAAATAAATCAGTTGATCCTTAGGGAATTAGATTAGGAAATGAGACAAAGTAGTAAAGGAGTTTTCCTATTTGGGGACCAAAGTAACTGATGATGGTCGAAGTAGAGAGGATATAAAATGTAGACTGGCAATGGCAAGGAAAGCATTTCTGAAGAAGAGGAATTTGTTAACATCGAGTATAGATTTAAGTGTCAGGAAGTCGTTTCTGAAAGTATTTGTATGGAGTGTAGCCATGTATTGAAGTGAAACATGGACGATAAATAGTTTGGATAAGAAGAGAATAGAAGCTTTCGAAATGTGGTGCTACAGAAGAATGCTGAAGATTAGATGGGTATATCACATAACTAATGAGGAGGTATTGCACAGAACTGGGGAGAAGTTTGTGGCACAACTTGACAAGAAGAAGGGACCGGTTGGTAGGACATGTTGTGAGGCATCAAGGGATCACAAATTTAGCCTTGGAGAGCAGCGTGGAGGGTAAAAATTGTAGAGGGAGATCAAGAGATGAATGCACTAAGCAGATTCAGAAGGATGTAGGTTGCAGTAAGCACTGGGAGATGAAGAGGCTTGCACAGGATAGAGTAGCATGGAGAGCTGCATCAAACCAGTCTCAGGACTGAAGACCACAACAACAACATGTAAACATAAGTCAACAGTTGGATAACCATAAACAACAACTAGCTGTGGTGCAGGGGTAGCGTTACAGATCGTTCAATGCCGGGTCATTATTATATTTTTACTGATTCAGTTACAATTCTGTATACTAAGTTTTATGTATACTGTTTACACTGCATCGCTAAGTATATTTTTAAGGTCTTGCCAAAGAACTTGATATTCACACATATCCCAGTATATCACACATTTAATTCCTAATAAATTACAAAGAACCACGAAATTTTACAGATATTTGATGTTGCAAACGTGATTCAACAGCAGTCAGTGTTAAGGCCAAGCGTTTCAATTGATCTAAATAATCTGTAAAAGTAAAACATACAAAATTTTTGAAAAGATAGTCAAGCGTTTTGTCTAATGATCTGTCTAAAAGTATGAAATAAAAATATTAGGGAAACGTTTGGAGCACCTCATTTTTCTGTTCATGATTTCGAATATCATTCAAAGACACATAGAACGTTTCTCTGGTCTATTATTTATTTCTTTTACACAAATCATTTCATAAAATATTTGACTGATTCCTTTCATATTTTAATTTATTCAGAATGCTGATCTTACTGACTCCTCGTTTGCCTTCCTAACGTACTTGATTCGAAGGAAGCCTTTATGACATTTAAATATCGCACCAATGTATTTTTTTATGTGCAAAATAGCTAGGTCTTGAAAAGGGGAAATTTTTGACACATCTTTTGCATAGCTTGGCAGCAGCTTTTCGTGAAATATTTCAATTTTTCCTCAGTTTATTACTTTCAAGCAGTTAAATACTTTCATGCCAAACTAGACCTCATGTTGGTCAGTTTGATACCCCGTTTACCTGTTTCTCTCCCTTTGTTTGGCTACGAAAATTTGGACAAAACCTCATGGTGTAATTTATATGGAGTCTTGTATTCGCTCTGCTCACGCGTCTACAAAAACATATCGAGTGTTCATCATATGATAAAATAGTCCTCTCTTCGTGCTGTCACTTCCAAAAATCATCGTTTCGATATCTTGAACCGTTTATGAGATACGACGATTTTTACGAGCACTTGATTCCCGAAGCGCAGGAAAGGTTCGGACGTGCCGCGAGAGACCCGTCCGCCGATGTAACAACTAATATCTCAAGAATGAAAAGAGATTTCCGTTCTCAACTTTAAATACAATTTAGATATATTGATTACATTTCGTACACAATAATGTATGGCCTTAAATGAACTACACAGAAAGTCTACGCAATGTGATTTTACCTCTGCAAATTCATAAAAATTTCGTGCAGCCATATACTTAATTTCTTGCTTATCGTTTAAAGATATCAAGCTATAAGATGCGGAAGAATAAAATTTTTTCACCGAATAGTTTTCTTAAAATCGTATGGTAAACATTCATAGCTGCCGTCGCGTCCGCACCACAGCTTTGCCGAGATGACACGTGGCTGTCTCTGTCGCGCGTGCTGCAGCGACAAGATTCAAACACGTTTGAATTCAAGCGTCGCCAGCTGCAGCGGGAGACAGGCAGCGACACAGATGTCGCTCACGTAGGACACTTCCGTAACCACACCTGCGGTTGTGTTTTGTCGCCTGAAGCTGTCGCTAGCTGTCGGTCGCTTCTGTCGCTCACGTAGGACACGGCCTAAGCGGGCAATGCTCTCTAGCAGTAGTTAGAATAGCGTAGGCGGAGGTTCGGCGAATGGATGGAGCCTTCGCTGTAGGTGTGCACTGGGCCATCGACACGTTGTGATTGGTTCTGTTTTTTGATATTTTTTTGTCGATGTCTTTGAAGACTTGCATAGTTATAGATCGTTGATTACCTCGATTAACTTCTGGATGTGACGTCAATGTTTGGAAGTCCAGTGATACGTTTTTCTGCTTGTGTTATCTTCTGTTAAGAGAATGCGACCAGGGTCTAAGAATTTAACATTCTTGGTGATATTTGTTGATCTTGCGTACTTTTCCTTGAGAGGAATTAGTTTGACGTTTCTTAAGCTGTGGCTAGCGCTGCTCTACGTGTTTTTTTTTAAATCTTTATAGGGTTTCAACCTGGGACCTATTAAGTCTGGTTTGCTGATGATACATCTTTGCCATTTTATCATGTACAAGTCCGTCGATATCAGTAATATTCATGAGGAGCAGGTTCGAGTTCTGCATAAGCAGATTCGTGGAAGTGACTTGCCTTTTGTTGACAGTGTTTGTGATTGTTTTCTCTTTTTAACATGTCACTGTACTGATGTTCGACCAGATGTGCTCCAGATTACCACAGTACGATATCAAAATTGTGCTGGGAGACTTAATGCTAAAACAGGACAATAACACCAATGGTCGCATCCACAATGAATCAAGTGATAATGGTATATGGCTTATCAACTTCGCCACAGCTAGGAACATGAAAATAGTCAGTACATCATTTCCCCATAGAGACGTATATAAAGCACCGGATGGGCTAACTAGGCTTATCAACTTCGCCACAGCTAGGAACATGAAAATAGTCAGTACATCATTTCCCCATAGAGACGTACACTCTTTGACATAAAACTTGACCGGCGGCTGGCCGCTTCAGAGGCTAAGTCCGCGCCGATCGCGACATGGGACAAAAAAACTGGCCAACTCGCTAATTCTCTAAGTCCGGTTATCTGCACAATCTGGCAACAATGTAGACTGCGGCACTTCCTGGAAGAAAACTTGTCCCATGATGGAGAAACTCTAAGCTGATTACGCCTGTGGTCTAGCGGTAGCGTGCGTTGTTTCTGTTCATAATGTCAGTGGATCGAGAGCAGCTGGCATAAAATATTTTTATAGCCTCTTCTGTCTGAATGCTGAAGACGTGAATGTAATGGTAGCGCAGATTCAATCTATTTCGCTTTGTGACACACCGATATCAAAATTTTATCCAGTAACGATTTTGCGGCAGATTTCCTGCAGACTGTCCTCCTCTGGACGCCGTATGCGGCAAAGCTCCGGGATCCATTTGCTGGCTACTGGCAGCGGCCGTGGCGACAGCAGCGGCGCTGCACTCCCCCGTTCTTTATCGAAAGCGCCTGCTACCGCTCATCGCTTTTGATGATTTAAAACGCTTTATTATTAAACGTTGCTCCACAGAAAATTTCTACAATTTCCATTCACGCTCAAAAGCAACGGAGACAGACGCCCTGATTAGTAGGCGGGTATTATATTACATTAATCGGCAAGAGCTGAGTATGGCCCGAAATTAATTTTATAGACTGGGACGAAATTAAACCACCTCACTACATTCGATGAATTTATAAATGCTTCATACCTCGTTTCTTTTCCTTTCAAACTCAATCATTTGTGCAACTTTTGGTCAATGTTTGGATGTTTTCGTCAAGCCAGAGTGAGCGTCTGTGGTGTAAAGTGTATTACAGTTCTTGTTTCATTCCTTATGGTAAGTCTATGCGATAAACTGTGTGAATACCTTGCAATGCATGCTCTGTAGCAGTGCAGGAACACTGCACATTTGGAGTTCCATGTATGGGTTCATGAAGTATTTATTGTTGATCGGAAGTGATAGTTAAGGTCATCAGATTTAAACCAGAAAAATTTGTCGTTTTGAAGGTTTCAGAGAACGGAAAGGAATTGCTAACGCCGGTGTTAGAAAACGTCTACAGTTAAATGCTATTGCAAAAATTTAGAAGAAGGGAACTACATTAATGAACATGTGCACTTCATAAACAACCTTCTGACATGTTAGACGTATATGACGAACAAAGCTCAAATTTATATCGTTGACAGTCGGTTTGAATCTTTTCAGGGTCTATTTTACAGTGAAGCACCTTGGAATTTGCAAAGCAGAAATCCATGATATTAACTCAATTTACTAAGTCGAAATCGGACGAAGATTGATGTTTAAAGGCATTCTTCAGATTTCGCATAAGAAATTTTTACTAACAGTTTGCAACTCCATTAAATAAAATGGAAAATAAAAGGTTGTAGTCAGCGACTTCTACCGTGATTCGAACTGCTATGTCTTATAGTACAAGCACTGCAACGCACAAGGGAACCTCTGAGCTAACGACACACTGGCGGCCAGAGGCGGAATATAGTCACTGCGATGTTGCCTGAGCCTCAAAACGCAACCTTAAACACACGAACAGAGGAGGTAGAGATTACTGTTTTAACGTCCCGTCGACAACGATGTCATTAGAGACGGAGCACAAGCTCGGATTAGGGAAGGATGGGGAAGGAAATCGGCCGTGCCCTTCCTAAGGAACCATCCCGGCATTTGCCTGAAGCGATTTAGGGAAATCATTGAAAACCTAAATCAGGATGGCCGGGCGCGGGATTGCACCGTCGTCCTCCCGAATGCACACACAAACAGGTGTTACTTATGTGAAGAACGCCGTTCTTGGAGTCCAGAAATTAAATATACTTTCTAATTGTGTCAACTTGCAGTGGATTATATCGTACGAGTCTTCGATGTAGAAAACGAATGTCAAGTGAATTTAGCGAGGTAACGCCGACCTACACCCGGAAGTAAATGCACTATCAGAGTGTTGACAAATACTTGCTACGACGCTGCCATTTCTAGGCTCTCTGACGAGGCAGCTCTTCAGCGAAATGCTTGCCGTGATTCTCCGATACGGTTCTTCAGAGTGGAGACGCGCGCGCACGTTTGGTTTTTATGTGGCGTTCTCCCCTGATGGTTTCTGACGTCGCCTTGTGGGCTATGTATACATATGAGACATTCAATTATCATTAATCCAGAATGATACAAGTTTCAGCTTCCGGCGTGGAAGAAGGCTGTTGACGCCGACATTATATCATTTCAACGTAGGGAAAGCAAAACGGATCATTCAATGTTTCTCATTCAACATAAAGCATGTGAGATAATTTTCCGTAACGTTCATAATCATCTAAAAATACAAACGAAGTAAAAATACACCGGAAGCTTATTCGAATTGAATATAACGCTTTGCACCTCGATGTCGAATTTGTCCACTTGCATACACATAGAATGTCATGATTACCACGAGAATGAAGAAATATGTTGGTAAGGATGGAAGCAAGAAGAGACGCAGTCAACAAATATTCTATTCCTCATGGCATTCATTTCATTTGACACGTAAAAAGAGGTAAAGCGGGAATTTACTTTCGTTAACACGAAAGATATGCCGCACATATTGATAACGAGGAAGTCTGCGTCTTCATACGTTTCCTCCTTGAAATCTGTATGCTCTATTATATACTAAGTAGCCCGATCATTGTTTCAGTAATGTTACCCTCTTGTTTGACCCCGTAACGATGAACAGATTCCAAATGCATGTCTCCCTTCCTGGGTTGTTTTTTGTGTTTTATTGCTTGGAATTCCTGAAGCAGACCACTGTGCCTTCCCCCCTCGTGGGTTAGGTCTCAAAACTAAACCGCTTTGTATCCAATGGCATAATTTATTCAGACAGCATCAGCATAAGACTATCAAACAAAGCCTTCCATTTACAGTTGCAGCACTCTAACCAGCACTGACCAAAGTGTAATCCACGGTCATGGTCCTAAATTACCAGCTGTCTGCTACTGTGGCAAAGTCCGTACTACACTGTCGATTCCGCAGCACCATTTTATCTGGTAACACTGTGTAGTTGCACAGTTGTGCTACCAGGTCTGTCCTCACACTGTCAACTTTATGTATCTCACTTCTCCTGTAGCGTAGATCACGAGGAGCCGAAGTAAATGAGTGTATTCTGCATGACGAAACATTCGGTATTCCCTTCTTTCATAGCCACTCTTCATGTGCATCGATACCAAATAGGAATATGAAAACTCTTGCGAGTGAGAGAATGACAATAACAATCGTAACAAGAACAAGCAAATAATGAATGATGTTTATTCCAACGCAGAACGAGAATGGCTTTAAATATAAAAATCTGTATTATATCTATATCCATATCTATTGATCTTTGAGTTGGCACAATGCAAATATATTCTTAGCATTTAGTTACTGAATTTAGTTCTGGATGTTTGCAGAGAAAAGGAAAAGTCGGTACTTCTCGCTAGTGTAATATAATGTGAACCAGCAAATACCCTTTCCTTGGAACACGACTCAAGCAGGTCCTCAAGTAGGTAGCAAGGCACTGCTGCATTCTGTTCCCTGACATTGCTCTGATGACGGTTAATGCAGATAGTTCCGATTATGAAATACAAAACGTATTGCAGGTTAGTTCCTAGGATAGTAACATTAAATTTGCGTTGTAGACGGCACATGAACGTGACGACTATCCATATTACTCATCAATATAAAAAGACAATATTTTGGGAATTTAGCAGGATTACTCAAAATGAATTCTGAAATTGGGTGACTGACTGCACAGGTGCTAAACGTCGTCAAGAGTATACGATGTCCTAATCGCATTACGAATATGAAGAACGTCTTCGACAGCTCGCAACTTTCACATTGCTATCTCCACCCTACTCCAGACAGCCCTCGGTGGAGTTGCACTGCGTTGCCGATGTTATGGAAGGCCTTCAAACCGACAACAAATGGCTCTGAGCACTATGGGACTCAACTGCTGTGGTCATAAGTCCCCTAGAACTTAGAACTACCTAAACCTAACTAACCTAAGGATAGCACACAACACCCAGCCATCACGAGGCAGAGAAAATCCCTGACCCCGCCGAGAATCGAACCCGGGAACCCGGGCGTGGGAAGCGAGAACGCTACCGCACGACCACGAGATGAAACCGACAACAGACCACATATTGAAAAATACAAGCGAATTCTCTTGCAGCGTAAGCTTATTGTAACTAATCTAAAAATTATTGGAGAGGAACATTGTCCTATTCAAAAAAAGTAAAATGTTACACACTGTTGATGTCAAACGGACATTATCTATGTCCTGTCTTGTGTCCTACTCATCTATAATATCAAGTGTACTATGAAAATGATTATATATAATGTATGATAGGGTAATGCATTGATACCAGATGGAGGGGGCCGGCCGGTGTGGCCGTGCGGTTCTAGGCGCTTCAGTCTGGAAGCGCGTGACCGCTACGGTCGCAGGTTCGAATCCTGCCTCGGGCATGGATGTGAGTGATGTCCTTAGGTTAGTTAGGTTTAAGTAGTTCTAAGTTCTAGGGGACTGATGACCTTAGAAGTTAAGTCCCATAGTGCTCAGAGCCATTTGAACCATTTGAACTATTTAACACAAAATGACATTAAAAATTAAAGTTATTCACGAGCAGCTAGTTGAGAATATGTATGAACATTAAATGACACGACGAACTGAAATAATATGACGAAGAGTTCAGCGCTCACTGGGAATAGAGCCCCACACATATCGTTGTTGACTACACACAAAGAGACGTCAGCTACCGAATTCTTCTCCACCAGCTGCTCAGAATAGCATCTTGAACTTACAGTCATCTCGCAAATAGTTCTGTGTCTCACTGGGAGTTAAAAACGTCAGATATCGTTTGTGTTGACAACGAATGAAAATACATTAAAAATCAAAATTATTATCCACCAGCAGATAGGTTTTCTCATGATAGAGCTTGATAATACATAATTAAATCTTTAGTGCCGGGCCAGGATTCGATCCCATTCACGCGTAATATGTGAAGGTGTTGAGGAATCTGCAGTTTTGAACAAACAACAAATTGTAGCCGAGCTGTATTGCCACGAAGGGATCAAATTCCGCGTTAAGGGCGGTCTGAGTTGCATTCCCAGTGTATAACCAATTTGATCGACATACAGAAGCTCAAATAAAAGATGGAATAAGTGTCCTGTGACCATACATAGCGTTTGTGTCGTCACTTTAAATAAATAACTAGTATAAGAAAGGTTACTGGTGATAGAGTTTCTACATGTCGCCACTCCAGACTTTATTGTGGTTCAACCTACCGTCTACTTGGTAAAGAAGGAATATCATCTTTAATGTGAATTTTCAGACCACGCAGCCATTATATCTCCTTCACTTGGTGTAGCCAGGAGAGAATGGAATCTGTCTCTCCCTATCTAAAATCATTGGCGGAAGTGGGAATCGAACCCAGACCATAGGTATAACAACCTACCATCCGTCCAACAGACCACGAAATCCTCTTCTCTGCGAGTCATTTTTCTATCGTAACGCAGTTGCGCCACACTGGATGAGAATTCTGACACACAGGCTCCCTGTAGTAATTTGCAGCATGTTCAGTAAATTCATTTACTTGGTTGACCGAATCACCATGAACTAGCTGCCTCGGCTACCCAGTGCATACATTCGACTATTTTGTAATCACAGAAATAAAATCACGTAACTGCCACCTACACACAACTGCCAACAGTGTAGGATGCAGAAGTTTAAATAGGAAGTGTTCCTTTCCACTTGAGCTATTCTATTGCGCTATCTGTTACTAGAAAACGTCGTTCAGTCCAAAAGAAAAGCTGTAACTGTTTGTCTCTCAGAAGTCAAGACCTGGCCATATGCATAATCTCACAGTGCTGTGGAATCCAAAAGTTCTGGAGGAATAGTTGCCGAGCTCTGGAGCTGCTGTAGCTACGTGTCAGCTTGTAGCATAGATAAGATGTCGCGAGTTCGAATACATTCAGTGCTACATTTTTTAAAACGCAATTCTGCTCGCTGCTGAAGGTATCAATCTAGTGGAACTTTGAACATAATTCCCTTCACTTCTCAACCCAGAGTAGTCGCATGTGGAAAAAGGGCTAACTACTGTGACATTTTGTTCTACTCAGGTTTAATAGACAGCAGGCAGCAGATGCATCTCGAAGATGTGCAGGGAGAGCGCATCGTGCCATAATATGTCAGAAAAGTATTTTCTACATTAGCCGTCGTGTGGTAGTGATATTTTATTCTTCTTCAAACTTTGTTTGACAGCTTTAACTCAGAACAAGTTTTCTACATGCATGTAATCAATAAACTGCATGTGCATTGTCAGACTGTCATAGGTAACATCTGAGAATTCGCATATATCGTTGATGATTAATTTCTCTCTCATGTTTACTATTGTTTTAACAACACTAAAGGAAACCTTACGAAAATTGTGCACTGTATTATAAGAAATGAAATAAAACTAACAATGATAACCTTACGACGAAAGTATCTGTACACAAGCATGCCTCTATCGACACGAATTAGTAAAATACTACTCACTTAGATTTTGATTGGGTCTGTGTTTAATTGGTATGCTGTGTCATACTCAAGAGGTATGCAAATGTGGCATTTCATAAATATAGTTACATATTCCTAGAAACCCAAAATTCGCTTCTCAGCAGCGGAAAGAGGCCTTACCCGTTGTGCAGCATTGTAAGTTTTTCAATATTGCACTATGAGCTGAAAGCATTTTCTTGCGATTTCCTTATTGATGTTTGATCTGACTGCTTGTTGCTCTTTCACAGAAGGGATAAAAAAAGTTACAGTCAGTGAGACTGGAACTGCGAACCGTAACAGACGCTTTTTCACAGGTCAGCACGTTACCACAGAGCTGGCGCGGAGGTATGGGTCTTAGCTTCCTATTACGAGG
This sequence comes from Schistocerca nitens, assembly GCF_023898315.1. NCBI lineage: Eukaryota > Metazoa > Arthropoda > Insecta > Orthoptera > Acrididae > Schistocerca > Schistocerca nitens. The sequence goes on along the minus strand of NC_064617.1, from coordinate 700,526,410 downwards.
GCAATAGTAACTAGAACTCGTAAACCGCTATTTGAAGGTCGAGATTAGTTGCGGTTTCCACCTGCAACGACTTTCCTGGGCTGAAAACCGTAAATTTTCAATCTTTTGTTACCCTTCAAGCGATAATAACTCAGATTATTCAATGGAAATGACAGGTAAAATCAAGTGAACTTTGAGGCTTAATTCCGTGCACACCAGGAAGTAACTCGTCGATCACAGAGTTGCCAAACATACGTTGCCTTGTTGCCAAATCTCAGTTACAGTACCAGCAGGAAGAAGACGAACCGATGTGATCCTACAGCGGTCTGGGAAGTGACCATAGCTGGTGTCTCCAAGTCGCGGCTGCTACGGCCTGAAATACGTAATGCGTCTGATTCGCTTTCTGTAACTAGGTTTAGGGACTGGAGCGTAGTTACTAATAATACTCAGAACTGACTGCAAACTGAGCATCATAAATCAGTAACTCTCATTGTTGTTTTTATATTTCTTTCGTAAGTGTACTCAAAACTAAGAAAGTCATTCACAGGCGTTTTCGTGCCTCGCCGATAGTCGAGCACAACATACAAATAAAAATAAAAAAGAATGTGTGTGTGTGTGTGTGTGTATGTGTGTGTGTGTGTGTGTGTGTGTGTGTGTGTGTGTGTGTTTGTGAGAGAGAGAGAGAGAGAGAGAGAGAGAGAGAGAGAGAGAGAGAGATAAATAAAAAGCAATGAGAGAGAGTGTAAAAAATTGTTGTAAGGAAATTGAATCATGGTATTTAAAGAAATCTTTCATTAAAATGACACGTTCCACATCATTACGAAATGTCGTATTCATGATCTATGGAACAAGAGTTAATCTAATGTAATCTAATCTAATCTAATCACATCATATTGATGATTAGCCATGAAGAGTCATGAATTACCGAAATTTTGGCCAATACCAGTAACCAAATCTAAACTTGAAAATAAAAGACGACAATTTTTGTAATAAACCGTGACTCCTATCAAGACCCTTTCGTCCCTGTTATCTAACTACGAAAGATGTCTGATATACCTCCATTCTGAAGTAACAAAGTGTGCATGCATTTAAAGATGAAGTGCATGATGTGAAGTTCTGTGACGGAGATACGAACCCAACACGTAATCCGATTGTTAACTAAGAAAAATCAAATGTTACGTATCGGTTTTTCTTACGAGCCGCTAGGTGTCTGAATCTAAAATAAGGATACAAACTTTTGTGCCTAAGCGACACTCGAACTGCACACCTACCGTGCATCCACGAATATAGCTTAAGTATCAGTTGCTTACTCATGAACAGTAAGATGTGTGCGTGTTTGACCAGAAATAACGACACCTGTTGCGGTTGTTGGAAACACATGAACAGACATTGAAATTGCGCGTTAATTTTCACTAGCAGGTGGGTGTGCACTTGATAAAGCTAGAAATGAAATTATGAATATTTTTGTACTGGATCAGGTTTCAGACCCACATACTTACCTTTGGAGGAGACCTAGAGAAGATTGCAGTCTTGGGAAAAGGAACGAAATGACTGAACTATACTGTTCCGAGAGATTCAGATCCTCGAAAGAGGAGATACGAATTCGAATCACAGTCCAGCACCAAATTTTTAAACGTCTCTAGTTCAATCAAGTACAAGTAAAATAAGAGCCCTGTCCCTTTAAATGGCTATCGGTTCATCAAATAAAATAAAATTTTCTAATGTAAGTAAGCTTACTGGCGACTGTATTTCTGTTTACCATGACTTCCGCTGTGTCATTTCCCAACGTAAACCGGCTCTGCCCAGTTGGTAATGAAGGAACGTGATGTTTAATGCGGATTCTGGATTATAACGTCTTTCTCTTGAGGTTACCAGAGGTAAAATAAATCTGTTTGTGCCTCTTAAAAGTAAATGCCTGAACCCACGCATTGCACCTGTGATAGCTCGTTCCACCATACCATTGTGGCCACATTACCCAGCCCCAAGAGTGTGCTGTAACGGATGATGTGCTTAGCTTACAAAATTAGTCACGGTGGAAAAAGATGCGAGTCTATTAAATGGTCAAGTAGAAGCAAGCTTCTGACGCAGAGATTATGCTATTCTCATGTCAGCAGGATGTAAAGACTCTTCTAGGCATCATAGGCTGGATGTGAAGCCATTTTGATTTCTCACAAATTCAGCAAATTTCTTAGTTCGAGAAAATCCACTGTGAAGTGTGAAGTTGCCGGATAATTCGATTATTACTGTTATTATTACTATCATTTTATTCATACCGCTGCTGGAACACGACCGTAGTCTTCAGGTATAACGCGAGACCAGCTAATATGACGTCTGGCGACCGAAAGCACATATCGACAAAATATTTATCGCCCCTTTCCTCTCGGTGCTGAAGCTATGAGTGTAATTCAAGCGAATCTACAATATCATATTAGCTGGTCTCGCGTTTTACCTCAAGACTACGGTCGTAGTCAAGAGTAATGTACCAAGACTGGAGTCAAGACTTCCTCTGGGAAGTGCCGCAGTCTACATGTTGCTAGATCGAGCATATTGCCAGACGTAGAATTCTGAGAGGAGCACGACTGTATTGTCCACCTTACGTGAACGACTCGGCGATCAATTTTTTGGTCTGAGACTGTATCTACAACACATATTGCACGCTGAAGACCCAGAAGAATTTAAAAAAAAGTAGTTTATGAGAGCAACGTTAACCATAGCGTTCGAAGTATTCATAGTATTGTATACGTGTGTGTAAACGCCTTCCAATGACCACTCAAGAAAGACAAGGATACACAGTCTAGCTCCAATATTATAAATACGCCTCAGTTTGTGGATGAACTCAGACTTAGGTTGATAATAATTGTGAAAATTTAGCAGCACTGTACCCATTGGTGTTAAACTCGTTTTCAACCATTTCAACCAATGATTCCCACAGCTACAGGGATACTACTTGTGATACCTCTTAGACAAAATACTTAAGCAGTGTTGTCAGACGAAAAGATCAACCTGACACAAACTGTGGGATGTTTGTTTTACAACCTTCGTACCTGGATATTCAGATATCTGTGAACGTTGCTGCTTAAGACGATTTAAGCAGAAACTAAATTCCCTCAGCTTCGACAATGTTTAAAGAAATCGTCTTATTGGCACTAAATAGTGGTTTGTGAATGGTTTACCGGCCGTACTCTGCCGTATTTTGCGGTTGGAAGGCAAAAGCTTACTGACAAATTTCACACAGAAATTACTGTTACAATGTACTTATGGAGCCAAATGAGTGAATTGCGTATTTTCCGGTGAAAAGAGCACTGGCAAACAGTCTTCGCTACATTAGGTTATTTAAACTGGTGTCACTCTGAGCTAGAATTTATGGTCAGCGACTAAGTGTAAGGTCAACGTTTCGGATGCGAGTTTTGCGACTGTGAAATACTTTCCTACATTATAGAAGCGAATATTAAATTTGAACTAATATTGCGAAAATTTTGTACTTGGACAGCTTAGAATGAAAATATTTCTGTTTATTTCAAAGGGAAACAATAGATTTTCTAAAACACTGTCTGTCATACACAACTTGAAACAGGTCATGTCGACCAAATCATGTGGAAGAACTAACAGCAACGTATATCGGAAGGCAGTAAGATCTCTTGCCTTTTGGTTTGTCAGTACTCGATAGCCATTTCTAGGCGAAAGTAAACGAAGAAAGGCAGTGCGTTTTTGTTACCAAGTAACGTCTTCGTCAATTACTTTAGTTTTAAAGTAATCTACGAGTAATTGCTGGTGTTTGATATTAACATGAAAAGGATTCCGTAGACAGGGAAAGAACCTGTTCTTGGGAAACTACATCTATAGTGACCAAAAGGCATTAAATGATGTTCAAGCACTTGTGTTACAGCAGCGGTATGAATAAAATGATATTAATAATAACAGTAATAATCGAATTATCCGGCAACTTCACACTTCACAGTGGATTTTCTCGAACTAAGAAATTTGCTGAATTTGTGAAAAATCAAAATGGCTTCACATCCAGCCTATGATGCCTAGAAGAGTCTTTACATCCTGCTGACATGAGAATAGCGTAATCTCTGCGTCAGAAGCTTGCTTCTACTTGACCATTTAATAGACTCGCATCTTTTTCCACCGTGACTAATTTTGTAAGCTAAGCACATCATCCGTTACAGCACACTCTTGGGGCTGGGTAATGTGGCCACAATGGTATGGTGGAACGAGCTATCACAGGTGCAATGCGTGGGTTCAGGCATTTACTTTTAAGAGGCACAAACAGATTTATTTTACCTCTGGTAACCTCAAGAGAAAGACGTTATAATCCAGAATCCGCATTAAACATCACGTTCCTTCATTACCAACTGGGCAGAGCCGGTTTACGTTGGGAAATGACACAGCGGAAGTCATGGTAAACAGAAATACAGTCGCCAGTAAGCTTACTTACATTAGAAAATTTTATTTTATTTGATGAACCGATAGCCATTTAAAGGGACAGGGCTCTTATTTTACTTGTACTTGATTGAACTAGAGACGTTTAAAAATTTGGTGCTGGACTGTGATTCGAATTCGTATCTCCTCTTTCGAGGATCTGAATCTCTCGGAACAGTATAGTTCAGTCATTTCGTTCCTTTTCCCAAGACTGCAATCTTCTCTAGGTCTCCTCCAAAGGTAAGTATGTGGGTCTGAAACCTGATCCAGTACAAAAATATTCATAATTTCATTTCTAGCTTTATCAAGTGCACACCCACCTGCTAGTGAAAATTAACGCGCAATTTCAATGTCTGTTCATGTGTTTCCAACAATCGCAACAGGTGTCGTTATTTCTGGTCAAACACGCACACATCTTACTGTTCATGAGTAAGCAACTGATACTTAGGCTATATTCGTGGATGCACGGTAGGTGTGCAGTTCGATTGTCGCTTAGGCACAAAAGTTTGTATCCTTATTTTAGATTCAGACACCTAGCGGCTCGTAAGAAAAACCGATACGTAACATTTGATTTTTCTTAGTTAACAATCGGATTACGTGTTGGGTTCGTATCTCCGTCACAGAACTTCACATCATGCACTTCATCTTTAAATGCATGCACACTTTGTTACTTCAGAATGGAGGTATATCAGACATCTTTCGTAGTTAGATAACAGGGACGAAAGGGTCTTGATAGGAGTCACGGTTTATTACAAAAATTGTCGTCTTATTTTCAAGTTTAGATTTGGTTACTGGTATTGGCCAAAATTTCGGTAATTCATGACTCTTCATGGCTAATCATCAATATGATGTGATTAGATTAGATTAGATTACATTAGATTAACTCTTGTTCCATAGATCATGAATACGACATTTCGTAATGATGTGGAACGTGTCATTTTAATGAAAGATTTCTTTAAATACCATGATTCAATTTCCTTACAACAATTTTTTACACTCTCTCTCATTGCTTTTTATTTATCTCTCTCTCTCTCTCTCTCTCTCTCTCTCTCACAAACACACACACACACACACACACACACACACACATACACACACACACACACACATTCTTTTTTATTTTTATTTGTATGTTGTGCTCGACTATCGGCGAGGCACGAAAACGCCTGTGAATGACTTTCTTAGTTTTGAGTACACTTACGAAAGAAATATAAAAACAACAATGAGAGTTACTGATTTATGATGCTCAGTTTGCAGTCAGTTCTGAGTATTATTAGTAACTACGCTCCAGTCCCTAAACCTAGTTACAGAAAGCGAATCAGACGCATTACGTATTTCAGGCCGTAGCAGCCGCGACTTGGAGACACCAGCTATGGTCACTTCCCAGACCGCTGTAGGATCACATCGGTTCGTCTTCTTCCTGCTGGTACTGTAACTGAGATTTGGCAACAAGGCAACGTATGTTTGGCAACTCTGTGATCGACGAGTTACTTCCTGGTGTGCACGGAATTAAGCCTCAAAGTTCACTTGATTTTTACCTGTCATTTCCATTGAATAATCTGAGTTATTATCGCTTGAAGGGTAACAAAAGATTGAAAATTTACGGTTTTCAGCCCAGGAAAGTCGTTGCAGGTGGAAACCGCAACTAATCTCGACCTTCAAATAGCGGTTTACGAGTTCTAGTTACTATTGCCCTCGTAATAGGAAGCTAAGACCCATACCTCAGCGCCAGCTCTGTGGTAACGTGCTGACCTGTGAAGAAGCGTCTGTTACGGTTCGCAGTTCCAGTCTCACAGACTGTAACGTTTTTATCCCTTCTGTGAAAGAGCAACAAGCAGTCAGATCAAACATCAATAAGGAAATCGCAAGAAAATGCTTTCAGCTCATAGTGCAATATTGAAAAACTTACAATGCTGCACAACGGGTAAGGCCTCTTTCCGCTGCTGAGAAGCGAATTTTGGGTTTCTAGGAATATGTAACTATATTTATGAAATGCCACATTTGCATACCTCTTGAGTATGACACAGCATACCAATTAAACACAGACCCAATCAAAATCTAAGTGAGTAGTATTTTACTAATTCGTGTCGATAGAGGCATGCTTGTGTACAGATACTTTCGTCGTAAGGTTATCATTGTTAGTTTTATTTCATTTCTTATAATACAGTGCACAATTTTCGTAAGGTTTCCTTTAGTGTTGTTAAAACAATAGTAAACATGAGAGAGAAATTAATCATCAACGATATATGCGAATTCTCAGATGTTACCTATGACAGTCTGACAATGCACATGCAGTTTATTGATTACATACATGTAGAAAACTTGTTTTGAGTTAAAGCTGTCAAACAAAGTTTGAAGAAGAATAAAATATCACTACCACACGACGGCTAATGTAGAAAATACTTTTCTGACATATTATGGCACGATGCGCTCTCCCTGCACATCTTCGAGATGCATCTGCTGCCTGCTGTCTATTAAACCTGAGTAGAACAAAATGTCACAGTAGTTAGCCCTTTTTCCACATGCGACTACTCTGGGTTGAGAAGTGAAGGGAATTATGTTCAAAGTTCCATTAGATTGATACCTTCAGCAGCGAGCAGAATTGCGTTTTAAAAAATGTAGCACTGAATGTATTCGAACTCGCGACATCTTATCTATGCTACAAGCTGACACGTAGCTACAGCAGCTCCAGAGCTCGGCAACTATTCCTCCAGAACTTTTGGATTCCACAGCACTGTGAGATTATGCATATGGCCAGGTCTTGACTTCTGAGAGACAAACAGTTACAGCTTTTCTTTTGGACTGAACGACGTTTTCTAGTAACAGATAGCGCAATAGAATAGCTCAAGTGGAAGGGATCACTTCCTATTTAAATTTCTGCATCCTACACTGTTGGCAGTTGTGTGTAGGTGGCAGTTACGTGATTTTATTTCTGTGATTACAAAATAGTCGAATGTATGCACTGGGTAGCCGAGGCAGCTAGTTCATGGTGATTCGGTCAACCAAGTAAATGAATTTACTGAACATGCTGCAAATTACTACAGGGAGCCTGTGTGTCAGAATTCTCATCCAGTGTGGCGCAACTGCGTTACGATAGAAAAATGACTCGCAGAGAAGAGGATTTCGTGGTCTGTTGGACGGATGGTAGGTTGTTATACCTATGGTCTGGGTTCGATTCCCACTTCCGCCAATGATTTTAGATAGGGAGAGACAGATTCCATTCTCTCCTGGCTACACCAAGTGAAGGAGATATAATGGCTGCGTGGTCTGAAAATTCACATTAAAGATGATATTCCTTCTTTACCAAGTAGACGGTAGGTTGAACCACAATAAAGTCTGGAGTGGCGACATGTAGAAACTCTATCACCAGTAACCTTTCTTATACTAGTTATTTATTTAAAGTGACGACACAAACGCTATGTATGGTCACAGGACACTTATTCCATCTTTTATTTGAGCTTCTGTATGTCGATCAAATTGGTTATACACTGGGAATGCAACTCAGACCGCCCTTAACGCGGAATTTGATCCCTTCGTGGCAATACAACTCGGCTACAATTTGTTGTTTGTTCAAAACTGCAGATTCCTCAACACCTTCACATATTACGCGTGAATGGGATCGAATCCTGGCCCGGCACTAAAGATTTAATTATGTATTATCAAGCTCTATCATGAGAACACCTATCTGCTGGTGGATAATAATTTTGATTTTTAATGTATTTTCATTCGTTGTCAAGACAGACGATATCTGACGTTTTTTTTGCCGGCCGAAATGGCCATGCGTTTAAAGGCGCTGCAGTCTGGAACCGCAAGACCGCTACGGTCGCAGGTTCGAATCCTGCCCCGGGCATGGATGTTTGTGATGTCCTTACGTTAGTTAGGTTTAACTAGTTCTAAGTTCTAGGGGACTAATGACCTCAGCAGTTGAGTTCCATAGTGCTCAGAGCCATTTTATCTGACGTTTTTAACTCCCAGTGAGACACAGAACTATTTGCGAGATGACTGTAAGTTCAAGATGCTATTCTGAGCAGCTGGTGGAGAAAAATTCGGTAGCTGACGTCTCTGTGTGTAGTCAACAACGATATGTGTGGGGCTCTATTCCCAGTGAGCGCTGAACTCTTCGTCATATTATTTCAGTTCGTCGTGTCATTTAATGTTCATACATATTCTCAACTAGCTGCTCGTGAATAACTTTAATTTTTAATGTCATTTTGTGTTAAATAGTTCAAATGGTTCAAATGGCTCTGAGCACTATGGGACTTAACTTCTAAGGTCATCAGTCCCCTAGAACTTAGAACTACTTAAACCTAACTAACCTAAGGACATCACTCACATCCATGCCCGAGGCAGGATTCGAACCTGCGACCGTAGCGGTCACGCGCTTCCAGACTGAAGCGCCAAGAACCGCACGGCCACACCGGCCGGCCCCCACCATCTGGTATCAATGCATTACCCTATCATCCATTATATATAATCATTTTCATAGTACACTTGATATTATAGATGAGTAGGACAAAAGACAGGACATAGATAATGTCCGTTTGACGTCAACAGTGTGTAACATTTTACTTTTTTTGAATAGGACAATGTTCCTCTCCAATAATTTTTAGATTAGTTACAATAAGCTTACGCTGCAAGAGAATTCGCTTGTATTTTTCAAAATGTGGTCTGTTGTCGGTTTGAAGGCCTTCCATAACATCGTCAACGTAGTGCAACTCCACCGAGGGCTGTCTGGAGTAGGGTGGAGATAGCAATGTGAAAGTTGCGAGCTGTCGAAGACGTTCTTCATATTCGTAATGCGATTAGGACATCGTATACTCTTGACGACGTTTAGCACCTGTGCAGTCAGTCACCCAATTTCAGAATTCATTTTGAGTAATCCTGCTAAATTCCCAAAATATTGTCTTTTTATATTGATGAGTAATATGGATAGTCGTCACGTTCATGTGCCGTCTACAACGCAAATTTAATGTTACTATCCTAGGAACTAACCTGCAATACGTTTTGTATTTCATAATCGGAACTATCTGCATTAACCGTCATCAGAGCAATGTCAGGGAACAGAATGCAGCAGTGCCTTGCTACCTACTTGAGGACCTGCTTGAGTCGTGTTCCAAGGAAAGGGTAGTTGCTGGTTCACATTATATTACACTAGCGAGAAGTACCGACTTTTCCTTTTCTCTGCAAACATCCAGAACTAAATTCAGTAACTAAATGCTAAGAATATATTTGCATTGTGCCAACTCAAAGATCAATAGATATGGATATAGATATAATACAGATTTTTATATTTAAAGCCATTCTCGTTCTGCGTTGGAATAAACATCATTCATTATTTGCTTGTTCTTGTTACGATTGTTATTGTCATTCTCTCACTCGCAAGAGTTTTCATATTCCTATTTGGTATCGATGCACATGAAGAGTGGCTATGAAAGAAGGGAATACCGAATGTTTCGTCATGCAGAATACACTCATTTACTTCGGCTCCTCGTGATCTACGCTACAGGAGAAGTGAGATACATAAAGTTGACAGTGTGAGGACAGACCTGGTAGCACAACTGTGCAACTACACAGTGTTACCAGATAAAATGGTGCTGCGGAATCGACAGTGTAGTACGGACTTTGCCACAGTAGCAGACAGCTGGTAATTTAGGACCATGACCGTGGATTACACTTTGGTCAGTGCTGGTTAGAGTGCTGCAACTGTAAATGGAAGGCTTTGTTTGATAGTCTTATGCTGATGCTGTCTGAATAAATTATGCCATTGGATACAAAGCGGTTTAGTTTTGAGACCTAACCCACGAGGGGGGAAGGCACAGTGGTCTGCTTCAGGAATTCCAAGCAATAAAACACAAAAAACAACCCAGGAAGGGAGACATGCATTTGGAATCTGTTCATCGTTACGGGGTCAAACAAGAGGGTAACATTACTGAAACAATGATCGGGCTACTTAGTATATAATAGAGCATACAGATTTCAAGGAGGAAACGTATGAAGACGCAGACTTCCTCGTTATCAATATGTGCGGCATATCTTTCGTGTTAACGAAAGTAAATTCCCGCTTTACCTCTTTTTACGTGTCAAATGAAATGAATGCCATGAGGAATAGAATATTTGTTGACTGCGTCTCTTCTTGCTTCCATCCTTACCAACATATTTCTTCATTCTCGTGGTAATCATGACATTCTATGTGTATGCAAGTGGACAAATTCGACATCGAGGTGCAAAGCGTTATATTCAATTCGAATAAGCTTCCGGTGTATTTTTACTTCGTTTGTATTTTTAGATGATTATGAACGTTACGGAAAATTATCTCACATGCTTTATGTTGAATGAGAAACATTGAATGATCCGTTTTGCTTTCCCTACGTTGAAATGATATAATGTCGGCGTCAACAGCCTTCTTCCACGCCGGAAGCTGAAACTTGTATCATTCTGGATTAATGATAATTGAATGTCTCATATGTATACATAGCCCACAAGGCGACGTCAGAAACCATCAGGGGAGAACGCCACATAAAAACCAAACGTGCGCGCGCGTCTCCACTCTGAAGAACCGTATCGGAGAATCACGGCAAGCATTTCGCTGAAGAGCTGCCTCGTCAGAGAGCCTAGAAATGGCAGCGTCGTAGCAAGTATTTGTCAACACTCTGATAGTGCATTTACTTCCGGGTGTAGGTCGGCGTTACCTCGCTAAATTCACTTGACATTCGTTTTCTACATCGAAGACTCGTACGATATAATCCACTGCAAGTTGACACAATTAGAAAGTATATTTAATTTCTGGACTCCAAGAACGGCGTTCTTCACATAAGTAACACCTGTTTGTGTGTGCATTCGGGAGGACGACGGTGCAATCCCGCGCCCGGCCATCCTGATTTAGGTTTTCAATGATTTCCCTAAATCGCTTCAGGCAAATGCCGGGATGGTTCCTTAGGAAGGGCACGGCCGATTTCCTTCCCCATCCTTCCCTAATCCGAGCTTGTGCTCCGTCTCTAATGACATCGTTGTCGACGGGACGTTAAAACAGTAATCTCTACCTCCTCTGTTCGTGTGTTTAAGGTTGCGTTTTGAGGCTCAGGCAACATCGCAGTGACTATATTCCGCCTCTGGCCACCAGTGTGTCGTTAGCTCAGAGGTTCCCTTGTGCGTTGCAGTGCTTGTACTATAAGACATAGCAGTTCGAATCACGGTAGAAGCCGCTGACTACAACCTTTTATTTTCCATTTTATTTAATGGAGTTGCAAACTGCTAGTAAAAATTTCTTATGCGAAATCTGAAGAATGCCTTTAAACATCAATCTTCGTCCGATTTCGACTTAGTAAATTGAGTTAATATCCGTAAGGAATGAAACAAGAACTGTAATACACTTTACACCACAGACGCTCACTCTGGCTTGACGAAAACATCCAAACATTGACCAAAAGTTGCACAAATAATTGAGTTTGAAAGGAAAAGAAACGAGGTATGAAGCATTTATAAATTCATCGAATGTAGTGAGGTGGTTTAATTTCGTCCCAGTCTATAAAATTAATTTCGGGCCATACTCAGCTCTTGCCGATTAATGTAATATAATACCCGCCTACTAATCAGGGCGTCTGTCTCCGTTGCTTTTGAGCGTGAATGGAAATTGTAGAAATTTTCTGTGGAGCAACGTTTAATAATAAAGCGTTTTAAATCATCAAAAGCGATGAGCGGTAGCAGGCGCTTTCGATAAAGAACGGGGGAGTGCAGCGCCGCTGCTGTCACCACGGCCGCTGCCAGTAGCCAGCAAATGGATCCTGGAGCTTTGCCGCATACGGCGTCCAGAGGAGGACAGTCTGCAGGAAATCTGCCGCAAAATCGTTACTGGATAAAATTTTGATATCGGTGTGTCACAAAGCGAAATAGATTGAATCTGCGCTACCATTACATTCACGTCTTCAGCGTTCAGACAGAAGAGGCTATAAAAATATTTTATGCCAGCTGCTCTCGATCCACTGACATTATGAACAGAAACAACGCACGCTACCGCTAGACCACAGGCGTAATCAGCCTAAAGTTTCTCTATCATGGGACAAGTTTTCCTCCAGGAAGTGCCGCAGTCTACAGTGTTGCCAGATTGTGCAGATAACCGGACTTAGAGAATTAGCGAGTTGGTCAGTTTTTTTGTCCCATGACGCGATCGGCGCGGACTTAGCCTCTGAAGCGGCCAGCCGCCGGTCAAGTTTTATGTCAAAGAGTGTACATAAAGCACCGGATGGGCTAACTACGAACCAAATAGACCATGTGTTGATAGAAAAAAAAACATAAAAGTCTGGTAACAGATGTTAGGACAATAAGAGGGGCTGAGGCAGTATAAGACCATTCTCTTGGGCTAATATAGATAATCGTTACCAAAATAATCAAGTAAGAGCAACAGTAGCAAAAGAATTCAAAGAGTAGATGTGAGTAGGCTACAGGAAGAGGAGGCGAATAAACAGTTTAAGAATAAGCTTAGAAATAGATTCACAGAATTAGAGAATGAAATCAATGGGAAAGAAGACGAAGATATCAATACAAAATGGAACAAGATAACGACAGCTTAAAAAAATACAACACAGGAGCTATTAGGAGGTAACAATAGTAGCAGTATCAAGTGCAAAACGTGGTTCAATGAAACATGTGAAAATCAGTTCAGGCCAGGAAAGCAGCCAGACACGTAATGATGATCAACAACAAATACGGAAAACAAATAAAATACAAGACGGCTACGAGAGAAATGAAGAGAACAATTAGATTATTTATAAACAAACAGATAGAGACGGAAGACTATAGCCAGAACAATAGTAAACAGTTTTACTGGACAAAAATGGTTCAAATGGCTCTGAACACTATGCGACTTAATTTCTGAGGTCATCAGTCGCCTAGAAATTAGAACTAATTAAACCTAACTAACCTAAGGACATCACACACATCCATGCCCGAGGCAGGATTCGAACCTGCGGCCGTAGCGGTCACGCGGTTCCAGACTGAAGCGCCTAGAACCGCACGGCCACACCGGCCGGCTTTACTGGACAATGAGAAGCTATAGAAAGGTGTACAGAGCTAAGCCTGGGATAAAGATGGATGAGAATGGATAACTGATCACTACAAATTAAGGGAATCTAGAGAACTGGAGGACGTACTTCAGAGAACTGCTGAACAACCCGATAGACACCTACGACAACGAAAACAGGGCAGAAAACAACCAGAACGTACAACCGTTAGTCAAAGAACCAACTATGAGGGACGTGAAGGATGCAACAAAAACACTGAAAAATGGGAAGCTCCAGGCATAAACGTGGTATCATCAGAGCTCATAAAAGAAGGAGGTTGGGACAAGACATATGAATGATTAGTCGAACTGATAAAAGAGGCGTTGAGGAGAGAAGCAATGCCGGAGGAATGAAAAACTTCTGATGTATGTGTTGTGTCTAGACAAGACAGCCTAGACACAATGGGAGGAAGCCGAAAGGCACGCGCTTAAACTCACGCACGCTGGCGTGAGGTCTGAAACAGGATACGTAATGAATGCTATAAAGAAAAGTACGTAGCTTCTGGAATACTTAACTTTAATCCACATTTGTAGAACATCGCTCTTGATGATACATTAATAGAATCTCAATATCAATTGAATACGGCGCCTTGCTAGGTCGTAGCAAATGTAGCTGAAGGCTATGCTAATTATCGTCTCGGCAAATGAGAGCGTATTTGTAAGTGAACCATTGCTATGAACGTCGGCTGTACAACTGGGGCGAGTGCCAGGACGTCTCTCTAGACCTGCCGTGTGGTGGCGCTCGGTCTGCTATCACTGACAGTGGCGACACGCGGGTCCGACGTATACTACTGGACCGCGGCCGATTTAAAGGCTACTACCTAGCAAGTGTGGTGTCTGGCGGTGACACCACAGTATGTCCCATATATAAGAAGTGACAAAATTTTGACACAGGAGTATAGAGGGATATCTGTACCATGCACATGATATAAAATAAGCCGCACCGGGTAGCTGCGCGGCGTGAGGTGACTTGCCACGGTTAGCGTGGCTATCCCCGTCAGAAGTTCGATTCCTCCCTCGGGTGTGGGTGTGGGTGTTGTCCGTAGCGTAAGTTAGTTTAACTTGGATTAAGTAGTGTGTTAGCTTAGGGACCAATGACCTCAGCAGTTTAGTCCCATAGCAACTTACCATAAATTTCCAAAAATATAAAATAACATAAAGAATTCTACTCATCCCATACACTACAGAAACATTGAACACAGCACAAGCGAGGTTCAGAAAGGGTAAGTCAACAACCGCTCAAATATTCACACTAAGACAAATACTATATAAGAACTTGGAGCAGAATCAGGATACCTTCTGTACGTTTATAGCCCTCGACAATTCATATGACAGGGTAGTGAGATAGGAGATGTGGGGCACCGGACAAGCTGATAAAGCTAACTAAAATGTCTGTGATGGAATCAAAGTGTAGGCTGAAAGTAAAGCCGGAACTCTCAAAACATTTGAGGTAAAAACGGGAGTCAGACAGGGAGATATTATATCACCAATCCTGTTTAGTTTAGCACTCAACAACAACCTGAGGACAGTAACACAAGAATGTGCAGGAGTCACCATAGAGAAAAAGATAAATGTTTTGGCTTTCGCGGAGGATATCGTGGTGACAGGAAAGAGCATGGAAGACCTGAAGAAAATGGGGACTGTACTGATGGAAGAAGCTAAGTAGGTCTAAGTGTAAATGAAAATTAAACAGAGTTCATGGTAGTAGGAAGAAGAGCTCAGTTAGAACAAAAGCATCTAACAATCAGGAACCTAACAATACAGAAGACGACACTTTCACTTAACTCGTCGGTGTCAACATCAACCAACAAAACCTTATAGAACAAGAAATCGTAACGAGAATTCAAGCCGGGGGATTATGTCTAGGAGCAATAAGCTATTCATAACATAAGGTCTAAGTTACTATCCAGGCAGGTAAAAATAAATAAATAATCAGACCATCACTAACCAATAGTGTGCTACGCAAGCGAGACATGGACCCTGGAGAAAAAAGAAAAACAGAGAAAAAACTCATCACTTTTGAAGGTGAAGTACTGAGAAAAAAGTGTTGTGAAAGAAAATTAACAGTGGAGAATAAGGAAAGACAGAAAATTCAGACAATTATACACACTACCTGACACTGTAGCGAGTATGAAAGCCAAAAGACCCAAGTGGTATGGACATGTGAGAAAGGGACAGGAGAATGCGGTAATGGAGACAGTGATGAATTGAGAAGTCGATGGAACAAGGTGGATTGATAATAACATGGCAGACACGCAGATATTTGGCCTGAGAGATGGAGATTCAGCTGACAGAAAGGTGTGGAACTCTGGAATGAGTGAAGCAAAGGACCAGCTGCGGTTTGCGTGGCCAGTATAAGCAGGCAAGGAAACTTATAAAATTTGGTAACACCTGTACTGTACATGGGTGTAAATTTGTTTTTCTGCCCTCTAGGATGATTTAAAAATGGGACCCAGCCCGAAACTAGTAATCGAGTCGATAAAAAGTGAAATATACAACTTTGACTAGTTTTTAGTTGTACTGATTAACCGAAGTTGCCGACCTACCACTATTCCATTATGCTGAAAGTTCGCAAAATTATAGAAAATTGCAGCTATTAAAGAGGCTTATCGACAATTATTCTTCACACCTGCCATTCGCGAGTCGTGGAACACGGAAGGGGGGGGGGGGGGATTAGTTAGTGGTACCGAAAGTACCCGCCGCCACACACCGTCTGATGGCTTGCGGAGTATCGCTTTAGATGTAGATGTAGGTACTTGAAAAACTGATTAACTTGCATTCGGGAATAAGCGAATTTGTACGAAACAGAGACAGGTTCTTGGAATAACTTTCTAATGTATGGTAGATGTATTATGGTCGGCCATTGACCTTCGTCTGTGCAAATGCGCACAGGTTGTCCGAACTCTTACGGAAATCGTCACCTTAGTGGACGCGAGTAATGAGTGGATGGGCAAATATCTATTAGGGACATTACGTATGTAGATTGTGGACAGTTGGAAATGTGGGTCTCACGGGAAGCGTGCAAGGGATAAGTCACTGCAGTCACGCTATTCATCTGTGTCCTCAGTGGCTCAGATGGATAGAGCGTCTGCCATGTAAGCAGGAGATCCCGGGTTCGAGTCCCAGTCGGGGCACACATTTTCAGCTGTCCCCATCGAGGTATATCAACAACACCTGTCAGCAGCTGAGAGATTCAATTAATTATCATTTATTTCTGTGAGTTGGTGGTGTTCCAGACGTCGTGGCACCCTCCGTGTGGATACTTGCTTTGCTGCAAACGAAAGCAATACCTAACTAGGTGAAGCTGCTGTACGATACTGTACGTCCGAACAAACAATATGTCTTCCCTCTCGGGTACTAGTTGCGTGGGGGCGTTGCGATTTCGCATGGCGTTTAGTTTGACCCTTCTGAACTTATTGATTCCATATTAGCATGCCAAATGTTTCCTCCCTACCAATACGGGTAGCTCGTTGACGAATTATAAATCGTAGAGCCGCGCGGTCTCAGGCGCCTTGCCACGGTTGCCCCTCCCCCCCCCCCCCCCCCCCACCTTGGAAGTTCGAGTCCTCCCTCGGTAAGTTGGTTTAAGTTAGATTAAGCAGTGTATAAGCCTAGGGACCGATGACCTCAGCAGTTTGGTCACATAGAACTTACCACAAATTTCCAAATAAATCGCAGTCTCGATAGGCCACGATCCTGCTGCTGTCGAATTCAGATATGTGCTGGTACATGTTTCTACTTCTTACACGAGGTATAAATCATCTTATCACAAACCTCCAGCGTTCAAGTGCGATTTCTGATTCAGAACCTGCAGCATAATTTTTCTTTATGTACTGGCAGAAAGAAGATACGAATTCCTGGTCAGACGTAACATCAACAGAAACAGAAAACTGTGTAATATGAGTAGGATTCGTTATGAACACGAAGGTACAGCAGTGAGTGAGGTACTATAAACAGGTAATAGATAGTGTTGTTCTCTCATATTCGACTGAAAACCAACGTCGACGATAGTTCAGGTACACAGGCCGACGTCGCAAGAAGAGGACGAAGAGATAGATGTTTAGAAGGAGAAACTCCGATCTCTGTCGCTTTGAGGTGGTGAAAGAATTCATTGGTGACAAATGAAAATTCGAACCAAGGCTCGGATTCAAACAAATGTCTCCCGTTTACTGGGCAATTGCGTTAACCATCTATGCCAGCTTGGTACGTTGGTTAGACATAACTGCACGGAATTCTCAACCGCGCCTCGCCCTTAAATGTAAATCCCCATTTGCCGCACACTACGAAAGTAGCGTCACCTTTTCCCTCTGTTCGTCGTATCACGCAAAGTCCGGCGCGAGGTCGGGCGAAGAGTACTCTCACTGAAAGATCCTGTTAGCCTTCACGGCGCATATGTATCTTGTTTGAGTGATATCTGCTTTTTCGGACCTGCCCGAAAGAACAAATATGACTCATACAGAGATAGAGAAACTGTCTAATAATTATGAAGGGGTAAAGCTGTATGAAAAAGGAGATGAAACTCTAATAAGAAGAGTGGCATACCGTTGGAGGGGAAGGAACAGAAGAAAGAGTTACGAGAGAAAATGCGCTTTTTGGAAGGAATGAGAGATGAGAAAGATTAATTTAATTCTGAAATAAATTACAGTTAGCAATAGCAAATAAACTTAAAAAATCGCCAGAGGAGGACATATTCTTGGAAAAGGCCTAGAAAGACAAGATTCCAGTTGGAATACATCATGGTCAGACAGACTCCGATATGACACATTGGCTTAAAAGGCGTACGCAGGAGCAGAAACAGACTCAGATCATAACTTGGTAACGATGAAGTGTTGATTGCAATTTGAGAGAATCGTACGGAAAAACCGGTGAGGAAGGAAGTGGAATACTGAAGTACTGAGGAACTATGTGAAACATCTGAAGTTTGCTATGATGCGGATACTGCGATAAGGAATATCACAGTAGGCAGTTCAGTTGAAAAGGGTTGAATTTCCCTAAAAAGGGCACTAGCAGAGGTTGGACAATCAGACACAGGTACTAGGAAGGTGACCCCGAAGAAACCTTGGGTAACAGCAGAAACACTTCAACTGATCGACGAAACGAGAACGTACAAAACATTTCAGGGAAAGAGAGGAATACAGCAATATAAATCACTTATGAAATAAGTAAGTAGAGGGCAGCCAAGGCGTAATGGATGCAGGGAAATATTGAAGAAATCTAAAAAGAAACGGTCGTCGTAAAGATTGACTGAGCATACAGAAAGTCAAAACAACCATCGGTGAAATTAAAAGTAATGGTGGTAACAAGAAGAGTTCGATAGGAATTCCTCTGTAAAACGCAGAGGAAGGTGGAAGGAGCACACTGAAGGCTTCAGTGAGGAGGGGGCGTTGTCTGATGGCTTCACAGAGGAAGAAACTGGAGTCGACAAGGAAGACATAGCGGATCCAATATTAGTCAGTTTTTAAAAGAGTTCTGGAAGACTTTACATCAAATGAAGATGAAGAAATAAATAACATTACATCGGCATTCCTAAAATCATTGGGGGAAGTTGCAACAAAATGACTAGTCACTGACGACTTATAATCACCCATACAACTCAGAAGATGGGCAGATAAATTCGAGAATTATCGCACAGTCAGCTTAACATCTCATGCATCAAAGGTGGTGATAAGAATGATATACAGAAGAATGGAAAAGAAAATCGAGGATCTGTTAGATGACGACCACTTCGGCTTTAGGAAGGGCAAAGACACCAAGAAGCCACTTTTGATAATGGAAGCAAGACTGAAGAAAAATCAAGCTACGTTCATAGGATTTGTCGATCTAGAAAAAGCGTTCGACAATGTAAAATGGTGCAAGGTATCGGCATTCTGGGAAAAATAGGATTAAACTACGTGGTGATACGCAACATGTACAGGAACCAAGAGCGAACAATAAAATCAGAAGACCAAGAACTAAGTGCTCCGATTAAAGAGGGTGTAATGCAGAGATGTAGTCTTTCGCACCTAATGTTCAATCTATACATCGAAGATGCAATGACGGAAATAAAAGAAAGGTTAAAGAGTAGGATTAAACTTAAGAGTGAAAGGATATCAGATTCGCTGATAAGATTAGTATTCTCAATGCAGTTGAAGGAGAATTACAGGATCTGTTGAAAGGAATGAACAGTCCAGTGAGTACAGAATATGGATTCAGAGTAAAGCAGAAAAAGATAAAAGTACTGAGAAGTAGCAGAAATGAGAACAACGAAAAACTTAACATAAAAACTGATGCTCACGAAACAGACGAAGATAAGGAATTCTGCTTCCTTTCAAGCAAAATAACCCGGATAAAGCAAGCAAGGAGGACATAAAAAGCAGACTAGCAAAGACAAAGAGGGCTTTCCTGGCCTAGAGAAGTATACTGGTTTCATAAATAGGCCTTAATTAGAGAAAGAAATTTCTGAGACTGTATGTTCGGAACACAGCAGTGAATGGTAGTGAATCATGGGCAGTAGGGACACTGGAACAGAAAGAAATCGATGCGTTTGAGATGTGGTACTACAAAAAAAGTTGAATTTTGGTGGATTGATTATATAGGGAATGAGGAAGTTCTCCGCAAAATCAGCAAAGAAAGGAACACGTGAAAAACATTGACAAGAAGAAGGGACAGGATGAGGGGTCATGAGTTAAGGCATCAGAGAATAAAAACTATAGGGGAAGACAGAGATTAGTATACATAGATTAAACAAGTAAATGGTGATGTAGAGTGCAAGTGTAAATCTGAAATGAAGAGGTTGAGGCAGGAGAGAAATTCGTGGTGGGCCGCATCTAACCACTCTGAAGATTGATGACGCAAAAGAAAAACAGACAGTAGATGATGTTACTCCTACCTCCTTTGCGCGGTTGCGATGAATCGTTAATCTTTTGCTTATCCAAGCATACAAGAGTATTGTAAATTACTGAAGCGATTTTATAACTTTACTGTAGCTACAGTAATTGACATATTGTCACAGAACTCAACACACATACAGAAAAACTAAAGAAGTATTATTGCAGCCGTACTTTGGATTTTTGCCACGACAACGCAGCACTACAAGATGACTGAATCCGAAGCCTTACCGATTGCACTTGCTACAAGTACTGACTCCGGATGAAAATGTCAGAGGCGTTGAATTTTCGACACAGTTGCAACAGCTTGTGGAAGAGAATGAGCTTTCTGAGAAATTCATCTTCAGTGATGAAGCAACATTTCTTGTGAATGGCATAGTGAACACGCAAATTGTGCGAATCTGGGGGACAAAGAGTCCCCACGCTATCGTACAGAACATTCGAGATTTACCAGCAATTAATGTGTTCTGTGCAGCCTTATGGTTTAAAGTTTACTGTCCCTTTTCTTCTGCAAAAAGACCGGTACAGGACACTTGTATCTGAACATGCTCGAAAATTCGCTCATGTCCCAACTGGAGACCGACAGTGTGGAATTCATCTACCAATAGGATGGTGCTTCACCCAACTTCCATCATGGTGTTAGTGAATTCGCAAACAGGAAATTGGGAAACAGATGGATCATTCATGATGGGGTTGATAATGAACTATTAATGTCATGGCCTCCACGCTGTCCGACCTAGACCCATGAGATTTTTTATGTGGTGTTATGTTTACGCCTCCCCTACCAACGAAGCTACCACAGCAGTGCTTTTGAACAGATTGATTGGGTCATGGTTTGAAGAATGTGGGAAGAACTTTATTATGTTCTTAACATCTGCAGAATGCGCAGAGGCCACATATAGAGTACTTGTAATATGACAAAGAAACCTTTTTTAGTTCTTATATGTGTGTGCAAAGCCCAGTGGCAATAAGTTAAATAACGTCGCTGCAGCAAAGCTGTGAAATCGTTCCAACCATTTATAATAATCTTGTATTGTATACTTCTTGCCTGTTTGACTTTTGTTGCATGTAGTCTCCATGGTGCTCTACTTTTAGTGATCAGCAGTGTTGCAGTCGATACATCAGCTCATTATTTTTGATGCCACTATCAACCATCGTTGTCCACATACAGTAGTTTGATTCTGTTGGTTCATTCTCCTGTGTCCGTAGCGACAATGGTAACTGGAGGTCTGAGTTCAACAGGAGTTATCATCTCTGAGTCCGTCCAGGAGGCCTCCCTAACGAGCGCGACAGTGTTAAACGTACCAGTCTGTTACATTGTGATCTCCTGATGTACAATGACGATGAAATAGTAAGAGGCTCCAGTTTAACATCCAGCTGACGAGTACGAGTAAGGCTAGGAGCTGACAAAGCTTGGGCCAGACAATGACTGCACGACTGCACCATTTTCAAAGCAGACCAAGCGCTGCAGAATTTGCTTGTTAGTGGTTCCAGTGTAGTGTCTTGTCCTTAGGTGCCAGCATTGGTACGACAACGTACGGCTGCAACACAAGCATCAGTGCGCATTACATTTGCAGACAGCCGACATAGGTCTGGACAAGGTGAGCAGGGCTTTACTCTTAAAGCTATTTTATCAAATCAACAGCAATATTGCTGCTTTTCTTCTCGAGTGTCGACGTATTAATGCAATAACTGGTAGCCGGCCGGAGTGGCCGAGCAGTTCTAGGCGCTTCAGTCTGGATCCGCGCGACTACTACGGTCGCAGGTTCGAATCCTGCATCGGGCATGGATGTGTGTGATGTCCTTAGGTTAGTTAGGTTTAAGTAGTTCTAAGTTGTAGGGGACTGATGAGCTCAGATGTTAAGTCCATAGTGCTCAGAGCCATTTGAACCATCTGAATTAACAGGCGATATAGAAATTGCTCCTGGGAGAGGCCGACGCCAATTGCGCCACAAATTGTTGGCGAGTCTACTGTCGCCATACCCGAGATTGCTGGCGGCAGGGTGCGATCTTTACGCAGCACACGAGCTGTCACGCCAAATGTGCATTCAATGGTCCACCGTTCGAAAAGTGCTGTGAACCACTGTAAAATGGTATCCATACTAATTTCATATTGCTCATCAACTTTTGTCACGTGGGACGCAGATATTCGAGTAAACTTTTCTCTTACGTTTCTTGCAAGACTAAGTTGACTATATGTGGAAACGGAACATTTGGTCGAATGATGAAGCACACTTTATGCTTACTGGGACAGTGAACACTCACAATTGTCGCGTTTGGAGATCGTCACCGCCAAGGAACGTCCATGAAGTTCTCTTGCATAGAGAACTACACATCAAGAGAAGTTTTGCATCATCCCGGTTCCCAGAACTCCTGAAGGTACACGTTGACTGAGGATATCACAGACTCAGTCCCTTTGACTGTTCAGAGATGCCACTAAACACGCCCAAAGTTGTAAACAACCATGCATGAGGGGCGCCTATTAGACGGAGGGGATCCGACAGCCGATCAGTTCCAGACATTCCACCAGGAAGAAGGTACACAGCTCTTGTTGTCTGTACTTCAACCATGCCTAGACGGTCAATACCGCGGTTCAATCGCGTCCGCATTGTTACTTTGTGCCAGGAAGGGCTCTCAACAAGGGAAGAGTCCAGGCGTTTCAGAGTGAACCATGGCGATGTTATTCGTGTTATTCGGACATGGAGGAAACACAGAGAAACAGGGCCTGTCGATGACATGCCTCGCTCAGGCCGCCCAATGGCTACTACAGCAGTGGATGACAGCTACCTATGGATTATGGCTTGGAGGAACTCTGACAACAACGCCACCATATTGAATAATGCTTTTCGTGTAGCGACAGGACGTCGTGTTACAACTAAAACTGTGCGCAATAGGCTGCATGATGCGCAATTTCACTCCCAACCTCCAACACGAGGTCCATCTTTGCAGCCACGACACCATGCAGCGCGGTACAGATGGGCCCAACAACATGCCGAATGGACGGTTCAGTATTGGCATCACGTTCTCTTCACCGATGAGTGTCGCATATGCCTTCAACCAGACAATCGTCGGAGATGTGTTTGGAGGCAACACAGTCAGGCTGAATGCCTTAGACACACTGTCCAGCGAGTGCAACAAGGTGGAGGTTCCCTGCTGGTTTGGGGTGGCATTGGGTGCGGCCGACGTACGCCGTTGGTGGTCATGGAAGGCGCCTTAACGCTATACGATACGTGAATGCCATCCTCCGACCGATAGTGCAACCGTGTCGGCAGCATACTGGCGAGGCATTCGTCTTCACGGACGACAATTCACGCCCCCATCGTGCACATCTTGTGAATGACTTCCTTCAGGATAACTATATCTCTCGACTAGAGTGGCCATCATGTTCTCCAGGCATGAACCGTATCTAAAATGTCTGGGATAGATTGAAAAGGGCTATTTACGGACGACGTGACCCACCAACCACTCTAAGGGATCTACGCCGAATCTCCGTTGAGGAGTGGGACAATCTGGACCAACAGTGCCTTGATGAACTTGTGGATAGTATGCCACGACGAATACAGGCCTGCAGCAATACAAGAGGACGTGCTACTGGGTGTTTGTTGGATGTATCGGTGTGTACAGCAGTCTGGCCCACCACCTCTGAAGTTCTCGATGTATGGTGGTACAACATGCACTATGTAGTTTTCATGAGCAATAAAAAGAGTGGAAATGATGTTTATGTTGATCTCTACTCCAATTTTCTGTACAGGTTCCGGAACTCTCGGAACCGAGGTGATGCAAAACTTTTTTTGATGTTTGTAGTTACTCTGTGGTGTGGCTTAACGGCACAGTTCATGATTACTTCCTTTCGCCAACATGTGATCCCTGTCATAGTTGGAAGAGGTGCTTTGCACTCAGCTGTTTTGATGCACAGTGGATCTCCACCTGCCCACCTCCCTCAATTGCTCTTGAGCTCTTGATGTCACCCGTTACTCATTAACATATTTGGAGAAAACCGAATCATAGACTGATCGTTCGAAACTGCGTGTCTACCAAGATCATCAGATTAGAATCCGTGTGATTTCTGGCTGTGTGGTTACCTGAAGCATAGTGTTAGTCAGCGGGACACTAATGTTCGCTGGAGTCTGAAGATGAGCACAGCGAGGGAGGAAGCCAACACCCACCTGAGATATTTCGGGCAGCAGAAGAGCAATCTCTAGTGCGGTTCCAGGCTGTCGAGGATGCAGATGGTGAACACATTGAACAACGTCTATATCCTGGGACGTAAGCTTGGCACTCAGTTAACACATGTTACTCTGTCATGTGGAAATTAAAATGTGTTTCCTTCAATGGTTTATTCCTTATCTCTTTTCCGCAGGTTATCACAATTTTTTCCAGAAACATTCATTGTCCTATGATTACTCTTTTTTCATGGTGCCGCTCTGAAATAGCGAAAGTTTAACTATAACCGTCCTGTAATATTCGTATCATCGGAACAGCGACATTTTCTGGTAACCTACCCAGTCTACTGTATCAGATTGTTTCATAGTAATCTACGCAATTGCCTCTTTCATGTCCTATATTTTAACACCGCGCCGGCTCGCTCTTGGTGAAATCCCAGTACCTGCACCTCTCGAGTTGAAATATGTGAATATGTATATCCGGATGAGCATCTGCCAACTGTTTCTCCAGATGACGAGTCAAGTTCTTTTTCCTTTTTTCATGAGTGTAGAGTCTCGCGGTGTTGACAATGAATAAAATATTCTAGGGCTTAAACCACATCGAGTGGTTAAAATTCAGTGGAATTTTGACCTAGCACTCCCTGGCAATTCTCGATTGACATAATTACCAGTGGGCCGCTGTTACGCCCCTTACATACACTAACTGCCGGCTGTGCCCTCGCTGGTGCCCACGGCATCCTGTATCTGGGCATACGTTGACTCCGCGTTTGATGCTCGCACTTCAACTTGGCGATCGCTCGATCTCACGCCGCGCGGAGCTGCAGGCTGCCGTCTCTATTACGAGTGTTATCGGTGATTTTCCTTTCGGTGGCTTCTTTCATTGCACAGTCCAAGAAGCCGTTAACGCGAACCACGACAGAGGTCTCGTCAAATTTTATCCGGTTACCATTCAGCTAAAGCGGATTTTTAGCGGTACTGTTGTCGATAAACCTTTTATGCTCCTTCCTGTGTTGTTTTACAGTGTGCATTGTTCGTCCGACGTGTGGTCGATGTGACGCCTCCTATTGCTGCCTACTGGCACTTCCACGATCAGCGAGAGTGAAGTGACCTTTTTCTTTGCCCAGCCACTATTCTACACATAGTCGAGATACGTGAAAGCGAGGCGACACAACACTATCTGTCATTGCCACCAATATTTGTAGATCAATAAGTTTAAATCCAGATTATAACCATCGGCTAGCTGCGTTGTTTAGCGAATGCTCCCAAAGATGCTCATTAACAGTTACTAGGCGGCCGATTCACATTTCAAAATAACTGATATCTTTGAATTGCTTAACCCATGTACACAGAATTAATTTCTTCAAAGGTCACAGTGTTCATTCAACACAGTATGATATTTTGCCATTTGAAAACTGAATCCTTTAACATTACTACGGAATAAACTATTAATATTATTATTCTTTACTTTCTCAGACGTTAAGTCTGGTTAAAAATGAAAAGTGACGCGGACCTTGATCAGGCGTCACTTCCTTTTAACTGTATGGTATGTGTTATATTGCATTTAGGAACTTTCGGGTAATTGAACATGTATCAATAATTACTGATTTCTGTAGCTGTATATATACGTTTGGATGTAGCTCTATTGCATTGATGTACTGGTGGATATTGTGTGGTATGACTCCTGCAGTTGATAGTATAATTGGTATGATGTCAACTTTATCCTGATGCCACATGTGTTTGACTTCCTCAGCCAGTTGGATGTATTTTTCAATTTTTTCTCCTGTTTTCTTTTGTATATTTGTTGTATTGGGTATGGATATTTCGATTAGTTGTGTTAATTTCTTCTTTTTATTGGTGAGTATGATGTCAGGTTTGTTATGTTGCGTTGTTTTATCTGTTATAATGGTTCTGTTCCAGTATAATTTGTATTCATCATTCTCCAGTACATTTTGTGGTGCATACTTGTATGTAGGAACTTGTTGTTTTAAAAGTTTATGTTGTAAGGCAAGCTGTTGATGTATTATTTTTGCGACATTGTCATGTCTTCTGGGGTATTCTGTACTTGCTAGTATTGTACATCCGCTTGTGATGTGATCTACTGTTTCTATTTGTTGTTTACAAAGTCTGCATTTATCTGTTGTGGTATTGGGATCTTTAATAATATGCTTGCTGTAATACCTGGTGTTTATTGTTTGATCCTGTATTGCAATCATGAATCCTTCTGTCTCACTGTATATATTGCCTTTTCTTAGCCATGTGTTGGATGCGTCTTGATCGATGTGTGGCTGTGTTAGATGATACGGGTGCTTGCCATGAAGTGTTTTCTTTTTCCAATTTACTTTCTTCGTATCTGTTGATGTTATGTGGTCTAACGGGTTGTAGAGGTGGTTATGAAATTGTAGTGGTGTAGCCGATGTATTTATATGAGTGATTGCTTTGTGTATTTTGCTAGTTTCTGCTCGTTCTATAAAGAATTTTCTTAAATTGTCTACCTGTCCATAATGTAGGTTTTTTATATCGATAAATCCCCTTCCTCCTTCCTTTCTGCTTAATGTGAATCTTTCTGTTGCTGAATGTATGTGATGTATTCTATATTTATGGCATTGTGATCGTGTAAGTGTATTGAGTGCTTCTAGGTCTGTGTTACTCCATTTCACTACTCCAAATGAGTAGGTCAATATTGGTATGGCATAAGTATTTATAGCTTTGGTCTTGTTTCTTGCTGTCAATTCTGTTTTCAGTATTTTTGTTAGTCTTTGTCTATATTTTTCTTTTAGTTCTTCTTTAATATTTGTATTATCTATTCCTATTTTTTGTCTGTATCCTAGATATTTATAGGCATCCGTTTTTTCCATCGCTTCTATGCAGTCGCTGTGGTTATCCAATATGTAATCTTCTTGTTTAGTGTGTTTTCCCTTGACTATGCTATTTTTCTTACATTTGTCTGTTCCAAACGCCATACTTATATCATTGCTGAATACTTCTGTTATCTTTAGTAATTGGTTGAGTTGTTGATTTGTTGCTGCCAGTAGTTTTAGATCATCCATGTATAGCAAATGTGTGATTTTGTGTGGGTATGTTCCAGTAATATTGTATCCATAATTTGTATTATTTAGCATGTTGGATAGTGGGTTCAGAGCAAGGCAGAACCAGAAAGGACTTAATGAGTCTCCTTGGTATATTCCACGCTTAATCTGTATTGGCTGTGATGTGATATTATCTAAATTTGTTTGGATATTAAGTGTGGTTTTCCAGTTTTTCATTACTATGTTTAGGAACTGTATCAATTTAGGATCTACTTTGTATATTTCCAATATTTGTAGTAACCATGAGTGGGGTACACTATCAAAAGCTTTTTGGTAATCAATGTATGCGTAGTGTAGAGACCTTTGTTTAGTTTTAGCTTGATATGTCACCTCTGCATCTATTATCAGTTGCTCTTTACATCCTCGCGCTCCTTTGCAGCAGCCTTTTTGTTCTTCATTTATAATTTTGTTCTGTGTTGTATGTGTCATTAATTTCTGTGTAATGACTGAAGTTAATATTTTGTAGATTGTTGGTAAGCATGTTATGGGGCGATATTTAGCTGGGTTTGCTGTGTCTGCTTGATCTTTAGGTTTCAGATAAGTTATTCCATGTGTAAGTGTATCAGGGAATATGTATGGGTCTGCAATGTAACTGTTAAATAATTTAGTTAGATGTGAATGTGTTGAGGTGAACTTCTTTAGCCAAAAATTTGCTATTTTATCATTTCCAGGGGCTTTCCAATTGTGCGTAGAATTAATTGCTCGGGTGACTTCATGTTGCAAAATTATCACTTCAGGCATTTGTGGTATCATCTTGTATGTATCTGTTTCTGCTTGTATCCACCGTGCATGCCTGTTATGTTGTACCGGGTTTGACCATATGCTGCTCCAGAAGTGTTCCATGTCTCTTATGTTTGGTGGATTGTCTATTTTTATGTGTGTGTTATCTATTGTTTGGTAAAATTTCTTTTGATTTGTGTTGAATGTTTGGTTTTGTTTCCTTCTATTTTCACTTTTTTTGTATCTTCTAAGTCGTTTCGCCAAAGCTTGTAATTTTTGCTTCTTTTCATCTAATTGCTCTATTGCTTCTTGTTGTGAGATTTTACCTAACCTTTTTCGTTTTTTGTCTGATATTTCATTTCTTATAAATTGTGTTAACTGTTCGATGTCTTTTCTCAGTTTTTCTATTCTGATCTGTAGCCTGTGTTGCCATGCTGGTTTTGTGGGTTTCTTCTGTGTGTTGGTTGGTTCTGATATCTGCCTAGTGTGTATATTTAGTGTAGTGAGTGCTCCTACATAAACCAGTAGTTGTAACTCTTCCATAGTTGTGTATTCATTTATTTTGTTGTGTATGATTGTGTTGATAGTTTTTATTGTTGTTTCGACTTGTGGGCTATTTGGTGGTCTATGCAAGAATGGTCTAATGTCTGTATTTGTGTCTTTGTATTCTATATATGTCAACTGAAAATTTTCTTCTATATCTAACATGTGTGTCACTTCGTGTTCTATTTGTGCTTGTGCTGGTGGCTGTCTTAAAATTTCATTTTCCTCTGATTGTTTAATTGATGCGTGTTGTTCTTTGTTTGTTTGCTCTGGGATGTTTGAGTCCATTACTGTATTTTCTTCTTCTTCTAATTGCACATTATTTTGTTCCAGTATTTGTTGTACTTGTTGTTTGATGTTTTCTAATTCTGACTGGGGTATCCTGTTATTTTTTATTATTACACGAATCTGATCAGCTAGACGTTGTTCTGTTAAAAATTTTAATTCTGGGTATCTGGTAATAAATGTTGTGTATACTTGTGATCTGTATCCAGTTGTGTTGGTTCCTAGGTTTGTTGCTTGGTAATAACAGAACATGAGGTGTCGATTAACTTCATCTGACCATCTCATCCTCTGTCTTTGTTTTCCTTCTAGGGTGGTTGCAGGAAGCATATCCTGCAAAACACCTCTATTTGGATTTAAATCATTTTCCAGTTGGCTAGCAGTGTCATTACCATTGTGGGCGGGCATAGGGTTCAAGCGCCGTCCCCGACCATGACGGCGCTTGTCCGAGGCTTCTTTAGTTCTGTCCTGAACCAAGTAATCACACTAAAACGGGGGGTTAGCCCTATTAGTGGTTTGTTCTTTTCGTCGCCTTTTACGACTGGCAGAACATACCGGAGGCCTATTCTTTTCCCGGGCCTCCACGGGGTATATTATTATTATTATTGTTATTATTATTATTATTATTATTATTATTACTGTCCAGAGAGAAACCAATATACGATTCACTTCTAGTGATACTGTGTTCGAAATCGTAGGACATAGTTTTTTCTTAACTCGGTTTTTATTAACACAGTTTCTTTGACATGATTCAATACGATAAATAGTCACACTTAAGCCCGATAATAAATGTCCAAATAGTGTCTATAACTGAAAGTCAAAGAAATTTACTTTTAATTAGCCCGGCTTCCAATGAGGTACACACAGTGTGGCATGAACGTAAGAAACGTGAATTTTCAGGAGTCCAACGTTAAAAGTTCGGACACTAAAATCTCGAACACAAAGAGTCCCAGACGCTAAAGACTCACTTACTATAGAGACTCACAGATGCTAAAGACATTAACAGTAAGTGCGTTGGGTTTATATAATAAGTGGGTACAATGTAATTGTAGGAAACGATACCAGAATGGGGGAAGAGAAATCACGCCGTCCGGTAATTTGCAGGTTGTGAGGTTGGTGTATCTCGACCGACGCGAGAACAAGTACAGCCTGTATGTAAGGCCGCTACTAGCCGAGGGAGACGAGCTGCGCCGCTGCCTACCGGAGGTCTTACCGAGGCGGCAACTCGTGACCTCACTTTTTTACAATGGCTCACTTCTCATCGCGAAATAGTCAGTTGAGAGAATGATGTCATATGAGGAACCACTACAAGTCGATCTCCTACTAAAAAAGAAAATCCGAAAGAGCAGGAAAATGAGAAATCACCCAATGTAAATTACTCCATTGATCAGAAGATTGCATTATACACTGCTTGGCGATCTAAGTGCAGACGATAGCAAAATTGTCTGTTGTTTTACAGTGTGCATTGTTCGTCCGACGTGTGGTCGATGTGACGCCTCCTATTGCTGCCTACTGGCACTTCCACGATCAGCGAGAGTGAAGTGACCTTTTTCTTTGCCCAGCCACTATTCTACACATAGTCGAGATACGTGAAAGTGAGGCGACACAACACTATCTGTCATTGCCACCAATATTTGTAGATCAATAAGTTTAAATCCAGATTATAACCATCGGCTAGCTGCGTTGTTTAGCGAATGCTCCCAAAGAACACAAAGAACACAAAGAGTCCCAGACGCTAAAGACTCACTTACTATATGCTTATTATTATTACTGTCCAGAGAGAAACCAATATACGATTC
Organism: Schistocerca nitens; assembly: GCF_023898315.1. Taxonomy (NCBI): domain Eukaryota; kingdom Metazoa; phylum Arthropoda; class Insecta; order Orthoptera; family Acrididae; genus Schistocerca; species Schistocerca nitens. The sequence goes on along the minus strand of NC_064617.1, from coordinate 700,495,492 downwards.
ACTTCTAGTGATACTGTGTTCGAAATCGTAGGACATAGTTTTTTCTTAACTCGGTTTTTATTAACACAGTTTCTTTGACATGATTCAATACGATAAATAGTCATACTTTGTAGGAAACGATACCAGAATGGGGGAAGAGAAATCACGCCGTCCGGTAATTTGCAGGTTGTGAGGTTGGTGTATCTCGACCGACGCGAGAACAAGTACAGCCTGTATGTAAGGCCGCTACTAGCCGAGGGACACCAGCTTGATAGTGAAGGATCTTGTGTGTAATATTGAAACAGTAACAAATAATTTAGTTCATGAAATAAGTTCGTGGCTTGTGGAAAATAATTTGATGCTAAATCACAGTAAGACTCAGTTTTTACAGTTTCTAACTCACAATTCAACAAGAACTGACATTTTAATCAGACAGAATGGGCATGTTATAAGCGAGACGGAACAGTTCAAGTTCCTAGGCGTACGGATAGATAGTAAGCTGTTGTGGAAAGCCCATGTTCAGGATCTTGTTCAGAAACTAAATGCTGCTTTATTTACCATTAGAACAGTATCTGAAATAAGTGACACTTCAACACGAAAAGTAGTCTACTTCGCATATTTTCATACGCTTATGTCGTATGGTATTATTTTTTGGGGTAATTCTTCTGATTCAAAAAGGGTATTTTTGGCTCAAAAACGGGCTGTTCGAGCTATATGTGGTGTAAGTTCGAGAACCTCTTGTCGACCCCTATTCAAAAATCTGGGAATTCTGACATTGCCCTCACAGTATATATTTTCTTTAATGTCGTTTATTGTTAGCAATATTAGCCTATTCCCAAGAGTTAGCAGCTTTCACTCAGTTAATACTAGGCAGAAATCAAATCTGCATGTAGAATGCAGTTCCTTGACTCTTGTGCAGAAAGGAGTGCAGTATTCTGCTGCATCCATTTTCAATAAGCTACCACAAGAACTCAAAAACCTTAGCAGTAGCCCAAACTCTTTTAAGTCTAAACTGAAGAGTTTCCTCATGGCTCACTCCTTCTATTCTGTCGAGGAGCTCCTGGAAGAGCTAAAAAAATTAAGCAAATTCCAGTGTTACATTGTTGATTGTCTTCATTTAAACTTATGACTTGTCACCTGAATATGTTTTTTTTCTATATTTCATTTTATCTGTTTCTAATATCGTGTTATAATTTCATGTATTGACTCGTTCCATGACCATGGAGATTTCTCCTTAATTTGGTCCCACGGAACAATAAATAAATAAATAAATAAATAAAAAATAAATAAAAGAGACTGTAAACGGTATCTTGACATACGAGAAATTGATCCTCTAGCTTAGGGAAGTAAAGCTCTGCACAAATGCTGCGCAGCTAGCGCCATTCGACGGCCAACACCGCGGTTCCTGGTGTGTCCGCTGTGCCGTGCGTGTGATCATTGCTTGTACAGCCCTCTCGCAGTGTCCGGAGCAAGTATGGTGGGTCTGACACACCGGTGTCAATGTGTTCTTTTTTCCATTACCAGGAGTGTATGTGGCCCAACATGATATGGCCACTGTTGGTTATCTGAAACTTGCGCCGCTGCAGTAACTGAAATTATGTCAGAACGTAACGGTTTTCTGAAAGGAGGCACTTTGCAATCTCTGACAGAAGGAAGTGCCTGTCTTCATCATTTGCCTCCTCCTTCGAATGTGCTTCGAATGTGCTTCTCTTTTTAACAGTGCAGTGAGTTCATCGTCTTCATTTTTACGGGTCTTCCTTATTCTATTTTTGGGTTTTTCGAATACCGATGCACTTGCACAATTGTCTGGATCAACTTCTGTGCCATTGGCTTCTGTTCATGTCTACTGTAGTCTTCTTCCATAATGCTTGTTATTTTTGGTAATTTTGAAACTGGGACAACCACTGCTAAAAAAGATTATACATGATTGTTTGACAGTTCATACAGTGAACAACTTTTTAAAATACAGGTGTTAAAACTATTAAATGGAAATGAATAAAACGTCTAATGGTCCGTTGTATCTGTATTTGTTCAGGTCACTTATATACCCACACATCCGATTTCGCAACTTTTACGTTGTATCTCCCGGTGCATATCCAAATGCTATGACATATGTTACAGAATAACAATTGGTGTGGCTACATAAAGTTTTCAGCCTTCCTCAGATGATAAAAAAAGCCATCGTCAATTGATAAAAAGACCAGTGGCAATAATGAAAGTTATGTCTGTGTTAAGTCGCGAAGAGTACACTTTCCGATTAAAATATGCTCTTGTCGGCCTACGTCAAGCAAAAAAAAAAAAAAAGCCCTGTAGTGACAAAAACCGACACACTCATGTGCATGTACCACTGACATAGCACCTGACAACATAAGCTATGAGCATCCCATTTGTCGTCGAAGAGTCACAGAACCAATCCCCGCCGATACAATACTATCCCCCACCTCTTAACCTACTGTTTGCCTAAGTATTTTATGACCTCCTGCGGATAAACCGTCCTTCTGAGAAACTCCCCCACGCCTCCTCCTCCTCCTCCTCCTTCCCCACCCGTCTGGGATATCCCCTCGCCGATGCAAGCAAATCTTTGATATCAAATTAATTGACTAATTAATTAAATCGATCAGTTAATAAACCCCACCCTCTCTGAGAAACCCCCAACCCTCCCCTCCAATCCCTCACTTCCCCTCTCCTTCCCCATCCGGAAATTGGCAGGAAAAGGACTCAATCTGTGCTCAAGAGGAAAGATCTCATGACACGAAACTGAAATCAATGTCATTTTATAGCAGAGGACATACTTTTTATTTATAAAATTCAATTTTTCAGTGGATGAATCTCTTTATTTGGCGGGAAGAATTCACATCCAGCACCTACATGTCCTAACAATGTAATCACACTGTTATAGATTGGATGTATTGTCTAGTCGGAAAATTTTCGTGCGTGTGATCACCTTGACATTCACATATCAACTGAGCTAGTGCACAATCTCACCACCAGAGGAGGTCTCAGTTGCACCACTCGCACCTTCCTCTCCACCCCTTCGAGAAAAATTGATGGGAGAAAGACTCAATCGGTGCAGGAGGGGAAGGATCTCAAGACACGAAATTCTAATCAGTATCAATAATATACTGATAGATATTCTTTATGTAATCAGTTTGCGAAGTAGAGCTCATGTCTGCAACTCTTCATCCCCTCATCTCCGCTTCCCATGACGAATGTTCAAATGTGTGTGAATTCCTAAGGGATCAAACTGCTGAGGTCATCGGTCCCTAGACTTACACACTAATTAAACTAACTTATGCTAAGAACAACACACACACCCATGCCCGAGGGAGGACTCGAACCTCCGACGGGGGTGGGGGGGGGGGCGCTTTAAATGACGTAATAGCTCTAAGCATCGACGAACAGAATTAAGTGCAGTATAGCAGCCACCGTTTGAGGTCTCCCGTGTGTGTGTGTGTGTGTGTGTGTGTGTGTGTGTGTGTGTGTGTGTGTGTGTATCTTCTGGGCGCCAGCACGGTGGTCAAAAACCGCCCATTGTCCTAATACTGAACACCGCAAAACCACGGACCAGATATTAGCCTCCTTTGATCTTGCGACAGCAAACAAAGCAAGTGGTAGCATACTGTTGATTGGGAAGTTCCAGATCCGCTTTCCGTCTCTCTCAAGAGGGTACTTTCTGTTTGTATATGAACCAACGTCTCCAAATATGCAAGCAGAGATCTCTCCTCAGAACACTGCGTTCATCTTGGCTAATACTGGGGACAAAGGCAGAAAGTCCACTTTCACTACCCTATCAAATTAATTGTTAACAATTGACAAGAGTCAAATAGATCGCTTAAAACACTCACCACGACCTTACGATGATTCTTCTTCGTAATAGAATGCATCTGAGGTCTTGTATGCACCGACGTTTGAAAACGCAAGCACTCTGCTCCATCGCAACGTTTCCACCAAACTTGTGAAAAAAATCCAACCGATCACACACTCTCGCGATCGCGAAGAGCGCACCGTGTGCCGTCCACCGCGTGCCTCGATCGCTCGACCGCCGCCGACAACGAAATCTCTTCGTCTCCCGGGCACCGGAGAGAGGAGACCCGCACACGCATCGGCAACGCCGCAGCTGCACCCCCATTCCCCGGCATCCACACGCCAGCCCTACCGCAGCTCAGAGTTTGGAGAGACTGTCACCAAGCAGTCAAAAGATCAATTTACATGGGGGGAATAATCACACAGCGCAAACGCACATCACATTGAATCTTCTCAAGCAACACACACGTTCATTCACCAAGTACATTAGTCACTTCGCTAGCCCCCACTGCCGCGGTCAAGAGCAGACAGGGCAGTGCATTTTTTGTATCTAACTGAACGTCACAGGCTGAGCTAACCGGCAACTCAACTTCTGGTAGCCGCCTCCTCGTGGCCACTCCTGCCGCTGAGAGTCAAGGAGCAGATGCTTGGATGTATACAGTAGTTCTAATCAATCCGACCCTGACATAGACCCCCCAGTTTAAAAAATACATTTCATCCAACGCGAGACAGGGTCGTTGTTGATCATACACCTCGAGTTTCTCACGCGAAGTGTAGATTTCTCCCTTTTATGCGAGTTATTTTCGAAGACAGAAAAAATCGGAGCATACACGCGTTTTTACAGCACTAAAGCATACTTACTTGTTTGAAAATCCTGTAACAGTATGACATTGCCTATATTTTCTCTGAGTAAAAAAATCTGTTCTAAATAGCTTAAAATCTGTTATGTCTTGGATCATACGAATAGATCATTAAACTCATTTTTGGCTCATGACAGAGTGCTAAGATCTACCTCTATCACAGTATTTCTCTTCACTTTCGAACTCTCTCAAAGTAACCTCATATGAAGTCACTTAAGGTAACAGCACAGAGGAGTTGTAAATATCAGATTTATACTATGCATTACTTTGTAAATTCGGTAATACATCTGATTTTATTACGAAGGTCTTCTGTCCCTGTGTAAGTGGGAGAATGAGATTTCGTTGAAAGATATCACCCTAACGAAAAAAAAAAACGGCTGATTACCACTCCAACACCTGAATCACATCCCTTGTACCCTAGCCCTCGCTTCCACCTGGCATGCGGCACGCCTTGATATCGGATCGATAGGCTAATCAACTACGTTTGCCAGGTAGCTCTAATGGGAATCCCTTGAGGGTAGACGATGTTCTTTTCGAGGAACACTATTGAGAACCGACATTTGAAGCTCAGCACAGAAGGGTTCTACTGCCACCAAAATACATTTTGTGTAAGGACCGCGAAGACAAGATAACGGAAATCAGTGCTCATTAGGTATATAGCAGCCTAGGAAAGGGAATCACTAATAGTGGTAGAGGGTACCCTCCGCCACACACTGTACGATGGCTTGCAAAGAAAGTGTATAGACGTAAATGTAAATTTAGTCTACCTATTCATGTCTCATTCCATCAATTTATAGGCATACAAAACTAAGGAAGAACGTTGTCTCTTATTTACTGAGGAAACGAAAGCCCGAACTTCTGCTGGTGGTTGGCTCTCGGTAAAAATCTTAATTGGCTCCTGATTTTCTCATTGCAGTCACCTCACGAGACGAACATGACAGGTTCTAATACGTTTGCCCTCAACATGTAGCAGAAGCGGTATGGAGCTCACCTCTCAATTCCCCTTTTCTCAGAGTATCGCTTACCTACCGTATTGTCACGAATCTTCCAGTCTTTGATATACACCATTTAAATCTACCTCGTTTCCACCAGCAACAGACGTCCCCGCCAAGTCACAGACCTCTGCTGATTCTCTCGAAATCCCGTCATGTTCCGAAGCACTGTTTCATTAGTTAGAAGGCTGACAGGTAGAGGGCTATCACAATGAGAAAAATGGCACACTAACATAAAGGAGAAAATTCGCAACAATACAGAGTACGCATGGACTGTACAAAGAAATTCAGAAGCATAACACCTGCAGTTCATCGATATCGAATGACAGTCTACAAGCCGACCGGAGTGGCCGTGCGGTTCTAGGCGCTGCAGTCCGGAACCGAGCGACCGCTACGGTCGCAGGTTCGAATCCTGCCTCGGGCATGGGTGTGTGTGATGTCATTAGGTTAGTTAGGTTTAATTAGTTCTAAGTTCTAGGCGACTGATGACCTCAGAAGTTAAGTAGCATAGTGCTCAGAGCCATTTGAACCATTTGCACAGTCTACAAATATCACTCTGTACATGTCCTAATCTCCTTTATAGTGTTCCTATGGTTACCACACAAGAAATACGACAGTGTACTGGTGTCTGAGTCTTCGTTGTCAGCACAGTCTCTCAGCCTCCACATCCAATGGCGTAAAACTACGAATTATGTGGTTCAAATGGCTCTGAGCACTATGGGACTTAACATCTTAGGTCATCAGTCCCCTAGAACTTAGAACTACTTAAACCTAACTAACCTAAAGACATCACACACATCCATGCCCGAGGCAGGATTCGAACCTACGACCGAAGCAGTCCCGCGGTTCCGGACTGCAGCGCCTAGAACCGCACGGCCACAACGGCCGGCTACGAATTATAAAAACATTGTGACATCACCTGGTAGAGAACTCAGTAAAATTTTATCGCTTCTCTCTCCTCCAGTATAAAAGGAAACACATACTGTCTGCATGTTGACATTGAGAATACATGATGATCCCATTAACTATACATGTATTGGTCCACTGGAGCAGGCGACCAGTGGTCGAAGGCGCTTCCATGGAGCTATGTAAAGTTTTGTCACCTGTACTAGAGGAAGACTATATCGACTATCAGTCCCAAGAATAGAGTTCTTGGTTGTCGTTTCATAAGCAGTTTGGTACATTGTTTTCTGCTGTAGCGCATGGAAGCAGTGTGACTACAGCTATGTACACAACCACACTTTTCGTTTTTCTACTGTGACTTCATGGCCTGTGTCAGGTGCTAAACCAACATTAACATGTTTCGATCCATTGCCTCTTACAGAAAGCTGGACATCACATGGTGTAAACTATGCTTCTCTCGCAACACACAGATGTGGTTTTTGTTATTGACAAAAATGGAAGACATTGCAACATATGGAAACTGGAAGAGTTTGCGGCTTTGTGGAGCGTTTCCAAACTGCTGTCCAAAAGTGATGACCTCTACACATTCAATCTCATCTTCTACAGTGATTGGGTAGCAAATGACTTGGTGTTCCATTCTGAAGAGACCAAGAGCATTGGTTCCTCATACGGTAGCCATGGATTCGATCACTCTTTCGGTGCTGGCCATCCCTCGAAGATGTTGCTCCTACGAAGACTCTCTCCATCTCAAACAAGTGGTGTCAATCATTTTGTGGTAATCAACAACATACCAGTGGACAGATGGGATGGAAAAGACACCATCGATATGGGACGATGTACTGCAATAAGCATCACTGTTGACAGCCCGAATAATTTTAGCAATTTTACCACTTTTCCATAATTTCAACACCAACCACTGACGTGGCAACATGCTTCCCAATTTCTATATCATCGCTAAACCACCGCTCCACTACTTTGTGAGTACCTTATACTAGACTTCGAATGTAGAGAGATGACTGTGCAATACGTCCATTCATGATTAATTCTCGGACATATATACCAAAGTATACGATACAGTGTCCTATACCGATGCAGTTAGGTCACCTAACGATACACTAAAGCTGAATCCCCTCGGGAAAAATACGGCTGTACCTTAACTTACTTTCAGCCGTTCGCAGAATATTATAGTAAGGCTATGATGGCTAATGGTAGAAGGGCAGGTAAGTGAGTCGTCAAGACTTTGCCCCTCTTCTGGAACCACTTGTTAGTCTGGCCTCTCCACATATATCCCTCCGCTGTCGTGGCACCTGTGGTTCAGTTCATTGGCTTCTATTTTAAGTACACCGTTTAGGATGTACAAATATAGTGGCATCAGTGTCGCCAGTGCTCCTCCTATATTACCGGGATATTGGAAACAATTAATTTAGGGCATCAGGTATGGCGTGATATACATGGATGAAATAATGGTGACAAATCAGTGAGGGAAGTGCAATTAAGTAATTTAGTAGGATTATTTGTGCAACTTGAAACTGACGGTCTATGCATTAAAGAGGACAATTGCGATTTCTATGAACCAAGTCAGCTCTAGTAAGAACATATAGCCGGCCGGTGTGGCCGTGCTGTTCTGGAACCTCGTGACTGCTACGGTCGCAGGTTCGAATCCGGCCTCGAGCATGGAATTGTGTGATGTCCTTAGGTTAGTTAGGTTCTGAGTTCTAGGGGACTGATGACCATAGCTGTTATGTCCCATAGTGCTCAAGCCATTTTTTTTAGAACATATACAAATGAAAGAGCCCATAAGCCTATTTTGTCTCTTGTGAAAGCACTAAAAAAATTTGCCAACATTCACCAATCTAAAGGAGCTGCATTCCTCTCTGGGCAATGTCATTTGCTCCAGGACGTTTATGTCCATTGGGTTCTACTAACTTTCCACTTAGATCAGGATGAAGTAGACTAAATTTGAGTCGTTTACTACATTACAAACGATATTTTGCATTTGAGGGTGGTAGGACGTCAAACGGGCCGACTTGGAGCAGGAGAAGCACCACAGGACATTTTAATTTCTACTGTCTATATTTTTACAAATAAATTCATAAAGCTTTGTCAATACGACCAGGAAGGATTCAGAATTCATACTCATAGAAGTGGAAGTTCAAAATCATAGCTGCCCGGAGTGGCCGAGCGGTTCTAGGCGCTTCTATCTGGAACCGCGTGACCGCAACGGTCGCAGGTTCGAATCCTGCCTCGGGCATGGATGTGTGTGATGTCCTTAGGTTAGTTAGGTTTAAATAGTTCTAAGTTCTATGGGCTGATGACCTCAGAAGTTAAGTCCCATAGTGCTCAGAGCCATTTGAACCATTCAAAATCATAACAAAATATTTTTTTAAAATGTGAAATTTCATCATTTTTTCACTTACTATTGGCTGCATTTGTTGCTATAGGTACACTTTTCTTTATAAGTAAGAGAGATTCTTCGATGAATTTTGCATAGAATACAGACCATACTTACAATTGTGTGAAACTCTAGAATTTTCCAAATCTATTAAAAACTGTGGTAAAAATTGAGATAATTAACTATAAATTTTGAGTTTTTTCTAAACATGAAGTTTAACATGTAACAGCTCATTCATTTTTTCATAAATTAGATAAATTCTAAAGTTTATACATTTGTAAGTATGGTTTGTATGCTGTGCAAAATTCATCAAAGAATCTCTCTTATCTATGAAGAAAAGTGTACCTATAGCAACAAATGCAGCCAATGGTAAGTGAAAAAATGATGAAATTTCACACGTAAAAAAAATATTTTGTTACGTTTTTGAACTTCCGCTGCTATGAGTGTGAATCCTGAATCCTTCCTGGTAATGCTGACAAAGTTTTATGGATTTATTTTAAAATTATAGACAGTGGAAATTAAAATGTTCTGTGGTGCCTCTCCTGCTCCAAGTCGACCCGTTTGACGTACTACCCCCATTAAAAACTATAAAATCTACTTCAATCTGATTAATTTTATGTCATGCAAGAATATTACTCTAGCCATCGAATCTCTCACTATGGCATTAGTACCGTACTTCCGATTTTTTCCACTGTAAATGTTTTTTTAAGGCTGAGGCTGTGAAAACAATGGGTTTGTTTATAAATAACTTTTCTGCTATCAGTCACTATTTTATTTTATTTATGTTTTACCCGACACGTCTCGGGAAATGAGTCCCATTCTCACGTGTTTATGGTTTCGACTGTGTCATTTTTACGTTTTGTTTCCGGTGTGTGAGGTTCTGTTTTGTTGTGTTGACTTTACTGCAATATATAAAAGACGCGCAGTTTTAGTTAGTTATCGATTTTTGTGTGTAGTCAGAGGCGAAATTTGGAAGAACTTGCACTTACAGTTTTTATTGTTGCATTTGTACAGAGTCTCACACATGTTAAACATCACATACAACTTTCAATGCACAGTATATATCGAGAATAACTTCCATAAACTAAAGGTTGCAAAGATGTTTTCAGATGTAGTTGAAAGAGATAATATTATAGGTCTTCCACAGAGTACGATATGCTTTTGTACAGAAGGCATTTATCTTAACAATATGGATTGTAATTTGCTTACAACTATCTTACAATGTTGTTTATTTCTACGTGTTACTATTTTTTATTTAAGTATATTGTCGAATCATCTGAAGCAATTCACCGATTCACTTTCAAGTTTTTCGCTTAAAATTTTGTTCTCATATTTTCTGTAATGTGAATATATATCCAGTTCTTACAACAAATCCATTTAGTGCTTTATTTAGTCGGTGGTGAATTTTGACATTTTGCTCCTATTTTCCAAATGATTGTCCTGTATTATGTATGTGTGTAGCTACAGCTGATGTTTTGTGTCTGTTATGTGTGTAGGTTTCAATGTGCTCTCTCTCTCTCTCTCTCTCTCTCTCTCTCTCTCTCTCTTTCTCTCTCTCTCTCTCTCTCTGTGTGTGTACCAGGTGTTGAAATTTCGGCCCTTTTGTCCTAGGAAGAATGTGGAGCACTCCTGGCATGTTACTTTGTATGTTCCAGAGTCTCAGTATGGATCATGATTACACTTTATATTAGTAGTTGTTGTTTATTTAATGTAGAAAACCCAACTTTTACTTCATGATTTTTGAAAATATTTACAATCTCCTAGGTTACATTACCAGTGTATGGGGTGCTAGATATACATTTGATTTCGCCTTTTTCTTCTGCGGTGTAGGCCACTTTACCTCAAATCGGAGCAGCACTGGGTAAGAATGCATAAAGAGTTCGTTGGCCCATTAGGAGAAGTAACGTGGCTGTTACTAGTAAATGCACTTTTCAGTTTCCCTCATATTGTCTTCATGTCCACAGTCACGGTCTACAACACAACCCTGGCTTTGGCAACCATTTTTACTATCGAGACTGTACTACATCATACGTTCAGAAATGTCTGTAGGTGGAAAAGCGTACAGCGCATGAACAGCGCCCCACTCCATCTAATGTATAACTCAGAAGATGTTCAGGAATTCTGAAGCGTAGGTGAGGGTCCGTGACAGTGCAAAATTGCTACACTGGTGCTACACTGGTGCATCCTCTTAGATATCTGGCACCCAAGACTGTAATTCCAGGACCCTTACTTACACAACATGGGCGCAAAAAATGTGTGAGCTCATACTTTCGGCTGCAATGCAGGGTGGTCCCAAGGTATTGTCACTCGCCATAGGATGCGTCAGATGCACGATTTCGCGGCTGGGGAAGAGCACGTGATCTGGAGTAACAATCAGCTGCAGGCACAACCTTACCCAGATAGTACAATGTCTGAAGCGCTACTCCAGTGAGGGTGCACTTGAACCAGTCATCCAGACTAGCCCTGTCAAATCATACTAGTCTCTACCTCATTTACCACATCCACCTCTTACCAGTATAATCTCTGATTGCACCACTGCCACAAATGACAACACCCAGAGCATAAAGTGGCCAATATCACTGTCTGAAGGTGGCAGGGGTAAAATATAAGGAGCGAAAGGCTATTTACAATTTGTACAGAAACCAGATGGCAGTTATAAGAGTCGAGGGGCATGAAAGGGAAGCAGTGGTTGGGAAAGGAGTGAGACAGGGTTGTAGCCTCTCCCCGATGTTATTCAATCTGTATATTGAGCAAGCAGTAAAGGAAACAAAAGAAAAATTCGGAATAGGTATTAAAATTCATGGAGAAGAAGCAAAAACTTTGAGGTTCGCCGATGACATTGTAATTCTGTCAGAGACAGCAAAGGACTTGGAAGAGCAGTTGAACGGAATGGACAGTGTCTTGAAAGGAGGATATAAGATGAACATCAACAAAAGCAAAACGAGGATAATGGAATGTAGTCAAATTAAATCGGGTGATGCTGAGGGAATTAGATTAGGAAATGAGACACTTAAAGTAGTAAAGGAGTTTTGCTATTTAGGGAGTAAAATAACTGATGATGGTCGAAGTAGAGAGGATATAAAATGTAGACTGGCAATGGCAAGGAAAGCGTTTCTGAAGAAGAAAAATTTGTTAACATCGAGTGTGGATTTAAATGTCAGGAAGTCGTTTCCGAAAGTATTTGTATGGAGTGTAGCCATGCATGGAAGTGAAACGTGGACGATAAATAGTTTAGACAAGAAAAGTATAGAAGCTTTCGAAATGTGGTGCTACAGAAGAATGCTGAAGATTAGATGGGTAGATCACGTAACTAATGAGGAGGTATTGAATAGGATTGGGGAGAAGAGAAGTTTGTGGCACAACTTGACTAGAAGAAGGGATCGGTTGGTAGGACATGTTTTGAGGCATCAAGGGATCACAAATTTAGCATTGGAGGGCAGCGTGGAGGGTAAAAATTGTAGAGGGAGACCAAGAGATGAATACACTAAGCAGATTCAGAAGGATGTAGATTGCAGTAGGTACTGGGAGATGAAGAAGCTTGCACAGGATAGAGTAGCATGGAGAGCTGCATCAAACCAGTCTCAGGACTGAAGACCACAACAACAACATCACTGTCTCAATGATGTCAGAATCCATATCAAGGATGCCATCTACTCCGACACCAATACACTACAAGTCTGAACCGCAACCGAGCCGCGGATGATGGTAGAATGGATGAACAGTATGAAAATTCGATGAACAGAACCCCTGGTCCGACGCTCTCTGTACCAGTGATGGCCAAAACTTCGGCACGCAGGCCGTGCCCTGACATGAGTGCTGTAGCCCTACCGCCATGGAACGCGAGTGGGAGGACGGAGAAACCGTGAAGGTGGCACATTTAAATTTCAATGTAGTCACACTGTGTACGGCTTGGTTCCATATTTTATATTTCTCAACAACATGTGTCATAAACAAAATAAATTTTTAATATTATTTAATCATTTTTGGTGCGTTGAGGACATTATATTTTTATCTGATATCAATCGTCTGCGTATGTGCAGATGCAGACAATTTCACAGATTATTGTACTCTTGTTGCCATGTAATAGTGACTTATTTAATTTCATAACATTATACATTATATCATTTTGAAGATGCGGAAACTCTTCCCGAGGTATATAACGCAGACGTACTTGACAATTAGAACGTAAAAGAATTTGCCTTTGAAAGGAAAGTTACGCTGAAGATCAGTCCCTCTCATCTGGAAATGCACAGGGGTGCATTCAATTGGAATGGCAAATGGTCTCGAAAATAGCTCGAAAAAGAGATTTAAGCTTGTTAGTGTTCTCAAGATGTTTAAAAAACTATCTCTATAATTCTTTCAAGGCTAAGTAAATTCTTCAATACTCAACGCTTCCTTTGACGCCAGTCAGCTTAGAGTAATCAATGGTGAATTTTGACAAAATGTTCACCTTCCATAATGCGATTTTCTTTTTAAATATATCCCCATCAAATCAGAAATAAATTATTTCTCGCTTTGCACTGTGTTACTGCCAGGCAGTGGGCAGTCAAGCCCACTTGAAATGCGAGGTCTTCAATCCATTCTGGATGCTCTAATTTTCGTTCCTGCTTTCCTTTTTCCTTCATAAATTTAAATCGGAAAATCATTCCAAGTATGGCCATTGACTTAAACAAGTTACTTTGCAGTAATACGTGAAGTTTTCATTCTTCTTCCTTCAATTCTATCGAAAACTGTTGCAAATGACAATATAACAAAGCATGTGGCTGCAAAAAACTTACTACAGGTGTGACCCACCTGTTCAATTTATGCCTGCCTTGGTTGAACACAGTCTCGCACGTCCGTAACGGACTTACCAGTACAGTCAGCAACGCATGTTTTGCGACTACTGATAGAGTCTGCGCCGCGCAATGTCTATGTGGATACTTAATGAGCTGCAGGTTCTTACAATACCATCATAGTACAAAACTCGCTTTTAAGATCATGGCTGAGTAGATAAAATCGTTTAAAACCAATAGTAGCATTCTTTCACGAACAAGATGCAAAAGAACTATCTTTGTATGGCGAGTAGATACGTCACAGTTGTTCAAAGAATATGCTGCACTCCGCTATATATCTTTTCAACGGGTTTACATAAAAGTTGAAAACTGTCAGGTACAACGCCCTTATTTTCAAACTATTTTCTTCTTATCTCTTTAGTATTATTTTGGTTCCAATTAAATTCATTAAACGAATGTAGTTAACTAAAATCAACAGAATAATCCGTAATACTCTTCGTACATGAGGCCTTTGTATCCTTTTCACTGCGTTGTCATAATTGCAGATCACTGAACTGCACTATGAAACACGTAACCCGTTAGTATGTACGTGGTGTCTGTTCTTTCAGATACGTCCGAAGAAATAGGCACCATTTTGATCGTGCGGCACTATGAGTCAAGACGCAAAGGAATTGAAGATATTAGCTGCCAGTGGGCATTGATTTATATCAGCCGGGAAAGCCGAAAATCTGCGGCAACCCAGGATTCAACCGTGGGTCTTCTGCTTACTAGGCAGATGCGCTGAACATTACCCCATCCTCGCACACAGGTCACCATAGCTGCACGGACTACCCTAGCACGCCTCCCGTCAGATCCAAGTTCTCAATGTATACCACATACTACTGATGATGTGCACCTGCTCGTTAGCCTCATCAATCGCAGCATCTCGCCGATTCCCTTTAGAGTTCGAGCTTAGTATGCAACTGCACTGAAGTGATCATTGGTCGTCATCATCGTGAAATAATGGTCATAGGGACAGGTCACAAAGGTCGGCAAACGAGGCTGCGGATTGGGAGGGTTAGCTCAGCAACATTAACATCATTCACTGTTTGCATGATGACCATTTACTTGTACGAGTTTAACCAATGAGTGCATGGATAGAAGTAGCGAAATTACTTCTTGTATGAAATACTCGAAATAAATGTTGATTACAAAGCGAACAATTTGCAGTTAAGATAAATACGTCACAACAATCAGTACAGCAGATGTTTGTAAGGATTTCAATACATTTTAAATTTAAGAAAATATGCGCCTAGAGCTTGCTGAACTACACTACTGGCCATTAAAATTTCTACACCACGAAGAAGACGTGCTACAGACGCGAAATTTATCCGACAGGAAGAAGATTCTGTGTTATGCAAATGATTAGCTTTTCAGAGCATTCACACAAGGTTGGCGCCGGTGGCGACATCTACAACATGCTGATATGACGAAGGTTTCGAACAGATTTCTCATACACAAACAGCACTTGACCGGCGTTGCCTGGTGAAACGTTGTTGTGATGCCTCGTGTTGTTGTTGTGGTCTTCAGTCCTGAGACTGGTTTGATGCAGCTCTCCATGCTACTCTATCCTGTGCAAGCTTCTTCATCTCCCAGTACCTACTGCAACCTACATCCTTTTGAATCTGCTTAGTGTGTTGATCTCTTGGTCTCCCTCTACGATTTTTACCCTCCACGCTGCCCTCCAATGCTAAATTTGTGATCCCTTGATGCCTCAAAACATGTCCTACCAACCGATCCCTTCTTCTAGTCAAGTTGTGCCACAAACTTCTCTTCTCCCCAATCCTATTCAATACCTCCTCATTAGTTACGTGATCTACCCACCTTATCCTCCTCGTGTAAGGAGGAGAAATGCGTACCATCACGTTTACGACTTTGATAAAGGTCGGACTGTAGCCCATCGCGATTGCGGCGGTTTATCGTATCGCGACATTGCTGCTCGCGTTGGTCGAGATCCAATGACTGTTAGCAGAATATTGAATCGGTGGGTTGAGGAGGGTAATACGGAACGCCGTGCTGGATCCCAACGGCCTCGTATAACTAGCAGTCGAGATGACAGGCATTGTATCCGCATGGCTGTAACGGATCGTGCAGCAACGTCTCGATCCCAGATTCAACAGATGGGGACGTTTGCAAGACAACAACCATCTACACGAACACTTCGACGACGTTTGCAGCAGCATGGACCATCAGCTCGGAGACCATGGCTGCGGTTACCCTTGACGCTGCATCACAGACAGGAGCGCCTGCGATGGTGTATTCAACGACGAACGTGGGTGCACGAATGACAAAACGTCCTTTTATAGGATGAATCCATGTTCTGTTTACAGCATCATGATGGTCGCGTCCGTGTTTGGCGACATCGCGGTGAACGCACATTGGAAGGGTATATTCGTCATCACCATACTGGCGTATCACCCGGCATGATAATATGGGGTGCCATTGGTTACGCGTCTCGGTCACCTCTTGTTCGCATTGCCGGCACTTTGAACAGTGGACGTAACATTTCAGATGTTTTACGACCAGTGGCTCTACCCTTCATTCGATCCCTGCTAAACCCTACATTTCAGCAGGATAATGCACTACCGCATGTTGCAGGTCCTGTACGGGCCTTTCTGGATAAAGAAAATGTTCGACTGCTGCCCTGGCCAGCACATTCTCCAGATCTCTCACCAATTGAAAACGTCTGGTCAATAGTTGCCGAGCAACTGGCTCGTCACAATACGCCAGTCACTACTCTTGATGAACTGTTATATCGTGTTGAAGCTGCATGGGCAGCTGTACCTGTACACGGCATCGAAGCTCTGTTTGACTCAATGCCCAGGCGTATCAAGGCCGTTATTACGGCCAGAGGTGGTTGTTCTGGGTACTGATTTCTCATGATCTACGCACCGAAATTGCGTGAAAATGTAATCACATGTCAGTTCTAGTATAATATATATGTCCAATGAATACCCGTTTGTCATATGCATTTCTTCTTGGCGTAGCGGTTTTTATGGCCAGTAGTGTATCTGTCAATAACAGTTTATCTTTTCTAAACAATTTAAATGGAATTTGCAATTTTAGAAAAATTCGCACCTGGCGCTTACTGAACCATGTGTCAAAAAAAATTCTTTCCAAAGCAATTTGAATAACATTTGTAATTTTAGAAAAGGGCGCGGCTGACGCTTACTAAAATCCTTTAATAACATTTCAGTTAACGACCGTAATTAAGAAACATGCGTTCACTAAGTCTTCCACTGATAGGAATTCAGGGTTTACAAGGTTCTTAAGATCAAAATGCGCCACAGGGCTAACAACATGATTAATTACCTGTAAATATTAGCATGTCTGTACGAAGTAAGTTCCAAATTTAAATGTTAACAGCCTTAAAAATAAAGTCAGATTTGTTTAAGAAAGTAAGATACATACAATGAAGTTGTTACTGCTATACAGCTCCGGCCTCGAGCCGTCAGCAAACCGACATAAGATGGCTCGGTCAGTCGCTGAGAGAGCGGTGCCAGATCTGAGGCCGGTAGGGTAGCGGAAACCCGCCCTAAGCTCTCGCCCGTTAACTAGGGAGACGACACAGGCTCATGGATAGAATGAATTACAACAGACCAAAATTCTAATCAACAAATTTTTAAACTCGATGATGTACGATTACAAATGGGGAACAAACGAAATCCGCTTAAGGTATCTATACACATTAGCAATGAAAAATCAACCGTAAGTCAGGCAGTTAATACTGTTCCCTGAACAATAAGGACCTCGAAATTCAAGGCAAAATATTAGGCTTATAAGGGCATAGCGATCTGCCCAACAGTAACGACTATTTAACATTTTGACTATCAAATATTATTCTGCTTCGGGACGTTGGGTGTCTTATGTGGCGGCTTATTACACCTCAACAAAGAGTAGAATTCTTGTCCACAAGCTTCACTAGAAAATCAAGGCAACGCAGGATGTTGTCCTTTACACTGAACATGCACTTAGCTGAAAAGTGCAGATGCGAAACTGGAATTGATGACATGGGCTGCTGAGAAGTCCTTGATTCAAAACAGCATGAGCAAATGTTGAAATAAGAGGAAAGATCTATGGAATGAAGTTTTGGGTTGGACTGCAGTACCAAATGTTACACTGAAAACAAACCCTGTCCTTTCCTTTTGTGTTATTCCGGTATGTGTTTGTGTACTCTTGTGTATTTGTATTTTTCCTGTCTTTATGTGTTTAGCTGATAAGAGTTATGTTGTAGAATTTTTCTAATAATATGTTATTTTCTTTGTAAAGATATTTAGACATTATTAATTCTGTTCTGTTTCAATGCTCAAGTGTGAAGTTGATGTTTCGAAAGTTATTCTGACCTTTTATCTATTTATTTATGTCATAATTCCTGTAACACTGATGTACATGTTTATTTCTATTCTTTTGTATAACCCGTATTACCACAAATTTTATCTGTATTGTTATGTTCTTTAATGATGTATTTTGTACCTTTGTAATTGTATTCTCATGTCGTAAATTTAAAATTGTAATTGACACCAGTTCACCAAATTAAGTAACTTGTAAGCATTCATTTCACTGCACACGTTTTTGTTGGTCATAGTACACGCAGAAAATGTGAGAAAAAATGGGGACTGTTAGCATTTGCACGTGTGTTAATAATTCAGCAAGGGACTGGTTAACAGCATTGCTGGTTCTAAGGACAATTCCAAAAACTTTCTGAGTGCACAAGTGGTGGTTCATGGACTTGCTACATTGTCCACAAGACTCTTCGGGGTGATTGTGCACCTGCACATTCGCAACAGATGGCTGCTGGCCGTCTCTACAAGGACTGCAGTGGGTCTGCACATTTGATGGGCCACCAATACCATAATTTCTACGACTGCAGTGAGTCTGCACCACTAGTGGCCCACCAATACCATAATCTCTACCAGGACTACAGTGGGTCTACTCTGTGATGACCTACCTACAAATATTCTTCAAAACTTCGACTGACTCTGTTGTTGGTTTGCTCTGTTGTTGCCCATTACCTGTCTGCATGTCAAGAGTCAGCACTGTCTTTCCGTTGGAAGGACAACACTACTTCTTCTGCATGGAAATCCACTACTTCCATGTGCATTTTCTTTTACTGTTCAGACTTTGAGAAAAACACCGCAATTTTACTGTGATGAACTATCAGGACTGTCTTTATGGACTGTGAGAAAATTTTAGCTTTTGACCAACATTGTATCAATAAGTGTGTGCATTTGATTTCTTTGTTATTGTAATTATGAAAATTTTTTTCAAATCTGTATTGGCAACTGCCCAAAACAATTTATAAATTTTTTTGTGAGGAGCATGGGGGCTATGTAAGTAGGCTGTTTAGGTTTTTACACTGCTGGCCACCGTAAATGCAACACCAAGAAAGACAAGAGGTAGCACAACAAAATTTATTTTGTACATAACATGTTGACCAAGTATCAAATGATTACGTTTACAGACGTCTGTGACATGTGGTTCCTGCCAGAATCAGTAGCCAGAGTAGCCGCCATTGTTGGAGATCACCGCTGCCACACGTCTCGGCATTGAGTCAAAGAGACGTTGGATGTGTTCCTGGGGTACAGCAGCCCAAGCAGCTTCCACACGTTGCCAAAGATCATCTGGTGTGGCAGCTGGGGATGTAATCTGGGTCACTCGTTGAGCAACCATGGACAACATGTTTTCTATCGGCGAAAGATCCGGAGAGCGAGCCGGCCAAGGAAGCAATGCAATCTGGTTATTGACAAAGAACCTTTGGACAATGCGTGCCACGTGTGGTCGCGCATTATCCTGTTGAAATATGGCTGTGGCCGAGCCCTGAAGGTAAGGAAGGAGAACTGGCTCCAGCACCTCGGATATGTAGCGCCGGCTATTTAAAGTACCGGCAATGCGTACTAGAGGCGTGCGAGAGTAATATCCAATACCGCCCCATACCATAATACCCGGTGCAAGACCAGTGTGGCGGTGCATAATGCAGCTGTCCAGCATCCTCTCTCCACGGTGTCTCCACACTCGAATCCGACCATCGTGGTGCTGCAGACAGAAGCGTGCCTCGTCAGTAAAGACAACGTCATTCCATTCTGCCGTCCACATCCGTCTGTCATCACACCATTGGCGATGGAGACGTCTGTGGTTCTGCGTCAATGGTAGACGAAGCAATGGACGTCTTGCGCACAGACCACTCTGCTGTAAACGGCGTCGAATGGTGCGCGCAGACACTGGATGATGCGTTACAGACGCAATGTGCTGTGCTATGGTTCGGGATGTCACTGAGCGATCCGTCACTGCCATGCGCACAATTTGCCTATCAGCACGTGCAGTGGTGCACCGAGGTGAATGCGATCGACCACGTCGGTCCGTCGTACCCTCCTGCATCCAACGGTCATATATCCGCATTACATTTGTTTGGTTTCGTCCAGCACGACTAGCGAGTTCTCTGTATGATAATCCACAATCTCGGTAAGCCACTATCCTTCCTCTGTCGAACTCGGATACTTGATCAAAAGATGTTCGCTGTTGTCTACGAGGCATAACTGATCGTCTTGTGAAACAACCACAAGGTAAACACACGTGCCGAACGTACACTCGTCGAAATCGCCAAGCCTTAAATGGCGCTATGAGGTGGCGCCACAGGCGCGCGTGATGTGCGTCTGCGCTGAAATTCTAATCAGTTGCATATCTCATCGCTGCAAACCCATGGTGTAAATTTCACTTGATTCGGATGCTTCCTTCAGGGTGTTGCATTTACGGTGGTCAGCAGTGTATGTTGGTAACGCCATGTAGCGCTCTATATGAAAATCACTGACTGTGCTGTGTACAGTCTGTGGCTGGTTTGCATTGTTGGCGTTGCTATTGTAGTGTTGGGCAGTTGGCTGTTAACAGCGCGTAGCGTTGCGCAGTTGAAGGTGAGCCGCCAGCAGTGGTGGATGTGGGGAGAGAGATGGCAGAATTTTGAGAGCGGACGATCTGGACGTGTGTCCATCAGAAAGAGTAAATTTGTAAGACTGGATGTCATGAACTGATATATATATATATATATATATATATATATATATATATATATATATATATATATATATATATATATATATATATATATATAAGGACTTTTGAACACTATTAAGGTAAATACATTGTTTGTTCTCTATCAAAATCTTACATTTGCTACGTATGCCTATGAGTAGTTAGTGCCTTCAGTAGTTAGAGTCTTTTATTTAGCTGGCAGTATTGGCGCTCGCTGTATTGCAGTAGTTCGAGTAACGAAGATTTTTGTGAGGTAAGTGATTCATGAAAGGTATAGGTTATTGTTAGTCAGGGCCATTCTTTTGTAGGGATGTTTTGAAAGTCAGATTGCGTTGCGCTAAAAATATTGTGTGTCAGTTTAAGCAGTCATTTATAATTTTTCTAAGGGGACGTTAAAACGTGAACGTTGTCGCTCTTCCCAGCGGTGATACTAGCGTCCAGACACTACACACGTCGACACGAAGGCAGCAGCCCCACCGACCAGGGCACGGTCCCTCTCATCGGCTGCGCAAACCCCACTCGCCCTTAGTTCCTAACTGTCCCTCCTTTGCCGGCCGGTGTGGCCGCGCGGTTAAAGGCGCTTCAGTCTGGAACAGCGTGACCGCTACGGTCGCAGGTTCGAATCCTGCCTCGGGCATGGATGTGTGTGATGTCCTTAGGTTAGTTAGGTTTAATTAGTTCTAAGTTCTAGGCGACTAATGACCTCAGAAGTTAAGTCGCATAGTGCTCAGAGCCATTTGAACCATTTTGTCCCTCCTTTTCACAGCACGGCGCCCCCACTGTATTCCGCAGCCTCACTCGTTGCCGACGTACGACTCGCGCCCTCTCTCGGACTTTCCTCATACCACCAGCCAGCCAATTATGTATGAAAGGATCGCGAACCAGCCCGCATGCCACGGTTCACGCCGTAATTATGTTTGTGGTGTCCGGTTTTTTTTTTTTTTTTTTTTTTTTTTTTTCAAACATAAGCTCGAACTCGTACAGGGAGTGCCAAGGTGCCACGTGTAATGAAGCTAATGAGCATAGGCACTACATCAGTAAGTTGGCAATTAGAGTCTGACGGTAGGCGTGCTAGGGTAGTTCGTGCGACTTTGATGACCATGTCTTGATTCATAGTCGCTGCAGGATCAAAATGTTGTCTGTTCTTCCGGACATGTACAAATAACTGCCTGCACGAACGACCACGTAATAAGTGTACAATGGTCCCGTATGCCATCAGCCCTTTTACTGACTATGTATGACGATTACGAGTGTTGTCTGGCCACGTATGTTCTCCTTGAAGACTTCATACAGAGACACATCCATGATGTCGTTGAGCAGATCGCTGTAGGGGCGCCTCTTTGTGCTGCCGCATCAACGAAAGTGCAACCGTGGTCGCTGTTCTGACGGCCAGTGGTGCTCTGGACTCGTCGCCTTGTTCTGATAAATAATTGTCTTACTGCAAACAATCCCACTTTCTGGTCGAGGTACGTCAAGAGGTTGTGGGTTCATGCGAGGCTGAGCGAACTACACTGGTGTCCAAAATTAAAGCAATAAACTGCGATTTCACCCTTCTGTGTTTAATTCACGATGTAATCATTGAGACGCCCTGTTAAACCCGCAGGACAGGACAAGTAGTAGGAATTGTGGCAGGGGGCCAGAATGAGCGGCTGTCAGTTACACTCCAAACATAACACTTTACTTAGTTCTCCAAACATTACAGCGCAATTTCTAAGCTTGACTATCGACAGAAAACGTCTTTAATTCTAAAACGGCTGAAGGCCCATGAATTAAATACAACAGGTATGCCGCGCGAGATTAGCCCACCGGTCTAGGGCGCTGCAGTCATGGGCTGTGCGGCTGGTCCCGGCGGAGGTTCGAGTCCTCCCTCGGGCATGGGTGTGTGTGTTTGTCCTCAGGATAATTTAGGTTAAGTAGTGTGTAAGCTTAGGGACTGATGACATTGGCAGTTAAGTACCATAATATTTCACACACATTTGAACATTTTGAAGAACTGCTATAATTTTTATTTATTTATTTATTTATTTACTTTTTTTTTTGAGACAGAAAGCGATGTAAGACTTGACTAGTCAGATAGATTAAGTTTTTTGAAAGCGGCTAAGGCCGACAAATTTAAAAAAATGTAACTACTATAACCTTTCAATAGGCAGAAAGCCCAAGCTTTATGACCAATAAGAAACCTTACTCGCAAACGGCTGAAGTTCTTTGTTTAAAAAAAACTGCAACCAATTTTCCAAGGCACAAGGCCCAAAGCTTTTAACCTTAAATAGTATTTAAGCCAAAGTGATGTAAGACCTGATAAGTAAGAATCTAGAATTTTAAAACGGCTGAAGTCCCATCACTTTAAGAACAATACAACTACGATAAGCTTTATTTTCAGACAATGTAAGACTTGCCCAATTTAGAAAAACTTACTTTTAAAACGGCTGAAGGCCTCTGATTTTAAAAACACAATTAGAAACATACAAATTCCAACCATCGGCTATGTGTTATTAAAAATACACAATTAAACGCCAACAAGAAAGACAGTATAGGCAATGGCGCTCAGAAGTTTCCAGGGGGCTCGGTCTGCCCTTGAAATTTTAACGTTTGCTTAGGTGAGACAAGAAGTCAGCCCAATTATACTCGATCCGCCGGCAACACAACCAAGAGACAGTCAGGGACCCATCGACAAGACGACTTGCTAACCACCGACCAGTATACGAGAATTCCAAAGTCAAAACGTTACAGACATAGCCGCCCACAACCAAAAATACATTAAGCTCTCAAAAACTACACGCCAGCCGGCCGGAGTGGCCATGCGGTTCTAGGCGCAACAGTCTGGAACCGCGAGACCGCTACGGTCGCAGATTCGAATCCTGCCTCGGGCATGGATGTGTGTGATGTCCTTAGGTTAGTTAGGTTTAAGTAGTTCTAAGTTCTAGGGGATTGATGACCTCAGATGTTAAGTCCCATAGTGCTCAGAGCCATTTGAACCATTTGAACTACACGCCATGTTGGACAGCGACAACAGGTGAGGAAAGGACACTGCCTAAATTTACGTCAGCGACCATGGCAAGTAACCGGAACACTAACGGCCACAAGGTAGAAAATTTCGCTGGTGCACTTGAATTTCAAACCGACAAATGTAGTTAATTCCACCACACGGCGGCTAAATGTTCACCAACTCGAACAATCGCTGTTGGTCCCAGGTATACCGCCAACAGCGAACCACCAACCAAGGGGACACCGTGAACAGCCGTGGCTTCGGTAATTAAATCACCACTCAACTTTTATGTCCTGGGTCGGCGAGCCACGAACCTCGCAGCACTCGGAACAGCCCCCACATGCTCCGACACTGCATCGAGACCGCCACTGGGCCCGGCCGACTGCGCCGTGCGGAGACTTTCTTGCTGATATGCTCCAACCGACCGACTCACTGCCAGTACGCCCTCAACACTTGAAACAAGTTGTCAGTGAAATGACACCAATTACACACACAGTTTGACAAACACTTGCACAAAGACTTGAACGACATTAAGCAGTGGCTGTGCAATCATGAAGACAAATCGGGAGTCGATTCACACACACAGCCAACCCATGAGCAATCGGCGAGCCAGTTCACGTCGTCCAGTAGGACGACCGACCGACGATCCACGATGACCGTCCTCGGCTCAAGTGATGAGTGACAGCAACGGTCGGACGAGCCATGGACATGCACGCCTCACTGCTGCTCCAACCCGACTGAACTAGTGCCGCGTTGCAACTCCCCGACTGGCAGGTCTGAACTGCACTCCTGGCACATTCCAACTAACTCCACGACAGACGACAACTGGCAAGTACGAGCAATACAGCAAAGATAACATGTGAGGACTATATCGATAGGCGCTGCTGCTGCCGCTGACGGGCAGACAAAGCAGCAACTCAGTGACAACAGAAATTGAAGCTAACAATACGAGGTGGCAACACGAAAAAAAAAAAAAAAACAGGATGTAAAATAAGAGATGGCACGAGCAAGAACCAATCACGGCTCAATCATACAAACTGTTAACAGGTGCCTGTACAACCGTGCACTGCATGGAAGATGGCATTCCAATCAACGGACAATCACGCCAACGGTAACGTGAGGAAACCTCTCAAATGACGTAGTGTTTGCTGGGTAGTCAAACATCCACAATCACTGTAGACACAGCCACAGATGGTGCGGTATGGTACACAGAAGACGCCTACCAGGGCGGGGGAGGGCCATAGGAAGAATGGAAGCAGGACAGTCGCAAACTGATAGGGCCCGATGGCTTAATGCGAACCGCTCTGCTGTTCCACCGATGTGACGACAGTTCACAGCGGCGACAGAAACTGCATCCCAGAGACCCTGGCAGGGCCCACCACGTGTGCACCAGAAGGGAAGGACCATTATTTGGCTGTAAGAGAATGATGGTACCACCTTAGTACTGCTCGTCAACCGGAATGTGAGCTCGTAGCATCCACTGGATGTGTGTTTTATCGACACAAACGGTGCTCAGAAGGCTTCGGCAGAGTGGTCTTTATCGTCAGAGACCTATTGTATGTGTACCTCTGATGAGAAAAGAACATCTAGAGTGGAGTCGTCAACATGCCACCTGGACAGTTGAACAGTGGGCCATTGTCCCTATTACCAAATAAGGCCCAATTTTCTCTGAAGCGTCATTTTCGACGGATTCGGTTCTAGGGGGAACGTGGAACATGATTTCGGGACCCAAACACTATGGAAAGAGACGGATATAGAGGATCATCCATAATGGTGTGGACATGGATTATGTTGACCACTAAAACACCTCTTCATGAAATTGTACAGGTGGTTCAACAAGGTTTAACTGCTGTCAGCTATCGTGACGTGATCTTCGGACCTCATGTGCGGTTATTGCGATGTGCTGTGGGCGGAGACTTCGTACTGACGGACGATAGTGCTCGACCTCATAGAGCACAGGTGACTGATCTTTTCTTGGGAACACAAGATATTGCACGCATGGGGTGGCCTGCTCGCTCTCCCGATTTGAATCCCATAGAGCGTGTCGGGGAGACGGGTTCCATCATGTCAGTATTCAGCAACCACACTCCAAGACTCGCGAGCGGCTCTGCAGGAAAAATGGGTATTATTGCCTCAAAATGAAATTGATGATATCATCCACAGCATGCGCAAATGCTGTCAGGCCTGTATAGCTGCCGCAGATGGTCACACCCCATTCTGAGCAGATAAACGAGTTGTCGCAATGCAAATCTGTTAAGTTGGAAAAAACTAAAAACATTTTTGTCTGCCTTCACACATATAACAATTGTTTATGTTGTGCACACTGTACATTGTTTCTACTTTACTATCACCAAATGATTCAAATGGCTCTGAGTACTATGCGACTTAACTTCTGAGGTCATAAGTCGCATAGAACTTAGAACTAATTAAACCTAACTAACCTAAGGACATCACACACATCCATGCCCGAGGCAGGATTCGAACCTGCGACCGTAGCGGTTGCTCGGTTCCAGACTGTAGCGCCTAGAACCGCACGGCCACTCCGGCCGGCTTACTATCACCTTCTTGCACTATTTTATGGCAAAATTAACGGAACATTGCAAAATTTCCGTTTGTTGCTTTAATTTTAAACCACTCTCGACAGGCCTCTATCCGACTGCTGACGAATCCCGGCGTTGTCCTTCGCGCACGAGACCTGACACTACTTTCTCATAACTTCCCAACATTAAAATGCGATTTCTGAATGGGAAACCGGTTAAATAGTCCTTTTTTATACAGGTGCAGAATGCAGGTCGAGCTACTCGTACCTAGTTCATGCAGTTGCACTGGAATGATAATCATTTCTATATCCAAGCACGTAGTACACCTCACTTCAGTATGATATTTGTTGGCAGCCGCCTTCATGACATTACAGTTTTATTGGACATGAATGTGATCAGTCATGCAGTAGTGCGAGATGACGATGAAGTAACTTTCAGAGGCAGGGAAACTGTAGGGGACAAAAACACCACCAAAGGGGTAACATCATTAGTGACACCGTCGATTGAGTCGGTTAGGATTGGGATTGGCTCTGAGCACTATGGGACTTAACTGCAGTGGTCATCAGTCCCCTAGAACTTAGAACTACTTAAACGTAACTAACCTAAGGACATGACACACATCCATGCCCGAGGCAGGATTCGAACCTGCGACAGTAGCGGTCGCGCGGTTCCAGGCTGTAGCGCCTAAAACCGCTCGGCCACTCCGGCCGGCGGTTCGCTTAGGAGCATCCACTTGCCTAACACGTCTCTCAAATGTAACGACAGGTGGAGACGGAAGGTCGATAAGATTTACGTCCTCCACTTCGTCTGCTTGCCATATCACGATGCTGCATGTTTTTTAAGCGTTCCTAGAAACTGATTTGTTAAAATAAAATCTCTTCAGCGCTTGGACAGCCCCGTGACCATAGGTTAGCCTACGAAGGTCGAACCATCCTGATGCAGCAATCTCGTATACTGGACAGGAGTTTCCCAGCAGTAAGAGGCCTGCGGTCCGATGCCTTGGCCGGCCGCGACCGCAGCCTCACACTCACACACACGCGCGGCTGCCCACATACGCGGCACAAAACCGGACGGCGGCGCCTCCAGCAGCTCCAGTCGGCGCGCAGCGGACACAGTCGCCGGCCGCGCCGCTGCCCCCTCCAGTTCCTCCGGAGTCCACCATCCGCCGCGCCCGCTCGCTCTCTGCGGCCAGCGAGCGTCGCCGTGCCGACCCACTGCCAGGCAGTCCAGCACTTGGCACGGCTTTCTCCACGCGCCGAGACCTCAACCTCATTCCGATTGTGCGTGAGACGGCGATCCTCGCTGGACGGGTTTGGCGGTAAGTGCTGCTGCCACTGCGTCGCCTTGCTGTGCTCCTCTCGTTAGTAGCTAGCCGAGTGGTAGTTCCTTCCGTTGCACCTGCAGGCTGCTGAAGAGCGTCATTTGTTTCAAAAATATGGCCAGTAGCCTCCAGGCGAGCTCCGTGCAGTCATTCACACGCCTCGGTATTGCTGTGGTTCTGAAAGAGCCTCCAGGAAGGTAACTCGTGTAACTGTGGTTCATGAACTACATTGATAAAAAAAAAAGAAATAGTTGCTCTAGCTAGCTGGAGTTGACGTAATCAGCCCTTCGGACAAGAAATCATGCTGACACCTACATGAAGACACGCAAAATATGAATAACAACGCCATCAGTCACAAAAAATAGTGTTTTATTAAAGCACACGATTCATTTCGGATCCTGTGGGTCCATCAACAGGTGCAAGTCATACGTTATTTACGTCTGTTCTTGCTTGAGTGAGCCGACTCGAAAGGCACGTTCCTTTTGTGAGAAGTTTAGGTGTTAAATTTGGAAATAAGGGAACTTAGCACTTAACCTTCCCACAGCAGAAACATACATTTCGCATCACCTCACTCAAGCAGACGGACACAGTATATAAAACAATTCGAACACAATAATTAACGCGAAGGTTCCGAAATGAATCGTGTGGTTTAATAAAGCACGAATTTCTTGTGACTGAAGACAATATTATTCATACTTCTTGTGTGCTGAATACAGTCGCGTACACAGCTGCAAAATATGGGTAAAAATGCATTACCTGAAGAGACTGTGGAAGTTACTGAAAGTGTGAAATAGGTGACCGAACGTAGATTTGAACCAGTTTAAATACAACCGTACGGTAACGGGCCACCTCACTTTGTTGTGTCAGCGAGACGTCCTTTGGCATTGGAGAAATAGACGCCATAAATATTAGTACCGTCCTCTGTGAGTAAAAGGCGCAGTAATGCGGTAAACTTTAACGAGGTATAAACACAGGTCTCAGCGATTCTTCCACATACCAGAGCGAATCTCACTTTCACGGTGAAACGCGAACTGAAACGTATCTTCGTGCCAGGCCAGAAGTGGACATCGTATCGAGATTGCAATGCTGATATCTGTCATTCGCGGCATTCTCTACCGGATGAATAACAACTGCAGTGTCTTAAAACGCTCTTACGTCTCTCTGCCTCTTCTAAACTGCACATAAGTACCATATTTGTTTGGAGTTTGTAAGGAAAGGAGGCAAGCGGTGGCAGGTTCAAATGAAGCCATTCCTGACGCATGTTCAGATAAATCGCCCGGAAGAGCTCCTCTAGCGAAACGCAGCTGCCTTCATTCGGCTTCCAACTACCCGAATCTTCGGCTCTCCGAGTACTGGGCTCTAAGCTATAGTTATCGCTGACTCCAGTCGGGTTCCCTCCTAATTCTTGCACTAATGATCTTGCCGTTGAGCGCCCGTAACTCATCCATCCTTCCAATTCATTTATAGTATACCACTACCGACGAGTGGTACGGATTTTATTTCAGTTTTGTGAGCGCAAAACAGTGCCGAAATTCGACAATGCTCTGGATCTACTTCGCTCATACCGCTGAGAGGGGTGCTTACTGGGTTTTGGAGCTTCGTTACGGCGTTTCCTTTCAGATGTAGGCTGCTGAGCTACCCTGGAAATCACCTTCGAATATTTTTTTCCTTGTCACAACCTCTATTTACTAACTGAAGTTGTTGCTTTTGCTACTGGCCATAATCCGCTAAGGTTTCTTCCTTTTCTGCCTTCTGTTTCACATTATCACCCCAAGATTGTAATTGAAAAATTGTAAAACCGTGTCAGGCGACAAAGGCATCTATCTTCACTTGATTTGGATCCTAAGGGGTAGCTTCCTCATTCGTCACTTGATGTGTCATTAGAAGTGTCTGTTATCTGATTCTGCTGGAACATGGAAATATGTTACTTGTTCAAATGTGTGTGAAATCTTATGGGACTAAGCTTACACACTACTTAACCTAAATTATCCTAAGGACAAACACACACACCCATGCTCGAGGGAGGACTCGAACCTCCGCCGGGACCAGCCGCACAGTCCATGACTGCAGCGTCTGAGACCGCTCGGCTAATCCCGCGCGGCAAATATGTCCCTCACATATGCTTCAAATAACATTGCGCTTAGTCGAAGTTGGGGCGCGACGTGCTTCCAGGAGGGTGAGAGCTTTGAGTCTGGTCTTATTAATTTCCATAAAATTATTCAATTTTTGGGTTTAGCTGTTGCTGTAGGGGTCATGTTCTTATTAATCAACATATGCCCATACCATATGGGGATACATGCTACAAGCGTTTGGAGTGTGCTGGTATAGTCTTAAGAATTTAAGAATGAAAAGTACGTGTTTGATAATTATAAACCAAAAGTACATCGCTGACTTTGTGTGTAAATT
This sequence comes from Schistocerca nitens, assembly GCF_023898315.1. Classification (NCBI taxonomy): domain Eukaryota; kingdom Metazoa; phylum Arthropoda; class Insecta; order Orthoptera; family Acrididae; genus Schistocerca; species Schistocerca nitens. Next base: position 700,465,472 of record NC_064617.1, on the reverse strand, counting down.
TAGTAACAGTAGCCGGCGCCAGTGGCCGAGCGGTTCTAGGCGCTACAGTCTGGAACCTCGCGACCGCTACGTTCGCAGGTTCGACTCCTGCATCGGGCATGGATGTGTGTGATGTCCTTAGGTTAGTTAGGTTTGAGTAGTTCTAAGTTCTAGGGGACTGATAACCTCAGAAGTTAAGTCCCATAGTGCTCAGAGCCATTTGAACCATTTTTTTTTTAGTAACAGTAACAATTTTTACGCAGAAAATTAAATTTGTTTGAGTGTTGTGTTGCTCGTCGTCATAATAGGATAACGAATCCCACCGAGAAACATTTTAGGCTGAACATAGTAATCTGTGTAGCGCTGTATCCTGTTATATTGTCATGCCCTGCCTCGGGAGTGCTTTGACTATCTATTCTTCAGTGTTCAGTTAGGTGGCGGTGTGTTCAGTCTACAACATGTGCGGTAATCCTTGGTCGTATGAAATTTCTGTACAGTCTCTCACGAAGCGCAAAATTGTCACAACGCTGTGGGAAGCGTTGGTTTATTAATGATTTCCTTTTCCGAACATAAAAATAAAAATTCATCTAGTGGGAAGAGGGAGGTCTACAGTTGAACATACATTCCGAATAAAGTTGTGAATGGATATTTTTCGGTTGAGACAGTATTGAAGACATAGCTGTCAGAAATACAAGAATTTATGACTGACAGAGCGCCGAAATTTTGGATTGTTTAGTCGTCACTTAATGACTGAACCACCAAGCCTCACGTACCTTATGGTGAAGGACATATAGTTGTTATGTTGGAAGGCTTTGTGACATCCGCCGAGGAAACCGGCAAGGGCTGGTAGAATCTCGCGGAAGGGCTGTCCGGTAGCCGCTCGGCAGTGTTTTGCTCACGAGGCCTTCGCGGCAGCGGCGGATCTGGTGCGTTGCGACAATGCTGTGGGGCCATTCCTTTCCGGTGTGGCAGCTGACTGGCCTTCAAGGTCACGCGCCTGCACTTGCAGACGTCTCAGCTCGCAGCCGCTCTTGCACAGCGGCGTCTCATCTCTTTCGGGCAGTGCATTCGTTAGTAAATTTCAACTTAGATCTTTTCCACGTAGAGAAGCATAGTGTAAATTGCACTAGTTAGCGAAGCATTTTCGTCTTCTTGCCTCATTTTTTCCCCTTGTCCACTAGCTAGAGCCTAATTACACTACTGGCCATTAAAATTGCTAACCCACGAAGACGACGTGCTACAGAAGCGAAATTTAACCGACAGGAAGAAGATGCTGTGATATGCAAATGATTAGCTTTTCAGAGCATTCACACAAGGTTGGCGCCGGTGACGACACCTACAACGTGCTGGCATGAAGAAAGTTTCCAAAATATTTCTCATACACAAACAGCAGTTGACCGGCATTGCCTGGTGAAACGTTGTTGTGATGTCTCATGTAAGGAGGAGAAATGCGTACCATTACGTTTCCGACTTTGATAAAGGTCGGATTGTAGCCTATCGCAATTGCGGTTTATCGTATCGCGACATTGCTGCTCGCGTTGGTCGAGATCCAATGACTATTTGCAGAATATGGAATCGGTGGGTTCAGGAGGGTAATACGGAACGCAGTGCTGGATCCCAGCGGCCTCGTATCACTAGCAGTCGAGATGACAGGCATCTGCCTCGTCACAATACGCCAGTCACTACTCTTGATGAACGGTGGTATCGTGTTGAAGCTGCATGGGCACCTGTACCTGTACAAGCTCTGTTTGACTCAATGCCCAGGCATATGAAGGCCGTTATTACGGCCGGAGGTGGTTGTTCTGGGTACTGATTTCCCAGGATCTATGCACCCAAAAAATGTAATCACATGTCAGTTCTAGTATAATATATTTGTCCAATGAATACCCGTTTATCATCTGCATTTCTTCTTGGTGTAGCAATTTTAATGACCAGTAGTGCAGTTAGCTGTCCACTATGAGTGTGTATGTGGATTTTGATCTTTCATTTGTAGTAACCATTTTTGCGCTGCCTATATAAAAATATTGTAAGAATCGTCTCTAAGACGTCTCGAATGATGAACGTCAGAACATCGAACTATAGCAATATTTTTTTTTTTCTACGGGCGGTTCGCTGGCGATATTCAAATCAGTCGCGATTTAAGTACTGTTTTATCATCAACCTGGGCAGTTAAACGAAACGAAGGAACGGATTCGCAACAAAAACTCCAGCTATCGTGTGTAGTTTGGGATTAGTGCGTCTTCTTAGTTTTCATGACGAGTGATTTTATCGTACTCTATCGATGAAGTCGCCTTGGTTAAGACGATGAACTAGGTCCAGTTTGATAATGTTTGTTATCTTGTTCTGTAAAAATTTAACTACTTCTCTAAACAACTTAAATTCACGTGTAGACAGTTTCATGCTATTCTCCGCATTGTTACTGGGTTGCCCACTGCTGGCCGTTAAAATTGCAACAGCTTGAAAGCAGCGTGCCACAGACGTCAAACTGTCTAAGTGTAGTACATTCTTGGATATGCAAACAATTATAATTTCAGCGCAACTGCCCGGGATGCGTAACACTATCGTCATCTACATTACGTATGTAACGAAAGATAAATCACCTGGTTTCTAATTCAGAAACCGCTTTCTTCTGAAAAGATAATGTTATAATTCATGTAAGAAAAATAAACATCTTTCAGGCACGTAACAGAAGGCTACAGTGACGGAATCGTGGCCAATCGAGACAGTGGTTTATCTTTCAGCAATACTGCTCCTTGTGTTGGTCGGCATCCCATTACTGCCACACGAATATGTAATCGATGGGTTCAGTAGAGCCATACTCAACGCCACTTAGGATCTCGGTGGTTCCACGCCATTAGCGCCCGAGAGGATGTTCAGGTTGTACAGCTACGTTGTGTTACACGAGTCAAGAAAAGGGTTTCTATGAAGGACGAAAAATATGTACAAGGACAGTTTGACAACATCTTGAGCACCGAGCGAAGTGGCGCAGTGGTTGGCATACTGGACTCGCATTCTGGAGAACGAAGGTTCAAACGTGCGTCCGGCCATCCTGATTTAGGTTTTTAGTGATTTCCATAAGTGGCTTCACGCAAGTGCGGGGACGATTCCTTTCAAACGGCACGACCGATTTCCTTCCCCATCCATCCCTAATCCTTTGGGACCGATGACCTCGCTGTTGGCTCCCCTCCATGAATCAACCTACCAACCAACTAACGTCTTGTGCTTGTGGACTACGGACTGTCAGCAAACCTTCCTTGTGCTTAATTTTTTTTTTTACAAAATTATAAACTATCTGTTCGATCAGTGACGTGTCTGTTCGCTGTATTCAAATTGTGTCTGTATCGTGATGTAACATCCGTTTGGTGTGAGGAAGGGACCTCAAGGTGTACGTCTCTCCTATTTCTTCTACACAAGTAGGCCTACCACTCTTTGATTCCTTTCTCGTAACATAGTTCACATCCGCTTATTTGTTATTTTCGTTTCTGTAAGAGGTCTCACTACATGAAATTTATTGCGACAGTAACATATTCTTACAACGTGACTCACATTCAATAACAAACGTACAGCATGACAATTCCCAAGGCTACAGGAAGAGAAGAGACACGTGAATGACCGGACGGAAAGCTTACAATTTTTTGGAAATAGATATGTATATATATGGGGTATGAAGGAGTTTTGAACACGGATCCCCCCTTTGCAGTCCACACAACCACAACTACGTTGTTCTTGCAGTTCGCTCGATGTTGCACATCTTGACCTTGGACAGTTCACTGTTTCTATTTTGCTTCTTTTTTCACAGTTCAGTACACCTTCTTCCCATTTTCATGCGTGATCTGTGTTCTGTTTCTGACTAGCTGTCCACTGGGCCATCTAATCACTAAATCTGAGGGGGCTGCGATGGGGAGTTTCCCTTGTCAGAACTAGTTCCAGGTGTTGTATTTCGCATCCGAAATACTGCGACTCACAAATGCGTCTTGCGCGCCTTGCGAACATATTAATCATTCCTTTGGTCTCGCACAGGTGCTGATTTCACAATTTGTGTAAGTATCATCAACCATAATAGGTTCAACAAGAAAGAAGAAAAGCTCGAGCTAAATGGATCCTAGATTCTCGTGCTACAACGAACGAGCGTTGCTAGAGCGTTGCAGATAGCAAGGCGAGAACCACAGCAGTAATGACCAGGGAGAAACGTTGGCGCGACAGGTTCCCAAGTGTGGGCTGAAATTATCGCATGACAGCGAAATTTGGTAGACATACTGATGCGTTAATCCAGAACCGATTTACGTAGGAAAAAAAAAATTAGTTTCAATTCTGACCACCAGTTGCAGATCTGGCGCCGTGCGGCATCTCATCGACGTCTCCAGTGCTCATATTGAACAAACCGTTAAGAGGCGCTTAATAATAAAATCAACATTATACATTTCTCACTTGTTTGACCATTTCTGCCCACGTCCCAATCCTATTTCATTACAGTCTTCCTTGCATTCACAGTGCCAGATTTGCACCAGTCGCACGGTGTGGCCGCGTGGTTCGAGGCACCATGTCACGGATTGCGCAGCCCCTCCCGCCGGAGGTTCGAGTCCTGCCTCGGGCATGGGTGTCTGTGATGTCCTTAGCATAAGTTAGTTTAAGTAGTGTAAGTCTATGGACCGATGACCTCCACAGTTTGGTCCCTTAGGAATTTACATAGATCTGAGCATCTGATTTGTACCTGGTTGTCAAAATTGGAACTATTTTTTTCTGTGTAAACCGGATCCGCACTGACGTGTTAGAACATGCACCGAGTTTCTTCGCCATACGATAATTACGGCCCACGTTGGATCGGTGTGAGTAGCTGCACTTTTTATAACCATCTGGTACATATAACATGCGGCCGCGAAGTCGACTTGATTCCACCACCAGCAATGGTGCGTGAAGCTTTGGCAATGCCAACCACTCGTGATGGCGAAAGGCTAGAGAAATCGTCAAACAAACGTCAACCGAAGAACCCGAGACAGAAGCCAACAGGCGATATGTCAGCAAAGCCTCAGGTTGCACGCAACGCCCTGACCTACTTCGATGCAGAGTTTATTCGATTGATGCCCTGGCCAGCACGTTCCCTAGATCTGTCACCTAGTGAAAACATCTGTTCACGGATTGCCCAGCGCCCTGCACGCTACTAATCGCCAGCAACTTCGATTGATGAAGTGTGGCATATAGTTGAAGCACCATGAAATAACCTACTTGCATCCATCATCCAAGATCAGTTCTACTCGATCTCCAGCTGGGCGCTCTTGCTGCTAGAGGTACCAGCTCTGTACACCCTGTATGTCCCCAAATTACCTACTACACTGTGTACATACTATACGTACAATTTTTGTATGTGCTGTCTTTGCTGGTGTGGTAATTTTAATAGCTGGCAGTGTATTTTTCATATCAGAAGTTGTGTTAGACCACTGGCTGCTTGGAGAACTAACGTTTGGAAACGCTAACGCTTCCGCTACTAACTAGTTCTTTATGAGACATTTACACGGTTGTCAGTCATCGACATGTACATGCGGACATCTGTATTCTGCCTGACATCGTGGGGTGCGTGGCGGAGGATACCTGATGTACCAGGGTCACCCCAGTCCCCTCTCCCTGCATCAGTTCTATTTTTAGTTCATGCGCAGGAAGCAAGACTGTCTTTACCACTCTGCATATACTCTAATTTCTATAAGTTTTCTCCCATAGTCATTACGCGTGGTTTAAACTAGAGAAAGTAATAATTTAACTCACTCTGGATCTTGTCTACAGGAATTCTAAGACATAGGGTCTGTGCGATGCACATTTCTTTATATGTAACCTGCACCATTGCAATTTTCTGAGAAATTCCGTGAGGCCTTCGCACTAACCAAACGGAAACGGAGCGCGCAGCCCTACTTTGAATCATCTGTCCTACTTGGTAGATCTCCTTCGTAGGTGAGTTACACTTCCTTAGGACACGGCCGATAAATTTCTGTCTGACGTCACTTTTCCCACCGTTTATTCTCCTTCTTCCTCCTCCTTGCCGGTTCCGGTTTCCCTACGTGGTCGGTACTGTTATATAGACTGTAGCAATGTCAGCGACACAGGATGACCGTGAGCCCTTCCTGACGTTTTCACTACCCCTCCCCATGTGTACCCTATCAGTCTGCGCCAAGAGTAAATCTCATGTTCAAGTGTGAGAACGTTTTGTTAATGTTTGTGTAGCGTGTAAGCGAGCGGGACAAAGACACCAGCCCGGTACCACTTCCAGGTTGGCCGGCTCACTTGGCCCTCGTCGTTCATCCGTGAGGTGGATTCGATCCGGGGCACACTTGCTTCCCCTAATCATGGAAGCGGTGCGTTAACGCGCTCGTGTATCCGGGCGGGTAGCTAGACTTCCGTGATCGTTCCAGCTTAAATCCGCACGGACAGATAATTTCAGGTACCTGACAACTGTTACTAATTTCAGTGACTGATCACCGCCGATTCTATAGTCAAATCCCTTTGAATTATGATGCGAGTCAACTGTTAGTTTTCGCACAGAATGCTAATCTCTGTGAGCCTTCTCGCATTTTGTTACAGTTTGATAAATACGAGACCTCCAGGTATACAACAGAATCGTCTGTGAATTGCTTATGGAGCTAAAAATGCAATTTTCGGGGACGTTTGTTTGTATAGGAAACAGTAGCTGTAGTGGAGAAAAAAAATGGTCAAGTTAGAGGAGGACTTGCGATATGAGAGTCCCGTAGAGACTTAATTATGTACGCAAATTGTTCATCCATCTCGGAAACACAGGATCTCGACGGTTATTGACTGCTATCCACATAGATGTTGGCAAGATATCTGTCCGGGCAATTCCAAGATTTACGAGAATGCTTTAATTTTAAAGTTTTTTTGTGAAATTTTGAATTTGCTATTGAAATTACTGACAGATAGGAGTCTTAACAGATGGACAGACAGTCAGATAACAAATGACGAAAAACCATTTTTTTGTGTGATATAACTAGAAATTAGCAATTTTCGGATTTATTTCCTTTACTTCACAATTTTCAATTTTTTTTTCCTTTACTTTTACTGCGAACCCTTGCTTCTAGCCAAATGCCATGATTCTAGGTCAACAGGAGGTACGCTATTGGTTTTGATGAGTGACTTTGCGAATATCAAAGTATGTGGCATAAATTGCCGTATCTCTTAAATGGATTAACTTGGAAACAAACTTTTTGCGCCGCCAAGACCTTGCGTGTGACATTAAGTTCAACTTGAAACGTCTTCTCATTCCTGAGATGGTTGAAATGGCTCTGAGCACTATCAGTCCCCTAGAACTTAGAACTACTTAAACCTAACTAGCCTAAGGACATCACACAACACCCAGTCATCACGAGGCAAAGAAAATCCCTGACCCCGCCGGGAATCGAACCCGGGAAACCGGGCGCGGGAAGCGAGAACGCTACCGCACGACCACGAGCTGTGGACCTCATTCCTGAGAAAAAAGGTTTTTAGCAGTCGGACTGACTGACAAGAAAGTTATTTATAACGCTTCTGATTTTACTGTTTGATATACGGAACCCTAAAAAGCAACTTTATCACAAGAGCGGAGAGCTTGGCGCAAAGTGTTACGGGGTTAGTCATAAGGAAATACACACAGTAGCATCTAACTGACTTAGAACAGAAAAACTTTTGAATGAGAGTAGGATGGTGCTCCAAAAATGTTATTGGCACAGATGTCATCACGGTGAGGTAAGTGAGCATACAGAAGGTAAGTGCTCACATTCAAAATAGGTCGACAGAGTGAATAGTTCATTGACCGGAAATTTTACTTCGATATCCTTAAGCATCTGAAACCTACTCACGGATAACGTGATTCAGATGCCAGCAGTACGCTGAGTTACATTTGTTTCCACGGCACTCACACGACGCCCACCGGTTTATGTAATTCGACACGTTTCAGAACCCACTTATGTCTTTGAAACAGCCCACTGCGTAATTTTAACCTCGGACCAAGGTCTCGCGGCAATGGATGACAGCTCAACATACAGTATACTCACTTTTCTCGCAGATTAGGTTACAGCTTCAACATTGCATTTTTATCTCATTTTTCCACTGCCTTCTTTCCCTCCTAGCTGCCAGAACTTGAACTACCAGCACCTATAAACGATATCAAGGCACGCTGAAATAAAAGGCACTGTGCCAGTTCCCTGTCTGGTACATCATCTTCCTCATTCAAATGCTGCAGCTGCCAAGAACTTATATTTTGCAGGCTCACTCTTTTGTCATGAATAACGGCACAGCAAGAAGTAATTACTTACTTACAGCTATGGTGGCGGTATGGGGTAAATTGTCGCTTTGTTGCTATCCCAGCTTCTATCGTTATAGTAGAATTTCCCACTTCATTGTGCGAGATTTCTGTAGAGATTCCTAAGTTCCTTTTGAAACGCAACAAACAGCTAGGTAGGATTTTGGGGTGATCTGGCTAGCGGTATACGTTATTGAAACACTGTAAGTTACGTTCACATTACTGTTCTCGGTTGGCCATTCGATTTAGTTCATTCTGTTTTTTTACACCATGCAGATATTGCCTTAGTTTTCGAAACACAACGTTGTTGTGTAAAAAATGAAAAGAATACTGTCAAAATATTGTCGCACTCTGGAGAGCAGACAATTAGCCATTAACGAATAATAAGTTTTATCGCCCTAGTTCAGGAGATTAAACCATCGAACCTAGTCCAGACCACGAAAATTAAACATGAAGCGCAGTATTCCCCGTCCCACCAAAAGGTTTCGAAACTGGATTTAAAAAAAAAAAAAAAAAAAAAACAGAGCGAAAAGTTATGAGGATTCTTTTAATGCTTCTGGCGTTTTATAACCCCGTCCCCCCATTTGAGTACAACGCACAGAATGTTCATACAACCATGTGAAACCGTCAGAAGAGACCTCCTTTGGGACGTTGTTCAACGCTCGTCACATTCACTCGAAAGACGGTAATGTCGTCAATGCGTTGACCCTTCATATGAATTTCTGAAATTTCTTCTTTTTTGGTAGTTTTGTATTGATAACACGAAGTCTCCTCACCCATGATGATTCTTTCGAGGAAAGAAATTTTCGCGTGTTGCATTTTAATCAAGTCGCAGCAAGCGTCCATGAGCCGTTTATTTTTTCTTCAGAGTTATGCTATGCGGGACAAACACTACACAAACCTTTCTCTTCTTCAAAATATTCTGGATAACGTCATGAACACTTTATTTGTGACAAAACAACATTGAAACGCTGCGGTCGCATTTCGCTGCCTAAATTGACTGGCCGAATGCAAATCTGTTGTTTACAGTTGACACTTCAAGCTGGCACCGTAGCTACTGCTCTGGCTCCGCTTATCCGCCACGAATAAAATCAGTCTCGGAGCTTTTTGGACGGGCGGTGTATTTTCCACAAAAAGAAAGGAAATTCAGATTTTATTCCTCCATCGTCATCGATCTCTTTAGACCTGGAACCTTATCTGAGATTGGTGAAGGATTGGAGAAAGGATGAAAAGTTCCTGCATTCTGGGATACCACTAAAAACCTAAATCGGGTGGTGATTTGGGGAAACAGTGCACTGCGGTATGTAACACTCACCTAGTATTGCCAAAATACACAACAATCCATTAATGCTAACAGGTCTCGATGGATCGCACTTTCAGGCATTTGTGACTATGACTTTCAACAAACATTGGAGACGCGACTCCATGATCTAGGCATGAGACATTCCACCCTGACATTATTTTTTACTTCTCTGGGTTTTTACAATCCTGAAGTTTCCATTTGGTTACTTCAACACGCATTTTTGCACTGAGAAATGATGTTTGAAAGCCGGAACGGAGTCGTGCTGCTGTTTTATTTCCTCCCGAGACAAATTAGCTCACATCTTCTATAGGATGTCCGAGCTGATATCATGCCAGTAACCTCTATTTCATACAACTCAATGCAGCCATATGCCATAAGTGACCAGTCTTGTGTTCTTAAAGATTGAAGCAGGATATTTTCTAAAAGATATAAAAGAAGAGCACTTCAGGCAAATATAACATATCACTGTATGATTGCATTTGCCGATGTCGTTACTAGACATATTTTGAAGTAATAACCGCTTATGCTGAAGCCACTAAGCCAAAAGTAACAGTCAGCATACGTACGCACAAAAGTCTTCTGCGTTAGTAATGAACCGACATTTCTGGTTCAAAATGATACGCCGCTGTCCCTCAGCACTGCCGGCCAGCCGCTCGTTTCAAAAAGTAAAACCTAGTCATCTGTGGTCTATCCGTGTAAGTGTGAACCCGTTAAGGCCAGCTGTTGGAGTTCTTCGCAAGTAAGTTACAGTACGGATTTATATCTCTGTGAGCTACATTTTGAGATAGGAGGTGCTCTGACGTAAGCATTGCGCGCGCACTCGAGCCGCTGTCACATAGAAGCACTGAATACCGTTGATAATTTGTCAGATAAATCACACTGTATCGTAGGGGTCAAAACCATGGTACTTTACAAAACACGAGTGCTGGACTCGGTGTGTATCTCCCGAGATGCATTATCTGTGTTACCTCATGGTGCTAACTGACCGTCTCAGGCCCTCGAGTACGTAGCAGGCCTGCTTTCTATACAGGGTGTCCGTGGCGGGAATGATCAGTATTTAGGGATATCATAGGAACATTCATTCGAAGCAAAAGTCTCGTAAACATGGGATCTAAAATGCTTACGTTAAGGGCTATGAGCGTTTGTTCATCTTCACTACTACGAAACACATCTCTTCCACTGAACAAGTGCTCAAAGGTTTTAAGGGGTGCGTTTTAGAGCCCATGTTTATTGGACAGTTTTGGTGCATACTACCTCCTCCCAAAATATTGAAAGCAAATTGCTTGCATTAGAAGAGATGTGTTTCACATTATCGAAGATGAAGATCATAGCTCATAAGGTATGCATTTCAGAGCACATTTTCACTAGGTCTTTTTGCTTCGAATGATCCTTCTGACATATCCCTGATACCTTTCTTTCTGGGACACACTGTATAACGGGATGATACAATTAACATACAACTGTGTGGATTGTGAACTTAAATGCGTTGTAGCACATAGGGTGATTCATATCCTCATCTACGAAGAACATGTAACAATTTGCGGTTAACTAGACCATTACTAATCTGTGCTTAACTGTTTTGTCTGCGAAGTATCTACGAGTATAGCCAGCATGCATTTCTTTAGCGTTGCATTCTGTAGCAGAAGATGTATGTTTTTATTTATGTTCATTATTTCTAATACGGACTCGTACTTGGCTATGTTGTGCCAATTTTTAAGAATATATTTCGTTCCATTAAAAAATAGCTAAATTTATGAAAATTGGTATTTCACTTCTCAGATATAACGAAATATTTGTTAGGGGATGAATGTTGACTATGGAAATATCTCCACAAGAAGGCAAAAAGGCATGGTTAACAAAAACTTTGGACTCCAGCTACCAGACTCGCTTTTTGCTTAGAAGTACATTCAGAAAATACCATGCTTATATGGACTCAATTAGCGCGAAAAGCTCAGAAGGTGTTGCAGTTTGTGAACAACACAAAAACTTGATTAAATAAAAAGAAAAAATAACTTATGCAGGCCACACAGTCTACGCGAATGAAGCAGCGGGCGTTAAGCTACTGCACGATATGAAGAAAACGAAACGCGCAGTGAATACGGTATGACTACAGCGGGATATGTGTGGGTCTCTTGAAGAGAGGAGAAAAAAAACTTATGCTACCGAAAAGACGCTCTTTATTTACAATTTATTATTGGAAATACGGATAGTTTAACGTATGCCACAACTGTCGTCTTGAAGAATCATTATCTCATGTTTGATCCTGCATGGCACGAGGGTGGTTTGAAAAGTTCTCCGAACGGAATAGGACAAAGTACTTACATCACTGAAACTTATTTTTTATTTCTCTCCTTGTAGATTAATGTACTTGGTCCAATGATGTTCCAGTGCCTTGATACCATCTCGAAAATGAGTTTCCTCCAGGCGTGCAAAATAGTTGTCAACTCCGGTTAACAGTTCTTCGTTTGAAGTGAATCTTCGTCCACCAGTTTTGGGAAGAGATGGAAGTCTGACGGAACCTTATCAGGTGAATAATAAGACGGGTGTAATTTTGCCATGGCGACGGCACATGTGCGCAGGCGTGCGTCTTGAGTCGCGGCACCCATCTTGCAGATAATTTTTTCATTTCTAATTCTTCAGCTAAAATGTGATATACCCTTTCAAATGACATCTGGCAAACGTGAGCAATGTTAAGCACTTTCAATCGGCGATCCTCCATGGCCGGCCGGGGTGGCCGAGTGATTCTAGGTGCTACAGTCTGGAACCGCGCGACCGCTACGGTCGCAGGTTCGAATCCTGCCTCGGGCATGGATGTGTGTGATGTCCTTAGGTTAGTTAGGTTTAAGCAGTTTTAAGTTCTAGGGGACTGATGACCTCAGAAGTTAAGGCCCATAGTGCTCAGAGCCATTTGATCCTCCATGACCATTTTGTGCACTTTTGCAATGATTTCTGGAGTAGTGACACATCTTGGGCCATCACTGCGCGGATCATCATCTAAGCCTTCCCGACCAAATTTAAATTCATTTGTCCACTTGGCAACAGTTGATATGAAGGAGTCCCCCAGTGTATTCCGGAAATAGGCGCGAATGTCCTTTGCTTTCATACCTTTCTTTACGAAGTAGTTAATCACTCCTCGAATCTCTATTTTTTCCATCTTCGCAAATGACCACGCGGGAACAACAACAGAGCGACGTCACCGCCACAACTCTTTTCCAAGAGCACTGACGGGGCACGTATTTACAGGCAACAGTCCAATGAATAGCACGTGATCAACTCGGTGCGCTAGTGCCGACCTCTCGTGGTGATTCCGAGAATTTTTCATACCACGCTCGTATTACATACTTGTAATTTTTTTCGTTTTAGATACGCCTCTTTTCAGGCAGGAACTTACGATTATTCTTCAGTCTCCTGTGTATTACTCCAGAGGGAACAGTGAAGATGAAATTAAGTTGATAAGAAGTCTCCCAGAGACATATACGCAACGATTCGTCGCATGAACAATCACTAAGTGGATCAGGATCGGAACGCTTTACGTGGCACAACGAGGAGAAATCTGTAGCGCGCACTTAAAATTTTGTACGGATTTGCAAAGCACAAATGGACATGGAGATATGCTCACCGTCATAACCGTTGACAACGGCTGCTCCATATCAGACTCACAATTTTTTCCTTTCCAGTTTCTTGCTGCTTCGTGCTGCGTCCCGCTCAAGGTCCCCTGGCAGCTGGAACAGTACTCTGCTAATTATTACGGCGCCCTTTCTCACGGGAAATTTTTCCTCGCGCTGCTTTGCGCCGCTGCACTGTTTCCCACCGGCCGCGGGCGCCATCTTTGGGCTCCTACTGTGTTATCAGTCTTCACGACGCAGTCATATGAAGAGATGTCAAGGGGTGACTGTTGTGTTGGCAGAAGAGCCAACACCGTGTTATGAACGGAGGTCGAAATGCACGCGTTTTAGCTCACGCACGCTGGCGTGAGAAGGGAACTATACTGACGTGAGGCCTGGAACATGACAAGGAATTAGAATTCAGAAAGCGGACGTAATTAGTTTGATACTTAACTTTAATCCATTAATGATGAACGTCGCTCTTGACGGTACATGAGTCACAATATTATCTGTTCAGAAGACATAGTAACTGAATATGGCGCCTTGCTAGGTCGTAGCAAATGATGTAGCTGAAGGCTATGCTAAACTGTCGTCTCTGCAAATGAGAGCGTATGTAGACAGTGAACCATCGCTTGGAAAGTCGGCTGTACAACTGGGCGAGTGCTAGGGAGTCTCTCTAGACTAGACCTGCCGTGTGGAGGCGCTCGGTCTCCAATCACTGATAGTGGCGACACGCGGGTCCGACGTATACTAACGGACCGCGGCCGATTTAAAGGCTACCACCTAGCAAGTGTGGTGTCTGGCGGTGACACCACAGTGACTATGGTCAACTTCTAAAGATGAACGAGCGTTTTCTGCTGACGACGGCTTGTACTAGTCCGTGCTACAACTGTATAAATGGCGACTTTCAGAACAATTTGCGAGATGCTTGACGCGTTTACTTCCTGAGTTTTGCATGAACTCGTTGTGCACAATTTAAACGTCTTTTGTTGGCGGATGGTGAAAAGCAGTCAGTAGAGCAACTTGTAACTTCTGACAGATCTTGTAGATAGAAGCTTGGAACGCGAAATTTTGATGCAGTCACCAAAAAGAACTTACATTGTTAACTTCGTAGCAGCACATCAAATAGACTTGCATACACAAGGAGACTTTGAAAAATGAGTTACTTATTGTTACGGGGTGGCCACGTAATTTGCATTGAACGCTGCACTGCACGTCAGAGTGACGCAGGAAGGACATTATTTTTTAACGTAGCCACCAAGTCTCTGTAAACAGCAATCGGGGAGTTCTGCTAAGGTCAGTTCCTCGGCGACAGAAATCCGCTCCTCGGTCACGGAGCCATTCGAGAACCGCTGTGTGAAAGCCCTCACCGTTGAAAAATCTGCGACTGCTGCAAATTGAATGCCAGGACACTGTCGTACGTCATCGGTCAATGGCCTTCCTTCCCGATTAGCTTTAGCCCTGGACAAATTGTTGCCACCATTTCACTATACCTGCAGGCGACGTTGCATTTGCTCCATATACCGCCAGAATTTCACGTTAAATCTGTGTGCAATTTACATGTTTTCTTCGCGAGAATCGTTCTGTCCCACCTACTTCAGCTTTGGAGTATTTTTCCAGTTGCTGCTCTATTTCAGCCGGCCGCGGTGGTCTAGCGGTTCTAGGCGCTCAGTACGGAGCCGCGCGACTGCTACGGTCGCAGGTTCGAATCCTGCCTCGTGCATGGATGTGTGTGATGTCTTTAGGTTAGTTAGGTTTAAGTAGTTCTAAGTTCTAGGGGACTGATGACCACAGATGTTAAGTCCCGCTATGGTCGCACGTTCGAATCCTGCCTCCTGCATGCATGTGTGTGATGTCCTTAAGTTAGTTAGGTGTAAGTAGTTCTAAGTTCTAGGGGACTGATGACCTTAGATGTTAAGTCCCATAGTGCTCAGAGCCATTTGAACCATTTTGAACCAATGTGTCACTCTTGTTGCGCTACCGTCTTAGCCTAGGAGAATACGAGTAATTTACTTTTTGAAATCCTCTCGTATACGATTACATAAGGAAATACGATTCATACGGGTTATCTGAAACGTCATTAACATAATGCAAGAAATATTGTCCAACAGAAAAAAACGCCGAAATAATGTTTTGCCTGAATAAGAACTACACATAATACAATTCTAGTGCATTGAACGATATAGTGCCAAGGTGCATATATTTTTCTGGCGTTGCTGAACCGCAGCATTTCTCTGTTTGTTTAACGGATATCTATGTAGATTGCCCCTAACCATG
This sequence comes from Schistocerca nitens, assembly GCF_023898315.1. Lineage (NCBI taxonomy): Eukaryota > Metazoa > Arthropoda > Insecta > Orthoptera > Acrididae > Schistocerca > Schistocerca nitens. The sequence goes on along the minus strand of NC_064617.1, from coordinate 700,450,030 downwards.
GCTTTTTGTTTGGTCAATTATTTTCCACATTAGTTTATTTAGTCAAGACAACTCGGGACGATCACTCCTTACATCCGGCCAGGAGCTACACAAATCAAATATTTCGCTCCGAAGAAGTATAAGATTTTCTTTCGCTATCCATCTTTGTAGCTCAGTTACGGATGTGCATTGTATGCGAATAAAATTTGCGACTACAACAGATATTAAAAATCTTAACAACAGAAAAAGAGATTCTAACTAAAATAATTTGTAATGGGAACGAAAAGTTTGAAAGAGCGATAGTGGTATTTGACTCTTAGTGTCATGACAAAGTTGATACAACTGAAATGACAATGGCACTGATTGACAAAGAGAAAAGTGACAGTTTCAGCAGACAGCCCTGAGGCTGAGTAGCTAGGAATCGGCGGAAGTCGAAGGGGAGTAACTGCGGTAAGTTTACGTAAATGTTTCTGTTGCGACAAGAAGTGGAGCTTTAACCCTCCTCTAAAGCTGGACAGGGATGTAATATCATGGAATATCTTTGGACGATGCGGGTGTTGTGAGGGAAGTGGTACCTACTTGAAGAATGTCTAGTGAAGAACTTTGTGTTTTGTTCAAATGGCTCTGAGCACTATGGGACTCAACTGCTGAGGTCATTAGTCCCCTAGAACTTAGAACTAGTTAAACCTAACTAACCTAAGGACATCACACACATCCATGCCCGAGGCAGGATTCGAACCTGCGACCGTAGCGGTCTCGCGGTTCCAGACTGCAGCGCCAGAACCGCGCGGCCACTTCGGCCGGCTGTGTTTTGTTACTGGATGGTAGTTATACGGCAGAAGCTAAAAGTGGTGTTCTAAAGACTTGCTTGCCACCTGCACTCTGACAACAGCACAGGAAGGAGCTTTCCATGAATCAACGTAAACGACCACTCCTCTCCTCAGATAATTTGTAAGTAGGCTGTTTAGGTTTTTATGTTGGTAACGCCACGTAGCGCTCTGTATGAAAATCACTGACTGTACTGTATGCAGTCTTTGGCTGGTTGGCATTGTTGGAATATTCGCTATTGTAGTGTTGGGCAGTTGGATGTGAACAGTGCGTAGCGTTGCGCAGTTGGAGGTGAGCCGCCAGCAGTGGTGGATGTGGGGAGAGAGATGGCAGAATTTTGAGAGCGGACAATCTGGACGTGTGTCCGTCAGAAAAAGGAAATTTGTAAGACTGGATGTCATGAACTGATATATATATTGTGACTTTTGAACACTGTTAAAGTAAATACATTGTTTGTTCTCTAACAAAATCTTTCATTTGCTAACTATGCCTATCAGTAGTTAGAGCCTTCAGTAGTTAGAATCCTTTTTTTTATCTGGCAGTATTGGCGCTCGCTGTATTGCAGTAGTTCGAGCAACGAAGATTTTTGTGAGGTAAGTGATTCATGAAAGGTATAGGTTATTGGTAGTCAGGGCCATTCTTTTATAGGGATTATTGAAAGTCAAATGGCGTAGCGCTAAAAAAATGTGTGTCAGTTTAGTGATGATCAGAATAAGTAAAGAGAAAAATGTCTGAGTACGTTCAGTTTTGCTCAGCTGTTTGAAAATCAAGTAACGTAAGAGGTTTACCAGCACAGTCATTCTTAATTTTTCTAAGGGTATGTTTCAAACTTACTGGAGTGCATCACTCCTCTGTCATATCGTTTGCATATTTTTTTTCTTATGTCGAAAGCCTACTGTTGATCACAGACTGCCTCTACTCAAGATGCCGCATCGCTGCTCCTGATAGTCGCTTGGCTTCTCAACTTGGCACTTACTGCCCGGGATAATACACCAATGTCTCCAAAATAAAAGGTCAGGAACAAGCTGTATCCTACACACGACGTCGCACCGTAGATTTACTACTTGGTGCAAACAGCATTCGTCGTTAGTTTTCACAAGAAATTAGCGCACGCAAAACTAAGCTAAGCAAGCCGCACGGTACATCTGGCCGCATTCCTTGGAGCGCGGAAGAAGAAAACACGCGGAAGCAAAATCTTGTCGTTTGACCGGTTTCTTCACGGTCGTAATGAAGTATTCCTTCAGTCAGAAGGTCACTCCTAAGATTACTGAAATAATTTCCGCTAGTGTTAGTGACGGGTGTGTCCGGTTTTATCGCGTCCTCCACAGTCAGTAAGAAACAGGCCTCAGTGGTTTTCACAGGTTGGACAACACATGCTCTCAACTAATTTTTATCTAACTTAACGTGGCAATTTCTTTTTAGTGCGAGGAAACGTGTCTGAAACCAGCCAGTCACAATGATGGTATAATGCTTTCTTTACTATTTTTGATTGCGCTGTAAGGACGGACTGCCAGCAGCTAACTGCCTGATACTCAACCATTTAGGTTTCGAACTCAACAGAGAGTAAAATAAAAATACTAAAAGATGGCAAAAACGTATAAATTTCATAAACTAAAACGGTGGTGAGCGGCTGCGATGGTGAAGCAGTTGGAATTGTCATTTTGCTGAGGTTGTTGGTGTCAGAGGTGCTGCGTTTCCACTGTAGATGATCCGCTCGGGTTTGAGAAGGTGGAACTGAGACTTTACTCCAAGTCTTGTAATAAAACAGCCAGTTGTGGCGTTTGGTTGGTTGGTTGGTTGGTTTGGGGAAGGAGACCAGACAGCGTGGTCATCGGTCGCATCGGATTAGGGAAGGATGGGGAAGGAAGTCGGCCGTGCCCTTTCAGAGGAACCATCCCGGCATTTACCTGGAGTGATTTAGGGAAATCACGGAAAACCTAAATCTGGATGGCCGGACGCGGGATTGAACCGTCGTTCTCCCGAATGCGAGTTCAGTGTCTAACGCTGTGGCGTTTCTCAAGGGTGCAGCAAGAATATAACAGTTTACAAAAGCGGCTATTTAGAACAACAGAACAGCCGCGACGTGGAGTCAATCTTCGTTGAGGTTGGATAATTTTACTAGACGTGCACAATGTATTATGTCACAGGAAAATTCCCTGCTTATAAAAATTCACCCTCTTCCAGTTTATTTGAATAACTGCGTTATATTAAGCTGGCAGACGTCATTGTTCGGAAACAGAATCCGGTCAGACCCATGTAGTTTTAACTACAAAATATTGAATGTGAAAGGACACCAATTATGTCCCATTGTTTGCGTCCGAACAATCAGCCGCCAGTCTAGCTTATTTTTCTTACTGTAACATTAAGACAACATACAATAAATCATTAAAAGACAAGGTAATGGCTTGAATCAATAACAGAGCCGACACAACAGATAGATTTAAATAATCTTTAGCGAACAAACGCAATTATAGCTACGATACTTACATCCGCTCAGCTCGAACTCCAGACGATAGAAGATGACAACACATGAAGAAGATAAAAGAACAACGCTCCTTCATAAGTTCTCCGTTGCTTTGCGCTCATCTCTTTTACAGCTTCTGCAAGTTTCAGCATGTAAAACGCAATGTTTAAACTAATATCAGAATCGTGACCGCCTTACAAATTAAAAGAAGGTTTTCTTATTGCACATCATTGCATTACCAGTTTGAGAATAAAAATTAGGGCAAAATAAGTTTAAGAACACTGTGGTGAACTGATGTGGGAATGATAGTTGGAGAAGATAAGCTTCTATTGAGTACTGCAGCGTTTGGAGCTGATGCAATGGGATCTGGCTGGCTGGAGGTTGGGTGAAACTTAAGATACGACATGAGTACTTGGACAAGGAAAAGTAAAGCAGGAGTGGGCTCGGCTGTGTGTGGCGGTATCAAAAAGGCAACAACCGGCCAGTTAAGCTGTTGGATTGTGTATAGGGTACCCAGAAACAAGATGATAAGCTTGCAGGGGTACTGCAGGGTAGGTTGTGCTGAGAAATAACTGTTAAGAAAGAAAATTCGATACGCTGCGCCGTATTCAAATTAATTAGTGCCGAAGTTGTCCAACCAGGTCGTTGCGCGCGCAAATTCAAGCGGCCCGCCAGATACAGTTAGTATCAGTTGTTCTCATACCGTAGATGACAGCCCACGAGACTGCTCAGTCTTTGCAGTTGCAGAGGAAGAAAAACTTAAGCCTCTGGGCCTCGTGGTATGATTGGTTTGTTGAGGCTGAGAAGTATTCCAGACAGTGATAGCAGAGGCAATGATGCCGACATTTTCGAATATACAGCTTGGTCCATTGATAGTGACCGGGAGAAATATCTCACAAAATAAGCATCAAACGAAAAAACTATAAAGAACGAAACTCATCTAACTTGAAGGGGGAAACCAGATGGCGCTATGGTTGGCCCGCTAGATGGCGCTGCCATAGGTCAAACGGATATCAACTGCGTTTTCTTAAATAGGAACCCCCATTTTTATTACATATTCGTGTAGTACATAAAGAAATATGAATGTTTTAGTTGGACCACTTTTTTCGCTCTGTGATAGAAGACGCTGTAATAGTTACAAACGTATAAGTACGTGGTATCACGTAACATTCCGCCAGAGCGTACGGTATTTGCTTCGTGATACATTACCCGTGTTAGAAAGGACCGTTTACCAGTGGCAGAAAAGGTCGATATCGTGTTGATGTATGGCTATTGTGATCAAAATGCCCAACGGGCGTGTGCTACGTATGCTGCTCGGTATCCTGGACGACAGTATTCAAGTGTCCGAACCATTCGCCGGATAGTTACGTTATTTAAGGAAACAGGAAGTGTTCAGCCACATGTGAAACGTCAACCACGATCTGCAACAAATGATGATGCCGAAGTAGGTGTTTTAGCTGCTGTCGCGGCTAATCCGCACATCAGTAGCAGACAAATTGCGCGAGAATCGGGGTCTCGAAAACGTCGGTGTTGAGAATACTACATCAACATCGATTGCACCCGTACCATATATCTATCCACCAGGAATTGCATGGCGACGACTTTGAACGTCATGTACAGATCTGCCACTGGGCACAAGAGAAATTACGGGACGATGATAGATTTATTGCACGCGTTCTATTTAGCGACGAAGCGTCGTTCACCAACAGCGGTAACATAAACCGGCATAATATGCACTATTGGGCAACGGAAAATTCTGGCGGGTTGATGTATAGTGCAGCATTATGGGAGGAAGGACAATTGGTCCCCATTTTATCGACGGCAATCTAAATGGTGAAATGTATGCTGATTTCTACCGATGTTACGACAAGATGTTTCACTGCATGACAGAATGGCGATGTACTTCCAACATGATGGATGTCCGGCACATAGCTCGCGTGCGGTTGAAGCGGTACTGAATAGCATATTTCAAGACAGTTGGATTGGTCGTCGAAGCACCATACCATGACCCGCACGTTCACCGCATCTGACGTCCCCGGATTTATTTATGTGGGGAGAGTTGAATGATATTTGCTATCGTGATCCACCGACAACGCCTGACAACATGCGTCAGCGCATTGTCAATGCATGTGCGAACATTACGGAAGGCGAACTACTCGCTGTTGAGAGGAATGTCGTTACACTTATTGCCAAATGCATTGAGGTTGACGGACATCATTTTGGGCATTTATTGCATTAATGTGGTATTTACAGGTAATCACGCTGTAACAGCGTGCGTTCTCAGACATGATAAATTCACAAAGGTACATGTATCACATCGGAACAACCGAAATAAAATGTTGAAACGTACCTACGTTCTGTATTGTAGGTAAAAAAAAAACTACCTGTTACCAACTGTTCGTCTAAAATTGTGAGTCATATGTTTGTGACTATTACAGCGCCATCTATCACAAAGCGAAAAAAATGGTCCAACTTAAACATCCATATTTCTTTATGTACTACACGAATATGTTAAAAAAATTGGGGGTTCCTATTTTTAAAAAAAAACTCAGTTGATATCCGTTTGACCTATGGCAGCGCCATCCACCGGGCCAACCATAGCGTCATCTGGCTTCCCCCTTCAAGCTAGACAAGTTTCGTTCTAGTTCTTTCGTTGTAGTTTTTTCGCTTGACGCTTATTTCGTGAGACATTTGGCCCGGTCACGATCAATGGACCACCCTGTATATAGGCAGCATGTTACACTTGGAATAGGCTCTTCAGTGTGGCAGACGGTTCTTTATATAACAGCTCAGCTAAAACCGCCAATATAAACAAGATAAAAGAAAAGTAAGTCCACTATATAAACACGGACTCGGTGAAGCTATTTTGTCTATTCAAGTAAGAGAGTTGGACAGGAAACACGGCGAAGGTGTATTCTGTCTGCAAACAAAACAAGCGAGCAGCGGCCATATTGGGGGAAGTCGCCTTTCCAGGAAGAATGCTGCATGCGCTGTACAGGGTGACTAAGAATCAGTTTTTCCTCTGGCAGTGTAGAACAGTGCTCAGATATCTACTTGCGTCCTTTCCATTTATGTTTCTAGCATCAGTGTAGTTGTAGTCAGGCTGCTGAAAGAACGTCTCTGACAGCCCACGCACATGGAGCGCATTGTGTGGCAGGAACACACTAGGGCCTATCCTAGCTCAGCAATTCGTAGACTTTGCCATGGTGACGCTACCCCATCGCCTCCCCGACAACTCTAGATCACACGTGGTCCTATACTAAGTGGCTGCAAAGTGTTTGTCGCGGATGAAGTGTTACCGATGCAGTTCGTGTTGACGGAGCGGTGTAAAGTGTCGCGTGAACACCATACGGCCGCAGGAAAGTAGGCAGGGACGCTACCTTAAAAAGCCAGTGTGTTGAGTTCTTATACAATATACATTCATATTTTGGGATAACACCTTTGCCGAAAGTCGTCGAACAAGTAGCTATAGGTGTGAAAGTTAGAACGACCTCTGTGAAGCAAATAACGAGGGAGAAGTGTGGTGGAAATCTACAGTCATTAACTGCTGCTCTTTCGACTACTGGAAAAACCAGAATGCATGCTGCTAAGATGATGGTTCTCGGTAATTTTCTAGAGAAGTCAATGCACGATAAACATTGTCTTAATATATGGAAGAGAGAAGAATGACATAGTGTACTGGCTACAGAAGAACGGCAAAGATTAATTTTTTTTTCTGAGTCGTCAGTCTCCTGACTAGTTTGATGCGGCCCGCCACGAATTCTTGTCTTGTGCCAGACTCTTCATCTCAGAGTAGTACTTGCAGGCTACGTCCTCAATTATTTACTGGATGTATTCCAATATCTGTCTTTCTCTACCGTTTTTGCCCTCTACAGCTCCCTCTAGTACAGTGGAAATCATTCCCTGATGTCTTAACAAATGTCCCATCATCCTGTCTCTTCTCGTTGTCAACGTTTCCCACATATTCCTTTCTTCTCCGATTCTGCATACTTAATTTTCAACATTCGTCTGCAGCACCACATCTCAAATGCTTCGATTCTCTTCTGTTCCGGTTTTCCCATAGTCCATGTATCACTACAATACAATGCTGTTCTCCAAAAGTACATTTTCAGAAATTTCTTCCTCAATTTAAGACCTATCCTTGATACTAGTAGACTTGTCTTGGCCAGGAATGCCGTTCTTGCCAGTGCTAGTCTGCGTTTGATGTCCGCCTTGCTCAGTCCGTCATTCGTTATTTTGTTGACTAGGTAGCAGAATTCCTTAACTTCATCTACTTCGTGACCATCAATCCTGTTGTTAAGTTTCTCGCTGTTTTCATTTCTGCTACTTCTCATTACTTTCATCTTTCTTCGATTTTCTCTCTGTCCACATTGTGTAGACTATTCATTCCATTCAGCAGGTCATGTAATTCTTCTTCACTTTCATTCAGGATAGCAATGTCATTAACGATCGTATCATTGGTATCCTTCCACCTTGAATTTTAATTCGACTCCTGAACCTTCCTTTTATTTCCATAATTGCTTCTTCGATGTACAGATTGAACAGTAGGGGGCGTGTCTTACACCCTTTTTAATCTGAGAACTTCGTTCTTGGTCGTCCACTGTTATTATTCCTTCTTGGCTCTTGTACGAGGGCGGTTCAGAAAGTAACCTCCGATTGGTCACAGTGCGGGTTGTGGGGGGAGTAGCGACGCCATCTGTGCGTTCACGCACTCAACAGGTCAGTCGGCATCAAGCCGTGGTCGAGTGAACGTCGTACCTGCGCTCGTTTAGTTTTTGTGGCAGTTTGAAATGTGTGCTGCAATAGAAAACCCCGCCAAATGTGAAGTGCGTGCTGTCATAAGGTTTTTTACAGCCAAAGGATATTCTGCAGCAGCTATTCATCGTGAGCTTTGTGCCGTGTACGGACCAAGAGTTATGAGTGAAGGAGTTGTCTGTGAATGGGTACGTTTATTTAAAAGTGGACGAGAAAACGTTCATGATGAAGAGAGGAGTGGTAGACCATCATTGGTGACTGACGAACTCGTTCAGACAGTTGATGCAAAAGTTCGTGAAAATCGACGTTTCTCAATGTCGGAGTTGTCTACTGGTTTTCCACAGATTTCTAAGACTCTCTTGTACGAGATAGTGACAGAAAGATTGGGTTACTGTAAGTTCTGTGCACGATGGGTGCCCAAAATTCTTACCGACCACCACAAAACTCAAAGAATGGCCTCTGCATTAGACTTTCTGTCACGTTATGAGGACGAAGGAGAACCATTGTTAAACAGAATCGTGACCGGTGACGAAACCTGGATTAAGTACGTGAACCCTGAGACAAAAGAACAATCAAAGATGTGGGCACATTCAAATTCGCCTACCAAACCAAGAAAAGCCTCGCAAGATTTTTCTGCCAGAAAACTGATGGCAACGGTGTTTTGGGATGCCAAAGGGGTGTTGTTGGTTGAATTCATGGAACGTGGTACGACCATTAATCAAGACGTGTACTGTGAAACAATAAAAAAGTTACGACGGGCTATACAGAACAAACGCCGTGGTATGCTGACTTCCGGTATCGTTTTTTTGCACGATAACGCCCGTCCTCACTCTGCTCGCAGAACAACGGCCCTTCTTGAGTCCTTCAAGTGGGACGTTATCAACCATCCACCTTACAGCCCAGACCTGGCGCCAAGTGATTATCACCTCTTCATGCATTTGAAGAAATGGCTCGGGCCACAGCGGTTTGATGACGACGAAGAGCTCAAAGATGCGGTCACAGGCTGGCTCCAGGCACAAGCGGGTGATTTTTATGCAGAAGGAATTTCAAAGCTTGTGAAGAGATACGATAAGTGCCTCAATCGCTATGGAGACTATGTAGAAAAATAGTGCAAAGATGTAGTTGTAAGATGTATATATTAAAATATTTTTATTTAACTTGGTGTATTTTTTTAAATCAACCGGAGGTTACTTTCTGAACGGCCCTCGTACATATTGTATATTACCCGTCTCTCCCTATAGCTTACCTCTATTTTTCTCAGAATTTCCAACATCTTGCACCATTTTACATTATGGAAAGCTTTTTCCAGGTCGACAAATCCTATGAACGTGTCTTGATTTTTCTTTAGTCTAATTTCCATTATCAACCGCAACGTCTGATTTGCCTTTCTGGTGCCTTTACCTTTCCTAAAGCCAAACTCTCGTCATCTAACAACTCCTCTATTTATTTTACATTCTTCTGTATATTATTCTTGTCAGAAACTTCGATGCATAAGCTGTTAAGATAATTGTGCAATAATTCTCGCACTTGTCAGCTCTTATAGTCTTCAGAATTGTGTGGATGGTACTTTTCCGAAAATCAGATGGTATGTGGCCAGACTCATACGTTCTACACACCAACGTGAACAGTAGTTTTGTTGCCACTTCAACTGGTTCAACTGGCTCTAAGCACTATGGGACTTAACATCTGTGGTCATCAGTCCCCTAGACTTAGAACTACTTAAACCTAACTAACTTAAGGACATCACACACACATCCATGCCCGAGGCAGGATTCGAACCTGCTATCGTAGCAGCAGCGCGGTTCCGAATTGAAGCGCCTAGAACCACTCGGTTGTTACCACTTCCCACAATGATTTGATAGGGAAATTAAAAAAGGAAGAAATGTTTGAAATCGTGGAAGAGCATAAATCACTTAATGTCGCTTACAATACTGACAAAACTGCAGAAGAAAATGGTCGTAGTGTGTACCAAATCATTGCCATTTCAACGCAATAGGATTAGGTTAGACTCTGGCAAAATCATATGTTGCAGAGAGAAATAAAAGTTTGATATTAAAAGATGTCGAAATTTAAATTCGTGAGACATTGGGCAGCATACACCCACAACACGGGACAATATTTTCCCACACACGTGGCACCTTTTAGATTAGGGTGCGATAGAAGGAGTGAAGATAGTGACCATGACATATGCATTAAAATATGTATTGAAATACTGAAACATCGCCCTATTGACTTTTTCTCAACATATATAATTATGGAGAAAATTGCAACACCTAAAAATAAGTAATTTAGAGTAATGAAATTTCGGGAATACATTTGTCTAAGTGATATATTTAAGTGATTAACATTGCAAGCTGCGAGATAAGCCGTTGCAAATGTGAATTGCTGGTACCTTAATAACCGGTGTAAGCAGTAGAATATTGAATGAAAGTTTCCAAACGTGCATGCAGTGCGCTGTACAGGTGCCGGACGTCAGTTTGCGGAATGGCATTCATGTTTGTTGCACTCGGTGGAACAGCACCGGGACAGTTTATGGTGTTCGTGGATGACGCTGACGTCGTAATCCGATGTCCCAACGTGTGCTCGATTGGAGACAGATCAGGTAATTGAGCAGTGCTCCTGCTGTTATACGAAATCGCACCGCATAGCTCGAGGTGCAAGTCCAGTGTGTCTAGCACTTAGACACGTTAGTTACAGGCCCTCAGCTGGCCTCCTTATAACCAACACACGGCCATCGCTGGCACCGAGGCAAAACCAGCTTAGAAAACATAACAGACCTCCACCCTGTCCTCCAGTAAGCTGTCGCTTGAGTCCAATGAAGTCGCAAGTAGAGGTTGTTTGTGGTGAATGGTATGCAGGGCGTCTGGCTCAGAGTTTTTCTTGAAGTAACCGATTTGTAAAAGTTCGATATGTCACTGTGGTGCCAACTGCTGCTCAAATTGCTACAGATGCAGCAGATGCGCCACACCCATACACCGAACACTATCGTCTTCCCTCTCGGTAGTGCCACGTGGTTTTCTTACGACCGAACAGTGTCGTGACCATCGCTGCCTTCATTCGCTACATTCCTGCTAAGTGTTTCTGCAGTAGCTTACAAGGGAACCTCCCCATCGCATCCCCCTCAGATTTAGTTATAAGTTGGCACAATGGATAGGCCTTGAAAAACTGAACACAGATCGATCGAGATAACAGGAAGAAGTTGGTTCAAATGGTTCAAATGGCTCTGAGCACTATGGGACTCAACATCTATGGTCATCAGTCCCCTAGAACTTAGAACTACTTAAACCTAACTAACCTAAGGACATCACACAACACCCAGCCATCACGAGGCAGAGAAAATCCCTGACCCCGCCGGGAATCGAACCCGGGAACCCGGGCGTGGGAAGCGAGAACGCTACCGCACGACCACGAGCTGCGGGCCAGGAAGAAGTTGTGTGGAACTATGAAAAAATAAGCAACATATACAAACTGAGTAGTCCATGCGGAAGATATGTGCTATCTAGGAGAGTGTGAGCTCAGGAGCGCAGTGGTCCCGTGGTTAGCGCGACCAGCTGCCGAACGAGAAGTCCTTGGTTCAAGTCTTCCCTCGAGTGAAAAGTTTAACTTTTTATTTTCAGTTTATGTGACAAACTCTTATGTTTTCATCACTTTTTTGGGAGTGATTATCTCATCCACAAGAAAACCTAAATCGGGCAAGGTAGAAGAATCTTTTTACCCATTCGCCAAGTGTACTACACTCCTGGAAATTGAAATAAGAACACCGTGAATTCATTGTCCCAGGAAGGGGAAACTTTATTGACACATTCCTGGGGTCAGATACATCACATGATCACACTGACAGAACCACAGGCACATAGACACAGGCAACAGAGCATGCACAATGTCGGCACTAGTACAGTGTATATCCACCTTTCGCAGCAATGCAGGCTGCTATTCTCCCATGGAGACGATCGTAGAGATGCTGGATGTAGTCCTGTGGAACGGCTTGCCATGCCATTTCCACCTGGCGCCTCAGTTGGACCAGCGTTCGTGCTGGACGTGCAGACCGCGTGAGACGACGCTTCATCCAGTCCCAAACATGCTCAATGGGGGACAGATCCGGAGATCTTGCTGGCCAGGGTAGTTGACTTAAACCTTCTAGAGCACGTTGGGTGGCACGGGATACATGCGGACGTGCATTGTCCTGTTGGAACAGCAAGTTCCCTTGCCGGTCTAGGAATGGTAGAACGATGGGTTCGATGACGGTTTGGATGTACCGTGCACTATTCAGTGTCCCCTCGACGATCACCAGTGGTGTACGGCCAGTGTAGGAGATCGCTCCCCACACCATGATGCCGGGTGTTGGCCCTGTGTGCCTCGGTCGTATGCAGTCCTGATTGTGGCGCTCACCTGCACGGCGCCAAACACGCATACGACCATCATTGGCACCAAGGCAGAAGCGACTCTCATCGCTGAAGACGACACGTCTCCATTCGTCCCTCCATTCACGCCTGTCGCGACACCACTGGAGGCGGGCTGCACGATGTTGGGGCGTGAGCGGAAGACGGCCTAACGGTGTGCGGGACCGTAGCCCAGCTTCATGGAGACGGTTGCGAATGGTCCTCGCCGATACCCCAGGAGCAACAGTGTCCCTAATTTGCTGGGAAGTGGCGGTGCGGTCCCCTACGGCACTGCGTAGGATCCTACGGTCTTGGCGTGCATCCGTGCGTCGCTGCGGTCCGGTCCCAGGTCGACGGGCACGTGCACCTTCCGCCGACCACTGGCGACAGCATCGATGTACTGTGGAGACCTCACGCCCCACGTGTTGAGCAATTCGGCGGTACGTCCACCCGGCCTCCCGCATGCCCACTATACGCCCTCGCTCAAAGTCCGTCAACTGCGCATACGGTTCACGTCCACGCTGTCGCGGCATGCTACCAGTGTTAAAGACTGCGATGGAGCTCCGTATGCCACGGCAAACTGGCTGACACTGACGGCGGCGGTGCACAAATGCTGCGCAGCTAGCGCCATTCGACGGCCAACACCGCGGTTCCTGGTGTGTCCGCTGTGCCGTGCGTGTGATCATTGCTTGTACAGCCCTCTCGCAGTGTCCGGAGCAAGTATGGTGGGTCTGACACACCGGTGTCAATGTGTTCTTTTTTCCATTTCCAGGAGTGTAGTTAGGTGGGTCGACAACATATTCCTGTCATGTGACGCTCATGCTGTCACCAGTGTCGTGTAGAGTATATCAGACGTGTTTTCCTGTGGAGGAATCGGTTGACCTATGACCTTGCGATCAAATGTTTTCGGTTCCTATTGGAGAGGCACGTCCTTTCGTCAATTAATCGCACGGTTTTGCGGTGCGGTCGCAAAACACAGACACTAATCTTATTACAGTGAACAGAGACGTCAATGAACGAACGGACAGAACATAACTTTGCGAATATAAAGAAAATAAAATTTTCAGTAGAGGGAAGATTTGAACTAAAGACCTCACGTTCCGCAGCTGCTCACGCTAACCACGGGACCACGGCGCACCTGGACTCACCGTCTCCTTAATATTGGCTATCTTACGCATGGACTACTCAGTTTGTATATTTTGTTTATTTTTTCATAGTTCCACACAACTTCTTCCTGTTTTGTCGATTGATCTGTGTTCAGTTTTTTAAGGCCTATCCACTGTGCCAAATTATAACTAAATCTGAGGGGGGTGCGATGGGGAGGTTCCCTTGTTAGTATGAACATCCATCTTCTCGTAACCCTGTTATTTGTCGCCTTAAAGACATTCTTGAATAACATCAACTCACCATATACAGTGTGTAAGGTAGCTAATGCTAACGACCGTTACAGCGCCTATTGAAGGGAAACCTGTTATGCATCCTCATAATGGCACTACTAGCACCACTCTTATGCGACTGGCGCGATGTCTGAATAGACATGATCTTTCAGCTATAGATAAAGCGCCTATCAACTTTCGTTTACGTCGAACAACTCCTTCTTGGTGTTTTTTTCCGTGAGTGCGTTTCGAAACCTTTTCTTTCAGACTACTACGAGAATGTATTTCAATTTCCTATCCGCCCCCGGTAGCTGAGTGGTCAGCGCGACAGAATGTCAATCCTAAGGGCCCGGGTTCGATTCCCGGGGTCGTGCGGTAGCGTTCTCGCTTCCCACACCCGGGTTCCCGGGTTCGATTCCCGGCGGGTCAGGGATTTTCTCTGCCTCGTGATGGCTGGGTGTTGTGTGCTGTCCTTAGGTTAGTTAGGTTTAAGTAGTTCTAAGTTCTAGGGGACTTATGACCACAGCAGTTGAGTCCCATAGTGCTCAGAGCCATTTGAACCATTTGAATCGATTCCCGGCTGGGTCGAAGATTTTCTCCGCTCAGGGACTGGGTGTTGTGTTGTCCTAATCATCGTCATTTCAACCCCATCGACGCGCAAGTCGCGGACGTGGAGTCAAATCGAAAGTCCTGCACCCGGCGAACGGTCTACCGGACGGGAGGCCCTAGTCACCGACGTTTACATTTCAATTTCCTAAGCTTATTAGCGGTTTTCCACGCTTCAGTAGTACGGCACTGCAACGGCTCTACGAATTTCGAGTGTGACGTATGCAGTCGTGCGACCGAGACCACAACAAACAGGTGCGTAGTAGCACTGGCAACACAGCCGCCCGCTGTCAGGGACGTTTTTCCGGCGGCTCGACTACAGTTGCTCGTAACTGAATTCCATGTAGTGCTAATGCGCTTTGTGGTCAACAAACATCCTAAGAGCATGTGTGCGTAGTGCGTCTGCACTGATTCGTAAGCTGAGCTGTGGAGGGATCGGTATAATTTGTGAAACACCCTGTAGTAGTTTTATGTAGTAGAGTTGAGATGGTAGGGAATTGATTTGTCGTTCATTTTGTAAAGCTATGAAGCGCGGAAATGCAGGACCACTGTCAGAGGCCTGCCTTCCGTCACACTTTTATCGTCCAACCCCCTTCCGCCCTGTTACTACCTCAGAACACAATTTATCCCTTAAAGCGGCTGATACATCGGTACAGACACTTAATAGTTGTTTTTAACCAACTTTATTTACCAACAACCATCAATTTTATATAATTAAACCACCATTTTAATAACCTGCGGTTTTTCCTTCCTCTGCATCGGGGAAACTATTACCACTATTGAAAATGAAAACATTTTCATTACGATGTTTCATGTAGTTTAATTATGTACGGGACTATTTTCGGTTGAAGATGCGCTTTTCGAAAAATTCAAGAAAAATACACCTCCCCTGCCCCTCCATCACCACCACTTCGATCACGCTCAAATCTCACTGGTCAGGACTTCTGTATGTTTTTCATGGCACTCACACCAGTGTATAAAAATTTGTAACTATACCAAATTGCCCCAAATGTTCCTTCGTCGACCGGACTATGGCGCCCGTGGCGCTGTGCATGTTTCGAGCAGCCGTCAGCCTGGTTCAAATGGCTCTGAGCGCTATGGGACTTAACATCTGAGGTCATCAGTCTCCTAGACTTAGAACTACTTAAATCTAACTAACCTAAGGACATCACACACATCCATGCCCGAGACAGGATTCGAACCTGCGACCGAAGCGGTTGCGTGGTTCCAGACTGTAGCGCCTAGAATCGCTCGACCACTCAGGCCGGCGCCGTTCGCCTGGATGACGGCTTCTGTGGCCGCGAACATCGACTGGTATAACGAGAAACGTGATTCATCCAACAAGGCGACACGTTTCCCTTGATACTCGGTCCAGTTTCGATGATCCGATGCCGACTACAATCTTAACTGACGATGTCGTCGAATCAACACGGGGACAAGTAGGAGGACTCACGTTGAGCAATGTGCGCTGAACGCTGTTCTCCGAGACACTTGTGTCTGCGCCGTCAGATCTGCCACAGGTCGCCACCTACCTTGCTTTAGAGAGCGGGCGAGCCTATGACCTCCGCGTTCTGTGATGAGGCGTGGTCGTTTAACTCCGTGTCTCCTACTCGTGGTTTCACCGTCATTCAAGCACTTTCAATCGATGCTCACGACAACACCGCGCGAAAACACGCCCATTTCTGCCGTTTAGATGACGCATGTTCCCAGGCACTGGGACATAACAATCTGTCCTTTGCAAAATCATTTACGTCGAGCGAGTCCCCCATATGCGGTCGTATCATTGTTAGGATCCCCAATTCGTCTCTGCTCTACTTATTTACTTTACTTGTCGCACCACCTGCCAACGATGCCAACGGGCGACATACAGGTTCGTGGTGGGCAGTGAGCATAACGATTTGCTTTGCCAGTGTAGGAATAAATGGGCTGAGAGAGATTAAAGGTGTTAGGTAGAAGCGGGGTCTGAAGTTTCGCGCATTGTTTCAGAAAGTAACTGGCTTTAGAGGGCGAAAAGTTGGCAGTTTTCCAGTCGTTTGGGTTTTGGTTGAATGGGAAAAGATATTTCTTGCTGGTTCGGCCCCATCCCCCTTAATTATATTCTTGCGCTGCCTTTGTAGTCTTGTTTTTCCATGTCCAACTATCACCTCGGCTCTATAAATTTTATGGCCTCATACTAGTCCTGCCTGAATTTAGAACGGTTTCAGTTACAGAGTTAGACGCTTATTGGCCACGGCACCTGGCACTATGTAGAGTGAGTTGCTAGTTGCTTCGTACCAGGGGCCGTGCTCTTGGGAAGAGACTTTTACACCGCGAGGAGTGGCCGTGCGGTTTGAGGCGTCCTGTCACGGACTGCACGGCCCCTCCCGCCGGAGGTTCGAGTCCTCCATCGGGCATGGTTGTGTGTGTTGTTCTCAGCATAAGTTAGTTTAAGTAGTGTGTAAGTCTACTGTCCGATGAACTTAGCAGTTTGGTCGCTTAGGAATTCACACACATTTAAACATTTTTGAGACTTTGACAGGCTCACCTGCTTTGAGCCTTTTCCAGCAAGCCCCAGCCCCTTCCCTTGCGCACCCGTTTTTCCGGCGATGTGTGTGGCAATTGTAGCTCTTAACCCTAGAGTACCAAAGGGGGGAACATATTACATTGTTACTAAAACCACCGTAAATCTTATTACCCCATATTTTAGTCAAAGGAAGTCATAATTTGCAGTTTTTACACCAGATAATTAAAATTATAAGGTCCCCAATGGTATGTCCCATACAAAATAAATACAAAGTGTCCTCGTTTACACAGTGTCCTCGTTTACACACTAAACTGACGATAACAATGGTTTAGTAATTTAGGGCTAACTAAGGAACTGCACAGTGCCCAGAGGTTTAAAATAAAATCTCGTTTCTCATCAGTTAATGCCAGTTAATGCCAATTAATGCCAGCTGTATTTTCCACATCGAAAGAATCTGCCGACAAGGTACAATCGGGTCGCACAGGCCACAGCGAACAGCAGACCCTGAAAAATTTTACGCTTGCTTTCGGCTGACTACTGACATTTAAATGATTTTGTTCACTTTCCGCTCCCTGTCCGAGGGTTCCCGAACCGATGTAGAAGTTTGTTTTCAGTTTGATCTCAGGAATGGGACAGAAGAGTTGCCAGTTTGGAATTGCCTACAAGAAAAGAGAACCTCACGAACAAAACGATGGGGAAGTTGGAAATCGGAAGCATAATTATAATTTAATCGCAGACAATATTTCCCAAACTAACAGCTAGTGTGGGACTGTGTAATGGAATGCAGTGTAAGGGTTACATATATAGCAGTGCTCTCCTGCCCCCCCCCCCTCCCTCCTTCACACCATCATGCTATTTCGGCTGCCCCTTTTTCTGCGCCTGTTGCGGAATTTGGTTGTTATTAATGCAGTTTGGGTTCCTTGCTACTTCGAGATGTTCCCAATCGTACTACGCTGCTGCACATTATCTATATACCTTCAATTGAAATATAATGATGATATCTGGCTTAGAAGACACGGTGGTGAGCCAGACGTGCATCGAATTTAAGTGCCGTATTAACGACCGCTGGTGTGGAACACTCGCTAGCGCTAGTGTGGTTTCTCATGCAGTTTACACGATTTTGGGCGCATACTGAGCTGCTTCTCAATTCTGCCTTAGGAAACGCTAGAGAAAAACAGAATACGATGATTCACGGACAAAATTTACACGACTCACTGTCATGTGGAGCAGATGACTTTCCTCTCTTAGGTTAACGGACACCCGCGGTGACAGTGAGGTTTTCAACCACAAAAATGAAACCAACTCCCCAGTCATGAAACAAAGTGAAATCCATGAGCGTGGAACGGCAGTAGAATGAAGAAGAATGAGAAGGTTTACCAAATACGGCGTAATCTGGTCCCCTGTAGTTCTCCACCTCCTCCGCCGCCAGGGGTGACTAAATTTTTCGTCTTGGAAAAAAAAAGGTCTATCTTTGATGTTCGATAAATACCGAAAGAAAACAGGGGGAAAATGGGCCGCTTTCGGCTCTCAGAAGTCCCCAATGGGTCGCTCTTTCACTTTTGGACGTCTGACAGAGGACCTGCCACTTGGAGGCAGTTCCGTGTTGACAAGTCAGGCATTATGGCGTGAATGTCACAAATGCACACGTATTCCAAAGGAGCGTAACTCCGATTTCCTATCAGTCACTTTGATAAGCCATTTCTGTATCAGTCAGACAAATGAATGGATGGTTACTTCAACAAAGCCACAACCGATTGGTTCTGCTGGCAAATCCGATGGCCTCGAAATAGGGAGAAGTTCCTTTCTGCAAGAGAACTGCCTTTCTGCAGATATAACCTGTCTGGCAATGGAGCTCGTTGAATAAATCGAAACGTCGGTATTCAAACAGTTCCTTCTCATGATGACTTGCCGTTCTGAAGCCGCCACAGAAACACACCAGTGGCTTTCACCGTTAGATTCTGTTGTCCTACCTAGTGAAAGATTTCGTGTTATTCTAATGACATAAGTAATTGTGAGCAAGCGCTTTTTTTCAGTCCGTGTTCTTACATTTCATGTCGGTCTTTTCGTCAGTCACGCCATTTACGGTATCGGCAGCTGATTTTCCTTCTTCCGCTAATAAATGTTGTGTTTCGAATGCAGTCCTGTTGCTGAGAACCTCAGTCACTGTCCTAAACTTCATGTTGCTGTTTTTGGAAGCGGGACATAATTGAAAAAAGTATAAGAAGAAAGTGTAACTGTTCAGTTAGCTGCCGGCCGGTGTGGCCGTGCTGTTCTGGGCGCTTCAGTCTGGAACCGCGTGACCGCTACGGTCGCAGGTTCGAATCCTGCCTCAGGCATGGATGTGTCTGATGTCCTTAGGTTAGTTAGGCTTAAGTAGTTCTAATTTCTAGGCGACTGATGACCACAGATGTTAAGTCCCATAGTGCTCAGAGCCATTTGAACCATCAGTTAGCTTTCTTGTTGTCGCTCACACATCTCTATTGCACCTGCAGTGTAAAATTAGTGATAATCAACACGTTAATCGTAGCATAATGTGATTCGGAGCATAAACAGACAGTGAAATGGATAAATTTGAAGAAATTTTTATCAAATTAGAAAAAACATCCCAGTTGCTTCGTTACCTTTCGCGTAAATGACAATTTTACCGACGGCATCAAACAATAATCAGCTGAAGGTAGATTTGAATATAACAACTGAGTTGACTGTGCTCTATTGGATAAGCTGTGTCCTTGCCGACCTACTATGTCTACATCTACATACAGACATCACAGACCATCATACGGCGCGTGGCGGAGGGTACCGTGTATCACACTTAGTCATTTTCTTTCCTCTTCCACGCCCTAGTATCTCTTATCTCAGTGGTCCGTGCTCGAAGGTACGTTGGCGACAGTGGAATCGGTCTGCAGTCAGCTTCAAACGCCACTTTTTGGAACGACATCGTCCCTCCAAGGATTCCCATTTGCTTTCCCGAAGACCTCCTTAATATTTGAGTATTGTTCAGATCTACCAGTAACAAATCTAGCAGCCCGTCTTTGAATTGCTCCAATGTCTTCAATTATTACGACCCAGTGTGGATCCCAAATGCTCGAGGAGTAGTCAAGAATGGGTCGTACTAGTGTCCTGTATGCGGTCTCCTTTACAGATGAACCGCACTTTCCTAAATTTCTCCCAGTAAATCGAAGTTGACCATTAGCCGTCCCTACTACAGTGCTTACATACTCGTTGCACTTCGTATTGCTTTGCAACATTAGGCCATGATGTCTAAACGACGTGATTGAGACAAGCGGCTCTCTACTAACCCCATATTCGAACATTACGGGTTTGATTTTCGTACTCATCTGCGTTACTTTATATTTTTCTACATTTACAGCATCACACGAATAAGAAATTTTGTCTAAATCGTCTTGTATCGCCCTACAGTCAGTCATGTCGATACCTTCCTGTACATCACTGAAACATCAACAAACAGGCGCAGACTGCTGCTCACCCTGTGCGCCGCATCATTAATGTGTATAGGAAAGAACAGCGGTCCTATCACACTTCCCTGGGGCACTCCTGACAATGCCCTTGCCTCTGACGAACACGATCCTGTACTCAAGAAGTCCTCGAGTAGCATATCTTGGAACCTGTTGCCTATGGTTCAAATGGCTCCCAGCACTATCGGACTTAACATCTGAGGTCATCAGTCCCCTAGAAATTAGAACTACTTAAACCTAACTAACCTAAGGACATCACACACTTCCATGCCCGAGGCAGGATTCGAACTTGCGGCCGTAGTGGTCGCGTGGTTACAGACTGAAGCGCCCAGAACTACTCGGCCACTCTGTGGTACAGACTGCCTCAAGTTATACTTAGGCCTACAGTTACAGAACACGAGAGTAAATATCTGAGACAGAAAAACATGCACGAAATTTAAGAAATTTTCTACTACAAAAATGCAGAAGAAGCTAAATACGTTAACTTGCCGCTCTGCAGATGTGTAACAGGTGACAGCTGGAGCTCTGAGCCTAGCCTGTGATGCGAGAGCTGATAAGACGGGAGTGGGGGTTCAAGATCAGCAATTTAACGCGGACTCAGAACCACTGCGTACTTGTACACGCACTTTTAATCGGAGGTAACAGTTGTGTCGAAATAAATAAAAGTCTTGAGTGAATGAACACTGAATCTTGGCTTCAGAACTTAGCACTTAAGCAATTAAGCCTAAAAGCTGTCTCTTCAGTTACGTGACGCCACATCAAATGACTAGAGGTCGGAGTTTTGGTATGTTGTAACAATGGAATGAACTTACGATACAGATTTTGCTTATAATGATTCTGACGTATCTCATGTAGACTAGCGTTCTCTGCGTGGCGTAAGCAGTGTTAGAGAGAGGCAAGAGATTTCAGAACAGGAAACAAGGCGGTCAGCCGATCCCTGGAAACAGGAGAAAGTGTTAGGCATCACGTGATGTCGCAGACGAGATTCGGTTTCTCTGCCAACATCTACAGCGAAATATCGAAGTTCGTTTCGCGGTGGAACACGTAGGCAGCGCTATCGGTGTGTGTTGTCTCAGCACTGCATGTGTTATCTCAATTACCTCACCAACACGAGCACGCAGGTACCTGACTATGTGAAGATTTGTTGAAACTTGAATTTTTCACGGAGCTTCTTGTACTACTTGTCATTTTCCTATAAAGTTGGCGTGCGCAACAGTAACAACAAACTAAACATCTTACGGATGTAAAATGTTAACGACTGCCTCTGATAAACAGCTAACAACTGATGATCTTAAAATACTGAGACGTGCTTGTCATTTCATCCATCAAAGTTATTTATCTGCAAAAGTCTCCATTTTTGTACGCTCAATTTTTGAAGGTTAATGAATCAAGAGACCAAAGAAGCACGAGCCACTGAGGAAAGAATAACGTATAACAGATAGTTATGACCAACACGTTCACAAGAGTTTAAGCGATGTATTATTTAACAAGAAGATAAAAATTTGATTGACGCAGTGTATGTTTAGACATGAGTACTCACAAAGTCATACTTTTCATAATAAAGGTTGGTGTATTCTCGTACATTCTTCTCTTATTCGTCATCGAAGCTATTTTAATTTAATCATCTTTTGATTGAAGATAAACAACAGAGTGCGTTATTTCTGGTTTCTGGTTCTAGTTTATTTAAAGAAGTTCTGTTTTTCAATCGATTATTTCTATGAGTCTTTCGCCATTACCACTTCCTGAACTACGTACTGATCATCTTAGTTTTGCCTCCCTAACTACCGCGTTTTGTTGCCTGTGCACACCCTTTGCTCTACTATAATGCATGCAGTTTCTTTTTCAGCGCCCCTGTATTTATTCTGGATGAGTTTTGACGACTGTTTGCCAGTAAACATTCTTCCCGAGCGCGTATTTTACTCTATATATGTAGTCTACTGGCAAAATGCTGCAACGGAAGGCCGGTAACTTTAGCTGATTGCTATAATCTTGTCTCACACGACAAATGAACGGTTGAGCTATCGTCTAGACGGTACACGTAAAGGTGACCAGCAGGGATGTAGCCTAATGACAAACATACACAACCTTTGTCGTTAGAAACAATGTGTTTAGATAGTGTGTTGGGATTTCAAAAAAATGGCTCTAAGCACTATGGGACTTAACATCTGACGACATCAGTTCCCTAGACTTAGAACTACTTAAACCTAACTAACCTAATGACATCATACACACCCATGCCCGAGGCACGATTCGAACCTGCGACCGTAGCAGCCGCGTGGTTCCGTACTGAAGCGCCTAGAACGGCTCGGCCACAGCGGCCGGCATGTTGGGATTTGTCACTAACTCTGATTCGAAATAATTTTTCTCCTATACATTATTTTGAAACCATTTAGGCATTTGTCTAAACACGTCTTTCCAAAATTCACCTGCCATATATATATATATTTGTTATGACTAAGGAGAAGATGAAGAAGAAGAAGAAGAAGAAGAAGAAGAGTTGGGATTTCTTTAAAACTCCCATGTAAAAAAAAAAGAAAACACTAATTTTAGAGAAATTGTTTCTACAGATGTGCGTAGGATTGTTGATTCGTGCTATCTTACTAGTCGGGATTGGTTTACAATTATAACGTACGTACTTAAAGTATCTTACAATTTTTTAAAGATTATCTGTAGTTGAAATACACAATTTTGCGTTGTTTCAGTAGATTTGCTAAACAAACATTTGTCTTAATAATAACAGTCTCTTTTTTATTATAATAAGTAAACGATTCCGAATGAAGAGAAAATGACACTAATGTTTTAATGTCTACAAATATTACGAATTATGTTACAAAGACGATGGCTTCCTTTGAGAATTTCGTTGCTGATCATCTGTCTAGGAATGAGTGACAGGGAACCATGACAGTGTGATGATTTGAAGTGCATATGATATCCCTAATTTAATCTAAAAAGACTGAATTCCATTCTACATTGCCCAGTCACATTAATGTGACCACCTGTCGAAAGCCTGAATAACCACCTGTTGCACCGAGGACCTCTGCGAGACGTGCAGGAAGAGAGTCAGTGAGGTACTGGAAGGTACTGACAGGGATGTGGAGCCGAGCTGAGTGTAGTGCCGAGGTCAGCTGCAATAGGATTATCGATTGAGGACCCGTGGCGTGTACGGCCTGATCGAGGTGGTCCCTCAGATTCCCAATTTCGTATAAATTCGGGGAGTTTGGTGGTCAGGGGAGTATGGTAAGTTCATCAAATGGTTCAAATCAAATGGCTCTGAGCACTATGGGACTCAACTGCTGAGGTCATTAGTCCCCTAGAACTTAGAACTAGTTAAACCTAACTAACCTAAGGACATCACAAACATCCATGCCCGAGGCAGGATTCGAACCTGCGACCGTAGCGGTCTTGCGGTTCCAGACTGCAGCGCCTTTAACCGCACGGCCACTTCGGCCGGCGGTAAGTTCATCCTCGTCGTCTTCGAAGCACGTGCTTACACTGCGAGGTGTATGACACGTCCTTTTGTCCTGCTGCTAAATGACATCGTGCCGAGGAAAAGCAAACTGTCTGTGGGGTGGACATGGTCCCAAGGGTGCATACTTCTGTTGATCCATTATGTCTTCCGGAATGACAAGGTTACTCAGGGAATCCCATGAAAACATTCACTAGAACATAACGCTCCCTCCTCCGGTCTTTTGCAGAAAGTTTGCCTTCAGACGTTCCGCGGCGTACATGCTAACGTTCATCTATCCGATGGAGCACAAAACGAAATTCACCTTAAAAGGTCCCTAACGTCACTCACTCGGCGGTACTGGTGTGCCAATACCGGTCTTCGTCGCCGATGATCAGCATGGGTGCACGAATCATGCGGAGGCCCAGACGCAGCAACATTCGCTAACGGTCGTTGAGGAGACCGTGTTGGTGGTCCCTTAGTCTATCTGGGCGGTCAGCTGCTCAGCAGTTGCACGTCTATTCTCCCGTACAGATCTCTGGAGCCGTCGTTCATCCTTTCACCATGGCCTGTGGTGGACCACAGATGCTACGACGCTGGTTCTGGGTAGCTCCATTTTGCCCTGCAGGGTATACTTTAACCACAGCACATCAAGGGTTTAAAGACTCAGTCATTTCGAAATACTTCCACCCTTGGCCCGAAAACCAATAACCATGCCATTTTGGATATCATATAAATGGCTTCGTTTCCTCATTACGACAATGACTGCACTGTTTCTGACTTCTCTCTCTCTCTCCCCCCCTTCCCCCCCTCTCTTGTCCACGGACATGCTTTGTATACCTTCTAGTGCTAGTGCTGCCACTTACACCTATGTTGGTTATTCCGCATTCACGTCAAACCTAGGTTGTCACATTAATGTCACTGTTCACTGGACCGTGTACAATACTCGCATTTTTATTGCCTCATTTGTACTCCATTGAGTCAGGAGTGTTTCTATTTGCAGGGTGCTGCAGCACCATAAAGTGGAAGCTATATTTCCTGGAGAGGCAGTAAATTCGTGTGCATTAATCCCTGGCTCCATCATTGTTTTCATATACATGCTTGACTGAGATAGGAATAGTTCAACACACACTCAAACTAGTGTTTGTTACAAATCAGTGTTTCATGTGTGCCATCTCAACACTCTCGAACTTTTTTCTAAACAATACTTTGCAATAAAAAAATCAAATGTTCAAATGTTCGTGAAATCTTATGGGACTTAACTGCTAAGGTCATCAGTCCCTAATCTTAGCCGGCCTGTGGTGGCCGAGCGGTTCTAGGCGCTACAGTCTGGAACCGCGCGACCGCTACGGTCGCAGGTTCGAATCCTGCCTCGGGCATGGATGTGTGTGATGTCCTTAGGTTAGTTAGGTTTAAGTAGTTCTAAGTTCTAGGGGACTGATGACCTCAGCAGTTAAGTCCCATAGTGCTCAGAGTCATTTGAACCCTAATCTTAGACACTACTTAACCTAAATTATCCTAAGGACAAGCCGGCCGCGGTGGTCTAGCGGTTCTAGGCGCGCAGTCCGGAACCGCGCGACTGCTACGGTCGCAGGTTCGAATCCTGCCTCGGGCATGGATGTGTGTGATGTCCTTAGGTTAGTTAGGTTTAGGTAGTTCTAAGTTCTAGGGGACTGATGACCACAGATGTTAAGTCCCATAGTGCTCAGAACCATTTGAACCATTTTTTTTTCCTAAGGACAAACACACACACCCATGCCCGAGGGGGGACTCGAACCTCCGCCGGGACCAGCCGCACAGTCCATGACTGCAGCGGCTAATCCCGCGCGGCTACTTTGCAACAAAAAGCCTCATATTTCACTAGGCTTTAGAACGCTGCATCCCGGCTCCGGCACAGCTGAGTTGCTGTGACGTAATGGTGTATTGTCGAGGTGCAGCGACCGTCTACTGCTGCCAACAGGGGGGCACTCAGCTGAGTCTTGTACATGCAGACCCAGCTGGCGAAGAACCAGGCGCCACGATCTGAGGTGACGCACAGGTTCTGCAACGTATAACGAGTCCCAAACTCTCATTGCACTGACATTCATCTACCTCTGCATCTGTATTCATAATTTATAAGCCATCGTTTTACTTGTGGCAGAGAATGCATAGTAGCATCAGAATAATTTCTGCCTTCACTATCCTACTTTCGCATCTTATACGAGGAAAAAGGTAGTACGTGGCCCATTGTATACGTCTTTATGTCTGTAATTTTACCTTAGTCACCACCACTTGTATGTATGTTGATGGCTGTACTCTGCTTTCCTAATCGAATTGGAAAATGAGTTTCCTTAACGACGCTTCTCGTCAAGGGCAACTCCTTTCTCGTATCGTCTCTCACTGGAGACTGTTCAGCATCTCGGTGTTACTGGCACGATGTAGCCGTACTACAGATCTCAACAGAAGTGCCTGAAAGTGTAATGCCATATATTTCACTTAACCATGTTACTACACAATATTGAGAAAATTGAAATTTACGTCATGTACTATGGCTCTGTTGATAAGTGTCGTACTAAAAATCAGAAGTTGTAAGAAATAATCGGCAACCGAGCACAGTATTTTGTTTTGCACGAAACGTGAAATTCAACTTTAAAAATATTTTGTGTGCGTGAAAACCTTCCCATTATCTGCTGTCCACAGTAAAGTGCTGCCTGCGCACTGTGGCACACCGTCAAATTTTCGTTAATTTAAGGGCAGTATTCCTCGCATTCATCGCCGTAAATGTTTATGATTGCTATTCTTTGACTTTGCCGTGGTTTATGGAAAAGTTCACCGATTTACTAGCGGCTTGAGGAGGATGGGGGGGAGGGGAGGGGAGGGGGGTTGGGGTGTCGGAGTGTCGGCTTGTTTGTGTTTATGTTTCCGTCCGCATGAGCCTGTGGCGTCCCGATTACTTAGGACAGGAGCCAAGCCACCGGTAGCCTAGAGCCGTCGTCGAGATAAAAACTGTTCGGGCGTTTAGCAAAGTCAATTTCTTCTCTGACTTTACGTTTGTATAGTGATTCTGCTAAAGCGCGAACTTCAGCAAAGTCTAAATGCTAACCGCATGTTTCGATATGTTTAGCTACAGCTTACTTCTGTGTTGTTTGAGACACACGTGAGGTTTTTGACCATTTAGACGTTCTTTAACTGCTCCGTCTGTCTCCCCTTTTGTACACCCTCTTTCTTGTCTAGAGGACGCAACACCACTACAACTGATGATTGTACAGTGGTTAAAGAGTGTGACCGATCATATCCGAAGTATCCTCCGGACTGAAGGCCTAAACTTTTTTCACGTAGCCATAAAATAAACGCTAAAGACCAACCAAAACTGGGTCAGAAAAGTGTACTTAGGGGGGACACGTAGTGTAGTTAAAGGACGTCAGAAAGAGCACGAACGATGCCTGTGACTCTAGTAACCCAGCAAGTCAGCTGTAGCAGAACATAGTGAAACATGTGGTGAGGATAAAGACATTGCTAATCGAATTTTATCAAAAGCACCATAGTAACGTAAACGGAAGTCAGAGAAGTAGTCCAGTTTGCTAAATACCTGAACAATTTTAATCTATATATTACGCTGCCAGCGGCATGGTCTATACAGCATGCGTATACATTTACAGAAGTCTAATAGTGCCCCACAGAGTGCAGGCAGTTCAAATGGTTCAAATGGCTCTGAGCGCTATGGGACTCAACTGCTGAGGTCATAAGTCCCCTAGAACTTATAGCTACTTAAACCTAACTAACCTAAGGACAACACACACATCCATGCCCGAGGCAGGATTCGAACCTGCGACCGTAGCGGTCGCGCGGTTCCAGACTGTAGCGCCAGAACCGCTCGGCCACCAGCGGCCGGTTAGTGCAGGCAGTTACGGGCAGAATGTCTCACAAAGTTGGTCGAAATGTCAGTTCGGAAGACTGGCAAGAAAAACGCCGTACCCGTTCCCAAGAACTTTAACATCACCGACAACGGCCGCTACTCTTTTATTATCTTTCAACAATAACACTATTCTGAAACAGATTCATTGCCACAGTGTCGTCCAGCCTGTTATCATGTTGCAATTAGACAGTACTGACCGACTCAGAACACGGCATGATTGCCTGGTGGTGACATATGGTTTCGCCTATTAGAGCCGTCATCCGGACGTGGAGTGCTTGAACAATGGCGTGTCATAATGTCGCCAATGCAGCACAAAAATTTGTATTCTTCCTAACTGATCGGAAGATCACAGCCGTTACACATCCATTGGCGATGAAATACACTATAGTTTTCAGGTCACAGAATGTCTGACTCATTCGAATTCCTGAAACATCAAGTTTTTCGTTTGCCATATGAAGGTCTCGATTATTACTTTGGTTAAAGAATTACAGTTATTCCTTGGCGAACGAATACCGAAACAACAGGAAACCTAGTCATTACGTCCTGAAACGTGTTTCTGTTTGGTTTGTATCGAGCAGGGATGTTTTGTTTTATCTCTGCTCTGCCAATCTTAGTCATTCTCTTACTTCTTCATTTTTTCTTCTTATCACTGATCTTGATCATAGGCTGCATGACTTATTACCTAGACTACTTTCCATCTTTTAATATATTGATGATTTTCGTCTATTTTCTCTTTTTTTATGAATATCTGTTCTTCTCAGAAAAAGTTTGTTTCGGCTAATTAGCACTGTATGCGTTCGTGTACGTGTTTTATTTCGAATGCTGCCATATTTCTTTTCCACTCAGTTTATGGAAAGGAACAAAAAAACTCACTCGGACGTCTGCATCCTTTTTATTCTTCTTACTTTTCTTCTTTTCCATTTTTTATGGCTCTTCCTATTAAACAGCAAAGCTCTTGGTCAATCTGAAGATAGCTTTCAACATCACAAAATTATATTGAGAACAGACGTACACAGAGGTGACAAAAGTCTTGGGATACCTCCTAACACCGCCTCGGACATCCTTTTGCCCAGCGTACTTCAGTAACTCGACGTGGTATGGACTCACTGGTCGTTGACAGTCTCCTGCAGAAATATTGAGCCTTCTTGCCTCTATAGCCGTCCATAATTGCGAAAGTGTTCCCAGCGCAGAATTTTGTGCACGAAGTGAGCTAGCTCTCGTTTCTATTCTGTAAATGTTCTATGGGATTCACGTTGGGCGATCTGGGTGACCAAATCATTCACTCGAACTGTCCAGAATGTTCTTCAAACCAATCACGAACATTCTGGACGGTGACTGGCGCATTTTTGTGGTGTCACCGCCAGACACCACACTTGCTAGGTGGTAGCCTTTAAATCGGCCGCGGTCCGTTAGTATACGTCGGACCCGCGTGTCGCCACTATCAGTGATTGCAGACCGAGCGCCGCCACACGGCAGGTCTAGAGAAACTTCCTAGCACACGCCCCAGTCGTACAGCCGACTTTTCTAGCGATGGATCACTGACAAATTACGCTCTCATTTGCCGAGACGATAGTTAGCATAGCCTTCAGCTACGTCATTTGCTACGACCTAGCAAGGCGCCGTTACCAGTCACTATTGATGCTGTAAAACATGTACCGTCAAGAGCGATGTTCACCAATTATGGATTAAAGTTAAGTTTTCCAGCAGCTACGTACGTTTTTGGCTATTTTCATTTCCGTGTCCTGTTCCAGACCTCACGCCAGCCTGCGTGAGCTTAAACGCGTGCCTTTCGGCTTCCTCCTAGTGGATTGGCTGTCTTGCCAATCCACAACAATTTTCATCCATAAAAATACCATCGTTGTTCGGGAACATGAAGTCCACGAATGCAGATGGTCTCCAAGTAGCAGAACAAAAAAATATTTCCAGTCAATGATCGGTACAGTTGGACCAGTCCATTCTATGTAAACACAGTCCACTCTAGCATGGAGTCGCCACCAGCTTGCACAGTGCCTTTTTCATAGATTGGGTCCATGGCTTCATGCGGTCTGCGCCATATTCGAACCATACGGTCAGCTCTTACCAACAGAAATCGGTACTCATCAGACCAGGCCACGGTTTTCCACTTCTATGGTCTAACAGATATGATCGCGATGCTAGAAGAGGCGGAGCAGGCAATGTCGTGCTGTTAGCAAAGGCATTTGCGTCAGTCGTCTGCAGTCATAGCCCATTAACGCCAAATTTCGCAACACTGTCCTAACGGATACGTTCGTTCAACGTCTCTCATTTTTTCGCAGTGTTGTTTGTCTGTTAACAATGAAATCACTGCGAAAAAGCCGCTGCTCTCGATCGTTAAGTGAAGACCGTCGGCCACTGCGTTTACCGTGGTGAGAGGTAATGCCTGAAATTTGGTGTTCTCGGCACTCTTGACGCTATGGATCTCGGAATATTGAATTTCCTAACGATTTCCGAAATGGAATGTCCCTAACGTGTAGCTCCAACTGATATTCAGCTTTCAAAGTCTATCAGTTCCCGTCGTCCGGCTATAATCACCGAAATACAAATGACAGCTCCGTCAGTGCCCTGTCCTTTTATACCTTGTGTTCGCGATACAACCGACATCTGTGTATGTGTATATCGGTATCACGTGACATTGTCACCTCGGTGTAATTTAGCTGCTTTGTTAGTCTTTTCCTCTTTACTCAGATCGAATTACTAGTGACTTATCAGCAATGTACACTAGGACACACTTTACAACAAAATTTTACCAAGCGTTAAATAATACTAAAAGTTAAAGACAGATCAAGAATAGGCCTCTAAAAATGGAAGAGTTTTATCCGTGGTTCCAAAAATGGGGAGTTGTATGTACAAAAAAACACATTTTCGCGCACATGATGTCGAACTGAAGCCCCATTGAAAGTACGCAAAATATCTTACATTGTGAAATTCTGTTGACTCGATCTTTGCTGTTACTACGATTTCTGCTACGCGTATGGAAAGTAAAACTGAGACAGCATACACAGTCTGGACTTCAAAATCCTACACTGTAGGAATGCAGGTTCCCCTTTCGATTTGTGTGCCCTAGAGATTGATCATAGGCAGATACCTCCAGAGGTGATGTGCAGTTATAAAGGAATTAAGTCATCTACTGTTTTTGAAACGACCATACCGGAATTAATGTGGAATCAAACATGCGCCATTTCGCTATGTTGTCAAGAAAAATTTTCTTCCGATAACTACTCATTTCAACGCCTACACGTTTTTCATTCTGAAGTTGATTACATCGTCCACCAGTAAGATCAGAAGGGATTATATTGAAAATGTTGTGTTAGCAATCTTCATTCCATCGAATACGAAACAAAGTGTTTTTCCACGGATCGGTTTACCAAGCAACAGTTTCGCAGCGCGTTGTTTACTAACCTGTTTATCGTATAATACAACCCACATTCCACTTCGTCTTTCACTTTTTATTATCTGATGGTCGAGGGAAACTAGCCCCAGAATCTGGTAATTCCGTCAATGTTCAGCGTTTCCTTGCCTGTGGAAGATTATAAGCACCTTGCTATAAACTGAACATGCACGAAAAACGTACTTTAACTAATGGTAAATTAAATTATTTTCTTACGCTGTTGTGATACCTGTATGAAGTAACTGTCAGCAATAAACAAACACTTTCGCTTGTTTATCCATTTATAAAGCCCGTTTATTCGCATCGCTGATACTTGATGAAGATGTCAACGGGTTTAACCTGTTGTGATGTAATGATATGGAAAATGTCTGTTCCACCAACGGGTTAATTATACACACATCAACAACAGTTTTGTATCACCCCTTTATGTCGATGTTCGTGGCTCATTAAACAAAAATTGGCTCCGAGGTAGGCGTATACCCCAAATAAAATAAAGAAATTGTGTAACAGCATAATTGTATGTTTTCTATGGAGGGTTTTTCACAACACTCTTGAACAGCGTCAGTATGTTGTGGAACGTCCCCTTGCTCGGATGCAGGCTTGAATCCGTCGTGGGGTACCATCGGTGAGATCGCTAACCCAGCCCTGGTCCAAATGGTTCCAGTCTTCAACGGTGATTATGCTTAAGTTGTGCAGAATACTTGGTCGCTGTTGACGTCCAGAAACAGCTCATTTCAATCGGTCCCACACATATTCGACTAGGTTCATGTCCGGAGAACAAGCAGGCCACTCCCATCTGGTGATCCTAGAATGCTGAAGGAACAGCTTCACGAGAACAGCACAGTGAGCACGCGAGTTATCATCCATCAAGATGAAATTGCCACCAAAATGTTGGCGTTGTGGTTCTACTGTTGTTTGAAGAATCTCATCCCTCTACCGTGGAACAGTGAAATTGCCCCCAACAACCATGAGAGATGTTCGGCGGCCCTATGTAATGGTTATTCCATATCCTCACTTCGACACCACCTTGTAGCACGTGTGGAACACAGTGATGAATGCGTTCGATATTACCGGATTGTCACCAGTCACGTTGTCTAGCATCCTACGTCCTCACTTATTTGCTGGGTCTATTCCAATCTCTGTCTTCC
Organism: Schistocerca nitens; assembly: GCF_023898315.1. NCBI lineage: Eukaryota > Metazoa > Arthropoda > Insecta > Orthoptera > Acrididae > Schistocerca > Schistocerca nitens. Next base: position 700,417,770 of record NC_064617.1, on the reverse strand, counting down.
TGTACAGTTTCTACCCTCTACAGCTCCCTCTGGACCACGGAAGTTATTCCCTGATGTCTTAGCACGTGTCCTATATCCTGTCCCTTCCTCTTGCCATTTTTTCCCATATGTTCCTTTCCTCGCCCAGTTTGTGGAGAACTTCCTCATTCCTTACCTTATAAGTTCACAGAATTGTCAACATACTTGTATAGCACCACATCTCGGAGGCTTCGACTCTCTTCTGGTTTTCCCACAGTCCATATTTCACTACTATATAGTGCAGTGCTCCAAACGTAAATTCTCAGAAATTTCTTCCTCAAATTAAGACGTATGTTTGATAGTAGCAGACTTCTCTTGGCTAGGAACGCCCTTTTTGTCAGTGCTAGTCCGATTTTTATGTCCTCTTTGTTCCGTTCGTCATTTTGCTGCCTGGGTGGTAGAATCACCTAATATCGTCTACTTTGTGAGTCCCAATTCTCATGTTCAGTTCCTCGCTGTTCTCATTTCTGCTACTTCTCATTACTTCCGTCTGTTTTCAATTTACTCATAATCCATATTCTTTATTCATTAGACTGATCATTCCATCCACTACTTCCTGTAATTTTACTTCTATTTCACTGAGGATAACAATGTCATTAGCAAATCTTATCATTGATATCCTTTCACCTTGAATTTTAATCCCACTTTTGAACCTTTGCTTTATTTCCGTCATTACTTATTCGGTGTACAGATTGAACAGTAGGTCCGAAAGACTACATCCCTGTCTTACACCCTTTTTAATCCGAGCACTTTGTTCTTGGTTCAAATGGTTCAAATGACTCTGAGCACTATGGGACTTAACATCTGAGGTCATCAGTCCCCTAGAACTTAGAACTACTTAAACCTAACTAAGCTAAGGACATGACACACATCCATGCCCAAGGCAGGATTCGAACCTGTGACCGTAGCGGTCGCGCGGTTCCAGACTGAAGCGCCTAGAACCACTCGGCTACTCGGGGCGGCTTGTTATTGGTCTTCTAGTTTTATTGTTCTCTCTTGGTTCTTGCACGTATTGCATATTACCCTACTGTCCCTGTATCTTACCCCTATTTTTTCCAGAATTTCGAACATCTTACAACATTTTACACTGTCGAACACTTTTTTCAAGTCGACAAATCGAACGAATGTGTCTTGATTTTTCAATCTTGCTTCGGTTATCAACAGCAACGTCGGAATTGCCCTCTGGTGTCTTTACCTTTCCTAAATCTAAACTAATCATAATCTAACACCCTCAGTTTTCTTTTACATTCTTCTATATACTGTTATTGTCAGCAACTTGGCCGCATGAGGCGTTAAGCTGATTTGGTGATAACTCTCGCTTTTATTGGTTCCTCCTATCTTCGGAATTGTGTGGATGATGTTTTTCCGAAAGTCCGATGGTATGTCACCAGTCTCGTACATTCTGCACACCATCGTGAATTGTCGTTTTGTTGCCAGTTCCCTGATGATTTTAGAAATTCTGATAGATTTTTGTCTATTCCTTCTCTCTTAATTGATTCTAAGTCTTCCAAAGCTCTTTTAAATTCTGGGGCCTCTGCCTCTTCCCCGTCGACTCCTGTTTCTTCTTCTATCATGTCATCAGACGAGTGTTCCCCTCGTAGAGGCCTTCAGTGTACTCTCTCCACCTATCCACTCTCTTCACTACATCTAACAGTGGAATTCACAGTTAACTCTTAATGTTACCACCCTTGATCTTAATTTCACCGAAGATTGTTTTGACATTCCTGTACGCTGAGTCCGTCCTTCCGACACTCATTTCTTTTTCGATTTCTTCGCATTTTTCATGCAACCATTTTGCCGTAGCTCCCCTACACTTCCTATTTATTTCGTTCCTAAGTGACTTGTATCTCTGCAGTAGTGAATTCTGCTGAACATTTTTGTACTTCCTACTTTCATCGATCAACTGAAGTATTTCTTCTGTTATCCATGGTTTCTTCGCAGTTGCCTTCCTTGTATCTACGGATTTCTTTCCAACTTCTGTGATTGCCCTTTGCTGTTCAGCTGGACCTCTTACTGAGCTACTCATTGCTGTAGGATCTATAGCCTCAGAAAACTTCAAGTGTCTCTCTGCATTCCTTAGTACTTCCGTATACCATTTCAATGAGCATTGACTCTTCCTGACTAGTCTCTTAAACTTCAGCCTACTCTTCATCGTTACTAAATTGTGATCTGAGTCTATATCTGTTCATGGGTAAGCCTTAGATGTAATCTAAATGAAATCTTCGCGGCCTCTTCCAAGTATACCTCCTCCTCATGTGATTCTTGAATAGAGTATTCGTTATTACCAACTGATATTTCACCTCTCTCTTCCCTACTACCAAGCCCATATTCTCCCGCAACCCTTTCTTCCACTTCCTCCCCTGCAACCGCATTCCAATCCGCCATGATTATTAGATATTCATCTCTTTGCGTTCTGAAATCCCGGTCAGTATCCGCATACACTTTCTCTGTCTCTTCATCCTTAGCCTGCGAAGTCGGCATGTTTACCTTAATTATTGCTGTCGGCGTTGGTTTGCTGTCGATTCTGATGAGAACAAACCTATCACTGAACTGTTGACAGTAACTCACTCTCTCCTTTCCGTCCTATTAATAACGAGTCCTACTGTTATACCATTTTCTTCTGCTATTGATATACTCATCTGACCAGAAATTCTTGTCTTCTTTCAATTTCACTTCACTGACCCCCGCTCTATATAGACTGAGCCGCTGCATTTCCCTTACAAGATTTTCTAGCTTAACTACCAAGTTCAGCATTCTGACATTCCATGCCCCAACTCGTAGAACGTTACACTTGCGTTAGTTATTCAATCCTTCTCTCATGGTCATCTCCCCCTTGGCAGTCTTCTCCCAGAGATCCGAATGGGGGCTAGTCCGGAATGTTTTGCCAGTGTAGAGATCATTATGACACTTCTTTCAGTACAGGTCACATGTCCTGTGGACACACATCATACATCTTTAATGCCGTGGTTTCCATTACCTTCTGAACCCTCATAGCGGCGATCATTGCTGATTCTTCCGGTTTTTAGGGGCAGTTTTCCACCTCAAAGGCAAATAAGTGCCCTGAACTTCAGTCCGCTCCTCCCACCCTTTGACAAAGCCGTTGGCATGGTACCACTAGATCAGAGTTTCGGCCTGAAACCTCTGTTGTACATGATTTCTTGACTATATGTGACAGTGTCCGTTGTGTAGTATACTACTTGTGTTGACTGTGGTCATCGGGAATGGAGATTCGCATCATGCAATCGTCGCATGACATACTGATGCAGCACGTGACGTCCTGAAGCATCTTAGAACGTCGAATTTCTTTATGGAACACTCATTCCACGGTGCCTTTGACTCAACACTCATAGATGGTTCAAATGGCTCTGAGCACTATGGGACTCAACTGCTGTGGTCATCAGTCCCCTAGAACTTAGAACTACTTAAACCTAACTAACCTAAGGACATCACACACATCCATGCCCGAGGCAGGATTCGAACCTGCGACCGTAGCAGTCGCACGGTTCCGGACTGCGCGCCTAGAACCGCGAGACCACCGCGGCCGGCACACTCATAGATACCGATAATCCTGTGCAACTGTCGAACGAGGACGACTTGTGTACTGTAAGTCCTCGACGTAACCTGTCACTTGGAACCGATTCCATGTTCGCACCACATCACTTTGACTCCTGTGCACGCATCGAGCAAATGGCCTGGTTGACAAACCACCTGAGAATAACGTAATGATTCAGGCTCGATCTTTGATCGCGACGGTCCTTCGTGGCAGGATGGAATTTCACTCTACTCTTCCACATACGTCTCACGCGTTTATGCAAGTGCTTTACTTTCCACTGCAAGACTGTAATCTGTTCAAATGTGGCATTCTACTTGTACGCAGCGCTCATTGTAACTGTGTGTGTGCTTACAAATGGCGTAAGGGGTGACCTCCTGATCAATACAGGAGTAGTTACAGTAGCGACACACCTGCCCGCTATAACGGACTGATGCAAACTTTTGTTGGTTGTGTAAACAGCAGCCCCAGTCTCCGAAGTGGACACAATTCTGAAGTAGTAGTTCCATTTAACACTTAGGATCAGATGGATTAAACATACAGCAAACTCTCCTATAGGTGTTTGCACTGCGTGCTAGTTCGGAAGGAAGGATAGAAGTTTAGGGTTCAACGTCCCCGTCAACATTTACATCATTAGAGACGGAGAACAAACTCGGAATGTTTCAAGGAAAGGGAATGAAATCGGCCTTATTCTTTGAAAGGCACCATCCCGAAATTTGCGTGGAGAGATTTAACTAAATCACGGAACACCTGAATTTGGATGACCAGACGCAGATCCGAACGGTTGGCTCCCCGAATGGAAGTCCAATGTGCTAACCACTGAGCCACCTCGCTCGGTGCTAATTCGGTGAGACAGAGAGGATTTCTCACCCGCGCTCTGAAGATTCCATGTCAGCATTCTGATCAAAGTACTATGGCAGATCAATGATAGTTAAGCAAAAGTGCACTGAGTTAGCAGGAGTAGCTACGGGGAGCCCATACTGTGAAGTGATTCGCGTAGCAGAGTTCAGCTCCTGAAATAACTGAAATTTCTAGATATGCTTACAGATACCAGAGCCATTCACGGATTCGATAAAACTAAATAGTATTTCTAGACTTTATATTCGTTTAAGAATACAAAGAAAAAAGTCATATTGCTTTTGATCAGACGCTTCTTTGGTAGCCTGTGTGTCAGTTTAGCTGCGTATTTTATCAAGCAGCTTATCGTTTTGCCTCCAGACACCTTTCCACCAGGAATTGAACCGGAACCCTCCGTATTAATGGCCAAATCGGTAACAACTAGAACACGGAAAGTGATTAGCAAACTAGAGAACTACATCTGTATCATTAACGATAAACAAACTTCTTTTTAGCATATTACGCATCTTTATCTTTTCGTTTTTTCATGATATTGTAATCAAGTTTCAGGTAGCCTTATTATAACTTAAAATGTGTTATCTTGAAATACACCAAGAAAGACCTAAATTGTTGTGTGAATTCGTAGTGTTACACTGCCTTTGGACATTAATACAATAAATGTAGTCAGTGTGGTCACCACAGACAGTTGGACTATCAGCCTTGTACCACGTTGGTGTAAGAACATACGTTTTGTTATGTACCCACGTGTGTAAGAATTTCCTCTGATTTTGTAAATGTATAATCTCCAACAGGCAGGATTAAAAATACTGCTATAATCGTCGAAACGAATTCAGTTTTTCGATAACCGATAAATGTTTCAGATAACGAAATACGAAGTAAATTATTGGAAAACTGAAATAGGTAATAAAAAGGAAAGCACTCCGTCTTCAGGCCACGAGAGGCCTCGGTGGAGGATGCGGATAGGAGGGACGTGGGGTCATGACACCGCTCTCCCGGTCGTAAGATGGTATTCTTGACCGAAGCCGCTAGTATTCGGTCGAGCAGCTCCTCAATTGGCATCACGAGGCTGAGTGCTCCCCGAAAAATGGCAACAGCGCATGGCGGCCTGGATGGTCACCCATCCAAGTGCCGAACACGCCCGACAGCGCTTAACTTCGGTGATCTCACGGGAACCGGTGTATCCACTGCGGCAAGGCCGTTGCCGAAAAAGGTAATAACGTGGTAATATAGTTCTCATGTTCACAATTATAACCATCGCCCATAATGCGTTAAACCAACACAAAAATCAGTGACAAAAAAACTGTCACCTTCATAACACAGTTCTCAAATTAATTAGAAGTTGTCATACATACGGAAAGCTGTTGTATTAAGCGCTGGGTAACTGGTAAAGACTTAACAGTAACAGCTGTTGTATCAAAGTGCCATAGTTATTGTAACAGCAGGTAACAGTCATTCCACAGTGATATTTCGTCCAAGGAGTCACAATGGCTAAGACGATATTCTTGATATCACGAACAGTTCTCTTCGCATCTCCATTCGGCGACTCTTATTTGGAAATCATATGTTTTTTTAAAAAAATCACTATGTACTGAATGCCTGGTTGGTTCCGTCAATTATGTGACAGTTAATTCCTTCATCTAACTTTTTCAACCAAATTATTACCGTGTCCTTAACTATGTTTACGTCCATATTCCCTTATTTTATAAGTGTACGAGTGACCTCGGTTACCGGTCTCTTGACTTCGAAAATCACTTTTATGCTATTTTACAAGTTGTAGAGTAAGGGAAAAGTTCTGTCATACGTCTGCCGTTTCATTATAATGTCATTTTGCTCCTTCAAGCACTGTTTTGTTGACTGGTTTGTATTATTTGGTTTCGTGCTTATAAATACGAAATGTTCACTTTATCAGCAGCGTTCAGGTATCTTCCTCTCGTAACCTTTTAGTGTTGTGTCTTAAGTGCTACTTTTTTCTGTGGGCAACGGTGATGAGTGCATTTGCTAGTATACTGCTAATGATGATGAAATAGGTCAGAGAGACAATGAAACCTACTCTTCCAGGCGAAAACAGGGCGGTCGGCCATCCTTATCCAGTGGACAAAACACAATCAACCATATCACATGCCTTCACCAAATGAAGCTGCAAGCAGGTTTGGGATGTAACCCAGCAAGTTAGCCTGTTAACGATACACATTTCACCACTACCAGGCCCTAACAGTCGACACGTCCGTGCTGTTCGGCACTGCGTCAGTGTGTGTTAAAGTCTCGATTTCCTATGATTCTGAGTAAGAGGTAAACATATCATCAGGCACATATACCACAGGTCTCCTCCCACACAAACAACCTCCAAGAAGGCTTCTTCGCACCGTACGTAAGCATACAAGTCGACAGTATGACGTCTACATGCAAACTGTTTCATGTTGCACATCTTATTTGTCAAAAGCTAACACCAGAGGCTTTTTATCAGCGTTAGCACTCCACTGCCGCGGAAGGTAAATACTGAGCGCCCTTGTAACCTCACATAGTTCTTGTCTAGCATTCTACTTTCACTTGTAGTCCACTGCAGGTCATAATAGTAATGCTACTTGAAAAACTGTATTGACCATTGCCAGTAAACAATACAACATGCAATCTATTTTATGTAAATGTTCACCAACTCTGAACGGAAGGTCGCAAGTACAGAAACTATAAAAGTGTGGCAGCATCATGGGATTTTAATGTACCAAATACTACGCAATGGTTGTTGTGTCTATTATGTTCCTTTTTACGGTATATACATCCATACTCTGATATGACAGTAAAGATCATGACAGAGATACTTCCTGTTGCACCGTACCTAATATATTTTTGAAATTCAGTACACGTCTGTGCGAAATATTACTTATTAAATTTTAATATACGGTCCTCGTATGTGCGTGGTTGAAGAGTGTACCAGCTTTCACCATTAACAGCGTTTCATTGAAATTTCTAAAGTATATTTCCGCTAAATCTTAAACGTATTCCTACATTCTTTTTATCACTTCCTATTCGTCATACTTCCTTTAACGCGCAAGCAAGGATGTGGCAATTCACTTTGTCCTTGTATGTATACATTCGTTCTCCCCTATTGGTCCAATGCGATATAGAACCCATATAATGTCTGTTTCCCATACAGTTGAACAGTGTTCCAGCATAGCCCGTAGACATATTTTATAAGCGGTCTTTCTCGCAGTTCCTCTGCAATTTACCAGTATTCTATCTACGACTTATGCTATACGATCGTTTTACTTAACATCACACTCAATTACTCAGGAAACTTTGATGAATACTGTGATGGCTCATTCGTAAATGTAGATGTTACTAATTTTTTTATGTTTTGTGATTTACAAATCATTTAGTTTCTCTATATTTAAAACTAATAGTTAATATTCGTAAGATTTTGGCATTTTGTCAGTATCTGATTCGACATTACTTTGGTTTCATTTTACATCAATTATTTCAAGATAACTATCCCCTTTGTCATTACTAATAACAGAGATAACAGTTTTTGTGGATAAAGCGCAATATTCTTCCTCCCAAGAAATTTTCAGTCCAGTTAGGATAATATCTCGTGCGGTATTGTTTTCTTCTTGAAACGAAATTTTTTCGACGTAAAGTAATACAGAATTCATGAGGTTACGCCCATCCATGGCTCTCAGGATATCCTATTGTGCGTTTGATACCAGCTTTATTTCCAGAATCTACTGAAGCTGCCATGAAGATGGTCATTAATTTCCTGGCAGGCCATTACTATTGAACCTAGAATGTGTTAGACAGTTGTACTATACATCAAGAATATGGGATGGTAGTTCTGTTTGTTAATTAGTTACATGTTCTGTGGATCATTTTGCACGATAGATCGTAATGATTTTACATTTTACGTTCACATAGCAAATTAATTTTTACATAAAGTTACATTCTGAACATTTCTATATTTTTTTTGTTTTTTACAAATTAAAAAAAGTAATACAGATTTGAGTTAGTAATTTCTACCCTCCACCTTTTACACATTACAATAATAGAAATTCTTCTACGGAATAGAAGAAGCTGTCAAGGAGAAACTTTCTCAGTTTGTTATCAAATTTAGCTGTGCTGTCTGTCAGATAGTGTTAAAAAATTTTTGTTGTAGCATTGTGCAGCTCTTTTTGTGCTAAAGACAACCTTAATGTGGAGTGACGAGTGTCATTTTTCCTTCCGGTATTGTAGTTATGTACTTCATTGCTCTTTTTTAACTGTAGTGAATTATTTACAACAAACCTCACGAGGGAATACATACACTGAGAAGCAATAGTCAGAATGCCCAACTCCTTAAACAGATCGTAGGTGAGCCTCACATATAATTCTTATATCACGATTTTGCGCACTGAGAACTTTGAGTTACCCCAGAACATTATTCCATATGACACTATTGATGAAAACATGCAAAATATGTAAATTTACTGATTTGTCACTCCCCAAGATTTGCAATGATTCTAAGCACAAATGTGGCTGACTAAGTTGTTTTAGGAGTTCCAAAATGTGTTTTCTCCAATTTAAATTCTCATCAATATGGACCCCTAAAGATTTTGAAGTTTGCGCCCTATCTATTATTTCCTCACCATGTGTTTCACTTATCGGTGGGGTAGTACCTATAGATGTACAGAGCTGAATATGTTGTGTCTTTTCAAAATTGACGGTGAACTTTATCTGCCATTTCTTCTGCTTCTGTGTGTATGCTTGGATTGATTTCAATACTAGTGTCATCTGCAAAAAGAACTAATTGCGTTTGTTGTATACTAGGCGGCAGTTCGTTTACACGTGTGAGTAACAGTAGTGAACCTAAGATTGAACCTTGTGGTACCCTATACGTGATTTCTCCCCAGTCAAAATTATGTCTCAGGACTATATTGCTTGACTGACTGAGTACAACTTTCTGCATTCTTTTGGTTAGATATGACACTGTGCATTGGTTGCTGTAAGATCAGTTTCGCAAAACATCAATTTATCTAGCAGAATACTATGATTCACACAGCCTTAGTGAGGTCGCTGATAATACCAATCGGCGCTATTTTATTATTTAATGCTTATTAAATCTGGGGAGCGGACGTGTAAATGTCATTCTCAGGAGAGCAACCGTTCTGAAACCCAGACTGTAATTTGCTAAGGATACTAGTATTGCTAACGTGAGATACTACTCTAGAATACCTCACCTTTTTAAAAACGTTGGAGAATGATGTCAGCAGTGAAATCGGCCGGTAGTTACTGACATCTCTCTTATCGCCTTTCTTAAAGAGGGGATTGACAACGGCATATTTTTCTCTCTCTCTGGAAAAATATCTTGAGTTAGTGATGCATTACATACATATTCCAGATACGACTGGGCTTATTACAAGGGTACAAATTTTTAGTACAATACTGGAAACTCTATCAAAACTAGATTAGCTCTTATTGTTGGAAAATGTATAATTTTCTTAATTTCAGAAGTAGACGTTGGTGAGACATTCACAAGATTGAATTTTAAGAAAGTTCCAATTTCAACAAACTGCTGTGATTTTTCTCTTGAACTGTTTGTCCCTATGCTTTTTACTATATTCAAGAAATGATTATTAAATCCATTTGGTACCTGTAGCTCATCATTTATAGCCCTTCCACTCAGTTCAATAGTGGTGTCTCTTTCTGTGGCTACTTGTCCTGTCTCCCATTTAGTCTCGTTCTGTGGGTAGCCGTCCTGTCTCTTGTTTCACTACATTCCATATAACTTTAAGTCTGTTATCGGAAGTACTGATTTCGACATTATGTGCATGTTCATTCATTTTTAATAACCTTTCTGAGCAATTTTGAGTAGTTTTTGTAGTGTACTTCTACTGCAGTTCCCAACTCGTTCTTGCCAAAAGATACATTTCCCTTTTCCTTTCACGATATACTTTAATCCTTCTAGCGATCTGGTTTTTTTCCCTGGCTGTTTAGTGTCCTTTCTGACTAGCTTATAATGAAATATATTTTCAAATAATTATATGAATTTATCATGAAACAGATTAAATTTTATGTTAGCATTTGGTTCATTATAAATTACGTCCCGTGCCAACTCTTGTAAACTATTCTTAAAAACATTTGTCCTGGAGTCATTAATTATTCTAACTGATTTCCACTGAGGAGTATCCATACTGTAAGGCGCCATGTTATTAATCATAACGAAATGTGCATCATGATCAGAGAGAACATTTGTTATTGGGTAAACAGTTATTTTCATACTTTGAGCTTCATCAACGGGAACATTATCAATTAGGGTCCCTAGAGTCTTTATCCACCCGTGTTGGAAAATTAATTACCGACAACAAATTTTAGGATCCAAATAAGGTTTCCAAGGTAATTTGTCCTATCATAATCCTTTGCAAAATCTGCATTCAAGTCGCTACAGGTTATTAATAGTGGATATAATCAATAGTGACAGTTCTCCGTGCATGCGGCTTGTGTTTAAAAATAGAGCAAATTGTCAGAACTCGATAGGGAATTCTTCGAGTCTTCATGCGTAGCCTTCTTTATATTGTTGGTACGATGAGAGAGAGCAGGCGCGCCCGTTTTGTGTGTGTGTGTTTCTTCTGGCTCTGTAAAACAAGCACTTTCAGAAACGCAAAGGAAGACAATCACACAAAAGCAGTTTTACCACACATAATACTTTCTCAACGGTAAAATAATTAGTTAACAGCATTTCCGATTAAATGCCCCGAGACAGATCTACCTCTTATTCTGGTGAAGCCCTCTCAGTTGTGACACGTGCCGTGAAAAAATTAAAATTATAAGAACTAAACGCTGTTGCTGAGAAAAAGCTGTGAAATCAGTAATTTCCCATCATAGCAGAAAACTGCTTACCTAAACCATTACAGAGAAACGGAATGTTATTGCTCATTGCAGCTGCTGAGTGTTTACTACTTCAGAGTAAAAACATTCGTTTCAGAAAATTCTGTCGCTGTTACTACGCGTGGAAATAATCTGTGATGTAACACGAATGTTTATTACCGTTCAGAAACAAGTTAAGGGGTGACGCAGCTACGTATCGTGATAAATGCTGGTCGTGTTCTGTCCCTTACGTCTTACTCTGTTATTGTGATTTCTAAATCAGTATCTACATCTGTACTCAGATAATCAACATATCGCAGCGTGCGGTGAACGGCGGATGATAGGCGTGATATACGAGTATTAATTAGCCCCTTCCAGTCGCATTCACGAAATTCCGCAAGATGAACATTTGTCCGTGTAAGTCGCGATTTCTCTAATTTTACCGACATGAATCTCGTGAGATACATTTGGAAGAAAATAATACGTTTCTTGATTTATCTTGAAATGTATGAACTTGACATTATAATTATGAATTTCTATACCATTTATTACGACTTTCTTCCAACAACCCTCGCTGAATCAACAAATCCGAAATGTAAGTGCTTTACTCACCTTTCACTTTTCTCTCCCTCTAAGAATCCACGAAACAAGAAGTACCTCTCTCTCTCTTTCTCTCTCACTCCCACCCTCCCTCCCTCCCCCTCCACACAAATACATAGTGCACCACACTGATACGTAATTCTCAGGAATCACGCAAATAAATTTTATGCGAGCACGATTAATTTCTCTTTCTTATCCTCCCTTGAAAGAATCAGTTTGGAATCTATCTTTCAAACACCTATATTACACAGAGTGTTTCAGAAATAAGCACAAAATTTTTGTGGGATGGTAGGCTGGGTATAGACAAGCATTTTAAGTGCACGAACATGGGGTCTGTGACTCGTAGATAGTGCGCTAGGCACCGCCATAGCGCATTCGCCTTGCCTGGAGGAAACACCACTCGAAGTGTGCGACACTCGCTTGATGGCATAGCTCAAGCCGTCGGACCACGGAACGGCGGATATTGGGTAATGTTCTGTTGGCTTGATCTAGGACGTCTGCTGCAGCAACAGCAATTCGAGCTACGAGTTCTTCCATAATGCCGGTCGGTGTGGCCGAGCGATTCTAGGCGCTTCAGTCTGGAACCGCGCGACCCCTACGGTCGCAGGTTCGAATCCTGCCTCGGGCATGAATGTGTGTGCTGTCCTTAGGTGAGTTAGGTATAAGTAGTTCTAAATTCTAGGGGATTAATGACCTCAGCTGTTAAGTCCCATAGTGCTCAGAGCCATTTGAACCATCTTCCATAGTGTTTACAGGACTTTGATACATAAGTGCCTTCAAGTGCTTTCAAAGATAAAAATCAATTAGTGTGAGATCCGGGTATCTTGCAGGCCATTGAACTGGTCCATTACGTCCAATCCAGAGTCCAGGCTATTCTCTGTACAAGAGTCTTCTTACTTGATTTGTGAACTGGGGAGGTGCCCCATCACGCTGGATAAACATTAGTCTTCTGGTTTGAAGCGGCACATCTTCGAGAAAACCAGGATGTACGTGTTCGAGAAATACGTGGTAAACACGACCAGTTAAAAATGTTAGCCTCGACTACTTGGTTGTTAATAATTCCAACCGAAAGATTAACTGAAAATCGTTCCTAAAAATGGCGGAAACCGTATCTCGAGGATTTTCATTAGGATAGACATAGGAGTTACGACTTTTGAACATTCGTTCGTGGGTGAAAGTCGATTCATAGGCCACAGAACAATGTTTGCGAAGTCGAGAGTTCACATTATTTGCCAGAAAAACCATACGGCATAGTCGTTGACGGTGATCATCACAAAGAGTTCTCCAAACACGGCTAGCTCCAGCATTTAGAGCATGAACAACGGAGCGTACGCTATCTGAAGGATTTTCCAACATTTGTAATGCTAGTTTCTCGAAACCACGATTGCGAACACTCCGTGGTCGACCGCGCGCAATGAAATCTCTGATGTGCCCCTTTCACTGGGACAACGATCCACAGCAGCAAATATTCTCCAATTTGGTATTCATCTGTTTGGATGACGTTCTGCGTACAAACACCGTGCTCCTTCCGTAGATCCTGCGGCACCAAAGACGTGTCTGCAAGTTCGTTTCATCAAACCTTTCATGTCCTCCGCATGATAACACAGAGTCAACAATCTTTTTTACATTCGCAAGTGCATACAATTGTTCCATAACACACTACTTTACCTTTGATACAACACTTGATTACGAATTAAGTTGAGGTGTACTTCCGGTACATAGCGCCGAATGAAGATGAAGGTAACTAGAACAGTGTTTCCTCGTTAGGGCACGGGCACCAGTGACACTAGATATCCAAACTTACGTGAACGTACCGCCGGTAATGACACTACCAGACGGACCGATGACTCTTTGAGGTCGCCTACCGTCGTAAATATGCTTCAGCGATGCCATGTCCGTGTACTTAAAATAATTGCCTATATCCAACCTATCATCAAACAAAAAATAGTTTATTTATTTCTGAAACGCCCAAAATAGTCACATCTCCTTACGGCACTCCAAACGATATATTTAACATACCAGCGGTTTCTCGACGATAACTGTTTTGAATAACATCAGAATCTGGTTATTTGAATGTAAGTTCCAAGTTTTTCAAAGTGAAAACTCTATATGTCTTCTTGTATTTCACAGGAATTTTACACTCCTTCGACTTTGTATGAGACTGTTTATCAGTAACTTCATTCTCCAGATAATCCGTACCTTTTCTGAATAGTAGCGATATGCACAGTCTTAGAACTCTTTAGTAATGTACTAAGGATGTAAAACGTCTAAACAGTTACGGAAATACTGCGTGTTGAAAATGTGGTTTCACATGGATAACGTTTTTCATACCGCCGATGAATTCTTGAATAGCAATAAGTAAACATTTAAACTTGTTTGAATGGTAGTTAGGCTTATGAACAGTTGGATAAAATATGTACTGCTGTAGCGTACCATAATGATAACATATGTGTAGCTGTTGCGTAGATAACAATTCTTGTGAATATAATCGAAATTAAACTTGTTTGAATGGTAGTTAGGCTTATGAACAGTTGGATAAAATATGTACTGCTGTAGCGTACCATAATGATAACATATGTGTAGCTGTTGCGTAGATAACATTTCTTGTGAATATAATCGAAATATCAAACTAGAGTCACCTGAATGAAATTTAGACGATAAATATGGAAAGTATTAGCAAATCCGAACTGTAGTACAGCTACAGTAACTTCTAGACCCTCATTAACAAGATAAGTGGCTGATCAGCTCGAGAAGACAGCTCACATTTACTGTAACCCTCTGTGAAAATAGAGAGCACCCTGATTAGAACAATAGGGTTCTTCACTGTTCAGCATCAAGCAGTACAACCACTCGGTCCAGTCACATTTATGTGGGTACCACATAAGTTCGACGTCAGCATGCAGTAGCCATTCACACACGGCAGGTGGTAGCACTAGCAGTGGGGGGTATATAAAGCGTGTCGGTGAGAGAACAGTTCTGTACTTATCGTAATGCGGAAACGTCCACAAGGGCATGACCTTTGGCTTTCGGCCAATGGTTGAAGCATTTCCGAAATGGCTAAATATGTAAACTGATCGTCTGCCGCCATGTGTAAAATGTAATCAGGCATGGCAAACTGGCGCTATCCAAAACCGGCACACAAGGAACTGTGGTGCACCATGGGCCACTGATGGTAGGGGTAAACAACAACTGTGGTGAACGTGTACGGGCGAACAGACGGGCAAATGTTGAGCAACAGACTGCCCGTACCAATCGAGGGGCTACCAACACTGTCTCCGTAACGACCGTTCGTCGAAAGTTGCTGCATATGGGCCTCAGCAGTAGGCGCCTGGCTCACGCACCCACGCTGAATGCCGTTCAACGGCGACGAAGACTGAAATTCGCACGCCAGTTGGACGTGCAGTGAGTGGCGACAGAGGGACTATTCAGATGAATCACACGTTTTATGCTCCATCGGATCGATGGCCGCTGGCGTGTAAGGCGTGAAATGTCTGAAAGCAAACGCACTGCATCCATCGCCAGAATGATCCAGGTCGGAGGAGGGAGCGTTATGGTCTGGGAAACGTTTTCGTGGCACTCCCTCGGTAACCTCGTCATTCTAGAAGGCACAATGGATCAACGGAAGTGTGCCTGTATTCTTAGGGACCATGTTCACCCACACATGCAGTTTATTTTCCCTCGAGCACGATGGTATCTACCAGCAGGACAATGCAACGTGTCACAAAACTCGCAGTGTTTCGAAGAGTAACAGGATGAATTTAGCGTAGTCCCCTGACCACCAAACTCCCCAGATTTAAACCTAATCGAGAACCTGTGGGACCACCGCGAAAGTGCTGTTCGCGTCATGGATCGTGCATCGAGAAACTCGGCTGAGCACAGCACTGGAGTCAGCATGGCTCCATATTCCTGTCTGTACTTCCCAGACTGACTCCCTTCCCCCACGACTCGCAGCGGACCACGCTGCAAGAGATGGTTATTCGGGCTTTTGACAGGTTGCCGCATTAATGTCACTAGACAGCGTAGTAACGCTCCGAACTCAACACCTGGAGATGCGCTGAATCGGGACTTTCTTTTCATTGCTCCCCATATTTCAAACGAGTTATCACACGTGGCAGGTATTGTGTGAATTGAAACTATTACCAGACTCCCTCGCTAACGCCATCGGATGAGGGTGAATGGATACCGGAAGGTAAGAATTTGTAGAAATAAACCCATACAAAAGACTTCATTACTAAGCAATTAATATTTTACTTCACGTAAGCGTTAGTAGCACCTGCTGATCAAGAACGTTAGCGGTCGTAAAAAAACTGATTTGTGTATGCCCTAGCATTGGACAATCAAACTGCTTAAAGGAATGCAAATTGCCGTAGAAACACGTATAAAGCAATAACTAACTGGAACAAATACACTGGTTAATACCGAGCAGATCAGTAATACGCGTTCTCGTTACTAGCCCAACAGGTTAGGCAGAACCTTGAGACTCAGTAATTTCAAGGCATTTCCGTATTTTTTTCCATTTTTCCTTGTCAACAGAAGAACAGACTAATCAAGGTAGAGAAAATGAGTTCTCCCACAATTCATCTTAAGTAGAAATTCATTCTGAAATGTGTAGGTACAAGTTATCCTTTAAGTTCACGAATCGAAGGTATTCATAACTTTCGTGTAAATTTGTGATAGGTCTCTGTTCTACGATCTCGTCCGCTCCTAATGTTATCATGCTGTGAACAGAGCATTACACCAGATCATAGGATAATTCACTGTTGCTTTCAAGTTTCATTTGTGTATAAAAAGAAACGACGACGAACTATAATAAGTTCATGGTTTCTGTGGTGTCCCTAAATCATTAATGGCAAGTGCCGAGATGGGTCTGCTGTGGTAGATTTTCTGTCAGATCTCTGTCTAATCCAGATTTATGCTCAGTTTGTAATTAAGTCGTCGCAGCCGGAAAAATTAGCCATAAGAATGAGATGTACTTGCCTTTCCAGCCGAGAAGACATTCGTAGAAAAGTCTTTCCTGTCATTCCTGTTCATGGACAGTATGCCACGAGAAAGTCTGCAAACCATTGTACATTTCCTGGCACAGGAGACATGACACTTTAGCGTTTATTAGAGTTTCTTCTCGTTCCATTCACGTATGGAAAGCGAGAAGGATGACTGATTAAATACCTCAGTGCGCGCTATAATTAGTTTAATCTTGTCTTGCAATCCCTCCAAGAGGGATACGTAGGATGCTGTAGTATGTTTATAGATTCATCACTTAAAGCTGATTCTTGAAACTTACTAAGCAGGACTTAAAGCGTTTGCCAGTTCGATTTTTCAGAATGTCCTCGGCGCTCTCTCATGGGCAACCAAAGCTGTGAGCATTCGTGCTGCGCTTCTTCGTTTACGCTGAATATACACAATTTATCCTATTTCGCACTGTCCCACATCTTTCAGCAATATTTTGAGTCGCACAAATGTTTTGTAAGAAATCTCCTCCGTTGTGTAATTGCATTACTATAATACTGATTCCAAATTTTTAGATTTCCAGACGGCTTTTGATACCGTTCCTCACAAGCGATTTCTAATTAATTTGTGTGACTGTGGAATATCCTCTCAGTAATCTGACTATATTAGTGTTTTCCTGTCAGAAGGGTCACAAATCGTAATAAGTCATCGGGTAATATCTGGTGCTCCCGAATGAAATGTTCCCGATCTACATAAACGATTTAGGAGACAATCTGGGCAGCCCTCTTAGATTGTTTGCAAATGATGCTGTCATTTGCGGTCATGATGATCAAAATTAATTCCAAAATGATTTAGACAATACATATGTATGACGTAAAATGTGGAAATTTAAATAAGAAAAGTGTAAAGCCATCCACATGAGCACTAAAAGGAATCCGGTACGCATCAGTTACAGGATAAATCACACAAATCTAAAGGCTGTAAAAACAACCAAATACTTACGGATTACAATTACGAATAACTGAAACTGGAATGATCACATAGACAATGTTGTGGGGAAACCCAACCAAAGATTACGAGTTATTGGCAGAACATTTAGAAAATCTAACAGGTCTTCTAAAGAGACTGCTTACACTACGCTTGTCCTCCCCCTTCTGGATTACTGCTGTGCGGTGTGGAATCCACATCGGATAGAATTTACGGAGGAAATCGGAAAACTTCAGAAAAGGGTAGTTCGTTTTGTATTATGGCTAAATAAGTGAGAGAGTGTCAGGGGGATGTGATCCACGAATTGGGGTGTCAGTCATTAAAACAAAGGCGTTTTTCGCTGCGGCATGATCTTCTCATGAAATCTCAATCACCAAATTTCTCGTCAGCATGTGAAAATATTTTGTAGACGTCCGTTTGCATAGGGAGCACTACCATCAAAATAAAATAAGAGAAATCAGAGCTCGCGCGGAAAGATAAGTGTTAGTTTTTCCCACACGCTGTTCGAGAGTAGAACGGTAGAGACGTAGCTTAAAGAACCTTCTGTCAGGCACTTAGTCGTGAATTGCAGAGTAATCATGGGGGTGTAGATGTAGATGTAATATTCTAGCAATGAACCGAGTTCCGGCATCTGCTTTACCAACGACTGAGCCTTTCTATTCCCATTTAATATTCCTGAAAATTTTTACACCCTAATGATCGTATTTAAACATCACGTTAGGCCATCCTGATTTAGCTTCTTTGTGGACCACCTAGATCACTTCAGGCGAATAATATTCGATATGACACCCCCTAAATTTTTTCACTAGCATTGTTCAATTCGAAACAGTGTTCACCCTCTGATGATGTCAGTGTTGGCGCACTTCTAAGAGCTTTCTTCCTTGCTTTGCGCCAAGGACACAAGAAGTACACACAGAAGTAAAGCACCACATATGAGGCTACAGTAGGAATGAAACGAAGTAGCCTGCTGCGGGGTTAGTAATCAACCAACGCCAGATCTGTGGAAATTAAAACATAAGACGCCCAATAATTCTGATATCTACGTGGAACGTTTGAAGAAGAAATTCCTTTTTTTTTTTCTAAAACACAAGGATATATTCTAAAGAAACTGTACACTCAGAATAAAACTTTGCAGTTACGATCAGTCACACAATCTAATAAAAAACAAAATTATTTACGAAAAAGAAAGTAATGGACAGTTATATGTCTATTTTAACAACATTGAAAATAGCAGGCATACGAAGAAAATAGTGGTCCCTCCTTGATCAGTAATAAATGGACTACAAAGCCATAAGCATATAATAGAGAGGGAATTACTCAGCTTACTTTGATTTAACACTGTCATTCCAAAATATGCTTCTTAAAAAATGCTTCAAATTTTCTCCTAAGAAACGGAATCTCTGCGGTGAGGCGCTGTGGAGCGGACTTTGCCGATCGACTGCTGTTATGCTTTGGTCAAGGCATCATTGGACGTCTATTTTGTCATCAGTCCGATCCACCACGAGTTTCTCTCCTTTACCAACGCCTTCATATTAGAGTAGCACATGCACCCAACGTTCTGAGTTATTTGTTGGATGTACTCCAATCTCTGTTCCCTCCTTCAGTGTTTAGCCCCTACACCTCCCTCTAGTTACTACCTGATGTCTTAACAAAGTCCTATCACCCTCTCCCTTCTTCTTGTAACAGTTTTCCACGTGTTCTTTTCTTTGCCGATTCTGCGGAGAGCATTCTCATTCTTTATCAGTTCTCCTAATTTTCAACATGCTTCTATAACACCATATCTCAAACGCTTCGATCCTCTTCTTTCCTGATATTCCCACAGTCCATGCTCCAAACGAACTTTCTCAGAAAGTTCTTCCTCAAGTTAAGGCCGATTTTTTATACTAGCAGACGTCTTTTCGGCAGGAATACCGTCTTTGCCTGTCTTAGTCTGCTTTTTATGTCCTCCTGCAACGAGCTCCTCATCAGACCTTGAAGGCCCAAGGGTTGTCGACTGGTCGCATTGCCACGTATTGCCATGAAGAGTCATGCGGGTGCAGTATAGAAGAGCATGTGGTTTTGCCGACTTTCCAGACCTGGGACCCGCTACTCTCAATCAAGTAGTTCTTCAGTTGGTACCACGAGGCTCAGTGCACCCCGTACCACTTCTATCAAGGAAAAATGCTTGCCAGTACAGCGAATTTAACCCGGGTCTCTGGCATGTTGGCCGCCTACGCTGACCACTTAGCTACTGTGGCGGACTTACGTCCCCTAATACTTACTACAATAACACCTGAGTGCTGTTTTGCATCCAGAGTATCAGAATTCCCCTTTATCTACTTTGTGGTCATCAATTTTTATGTTAAGCTCATCGCTAAAATTTCTGCTACTCCTCTTTCGCTTCTTCGTTTTTTGTTTCACCCTCAATCAATATTCAGTACTCATTGGACTATCCAACTGGTCAAGTCCTGTAATTCTTCTTCCATATCACTGAGGATAGCAATGTTATATGCGAATCTTTTTAATGATATCCTTTCACTTTGAATTTTAATCCCACTCATGAACATTTTCCTTATTTCTGCCATTGCTTCTTCGGCGTATAAATTGACACTAGGGGCGAAGTACTACGCCCCTGTCTTCCACCCATTTTGATCCGAGCACATCGATCTTGGTCTTCCACTCTTATTAGCCCTCCCTGATTTTTGTATGAAGGGGTATTTTTTTATACAAATGGGTATTTTTTTGTATAAAGGGTATGTCATAGAAAATTACTGTCCTGGCCATCAAAGTTTGCTTTTGCAAATTTGAGTCGCCATTTCTCCTACAGAAAGCCTACATATCATTCGTCTGGCGAAAATGAGTGCACCCCTTTCCACTCTACCCACGACGGGTGTTTTCGGAGTCAAAGCTGGATTCTCTGCCTGACAGTGAGGCAAGCTGACTACTCAGCTACTTTTATTATTGTTGTTGTTTCATTTAATGCATGGATTGGCTAGCTCGGTGCTGCTATCTAGAAATGTGGTCCAAAAATTACTTTACTCCTTAACGTCCCGTCGAAGACGATCTCGTCAGCGACGGAGGACGACATCGGCTTGGACAAGAATGGGACGAGAAGTCGGATGTTGCCATCCCATGGTTTGGGGTGACCACAAAAAGCCTGTATCTAAATGACCAGACGTGGATTTCAACCCCCGTCATCCAGAATAGAAGCGCAGAATCTCAACAAATCAGCCACAGCGCTCAAAAAAACACTCGATACTCAAATGGTGTTAAATACAAACTACTTATTCCTATCATAAAAGTAAATACTAACAAGTTTTTTTTACTCTTCCTCTCCTCATTGTCTAGACCACGTAGTGGTACATTTAGAGTAACAGTAATCTTAATTTAATGCTTTTACTTCTTGTCAAACAGTTTTCATACATTTTTGGAATGATTTCGTACTGCCTGCAACTGTCTATTTTGGTTTATTTCTCAGCATCGTTGTGGCCTTGGGCCATTTTCAAGTACCTAGGTTCGCTTGTTGGCCATAGAATCAATAAGAAATAGCGTCGGAAAATATTGCCGTTTCTGTATGGTGACTGGGTATAGTGGGTATAAGTACAGATATTGTTAATTGTGGTACCTTAATATGTACACACTTCAGTGTTTTTGTTTTTTCTTTCTCTGCTTCTAATAGTCTTCCTGCAAGTAGTTTTTGATGTTGCTGAGCAACAGTCATACAGTAATTTTTAAGTGAACACACTGCCATTTGACTGCATTGTTGTTTATTTAATTACGACCCAGGTTTTGGCTCTTTATGCCATTTTCAAGTGACTGAGTTTATGTTACTAACATACACTGAGCTTGATGTCCTACAAAATGTAGTAATGGCATTAACTCAATCACTTGAAAATGGCGTAAAAGGTCGCAACCTGGATAGTAATTAAATAAACAATAATACAGTCAAATAGCGGTATTTGATGGTGTACTGATACTTCAGTGATGTGGATTTAGATTCTTTCAGGTTTGTTACTGATCTGTCTTGATTATTTCTTTCTCTTGGTACAAATCCTGTTTTCTGCAATGACAAACGGTATGCATTTGCTCATTGTTTTATGGCCAGATGCCTTTGTAATAAACACATCCTCAATTTAATGTTGTTGTTGTGGTCTTCAGTCCTGAGACTGGTTTGATGCAGCTCTCCATGCTACTCTATCCTGTGCAAGCTTCTTCATCTCCCAGTACCTACTGCAACCTACATCCTTCTGAATCTGCTTAGTGTATTCATCTCTTGGTCTCCCTCTACGATTTTTACCCTCCACGCTGCCCTCCAATGCTAAATTTGTGATCCCTTGATGCCTCAAAACATGTCCTACCAACCGATCCCTTCTTCTAGTCAAGTTGTGCCACAAACTTCTCTTCTCCCCAACCCTATTCAATACCTCCTCATTAGTTACGTGATCTACCCACCTTATCTTCAGCATTCTTCTGTAGCACCACATTTCAAAAGCTTCTATTCTCTTCTTGTCCAAACTAGTTATCGTCCATGTCTCACTTCCATACATGGCTACACTCCATACAAATACTTTCAGAAACGACTTCCTGACACCTAAATCTATATTCGATGTTAACAAATTTCTCTTCTTGAGAAACGCTTTCCTTGCCATTGCCAGTCTACATTTTACATCCTCTCTACTTCGACCATCATCGGTTATTTTACTCCCTAAATAGCAAAACTCCTTTACTACTTTAAGTGTCTCATTTCCTAATCTAATTCCCTCAGCATCACCCGACTTAATTTGACTACATTCCATTATCCTCGTTTTGCTTTTGTTGATGTTCATCTTATATCCTCCTTTCAAGACACTGTCCATTCCGTTCAACTGCTCTTCCAAGTCCTTTGCTGTCTCTGACAGAATTACAATGTCATCGGCGAACCTCAAAGTTTTTATTTCTTCTCCATGAATTTTAATGCCTACTCCGAATTTTTCTTTTGTTTCCTTTACTGCTTGCTCAATATACAGATTGAATAACATCGGGGAGAGGCTACAGCCCTGTCTTACTCCTTTCCCAACCACTGCTTCCCTTTCATGCCCCTCGACTCTTATAACTGCCATCTGGTTTCTGTACAAATTGTAAATAGCCTTTCGCTCCCTGTATTTTACCCCTGCCACCTTCAGAATTTGAAAGAGAGTATTCCAGTCAACATTGTCAAAAGCTTTCTCTAAGTCTACAAATGCTAGAAACGTAGGTTTGCCTTTTCTTAATCTCTCTTCCAAGATAAGTCGTAAGGTCAGTATTGCCTCACGTGTTCCAACATTTCTACGGAATCCAAACTGATCTTCCCCGAGGTCGGCTTCTACCAGTTTTTCCATTCGTCTGTAAATAATTCGCGTTAGTATTTTGCATCCGTGACTTATTAAACTGATAGTTCGGTAATTTTCACATCTGTCAACACCTGCTTTCTTTGGGATTGGAATTATTATATTCTTCTTGAAGTCTGAGGGTATTTCGCCTGTCTCATACATCGTGCTCACCAGATGGTAGAGTTTTGTCATGACTGGCTCTCCCGAGGCCATCAGTAGTTCTAATGGAATGTTGTCTACTCCCGGGGCCTTGTTTCGACTCAGGTCTTTCAGTGCTCTGTCAAACTCTTCACGCAGTATCTTATCTCCCATTTCGTCTTCATCTACATCCTCTTCCATTTCCATAATATTGTCCTCAAGTACATCGCCCTTGTATAAACCCTCTATATACTCCTTCCACCTTTCTGCTTTCCCTTCTTTGCTTAGAACTGGGTTGCCATCTGAGCTCTTGATGTTCATACAAGTGGTTCTCTTCTCCCCAAAGGTCTCTTTAATTTTCCTGTAGGCAGTATCTATCTTACCCCTAGTGAGATAAGCCTCTACATCCTTACATTTGTCCTCTAGCCATCCCTGCTTAGCCATTTTGCACTTCCTGTCGATCTCATTTTTGAGACGTTTGTATTCCTTTTTGCCTGCTTCATTTACTGCATTTTTATATTTTCTCCTTTCATCAATTAAATTCAATATTTCTTCTGTTACCCAAGGATTTCCATTAGCCCTAGTCTTTTTACCTACTTGATCGTCTGCTGCCTTCACCACTTCATCCCTCAGAGCTACCCATTCTTCTTCTACTGTATTTCTTTCCCCCATTCCTGTCAATTGTTCCCTTATGCTCTTCCTGAAACTCTCTACAACCTCTGGTTCTTTCAGCTTATCCAGGTCCCATCTCCTTAAATTCCCACCTTTTTGCAGTTTCTTCAGTTTCAATCTGCAGTTCATAACCAATAGATTGTGGTCAGAATCCACATCTGCCCCAGGAAATGTCTTACAATTTAAAACCTGGTTCCTCAATTTAAAATTCCTCAATTTAATATAAGATGGAAATTTATATGCATATAAGCATGTCCATCTCTTCCGTACATAATGGTCTATTATAAAAGGCCTGTAATTTTTTGAGCACAGCCATCACTCATTCTGGGAGATCAAAAATCTATTGTAACTTTTTGTTAATTTTTGTTTCAAAGTATTTTCTTCCTACACAATCAAAGAGATTATGTTTACATCGAAGCGCAGTGACTAATTATATTCGATATGTAAGGTCATGTGAAGACCAACGTGTCAGCGAGAAAGGTGAAGAGAGGGAATACCAAGGAACGTGGTGAAGGGGAAAGCGTTGTCGGGTTTCGGGTGTTCCCCATCGTCGGTGGGATGGAAATTCCGACATATTCCCGCAGAGGTCAGCGAAGTGACCTTGTGTTGCCACACCACCTGTCGGTCTGCTCTTCGCACTCTGCGCGTCACGTTAAGCGCAGAGACAATGCCAACATTAATATTTTCGTATCGAGATTGCTATCTCTCTGTGTGCTCCTTTCTGTTGTTAGTTTCCTTTTGTCGGTGGCATGGTCTACCTCTCTCAATTCCACAGCGCAGTGAGTTAAAGAAACCTCTCATGCAGGGGGAATGTAGTGCTATGTAAGACGCTTGATCTCTTTCACTTTTTCTGGATGTTGATGAGATTGTCGTAGTGACTAAGCCAACATAGCGTTACCAATTCCCTCCTTGCTGTGTTGCTGTTCAAAGCAACCAGTCAAATGTTTTTTATTCCAGTCTTTGATAACAATATCAATTCTTTTGACGATGACCGGTTTCAGTCCGTAATGACCATCCTCAGATCTTTTCTACACCATGTCCTAAGGTGATAAGGCCATAATGGCATCGTCAAAACATATAAATGTAATCAGCACAGCATCGTCACATAGATCTAAAATAAGGTGTAGAATAGGCCACATCGTTCACACAGTCATTGTTGCTTCATCACTGTAGATTCAGAATGTATGTCCACGCTGGGAACGATCCAGTCAGCTGGAGTTTATTATAAACACAAAGAAACATTCTTGAACCTGGTGCACTGTCCTTGGGAGGAATTTACTGTATTCTTCACAAGGAGGAAGAATGTTTTCATTCCAGAACAAGTAAACAGATATCGCGTCAGCACATACTGCATTTGTAATTATGCGCTGAGATGAGGCGGTCAGTTTGTAACTGCCGTCTGATTTAATTCAAACTTAACTTGCTGCTCAGGCTTACGAACGACCGAGCGAGGTGGCGCAGTGGTTAGCACACTGGACTCGCATTCGGGAGGACGACGGTTCAAACCCGTCTCCGGCCATCCTGATTTAGGTTTTCCGTGATTTCCCTAAATAGTTTCAGCCAAATGCCGGGATGGTTCCTTTGAAAGGGCACGGTCGATTTTCTTCCCCATCCTTCCCTAATCGAGCTTGAGCTCCGTCTCTAATGACCTCGTTGTCGACGACACGTTAAACACCAAACTCCTCCTTCTCCATACGGGCAAGCATCTAAACTGTACGTGTCAGCTTTTGAAATGGTACGCATGTTTATATTAACTCTAAGCTCTAAATGGCCCATTTGACCACCAAATGAAATGTTTAGCGTTTGTCCTAAAATAGAGGCATAATGGTTCAAATGGCTCTGAGCACTATGGGACTTAACTGCTATGATGATAATGGATAATGATCCAGCGTTTTAAAATATGAGTGTGTAGATAGGTACCGATTTCCCCTTTTCCCCTCTTTTCTTTGCTTGTATTAGCACAACTTAATGGAAAACTGGGGGGGGGGGGGGGAGGATAAATAAGTAAATATTCGTGGACCAAAAAGTTTCCTGATAGTACCTCTCCTCACCATTTCATTAACAAATTTGATTTTTTTCTGGTAATAATTGCAGTTTGTAATTCGCCATGTTCTACATGAAAACCTTACGTTGTACAGACATTTATGATTGCAAACTTTAATTTCCGACGTTACGAACAGGTGCTTCGCCTTTATTCAATGTTTCTTGAAGTCTAAATTTGCTCGCTATAGATTTCTCAGTTTTACTTCGGTTGTCAGATGTCTTTCTGACGTTACAATCGCTCCTAAGTCTTCTATAACCCGAGCTGCACTGTCCGCCATGTTTTCCCCAAAGTATAGGACATTCACACATGTTTACCTATGAGACACGATACGAATGGGGATTTGCTTTCAAATGTATTGAATTCGTCATAAATATGGGGTGCTACTCAGCTGTGAACTGCACTAACCATCGCAAAAACGGTTTTCGTATGTTTCCATTTCCAAGTGACCCCAAACAAGGAAAAATAGCCCATAAGTAGCTGCAGACACAACTGGGAAGCAGTATCTGACGCTCAGTGGTGTATTGTAAGTATACGTTAATAAAAGTAGTTATAAATATGAAACTTGTTGCATACAACAGCGTTTCTTCCCCCAGTCGATAACTGCAATGAAGCAATTTGTTTAAAAAATTCGATTCCTGAGATATTTTCGTAATTGGCTAAGTGAGGAGCAATGTTTATTGTGATGTATTTATATACCGTGATCATAAACATACATACACAAACGGAATAGTAAGTAACACCGCTTCTTATATAGGAGTGGTAGAACGAGTGATAATTAAGATAACCTTATAGAGGAATGGTCATTGTGTGCGAACCTGCACAAGTAACATCACCTTCAAAATATAAAGTTTTGACCACAACTCAAAAAGCAAAAAATGAAACTATTAATAAAAATTTGTTTCACGTGAACATGACACTATTTTTCTGCCCTCTGTACAATTGAAATGCCAGTTTTTGTACCTACTTATGATTAAAAAATAAATACCATTTTTGCAAGCGCCTATATACCGACAGAAACTAACAAATTAACAAATAGTCATAGATTTTTACTGCATAACATCCCTATTTGAAGACATTCGTACTCAGTTCTTAACTCATTTCGTTTAATATTTACAAACTACCGCACATTAATTATTACACTTCAATTTTTCTGTTATACGGCAAGGGCAATCTAAGTATATATATATATATATATATATATATATATATATATATATATATATATATATATATACACATTAATTTCTGTTCGGTACAAGTCGCACGTGCAATATCAAATATTTTAAGCGAAATATTGTAAGAAGTTTCGTGAACAGGTTAACCACCCACAAGGAAAACATTGCGTATCCTCATAGATGGGGAAAACATGGCGGACGATTCAGCCTATTATAGGAGCTGTAACACTTCTTAAAAGATGGGTTGGTGGTGTTTGAGGCTGGGAGAGGGGTGCAAAGGGGAGGGGTTCAAATGGTTCAAATGGCTCTGAGAACTATGGGACTCAACATCTGTGGTCATAAGTCCCCTAGAACTTAGAACTACTTAAACCTAACTAACCTAAGGACATCACACACATCCATGCCCGAGGCAGGATTCGAACCTGCGACCGTAGCAGTCGCGCAGTTCCTGACAGAGCGCCTAGAACCGCTAGACCACCGCGGCCGGCAAGGGGGGGGGGGGGGGGGGAGGAAGGGTAACATATTGACCAGACGCAAACTGGCCATCGTCCGAGAGCAGTGGACATATATCAGGAAAAGATGTGGTTTCCCGCCTTGACACGTCAACTAACAGCCTGCACGAGACACTATAGAAATGTTCTTCAACCAAGTGATTTCATTAACAGTACATTTTAAGTATCGTTTAATCAGGTTACTAGTTCTGCCGTAACTCAACTGTCTCTACTGTTTTTTGAATCAGACGGTTCAGTTAGAGTGACGACAATAGCGTTGAAACTTCCTGGCAGATTAAAACTGTGTGCCGGACCGAGACTCGAACTCGGGACCTTTGCCTTTTACGGGCAAGTGCTCTACCAACTGAGCTACCCAAGCACGACTCACGCCCAATCGTCACAGCTTTACTTCTGCCAGTACCTCGTCTCCTACCTTCCAAACTCTACAGAAGCTCTCCTGCGAACCTTGCAGAACTAGCAATCCTGAAAGAAAGGATATTGCGGAGACATGGCTTCGCCACAGCCTGGGGAATGTTTCCAGAATGAGATTTTCACGCTGCAGCGGAGTGTGCGCTGATATGAAACTTCCTGACAGATTAAAACTGTGTGCCGGACCGAGACTCGAGCTCGGGACTTTTGCCTGCGAAAGTCAAAGGTCCAAATAATGTTTTTGACAAATAACTGCCCTCAAAGGAGCGAGTATTATTCTTTCTAGTTAATGCACTTATGCTATACGTTTCTTAACATCATTCGTGTGATCCTGTAAAAAGATGCAGCTATAACGCTTTTGAAATTTTGGAATTAACGTTTTTAGAAACGTGACAGAAAACTTGCTAAATTTCAATTTCTAGAATTTCAGGACCAAAATATCGCCCCCATAAGGAAGTAAGCATAACAAAACGATGTGAAAACTATCCTGGGTTAGCTCATTAGTCTGTTTTAGGAAAACAAACTCCTCTGAAAAACTTGACAGATGTTATGGCACTCGCTACTTTCTTCAAGAGCTGCCTAGTTCAATGAGTCTATACGTAAAAACATTACGAAAATTAGCTACGTCTGAAACTAATTTCTCCTTTGTCGATAATTTCTTTCGCAAGCATTTACGATGTATTAGGGATTTACATGTCACGGTAGGCAACCTGTAGATATTAACATTCTTCAGGCACCACGATCAGGTTAGGCAAGGCTGAAATTTCCTAGCCATGTTTACTCGAACGATATACAACAGGCCTTCATCTTTTTTGGCACATGGAGCTAAGGTTAATTATGGTAATAGCTTTATGAGAGGCTCTGATTTTAATGAAGCTCTTTTTGCCTATCACATGTTCTAGAGATCTGCTTATGTTTCCAATTACCTGCGGTTATTCTACTCGAACTGCCAGTTGAACTGGAAGTCCTCAACTACTAATGACGTCACAGACCAGTAGCTGTCGTGCAGTTTCTGTTTACAGGTTTCCATTAGACAGGTTTTACAGATTGCTGCGGCCTCCGAGGCGAAGCTGAGTCCAAGATTTCTTATCGTCGTAACAGGAACTCAAATTTTTCCACAATGTGAAGGCAGATGTTACTGTACAGAAGGAACTAGTTATTTGGCCTAGGAAAAGACCAGAACTTGTTGGCTGAGAGGATAAAATGCACACGTCCGCAGCAGCCGGTATGAAAATGGTATAACCATGGTGACTGCAAAAGCAGTAACGTGATTTAGCTTCCCGGGAAAAGCTGGTGTAGTGGTAGAATTATGCGTGGCGGATGACAACCGTAGTGGCCAGACGTATCTGCCCAGGTCAACAGATCAGTTATTGTTTGATAAGGTATAGCTGGCAGTCAGTAACGTTTCGAAATCGTCATTTGTTTGGGTGACTCCTGAATTTGGGTCCAATGCATATTTTTATCTATGCTATGCAAGCTATCTTTCCTATTTGGCCACCCTCGGCCACCCTCGGCCACCCTCGGCCAACTCTTGTTCTTTTCCGACCCTGACGCTATTAGGTTTCGAGGGCTAGGGGTCTTCCATTTCCAACCTATACTTCTACTGAGCCGAATATCTCCCGGGATAAGGAGATTACCTTCTATCAAGTGCCAACGGCCTTCTAGGAGGGCGGATGAGCGGCTAGAAGGAAGGGCACTCTCTTGCCCTTGGGGTGGGAAACTGCTCCTAAAGGCGGAGGAGCCACAAGGTGGCCAACGGCATAGAATGGAGAAGGCAACGGGAAACCACTCTATTGAAGACCCGGGCGGGTATCCCAAGTATCAACAGCTTATGATGGAAAGCTCTTTGGTTAAATTCTCTGGAGGTAAAATAGTCCCCCATTCGGATCTCCGGGCGGGGACAACTAAAGAGATACCAAAATCCAAAAGCATTAATGTAAGAAGGATAGCAACATGGAACGTCAACTCTCTTTTTAAATGTGGTAAACTGGAAAACTTGAAAATGGAAATGAAACGAATGGATATTGATGTACTGGGAGTCTCAGAAATGAGATGGCCAAACGCTGGCGACTACAGAATCATACACACTGGAACAGCACAAGACAGTCCCGGGATTGCAGGAGTGGGAATTATCCTCAATAAAGAGATGGGGTTAAGAATAAAAGGATTTGTTCAATATAGTGAGAGGATAATTTATGTCCGATTGGAAACTAAACCAAGAGACACAATCATAATCCAAGTATACATGCCAACTACGAGGCACGAGGATGATGAAATCGACATGATGTATGACCACCTTGAAAAAGTAATTGGCAGAATTAAAGGAGCTGAAAACCTTGTCATCATGGGAGATGTGAATGCCGTTGTTGGGGAAGGTAAATAAGAGGATGTGGCAGGGAATTTTGGATTAGGATTAAGAAATGAAAGAGGGGATAAACTTGTAGAATTCTGCCAAAGAAATAAACTTTGCATTACAAATACCTTCTTTAATCATCATCCAAGAAGAAGATATACTTGGAAAATGCCTGGTGACATTAACAGATACCAAACTGACTTCATATTAGACTTCATATTAGTGAAGCAAAGATTTAAAAACCAAGTTAAGGACAGCAGATCATATCCAGGCTGTGATGTGGAAAGTGACCACATACTCGTTATGATGACGACTGAACTAAAATTCAAGAACATTAAAAGAAGAAGTACATGTAAATGGGATTTGACAAACCTGAAAAACGAAAATACACTGAAGCACTATCAACTAGAAACAGACAAGAAAACAAATACACAGGGCTGCAATGACATCCAAAGCAGCTGGGAAAAAATAAAAACTGGTATTTTAGAAGCAGCAGAAGAAGTAATAGGAAAAGAAAGGACAGAGAAAAGGAAGGAATGGATCACTAATGACCTACTAAATATGATGGAAGAAAGAATGAAATTAAAAAATTCTGTGAAGAAGGAAGACCAAGAGAAAAACAAGAGTCTGAAAAACAGAATCAACAGAGAGGCAAAACAAGCAAGAGAAAAATACCTTGATGATCTCTGTATTTCAGTTGAGGACAACATGAGCAAGGGAAATATCGACAAGGCCTATAAATGTGTGAGACATTGCTTTGGAGACAGAAGAAACAAATGTAGGGCTGTGATGGATGAAAATGGCAATATGTTGGATGACGATGATGAAGTTGCAAGAAGATGGAAACAATATATAGGAAAACTGTACAGCGGACCAGACCTGTCTGAAAACATCATGGAAGAAGAAACAGAAGTAGATGCACACAATATAGGTGAACCTATATTAAACGTAGAGTTTGAACTAGCTCTGAAAAAATTGAAAAACAACAAATCGCCTGGTATAGACAATATCCCAGCCGAACTTCTGAAATCTGGAGGAGCAAAACTGAATCAGGAGTTGTATAATCTTGTTTTCAACATGTAC
The DNA here is from genome assembly GCF_023898315.1 of Schistocerca nitens. Lineage (NCBI taxonomy): Eukaryota > Metazoa > Arthropoda > Insecta > Orthoptera > Acrididae > Schistocerca > Schistocerca nitens. Next base: position 700,386,267 of record NC_064617.1, on the reverse strand, counting down.
GAGCAGGGTAAAATTCCTACAGACTTTGAGAAAAACATTATGGTCCCCATTCCAAAGAAGGCAAATGCTACAAGATGTGAAAATTATAGGACACTCAGCCTAGTTACTCACGCCTCTAAAATATTAACCTCAATTATCCTAAAACGCATAGAACAAAAAGTCGAAGCTACACTCTCCGAAGACCAGTTTGGATTCCGGAAAGATAGAGGAACCAGAGAAGCAATATTTGCTCTAAAACTAATAATAGAGAAACGACTAGATAAGAACTTGAAAACATACATAGCTTTCGTAGATGTAGAGAAAGCCTGTGATAATGTTAAATGGGATAAGATGTTTGAGGTACTCAAAAAAGTAGGAATAGACCATAAAGATAGAAAAATGATATGGAACCTGTACAAAAACGAGACAGCAGTTATCCGTGGACGGACAAAACAAGAAGAGGTGCAGATACGGAAAGGTGTCCGGCAAGGTTGCGCACTATCCCCTGTTAACTTTAACGTATACATTGAAGAGGCGCTGAAAAAAGTAAGGGAAAATTCACAGACAGGTGTAGTAATTCATGACCAACGAATAGATATGATAAGATATGCCGATGATATAGCTGTCCTGGCTGAAAGTGAAGAAGATCTTGTAGTCCTACTGAATAGAATGGATAAAGTTATGGGTGAAGAATATAATATGAGAATTAATAAAGCAAAAACAAAAGTAATGGCATGCGATAAAGAAGATCAAGTGAAAGTCCAAGTTCATGTAGGCAATGAACTGCTTGAACAAGTTGATAAATTTACTTATCTGGGCAGTAATATTACCAGGGATGGAAGGAGCAAGGCAGAAGTGAGAAGTAGAATAGCTCAAGCAAAGGCTGCTTTTAACAAGAAGAAAAACATATTAACATCTAAGAGCATCAGCCTTGAAACCAGGAAAAGATTTTTGAAATCATATGTGTGGAGTGTGGCATGCTATGGGTGTGAAACATGGACTCTCGGGACAGAGGAACAGCAGAAGCTAAATTCTTTTGAAATGTGGTGCTATAGACGCATGCTCTAAATAAAATGGATCGACAAGGTCACAAACGAAGTGGTTCTGGAAAGAGCAGGTGAGAAGAGAAGCTTCTGGGGTTTCATTGTTAAAAGAAGAGTGCAATTTACAGGCCATCTATTAAGACATAAAGGACTCCTGAACACAATCATAGAGGGATATGTCGAGGGAAAAAGACCAAGAGGAAGACCACGACTGACGTACATGGATCAAATCGTGAAAGATGTGGGATGTAACACCTATAAAGAAATGAAGAGAAAAGCTGAAAGACGCACAGAATGGAGACAAGCTGCCATTGTAGCTGTTGCAAACCAATCCTTGGATTGACCACTACAGAAGAAGAATGCAAGTTAATACAAATTACGTGGCAGCGCGTACCTTTCGTTTTTCAATGTCTACAGGTATTCTTACATTACAGCCACGAATAAATTGTGCAAATAATGACTACTATTATGCTTCGTGTGAACTGTACCGTCACTTTAAGACACATTACAGGTAACCGTAACCAAGTTTTGAGTTCCTCAGTGAAATCTGAAATGACGTAATTAGACTTTTTTTAACACCAGTAAACAAGTGCAGACCGAGGTGCCCTCCTGTAGATAGTCGCTAACCCTGTTAAGGCCAAAGGTGATAGGTATCAGACACGCCGTACAAATTTTCATAACAGGTCGTATAAGCATTTTATAATACTCTACGTAGATTAGCTGCAGTGTTGTCGAATCCATTCAATGACTCGTACTCTACCACTCATACCACCTAATTTTTAAGCTCACGAATTGTTACACCCAGGTATCTACAGACTCTGAGCAACATTAATGACCCATTAATACTGTATTAAAAACTTACTACATTTTTAATCATATGAAATCTGTCATTACAGTTCCAAATCTTTAATCTAGACTTTAATGTAATAATGATCTCACTGGACATTCGTACAATATTGTTGAAGAATCCTTTTAATAGATAATCGTGTTATCTTCGAAATGTCTGAACTACAAATGAGGCAATACAGTAAGTCATAAATACACACCGTAGTGTCGACAGAAGCAACTCTTCCACGATTCCCCGAAGAGTGCCAAGTGTTGCTATTAAGTTTGTAAAACTATGTTTACTAAACCAGCAGAATACCTGAAACAACAGAGAACTCTTTCAGCTTGTCAAAGACTTCTTTGTGGCACATGGTGTTCATAGCTTATGGATTCGGCTCCGCCCAGGGTATGACTCTTCGCTTCATCGTCTATGCCGCCCTATGTCATTTCCACCTCCGAGTACGGTGTTTCTACCTACCCCCTTATGTTTGTGTGGCCCACAAATATTTTATTTACTCCATGACGTATTTCAGATAATGCCCGTCTTGAAAATCATGTGAAGCAGATATAGGGAATTTCGTCAGTGTTGATTTATGGTTTGGGTCGAAAACAGCTACGAGATAATTTATATCACTCAGTTCCACGTCCTTTTGGACATGAGCAGCGATCGAAACGCATCATGAAATTAAGAAAATATTTGTGAGCAAGACAAACACGTAATTAAATTATATATGGCCAACTGCGACCGCTGCATTTAATTTTGTGTTCATGAAATGTGTTCGAATCTACAGTACTCTTCATTTTCATTTTTCTCTAGTCCATTAAACAAAGATAATCCTCTGTGCTTAAATGTCTGTCGACAGTTCACAGTGGGTCGCACTGAAGGACAAACGAGGCATAACCCTCCTAAATGCTTGCATCACCGTTCGCGTAGCATGTCTTCCTTTTTTAGTACTTAACTGCAGCATTACTTCCACGGTTTGCTCAGGTGACATGACGGTGGCTTTGCCAGCTGTTTCATAGCTGCAGCAGCTGAATCTAGTCTGCATTTCACGCGGATTCTCGCTCTTTTGATTACTAGACAGTTTATGACAATGAGTCTGAGCTCTCACACTACAATCCGTCCCCTGCTATATTACGCATATCCCTCATTTCTACGGTCTCATAACTGTTTAAAAGTCTCTTTTCATCGTTATCATCCCTTTTTTTCAGAAACTATGAATCCTAGTCCACGAGCCAACTAAAATTTTAATTCTGGGTCACAGGAATTCTGGTCCATAGTGTCCTCTTTGCTATGCCCAAATGACAGTAGTTCTCTAAGAAGTACACACATCTTGCGATACAGCCTTTTCTCGTCTTAGCACTAGAACAGAGCATGTACAGGGACTACTACAGGTAATGCGGTAAAGACTTTCAATCATAAGAAAAATATTAGTTCTTTAAGGGAAGAAAATGTCAAGAAATAGGAAAGACGATAACAATGAAGGTAATGCAGGAAGAAAGGGCTGAAGGTTTTGGTAATGATCATGTCATTCTGTATTATATTTTAAGCTTTGTGTTAATTGATGATGATACTCCTTGACAGAGCGTAGGGGACGATGCGGGAGACCCGCACCGCTGTACTAGGCAAGGTCCTAGCGGAGGTGGTTTGCCATTGCCGTACTGGGGATGAATGATGATGATGATGATGATGAAGAAGACGACACAACAACACCCAGTCATCTCGAGGCAGGTGAAAATCCCTGACGACCGAGCGAGGTGGCGTAGTGGTTAGACACTGGACTCGCATTCGGGAGGACGACAGTTCAATCCCGCGTCCGGCCATCCTGAATTAGGTTTTCCGTGATTTCCCTAAATCGCTCCAGGCAAATGCCGAGATGGTTCCTTTCAAAGGGCACGGCCGACTTCCTTCCCTGTCCTTCCCTAATCCGATGAGACCGATGACCTCGCTGTCTGGTCTCCTTCCCCAAACCAACCAACCAACCAAAATCCCTGACCCCGCCGAGAATCGAACCCGGGATCCCGTGCTCGGGAAGCGAGAACGCTACCGTGAGACCACGAGCTGCGGACTTGTCTTAATTATTCATTATTTAATGTTAGTATGGTTTATTTGGTGCCAAGTAGAACCACTTCCAAACTTGTTTCATTTGGCAGTCAACTGTGCTTCATGTTGCGCTCAGAGTACACTCGTTCTTTGAGAGAGACCCTGCTTTGTCCAGGATGTATCTCATCTCCTTGTTATTTGAACATCTAGTTTTTCTCGACAGCCATTATCTTGACATTTGGTTTTTAATTTTGGAAATCATCTTTAATGCTTACTTATGTACTCACAGCGACCTGAGGGCCAGAAATACCTATATGTATGGGAATTTTGCGTTTTAATTTCAACCCTTTGTACTCTACTTTTCCCATTGTCTCAGTCATTCTGCATCAGCATTCGCTGAAGACTTTACACAGGTTGTTTATTTATATAAATTTTTGGATTACACTAAATTCGGCTCTTTACTGTTCTGCATACCACATAGTCCTGAATTTGAGCTCATTTCACATCAACTTCGGCTCTGTCTTTTGTATCTACGCCAACGAGCGAGTAGATTTCGCACTGTCTTCTAAAGATGAATAATCTATTCGGCACGTTCAGAAATCAAGTTCTTTGTAAAATTATGGGAGAAGGATTTGAAAATGACAAGGGAAATATTATTTAAGGGGTTAAATGATTTGTAAGAGTATTCTGGAATATATTATCGGATAAAGGAAGGACTCCAGCAATGCAAACAATCACCGTAGCTAATGGAGAAAAAAAATGAACAATAAGATCTCCTTATGAACACCTAGACAGAAAAATTAAAAATGTTCTTATGTCCCTTCTTCAAATGATTTCTTGTGCTGCGGTGACACGTTGGTGTTTCCCTCCATTATTACTATGTCCTTGCAGGACCTCACGGTCGTCCAAATACACTCCTGGAAATGGAAAAAAGAACACATTGACACCGGTGTGTCAGACCCACCATACTTGCTCCGGACACTGCGAGAGGGCTGTACAAGCAATGATCACACGCACGGCACAGCGGACACACCAGGAACCGCGGTGTTGGCCGTCGAATGGCGCTAGCTGCGCAGCATTTGTGTACCGCCGCCGTCAGTGTCAGCCAGTTTGCCGTGGCATACGGAGCTCCATCGCGGTCTTTAACACTGGTAGCATGCCGCGACAGCGTGGACGTGAACCGTATGTGCAGTTGACGGACTTTGAGCGAGGGCGTATAGTGGGCATGCGGGAGGCCGGGTGGACGTACCGCCGAATTGCTCAACACGTGGGGCATGAGGTCTCCACAGTACATCGATGTTGTCGCCAGTGGTCGGCGGAAGGTGCACGTGCCCGTCGACCTGGGACCGGACCGCAGCGACGCACGGATGCACGCCAAGACCGTAGGATCCTACGCAGTGCCGTAGGGGACCGCACCGCCACTTCCCAGCAAATTAGGGACACTGTTGCTCCTGGGGTATCGGCGAGGACCATTCGCAACCGTCTCCATGAAGCTGGGCTACGGTCCCGCACACTGTTACGCCGTCTTCCGCTCACGCCCCAACATCGTGCAGCTCGCCTCCAGTGGTGTCGCGACAGCCGTGAATGGAGGGACGAATGGAGACGTGTCGTCTTCAGCGATGAGAGTCGCTTCTGCCTTGGTGCCAATGATGGTCGTATGCGTGTTTGGCGCCGTGCAGGTGAGCGCCACAATCAGGACTGCATACGACCGAGGCACACAGGGCCAACACCCGGCATCATGGTGTGGGGAGCGATCTCCTACACTGGCCGTACACCACTGGTGATCGTCGAGGGGACACTGAATAGTGCACGGTACATCCAAACCGTCATCGAACCCATCGTTCTACCATTCCTAGACCGGCAAGGGAACTTGCTGTTCCAACAGGACAATGCACGTCCGCATGTATCCCGTGCCGCCCAACGTGCTCTAGAAGGTGTAAGTCAACTACCCTGGCCAGCAAGATCTCCGGATCTGTCCCCCATTGAGCATGTTTGGGACTGGATGAAGCGTCGTCTCACGCGGTCTGCACGTCCAGCACGAACGCTGGTCCAACTGAGGCGCCAGGTGGAAATGGCATGGCAAGCCGTTCCACAGGACTACATCCAGCATCTCTACGATCGTCTCCATGGGAGAATAGCAGCCTGCATTGCTGCGAAAGGTGGATATACACTGTACTAGTTCCGACATTGTGCATGCTCTGTTGCCTGTGTCTATGTGCCTGTGGTTCTGTCAGTGTGATCATGTGATGTATCTGACCCCAGGAATGTGTCAATAAAGTTTCCCCTTCCTGGGACAATGAATTCACGGTGTTCTTATTTCAATTTCCAGGAGTGTATTTATTACGTTGTACTTTCTAAAACTGTCCTGAGTATATTTTCACACATAACCTTTACGCAATACATTCATAAGGTTAATAAACTTGAAGTTCGTACATTTTTTACACAAGTCATCACATGCGCCAGCTCTCGTTCAGATCGCAACAGACACAGACAACTGCTAATTAATTAGTGCGGGCCGGATTGCTCATAAATAATCATCTCTGACCTCGCTATCTTTTATCGTTGTCACACATGCTATCGCTATCTAGCGGTCAGAGAGCAAGTCTTTTAATCACCTTAAAAATTACCGCCACAACTTTCATGTGATTTTGAAATCTCGTACCATTATTTTTGAATCCCTTGGAAAATTCAGTCTTGATTATCAAGGTGAAGGCAAACCCGTTCGGAAACGCACAACAACTTTCATTCCCTTTCCTCTTTTAAGTATTTTTATTCAAGGTAATGCCTCAGAAGCAAAGGAAACATTGTCATCTTGCTTATCATTTATTTCTCCATTTTCACTGGAAGAGGATCAGTCTGTACATGAATCAGTAAATGATATCGTGAGGCATTTGTTATTTACATTAAGTAGTAAATTTCTATCCTAGTTATTAGATCGTGGAAAGAGGACCTATAGCTTAACGTGGAATCCGAACCACGTATTGTTCCTGGTGAGAGCCGAAGACTTAGGATCTGGTTCTGGGTTGACGGAGGCCAGGCTTCACAGCCCGGCGTCTGGCCACAATGTTTCCTCCCTCCCGTTCTTGGGGATATGGCCAAAGGGATGAAATGTTTTTTTTTATTTTTATTTCCTTTTTCGCGATTTACAAGAGAAAAACATAACATATTGAAACTAGGAGTGTCACTCAACACATCCGAACGCAAAACGGCTCCCAACGCCATTTAAATATAACGAATTCACTAACGCCCGCATCTCGTGGTCGTGCAGTAGCGTTCTCGCTTCCCACGCCCGGGTTCCCGGGTTCGATTCCCGGCGGGGTCAGGGATTTTCTCTGCCTCGTGATGGCTGGGTGTTGTGTGCTGTCCTTAGGTTAGTTAGGTTTAAGTAGTTCTAAGTTCTAGAGGACTTATGACCACAGCAGTTGAGTCCCATAGTGCTCAGAGCCATTTGAACCATTTGAATTCACTAACAAAAGGAAACGGGATCCCGCAACGGCCCAGTATGCGTGTATCTAGGTTGGCTTCTCGCTAACTTAAAAGTGATTGAGAGCTGGTTTCTCAGGGTGGGGCATGATAAGGTTACGATTGTGGACGGGGCCGTAATCAGTTACTATCGGTTGCACAACAAATACGTAAACTTTATTTTAAAAAATTAAAATTTTCAAACAATCTTTTTTAAAAAAACACAATTGACTGTATAACGGCTGAAGGCCTGAATTAGAAGTCAGAAGAACAATTCCAAATAGCACATATTAAGACAAATACTTCGTTTTAAAACAAACTGTAACACGGCTGAAGGCCTTATTATAAAAGAAGTGAAATTATTGCTCGGCTGAAGGCCACACCAACAACAATTAGAAAATTACAAATACCCTTATAACAACATCACAATCTAAGGAATCAGGCCAAGCGGTTCTCAGAAAGTGTTCCAAAGGTCGGCCTGGGAAGGAAATTCAAACATAAAGTAAGGTGAACAGGCAGCCAAGAGTTGTACTCACGTAATAGGATGGCAACTCAAACTATGGGCAGATTAAGCGCCGACCGACCGATTAACCAATCCGCCTAACGTCCGATCACCGGTACAACGACGGAATATTTTTAGGCAAGGGTGAAGAGACAGACAGCACTACGTCTTCAGAAAAGACCCAAGGCCGAAGGAAATACTAGAACCAAGGTAGACCTCGCAAGAAATACGCACAGTACTATACAAGAGACTGTCGAACTACACGCCGTGTCGGATAGCATCAACACGACGAGGAAAGGTACACTGCTGGAAAATACGCTAACCCCCAGGGCAGGTAAATGGGGCGTTAGCGGCCTCAAGGCAGAAAATATCGCTGGTTGCGCTTCACTAATAATAATAATACTAAGTTCAGTGATGAATAACAAATAGAGAAAGACGACTGCAATATACCACCGCCTCGAAACACTTCAGTCGCTGCCGCCAGGCTCAGCGGCCCTGGGAGCAACCACCCGCCGACCAAAGGCGAGATCTCAGAATAGTCGAGGTTTCATTAGCAGTTAACTCTTCACTCAGCTTAAACGTCCAGGGTTCGGTGTGCAACGAAGTCGTCGCTCTCGCAGCTACCCGGCAGTGGCAGCACGCCGCCAGCGGCCCCGGCTTGCCCTCGCGCTGCACAGAGCTGCTCGCTGCTGCGCCCCAACCGAACTGATCTCCGTTCGCAACTCTCCACTAAATCCAGTACGCAGACAGCATTAAAATGACTGCTCATCAAAACCACAAGATACACACGGATCCGGGAACACAATTCCAACACCAATTCACAATACTAAAACCAGTCACAGTGAAACAACACGGACGAATTATAAGTCGGCACAAACAGAGAGAAGCCAGAAGCAGTCGGAAGACCAAATGCAAGTCGTCCGCTGCGATGACCGACCGAACGACCAACCGACGGTCGTCCCCACTCAAGTCAGGCACGGGGAAGATCCTAGTATAAATCGTCAAGTGATAACTTATTGCCATGAGGTCACTTCGATGGGCGGACACACACACATACAGGTTAAAGTTGCACTACTCGAATATCACGGTCCATTCAACTAAAACTCGTAGAATCCGGTCCTTGACGTGGTCGTGCACTCTCGCGACCACATCCTTCCATCGAACAGTGCATGTGTCGCCAGCGCTCGGGTGAGTTCTGGCTGTTCAGGCCCCACTGCTGCTCCGTCCGAACTCAACTCACTCGACTCCAAATATGGTACCACAGTACGCGCTATCGATAAGCGCTGCTGCTGCCACTCACGGACAGACAAGGCGAGCAAACGTAGTGGCGCCAGTGAACACACTAAGAAAACGAGACATCACTATCGCTATTATGACACGGCTCATTGATATATAGTCCCCTGAGTACATCAGGCATGAATGTAAGGTCCTGAATCATAATCTATCTTCTCACTTCACTTCTCGAACCCGGAACACTCCAGTTAGAAGGAGGGTCCTTTAAAAACGAACCCAAGTAATAGACAAAACATTTTCTATATGTTACGTGTAGCAGCAAAATCCTTAATTACTCTTGCAGTATGTAACAGAAGTTCAAGACATCCTTGTCATCGGCACGATACAGATAATATGTCATCACCCCCTTTACCCAGTTGACGGCGTTTGTCCGGGTGGAGGGAAAGCACCGTTCGTCGGAAAACAGTAGGGCGTCAGCTCTGACTGCCGTGTGTACCGTACACAATAAAAAGGCCAACATTTTCTTCCTGAGCAGCCAACACTCGATTGCTGTGCCACAAACCAAACGATGCTCGTCGGAGTCGACGACCTCTCTATGGGGGCATATCGGTATGTCGACCAGATAAATAGAATGCAGTCGTTGACGGTTCAGGAATTACCCGCCCGCTAGACCACCAGGCTCGACGAGTGTGTAGATAGATCATGTATATGTTTTGATGAGTGAATTTGCGAGTAGCAAAAGTATGTCACATACATGGCCGTCTCTTCTGACTGCATTGAGTTAGAAGCTTAAATTGTTCTACCGACAAGGGACCGTAGACCTTAGTATTTGATATAAATTTCAACTTAATGCCTCTACTCATTCCTGAGAAAAAGGAGTCTAAAGCGACGGACAGACAGACAGACAGACAGAATGACTAAATGACTGGCTGACAATGGTTAAGTGACGGACAGACAGAAACACAGACTGAATGTCTGGCTGACGGACAACAATGCGATCCCGTAAGTGTTCAGTTTTTACCCACTGAGTACATAACCATAAAAACCCATTGCTTTCACCGTCGCATGCTTTCGCCAACAATTTCTAATACACTAAAAAAATCTAAATTAATAAAAAAATGTGACACATGACAAAGACAAAATATACAGGAAAATAATGCGCCCTTGGTGGAACGTTTTGTGCCTGTTGTCCCTCCACCAACGGCAAACAGAACTGCAATACGGGATTTGATACTCTCACATGACAGCAACAGACCTTTTACACAGTCCCTTTACACAAGCGAGACAACTTGTCACAAAATTTGCAGCGTGGTATCGTGCCCCAGTCGTGAGCTCGATGAGCAGACAGCGACAATCATTCACCAGGCTAAATTGCGACTCATCCAATAAAAAGGATATTACCACACAGTCCCTGGAGTCACTTACTTTGAGCAAGATTCTGTATTCATCGAACACAGAGAGTAACCTCTCAACTGCGACGACACGTAATCCAGTTGGTAACGTGTGACCAAGCGGATGCAAGTGAGGACAAGTGCTGCGCCGTTTGGACGTCTTCCGACACTTAGGGAAAGAAAGCCATCCAGGGGTTGTATTTTACCTCGTGGTCGTCTTTGCTCGTTGTGCAGATGAGCTTTTCTTCCCTCATTGTTCTTCGTGAACATGAAATGAGGCTAGCTGTCGTGACTGTGAATATAAAATTAGAACAAAAGTAGTATTCACAGAGACACACAAGGAGTCGTACTTGACATGTTTCACTGCATGGAACAGCAAACAGCCCTCATGCATCTATATAAGTATTGCCACCTGTCGAGCATTTATCTTGTACATGCGAATTTACGTACTTCACGACTAAAGTTTACTTTATTTATTAATCTAACATGTTTCACCCAATTATTTTAACTGTCTTCAATAACTTACAACAGAAATCATTATTATGATTTCACGTTGTTGTCGTTCTCTATCTGGCAATGTTGAAGCTACACATAATGGTTCCCAAAATGTTCGCTGTGACATTTAGCTTCCCTACGGTTCGGAAGCTATGTAAAAAAAAAAAAAAATGCGTAGTCACGTAGTCTGAAGAAATCTGTTCAGTCACAGTTCAGTCCACCTGGTGTTGCGATGACGTAATAGTTTTTCGTTAATCTCGAAGACCCCCTTAACTTACGGAGTGTACAAACCCTTAGTATAATTCCAGGTTACCGATTATATACAAAAATTGTTCACTATTATGTCAACTACTCAGTCATGATTGTATCCAATGTTAGGATACGGCGAATGGGATCTGGCTACGAGTGAGATCGGCTCATACATCAATTGTACTATGTATAGTGGAATGCTATTCAGAAAGGTGGAATCCGTGTCAGGTTAGACTAACATACACAAACAACAATAATCTACCCTGGAACGCGGTTCTCAGGGCGATATCAACTACGTATTACTTCTGTCGTGACTGTGAATATAAAATTAGAACAAAAGTAGTATCCACAGAGACACACAAGGAGTCGTACTTGATATGTTTCACTGCATGGAACAGCAAACAGCCCTCATGCATCTATATAAGTATTGCCACCTGTCGAGCATTTATCTTGTACATGCGAATTTACGTACTTCACGACTAAAGTTTACTTTATTTCTTAATCTAACATGTTTCACCCAATTATTTTAACTGTCTTCAATAACTTACAACAGAAATCATTATTATGATTGCATTGATACAAAAATTCTCTTTCTTAGCTGTGCTTTCAGGTAAACTTTTTGTTTCCCCTACCTAAAAGTAAAGTATGTCCATCAAATATTGCTTTGGACCCAAGATAATTTTAACGTTTGCTGATAACATCATCAATGAGAGGTAAACATCCTTATTTACGAATTTAAATGGCTGAATTTTAAACGTGGAATCCATGCAGTGTTTAGTTTAAGATCAATATCATGCTTCGGAGTTTAGTGCCGCACGGGATTAGCCGAGCGATCTCTGGCGCTGCAGTCATGGACAGTGCGGCTGGTCCCGGCGGAGGTTCGAGTCCTCCTTCAGGCATGGGTGTGTGTGTTTGTCCTTAGGATAATTTAGGTTAAGTAGTGTGTAAGCTTAGGGCCTGATGACCTTAGCAGTTAAGTCCCGTAAGATTTCACACACATTCCTTCGGAGTTTAGTGAAATTTACTTTTCAAGTAAGAAGTATGCTATTACGACGAGCAAAACATTCGGCTCTGGAGAAATAATATCAAAATTTGATTAATAATACTGAACATTTCAGGGGATTGATAAAATAAAGCTTAACTGCTGAATGTTAATTTTTATGTGTATTACTGAGGCGGTATTTTCAGTGCCGATATTATTTGTATGCTACATGGCAGATTTTTTTTAAAAGGAAAGCGTTTATGCTCGTAATTAGTCCTCTTGAGACGCTTTTTTTCAATCTTGTTCACAAACTCATGAGAAAGGAAGAAAGCTAACATAAATACTAATGTCCTACAATCACAACATGTCACAACAATTTGTTTACTTACAGTTACCAAAACTATTTCACTGTGTGAGTTGGTTGTAAATAATACAATTTCATGAGCATACGAGTATATTAATGTCTGTTTAAAGCGAAGGCAACAAATGAACATAGAAACTATTTAAGCGAACGGTGGACGTATAGCACACCAGATTGATTTTATTGACAGTGTGTCGGGCTAGTGAGAGAACCTAAAAGTGGAAGACGCGTGGGATCTTACATAACGATATGGACGCTGCTAGCCAAGCAGAGGTGACGGGATAAGTAGGCCTATATCCGACAGGCGGCCGAAAACCGTCTAATGCCATCGGTGTCCGACATCCGAAAGACTCTTATTCACCAGCGACATCACATACACGGACTCCGATATACGGGAGGAGAACTCTTTGAGCCTATCATATTCCACTGAGATAAAATTAGCTGACGATAACTAGGCGTAATCCTTTATTAACGCTCGTCACGAAGCATACTGGCTCCAGGTAATTCCATGACCTACTGCCAGAAAAGTAGCATGAACAGCTTCGTTGAAAACTAGTTTGGCTTCCGTACGGAAGTGTTCCTTTTTAGACAATCGTACGAGGCTGTTATAGCTATTCCTTATCTGAAGATTACAGACACTAAAATACTGCTGTTCAGGAGCAACTAAAATGGTATGGCGGGTCGGTGGGCGATTCAAGCAGCAAGGTCTCGAGATGGTGGCTGGAAGAGGCTTTACAGATTCGACATCTACAATAAATTTGTTAATGGTTGAAGATTATAATACAAACCAATCTTTTATTTGTTGTTTGGTACGGACATAACTGAAGTTGATACGCTATTACCTTCAGCCGCTTTAAAATATGGCCGGCCGCTGGGGCCGAGCGGTTCTAGGCACTTCAGTCCGGAACCGCGTGACTGCTACGGTCGCAGGTTCGAATCCTGCCTCGGGCATGGATGTGTGTGATGTTCTTAGGTTAGTTAGGTTTAAGTAGTTCTAATTTCTGGGGTACTGATAACCTCAGATGTTAAGTCCCATAGTGCTCAGAGCCATTTGAACCATTTTTTAAAAAATATGTTTTCCTATCAAGTTATACTGTGGGGACTACTATTCAATGCACGCTTTCCTGTAAGCACCTGAGCGAATTCTTAACCTACATTTGTTTTGTTTTGATTCCCCCCACTCTTTCTGTGGCTGTGAAAAGCCATGGAATGCGGTTATGTAATGAGGTGGTGGTGTCTGCGCGTGGGCGTGTGGGACCCCGAGAGTTGTTCCACACCGAAACCTCCTCAAGTGATTATTAAGGCGTAGCCTGGAATTACGCCGTAGAAGAGCGTGCCGGGACCGCATCATTAAGATTTCGTCAGCTTTTAAGCGCGCTGTTATTAGGCATAAAAACGACCAAGACTCAAGTTTCTAAGAGACGGGAAAAGAATAGTCGCGCAGTGAATGTGTTCCAACATTCTACTGATACTTTGTCTGCTTTAGCGCAAATCCAAATGGTTTCGATTACCTGGCAGTAAGTACTCGACTGACCCATAGACAGTGACCAGCATATAACTGTATGCGAATACATATATTTATTTAGAAAATGTGAACTAATTCCGCAAAAATAACGAAATTTGAGTTTACTTTTGGAAGAAATAGTCAGAAATGTTAGTTCTTAGTTGCAGCTTTAAGACAGAAGAATTTTATCTAACTCTTCCAGATTTTCTGAAAGTTTGTTTCTGTAAGATATTTCCACATTCAAAACGCAAAGAAGACCTACGTATTTGGCTATAGAGGTGAAATGTCGACAGAGCTTCCACTTTTTAATTTCTAATTCTGCTTTGCTCCTCGTAGTTGCTTGGATGAGCTGGTTCTCATGTTGGACGAAGGAGAAAGCGCGTTACCTCTTACATGATTATCTAACGAAACACTAGTGTGCAACCCTACCTTTGGCATTGCGAGATCCTAATGTCGATTAAGAATAATGTGCCGCCTATATAATCATGTTTCTAAGGCTAGCTGAATATCCTCTCAATGTGTCCAAATGTGAAATCATATAACTGATTTATTTAGGATGGAGATGGTAAGGCGAAGATAAATTGTCAGTACTCAACTTTATATTTAAACCTTAGCAGAGCGGAATCCACCGAACTATACTGAAAGCGCCAAAGAAACTGGCATAGGCATGTGTATTAAAATACAGAGGTATGTAAACAGGCAGAATACGGCGCTGCGGTCGGCAACGCCTATACAAGAAAATAAGTATCTGGCGCAATTGTTAGATAGGTTACTGCTACTACAATGGCAGGTTATCAAGATTTAAGTGAGTTTGAACGTGGTGTTACAGTAGACGCACGAGCGATGGGACACAGCATCTCCGAGGTACTGACGAAGCGGCGATTTTCCCGTACGACCATTTGACTAGTGTACCGTGAATATCAGGAATCTAGTAACACATCAGATCTCCGACATAGCTGCGGCAGGAAAAATATCCTGCAGGAACCGGACCAACGACGACTGAAAAGAATCGTTCAACTTGACAGAAGTACAACCGTTCCGAAAATTAATGCAGATTTCAACGCTGGGCCATCAAGTGTCAGAGTGCGAACCATTCAACGAAACACCATAGATATTGGCATTTAGAGCCGAAGGCCCACACGCGTACTCTTGATGACTGTACGACACAAAGCTTTACACCTCGCCTGGACCCGTCAACACCGACACTGGACTGTTGATGAATGGAAACATGTTGCCTGGTCGCACGAGTCTCGTTTCAGATTCGATCTACCGGATGGACGTGTACGGGTATGGGGACAACCTCATGAATCCACGGCCCCTGTAAGTCAGCAGTGGACTGTTCAAGCTGGTGGTAGCTCTGTATTCGTGTGGGGCGTGTGCAGTTCGAGTGATATAGGACCCTTGATACATCGAGACACGACTCTGATAGGTGACACTTACGTAAGCATCCTGTCTGATCACCTGCATCCATTCATGTCCATTGTGCATTCCGACGGACTTGGGCAATTTCAGTAGGACAATGCGACACCTCACACGTCGAGAACTGCTACAGAGTGGCTCCGGGAACACTCTTCTGAGTTTAAACACTTCCTCTGGTCACTAAACTCCCCAGACATTAACATTATTGGGCACATCTGGGATGCCGTGCAACGTACTGCTCCGAAGACATCTCCAACCCCTCGTACTCTTACGGATTTATGAACAGCCCTGCTGCACCACGAGTACTTCAAATATTAGTTGAGTCCATGCTACATCGTGCACGACATTAATACAAATGTTACGTTGAACACTATTACGTATCATAAGCTGCATACCAAGGGATTACTGTGGTTATCAAAGCTGTAGAAACCGGAACTGCACGCTCATGAGCCTTACATATCCGTTGCGTCAGAGCTCTTTTGCCACCGACTGAAACTAGAATGCTGTGATCGCTGAACGTGGCGAAATGCATCTGCCGATGCAACCTTGAGCCAGTTACCGTGACGCTGTGTCAACAGTACGACCTGCACCGGTAGTCGGAGATGTGCCAAGGCCGTCTGTCGTCGTCATCAGCTTTAGCGCTAGACACTACCGCTGCGAATTAATGTCTGATATATATACAGAACCTTGCTAGCATACTGGAGTGTGACGCTCGCGACTCTGCGAACTACGATACAGAACACGATTTACATTTATTTGCTGTTACATTTGCGTAGCGGTCGATGAAAGTGGAAACGTAATTGCTTCTGAATTACGGGAGTGGTTGATATAATCCTAATAAGTAAGCCAGCAGACGCGAGAGCAAGTTCTAATTTTGGGTCTAGCCTTTTCGTTTAGCTTTTTCGTAAGGTAATTGACACTCTTAAACCTTACATTGATTTAGTGTGAAACACTATAGCAGTATCAGTTCGTGAAGACATTACCAGAAAATCTTTAGTGGTTAGTGGAACATGTGGTGTCACCGCCAGACCCCATACTTGCTAGGTGGTAGCCTTTAAATCGGCCGCGGTCCGTTAGTATACGTCGGACCCGCGTGTCGCCACTATCAGTGATTGCAGACCGAGCGCCGCCACACGGCAGGTCTAGAGAGACTTCCTAGCACTCGCCCCAGTTGTACAACCGACTTTGCTAGCGATGGTTCACTAACAAATTACGCTCTCATTTGCCGAGACGGTAGTTAGCATAGCCTTCAGCTACGTCATTTGCTACGACCTAGCAAGGCGCCATGTTCAGTTACTATTGATATTGTAAATAATGTATAGACAAGAGCTACGTTCAACATTAATGGATTAAAGTTAAGTATTCCACCAGCTACATCCTTTTTTTCTAGTCTAGATTCCTTGTCCTGTTCCAGACCTCACGCCAGCCTGCGTGAGCTAAAACGCGTGCCTTTCTGCTTCCTCTTACATTAGTGGGTTGGCCCTCCTGCCAATCCACAACAGAACATATACTAAACTATCTCTAGAACATCATATCTGTACGAAGCTACAACTTAATACACTGTGTTGATCTTATATAGAACAGGTCATCACTTGATAAACAGGTATAAACATCCAATAATATGGATGTCAAACTGAAACATCATTCCATTCTTCAAGTGAGGATGAATGCGAACAGCGATTAAGAAAACAAGCTCGTGTTCGCAAACAGCTGTACACAAAATTTCCGTGCTATCACAATTATATAGATTTGCTATGGATTAAATAGATAAATGCATTTCGAATAAATTCTAGGATGGTTCCCAAAATGTGCCCATGACAGTAAACGCCAAACACAACATTACTTTTTTCGTCTTTTACTTCAGTTCAGCGCCCAAGGATTAGATCCACTATCTAGATAGATGAAACAAAATCAGACCCAATAAGCCTTTTAACATTTTTTGCAAAAGATGTTGTTTAGCGAGACTGTTAGCTTCAAGGTGTTTTGCAAAAAACGAGTCGGTAAGAAATAGCCTACACGAGAGGAAATGCAATGTAATTCCCATCTATTGACGGATACCTGCAGTATTATTTGACAATAGCATTAGTGGTGCACAAGAAATGTTAATATTATAACTCCGATAAATTGCTAACATCGTTCAGACGGGCGCAAACTGGCACAGGCTTGTCGATATTTACTGTGTGGGAAGCGGTTCAAAGGTAAAATTCTATGGATGTGGATTTTCTTTCCTTTTGTAAAATAATTATCACCATGATGGTGAGCATGTAAACTACCTACTAACAACGATCCCGTGTGTTTGCGTCACCTACTAAACCGTAATGATGGAAAAATACAGACATGAATAATGCGATCGTAACGGATTTGTTTGGTTGGCGAGAGTTGAACAAGATATTTGCAACAAACTCTACAGGAAATATGTCGCATATCATGCGCAGTACAACTTTTAAAATTCATTTCAAAGATGTTCTAGCGAGATAGCGGAATGTTTAAAATATTAGACCTATGTATGGAATAAACGGCGTGCAAACCTCCATCACCAAGCAAGATTTCGACTTACTAGTAGGTTTAGCAACAAGTCAGATGAAGTTGTTCCTTTTACTGGTGAGAAAGCTCTCTTTTTCGTCAAATCATGTGAATGTATGTACCACCAAACTGACTGTTTTGTAACATACTGAGAGATAAATCTTTATAGTGTCTCCTAATTAGATTTGAATTTATATCAAGAATTGCAGCATACTGAGAGTCCGTGATCAAATATACCCTACTGACCATTAAAATTGCTACACCACAAAGATGACGTGCTACAGACGCGAAATTTAACTAACAGGAAGAAGATGCTGTGATATGCAAATGATTAGCTTCTCAGAGCATTCATACGAGGTTGGCGCCGGTGGCGACATCTACAACGTTCTGACACGAGGAAAGTCTCCAACCGATTTCTCATACACAAACAGCAGTTGACCGACGTTGCCTGGTGAAACGTTGTGATGCCTCGTGTAAGGAGGAGAAATGCGTACTTATCGCGATTGCAGTTTATCGTATCGCGATATTGCTGCTCGCGTTGGTCGAGATCCAATGACTGTTAGCAGAATATTGAATTGGTGGGTTCAGGAGGGTAATACGGAACGCCGTGCTGGATCCCAACGGCCTCGTTTCACTAGCAGTCGAGATGACAGGCATCTTATCCGCATGGCTGTAACGGATCGTGCAGCCGCGTCTCTATCCCTGAGTCAACAGATGGGGACGTTTGCAAGACAACAACCGTCTACACGAACAGTTCGACGACGTGTGCAGCAGCATGGACTATCAGCTCAGATACCATGGCTGCGGTTACCCTTGACACTGCATCACAGACAGGAGCGCCTGCGATGGTGTACTCAACGACTAACCTGGGTGCACGAATGGCAAAACGTCATTTTTTCGGATGAATCCAGGTCCTGTTTACAGCATCATGATAGTCGCATCCGTGTTTGGTGACATCGCGGTGAACGCACATTGTAAGCGTGTATTCGTCATCGCCATACTGGCGTATCATCGGGCGTGATGGTATGGGGTGCCATAGGTTACACGTCTCGGTCACCTCTTGTTCGCTTTGAACAGTGGACGTTACATTTCAGATGTGTTACGACCCATGGCCCTACCCTTCATTCGATCCCTGCGAAACCCTACATTTCAGCAGGATAATGCACGACCGCATATTGCAGGTCCTGTACTGGCCTTTCTGGATACAGAAAATGTTCGACTGCTGCCCTGGCCAGCACATTCTCCAGATCTCTCACCAATTGAAAACGTCTGGTCAATGGTGGCCGATGATGAACTGTGGTATCGTGTTGAAGCTGCGTGGGCAACTGTACCTGTACACGCCATCCAAGCTTTGTTTGACTCAATGCCCAGGCGTATCAAGGCCGTTATTACGGCCAGGGGTGTTTGTTCTGGGTACTGATTTCTCAGGATCTATCGCGTTCAAATTGCATGAAAATGTAATCACATGTCAGTTCTAGTATAATATATTTGTCCAATGAATACCCGTTTATCAACTGCATTTCTTCTTGGTGTAGCAATTTCAATGGCCAGTAGTATACATTGAGAGGATTAGTCATTCATGTGGCATGTGAGTTTATGATAAAAATGTTTTTCGAGAGCTGGTACACTTCATACAGGTTCTCCTAGTCTGCATTTAAATCCGATACACTTAAATTATTCAGTTTCTGTGTAATATTTACTTAAAGCGTCTGATATATCCGCTCATTATCACCTTAAAATTGAGTCAGGCGGCATGGAGTCTCCTAGTTACAAGGTTAATTAAGAAATTGAAAATTTTAGTCTGTCTGAACAAACAGTTAATTGAATTTTTCAATGGGACGAAATGTCAATTCCTGTGTTGCAGGTACAACCGTAGCAGGAGACGGGAGTGACGCCCACGTTGACGCAGCCTGTACACACACATCAGCAGCTGAGAGCCATCCATTAATATGAATTATCTTTTGGAGCATCGTAAGTTCATGAAGTTTCTCGTCTCATTTCTCGAAACACAGAATTTATTTTATTTCTAAAACAACTTCAGTGTTTAATAGTTTCTACTTCATGTAAATTTATTAATCCTCTGCGACATGAGAGGACCGGTAACAATGTTATCCAAACACCACGGAACCTCGATATGCTCAGTAAACTTGGTTTAGAAAGTAAATTGCAGTAACAGTAACAAGTGGACCCACGAAACCAACTGATAATAGTGTTCTGATGATATGCGCGAACACTGGCTGAGACCCTGCTTTTCATTATTGTCACCATCAGTCAGTAAGGAGGAACTCTCTCTGTCTCAATGTTTCTTCCTTAACACCTGGTGGCGCTATCCTTCACCTAATAATGTCGCCTGAAAGTCCGATACTCGACTAGCGCGTGATATTTGTGTGTTCAGGCTTTGAGAGTGAGACTGCTGACAAATGATCGGGATGCAGGCTTGTCGCTGCATTCGTTTCTCCCATGCCCCCCCCCCCCCCCCCATAGTTTTGACTTGTGGACTCTGAATGAGGTAGCAACTGTAGGAACTACAGTTTTGATGCTGATGACGTTTGCTGAGAATGGTTTGCCATTCATAGCTAGCAACAAGCATGTTGTAGAGCAAATGAATCAGAATATGGAGGTAGTAGTAAAACTAAATTATTTTGGTGGCATAATGCGGATTACTTGGCTGGAAAATGGCAGCAGTTGATGAGCAGCAAAAGAGAAGCCAGTGGGCCAAATAACGAGCTTTACAGGCAGCAGAATAAGGCCGTTGCAGAAGTAAGTTATTGTAGTGTTTAGGCTGAAGAAGGATTCATCAAATGACCAACACCCATCCACAACTCCATAGACTTGCTGAGTTAACTTGGAATGATTGCTCATTGTAGTCTCACAGTTACGAAGATGTAGCCGCTTTTTCTGGTGCTGCGTTTAGTGTATGTGTGTGCTTGGTTGTTGTTGTTGTTGTTGTTGTTGTTGTGGTGGTGGTGGTGGTGGTAAGTCCCTAGGGGACCAAACTGCCGAGGTCATCGGTCACTAGGCTTACACACTACTTAATCTGGCATAAACTACTTACGCTAAGGACAACACACACACCCAGGCCCGAGCCTTCGACGGCTGGAGCCGCGCGAACTGTGACAAGGCGCTCCAGACCGGGTGGCTACGCGGCGCGGCTGTATGCTTGGTAAATATAGCAATATTCAAAGAGTTTCTGCAGCAAATACGGAGGTAGAGAGAAAGTTCACTTAAATAAGAGCTTTTGTAAAATCTAGTCATATCTAAATGCACTTGATAACAGCCAGAGCGCAGCATACGTATTATCTTCAGGGGGAAAAGACCATACAAACAGAAATAGAGGGGAGCCTACCTCAACGATAGTTGACTGGGATACGCAGAATAACACGTGTAAAGGACGTCGATAGCTCTCGGTGTCCTGGGTGATGCTGTTGTTTCTATGGGGATGGAATACGTAGAAAGTTCCTGTGATAATCGGCAGGCCTTTCAAACCAGATGATGGAAATACATTCTAAGACAAAATAAGAAAAAATGAAAACGACATTCCACGAAAACATTATCCGAATGGGACGAAAATCGATAGATGTGATGCAAATGTACAGACAAACAGATGATTACAGTTTCAGAAAAATTAAGTGATAGATTCGAGAGAAATAGCTTCACAAACTGAGCAAGTCCATAACACGTTGGCATTGACTGACAGTTGTTGGATATCCTCCTGAGGAATAGCGTGCCACATTCTGTCCAACTGGCTCATCAGGTCGTCATAATCTCGAGCTGGTTCGGGCGCCCTGCCTATAATGTTCCAAACGTTCTCAATTTTGATCCGGTGACCTTGCAGGCCAAGGTGGAGTTTGGCAACCACGAAGACAAGCAGTAGAAACTCACATCGTGGGCGGGCGAGAATTATCTTGCTGAAATGTAAGCCCAGGATGGCTTTTCCCGAAGGGCAACAAAAGGGGGCGTAGAATATCGTCGACGACCCACCGTCTGGGGCGTCTCCACACAAGTCTTTGCTGGTCATCGGACTCACTTCGAAGCGGGACTGAGCACTGAGGACTATTCTTGTCAATGAGATTCCACGCCGAAGACGTGTCTGGGACACCCCGAACAGCGCTGAGTGTCGACTGTCATACGGCCCGACAAATGGGAGTGACAGTCAGAGGTGGCATTTCTTTTCATAGCGGGACCTTTTAGGTTGTCGACAGTGGCACCGTTACAGTACGACGATATGCCGACGATATTCTACGCCCCGTTTTGTTGCCCTTCACGGGAAGCCATTCTGGTCTTACATTTCAGCAAGATAATTCCCGAACATACACGCGAAAGGTTCTACTACATGTCTTCCCGCTTGCTAAATCCTACTTTGGCCGGCAAGGTCGCCGGAACTCTCACCAGACGACAATGTTTGAGCATTATGAGCAGGGCCTTCCAACTATGTCAGAATTTTGACAACGTGACGCGCCAGTTGGACAGAATTTGTCACGATGTCCCTCAGGAGTACAACCAACAACGCTACCATTCAGCGCCAAGCCGAATTGAGTGCTTGCATAAAAGTTAGAGGTGGAACAGCGCGTTATTGATTTGCTCCATTGTGTGAAGCTCTATCGAATAAATCATTGAATTTTTCTGACACTGTGATCTTCTGTTTGTCTGTACGTGTACATCACATTTGCCGAGTTCCGTACCATTCGGATAATTCCTTTGTGGTATGACGATTTTTTTCCCTTAATGTTTATTAGTTCAGCACCGTTCAGCAAGCGAATACATTCATAAGCAGCTGAATTAGCGAAGTGCATATACAGGGTGTTACAAAAAGGTACGGCCAAACTTTCAGGAAACATTCCTCACACACAAAGAAAGAAAAGATGTTATGTGGACATGTGTCCGGAAACGCTTAATTTCCATGTTAGAGCTCATTCTAGTTTCGTCAGTATGTACTGTACTTCCTCGATTCACCGCCGGTTGGCCCAGTTGAAGGAAGGTAATGTTGACTTCGGTGCTTGTGTTGACATGCGACTCATTGCTCTACAGTACTAGCATCAAGCACATCAGTACGTAGCATCAACAGGTTAGTGTTCATCACGAACGTGGTTTTGCAGTCAGTGCAATGCTTACAAATGCGGAGTTGGCAGATGCCCATTTGATGTATGGATTAGCACGGGGCAATAGCCGTGGCGCGGTACGTTTGTATCGAGACAGATTTCCAGAACGAAGGTGTCCCGACAGGAAGACGTTCGAAGCAATTGATCGGCGTCTTAGGGAGCACGGGACATTCCAGCCTATGACTCGCGACTGGGGAAGAACTAGAACGACGAGGACACCTTCAATGGACGAGGCAATTCTTCGAGCAGTTGACGATAACCCTAATGTCAGCGTCAGAGAAATTGCTGCTGTACAAGGTAACGTTGACCACGTCACTGTATGGAGAGTGCTACGGGAGAACCAGTTGTTTCCATACCATGTACAGCGTGTGCAGGCACTACCAGCAGCTGATTGGCCTCCAAGGGTACACTTCTGCGAATGATTCATCCAACAATGTGTCAATCCTCACTTCAGTGCAAATGTTCTCTTTACGGATGAGGCTTCATTCCAACGTGATAAAATTGTAAATTTTCACAATCAACATGTGTGGGCTGACGAGAATCCGCACGCAATTGTGCAATCACGTCATCAACACAGATTTTCAGATTTTCTGTGAACGTTTGGGCAGGCATTGTTGGTGATGTCTTGATTGGGCCCCATGTTCTTCCACCTACGCTCAATGGAGCACGTTATCATGTTTTCATACGGGATACTCTACCTGTGCTGCTAGAACATGTTACTTTACAAGTACGACACAACATGCGGTTCATGCACGATGGAGTTCCTGCACATTTCAGTCGAAGTGTTCGTACGCTTCTCAACAACGGATTCGGTGACCGATGGATTGGTAGAGGCGGACCAATTCCATGGCCTCCACGCTCTCCTGACGTCAACCCTCTTGACTTTCATTTATGGGGGCATTTGGAAGCTCTTGTGTACGCAACCCCGGTACCAAATGTAGAGACTCTTCGTGCTCGTATTGTGGACGGCTGTGATACAATACGCCATTCTCCAGGGCTGCATCAGCGCATCAGGGATTCCATGCGACGGAGGGTGGATGCATGTATCCTCGCTAACGGAGGACATTTTGAACATTTCCTGTAACAAAGTGTTTGAAGTCACAATGGTACGTTCTGTTGCTGTGTGTTTCCATTCCGTGATTAATGTGATTTGAATAGAAGTAATAAAATGAGCTCTAACATGGAAAGTAAGCGTTTCCGGACACAAGTCCACATAACATATTTTCTTTCTTTGTGTGTGAGGAATGTTTCCTGAAAGTTTGGCCGTACCTTTTTGTAACACCCTGTATAAGTGTCTAGCCTCCACACCTCCAACCTCTTATGATGATGGCGGTTATGAGTCGTGGCATGACCTAAGCACGTCATCGAAAGTCTTCGGGAATTAGCCTAATCCCGGCTGCACAAGTCAGCTGCAACAACGGCGCGTGCATCTCTTACGGTGGCGTACCAGGTGGTCTGAAATAGCACTGAGATTCTAATACTATTCGGGAGCGCTGGTGCTACATTGTATAGCTGAAGGTACAAGGTGCCTGTGCCTGTGCCTGTGAGATACCCCACTTACCTGGGCGCCGTGTAACGATTAAACAATGTTAGACCGCTCACGCGTTGGTGGCGGTCGTCTCGCGTGGAAACCTGCCGGGCTGTCGCAGGCCACAGGCGCTGGTGCGTTCCGTCACGTACTCGCCGCTCATCCCGCGGCCTGCCAGTTGACCGAAACCATCTGCCTGCCTCGCTGAGTCTACGAGTGGTGTGCTGAAACACCTCCGCTTGTGTCCAAATGGTTTTGCTGTTCTATGGTAAAATTTTTAAACAGTCAGTAGGGGGAAATAGCTAAAATGGCGAAGAATGTGTGCTACAAGGAACGAAAAGTGATTTCTGCAAGACTATGGCTTTTCACTTTCACTTAGGCACGTAGACAGCCACTACTCGATATTGGTTGTTTCGTATCCATGTGCTACACAAAAATAAAATCTTGCAGATGAATCTAGCTGTCGTTTCGTCACAGGCAAGTGTGTAACGTGGAGACATACTAACACCATTCTTCTCCAAGCCGGAGACGGTAACTTGTGTGAGAGTAGTGTAGTTAGCACCGAGCGACGTTGTGTAATGATTAGTATTCCGTAGGACTGCGGTTCAAATCCCCGTCCGGCTATCTACATTTAGTTTTTCCATATTATCCCTGAATCAGTTAAGGCGAGTTCCTTTGCAGGGGCTGATTTCCGTTCCCAACCCGACTTTGTGTTCTGGTTCTTTGGTCACTAACGGTATAACTGGAATTCCTGTTGTATCTCACGACTCTTCACTCTTGCCAATGTTTAGAAAATTGCCGAAAGACTCTGTTCTATAAGAGCCAGAAATTAAAAATTAAAAGTGATGCTTTCCTCTGCCATCATAGCGTTTTATAAATATCAACATGATCCCAGTACAATGGATAAATTATTAGTGAAAACAACTGCTAGCTGGGTTATGGTTCATGGACGGTAGTTTACAAAAATTTTGCTAAAATTTTTAGTAGTAAATCGACTGCCAATTCCGAAAGCGCTATTCCTAAAAGTATTACAGGCGAACGTTTGACACAGGAAAATTTAGGCGCGTGGAATCAGTCGCAGGCTTAATTTTTCTTTTCTTTTATTGTGCTCCGATTTTAATTTTTAATCACTACATTGCTTATGTTCTAAAGGATTATATGCTATTATAATCTTGCGGAAAATAAGTATTATAGTGGATTTTATTTATCATGACGTTATACTAGCAAAAACCAACGGAAGAATCAGTTAACATGGCAATTTCTAATCCACACGCATCCTTAGCTCTGCTGGAGAAATGGGAAAGGACGGGAGGTATCATCACCGCATTCTTTTACTACAGTTTCAATGTGGACCACGTTTCTATAGAGTGAGGATATACTGATCACAGCGCCGCGTACGACTCGCCTCCACATCGAGCGAGTCGGTGTGAAGATTAAAACACTGGAGTCGCATCTAGCTTCAAACGACATCTGGAAAAATGTAAGGTTAACATTTAATGTCCCATGGACATCAGGGTCATTACGGTTGCCCTCTTCCGGAAGTCAAGACTTAGGTCTTCTGTAGTTTCGCTAAGACAGTTATAGTTTCATTGAGAAAGCCACGGCAGATTGGCAGATTTCCTTTTCTACGATCAGATCTTGTGATCCGTCTCTCCTACCCTCGTGGACGACGAAACGTTAAAGCCTAATCTTTCTCTCTTCCTCACTTTCACGTAATTATGTAAAACGATGTTAACGTCGTCGTTACGTAAAGACAGATTCCAAGAACTTCTTTTCGTTTATAAGTAACTGGAAATTATCCCTGTGCTTCGAGGAAGCCGTTAACAAAAGCCTAGTTAGTGTACACTAACTTCCCTACAATGACGTGACAACATGCAAAGTACTGTTTTTTCGACATGTTATGACTTGTCCTATGATTTAAAAAGAGAGATCTCATAGGGGATATCATTTTCCTCTTATCACATGCGAATGTTGGACCCCTCGAAGGTTACAACAGTTATTTAAAGCTGTCTGAGGTGTTCTCCGTCTAACTGTGACAGAGAGAAAACTCGTACAGAGAAAGATAATGAACAGACACTAATGTTCGCTGATTGCATATGACACCGTGGATAACCGTGATGAAAGTTTTTAAATCAGTAAGGAGAAGCAAACATTACGTCAATGCCGTAAGTTAAACAAACACTAAATCTCGAAATTTCTAAATAATTTTAAACAACAAAAAATTTGCCACAGTGTTGTTGGGACAACTTTCGGAAATTTCTATTAACATTAGGAGCTGGTCTAGCGACTGTCAGACAATAAGAATAGAGTGATGGCTTGTATCTCTTCGACTCCTATTTCTCTGCAGACCAACAAGGGGTAACTGACGGGAAGAGTACAAGAATTATATGAAGAGTAGATGAGCAGTGTATCGACTCGTGCTACACCTTGTGTTTAGATTGCATTGGTTTTTCCTTTTCTTCCCCTGACATGTTTGTTTGATATGTTGTCTGTCATTAAGTGGCTGCTTGGTTGTCTTTTCCCTCTGCTATCGATATCTGCGTTTTTGATTCCGGGAAACTGCTATGGAGGAAGTGAGATCTTTGACCGGTTGTAACCTCGTGTGGTGGCGCGGAAGTAGGGGGTTGCGCGCTGAGAGTGTGGTGGACACGGGACGGAGTGTGGCTCTCCAGCGCGAAGCAGGCGTGATCGGTTGTACCGAGTCGCCACGTGATGTATGTCGGTTTTGTGTAACGAGCGGATCGAGCTGACGCAAGAGCTCCCCGCGTGTTGGTTGTATACAGAATCGCCCCACGAGTAGTTGCTGTTCATTTCGCCTTGGTGGAACGTTGACAGGCTTCTTTAAATCCTCCGTTTCAACACTGGAGTTTAAAAGGAGACACCTAACATGAAGGAGCGGTCACTACCCGTCAACGTTGCAGAGAAGACGTGAACTCCGGTGACAGAGCGTGTTGTCGCGTGACCGTGGCGTGTTGGGTACGCTGGCGACGGGTGCGCGGTCGGATGTGTGGATCCTTGCCATCGGAGGTCGTGTACTGCCTGTTCGAGCATAATTGCAAGTTAAGTTCGTGGAAGGTTTAATCATTAAGTAATAATTTTGTGTAACCAGCGTCTCTTCTGCTTTGTGGCCTCCGGCGACCGGGTTTCCTGTCCCTGGCACCGGTGTAATTGAAGACAGTGATCTTTCCTCCTCCTCTCGTTACTGTCCGACGGGAGGTGTAGTTTTTGGCAGTTTAATTGTTTCGCTATTCTGTCGTGGGTTATGAGTAAATTCATGCTTCTTGTTGGTTGATCGTGTGGTCGCTCATTCAGAACTGTGTGGTGTAATGTTTCCTTGCACGAGGTTAGCTCTAATTCTGCAGCAAGTTAAGCCATCTTATAACAAGTTTTCGCTGGCTGAAAGTCGATGCAGTGACCAGCCTGAGAGTGGCAATTGTGTTTACGGGCGTATTTAAATTGGTTAGTATTCTGTCTAGCCTCAGAATCCCTGAGTGGATGATTTGTGGCCGCCTTACACGGGTCGGTCATATCTGTTATGTTCTATTGATATTCCAGGACACTTTTGTTTAAAAATTTTTTTAAAATTCCTCCAAGTTTGTAAATTACTTTTATTGCCATTAATCGTGTGTTTGCTGAGACCTGTTTAATTTTTTTAATGGCGGTGTTGGTAGCTTCACTACCTCACCCTACTTTATCAGCAAAGTTCTGTATTTACTTTAGTAGCATGTTTACTAACGTTCTTTAAATTTTTTAAATTGTTGTATTGCTATAAATTATTTGATTGCCGTTAGCGGCGTGTTTAAAAGGCTCTTCCTTGCCGTACTGCTAGTTTCTGTAAGATACGAATAAAAAATTTGTGAAAATCTCGACAGTAAACTACTAGAAATTTGGCCCCGTTTACCAACTTATGGTGTGGCTTGTAGTAACCGTAACCACTGTGGGTGTCAGTAGACTTCTATAAATTACTTTTCAAGAAGAAGAATAACTAGTAAACAAAGCTACGAGAAGTCTCTGGATGTTGAAAGAAAAAAAGCTGAGAAGTGATAAAATTCAAATGTTAGAATATGTATAACACCAGTTAGAAGTACTCTTCTACAAGTGATGTAGAACGTCACTCTCATTAAAATCCTTCTTCGTGTACTTTCGCGTCATTTCATCAAATTTTGTATTTTACAAGGTGACACACCAGGCCGGATATCCGTGGAGTGTTGAAGCGCCATGTCGGGTCAGAAAGGTGTACCACCAACGGAAAGAATCCTCCTGTCGAATTAAGGAAGAGGTTCGGTATGCCAGTCAGCCTGGAAGTGGTTTTTAGGCGGTTTCCCACAACCCACTACCTGAATACTTGGCTGGTACATTTACACATTCGCTAACACTTACGAAAATTTTCCTCCACTTTCACATGAATAACACTATACGCATACATTTGGGCTATACGTATTCCATCCCATGTGTTAACAGGGTGCCAACATGAAGGGCATGCGCCCGCCCCTTAAAGTAACTATGCCAAATCCGTCAATAGCCATGCCGAACCTGTGCCAATGCGCGTAAGCTTAGGAATTTACATAGGACCTCAGCTAACACTAGAAGGGTGTGCATCACAAGACTACTGTTCTCTTCGAATTCGAAACTTGATTACAGCACGTTATTTTTGACGCACGGACATAGTTACGTTAAACACCCCTAAATAGCACGCTACAGTTCGAAGCCGTCTATCGGCAGGGATGTGAAAAGTAGACATGAAGAATAAAGATGTAGACTGTTAATATAGTTTGTTTTATTTAAAAAGCTTTAAGAATTTTAAAAGAAAAAATTCTGAGGCATTACTTTTCAGTACGCCCTCAGACTCTATTCGATGCACAATTACACTGCCGAAAAAAAAAATTGGTACACGTGGAAAGATGACGCCAACCTAACCTAAGCTAACCTAGGTCTAATAGACGTACTGATAGTGATACAAGGTCGTCCGCCAACAGATAGCGTAATGGCATAGCTACTAGAGCGCCGTTTGTGTCTAACTTTTAACAGGGAATGCTGACAGCGAGATGGCTTTTAACAGGGAATACTCACAGCCAGATGGCTCAGTGTAGTTCAGCCGTGTGAAGCAAGCAGGCAACCATGCCATGGAAACGCACTCGTGCTTCCTATAGCCAACTGAGAGAGTTTTAAGGGGCTCCGGAACGCCCTATACTTGCAATGTTAAAATAACGCTTATAAATTACATCTTTTCTCACAAAGTATTTGAGGTAGGAAGTTGAACTTTTTACAGATTATTTATTGGAATATGGGCTACAACTTAACACAGGGATTTTACAAAATTTTAGTTCAGTTATTAAAGATGATTTTTTTTCGATTGTAATGAAAATTCACAACATTTTTTTGCAATTTTTTATTTATATATTCAAAAATATACAGTTTTTTGGAAAAAGGTTGTGTTAAATTATGCAGAAGGTACTGTGTAACATTTACTGAAAGTTTGAAACAAATATGTTTGGAAGATCCTTAGAAAACATGTAATTAGTATGAGAAAATAAAAGTTTTGGGAATCGAGCGACAAAGATTGGATTAACTTTTTAGTGCATTCCAGGTCCATAGGATGGATTATCTTCATCCTCTGCAAACTCATCCTCCAGCTTCCTCTTGTTCCTCCTCCTGTTTACTCTTGCTTGTATTTGCAGACTCTTTACAGCCCTGTCTGCAGCCCGAAGGCGTTCCTTGTCTAAAGCAAGCATCGCTCGTACCATATTAGAACCTATCTTCATTCCCATATTTCTAAATACCTTGAACCTTACAATGTTGCCATCATTGAAAGTCGCAACAGCATCATACACACCAAAGTGAAGTGTTTCTATTCCAACAAAGACAGTCTTGGGGATTCTCGACCATATAACACTATTTACACTTTCATTGGGGTTTTGAGTTTTTCCGTGAATACACTTTTTCAACAGTTCAGGTGCTGCTAAGTCTCTGAAAATAGGTTTTATCACCTCCATTATTGCATGAGGCAGACTATGCTTATGAGTGTACACTTCACCAGTTAGCAATCCTTTGTTATATTTACACCAACTGTCTTCTTCTTTGGGACACAAGCTATGTTGGGGATTTTCATCGTCTTTATTGTTTACAGTAATAACGCATACCTTTGGCTTTCCAACATTTCTCCTTTTCTTAAAAGCCTTCAGAGGATTTCTAATAACTTTACTTTTACTCATTCTTATACTTCAACAAAACAGAGACTCAAGAAACAGAATTAATTACGAATATTTTCGAGATAACGACAGAGTAAATAAACATGAAACAATCGACAATCACACCAGCGATATATATTGAACCATCACAGGTTAGCCACAACACATACTTAATCTCACATCACTAAAATGTACCTGATGAACACGGACGTTAATAATAACACCATTTGACAGCAGTTTAACAGCGCCACAGTGGGTCACGCCCATGTAGAACACATTTCAAAAAAAATTTAAAAATAGTTGTAGTCTTCGGAATTGAATAAATTATATATCTATTAAAAGGTAATAGTCTGCAGATTCAGAAAACGCAAAAAAGTAAAAATTGAACTTTTCATGATTTTGAGCCTTTCCGGAGCCCCTTAAAGGGGTCAAATTATGGCCTTCTGAGTGGCAGGATGGTCCTTTCGAACTGCCACACATATTGGACCTGCGGCGTCAGTTGCGCAACGATGCTGCTATCAGTAATCACACAAACATTCTCACACCCGTAGACGAGGTTCTGCACATGCACGCAGCACAGTTATTAACAGTGGGACTGTGGGCACGCTCCTCTAGCCTATCTTACACTCACGCCACAGCATCGACGTGCATGGCTCTGCTGGTGTCTTCAGAGGACCACTTTCAAGATGAAACGGCGCGCTATAGTCTTGCGATGAAAGCAGATTCTGCCTGCAAGCAAGTGATGGTCGCTTGCACATATGACACAGACCTGAGGAGCACTGTCTCTTAGAATGCAGTATTATGGTCTGGGGTGCAATAACCTAGAACTCTCGTTCACCTTTGGGGTTTCTAGAAGGGAAGCTAACCAGCGTTCGGTACGTGCAGAACGCTGTTAGATCCACTCTTTTGCCATTCTTGCAGCAGGAAGGTGATATGTGGTTTCAACAGGATAATTCTCGTTCACATATTGCCCCTGAAACTCAGCGTGCTCTGAAAGACGTGCAGCAACTTCCCTGTCTCCAATTACGCACGGGTGGGATATGATGAGACGAGAGTTCACTTGTGCGACTCGTCAACCAACAACTCTTACAGAATTACGTGGTCAGGTCGAACAATCGTGGCATACCGTATCCTAGAACAGTATTCGCCGTCTGAACGATCGGCTGGATGCAACACTCAGTGCCTGCATTGCCGCCTGTGGAGATTACACCACATAGTAATATGGGTTTTTCACCGTGGGTCGATTCTTGGTAGCTCATAACAACTTGTGCTACTGATCTGTAAATGCATCGCCGGCCGCGCGACTTAACTTCTGAGGTCATCAGTCGCCTAGAACTTAGAACTAACTAAACCTAACTAACCTAAGGACATCACACACATCCATGCCCGAGGCAGGATTCGAACCTGCGACAGTAGCGGTCGCTAGGTTCCAGATTGTAGCGCCTAGAACCGCACGGCCACTCCAGCCGGCTGAATAGTCTTTACGCTGGGTATAAGAGATCAGCCGCCATTACCCGGCCGCTTGTTTAAATAGGTTGGGGGCGTACTAAGAAGCGATTTAAAATGATATGAATTAGTGAAACCAGTATTAGTGAAAGCGAAAAGAAAATTTAGAACTATTGGAAGGTTCTGGAAAATTGTAGTGCGTCTGTAAAGGACACAACACACGAGATGTTAGTGCTATCAGTTCTAGACTACCGTTCCAACGGCTGGAGACCTTATTAGGCATGACAGCCGATTACGAATGAATTCAGAACAGCGCTATTAGATCGCAACAGATCGGGGTTTAGCCCCCCCCCCCCCCCCCCCCCAAAGCGTTATGGAGATCTTCAGGTAATTTAACTGGGAATCTTTGGAAGAAAGGCGTCGATGTTATGACGTAAACCTACGGGACGCCCAACAAGTTGCGAAATTGAAATTCTACTTGGAGTGTGAGCGACGTCAACGCACTAACTACGGTGGCAGCTGGAACTAACAACTGTAAACAAGAGGTGTGCATTAGAATAGTCGGTTGTGAGCAGGCATATTAACAGTGGATGTGCGGACGTAGCGAGACAAATTGTTGTGTCACAAACGCGAAGTGTTCCAGACGTTGTCCAAAATTCTTTGAAGAAGAGAAAATTTGCGCAAATTTTTCCTCGCGCACCTTGACGCCAAACAAAACCAACGACCTGTAGTCGGCTGCCCGCGACTTCATTATAATTCAAAACGCTGACAATTCTTTTCTGGGAGAAAAAAAATCACTGGTGAGGAGATTTGCTGTTATCAGTACGAAGCTAGCACAAAACGACAAAGTGCAGAAATTCACATGTAGTGTCAACACTGCGGTGACATAACCTGATGGATTAAAATCATCATCCTACCTTTTCTATATATTTTAATAACCCAGTCTCTAAACTTTTTGAGCCGGCCGCTGTGGCCGAGCTGTTCTAGGTTCTTCAGTCTGGAACCGCTCGACCGCTACGGTCGCAGGTTCGAGTCCTGTCTCTGGCATAGATGTGTGTGATGTCTTGGGTTAGTTAGGTTTAAGTACTTCTAAGTCCAGGGGACTGATGACCTCAGATGTTAAGTCCCATAGTGCTGAGAGCCATTTTCTAAACTTTGTGGACTGACTGAGTATATACTTGTATTTCAAGAAGACTGCGCGGTAACACTGCTACCCCCATTACAGCTTTTTCTTAGAGATGACGAAAATAAGATGTGGGCTTATTCCGTAGTCAGTACTAGAAAAGACTAGATGAGAAAATAGATAATATCAGTATGATGTATCCCCTCCATTCATTGTAAGAGTAAGGCGGACAACATAATGTAGAAGTAGATGTAACTAGATACACTCATAACTACCGCAATCCGAAGACTAATTTTAGTAGTGCGGTATTTTACTGTGCGTGACCCTATCTGACATAGTACGGCTATAAATTTACCAACCTCGCGTAGCCGGTTATGAGGATATGATGTCCGTATACGATTACACCTCCCTAACTTTATAGCTCAGTATAGTCAAAGCGAACATCAAGCAGGCATAGAGACTGTTACGTGAAACGATGGAGTCAAATGACATTATTAGCGTTCCTTGATTGGAACGTATATGTGGGATACTAACGACAGCGTTTGCTGCAAGCAACGCCAGAAAGAAAAAGTACTAGGTTGAAGTAATGATAAATACGAGATTCTTTATTAATACCAATAAAGAACTTCTAACATCCCTCCCCTTCATCCTTAATAGCCTATCAGAATTAGATAACAGCCACGCCTACAGATATATAAGAAACAGTTTTCGCATTCAGCAGTAAACCCTGAAGACGGTCACTTGCAGTGACCGGATAGTCGGTAGTTTTATACATGGACAATGCGGTCACAAATCCAGAAAAATTTTATTGACTGTAGTGATGATGCTCGACTCTAGGTGGAAACGTCTTTCAGTGCTTGATCAGCGGAGTGGTACGCGTCCAGAGCAATTTTTGTTTTGATAAACGACCCAATCCCATTTTATCCTACAACAAGCACATCGCGGTAATTGCTCAATCATTAAAACTCTCGTATTTATGATAATCTAGTCCGCCTTCTTAATTGAGTCGTTACCTGTTTGCCTACCATGCAGCGGGCCTGGGTTCGATTCCCGAGCGGGTTGAAGATTTTCACCGCTCGTGTACTAGGCGTTGTGTTGTCATCATCATCGTCATAATCTCATCGTCACCGACACGCAAGTCGCCCAATGTTGCGTCACCTGAAACAAGACTTGCAACCCGGCAGCCTCCTGGCCGACAATGCCACATAATCATTTCATTTCTTTTATGATAATTTGCACGTGTCTTTGGATGACGAGCTAGAAAAGTAGACAAGGTAATGTCTAGTGCATGCACAAAAAAGTTTCTGCTTTATTTTTAACTACGCTATAAAGTTATAATACACAAAAACATGTCACCAAGTGTTAACAAGCAAAATATCTTGCATTTGTTTGTAATATCGTGACATTTTATAGACAGCATAGCACTGTACATTCCTAGACAAATAGACAGTGCAATATGCAAGCTATCTCTCTCGGAAATTTTTAAATTTCTCACCATTTTTACTCTGGACTATGTCCACTGTAATATCATAAGGGACAACTAAGCTAGGGCAGCCATGTTTCATTGTCACAGCTGTATTTGGGCATAAATTATGCTAATTAAGTTAAGGCTATCTTGGAAAATATATCTGGCAGCCATCTTTGGTCATAAATTATAGTGATAAGGATAAGGGTTGCATAAATATAGAGACAGCCATTTCGGATAATAAATTGTATCAATAAGGGTAATTAACTGGGTAATAAATCATATCCTAAGTAAACAGGCACAGCTGCCTTCCAACCAATATGATAACACACCAGAGTCATAAATTAGATCCTAAATTAACACAGCCCAAGTGTCCTACTGGGAGTGGGAAGGGGGAGTTGAGGGGGTGACCTTGAAAGTGAAGGAGGACTTCTGTCAAAAATCATTGCACTTTTAACCCTGCAGTCATATAACTCACGTTATCTCTGAAGCAATATCTGGAAATAGGGAAAGTGAAACCTCAGAGCTGAAGTGAGCAAGTGCGATTCATGACACGCCGTATCAGTAATATCAGTAATGTTACACAACAAAACCATGATAAACAGTTTCCTGGGTTCGATTTATGTGTTAAATCACTGTATGCATATTATTCACATTCATTTTTATAAAGCTGTGATCATTCTTTTCTTACAACAGTTTGAAACTGGATTTTCAATAACTTCAGATTCAGCCAAAACTTCAGCCAGTAAACAAGAGTACCGTTTGGAAACTCACTACTAATTCCATATTAATGAAGAAAGGCAGACTGCCCATTGTTGGATACAAATGGTAATCTTATAGTTTCATTTTATTTCACTGCTTCAAAACAAATGCAGTGAGGCATCATAGTTCAAAATATGTCACGTATTGCAAGCATTCGAACTTCGATCTCTTAGCTGGCTATTAGCGAAAAACATGAATCCCTGCTCTGTAATACAAAAAAAATTTCTTGCGCCATCAGTTTGTAACCTTTTTTCATATCACATACTTCCCACACAGAGTTGTCTAAAGTCTTCTCTGTCATCATTAAGAGAATGGTCATAGTCTTGTATCCCTGTCCGTGACTTGTTTATCATCGCAAATAGCTTGATAACCACAAAGGGACACCAATGTTCCAAGTGCATTCGCAGTACTCTATTTTCTTTAGTTTCCTAAATACGAAGTTGATATATGACATCATTTGTAAGAACAATTTATCTACCATATTTAATAGACATTGGTAGAGCGTCTGATAATAATTGTAGTTGCAGATTGCACTATCATCTTGCAAGGTAATCAGTGCAACTGTCTCACGTCTGCACCTACTTTTGTTTGGGGTCTCAAGTTTAACTATGACAATGAACCATAAGCACACGCTTCCAGAACACGTGGTCTCGCACATTCCACACGAACTGCGATGGGTAAGAACAGTCGTTTATAATCACAACCTGCTGATGACATCCTGAATAACTGTGTGACCTGGGAGCGGGTACAGGAACAAACGAAAAAGCTTCAGTCATAAAAGATACTCAAGAGAAATTTGTCGGTATCATCTGTTTCCAAAAAATAGACTGCTGGCCACTTTAAGCTGTAACAGCGGAGAGGATACCATCTAACAAAATTTTACTCATTGTGCATGTACATCATAGAAACGAGGATACAGAAATACAAACATAAAAAAAAGTTTTGCATCACCTCGGTTCCGAGAGTTCCTGAACCTGTACAGAAAATTGGAATAGAGATCAACATAAACATCATTTTCGCCCTTTTTGTTGCTCATGAAAACCACACATTGCATTTTGTACCACCATACCTTCAGAGGTGGTGGTCCAGATTGGTGTACACACCGGTACCTCTAATACCCAATAGCACGTCCTCTTGCATTGATTACGTGGCATATTATCCACAAGTTCACAAAGGCACCGTTGGTCCAGATTGTCCCACTCCTTAAAGGCGATTCGGTGTAGATCCCTCAGAGTGGTTGGTGGCTCACGTCGTCCGTAAACAGCCCTTTTCAATCTACCCCAGGCATGTTCGATAGGGTTCATGTCTGGAGAACGTGCTGGCCACTCTAGTCGAGCGACGTCTTATCCTGAAGGAAGTCATTCACAAGATGTACACGACGAGGGTGCGAATTGTCGTCCATGAAGACGAATGCCTCGCCAATGTGCTGCCGATATGGTTGCACTATCGCTCGGAGGATGGCATTCACGTATCGTACAGCCGTTATGGCGCCTTCCATGACCACCAGCGGCGTACGTCGGCTCTCATAATGCCACCCCAAAACAGTAGGGAACCTCCACTTTGCTGTACTCGATGGACAGTGTGTTTAAGGCGTTCGTCCTGACCGGGTTTCCTCCAAACACGTCGACGACGATTGTCTGATTGAAGGCATATGCGACACTCACCGACGAAGAGAAGGTGATGCCAATCCTGAGCGGTCCATTCGGCATGTTTGTTACTGGGCCCATCTTTACCGTGCTGCTTGGTGTTGGTTGCAAAGGTGTACCTCGCCATTGACGTCGGGAGTGGAGCTGCACACCATGCACCCTATTGCGCACAGTTTGAGTCGTAACACGACGTCCTGTGGCTGCACAAAAAGCATTATTCAACATGGTGGAGTTGCTGTCAGGGTTCCTCCGAGCCATAATCTGTAGGCAGCGGTCATCCACTGCAGTAGTAGCTCTTGGCCGGTCTGAGCGAGGCGTGTCATCGACAGTTCCTGTCTCTCTGTATCTTCTCCATGTCCGAACAACATGGCTTTGAGTCACTCCGAGACGCCTGGACACTTCCCTGGTTGAGAGCCCTTCCTGGCACAAAGTAACAATGCGGACGCGATCGAACAGCGGTATTGACAGCCTAGACATGGTTCAGCTACAGACAACATGAGCCGTGTACCTCCTTCCTGGTGGAATAACTGGAACTGATCGGCTGTCGGACCTCCTCCGTCTAATAGAGCTGCTCATGCATGGTTGTTTACATCTTTGAGTGGGTTTAATGACATTTCTGAACAGTCAGAGGGACTGCGTCTGTGATACAATATCCACAGTCAACGTCTTTTTTCAGGAGTTCTGGGAACCGGGATGATGCAAAACTTCTTTTATGTGTGTAATTTTTACGTGATGTGGGAGTGTACAGGGTGTGGCATGAAGTACACAGAGCTACCAGCTCAGCTACAAGCAGTGTGTTTGACCTGGCTGGGCGTCGGGTCGAACCATAAACTTGGACCACATTCCATACTGCTTCAATTAAGTACCAGAGTTCATCAATCGAGGGGACAGTGGGTGGCGATATGTTATTTCCTCGACAATGCATGGCCAGATGTTTTCAGTGGGTGAGAGATATGGAGAATATGCTGGCCACAACATTAGTCAAACACCCTTAGTTTGGAGGTGCAATACCGGTCAAGTGTTCGCTCACCCATGAAAAAATATACTTTATTTCAGTGTAAAAACACACTGTACAAACTAAATAGACCAACAAAGCAAATATTTTCTCTCTCTGTCACTAAGTCCAATACAACAAGGTTCAGGTTTTAGCCTCTTCAGAATATCCACCCTTGGCCCTCTGGCGATAGATTTTTGTAGGGTTTTTGCAGATATTGCAGTCCAACATGTCTGTAAGTTATTCCATGGATCTTCAACACTAGATGACCTCAGTTTTCTGACCCGTCTGTCAAATTCAGCCCATAAGAGTGTAATGGGATTTAAGTCGTATGAATGACTTGGCCATATCATATTCTTGAGTTCCTCACATTTCTCTTTTCAGTTTAGAAGAATGTTTGAGTTCATTGTCCTGCTGCAGAACAAACCCGCGACTAATAAGTGTCTTGTCAGATGGAACTACACTGTTGATCATTATCCTGTGCTATCCTTCATTCTTTAAAGTTCCACTAATTCTCCCTAAATGACTAATCTTATCACCCGCAAAACATCCCCACACCATCACCGTTCGTCCTCCATTCTTCACCGTTAGCGTCGCACACTGACTCTTTATACTTTCTCCAACATTCGGCGACGTCTTCCAGATACTTCAGACTTATATTCGTCCTTCAATGACAACTTGGACCATAGCTGCACGCTCCAGTTTTTATGTTGCCGTGCCCACTCTAATCGTTTCGGCCTATTTTGTTTTTCTAACAATGGTTTTTTGGTCGCTATACACTCCTTTAAACCTCGTTCAAGAACACGGTGAAGCACTGGTTAGGTAGAGGCAGGAGCTGCTCGTAGATTTCAGGTGCAGTACGAGTCTCTGTACATGCATGAACTGA
This sequence comes from Schistocerca nitens, assembly GCF_023898315.1. Taxonomy (NCBI): domain Eukaryota; kingdom Metazoa; phylum Arthropoda; class Insecta; order Orthoptera; family Acrididae; genus Schistocerca; species Schistocerca nitens. Next base: position 700,347,118 of record NC_064617.1, on the reverse strand, counting down.
TCTTGCTTGTATGATGTTACTTGTGGTCATCCATGTTGCTAAATACTTCCACTGGCACCAATTTTCTCTAACCACTGCAACATGTGCACCACTGTAGATCGGGCTACGCCACCTTTTGTTGCTATTGTCTAACTAGAATAGCCTTATTGATGCAGGATTACAATTACAGGATGTTTTTCAATTCTAGTCTTCTGGTCCTCTCCCCTTAGGCGGTAATTTGGTATGAACCTTGTAACCTCCCAACAGTAAAAAATATAATAATATCATTCACATTCAGCGTAACCTCCCACAGATAAATTCCGTAACCTTGGAACAATAAAAATGCGACTAATCTCCTAATAAAAAAATGTGACTCATAGATAACCTTTCAATAATTGACTGTGAATTTAAACTGGTAAATTTTGGACGTCAGCAGCGCTGCGTCATGTCCCTGAAAGATAATTCTGAATAAATTGAAAATTCTTACAATAAGGTCGCCGGTTAACGCGTATATATCTGCTCCTATCAGAAATTTTTCTGGCACAGTTCAGTGCAATGCTGGTCAATAGATTTGTCATATATAAAAAGAAACAACTGATTTTTCTTTACAATAATCGGGATGACCATGGATTGGAGAAATTGATAAATTCTTTAAATTGAGATGAATGATTGTCAAAAGTTAATTTTTATACTAAAGATTATTATTAAGAGATTTTTTTAAAACATTTACGTGGGACTTGATATAACAATAATACATATGCGTGACGCTGCTTTTACCTTATACTGCAACGCCCAGGCACCGCCATCGCTCGCCACGACCGGCCCAGCCAACTCGACACACAACGCCCCGCTGCTACTACTCCTACTGATTCACAGTTCCTACTGCTGACAACACTGCTCTTTGGTCTGAGATTCTCTTATAGATTACATATCGCAGGCAGCGCGTGAGCAATCCATCGAAATTACATCTGCTCGAGTCGCTAGCAGCAAATTCCGTAATCATGGACCTCTTACAAACTGATCAGGTATGCAAATACACTGCTAGGTGCATACAATGTACTGTAAACTAATGCCAACTGATTGCTACACAGACAGCAGGAGGAAACAGGCATATTCAAATGGATCAGTTTTAGGTAAAGGCACGTCAGTGTTGTTGTAGATATACATCAGCGCACCCCTAGGCGAACAGCCAGTCAAGTACCAAACACAGGCGCTTACACATTACCTGTTTATATTTATTTCATTATCAGAATAGGAATATATACAACATCCGAAAAGAAATCCCTGTTTTAACTGCAAATCCATAGTTCTGATAGGTGATCGAAAATTTGGACCAGTATCGTAGCTCATGACAGCAGGTGCAACATATGGTCTTGGGTTATCTTGTTGAAAGATAACGCCACGGAGGCCCCGAAGAGAGGGCACAGACACTGGTCTAAACACGTTAGAAATCAACAGCAGGTGCTGAATTTACCTGCTATACAAACCCGAGGTTACCGCATTGCGAATGGCACTCTATGCCATCACAATAAGTTCCGGCCCATATTACAAGCAGGAGTACAATCTAGCGACATTCATTCTCACTGGAGCCTTCATACAGAGTCACGACCAATATGATGCTGTACATGAAATCAGGACTCGTCTCAGATAGCGATGTAGTGCCAGTGCCACTTCTGTGATCAGCGTTCTCGATGGATGTACAACTGCCAGCACCTCTCTGCTGGCGGGTTAGGGTAAGCTGCAACAATGGTCCCCGCGCTGCCGATGCGTGATGTTCCACACGTCGTTGCACTGTTGGATATTGTCCTGTTGTGAACATGCCCATTGTATGACACAAGCTACATGATGTCGTTGTACAATCCTGCACGTCGTGGTGGATAATATGACTGTCCTCTCAGGCGCTAGTCGCGTGGGACAGTTGACATCCTGCATAGCGAGTATGGATCTCCTGAAGCCATCGATTTCGTATTCGCTTGGCAGTCGTGGGATCCCAACCAACACGAGCTGCAGTATCGCACAACAATAAACCACAATGTGGATAGGCCATAAACCTGCCACTGTCAAATTCCGATACATGGTGGTAGACGTTTCTCTTTGTTATTCGAGGTATAACACTAAGTTCTCACAGACAATCAACACTCAAATGCGATTTCTGAATGAAAACCTCTCTGCCTGATTTTTCCTTATACACAAAGTGAAAATAGCGTCACACCAACCTACTTTCTGTAGCTGCGTTAAAATGGTAACAATTTACATACCCTAGCATGTAGTAAACCTCGCACCAGTTTGGCGTTGTTGAATGCCACCTTCATGGTGTTCCAGTTTTAATGGCCCGATGAGTATATCAGGACTGTACAAAGCAGCTGAATACTTTAAGCAGATCTTTGGCCCATAAGCGCAAAAACCTGTTGCAGGCAGGCGCCAAATTCTCTTTCACGTCGATGTTGAGGAACAATGGTTGGGCTCCGTAGATCACTGGCCTCACATGGCGGTTGTTGCTGTTCCGAGCAAGTAGAACGTTCTGCATTACTTCTGCGGGAAATATTCCGCTTCGTGAGGGTCGGCTTGAAGCGCCTCAGGGCGAGAGAAAATTCCCCAACCTGTTAGAGGAACGTCAGGTCCCTCCTACTTGGACCTCCGCCGCTTTGGCCGGCGGAAGAATCCTTAGTGCCGCGGCATACGAGAGGAGGAATTTCCGACAATTATCTCCGAGTAAAACGGCGAGACGCTTAGTTCGTCCGGCACTTTGACGTCAGTCCCTTGGCTGTGAGCGTCGCTCCCAGACACAGGCAGACGGCGAAGCACGTCTCCGCTCTTCAGCAGGCTTCCAGCAACAGGTAAACGGACACTGACTCCAGTTCCTCAGAATATGTCTAAGTTTTAATCACGCAGCTGGTACGTTCGAAAGTCATCATTTCGCATTCACCGGTTTTAACCCAGGGATGCGAAACACATCAGTTCCATCTCGTTTTTGTGGTGGCCGTCTGTCCGAAGACTGATTTGATGCAGCTCTTCACGTTAGTCTATCCTTTGAATAACGTCGGGGAGAGGTTACAAACCTATCTCACTTTCTTCTCAGCGACTTTTTCTTTCACGTCACTCGACTGTTATAACTGCAGCCGCGTTTCTGTACAAGTTGTAGATAACTTTTCACTCTCTGTATTTTATTTCTGCTACCTTCAGCTTAAAAAAATCAAATCAAATCAAATCAAAATCTAGGCGACATTTTCAAATTTTTTTTCTAAATCTACAAGTGCTATAAAAGTAAGTCTGCCTTTCTATAAAATGTCTTCGAAGCGAAGGACTTGAATGAGCAACTGAACAGAATAGACAGGGTCGCGAAAGGAGGATGTAAGATGAAAATCGATAAAAGCAAAATAATGATAATGGAATGAACTCGAATTAAATCAGACTATGCTGAGGGGACTAGATTAGGAAATTAGACATTAAAAGTAGTAGATGAGTTTTGCTATTTATGGCAATATAATAATTGATGATGGCGAAGTAGAGAGGAGATAAAATATAGACTGGAGGAAAGTGTTTCTGAAGAAGAGAAATTCGTCAACTTCAAATATAAATTTATAAATTTAACTGTTAGGAAGACTTTCCTGAATATAGCTCTGTATGAGACGTGGACAATAATCAGTTCGAGCAAGAAGAAGATAGAAGCTTTTGATATGTAGTGCTACAGAATAATGTTGAAGACTAGATCAGTAGATCACGTAATTAATGATGGAGTTCTGAATACAACTGGTGAGAAAAGAAATTTGTGGCGTCACTTGACTAAAAAAAGCGATCAGTTGATAGAACACGTTCTGAGATATCAGGAATCATTAATTTAGCATTGGAAGGAAGTGTGGGGGGTTAAAATTGTAGAGGGAGATCAGGAGACGAATACAGTAAACAGGTTCAAGTGGATGTAGGTTGCAGTAGTTTGCAGATGAAGAGGCTTGCACAGGATAGTGTGGCGAGGAGATCTGCTTCAAGCCAGTCGTCGGACTGAAGACAACAACAAAAACAACAACAATAACAACAACAACAACAAGTGTTCCTACATTTCTTCGGGACTCGAATTTACCTTCCCTGAGAGTAGCTTACGCACTTCTCCAATCTTCTGCATATAATTCGTGGCAGAATTTTTGTAACAATGACTTATTAAACTGATAGTTATGTAATACAACTGTCAGCACCTGCCTTCTTTACAATTCGAATTATTACACTCTTCTTGAAGCCTGAGGGTATTTGACGAGTCCCATACAGCTTGTACGCCATATGGAATACTTTAGTTCTTGCTGGCTCTCCCAAAGATCTCAGTAATTTCAAAGAAACGTCATTTACTCACGTAGATCTTTCAGTGATCTGTCAAATTGTTCTCACAGTGACGTATCTCCCATCTCATCTTCATTTACTTCCTGCTAAATTTCTGTACTAGCGACTTCACATTCATTTCCCTTGTATAGCCCCTTAATATATTCGTTCCAACTTGCAGCCTTCCTTTGTTGCTTAAATTCATTGTATTTTATTTCCGATTACTAGCTTTCAAAGGCTCGTAATTAGCTGATTACTTAGTCTTCATGTGATAGAAAGTATATAACGTGAAGAGAAAGGAAGCACGGTTTTAAAATTCCTTATGATATGAAACATCATTCAAGACGGGACATTACGTTCTTCTCTTGTACTGCTTGAGCTCTAGGCCACGGATAGAATTATGAGAAAGACTGCAATGAACCAGAGCTCTGGAATAACAATCTTTTTTTCTTCTGCTTCTGCCAACGTAAATGTGTTTTATAGGCGATTTACTATATCCACATAGGCAAATAAAGAGCTAGTTCATAAAACTTAGCTCCACTTACTGTACCCGGAGTCTTCTGTACAGAAACTATAAAATTACGCTTTTTCTTCCCCCCCGATTGAAGAGAAATGTACCGTTAAAGATTCGTATGGCAGTAAATGAACGGCGATATGAAGAGTTAGCCGAAGGGAGTAGAGATTGCAAATTCAGCTCATGCTCCTCTTGTTGACTTTCTACATTGCCTCGTCTGGCCACTCTCGCCATTTTCGCATCCTTCTGGATGTAAAAACCAAGGAATACTCCGTCTTGTCCCGTTCGTGTATAACTCAGTTTCTTAGTTTACGAGATCAGAAGGCTATAGATTGAAGGGAAGATATAGATAATCCGTTTTTCGGCTTCAGGAAAGTCTTCACTTCAGTTTTGTTACACCTGGTGTAACAAATTTTCAGGACACACGCGCAGAAGAGGAAAATATGTTATACGCTGATGGGCCCTGGAACAGTTCATTTACATGTTAGAACCAATGTTTTACAAATATTTGTATTAATGGGAAAGAACACAGGAACAGGTCTTTTCAGTGTACAACATCAAACTTTTCCTTACATGAAATACTCAAAATACATTTGTCGGTGTTAACAGGAACGTCAACTCACCGCCAACTGAATTCCGGAGGTTCTAATCAAGGGCGTCCATACCACTGTTTGTAGGAGGGGGGAGGGGGGGGAGGGGGTGGGGGTAGGGGTAGGGGGCAAAACCTCGGGGTATGGAGTAGTTTTAATATTTTGGACGACAAATGGAGGCTTGCAAGTAGCCATAAAAAAGCTCTGGTTCCGGTCCTCTTTGAAAAGAGCGAAAAACCAAATTTTAAATCATTTTCTTGAATGAAAAATTCCTGGCTACACCATATTTTTTCCATCCACTAAGAGCTGGGAGGAAAGGGGGCGACACTAGCTTGTCCCCGGGTATTGGCACCAATGGTTCCAATGCATCACTGAATTATATGAGGCTTTCCAATATTCCAGGACACATGACGAAGACTCTCTGCATTCGATACGCCTTTCAGATGCCCTCGCAAATAAAAGACTATTGGGGACGCGACAGACAGGAAATTGGTTCACATCTTCCTATCCAACTGTCACAGAATTTCTTGTTTGCAAGCCAGCCGGTATTATCACTGTTATCGCGAAAAGTTCCATCCAGCTTGAAGTACATGTTTCGTAGCACTGATAAAGGTGCATTTCCTAGCAGATCAGATAGTGTATTCACTATTAATACATTGTAATTCCGTTCACTGTGTGTGGGTAAAGTACAAGAAGACCTAATAGTCACTAACAATGTCGACCCGGACATTACCAAAATACCTTTGTTGATAAGGTGCTTTAACAGTTGCGTAAGAATTCACGACAAGGCTGATTTTGAAAATCTACAGCCTGATTATGTTGAAAGCCCCTCATTGTGAAAACACAACGTGTATAATCGACCATTTGCAGAAGTGTGGCGGTGTAGGAAAGGTAGCTGCTAACAGTGCACTAAGACGCTGTAAATGGAATTGACTCAGGACTGTATTGTGTAACTCTCGCTAGATAATTAGTGTTCAACATTACGTGTTATAACTACCTGCCTTAGCTGACATTAGGGTTGTCGTCATTGCTTGAAGGACTGCTTCTTGCAATTGCGATGTAGTCGCTCTTACAGGCTTCCTCCAGGAGAGTGCAGCAAGTTGGAACGTCGCATGCTCCATGAGACGATTGCTTTAAACGTTCTACTATCGGGCACCTTCCGGAAAACTCTCGCGACACAAAACAGTGACACGCACGCCCATTACCACATGAAAATCCATACTTCAAATGGACTCCTACAAAAACCTCATTTGTATTCACTTCCAGTACACTGTATCGGAAACGAAGTGACGAACACTAGTAAGCAGTTAAGTGCTCGCCAAGTCTGTCTCACTGAAATAGTTGATTTTATGTGTAAGTAAGCAAATTAAGCGAATCCCATGTCAACCCAAACTTTGACGAGTTCAATGTCAGTATTAGGTTCTGTGAAGTGGAACATGACACACTGGTGCTGAACCTGAGAATTACATCTCGACCAGACATAGTCAAATTTGAACACTGCATATAAGAAACATTGTCATATAATATGGTGGTATGTTCTGTTGCCTTGTGTTTCCCATGATTAACGAACGGCGAAAAGTTGCGAAAAATGAGTCCTGACAGGCAATGAAATCTTTTCTGTTCTATGTCCATACGACGCCTCCTTCTTCTGGAAGTTGGCTCTTATTTTCTGTTACACACTCTATACAAGGTGTTAAAAAGTATTCCATATTTTTCGACATGGTAATATGGACCGAAAGAAGAAAACAATTTTCAGTAGACATGGCCTAAAAATGTGTACCTTAAGACCTATGAGCACTTGTTCATCTTCGCTACTGTGAAACATCTCTCTTCTACTGCAAGTTCACTGTTTTTACGAGCGACCTACATAATCTTGTTCTTGTTCTTTTTATTGTGTCTTTGACTTTCCTCGGTGCAGGTTCGACATGGTTATCAACGAATTTGACAACGTTAATTTAAGAGGTATCTGTATGTAGTTCCTGTCACCACCATGTTACCTCCCCGATACTCCCTGCTAGGATCTGGGAAGCCGCCTTGAAACCATATTCACGCTGGCTGGTGCACTGACTGTCGTCTATAATAAACCGCCAGGCGGATTCGTTCCGCTTTGACAGGTGCTTTAACACGCACGGCTATCCGGGCAGCAAATAAATGGGAACAGATTCTGCTACTGTGAAACAGCAGAGCTTCTAAGGTAATTTGATTGCTACTAGATGCTACCTGCAATAGTGACCCATCGCTAAAGGATGTTTCACTGTAGCGACGATGTTTAAAGCTCATATTTACTTCCCATTTTTGGTCTTTTTGTTGGTCCATACTATCACTCCTTAAAATATGGAATTATTGTAACACGTATGTAAATGGCTTTCAGACAATTAACTCTCTAAGGATTTTTACAGACTGTGCAGTCGTACAAGAGGAAGTCATGCCGTAACTGAATTGTTACGAAATATATGTATACTTGAAACTGATCAGCACCTAGTGCAAAGACAAGCAGTTGACCTTCAACATACATCAGTGTCATGTAACGTGGCTAAAAACAAGGAAAGACTACTACCGAAAACGTAAACAAACTAAACGATTGGCAGTCATTCACTGAAATCAGGCACTTTAGGTATCGAGGAGTATTTATCCGGAGCAATTTGAGGTGGATGACCACGTAATCTAGCCGTGGAGAAGGCAGATCGCAGGTTGAAATGTATACGAATAATTCTAAGGGCCCGCATCTCGTGGTCGTGCGGTAGCGTTCTTGCTTCCCACGCCCGGGTTCCCGGGTTCGATTCCCGGCGGGGTCAGGGATTTTCTCTGCCTCGTGATGGCTGGGTGTTGTGTGATGTCCTTAGGTTAGTTAGGTTTAAGTAGTTCTAAGTTCTAGGGGACTGATGACCATAGATGTTAAGTCCCATAGTGCTCAGAGCCATTTGAACCATAATTCTAAGGAAGTTTAGTTCACTCACGACAGAATCGCTTACAAACTTCTTTTACAACCAGTTTCTGATATTGTTCTTGAATCTGGGACCTTTAACAAGTAGGGCTAACTGAGAAGATCTGGAGATCGCGAGATTAAATACCAAACATCTGAAAATGGCTTTTGACACGTACCCATTGAGTCACGAAGCCTGTGAAAAAACTGTTCATTTTAGTATTCTCTGCCAGCAAATTTTGCAAAAAGATCGTTGCTATTGTCTATAGACTATTGTACGTCACCGAATTCCGTTACAATGTAGCATGGAGATCTCGAGAACTGGTAGCGCCATAGTTTCTCTGAGAGCTTGATTTTCCAGCAAGATAATGAATACCGTATGGAAACCAGTCACAATAAACAATATAGACATGATTCGACGGCTAAAAATGAGAACGGCGCCTGGCAAGAAGAAAGTAATCCACATTGGCTCGTATGAACCGACACGCGCCTTGTATACGGCACTTTTAGTCTTACAGGGTGAGAATCAAGGGTGAGAAATTAAAAAGTTGTGGAAATGGCCCTCTTGGACGCGAAGAAAGAGCCAGTCCCTGCGGGTAGATGTGTAGCTAGCCTGCTGCCTCGCACCCAAGTTCTTTCTCTGTGGACAATCCACAAGAAGCAACGGAAAGCACATTATAAATCGTTATATATAATACAGTAACATGTGTGAAACTTACTACATTACGATGGTTACGGATTAATGAAATGATAAAGTGCATTAAACATATAAATGGTTAAGGTTATCTAAATTTAAATGATCTGTGACTTCGTGAGTTCAGTCGCTTTCGAAGCACCTAAAAGCTGCAAACAAATCTTCTAAACGTCGTGACCTGGTATATGTGAGCTCCTGGATACATTCTGAATTTCAATCGCCCTAATCACTGTTGGCCTGCGAGTACGCAAAGCGTCGTTAGTGGTTTGTCGTGGCTCGGGATGAACAAATTCTTTACGATCCAAGTAGAACAGTCATGTCGGCTGGAAGGAATACCAGTTAAACTTGCGGGCCAGGAAAATTTGGGTGCCAGACGTTCTTGGAAGGAGGTCTTCAGATACTTCTTGTCTGAAAGAGGGATACTGCGTGGAGCACTCAACCCCTTCTTGGTGCACAAGTTGCTGAAGTTGACCTTTACACTTAGGAGGCGAGATCATATGTTATACCCAATGGTACCCCAATCACGTCCGCTATGCTTCTCAACTATACACATTTCAGTCATCTCATTAGTGTGTAACACAGCTGCATGCATCACTGTAAGATAGAATGAAGTGGGACTCTACCGAAAACACAACATTTTTTGCTACTTTCCTTGTGCCAATGTTTCTGGATGTTGGACTTTCCATAGATATCAGAGCACCCAATCGTATATACGGCTCTGAATATTAGCGACCCGATCATGAACCTCTAACGTGGCACCTCTTTTCGAGTACTGCAGCATCATCGTCACTAAAAATAGAACAATAAACCTGTCACATTTGGGCAGGAAAAGTAATCCGTTACGACATTCTTCAAGTAGTAATTCCGTTATTTACCAATAATAACTCTGAGAAGGCACAGGCTTTTAAATCAGTATAATAATAATCTTAAATTCAAATTCATTGTCTTAACAACTACACCATATAAATGTATAAATTATACAGCTTGAGGCAACTACAACAGACCACCCTAAATATGTCCAGAATGAGTAAATACATCGAGTTGCGTTTTTCGCCAAGTTATAGCGGCCAATATGGCGAATTTTCTTCCATTCGCAAGTAATTTTTATCGTTTATATTCTCGGAATCTATGTACTTTTCTCTGCGGCATATGAAAGAAGCTTATAAGAGGACGTAACGTGTATGAGACTTTATCAAATAGTATTCGGATAACAGTGCCGCAAACCGCTGTCCCGCCGTCACAAGTGTTCCACGAGCATCTGCTATATTATAGCAAATACGCGCAAGCGCATAATAAGGTACTGATAGTGTATTTGTTATGGTGGCTCTCATACCAAGTGTTCAAAATGTTGACCTTGAGAATTGCTACACACAACAGTGCACGCAGAATTTCCTGTAGTGTTAACGGTAGCACAGGTCCGTGTTATAAGGCATTTTATGCCTTCGGGAGTCGTCGGTGTTTCCTAATAGAGCCCTTGTTTTAATTTTCGCTGCAGACAAAAGTACAGAAGACTTAAGTTTGGTGAGTGTGCAGACAGTTTCGCTTTTCCAATGCTCTCGAAATGTTGTCTTGAAAGTGTTTATCGTTACATGTGCGGAACGGGAGGGACATCCGTAATGTTGGTACTACACTGATTGTTGACTGTATTTAAATTCCCATCACTAAAACAGAGACCGATGATAGGGTCTTGAAAAATGGCCACCAAACTTTGATATACCAAGAGCATTGTTTTTATCCTCTTCTTTTGTCATCGTGGATTTTCAGCTGACGATTAGTGAATATTGCAAAGATTCACTTGCTTATGGTTTGTACATGATACTTCTTCCAGATACAAAATTTTGCAGAGATATGCGCCCCTTTGCACTTTTCGTAGGTAACATTTTGAGAAGTGTAACAAATTTTGGAAGTCACTGTCATGAAGCTACAGATGCAGCGAATTGTGAGGAAGATAAAGTGCAATAGAATGTAGTGCTCGCAGAACACTCGTTTGGTTGATCCCTCTCGTACTACCAAGATGCCTCTTACTGACATTTCCGCTGTGTGTTACTGCTACTAAAATCTTACTTTCATTTCTTTCACCAGTTTATCTTTTTTTCCCTTGGTGTATTTTACTCTCACACTTTCTAGAGCTTTTTCTAAAACGTTCGCAAAGATAGATTGTGAGTACTTCGTACGGTCGCGATTCTCTTCATCGTACAACCACACTGTTGCTCTAACAGTTTGGCGACATTCGCCATACACAATATTCATTTCCCGACATCACATACATTGTGAATGTTGCAGTAGGTTTATGTGTAAGTTTATCTGATTGCTACAACAGCACAGAACAGACTGACGTGTTTCAAGAGCACAGATGAACACAAGAACCCTACCTGAGTTACGTGTTTGCTTGCATTTGGTATAATAGGTCAGGCGTTTGTGGAAACTCTTCTCTTGAGGGCAGGACTGTGGTTTGTGGCACTGTTATCTGGATACTATTTCATATCCCATACATGTTATTTCGTTGAAGTTCTATTAGAAACTGTCAAGTTCGATCTAAAACAGTCGGTTACGTATTGCGGGAAATATTTATAATTTATTAATTCTGGATACAATTGGAGTGTCCTGCCTTATCTGCCTCACCCTGCATTGAGCGTTGCAGTGCAACAAAATGTTCAAATGTGTGTGAATTCCTACGGGACCAAGCTGCTGAGGTCATCGGTCCCTAGACTTACACACTACTTAAGCTAACTTATGCTAAGACCAGTACACACACCCATGCCCGAGGGAGGACTCGAACCTCCGGCGGGAGGGGCCGCGCAGTCCGTGACATGGCGCCTCTAACCGAGCGGCCACTCCGCGTGGCGTAGTCCAACAGTAAAGCGTCATGTCCTGGTACTTCATATCTTCATCATAGAAGATATCCGTGAGTTTCTTGAGAAACAGAAATACTTATTCTTCTCCTCCTCTATGATTTTTCGAGCAATGTTCTATATTCTCAGTTCTTTATCAATCCTATAGATACTGTGATCTCACGCCAAAAGACAAGTACTTTTTCCCTTGTAGTGTAATTTGATAACTGGATCTCGTACGGACGCAGATCAACCACAACAAGCATCTCCTTGTTTGTATTAGACTAGAAGAAACTAACGAAAGTTATTTGCACAGGCAGTGCTAACTGATGACAACTGTACATTGATGAATACAGCCTACGTAACGTGGCAATGCGGCAATTAGTTTCAAATTTCTTTTTATCTACGCCAATATTGCGTATAATTTGGAATGGTCTATTGCTGAAGATGCTGTTTCGATGGCTTCTAAAATTTACTCACAGTTTTCAAATGTTTTAAATACACACGCATTTAAGTGGTAATTCCAGGTACTTAGGCAACAGATATATCTGCATTTCCTGCGGAAAGTGTATTAAATACAAATTGCCTTATGCGCCTATCACTGTAATCCGCAATAAAGCAAAAAATAAATGAAGTTAAACAGCATTACAAGAGATAATAAGAAATATTAATTTGCTACTGGGTTATTTTACTTTCATAACTCAACTTACCGTTTTCCATTGAAATATAGAAGTCAGTGCTCACAGAAAGTTATGTACATATTTCACACATTTTACGCAGGAAAAACAGAATGTTGTCTGGTGTTTATTTCAGTGAAAGATTTGTTATTCCTTACGCTTTTTTACCTTCCGCTTACGTAGGAACTACGTCGCAAAACTCTTTAAGTAGTGGCGGGACTTGGCAGCCATTGGCGGTTAATTTCACAGCAATATTTCACAGACTTGAACATTTTTTAGCTTGTCCAAGAGCAATTCTGCAGCAATTACGTTCTTCGCACTTGTTTTACCGTCGTAGTATCAGACTGTAGGCCGCATTTCCTTTCTTCACCACATTCTACTCCATTCCTTCACCAGTTATGGACACAAACTTCTGCTGAATCTACCACACTGATAAGCAAAAAATATTCAATACTTCACACAGTGGGCTTGCTTGATTTATAGTTTCCGCATTTCCGCGCGGAATGACTCCCCACTGAAACCCACCTTTCACAGATTGTGCCGTATTCAGTCCTCCTCATCAGCGAAGTAGTATTATCAGTGACGATAACCCCTCATTTCTTTTTCTAAAAGGAAATTTCGGGGAAATCATATGTTCCATTATGAATTTTATGTTAATACGCTGCGTAGAACAATATTAAAACAGAGAATGAAACACAACTGAAATGCACAAAAAATAAAAATAGAGTCGGTTAGTTCGAGCTGATTTTATTGTAATTAACATACGAGGGAATATTCAGATAAGAAAAAAGTGGCACCTGTTTTCACGTTGTTATTGCTGTCTTCTGAAACGAGCTCAGAATCATGTGTTAGATAACGCTTCCTGGGCGACGTTGCTTACACGTGACGGTGGGGTGCCGCTCGTCACGGCAGTAGGCGGCAGAATCGTACTGGTGGCGGAAAGTTTTGTGACCAGGATGTGGCTGCCGAGGGGGGGAGAGGAAACCGGATGGCGTAAGGTTCCTGGAACGAGACGGTGCCTCAGTGTCCTTGTTTAAATCTATATCGTCCCTGCAGAGCTCTGTGGAGTAATGGCAGGCGAAGCTGTTGACAGCGAGCCGTACGTTGAGTATGGACGGTAATATCAACATCGCCTTAAGGTTACTCGGGCGGAGTGTGTTGTTTCACCAGCACCGGGATCGCTTTGTCACTTCCTTTCATTCTGTAACCATCGCTGACAACAGAAAGACAACACGTAGTGCTCTTTACAAGCCTTGTTCACAATCATCCTTCCACATGGTATAGTTACCCACGATCAACAGGCTGAAGATGTCCTAAGGTAATGTCTCTCAATTAGGTCATTGTCCTGGACGGGCAACATTGCATAAATCTATGGCTCGTTGAATTCAAATACAACACCGAAAAAAATCACCTTCTGATTAACTATAAATTTTCATTTCACGATCGAATATGGTCGATTACCACCGTCACATATGTGTATAATAACGGCCTTTGAATGCTGTTTATGTAATGCAAACTGTACTACGAAAATCTGGAAAAAATTCGACAAATAATAAATGTATTTACAAATTGGGGCCGATATAATCTTTGCATTGCTACACTACACTTGGATCAGCGGCCACTTATATTAAAAGTAAGAGCTGTTGATATATATGGTTGGCCCGCTAGATGGCACTGACGTAGGTCAAACGGATATCAGTTGCGTTGTTTTAAATAGGAACCCCCATTTTTTTATTGCATATTCGTGCAGTACGCAAAGAAATATGAATGTCTTAGTTGGACCACTTTTTTCGCTTTGTGATAGATAGCGCTGTAATAGTCACAAACGTATAAGTACGTGCTATCACGTAACATTCCGCCAGTGCGGACGGTATTTGCTTCGTGATACATTACCCGTGTTAAAATGGACCGTTTACCAATTGCGGAAAAGGTCGATATCGTGTTGATGTACGGCTATTGTGATCAAAATGCCCAACGGACGTGTGCTATGTATGCTGCTCGGTATCCTGGACGACATCATCCAAGTGTCCGGACCGCTCGCCGTATAGTTACGTTATTTAAGGAAACAGGAAGTGTTTAGCCACATGTGAAACGTCAACCACGACCTGCAACAAATGATGATGCCGAAGTAGGTGTTTTAGCTGCTGTCGTGGCTAATCCGCACATCAGTAGCAGACAAATTGCGCGAGAATCGGGAATCTCAAAAAGGTCGGTGTTGAGAACGCTACATCAACAACGATTGCCCCCGTACCATATTTCTGTGCACCAGGAATTGCATGGCGACGACTTTGAACGTCGTGTACAGTTCTGCCACTGAACGCGGGACGATGACAGATTTTTTGCACGCGTTCTATTTAGCGACGAAGCGTCATTAACCAACAGCGGTAACGTAAACCGACATAATATGCACTATTGGACAACGGAAAATCCACGATGGTTGCTACAAGTGGTTCATCAGCGACCTTGGCGAGTTAATGTATGGTGCGGCATTATGGGAGGAAGGATAATTGGTGCAATGTATGCTGATTTCCTACGTAATGTTCTACCGATGTTACTACAAGATGTTTCACTGCATGACAGAATGGCGATGTACTTCCAGCATGATGGATGTCCGGCACATAGTTGGCGTGCGGTTGAAGCGGTATTGAATAGCATATTTCATGACAGGTGGATTGGTCATCGAAGCACGTGCACCGCATCTGACGTCCCCGGATTTCTTTCTGTGGAGAAAATTGAAGGATATTTGCTATCGTGATCCACCGACAACGCCTGACAACATGCGTCAGCGCATTGTCAATGCATGTGCGAACATTACGGAAGGCGAACTACTCGCTGTTGAGAGGAATGTCGTTACACGTATTGCCAGATGCATTGAGGTTGACGGACATCATTTTGAGCATTTATTGCATTAATGTGGTATGTACAGGTAATCATGCTGTAACAGCATGCGTTCTCAGAAATGATAAGTTCAAGCTTCTATAAATCTGCAGTATATGTCTCAGTACCACACATATATAACATAATGTCCCTCTGAACGATTTTTACATTTCTCCTTCTTGTAATTGCGACTGTCTTGGAACTTGAGCGTTAAAATATAGGAAAAAATTTGTACACGTCATTAACGGAAGTATCCCGCCCTGCCCAGAAAGACAAAGTAGGCAGGCTGCGCTGGTGTGGATGTGTCCACGCTGTAGCTCCGCCTACCGTAGTTAAAACTGCGTATAACACGGACATCAATGAAAGGTCTCAACTAGGAAGGGCTGAGCAGCAAGATAAATTCGTAATTCGCAACTATGAAACACGTAAAAATCGCTGGCCTCTGTTCAGAGAAGTCAAAAATGGCAGTAGGTGGCGTGCCAGTATCCTAAACGCCCGGGCGAACATGATTTTGGAGAGCAACACTTACGTAGACTCGCAGAAAGAGCTGGTGCACTGGTCTCTAAGAAAATGTCTTAGACACTCAGTCGCTCCAGCTCTGAAAAGATGAACTGGGTGCCCACGTATCGGTGCTGCAGAAAATGCAGAGCGATGTCTTCGAGCGTGTTCTTCGTCGTATGAACAGTCACTAGAGTGTCCACTGCAGTTCTTTAAGAGGAACTTCATCTTGGAGAGATGGAGACAGTTGCGGTGACGGACGCTTAAGACATACTCGAATTACGAAGAGGGTTCGTAGAAAACGCGGGCGTATGCCTTGGGCAATTGTAAAGTAAGAGGTGCCGGCGGCAAACCTTCCGTTAACGACGTTGTTTTCCACCGCTCTGAACGATTGTTGGTTGGGTCTGGGGGCTGCGTGAGTAATTGGTCGGGCGCTAACGAGCCAGATTCCGGCAGGCGGCCTCACGGCGCACCAGCCAGAGCAGTGCGCACCCTCCGGCCACGAGAACGGCATGGCGTCCTGGCTGCTGCGTCCAGACAAGTACGAGCGGGTCGTCCGCGACGTCACTGGTAATACACTCATCTCTCGCCACTCTCGCAGCTCGCCATTTGGCATTTTGTACGGAAGTAAATTAATAGATATCGTGTGGCTCACAACCAGCCATGCGTAATCCACCTGGGCTAGCGTAACTTTCCGTCTTGATCACTTTTTTATTTTTTAACTATACACCTTTACGCATTTCGAGTTAACCCATCATCAGAATATGTCAAACGCCAAAGAAATCGATAAGCAGTTTTCACGTCTACACAACGTCGATACAAAGCATCTCATTAGATTCTCATATTTTTTTCCTAGATCTCACTACGTTGGTTTAAGTTTCAATGTCGTACCTTATTTACTCAGGCTGTTCTACAGATGATCATAACAGTTACTGTACATAAAGAAAATGCCAGGCTTTGGTTTATTGATTGGATACTGAGAAACTGCATTTGACGTGTGAAAGAGATTCTTTAAAAAACTTGTACGACATCTCTTAGTGTGTTAGGCAAAGGTAAGATATCCATGTCCGGCTCCACCACTAGGATTCATTTAGTGTATTCAGAACAATCTAATCGAGCGAGGTGACTTTGTGGCACGACACTTGACTCGCATTCAAGAGGACGGCAGGTCAGATCTCCTACCGGCTGTGTACATTTAGATTTTTCGCGATTTCTCTAAATCGCTTAGGGTAAATGCGAGATAATTAATTCCTGTTACAGGACACAGCCGGTTTCCGCTTTCCCAAACTAAGCTTGTTCTCCGTCCCTAATGACCTCGCCGTCGACGAGGCGTCAAGCCCTATTCCCTCAAAACACACTACGCGAAATTTCACCGGCTTGCTTGGCTAATTTATCAGACATGGAAAGCTAAATGACAGTTTCCGTCTACTGTCTTACAATACTTGATTTCTGTTAGCAAATAAACAATTGCAATTGCAACTTCATCTTCAGGAGCAAGATGATCATTTGTCCAAGCGCATTGCGATGTGAGTGGGATGAATAACGCGTATTTGTAGAAGAGATACGAAGTAGGTCTTCACCAAAAATAACGCGACAATGAAGCTACATTGTGGTGTTATTAGAAATCTAAAGAAGGAACTACGTTCAGATACAACATTCATAGGCGGAGAAATTTCCCAGATATGCATTTCCCCACATCGATGTAATGAAGAACCTTCAGCAGTCAGCTAAAGCCCCGAAAATCAAGTTTCGTCTACGGATATTCTACAATTTGCTTAATGCTGATTCAGTTCATAACATACTACGGTTTAGCCGGCCGGTGTGGCAGAGCGGTTCTAGGCGCTACAGTCTGGAACCGCGCGACTGCTACGGTCGCAGGTTCGAATCCTGCCTCTGGCATGGATGTGTGTGATGTCCTTAGGTTAGTTAGGTTTAAGTAGTTCTAAGTTCTAGGGGACTGATGACCTCAGCAGTTAAGTCCCACAGTGCTCAGAGACAAAGTAGTACGCAAATATTTACAACATATTTACAATTTAGGTTGATAACGCGAGCTGAATAGTTCCTTCGGCCTTTGTTTCCCACACAAGTCAAACTGTGCTACACCTCGACTTAGGACGAGACCTTACTGCCCAACAGTTTTTTTTCTTTCTTTTCTTTCCTTTTTTTCTTTTTTTTTTAAATCCTGGAAAACATTGATGGATAATGTCTGCGCATCGGCGCATTTGGCTTCTGATGGAAGACGATACCTAAACCACCAAAATGGTCCAAAATTGGTAGGTAGAGTAGGGTCGTACATTGGTCTAAAACATCACCTGACTTCAATCCTGTGGCATTTTCTGTCAGGTCTCATTTCAAAAGTGAAGTGTACAGCGCTACCGCTGATACGGTTGAAGAACTGGAGTAGCTAATTTGGGCCAACTTGAGTCTTCTGTACCGCCCGTCGGCTTTGAGCCATGACTTTGTCCCGTTCTAGTAGGTGACGTCGTTCATGAACCAGCTTATGTTGCCAATTAATCGGATGTTAAATATTATCTTTGGTTGTTCTAGGAATGTGATTACAATTTACGTGAACTTCGAATTATTTATGTATGTATTTTCCACTAGAATGTAAAATTCTTGCCCTGAGTGCTAAATGCTTTGAAATGTCGTGCCTCAATTTGTGTGTTATAACAATGTTAACCTATTAATCCTATGTTTTATTTCAATATGTTGCCTGCTGTTAGTTTTGGCCATCTATACTGGTGTTGCTTTCGACTTTCTATATTGGTATCAGTCTTTTAAGTTGAACTATGTGGGTCAAGTAATGTTTTCGACGCCACCCTAAACCCCATTTTCCGTGGTTGTCCCACTAGCTTAAACATTTGTTGTTAAGAATTTTTGCGATACCATATTTGATGTATATACTTTCATGTCATAACAACGAGTGATGTTAAGAACCGCCATTTTTAAATAATGTTTGCGTTGCATCTTGGGGTTTCTTACGACATCATTGGTCAAAGACGACGGATAGTATGAAAGGGTCTGGTTTACCTGCTAATTGTGCTGTCTACTCAAGCTTTACAAGATGATCCAGGGATGTCTGAAGGAATTCGTAACTGATTGCAGAGACGAGTATCAAGTTGCATTCAAATACGGGAACGAGATGTGGTATACCTCCTTCAAGAGACGTTAGGGTTGATAAATTTAAAATGTACCATGCTGAAGCAGTATTGTATTTCGTGTTAAGGTAAACCACGTGCGAAATTTGAGACTTGTTAGAAAAGTTTGGATTTCAAATACTAGCTTACTAAGACAATATTTCCTACTGTAATCAGTGGCGTTTCGTAAGTACACGACTGCAGCTGTCTCGTGAACCGCTCGTTTGTGGACCTATGTATAGTGGAAAGTATTAACCTCTATATCGTGCACTGTTGCCCCTGACAGCTTTCGCTATTAACTATTGTTGATATTTTATAAACAGACACACAGACTTGTTGATAACTCGACTCTCCGCATATTTTGAACACGTCTTCTACTACGCTGTTTGTGACCACTTAATATTAACGTCGACTGTCCTATCTTAACGTCGATAGTTCGATTTGCAGCTTTTATTCTTGCCTTGTTTGAAATTGTAATCTGAACGATTAAGCGCCCATTTTATACCTGCGTTTCCGTTAAGCAGTTGTTGGTAATCGGTAATTTTCCAAACTATTGATTCGATCTTTATCTGTAGCCACTTAAATTTTCATGAAAGGTGTGGAAATTTTCTGAAGAGCTTTCGCTTCTTGTTGGCTATGGTGTATGTTCCTGCTGAGGTCCTACTGTAACATATAATTTCGAGGGGATCTTCAAAAAGTAAGGTACCCATTATTATGGCAGTACAAGTAACTTTTACTGAATGTTGCTCTACATTTCACAAGTGACGCAATAATACTGTTTTTCAGCATAGCAGCCAAACCCCTGTAAAGAACGATCGAAACGTTTAACCAATCGTTCAGTTGCTCGACGACAGAAATGGGGTTGGTGGATGAGAAAGGATGACGGATCTATCCGAGAACCGCTGTGTGAACATCCTTATCGTTAGAAAACATATTTCTCCACCAAATGTTTCGGCTTGCCGAAAAGACGAACATAGCGTGGTGTAAGATCTGGACTTCCTGATCAGCATAATCCATTTCTTTGTAGTTTGGTTTGGTTGATTCGAGGGAGAGAACCAAACAACGACGTCATCGGTCCCATCGGGTTAGGGAGGGAAGTCGGCCGTGCCCTTTCAAAGGAACTGTCCCGGCATTTGCCTGAAACGATTTAAGGAAATCACGGAAAACCTATATAAAAAAAAGGGGCTGGCCGGAGGTAGGTTTGAACCGTCGTCCTGCCGCACGCGACTCTATTGTGCTAACCACTGCGCCACCTCGCTCGGTCATTTCTTTATGGTCTTGGTCAAATTGTTGGCACCATTTTACTAGGACTCAACGCGAAGTTGCATTTCGTCAGTATACTACCAGAATTTCACGGTGAATCTGTGTGAACTTTGACCATTTGTCAACAAGAAAATAGTACTCTCCGGCGTACTTCAACTCCGGAGGTCGTTTGCAATTGCCTCGCCGTTTCACTCGCGCACTGCAATGCACCCATTATACGTATCGCAGCAGAACTGTGTCTACAGGAAACCCGAAACATGTGCTGTCTTCTGACAGTGCGTCACTCTTTTTGTACAATTGTTTCAGCGTGGAACGATATGTGTAACTTACTTTGTCATGTCACTTCATACTTTTTCGAATAATTTAGATGTAGGCATTTGATTCCAAAGGCCCCGGGTGCATTACATTTTACACGTATCGCCATGTGAGGGTACGCCCAGCACTGCCAAACACGATCGCTTTGGCGGTCCATATTTTATGGTGTGGTGAGGCATAATGTTGCATGGCCGTACTGACCCACAAATTTTTGAACACGGTACTCTTACCAGTCAGTGTTATTGTAGCACTGCACTCCTTGCCCATGTGCCTCTTTTATTGGGTGCATTCGACCATGACTTCAATTTTATTGGTAACAATGAGCCACGGTTGAGAAGCTCTTGGAACGCGAGGATATTCGGCGAATGGAAGGCGTGCGGTTCCCCCCGACATTGAGACATGTTGCACGTCGTGCACAGACACTAACGAACGTCCACCAGTTGTCAAAGGCGCTCACGGAAGAATGGAACACCCTACCACGTTGTGGAATGTCCGTTGTCGTCCGTTGTGATCACACACCCTATTAAGAACCAAATCCTGACATTGTAACGCCCAGCGAACCATCATGAATCGCGGCAACTTCAGTGTAAATACTGTCTTTGAATAAAACTATCATTCCTGTTCGTCTCATGGCCTCTTTCTTTCAGTTACCATCTGTAATGTACAATTCTTCATGTGTGCGGTCCAAATTTCGTCGGGAAATGTTAGCTGCGAGTGACACACCATGCGAAAGTTACTTTCGTTCTCTAGTTCTGTGCGCCAGTGTATTAACGCAGTGTCGCTTGTCAGCGGTAGCTTAGCATTGTTACCAAAATCAATCGTTGTTCTTATTGTAATATTCTGGTCATTAATTTGTAATTTGAACTTCTTCTGTATGGAGCAGTGATTACTCCTAGTCAGTGTTTCTTCTATTATTTTTCGACCGCACTTAGTCTAATTGTTGTTTAGGAGGACAAGGGGGCAGTTTCCAGACTAGCGATAAAACAATATGCGTTTTAGGTAAGGAACTAGTTTTTTCACCTTTGTACGCATTTATGTCAATACCCTTTTTCCAACGTTTTTCTCGTGGTTCCAGCCCTGAACTGCGATTGTGAAATGTTTCCATAACCTTCATTGGACTCAATACGGTTTCCAGCACCAGTTTATACAGAAGAGATCACATGTGAAACAGGATCTCAGTTCTGTAAACGGTGCAGGTATGCGATTCGTTGATCAAAACCGTCAGTTTTGCCGACAAGCTACATTTATTGTCCTACTAGCACAGAAAACAGGCCTTGCCCAGGTATTTATAGCTGTGCGTCCACGTCCGTACCACGAAGCGCTTCACCTAGTGGTAAATGTTTGTGACGTCATGTCTCCTGAATTCCTTGTTGTATATTAATATAATGTTGTAGGTTCATTCAGCGACATATACGGATACTGCCTGCGAAATTTATTGCGAAGAGAGTTAGTGGCAAAGAAGAAACAAGTTTAAACGTGATGCATCATCCGCCAGTTTTGCACGCATCTCACTGTTTATTACATCACATCTCATGAACTATGTGTCGTACAATGATATAGTTTTGCATTTAAATTCAGAGATGAATGTGATACTGTCTGTAAAATGTGTCACGAATGCAGTTAGTAGTGAGGTGGTAACAAATTACAACGTCATGCCTTATGCAGAAGAATTGCAATGGCAAAATAAGGATTCAAGAGGAAAGAGAAATTGCTTTGTGGACCACTAAACAAAGATCTGAGGAAAAGACTTGCCAAATGTTACATCTGGAGCGTTGCACTATATGGTGCGGAGACCTGGACATTGAGGAAGGAAGATAAAAGAAGATTGGAGGCATTAGAGATGTGGATATGGAGAAGAATGGAGAAAGTGAAATAGGAAGATCGATTAAGGAATGAAGAAGTATTAAGAAGAGTTGGAGAAGAAAGAAACTTGATGAGACCCATCAGAAAGAGAAAACGGAACTGGATTGGACTGTTTATTTGGACATTGTTTGAGGAGGGACTGTTTATTGAAGGAAGCAATAGAAGGAATAGTGGAGGAAAAAAGGGGAAGAGGAAAAAGAAGATATCAATTAAGCAATTAAGATCGCTTCTTACCATTTTCACGCCGCAGAACAGCACAATGTGCAAAATATTATCAAGAAAAATCCATTTCACATGTCAGAAACCGCTGGATATCTTTTCCAACAGATGAAATCGATTTCGCTATTTTTGGCGCTTGACGAACTAATGGCATACCCCACTGTAGGTTTCACATCAGGGAGAGCCTACTGAAGAAATTGACGACGGACTGTAGCGCTTCTAGCATTCTGCGAGTTCACGTACTCGGATAAATACTGATCGGTTCCGCGAGACAGAATTAACCTTTCCATCATGCACAGACTGCAACAGCCACTAGCAGTAGACGTGGTGTAGCACGATCTAGATTGGTCGGTCGATGGTCTGCTGCTACTTGGCGCGGTTGCAGTGTCACAGCTCTGTGACCAGATTTGCTGACACACCAGTCTCAAGTCCCAAATGACGTAACAGATTTCCTGGACTTTCTTCCAAGGTTCTTCCTATCTTGTCTTAGTTCCAGAGTCTCAAGAACGGGCCACGGAAGGGTGTGCAACAACTGGAGCCAGACTTCTAAATACTCGTTCCGCGCAATGCCGGACACACGCTTGCCTGGTACTTGAAACACCCTATAATATATAATACTCTTTGTTCCGACGTGCCTATGTCGTTAACTAACGACATAGGCACGTCGGAACAAAGAGTATTATATATGAACTTCAAGTCGCTGGTCTTCCAAAACCATACTGACTATTTTATGCAATTTGGCAGGTTTTTTGGGTATTCTTCATGTATATAGTTTTTTCAAATATAACTGAAAGCGAGGTTTTGATTATTATGCAATTAGTGTAATACTAGAGCTCAACCACATATAATTAATTTTAAATTAGATGTGAAATGACTTTTCGAGAAAGTTCTCAACCTCAAGTTAAACATCCCGTCGATAGTGCGGTCTTTAGAGACGCTCAGGATAAAATATACTCGTGTTTCCACACATTAAAAGTTAACAAAGATCAGACACTAATGCGCCCTGCTATACAGTCTCTATCTTACATTAAAATCAGTCCTCTCCACGCACCATCAGTCCCGTCGCAGCCAGCCACCCGTCTCTTCCTATACAGCGTCTTCTCCCATCACGCTACTCACGGAAAACAACTTGCAGGATCAGTGACAACTGAGTGATGATTACCAACGCTGACTCCAATTCCTTTGGTCATAAATTGCCCAAAACAAGTAATTTTATAGCAACACGTTATTCAAGATTTCTAGTTGAAGGAAATATAAAGGAGACTACTTAAAAAAGCTGCAGAAATGAAAGTGTTCCAAAACTAAAGACGGCATTTGACTTCCATCATCACGGGGAACTTACCAACAAACAAAATATCATTCATATCACCTCCATCTCTGTGCCAAATCGATACCTTCCCATTTTTCCCTGCTATTTTTTATTTTTTTCAATGTATGTTCCCTTCATTACAACAATGTTTTGATTCTACATCTACATATGAAGGGCTTTTTTCAATAGAAGTACAAGTCCATTTTTGTTCATTTTGAGATACAGAGTCCTAAAGTTAAATGAGCGCTGAAAAAGCTGCAGTTGAGATACGAGCATATTCAAGCATATGGCTTCTTGCTAGAGATGAACCTTTCTTTCTGTTTGTTTGGATCATTAATTTCAGAATCATTGTAGACAGAAAAGTGGAGGTAATGGACTTGTACCACTATTGAAATAAGCCCTTCATATATAAGTCGCTTGGCACCGTTTGTCCTGTGCCAGAGGGTACCTTATACCACTACTATTCATTTCCTCTCCTATTCCACTCGCGAATAGAGTGAGGAAAAAATGACTATCTATATTTCTCCACACAATCCATAATTTCTCTTATCGTCGTGGTCCTTATGCGAAATGTGCATTGGTGGCAGCATAATCGTTCGGCAGTCAGCCTCAAGTGGCGGTTCTCTAAATTTTCTCAATAGTGTTTCGCGGAAAGAACGTCGTCTTCTTTTCAGGCATTCCCATTTGAGTTCACGAAGCACGTCCGTAATACTCACGTGTTACGGACCTTCCCGATACTAAATTTAGCAACCCGCCTCTGAACTGCTTAGATGTCTTCCTTCACTCCGACATGGTGGGATCCCAGCACTCGAGCAGTGGAGTCGCACTAGTATTCTGTATGTTACAGACGAATCACACAATGCTAAAATTTTCCCAATAAACCAAAGTCGACCATTTACCTTCCCTACTACCTCCCTTACGAGCTCGTGATCCTTCAGTGGTGCTGAAGCTCTTATGTCAAGTACTGTCGTATCAATCTACTAGCAGTGCAGTGCAATGCCACTTGGTTACGATATTTTTCTGTTAAATCAAGAATGTTGTAATTTTTCGAAAGCAAACTCAATTATTCACAAATATCAGTTTGAAAATTATGTACAATAATATAAAATTATTTTTATCTTTGTAAATCTTGCTCGTCTCAAACATATGTTTTCATTGTAATTGCCCGCTCATATATTGATATGCAGGAAACTGCGTACAATTGTAATTTGATCAGTTACCGGTTCTGGAAAAATCTAGAATTTCTTGTAGTGATATATCGTTTGCCACACCCGCCAGAGGTTAATACGTTTTTGTCTACATGGAGAGTTGTAAGTTAGTCTTTATGCTACGGACAGAATGTGCGGGATGTACGTCTTTTATGTTGTCAACTGTAATTTGTATTGAGAATGCACTCAAAATGTTTTACGAACTAATTAACTAAGGACAGTGATTAGTAAGAAAATTGCGCACGCTCGCAAGGAGACGCTCTTTAACGGTGTGTACAAAGTTGATGCATAAAATTCGTTGGTTGCCACGTCAGCATGGAAAATAAACCGAAATTTGATGAAAATGCGAATAAGTATCTTCACTAATGTTCGACAAACCTGAACCTTCACATCATCCCCAAGAGAAACCAACGGTAAAAATTACAAATACATCCAGAAAATAAGACGAGTGTTAAAACTTTGTGCTTATCGTAACAACAATTTTAGAACTGT
This sequence comes from Schistocerca nitens, assembly GCF_023898315.1. Taxonomy (NCBI): domain Eukaryota; kingdom Metazoa; phylum Arthropoda; class Insecta; order Orthoptera; family Acrididae; genus Schistocerca; species Schistocerca nitens. Next base: position 700,321,421 of record NC_064617.1, on the reverse strand, counting down.
TTTATAACATTTCTGTTTCCCGTATTGTACAACTACCTATTTACGTAGCTATATGACTAGCTGAAGAGTTGGAGTTCTTTATCAACAAACTACGTAACAATGACTTAATTGGGGGTAGGGAGCAGCACTGTTACTCGTACACCAAGACACTGAAATTTCCGAGTCACGGTACCGTAGCGCACAATTAGAGAGCCAAAACAAAATGATGCAGTCCGTTGATGAAATGGAGTATTGTGCACTTATTCGTTTTCTACATTTGAAGGAGAAAAGCGCGTCAACAATACATATTCACTTCGTGTTAGTGTACGTCAAACACCGAACGAGGTAATCATTGGTTAATACACTGGACTAGCAATCGAAGGGACGTCGGTACAAATACCTGTCCAGCCACCATGATTTTGGTTTTCTGTGATTTCTCTCAATCGCTCCAGGCAAATGCCGGAATGGTTCCTTTGAAAGGGCACGGGCCGCGATGGATTAGCCGAGCGGTCTGAGGCGCTACAGTCATGGTCTGCGCGGCTGGTCCCGGCGGAGGTTCGAGTCCTCCCTCGGGCATGGATGTGTGTGTTTGTCCTTAGGATAATTTAGATAAAGTAGTGTGTAAGCTTAGGGACTGATGACCTTAGCAGTTAAGTCCCATAAGATTTCACACACATTTGAACATTTGATTTTTTTTGAAAGGGCACGGCCCATTTCCTTCCCCACCCTTCCCTAATCCGAACTTGTGCACATTTTGTAAAGACCTCGTTGTCGATAGGTCACCAACACTAATGTTCCTCCCTTGCTTCCTTGTATGTCAAGCACCATACCATATGACACTGTGGTTACGTGGCGCAGGAGCTTGTAGTGTTGTAAAAACGTGTTTGAACGACGCAGAACGAAGTGGCAGGCCATCTCTCAGCGAAGAACCGGGATTCACAAGAGAAGTGGAGGTCTCCCTATGTGGTGAACCTTGTATCACAATCGAGGCGACAGTGGAAAAGGCGAAAATAAGTTTAGCTCAGTCTTAACGTCTTGAACGACATTTTGAAGATGACAAAGACCACCGCCCACCGCATTCATGACTGCTCACACCTGTACAAAAATCGCGCGAGCCGAGGCAGCATCGGAAATGTTGCCACTGTTTCAAGCCAATCCAGATGACTTCTTTAGCCACCTAATCACGATGGGTGAGTGCTGGGTGTACCACTATGAACTGGAGAAAAAGAAACGAAGGAAGCAGCAGAAACGTGGACTTGCCACGGTCTAAACAGGTGAATACCCAGTCATCATCGAGGAAGGTGGTGGTGCTTGTCGGGACTACGAAGGTTAACTGCTAACAGATGACACTCGTATGGGACGAACTGTTATAGGAGCATACTACGTACCGATGCCCTCTGCTGCCTCGTGATGACTGGGTGTTGTGTGACGTCCTTAGGTTAGTTAGATTTAAGTAGTTCTAAGTTCTAGGGGACTGATGACCTCAGATGTTAAGTCCCATGGTGCTCAGAGCCATTTGATGCCCTCTGACGAGTTTACCGAAGATAGTCAAGGCGAAGAGACGCGGGAAGCAGTCCGAGGATTTTTGCTCCACGAAAACATCACAGTTCATTCTACACACGACCGAGTTCTGCCTCTCCCCCTCCCCCTCTCCTCATCCCGTCCCCTCCTTTATTTTCCACGCGGCACCCAGTGAATTCCTCCTTTTTCCTCGGATGAAGAAACCATTCCTTGGCAGGCATTTCCAGAGTGATTTTCAAGTTCGAACGATTCCCGAACAGCCAGAACGGAGCTTCTACATCCGAGGACTCCGCCATATCCATCGTTGAGAAAATGTGCAGCATTGAAGGGTGGACACGCAGAGAAGTTCTAACATCATTACCAAGTCTCGTGGGTGCTGTTTGGTTTTGTTGAGGTGATAATTAAAACTTCAGCTATCCTCGTCGTAAGCCGTAACAGGTGGGAGAGTGTAGAGCGGAGAACCACGCGGGGCCCTTGGCCGTATTCGGCTCAAGGGCGGCCAGTGGCCACCCAGCTCAGAAGGTCACGGCGCTGCCGCTGCAGCCGCAGCCGCCTGTTCGCCCCACTGCTGCGCGACAACGTGCTTCGCGTAGTAATTTTCTTTTCTGTGTTTTCGTGGGTTTTTAATTTAAAGTCTACGATTTCGTTGCAGCCTTTCTGTTACAGCTTCGAAATGGAAAGGTAGTCACACCAGATCCCCAAAATATTGTAAGTTCTGGTCAATATTTTCAATCCATAACTGCATGATTTGACAGATTTGCGTTCCTCCGAATTGTTTGCCATTTACGGTCAAATAAAACAGTTGCAATTTACAGGATAATTAATTTCTTTTATAACTAAAAACCAAAATAGTGTTCCAATATATAACAGAAAAACTTGGAAAGGTGACACATTTACATAAATATTTCCACACAATTCACTGATCCCACAGGCCCCTCTCTTGTACTTCAGACAATTGATTTTAGGTGAAACATAGCTGGAAAGAGGATGGAATCGCAAATTTAATTATACAGGCATAGTATCACAGTCTGCTACTGACCATCGATCCCTGTAATTCTGGCTCGTTACATAGGACAGTAGAAGCGTACTTTCAGACAAACAAAATATTAATCATAATAAATGAGAAGCGCTAATTTTATTAATCACATACATTTTTTCGACGAGATGATTAAAACTTTGACTACTCCCTCCCCCCGTAAAGTGTGCTGCTATTATATTCTTGTTACATTCGTTTATAGATGAGAACACATAGTATGTAAATTCTGTGATAACGGTGGTAAGGAAACCTTTTATGTGTAAAAAGCTATTGAGTGTGAAACGTCCCCTTAGAAAAAGTAATGAATTACTGTGCTGATAAACCTCTTACATTATTTGATTTTCAAACAGCTGAGCAGAACTGAACGTACTCAGACATTTCGCTCTTTACCTATTCTGATCAACACTAAACTGACACACAATATTTTTAGCGCAACGCAATCTGACTTTCAAAAATCCCTAAAAAAGAATGGCCCTGACTAACAATAACCTATACCTTTCATGAATCACTTACCTCACAAAAATCTTCGTTACTCGAACTACTGCAATACAGCTTGCGCCAATACTGCCAACTGAATAAAAGATTCTAACTACTGAAGGCACTAACTACGGATAGGCATAGTTAGCAAATGAAAGATTTTGATAGAGAACAAACAATGTATTTACCTTAATAGTGTTCAAAAGTCATATATATCAGTTCATGGCATCCAGTCTTACAAATTTACTCTCTCTGGTGGACACACGTCCAGATCACCCGCTCTCAAAACTCCGCCATTTCTCTCCCCACATCCTCCAACTTCTCAACGCTACGCGCTGTTAACATCCAACTGCACAATACTACAACAGCATATACTCCAACAATGCAAACCAACCACAGCCTTCACACAGCACAGTCAGTGATTTTCATATAGAGTGCTACGTGGCGTTACCAACATAAAAACCTAAACAGCCTACTTACAAGAGTTTAATTCGTACATTTTGCCGATGAAATACTAGTAGGACAACCGCTTTTGTACTTTCCGACATTTTCAATTAATGTAATGTAACAAGAAAAACAGCCACTCGTATATCAGGTAACTATAGATACCTGCGAAACCTATGAGGCACACCGAAAGAACTTACTATAGTATATTTCAGCAAATCCTAGAAAATTATACTTCTGTATAAGATCACTTAGCGATTTTTCATCAGATCACCCGTTTTTCTCGAATAGTAGACAACAAAAGGAAAGCTGTGATTCGATATTTCGCTTCTAAAAATTAGTTCTGTGCTAATGCCTTATTCGATATTTCGCTTCTAAAAATTAGTTCTGTGCTGTACATTCGTATATAAGCGATTAGTCTGTTTCGCGACTGATATATTTCATAGTAATTCTCACAGCTCCGCAGATCTGTTACACCCAAGGCCGTCAGTGGCTTTTCTCTCTTACTATTCCATCAGTGACCATATTAGTTAGTGTTGGCTATTATTTAGACATTTCGTACCTTGGCCAAGTGGATAAGGTTGTTTGAGGTATCGAGTCATCGTTGAGTACCCATTTTTCAGACACTCGCCGAGGGGTTGGAATTTGGACAGGGTATTCACAAATGGGAATATTTGCAAGCATGTTTCCATAAAAGTCCCTAGAATCTCGGTAAGAGCCAGGGAACTGGGACTATATGAATTTAGTACTAAGACAACACTGTCTCACTCACAAATACATGAGGTAGATAGACTCTGTGTCTGAAACCACTCACTCGTTCATATTTGGATTGCCCTCTGCGTCAGACATTATTTGGCTTCCGTTTTCCTTTCCATCGGTCTTCTGATTAGCTCGATGCGGTCTGCCACAAATTCCTCTCCACTCATCTCAGAATAGCACTTGCACCCTACGTCCTTAATCATCTGCTGGATGTATTCCTGGCTCTCTCTTCAGCAATCTCTCCAAGTACCACGGAAGCTATTTCCATGAATTTTTTCTTGTCAATATTTTTCGTATGTTCCTCTCCTCGTTGAACCTGTGGAGAACCTCCTCATTTATTGTCTTATCAGTCCACCTATTTTCAACATGCATTCCTGGCAACGCAGGAATATATCCTCTTTTCTTGTGTTAGTCCTTTTTAAGTCTTCCTTGCTCCGTACGACATGTGTTTTTTATCTTCGTGTACTTCGTGCTCCTCAATTTTGTTGTTAAGTTTATCCCCAATCTTATTTTTGCTACTCCTTATTACTTTCGTCTTTTCGGGATACTGTCACTCCATCCTGTGTGCTGAGTAGACTCGACATTCTTTTCAACAGGTCCTGTAATCTTTATCACTTTCAAAGAGGATATCAAAGTAGTCAACGAATCCTGTCATTGACATACATCGACTCTGAATTCTGAGCCCTCTCGGGAAACATTTATTTCCGTCATTGCTTCTTCGGTTTGTGGATTGAATAGTAGTGGCCTGTCTGATGCCCTTTCTAATTTGAAGACTTTGTTCTTAGACGTCTATTTTTATTTTTCTATCATGGTTCTTGTATATTTTGAATATAACCAGTCTTTCTACATCACTTACAGACATTTTCCTGAGATCTTCGAACATCTTGCATCCTTTTACATTGCCGAACGCTTTTTCCTATGAATGTGTCTCGATTTTTCCCAAACCTTGCTTTGTTATCGAGCGCACTGTCAGACCAACCTTGCTGGTCCCTTTCCCTTTGCTAATGTCTAACTGATCATTTTAAGTAACCTTAATTTCCTTTTCTCTTATTGTGTATGTCGTCTTATGGGAAGACCTTTCAATTTCTGCACTTGAGCGCCTTTGGTGTCCCTCTCAGCTTGGCGCAAGAAATAGGCGCTTGTGTCGCTTTGGCTTAAACCGACGCAGGTTCCAGTCAAATCTTAACGCAGATCATTATTGAATAGCTGTGTGTAACATCCCCAACATATAGACAACGGAGAAAAGAGCAGCAATCCATTGTGAAATCCCTCGTTTTATTACAACAGAGGTACATTTCAACTGTTATTTGCTAGAAATTACAAAACAAGAGAATCAGGAACAAATTTAACATAGTTCACAAAGTATCGTAAGTGCAAACATAAGCAACACATAGTGACATAGTATGTAACAACACATGACATAGTGTCATGTAGTAAACAACACCGTTTTTTACGCATTACTTTGGACTAATGTTATCTGCTGTTACATGGTATGTAACAAAACGTGACACTTTGGACTAATATCACATTCTGTTACATGGCTTGAAACTGTGCAGTCCTTGTGTTTGCACTTACGATTCGTTATTAACTATGTTATGTCTGTCCCTCATGCTCCTATTTTATAATTTTTATCACTACAGATGACTATGTAATAACTGAAACATAGATCTACCGTAATAAAACGACGGATTTGGCGATTGATTGCTGCTGTTTTCTCCATTGCTTATCTTCAAAGATAGCTGGGCAGAACACGATCGTATGGATTCGAATCTAATCACCAACATTTTCCTCACACATTGGCAACACTTAGGATTCATCTACACTACTGGCCATTAAAATTGCTCTACCACGAAGATGACGTGCTACAGACGCGAAATTTAACCGACAGGAAGAAGATCCTCTGATATGCAAATGATTAGCTTTTCAGAGCATTCACACAAGGTTGGCGCCGATGGCGACACCTACAAAGTGCTGACATGAGGAAAGTTTCCAACCGATTTCTCATACACAAACAGCAGTTGACCGGCGTTGTTTGGTGCAAGGTTGTTGTGATGCCTCGTGTAAGGAGGAGAAATGCGTACCATCACGTTTACGACTTTGTTAAAGGTCGGATTGTAGCCTATGGCGATTGCGGTTTGTCGTGTCGCGACATTGCTGCTCGCGTTGGTCGAGATCCAATGACTGTTTAGCAGAATATGGAATCGGTGGGTTCAGGACGGTAATACGGAACGCCGTGCTGGATCCCAACGGCCTCGTATCACTAGCAGCCGAGATGACAGGCATCTTATCCGCATGGCTGTAACGGATCGTGCAGCCACGTCTCGATCCCTGGGTCAACAGATGAGGACGTTTGCAAGACAACAACCATCTGCACGAACAGTTCGACAACGTTTGCAGCAGCATGGTCTATAAGCTCGGACACCATGGCTGCGGGTACCCTTGACGCTGCATCACAGACAGGAGCGCCTGCGATGGTGTACTCAACGACGAACCTGGCTGCACGAATGGCAAAACATCATTTTTTCGGATGAATCCAGGTTCTGTTTACAGCATCATGATGGTCGCATCCGTGTTTGGCGACATCGCGATGAACGCACATTGTAAGCGTGTATTCGTCATCGTCATACTGGCGTATCCCCCTGCGTGATGGTATGGGGTGCCATTGGTTACACGTCTCGGTCACCTCTTGTTCGCATTGACGGCACTTTTAACAGTGAACGTTACATTCCAGATGTATTACGATCCGTGGCTCCCTGCGAAACCCTACATTTCAGCAGGATAATGCACGACCGCATGTTGCAGGTCCTGTACGGGCCTTTCTGGATACAGAAAATGTTCGACTGCTGCCCTGGCCAGCACATTCTCCAGATCTCTCACCAATTGAAAACGTCTGGTCAATGGTGGCCGAGCAACTGGCTCGTCACAATACGCCAGTCACTATTCTTGATGAACTGTGGTATCGTGTTGAAGCTGCATGGGCAGCTGTACCTGTACACGCCATCCAAGCTCTGTTTGACTCAAGCCCAGGCGTATCAAGGCCGTTATTACGGCCAGAGGTGGTTGTTCTGGGTACTGATTTCTGAGGATCTATGCATCCAAATAGCGTGAAAATGTAATCACATGTCAGTTCTAGTATAATATATTTGTTCAATGAATACCCGTTTATCATCTGCATTTCTTCTTGGTGTAGCAATTTTAATGGCCAGTAGTGTAGATCTACTGTAATAAAACGACGGATTTGGCGGTTGACTGCTGCTCTTTTCTCCATTGTCTATCTTCAAAGATCGCTGGGCAGAATAGGATCGATGGATTCCAATCTAATTACCAACATTTTCCTCACGTACTGGCAACACTTACAAGGGAACCTCCCCATCGCACACCCCTCAGATTTAGTTATAAGTTGGCACAGTGGATAGACCTTGAAAAATTGAATACAGATCAATCGAGAAAACAGGAAGAAGTTATGTGGAACTATGAAAAGAATAAGTAAAATATACAAACTGAGCAGTCCATGCGCAAGATAGGCAACATCAAGGAGAGTATGAGCTTAGGAGCGCCGTGGCCCCGCGGTTAGCTTGAGCAGCTGCGGAATGACAGGTCCTTGGTTCAAGTCCTCCCTCGAATGAAAACTGTCATTTTTTATTTTCAGACAATTATCAAAGTTCAGGTACTCACACATAATCAACTTCGCTCTCCAGAATTCCAGGATATGTTCAGATTTGCTTGGAGATATGCAGGATTTAACGGTCTACACACGGAAAAATTTGAAAACGTTAAAAACATATGTTTTGACAGAGCACAGGGAAAACTGTGCGACTGTGAAACTGTTGCATTCATTTGTTGCAGTTCATGTGACAAACTCTTATGTTTTCATCACTTTTTTGGGAGTGATTATCACATCCACAAGAAAACCTAAATCGGGCAAGGTAGAAGAATCTTTTTATCCATTCGCCAAGCGTACAAGCTTGGTGGGTCGACAACATATTCCTGCCATGTGACGCACATGCCGTCACCAGTGTCGTATAGAATATATCAGGCGTGTTTTACCTGTGGAGGAATCGGTTGACCTATGACCTTGCGATCAAGTGTTTTCGGTTCCCATTGGAGAGGCACGTCCTTTCGTCTACTAATCGCACGGTTTTGCGGTGCGGTCGCAAAACACAGACACTAAACTTATTACAGTGAACAGAGACGTCAATGAACGAACGGATAGATCATAACTTTGCGAAAATAAAGAAAGTAAACTTTTCACTCGAGGGAAGACTTGAACCAAGGACCTCTCATTCCGCAGCTGCTCACGCTAGCCACGGGACCACGGCGCTCCTGAGCTCGTACTGTCCTTGATGTTGCGTATAGTGCGCATGGACTACTCAGTTTGTATATTTTACTTATTTTTTTCATAGTTCCACATAACTTCTTCCTGTTTTCTCGATTGATCTGTGTTCAGTCTTTCAAGGCCTATCCACTGTGCCAACTTATGACTAAATCTGAGGGGTGTGCGATGGGGAGGTTCCCTTGTTAGGATTCATCTGCTTTTCACAGCCGGATGCAGCGATGAACAAGTTGTCTAGTGTGGTGCGCTTTGTCACAAGAGGCCTGCTCTCTAAGTACGGCGGCGCGGCGCCGCTTTTGCAGAGGCGTCGAGACGGAGCGGGATGGTGGAGGAGTCGCCGCCGGACGCCCAGCCCGTGGCGAGCGAGCCCGTCGCCGGGGCCCAGCAGCTGGGCGCGCAGCACGACGGGCTGGAAGCCGACAGCGCGGACGTGCAGCCGGGCGGCGTGGTCGACTTCTACCGCGACTCGGTCGTCTTCATCACGGGCGCCACCGGCTTCATGGGCCTCGTACTGCTCGAGAAGCTGCTGCGCGCCTGCCGCGTCCGGAAGGTCTTCCTCCTGATCCGGCCCAAGCGCGGCAAGGACGTGCAGGCGCGCCTCGCAGACATGCTCGCCGACCCGGTGAGTAGGCGGCACGGTGTCGTTACGTGACCCGAAAATGGCGTCGTAAGAAAAGTATCGAATTCATCAAAGTATCAATACTTATCTTTGATAATAAAGGATATACAGTAGAACCTCGATTAACCGTCACCTCTGGAGCAACGAGGAAGAGAGAGATAGTGACAGTGAGAAGAGACAGCAGCAGTGGGAAGGTATGAATGAGATAGCAGCAGTAAGAGAGAGCAAGAGACGGTGACAGAGACGTGGACAGTAGTAGGACAGAACAAATGGGACAGTGACAGTTGGAGAGTCATAAAGAGATATCGACAAGGAGATGGACTGAATGAGTGAATGAGTGTGGGTAAGTGGGAGTATATGGGTATGAGTGAGTTACAGCGATGGTTTAGTGGGTGTGAGAGTGTTACTGTTAGGGTGGCTTGGGCGAGTGGGAGGTGAGTTGCACGTTAAAATGAATGTGATTATGTTCGTATGTCAGAATTTTTGGTAAAATTTTTAAAGGTGCCAAGGAAGGCAGTTTGTCCCCCATTTTTCAGTCAGTCTTTTAAACCGGATTGTATTCGCCTTTTTTGTGCTCCGACAGGGGCATCTTTCCGTTGCTTCAGTGTATATTTCATAAATTAGGTGGCTTTTCCCTGTTAGAATAAAATGTTAGAAAAATTTACCTCTTCAAGGGTATTTTCTATCTTGACAAGTCGGGTATGAATAGCGGCACGAAAGCTATCTTATTCAAATGCATTGCACGTTGCATGTGGAAGTGTGCAAATTCTGCTGCCGTTTCCCACAGCGGCTGTCATTCATTTATTTTGCTACAAGGATGGCTCTCTGAGACAATATTATTTACCTCTTCCTTGCGCCTTTCTCCTCCCTGTCGTAGTCTGAACTGGTGTGCATCTTATTCCCTCAGACTACTGTACCCTTTTCAAGAAGAGTTAACTCTGTTGTCTCTGGAAACGTCGTTCGTGAGGGGGCGTTGAGCCTTAGATCCATTCGAGATAGTGCTCAAGCTCAGAATTGAGAAATACGGGAAAAAATCTGATGCAGACTTTACCGATTGTTTCAAGTATACTTTTAATCAAATTCATCATTTTACCAGTTCACTGACTGGTTTTCGCGCTTCTTGACGCCTAACATAACATAATTAAATCATCAACAGGGGGACACATACAAACAAACTCTCGTAAAATCTCTGATGGATTCGACAAACTTGTAAGGTCTTGGAACATGCCTGTTTAAATTCACTCCACACTGTCTTCTGCGTCTTGCAGAAAAATGGGTTGACTATAAGTGTCTTTACCGATACGTCCTTCTGTCATATACAGTGCATCGTATGAGTTTCCAGGCATCTTCAAATTCCCTAACTTTAACTTTCATGGAGTCTTATGAAAAGTTGGAGGTGATGCTGCTATTTAAACTAATCGTAATAAACCTTACGAATTTTACCATGTAGGAAAATCACTGAAATTTTCGGTTGTACATAATACATAACGCAGCCACATGACCCCACGTGGGCAAGACAGAAACCATAGCGGATGCATAAATTAACAGTAATTTATTACAAAAATAAAAAGGAAGGCTTCCAAAGGGGCTAACGCAAATTATGCAAATACTATACATTAAAAGAGCTGACTTTTGCCAAAACCTTACCCATAATTATGTGCTCAATCAGCACAATAAGCTCTCAAAGTAAATCGAACACAATTTTGGAGAACGTTAACTCTTTAAATTTTAAGAAAGTTTGTAGACCCAGACGCCATAGGAATAAGCTGCTGTGCAACACTTGGGTGTTCTTTCATTCTTTGGGCCCGTAGTGCAAAATATATCTTCTAATAACATGATTATTATGAATAGCAGCCAGCTGCACTGCTCTTTAAATGTTATTTTTTTTTTTGTTTTGTTTTATGAATCATTTACGATGAACCCATTTCGGCATATTTCCATCATCAGGTGCTCTGAAGGTATATAAGTAAGTGATGGTTTTAGTGTAATGGTCGGTAACTATGATCAGAAAAGTTATAAAAGATTCGTTTGGTGTCTTTCCCTTACTTGTAATATCGTTACAGCCATTTCCCGCCCTTTGGTAGAATTATTAGTTTCTCCTTAGATATACGCTGGAGATGTATATCTGACCTTACCCCTAATTATATGTTTAATCAGTACGACACTATCAAAGTACACGCATGCTATTTTGCTCTTGACAGTTTGGATTACATATTTACATAGTTACCATTATAAATAAGTGACGTGTGGGAGTTAGGTTGTTTTTTGTATTATTTTGTACGTTTGATTGTAACTATGTTTTGCCTGGAATTTGTTTTAGTTTTGAGATTTTTATTTTTTCGTAATAACTTTGTTACTGTCTATGATTTGTGATGTTTCGTGCTGTTATGTATTTATTCTATACTCCTATACTCTTTATGCTGTTATCGCTGTAACTACAGATATGTGTTATTTAGTGTGTCTGATTTATAACTTTAGTCATTTTCTTGCTTTATAATGTGAACAAAGTTTTCTATGTACTTTTTGTGCTTTAGGTCGGTTCGTTCATTCAGTAAATTTGTGGGATTGCTGTACGCATGTGAGTACTAGTATAGCTCTATTTCCTCAAGGATGTTCATAAATGCTCCCTTTTGCGTAATGTGGAGGATTCCTAGTGTTTCGTTTATAGGCTTTACACGGGGTTTTTCTGTTTTTAGATGTTGAAAAAATATGGAGGGGCGTTAGATCGTCACTAACATAGGAAAGTCTCAGAAATAAGAAGAAAAGAGAATCAACATGAGCGAGTGGCAAATGATCTAGAGAACCGCTCGCATATACAGGGTGATTTTGCTAAACGGGGACAAACAGCAGGAAACGATCCGTAGGGTAAAGCCCGTCTCAAATGGAGCACGGTTCGCTACAGTCTTACCGGCCGGCTGCTACAGGTGCGGCTCCCTCGACGGCTCCGTCGCCTCCTAACCAGCTGAGGCCACGTTTCCTGTGACAGGTCTGTTGCTACTTTTCTTGTGAGGCCTCGCTGGGTTGTCTTCATGACGCCTGCGCTGGCCTATCAGAAGTCCTGTTTGGCGACTGACATCACAGCCTACAGGGCGGGAACTCTGAGACAACGCCTGTTAACCCTCGAGACTGAACAGAACGTCACGCACCCGCCGGCCGACCTGTGACCTTTCTGAGACGACCGTAAAGAAACCGATTGGTAGAAAAAAATGACTCTCACGTGTCTCATAGTTCTGCTCATCAGCCTTATGAGGAACTGCCTATCATTTCGTTAATGACCATATTGGGTGTGATATTTTAGAATTAAGTAAAATACTGCAAAAATAGGGGTCGCTATGAATTTGCAGTTGGTGCATGCTAGGTCATACGTTGCTGCGTATGAAATGTAGCTAACATATTGAATTTTTCTTTTAACTGTCAAGAATCGTTATCTATCAACATTCCTAAGAAAATGAATAGTGTGTAAAGCACTTTGTCCCGAGCTCCTGCGCCAACAAAAAAGCCGGAATGGAATATTCACAAAATTCCAAGTATCTCGTAAATGGTTTTAGATATCGAAACAAGACTTTGGCAAATGACACTATGCAAAGAAGAGAGTATTCGTTATATGATTAATATGCGAAACCTCCATATATACCGTGATATTTAAGCGACTACAGATTTTTTCAATCAAATGATGTAATATTTAAGCGGCATTGATAGCTGGTGGAACGAGACTTGCTGTGTGTTTAGAGCAGTATATGTGAAGACATTACAGTTTATTTTGATACCGAGGATGAGCATTTTCATAAACCATTGACACGTCTTTCCATCAGTTGCTGTTTTATGTTTCTGTCCCAATTTTAACTGCGTTAATATGTTAGAGAGATCAACATTTATAAACTCAGTTGCATTTTCGCGAAAGAAAGCGATTAAAATGTAACAAACAGTCTTATGAATTACTCAAAACGCGTCACTGATAACGTTTCTCAGAAGAAAAATAAAGGTGATGATGAGTCTGGGGAAAATAAATCGCTACTTTTTGTTGAAATTTCTGCGAAATTCTATGCCCCAGCGCATTATTAATAACGAATTACATGGATCAAAACTGGGCAAAGGTTTTTTTTGTATATCTCAGTAATCTAAGAAACACGAAAACAATTAACAGCACATAGTATGTCATCTTTTCTTTTCTATCCCTGTATAGAATAAGGGATTGTACTTTTTTTGCAACAAACAACTTTTACTTTCTAAAAGGTACTGTTAACCTGTTTACACCTTGACACGTAATTGACTGTATTTTGCAAATTTAATTTTTCAAATTTCTCATATCATCGAGGTATAGAAATGTAATTCTTTGGTGATTGTGAGTCCACATCATTATTAAACACACCGTGGCATAGGATTCCCTTAGAATTTCAACAGAAGTATCGATTTATTTTCGCTAGACTTCTTATTCCCTCTAATTTCCTTCAGAGAGACGTTTTCAGTGGTGAGTTTTGAGAAGTACGTTAATTTCGCTTGTTGCCACGGTCAAATCTGATTCTTTCGCGTAAACACAGCCGAGTTTGTGAATATTCCCGTCATTAAAATTCTAATGCAGTTGAAATTGCGACATAATCATAAAACAGCAACTGATGGAACGACAAGTCAATAGTTGATGGAAATGCCCATTCTCGATATAAAAATTAAGTGAAATTTCCTTACATATGTTGTTGCGAATGTACAGAAATTCTCGTTCCACCAGCTATCGATGGTGCTTAAATATTACATTATTTCATTCAAAAAATCTATAGTTGCCTGAATATAACGGTAAATATGGAAATTTCACGAATTAATCACATGGCAAAATGTTTTCCTCCTAGTGTACTATCATTTGTCAAACTCTTGTTTCAGCATCTCAAACCATTTACGAGATCTGAGGAATTTTTGAATATTTCATTCTGACCTTTTCGCTGGCGCGCTAGTTCGGAGTAACATGCTTTGCATACGATCCGTTTTCTCGACATTGGTAATAGATATCAGTATCCTTGAAAACTTAAAGAAAAATGAAATATGTTAGCTACATTTCATATGCATCTATATTTGAGCTAACAGGCGCAAAACGCAAACTCATAGTGACTTCTATTTTTCACTGCAAACCTTCCGAAATACTTGCAGTAATTTACTTAATCCTAAAATACCACAATAAATACGATGCTTAACGAAATGAAGCGGACGAACGAAGCTATAAGATGTACGAGAATCAAATTCTTTTACTGAATAATTTCTTTACAGTCGTTTGACAAAGATCACAGTTCAGTTAGTTCGCGCCCTGTCGTTTACGGAGTGAAGCCAGCCAGGTAGCTTCCGAGCCGAATAATTTATCGTGTGAGCCGTTTGGCGTGCGAGGTAGCTGTCACCCCCACTTGACAGCCAGTAGCCATGCGCGCCACCTAGCAGACTTGTGGAGAACCTTATTCCGTGTGTGATGGGTTTATGGAGCAAAATAATATATGAAGATACGACCAGAAATGCGTTCCAAGGGAGATGCTTCCACTTGAAGGTAGAGATGTTTGATAGAGCAAGTTTCAACGATTGAAAGCATATATGAGAACTCATCAGGCAGTTGAGAATGAGCTCCACACTTAAGAGAGGATTAAGACAGAGCTCCATGATGTAGTAACCACATTACCCTTTCTATCACCAGAAGGTACGTCCTCCCGCAGGATAGGCATGATTTCTCACAGGATGATTGAACCTATGACGTAGTCACTAGTATTCACCGCGTACACTCTGAAGGTGAACCAGTGCTGATAGTTCGCTGCCATCGTAGCATGGGTATTCTGCATAGCTCACACGTGGGTCGTGAAGTTTGACGATATCGCCTTTCGTAAAGGCGGCCTTATTTGTGAATAGGATAGAAATCCCAGCTCCGTGGTGACGTGTGTGACGAACCAGCGACGTATGCATTGCCGTGGGTGCAAGTCTGAAGATAACGACTCCACATGTTCTAAGTGATACAGATAGTGGCAGTTGTCATGGTGAATGTTCTTTACAGTCGTCTGGCTTGCCCCAGCCCGATAGCTACCTGCTTGCTGCTGTTACTGGGTTACTGTCTTATCTGCACCTTCAAGAGGTGTACGTGTATGGTCAATGGATTTTTTGCTCCTTATCCTCTCAGAGATCATTAGCTCCAGATATGCGTAAAGGAGAATAATCTTAGCTGATCCGTACCGTAGTGATGTATCTTCACGCATACTACATATAATTCCAAGCAATATCATGAAGCAACGCATTACAGGTAGTAACAAAATGCAGCCGACTAGCCCAAATAAATTTGCGATTGATAATCTGAATACCTATGGTAAACGGATTTTCCTGTTTTCAGGAGTCATAGTCAAGCATAAGTGTCATCTATAGCACATATCAGAATTTTGCATATGATGTTCTTCACATGCGCTACAACATGCAATTTGACTAATTACTGTAGAATAATAATGAATCACTTGAAAATAGTTACAGAGCCGAAATTACAGAAGGGTTCAGAATGAAATAAAAGAGCAGCCAAATGGCGAAAGTGCTATCATTTAGACAGTAACAAAATCAGTTGCGTCTCGTTAATGGCTAGATTGTATTGGTTACGGTAGTGAATGTTATAAGAATGTGAGCCATCTCACAGTGTTGGCGAGGCCAATTAGATTTCATTTTTCTCCGACTTCAATTGTGTATGGAGGGGCTGATTCTGTTGAGTGGTTGTGCCTGTAGTGTGGTGTTACATCTTGATGGTTATTCAAATGAAAGTGTGCGAGATGGTCAAACCCAGAGCCACCACAGACCCCACTCCCCTCTAATACCACCAAGTAGACTGTAGAGCTCAACGCTCCCAAGTGACGCGTTGAACGCCACTGACACAGTGCACCTACTCATTCCACACGATGTCCCGATAAGCTTCGTCCTTAACCCACTAAACTGGAGAAGATCACGACGATTGGGAATTGCGTGGCATCATCATCTCTAGTCAACATTCTAACGATATCCCGATGACATAAAATTTACATCTCCAGAACTTGAATGGGTTGTCACTGAGTGAATGCTACTGCAGCAAACTATGTTCACGACCTGAAGTACAGAAGTGATTTCTCTCAGCACAGGTAGCTCACCTACTTCCAGACGGTAAGCGTGACCAAGAAATGAGAACATATTTCCTGAAAAATATCTAGGCCTAATTGCAGAGCTATGTAAAATTTAAATACCAAACATGTAACGATCTCCAAGACATGTAATTATAGAAGTTTTGAAACTAAAGATACATACAAGTTTTTAAAAAAAAAAAGACTAATGAAACCGGACAATTCATCTCTCAGCAACGAAACTGTTATCATTGAATCTTATTATCTCTGTCACATATGTTTATCAATGACATGACATGCACTCTGTGAGGTGATTAAACTGCTCTGTTGGCTGTCGATTCTATTCTTGACAATGAGATGTGCACAGGTCTGAAAGCATTGTCGATGGTGGCTGACAGACTACATTTTATTACGCCAGTGCATTCCAGCCACACTCATTGGAATTCATAGTCTTGCGCAGCGAATCAAGTAGTGATCTTAACATACTACAGACGTTCGCTGTGGTCAGGCACAACAAAGTAAAACCCTACATAAACCGCATAAGTTTGAAATATGGTTGTAGTATTTCGTCTCGGTACCTCTGGGCATTCACAATATTCCTGCGACACGAATGAAAATTCGAAACTTCTTACATTCGCCCAAGAAGAACTTTAACCAGAAATTCCCATCAAACTGTTCCTTATTTGCGACGTTGTTGTGATTGCGCCTACTCTCAGTTACCACTCAGACTAATGTGCTTCGAGTATCACTATCATTTTGTCTTGAGGCATAGTCCAATCTCGGGTTTGCTGACTGAAAAATAAACGGCTTCTTCTACGCTACGCTCTGAGCGGAAATGTCTGACATGCAGACCATCAGCTCTGAGCATGCGATGCACAGCATGTTAAGGAACAACAACTCCTGGGATATTTGTAAGGTCTTGCTGGTACAGTCTGTTTTCGTCGAGCAGTTAATCCTAGATATCAGTCCTACGTAAAATAATTACTGTTACTCGATATTGTACTAAAATGAAGCATGATCAGAAACTCAATTACTTAAAAGTCGAAAAGGCAGTGTATTTATGAAAAATTTGAAAGATCGTAGGTGTACATCAAAAACTATTCTTCGACGTAGTCGCCTTCGTTCTCAGTGCACCCCATCAGTCGAGGGATGCGCTTTCTGATACCTTCGTGAAAACCTTCGTCAGAAAAGTCTCTCGAAGCCCCTTTGGCACATTGACGGCACTCTGGACCTCATCGACGGTAAAAACTTTATTCCTCCCGTAAACAGCTTTAGAGAGGTGAAAAGCCAAAAATTTGAATGCGCCATATCAGAGAACTGAGCTGAGTGGTCCCAACCGAATGAATCCAAGACCTCGTTTGTGGCGTTGGCTTTGTGTGGGATTACATTGTCATACAGTAAGCACACTTCCTTCGTTGAAGTTTTTCTTCTTTTGTTCTGTAGTTTTTTTTATGGGTTCATAGTACTGTGCAGCAAGGCGTTTGATACAGTTCTCCATAGGCGTTTAATGAACAAAGTAAGAGCATATGGACTATCAGACCAATTGTGTGATTGGATTGAAGAGTTCCTTGATAACAGAACGCAGCATGTCATTCTCATTGGGGAAAAGTCTTCCGAAGTAAAAGTGATTTCAGGTGTGCCGCAGGGGAGTGTCGTAGGACCGTTGCTATTCACAATACATATAAATGACCTTGTGGATAACATCGAAAGTTCACTGAGGCTTTTTGTGGATGATGCTATAGTATATGGAGAGGTTGTAACAGTGGAAAATTGTACTGAAATGCAGGAGGATCTGCAACGAATTGACGTATGGTGCAGGGAATGGCAATAGAATCTGAATGTAGACAAGTGTAATGTGCTGCGAATACATAGAAAGAAAGATCCTTTATCATTTAGCTACAAAATAGCAGGTCAGCAACTGGAAGCAGTTAATTCCATAAATTATCTGGGAGTACACATTAGGAGTGATTTAAAATGGAAAGACCATATAAAATTAATCGTCGGTAAAGCAGATGCCAGACTGAGATTCATTGGAAGAATCCTAAGGAAATGCAATCCGAAAACAAAGGAAGTAGGTTACAGTGCACTTGTTCGCCAACTGCTTGAATACTGCTCACCTGTGTGGGATCCGTACCAGTTAGGGTTGATAGAAGAGATAGAGAAGATCCAACGGAGAGCAGCGCGGTTCGTTACAGGATCATTTAGTAATCGCGAAAGCGTTACGGAGATGATAGATAAACTCCAGTGGAAGACTCTACAGGAGAGACGCTCAGTAGCTCGGTACGGGCTTTTGTTGAAGTTTCGAGAACATCCCTTCACCGAGGAGTCCAGCAGTATATTGCTCCCTCCTAGGTATATCTCGCGAAGACACCGTGAGGATAAAATCAGAGAGATTAGAGCCCACACAGAGGCATACCGACAATCCTTCTTTCCACGAACAATACGAGACTGGAATAGAAGGGAGAACCGATAGAGGTACTCAAGGTACCCTCCGTCACACACCGTCAGGTGGCTTGCGGAGTATGGATGTAGATGTAGATTAACTGTTTCCCTATGGGACAAAAATTCGACGAGGAGACTCCCTCTACGGTTC
Organism: Schistocerca nitens; assembly: GCF_023898315.1. NCBI lineage: Eukaryota > Metazoa > Arthropoda > Insecta > Orthoptera > Acrididae > Schistocerca > Schistocerca nitens. The sequence continues at coordinate 700,302,572 of NC_064617.1, read as the reverse complement.
GGCAAGACAGAGGCCATGATGGTTTTTAATTTTTCAGCTAAGGGTAAAGAGGGATACCGTCACTGCATTGATTATCTTTTCGTTTCATGGGTGTAGTGTGCCACCCATGCTTCGTCGTCAGACATCGTACAGTCAGAGAATTGTTCACCTTCCGGATGGAAGCAATCGAGAAATTTGCGTGAAGATGCGATTCTGTTGGCTTTGTGTTTATTTGTGAGCTGTTTTCGTACCCACCTCGCAAACAATTTCCGAAAAATAACGATCTCATGCACAGCAGGTGTGGAGATTTGTGAAAACATTGCGTTCATCTCACCCAAAAGCAATCGACCTTGTTCACCACATCATCATTGACGATTGGGGGACACTCACTCGCTTGTTCATCATGAACATTCGTTTTGGCACATTAACCAGTTGTATACATTAATACCATTCATCCCATCGTCCCCCATAGACAGTTTTGATTTCGTTAAAAAAATCTAGACTGGCACGTTTCTCTTTGAAATAAACTGGATTACGCTCTTGATCTTGAGGCCTACGGAAAAGGACTAGAGTCACTCATTTTAACACACTACTACAAGAGTTTTTAGCGGAGTGAGAGATGCGAGCGCGCGTTCTACTGACAACATCTTCTCCTACTGCCAACACCTTATCCGTGAACGCAGTACTGCCTAATTTGTGCCGGGCGCGGTGGTCTCGCGGTTCTAGGCGCTCAGTCCGGAACCGCGCGACTGCTACGGTCGCAGGTTCGAATCCTGCCTCGGGCATGGATGTGTGTGATGTCCTTAGGTTAGTTAGGTATAACTAGTTCTAAGTTCTCGGGGACTGATGACCACAGATGTTAGGTCCCATAGTGCTCAGAGCCATTTGAGCCATTTTGCCTAATTTGTCCGTTAAAAAAATTCTTTTGTCCATCAGAAACTCAGTACTTTTACTTTCTGGACAACTCATAAAATGAGTCTTGTGTTTGGAATACTGAGTGCTGCTTCGACTCCATTCTGTGTCTGATATTCCTTAAGGTTCCTGAAATGCTTGCTCACAAGTTCTCATTGTTATGTTAATCTTTTCTCGCTGATGCTCAGTCTTGTAGCATAAGGTAGGTGTAGCGGGCGAGTGGACGGTAAGGTAATGGTGCGGGGCGCGTTGGGTCAGCTGTTCGACCAGGTGCGCAGCCGCGTGGCGAAGCTGGAGGAGCGGCTGGCGCCGGTGGAGGGCGACTGCGCGCTGCCCGGGCTGGGGCTGCGGGAGCAGGACCGCGCCGCGCTGCTGGCGCAGGTGCACGTCGTCTTCCACGTGGCCGCCTCGGTGCGCTTCGACGAGCCGCTGCGCTATGCCGCCGCCATCAACGTGCGCGGCACGCAGGACGTCATCAAGCTCGCCAAGGAGATGCCCAACTTCAAGGTGAGTACTCTCTCGACTCCCGCCTCCTGTATGAGGGACGCATTTATATATATACCCTGAGACTACAAAAGTCATGGGATAGCAATACCCACATGTACCGGTAGCGGTAGTATCGCGCGCACAAGGCATAAAAGGGCAGTGCATTTGCGGTGCTGTCAGTTTTACTCAGGTGATCCACGAGATAAGGTTTCCGACGTGATTACTGCCGCACGATGAGAATTAACTGACTTTGAACGGTAGTTGGAGCTAAACACGTGGGGCATTCCATTTCGGAAATCGTCGGGGAATTCAATATCCTAGATCCACAGTGTCAAGAGTGCGCCGAGAATACCAAATTTTAGGCGTTACCTCTTACCATGGTCAACGCAGTGGCCGACGGCCTTCACTTAACGACCGACAGCAGTGGCGTTTCCGTAAAGGTGTCAGTGCTGACAGACAAGCACCACTGGGTGAAATAACCAGAAAAATCAATGTGAAATGTAGACGAACGTATCCGTTAGGACAGTGCAGCAAAATTGAGCATCAATGGGCTATGGTAGCAGATGACCGGCGCGAGTACCTTTGCTAACAGCACATCACTTGCAGCGCCTCTCCTGGGACCCTAGACGACTGGAAAACCGTGGTCTGCTCAGATGAATCTCGATTTCAGTTGGTAAGAGCTGATAGACACGGACCCAAGTTGTCAACAAGAAGCCGGCCGTTGTGGCCGAGCGGTTCTAGGCGCTTCAGTCTGGAACCGCATGACCACTACGGTCGCAGGTTCGAATCCTGCCTCGGGCGTGGATGTGTGTGATGTCCTTAGGTAAGTTAGGTTTAAGTAGTTCTATGTTCTAGGGGACTGATGGCCCCAGATGTTAAGTCTCATAGTGCTCAGAGCCATTTGAACCATTTTGTTATTCCGTACTCGAGAGCCTTGGCAATTCTGACGCTTTAAGGAGGGAAAAATAGGCTGAAGGCATGAATGAAAGACACTGTGCAAACTGGTGGTAGCTCCATAAAGGTATGGGCTGTGTTTACAGGGAATGTACTGGGTCCTCTGGTCCAACTGAACCAGTCATTGAAGAGAAATGGTAATGTTCAGCTTCTTGGAGACCATTTTCAGCCATTCATGGACTTCATATTCCCAAATAATGATTGCATTTTTATGGATGACAATGTGCCATGTCACTGGGCAACAATTGTTTGCGATTGGTTTGAAGAACAGTTTGGACAATCTGAGCGACATGAATCCCATCGAATATTTATGGGACATATTGGAGAGGTCAGTACGTGCACAAAATACTGCGCCGGCAACACTTTCGCAATTGCGGACGGCAATATTGGCAGCATGGCTCATTAGTTTTGCAGGGGACTTCCAACGAATTGTTGAGTCATTGCCATATCGAGTTGCTGCACTAAGTCAGGCAAAAGGAGGTCTAACACGATATTAGGAGGTACCCCATGACTTTCGTCACCTCAGCGTAGAATACCATCATAAGTGAATGGAATTATCTCCAAAGCCTTGAACGCCATGCACTCCATCTTGCTTTCTGCACTGGTTTATCCCCTTGTACTACTAATCGCTTTCCTTTCCCTCCTCACGCAGACTGCACACCTCTGTATATCGCGTGTACGGTGTTTCACAATACCTGTTATAGCTCCTAGGGCCTGTAGAGAGGAATTAGTAGATAATGCTTTGATAAAGGATCCACTCCCTGCAGTGTATCGTTTACATGTAAAATAACTTTGAAGACAGGATCACTTTCTTCTCTGGAAATTGGAAGTGCACTCACAGGTCGTGAGATTTTCTCTACAGATCAACTAAATGGGCCAAACTGAAATTTTTGTACTTATATTTCGTTACATTAGTGTCTTCCAAGTTGAAAATGTGCGTTGTGTGTTCGCGGGTCTTACAATTTGTGTAACATGGGTTTAGTGTCCTCCGTTACCTCTCAAAAATGCTGTCCATAAAGGTTTTTTATACATTTCCATCTATTCACTGGTAGAACAATATCTACCTAGTGCAATATAGTGTACACTTTTCAGCAGTGTTGCGCAGTAAGTGTAAATACAGAGTAAGAGACACATACTTCCTTTCAGACATCCACATTACAAGTTACGTTGGCCTCAGGAACGTCCATGGTCTTTTTCAAACTCCCAGTATCCATACACCTACTACAATTTGACTTCCTTACCCAATTGTTTATTAGAAAACTGTATTCCTGTAAAAAACAGAACACATGCTACTGATTCTTTTGAATAGATCATATATTGTATCACCGATCAATTATCGAAATATGTTTTTAGAGTTTTGGTCGTTAATAGTACAGCTAATTTGACTACAGTGTATTTGGCACTTTCTTGACGAAACCGTATTTTCGATTTAGTCTTTTTGCCGACGTGACTTTTTCATTGGTGTTCAAATAATTTAACAGCGTAAAAATATAAATAGAATTTTGGTATTAACATCGATACCGATCAATTGTGTTTGTAAATTGTACGTTACGGCGCAATTTAAACAATACTTATTTATGTATGTCCTCAGCCCAGTAACTTTGACAAAATATGCCTTCTACTCAGGTGTAAATTCCTGGAAACGTGATTACTTTTTGTAATACAAAATTTAGTAATTATGTATTTCGTAAATTTCAATGTTACTTCCATTATGTAGTAGTTTTCACGGTTATTTCCAAGTTGTCGCCAATAACAGAATACATTAAGAATCACTGTGCTTTAAATTGTCTCGGTAATTACATGTATTTTTTAATTCAGTAGTTTTAGCCATGACAGAAAGGTAACTAATGAGAAGAAAATAACTCGACTGTTATGTTATTAAGCACGTGTCAGTATCACGAACATCATACAGAAGTTTGTTATTCCAATTATGTTATTTGTTAAGCTACAGTTAAAAAATATTAGCTGGATTTTCTGATACCGAGCAGCTTGTGACTTGATGCTCGACAACAGATCTGATTATAAAGTGAACTGACCGATTCTACGCGTAAACTGTTAGACGCTTCACGGTACACACAAATCGTAGATAATGAGTGTGACCTGTGTGCTATACAGCAGCCTATGGCATGGACACGTCGTCGGGTCCTCTTCTGCGTGACCAACGACATCCCCTTCCGAATCGATAGAGCGGTGCGTCCGTAAAGTACTACAGTGAAACTTCCTCACTGCGAACGTGTTTTTCGCAACCGTTGCTGTAGCGGACGAAACTGGTATGTGACATCATAATTACAACGAAGACTGACGACAAACGCTCTCTTCTCATTTTGTGCACATATTATGAAGCGGGAGATAGAATCACTTTCCTGTCTTCAAACTTATGACCAGACGTTTGTTCCTTACTACAATTTTACCTACTTAGTCCCTCTACAGTCAATGTCGTCGTTGTTGTGGTCTTCAGTCCTGAGACTGATTTGATGCAGCTCTCCATGCTACTTTATCCTGTGCAAGCTTCTTCATCTCCCAGTACCTACTGCAGCCTACATCCTTCTGAATCTGTTTAGTGTATTCATCTCTTGGTCTCCCTCTACGATTTTTACCCTCCACGCTGCCCTCCAATACTAAATTGGTGATCCCTCGATGTCTCAGAACATGTCCTACCAACCGATCCCTTCTTCTAGTCAAGTTGTGCTACAAGCTCCTCTTCTCCCCAATTCTGTTCAATACCTCCTCATTAGTTATGTGATCTACCCATCTAATCTTCATTTAATCATACAGTAAAGCTGCATGCCCTCGGGAAAAATTATGGCTGAGTTGCCTCTAATAGAAACTATGAAACACCCTGTATTACTCACAAAGTTAACTACAGCAAGCGCACAATTTGTCCTCTAATTTCCAATCTTCGAATACTTCTACGCCTACATAACACATCCCACCAACCCTACAATTATACACTCTCCCTGCTCGGTTCTTACAGACTTCCTCTCCCAGACAATGAAATCCGCCCTAACACTGATATCCCCCTGCCGCCCCTAATGGATCTAATCAACTCCTTATCCTCCCCGATACCAAGGCTCCCTCTTTGCCTCCCCATACTCTCCTAGTCTTCCCTTCTCATTTCGATTGTCTAACATCCTACTCAGTTACACCTGTCCCATACCCTTGTTTTTCAACCACCTAATTTCGCCATTCTCAAATATCAGCTGTTCTGCTGCAATGATACCTCCCCTCTGCCAAAATATCCGTTCCGGTTCATCAATTTTATTAGTATTTTCTTAAAACAAATCTTTTTAATGTAATCAGTGTATTATCATAATAATAACGATTTTAAAAATCATGTAAATACTTAATGTTTTTCAAAAGTTTGAAACTGCGTTTATTAGTAATAATGGTTCTGGCTCAAGGGTGGCACGTACCGCTGCCAACCACAAATTAAAAAGAATAAAGGGAAAAAATCAATGGTGCATCCTTTTCAATACAGCAGTTTTATTTTTGTACTTCATTGCTACAATTTGTTTTGAACCAAGATCTAATTTCCTATAGTGTAATTTTGAATACAATACTGTTTTATTTTTGTACTTCATTGCTACAATTTGTTTTGAACCAAGATCTAATTTCCTAAAGTGCAAACTATCAACTTAATACCTCACAGTCAATAACAAAAACTAATTGGCTTGTATACGGATGGTCCGAATAAGTCTGAAAAGCTTATAGGGGTGTTGCAGGAGAGGCGATGCTGACCAATAACTGTTCAGAAAAAAATTCGATACGTTGCGCTGTTTCCGAGTTATTTAGCGTTAAAGACAGCGTATCACGTCGTCGCGGGCGCAAATTCAAGCGCTTGCACGAGCTAAAATGCGGTAAGGACAGGTATCTGTGAACCCGCGAGTTACCACTTGTTCAAATGCTCAGTACCAGTTAAAAAACACCTTTTCCGAAAGTGAATAATTTAAGTTAGGAAACCAAGCGAGGTACACGTTTGGTGACGTTGTCTTTGGCTGGCTGATTGAATTTGCCCACGCAGCAACGTGATAGTCCAACTTAAATGCTAATTAAATCGGTAACAGTTCACTGTACCGATATTTTTATTTACAATTACTTGTCGGAACAACCACCCCTGCAACACCCTCACAAGTTTTTCATGCAGTTTCTGAGCAACTGTACTACAGTTCCTTAAACTGCTGCACTAAATAAAACTAAAAGAACAAAAATCTATTTCTAATAAATTAAATCATTAGTTAAAGATAAAATATTAATTGCTACCAAGAATTATCAGAATTTATTAGCTGTTATTCTATTTTAACATCTGAAAACAGGAGTGAACGACATGAATTCTTATACTGAACAACTTCTCTGAAAATTTTTCAGGACGGTTAGAAGATAGCCTCGTAAAGGGAACGTCTTAGGTATCCCAGTAGCTTACAGACTCGAAATTTTCAATTCGTGCAATGTAGATGCAAGAATCAGGCTATTATGGCAAGTTAAGAAGAGGGAGGAAAATAGCTTTGCTTATTAATTGTGGCAGAATACAATTTGCAGGTTATATGAGCAATCAGCAATTAACGTCAGGCATTCATCTCTGGGGACAAATAATGCAGTATCATTGCATAAAATCAATACATTCTGTACGGTAAGCTTTAGACCTGTAGGCATTGATGCTACGGTCGCAGGTTCGAATCCTGCCTCGGGCATGGGTGTGTGTGATGTCCTTAGGTTAGTTAGGTTTAAGTAGTTCTAAGTTCTAGGGGACTTATGACCTAAGATGTTGAGTCCCATAGTGCTCAGAGCCATTTGAACCATTTGTAGGCATTGAAGAAGGTTGCGAAGGATGCAAGAGATCAAAGACACCTTTATCACAAAATCAACCAAAATCAAAGATTTGTTGAGAGGCCACAATAAATATATGGAAATTGATGCAGTCTTTCGTAAATTCTCTATATAGTCTCTCACTGGCCGTATTGGCGCCGAGAAGGATGACGTAGAAGCCCGAACCATATAATTTGATTTTCCGAAATTATTTTACTGCTAGAAAATAATAATCAGTACGAATGTCGAAATAATATGTACTAGGGCATGCTGGAAAGTAATTACTCCGAATTTTTTACGTGAAAACTCTTATGGCTTTTTAAATACAGCAGCCCTTTTTGCACTACTGCTCATAAAAATTGCTACACCAAGAAGAAATGCAGATGATAAACGGGTATTCATTGGACAAATATATTATACTAGAACTGACATGTGATTACATTTTCGCGCAGTTTGGGTGCACAGATCCTGAGAAATCATAAACCAGAACAACCACCTCTGGCCGTAATAACGGTCTTGATACACCTGGGCATTGAGTCAGAGCTTGGATGGCGTGCACAGGTACAGCTGCCGATGCAGCTTCAACAAGACACCACAGTTCATCAAGAGTAGTGACTGGCGTATTGTGACGAGCCAGTTGCTCGGCCACCATTGACCAGACGTTTTCAATTGGTGAGAGATCTGGAGAATGTGCCGGCCAGGGCAGCAGTCGAACATTTTCTGTTTCCAGAAAGGCCCGTACAGGACCTGCAACATGCGGTCGTGCATTATCCTGCTGAAATGTGGTATTTCGCAACGATCGAATGAAGGGTAGAAAAAAATGGTTCAAATGGCTCTGAGCACTATGGGACTCAACTGCTGTGGTCATTAGTCCCCTAGAACTTAGAACTACTTAAACCTAACTAACCTAAGGACATCACACACATCCATGCCCGAGGCAGGATTCGAACCTGCGACCGTAGCAGTCGCACGGTTCCGGACTGCGCGCCTAGAACCGCGAGACCACCGCGGCCGGCAATGAAGGGTAGAGCCACGGGTCGTAACACATCTGAAATGTAACTTCCACTGTTCAAAGTGCCGTCAATGCGAACAAGAGGTGACCGAGACGTGTAACAAATGGCACCCCATACCATCACGCCAGGTGATACGCCAGTATGGCGATGACGAATACACGCTTACAATGTGCGTTCACCACGATGTCGCCAAACACGCATGCGACCATCATGATGCTGTAAACAGAACCTGGATTCATCCGAAAAATGACATTTTGCCATTCGTGCACCCAGGTTCGTCGTTGATAACACCATCGCAGGCGCTCCTGTCTGTGATGCAGCGTTAAGGGTAACCGCAGCCGTGGTCTCCGAGCTGATAGTCCATGCTGCTGCTAACGTCGTCGAACTGTTTGTGCAGACGGTTGTTGTCTTGCAAACGTCCCCATCTGTTGACTCAGGGATCGAGACGTGGCTGCACGATCCGTTACAGCCATGCGGATAAGATGCCGGTCATCTCGACTGCTAGTGATACGAGGCCGTTGGGATTCAGCACGGCGAACCGTATCACCCTCCTGAACCCACCGATTCCATATTCTGCTAACAGCCATTGGATCTCGACCAACGCGAGCCGCAATGTCGCGATACGAGAAACCGCAATCGCGATAGGCTACAATCCGACCTTTATCAAAATCGGAAACGTGATGGTACGCATTTCTCCTCCTCACACGAGGCATCGCAACAACGTTTCACGAGGCAACGCCGGTCAACTGCTGTTTGTGTATGAGAAATCGGTTGGAAACTTTCCTCATGTCAGCATGTTGTAGGTGTCGCCACCGGCGCCAACCTTGTGTGAATCCTCTGAAAAGCTAATCATTTGCATATCAGAGGATCTTCTTCCTGTCGGTTAAATTTCGCGTCTGTAGCACGTCATCTTCGTGGTGTAGCAGTTTTAATGGCCAGTAGTGTTACTACCTACATCTTTATTTTACACGTCTACATACGTATTTGCAGACTTATGCGTCTAGAGGACTGCGAACGTTACAATTGTAGCATGGCAGTGTGTAACGCACTCGTAACTACGTCGGTGCATCAGAAACAGTGGGCTGTAAGCGAGTTTCGAATTCTAAGAGTTTATCCACGCATGGAGCATCCTCTCCTTCAGTACGACAATGCTAAACTACTCGAGAGTCCTGTGACATCTGCAACAATCTGACACTTTGGATTCACTGTATCGATGATCTTCCATACAGTCCCGACTTTTCCACATTCGATTTTCATCTGTTTTCAAAACTTAAAGAACTCTTTCAACGACTTCACTCTCAAAGCTATGACGTGGTGCAAGCAGAGCTGAGATTTTGGCCCCGTCAGTCGAACATTTCACAGTGGCGGTGTTAACACTCTTGTCTCTCGTTGGGAAAAAGTGTTTTGTGACTGTTGAGAAATAATTATATAGACGTGAAGAATAATGATCTAGGCTGTTAATACCGTTTGTTTTATTTAAAAAGCTTCAAGGGATTTTACGTTTTTCAGCACCCCCTAATTGGTTACTAAATCACTACAAGCGGTGATAGCTCTTAAATATCTTTGGGTTAATGTTATGGGTGATGTAAAGGAAAGAAACCACCTAAATATTTTAGTGGCATGCCAACAACCAGACTGCTATGGGCTTGAAAAGATTTTGGTCCGATGTTGTTCCTTTATGTAAGGAATACCTTACAAGACAGTAGTGCATCAAACTGTGAAGTACGGGTTGTTTGATGGGTTTCACGTCTGTCTGACAAGAAAGAGGCAGTGTTTAAGCTCAAAAAAGAAACTTTTTGATTTGTGATGCAAGTATTTGCCCGGTATGGGAATTTTACAGAAAGGCACAACGAAATTCACTAAGCCACCGTGCCATAAATACGTTGGGCAGCTCATGAGTGGCTACTCTGAAGTTCATAGAAGACTTTCAGAACGTACCCTCTACTAAGGGCAACCAGAACTGCATACTGAAGTGTACGCGTTCAGTGGTTCAAATGGCTCTAAGCACTATGGGACTTAACATCTGAGGTCATCAGTCCCCTAGACTTAGAACTACTTAAACCTAACTAACCTAAGGACATTACACACGCCCGAGGCAGGAGTCGAACCTGCGACCGTAGCAGCAGCGCGGTTCCTGACTGAAGCGCCTAGAACCGCTTGGTCACATTGGTCGGCAAGTATACGCGTTATGGCGGTTTTTGCACATCAGTAAACGATCTCTTCAAGCGTGTGAAACAGTCCAAATAAAAGGTTCAGCTTAAGCCTAGTGATCTAGTCATGGACGGATAGGAGAGTACACTAGCATGAGGAGTGAACGTGTATGTGTGCGTGTGCGTGCGTGTGTGTGTGTGTGTGTGTGTGTGTAGTGCTAGCATACACCATTCTTCTGCGGTTTGCATTGCGGATTATAAGTGCGTACATGTAGTACGGACAAGAGTGTGAGCAGCGGTGTCTTGTGCTTTGCGGCAGGCGCTGGTGCACGTGTCGACTGCGTTCGCGCACTGCCACCGGAAGCAGATCGGCGAGGCCTTCTACAAGCCCGGCCTACAGGCGCACCAGCTCTCCTCCATTCTGGACTCGCTGCCTGATGACAAGGTCGACGCCATCATGCGTGTGTAAGTAGCAAACATGTCCCAGCTGTCCTTACCGAGCTGACACCTTTATCTTGACATCTGTAGTAATCGTTTACATCCAACACATTTTATTGCTTGACAATGCCGTTTCTTATGTGGTTTTCATGGGAGCTTAGTTGCTTTTGCATGCGCACTGGACAAAAAATTAGTTACCCCTACGAGTCACCATGGTAAGGCCTCTGGCCTCAAACTGGCCTCGGCAACCCAACAACAGTGACGAAATGTTCCTTGGTTCTTTCGATCTCCCTTAACTGCTTTTTCTGTCGTATTTGATGTGACTCAACTGAATCGACCAGCTATGTTAAAAAAATTCCTAGAATGTTCTGTAAGCCGTTGCTCTTGTGGAAGAGCTGCATTTGTTTGCGATTCTTCCAATGGACCTCAGTGGAAATACAGAAATCGAGTATACAATTTTATAAGCGAAAATTGTACGTTTCGTTTGTATGTATCTCCAGCTCCGAGCATTGTTATCACATTAGTTTTTTGCATGTCTAATAATTACTGGAACCACTGTACATCAGTATCGCTATTTCATCCAACTGATGCGCAAGGATTGATGACACGATTTTAGATGTTGTTTATTACAACATAGAAATGATTTATTTCTGATTATAAGTTCCTCTTCCAAATTTTGCCGACTATGTTCCAACATTAAAACCCTCGAAATGTACAGGAGGAATTTAAAAGCACGCTGTGTGCTTCTTAATCTATTCTCACATTAACATTAGACACACAATCGTCACGCAATAATAATTCCATTCCCTCATTATTCCTTCACAATTTGTGGTGATAATCTATATTTTTCACTGTACAGAGCTATTACAAACGCAGTTTTGACGACATCCTTATTTAACCAGGTAATATGTCTTTGAGTAGGAGGAGTTAATATTATCATGGAAAAAGAAAATTACGACAATGCTGGAACACGTTAAAGCTGATAATTTCTAACAGGTGTGATTCGACAGAGGTCGTTAAATATGTGATACCTTGCTCATAATGGTAAAAAGGTCATTAAAAGAGTTTAACGAGGGCGGGCTGAAAAGTAATGTCTTCCAATTTTTATTTTGTTCTCGATATCGATTGAGGTATTACAAGTCATGTATATCGCTCAGTCGACTTTCCCGTTTCACTGACGCAAGTTGCAACACTCTGCCTTTAGAAGGCTCCGAATTGTAGCTTTTAACATGGCGGTGTGTAACGTAATTATGTCGATGCGTGAGTGGCTCCAACTGATTTTCATCTATTTCTAAAACTTAAATAACACCATAGAGGACTTCACTTTGATGGTGATGAAGCGGTGCAGGCAGAGATGAGGTTGTGTGGCAATGTCAACAAAGTCAAACATTCTGCAGTGTCGGTATCCACCAACGGGTCTCTCGTTGGAGGAGTGATGATGCTTGGTTTGTGGAGCGCTCAACAACGCGGTTATCAGCACCCGTACAAATTTCCAATCTTTTCATAGTCAAGTCTCGCCATACTCCAGAATAATGATGAAACGATGAGAACGCAAAGAACCAGCCCCGGGCGGAGAAAATCCCCAACTCGGCCGGAACTCGAACGCGGGACTCCATGATCCATAGGCAGTAACGCTATTAAGACGATGAACTGCGGTCGTCTATCGTTGGGAAAAATTTGTTCGTTGTCGGGGTGACTGTGCTGAGAAATAAATATATATACACGAAGAATAAAGATGTACAATACTAACAAAGTTTATTTAATCAAAAAGTTTCAAGAGTTTTCACATGAAAAATTCAATGTCACTACTTTTCGGTACACCCTCATACATGCCAGCGGAAGTTGTAACGTCAGTACAGTACAATTAATATTGGTTATGCCTTTACAGTGAGTGGTAAATATTGACATGAAAAGTATACTAGTTGTCGATAATTGTGCTATATTCGGTCCTTGTGTACGTGTCTTCACAGTTCCAGTATATATTTTACATGTGTTTTCTGCATTTGGGCCTTAGTACTGGAGATCCTGTCTGAGTTGTTGTTCAATACACCCAAACGTTGAGAACATCTTACAATTTTTGTACATAATTATTATACTTACCCATATGTTATCATGGAATGTATATCACCAGATACTTCTCTCCTGTCTCAAAATGTGTTGACTAAGAACTTACTGTCACAAGCTGGTAACGGTTTTTCTGTCAAGAACCATCATTTTTCAGCAACAACCTGTAATAAAATGTAATCATTTTCTTTCTTCCAGTTCAGATTTACATTAATGATTTTGGAAAATCATCTACGAACAGCACATATTCTGGTTGGAAAGTCAGAACAACGATCGATAATCCTATACGGATTCGATCTGGGTTTGCATCACCTAACTGTCTTGCATACTATGTGTGTCAACATTGAAAAATTTTTTCAGTGGGGGGGTACAATATTAACTGTAGTTTGCAATGTAGGCATTGATGAAAGATGGAGAGTCTGTAGTACTTTAAGGAAGAGTGTATAGTGGCTAAATAAGAACAATATCAAGTATCGTAAGTGCTGTAACCGACTGGCGATATGCGGCTGTTGCAGAATCCTGGACAAGTGGCCGAATACTTACACCTACACAAAGGCCATCGCTGAGGAAACGGTCCGCGAGGAGGCCAAAGGGATGCCCGTCGCCGTCGTGAGGCCATCCATGGGTAAGTGCTAAGTGTACAGATGCCTCCATCTAGCCTACTCTTACCTTGTCTATGATTATCTAGTAACATGGGAAGCCTTGATAGTGACACTACCAGCTATCTATGGTCTGGTGTCAGTTTTATTTGTTGAATAACTCAAGTTATTTCATTGGACGAAGTGGCGCCATGGCTTAGACCCTGTACCCGTAGCTCAGAGAAGTGGCGTTCAGATCCCGTCTAGCAATCCTGATTCAGGTTTTCCTAAAACACTTACGGCCTATTACTGTAGTATCACAGCGTAACCTCTGTTCCTGTCCTCGTCGTCTTCAGAAGTTCAGTCCCAATCTTCCATCATTTCCAGGAAATTTCCAAACACTGTATTGACGACATGTCATTTTCATCTGAGGTACTCTTAACGATTTTGACGTTTTACCATCACCAGCAGAAAATTTACCGCCATCCTTACAATGTGTCCATACAGTGGTAGCCCTTGTCACCTAATGCATAGTACTCGGACACTGTGATGAAAAACTCCAAATTTTTAGAGCTGTTATGCACGCTGCGAACTGGGAATGGATGTTTCTAATTTTTTAATAAAGTGTCTTCCAGTTTACTTATAATTTCTTAATCACTTTAGAAAATTAAACCTTCTACGAAGATATAAACAGTTTTGAAATATCACATTTTCAAACGTTCTAATGTATGTGAATTTCTAGGGGACCAAACTGCTTGGGTCATCGGTCCCTAGGCTTACATATTACTTAAACCAACTTATGCTAAGAACAACACTCACACCCATGCCCGAGGGAGGACTCGAACCTCCGGCGGGATGGGCCGCGCAATCCGTGACATGACACCTCAAACCGCGCGGCCATTCCGCGTGGCTATCGCATTTTGTCACACTGAACAAGGTGGTGTAGTGGAAAGCCATGGATTTCAATCCACGACCGTCCACACATATTGCCGTTTTCCGTGGATTCCCCAACTTCCTACAGAGAACTGGCAGGATGATTTCCTTGAAAGGGACACGGCCTATTTTCTTCCTGATCCATCCATAATTCGAGGTAGTGCTCCGATTCTAATGACTTCGTCGTAGGGAATGTTGAAGTCCAGCTTTCCTTTTTCATTTTCTCACACCACTTAAGGTGTCTCAGCTGCTCTAAATTTCAGCAGTTTAAATGATCTTCGTAGGATGCGTTCGAGAATATGAGAAATCCATAAAAACTGATTTATTATTTCCAGACGTTCGTAGAGCTGATCTGCTGCGTGATGAAAGCTTTTCTCATCTGCAACTGTAACTCACCACTGGGATAGTTTCTTGGTACTACGTCGGAAGAAATGTGATAGTCTGGAGTTGAATATAAGTGCGAAAATCATCTTCCTTGTAACAAGATCTCTCTCGAAAACTGTAGGTGAGACAATGCGACTCGCATGGGGAACGTTATGACAACGCTCAAGTTCCTGGACAGTTGTTTTTTCACTTTAGAGGAGTGTATCTGCGCGTTATCAAAGTCCTCTGTGTTTTAGTGTGTCAACAAGAGCATCTCAATAGTTACTAATGAATGTCAGCTCGTCTGTTTACTTTGCGGGAAAGTAATTCGCAGTAATCATCTTTTTTGTCCTAACAAACTCACAATATCATCTTGTGCTGGTAGTCATAAACTTTTGAATAGGATGTCAGTTTTTTCTTATTTTGATGTTAGTGAAAATTGCTACATGTACATCTTCAGCATCAGGAACGGTACATTATGTAATTAGTTGATGACTTTCATTATATTATTTTAAAATGAATCCTTGATGCAATTTTAACACAATTTGATTTCAGCAAGGTATTTAAACTAATACTAGTGTTGTGATAATATAATTTTGAAAAGTAAACAGCAGAAAGTCACTGTGTACTCATGTGGTTCGACAGCTACCTGAGAAACATGTACTCATTAGTCGTCTGTGGAACGCACAAGTGTGCTCTTAGGAGTTCTCCAGGGTTCAGTCTGTGGTAATTTGTTTTCCTCTCTGTATATCGCTGATACACCATCCGTTTTATATTATTTTAATGATTGTATAAGTGCCTGTGACATTCAGCTTTACGTGTGTACCAGTCCTAAGAACGTCGGTTCTGTATTCTCTGTATAGTGACTTTCGTTCAGTATCGAGATACGTATAAGACCAATATTTCACATCGATACTTAAGAAGGTACAGATAATCTTTATATCCCATCGAAAGTTGGTCAGAGAAGATTTTTGTGAAGCAGTTTCTTCAATTTCCTTGATGGTACTCCATTACCCCACCAAATATCAGTAAAGGTTTTCGACATTATCATATATCACCGCAACAGACTAATATAAAATGCCGAATGTATGTTTCAAAACACTTTTAAAGCTAGTTCAGCCATCAACAACCCTGGATTTCTATGTTTGTACTGTATCTCTTCATGGCACAGATAGCGAAAACTCCAGACCGCACAAATTAGTTATGAATGCTTGATTAAGATAACGAGGTCTGTTCAAAAAGTTCCGGTACTTTGTCCACAAAATTTTTTAAGCTTACTTTTTACTTATTCTGCATGGTCTTCTTTGAAATAGTCTCCTCTACAATTGATGCACCGCTCGCAACACAGTTTCCACTTCCGGAAGCAGTATTGGTATGCCTCTTATTGAATCACCCAAGTGCTGTCTGCGAATTTTCTTTTATCTGTCTATCGTTGCAAATCTTCGTCCTTTCAACATGGTTTTCAACTTTGGAAATCAAGAAAAGTCCGCAGGGGCCAGGTCTGGAGAGTACGGAGGATGAGGCAACATACTGATTTCGTTTTTTGTGCAATAGTCACGCACCAACAGGGATGAATGTGCATGTGCGTTATCGTGATGCGATAGCCATGAGTTACCTCGCCGTATTTCAGACCGTTTCCTTCTCACATTTCCTCGCTGGCGTCGCAACACGTCCCGGTAGTACCATCGATTAACAGTTTGTTCCTGTGACACGAATTCATGATGAACCGATCCTTCAAAGTCGAAGAAAACTATCAGCATGGCTTTGACATTTGACCTGACGTGACGAGCTGTTTTTGGTCTTGGAGAACCTTTCCCGATCCGCTGTGAAGATTCAACCTTGGTCTCAACAACATAACCGTAGACCCAAGTCTCATCACCAGTTAAGATTCTCTTAAGGAACATCTCGTTCTCATTTGCGGGATCCAAAAGCTCTTCACAGATTGCGAGGCGAAGGTCTTGCTTGGTCTTGACTCACGGGCTGTGGGAAGAATGTGGCGGCAACACGACGCATTCCAAGATGTTGTGTCACGATTTCATGACATGATCCAACTGAAATGTTACAATCTTCTGCAATCTTTCGGGCAGTCTTCGATTGGCATGCACAATTTTGTTAACATTCATGACATGAGCGCCATCGATAGACGTCGAAGGGCGTCTTGAACGAGGGTCATTTTTAACTTCCGTCCGGCCATTTTTAAACCATGCGAGTACGGTTTAAGCACTCATCACCGCAGGCTTCCTGCATAATTTGGTATGCCTCTGCAAAGGTTTTGTTGTGTTTCACGCAAAATTTAATGCAGACGCGTTGCTCCTCTAACCATGCCATCTCGGAATTCGTATACTGTGCGACACAACGTTCTGCTCAGTGCAGCACTGAACAATAACTAACAGACACACATCAATGAAACTTCCTGTAGTTACATACTAAACACAGGCGTGTGCAAAGATGTCAACTACATTTAGCTCTAGCCCGCCATTGGCGCGAAATTGCGAATGTTCCGAAATTTTTTGAACAGACCTCGTGCGTGAGTAATAGTTATTTGGGCACATCGTTTCTCATGCACAGTTAGGATACATGTGACCAGACAAGAGACGTTCTTTCCCCGAACTTTGTATTGATCACCTCCTAAATCAGTCGACTTCTCAATTCATCCCCTCGGATGTCAAATACCTGTCATTATTCCATTACTGCAACGCAATATCTAGCAGATCCAGAGACCTAGATGTACCTACGCATTATTCAAAATGCTTCTCAACCTCTAACAGATCAACGATTAATATACATTTGATTCAAAATTATGCTGCACTATAAAGGAAACTCAAGCTTTTAGTATTATCATTAACATAGTTTCCTTTAAGCATATTCCAGTTGTCATGCTGATCAATTTTCAATCAGCATCACAGTGCCGTTGTCAATGGTCATCCATAGTTTCTCATCTTTGTGTCGCCATCTTCCATCTTCGTTGCATTTTCTTTCATAATTTATCCTAATACTTTTGTAGTATGTATTTTTCAAAATGGTTCAAATGGCTCTGAGCACTATGGGACTCAACTGCTGAGGTCATTAGTCCCCTAGAACTTAGAACTAGTTAAACCTAACTAACCTAAGGACATCACAAACATCCATGCCCGAGGCAGGATTCGAACCTGCGACCGTAGCGGTCTTGCGGTTCCAGACTGCAGCGCCTTTAACCGCACGGCCACTTCGGCCGGCAGTATGTATTTTTCTCTGTTCCTGAACCAATGAATTCCTGCTTCTGATTTGCATTTTTCAGTACTGTTGCCATATGTTTCTTACTGCATAGTTATCATTCCTCCCCCTCGGCATCAGCATTACACCTTTGAGGTACATACTTAACAATATCAATACGACTGATATTTAATTCTACAAGATTACGTGGAGGTTGAAAGGAATATGAATTCCAATAATTCTATTGGACGCGGTTCTATTCCAGTTCGCTAAATTATGGGTGAAACTGATGGTGCACATCCAACGTCATAATTTGCAGCTACGTCTGTGACTGCTGCGTCTTACGAAAGGCATTTTTGGCAGGCAGGAGCCATCGTTGTTGTTGTTGTGGTGGTCTTCAGTCCTGAGACTGGTTTGATGCAGCTCTCCATGCTACTCTGTCCTGTGCAAGCTTCTTCATCTCCCAGTACGTACTGCAGCCTATACATCCTTCTGAATCTGCTTAGTGTATTCATCTCTTGGTCTCCCTCTACGATTTTTACCCTCGACGCTGCCCTCCTATACTAAATTGGTGATCCCTTGATGCCTCAGAACATGTCCTACCAACCGATCCCTTCTTCTAGTCAAGTTGTGCCACAAACTCCTCTTCTCCCCAATTCTATTCAATACCTCCTCATTAGTTATGTGATCTTCCCATATAATCTTCAGCATTCTTCTGTAGCACCACATTTCGAAAGCTTCTATTCTCTTCTTGTCCAAACTATTTATCGTCCATGTTTCACTTCCATACATGGCCACACTCCATACAAATACTTTCAGGAACAACTTCCTGACATTTAAATCTATACTCGATGTTAACAAATTTCTCTTCTTCAGAAACGCTTTCCTTGCCATTGCCAGTCTACATTATATTTCCTCTCTACTTCGACCATCATCAGTTATTTTGCTCCCCAAATAGCAAAACTCCTTTACTACTTTAAGTGTCTCATTTCCTAACCCAATTCCCTCAGCATCACCCGACTTAATTCGATTACATTCCATTAGCCTCCTTTTGCTTTTGTTGATGTACATCTTATATCCTTCCTTCAAGACACTGTCCATTCCGTTCAACTGCTCTTCCAAGTCCTTTGCTGTCTCTGACAGAATTACAATGTCATCGGCGAACCTCAAAGATTTTAATACCTACTCCGAATTTTTCTTTTGTTTCCTTTACTGCTTGCTGAATATACAGATTGAACAACATCGGGGAGAGGCTGCAACCCTGTCTCACTTCCTTCCCAACCACTGCTTCCCTTTCATGCCCCTCGACTCTTATAACTGCCATCTGGTTTCTGTACAAACTGAAAATATCCTCTCGCTCCCTATATTTTACCCCTGCCACCTTCAGAATTTGAAAGAGAGTATTCCAGTCAACATTGTCATACTACATACATACATCATACTACACAAATGGGAGATGAAGCGGGAAGTGCGACTGTGGACTGACAGTGATTATAGGTGTCGAGAGTAGAGCGTGTGATGACCTTTCTGGATGACTTATAAAGCGCCAGAAGCTTTCGCAAGACAGCTAACGTTTACAGGAGCGCTGCAATGTCTGGACTCTTGACAGCTGTCACAGGAAACAGTAACACAGTCTGTGACAGTTCTAGTGGGAATGTGTTTCATCATACGGAATCCGACCAGCACTGCCGCCTGTAGCAGGTTTTGCGTGTCACAAAAACACGTTTTCATTGCGTTGCTACTGATCTACCCGTCATCCATTAAAAGAGCGGCACAAAAAAGGAAAAAGAAAACGGAGAAAGTGTCGATATCTTGCAAGCGCGTATTGCTGTCAGGCGTAGCAGAGCAGCGGTAAAAACTCAGATTCGCTTTCTGTAACGATTCACCAGTTACAGTCATTTGTGTAATATTGGTAGAAAATCTATTATCAAAATATACTGTCTAAATCAATTCTGATAATTTATTTCTTACGAAGGAAAAAATTATAAAAATGTACTTGGACCAGAAGTAGGCCAACAATAGATACGATTGCTGGTATTTGTAGATAAGTTTCATCCTCTGTCTTGAACTAAAAAAGAATAAGGGGGCATTAGCAAACATCAGAGCAGTTGCGATCAGATCTTAACAATGACAATTTTAGTAGGAGCTGGATTTAAAAGATATCAAATCAGTGGGAGTTTTATAAGGATCTTACGGCAGATTGTGACACTATGTGGAGGGAGGGATTGCTGTCAAAATTTATAGAAATAATCCCGTGACAAAAGCCGGCGTTTTTAGTAGACAACATGCTATATGACAGGCTCTTCGAGGTATTCCTGAATGGACAAGCTAAAGATGGAGGACTCTGAATAATGGTCCCCCTCAGAGATTAGTTCTGCCATTCATTCTGTTTAGCCTGTACATCCGTGACTTGCCAGACACAGACTCCATTAAAAATCCAGTACGTAGATGATCTAGCGTTAGTCTTCCAGGGTAAAGTCTTTAATGCACTGTGCGAATGTGTGCTCAAAAGTGGTCTGAAGAAATTGATTACTTCCATAAATGTAAACTTCATTCTGACCCAAACAAAACTGATATTATTGCGTTCCATCTAAATAATAAAGAAGCTCAAAGGAAACCGCATGTGACTTTCGATGGAACCGAAGTGCAGTATAACTACAGCCAATATATCTAGGAATCATCTGCATCTGTCCTTGACATTCAAACAATTGGTTCAAATGGCTCTGAGCACTATGGGACTGAACATCTGTGGTCATCAGTCCCCTAGAACATAGAACTACTTAAACCTAACTAACCTAAGGACATCACACACACCCATGCCCGAGGCAGGATTCGAAACTGCGACCGTAGCAGTCGCGCGGTTCCGGACTGCGCGCCTAGAACCGCTAGACCACCGCGGCCGGCGACATTCAAACAACAGTGCATCAAGTTCACCAGGAAATTTGGCTCAAGAGTGAATCTACTTAGCAACATTGCTAGAAGAAGTTGGGTTGCGAACGTTAATAATAATCTATGCTCTGCTGCGCTCGTCCCTGTGTTATTCTGCTGTTGAATATTGCGCTCCTCTGCAGAAACACTGCACCTATGCAACGAATATTGATGTGCAGCTTAATGAAGCCACGAAAGTTATCACTGTAACTGTTAGATCTGCTACCATTCAGCTGTTAACTATCCTATATAATATTGCTCCATAAGGCTAAGGCAAAGTTGCTCAAGAAGATCATCTCTCATAAGAACTCTTCTTTGTGCGACTTTCCACAAGATCCACCAACAACTCGCCTGAAATTATAGGGTGTTTCACAAATTATCAATTCTTTCGACGTGATGTTCAGGTGGTGACAAAGCTGGAATGAGCAGCAACCTAGCGAAGTTGACGTGGTTCAAGACGCAACAATGAAGGTTTATTGATTCCGACTAATGAGCCAAACTTGGTCTAGGCTGAACCGCATTAGGACGAGCAAAGGAAGGTGTGGTTACACCTTGAAGTGGGGTTTCCGTTCATCTGCTCACTGCCACTGCGGAGTGGGGGAGCAAACAATAGGACACATCGTTACGGAGTGCTAACTGGGAGCATTTGACAGTGACAGCAAGACTCACCATCCGACCTCATAACTTTTCCTCCGCCAACACAGCTAGATAATTGCTTTAGCCATTAATATACTGTTCATGTGGTCTTTTAATGTCTCGGTTCACCTTCTGGAAGCTCTGGTAAAAATGTATTGTCTATTGGTGCCCAAAACAACATAATACACTGACGGAAAAAAAATTGCAACACCAAAAAATAATTAATGGAGGGTAACAGAATTTCGGGATTACATTTGACTAGATAACATATTTAAGTGATCAACATTACAAGATCACAGGTTAATATATGCGCGAGATATGTCATTGCAGATGTGAAATGCTAGTACATTAATAACCTGTGTAACCGCCAAAATTATGAACGCAAGCATGCAAATGTGCATGCATTATGTTGTACGAGTGTGGGATGTCGGTTCGTGGTATGGGATTCCATGCCTATAATGGGCCGGTCAACACAGGGACGATTAATGCTGTTTGTGGACGACGCTGAAGTTGTCGTCCCATGATGTCCCACACGTGCTCGACTGGAGACAGATGTGGTGATAAAAACAAAATGGTTCAAATGGCTCTGAGCACTATGGGACTTAACTACTGTGGTCATCAGTCCCCTAGAACTTAGAACTACTTAAACCTAACTAGCCTGAGGACATCACACACATCCATGCCCGAGGCAGGATTCGAACCTGCGACCGTAGCAGATGTGGTGATCGACCAGGCAATGGCAACTTGTCGACACTTTGTAGAGCATGTTGGGTTACAACAGTAGTAGGTAGGCGAGCGTTATCCCATTGGAAAACACCACGTGAATGGCAGCATAACAGACAAATTTGCAGTCACGGTGCGTGGGATAAACAGGAGAGCGTTCCCGGTGTCATACGAAATCGCGCACCAGACCATAAATCTAGGTGTAGGTCCAGAGTGTCTAGCATGTAGACAGGTTGGTTGCAGGCCCTCAACTGCCCTTCTTCTAACCAACACACGGTCGTCACTGCAACAAGGTAGAACCAGCTTTCATAAAGAAACACAACACACCCATCCCTGTCCTGAGTGTGCTCTTGTTTGACACCACTGAAGTCTGAAACGGTGGTGGTTTGAGGTCAGTGTAGTGCTTGTTACAGGGCTTCTGGTTCGTACCTCTCGTTAAAGTAACCGATTTGCGATTAGTTTTTTGTCACCGTGGTTCCAACTGCTGCTCAAATTGCTGCTGCAAGTGCAGTACTATGTACCGAATACGATGGTCTTCTTGTGACCATGCATTGTCGTGACCCCGCTGCCAGAAGTCGTGTACAGTGACTACAATACTACCAAGTCTTTCTGCAGTATAGCGGAAGGATCATCCAGCTTCTTGTAGCCATATTACACGACCTGATTCAAACTCAGTGAGGTGCTGTTAATGACGTCTTTGTCACCTTAAAGCCATTGTTGACTAATATCAACACACCAAGTCTAACATCAAAGGTCTAACTCTCGCGATAGTTACAGCCACTCTTACGCGACTGGCGGGAAATTTGAACAGACATAATCTTTGAGATTTAG
Source organism: Schistocerca nitens (assembly GCF_023898315.1). Classification (NCBI taxonomy): domain Eukaryota; kingdom Metazoa; phylum Arthropoda; class Insecta; order Orthoptera; family Acrididae; genus Schistocerca; species Schistocerca nitens. The sequence goes on along the minus strand of NC_064617.1, from coordinate 700,279,589 downwards.
AAACATGTCTACCAATTACTTCTTGGTGTTGCGACATTTTTCTGTCGGTGTATATTGGTACTTGTCATATCCGAAACGTGAATGATCTAGTTCTGTCGGAAATATTCATACGCCTTTTCATTGTACACGAATTAATGTGTTACGGGCGCAAGTGTGCGCTGTGGTGGAGCGCGAGAGGTTCAGAAGTTTGGGCTGCAGACGGCGTTGTGGGCTTTCAGTGATCTGCACGGCGGCCGAGCCGGTCCGCGGCTGGGTGAACAACCTGAACGGGCCGGCGGGAGTGGTGGCCGGGGTGGGGCTGGGCGTGCTGCGGACGCTCAACAACAACGGCCGCCTCACCGCCGACCTGGTGCCCGCCGACATGGTCATCAACGCCACCATCGTCGCCGCCTGGGACGCGCACCGCAGGCACCAGGAGCGCAGGTGCGTACACCTCACTTTGTCTGCTCGCCCTGTCCGCTCAATATTCCCCTCCTTTTCTAGCTCTGGTATGGTCTTCTGTCACGGAGGACGTGTGTGATGAAGTGACAGCAGAAGAAACATGAGTCGACAGGGAAGAGATAGGAGCTCCAGTATTATAATCATAATTTACAAAAGCTTTCGACGACTCAAAATCAAATAAGGCAGAAGGGATATATAACATTCCATCAGAATTTCTAAAATGATTCGAGCCACTGGCAACAAAAGACTACGCAAATTACTGTGTAGAATTAAACTTCCTGGCAGATTAAAACTGTGTGCCGGACCGAGACTCGAACTCGGGACCTTTGCCTTTCGCGGGAAAGTGCTTTACCAACTTTTTTTGTGCATTTTGTTCTTTATTGATCGTTGTGTTAGGTCGTTGCGGACGTCGACGTCGCAAGACATTCTGTTCAAGTTCGGTGGTTGATCCTTCCACTCAGTTTTTTATTACAGAGGCCAACCGGCAATGAGATAGAGCCAACAGCACCCGGACCAACTGAGCTACCCAAGCACGACTCACGCCCCGTCCTCACAGCCTTCCTTCTGTCAGTACCTCGTCTCCTACCCTCGAAACTTTACAGAAGCTCTCCTGCGAACCTTGCAGAACTAGCACTCCTGGAAGAAAGGATATTGCGAAGACATGGCTTAGCAACAGCGTGTGGGATATTTCCAGAATGAAATTTTCACTCTACAGCGGAGTGTGCGCTGATATGAAACTTCCTAGTAGATAATAACTGTGTGCCGGACCGAGACTTGAACTCGGGACCTTTGTCTCTCGCAGGCAAGTGCTCTACCATGCAACCCCTAGGCTGTGGCTAAGCCATGCCTCCGAAATATCCTTTCTTTCAGAAGTGCTAGTTCTACAAGGTTCGCAGGAGAGCTTCTCTCAAGTTTGGAAGGTAGGAGACGAGATACTGGCAGAATTGAAACTGTGAGGACGGTGCGTGAGTCGTGCTTGGGTAGCTCAGTTGGTAGAGCACTTGCCCCCGAAAGGCAAAGGTCCCGAGTTCGAGTCTCGGTCCGGCACACGGATTTAATCTGCCAGGAAGTTTCATATCAACGCACACGCCGCTGCAGAGTGAAACTCTCATTCTATTGTGTAGAATGTTTGAGACTGGCGATGTTCCAATAGACTTTCGGAAGAACATCATCCATAAACTTGTGAAGATAGCAAGAGACTACAAGTGCTAAACTTATCGCACAATCAGTTTAATAGCTCTTGAATCAAAGTTGCTGACAAGAGTAATGTACAGAAGGATGGAATAGAAAAATGAGAATCTGCCGGATGACGATCAGTTCAGCTTTAGCAAGGGCACATGCACAACAGAGCCAGTTCTGACGTTCCAGTTGACAATGGAAGCAAAACTGAAGAAAAATTAAGACGCGTTCATAGGATCTGTCGACCTGAAAAAGTTTTCGACAGTGTGAAGAGATGTAAAATGTTAGAATTTCTGACGAAAGTGGGGGCAAGCTGTAGGAAAAGACGGGTAATATACAGTACACGCGATGGTCCTTTGATCGTGACTGGGCCAAATATCTCACGAAATAAGCGACAAACGAAAAAACTACAAAGAATGAAACTTGTCTAGTTTCAAGGGGAAAACCAGATGGCGCTATGGTTGGCCTGATAGATGGCGCTGCCATAGGTCAAACGGATATCAACTTCGTTTATTTTAAATAGGAACCCCCATTTTTTATTACATATTCGTGTAGTACCGGTACGTAAAGGAATATGAATGTTTTAGTTGGACCACTTTTTTCGCTTTGTGATAGATGGCGCTGTAATAGTCACAAACATTTGGCTCACAATTTTAGACGAACAGTTGGTAACAAGTAAGTTTTTTAAACTAAAATACAGAATGTAGGTACGTTTGAACATTTTATTTCGGTTGTTCCAGTCTGATACATGTACCTTTGTGAACTTATCATTTCTGAGAACGCATGCTGTGACAGCGTGATTACCTGTTAATACCACATTAATGCAATAAATGCTCAAAATTATGTCCGTCAGCCTCATGCATTTGGCAATACGCGTAACGACATTCCTCTCAACAGCGAGTAGTTCGCCTTCTGTAATGTTCGCACATGCATTGACAATGCGCTGACGCATGTTGTCACGCGTTGCCGATGGATCACGATAGCAAATATCCTTCAGCTTTTCCCACAGAAAGAAATCCGGGGACGTCAGATCCGGTGAACGTGCGGGCCATGGTATGGTGCTTCGACGACCAATCAACCTGTCATGAAATATGCTATTCAATACCGCTTCAACCGCGCGCGAGCTATGTGCCGGACATCCATCATGTTGGAAGTACATCGCCATTCTGTCATGCAGTGAAACATCTTGTAGTAACATCGGTAGAACATTACGTAGGAAATCGGCATACATTGCATCATTTAGATTGCCATCGATAAAATGGGGGCTAATTATACTTCCTCCTATAATGCCGCACCACACATTAACCCACCAAGGTCGCTGATATTCCACTTATCGCAGCCATAGTGGATTTTCCATTGCCCAATCGTGCATATTATGCCGGTTTGCGTTACCCCTGTTGGTGAATGACGCTTCGTCGCTAAATAGAACGCGTGCAAAAAATCTGTCATCGTCCCGTAATTTATCTTGTGCCCAGTGGCAGAACTGTACACGACGTTCAAAGTCGTCGCCATGCAATTCCTGGTGCATAGAAATATGGTACGGGTGCAATCGATGTTGATGTAGCATTATCAACACCGACGTTTTTGAGATTCCCGATTCTCGCGCCATTTGTCTGCTACTGATGTGCGGATTAGCCGCGACAGTAGCTAAAACACCTACGTGGGCATCATCATTTCTTGCAGGTCGTGGTTGACGTTTCACATGTGGCTGAACACTTCTGTTTCTTTAAATAACGTAACTATCCGGCGAATGGTTCGGACACTTGAATGCTGTCGTCCAGGATACCGAGCAGCATACGTAGCACCCGCCGGTTGGGCATTTTGATGATAATAGCCATACATCAACACGATATCGACCTTTTCCGCAATTGGTAAACGGTCCATTTTAACACGGGTAATGTATCACGAAGCAAATTCCGTCCACAATGGCGGAATGTTACGTGATACCACGTACTTATACGTTTGTGATTATTGCAGCGCCATCACAAAGCCATAAAAGTGGTCCTACTAAAACATTCATATTTCTTTACGTACTACACGAATATATAATAAAAAATGGTGGTTCCTATTTTAAAAAAAACGCAGTTGATATCCGTTTGACCTATGGCAGCGCCATCTAGCGGGCCAACCATAGCGCCATCTGGTTTCCCCCTTGAAGCTAGACGAGTTTCGTTCTTTGTCGTTTATTCGTTTGATTCTTATTTCGTGAGATATTTGGCCCGGTCACTATCAATGGTCCACCCTGTATACAAGAACCAAGAGGGAACAATGAGCTGAAGACCAAGAACGGAAAGCTCTGATTAAAAACGGTAAAACACAGAGATTTAGTCTTTCGCCCCTTCTGTTCAAACTATACATCGAAGAAGCAGCGATGGAAATAAAAGAAAAGTTTGAGAGTGGAATTTAAATCCAAGGTGAAGTGATATCAATGATGAGATTCGCTGATGACATTGCTATCCTCGATGAAAGTGAAGAAGAATTACAGGACCTTTTGAATGGAATGGACGAACTAACGATCACAGAATATGGTTCCAGAGTAAATCGAAGAAAGACGAAAGTAATGAGAAGAAGCAAAAACGAGAACAGCGAGAAACTTAATACCAGAATTGGGGATGACGAAGTAGATGACGTTAGTAAATTCCGCACCCTCAGCAGCAAAACAGCGAATGGCGGACGAAGCAAGGAGGACATCAAACGCAGACTAGCACTGGCAAAAAGGGCATTTCTGGCCACGATGATTTTACTAGTATCAAACATAGGTCTTAATTTGAGGAATAAATATCTGAAAATGTAAGTGTGGGGCACAGCATAGTATGGTAGCGAACCGGAATAAAAGAGAATTGTAGCGTTTTAGATGTGGTGCTACAGTAGAATGTTGAAAAATATGTCGACTGTTAAGGAAAGGAATGAGAACGTTCTATGCAGAATCGGCGAGGAAAGGAATATGTGGAAAATATTGACAAAAAGATAGGCAGGACGATAGAACATCTGTTACGACAGCGGGGAATAACTTACGTGGCACTAGAGGGAGCTGTAGAGAACAAAAACTGTAGAAGAAGACAGAGATTGGAATCCATCCGTTGAATAACTGAGGACATACGTTACTAGTGCGACTCTGAAATGAAAAGGTTGGCAGGAGAGGAATTCGTGGCGGGCCGCAGCAAAGGAAAATCTGTCAGAAGACTGATGACTCAAAGAAAATAATGATGTTCGTATTTTGTAAACACACTGATGACTGTACGCCTGCACTTCTGTTGGCCTGGGACCGCCCTCCCCATTCCGCAATCTTCCCCTTACAGTTGTTTTCAGAAGGTACCCTCTGCAATGACAGGGTGACAATGGTCGGAGGAATTGTCCGCTGTTGTTGTGAAGGTATAACCCCGATCTGCCGACTGGGGAATTTCTGGGTACCATTACTTTTTCTGATAAGGCGGGAGGCGGAAGGGAGGAGGAGGGGTTACGAAAGTTTTGATTGGCTGATTCTATTGGTAGAATTTATGTATTTATCACTGCAAGCGTAAAACTCTGAAGTTCATACTGAGAAAGAAGAGCCCTGAGATTTAATGTGAGCTGGCCGCTGGCCGCTGGCCGCCGCAACTTAGCAGTTCAGTAAGCGACAAAATGCGCTTAAAATGTTTAACTTCCACAGTTTATTGGATTGGCAGTCATGGCCCGGTCAACAAGAGAAAATCGAACACAGTAAATGCTAAAATACACGAGAAATGAAATTAAATGTGTTTATGGAATTTCTGCCCGGAAATCTCCTTTTGGGTAGTTTTGTCGCCTGGTGCAAGTTTTTATTTGACGTCACTTCAGCGACTTGCGCGTCGATGAAGCGACCTTAAATCTAACTCGGGGCCCCGTGATCGAGAATCAGCAACGTTAACCACAACATAAAGAGTTACTGACATAGCAGAAATGAGGCGAGGGAGAGAGATGCTGTGGTATGAGCAGAAGTTTCAGCGCTACATGACTGTTAGCATGGATGACTTCAAGATTCGGCTGCAGTGGGGTGCCATTGGGTACACGTCTCAGTCACCTCTTGTTCGTATTGACGGCACTTTGAACAGTGGACGCTAAATTTCAGATGTGTTACGACCCGTGGCTCTACCCTTCATTCGATCCCTGCGAAAACCTACATTTCAGCAGGATAATGCACGACCGCATGTTGCAGGTCCTGTACGGGCCTTTCTGGTTACAGAAAATGTTCGACTGGTGCCCTGGCCAGCACATTCTCCAGATCTCTCCCAACTGAAAACGTCTGGTCAATGGTTGCCGAGCAACTGGCTCGTCACAATACGCCAGTCACTACTGTTGATGAACTGTGGTATCGTGTTGAAGCTGCATGGGCAGCTGTACCTGTACACGCCATCCAAGATCTGTTTGACTCAATGCCCAGGCGTATCAAGGCCGTTATTAAGGCCAGATGTGGTTGTTCTGGGTACTGATTTCTCAGGATCTATGCATCCAAATTGCGTGAAAATGTAATTACATGTCAGTTCTAGTATAATATATTTGTCCAATGGATACCCGTTTATCATCTGCATGTCTTCTTGGTGTAGCAATTTTAATGGCCAGTAGTGTATTTTCCCCGTTGTCAGTAGGTAAATTTATCTTACATAATTATAATAGTTGAACTGGTATTGTTTTATCTGCGGAGACACAGCAGTTATTGCGTTTTTGCAACCCAGAATCATAATTTTTACACTCGAGGGGCGTACAGGATGGTACACTCTCTCTCTTGGTCATGCATCAGCTGTAGAAATGAACATTTCTTCGTTCATACTTCATAGAAGGCCATTCTAGGGTACCAAAAACGGAGGCTGTGTTGACGACGATACCACACCCTGTAAGGAACCAATTATCTCTGGGATGCCTTAAAACGTCACTATATAATGCACAGATTAAGTGGGTAACTAAATCGACTGCAGGTTGCCTGTGTCTGTGAAACTTTCTGGCAGATTGAAACTGTGTGGACGACCGGGACTCAAAACTGGAACCTTTGGCTTTAGGGTTAAATGATCTGCCGACTGAGCTGTGAAGACGTGACTCAATACGCGCTCACATAACTTCACTTCCGCCATTATCTCTGCCCCGCTTTGCAAATTTTACAGAAGCTTTCCCGCATGCTGTGACGTTTGGAAAGTAGAAGAATACGACTGGCAGAAATAAAATTGTATGGGTGCGTCGTGAACGTGTCTTGATAGTTCAGTCGATAGAGAACTTCACCACAAATGGCAAAGGTTGGCACTAATGAAGAAATTGACACTTTAGCAACCAGGCTGAGCAGCATGCACACTAACATCAAATTGACGGTTGAGCATGAATCCAATAACACCATCAATTTCTCAGATTTAAAAATTTCCACCAAAAATCAGAAACATCACTTTGAAATTTACAGAAAGCAAACAGCCACAGATGTGTACATCAACAGCTCATCTCACCATCCAAACCAACATAAGATGGCATACTTCAGGTCCATGCTGAATCGCCTGCATAAAATTCCACTGAAACTAGTTGAACAACATAAAGAAAACAATATCATCAAACAAATAGCTCTAAACAATGGATATAACCCTCACATGATTGATAAATTATCACAAAAAATCAAAAAACAGCAGAGAACAAAGTCCCACACCAGACACCTATGCAGTCAACACAAAAGTCTGTAGACATCAGCAGAACTTCCTTTTCTAGGGAGCATGTCCCATAAAATAAGTAATCTATTCAAAAACGCAAACGTAAATATAAGCTTCCACACAAGCCATAAATGTCAGCAGCTAACCATTCATAACATAAAGAATTACAACCCCCATACAAAAGTTCAGATATATATAAACACAGATGCCAAAATTGCCTCTCCTTATATATTGGACATGCTAGGAAAAACTTTGAGATTCGATTCAGAGAACATTTAGATGCCATACGTTTGAACAATCCTTCAAAATCTGCATTTGCAATGCACAACATCATAATGTGGATGCCTGCTCAGTCACACATTACTGCAACTGTAAAATTGTTCAAAAAAAAAAAAGGTATGTGCCGTACTACATTAATATAATTTCTTCTGCCACATTGTTAATGTATCTCATGTATATGTTGTTGCCTGTTTATGACACAGTATTTACACAATACCATACAAGTAACATTCATACAAACTGGTCACCACATGTTCCCAATTTGTTTGTAATTAATGCTCACTGAATATGGTATGCTCACAATGTAACGTTTATTCTTTGTAATATAGATACATGTAATGCTACCTTGATTCTTTCAAAAAAGTATTTACATAATACCATGTAAGGAGCATTCACACAAGCTGGTTACTACATCTGTCAAATTCATCTGTAATATTATATGCTCATAATGTAAGGTTTATCTTTGTGTTTTAATTTTCGTTGTGTTTTGTCTATTCTTTAAAAATAGTCATAACTGTGAAATCAAAGCAATCTGTATATTGTAATATCTCAGAGAGAACATCTCTGGTGCTGTTGTATTTGTAAAACTGCAATCCTTGTATCAACTTCACATGTGGCAAATACGTTTTGGTGTTTGTGTGTGTGTTGCTTTGCACAATATGGTGATATGCAAATCATATAAGTACAATAACTACTAAATCTAACAGATTTGCTCACTCTGTATTTCATCGTTTGGAGGTTAGTTATGTTCACATAGGACGCTTCTAACACTGTTTTCTACCAGAGGGCACCAACACACCAAGCATATTTCGCTACAGTGGAACAATAAAAATCGGAAACTGACGATTATGTAAAGTGCATATTGTAAATCTTGTGAAGAGCCGTCTGATGATGAACATGTCAGTTCGAAACCGGTTACGGCGCTATTTACTTAAATAAATAGCAGTATTAATAGTGGCTGGTTGCTGTCTTCTTCTCTGTAAGAATCAACCTTCATTAACTGTACACAGCCACGATCTTACCACGTCAGTTTTAGACAAAATAGCAAACGATTCGATTTTGAGTCCCGGCACATGATTTAATCTGCCAGGAAATTTCAAATCAGTGGACATTCCGCTGCAGGGTGAAAATTCATTCCGCAGGCTATGTTTGTACCGGCTGACAGACTGATCTCTTGCAGCAAGCACGCTCCGAGGATCGAGGAGGTGGCGGACAGCACCGCGGACGCGTCGGCGGGGGCGGCGACCGCTGACAACGAGGAGCTGCCGAGCGACATCCCGGTTTTCAACTACGTGTCTTCGGCGCGCAACCCCATCACGTGGAAGCGCTTCATGTACCTGAACGAGAAGACGGGCACGCAGTGGGCCAGCTTCCACGTGCAGTGGTACTACTGCCTGTTCCTGACGCGCTACGCCTGGATGCACGCCATCCAGAAGGTGCTGCTCCACTTGCTGCCCGCGCTCGTCGTAGACACCTGCGCGCTCCTCATTGGTCGGAAGCCCATGTAAGTGAACTCTCCACCACTCTCGCCTAGAACTAGAATTATAGCTCGGTTTAAATTAGTTGGCATCTGACGTTTAAGGTCCAAAAGTGGCGACATTTTCGCGACAAGTGGCCTATTGTCAGCAGGCACAGCGCTCTGCTCTCCACAGGGATACAAAATCCATATAAAGCATCTGTATCCTACAAAAATTCGCGTGAGAGTCTGAAATTAATTTACGGTATCGAGGGGCGCTCAATAAGTAATGCGACAGTAATCTTTTTTGGCTGCAAGACCCTATTTTTCTACATAATCTCCGTTAAATGCGACGGCCTCACGCCAACTTTCTGGGAGCGTCTGTATGCCCGCAAGGTACCACCTTACTGGTCGACGTCGCAGCCAACGTCTTGTTGCATCAGTAACCTCCCCCTCATCCACGTATGTTTCCTGCAGAGTGCAACCTTTCTTGGGCCGAACAGATGGAAGTCAGAGGCTGCGAGATGCGCGTTTTGCGGTGGATGAGACAGAATAGTGCCATTAATTTTTGTGTGGTTATCTCGAGTGCGCAGTTTTGTTTGGTTGTGATCCGTCGATCGCGTCGAATGAGAGTGTCCGCACGTTCCAACACTGCACGAGTCACAGCTGTGTGCGGCCGGTTCGCACACGAGTGATCAGACAGGTTTGCGTGACCTTGTGGTGGTGCTGGTGGTGGTGGTAGTGGTGGTGCTGGTGGTGATGACACACATCTCGCCCAACGATTCACCGTCCTTTTTGTTCACTGCCAGGTCTCCGTAGACATACTGCAAGCGCCTATGAATATCTGCGATGTTTTGTTTTCCGCCAAAAGAACTCAGTCACAGCTCTCTGCTTGGAACGCGCCTCCCTTACAGGCTACGTATAACGCCGCCACCTATCTGAACTTCATCAAACTGTAGCGGCTGAAGCGGAAATATTCCGCAATGTCCCACAACTAATTCCGCACTCTTTCAATCATAATTGGCCCAGAAAAAAGGGGAAATGTGTTCCATTACCTATTGAACGCCCCTCATAGATCACCACAGTGTCTAAGTTTGTTAAACATCGGTTCTTATTTTTACTGTTTTTCAAACGGGTGAAATTTTTCCTTCCACGAAATAGCTTCGAACTTATCACATCATAAAAACTATTTAACTTTCTGAAATATTCTTTTCTGTTTGCAGAAATACCTCTCGAGAAATCTGTACAGCGTTAAAGCTTAGGATGCGCTTTTTTGTCAATATTTAACTCGTAACAAGCATTAAATTAAAAAAAAATCCCTGTCGTGTACAAAAACGACGTAAACATTTTCAGATTAACACAGCTCTACACAGTGTTTCAACGTCCTTACGTTAAATCTCTAAGGGTGAGTTAGTTTCATGTTCCTTGGATCATTTGCACAATAAATCGTAATGATGTGGAACGAGTAATTTTACATTCACGTCGCAAATTAATTTATAAATAGGGCTACATGCTGAATATTTATAGGTATCTTTTTTAATACATATATATATATATGAGTTAGTAATTCTTAATTCCTACCCACCACCTTTCCCACACTACAGTAACAGAAATTCTGCACGAAATAGAACCGAAATACAACGAGTTGTCAAGGAGGAACTTTTTCAGTTTGTTTTCAAATTTTTCTTTACTTTCTGTCAGACATTTTATATCACTGGGTATAAGTTATCAAAAATTTTAGCTGCAGCATTGCCCACTCCTTTTGTGTGCTAAAGATAGCATTAATGTGGCGTACTGAGTACGTGTTATAATAGAGATTTGCATCGACTACAACAATTTGTAAAACACAGGTAAAAAGATAGGGATCCAGTAAGTCTGCTCCCACTGTAACAAACCACGATGCGCCGCTTTCTAACTCAACGTCAGTTTTGTAATCCCATACTCTTTGATGTGCGTGTATCATCTGAGCTGTCAGAGATTTTGGCAGATACAGTAAAGGCTGCAGAACTCGCTCTACTATTTACTCGCAGTAGCAACGTGGTGAAGGAGTTTTAATTTTCGACCGTCGGCTTTGGCTATCCTAGAAATTCTTACCAGCTTCTTAAAAAAAAGCTCATTTTATGTTTCTGCTTTGTTGCCTTTTTACGAGGGTTCCGATATCACTGACATTTTCATTATAATTTCATCCACGTGATAATACGGTTTAGACTCCAATATGTCGACTTATAACAAGAAACATGGATCATTTTCCTTAGAAAACACCCTGTTGCAAGTCATGATCTAGCAGAAATTGAAAGGATAGATTGCTACTCGCGGTATCATGTTGAGCTGCAGACAGGCACAGCGAAAAGACTGTACGACATTGAACTTTTGCCCAAAGCCTTCGGCAGAAAAGAAAATACACATCACACATTCACACAAGCAAGCACACCTCATGCACACACCACCACTACCAAGCGTCGCTGTGGCCAAAATGCAGATGTTGTGTCGTAAAAAAGCAGAAATCCTGAGTGGCATGGAAAGGGGAAGCGATAGCAAGTTGTGGGTAGGGAAAGTGAAGTGAACGCTGGCTGCTGGAGCGTGCAGGAACTAGATGGCGGCAGGACAAGGCTACCAAGATCATTGTTGGGTGGCTGTGGGGGAGGGAGAGGGGGGGGATGGATATCGGAAAAGAAGAGGAGCAGAGAAAGGGAAAAGACTGGCGGGTGTGTTGACAGAGAGCATCATACAATGAGGGTGAGAGGACATTAATTTGGAGGAGCCCGCATCTCGTGGTCGTGCGGTAGCGTTCTCGCTTCCCACGCCCGGGTTCCCGGGTTCGATTCCCGGCGGGGTCAGGGATTTTCTCTGCCTCGTGATGGCTGGGTGTTGTGTGCTGTCCTTAGATTAGTTAGGTATAAGTAGTTCTAAGTTCTAGGGGCTTATGACCACAGCAGTTGAGTCCCATAGTGCTCAGAGCCAATTTGGAGGAGGTGATAGGACAGAGTGAGTCGAAATGTTTGGGTGGAGGGAGTGGGGCCATTAGGTTACTGTAACTTCAGGCCAGAATAATTCTAGGACTGGAGAATGTGTTCTCAGAATAACTCTTATCTGTACAGATCATAAAAGTTACTGGTGGAGCGAAGGATCCAGATGGCCTAGGATGTGAAGCAGCCACTGAAATCAAGCACGTTATGTTCAGCTGCATATAGTACCACAGGATGCTCTATTTTGCTCTTGGCCACAATTTGGCAGTGGCTATTCATCCTGGTGGACGGCTGGTTGGTAGTCATATCAATATAAAACACTGTTCCATGATTGCAGCAAGCTGGCATATGACATGGCTGCTTTCACAGGTGGCTTGGCCTCTGAGGGGGTAGAATAAGCCTATGACAGGTCTGGAACTAGAAGTACTGGAGGGGTGGATTGCGCAGGTCTTGCACAGGGATATGATCCCTGTGAAAAGGGCCTGGGTATAGGGAATGGCATAGGTATGAACTAAGATATTGTGGAGATTGGGTGGGCGACAAAACACACTTCAGGAATGGCGGGAAGGATCTTGGGTAGGATGTACCTCACTTCAGGTCATGATAAGGGATAATCGAAGCCTTGCCTCAGATAGATGTGAGTCAGTTGTTCCAGTCTGAGGTGGTATTGAGTGATGAAGAAGATGCTCCTTTGTAGCTGGTTCTTGGAGATGGTCACAGGATTGGATGTGTGTGGGGATATGGCGTGAGAAATCTGTTCGTGGACTAGGCCTGGGGAATAGTGCCTATCTATGAAGGCCTTTGAGAGACCCTCAGAATACTGGGAAGGCTGTTATTGTTACTGCAGATACGCCATCCCCGGTGGTCAGGTTCTGCGGGAGGGATCCTCCTGTATGGAGCGACATACAGAGGTTGCAGTAATAAAATTCTCATAGAAATCACTATCTTTCCTACGAGTTAGTAGAAAGGTTAACCCATTTACCCGCTGGATTCACACATGACAATGCTTGACAATGTTCCTCATTGCCATTTTCTACGCAGGAAATAGGTAAAACTTCTTGTTTCAATGTTGACCGCATTTTTGGTGGACTCACATCCCTTTTGCCTCTTAGCTGGTGTTGTGTTACAGATTTTTGGATTCTCCTATCATCGTTCGCTGGAAATGGAAACACCATTTTTGTCTGTGTTGTTTTATTGCATATATCAAGAATTTTGCATTTATATTTTTTTTAATGTCTTGATTTCTAATACTATCTCTTTTCGTACATCACCTGCGGACTCCTTGAAACTTCAATTCACCAACTTCTATTTTTGTTTTTCTCAGATAATCCACGTTTCACTTCTGTATTGTAGGAACAGTACAAAATGTCCCAAGCCATTAGTGTCGTAATTACACAGATTTCACACACTGTTCAACAGAGGGGATTCAATAGGTGCTCCGTCAGCACTGATCCACAGTATTCTTGTTCGCAGGAACGTTGACAGATGCTTGTTCATCAACCTGTTTCACTTGATCCAACTTCATCTTCTCAAATTGTTCTTGGCAAATAATTCTTTGTCGAGGACCTAGGTCAGCTTTCTGTGCTATGAGTGACCAATTTTTTTGCAAGTTTCTCCATACAGGACTTCTCGGTAGTATGCTTCTGTGACGCTGTGCTCCGCACGAGCGTGACCCGTTAGCACCACGCCATGGCAATCACAGAAAATATTCAGCGTCATCTGGCCCTAAGATGTTTGGATCTTCGCCCTTTTAAGGCGGTGGCGAATCTGCATGTTTCTTCTGTTTCCTTTGTTCTTTTGACTCGTGTTCACAGTGGTACGCCGAGCGCTGGTTCACTATCATTGGGCGGCTAAAGAAGTTAACTGTATTGGCATGACACAGCTGCAAATTTCCGCCCCGATGCAATGGGCTTTAATTTCAGCAGTCGCAACCAAATTTCGCCATGTTCAAAATTGCGTGCAAGATGTTCAAAACTCATTCATGAACTTTTTTTTCCAGTAGCGCCTCGGTTCTTATACGACGTCCTTCGAGCGACAGGACCTCCATTTCTTTTGAAATCGTCGGGTCATCACATAGATATGGTCCGCTGTATCGTTGTTCTTCGTCATGCATACTTGTTTGATCACAAGGGCAGTGTCTGCGCCAATTAATCACTGTTTCATATGATGGTGCTGCATTGTGTCCTTTCATTTGTAACAGGTTAGCTTGAATGGTTGCAGCTTTGTTCGCTTCAAATTCAGAAAACGAATAACCACATGATGCTCTGCTATATCAATGAACTGCGCCATGTTGTTTTGCCTCCTCTAGCGGAAAAAAAAATTGTTCTTGATGAACACAACCAACCGCAAATACTTTTTGAAAGCTTTATTTTTATGGCGTTATTGGTTTCGGAATACTATGTCCTTCTTCAGATGGCTAATTTTCCAATCACAGTATTGCATCAGCACCATGACATCTGTTCCTGAGCTTCTCAAGAATATTTGAGCATTTACCGCAACTTCGTGTGTTGTGTGGATAAAAAGATAATGTGTCTGTATTTGAAAACATATGTAATGAAACCATTATATACACTTACGTACATACTGCGAAAACAGCTTGTGGATCAACTGAAAAAGCGTAATTAACAAGAGCAATACAAAATGTTGTCTGCTACAACTTATATGTACACATGTTGTCCCAAAAATGTTGCGACAAACTTAGAGGGTTTGCAGAGGATGTCCTCAGGAACAAATCGAGAATAAGAACCCATGTCCAGAAACGTCATACAGTGATGCTACAGCCTGCCAAAGTTATAAGTGTCGGCGCCTGTTGCTATGCCACTCCTCAGGCAGCAAAAGTGACCCCATCTGCTGATGGACCGTAAGCGAAACGTCTCGCAATGATGTTTGTCATTCAGTGAACGTGACTGATTCCCACGATCGCCAGTGGAGGAGTTGGAGCTAGCTGCTATGCACAAAGGCTTTGTCTCCAAAGTGAGATGTTCTGTTGCGTCGTTAGATATACTGAAAAACATTGGAGATCTTAGAATGTTTCACGAGAAAAATAAACCCATGCCTGAAACTGTTATGGAAAAAGGTAATGGAGCATCACTATCATAGGGGACAAGGACTGCCTAGGCAACAGCTGTCTCCGTCTTCTCCACTTGCAATAGTGGCAATCAGTCACGGTCTCTGAATAGCAAGCAACGTAGAGAGACGTTCCGCTACAGTCCGTTAGAGTACAAAGAAACGTTGCTGCTGAAGGGTGGCGCAGTGGCAGCCGTCACGCTATAACTACGACGGTCTGTAGCATCGTTGGATGACAGTTTCTGGGCACTGGGTCCTATGCACGATTTGTTCCTCAAGAAACCCTCTACGACTCCTCGAAGTTTGTGGGACAGCCTGTATATACAACAGCTTCATTTCATATCATTTCGAATGCAGGCACATTCCCATTTTTTCCGAGCTACAGAAGACATGAAGTGGTGCTAAATGCTCTAATATTCTTGTGTAGTTCAGGCGTGGACGACATGTTAGTGACAAATATATTATTATAAATGGGAAAGCTAGCCATCTGAAGATATGCTTGATACTCTAAATTCGTAACGTCATTAAAATATTTTTTTAAAAGTATTTGTGTGTGGTTGCGTTCTTCTCCAGCAATCCTTAATGACCGTGCAGATCAATAAGATACTGCGTGAGTAACACGATATTCGAAAAACTAATTAGATTCCATATTTTTTCGAAGTGATAATTAAAACTTTTAGGCTAGTGCAGAGCCGAAGAAATTAAAATGTTCAGTCTATTGGGGGAGATCAGTTGTCAATCATTATTATAAAATGGTTCAAATGGCTCTGGGCACTACGGGACTTAACATCTGTGGTCATCAGTCCCCTAGAACTTAGAAGTACTTAAACCTAACTAACCTAAGGACATCACACACATCCATGCTCGAGGCAGGATTCGAACCTGCGACCGTAGCGGTCACGCGGTTCCAGACTGAAGCGCCTAGAACCGCACGGCCACACCGACCGGCTCATTATTATAGTAATAATTGGCACTTTGCTCTGCCATTTCATTTTCTGAAAATACTGTACCCGATTGCAAAATGCTAGAGTAGCTCATCATCGCACCTAAGTTGCCACTCGTTTCGTGATACTAAGTGTATACGTTTTGTTGTCCCATGTCGTTCACTAACATTTTCTCCTCTCGCAGGATGCTGAAGGCGTACAGGAAGATCCACAAGTTCACGGACGTGATCGCGTACTTCTGCACGCAGTCGTGGAACTTCCGTGACGACGAGACGCTGCGCATGTGGCGCTCGCTGAGCGTGCGTGAGCAGAAGCTGTTCCCCTTCAACATCGCCGACCTGGACTGGGAGGACGCGGTCGCCGGCTTCATCCCCGGCATGCGCCTCTACCTACTCAAGGATTCGTTCGACACGCTGCCCGCGGCGCGCAAGTACTACCGCAAGTGAGTCTGCATCCACACCCTGCTGCCGAGAGCAGCACCAGCACCCGCTCTACATCTACATCCATACTCCGCAAGCCACCTGACGGTGTGTGGCGGAGGGTACCTTGAGTACATCTATCGGTTCTCCCTTCTATTCCAGTCTCGTATTGTTCGTGGAAAGAAGGATTGTCGGTATGCTTCTGTGTGGGCTCTAATCTCTCTGATTTTATCCTCATGGTCTCTTCGCGTGATATACGTAGGAGGGAGCAATATACTGCTTGACTCCTCGGTGAAGGGATGTTCTCGAAACTTCAACAAAAGCCCGTACCGAGCTACTGAGCGTCTCTCCTGTAGAGTCTTCCACTAGAGTTTATCTATCATCTCCGTAATGCTTCCGCGATTACCAAATCATCCAGTAACGAAGCTCGCTGCTCTCCGTTGGATCTTCTCTTTCTCTTCTATCAACCCTATCTGGTACTGATCCCACACAGTGAGCAGTATTCAAGTAGCGGGCGAACAAGTGTACTGTAACCTACTTCCTTTGTTTTCGGATTGCATTTCCTTAGGATTCTTCCAATAAATCTCAGTCTGGCATCTGCTTTACCAACGATCAACTTTATATGATCATTCCATTTTAAATCACTCCTAATGCGTACTCCCAGATAATTTATGAAATTAACTGCTTCCAGTTGCTGACCTGATATTTTGTAGCTAAATGATAAGGGATCTATCTTTCTATGTATTCGCAGCACATTACACTTGTCTACATTGGGATTCAATTGCCATTCCCTGCACCATGCGTCAATTCGCTGCAGATCCTCCTGCATTCCAGTACAATATTCCATTGTTACAACCTCTCGATATACCACAGCATCATCCGCAAAAAGCCTCAGTTAACTTCCGACGTCATCCACAAGGTCATTTATGTATATTGTGAATAGCAACGGTCCTACAACACTCCCGTGCGGCACACCTGAAATCAATCTTACTTCGGAAGACTTCTCTCCAATGAGAATGACATGCTGCGTTCTATTATCTAGGAACTCTTCAATCCAATCACACAATTGGTCTGATAGTCCATATGCTCTTACTTTGTTCATAATTCCACACACCACTCGAGACGCGGAATGTAATAATCCACTGAGGTGACAAAAGTCGTGGGATACCGATATGCACTTGTACAGATGACGATAGTATCGCGTATTCAAGGTAGAATAGGGCAGTGCATTGGCGGAGCTGTCGTTTGTACTCAAGTGATCACATGAAAAGGTTTCGGAGGTGATTACGGTCGCACGATGGCAATTATCAGACTTTAAACGCGGAATGGTAGTTGGAGCTAGGCGCATGCGACATTCCATTTCGGTAATAGTTAGGGAATTCAATATTCCGAGATCCACAGTACCAAGAGTGTGCCGAGAATACCAAATTGAAACGTCCCCTTAGAAAAATTAATGAATTACTGTGCTGATAAACCTCTTACATTATTTGATTTTCAAACAGCCGAGCAGAACTGAACGTACTCAGACATCTCGCTCTTTACCTATTCTGATCAACACTAAACTGACACACAATATTTTTAGCGCAACGCAATCTGACTTTCAAAACATCCCTACAAAAGAATGGCCCTGACTAACATTAAACTATACCTTTCATGAATCACTTACCTCACAAAAATCTTCGTTACTCGAACTACTGCAATACAGCGAGCGCCACTACTGCCAGCTAACTAAAAGATTCAAACTACTGAAGGCATATATATATATATATATATATATATATATATATATATATATGTGTGTGTGTGTGTGTGTGTGTGTGTGTGTGTGTGTCAGTTCATGACATCCAGTCATAGCAAATTTACTGTCTCTGATGGACACACGTCCAGATCATCCGCTCTCAAAACTCCGCAATTTCTCTCCCCACATCCACCACTGCTGGTGGCTCACCTCCAACTGCGCAACGCTACGCGCTGTTAACAGCCAACTGCCCAACACTACAATAGCAAATTCCAACAATGCAAACCAGCCACAGACTGCACACAGCACAGTCAGTGATTTTCATATAGAGCGCTACATGGCGTAACCAACATAAAAACCTAAACAGCCTAATTACAAAATTTACCTACGGCCTGCACTTAAAGTCCCAGAGCAGCGTTTGTGTAGAGTTGTCAGTGCTAACAGACAAGCAACACTGCGTGAAACAACCGCAGAAGTCAATGTGGGACGTACGAAGAACGTATCCGTTACGACAGCGCGGCAAAATTTAGCGTTATGGGCTGTGGCAGCAGAGGACCGACGCGTGTGCCTTTGCTAACAGCACGACAGCGCCTGCAACGCCTCTCCTGTGCTTGTGACCATATCGATTGGACCTAAGCAACTGGAAAACCGTGGCCCGGGCTGATGAGCCCGATTTCGGTTGGCGAGGGCTGATGGTAGGGTGCGAGTCTGGCGCAGACCCCACAAAGCCATTGATCCAAGTTGCCAACAAGGCACTGTGCAAGCTGATGGTGGCTCCATAATTATGTGGACTGAGACCTCTGGTCTAACTGAACCGATCGTTGGCTGGAAATGGCTATGTTCAGCTACTTGCAGACCATTTTCAGTCATTCATCTCTGGAATTTCCGTGGACGACAAGATCCGTGTCACTGGGTCACAATTGTTCACGATTGATTTGAAGAACATCTGGACAATTCGAGCGAATTATCTGCCCAACCAGATAGCCCGACTTGAATCCCGTCGAAAATTTAAGGAGCATAAGCGAGATGCCAGTTGTTGCACAAAACCTTGCACCGGTAACACTTCCACAGTTTTGGACGCCTATAGAGGCAACATGCTCAGTATTTCTGCAGGAGCTTCCAGCAACTTGTTGAGTCCATGCCATGTCGAGTTTCTGCACTACGCCGAGCAAAAGGAGATCTGACACGATATTAGGAGGTATCCCATGACTTTTGTCACGCCAGTGTACACTTTATTTTACCTGTCCAGAGATGAAATTTGTTCTCTTCTGACTTTCAAAGGGGTGTTAGGAAATCTCTTCTGTAGTAACTTGTCTGGAGAAACAGCTCTGTACGGAAGTGAAACGTGGACGAGAAGCAGCTCAGACACCAAGAGAGGAGAACCTTTTGAAATCTGGTGCTAGAGGGTAATACTGAAGATCAGATGGTTAGATACAATGACTACTAACGAGATGCTGGGAGGAAAAAATTACATGATAGAACTTGAGAAAACGATGCGATCGACTGTTAGGACACATCCTACACGAATCGTCAGTTTAGATGTCGAGGAAGGTGTGTGGGGTAAAAAGTGCAGAGAAAGGGCTAGATTTTAATATACAGGGTTATTACAAATGATTGAAGCGATTTCACAGCTCTACAATAACTTTATTATTTGAGATATTTTCCCAATGCTTTGCACACACATACAAAAACTCAAAAAGTTTTTTTAGGCATTCACAAATGTTCGATATGTGCTCCTTTAGTGATTCGGCAGACATCAAGCCGATAATCAAGTTCCTCCCACACTCGGCGCAGCATGTCCCCATCAATGAGTTCGAAAGCATCGTTGATGCGAGCTCGCAGTTCTGGCACGTTTCTTGGTAGAGGAGGTTTAAGCACTGAATCTTTCACATAACCCCACAGAAAGAAATCGCATAGGGTTAAGTCGGGAGAGCGTGGAGGCCATGACATGAATTGCTGATCATGATCTCCACCACGACCGATCCATCGGTTTTCCAATCTCCTGTTTAAGAAATGCTGAACATCATCATGCAAGTGCGGTGGAGCACCATCCTGTTGAAAGATGAAGTCGGCGCTGTCGGTCTCCAGTTGTGGCATGAGCCAATTTTCCAGCATGTCCAGATACACGTATCCTGTAACGTTTTTTTCGCAGAAGAAAAAGGGGCCGTAAACTTTAAACCGTGAGATTGCACAAAACACGTTAACTTTTGGTGAATTGCGAATTTGCTGCACGAATGCGTGAGGATTCTCTACCGCCCAGATTCGCACATTGTGTCTGTTCACTTCACCATTAAGAAAAAATGTTGCTTCATCACTGAAAACAAGTTTCGCACTGAACGCATCCTCTTCCATGAGCTGTTGCAACCGCGCCGAAAATTCAAAGCGTTTGACTTTGTCATCGGGTGTCAGGGCTTGTAGCAATTGTAAACGGTAAGGCTTCTGCTTTAGCCTTTTCCGTAAGATTTTCCAAACCGTCGGCTGTGGTACGTTTAGCTCCCTGCATGCTTTATTCGTCGACTTCCGCACGCGTTCAACCGTTTCTTCGCTCACTGCAGGCCGACCCGTTGATTTCCACTTAGAGGCATCCAGAAGCTTTAAACTGCGCATACCATCGCCGAATGGAGTTAGCAGTTGGTGGATCTTTGTTGAACTTCGTCCTGAAGTGTCGTTGCACTGTTATGACTGACTGATGTGAGTGCATTTCAAGCACGACATACGCTTTCTCGGCTCCTGTCGCCATTTTGTCTCACTGCGCTCTCGAGCGCGCTGGCGGCAGAAACCTGAAGTGCGGCTTCAGCCGAACAAAACTTTATGAGTTTCTCTACGTATCTGTAGTGTGTCGTGACCATATGTCAATGAATGGAGCTACAGTGAATTTATGAAATCGCTTCAATCATTTGTAATAGCCCTGTAGTACGTTGCAGCAGTTATGCGGGGATGAAGTCGTTTACAAAGGATAGACTAACACGGACAGCTACATCAAATAAGTCTTCAACAGAAGCTATGCAACCAGTTCGAATATTAACTGTGACTGTTAACGGCGCGACTTTTCGTCGATTATTGTCACGTTAAACGCCCTGCATAATAGAACAGTTTTAAAAACAAATCGGTTTCAGTATCAGTAGTCTCGTTCCACAGTCACTCACAACAGGAAAATATATCTGTAAGGGAACTCTTTATAAGTTGTGCCTTGATAGTGTAATGGCTCATTCTTGCACGTGACTCAAGTCACTCAGTTTCCAAAACGAATCACAACAATGTGTCGGCACAATATAATTATTTAATCGTTAAATGAAAGCAAATAAACTTATGGAATACTGGTAATTACAGTGGCGTCCAGATACTGTTGGAAAACATAATTACGTTCACTCACGCAACTTTAAGTGACCATATAATTCAATATCTAAATTCTCATCCAGGAAAATTTCTACATTATACTGAAATCATGTTGTGAAAGGCAATTGCATCTCCGAAAATTCGAAGCATGAATACAGAAATGCAGTCTTTTTAGTGCTCATCTAACCACTGACGTTTTACTTGCTTTTATGATCCTTTGATTGTAGTCAAACCCCTATACCTTCCTAACGAATCAGCGTCTCGCATTTTCATCGCGTCTCTGTGATGCGTACGACTTCATACACAATGTTCAGGCAAACCTGCCAACCTTTACGGTTTATCCGTAAAATTTACGGAAATTGCACCATTTTACGGTTTTACGGATCGACGGTGTCATTTTACGACTTTGTGGACAGAAATTTGAAACCTTAACATTCGATAATCACCCCACTTCCTTAAAAATCGATTGTTTGCATCTGTCGAAGATAAGTCTACGATAGTCCACAAATGATTCTTTGATATGACTCACGCCTTTAACCGTGTGATGTTTGTGTCGTCACTGGAACTGAATTTAAAGCCGGGATAACAATTCTTCCATGTGAATCTTAAGTGTCGACGGACTCTGCTCCGCAAATTCTTTGTTCCGCTCCGTTCGCTTGTTGTGATTGTACCCATATTCTTTGACCCCGTATGGACTGATCACTTCGTTCCACGTGTGTGTGTGTGTGTGTGTGTGTGTGTGTGTGTCTGTGTGTTTCACCATGAGAATATTCTTTGTTCACGAGATTCGCGTCGTGTTCGTTTAAGACTCTTGTGTGCTTTGACATGTTTCAATGAAGCGTTTAACTGCCTTGAGTGTTTATGTTAGAATTTTATGTGACGTTCAGTTATACAGGTTCTTTCGATGCTTCAGTACATATCGAGACATTTGTTCTCGGACATTTTCATACGCTATATTCCTTTTGTAGGATACATGAATAAATCCAACAAGAAACAGTACCTCCAGACGTTCTGCTGATTTTTCTTGCATACTAAAATCAAGAAAGGGGGAAGAACATGCCTTTTGCACGATATGTTGGTGTGTTATTAGTATTGAACATGGTGGAAGAAATGATTTAAGTAATGATGTGAAGTGCGGTAAACACGTAAGTTATGTTACATCGAAGGAAGATAACAAGAAAATCAACACCTTTCTTGACAAGCCTGGAAACGTTGACAGTGACGTAATTAGGGCCGAGTGTCTATTTACTTCCTTTTTGGTGGAACAAAATGTGCCTTACGTGCCGCTGATCATGCTGGTGCTTTATTTAAGATGTTTTCCACTTCAGAAACTGCAAAAAATATAGCTATGATCGCATGAAAATGACATGCATAGTACATAAAATTTCAAAAAATGCATCATCTAAATTTGTTACTTGCCTTCAGAACGGATCATTTTCTTTGGCAACTGATGGAAGCATAAATATGAATACCAAGTTGCATCCTGTTGTTGTTACATACTATGATATTCCGCAGGAAAAAGTAGTGAGCTCCGTGCTATCCATACCAGCTTAGATGGGGACTCAACAGAGTGCAACATAGTAACCTGATGATACCACAGCTAAGTTCTCATAACATACCAACTGAAAACTCTGTGGATTTCTGCTCCGACAATGTTCCTGTTATGATGGGACACAAAAACTGAGTTTCAGCAGTTCTGAAGGAAGTTCAGTCAGATATTGCCATCATAGGTTGCATTTGCCACCTGATTAATCTAGCAGCTGAAAAATGTGCTGGAAGATTACCACTTACAGTGGATGAGCTATAATTTAATTCTTAGAGAAGAGTGTCAGAAATTTCAGCGCTTGCACAATGAAGAGGCAAAGAAAATTCTGAAGCATGTATGTATGATGTGGTTATCTTTAGGTAGATGTTTGGATAGACTACTGGACCAGTTGGGTCCGCTTCTTTCTTTCTTCAGGGAGGAAGTAATATTATGGACTCAAAACATTCCCACAAGGTTAACGTCTTTCAGAATACCTTGAGTTGAACAAAGTGGTCTTTCAGAATACCTTGAGTTGAACAAAGTGAATCCACAGAGTATCAGATGACGAGAATTCTTGATTCTGCTATTACACGTCTCCATAAAAGAATTCCATATTCATCCAAATGTGACAAACTTATCCTAAAAAGTAACACTTCTGCTACAATACGCAAGGAAAAATAGTTTATGTTGCTGTCCTCAAACTTGAACAAGGCCATTTGGGCTTTTCTTCATGTGACTATTCATGTGTTTGACAAACTGAATGTTGCCCTTCGAACTTCTTCCCCACAAGTTCGCTTTTTTTTACAACGTCTAACTGATTTGCTAAAGCAGTTGTTCACCAATTTTGTTGAGCCCAAAATTGTCAAAAACTCCTCGTTACTTGAAGTTGAGCACAACATGATTCAAAATCAAAACAGTGGTGATGAGTTATTGGCATTCATACTTTTAACATAGTGAATGATCTCTAGGATACAGTTAAATCCCTTTTCTTTTCATCAGTGAGAAATTACTTTTATTGTGCCTGTGACTACATCATCAACAAGTTTCCACTCAAGGATGATGTGCTGAAGCATCCTCAAGTTGCTAGGTTCGACAAAACCGAAGATGCACAGTTTTCTTCCATTCGTTTCCCCCTGGAAAAAGTTTCCTATCATATTATGCTAGGAAGAGAATGAAACTTCAGATGAGGTGGTAAACGAGCATCAGAGACAGTTCACAGCTCTTCAGGTACGTGACACTTTGGTTGTAAATCAAGATCCCATAGATGTTTCCAGTTGGGCACAAATATCAAGAATTCGTGGAGTCGATGGATTTCTTCAGTATAACCGAATTTCTAGAGTAATGCTCTCTATTCTCACCATACCCCATAGCAATGCAGAATGTGAACGTGTTTTCAGCCTTGTGAAGAAAAAAAAGAACAGACTTCAGATTATGCATGTCTATGAATCTCTGGAGACTTTCTATTCTCAAGACTAGGCGTAGTGGTCCCTGTTATGACAAAACATTTTCTCAAGACTTTTTGCAGGAAGCTAAAAAGACCACAACTGTGACTTTAAAGTCGAACTAGCATATGATTTGCAGAGTGTATTATATTATTTCTTGCCTATGTTACGTTAAGCAAGTTTTATTCTGTAAAACCTTTTTTAATTAGCGCATATCAGCTTAATTTGTCAATGAAGTCCCTTTATGTACGCTCCAAACCAATATTCGCCACACTTCCTGCTGTTTAACATGGATTTCTTCTTGATTGTCATGTTCATCTACAAATCATCGAGCTATGATTTAAGTAGATGTGATTTCATTGAAATATCCTGCTTAAAGCATGAATTATTGTATTTTGTAGGCCAGAAGTGTTATTATTTTCGTCAAGCCGGGGCATGTTGAAAATCGTTAGATTTTCTGTCACGCATGAGTTTTACTGAAAGACCTCTACAAAAGCTGGAAGGTATGGTAAGGTGTGCTACAAAGTGGTGTGGCAACTGCCGTCATAGGAAACCTGGAAAGGAGGAGAAATGAGTAGCGAATGAGATAACACAGCAAGCAGAAGATTTATTTAACTTGTATTTCTCTAAGCGTAATAAGACTCATCACAGTGTCAGCAGGGAAGAGGCTCTCTGAATGATGGTGTCAGAGCTGCGTCTAGTCTATGTCTGGGTCTGTGTAGCGTCACACAGTGAAGAGGCTCGGCTCCGAATGTGAGTGGCCGTATGGCTACCGCCAGCCATCTTGTAGCACGGCGGCAGAGAGCGCTCCCAGTCCAGAGCCACTGTAGGCGAGACTCAGCAGGCGTGAAGCATTGGGTCCGCCGGGTCCCGCACAACTGCTATTGGCGTGTGAAAGAAACTTACAACTCCGTTGCCAACTTTGACGTCCCTGTGATGGTATCGATACGTGATACCACACTCTGGAATTCATCATCATCATCATCATCATCATTTAAGACTGATTACGGCTTTCAGCGTTCAGTCTGGAGCATATTCCTCAATGATCCCCTATTCAGTGATAACATTGATGCCTCTTCTGATATTAAGCCTTTTACTTCAAAATTATTCTTAACCGAATCCAGGTACCTTCTCCTTGGTCTACCCCGACTCCTCCTACCCTCTACTGCTGAACCCACGAGTCTCTTGGGTAACCTTGCTTCTCCCATGCGTTTAACATGCCCCCACCATCTAAGCTTGTTCGCCCTGACTGCTACATCTATAGAGTTAATTCCCAGTTTTTCTTTGATTTCCTCATTGTGGACACCCTCCTGCTATTGTTCCCATCTACTAGTACCTGCAATCATCCAAGCTATTTTCATATCCGTAACCTCAACCTTATTGATAAGGTAACCTGAATCCACCCAGCTTTCGCTCCCATA
Organism: Schistocerca nitens; assembly: GCF_023898315.1. Classification (NCBI taxonomy): domain Eukaryota; kingdom Metazoa; phylum Arthropoda; class Insecta; order Orthoptera; family Acrididae; genus Schistocerca; species Schistocerca nitens. Next base: position 700,253,738 of record NC_064617.1, on the reverse strand, counting down.
CAACAAAGTTGGTCGAAAGATTGAACGGTGCACAGATAACTTAGTCTTGGTACTGACTTCCTTCTTGCAGAAGACAGTAGATCGTAGATGAGAGCTCACTGTATTAGCTTTGCTACACCTCGCTTCCAGTTCTTTCACTATGTTGCCATCATGTGGGAATATGCATCCTAAGTACTTGAAACTGTCCACCTGTTCTAACTTTGTTCCTCCTATTTGGCACTCAATCCGTTTATATCTCTTTCCCACTGCCATTACTTTCGTTTTGGAGATGTTAATCTTCATAGCACAGTCTTTACATTTCTGATCTAGTTCTAAAATATTACTTTGCAAACTTTCAATCGAATCTGCCATCACAACTAAGTCATGCGCATATGCGAGACTACTTATTTGGTGTTCACATATCTTGATCTCACCCAGCCAGTTTATCGTTTTCAACATATGATCCATAAATAATATGAACAACAGTGAAGACAAGTTGCAGCCTTGTCTTACCCCTGAAACTACTCTGAACCATGAACTCAATTTACCGTCAACTCTAACTGCTGCCTGACTATCTACATAAAGACCTTTAATTGCTTGCAAAAGTTTGCCTCCTATTCCTCGATCTCGTAAAACAGACAATAACTTCCTTCTAGGAACCCGGTCATACGCCTTTTCTAGATCTATAAAGCATAGATACAATTCCATGTTCCACTCGTAACACTTCTCCATTATTTGCGGTAAGCTAAAGATCTGGTCCTGACAACCTCTAAGATGCCTAAACCCACACTGATTTTCATCCAATTTGTCCTCAACTAATACTCGCACTTTCCTTTCAACAATACCTGAGAAGATTTTACCCACAACGCTGATTAAAGAAATACCTCTGTAGTTGTTACAATCTTTTCTGTTTCCATGTTTAAAGATTGGTGTGATTACTACTTTCGTCCAGTCTGATGGAACCTGTACCGACTCCCACGCCATTTCAATAATACTGTGTAGCCATTTAAGACCTGACATTCCATTGTATTTGATGAGTTCCGACTTAATTTCATCCGCCCCAGCCGCTTTATTACACTGCAATCTATTGACCATTTTCTCCACTTCCTCAAATGTGATACTATTTCCATCATCATTCCTATCCCATTGTACTTCGAAATCTGAAACATTACTGTTTGTATTTTCACCTACATTGAGCAACTCTTCAAAATATTCCCTCCATCTGCCCAAGGCATCAACAGGATTCACCAGCAGTTTTCCTGACCTGTCCATAATACTTGTCATTTCCTTCTTATCTCCCTTTCGAAGACTGCTAATTACACTCCAGAATGGTTTTCCAGCAGCTTGACCCAAAGTTTCCAACCTGTTTCCAAAGTCTTCCCAAGATATCTTCTTGGATGCTGCGATTATCTGTTTGGCTTTGATTCTTTCTTCAACATAACTTTCTCTGTCTACCTGAGTTCTAGTATGTAGCCATTTTTGATACGCCATCTTTTTCTTTTTACAGGCTGCCTTGACTGTGTCATTCCACCAAGCTGTTTGCTTCATCCTACCTTTACACACTACTGTTCCAAGACATTCTTTAGCCACTTCTAGTACTGTGTCCCTGTACCTTGTCCATTCCTTTTCCAATGACTGTAATTGACTACATTCAACTAAGTGGTACCTTTCTGAGATTACTGTTATGTACTTGTGCCTGATTTCCTTATCCTGAAGTTTCTCCACTCTTATCCTCCTACGTATGGACCTGACCTGCTGCACTTTCGGCCTCACAGTACTAATTTCACTGCAGATTAAATAGTGATCAGTGTCATCAAAGAATCCCCTGAATAGACGTGTGTCCCTTACAGCGTTCCTGAATTCCTGATCAGTTATTATATAGTCAATGCAGATCTGGTTCCCCTGCCTTCCCAAGTATACCGGTGAATGTTCTTATGTTTAAAAAAGGAGTTTGTGATTACTAAGCCCATGCTGGCACAGAAATCTAAGAGTTGTTTCCCGTTCCTGTTGGCCTCCATATCCTCTCCAAATTTACCCATAACCTTTTCATACCCTTCTGTTCGATTTCCAATCCTGGCATTAAAATCACCCATGAGCAGAGCACTGTCCTTGTCCTTTAACAACTACGTCACTGAGTGCGTCATAAAAACTATCCATCTTATCTTGATCTGTCCCTTCACAATGCGAATATACTGACACAATCCTAATTTTCTTGTTAGACACTGTCAAATCTATCCACATCAGTCGTTCGTTTACGTAACTTATTGCAACTACGCTGGATTCCATTTCTTTCCTGATGTAAAGCCCCACACCCCCTTGTGCTATTCCTGCTTTGACTCCTGACAGGTAAACCTTGTATTCTCCCATTTCCTCTCCTTTCTCACCCCTTACCCGAATGTCACTAACAGCTAAAACGTCCAACCCCATCTTACTTGCAGCCTCTGCCAACTCTACCTTCTTCCCAGAGTAGCCCCCATTGATACTAATAGCTCCCCATCTCGTTACCATTCGTTTGCCGAGTCGTAACTTAGGAGTCCCTGGTTTGTCAATTAGAGGTGGGAGTCCGTCATCTCCAAAGGTCCGAGGCATTTTGATCTGATTGTTGCCAGCATCATATTTAAAGTACCAGGGAAGCAGGTTGCTAGCCTTACTTGTCCCGGGTCCCACTGAGTTTTACCCCTAACGGTTGAGGGACTAACCGGTGGATTTGGTAGTCTTTGCCGTCTGAGCACAAAGGTGACCACGACTCAGAATATGACCGAGCTGCCCAGCCTTATTCCAAAGTAACTGGTATCCTGACTGTCAGGACCACTTACTTGGCCACTCATACGTTGCCCGTGGTTCATGAACTAGGACATGACAACAGGAACCCACACCATGAACCACACACTCTGGAATTAATGGAGAAAATCCACAGCCCTCGGATAACTGTAGAATATAGCTGTAATCATTCTTACCACTATGCTTGCATCGATCAGTCAACAGTGAGTGGTGTCTGTTATTGTTTTCCCAACAACTTTTCTCGTGTATCACTTTTACATTTCACATCCTGATAATATCCTAAAACAGATTTTTAAAAATGTGTTACAGATCATTTATTTTAAGAAAGAGCATTTTCTTTAGACTTATGGGAGTACAATGTGGTTATTGAGTATTCATAAAATACACAAATTATAGAGACTTGTTTGCATCTCAGTGGCTTGTTTCAGTTAAACAGTTTCATATTCGGTGGAAAATCGCGTTTCTGGATATGTGCGTCACAGTGTTTATAACTAATTCCATAGCTACATGAATTATGTAAAACGCAGAGAAAAATTATGTACGAATTATGTTGTAATTGGTAAATAATGGCTCCCTACTTTCCCAAAAAGCACTCAACAGTTCTACAACCTAGTACGTTACTTGAAAAAATACAGCAATTAGTGATTTTTTTACTTAACTCTACTGAGCCCACGACGCGTTTTGGATTTTCATCCATCTTCAATTGACGTAACACATCTATATCTTCATCATTATTATATCGACCATATTTTCAACGATGTAGCTGCTTTTTTGTGTATCTTGTAACTTTTTGTTCGCATTTATGTGCGTGTCACACACACTTTTAGATTCGCCATATGGCTGACCTAAGTCTTATCTCACGTCAGCCAACATGGCGATTGCCGTGCTGCATCAGTACAGCAAAGTGTCTGTGTAATATACATAATGCTAAATAAACAAGACACAGAATAATAAAGCTGCAGAGTTCAAAATGCAGTGTACGCAGTTTTAATAGTGATGATGATTTAAGTTTATATGACTATTAACGCAGATGGAAACCCGAAATGCATTTTGGCATAAACAAAATTATATAAAAAGTAACCAGTTGCTATATTTCTTCAAGTTATTTAGTCCACAACTACGGAGTTTAGCCACCAGCATCATGGTAAAATAAATGTCAGAGCTTAGTATTGTGCCATGTAATTTGGACAGTAAGTACACACACTTTTTTTGGATCGCAATTTATATTACGCATCATACTGATGGTAATCCCCCCATGAACCATGGACCTTGCCGTTGGTGGGGAGGCTTGTGTGCCTTAACGATACAGATGGCCGTACCGTAGGTGCAACCACAACGGAGGGGTGTCTGTTGAGAGGCCAGACAAACATGTGGTTCCTGAAGAGGGGCAGCAGCCTTTTCAGTAGTTGCAGGGGCAACAGTCTGGATGATTGACTGATCTGGCCTTGTAACATTAACCAAAACGGCCTTGCTGTTGTGGTACTGCGAACGGCTGAAAGCAAGGGGAAACTACAGCCGTAATTTTTCCCGAGGGCATGCAGCTCTACTGTACGGTTAAATGATGATGGCGTCCTCTTAGGTAAAATATTCCGGAGGTAAACTAGTCCCCCATTCGGATCTCCGGGCGGGGACTACTCAAGAGGACGTCATTATCAGAAGAAAGAAAACTGGAATTCTACGGATCGGAGCGTGGAATGTAAGATCACATAATCGGGCAGGTAGGTTAGAAAATTTAAAAAGGGAAATGGATAGGTTCAAGTTAGATATAGTGGGAATTAGTGAAGTTCGGTGGTAGGAGGAACAAGACTTCTGGTCAGGTGAATACAGGGTTATAAATACAAAATCAAATAGGAGTAATGCAGGAGTAGGTTTAATAATGAATAAAAAAATAGGAGTGCGGGTAAGCTACTACAAACAGCATAGTGAACGTATTATAGTGGCCAAGATAGACACGAAGCCCATGCCTACTACAGCAGTACAAGTTTATATGGCAACTAGCTCTGCAGATGACGAAGAAATTGAGGAAATGTATGATGAGATAAAATAAATTATTCAGGTAGTGAAGAGAGACGAAAATTTAATAGTCATGGGTGACTGGAATTCGACAGTAGGAAAAGGGAGAGAAGGAAACATAGTAGGTGAATATGGATTGGGGCTAAGAAATGAAAGAGGAAGCCGCCTGGTAGAATTTTGCACAGAGCACAACTTAATCATAGCTAACACTTGGTTTAAGAATCATGATAGAAGGTTGTATACATGGAAGAACCCTGGAGATACTAAAAGGTATCAGATAGATTATATAATGGTAAGACAGAGATTTAGGAACCAGGTTTTAAATTGTAAGACATTTCCAGGGGCAGATGTGGACTCTGACCACAATATATTGGTTATGACCTGTAGATTAAAACTGAAGAAACTGCAAAAAGGTGATGTAGAGGCTTATCTCACTAGGAGTAAGATAGATACAGCCTACAGGAAAATTAAAGATACCTTTGGAGAAAAGAGAGCCACTTGTATGAATATCAAGAGCTCAGATGGAAACCCAGTTCTAAGCAAAGAGGGGAAAGCAGAAAGGTGGAAGGAGTATACGGAGGGTCTATACAAGGGCGATGTACTTGAGGACAATATTCTGGAAATGGAAGAGGATGTAGATGAAGATGTAATGGGAGATACGATACTGCGTGAAGAGTTTGACAGAGCACTGAAAGACCTGAGTCGAAACAAGGCCCCGGGAGTAGACAACATTCCATTAGAACTACTGACAGCCTTGGGAGAGACAGTCCTGACAAAACTTTACCATCTGGTGAGCAAGATGTACGAGACAGGCGAAATACCCTCAGACTTCAAGAAGAATATAATAATTCCAATCCCAAAGAAAGCAGGTGTTGACAGATGTGAAAATTACCGAACTATCAGTTTAATAAGTCACGGATGCAAAATACTAACGCGAATTATTTACAGACGAATGGAAAAACTGGTAGAAGCCGACCTCGGGGAAGATCAGTTTGGATTCCGTAGAAATGTTGGAACACGTGAGGCAATACTTACCTTACGACTTATCTTAGAAGAAAGATTAAGGAAAGGCAAACCTACGTTTCTAGTATTTGTAGACTTAGAGAATGCTTTTGACAATGTTGACTGGAATACTCTCTTTCAAATTCTAAAGGTGGCAGGGGTAAAATACAGGGAGCGAAAGGCTATTTACAGTTTGTACAGAAACCAGATGGCAGTTATAAGAGTCGAGGGACATTAAAGGGAAGCAGTGGTTGGGAAGGGAGTGAGACAGGGTTGTAGCCTCCCCCCGATGTTATTCAATCTGTATATTGAGCAAGCAGTAAAGGAAACAAAAGAAAAGTTTGGAGTAGGTATTAAAATCCATGGAGAAGAAATAAAAACTTTGAGGTTCGCCGATGACATTGTAATTCTGTCAGAGACAGCAAAGGACTTGGAAGAGCAGTTGAACGGAATGGACAGTGTCTTGAAGGAAGGATATAAGATGTACATCAACAAAAGCAAAAGGAGGCTAATGGAATGTAATCGAATTAAGTCGGGTGATGCTGAGGGAATTAGATTAGGAAATGAGACACTTAAAGTAGTAAAGGAGTTTTGCTATTTGAGGAGCAAAATAACTGATGATGGTCGAAGTAGAGAGGATATAAAATGTAGACTGGCAATGGCAAGGAAAGCGTTTCTGAAGAAGAGAAATTTGTTAACATCAAGTATAGATTTAAGTGTCAGGAAGTCGTTTCTGAAAGTATTTGTATGGAGTGTAGCCATGTATGGAAGTGAAACATGGACAATAAATAGTTTGTACAAGAAGAGAATAGAAGCTTTCGAAATGTGGTGCTACAGAAGAATGTTGAAGATTAGGTGGATAGATCACGTAACTAATGAGGAGGTATTGAATAGGATAGGGGAGAAGAGAAGTTTGTGGCACAACTTGACTAGAAGAAGGGATCGGTTGGTAGGACATGTCCTGAGGCATCAAGGGATCACAAATGTAGCATTGGACGGCAGCGTGGAGGGTAAAAATCGTAGAGGGAGACCAAGAGATGAATACACTAAGCAGATTCAGAAGAATGTAGGTTGCAGTATGTACTGGGAGATGAAGGAGCTTTCACAGGATAGATTAGCATGGAGAGCTGCATCAAACCAGTCTCGGGACTGAAGACCACTACAACAACAACACTGATTGTAAGTACCCATCAGTATCACGCGTAATGTAAATTTCGATCGAAAAGTGTGTGTATGATTTGTCAAACAGAATGACTAGTACTCAGGTCATCGATTGACGATGCTGACACCGAATGGAAACGCTAATAGCTAAGAAACTGTAAGTAACGACTCAAAAATTTCCATATACTGCGGTGAATGCCAGCTCGCATTAAACATGCATTAGTGCAAGATAACGTTCGTAAACACAGAAAGGCATTCAGTTGCTTTCCTTTACTGCAGGCATGGGGAACATTTGGTGACCAGTTAGCCTTATTTACATATACTACTGGCCATTAAAATTGCTACACCACGAAGATGAAGTGCTACAGACGCGAAATTTAACCGACAGGAAGAAGATGCTGTGATATGCAAATGATTAGCTTTTCAGAGCATTCACACAAGGTTCGCGCCGGTGGCGACACCTACAACGTGCTGATATGAGGAAAGTTTACAAACGGTTTCTCATACACAAACAGCAGCTGACCGGCGTTGCCTGGTGAAACGTTGTTGTGATGCCTCGTGCAAAGAGGAGAAATGCGTACCATCACGTAGTGTATATATTTAAGCTCGCGAGCCGCGACGCGAAAGGAGTGTTCCCGGCGCATAAAGTCAAACCTATAGCGTCCGTGACGTTAATGTTTATGGGGTAACGCACCGATATGAACGGACCCATTTCCCGACACGCCATGTCAACAAATTGCACCTCAAAATACGCCTTTTTGTGAGTACATTCATTTGAAGTTCACGACATCCTCACATGTTTACATTTATTTAAGTGTTGTGAACATGGTTTTTTTCTTTTATCTTCATCTTTTACTTACGACGCTTTACAGTAGCTGCCTGTTGCAAAATCCTGCAATGCCGTAGTAATGAAATAATGTTCACAACACGTAAACATATGTAAACATCATAAGATGATATGTCAGACATCTTGAAATGTCGCCCAGGAAAAATAAACTCCCATAAAACCAACAGGTTGCATCTAATTCATTATAAATTACCTCCAGATCCAACGGTTGCAGTGTTTTAACACGTCGTTAATGAACAAGAATTATTTACGAATGTCAGTAGGAGAAAGAAATCCAAAGCGAGCTGAGCATCGACGCGAATATCCAAAAAGCGTCCCAATTGGAGTACAATGCGAGTCACTCCCTCCCTCTCAGATGGATTTCTTCCGCGGGCCACATCCGGCCTGCGCGTCGCTGGTTGCCATCCCTGATTTACAGCGTCAACGATAAGCTTCCCGGTAAAGTCTGCTGTTGTATGGACGAGTGGACACTTTGTATAGTTACGGAAACTTGTATCGTATCATCGAACAAACTGGTTCACAGAACCCTTGTGAGACCTGTTCTCTAGTACTATTTGGTTGTTATTGAATACCCAGTAAGTCGGAATAAAAAAGGAACGAAGGAAGTTGTACCATGCTACTAGTTTGAACGTCGTTCTCACGAAATACGTTTTGGGTATATTTACAGAATCAGTTATCAATGTAGTACATAAAACAGTTATATTCTCATTTTTAATCAAAATTTGAAAAGGGCAACACTACAGTGCTAATACGAGTATAACAGGTTCCATTTGGGGAAAACACTAGCGGAGTAAAATTCTTAAGCTTTTCAGAGGAGGACTAGAAACGGTGATCAAAGACGGAAGAAGGAATCAGCTTGTTTATAGCCTAGGTGAGCCAGTCGTTCCGTATTTTTTTGAAATGATTTAAAGAAATCGCGAACGTACTAAATTTTAATAACTAAACAGGGATTTGAATTCCATTTTTCCGTAATCCTAATCCACTATATTAAACACTACCCCACTCCCTCGATAATATCTTTGCTTACCCTTACACTACACAGGAAAACCACAGCAGGCCCATATTATCATTCACGATTCCTTATAATCGTAAACAATAGTTTCTCTATTTCGAATACACTATCAGGGCAGAATGGCAAACACACACAAAAAAAGAACCTTACACGAAAATATAATTGACTAACATGCGTAAATTAGTTGACAGAGGACCGAAACCTACTCCGTCGACAACGACGTCATTACTGACGTAGGACCGAGAAGAAAATCGGTCGTTCTTTTTTTAAAGCAGGCATCACGGCATTCACTTTAACCTATTTAGGGAACCTACGGAAAACCAAAATCGCTATGGCAGGATGTGACTTTGACTGCAGTTCATCGCGGATGGTACGTGCTAACCACTGTATCAACGCGCGCTGAAGCATTTGGAGACTTGTCCGCTGAAGCTAACTGCTTAGTGCAGATTCATCCGAGTTTACTTTCCTTGGCCCTCGTGGCCTTAGACACTTCAGAAGGCTACTACATCGTCACACAAATTATGCCGGCAGCATGACACGCTAAACGCGTATACACGTAACCAGTTTTATAACGAAAGATGAAATCATGCGGATAACCCGGCAGTCATCAGCTCAAGCATTAATAAGTCGCTAAACACGTATTCAGAAGTATGAAGGTTAAAACTCCTGCCTGGACATCCTAGTTTAAGTTATCCGTCGTTCCTCTAAATGAGTTGTGACGATAATGACGCCATCATTGTCCAGTCCGAACTAATGCCATTGAACTCTAATGTTTGTCCTCTCTTTCCTTCGTATGTCAGTAGGCTGTTTGGAAACATCAGAATCAGTGATCCACGAATCACATAGAGAGGCTTCAACAGATTACGCCAGTATTGTCGTAATTCACATACATGTAATACTGATTTCAAACTGCACTTTGTACACAAAACATCGACGTTCAACGCACGATCAGACACCGAGCGAGGTGGCGCAGTGGTGAAACATTGACTGAAGTTCCGGAGGTCGGCGATTCAAATTCCCGTCCCGCCATCCAGGTTTAGTTTTTCATTTCCCTGAACATCTAAGGCGAATGTTTGGATGATTACTATCCGTATCCGTCCCAAATCCAAGCGTATGTTCCGTCTCAAATGACCACGTCTTCAACGGCATTTTAAACCCCAATCTTCTTCATGCTCATAGTTTTTCGTTTTGGCGAACAATGGAGCAATATTTTTGTGAAGTCATGTCCTCGATAAGTGGTGGCCGTGCGATTCTAGGCGCTACAGTCTGGAACCGAGCGACCGCTGCGGTCGCAGGTTCGAATCCTGCCTCGGGCATGGATGTGTGTGATGTCCTTAGGTTAGTTAGGTTTAATTAGTTCTAAGTTCTAGGCGACTGATGACCACAGAAGTTGGGTCGCATAGTGCTCAGAGCCATTTGAACCATGTCTTCGATAAGATGCGGAATGTGCTTATTCATTATGTACTAATGACGTGGCACCTATTGGCAAGTGATTAGGTAACCCTCTACTGTATTCACATTAACAAAGCCACTGATCGTGAAGTTCAATACAGCGATATCAGATAACTCTGCTGACAACACTGATTTTCGTGCTTGTTTAAGAAGCAAGTGAAAAAGAGCTAGTTGTGTTCTAATTCCTTTGTGTCTTCGCAGGTTAAAGTGGGCGCACTACGGACTTGTCACCTGCCTGTGGCTTCTCCTGCTTCGGATACTGTGGGCGATCGTGTGCGTCTTCGTCTGAGCTCTGCGCCCGTGTGCTGACGAGTCCACATCCGCACAGCACTCCTGCCCGCCTCAAATGTACTGGGAGCCCTGCTTCGAGGCTCTCGCCCATCCTTTCAAGTTCTTTTTCATTTTTGCTACACATATAACTCAGATCCGCGATGAAGGTGGACAGGGAAGACATTCCAGGATACAGGAAACTGCAGTTCCGTATTAATGGAAGGAAAAGAGAAAAGAGTCGATATACTTTCAGAGAGAGAAGAAAAGACAAGTTTAACGTACTTATTCACACGAACACATTTTTGCAGTGCAAAAACGTACGCTCGAGTGAAACTGTTCATTCTAAACAGTCTCAGAAATTCTGAAACGTGTGTTATAGAGAGATAATGTTCTCTCGGTATTTTATAAACATAAATCTTATGACTGACAACTGTCCAATGTATATTTCTGTAAGATATTTAACAGTAGATGGTAGTTTTTGTGTAATGTATAACCATTGCAAACTTTACTCTGCTACAAGTTTTTGTCATATACATAAACAGAGATATTTAATGTGAGTCATGTTTGCTATTGAGATAATAAGCGCATATTTACAAATAATTTACTCTCATTCTCGGAAAAGACTGATCCTTACCTCTCAGTGAAACCACGTCTTACACTACTACTTCGCTCATAATACCATTTTATATGGGAAGCAAAGTATTATATTGCACCACAGACTACACCATCTTAGCATAAATGTTGCTGTGATGTACTGTTGCTTTTCACTTACCAAAATGTAAATTCGTGTTCGACAAACCAATATACAGTTTATAAATGTTCCTGCCACTGTCTTATACAGTGTAAAGTTGACTAATACTCGTGGTGCGTCAAGCGTGTCCTTTTCTTACACGAATGTAGCCGTTCGGCCATATGGGGTGTCGAAGGCTCTTATGATGTAAAACGTGTTGGTGAATCTGTCAGGCGATGCTTCGGGTGTTATTGCTACAGCTGTCCCTGAGTTTAAGTGACACCACCACCGATACGCTCAGCGACATCTCACTACACATTTGCTAACGGTGTCTGTACAAATACTGCAAAACTGGACACTGTCAATTTAAAAAACAGTTAAAATAAAAAATAACCTTTCGATGACACGGTGTACTCATGACAAAGCATAATAAATCACTTTTGGTTAGAAGTTCACGAAGAAATCCTGAAATCATTCAGATGACACTCTACTTACATTCATTTTGAAGATATAAGCAGTAATTTTGCAAAATTAGCACTCTTCACACCACAGCTGTTGTCCTGTCATGAGATAATAAGGATTTCTTGTGCAACTTCAGACAATTTACTTACATAATAACGCAAAGGATTTTTACGACAGCCTGGTTACGTAATGAGAGGCACTTAGTAAATAACAGCTAGAATCGCTGCCTTCGGTGCTGTAGTACCTGTGTTCGATTCCCGGTATCATCTGATTTCTTTTGAGACGATAAAATCCGGAACGAGGTCCACTCAGCCTATTGACGCCAGATGAGGAGCTAATTCCATAAACAAGCAGTGGCCTCATCAGAATTCATCTACTGGCTAACGGCAGGAGGTATTGACGACATGCTGGTCACATGTACCACGCTCATAGATCGCTCCTCATACTGCCTTGTTGGTACACTCGGCCTCTTGGAGCAGGTCTGAGGCCTAAACCGTGAGTGGTGTTTGCATTTATCTTTTACTTGACTTGAACTGCAGATTCTGAGATCTTCTTGGTCTTCATACACTAGTTGACTCCTGGATGTCAGCTGCTTTCATAAATCCAGAGACAGCGACCCATTCCGCCGTGCGCAACTGTCAGAAGTGTGTTATAGTCGCGTGTAATGGTATTCCTGCGTAGTTAATACTGTATAAAGGCTGTTCCACAGAAAATTCTACACTACTGGCCATTAAAATTGCTACACCACGAAGATGACGTGCTACAGACGCGAAATTTAACCGACAGGAAGATGCTGTTGTGATGTGCAAATGATTAGCTTTTCAGAGAATTCGCATAAGGTTGGCGCCGGTGGCGACACGTACAACGTGCTGACATGAGGAAAGTTTCCAACCGATTTCTCATACACAAACAGCAGTTGACCGGCGTTGCCTGGTGAAACGTTGTTGTGAAGCCTCGTGTAAGGACGAGAAATGCATACCATCACATTTCCGACTTTGATAAAGGTCGGATTTTAGCCTATCGCGATTGCGGTTTATCGTATCGAGGGTAATACGGAACGACGTGCTGGATCCCAACGGCCTCGTATCACTAGCAGTCGAGATGACAGGCATCTTATCCGCATGGCTGTAACGGATGGTGCAGCCACGTCTCGATCCCTGAGTCAACAGATGGGGACGTTTGCAAGACAACAACCATCTGCACGAGCAGTTCGACGACGTTTGCAGAAGCATGGACTATCAGCTTGGAGATCATGGCTGCGGTTACCCTTGACGCTGCATCATAGACAGGAGCGCCTGCGATGGTGTACTCAATGACGAACCTGGGTGCACGAATGGCAAAACGTCATTTTTTCAGATGAATCAAGGTTCTGTTTACAGCATCATGGTGGTCGCATCCGTGTTTGGCGACATCGCGGCGAACGCACATTGGAAGCGTGTATTCGTCATTGCCATACTGGCGTATCACCCGGCGTGATGGTATGGGGTACCATTGGTTACACGTCTCGGTCACCTCTTGTTCACATTGACGGCACTTTGAACAGTGGACGTTACATTTCAGATGTGTTACGACCCGTGGCTCTACCCTTCATTCAAACCCTATACTTCACCAGGATAATGCACGACCGCATGTCGCAGGTCCTGTACGGGCCTTTCTGGATACAGAAAATGTTCGACTGCTGCCCTGGCCAGCACATTCTCCAGATCTCTCACCAATTGAAAACGTCTGGTCAATGGTGGCCGAGCAACTGGCTCGTCACAATACGCTAGTCACTACTCTTGTTGAACTGTGGTATCGTGTTGAAGCTGCATGGGCAGTTGTACCTGTACACGCCATCCAAGCTCTGTTTGACTCAATGCCCAGACGTGTCAAGGCTGTTCTGTGTACTGATTTCTCAGGATCTATGCACCCAAAATGCGTGAAAATGTAATCACATGTCAGTTCTAGTATAATATATTTTTCCAATGAATACCCGTTTATCATCAGCATTTCTTCTTGGTGTAGCAATTGTAATGGCCAGTAGTGTAGTTTTACATGGTCGAATGCCCAAATTCACCTCCGTGAGCTTCAGAGAAACAGAATGTCAATCCTTTCATCCTTCTCTGATGTTGGGGGCAATATTCGTATCTCAACGTGATGCAAGTATCTGTAGACGCATGATGCTTAGATAATCCTATTTGAAAGAATAATGATTTTTATTTATATAAGGCTGTATTTTCTCTGTAGCTCATCCCATTTATTAAACATCCACTTCTAGAAAATACAGAACAATTTAATGTACGTCTATATACACACTCTACAAGTCACTGTTAAAGGCTTGACACTGGATACGAAACACTGCACTACACTTTAGGGTTTATTCCCGTTCTAATCTTTATGTAGCTTGGAAACAGTGACTACTTAAATGCTTCAGCGGGTGCTACAATTAAAGTGTGCTAACGCCCTTACGGTTGTGATCGTAAGGGGATGTACAATATCGTGCTTTGGCGGGATACTTGCGACATTCTCCAAGCTTCTGCAAGTTCTAAAGTTTTGCATCATTTCGTGATGCTCTCTGGTGGGACAAACATACGACCATTCGTGTTACCCTTCCTAATAATCGTTCAGTATCCATGATAGACCTTCCTGATGTAGGTCTGGCACACTCGAGCATTGTGGGGTAAACTAGTAAACTGTTCGAAAAAAGATTTTTACCACCACCTGTATCTACATGACTACTCTCATATACGCAATTAAACACATAGCAGAGAGTTCTTCGAATCACCTTCACGCTCTCTACCTTTACACTCTCAAACAGCGCGCGCGGAAAAGGAACACTTGAATTTTTCCGTGCGAGTTGCGATTTCTCTTATTTTCTTATGATGATCATTTCTCCCTATGTAGGAAGTTTGTCCGTGAGGTAGCGATGAACGTCGATGCTCCTATGAGGAGGTGCTCCATCTTGTTATATACTCACTCCGTCTTCAGGCCACGAGTGGCCTTTCGGGACCATCCGACCGCCGTGTCATCCTTAGTGGAGGATGCGGATAGGAGAGGCGTGGGGTCAGCACACCGCTCTGCCGGTCGTTATGATGGTATTCGGTCGAGTAGCTCCTCAATTGGCGTCACGAGGCACCCAGAAAAATGGCAACAGCGCATGGCGGCCTGGATGGTCACCCATCCAAGTGCCGACCATGCCCGACAGCGCTTAACTTCGGTGATCTCACGGGAACCTGTGTATCCACTGCGGCAGCTCAATCTTGCCGGAAGATGAAATTCTCATTATTGGCAGTTAGTTGTGGAAAAAACAACTGCATTTTTTTGGACTGCATAAGAAACTTTCCCTCGCCCTCTGCACTGTTGAGGCATAGCACATTCGCTCTACCGATACCATTGTCCCTAAATTGTCGATACCAATGCCCAGTGATCTGTTTACACGGTGGTTCTTTTCCATTATTGCTTCTGAATATACGTTGCATTCTTTCAACTCATAAACATCTCGCATATTACAACATATAAAAACCCTTTTTCTTGCTTTGTCGCCATTTGTCAAGTCACTACACTCGCAACGCCGACTGGTAGGTACAATACGTATTCGTTGAGTTTACGGTTCTTATCACGAATGGTTCAAATGGCTCTGAGCACTATGGGACTTAACTTCTCAGGTCATCAGTCCCTTAGGACTTAGAACTACTTAAACCTAACTAACCTAAGGACATCACACACATCCATGCCCAAGGCAGGATTCGAACCTGCAACCGTAGCAGTCGCGCGGTTCCGGACTGCGCGCCTAGAACCGCTAGACCACCGCGGCCGGCGGTTCTTATCACGCATCAATCACATTTATACATGTAATACTTTGGAAAACAGAGAACTTTGAAAACAAATGAATCATTTATTGTAGCCCGATATTTTAATCAGTGGTAAAAGTGTCGTACTCGGGTCATAGCGGTAGTTATCGCGAATGATGTATGTACTCTTGTTTCTTATAGCCACATTACTTCGCTTAACGATGATTACGTATGCCTATCCTATGGTAATTCGGAAACTAAGATAATAGTTTCCGTGATAATGAAGTGACAGTAACGGCAGACTCAGCGGGGAAGACGTTGAATTACCGTCGGTAAAAGCCCGACGAGAGCACCTTGCGGCTATGGACGCGCCGTGGGGAACCTGTTCTTCTCCTTGGGTATTTTATTACAAGCTGACTCAGGGCCGTTGTAATGCACAAATTAAAGCAAAAAGCGTAGCAGCGCCTGTTGCGGCGAGTCTTGTTTCCCAGCTCCTTTGTGTCGGCATGCGTAGTTGAGAAGTGACCGAGACCGACTGCCACATTTTATTGCCATTTCACTGTCATTTAAATTTTATTTACAACGTAGGCTTTCATTTCCCATTAGCCTGACAAATTTGACAAGTCGTGCCAGGCTCACATTGTTACCACTTTTTGTTTCGGATCAATTGTTATCATAGACAACACAACAATAGAGGACAATAATTACCTCGTCGTAATACGCCGTATTGTGACGAAACTGGTGTCATATATAAAAGAGAAAACTTGTTATTGCAGTTGCAGTCTTTACTCCGAAGCCTGGTTTGGAGCTACTCTCCACGATAGTCTGTGCTACGCAGGCCTATTCATCTCTCTATAATTACTGCACGCTATATACATCTCAACCTGATTACTACATTCGAGCCTCGTCTCCCTCTGTATCTTATTCTCACACTGCCGTCAGTTACCAAACCGACGATTCCTTGATGTCCTATCAACTAATCCCTTCTTTTAGTCAGGTTATGCCATAAAGTTCTCTTTTCTCCAATTCGATTCAGTACCTTCTCATCAGAAATTCAGCCTACCCATGTAATCTCTACCATTCTTCTGTAGCATAATATTTCAAAAAAGTTTCTGTTTTCTTCTTCTATGAATTGCTTATCGTCCACGTTTCACTTCTGCGCATAGCTACGCTCTGAATACCTGTAGGCATACTTCTAACATTTAAATTTATATTCGACGTTAGATACTTTCATTTTTCGGAAATGATTATTTCGTTATTGTCAGCCTGCATTTTATATCCTCAATACTTCGGCTATCGTCAGTGATATACTGTTCAAATAATCTACTGCTTTTAGTGTTTCATTTCCGAAGTCCCTTAGTATCTCCTCATTTAATTCGTCTACATTCCAGTACCCTAATTTACTTTTGTTGATGTTAATCACATTTTTAAGACACTATCTATTCCGTTCAGCTGCTCTTTCCAGTGGTTTGTTGCCTCTGACAGAGTTATGATATAAGCAAACTGTACGCTTTTCATTTCTTCTCTCTCAATATTGATTCCCTTTTCCAATTTCTGCTTGATTTCCTTTAGTACTTGTTCTGTGTACAGATTAAGTAACAAGCTACAATCAACACTTAATCACTTCTCAACTACTGCTTTCCTTCCATGTCGTTCGACTCTTGTAAGTGCAGTTTGGTTTCTGTACAAGTTTTACATTACTTTTCGCTCCCTGTATTTTACCTCTGTTACCTTAAAAATGTTAAAGAGTGTAGAGTAGTCATCGGTGAGGGTTGTCTTTCTTCAACCTATCTTATGACATAAATCGTAAGCTAAGTATTGATTTACTCATTCCCATATTTCTCCAAAACAAGAATTGATCCTCCCAGAAATAGGCTCTACCACTTTTTCCATTCTTCTATAAACAACAGTAATTTGTAACTATGGCTTGTTAATCTTATACTTCGCTAACATTCACACTTGTCGGCAACTGCCTGTTTTGGGGCTGCAATGAGCACATTCTTCTTGAAGTCGGATATTTCACCTGTCTCATATACCTTACACACCCGGTGGAACAGTTTTGTAATAGATGGTTCTCCCAAAGATCTCAATAATTTCGAGGCAAAGTCGTCTACTCCAGGGAACTTAAGTCGAAACAAGACCCCCAGATAGAACATTACAAGTAATAAATCACATAGTGAAAAGAAAATCAAGTATGAAAGACAGGATTTCTTGTAAACATTCAGGAAATTAGTGAAATAGGAGCTCCAGTTACAAGTAGATGAATTCTGATTTCTTTGTAAGCCTTATAAATAAGACAGATAAAATAATTTACAAATACTAACAGAATTTGAAAAAGGGGTGCTACCTTAAATACAAGATCGCTATTGTTAGCAGAAGAACAATACGAAAATAATCACAAGACAGTGGGAACAATAAAACTCTATCACCTCACGTGACAACAAGCAGATGCTCTATCGAAGACAATCATAATGTCAATATTGCTATTTGGAAACTTAAGAAACAACAGAATAACACCAGATTACAGCCAGTCAAGCTGATGAACATGATAAAAATACCGAGTAATAGTCGATTATTTGCATATAGGCACACACTGAATTACAACAATTTCTCATATACAAACAACAACATAATTGGAATAAAATAATTTCGGGTATTAGGCTGCATCGTTCACTGGACTGACCTGAAGAGGATTGCTGCAAAGTAGGTCGAAACGTCAACAAATTTGTTGCTTTACCGTCTCATAATGATGCCCAAAATTGTTTTATTCTAAATGACACTGGTCGTGAAACCCTACAAAACTTTTAACAAATTAACTGATTTTCAGTGCAGTCCACTGAACTTACTTTTAGAATAAGCACTGGTATCATTCTTTGCTGAAACCTTCAAATTTATCGTATTGCATAGAAACCAGTCATTCCATGAACTATGTTCCGCATCCGTAAGTTACTACGTTAACTGTGATTTTGAACTTTGTAGGTACGCTTACGCGGGATAGTTGGCGCTTACAGTGTATGACTGCATCATTGCTTGCCTACGTTAATGTAGTGTGAGGTCGAGTACTGCTGTGCTCGATATGTCATTGTCTTAAATCTGGTCAGTTATTTACTTTTATGTTCCATGGATCATTTTGCACAATAAATCGTCATGATGTGGAACGAGTCATTTTACATTCATATTGCAAATCAATTTATACATCTATTTGCACTCTAAACATCATCACAATATAACTATTTTTTCTTATTTTCTTTTTTCCCCCAAAATGAAAACAAGATATACAGATTGAGTTAGCAATTCCTACCCACCACCTTTTACACACTACAAACATAGAAATTTTTCTACAGAATAGGAGTTATCAGATTATTTTCAAATTTTACCTTGCTTTCTCTTAGAAATTTTATATCACTGGGTAAGTGATCAAGTGCAGCGTTGTACACCCCTTTCTGTGCTAAAGACAACCTTAATTTTGAGTAATGGACGTCATTCTTTCTTCTAGTATTGTAATTCTGTACCTCATTGTCCCTTTTGAACTGTAGTGGATTATTTACAACAAAGGGAATAAATATATTGTGAAGCAGTAGGCAGGATGCCCAACTCCTTAAACAGATGTCTACAAGATGATCGCAGGTGAGCATCACATATTATTCTTACAGCACGTTTTTGGGCAGTGGAGAGATGAGTTACCCCAGAACATTATTCCATACAACATTACTGAATGAAAATAAGCAAAATATGTCAACTTACTGATTTCTCTCTCGCAAAAACTTGCTATGATTCTAAGTGCAAATGTGGCTGAACTAAGTTTTTTTAAGAGTTCTAAAATGTGTTTTTTTTTCTGATTTAAACTCTCATGAATATGGACACCTAAGAATTTCGAAGTTTCCACTCTATGTACTATTTCATCACCATGTGTAACACTTATCACTGGTGGAGTACCCCTGGAGGTGCAGAACTGAATATGATGTGTCTTTGTGAAATTCAGGGTGAGACCATTCGCAGAAAACCAGTCAATGATACTTTCGAGAACTTTGTTCAGCATTTCTTCCATTTCTGTATGTATACTGGGAGGGATTGCAATTCTGGTGTCATCTGCAAAAAGAAATAATTCTGCCTCTTGTACATTAGACGGTAGATCATTTACATATGTGAGAAACAGGAGTGGACCTGAGATTGAGCCTTGGGGAACGCCATATGTGGTTTCTCCCCAGTCAGAATTATATCCCTAGATTCTGTCGGTTGAATTACTACTAAGTACAACTTTCTGCAATTTTTGGTTAGATATGAGATGATCCATTGGTTGGCTATACCATCAATTCCATAAAACTTCAATTTATCTAGGAGTATACTATGATTCACATAATAAAATGCCTTGGATAGGTTACAGAAAATACGTACCGGTGCTATTTCCTTATTTAATGCTTGTAATATTTGGTGTGTGGACATGTAAATGGTATTGTCAGTAGAGCAATCCTTTTGAAACCCAAACTGTTATTTGCTGAGGATATTATTGTTGCCAAGGTGAGATACTATTCTAGAATACATCACCTTCTCAATGATTTTGGAAAATGATGTCAGCACTGAAATAGGTCGGTAGTTACTGATGTCTCTCTTATCACCTATCTTAAAGAGGGATTTAACAATGGCATATTTTAATCTCTCTGGAAAAATGCCTTGAGTGAGTGATGCATTCCATATTTTGGACAGTATCGGACTTATTGTGTGGGAACAAATCTTTAGTACAATATTGGAAACACCATTAAAACCAGAAGAGATTTTATTCTTGAGAGAATGTATGACCCTCTTAATTTCAGAAATAGAAGTTCGTGGTATATTCATATGATATAATTTTATGAGACTTACTTCTTCAACATATTGCTGTGATCTTTCTCTCGAACTGTTGGTCACTACGCTTTCTGCAATATTTAAGAAATGGTTATCAAATGCATTTGCTTCCTGTGACTTGTCATTTGTAGCCCTTCCATTCAATTCAATAGTAATGTTATCCTCTTCTGTGGTAGGTTGTGCTTTCTCTTGCTTCACTATATTCCATATTACCTTAACTCCATTGTCAGACGTACTAATTTCTGACATGTGCACGTTTATTGATATTTTAATAACCTTTCTTAGTAATTTTGGGTAGTTTTTGTAGTCCACAACTACTGAAGGGTCTCTACTTAGTGATCTATGATTTTTTACTTGGCTTTTTAATGTCCCTTCTGATTAGCTTATACGGAAAGCTATTTTCAAATACTGATATGAATTTATCAGACTAGATTAAATTTTATATTGGCATTCGGTTCTTTATAAATTTCATCCCAGGTTGTTTCTTGTAAACTACTCTTAAAAACATTTGCCCTGTAGTCATTAATGATTCTAACTGACTTCCGCTGAAGTAAGGCACTATGTCATTTATCCTGACTCATTGTGCATCGTGATCAGAGAGAGTATTTGTTACTGGGTAAACAGTTATTTTCTTGCTTTGTGCCTCACCAAAGAAAACATTAGCAATTAGGGACGTACTGTCTTTATCCACCCATGTTGAAAAGTTAACTACTGAGAGCAAATTGTAGGATCCAATTAAGGTTTCCAGATCATTTTTCCTCTCGGAATCCTTTATAAAATCTACATTGAACTCACCACAGACTATTAACTGCTTGCTGTGACTGACAGACAGCACAGTAAGAAATCCAGGTTCCTCATAAGTAATTCAAAATTTCCAATTAGGGATCTATATACTGTTACAATTAAAAGTGAACTGTTTTTAATTCACAAGTACCAACTTATATGTGCTGATCACTACAAAATCTACTTGTGTCAATGCTTTTGAATTTGTTTTCTGTCTTAATATATGCGAAAACTCCTTTTCCCATATTAGTTCTGCATGAGTAAGCTACTAGACTGTGACTTTTTATATGTAACTTATCTAACACTGTGATTATGTTGTGCTCAGACAGGCACAGGATGTCTTTCTTTTCCTCTAAATTTTGCAAGCAGGCAAGAAGTTCTTCTACCTTATTAGTCAATCCTCTAAAATATTGGTGGAACCAGCTAAACTAGTTCTATGTGCATTCTTATGGGCCTCTTCTGTTAGAGTGACTTCTGTCGAAACAAGGTGCCTCAAACTTGATTCTAACCTAAAAAAGGTGCCCCTCTGGGAAACGTCTTCTGGACCACTGTTTCTGTCATCATTTGCATGAAGAATAGCGCGCTTACAGTCAAGGACAGGCGACTCGTTTATTCGTTATCGAACAACAGTTGCCGCGCGCGATTAGCCGAGCGGTCTAGGCGCTGCAGTCATTGACGGTGCGGCTGGTCCCGGCGGAGGTTTGAATCCTCCCTCGGGCATGGGTGTGTGTGTTTGTCCTTAGGATAATTTAGGTTAAGTAGTGTGTAAGCTTAGGGACTGATGACCTTAGCAGCTAAGTCCCATAAGATTTCACACACACTTGAACATTTTTGAACAACAGTTATAAATAAACTAACTACCTTACCAACTTGTATCGTCTTCTCATTACGGTGTCTAATGACTTTGTCGTCGATGGGACTTAACCCTCCCTCCCTAGTCAAGCAGCTCAAATCTTCTCGTTGTGGAACGCGGAAGCCGCCTTTTAACACGAGGAGTTCTGCTAGTTCCAACCCACTGGACGCAAAGATTAGCGCGGCTGCAGGATTATTGCTGTTGAATCCCAAAAGGAGAAAGTTATCTCGGACTGATGATCCAGTCTACATTGTCGTATGATTAATTACACAAGAACTAAAGGTGAAAGTTCCGCGAATACTTGCGTTTAGGAGATCGCGGAAATTGGAATTGCTATAAGACTCTCATCGACCCTTACAGATGAAGATTGACGAGGATTGCCCCCTATGTCAACGTGTTTGTTCTTCTTGAACTGAAGAATACAATGCATCTCTCCAACACTCCGTAAATTCCGCAACACGACGTCAACGGTCATCAGTCGCACTGAGCACAATTGTTTAAATTGAGTTGCTCGAACTTAGCGGCCTGTAAACGATTATCGATCAATGGATCCAAGTCCCTCAACGATTCAAATTGCTTATGCATCTCATATTACTATGAGTACCTGGCATGTTTCTGTACGTGCGTGTGTGGTTGGCTACCATGGACCAGCGATTATCGTCACCAACTGCTGTACGAATGTAAAAAGGCATAGTCTGCTATGTTCCTCTACAAACTTTTCTGGGACGAGATGATAACGAACGCTACGCACGTCTCCGACCAAGACAGAGTAATCCGTCTCAGTGGCCTTGCGCGGCACAAGAGGAGGATGTGTAAGGCTAGTGGAATAATGCTGGTTCGCCATCGAGGTCGGTCACATTTTGTGTGTAAGTGGATTCAGCCCCATAATATTCAAGACGCCAGTGAAATTTATTTCTTTTACAAGTGATGTTCTTAGGGAGGTACGAATTACGTTCATACTTGCACATCAACATAGCTGTGGTGAGGGCTGACCATACACATATTCAGCTATATAAAGGACAGTACGATCAAATTGATCGTGTGACAATGGGAAGTGTACTAAATCCGGTAGTTTACAACTTTTAATGACGATTTTCAGCAAACGTCATCGGACTGCAAAAATAGCCCGAGGCTAATAGAGTAAATATTTTAAAAGTGGCATCAGATGATCTTGGATCAGTTCTCTGATAATGTTCCAGACAATCATAAGTCCGCGTCCCGCTTCACGTTCTGGTTACAAGGATAGCTTGTAAACCTCTGTGAATTCCTTAAATCTCCTTAACCAAGTAGATCCACAGTGTTCTCGATGCATTACAACTGCGGTTCTGTGTGACATGGATTCGACCAGTCCTTTGTAGATTTGCGGATATATCTGGCACCAGAATTCTTCTCAATGACAGCTCAGTGGTTTGTGGACGCAGAGCAGGCACCAAAAAGCGTCTTAGTGGTGTTCCATCACGTTCAAACCAGGTGATTGTGGTGGCCAAAACAGAAAGTGGGTGCCAAATCATCCTCCTCGAACCACTGTAGCACGATTCCGCGCTTGTGAACGGACAGTGAAGATGTCATCACCCTTGGGAAGATATGAAGAACGAAGGGAGGCCGGTGAGCACAGTAATGTCCACGCAGTCCACAGCCGTCATGAGGCCTTCTAGTACTACCACAGGTCCCACGGACGACCAGGTGAATCTGGCCCGTAGCAAAATACCGCTCCCACCACTCCCTCCCCCATTCCTTCTGTGGCGCGTTGCACCTTTGGAGCAGCCATTGGCACGGTAAAGGCGTATCCGGACACGACCGTCGACCTGGTGCAAACAAGAAACATGATTCATCCGACCAAGTGACACGTTTCCATTAATCCACGGTCTAGTCTCTACGTCCCCACACCCACTACAATCGTGACTGACGATGCTGTTAATTCAACTTGGGATTACGTTAAGTGTCACCTGCAGCGGTGCCTCTGTTTAACAATGCGCACTGGACGATGAGCTACGAAATACTTTTGCCTGCACCGGTATTGTACTACGTCGTCAGATGTACCACATGTCGAGGCCTAACGTGCTTTACAGACTGGGCAAGCCTCTGATCTCCACGCTCTGTGGTGAGGTGTGGACGTCCAGGACCTTGTCGCCTACTAGTGGTTTCATAATCCTTCGTCTCTTTCCACAGACCCTCACGACAAAAGCGCGCGAAAAACCGACCAGTTTCACCGTTTTCGAGACACTCGTTCTCAGGCGTCAGACCAAAACAGTCTGACCATTGTCAGAATCGCTTACGTCATCGTATTTATCCATTTGCCCTGATTTACCAGTCATCTCTGCTCCGCTCATATACTAGTTTTTCGCCCGCATCTCGTGGTCGTGCGGTAGCGTTCTCGCTTCCCACACCCGGGTTCCCGGGTTCGATTCCCGGCGGGGTCAGGGATTTTCTCTGCCTCGTGATGGCTGGGTGTTGTGTGATGTCCTTAGGTTAGTTAGGTTTAAGTAGTTCTAAGTTCTAGGGGACTGATGACCATAGATGTTAAGTCCCATAGTGCTCAAAGCCATTTGAACCATATACTAGTTTAACCGCGTCACAACCGCTCAGCATCAGCAGGCGTCACTGAGTCTCGCGATGGGCGGTGGTCACACTGTTCTGGCTCATTAAAGTATTTCAGTCCTAGGGAATAAAAGCGGTAGATTTACTTACGCCACGCTCCTCAAACATATGGGGAAGAATTCGTGCGTGCAGCAATCAGGTACCACAAATAAAGGGAATCAATAACAAAAAAGCCTGACTAGACTAAAGCTTTTATTTTGTGGTGGAGTTGGCTTTATTCTACTGGTCCATCGTGATTTACATCTTTACTAAATTATTCAGTTGAAGGCAGACGATTTAGTAGAAGACAATAAACAGGCCACGATAATTATTTTCCCCTGTTCTTACCAGGTGAGTCAGTGCTTTCGCCTCTAATGAACATGATAACTTGTAAATGTGAGCCGCGCGGGATTAGCCGAGCGGTCTCAGGCGCTGCAGTCATGGACTGTGCGGCTGGTCCCGGCGGAGGTTCGAGTCCTCCCTCGGGCATGGGTGTGTGTGTCTGTCCTTAGGATAATTTAGGGTAAGTAGTGTGTAAGCTTAGGGACTGATGACCTTAGCAGTTAAGTCCCATAACGTTTCACACACATTTGAACATTTGTAAACGTGAGTGTTTCTTATCTTATTTCCTGCGTCCGTTCAAAAGATTCTGGAGACAGCCCACTAACAAAAAAGCATTCCCAAGCCTAAATAAACTATCCTAATGAAACTTGGATGTTGTGTAGGGTGGCCAAAGTAATGCAATACGTATCTTTTTGATCGTGCTCAGTTTCACTTATAAGGGCAAAACAAAATCCCAAACATAATCTGGCATATTAGATTTAGAGGAATATCTCCGAAACGCTGATACATATAAAACATTTTTCATAGGAAAGTCGATATGTTAATAACGTTCTTTAAAACTGTACAATCAACTTTTGTAATAAACCGAAATTTTGCATAATACTCATCCACTATTAATTAATTTTGAAAAATGAATACTTTTGTTTCAACATAAATTAAAGAGGCTTTCAAACCACATACATCCAAGTGTAATAACATTGGTTTACACAGTACAATTTTTGGAAAATAAGGTGCACACAATTAGCTGTCAAAGTATTTTCAACATATTAAAATACCTGAACATTCACGATTATTCTGACCAATTATTTTACTTATATTTGTTTGTGTTTTAAATAGTTATTTCACGTTTTAAATTCATTTTTTCGGTTTTTTAGTTTACTGTTCCACATACATGTATTTTGCTAATTGAAAATAGTAAGTAACTCATTAATATGATGCAGAATCATTACAATAATAACAATCTATAAAGAAATGCTTCAAACATAACGCATTTTACACCATGAACGAAGATTCCTCACATAATAAACACGACAGAGAACACAATATGAAATAAAATTCAGCAAGATTTCAAATTGTCGCAGGTGATCTGCTAAATATCTTGATTTGTATGAATCGTATTTCATTACATTGGTGAGCCTTGACGGATAGAATAGATTATGTACTAGTGACTGCAGCTTCATATATATTGTTTCTCAAGTGGAGGATGACGTAATTGTCATTCAACAGAACTGAATCTGAAAATCTTCTCACAGAGTTCTTCCAATGTCTCACGGCTGTACCTGT
Organism: Schistocerca nitens; assembly: GCF_023898315.1. Taxonomy (NCBI): domain Eukaryota; kingdom Metazoa; phylum Arthropoda; class Insecta; order Orthoptera; family Acrididae; genus Schistocerca; species Schistocerca nitens. The sequence goes on along the minus strand of NC_064617.1, from coordinate 700,227,578 downwards.
GACATCGAGCCCTTTGGGATCACCAGATGAACAAGTTCTTTGCCCTCAGGTATGAAGCGCTAATCGATTCTTTCACAATGACCACCCCAAAAGACTAACAATAATATAAATTTTTCTTCCTCACTGGCAAAGAAAACATATTTCAAATATCACTTGACCTGGTGACACGTTTGGTTGCCAGATTTAGATGCTGTCACAAGGACATTTGGGGTTTCAAAACGAGATTCTCCAATTTTTGGTCCAAACCAATCATCAATTTCATATAAAACTATGAAAAGGCGGGTGGTCAGTGTGAGAAAACCTTTTGAGCATCGCACACGAGGACAAGAAACTTGTTCATCTGGTGATACGGCCACGAGACATATACAGCTTTCTGTGTTGGAAGAACTTTGAGAGAAGGTTTTCAGATTTAGTTCGGCTGAATGATTATGTCACTTTCCACTTGAGAAACAATATAATCAAGCTGCACTCACTAGTACATTATCAGTTCTCTTCACCGAGGTTTACCAATGTACTGAAATATGCCTGACACAAATCAGGATGTTTAGAGGATTACCTGGGACAGTTTGAAATACTAAATTTTGTTTCGTATTGTGTTCTCCATTGCGTATATTATGTGAAATAAATTCATTCATTTTCTGTGCATGCTTTAAGCATTCCTTCACACATAATCCTTACTGTAATGATTTTGGATCATAATATTATTATTATTTTCAGTTAACGAAATACACGTATGTATAATAGTAAACTAAAACGAAACGTAAATGCAAAACTTAAAATAACAATTTAAAACATAAAACGAATAAAGTAAAGTAAATAATCAGAATAATAATGAATCTTCAGATACTTTAATTAGATATGTTGAAAATACTTTGACAGGTCATTGGGTACAGTCTATCTTGCAAAAATTGAATTTCAGAAACCATTTTTATTACTGATGGATGTACGTGGCATGAAAGCTTCTTTAATTTATATTGTAACAAATGGTTTCTTTCTTTAAAATTAATTGATGGTGGTGGGGTATTTTGCAAATTTCCAAATTATTATAAAGTCGCTTATGTAGTTAACAAGAATTTTAGATAGGCATCAACTTTTTTACGAAAAACTTTTTATATATAATCGTTTCGAAGATATTTCCTCTAAACCTATTATGCCAAATTACCTTTCGGTTTGTGTTTGACCCGTTGAAAGTGGAAATGGCCGCAAACAAACACGCAGTGCCTTACTTTCCCCCTGTATTCACCTATCAAGTTTCATCAAGGTCGTTTATTTACACTTGGGAATGTTCCCTTGCCAATGAAGAATCAGTATGCAGGATGTTGCAGGAGGAATGGTCAATATTCAGGGACATGACAGGAATGATCATTCGAAGCAAAACATGGCTAGTAAACTGGGCTCCAAAATGCATTCCTTAAGTGCTATAAGCACTTCTTCATCTTTGCTGCAGTGAAACGCGTCTCTTATACTGAACAAGTGCTCGTAGCTCCTCGGGTATGTAATTTAGAGCAAACATTTACTAGACAATTATTTCTTGTTTTGGTCCAAAATACTGCTCCCCAAAATGTGGAAAGCAAAGAGCTTGCAGTTCAATAGATTTATTTCACAGTGTCGAAGATTGAAATAGTGCTCATAGCTCTTAAGGTATGCATTTTACATCCCATGATTATTTTACAGCCCATGTTTACTAGACATTTTTGCTACGAACGATCGTTCCTCCATATACCTGAATATCGACCTTTCTCCTAGGAAAGTACTTGTCATTCTGTAAAAAGCAGAAATATTTATTTTTTTAAATACCGAATAGTCTTAACATTCGTGAAGTCATGCTGGAAGGAATTCAACGTCTCCAAATAGCTCTTTAAATCTGGACATTGACATTACTTTCGGGAACAGCGAACACTTTCTTCACATGACACAAGACTGCTGCTCATCATGTAGTGCGTCAGTGTTACACACTTAATTCCAAAGCCGTTCGTCAAGCCTTACAAAGCTAAGGTTAAATCAACCGTTGGTGATGTGTCTGACCCACAGCAACGTTACGCTAAGCGCTCTTCGACGGACGTTCTGCACCGCTACGTTTAACGAGCTTTGGAATTTGTGGAAATGGGGTAACTACCTACCAGTCAAACAGCTTGGAATTTTTTGTGCATAAAAAATGAAAAAAATGTTTGCTCACGGATATGAAGAGAAAGCTCAATTAATCATCTTCTGGTGTTGCAGTTCTTCTAATGCCCGTGCTTGCTACGAAAAAAGGACGAGGAATTCCGCCTTACGCAAGACGCTTCTCAGTATCTTTTAGCCAGGCATGTTTCAACACATTTTGTGCTACCTTATTATTTCTTACTTACAGGGTTTTCACCGCCATTGACTAAAACTCTGTCCATGTTTGAAAATTCGTAAGTGCGTTGGCAAAGGACCGTAATTCACAGAAATCAGCGTATTCACCTCGCCAAAACATATGAGAAAACACTACAACATCAAAGCCACGACAAACTGTAGATTGTGTAGCAGACTAGCTACCAACACAAATACCCAATAGCTCCACGTAAGTAAGAAAAATAACCCACTGAAGATAGCACAAAAAGTGCTGAAACATGCCAGGGTAAAACGAAACCGAAATGTGACTTGCATAAGCTGGAATTCCTCGTCCGAAAACTCAATTAATCTTCAGTGTGTAATGTGAAAAGTTGTTTCACACACCCGGGGGTTTTTATCCATTGAAGCGATAAATTATTAGACTAATTCCGACAAAATATATTGCAAAGAAAATATTAACAGACCAATTTTTCTCTTTAAATGGTAAACCTAGTAGTCATACCACTTATGACCCAGGTGCCGAATGGAATGTTCCTGCAGGACAAAAGAAGACCCCAAACTGCATTTCACATCACAAACGCCATGAGAAATCTATGGATTTTTGACAGTACTGTCAAGTCTCCTGATTTGTCACACATATGTAATAATGTACAGAAGATAAGTGAAGAATATCAATGGTGCAAACTGCAATATTCGTAGGCTTTTCACAAGCTGAAATATTATCTAAAGTTTGCTCCTTATCTGGTGACCTATGACCTCAATTAAAAAAGAAATGGAAAAGAGCGTATGGCAATGTTGGCTGGGAGGCCCCATCCGGGGAAGTTCGGGCGCCAAGTGCAAGTCTTATTTCAGTCGACGCAACATTCGGCGACCTGCGTACCGGTAATGAGGATGAAATGATGAGGACAACACAACACCCAGTTCACGAGCGGAGAAAATCTCCAACCCGGCAGGGAATCGAACCCGGGCCCGCTACACGGGCGGCAAGCACGTTACCACCCAGCTAAGCAGGCAGACACCTCAAACCGCCTTCTTCTGGTGACTGATGCGTCTCAACATGACACCTTGGCTGTTCTTTCTCACAAAAATGAAGATGGGCATGAACAACTCATAACATACGCGTCCAAAGCGCCCGCTTCTGCCCAGATAAATTGTTCAAGAATTGTTCAAAACACGTATTGATACACTACAGAGGGTAGTTTAAAGTTTCATCATCTCTACTCTAGGAGAATGATCGTATCCCACGTACTATACTGTAAATCGCAAGAAACGCCCAATGTGGCCCTGTTTAGTTGTTTGAAGCACTGTTTTCTAACGCGCTTTGTACACTGCCAAACATTTCTTTTTTCTGCCACCACTTCGACCTCTGTCACACTCTAATCTGACATTGAGACGCTCTTTCCACGACCTCTCACAGAAAACTAGACATCACTCTATGTAAATCATATTCTTACCGCGGATAGCATAATACTGAATTATTTTTAAATAAAACACACAACATAAGAAAACTAGAAGAGTTTGGCAACGTTGTGGAGAGTTTCCAAACTACCGTGCGAGAGTCTTTCATGACCTCTACATTTAAGTTCATATGTCGCTGTGACGGAACAGATGATGGCTCGCCGTTGCATTTCGAGTTATTCATAATTTTGCACTCATGTACGCGAACGCTGTATAGCTGCTAGCAGCCCCCAGAAGTTGTCTCCCACCCACAAAACTTCTCCCCCAACTCAAACAAGCTATGTCACTCAATCATTATGTGGTAACCGATGCGTGTATGTGATGGAAAAAGACACCTTCGATGTACTGTAATATTAAGCAACAGACTTGATAGTGCGAATAATTTTACACTAAGTTCAGCACCGACCATTGATGTGACAGCATGGCCCCCAATTGCAGTATCACAGCTAAACCAACTCTTTTACATCACTTTGCGAGTATGATTGCGAATGTGGGTAGATTACTGCGCAGTACATGCATTACCGTTGTGACGTCAGAATCGGCAGGTTCGAACGAGCAAAATATGTTTACGCCGCTGGAACCGTGCTGTCCGAGCGGCAGCTGGACCAGTGGCGTGTGCGAGGGCTACCGCAGACCAGTGGCTCCAGGGATAGCCTCCTCTGCTGGCGACGATTTGAACTAAGTCAGTTGGAGTATGGACCTAGTGGGGATGTGTACTAAGTCTGTTGGAGAACAAGTGATGACGGTACTGCTTGAAATAAAGACTTCAGTGCTTTTTCCCTGCAAAATCCGAGGATGTGAATTACATTAGTACAAGCGCAGTTTATTATTTGATGCGATTTTGATAGGTTAGCAGTGATAAAACATAAGTGACAGTCAAAGTTCGTAGTATATGGACTATTTCGTACGTGTGATCGATTATGGTGTTGGAATTTGAACTTGTGACAGATTTTTCTTATGGACGTAACGCAAATGGCTTTCTTCCCGCCGAAATCGGACATCTTGAATAAATAATAAATGATAATAATAATAAATAGAAGTACAGTTTTCGAGACATTATCGTGTTGGAATTTGAATTTGGCGCAATTTTCTAGTGGAGGTAGGTCAATAATAATAAATAATAATAATAATATTAATAATAAATAATGATAAATGATAATAAATGATAATGATCATAATAAAGAATAATAATAAAGACAAGTACGGTTTTGCAGCCATTATCGTGCTGGAATTTGAATTTGGCGCTAATTTTTTCTGAAGGGTTAGGTTAGTGGACATAGCACAATTGACCTATTTTCCTGCCAAAATTCAAATTTCGTGACAATTTTCTGGGCGTTCGGTTAGTGGAGGTAGCCCAATTTACCTATGTTCCTGCCAAAATTCAAACTTCCCACCAAAATCCACCATCTTGGATGACGCCATGCGCTGTTGCCAAGTCTACACGACGCCATATTGGATGACGTCATTGCCGCCATCTTGAATAAATTTGGAAACAATGGAATGTGGGGTAGCACGAACTTTGTCCCACTATTTCTGTAGTATGCAAGTAACATCAGATCTTGATCTGTTCTGGCCTTTATATAAATTTCCTTCGTCCTCTTGCATGAGTTGACCGATTCCATGTTTGTTACTGACGGCGGAAAAGCCAATAATTCATTTTTCTAATACTGGTTTTGACCTTTTGCTGTCAGAAATGCTTGAATTATTTGAGTAGCTTCGTCATATTGAATAAATGAAAGCCATGGAACAAGTACTCTTACATCGAGAAGAAAAGGGAGATTTAAGCATTTCTTCCAGTAATTTGCTTTAAGCAGGATATCGCACGAACCAAAATGAACCTAAAAAGAAAAAAACCTGCCATTTTAGGAAGCCGCAGAAACTACAGTTGCTGAAAACACTGTGAGCTGCCGCTATAAAAGGCTGAGCGAATTTACCCTTAGAAAACTGGTAGGACGTACTTATATACGCGAAGTCGCTAATGCTTGCTATTACGACAGCACTCTTCTAGCCAGAGGTAACCGGGTGTGATAAATAATTTCATACCAAGCATTTGTTAGCTGTCGTTGTTAGGAGGTAGTATATACTTCCCGATGACTCTGCCTTGCGCCTATTTCTTCGCAGTGTTTCCTAAAGTGACGGTATGCAACGCTATTAATTATAATTCGTCCTTTGGATGGAATCGTAAAGCTCTGCGCCTCTCTTTGCTTATAATCGACTGGAGTAGGTCCTGTGCTAGCACCGAGTTTCGCCCTCCCTCGTCCTTCATTTCATAGTAGTACAACCACATCACACTGCACAAGTACCTGTTACTGCTAGCCACACGTTACAGACAAAGGACGCGTTATTCCACATTATTCTCCACATTCCTTGCATGTGTATGAAATTTATTCTTTTGTAAGTTATTAAGGTCTAAAACTGCACAATTTTTCAGGACAGCTATTCTCTACACGATCAATATTTCATGTCTATTTGCTATTAAGACCCAAAATGTTGCAATTGTGGAAATTAAACCAGTAGATGCTCGTTAGAGGAAAAGTAAAGATATTTGGTTTAGTTAATTGGCCCATATTACTGTAGGCAAAAATTACTTAGTTTTCTCTTCTGAACTACAAACTGTCCATACATTTTAGATGTAAATTCACTCAAAAGCAATTCAGAGACCCAGAGGAGAAAAGCCCACTTCCTACTTTCTTTAATACACATGTGGGTTGGAGGTATATTTTCATTTACCTAACGAATAAATTTCTCATGATCTGAAACGTCTAAAATGGACACCAGAGTGTAGTCAGGAATGATACAACTAATCTGGTATCGACAGGGCCTATGGGGATTAATTGGCGACTTACCTGCTATCTTTACGAAATAGGACCAACAAGAGGGAGAACATATCCGTAAGTCCTGCTTCATTTATCACTGAATTCGTGTTTTTAGTAACCACAAGAGAGTCACTTAAATACTTAAAAGACATTTGATTGGGAGATAACACAACAGAAGAGTCAAGCTTTGCATTTTGACTTTTTCGATCCGTTTTTTAATGAGTTTGGTGTCATCTCCCACACTTTCCCATGTAGTACCAATATTTTCCACTCTACGTACCTAATACCCTCCACATCCAAGATTCTCCGTTTTAAATTTCTATCACAAGTTTGTCCTTTCAGTTCTTCCCCAATAGTGCTAGTTTCAGTGACAAGTTAACTAGTTCTCAGCCCCTGACGACACTCCCGCATCTGGTCCTTTCTTCTGGAAACAATTGTCCTACAGCTTCTAACAGCCCTACCACAACAAAGGTCAAAAGTAAATTGTGATTGCAGTGTTGCTCACGCTGCTAAATATTGCATTTTCGGGCAACAACAAAGTTATATTATGTGGCAGGTGTCATTAGAGCACAGTTAATAAAGTCATTTCATGAAATAATGGATAAACTAGGCATTCATCTTTTCGTGTTTCCCACGCTGGTCTCGTTGTGAACTCATGGCTCAATCGTCGAAAATCTAGGTAGTGATGATTCCAAGCTCGGATGCAAAGAGGCCTAGGTGTTATTCTGCGATATTCAAAAGCTTTATAGATGTGTTTCATAAACCATTCTTGAAGATTAAACTTTTGCAAGTTAGTACAATGGTGATGTAAAACAGTAATCAGCACTCCGAATTTAAGTTACACTTCTTTTTTATTACTTTTGTTGCAACATCACTTCACAATATAAAACATACTTGAAAATATCTTCCTCACTGTTAAAGTTCACATTTCATAAACTGACTACAATTTGCGTCTTTTCAACACGACGACCAAGACTTGACTCTCTAATAACCGCTTACGCGCCCAAAAATCAGAGTTACAAGTACGTCAAAGATCATAGTGACAAAAGAAAGAATACACATAAGAATAATATCATTGCAATATAAACATAGCGATGTATCAAAGTACCTCTACATTAATGAAATCAAATCTGAATGTTGTCACAGAAATATGTTAACTATTTTGCAGAAACACAGTAGAATATTGCTGCTGGTATCGAGAGGTTGAGGTGAGGTGCCGTAATTGTTACGTAATTCAAGTACCATTACAAGCTCCAAGTCTTGACTTTTGTTTACTAATGTCATATCATTTCAGGCTCCACCGATCCAATTAACTGTTTACATCATTCTGTAGTATAAAATTCGAAATGCTTCAAGCGTCGTCTTTGCCAGTTTTCCCAAGCATACTCCAACTTTTACTTCTAACACAATGTTATGCTTCTGCTGTTCTATTTCTGGAATATCATTTTGGCTTTTATGTCAGTATTTCATATTTGCATAGCCCTTTCGTCAAGCAAAACCTTTGTCGTCTGCTACACTTGAAAGAGGCCAACTGAACTGGACATGCCCTCTGGCAATCTCAACAATCTGCATTAACTGGACCTTCAAGGTGGCAGACGAGGTAACGAAAACTATCGAGCAACAGAACGACGTGATGAAAAGGGGGGCCTTGACAAATGAGTCCCGAGAGCTTGTTCTTTCAAAAATCCCAATAAAAAGGGGTTAATCTGTCTACTGAAGTAAAAGATCTGTCCAGTTTGGTTCGATTTATTACAAAACCTCTGCGTCATAAACACAACACGAATTTTCTGACGAACTGAATCGAAAGGAAGAATTCACACAGCCAATAAAACAACTAATCCTTATCGACAATTAACAGTCCAAACTAATGATTGATTCACTTGTCAAAGACCGCGCGAGGTGGCGCAGTGGTTAGCACACTGGACTCGCATTCGGGAGGACGACGGTTCAATCCCGCGTCCGGCCATCCTGATTTAGGTTTTCCGTGATTTCCCTACATCGCTCCAGGCAAATGCCGGGATGGTTCCTTTGAAAGGGCACGGCCGACTTCCTTCCCCGTCCTTGCCTAACCCGATGAGACCGATGACCACGCTGTTTGGTCTCCTCCCCCAAACAACCCAACCCAACTTGTCAAACACTGTGAGGAGTAAGGGAAAAGAGAATAGTCGTCATCTTACAAATCACTGATTAAAGGAAACGATTGAGGTGTCTGCAAAGTGATTGCCCTGACCTTGACAGAGGGCACTGTATGTCACATACTGCAACCAATGGAGCTCTTTCCCGCCTTTTCTACGACACGAGAGATCGTTCACCTGGATGGAGGCGGCGTCCGGCTGACAGCATCTCGCCTCCACAAAGGGAGAAAAGTAATTCTGAAATGAACTCAACCATTTCCATTTCCATGAAAAGGACCGAGATCTTTATCTGCGAGTGGCGTCCTACTCTCCTGCTTTCTGGGAAGACTTCCGGCAATGGAAAACCGAAGTCTATACAGCCAAGCCCCGACCGAGTAGATTTGGCTTGTAAAAACGGCCAGTGTTGTCACGGCTCATTGTAACAGAGTTTTAAGGTGGAGTCAATGAATTCTCGTTATTAGGGAAAACGTCTGCGTCTGCTGGCGGTCGGCAGCTGCCTTAAACAAACCTGCCTTGGATGAAGTCCATGCAGTTGTACTTCTCTCTGAAACGAAACCAACCTCCCGGGGCAATCCTGGCGTCACCGAACCGCGTTTGTCCCTTCCTTAGCTCATAATGCGCCCCAGACATGCAGATACATACAACTATTACATGCAGCAACTACTCAGTGCGGAGAGAATATTAAAACAGTAATTCACGACTAAAATCTTGCAATCACTGAGACAGCTCATAATCAGCACTGATATATTTAATCGATACAATCATCTCTAAAATGCGAAAACGAATTAAAGAAATGAAATAAAAATGAGACGAGTGACACCTAAACATATAGATGCCTTTCACGCAATGTTTCTGTCTTCCTTCCTTCAAGCACCGTGTTTCCTAGGCAGCAGAATTTAATCACCTGTTACAAATCTTTATTGTTTTTATGCTTTGCGAGTCGATCTTCTACTACTTTGTAGTAGTCTCTGTCACTGTCGAGTTCATTTGTTTTACATATATTAATCAAATTTTGCTCCATGTAGGCTCTCTGTTCTATTCAGCAGGTCCTCTTCGTCTTCTCACTCTCAGGCAGAAGGACGGTGTTATCTGCAAACTTCAGCCCTGGGATCTGTTCCCCTTCCAATTTTATTTTTGTATGGAAAATTTTCTTTCATTGTTTATTTGATGAACACTTTAGAAACAGCTATAAATTCAATCACGCCTAGCACTCTCCTGAAGACAAAATTATCTTTAATTTCTGCATTCAGAGTAATGTTTTGCACTAAGGAAGTAATTAATGTAACCTGTCACAACCTAGCTTTTTAAAATTGTAGGTGCAATACGTTATGGGTGCAGAATGAAAATTTTTAATAAAATAAACCAAGAATATGGTCAACGGGGCACTGAAAACGATGGAAAATATAATAACAGATCGAAATAAATCGAGCAATTAAACTATAACCAATTCCTATATAGTTTAGTCAGTACGGCATGGAATTAACCACAAAATAAAAAACCGAATTACAGTGGACAAACAAGCATTTAACAAGATAAAGAAGCTAAGTTGGATATAAAATAATTGGTCTGTCGTTCGGAGCATAGTTTTATATGGGTTCAGATGTGTACAAAAAGAAAGGAAGATGAAAACAGATTAAACTCTTCGAAATACGGCCGTAGAGGAAGTTAGAAGAAAAAATCTGTACAAAAAGAGTCGAGTAAGTAAAGGGAAGGTCAAAAGGCACGAAAGGATTTTAACTGTGAATAACTTTTTATTTACTTCTTACCCTTTCTTTTGTTGCTGATTATGACGGAGGTAGAGTGTAAACAAGCTACCTTCCTTGGCGTCGGTGAAAGTGGACATAATCAGGAGGCCGGCCGGAGTGACCGTGCGGTTCTAGGCGCTACAGTCTGGAGCCGAGCGACCGCTACGGTGACACCTAAACATATAGACCGCTACGGTCGCAGGTTGGAATCCTGCCTCGGGCATGGATGTGTGTGATGTCCTTAGGTTAGTTAGGTTTAATTAGTTCTAAGTTCTAGGCGACTGATGACCTCAGAAGTTAAGTCGCATAGTGCTCAGAGCCATTTGAACCATTTGAACCATAACAGGGCGTAATCAAGAGAACGAGAATTTCCTAGATCACGTCCTGTGGGAAAAATACACGTTAACAGTTACACAGGAATGAATGACGGACAGAGAGAACAAGGAGGAGGAGAAGATACATGACGACAGTCATATTGAAAATTCTAAATAGTTACGTAATGACAAAAAGAATGGCAGAAGAAAGAAAAAACGTAGCGCCAATATTAAGTTAAGACCTACCAATGGACTAGAAAATTATTTAACAAAACGATATTGTACCATGCGTTTCGAAATTGAATGTTTTGTCTCCCGTTACATATCGTTCACAAACCCTACTAAGTTAGCGTTGATGACGACTATAACATGTAAATGAAGATGGGATATTAAACCACGAAATGTGTCGCACGTTATCTGCAAATCACATCGTCTCTGGCTTCTGTTTTCAGTTTGTCTTTACACTTCTTTTTCAACAGTTACAGCTTCAAAAGCTGTGCTTTCAAAGACATGATCACTCTTTAAAAACACAAGAAACTCCCACGATAACTATGTAGTGATTCAGGAATTCCGCAACAGAATTAGAGAAATAGAAGCTCATATACATTTACATCACCATCTCTACTTTGCAGTACCCCTTATGGTGTGTGACGGATGGCACTTTTGCCACCTTTGTATTCTCTTCCCCCCCCCCCCCCCCCCCTTACCCTATTCCATTCGTGAATGATGCACGAGAAGAATGAGTGTCGGCAAAGCTCCATACGACGTCTAATTTCTCTAAATTTCTTGGAGAGCGTACTTCGCGAGACTTATGTGCGAGGAGGTAATATTCTACCCGAATCTTCTTGAAGCGAAGTTCTTGGAATTGCGACGGTAAACCCCTCCGTGATGCACAACGCCTCTCTTATAGCTATGCGTCAGATGAACATCTCCGTAACGTTCTCGCGCCGACTAAACAGTCTCGAGACGATACGCACCACTCTTTGTTAAATATTCTGTATCTGTTCTATTAATCCCTCGGGCATGGATGTGTGTGATGGCCTTAGGTTAGTTAGGTTTAAGTAGTTCTAAGTTCTAGGGGACTGATGACCTCCGCTGTTAAGTCCCATAGTGCACAGAGCCATTTTTTTTTTTTTTGTTCTATTAATCCAACATGGTAAGAATCCCAGACCGATGAGGAATACTCAAAGCCCCGTTACACAAGTCTTTTGTATGCTACTTCTTTCGTGGATGATTTACATACCCTTAGGATTGTTTCAGTAAATCTCAACCAGCCATCTTCTTTTCCCATATTTTGTTTTATGTAGTCACTCCACTTAAGGGCGCTCCAGATGGTAACTGCTAGGTATTTTATGGTAGTTACTATTTGCAGTGATTTGTCGCCAATACCGTAATCGAACAGTAGCGGATTTATCAGCTGATTTATTTGCAGTATGTTACATTTCTTTACATTCAGAATCAACTGCCAGTCGCTGCAACAATTACCGATTCTCTTCATTAGTTCCTGCAATTTGACACAGACTTCTTTCGCTGCCACCTTCCCCCAATCACAAATCTTGGTCGAGGTCTCGGTAACATCGTTTTTCGTTCACTTTCCGACAGTGCAGGACTGTATAGAATGGCTTCCTCAAATCAAAAAGCAGCGAAGTACATCATCCTAGGAACTCCTGCCTATGGTGTACTGTATCTCTTGAACGAACAAAGCGAGCTGAGTGCCGTAAATCGCTGTTTGTCGAATCTATGTTGATATTTACAGAGGACATTTTAGTTCTCCAAAAATGTCGTAATATCTTAACATAAAACATGCTCCGTAATCCTACAAAAAACTGACGTCAGCGATATAGGTCTTTGATTACGTAAACCTGTCCTACGAATCTTCTTGAAAAAGGGAATGACCTGCTCTTTTTTCCAGTCGCTAGGTGCCCTTCGTTGCTCGAGCCACCTACAATGAAATTGTTGGGTTGGCTGTGTTACTAGAGGAGGCCGAAATGCACGCGGTTTAGCTCACGCAGGCTGGCGTGAGGAGGGAAGAACTATACTGGTGTGAGGTCTGGAACATTACAAGGAATTAGAATTCAGAAAGCGGACGTAGCTAGTTTGATACTTAACTTTAATCCATTAATGATGAACGTCGCTCTTGAAGGTACATGATTCACAATATTATCTGTTCAGAATACATTCTTGAAGAATATGGCGCCTTGCTAGGTCGTAGCAAATGACGTAGCTGAAGGCTATGCTAAACTGTCGTCTCGGCAATTGAGAGCGTCTGTAGACAGTGAACCATCCATCGCTAGCAAAGTCGGCTGTACAACTGGGGCGAGTGCTAGGGAGTCTCCCTAAACTAGACCTGCCGTGTGGCGGCACTCGGTCTGCATCACTGATAGTGGCGACACGCGGGTCCGACGTATACTAACGGACCGCGGCCGATTTAAAGGCTACCACCTAGCAAGAGTGGTGTCTGGCGGTGACACCACAGAAATGCTTCCAGAAGAGGAACAAGTCATTTCGCATAATATCTGTATTATCTCCTGGCCGATTTCCTTTTAAACAACTGAGAAATTTTATTTGATTTTCATGCACAATCTCACACAGTCGTTCTTGCCAGCCGTGAATGGAACAGGGAGAATGACGAATGATGTAAGCTATGTCTCGCATGTAACCCCAGAAGCACACACTACAGGAGACTCTCAGAATGCGACCGTGCATGTATATCGACTTTCAGTCGTGGAAACTAAAATTCAGTCTGCTTTCTCTTGCCGTCCTGAATCTTAGAATGCTAGTACAGCGTCCCGCTGTAATATATTTAAAGGCCGGCGGTGCGTGAGAAGACTACGGAGCCGTCGGGAGAGTTAGGGTTTTTTTCCCACGAGCGCCCGCAGGCCGCTGAGAGTCAGGCGCCACGCCGGAGAGTTTCCACCCCGGCGGGCTCATCGACAGGCGCTATCAGCTCGCCGCAAGCGGCGTACGCTTCACGCTTCACGCCTCCCTCGGACGGCTATTTATCGTCGCATCGTCCCGCGCTGCGCCTGGACTGTGTCCCGGCGATAAACCGCATAACGGCGGCATTCATACGCTGCACCAAGCAGGCGATTCGCTGCCGCACAGCGGTTCTTCCTCACCTGTAAACCACCGTGCCAGCACAATCTGTATCTGATATATAGATTCTCAAAATTACAAAGCCAGGGAAGATAGCAAATAATGAAATTTTACTTATAGTATGTGTACAGTACAGTCGTGCGACTACATGATTCAATTTCCAAGTGATTCGAGGGTGTACAGGGAGCGAAATTTAATACTTCATGCTACCACCTATGGCAGCCATAGCGGCTCTAGCACAACTGGGGTCAGTGAAGTTTTAGCTTACTATGAACACATGTGAACATGTGGGACAAAGTTGCTCCAAGCAAAGGTAATATTGCCCCAATTTTCTGCAAATATATTGCAGGCATAAACAGTTTCTAAAATATGATAAAACCCCATTGATTTACTCACACGTGAGCAATAGATAATAAAAAAATATTATACTACAGTTTAACAGTACATTGTTAGTTAATCAGAACATAACATGTCAAAGTTTTCCGAAATTCCTTCTCCAAAGAAGCTGAAGTAAATATTCCAGAATTAGAATCGAGAACAACTGCCAACATAAGTAACTTAGTAGATATCCTTGGTGTCGCGAGGCAGCTGAAAACAATTAATAAAGGCAAATCTTCTGGTCCAGATGGCATACGAATAAAATTCCTTTCAGGGTATACTGATACAATACCCTCATACTTAGCAACCACACACAACCAGTCGCTCAAAGAAATATCCATACCGAAAGACTGGAAAGTAGCACAGGCCATACCAATACTCAAGAAAGGAACTAGGAATAATCCCTATTTTACAGACCCATATCACTGATTTCAATTATCAATAAGAGTTTGGAGCATGTGCTGAGTTCCTACACTATGAATTACCTTGAAGGTACCTGACCACATGGTCAGCACGAATTCAGAAAATGTCGTTCTTGTGAACCACAATTAGCTCTTTATCCGCTCAAAGTAATGAGTTCTATCAAAACGGGATCTCAAACTGATTCCATATTTCTAGATTTTCAGAGGGCTTTTGACACCGATTCTCACAAAAGACTTCTAGTCAAATTGCGTGGCTATGGAGCGTCGTTTCAGTTGCGTGACTGGATTCGTGATTTCCTGTCAGAAAGGTAACGGTACTGTGGCGAAATTAATAAAAAACAGTTTTTATTTTAAGTTCCACGTCCTTCTTAATTTAATCAGAGTTCTCACCTTAGACGTAGAATTAGTCCTTCTGCCACAATATTAATGCATTAGTCGCCATCGATATCCTTCTCTTTGTTGACCGTGTGTACCATCATGAGTCAGCATCGGTTCACTTCACGAAGACGGTGGAAACCAAGCAATACTATGCTACGTTGCTTTATATGATTTTCGTAACACTTCGATACTTCTCACTATTTTTTATTCCCAATAAGACTTGCTCTGCTCGTCGCACAAACCATAATTACTAACCCTATTGCTGCCTTCCGCACACTCCAAAAATCACGTCCATCATCCACAAGGCAACCATCGAAAAGAAAAAAATGTCCCTTAGCTCCTTGGAGTATCAAACAAAAGAGAGTCCAATGTGAACTTTACAAAGATTACAATATACATGCCTCTCAATTTATCTTTGGCGCAGCTTTTAAGATATTGTATGTCTCTGCATAGGAACGTGTCATTACAACTGCCCCCCTACTGTATACTGTCACTAGAAAATTTTATTTTATTGACAGGATACAGTAGTCGACCTTGCAACTGATAGGTTTGGGGTTCTTTTATTTACAAACTTCACTTTTATTGTCTCATTTTCATGGCACTGTGAATTCTTTGGTGTGTGTCAGTTTTTTTTTTGTATACTTATGCTAATGTTTTCAAACCTTAATCCTAATATACAAAGTTCTGGTTAATACTGAGAAAATGACATCATGTAGTAAAGTTCGTACAATAAAATATACAATGAATACAACGTTACATACAAATGTTTCCTCCCTCATGAGAGGTGAAAATTAAGTTCTTGTATTGCTTTCTGTATTTATTCTGGGGCGACGAGCTTTGTTCGCTAGCCCGTGTTGAATATGGGCGGGCAATACGCGCGCCTGATTGTTTGGTCGTCCGTTATCGGGCGACGTTGGTTGAATGCGCGCGCCTGTGCACTGAATATACACCGACATGCATGTACCGTCGAGACTTCCGAACCTCAGTATGCGTGTGCTTTTTGTAGTTCCTTCCAGTACTTAGACTGGATACGACGAGGTACATTGGAATATGTGCCCCGAAGAACACACCACACTATGTGCGAGGCGGAGGACGACCCCGTCGATGCAGCTCCTGGTAAGAAGCGTACCATGTCAAACTTGTTTGGCATTGTCTTTTCTTATTGTGACGCCATGGGTCGTTTGACAATACAAGCTTCAATTTTCGATGTCACTTGTTTAGGCTCGCTGACACTTTCAACGTAGCACTACTTTGCACAGTTTTAATTTCTATACACACCACTTGAACCGCGAGTATTGCGATCGAAACTTTCCTTTCACTTCACTTTTTTTTTCTTCGCATTAACCCCTTTTACCTATTGTACCGAGATTCATTCCCTCAATACTTCAGGTCAATGTACATAAGTACTCACAAAATTGTAAGTCACGGGACTTGGCATGAAATACAAAATACATCACATACAATTGAATAACAAATAACACATATAATGCATTGGTTACATTAATTACAGGAAAAAACTATCGACGAACATTGAAAAATTTTTGACCACTCGAAGTGGCTTCTTCGTCTTGGATTTTACTGACACACACCCTTTTCCATTAATCTGTTAGAAGGAACAAGTCCTTTGTTTTCCTTCTTGAACTCGAGTGTAAGTTAAGGTTTACCTCCGTTACGTCTTCTTCATACGCAACGACATGCATCAGCATGCAGAGAATACACCTGTAGCCGCTCCACTGAAGCTTGGGAAGGGAATTTTCTACCTCCTACTTAGGGTAGTGGCAACGACTACGTGTATGCTACGGTTTTTTTGCGTATAAAATCTGAAAATGCACGAAATAATCTTTTATATGCAGCATCACCCTAATATGTACAGTGTTTTTGGTGTAAGCACATTCTGGTGTGCTTGTAAATCATTAACCCTAATAAAACTTCCTACATTAACATGGACATATAAACATACAATCTTGAAGTTCAGGGTGTGGCTATTATTAATATGTACAGTGTTTCATAATAGCGGCACGCCCTTGTGTGCGTGTATCATTTTCAGTTAAAGTGCGCTTATAGGCGTCTTGTGTTATCATGGGAGAAAAAGTACAGGTATTTTAATGCATCGGTTGTCATGAAAATCTATGTACACGAATAACCCGACTTTCATAGCTTCAGTGCAGCATGAAATTCTGTTTTGCTTACAGGTCGTCGATCACACTCCTTACCTGTTTCTCGTACAGCGGCGATATCATTTTCATTCTTTGTGACTGTAAATCGTGATATGTATGAAAGATATAATTTTGACATGATTTATCATTTCATGTTTCAAGTGTGTAAAGTAATTCATGTCTTCCTTCTGCATACATGAGTAAAGAATCGCTACTGTTACACTGGGTATCAGGTATTTCGTATTTTCTCGGTAACTCGTAGAGTCTTACGGTTTTAATTAAGTTGTTTCTTGACGTTAGGTATACATGCTTATACGAGGTTGTCTTAGAGTTTAATTTTCCTTAAAAACTTCTATGTTGTTTAGGTTCCGTACATGTACAGAGCTTCTTTCGTCTTCCACACATTCATACATACGTTTATACACAAAAAAATATCTACCACTACAATATACACTTTGCTGGTGGGGCCCTTTTTCGGTACCCTGCACCATTCCTTCAATATTCCAAAATAATTCAGGGTGTGCTGAGCATCGTCCCTTCATACTAATAATACTTACAACTAAATATTTCTTCTTACATACATAACAGCCTTACGGTCCATTAATGCGCAATCATTCCATATTTTCCTCCTTTACACTTTAGCTTTCGTACATGTAACCTCGTGTATAGCTTATATATTCTACAAGGTTGTTTGCTGAGTGCTTCAGGTGTTTCCTAACGTTAATGTGTGTCTCTCTCTCTATAAACCCTAGGTATTTGTTTCGAGAGCGATTCCGTTCATTACTCACGCTGCATAGATCTGTTTATTATTTTCCTATTTTAAAGCTTGTCATTCTTTTCCTTAGTCACAAAAATTAACGCGTTTGCCTTGTTATTCATTCTGAAAATCGCTCGCTACTGTGTAATGTAAATGCATGCGTTATCTCTTTTCTCTCCTCTTTGCTGCTTTTTCCCTATATGTGGTTGTGTGTTGTTCTCGCGTGTACATAGCCTTTCTTCCGGTTATCTATCTGTTTTATTTATTTGTACAAGCTAAGAAAAAAAATGGTTCAAATGGCTCTGAGCACTATGGGACTCAACATCTTAGGTCATAAGTCCCCTAGAACTTAGAACTACTTAAACCTAACTAACCTAAGGACATCACACACACCCATGCCCGAAGCAGGATTCGAACCTGCGACCGTAGCAGTCCCGCGGTTCCGGACTGCAGCGCCAGAACCGCTAGACCACCGCGGCCGGCTACAAGCTAAGACTGTTTACTCAGTATAATATAATATTACAATACCGTCCATGACCAGTATGTACTTGTATGTTCACTTTTATTAAGTAGTACCAGCTTATAATTAAATTTTCTAAGTTACTATTTACAAGACTTGTGTACCCTTTCCTTTCTTGTTTTTTGAATGGCTTTCATCACCGTGTCTCATAGTAAGAGTGGTCTCAAAACTTTTAAACGTTCCGCACATGCGCGCTTACGTACCACGACTGGACTGTAGGTGCGGGGAAAACTCTGCATTGTTGATGAACATTATTCGTGATAGCCACCATCGTGTAATAGAGTCACGTGACGCCTGGACTCGACCGCGCATGCGCCTTCGCGCTTTGTATACACTCAGCTGATCGGACAGGGAAGGGGGAAGATTTCTCCCCGGCTCGCTGCCTACAGCGCGGCCAATGACCTCGTCTTGACATGCAGCTATCACGTGCTCATTCGCTGAGCGTTGGATTGCAACTTCGACGTGTGGTTTGTTGCTCGTCTCACGCGAACAAACTCTGACCTTCGCGCTAATTTGTCTTTGTTCCCCTTTCTTAAATAACTGAGTTAGACTACAAAAGTACCGTATGGTTTATTTTATAGTGTTAAGACTCACAGTAACATATGTTTCATTGGGTTTGGTTAAATATGCGTTTTTAAGCTGGCATATGCCCCCAGTTGTTCACACGTTTCCAGCAATTTTACTATGTGATCCAAGGTTGTACAATTTCAATTTTGCTAAAATAACATATAACCTTTAATGGAAAAATTCCTTGATGTCCTTGTGGGGGTATAACCCTTTCACCTTGCCCGTTCGTGTGTTACCTAACAGATAACATCCTGGGTGAGGTTTGTCTATTATAATGAAAGGGCCATCATACAACAACTGCCACTTTTTGTTTAATGCCTTAATTTTAGAGGATTTTGGGTGGGTACGTAATAGTACTTCCTGTCCAATGTTAAATTCTGTAACCTTTCTTATCTTTTTGTTGAACTGCTTTCTCCTTATTTCTGCTTGTTCTTCCATCTGTAGTAATGCTTGACGTACCTTTTCATCTAGGTTTATTTGCTTTGTGGCTAATTTAGGTAAAGGTTTAGCCCATTCGTCAAGTTCTGTGCCTTGAAACATTAACTCTGTAGGTGTAAAGCCTGTTGAAGTATGAATTAAATTATTTACAATATGCTGAAAGGGGGCTATGTATTCCACCCACTTTGTCTGTTTATTTGGTGTATAAGTTCTTATAAAGCGATTAAATTCTTTAAAATTTCTCTCAACTGGGCTCGATTCTGGGTGAAATTTGGATACCAATATATGTTTTATGTTTTGAGATTCGAGAAATGTTTTCCATTTATTACTAGTGAAGTTTGTTGCATTATCAGTTAATACAATTTTCGGTTTTCCCACTATTGGTATGTAGTCTTCTATCATGCGTTTGATTATTGATCCCGACAGTACTGCTTTTATAGCATACAATTTTAAGTACTTTGTGAAGACATCATAAAATGCGATCACATATCTGACTCCTCCCCTAGCTCGTGGATATGGTCCTGCTGCGTCCACGGAAACTAGTTCTCTTGGTCTAGTTGGAATGATAGGGTGTAATACGTCCAAACAAGATCTATTAAGATGTTTAACCTTCTGACATATCGTACACTTTTTTATTATTTGTTCAATTCTGCGTCTGAGGTTCGGGAAGTAACAATACGTTGATATTTTCGCTGTACATTTTGATACCCCATAGTGCCCCCATACTCTATGTGTGTGTCTTATCAAATTGTCTATGTATTCTTCCGGGATGCAGACACACCAGGTGTTGGATTGTGTATTGCGCCTGTAGAAAAGAACATCGTTTGACATTGTGTAATATTGTTTCAATGTACTATTGTCATCTGCCTGCAGTTTTTGCATAACTTGTCTCCATCTATTGTCTTCCTTTTGTAGTTTGCTCATGTCTTTACACATCTTTCTGTAATATGGTTGAAATGTGCCGTCATGCATCAGAAAAACTCTAAAATCGGAAGTCTGTTCGATCAATTCATTGAACTCGCTCAAACCTTGTGGCAAGCGCGATAATGCGTCGGCAATTACATTCTGTTCACCCTTGATATAAACTATCTCGAAATCAAATTCCTGGAGGAATAAACACCAACGTGCAATCCGTTTGTGCAACAATTTGCATGTGAGTAAAAACGATAATGCTTGATGGTCACAAAACACTCGTGTATGCCTTCCCCAGAGATAGTACTGGAACTTGCGGAAAGCCCACACTACAGCTAACGCTTCAAGTTCAGTTGCCGAATAGGCTCTTTCACATTCCGTTAACGTTCTACTGGCAAAACTAATTATGTTTACTTTCTGTTCTCCATTGTCATTTACTAATTGGAACAGACAAGAGCCTAATCCCTGACATGAGGCGTCCGTGCTCAAACAAAAGTGGTAGTTCATGTTAGGATGCTTCAGAATGGGTGCGTTTATGAGTGCTTGCTTGATTTTTACGAAATCTTCCTCACATTTTTCGGTCCACAACCATGTGTGGTTTTTCCTTAAAAGGTTGAGTAGGGAATCACTATTCAGTAACTGTTTGGGCACGAATTTTCGAAAAAATGACGTGAGCCCCAGAAAAGCTTTCAATTGTTTACGTGTTTGTGGTGAGGGGAAATATTCTATGGCATCAAGCTTTTTCTGATCTGGTAAAATTCCACCTGGTGAAATAATGTGGCCTAAAAATTTTATTTGATCCCTTCCGAATTCGGACTTCTTAAAATTTGCTGTGACGTCATATTCTCGGAACTTTTGGAACACTTTGTGTACCAGTTCTACATGCTCTTGCCAGGTCTCCGTGGCTATCAAGAGATCGTCTACATACAACGTCACTTTGCTAATCAGTTCTGGACCCAATACTCTGTCTACAGCCTCTATAAACACCCCAGCACTCACGTTGAGTCCAAATGGCAGTACTTGGAATTGATAGCTTCTGCCAGCATGAATGAACGCAGTATATTTTCTGCTATCAGTGTGTAGGGCTATTTGCCAATACGAAGCCTTCATGTCAACGGATGTTAAATACTTCACTCCATGAAATTTAAGCAATTGCTCATCTAAGTTCTCCGGCCTAGTGCGTATTGGTACGATGATCTTATTAATTTCCCGCGCATCAAGTACTAATCTGACTGATCCGTCAGGTTTGCTAACAGCTAGGATGGGACTGCAGTACGGTGAATGTGAAGATTCTATCACCTTCCACAGAACCATTCTATCTATTTCTTTGCGAACAGCTTCCTTCTTTGCCCATGGTATCGCATATGATTTATGGCAGTACGTTTTATGTGGGTAGACTTCCATTTTGTATTCGTAATTTTTGATTATTGTCGGCTGTTTTCTAAAAATGTCTCGGTATTCATAAATAAGATCTGCTAGTTCATTTTGTTGAGTCTCTGAAAGACAAGTGGATTTTCCTATCTTCTCGTGGGCGGCTTGTTCGTTAATTATTTCCGTGTCTAATTGTTCGGGGAAAGGAATATCTATCAATAACACTTGTGGGTGAACTAATTTTACTTCAGCTTGTTCCTGTACTTGGCCATTACGATCTATTGTTGACTTTACAAGATTGACCTTCACACTACGACTGCCCACTCGGAAATAGCAAAGTCCACTGCCTATGTCGATGTTTACTTTATGCTGCCGGAAAACTTCCATACCTAAAATACAATTGACGATTAATTTGTCAACGATTAAGAAGGTACAGTTTATCGTGACATCGCTAATGGTAACAGGTATTTGCGTCTGCCACTTAATACTTTTTGACTTGTTACCTACAGCTGTCAAGATTTTACAATTTTCCGTTGGCAACACTGGTACTTTTAATGCTTTCGAAACTTCTTTAAATAAACTGTTAGAAATAATATTCGTAGATGCGCCTGTATCTAAAATTACGTTGGTAATTATAGTTCCTATCCTTGCTGGTATTACAGCCTGCACGAGGTCACTTACCTTGTCCGGTGCTTTCACCTCTTCTTCACATAGATCATCTTCTACGGTAGCATCCTGATCATATCTTAAAAATAATTGTTCAAGATGTAATGTGTGCTTGTTTGTGCCCCCTGTTGTCAAATCGGTCGGCCGGTGGGAGCTCATTACGACCGATTGTTGTTTACCGGGGGAGACAACGGCGTTGCTTCATTACTGTCCGTTACCTCTACGAAGTGTACTGAGTGGTTATTCTGTCGCCAATTAGTTTCCGGACCGCTGCGTGCAACATTTTCTTGCGACCGGCCGTCGCTATTCCTCCTTGGTCTGTCATTCCTATTACTGTAACTATTGTAATTTTCATGTGTGTGCCGCCTTTCATCACGCGGGCCTGACCAATCATTCACGTGATTTCTATCATTTCCATACCGGCGTGGACCGTAATCTGTACTATACCTTCGGTCTTCCCGTCTCTGTGGCGCCGAATTCCTCCGATTTCCGTAATTCCAGGTTCCATTATTTGGCCTTGTCGCATACGGATGCCAACTGTGTGGGTTTTGTCCACTGCCATTAAAATGATATCCGTTACCGTTGTTTTGATTGGTTCCGGATTGTTCATTCCGATTACTTGTGCTCGTCTCTTCTTCGTATATTAGATCAATTGAGTCAAGCACGGAAAGAAAGTATTCAAGGTCGTTCTCCGGTATGGTTACCAATTTTTCGCGTAAGTTCGCGGGTAGTCTGTTTTTCAGAATTTTGAGAACATCTACGTGCGGTATTGGATTGTTCCAATAGCGCGTCTTATTCAAGTACTTTTCGAAATACTTTCTCAACCCGCCGTTTTTTAGGTTGAACGGTTGTGGGTTGAATACCTCACGTCGCAGTCTTTCTTGAACCCCAGCAGACCAATATTTCTCCAAGAAAGCCCGTTCAAATTGTTCGTAGGTGACGCACTGTTCAGCCATGTCTGTGGCCCACAAAAGTGCGTCGCCTTGTGTGAATCCTACTACATATCTAATCTTCTGTGCCTCAGTCCAGTTTCTTGGTAAGACATTTTTAAATGCTCTTGCGAATACGACTGGATGAGTTTTTCTGGATTCTGTGGAGAAAACTGGAAACTGTCTATGTTTCAACAGGCTCTCATCGACTAGAATCGTCGAGATGCAAGGCGACACGCCTACTGCCTGTTGCAGCACCGCGTTTGGCGAATAGCCATTGTTTGCCTGTGCCGGTGCGTGCACATACGCCGGACTGTGCGCCTGATGTTCTGCGTTATTGACATCGTAATCCGGCACGGGCGAATAAGTGTCGCGCTGCCTGCTGCTTGACGTAGGCAAGTCATTTGAAACATTCAGTCTACCAGCAATTTCCTTGCGTATTCTGTCCTCGGCTACTTTGATTTCATTACCTAATTTTTCAAAAAGTTTGGTTTCCCGGTCAGTTATTGATTCATTTACATTACCGTTTTCTAAAGTTTCATTTATTTTGATAATGTCCGCGTTGATACGTCGAGTCTCCTGTTTCAGAAAACCGACTTCTTCGTTAACTTTATTAACCTGGTCAGGTATTTCTTCACATGCGGACTGTACTCTTGTTAAATTTAATTGAATAGCCTGTACGTTTTCATGTATTTCTTTTTGTACGGTTTGTGTTTGATTGTGTGTTTCTACTATTTCTGACAGTTCCTGTTCCTGTTTGTTTGTAAGATCTGAGAATTTCTTTTCTAGGTCATTCGCCAATACATTGTATACACTATTGACGGTTTTGATGACTTTGTCTTCGATCTTTTGATCGATTTCATTGGTGAGTTTATTCAAGCGTTGATCGAAATGTCTGTGCATGTTCGCCAGTTTTGTGTTCGTTGTGCTGTGGCTGATTTCCAGATTCGCCAGTTTTGTGTTCGTTGTGTTGTGACTGATCTTTAAATCAGATAATTGCTCGCTCACGTTTGACATCAGACTATATAATGCCTCAAGCGTAACTGACGAAGCTTGTATGTTTGTATTTATGTCATTATTTGTTGCCATTGTTTCTCTGCCACGGTCTGATTGAATCGAAACCGGGCTAGGTTCACTGATTTCACGCGAAATATTTTCATCTGATCTGGTAATCGATGCTTCATCGACTGTGCACAAGGTTTCATTTGCAAGTGGTTCGTTATTGTTAATCCCTGTGGAGTGCAATTGAATTGTATTTACTTCTACATTATGTTGTGCTGAAAAACTAATTGCGTCATCATTTACGTCACTATTGTCAGAATCGGTGACGTGTCCATGAACATTTGTCAAATTAAAATTCTCCGATTCCATTATGAAGATATTGTTTTTATCTGTACTTTACTGAATCTAAATCTTTAAACTCTCTCGCAGTTGAATTAATAAAAATATCTCGCGATTGTTATTTGTAGCGCGTCGGAAATTTACAAGATGGCGCACTACGTCTTCTAATTCTGCGATTGTTGAACATAAAAAAGTAATTATCAAAGTGTAATTGTGTGTTGCCACAAACACTACCAGAACTTTAATGTCTAAAGGAAAAGGTTCTGCTTTAAGTGGAGCTAAGCCAGGTGCAGCCACTGCATGCGTTTGCGCTTTCCTACCTTAATTACGGCTGAGCTGCGTCACTCACGATTACGTTAGATTTGTAAATCCTTGTCCTTGTTCCTTCTGGTTATTGTGCCATCCGTTTATACAGTTAATATTGTTTCACCATATTCGTCATTTTCCATGTGCGTCATGTAACAGAGAAACAGTAATTAGTATAAGTACATTTGTAGTACCACAATGAAGTACTTACTCTTTGTTCCACCAGCACTGTCCTGTCACAGTCGCCAGTGTGGCGAAATTAATAAAAAACAGTTTTTATTTTAAGTTCCACGTCCTTCTTAATTTAATCAGAGTTCTCACCTTAGACGTAGAATTAGTCCTTCTGCCACAATATTAATGCATTAGTCGCCATCGATATCCTTCTCTTTGTTGACCGTGTGTACCATCATGAGTCAGCATCGGTTCACTTCACGAAGACGGTGGAAACCAAGCAATACTATGCTACGTTGCTTTATATGATTTTCGTAACACTTCGATACTTCTCACTATTTTTTATTCCCAATAAGACTTGCTCTGCTCGTCGCACAAACCATAATTACTAACCCTATTGCTGCCTTCCGCACACTCCAAAAATCACGTCCATCATCCACAAGGCAACCATCGAAAAGAAAAAAATGTCCCTTAGCTCCTTGGAGTATCAAACAAAAGAGAGTCCAATGTGAACTTTACAAAGATTACAATATACATGCCTCTCAATTTATCTTTGGCGCAGCTTTTAAGATATTGTATGTCTCTGCATAGGAACGTGTCATTACAGTACATATTAATCGACAGTAAATCATCGAGTATAACAGAAGTGCTATCATGCGTTCCCTAAGGAAGTGTTATAGGGCCTTTGCCTGTTGCTAATCTACATAAACGATTTAAGAGTCGATCTAGGCAGCCCTCTTAGAATGTTTTCAAAAGATGTGTCACTTACCCCTAGTAAAGTCAACAGAAGATTAAAACCAATTGCAAAACGATTTAGACACGATATCTATTCAGTGCAAAAAGTGGCAATTGTGTCTCAGTCAGGAAAAGTGTCAAGTCATCCACATGAGTACAAAAAGAAATCCGTTAAATTTAGCTTACACGACAATTCACACAAATTTTAAGTCTGTCAATTCGATTAAATACCTGGGAATTAAAATTGGAAAGAACACATGGAAAATGTTGTGGGGAAAGCGAACCAAAGACTGCGTTTTATTGGCAGAACAAGATGCAACGGATCTACTAAAGAGACTGCCTAGTGTGTGTGTTGGGGTTTATGGGCGCTCAACATCGAGGTCATCAGCGCCCGAGACTGCCTATATTACGCTTGTCCGTCCTGTGCTACAGTGTTTATGCGTTGTGTGGAATGTTTACCAGAGAGCACTGACGAAGGAAATCGAAAAAGTTCAAAGAAGGCTAGCTCGTTTTGTATTATCGCGAAATTGGGGATAGAGTGACACGCACCTGATACACGAACTGGGATGGCAATTATTAAAACATTGGCGTTTTTCGTTGCGGCGAGATCATTTCATGAAATTTCGATCACCAACTTTATCCTCTGAGTCGGCGGGTGTGGCCGAGTGGTTCTAGGCGCTTCAGTCTGGAACCGCGCGACCGCTACGGTCGCAGGTTCGAATCCTGCCCCACGCCCGGGTTCCCGGGTTCGATTCCCGGCGGGGTCAGGGATTTTCTCTGCCTCGTGATGGCTGGGTGTTGTGTGCTGTCCTTAGGTTAGTTAGGTTTAAGTAGTTCTAAGTTCTAGGGGACTTATGACCACAGCAGTTGAGTCCCATAGTGCTCAGAGCCATTTCGAATCCTGCCTCGGGCATGGATGTGTGTGATGTCCTTAGCTTAGTTAGGTTTAAGTAGTTCTAAGTTCTAGGGGACTGATGACCTCAGATATTAAGTCCCATAGAGCCATTTGAACCACTTTCTCCTCTGAACCTCACCAACTTACATAGGGAGAAACGACCATCATAATAAAATAAGAGAAATCAGAGCTCGAACAGAAAGGTTTAAGTGCGCATTTTTCCCGCTCACAGTTAGAGAGTATAATGGTAGAGAAATAGTATGAACCCTCTGCTAGGCACCTAATCATGTAGATATAGATGTGAAAAGTGGACCAATGTTAGTGTGGTGTCACCGCCAGACACCACACTTGCTAGGTGGTAGCCTTTAAATCGGCCGCGGTCCGTTAGTATACGTCGGACCCGCGTGTCGCCACTATCAGTGATTGCAGACCGAGCGCCGCCACACGGCAGGTCTAGAGAGACTTCCTAGCACTCGCCCCAGTTGTACAACCGACTTTGCTAGCGATGGTTGGGTCAAATGGCTCTGAGCACTATGGGACTTAACATCTATGGTCATCTGTCCCCTAGAACTTAGAACTACTTAAACCTAACTAACCTAAGGACAGCACACAACACCCAGCCATCACGAGGCAGAGAAAATCCCTGACCCCACCGGGAATCGAACCCGGGAACCCGGGCGTGGGAAGCGAGAACGCTACCGCACGACCACGAGAGCTAGCGATGGTTCACTGACAAAATATGCTCTCATTTGCTGAGACGATAGTTAGCATAGCCTTCAGCTACGTCGTTTGCTACGACCTAGCAAGGCGCCATTATCAGTTACTATTGATACTGAATCATGTACCGTCAAGACCGACGTTCTTCATTAATGGATTAAAGTTAAGTATTCCACCAGCTACGTCCGTTTTTTTCTAAATTCTAATTTCCTTGTCCTGCTCCAGACCTCACTCCAGCCTGCGTGAGCAAAAACGCGTGCCTTTCGGCTTCCTCTAGTAACACGGTGTTGGCTCTCCTGCCAACCCACAACAGTTAGCCCAACTGCTTGTAACGCACTAGTAACGTCATTGTATCTAAAGCACCACACAGGTTTTCCTGTTTACCTCGGTGTTGCCTTCTCACCTGTATGAAGCACAAGTTGAGGCGGACGACCTTAAGCAAACACTGCGTCCAGTCCGGGCGGTGGCGGTGCCTGTTTGTCCACACAAGAACAAGCTCCAAGGACTACGTCAAGTGCTCCTTTGGAGTGCCCGTGGGGAGTGGTTTGCATAACCTTCAAGCATCAAGACTCGCCAAGTTCAGTCAGTCATCTTCGTTATCCTTGCATATTCCGTCACATTTTCTTTCTTGCTTCCAAAGAAACTGCAGTTTTTAACACCTTGCTGCTAACCATCATCACTTCGCCCACCCACCCAGTGGCACTCATCTCACTGAGATATTGATACAGGATTTGTCAACAAAACAAAACATGCTAGATTTCTACATAGACACTGCTCTCACATGGAAACACACGAAACTAATACGAAGAAATTAAAAATAACGCTGGTACATTTGTCAAGGCTTCTAGATGTGAAATAAAATTCGCGTCAAGTCGTCATGCTCAACCACATAAATACACACTAGGAAATCAGGATACAGAATGTCCTAAGTGTCAGTAAGGCCCATTCAAAAAACAGTGTTGCTTAGAATCAGTTCATAATTTTTAAAAATTTAACAATTTAAATATTACAACATATGTTTAAATAGTCACAAAGGGTCCGTAGATTTCTTTTGTGCATGTGGAATCTCATTAGAACATTCTTTCCACAGAAGTGTAACATTCATTGTTTTAATACTCTAGCGTATGATTTCCTTCAGCTAGTCTACCAAATGGTTCAAATGGCCCTGAGCACTATGGGACTTAACATCTGTGGTCATCAGTCCCCTAGAACTTAAAACTACTTAAACCTAACTAACCTAAGGACATCACACACATCCATGCCCGAGGCAGGATTCGAACCTGCGACCGTAGCGGTCACGCGGTTCCAGACTGAAGCGCCTAGAACCGCACAGCCAAACCGGCCGGCGCTAGTCTACCGTTCTAAAGTTATTTTCGTAGACCTTTCCTCTTAAATATTCCCCCTGCCCCCAGATAAAAAGCACAAACAGACACGCCCAGCTAACGACGCGGCGGAAAACCTTTGATTCTTGTGCGTGAATCTCCCCCCCCCCCCCCCCACGCTTCCTCCTCCTTCTCCTCCTCCTCATGAAGGTTTCATGAATGGGAGAAGCGCGGTACGTGCCCCCAACTTGCTGGTGACAGCAGTGCTACCATTAATGTACCTTTAACTGAGAGCGGAAGTCCTAGAAAATTTGAATGTGAACTTCTGTATTCCAAATGATTTGAGAGTACCAGCCCATAACTCGAGTACCGGAAACGACAACTAAAGTCCAACTTTTCTCTGTCAAAGCCAGGCGGGGTAGCCCCGCGGTTCAAAAGTGTTCAAATGTGTGTGAAATCTTATGGGACTTAACTGATAAGGTCATCAGTCTCTAAGCTTACACACTACTTAACCTAAATTATCCTAAGGACAAACACACACATCCATGCCCGAGGGAGGACTCAAACCTCCGCCGAGACCAGCCGCACAGTCCATGACTGCAGCGTCTGAGTCCGCTCGGCTAATCCCGCGCAGCAGCCGCGTGGTCTTAGGCGCCTTGCCACGGTTCGTGCGGTTCCCCCCGTCGGAGGTTCGAGTCCTCCCTCAGGCATGTGTGCTTGTGTTTCTCTTATCGGAAGTTAGTTTAAGTTACATTAAGTAGTGTGTAAGCCTACGGACCGATGACCGCAGCAGTTTGGTACCATAGGAACTTACCTATCTATCCATCAAGACGACTTTGATGCACTAGGTGAGGGTTTTCCAGTGGACCAGTAGGGATGTTTCGCTATTCACATGATCAGAAATGTGGACTAAAGCTTTGTCACTCGTAAAATACAGTGCCGAGCCAAGATCGCCATCCAGATTTTACAGTAATAACTCGCAGTAGTTAACCCTCTTTTCTTTATCAGCTGAAAGTAATGCCTGAACACATGAAACACAGTAAGGCTTCAGGTGCAAGGACTTAGGTACAGAATGAGAAGATGTCTGTTCAACACCAGTCTGTTGCGAAAGCTGGTCACTTTCTTTCGAGCTAGCATCAATTTTCTGCAAAATTTTTGCAACCACTATTGGAACCGGAAATAAAGGCTTACGATTACGTTTAGAATTATCAACATGTCACTGCACCACTATTTTGTTATCAAATTGTCAACACCATATTTCGTAAGAATAAAGAATACTATAGTTCGAGAATTATTCATGAAAGATTTCACGAGTCTTCTTAAATGAGACAGTGCGAATGTAAGCTCCAACTATACACAAACTTTCATTCACAAAACATTGCATAATTTACTTGAGCGACTCCGAGAATTGTAAAAACACACTCACAGCTCTTTCAAGTAACAAGTAGCAACTGAAACTGTGACTACTAACCGCACTTGTCGCGTAATCAGACGACCGAGAGAGTAGGAACACTAAAAAACAGTGTGTTGCTTAAGGAAGGGGACCACTTTTATCTCGGATATCCTGTATTTACAGATATAATTTGCATGATACAATTACAGGTATGATATGCACACAGTGTACAAAATACAATTACATTTCAATGACACTGGTCAAACACAACACACTGAGTTTCCCACCATCTCACATACACATCAATAAAATACATATGCACTGATGAAGTGAATAATATTACAAGTCTAATATGTGGGTCATATACAGACCATTCGGATAATAATTCTATGCCATTGTCACTGGTCATAGTGCACTATCACAGACATACATGCCATATGTTACTGGGAAATTAATGTAAAGAATTTCGTGGAAATATTTAAGTTTATGTAAACTGAAAGGGGGAGGGGAGAAAGGAAAGGACAGGGAAGGAACTGTTAATGTCAGCTGCGTCAGGACTTGATGTGAAATCAGTGGCGACGAATAAAAATATGTGCCGGATCAGGATTCAAACCCAGTATCTCCTACTCAATAATCAGTTGCCTTAACCAATGTGTCACCCGGACACAGTGTTTACTACAGTTGCGTGGACTATCTATCAGGCTTCCCGACAAACCCACATTCCCATCTAGGCCACCTATCCGCAGTCCCATCCATGTCCTCCATACTCACTGCTTTGAGATTCCAGCAGGAGGCCGAATGTAATTGTGAATCTGCATTGAATGTGGTGGATGCATTACCCATAGAGGCATATCTTTTACACGAATGTGTCGTGTCTGTTCTGGTTAATCCAACTGCCTAGTAAGCAGGAGATCCCGCGTGAAGTCTCAATACAACTGACACCAGTAGTTCCTTCCCTCTCCTTTGTAAGTAGGCTGTTTAGGTTTTTATATTGGTAACGCCACGTAGCGCACTGTATGAAAATCACTGGCTGTGCTGTGTGCAATCTGTGGCTGGGTGGCATTGTTGCAATATTCGCCATTGTAGTGTTGGGCTGTTGGCTGTTAACAGCGCGTAGCGTTGCGCAGTTGGAGGTGAGCCGCCAGCAGTGGTGGATGTGGGGAGAGAGATGACGAAATTCCGTCATCTCTCTCCCCACATCCACCACTGCTGGCGGCTCACTCCTGGAAATTGAAATAAGAACACCGTGAATTCATTGTCCCAGGAAGGGGAAACTTTATTGACACATTCCTGGGGTCAGATACATCACATGATCACACTGACAGAACCACAGGCACATAGACACAGGCAACAGAGCATGCACAATGTCGGCACTAGTACAGTGTATATCCACCTTTCGCAGCAATGCAGGCTGCTATTCTCCCATGGAGACGATCGTAGAGATGCCGGATATAGTCCTGTGGAACGGCTTGCCATGCAATTACCACCTGGCACCTCAGTTGGACCAGCGTTCGTGCCGGACGTGCAGACCGCGTGAGACGACGCTTCATCCAGTCCCAAACATGCTCAATGGGGGACAGATCCGGAGATCTTGCTGGCCAGGGTAGTTGACTTACACCTTCTAGAGCACGTTGGGTGGCACGGGATACATGCGGACGTGCATTGTCCTGTTGGAACAGCAAGTTCCCTTGCCGGTCTAGGAATGGTAGAACGATGGGTTCGATGACGGTTTGGATGTACCGTGCACTATTCAGTGTCCCCTCGACGATCACCAGTGGTGTACGGCCAGTGTAGGAGATCGCTCCCCACACCATGATGCCGGGTGTTGGCCCTGTGTGCCTCGGTCGTATGCAGTCCTGATTGTGGCGCTCACCTGCACGGCGCCAAACACGCATACGACCATCATTGGCACCAAGGCAGAAGCGACTCTCATCGCTGAAGACGACACGTCTCCATTCGTCCCTCCATTCACGCCTGTCGCGACACCACTGGAGGCGGGCTGCACGATGTTGGGGCGTGAGCGGAAGACGGCCTAACGGTGTGCGGGACCGTAGCCCAGCTTCATGGAGACGGTTGCGAATGGTCCTCGCCGATACCCCAGGAGCAACAGTGTCCCTAATTTGCTGGGAAGTGGCGGTGCGGTCCCCTACGGCACTGCGTAGGATCCTACGGTCTTGGCGTGCATCCGTGCGTCGCTGCGGTCCGGTCCCAGGTCGACGGGCACGTGCACCTTCCGCCGACCACTGGCGACAACATCGATGTACTGTGGAGACCTCACGCCCCACGTGTTGAGCAATTCGGCGGTACGTCCACCCGGCCTCCCGCATGCCCACTATACGCCCTCGCTCAAAGTCCGTCAACTGCACATACGGTTCACGTCCACGCTGTCGCGGCATGCTACCAGTGTTAAAGACTGCGATGGAGCTCCGTATGCCACGGCAAACTGGCTGACACTGACGGCGGCGGTGCACAAATGCTGCGCAGCTAGCGCCATTCGACGGCCAACACCGCGGTTCCTGGTGTGCCCGCTGTGCCGTGCGTGTGATCATTGCTTGTACAGCCCTCTCGCAGTGTCCGGAGCAAGTATGGTGTGTCTGACACACCGGTGTCAATGTGTTCTTTTTCCATTTCCATGAACACTATTAAGCTAAATACATTGTTTGTTCTCTATCAAACTAACTATGCCTATCAGTAGTTAGTGCCTTCAGTAGTTTGAATCTTTTATTTAGCTGGCAGTAGTGGCGCTCGCTGTATTGCAGTAGTTCGAGTAACGAAGATTTTTGTGAGGTAAGTGATTTGTGAAACGTATAGGTTAATGTTAGTCAGGGACATTCTTTTGTAGGGATTTTTGAAAGTCAGACTGCGTTGCGCTAAAAATATTGTGTGTCAGTTTAGTGTTGATCAGAATAAGTAAGGAGAGTAATGTCTGAGTACGTTCAGTTTTGCTCAGCTGTTTGAAAATCAAATAATGTAAGAGGTTTATCAGCACAGTAATTCATTAATTTTTCTAAGTGGACGTTTCATATGTCGACCCTTAGCCGAGGATACCTCACTGGAATCTTCTAATTTTTTCTTGTAGTTTGTGTAATTAGTGTAGCTATTGTTTATTGCTAGCGCGTAATTATAGAGAGAATTTCCTTTGTAGTTGTAGTTTTTCATTGTTGTACAGTAAAACCGTTGTGGCATGCATGTAGATTTGCACCAAGTATTTCGCAGCTGCGCTTGCAATTAACTAGATATTATTTTCAATGCTATATTAATGTGTTTTCTTATTTTGCTCTTCAAATTGTGCTTTTCTGTGTTATCGTGTGAAATATTGTGACAATAATGGCGTGTGAAAAACGTAATACTAGGCTCCAAAGTAAACTGAGAAATGACAGTGAAGACGAAAGCAGTGCGTCAGCGCCACCGAGTAATGAATTAACTAATGTTCAAAGTAGTAATTTGGCAATTGTGCATAGGGAAATTGAGCAGGCTGCAAATAATGGTGTAGACAGTGAAACAATTAGTGAACAGGGAAGCATTATCGATCGATCCGTCGGCAACAGCTCGCCTCAGGAATCCGAAATGACAGGACACAATCTCGCAAATACTATAGATTCAGGTTTTGGGTCCTCAACGTTTTCTCAAATAAGTCAAGACACATTTTCTGCTTTTCAAAATGCGAATATTGCCGGTTCAAATGCACTGCCGAATAGCACTGAGGAACATGTTTCAGACACCAGTGCATTGTTATTACAGTTAATGCAATAAATGGGACAAAGGCTACAAAAGTTATACACAAACCTTGAACAAAATCAGAAAGAAATGGGACAAAATCTTCAAAAGTTAGACACAATGGAACAAAATCAGAGATAAACACAGCAAAAGCTTCAAAAGTTAGAAACAATGGAACAAAATCTTCGGAAGTTAGACACCAAGCTTGAACAGACACGTGAAGATTTCGAAATGTCAAAAAGTCTGTAATGACGTAAAAACACAAATTTGTGAGCATTTTCAACCTATTTTTTCGCGGCAAGAAAATGCATTACAGAATGACGAAGCAGCCATAAAAGAACTGCAAACTATTGTTCATGAAAATCATGAGACCTTGCAAGCTAAAATTGACTTAGTTGCATCTACCGATTCGGTTACACAACTTGCAAAAACTCAGGAAAACTTAAAGGACACAGTAGATACTCTGAAAATTGGTTCAGAAAGACACATGGAGGAAATCAGTTCATTATCAGAGAAAGTAGATGAACTTTTGGATCAGCTAAATAATTTATCCACGAAGGTAGATGATAATCTGAATGACACAAAACCGATAGTCTTTAATGACACAGAAGAGTGCGAACAAATTAGGAAATTCAAACAAAATCAGAATCAAATTAATATGCAACACCAAAGAGAAATCCGGGGAGTACAAGATCAGCTGACACAGGTAATACAAGAATCACGTATTTCAGAGGACACTCGCGCTCCAGTACGGGAAGAGGGACATAGAAATACGGAACAGCCACAAAATAATAATACGGGGTACTTCGGAAATTATGAAAGAAATTGGCAAGGTACGACGAATTTTGAGATGGAACCGCCGAAACTAAGTAATAATGACCGATATGCGACTCGCCGACATGATGATTTTGACTATAAGCTGTTTATTACTACACGTAAATTCAAAACATTTAAGAATTCCGGCAACGACATTCATCCACAAGTGTAGCTTCATCAATTCTCTCATTGTTTTCCTCCCAACTGGTCATTAGAGCACAGATTAGAATTTATGTGTGGCTATTTAGAGAATGAACAAGCTGTAAGAATGCGATCGGTCATTCACGACTGTCACAGTGAAGGAGATTTTTATCATGCCTTCCTCTCAGCTTATTGGTCTCAAGCTACACAAGACCGTATAAAACATAGCATCATAATGATGAAACATTTCGAACAATCTGAATTTTCCAGTCTTGTGAAATATTTTGAAGACATGTTGCACAGGAATCTGTACCTGTCAAACCCATACAGCCCCTCAGAACTCATCCGCATTTGCTTAATCAAATTTCCTGAACATTTTCGACATATTATTTTGGCAGGACGTTGCAAAGACGACATTGAAGCTTTTCAGGGACTGTTACAAGAACTGGAAATTGACACTGACAATCGTGGGACGCGAAAACAAGAACACAACAATTACAGGTCACATCCGTCACAATTCCGCGATGAAAGAAATAATAACTGGACATGACAAGGCTATTCTTACAACGTAAATTGTGACCAAAACAGACACCACCCGTATGACAACCGTTGGCAGAGTAGTAATAATTACAGAGAAAGATCGCATTTCCATAGTAATGACTGTGATAGAGACAACCACAGAAACAGACAATATGGGAACCAAAACAATTATTATCAAGGGAGACAGAATAACTTGAGACACAACAGTCCTCCGCGCTGTTACGATTCTGGGAGAAATTCTCCACCACATGACCGACTAGAAAGATATTATGGAATCTACCGACATGACGACAGATGATATAATGATAACGACAGACCTGAATTTTATCAGAACTGGCGGGATTCAAACAGAGCAGGGCCTTCTCGGCAAGGTGAATTTGTAGAAGTCAGGTCTCCTAATCCCAATAACGACACGCGCCAACAAAGAGACAGACAATGACTCTCACCGCAGGCAGCCACGTGCGCCGGCTGGCTCACAGAAAAATAACATAGACGCTAACCTTGAAAAAATTTAACATTCCTTACCGACGTATACAACATGATGATTGCTTTGAAGTTGAAACTCTGCGCACTAGAAAGGGTAAAGGACTGGACCACATTTCACATGTAAAACCGCTTATTGAGAGATAATCTGTTTTTTTAATTTAGTCTTTGCTATAAAATTTTTCACTTCACGTTATTAGTACTCTTTGTCACACTTAGAAACTGTTAACATGCAACTATGTTTTAAAATTAACTATCCAGTCTAGAACCTAGGGAACATATTTAGACAGTAATTACGAATGCATTGTTATAGTGAACAGACGACACAGTGTTAGTGTGTGTGTACATTCTTGCTTGTTAGTTGTACAATTACGTAACGACTATAAGGCTCACATACTTAGAACATATCCCAGTACTGCTAACGAGATTTTAATGCAACATTTTGGTTTACTTGAGAATACATTCTGGATTTAAAGTACTTTCTATGAGATTAAAGATGACTTAGCATTTGGTTTCTTTGACAGCTACACGATTATACCACGACGCTACTAAGCATTTCACTTTTGTTTATGATGAGGCAAGTACATTGACTTCAGCAGAACTTTGCTTACAGAGGACGATAACTATGACACTTCCACAGAATTATCTTACAGCAAGACGCACATTTAGCGCTACAGGACACGCATTTGAGTGATTAATTTAGTACTTAAACCATTTATTTTTCAAGATTTTTGAATTACAAAGAAAGTTTTCCGTGATACATTTCATTCCATTGCTGTAATCTGTAACACCTGAGGGTATAATTACATTAATTCTCAGGGGGGGTACACGCTTACTTTGTGTGCCACGTGTTTGACAAGCACAAGGAGCCCTAGCTAATATGGTATTTGCTTATGCAACTTAACACATCGGTACCATATTTCTCTAACACATAAATTACACAGGTATCTGATCATTTAACTGAGAGAGACAAACATTTATTTTACTACATCAGTGACAGATGTTTACGTAATTACACCGTTGGATAACTTCACACTTACGATATTGTATTTTGTCTGTACTTTGTGAACTGTTCATATTTTTTCGTAACCATTGTGATGCTATGAGAGCTTTGAATGATATATTTGGTATGGGATCACGATTTTTAAAGTACGATTGAGGTAGATGACACTATTGAAATGAGCAGAGAATTTTTTTAGGTTTCGAAATTATTGCAGAAAGCTACGACGTTTTTGAGATTTGGCTGAGTTTTTATGATGTTATTACTACGATGACAATGTGTATTATGCTGTTGAGGTATGTTTATGATCAATAAGCTGATGCTATATGAGGAATTTGATTATGCTATGTATTTATTATGATGAAATATTGAAGAAGTGTCGGCGAATATGTATATGTGTAATAAGGTAAGGAATAATGAGTAGTGGTTAGGGACTCTGACTTGTGAAAAAGGATGTTGGAAACCAAGAATCGTACTTTAAGAGTTATGAAATGTGTGTAAATGCGTGAATGTATCACAATGCTGGCAAAATTTTTTTGGACACTGTGGGGCCCTACACGATATTAGGCAGATGTAACACTTTCTTTGGCTCTTCAGTCTAAATTCATCAATGCTATAGAAGCTTGTAAACCCCCTTCCCCTACATCTTTAGTCTGCCGTGATCAGCACGTCCGATGAGAGGGGGGCGGAGGGGTAAAATCCCTGGGGACCAAGCCTCATGGCGGGCCCAAGTCTCTCAAGGGTTCAGATCCTCCACGGCTGGCAAATATCAGACTACTGTTGTAAAATAAATTTTGTGTCATATAATTCCCCCACACCAACGTAACCAATCTAACTCTTCCTTTCCACTTTGGATTTTCAGTTTTATGAGTAAAAAAAAAAAAGACTCTAAGCACTATGGGACTCAACATCTGAGGTCATCAGTCCCCTAGACTTAGAACTAGTTAAACTTAACTACCCTAAGGACATCACACACATCCATGCCTGAGGCAGGATTCGAACCTGCGACTGTAGCAGCAGCGCGGTTCCGGACTGAAGCGCCTAGAACCGCTCGGCCACGGCGGCTTTTACGAGTCATACCGGCCAACTGAGAGCATTTATATTTCGTGTTTACTCTTGAATGCATAATATTTTCTTTGGACATCGTTCATCAAAACCACATTGTGATGAAGTCGAAAATGCGCTTTCTTTCAATGCTGTTGGAAATCCTATCAAAACATTTCCTCTAAAAATGTACAAGGCAAAAGCTGTGAGACATAGTTATAATTTGGTAGGTTAGCTCACGGATAAGGCACTTTTGATTCCATCACAAGGTGATATTACACGAAAAACGTGTATAAGGAAAATATTTTGCATTCAAGAGTACACACAAAAATAAAATAAAATAAAATAAAATAATCCCATTTCTGTATAGTTGTCCTGGAAAAATCGTGGAAGTGAAGGACTGAAATGACATGAAAGAGGTGCATTGGCCGTACTGATGCTCGGAAGTAAAGAGATAATCTTCTTCTCTTGCTCATCTGTAGAACAGCCAAGGGTACTGTCACGTGACTTGATGTGACATTATTTCTTGGTCAAAGAGGCTTGGCCTTCAGAGGTTAAGCTCAGAAAATTGGAGATCCAAATAATGGAAATTTCCTCGGTTTATTAGAGCTCTCAGGTCACTAGCATCCAGTTCTTGCAAAATACATTAGCAAGGTCAGAGACTGACAAGAAGCTGGAAACCATTTACAAGTGCATTATCTGCCAAGTGATATTCAGAATAAATTTATTTCTAGTTGCACCCGCCATGTCAGCGATATCATCTTGGAACCGAGGGAAAATGAGAAGTATTATTCAATTATTGTTGGTGCAACCCGATTCCAATCGTACTGAGCAAACAACATTCATCCTGCGTTATACTTACTTCAAGAAGGAAACTGATAAAATATGAGATAAATGAACGATTTCTTGAATCCGAGATAGCAGTAAGAAAACAAGAGTTACTATTGCACATTTAATTTGATCCACACTTGCGAAACGCTCAGTTATTCTCAATAAATGTTGTGGACAAGGTTATGGTAGCGGAAGAAATATGGGGTCTTAAAAGGGGCTCAGACACGTTTTCTTCAGTGACATATCCTTGCATAATTTTCTCTATGTGCTTATTGTAACCTTATTTAGGGTATATGCCACTGAGAGTTGGCCGGCCGTGGTGGCCGAGCGGTTCTAGGCGCTTCAGTCTGGAACCGCGCGACCACTACAGTCGCAGGTTTGAATCCTGCCTCGGGCAGGGATGTGTGTGATGTCCTTAGGTTAGTTAGGTTTAAGTAGTTCTAAGTTCTAGGGGACTGATGACCTCAGATGTTAAGTCCCATAGTGCTCAGAGCCATTTGAAAGACTGAGAGTTGTCGTGAAACAGATACTCAACAACTTGAAACAGTGTGTTGGAAGTTCTTTATATTCCATGTCTGACATCCGTTGGACTGCTCGAGTTGACGCTGAAATACCAATTGCATCTCACTTGGACAAGACTGTCATTGCTACTGAAATTCTTAGTGAATTACATTTGTCAGCTGAAACACGTTGAGAGATAGGGAGTTTTTCCGATTATGTGAGATCATTCAAATGTTTAATCAAGGTATCATTGTTGGTACCAATTGACTGCAGAAGCAAATCACTGCAAGCTCGAAATTCTAGTTTGATGTTGAGGTAAGACTTTTTGAGAGCTTATTAAAGCTCTTAAGACATCTTCATGAAAACTGAGGTGCCATTCTGTTTGATCTAAAGTTGTTGTCAGTGCAGTTAATATCGATCCTGAATTTTCGGAGGTGCACAGTAAGAGGTGGAAACCATTTCGTGATGAAATCAAAAATGATGTGAAAGATCTGAGTTCAGAAGACTGATTAAAGAAAAATATATTTTACATAATTATTGACAGTCTAGTATGTAACTTGAAAACACGATATGCAACAGTGAAGATTCTAGGTGAAACATTTGGGTTTGACGGAAATACTCAAAGATCAGGTCGTTGAGACATGCACATTATTTATCAGTGAATACTATAATTACGTCACAACAGTTTTAGAAGAAGAAATTAAGTACTTGAAATCAGCTCATACTTCTTTGAATACATTACTTTGGAACCATTACAACTCTTGAGTAAGATGCATGACCTTAAAATTTTAAGCTTGTTTCCAAACGTATGTGCGGATCCTTTACACTCTTCCAGTGACTGTAGCTGAAACAGAAAAGCCATTCAGCACTTGGCTCATGTTAAAAGTTGTCTCGGATTAACTATACAGGGTGTTTCCGTAAAAGCATGCAAACTTGTAACAGGACATAGAGAATGCTCCAGTGGACCGTTTGAGGTAGGGAACCTGGGGTCGGAGAAGCCAACTTAATGAGTTATGGGAGTAAACTTGTCTACTGCTTTGTTTAACATTACTGTTTTCCAGCTTATTTACAACTAACAAGCAAACAAGTTTACACGTACTATGCTGTTTATTTACATGTGCATTCTTTATTTCCTGCAAGGAAACACGGAAGGACGAGACTGATTACTAGGAAGTCATGATCCAGGTTTTGTTTACTTTGCTTGTCCATAAGCTGGCTCTGTTGTGTCATACTTACATTGTACCATGACAGAACGTACTACAAATCAACGACAGACCCATTCATTACTCAATGC
Organism: Schistocerca nitens; assembly: GCF_023898315.1. Lineage (NCBI taxonomy): Eukaryota > Metazoa > Arthropoda > Insecta > Orthoptera > Acrididae > Schistocerca > Schistocerca nitens. The sequence goes on along the minus strand of NC_064617.1, from coordinate 700,186,957 downwards.
CATTCAGAGACGTAGAGTACAATACGACAGAGCAGTACTGGTACAGTTTCACAGAGCTCACTGATGTGCACCTTGTGTACGGGGGAGTACGTTGCAATGCTCTCGCTGTTGATAGGCTGTACAGCGAACGATTTCGTAACTGGCATTATCTGTCATGTCATGACAAGTGTTTCTTTCTCTCGGTCGACGAATGTGGGACACTGGTTCACTGGAAAGAAGAAACGAGGGACGTGGCAACACGAGGACCATTCGCACACCCGATTTTGGAGAGGTGCTGGAACATGTTGCAGCGGACCCAACTACAAGTACTCGTCGTATCGCAGGTGAAACTGGCGCTGCACATACCAGCGTGTGCCGAGTACTTCACGAACAACAATTATACAGGTATCACCCACAACGTGTCCATGCAGTGCTTGTGACTGAGTTTGTATCAAGAGTCGCATTGCGTCAGTGGTTGCTCCAACAATGTATTGATCGACCAGATTTCCTCCATATCATGCTGTTTACTGTTTGGTCATGATGTTATTTCGAACAGCAGGAATAGCAATGTGGGGGATGAGAAAAACCCTCACCCTGTAGCAGAGTCACACCGTCAACTACATTCTGCGGTGAATATTTGGACCAGCATTTTAGGCAACAATCTCACTGGGCCATATTTTCTACCTGGCCATCTGAGTGGCCACCTGTATGTGCAGGGTTCCACCCAAGTTGTAGGAGAACGTACCCTTGGCTGCTCGTGAGAGGATGTGGATACACCATGACACTGAACCGCCTCACTTCAGTGTGGACATCCACAATCATCTCAATGCTGTATTTCCTGGTCGCTGGATTGGAAGCGGATGTTCTATTCCATGGCCTGCGAGGCCATGTGACCTGAAGCCCCTTGATTATTTCCAGTGTGGATATCTAAAGTCACTTGCATGTGACACCCCAGTAGGTACACAATTGGAATCACTTGCCAGAATATTATCTGCCTATGATGTGATTCTAAACACACCAGACATATTTATCAGGGTACGTCAGAATCTTGTTCGCCGATGTCATGCTTACACTGTGGTTGATGGCCGTCAGTTTCAGCACATTTTGAAAAATGTACATTAGAAATGGTAGGTTGATTGTGTCAATGATGGCATTTGCAGTTAACTGTAACTAATACACTCCTGGAAATTGAAATAAGAACACCGTGAATTCATTGTCCCAGGCAGGGGAAACTTTATTGACACATTCCTGGGGTCAGATACATCACATGATCACACTGACAGAACCACAGGCACATAGACACAGGCAACAGAGCATGCACAATGTCGGCACTAGTACAGTGTATATCCACCTTTCGCAGCAATGCAGGCTGCTATTCTCCCATGGAGACGATCGTAGAGATGCTGGATGTAGTCCTGTGGAACGGCTTGCCATGCCATTTCCACCTGGCGCCTCAGTTGGACCAGCGTTCGTGCTGGACGTGCAGACCGCGTGAGACGACGTTTCATCCAGTCCCAAACATGCTCAATGGGGGACAGATCCGGAGATCTTGCTGGCCAGGGTAGTTGACTTACACCTTCTAGAGCACGTTGGGTGGCACGGGATACATGCGGACGTGCATTGTCCTGTTGGAACAGCAAGTTCCCTTGCCGGTCTAGGAATGGTAGAACGATGGGTTCGATGACGGTTTGGATGTACCGTGCACTATTCAGTGTCCCCTCGACGATCACCAGTGGTGTACGGCCAGTGTAGGAGATCGCTACCCACACCATGATGCCGGGTGTTGGCCCTGTGTGCCTCGGTCGTATGCAGTCCTGATTGTGGCGCTCACCTGCACGGCGCCAAACACGCATACGACCATCATTGGCACCAAGGCAGAAGCGACTCTCATCGCTGAAAACGACACGTCTCCATTCGTCCCTCCATTCACGCCTGTCGCGACACCACTGGAGGCGGGCTGCACGATGTTGGGGCGTGAGCGGAAGACGGCCTAACGGTGTGCGGGACCGTAGCCCAGCTTCATGGAGACGGTTGCGAATGGTCCTCGCCGATACCCCAGGAGCAACAGTGTCCCTAATTTGCTGGGAAGTGGCGGTGCGGTCCCCTATGGCACTGCGTAGGATCCTACGGTCTTGGCGTGCATCCGTGCGTCGCTGCGGTCCGGTCCCAGGTCGACGGGCACGTGCACCTTCCGCCGACCACTGGCGACAACATCGATGTACTGTGGAGACCTCACGCCCCACGTGTTGAGCAATTCGGCGGTACGTCCACCCGGCCTCCCGCATGCCCACTATACGCCCTCGCTCAAAGTCCGTCAACTGCACATACGGTTCACGTCCACGCTGTCGCGGCATGCTACCAGTGTTAAAGACTGCGATGGAGCTCCGTATGCCACGGCAAACTGACTGACACTGACGGCGGCGGTGCACAAATGCTGCGCAGCTAGCGCCATTCGACGGCCAACACCGCGGTTCCTGGTGTGTCCGCTGTGCCGTGCGTGTGATCATTGCTTGTACAGCCCTCTCGCAGTGTCCGGAGCAAGTATGGTGGGTCTGACACACCGGTGTCAATGTGTTCTTTTTTCCATTTCCAGGAGTGTATTAATAAGAAAGTGCACATAATGCGATTTTATTCTTACTGTCTCCTCAAACTGCATTCTCCGACCCCAGATTCCCTACCCCAAATTTTTCAGTGGCGCATCCTCTATGTCCTGTTAAATTTTTGTATGCTTTTATGGGAACACCCTATATATCAACAACAGTTCACAGATTTGGCAACCTACGAAACTTCATATAATGTCGCAAGGCAACTAAACTTTGATACTGTGATTCAAACATTTCGGGAGCAAAAGCTGACAAAGCCAGATTGACAGTCTTATAGTCAAGTAGGTTATAATACGCTACCCACTGCATGACTCATACCGGTTTACATGCAGTGCTCTGATGTCTTCTGAAATGTTTGAGCACAACATGGAATGAGTGGGGACATAACACTACATGTCACAGCGTTACTAGCACCAGACATTTCGTTAATGTACAAATCAGTATAATACATAGCCTATTGTCTTAAAATGAAGGGATGCGCGGTGTAGCCGCTCTGTCTTGGGCGCCTTGCCACGGTTCACGCAACTCCCTCCGTCGGAGGTTAGAGTCGTCCCTCATCCTTAGAGTAAGTTAGATCAAGTAATGAGTAAGCCTAGGGACCTATGAACTCAGAAGTTTGGTCCCATAGGAATTTACCATAAAATTTAAAATGAAGCCGAAAGAAAATTAAACAAATTTAGAAAAAAATGGACCTTAAATACATTTTACAGTAACTCTTCATCGAGCAGCGTCTTTCGCCGAACTTCCAAGTTTCTCAGTCATATCAGTTTCCTCCCTTGCCACTTAGGTTATGGCTGAACTATCATTCAGTTCCCTAGTTGCGGTGGCTAACGCTCCTGATAACTACATACATCAAAAAAAATTTTCATCACCTCGGTTCCGAGAGTTCCCAAACCTGTACAGAAAATTGGAATAGAGATCAACATAAACATCATTTCCGCCCTTTTTATTACTCTCGAATACCACACATTGCTTGTTATACCACCATACAGCGAGACATTCAGAGGTGGTAGTCCAGACTGCCGTACTCTATTACCCAGTAGCATGTCCTCTTGCATTGATGCATGCCTTATTCGTCATGGCATACTATCCACAAGTTCATCAAGGCAATGTTGGGACAGATTGTCCCACTCCTCAATTTGGCATAGATATCTCAGAGTGGTTGGTGGGTCACGTCATCCATAAACAGCCCCTTTCAATCTGTCCCAGGATGTTCGATAGAGATCATGTCTGGAGAACATGCTGGACACTCTAGTCAAGCGATGTCATTTTCCTGAAGGAAGTCATTCACAAGATGTGCAAGATGGGTCGCGAATTGTCGTACATGAAGACAAATGCCTTCCCAATATGCTGTCGATATTGTTGCACTAACGGTCAGACGATGGCAGTCACATATCGTACATCTGTTATGGCGCTTTCCATTACCACCAACGGCGTACATTGGCCCCAGATAATTCCATCCCAAAACAGCAGGGAAATCCCACCTTGCTGCACTCGCTGGACAGTGTGCCTAAGGCGTTCAATCTGACCGGGTTGCCTCCAAACACTTCTCCGATGATTATCTGGTTGAAGGCATATGCTACACTCATCTGTCAAGAGAACGTGATGCCAATCCTTATCGGTCCATTCGGCAAGTTGTTGGGCCCATCTCTACCGCGCTGCATGGTATGTATGGTGGTTGCAAAGATGGACCTCGCCTTGGAAGTTGAGAGTGAAGTTGCGCATCATGCAGCCTATTGCGCACAGTTTGAGTCATAACACGACGTCCTGCGGCTGAACGAAAAGCAGGCATGGTTAAACTACAGGCAACATGAGCCGTGTACCTCCTTCCTAGTGGAATGAATGGAACTGATCGGCTGTCGGACCTCCTCCGTCTAATAAGCGCTGCTCATGTATGGTTGTTTACATCTTTGGGCAGATTTAGTGACATCTCTGAACAGTCAAAGGGACTGTGTCTGTGATACAATATCCACAGTGGACGTCTGCCTTCAGGAGTTCTGGGAACTGGGGTGATGCAAAACGTTTCTGATGTGTGTATCTTCGTCACTACTTCTCAAATCAGTTTATTTACTATTCTTTCATTCTTCTACTTTATGAAAACTTTATGGCGCTGTCACTCTTTCTCAATTTGTTTAATCTGTGCACACTCTGTCCTCTGAATGGTGTGTTAATTCTACACAATAGTGAACTAAAGAGATGGTTTATGACTATTTTTGTTTCATTACATTTAAAATAACTTTGATTTTAATAGAACATTACACAAGGTGTATCATAACACTGGGCATAAAACTAAAAATTTTTCTCAATAAAGCAATGTCCAGTTACGAGCTGCTTTTAACTTGCACTGGGATGAAGGGAATGGTATGTAGTAATAAAAACATTGGAAGGTCTTCATTGGAAAACGAATGTGAAATTTAGGGCATGATCTTGGCAAGGGCTCATCGCAATGATGTGCTATTAACTGTTTTCTTTCTGTGAGATTATTATAGTTAAATACAATGAAAATTGAAAATACTAAAATAATGAATGTTACTTAAATTTGTAGTCACTGCAATCTACTCTAATTCTGATTGAAAATGAGCATGGAAATCAAATATCTGAATGCAGAAAAAAAAGCTTAGTGGAGGCATCACATTTAACTTTCAGTGTCAGCCCTGTAATTAGGAAGCCTTTCTTTCCTCACTTTTACACAAAAACAGTTTTATGTATTTTAATACCCAAAACTAAGTAAACGAATTTAATAGATCACATTTTGTGACCAATAGTATCAAACTATCAAACCAACTTCAGCAGTTCATTGTTTCTGATAAGAATAACAGCTGAAGCAAAAGCATCTAAAGTCTGAGTGTTGGCTTTTATGTAGAAAACTAAGCATTTGTAGACATTGCATACTGATAAGTAATGTTTATGTTCCTCTCCTCTACACTGTCAGAGAACTGGAACAAGTACTTCTTAAGTAATAGAACCCAGTACGTTGTCCTCGATGGTGAGTGTTCATTGGAGGAGACGGTATCATCTGGAGTGCCCCAGGGAAGTGTGGTAGGTCCACAGTTGTTTTCTATCTACATAAATGATCTTTTGGATAGGGTGGATAGCAATGTGCGGCTGTTTGCTGATGATGCTGTGGTGTACGGGAAGGTGTCGTCGTTGAGTGACTGTAGGAGGATACAAGATGACTTGGACAGGATTTATGATTGGTGTAAAGAATGGCAGCTAACTCTAAATATAGATAAATGTAAATTAATGCAGATGAATAGGAAAAAGAATCCCATAATGTTTGAATACTCCATTAGCAGTGTAGCGCTTGACACAGTCACGTCGATTAAATATTTGGGCGTAACATTACAGAGCGATATGAAGTGGGACAAGCATGTAATGGCAGTTGTGGGGAAGGCGGATAGTAGTCTTCGGTTCATTGGTAGAATTTTGGGAAGATGTGGTTCATCTGTAAAGGAAACCGCTTATAAAACACTAATACGATCTATTCTTGAGTACTGCTCGAGCGTTTGGGATCCCTATCAGGTCGGATTGAGGGAGGACATAGTACCAGTTCAGAGGCGGGCTGCTAGATTTGTTATCGGTAGGTTTGATCATCATGCGAGTGTTACGGAAATGCTTCAGGAACTCGGGTGGGAGTCTCTGGAGGAAAGGAGGCATTCTTTTCGTGAATCGATACTGTTCCACCGCGCGACCGTGGCGCGGGGCGCGGACGGCGGAGGGAGCGCGCCGCGGGCGGAGGGTATTTAAATCGGCCGCCGCCGCGACCGAACCCAGTTCCCTCTGAGCAGCCATAGCGTACGGATCTCCGTGCCGGCACGTTCACAGGAGCTCAGTCCGTCAGTTCACCTGATGATGGCGAAATATATGATCGCCGAAATATTGTGCCCGTTGGACACTATAGACCGGCAGCACACCCGTGGATATTTTGATTATCAAATACGCCGAGAGAAACTGAAGAATCACATCATACACCTTTACGGGGAGGAGATGTATCGCAGCATGAAGAAATTTGAAAAGTTGCGCCACCGTAGATGTCGTTTGCTAAGTACTCTTGCCTTTCTAAAGAGATGTCGTTCCGAGAATGTTGTTCCAAATTTTGCTAAGGTTATGCATCACATCGATTCTGCAGCAGCTAAGAGAATCAAGAAACGAGCTAGCCTCGCATTGGTACGTGAGAGAGTGCAATTCACCCGCCGGAGCCTTAAGTTTATCTCACAGGAATTACTCAAACTACATTTGCAACTGGCTAGTAAGTTCACTGCTTGTTCCTGGGATTGGATTGATGGTGTCACCTGGGTGTCAGCTGATTCCCCCCATAAGAAGGCTACGGGACGTCAAATAGCTAAGTTCTCACGTCTCCTTGACAAACCATCTCTGCAGGTTCCGTTCAAGACTGTCATCAATTTGAGTGGCATGGTGTTGAGTGATGATGCGGTCTCGGTTTTGCAGAAAGGTCTCAACTTCGCTCCCACCCCCAAGTTCACTCCGGTCGCAGAAATTGTTAGTGCTTTTGAACAGGTTGCAGCTCGACTTCCGCCAGAATCAGCCGAGGAAATACGTCGTGAAACTTGTCGTGCGTTGACGAAATCCAAGCCGATGAAGTCAAATATCAGCAGTAAAGAGAGGGCGGCCATTCGTGATCTGAGGGAGCGCTCTGAAATTGTTGTCTTACCGGCTGACAAAGGCAATGCTACAGTTGTTGTCTCCCATAAGGACTACACTGATAAGATGCAGAGCCTGCTAAATGACGATTCCTACCGGAAGATCAGCGTTGACCCTACAAAGAAGGTGGAGAACAAGACGAGGGCGCTTCTCAAGGACGCAGATTTACCGGAGGGTGACGCTAAGAAATTGTTACCCCAAGGTCCGGTACCGCCTAGACTATATGGACTCTCGATGGTTCATAAAGAGGGGGTACCATTACGCCCCATTGTCAGCAACATCAGGGCACCTACATATTTGTTGGCCAAATACTTGACGGGAATATTAAGTCCTTATGTGGGTAAATGCCCTCATCACATCCGTAATTCCGTGGATTTTGTTAAACGCCTTGATAGCTTCAGGTTGGATGAGTCAGATATCTTGGTGAGTTTTGACGTCGTTTCCTTGTTTACGAGGGTACCCCTGCGAGAGTCACTAGAATTGATTAGTCAGAAGTTTGACGAGAAGACCACTGAACTTTTTAGGCATGTCTTGACTTCCACGTATTTTCTTTTTAATGGAGAATACTACGAACAAACGGAGGGAGTCGCCATGGGTAGCCCACTCTCACCGGTGGTAGCGAATTTGTACATGGAGAACTTCGAGGAGGAAGCCCTGTCGTCATCCGTATGAAAACCTACTTGCTTTTTCCGTTACGTGGACAACACGTTCGTCATCTGGCCTCATGGTATGGATAAACTCCTTGACTTCCTTACACATCTAAACTCCATACACCCCAACATCAAATTCACTATGGAGACTGAAACGGAGGGTAAATTACCTTTCCTTGACGTCTTGGTCAAGAGAAGGGCTGACGGCACCCTAGGTCATGGGGTGTATCGGAAGACAACGCACACTGATCTGTATTTGCACGCAGACAGCTGCCACCACCGTTCACAGAGGAATGGGGTACTTAAAACTCTAGTACATAGGGCGCGCACTATCTCTGACGCAGAGAGTCTACCCCAGGAACTGGAATATCTGAGAACTGTATTTCGAAAAAATGGGTACTCAGAGTGGCAGATTCAACGTGCTCTCCGCCGAGCTACTGCAGCACAACCGGTTGAGATGGATGAAGTCACGAGGGAGGAGATAGGCACTGCATTTATTCCATACACAGGCGCACTCTCGGGGAAAATCGCCCGCATTCTGAAGAAACACCGGGTCGGAACTGTGTTTTGTCCTCCAAATAAAACTCGTGCACTGGTGGGGAGCGCCAAAGATGACCTCGGTTTGAGGAAGGCCGGCGTGTACCAGATTCCGTGTCAATGTGGCAAGTCGTATATTGGTCAGACGATGCGTACCGTCGAGGATCGATGCCGTGAACACCAGAGGTACACTCGACTGATGTATCCGAGCAAGTCGGCGGTCGCTGAACATTGTTTGTCGGAAAATCACGCCATGGAGTATGACCGCACGAGGATTCTCGTACAGACGTCGAGATACTGGGACAGCGTTGTTAGAGAGGCCTTCGAAATTCGCACCAATGACGACCTCATAAACCGTGACTGTGGCTATAATCTTAGCAAGGCTTGGGAACCAGCGATTGGGTTAGTCAAGAGTAAATCGAGCAAACGTATAGTTGTGACGACCACGGCGGACAAAGCCATCACACCGACGTCATCTCAGACGCCGTCGCAATCTGTTCCACCGCGCGACAGTGGCGCGGGGCGCGGACGGCGGAGGGAGCGCGCCGCGGGCGGAGGGTACTTAAATCGGCCGCCGCCGCGACCGAACCCAGTTCCCTCTGAGCAGCCATAGCGTACGGATCTCCGTGCCGGCACGTTCACAGGAGCTCAGTCCGTCAGTTCACCTGATGATGGCGACCTGTATGATCGCCGAAATATTGTGCCCGTTGGACACTATAGACCGGCAGCACACCCGTGGATATTTTGATACTGAGGGAATTTAGAGAACCAGCATTTGAGGCTGACTGCAGTACAATTTTACTGCCGCCAACTTATATTTCGTGGAAAGACCACAAAGATAAGATAAGAGAGATTAGGGCTCGTACAGAGGCATATAGGCAGTCATTTTTCCCTTGTTCTGTTTGGGAGTGGAACAGGGAGAGAAGATGCTAGCTATACTACGAGGTACCCTCCGCCACGCACCATATGGTGGATTGCGGAGTATGTATGTAGATGTAGATGTACCTTGCTACATCTGTATAGAAACTTTCTGCTCTGCATCTGAACACTTCGCACTACTTCTTTGGGTGCATCCACTTTCTAAATACAATGCAATGACATGTCACAGTCTGTATAATATCCTCAAACATTCACATGTTAACACTGCATCCATCACACAAAGCCAGCACATCTGATAGTGGCTCTATGACACAGGTATGTATACTGCCACACACTATGACTCAAGCTATTGCTCTATGAACAACTGTTAATTCGCACTAATTCTGCCATGCAAAATAAAGTACCATAGTATACACCAGCAGAAAAATGCTTCTACCAGAAAAGGTGATTATGTTGCATTTGAAAAACTCTGACAGAAAAGTGGGGAACCAGCTACCTTAATCCTCATTCTACCTTTCTCGCCAATGATTTTTGCATGCGTTCTTTTCACACAGAACATTCTAAATCGTTTTACCCAGTCTCTCTTTGTAGTAAAGTCATCAGACAACAATATGTCCCTCTCAGTGCCATTGCAAACATCTCTCTTGCACCATCTAATTTCCCTCCCATTGATTTACATTACATCCCACAGCCACTGTCTCCTCACTGACTCTGCGCCATTGAGCTCCCATAAGCTTCGTCTCCACTCACTGTCTCCCCCTTTTGTCTTTCTTTCTGACTGCCTCTATCTCCACCATTGTCAGCAGCACAAAAATTCCAGCGGGAAGAAGTGTGTGTGTGTGTGTGTGGGGGGGGGGGGGGGGGGCGGGAGGGGACCAGCTTATTTGTTGCCCTATAATAAATTTCTGTCCAAAATGCGCCCTCCCTCATACCTATGTATTGAAGTCACCTGCCTGGGAGGATCTCGACCCCACCCCCTCCCTAAGCCTATATACGGTGTCCACTAATCTCTTTTTCATTTAAACTGTCTCCCTTCTCTTTTTCTCCCACTGTTTCTACAACATATACCCTTGCATCTCTCTTTTTCTTTTAATGCCACTGTCTCTCATTGACTTCCAATGTCTCCTCTGTCTAAGGGTTCTGCCCTCTGTTATTTCAGTCAATAAAGTGAATTTATTTTCATGCTTTGACACATGTAGTTTGACCCACATAAACAAAAATTAGGTATGTATAATATAAGGTTAACAGGAAATCGTTTGCTTTACATTTTTTCTCAATACATCGCTCTTCGATCACTGCTCTTCGAAAACACCTGGCTTATGATTTGCGCCATAAAAGAGTAAAAATTTTATTAGAAATATTTTACTGAATCTGCAGTCTTTTCTGTTTTACACAATTTTTTGGCAGTCATTCTAATTTCTTTTCAGGCACGTTAACACCTGTTTTTAAGCCCATTTGTTTTACTGCAGTACCACTTTGGGAGTACTTGTATAGCTGTAAAGTGACTGTTATACACCATCAGTGTGTCATAAAGTTTTTTTGGTGTAAAAATGCTGACTAAAAGCATAGTTTCATGACGTCAGAGCCCTTGTGATGGCCCTAAAACTTTTTCCTTGTGTCCACAATGTCAGTTAAAACAATGTTTACACCTCAGACTGGATGTTATGTGCATATAAGTATGACAACTTTGAACCTCTGGATCTTGGTAACGGATAATGATATCTAAAAAAATTCAAAGTTCCCTGGGGTCATCTTAATTTTTCGACCGTCTGTCCTGAATAGAAAGTATCAACTTTCTGTATCCAAAAATCGTTATTTTTTGGATCTTTTAAGAGAATCGTATGTGAACAAATGGAGCTACTATAAGCCATCTAAGGTCCACCCTAGGCCACATCTAATGCAAAAGAACCAACTGATTTGTGCAATTTTCCTAGGCTGAAAAAGTGGGTAATGCCTGAACTTTATCCCTGTACTGTTGGATAGTTAGAGTATGCCAGTTCTTCCGATAGGTGTACAAATGGTCGATCGGCTGAGGCCTACAAGAAATAGCTGACCCTTTATCTCTGTGATCAACAGAATCCGAGATATGACCTGAAACACCACTTTGCACTTGCAGATTTGGGAACATATAGGCAACGTGCACTGCCTTAAGTTATTTTTAAATCATGTCAAACCTTATTTAAAATAATAATAAAATTTAGTTGCTATGTTTGGAAATGGGTCGCAATTTCTGTCTCTCAGAGTCTCTGGTCGGACATGTGTAAGGCACCGTTAACAGAAAGAATGCATTTCATTGCTAAATGAATATGACTGTGTTGCCTAGTATGATAACATCTGTTTTCTTTACGTATATTAAAGTTCCCCAAATTCAAGAGAGAAAATGTTGCTCTGAGAGGATAACGGTTCATACTGTTTGCTGTATTTATTGATTTTGTAAGTAACATGCCTCCTACTAATGCCTAGACCCAGCCATACTCATCAACAGTTAAATTTTTTCCATTTTCAAGCTGAAGTTTGTCATTGCTGTATTACTATTCCAAATTAATCTTTCATGCTATGACAATCCACATTAATCTTTTTAACTATTTAAATAATAATCTGTCTCACCAACAGATGCTAGTGCGCAAGAACGATGTCACTGATTTAGTGTGCAATTACTCCACCTTCTGCAAGTAAACCAAATAATTATTTCTGTTAGCCTACCAACTGACAGAATACTTCCACACTCATAATTCATCACTATAGCAAACTGTTCAAATAATGTGGATGTGATTCAACTGCACGCGACCGCTCTGTGCGAATCCCTCGTACTCTTGCACTTGATTGGTAGTTCTTGGGCATTAATGAATGTAAAAGCAAGGCTGCCCTTTTCTGGAAAGGCACGCTCTGCTCCAAAAGTTCCAGAGAACCAGTGAAGCTTGTGGCTTCTTGTAGTGGCATCATTAACTACTGTTCACACAGAATGCCACAAATTCGACGTAGTTGCACAGCACAAGACATGACCTGCATCTCAGTAGGAAAGGGAAGTGTAAACTGGCTGGGATTATAGAAAAATCATTAAGGGCAGGGGGGGCTGAAACTCATGGGAGTACTTTTTTAGGCTAAGATCAGTGTCCAATCATTCTACATTGATTGAAATTAAACTTAATGAGAAGTTCAGACAGGCAGGTACTAGAGATGCGAAAATATCACAAGATTCTCATAACAGTACAGTGAAGAATAATGTTAGTAAGTCATAAGATTCACATAAAAGCACAGTGAAAAATAATGTTAAATGTTAATACATTGCATCAGAATATCAGGGGATTAAAAAACAAAGTAGATGAGCTTCTTGTTTGTTTAGAAGATTTAGAAATTGAGGGTGGAATAGATGTACTATGCCTGTCTGAACATCATATAGTCACATGTATGGAAATGGTAAATGTAAGTGGATATAAGTTATCAGTGCATGTAAGTAGAGAGGAGGAATTGCCATATAATTTAAAATCAGTCATAGTATGAAAAATTTGGAAACTAAAATATTTTGCATAGAGCAACATATAGAAGTATGTGCATGTAAGCTTAAACTAAATAATTACACTTTTATAACTGTAGCCATGTGTAGGTTCCCATTGGGAAACTTTCAACTATTTTTGAAAAACTTGGATACTTTGTTGTGCTACCTGTCATACAAAGGAAAGCAAATTATTGCTTGTGTGGATTTCAGTGTAGATTTTCTGAAAGAGTCGGATAGAAAGCTTGACCTTGAAGTATTACTTGGTTCTTTCAATTTGACATCAGTTATTGATTTTCCTACTCGGGTGGTACAGGAAAGCTGCACACTGATAAATATTGTTTTCCTGTTAAGAATGGTCTGTCTGATCTTGATGAACAGTTAGTCACAGTATATGATATAGCTCCATACAGTAATGCAAAACAGTCCTCCAAAATAGTGCATTCCATTAAAAATTTAACAATTCAAAATTTTAGGGAAATCTTGCAACAGTTAAGACTGGGATGAGGTGTACAGGGAACATGATGCTAATTTAAAATTTAACCTATTTCATGATACCTTTGTGAGTATATTTGAAAACAATTTCCTTAAGAAAACAGTGAAATATAATTGTAAGAAACCATGTAAAAACCCATGGCTTACTAAAGGGGCAAAAAATCTTGTAAACAGAAAAGGGAAATGTATCTTATTGCTACGAGGAGTAATGATCCCGAAACAGTGAAACATTATAGAAACTACTGCACTGTATTAAGAAAAGCTATTAAAAAGCCCAGAAATATGTGCATTGTGTCTGAGATTGGCACATATGACAATAAAATTAAAACCTTTTGGAATATTGTGAAAAGGGAAACAGGGCAACTGAGAGCACAGGAAGAGTATATTTCCATCAAACACGATGAAAAATTTGCTAACTAGAAGTTAGAAGTAGAAAACATTTTTAATAATCAATTTTTAGGTGTTGTAGAGAAAATAGGATCCAGCTATTCATTAGAAAATGCAAGGTAGTATATGGAAGAGGCAGTACCTATGCAATTTGATAAAATTGGAATTCACCCAACCTCTCCTACTGAAATTAGGAACATAATAAATTCACTCAAAAGTAAAAGCTCACATAGAATTGATGGCATTTCCGACCGATTACTAAAAGCTTGTTCCCAACAAGTAAGTAGGTTTTTCAGCCACATATGTAGTAGCTCACAGAAACAGGGCATTTTTCCAGATAGACTGAAATATGCTATTGTTAAACCATTGCATAACAAAGGGGATAGATCTGATGCTAACAACTACTGCCCAATCTCACTTCTGACAACTTTATCCAAAATTCTTGAAAAAGTAATGTAATCAAGAGTAGCATCACATATTTGTAAAAATGAAGTACTTACAAAATGTCAATTTGGTTTTCAGAAAGGCTTTTCAACAGAAAATGCTTTATATGCTTTCAGTGATCTAATATTAAATGCACTGAATAACCAAACATTGCTCACTGGGATATTTTGTGATCTCTCAAAGGCTTTTGATTGTGTGAATCATGAAATTCTTCTAAATAAGCGTAAGTATTGTCGAATGTGTGGGATAGTGCACAAATGGTTTAATTCATACTTAACTGGAAGAATGCAGAAGGTTGAAATTAACAGTACAGATAGTCTTCAAAAACCTGCAGAGTCCTATAACTGTGGTGGTATCAAGAATGGTGTCCCACAGGTTTCAGTCTTGGGTCCCTTATTGTTCTTAATATATATTAACGACTTGCCACTCTATATTCATGAAGATGCAGAGCTAGTTCTTTTTGCTGATGATACAAATATAGTAATCACACCCAAAAAGCAAGAATCAACTGAGGAAATTGCAAATAATATCTTTCAGAAAATTATTAAGTGGTTCTCTGCAAATGGACTCCCACTGAATTTTGAGAAAACACACTTTATACAATTCTGTACAGTAAATGGCATAACACCATTGATAAATATAGACTATGAATGGAAGTCTGTTGCTAAGGTAGAATACTCAAAATTTTTGGGTGTGTACATTGATGAGAAATTGAATTGGAAGAAACACATCGATGATCTGCTGAAACGGTTAGGTTCAGCTACTTATGCTATTAGGGTTATTGCAAATTTTGGTGATAAACATATCAGTAAAGTAGCCTGCTATGCCTATTTTCATCTCTAATTTCATGTTGTTGTTAATGTTGTGGTCTTCATTCTTGAGATTGGTTTGATGCAGCTCTCCATGCTACTCTATCCTGTGCAAGCTTTTTCATCTCCCAGTACCTACTGCAACCTACATCCTTAGTGTATTCATCTCTTGGTCTCCGTCTACGATTTTTCCCTTCACGCTGCCCACCAATACTAAATTGGTCATCCCTTGATGCCTCAGAACATGTCCTACCAACCGATCCCTTCTTCTAGTCAAGTTGTGCCACAAAATCCCCTTCTCCCCAATTCTATTCAATACCTCCTCATCAGTTATGTGATCTACCCATCTAATCTTCAGCATTCTTCTGTAGCACCACATTTCAAAAGCTTCTATTCTCTTCCTGTCCAAACTATTTATCGTCCACGTTTCACTTCCATACATGGCTACACTCCATACAAATACTTTCAGAAACGACTTTCTGACACTTAAACCTATACTCGATGTTAATAAATTTCTCTTCTCCAGAAATGCTTTCCTTGCCATTGTCAGTCAACATTTTATATCCTCTCTACTTCCACCATCATCAGTTATTTTGCTCCCCAAATAGCAGAACTCCTTTACTACTTTAAGTGTCTCATTTCCTAATCTAATTCCCTCAGCATCACCCAACTTAATTCGACTACATTCCATTGTCCTCGTTTTGCTTTTGTTAATGTTCATCTTATATCCTCCTTTCAAGACACTGTTCATTCCGTTCAGCTGCTCTTGCAGGTCCTTTGCTGTCTCTTGACAGAATTACAATGTCATTGGCGAACCTCAAATTTTTATTTCTATGGATTTTAATTCCTACTCCGAATTTTTCTTTTTTTCCTTTACTGCTTGCTCAATATACAGATTGAATAACATTGGGGATAGGCTACAACGCTGTCACACTCCCTTCCTAACCACTGCTTCCCTTTCAGGCCCCTCAGCTCTTATAACTGCTAAGTGTTTTCTGTACAAATTGTAAATAGACCTTCGCTCCCTGTATTTTAACCCTGCCACCTTCAGAATTTGAAAGAGAGTATTCCAGTCAACATTGTCAAAAGCTTTCTCTAAGTCTACAAATACTAGAAACGTAGGTTTGCCTTTCCTTAATCTTTACTCTAAGATAAGTCGTAAGTATTGCCTCACGTGTTCCAATATTTCTATTGAATCCAAACTGATCTTCCTCGAGGTCGGTTTCTGCCAGTTTTTCCATTCGTCTGTAAAGAATTCACATTAGTATTTTACAGCTGTGACTTATTAAACTGATTGTTCGGTAATTTTCACATCTGTCAACACCTGCTTTCTTTGGGATTGGAATTATTATATTCTTCTTGAAGTCTGAGGGTATTTCGCCTGTCTCGTACATCTTGCTCACCAGATGGTAGAGTTTTGTCAGGACTGGCTCTCCCAAGGCCGTCAGTAGTTCTAATGGAATGTTGTCTACTCCTGGGGCCTTGTTTCGACTCAGGTCTTTCAGTGCTCTGTCAAACTCTTCACGCAGTATCTTATCTCCCATTTCATCTTCACCTACATACTCTTCTGTTTCCATAATATTGTCCTCAAGTACATCGCCCTTGTATAGACCCTCTATATACTCCTTCCACCTTTCTGCTTTCCCTTCTTTGCTTAGAACTGGGTTTCCATCTGAGCTCTTGATATTCGCACAAGTGGTTCTCTTTTCTACAAAGGTCTCTTTAATTTTCCTGTAGGCAGTATCCATCTTACCCCTAGTGAGATAAGCCTCTACATCATTACATTTGTCCTCTAGTCATCCCTGCTTAGCCATTTTGCACTTCCTGTCGATCTCATTTTTGAGATGTTTGTATTACTTTTTGCCTGCTTCATTTACTGCATTATTATATTTTCTCTTTTCATCAATTAAATTCAATATTTCTTTTGTTACCCAAGGATTTCTACTAGCCATCGTCTTTTTACCTACTTGATCCTCTGCTGCCTTCACTACTTCATCCCTCAAAGCTACCCATTCTTCTTCTACTGTATTTCTTTCTCCCATTCCTGTCAGTTGTTCCCTTATGCTCTCCCTGAAACTCTGTACAACCTCTGGTTAAGTCATTTTATCCAGGCCCAATCTCCTTAAATTCCCACCTTTTTGCAGTTTCTTCAGTTTTAATCTACAGTTCATAACCAGTAGATTGTGGTCAGAGTCCACACCTGCCCCTGGAAATGTCTTACAATTTAAACCCTGGTTCCTAAATCTCTGTCTTACAATTATATAATCTATCTTATACCTTCTCGTATCTCCAGGATTCTTCCATGTATACAACCTTCTTTTATGATTCTTGAACCAAGTGTTAGCTATGATTAAGTTATGCTCTGTGCAAAATTCTACCAGGCTGCTTTCTCCTTCATTTCTTACCCCCAATCCATATTCACCTACTACAATTCCTTCTCTCCCTTTTCCTACTACTGAATTCCAGTCACCCATGACTATTAAATTTTCATCTCCCTTCACTATCTGAATAATTTCTTTTATCTCATCATACATTTCATCGATTTATTCGTCATCTGCTGAGCTAGTTGGCATATAAACTTGTACTACTGTAGTAGGTGTGGGATTCGTGTCTATCTTGGCCACAATAATGCATTCACTATGCTGTTTGTAGTAGCTTACCCGCACTCCTATTTTTTATTTATAATTAAACCTACACCTGCATTACAACTATTTGATTTTGTAATTATAATCCTGTATTCACCTGACCAAAAGTATTTGTTCCTCCTGCCACCGAACTTCACTAATTAACAGAATATCTAACTTTAACCTATCCATTTCCCTTTTTCAATTTTCTAACCTACGTGCCCGATTAAGGGATCTGATATTCCATGCTCCGATCCGTAGAATGCCAGTTTTCTTTCTCCTGATAACAACATCCTCTTGAGTAGTCCCCACCCAGAGATCCAAATGACGGACTATTTTACCTCCGGAATATTTTACCCAAGAGGATGCCAGCATCAATTAATCATACAGTAAAGCTGCATGCTCTCGGGAAAAATTACAGCTGTAGTTTCCCCTTGCTTTCAGCCGTTCGCAGTACCAGCACAGAAAGGCCATTTTGGTTAGTGTTACAAGGCCAGATCAGTCAATCATCCAGACTGTTTCCCCTGGAACTACTGAAAAGGCTGCTGCCCCTCTTCAGGAACCACACATTTGCCTGACCTCTCAACAGATACCCCTCCGTTGTGGTTGCACCTAAGAGAGAAAGTATTCATTGCACAAAAGCGTGTAATCAAAATAATAGCTGGAGCCCACCCAAGATCACCTTGCAGACATTTATTTAAGGGACTTGGGATATTCACATTACCTTCGCAATACATATATTCACTTATGAAATTTGTCATTAATAAGCCATCCCAATTCAAAAATAACAGTGAAGTGCATAGCTACAACACTAGAATATAGGATGATATTCACTATTGTGGATTAAATCTCACTTTGCAACAGAAAGGGGTGAATTGTGCTGCCTCAAAAGTCTTTGGTCATTTGCCAAACAGTATTAAAAGTCTGACAGATAGCCTACCAACATATAAAAGCAAATTAAAGAATTTCTGAATGACAGCTCCTTCTACTCAATAGATGAATTCTTAGATATGAAGTAGTAACTGTAAAAAATAAATAAATTTAATTAATTAATTAATCATTTTATGTAAATAAAACTTATGTTAATGTGAGACATTCCACATCATTACAAAAAGTCGTAGGTACAAATGTTATTGTGCAGGCTATGGCATTAGAGCTGTGACAAGAGTTAAACACAAGGAAGCTGAACCACAAATGTTGGATCTGGAAACAGATTTCACACAGGGGCCACAAACATATTTATAAAAGAAATAACACTCGTAGACAAAATTGCTGTCTGCAATGGCAAACTAATCAGCAGCTGGCATGTATATATCATGTGCAAACAAGCCACTCTTCCAAGATTTTAGAATCTTATTGTATTTGTTCTTACAGGCTTATCGCACTCGGGAACTATTTCCCGCATATAATACAGACTTTATACAAGACTTGTTCTCACAAATAGTGAAGTTTATACAACTCACTTTTTTGGTTACTTTCATTTATTTATTAATCCAAAAATCTTTTAAGATTGCAGGATGTGTAATTGGTTTACAAATATCCGCCCCCCCCCCCTGACACACACACACACACACACACACACACACACACACACACACACACACACACCGCTGCAGAAAATCAAATGTGAGTTGCTATTATTGTAGTTGAAGGAACTACGAAAATGTACCTGCCGACCACTTAACTTTTTTAACTAATAAAACAAAAACACACTGAAATTGAATGGAGTACAGCACCAATTATTCCACGATAACTGCGACAGAATGCTCGTTTTCCAGATACTGCCACAATGGAGCAGTGGTGGAAGGAAAGTGGCACAACAAAGTATACAACCAAGTTGAACTTTACGTGGTATGACAGAAGTTATGTCTCATAAGTTGTGCCACTAAAAACTGGGAGTTCACACATACAACTGTAGTATGCCACCAGCTATGGCGACACTTTTGTTGCATGCGTGAACACTGCTTTAAGCTCCTTGGTGTACAACACTGTACCACTATCAATACAATTGTCCCTTACAAGCTGTTGACTGTCAGCATGGTTTTATCACTTTTTTTTAATCCACGTAGCAGTAAAATTTGCTTGATTATCCAATGTAAAGCATTAAATAAAAGTTTCGGTTAATACAGCGCACTTGTTTTATACAATCCTGTTCCAAACACTATATTGAGCAACCATTAAAATTACACCTGTAACTTCATTTATGTCTTATCATAAAGATAAGAAAAACTTCTGTTTTTACAACTAGAGTTCTCAGCCTGACACTGGGGTAGCGTTGAGATTAACGATATTTCATTTCTGTTATATTGGTACATATATAACAACCTAACTAAAATGTAAACTTATTCCACTATTCGTTTTTTAAATAAAAACCGAATTTTATTGCTGCAATGTATTCTATTTCTTCCAGACGTGTTTTGCCTTTTACTTTAATGTATCTTCAGTGGGATCTTGAATTTAATAGTTTTGTTTTCCTATATGATATTGTTGAGTATAAAATACCATAATGTAAAACAAAACTGTATCATCCTAGATCCCACTGAAGATACCTTAAGCACAACGTGTCTGGAAAAAAATAAAATATATTGCAGCAAGAAAACGCTGTGTTTATGAACAAAAAGAATATTTTTGTGCTTCCTGCAGATAACAGCCAAGCAAACAAACTTGTTATTCCGCTATTCTTTGGAATAATTTTGTCTGTGAATTGTTACAATGGATAGATTTTATACATAAGCATAGAAGTCTTTGCTAAGGACTTCTTTCCAATGACAGAAGTAAATGCCAATTTGATGAAGATTTGTTAGAGAACTGAACTCTTTTTTTTTTTTTTTCTTTCTTTCATTTACTACAGTTAAGATATAAAAGGCTGAATTCAACTGCGGCAGTACTTTTCTTGAAAGGAAGAGGAGTTGGGGAGCAGAAATACCCATGCCAAGAACATCCCAAAACAGCAACTATACCTGAAAATATTGAGACTGTGATCAATATGTTTTTGGACGGTCGGCATTTAAAGATGTACACACATCAAAAAAAGTTTTGCATCACCTCAGTTCCGGAACCTGTACAGAAAATTGGAATAGAGATCAAACAGCGAGACCTTCAGAGGTGGTGGTTCAGATTGCTGTAGACACCGGTACCTCTAAAACCAAGTAGCACGTCCTCTTACATTGATGCATGCCTGTATTCATCATGGCATACTATCCACAAGTTCATCAAGGCACTGTTGGTCCAGATTGTCCCACTCCTCAACAGCGACTCAGCTTAGATCTCTCAGAGTGGTTGGTGGGTCATGTCTTCCATAAACAGCCGTTTCCAATCTATCCCGGGCATGTTCAATAGGGTTCATGTCTGGAGAACATGCTGGCCACTCCAGTCGAGCAATGTCGATACCCTGAAGGAACTCATTCACAAAATGTGCATGATAGCGGCGCAAATTGTCGTCCATAATGACGAATGCCTCTCCAATATGCTGTCAATATGGTTGCTCTATCGGTCGGATGGCATTCATGTATCTTACAGCCATTATGGCGCCCTCCGTGACCACCAGCAACATATGTCAGCCCCACATAATGCCACTGTAAAACAGCAGGAAAACTCCACCTTGCTGCACTTGCTGGACAGTGTGTCTAAGGCATTCAGTCTGACCGGGTTGCCTCCAAACACGTCTCCAACAATTGTCTGATTGAAGGCATATGTGACACTCATCTGACGCCAATCCCAAGTGATCCATTTGGCATGTTGTTGGACCCATCTGTACCGTGCTGCATGGTGTGGTGGTTGCAAAGATGGTCCTCGCCATGGACGTTGGGAGTGAAGCTGCGCATCATACAGCCTACTGCGCACAATTTGTCATAACACAACATCCTGTGGCTGCACAAAAAGCATTATTCAACATGGTGGCATTGCTTTCAGGGTTCCTCCGAGCCATAATCTGTAGGTAGCTATCATCCACTGCAATAGTAGCCCTTGGGCAGCCTGAGCGAGGGATGTCATTGACAGTTCCTGTCTTTATATGTCCAAACAACATTGCTTTTGGTTCACTCCAAGATGCCTAGACACTCCCATTGTTGAGAGCCCTTCCTGGCACAAAGTAACGCGATCGAACCATGGCATTGACTGTCTAGGCATGGTTGAACTACAGGCAACCTCCTTCCTAGTGGCATGACTGGAACTGATCGGCTGTCGGACTCCCTCCATCTAATAGGCACTGCTCATGCATGGTTGTTTACATCTTTGCACGGGTTTAGTGAAATTTCTGAAAAGTCAAAGGGACTGTGTCTGTGATACAAAATCCACAGTCAACATCTATCTTCAGGAGTCCTGGGAACTGGGGTGATGTAAAACTTATTGTGATGTATGCATAAAATAACTGATGCTACAGTTGTACCAAAAGAAAAAAAGTACAGCATATATAACAAGAGAAATTAGTGATGAGAAAATCTGTGAGACTAGAGTCTCATTTGTTGAATGCTGACCAAGAGCAAATGTGAAAATGATGCTCAACATTTTGAGCTGTTTTAGAAAGGCTCCAACTGAATTTGTGCACTGATTTGATATTGTGAATCAAGGTCCTTGCTTCATGTTGTAAGTGAAATGGCAATCACAGCAATGGTGGTACCAATTCTATGTCATTCACCAACCACAGCTGGGCAGACAGCATCAAGATATATTATCAAAATACATGAATACGACTCTACCATGATAGTAATTTAATACCACAAGACATATTCAAGCAATAAATTATATTTCAATAATACCGCAACAATAAAATAGTTACAGGTATATAATGGAATTAAATATAATGGTTGCTGTTGGAGTCATGGAACTGAGCTGCAGCTCAAGTAAATACTATGCTATTACTAGAGAAGAATTCTTCAATATTGTAGAAGGGTTGCTCTTTTAGCTTCCACAAAATAGTAGTTTTAAACTGTTCTCATGGTAAAGACTGAATATCATCAAGTAGAGCATTAAACAATTTTAGGGCCACCATTGGGAAGCTGTTTTGTGTCTTTGCTAGTCGACACCTTAACATGTCGATACTGTCTTTGTTGTGAGTGCTGTATTTGTGAACTTCATTTCTCTTTCTGTAGATATCATGGTGTCTCTTTATGAGGAAGAGGCAGTTCAATATATACTGGCTGTAAACAGTCAGAACTCCTAACCTGGTGAAAATTGGTTTACAGTGGCCTGTTTTTTTGCTTGAAGTAATCATCTTCATTGCTTTCTTTTGCAGTAAAAGCACATTCTTGCAGACAGCATAATGGCCCCAAAACAACAGCCCATAACTGATGTGGCTGTGGAACATTGCATAGTACACAGTTAGTAGGTACTGTTCTGGTACTATATGATGGGCGAGCACGAAATACACAATGTCAGTTTCATACGTCGGAAAGGTTATGTCAAGTGCTTTCATAGGCTGCAAATGGTCATCTCCTTATTGGTAGCAAATATTTTTATTGCTAGTTGTTTCATGTTCCATGGATCGTTTTGCATGATAAATCATAATGATGAGGAACATTGAGGTTTTTACATTCACATGGCCAGTTTATTTTAAATATGGCTATATACTGAAGTCTACAGATGTGAGTTAGTAATTCATACCCACCACCTTTCACATGTTACAATAATAGAAATTCTTTATATGGAGTAGAAAGAGTTGTCAAGGAGAAAATTTACAGTTTGTTTTCAAATTTTACTTTGTGTCTGTCAGACACTTCTTACTACTGGGTCAGTGATTAAAAATTTTATTGCAGTATTGTGCAGCCCAATTTTTTGCTAAAGACAACCATAATGCGGAGAAATGAATGTCATTTTTCCTTCTTGTGTTCTAATCATGTAAATCATTGTTGCTTCATGAGGGAATAAATATACTGTGAAGCAGTAGTCAGAATGCCCCACTCCGTAATCAGATGTCTACAAGATGATCATGGGTGAGCACCACATATTATTCTTACAGCATGTTTTTAAACAATGAAGACTTTCTTTCTTAAAGATGAGATTCTCCAGAAAATTGTTCCATATGACATTATCAAAAGAAAATACGCAAAATATGTCAACTAATGCAAGTCACTCACACATGACTGCAGTCTCAGGCAACTGATACCACACTGCAAGCAGAAGCACCAGTGCATGATGGGAGTGGTGACTGGGTGGGGGTAAGAAGGAAGCTGGGGCGGGAAGGAGGATGGATAGTAGGGTAGAGGTTGCGTACAGTCCAGTGCTGCTGGGGAGAGCAGGGACGAGGTGGAGAGAGGATTTAGGGCAGCTATGTGCAGTCAGGAGGTTAGACAGAGGGCAGGGGAGAGATGGGGAATAGGGGTGGGGAGTAGGGGAAAAGAAGAGAAGTAAAAAGACTGGTTGCTATGGTGGAATGAGGATTGTATAGTGCTGGAATGGGAACAGGGAAGGGGCTGGATGGGTGAGGACAATGACTAACAAAATCTGAGGCCAGAACATAGGATATATTGCAGGAAAAGTTTCCACCTGTGCAATTCAGAACTAGGTGGTGGGGAGAGGATCTATAGGACAGGTGCGGTATGACCCTGTAATAGACCAAGGCCTGTCCCATACATCCTCCCACTACCACCTACGCTAATCCAGTCAGCAACATCACCTATCCCATTAAAGGCAAGGCTACCTGTGAAACCAGTCATGTGATCTACAAGCTAAACTGCAACCGTTGTGCTACATTCTATGTGGGCATGATAACCAACAAGCTGTCTGTCTGCATGAATGACCACTGGCAAACTTTGGCCAAGATACAAACAGACCACCCTGTTGCTGAGCACACTGCCAAACATGATATCCTTCATTTCAATGACTGCTTCACAGCCTGTGACATGTGGATCTTTCCCTCCAACACGAGCTTTATTGAATTGTGCAGCTGGGAACTTTCCCTGGAATACATTGTATGTTCCCGTAACCCACCTGGCCTCAACCTTCGTAATCACTGTCCTCACCCATCCAGCCCCTTTCCTGTTCCCATTCCAACACTACACAGCCCTTATTCCATCATCTTACCCAGTCTTTTTACTTTTCTCTTTTTCAGCCATCCTCCCCAACTCTCCCCTGTCCTCTGCCTAGCCTCCTGACTACACACAACTGCTTTACACCCTCTCTCCACCTCATCTCTGCGTACTCCCCACCATCCCTACCCTCCTATCCCTCACCATCCCCAGCCCAGCCTCCTCCTTTCCCCCACTCAGTCGCCACGCTTGTCACGCACCAGTGCTGCTCCTGACAGTGTGGCATCAGGTGTCTGAGACTGCAGTCATGTGTGCGTGAGTTGTGCATTTGTGTGTGTGTGTGTGTGTGTGTGTGTGTGCGCGCGCTTGTGTGTGTGTGTGGTCTATTTTTGATGAAGACCTTACTGGCTGAAAGCTTTATTTGAGACAGTCTTTTTGTTGTGCCTATATGAAACTCAGCATTTCTGCTATATGGTGAGTGGCCACTTTCCTTTTCATAATATTGTTACATTCCATCCTGAATTTTCCATTTCTTAATGAAGAAGAAACATTTTAGTAGTAACTGCTTGCCAGAGCTAACCAGGATCTGAGCCACTGGTGGGCACTCATGTTAATTTGCAAATTCACATGGGGTTTGATAACTGACAGATATTGTGAAATCAATCATCAGTTGACATCAGTTTGTTGCTACATAACCACCAGAGGTTGAGTATACACTCTTAAATTTGTACGTGGATCATCTTCAAATTAGGGTTCAGTTGCACATTGTTGCTTATGCAACCATCAACTATTCACACGGCATAATTAGACAAACAATAAGTGAAAATTTTATAAATGGTTGAGTAACTGAAGGAATTCATAAATAAGAGACAGAAGAAAGGAATCATCCTTTCGGACAAACACAGGATTAAAGCTCAGTGTCGAGTTACTCAGATCAAACACAAGCTACTTCAAACTGTGGTCTTACAGAGGCCGGACTGTAGCACACTAAGCAATAAGAGATCAATATTACCTATCTAGCAGAGCAAGCAGATTGCTTGCAGGTAAAGATGAATGTTGTAAGCCAAATGCAACGTTCAGTGCACGCAAATTGCTCAAACTGGACACAGTTCCTGAAGTTCAGTATGTTCATTCAAGACAACCAATACACCATAGCAAAATTCTGCCACTATTAGCACTCACTGGCCAAATATTTTATAAGTCCCAAACTATTACACTGAAAAATTCTTAAGTTCCAAATAGGAACACACGGAAATAATTCCATCTCCAAACTATCACTGAAACACATGTGGCTCAGTGGCCACGCAAACCTTACCTGTGAACCTAACCAACTGATGACAAACATCAAAAGGTCCTGAACCATGTTCTGCTCATGTGCTTGAAACTTTTGTCATGTCACTCACTAGTACAGCCAAGAAGAATCTTGTGACAAGGCCACCACTCAAATGACTACATATTTTAAAATCTTTACATATTTTCAGCTGTATGATTATAATATAAACTTTAAACAATTTAAAGCCAGTTATTTACTACACATTAAACAACACAGAATAATCAACTTTGATTTATATTTTATATATCGCTTACCAACACTGACTTCTTAAAATTCTTATTAACAAACAAAAAGAAATTGGAGAACTCTTTATTTTGGCATTATATTAATAAAAATTGAATACACTATATGTAACAATTAGTGTCTGTTCAATAATAAGAGAAATACGGTAATTTTAAAGCTGATCTCCAACAGGGTGTCACAATGTTTGTAATGCAACTATAGTTCTAGTTACTGTTGTTATAAGCGATTTTACATGTAAATGTTAATAACTTTGTTAATATTTGTTATATGGATATGGTAATAATTTTACTGATTTAATTTGTTTATTATGTTTTCAATGCTGCCATATAATTTTTATAGTATGCCTGAAAGTGGTTTTTGTGTTTTTAATTCATATTCAAATTTTTTAGTTTGAGAAGTCAGACCTTGGCCACTGTGCTTGGCATGCACAAGCATGTGGCAGTACAACTTACCCAACCATCAGGGGTTCAATTCCCCACTGGACAGCAACCCTTGCTTCCTATTGTGGCTCGCAGCAGTGATCAGAATACACATCACTTGCTCACCTACTTGGTCCAGCTGCCTCACAACAAATGGCCACCTGCATGATGCTCATACAAACCCACCATTTTTAATACCTTCTACATTGGACATACCACTTATAATGTTACATGTTTTGTTATGACAAAATAGTTGAGATTTTACTACAGATGGCTCTATTAACAGGGATAGCAAAACACAAACAACAACGATTACTCCAGCAGCAATGGGGCAGTGCTGCTACATGTTGGCACTAGTCAGCGAAGGCCAGAGCACTGCATTCGCTGTTGGAGTGCTGGTTATTCACAGTGATTTACTATCCTTGATAATACATATTGCTAAAACAAATATTGCACTAGACTAGCCTGGGACTGCTCTATTGAATGTGCATGTCAAATTCCACTTTAAAAATCGTTTTGTTTGTAACAAGAAACAAACCGATGCGTTCCGCCGATGCTGGGTGTTGCATCAAAGACGTGATGAGCAGTATCTGTCTGGACTGACTTCAGTTGCACATTCCAAAAACTAAATTGGTAATATCTGGGAAAACACAAGAGAAAATGCGCCAAATGACTCCTAGGAGAGGCACCCTCATCCCTGTCATCTCTTGCTGGGGTTCTCGTGCATTATCTTCACATCTGTTGATTTTGTCTGGTTGAGAATAACATGTTGATTTCTATCTGTTTGGCAGTCTTGGTCTGATACTCATTAAGCTTGCCTTTTGTTCAGCAAACTATAGTGTGGAACTGTATGTAATGCCTTCCAGAAATGAAAGAACACAGTATCAACTTGGGTGCCTTTGTCTACATTGCTCTGGATTTCATGGACAAACAGAACGAGCTGTGTTTTGCAAGATCTCTGCTTAAGGAATTCACCTATGTGAAGGGAGACATTAAGAGACAATGATTTTGTATTTTCAATCATAAGTGAGCACACTAGGGTTTGTATCACTATATGCAGTGTTGTCCACATTGTATACTTGCTACTAGAAAATGCTGGTCAAAATTGATTCAACGTTGAACTGAGTTAGACATATTGCACTGATTGCTGAATTAGACTGGACTTACCAGTACTGGGGCAATTTTTTAACTTCATAAAATGCAGGGCTCAACATACTTCGTTCATCTAAGATTATAACACAGGAATAAAGCAAGACAGAGAAATGGTGCACTTAACAGAGTATTGAGTGGTATGACAATGGTATTATAATTTCACATTGGTTTTTAAGATATTGGTAATTTAAAAGTTCATGTATATCTACACCTACCTGTTGTAATGACACACAGAATCAGCTCATATTTGACAATGAGAAGATCTCCTTCCACATAAAAAGATTTTTTTTGTTTTCTTCCTTTGTTGGTGTTTGGCTATAGCCATGCTGCCATCTATCATATTTTATGTAGTATCATTCTTAATGGTTATTCTACTATGCACATCATTAATAACTACATATAAAAAAATAGGTTATTATTTAGAAATAAAGGAGATGACTCACCAAAAGGCAGAAGTGCTACGTCGTCGACAGATACACAAACAAAATGTACAGAGCTTTGCTTTGCTAGATTTCAGAATGAAATTCCTTTCTCAAGCTGTAGGAGAAACACACACACACACACACACACACACACACACACACACACACACACACATGTATTTCTTACTACCATTAAAAAAAAAAATAGCCAATTGGCACAAACCCCACAGAATCCACTTGGGGTGGCAAAATAGCAGAAGTTCAATCTCTGACTCGCAGACAAAAGTCAACCTTTTCACCAAAAGTAAAGTAGCACTTCAAAGAAATCAAAAATTTTTTGTATTATTTGCGTAAATATGTAAAGAATTGTTCTACATCAGTACAAAACACATGTTATTGGCACTACTGATGTAACTTATAGATTCAGGTGCACTTGGTGCCAAAGCCAAACTGTGTTTCAATCTTTGTATCTCACTTGGTGGAGGGCACAATGAACCCTCAGATTAAGTGCCACAATGTTATTTTCACATCTCGCACACAAACACTGTCACAATCTCCAAGATTGGAGAGATCTTTAATGCAGTGTATCACTTAAACTGCGTATACTTGTAAAACATAAGCATAACTATGAAAAGCACCAAATAAAATGTTAGCTATGGAAATGCTACCATCAACATGGCGGCTGCTTGGTTTGCTTGTGTCAACTGGTCACAGAGTAGGATCTGGGATGTCACAAAAATATCACTATTTCATCATGTTAACTCATAAACACAATGGACTCTTTCCCATATTGTAGAGGAATTTGTATACAGAACTGTTAAGTTTGCAATTTCAGCAAATGAATGGTCACCAAATATAGTTATTCCATTGGTTTTAAACTCTGCAAATTACTTTTTTGTTGCTAGATGCATAATGTTGAGACCACCAGATGTAACCTTCACTTTTAAACAGGTTAAGATGAGATTTGAGGTTTATATACAGATTTTTCCAGTATACCATAATCTAGTAAATGTCCTTGTATCATATATGCACCAGTCAAATCTAGATTTTTTTTTCCTACACTGTATTTAAAGTAATTTGTAAGCCTTGTTCACACATCTGCAATGACTTACTCTTTCTTCAACAGTGGATTATATCCTTCATCATTGTCAACTGTTTCCTCCAAATACTCCAGTTTGCATTTTTTGACAACAACCTCTACACATAAAACACCATCAGGCAGGCCTCGAAGGCCCAGCAGTTCTGACTGACTGCTGTGTCATCCTCAGCCTGTCGGCGTCATCGGATGGGGATATGGAGGGCGCGCAGTCAGCACACTGCTCTCCCAGCAGTTGTCAGATCTCATGGCCAGTGCCGCTACAACTCAGTCAAGTAGCTGCTCAACTGGCGTCACAAGCACTGAGAGCACCCAGCTTGCCAGCAGCATGTGGCAGACCTAGAAAGTGACCCATCTAAGCCCAACAGTGATTAACTTCGGTGATCTGATGGGAACCCGTATTACCACTGTGGCAAGGGTGTTGGCATATATACATTGCATAGAAATAATACATGAACTGCACCCAGGAGTGAAGTCTGTAATAAGGAATGGTTTAAGTCTGGTAAACACATGGTTTCCTTTTCTTCACATTATTTGTGGGAACCAATCCAGATTTCGCAATATTTATATTTAATGATATTGTGACGACTAATGTCCTGGAGTGAGAAAAATATGTTTCTCCACTTTTAATATAACACTTACGTTGAATACCCTATCATCTTTTTGGAGTGGGTGTTAACAATTTTTGTATAGTTTACAACTGAATAATTAAAAATATAGGCAGACAGAAGACGGATTATAATCTTTTCTCAGTGTTTATTGTCTGGAAGGTTTAATTGTACACAGTCAGCTTTTGTGTATTATTATTGCCCCAGGCAGAGAAATTGTAAAACTCTATTCAAAACTACACTGCAACTGTTTGTAAGCAATGCAAATTATACCTCATAGAAGTGATTTGCACAGAGTACAGTGGAGTACACTGTATTTTTTTAAAATTCTGTAGTTATAAATTGTACCTTTCAGTCTCATAATACCATTTAAAAGTTGCCCTTGGATTCATATCAGGGACACTTTATAAATTCCATAAGATGGTTACTAATTTAATTGGATGGATAAAAATCTACTCACCAAGGGGCAGCAGAACACATACATAAAAATAGGTTGTGATTAGATAAGCTTTTGGAGCCAGTGGTTCCTTCTTCAGGCAGAAGGATTGAAGGGAAGAAAGAGCGGTGAAGGAAAAGGACTGGAGAGGTCTAGGAAAAGGGATGGATTTCGGAAAAGTCATCACGGAAGACTTACCACATAGGATGGGAAGGAAATACTTATTGTTGGGGGGGCGCATCAGATGAGATTTGAAAACCTGAGAGCCTAAGGGTGGAAGAAAGGGTAATATGCAAGACAGAGATAACTGCTTAAACATCGTGCATGAGTTAATAAGAGTGAGAAGCTAAGTTCTTTGTACGTAAGAGAGGTGGAAGGGGGCGGTGAATAATAGATGGATAAGACAATGAAAGATGTAGAAAGTTAACGCAGTGAAGAAAAGAGTAGTTACTGTGAAGAAATGCTGAGACAGGTGAAATTAATGTAAATTAAGAACAGGTGGGTGGCAAGAACGAAGGACACGTTGTAGCGCTAGTTCCCAACTGCGAGGTACTCAGAAACTGGTGTCTGGGAGAAGAATCCAGATGGTGTATATGGTGAAACAGGTGCCGAGGTCATGGTTGTCATGTTGTAGAGCATGCTCTACCACTACTTCAAAATCATCCCTTCCAAGCCTTCCAAGAATTCCTCACACCCAGCACTGCTTCACAACCCTTCCTCAGGTCCCCACAATGTGACCCAGACCTGTCCTCTGCAGAACTCCAGACTCTGCGTTCCGTAAAAGCTGATGACTCCATCATTATCCTCCCAGCAGACAAAGGATCTACCACTGTAGTATTTGACCAAAAGGAGTATATTAGTGAAGGTCTACACTAGCTGTCTGACATTTCTACAAGCAGTGTCTACCATCAAGGTGCCATCCCTGTGATTCAAAATGACCTGCAGTCCCTCCTTAAAACCTCAGGCCCCTCACAATGACTAACACCTCAAACCATGCACTCCCGCCTTTTACCTTCTTCCTAAGATCCACAAACCCAATCATCCTGTCCATCCCATCCTATAGTTGTTGGCTTCAAATCACCCACAGAACATGTATCTGCCTTAGTTGATCAGCACATTCAACCTGTAAATTAACAAAACTCTCCTCCTATATCAAAGATACCAAAAATTTCCTAAATCATCTGAAAACTGTGCCCGTCCCACTCCCATCACATACCTTACTTCTCTCTATTGATGCCACCTCCCTCTGTACCAACATCCCCCACGTACATGGTCTGTCTGCTGCTGAGCATTTCCTCAGTCACCGCCCACCTGATTCCAAACCTATGGCATGCTTCCTACTCACCTAATCAACTTTATACTTACCAACAACTACATCACCCCTGAGGGGCAGACATACAAACAAATCAGGGGTATGGCCACGAGAACCAGGATGGCTCCTTCCTATACCATCCTTTTCCTGGGTCACTTGGAGGGGTCTTTTCTGGGAATCCATGGCTTGGTTAAGATACATTGATGACTTTTTACCATATGGATTCATGGTCAGGCTGACGTGCTAAAATTCCTAGAATCTCTGAATATCTTCTCCCAGGTACCTGTTCCCAATCCCATGCCACTTTCCTTGATGCTGATCTCATCCTCGCCAAAGGCCAGCAACACATTCTCTCCACATTAAACCTACCTACGAACAACAGTACACATCAGCCTTCACTGCATGTAATCACCCCACCAACCTAGTTCAAAAGCAAATTTCCTGTCCCATCACATCCAATCCTGGTACTGGCTAATCCCTCCAAAAAACAACTTCAGAGCACACCACTGGTAACTCAGTATTATCCTGGTCTGGAATGTATTAATCAACTACTTCTACAGTGCCATGACTTCCTAAGATCATGCCCTGAAATGAGATCCATTCTGTCTGAAATTTTGCCCAGCACACCTAGAATACCTTTTCATTGCCCTCACAATCTCCACAATATTCTTGTCAGACCCAATTCTCTTTCTGCACCCACGATCCCGTATAGGTTCCATTTTTTTAAAAAAAGGAAATTTAATAAACCTGATGAACAGTGACAGAGGATCGGAACTGAACCCTTCTTGTCGAAAGAGGTTTACGACTATGTTACAAATATCCATGAGTTATTCTGTCTCCCAACCCTATGGCTCCTACCCCTGTGACCATCCCCACCGTAAGACTTGTCCTATGCACCCTCCTTCCATCACCTATAGCAGCCCTGTTACTGCAAAACATATACTATCAAAGGGAGAGCAATTTGCGAAATAACATCTCATATACCAGCTATTGTATAAACACTGTCCGGCCTTTTACATTGACATGACTACCACCAAATTATCAATTAGGCAGAATGGGCATAGGCAAGAGAGTGTATACTGGCAACATGCA
Source organism: Schistocerca nitens (assembly GCF_023898315.1). NCBI lineage: Eukaryota > Metazoa > Arthropoda > Insecta > Orthoptera > Acrididae > Schistocerca > Schistocerca nitens. The sequence continues at coordinate 700,154,317 of NC_064617.1, read as the reverse complement.
ATATCTTGTTGCAGAGCATGCTCTACAACATGACAGTCATGACCTCAGCACCTATTTCACCATACGCACCATCTGGATTCTGCCCCCAGACACCAGTATCTCAGAACTCCACAGGCAGAAACTAACGCAACATGTCCTTGGTTCTCGCGACACACCTGGCCTTAATTTATGTTAATTTCTTGTCTCAGCAGTTCTTCACAGTAACTGCTCTTTTTTTCTCACTCTGTATTAGTTTTCTACATCTTTCATTGTCGAATCTGTCTATTTTTCACTCCCCCCCCCCCCTCCTCCCACCTCTCTTACGCACAATGCACTTATCTTTTCACTTTTAATAACTCTGCCTTATATATTTCCCTGTCTTCCACCTTTAAGCTCTCATCCAATGCAGTCCCCAATGGTCAGTCTTCCTTCTCATACTGTGCGGTCAGTCTGGGTGACTTTCCCGAAATCTACCCATTTTCCTAGACGTATCCATCCTTTTCCTTCACCCCTCTTCCTTCTCCGTCAACCCTTCTGCCTGAAGAAGGAGCCATAGGCTCCAAAAGCTTGCCTAATTACAACTTTCTTTTATGTGTGTGAGTTCTTCTGCCACTTAGTGAGTAAATTTTTTTATTCATCCAATAAAATTATTCTGTCAAAAATTGATTGTTTTCGTTGTTATAAGTCGGTTACTGATGTTTTTATTGATTCCTGTGCTTGTGATTTCTCAAATAAATTTGTTGTATGGGGTGAATCAGATAAAACTTGCCCCCAGTTCCGTAGAATTGGAAAGTGCTATCCATGTGGGGTTTTGACAGAATAGATTTGTAGTTATGGCCATATATTGTTAACCAGTGACCAGATTGTAATAATACTTAGGAAGTGTATTTTTTGCACAAACATATACTTTTTGATACGGAACCATGCCTACTGATATTAAAAAACAAAAATTAGGGTAAATTAGAACATCAGTGTTATTTGTTACGAAATTTTGTATTTTGAAAAGTTTCCACACCACCACTGTACAATACCTGTGGTAGTACACACGAAAGAACAACACAAGTGCATACACTAGATATGTGGATCTGACCAATATAACAAGACAACAGATCATCACAGGTTACATTCAAAATGATTACTTGCAGCAGCAATACACACTTCCAGTCTGGTATGGAACAACTGCTACATAGTTGCTAGTATTTCAGCAGAGATGTCCAAGCAGGCCATAGTAATACAATGTTGCATACCATCAGGTGTAGATAGTATGTCCTTGTAGATAGAGTCTTTCAGTTTTCCTCACAGAAAAAAAGTCTACAGGCATCAAATCCAAGTAATGGACCAGCTGAGATACAGATCCTCTACGTCCAGTCCAACAATTTGGGAAAAATTCATGGAGACATGCTGTAGTACTTCGTGCACTATGGCCTAGACAGCCATAAAGCTGATACCACAGGTTCCTGCTAGTCTGCTGATGAATGTCTCCTAGTATCTGTGGAATATAGTCTATTAGGATGCTGTAATGCTTGTGCGTGTTCAGTGTCCTGTCTATGAGAAATGGGCCTATGAGCTGTTGGTTCATTATCCCACTCCACATGTCTACACAACATGGACACTGATGTGCATATTTCAGCAACTTGTTGTCTGGTCATGATTTTCAAACATGGCTACATCACTAGGTACATTATACATGATACATCTGGAGTATCCTGCCTTAATGCCCATGTACGGAAGTTAACACGATTCTCATAATTGTTTCCATGCGGCTCTTGATGGAGAGAGATGTGATAGGTATGGAACCTTGGTCAATGGAGGTTGCATAGGACATTTGCCTGACCCATGCTACTTCCATGAGCGATTGTGTGGGATCTAACATGTGTGTCAACTGTAACAGCAGCGAGAACATAAATTTTCCCCTGTTCTGTGGTCATTTATTTCATTCTGTTATGTTGTCTCGGTGTTACACTATCACTTTCATGTAACTAGTTGCAGAGGTTGATAAGTATTTGCTGAGATGGTTGACATCTACTGCGATATCTTGCCACATACACCATACAAGAATGGACTGCATTCTTCCTACACTCTCCATACATCATGAGCATGTCGGCTTTTCTGCAGTGGTAAATCCCATTGTCCATGCACGATCTGCTGCTTGAACTGTCACCACTAACAGCCTAGCAAGTTGCAGGAACATACAAGAACACTGTAAACAAACATAACAAAATCAAATTTTGCAAATATGCAGGTTGAATGGTTCCAGGAAGTGTCGGTGTGGAAACTTTGCACAACATGATATCTCATTAACAACTCGCACTAGACTCCTGCAACAAACACCACTAACATTATTATTTACTTTACATTGTTAATGTGAATAGTCATTGTTCCATTTACAAAAGCATATGTATGCACAAAAAATACACTTTCTCAGCATTATTACAATCTGTTGATTAACTAACAATATGAACCCCTGACTACCAATTCATTCTGTGAAAACAACAGAACAATAGTACTTTCCATTTCCACAATATTTTCAGTGCAAGTTTTACGTGATTTACCCTGTAAATCATTATCCTACAATTGGAGCTCATCCAACAATCACATTGCCACACTGCTGTTTTCTTAAAAGCTTTCTTGCACACAGAAGCCACAGTTTTATGTTAAGTAGATGGTTACTGATATGTTCACTCCTGAGCTTGTGATCTGACACAAATTTGTTACATATCAATATTCATCTCATTCACATCAAACTGTCTATTCGAAATGTCTTGCATTATTCTCTATCACTATGCCACGTTGCTGTTTTCTTGCTAGTCTTTTTCCATGCAGAAGCCACAGATTGACATTAAGTAATCACACATGTCCATTTTGTTAAAAATCGCAGCAAAATAGTGCATTATATAAAGCTCCATAATATAGAAGGATGTAAGATGACTTAGACAAAATTTGTAATTGGTGTCACGAATAGCAGCTACTTATAATGCAGAAAAATGTAAGTTACTACAGATGAGTAGGAAAACCAATACCACAATTTTTGAATACAACATTACTGTGGGAACTGACATGGTCAGGTTGATTAAATATGTATGCATAATGTTGCAAAGTGATAAGAAATGGAATGAGACCACATAAAGAACACTAGTGCAAACAGTTCTTGAGTACCATTGAGTGTTTGGGGTTCTCACCTGATCGAGTTAAAGGAAGACATTAAAGCAATTCAGAGGCAGGCCGATAGATTTGTTACCAGTAGGTTCAATCAATGTGCAAGTATTATAGAGACAATTCAGTAACTCAAATGAAAGGCAATGTTCTTTTTGAGCAGCACTACTGACAAAATTTAGAGAACTAGTGTTTGAACCTGACTGCAGAATGATGCTACTGCCACCAACATACACTTTGCTTAATGACTACGAACATAAGACAGAAATTAGGATTCCTATAGAGCAGATGGACAGTAGTCTTTCCCTCTGGGGGTGGGGATGGGAGTGCAGCATCCAACAGCCTTCTAAAATTTAAGAGGAATAACTAGAAGTCACATCCTGAGTGGACTGCCATGAACAATTAGACAAAGGATGATCTATATCTACATCTACATGCAAATCACACTTAAGTGCCTGGCAGAGGATTCACCACCTTCACAATAATTATCTATTATTCCACTTTTGAACAGCACACGGAAAAAATGAACAGCTATATCTTTCTGTGTGAGCTCTGATTTCCCTTATTTTATTATTATGGTCATTTCTCCCTATGCAGGTTGACATCAACAAAATATTTTCATATTCAGAGGAGAAAGTTGGCATTTGAAATTTCATGATAAGACTCCACCACAATGAAAAATGCCTATGTTCTAATGATGCCCACCCCATCTCCTGTATGATGTCAGTGACACTCTCTCTCCTATTTGTGATAATACAAAACATGCTGCTCTTCTCTGAACTTTCTCAAACTATCTTGTAAGGCTCCCACTCTGTGGAGTAATACTCCAAAAGAGGACAGACAAGCATATTGTAAGCAGTCTCTTTAGTAGATCTGTTGCATCTTCTAAGTGTTCTTCCAATAGAATGCAATCTTTCGTTCACCTTCCCCACAACATTTTCTATGCGTTATTTCCAATTTAACAATTTAAGTCTTTCATAATTTTAATTTCTAGGTATATAGTTTAATTTAAAGTCTTTAAATTTGACTGATTTTTAGTATAACTTACATTTAATGGTTTCCTTTTGGCACTCATGTGGATTATCTCACACTTTTCTTTATTTAGGGTCAACTGTCAAATTTTCACCATACAGATATCTTTCCTAAATTGTTTTGCAATTTATTTTCAGCTTCTGATGACTTTACTATATAATAAATGACAGCATCATCTGCAGACAACCAAAGACTGCTACACAGATTGGCTACTGCATCATTTATATAGCTAAGGAACAGCACAGGGCCTGTAACACTACATTGGGGAATGCCAGAAACCACTTCTGTTTTACTCGATGTCTTTCTGTCAGTTGCTATGAACTGTGACCACTCTGACAGAAAATCATGTATCCAGTCATGTAACTGAGACTATATTCCATAAGCCACAATTTCATTACAAGCCACTTGAGAGGTAAAGTCAAAAGCTTTCTGGAAATCTAGAAATATGGAATCAATTTGAAATCCCTTGTCAATAGCACTCAACACTTCATGAGAGTAAAGAGCTAGTTGTATTTCATAAGAATGATGTCTTCTAAATCTGTTTTGGCTGTGTGTCAACAGACAGTTCCCTTTGAGGTAATTCATAATGTTCAAACACAATATATGTTCCAAAAAAATTCTGTTGCATTTCGGCATTAATGATATGGGCCTGTAATTTAGTGGATTACTCCTTTTGCCTTTCCTGGATATTGGTGTGACCAGTGAAGATTTCCAGTCTTGGGGTATGGATCTTTTGTTGAGCAAGCAGTTGTATATGATTGTTAAGTATGGAGCTATTGCATCAGCACATTCTGAAAGGAACCTAACTGGTATACAGTCTGGACCAGAAGACTTGATTTTATAAAGTGATTCAAGTTGCTACACTACTCTGATGATATTTACATCTAAGATACTCTTGTTGGCAGTTATTCGTGATTAGAATTCCGGAATATTTACTTCATCTTCTTTGGTGATGGAATTTTGGAAGGCTGTATTTAGTCACTCTGCTTTAGCAGCACTGTCATCAATAGTATTTTCATTGCTATTGTACAGAGAAGATACTGATTACATCTTGCTGCTGGTATATATTACATATGACTGGTATCTCTTTGGCTTGTCTGTCAGATTTTGAGACAAGTTTCATTGTGGAAACTATTACGTGCACCTTGGATTGAAGTCTGTGCTAAATTTTGAGCTTCTGTAAAAGATTGTCAATCTTGGGGACTTTGCGTTCGTTTAAATGTGGCATGTTTTTTGCTTGTATCTACAACATTGTTTGGACATGTTTTGTGTACCAGTAGGGGATCAGTTTCATCATTTGTTAATTTATTTGGTACAAATGTCTCAACTGCTCTTGATACTATTTCTTTGAATCCAAGCCATATCTGGTCTATACATACACTGTTAATTTGGAAGGAGTGGAGGCTGTCACTCAGCAAGGCATTTTCGTTTGGTTTTGGAGGATTTTGGTATTCAGTCTCGCTATGACACTAATCCTTGTATCCATTTTGATGCTTGTTATTAGATCAGGATTATTTGTTGCTAAGAGGTCAAGTGTGTTTTCACAGCCGTTTACTATTTGGGGGGGGGGGGGGGAGGGAGGGGGGAACATCAACTAACTGCTTGAAATAATTTTCAGAGGATACGTTACCACAATTTTGGATGCTGTTTTATGCATACTTCCAGATTTAAAAATGTATTTTTTCCAACATATTGAGGGTAAATTGAAGTCACCACCAACTATAATTGTATGAGTCAGGTAAATGTTTAAAATTACATTTAAGTTTTCTTCCAAGTTTTCAGCAATTGTACCATCTGAGTTGGGAGGTCAGTAAAAGGATGCAATTATTATTTTATTCCGGTTCCCAAGAATGACCTCTACCCATACTAACTCACAGGAACTATCTACTTCAATTATACAATATTAATTACTTCTCACCACAACAAAAACACCACCACTAACTGTGTGTAGCCTATCCTTTCTGAACACTGTTAGGTCCTTCATGAAAATTTTTGCTGTACTTATCTCTGCCTTTTGCCAGCTTTCAGTGCCTATAACAATTTGAGCATCAGTGCTTTCTATTAGCACTTGGAGGTCTGGTCCTTTCCCAACACAGCTATGACAATTTACAACTGTTATACTGATGGTTCCTACATCTAAGCTCTTCCTGTGTTTGGCCTGCACCCTTTCTGACTGAAGCCCTTTATTGTTTTCCCATGACCCTCTAACCTAAAAAGCTGCCCATGATGAATGCTCCAAATTCACCTCTGTGAGACAGGCATCAAGGCAAAACCACGATGTATCGTGTCACATCACAAATATGCATATGAAAAATGCTGGATGTCAAATCTGTGTATGTGCGGATGGATATGTGTGTGTGTGCGAGTGTATACCTGACCTTTTTTCCCCCTAAGGTAAGTCTTTCCGCTCCCAGGATTGGAATGACTCCTTACCCTCTCCCTTAAAACCCACATCCTTACGTCTTTCCCTCTCCTTCCCTCTTTCCTGACGAAGCAACCGTTGGTTGCGAAAGCTAGAATTTTGTGTGTATGTTTGTGTTTGTTTGTGTGTCTATCGACCTGCCAGCGCTTTCGTTTGGTAAGTCACATCATCTTTGTTTTGGAAACATTCCACGTGGGAAAATATATCTAAAAACAAAGATGCTGTGACTTACCAAACGAAGCGCTGGCAGGTCGATAGACTCACAAACTAACACAAACAAACACACAAAATTCAAGCTTTCGCAACAAACTGTTGCCTCATCAGGAAAGAGGGAAGGAGAGGGAAAGACGAAAGGATGTGGGTTTTAAGGGAGAGGGTAAGGAGTCATTCCAATCCTGGGAGCGGAAAGACTTACCTTAGGGGGAAAAAAGGACAGGTATACACACGCACACACACACACATATCCATCCACACATATACAGACACAAGCAGACATATTTAAAGACAAAGAGTTTGGGCAGAGATGTCAGTCGAGGCGGAAGTGCCAAGGCAAAGATGTTGTTGAATGACAGGTGAGGTATGAGTGGCGGCAACTTGAAATTAGCGGAGATTGAGGCCTGGTGGGTAACGGGAAGAGAGGATATATTGAAGAGCAAGTTCCCATCTCCGGAGTTCGGATAGGTTGGTGTTAGTGGGAAGTATCCAGATAATCCAGACGGTGTAACACTGTGCCAAGATGTGCTGGCCGTGCACCAAGGCATGTTTAGCCACAGGGTGATCCTCATTACCAACAAACACTGTCTGCCTTTGTCCATTCATGCGAATGGACAGTTTGTTGCTGGTCATTCCCACATAGAATGCATCACAGTGTAGGCAGGTCAGTTGGTAAATCACGTGGGTGCTTTCACACGTGGTGCTGCCTTTGATTGTGTACACCTTCCGGGTTACAGGACTGGAGTAGGTGGTGGTGGGAGTGTGCATGGGACAGGTTTTACACCGGGGGCGGTTACAAGGGTAGGAGCCAGAGGGTAGGGAAGGTGGTTTGGGGATTTCATAGGGATGAACTAACAGGTTACGAAGGTTAGGTGGACGGCGGAAAGACACTCTTGGTGGAGTGGGGAGGATTTCATGAAGGATGGATCTCATTTCAGGGCAGGATTTGAGGAAGTTGTATCCCTGCTGGAGAGCCACATTCAGAGTCTGGTCCAGTCCCGGAAAGTATCCTGTCACAAGTGGGGCACTTTTGTGGTTCTTCTGTGGGAGGTTCTGGGTTTGAGGAGATGAGGAAGTGGCTCTGGTTATTTGCTTCTGTACCAGGTCGGGAGGGTAGTTGCGGGGTGCGAAAGCTGTTGTGAGGTTGTTGGTATAATGGTTCAGGGATTCCGGACTGGAGCAGATTTGTTTGCCACGAAGACCTAGGCTGTAGGGAAGGGACCGTTTGATGTGGAATGGGTGGCAGCTGTCATAATGGAGGTACTGTTGCTTGTTGGTGGGTTTGATGTGGACGGACGTGTGAAGCTGGTCATTGGACAGATGGAGGTCAACGTCAAGGAAAGTGGCGTGAGATTTGGAGTAGGACCACGTGAATCTGATGGAACCAAATGAGTTGAAGTTGGAGAGGAAATTCTGGAGTTCTTCTTCACTGTGAGTCCAGATCATGAAGATGTCATCCATAAATCTGTACCAAACTTTGGGTTGGCAGACCTGGGTAACCAAGAAGGCTTCCCCTAAGTGACCCATGAATAGGTTGGCGTACGAGGGGGCCATCCTGGTACCCATGGCTGTTCCCTTTAATTGTTGGTATGTCTGGTCTTCAAAAGTGAAGAAGTTGTGGGTCAGGATGAAGCTGGCTAAGGTAATGAGGAAAGAGGTTTTAGGTTGGGTGGCAGGTGATCGGCGTGAAAGGAAGTGCTCCATCGCAGCGAGGCCCTGGACGTGCAGAATATTTCTGTATAAGGAAGTGGCATCAATGGTTACAAGGATGGTTTCTGGGGGTAACAGATTGGGTAAGGATTCCAGGCGTTAGAGTAAGTGGTTAGTGTCTCTGATGAAGGATGGGAGACTGCATGTAATGGGTTGAAGGTGTTGATCTATGTAGGCAGAGATACGTTCTGTGGGGGCTTGGTAACCAGCTACAGTGGGGCAGCCGGGATGATTGGGTTTGTGAATTTTAGGAAGAAGGTAGAAGGTAGGGGTGTGGGGTGTCGGTGGGGTCAGGAGGTTGATGGAGTCAGGTGAAAGGTTTTGCTGGGGGCCTAAGGTTTTGAGGATTCCTTGAAGCTCCGCCTGGACATCAGGAATGGGATTACCTTGGCAAACTTTGTATGTGGTGTTCTCTGAAAGCTGACGCAGTCCCTCGGCCACATACTCCCGACGATCAAGTACTACGGTCATGGAACCCTTGTCCACAGGAAGAATGACGATGGATTGGTCAGTCTTCAGATCACGGATAGCCTGGGCTTCAGCAGTGGTGATGTTGGGAGTAGGATTAAGGTTTTTTTAAGAAGGAGTGAAAGGCAAGGCTGGAAGTCAGAAATTCCTGGAAGGTTTGGAGAGGGTGATTTTGAGGAAGAGGAGGTGGGTCCCGCTCCCGCTGTGATGGAGGACGGAACTGTTCCAGGCAGGGTTCAATTTGGATAGTGTCTTGGGGAGTTGGATCATTAGGAGTAGGATTAGGATCATTTTTCTTCGTGGCAAAGTGATATTTCCAGCAGAGAGTACGAGTGTAGGACAGTAAATCTTTGACGAGGGCTGTTTGGTTGAATCTGGGAGTGGGGCTGAAGGTGAGGCCTTTGGATAGGACAGAGGTTTCGGATTGGGAGAGAGGTTTGGAGGAAAGGTTAACTACTGAATTAGGGTGTTGTGGTTCCAGATTGTGTTGATTGGAATTTTGAGGTTTTGGAGGGAGTGGAGCTGGAAGTTGGAGATTGAGTAGATGGGAGAGACTGGGTTTCTGTGAAATGAGAGGAGGTTGAGGTTTGCTGGAAAGATTGTGACGGGTGACTGAGTTGCCTTTCTGGAGGTGGGAATCCAGGAGATTGGAATGTTTTTTGAGGTGGAGGCTGGCATGCTGTTCTAATTTGCGGCTGGCCTGTAGGAGGATGCTTTGAACAGCCGGTGTGGATGTGGGAGAGGAAAGTTTGAGGACTTTTATTAAGGATAGGAGTTGACGGGTGTGTTCATTGGGTGCGTTGATGTGTAGGTGAAGGATTAGGTGGGTGAGGGCAATGGATTGTTCAGTTTGGAACTGGTATAGGGACGGATGGAAAGAAGGGTTGCAGCCAGAGATGGGAACTTTAAGTGTGAGGCCTCTGGGGGTAATGCCAAATGTCAAACAAGCCTGAGAAACTAGAATGTGGGAGCGTAATCTGGCTAGGGCGAAGGCATGTTTGCGGAGGGAATGTAAATAAAACTTAATGGGACCGTTGTGGGGGTGTTGTGAGGTTGACATGGTATTAGAAGGTGGAAAGTGTAACATGAGGCTGATCTGAAAACGAAAATACAGTGTAAAACCTGTCCCATGCACCCTCCCACCACCACCTACTCCAGTCCTGTAACCCGGAAGGTGTACACAATCAAAGGCAGAGCCACGTGTGAAAGCACCCACGTGATTTACCAACTGACCTACCTACACTGTGACACATTCTATGTGGGAATGACCAGCAGCAAACTGTCCATTCGTATGAATGGACACAGGCAGACAGTGTTTGTTGGTAATGTGGATCACCCTGTGGCTAAACATGCCTTGGTGCACGGCCAGCACATCTTGGCACAGTGTTACACCGTCCGGGTTATCTGGATACTTCCCACCAACACCAACCTATCCGAATTCCGGAGATGGGAACTTGTTCTTCAATATATCCTCTCTTCCCGTTACCCACCAGGCCTCAATCTCCGCTAATTTCAAGTTGCCGCCACTCATACCTCACCTGTCATTCAACAACATCTTTGCCTCTGCACTTCCACCTCGACTGACATCTCTGCCCAAACTCTTTGTCTTTAAATATGTCTGCTTGTGTCTGTATATGTGTGGATGGATATGTGTGTGTGTGTGCGAGTGTATACCTGTCCTTTTTTCCCCCTAAGGTAAGTCTTTCCGCTCCCAGGATTGGAATGACTCCTTACCCTCTCCCTTAAAACCCACATCCTTTCGTGTTTCCCTCTGCTTCCCTCTTTCCTGATGAGGCAACAGTTTGTTGCGAAAGCTTGAATTTTGTGTGTTTGTTTGTGCGTCTATCGACCGGCCAGCGCTTCGTTTGGTAAATTGAAATATGTCTGCTTGTGTCTGTATGTGTGGATGGGTATGTGTGTGTGTGCGAGTGTATACCTGTCCTTTTTTCCCCCTAAGGTAAGTCTTTCCGCTCCCGGGATTGGAATGACTCCTTACCCTCTCCCTTAAAACCCACATCCTTTCATCTTTCCCTCTCCTTCTCTCTTTCCTGACGAGGCAACCGTTGGTTGCGAAAGCTAGAATTTTGTGTGTATGTTTGTGTTTGTTTGTGTGTCTATCGGCCTGCCAGCGCTATATATATATATATATATATATATATATATATATATATATATATATATATATATATATATATAAAGTAGAAAAATGACCTATTACAGAGTACGGAGAAGAGGGAGGAAAAATGGGGGAATGGGGGCAGGGTGAGGACCCCAGAACTTACCGTCCTGAGGAATACAGAGGATAAGAACCTAGCCTCTCTCATCTAAGGACCTTTCTGGAGTAATCAAGAAATGGTTTATTTTGTGATTCAATCTGTGAATTAAATACCTTTCCTGGCTCCTTAAGGAAACTGGAATATATCTCTAAATCTTGTAATACATCCATTTCCATCCTTTATCCAATATGTGCAATATCTTTTGGTTATTTTCACTGCTAGTGACCTTATGGTTTTCATTACATAAATGTTCTTTAAATGTTGAAAATCTTCCTTGATAACAAAATACAAGGATATCATTATTATTATTATTAGTTATTTTATTATTTTTTATTAACCCACTCAACTATGACATTGTTTAAGAAGTCTGACTTCTCTTTACGATTTTTGTGCACATATGGTTAATCACATCTATTTGAAAACTGTTGTTGGCAGTTGTACCCTCCAATTCATGTATTTCATGTTCTATTTTTTCTTGTAGTGGAATTTTAAACATTCTACTAATCATGTTGTAAAAGAAGGCTATCTTATACTTTTCGCTATTCACAGATTGAAAGGAGATAACAGCATAGGTGTGGTCAGCTTTCTGTGAATGTCACACTTACATCTACCACTATTATAACCTGAGGTGATATTTAAAAAAACTAATCTTGCAAGTCTCTTCAACTTCATGTGTGAAGGCTATCGTAGGATGTAGGATACTAAAGGTTCTAAGGATATCCTGCAGGCAGTCATCCCCATCTTTATACAATCACAGGGTATCATTGACATACCTATAATAATACAAATATTACAGTGCTGCATGAAAAAAGTAGTCTCAAGGTAATTTATAAGAATATTTATAAGTGTGCTGTTTATAAATTGTTTATAAATTTTACTATTGAGAGAAAAATAATAGTAAGATAAAGCCAACTCTAGTAATCATACAAAACATCATTTTCCACCTGTGACATATCACTAACTATAACTAACCTGATATTCATAAAATTTCATTTACAAATTATCTGCCCATACACAACCAGTTAGACACTGCCAACTGAATGTGGATCTTCCAACTGAAGTTTATACTACTGGACATTATAACCTGTGGCATGATTTTGCAACTCATAGAACATATATGAGTCACTTTACCAGTATTCTTTGTTCACACATCATGTTCCATAAATTTTATCATGAATGAAAGACTGCAGGCACACAGAATGAGTCATAAATTAATAAGCAGAAGCAGCCACTGCAGGCTACTTCCATAAAGAAATCTAAGAAAAATCTAATCATTGTCATAATTATAGGAACCACTTTTATATATCTTTATTTACATTTTATTAATGGAAAAACAGTTTCTTGGGGGAAAAAATTATCTAATAATTGTCATATTTTGTATAGTTCCATTCTATACTCTCTTACTGTACAATCTTCTGGGGAAACACTGCAGGAGTTGAAAAGTCTTCAAAAAGGAGCAGTGAAATTCATATATGGGGTCTCTAACAGAAAATATCCAGGGATATACACACTAAGGTACATGTCCCATGGATATGAATGTCCTATCTCTAGTTGTTCAAGATGTTTTGTTTTTTCTGAACATGATTGTATTATAGGTCAATATATATACTTAGTGATGAAGTTTATAACTTCAGAAACATTGTGACATTCACAAGCACAGCACAGGTGAAAAATTTTCACCACGGCTCTGCAACTGTGACAAAGTTGCTCAGGGGAGTTACTGAGTCAGGTATAAAAGAATACAATAGGCTTCTCACCAGTATAGAAAAGGAAATTAATAATGAACAGGTATTCAAAAGGAAATTAAAAACAATCCTCATAGAAGAAACTGTTTACAAAATGAATGAATTTTTAGAGTTATATGGCATCCCTTAGTGTAACAGTAATGGTACCCAACAATGTAGGAAAAGATAGATTGCTACTTACTGTAAAGCAGACATGGAAAGTTGCAGATAGGCATGGTTAAAAGACACTCACATATATGCTTTCCGCCACAGCCTTTGTCAGTAAAGAAAGACACACTCACAACATTCACACACTCACTCACTCACTCACTCACACACACACACACACACACACACACACACACACACAAGAAAGAAAAAAATGTGATCCTTACTTATGTCATGAAGACAGAATTTTGTATTTTAACTCAAATTATGATAATAAAATATAAATTTGTTTATATCTTTAGGATAAAAATATGTAGCTTAGGAGAAATTTTGTATTTTAAACTGAAAAATGTAAATTTATTTATTTATGTCATTAGGATAAAGGTGTTTACTTTCATTTATTTTACTATTTTAACTATTCATTTAAACTTATGCCAGTAAACAGCAGGCTTTAATATTATAAGCAAACAACTGTTCTTAGAAAATAAGTACAATTCTGTATAAGAGATAGATAAAATATTCATGTAACAATTGTTGTGGCCACCACCAACATTGAACATGTGGTTATTGATTTTGACAAGAACTACTTTGGTGTATAGTTTGATGTACTTTGACACAGTACAGCATCAACAGCCACTGTATTAGTTCAGTTGTATTATTGTATGGTGTTTACAGTATAAAATTGCTTCATCTGTGCATATGGTTGTGTGTTGGTAATACCCTCTGCCTAACAATTTGGTGTGGGGAAAAGGAATTGCCACACTGGCAACTCCTGACGTATTCTGTTCAAAGTGTTTTCATGTGATGAATTTACACCTTTGCACCTAAGCGTGCACAATGAACTAATTACAGTTTCGACTTGGACTCCGCCATGGGTGCAGAGACAGTGTTTTTTGACAGTGACACTCCTACCATTCAGCCTATATTTATTCTGCACTCATGTGGGACTAGAAGCTTGCATCCATTCATGACTGTAAACTATAACCTCTCCATGTTGCAGCCATCTTGGTAAGAACCACATACAGGACAATGTGTCCACTTCCACAATGTGCCACAACATCACAATTTCATCTGATGCCAAACCAAACAAGAGATATCTTCGTCTTTCCCAGTCCACCACATCAGACATATGTACATAATATGGACTTGCTCCCTCCTTCCATTACACATGGACATTTACTTTTGTGTGATCCTCACACTGACAACATTCCAGTATGAACATTCGTGACTACAATCACATCATCTGTGACAACCATGTGCTCATCTACACCAACTGTACCGTGTGTCACATGTAGACAGCATATCACTACCCCCTCCTTGTAGACATCAGGTAAAGTACCACTTCCTGGGTCCACATCACCACTACCATCACAACATTGCCACTCACCTCTTCCTGTGACACCACAGCTGGTGCTGTCACAAGTTTCCATAAACTACCACATCTGCACAAGGAGAAATCCAAAATATGGTTTGCTTGATTGATAAACTGTTGGACAGCCATTGAATTCTGAGCAACGATGCATACTTCTTATGCCTGATTAGCCACTTACATGACAAACCAGACCTCATCAGTGACCTGCTGCTGGATCTGTCCTCTCAACATAAATATGCTACAGTTCGGTTCCACATTATTGAACTTCTGTCCAATCCTCCTGCTGAAACAAATCACTACACTATACGTGATATGCAGCTACAGGATCGGACCCCATCTCAGTTGTGACACCATCTCCATTCCCAAGTCGCACCTAAGGAGCTACCTGATGTTGCACTGGGGACGCTTTGGCTGGTTAAATTTCCATACGACCTTCGACTACATTTCTTGTCTCACAAGGCTGCTGTTTCAGAGGAGAAATTCTGTATCACTGACTGGCCCTACAGTATTATTTGGCATCATCAGCTCCTTCCCTCTGACAGCTCCCTTATTGATTCAAAGTTTGGCAGCTCTCCTCCTGCCCTTATCCAGATGTCTCTTCAGGTTGTGTGTGCTGCCAGTAGCTCCCTCCTGTGCCACATAGCCGTCAACTTCCAGCATAACCTGCGCTGCCAACACCTGCATCCCATTCTTCCCCTACGGCCAAGTGACCATACAGTGCACCCAGCAGCCCAATTGATCCACACCATTGCCACATCCAAAGTACCCATTATGTTGGTACCACATAAGTTTTAACAACTCCACACGATCTCGTTGAACACTGTGTGCATATCAAAACTCTGGCCAAAGTCTGTCTGGTCACCATGACTCACAGTGATGGAGTAGGGAGCCTCTCCTCTATTTCGTCATCCAACACGCTGAATCCTCCTGTGGGTAGGCTCTATATTTTCGATCCTGCTGGCGCTCTCCATTTCCTCATTGATGCTGGAGCCAATGCCTGCATCATCCCACCATTGTCTGCTCCTTCAATCCGTCTTCCTGCATCATTGTTCCATTGTGCAGCTAACTACTCCAACATACCTGTCCATGGCTTGGCACACCTCCATCTCCAGGTCGTGCCAGATCTTTAATTCTCTTGGGCCTTCCAAGTCACTGACATTGACTTCCTGTCCTCAGGATCAATTTTTTTCAAACCTGTTGGCCTCTTTACAGACCTCCAATTGGTCACATTGCTTCACTATGCATCAGGCTCTGGCATTTTGGATACCTTCACCCTGCATCCCCTTACACTACCACTCACTGGGTTGCTCTCATCCACGCTACCTCCGACTGGTGATGTCCGACCAGTGGCGGCTATCAAGTATGCATTCTGGAAGCCCACAAATTTTTAGATGCAGATAAATTCGAGAGTGTGAAATTAATTGAATCTGCTGTATAACAGTTTTGCTTATGAGCAAATTTATACAACTATAACCACTGCCAATAATAATAATAACAATAATTATATAATTTGTATTATTTGCCTAACAAAAGAAAGAACTGTTGCATGGATTTTTGTTGTTTTTCCCATAATTAAGCACAATTTAGGGCAAGAATGAAATAAACTGTAAGCTTTCACTACTCTCCATTTCTTATTTTTGTGTAAGTTGGAGTTTGTGCTTTTTTAATTTTTTGGACAAATATACAAAATCTGTAACACATGTATTAATCCATGAATTAATTTTCTGGTGGAAAACTAGACACTCTTACATTGCACCTACAAAACAAACTTACTGTTATTATATACTTCTTTGTTAAATGTTCTCTTGTAGTCACGCTTACCTGATTTCATCACTTTCTCAAACAACGGATCTGGTCTGGGACAACTCAGTTCCCTTGCAGCTAACTTTTCCTGGTAATTCACTTTTCTCTTAGCACTTAAAATAGATTCAACAGAGTTCATGTGTAAACTGCACACAAAAGCCGATTCCCACGCAGTAAACAACCAACTCCAATCACAAACTGCCATTTGTGGAAATGATTAAATTCAAGTAGTAATGCCCACCAACACAGTCTGTGGACTAGAATACAAATGAGGCACTGAGGACCATAAGAGCCTAAAGCACACTGTCATCAGTCCCATATTTAAGTGAATATCAGAGAAACTGAGAAAGCTTTTCATCACTTAGTTCTTGGTTTTTGGATGTTATTACTATACTTGTATCATCAGCAAAAAGAACTAACTTTGCAGCGTCATCAATGTGGAATGGTAAGTCATTAATGTATATCAAGAACAGTAAAGGACCTAAGACCAAACCCTGTGGGACCCCGTACTTCATAGCCCCCCAGTTTGAGGAATCAGCTTTTGTTTTAACATTATATGAACCACTTATTTCAACTTTCTGCATTCTTCCAGTTAAGTATGAATTAAACCATTTGTGCACTGCCCCCCTCAAACCATAATTATTTAGCTTATCTAAAAGAATTCCATGATTTACACAATCAAAGGCCTTTGAGAGATCACAAAAAATACCAATGGGTGATGTCTGGTTATTCAGAGCATTTAATATTTGATCAGTGAAAGCGTATATAGCATTTTCTGTTGAAAAGCCTTTCTGAAAACCAAACTGACATTTTGTTAGTACTTTATTTTTACAAATATGGGAGGCTACTCTTGAATACATTACTTTCTCAAAAATTTTTGATAGAGCTGTCAGATGAGAGATTGGGCAGTAGTTGTTGGCATCCGATGTATCCCCCTTTTTATGCAATGGTTTTACAATGGCGTATTTTAGTCTATCGGGGAAAACACCCTGCTCCAAAGAGCTATTACATACGTGGCAGAGAATCCTACTTATCTGTGGGGAACAAGCTTTAAGTACCTTGCTGGAAATGCCATCAATTCCGTAAGAGCTTTTACTTTTCAGTGAGTTTATTATTTTACTGATTTCAGAGGAAGAGGTTGGTGGAAATACAGTTGTTTCAAACTGCACAGGTATGGCCTCTTCTATTAGTAGCCTTGCCTCTTCTAGTGAAGATCTAGATCCTATTTTCTCCATAACATTTAAAAAATGATTATTGAAAATATTTTCAATTTCTGATTGTTTGTTAGAACACTTGTCATTTAGTTTTATGGCACTAAAGCCTTCCTGTGCTCTCGGTTGCCCTGTTTCCTTTTCAATAATATTCCAAATTGCTTTAATTTTATTATCAGAGTTACTGATCTCAGACATGATACACATGCTTCTGGACTTTTTAATAACTTTCCTTAGTACCGCACAATAGTTTTTATAATATTGAACAATTTCGGGGTCAGTACTCCCTCTTGCTGTTAGATACAGTTCTCTTTTACAGTTGCAAGATATTCTTATTCCTTTAGTTAGCCAAGGTTTTTTATATGTTTTCTTGGAATTATGTTTAACTATTTTCTTGGGAAAACAATTTTCAAATACCCTTAAAAATGTATTGTGAAATAAGTTATATTTCAAGTTTGCATCGGGTTCCTTATACTTTGAACAGACTTTGTACAGAAGTCTGTAGCTAAGGTAGAATTTTCAAAATTTTTAGGTGTGTCCATTGATGAGAGGTTAAACTGGAAGCAACACATTGATGGTCTGCTGAAACATCTGAGTTCAGCTATGCATGCTATTAGGGTTATTGCAGATTTTGGTGATAAGAATCTCAGTAAATTAGCTTACTATGCCTACTTTCATTCACTGCTTTCATATGACATCATATTCTGGGGTAATTCATCGCTGAGTAGAAAAGTATTCATTGCTCAAAAATGTGTAATCAGAATAATTGCTGGAGCCCACCCACGGTCATCCTGCAGCCATCTATTTAAGGATCTAGAGATCCTCACAGTAACCTCACAGTATATATATTCACTTACGAAATTTGTTGTTAATAATCCAACCCAGTTCAAAAGTAATAGCAGTGTGCATAGCTATAACACCAGGAGAAAGGATGATCTTCACTATGCAAGGTTAAATCTGACTTTGGCACAGAAAGGGGTAAATTATGCTGCCAAAAAAGTCTTTGGTCACCTACCAAACAGCATCAAAAGCCTGACAGATAGCCAGCAAACATTTAAAAATAAATTAAAAGAATTTCTAGATGACAACTCCTTCTACTCATTGGCTGAATTTTTAGATATAAATTAAGGGAGGGGAAAAAAAAACCAACTTAAACATTAGTGTCATGCAATATTTTGTGTAATGTAATATCTTGTACAGACATCTTTTATTAACCTGACACGTTCCACATCATTACGAAGTGTTGTATTCACGATCTATGGAACAAGTATTAATCTAATCTAATCAGTGTCCATATTTGTACAGGCAATGGGGGCCTACAGCATGGATAAATCTGCCTTACTGTAAGGTCAACAGATATCTAAAGCATGAATAAGTGTTACAATCTCACAATCTACGATGATGTGCTGTAAGCTCTTAGGGTTCTCAGCACCTCCAACTGACCACCATGTGATAAAATCTGAAACTTGATTTACTATAACTCATTCAGAAACCAACAAAATAGGTTTTGATATCAGTATAATTAGAACGTATGCTGATGTCTGACCTAATTTTACTCTACAGTGAGTGAACTGGCATAGCGGAGGAATGTGCTATGGTCTAGAGTGATTTATGCTAAGTGAACGAGGGTACAAGTCTGCAGCATTGTGCTATCACCTGTTGGCATTGATGTAAACTTTTAGTTGAATGACGGGGCTATCTGACAGCTGTTCATGCCATGAACCGTGCATGTTGTTGATCAAATATGTATGTATGTGATCTATAATGCAATTACATCACACCAGTTGTGCATGGGAAAAAGCTCCTTAAAACGTGCATAACTGAAGATGTGCTCGCAGCCCCAATGCTAGAGCAGCAAATGTAGCATAGCATGGTAGATTCAACGTCATATATTTCAGATTACCACATCTATGTTATGTTTAACACCATTAACGAAAAAAAGAAAGGGGAAAAAAAAACACTCCGCAAGGTGTCAAAAGCTAGTGTGTTCATGTGCTCTTGTGCTCTTACACATCAGCTGTCACTGTGTCTGATGATGGATTTTGATGACTTGCTGGCCCAGCTTATAACTCACAACATCAAGAGATCACTGACCTTCACTCTGACAACAGAAAATTGTGATTCTTGAAGTTTTCCTGGCATACTGAATGTTTGATGAGATTTCGGGATTGCAGCCGGATCATGTTGACCTCTTGCCACAATATTTTGTCTGGCAATTGTCCAGCCATCTTCACATGAGTGTCCGTGACTGGATACTGCAAGTTCCTGGTGTTGGCTTTATAGCAAAATCTGGTGCATAAATGCATGCACATTGGCAGCCGTCACAGAAGCATCCTTTATCAAAATCTGCACCCTATAAAAATACTGTTCTATCTGTGGCACACAGACGCATGCATAAAGGTGAAAAGACATGTCTGCTCTCTGTTGGAATGTGTGCTCGCATCTCTAAAAACCAGATGTCAGATGTTGGGAGATGCGTCATTATGAATAAACTGTTGTCCCTCAGAAAAAATTCTGGCGACATCTGATGTATGGTTTTTACCAATGGCAGCACACATTCCGACAGTGGGCAGACATGTTGTTTCACTTTTACGCATGCGCCTGCGTGCCACAGACAGAACAGTACCTGCAGAGGGTGCAGATTTAGACAGAGGACACTCCTTTGATGGCCGCCAATGCACATGCATTTCCGTGTCAATTATTGCTGCAAAGCCGATGTCGGGGACTTGCAGTCTCTAGTGGTGGACACTCACTTGAAGATGGCTGGACGAAATATTGTGGCAAAAAGTGAACATGATCTGGCTGCAATCCTGAAACCTCATCAAACAACAAAAAATTGTATCAGCTGATTGCCAACACATCAGCCAACCTGGCACATGCTCTCTGCATGGTTTCTAACCTCACTGTGACATAGCCACACAGCAATGCTGAGGATTCACCTGCTCCTTATCTGCTTCTGCCTTCGCTGAACACTCCTCAGGTCAGTGACAATCAGACTTACAATGTATCATGTCTCCATCGTCCAGTGTTGTTATGTGTCTACCATCCCCTCTGTTATAGGTGCTATTACTAATGACACTTCTCATAGGGTAGTCACTATTGATGGTACCACTGTCCGGTATTACCCTTGCTGCCTCAAAGCCAGCAAAGTCTGCCTTGCTAAGGCAGAAATCCAAGACCTCTTAGATTCTGGGTTTGTGTGCCCTCTGGAGAGTAACTGGTCATTGCCTATACAACTTGTGCCTAAAAAAGACCGTTCTTTCCACTTGTGCGAGGACTATTACAAACTCAATGCCTGGATGATCATTGACAGTTACCCAATTCTGCACATCCAGCATTTTGCGTGACAACCGCATGGTGTGCAGAGTTTCAGCATTGTTGACTGTCAAAAGGCATATCATGTAATCCCTATGCACTGTGACGATATAGATATAACAGCCATTATCATGCTGTTTCGCTTATTTCAATGCTGCTACACAACTTACAGTCTCAAAAATGCTGTGCAGATGGGTCAGTGTGTTATTGCCTCCATTTCGTTCCCACTCCCTTTCTGCTATGCCTACTTCGATGACACTGTCACGTAATCCCCATCTGCTGAATAGCACAAGTTTCATTTATCTTGAGTTCTCACAGCACTTTCCAACAGAAGCATCGAGATAAACCATTATGTAACAGGAAAGCAGATGTAAAGGCATGGAGCAACTGATTGAGCATGATTTGGGATACAATTTTGAAATACATTTGTAAAGATATACCAAGTCGAGACAATCTTCAGAAAACAGCAATAAAATACCACTTTTTGTAAATAAAGACTGGACTCAAACAGACTGGTGCATCACGATGAATATCTGAGCTGATTTAAAAAAAAAAAAAACATTAATAACAACACTCAAACAATGGAAAATCTAGGATGGAATGTAACAATATTATGAATATTACAATGAATATTATATGGATTCACTTGCCAAAGACTGCAGTCATGTGCATGTGAGTTGCATTTACGTGAGAGTGTGTGTGTGTGTGTGTTGTCTATTTTTGACAAAGGCCTTGCTGGCCAAAAGCTTATTTGTAACAGTCTTTTTGTTCTGTCTATCTGCAACTCAGCATCTCTGCAATATGGTGGATAGCAACATTCATTGATCATAAGCTTTCTCAGTAATGCACAACTAATTAGAAAAACACACACATGCAGCAGAAAATTAATCATCAGCTGGCATTAACAAGAAACTAGCCAACAGGCCACAAAATTACTCACTCCTCATATGACATTCTCATAAGCATGAGAAATGGATTTAATGAAACCTTCAAAATGTAGCAATTCTGAAAAACTAACAATTAACATCAATGCATTAAAAAGAATCTGTTACGACAATCATCATGTTGTGCACTCATAAAATCAGTCTTAACCATATAATCGTACATTATGACCAACATTTTGAAACGCACAGCCTTCAAGAATACATGACAAGCAAATGACATGGGTGCATTAAAATGATTCTGTCAAATAAATTGTCACCTTGAGTACTTCATGAATTAGACTTTGCAGAAAAATCATACACTAAAACATTAGCCTAATTTTAAAACACAAAACATATCTTCCCTTATTCTCTGCATGGTAACAAGAGGTCCAGTTTCTCTTAAAATCACAACATGTCCGTACCAGTCATGTCTCATGGAAGTTACACAACTTCCGACGTGTCTCACTTTTCTACATGACATGCGCCCACCACTTCCAAGTCTGAAGGGCGATAGAGTGCCCCACAAGATAAATGATATCAATTCAGTCAGGGCTAAAGCATGTCTCCAAGTACAGCTCTCACACACAGTTCTTGGAGCTGTTCCACCAAACCACCAGTTCTGACAGACAGCTTGGGCACGTGATTACAGAGACCAGCCATACAGGCACACACCAATCCCCTTCTGGGGTTGCTCCTTCCTGACTACCATGGCAACAGAGTTCCCAGTTTAAATTTGAAATAATAGCTCCTGCCAGCCCAGTTCAGAATTAAGCCCACCTTCCCAATGAAGTCTGCTCCAAATATGCAAGATGTGGCCAGATTTTTAACAATCTTCATATTAATTATCCACAACAAATCTCCCAATGCCACCTTAACCAGTAAACTCCCATGACCACCATAAACAACCCCTTTTCTGATGACAGTCCTTACCATTTACATTTACCTTGATGTATGAGGAACCAATCATAATCAATTGCAGAAAACATACTCCCTAAATCCATGAGTGCACAAACTGACTCATTATTTACAGCAATACATACAACTGTTGTTTATTCGATGTGTACCTAATCGCACATATTAGTTTATTGTGTCAAAGATACAACAATTGTCATAACAAGGGCTGCAATGTCTTTCCCATACAATCCTTCTTCACATGATCCAGTCCATTACAATTCCAACATTTTGATTCCAAGTTTTCCCCTCTCTTGGAATCTCATTCCTCAGTACCTACTGATTGTATCCCAACCTAGACGGCATTTCCCTCCAAATTCACTTTCTTCCTCACAAAAGTCTTCCCCTCCCATTTCTTCCTGTGTTAGTCAAGGCACTACCTAGCTTGAAGCTCTCTGATCAGATCCTCTAATTGTAAAAATGCCCCATGCCCCTTACAAAACACTGCCCTCTGCCTACTTTCAGTGTTCAGCATTTCTAACAAGTGTGTTATGACATGTTCCTCCGTGTGATGAAGAAACTGTGCCAATACACTTCTCTTAACTTGTGAGACATATTCCACTAACAGTTCACTAATACCTTGCTACTTTTCATACTCCCAATAAAATATTTCCATCAAAACTCATGGAGGAATGAGCCTAATTATTTGGCTCCTACACCCCAGGCAAGTCTCCTTACATTGTATGGATTGCAAAATATCCTTTTACAACCTATCTTTCACTGTTACAGCAATTAATCTTAAGGCATCAATTCCACTTATTTCCATGGCCAAAGTCATGTGCAGAGATAATAATGAAAAACACAAAAACTTCGCAACTGAGTCCATTGACTCACATGACATGCTTGTGCACTGCCTTAAAACATCTTGCAACAGATTTTGTAACTTTGTTAAAATATTATTCAGGACTGTTCCCTTCACGTCCCCATTGTGTGCCCCTAAATTACTAACAGGTTGTGCATCCTGCAAATCCATGCTCCTGTTATTTCCAAATATGCTCACTACAATTTTGTAACTCCTCGGCCTGTTCCAGATCAACACCAACCAAGTCAAGATAATGATCGAATTGGGCCTGTACCCTATGAACCTGACTAGCTGTACAACCCTCCAAATAGGGGATAACTTCTACAATCTCCACCAAGGTGTAACAAGTAGTAGGAGTGACCAACCATACCTCATTGGATGCAGTCACTTTATGTATCACTACCACATGATGTGCTGACGTACTTTTTCAGTCAATTCCTGTAGTGTACCATTGGGTTCAAGCCCCCATCACCCCTTAACAACACCAGGCACTCTGGAAAATACAAAATAATGAATACTCACAACTTAATCTTAATATTAGCCCTCCCCTCCTCCCCCCACCACTCAATTAATCGAACTCACTCTACTACTAAATTTGTAACAGGAAGGTAATGTAAAGGTGCATAGTGATTGATTGATTGAGCACGAATTGTGATACAGTTTCGAAAAAACATTTGTGAAGATATATGTACCAAGTTCACTTGCAGGCCTCTGGTTCTGAATTTTAGGTTTTGAGTGTGTAGTGTGAGAGGACTTACTGTCCTCCCCAAGTTTCCACTCACAATAATTAGGCCGACAACAAACTTTCTGATATATAAACACTTTATTCCATATTACTTTACAGGTGCTATTCAGCAACATCTAACAAGTGCACAAGGTGCCCGCGAGCTGTGGCCCTTGGCTGGATGAGACATACATCTATCTGCTTGCTGCAGAGGCTCCAAGCTACAACAGCCGACCAACTTACCTGTGTGCACAAAGGACCTGGCAAGTCCACTCCCACACACATAGTTACATTGTTTCCTGAAAGGGAGTAGGTTATACTGGACAGTCGGATCTGCCCAGTTTTCAAACTGCTGCTAGATGGCTCTTACATTGGCAAGTGAGTTATGGAACTCAACATACTCCCACTCTAAAATGAGTCACCTCATTTTACAAATAGCCATAAACTTAACGAACAACAAGAATCAAAATAATGAAAACAACAAAAATAATACCAGACACAAAATCAGGGCACATAAATATGAAATTCACTACTTTTGGTTGCACAAACCAGCAAATGTTACTGTCACACTGATGAGAGACATGAAAGATACTAACATTAAACACAAAGCAACAAATATTACTATATCACTGCATATAAAATGTATTAAGTCAAGATTGACAACAGTCAGTCCACAAAAGAAACATGCACAGCTTCTCAAGCCGATATTATGAATTAAGGATTTGTTCCTGTAAATAGCAATTTGGCTGTGAGCCTTATCATGTACCACCACACAAATCTGGGGGAACACTTAACTGATTCACTGCTTAGGCAGGGGACACAATTTTGCTATAGGCCTCTTAACCTGTACATTAGCAGTTAGCAGTATTCACCATCAGCACATGCACATTATTATCAGGCCCAGGAAACAGCTGCTCGACGACCCTCCACACCAAGGGAGGCAAGCTATCCTCCTTGACGAGCACCTGATTGCCTATCTGGGGAGGCCGTGCTCCTTCTGATTTCCATTTACTGCATTGCTTCAGTTGATGTAGGTACTCAGTGTACTCAGTGGACCACCTCTTCCAAAAGGATTGATGCGCTGCTATACATGTTGCCACTTGTGCAACATATTGGCAGGAATTTCAAAGACGGAGGGTTTTGGACGGGCACAAAGTGGCTGTCCAATAAGGAAAAGCCTGGGAATGAAAACAGACAGAGAATGTATGTCATCAGAGAGAACACACAATGGCCTTGAATTTAGGCATGCTTCCATCTGAGTTAATACCATAGTTAGTTCTTCAGAAGTCAGTACTGTATTGCCAATGACACATTTGAGATGCGACTTTATACGTTTGACTCCTAGCTTCCCACAGTCCACTAAAGTGAGGGGCATAAGATGAAGTAAAATTCCAATTGAAACCCTCTGAGGTCGAAAAGTTCACCACACCTTCAACTGTTGTGTCATTTAAGTTCATTGTGTGTACCTACAAATGTAGTACCATAATCACCATTCATGTGAGAAGGTTTTCTTATAGTCACAATGAATCTCCTGTGGGCAGCCAGAAATGAGCTGGTTACTAAGTCACTAACTAACTCTAGATGGATGGCTTTGGTTGCCATGCGAATGAATAAGGCAATATTGGCCTTGGTAGTGACTTTACTCCATCTTCCACCATTTTTCACAGTAACAGGGTCTGCATAATCCACACTACAGTGCTGGGAAGTACGAGACTGGTTTACTCTAGATGCTGGTAGTTGACCCATAAGTTGAACTGCAGTCTGGGACTTGAACCTAAAGCACGCCAGACATTTCCCAATAACTCCTTTGACAGTGTTGTGCCAGTTGGGAATCCACAACCTCCTACACAACATGTTCAGCAAAAGCTGTGACCCAGCATGCAACAGATTTTGATGTTAATGAATGATGAGAATTTTTGTCAGATGATGCTTAGATGGTGTAATAATAGGATGTCGCTAATCATATCTCACTTCAGCACTTGTTAACTTCCCTCCCACTTGTACAATATCTTCTGCATCAACAAACAGATGCAAATCTCATAATTTGCTGTTATGTGGTATAGAAGTATTGGCCATTAATGGAGTGATCTCACTACCATACTCACCAAGTTGAACTATGCCAAAAGCCTTTTTGTTGGCATTTTGACATTCTTGTGGGAATTCTTGTGGGATGAGGGGACCACTTATCCTGTATGCTTGTGGCAATCTGGTACTGTTAACAAACCTCAGTGCATAAGCCAAAACCCTGCAGGTTTTCTTGAATGAGGAATATTTACACAGCAATCAAACTTAATAATGGACACCAAAGATACTTGCATACACCTTCTTTCAGACACATCTTCTACCACAAGTGAAGGATAAGTGCTGCAGTACAGGTCATAGTTGGATAGCCATGAGGGGCCATATCACCACTGCACAAGAGACCTTAAATGTGCTGGACTAATGCCACGTGATAAGTGATCAGCAGGATTGTCTTCTGATTTGACATGCCTCCAGTTGGGAATTGAACTCAGTTCCTGAATTTCAGAGACTCTGTTGGCAACAAAAGTTTTCCAGTGACTAGGACTACAGTGCAGCCAGTAGAGAACTACTGTGGAGTCTGTCCACAGGTGGATATCACTATTGTTTATGATGTCTAAGGCGCTGGCCACCTTACGAGTGAATCAAGCAAGAAGCCGAGCACCACATAATTCCAGTCATGGAAGAGACTGCAGTTTGACAGGAGCTACAACAGATTTGGCTGCAATCAATGAAACTGCAACCATGTTGTAGGAAAGAGCACATCTGATGTATACAGATGTGCAGCATCACAAAAACCATGAATTTTGAGTTTAACGAGAGAGGGAATGATCTTCCTTCTGACTGAAATATCATTTAGGGAAGGCAGTTGCATGTAGAGGACATTCCATTCATCAGTTAGGTTGGATGGCAATACATCATCCCAATCAAGGGTTAGTTGCCACAAGCACCACAAGGACAGCTTGCATCTTATGACTGCTGGACCCAGAAGCCCTAGTAGGTCAAAAATAGATGCTATTGTAGACAGAACGTTACAATTGGTAATCTTTGAGCACTGCTGACTCTTCAGCTGGACATGGAACTGGAATGTGTCAGAAACATGTTGCCATAACATTCCTAACATTTTTATGGTTTCTTCACCAGTAAGATTACAAGGCAAAGATGTTTCTCTGTCCTGCAATGGAATTTTTTCCGTAATCTTATGACTACTGGAACACCATTTCCTCAGTGGAAACTCCCCAGAAGCAAGTAACTGAGTCCACTGTGTTTGAAGTTCCTGAGTTTCAGCTTCTGTAGTTGACCCACCTAACAAGCAGTCTACATAAACGCTATACAACAGCACTTGCAATGCCACTGGAAACCTGTCTTGATTTTCCAAGGCCAACTGTTAGAGACATCTAGTCACAAGAAAAGCAGCAGGACTGGGTCCATAAACGACTGTGCACAATATATATTCTTGCATTGGTTCAGACTGTGATTCCTGCCACAGAATTCTGTGGAAGTTCCTGTAATCAGGATGGAGAGACACTTGGCAATACATTTTTGTTATGTAAGCTGACAGAGCCACATTAAAGGACTGAAATTTTATAATAATGGAAAATAAACCTGGCTGGACGGTGGGACCAACCATCAAGATATCATTGAGAGACCCTCCATTAGAAGTGGCAGCAGAGCCATCAAACATGACCCTCAACTTAGTAGTGGAGCTGAAGACAGTATGATGTGGAAGGTAAAAACTTGGACCAACAATATCCTGAGAATTAGAGACTTCCATGTATCCTAGTTTAATATACTCATGCATGAATGCAGTACATTCCCCCCTCAAGTTCAGTTACCTCTCCAATCTCCTCTCAAGATGCTCCAGCCTCTGAGAGGCCTGTTCTCATGATTCACATAAGGGTTTACAGTCAGGTTTCACTGGCAGTCAAACCACAAATCTCCCATCTTCATTTTGAGCTGTGTGGTGCTGAAAGTGAGTCTCACACATTTTATCCTGCTTACTTATCATTTTGGTAGACAGTTCCTCTAGCTCCCAAAACCTTTGTAGTTTGGCATCTAAATTGTCACCTCTAATAATGTATGAGGGCACTGTAGAACGAGGCATGTTGCATGAAACTAAAGAAATCCTACCAAACAAAATCCAGCTGAATTTAGTTTCAATCAGTGATGGATGATTTGGTTTCTCTAGCCTTTCCCTACAAACAACATTGAAGAAAACCGAAGCACCAGAATTAAATCTCTTGTGGCAGGCTTGTTGAACTCAGAATCAGCAGGTGGCAGCTGAAGTGGGACATTCCAACTTCCTATGTCTATATAGCTTGCTGGTAGGTCACTGGTGACATTTTCAACAATAGCACGAGTGGCTCTGATATGTAAGTCACTAAGCCCAAACAACAGTTCAGCATTACAGCTATAAGACACCGAGGCTGCTAAGGCATTGTTCATGACATATCAAAGGCATTTGATTGTGTAAATCACCACATTCTCATGCAGAAAGCCAGACTACTTGGAATAAGGGGTGTCGCAGGTAACTGGCTGCAATCTTATCTTCAGGAAAGAAAACAGAAAGTAATTTAAAACAGCTCAGATGAGTCAAGGGATACCTCCACTCAGTCTGAATGGACTTCTATTAGTTGTGGTGTGCCTCAAGGCTCAATTCTGGGGCCACTGTTGTTTTTGATGTTTATAAATGATTTACCATTGTGTGCAAACCTGCCATGCAAATTTACTCTTTTTGCTGACGATACCACCATCTTCATGAGTGGAAAATCAGATGTTAATTTCGAGGAGTCAGTTAACAACATACTCTCTGAAGTGATTAACTGGTTCAGTGTTAATGGTCTCTCTCTAAACTCAAGTAAGACAGATTTCATCCAGTTCTATACAAAAACAAAAAAGTGAGAGAAATAAATGCAACATGTGCAAATCAACCAATAGAAAGAATGGATGTGTCTAAATTTCTTGGAGTACATGTTGATAGCAAAATGAACTGGTCCTTCCATATACAACAGACCCTAAAAAAATTGAGCTCGGCTAGGTATGCTATCAGAATGATGTCTTCCATTGGAGATTTAACCACTATGAAGTCCACATACTATGGGTATTTTCACTCCATTATGTGTTACGGAATTATCTTCTGGGGAAATCTAGCTTTGGCAAAGAAAATTTTTGTGGCCCAGAAAAGGGCTATTAGAATTATGTGCAGAGTACCCCCTAGGACATCATTCCGTAACCTTTTCAAAAAGCTGTAAATAATGACCACTGTATCCAAGTACATATATTCGCTGATGTGTTTTGTAATTAAGAACCCTGCACAATTTCCATCAAATAAGAACTATCACAAATATAATACAAGAGGGAAAGAAAATCCTCATTGTGAACTTAAGAACCTGACAGCTGTTCAGAGAGGTGTCAAATGGTCAGGAACAAAAAATTTTAACCATCTCCCTGACCAGATAAAATGTTTAAGAGAAAATGAATCTCTTTTTAAATCAAAACTAAAGGAATATTTGTTAAATATGTCTGTTTATACATTAGAAAAGTTTTATGATGCAAAAAGGGAAACAGCATTTAGATAGAATTATCCATCTTGTTAACAAAGAAATGTGCTTGCAATTTTTCTCCAGATTAAAACATGAAATTTTGTATTAACACTCAAAGAAATCTGCTGTTAAATGTACAATATCTGTTTTTCCACTAAGCATTGTATTAACTATATGCAGTTATGTAGAACATTTTTTATATATTTAATGAAGACTGTTTTGTATCTTTTTGTATGTTTGTTGTTTTGTATGTTTGACTCGTTCCACATCTCATGTGACGTGCTCACAACACGAGATCTACGGAACATGAAATAAATAAATGCATTTCACAGGAAATGGCTGTTTATTTCTTTTCAATTTTATCTGCCATACCCTTAAATATAAATGACAGCTGGCTCGCACTATGTAGCAACGCTCTATAAGACCACCGCCTACCCAGGCTGTCTTTAATGTTGACAACAGCAGTTGCCAACACAGCATTACAGTTTGTGTGACATCTCCCCTCCATAGTCTGATGGGCCAAGGAGTGGTTTCCTGATTCACCATTCTGTCTATTCCTTGAATCAGCTGCAGTATACTGTACCTTCCCTTACGGGTCTTACAAGGAGAAACCTTCCATTTAGTTGAGAATTGATCATGGCACTTGCACAAAAAACAAAGCTAATTTCTTGTTACAAATTCCCGTCACTCATCGATATTTAGTGCTTGAAACCCCTTGCATTTACTGGCAGCATAAGGTTCATTACAAAGATGACATGCCCCCTCACATGCTTAGTTTGAGTTACTGGCATTTCCTTGCGGATCCCTTGATGTGATGTCCCTGAAACTGATCAACTCAAGAGCCTGATATTTTGTTTTTAAAAAATCTATCAGTTAATTCAATGTGGTGAATGTGGACACAGACATTTTTACCTCTCCTCATGGCAGTCCTTGGGTCACAAAACAGCCAAAATTGTTTCAGAAAGAATCACTTCATGAAGCGGGACGTTAGGTTTAAGAGCTTCTGAGGCCTTCTAATGGCTACACATGTGATTAATTAACTGCCTATAATCGGTAGCCATGCCATGGTCGACTGAAGGTGGAGCTAACAAAGCCTTTGCATATCTGGCTACAATTATTTTGGGATTATCATACCTTTGCATATAAGTTCCCAAGCAAGTGATAGATTTTCTGATGTTACAGGCATATGTTGTGAAAGGTTCCTTGCTTCAGCTCACAAAGAGGAGTTTAGGTAATGTAATTTCTGTACTCATCAACTGAATTATTGTTCATAATGAGACTTAAAAAGGCATCTCTGTGGGATGACCACTTAAGGTAATCCCATTTGAAATTTGGCAAATTAATGGCAGGTAGTTTTAAAGTACTGACACTGCTTCTTGGATTTGATTCCATAGGCCATAGCTTAGTGTGCCCCTTGAGTAAACCATTGACAGTCGTTTCAATCAAGTCCCATGAATCCTCAAATTCTTCCCTATCCTTGCTGTGATCTGTGCATTTGTCTTCAATTTCCAGCCGACCTTGAGACAACTCAAAATCAGTCTCAACCCGTATCTCTGCTTAATTTTGCTTATAGTATTTCAAAGCTAGCATTATCTGCATTCTGAAAAAAGGTCCCTAGGTGTGCAAGAGTGGCCTTTGCAACCCCTCTCTGTTTGAGTAAATTTGTTCTCTCACAGGAATCAATCTTGGGAATGGGCAGAAGATAACAGGAAATCAGCAGTTGCACTTACCAGGTTGCAGTGGCAGTACAAAATGGTACAAACTGCAACAGCAGCAGCATCACGGGTGCTGGCAGCTGGTGTGTCAGGGGCTGCAGTTTCCAATGGCACAAAGTTTCGGTGAGAGGAGGAGCTGACATCACAGATGATGATGGTACCATCCAAGTCTGTACTTCTCATGTGTAAAGCTCAAAATATATTACATGTCAGCAAAAGATGTCTCCCATCACTGGTGATAAGGCTGTTGTTATCGAATTTCCAAACAGGCCTTGGAACACTTGGTAGTGCTTACTGATAAAACCGGAATGTGTGCTACTCATATGTGGATATCTTCTCGTGGTTTTTCATGCATTCACAAATACAAGAACAAACATGCATGCGAGCATAAATATTCCGCATGCTGACTGTATCTGGCCCAGAGGACCAAAAAATGTACGTACTTCACTTGCAGTCCTCTGTCCTCTCTTTGTTTCCATTCACAATAATTAGACAGAAGAGAACCTTCTTTATACATAAACACTTATTCTGTATTACGTTACAGGTGCTATTCAGCAATATCTAACAGGTGCACAAGGTGGCCGTGAGCTGCAGCCCTTGGCTGGACGAGACATACGTCTGATCATTGCAGAGTCTCTGGGCTACCTGCTGGCCACTTACAACAGCCAATGAGCTTATCTGCGTGCACAAAGGATCTGGGAAATCCACTTCTGCACAAACAGTTACAATGTTTCCCGAAAGGGAGCAGCTTATACTGGACAGTCTGATCCGCCCAGTTTTCAAACTGCTGCTATACAGCTCTTACAGTGGCAAGTGAGTTATGGAACTCAACAATATATCAAGTTGAGACAGTCTTAAGAAAACAGCAATAAAATACTACGTTTTGTAAATACAGGCTATACTCAAACAGACATGCACGAGAATGAACACTCAAGGTGATGTAAAAACACATACACTAATAACCATTGATATAGCACATCCAAACAATCCGTCAATGTATCAATCATAAGCATTCTCAGTAAAGCACAACTAATTAGAGAAACACACACACAGCAGAAAATTAACCATTAACTGACGTTAAGAAGAAACTAGCCAACAGGCCACAAAATTACTCACTCTTCACATCAGCATTAATCTCATAAGCATGAGAAATGGATTTAATGAAACATTTGAAATATAGCAATTCTCAAAGTGGAAAACTAATAATTTATGTAAATGCCTTAGAAAGACTTAGGAAAATCATCATGTCAGGCACTCAGCAAATCAGTCTTAGCAAAATAATCGTACATGACAGCCAACACTCTGAAATGCACAGCCTTCAAGAATCCTTGACAGGCAATTGCATTAAAATGATTCCGTCAAATACATTGTCACCTTGAGTGCTTCACGAATTAGACTTTGTAGAACATGCATACACTAAAACAGTATCTTCCCTTATTCTCTGCTTGGCGCAAAAGGTCAACATCCTTTCACAACGACATGTCCACACTAGTCATGTCTTACAGAAGCTACAAAAATTCTGACTTGTCTTACTTTTCCACTATGATGTGCATCCACCAACAACAAGATTGAAGGACAATAGAGTGCCCCACCAGATAAACAATATCAATTCAGCCTTACTCTTGCCCCCATAAAGTGCTCTATCGTTCCACCCACATCTTTGATATCCTCTTACAAGTCAAGCCACAAACTGTCTCCATGAACAGATTCAAGCCAGCTTGGACACTTGACGATTACCTCCCTTCCACAAATACCTTGGCATCTCCTCTAGCTGACAATTTTGCTCCTTCTCCCATGGAATACTCACTGTCCAAATGCTGGTAACCCATGTGATCCATGTGTTTCGTGTGTTCCGAGTGCAATGGGTACTGTGTGTGACATTCCTCCCTCTAACTCTGCCACTACAAGTGCTCATATTGAACTTCCCACATCATCCTCTCCCTCCTGCATCACACACTTCAACATTAATGTCTTTGCTTTCTCAATCAATGGTCTCTCCTTACAATTACGTGATGGCACTATTTTCATGCTCCACAAACCTCCCCTCACTCAATGATTCCACTCATCACATCACACTCCTGAGTGCTTTCACACTTTCTCCCGATGTGAAGGAAGATGCCGTCACTGCCTTGATCAGTAGCCTCGGCCGCCTTATAATCTGCGTGCCTCTGGCAGCGCATGCCATCACCAGCACAATGTGGAACCAATTGATTCCCATCTCCTGCATCAGCTGCCCCTCTCCTCCGCCCTCCAGTATGGCATCAAGAGTCAAGCGTACATCATTTCACCTCCCCCCCCCCCCCCCACACACACAGGTTAGTCATGGCACAGTTGGTCAGACAAACTTGCCATTGCCACACATGATGCCTGACATCGACTGACCACCATGTCGCCTCATGGCCGCCGTGTCGCTTCATTGACCTCAGCTCTGTTACTTCATTTTCTCCGCATGCTCTCACTTCTGGGGGAGGGGTGGAGTGCTTCACTTGCACATACAGTTGTGTGTCAGTGATATCCCCTGCCCAACAATTTGCTTGGGGAAAATGAATAGCCACAGTGGATTATCTCACTTGAGTTGTTCTAGTTACCAGTATACTACTTGTACAATAGGTAATCAACAGGACCAAATAACAAACCAAATCAAATTCAAACAAAGCATTCATATAACTCTGCACAAGACACTAACACCTGGCTTTATCATAAAAAAGCCAAAACCTCTTTAATATATAGACTATAGTTAGAAAGAGTTTACAACCCTGAGTTGAAGTATTCCAATAAATTGAAGGAGTAGGGGCTAATGAGGTGTTCTATTTTCTTCTTTTTGAAGACATGAAGATTTTAAATTTCCTTCCAAGTGTCTAGGACTGTATAATGTATATGGATCTCATGTTTACTTCCAGTATTGTGCATTACACTGTTAATCCTAAATTCACTCTTGTTTTTGACAACAAGTAGCAATAGAGATTATAAAGTCATCCATTTCCAAAACACATTAAATCCATTTTTTTCCGATACTAACTTTTTTGTATGTCAAAAGAGCATGCTTTGAGCTGCACAGTTTTGAACATAATAGTTTCCAGTAGCTGCTACTTCTGTCATAAAAGTAGCTCTGGAGTTTGTCTAAGGTTCCAGGCATTAAATCCCAACCACAATACAGGACCTAAACCATTATATGCAGTTCACATTTAATGCTCTGAAGAAGTTACATTTACAAAACTTGTTATTTATGCACACTTGTCATATTACATTTAGAACACATATTAAACATTACATTAATTTCTCTTGTGAGGTAAATGTGACTTTATTTCATTTAGCTTTTTGTACTTTATATTTTTCATACCGGTATACCTGTCAAGTTGGATTTTGGCAAAAATACTCATTCTGAGTACCAGCTGGTTGTTTAGTTGAATTAACAGATCGTAGGCTTAATTTTTAAGCAGTAAGCTACATAAAATCATGGATATGGAAGGTGCAGCAGTATCCAGCAATATTTTTACACTAGCTTCTTTAGGGATATTGCGGAAAAAGTGGCAGATGAAAAAACAATGGGCAAAAAATGTTGAAAAGAAAATGAAGCAAGCTGTTGATTATTTTGATTTCTAATATACCTCTGCTTGCTTTTTCAAAAAATGTTCTTATAGCCAAGGAAGTGTCTATGGTGTCTAATGTTCACTGCATGTACCTTATCGGGTATTCCAGCAAAGGATTTCCAATGATTCTCTCATGGAAGCACGCAGGAGGACCACATGAACGTGGACAACTTTCCATGCAAGGTATAAGAAGGATGTATAGGAAGTTCTATGCTACACCTGACAGGCAGATGAAGAATGAATTCATTCTTAAGTACACTATCATGGAGACAGTAAGGAGCATAACATCATCAGAAGGACTAAAGAATAGGAAGGTAACGACTAAATACTTCATTCCTAAGCTACATAATGGGTAACTTCAGAGACTCAGGGTCTGTAAAAAAGTATTCTCTGAAACACTTGGGGCATGGCAAGATCATGTTCAGAATCCATGTTAACAGTCTCTGGAGACTGGAGTAACTTCCCAGGATAAGAGATGTGGTGACACGAGATCTTGTGCTTACAGTGATAGGAGGAGGTTTGTGAAAGGTTTGATTGAATCAATGTCAGGGGAAAAACATTGAAAGGCAATATTGAAGTAGTGACCTTTTAATTTCCAAATTAAACAATATGCACAACAAAAAATTTGACACACATCTGCATGTAAACTATGAATTCATTCAAAATGTGTTTGATAATGATTATAACATTAGATTTGGATTGTCTGGCACAGACATTTGCTCTTTTTGCTTACAGACCAAAGAGCAACTAAAACAGACTCTAGATCTCATGGAGAAAGACGAGTTGACGGCCAAGTTTATCACACATCAACTGAAAGCAAACGCAATTTACAATCAACTTTGCAGCGAAACAGAAGGGGAGAGAATAATGAGATTTGACCGCCAACAAAATTTGATTCCCTGTAAGCTTCCTGATTAGTCTTCACATTACTTAAGACAACTTTATTTTTACAGTTTCACTGTTTGTGAGGGCCCCTCTCATGGTTCCCAGAACAAGGACAATGTGTTTTGCTTTACATGGTCAGAAAATAAATTCTCCAAAGGTTCATGCCAAATTGCATCATCAATTTTTCATAGAGTATGCAATAAAAATCTGGAAAATATCAGTATGCTGAAGTTACTAACTTCAACAGGTAGAAAAGGAAGTACATTCAAACCCCAGTCTGAAGCAACTTGAAGCAAATGAAGTTGGTCAGCAACTTTCAATAATTTTCTTATGGTTTCTGTACACCAAATACATTTTAGACCATAAATCCACTGACTTAGACAACAATGATATAGAACAGACTTGGACCCCAGTGATTATTATGACATTATCAGAAACTTTGGGACTATCTAAAAACTTGGATCAGATGTAAATGTTGCTGACTGGAAAACATCTCTTAAAGATGCCTTGAAACCTCCCTCAGTATGGCACTTTCAGTTCAAGCCTTCAAAAAGGATATTAACTAACAAGAAGAGCACTATTACCATTCAAGGAGAACAAAGCAGTAACACTTACACAGGATGTGGTAAAAGAACCTGCAAGAAGGGTAAATCCTAGATGGGAGTAAAACCAGTAGAAATACATAAAGGTGTTATGGTAAAACTAGAAAAATCAAAGATGTAACAGTCGTTTTAAAGAACCACTATTGACAGGTTGTATGGACATTAATGAACTTTTATTCTACAAGAATGCCTTCAAACAGTAGTCTGGAGCTGATCTGGATGAAGAATCTGATGTAGGAGAGCTACCTGATGAGGCTAAAGAGCAGATCAGTATTTGCTGTAAAAAAGGAGTGATTCTGTAATGATGAGCTATTTATAAAGTTGACAGCAATTGTTCAAGAAAATAGTTAGTAGGTATGTATTATGTTATTCTTTCTAGTAATAATAATTATGTAAAAGAAAGAAATATTTTGAAATGTCTACATTATTTTTAAGTTGTACCCATCATTTTATAACCAAAACATTTCCAGAAACAGTTACGTTCAGCTCACAGTTCCAAAAGTCATTATATTCAAAGTAAAATATTTATTTTAAATACAAATATTGAGGTCATTTTTGGGAAGTGTATCTATAAATCATAATATAAAAGAAAATTGTAATAAATAGACTATAAAAACCAAATAACAACTGAGTGACAGTTTTTTCTCATTTCTGAAAATTTTTGGTACATGGAGATAATGGACTTAGGAAACAGTTGACTATTATTTATGTAATGACACTACAGCATAAGAATCCCTAGGTCTCTAAACAGATATCTGCATGATATTTGGTTAGCAACTTTAAATAATTTTCTTACAGTTTCTGTACACCAAATACATTTCAGACCATAAATCCATTGAATTAGACAACAATGCTATAGAACGGATGTAAGTGACTGTATTCAAAGCTTGCTGGCAATCCTGTCTGAAGGTCAAAAGAATGTGAGAGATTTCTAAGTGTAAAGTACGCAGAACTGAGTGTTTTTGTTTAATTTATCCACATACTGATACTACTTCAGTTTATTATCCTTCTGGATGCCTAGGAACTTGACACAATGAGCTTCATCCAAGGTATGCTTATTGGTCTATAGTTGCTGTTCCTGTAAAACATTTTTTAATTAAATCATATATGAGATAGTGTGTGCAAAAGAGCTCCAAAATATATGAATTATCTCTTTCAAGATGTCCAACAATTAGTTCTACACATCATTCTTACAGATAACTTCTGCAAAGTATATCCCCATAACATTACCTTGTCTCACTGAGCTAATGGGACAACTCTGGTACATCAATTACAGTATTGCCAGAGTCTAGTTTTCTAAATTGCATTTCTATTAAACCTACTGGTGGGACTAGATTTTGATATATATTGCCTTAAACTGGGGTGTAGGCTCCCATGTCACCTGCAAAGTATAGCATTTTTTCTCCACCCTGCATATGTACTTGTGCTTCCATATATGCACAACTGAATTGCATTACACTCATAAAACTGCCTCATTTTGCTGTTTCAGTTGCCTCTACAAGTGGACTATGCAGCCCTGAAAGTTACTGTTGGTGCGATGGATCATTAACTTGAGGATTCAACTGCCTCATGACTACATGGAATATTATTTGTGAAATATGTGTTAACTGGATATTCATGATGGAATCTAATCCTTATACTCTAGAGTGATCTGCAAGTAGTTTATAATGTTACTGATGAACATTCCTCAAAGAGCTATTTTGCTCAATTCATTGACTAATTTATTATTTTAGTGTTGGAGAATGGTTTACGTCAATAACCATCATGACCTGAAGTAATGGTGTTCCATCTACATCTACATCTACATGATTACTCTGCAATTCACATTTAAGTTCTTGGCAGAGGGTTCATCGAACCACAATCATACTATCTCCCTACTATTCCACTCCTGAACAGCATGTGGGAAAAACGAACACCTAAACCTTTCTGTTCGATCTCTGATTTCTCTTATTTTATTATGATGATCATTCCTACCTATGTAGGTTGGGCTCAACAAAATATTTCCGCATTCGGAAGAGAAAGTTGGTGACTGAAATTTTGTAAATAGATTTTGCCGCGACGAAAAATGTCTTTGCTTTAATGACTTCCATCCCAACTCGCGTATCATATCTGCCACACTCTCTCCCCTATTACAAGATAATACAAAACAAGCTGCCCTTTTTTGCACCCTTTTGATGTCCTCCGTCAATCCCACCTGGTAAGGAACCCACACCGCGCAGCAATATTGTAACAGAGGATGAACGAGTGTAGTGTAAGCTGTCTCTTTAGTGGACTTGTTGCATCTTCTAAGTGTCCTGCCAATGAATCGCAACCTTTGGCTCGCCTTCCCCACAATGTTATCTATGTGATCTTTCCAACTGAAGTTGTTCATAATTTTTACACCCAGGTACTTAGTTGAATTGATAGCCTTGAGAATTGTACTATTTATCGAGTAATCGAACTCCAACGAATTTCTTTTGGAACTCATGTGGATCACTTCACACTTTTCGTTATTTAGCGTCAACTCCACCTGCCACACCATACAGCAAACTTTTCTAAATCGCTTTGCAACTGATACTGGTCTTCAGATGACCTTACTAGATGGTAAATTACAGCATCATCTGCGAACAACCTAAGAGAATTGCTCAGATTGTCACCCAGGTCATTTATATAGATCAGGAACAGCAGAGGTCCCAGGACGCTTCCCTGGTGAACACCTGATATCACTTCAGTTTTACTCGATGATTTGCCGTCTATTACTACGAACTGCTTCGCAACCCCTAAGGTATCTACTTCTAAGAAACTCATGCTAGCAGCTGTTCGTGTTTCAAATTCCGGAATATTCAATTCATCTTCCCTGGTGAAGGAATTTCGGAAAACTGCATTCAATAACTCCGCTTTAGCGGCACAGTCTTCGGTAACAGTACCATCGGCACTGCGCAGCAAAGGTATTGACTGCGTCTTGCCGCTTGCGTACTTTACATACAACCAGAATTTCTTCGGATTTTCTACAAAATTTTGAGACAATGTTTCATTGTGGAACCTATTAAAGACATCTCGCATTGAAGTCCATGCCAAATTTCTCACTCCTGTAAATTTTAGCCAATCTTCAGGATTTCGCGTTCTGAACTTCGCATGCTTTTTCTGTTGCCTCTGCAACAGCGTTCGGACCTGTTTTGTGTACCATGGGGGATCAGTTCCATCTCTTAGCAATTTATGAGGTATGAATCTCTCAATTGCTGTTGCTACTATATCTTTGAATTTGAGCCACATCTCGTCTACATTTGCATAGTCAGTTCGGAAGGAATGGAGATTGTCTCTTAGGAAGGCTTCCAGTGACATTTTATCTGCTTTTTGAAATAAAATTATTTTGCGTTTGTTTTTGGTGGATTTGGAAGAAACGGTATTGAGCCTAGCTACAACGACCTTGTGATCACTAATCCCTGCACCAGTCATGATGCTCTCTATTAGCTCTGGATTGTTTGTGGCTAAGAGGTCAAGTGTGTTTTCGCAACCATTTACAATTCGCGTGGGTTCGTGGACTAACT
Organism: Schistocerca nitens; assembly: GCF_023898315.1. NCBI lineage: Eukaryota > Metazoa > Arthropoda > Insecta > Orthoptera > Acrididae > Schistocerca > Schistocerca nitens. The sequence continues at coordinate 700,114,191 of NC_064617.1, read as the reverse complement.
GCTCGAAATAATTTTCGGAGAAAGCATTTAGGACAATCTCGGAAGATGTTTTCTGCCTACCACCGGTTTTGAACAAGTACTTTTTCCAACATATCGAGGGAAGGTTCAAGTCCCCACCAACTATAACCATATGAGTGGGGTATTTATTTGTTACGAGACTCAAATTTTCTCTGAACTGCTCAGCAACTATATCATCAGAGTCTGGGGGTCAGTAGAAGGAGCCAATTATTAACTTAGTTTGGCTGTTAAGTACAACCTCTACCCATACCAATTCGCACGGAGTATCTACTTCGACTTCACTACAAGATAAACCACTACTGACAGACACAAACACTCCACCACCAATTCTGCCTAATCTATCTTTCCTGAACACCATCTGAGACTTCGTAAAATTTTTTGCAGAACTTATTTCAGGCTTTAGCCAGCTTTCTGTACCTATAACGATTTCAGCTTCTGTGCTTTCTATTAGTGCTTGAAGCTCAGGGACTTTCCCAGCACAACTACAACAATTTAAAACTACAATTCCAACTGTTCCTTGATCCAAGCACGTCCTGTATTTGCCATGCACCCTTTGAGATTGCAGCCCACCCCGTACTTTCCCGAGGCCTTCTAACCTAAAAAAAAAAAAAACCACCCAGCCCACGCCACACAGCCTCCGCTACCCGTGTAGCCACCAGCTGAGTGTAGTGAACTCCTGACCTATTCAGCGGAACCTGAAACCCCACCACCCTATAGCGCAAGTCAAGGAATCTGCAGCCAACACAGTCGCAAAACCGTCTGAGCCTCTGATTCAGACCCTCCACCCGGCTCTGCACCAAAGGTCCGCAGTTGGTTCTGTCAACGATGCTGCAGATGGTGAGCTTTCCTTCATCTCTTAAGCAAGACCGGCAGCCTTCACCAAATCATTCGTCACAGGTTCAGTCCACTAGTTGATTTGTTCTAATTAAGACTTCTAAGTTATGTGCTTCCAACGGGTTTCACCCTTGCCTTTCCTCCAAACTCATCCATAACCCCTACAGCACAATGCTTTACAACCCAGTCTTTCTTTGGAGTGATGGTATAGATACACACCAATTTTAAATACCATTCCATAAGAATGCATAGGCCCCATTACATTTGGGGTCACCCTCATCAGGCAAACAAGAGTTGTATGGATACATACCAGACATGAAGATGTATGCAGCCTGTAAGATCTTCATTCTCAGCATCCAATACATAGAATGTCGTTACAAAATATAACCTGTGTAGATAATATTATGAGCGTGATTTGAAAAGTTCTTGGAATGGAATAGAAAAAAGTGCTTACATCACTGAAACTTTTTTTTTATTTTTCAATGTAGTGTCCTTGTAGACTGATGCACTTGGCCAAATGATGTTCCAGTGCTTGATCCCATTTCGAAAATGATTTTCTTCCAGGGCTGCAAAATAACTGTCAACTCTGGCTATCAATTCTTCGTTTGAAGTGAATCTTCACCCAACAAGAAAAATTTTTAGTTTTGGGAAGAGATGGAAGTCTGACGGACCAACATCAAGTGAATAAGGTGAGTGTGGCAACAATTCATATCTTAGTTTGTGTAATTTTGCCATGACGACAGCACATGTGTGTGGGCACCAGATAATTTTTTCATTTCTAATTCCTCAGTTAAACTGTGATATATCCTTTCAGATGACATCTGGCAAGTGTGAGCAATTTCATGCACTTTCAATCAGTGATCCTCCACGACCATTTTGTGCACTTTTGCAAAGATTTCTGGAGTAGTGACACATCTTGACTAACCACTGTGCGGATCATCATCTAAGATCTCCCGGCCAAATTTAAATTCATTTGACCACAGGCAACAGTTGAGTATGAAAGAGCAGAGTCCCCCAGTGTATTCTGGAAATCGGCATGAATGTCCTTTCTTTACGAAGTACACTACTGGCCATTAAAATCTGCTACACCAAGAAGAAAATGCAAATGATAAATGAGTATTCACTGGACAAATATATTATACTAGAACTGACATGTGATTACATTTTCACACAATTTGGATGCATAGATCCTGAGAAATCAGTACCCAGAACAACCACCTCTGGCCATAATAACAGCCTTGATACGCCTGGCATTGAGTCAAACAGAGCTTGGATGGCGTGTACAGGTACAGCTGCCCATACAGCTTCAATACGATACAACAGTTCATCGAGAGTAGTGACTGATGTATTGTGATGAGCCAGTTGCTCGGCCACCATTGACCAGACGTTTTCAATTCGTGAGAGATCTGGAGAATGTGCTGGCCAGGGCAGCAGTCGAACATTTTCTGTATCCAGAAAGGCCTGTACAGGACCTGCAACATGCGGTCGTGCATTATCCTGCTGAAATGTAGGGTTTCGCAGGGATCGAATGGAGGGTAGCGCCACAGGTCATAACACATCTGAAATGTAACGTCCACTGTTCAAAGTACCGTCAATGCGAACAAGAGGTGACCAAGACGTGTAACCAATGGCATCCCATACCATCACACCAGGTGATACGCCAGTATGGCGATGACGAATACACGCTTCCAATGTGCGTTCACCCTGATGTCGCCAAACACAGATGCGACCATCATGATGCTGTAAACAGAACCTGGATTCATCCGAAAAAATGACGTTTTGCCATTCGTGCACCCAGGTTTGTCGTTGAGTACACCATCACAGGTGCTCCTGTCTGTGATGCAACGTCAAGGGTAACCGCAGCCATGGTCTCCAAGCTGATAGCCCATGCTGCTGCAAACGTCGTCGAACTGTTCATGCAGATGGTTGTTGTCTTGCAAACATCTCCATCTGTTGACTCAGGGATCGAGAAGTGGCTGCACAATCCGTTACAGCCATGCGGATAAGATGCCTGTCATCTCGACTGCTGGTGATACAAGACCATTGGGATCCAGGACAACGTTCTGTATTACCCTCCTGAACCCACAGATTCCATATTCTACTAACAGTCATTGGATCTCGACCAACGCGAGCAACAATGTCGCGATACGATAAACCGCAATTGCGATAGGCTACAATCCGACCTTTATCATAGTCAGAAACATGATGGTACGCATTTCTCCTCCTTACACGAGGCATCACAACAACATTTCACCAGGCAACGCTGGTCAACTGCTGTTTGTGTATGAGAAATCGGTTGGAAACTTTCCTCATGTCAGGACTTTGTAGGTGTCGCCACCGGCGCCAACCTTGTGTGAATGCTCTGAAAAGCTAATCATTTGCATATCACAACATCTTCCTGTCAGTTAAATTTCACATCTGTAGCCCGTTATCTTCGTGATGTAGCAATTTTAATCGCCAGTAGTGTACTTAATCACTGTTCGAATCTCTATTTTTTCCATCTTCGCAAATCACTACATGGGGCAAGAACAGAGCCACATCACCGCCACAGCTCTCTTTGAAGAGTACTGATGTGGCACCTGTTTACAGGCAACAGTCCAATGAATATCACATGAACAACTTGTTGCATTAGTGCTGACCTCTCGTGGTGATTCCGAGAACTTTTCAAACCACCCTCGTAACACTTTTCCTGAAGAGGTTAAAATGAGCTTTTGTGCTTCAAGTCACTATGTACTCTGGGATCATCCTAGTTCCTTTCCTTCTCCCCACAAAAAGGAATGAAAACTTCAAAAATATAAAAATATGAGGAACGAAAATGAAATGTGAGTGGCCTACATTGCTATATCTAAACTGCCACCCATCAGATCCAGTAGCCATAGAAAATTAATAAATAAATCAGTTACTAAATTAGCTGACTCAGCATTATGGCTATTAACTGACCTGTTCCAATGATTACCATTGCTGGATTGCTGTAGCCTAGTTAACTTACAGTTATCATTTGTTTCTCCGCATCTATTACTGTCAGTATGTAGATCATGAAACTACTGATCAGTTATCCAAGAAATTCCTTTGTTTACCTCAAATGGTGAAAGATCACTGCTCTCTGGAAAATTTAATTTATTATTTTAGTTTTAAGTGTACAATGTTGTTCATGGCATCTCTGCCATACCTTTCAAAGCAGGTGAAAAACAACAAAATGCAACTACTGTTGTTACTGTTACATGGACTTATCCATGAAACAGAAGTATTATTACCAATATTTATTTATTTACATCCTGAATCTTTGAGGTACATATACCATACCTTAGATGTTGGACAAAATGACATTACATTAATATACTGTTTCATTGATTGTATACATTACATTTATAAATTGTTACATTGTTATATTGCTATATTGGAACATTACATTTTTATATTGTTACAACTGAAATTAACTTATTTTTCAAGATACTGTGTTACTGAGTAAAAACAGTTTTTCAAGAGATATGAAGTTACAGATTTTTTAAAGCTATGGATTTTGTTTATGGCCTTTAAGTTACTTGGCAGCTTATTAAACAAATGTGAACCTGAGTGATATACACCTTTCTTGCACAGTGTGGTATAACAATGATGTCTGTGTATGTCACTATTTGCCCTTGTATGGTGTTCATGTACAGATTTATTTTGAATAAATACATTTCCATTTTTCAGCATGCTTTTTTTTAGGTACATGACAACTTCTAGTATATAGATACATGGTAGGGGTAGAATCGCCAGTTCTTTAAAGAATGGTTTGCATGATTTTCGGCTGTTAGCATTTTTCATTATCCTCACAATCTTTTTTTGTTTCCGGAATGTGGTTATGCTATGAGGAGAATTTCCGCAAAATATGATGCCATATCTCAATAGAGAGTGTATGCAAGTGTAATACACTTCTCATGTATGTGTTCCATAGAGTAACAAGAAAGATATTGTGAAGTACATGCACATGTACACACTCAAACTGAAGACAGTATAAAAGTAACACAGCTAATTTGAAACGTTCCTTTTGAGCTGTAAGTTGCAGACAGTGCTGAGTGCTCCATATTTTAATCATTTTCTTTCTCCTATTAAAGGAACATTTAGCAATTCTGAAATCTACAGAACCAATGTATTTTTCAGTTTGTTTTATCTTATGGCAACCCTCAACTGCCAGTAACTGCCGCCTGCCAAGTGCACAGTAAATTGCCTTTGTGTTCAGTGGTCCTTGGGGTTTTGTGTGGTTTTGACTCTGGTGGAGATGTTTGAGTTGTTATTGTCTGCAATGTTTTTCCTGTGTCTGGTGTAATTATACAAGCCGTAATAAAAGTGCCCGATCGTAACTAGTTAAAGTTTTCTGTGCGTGGTCAGTCACTATAGCTAGAAAACCCACAATCTGTTGGCTGTATTTCTGTTGTTACTGTCTTGGCAGTTTGTACACTGCATTATTGTGTTCAATTTTTTTCTTGTGATATGATTAACTGAAGGATTATTGCCAACAGATAACAAAACACACACACACGCACACGCACACGCACACGCACACACACACACACATGTTAGCTACATTGGGTCATAAAGTAGCATCCTCAGAAGTGGTGGTAAAGTCAAAGTAAACAATGAATTACACCAAGAGACTGAAGAAGCCATCATAAATTATTCCTTTATTACAGACCATAAACTGTCCATTGTCAATGAGAATTCTGTTAACAAATGCTTTTTCTATATTTACTTTGAGTTATGATGGTCAATGGACATGTTGCTGTATGCACAGAAAGGTCACAACTTCCATGAAGACTGTTAGTTTGCTATAAATTCCTTTACTTGCTGTGTTGCAAATCACAGATTCTAAATAATCAATCAACAAGTAGGATGACTGGTTAGTAAGCAGTATTTTGGTTATTCTTACTGAGGATGTCACTGGGGGTCATACCTAAACTGGACATCTATAACTTAAAGTGCCATTGATCAGACTTATCTTTGATGGAAACTGTATTGAAATTGGCAAATATGATTACTTTCCAGTTACTTGTATTAATTCTTGTTAGTGCCTCTCCTGGTTGTTTAATGAAGTTTAAAACATTTCATGTTGAGGGCCTATAGAATGACAAAACAGCCAACTTGCATGTTTCGAAGTCTGTTACCAAATTGTAGCACTCAAAGAGCTGTTCAGAGCAGTATTCATTGAAGTCTCCAGCTTCGGACATTAGTCTACTGTTTGGGCATACAGCACTCCTCTTTTGCTTATGGCGAGTGTTATACTTATAACACAGAAAACACCATTTACTTTCACTATGTAATATTTTATTGGCACACGATAATTCAAAACACAAAGAAATAGTTTTCGACAATCACGGTAACAGTCATGACGAATGTCTCGCACCAACTAGTCAGCAACCAAAGTAAGTAAAACGAAGTACAAAAAAGCAAATATATTAATATTTTCTGGCAGTTCTGCCACAGAGCCCCCCCCCCTCCCCCGAGGAACGTGGAGCGCATAGGAGGAGTGATGAGGAGTAAGTGATAAAGGGAAGGTAAACATTTAAGGCATGACGTAATCTTGAAGTCTGAGAGGTGGCCGTACGGTGCGGCCAGCACGGGTGATGGCAATAGGGATAGGAGGATTCAGGAAAGATGAAGGAGAAGGGGGGGTTACTCTTATAAATAAAACATTATTGGAGTCTACATAGGCTCAAATGTCATTTTGTGATGTACCAGGAGCCACATTGAAGCACTGTAATAGCTTAATGTCTTTCTGGTCAGATGGCACAGAATTGTTTTGAATTTCAAATAAAAAAAGAAAAGTGTCCACAAGTTGTATTTTTATAGAGTCCACATCATAGTCACTCAAGTTCACTTGAAACACTAGTTCATTACTGCTGGCACTCGGAGGCGTGAAGTTCAGAAGAGGGGCGCCTTGACTTGCAGAGAGTGTTTGATTAGCTTGTGGAGAAGGGTTAGGACAGGCCTCTGAAGTTTCTTGCAAAACAGATTCATTATCATGTATGTTGGTGTCATTAAGGATCCATGCTGGTTTCAATCGCTCAATGGACATGACAGATGGTTTGTTCTTAAAGAGGATCATATAAGTATTTTCAGAGCGTGACAGGATGCGGTATGGGCCAGTGTAGGGTGGAGCAAGGAGTGGACGCACGGCGTCTTCTCTAAGCATCACATAGTTACAAGCACTGAGGTGTGGGTGAATGAAAACCGGATGGGTAGCATGCGATCGAGGTTGCAGAAAATGTAACTTGGTGATATGCTGTCGAACCTGTCGTACCAACTCGGGAAGTAGGGGAGGATCATCAAGAAAATCCGCCGGAAGTGTGACGTTTTCTCCGTATACCATCGCAGCAACTGACGCTTTAAGGTCTTCTTTGAAAACCGTCCTCAACCCTAAAAGTACCCAGGGGAGTGCCTCAGTCCAAGAGGAAGAATGACACATGAGAGCGACCTTCAGGGTACGGTGCCATCGTTCTATTAGGCCGTTAGATTGCGGATGATAGGCTGTAGTTCTGAATTTGTTGATACCACACAGTTGACAGAGGCGATTAAACAGATTAGATTCAAATTGTCTCCCCTGGTCTGTGGTAAGTGAAGTAGGGCAACCAAAACGAGAAAGCCAATGGTGGACAAAAGCGTTAGCTACAGTGTCGGCCGTAATGTCCGCGATGGGGATAGCCTCGGCCCAACGTGTGGTACGATCTATCATGGTCAGTAAGTAACGGAAATTGTTAGATATCGGTAACGGACTGACAATGTCCAAGTGGACATGACAGAATCTACCTGAGGGCACAGTAAATTTGCCTAATGGGGGCTTAGTATGTTTGTGTATTTTGGGTCTCTGCTAAGGTATGCATGCTCTCGCCCACCAATTACAATCTCTTTTTACATTAGGCCAAACGTATCTTTCTGTAATGAGGCGTGTAGTCGCGCGAATGCTCGGGTGAGCGAGATTGTGGATTGTGTCGAAAACGTCTTTCCTAAGAGCTTTAGGGACTATAGGACGAGGATGACCTGTTTTAATGTCACAATACAAAGAGCAATCATCATTAGGGAAGGGAAGTAGAGCAATTTGTAAGGAAGTATCAGAGTCAGAGAGAAGGAGCTGTATCTCTAGGTCGGATAGCTGGAGCTCGTGTAGGCGGCTATGATCAATAGCTGTCTTCAGGGAGGACAGGCGTGACAGGTAGTCTGCTGCAACATTATCATTACCCCTGATATATTGAAAGTCTGAAACATATTGTAATACTAAATCCATATGGCGGAACCTTCTGGGTAGTATATCTAATGCTGGTTTGCGGAGAGCCTCGACAAGGGGCTTGTGATCTGTGTAAACTGCCACAAGTCGGGCTTCAATATACGTACGAAAGTACTTTACGGCCTCATAAATGGCGTAAAGTTCACGATCAAATGCGGACCACTTTCTTTGCGTTTCGGTGAGCTTTTTTGAAAAGAAACGCAGGGGTGTAGTACCTGTTGGTAGGGTCTGTTGCAAAACTGCGCCAATGGCGTTATCGCTAGCGTCTGTGGTTATTGTCAGGGGGCATCAGGGTGAGGGTGAGACAGGGTAATAGCGTTCACTAAGGCGTACTTAAGCGAGTCGAAGGCTTGCTGCATGGTCTGATCCCATTCTATGTGTCTGTCGCCTGGGGTATTCTTTCCCTTTAAGGCCACAGTGAGAGGGGCTTGAAGAGATGCCACATGTAGAATGTGGAGTCTAAAAAAATTTACCATTCCGAGGTATCTACATAACTATTTATAGGTTTGAGGGAGGGGAAGGTCAAGTATTTGTTGTACTCTATCTGAGGTGGGACGAATGCCCTCATTATTGACCAAATGTCCCAGGAAAATAACCTCTAGCTTCTACAGTTGGGATTTGTCATGATTAATCTCAACTCCGTGTCGTGCCAATCTACCAAAGAGCTGTTGGAGGTGTTGTTTGTGTTCCTCTGCAGTTGTGGAGAAAATAATAATGTCGTCTAGGTAGGCATAGCAACAATTAAGGCCACGTAGAATGGTGTCAATGAGTCTTTGCCAGGTCTGAGCGGCATTCTTCAATCCATAAGGCATAAACAAATATTCATAGAGTCCAAATGGGGTGATGATAGCGGTTTTGGGGATATCTTCTGGGTGCATCGGAATCTGATGGTATGCCTTTTTGCAGTCTAACACAGAGAAAAAGTTGGCACCGAACATGGATTGTGAAAAGTCGTGGAGGTGTGGGACAGGGTAGTTATCTAGTATTGTTCTGGCGTTCAAACGCCTATAGTCTATGGTTCAAATGGCTCTGAGCACTATGAGACTTAGCAGCTATGGTCATCAGTCCCCTAGAACTTAGAACTACTTAAACCTAACTAACCTAAGCACATCACACAACACCCAGTCATCACGAGGCAGAGAAAATCCCTGAGCCCGCCGGGAATCGAACCCGGGACCCCGTGCTCGGGAAGCGAGAACGCAACCGCGAGACCACGAGCTGCGGACGCCAATAGATTCCACAGAGTAGAAAGGAATTGTCCTTTTTGGGAACGACATGTATTGGGGCGGACTATACCCAAGTGTAAAAGTTCATTAATACATTATTTGGCAGCGGTAAGTTTTTTTGCATTGAGGCGATGGGGGCGTGAACGGACAGGTGGTCCCTCAGTTGTGTTAAGCCGGTGACGGACGCCCATAGTAATGGCCTTGATTTTGTGAATAGGTGTGGCAGAAATACGTGGAGGGACGCAGGAAGGCGCGACGTTATCGTCGGTGCGCGGTAAGTATGAAAGGGAACTAACCTGAAACACGTTATCATTGAACGGTAGTTCAGTGAAAGCTGCTGTGTTGTCCGCGGAGCTGCGCTGTGCAACAGCCGGCGGGGTTCCATTGACTATGGTTTCACTGCACGAATGAATCGTTGCGCGCGCACGCGCGGCGTGGCCTGTAACAGCTGTCGCCTCTGTGTTTTGATGAGAGGCGGACGGTGAAGCGCAGGGTGGGGGGTTGCTGGGCGGGTTGCCGTCTTCGCTGTCCGGGTCGTGGCAGGCGCTGCTGTGGCTGCGTATAAACAGCGGTGCGGTATGCAGGTCGGGAAGCCTAACAGACACATCATTGTGGTCCAAAACCACTCGGAAGTGACGTCAAAATGACGTATACGCAAACGCGCTGCTCACTTGTCGACTGATCGAGATCTGTGGTCGAATCGAGTTAGCGGGAAAAGGTCTGCTTTGTTCTTCACTGTCATACTGACCGTGTATATTGAGTGGTTGTGTTTTCGCTATCGATCAAAATGTCTCAGGTGTATGAAAACATCTTTCGTGACGCGCTGAAAGATTTCAGAGTTTCGGAGGATGGCCTGATTTCAGGCTATTGTAATTCGTTGGAGGAGGTAATAATAATTTTATGTTAGAATTTGCTGGCAAAAATATGCGCCTTCGAAAATAACTTTTTTTCTGCTGCCAATTAAGATTTCATTTTAATAAATTTTATATGTCGCTTTCCGCGATCTGATTCCAATTTTTAAGTGAGTTTTACTGTAACATATACACGTGGAATATTGTAATTAATGATCGGTGTTTAGGAAGTTAATGGCAACTTTGTTTCAAAATTCGCCGTTTGTGAGTTAGTCATCTATGTATTACAATAAGAGAAACTGAACATTGCAGCAGGTCAAGCGCAAACGTCGTCTCGAGTAAATGGCATAATTTAGAAGACACACACATGAAAATGGGACTCAGGGCCTGGGAACAATCATGCAAAAGGAAAATAAAAAGCAGTATATTTGCAGCTAATGTCATTGCCAGAGCGTGGGCTCTGTATTCCACATAAATGTATCCTGCATTTTCCCAGGAATTTTACGTAGTTCTTTCTAATTGCACTATCAGCTCCAGTGCATAATTGCACAAATCCATTACTGCTGTTTTCTTTGTGCTGGCACTGAGCTGAATTTCATTGAGGTACTGAATTCAGAGATTAGCTAGAAAACTGTCTATGCAGGGATATGGAGCTCTGTAATTCAAATGACTGTAAGATCCTTAGTTTCTCACCAAAGTTTCAGCAAGGTCAGTGACATCAACTATGAAACAACTTTTTTCATCAATAGCACTGTAATGAATGCCACTTTATGCAAATGTTGCAACATGACCACGTTTGGCCTCCCTACTGAATTCTGAGCAAAGGTGTATTGTTGATGGATGCTGAGTGAGAGCTTTTTGTTCAGGATACCATTGCTCAGTAATAACTGTCCGCTTAATTAATACATGTTACGATGTTTCAATTATTACCACTGCTTAGGTGGCTGCTTAAGTATGTGTGGATAATGTTGGAACTCTATTGGGATTCCTGGATTATATTGGTAGACAGTCTGTCAGGATCTAAAATTTTCTCAGCACCACACTGAAATTTTGATGATAATGTAAGCTGTTTTAGTCTTTAGAAATACTCGTTGGTGAATATGGGTTCTCATAGGGTATAGAACGTTATGACACTTTGAAGCCCTCAAAGTTAAACTTCTCTTACAGGTGTTCTTTCACATCTACACTCTTCTTATTGCCCTGCTAGATTTTATTTTAATTTCTTCTATTGATCTGGCTTTTACTGGAGATAATGATGATGGGAGTGAGTTATTAAGTCATTTATTTATTTTTCTTAGTTTTTCGTCTCACAACATAGGACTTGGGATGAGGCAAAATGTCTTCTGGAGATATTATCTCAGTTCTTCTACTGGATAGTGTTGACTTCTCGAGGAGGAGAAATGTTGAGGTCTGCATCTATAACCTTGTCAGGAATACCAATAGTAGAAATAGATGGCAAATTATTTTTAAGTTTGGAGTGCATCAGTCAAATAAGCCTTAAAAGTGCTGTATTATTTCTGTTGGTGATAAGGAGGAATTCTGGCTAACCAGCCCAGATCGTGATTGATTTTGCTCTATTTGTCATTAGATAATTTCCTGTATCATACAATAACTTAAGTAAGACTTCAAGACAAGAAGTCATAGCTTATGGCTTGTATGATGTGGCAGAGTATGCAAAATTATGCAGTTTTTTTTTTCATATGATGATTATGCAGAATCATAAGTTGTGGTCCTTGAGGGGAGTGTCTCATGTACGTAATGGAAGTTTCATGAATTCTGTGAGCAATTCGTCATATCATGCTCTCTTTCCCAGGTCTTTGTCACAGATTTCAATCCCTTTGCAAATTAATGTGCCAAGATGCTTGCAGATTTTGTGATTAAGCTTAATGGATGTTGTATTGAAGTAATGTAGTCAGAGGTCTTTCTTCCACTTTTGTTAAGAGTTTGACAGCCGAAAACTGATATTCTTCAATTGTAGGAGAGAAATCATTTTGTAATTTTTACAAAAACTTTTTCATGGATGAGTAACCAGTTTCAACTTTTGTACTGGATAGTTTTGATTGGTGATTGTCTTATTCTTAGTATATACAACCTGGAATTCTTAGTATGCATAATTATAATGCTTAATAAAGCTTTTGTTGACATAAGGCAAGGCGTGCTTGAAATGAGGTTAACTGAAGCACTGATCAGTTAACCCCAAAACTAGGTCATTAAACTTCATGTGCACTTGGAAAATATTTTTCATCATCATAATCACAACTGAAAGAACATTTTATGATCACAGTTTTAACTGAAGTCAACAGTAACATAATTTGTGGTCAGTGCATAACAATGGAATAAAAGCAAAAGAGCAAACAAATGAACTCCGAATTTTGTTAACTCATCCATGATTAATAACATAACACTTACTTACCTTAGCTGTCAAAAACATCAGATGTGATGAAAGGCTGTGTACATTAAATAACTGAATTTTGTAAAGCCTAAAATTTCCCTCTTCATTCATGTTTCCCAGTTAACCTTAAGTGTAGTTACCCTCAGTTTATGCTACTGGTCACTTTATTCTCAGGTGGAAACACTTCTCGATCAGCTGAAAACTGTGGGGTTTTCATACTGCGTGAGAAGTAGTTGTTTTAAAGAGCCTTCTTCAGATGTTATGAAAAGTAAGTGAACTGCTGCATTAATTACTTTCTGTGTTTTACCATTTTAGTTCATATATGTATACTTGAAGGAAGAACTTAGTTTGCTGGAATTATGGATAGTATATATAGGCTACTTTAAATGGACATTTCTTTCTAAGCTGCACTAACAATTGATGGAATTGACTGTTTTTGTTATTGTTAATAGTTGTTGTGATATGCAAGGCAGAATTGTATTAATTATTTTCCTCTGTGTTGACTTGTTTGTCATTTATCCATTTTCACAGCCATACACTCAGTAATTTTTACACACTTGCATTTGATAATAGGCCGATTAAAATTATTAGTTGGTTGACAATTCCTGTCGGAGCTGGTTTCCTCCAGAGTGCTGAATGCGTCAGGTCCAAACTATCTCTGTTCGCCATTTCCTGACTGCCACAACAGCTGATCAATCCACTTCCATTTTCTTGTCTGACTTCCTTTCTTGATGTGTTTGAACGCCATGCAATCATTTGCTGCCTTCAACAAGATTGGCCTTAAACAACATTTTCAGACAGTAGGCATAACTATGTATCCTTACAATATCTTTATGGTGCTAGAGCTAGCTTTCACATCGTAACATAATGTGAAAGGCTGATCTGGTTGAAGGTAGCACATGATCGTTGGGACCAAATAATCTTACATTAGTGTAATGTAGAGTGGTGGCATATTGCAACGGATAAGAAACATTCCTGATCCATATAAAGTTGTGGATTTGAGTCTTGACAGATTCTTTCATATTTTTTATACCAAAATATTATCAAAATTACTTCATTATTTTTATTTAGTTAATAGGTTTGGATGCAGTTTTATTTCTAACACTCTGCTGTGTCATTTTCGACATTGTATTTACTTTTTGATTCCTTATATTTCTTCTTCATATCATTATTTCATTTGAAATCGGCTTGTCACCTATAACCTGTAACTGAATACAAACCAGGACTGCTCATTAGTTGGTAATTTGGCAGTCCATGCAGCTTGTGTGAGGACAGTTTCAGGTGCCATAATTAATGAAAGGAAGAAATTAGTTTGCTTTTAGCATTGAAATACAATTTTTTTTTTCTTGAGTTTGCTTATAGAGCATAGCTTCAGCTAGTTTCCTGCCACATGCTTAGTGTTGGATGTTTCACCATCAAGCCAGGCCAGGCAACAGCATTAGGTGTGAGGCTCTGCTGCGACTGCCCGTGGTCAGTGTATTAATTGTTGTGAACAAAGTATGATTAACAGTTCTTCTGTAGAATGCTGACAGCCATTTTCTAGGATATATTGCACATCATGTTATGGTTAGGTTATCAAATGAGTTTAAATTCTGGGCTATAAAATGTCGTATCTGCCACAGTTATGCCATTGGTCACTCCAAAACCAGTTGTCAGCAGAGCATGCCATATTCATGTTATTTCATAATGGCCACTTCCAACACTGCACAGAGTTACATGTATACGTCTCCCATCCTTTCATAATCCCAACCTGTGCTCTGCCTCTACTGAGCTAAACCTACTTTTTTTAACATGAAAATTAAATTGAACAGCACTTGCTGAGTGACCTGCTCTGTTTGTTGCCTATAATACAGCAGCAGCCGGTGTGCCAACACTTTAGCAACAAGTGACAGATACCAACTAACAAATAATTTTAATGAATCTATACTGCTGTGTTCATGTTGAAATGGTTTCTATGGTTTTTGATAATTGTGGTGTTGATATGTAAAACAGTAGTCAGCTCATTGCACCTATTGACAGGCATGTTTAGCTTTATTGTCTTCCGAGTTAAGTTTATTTTTTGTAATTCCACATTTATAGTAATTACATTTTTCTACATAAGTGTTCTTCACATCTCCTTTGTTTACAAAGAATATTAATTCCACATTTATTGGAACCACAATAAAGCACTTCAGTTGCCCGAAATCAGTATGGTATCCTCATTGCACATGGCAAACAGTTCCATTTCTTTGCTAGATACAATAGGTGTGACATCCTGTAAAATTTTGCTCCAGTACTATGTAAAGTAGATAGACAATCTGCTTCCATCAGTTCAGAACTTTGACAATAACTGTCAAATGAATGAAATGTTTTCTCACATTGTATTTAGTTAATTAACAATAACATATGTGAATTATTTAACAATAACAATGTTTTTTTGTCTGTGAGAAATATATTAACTGTTCCAGGTAAAACAAAGCATTTCTTCAAGCAAATGCAGGGACATGTCCCTATCCCCTTTTTTGGTTGTGCATTTGCAGTGGAGAGTGTGTGGTCGAGGCACTGTGTTTTGGGGCCAAAATACTATAAAAGTAAAGAGTCTAGTGTACCTGAGCACTTGGTAATATCATGCTGTGTTAAGATATACTTACTTTCCATAAAACAAGTTCGTTACAGGGAAAGTTTATTAAATAAATTTTATAGTAGTTCTTTACCCTCTTTAGGAAGACCATGTGATTCCTCACAAGAGATTGAGGATCATGGATACTAGAAAATCCAACTGCCCAGCAACTTTAAATATGAAGTGTATAAGGGTGTATCCTGATTACAGTATGCACTCAGCAACTGAACACAGGGATACCAAGGCAAAAGTAAGTATCCAGTTTGGGTTCTGCTTGGAGAAAATTTTACATGATCAGTTGACGGTATACTTTAAAATCTGTTGTTTTTAATGCTCTTAATTAAATAATTGATACATTTTTGTCTTACAGGTTCTTGCAAGTCTACAGAAAGATTTGGCATTGCCATGCCCGCCTAAGAGCTATCTACGTTATTATTTGACTGCTTCCCCAGCAAGTGCACACACACATGCTACTGAAAGTGTTGAAGCAAGTGGGTACATACATCCTTCACTTGTAAAGGAAATCAAAAACTTAGTACTCAGTGGCATGACATCTCTCAAAGTCATTAAGTTGGCCTTAGACAGATTTGTTGAAATCAATTTCACTGGGACACACATACCAGGTCAAATGAATACTACCTTTTACCCCACAGAGAAAACTATTTACAGTCACATTTATCGGACCCTTTATGGTACAAATAAAGTATTGTTTGACGAGACTAGACTGCAGAATCAGGTTGATGAGTGGCACAAAGACTCGAGCAATCACATGATTTATTATAGACATTGTACGGGAGCCAATGGAGAAGTGAAACCATTACTTTTTTGCTATCAGAGCAGTTGGCAGAGAGATCTTTTGAAGAAGTGTGGGGGTAGTTGTTTGTTAGATGCAACATACAAAACAACAACATATGATATTCCTTTATTTTTTATAGCTGTGAAGAGTAATGTGGGCTACTTGGTTGTCGGTTTTTTTTTTTTTCATTCAGATTGAAAATGCAAGATCCATTCATGAAGCACTAGACATTTTCAAGGACTGGAACAAGGATTGGAATCCCCTCTATTGGGTTACTGATTTCTCGGAGTCAGAGATAAATGCAATTGAGCAAGCATTCCCTCAGACAAAAGTTTACTTGTGCCTTTTCCATCGAAAACAGGCATGGGGAAGATGGTTGAAAAAAAAGGATAATCTACGTGTACCAAATGACATGAAGACATTTCTGGATATGTGGCAAGAAATTTCAGAATCACCAACAGAGAGAGAATTTAGAGATCGCGTAGAAGAGTTGCGAACGCATGAGGTTTCTCGGAGAAACGAGCGTGCATGGCCATACTTTCAACAGCAATGGCTAACGGTATGTGAAAGATGGGTGAAAGCGTATGAGGACAAGGGCAGATTTGCAACTATTGACACTACAAATGGAGTTGAAGCCATGAACAAGATTGTAAAACATTTTTTCCTAAAACACAATTCAGACAGGACCTTAACTGGGGTTACTAAGGTTATAATAAACCAGTTTCTTCCAAGCCTAATTAGAAAGTACTGTCTGCAGAATTCTGCCATCAAAGCTTATAACAAAGATGTTCCACTGTTTTTGCATAAAAAAACAAACAAGTTTGTGAAACATGTCATGCAGCGATATGCATCGGCAAAAGTTGAGTTAACTGCAAGATCAGTGAGTAGGAGATCGGATGGTTCATTTTGTGTGGAGAGTGCAAAGTCCAAAAACGTAATTATGTTGTAAACTTTGATATACCAGATTGCACATGTGAAGATTTTCGGAGATATAAATACCCATGCAAGCATTTCTGTGCAATCTTTATTTTTTACCCAGAGTGGGGTTTTGATAAAATGCCAGAAAGTTATAAGACTAGTCCATTAATCTGTCTTGATGAAATGTATGGGGTGGGCTTTAGAAGTGGCTCTTCAGTAATTTCGTATGAAGGCAGTAGTAGTGACGAAGCTGTTGAGGAGGCAGTTGAAGCAGCTGAGGAGGCTGTCGAGGTTGAGGAGGCTGTCGAGGTTGAGGAGGCTGTCGAGGTTGAGGAGGCTGTCGAGGCAGCAAATACAGATGGTGTTGTTCAAACCCAGAATATTCCTTTGCAGCAGTTTGAAGCAAGGGAGCTGTGTAAACAGATTTATAATCTCACATACAACTGCAGCAACAGTGAAACATTACAAAAAGTACTTGAATCACTGAGCAACTGTGTGCAAGATTTGCAATTAGCAAATCCTGAAGTTGGTGGTCTCCCATTGGCAATGCCATCAACTTCCAAACAATAGCGAAGAACGATGCCAAAAGCCTTACAAGATCTGTCTTAAACACATTATAACTTCCCATTTGAAGGGTAAGAAATGACGGTTTATTTGAATTTTAGATAGCTCTTTGTCTATGTAAAATACAAATAAGCTCCGTCATTTCTGATCCTCGAGATGGAATGCTATGAGGTCTTTATGTTGGTCTCTGCTTTTAAACTTTGTTGCACATTTGAATTTCGAAGTAGCAGTAGATAAAATATTGTAAAAAGGATAGTTGCTACATTTGTGTGTGTGTTTGTGAGTGAGTGGTGTGCGCGCGCGCTTTTGAAAAGGCCCTTGTTGCCCGAAAGATAAGTCCGACAGTCTTTTTGTTGTGCCTTTCTGTGACTCAGCATCTTCACCATTTGGTGAGCAGCAACAACTATCCTTTTCATAATATTGTTACATTCCATCCTGGATTTTTCGTTGTTCATCAGAGAAAAGATTTTTCTGAGGAATTAAACTAGATGGTAATGTAGAACTTGCAAACTTTTTAAAATATGTAGTAAAAGATTTTAACTTTAAATTAGGTTAATTCAAATATGGGACAATGTTGAGAATTGAAAAGGTGGAAAAAATAAATAAGATATATCTTAGTGGCATTGAGATGTCGTATGACTGATGGAGGAAAGATTTTGCATTTCTTTTTCCAAGTAAGAATGCACTTGCTCTCACTTGCTTCAATACATGTCTAGTGATTCACGTGAAACAGAGAAAAAGATAGACTGCCCTGTTAATGAACATGAGATTGCCCAGTATCACTCTGACAGAAGAGTATGGTGTTCCTTGATGTGGTATCTGGTCAGCAATGTCATTGGGACCAAATGAAGTAAGTATTGACTTTTTTTATTTGCTTTGGAAGCTTAATGTGTATCAGTTACTTACATATTGGATATCTACCACCTTGGTTCTAATGTTCTTAATAACTTTGCAGAGTTACTGCAGATGCCACACAGAAGCAATTACTGTTACTGGAATACCAGTAATGTTTATTAAATTCAGTTGTAAAGTAGTTCTGGGCATTGCAGCTGGTGAGCAATGTCATTGGGCACCAAAAGAAGTGAGTACTAAATTTTGGAATTGTGCCTTGAAAACATGTGTATCAGTTGTCTTCATGTTGCATAACTCAATTACTTGTTGTTAATTTATTTGTTAGGTTCAGTTATGATGGATTTCTGGCCTTCAGTCCATGGGAAAATTCACACCAGATTGCATCAAGACTGTTATATTCCAAGGATATCTTGGAAGATTGATAGTATTCCTGAACGAAAACAATCCATATAGTATTTCACGTGTGTATCAAACTGCCATTTGTTGTGGCACATAAATGTTTGCAACTTGATTGTAATTTTTGAACAGTTTCTCAACAATCCAAGAATTTCTTGTAATGAGAAGCAGACATTGTTGCTTGGGTAAAGGAAATACAAATCACGGTCAATATAACTACCTTATTAACTTTCCACAGAGAAATATTTTTCACTACTGCTACTTAAAAATTCAAATGTGTGACAAAGTTTGCTTACAGAACTTGGCATAAAGATCTCCCTTATTTGTATTTTTTAGGTAGCTCTTATTGTTTGATCCTTCAAATGGAATGCTATTACCTCCATGTGATCTATTCCTTAGTAGTTAATTATCCATTAAGGCACAAATATAGGAACATTACAATGAGATGGGTCTTTATGCCAGGCCCTGTAAAAGTAATGGCATCTTACTTAATATTATTGGTGGGAATTTGATGGCACAGCTGTGGGGAGACCACAAATTTCAGGGTTTGCTAACTGCAAATCTGGCACACAGTTGCTGAGTGATTCAAGTACTTTTCATAATGTTTCACTGTTGATACAGTTGTATGTGAGATGATAAACCTGTTTGAACAACACCTTCACTTCAAATTGCTGCAAAGAAATGATTACGGTATCAGTGTGATGCTCTATATGTGTTTCCTCAACTGTGTCCTCATTGCTACTGTCTTCGTGTGAAATTACTGCGGACACACTTCTGAAACCAAACCTGTACATCTCGTGAAGACAGATTAATGGGCTATTCCTGCAGCTTTCTGGTATTTTATCAAAACCCCACTCTGGATAGAAAATAAAGATTGCACAGAAATGCTTGCATGGGTATTTATATATCTCAAAATCTTCACATGCGCAGTTTGGTAGAGCAAAGCTTACAACATAATTAGTCTTTGAACATTGTACTCTCCATACAAAACATTGTCCAAGTTCACATTCACTAATCTTGCAGTTAATTCAACTTTCCCTGGTGCATATCACTGCATGACATGTTTCACAAACTTGCTTTTTTTTAAAAAAAAAATGAAAAAACAGTGGAACGTGTCTGTTATGATTTGATGGCAGAATTCTGCAGACAGTACTTTCTAATTAGGCTTGGAAGAAATTGATTTCTTATATCCCTAGTAGCCCCATTGAAGGTCCCATCTTTGTTCCATTTTAGGAAAAAAAATGTTTACAATCTTGTTCATGGCGTCAACTCCACTTGTAATGTCAATGGTATCAAAATTGCCCTTGTCCTCATAAGCTTCCACTCACTTTTCATGTATCAATAGCCACTGCTGTTAAACGTACGGTGATGCATATTCGTTTCTCTGAGAAGCCTCACTATCTCTTCTGTATGATCTGTAAATTCTCTGTTGGTGATTCTGAAATTTCTTGCCACATGCCCAGAAATCTCTTCATGTCATTTGGTATTTATTCAGCCATCTTCCTCAAACCTGTTTGACTGAAAAGGCACAAGTAAACTTTTGTCTGAGGATATGCTTGATCAGTTGCGTTTGTCTCAGATTATAAGAAATCAGTAACCCAGTAGGTGGGATTACAATCCTTGAAAATGGCTAGTGCTTCATGAATGGATCTCACATTTTCAACTTGAATGAAAAAGAAAACCAAATAATCCACATTACTCTTTACAGCTATAAAAAATAAAGGC
Organism: Schistocerca nitens; assembly: GCF_023898315.1. Taxonomy (NCBI): domain Eukaryota; kingdom Metazoa; phylum Arthropoda; class Insecta; order Orthoptera; family Acrididae; genus Schistocerca; species Schistocerca nitens. The sequence continues at coordinate 700,093,759 of NC_064617.1, read as the reverse complement.
ATATCATGTGTTGTTGCTTTGTATGTTGCATATAACAACTATCCCTGTACTTCTTCAAAAGATCTCTTTGCTAACAGCTCTGACAGAAAAAAGTGATGGTTTCACTCCTCCATTGGCAGCTATACCATGTTTGTAATAAATCATGTGATTGCTTTATTCCTTGTGCCACTCGTCAGCATGATTCTGCAATCTAGTCTCGTCAAACAATGCTTTATTTGTACGTTACAAGGTCCAATATGTGTGAATATAATTTTTTTCAGTGGGGTAAAATGTAGTATTCATTAGACCTGGTATGTGTGTCCCAGTGAAATTATCAATAAATGTATCTAGAGCCAAATTATTGGCTGTATGATGTCATTCCATCGTGCACCTGAATTTGTATTTCCTTTACAAGCTATTGTTAGCATGTGTGTGTGCTGATTTGCTCGAGAAGCAGAGAGATAGTGTTTCAGCTGTCTTTGAGACAGTTAAAGGAGGTGCTTTAGAAATGAGTGTCCTGATTGATATGAAAAACAGTTTTCAAATTTTCTGTACAAACTATAAACAGTTCCTCAGTTGGTGACTGTGGAAGAGATTGCCATAGCCACAGTATTGATCCACTGTCAGGTGGTAAACCTAGGATTTCCTTCCAGTATGAGCAAAGTGAAGTAAAACTGTGGTTGGAGAAATGTTTTATATTCTTAAACTGAGTATTTGTAACCCATTATGGTGGATTGCAGTTCATGTGTCAACACTTAAAAATGTTTAGTTCTTCACTGATGACACTTGATACAATTTCAATTTTTAAGGCTATTCTGTGTCAAGTTAAATTTTGAATTATCCATTTAAGCTTATTTTTTGCTGTGTGGCAGATGGATTTATGTTCATGTAATATTTTTAATGTTGATTGTAGTAAGGTGTAATAATATGTAAATGCCCAATAAAATAGATTGATATTTATATTTTTTTGTTTCTGTATAATTATTCTGTAGCTTGGTGACCTGAGTTGTGTGTGTGTGTGTGTGTGTGTGTGTGTAAGATATTATCATTTCATGGGAAATGTGGCAATAACAGATCAGAAATTGTGTGCAGAATATACCTAATTATCAACACCTGTAAGCAGCTAAAGGTCTGGATTTCATTATAATTTCATTCTTAGAGAGCTGCAAGATCACCAATGGTATCTGTACAGATACCAGCTTCATATAAATTAGTAAGGTTTTTACTGACTATTATTCACCAAAGCCGACAAAACAGGCTGCATTCAGTAGTAGTACTACATAATGGTGATACTTCAGTACAACTTTGAACCCTTTAAGTGGTTTAGATCAGCAGGAGCAAAGTATATTCTTCAAGGTATGTTTCACATGCAACTAAGAAACCTTTGCCTTGAATGTCATGTGATTTTGGACTCTGCTGCTAAGTTTTCCTTTTAGATTTATTAAATTTCTTAAAGAGGCTTCTGTTACAAACACTAGAAATCCACATAGGTAACGTGTGACTGATATTCCTTATGTATCACAACCTTATTTCAGTTTCACTCTGTTGTTGCTGGTAACTGTTGTGATGGAAGAGTTGATTTGTGCCACATTAAGGAAGATTAAGAAAAAAGTCATTTACAAACTCGTGAAAAGGAGGCAGGGTTCCCCAAAAGTATAAAGGTTGCCATAAGCAGTCACTTTTGTTGGATTAAGTTATTTCCATATCCTTTCTGGATATTTCAGCCAGCTGCATCCTATTGTAGAGATAGACTAACCAAAAACCTTAGTGTTATATGAACAGAGCAGGAAAAACTTTATTAAATACACAAAGGACTGGTAACTACCTTCATGTATGGACCACTTTCCAAAAAATACACTGTGTCAAGGCATTCAGATTGTACATATTCTTTCTGAATATTTTTATTGTAGCAGTAAGAATGGGGATTGTTTAACTTACCTTTACCCTAAGGTACATTAGATTGTGTATAAAATTCATCAAAAGAGTAAATACGGGCTCTTACTTAAACTGTTTACTATAACAAGAGAAATTAGAGTACAATATTATAAGAGACAGATGAAGACTAGGTGGGAGATAGACTAAGAGAATAATTTCACAGGGTGATGAAAGACCTGCACCCAAACAAGGCACCTGGAGTAGACATTCCCTCACATTTGTGGAGATCCTTCAGACAGACAGCCAAGTCGAACTATTTCATGTGATATGCAAGATAAGAGACAAGTGAAAAACCTTCAAGTTTCAGAAGGAAGTAATAATTCCTATTCCAAGAAAACCAGGCACTGAAAGTTGGAAATATTACAGAACTATCAGTGTGGCAAGTCATGGTTGTAGTTTGACACAAATTAAGTAAAGAATAGTGGACAAACTGGTAGGTGCCAACTGACCTCAGGAAACATTACTTTGGTATCTGGGAAAAAGTAGCAATACGTGAGGCAGTATTGGTCCTATGAAAAATCTTACAAGAGGATATAGAGAAAGCTTTTGACACTGTTGGCTGGACTATACACTAGGAAATTCTGAAGGTAGCAAGGATAAAATACAAAGACTAAAATTTGCACACTGATGTAACAGTATATGTAAAGACATGAAAAGTGTGCAGTCCTTGGGAAGGGAGTGAGACCGGGAGTGAAGTATTGTAGAAGGTGAAACCACGACTTGCAGATGTATGTTTAAAGGGGTGTTGTTCCTGTTGCAGAGGAATTAATTTAGTGTACAATCCTTACTGTGATTTGTATTACCAATGTTTTGAGGGGAATGGAAATATTAAAGTAACGGTATACAAATTCAACAAAGGTTTTTTAACTAATGAGTATCATCTTCAAGCTCTGATTCAACATGCATTTAAAATGCTTGGCTGTATATCATGGCACTGTCTGTAGCTCTTGCCAGTTCATTACACACAATTCGAAGATTCAACAGTGGAACGAAAGACCTGACATAAAAATAGTGTTCATTGAGCGATTGGATATGACAATTGTTCTATCCTGACAATATTTTACATATAAATTATAGCCATACGAGTTGATTATCAATTGAATTGGGTGTACACAGGTATGATCAACATAATAAACCCATAATAAATATCACTGGTATCTTTAAGTACTCATCTTAGCAACTGAAACGGCTACACATCTATGCTGATAACTGAAGCCATGTTTAACATCCTCAGATGTATTTTACTACATTAGATTCAGTTCTCATTCTATAGACCCAAAAATGAGATGGGTTTCTTGGATATGGAATATGTCAAAGTACAACATAAAAAACAAAGACCATCTGAATATAACACTTCCCTGATCACATGTCAGGATACTTTAAAGATATGTGAATACATAACAGATAAACTGGGACTGCCAACGTTTACAGAATTAATACACTCAGAATGAAACAGTTATGCACTTTTAACAAATTTATCATACACACAACACCTAATCTTAACTGTTGTAAAACCAAATCTAAGACATTTTTACTTAAGCTGGTCTAACAGTCCCTGTTAAGATATTCATTTATAGAGGAGCTGCCTGCCTAAAAATCTTTCAAACTCTGTTTAAACTGTGCAGTTTCTGAAACAAACTTTTTAATGGTAGCTGGAAATTTATTGAAAATGTGTGTTCCCGTAAACTGGACTCCTCTTTGGACCAAGGTAAGCAATTTTAAGTCTTATTGTTCCTAGTATTTTACTATGTGCTGAGCTATTGTCTGGAAATAAACATGTTATTTGCAACCAATTTAAGGGATAAATATACTGAAGCATTGGTTAGAATACCCACTTCCTTGCTCAGATTTGTACATGATTATATGGAATTTACAACACAATTGAGTCTTATTACATGCTTCTGCAGTCTAAAAACTTTGCTCGGTTTGACGAGGTACCTCAAAATATGAAAGCAAATGAAGTAAGCAAGTTTTTTTTCTCATGTGCCAACAAAACAAACTTAGCATCTGGCAATTTAACAGATGAGGTCATTACTGTAGACAGGAATAAACAACAGATTCAAGATGGAACCTTGAGGAGCACCACATGTAATTACTTCCCAATCAGACGAAGACTATTTGCTTACTCTGCATGTATTTGCAGTGACACCCTTGTTTCCTTTTAGTTAGGTCAGACTCTAACCATTTTGCAGCACTGCCAGTGACATCACAATATTCTAATTCTCTTGAGAGAAAGCTGTAATTCATAGTCAAGGGCTTTTGACAGGTCACAGAGAATGCCAGTAGCCTCTAACTTGTTTTCTTATGAATTATTCCCACTGTATGTGCAAATACCCTTCTCTGTATCAGTAAGCATAAGGAACCCAAACTGTGACTTGGATGATATATTGTTTGCAGTCGGATGCTTAAGAAGATGCTTAGACACAACCTTTTCAAATATTTTTGAAGACGCCAGCAAAAGTGAAAATGGTCAATAATTTGATAGTATCTCTTTAACGCTCTTCTTGTACAGAGGCTTAACTTAGGCATATTTTAGCCAGCCTGGAAATGTTCCACTGATAAGAGATTGATTACACAAATAATTTGAGGTACAACTCAACTCACATGAATACACTTTGAAAAACTTCACTAGAATACTTTAAGGATTTTATGATGGATGCTGCTACTTAGGGAGAAGTGAGTGTCATTTCCATTTTACTGAAGTTATTTGTAGGGAGTGGTCTCAGATGTTCAATTGCACTGTTAACTGAACCTGATAACTTGAAGCTGTCAGTAACAGATACAAAGTACTGCACCTATTTAAGAAGTTTGCAACACTACATGCATTTGTTACCAATGTCTCATTTACTTTAATTTGAAGTGTTACTGGAATTTTCAAAATTCAAAACCTGTATGTATCACAGCATCAACAACAAGTTTAAATAACACATGGCTTTATCTCAATAGGAAGTCAGACTGCTACTTAATTTACACATGGCAGCAGAAATGATTTTCTTTCAGTGTTATCTGTAAGGCAAACAGTAGCCTGTCTTCCTAATGACAGTTAATGTAACATAGCTGTTACTGTAGTCTCTTTAAATTTGGTCGTCTTGTCAGACTGTAGTGTATCAGATTATCTTATCATTAGTTACAGGATACCAGATGCATTAGTAAAACAAGTGTTTTCTGGAGACAATTTCTTAATCAAAACTGTGTAGCACAATAAATACCTTACATCTCTCAGTATTTGAACATCTGAATCAAATCTACAGTTACTCTGCATTATGTGGTGCAAAATGTAAATGTACTGTGATACTGGAGGGGTGCAGAACTAATTTTTATATGCTCTCACAGTAAGAATGGTTACAAGAATGCTTTATGGAAAGCTTCATAGCGTTCTGTTGTTTGTAAATTTTTAGTAAAATTTTCCAAAACTGAAGTCACAGCCACATGAGAAGAAAGTCCACATGACCTGGATTCATATACAAAATGAAATATTTCGTTCAGCTATGAATTGTGCATAGTTAAATTGCCAGGAAAGTGGAAATAATGTGAAAGGTTTAAGACAACACTCTTTGTAACACAGCCTGTCATTTACTCTTCTTTCTTGCTGAGTGAGCTATGCACCCCATAGCAAACTGCCTTGTTTCTTATGCAGTCAAGTTATTTACCCATTCTTCTTAAATCATATATAGTTTTTGTGTGACACTGCATGGCACAACACACAAGTATTCTTACTAATTTAACTGTGTGATAATGAACACAGGAAGTAGTTTTTAAAGAATTTTATGTTGCCCTTGGAGGTTTCTATCATGATCCTTTAAGGCCGCTTTTGCATGATCAAAATTCATTTGTATGATCATAGAAACTATTATTCATATAAAAGATTAACTGTCCTATGTATAGCCAAACAACTACCCCTTAAATGTATAACAAAGCCTGCTTCTTCTCAAAAGTTGTTTTCACAATTAACTGAGAAGACGACAAAAGGCATTAACTTCCCGTGACGCATAATTTAGAAAACATATATATATTTTTTTAACACAAGTAACAGCTGTTGGTAACCCAATATTTCATTATAACTGCACTGGAATCTTACGTATCCCAGGAAACGAAAATTTATAGCCTTATCACGACACTATTCTTAACAGTTTGTTTTTTCCCCCAGTATGAGCTGCGTACTCGACAACAAATGCTATTTCTCGTAAGCAATGGCAATGTTTAGCTTCTCTCAACGGTTATACATGATGGTTTATGGAATGTGTAACGGAAATACTGCATTTATTATTTAGGTGTATAACATTTTATGCTACCTATTTGGTCCTCGACAGAATAAGCAGATCAATCACAGCATGGTCAAGAAACAGGTAAAATCCGATAGGCTCAGAATCCGTACGATTTATTTACTTCTACGTAATTTATAAATACATTTCCATTTCTCCGCTACAGTGTACGTGCGATAACAGCCACCTTTCTTTCACATTACGGTCACATATCAGCGGATCACACTCGTTTCAGGACGATTCAGCAGACACGCACCGACGTTTTAACATACACTCCAGTGTGGTCCGAAAACTTTCACGTAACTCGACTCGACCACGGATCTCGATACTCGACTAGTGTGCAGCGCGTTTGCTTATACGTCATTTTGACGTCACTTCCGAGTGGTTTTGGACCACAATGATGTGTCTGTTAGGCTTCCCATGCAGGTCCCGTGTAGTTTCGTGAGTGTTATTACTTTTAATCTTTATCTCCTCTCTAAACCCGCGCAATTCATCAGTCAGGGCATCACAACGTTGAAGTAGCCTTGCATTGTCTTCAGACAGTTGGTCGATTTCGAGGCGATGCGTAATTAAGTTCACTACGACAGCTTTGACCTCCTCAGATAGGATAGAAACTGTCTCTTTGTCTTGTTGACAGGACGTATTCGAGCTGCATTCTGTCGGCGTGGATGGGGAAAATCTCGCCGAAAATTTTTGTTTAAAATCCACTGAGAAAATGTCCATTCATAATTATGTGTATCATCGAAGTAAATGCGAAGTTGCGTTACACCATAAACCTTTAATGAGGAATTGTTGGCTGCTCTGATTTTGTGGGGCGAATGCTTGATTGTAGAAGTGACCATTGAACGTGGAATGACGCTCACATCGGCACCAGTGTCCACTAAAAACCATTTCTGAGAAGCTATATCCTGGATATACAAACGTCCGAGAGAATAATTCGGAAGTACCAGCCTGTGATCTGTTAGGCGACTTGACGTCACAGTGCGGAGCGGTGCGTGCATGTTTGGGCGCATTGCACAAGGTGAGCGGCAATTCCTGGCTGTATTACAGTAAACGGAGTGATACCAGCAGAGAGGATAAACTTGCTGATCCTGTGTTGTTACCGAGTGAAGGGCGTCACTTGAAGCTGTGGTATGGGATGGTGAAGTACGGTGTGGAATCTGGTGCTCAGCCAGTGTACTCTGTCTGTTGTTTTGGAAAGATCGGCCTCTGCCACGCGGGGGAGGCGTAATATCGAGGGGGACACACGTAGATAACTTTCTTCTGTTGATTATCTTATATGCGGCGTCGGCGAGCAATAATTTCGCTTGTAGAGGTTCCTGGTCGTGTGATAGGAGCTGCAGTTGGAGGATAGCTTGCGGTAGCTTTGCAACCCAGAAAGAAAGTAAAGTTTCATCTGGCATAGTTTTGCTATCGAAGACTGCTCTGATACGTCGCCACAGTTGTGAAGGAGTCGAGTCTTTGAGATAACATCTCGCAGTATGTATAAAACAGAATCTCGCATAGTCCTAGCTAGACGTTCGCAGATCTGTTGTTTTGCCAGTGCGTAACGATTTGCGGGGGCCGCCGACAGCACTAAGTCCTGTACCCACTCTGCGTGGTCTTCTAGGGCATTAATAAGCGCAATAAATTTAGCACTGTCTGAATCAATGTTTAGGGCGGTGAATATAGTCTCTGCCAAAATAAACCACGTATGCGGATTGTCCATCGTGAACCTTGGTAATTTAGGAATTTTCTCACTCTTGTGTTGTGGATGTAACAGATTTGATAGCATAGCGGACGGGAGTGGCGGAGTGTTTATGAAGCTGTCACTCGCGGCGGCTGGTTTAAACACGGCTGGCGCGGCAGGGGCTGCGGAAACAATCGGGGCGGAACGACTGTCCAACCGGTAATTGTTGTCACTGAAATTTGTACCCATCTGTTTTTGTAGCGAGAATGTGTCCAAAACCGATTTATCAGCAATATATGGGGAGCTCCAAGTGATCTGTGGGCTCGAGAAGTCTGTGAGGTTCATAGTGTTAGGGCACTGTTGCACACTACATGTCACAGGAGGTTGTAAATACGACGCACTGTGAGTCACAAATTTAGGCACAGCACTCATGATTGGTTTGTTATAGACGAACGTAGAAAAAGATTTCATAGCAGGTGACATCACTGACGATGTTGAACGAGTCCACATCGGCATTGTTGATGACGGAGAAAACTCCACGGCGTTGTACTTATCTTGCAATTTTTTCCCAGTTGTTGGTGGCGCTGTGCGTAGGAAACCGTGGAAAGGCAGTGTAGAGGCACCATTGGTATCATGTTGTAGTCCGAAAGGAGCGGAAGGTGAGCGATGTGGAGATGTCGAAGTAAACGGCCACATTGTCGAATCGGACGTATGTTGCGCGTCGGAGGTCACCAGTATGGCGAGTGTTATAACACAGAAAACACCATTTACTTTCACTACGTAATATTTTATTGGCACACGATAATTCAAAACACAAAGAAATAGTTTTCGACAATCACGGTAACAGCCATGACGAATGTCTCGCACCAACTAGTCAGCGACCAAAGTAAGTAAAACGAAGTACAAAAAGCAAAGATATTAATATTTTCTGGCAGTTCTGCCACATGCTCATATTATATCTACAGTAATGTGAAACTAACCTGTATCCACCCAGAGTCATCTGTTCAGCTTATGTGATTTTGATACAATGTTCAGTTAAGCATAGTACATTTGAAGAAACATCTATAGGTGTTACAATGACCTGCATTGATGTGAGAAGCTCATTATCTTATGTGATATGCTTATTATGCTTTTATGTAAAAATTCAAATGAATGATGAATGCTGTTCTCTTTATTGTCCAAGCTTGTAATTTTTTTTCTTCGCTGGTTGTTGCAATTGACTCTATAGTCACTTGGTTGCATTCTATTTTGAAACATTTGTCCTAAAAATGGCTAGTGAAAATATTTGAAATCACAGAGCTTGCACATTGTTCTGGTTACAGTGAATGCTTCTGGAAATTAGTCAGACAAGTAACCTTTTAATGGAAATATTCATATTTAAACAGCAGCAAGTGTGGTTTTACCATATAAGGGATGACATATCAGGCACATTCATTTTTGACAAACTTTTTCTGTGGAGTGCCTCAACAGATCTTTTCATCCAGGGCTTGTAAAATTGCTCAAAGAGTGACAAAATTTTCAAATTTATGTGAGGATCATTCCCAGTGATGTAGGCCTACGTGATATAATGCCCAGTGCATCGTTGAGATTTCTATTAAAAGTGTTCCCTGCACTTTCAATAATCACCAGATGATCTTATTTGCCAAGCTGTTTCCACAAAAGTCTGAAATCGCTGTTGACCTCATTGAAGCCTGTGCTTGGGTTAAAATATTAGTTACCTGGCACTGACTACCTACGGACTTCTGTAATAGTGCAGACATTCCCCTCCCATGAGTACTCTCTACGAGACTGAACTTCTTGGTCTTTTTAACCCACTGACTACTGCCAACCTTAACTAGTTCTTTTCTCCCCTGATTTGTCCAAGAGTTTCTGAACTCACTGAGTCGTTTCCACACTTTTGTCCATAGTCTCCAGAGCAATGAAGCTCTTGGGAGTCATCTAGATTAGAGCTAGATCACTTACAGCATCTTTTGAACTACTTACATGATCTGGCAGTGAGTCAGCTTTCGAGAATATGGAAAATTTCATGTTTCCCTTCTGGTGATGCTGCCATTTTTCCATCATGATCATATAAACAATTTATTACAGGACTCTCATCTGTTTCATGAAAGACAGTTGGATTCTGAAATAAATTGCCAACTGTTGTTCCAGTTTGTCTTTCTATTCTGTTTGCATCTGCTTTTCTATGTTTACTTTGAGATGGGACTGTCATTAAGCATCTTTCTGTATGCACAGAAAAATCACAACTTCTATGGTAACTGCCAGTTTGTAATTGCCCGCATCTCGTGGTCGTGCGGTAGCGTTCTCGCTTCCCACGCCCGGGTTCCCGGGTTCGATTCCCGGCGGGGTCAGGGATTTTCTCTGCCTCGTGATGGCTGGGTGTTGTGTGCTGTCCTTAGGTTAGTTAGGTTTAAGTCGTTCTAAGTTCTAGGGGACTTATGACCACAGCAGTTGAGTCCCATAGTGCTCAGAGCCATTTGAACCATTTTTGTAATTGGTGTATTGACTTGCTGCTTCTAATCAGGGATTCCAAATACTAAGCCACCTTGTAAGATGGCTGGCTACTAAGAAGTACTTGTATATTTGGCTATTCTTTTTGGGAATGTTATTGTGGGAATCAAATCAAAGCTGAACAACAGTAACTCCCTAAGTGATTTCAATAATCACTATCCATAATAAGACCAGTGTTGATATCTCCACATATAATTACTTCTCAGTTATTTCTATTAAGTTTTGTCAGTACACTCTATAATTCGTTAATGTAGTTTAACATATTTGTTGTTGGAGGCATGTACCAAAACAACTATCTTGTATGTTTACAAATTTATAACTGAAGTGTAACACTCAAAGAATTGTTCTGCACATTATTCACTGACGTCTCTGGTCTGGGACTGTATTCCCTGTTTTTGTATATAGCTCCCCTTTTCCTCAGATTATGCTTCAGGTAACGATATACTAACTTGTATCCATCTTGTTCTCTTTCTGTAACTTATAAACGATTTCCTGTTATGCATCACACATCTGCAGAAATACCTCTAGATGTTTAAGTAGGTGTGGATACATTATAATTGTTAATTGTTAGGAATAATGTACTCAAATATATATTGCTTATAGAAAGATTTATTCACTGCTGTAAGTGATACAAGCATTACTCACAACTGCATCAAAACAGCTGAAATCAGAATTAAAAAAATAAAGAGAAAGTTACAGAGGGGTGTGTTAATGACCACATCGACCGTGATCTCTGCAACACAAAGTCATTACATATATATAATCATATCAATGTGGACTTGTGTTTTAAGCAGCTTTCACACACTCCCATAGTACCTATTCTTATTTTATTGCGGAATCAAAGATTTAACTCAGTCTTTCATACAGATATTTCAGTTAGTTTCTTCCATTCCAATCAAAGTTTTCACTCAAGATAACATTTTCACTGACAGACTTTTAGAGAAAATGTCTATGCCTGATCTAGTGCTGAAACATTTTCTACATTGATCTTCTCACGCGATAACTGCTGTATATACTGATAATGTGTTTCAGTAAGCTTAGAGTGTTCATAGAATATTGTACCTTTTATGCATTTGATAGTACTTTATCAATATGCAACATAGGAATTGAACTTTCTTGAATAATTTCAATTTCCTCCAGTAATTGATCCTGCCATACTAATGATTTACATTCCTTGCTTGCAACAACCAAGTTGGCTTCAATATTTTGAAATTATAGTTTCAGCTGTTTTTCCTTCTCATCCCATCCGGTAAGTCTCCCCTGACCTAGAGTTCTGGGTGACTTTTCTAAACTATATCCTTCTCTAAACCTCTCCAGTCCTTTTCCTTCACCCCTCTTCCTTCCCTTTCAACTCTTTCACCAGAAGAAGGAGCCACAGCATCTGAAAGCTTGTGAAAGTTAAATCCTTTTGTGTGCGTGTTTGCGTGTGTGTGTGTGTTCCCCTGCTGCTGCTTGGTAAGTAGATTTTTTTATCTGTCCATTTACATTACATTATCAATAATTGATTATTTTCGTTATTACATGAATAATGTTTGTATCAAGTAGAACACCGAATAAATCTTTACTTGAGCATTATATTTTTAAGTGAATTGAGCATAACAGGGAACCATTATAGCGTAAGTGTAAGTAATCAAAAATGAATTTGTGTCTTTTCCAATTTGCATTTTTCATTAAAACTAAAACAAACATTATTCAGGTTATTAAACGAAACCTTGGATTACAAAATAGATCAGAATTTTTCTGCAGTACAAAAAGAGAATCAGCCCTATCTCATACATTCCTAAGGTTATCTGATGTGCTTGGAAAAAAGGGATCACTGTTGATTGTTGTTTCAAAAAGACACCTTAACACATATATCAGACTTTAATTATTTGAAATGGTTGAGACACTTTGTCATCAACAGGCTTGTAAACAAGACTAAAAAGCATGATAACAGTAATAGGTAAGATAGAAACAAATAATTGATGACTCAATGTTCCATATTTTGTTTCTGTTTCATATTTTACAGCTAGCAGCCTTCTCAGTCTTGTTTATGCACCTGTCAGTATCTCACTAACTCAGATTAACTACTTAAATTTTTTATAAGGGGAAATCAAATGAAAATGAAACTAATGGAAAAAGTAAGTTAACTGTTTATCAATTCAAAAATAATCACCATAATTATTAATATATTTATCCCACTGTGGACAATGTGACCAATGCAATTATGAAAAAGTGTTTTGCAATTGGCTACAGAACCAGTATTCATGAGGAGCCTGGATTCCTTACCGTGCTGTCTGCCAGACATCAGCAAGCAGTTAACAGTCCATGGTGACTTCAGTGTAGATTTTCTAAAGGATTCTGATATGAAAAATGATCTGAAACCTTATTTGGATCCTACAATTTGCTCTCAGTAGTTAACTTTCCAATACGGGTGGATAAAGACAGTAAGTCCCTAATTGATAAAGTTTTCTTTGATGAGGCACAAAGCAAGAAAATAACTGTTTACCCAGTAACAAATGCTCTCTCTGATCATGATGCATAGTTAGTCAGGATAAATGACATAGTGCCATACAGTGTAGACACACCTCAGTGGAAATCAGTTAGAATCATTAATGACTACAGGCCAAATGTTTCTAAGACTAGTTTACAAGAAACAACCTGGGATGAAGTTCATAAAGAACCAAATGACAATATAAAATTTAATCTATTCCATGATAAATTCATATCGGTATTTGAAAATAGCTTTCAACATAAGCTAATCGGAAGGGACATTAAACAGTCATGTAAAAACCATGGATCACTAAGGGGATTAAAGTATCATTTGAAAGGAAAAGGGAAATGTACCTTTTGGTAAGAACAAGTAGAGACCCTGCAGTAGTTGCACACTACAAAAAACTACTCAAAATTACTAAGGAAGGTTATTAAAAAATCAAGAAACATGCACATAATGTCAGAAATCAGTATGCCTGATAAAGGAGTTAAGGCAATATGGAACATAGTGAAGCAAGAAACAGGACAACTGACCACAGAAGAAGATAACATTACTACTGAATTGAATGGAAGAGCTACAAATGACAAGTCACAGGTAGCAAATATATTTAGTAATCACTTCTTAAACATAGTGAAAGCACAGGGATTTCTGGGTGGGAAGGCATGCTGGTCCCTGGCAAGAATCCACCCAGTGGATTAGTGTTGAAGTCCAGTGTGCCAGTCAGTCTGTGGATAGTTTTTAAGGAGGTTTTCCATGTGCTTCAGTGAATTCGGACTGGTTCCCCTTATTCCACCTCAGTTACACTATGTCAGCGATTGCTGCGCAATCACTGTCTTCACATACACGTACACTATAATTATTCTACCACACAAACATTGGGGTTACACTCGACTGGTGTGAGACATTCGTGGAGAGAGGGGGGGGGGGGGCACTGGGGGCCGAACCACACAATAACCCCCTGCGTTTGGTGTGGGGCGGTGGTGGGGTGAGTGGACTGCTGTAGCCTGTTGTGGGGTTGTGAACTACTGAGGGCTATGGCGGGGACAAAGCCTCTCTGTCGTTTCTAGGTCCCCAGTTCCATACAATACAATACAATACAAGCATAGGGACCAACAGTTCAAGAGAAAGATCACAGCAGTATGTTGAAGAAGTAACTCTCATGAAATTACATCATATGAATGTATCACCAACTTCTACTTCTGATATTAAGAGGGTCATATATTCTCTCAAGGATAAAAGCTCTTCTGGATTTGATGGTGTTTGCAACAGAGTACTAAAGATTTGTTCCCACATACACATATCAAAAAAAGTTTTGCATCACCCCAGTTCCCAGAACTTCTGAAGAAAACGGTTCAAATGGCTCTGAGCACTATGGGACTCAACTGCTGAGGTCATTAGTCCCCTAGAACTTAGAACTACTTAAACCCAACTAACCTAAGGACATCACAAACATCCATGCCCGAGGCAGGATTCGAACCTGCGACCGCAGCGGTCTTTCGGTTCCAGACTGCACTGCCTTTAACCGCACGGCCACTTCGTCCGGCGAACTTCTGAAGATAGACATTGACTATGGATATTGTATCACAGACACAGTCCCTTTGACTGTTCAGAGATGTCACTATACCCACCAAAAGATGTAAACAACCATGCATGAGCAGCATCTATTAGACGATAACGGCTCCAACAGCCAATCAGTTCCAGTCACTCCACCAGGAAGGGGGTACATGGCTAGTGTTGCCTGTAGTTCAACCATACCTAGACAGTCAATGCCACAGTTTGATCACATCTGTATTGTCTCTTTGTGCCAGGAAGGGCTCTCAACAAGGGAAGTGTCCAGGTGTCTCAGAGTGAAACAAAGTAATGTTGTTCAGACATGGAGGAGATACAGAGAGCCAGGAGCTGTCGATGACATGCTTCACTCAGGCTGCCCAAGGGCTACTACTGCAGTTGATGAGCGCTACCTACAGATTATGGCTCAGAGGAACCCTGATAGCAATGCCACCATGTTGAATAATGCTTTTCATGCAGCCACAGAGCATTGTGTTATGACTCAAACTGTGCGCAATAGGCTGCATGATGCGCAACTTCACTCCCAACGTCCATGGCGAGGTCCACCACACCGTGCAGGACGGTACTGATGGGCCCAAAAACTTGCCAAACGGACCGCTCAGGCTTGGCATCATGTTCTTTTCATCAATGAGTGTCACATGTGCCTTCAACTACACAATCATCGAAGACACGTTTGGAGGCAACCCGGTCAGGCTGAATGCCTTACACACGCTGTCCAGGGAGTGCAGCTAAGTGGAGGTTCCCTGCTGTTTTGGGGTAGCATCATGTGGGGCCGACGTACACTGCTGGTGGTCATGGAAGGCACCATAACGGCTTTACGATATTTGAATGCCATCCTTTGACCGATAGTGCAACTATATCGACAGCATATTGGCAAGGTATTCATCTTCGTGGACGACAATTTGCACCCCCATCATGAAAATCTTGTGAATGACTTCCTTCAGAATAACAATATTGCTCGACTAGAGTGGCCTGCATGTTCTCCAGACATGATCCCTATCAAATAAATTGAAGTTTTATGGAACTGATGGTATCACCAACCAATTGATCATGTCATATCTAACTGAAAGAATGCAGAAAGTTGTACTTAGTAGTAATTCAACTAACAGAATCCAGAGACATAATTCTGACAGGGGAGAAATCACATATGGGGTTCCCCAAGGCTCAATCTTAGGTCCACTACTGTTTGTCATGTATGTAAATGATCTACAATCTAATGTACAACAAGCAGAATTAGTTCTTTCTGCAGATGCCACCAGTATTGTAATCACTCCCAGTATACATTCAGAAATGGAAGAAATGGTGAACAAGGCTCTCAAAAGTATCATTGTCTGTTTTTTTGCGAAAGGTCTCCCCCTGAATTTCACAAAGACACATCATATTCAGTGCCAGGGATTCTGCAGCAGCGATAAGTGTAACACATGTTGATGAAATAATAAATAGAGTGGAAACTTCAAAATTATTAGGTGTCCATATTGATGAGAATTTACATCAGAAAAAAACGCATTTTAGAACTCTTAAAACAACATAGTTCAGCCACATTTGCACTTAGAATCATGGCAAATTTTGGGGAGAGAGAAATCAGTATGTTGACACATTTTGCTTATTTTCATTCAGTAATATGGAATAATGTTCTGGGGTAACTCATCTTTAAGAAAGAAGGTCATCGTTGCCCAAAAACGTGTTGTAAGAAGAATATGTGGTGCTCACCCATGATCATCTAGTAGACATCTGTTTAAGGAGTTGGGCATTCTGACTACTGCTTCAAATTATTTATTCCCTCATGAAGTTTGTTGTAAATAATTCACTACAGTTAAAATGGATCAATGATGTACATAATTACAATACTAGAAGAAAAAATGACATTTGTTACTCAAAATTAAGGTTGTCTTTAGCACAGAAAGGGGTGCACAATGCTGCAACAAAATTTCTTGGCCAATTACCCAGCGATATAAAATATCTGACAGACAGCAAGGTAAAATTTGAAATTGAATTGAAAAAGATTCTCCTTGATAACTCCTTCTATTCCGTAGAAGAATTTCTATGTTTGTAGTGTGTAAAAAGTGGTGGGTAGGCATTGCTAACTCAATCTGTATATCTGGTTTTCATTTCAGGGGGAAAAAAAGAAAAAAATAATTATATGGTGATGTTTAGAGTACAAACAGATGTACAAATTAATTTGCAATATGAATGTAAAATGAGTCATTCCACATCATGAAAATTTATCATGGAAAATGATCCATGGAACATAAAAGTAACTAACAAACTAACTAACCATGATTGTACCCAGGTTCATCCAATGGAAACTGACAGCCACGAATGTCTTCCTTCAGGACTCCAAATACACTCCTGGAAATGGAAAAAAGAACACATTGACACCGGTGTGTCAGACCCACCATACTTGCTCCGGACACTGCGAGAGGGCTGTACAAGCAATGATCACACGCACGGCACAGTGGACACACCAGGAACCGCGGTGTTGGCCGTCGAATGGCGCTAGCTGCGCAGCATTTGTGCACCGCCGCTGTCAGTGTCAGCCAGTTTGCCGTGGCATACGGAGCTCCATCGCAGTCTTTAACACTGGTAGCATGCCACGACAGCGTGGACGTGAACCGTATGTGCAGTTGACGGACTTTGAGCGAGGGCGTATAGTGGGCATGCGGGAGGCCGGGTGGACGTACCGCCGAATTGCTCAACACGTGGGGCGTGAGGTCTCCACAGTACATCGATGTTGTCGCCAGTGGTCGGCGGAAGGTGCACGTGCCCGTCGATCTGGGACCGGACCGCAGCGACGCACGGATGCACGCCAAGACCGTAGGATCCTACGCAGTGCCGTAGGGGACCGCACCGCCACTTCCCAGCAAATTAGGGACACTGTTGCTCCTGGGGTATCGGCGAGTACCAATCGCAACCGTCTCCATGAAGCTGGGCTACGGTCCCGCACACCGTTAGGCCGTCGTCCGCTCACGCCCCAACATCGTGCAGCCCGCCTCCAGTGGTGTCGCGATAGGCGTGAATGGAGGGACGAATGGAGACGTGTCGTCTTCAGCGATGAGAGTCGCTTCTGCCTTGGTGCCAATGATGGTCGTATGCGTGTTTGGCGCCGTGCAGGTGAGCGCCACAATCAGGACTGCATACGACCGAGGCACACAGGGCCAACACCCGGCATCATGGTGTGGGGAGCGATCTCCTACACTGGCCGTACACCACTGGTGATCGTCGAGGGGACACTGAATAGTGCACGGTACATCCAAACCGTCATCGAACCCATCGTTCTACCATTCCTAGACCGGCAAGGGAACTTGCTGTTCCAACAGGACAATGCACGTCCGCATGTATCCCGTGCCACCCAACGTGCTCTAGAAGGTGTAAGTCAACTACCCTGGCCAGCAAGATCTCCGGATCTGTCCCCCATTGAGCATGTTTGGGACTGGATGAAGCGTCGTCTCACGCGGTCTGCACGTCCAGCACGAACGCTGGTCCAACTGAGGCGCCAGGTGGAAATGGCATGGCAAGCCGTTCCACAGGACTACATCCAGCATCTCCTCGATCGTCTCCATGGGAGAATAGCAGCCTGCATTGCTGCGAAAGGTGGATATACACTGTACTAGTGCCGACATTGTGCATGCTCTGTTGCCTGTGTCTATGTGCCTGTGGTTCTGTCAGTGTGATCATGTGATGTATCTGACCCCAGGAATGTGTCAATAAAGTTTCCCCTTCCTGGGACAATGAATTCACGGTGTTCTTATTTCAATTTCCAGGAGTGTATATGGAAATCATGTGAGGAGAGATCGCCATATGGACACTTTGCAAAAATTTAAGTGCACCATCAAGTCCTGTTGCAGGATGATGCCAATAAATATGTTGCCAAGCTTTCTTTGACTACACTGCACAAGTTTCACTGGGCAGGCCTGACGTAATCTTCATACAGTCCCGATCTCTCATCATGCAATTTCCACATTTTAGGAGACGTGAAGAAAGACATTTTTGCTTTGGATGAAGATATGCATGTCTGGATACCATCATGGTCTCAAAGGCAACTGAAAAAATTCTTCCATGAAGGCATTGACCACATTGTGTCACAGAGAGATAAATGTACTAACAGTTATGGGAATTATTTTTGAAATAATAAATAGATTTCTTAGTTTTACCCATCTGTCTTGTTTTCATTTGTCTGCCTCTTGTACATTCTATCACAGACTTTCAATTACAAAATATATGTCAAACTCAACACAGACAATTACAACAACAGGACAGGAAAAACCTAGGGAATTATAATAAGGGAGGCTGGGAAATACACAGAGTGTCTCTAATAACCAAATAAAACATGGCAGCATTCAGGTACAAAAGACATATGTGGATGTCAAAATTTTCAACAGCCTTTATTTTATAATAGCAGATGTTGGCTGTAAGAACACCACAGATGTTTATACTTCTGCCTTAACCTCCCAATTAATGATCAGAACAATGCAACAAAAACTAAAATTAATACTTTAGAATTATATCTAAAAACAAAAATGCTGTAACTTACCAAATGAAAGCGTTGATATGTTGATAGAGACAATAAAAGCAATAAAAAACACACACACAAATTTCAAGCTTTTGCAACCAAAGGTTGCTTCATCAGGAAAGAGGGAAGGAGAGGGAAAGACGAAAGGATGTGGGTGTGTGCGAGTGTATACCTGTCCTTTTTTCCCCCTAAGGTTAGTCTTTCCAATCCCGGGATTGGAATGACTCCTTTGATTTTGTATTTATAACCCTGTATTTACCTGACCAGAAGTCGTCTTCCTCCTGCTACCGAACTTCACTGATTTTCACTATATCTAACTTTAACCTGTCCATTTCGCTTTCTACATTTTCTAATCTAGTGGCCTTTTAAGGGATCTGACATTCCATTCTCCGATCCACAGAATGCCAGTTTTGTTTCTCCTGATAACTATGTCCTCCTGAAGATTCCTCACCTGGAGATCCAAATGGGGGACTATTTTACCTCTGGAATATTTTACACAAGAGGATGCCATCATGATTCAACCATGTAGTAAAGCTGTATGCCCTTGGGAAAAATTACGGCTGTAGTTTCCTCCTTGCTTTCAGCCGTTCGCAGTACCAACATAACAAGGCCATTTTGGTTGATATTACAAGGCCAGATTAGTCAATCATCCAGACTGTTGCCACTGCAACTACTGAACAGGCTGCTGCCCCTCTTTGGGAACCACATGTTTGTCTGGCTTCTCAACAGATACCCCTCCATTGTGGTTGCACCTATGGTACGGCTATCTGTATCGCTGAGGTACGCAAGCTTCCCCACCAATGGCAAGGTCCATGGTTTATGGAGGGCTGGGGGGGGGGGCATTAGCAGCAAAGCCTTGGGAACTCTTCTGCTGGAATACAAGGAGAAAGGAAGAAATTTAAAATATTCTTGCATTCACATGATGCATAACTATGACATACTGTTTAACATATTGTCAAAAAAGTTTCCTGAGAAGACCTCTTGCCAACTGTGTTAGTTCTGTTGAAAAGATGTGTTGCGATCAGTGTATTATATAACAAAATGACACTAGCAGACAAGATATTGATAGTGCAAAAGAATTCAACTCTGAAATGCTTGGAATATAATGTTACCCTACCTATAAAATGGTTTGGGAGTTTTCATGAAAGGTCACTTTATTTTAATTTCACTAAATTGTGTCAGTAGTATTACAATAAATTTTCATACAGTGTTCATGCATGAAAGAATAAATATCTAATGTAAAAGAAATGTAGTAATTATTTGTACAATAGGTCTACTCTTAAGTCCACTTTTCCAAAAATGGAAAATTAGAGAAAATGCAGATCTGTACCCTCCTGGGACTGTTGTTAAAAAATGGAATGCACTAAAAACTGAGATTAAACTTTTTAAATGCAGAAAATCCTATATGGATAATGGTTGTGCATGCTTAAGACATATAAAATCCATAAGAAGATTAATTTCTTAAGGAAAAAACAAGTTGGTTCCAGGATGTCTAAGGAAAAGCTCTATAAGTGAAAGAAATCACTTTTAAAGTTATATAAGTAAGGAACTTGGTAAGTGACACACCTCTATAAGCATGAAAAAGTTTCTGGTCTGTTGAGCTCGTACTGACAGTGATAAGTGTAAAGTCAGTTAAATGCTTTGGCTGAGGGTTTTCATAAAAACAGCACCTAAATGGTATAGGAGAAGGAGCAGTGGCTTTTTCAAAATAGCTGTTTCTCTTCTATCATACACTGATAAAAGTAATCCAAATAATTGGCTTCATTCTCAGTGTGAGCAAATTAGCACTAGTCATAACTCGATGATAGCTTACTTTACAGAAATAGTCAGCAATGGGTGCTTCTGCTAGTTAATGAATAACACGACTTATTCCACAACCCGGAAGACTTTCCTTCATGGCAGGATTTATGGAATATGATCTGTGAACAAATGGCGAAATGAATGGCATAATTTAATTATACTGTTGCCATATCAGTTCATCTGTGAGGGTACAGTAAGTACTGGAGTGACCTGAGGGCCTGGATTGTGTTCTTTGTTGTGTCTTACATTGGTAAATGGTGTGAAATAACTGTGAGCAAATTTACCCTCTTTGCAGATGATTGCGGCATCTGCCAAAGAATTCTGCATGAAAGTCGTAATATGTGATCTAATAAACTCACTCTAATCCTAACCAAAAATTTTGGTGAATATAGTTCCAAAACTCTCAGGGTAGTTAATAATACACAAGTTTAAAAAAAAAATGAAGATGAACAGATAGCTTCAGCAGATTCACCCAATTTGAGAGGCTTACACAATGACAATAGGCTAAACTGGCTTTTCCATATTTTTAATCTGAGTAAAAACTTATCATTTCACATAACTGTATTGACTATTGATAAACATGCTACAAGAACTGTCTATGTATGGTACTTCCACTAACTGTCATCATACGTTATAACTCTTGGGAGAAAATCTTTGTTGGTTGCTAGTTATTTATCCAATCAACATGTGGTTACATCCAAAAGACTGAAGTAGGAATCTTTCACAAACTGTAGAGTAGACACTCACAATGAAATCACTTGATTAAAACGAATTGAAGCAAACTAGGGTCCTTTGCAGAAATTATACATTGTTTAGGCACAGTAGTGTTCTGTGAATCGTCACCACATGTCAAGAACTTTGTATAGACCTAACTCCAAAACTGAAGGAAAACTGCATCACAATATTTACTCTTTTGGTAAACTTTGGAACTTCTGGTAAATAGTGTAGGGTGACCTGACGTTCTGAATTTTAAGAGATCATCCCTTATTTAGCTTTAGTGTCCCATTTCCCAGACAAGGTACTTAAGGGGTGTATATTCACCTATTTTTCACTAACTGTCCTGCATATTCTGAACTGGCTGCCTAGTGAGCTAATTGGTAAAGTGCCTGACTACAAATTCAAAGGTATTAGGTTAATCCCCATTCAGTCCTAGGTTTTTTATTTGTCATTCATCACTTCTTTCAAGTCTGGCAATGTTCATTGGTACTTAAAATGTCAGTACAAACTATTCTAATTTGCTCTGAAGAACGACAGTGGGTTCCCATCTCTCTCTGTTTTCGATACTGCAATGCCTAAAAAAAGGGAAAACCAGTTTATTTCACCCCATATTATATTATGCCTTTGTGGTGTACTGCAAACTCTTCACAGAAATGCCAAAAAGGTAATGTGTATTTACTGGTGAAATTAAGGCTGAGTTTCCATTTCTGCATTTCTGAAATTAGAACAACAAAGTGAGAAATTATTTTGCATACTGCATAAAAATACTTTTTCAGCTGACCATGGACGTCAATCTGCAACATATGAATGTGAAGAAACACGAGCTTGTAGCTTCACATTATACTTCATCACAAAGCCACAAAGTGTAATTTTTTTTGTTACAGAACACAACAACAGTGCCATTATAAATTATGAAGAAAAGTTTATTGTTGCTGAGGAAGATTTGCTAGCTTCCCATGCAATGAAACAACAATTCCATCAGGTCAATGAACTGTACTGCTGCGATGATCAGGACACTGCTTGACAAGAAATTTACCTGCTCCAGAGCAAAGTGTGGATCTATAATAGAAAGTGTTGGCTCCATACACATTGTATCAAATTTTTGAAGAGCTGAAAGATGCCGTTGGCACTTCTAATTACAAAAGTGTAAAATTGGTACTAGTGATCGTTAGATACTTTGCACCAAGTAAGGGCACTTATATGAAGGTCACTGACTGCCAGCAATATAACAAGTGAAACAGCTGATGTTATAACAAATATTATCATGGAAGCTCTTAATAAATTCCATCTGAGGGATAAAATTGTTGCAGTTTGTGGTGACACTGTAAACAAAATGTTTCAATATTTCCTCACTCACACCATTCCTGTTGAAGAACTGGAAGGGTTTTGCGAAGTGGGATGTAAACAGGTGCTTGGTAGAGTTAAAAGCAGATCGCTTCCCTTGGAATCAATTGTTAACAGAATTACTGATACTTATGATGGATTCAGATCTTGTTATTTGCTCAAGGGAAATGTCCTACTGTCTTAAAATCATTCTTTAGGGTTCCTCAATCACTGTTTTGGCTCTGTTTCATTCAGAGACAATTCAGTTCACTTCAATTTATTATCATCCATTAGGTCATGTATATGATATAGGAATTGTCATATCCAGGGTGAAAAGTATTTAAACCGACAAACTCTGGGAGGTTGTAGGGGACATCAAAACAAATATTTTTCCCTGATGTAATTTTTTCCCATGAGGATTATTTAAACAAGTAGAAGCCGTATTACGCTCTTCAGTTGTTAGTGGTTGTATTGCGATCTTCAGTTGTTAGAGGGCATATTATGCTCTTCAGTTGTTAGAGGGCATATTACGCTCTGTGTTGTAGGCAACTGCTGTCCACCAGTGTAGTAATGCATTGTCTCTGTTTGCTAACGGAGCGATACAACTGGAGTGAGTACAGTGATATGGCTGGTGCGTACTACATAGTGCACCACAACGGATGAGCTGCACAGCGGGTTTATCAACAACAATATCCTAATCGCCGTACCCCACATCATACGCCCTTTACTGCTGTGTACCAACGTCTGCTTGAGACCGGGTCATTTTACAGATTACCTGGACAGGGATGCCGTCGCACGGTAAGAATGCTGCAATTGGAGGAAGCTGTCTTGCAGTATGTGGAGCGGGATCCTTCAATCAGCACTTGTGCAATTGCACGTAACATGGGGACGAATCAGACGAATGTAAGAACAGTCCTCCGAGGGCAATTGTTACGTTCATTTCACCTACAGTGTGTCCACAACCTGGAACCAGTTGATTATCCACCCAGAGCAAAGTTTTCGCAGTGGTACCTGGAACAGTGTGAAATGCATCCAACATTTCCATCCTCTGTGTTGTTTACCGATGAAGCAACGTTCGGGCATGATAGAGTCTTCAATATGCACAATTCGCATGTTTGGAGTGAGGATAACCCACATGCCACAGTTACTAGCGCTCATCAAGTGCGGTTCTTTGTTAATGTGTGGGTTGGTGTCATTGGGGACTGTTTAACTGGGCCGTATCTGCTACCTAGGCCATTAAATGGCAGGCACTATTACAATTTTCTCACCAGAGCATTGCCAGAATTGCTGGAAGACGTCCCGCTCCCTACAAGACAACGCATGTGGTTCCAACATGACGGGGCGCCAGCACATTTCAGTCGTTGTGTGCATCGATTCCTGGACCGACGGTTCCCAGAAACGTGGATTGGCAGAGGTGGTCCTGTACCATGTCCTGTTCGATCCCCAGACATGTCCCCTCTGGACTTTTTGTGTGGGGAGGGATGCGCAACCTTGTTTACGCAACTCCTGTTGCATCAGAAGAGCATCTGGTTGCCCGGATAGTAGCAGCAGCAGGAACAATTCAGGATACTCCTGGGGTTTTTGCCCGTGTCAGACAGAACATGATCCGACAGTGTAACCTTTGTTTACGTGTCAATGGAGGCATTTTTGAAAATCTACTGTAATTGAAATTGGGCTGTGTTAATGTGTTGTCTCTTGGTCATAAAAAAATGGAAAAGTGTTTGTTAATTTAATTAATTTGCCGCCAAAGAAATCTTCCTCTACCGGTTTAAATACTCCTCATAGGGAAAAATGACATTAGGGAAACGTATTTGTTTTGATATCCCTTACAACCTTCCAGAGTTTGCAGTTTAAATACTTTTCACCCTGTAGAAAGAGAGAGAGAGAGAGAAATTTATATTTCTAACAATTAAAGGAAATAACATTATTTTTTAATTACACTTTACGTATTTGTGCAATTTGTTGTCTTACTTGTGCATATAGGTTACATAACAACAGGAATAAATCAAGTGATACAACCTAACTGTTTTGATAACAAAGAAATTTATCAACACTATAATATGTTGTTGCAGTTTGTGGTGACACTATAAACAAAATGTTTCAAGATTTCCTCTCTTACACCATTCCTGTTGAAGAACTGAAAGAGTTTTGCGAGTTTTGTGGAGTGGAATATAAACACGTGCTTGGAAGTCTTAAAAGTAGATCTCTTCCCTCGGAAGTTAACAATTCAGTTTCTTTAATTCTCTTTAAATTAATGTAAGTTTTGTAGTTTTTTATTTATCTAGGCAAGGCATTGAACATAATTTTTGGAAGATACATCACACTATTTTGGTACATGGCATTTGAATGAATGTCTCTGTGAAAATCTTACCTGTTTCTGGTTTCATACTTACTTACTTTACTGTTTAGAGTAGAGAACTCTTGATGTGACTTATGACAACATACAGATTCATCAATGAATAAACCAGGGAGGGTCAAAATTTTTAATTCCTTAAAGCGTTCTCAACATGGCTCCCTGTGAGGAACACCCTTAAGAATTCAAATGGCTCTTGTTTGGAGCTTAAAATAATTTTTTTGTAAATGCTGTATTCCCCAGAATATAATACCATACCTTATAAGGCTATGTATATAAGAGTAGCGGGCACATAATACTGTTTCAAAATTGCAGTATTGTTTAAATTTTCTTAATATATAACAGTATCTACTAAGTTTTTTATTCAATAATTCAACATGTTTTTCTCATCTTAAATTTTCGTCCAGCCGTACACCTAAAAATTTGGTGACGGATGTTTGTTCTATTACACAGTTCCCCAACTCTACTCAAGAGTTATTTTTTACTTTGTTCTCTATGTGCCTAAAATTCTTCCATTTTTTTGGCCATTTGTAACCAAACAGTTGCCATGAACCATTCTGCTGGCTCATTTGTTGTTGAAGTTTTTTTTCTCATATGTCAGCTTTGCTCTGTCCTTTCATAAACAGGGTTGCATTATCTGAAAAAATTATTTTTCTCATATGTCAGCTTGGCTCTGTCCTTTCATAAACAGGGTTGTATTTCTGAAAAAATTACTTATTCAGCTCTTGTTAGATGCTTTAGAAAGTCATTAATAGAAACCAAGAGCAGAGGGCTTAAAACAGAACCTTGGGGTGCACCACAGTTAACTTTCTTGAATGAAGAGTAATATTCTTTGCCATTATGTGTTATTTCTACATTTTGATACCTCTCACACAGATACAATTTAAACCAATTTTCCATGAACACCATAGCAATATAGCTTCTCTAGCAATTAGTCATGGTTATTGAGGTAAAATGCCTTGTACGGATCTAAAAATACTCCACAGCTTTAGTCAGCATTATCTACTGCAATTAAAACCTGTTCTAGGAAGTGATACACAGTTGTATCAGTAGACCTGTTTTTCCTGGAGCCATTCTGTGCATTGGTAAAAATTTTACATTTGTCTGGGAAACGCAAGTCTCTCATACATTTCCTCTCAGTAAATTTAGCAAAACCTGATAATTGTGGCAATGGTCTGTAATTTTGTGCCTTACATGTACAGTCTTTCTTTTGTAAAGTGGTTTTATTATTTATTTTTTAAGTGCAGAAAGTAATTCACCAATTTTGAAGGACATATTAATAATATCAGTTAGTTCAATTATTATTTTGTCTGAACTAAGTTGTATGACTCTATCATGAATACCACCACATCCACATGACATTTCATTTTTCAGCTTATTAATTTCATTTCTTGCTTCTGAATGTGTAATTGGATATAAAAAGATTGTTCTTTCACATATGTGAACTTTTATGTTTCTAACTTTTTTAGTTTCTCAAGTTCTTGCTAAGATTTTGAGGAATGTTAATATAGCAGTCCTAAAACATAATTACCAACATTTTGAGGGTCTTCAACAACTTTTCCTCCTTGTTTATAAACAAATTTTTCTCTGTCAGTTAGAATTTACCTACGCTCTATTTTATGACCTTCCAAAGGCATTTGGTTTTATTGCTGCCTTTCTGATAAAAGTCATTGTTCAGCTTTTACTGCTGCATGCACGCCCTTTCTATAGACTTTTCTATAGCATCTAAGATGTGACTTTAGAGCTGCATTACAGTTTGTAAGCCTTCTGGGGGTTCTAGAGCGCCTGCAGATTTCTTAATTCCTGCAGTTAGCCATGAATAATATGTAGCCATGAATAATATGTAGGCTTGTTATTTCAGTTATTTATTAAAAAAACAGCGAGTTAAATATGCTGCTAATGTTGTTTACCGTCGATTCATGCCAGAAAAGGCTGATCCACTCACAAAGCTGGGTTAACAAGGCGCCACAGTGACATACAAACTGTATACACGGGGCAGAAATTGCTAATGACGATCAAGCACTGTGCTATAGATCTGTCTGTTATTGCAGACTTTATTTCATTCTCACAAGCACTGGCATGGCAGATGAGGTGAATATCATGTATTGGACCCCCTGATATCTCGGTAGTGGTGACACATTAATCTGTAGTGCAGGTCGGGGTCTAGGTTAGGTTGGAAGGTGATCAGTTTGTTTTGACTTGGCGAAGCCAAAAGTGAAACCAGAAAATCTCGTTTTCCTAACAAATTGACCTGCCCAAATTTAAGGCCTCCCAACGCTGATGAATGCAATGGTAGAGGGGCAGGTGGCAGTGCAATTAAGTTTTATCGCACGTACACAAACATCTCCGAACTTAACCTAGAAATCGGCCTTCTTTCCGGGATGGGGAGGGTAAGTAAGGAAAATTAACTTCTTTCCTGGATTCACTGTGATGTAACAATACTGGTATTAGTACAGAATTTGCAGTGAATATTACACATTAAACAACTTCTATAATGTTTTAGGCTCAGTATGGGCAACCGTTGGTTCTTTTCTTACCCACACAGATGGGATTCCATATGGTCTGGTTCGTCATTGCGGTTGTCTGGCAGAGCTGAGTGAATGATGCAGTCACTAAGTTTTTTCTTTATTATTTCAAAAGACGTCATTTATTACATGCAGGTAATCTCCTGAGTTTGATTCCCTCTTCTTATCACAAAATAACCGGAATTTTCTTTCCATCATAACAGAGTCATTTTTCGTACTTCTTACAACAATGCCGCGGTGCCCCTAAGAGAAAACATGACATGCTTCGATCTAAACAAATTCTAAGTAATTTCACGTGTCCTTTAACACAAATCTGTTGCTACTGCAGACACGAATGTATTACCTGTATTGTGTATAAAGTTTTGTGCTCTGTGGAAGCGCAAATTCTACATTTATATTTTTCTCCACTTTATTGCGTAGAGTAGGTAAACTTGGTGCCGGCAACTTAATAATTTATGATTTGAAGTATTTCTCAATATATTATGCGAGCGTGTGAGTTTGGGTAACAATTGACCATAATGCGAATTAACTTCTTCGTTAGGCTGTGATGCACTATACCCAGCACGCTGGAGTTACACAGATTACTCATTAGGCATTGTAATTCCTGAAAATACCATAGAAAAAGAATAAGAAATTGCACAGTACCATACAAACTGACCAAGCAGTATCTTCTCCAGTTCGAAAGACAATTATATGAATGCAGCAGAGATTTCAGTAAATCTATGAACTATTTAACAGTTTAATATAAATTCTGTCAATATTTGGAGAGTTATTCCGCAGCAGACTTTTCTTTTGTTTCATCATAACGTTAGGGCTAGCGCTCACGTGTGATTTCTGTCACCGTGACTGTTGTCACTCTTGTCCGATCTGTGGACTGGTTGGTTGATCTTGGGGAAGGGACCGTGGATATAAACGTAGATGCGCGCATTTTAGGATGTGACAGCCGGATGACACTTCTGTCTGCCCATTCGCGAACAAGCCCATGACAAAACTGTCACTGCGCTTCTAGGTTTTGATAGCAGTGCGCGCACGGGTGACAAAATTGTCACTTTCCGTGCATTCTCCACTCTCCATTTGCTTTCCGACCAACGACAGTGACACGCAAACATGGCATCAACGTCTTCGCATCGTTTTGCTTCGCAGAACGTAACTATGCACAAAGCTCTGAAGAAGTGTGAAAAAGACCAGCCCTTTTCGGCTGGATGGATCATTCGGACGTAAATATGAAAGTTAAAGTATATGAAAAATCGGTGGAATAATATTTTCAACTACTTATTATCAGTTGGTACAGGCAGCCTCATGTTCGTATTTTTGTGTGTGAATGCCGATAAAACGCGAAGTAATTCATCAAACTTTCAACACTCATTCGCTCAAAAATAATGGAAAAAAATTCTTGGATGTTGTCGAAGTTTTTGAAACAATGTGTTAAACGTTCCACTTGTAGCCTGCCACACCGAAAGGGGTGCACCCAGCATTATTTTTATAATACTTTCTTTTACGTATCAAGGGTTCGCAAATAATGACCATCTCTTCAAAATCCATCTCGAGAAATGATGTCTAGATTACAAATAAAGATTAGTCATCCTTCGTAAGCGCACTCGACTTTGACGACGTGACGTGACACTGACGGAAACTTTTTTGTTACTGTGGTAAAAATCACGCGTGCGCTCTAGCCATGATCTACGATTATCGGTCTTTCAATTTTTTCCAGTGGTATCATTAATAAACGGTGATATGCAATAGGAAATAATGTTACTTTTAGCCAGTTGAAAATAGTTACTGAAATTCTTTGTATCATATCTCCCTTGGTTCAATAGACAAATAAATAAAAGCAATTTATCTAAATGCTAGCGTAACTAAAAGCTACAACAATTTCTAGAGTGTTACAGAGCAACAGTAAATGATAACGAAAAATGGCTTTCACGTAATAACTAGAGGTAGCACTGATTTACACAAGAACAAGAAGAGTATTAGTTTATGCTCGTATACAATACAACAACCAGTAGAAGCAACTTGCAAATCTGGACATAAATAAACACTTTGCCAGAATATGATGATTACCAGTATGACTGTCGTCAAAGCGTGCCACCAGACAGTAACCCGAGAACTCTTCGTCAAACCAACTGACAGTTATTACAGCTCTCAAAACTCTCTAGATTTCATTAATTGTGCAGCCTCACATGCGAATTTTATTAACTATAGCCCATTACAGGAACAGCAGATAAATAGATATTAGAAACATTAACAATTACAAAATGGATCTGAAATCAACCATCACAATAAATCAATTATTATGACAAGTACAGCAGTTCCAAGAATATCAGAGTCACATTTTGGAAAATAGCTACAATCTGCAGTGACAACTCTCTAAAGCTAAGACGTGGATTTCAGAACATTTGACGGTAAATAAACACTTAATTGTTATTATCTGCACAGATGGCTATATAGAATGTATTTGCACAAAGAGTGTATTTTACTCGACTGGTAACTGCAGCGTATATACCGGGTGATCAAAAAAGTCAGTATAAATTTGAAAACATAATAAGTCACGGAATAATGTAGATAGAGAGGTACAAATTGACACACATGCTTGGAATGACATGCGCTTTTATTAGAACCAAAAAATACAAAAGTTCAAAAATGTCCGACAGATGGCGCTTCATCTGATCAGAATAGCAACAATTAGCATAACAAAGTAAGAAAAAGCAAAGATGATGTTCTTTACAGCAAATGCTCAATATGTCCACCATCATTCCTCAACAATAGCTGTAGTCGTGGAATAATGTTGTGAACAGCACTCTAAAGCATGTCCGGAGTTATGGTGAGGCATTGGCGTCGGATGTTGTCTTTCAATATCCCTAGAGATGTCGGTCGATCACGATACACTTGCGACTTCAGGTAACCTCAGGTAACGGACTGAGGTCTGGGGACCTGGGATGCCAAGTATGATGAAAGTGGTGGCTGAGCACACGATCGTCACCAAACGACGCGCGAGAGATCTTTCACGCGTCTAGCAATATGGGGTGGAGCGCCATCTTGCATAAATATCGTACGTTCCAGCAGGTGTTTATCAGCCAGGTTGGGGATGATGCGATTCTGTAACATATCGGCGTACCTCTTACCCATCACGGTAGCAGTTATTGCTGTCCAGCGCGATCTGTCGAACATTTTGTTCTAATAAAACCCCATGTCATTCCAAGCATGTGTGTCAATTTTTACCTCTCTATCTACATTATTCCGTGGTTTATTAAGTTTTCAAATCTATACTGACTTTTTGATCACCCAGTATTTGCTGATAAACAGAAAAAGTGAAGTAGGTAATTATAAGTAGAAAGTTTGCCTCTTTTGTAATACGGTATGTGTTTGTTGAACTCTACTAAAAAGGGTCGTAACTACTGTGTCTAGAGCCTAATCAGTTGCAGCAAAAGACAAACATTTTAATACACAGTAAGTAGCGTTTGATGAACATACGTTAACTTGACTTTCGTTACCCAGTGCGGGACGTGATTTTGTTGCAGAGAGCAGTCTTAGAGATGATCATCACGATCTCGTGCTCTTCCTATGTCGAACTTCATGCAGCTAACACATGAATAGCCGGTTGTCATGACGTGTATGCTCTAGCGATTTTATCACTTCCCAAGGACACTCGTTAAAGTTGCAGGGATGAGTCTGTTAAGGAGGCGAAAGTCGCGCACACTATAGGAGCACTCCTACGAAATACGACTATAGCATGCAAGAGGTCTCTGCCAGATTTCTGACACGTGATGCAGGGACACTTTCACTGTTTCTTTAGTTTGCTGGGACGAGTGAGCCACGAGAAGAACCACCGAGTCAGCTTGTAGAGGAGAAACGCCGCCACGGCCGCCACAGCCAGTATGAAGGCTATGACGTCGAGCAGCAGCAGCTGCCACCAGTGCAGGTCGAGGGCTGCGCTGCGCAGGTGAGGCGCCCCCTGGTGGCGGATCACGTACTGCACCCACCACACCGCCCTCTCCAGGGACGTGCTCTGGTGCTCCCGGTAGATGGCACAGAAGCGCTTCATGTTCTCCTGGTAGCTGCAACAGAGAAACGGCATCATTCCAAGACTACTAGGTTTAAAATATTTGATAGTTAACAGCTTAGCATGATGGACTGCTTCCTCCAATAATATACTAACAGGAAACTGGCACTGTCAGTTCCAACAGTTCCGCCGCTAGCGTTGCGCAAAGCATTGTGCCTGCCGGCCAGTTCTCAAGAGGCTAAAACTTTGCTGATTTAAAGAAAGAACGTAACTCCCTCCATAATTAAAATAAAGAATTTCAGAATTTTTACATGTATTTGTAGAAGATAGTAGTATTTTTTTAAACGTCAAACTTTTTAAGTATTAAATATTCCAAAAATTGGTAACTAAAGAAGCAAACACTCAAGCTTATACGTAGCAAATGCAATCCGATTTGCAACTTCGGAGTGTCCCCTTGCTGCGATTTGTATTTTGATTGACAACGAAAAAAATATTTCAGGGAGTTCGGTAGCTTTAGAGACACGACGAGACAAGTTTCTATCTGTTTAGAGGCACTGAACCTACGACTTATCTTACACGAAAGATTAAGGAAAGGCAAACCTACGTTTCTAGGATTTGTAGACTTAGAGAAAGCTTTTGACAATGTTGATTGGAATACTCTCTTTCAAATTCAGAAGGTGACAGGGGTAAAATACAGGGAGCGAAAGGCTATTTACAATTTGTACAGAAAGCAGATGGCAGGTATAAGAGTCGGGGGGGGGGGTGTATGAAAGGGAAGCAGTGGCTGGGAAAGGAGTGAGATAGGGTTGTAGCCTATCCCCGATGTTATTCAATCTGTATATTGAGCAAGCAGTAAAGGAAACGAAAGAAAAGTTCGGAGTAGGTATTAAAATCCATGGAGAAGAAATAAAAACTTTGAGGTTCGCCGATGACATTGTAATTCTGTCAGAGACAGCAAAGGACTTGCAAGAGCAGTTGACCGGAATGGACAGTGTCTTGAAAGGAGGGTATAAGAAGAATATCCACAAAAGCGAAACGAGGATAATGGAATGTAGTCGAATTAAGTCGGGTGATGCTGAGGGAATTAGATTAGGAAATGAGACACTTAAAATAGTAAAGGAGTTTTGCTATTTGGGGAGCAAAATAACTGATGATGGTCGAAGTAGAGAGGATATAAAATGTAGACTGGCAATGGCAAGGAAAGCGTTTCCGAAGAAGAAAAATTTGTTAACATCGAGTATAGATTTAAATGTCAGGACGTCGTTTCTGAAAGTATTCGTATGGAGTGTAGCCATGTATGGAAGTGAAACATGGACGATAAATAGTTTAGACAAGAAGAGAATAGAAGCTTTCGAAATGTGGTGCTACAGAAGAATGCTGAAGATTAGATGGGTAGATCACATAACTAATGAAGAGGTATTGAACAGAATTGGGGAGAAGAGGAGCTTGTGGCACAACTTGACTAGAAGAAGGGATCGGTTGGTAGGACATGTCCTGAGGCATCAAGGGATCACCAATTTAGTATTGGAGGGCAGCGTGGAGGGTAAAAATCGTAGGGGGAGACCAAGAGATGAATACACTAAGCAGATTCAGAAGGATGTGGGTTGCAGTAGGTACTGGGAGATGAAGAAGCTTGCACAGGATAGAGTAGCATGGAGAGCTGCATCAAACCAGTCTCAGGACTGAAGACGAAAACAACAACAGAGATCTCTGCAGTGCAAAGTCCCATACTCGGGATATGAGCGTAGGCGAGCAGATGCAGAAACCACCCATGGCAGTGTGCCAGTGGAGGTGGTTTGCCGTTGCCTGCCTCCGACCTGTTATGAAGTGTTAAGTCTGTATCTGTGTCGTGTGCATGAAGTGGAAGAAGGTGAAACCCGGTGGCCAGCACAGCCTTCCTCTCGCGGAAAGCACCGGGCTTAACGTCCCTATCCGACGGACGAATCAACAAGTGTCACATGCCCTCACTTCATGAGACACTGCGCTGAGGTTTGGAACTGAATCCAGGAGTTTGGCGTGAGGACTGGTGAACAGGAACATTACACCAACACCACTTTCCCCCTTGCCGGGCAAATACTGGAAGTGAAAATTGTCATCCACCACCAGGATTCGAACCACTTACCTCCGAGTCGAGTGTCACCGCTCTAGTACGCGTCAGCGACCTCGGCTACTCATAGAGATCTATACCGTACTTGAATTTCAGTTTTTTACTAGACTTTTGTGAGACATAGAAGCTTTACGGAGATTCTCTGTCGACAATGAGAGGGAAGTGCTGTGGGGGCTGCTTGGACTCGTGACAATTTCTTAACTGTCGACACTAAACATCAGACAACTAATTTAAATCAGACTGTAGTTGTTCCAAAAACTATCTTGATCATGTGTTTTTAAGTGCGTTTTGGTGGATAGTTATCTTTGTACTGTGTACAAGTGCAACTACGAAAGGAAATCAACATGCGGTGTACGCCAATATGCAGCGCGGCAGCGTGTATTCCAGTATTGTAACTGAGGAAGAAGCTACATTGTTGTGAACTGTGTGCGAAATGTTAATAATGGCATCAGCAATCGCAAATCTCAACTGACTGTGAAGTAATGGCACTGATTCATTCACCGTGTGAAGAAAAAAAGGAATCGGTATACTTTCTCGATGAAATGTATGCAGTTTATGGAGAGAATGTGAAACATTTATATCGCATGTTTTGGTACGTACGGGCAAGGACGAACTTGTTCAAAAAGTGAGTGAAAAAAGGTACAGAACATTATCTGAGTTTTGTAGGAAAATGGAAGAGTAAATGACAAGTTGAAGCTTAGAGTCAGTCCATAACAATATTTACAGCATTTACAGTATTTACAGCAGATATTAACTACATGTTTTCTCCAATGGGAAATCCTGTCTAACACATTCCGAAAAACATTATAAAGGTAACTTCATCCACTCTTGTTTCATGTACAAGTATCCATATCTATATACGGATCGCGTAATTGGGGGGGTGGGGGGGTACATCTCATGAAAGGAGGTATCTCTTTCCGAATTCCGTTCTGGTTTACAGTTTTAACTTGTCACATATATTTCATTCGATCATTTTCCCGAAGCAGCAGCCGACAGATACGGCTACTGCGAGTTTTGTGCTCTTTTGGGCTCCGACATTTCCTTCAGATGACCGTAATATCCAAGGACGTTTCTGATAACATACGCCGACGAAGGTGATTGTTTTCAATAGTACTTTCTGCAAGAAAAGAGACGTGTGTTCTGTTCGTTTATGGCGAGACAAAACAACAGTCTACTGAGAGAGCTCACCCAAGTTTACAGAAGCTTATGAAGTGTCGCAGACGTTTTCTTAAAAGATTTGCTCAGTGGTTCAGTTTACAGATTAACTCACAATACTCAATTCACCAAAGTACAAGGAAAAATTGAAATCATTTTTTATTACTTAGTCGGCATTTCTTCTGAGGTCATCAGTCCCCTAGAACTTAGAACTACTTAAACCTAACTAACCTAAGGACATCACGCACATCCATGCCCGAGGGCGGATTCGAACCTGCGACCGTAGCAGCAGCGCGGTTCCAGATTGTAGCGCCTAGAACCGCTCGGCCACTCCGGCTGGCAGTCGACATTTATATTTCCCTTGTATAGGCACGGGCTGGCTCTTTAATGAAAATGAAAGTAATACAAATGTACGTTCTAGCGGGACAACTACTTAAGGTGCCTTAATTTCACGTAAATTTATGTTAAGACATAACTTAAGGTTCATGTGTATATAGTAAAACTTGATACATACGTTAATGTATTTTTAATAATAACTGACGTTAATTTCCAAATTGCAATCGTGTTAAAGTTTCTCCTCCTAACATACAGTGTCAAAAAGCGGGGACGGGTAGTGTGAGGGATTATATGCTTCTGTGGAAGGGTGATTTGTACAATGTGACCTCCAGAATACTGACGTGAGCTTCGGGATTTGATGCAGAGTTGATATTGTAGCTGGCAGCACAAATTATTCACCTCCTTCCTAATCGTGCGTGATTCTTAACGAGGTTCGATGATGGCTGCCAGTTTCTGCGAGGCGGACATCTCTGTCCAATCATTCTGTCACAGCAACCCGAGCAGCCTAGACAAATTTCCTGCTTACCGCTTCGGACGTTTGGCACAATTTACCGGAGATTTTCATCTGCATTACCTTCAGAGAGCTTTGTGGACCTACAAAGTCGCCATCTACGTGCGCACGGAATTAGCATGACATATCACCGCCAGCACAGCGACTACGCTGCGACTCTACTCGTGAGCAACTCGGGAACTTCTGTTCTAAAACCAGTCTGCCTCATCTCAGAATTCAAAGAAGGAAAAAATTGAAAGGGGCCAAAACTACCAATGAACAGGACGAACTTTTTCGTGGTACAAGGGATCTTCTCCAGTCAGACAACTGTTCAACATCTGAAATTCGAACGAACGTTTTGTGCCTCGCGCGTGGCTTTAAGAACCAATGCTAACTCTAAGTGCAAACTGAGATGCGTATAACACGTGAGAAGTGACACGATAATACAGCGCGACGCGCACTTTCCGCACATGTCGCGCTTGTTCTGCGCATATTGAGCCGCGTACACATTCTTTGCCCGCGCCGATTGGCGCCGGTTCGCAAACGATTTAACAGAAACTATTCTGTAAAGAAATTGATTTTTACGTTACCTGTAGCTTTATATGTTAGCTTCATGGTGAAGGAGCCATTATTTCACTAATGGTCGTACTTATTGTAATACATTTAACTAAGAGTTAAAGTTTCCGATTGAAAATAGGGGTTGCTATGACTTTGCATTTATTGCATGTTACATTATATGTTGCTGTCTATAAAATTTAACTAAAATATTGAATTTTTCTTTCTCCATTCTTAAGAAAATGGATGTATGTAATGCGTTTACTGCCGATCGCACTCGCGAGAGAATGAAATATTCATAACATCCTAAGTACCTCTTGAACACATTGAGACATCGAAACGAGATTTTGGCGAATGACAGCACATAAGGAGGAGAATATTTTGCCAAATCGTCAACAAATGGTTCAAATGGCTCTGAGCACTATGGGACTTAACATCTGAGGTCATCAGTCCCCTAGAACTTAGAACTACTTAAACCTAAATAACCTAACAGCATCACACACATCCATGCACGAGGCAGGATTCGAACCTGCGACCGTAGCAGTCGCGCGGTTCCGGACTGAAGCGCCTAGAGCCGCTCGGTCACCGCGGCCGGCAAATCGTCAACACATATAACTCCATTATCTACGGCGATGTCGCAGGAGCTATAGTTTTATTTTATTTTTTTTTTTCAATCCAGAACTGTAATCTTTTAAGTCATCGACAGCCAGCGAAAAGAGAATTTCCTAGTATGAAAATAAACATGAAATTTCTTCTGGTATGTTACTGCAAACCGACACAATGAGGATTTTCATAAGCTATTGACCTCCTGGTTGCCAACTGCTTGTTTACCGAGGTACTATGTTTCAGAAATCTGTCGCAATAACTAATGCAAGGTGCGTTTGTGCAAATTATACAGTGTTTTCACAAAAGAAGAGCAATTACACCTATCAACAAGAGAGATGCGACCGTTACTCATAAACGATGATACTTCTTCGAATGAGGAAAAGTAAACAATTCACACAAAAATAAACCGCCAATTCTGTTCCAATTTTGGCGGAATCCCAGTAACTAAGTTTTTAATAAGTGAACAACTGAAATGGAAACTTACCGAAGGATTTTCGTTCTGTTCTTCATGCAAGGAATATCAAAATAGTGAAGAGTGTATGCTTCACACGCACATGCCAGATGCTGGTTCTAGGTCTAGAGGACTGATGACCTCAGATGTCAAGTCCCATAGAGTTTAGAGCCATTTGAACCATTTTTTAGAAGTCATTCCTCGCCAGGTGACGCTGCTATTGCCTGGACTTGATATCGGTAGTAGGTCAGTGGTCATAGTGTTCTGGCTGATAGGTGTATATAGAGAAAAGGAGCGGATCTATCGCACTTCCTTGGGGCAGTGCTGACGATACTTTCGTCTCAGATCAACACTCGCCGTCCAAAACTACGTACTATATTCTACTACTTCAAAAGTCTGCGAGCCACACATACACTCCTGGAAATGGAAAAAAGAACATATTGACACCGGTGTGTCAGACCCACCATACTTGCTCCGGACACTGCGAGAGGGCTATACAAGCAATGATCACACGCACGGCACAGCGGACACACCAGGAACCGCGGTGTTGGCCGTCGAATGGCGCTAGCTGCGCAGCATTTGTGGACCGCCGCCGTCAGTGTCAGCCAGTTTGCCGTGGCATACGGAGCTCCATCGCAGTCTTTAACACTGGTAGCATGCCGCGACATCGTGGACGTGAACCGTATGTGCAGTTGACGGACTTTGAGCGAGGGCGTATAGTGGGCATGCGGGAGGCCGGGTGGACGTACCGCCGAATTGCTCAACACGTGGGGCGTGAGGTCTCCACAGTACATCGATGTTGTCGCCAGTGGTCGGCGGAAGGTGCACGTGCCCGTCGACCTGGGACCGGACCGCAGCGACGCACGGATGCACGCCAAGACCGTAGGATCCTACGCAGTGCCATAGGGGACCGCACCGCCACTTCCCAGCAAATTAGGGACACTGTTGCTCCTGGGGTATCGGCGAGGACCATTCGCAACCGTCTCCATGAAGCTGGGCTACGGTCCCGCACACCGTTAGGCCGTCTTCCGCTCACGCCCCAACATCGTGCAGCCCGCCTCCAGTGGTGTCGCGACAGGCGTGAATGGAGGGACGAATGGAGACGTGTCGTCTTCAGCGATGGGAGTCGCTTCTGCCTTGGTGCCAATGATGGTCGTATGCGTGTTTGGCGCCGTGCAGGTGAGCGCCACAATCAGGACTGCATACGACCGAGGCACACAGGGCCAACACCCGGCATCATGGTGTGGGGAGCGATCTCCTACACCGGCCGTACACCACTGGTGATCGTCGAGGGGACACTGAATAGTGCACGGTACATCCAAACCGTCATCGAACCCATCGTTCTACCATTCCTAGACCGGCAAGGGAACTTGCTGTTCCAACAGGACGATGCACGCCCGCATGTATCCCGTGCCACCCAACGTGCTCTAGAAGGTGTAAGTCAACTACCTTGGCCAGCAAGATCTCCGGATCTGTCCCCCATTGAGCATGTTTGGGACTGGATGAAGCGTCGTCTCACGCGGTCTGCACGTCCAGCACGAACGCTGGTCCAACTGAGGCGCCAGGTGGAAATGGCATGGCAAGCCGTTCCACAGGACTACATCCAGCATCTCTACGATCGTCTCCATGGGAGAATAGCAGCCTGCATTGCTGCGAAAGGTGGATATACACTGTACTAGTGCCGACATTGTGCATGCTCTGTTGCCTGTGTCTATGTGCCTGTGGTTCTGTCAGTGTGATCATGTGATGTATCTGACCCCAGGAATGTGTCAATAAAGTTTCCCCTTCCTGGGACAATGAATTCACGGTGTTCTTATTTCAATTTCCAGGAGTGTATATTTGAGGACCTATTCCGTATGCTCGGACCTCTGTTAACAGTCTGCAGTGCGACACTGTGTCAAACACTTTCCGTAAATCTAGCAATGTGGAATCTGCCTGTTGCTCTGCATCCGTGGCTCGCAGTATATCGACAGAGAAAAGTGAAAGATGAGTTTTTCACGATCGATACTTTCTAAATTCGAGTTGATCTGTGGGTACAAGCTTTTCTTTATCTAGGAAATTTATCATACTAGAATTTAGAATACACTCAATAATTTTTCTGTAAACTGACTTTGGTGGTTCATGGTGTGGGTTCCTGTTGTCATGGCCTAATTCATGAACCATGGGCAACGTATGAGTGGCCAAGTAAGTGGTCCTGACAGTCGGGATACCAGTTACTTTGGAATAAGGCCGGGCATCTCGGACATGTTCTAAGTCGTGGTCACCTTTGTGCTCAGACGGCAAAGACTACCAAATCCACCGGTTAGTCACTCAACCGTTACGGGTAAAACTCAATGGGACCC
This sequence comes from Schistocerca nitens, assembly GCF_023898315.1. NCBI lineage: Eukaryota > Metazoa > Arthropoda > Insecta > Orthoptera > Acrididae > Schistocerca > Schistocerca nitens. The sequence goes on along the minus strand of NC_064617.1, from coordinate 700,054,091 downwards.
AGGGCAGGTAAGGCTAGCAACCTGCTTCCCTGGAACTTTAAATATAGTGCTGGCAACAATCAGAGCAAAATGCCTCGGACCTTTGGAGGTGACGGAGTCCCACCTCTAATTGACAAACCAGGGACTCCTAAGATACGACTCGGCAGACGAATGGTAACGAGATGGGGAGCTATTAATATCAATGGGGGCTACTCTGGGAAGAAGGTAGTGCTGGCAGAGGCTGCAAGTAAGATGGGGTTGGACGTTTTAGCTGTTAGTGACATTCGGGTAAGGGGTGAGAAAGAAGAGGAAAAGGGAGAATACAAGGTCTACCTTTCAGGAGTCAAAGCAGGAATAGCACAATGGAGTGTAGGGCTTTACATCAGGAAAGAAATGGAACCCAGTGTAGTTGAAATAAGGTACGTAAACGAACGACTGATACGGATAGGTTTGACAGTGTCTAGCAAGAAAATTAGGATTGTGTCAGTATATTCGTATTGTGAAAGGACAGATCAAGATAAGATGGATAGTTTTTATGACACGCTCAGTGATGTAGTTGTTAGAGTAAAGGACAAGGACAGTGTTCTGCTCATGGGTGATTTTAATGCCAGGATTGGAAATCGAACAGAAGGGTATGAAAAGGATATGGGTAAATTTGGAGAGGATATGGAGGCCAACAGGAACAGGAAACAACTCTTGCATTTCTGTGCCAGTATGGGCTTAGCAATCACAAACTCCTTTTTTAAACATAAGAACATTCACCGGTATACTTGGGAAGGCAGGGGAACCAGATCTGTCATTGACTATATAATAACAGATCAGGAATTCAGAAAGCCTGTGAGGGACACACGTCTATTCATGGGATTCTTTGATAACACTGATCACTATTTAATCTGCAGTGAAATTGGTATTGTGAGGCCGAAAGTGCAGAAGGTCAGGTCCATATGTAAGAGGATAAGAGTGAAGAAACTTCAGGATAAGGAAATCAGGCACAAGTACATAACAGTGCTCTCAGAAAGGTACCAGTTAATTGAACGTAGTCAATTACAGTCATTCAAAAAGGAATGGACAAGGTACAGGGACACAGTACTAGAAGTGGCTAAAGAATGTGTTGGAACAGTAGTGTGTAAAGGTAGGATGAAGCAAACAGCTTGGTGGAATGACACAGTCAAGGCAGCCTGTAAAAGGAAAAAGAAGGCGTATCAAAAATGGCTACATACTAGAACTCAGGTAGACAGAGAAAGTTATGTTGAAGAAAGAAACAAAGCCAAACAGATAATTGCAGCATCCAAGAAGAAATCTTGGGAAGACTTTCGAAACAGGTTGGAGACCTTGGATCAAGCTGCTGGAAAACCATTATGGAGTATAATTAGCAGTCTTCGAAAGGGAGGTAAGAAGGAAATGACAAGTATTTTGGGCATGTCAGGAAAACTGCTAGTGAATCCTGTTGATGCCTTGGGCAGATGGAGAGAATATTTTGAAGAGTTGCTCAATGTAGGTGAAAATACGATCAGTAATGTTTCATATTTCGAAGTACAATGGGATAGGAATGATGATGGAAATAGAATCACATTTGAGGAAGTGGAGAAAATGGTCAATAGATTGCAATGCAATAAAGCGGCTGGGGTGGATGAAATTAAGTTGGAACTCATCAAATACAGTAGAATGCCAGGTCTTAAATGGCTACACAGGATAATTGAAATGGCGTGGGAGTCGGGACAGATTCCATCAGACTGGATGAAAGCAGTAATCACACCAATCTTTAAACATGGAAACAGAAAAGGCTATAACAACTACAGAGGTATCTCTTTAATCAGCATTGTGGGTAAAATCTTCTCAGGTATTGTTGAAAGGAAAGTGTGAGTATTAGTTGAGGACAGATTGGATGAAAATCAGTGTGGGTTTAGGACCCTTAGAGGTTGTCAGGACCAGATCTTTAGCTTTCGGCAAATAACGGAGATGTGTTACGAGTGGAACAGGGAATTGTATCTATGCTTTATAGATCTAGAAAAGGCATATGATCGGGTTCCTAGTAGGAAGTTATTGTCTGTTCTACGAGATTATGGAATAGGAGGCAAACTTTTGCATGAAATTAAAGGTCTTTACATAGATAGCCAGGCAGCAGTTAGAGGGTAAATTGAGTTCATCGTTCAGAGTAGTTTGAGGGGTAAGACAAGGCTGCAACCTGTCTCCATTGTTGTTCATATTATTTATGTATCATATGTTGAAAACAACAGACTGGCTGGGTGAGATTAAGATATGTGAACACAAAATAAGCAGTTTCGCACATGTGGATGTCTTAGTTGTGATGGCAGATTCGATTGAAAGTTTGCAAAGTAACATTTCAGAGCTAGATCAGAAATGTAAGGACTATGGTATGAAGATTAGCATCTCCAAAACGAAAGTAATGTCTGTGGGAAAGAGATATAAACGAATTGAATGCCAAATAGGAGGAACAAAGTTAGAAGAGGTGGATGGTTTCAAGTACTTAGGATGCATATTCTCACAGGATGGCAACATAGTGAAAGAACTGGAAGCGAGGTGTAGCAAAGCTAATGCAGTGAGCGCTCAGCTACGACCTACTCTCTTCTGCAAGAAGGAAGTCAGTACCAAGACCAAGTTATCTGTGCACTGTTCAATCTTTCGATAAACTTTGTTGTATGGGAGCGAAAGCTGGGTGGATTCAGGTTACCTTATCAATAAGGTTGAGGTTACGGATATGAAAGTAGCTAGGATGATTGCAGGTACAAGTCGATGGGAACAATGGCAGGAGGGTATCCACAATGAGGAAATCAAAGAAAAACTGGGAATGAACTCTATAGATACAGCAGTCAGGGTGAACAGGCTTAGATGGTGGGGTCATGTTACACTCATGGGAGAAGCAAGGTTGCCCAAGAGACTTATGGGTTCAGCAGTAGAGGGTGGGAGGAGTCGGGGTAGACCAAGGAGAAGGTACCTGGATTCGATTAAGAATGATTTTGAAGTAATAGGATTAACACCAGAAGAGGCACCAATGTTAGCACTGAACAGGGGATCATGGAGAAATTTTATAAGGGGGACTATGCTGCAGACTGAACGCTGAAAGGTAAATGATGATGATGATGACTGACTTTAACGGTATTAGTATGTAATATTGCATGCCTGTTTTTCTTATATACGGGAGTCATCTGCGCTTTCTTTTTCAGTCACTTGGGATTTCCCACTGAGCAAGAGATTCACGATAAATAGAAGCTAAGGATGGAGCTAAGGGCGAAGAATTCTCTGTGAAACAGATTGGGATTCCATCCTGACGACTTACTTGTTTTCAACTCTTTCTATTAGTCCATTTGCTTGTTATTATTTGCCAAAAACTACATTTCGATATGTTAAACTGTACATGAAATATGAGTGGTCTCGTGACTCATCATGCTACGAGGTGTGTTTTTAAGTAAGTGCCATTTTGAAATTAAAAAAAGATGTGGTGAGAATCAGTAGCTCAATAATTTTATTTTTACATGAAAGCCTGTACCTTAATCTACTTTTCTGCATAATTTCTGTAAATATTGAGGCACTTGTCATAACGTTGTACCAGTTTTTGAATACCCTCCTCATAGAAGTCTGCCACCTGACTTGTTAACCACTGCATCACCTCTGTTTTGACTTCGTCATCATCTTGAAGACGCTGACTGCCCAGGTGTTTCTTCAGGTGCAGGAACAGATGGTAGTCACTGGGCGCAAGATCAGGGCTGTATGGAGAATGATCTATAGTTTCCCATCGAAAAGATGTGATGAGATTTTTGGTCTGATTCGCCACATGCAGATGGGCATTGTCTTCCAGCAAAACGATGCCCTTGCTCAACTTGCCACTGAACGGCGTAGATTGTGCAATGTCTTACAGTAAGCTGCTGCATTGATTGTCTCATTATGAAGCAGAAATTCCACAAGCAATACTCCTTTTCTGTCCCAAAAAACTGTGTACATGATTTTCCGGGCGGAAATTGTTTGCTTAAACTTCACTTTTCTGGGTGAATCTGAATGCCGCCATTCCATGGACTGTTGCTTTGATTCTAGCGTGACGTAGGCCACCCATGTTTCATCGCTCATAACAATTTGGCTTAAGAAATCATCACCGTCATTGTGGTACCGCTCAAGGAAAGACAATGCACTGTCTAAACGTTTAGTTTTGTGCACAGGCGTCAACATTTTCGGTACCCAGAGTGCGCACAATTTTCGGTAATTCAAGTGGTCGGTCACAGTGCCATACAAAACACTACGTGAAACATTAGGAAAGTCATTCTGCAAGGAGGAAATTGTAAAGCGTCTGTTTTCTCTCAACTTATTGTCGACTTCCTGCACCAAACTTTCATTAACGACTGAAGGACGCCCACTCCGTTGTGCATCATGCACATTTGTGCGGCCATCTTTAAATGCTCTCACCCACTTTCTTACCATTCCATCACTCCTAATGTTTTCTCCGTAAACTGCACAGATCTCATGATGAATATCGATCGCTTTTAGGCCTTTAGCACTAAGAAATCTTATAACAGCCCTTACTTCACAGTCGGTGGGACTCACGATTATCGGTGGCATCAGACACTCAGTACACAACATAGACAAGGAAGAATCAGACTGTAATGGCGTCAGTGCGTAGACAACAGGTGTAGGTACGCAGTGCGCATGCGCAGAGCGTCGACCGCAGCGCTGCGGCCGTGGTGTGGCAAAACGGTACTTATTTAAAAAACACGCCTCGTATATTATGCACTGTGCGAGGACGCGATGTATTTGTCTCGAAATAACCAGTTCGCCGCGACGGCGGGCAGTGGCCGCGGCGCCAGATACGCGCTCTGTATGGCGAGCACCGTGCAGCGGCCCGGTCGACGGTGGAGGTGGGCCACTTTGCCTGGACAGGCCATTAGGCCCTCACGCCAGTACTGGGCACATAATGGACGTTACCAGACGAGATGTGCACACCGTGAAACCTGCTCCTATCAGTACTCTTGAATTATATGTGGAGGTCTGTGGGGATGTGGAAATTCGCAGTAATAATTACATTCGGATAAAAGTTAACGGACATTGTTAATGATACAATACGAACTACATTAGTATACTCTCGTCGTGAGAAGTGGCCGTGCGGTTAGTGGCGCCATGTCACGAATTGCGCGGCCCCTCCCGCTGGAGGTTCGATTCCTCCCTCGGACATGGGTGTGTGTGTTGTTCTTAGCATAAGTTAGTGTAAATAGTGTGTAAGTCTAGGGAACGATGACCTCAGCAGTTTGCTCCATTACGAATTCACACACATTTGAACGAGTTTAGTACAATCTCAGACTCAAAAAAAGACACCACAAAGGAATTATCTGAATGGAACGGAAATCGGTAGCTGTGATGTACGTGTACAAACAAGCAACAGTTTCAGAAAAGTTTGATAATTTATTCAATAGAAAGTGCCTAACAAATTGAGCAAGTCAACAACACATTGCTCCACCTCTTGCGTCTTGATATTGTTTGATAGAATTGTTGGATGTCCTCCTGATAGATAGGCGCCAAATTCTGTCCAATCGACGCGGGAGATCGTCAAAATCCCGAGATGGTTGGAGGGGCCTACCCATAACACTCCAAACGTTCTCAATTGAAGAGGGATACGGCGACCTTGCTGGCCAAGGCAGGGTTTGGGAAACACGAAGGCTAGTAGTAGAAACTTCCGTTGTGTGCGGGCGGGCATTATTTTGCTAAATTCCGAGATAGTTGGAGGGGCCTGCCCATAACGCTCCAAACTTTCTCAATTGGGAGAGATCTGGAGACCTTGCTGGCCAAGGTGGGGTTTGAAAATCACGAAGGCAAGCAGAACGTTTGGAGCATTATGGCAGGGCCCTCCAACCAGCTTGGGATTTGGACGATCTAACGCGCCAGTTGATCAGAATTTGATACGATTTCCCTCAAGAGGACATCCAACAACTCTGTCAGTCACCGCCAAGCCGAATAACAGCTTGCATAAGGGTCAGAGGTGGACCAACGCGTTATTGCTTTGATCACCTGTAATATCTATTTGTCTGTATATGTACATCACATCCACCAATTTCCGTCCCATTCGGATAATTCCTTCGTGAAGTCTCGTTTTTTTTTTTTTTGTCTTAGAGTGTAATTTTTTTTTAGATCACTATTATTGCATGTTCGGGGTTGAGTTCCACTATGTTGACTGTAATACATAGTGTGCTGGGCATGGTAGACGCGTTGTTGATATCTGCAAAGAATAAAGATGACGATATAGTTTTCTTTTCTTTTTCCTCACAGTTACAAATAAATCCTATTCCACCGTTCCATACAGCTGTCGTGCCCGAGTCACTCCTACTTGTTTTGCGGTAACAGCTATACCTTATGCCACTACCAAAAGCTGCAACAAAGTGACATGAAGAGATTACGCTGATACAATAGCTCCCTACTTAGCAATCATATGCAACCGCTCGCTCACCGATAGATCTGTACCTACAGATTGGAAAATTGCGCAGGTCGCACCAGTGTTTAAGAAGGGTAGTAGGGGTAATCCATCGAACTACAGACCTATATCATTGACGTCAGTTTGCAGTAGGGTTTTGGAGCATATATTGTATTCAAACATTATGAATCACCTCGAAGGGAACGATCTATTGATACGTAATCAGCATGGTTTGAGGAAACATCGTTCTTGTGCAACGCAGCTAGCTCTTTATTTGCACGAAGTAATGGCCGCTATCGACAGGGGATCTCAGGTTGATTCTGTGTTTCTGGATTTCCGGAGGGCTTTTGACACCATTCCTCACAAGCGACTTCTAATCAAGCTGTGGGCCTATGGGGTATCGTATTAGTTGTGCGACTGGATTCCTGATTTCCTGTCATGAAGGTCGCAGTTCGTAGTAATAGACCGCAAATCATCGAGTAAAATTGAAGTGATATCAGGTGTTCACCAGGGAAGCGTCCTGGGACCTCTGCTGTTCCTGATCTACTGTATATAAATGACCTGGGTGACAATCTGAGCAGTTCTCTTAGGTTGTTCGCAGATGATGCTGTAATTTACCGTCTAGTAAGGTCATCCGAAGACCAGTATCAGTTGCAAAGCGATTTAGAAAAGATTGCTGTATGGTGTGGCAGGTGGCAGTTGACGCTAAATAACGAAAAGTGTGAAGTGATCCGCTTGAGTTCCAAAAGAAATCCGTTGGAATTCGATTACTCGATAAATAGTACAATTCTCAAGGCTGTCAATTCAACTAAGTACCTGGGTGTTAAAATTACGAACAACTTCAGTTGGAAAGACCACATACATAATATTGTGGAGAAGGCGATCCAAAGGTTGCGTTTCATTGGCAGGACACTTAGAAGATGCAACAAGTCCACTAAAGAGACAGCTTACACTACACTCGTTCGTCCTCTGTTACAATATTGCTGCACGGTGTGGGATCCTTACCAGGTGGGATTGACGGAGGACATCGAAAGGCTGCAAAAAAGGCAGCTCGTTTTGTATTATCTGGTAATAGGGGAGAGAGTGTGGCAGATATGATACGCGAGTTGGGATGGAAGTCATTAAAGCAAAGACGTTTTTTGTCGCGGTGAAATCTATTTACAAAGTTTCAGTCACCAACTTTCTCTTCCGAATGCGAAAATATTTTGTTGAGCCCAACCTACATAGGTAGGAATGATCATCAAAATAAAATAAGAGAAATCGGAGCTCGAGCAGAAAGGTTTAAGTGTTCGTTTTTCCCGCGCGCTGTTCGGGAGTGGAATGGTAGAGAGATAGTATGATGGTGGTTCGATGAACCCTCTGCCAAGCACTTAAATGTGAATTGCAGAGTAATCATGTAGATGTAGATGTAGATGTAGAAGGCGGTTGTAGGACACTCCATCGTCTGGAACTTTCGTTTCTGTCCTGACTTTAGTTGTTGCTTCAAATATGACCCAAATAATGCACAGTTTAAAATCAGTGAAGCTCTCAAAATTTTTCTTAAATATATTTACAAGTGCCAATTGCTTATTGCATTGAGAAGTGTAGCACGACAGATGGCTGTAACCTTTGGAACTATCAAGAAAATGAAATGCTATGTTGTATTAAAATGTTGTCATGATCGGGCTCTACGGTTTTACGAAAACTCAGGCCAAGTGCAAGCCTGCCCTCAGAGCTCAGGCATACAGATCGGATTACACTTATTGACAAAAGTTGTCATCCACAAGTACAGATGTGCATGCGAATAAAAGACTTGCGGATGCTGTTAAGGGACTTATGATTGCGGATAAGGGACTTAGCAATGAAGGGCTATACTGTTTTTCTTACCCGCGCAGACCTCGAATTCTGGGCGACAGATGAGTGGTCATAGATTGCGATACGTCCGTAACGCGTCTCGTTGAGTCCATGCCCGGTGCATCATCGGCTTCATTAGAGGGTAAATGGGTGCTGCACGCTACTAGATCATCATCATCATCATCATCTTGGACCGTTTCCAACCTCTGGCAGGGCCTGTATGGAACATAGGCCTCTCCGTCGTCTTCTGTCTTGCCACCATCTCTCTGTCTTCACCTTGGTCCAGTCTTCTCCTTTTTTCTGGACGCATTCCTCTACTCCTTTAAGCTATATGTCTCTCGGTCTCTTTTCTTCCAGTTTCATCTCGTGTATCCCCCTGGGTATCCTCTTCTTCTCCATTCTCTTAACGTGTCCATACCATCTCAGCCTTGATTTCTCTATCTCCTCCTGTAATGGTTCCACTTCCACGAACTCCATGATCCTCTTATTTCTAATCTGTCTATGTCATTCCAATACTGTTTCTCAAGAATTTCACCTCACTAGCTTGTACTTTGCTTTTCTCTCTTCCTTTCATAACCCAGGTTTCTGATGCATATGTCAGGATCGGGACATAGTATGACCGGTATATAACCTTTTTACTGATTTGGGGTACATACTTGCTCCATATCAGGCTTCTGACACTCTTCCGCCATGCTTCTGCTTTTCTGGCTGGCTCTGAGCACTATGCGACTTAACTTCTGAGGTCATCAGTCGCCTAGAACATAGAACTACTTAAACCTAACTAACCTAAGGACATCACACACATCCATGCCCGAGCAGGATTCGAACCTGCGACCGTAGCGGTCGCCCGGTTCCAGACTGTAGCGCCTAGAACCGCACGGCCACTCCGGCCGTTCTCCTTTTCTCCCCCGCTCGTTTATTTCTCTGTCGTTTTCTCCATCTTCCTGTATCAGGCTTCCTAGGTACTTGAAACTCTCCACTCTCCTCAATCGTTCCCCACCAATTGTTATTCCAGTTGTTCCTCTCTCCTTCTTTCTTGTGATAATCATCTCACTCTTACTTATGCTAAATTTCGTCCCATATTCTTGTACTGTTCGTTCCCATACGTCCAACTGCTCTTGGACTTCCTCTTCCTTATTCCCCCAAATCATCAGATCATATGCAAACATGATACTAGATACGTATATCTATTTCAGCTGGTTAGGACAGAATTCACTTCATGGAACACGTAGTGACTTACCTCGGATCTTCCAGAACTTTCCGCAGGGCGTCCAACATAGAATCCTTAGTAATGGCCCAGAAGTCTATTTTGACTCCAATTCCTGATCTGAGCATTTTAGCTACGTTGTACTGCTGATCTCCAAGGAAGGGAACTCCGACGAGAGGGACACCGTAGTATGAAGTCTTGTTGAAACTTTGAAGTCCACCCTGAGTGATGAACAGGCGGATGTTTGGGTGAGCTGCAATAGAATTTCGAAGAAAAATGTGCCAGTGGTACAGGTTCATAATAGAAAATCACAAAACTCCAGGTAAAAATGTTTAACTACTTATTAAGCTGAAAGAATCCAGTCTGTTCTTATTCGTGATAAGCATATAAAAATCTGGAGTTTCAGAAAGCACCTAGATTTAAAATACTCGTATTTTTTGTGGTAAGAAGTCAGCAACACTGTCATTAACATTTTGACCCTTGAGAAGTGTAGTGGAGAAGGGTGGTAACAACTGTAGACTTTTTTGTGGCCCCTAATAAAGAAGTGTACTGGGAGCGGTAAATCCAAGCTCCTAGATTGCCTCAATGTAAGAAGTGGCGCGCAGGGAAAAAGTGTTGGCTCTTTTGTGTAGAATAAAAACATAAGATTCAGAAGAGCTAACCTGTGTGCCTCGCACACAACTGTCGAATGCTTTTATCGAAATCGAAATCGTTTAATGCGTAGCCATGTTCAATAATGTGCACGAAACTGAAGTCAAAAAGCGTATTCAACGATGACTGCCACTTTGCAACACTACTAGCTGATCTTAGTGAATAGCACCAAGTGGAGTACACCCACTTTCAACGAAGCAGTGCTGGGGAGGAGAATATTCAAGAGCCCGCGAATAACATATATGTTAACGTTCATTCGTAACAGTGGAGAAATATAAAATTGCTCAATGCATGAGAGCAAAACCACAGTAAACGAAAGAAAACGATTACATGAAAATTGTTACAAAATTTCGGGCTTCTCGAATCGTCGAATGATTCAGATGACAACGAAATTCGAAGAAGCAGGTCTCACGAACGACAAAGGCCCATAACCCTTCCTGATTATCAGTTTGGTTTCAGATGTCATGATGGGTGACTGTGTTGTATGAATGCCAAAGAAATCGATTCGTCACCGCTCTCAACAGTTGCATTTCTGATCAGTCAACTGGTATCTATAACCTGGTGGAAGATCTCCAATTTCACGTCAGCATAGCCCAGTTAAGAAAACAATTGCAGCCATTCACAGGTAACATATCGACTGTACATGTTGATTAAAAAAGACGGGATAAATTCCATGTGTCAGCTCCTCCTAAAACAGTAACTGAATTTAAATTACAAACGTATGGTTGTATTTACAGGGGTTGGTCAAAACAGCATGAATAATTGAGAAAAATACAAAATGTTTATGAGGAGGCTGTTGATCCTCTTTTGGAATGAATAACATCTTTTATTCTGTGTGATACGAACAACTCATGCACACGCTCCGAGGCATACTAACTCACTTCTGCAGGAAGTTTGCTGATTAAATAAATATTCTTGGATGAGTAAATAAACTATCCACTTTGTGCTCCAAAATGTCTCAGCAACATTCAGTTATAATCATATCAGAGGATTGACGGAGTCACACAACGCGCTTTATTTCGTTATCGTGTGAACTAAATAAGTCTAGGACAGTTCCAGCTACGAGAATGACAGCATTATTCTCTTGAAGTACAGGTAGTTCACTGAGGAGCAAAATTTGCTGCGTTCAATTAAGAGGGGCCTCAGTTTAATTTCCATAACCCCACTCTGTCACCAGCTAATGTAGACCAATAAAGTCACTGTGCAGCTTCACACCTTACAGCATCACTGAATCACCGACATGTTTCTTATTAAGAGGGGACAATCAAATAATAGGCATTCTCCAAAAGTAAATATGTCCACTGGTTGGATATATTGTGGGCGACGATTCATCTGACCAGATGACATTCTCCCATTAATGTCGTGTTCAATTTGTACCCTCTCGATACCAATTTCGAAGTTTTTTCAAGGTAAAATATTGTGCAATTTATGTTTTTGAAACAGCCACTCTACCGTGAATGTTTGTGGCACGTAGCTTACGCCACAAAGCGCATGATGAATTCAGTCGCGATAACAACTGAAATGAATGCACATCTACAGGCAGTTTTATTTGGAGCGCTGCTGTTTTGCAGTTTCTGACCGTAATTCACTTCAAGTTTTGGTCATATTTGTGCTTGAGAGATGTCTAATATAGGCTGTCCTTGCAATCGAAACGGTACTTCTGTCGACACCAATAAGGGCTGCCATTTTCGGTACTAAGGCTTTTTCAAATCGGGCCCTAACAGTCGTGCCTCTTTTGGAACCTTGGAAAGCATGCATAGCAAACTTTTAACTCCTATATATGTTCTGCATATGTCCGCTATCATATAGAGGTGTGAGTGCATTCTTACCCGTCAATTATCACGATTCAACACAAGGGGGCTGGAATATATGACAGATTTCCTTTGGGTACTACTGTTACACAAGTGTTCATACTATTTTTTCCAGTCTTAGATGTAATGTTTGTAAGTTGTAATTTCAACGACGTAGGAATGCATCACCAAGCTGAATAAAGTCGTTCGTTTAACCAGGCTGATGCAGTTCTGTTTGTGATGTTTATGTAAGTCCAGTTAGTTAGCTATGTAGATTAGATTAGATTAGATTAGTACTTGTTCCATAGATCATGAATACGACACTTCGTAATGATATGAAACGTGTCAGGTTAATAAAAGGTGTCTACACAAGATATTACATTAGACAAAATATTACATGACACTCAATAATTTTTTTTAAACTTGTATAATGCAATATCAGTCGGTAAATCAACTAAAAGTATGTGTTATACATATTTGAGATGGATAATTGTTATACTATATGTAATCTTATGAATGGTGTTCAAGTTGTAAGTTGCTACACTGAGTAGAGCAGTTGGTCACATGGCCAAGTTTTAAATAGGTAGTCAGCAGGGCTCATGGTCTTCGTCAATTGATCGTTGGGTTGGTTCTGTTAAGATTTGCGCGGCGAGAGAGTCGCTTGAGGTTAAGTTTTTCTCGGGATTTCTAAACATTTCGATGTGCACCAGCTCGGGACTCCATATTTTGATGTGTACCAATTGGTGACTTAGAAATATTTGTCGCACTGAATGGACATATCTCATCGAGGGCTATCAGTAATTGCCTTTTCACTCGAGATGAATTTTGTTACTTTATATTTCATTAGTACATTTTAAAAAAATTGCGTAATATATGAAAGATCCTATACAAACTTACGGTCATGTACTCATGCTGTGGAGATACGTCTGCAGTGCGTGGTCTTGCGGTAGCGTTTCCGCTTCCAGCATTTGGGGTCCCGGTTTCGATTCCCGGCGGGGTAAGGATTTTCTTCTGCCTCGTGATGACTGGGTGTTGTTGTGTCGTTTTCATCATCGTAATTTATCCCCATTACGGTCGGAGGAAGGCAATGGCAAACCACCTTGCCTAGTAAAGCGGTGCGGGTCTCCCGCATCGTCCCCTACGCTCCTCGGAGTATGGGACCTCATCATCATGGAGATAAGGCAGCAATGAACAGACCACAAATGACTATTAATCTCCATTCGTCGAACTGTTACCGGCCGCCGGTAGCATTGCAGGCTGACTGTAGAGCAATCACTGCTGAATGAATGGTGACGAGATGGACTCATAACAGTGGTGTGACAGGTAGAGTATGCCTGGATCTTTCCAGAACTGTTCGACTTGCTCTGACAACAGCTGAATTCCCAGCAGAGGTTACAGACAGAATGTCACGATGAACAAGCTGGCACAGATAGCTGGAAGCTGGGCTGATATATTGAGCGTCTCGAGCCACTTACTGCTGACACTATACCATAGACAAAAGTCACTTGCATGGTGCAACACCAGAGCCAAATTGGATATAAAATGGTGTTCTTTGGCGTTCAGCGATGAGTGTCGCTTCTGTTATTGGCGGTTAGATCGATGACATCGTGTCCGTTGACCATTTGGTGAAAGGTCAAAGGAAGCAGCGATCCTCGAGACCATACCTCACCAACTACTGGGATCGTGGAATGGGGACTTACCGGACAGGAGAACGGTCAGTAACCGTACTGTCGCCTAAAGTTAATGACATTTTCCTCTTTAGTGTCATAATTTCGTGAACACTGGTGAAAATTAAAAAATATTGGAATAATGGAACCACTTACCCAAAACTTCTTCTTGAGGTAGCCACTTTGCAATCATGACATTGCTTGGCTTCCCTGGTAGGGAGGCTTCCTCGAATTTCCAGAGCACCCTTTGCGGCAATTCGGCAAAAGCATCCATGAGGGCTTGTCGTGTGAACACAGGAAGGCTGCTGCTTTTTACGTTGGAACCAAGACTGAAGTACACTCCTGGAAATGGAAAAAAGAACACATTGACACCGGTGTGTCAGACCCACCATACTTGCTCCGGACACTGCGAGAGGGCTGTACAAGCAATGATCACACGCACGGCACAGCGGACTCACCAGGAACCGCGGTGTTGGCCGTCGAATGGCGCTAGCTGCGCAGCATTTGTGCACCGCCGCCGTCAGTGTCAGCCAGTTTGCCGTGGCATACGGAGCTCCATCGCAGTCTTTAACACTGGTAGCATGCCACGACAGCGTGGACGTGAACCGTATGTGCAGTTGACGGACTTTGAGCGAGGGCGTATAGTGGGCATGCGGGAGGCCGGGTGGACGTACCGCCGAATTGCTCAACACGTGGGGCGTGAGGTCTCCACAGTACATCGATGTTGTCGCCAGTGGTCGGCGGAAGGTGCACGTGCCCGTCGACCTGGGACCGGACCGCAGCGACGCACGGATGCACGCCAAGACCGTAGGATCCTACGCAGTGCCGTAGGGGACCGCACCGCCACTTCCCAGCAAATTAGGGACACTGTTGCTCCTGGGGTATCGGCGAGGACCATTCGCAACCGTCTCCATGAAGCTGGGCTACGGTCCCGCACACCGTTAGGCCGTCTTCCGCTCACGCCCCAACATCGTGCAGCCCGCCTCCAGTGGTGTCGCGACAGGCGTGAATGGAGGGACGAATGGAGACGTGTCGTCTTCAGCGATGAGAGTCGCTTCTGCCTTGGTGCCAATGATGGTCGTATGCGTGTTTGGCGCCGTGCAGGTGAGCGCCACAATCAGGACTGCATACGACCGAGGCACACAGGGCCAACACCCGGCATCATGGTGTGGGGAGCGATCTCCTACACTGGCCGTACACCACTGGTGATCGTCGAGGGGACACTGAATAGTGCACGGTACATCCAAACCGTCATCGAACCCATCGTTCTACCATTCCTAGACCGGCAAGGGAACTTGCTGTTCCAACAGGACAATGCACGTCCGCATGTATCCCGTGCCACCCAACGTGCTCTAGAAGGTGTAAGTCAACTACCCTGGCCAGCAAGATCTCCGGATCTGTCCCCCATTGAGCATGTTTGGGACTGGATGAAGCGTCGTCTCACGCGGTCTGCACGTCCAGCACGAACGCTGGTCCAACTGAGGCGCCAGGTGGAAATGGCATGGCAAGCCGTTCCACAGGACTACATCCAGCATCTCCTCGATCGTCTCCATGGGAGAATAGCAGCCTGCATTGCTGCGAAAGGTGGATATACACTGTACTAGTGCCGACATTGTGCATGCTCTGTTGCCTGTGTCTATGTGCCTGTGGTTCTGTCAGTGTGATCATGTGATGTATCTGACCCCAGGAATGTGTCAATAAAGTTTCCCCTTCCTGGGACAATGAATTCACGGTGTTCTTATTTCAATTTCCAGGAGTGTATATGAATCCGTGTTTCGCACCGTTCAGGAAAGATTGTATCTCCTAAAATGATAGTCACGTCTCACACTATTGGTGGCACATCATATAAGGTGACTCAAAAGAATGGGAAATTTTGGAACATCTTGTGGCAACGCTGCGAGGTAGGTGGTGCCGAATGACATCCAGAATGCGGCTCGCACTGTGTTGCCGTTCAGGAAACAGTAGACATAGAGTAATGGAACGGTGTGTAGCTTGCCTTTACGCCAAAAGCCTATTACAAGAATGGAAGTGTGGAGGCCGCGCGTAGAGAGTTTCGGCGTCATTTCAACATCGGACTGCACGGTCATGTTCCCTCCGCGCATGCCGGTCGGAGTGGCCGAGCGGTTAAAGGCGCTACAGTCTGGAACCGCACCATCGCTACGGTCGCAGGTTCGAATCCTGCCTCGGGCATGGATGTGTGTGATGTCCTTAGGTTAGTTAGGTTTAAGTAGTTCTAAGTTCTAGGGGACTTATGACCACAGCAGTTGAGTCCCATAGTGCTCAGAGCCATTTTTTTCCCTCCGCGCACGCAGTCGTTACCTCGGTCCGCAATTTTGAAACAACGGGTTCTGCATTGAAGAAGCAATCTGCAGGGAGACTGTTCAACGAACACTGAAAGTGGATTTAAAGTTCCATCCGTACAAGCTGCAGTTCGTTGAGCAACTGCAACCTAACGATCTGCTAATGCGTAATCAGTATGCTGAAGGAAACTTATTGTCAGATTAAAACTGTGTACCGGACCGAGACTCGAATTCGGAACCAGTTCGAGTTCGAGTCTCGGTCCGGCACACAGTTTTAATCTGACAGGAAGTTTCATATCAGCGCACACTCCGCTGTAGAGTGAAAATTCATCCTGGAATACGCTGAACGCTTGTTAGCAAAAGTGCACGATGATGACAGTTTCATTAACAACATGTGGATGTCGTACGAAGCTCACTCTCACCTCACTGGCTTTGTCAATAGACAGAATTTTCGCTGCTCATCTCAGCAAAATTCTCGTGGGACCACTTTAAGAACGCTGTTTACTGCACTCGACCTGATACCACCGAAGAACTTAAAGCAAGAATACCAGAGAAAATCTCCAGGATCCCAATGAAATGTTAGCTGGAGCTGTGCATAACGTTCAGGAATGCGCGCGCCGAGGGGCAGCTCATATGTCGGATGTGATGTTGAAGAAACAAAAATGCTTGTGGCATACTCAGTTTTGTACTCTGACGTAAATAAATATGTATAAAGTATTTTTGCTCATTCATTAATCTACATTCCAAAATTTCCCATTCTTTTGAGTCATCCTGTATATTCGTTCTAGAATGAGCTATTGTAACACATACCTGAGGGAGTGGTTTTTGGGGTCCCTTAATATGAAGTACAGTCATCTGTATCAGAATGAGATTTTCACTCTGCAGCGGAGTGTGCGCTGATATGAAACTTCCTGGCAGATTAAAACTGTGTGCCCGACCGAGACTCGAACTCGGGACCTTTGCCTTTCGCGGGCAAGTGCTCTACCATCTGAGCTACCGAAGCACGACTCACGCCCGGTACTCACAGCTTTACATCTGCCAGTATTTCGTCTCCTACCTTCCAAACTTTACAGAAGCTCTTCTGCGAACCATGCAGAACTAGCACTCCTGTGGCTAAGCCATGTCTCCGCTATATCCTTTCTTTCACACAGTTTTAATCTGCCAGGAAGTTTCATATCAGCGCACACTCCGCTGCAGAGTGAAAATCTCATTCTGGAAACATCCCCCAGGCTGTGGCTAAGCCATGTCTCCGCTATATCCTTTCTTTCAGGAGTGCTAGTTCTGCATGGTTCGCAGAAGAGCTTCTGTAAAGTTTGGAAGGTAGGAGACGAGATACTGGCAGATGTAAAGCTGTGAGTACCGGGCGTGAGTCGTGCTTCGGTAGCTCAGATGGTAGAGCACTTGCCCGCGAAAGGCAAAGGTCCCGAGTTCGAGTCTCGGTCGGGCACACAGTTTTAATCTGCCAGGAAGTTTCATATCAGCGCACACTCCGCTGCAGAGTGAAAATCTCATTCTGGAAACATCCCCCAGGCTGTGGCTAAGCCATGTCTCCGCTATATCCTTTCTTTCAGGAGTGCTAGTTCTGCATGGTTCGCAGAAGAGCTTCTGCAAAGTTTGGAAGGTAGGAGACGAGATACTGGCAGATGTAAAGCTGTGAGTACCGGGCGTGAGTCGTGCTTCGGTAGCTCAGATGGTAGAGCACTTGCCCGCGAAAGGCAAAGGTCCCGAGTTCGAGTCTCGGTCGGGCACACAGTTTTAATCTGCCAGGAAGTTTCATCTGTATCACATTAGGTTGTATTGGATACGGATAGCTGGAAGAGAAATGACCACTTGCAAGCAATAGGCTTGTATTATATTGTAATACAGCGATGCTAGAAACTTCACTTCCGAAGTGAGTTCTCATTATTTCGTCTTGAGATTCTATCAGTCTTTCGACGTCCCTATAGTCAGTCATCAATTGATATGCGTTGTCAGCTCTTTCCCAAAACGTCATGTGATCCGTGTAGGGAGTAATCACTTTTGGGATATATGCAGGATTAATCGGGTTAGCCACCATGCGATGCATCTGTGGAGTCATTTGAGCCAAAAGGAAGCCAACTACTGGTGGATGTCCCAGTTTATGAACGAGACCAAAGTAGCAGAAATATAAGAACATTTCCATTATCACCAGATCGAATTTTTCTCCAAACCTAGAACAGAAGATAACAAATAAAAATGAGAACTAAGAAAGTTGTTACCTACTTTCATCAGAAAGTAAAGGCGACAAAAAGACAACTGACACACAGAACTTTGGAACGAAACCCAGAACATGTATACCTCTCATGCATAAGCTCTTGTAAAAATAGTCCACATATTCAGAATACATAATAGTCTACAACATACTCTCCCAAATAAGACATATACACACAAACACACACACACACACACACACACACACACACACACACACACACACACACATACGCTCATCACATACACCAGTCAAACACTACATAAATGAGTTGCAGTACCAAACTTACAGAGATGTTTACAAACGCAACAGTTAAAACATCAATGCATACTATACTAACAATTACTTCAAATCAGCATTAGCTACCCACGTTATTGACACGACAGCAAATACTGGGTGTTACAAAAAGGTACGCCCAACATTCAGGAAACATTCCTCACACACAAAGAAAGAAAATATGGTATGTGGACACGTGTCCGGAAACGCTTACTTACCATGTTAGAGCTCATTTTATTACTTATCTTCGAATCACATTAATCATGGAATGGAAACACACAGCAACAGAACGTACCAGCATGACTTCAAACACTTTGTTACAGGGAATGTTCAAAATGTCCTCCGTTAGCGAGGATACATGCATCCACCCTCCGCCGCATGGAATCCCTGATGCGCTGATGCAGCCCTGGAGAATGGCGTATTGCATCACAGCCGTCCACAATACGAGTACGTGAGTCTCTACATTTGGTACCGGGGTTGCGTAGACAAGAGCTTTCAAATGCCCCCATAAATGAAAGTCAAGAGGGTTAAGGTCAGGAGAGCGTGGAGGCCATGGAATTGGTCCGCCTCTACCAATCCATCGGTCACCGAATCTGTTGTTGAGGAGCGTACGAACACTTCGACCGAAATGTGTAGGAGCTCCATCGTGCATGAACCACATGTTGTGTCGTACTTGTAAAGGTACATGTTCTAGCAGCACAGGTAGAGTATCCCGTATGAAATCATGATAACGTGCTCCAATGAGCGTAGGTGGAAGAACATGGGGCCCAATCAAGATATCACCAACAATGCCTGCCCAAACGTTCACAGAAAATCTGTGTTCATCACGTGATTGCACAATTGCGTGCGGATTCTCGTCAGCCCACACATGTTGATTGCGAAAATTTACAATTTGATCACGTTGGAATGAAGCCTCATCCGTAAAGAGAACATTTGCACTGAAATGAGGATTGACACATTGTTGGATGAACCATTCGCAGAAGTGTACCCGTGGAGGCCAATCAGCTATCAGCTGCTGGTAGTGCCTGCACACGCTGTACATGGTACGGAAACAACTGGTTCTCCCGTAGCACTCTCCTTACAGTGACGTGGTCAACGTTACCTTGTACAGCAGCAACTTCTCTGACGCTGACATTAGGGTTATCGTCAACTGCACGAAGAATTGCCTCGTCAATTTCAGGTGTCCTCGTAGTTCTAGGTCTTCCCCAGTCGCGAGTCATAGGCTGGAATGTTCCGTGCTCCCTAAGACGCCGATCAATTGCTTCGAACGTCTTCCTGTCGGGACACCTTCGTTCTGGAAATCTGTCTCGATACAAACGTACCGCCCCACGGCTATTGCCCCGTGCTAATCCATACATCAAATGGGCATCTGCCAACTCCGCATTTGTAAACATTGCACTGACTGCAAAACCACGTTCGTGATGAACACCAACCTGTTGATGCTACGTACTGATGTGCTTGATGCTAGTACTGTAGAGCAATGAGTCGCATGTCAACACAAGCACCGAAGTCAACATTACCTTCCTTCAATTGGGCCAACTGGCGGTGAATCGAGGAAGTACAGTACATACTGACGAAACTAAAATGAGCTCGAACATGGAAATAAAGCGATTCCGGACACATGTTCACATAACATCTTTTTTTTATTTGTGTGTGAGGAATGTTTCCTGAAAGTTTGGCCGTACCCTTTTGTAACACCCTGAATATTGAAACGGTCTTCATATATTACATGAAATAGACAAAGGATAACAGAAGAACTTATATAGAGAACTTGACCTATCCATAAATGGCACAAAATATAGAAACGAGTTCCTGAATGACAAGATAGAAAGCAATAATGTCATTTTTTAAAACATTCTTCATAGTCGGATACTTGTTTTCAGTAACAAAGTAGACAGCTGTGTATTTCTTGAACCCTTCCTTCAAAAATGTGTTGATATGAAATACATTTTCTTGTGTTTTCTGGGAGAATAAAGCATTTATTTTGCACTAATACCTATCGTACTGTAGTTCAAGTGTGATATAATTCTTTCAGAATGTAGCTTTCACTTTGATTCGAGTATGCACCGTTTTGAAAATTCCTAGCAGAAAAAAATCTGTATGTCGGACTGGGGTTAGAACCCGGAGTTTTCAAGCTGGGTTCGATACATCTCACTTTAATCTGCTTGGAAAGTTCATAACAACACGTGGTCAAGTACAGCATCTTATCAGCAAATCTCTGATTCCAGCAAAGGAGCTCTGTGGAAGTGCAAGCGATGTTATCGTTTTCGTATGGTTCTCTGTGTGCCAAAAACTGGAATACATGCTCACATCATACGTAAGTAATAAATTTTTGCACTGAACATATGTGACGTAAATTTTTTTAAAAAATTGATCGTGACTCATAAAACATTTCTCTGCAGAGCGTTGCCACCTAACTTCACTTTCAAACACAACAAAATAAAAACATCCCATCTTTGGCATATGAAATCATAATGTATGGTTAATAGATGGGAGCTTGATGGTAGCAGCTTGTTGCCGATACACGTCGTCACTAAACAAATATTGGTATTAGACGTGATGAAGCAACAGAGTGTGTTCTGTATAAAATTCGTAAGACGGTCGCTGACCTTATTCAGATCTATATAAAATGCATAAATTTCAGTAGAAACTTTCTAAAATCTCATTTACCGTTTTATATTGGCCTTTTAGTTCAGCGCCCGAAGACTGTTACGGTAAACCTGTACTTTTCGCTAGTGATCTGAATCAGTGACTCACCATCAGTGTTTGGATTTTGAAGGGAATGAGCCATATTCGCGTGTTTGTGGTCGAAGAAGGATAAAAAATGATGCTGTTGTAGCCCGTTATCAGTTAATACAATTGTAAATGTTTGTGGGGAAATCAAAACTGATAAGCTTTTGGTTGATTCCTGTGATGTATACGTGCCCGACTGTTCCGTATTTTCTGTGTTGGGAGAGAATGTCAGGTCGAATTACGGATTCAGCACAACGCGATTAGCTGTGAGAGCGGTATCGTCATGCTCCAAATATCGCAAGGAAGCCGCACTGAAAAGCAAAGGAAGACTGGTTATTGGATCATTTCTTTGGTGGCCTAGCGAAATTAATAGAATACAAAATCCACTGGTACTTCTGTGGCGGTAGTTTGGCGGACGAGCGTTTCCTTTTTGAAATGCTTAAGTTATGAAGGGGATGAAGATACCATTGAAATAGCTGAAGCGGGATCTTTGAATACTTACTGCTCATTACAAATACGGATAGTGCTGGTCCCGTGACTGTTTTTCTGTAGTATTAATGGAAGGAGTGAAGTGATCAGAGAAATCTGAGTGTTTCCAATGTGTTGAAAATATACAGAAGTGGCAAAATTTAAAATTCATTCTTTGAGGAAATAATATATAATTTATTTAATCATGTCGAATAAAAATATTCCTGAAAAATGTGATTTATTTTCTTTATTGTTATGCCGCTCCCATCATCACATGTCGGCGGGGTGGGCTCCCAGCGATAATTCAACCCTCTCTTCAGCCAAGGGTCAAGTGGAACTAACCAGAAAAAAACACTAAGATGAAGGTTTCACAAGTGAAACAATTTTTAAAGACGAAATTAATGGAAGATTTTATATGTAAGGAACATGGTTTTCTTCGATTTTATTTTATGGCAGGAATAATAAAAAATGAAAGCACAAACAATAAGAGTAGGTTCAAAGCATTAAGCACTATGCAAAACACTGATTTTAGGCAGACAGCGTTCAGGGCTGGAAAGAATGCCAATGTGCACTCGATGTGGCTGTCGGGGGGTATCACCCAAGATGTGGCGGGGGCCTTTCCTGCGGCAATCTAGCATCCAGAATGCAGTCATCAGCAAATTGTTGCTCACGTCGGCACCAACTACGCCCGTCGCATGACTTCTGAGGCAATCCTGTTCGTACCGGTGGCTGGCGGAGGTGGTTAAGACAGCTGATATCGCGCGCAGTGCAAGCAGAGCTCGCAATTTTGCAGCATTGTTCCCAGAGTTGATCGGGGTCCTTTGGTTTGGAGGCGAGTGGACGTTGTTGTTGTTGTTTTTGATGATGGTGATGATGATGATCGGCCAAGTGGAGGGTCTCGACCAAAGGCTTCGTCGACTCTGTGAAGGTTTCCACTGCGGATTTATAGACCCGTGTTATCGTGTGGGGATTTGTAGGACTACCCTTCATTAGTCAGGGATGCACTACACAAAGGAAGCAGCTACTCAGGTAGCAGAGTACTTGTAGACTGCACATGAAGGTGTTTTAGGCTAGGCAGTGGTCTGAGGTGCTCTGACGAACACTTGCCAGTCGATATGTAGCAACGGGAGTCAAACGGCTTTCAGAATAGACACTTCGACTGTCATAATTTTATCAGTAAATTGTAGAAGTATTCGTAATGAAGTTCCCAGATTTACTGCTCTCCAGGAAAGTACTCGCACTCAAATTTTTATTGGGACTGAGAGATGGCTGAAACCCAAAGTGGAAAACTCAGAGATATTTAGCGAGTAGTGGAACGTATATCGGAAGGACAGATTAAAGACTATGGGGGAGGGAGGGGGGGGGGGAGTGTACTTGCACTTGACAAAAATATTGTCTCTAGTGAGGTCGAAGTTGAGTGGGACAATCATGTTATCTGGTCACGTATAACAGTTGTAGATGAAAGCAAGGTGATTGATTGGTGTTTTTACCTTCCACCCGATTCTGCTGTGACAGTTCTAGTCATTACCGAGCGAGGTGGCGCAATGGTTAGCGCACTGGACTCGCATTCGCGAGGACGACGGTTCAATCCCGCGACCGGCCATCCTGATTTAGGTTTTCCGTGATTTGCATAAATCGCTTAAGGCAAATGCCGGGATGGTTCCTTGGAAAGGGCACGGCCGACTTCCTTCCCCATCCTTCTCTAATCCGATGAGACCGATGACCTCGCAGTTTGGTCTCCTCTCCCCAACTCAACCAACCAAGTTCTAATCATTCAAAGAAAGTCTAGGGCCAATAGAACGTTAATCACCAGATCATGCAATACTAGTTGGAGGCTACCGATTATAGACTGGAATGTCTATGGATTCATTGCTGGGGGTTACAGACAGACAATCATGCGAAATACTTTTGAACGAGTTTTCTGAGAACTGTCTTGAGCAGCTAGCTCGTCAGCCCACATGCAATGGAAATGTCTTAGATCTTGTAGCTACAAATAGGCCGGACTTTATCGACAGTGTGAGTATAGAAACGGGGATTAGCGAACATGTCATTATAGCAACTATGATTACGAAAATTAATAAATCAGTCAAGAAGGCTAGGAGTTATTAGTATCTCACTTAGATAGTGAATTGGGATCACTTAGTTCCTCTAAGATTATGGGCAAAGATTAAGCAAATTGTGAATCGTGACATAGAGAATTTTGAGCCTAGTAAGTGGATATAGGATGGAAAACACCCACCATGGTTTAGTAATGAAATTCGGAGAATGTTGAGGAAGCAGAGGCTGTTGTACTCTCGGTTCAAAAGCGGACGCACAAATGACGATAAGCGAAAGCTAGAAGAGATTCGGGCGTCTGTGAAAAGATATACCGTCACAACTTAGCAAAAGATCTGGCAGAGAACCCGAGGAAATTATGGTCTTATGCAAAATCGCTAAGCGGGTCTATGGCTTCCATTCAGTCCCTTGTTGATCAGTTTGGAGTGGTAATTGAAGATAGCAAAACGGAAGTCGAAGTTTTAAACTTCACGTTCAAGAAGTCGTTCGCACAGCAGAATCGTACAAACATACCGTCATTTGATCATCGGACAAATTTCCGTATAGACGACACAATAATAAGCTTCCCTGGGACAGAGAAACAACTGAATGATTTGAAAGCAAATAAATCACCAGGTCCTGATGGCATCCCAGTTCGGTTTTACGAAGAGTACTCTACGGCATTGACCCCTTACCTAGCTTCCATTTACCGTGAGTCTCTAGCCGAGCATGACATCCCAAGCGACTGGAAAAAGGCACAGGCGACTCCAGTATATAAGAAGGGTAAAAGAACGAACCCGCAAAATTACAGACCAACATCCCTAACTTCTGTTTGCTGCAGAATACTTGAATATATTCTCAGTTCGAATGTAATAAACTTTTTTGAGACTGAGAAGCTTATGTCCACGAATCAGCATGGTTTTAGAAAGCATCGCTCTTGCGAAACTCAGCTTGTCTTTTTCTCAACTGATATACTGTGAAGTATGGATGAAGGGCAACAGGCACATTCCCTATTTTTAGATTTCTATAAAGCATTTGACACCGTGCCCCATTGCATGCCGTTAACGAAGGTACGAGCGTATGGAGTAAGTTCTCAGGTACGTGAGTGACTTGACGTCTTCTTAAATAATAGAACCAATTATGTTGCCCTCGACGGCAAGTGTTCATCAGAGACAAGGAGTGCCCCAGGGAAGTGTGATAGGACCGCTGTTGTTCACTGTATACATAAATGATTTGGCGGAAAGGGAGTGGGGGGGGGCAGCAGCAATCTGCGGTTGTTTACTGATGACGCTGCGGTGTACGAAGAGGTGTCGAAGTGTAAGAAGATACAAGTACAACCCATCTTACACAAAATTTCCAGTTGATGTGACGAATGGCAACTAGCCCTAAATGTGGAAAAATTTTAATGCGGATGAGTAGGAAGATCAAACTTGTAATGTTCGGTTACAGTATTACTAGTGTCCAACTTGACACAGTCAAGTCACTTAAATATTTGGGCGTAACGTTGCAAAGCGATATGAGATGGAATGATCATGTGCTAACTGTGGTAGGTAAGGCGAATGGTTTATTGGGAGAATTCTAAGAAAGAGTGGTTCACCTGTAAAGGAGAACGTATATAGGACGTCGGTGCGACCTATTCTTGAGTACTGTTCGGGTGTTTTGAGACCCGTATCAGGTCGGATTGAAGCAAGAAATCGAAGAAATTCAGAGGCGCACTGTTAGATTTGTTACCGCTAGGTTCGAACAACACGCAAGTATTACGGAGATGCTTCAGGAACTCAAATGAGAATCCCTAGAGGGAAGGCGGCGCTCTTTTCGAGAAATACGACTGAGAGAATTTAAAGAACCGGCATTTGAAGCTGACTGCCGAACGATTCTATTGCCACCAACAGACATTGCACGTAAGGACCAGGAAGATAAGATACGAGAAATTAGGGCTCATACGGAGGCACATAGACAGTCGCTTTTCCCTCGCTCTATTTGTAGTGGAACAGAAAAGAAAATGACTAGTAGTGGAACAGGGCACCCTCCGCCACGCACTGTACGGGGGCTTGCGGATTATCAATTTAGATGTAGTTGTAGATCTTAAAAGGAGGTACTTCACTGTGACTAAAACTGGAAGGTCTTGCGTTGGGAAAGACCTATGATTCTGCAGCGGAAAAAGATTGGACGTTGAGGAGGGTAGGAGGGTTGGGATATAAGAACGGAGGACTTATGCCTAATGTGGAGGAATCGTGAGTTTATTAACGGAGGGAGGTGTGGGGGGTAAAAATTGTAAGCAGATTCAAATGGATGTCGGCTGCGGTAGTTACGTAGAGATGAAGAAGCTTGCACAGAATAGAGTCGGACTGAAGATGTCAGAAAGAGGGGGACTAAACGAGGAAATTAATATAAGACGCTGAAGAAATGCAGCAACCGCTAAACTATTATTCCTGCAGTACTATCCATTTGCCTGCCATTATGGCGTCGTCTCGGTGTTCTCTCATCTGCTAGAATACTGTGAAGAACCTCCTTCTTCCATCTACTTTGTATTACTCTGGTTAAAATTTCCGTATTCCATTCCCCAGACAGACATAATTACGTTTCCCACTGCTGTATGTTGTTTGATTCATTTGTTTATTTTCCTGTAAGGCCTAGTATTTCACGATGTGCAATCCTCATTTCTTGAAGATTTCTGTATAAAATGTCCTCATCTTCCCGCCACGAGTCAAACCTTGTAATATACACTGATTGCAAACGTCCAGTGTCAGACACAGCCCATACTGAATACTTTATTTAGTTATCTGAAGCATTCTAAATCGTTGTTACACTCCTGCTTTTATTTTGTTGTCAATCGATCCATGTTCCCTAATCGCTCTAAACAAGAAGCTTGTCAATTAGTGCCATGACTTCGTTGTTAATCTGAGATGTTTCCTATTCAAAATGTTTCTCAGAAATTATTTTAGGCTCATTATAACTGATTTTGAGTGCCCGCGTAGGTTATCCGTCCTGATATATATTCAAATTTGAAATGGCTGTTCAGTGCAATTAAAAGAGCCGTTAAATAAGGAAACAGTACCCTTAATATTTTGGACACATGTACGTATACTGAAACATGGTTTATATTTACCCTCGTTAAAAAATGTATATACCCTGTTTTCTGTTGCGAATAACAGTCTTGCAGTGTCATCGCCCTCAGCAACCTCGCTTCTGTAGTGGAAATTAGCTTTTTCCTTACGAGAACACAATGTGAATACTGTTGTACCACATAATGTACCTCAGATATGAATTGTTTTGAACTGCAAAAAATCCTGCACCGTTAATTCATCAAAGCGCATGTATGATTATTTGTAATTATGTCCAGTGAACATTTAAACGTATCTTACAAAACAACATCGAATTTTCATTATCAATGCCAACGTTATTCCTATTACTTCATCTACACAAATATTGCATCTTTCTATCTCTTTGTCCTTCGGTGTGACACCTTAGCGATCTCCTTCTAGGCATAGCCTAAAACAAATATAGTTTATGTAGTTTTCATGCAATAATGGAAGTCGGATGTCATGGTTACTCAAAATAAAGAAATTAAAAATTACCATGCTTCAAATTTTCTGGTACGCCGGCAAATTAGCACAGTTACCCCTACAGAAAAGTAAGTGAAACAACGACGTAAATATACAACGTTATTTACAGACATAGTTACTACAATATTTTGATTTCCATTACTGACATCATCGACCTAGCAATTGTCGTATTGTTGCTGCCCGATACGTGTGTGTTACCGTAAATTAACGATGTGGGCATGAAAGTCCCTAGAATACGTTTCTATGAAACATTGTTACTTTCCTGTGTCATTTCCACCATAGCACCTAATGGGTGCGCAGAGCAGAAGTTGGTAGCAATTCAATTCTCGATGTTCGCGAATTGGAGATCTTAATGCGTGATAAAGAAGATATCATCAAAGCTGTTATGAATATGGAAGTACCAACTTCCTTTTACCATTCTTAATTGTTATGTACAGACGATTTTTACTTCGTGCTGATCTATGGCAAAGGACATACCGAATTATGTTAAGTTTCATTGGTCTCCTTGTATAATTAATATTAAAAATCGGTACTTCAATTTACATGCTCATGTATTAATGTTATGATGAAACTACTGGGTAGTGGAAAATGTAGACAGATTACTAGACAGTAAGCATTTTCTGCTACTCCATGCCACCGTGGTAGTGGAAGGAGGCGGAGGAGAACGGTTCTCAGAGGGGCAGCACCTGTAATAACTGCTAGTAAAACCTGTTGTGGAACATACTTCAATGTGAAGTCATCAGTTCCTGCGAAAGAGTACTTTGCAAATGTTTGAATACATAGTGAATCTTTCATACAGTGTGACTTTAAGACGCCTATGGAAAATCAATCAGCGAAGAGATAATGCTGAGAGGAACGAAACGTTATGCAGTTTTTTTCTTTCTTCACGCAAACCAATATTTACGGAGCTATAACTACTTTTCTGTACTTCACAAATGACGAGTTAGAAGGACATAAAAGTAATTAATTCATACGTAAAATGATCACATTATAAATATACCATGAGTTGCTTCGTCTAAAAGCAGCACGTTGGCCGCTAATGCACGAATCGTGTCAGCAATGAGTGAAATTTAAAAAAAAGAGATCGTAACTTTTGATAGCATAACATTAGATATCAGTAACGCCCCATCGGAGAGAGTGGCTGCGGTGTTGTGGGACTCCGCCAAAGAAGTGTATGCGAGCCATTACAGTTTGACAGAGATATGTGGAGAGCAAGGCGAAGGCAACTTGGACGACTGGATGTCCCAGCATTCAACGACCAGCTAACGAGGTAGTAATGGGGACTGCTGCTAAGAAAGCATAAATGGCGTAGATTCGAGGAGTATAAATATTGACAGCTATACCTATGTGAGAAGGACTGGTCGGACACTTGGTTTCTAGTATTCTGTCTACATTATAATCTGAAGCTTTCTAAAAGAAGATTCTTGTGGTAGAAATGCTCTCTCTGTGATGCTTGTCCTTGGACCCTACACGCACGGAGAATGTGCTGATTTTGCGAATTTTCGTCAAATAATAACGATTTATTAAATATTACTACAACCACATACGAGGGCTTAAATGGAAGCCATTGGGAAGTGCCTTCATTTTCCCACAGCACCAACACTACCCACTTCCAGTCTCAACTTTTACAGGCCGACGATTACATTTATTTGTTATAAACAGTTTATCATATAGGTTAATTTCACTGCACAAACAGAAAACAGCGTCTAGTAGGCTCAAGATACTTCTAAGACAATGTAATGAAATATTCATATTTTTCAAGATTTAAATACATTTCTCATCATGACAAGTTTATCATTTAAACAATTGTCATAATTCAAAAACGTCGCACGATACTCAAAAACTAACTGCCGTAGTGAAATCAGAAGGTAAACAGTGCACATTAATGTGCCACATGTATTGTTTCTGTTAATTATTGTATCATTTTCTATGACAGGATATCTGTCGCATTTTAGAAAAATTGTAATAAAGGATTTTAGATAGTTTGACTTCCCCCATGAACCATGGACCTTGCCGTTGGTGGGGAGGCTTGCGTGCCTCAGCGATACAGATGGCCGTACCGTAGGTGCAACCACAGCGGAGGGGAATCTGTTGAGAGGCCAGACAAACATGTGGTTCCTGAAGAGGGGCAGCAGCCTTTTCAGTAGTTGCAGGGGCAACAGTCTGGATGTTTGACTGATCTGGCCTTGTAACATTAACCAAAACGGCCTTGCTGTGCTGGTACTGCGAACGGCTGAAAGCAAGGGGAAACTACAGCCGTAATTTTTCCCGAGGACATGCAGCTTTACTGTATGATTAAATGATGATGGCGTCCTCTTGGGTAAAATATTCCGGAGGTAAAATAGTCCCCCATTCGGATCTCCGGGCGGGGACTACTCAAGAGGATGTCGTTATCAGGAGAAAGAAAACTGGCGTTCTACGGATCGGAGCGTGGAATGTCAGATCCCTTAATCGGGCAGGTAGGTTAGAAAATTTAAAAAGGGAAATGGATAGGCTAAAGTTAGATATAGTGGGAATTAGTGAAGTTCGGTGGCAGGAGGAACAAGACTTTTGGTCAGGTGAATACAGGGTTATAAATACAAAATCAAATAGGGGTAACGCAGGAGTAGGTTTAATAATGAATAAAAAAATAGGAGTGCGGGTTAGCTACTACAAACAGCATAGTGAACGCATTATTGTGGCCAAGATAGACACAAAGCCCATGCCTACTACAGTAGTACAAGTTTATATGCCAACTAGCTCTGCAGATGATGAAGAAATTGATGAAATGTATGACGAGATAAAAGAAATTATTCAGGTAGTGAAGGGAGACGAAAATTTAATAGTCATGGGTGACTGGAATTCGTCAGTAGGAAAAGGGAGAGAAGGAAACATAGTAGGTGAATATGGATTGGGGGGAAGAAATGAAAGAGGAAGCCGCCTTGTAGAATTTTGCACAGAGCATAACTTAATCATAGCTAACACTTGGTTCAAGAATCATAAAAGAAGGTTGTATACCTGGAAGAATCCTGGAGATACTAATAGGTATCAGATAGATTATATAATGGTAAGACAGAGATTTAGGAACCAGGTTTTAAATTGTAAGACATTTCCAGGGGCAGATGTGGATTCTGACCACAATCTATTGGTTATGAACTGCAGATTGAAACTGAAGAAACTGCAAAAAGGTGGGAATTTAAGGAGATGGGACCTAGATAAACTGAAAGAACCAGAGGTTGTAGAGAGTTTCAGGGAGGGCATAAGGGAACAATTGACAGGAATGGGGGAAAGAAATACAGTAGAAGAAGAATGGGTAGCTCTGAGGGATGAAGTAGTGAAGGCAGCAGAGGATCAAGTAGGTAAAAAGACGAGGGCTAATAGAAATCCTTGGGTAGCAGAAGAAATACTGAATTTAATTGATGAAAGGAGGAAATATAAAATTGCAGTAAATGAAGCAGGGAAAAGGGAATACAAACGTCTCAAAAATGAGATCGACAGAAAGTGCAAAATGGCTAAGCAGGGATGGCTAGAGGACAAATGTAAGGATGTAGAGGCTTGTCTCACTAGGGGTAAGATAGATACTGCCTACAGGAAAATTAAAGAGACCTTTGGAGAGAAGAGAACCACTTGTATGAATATCAAGAGCTCAGATGGCAACCCAGTTCTAAGCAAAGAAGGGAAGGCAGAAAGGTGGAAGGAGTATATAGAGGGTTTATACAAGGGCGATGTACTTGAGGACAGTATTATGGAAATGGAAGAGGATGTAGATGAAGATGAAATGGGAGATAAGATACTGCGTGAAGAGTTTGACAGAGCACTGAAAGACCTGAGTCGAAACAAGGCCCCGGGAGTAGACAACATTCCATTAGAACTACTGATGGCCTTGGGAGAGCCAGTCATGACAAAACTCTACCATCTGGTGAGCAAGATGTATGAGACAGGCGAAATACCCACAGACTTCAAGAAGAATATAATAATTCCAATCCCAAAGAAAGCAGGTGTTGACAGATGTGAAAATTACCGAACTATCAGTTTAATAAGTCACAGCTGCAAAATACTAACGCGAATTCTTTACAGACGAATGGAAAAACTGGTAGAAGCGGACCTCGGGGAAGATCAGTTTGGATTCCGTAGAAATGTTGGAACACGTGAGGCAATATTAACCTTACGACTTATCTTAGAAGAAAGATTAAGAAAAGGCAAACCTACGTTTCTAGCATTTGTAGACTTAGAGAAAGCTTTTGACAACGTTAACTGGAATACTCTCTTTCAAATTCTGAAGGTGGCAGGGGTAAAATACAGGGAGCGAAAGGCTATTTACAATTTGTACAGAAACCAGATGGCAGTTATAAGAGTCGAGGGGCATGAAAGGGAAGCAAAATTTCAACAACAGTGGAGCGTGCAAACTATCATGTCCCATTGTCCTGCCTACTATGTAGGGAAAACAGTCAGAAACTTCAAAACCCGTTTCCAAGAACGCGTAAATGCTTTCAAGCTCAACCACACCAAAAAATCAGTTATTGCACAACATATGTTGGAAACGAAACATATCGTCAACAGCCTAGAAAACAGTTTGGTAGTACTGCATAATGAAGCCAATGATAAGGAACTAAATCTGTTAGAACAACTGGAGATACAGCTTCATAAAATAAAAAATTATGTTAAATGAACAAACAGATCTCGCAAGCCACGGTTATTTCAGTGGTTTTAAAGATCTATTCCAAAGTTATTCCCTGCATTTGTCAATTGTTTAATAATTCGATCTCTGGCACTTCTAATAAATTCATCTTTGATCACACCTATTACAGCAACATCTGTGATGTGTTTGCAAAAGTGTGTATGAAAATGTGGCTCGGGGGGGGGGGTGGGGGGCGGGGGAGCGGCGGCCAAATGGCCTACGCAGATCGGTGAATATTTCGTCGTTCTGCGCATGACGTCAGCATAGGAGCACGTTGTGTCGAGGCGCCAAAAGAGCTGTTTTACCGGTGTTGTTGTTTTGCTTTAGTTTGTGGTGTTGTTGCGGTGATTTGTAAAAGTGTTGCGTTAAAATGCCTGGGTGTGCAGTAACAGGGTGTCTGTCGTACAGCCGAAAGACAAAAGGCACGGATATAATTTATCATTCGTTCCCAAAAGACGTTAAAGTGCAGAAGGCCTGGATTATGAAGTGCCACCGAAAAGATCGCTTCAGTGTTGCGACGTCAACTGTTTGTTCATTGCATTTCACATCCGATGATTATCTACGTGACTTGCGAGCGGAACTTCTCAATCTACCACCGAAGAAAACACTTAAACCAGACGCAGTGCCGAGTGTGAATATACCAGGAAGTGTTCCCAATGTTAGTGGAAATTCAGGCCCTGATGACACAGTTTGTCCGAATATGGCAGACAGGTTGCAGGCAAGAAAGACAATGAAAAATGCAATTGAGCACCTGGTTAGTGTGTCTCCGAAAAAAAGAAAAATAGACCAGTCAACAGCGACAGATGACTGTGACACTGATAGTAAACAGATCAGCGAACTCTGTAAACGTATAGAAGAATTAGAATACAGGAACCGCAGACTGACAGCCATGTGTGCAAATCTCAGGTGTAGTGAGAAGCGTTTGAAACTCAAAGTGAAAGCTTGTGGTGAGAAAATAAAATATCAACAAAAGTGTCAAAAGAAGCAAGTACAGGAGAAAGTGACTCAAATATTAGGCAAATTGTTTTCGAAAACACAGATAAACTGCTTGTTGAGTGGAAAGAAACGAGCAAAATGGCAAAGGGACGATATTTGTAAAGCTGTTACACTTCGTGCTGTGTCTAGGAAGTGTTTTTGTTTATAAAAAATCAGGTCGGTTCCCACTTCCAGGACTGTCAACACTTAAGAGATGGACGTCCCGCTCTTTCAGATGCTTTCCTGATGTGCTGACAGACGTTTTGCAACTAATGAAAGCCCACTCATCTGTATTGACAAAAACTGAACGTGTGTGTGTGCTATCATTCGACGAAATGAATGTAGACAGCAATATTATTTATGATCCTATTGAAGATCGTGTTGTAGGGCCACACAGTAACGTGCTATTTGTTATGGTACGTAGTTTGTTTTCTGGGTGGAAGCAACCCATTTACTATGATTTTGACACACAAATAACAGCTGATCTATTAAACAGTATTATCTTCTCTGTACAAGATGTTGGTTACGATGTTGTTGCGGTAGTGTGCGACCTTGGATCAAAAAATCGATCTGTGAGGAAAGATTTTAATGTGACAGAAACTAATTCCTGCTTTTCCAATCCGCAGTATGAAAATAAACGAATCTGGGTGTTTTCAGATGTTCCGCATTTGTTTAAATTAATGAGGAACCACTTTCTGGATGACGGACTAAAGCTTCCCAGTGGGAAAATTGTTAATAAATCTATTGTAGAAAGACTGCTCGCATTAGATAGGAGTGAAATGAAGTTGTGTCCTAAACTGTCACAGCTTTATATCTCAGTGTCAAGGGGAGAGAGCGTCAAAGGATTTATTTGGCAATGCAACTTTTTTCGAGTACCACAGCTAAAGCCATAAAGTACCTAATGCCTGAAGAAAAGGAAGCAGCAAATTGGTCCAAAATGGCTCTGAGCACTATGGGACGCGACTGCTGAGGTCATAAGTCCCCTAGAACTTAGAACTACTTAAACCTAACTAACCTAAGGGCAACACACACATCCATGCCCGAGGCAGGATGCGAACCTGCGACCGTAGCGGTCGCGCGGTTCCAGGCTGTAGCGCCAGAACCGCTCGGCCACCAGCGGCCGGCGAAGCAGCAAATTTTTTTTTTTTTCAGTTAGCAAACGACGCATTTGACAATCTGAATGCTCGGAGGTACAATAAGAATGCGTTATTATGTGGTTATGGGATACATAAGGATGTTCAATAAAGAATATTGAGAGAACTGTATACGTGTGCCGAAAAAATGCGCGTAGGCAATGCAAATCACTTGCTCCCATTCCAGAAAGGCATTATGACAACTGTTCGGTCATTATTTGGACTGTTTTCAGATCTTCAGCCACTACAAATAACATATATTTTAACTGCAAGATTGAACCAGGGTGCACTGGAAAATTTTTTCTCACAGATCAGAGGAATTGGTCATTTCCATTTGAACCCTTCTCCAACAGAAGTAAAATATCGATTACGGCTGTTACTGCTGGGACACAATGCTCATGACATTCCTCTGTCAAGTGATACATCAGTAGTAGCAGATGAGTGTGACGGATTTTTGACGTCACATCTGTTCACAGGAATTTTGCCTGACATGAGCGAAGCACTGCAAATGATAGATGGTGAAAAAGAGCTACGAGATATTAACTTTCCTGTTCAACCTGCACCAGAAGAATCTGCTGTCAAAGAGGGATGTGACTGCTCTGCAGAAGGATTCCGTTAACTGGCTGGCTACATTGCATATTGTGCAAAGAACTGTGACAAGACACTGGGAACGCCGTCTGCTGATATTTTAAGTCCTCCAACAAATGACAATTATGGTTGGATTGAAGCCCTATCTCGTGGTGGGCTTACAGTTCCAACAGATGAGTGGCTACATAAGGTGTCTCAGTTTGAACTAATTTTTAATGAATTTAATGGATTGGATAGTATTTCCAAGGAAAAAAATATAGTGAAAACAATATGCACAGCTGTCCAAACTAAATATTCGGAATTTTCGTCACACGTTATAAAACTGTATGTCAGAACACGACTTTTCATTCGTATGCGGTTCCTCAATACGAAGCATAAAATGCAGAAAGCACCAGCAGCACAGAAGCGGAAATCAAGACAGTGGCACTCTTCTTCTACTGCAAACATCTAAACAGGTAAATCAACAGTTTTAAATAATTTCCTGAGAACTTATTGGTGTTATAAGTAGTTGCTTGTCCTTAGTAAGAGTCGCTTGCTGCGCTAGCCGCTGCCTCGCTTTGCTCCTACAGTGACGTCACTGCGCCAGCCAATCACAGCCGATTTAGCTTCGGGCCCAACCTCCCTTTTAAATAACCTTGATGTGGCTCTTGAGTGAAGTGATACTGCGAGACAACAGGATGAATAAACCAATATATGATGTTTCCAGAATGAGATTTTCACTCTGCAGCGGAGTGTGCGCTGATATGAAACTTCCTGGCAGATTAAAACTGTGTGCCGGACCGAGACTCGAACTCGGGACCTTTGCCTTTCGCGGGGACGGGGCGTGAGTCGTGCTTGGGTAGCGCAGTTGGTAGAGCACTTGCCCGCGAAAGGCAAAGGTCCCGAGTTCGAGTCTCGGTCCGGCACACAGTTTTAATCTGCCAGGAAGTTTCATATCAGCACACACTCCGCTGCAGAGTGAAAATCTCATTCTGAGTTTGAGATGTTTCCAAAGTTACGACACCTTCTAGCTTGGCTGACTACTGAAACTTTTTGTGCTTTTTGCGAGCAACTTGCTTTCTTTTACCTGTAGAGGCTCAATGAAACCTTTTTAGTATGACTATTTTAAGTGCGAAGTAGTTTTATGTTCCAGAATGAGATTTTCACTCTACAGCGGAGTGTGCGCTGATATGAAACTTCCTGGCAGATTAAAACTGTGTGCCCGACCGAGACTCGAACTCGGGACCTTTGCCTTTCGCGGGCAAGTGCTCTACTATCTGAGCTACCGAAGCACGACTCACGCCCAGTCCTTCGCAGGAGAGCTTCTGTAAAGTTTGGAAGGTAGGAGACGAGATACTGGCAGAAGTAAAGCTGTGAGGACCGGGCGTGAGTCGTGCTTCGGTAGCTCAGATGGTATCCTGCAACGGACACGATATGCTAACGTCTATTTGGCGTCACGTATCCCCCATTTTGCACAGATACTCCCCGTACCACCTACCCTGGCTCACCGCATGTTGGCGGTTTTGGGATCCTTTGTTAATACGGGCATGTTATTTAAGATTCGTTACGAGTCCCTAACCCTCCCGAGGAGCAGAGGGGGTTTAGGCCTTTGTCATGTTCAGAATAGAGCGAAGGCCCTGTTCGTCAGCTGTCACCTGCAACTGTGGCGACGAAGTCCGACGTGCCTCACAAGTCTCTTACTGGAAGCCTTACGACCAATCTCACTCGCACCCCCTGTGATGATATCGGACATCCCAGCACCTTTCTTCTACATTAGCCAGTTCTTCCTTGAATTAAGCTACATCCGCACCGCACTACTACCTACACGCTTGATGATGAGGAGGGCGGTATATGCTGCCATGCAAATGAACAGGACGCCGAATGTGATTGAAAGCAAACACCCCAACACCAAGTGGCGCGCTGTGTGGCAGGCAGTGAATGCCACCACCCTTGATACTAACGTGCAATCTGCATGGTACGTAACTGTTAATGGGAAACAGTTATGCCAGTCCCGCCTACATCACATCCACCTAGCTGATTCACCCTTGTGTGCCACATGCCAAGTGATTGACACGGATGAACATCGTTTCGAATGCGGGTCGTCAAAGGACGTTTGGTATTTGGTGCGTCAGATATTGGCTTTTGTCACACGCACGACTCCCGACAGGATAACTACCCGATCACTTCTTTTCCCTGATAAGATTTATTTCCCAAGAGCAAAAACGAACTCTGTGACGTGGATCAGCGGCCACGCTGTTCACTACCTCTTCGGTAATGGCGAAAAGACGGTACCCGATTTTTGGTATTACCTCAACGAACGACATTGTGCGATCGTCAAGAACTCTAAATATAGGCAATATTTTTCTAATTTTCTTTGGAGCGCTTTCCATAATCCGCCTCGCAGCTGGATTATCGATGACATGAGAAGATAACCATAGCACCTCTTCCCAGTTCCTTTTTTTTTTTATGAGATTGAACAAACTACGGAAACAACACAGCAACGAGAAGACGGTCATCGAAAAATTCGCAGCGGGCTATAGTATGGAGCATCCTTTGTCGTAACGGGACGACTTCCTATTATTCTGTTTATGTAGCCGAAGAGGAACGGCCTTCCTTTTATCCATTTGTATAAAAATAAAAAAAAAATAGATGGTAGAGCACTTGCCCGCGAAAGGCAAAGGTCCCGAGTTCGAGTCTCGGTCGGGCACATAGTTTTATGTTTTTCTTATTTGTCATTCGAGAACTACAGAAAAGCAGGGATAGTTCCGTAAATATTGGTCTAAGTGAAGAGTGTTGCGTATCTTATCGACTACTTTCAGCGATATCTGTACGTTACCCTTTAAGTGACACTGGTAGTTCTATATACCACTGGTAAACAACTGGGATTACCAAGTACAGTTTTTTTTCTATTAGTTCATTGGTATGACTACTTAATATCTCATATCCCGTGATAAAATTAAAAATGCATAATATTCATTGCGATTCTCAAAGGGTAAATGCTGACACGTATTTCACTGTGATGCTGGAAAAACCTTTTGTCATTTAAAGACTTAATTTCTCCTTTTACCTCGGAAAGTCAGCCTGTTTTTCATTTTCCATAATGCCAACATAATTCAAACGGACGTTTGTTGGAATAGCAATGACATATATTTTGTTAGACAGTTCAGGGTAATGTAAAGAGAAAGGTTACACAGACAACCTTCGATCTATCTGAACCGACTCGCCAGGTCAGCTTTCTTTGTTTTCCAAACCGTCAGCTGTGTTCCAAATATACGATTCATGTATATTTAATTCTAAGCTATAAGACAGTGTTGCCATCATGCTATACCTTTTTTAAGGAAATCTGTTTTCGCTTGTGTCAGTCTGCTGTAGAGGCATACGAAATCTATCGGATCACATCTAACCGTTGGGAAAGCAACTGGAGGAGGTCCTAAATGTGGACAGATTTGTACATTTATATAATGCCATTACAGATGCACCAAAAACTGGTGTAATGTTTATTTATTCATGAGAAACCAATTTCGGTCAAACTACCAGCTTCGTCACGGATTAATGCTGCACCACATAAAGAAAGTTATTTGATGTCAAATCCGCAATTGCTACCAGTTTCAGCATCTGTAGGGGAAACACTAAAAGCACATTATAGTCCATAATACGATGTAGGAAAACTTTAGCATTCAAAAGGGTTTCCAGTCGTCTCGGAATGGATAAATACAGATCCTGTACGGTTTTCAAGGGAATCGTATACCATTCGTAGAACAAAACAGTGGCAGTTCAGGTAACAATGATGGAGGTGCACAGTGATAACGCACCCTTTCTCCAAAGTAGACCACAAAGTCTGAGTAATATTGAGATCTGGTGACAGTAGTGGCCAGGGGAGACGTGACATTTCATCCTCGTGCTCATCGTATCAGCCCCAGACGACGTGAGCTGTGTTAACATGGGCTTTGTCGTCTTGCAACACAGCATCACCATTCGAGAGCAAACATTGTACAATGGGATGGATCTGAACAGCCAAAATGGTCACGTAAGCCTTGGCAGTAATACGACATTGCGGAGTCCTAAGGGGCCTATGAAATACCATTGAAATGCCCAAATCATCACCAGACACCCGCCACGTTTCACTCTTGGAACGTAAGCTCGGTCAGAAGTTGGAAGTAGTATGAAATTAGACTTATCCGAGAAAATAACTGTCTTCCATTGCTCTCTAGTCAGGATTTTATGGATTCGGCACAACATTTTCCTGTTTTGGGAATTTACGTCAGTGATTAATGTTTTTGGAATCCCAGCTTGTCCTGAAATTCCTTGGTTATGGAGCTCTCTTCGTGTCGTTTTGGTGCTCACAGTGTTCGCGAGTGCAACATTCAGTTGTGCAGTGACATTTGCAGCTATCGTCCTCTTACTTCTCCTCACAATACTCTACAATGATCGTCTGCCACAATCACTCCACACACATTTTTGTCTGCGTTGTGACTTGGCGGTTGGTGTTTTTCCGCTTTCCCTGTTTGCGATATGGCGCCTCTTGAAAAGCAAACATTTCAGGTACCTTGGTTGCGGAAGCATACGAGCACCAACAATTTGCCTACATTCGAGCTCACTTAGCTTCGACCTAATGCACTCACTACGACACAGAACACGAGTGACACGTGAAATGCAACTGAGGACATTGCACAGGTTCCATTCTTGGTCAAATACAATAGCGCAACTTACAGGATTGTCTGGCATCTGCATCTATGTTTAAGCATGCATTTGTCACTGTGTTCCATATTTTTATCCATCTATTGTCTCATACATTTTTTCCATTAGTCACTAAATGCACAAATCGACCACCGTCGTGCTCAGCGTACTATCTGACCAAAGTCGTATCATTGGATACGACCCAACTTCCGTGCATTTTAAAAGTGTGACACTACTTTGTGAGTATCAGCTAGTAAGCTACTTCTTGATATACACCCTAAACGTATTTTTAGAAGTATTATGTTGTTGTCGATAAAGTTGTACCAACCGTCTTCGCCTCTTAGCATTACATGTCTTACACTGAGACTTACAACGCGAAGAAAAATACACAAAATGATTTGGAATCCTTATCGATTTCACTGTACTTGGAATTATGACAAGACAAGTAAGGCCATCATGGTTTGATACTACATGCGAAATAGTAACTGAAGAAAAGAACAAAGCATATAGAAGGAAACTGCGATCACACTGTACGAAGAGGATAGTAGAAGAATACAAAGAAAAACGGAGGATTGAAAAGAGGACTCAGCAAAGAAAAAAGAGAGAATGGATGAAATCAAGTGTCAAAGAAATGGAGCTCATGAGAAGCAAAAATGAAATAAGAAAATTCATAGAGAGGTGAATGCGGCACGGAAGCCTTTTGGTAGCAAAACAAGCTTAATAAAAGATGAGACAGGGAATATAATAAGTGAAGGGAAGGGAATATGCGAAAGATGGCGCAGGTATTTTGATAGTCTCCTCAACCCTAGAATAACTATACCAGAGAACCCAACAGACACGAATGGGGAAGAAGACCCAGACAACAACATTACACCACCAAATATAGAAGAAGTGAAAACTGCCATGAAGAAATTGAAAAACAACAAGACGGCATGGACAGATGGTATTCCAGCAGAACTGTTTAAGCAAGTAGGCAGAGAGCTGGAACAAAGCCTTCTGAAAATGGTCACCAGAATATGGAAAGAGGAGAAAATGCCCCAACAATGGAAAGGGGGTATCATATGTCCCATATATAAGAAAAGAGATAAGATGTAATTTGGGATATAAAATACTCTCTAATATACTATTCGACAGAATACTCCCAATCATACAGAGGGAGACGGGGCCGTACCAATGCGGATTCCTTCCTGGGAAGTCAACCATAGATCGAATATTCTCCTTAAGACAAATCCTGGAAAAAACAAACGAAAACGGAGTTGGCACGCATCTCCTCTTTATAGATTTCAAAGCAGCTTATGATAGCATAAATAGAGAGCAGTTATATCAAGCTCTAGATAAACTGGGAATGTCTAGAACGTTGGTAAGGCTGGCGAGAATGACAGTGAGCGGAACACAAGGTAGTGTAAGAATAGGAGTGCGACAAGGGGATGCATTGGCATGCCTTCTCTTTAATGCCGCCCTGGAGATGGTGATGAGAAACGCAAACCTTCTGAACAGAGGAACGATCTTCTATAAATCGGTGCAGATACTGGCCTACGCAGAAGACATAAATATAAAATGGAAGAGACATTTACAGCTCTTGAACAGACCAGTAGGAACATGGAGTTAATTATCAGTGAACAAAAAACAAAATATATGGCAGCTGGAAAAGCACATAGAGAAAATATGCCAAATGTAATAACAATGGGCAATTACACATTTGAGAGAGTTGAACATTTCAAGTATCTGGGCTCGACAGTTACACTCCTATGAAATTAAGCAGAGATTAATACTGGCCAACAGAGCCTGTTTTGCCCTAACAAGACTTCTATCCTCAAGGCTCCTGACTCGTACCACGAAATTAACTATGTATAAATCACTTCAGTAGTACAAGTTTATATGCCAACTAGCTCTGCAGATGATGAGGAAATTGATGAAATGTATGACGAGATAAAAGAAATTATTCAGGCAGTGAAGGGAGACGAAAATTTAATAGTCATGGGTGACTGGAATTCGTCAGTAGGAAAAGGGAGAGAAGGAAACATAGTAGGTGAATATGGATTGGGGGGAAGAAATGAAAGAGGAAGCCGCCTTGTAGAATTTTGCACAGAGCATAACTTAATCATAGCTAACACTTGGTTCAAGAATCATAAAAGAAGGTTGTATACCTGGAAGAATCCTGGAGATACTAATAGGTATCAGATAGATTATATAATGGTAAGACAGAGATTTAGGAACCAGGTTTTAAATTGTAAGACATTTCCAGGGGCAGATGTGGATTCTGACCACAATCTATTGGTTATGAACTGCAGATTGAAACTGAAGAAACTGCAAAAAGGTGGGAATTTAAGGAGATGGGACCTGGATAAACTGAAAGAACCAGAGGTTGTAGAGAGTTTCAGGGAGAGCATAAGGGGACAATTGACAGGAATGGGGGAAAGAAATACAGTAGAAGAAGAATGGGTAGCTCTGAGGGATGAAGTAGTGAAGGCAGCAGAGGATCAAGTAGGTAAAAAGACGAGGGCTAATAGAAATCCTTGGGTAACAGAAAAAATATTGAATTTAATTGATGAAAGGAGAAAATATAAAAATGCAGTAAATGAAGCAGGCAAAAGGGAATACAAACGTCTCAAAAATGAGATCGACAGAAAGTGCAAAATGGCTAAGCAGCGATGGCTAGAGGACAAATGTAAGGATGTAGAGGCTTGTCTCACTAGGGGTAAGATAGATACTGCCTACAGGAAAATTAAAGAGACCTTTGGAGAGAAGAGAACCACTTGTATGAATATCAAGAGCTCAGATGGCAACCCAGTTCTAAGCAAAGAAGGGAAGGCAGAAAGGTGGAAGGAGTATATAGAGGGTTTATACAAGGACGATGTACTTGAGGACAGTATTATGGAAATGGAAGAGGATGTAGATGAAGATGAAATGGGAGATAAGATACTGCGTGAAGAGTTTGACAGAGCACTTAAAGACCTGAGTCGAAACAAGGCCCCGGGAGTAGACAACATTCCATTAGAACTACTGATGGCCTTGGGAGAGCCAGTCATGACAAAACTCTACCATCTGGTGAGCAAGATGTATGAGACAGGCGAAATACCCACAGACTTCAAGAAGAATATAATAATTCCAATACCAAAGAAAGCAGGTGTTGACAGATGTGAAAATTACCGAACTATTAGTTTAATAAGTCACAGCTGCAAAATACTAACGCGAATTCTTTACAGACGAATGGAAAAACTGGTAGAAGCGGACCTCAGGGAAGATCAGTTTGGATTCCGTAGAAATGTTGGAACACGTGAGGCAATACTAACCTTACGACTTATCTTAGAAGAAAGATTAAGAAAAGGCAAACCTACTTTTCTAGCATTTGTAGACTTAGAGAAAGCTTTTGACAACGTTAACTGGAATACTCTCTTTCAAATTCTGAAGGTGGCAGGGGTAAAATACAGGGAGCAAAAGGCTATTTACAATTTGTACAGAAACCAGATGGCAGTTATAAGAGTCGAGGGGCATGAAAGGGAAGCAGTGGTTGGGAAAGGAGTGAGACAGGGTTGTAGCCTCTCCCCGATGTTATTCAATCTGTATATTGAGCAAGCAGTAAAGTAAACAAAAGAAAAATTCGGAGTAGGTATTAAAATTCATGGAGAAGAAGTAAAAAATTTTACCCCTGCCACCTTCAGAATTTGAAAGAGAGTATTCCAGTTAACGTTGTCAAAAGCTTTCTCTAAGTCTACAAATGCTAGAAAAGTAGGTTTGCCTTTTCTTAATCTTTCTTCTAAGATAAGTCGTAAGGTTAGTATTGCCTCACGTGTTCCAACATTTCTACGGAATCCAAACTGATCTTCCCTGAGGTCCGCTTCTACCAGTTTTTCCATTCGTCTGTAAAGAATTCGCGTTAGTATTTTGCAGCTGTGACTTATTAAACTAATAGTTCGGTAATTTTCACATCTGTCAACACCTGCTTTCTGTCAGAGACAGCAAAGGACTTGGAAGAGCAGTTGAACGGAATGGACAGTGTCTTGAAAGGAGGATATAAGATGAACATCAACAAAAGCAAAACGAGGATAATGGAATGTAGTCAAATTAAATCGGGTGATGCTGAGGGGATTAGATTAGGAAATGAGACACTTAAAGTAGTAAAGGAGTTTTGCTATTTAGGGAGTAAAATAACTGATGATGGTCGAAGTAGAGAGGATATAAAATGTAGACTGGCAATGGCAAGGAAATCGTTTCTGAAGAAGAGAAATTTGTTAACATCAAGTATAGATTTAAGTGTCAGGAAGTCGTTTCTGAAAGTATTTGTATGGAGTGTAGCCATGTATGGAAGTGAAACATGGACGATAACCAGTTTGGACAAGAGGAGAATAGAAGCTTTCGAAATGTGGTGCTACAGAAGAATGCTGAAGATAAGGTGGGTAGATCACGTAACTAATGAGGAGGTATTGAATAGGATTGGGGAGAAGAGAAGTTTGTGGCACAACTTGACTAGAAGAAGGGATCGGTTGGTAGGACATGTTTTGAGGCATCAAGGGATCACAAATTTAGCATTGGAGGGCAGCGTGGAGGGTAAAAATCGTAGAGGGAGACCAAGAGATCAATACACTAAGCAGATTCAGAAGGATGTAGGTTGCAGTAGGTACTGGGAGATGAAGAATCTTGCACAGGATAGAGTAGCATGGAGAGCTGCATCAAACCAGTCTCAGGACTGAAGACCACAACAACAACATAAATCACTTATACGACCAGTACTTACATATGCCTCTGAAGCCTGGACATTAACAGCTAAAGATATTGAAACACTGGATGCATTTGAAAGAAAGGTACTTAGACGAACTATCGGCCCAATCTGTGAAAGAGGAAGATGGAGGAGGAGATACAACCATGAGTTGTATACCATATACTAAGACCAACTCATCAGAAGGATAGTGAAATCATCCAGATTGAGGTGGGCGGGACATGTGGCTCGCATGAATGATACAGAAGTACCAAAAAGAATATTACAAGGAAAGCCAGGAGGGCAGAGAGGACGTGGTCGACCAAGAGCCAGATGGGAAGATGGAGTAATCGAAGATCTTAGGAAGACGGGCTATAGAAACTGGAGAGTATTGGCAAAGGACCGAGAGAGATGGAAGGAAATTATAGAAGAGGCCAAGGCTCATCATGAGCTGCAGAGCCAAGAAAGAAGAAGATTATGTTGTTGTCGATAAAGCTGTACCAACTGTCTTCGTCTCTTAGCATCACATGTCTTACATTGAGACATACAACGCGAAGAAAAATACACAAAAGATTTTGAATCCTTATCCATTTCACTGTACAAGCTGTAACGGCGATAAATCAGGTGCTCAATTTACAGGAAGATGTTGCAAAGTCCTAATACCGTTGTTAACAGCCTAAGCTACTATGTACCGATCTTAGCTTCTCTATTATCTGACGAAAAAGAGTACTTACTGAAGTTGTTTTACAGCAGGAGTTTTGAGCTGAAGGTCACACCCTTTGTGAGCAGCGTTTATCATCATTTCCAACCTCTCATCTTTGGACAAC
Source organism: Schistocerca nitens (assembly GCF_023898315.1). Classification (NCBI taxonomy): domain Eukaryota; kingdom Metazoa; phylum Arthropoda; class Insecta; order Orthoptera; family Acrididae; genus Schistocerca; species Schistocerca nitens. The sequence goes on along the minus strand of NC_064617.1, from coordinate 700,009,416 downwards.
TGGCCAATTTCGGTGAAATCAAAAGCGTTCTTCCACTCGTCGTACATAAACGATATATCTATCTGAGTTGTGTTTGGTGGTGGACCCTGCAACACAGAAATAAGTTTTCAACAACACTGAGATGAACCTATTGTACTATATGTGGTGTCGTCCGAGGACTGAGGTCCCATCTCAAACTTGGTTCCTCATGACGCAGTAAGGACAGTCGCGGCCTGAAGCTGGAACGATTGAAAGACGGGGGCGTAGACACGCCCTCTAGAGGTCTCGCTCGCTGCAGCAGCTGGAAGGCTACTGACGTCAGAGCGCAGTGCCGCCCAGCCCACTCTGCATTCATCGCTTACTACAACAGCATCGTCTTACTTCAGATCCAGCTCCGCGAGTTTTACGAGAACTCAGTACTGTGTCGAAGTTACTAGGCAATTGTAGTACATTGTGCGAAGACACTATCGTTCTGAGTTGTATCAAGTGATAGGTTATATAGAGTTCAGCGACAGCAACGAATACATTTTGTCATCCTGTGGACATGGTCTACTTCCAAGTAAAGTATTGAATCTTGTTCAAGTATTAATAAAGTGCTCTAATATTTTGTGTACGTTGCAGTATCCACTCGACCCTCTCTAGAAGTAAATCTAGAATTGCTAGAACCCATTACAGTGTCGTCGCGAGTGTGTCAAGTGTTTTTTCCTCGGGCACTACGCCATAGAGAGTGATCAAAGCTAATAGATTTTGACCATTGCTTCTTTTGACCAAACGTCTTGTGTCCCATATAAAATTTGATATCGCGACTGCGCGTGAAACTTTTAAAGGCTCTGAGCACTATGGGACTTAACATCGGAGGTCATCAGTCCCCTAAACTTTTGCTTTCTTTTAATTACTTTTCACAGAAGGCCTTTTGTCCTATCGTTAATGGTTTGCACACATAGCAACCATTCTATTCAATTATATATAATATGTCAAAGGATACAAAAGTCGTTCCCAAATGTATCCATTCTCCAGCAAGAAGATCGTCGCAGCATTCTTTCTTGAGAACCAGACAGGGCACCTGTTACTTCGTTTGAATTCAAAACCTCTTCAAAGTAAGGCAAGGTGACGCTGATGTTTGTGAATCACCTGTGTGCGTGTGTGGAATGCAGAGGGGAGGGCGAGGGTTTGCAGCCGGCTGCATAACCCATCTTGACAAGAATGATACTTGCTACTTGGATTCAGAAGCCATCCTCGGTTCCTTCAGGCAGCTGGCCGAATAGTTAAATGTGCCGGCCAGCGTCACACGCTAGTTGTAAGCACGGCTCGAGATCTTCTGCTGCGTGCACAGAGTCGATAGCATGTCTCTGGTTAGGTCGAGTGGAGGAATTAATCACAGGCTCAGATGATTCTGCGACAATCTAGAATGTGACCTTTTTGACTTCCGCTGTCGTGTGGAGAAATGTAGCACATTCGCTCAATACGTCTGGCAAGTATTGCATAGAGGAAGAGAGAATGTGTGGCATTTTACGTTAGAGGACCACTCCATAGACGCTGTGATGAATTACGTGCCTTGGTCAGAGAAGAGACTATTTTAGATTTTAGCCATCAATGATAACATTTGTTCTTACAGTTCAGAAAAAGAGGATATTACTGTAATCTCGGGTAACCGCAGGAGGGTAAATAGTATGGTCTCACTTATTAAGATAATAATATTCAGGTAGTGGGTGCCGATCATCAGATCATCGAAGTTAAGCGCTGTCGGGATGGGCTAGCACTTGGATGGGTGACCATCGGGTCTGCCGAGCGCTGTTGACAAGCGGGTGGCACTCAGCCTTTGTGAGGCAAACTGAGGAGCTACTTGATTGAGAAGTAGCGACTCCAGTCTCGGAAACGGACATAGGCCGGGAGAGCGGTATGCTGACCAAATGCCCCTCCATAACCGCATCCAGTGACGGCTTTGGGCCGGTCGGTACCTGTAATTTTTCCTCCTATCTACGTAAATCTGTAGCTCTCAATTCGTTCGAGCAATCAATCATTCATGATAGGAAACACAGTCATAGCTCAGTCACTAAAAATGATTCAGAAATTTTACTTGTTAGAATGAAATCAGGCGATGATTCTTCTTCTCTGCAGGCTCGTGCTTTGCGGCAGTCTGCTAATCTGTACAAATAAAATGCCTCGTAATTTTGGGAGCGTTGTATAATCAGTCGGTAAACCTCAGATCCAGCGGATATTTGGCTTTGATGAAGTTTAACCTTCCGAAGAAGTAATGGAGCTCTTGGATTATTAAATTCAGGTTCGTATCCAGTCTTTCGGAAGTTCCCTTCTGATTAACAACTACGCAATATATCGATGAATATCATTAATTCTCAAATGTCAAATACACACCTTTTGTATGAAGGAGCCATATATATATATATATATATATATATATATATATATATATATATATATATATATATATTTAACTTTCAATCGTACAATTTCGTATCAGTTATCGTCTGTCATAAATCTCAATAATCAGATTACAGTTCTTCAAACCAAGCTCAGGCTAATCGGCACGAAGACAATCTCGGAAGCTCTTTTTTTTTTTTATATTTTGACAACCGCCAGAGAGAGTACTATAAAGAATACTTATGCGCTCATGGCATAGCTATTGTATGAACTACTTTTCGCATGGATTCTGCGAGTATGAAGATAGAAAATTAGTAAACGTCACTCAAGGGTAGAATTGTATCAGAATAATTCATCGAATATAAAGAGATATTACATACCGTTGGGCCTCCATGGCCAGTTCAGGAGGAGTTTAGTTCAGTTTTAGTTGTTCATGTAAAGAACTCCATAATATATAGAGCGATTATTATAGCTTTCGAATGAAAAACAATCAGGGTGAAAGTAAGCATCAATGGTTGGTCAAGCAAGGTTAATAAATACTTTTGTAGACCATATGCCCCAGGAACTGTTCAATGTCATGCATAAGTTTCCTGCTCACGCCATCGTAACAGGGAGAGATTTCGAATTACCAGGTACAGATTTGGAGAAATTTGTGTTAAAGATAGGTGTCAGGCAAGTACATTCGAGTGAGATACTTCTAACCACAATTTGAAAATTACCTCGAGCAATTAGGTAAAATAACCTCTCGGGAGGACAATGTGTTATATCTCCTGGTAACTAAGAGATTCGAACTTCTTGTTTTAGTCCATGTGGTTAATGTAGAAGAATAAATCAGTGATCGTAAGGCTGTTATGGAATCAGTGAGCACATATGTTGAAGGAATCTTAAGGAAAGTACTGGAAGGAAAATTTTTCTGCCTAACAAGTGTGACACGAATCGGATTACAGATTATCTAACAATCCACACCGAGCATTTATCTCTGTGAACGAAAACGTCTAGTTATCATCATCATCATCATCATCATCATTAGCAGTCAGTTGAGTCATTTATCAGTTGTTCATTCTTTCCGCTCACGGGACCACTAAAAACGCAGCTGTTTGTGTTGCGATGTTAACGGCAGCCTAAGCAAGACACGGTAATTCCGTAGTCCAGTTGCTGTTAGTATCAGACCAATGGTACTGTACGACACAGAAAGTTGCAAGGAGTCCATTACCTTTTTCAATAGCAGGTGCAGAAATGAAGGTATTACTATGTGCCTGGTGCACTACACGGCGATCCTCCATTCTGGTGGTCAGACGTATTCGGCCGAACCCTTGACGACAAGTATGGCTGCCATCACATTCCCGATTCTACCAGCCAGTCGAATGGAGACCCACAATGAGGCCTCTTTTAACCCTTTCGGTTATGGCGTCCTCATATAAGGACACACTAAATAAATGCTTAGTATATTAAAATTCGTCAGTTTTTACCATTTGTGATTGTTGTCCTCATATTGTCACAAGCAGAGAATTTATTTGAGAATGGTGTCACCATCTTCTGTCAATCTGTGGTACCACAAAACAAAACGGATTCGTAGTCACATGGGCGCTTCCCAGAAATCTTTGTACCTTCCATCAGCTGGTTAATATCTCCTGAGTTTAGGTAAAAACAAAATTATTTGTGCGTAGAAATGTGCATGCTTAAAGGTGAAAACTAAAGGCGTCCTTCAAATGGCTCTGAGCACTATGGGACTTAACATCTATGGTCATCAGTCCCCTAGAACTCAGAACTACTTAAACCTAACTAACTTAAGGACATCACACAACACCCAGCCATCACGAGGGAGAGAAAAATCCCTGACCCCGCCGGGAATCGAACCCGGGAACCCGGGCGTGGGAAGCGAGAACGCTACCGCACGACCACGAGATGCGGGCTGGGTGTCCCTCAGAAAAAGGTAAGTGACATATTTATAACTTTATACATGTCACCAAATGAGGACCTTGTGATGGAAAGGCTGTAATAGCATAGAAATTTAGGACATTATTTCGCTGTCTTTTTAGTCATCTTACGGTGATTTCACAATGCCCCGAGTCTAAGACAGACGAAGGCCACTTACAGAAGAAGTTATAGAGCTCCTTAAATCATCTGAAATTGACGATTCATCCTATGATCCTGGCGATAATTTTGAACAAGAAGACAATGATGGAAGTAATGTTAGATATTTTGTTCCATACGGTATACTGTAAGCTGAGTAGCCTAGACGCAAAGCCCGCTAACTGCATAATAGCAGGCACTGAGATAATCACGGAACACTCTTCCCATCCAAACGACAATGCATTGGCAGCAAGGATGTTTTTGCTGCGTACGAATTTGTTACAGCGCAGCCAACCTGAAGCTGAATAGGAGACATACTCATTCTAGATGTCTGTTCACGTGCTTTGCTTCCGGACATGACATGGCGACAGCCACGCCTATTGGGCATTTACCGGACTTTGCACCCGAAGACAAAATGCAGTTAGCTGCTGTTGAAACCGAAAACGATTTTCGACAGCCATGTTTGTTCATGCAATTGATATTGCATGTGTAAATGCGTGGACTGAGTACAAGAAAAATGCATCAGATGTAGGTGCTCCTAAAGATAAGACACTTGATTTGCTTCACTTTGGGGCAAGTGTGGTCAAAGTACTGACAAAAATAGATAAACCAGCTGCCAGGAAAAGAGGGTGTCCCACTAGTGAGAGTCCAATGCGCCATCTCCAAGTACTTCAAAACGAGTCATTGTGGAAGTCCGTCCCGAAGCTGATGTTCGTTTGGACAACGTTGAGCATCTTGCAGTGGTCAGTGACAAAAAATCGTTTGACAGATTCAAGAAACCGGCTTGCAACAGCAAAACCAAATTTTATTGTGTAAAATATACAATCGCTCATGTTTGGATGGAAAAAAATTGTTTGTTTGATTATCATTCTTCAGAAGGGTAAAACCATAGTTTATGTATATAATTTTAAGTACGCTTTGTGTAGTTTATTTATTTTGATGAAATAGAAATCAAATTAGGATACTTTGAGTGTTCGACTTATACTGCACCCACTTGAACACAATGTCTTCATTTGGGGACGCGTTGTATCCCCGCTTACGGGGCACCTCGGAATATTTTATATATCTGAAAAATCATAATTTAATTCAAAGGACTGGATGGCACAGCAATTATTTGTTTTTTTTTTCACGAAAAGAATAATTCGTGACCGAAATCATTAAACTCTGTCAGTTGCTGATGACGCTGTCTAACACAAGTACGCGGAATTTCCTTGTCCTTCACAGCTATCACTCAACATCTGACGCTACTCAAGCCCCTTATATACACCACAAGGCCTGGCAAAAGCACTAAACACGAAGAACACAAATGCACTCTGGTGGCTATTTTATCTGTGACACAGAATTGCAACACTTATCCTCTACATACTCGCCGACGTTGTGTATGTATATGAAGTTAAATTGATATCCGACCATGTATTTTGGGAGCTTAATTTTTTTTTCAGGCAGTCCATCCAACAGCACTGTATACATCACTTCAGTTCTTGTATTTGTAGATGTCTTATTCTGATCAGTATTAACATTTAAGAACAGGAACTGCATGTCACGTCTAAGTTTTTTAATATAATTTTTTTAATCATAACTTCCTATAAAGGTATTACCTGTGGTTGTCTTTAAATAAGTAGCTGCCTTTGTTGTAAGAATTAAGTTGAATGATAATATTACTAATTGGAATAATGTGTTGCTGGAATATTTTTAAGTCATCGCTGTTATTGATTACTTCACTGTCAAATGTTACGTACGTCATCTAAACCAACAGTATGAAAGAATACATGATAAGAGGCGTCAGAAGCAAAATAAAGGAGCCATACTTCTTGCCGGCCGAAGTGGCCGTACGGTTCTAGGCGCTACAGTCTGGAGCCGCGTGACCGCTACGGTCGCAGGTTCGAATCCTGCCTCGGACATGGATGCGTGTGATGTCCTTAGGCTAGTTATGTTTAAGTAGTTCTAAGTTCTAGGGGACTGATGAGCACAGCAGTTAAGTCCCATAGTGCTCAGAGCCATTTGAACCATACTTCTTGTGGTCATTGCACCTACCCACAAAGGTACACTCTGAATTGGACCACCGAGGAGCTTGAATTACAAAGTAGTGGAACAATGACCCTATTCTCAAGGTTTAGACAGCTCCCCTCCTCTCCTCCCTACCCATCTGTCGCCACATCTAAAGAAATGTATGCTTGGGAAAAGCTTGGAGTCCATTGAACATGTTATGGTGGCTGTAGATGGATAATTTGCAGTCATTGCACAATCATACTTCGAGAATGAAATCTTATGCACTGAAAATCGTCGGATGAAGTCTGTTCTTGATTAAAATAAATTACAGCCAGGCCAAGGACCTTCTACATTGTTTGGCACATCAGTCATGTGAGACTAAATATTCGAGACGACTGTGGATTACCGTGGTCATCAATAGCTGTGTTTACTCAGATGCACTTTTTTGGTTGACATTGAAACCTCCCCTTAGAAAAATTAATGAATTACTGTGCTCGTAAACATCTTACGTTATTTGATTTTCAAACAGCTCAGCAGAATTGAACGTACTCAGACATTTCGCTCTTTACTTATTCTGATCAACATTAAACTGACACACAATATTTTTAGCGCAACGCAATCTGACTTTCAATAATCCCTACAAAAGAATGGCCCTGACTAACAATAACCTATACCTTTCATGGACCACTTACCTCACAAAAATCTTCGTTACTCGAACTACTGCAATACAGCGAGCGCCACTACTGCTAGCTAAATAAAAGATTCTAACTACTGAAGGCACTACCTACTGATAGGCATAGTTGGCAAATGAAAGATTTTGATAGAGAACAAACAATGTATTTACCGTGTTCAAAAGTCATAACATATATATCATTTCATGACGTGCAGTCTTACAAATTTACTCTTTCTGGCGGACACACATCCAGATCGTCCGCTCTTAAAATTCTGCCATCTCTCTCCCCACATCCACCACTGCTGGCGGTTCACGTCCAACTGCGCAACGATACGCGCTGTTCACATCCAACTGCCCAACACTACAATAGCGAATATTTCAACGATGCAAACCAGCCACAGACTTCACACAGCACAGTCAGTGATTTTCATATAGAGCGCTACGTGGCGTTACCAACATAAAAACGTAAACAGCCTACTTACAACATCAGCTGAGATGTATCCCAGCGTGAATGGAAAAGTTTGTCGAGCATGACGTCGGATTGATAACGGTTATGTCCGCGCCTTGTATTTCAAGCAGGTCGACGTTACAAATCAGAGAAATTGAATATGACTTGCCTCCATGGGATTAGGGGTGATGACGGTGACGTGGTGCCCCCTTTCAGCGAGAGCTCGCATGATGACGAGGAAGGGCCTCTGGTGGCTGATGGATGGCGTTGGGTTGATGCCCAGGATCCTCGCGCAACTGCAGGCGTGAGCCAGCAACGGTAGAAGCAGCAGCGGTAGGCCGGCCCCCATCCTGTGACACAAACAGAGCGCCAGTGCCCAGAAATGTATGCAGAGCTGAGTACAAACGCAAAACACAGAGAAAGTGGACGAAGCACTACTCAAGCACCGAATTATTGCACTTAGCCGTTATGGGCGGCACGCGGTAACGTTACAGCAACCCCGTACAGTGGTGAATAAGGAAAACACATCTGACTGTCAATGCTTCAGGTCAGTCGTGCGTATACTGTCAACCTCGATTACGCACTGCCTCACGATAAACCGACTGAAGAGCTTTCACTTTCAGGTGCTATAATGTTGTGGTCGACTAATACAGGAAGACTGCTGTGATAAGTCTTCTGCTTCTCCGGTTTTTCAGTGAGCAATATTGTATTTAATGATATCCAATCCATGAAAAGAATGTATGAATAAAGTCATATGTACCATACTGCGTACTGACCATGTCATTTGGTCTGTCAAGGAACAAAAGTATTTTACGGTATTCAGTTCAGCACACAGACAGCTCGGTTCTCGTAAACATTCGGTGTCCTAAAGATACCCTAGAGCACGGTGATCTTAACCTGAGGAGACGGATTTAATTCTTTTGCTTGAAATCGAGAGAGGTAACACAGTGGTAAAGGCATTGGACTGGCATTCGGGTGGAATACGGTTAAATTCTCTTACAGCAATTGTGATTTACAATTGTCGTTGTTTCCGCAAATCATTTAAGGAGAATGGCGGTATGGTATCTCTGGAGTGAACACAGCTGATTTCCTACCCCATCCTGAACAAAATACGAGAGTGTACTCCGTACCTAATGACATCCTAGGACGTTAAAGAGTGATCCTCCTTTCTTATAAATGAAGGTTTCCCATAGCAGCAATTATCATCTGAATAATTAATAAGTGTGCTCCGAGTGTCACACTATAGGCTGCGAAGGGGATACGTCTTACCACAGTTATTCATTCTATTCCCATTCTACAGAGCTTCATACACTGAAAGAAAATTGCACTCTTCCTATAGCCCGTCTGAGATATTGTTTATCCAACTTTAACCAATACTGTTTAGTGAGTAGAATGTTACTGGTCTCGTAACTATGATTCCACGACTGTTTCCTCCATAATGTGGACAAAATCAACCAGTTGCTAACCCATTAGCCTGCCCCCTAGGTTCTTCGGCTTCCTCTTGGGTTCCAACACATGACAGGTGTACGCGCTAAAGCAGTTCTCAACAACAGTTTGCGCTACTGTCTTGGATGAAGTGTTTGTAAATGAAAACATTTTTGCGGATTTTCTTAAAGTATTTTTGACGTATTTAACCGATGCGAGAAAGTCGATAGTCCATAACTGAATAGAGTGGGGCGTGCGCCTTCAGCTAACGCCGGCCGGTGTGGCCGTGCGGTTCTAGGCGCTACAGTCTGGAACCGCGAGACCGCTACGGTCGCAGGTTCGAATCCTGCTTCGGGCATGGATGTGTGTGATGTCCTTAGGTTAGTTAGGTTTAATTAGTTCTAAGTTCTAGGGGACTGATGACCTCAGAAGTTGAGTCCCATAGTGCTCAGAGCCATTTGAACCATTCAGCTAACGTGCATTAGAACGGACTTATGACGAGCACTCGATCACCCCACCAAGTAGATATATTCTCAAGCTACACGAATTTCGTTACATTTATTGATTCATGGTACCGTATCACAAAAATAATCTGATAGTGCAGATCACATGTTTCCTTAATAAAGATTCAAAACTGTTCTCACAACGCAACCGTTTAAGTTGTTTAATGATTTAAAAAAAATCTAAACTGAATGCATAACGATGTGCTCTTCAGGTTTACAGTTATTTATTTTCGCTCTTCTTCCCATTCCCCTCACGTATGAAGCGCGAAAAGAATGATTGTTTAAATACCTCTGTACACGCTATCTCGTAATTAATCTGATCATGTCCCTGCAGTTTGTCAGTTTCATTCATGTTCACCCTGTGTAGCTGGTTGTAATATATTCCTAGATTCGTCATTTAAAGCTGGTTCCTAAAACTTTTTAAGCAGGCTTTGTTGGGATAGTTTGCATCTACCTTCAAGGTCTTTATTGTTCAGGTTCTTCAGCGTTTCTGTGAGTCTCTGCCACGTGCTGGCCTTCGCTGTATACGTTCAATATTCCCTGCTAGTCCTATTGGTATGGATCCCAAACTCCCGTGCAATATTTTAAAATGCGTCGCACGGGTGAATTGTGAGCGCATTTCCCTAGTATTCTACCAACAAGCCGAAGTACACTATCTGCCTTACTCACGACTGAGCCTACGTGTTCGTTACATTCCATGCTCTTACTAAGTGTTACACCTGATATTTGTATGAGTTTATCGATTCCCGTTGTAACTCACAGATATTGTATTCGTAGGACAGTATGATTTTTCGTTTTGTGAAGTGCACAGTTTATGCAGTTCTGAACCTTTACTGCAAGATGCCTAGCTTCGCACCACTTTGAAATCTTGTGGAGATCCCACTGAATATTTGTCCAGCTTTTTCCAGACGCTGCTTTTCGCAGACGATATTGTTATTTTTTGAGAGTGCTGCAATTCACTGATGTTTGTTTAAAATCAGTGTTCGGGGAAGCGACTCCCAGCAGACTTCAACAATAGCAGACGTAATTAGACACAGAAAATACGTTGTGTTATCTACTGGTACTATGAGCATTAAATTCACCACAATAATTGTTCTGTATGTCGTTTCCCTGTTTATATGGACATCCCAGCGATTCCATCTCGTCGCTATTGTCAGTCTCTACCACCACTTCATCCGCCGATGACGAGGCATTAGCTCTAAAGACTCATCATTAAATTCGGCTTTATGATTCCTATTAGATATATTCCGAACATTTAAAGGGTGCAATGAGGCAAAGAGCAGTCGCTGGTGTACTGGTATGATGCTCTTTAATCGACAGTCAACCGCACATTTGCATTTATTGCTCTACGATCGCTGAAAGTATTGTTCTTTATTATAAAATGTCCTTTACCTCATTAGACGAATGGCTTGGTGTCGTATGTAACAAAATAAAGAAGTAGGATGTTTGCTGAATACAGTTTGTAGGCCTTTCGTAGTTTCTCCATAATGCGTGAGGTAATTTTCGCGATGGTCTCTGCAAAATGCACTCCCAGTACCCTTGTGCCTCGGCTCTGCGGACGTCGTCGTCGATGTGATGTTCGACCCTAACCTTCCTTCGTAAACTCATACGTTGTTCAGTATCTCCAAATAGTGATAGCTTTCCTTACTTTTCGGAGTATACTTTCTCTAACTTTAATTCGCGCTATACACACTTTCCCTAGTGGAATTTATGAGCAAGTCGACATCTACACAATCACTTTATGGTGATACCGTCGGGCCTGATTGCCGTTTTCATTCTTCTCCATTGCGTTCGCGAATGGTAAGTGAGGAGTGCGATTATTGGTAAGATTAGCCTCTGTAAGAAGTGGTATATCCGTGATTTCATGTACCATCGTGGTAATGCAATTCATGAGAAAATGCTTCAGAATCCCACCAAATTAACCCGACACCTGTCGCAAGAGACCGGCGTTTCACGTCGATCATGCGGACGAATATTCCACCTGGATCTGCACAAGCATCTCTACAGAGTGTCTGTTGTCCATGCATTAAAACCAGCAGATGTACCTCAGCGCCTCCAGTTTTGTGAGTTCCTGTTCACTGAGATAACGATGAATGGCTTGGACTTGGATCTGTTCTTTATAACTGATGAAGCCCTATTTCACCTGAGTGGTTGTGCCAATTCACATATCACAGGTTATGGCCAGCGGAGAATCCGCGTAACTTCCACGAACCACGGTTGCATGATCAGAAGGTTGGGGTTTGGTGTAGAGTGTCTGCAAGCAGCATCGTTGGTCCCATCTTCTTTCATCAGTCGCTCACTTCTGCGCGTTTCATTGCCAACGTTTTGAGACCATTTGTGGCAGAAACAACGGTGAAGGAAAAGACCTACAGTTACTTCCAACGGGATGGAGCAGCTGCCCTTACAGCCGACCGAAACTTGAAGTACATTTACACAATCTTCTCATCTGACAGAGGTGTTAGCAGAGATCAACCTGGTTGCAGCCCCAGCTGGCCAACCAGGTCACCTGATCTGTCCGTTCAAATGGTTCAAATGGTTCAAATGGCTCTGAGCACTATGGGACTTAACATCTGAGGTCACCAGTCCCCTAGTACTTATAACTACTTAAACCTAACTAACCTAAGGACATCACACACATCCATGCCCGAGGCAGGATTCGAACCTGCGACCGTAGCAGTCGCGCGGGATCTGTCCGTGTGCGATTACTTTATGTGGGGAGCCCTCAAGTCTAGGGTGTATCACAACAACCCTCATTGTCTTCAAGGACTGCAGCAGACCATTTCGGATGAGACTGCAGCAATTCCAGCGTCCAGCTTCGATCCGCCTTCAGCAGCTTGCTGACCAGGATCCAAAAGTGCAAACAGATGATTGGTGGTCACTTTCAGCACCTGATATAGTCAAGTTAGTACCGTATATCCTTTCCTCTGGTGTTTTTCTTTGTGTTCTGGAACTCTGTTCACTGGGCCTCTTTTATTTGCCCCACCTTGTACAATTATGTTTTGCCACATTTGTTGTTACTCGTACATGTATATAAGAGCGCTGTGAGTCCTTTCGATTTTGTGAACGTGGAAGGCTGCTTTTTATAGCACTGCTCGATTGTTTCGCAATTCAGTATTTATTAATTTATTTATGTTTTCATCGAAAAACTTTTCAGATCGTGGAATACAAATTTCCTTTATAAATACTCTGTGTGACTGGGAGGCACAAACACACATGTACACATATGCACTGATAGCAAATTTAATAGCAGTATTGCAGCAAATAATTGATTGTTTTGGCTTTACCTACAAGAGAGCTTGCACTACTTGCAGTAGGATATTTCGTACTCCCTTTTATAAAATCTTGTATTCCAAATGTTCTAAAAGTTCTGCTGCTGAATAAAAGATGTGATTTAATAACAGTGTCTTTGGTTTTTCACTAAAAAGTGAGAATGTTCAAATAATTCTTATCTTTCATGAAAAACTTTTGTACCATTTTTAATGGGAACTTTGAACATTGATGACCTTACTGAGTGGATATGGAACTTCACTTTTTTCTTTGTAACATATTCGTGGACATTGAAGTTTTTACCTGTGTGTAGTACAAAAAGACAGTAGCTAGCACATAGACAATGGAGGAAATGTGCGTTTTAGTAGACCTAACGTAGCAATTATTACGCGCGTCCATTTCCGTGAACAAAGCGTTTGAATTGTGAGCCAGATGCAGTCGATAGCTGCCGATGGAAAGCTCTGCAGGCGCAAATCACGACGACGGGTACATTCTGTGAAATGGACCGTCTCGTTTCTGTGTATCAAGCAGTGCGGAAACTACTTCTGACGAACCTACTTCAGATAAGAAACACGTTTCGTGTTATCACGGATTAACCTCTGACTGCTGGCAGCGTTATCAATTGCGAAGCAGTAAACGTTGCTGCTTCGGCAACAATGAAGCGTTGCCACTGAGATGCAAGCAAGAGCGCATTATGTGAATGGTTGTGGTAGATGCGTAAAACAGCCACGCCAAAGACTTTTCAACTGTCAGGATTCTTCTTTCACCACGTGGACTACAGAACGTCTTACTTACGGCGAAGCACATCCGTCTCTGTTGGCTGTGGGGAAAGCCTGTAGACGTTCTCACAAATAGAAGTGGGATAACGTTCAGAAAGATATGTAATACATGACGAATGATTAACAGAAAAAGAACTGCTTGCCGCATCATTGGATGCTGTTGTGCGTGACAGACCGCAGATCATCTATATAAATGGAAGTTAATTGCCGCATGTAAGAAAGGCCATCACGTGAGACCGTCTTGACCAATTTGTTTAGTGATTTTTTTGTGTTTCTCCGCCTTACGAAACGTTATCAGTTAATAACGGCCCGACAGACTTGGATAATTTTTCTGCCTGTTGTGTAATTGTCAGAACAAGGCTTGTGTGAAAGAAAATCTTTGGAAAATGCGCCAGAAAAGTCGGAAATTAAAATCCATTGTGACAGATCATCACTTGAGAACGGCTCCGCCAGTTTGGTTGATTTCTTTTTTTTTTTTTTTTTGTGTTCCTAATTTTGGATGATAATGGTATTTTTGGTATGAAAAAGAAAATAAAAAGAATTGCATTCAGATTGACAGTTACGGTGTCACTTGATTTCTTAATAAAATAATCAGTTTAACAGTTATATATATAATCTACAATTACGTAAGCAATATATAACAGGAAAACGTTGTTACCGAAAAATATCGAAAAGTTCTTGACGGATTTACTTCAAGTTTTTACGCAATACTCTAACGTTAGGACGAACACAGGCAGCAAGGCTATACATTTTTAATACATGTAATATACACGTCTAAATGTTATATATAAAGGAGGAAGCGTTGTTCCACCAATATCGGAAAGTTCTTACCGATTTACTTCTATCACGATGCTCTAATGAACATTTGGACGGACATAGGCTATACATTTTCATAATATATTACATATATGAATATTTATGTAATACATAAATCGGAAAAGTTCTTACCAAAAGTCTCAAAAAGATCTTTACGGATTTACTTCAAATTTTTACACGATACTCTACTTAACATTCAGACGGAAATTGACGTAGAGAGGGGGTAAAAGGATATGGACAGCGAGAAGTGGGAGGAGGTTATGCACAGAGAGTTGGGGGAGGGAGGGGAGGAAGAAGTGTGTGGAGAGATGAGGGGGTATGAGAAGATGGACAGAGAGAGGGGGATGAAAGAACTTAGGATGTCTATGCAATTCCCATAAATATTTATCAGTTGCGAAGCATTGCCGGGTTCGCTAGTATTGTTAAAAAATATTATCTATTCATTTATATTAACTGAGTACGGTGTCTCAACTTTGGAGTACGTTTTTCTTTTCTTGTTGCAATTATAGCTAAAAATTTTGTTGATAACTTTCTCACTCCAACATTTCCGCAGAACAACAAGTTTCTTGTGATTTGTCACAATGGAAGAATGTAACTCTTCAACAGAATTTTGGAAGCAACAATGACATGAGCTGTGCGTTTGGATTCATAATTTCCTGTCAGAAAGGTTGCATTTCTTAGTAACTGACGGAGTGTCATCGAGTAAAACACAGTGATAGCCGGCTGCGGTGGCCGAGCGGTTCTAGGCGCTTCAGTCCGGAACCGCCTGACTGCTACGGTCGCAGGATCGAATCCTGCCTCGGGCATGAATGTGTGTGATGTCCTTAGGTTAGTTAGGTTTACGTAATTCTAAGTTCTAGGGGACTGATGACTTCAGAAGTTAAGTCCCATAGAGCTCAGAGCCATTTGAATCATTTGAGCCACAAGTGATATCTGTCGTTTCCCAAGGAACTGTTCTACGTGTAGGCGATTTAGGAAACAATCTGAACAGCCCTCTTAGATTGTTTTCAGATGATGCTGTCATTTACCGTCTTGTTATGTCATCACAAGCTACTAACCAATTGCAAAATGATTAAAGAAGGTTCTGTATGACACGAAGAGTCGTAATTCTCTCTAAATAATGGAAAGTGTCAAGTCATCCATATGAATACCTATAGCAATCCGCTAAATTTCGGTCACACAATAAATCACACAAATCTAAAGAGTGTGAATCCAAATGAATATTTAGGGATTACGATTTCGAATAACTTAAATTGGAACGATCACATAGATAAGTAGCCGGGACAGCTAACCAAAGACTGCGTTTTGTCAGTAGAACTCCTAGAAGATACAAGACATCTACTAACAAGACTGCCTACACTACGCTTATCCGTCCTCTTCTGGAGTATTGCTGCGCATTGTGAGATCCGCATAAGAGAGTATTGACGGGAGACATCAAAAAAGTTGAGAGAAGGGCAACTTGTTTTCTGTCATCGCGAAATAGGAGAGTGAGTGCTACGGTTGATGCACGAGTAGCGCCGGCAGTCATTAAAACATGGATGTCGTTCGCCGCGGCGAGATCTTTCCACAGAATTTTAATCATCATCTTTCTCCTCAGAACGCGAAAATGTGTAGGGAAAAATGAGTTTCGTAATAAGAGTTCGCACGGAAAGGTTTAAGTGCTCGTTTCTCTCACGCGATGTTAGAATGGAAAGGTAGAGAAATTGCTTGAAGATAATTCAGTGAACCCTCTGCCAGGCACATAATTGTGAATTTCAGTTGGTCATGTAAATGTAGATGAAGAGATAATGTCCTGCCTATTAAGTATCGCCACCGAAATTTTTCACATGAACTTCTAACACAGCGTGAACAACATCAAACAGTATACCACTTTCTTGTAGACACAGTACATTGTAACGACACGTGGTCGAATAACGTAGGGCTACAGACGACTCCTATGCAGTTAACTGCCCAGATAATCATCCAAGTTCAACGTCCTATGACAGCAGTAATAATATTTAAGAAGGCCATTATGGCGACAAAAATATCACAGCATTGTTCAGAACACGTAATCTGTGCGAAAATGTTAATCAGACGGGAGAGTTGCATAGTTATTTCCCATTATTCCCAATTTCGTGATTATTTGCTAAGATTAAAGGATATTAGTCAACTAGGACGAATTAAACCTCTTGTGTACGCCACTGATGCAAACGTGAAGTCTGTATTGTGGCATAGCCGCCTGATTGAAGAACGTGGAGGGCAAACAGAAGAGGTCATCATGGAACTCAACCTACAGGTATTTAAAACACCTCGGAATCCACCAGTCTACAAAGGGAAGGTCGGAAAATCGTCAAATATAGACGCTACTCTAGCAGATGTGGCAGCGGCGTCTCATGTGAGGCGCTGGAGGTTGAGAGTGGAATGTCAGAGTGACGACAATATCATGTACTATATCATCACTGGAACGAACTTCAAAACACTAAAATCGTACGCATAAGACCCAACTACATGAAGAAGGCTAACTCGGAAGAACTGAGTAGGGCGTTTCGGTGTCCAGGAAGCCCATCGTTGCGTGATGCTGTAGATGTTAAAGCGCAAGAACTAGCAGTGGCTGTACACAGAGAAATGGTGGCGTCGCTATGTATCAGGAGAGGTCCATCTAAAGGAGTGCCTTGTATCTGGACCGATCAGCTGCAGGAATTAAGATGTGAAACAAGAGCCAGCAAGGTATGCCAAAGCAGGGTGGCCTAAGAGGCAAGAATCCGAAGGGTGCATTGGTACAGACATGTTAAACAACGTTTTAAGGAAGCGTTGTGGAAAAAATAGAGCGATGAAAACAATTTGTGGAGCCTAACTCAGAAATTGATCCAGGGGGGAATTCATAAAAATAATCTTCTAAAAATATACGATCACCAACCTCAAGCTCAAAAGAAATGGTGAGACGGTAACAGAAAGTTGGTAACAGTTAGCTGCCATAACGTTCTAAAGCGTTACCATCAGCTTTACCGAACCGCACACAAACTTTGAGTTCGGTGTGGGGTGGCGGTGGGATGAATGGTTTGCTACGGCCTGTTGTGGGGTGGTGAACCTCTGAGGGCTACGGTGGGACGAAGCCTCTCGGTCGTTTATAGGTTCCTGGTTTAATAAACAATACACAATCTCGGCTCACCTCATGGCCGATCCACAATTCCATCGAGCGCCACCTATCCCTAGACCCTGTCCATTTCCTCCATATTCCCTCTTGTGAGTTTCCCACAGGAGGTCGGACGTATTTGTACATCTGCACCAAAGAAGGTGGATTCATTGCCCAGCTAGGCATATCAAATTGTATGAATGTGTGGGGGTTTCGGATATGTCCGAAAGAACACACACCACACATTCATAGAACGGAGAATGTTATGGAGCAGCACGTCTGTCGAAAAGCACCATTGTGGAATGGAAAGCCAAGTTTCATGCTTGTCGCATTCGACGCAAGACGCTGGTCGATGTGGAAGGCCAGCTGCATCCATTACGCCTAATCAAGTGAGTGCGATTATTGCTACCTCGGTCACTTAAGAAAGGCCTCGAAGGGTCGACTGTTCCTATCGGACAAGGATGTGTAGCAAACAGTTACGGACTTGTTCACACAGCAAGACATGAAGTTTTAGCCTAATGGATATCTTCAACCTGGTACGTAGGAGGGATGATTGCCTCAAAGCTCACAGTGGTTTTGCCTGATTGGCATGCCAATTCCAGACTGTACGGCCTTAGGATTGAAACTTTTTGATGGCAATGCAAAGTGATGGCATACAGAAGATACAGATACCTGTAAAAAAATTACTACTTTCTACAACTGCCCTAAGGGAGTAGTGTAGTGTAGTGTAGTGATGGGCATAAAACAAGCACATGGGCTCTTCCTGTGTTCTATTTTTTAAACGTTTGAGAACTGAACTCCTATTTCATTTACAAAATGAAGGCCACTAAAAATACCCAAAGAAGAGCTTACCTCAAGGATCTTAGAACTAAAGAATCAGGGAAAACACTGTCAAGGAATTGGCAATAGCCATATATCCCATATTATTAGAGAGAACGAAATTGTTTCTAATGGGTAGAGGAATAGAAGTACCAATTCAGCAGCCAGCTTCATTAGCCGAAAGAGTTTAAAGAGGAGTGCTACTAAGATTTAATGGTCTCGCCTACTGCATTCTCCGAATGATACACCGTTAGAAATTCTAGGGATATACGCAGCGGACTAGGAAGTCAGGAAAAGGAGAGCCCGTTATTGGTTAAAGAAAGACAATCAAATAGAAGTATGAAAGTTACTCGGAACCGAGGACAACACAAAGTTAATACAAGAACGTATGTCGTAACTGTGACAAAATAAATAGGACACTTCAGTACGGGGAGAAGAACGTACGAATTTGTCCTTAACATCAGGGAGAGACTAAAAATCTGATTTCTTAACTCGTCGAGTGCACTGATACATTACCTGACTGGTCATGGTCCTTATGGTACGTATACATACAAAATCAAAAGACAGATGAATGACAGCTGCGTCTGCGGCGGTGTTGGCACTCAGGGACAGACATTGTGGCACTGTGGGCTGTACGAAGATGCAATGGGTAATGGGCGTCAGGCATTAAGGGTTCTGGATCCTGAAGCAGCACTGAGGGACGAGTCAACCTGGCGCGTCTCGGACGATACTGAAGCCGTAGTGCCCAGGAACGCAAAGGAAGACTTCACGTGGCATTCAATCGCACGTCATCGGGCTTCCGTCATGGCTAGACAACATACTCAACAGCCGGAGAGAATAAAACTGAAATCGGTGACACGGAATGAAATGATTTTTGAAGAATTTACACCACATGGTGCAAGTAATAACGGAAGTATGGATTCTAAGACATTACAGTGAATCGTGGAATCGCATGTTACATTGGAAACGCTGCTGACGTGCTGCCTTATATCCAAGGAATCCAGCAGACAACGGCTGTTGACCGGAGTAGTATGAGGACGAATCCAGTAGCAGAAACAACCATACACAGTTTAGGCGCACCCTAATACATAAACAAAAACAGAACTAAATTTATTTCTTTTACCGCGAATAAATTATTTATCATTTATATCCAAAAAATGTGATATATATATGACCTATTTCAGCTTCCTAAATAATAAGCTGTAAATGTGAAGAATAAATGAAAAGAGGCGCTATCAATTAGAACATGTTATAACAGTAATAAGTATTGACTCCGAAATTGCAATATTTTGTGCAGAAATTAATAAAAGCGACAAACCATGTTTCACGACGTAAAATGTACAATGCTAGCATATATTCTTACGCTACGTTTTTAGACACTGGAACCAAGCGCACATACAACTGAAAACTACCAAAGGCTGATGAGCGATATGTGTAGTTCGGGAGAGAGCTTATCGTGGCTATGACTATGTGTTTTCTGCGTCAAATGTCAATATTTATGCTTCGTAATGCTCTGATGCAGCAAAATGTGTATCATTCATGTACCGATTTAAGGATGATCTCAACAACAGAAATCTTTGCAGGTAGTCAGTAGCTCATGTGACCAAAATCTCTTATCGGCGCCTTATCAAGCATGAGGGATGACGTGTTCTGCGTCTCAGGACAATATTCTGGCGTATACTCGCAAACTGAATTAATTTTATCAGGTCTTGCTGTAACTACTAAATGCAGAAAAGTCCTTAGTTAAAATACCTGTTCTGATGTTATTACTTCGCGTCCGTCTAGCCTAAAGTTAAAAACTAAGCACGGTTTGTAGTAATCCGTTCACCCTTGCAATACACACACTCTCTCTCTCTCTAATAGCCAGTTTAAGACTTGACTAGACCTGTTACTAAAAAAGACTCACTTTTTATCAGTTAAGAAATAGATGGAAAAAAATAAAAACACCACTTTTAATGGATTACAATGCACTTTGCAGGTAACCACTTTTGGCCTCGTTGTAACTGCACAAAGTCTTGATTTTGAGCTGCTGGAGCACCCTCTGTGTAGTCTTGCCCCAGTTCCGAGTGAAATTCACCTTTTTTGTACTATAAGGAGCATCTGCGTGATACCAAGTTTTCGTTGGATGATGAGGTTGTGGCCGCGCGGAGTAGCCGTGCGGTTTAGGCGTCACGTCACGGACTGCGCGGCCACTCCCGCCGGGGGTCCGAGTCCTCCCTCGGGCATGGATGTGTCTGTTGTTCTTAGCATAAGTTCGTTTAAGTAGTGTGTAAGTCAAGGGACCGATGACCTCAGCAGTTTGGTCCCTTACGAATTCACACACATCTGACCCTTTTATGACGCTGTGGAGACGGTTCAAGAGTGTATGTTGATGATGCCACAAAGTTTCTTGCAATTATTGGACAAAACTGGAAAGCTTTCCAAGAACAGGATCGAGAGCACAGACGTTGATCACAGACGTTCAGGAAGATTATGTACTGAAATAATGTTGCAATGTGTTCCAATTAAAGTTTCTATTAAAAAAAAACTGCCTTTACTATTCGACTTACCTTAGAAATAGATAGCAGAATGCCGACATCGAATAATAAAACCTGCTTGGGGTAAACCGCCATACGGTACTCTTGAATTTGAAAGTCACAAACGCCAAACAGTTTTCATTACATCAAAGCTGCTGCCATGTACGAGTACACAATCTCAACAATAGTGAAAAGACTAAATTCGTCTACGATAATTTCCCTTGGTCCTGGGTCCGTAGTTGCTACGAATTTTTGAATGACCCTACGACGCCTGTATCTGCTAATTGACGATATTATCCAGTGTCTCAAGGTAAATGAAAATGGCCAAAGGCTAAAATTCTAAAACTACATCTGCATCTACATAAATACTCCTCAAACCACTGTATGATGCGTGGCAGAATGTATCCTGTGCCACTACTAGTTGTTACCTTTCCCTTGACACTCTCAAATGAAACGAGGAAAAAAAACTGTCGACATGACTCTGTATAAGCCCTGAGATTTCGAATATTATATTCGTGGTCCTTACGCCTAATGCATGTTGGCGTCAGAAGAATCGTTCGGCAGTAAGCTGCAAATGCAGGTTTTCTAATTTTCGCCATAGAGTTCCTCGAAAACAACATCGCCTTCCCTCCATGGGTTCCCATTTGAGTTTCCGAAACATCTCCGTAACAAAATTTTAAAAGTAGCTGAAGCAGCAACTGTTGAAAATCTTCGTGGTAAATGATAAACAGCCATAAGATTTATAGAAATCCTTGACCAGGGTTTCGCAATATCTAAATATACCTTCATCAGGAGCAAAAATACACCTGAACAGGGAGACACCTTCATTAGCAAAAAATCTTGGCAGCATAACTGAGATAGAAAAAAAACAAATTTTTTTTTTCTTTATTGTGATTTCATTCCCCTGCCCCATATGGGCAGGGGAGGGCTGTCTGCGGCACAATCCGCCGCTCTTCAGCCGAGTGACATGAACTTAAAATAAGAATAAAATGGTGCATACATAAGGCGATAAAGGGGAACTAAAACAGAATAATGGGAGAAAATGGAGGTAAAAAATACAGACTAACACGGAGATGTTCATGGAGGACTGTTAAAAAAAGTCACCAGAAAGTTGAAAAACACATTTGGCAATTCGTCAAAACTCAGAGAAGACACTGAATGGACATGCACACGTTTAAAGTCGGCCACAGTAGTAAAAACACTCCGGAACAACACACTTAAAACCCACTTGTAGCACACACGACGAAGAATAAAACTGCCAGTGGGACCTGCCGAGGGAAAGGGCAGAGAGGATGGAAAAGGAGGGGTGAGCAAGGGGCAGCAGGGGAAGCGGCGGGATGAAAGAGGAGGGGCAGCAGTGGGTACACGAAGAGGCAGGAGACACGTGGGGTGGGAGACGAAGAGGGAAGACAGGGCAGGAGGGAGTGCAGAGATACTGAAAGGAGGCACAATAGATGGAGGGGGAGTAGGAGGGGGAAGCCGCTCAGGAGGAGGGAGGGGGAGGAGAGGGAGCCCTGAGGAGGAGGCAGGAAGATGGGGTTAGAGTTGATAGGAAGGGTAGATGTCAGGGCGAAGCTCATCATCTGGGAGGGTAGACGGTGGGAAGTTGCGTTGGTAAAGGAGATGAAGGGTGTGGAGATGGAGAGAGAGTGGAACACAACGGTAAAGGCGCAGCAACTGGTTGGGGGTGGAGAGGAAGGGAGACACCAGGGGGGTGAAAAAAAACAAACACTTATAGCTTTTAGTAACTTTGAAAATTACCCAAGTATTACAAGCACAAAAACTTTTATCGCTTACTAAAATCATATCCTGCAGTGGTGGCGCATAAAACAACCGTCCCAAAGGCGTTGTCGGTAGTTAAAATTAAAATATCACCTCCATCTGTACAGCATAATTATGGACAGATGGTATATGCGAACACGGCATATTATCAGTAATTAGCTTGAAGAGGGTGTGGAAGCACTAGGGCAGACAGTTTCACCGACAGAGGGCACTTCTGGTACACGCGAGACACTCGCGCACATTAAAACCCAGGGATACATACTCATGCGCGCCAAAATTTAAAGGTTGTGCTAATTCAAACCCTCTGTCTTAATAAATAAAACATACCAGAACCATTTAAAACTCCTACATACAATAGAAAATATGAACACCAATATGCCTGTGTCCTAGTGTCAGGCAGGTGAAGCTTGCGCTAAGGAACACATCTAACGAGAGAGAGCACTAGTGTTATGTGCAAGAATCTCACGCAAATTAAAGACTAGGATACATACTAGTGAAAACGAACTATCTCAGTTATGTTGCTAAGTTTTTTTGCTAATCATGGTGTCTCCCTGTTCAGGTGTATTTTTGCTTCTGATGAAGGTATATCTAGATATACCGAAACCGTGGTCAAGGATTTCAGTACATCTCCATCCTGCAACTGTTTGGCTGTTATAACTGCACTGGAAAGCAGAATAAATCAGTGGGTTTAGCTATTAGCGTACGCTATTGTGCATCCCTGCCGATGACTTGGGTAAAATTGTGATACTAGAATGTGTTTTGAGACTTACAGTCGAAAAAGCTAACATGAAAACGGTGGAGGTGTGAGTACAGTTACAGATACTCAAAGTGATTAAATCATGAAATATTCACGAACTTCGGTAGTGTCAAATGTAAGTATATTTTTTCCAATGGTTTGTTCGAGTTTTCATTTCTGAAACAGGATACACAGCAATTCTGAACTCAACGTGTACATGGTTCCAGAATGAGATTTTCACTCTGCAGCGGAGTGTGCACTGATATGAAATTTCCTAGCGGATTTAAACTGCGTGACGGACCGAGACTCGAACTCGGGACCTTTACCTTTAGCGGGCAAGTGCTGTACCGTCTGAGCTACCCAAGCAAGACTCACGACCCATCCTCACAGCTTCAATTCTGCCAGTATTTCGTCTCCTACCTTCCAAACTTTACAGTAGCTTTTCTGTCAACCTTGCAGAACTAGCACACTTGGAAGAAAGGATATTGCGGAGACATGGCTTACCACAGTCTGGGGGATGTTTCCACAATGAGATTTTCACTCTGCAGCGGAGTGTACGCTGATATTAAACTTCCTGGCAAATTAAAACAGTGTGCCGGACCGATACTCGAAATCGATTTCGTCCCGCTTTCGAGTCTCGGTCCGGCACACAATTTTAATCTGCCAGGAAGTTTCGTGAACATGGTTGCTGCTTGTACCTGACATTTTGGCAAGCATTATTTCCATTCCTCCTTGTGGCGCTGTTTACTTGTGTATTTTGTGGGAAAATATAGCGGGCTCTGGAGGATCGAACACTCGATATAGGTTTTCCAGCAGTAATGTATTGTCTTTACCGATTGACACAGCTGCAATGTACTCGCGCTGGGTGCACAGGAGCTCATTGTGGATTCTCTAGCCGACATCTGGCTGGAATGTAAATGGTTCCATTTGTTTGGTTTGCAGCTTGGCCTGCTTCTCACAGACACAGCGATCCGGACGCAAAATTTCAGTTCATTCTGCTTAGACCCCACGGTAAAACGAGATGAAGTATTCGACACAATGGAGTATGGGTTAGAGCAGGGATGACGAACGATTCAAAGCTTGGTAAGGGGCCACGATGTTAACTTTTTAAGAACGTTTGCTGGATATATTCATGACACTTGTGAAATTCACGTTACTGACTTATCATATTATAAAACATACGCATAAACCTGTATTTCATAGTGCTACAGTTGAATGTGAAAGTGGTAACAGTTGAATGTGAAAGTGGTAACTATACGCATACATTACCAACGCTTGACAGGCGCTGTCGAACAGCTGAACTTGCTATTAGTATCAGAAGTCATTAATTTGTGGGATACCTTTCGTACTCTCGGGTGGGTCATGAGCAAGATCAACAGTGCCGTATTTCAATTAAGTGTATGACACGTTTTTGCAAACACAGTAGAACGGCATGTGACAATAAACCGGAACTAACATTTCTGGAATGATATATTTAAGAAAATTTAAAGCATCTACACTCAAATACAAAATAATGTTATAAGAGAGTAACTTAACATACAGGGTGCCCCAAAAGAACACCAACAAACTTTATGTACAGGTTCCTTATACAGGAATAAGTATACGTGTCTAGTAAACATGGGATCTAAACTGCAAGCTTTAAGAGGTATGAGCACTTGCTCATCTTCTACTATGAAACAGATCTCCTCTGGTGCAAGGTCTTTCCTTTCCTTGTTTTGGGAGGAGGAAATATTGATCAAATCAAGAAAAAAATACCTAATAAACGTAGGGTCCAAAACGCATCCTTTAAGAGCTACTAGCGTTGGTTCATCTTCGCTAATGTGAAACACATGTCTTCTATTGAACAAGTGCCATTAGCTCTTAAGATATACGTTTCAGGGTCCACGATTACTAAACTTTTTTCTTGTTTTCTTTTTTTCATACTAGCTCCTCCCAAAACATGAAATGCAAAGAGCTTGAAGCAGAGGAGATGTGTTTCATAGCATCGAAGATGTACTAGTAATCATATCTCTTAAGGTACGCGCCTTAGAGTCCTTGTTTACTAGACACTTTTCTCTTGTTTTGGTGTAAGAAACCTGTCCCTAAAGTCTGTCGGTGTTCTTTTGGGACACCCTGTACACTGTGTAAATAAAGATAGAGCATTAAATACAAGCAACAAATCAACAGACTGGAGGAAGACATTAGTTAAACAAGTAATCAGTTGTAAACCAGCAGGAGAAAGAGATGTAGGACGACAGAGAAATAAATATCTCCACTGAAGACGGAACAGGCTGTAAGTCTACTTCATGAAGTGAAGAAGAAAGTGAAGAAGAAGAAATTTCGGATATTTCGGAGCAAGTCTGACCTGATACATAACAATATCCAAATTTCCACCTATTTGCACCTATCCAATTGTCTTGGACGCGCTGACGGAATTCTGAAGTCCTTCGAGGGCGGTATTAATATAAGTACCATAGTTACTCAAAGAATAATCAATGTCAGGTTAAAAAAACGTGCTCGAACCTTTTGTCTCCTCTTGTATTCTCAGAGTTCTTATGATATAGAACGAACAGTCACTCCGACATAGAAATATTACAATATGTAGACATTCTCTGAGTTTATTCAGCGGCAGAATCGCATCTTCAGACCACAACGGTTAATTCACTACCATAGAACACGTCCATGAACGGAGATTTCTGCTCGCATTTTCGGCCACACCTCTTGTGGGAAGTATTCTTTCTAGATAAAATTTCATGCTTCATTCCACAGAATGATATTTCACTGGTGGATAAGCTGGGCGCCTCACACACAATCTATTGTTAATAAGTGCGAAGAAGGATTAAATGTAATTTGTTCTTTCACCCGTGTGTGATAGGAACGACACCAAAATATTCTTCTTGCCATGTACCAAGGAATTATTTAATGTAGACTGAACTATTGAAATATGGGTGTACGCTGCACCACAATGAACTCAACAAATTATACCAGCGGAGAAACGCTCCTGCTGGAGCACAAAAAAGGTGCATATGTTCCAATTTAAAAACCTTTGTCAGAAAAGTGGGGAACCAGCTTCCGTAATCTTCATTCTGCCTTCTTCGCAAAAACTTTAGCTTGCGAACTTATCACGCTCTTTTAACACAGAACATTCTAAGTCCATTTACCCTGTCTATCTTTGTAATCCATGAAATTGACCGAAAATGTTAATTTTCAGTTTATTTTTTGTTTATTACTAGAATTTATGGGCAATACGTTCTGAAAGTTTGCATGATCAAATCGCATCCGAAGTCCTAGAAAATAATTAAAAGTGTAAGGCGACCTTCCTGCCACGCCCACTTTTTGAAGCAATGCTTCAGTACAAGCTAGGTGAACTTGCACGGGATGCATCAGGAAGGCTGTGGTACATACTCCTCGGTTTTATAAATTATCTGTGACACTCTTCCGTATCTTATAAATATGTTTATGAAAAAACAATTCTTGTTTTGCCCTTTGCTACTAATGGAGATCTACACAAGGGTTCAATTATGATGCAGTTCTTGTATTTAATGATGGGGTCGTAGGGAGGATGAAGGTATTAGAGAGAATACCTTTAAGATAGGAAATCTCAGTCAATACATCTTGAGAAAAATAGATGTACAGCCTCTCTGAGCTGAAAAGTCAGTTGGAGATATGGTAAAGGAAAGAGGGCAGGAAACAAGAAACCAGAGAGAAGCCTTGAAGAGAAAGAGGATGCTGCTTACATCTCTGGGGCCTTATGGAGAAAGATCATAAGAAAAACGTTAGGTTGAACTTTAAATTGCGTTCCGTTAAAATTATATTTCTTTAAGTTTATGTGCCTTTTTCTAAGAAACTGTTAAGGCTAGAATTACGAAATAGTGTACTTATTTCTATAAACCCAATAAATGTCGTCTCAAGACTAAATTTTGAAATTCTGAGTATAAGTTGAGGCATGGGACAACGTTCTTCAGATTTTGCATGAATTTTATATTATACTTAAAGAACTATAATTAAAAATTATTAACATTCTCCTTTTTGATATATTCAAAAAACGTCATGCGAGAAGCTTACTGTATGCAAAAAGATTAAACAGAGAAAATTTTGTAGAAATCTCACTAACAGCTTCTGAAAAAAGTACATGCATTATTTTTTAAAACTAAAAATTTTAAATTGTATAAAAAACTTAAATATATATGATGCAAGAAACTTAACACTTAATGTGTTAGTTTCATGTAAAGCATGGTACAAAATTTCATTGCCATTCTCCAAAATTTGAATTTGGTGCACCTTTTAGAAAGTGTGAGTTTTTCATTAACGTCCCCCCTTAAGCCTTCATATTCAGCATCTCCCTCTCATTGACTCCCGGTCTCCCTTCGTCTTTCTTTCCCAGTGCCACTGTCCCTCTCACTTTGCATCCCACTGACACTGTCTCCTCTCTCTTTCAGCTTCATTGTCACTTTGCAACGCCCTTTCAGCCCAAACAAGTGCTAATAGTTAGCGTACCAAAATTTTTGGAGACGAAGGCGGAATGTGAACTGAGACAGCTGATTACTCACTTTTCTGTCAGTGTCTTTTAAAGAGGACCATATTCGCCTTTCTTGTGCTCGAACAGGAGCTTTTTGCCACTAGTTCCCTTCTTTTTCCTGCTACAGCAGGGCGTGCTGTTTATATAAAACGAATTTTGTAGTCCAGTTCGACAGTTTTTGTATACTTTGACACGTGTATATAATTTGACACATATAAACAACAAAT
Source organism: Schistocerca nitens (assembly GCF_023898315.1). Lineage (NCBI taxonomy): Eukaryota > Metazoa > Arthropoda > Insecta > Orthoptera > Acrididae > Schistocerca > Schistocerca nitens. The sequence continues at coordinate 699,981,395 of NC_064617.1, read as the reverse complement.
AAGTACATATAATGTAAGGTTAACACAAAATCGTTTGCGTTACATTTTTTTCTGCATAATTTGTTCATCGATGGCAATTCATTGAAAACACCGATCTCATGATTTATATCTTAAAAAAGTACAAATGTTATTATAAATAATTTACGGAATTTGCAGTTCTCCAGTTTTATATACTTTCTGTCAGTCTTTTTAAGTTCTTTTCAGGCAGTTTTAATTCAAGTTTTGTCACTGCAGTATACCTTTGGGTGTGTTTGTATAGGCGTGAGGTGCCAATTACACTTAGGCAGAGCGCCATTAAGATTTATAGGTGAAAAAATGTTGACTAAAAACATAGATTGGTGACCCTAGAACCCTTGCGATAGCCCTAGAATCCTTACCATGCTTTCACTACTTTACGCCTCAGTCCGGATATTACGTGCATAATTTACGTACTACGGTACCTTCGAACCTCTGGATACCGGTAAGGGATAGTGATATCTAAAACTGTTTCAGCTTTCCCCAAGAATGTCATCTTAGCAGCACATGATAAAAATTTCGATTATATGCCGTGAATAGAAATTATAGACGTGATCATCCTCACACCTGATGACTCTGGTTAACAAAAGCATGGTTTTTGGATGCATCTTGATAACGGACACAGATTTTCGAAAACGGGAAGTAGCGTCTGTAGATGTATGTCTAAAAAATGTGTAGTTATAACTTGAGCAATATGTTATGGATAGTTATTTAAATAACTGCGACCCACGGTGAAAATAAGTCTAAAACGGGAATTTGCGGTTATCTGCGTCAGTACCGTAACTTTGGGCGTCTGGATCTCAGTAACGGATATTGATATGGAAAAAAGTATCGAAGTTCCTCGAGAATATCATCTTAAGGAAGTATGGTAAAAATTTCGACGGTCTGCCATGAATAGAAATCGTAGAAGTGTATATCCCTTCAATTGGTAGTTTTCGTACCCAAAAACCTTGTTTTCTGTGTTTTCTCAGGAGCTATCCATGAACAAATATAAGCTTCCTAAGATCTACCCTAGACCACACCTAATACTAAAAAACCAATCGATCTGCTCTATTTGCCTGATCCGGAGAAAATGAGTAATGGTTAAATTTTGACCCTGTAGTGTAGGACGACTACAGCACGCCCGTTCTTTGGATAGATACATAGATGGTCGCTAGGTCAAGAGCTATCCAAAGCACTGACCCCTTATCTTTGTAATTAATAGACACGGTATATGACCCCTGGGAAATCGTATTTTCGCGCCCGGCTTTTTGGAACATATTTGTAACGTGCGCTGTTGTGCACGAACCGATATTCTTCAATACAGAGCCACTCGTACTTGTCTCGGAGGCTTGCGTGCGACACCTACAAATGCCGTCTGATAGAGTCAGGAGAGATAAATTTGAGCTTTAGATGTCAAATGCTCTTAGATAACCTTTTTGATTCAAGGCATTGCATCCAATGATAGTCCTGCCTGTGAAATTGCAGACTGCCTCCAAGAGGACAAATAAAATTCCGGCCCTTTGTACCAGCTTTGAAATTTGGTCCCAAAATTCTTCGTATTTGCCTTTACTGAAATAAGATCTTAACAGACTTAGGAACCAAATTTCAGTCTTATTTTAAAACGTCAGGCTCGGAAAGTATACATATAAACTGCTTGGGCTCAGTGACTTGGTCGATCATTTCCCGGGAGGAGTGTACAGAATGTGCTTTTCTGCGCCTTCAGATTCAAGTCACTAAGGCATTCAAACTACCTAAAGCCACTTCGGTTTTAACGGCAGCGACAGTAGCAATTTCGGAAGCATTGAAATCTGTACCTTCAACTCCCTTCTTAAACATATTAATGAAGTCCGACTTAGGGAGTGTCACTGAATGTATTTCACACCGGATACGAAAGAAAACAGCCAACCGTTATATACTGAATGTTGTACTGCAATATGTTAGCAGTAAACGGAGAGCATTTATAGGAAAAGGAAGATTAGGGTTTAGAATCCCGCCGATATCGAGGTGATTAGAGACGGAGGACAAGCTCGGAATGTTTCAAGGATGGGAAAGGAAGTCAGCCAGGCCCTTTCAAAGTAATCGTACCGGCATTTGCCCAGAGAGATTTTCTGTAATCTTGGAAAATCTAAATCAGGATGGCCGGATGCGGTTTTTAACCGTCGTCCTCTAGAATGTGAGTTTATTGTTCTAACCAATGGGCTGCCTCTTCTTCGATTTGAAATTGGCGTTTACGGTTTAGTTATATGAAGTCAAGATCCACTGAAGACATCAATGGCAAGACATATGTGAAGCGTCTCATCAAACTAAACGTGGGTAGCATTACAGCCTCAAATTTCTACAAGATCGAGGTTTACCAAGACACTTTTGGAGTGATCAACAATTTCCTCTATAGTATCTTCACAAGCTAAGATCGCTAAAAGAAGCATTTCATTGGATGACCAGTTTTGACAGAGCTATGGTGTCGTCGTAGGATGTACAAAACGACACAGCAGTTAATCGTGACCCCAGTGACATAATCCAGAAGTTTGCTTCGTTAAGCAAGGAAATGCAAAGTCAAATTATAATAAAAACACGAATTCTGGAAAACAATTTCTATCTATTTATTGCATAGGAAGCAAATACTAAGCGTCATACTAAAGCCAGTGTGCAGTGGCAGCCGAAAACAGTAAGATACAGATCTCTTTTTCTTGAATTTTTTTTAGAAAGTATGTGCAGTTTTTAATTTATTTACTGCAACCACACATTAAATTCGTTGTGTTCAGTGTTTTTCACCAATGTAGTTAATTTAAGCCATCTTCTTAGTAATGTCATTTATTTACTAAACATTCTTTTAAATTATAAAATTTGCAATATCTGCGTAGAAACAATAGCAGAAAGATAAATTTACAGGAGTGGGGGAGGGCTGGGGGCACTGTTTTGCTAGTTACACCGCGGACGCAGGATCACGTGGGTACGGCTGCGTTCTTGGCATTCAGAAGACAGGCGAACGGGACCTTGCACGATGAGCAGGTGGCGCGCGCTTGTTGCGTTTCAGCGTGACGCAGATTTCCCACCACGTGCTGCATCATTAGCCAGAGCTGTCTGTGCAAGTAAGAGTGACTCAGCAGCTTCGTAGTCCGCCGCAGTCTGAACCACTGCGGAAATACAGCTGTTGCGTGTCGTTCTGATGAAGGAAAAGGGCCAGAAGCCGTGGAACTGCATGGCACAGACGAGTTTTTGCAGCTGGCCGCCACCACACATCTCTACGACGATCACCAGACAGCAGACAATTTGTGCTCTCGTTACTGAAGAAACTCGCACGTCAGTAATCCAGGTTCCATTCTAGGCGCTTCACGCTGGTGTGAGTTGTGCTGTACTGTTTTTTAAATTGTATTTTATTTACCTTTTTTATTTATTAGCTTTCGGAACGTGTCCAACAAAATGGTTCAATTGGCTCTGAGCACTATGGGATTTAACTTCTGAGGTCATCAGCCCCCTAGAACTTAGAACTACTTAAACCTAACTAACCTAAAGACATCACACACATCCATGCCCGAGGCAAGATTCGAACCTGCGACCGTAGCGGTCGCGCGGTTACAGACTGTAGCGCCTAGAACCGCTCGGCCACTTCGGCCGGCCGTGTCCAACACCCATATAGTTATTTCATCACTGGTAATGTTATATTACCGTTTGTTTTGACAATTCAGAGTATACATTAAAGTCATACCTGGTACGAAGCTACAGTTGTACTGTTGTTCGTAATGGACAGTTACTTGTCAGATTGATCTTATGAAGACAGTTGCGTTTTATCGGAATTGACACACCCATAACAGGGGTCTCCAAACAGGAAGTGTGGATTTCTGTTGCGTTCTTCTCGGGCCATAATTTGTCGGTAACTGTGGACATCTGGTGTTGTTGACTGTCAGCAACAACCACAACACAGATCTTAATTATGCCATATCTCACGATAGCGGTAGAATTTTCGTCAATCCGGCGGGCAACATCCAGTGATGGCAACTCTTCGTGTAGTAAACTAAAAACGCATGCGCGATTTAAGCTTCAAATGACGCACTGAGGCCTCTTTACGAACTGAACAGTATACAGTGTGAACCAGAACTCCACCGACAAACTTTCAGGAGTGGTAGTATGGACCAAACCAACAAAAAAAGTCTAGTAGCTATGGTCTCTAAAATTCATACCTTAAGAGATACGAGCACAGGTTCAATAGAAGGTGTGCACTCGAGCATTTTAGACTCCGTGCTTACTGTATTATTTCTTTTTTGCTCCATACTACAACCTCTGAAGGATTGTAAGAGGAGCTGTGGTTCACCCTGTATACAAGCTGCACGGTTAGAGACACAGTGCCCTCTAATCAACCCCACTAATAAAGTAGGCTTACTTTTGCCTTCATTAAGTAGGTGACTGTACGTATCGCTTCCTCCGTACTTTAGAACAAAGAGGAAAACGTTTGCGTTTTAAAAATGAGAAAAAAGACCTATTCAGGTCATGAGAAGGGTGCATTTAAAACTATTTGAGGTTACGTTATCCCACACTCATTTAAAAGTCAGGCTGACGAAGATTGTTATTGAAGTTGTCGGTATTATTACCAAACAGTACTCTTGTATGACTGCATTTACCTCTTCTACTTTGTAGTTAACCCACTTTGCTTTCGTCTCGTCGTTTACTATTGACAAATACACCTCCTTTTTCCTGGTTTCCCTTATTTTTGGAGTGCAACAAACTTTTTGTTGCGTTCTATATGTGGAAGATTTTAAATGTTACAGGTGTGTACTCTGTGCTGTTCGGTAGTGTTTTACATCGCCACTCTTACTTGAGAATTTTCCGCAGATATCTGGTAACTAAAACAAGACTGGAAAGTTACAATTAACGACATTCTAGAGTAACTTTCCCGCTATTAGAAAAGGTGGTTGTACATCTATAATACGAGGCTGTTTGGTTTCTAAAAGGTGTGTGAAATCTTATGGGACTTAACTGCTAAGGTCATCAGTCGCTAAGCTTACACACTACTTAACCTAAATTATCCTAAGGACAAACACACACACCCATGCCCGAGGGAGGACTCGAAGCTTCCCCAGGACCAGCCGCACAGTCCATGACTGCAGCGCCTTAGACTCTTTGGTTTCTAAAATGCTCCGGTGTTTAGCAATGTATGCCAATATAATAAACGTTTTATTAAAATAAAGTTTAAAATATATTTTTTTACTGTGCTTTGACTTCTCTTGGCGATTAACCTAGTAACGGTTGGAATTCCCACGCGCTCCCGCCAGTAGCGTATCAGCTGTACTTTACTAATGCTTTCGCGTGAAAACATGTGACTCAGAACACACAACCTTATCTCTGTAGGATCCAGAAGTGCAGTCACAGTTTACGTAATTCTGAATTTGGTACTACGCCAAGTCACGTTGTTTTCTGCAGTTGAGAGGCTGATTTAAATATTCTACTTAGACATCCATCGTCTAAAAAGAAATGTTCCAGGTAATCAATCAGACTTCAGTGAAAGCTTATAGCAGTCACGAATGGGCAATCTGCAGTTCTTCCAGAATCACACTACCCATCGGAAACAATTGGGACAATTTGAGTGGACTGAAAGGAGATTACGCTGGAGGAAAGTGCTTTGTGACTTCAGAAGAGCCTTTCACTGATATTCGAAGAGCTTTCTCCAGAAGACTCGGTTAATGCTGAGTGTATTGAACTCGCTGTTCCGGGCCACACGGACTACGTACGAAACTGCCGAGTCACTTGCAAACCGCAGCGTCCTGTCACCACGCGTGTAGTCAATCAAAGGAAGTGCTCGGAGCTCCGCACGGCAGTGTAGTGCTGAGCAGCGGGCCGCGGTTCACCGCGTGTAGGTAAGTGCCGACTCACGCCTTTGAGGAACCCACGTCCTGGTGCTGATATGGTTCTCTCGTACTGTGCATTCATTTCCTTTTCGAAGTTATTTCTTAGTCCCTCCCGCTGTGGGGAACGATGTGATATACAGGGTGTTACAAAAAGGTACGGCCAAACTTTCAGGAAACATTCCTCACAGACAAATAAAGAAAAGAAGTTATGTGAACATGTGTCCGGAAACGCTTAATTTCCATGTTAGAGCTCATTTTAGTTTCGTCAGTATGTACTGTACTTCCTCGATTCACCGCCAGTTGGCCCAATTGAAGGAAGGTAATGTTGACTTTGGTGCTTGTGTTGACATGCGACTCTTTGCTCTACAGTACTAGCATCAAGCACATCAGTACGTAGCATCAACAGGTTAGTGTTCATCACGAACGTTGTTTTGCAGTCGGTGCAATGTTTACAAATGCGGAGTTTGGCCGTACCTTTTTGTAACACCCTGTATAACTCGTATTCTCAGCACATTTTGCTGTCTGCATACATGTTTAAAGACCTGAAATTGTCGAATACTGGTCTGCATCAAGACTCTTAGACAGGAAGCGTGTGAAAAATAAAAAATAGAAACAGAAATTTTTCTTAAACAGACTAGCCATGTTGGCTTACGGAATCACTATGAAGCCTGGTGATTTCTTTGTGTGTTGTACAGCGTGTTCCTCAATTCCTATTACATTCTTCTAGGTATTGTAGAGGAGACGTAGTACATGAAGTTTTGACAAGGAACCCATGTTCGGAAATGTATAGTTTGGTTGTAAAATGTGTTTAAGTGTGGGATCACTTTCAAATTTCCCTCTCCAAGGCACGCATACAGCTAAGAAAATGATCGCTCTACAGGAGCCCTCGTCGTGCACAATATTTATTCGAAGTCGAGAGTGCGGTTCGTCCATGGAGCACCACATCACCGTCCTAGTTGCGAACGTATCAGTTTCTCGCACTATTTGCATTAGTCGAACGAAAATGTACCGGGTGATCAAAAAGTCAGTATAAATTTGAAATCTGAATAAATCGCGGAATAATGTAGATAGAGAGGTACAAATTGACACACATGCTTGGGATGACATGGGGTTTTATTAGAGCCAAAAAAATACAAAAGTTCATGAAATGTCCGACAGATGGCGCTTCATCTGATCAGAATAGCAATAATTAGCATAACAAAGTAAGACAAAAAAAAATGGCTCTGAGCACTATGGGACTTAAATTCTGAGGTCATCAGTTCCCTAGAACTTAGAACTACTTAAACCTAAATAACCGAAGGACATCACACACACCCATGCCCGAGGCAGGATTCGAACCTGCGACCGTAGCGGTCGCGCGGCTCCAGACTGTAACGTCTAGAACCGCTCGGCCACCCCTGCCGGCATTAAGACAAAGCAAAGATGATGTTCTTTACAGGAAATGCTCAATATGTCCACAATTATTCCTCAACAACAGCTGTAGTCGAGGTATAATGTTGTGAACAGCACTCTAAAGCATGTCCGAAGTTATGGTGAGGCATTGGCGTCGGATGTTGTCTTTCAGCAGCCCTAGAGATGTCGGTCGATCACGATACACTTGGGATTCCAGGTAACCCCAAAGCCAATAATCGCACGGACTGAGGTCTGGGGACCTGGGAGGCCAAGCCTGACGAAAGTGGCGGCAGAGCACACGATCATCAACAAACGACGCGCGCAAGAAATCTTTCATGCGTCTAGCATTTTTTTTTTTTGGTTCTAATAAAACCCCATGTCATTATTCCAAGCATGTGTGTCAATTTTTATGTCGCTATCTACATTATTCGGTGGTTTATTGAGTTTTCAAATTTATACTGACTTTTTGATCACCCGGTATGTGATGTCATAATTATTAGGCTGGTGCATAAGTTCGTAGCGTCTTCGTGTTGCTTGTTGGTATTCCGGTTACTATGAATTTATTTCTCGATTGTCATCTTTATTTACAGTTCATTGTTGCTATTTGACTTTACATATTATCATTTGGAGGTAGTGAGTGGAGCCGTGGACGCTAGAAAATCGAATGGCAAGTGGAGAAATCGGAACATTTTTGACACATTCTTCTGTTTTGGTTCAGTGGTGGGATGACGGCAGCGCAGGAAGCCAGAAACATTTGCGACGTGTATGGGGACAATGCCATTGGACAGAGGACGGCAAGAAAATGGCTTTCTCGATTTACGAAGGATCGTTTTGACATTAGTGACTGTCCACGTTCAGGAGATTGAAGATCGTTTAAACGCATCAATCCACAATCATCCACGTCATTGTACTCGAGAACTGGCAAATGGGATGAATTGTGATCATTCCACAATCGTGCGACATTAGCTTGCAGTGGGGGAATTTTCGAAAATCGAGTGCATGAGTACTGCGTGCTATAAGCCAAAATCACAAAAATCAGCGGGTGGCCGAATGTGCATCTCTACTTGCTCGTCATCAACTAGCTTGTGAACAACACCGACCATTCCTATCCTGTATCGTTACTGGTGGCGAGAAATGGTGTCTTTATGTTAAAATAAGGAAAAGAAAGGAGTGGTTGAGTCCACAAAAGCAGAAACTCTCTGTGCAATGACCTATACGCATCCATGAAAGATAATGTTATGCTTCTGGTGGAACAGCAACGACGTGGTGTAGTACGAACTGCATCCCCGAGGTGTAACCATCACTGCTGGCGTTTATTGTCAACAACTGATACGTCCTGGAGATGCTGTCAAAGAATGACGACCAGGAAGACTTCGTGAAGTTATGCTACTCCACGATAACGTCAGCCCACTTTCTGTTAGATTAACATAATACACTACACAGGAGTTGGGTTGGAAAGTCATTCCGCACCCATCCTATTCACCTGATCTTGCACCCTCCGATTTTCATCTTTTCCGCTGTCGATCCAACAATCTTCAACGACTTTCTTTCCGTATGAAAATGCGCTCCGAACACGGCTGGACGAGTTCTCCGCCTCAAAACCACGTGATTTCTACTGTCGCGGAATCGAATAATTACACCACCGTTGACACATTGTTGTGAATAGTGAATCAGAATATATTTTTGACGACTACATTCTCTGTCATATGCATCTGTTGTGTTTGTTATTATTATTTTTGTTAAAGTTATGCAAAAACGCTACGAACGTATGCACCAACCCAACAGTTTTTGCGCGAACCTTGAAGCGGGAGACCTGAACATGATCCGATCTTCAAATTTGTTGTGTTTCCAGACGGTACATTTCCGGTCATGGATTCCTTAGCAAAACTTTAATTACTAAGTCCCCTCTAGAACCACAAGCCTGCTGTTAATGTATACGGACGACAGCGTGCAGGAGGTCGAGCCGCCAGGATTTGAGAGTGGGCGTCCAGGTCTGCCGTCAAATGACAGAACAGGAAATTAGGTACAATAAAGATAATATATTTCAGTGTATGGCATACAAGGGACGAGCCTAGGGTCGGAAGTTACCAGGTTTAGGCCAGTCTAAGAGGTCGAACAATTAATTGAAATGGGCAACGGAGGGGGAAGCGGTTCATGTTAACTTAAGTTGGTGGCCGGTCGTGAAAAGCAGAGCCAGAGGCTCTGCCTTCGGAAAGTCTGTTCTGCTCGAGGTCTGGATTACAAGAGAGAGAGGTAACTGTGTTCCACACCGCAGAACACTCCAGCGTCCACACACAGAACTGCCTCGGTTTTCCGAGACAGGCAACTTGTGTCACGTAAGCACAGCGTAAGTTCTCTGGAAGAAAACTTGTAAAGATTTCACTGGGCCTTTGAAATAAGTCTTTTAAACAAATTCCCTAAAATATTCCTTGACTGGTTACCACCATGTACACTACAATAGGAAATGTGATAAATCCTGTGCGATTTAGTGTGCACTTGTGAACGTTAGCTACTTGTTAGATGCTCGCAGATAGCGTCTGCAGGTGGGCGTCATCTGTCCCACTTGTAGTGGACGTCTTGCTTATCTACACCAGGCGGTTTTAGTACTTTTAGCTTGGAGAAGGCTTTCTTTCGCAGTCAGTTTTACACTGTGAATATTCTTGATCTCATTTTCGCGATTTAAGAATAACCAACTTTATATTATTACGTAGTGCACTGTAGCCCTCAGTTCCGACGATTGGAGAACAGATAGCTTCACATTACGAGCGCCTTCGTGCGCCTCTTCAGTAGGCAAATTACTGTGTAACGGATTCAAGACCGCGTGATTGTGTATAGAACTTAGATTGATTTTTAATTTAGTTTTCCATTATGTTACTTCTCTTTCTTTCTCTCTTTTTAAACAATCTCATGATGACTTGGTAATAATTCGAAACTAATAATGATGCGGTACCACTTGTGTGACATGGTTAGAAATAGCCATTTTTCTATCTTTTACTTTCCATATTATTTGCTCTTATCAACCTATATTAAGGCTGTCCCACAACTTCCACAAAAGGACCTGAGAATTCATTGACACATAACTGCATTTGCCTGTTGAATGAGTCAATCAGTTGTGTGAACTCCGGTATGGAGCATTTCAGTGATGTATGGCAAATTTTTTCCCTCCTGTGACGCTATGTACGTAATAGGTGACACCGTGCAGCTGCCTTTCCTTCTGTGAAAGTCCTGTTATTAACGTAGCAAAGCCATGCCCCAGATCCTCATCTTCTTTTCAGTTAGATAACAAGTGTGCAGCACCGGAATGCAGTGAGCCCCACTGGTAGCACACTTCTTACAAATGGTAATCGTAGCGAATACACTGTTAACGTTAGAAAAATGTCGTCCCCATAACACATTCAGACTTTCCATGGTTTCGCTGTATGAGAGTGAATGACTTGCTGACTTACAATGGAACCATAAGATCTTTAATCACGGATTTCGTTGAATATTAGGTATGTTGTAGAGGAGCCTGTTCTGAGTAAGTGGCTAGCTACGTTACACGTTACAGCCCCTAGTTTCCGAGAAAATCGATGTTGAAGTTTTATGCGTACCTTCTACAACTCTTAACGTTTGTCAGGTTTCGACCAAACGGGCAAAACGCAGTGCCTAAAGTTCGTGGTCACCAAGCTGACGCTACTGGTTCAAATCGTGGCCGTGTGCTTATTTTCATACATTTTTGATTCGTGGGGAGGGCAGACTGTTCAGACAAATCTTTGTGGAGGAAAGAAAAAGCATGCACCTGCAGCGGAAGGATTGTCCCACCGAAATGTACTCCACTTTGCCACCGCTGTAACGGTTATTGTTACAGCCACGAAAAAAAAAAATCATAATTCTCTCGACTTGATGAAGACTAATAGAGAAATCGTTTCGGTTGAAGATACCATACCAATACACTCTTTAATTCTGCATCAATTCGGTGTTTTTACAGAACTGATCAAATACGCGAAGTTCGCATCGACGTTGATCGAAGAAAGAACAGCCTTTTTCTAATACAAACGAACTGTGTTTTTCATTATTGCTTCTGAAAAATCCGTGCCTGCTTAGCAGTAGCTTTCATCGTGTGTGCGTGGTGTTTTACGAATTCATCATTCGGTTGCTTCTACGACAAATACCATCCGGAATTCGGTTCTAGCACAGAATGCGATGCGAGCTATAGCGAGTAAGACGACTGTGTAATGTATTCTGTAAGAAACGGAATACACATCTGAAGAAAGTTTGCTATAGTGAGTGACATATTAATGAAATTAATAGATAATTTGCCATGACATATACTATTTAATTATATTCTATAATATGAAATTGAGAAATTCACGAGCAGGATTGGAACCGGCACTTACAAGGTGGTGGCCTCGAACATGTAATATCTCTTTATATTCTACTAATTATCCCTGCACAATTCTATGAGTGAATTACGTTCCCTTCTTGACCATCTATATACTCGCAGAATCGATGCGCAAAGTAGTACAGCACTATTACTATTCCATGAGCGCATAATTACTCTTTGTAACATTCTCTCTGGTGTGTTGAGAGGACTTCTAGGATCTTCTCCGTGCCGAATAGCCGAATTGAATAATTGTAATTCTGCTATCGAGATTACTGGAAGAAAGAGATTGAAAATATATTGCATGTTACTCAAGAAAATATATACTGAGCATTTACATCAAAGGTGTGTAAGGAATTTAATTATATATGTATTCTCTAATTGGAAATTTGCACGGAGGTGTCGTTTCGCTGGTAGTCAGAAGGGAACTTCCGATGAATTGGTAACGAACCTGCAATTATTAGATTCAAGAGCTCCCTTATTTGCTGGCCGCGGTGGTCTAGCGGTTATAGGCGCGCAGTCCGGAACCGCGCGATTGCTACGGTCACAGGTTCGAATCCTGCCTCGGGCATGGATGTGTGTAATGTCCTTAGGTTAGTTAGGTTTAAGTAGTTCTAAGTTCTAGGGGACTGATGACCACAGATGTTAAGTCCCATAGTGCTCAGAGCCCTTTTGAGCTCCCTTATTTCATCGGATAATTAAACTCTGCCGGCCGGAGTGGCTGTGCGGCTCTGGGCGCTACAGTCTGGAACCGAGCGACCGCTGCGGTCGCAGGTTCGAATTCTGCTTCGGGTATGGATGTGTGTGATGTCCTTAGCTTAGTTACGTTTAATTAGTTCTAAGTTCTAGGCGACTGATGACCTCAGAAGTTGAGTCGCATAGTGCTCAGAGCCATTTTTTTAATTAAACTCTATCAAAGCAAACTTTCCGCTTGATCTGAGGTTTCCCGACTGACTACGCAACGCAAGAAAACCAAGACATTTTATTTACACAGGATTGCAGATCGCTTCGAATCATCGAGATTGCGGACAAGGAAAGTCATCGTCCGATTCTGGTTAAACAAGTAAAGCTTATTTATAACTTTCTTGAGCGACTGTGATATGGCTGCTTATGAATGAGATCATTAATAAAATACTAATAACTAACTTTCCTCCTCACCAGAAACCAGTATAAACACAATATTAATTAAAATTATAAACGTTAGCCGCTGCACTTCGCTTGCTTCGTCGAAAGATGGCTAACGCTACAAGTATACAGTGCGCATACAATTTCAACGTCGATTTTTTCCGGAAACTATCTGCTGTAACATGAAAAGGCGCTGCCCAGGTACTCAGCACAGTTTCCTCTACAACATACCTAAAATTCATGGAAATCCATAATTAATAGGTCTGACTGTTCCCTTTTCAAATAAAGGAATAACGTTAGTTTTTCCGGCAGATGTCACAAGGAGGAAATAAGGTCTTTCACATTGAATAAGTCCTTTGTATAGACGCTTACTGTTACATTATGGCGAGGTTACCGTTGTACAGTATCAGTATCAGAAAAATCGGGCAAAAGAGCGAAAGACTTACTTATTAGTGTTCTTAGGAGGGTTCTGAAAAAGTAATTGCAGCGCATCTGTAAAGCATATCGCACACAAGACGCTAGTGCGACCAATTCTGCAGTACTGTTCGAGTGGTTGGAGTCCGTATTAGGATAGCTATAGGACGTTATCATAGGGCAAGGCAGAAAGTAATGCGCAAGCCGACGACATCAAGTGGAAATAGTCACATGACAGAGGTACGACGCTGTTATCACACATTTACTTAATAGCAACAGCAACAGTGGTGAATAATAACTGCTACGGATGTAATCGGAATTCGTAAAAAGAGGAAAAGTTACTTTCATAGATAAGTACCACAAATGATTACAACCAACATGGTTGGGAGAGTCAGCGATCTTACTTGCGATAGTTATTTGTGAAGAAACAACCATGATCGCAAAATATCATTTATTTAAAATGACCGGTTTCGGCACATTCAGTAGACCATCTTCAGATTGACTGCACCATTTGCTGTAGCTGCCGACTTTCTGAACAGCTGCGTGTTGCCAAGACGATAACTGCTTCATAACTACAGCATACATGTCAGCATACGGTCGCAGTTTCGAATCCTGCCTCGGGCATGGATGTGTGTGATGTCCTTAGGTTAGTTAGGTTTAAGTAGTTCTAAGTTCTAGGCGACTGATGACCTCAGAAGTTAAGTCCCATAGTGCTCAGAGCCATTTGAACCACGTCAGCATGTTATGCCCGTCTGCATGTAGTTTCGATGCGATAGAGGTCACTAGCTGACGGACACTGTTAGAGATGCAGTCAAAATACAGCCATTTTTATTTGCAGTTCTGTTTGTTTAATTTTTTAGTAGTTTATTAATTACTATTATAATTGTGCTTAGTTATGAGGGTGAATGAAGGTGTGAGTGTGAAATAATGCTTTTGTGAATTTTTATATCAGACATTGGAGTAAATGGTCTCGTGAGGAATGTTAGAGAATGATGTGTATGTTAGTCATTCGTACCTGGGGATTTATTATAAACTCTTTCGTCAGTTTATGGTACTTTAGAAATGAGGTTATGATTTCGGTGAAGTAGTTTTGTTGAGAGGGAATTAATTTTATATTTGTGGGTTTTCAAAATTCGTTTATGTTGATTTATTGTTCTGATTCAGTGTCAAATTGTGATTGGTTCTGTATATATGCGCTGGATTGAGCGGGTTTGGTACTGCTTTCCGATTGGCTGTGATGTTTCTCTGCCAATCAGAAATTAGCATATTCCCGCGTATTTTGGGAACTAGAAACTTCTTTTCCGTAGAGAGATAAATCGGAGCTTTTATCTCATAGTGACCAGACCTGTTGATAGGTGCTTCGATGAAAATTATTAATATTGTGATATTTCGGTACCAAGACGTTTGAGAAGTGCCGTAAAGTGTGGAAGAGAGTTCGATTTAATGCACGATGCGAAATTCAGAACTTTTGGTTACGTTTAAAGTAAGTAAATTCTGCGTGGGGTGTTAACTACTCGCGAACGAGAATATTTTGTTGCCTGAGACTGATTATAGCAACATTTGAGAGATCTGTTCTAAAAGAAACAATCCGTTCGTGAACTTCTGGTGAAGGATAACTAATAATTACAGTAAACTGGCTACGGTTATGAAAGATGTGTGCGTGTGGACCTTTCAACCTTCGTACTGCTTAGAAAAAAACCTCGGTAATAACTGGTGTATGCAAGTTTACCGTAACAGAGTAAAATTTTACACACATAAATGCTTTCATTTAACTGTTATTAACCTTCTACTGATAGAACAATTTTTAGTGCGACTTGTGGTTACGACATGTACAGCTGTTTCTTTCTATAGCTTTTTCTGGCTGAGAATTTGTGGTATGCGAACTGTAAGACCTTCGGTACACACACTATCACATTAGACTTGTCGCTCTAACGAAGTAGGCGAGTGTCAGCAATATGTCTCGTGGTCTTATTGTGGCGTGTTTATCTTCTGCCGGTAGGTCAGACGATAGAAATGCCACTTGCACGCTTAGAGTAGCATATTGACGGTGACCAACTTTAAACAGAACTTGATTAATTTTCACACACATTTATTAAAATAATAACAAGCATAAAAATAACTTAACTTGGTTCTGGATGCTATTTACAATTGACAATCTGAAGTTCCTTTGGTCTTGGTACGTTAATCTTATTCTCACATATCTCTGATACTTGACAAAGTGTCTATACATTTCTCTTCATGGCTATGTACAGGAATATGATAATCTTATTAAGCGCAGACTGAATCTTGACTATATACTGGTACAGACAAATGCAGACTGATGCAGACTGACTCATCGGAGGTCTGTACACTCGTTAGAATACCTCGAGCATTCAGGTATCACTGCGCGAGTGTGATCCGCGAGGAGAAAAGGTTCTACGTTAGCAGCAATCTCATTGGCTGCGTTACATATTAATACGCGGATCGGCGGAAGCAGAATTTTGTCCGTCTCTAAGACAGCGCCATCTCGTCGTGCGGAGACCGACGAGCGGTGCGCCTGCGCTGTTGTGCTTAGCGGGGCGCGCTGTATTGGGAAAGTTGTGTACGCGCTAACTACGCGGAACTATGTATACAACAGAATTGCATTTCAGTAACTTCAAGGAGGCGTGCGTGTGAGAAGGAATTCAGCACGAGGTGAGTGGAACTTTAATTCGCAGCAACACCGCACCGCGTCGCCCCAACCATGCCACAGATACGTTAAGTAATCCATTCCATAAAAATAATTTCAGATAAGTTTTGATGTGGACTGATAGGTGAAACCGGATAAAATAACATCTGGTCTACACAGAGGTTTCATATGATGAAAAAAAAGAACACTTTCAGATACGGAGAAATGTGCTCCAAATGCCCAACATAAATAGAATAAATTCATAAAGGAAGAAACATTGTAGGTAACTGGTTGTGAGAGTATTAAACCGAATACGCCGACCTGGTTAACCACATGACACAAAAATATGAGAAGTACGGTAAGGAAACAGAGATCGACAGTAGCGTTGTAAGTGGCCTGGAAGTTAACTTCGAATTTGGGAAATTATGGTGCGATAATCCGTATTCATGCTTTGCGAAATACGTGTACTGCATGATAACGTTCTTCATTTATATTTAAAGTATATATATCTTGTAACGGAACATATTAAAGGCTTTACTTTAATGAAGTATGCGATACCCTCCAAATTCAACCAGTTTAACGAGTATTTATGATTATAGAAAAGTTATTGTGTATGTTAACAATGACTGCACAACATGTCTCCATAAACAGTCAACCCATTAAATTATACTGAATAACTGACCCACACAAAAGTTAATATCACTTGATCACTGATACAGCAAATGTCATCATGTAAAAACACTAAGTTTATCTTAAATAATTAATATGAAGTACGAAAAATAGTGGCCAACTTAGGTATTTTGGATCTCCTTAAATAAAAATCACCCAGTGAAACCTATTTGTTCACTACGAGCGTTTTCACTCAGTATTCACGTAATCAATCCTATTTTAGACGAAAGCCATTGTAATTCTTAATAATTCATGTTACTTACTTATTTATGCAAATTAGAGAAGTCAATTGACAAACTTCTAAAAAACGGCCTTTTTGTAACAAAGAATTATTCTGTCAAGTCAACAAATCTATCTGTCATTTTAATAACATGTTAAATTATGTCACTCGATGCAAATTAATAACTTACCTGCACAAATTATGATAACAGATGTACATGTGACTTATAAACTATATCTCTTTTTAGTAGTTCTTTGACAATGTTATAAATACAAGCAGCAAGAAGGGTCGAGGGCGCAGTCGGAAAGTCACTTTGGTAAAGTGTCTTTGTGTGTTATTGTTTGAGGTGGATAAACAATGCAAAGAACATGTAAAAGAAGTACTACTTTGTGTTGTGTCATGGTCTTTGGTGGACAGTGGAATTAAGATGGCCACCAGAGTAATAAATATTTGAAGTTTACATATTTGTTGGTTTCGCTCGTTCTTTATCATCAAAAGCACATAAAAAACACGGGACCTCATGTTTTTAACCCTAGACAACCAGATTTAGAGCCAGCATCAGCATCGAGACACAGCAGCGATCCAGCAAGCAGCAGCGATTACCACAATGCATTTTAATGGTGCCAACCTAACATCAAGTGCTAACAAGCTCCGTAAATTGGAGTGAAATAGTGCGATTATAGCAATTAGGAATATCTACGACTAGGCGACCATTACAATCTGTAAAGCCCAATATTGCAATTTCGACCAAGCGCTGTTGTCAAGTGGAAATTATATTCCTGGTTACGACCGTCTTGTATTTATTGCACTCTTTGCATTGAAACATAAATGGCGACTCGTATTTGGCTTAATTTTTTCTCTCATCTGTAATATTGAGTAAATTATTCCACAATTTTTTTGTTTCACTTGAAACAGAAGTTGGTCTCATCGCATGGTATTCTGTGGGCTCATGTCTGTTTGTTACTATTTACAAATCCGCGTGATAGCTACTCGATTTTAATGCTTTGTAAGTATATTGTTCATCTTCTACGCTAATTTCTGGTACCCTCACATTTAATGGTGGACTTCGAAATTTTCCTTCACTTCTGCTAAAATGTACTACTTGTAGAATATGTTTATAACGTGAGAAAACATTTGCGTAACTACTGTTGCAAATTTAGCATTTTCAAAGAATAATGCTCTAGTTACCAACACTAAAAAGCGTACTCTTCTACATTTGCCTCTGTGAAATGCATGGCACTCAGAGGCAAGAAGTAACACCATTCAAAGTAGAATGAAGAACTCACTCTGTGACAAGATGTAATAAAACTGAGTTCCAATGCTGTCAAAACCTACCAACATGGAGTTCTCCATTAAATGCGAGATAGTACGAAAAATTGCATGCAAACAAAAATAAAGGAGAATAAAAGCAATATTCTTGACACACATTTAAATCGTGCAGATCACCACGGATTTGTAAGCAGAAACAAATACACAAAAGTCCACAGAACACCATGTGACGAAACGAGCTTCTGTATTATATGAAATAAAACAAATATGGAATCATTTACTCTACCCATCATTAAGGTTGCAAGCTGAGCTCAATCCCATTACGATCAACATATTTACAATGTAGTTCAAAATGGCTCTGAGCACTATGGGACTCAACTGCTGAGGTCATTAGTCCCCTAGAACTTAGAACTACTTAAACCTAACTAACCTAAGGACATCACAAACATCCATGCCCGAGGCAGGATTCGAACCTGCGACCGTAGCGGTCTTGCGGTTCCAGACTGCAGCGCCTTTAACCGCACGGCCACTTCGGCCGGCAATGTAGTTCAAAGAGTGAGTTACACACAAGTGGTTGTAATCAGAAGTACAATGTGGTGAAATCAGTTCTGACAACTACAAAACTGATCACTAAAAAATCCAATTAGAAAGAGGGATGATGCATTGATAAACTTGTAGCACTCCAACTGGCCTGGCAACGAACCAAGTCGTGTTGCTGGAAGTCCCGAAATGAGTTTCACCTCCGTGTGGTTACCTGTGATTGATCTCTTCAACAGAAGGTAGAAGACTGGGTTAGTCCCAGTACATCTTTCTGGTCATAGGTAGCCTTGACGCCAAATGCGCTTCTGGCTAGCCGAAGATTTTACATTATTACAACCCAGCGATTTTACACCTACAGAGAGAACTAGGTCATTATTTGACACAACCCTAGCTGTCCGTAGGGTTTTCTATAATACGATAATTAAGTGGCTATTTAGTGGAACACAGAAAACTAACAGATGAATTGGACATTGATGTAAACTGTTTGTAAGAAATATATTATAAAAAGAGATATTAACATTTACCTCCAGAAATACTTGTGATTAATGATGTGAGGAGGAGATGTGAGTCACTCCGGCTACTAGTAAGAAATTAATTACAAATAAGGTAGCACAACTGTGCTATAAGTGTATGGTGACAGTAGACACGACGGAGGGTTAAACCGACCGCCGCAATAAAATGCAAGCAGTAGTCACATTTAGCCGGGTCTTTTATCGGCGAGCTCAAAGTGATAGCTCTTTATGGACGAGGAATATTACAGGGTGTGAAACGTCCCCTTTTGAACAATTTTACAGAACTGTGCTTAAACTGACACACAATATTTATAGCGCAACGCAATCTGACTTTCCACACACAATATTTTGTTAATGCAACGCAATCTGACTTTCAAAATTCTCTACAAGAGAATGGCCCTGACTAACATTAACCTGTACTTTTCAGAAATCACTTACCTCACAAAAATCTTGGTTACTCCCACTACTGCAATACAGCAAGCGCCACTACTGCCAGCTAAATAAAAGATTCAAACTATGGAAGGCACTAACTACTGATAGGGATAGTTAGCAAATGAAAGATATTAATAGAGAACAAACAATGTATTTACCTTGATATCATGACAAATTACAAAACTCCGCCATCTCTCTCCCCACATCCACCACTGCTGGCGGCTCACCTCCAACTGCCCAGCGCTACGCGCTGTTCACAGCCAGCTGCCTAACACTACAATGGTTGAGTATTACAACAATGCAAAGCAGCCACAGACTGCACATGGCACAGCCGGTGATTTTCATACTGAGGTGGCGTTACCAATAAAAAAACCTAAACAGCCTACTTACATAGCCCCCATGCTCCCCACAAAAAATTTTACAAATTGGGTTGGGCAGTGGGCAATACATATTTGTTAAAATTTTTCATAATCGTAATTACAATAACAAATAAATCAAATGCACACACTTATTGATACAATGTTGGTCAAAAGCTAAAATTTTCTCACAGTCCCTAAAGACAGTCCTGATCATTCATCACATTGCAGTGTTTTTCTCAAAGTCTGAGCAGTAAAAGACAATGCACACAGACGTAGTGGATTTCCATGCAGTCTTGAAGAAGTAGTGTTGTCCTTCCAACGGAAAGACAGTGCTGACTCTTGACATGCTGACAGGTAATGGGCCACAACAGAGCAAACCCACAACAGAGTCAGTCGAAGTTTTGAAGAGTATTGGTGTGTAGGTCATCACAGAGCAGACCCACTGTAGTCCTGGTAGAGATTACGGTATTGGTGGGCCACCAGAGGTGCAGACCCACTGTAGTCCTTGTAGAGATGGCTAGCAGCCATCTGTTATGACTGTGCAGGTACACAATCACCATTGAAGAGTCTTGCGGATAATATAGCAAGTCCATAACCACCACTTGTGCACTCACAAAGTTTTTGGAATTGTCCTTAGAACCAGCAATGCTGTTATCCAGTCCCTTGCTGAATTATTAACACACGTGCAAACACTAACAGTCCCTACTTGTCACATATTGTCCATATATTATGACCAACAAAAACGTGTGCAGTGAAATGTAACTTACAAGTTACTTAATTTGATGACCTGGTGTCAATTACAATTTTATAACATAAGAATACAATAACAACGGTATAAAATACATCATTAAAAACATAATAATACAGATAACATTTGTAGGAATAGGGGCTTTACAAAAGAATAGAAATAAACAAATACATCAGTGTTACAAAAATAATGACATAAGTACATACATAAAGATCAGAATAACTTTTGGAATATCAACTTCCACGTGAGCATTAAAACAAAACAGAACAAATACTGTTTAAACATGTTTACAAAGTAAATAACATGGTATTAGAAAAATTCTACAACATAGGTCTTATCAGATAAACAACTAAAGACAGGAAGTACACAAATACACAAGGGAACACAAACACATAGTGGGATAACACAAGGAAAGGACAGGGTTTCTTTTACTGCAGTATCTTGCGAACAAAACTTTTTTTGTTCTTGGAGATCTCCCTTCGTTCCTCATTATTTCCAAAAGTCCTATCTGTACCTCTTTTCTGTATTCCAACCATAATTCTTTCAAAATAAATATGGCTCATTGTACAATACTCATTTTGGCCCTATCTGTTTCTTGCGGCTTCTCAATGCATTTCTTCCAATTCATCATAGTTACTTTCTTACATAGTCTACACCCTCTTAAGCTAACTTAAATCTACTGAGCTCAGATATATATACCAATGGACGAGGCAATGCAGCATCACATAAAACAATTAATATAAACAGCAATGAAAAAAGACGCAGATTTGCGAAGCAAGCTGCATTAAGAAATTAGCAAAGCAATTGTAATATTACAACTAATCTAAGGCAATGTGCAGCAAACAATAAAAATAAATCATTAGTAAAACTGGCTTAACAGAATAATACAAAGTCAAATTCAATAACACTATGCTTGGCAAACAGCAGCAACTTATACCTAAACATGACATAGCTCAAGCAGAAAAAAATAGTACACTAAAGATAACAATGCAGATAAGTGAAATGTATAATCACATCTTAATGTCTAAGTAATTAAAGTGGTGCACCACAACAACTTATTGTAAAAAAAAATATTACCATGTACTTGAAAAGAAAATTATGTGTGCAGTAACTGTTACTAGTCCCTTCTTATTGTTCTTTCCATTCCAAGAGCTCCTTTTTCGAAGAATGTGGGTCATAAAGTAATTATTTAATAGATCTGTTGACAGAAAGTGTTCACATTAGCAAATGAATTTTTTTTTTTATGAAACCAATGCTGCAACACAGCTGGAAACTAGATATCAAATGAAATAAGCAACTATGTACAAAGTAAAGCATAAAATAATCATTCAGTAGTCATGTGACATTTCATAAGTTAGAAATTCTCTCAACTCTCGTAGAAAGACGCTTGTCGTAATCAGGTGTGCAGATGTAAAAATATTTCTCGTCATTTCATTAGGCATTTCTGTCGCCATATGGCATTTCTCTCAACTAGCACGACAATAGCCGTGAAATGTTGTGATGCTTTCTACAAAGGAACGTCAAGCGAGGATAATGGCCCCCCCCCTTTTTTTTTTTCTCCACCTAATGGCTGTTTCTCCAGGTGGCTGGCACAGGTGGCCGCTCACAACGAATTACGTCTCGGTCACTTACCTCTCATCCCGGAATATTTACGACAGCAGTTTTCGCTACCGTGACTCATACAAAAATATTTCACAGGTCAAGAATTTGGATTACAAATCTGTAGAAACAAAATCCTATAAATATAACAGCGTCCAAAAAAAAATTTTCGTCGGCATTGTGATACATTCACGCATTTACACACATTTCATAATTCTAAAATACGATTCTTGGTTTCCAACATCCTTTTCCACAAAGCAGAGTCCCTAAATCACTATTCATTACTCCTTACCTTATTACACATATATATATCGTCGACACATAATCAAATTCCTCATATAGCATCAGCTTCTTGACCATAAACATACCTCAGCAGCATAATACACATCGTCGTCGTAATAATAACATCATAAAACCTCAGTCAAATCTCAAAAACGTCATAGCTTCCTCCAATAATTTCAAAACCTAAAAAAATTCTCTGCTCATTTCAATAGTGTCATCAACCTCAAACGTACTTTAAAATCATGATCCCATACCAAATACATCATTCAAAGCTCTCATAGTATCACAATGGTTCCAAAAAAAAAATATGAACAGTTCACAAAGTACAGACAAAATACAATTTCATACGTGTGAAGTTATTCAACTGTGTAATTATGTAAACATCTGTCACTAATGCAGTAAAAAAAATGTTTGTTTCTCTCAGGTAAATAATCAGATAGCTGTGTAATACTGTGTTGGAGAAATATGATGTGTAAAGTTGTATAAGCAAATACCATATTAGCTAGGGTTCCTTGTGGTTGCCACACACATGGTACACAAAGTAAGCGTGTACCCCCCTGAGGATAAATGTAATTATACCCTCAGGTGTTACAAATTACAGCAATGGAATGAAATGTATGACGGAAAACTTTCTTTGCAATTTAAAAATCTTAAAAAATAAATGTTTGAAGTACAAAATTAATCACTCAAATACGTGTCCTGTAGCGCTAAACTGTGCGTCATGTTGTAAGATAATCTCTGTGGAAGTGTCGTAGTTATCGTCCTCCGAAAGCTAAGTTCTGCAGAAGTCAATGTACTTACCTGATGATACACAAAAGTGAAATGCTTTGCGTATAGATATCTTAGTTATTACGCTTATTGTTGTGATGAAGAAAGTATTGTGCTGTAACGTATTGTTGTGCTACGGAAAAGGCTGCCTCATTGTTGCTATACCACAAAAGTTACTACTAAAACATGTTTTACTTTCCAGAAGAATTCAGAAAAACTGTGCAGATATAAAACAGATACACCGCAAAAGCAACAAGGTGAATTGTGTCACACATTAGTAGCGTCGTGATATAGTCGTGTAGCTGTCAAATAGACTAACCACTGTGTCACCTGGTATCTCTCAGAAAGCACCTTGAATCCATAATGTATTTGCAAGTAAACCAATATGTTGCATTAAAAAAAAGCAGATTATCTTTCAATAAACGGTTTTACATGTGAAGGGTGGTGCAATCCTCTACTCTTCATAGTACTCAGAGTTTGAATAATGCAATTATCATGCGGTATACGTCGTTAAAGAATACTGGAATTTTTCTCAGGGTTAGCGTCTATGTTATTTTTCTCGGAGCCAGCCGGCGCAGGTGTCTGCCTGCGGTGCGGGTCATTGTCTGTCTCTTTGTTGCCGCGCGCCATTAATGGGATTCGGAGACCTAACTTCTACAAATTCGCCTTGCCGAGAGGGCCCAGCTCTGTTATAATCCCGCCAGTTCTGATGAAATTCAGGTCTGTCGTTATGTCGGTAGTTTACATAGTTTCTTGTTTGTCGGTCATGTGGTGGAGAATTTCTCCCGGAATCGTAACTGCGCGCTGGACTGTTGCGTCTGAAAGTATTCTGTCTCCCTTGATAATAATAGTTCTGGTTACCATATTGTCTGTTTCTAAGGTAATCTCTGTGATAGTCATTACCGCGGAAAGGTGATCTTTCCCTGTAATTATTACTACTCTGCCAACGGTTGTCATACGGGTGGTGTCTGTTTTGGTCACGATTTGTGTTGTGAGAATAGCCTTGTCGCGTCCAGTTATTATTTCTTTCATCGCGGAATTGCGACGGATGTGATCTGTAATTGTTGTGCTCGTGCGTTCCGCGATTGTCAGTGTCAATTTCCAGTTCTTGTAAGAGTCCCTGAAAAGCTTCAATGTCGTCTTTGCAACGTCCTGCCAAAATAATATGTCGCAAATGTTCAGGCAGTTTGATTAAGCAAATGCGGATGAGTTCTGAGGGGCTGTATGGGTTTGACAGGTACTGATTCTTGTGCAACATGTCTTCAAAATATTTCACAAGACTGGAGAATTCAGATTGTTCGAAATGTTTCATCATTATGATGCCATGTTTTACTCGGTCTTGTGTGGCTTGAGACCAATATGCTGAGAGGAAGGCATGGTAAAATTCTCCTTCACTATGACAATCGTGAATGACCGAACGCATTCTTACAGCTGGTTCATTCTCTAAATAGCCACACATAAATTCTAATCTGTGTTCTAATGACCAGTTAGGGGGAAAACAATGAGAGAATTGATGGAGCCACGCTTGTGGATGAATGTCGTTGGCAGAATTTTTAAACGTTTTGAATTTACGTGTAGTAATGAACAGCTTATAGTCAAAGTCATCATGTCGGCGAGTCGCATATCGGTCATTATTACGTCGTTTCGGCGGTTCCATCTCAAAATTCGGTGTGCCTTGCCAATTTCTGTCATAATTTCCGAAGTGTCCTGTGTTATTATTTTGTGGCTGTTCCATATTGCTAAGTCCTTCTTCCCGTATTGGGGCGCGAGTGTCCTCCGAAATACGTAATTCTTGTACTACCTGTGTCAGCTGATCTTGTACTTCGCGGATTTCTCTTTGGTGTTGCGTATTAATTTGATTCTGATTTTGTTTGAATTTCCTAATTTGTTCGCACTCTTCTGTGTCATTAAAGACTACCGGTTTTGTGTCATTCAGATTATCATCTACCTTCGTAGATAAATTATTTAGCTGATCCGAAAGTTCAACTACTTTCTCTGATAATGTACTAATTTCCTCCATGTGTCTTTCTACTGTGTCTTTTAAGTTTTCCTGGGTTTTTGCAAGTTGCGTAACCGAATCGGTAGATGCAACTGAGTCAAATTTAGCTTGCAAGGTCTCATGATTTTCATGAACAGTAGTTTGCAGTTCTTTTATGGCTACTTCGTGATTCTGTAGTGCATTTTCATGCCGCGAAAAAATAGGTTGGAAATGCTCACAAATTTGTGTTTTTACGTCGTTACAGACTTTTTGACATTTCGATTCAATGTGATGTAACTCATTAGTTAAATCCTCACGTGTTTGTTCAAGAGTTTGCTCCAATGAGTCTAACTTTTGAAGCTGTTGCTGTGTTTGACTCTGATTTTGTTCCATTTGTTTCTGATTTTGTTCCATTTGTTTCTGATTTTGTTCGATTGTGTCTAATTTTTGAAGATTTTGTCCCATTTGTTTCTGATTTTGTTCGAGCGTTGTGTCTAACTTTTGAAGCTTTTGTTGTGTTTGTCCCATTTGTTGTATTAATTGTAATAACAATGCACTGGTGTCTGGAACATGTTCCTCAGTGCTTTTCGGCAGTGAATTTGCACCGGAAACATTCACATTTTGACAAGCAGAAAATGTGTCTTGACTCATTTGAGAAAACGGTGAGGACCCAAATCCTGAATTCACAGCATTTGCGAGATTGTTTCCTGTCGTTTCGGATTCCTGAGGCGAGCTGTCGCCGACCGATCGATCGATAATGCTTCCCTGTTCTCTAATTGTTTCGCTGTCTACACCATTGTTTGCAGCCCGCTCCATTTCCCTATACACAGCTACCAAATTATTACTTTAAACATCTGTTAATTCATTACACAGTGGTGCTGGCAAGCTACGCTCGTCGTCACTATTATTTCTCAGTTTGCTTTGGAGCCTAGTGTTACGTTTTTCACACGCCATTATTGTCACAGTATTTCACACGACAACACAGAAAAACACAATTTGAAGAGCAAAAATAAGAAAACACATTAACATAGCACTGAAAATAATATCTAGTTAATTGCAAGCGCAGCTGCGAAATACTTGCTGCAAATCTACATGCATGCCACAACTGTTTTACTGTACAACAATGAAAAACTACAACTACAAAAGAAATTCTCTCTATAATTACGCGCTAGCAATAAACAAAATCTACACTAATTACACAAACTACAAGAAAAAATCAGAAGATTCCAGTGAGGTATCCTCGGCTAAGGGTCGACATATGAAACGTCCCCTTTTGAACAATTTTACACGACTGTCCTTAACCTGACACACAATATTTATAGCGCAACGCAATCTGACTTTCCACACACAATATTTTGTTAACGCAACGCAATCTGACTTTCAAAATTCTCTACAAGAGAATGGCCCTGACTAACATTAACCTGTACTTTTCAGAAATCACTTACCTCACAAAAATCTTGGTTACTCCCACTACTGCAATACAGCAAGCGCCACTACTGCCAGCTAAATAAAAGATTCAAACTATGGAAGGCACTAACTACTGATAGGGATAGTTAGCAAATGAAAGATATTAATAGAGAACAAACAATGTATTTACCTTGATATCATGACAAATTACAAAACTCCGCCATCTCTCTCCCCACATCCACCACTGCTGGCGGCTCACCTCCAACTGCCCAGCGCTACGCGCTGTTCACAGCCAGCTGCCTAACACTACAATGGTTGAGTATTACAACAATGCAAAGCAGCCACAGACTGCACATGGCACAGCCGGTGATTTTCATACTGAGGTGGCGTTACCAATAAAAAAACCTAAACAGCCTACTTACAGGTGTTCCTCAATGATCTTTTCAACTTTCATCACGTATATTTCAAACATGATACAAGTAGAAAGGTACCTCTTGCGGCTTAATCTTCACACACACCTAAAGTCTTAGCATCCGTTTAACAGAGTTCAATATGTGCGCCATCTTTAGCAGACAATATATCTATGCGATATACCAGTTTGCCCCACGTGCAGTCTAGCGTATACTTAACGCGTGGACTTCCTGTATTACCCACACTTACGCTTGGTGGAAAGCATCCTTCAAAAACCCTAAAGAAAAGAATATAATGGGGTTATGTCTGGAGACATTTGGGCTAGAAAAAAGTCCTCCTCTGCCAATCCAGCGACCTTCCTAATGACAGAGGCCCAAAGAGGAGCAGCACCATCCTGTTGCAGCATGTTGTCAGGCTGCAGTTTTTAGACCAGTGGAAAATAAACTGTTCTATGAATTCCAGATAAACAGTCTAATTTATTGACTCCTTTACGAAGAACAACGATCCCACCACATGGCCATGAAGCAGAAGATAACACTAGACTGCTGCCCTGACTCCTTCATGCTAAAGTGTGCGTATGTGTGTATGTGTGTGTGTGTGTGGGGGGGGGGGGGAAGGCGGAGGAGGGGAGTCATGTATTGCGACTTTTGACTTATCCATTGTTAAGCTTAAGGCTGTTTAGAGTCAGCAAGAGCACTCCAAGGCAAGAGAGCGAGACACAGCACGGGTGGCGGATGTAACAGGAGGATCTAGCTTACACGGAAGAAGCTTGGGAATTCCAGACGCTCTGGACAGCTGGCCCAGCGTAGACGTACCATTTAGTTAGAAAATTAACTGGTAACTCCATGCACCGCCTAAAAGCTGTTGTAAGGTTCCACAATAGACTGTAGTCGCCAACAGGCACGTCTTAGCATATGCAGCAAGCATGATCCTTGTTCCTGAGGATAGCACCGTCAGTGGTTTTGCACAGGTTAGAATGAGAAGGGAAATGAGCACTGAGTTACCTGTTTAAAGTTATTTTAGAGAAAGTGGATCTGCAATGTTGACTGTTAGATGCTTAACTTTGAGCTTCTTGTTTTGAATGGTGCGCATACCAGCCCCTAAAGCTGAAAGCTTGCATAACGCTAACTTTTGGTGACAAAATTCAACTGATAGACTTCATAGAGAAATCTAATGGCAAGAATTCTAAGAAAATCATGCACTGTCTGAAACTTATCGTTATCACAACATCTGGCTATGAAATTAAATGAAAAACTGATTACTCTGAAACTAAATTTGGTCCTTGTGAAATTTAGTTAAATAAAGGAACTGTTTTCTACCTTGTTTGCCTTACATGGCTTGCACTGGATAACGCCGTGCAAACTGTTCTCATAGCTACAGCGCGTCTCGATAATAGAGCTGCTAAATCTAACTTCTGAGATACACAAAGGTGAAGTGCGTTCTGTAAAAAAAAAAAAAAAAAATGCTATCAGTCTTGGTTCATAATTTTTGGTAGTGGATTTAAATAAATTGGAAATCAATTGACTTTTGGGATGTGGAGAATGACTCTGGGTTAAATGAACTCAATAGCAGTCTCATGTCATTTAACTTAATAAGATTTAATGAAACTTCAATAGATAGTTAAGCTTTATCTGAAATCTCATAACTGTAATCCAAGAATTACAAAAATTAAACTGTTCTTTTTCTCTTCACAATAAATCTTCCATTAATCCATAATATAATTCCTAAGAATCCCCAATGTTTGCTGCTAGTTGCTACTAAACCACATATAGCACCAAAGCTCAACTGTCTGTCTCCTCTCCTCGCGATCAACAGATAACTCTGGCTCGCACCTTCGCAGAGCAAAGATCGCCTCTGACTCATCTCTGTCAAGGGTGCTCGCTCATGACTAAGCAGTTCAACACTCACGAGATCGATTTCAGACACCCAAAACAAGGAAAGTTCCTACGAAAATATACATACACGCCTTTAAGTACAGCAGTTGAAACAGTGGAGTGCACTCGCAAGATGGAAGTCACCACCCTCAGGGGAGAGCAAAGTGATGTAAAACACTTGCTGTCAGCCGTGCTAGGAAGGACAGTGGTGTTTCCCTTTTGGCTGAACGCTGTTGGTGCTGTCGGGTTCACCTAAACTGGTGGCTGTCCGACCTTTGCTTAACGTGATTCAGAAGAATAAAGACCTTCAGTTCAGTAACAATAACTTTATTGCGAGCGTGTATCTGACGACGCCAGGCATGCATGGACTGATCGGAGTTACAAAATTTGCTTCCAGACTCTACAGAAGGATCCTTAACCGTGGGAAAACTTTCGTAGTTATTGGAGAGAAAACAGTACTCGTCCACACAACCCAGGAGGCACAGAACCACGACGAGGTGCCGCTAGTGGGGTGTCAGGAAAAACATACGCAGGTTTAACCCGATTCAACGCAACAGTCGTGGTTTTGCCGTTCACTAGAATATCCATCGTGTGGGCACTGCGCCGTAACACTTCATATGGACCAGAATAAGGAGCTTGTAGAGGCGGTTTAACGCCCTCAGTGCGGAGCATGACGTGACGACATTGTTCCAGGTCCTGGTGCCCGAAAGTGGGCGGCTTGCCATGACGTGTGGCTTTCGGAGGGCGAATCTTTGATACATGGTCCCTCAAGCGTCGCAAGAAATCCGGCTGGCCAGTAGCAACTGTCTCTATGGCATCAGCGTGTACAAAGTCACCAGGAAGGCGCAGTGTTTCTCCATATACCAGTTCTGCTGCTGACGACCCCAGGTCTGGTTTGAAAGTCGTCCGTAAGCCTAACAAGACCAATGGTAGTGCGGTTGTCCAGGTTTCTTCGTGGCACATCAGCGCGGATCCTTCAAACAACGGTGCCAGCGTTCGATCATTCCGTTGCTTGCTGGGTGATAACTTGTGGTCTTATGGTGGGTGTAACCACAGAACTTGGCCAGCTGTGAGAACAGGTCAAATTGCCGTCTGCGGTCAATGGTAATATGTAGTGGGCACCCAAATCTTGCCAACCAAGTTATTGCTGTGATGATATCCACCGGCACTGCCTCCGGCCAACGTGTAAAACGGTCGATCATTGTAAACAGATATCTTTGTCCGTTCGAAGGTGGAAGTGGTCCGACTACATCCAAATGAACGTGGGCAAAGCGGGCGGTGATATCAGGAAAGTCACCCATCGGTGCGTGTACATGGCGGTTAATCTTGCAGCGTTGGCACTGAAGACAAGATCGGACACACTTCCGACAGTCTTTTTGTATGCCCAGCCACACGAAACGTTGCGATACTAGGCGGAATGTCGGTCGTACAATCCATGTACTGTATCAAAGGCTTGTCCTCTAAAAGCCGGCGTCAAAAAGGGACGAGGTCGGCCGCGAGAAACGTCGCAGTATAGCTGTGTATCTTCCCCCGGAACATCAACGAGTTTCAGTTGCAATGCGGAAGCCGTATCTTTAACATAGGCAAGGAGTTCTTCGTCGTCTCTCTGTGCCTGTGCCAGTGCAGGAAAGTCCATGGTACTGGAAACACTGCTGATCCGTGATAGGCAATCCGCAACAATGTTGTCGATCCCAGAAATATGTCTAATGTCGGTAGTAAACTGGGCCACGAACTCAAGGTGATGAAATTGACGGGGGGAGCAGTTGACGCTATTCCGACGGAAGGCGAACGTGAGTGGCTTGTGGTCTGTATATATCGTGAAAGTTCACGCTTCCACTTCGGGGCGGAAATATTTCACTGCTTGGTATACCGCCAGGAGCTCGCGGTCATATGTGCTCCATTTTTTCTGTGCAGGCGAAAGCTTGTGGGAATAATACGCCAATGGCTGCCATGCGTTGTCCGACCATTGTTGTAACGCGGCTCCGATCGCCGTCTGGCTCGCGTCTACGACAATTGCTAATGGCGCGTCGAGCCGTAGGTGTGCGAGAAGCGCCGCGTCGGCCATTCTCTTCTTTGTTGCCTCGAACGCAGAACACATGTCCTCTGTCCACTGTATCAGAGACTTGCTATTTACTTTAGGGCCTGATAATGCCGCCGTCAAAGGTTCCTGCAGCTCCGCAGCGTGGGGAAGGTGTCGTCGATAAAAATTGAGCATCCCCAAAAAACGACGTAATTCTTTGATCGTAGTTGGTCGGGGTAGCTGCAAGATAGCGTCCACCTTCTCGGACAGAGGAAGAGAGCCTTCAGCAGAAATCGTATGGCCAAGAAATGCCACCTCTGACTCCCCCAAAAACACACTTGTCCACATTCAAGACGACAACTTAACGCTCCAATCGCTCGAAAATATCTCGCAGTTGTTGTCGGTGTTGTTCATGGTCAGCAGAGAACACTAACACATCGTCCAGGTAGGCGAAACAAAACGGCAGCCCGAGTCTATAAACCTTTGCCAGGTCTGAGCGGCATTGCGTAAACCGAAAGTCATAAATTTGCTTTCAAATAAACCGAAAGGCGTTATTATTGCAGTCTTTGGAATGTCGTCATTGGCCACCGGAATCTGTGTATACGCTTTAGCGCAGTCCAGAACTGTGAACACCGTGGCACCATGTAAAGCGTGATTATAATCCCTCAGTAACGGAACGGGATATCTATCCGGCACTGTTCGCACGTTAAGCGCACGGTAGTCACCGCATGGGCGCCAAGCTCCACCCTTCTTCGGAACAAGATGTAATACGGAGGACCACGGGCTCTTAGATGGCCGCATTATGCCCGCGAATCATGGCGTCAAATACTGCCTTCGCTATCGACAATCGGCCCGGAGCGAGACGCCTAGGTCGGCATGCTACTGGGGGACCATCAGTCGTTTGAATGTGATGCACCGTGTCATGTGGTATGAACCTGGGAGCGCCGGGCGGTCTGGTCAAGTTCGGATATTTAAGCAGTAATTCAATGTACTCACCCTCCGTAGCATGGACCAATTTGGCACTGTGCGTTGCGGTGTTGCGACGGAAACCCGTGACTGCTAAGCCAGTGACGCTGTCTACAAAGCGTGCGTTCGCGACGTCCGGCAGCAGGTGGTAGGGCACCAGGAGGTCAGCCCCGACGATCGCCTCCGTGACGTCAGCCACTGTAAAATTCCACTCCTACGGGCGACGTTGGCCGAGATTAAGCTCCATCCTGTGTGCCATATGTTGCGACGGAAGAATTGTTGGCAGCCGTCAGACGGAAGGCAGTTGGCGGCAGGCAACGATGTATGGCTGTTGGTGGTATGATTCTCAGGTCCGACCCAGTGTCAATTAAAAACTTTACGCCGGAACTCCTATCGGTAACGAACAGGCGCTTGGAGGATAACTGGCAGTCGGTTGCGCCTATTGTCGACCGCCGATGGTGTTTGGGTGCGAGCATGGCGATGTGCACTTCCTTGCCTGATCGCCGAATCGTCGGTGGTACCAGCAGAACGGTACCTCGCCTTGCGGAGTGGTAGTACCGCCGGAAGATCTGCTTCTCGAACGCCGCCGTCTGTATCGGCTTCTTCTATTGTTGTCGTCGTCACGTGCCAGCAAGCCGGCCGCGGTGGTCTAGCGGTTCTGGCGCTGCAGTCCGGAACCGCGGGACTGCTACGGTCGCAGGTTCGAATCCTGCCTCGGGCATGGGTGTGTGTGATGTCCTTAGGTTAGTTAGGTTTAAGTAGTTCTAAGTTCTAGGGGACTTATGACCTAAGATGTTGAGTCCCATAGTGCTCAGAGCCATTTGAACCACGTGCCAGCAGCGCACTGACCTGGGCGCACAAAAGCTCAACCTTGGCCGCGACTGAATCATGGTCGGCCTGTGCTACAGACGCGGTACTGTTTGTACTGTTGTCCAATGTCGCGACTGCGCTGACCTGAGCCGGTGTTATCGCGTCCTGAATCCGGTCTGCTAGCTGCGCCACGTCATCCAGCGGCATGTCCGTTTGTGAGGCGATTATGGCTTTTATTTGCGGCGGCAACCGACTGCTCCACAGCGTTCTGAGCAGACTTTCTGGCACAGTAACGGTGTCAACTTTGCTGCGTAGACGTCTCAGGTATTGAGAAGGCTTCCTGTCGCCAATTTCTACCTGTGTCAGAACCTGACGTATCCGGTCCTCTTGTGACGCGGCCACCCGTCGAATCAACTCTGATTTTAGCCTGGCATAAGCTCCAGTCTCGGGTGGTGCTGTGATTATGTCCTGCACCTCGGATGCGTAACGTTGGTCGAGCTGGCTCACAATCAGCGCAAATTAGTTGCTTCGGCTGTTATTCCAGCGCAGCCAAAACTTGCCTCTGCCTGCGCGAACGAGAGTACCGGGTTGTCGGGCCAGAACGGCGGCAAACGGACTGCAATCCTGGAGACGGCCTGCTGTTCGGTTATTATGTGCTCGTTACTTACGTAGCTCGCGCCTGCTTCTTCTTAATCACGTCGGCTTCTGCTTGGATCACGTCGGGATCACCACTTGTCGGGTTCAGCTAAACTGATGGCTGTCCGACCTTTGCTTAACGTGATTCAGAAGAATAAAGACCTTCAGTTCAGCAACGACGCCCGGCATGCATGGACTGATCGGAGTTACAAAATTTGCTTCCAGCCTCTACAGAAGGATCCTTAATCCTGGGAAAACTTCCGTAGTTGTTGGAGAGAAAACAGTACTCGTTCACACAAGCCAGGAGGCACGGAACTACCAATAACACAAAAAACAAGGAATAATAATAATAAAAAACAGAACGTATATAAAAGCTAGAAAACACAGCGCCTCTAGAGGTTGGGCGCGGAACTACACAGACGTCGTGTACAGTAATTACGACCGCTCAGCACTGCACTGACACACGTGCACACACCACACACACACAGACACACACACACACACACACACACACACACACACACACCGGCGAGCTATAGTTAGCGTGCGGCAGCGTCGCTACAATGCCAAACATGGAGTTGAGCAATCAATGTGCGATCACTCGAAGTTTGTGTTGCTGCATTAGTTGCTAACCGCTCGTAAATTGCAGACTGGCCTAAACATGCCGTAAGTTCTCATACGCTTGTTTCTGTCCTACGAATGCACAAGGGACGGGTTCTCAGAGCCGAGACATGCACTCTGTGTCGCCTTACCTTCCTGGACACATGAAAGTAAGCCTCGGATGGGAACATCACCTCTTTCAGATAGTCTGGGTCATCGTCATTGCTATTCAGAATCTTAACTGCAAATGTTTCCTACTACGGCCTGTCATCAGGTTGAAGCGCTTGCAGCAGCTGGATCTTGTAGACATGAAGTTTCAGTATCTTGTGTAGTACCGTGTGCACTGTGGTTGTTGGTAGCTAGAACTGTTGAGACACTTGACCGATTGACTTGTTCGAACTAAGGATATTTGCCTGTTGCACAAGTTCCACATTTATACACTCGTGTTCAGAACTCGTCCTGTTCGTAACACCGTCGGCTTACTTGAACGTCATGTGCCACTGTCTGTCGGTCGCACGTGATCGTGGTGTGTTTCTGCAGCGTGTCCAAAACTATGGATGTTCTGTTGGACCTCAGTGTCTAATTTGGTCTCTATCAACTATTCCATACACTGTTTGGGTTTGGCCATTTTCGTCAACAACTAACCTAGTTTAAATGTTCGTGAACATCATGCCATGGACCGCACCTTTCTATTTATGCCTGTTTCTGAAACACAGTTGATCAACTTTGTAAATTGTCGTTTTGGAACACTCTGTACTTTTTTGTAGCAACTGAAGCGAACGGAAAATTCGTTTTGTGGCTTAAAGGGAAAACTGCCGACTGAAATACTTGAAGTTGCAATACAGGCGTACGATCTGACTCTATAAATGCAGAAGCTCAACCAAGTGCATTTGCTGGACGAACGGCTCTTGGCACTACTATATATATTTCTATGAAATAGAGAACGAGGAAGGAAAGGAAAGAAATGGATTGAAAGGACATTACCAGGATTTTGTCAAAGAGGATCTTACAACGACACATTTATTCTGAAAATTTCCATAAAGAACAACAAATCATTTTTATTCGAAATTGATCTAGGGGTTTTCGTCAAACGGAGATATGATCTCGACACATAGTAGTGCTGGATATTGGCAAACCAGTAAGAAGCAGTCATATTCCAGTCTCTCTTCATCCTCCAAGGTCATTTTACACTCCATTTCTTTCAGTATGGATTTGAGGTGAAGGAGTAATCTGGAACGCACGAGCGCTAATCTTCTGAGACAGCGTGATTATTACCGACAAGGATTTTTGAATACAGATATCTCTGTTCGACAGAGAAGCTGGAATAATTTTCAGTAGCTAAATGTACACGATCCGGAATTATTCAGCCTTACACTTTCCCAAATTTCCTCATTTAAGTATGTGTCTGTCACGTCTTGCAGTATAAGAAAGATCATTTTCTGCATTAAAGAACTCCCCAGCAGACAAATCGATGAGTCTAAATGAGGAGTCGAAATGGATTACCATTTATTTGTCTTATAGCTTTTATTGCTGGGAGTATCCAAAGAGACGCTCAGCTCGCCTTCGATACTGCTCTTTTCATTTAAGCAGAGGGGCTGCATCGTTAAGGGAATTGTAATCTGCCAGGAAAGAAACGTGCTGGATTTCTTCCGAGCAATTAACTGTGGCCTGCAGTAAGGGGCGAAGCTCGGTATTTGCCTAAACTGAAATTGGGAGTGCACTGAACAACATTTCCAAGGTTGCCAGAGGATGGATTAAAACCACCTCGCCTCCAAATCCACGGACAGCTAGCTCAGCGGCTCAACACGCAGACCTGTCCGAAGTCGGTGGAGAATTTGGAAAAACTGGATGTTGTACGTTGTTTTCAAATAAAATAAAATGCATCGCAACAAAATATTGAATTCTGACACATGTTTTTCTCTTACACGTGCAAGTTCAGTCATTTGATAGTACATGAATGAGTGCATATTTTAAGATTTAATTGTGCATGAAATTGCTGGCTTCGGTTATTATAGTCTTACAGGAGCGTAAATAGATTTTGGATAAAGAGCGAGGGAGGGATGAAGGGCTCTGCCGGCTCGGACAAATTGAAGCAGCGCGCTGAAAACATCTTTTAGAAATGAACGAACTATGAAATGTGCTGTATCACATATACCTGCTCTCTACTACAACCCCCTCCCCCCCCCCCTCGCCCCACCCACCAAACCAATCGTTCTGTATCGGAAATGGTTTTCATAATTGATACCACCCAGGTGACCAGACAGAGTGATACTTTGCTACTTCGGCTGCTAATGATAGCATATTGAACAAATTTTTAATCAAATACAGACGTCGCCGTTTAGGCGATATTTTTGGTGATGAACGCGATGTTTTGGTAACACAGCCAAATACAAGTGTATTTTTATGCACTGATATTAATTTAATGTTATTTGTTATGATATTTACCGCTTCGCTGCTTTGTGAAATACTGAAATACTGCAACCCCTGGCCTAAGTTCTCCCAGCCTCCAAATAACGGCTCCAGAGCTAATATTAGCGCCTGCTGCTGTGGTCGAGCGGTTCTAGGCGCTTCATTCCGGAACCGCGATGCTGCTACGGTCGCAAGTTCGAATCCTGCCTCGGGCATGGATGTGTGTGATGTCCTTAGGTTAGTTAGGTTTAAGTAGCTCGAAGTCTATGGGACTGATGACCTCAGATGTTAACTCCCATAGTGCTGAGAGCCATTTGAACCATTTGAAGCTAATATTAGCCTGCTATAGGTTGGTAATTAGGCTATTATAGTTGTGTGTACATATTTTAAACTTACCATAACGCTAGCAGACGAAACAAAATAGTTTTCCTCTTCTTTCTTTCTCAAATTTGTCCATAATTAGAAACTATCACAACAGCACACACCAAAAAACAATAAACGGTAGCACTAAAAATTACATTCAACTGCAAGTAAGGACTGAACTGATTAAAAATACAACCGAGCTCAAGCAAGGCCAACAGTTGGTTTTGGGTAAAACAGGGATGGGTGATAGCTGAAAGTGTATGGGTGTATAGACAATTAAAGTCTATCGTTAGCATTGCTGACTATTGAAGCTGTACATCCTTTTTTCGTCGTGTGATTGAATATCAAAATATCTTTCAATTTTACTACACAGCAACTACACCATGTGTATTTTCATTTAGCTTATAGGGGGGGTCTGGACCTCCTGGACCCACCCTTTGGCTACGTCCTTGTGGGTGGGTGTTAGTGACTTCTAGTCTCATATAGCATTGTGGTAATGCAATGGCGAAAGTTGAAAATTTTTGCTGAATCAGATCCGAACCCAGATTTACCGCTTCTCATGAGCGGTTGCCTTAACTGCTTCGCCCATTGGGACTGCTTCGTCCATCACGATATTGGCTGACTCAAATTTCCAACTTATCACACGCTGTCAATATTAGTGCATCCACACTGAAGCAAACCTGTTGCACTCTTACAAAAATTGTAAGCTGTCATTTGCTTTAATCATAAATATATGTCTGAATGAAGCTAAATGTTATTATCTTTACATAAGGAAAAATATTATCTTGGTAATAACCTTAAGATCGTGTGCTACTCTCAAGAGTCTTCTATATGAATTAGTGAATTTATTTGTGACGCTTTTGTTGCCCTATGCATGTAAACACTTTCAGAAGTCAAATTAATAATTATTATAATCAAATAAACTAATTTAATAATGTTGAACCTTAAATTACTGGTGTACCTAAGTACAACCACAATAATACAAAAACAGTAAAGAGTAGATGGAGTATGAATGAGAACAGTGGCGTATTTAAGTTTACAAGATAATGACAACTTTTCAAGTCTTGTTAAGCCTCTTAGTAACCAAAACTTTCTGGAGAACCAGATGATAAATCTTGCACAAAAATGACAAACACAAATCAGTTAAGGAAGGGATAGCATACATTGAGGTGGAAGCTATACAAATCCTCCCCTGAATTAATTCCTTTTACAACGCAATATGACTTAGTTTACATGAATCCACTGTGAGGCCCAACTTTATTCAAATGGAATCAACTACAATCGACTATACCAAAACCATGGTTCACCTGAGAACAGGGAGCTGTGAATATCATTTAACAGCCCTACACCAGTGCAGCAGTACTTCATCCTTTCACAATGATTCAGGCGGCAGCTGCTGCATCTGTAATGTTCTGACGCATCCACGAAAATATGCAAATTACGCGGTCTGGCGTTGTGATTATCAGAACGCGAGAAACTTCCCTATCAGAGCCCTGAAATCCTGGCAGATTTCAGCGTGACGTGTACCCATTCGCTGCTCTAGCTAAACCAATTTGACTAACAGGCAGGACGATGTGTGTTGAATTGTCAGACGTCAGACAGTCTACTTAGGACAAATAATTTCACATTCATGACACAAGATATGTCCGAGATGATATGCAATTCCACTGTCAGTACAGTTGGAAACTGCCACAGGCTCTTAGTCCACCACAAGGTACAGACCACAAGTCTCACCCGTTAAGGAAAGACCTAAAGTTCTCCACCATGGGAGGACCAAAAGACCACATAAATCGAAGAATTACAACCACCTTCCACCAAACTTTGGTACAGAACTCGAATTAGCAAAAAGGAACTGCCGCTACATTGCACAAACCAATCCATCTATGACCAACTCATTGAATCTCCAATCCTCTCTTCTGTTGGTCTGGTAGCCAGTCCAGGCACAGCATCAGAGTTCCTATGCTGGGGAGCAAGCCTCTGCCTTGCACATAGTGAGACGAGCCAATCAGCGTCACCAAATGTTCCTTGTATGAAACAAAAAAGTTCTTAGACCAGGGAAGCTTTATTCTCATGGTAAGCATGGCCTTGTCTTGTAAAAAAAAAAAAAAAAAAAAAACAATCTGCCTAGACGGGGCCACAGTCCCACATTTATGGAGTGATCTGATCTTTCTGTGCCAATTATTTCCAGTTCCTGAAAGAAGGCTGTTAATCTTAGCAGACAGTTGTGCCCATGGAATATATGTTTTTGCCGCTCACTAAAAGAACCTGTCGACTTCCTGGAGGGGGGGAGGGAAATTACACTCCAACCTGCACTAGACATGTACACCAGCTGTATCATCCCATCTTATACCATGAGATTTCATGGAGTTATATGAACTTTCCACCGTTTGCACAAAAGCTTAGTTTACAGTAATCTCTCTTAAATGGCTTCCTCCGACCACTTCCAGCCACTCTGCCATCTTTCGAGATGGACTGGTGCCTTACCCAGGTAAAATGCTTTTTCAACCAGTGTCCTTCTGTTGATCCTAAGTGGAAGGAGGAGAGAGCTTTGGCCAGAAGTCCCTCTGCATGTAAGAACCACTGAACACTGTTTCCAAGAATCACTCACACAGCCAGGTAACTATGCTCAGAATTTTTTCTCCCTACAGCCCCCCCCTCCCAGGTACAAGATATTTACAGGTTGGACATGCAGTTACAAGAACATTCTGTCCACAATTTCCTCATGTAGAGAAAGTCATTAACCCTACATAGCAAATGTAGCACTGGGGAACACCAAGATGAGGACCTAAAGCATGAATGTTAACCTGACCTCTCACTACTTCCTTGTTACCCATTAATTTCTACATGGGGTGTGTCACACTTCAATAAAGAGGTTAGAGTGGGACAGACCAGAAGAAATTATGGCACTTTAACTGGGTCTTTGAGAATGATGTACCGGATCATGACAGCTTTGCCAACTAAAAACCAAAAAATACCACACCCTGTGTTGACTTCATTCAGCCAGGGGTCATACACCCATTCACTTCTGTATGCCACCAGAAGTTATGTGATTTGCTGGATGCTAGAATTTTTCCTGTGGGTCCTCAGGTCTTTGACATATTCCCCATATATTAAATACAGTGACTGAACGATTAAAAGGTCATGCAGACAACTAAACCATTAACACTGAAGTTGAGGTCAGAGAGGATTGGTTTCCCTAACCACAATACTAAAGTGTTGAGCATTGAGTATTCTCTGTCTCAGAGATTTTGTTACCCCTGCCAAAGCATTCACAGTGATTCAATCCTCTATAGAGACAAATAACATGACAAATTGTATCCAAGCATTCAGCAAATCTAGGCAAGTCAAGTATGTGTTCTTGTGACCTGTATGTTCTGTTAACTTTATTTCGCAGGAAGGTGTCTTTTTCTTCTTTTAGCAGAACGGTGTAAATAGTGTTAACAAAAATAAACAGCATGTAAATGGCATGTGAAACATAGTGAGACTTTACACAAATGACAATGACAAAAAACCGTTACTCAGTTTCAAAAGGATGTTTGAATACTAGTATATTTGTCGTGTATAGTCTTATGCCAGTCTTAAATTTTAGATTAGATTAGATTAGATTAGATCTGACAAAAAAGGTAGTAAAGAAAAGTGAAAAAATACACTTAACTTAACGAAATAAATACAACAAGGCACATAAAAATAAGAATTTAAAAAAATTATATTTCAAGTTTCCTAATGCTCTCTTCTCAAGAGTCTTCAGCGAGTCCAAAATTAACATTACATTAGTCACACATATAAACACAGCACTACACTCATGAAGTGTGTGACAGGTTAGACATGGCAGCTGGGGGGAGGGTTGAACTGTTACTAAGAGAAGAGTTACCCCTTAACATCATCAGTGGTGGCAGTGATGTCTGTGGCAGGACAGAACCTGTCTCCTGTCTATGGCAGCAACGGGTAGGCATCTGGACTGTTGATAGTGAAGAGATGGGGCAGCAGTTGACAACTTTCACTCTTGTTGAAGACAGTCCTCCAACAGCAGTTGTCAGTGCTGTGGGAAGTGCCTGGAGACATTAATCGCTTGGTTCGGTTCTCTTTAGTCCTGCCTTTCTCATTGATAGCGGCATAATGTTCAAGTATGGCCCCTCAA
This sequence comes from Schistocerca nitens, assembly GCF_023898315.1. NCBI lineage: Eukaryota > Metazoa > Arthropoda > Insecta > Orthoptera > Acrididae > Schistocerca > Schistocerca nitens. The sequence goes on along the minus strand of NC_064617.1, from coordinate 699,940,610 downwards.
GACTCGTTTGTCAAACAGCAGTGGCCCCAGGTAGTTGCGTGACGTCAGGTGCGAGTCTCCATTATGTGGTGGCTGCAGTCTAGGCTCCGCTATTGATACTTCTGGATGCAGCATCTGGAATTCCTTTCCTACACCAATATCATGAGTGAAAAGGGCAAGCAAGATTCTGTGTACACCTCTATCGCCTGTGAGCCACCCCAATGTCATCAGTCAGGCAACAGCATGTCTTGTTATATCGTGGAAGGGGGTGGGGGGTGGATCGGTCGCCTGTAGCTGCCAGCTGCCAGTGTGGCCCTGCGGTGACATTATGCCAGCAGCAGCATGTGCTGCAGCTCGCCCATCAGGTGAGCTCGCACTACGTCACTCCAGCCACGCCAGTAGTGTTGCGACATGTGCCGCCTGCCCAGCACCCAGCAATGACTGACCATTGGTCTTCTTCTCGCTAGCTGTTTGGAATGCCATAGTCCTTTGCACAATCCTTAGCACATATTTCAGTGCCGTGTTTTTACAACGAATGTTTACAAAAGCCCATACATAGAAAGACCATTTCAAAACTATGAACTTTTTGCAGTTGAAACTTTACAATATAATTAATGCAAAGAATTGAATTGTGCCTTAGTGCTTTATTTTATTATACAACGTTACTGCTAAGGTTACAGATCTTTTTGATTTTAATAAACATCGATAATCAATCACTTATCAGAAAGAAATAAACCCACCATTTTTCAGAGGTGAAGTTCTGTTGCTATAGTGTTTGTCAGTGTACTGTTAGTTTTCCAACACCACTCATGCACCCAACGAACTAAGAGGGCACAGCTGAATGTCATACTTCAAGCGCTCCCAGACCTTATAGCAGTTACTTCTAATTATATTCTACCAGTTACCAAGTCTAGTTACCTCTAACCCTTTCTACTTTGTCAATCTGGACTTTGACACTTCTGCTTATGCCAGCTTATTGGATAGTGCCACTGATACAACTATCTGGCATAGAATCTGGGTTGAACAATACTGACTGCCATCTGTACCCTTCTTAATGTGCTGTCAGGATAGATTAGAGTTTGGCATGAATACATCTTTACCTTTGAAACTGACCTACAGCTCTCAAAAATCGACATACTGATATAATCTGCTGGAAAGATATAAAATACCAGTTTTTATGATTTATAGTGCATAAGGTTTCTGATTATCTTCCGTTTTTACCTGTTTCAGTTCGCAATTTACTTCCTAGTCAACTAATATTGTCTTCTACCATGACTCGCACTCCATGTGCTCACGCCAAGTAATACAAGATTTCGTCGATGACGCGCCTCTGGCGCTGGCGATCCACAATCGAAATACTACAAGGCAAACATCATTGCACTACTGGCGATAACCCATAAACGATAACCACAGACGGAAAAGTACCACCAGTGAAAAATATCGCACCATAGGCAGTTAACCATAAATGTGACCACACCTGAAAACCACCAATGGGAACACATTGCTCCACTGGCGATAACCTTAACCGAACCACAGGAAAAAAAAATACACATCTGAACGTCGACATGCCTCTGGCGCGGACAACCCATGTCCATCTCACAAGATATCACCATTGGGATCAGTGGTATGATCAAAATCACGCCAAGATCCACTGTCGGATCGGAAATCAACTTATGTGTCACCACTATCGTCTCCTCGCAATGACTGGTGCAACATACCATGCATTCGACCACTGACAAGACATACAATATCAAGTGAAGAAACCAAACCATTACTACATTTCAAGATGAATTCTGAGAGGAATTGTGACTCCAAGACTTATGCAATTATTTCTGAACCAAAAATGCAATTTTCACGCTGTTCCGACACACACCTTTGCTGTGGTGTGACAAGCTACTAATATAGCAATGGTCAGGTATTAAATCAGCCAGCTTTATCATAAACCCAAGGGATTTCCGCGCGAGAAATCGGCACATTCCTACCCATGAAATCTGTGAAATATGAGAGGATACCAGTTTGGGTGAGCTATTCAATGAACTTGAACAGGTCTGAAATAGATTGGGTAAAATTTGTGGCACAGATGCTTTTACTTATTCGATAGTTGGGAGCTTTTCAGAAGGACGTTTTGTCCGATACGAAACTCTCGTTTCTGTCCTTTCCTGTCCAATGCATCCTTTCTCTTCACACCTCTCACCTGCAAACATCATAGAGCCAGTTCAACAACATTTATAAGTTGTTTTTGGATTCGCGGTGGCAAGTCAGCTACTTCGTGAATGAGTTCTTTGGGCTGCGTATATTTCAGCAGTCACTGGCACCATACCTGTGAATCCATGTAGCAACTCATTCATTACGTCCTGGAAATCATGTAAGAGGGTGTCCCAGGTGGTGCGGATTTTTGCGGAGTTTATGCCACAGGGATTTCCTAGGCTTTTCATTATTCTCTCTGCTGGGGACTGTTGAGGATGCCTTGTATATCCTTAGGTCGATCTTATGTTGTACCATATCAACATGGCCTTTCATTTGTTTGAGCTAAACTGGACCATTCTCAGAGATGCTTCTGTCCACATGTCCTACAGGTTACAAGAAATCTTTGCAAAAAGCTTTGTTCACCATTTGCACAGTAGCCTTCTTCAGTGGCATCAGAGCGACGTATTTAGATGTTAGCTCCACAACAACTAGAATGTAGCAATACCTCCTACTCTTACATGGGAGAGGTCATACGAAATACATGGCAGCCAGATGCTTTAATTTCATCGGAATGATAGGGAATTGTGGCACCTGCGTCGTAACTGTTGTGTGTTTCGATTTCTGACACACCTTGTACACTACCAGTACTGTCTTTATCCTCCTTTCCATATCTTCAAAATAGCACAGCGTATGCAGCTTCAAATAACTCTTTTTGGTACCAGAGTGAGCGTAACTCAAGTGTGTGTACAACATCACTTTAATTACGGATTCATCAGTGATGCAGATGCACCACAATGCATCTTCCTTTCGCCATGGTACAAAAACACCTCTTTACATATCAAATAGAACTACCTAATCTTTGTCTGTGCACAGTTTTTGACTTTGTCCATCAAGATTGAAAACCTGGGCCTTTCTACAGTTCTTTGCCTATGTGTCTCAAGCTCACGGTCACAAACTAGAATCTCAGTTTAATACATTTATAAAAGCTACATTTTTTACATAGCATCGACTTAAGTGCTATTCACACTATTTCACTCAAATCCTAAAAGTGGTCATTATAACAAATAGTATATGTATGAGAGTTCTGCCGCAAAAAGGATGTTTTTAAAAAATTCCCTGTATAAAACCAAATTTCTAGTTTTGCTGTATACTCCAGTTAAAAATTAATCCATACACACAAAATAAATTTTCATTTATTTAAAAGAATAAATAATCTAATAAATTTTTTCTTCACAAATAAGTTATTCCAAATTGTGTTTATACCAACAAACTATATTTCCATTGCATTTAAGGAATAAAAAAATGTAGTAAAATTTTTCTGTTTAAGCAAGTTCTCTGAGATTGTGTTTATCTGTACTGTACAAAAGAAATTCTCATTTCTTTAAAAATGTAGTAAATCTAATAAATTTTTTTCTATAAATAAGGTCTGCCAAACCTCATCTATCTATACCAGTGATTGAAATTTTCATTTAAAAAGTCAAAGGTTCAGTTCAATCATAAAAGTTTTAACTTTTAAAAATATGATTTTTTATGTAAATCAAATGAAAAAAAAAATACTCCAAAATTTAGCTATTTCAAATCTTAGAAAACTGTTATAAACATAAGAGTTGATCAAGTTATTCTGATTTAGAAAACTATTATAAAGGAAAAGGTTATTAAAATGTAGCTAAACAAGATCTCTTGCCATTTATTGATTGTTACAATATAAAAATAATTGAAAAGAGAGAAGTAAGTCATAAAAATATAACAGAATTTGCATCAACTTGTGAAGTAAAAAATTAAAGAATTATTCCTAATTAAAAAAAAAATTAATCGATCTTATTCTAAATCCTGTTGACAATATTAATAATATTGATAATGAATTGAATAAAAAATCTTTAAAGGACCTTTATGAATCCTGCAAATCTAAAAGTTATTCTAACATTAATAAACAACAATTAATCGATTTTAACAAAAATCTGTTGCCAATGTTAATAATATACTGATAAAAAATTCAATAAAAATATGATATATCTTTAAGCAATAGGTAAAACGATAAAAACTAAAAAATATTCAAAAGTTAATAAACAACAATTAATCACTCTTATCAACAGATCAGTGGCTGATAATAATAATAATATCTATAATGACAAATATTTTCAAAAGCTTCTAGTAGACCAATGTCAAGAAATTAAACAATAAACTTTTCAGAAAAATTTCTCTGGTTACAGTATTCTAGATGATGACGATTTTTTAAAATCACCTAAGCAAATGGAAGGAAAAGATCCTGCTTTTAAATCGAAAATAATTATGTATAAAATTAATTTGGTCGATAATATTGTTGTATACAAGAATTTTTTAGTCAAATTAAAGAAAAAGTAATCAGTGATGTTAATAATATTTTAGTAGAAAGAAGAGCAACTAAAGCTAATAAATTTTAAAGACAGGAATTTAATTTTAAGTTTTATTAAGCACAATTGGTTAAGAAGCTTATTATAAAAAATCAACGAATAAACTATTAACTGAAAGGGAAGAAATGCAAATAGAAAAAACTGGTCAGTCTTTATTTTATATAAATAGCTTAGAAGTTATTGTTACTATTCACAATCCAGTTTCTGGTTATTCTTATACTGCCATACAAAGAGAAAGACAAAAATGTTCTAATTAATGTTTAAAATAAAGATAAAAACGTGTTCTTTGTTCAGTAGAATTAGGTTTATATCCACCAGATCGTGATGGGGAAATATTTATAAACATAAAAGTAATGGATTAAAATTAGATAAAATTTTTGAAAAAGAAAGTCAATTTCCCTTATTAGTTAAGAAATATTCCAAAACTTGAATAGAATTCAGATATTACCATTAATGTTTATGCTTATGATAAAATTTTTATTGTATTTCCTCTTTACCATACACATATTAAACTATAAAAACTTTTTTTGAATTCAAAAAGAAAATAATTCTGATTACAGTTGGATAAAAAATTCTCTAACTTAGTTAGTCTGCAAACAATGAAGCACAGTGAAAAAAAATTATACTTGTGAAAGATGATTAAGATATTTTCATTCACAAGAAAAATTAGACAATCATGAAAACAGTTGTAAAGAACATAAAGAAGTAAAAATTCATATGGCTGTAGAAGATGAAAAACTGAATTTGAAAAATAAAACATTTATTATCAATATGTTTTGAAATTTATGCAGTTTTAGAATCTCTTTTATAAGATGTTAACACTTGACAACCAAACCCTAAGAAAGTTTATATTAATAAAAAAATATCATTTTCATTTAGTTATTATATCAAGTATTCTAATGTTAACTGTAAAAAGACTGTCACATTTACTACTAAACATACAGGTCATTGAAGTGTTAAAACAAGAATCAGGAGAAATTTCTGAAATATTAGACTGAAATATTCCAGTGATAGTGGTAAACTAAGATTAAACAAATTTAAAAAAAATCAGTAATTTTTTTATGAAAAAGCGTTACTAAAGAAGGAAAAAACTAAGGGATCATTGTTATTTAATAGAAAAATATCGAGGAGCTACACATGAAGATTGTAATCTTAATCATCCGTTCTAAAATTTATTACATTATATATTCATAATTTAACACAATACAGTGTTAATTTGTTTTTGAAAGAATTGGCAATAGGTAACCAAAATATCGATATTATTTCAAATATTGAGCAAAAATCTATTCCTTTTAGTAAAAAAGTTTAACATGGATAAATGTTAAGATTTTTGGATGCCTTTTAATTTAAGTCCTCAACTAATGAAAAGTATCTTCTAATCTTCAAAGAGAACACTATAAAAAAAGCATCAAAATATTTTAAAATTTAACATTTACTTTTAATAATTAAAAAATACATTTATTCTTATGAATACATGGATTCCAAAGAAACATTACAAGAAAGAAATGTTTCCTAAAAAGAGTGTTTTTATCAAGACGAAATAAATCTAATAATCCTGATGAAGATTTAATTGTGTAAAACTGGTCTGAAAAAAATTCAGTTTTAAAAATTCAGATGAATATTCAAGACTATATAATAAATCTGGCATTTTAATTTTTTCAGACATTTTCGAAAACTTTTAGACACTTGCATTAAATCAAGTAAACTCGATCCAGGTTGGTATTTAACTGCACCAGGAGTATCTTGGGATTCTATATTAAACATGACGAAAATTAAATTAGATTTATTAAACGATTACGACATAGTTTTATTTCTTGAAAAAAGCATTAAAGGTAGAGTTTCTCAAAGTATTAACACACACACACACACACACACACACACACACACACACACACACACACACACACACACACACACACACACACACACACACACACATATATATATATATATATATATATATATATATATGAAAAATTTTCTGCCAGAAATATTCAAATATTTAGGCAAATAATTTCCACTGTTATGCAATGTCTGATATAAATCCATGTAAATACATTTGGTTATATTGTTTAACTCTATTAAAATGTTCAAAAAATGCATGTTATGTCAAATGTTTGCCATTAGCATCAGAAGGAGGTAATTAATAATTAATAACATTAAATAATAAAGAGAAGCATGTTTTAAATTACAGAAATCGTAAATAATGTTTAAATCATGGGTAAAGTTAACAAAATATTGTATAATCTTTACATTTGACAATCAGACTGGTTGAAAAAATACATCGATATAATACAGAAATGATAAACATTGCAGCTAATGATTTCAAAAAAAAGATTTTTATAAACTAATTTTTGGTAACATGATAGAAATATTAGAAAGAGATCAAACATTAAAATTGTAACAAATCGAGATCAATACATGCATATGTTTCAAAACCAAATTAAGAACATACTACTATAGTTTCAGGAAATCTAGCACGAAAAAAACAATAGTAAAATTCAATAAACCAATTTATATTGGCATGAGAGTTCTAGATATTTCAAATTTAAAAATATACGAATTTCATTGTACTGTCATGAAATGAAAATAGGGTAAATGATTGATTTATGGTATACGTATATGGATTCTTTCACTTATGATATAAAAACTGAAGATTTTTATGATGTTATGAAATCGATGATAAACGAGTTTGACACAAGAGGTTATTCAAAAACTAATATTTATGAAATTCCATGAGTAAACAAGAATGTTTTAGAAGAATGAATCATGAAAATAGTTGAAAAATTATGTTATAACATGTTAGTTTAAGGTCGAAATTGTATCATTATAAAGATCAACAACATAAAAAATTTGAAGGAGTGAGAAATCCGTATAAAAAACGAAACTAGTTTTGACAATTACAAAAATTGTTTAAACGATAAAATAAAACAAAACAGAAATTGGTTTTATTGTGAATTATATGCAGCAGAATGTAATAAAATTGTTTTAAGTTCTGATGATGATTAACATATTAAATTACAATATGGAATAATGACTTTAAGGTGTTTTCTTTGTAAAGTTAAAGAATTGATGCGTGAATTATTAATTTTGGTGATCAGTTTTTTATATTTTTTTATGGTATGTAAATTTTCATTGGGTTTTATATATACTTTACAAACAAATTTTCCACAGAAATATTCAACCCTTAGATAGTACTTGTCTTTATGTTTTTGATAATCCTAAGATTTTTTCTCACCTCTAGCAATATATTTAGAAGAAGATTTAACCTCTCTTTTACAATTTTGACAAGTAACAGGATTTTTATTTGAATTATTGGTAAGCTCTTTTATTTTATCTATATACAATGAGTACAGGTGAACTCTTTTTGTAACTTTTTTCTTTATGAATTTTTTTCTTGATTACACAATGTGCAAATTACTTTTTTTTCACTTCCCATTTATAAAGCAAAAATTATTAGAATTAGAAAAATATAAATGTAATAAACTTTATTATATATAAATTGAATAATTTTTAGATTTTAAAAATAGCAAACTTACATATAACAACACAAAAGTTGTAATAATAATCGATGAAAATAATAATTGGCATTTTAAACGAAAATATGTGGCTAAACTTTTGGAGTTTACAAACACAGGAAAGGTAATAACAGACCATGTCAGAGAAATACACTCCTGGAAATGGAAAAAAGAACACATTGACACCGTTGTGTCAGACCCACCATACTTGCTCCGGACACTGCGATAGGGCTGTACAAGCAATGATCACACGCACGGCACAGCGGACACACCAGGAACCGCGGTGTTGGCCGTCGAATGGCGCTAGCTGCGCAGCATTTGTGCACCGCCGCCGTCAGTGTCAGCCAGTTTGCCGTGGCATACGGAGCTCCATCGCAGTCTTTAACACTGGTAGCATGCCGCGACAGCGTGGACGTGAACCATATGTGCAGTTGACGGACTTTGAGCGACGGCGTATAGTGGGCATGCGGGAGGCCGGGTGGACGTACCGCCGAATTGCTCAACACGTGGGGCGTGAGGTCTCCACAGTACATCGATGTTGTCGCCAGTGGTCGGCGGAAGGTGCACGTGCCCGTCGACCTGGGACCGGACCGCAGCGACGCACGGATGCACGCCAAGACCGTAGGATCCTACGCAGTGCCGTAGGGGACCGCACTGCCACTTCCCAGTAAATTAGGGACACTGTTGCTCCTGGGGTATCGGCGAGGACCATTCGCAACCGTCTCCATGAAGCTGGGCTACGGTCCCGCACACCGTTAGGCCGTCTTCCGCTCACGCCCCAACATTGTGCAGCCCGCCTCCAGTGGTGTCGCGACAGGCGTGAATGGAGGGACGAAGGGAGACGTGTCGTCTTCAGCGATGAGAGTCGCTTCTGCCTTGGTGCCAATGATGGTCGTATGCGTGTTTGGCGCCGTGCAGGTGAGCGCCACAATCAGGACTGCATACGACCGAGACACACAGGGCCAACACCCGGCATCATGGTGTGGGGAGCGATCTCCTACACTGGCCGTACACCACTGGTGATCGTCGAGGGGACACTGAATAGTGCACGGTACATCCAAACCGTCATCGAACCCATCGTTCTACCATTCCTATACCGGCAAGGGAACTTGCTGTTCCAACAGGACAATGCACGTCCGCATGTATCCCGTGCCACCCAACGTGCTCTAGAAGGTGTAAGACAACTACCCGGGCCAGCAAGATCTCCGGATCTGTCCCCCATTGAGCATGTTTGGGACTGGATGAAGCGTCGTCTCACGCGGTCTGCACGTCCAGCACGAACGCTGGTCCAACTGAGGCGCCAGGTGGAAATGGCATGGCAAGCCGTTCCACAGGACTACATCCAGCATCTCTACGATCGTCTCCATGGGAGAATAGCAGCCTGCATTGCTGCGAAAGGTGGATATACACTGTACTAGTGCAGACATTGTGCATGCTCTGTTGCCTCTGTCTATGTGCCTGTGGTTCTGTCAGTGTGATCATGTGATGTACCTGACCCCAGGAATGTGTCAATAAAGTTTCCCCTTCCTGGGACAATGAATTCATGGTGTTCTTATTTCAATTTCCAGGAGTGTATATAGAGAAGAGTGTAAGAATTTTAAGGGTAATGATTTGTTATTCTTACAAGCTAACATAAATTTTATTTACGAATCAGGATTATATTCTTTAATTCTTTTGCTGAGTTAAATTCTGTCAGAGTCAAGGAGTGAGGAGCAAATGTGCTGCTCAGTCAGTATACTGATGCAGCAGTCGAGTATGGCCTGTGCCGCCCATCTGGTGGACTGTTGTAGCAGTTCCATTACACACATAATATTTCTCTGCTTCACTGTCCTCGACTTGTGTGGAAGTTTGTCCTATGGAGTGTCTAGTGGTTTCGCTTGCGTTGCACTTCTCATTTCCCACCTTGTTTCTAATCGTAAGTGACAAGTTGTTAACCTCACTTAGTTTTTTATAGAAGTGATATGGCAGCTAAGCGATATACTGTGGAGGAAGCTCTCTCATACTGGGTAGTAACATTGAACATGAAAGCGAATCATTGTCTGAATCTGATGATGAACATGAAACATCTATTGTAACTGCTTCTACATCAAGTACATGTGCTACTACAGCTGTTCCATTGCCAGCCCCAGACTTTTATTTGTTAACAGAAGACAAATCTACAGATAGTGAGATAGATGAATAATCATCAGAACTGCCGAGCAAGAAAAACATAACGTGGGAAAATGACAACTCGAATCCAAAGAAACATGCATTTGATGCAGGTATTTCTGGACTGAAAGATATTGTAAACAATAACATCGATCTCAGTTTCTTTCATTTGTTCTTTAGCACGGATATCATAAACAGTTTGAGTGAGAAAACTAACAGATAGTTTTTGAAATGGTGGCTGCTGGTCGCATTCCAGAAAGGATCTGAAAAATATTAAGTGATGTGAGTGTAAATGATATTTACACCATTATTGCCACTATGTTTATCATGGCAAGAGTAAAGGAACTGAGCCTGTTGAAGACTGGTCTGAGAATCCAGTTATTCATACGATATGAGTACATGTATTAAATAACAAAGCACCCACTCCACCAGAGATGAATCCAAAGCACAGATCTTAAAGAATGTACGAAAAAATTATGTGAATGTGAAGAAAACTCAATGAAGGTCAACTAAAACAAGAAAAGGTCTAATTAATGTTAAGAATAACAGTATAAAAAGAACTGATGAAATATATGTTAAAATTAGGGATATTTTATATGAAAAAATTGAAAAAATAATTAGTTTATTATCACATGTTGTTCCTCAATCAACTGATGAAAATGTATGACCTACATCTGTTATTTTAAAATTATATCATTATCATTATGATTACTACATTATTCAAACAGAATTTTAAGATGTTCAGAAACAAATAAATATTATCAAAAATGCACGTCGAAATTGTGAAGAATTTTTGAGAATTAATTATGTATAATTAATAAATTTATTCAGAAAGAATGAATGAAATGTTAGATAATATTTGTTGTCTAAATTCCTTCAATATTTTTAAAAATTATTCATAAGAACCATTGTATGAGGATATAATAAATTTAGCGAATTTTATTAGAAAATAAACCTCAATTTCCAAGTACTTCTCTCATGATTAAATTTAAAATAACATTTATAACAATTTTTATGTACATCTAATAAACTAAATCTATCTTAACCATCTGATTCAATTAATAGAAGCTTAAAATTCTCAAATAAATGTGACATACGATCATTCTTATTAACTCTTATTTTAATATCAGAATATAATTTATCTTCTTTAATGAAACAGTGAGTGTCATGAGCATTATCTCCAGTACCAAACACATTAAAATTTTCAATAACTAACTCTATTTATATAAAAAATTTTATAATACGATATTATTTTTATAATAGAATTTTATTTTCCCCTGATCCAACTGTAGTGTGAATTGTCAAATCCCAACCATTTATATGTACTTTGTTACCTTTCTTACTTAAAAATTTTTCAGCAAATGAACATCTGGAAAATTTGTTTACAGTAGTTCTTGTTCATAAAAATTTCCTTTTATTTCATCCCCATTTAAATCTTGTTTTCTTTATAAAATGAATAACATCTTGAATTTAAAAAAAATCTGTTGATCAATTTGCTGTATATCCTTTTTCAAAATTTCCTTTTAATTTACTTATTCTTACTTTATCATCTATCTTATATTTATGTTGAGTATCTATCAAATTTGTTACATAAACGGTTTTCAATAAGTGTGTTTTCATATTCTTTGTTTACATCTTTTCGTTTCATTTGTATGATCAATGTTTTGTGTTATTATTTTCATCAACAAGATTTTTAACTAAATCAACTCATTTATAATTTCCTTGTAAGTCAAATTTCTTCCAAATCTTCTCTTTCAATGTTCTATTAAATGTTTCAACAACAGATGCTTTTAATTCAGAATATATTGAGCGATGTTTTATTTGTTTGTAAATTTCACTAAAATTATCATCAATACTATTCAATTGTTCATTATTTTATTTTATTTTTGTTGATTTTGGTTTACTTTTTCCACTTGCAACAAAAGTATAATCATTACTCAATTTATTAAGTTATGCAGATTAAAAACTAATAAAGAATATTTCATAAACCCCATCATCTATCGTCAACTTCTTATACCATCCCTAATTTTTGTTTTCCAAGCATTATTCTTCTAACAGAAGAATCATCTAAGTTTTCACTGTATGAAGCATCAGATGAATGCATTCTTTCTTTTGCAATTAACTAAAGTTCTTTATCTGATTTATGTCTTTTTTCTAAATCGATATAAGCAATATCATCTTCTGTATATAATGTTTCATCTAGTTCGGTTCCAGACTCCCCATAATTATAACCAGGAAGCTGCATTTCAAATAGTAATTTGTTAATCTGTATACTTACTAATTTTACAATATTTTACACTTTTCCAAAATGTGTAAGGAAGATTATTCAAAAGTCTAATCAACTAGTTCTTTTTGGGTTATTAATAATAAAATCACAAAATTTGTTAAAATCTGTGTTATTCTTTTTCATTATGTTAATTTTTAATTCAAGTTAATTCATCTCCATGATTTACTGCTATTCTGTCACTTAATTGATGTATATAATTCATGCAAATATATTCAACTGGTTTTTCTGTACATATCTTTGAAATGCATCTTTAAAATCTCTTTTTGAAAAACTGGGGAAACATTGTTTTTCCTGTTGTCTTCAGTTCAGAGACTGGTTTGATGCAGTTCTCCAAGCTACTCTATGCTGTGCAAGCTTCTTCATCTCCCAGTACCTACTGCAACCTACATCCTTCTGAATCTGCTTAGTGTATTCATCTCTTGGTCTCCCTCTACGATCGATTATTACCCTCCACACTGCCCTTCAATACTAAATTGGTGATCCCTTGAAGTCTCAGAATATGTCCTACCTACCGATCCCTTCTTCTAGTCAAATTGTGCCACAAACTCTTCTCCCCAATTCTATTCAATACCTCCTCATTAGTTATGTGATCTACACATCTAATCTTCAGCGTTCTTCTGTAGCACATTTCAAAAGCTTCTATTCTCTTCTTGTCTAAACTATTTATCATCCACATTTCACTTCCATACATGGCTACACTCCATACAAATATTTTCAGAACCGACTTACTGACACTTAAATGTATACTTGATGTTAACAAATTTCTCTTCATCACAAACACTTTCCTTGCCATTGCCAGTCTACCTTTTATATCCTCTCTACTTCAACCATCATCAGTTATTTTGCTCCCCAAATAGCAAAACTCATTTACTACTTTAAGCGTCTTATTTCCTAATCTAATTCCCTCAGCATCACCCAATTTAATTCGACTACATTCCATTATCCTCATTTTGCTTTTGTTGATGTTCATCTTACATCCTCCTTTCAACACACTGTCCATTCTGTTATCTGCTCTTCGAGGTCCGTTGCTCTCTCTGACAGCATTACAATGTCATCAGCGAACCTCAAGGTTTTTATTTCTTCTCCATGGATTTTAATACGTACTCCGACTTCTTACTTTTGTTTCCTTTACTGCTTGCTTAATATACAGATTGAAAAACATCAGGGTACGCTACAACCCAGTCTCACTCCCTTCCCAACTACTGCTTCCCTTTCCTGCCCCTCAACTCTTGTAACTGCCATCTGGTTTCTATACAAATTGTAAATATCCTATCGCTCCCTGCATTTTACGCCTGCCACCTTCAGAATTTGAAGAGAGTATTCCAGTCACGATTATCAACAGCTTTCTCTAAGTCTACAAATGCTAGAAACGTTGGTTTGCCATTCCTTAATCTACTTTCTAAGAAAAGCGTAGTGTCAGTATTGCCTCACGTGTTCCCACATTTCTGTTGAATCCAAACTGATCTTCCCCAAGGTCGGCTTCTGCCAGTTTTTTCATTTGTCTGTAAAGAGTTCTTCATGGTATTTTGCAGCTGTGACTTATTAAACTGACAGTTCGGTAATTTTCACATCTGTCAACACCTGCTTTCTTTAGGATTGGAATTATTATATTCTTCTTGAAGTCTGAGAGAATTTCGCCTTTCTCATACATCTTGCTCACCAGGTGGTAGAGTTTGGTCAGGACTGGCTCTCCCAAGGCTGTCAGTAGTTCTAATGGAATGTTGTCTACTCCCAGGGCCTTGTTTCGACATAGGTCTTTCAATCTCTTCACGCAGTATCATATCTCCCATTTCATCTTCATCTACATCCTGTTCCGTTTCCATAATGTTGTCCTCAATAACATCGCCCTTGTATAGACCCTCTATATATTCCTTCCACCTTTCTGCTTTCACTTCTTTGCGTAGAACTGGGTTCTATCTGAGACCTTGAAATTTATGCAAGTGGTTCTCTTTTCCCCAAAGGTCTCTTTAATTTTCCTGTAGGCAGTATCTACCTTAACGCTAGTGATATATGACTACATCCTTACATTTGTCCTCTATCCATCACTGCTTAGCCATTTTGCACTTCCTGTCTATCTCATTTTTAAGACGTTTGTATTCCTTTTTGCCTGCTTCATTTACTGCATTTTTTCCTTTTATCAATTAAATTCAGTATCTCTTCTGTTACCCAAGGATTTCTATTTGCCCTCGTCTTTTTACCTACTCGATCGTCTGCTGCCTTCACTATTTCATCTCTCAAAACTACGCATTCTTTTTCTACTGTATTTCTTTCCCCCATTCTTGTCAATCGTTCCCTAATGCTCTCTCTGAAACTCTCTACGACCTCTGGTTCTTTCAATTTATCCTGGTCCCATCTCCATAAATTCCCACCTTTTTGCAGTTTCTTCAGTTTTAATTTACAGTTCGTAACCAGTATATTGTGGTCAGAGTCCACATCTGCCCCTGGAAATGTCTTACAACTTAAAACCTAGTTCCTAAATCTCCATTATATAATCTATCTGAAACCTTCCAGTATATCCAAGCTTCATCCATGTATACAACCTTCTTTCATGATTCTTGAACCAAGTGTTAGCTATGACTAAGCTTACTGTTTTATTCCTTAACCCCAATCCATTTTCACATGCTATGTTTCCTTCTCTTCCTTTTCCTACTATCGAATTCCAGTCACCCATAACAATTCAGTTTTCGTCTCCTTTCACTACCTGAATAATTTCTCTTATATCATCATACAATTCATCAATCTCTTGATCTGTGGAGCTAGTTGGTATATAAACTTGTACTACTGTGGTAGGTGTGAGCTTGGCATCTATCTTGGACACAATAATGCTTTCACTATACTGTCTGTAGTAGCTTACCCTCATTCCTATCTTTTATTCATTATTAAACCAACTCCTGCATTACCCCTGTTTTGTATTTATAGCCCTGTATTCACTTGACCAGAAGTTTTGTTCCTCCTACCACCTAACTTCTCTAATTCTCACTATATCTGGCTTTAACCTATCCATCTCCCTTTGTAAATTTTCTAACCTACCTGTCCAATTAAGAGATCTGACATTCCACACTCCAACCTGTAGAAGGCCAGTTTCCTTTCTCCTCATAAAAACGTCCTCCTGAGTGGTCCCTGCTCGGAGATCCAAATGGGGGACTATTTTACCTTCGGAATATTTTACCCAAGAAGACGCCATCATCATTTAACCATACAGTAAAGCTGCATGCCCTCGGGAGAAATTATGGCTGTAGTTTCCCCTTGCTTTCAGCCTTTCACACAACCAGCACAGCAAGGCTGTTTTGGTTAGTGTTACAAGCCCAGAACAGTCAATCATTCAGACTGTTGCCCCTGGAACTACTGAAATGGCTGCTGTTCCACTTCAGGAACCACACGTTTGTCTGGCCTTTCAACAGATACCCCTCCATTCTGTTTGCACCTACGGTGCGGGTACCTGTATCGCTGAAGCACGCAAGCCTCCCCACCAATGGCAAGGTCCATGGTTCATGGGAGGTGTAATAATCTTCAACAATTTTTTATCAAATTATTACATTTATTTCCTTCGTTTTATTTTATTTTATTTGGATTAATTTCATTATATACAGCATTTCAGTCGAATAAAATTCTAGCATGGTTTTATAAATCGGCAAACCAAATTTGTCACCTAAACTATTTAGAGTAATTTGTTTTTTAGTTAACAGATTCATTAATCCACCAGTACCATCAAATTCTTGTACGCCAGTTTTTAACTGATCACATTTGTATTCAACTGGACATTTACCAATACACTTAAAAGTACTAACATATCTTGCAGGTTATACGTATATTGGAGTATTGAATTCAGTTGCTAAGATTAATTTTTTTCTATTATAATGAAAGTTCACTAATATTTTGTGCTTTTTTGTTTATACATTCGACAACTTACAGGTTTTTGGAACAAGGCTGTGATAAGTTATACAGATGGGGCTGTGTAACATTTCCTGAAAATCTGATGCAAAGTTGTTTAGAAGACCCTGAGAAAACATGTAATTTGTATGAAAATATAAAATTTTTGGGAATCGATCGACAAAGTTTGAATTATCTTTTTAGTGCTTTCCAGGACTTTAGGATAGATTATCTTCATCTTCTGCAAACTTCTCCTCCCGATTCTTCTTTGTGCTCCTCCTGTTGACTCTTTCTTGTATTTCTAGGCTATTTACAGCCCTGTCAGTAGTGCAAAGACGTTCCTTGTCCAAACCAAGCATCATCAATACTATGTTGAAACCTATCTTCATTCCCCTATTTCGAAATACTTTGCACCTTACAACATTGACATCACTGAAAGCAGCAACAATATCATACACACTGAAGTGAAGTGTTTCTATTTCAACAAACATGGTCTTGGGAATTCTTGACCATATAAATCTATTTACACTTTCATTGGGATTTTGAATTTTCCCATGAGCACAGTTTTTCAACAGTCCAGGTGCTGCTAAGTTGCTGAAAATGTTTTATCACCTCCATTACCACATTAAGCAGATTATGTTTATGAGTGTACACTTCACCAGTTAGCAATCCCCTGTTGTATTTACACTGACTGTTGTCTCCTTTGGGGTACAAGAAATGTTGGGGACTTTCATTAGTCGGAAGAGTATGAATTAAAAGAGCCCAAACAGCATCTTCACTTCATTGACACCGTGTGTTTTGCCTAATAGCCATTCCATTATAGTCCTGTATTTTGTCAACTACACTGTCTGGTAACCTTCCCTTCCTATCCAATCCTTTACCATTACCGAGTTTTTATTTTTTGTACAAAGCTTTCAGTCTCAAATGTCGTGATCGCATTCGCTTCTGTACATGTCCAATATAGTCAAATGTTTGGACTACAACATCATCACCTTAGGGCTTCAGTTCTTAAATATGTTTGAAACTTTTAGAATCACTGTCACCACTTTATCACATGCAGAAGAATGTTGAAATGTACTAGCAACAACAGCTACCTCCATTCCTTCATTACTGCCACTATTGTTAGTTGTACAATTATTGTCATGTGTTCCTTTATGTTTTGTGGATACCTATTATATTACTGCTCTGTCTCAAACTTTCCCTGTGTACATGCTGGTGGCATATAATACACCACGAATAGATATGCGTCCCCATTTATGCCAGGCACCATCGAATGCTACAGTAAGGACTCTATTACCACTGTTTCCGTTACTGCCTCTTCCACAGCTTTCTTCATAGAGTCTATGTCACATCTTCTACTTCAGACACTGTAAATCTATTATAGTTTGTAAACTTTGATGGGGGATTTGGAAGATTCATCATGCCACAGAAAACTTCACCTGCAGTAGCTTCCTTACGAAATTGTACACAAGACATAAGCAAATCTAATTTTGTGTTCATACCCTTCACTGCCATTTTCTTCATTTGGAGGTACTGCAACACTGTTCCAAAAGGTGGTCATGTACAAACACTTACCACACTTCAGTTCCATCTCAATGTGAAGTCCTACATGATTTTTTATAGTGTTCCCGGCCAACTTCACTACTCTAAATACATCTTATACAATTTGCAAAAATTCCGTTGAGAACAGACATATCAAATATTTCATTCACATCTGATTAGCCCATAAAACACTTATATTTTTCACTAACTGAAGCAATCTTCCTCTGTGAAGTACTTTCTTTCACTCTTTCATTGCAATGGGCAGGTGTACCAGCAAGATTATAGTGTTGGTTATATTCTTTATTATTATTATAATTATTAGTCACAAAGCTCCCAGAGTGGAAGACGCTAAGTAAAGATGGTTCATTTTCTGTTTCCTTGTTCTTCTAGTTTTTTTATTTGCCCACAAATTTTTCATTGTTTGCAAGAATGTATGTCTTCTTTGTTCACTCCATTTTGTTCCAGTTCTTTGGGATTTTGTTTCTGGTTTAACTTCCAATTTTTCTAATTTTATTCTAAAATTGTTCCTTGTGTCTATTTCTTCTTTGGTGATTTTGACTAATTCCAAGTATTTTTTAACATTTTGGTTTCATTCTCCTCCATTAGCGAGGGAATCTACGTATTTTACTGTTCTCTTTGTTAGTCTGTGTTCGGGAAGCCTCATTATGTGGCCATAGATGTGAGGCATCTTTTCCTCTCATCTGTCTCTATGTTAGAATATTCTTCTATTTTGGACGTTTTCTGTGGTCTACATTCATTCTTGGTCCATATTGGTCCCAAAATTTTCCTAATGAAATAGTGAAATGTCATGTGACGAGGACCTCCTGTCGGGTAGACCGTTCGCCCGGTGCAAGTCTTTCGATTTGACGCCACTTCGGCGACTTGCGTGCCACTGGGGATGAAGTGATAATGATTCGGACAACACAACACCCAGTCCCTGAGCGGAGAAAATCTCCAACCCAGCCGGGAATCGAACGTGGGCCCTTGGGATTGACAGTCTTCTGCGCTGACCACTCAGCTACTGGGGGGCCGACAATTTTCCTAATTATTTTCTTTCTTGTTTCTTTAGATTTTCTCTACACTTTTCCTGTTTATTGCCAAGCTTTCGCTGTGATATAACATTGATGGTTGAATTACTGTTTTGTAATGTCTAATTTTGGAATTTAAAAATAAGCATTATTTATTGTAGAGGTTAGGCACTGGTCCCAAACCTTTATGAGGTTTTTGTATTATTTATTGTTGTGCATATTTTTCAGAGATAATTTCTCATAGATATTTAAAGTGTGATACTCTGTTAATTTCTCCATACTTGGTTTGTAATTTGAAAATTTCTAAATTTGTTGTTGTAAACACTGTCTTTTCAAACGATATCTGCAGGCCAACTTCGTCTGCACGTTGTTTTAGAGTTTCTATCTGTTTTATAGCCATCTCATAAGAATCTGCCATTATTGTGAGGTTATCCACAAAGGCTAAGTAGGGGTTTGTGGGTTATTTTCTTTGATTCATAATGGAATTGGTTTCCAGCAGTTTACTTCTTCAAGCTCTATCTAGAACTACACTGAATAACAAAGACAGTAACCCATCACCTTAGCTAACAGCAGTTCTTATATCGAATCGTTTTGAAAGTTTTCCCATAAATTTCACTTTGGATGTTGTATTTGTTACTGTATGCTGAATAATTTAGTGTATTTTCTGATTTTATTGTTTATAGTAATAACACCAACCCTTCGCTTTCCTAAATTTCTCCTTGTCTTAAAGCCTTCATAGGATTTCTAGTCACTTTATGTTTAACCAATGATTATCCTTCAAAAAAACATAGACTGTAATGAACGGATTTCATTACAAACATTTTGAGAAAAACAAAAGAGTAAATAAACATGAAACACTCCACAATTGAGGTAGTGATACATATCAAACCATCACAGGTTAGCCACAACACTTATTATGTAACACTTACTTTCTCTCACAGCACTAAAATGTACATGATGAGCATGTAGATTCATGAGTGCCCCATTGGACAGCAGTTTAACAGCACCACAGTGGATCATACCCAAGGAGAACACATTTCAAAAATATTTTGAAAATAGTTGTAGTCTTCTGAACTGAATAAATTATGCACTGATTCGAAGGTGGTTCAATGAACCGTCTGTAAGGCACTTAAATGTGATTTGCACAGTATCCATGTAGTTGTAGAAGGGGAAAGTCTAGATTTTTAAAGTGCAAAAAAGTAATAATTGAGTTGTTCATGATTTTGAACCTTTCCAAAGCCCTTAAAACTATCAAACTTCAAATGCCCCCCCAAGACATTCATGAAAAATATGATGTAAATTTGTCTCATATTTAAGAAGTTAAGATTATCTGTAATAGTTTTGCTATTTTTGAATTTGTTTAACTTAAATAAAAACGATCTATTCCTTTGTGTCTACCTCTAGTAAAATAAACTCTGTCTATATCTTTATTTTTGAAGAATAGAATCATCAAAAACTACTACTGAATAATTTTCACATCCACCTAATGGAATAATTTCATCATTGTTTTCAATAAAAGTAGTACCTTTTCATTAATTTTACCTTCAATTTTTTCGCAAATTTTTATAAATTCTTTATATTTTACTTTTGAATGCATTAGTGATTCTCCAACAGAAAGAGGTTCCTACTCAATGGTCTGAAGATGACCATAGTAGTGGTCGAAACCGGTCACCTTGTTAAATAAATCGTGATCAAGACTGTTTTTAATAGTAATTCTTTATATTTCGGCTGAACTTAACTTTTACAATAAATTTGCAAACAATTAATTTGATTCCAGTTTAATCACTGAGGTGTTAGGATTAATTATCAGTCATTAGTGTTGTTTTTCCACGTCCACTAGGTCCTGTTATTGAAGATCAGGTAGAGATTGGTAAAAGATTACCATGTTTATTTTTTAATTTTTTCTAGGATTTTTGTGTTTGGTTCCCACTTAGTTTTCATTTATTTACATAACTTTTATTAATATAAACTGTGCATGTGTTGCTAGTGAGTGATAATTCACGTGTTTGGAAAAAAGATTATCTATCTCAATAAGATTAACGTATAGTTGCTTTTTACTCAACTTTTCAACTCCAAATATTGTATCGAAAAATCATAAATTATACACCAACGAAGAAACAATACAGTACCTGTTGGTAAACATAGTTCGAAAAATTTGGAAAACTGTATTGAATAAGAAAACTTAATATACACATTAAAGAGATAAATTTTAAAACAGAGTTTCTGTTGAAAGTAATGTTAAATTATTTATGGTTAAAGAAGACTGTATTGGACAAATTGTAGGTTTTAATGATCAAATAATTGGAACTGATGAAAAAACAATTGTTAACAATGTTCCCAAAATTATTCAATTTGAATTAATAAGTAAAAGTTTTAATGTAACTGATGGAGTGTGTGTTAAACGTACTGATTGTTTTCATAGAGAAACTTAAATCATATCTTCATGTAAACCGAATACCAAATCTGGAAGACCAATAATTTATGAACCAAATTACTGTATAAATATTGCAATTTTTGATACCATTCAGACTTCAGAGATAACTATAACTGATGAAAATGATAACTTGATTGCTTCAATGGTGCTTGTGTAACAGTACTTTCAAAAATGTACTAATTATTTTTCCTTAATAAATCATGAACAAAATTGAGAGTTAACAGTTTTACTCTGGCAGTGAATGAGGAAACAAAAACATATTTTAAATATTCCAAACAATGAAACAGAAATCAATATTGATATTGGCACTGGTTGAATTCATCCTAATTATTTACAAGTCTATATGACATTTAATGTTATTCACAGATATGGAACCGATTTTTCAGCATGTGATGGGAAAATTAAATATTAAACTAACAGGTAATTATGTGTTAAAATGTTCAGTGTTATTACAATTAAAAAAGAAACCATTATTTTGTCTAGAATAGAATATTCATTGGTTTATAAAAGTTGTTCAGTGTTATTACAATTAAAAAAGAAAACACTATTTTGCCTAGAAAAACTATCTGTTTCTTCATCAACTCTTATTCGATTGATTTCATCTCTATGAAATGAATTAACTATGGAAAGCCATATTCTTAACAATGGTAAAATTGAAAACAAGCATAAAGAAGTACTATATTCATTAGAATTATTTGTTGGATTTTCTAAAGATTTAAAAGAAGTAATTTGGGGAGGAGATTTGCCAGTAATTTTTACTTGAAGTTCAAGAAGAGATCATGTTATATTCTTCAATGGTTTAGTGAAAATAATGATGGTCCTGATGTTCCACAATCATGTCCAAAAGAAAGTAACATTATTGTTAAAAGTATTGAAATTCGTGTTCCTGTTGTTAAGTATGAACCAGAATATTGACTTGAACTAGAAGAAATAAGATGAAAAATCCAAAAATTCCATTTTCTGTATGAGAACTGCAAACATGGAGTTTGCTGGATTAAATGGAAAAGAAATTTTGAACTACATATTACTAATTATTACACTTCTGCTAAATATATGTTACTTTATTTTCGTTGTTTTCCCAACTAATCGAAAAATAATCATTTAAATTAGTCTTCTTTAATCAGTCATGTCAAATTACAAAATACCTGTGTAAAGAATGGAAGGAATAAAATTTTGCCTCAAGAATTATGGAATCTTGATTCACCAACTAACTTTTTAAAAGCTTATGATGCTTTTTGTGATTTTAAGAGAATAACACGATTAAATAACGAGGTCAATGTATGTTCATTCAATTTTCTTCAAAATTATCGGATCCGTGTAATAAACATGTCTAGAAGAATTCATGTTTTAAGTACACATAAAACAAAAATGAAACTGTGTGTCTTTTTTAATGGGGACATACCACTGCATATGTAATTATGTATGATAATAAGTATTTAACTTATGATCCACAACATACAATATTAACTGAAAATTTTTAAGCTTGAAAATTTAGATTTAAAAAAATGAAAACGTTTGATAAACATTTTAATTTTTGAAAATATAAATTTTTTGTACATGAATAAAAGCAAAACAAAATGAACATGAATGACAGCATTGCAAATCTGGTAATTGAACTTAACAGTTATAGTAATCGCTACACATAAGTGTTCAATTAATTAACAGAGTTAAAAAAATGGAACCTTACAGTAAACCGAAAGCTGAAATTTTGGAATCCAAATATGTTCAAAAATTTATATTACGTTTCGATGATAAACATAAAATAACCCTTCAGATCATTATACCAAATCCTTTCAGAAGATGATGATTAATTAGAGAAAATTGTTGGACTTAATATTATATGTCAGGGTAAAATACAAAATAAAGATTATTTTGTTCAGCTTATTGCATTTGAACACATTTTAGGTTATTAAAATTTTTTTAATTTTCTGCTGGATGCAAGCTGAATAGATTTAGCTCATTGAATATTAAAATTTAACTAAATGAATTAATTTTTAATTATTTTAATAGATAAATTTTTAACTGAGGGATACCGCAAAACAAAAATCCTGGTTTATATCAGGTAATTCTTAAAGAATATACTTTCTTTTCTAGAACCAGAATACATATACTACTACAATGCATCAGGAATGTTATTCTCTTCCCCAGGTATATGAGTGACTGTAAAATCAGATTCTTATAATCCAAGAATCCATGTGGTCAGCCTTTTACTGCGGAATTTTTCTGTGAGTAGAAGCAAGTCTAATGCTTTGTGGTCGGTGTATACTCTCGTTTTACGACTATACAAGAAAAATCGGAATTTATCAAAGATGACCGCCAGTGCCTCCAACCCAGTGACAGAATCATTTTTTTTTTTTTTTGCATTTGCTCCAGTGCTTCCCAAAGATCAAATCCTCCAGCCCAGAACAGGATCTGTTCATGAACATACAAGATTCCTCTGCTAGGCTGGGGCGAGAGAGGATTGGCATGTTAATGAGTGTAGTTTTGAATGTTTGAAACTTATCCTCAGCTGTGTTGTTGCATACCTATGTAAACTTCTTTCTGGTGAGTTGGCGAAACTGTGGTGTTGACATTTGTTTTAATGTGTATGAACCTCTTGTAGGAATTGACAACACTAAGAAACCCATAGAGTTGCTCTTTTTTGCTTGTATCAAAAATTTCGTTCTTGCTTCTATTTTTTCTGGATCTGGCGAGATTCCCTCTGCCATGATGATATGGCCTATGAATATTACTTCAGACAACCTGATACATGATTTGGTAATACTCTCTGAAGGTATGAAGGATTTCCCCTAATACCATGTTGTGCTGCCTCCATGTTGGATCTGTCATCAGTAGATGATCACATAGCTGATAATCCTTGACTTAATAGAGTCACTAAGGACACTGCCTAGTCCTGTAATTAAAGCAGCCAGAGAGACATTAGAGCCGGCTGCACTGGCCATGCGGTTCTAGGCGCTACAGTTTGGAACCGCGCGACCGCTACGGTCACACGTTCGAATCCTGCCCCAGGCATGGATGTGTGTGATGTCCTAAGGTTAGTTAGGTTTAAGTAGTTCTAAGTTCTAGGGGACTGATGACCAAAGAAGGTAAGTCCCATAGTGCTCAGAGCCATTTGAACCATTTTAGAGACGTTCGAATCAAGGTCGGAGCGTTATTTGCCAGAAGCAATATCTGAAATCGATTGTGGAGAAAGTGACTCCATGGAAATTTTGTAGCAGCTCTTCTAAAGTTTCTGCCGATTCGTCTCCAATAATCTTGTTGATTTGGCACGAATTTAACACCAAGTAGACAACGGTCTTGCCGCAGTGGATACCCCGGTGCCCGTCAGATCATCAAACTTAAGTGCTGTTGGGTGTGGCCAGCACTTGGATGGGTGACCATCCGGGCCTTCATGCACTGTTGCGATTTTTTTGGGTGCACTCAGCCTCATGATGCCAAGTGAGGAGCTACTCGACCAAATAGTAGAGGCTGCCCACACACCCCTCCTATCCCCATCCTCAGCTGAGGATGATATGACGGTCAGATGATCCCGATGGGCCACTTGTGCTCCAAGTAGACTTTCTGCCAGTATGCCAGTGGTACTGAAAAGTGGTACTGAAAAGTTGACCACGCCCTCTTTCTGCAGGATTAGTTCACCTTTTCCTACATCCAGAATGGGCTGCAGTTCCTTTAAGAAGTCCATTCGAAATACTATCTCAATAGACAGATCAAGGATGACGAGGGAGTTTGTTTCTGCTCTTGGCAGTTAACACTAGATGAATTTGAAACTGCACCTTAGTGTACCTCCCCATCAATACACCTTTTATTCTAGTTTTAATGATTTTGGGCGCAGGAATTGGTGATTTTCAGTGCATCTATTGTATGCACTGTCTGATATGGCTGTAAAGTGGCTCCCACTATCGACAGTGGCCGTCAGACTGACGTCATCTACGGTTACATAAATGATGGGGTGTAAATCCTGTCTGCTAATCACCTCTTTTTTTCACACAAAAATTCTCCTAAGTCATACTCCAGTAAGTTAGTGTTGCTTGTACCGATGTTACGTGCAGTTTTGTTTTGGGCTGAGGCCGCAGTGGCTGACTGTCAATTCCTATGGAGACTTCTGCTGCGGTTTCTGTTTGATGGGTTAGGTGTTCTGTTTCCCACTATGTAATTCTTGAGACCATGTTATGGACTTCGTCTACTAATGCCTGCATTATTTCTGTTTGTCCTGAGCTCCAGACCAGCTGCATGAACAGGTTAGAATTTTGTATTACTGTCCTGTTCCTATTTCTGACAGCGCGCTCCATTGAGTGCCGTACCCCATTAAGAGGGTGCTCCAGCCGTGTGTCGACTTGTGCTGCAGATATTGCTATTGGTTGAGCTGCTTGAAAAATTTTGTCTCTGACATTCCTATCGGCCAAAGAACTTACAGTGACGAGCTACTGTTTCTGGCTGAGTTTCTACACCAGCAACCTGTTCGCATATTTGTCTCATCTCATCTGCCAGCTCATTCTGCTGTGTGGTGAGACGTGTTTAGTCATCTTTGATTTCTAACATTTATTCCTGCGTCTTTTCAACTACTCTCTATTCCTGTTTTTCATGAGCAGGTAAAGCATTCTTGATTATGCTCAATTTCACTTTTGCCAGCACTGCCTGATCTCGCTCTCTCTGGACATGTTTTTGCAGATCTTATGCTACTAATCTGATTGTCTTAGCCTCACGTTTAGACTCTAACGCTACTTCTCGCATCTCATCTGACGTTCTCTTTCTGCCCTCAACCTCCCTTAACTTCATTACTGGCGTGGTTTACGTTTTAGAACAAACTCATCAGTCTTTTTGAATTTCCTTAATTTCTTTCATGACTTCGTCCTGTCTCTTTTCCTCCTTCTCTTGTGGCTTCTGAATTTCCCTAATTTCATTAATGAGGATCTCCTGTCTTTGGTCTTCTTCCCACTGTCGTTTCTTCTCTGCCTCTTACGTATACTGAAGGTTTCGCTTTTACTTGCGTAGTTTTCGTGAAAAGATAACTGTTCTAAAGTGCCAGCCGTTGTCATGGGTTTGTTTTCGTTATCGACCGCAGTAAGTTATGTGATTATTCAATAATTTCCGACTAGTGTATGTGTAGCTTTATTGTGAAGAGTCTCGAGCGTGTATTGTTTGCATTCAGTTCGTGTTTTCTGTGTTTCGATACTTCCGCACAGTTAATTTTCCATATTGTGCTGTAAAGTCGTTAAGTGGTGTTTCTGTTTCCATCAGAGTATTTACACGTAATTCAGAGATAGCGCCTGTTCAAATTTGTAGTTAGAAAATTTCGAGCCTCTTCAGTTTCTTACTCGATCCGTGATTTCCGCCACTATAACCTACGCCAGCAATTAACGTCGCGCTGTTTACATTCGTCTGCTGCTACATTCGCCTGACGTTAAGAAGTTCTCTGCTCTTATCACCAGAAGCTACGTTACTTTCTACTAATTATTAATTGGTGTAGCGGAAATGTCTTTAGTATAATTTGTATTGTTTGTATTTGTGTTGTTTGTTTGTAGTGTAATTTGTATTGTTTAATCTGTCATCATGTGTGACAAACGTAGATTTTGTCGTAGATTAGTGAGCACAGGAGTGAAATATCAGGATTGTGGGTTGGTGTTTCACTGGGGTGATTGTAGCGGGGAAGGTGTTATAGTGCCAGATGAGGCTCGCCAATGGAGTTGTAGATTATGTAGCCATGACAAGAAAATCGTGGAACAGGGAAAAAAGACAGCCCTTCAGGCTGAACTAGAAATAGTATGCTTCGAATTAGACAGGTTGAAGGGGGAAAGAGACAATGGGAGCTGGGAACAGGTAACAAGTCGTAGTCAGAAGGAGAAAACCCTAGAAATCACTTTTCAGATTCCAGTGAGCAATCAGTTTGATTTGTTACCTGAAGTAGAAGAGCCTCAAACAGTTTTTGAGCAAAGTAGGGTGCAGCGGACTGGTAGTAACAATTGTAATGCTAGGTGGGGAGTAAAGGCAAGCAGAAAGAAGAGAGTCCTGCTGTTAGGTAGCAGTCATGGGAGAAGTGTAGGCCAGTTGCTACAGGATAGGCTAGGAGTCGACTACCAGGTCACAAGCATTGTGAAACCTAGTGCTAAGCTTAGCCAGGTTACAGAAAACCTAGGCTCCTTGTGCAAAGATTTTGATGGTGAGGACCATGTTCTTATAGTAGGAAGAGCAGGAAACAGCCAGCTAGCAATTAGGTGTGACCTGGATATAATAGGAGCAGCAACAGCTCACACTCGTGGTGGGGTTTGTGGATGTTTTGCAGCGCCATGACCAGCCTTGGGTTAAAACGGCTGTCAACCGTGCTAAGAGAGAACTGGGGGGGGCTTACTATTGCCAGAAACTAAATCTCATATCTGTGCTGTGCCTGTTGATGTAATTGGGAGGTATGGTTACAATAGTCATGGCCTGCACCTGAATAGGAGGGGGAACGATAGATTAGTTGATCTTCTTGCAGAAAATGTAAGAGGGGGGGGGGGGTCACAAGCAGACAAGAAAAAATACCTGTGATTACTAGAGTCAGAGGGACACCTTTTTTAGTTTAGAATCAGGTTACAGACAGAGATTATTGAAAGAGATTAAAACAGAACAGTGCCATAATGTCTGCGGCAGTATCCAAAGAAATAAAATTTGTGTGTTTCATCAGAACATTAGAGGATTGAATAATAAGATAAATGAGCTGCTTGTATGCCTAGAAAATGGGGTAAATTCTGAAGATATAGATGTTTTGTGTCTCTCTGGACACCATGTAACCGCAGGGATAGAGAAGTTAAATTTAAGGGATTGCAGATTAGCATCCTATTCATGTAGAGTCAACATGGGAAAAGGAGGAGTTGCTACTTATTGAAAAACTGGGCACAAAGTGAAAAATATTGAAACAAATAGTTTTTGTGTAGATCAGATCCTTGAAGCATCTGCTTGTGAGTTGCTACTGCAACATAAAAATCGCTCTAAGCACTATGGGACTTAACATCTGAGGTCATCAGTCCCCTAGACTTAGAACTACTTAAACCTAACTGACCTAAGGACACGAAACACATCCATGCCTGAGGTATGGTTCCAGACTGAAGTGTCTAGAACCGCTCGTCCACCACGGCCGGCGCTACTGAAACATACTTCTATAGTAGTTGTAACGATCTACAGATCCCCTCAAGGTAACTTCAGCTATTCATGAAAAATCTAGAGGCATTATTGAGCTACCTGTCACACAAAAAGAAACAGTTAGTGGGTTTTGGTGATTTTAATGTAAATTTCTTAAAAGATACAGATAGGAAAAATGAGCTAGAATCTTTGTTTGTTGTTTCAAACTCGTATCTGTTGTAAATTTTCCAACTCGTTTGGAGCAGGATAGCGGGTATCTTATCGATAACATTTTCATAGACAGTGCTCAGGCAGAAACAATTAATGTACACCCAGTTGTTAATGGGCTATCTGATCCTGATGCACAGTTAATGGAAATAACACAATAACACCTTACAGGCTTCAGGCAGGTTCATACAAGGCAGGGAGGCTTATTGATGCAAACAAGGTACAGAATTTTAAGAGCAGCCTAGAAGAGGTACAGTAGGGTGAAGTATACACAGAAAATGATGCTGATGCCTAATTCATTTTATTCCACCTTAAATTTGTCTCAATATTTGAGAGTTGCTTTCCTGAAACATTATCCAAAAAAGCCATTACAAAGTCAAGTAACCCATGGATTACTAAGATAATTAAGATATCATGTAAGAGGAAGAGGGAAATATATGGACAGGCCAGAATAAGTCAGGATCTGACATTACTTGCTTACTACAAGAGCTACTGTAATATTTTAAGGACAATCATTAAAAAGTCTAGAAGCTTATATGTTCTGACAGAAATTAATAATGCGGATAATATGATTAAAACTATATGGAATATTGTCAAATGGGAGATGGGGCAGCCTGACAGTGCACAGAATACCATAGGAATAAAGCTAAATGATGATGTTGTGAGTGATAATTCACAAGCTGCAAGTATTTTTAACAATCATTTTCTGAATGTAACATCAAAAATAGGGTTGAAGAGTTCAATTGAAGAAGCAAAAAAATATGTTAAAATGTAATTCCCCAGGACTTTAGGCCTTTAGAAATAGCACCACTGAAATTAAGGGAATTATAAATATATTGGAAAACAAGAGCTCATGTGGTGTTGATGGAGTCTCTAACAGAATTTTGAAGTGTTGTTGTAATTTAATAAGTGGAGTCCTTAGTGATATATGTAATGCTTCACTGGCACAGGGAATTTTTCCAAACAGATTGAAATACAGAATTGTCAAACCTCTTCATAAGAAAGGGGACAAGAGTGACTTAAATAATTATAGACCAATCTCATTGCTGACGTTATTTTCTAAAATGTTCAAAAAAGTTATGTATGCAAGAGTAGTTCCACATTTGAGTGAAAATAATTTACTCAGCATGTCACAGTTCTGCTTCTTGAAGGATTACTCGACTGAGAATGCTATCTACACATTTACTCATCAAATACTACAAGCCCTAAATAACAAATTATGGCCAGTTGGCATTTTTTGTGATCTTTCCAAGGCACTTGACTGTGTGGATCACGTCACACTCTTATAAAAACTCAGGTTTTATGGAATTTAAGGCTATACATACAGCTGGTTTGAATCATACTTAACGAACAGAAAGCGAAAAGTTGTGCTGAATATCACAAATAATGTTGGGAGTTTGGTAAATTCTAGTGAATGGTCAGTTATCACAAAGGGAGTCCTACATGGTTCAATTTTGTGCCCCCTGCTGTTCTGCATTCATGTGAATGACCTCTCACTTAACATTCAGCAAGCAGAACTAGTACTTTTTGCAGATGACATGAGTGTTATAATAAATCCCATTCCAGAAAAATCAGCTGAAGATATTGTTAAGGATGTATTTCAAAGAGTTATTAAGTTGTTCTCAGAGAATGGATTCTCCCTCAGTTTTGAAAAAAACTCACTATATCCAGTTCTGTACACCGAATAGAGTCATACCGACAATTGATGTAGTGTATGAACAGGGCTCAGTTAACAGGGTAGATTTCTTCAAATTTCTGGGTGTTCACATTGATGAAAACTTGAAGTGGAAGAGGCATATTACTGAGATTCTCATACAATTAAGAAAAGCTTCTTTCACTCTTCATATAATCACTAGTCTTGGTAATAAACAGATCAACCTCCTAACGTACTTTGCATATTTACACTCAATAATGTCTTATGGAATAGTTTTTTGGGGTAACTCACCACTTAGACATAAGTACTGATTTCACAAAAGAGAGCAGTGAGAATAATTAGTGGTGTTCACCCAAGGACGTCATGTAGGCACCTATTCAAGGAATTGGGTATTTTAACTGCACCATCAGAGTACATATATTCACTAATGAAACTCGTTATAAATAATCCATCTCAATTCGCAAAGAACAGTGATGTTCATACTTACAACACTAGAGGGAAAAATGACCTTTCCTATCCATTATTGAAGCTGTCAGTTGCTCAAAAAGGAGAACATTATTCAGCAACAAAAATATTTGTTCATTTTCCCAGCAATATAAAGTGTCTGGCAGGTAGCAGATCAAGTTTTAAATCTAGTTTAAAATCATTTCTTTTGGATAACTCCTTCTATTCCATGGACGAGTTTTTGTTTCAGAACTGGTAAAAAAAAATGTACCTCTTAATGTAGTTGCACGTGTAGAACTAAAAATTTCAGTAATATTAATATTAGCGCTATTCATGTGTGTATATCTTGTCGTGTGACTTGTTCCACATCATATCGATAAAATAATCCTAAAAATGATCTACGGAACATGACACAGCTAAAATAAACTAAACTGAACTGATCGATTCTAATTGCATACTACAAGTAATGTATCCAGGAGTAGATGGATGCGACTCAAAGGCACTATGACGCCTTGTCCGTGAAATCAGACTGTTACTCTTACTTACCCTGACAGTACCTCTTCCCATATTTACAGAAACTACATGACCTACCACCTCGGCATCATACTCACTTTCACCTCATGAGTGAACTGGACCGACATCATCTGAATCATCTGCATTTGACATTTGCGCCCAGTCTGCAGACTGATTTAATGAACTTCTTCTGCCATTCTATCTTGCTCTGTATATATGATCGGCTCGTTTTCCATTTTGGATGACATTAGCGCACAGCCTTTCTCACTATGCAAACGAGCTTTGCTTGGCGGAAGCATTCAAATCGATTGCTACTTCAGCAAGTTTCCGATTCTACGGCATCACGTGCCAAATCACTACTCTGATCTTCTTTTAAATAATGCACACATTTATGTCTAGTCCCATGAAACAAAACCTACTCTAAAAAGTTTTTCACATCCCCATAGTAAAATTTCTTCCATAAACCGCACAACGCTGTTACCGATGACGCAACAACAGACAACGGGTGACGCAGGAAACACTGACAAGACACACTGAAAAAAAATCAAAGAAATGACACAAACAATACATACATCGAAATAAAATCACTACAAGATGCTAAAAATTGCTGAGATACAACGCAGAGCACCAAACCTGAGTCTAAATGTTCTCAGTGCACCACAGTCTCACGCCTGTTCCGCAAAACAGTGCACTAATTACCTCGAAATAGTGCCTTGATTTGAGAGCCTGGACAAAGATCGCCAGTTGCAAGCCATCACTTGCGTTAATCATAAACATGAGTCTGAATAAAGCTGAATTTTATTATCTTTATGTTGTTGTTGTTGTTGTGGCCTTCAGTCCTGAGACTGGTTTGATGCAGCTCTCCATGCTACTCTATCCTGTGCAAGCTTCTTCATCTCCCAGTACCTACTGCAGCCTACATCCTTCTGAATCTGCTTAGTGTATTCATCTCTTGGTCTCCCTCTACGATTTTTACCCTCCACGCTGCCCTCCAATACTAAATTGGTGATCCCTCGATGTCTCAGAACATGTCCTACCAAACGATCCCTTCTTCTAGTCAAGTTGTGCCACAAGCTCCTCTTCTCCCCAATTCTATTCAATACCTCCTCATTAGTTATGTGATCTACCCATCTAATCTTCAGCATTCTTCTGTAGCACAACATTTCGAAAGCTTCTATTCTCTTCTTGCCTAAACTATTTATCGTCCATGTTTCACTTCCATACATGGCTACACTCCATACAAATACTTTCAGAAATGACTTCCTGACACTTAAATCTATACTCGATGTTAACAAATTTTTCATCTTCAGAAACGCTTTCCTTGCCATTGCCAGTCTACATTTTATATCCTCTCTACTCCGACCATCATCAGTTATTTTGCTCCCCAAATAGCAAAACTCCTTTACTACTTTAAGTGTCTCATTTCCTAATCTAATTCCCTCAGCATCACCCGATTTAATTCGATTACATTCCTTTATCCTCGTTTTGTTTTTGTTGATGTTCATCTTATACCCTCCTTTCAAGACACTGTCCACTCCGTTCAACTGCTCTTCCAAGTCCTTTGCTGTCTCTGACAAAATTACAATGTCATCGGCGAACCTAAAAGTTTTTATTTCTTCTCCATGGATTTTAATACCTACTCCGAGCTTTTCTTTTGTTTCCTTTATTGCTTCCTCAATATACAGATTGAATAACATAGGGGATAGGCTACAACCCTGTCTCACTCCCTTCCCAACCACTGCTTCCCTTTCATACCCCTCGACTCTTATAACTGCCATCTGGTTTCTGTACAAGTTGTAAATAGCCTTTCGCTCCCTGTATTTTACCCCTGCCACCTTCAGAGAGTATTCCAGTCAATATTGTCAAAAGCTTTCTCTAAGTCTACAACTGCTAGAAACGTAGGTTTGCCTTTCTTAATCTTTCTTCTAAGATAAGTCGTAGGGTCAGTATTGCCTCACGTGTTCCAACGTTTCTACGGAATCCAAACTGATCTTCCCCGAGGTTGGCTTCTATCAATTTTTCCATTCGTCTGTAAATAATTCGCGTTAGTATTTTGCAGCTGTGACTTATTAAACTGATAGTTCCGTAATTTTCACATCTGTCAACACCTGCTTTCTTTGGGATTGGCATTATTATATCCTTCTTGAAGTCTGAGGGTATTTCGCCTGTCTCATACATGTTGCTCACCAGATGTTAGAGTTCTGTCAGGACTGGCTCTCCCAAGGCTGTCAGTAGTTCTAATGGAATGTTGTCTACTCCGGGGGCCTTGTTTCGACTCAGGTCTTTCAGTGCTCTGTCAAACTCTTCACGCAGTATCATATCTCCCATTTCATCTTCATCTACATCCTTTTCCGTTTCCATAATATTGTCCTCAAGTACATCGCCCTTGTATAGACCCTCTATATACTCCTTCCACCTTTCTGCTTTCCCTACTTTGCTTAGAACTGGGTTTCCACCAAAGCTCTTGATATTCATGCAAGTCGTTCTCCTTTCTCCAAAGGTCTCTTTAATTTTCCTGTACGCAGTATCTATCTTACCCCTAATGAGATAAGCCTCTACATCCTTTCATTTGTCCTCTAGCCATCCCTGTTTAGCCATTTTGCACTTCCTGTCGATATCATTTTTGAGACGTTTGTATTCCTTTTTACCTGCTTCATTTATTTCATTTTTATATTTTCTCCTTTCATCAATTAATTTCAATATTTCTTCTGTTGCCCAAGGATTTCTACTAGCCCTCGTCTTTTTACCTATTTGATCATCTGCTGCCTTCACTATTTCATCCAGCAGAGTTACCCATTCTTCTTCTACTGTATTTCTTTCCACCATTCCTGTCAATTGTTCCCTTACGCTCTCCCTGAAACTCTGTACAACCTCTGGTTATTTCAGGTTATCCAGGTCCCATCTCCTTAAATTCCCACCTTTTTGCAGTTTCTTCAGTTTTAATCTGCAGTTCATAACCAATAGATTGTGGTCTGAGTCCACATCTGCCCCTGGAAATGTCTTACAATTTAAAACCTGGTTCCTAAATCTCTGTCTTACCATTATATAATCTATCTGATACCTATTAGTATCTCCAGGATTCTTCCATGTATACAACCTTCTTTTATGATTCTTGAACCAAGTGTTAGCTATGATTAAGTTATACTCTGTGCAAAATTCTACAAGGCGGCTTCCTCTTTCATTTCTTCCCCCCAATCCATATTCACCTACTATGTTTCCTTCTCTCCCATTTCCTACTGACGAATTCCAGTCACCCATGACTATTAAATTTTCGTCTCCCTTCACTACCGGAATAATTTCTTTTATCTCATCATACATTTCATCAATCTCTTCGTCATCTGCAGGGCTAGTTGGCATATAAACTTGTACTACTGTAGTAGGCGTGGGCTTCGTGTCGATCTTGGCCACAATAATGCGTTCACTATGCTGTTTGTAGTAGCTTACCCGTACTCCTATTTTTTTATTCATTATTAAACCTACTCCTGCATTACCCCTATTTGATTTTGTATTTATAACCCTGTATTCACCTGACCAAAAGTCTTGTTCCTCCTGCCACCGAACGTCACTAGTTCCCACTATATCTAACTTTAACCTATCCATTTCCCTTTTTAAATTATCTAACCTACCTGCTCGATTAAGGGGTCTGTCATTCCACGCTCCGATCCGTAGAACGCCAGTTTTCTGTCTCCTAATAACAACGTCCTCCTGAGTAATTCCCGCCCGGAGATCCGATGGAGGACTATTTTACCTCCGGAATATTTTGCCCAAGAGGACGCCATCATCATTTAATCATACAGTAAGGCTGCATGCCCTCGGGAAAAATTACGGCTGTAGTTTCCCCTTTCTTTGAGCCGTTCGCAGTACCAGAACAGCAAGGGTTAGGCCAGATCAGTCAATCATCCAGACTGTTACCCCTGCAACTACTGAAAAGGCTGCTGCCCCTCTTCAGGAACCACATGTTTGTCTGGCCTCTCAACAGATACCCCTCCGTTGTGGTTGCACCTACAGTATGGCTATCTGTATCGTTGAGGCACGCAAGCCTCCCCACCAACGCCAAGGTCCACGGTTCATGGGGGGAGGATCTTTAGGTAAAGAAAAATTTTATTCTGATAATAACTGTCAAACAATGTGCTACTCACATGAGTCGTCTATATGAATTAGTGACTTCACTCATTGGAATTTTGTTTCCGTACGCATGTAAACACTTTCAGAAGTTAAATTAATAATCTAATTAACTAATTTAATAATATTTAACAATATAATTGCTAGTGAACCCATCTACCAGCACAATAAAATAAAAACAGGGAAGAGTACAGGGAATGTGAATAAGAGCAGTGGCATACTCAAGTTTACAAGATAATAACAAGTTTTGTTAAACCTTTAATAGCTAAAATATTCTTTAGAACCAGCTGATAAATCTTACACAAAAATTACAAACACAAATCAGTTAAGGAATGGAGTTTCATAGGGAAATCATGCAATGGGGTGGAAGCTATACAAACTCTCCCCTGAAGTAATGTCTTCTACAACGCAATCTGACTTTGTTTACAGGAATCCACTGTGGCGCACAACTCTATTCAAATGGAATCAGCTACGATCAACTATAACAGAACTATGGTTCACTTGAGAACAGAGAGCTGTGAATACCTTTTAACTACCCTACGCCAGCGCATCAGTACTTTACCCTTTCATCTTGATTCAGGCGGCAGCAGGAAACGGTGTACAGTGGGCGAGGAGCAGGGCGCTGCGGCATCTGTAATGTTCTGATGCGTCCACGAAAATATGAAAACTACCTAGGGTGGCGTTCTGATTATCAGAATGTGGGAAAATTGCGTGTCAGTATAAGAGAAACATTTTCATATAAACAAAACAATGAACTGCATATTTGCGAATTACTGTCAAATTATACTCAATTACGCTTCCATTTAATCCGAAATGACTAATAAAGTCTTAACTGACACTGACCACGGCAGACAACATGTCTGTCCTCCGTGACTGCCGAACTAGCTATGCTTTAATTGAAATGCACGTAAATAAGCTGTTTAGTTTGTCTAATATTAATAACATAAGATTATTCTTTATTATTAACTTCCGAACGCAGCAGCCAATCGCAGAGAAGGACCACAATTTAGGCGATCTTTCTCACGATGCTCATACCGAACAAACCATCTGTCTTCGGAACCTTACACCACATTGCGTCATCTTCCCACTGCTGCCTCCTCAACTTCTCCAAGAAGAACTTCTTGTAGCTGAATATGATGGCTGTAAAGCCAGAAATATTACAATACGTCGGCCCATATGTCTCAGTAATCGCGTCTGCGGTCTCCAGAACGAGACTAGAAGAAATGACCAACGATGTGCAGATAGTAATACAAATGTCTTTGTCAAAGTAATGAATTTTCACATCAGAATCTTCAATGGCGTCTGGCCGAATCCCCACAATTCTTAGCAGATATCTGAGCATTGTTATAGACGAAAAGAGGAACATTTTGGAACATGTGAAATCAGTTACTTAATACTAGTTACGCGTAAAGAGTATAATCATTCTACGAGATCACAAGAACCCACCTATCCAGTAAGAGACGCTTTTGAGTATGGAAAACTGTCTAAATGCAGACTGATTAGGACACAGGAAGCACTGTAAGAAGGATTTAAAACATATTCCTGAGCATTTAGAAGGGACTAAGCTACACTGAGCTTACTAGAGGTTTTGTTAACAAGACACGACTCAAATATTTTAATCGAACAAGATCTACTAACAGACCAATAGTGAATGTGAAGGAGATTCTCATTTCTTCTCTTTTCCAGGAAGAAAGGGAATAAAAGATTTAAGGTGAAATTTACAAACACTTGTAGGAGATAAAGTTTTATGAATCGAGGTAACGTTTTCACAGTTCACATCTCAAGAAAGCACCTGCACCACCGTCAATCACTCTTCAGCTGGAGTGCAGAACTATTTTAAACTGGACGGATAACGAGAAATGTTACTTCCATAACGGCAACACTTACTGGAGTTAAAATCATGTGACGTTACAAAATTTTTAAGATTAGTTGTGTAGAATAGTATAGGCAACCCACACCGGTAAATCTAAACTTGAGGAATGCCAAGGCACAATCATACTGGTGCAAGCCACCTGCTTACTCACTTCCTTACTACCTTACTACGAAGACCACTGGAGCCGAAGACCGTCCTTTACCTCATTAACGTGCCTTCGTCACTTTTTCTGTCGGTTAAGTGCTCTTCATAGCGTGAGTTATGTAAAATACTATTAAGTTCCTATGTCTACAAGTATTTACACTTTCTATTGGCTGTCCAAGCCTCGCATACCTATGAGGTACGCGAGGCTTGGCCAGTCAATACTAACTATAGCCAGTAATTGCTTATTAGGTACAAACAAAGAAGACATTTAACACGGTAGTTACAGAGACAGTATGTGTTTTGTTAATTAATTGTCGTTATTATGTATCAGCAACCTTCAGTACGTCAGTGCTTGTCGTCACAGGCGTGGCCTATGCAGCAATGTTGATTAAATGAAAATTACGAAACGTGAAAACCATTTTGTTTGCGGAACATCTGATTACATACCAAGACTTATTTAGGCAGCATTGATTATTTACAGTTGCTGGTGTATAAGATGGGTACAGATGAAAAATATGGCACATGGCAATAAGAGACACAGAATGATGTCACACTAGACAGAGAACCAGAATTTGCATAAAGAATTTGTAGTTACAGCTGTGTCACATTTATTAGTCGCTTAGACAGAAGCAAGGTGCATGAGTCTTGCAGTGACTCATAGCTTATCAGGTTTATCAGTAATTACCTTACAGTGTTGCGAGTTAATCAGATAAGCTTTTGTCCTTTTGAACTCTACGAAGCCGTCATACGACGTAATTTTGATACCTTGGGGACGACGAAACGTCTAAAGGTCACTGTCTGACATAAATTTTGCTGAATAAGACATGTTAATTGACCAAAACGCGAAGATAACATTCGGACATGTAACAGTCGTGAGCTGTCGCCAATAAGCTATATATTGCACGGGTAACTTTTTTACCATTCAGTTAAACGTGCATGCGGGTACGTTGTACGTCTAGAAGACATCGAATGTAATGTAAGAGCATATATTAATGATAATTGTTTTCCGGGATTTGTGAACTTCATAAACGGTATAGTGTCTAGAGACATGCAGTTCATTCTTTCTTTTGTCTTCTTAAACATAAAGTTGTGAGTACGAAAACGTCACCTGACGCTATAACTTTTCTCGTTACCAAATAACATCAGTAAATATTTTGCTTCTCTGTATTTCGGCCTCTTTTTTCAGCAGTTGCAGATATACACGTTGTATAGATTAAGTACCGTCTTTTGCAACTGTATAGAAAGACTAAACGCTTTTCGTGTTATTCTAAAACATCTTCAGTGGTCACTGTAGCAATATGATTTTTTTTCTCTCACAATTTTGATTGCTAGGGTCATGAACAGTTCGCTGCTTAGTACCACTGTAAACAGTAGTGACTATTATCGTTACTCAAGGTCCTTTGTTGTTAACGTCATTCATCCTTTTCTTCCATTAGAATATGTTACATTTTTGCACATGGCAGTTTCACTAATCCTAACTGTATTCACGTTTATGTGCTGAGAAAAATCACTTTCATCCCGCCATTTCGTGTGTTTTGGTTTTCTATTGCGACATGCGTATTGGTAGTGGTGGCAATGGGTTAGTGCCTGCTACTGCACTATGTGTGTGTGTGTGTGTGTCTGTGTGTGTGTGTACATCTTTTTAATTTTTATGTTTTTCATGTGGCGGTAATTGTCTTTGTGTGTGTGTTTGTAAATGGAGATAACATGTCCTAACTATCGTGTATGTAGGGTAGGGTGACATGGATGTCATCCTCTGCTTGGAAGATGAACCAGAAAATAAAACAGAACAAATACATGCAAAGATAAACACATTAAACAAAAATATAAAGTTCACCTTGGAGACAAAACAAGCAAGCCAAATAAACTTCCTAGATATATCCTTTAAGGAGAAAAACAACCAACACTTATTTTGTATTCACACGGAAAACAATGCAAAAGACACAATATTATATCAGCCATCTAATCACACACAGCCCATAACATATCTGCCTTCAGATACAAGCTACACAGGCTAAACACAGTAACAAAGATAAATGCAATAAGAAGCTGGGCATAATTATTTACATAAAAACTATGTTTACGAAGAATCCCTAGTAGCAAACCTGAACAATAAAATCCAGAAAACGTAAAACTAAATCTAACAGAACACCACACCAATTCAGAGACCAACAACGCCTACCACAAGCACACACACACCAACATCACCCCCACTACACAGCAAGGGCACAACCCAGAAACGCAACAGACCAGCTGGTACACACTCACTTCTGTAAACAAAGTGACAGACAGAATTAGGAATATCCTGATGAAAGAAGGAATAAAAATAGCACACGAAATTAATAATTCTATTCAGAAATATCTAAAAAAGTAAGATCACACTGACATGTGCCGAAAGTCTGGCATTTACTATGTTGGTATAACAGCTTTGATGCTCTGTACTTGGGGCAGACAGACAGAAATTTCGATATAAGATATAAACAGCACAAAAGTATGGGAAAACATTACCAGCCATTCAACATTTGCTGAACTGGCAAGAAAGCCACTATCCTTCCACAATAGAAAATGACATGGAAATAGTCAAATTCAGTAACAAGAAACATCTCCTACATCTATATGAGAACTTCAAGATTTGAAAACCAATAACAGAGAAGAAACACATAATAAATGACCAGTCAAATGTCAGCAACCAGACGTCATTTAAACTAATAAAACGTATTGTAGAGAAACAACAATCCCTCTAGACATCATAAAATAATATCACAAACTAGGCAACGTCAGTCTACCCTACATCAGCCATACTGTACCATGTTAAAGTAACAATTTACGCACACGGTAGTTAGGCCATGGGCCATGTTAGCTCCATTTACAACCCCCCCCCCCCACACACACACACACAAGCTCATAGAGAATAGCCGGAAAATACAAACACACACACAAAGATATGGGGGACGCTCGCGCCACAACCAAAACAAACAAGGAAATGCCGCGATATCAAAACAAAACATATACTGGTTAGGAGTGTTAGCTGCAACAGGAAGATGAAGTGCTTTGTTGGTGCTGCACATTTTATGGATTTTGATCGAAATAAACTCACGCTGCAGTGTTCTTTTGAGGAACATCACTGTAGAAGTGTGTACAGAATCAGCTAAGTGAAAAACCCGTGCCATACGCATGTTTATTTACAGACAAAAGTCGACATAGAAATTTTCCTTTGTGTGAGACCGCGTGTACAAGATCGTTTCTGCGTATCTTTCATTTATTGTGTCAATATCCATTGGTACTGTTTCATATTGTGAATATTCGAACATTCGTCGTAAATTGGAGGCTTAAACTTAATTGTGCTCCTTTGAAATTTTGGAGGACAGCAGGCCTATCCCATCTCAAAACAATAGTTCTCTAATTTCGTTGTACAATTACGTGAGAAACAGGTTATTCTAAGAATTTTCGGACGCTTACAAAGCTATATTTTCGTTAGTTACCGGTACGAGTGTTTTGGATGCCTAATTTATTTCGTAGCAAATCAGCGTTTGTGGTTCACTGTTTCGCCAAAGAATACATTACCTCTGAACTTCATTGCATATCAACGCAAATAAACGTGCGTTTTTAAAAATTTTCGGAAGCTGCAACTAACGTAATGTGCTACATCTCGTTTTCCTTTAAAGAGGAGTAGCCCTAAATATTACCTACATTTATATTAAATTAACTCTGTTTCCGAGTTTTCGAACAACTATGATTAATATCAAAACGTTTTAGCAAACTAGTAGTTTTTACCAAATGATTTTGTGTTGCGTTAATAGAAATTTCGTTTGGAGTATTTGCTTCAATTCTTACAGAGAATTAGCGGTCATTTAGCTCAATAGATTAAAAGATAATCAGCGGGCTTATTTTAAAGTTATTGTTCACTACCTTATAATGCATTGCACCAGCCAAAATGCAGTCCCCTGTGAATGCTGTTCTCGAACACGATGAGTTGGCTGAAGTTCATAAGCAGCTGGAAATCGCCCTTACTACTGTCAAACGATTGATTGCTGCTGTTCCCAAGAGTCGTGTACCTGTGACTCGCGTACCAGAGGTACCTCAAGTACTATCCTCTCCCGCAGATCCTGTCTTCTCTGCAGAAAGTCCAGGATCTGTCATTACTTGTCCACTAGACTGCGAGTGGCATGTCAGTGGCAGATCTAGGCATCCTGTACGGAGTAGTCAGGGACCAGGGAGGACTCAAGGTGTAGCATCGACCCCCTAAACAAAAAGTCTGAGATGCTGTCCTTCACTTAAACTGAAACTGAGCCATTGGGATTCACTTCATCTGTTTTGGGGAAATCTGTTTTGTCTGGTGTCAGGAGGAGGTAAAAACAAAAGGACAGACGTTGATTAACTGTCAGCAGTTCAGATGTATGGCAAATGATGGTACCCATTTATGGAAATGGCAGCAACAAACAGGAAAGGACACCAGGTGCATTCAGTGTATATGTTGAAGAGACTATTCTAGCAGCCATTGAGGGAACAGGGTGCAACCAACTGCAGACTGTGGCGCGTTTCGGAAGAAATGGTGCTTGTTATCTGGGCTCCAAGGTCATTCTTGGGTGATGCCAGGGACTGACATATATGGTTGAGGAGACCAGTCTTGTGCGTGGAGTTTCAACGAAGCTCACACTTTGCAGTATTGTCCCGAGAACGGATTGTGGACCTTTGTTTTTGAGTCGAGTGGATGGCTGAAGCAGACTTCGAAAGCTCTGTGAAAAGCTCGTGTACGATTTGCTAGACTTACGCCATAGTGATGAGGACTGTAGGGTCCCCATAAAAGGCTCAGGCTGCTACTCAGGAAACTATTTGTGGAGCGCACACCAGGCCAGATAACGATAGCTATATGAAACCCAGAAACATCGGTGTAAGATCGAAATAAATGCCTTCCGCAGATTAGAGTATTAAAATCATAATAGTACACTGCCGACGCAATCGCAACAAAATGGCAGATATTGAAGCGCTCATGAAAAAGCAGTGAAGCTCTCATAATACTAGGTACAGTTAGCTGACTGAAACCCGATATTGCTATAAGTGAGATTTTTGGGGAACGTTTAAGTGTACATTGAAAGGATAGGCAAGTGGAAAATGGAGGTGGTGTATTTGACGCAGTAGACAAGAAACTCAGATCCATTGAGGCAGAAATTGAAGCTGCATGTGAGACTGTTTGAGCAAGACTCACTGTCAGGGGAGGGTATAAAATGATAACTGGATCCTTCTATCAGCGACCAGAGTCAGCTCCTGATGTAACCGAAGACTTCAGAGGAAACCTCAGTTCACTTGTAAGTGTGTCCCCCGGTCATACTGTAATCATCGGTGGAGAATTTAATCATCCAACAATCAATTGCGAAAATTACAATTTTGTTAGTGGTGGCCATGACATCCTGTGAAACTTTACTAAATGCCTTCTCTGAAAACTGTCTAGAACAGATAGGAACCCCACTCATGATGGAAATATATTGGATCTAATGACAACAAACAGACCTGACCTCTTTGACGATGTTCAGAACGAAACTGGTATCAGTGACTATGATGTGGTTGTGGCAATAGCGATTAGCGAAGTACAAAGAACAAGCAAAAAAAGGAGAAAGATATATATATATTCAGTACACTAGATACAAAATCAGTAGCGCCATATCTCAATAAAGAACTTTCAGCACAGGAAAAGAGTATCTAGAGGAACTCTGGCTCAGGTATGAAAGAACGGTTTACTATGCATTGGATATAAATGTACCCAGAAGAAAAGTTCATAATGAGAGGGGACCTCCATGGTATACAGTCACTGTAAAGAAACTTCTAAAGAAGCAGATATTACTGCATAATACGTGTAAAACAAAACACAGAGCTATAGATAGATGCTAAATGAAAAGCGTTTGGATGTCAACAGAGCAATGTGTGATGCCTTCCATGACTACCATAGCAGAATATTGTAAAATGATATTTTACAAAACCTGCAGAAATTCTGGTCGTATGCAGAGGCTGTTAGTGGCACCAAAGTTAGTGTCCAGTTCCTAGCGATGAGACAGGGACTGAAATTGAGGTTAGCAGAGCAGAAGCTCATATGCTTAACTACGTTTCCAAATGTTTCCTTACGAGGGGAAAACCTATGAGAATTACACAGTTAATCCTCATTACACTGAAAAGATGAATGAAATATGTATTAGTGTGAGTGGTATTGGGAAACAGCTGAAATCGTTATAACTGAACGAAGCTCCTCGGCTCGATGGAATCCCTGTCAGATTCTACACTGAATTTGCCACTTTTCTGACTATAATGTATCGTAGTTCCCTCGAAGAAAAATCATGAAAAGTTCTAGGAAAAAGGCAGAGGTCACACCTGTCTACATGAGGGGTAGAAAAAGTGATCCACAGAACAGCCCATATCCTTGATATTGAATTGTTCTAGAATCTTAGAACATATTCTGAGCTCAAATGTAATGAGGTATCTTGA
Source organism: Schistocerca nitens (assembly GCF_023898315.1). Lineage (NCBI taxonomy): Eukaryota > Metazoa > Arthropoda > Insecta > Orthoptera > Acrididae > Schistocerca > Schistocerca nitens. The sequence continues at coordinate 699,896,680 of NC_064617.1, read as the reverse complement.
ACAGAATGATCTCCTTAATGACAAACAGCAAGGATTTCGAAAAGATCGATCATGTGAAACCGAACTAGCACTTTTTTCACATAGCATACTGAATGCTTTGAATCAAAACAGGTAGATACTGTATTTCTTGATTTCCGAAAAGCATGTGACTCAGCAGCACACCTATGCTTAATGTCAAAAGAACGATCATATGGAGTATCAAGTGATTTATTTTTTTGGAGTGGGGACTTTTTGGTAGGGAGGATGCAGAATGTTATCTGGGATGGAGACTTATTGTCAAATGCAGAAGTAGCTTTGGGTGTGCCGCAGGGAAGTCTGTTGGGATCCTTGCTGCTCATGTTGTATGTTAATAACCTTGCAGACAACATTAATAGTAAAACCAGTCTTTTTGCATAGATGCAGTTATCTATAATGAAGTAGTATCTGAGAGAATCTGCATAAATATTCAGTCAAATCTTGATAAGATTTCAACGTTGTGCAGAGATTGGCAACTTGCTTTAAATGTTCAGAAATGTAAAATTGTGAATTTCACAAAACCGAAAAACAGAGTCCTGTGATTATAATATCAGTGAGTCACTGCTGGAATCGGCCAACTCATACAAATACCTGCACTCTGTAGAGATATGGAATGGAATGATTGCATAGGTGCAGTTTTGGGTAAAGCAGGTGATAGACGTCATTTTCTTGGCAGGATACTGGGTAAGTGCAATCAATCTACATAGAGGATTGCTTATAAATCACATGTGTGACCGGTTCTAGAATATTTTTCAATTGTGTGGGACCTGTACCAGATAGGCCTAAAAGCGGATATTGAACACATACAGAGAAGGGCAGCATGAATGGTCGCAGGTTTGATAAATCGGTGGGAGAGTGCCTCAGAGATACTGAAGGAACTGAAAGGTAGAGTCTTGAAGACAAATGTAAACCATCTTGAGAAAGTTTATTAACAAAGTTTCGAAAATCGGATTTAAATGATTACTCTAGAAATATACTACAACCCCCTACGAATCGCTCACATAGGGTTCATGAAGATAAGATTAGAATAATTACTGCACATATGGAGACATTTAAACGATCATTCTTCCTGCGCCCCATGTGTGAATGGAGCAGGAAGAAACCCTAGTAACTGGTACAATTGGACATACCCTCTACCCTGCACCTCATGGTGGTTTGCAGAGTATAAATGTAGATGTAGATGAGATTACGAGAGATTAGATTAATACAAGTTCCATGGATCATGAATACGATATTTCGTAATGATGTGGAACGACTCGAATTTTCCAATACATGACATAATTAGGTTAATTTAACAACATCCTTAAGTTAATATAACAACTTTATTTTTTGTGTTTTTTGTTTTTCTTTATTTTTTTATTTTTATTTTTTTTATATTTTTTTCTTAATTTATATCTAAAAATTCCTCTATGGAGTAGGAGTTGACATTCAGAAATTCTTTTAATTTCTTCTTAAATACTTGTTGGTTATCTGTCAGACTTTTGATACTATTTGGTAAGTGACCAAAGACTTTAGTGCCAGTATAATTCACCCCTTTCTGTGCCAAAGTTAGAGTTAATCTTGAATAGTGAAGATCATCCTTTCTCCTAGTATTGTAGTTATGCACACTGCTATTACTTTTGAATTGGGTTTGGTTGTTAATAACAAATTTCATAAGGGAGTATATATACTGAGAAGCTACTGTGAATATCCCTAGATCCTTAAATAAATGTCTGCAGGATGATCTTGGGTGGACTCCAGCTATTATTCTGATTACACGCTTTTGTGCAACAAATACTTTATTCCTCAGTGATGAATTACCCCAAAATATGATGCCATATGAAAGCAATGAGTGAAAATAGGCGTAGTAAGCTAATTTACTAAGATGTTTATCACCAAAATTTGCAATGACCCTTATTGCATAAGTAGCTGAACTCAAACGTTTCAGCAGATCATCAATGTGTTTCTTCCAATTTAATCTCTCATCAATGGACACACCTAAAAATTTGGAATATTTATTAATGGCGTCATACCATTCACTGTACGGAACTGTATGTACTGTGTCTTATCAAAATTCAGTGAGAGTCCGTTTACAAGGAACCACTTAGTAATTTTCTGAAAGACAGTATTGACAATTTCATCAGTTAATTCTTGTTTGTCAGGTGTGATTACTATACTTGTATCATCAGCAAAGAGAACTAACTTTGCCTCTTCATGAATATAGAATGGCAAGTTATTAATATATAATAAGAACAACAAAGGACCCAAGACTGACCCTTGTGGAACCACATTCTTGATAGTTCCCCAGTTTGAGGAATGAGCTGATCTTTGCATGTTATGAGAACTACTTATTTCAACTTTGTGCACTCTTCCAGTTAGGTACGAATTAAACCATTTGTGCACTGTCCCACTCATGCCACAATACTTGAGCTTGTCTAGCAGAATTTCATGATTTACACAATCAAAAGCCTTTGAGAGATCACAAAAAATCCCAATGGGTGGTGTTCGGTTATTCATATCATTCAAAATTTGACTGGTGAAAGCATATATGGCATTTTCTGTTGAAAACGGTAGTTCTTCACAACATGAAAACGTGAATGTATTTAGTGTTAGTGGAAATACTATGTGCTAAAACTAACACATATATGTGGGAGAACAGGAAGAATGACATAAATAACAATGAAAATGAAATGTCGTGTGACGAGGGCCTCCCGTCGGGTAGTCGGGTAAACCATGAGTGATCATAAGAATTAATACTATGTATAGTAGCAGTAAATTGCAGCATGCACACTGTTCACGATCCTAGCAAAGAAAATTGCGTGAGAAAAGAACTGTTTGTTACACTGACTACTGAAGACATTTAAGAACAAAGCGAAACGCGTTTAGTCTTAATAACACTTTCATTACACCTGCAAAAGATGTTATGAAACGTACATTTTATTTGCAACCTAACGAGAGCTACTTTCTGGATTGCCCTAGTTGTGTGTGTGGTTAAGGTGGAACATATGTTGATGTATTTATTATGTGTGAAGATTGATTGTGAAACAGCATTAGGTGTATTCACATATGATTGATGGGAGCTAGATCACATAGCTGTTGTTATTTTAACAACGCAAAATAGCCCTATACTGGTATCAAGAAGGCACAGTGACTAATTACTTTAAAAAATCTAGTAAGTCAAAAAATAATAAATGTAGAAACAGAAAAGCTGTAAATAGTATTACATGTAAAGCATAAGAAAGTTATTACAGTTAATTTGAAGAGTTTATAAATACTAATTGAACTGAGTCATAGAAACAGCAACAGATGTAGCAACAGTAGTTGCCAGGTTTTCTAAAAATTAATGATCTGCGCAATAGTGTTGAGAGATAAATGCATTCTGGACATATCCATCTACAGTGTACCAATTCCAGTACGGGTCTCAGTTTCTTCGAAGACATGTTACAGTGAGCGTGTAAACTTACTGCTTACCCTTGGCTGAGGTGGCATACCCCTTCTTCTTCTACCGTTGGTCCTCTTTGACCTGCAGTACGGCATGGGAGGTAGCCATTGTCGGAAGGGGGCAGTGTGAAGTGTTCCATTATGGACTTGAAGTGCGTGGTCGCATTAGCAATATTAAACTTGATATAATGGGGTGGGGGAACAGTCACTGGCAATGCACTGTGACTGTAATGTTGAAAGTGTGAGTGTAAGAGCTAAAAATCATAGTGACGAATATTAAAAAAGAAATTCCAAAACATTATTGAAACTTGACTTGTCATTATTCAGTATTTTCCCAGTCAGTAACATTAATCGCAAGCGCATTATTTAGGGCTCACACTCAAGACCGAATATGATCAATTAAAGTGAAGGCTACTGCTGATTACATAGTTCTATTCACGCAAATTAATTAAATTTACTAGTAGAGAGGACACATGGGTTTATTCTTCGATTGGTTATGGCAGTGCTCAGTATCGTAAATGTAATATTTTGGCACGTTTTGCATTTGTATGTTTTGGTGACATGTGCATAACGTTTTATTGTTGTTAGTGGTGCCAGAACTTTTGTAGGTTTGTTTCATGTGCATTGTATTTTATGTTATTTCTCGTTTTAAGAACATTATTGTGGTGTACAGTAGTGAACAGCAAACGCACCTCATTTGTTTCTATTCATGTCATCCTGCGTGGCACAGTTTGTAGTGCAATTCACTGCTCGACACAACCCTGTCCCACTGATCACGCGATTAAGCACCACTGTTGATCGACTGGACTCACATTCAGAGGACATTGGTTCTAATCTGCGCCTGTCCAGCCAAATTTCGCCGTTTCCCTAAAGCACAATAAGCGGATGCCGCGAATGTTCCTTTGAAATGCAAACGGCTAACTTCGATTTTCATGTTTCTCCAATACGAGCTTGTGGTCCATCCTTAATGATCTTGTCGTTGATGGGATGTGGAACCATAATCTTCCACTTCTTATACTTTTTCGCAGACCAAGAAACTGATACCTTCGCCCACTATGGAAATTGTTTTATTGAGGAGGAGGATATTAGTGTTTAACGTCCCGTCGACAACGAGGTCATTAGAGACGGAGCGCAAGCTCGGGTGAGGGAAGGATGGGGAAGGAAATCGGCCGTGCCCTTTCAAAGGAACCATCCAGGCACTTGCCCGAAGCGATTTAGGGAAATCACGGAAAACCTAAATCAGGATGGCCGGAGACGGGATTGAACCGTCGTCCTCCCGAATGCGAGTCCAGTGTGCTAACCACTGTGCCACCTGGCTCGGTGTTTTATTGAATGAAACTATATGGTTCCGGAGATCTTTTCAAGTCTGAAACATCTGCGATGGATATATGCATAGTGAAGCGACGAAAGATAATTTCTATCAAAGGTGGGATTCGAAACCAGATCTCCTGCTCACTAGGTAGATGCGCCTAACCACAAATGCGGTAACCACAACACCACCCGGGGACAGTGGCTTTGTGCAACTGTGCGGACCACACTAGCATACTTGCCCCTCAGTCCAAATTCCCATTCACGTCGCAGCCCACTTGGTATTCGTTTGATGTTAAGGTGCTATTCCAGTTGCAGAGTCCGCTTGCTTAGCTGGGTGGTAACGTGCTTGCTCCCATGCACTGGGCCCGGGTTCGATTTCCGGCCAGGTTGGAGATTTTCTCCGTTCGGGGACTGGGTGTTGTGTCGTCCTCATCATCATTTCATCCTCATCATCGACTGCAAGTCGCCCAATACGGTGCCGACTGAAATAAGACTTGGACTTGGCGTCCGAACCCGAATGGGACCTCCAGGCCAATAATGCCATACGATCATTTCACTTTATTCCAATTGGAGGGCCTGTGCAATGCTGGTCGAATACCAAGTGGACTGAGACGTGAATGGGGATTTGAATTGAAGAGGGACGTTTCCTAGAATAGTCCGTGCAGTTGTGCAAAGCCACTGTGCGAGGGCGGTGTAATGGTTAGTGCATGTGCCTAGAGAGATCGTGGGCTCGAGTCCTGGCCTTGGTACAAATTGTCATTTGAAGCTTGATTTTGAATATATACATCGTGTATTAATTTATTGCCTCTAAAAGGATTGTTCTGTCATGGGTGTCTTCGTACATAATGCAGCTCGGCGACAACATCTCATGCCACCGGACAATGGATGCACTGCTTCCATTACTTTTTCATTTCTCAGTAACAGCATTAGCAATGAATACGGGCGCAGTTTATTTTCGTTCATTAACTCATAAAACACACGTATGCTATGCTTGCCAAAATTTCACATCACACAGTGGGTATTCAATAGATGTATGAAGACTATACGTCGTATAGTGCACTCAGCAGTAGCGTGATGACTCCTCCATTGTGACGAAGTAGCGTGGCTAGCGACTTTTACAAGCCTCTCCTAAAAGTGACCACATTGGCAGCTTCCATGTGAGGTTGCTCTAAAAGGAAACTCCCCATCGCACCCCCTCAGATGTAGTGGTAAAATGGCCCAGTGGACAGCCCGCCAAAAACTGAACACGTATCAAGCATGAAAACACGAAGAAAATACACTCCTGGAAATTGAAATAAGAACACCGTGAATTCATTGTCCCAGGAAGGGGAAACTTTATTGACACATTCCTGGGGTCAGATACATCACATGATCACACTGACAGAACCACAGGCACATAGACACAGGCAACAGAGCATGCACAATGTCGGCACTAGTACAGTGTATATCCACCTTTCGCAGCAATGCAGGCTGCTATTCTCCCATGGAGACGATCGTAGAGATGCTGGATGTAGTCCTGTGGAACGGCTTGCCATGCCATTTCCACCTGGCGCCTCAGTTGGACCAGCGTTCGTGCTGGACGTGCAGACCGCGTGAGACGACGCTTCATCCAGTCCCAAACATGCTCAATGGGGGACAGATCCGGAGATCTTGCTGGCCAGGGTAGTTGACTTACACCTTCTAGAGCACGTTGGGTGGCACGGGATACATGCGGACGTGCATTGTCCTGTTGGAACAGCAAGTTCCCTTGCCGGTCTAGGAATGGTAGAACGATGGGTTCGATGACGGTTTGGATGTACCGTGCACTATTCAGTGTCCTCTCGACGATCACCAGTGGTGTACGGCCAGTGTAGGAGATCGCTCCCCACACCATGATGCCGGGTGTTGGCCCTGTGTGCCTCGGTCGTATGCAGTCCTGATTGTAGCGCTCACCTGCACGGCGCCAAACACGCATACGACCATCATTGGCACCAATGCAGAAGCGACTCTCATCGCTGAAGACGACACGTCTCCATTCGTCCCTCCATTCACGCCTGTCGCGACACCACTGGAGGCGGGCTGCACGATGTTGGGACGTGAGCGGAAGACGGCCTAACGGTGTGCGGGACCGTAGCCCAGCTTCATGGAGACGGTTGCGAATGGTCCTCGCCGATACCCCAGGAGCAACAGTGTCCCTAATTTGCTGGGAAGTGGCGGTGCGGTCCCCTACGGCACTGCGTAGGATCCTACGGTCTTGGCGTGCATCCGTGCGTCACTGCGGTCCGGTCCCAGGTCGACGGGCACGTGCAACTTCCGCCGACCACTGGCGACAACATCGATGTACTGTGGAGACCTCACGCCCCACGTGTTGAGCGATTCGGCGGTACGTCCACCCGGCCTCCCGCATGCCCACTATACGCCCTCGCTCAAAGTCCGTCAACTGCACATACGGTTCACGTCCACGCTGTCGCGGCATGCTACCAGTGTTAAAGACTGCGATGGAGCTCCGTATGCCACGGCAAACTGTCTGACACTACTGACGGCGGCGGTGCACAAATGCTGCGCAGCTAGCGCCATTCGACGGCCAACACCGCGGTTCCTGGTGTGTCCGCTGTGCCGTGCGTGTGATCATTGCTTGTACAGCCCTCTCGCAGTGTCCGGAGCAAGTATGGTGGGTCTGACACACCGGTGTCAATATGTTCTTTTTTCCATTTCCAGGAGTGTATGTTGCACTGTGAAAAAAAAAAAAAAAAGAAACAGTGAAAGGTCCAAGAGCAAGAAGTGAAATAAAGAGCAGCATGAAGCAGCAACGGCGATGTGGATAAGAGGTAGCCGGTACGGTAGCTCACAAGGGGAAGGCCTCAGACACGGCCAACCGATTCGACTCAAATTTGGCAGGTCGCTTGTGTTCAACCTAAAACGAAGGAATCTAAGATATTTTGCGTCAACACCCCCGCGTATTTGAGGAAATCGCCCCTAAAGGTTATGACGAGTAATCGACAAAATTGGCGGGATCGATAGATAATTGTAAATAGAGCATTTTTCATCATCAGGTATGGGGTCCGTAAACGCATACGTTTCCAGAAATCGAGGTAAGAATCTTTTACAACTGCCGCTCCTTTCAATCTGGAACGCCGAGAAACAGAACTGCCTGCTTCCGGTAGTGCATTGATAATGCATCTGTCTTGCAACACGTTTACAAATCAAAACACAGCGTCGGTAACTTTTCACTTGGCATCGTCTGTGACAGGCACCCACCTATATATTACAGCGCTAGTCGAAAGGTGTACATCCTAAATTATTCAGATTATGCACCTGGAAGATATGACACAACAAACAATAACTAGTTACTACGTCATAAACAGACGAGCTAATTACTACAAACGACGTACAGTACTCGTGATAGGTTACTTACGGAAGAACACTGTATTCATTCACAAAACGTATTTCATTCGGCGCATTAACGATAGAAAAATCACTACATGTATCCGCGAGGTTCGCGGCAGCCTAATGACGGAAAACAACTCTTTCCGAGCCGGCCGCGGTGGTCTAGCGGTTCTAGGCGCTCAGTCCGGAACCGCGCGACTGCTACGTTCGCAGGTTCGAATCCTGCCTCGGGCATGGATGTGTGTGATGTCCTTAGGTTAGTTAGGTTTAAGTAGTTCTAAGTTCTAGGGGACTGATGACCACAGGTGTTAAGTCCCACAGTGCTCAGAGCCATTTGAACCATTTTGAACTCTTTCCGATAGACTTCTATAAGGCTCGTGGTGGACACCTTCACTCTTCCAGGTTCACAACTATGATATGACGAAGAGGCAACCGGGACAACATAACTCTCCCCGCGTGGATTCTGTCCCGTGCCTCGTTGTAAACAAGCGTCGCGCGTTTGGCTATCTGTGATCCCTCGTGAGGAATTCGCAGCACTCTTACTCGGAGTTGTTTTCATGTGACAATGCTTAAAAGTTAAATACTTTAATTACTCACGGCGTTTGGGAAATTAGTTTGCCTACCTTATTATTATCATTCCTTATTGATTTACTTACGTTATTAACCCTCCTATCCCTATCAATTGAGATACGGAAAAAACAAGCGAAAAGAATAACATCAGCTAGGTTTCTTCGAGATTCGAAACCGGGTTTTCCGATTCCCAGCCAGTTACCTTGGCCGTTGCTCTATCGATGATGGCGACGAGATGTGTATACCATGTGGGTACAAAAGCGGCAGTTGTAAAAGTTTCTTACCTCGATTTCTGGAATAGTTTGCGTTTGCGGAACCCATACCTGATGATGAAAAATGCTCTATTTACAATTATCTATCGGTCCCTCCAATTTTGAGTCGATTGCTCGTCATAACGTTTAGGGGTGATTTTCTCAAAATTGCGGGAGTGTTGACCCAAAATATCTTAGAGTGCTTCGTTTTAGGTTGTACACAAGTGACCTGCCAAATTTGAGCAGAAACGGTTGGCCGTGTCTGAGGCCTTCCCCTTGTCAGTGTGTTCGGTCAGAGGGTTAGCTGCCCTCCGTAACAAAAAACGGAGGGAACGGATCAACGATGGACTTGAACAGGTGTAATGGGACGGTCGGCCCCGTTTTTTTTTTTTTTTTTTTGTTCCCCATAACATTAAGACCCGTCCATCCGTTCACTGAAATGTTTGTTCTCTTTCTGTAGTCCTACTAGCTGTTCTATTATATCGTATATCTGATATACAATATCAGTCATGTGGTAAGAATGCGTTACCGTCACAAGTAAATGTGATGAATAGTGAGAGCAAGCGAGATATCACATAGACGTCTCACAGAAATGAAAACGACAAATAAACATTTGTGAACTACGTTAACAACAATGGAATTTAAAGTCAAGACTTCCAAAACGGAACACAGCTTTAAAAAAATTAAAAACATATGTTTTGACAGAGCACAGAAAAGTTTTGAAATTGTTGCGTTCATTTGTTGCTGCTTATGTGTCGAACTATTATGTTTTCATCATTTCCTTGGGAGTGATCACATTCGCATTCATACGAACGCCTATATCGGGCAAGGAGGCATGGCTCGCTCACTTACCAGTCGTAAAAATTTGGTGTGTGCAGTATTCGCTTGACTTGTCGCCTCGTCATCAAACGTTTACGGTTCCCATTCGAAAGCCATTTCCTTTCGACTGCTAATCGAGTAGTTGTGCAGAATCAACAGTCATTATAGGTCCCTATCTTACACATCGCTGTTGCAAACGGACGTCACACAACCTCGAATAAAGCGAACATTAAAAAAAAAAAAAAAAACAAGTGATCCGAGGGAGCTTTGAACAGAACTCGCTGACTGATAGTCCTACACCGTAACCACTTAAACACGACGCCATTTCTATGCCTGGCTGCTCTGTATTGCACTTCTTGTCCTTGGACCGTTTACTGTTTCTATTTTGCTTCTCTTTTCACAGTTCAGTACACCTTCTTCCTGTTTCCATACTTGGTCTGTGTTCAGTTTTTGACGGGCTGTCCTATGGCTCCCCTTACCAATAAACCTGAGCGGGGTGCGATGGGGAGTTTCCCTTGTCAGTTGTGACTACCTCGTGTAGATGACTTTTATGTGTGTGTATAGCGTGTTGTCGTGTCTGTGTTGGTTACGATGACGAGAAAAGGCGGAGAGTGAAAAACCAGTGCTGACAAAACACCGGTTATTCTCCGAAAGCACCAAAGATGCCGCTGAATTTAATGCCGCATTTGATGAGCGGAGCATCATCAACAGTGTCACATGACCGGATTTCAGGACTCACTCAACAGAACTTTGGAATTTAATACGTGACGTTGATGTTGACTGTAGTGATCTGAAACCATACATCTTTCCTTCCCTTGTCGACCAAATACTAGTGCCGAAAACTTTTCACCACCAAGTTTCGAACAGACTACCATCAATATTAGCACCGCCACACAAGTCAGCGTTAGCAACATCGGGTACGGGGGCAGGAATTTCGACAGCAGCTCCTTGTATAATTATGTTTTGTACAGTGATTTATTCTTGATATTGACTCTCCATTCGTTTCTTATCCAGTGCTACACCATGAAGTTAAGTCTGCTGTTCCTGCCGCTGGCGCTCCATGCGTGCTCATGCGCGAGGATCCTCGGCATCAACCCGACGGCGTCCATCAGCCACCAGCTCCCCTTCCTCATCATCATGCGAACTCTTGCAGAGAGGGGACACCATGTCACCATCATTACCACCAACCCTATAAAGGTAAGAACGCTTGACTTTCGTTAGGAATCAGTTTATCACCTCTTCACAAACACATAGTTGTTATTTAATTAAGAGTAAGAACTGATTGGATGCCGACCTCTCAAAGGCAGATGTTTTTCCAAACCATCTTAAGTGCTTTAGGTGACTTTAACTGATACACCACTTTCACTAATATTTCACACACTTCTTAAGGTCATAACCATACAGTGGAATTTAGACAGTTGTTCTACAAATCAATCCTGTTGCAAAATACTCTTATTTTTAGTTGTTTCACCATCCGGAAATATGTAAGACTAGTCGGAGAACAAATGAAACATGGCAGTATGAAATAAGTCAGCGAGGAAACGACGAAAGAGATAGACAATGGGCAAAGCTCTGAGTATTTTATGAGTCAAAGCCCTTCTATCAACGTTTGCAACACCAAACCACAAGACTGCTGACCTCTACACTTTGGCAATATTTTTAGCATGTTAAACAATACCACCTTTCTGACACGAAACTGTTAATAAGATTCTCCATAATAATCAATACAATGTGCCTGATTTCTCCCGTATTTAATCCTGCATCTAATCGTTGAATCTTTCATCATTGTTCCTCGAACGAACGTCGGCATGTCTTCCTTTGGTGTTGTCCTACATTACGCAGCGTAATGCATATTAATGACGATTAGTTTAACCCACAGATAGAAGTGGTTTGTGGTGTCATTTGTTGTAATGCGTTTTCTGTATCGTGTGAATTATTGTGCACTTTGCTTACGTGGCCGCCCTCTCTCATACACACACGACGAATTTTCTCGCAAGTCCTGCAATATTTTCAAGGTCGTTGATCTAGAACACCTACTACTGCAGCAGTGAAGTTTGTGGGCCCCTACTCAGAACCTGTTGATCTGAAATTTTTGCAATTCTGTCACTTTTATTCAAACCACGCTGAGAACTCCCCAGATCGTAAATCAGATCCTTCATGCCAGATGTGTCATCAACTCATTGCTTTCCCTATGCATAGTGACAACTACAAATTCAGTGGCCACAGGGTGTATATTTCCTTTGCTATGCATAGCGACTACTACGAATTGAATGCCCACAGAGAATGCTATAGTTGAAAACAGTTCAGTCAAAACGTGTTTGTAAATATTGTTGAGCTCTGTTCGGCAACAAACCCATTGAAGTGATGCAACGTAGATATATCTTTGGGCACAAATTAAAACTAATACAACCATTTGGTTCAATGATTCATTATGAAAATATTTGACGCCGGTTGGAATTTTAAACAAATGTGCTAATGTCAGTGTTCAAAGGACGAACATAACATATCTCGAACAGTACTGCACAAATGTATGTAACTTTATCTTCTGGGTGGTCACATAACGCATAAAATTTTATTTGTAAATATTGGTAGTATGATACAGTAGGAATTGTATGGCAGATATGCACACTAGCCATTCCTCGGTCTGTGGCAGATGTAGGCGAGGGCAGGGTTGTGGCAGCAGTGGTGCGGATGCCGTCATCATGCCACTACTCTCTACTAAGCCACACCTCCTTCTTGGAAATAGACAGATCAAAAAGTTCCTAATCCAAAACACACATGTTTAGATATCCCGGCCACACCCCGGCATTTTACCATCTAATCACAGTTATCAACACTTTCTTAACCCACACCCCTTACTTGGTAATAGACAAATCAGTGAGCTCCTAACCCAACATAAACATATTTAGATCTTTCCACCACAGTCCAGTATTTCATCAACCACTCTCATTTTTCAACTCCTTGTTAAGCCACACCCCTTCTTGGAAATAGGCGAATCATAGAGCTTCGATGCCAACACACACACATTTAAATCTTCCAACCATACCACAGTATTTTGCTGTCCATGACTTCCTCAACTCTTTCTTAAGCAACACACAGTGTTGGAAATGGCAATCGGAGAACTTCTACCCTGAAACATACATCTTTCGTTCTCCAAATCATTAAAATGATACAGTTAAGGAGAGGGCTTTGTGTATGAAGTATGGGTGCGGTATGATATCAGCCTCATACAGCGGTGCTGGCTATATGCATAAAAAAATGGCTCTGAGCACTATGGGACTTAACATCTATGCTCATCAGTCCCCTAGAACTTAGAACTACTTAAACCTAACTAACCTAAGGACATCACACAACACCCAGTCATCACGAGGCAGAGAAAATCCCTGACCCCGCTGGGAATCGAACCCGGGAACCCGGGCGCGGGAAGCGAGAACGCTACCGCACGGCCACGAGCTGCGGACGCTGTATGCATAAGAAAGGGGGTGAGGAGAGTAGTTGGATACTTTGTCAGCAGAATCCACGCAGCTTCATCAGTAGAAAACACCCCCCCTACCCCCCATCCTTCACACACACACACACACACACACACACACACACACACACACACACACACACACATGCACACATTGTGTAACATCTAATGTGACTGTTTGCGTGCATCTAAATCCTTACAAATGCGCTGTCTGAAAGCTATGAAATGATACAACGTGGGCAGTTTTTGAAGAATATGAAGTATTCTGTTTGTCATGGAGGTCCAAACAGGCATGGTACATGTAGATAACAAGAAATACACTGAGATACATAGCTCAGTATATTATGGGACAGTACATTGTTGTAATACATAGATAAGCAGTAAGTTACAATTACATTTCTGTAATACTTCTATAACAAGTAACGTACAATTTCAGTTTCATAATACATTTGCGACCAGTAGGTTGTAATTACGGTTTCGTGATATATCTACAACTTATAGCTTAGATTCTCATTTCGAATGTTCTCTATATCTATAACAAAATGACTCAAATGGCTCTGAGCACTATGGGACCTAACTAACCTAAGGACATCTCACACGAGGCAGGATTCGAACCTGCGACCGTAGCGGTCGCGCGGTTCGAGACTGAAGCGCCTAGAACCGCTCGGCCACACCGGCCGGCTAACTATAACATACAGTTTATAATTTTACTACTATGTCTACAACACAAAGCTTACAAATTGAGTACTTTACATTTACAGCCAGCATTATACTCCTCAGTCAACTACTGTGCACACAGCTACCTTCTAAAAGATGACCTCACGCAACAGTTCTCACACTATGATCTAGCATGAAACATTTGCCATATTTAGCCAACAGTGCCAGTTTACATTGCTTTGTAGTGGAAACTGCATATGTCTTGGATCGAATTATATACTAAACAGTTGCTTTACTAAAATTATTTATGACTATCATTGGTAGTCATCAATTCTTAGTTCCTTTGCTGATGAGTGTTTAATTGCTCTCTCTCTCTCTCTCTCTCTACACACTACACGTTGTGTTTCAGTTTTACATGGTTATTACTGGTTATTACGTAATTGTCCATCTTAAAGGTTTTGGTAGTTTGGAATGCGAGATGCGCAGCTCAAATGATGCGCATTAGCGAGACAAGACATGCATGTTAAGGTCGACTGTCATTAGAAAACACGGCACAGGTGCATCTGTGCGCTAAATTTCAGATACGTTCACCTTCTGTTATTGGACTGTAGTACCAACACTACAAATCTGCCCAGTTGCGGCGCGGGATTAGCTGAGCGGTCTAGGGCGCTGCAGTCATGGACTATGCAGCTGGTCCCGGCGCAGGTTCGAGTCCTCTCTCGGGCATGGGTGTGTGTGTGTGTGTTTGTCCTTAGGATAATTTAGGTAAAGTAATGTGTAACCTTAGGGACTGATGACCTTAGCAGTTAAGTCCCATAAGATTTCACACACATTTGAACATTTCTGCCCAGTTCCCCTTTTAAATCGAATAAGACCGCTCGCCACGTGTCCCTAAGATCCAAAGCGTGCTGTTTGATATGTGAAATCCCACACGGTAATTACTTGAACATTTTCCAAATCTTTCGTATTTGTAAATCAAACTTTTGTGGCTCTCTTTCAAATAACAAACTGTTTTCATAAGCGAGTTCCCATTCTGCAAATGCGTCTTTCACTTCATTTTCCACATCCATTGCGAACCCCAGACAATAAGTGCCACTTCTCGAGATTCCTATTCAATAGATGTTATTTCAACCCCATGTGAATTACTCCAAGCCACACTCTGTAGTAGCGGGACAAGTAATTACTCATATTGATCATTCAGTTTATTCCAGTTGACACATGCTGACGATTAGTTGGAGACCATCTTCCAATTTTGAACGTCAAATTCATTTTTCTTCTCTCCATGCCTGTACATTCCTATGCCAATACATATGTCATCTATCGGTAACGATCCCCCATTTTTGTTTACTGTACGCTTAACAGCGTTGAGATTATATAATCCTGTCATTCCGAGGTATGTTACATTGTGAATTAATGAATCGTCTTCGTCATTTATTGCTGAATCATCGGTCTTCCACACTTCTGTTACTTAATCAAATCTGATGTTAGGTACAGTACCACACGTTTTGTCTAACGGTTTATTAAAAATGATGCTCCCTATCTCTTTCCCTGCTGTTGTTTTCTTTCATAACTCTTCATTTTCTTCAACGTTATCATCACATCATCATCTTCGTCATCGTGTTCATCTTCCTCCCCTCCATGTCTCCAACTCTTTCTCTGCCTTCTGCTTACAGAAATACAATGTTTACTTTTGCTTTAACGTCTTAGTCTTCTTCTTGGCATCTTTTTCTCCTTTTCAAATTGATGCCCATCTTGGATGAATTTTTGTAGGAAAAGACAGATTGCTACCGACCATAAAGAAGACACGTCAAGTTGCAGATAGACACAATTGAAACTGCCTTTTTCTGATTAAGACTTTGGCCGATAGCTCATGTAAGTGTGTTTTAATTGTGCCTGTCAGCAACATGACGCGTCTTTTGTACAGTAAGTAGTAATCTATAGGTTGACTCTTACACAGAACGTACAGCAACCAGCCACTTTTTACAATGCTATTCATTTTATACGTAGCATTATAAAAAGTGGCTGGCTGCTGTAATCTTCTGTGTAAGAGTCAACCTATATTTTATACACAACCACGGGCTCAAAATGTCGGTTTCTGACAAAATAGCAAGTAGCAGTCTGTCTTTTCCTACATTGCTGATATTCCTACTTGAAGTTTCTGTTGTTTGAATGAGTCTTTGCAGTAGTTGAGAAACAGATTTAAGTTCTTTTTCCAATACTGAATCAGCTTCAACTTCCCTCTTTTGAAGCGATGACAGCTTCTTGCTTCATCCAGTGGAATTGAGAAGCATGTTGTTGCTGTTGACAATTGCGGCTGTCAGCTTGTGAACTGATTATAAGCTTATGTGTCAGTCTACACCATAATAGAGAACTGCTCAAACATAGCAGATGATTTTTTTCTCTTCTGTTACTCTATTTCACACAAATATAGTTGAAGAAATTAATACCATAATGCCCATTATTCAAATCAGCTTTGCTTACAACCAGAAAATTGTAGACATTATCACTCCATGGTGGTTTACACATTTTGAATACATTAAAAGTCTTATCAGGGTTAACATTATCACTGACTACAAGACTCAGATTATGTTTGTCTTGTTTGAAAATAAATAGTTACATTAGCACTGTCTCTAATTAACTATTTTAGACCATCGTTGAAAGTTTGTCATAGATATAAGCTGTCCACACCGCAATGGTGACCCATAGAATAGTAAGCCTCCATATGATATTCATTTTCACAAGCAATGTCATCAAAAATCAAAATAAGAAACAGTAGTGATCTATTGGACGATATTACTTCTTCCTTATCTGAAAGCGAGAACTATCCAATATCATTCAAGTTTTCAAAAACTTGTCCTAGACATTTATACAAAAATTTCTGAAGAGATTTGGAGTACTTATTTATTTATTCCAATCCTGAATACAGACGAATATACGCTTTATGTGTGAGCTCACAAGCAACAATCGATAGGAGGAAAGCCTTTTTCTGATATAGGAACGGGAAAGAAGTGCGAAATATCAAGGAAGTCCACTCTACGAGTTGGTATCTTTTCAGACTTGATAGGGAGCAGTGCAGCGTAACACACGGTCATACAGTTAGAAATTCTGCAACTCAATTGACCAAATAACGTTTCCAGTAGGAAGAAGAACACCGTCTTAGTTTAGTCAAACACATAATCGGTTCATTGGCCAATTTGAGCGTGATTTTGGGAGGTTTCCCACAGTCATCTAGCCGAATACCAGCGGTACCTACATTTACGAAAACAATTCAAAAATTGTATAAACGTTATATATTTCATACAACGTTTAGCCATACTACTCAGTATAAAAGGTAGAAGGCCTGAAAATAAAGCAATAAATCCGTTAACATAATCGTATATTAAGCTTGTTAAGCATTTGAAGTGTTACAGACGTCATCAAAGAATTGCGTAAGTTTTTGTTTGAAATCCTATTCATCTACTCTGTTACTATCCAGCAAGGTTTTCTCTGTCATTCTGATCTCTTTCCTACGTCATACTTTAATTATCAGTGTCAAACTAATGTTATTGGGATATGAATAGTAACATCTTTTCTGAGTAATATCTAGACGTAATTCCTAATATAACAGACTGGTATGATTTAAACATAGGAGGACGTAATTTCAGAAAAATAACTAAAAAGCAAGGTACCATCCACAATTACATTATACAGGGTGAGTCACGTAAGACGCAACATCCCTTGTATTTCGCGAGCGGTTCCAGGTATCGAAACGAGGTTTTCCGCAAACGATAGTACGCTAAGAGGCACGAAATTTGGCATGTGATAAAGTGCCGTAACTCTTGTATTGATCGAGATATTGAAGCAACTATGATTTTTTGAAACAGAGTGATACACTTTTTTAACGGCAATCGAAAGCGTTTGAAAAGATGAGTACAGTATATGATGGTGGCTAGTGTTGAGATTGAAGCTTTTTGCAAAATAATTCGAGAAATGTACTAAAATTGGATATCAATGTGGCCAGCGTCATCTGTTACGGTGTCCACACCGCCAAGCAGATCTCTCATGGTAGGATTCGTCGTTGTATGCAGTAAGGCAGACTTGCGC
This sequence comes from Schistocerca nitens, assembly GCF_023898315.1. Taxonomy (NCBI): domain Eukaryota; kingdom Metazoa; phylum Arthropoda; class Insecta; order Orthoptera; family Acrididae; genus Schistocerca; species Schistocerca nitens. Next base: position 699,878,716 of record NC_064617.1, on the reverse strand, counting down.
TACTAACAAGGGAACCTCCCCATCGCACCCCCCTCAGATTTAGTTATAAGTTGGCACAGTGGATAGGCCTTGAAAAACTGAACACAGATCAATCAAGAAAACAGGAAGAAGTTGTGTGTAAGTATGAAAAAATAAGCAAAATATACAAACTGAGTGGTCTATGTGCAAGATAGGCAACATCAAGGACAGTGTGAGATCAGGAGCGCCGTGGTCTCCTGGTTAGCATGAGCAGCTGTGGAACGAGAGGTCCTTGGTTCAAGTCCTCCCTCGAGTGAAAAGTTAAATTTCTTTATTTTCGCAGTTATGATCTTTCCGTTCGTTCATTGACGTCTCTGTTCACTGTAATAAGTTTAGTATCTGTGTTTTGCGACCGCACCGCAAAACCGTGCGATTAGTAGACGAAAGGACGTGCCTCTCCAATGGGAACCGCAAACATTTGATCGCAAGGTCATAGGTCAACCGATTCCTCCACAGGAAAACACGTCTGATATATTCCATACGACACTGGTGACGGCATGTGCGTCACATGACAGGAATATGTCGTCGACCCACCTAACTTGTACACTTGGCGAATGGGTAAAAAGATTCTTCTACCTTGCCCGATTTAGGTTTTCTTGTGGATGTGATAATCACTCCCAAAAAAGTGATGAAAGCATAAGAGTTTGTCACATAAACTGCAACAAATGAATGCAACAGTTTCACAGTCGCTCAGTTTTCCCTGTGCTCTGTCAAAACATACGTTTTTAACGTTTTCAAATTTTTCGGTGTGTAGACCGTCAAATCCTGCATATGTCCAAGCAAATCTGAACATGTTCTGGAATTTTGGAGAGCGAAGTTGATTGTGTGTGTGTGCCTGAACTTTGATAATTGTCTGAAAATAAAAATTTTCAGTCGAGGGAAGATTCCAACCAAGCACCTCTCGCACCACAGCTGCTCACGCTAACCACAAGACCACGGCGCTACTGAGCCAGTGCTCTCCATAATGTGGCATATCTTCAGCATGGACTACTCAGTTTGTATATTTTGCTTATTTTTTTCATGGTTCCACACAACTTCTTCCTGTTTTCTCTTTTGATCTGTGTTCAGTTTTTCAAGGCCTATCCACTGTGCCAACTTATAACTAAATCTGAGGGGGGTGCGATGTGGAGGTTCCCTTGTAAGATAAAACCTCATTTCCCGTTCGACACAGATAGGAGTCATTTATGATTTTTGTTTATAATTGTTTGTTTATAATAACTTCTGGCGCATCAGACGTGGCTTCACAAAAATGTTTCAAACGAGTGTACGTTTACAGGTTTATGTGGAAATAACTACTGTCTCATCGTGCAGTTTTCCATTCAGACCCTTCCCGCTGCCGCTTACTTGTCAAAGCCGAAACAGAAACTTCGGTCATTCGTACTTCTTAATGATACAAATATAGCTGTCACACTCAACAGACAAGAATTAACTGGTGAAATTGTAAACGATGTTTTTCAGAAAATCATTAAGTGGTTCTCTGCAAATGAGCTCTCATTAAACTTTGACAAAACACAGTACATACAGTTCCACACAGTAAATGGAATGACACCATTAATAAATATAGACTTCGATCAGAAATCGGTAGCTAAGGTAGACTATTCAAAATTTCGAGGTGTATGCATTGATGAGAGATTGAACTGGAAAAAAGACACAAAGATCTGCTGAAACGTTTGAGTTCAGCTACTTATGCTATTAGGGTCATTGCTAATTTTGGTGATATACATCTCAGTAAATTAGCTTACCATGCCTATTTTCATTCTCTGCTTTCGTATGGCATCATATTCTGGGGTAACTCATCATTGAGTAAAAGAGTGTTCATTGCACAAAAGCGTGTATCAGAATAATTGCTGGAGCTCATCCAAGATTATTCTGCAGACACTTATTTAAAGAGCTAGAGATCTGCACTATAGCCTCACAATATACATATATTCACTTATGAAATTTGTTATTAACAATACAAACGAATTCAAAAGAAATAGCAGTGTACATTGCTACAACACTAGGAGAAAGGATGATCTTGACTACTCACGATTAAATCTAACTTTGGTTCAGAATGGGGTAAATTATGCTGCCACAAAAGTCTTTGGTCACTTACCTAATAGCATCAAAAGTCTGACAGATAGCCATATAGCATTTAAAAGGAAATTAAAAGAATGTCTTAATGGCTACTCCTTCTACTCATTAGATGAAATTTTGGATGTAGTAAGTGGGTAATTTCCCCAACCCCACCAAATAAAAAAAATATATATATTAAAGTATTAAGTGTCATGTAATACTTTGTGCCATGTAATATCTTGTATAGACATCTTTTATTAACCTGACACGTTCCACATCATTACGAAGTGTCGTATTCATGATCTATGGAACAAGTACTATCCTAATCTAATCTGTAATCCGATAAAGAGCGCTAGTCAGGGGGTAAAGGAAACTACTGTATTAACTCTCTTAAATTTGAGACAAAAACCTGACCTGTCTTTGCCTGAATGCATCTTAAAGTAAACAACATGCTGTCGGAAAACTGTCTAAAAATTCTACTAGACATTGAAATTAGATGTAATACACTTTAAATAAACCAAACTGTTTATTCAGAGTGATGACATGTCACTTACAAAATAAATAATTTTTCGTAAAGAAAGATAGTTTTACACTTAAGTATGTGCTCAAAATCTTTGCTAGTGACTACAAGGCCCATTTGAAATCATTGACAGACAGACAAACAGATGAAAGAAGTTGTATGATGCGCTGTTGCATGCTCTAACGATTCGACGGCGCATATCGTCGGACGTACCTGGGGCTTCATGATAGATTGCATATTTCAGTGCTTACCATACAAAGAAATCAAGAGGGGTCAAATGAAGAGTTCTTGTCAACGTTTGTATTGCAGCATTCCGTCCTTTCCAGCGGCCATAAAACTTTTCACTCAGTATTTGCGTTGCAACACGGGAAGAGTGAGCTGGGTAGTCGTCGTGTTGGAAGCACATACACCGTCTCTTATATAGTGGTACCTATTCGAGAAGAATGTATTGAATGTTCATAAGAAAGTGTGTAGACGTATTTCCACTTAACATACCTGTGACGAAGGAAGGTCCCACAAAGGAATTTTTTATGATGGCAGACTATAATAGGATTACGTTTCCAGGTCTTTTTGTTGTTGTACCTGACGAAGCCGGAGTAGATTTTCAGCTGCCCAGTAGTGTTTATTAGGTAAATTTTCGTTTCAGTGCTTGCTTCGTCGGTATTTCATTTCTTGCTTCGTCGGTACAGAGTACACGTTGGAAAAACGTAGTGCCTCTCCCAAGCGATGGAAAGCAAAATCTATACAGCTTTCGAAATACCGTCCTCAGAATGCCTGATGTAGCCACAGATGATAAGGGTGGAATTTATGTCGACACAAGATGCGAATGATACTCCTCTGGCTTAGCCCTCATTTCTCGGCAATACGCCTCGTGTCCCCATTCGATGTATAAAAGTAGCATACGTTAACTTCTTCACTTTGGTGTACATGTCTGCATGCAAACAACGTTGAAGCAGAAATGATCTGCCTTTAGGCTACTCAGTTTCTGCTAGTTCTGCAGTGCAGACAAGAAAACAGCCGAACGCTTTGGTACAACGACTTAACCCGCCACGATGCTGCTTACAACGCAGTAGCAGATTCCGGCCGACTTGCCTTTCAGTTTTAGAATTTGTCTCGGGTTCTTGTGAGAAGAGTTTCAAACTCAACGTTACCAAGTATCACTGCACTAGTCTCTTCAAGCGCTTTCGGCTGCTGTTAAAAAAAAAAGTACATCATTCTGTTTGTAAAATCGTACTTGCTTCAATACCTCTATCGATACAATTAAGAGACCTCATCATGTATCCAAGCTCATGCCCCTTAGAGTAATATCATTTGCTTCAGATCTTGTTTCAATATCTGGAACCGTTCACGAAACAAAAGGGATGGTACGTCTTACGTGGTTCATCCCGTATAACACAATGTACTTTGGTATGTATAAGCTAATGAAATATCTTTATTTTTTACGTATCGATTTAGTCTATCTTCACAAATTTATAGAATGAGTAACTATCAATGGTTCAGGATATAATTCGTTCTGCGTAAATCTTGTCAAATTTACTTCTTGTGGTACGATTCATTTTCAGATTCATCGAATCAGTTGTTTCAAAATGGTAATTTTAGACTCTTGCTCCCTCTTGGCTGTATTTCTGCAGACTCCCATGTCTAAACCGCTGAATTTGTCAGTTACCTATGTAAGCTACTGTCACACAAAAGAAAAGTATCTAAATTTTATGTTCAAATATCGCGTTGTATAACTTTTATTTAAATTTATATATACATACATTATTGCACAAAAAATATTAACTTTCCTCTGTCTGTCACAGGATCCACCTCCAAACACAACTCAGGTAGATTTATCATTCATGTATGATGTGAAGAAACAACACGACTTCTACAAAATGTCTCTACTTTCAAAAGAGGAATTCACTGAGAAGATGATTCAAGCTGCTAAAAATAGTTGTGACCTTCAGTTTAAAACCCCCGGTATAAAGGAACTTCAGTAAGTACATTGTCTTAAATACTGAACAGGTCGTAGGTCTCACAAAATCATCATGTCAATATATTTCTTAAGGCACATGATTTATTAGTGAATCATTTAGTGCGATTAACGATTTATCAGCGTTAAATGTCGATAGTAAACTAAAGTATAATGTAATTTAGTAAGCGTAACTGGCCCTCATGATGATGAGATGGTGACATGTTCAACAGAAAAAGTCTGTAATTTTACGAAGAGAGTGGCGGTTTAGTATTCACAATACTTTCCCATTGTGAACGCGTGAATTGAGTTATTAAATGAAAGAGACTTGCTACTTAAATATGTTTCTTCAGACAGTAAGAATGCAGGATTCGCGCCCTTTTTTTCATTTCACCTCCTCAGTGCCTTACTTTTTTTTAAATACCTCGGCTGTTCACATCCCTGCTGTTGATTTGCTGCCGCGCTGAGCGTTGACGTGTTCTGGATTATTGTTATCTTATCGTACCCATGACAAACAACGCCCGCAGTAATCCGTTTTTCAAATTTCAGTCTTGTATAGCATCGACTTTCTTGTCCTCCATTTTAACTTCGCTCTCGAGGTAGGTTACCTCCGGATGACTTAACATATGTTCGAAAATACTATCTCTGTTTGCATATTGCTTCTTTTCAGCTTTTTTTCATCTGTTATACCTCATATTGCCTCATTTCATATTACTTTCCCTTATCGTTTTGTTTCGATAATTTTAAATATCCTTTTGGAACTCCGCATTTCCGATGCCTTTCAGTTCTTCCCGCTGTCGATGTGTAAGGTCTTTCCAAAGTTGTCCCCCAAACGTACGAGGGCTATTCGGAAAGTAAGGACCGATAGTTCGAGAAATGTAAATCACAACAAAAATCAAAAATCTTTTATTTACAACAGTTAGCTCCATCTTCCAGATACCATTCTTTATAGTTGCCACTTCGATTTAGACATTTGCCTCACCAACTTTTCAATACCGTCGTCATAGAAGGCAGCCGCCTGTGCTTTCCGACAGTTCTCTGCGCTGGTCTACAGTTCGTTGCCCGTGCCAGAGTGTTTTCTTCAAACCCGGCGGTTCATGTGAGCAGAGATGAACCTCAGGGGGAGCCAATTACTGGCTGTATTGTGGGTGATGAAATACTTCCCGTCGAAAATGCTGCAGGAGCATTTTCATTGCTCCTGCAGAGGGTGGCCTAGAATTGTCATGAAGACACTAGGCGAAATCTCTGGGCACACTAGAGACACTTCCCAAACACTGCCCAAAACAAACTGTGGAAACTTCTTCGGATTTTCACTGTGGTTTCCATTTAGCGCTCGACCCGACATTACTTTCCGAATAGCCCTCGTAGATGTTCGAAGACCCTTTTCAGCTCCGCCAACCACAATGTCTCCTTTTTCTTTGACCTTCCTGTTTCGTACCGATACCTAAACAACAGAATAATTATTCATCCCTAGGTTCGCCAATTTACGTTTATCTTGTCGCTGTGAAAATTACTGGCACAGATAACCACTTCAAACCTTTTTATTAACGCTATATCGAACTCTGCGCTAAGTTACTAGGTTCGAGAGATGTATTAACTGTACTGATCTATTCAACAAAAATGTGTCACACGTCAAACTGAAAGCTAACCATTTCATTGTGATGATAACGGCGGCAGTTTCAGCTGAAGACTCTCGTACATTGTGATTATTTGCTATCACACCTTATTTCTCGAGCAGTTCTAAGCCAGGAGATACAATATTTTCCTATGATATACATACAAAAACCCATTTCCTTTTTTCTATTTTAATTACTGAACTAATTACGTTAAATTGTAATTTATTTTAAAATCCTTTTATGGTAACTTTTCTCTCAGTAAGTCGAATTATTTACGCTTTGGACAAGTGTATTTATTGCTTTACTTTAATCTGTCACAGATTTGAGAAGAAATTTGACTTGGTGGTAATGGAAATGTACCTACAGTTTTGTTACCATGGCCTTGTGCATAAACTGGGGTCTCCACCGGTTGTTGGTATTTGGTCGGCAGAAATATACCCACAGCTACATCGTATGATGGGCAATCTAGTTCATCCTGCGTATATGCCAGAGCTTGAGACAACCTACACGGACCACATGACATTCTGGGAAAGACTTGACAATACTTATCAAATACTAGACGCGTTTTGGCTTGCTAGAAGATATACAGCGGCTCAAAATGAAGTAATGTGGGAACATTTCGGAAACGATGTTCCCAGCATCTTTGAATCGCAGTACAATATCAGTCTCTTGCTCGCAACAACTCACTTCTCCTCCTCTTATCCAAAGCCGATGCAACCCACTGTGGTACAAATGACTGGACTCCACATTAAAGGAAAGCCTAAGCCGCTACCGCAGGTAAGTCTCTTTCTAGCAAACGTTAGTTTGGCGAAACATTTTTTACGATACATTGTGATACAATAAAGTAACTGCCGTTGTAGGAGATACAGTCCTTCCTGAATGGTGCGAAATTTGGAGCCATATACTTCAGCCTTGGCTCGAATGTTAAGAGCAGAAATCTGCCAGAGTCTATACGACAAGCACTGATGGACGCCTTTTCCGAAATTCCGCAAAAGGTCCTTTGGAAGTTTGAGGATGACTCTCTACCAGGGAAGCCAAGCAACGTCATGATCGCCAAGTGGTTGCCACAAGAGGATGTTTTGTGTAATCAATCCATTTATTTAACTATTTATGTACGATCAAAAAAGCCCACTCGTTGAGAGTAACTGGCATAAGAATACCAGAAGTGCCAAAACATGTACTATTTTTTATAAATGTTTGTTTGTTTTTGATACAATCACTTTTATGACACAGTCGTAACCGATTTCGCCCCCCCCCCCCCCACCCCTCCCCTCCACCACCAACGGCCATCTTCAGATGCTTTAGTAGGAAGACATAATAAGCTTACATTAAGCCCTCAAAACAAGTAAAACTATTTCTACTAGGTGTACTTGTGAGCTAAGTAATGTGCTATTAAAGTACATGTGGGGTCACACCTAGGGGCGGATTTTGGTGAACCAACGTTCATGTGTTTCAAACCAAATATAATACCAAAAATCGGGGACTTACATAGAAACAACTAAGGATACTTCTCTTGCATTACTCTTTGCGCTAGATGCGCGTGTCCCCCGAGACAGTCGTTACATCTACATCTACATTTATACTCCGCAAGCCACCCAGCGGTGTGTGGCGGAGGGCACTTTACGTGCCACTTTCATTACCTCCCTTTTCTGTTCCAGTCGCGTATGGTTCGCGGGAAGAACGACTGTCTGAAAGCCTCCGTGCGCGCTCTAATCTCTCTAATTTTACATTCGTGATCTCCTCGGGAGGTATAAGTAGGGGGAAGCAATATATTCGATACCTCATCCAGAAACGCACCCTCTCGAAACCTGGCGAGCAGGCTACACCGCGATGCAGAGCGCCTCTCTTGCAGAGTCTGCCACTTGAGTTTGCTAAACATCTCCGTAACGCTATCACGGTTATCAAATAACCCTGTGACGAAACGCGCCGCTCTTCTTTGGATCTTCTCTATCTCCTCCGTCAACCCGATCTGGCACGGATCCCACACTGTTGAGCAATACTCAAGTATAGGTCGAACGAGTGTTTTGTAAGCCACCTCCTTTGTTGATGGACTACATTTTCTAAGCACTCTCCCAATGAATCTCAACCTGGTACCCGCCTTACCAACAATTAATTTTACATGATCATTCCACTTCAAATCGTTCCGCACGCATACTCCCAGATATTTTACAGAGGAACTGCTACCAGTGTTTGTTCCGCTATCATATAATCATACAATAAAGGATCCTTCTTTCTATGTATTCGCAATACATTACATTTGTCTATGTTAAGGGTCAGTTGCCACTCCCTGCACCAAGTGCCTATCCGCTGCAGAGCTTCCTGCATTTCGCTACAATTTTCTAATGCTGTAACTTCTCTGTATACTACAGCATCATCCGCGAAAAGCCGCATGGAACTTCCGACACTATCTACTAGGTCATTTATATATATTGTGAAAAGCAATGGTCCCATAACACTCCCCTGTGGCACGCCAGAGGTTACTTTAACGTCTGTAGACGTCTCTCCATTGATAACAACATGCTGTGTTCTGTTTGCTAAAAACTCTTCAATCCAGCCACACAGCTGGTCTGATATTCCGTAGGCTCTTACTTTGTTTATCAGGCGACAGTGCGGAACTGTATCGAACGCCTTCCGGAAGTCAAGGAAAATAGCATCTACCTGGGAGCCTGTATCTAATATTTTCTGGGTCTCAAGAACAAATAAAGCGAGTTGGGTCTCACACGATCGCTGTTTCCGGAATCCATGTTGATGCCTACAGAGTAGATTCTGGGTTTCCAAAAACGACATGATACTCGAGCAAAAAACACGTTCTAAAATTCTACAATAGATCGACGTCAGAGATATAGGTCTATAGTTTTGCGCATCTGCTCGACGACCCTTCTTGAAGACTGGGACTACCTGTGCTCTCTTCCAATCATTTGGAACCTTCCGTTCCTCTAGAGACTTGCGGTACACGGCTGTCAGAAGGGGGGCAAGTTCTTTCGCGTACTCTGTGTAGAAACGAATTGGTATCCCGTCAGGTCCAGTGGCCTTTCCTCTGTTGAGTGATTCCAGTTGCTTTTCTATTCCTTGGACACTTATTTCGATGTCAGCCATTTTTTCGTTTGTGCGAGGATTTTGAGAAGGAACTGCAGTGCGGTCTTCCTCTGTGAAACAGCTTTGGAAAAAGGTGTTTAGTATTTCAGCTTTACGCATGTCCTCCTCTGTGTCAATGCCATCATCATCCCGGAGTGTCTGGATATGCTGTTTCGAGCCACTTACTGATTTAACGTAAGACCAGAACTTCCTAGGATTTTCTGTTAAGTCGGTACATAGAATTTTACTTTCGAATTCACTGAACGCTTCACGCATAGCCCTCCTTACGCTAACTTTGACATCGTTTAGCTTCTGTTTGTGTGAGAGGTTTTGGCTGCGTTTAAACTTCGAGTGAAGCTCTCTTTGCTTTCGCAGTAGCTTCCTAACTTTGTTGTTGAACCACGGTGGGTTTTTCCCGTCCCTCACAGTTTTACTCGGCACGTACCTGTCTAAAACGCATTTTACAATTGCCTTAAACTTTTTCCATAAACACTCAACATTGTCAGTGTCGGAACAGAAATTTTCGTTTTGATCTGTTAGGTAGTCTGAAATCTGCCTTCTATTACTCTTGCTAAACAGATAAACCTTCCTCCCTTTTTTTATATTCCTATAAACTTCCATATTCAGGGATGCTGCAACGGCCTGATGATCCCTGATTCCCTGTTCTGCACTTACAGAGTCGAAAAGTTCGGGTCTGTTTGTTATCAGTAGGTCCAAGATGTTATCTCCACGAGTCGGTTCTCTGTTTAATTGCTCAAGGTAATTTTCGGATAGTGCACTCAGTATAATGTCACTCGATGCTCTGTCCCTACCACCCGTCCTAAACATCTGTTACTTGTGAAAGTCATAAAATGTATCACATTTACAATAATGGTTCAATCATTTACTCATAAAATATAAAAACAGAATACGGTCCTTAAAGCAATGAAGTGAGTTTTGAAGCAGAGAAAGATTTTTACGATAAATAGAAGAAAGGAGCAACTATTATGGTAAATATATCCGAAGGCCGGTGCTTCTGCAATTTGGACAGCTAGATGTTTACGCCATTGCCCACCTGTTCAGATGAGACGACACGGACCAGACGGCAAGGGCGACAATCTGCTGCAACTCGCTGGTACAAAGATTGGGCCAAGAAAAGTACACTTAATTATATCTTATATTACCCTGAAATTTGGTATTACGTTTTATTTGACAGCGCATGAAATTTGTTCACCAAATGTCGCCCCTGGTATGATCCACATTCATTTCAGTAGCACCTTAGTTACTTGGTTACATAGTTCACGGATCATTTTGCGCGATAAATCGCAATTATGTTAGAAAAAGAAGAAAGATATACAGGTATGAGTAACTCCTACTTACTACATTTTACACTGTACGGTAACAGAAATGCTGCTACGGAACGGAACGAATTGTCCAGAAGAAACTTTCTTAGTTTGTTTTCAAATTTTACTTTGTTGTCTGTCAGATATGTCATATTAGTGGGTAAGTGATCAAACAATTTTGTTGCAGCATTGTGCACCCCCATTTTGTACTAAAGACAACCATAGTGTGGAGTAATGAATGTCATTTTTCCTTTTAGTATTGTAATTATGTACATCATTTTTCCTTTTGAATTGTAGAGAATTATTTAAAACAAACTTCGTGAGGAAATACACTTACAGAAACCCCCCATGTACCCTTTTTAAGCTAATTGAGATTATGTGATCATATGATAGTTTGTGTATAGACGCATAGATTTATGTGGAAACCCCTAATGTCAGCGTTAAACAGTGGCTCCAGTAGCTGGCGGAAGTTTTCATGTGATGTAGGTCTCATGTACAGGAGAGGAGTGATTTTTATTCAAAACGTAAAGTTGGCAATATCACTCGTTATTCTATTGTTTCTGGTTTCTTCCCGCATTTTTACTCGATGTAAATTTCAGGCTTTGTACATCAGTTGCAAGTGAAATGGCGTCTGGTAGAGATGAAATCAATCTGAATAAAAGGAAGAAAGTAGTGAAAAGCGTTATATAGTAACGAGAACGAATAGAAGAAAGTAGAGTTAAAAACATTGAATACGTGAACTATAAAGGTGAAACAGTTAAGCCTAAAGAACAAGGTTGTGATTGCAAGTAAGTCGTTCGCCAGTGAAACTACTATTATTGTTTGGTTAATCTGTTCCTATTATTCCTCTTACGAATGCACTGTCTGTTATTGCAGATGCAAGTGGAAATTCATGACTACTACAATTAGCTCAGACGTCAAGATGGAATTATATTCCAAGTTCTTACGATTCGATACTAAAAGTGAGAAAGGTGGTTTCTTACAGAGCCTAATAATGGTGTGTGTCATTGCAAGGAAACGTCCAAAATTGGCAGGTGACAACAGCTTACCTGTCAAAAACAAACCCAAAGGTGGTACGTACAAATACTGACTGGTGTGTTCAAGTCTGTAAGCGTGCATTTTTATCCGTATACAGTGTTTCTGATAACAAATTGCGGAGAAGACGGGATCTACCAATCGCTGGCAAGTTCCCCAAGATACACGGGGACAACAGCGGTATGCAAATGTATATCCAACCGGCGTAATATTGTTGGTTGAGAACCACATAAACAGTTTTCCAGTTCATGAATCACACGACACAAATAGAGACTAAAAATACTTAGCTTTAAAGCTTAATGTGAAAGGAATGTGGACTGTCATCAGTCACAATACCCTGAAGTGAAAGTAACTTATTGGCATTACTGGAACATCTTTAATGAAAATTTCAATTTGAAATTTGGTCAACCACAGGTTGATACATGTTGTGTCTGCGAAGAATTATGTGTGAAAATAAGAAGTCCTACCGTAAATAATAATGCAAAGCGTGTGGCCGCAACCGAACTATTAATTCATAAAAGGAGAGCTGAAAAGTTCCACAAGACAGATGATCGTATGCAGAACACGTGCAGAGATTCTCAGGATTTCGCCAGAATTTGCGTTGTTTACATGCAAAATCTGATGCTTCCAGTTATCCTCATTGAAGACACCGTCTATTTGCATCAGCTTACTTACACTGTCTTCACCATACATGAATTAAAATTTGGGACGGTCGTATTCTACACATAATATGAAACAACAACTAGAAAGGGCCTCAGTGCTCTTTATCTTGTCGTATAAATGAACATGTCTGCCAAAAATGTCCGACATTCCCATATTTTCTCTGAAGGCTGCGTTGCCCAAAATAAAAATCATTGTATATGAAGATTGTATCTGTTCTTTCGGACATGTACGAAAGAAAGTTGGGAATGTGGGTGTCACGGGAGGGGTGCCAGAGATAAGTCCCTGCAGTAGCACTATCCTCTGTGTCCTCGGTGGCTCAGACGGATAGAGCGTCTGCCATGGTAGCAGGAGATCTCGGGTTCGAGTCCCGGTCGGGGCACACATTTTCAACTGGTCCCGTTGACTTATATCAACGCCTGTCTGCAGCAAGGGGTATTCACTTCATTGTAAAAATCATTGTGTAATCCGACGCATGTTGACACTGATAGCCAAAGGAAGATTTGATTCATTCCATTAATATTTCCTCATCAGAGGGCACAACTGCCTTCGTTGTGACAGGGTCTCCAGTGTTGCGAAGAGAAACGTAGAAAAGACTCATAGAGTGTACCTGGCAGTTGGAGTATGCAGAATTAATCACCTGTTCTACCTCTAAGAGAGCTTTCATGGTGGCCAGCACATTACAAGAAGAATGTGTTGTCTGTGGAATCACAAGGAAGAAAAATTTCCTTGAGAAAGAAAGCAACGTTTTTCAGTTTCAGACTTTATGGCGTTTTCCTACAGCAAACTTACTCCAGGAATGATGAAGACCCGAACGTTCATTGGTGGATTGCAGGAACATACCTTCAAACTTGGAGATGGAGAGCAAATTCCAGATTTTCCATCACAACCAGCTTTCCCATCTGAAGTGCCAATGATTAGTAACACAAAATGAAGGATTAATAAAAATCAAACCTTACCTACCTCATTCCGAAGAAATCCAGCGATTCTACAATAATTTATACTCCCAAACCGCCTATATGGATAAAGAAAAGTGACTGATGTAATACTGTGGCGAAATATGTATTGTGAGTAATGGTTTTTACATGAAATTATTTAATTCAATTAAATTTATTTACATTTGTTTCAGAAACCCTTTGGTTCCGACAAATTTAACAATGTATGTCTCTGTAGTGAACATTAAATGAAGATTCAAAACTTTTGGAAAATATCTACATCCTTTGTAGTTAACATAGATTAAAACTAGCTCACATTGTGAGAATGATCTAGTTTTTTCTTTCCCCATAACAAATCACTCGTTTCGGCCCAAGTGGTTTTTCCAGTAAACGATTCACTGTGAAACAGTAATCAGAATGCCTAACTCTTTAATCAGACGTCTGCAAGGTAATCGGAGGTGAGCACCACATTGTATTCTAATAGCACTTTTTTGAACAGTTACCCCAGAACATTATTTAATATGACATTACTGAATAAAAGTATGCAAATTATGTCAACTTACTGATTTGCTCTCCCCAAGAATTGCAATGATTCTAAAGTTAATTGTGTTCCAAAATGTGATTTTTCCCATTTAAATCTCATCAATATGGACACCTAAATTTGAAGTTTCCGCCCTATTTACTGTTTCTTCACCATGTGTTACACTTATCATTGGTGTAGTACCGCTAGAAGCGCAGAACTGAATATGTTGTGTCTTTTTAAAACTGAGAGTGAGTCCATTCGTAGAAAACCAGTCAACGATACTTTTAAGAAATTTGATTACAATTTCTTTTCTTTATGTATGTATGCTTGGACTGATTACAATACTAGTGTCATCTGCCAAACGAACTAATTCTTCTTGTTGTAGATTGGACAGGAGACCACTTACATATATGGGGAACAATAGTGGACCTAAGATTGAGTCTTGGGGAATCCCGTACGTGATTTCCTCCCAGTCAGAATTATGTCCCTGGACTGTAGTGGTTGAATGACTAAGTAGAACTTTCTGCATTTTCCACTGGTTAACTATACCTTCAATTTAATAAACTTTAACCGGAGTGGCCGAGCGGATCTAGGCGCTACAGTCTGGAACCGCGCGACAAGTACGGTCGCAGGCTCGAATCCTGCCTCGGGCATGGATGTGTGTGATGTCCCTAGGTTAGTTAGGTTTAAGTAGTTCTAAGTTCTAGGGGACTGATGATCCCAGAAGTTAAGTCCCATAGTGCTCAGAGCCATTTTTTAAATAAACTTTAGACAAAGTTTAAGGGGAACACTACTGGCTAAAATGGTTTCGATAACATCTGATTTCTTCACTTAATTCAGAAGTATAGCTAGCAAACGTATTTTTACTTATTTGATGGTCGTAATACAAACTTTTTACTCTGTACTACTGTAGCGTCTGAAGATCGACATTGTGGGTCGAAAATGGTTACGATTGTGTCCTAAATGTGCTTGTTTCAAAAATAAACAAAACTTCATAATAAGCCAATCATCGATTTACCTAAACGGAACGTCGTTTACATATTGTGCTGTGATTGCCAAAGGTCTTTGGATACTCATTGCAGTTCGTTCTAAAGACGGAAGACCCTGTAAAAATCATTTTAAAGTGTTTACATAGTTTAATCTTCAAGGAATGCTTTTCACTATGTGATGATAAAAAAATGATTTTTCCATTGCATCAGAACCAAAGTTCTTCATTTTCCGACTCAGTCGATACGCTAGTACATCTCATAGAAGTTCGATGCGGCTCACATCGAGGTTTCCGAGAAATGTGTCCAGCAGAATACACCAGAAATTCTGTGCGCTATTAGGAAATGGTCACCACTCTGCGAATAGGACTATTATTAGACTAATACCAGATAAGGACCCATTAAAAACTTTACATAAAATCTAAGGAATACACTACTGGCTAAAATGGTTTCATTAACATCTGATTTCTTTACATCAACGGCCACAAGCAATACCCCGAAGTCCAAAAGTGAAAAAAAAAAAAAGCCGGAGACCGTTAGGCCATCAGAGAAGGATACTGTCACCCCAACGTACAGGGTAGGAATGCTTTGCTAGCTATTCGTCAGTTATACACACATGCTAACCGTCACGCATCATTCTATAACATCTCCATCAATTGCTCTCAGAGTCTCAGACTGTAAAACTTGCATCAGTCAAAGCAACACTTTCATGTCGTAGGGTCCATGGAGGGGCAACATGGCTACCATAGCGAAGCAAAATTAACAACCCTGCGTCATCTTTTGTGCAGACAAAAGAGAGGGATTGTAGTACATGATAGTACGTAAGGAAATTAAGAAGTAACTTCCGCTAGTAGCGTTTAGCAGTTATAGCCAGAAACAATATTACACCGGAATATAGCACACTAGCACTTTATATACATTGTCTCTACGCTGCAGAATGCCTGCATGAGACATTGCGATTAATACGTGGGGCGTTCAGTAAGTAATGCAACATATTCGGAATTAGTTGTGGGACATAGTGGAACATTTCCGCTTCAGTCCCTATAGTTTCATGAAGTTCCAATAGGTGGCGGCGCTGTACGTCGCCTTCAGAATGACGTCTGTAAAGGAGGTGCATTCCAAGCATAGAGCTGTCATTAAGTTTCTTTTGGCGGAAAATCAGAGCACCGGAGATTTTTATAGGTAGTTGCAAAGTGTCTATGGAGACATGTCAGTAAATAAAAATACAGTGAGTTGTTTGGCGAGGTGACTATCATCACCACAACAAGGTTGCGCAAACCTGTTCGGTCTCCCACGTGCAGGCCTCCACACATGGCTGTGAATCCTGCAATGTTGGAGCTTGCAGATACTTTCATTCGATGTGATCGACGGGTCAAAATCAAACACCTCGCTGCTCAACTGGACATTTCTGTCGGTAGTGCTGACGCACTAGTCCACCAGTTGGAGTACCGTACTCAAAGGTGTGTGCCCACTACTGCCCTTGCAGCCTAACGAAAACCATAAAGAGCTATGGAGGACCATGTGTGCCGAATTGGTTGCAGGTTTAAAAGATAATTGTGAAAAATCTTTGTCACAGGTGATGAAACATGGGTTCATCACTTTGCATCGGAAACAAAGTGGGAGTCCTTAGGGTGGTGCCACACCGCCTCTCCTCTGAAAGAAAAGTTCAAAGCGGCACCATTAGCATGTAAAATCATGGCGACCGTCTTCTGGAAGTCTGAAGGGGTCATGTTGTAACCGCGACCGTAACGGTCGTGGGGTTTCCGAGAGTGAAAGCGCAGTGGTACCAAACGGGAGCTGCCTGCGAACAAACAAAACGAATGGGAAAGGACGGACAAGAACAATGACGGACGACCGAGCAAGACCTTAGGAACAACAACATGCAAGAAGCAATGGGGTCACGAGCGAGAACCTCACGACTCCACAGTGTCGACTCGTACATGGAAACAAAGAAAAGTAAACACACTGTCCGTAGTCGAGATATCGATAGACTCACGCGAATCTCAGACTGCCTCGCTGAGCGAGAGGCAGGCGCTTAAATACATGATAGGGTACGTCGCTATTGGCCGCTGAGACCACGTGTTCCACCATGGCGCCTAGGGTATGTCGCTATTGGCCGCTGGGATCACGTGTTCCACCGTGGCGCCCTCACATTATATGCGCGCAGTCACGGCTTTCGGCGCGCCGGCTTCAGAAACCTCTAGTGGTAATCAAGGTTCATGCCGTCTGGCGCGGATTCGAGACTCGCGGCGCTCTGTACCAGAGGTTATTGTGTTTTATGTCCTCCCTCATGATGCAACATTCAAATTTGAGGTGTATTGTGCTACCCTCTGGAAACTGAAGAAACGACTTCAACGTGTTCGTCGCCACAGAAGTCTCCGCAACCGAGAGGAGCTCACAGAACTTAATTGCACTGTTCTATCGATCCTACAGCCCGAAACTCGCATTTTCTATTTCCATCTTTTTGGCACAATGGAGAATGAACTTCGCGGGAAACATTAAGTAGGTGATGGGGAGGCTATTGATGCAGTAAGACGGTGGCTCTCACGTCGACCAGCAGAGTGGTCCATGCGGGCATACAGGCATACAGACCCTCCCACTATTGAACAGAGATTATGCTGAAAAACAGAATTTCGTAGCCAAACAAATGGCGAATAGTATTGTGTATTATAATCCTGATAAAACGAATCTGTTTTCAGAAAAAAAAATTGAATTACTTACTGAAAGCACCTTGTAGAACAACGTGGCACCACAGGGAAAGCTAAATATCGTGCCACAGCCTCTCTGTGCACATATTACGCCTTTTTTATGTAGTCAGTTGCTTCTGACTAGGAGCACAACCAAGACACTACCTTTGTGGATTAGTATCAGTACTCTAAACATAACGGATGCCATCTGCAGCACATGAATAGGGTTTTCAGTAACTGAATTGTGTAGCAATCTTTGGAGTTATGGGTGCGCACCAGCTAATTTCTTAGATCTATCAGAGGGTTTATTGGCTTTGAAGCTCCTCTGACCTATCCCTTTCACAGTAAAATCAGTAGCAGTGGACCTCGAAACCTGCAAATTCTCTGACAGAATATTCTAGCTTTTGAGCTCTTAGAATTATAAATCGTTCTGATTCATTTATTTCTCCCTCTTCACCCATTCTGACAGAAAACTTCGATATGATTATTTTTTCCAGTTGTGAAACCATGTTGTCATTTAGAAAAATCTATGGTTATGTTGAAAAATGGCAACACTCCCATGCAGTCTCAGACACATAGAATTATTAAAAACTCTTCTGGTATTCTGTTACTTAGTATAGCCAAAGTTTCTCGAATGATAATCTAAATGCTATTTTCACATGAGATATAACCTCCAAATTAAGATTAGATACTCTCATAATTAGAAATTTTATCATGAACATTTTGAAGTGTTGCTGTGGCCAATAAAGGTAGTGTAATCATTATGTTCTATTGCCTTTGTTTTGCTACACTGCAAAATACTCTCTTAAAAGAAATGAAATGTCTGTCTTTGCTTCACACTCTTTGCTTTTAGATAAGCTAACTTTACACAACCATTATACACCTATTATGATCTTTATGCAACGCTTGTACAGGGTGTTTCAAAAATGACCGGTATATTTGAAACGGCAATAAAAACTAAACGAGCAGCGATAGAAATACACCGTTTGTTGCAATATGCTTGGGACAACAGTACATTTTCAGGCAGACAAACTTTCGAAATTACAGTAGTTACAATTTTCAACAACAGATGGCGCTGCGGTCTGGGAAACTCTATAGTACGATATTTTCCACAGATCCACCATGCGTAGCAATAATATGGCGTAGTCTCTGAATGAAATTACCCGAAACCTTTGACAACGTGTCTGGCGGAATGGCTTCACATGCAGATGAGATGTACTGCTTCAGCTGTTCAATTGTTTCTGGATTCTGGCGGTACACCTGGTCTTTCAAGTGTCCCCACAGAAAGAAGTCACAGGGGTTCATGTCTGGCGAATAGGGAGGCCAATCCACGCCGCCTCCTGTATGTTTCGGATAGCCCAAAGCAATCACACGTTCATCGAAATATTCATTCAGGAAATTAAAGACGTCGGCCGTGCGATGTGGCCGGGCACCATCTTGCATAAACCACGAGGTGTTTGCAGTGTCGTCTAAGGCAGTTTGTACCGCCACAAATTCACGAAGAATGTCCAGATAGCGTGATGCAGTAATCGTTTTGGATCTGAAAAATGGGCCAATGATTCCTTTGGAAGAAATGGCGGCCCAGACCAGTACTTTTTGAGGATGCAGGGACGATGGGACTGCAACATGGGGCTTTTCGGTTCCCCATATGCGCCAGTTCTGTTTATTGACGAAGCCGTCCAGGTAAAAATAAGCTTCGTCAGTAAACCAAATGCTGCCCACATGCATATCGCCGTCATCAATCCTGTGCACTATATCGTTAGCGAATGTCTCTCGTGCAGCAATGGTAGCGGCGCTGAGGGGTTGCCGCGTTTGAATTTTGTATGGATAGAGGTATAAACTCTGGCGCATGAGACGATACGTGGACGTTGGCGTCATTTGGACCGCAGCTGCAACACGGCGAACGGAAACCCGAGGCCGCTGTTGGATCACCTGATGCACTAGCTGCGCGTTGCCCTATGTGGTTGCCGTACGCGGTCACCCTACCTTTCCAGCACGTTCATCCGTCACGTTCCCAGTCCATTGAAATTTTTCAAACAGATCCTTTATTGTATCGCTTTTCGGTCCTTTGGTTACATTAAACCTCCGTTGAAAACTTCGTCTTGTTGCAACAACACTGTGTTCTAGGCGGTGGAATTCCAACACCAGAAAAATCCTCTGTTCTAAGGAATAAACCATGTTGTCTACAGCACACTTGCACGTTGTGAACAGCACACGCTTACAGCAGAAAGACGACGTACAGAATGGCGCACCCACAGACTGCGTTGTCTTCTCTATCTTTCACATCACTTGCAGCGCCATCTGTTGTTGAAAATTGTAACTACTGTAATTTCGAAAGTTTGTCTGCCTGAAAATGTACTGTTGTCCCAAGCATATTGCAACAAACGGTGTATTTCTATCGCTGCTCGTTTAGTTTTTATTGCCGTTTCAAATATACCGGTCATTTTTGAAACACCCTGTATTTCCAGTGTGCCTCATTCCTACATGTGCTCAATTTTGTCTCTTGCTTTCTTTCCTTCTTTTTGAATTTCTACGATGTGTAGTTTATCGAACGTCATGCAATCCACTGATTGCATTTTCTTTTCTAGCTCACCCAAATATTCGACTGTTCATCACTCAGGGCGGTCTTCAGAGTTTCAACGAGGCATCCTATTATGGTGTGCCACTAGTCGGAATACCTTTCTTTGGTGATCAAGCATACAATGTGGCAAAAATGGTCAGCGCTGGAATTGGAGTCAAGCTGGACTTTCGAACCATCACCAAGCAGTCTGTCCTCCAAGCCGTGCGGACCGTTCTGGAGGATCCCAGGTAGAGTATATTGATTTCGAAATAACCGTAGCAGGATACATAATTATAAAATGCTGCGAATCAGGAACTGTGTAAATCTGAAGAGGCTGAAAATATCAGCCAACCAGTTGAAAAACTAAGATTTATTAGCCTTTGACCTAGGTTTCGACATATCTAAGGCCCGCTCCTTCTGAAGAAGGTATTTTTTAGAAATATCGAAATCTAGGTCAAGGGCTAATAAACCTTTGTGTTGGCTGATATTTTCAACCTCTTAATATATAACTATATTCATTTCATCTACGTTTCTTGCAAGATTTGCGATCTGTGGCAGTATGACATACATGATATAAGTAAGAATAATCTGTTCTTCTATTTAGCTCTGTTATGAAATCAGAAGACCTAGAAAACTGATGGAACCAAGTAAGAAATTAGAAAAGCAAAATGTTGTCATCAGTTCCTATGTATAAGAATTAAAAGCTTACGACGTACGAAGCCTCTCACCACTACCAAGATGCCTGCAATGCTTTTCTTTTGAAACGTTTGTAATGCAAGGGATAGGGAACGCTAAGGTGCTAGGGTACACAACTTTTATTTGATTCTCCAACGCATAAAGAAAGGAAATACGGCACAGTTTGAAAGACAATCTTCAGTGTGAGCTGAAAGGAACAAAAAATCATTATTTCCCAATTACACATTTACAGTTTTTTAATTAACGAATATTAGGAAAATTTCAATTATTGACAAAGACTGACCTTTTTCGTGATAAGTGCGCCGATCCATTAAGTTGATACATCATTCGGAGCCGGCTTGTCAAACCTGATAGAACGACTTTCTAACTAGCAACCCAATTCACAACAACATAAGACAGTAGAATTACAACAAGCAATATAAACGATCACACAAAAGAGGATATACGGAACTGATTAGCAATGAAAATGAAAATTCGTGTCAAAAATGATTACAGCCTAAACAGGGCTCGACGCGCAATTGGAAAAGTAAACTTTTATTAATAATAAATAAAAGGTAAGTGTTCTCAAAGATTCACGTGATATCAAAGTAAGATTTTCCACATAAACATTAGAAAAAGACCTATAAGCCTCTGCAGAAGTATATCTTCAGGCAGGTTATCTAAAATAACAAGACTGTCCTCATTACATAAAAATACCAGTGTAAAAATGTGTTGGAGGTGTCTAGAGCCGTTAGTTTTATTTTACTTGCCCAAAGCCCAGCCATGAGCATTGCAGGACAATGGGTCTGTAGCGAATCACTCAAAACTGGTTAAAGCTTAACGAAGGTCAAGTTCACCAGATTCCATAAAATCGAGGTATGTTGGTGAAATTCATACAATTTCTTCGATGAAAATAAATGTCCTTCACCATCACCACGCAGAATGCCGATTTTGACATGTACGCCTCCAAAACTCGCGGCAGGGGTTTCATGCCCGCTCGGCTCTACATATCCGTACATCACATACGGGGAACAATTACAACTAAATGCCATTCTGCGTCAACGTAGCCAACACCACATCTCACGTGGTGCATATTAGAGCTGTAAAACCACCGTAGACTATCATAAGCAAGCTTGGGCTATGATAGTTTCTCCAGTAGTTTTTGTCAGTTAAGGTCGTACCCTCTTCAATTGTATCTTAGGTGTGTTGCATACTTGTTGGTTGCTACCTTGTAACTACTGCTTTCTTTACCTAGGCGATCAGTGTCTTACTACATTCCCCTAAAAACTGGAAGCAGTGAACTGTCGGGAAACTGAGGATATTTAAAAAGGCCGGTTAACCTACGGAACATTTGTGTTCTATACAGTTATTCCCCTGTCTATTAATTAAAAGTAAACAGCATTTGTAGCAAAATTGGAATTGTCCGTTTTTAATTCAGATTTTATTAAAAAATTGTTGATCTGTAATGTGAAACAGAGGGATGTTGTAGAAAGAAATAAAGAAAATAATAAGATTTAGCATGTAGCACTAGGAAACGCAATTTCCGCAGCAAAAAGGTAAAATAAAATTAAAAAACGCAAAACAAAATTTATCAAACATCGCTGCAGTAGTTCTTCAAAGTGTATAAAACATGTTTCTTTTATTCATCAACAACTTCGGATACATCAGTAACAACAGGAATCTCTTGCCTTTGATCATGATGAAGAACGTTCTATTGAGTGCAAAATAACAACAATAATGACAAATATTTTTATGTTTGTGCATGTAAACTGTATTGACATAAAAAGTAATTGCTTTAGTTTTATTAAAGTAACGCGATCAAATAACTTTTGTCCCTTATAAAATGCAATTATATGCTATAAGGATATACACTGAGATAACAAAAGTCATTGGATTCTCCTAATATTGTGTCGGGCGTCCTTATTTCCGGCATAGTGTAGCAGCTCGGCTTGAGATGGACTCAACAAGTCGTCGGAAGTCCCATGCAGAAATATTGAGCTATGTTAGCCGTCCATAATTGCGTAAATGTTACCAGTGCAGAATTTTGTGGTCGAACGGACCTCTTCATCAAGTCCCGTTAATGTTCGATGGTATTAATTTCTGACGATCTGGGTGGCCAAATCATTCGCTCGTATTGTCAAGAATATTCTTCAAACCAATCGCGAACATTTGTGACCGGCGTCATGGCGCACTGTCATCCATAAAAAATCCATTGTTATTTGGGAATATGAAGTTAATGGATGGCTGCAAATTGACTCCAAGTAGTCGAACATAGGCGTTTCCTGTCAATGGTCGGTTCTATTGGACCAAAGGACCCAGTCTATTCCATGTAAACGATGCCCTCACCATTATTGAGCTTGCACAGTGCGTTGTTGACAGCTTGAGTCAATGGCTTAGTGGGGTCTACACCACATCGAACCCTACAATCAGCCTTTACCAACTGAAATCGTGATTCATCTGACCAGACCACTGTTATTGAGCCGCCTATGGTGCAGCAGGTATGGTAACGAGCCCAGGAGAGTCGCTGCAGGCGATTTCGTTCTGTTAGCAAAGGCACTCGTGTCGGTCGCCTACTGCCAAAGCCCTTCAAGGCCAAATTTCGCCGCATTGTCCTAACGGTTATGTTCGTCGTACGTTCCACATTCATTTCTGCGATTATTTCACGTAGTGTTGCTTGTCTGTTAGCACTAACAACTCTACCAAACGCCTCTGACGTCGGTCGTCAAGTGAAGGCTTTGGCCTCTGCGTTGCTAGCAATGACAGGTTCTGCCTGAAATTTGGTATTTTCGTCACACTCTTGACACTGTGGATCTCGGAATATTGAATTCCCCAACGATTTCCGAAATGGAATGTCTCATGCATCTAGCTACAACTATCACTGCTAAAATAACGCGGCATAAGTAGTCTGTGTCGATGCTGCTGCACATGCGGTTGCTCGACAACTGATGCCGTCTTACTAGATACGTCACTTATTCAGCTGCCAGTTATCATACCGCAACTTCCGGCGGCCAGTAACGAGCCGAGTACCTTACCTACTTCCGCTCCGGCATCAATAGAGCGCGCGACGCTAAGTAAAACTAGTAGCGCCGTGCTAGAGCGCCCAGTGGGCAGTGCAAAGTACCTTGAACACCGCACATAGTACATCAGCATATCGAAGATACATATCGTAGCAACTAGCAGCAAATGAATGTTTATTTCATATAATCAAAGATGGGAGCACAGCTGCCCCCATTGCCATGGTTCCCCCTCTGAGATGTAAGTGTCTATTGGTGAACCAGTATCTGGATGACTTGGGATGGGTCATTTACCATGACCCAATAGGTTTCTTTTTTGCTGTCGTGTAATATCTATTATTATTTTTTTTTATTTTCTCAAGGAGAGGACAAGTAGTTTATTTCAGTTTCTATAGTAATGGATGGCTGCAAGTTGATTCCAAGTAGTCGAACATAACCGTTTCCAGTCAATGGTCGGTTCTATTGGACCAAAGGACCCAGTCTATTCCATGTAAACGATGCCCTCACCATTATTGAGCTTGCAGAATGCGTTGTTGACAGCTTGACTCAATGGCACATCACAAACAACTTTAACCTTGGCACAATTCAGTGCACCTGAGGAGGAGATGGCGTTCGCGCTTTACAGTGTATAAAGCTGTTGATAATATATCTATTACTACGAAGAGCGGAGTAGGTGCGCAAGTTATTCGCATGGTCCTTCAGTGTTTTGTGGATGCGTACTGAATTTTACATTTACTAATGCTGATGCCCCCCCATGAACCATGGACTTTGCCGTTGGTGGGGAGGCTTGCGTGCCTCAGCGATACAGATAGCCGTACCGTAGGTACAACCACAACGGAGGGGTATCTGTTGAGAGGCCAGACAAACGTGTGGTGCCTGAAGAGGGGCAGCAGCCTTTTCAGTAGTTGCAAGGGCAACAGTCTGGATGATTGACTGATCTGGCCTTGTAACAATAACCAAAACGGCCTTGCTGTGCTGGTACTGCGAACGGCTGAAAGCAAGGGGAAACTACGGCCGTAATTTTTTCCCGAGGGCATGCAGGAGAGCTGCATCAAACCAGTCTCAGGACTGAAGACCACAACAAAAACAACAATGCTGATGCTAGTGCACATGTTAATTGTTGGGTTACAGTGGCTCTAGTTCGTGGTGGTAAGGTGGAGACAGTATCAGGGCTGGAGACTTTTAACAACCGAGAAGTTATTGCTTATAGTACATTTAAGATATGTACCGCTGTATAACAGAGATCGTGGTTCATCTTACTATATGTCTACAATGCCATTGGTTCTTAGGACAAGGAATCGTCGTAAAGTAAATGAATCAGAGTCTGTGTCCGTGTGGGTTAAAAGTGCACTGAATAGTGCCAAGATTAAAGTTGTCGGTGATGTGACACATTACTGTTGAAACTGAAATAAGGTACCTGTCCCGTCATACGGCCATGATCACGTCGGAAACCTTTTCAAGTGGATCACTGAGTACAAATGACAGCTTGGCCAATACACTGCCCTTTTATACCTTGTGTACGCGATACTTTCGCCATCTGGATATGTGCATATGTCTACGCCATGACTTTCATCACCTCAGTGTGAAATACGCAATGGAATAACGCTGAATGACTTGCGGTTCTAAGTATGTGCAAAACAAATAACCAAACAAACAGAAAAGCACAGAGAAGTCGTCGCTTCCCAGTTTCTCTTTTACATATTCCATTACGTTTCTTTACCTACCAATGATACCAATACTACCTGTAATCCTGCCATGTACTACGCCAGTTATGTAGTGTACCAAAACTGCCGAACCCTCATTTGGGTAGAGTACTGTTGCATTCCCGCCGAGCTTAACGTACTGCCTCAGAACCGAGAGCCAGCAAACACTACGGAGCGTAAGGACCAAGGCAGACTCACGCAATCGCGCTCAGCGTTACGTTCACCTCTCCGCCTCTTCGCGTGGTGCCTATTGGGACGCGAAAAATCTGTCACCGAGTGCCGGAACAGCAAAATCTCTGGCGCACTCGTAGCTCATCTATAGGACCTACAAGCCGGTGCTCGTCTCACTTTACTTGGCGTTTTTTGCTGATAGGTAAACTTATTTTGAGTCAGTCAACTGTACATTTATTTCGACTGTCCGTTGCTTGCTTGCCATCCTGAGATTACTTGTGTTAACGTTTTTTGTATAAACTGCTGTACTTACTCTTCATCCTTGTACACAACAGGCACATCCAACATGATAGTTTTCATTGATTTATGAAATTTGAAGATTATCATCACTGTATTACAGATTATCACAAAACATTATCAAGGAGCACTTTACCAAATTCGTTAATAAATTGTATTGTTCGCAAAAGTTTCGTTATCGAGCATATTACTTAGCGAAGCCCTGTAAAAGGTGCAGCCAAGCGGCTGCCGACCTCTCAACGAGCCGCCGTGGTGTGGAATGCACACTCACCCACATCCAGAAGCTCTGACGTGTACGCAGTTCGACAATGCTACAACCCTGCTGGTTTCAGCCTGGTACGTTCCAAGTCACAGGAAAGAAATATGGCTGCTGTTGATTCTACGGGATAAAGCAGCAGAAATCGAGGTGTGAGCTCTGAAAACGCTTCGTGACTCAAAGACGTTGGGAAAGCCATATACTGCGGCACCTTTCACTTCACCGTCTGGTCTATGTCGAAGTCAATAGAGACAGACCACCAGATGAAGTGGGGAAGAGGCGGCAGTCTACCTGAGGAACCACTGTGGTGGTCATCTCAACTGATTCACGGAAACCACACAAAACCAAAAATCTAGAGGCTGAACAGGGATCTGAACCGCAAGG
Source organism: Schistocerca nitens (assembly GCF_023898315.1). Taxonomy (NCBI): domain Eukaryota; kingdom Metazoa; phylum Arthropoda; class Insecta; order Orthoptera; family Acrididae; genus Schistocerca; species Schistocerca nitens. The sequence goes on along the minus strand of NC_064617.1, from coordinate 699,852,270 downwards.
TTTCTAAATGCAAGACGGCTGGCTTCACCATTTCTTCACACCGTTCTTGAAATATGTAACTACAGGAATAGTGTAGTGTGAATTGTCAATGATCACATTGGGATGCATGTTGCATTTTCTTATCGGTAACCTAGGGAATTAACAAGCATGTTAAACTTAATTTTTAGTGTTTGGGTGCAAAAATTACTGCATTATTATGAAAGAGAAGAGACGATAGCAGTGGGTTACTTTTGATTCACCTCATTTTGATGTCGATGCGGATGGGCCAACACGTTGTCGTATAGTTTTTTTCATGCATCTGCATATACACCTTTGTCGCTCCAATGACGCCAACAGTTGTTAATGTTAGGGATTAGAGATAAATCTGAGAGAGCCAATTCAGGCTGTGGGAAAGAATCTCAAACCCCTCATTCATGCTGTTTGTCCGCGACCAAAACCATTTATCAGCTATGTTGCTTTGATAACATCACTCAGTTCTTTCTATAGAGAAGCATACGATTTGCTTATAATGACTTCGCTGAAGAACTTCTCAGCAGAACACCTTTAAAAACTTACAACATGAGCTTGATATGAGCTGAGGTGACCTTTGCCTTAGCTATGCCAGAAACTGACGTTTGAAATGAGGTGGGTAATGAAAACACAAAACGTGTGGTATTGAACACAGTGTGTTAGATTATGCTGCCAGTTGCGATCTTGAAACACGTATGTTGTGTAGCGGCGATGGTGAGGCATGATCTTTGACCAGAGTCAGCGAGGCAGTAGCGCGGCAGTCGCGAGTTAGCTTTTAGAGAGAGTACAGTTGCGAGCTAGCGGTTGCGAGTAGCGCGTCGGAGATGACGTAGTCGCGGTCTAGATGCGAGAGAGTTCAGTTGTGTGTGTGAGCAGTCGGCGGGCGTCGACATCGCACTCTGGTCATGATTCAGGACGAGGTATATTATTAAGCAGCATTGCGCTCAGCTAACGATGTAAATTAACTGTAACTAATTTGTGCAATAATCGCCCCAATAATAATTTTGATTTCAAACCAATTTTTAACAAAAAAAAATCATTTGATTCCCTTGCATTTCCTTAAAGAAAATTTTCAGTTAAATTCAAAAAAAAAAAAAAAAGTACTTGCAATGCATTTCCTCCAAGCTGTGGCGCAGAATAAGAGCAGATCCAGTTTTACTAAGGTAACAATTACAGTTTAATTAGTGAACAGGGCCTAAGATCGACATTTTCGGTCAATTTGCATTTTATTGTGACTGACATTTTATTATCACTGAATTGACTTATATTTTTTGTGGGGAGGTTACACTTACCGCTATGTCCATTTGCATTTAAAATATTATTATCTTATCTTTTCTTGTGGGGAGGTTACACTAAAGTGTTACACTAAAGTGTTACACTAAAGTGTAACCTCCCCACAAGAAAAGAAAAGATAATAATATTTTAAATGCAAATGGACATAGCGGTAAGTGTAATCTCCCCACAAAAAATATAAGTCAATTCAGTGATAATAAAATGTCAGTCACAATAAAATGCAAATTGACCGAAAATGTCGATCTTAGGCCCTGTTCACTAATTAAACTGTAATTGTTACCTTAGTAAAACTGGATCTGCTCTTATTCTGCGCCACAGCTTGGAGGAAATGCATTGCAAGTACTTTTTTTTTTTTTTTGAATTTAACTGAAAATTTTCTTTAAGGAAATGCAAGGGAATCAAATGATTTTTTTTGTTAAAAATTGGTTTGAAATCAAAATTATTATTGGGGCGATTATTGCACAAATTAGTTACAGTTAATTTACATCGTTAGCTGAGCGCAATGCTGCTTAATAATATACCTTGTCCTGAATCATGACCAGAGTGCGATGTCGACGCCCGCCGACTGCTCACACACACAACTGAACTCTCTCGCATCTAGACCGCGACTACGTCATCTCCGACGCGCTACTCGCAACCGCTAGCTCGCAACTGTACTCTCTCTAAAAGCTAACTCGCGACTGCCGCGCTACTGCCTCGCTGACTCTGGTCAAAGATCATGCCTCACCATCGCCGCTACACAACATACGTGTTTCATAACCCTCCACTGGGGGGGCAAAAATTTGGCAGCGATGGTGAGTCATTTGGACTTGCCAATCGCGGCGAATTTTTTTCATTAGTTAATCAACTTTTACAATTTACAAAATGTTCAGATATAGTACATGAATTAAATGTTGTGCACATGCACCGAGTACAAAACATTTCAGACAAAGACAAAATATAAGTACAAAACATATCAGGAAAATGTATATACAAATTATTTGATAGATAACAAAGTGCGCACGCACTGAAGAAATTCTTTAGCATTTTCAGAACAAATAAACAGAATGGCAAAAAATCATGTTGACAAGTGACATGCGCTGCAGTTCAGAACATATCGAAAAAAATGTCTTTAGCATTTACACAATAAATAAACATAATGGCAAAAAATCATGTCGACAGGTGACATAAGTGTACTTGCACTGGAGTTCAACAAATCGAAAAGAAATGTATAGGCCATGAACATAAATGATGTTAGCTAAAATGATTTTCACTATTAGGATAGGAAAGGAAAGGATTGCATCATGGTTGTAGCACTTTAATTTGCACACAGCTGCACTGAAAGTCCATATCTTTCCACAGAATCACAACACCAAGTGATAAAATCTGCAGTTCAGAAGCATTTATCAACGTATCAAGACACTGAAACGTCGTAGTAATATTCCATGCTATCATTTGGCAGTACACCAGGTACACCAAACAGTGGGACCATAATAACGTCTTCATCGCTTACGGTGGTGGACAGCATGTCGTGTCAACACCACGCTCTTAAGAGGCACACCAACGTAGAATTAGTGCAAAAACCAAATATAGTGCTCCATGATAATGAGGATGGACAAGGCAATGGATGTTACAATAATTTCAGGTAGTTAGGTCAGAAGGTGAAGGACATTAACTAACACACAAGTCTTGATTAGTGATTACATAAGTAGTTTGCGGCATCCATAGTCTAGTTATTGAACATTTCTGTACCATGTATTTTAGTATTACAGAATAATGTTCATAAAATTAAATTATTGCCATCATGGGTAGTCGTATTACAATAAACAGCGGCAATCTTTGTCCAGTTACAAATCATGTTTAGTATGACAGAATAATGTTCATCAGAAGTCTTAATTACATTAATTATTGGTACTCAGTGGCCATTTACTAAAATCATTATTGAAAACAAGAGCTAATTAATGGCATAATTAATAACATAATTTATATAGTTACATTAATTATTGGCACTCAGTGGCCAGCAAGTACTGAATAGTATAAAACATTGTTCATCATTCAGTATTATTCAGATCATTAACAAGTCATTATAAAAAAATCAGTTAATTACAATCATAGCATTAATAATCATGTCATTATAAGTAGTCTCATTACAATAAACAGTGGCAGTTATTAGCCAGTTACAAAATTACAATCATAGCATTAATAATCATGGGCATTATAAGTAGTCTCATTACAATAAACAGTGGCAGTTATTAGCCAGTTACAAAATTACAATCATAGCATTAATAATCATGGGCATTATAAGTAGTCTCATTACAATAAACAGTGGCAGTTATTAGCCAGTTACAAAATTACAATCATAGCATTAATAATCATGGGCATTATAAGTAGTCTCATTACAATAAACAGTGGCAATTATTAGCCAGTTACAAAGCATTATATTTTTTTATATATATTTTTTTGTATCATTAAGAAGTCATTATTCAAGTGACATACTATTCAGAGCTGATCAGTATTATTCAGAATTATCATAAACTAGTGACATTATATGAGACTGGTAATACATTTTGTTTTTGAGCTAGCAATGCATTGCTTTGGGTAATTATAAGGGAAAGCAAGAAGAAAAAAAGAAAAAAATTGCTTCTAGGTTGTTCCTATAAATGAAAAATGTGTAACGTCATTCGTCAGCTGTACCAAGGTTGTGACACGAGGTAGTATATGTGATCACATGTGTAAATGATATACACAAATGGGTAAAAAAAATTGCAAGTATTAGAACAGGTATAATAAGTAACAAGTTTAGTAAGTATCATGAAAAGCTTCTCCTGGACAAAATACAAAATGGATTATTGAGCTGAAAGAAGAAACGCAGACTATGCTGAAAAGTAGTGAACTTCGAATTAACAGGTAGTGAAATGTGTATAAAAAATGTGTTCCATAGCTGTCCTTTCCAAAACCTTCAGTCATCCTACTACGCAATATAACACCTGCTGTCAAAGCAAACTGCAACAAATACTTAAATAACTACATAGCGTAAATACATAACTTCAACATTATCCTCATCTGTAAAGAAAAAACTTCATTATCCATATTATCATAACTTCATTATTATCATCACCTGTAAAGAAAAACTTCATTATTCATAGTAGCATATTCTTCATCATTATTCTTCATCAGCATTCATTAACATCTGCAAAAATCACTTCATTATTCATTACACAACTATTCCTTATCTCTAGCATATTTCATCACTTAAACTAAGATGTGTAGTTCTGTCTGACAGCTTGCATCAATCGCCTTGTATTCTGAAAGAAAAATTAGTTAAGACTGCTATTTTACGATGAGTATAGTATATTCTTGTTAATGCTTGTTAATCCTAATCCATTTACTCTTCCTCATAAAGTTATTGCATCTTCTTTCGTTTATTCCGTAGGTGAAATTCCCATTTCTGTTTAATTTATTTCCTTTACGCATCATTTCTTTCTGAAATTGATGAACAAAGATTAATGTCTTGCATTTAAATCATATACCCATTAAATAATGACTGGTTAATGGTGACACAATTAAGCATACAGCATAACATGACAGAAAACGTAATATGTCAAAAGCATAGACAGTGTTCAAAGGCAAAAATGTACAGAGAATATCACAATGCAGCAGAAAAAAAGAAGAAAAATGTAAAATAGTCACGATGTTGAGATATCATAGGGCAAAAAGAAAATGTCAAAGTCAACTGCTGTGTTATACCTTAAAAATTTCACAGTGCATACAAACAAAACATGAAAAACAATCATACCTACAGAAAAAATGGAAAATGTACACGGTCTGATGTGTAACGACAAGAAAAGCGACCTGCTAACCTTACCTTGACGGGCACTTGCCAAGAAAAAAAAAATGATAGTCATCCGTAATTAGTCATGTGAATATAATTGCTTAAGTGGTCATAAAAAAGTTAGGAAATGGCATTACAGTGTGTTGAATCATAAAGTGTCTTCATTCAATAAAGGGTTTAATATTTGACCAATGGTGGTTGCCTTTCGATTTCCTGGTTCTCAGAGTTTCGACGTGTACAACATTGGGGTGAGGAATGCTGCGAATCCGATATGGACCTGCGTACAGAAGTTCAAATTTACTGCACTTACCTTTTAATTTGCTGGATAAATAGTGTGTACGTACTAATATCTTCTGTCCAACGTGAAAGTCTTGGCGTCTACAAACCTGTTTTTGCTGTCTTCTCCGGCGCTCTGCGGCACTTTTGATGTTGTTCAGCGCAATGTCAATTATTTCGTGGTGTCGTAATCGACGAGATGTAGGAAATGTTACTACTTCTTTAATTTTGTTTGGTGGTTCAACGTTTTTCAGTATTACAGACGGAGATAGCATAGTGGATTCATTTGGAATGGAATTAATTACATCTTGGAATGAGTGTATGTGTGTGTCCCAATTAACATGTCTTTTGTGGCAGTATATTCTACACAGTTTACCAATTTCTTTCATTAATCGTTCACAGGGATTCGAAGAAGCGTGGTACTTGGATATATAAATCGGAGAAATGTTTCTAGCTCGTAACATGCGTGTCCATATAGCAGAACGAAATTGTGATCCATTATCTGAAATTACTTTCATCACATGCCCTACATGAAATAAGAAATGCTTTACAAATGCTTTCGAAACAGTTTTAGCAGTAGCTTTGCGTAACGGAGTGAAAGTAACAAATTTTGAAGTGAGTTCAACAGCGACAAAGATGTAGCAAAAACCTCTATTAGTTCTCGGAATTGGACCAAAAATGTCTACTGCGGCCATATGTCTTAATTTAACAGGTACAATGGGGTATAATGGAGGAATATGTGAAGTGGTGTCAGACTTAGCTTTCTGGCAAATTTTACATGACGCTAAAACTCGTCGTATACGTTTTTCCATGTTTGTAAAATAACAGTTCTGTCTCAGTATAAGAAAACACTTTCTGGTTCCGTAATGTGCGTAGCTTAAATGAGTATACCAAATTAATTTATTAACCAGTTCGTCAGGAATGCATAATAACCAATTATTGCTGTCAGGATGAGAGCGGCGAAACAGAATGTCATTGCGTACAGTGTAGTGGTTCCTAATCGTAACATTATTCTTATCTTCCCAAAGGTGTTTAATTTCTTTTCACACATTGTCTTTACTTTGCTCTTTTGCTATATCCTGTAATGACGATGAAATAAAATTTTCAAATGCAACTTGCTGAATGTACATGACACTGAAATTTGCTTTGCAGAAGTTGGTTGCTACGTCTTGCAGATTGTTGCTGAGAGAACGAGATAATGCATCTGCTACAACATTTTGTGTGCCGGGAATGTGAACAATCGTAAAATTAAATTCCTGTAAATAAAGTTTCCATCTGCTTAATCTGTCATGAGTGAATTTAGCCGAAAGTAAAAATTGTATAGCTCTGTGATCTGTGTAAACGGTCGTGTGTCTTCCATAAAGAAAATGCCTAAATCTCGTAAAAGCCCATACAACACATAATGTTTCAAGTTCAGTAACTGAATAATTTCGCTCAGCAGGTGACAGAATGCGGCTTGCAAATGCGATGTTTTTAATTACTTTAGAACCATCTTCTTCAATTTCCTGAAAAATGTGTACGCCTAAAGCTGTGTTAGAACTGTCGGTGGCAATGGAAAAATTTCTGGTAAGATCTGGGTGCGATAAAAGTGGAGCATTCAACAAAGCATATTTCAAATAACATTCTCGTGAACAAAATTCTGCGTGTCAATAAGTATTGCTTACGTTACTGGAATAGGCTACCTGTACTGTGTCTGGTCAAATTCTGTCGTACGTGCTGTTATTTACGGGATGATGCTGTGGTATTTTGACTATTTAAACTGCTCTGTTATTTCTTACTGACATGTTACGCTATAGATGATACCTATTGTCTGTCTCATTCATGATTATATGTTGTTGCTGACATTCTTGCTGCTGAAAAGATCGACTGTAATGAAATGTACGCTGAAAATTGTGCTCGTTAATTTTACGTCTGTCATAATAGTCACTTCTATACGGCGCATTGCGATACGAGTCGAAATAGTGTGTTTTCTGTACGTAGTTATTTCTCTGCTGTGCGTTACTATTTATTGTAGCTGGGACTATACGTGCACGCGGCGAAACATTAAAGCTTGTACATTACATTGTTGGTCAGGAATGCTAAGCGGCTGACTTTCATGCCGTTGTGGTGAAAAACGTCTATTGTTACCAAAAAAATGCGTTTGCTGTTAATTTTACACATACTGATGATTACGATTTTTATCTGTTATCAAAATTCTCGTGGTTCTCATTTTTGGAGTGCCTAATGAAAATTGTCACATTCGGTAAAATTTTGTCTTATCGGGTTCTCATTACTCATTTTTCTTAATTCTAGGAAGAGCAATAGTTAAAGAGCTGTTTTGATAGATATAAAGGATAGTAGAAGAGAAAGCAGCAGTGCAGAAAACTAAAGATGAAACAGCACTACTACAGCTCGGGGCCCTATGCTCGCTACGGCACATATTCATTAAAGCGTAATGAATCCCCTGAGGTCTATTACGCACTGCAAATAAATTTTAGTTTTTGCGTTGCAGGCAATGGTGGTAAAATTTCAAACACAAATTGCTGTATTCTTGCTAATTCCAATTTCTGCATTATAGGCAATACTGATGAAAGTACAATAGCAAATTGTCGTAACAGGTTCAAAGCTCGTTTCTGCATTACAGGTAATAATGGTGAAAGTACAAAAATAAATCGACGTAACCAGTTCAAATCGTGCACCTGTGCTCTGTCATTATTAAGTTCCTTAAATTTTCTTACGGATAAAAATTGCTCGTAATCTACGTTCTCGTCACTGAATTTGAGAACACGTTCAGGTTTGTGTGAGAATCTGTTTGTCTGTGTCATTTCGTACTTCAAGTTGCGTAGCTTTTCAGATTTTAAATCGCGTGGCTTTCCGGATTTTAATTCGCGTAGTCTCTGTAAACTCCTCAAATTATACGCACTGCGTGAGTCTGACAATTGTTCGAAAAGTGGCATCTGCTGTGATGTGTTATTAACTGAAATGTTTTTCACCTCTGTTACCTCCTGCTGTAGACTTGACAACTTTCTACGCAACGTGTTATTAGACGAATCAATCTCATTAATTGTCTGCTGCAAATTTTGAAATTCAGGTGTTTGACTAAACGAAACCGGTGAAGTATCATCTGATTTATTGTCATTAGTACTTTCGATGACGTCAATACGACTGGCCAATTCATCACATTTTTCAGTCAGTATTTTTACCTGATCATCGGTTTTAGAATCAGAGGCATTAATTTGTTTTTGCAATTTACGTGTTGTTTCGTTCAGTTTTTTAACATCAGCTTGAATTACATCGGAATCCTGTGTTAGTTCTAATTGTTCGAGTCTATCGGTCACTGTTTGAAAATCTATTGTGTATGTGTCTGTTTTCGATTTCAGATCAGAAATTTCGTCACGTAATTCTGTGTTCGACTGTTTGATGGTATTAATTTCGTCGGACACTGTGGCAATATTGTTGTCTACATATGTTTTCGCCTTCGCAAACATTTTATGTTTGACTTCCTGTCTCTGAGCAGTGATTGTTTCCATGACTTGACGTTTGACTTTATTTTGATCCTGAATAAATTTACGGAAACGCGTATCACTGTTTTGTATGTGAAGACTAAGACGTTCGTTAATCTGAGTGTTCTGTTGTTCGAATTTCGCGTCAATCTTTTCATCCATTGTGCGCGAAAGTTCTACCGTCATTGCTTTAAACTCGTCGCGTAATTGTGTAGCTTTTTCGGAGCATTGTTTAGCAACTGTACTGATTTCCGCTCTAAGTGTTTCTGTTGTGGCTGTTTGCATTTCCCTTAATTCTTGAGCAACAGTTCTAATCTCTTCGCTACTTTTCTTTGAACAAGCCTCAATTTCCTCGCGTAACTGTACCTTAGTGTCATGACACTGCGCGGCAACGGCTGTAATTTGCTCGCTAAGCTGTCTAGAATTATTGTCTAATTTTTCATTAAGGCTGTCATGTTTTTCATTAAGCTGTTTGATCTGTTCACTAATCTGTCTGGAATTGTTGTCTAATTTTTCATTGAACTGTTTGCTATCTTCACTCTGTTGTCTGACCTGTTCACTAAGTTCTTTGTGATTTTTGTCTTGTCTTTCATTCTGTTGTTTGTTCTCTTCAAGAATTTGTAACAATAATGCCCTAATTGGATCCGACACAAAATTAGCATTTCTATTCTCTGTGCTGTTTAATGGTGGATCTGTAATTGTTTCGCTTTCTGTAACCATTTGGTTATTTTGAGATTTACAAAAAGGTTTGCCAGTCGTATATACACTGTCGGTCACTATTTCGGAATTAAATGGATCTGTCGTACTTTCAGTACATTGTCCATTTTCATTAGACAAATTTGTGTGTTCGTCACGTGAATTTAGTAAACAGGTTGTGTTAAACTGGGCAGCGCTCATTACAATAGAGCGTCCCGCGTCATCAATTGTCGTCAAATCAACAGAGGACATTACCGAGTTCGTTTGTTCATCAGTAGGATAATAATCATCATTAGAGGTTGGAACGCATTGATTGTCAGTGAACGCAGGACTGTTATCATTACACTGCGTGTCACAATTACTATCAGTCGCATTATTTAAGTCGGTAATTTCGTTCATAATACCTCGATATACACTATTCACAGTCTTTCGCGGCATTTTTACAACAGTCACAATTATTCACAAAACAAATAAACAATGCAAAAAGAAACACTCAAATACAACAGAGCAACGAATTGCCGATGATCTGAGGAAAGAAAGTCACAAATTAGTAAAAGCGTTGCGCCAAATTCTAATTATATTTAAGCAAATAAGAGCAGATATCTGACTGTTTTTCAAAAGATTCTCAACGAAATACGATCCTGGACCGGGTGTCGCCAAGTGTAAACTCCCCACAAGAAATATAAGTCAATTCAGTGATAATAAAATGTCAGTCACAATAAAATGCAAATTGACCGAAAATGTCGATCTTAGGCCCTGTTCACTAATTAAACTGTAATTGTTACCTTAGTAAAACTGGATCTGCTCTTATTCTGCGCCACAGCTTGGAGGAAATGCATTGCAAGTACTTTTTTTTTTTTTTTTTTGAATTTAACTGAAAATTTTCTTTAAGGAAATGCAAGGGAATCAAATGATTTTTTTCTGTTAAAAATTGGTTTGAAATCAAAATTATTATTGGGGCGATTATTGCACAAATTAGTTACAGTTAATTTACATCGTTAGCTGAGCGCAATGCTGCTTAATAATATACCTCGTCCTGAATCATGACCAGAGTGCGATGTCGACGCCCGCCGACTGCTCACACACACAACTGAACTCTCTCGCATCTAGACCGCGACTACGTCATCTCCGACGCGCTACTCGCAACCGCTAGCTCGCAACTGTACTCTCTCTAAAAGCTAACTCGCGACTGCCGCGCTACTGCCTCGCTGACTCTGGTCAAAGATCATGCCTCACCATCGCCGCTACACAACATACGTGTTTCAATCTTGTTGAAATTTATGAAGGGGCGATAGGAGCTTGTATAATCGTCATGAAAATTTATATGTGTAGGATTGAAAATCATAGAAGACCGAAATAAATTTGGTTCATGGTTTCAACTACACACGACCCAGATTGCGACCTAAGTCATAAAATTGCACATTAGAATACAGCAATGTACAGCAGCTTGTAGGAATCAAAATTACAGATCCGAAATACAAACTACACATGAAATTATAACATAGTTGAAAAGTATATAAGAAGACTTAATTAAAGGATACGTAGCATAAGAATAGGCATAAAGACTCAAAACGATAATTTTTTTAAATGGCAGCATCCATACAGAACGTATAGGCAAAATAACGTTACATCTGTTACATCTTCCATAGCCAATCGAGGAAAAGAAAGTTCATAAAACTGAAAAAGGTACATAAAACTTTCAATCCTTAATACAAAAATTACGATGGATCGTTTGTCTTCAACGCTAACAGTGTCAACAAACACGACCATGAAAATCCTTGCTCGTATCCAGAAAATGATTCTGCTACGTCAGCAGTACGGAGAAGAGTAAGCACTGATGACCGAACAACGACAGAAAACATCAAAGAACAGTATAACGATATCGAAGTTGGTGGCAACGAGTAAAAGATGAATTCTTCGAGGCACAGTATTTCTGCAGAGAATGCAAAGAGGAGATGTGCCAACGTGTTGTATCTGCTCCCTGATGTAGCTACGACGAGCTAGACCAGGCGCGGGCTATAGACAGTGTAGTTCAGCGCCCGTCCGCGACCGTGTGTCGCTAGTGTCGACATAGGAGCGAGAGAGAGAGAGAGAGAGAGAGAGAGAGAGAGAGAGCTGCAGAGCGAGTGAGACCGCACGGCACTGCTATGCGCTGGACTGTTCCGCGGTCAGATCTAACGTAAACAAAATATTCTATTTTAGAATTAATTTTATGTAAGGGATATAGAGTCTCATTCTTACTGTTAGTAGTTACAAGTAAGTATTTTTTGTTATACTTCGTGCTACAATTTTTTGTATCCCTTTTCAGAGTTTAGAAAACGGATCCTTAGTTTGCTGTTTTGTACGTAATAATTTTAACTGACAAAGTTTGAAACTTATTAAAATCGAATTAAGGTCTTACAGCCAACATTGTTAAAGAAGACATTTAACATTTTACACGTTTTTCTTTTTCGAGGAAACAATTTTGTCTAGGCTTGGTACAATATTCCGTGAGACTGTTAACCTCAAAGAATTGGCCAAATTTTTATCGCCAAGGAATGAACGGTTCTTAGTTTTAACAAGTTACACATAAGAAAGCGGTCCTTCAGGCGTATATGGCACTGTAGGTCAATCAGCTCTAGTTGAAGCACCTGTGAGACGTCCTCTGCCCGAAGGGAAAACGGGCGAACAAATATATCTATCGGCTGGCGTTCGGGCGGTCCGCACGGCCAGCTAAGCGGCACGCCTCGGCCACTGCAGCAACATAGGAATTCGCCCGGGGCGCTGGCCGCGGGCGATCGGGGCGCTGGCGCCCCAGGGGCAGAGTTTGGACGGGCCTGAGCTAGACTAATTGAGCAGAACAATAACACAAATTTTCAGAATGTCAGTGTGCTGTCGCTACGGACAGACCAAGAAAGGAGCGAGTCAATAGACGAGAGATGCTCCACTATTGACTAGCAAGGGGATCGCGGAAGTTACAATGCAGTTCCTTGATCCAACAAAACACTGCTTGCTGGGAGCAAATACAGCCAGCCGCGCTAAGTGGAGCAGTGGTTACTCCAATATCTCATGGCTCTAGCGATGTGGAGACAGAATCGGACTTACTGACAAAAAAAGTGAAGCACCCAGAAGGCGAGGAAGTAAAGAAATGAAACTTCACTAATCGAGAGGGTATGTGATGTTATTATGGTGATTGCAGAACCGAATCACAAATGTAAGGAATTTGGCAGCGTGCGCCCACTTTTCAGTGCGATGTTGCACACCCTCGTGTTCCGATGGGTGCACTGATTGGGTTGATTAAAATGCCATAAAGCCGTTGTATCCTCTTCCGAGGCAGACTGGTCCACAACTGTTGTAGTTGGCTTCCGAGATACTGGCACTGGAACGAAGCTGACGTCCGGGCTGGTCACAAGTTCTATAGGGGACAGATCTGGGATCTTGGTAGTTACATAAGTAACTCAACATCACGAGGACGGTTCATGGAGATACGTGTCATGTCTGAACAGGCACTGTCCAGTTGGAAATCGGCACCACGATACTGTCAAATGCGAGCTAATATGTGAGGACACAGGATGTCCGCAGCATATAGTGCTGTCAGGGTTCCCTCAAACACTACCAGCCATGATCTGAAGTCATAACCAGTTATTTCCCACTCCATGACGCGACGAGTAACGCCGCTGTGCCTCTCTATTCCCAGCTCGCCGCCATAATCAACGATGATCATATGGGATAGAGTTGAACCAGAATTCATCGCTGAACACAATGTGACACCAGTCATCAGAGGTCCATGCTTCCAGATCACGAAACCACTCCATATGCAGCCGTTTGTATTTCGGTTTTAATGGCAGCCTGCGTATAGGACGGTAATTCCCTAGTCCAGTTGCTGCTAGTCTCCAACCAATGGTACATGGTGACTCAGAATGTTGCAGGAAGTCCATTAGTTTTTCTTGAAGGCAGGCACTGATGTGAAGAGGCTACGATGTGCTTGGTTGACATTAAGGCGAACCTTCCTTGTGATGGTCAGGCGTGGTCGACCAGAAGCTTGGAGACGACTATGCCTGCCTTCAATTTCCCAAGAAGTCCAACATCGGACCACTGTCACATCCAATGCCGCGTAAATCACCAACAAACTTTACATATTCACATACTCCTTTACATTTAACCCAAATGAATACAGACTCATTTACACATATTTTTCTCTTATTACGAGCATATAAAGACAATGCACAAGAAGACATATAAGCAGATTTACCAAAGTCTTTATTAGCAAGTTCTGCCATATGGTAGGTACGATAAGCTATAATGTCTCTATCAACAAAACTTTCAAGTCCAGGTACGTTAGGAACTCCCGTACCTCCACGTACAATGGCTACAGTGAGCCAACCATTACCATGTGAGAATGTATCGTTAATATCAATACTGAAATTAAGTCTACAACTACAGAAAACAGAAAGTAAGTCGACAAGTGCAGTAGCAGCAACACTCTTAACTGGTATGCGGTTCTTCTTGTCTCCAGCTGTTGTGGCGAACTCGATATGTACTGCATATACAGGGTGTTTCAAAAATGACCGGTATATTTGAAACGGCAATAAAAACTAAACGAGCAGCGATAGAAATACACCGTTTGTTGCAATATGCTTGGGACAACAGTACATTTTCAGGCGGACAAACTTTCGAAATTACAGTAGTTACAATTTTCAACAACAGATGGCGCTGCAAGTGATGTGAAAGATATAGAAGACAACGCAGTCTGTGGGTGCGCCATTCTGTACGTCGTCTTTCTGCTGTATGCGTGTGCTGTTCACAACGTGCAAGTGTGCTGTAGACAACATGGTTTATTCCTTAGAACAGAGGATTTTTCTGGTGGTGGAATTCCACCGCCTAGAACACAGTGTTGTTGCAACAAGACGAAGTTTTCGACGGAGGTTTAATGTAACCAAAGGACCGAAAAGCGATACAATAACGGATCTGTTTGAAAAATTTCAACGGACTGGGAACGTGACGGATGAACGTGCTGGAAAGGTAGGGCGACCGCGTACGGCAACCACAGAGGGCAAGGCGCAGCTAGTGCAGCAGGTGATCCAACAGCGGCCTCGGGTTTCCGTTCGCCGTGTTGCAGCTGCGGTCCAAATGACGCCAACGTCCACGTATCGTCTCATGCGCCAGAGTTTACACCTCTATCCATACAAAATTCAAACGCGGCAACCCCTCAGCGCCGCTACCATTGCTGCACGAGAGACATTCGCTAACGATATAGTGCACAGGATTGATGACGGCGATATGCATGTGGGCAGCATTTGGTTTACTGACGAAGCGCCCGCATCTCGTGGTCGTGCGGTAGCGTTCTCGCTTCCCACGCCCGGGTTCCCGGGTTCGATTCCCGGCGGGGTCAGGGATTTTCTCTGCCTCGTGATGGCTGGGTGTTGTGTGATGTCCTTAGGTTAGTTAGGTTTAAGTAGTTCTAAGTTCTAGGGGACTGATGACCATAGATGTTAAGTCCCATAGTGCTCAGAGCCATTTGAACCATTTTGAACTGACGAAGCTTATTTTTACCTGGACGGCTTCGTCAATAAACAGAACCGGCGCATATGGGGAACCGAAAAGCCCCATGTTGCAGTCCCATCGTCCCTGCATCCTCAAAAAGTACTGGTCTGGGCCGCCATGTCTTCCAAAGGAATCATTGGCCCATTTTTCAGATCCGAAACGATTACTGCATCACGCTATCTGGACATTCTTCGTGAATTTGTGGCGGTACAAACTGCCTTAGACGACACTGCGAACACCTCGTGGTTTATGCAAGATGGTGCCCGGCCACATCGCACGGCCGACGTCTTTAATTTCCTGAATGAATATTTCGATGATCGTGTGATTGCTTTGGGCTATCCGAAACATACAGGAGGCGGCGTGGATTGGCCTCCCTATTCGCCAGACATGAACCCCTGTGACTTCTTTCTGTGGGGACACTTGAAAGACCAGGTGTACCGCCAGAATCCAGAAACAATTGAACAGCTGAAGCAGTACATCTCATCTGCATGTGAAGCCATTCCGCCAGACACGTTGTCAAAGGTTTCGGGTAATTTCATTCAGAGACTACGCCATATTATTGCTACGCATGGTGGATATGTGGAAAATATCGTACTATAGAGTGTCCCAGACCGCAGCGCCATCTGTTGTTGAAAATTGTAACTACTGTAATTTCGAAAGTTTGTCCGCCTGAAAATGTACTGTTGTCCCAAGCATATTGCAACAAACGGTGTATTTCTATCGCTGCTCGTTTAGTTTTTATTGCCGTTTCAAATATACCGGTCATTTTTGAAACACCCTGTACTATATAAGCGAGCGAGAGCCGCGCAGAGGCTCATTCGCGCTGCTGCTGCTGCACAGGCAACTGCACTGAACGCCGCCACGATGCCTTACAGGAGAATTCGTCGCCGTTCTAAACAGGCAGTGTATAACACCATCGAGAACACCGAGTTCGCCACAACAGCTGGAGACAAGAAGAACCGCATACCAGTTAAGAGTGTTGCTGCTACTGCACTTGTCGACGGACCTTGTGTTTTCTGTGGTTGTAGACTTAATTTCAGTATTGATATTAACGATACATTCTCACATGGTAATGGTTGGCTCACTGTAGCCATTGTACGTGGAGGTACGGGAGTTCCTAACGTACCTGGACTTGAAAGCTTCGTTGATGGAGACATTATTGCCTATCCTGTAGCCTTTGATCAAGGAAGTGGTTGGTTCACTGTAGCCATTGTACGTGGAGGTACAGGAGTGCCTAACGTACGTGGACTTGAAAGCTTCGTTAATAGAGACATTATTGCCTATCGTACCTACCATATGGCAGAACTTGCTAATAAAGACTTCGGTAAATCTGCTTGTATGTCTTCTTCTGCATTGTCTCTATATACTCGGCCGGTATGTAAATGATCAGAGTTGCAACTGTCTGACAGGTATAGCGGTGACCAAAGTTGTGTTGTTCGTGTTTACTGCTGTTACCGCGTCTGGTATGGTATATAAGGGGCTTGAAAAACGTCAGATATTGAGTGATCGCTGTGAAGGACACGTGTATACCACGTACTCTTGTGGCACAGCGTCATCTGCACCTAACATAGTTTGAAAGTGACCTATTTGTATGTCTCCATATGGCCGGATGGTCGAATCGAGCAGTATCGAGATTTACGAACAACCATGTCTACTGGGTGCTTAACTTTTTTTATCAAACAGTGTATTTATCTGGGTCATAGTTCTTCCTTCGGCAGCCGCGACTTCATTTGTGAAGGAAAAAAAAAATAGAAAAATAAATAGAAACCGTCTCTCACTTCAGCATGGCCATTAGCCCTCTACAGAAAGTACATACTCAGCACGGCGGGTGGAACCGCAGTTCGCATTTCGTTCCTGAAGCCACCGAATGCAGAGCGTCAAATGAAATGTCACTTCGCTTCCTGCACCTGGCCTTTGGCTCGCAACTGTTGCTCTTTCAGGCAGTTCTGGCTTTTTTCGTCTGTAGGGAATTGGGATCACGTTGCTTGCGGGCATAACTTTGGCCCCATACTGAGTTTTCGGTCAGCAGCTTAGTGTCTACCTTAGTTTCCCACGCTGCATAGTTCGCGGCAGAGACCTGCAAAGTTTGTGTCATCTACGACACCAATGTTAGAACAGTGAAATCGCAGACGACGGCAGTTCATAACTCAGAATTTAGTTTCTCGGTGATTTCTCTAAACCGTTGAAGGAGAATTCCGTCTGACAAACCGACTTGTATCAAGGTGTGCCAAGGTCGACACCATGAGCTGCACTTCAGGAGTATTTATTTCGTAAGCCAGTTCAAAAAATCAAATGGCTCTGAGCACTATGGGACTCAACTGCTGAAGTCATTAGTCCCCTAGAACTTAGAACTAGTTAAACCTAACTAACCTAAGGACATCACAAACATCCATGCCCTAGGCAGGATTCGAACCTGCGACCGTAGCGGTCTTGCGGTTCCAGACTGCAGCGCCTTTAACCGCACGGCCACTTCGGCCGGCGGTAAGCCAGTGTTCGGACATATAGCTCACTATCTGTTCAAATAGATACTTTTGAAGTCCAGTTTACTGTGTACAATAAGATGTCCTGCATCAAATGCATACAAGCTGCGGGGCGCCCAACGTGCAAAATTTTAACTTTTGGTATAATTGTTGTAACTCATCTGTTTTACAATTCAGTCAGTTTGCATGTAACCTCATGTTGGTTTTTAATGTGATAAATGTCAGATGACTGTTCCGTTTTGGCAAAGCAACTTTGGAAGATATATTCATCATTGGGGGTAGTGGCCGTTATTAAACATGAATAAGACATATTATTGTGACAGTGATGGCTAACTACCACCTACTACTGATTCAAAAGGAATATTGTAAATAACTTGTATTTATTGTAAATTATCTCACGATAGAAGTTAGATCAAATTGAACAAATCATGAATGAAAACAAATTAAACAAATTGTACACAGTTCTTAGATATACTACACTGGTAAGATTGGCTCTCAGCTCTTAATGTTAAGTTGATGCGAAGTTAGGTTTAATTATGCCCCTGGATAAGCAAATGGTAAATGCGATCTGACTGCGTTCCTATAATCTCTTTTGTGTCTGAAATAATACGCACTTCGGACACCACCACCACGAAACAAACCAAACAACATGCAAAAAGACAAATAACCAATAACGAATCGTAAGCAAAACTGCACGGGTGCTCAGTGGATGGCAAGAACACGATCCAGCAACTATTTCTGAACTTTACTGCCGCTACTGCAAGTTCTACAATACCGTCTACCAGAGTGCTGGCTCCGTCGATACTGCTGGGGCGACGACTGCACCTGCGAATAAACTACTCAGAAACTGCTAATACCACAAGCCCTATATTTCCTCTAAATGGTATACAACGCTTTCAAAACTCGCTCAACAACCTTTAAGGTGCAGCCCAGTGTGTCTTGTACTAACGTGCAGTACCAGTATGATAGCTCTGTGCACTGGTTGACTACGTTCAATGGTGACTGCCAGCCTACAAGGCGGAATCAACTGCAATTATACTAGTAGTCAGTGCAATGCCTATCGTGGACGCTGATCTCCTACTGTGGCTGCAGACTCCAGATCACACACAGCACAGTCTTCAGAATCGAAGTCCCTATCTCAGAGCTACCGAACTTTGCGACTGTCCGCTTTCACGGCACAAGACGCTCTCCCACCTGTCGCTCTCTGCACGATGCTCTTGCGACAATCTTAGGTTCGTTTGAGCAGTTACCAGAATGCGCCAGACAACAGGCTGTACTGCGCATGCGCAGCTACGATGACGTAGGCAGCCCGTGCTTGGTGCTTGCTCTGCTCATACGCTTTTCGTCGTATTTCTCGTGGGGCATCACGTGACCATGTGTAGCCGTGCGGCATGTTGTTGAGAGGACATACTGAATTGTACTTACAGCAATTGTTTTATCATATCCCACACAGATAAAGGATGCAAATAAGGAAGCAGTTCTTGGCTTTTGAGTCATTTCAAAATTAGACTCCACAGCTCGAAGTACCATAAAATTTTTGACAGATTTTTTTTTTAATTCGTGCTCTGCAGTGTTGTTATGTAGCATTTCCAACACGTTTACATCTACACATCACTGCAAAAAGCTACTAGGATGGAATACAAATTACTTGCAACAAAAAAGAGAGAGTTTGTTGTGTAGCTTACACCGGAATGAAGGACAATAAATTTCATGACTATTTCAAAATGTGAAAAAATTAACATGGTTGTCTATGAGGCAAAGAAACTACAACTGACAGTTTATATTCTACTCTAGGAATAAATATGAAGCCATGTGGGGAGTTAAAACGATAAAACATGGTATGCTGCCAGTCTAAAATTTAGCATAGAATGGCATTCTATAAATTTAAGACGTAAACACAAATTAAGAAATAACTTCAGGCCTAGAGGAAGTCCGAGACAAGTGCCTTGTGATCGAAAAACACTTTCACAGAAGGCAGATCTATAAAATTCTGCTACAGCTTGAAACGTCCCCTTTTAACAATTTTTTTACAACTGTGCTTAACCTGACACACAATATTTATAGCGCAACGCAATCTGACTTTCAAAATTCCCTACAAAAGAATGGCCCTGACTAACATTAAACTATACCTTTCACAAATCACTTACCTCACAAAAATCGTGGTTACTCCCACTACCGCAATATAGCAAGCGCCACTACTGCCAGATAAATAAAAGATTCAAACTATGGAAGGCACTAACTACTGATAGGGATAGTTAGCAAATGAAAGATATTAATAGAGAACAAACAATGTATTTACCTTGATATCATCATATATAAATGTAGCAGTTCATGACAAATTTCAAAACTCCGCCATCTCTCTCCCCACATCCACCACTGCTGGCGGCTCACCTCCAACTGCGCAACGCTACGCGCTGTTCACAGCCAGCTGCCTAACACTACAATGGTTGAGTATTACAACAATGCAAAGCAGCCACAGACTGCACACAGCACAGCCAGTGATTTTCATACAGAGGTGGCGTTACCAATAAAAAAACCTAAACAGCCTACTTACATAGCCCCCATGCTCCCCACAAAAAATTTTACAAATTTTGTTGGGCACTGGCCAATACATATTTGTTAAAATTTTTTTTCACAATTACAATAACAAAGAAATCAAATGCACACACTTATTGATACAATGTTGGTCAAAAGCTAAAATTTTCTCACAGTCCATAAAGACAGTCCTGATCATTCATCACATTGCAGTGTTTTTCTCAAAGTCTGAGCAGTAAAAGAAAATGCACACGGAAGTAGTGGAATTTCATACAGTCTTGAAGAAGTAGTGTTGTCCTTCCAACAGAAAGACAGTGCTGACTCTCGACATGCAGACAGGTCATGGGCCACAACAGAGCAAACCCACAGCGGAGTCAATCGAAGTTTTGAAGAATATCGTAGTTAGGTCATCACAGAGCAGACCCACTGTAGTCCTGGTAGAGATTACAGTATTGGTGGGCCACCAGAGGTGCAGACCCACTGCAGTCCTTGTAGAAATAATGGTATTGGTGAGTCATCAAAGGTGCAGACCCACTGCAGTCCTTGTAGAGATAATGGTACTGGTGAGTCAGCAAAGACGCAGACCCACTGTAGTCCTTGTAGAAATAATGGTATTGGTGAGTCATCAAAGGTGCAGACCCACTGCAGTCCTTGTAGAGATAATGGTACTGGTGAGTCAGCAAAGACGCAGACCCACTGTAGTCCTTGTAGAGACGGCCAGCAGCCATCTGTTGCGACTGTGCAGGTGCACAATCACCATCGAAGAGTCTTGCGGATAATGTAGCAAGTCCATAACCACCACTTGTGCACTCACAAAGTTTTTGGAATTGTCCTCAGAACCAGCAATGCTGTTATCCAGTCCCTTGCTGAATTATTAACACACGTGCAAACACTAACAGTCCCTACTTCTCACATATTGTCCATATACTATGACCAATAGAAACGTGTGCAGTGAAATGTAACTTACAAGTTACTTAATTTGATGACCTGGTGTCAATTACAATTTTATAACATAAGAACACAATAACAAAGGTACAAAACACATCATTCAAGAACATAACAATACAAATAACAGTTGCGGTAATAGGGGCTTTACAAAAGAATAGAAATAAACATATACATCAGTGTTACAGGAAGTATGACATAATTTCATACATAAAAGATCAGAATAACTTTTGAAACATCAACTTCACACCTAAGCATTAACACAGAACAGATAAATGTCTAATCATCTTTACAAAGTAAATAACATATTATCAATGCAAATTATATTTGAGGATCACAGTATTCCTCATCATAGTGAATGTAGCTTAGTATTAGAAGAAGAAAAAATTCTATGAAACTACACAAAGACAGGAAGAAAACAAATACACAAGGGTACACAAACACATAGTGGGATAACACAATGGAAAGGACAGGGTTCGTTTTCAGTGTAACTTTTGGTACTGCAGTCCAACCCAAAACTTCATTCCATAGATCTTTCGTCTTATTTCCACATTTGTTTCCACCAAAAAAATCCTATTCAAGCATGCTTTCTGTATATATATATGTTCACATATTTCTTACCTCATTATTTATTTTCCATTATCTTACTTCATCATTTATTTCCAAGAAAATCCTACCTAAACCTGTTGTCCCTAAACCCTACTTTTTTTTGGTTCATATCCTATTTCAAAATACTGTTTTGGCCAAACCATTTTCTTATAGATTTTCAATGTATTTCTTCCAATTCATCATAGTTAGTTTCTTATATAGTCTACCCCCTCTTAAGCTAACTTAAATCTACTGAGCTCAGATATATATATACCAAGGGACGAGGCAATGCAGCATCACATAAAACAATTAATATAAACAGCAATGAAAAAAAACGCAGATTTGCGAAGCAAGCAGTATTAAGAAATTAGCAAAGCAATTGTAATATTACAACTAATCTAAGGCAATGTGCAGCAAACAATAAAAATATAAAAATAAATCATTAGTAAAACTGGCTTAACAGAATAATACAAAATCAAATTCAATAACACTATGCCTGGCAAACAGCAGCAACTTATACCTAAATATGACATAGCTCAAGCAGAAAAAATAGTACACTAAAGATAACAATGCAGATAAGGGAAATGTATAATCACATCTTAATGTCTAAGTAATTAAAGTGGTGCACCACAAAAACTAATTCTACAAAAAATTACTCAGTAGTTGAAAAGAAAATTATGTATGCAGTTCCTGGTATTAGTCCCTTCTTATTGTTCTTTCCATTCCAAGAGCTCCTTTTTCGAAGAATGTGGATTACAAAATTATTATTTAATAGATCTGCAGACAGAAAATATTTATATTAGTACATCTATAAAATTTTATTTTAACCAGTGCTGCAGTGCAGCTAGAAACTAGATATTAAACAAAATGGGCAAAGCAAGGCGTGAAACGTCATTCACTAGCCATATGGCATTTCTCTCAATTAGCACGACAATAGCCGTGAAATGTTGCGATGCTTTCTACAAAGGAACGTCAATAGCGATTATAATGGCCTCTTTTTTCTTCTGCCTGTGCCGCTGGAAGGCTAATGGTTTTTTTTTTGTTCGGGCGGCTGTCGCCCAGGTGTCTGACACAGCTGTGTGCCCACGACGTATTACGTGCAGGTGGTCACTTAACTTTCGTACGGAAATATTTACGACAGCAGTTTCCGCTACAATGGCAGTCTTAAATAAAAATATTTCACAGGTCAAGAATTAGCGTTGCAAACCTGTAAAAACAAAATCCCATGAATATAACAGTGTCCAAAAAATTTTCGTCGGCATTGTGATACATTCACGCATTTACACACATTTCATAATTCTAAAAGTACGATTCTCGGTTTCCAACATACGTCTTCACAAGGCAGAGTTCCTAACCGCTACTCATTACTCCTTACCTTATTACACATATACAAATTCGTCGACGCTTCTTCAATACTTCATCATTAGATACATAGCATAATCAA
Source organism: Schistocerca nitens (assembly GCF_023898315.1). Taxonomy (NCBI): domain Eukaryota; kingdom Metazoa; phylum Arthropoda; class Insecta; order Orthoptera; family Acrididae; genus Schistocerca; species Schistocerca nitens. The sequence continues at coordinate 699,829,188 of NC_064617.1, read as the reverse complement.
ATTCTTCATATAACATTAGCTTACTAATCATAAACATACCTCAACAACATAATACACATCGTCGTCGAAAAAAATAACATCATAACACCTCAGTCAAATCTCAAAATCGTCGTAGCTTCCTCCAATAATTTCAAAACCTAGAAAAATTCTCTGCTCATTTCAGTAGTGTCATCTACCTCAAACGTATTTTAAAATCATGCTCCCTTACCAAATACATCATTCAAAGCTCTCATAGTATCACAATGGGTCCAAAAAAATATGAACAGTTCACAAAGTATAGACAAAATACAATTTCGTAAGTGTGAAGGTATCCAACTGTGTAATTACGTAAACATCTGTCACTGATGTAGTAAAAAGAATGTTTGTTTCTCTGTCAAATAATCAGATAGCTGTGTAATTTATGTGTTAGAGAAATATGGTACCGATGTGTAAAGTTGTATAAGCAAATACCATATTAGCTAGGGCTCCTTGTGTTTGCCACACACATGGTACAGAAAGTAAGCGTGTACCCCCATGAGGATTAATGTAATTATACCCTCAGGTGTTACAGATTACAGCAATGGAATGAAATGTATCACGGAAAACCTTCTTTGTAATTAAAAAATCTTTAAAAGTAAGTGTTTTAAGTATAAGATTAATCACTCAAATGCGTGTACTGTAGCGCTAAACTGTGCGTCTTGTCGCAACATAATCTCTGTGGAAGTGTCTTAGTTATCGTCCTCCGAAAGCTAAGTTCTGCAGAAGTCAATGTACTTACCTCATGCTAAACAAAAGTGAAATGCTTTGCGTATAGATATCTTAGTTATTACGCTTATTGTTGTGATGAAGAAAGTACTGTACTGTAACGTATTGTTGTGCCACGAAAAAGGCTGTCTCATTGTTGCCATACCACAAAAGTTACTACTAAAACATGTTTTTCTTTCCTGAAGAATTCAGAAAACTGTGCAGATATAAAACAGAAACACTGAAAAAGCAACATTGTAAATTGTCACTCATTAGTAGCATCGTGATAAAATCGTGTAGCTGTCAAATAAACTAACCACTGTGTCACCTGGTATCTCTCAGAAAGCACCTTGAATCCATAATGTATTTGCAAGTAAACCAAAATGTTGCATTAAAAAAAAAGCAGATTATCTTTCAATAAACGGTTTTACGTGTGAAATGTGGTGTAATCCTTTACTCTTCATAGTACGCAGACTTTCAACTGAAAAGCAATTGTCATGTTTTATACGTCGGTAAAGAATGCTGGAATTTTTCTCAAGGCTAGCGTCTTATGTTATTTTTCTCGGAGCCAGCGGGCGCACGCGGCTGCCTGCTGTGCGAGTCATTGTCTGTCTCTTTGTTGCCGCGCGCCGTTATTGGGATTAGGAGACCTAACTTCTACAAATTCACTCCGACGAGAAGGCCCTGCCCCGTTTGAATCCCGCCAGTTCTGATGCAATTCAAGTCTGTCGTTACGAATATATCGTCTGTCGTCATGTCGGTAGATTCCGTAGTTTCTTCCTTGTCCGTCACGTGGTGGAGAATTTCTCCCTGAATCGTAACTGTGCGCCGAGCTGTTGCGTCTGAAGTTATTCTGCCTCCCTTGATAATAATTGTTTTGGTTTCCATATCGTCTGTGTCTCTGGCTGTCTCTGTGATAGTCATTACTATGGAAATGCAATCTTTCTCTGTAATTATTTTTACCCTGCCAACGGTTGTCATACGGGTGGTGTCTGTTTTGGTCACGATTTGCGTTATAAGAATGGCCTTGTCGTGTCCAGTTATTGTTTCTGTCGTCATGGAATTGTGACGTATGTGATCTGTAATTGTTGTGCTCGTGCGTTCCGCGATTGTCAGTGTCAATTTCCAGTTCTTGTAAGAGTCCTTGAAATGCTTCAATGTCGTCTTTGCAACGTCCTGCCAAAATAATGTGTCGCAAATGTTCAGGCAGTTTGATTAAGCAAATGCGGATGAGTTCTGAGGGGCTGTATGGGTTTGACAGGTACTGATTCTTGTGCAACATGTCTTCAAAATATTTCACAAGACTGGAGAATTCAGATTGTTCGAAATGTTTCATCATTATGATGCCATGTTTTACTCGGTCTTGTGTGGTTTGAGACCAATATGCTGAGAGGAAGGCATGGTAAAATTCTCCTTCACTATGACAATCGTGAATGACCGAACGCATTCTTACAGCTGGTTCATTCTCTAAATAGCCACACATAAATTCTAATCTGTGTTCTAATGACCAGTTGGGGGGAAAACAATGAGAGAATTGATCGAGCCACGCTTGTGGATGAATGTCGTTGGCAGAATTCTTAAACGTTTTGAATTTACGTGTAGTAATGAACAGCTTATAGTCAAAGTCACCATGTCGGCGAGTCGCATATCGCTCATTGTTAGGTCGTGTCGGCCGTTCCATCTCAAAATTCGGTGCGCATTGCCAGTTTCTTTCATAACTTCCGAAATGCCCTGTGTTATTATTTTGTGGCTGTTCCGTATTTCTAAGTCCCTCTTCCCGTGTTGGGGCGCGAGTGTCCTCTGAAATACGTAATTCTTGTATTACCTGTGTCAGCTGATCTTGTACTTCGCGGATTTCTCTTTTGTACTGTGTATTGATTTGATTTTGATTTTGTTTGAATTTTCTAATTTGTTCATACTCTTCTGTGTCAGTGAAGGCTACAGGTCTTGTGCCATTCAGATCATCATCTACCTTTGTAGATAAGTTAGTGACCTGATCCGAAAGTTCGCCTACTTTCTCTGATAGTGAACACATTTCCTCAGTGTGTTTTTCTGAACCAAGTTTCAGAGTGTCCATTTGTGTTGAAATCGAATCTACTGTGTCCTTCAAGTTTTCCTGAGTTTTTGCAAGTTGCATAACCGAATCGGTAGATGCAACTGAGTCAAATTTAGCTTGCAAGGTCTCATGATTTTCATGAACAGTAGTTTGCAGTTCTTTTATGGCTGCTTCGTGATTCTGTAGTGCATTTTCATGACGCGAAAAAATAGGTTGGAAATGCTCACAAATTTGTGTTTTTACGTCATTACAGACTTTTTGACATTTCGATTCAATGTGATGTAACTCATTAGTTAAATCCTCACGTGTTTGTTCAAGTGTGGTGTCTAACTTTTTGAGATTTTGTTCCACTGTGTCTAACTTTCGAAGATTTTGTTCCATTGTGTCTAACTTTTGAAGCTTTTGTTGTGTTTGTCCCATTTGTTGTATTAATTGTAATAACAATGCACTGGTGTCTGGAACATGTTCCTCAGTGCTTTTCGGCAGTGAATTTGCACCGGAAACATTCACATTTTGACAAGCAGAAAATGTGTCTTGACTTATTTGAGAAAACGGTGAGGATCCAAAACCTGAATCTACAGTATTTGCGAGATCGTGTCGCGTCATTTCGGATTCCTGAGCCGAGCTATTGCCGACCGATCGATCGATAATGCTTCCCTCTTCACTAATTGTTTCACTGTCCACGCCATTGTTTGAAACCCGCTCCATTTCCCTATGCGCAATTACCAAATTACTACTATTAACATTAGTTAATTCATTATTCTGCGGCGCTAACATATTGCTTTCGTCTTCACTGTCATTTCTCAATTTACTTTGGAGCCTAGTGTTACGTTTTTCACACGCCATTATTGTCACAGTATTTCACACGACAACACAGAAAAACTCAATTTGAAGAGCAAAAATAAGAGAACACATTAACATAACACTGAAAATAATATCTAGTTAATTGCAGCTGCGAAATACTTGGTGCAAATCTACATGCATACCACAACTGTTTTACTGTACAACAATGAAAAACTACAACTACAATGGAAATTCTCTCTACAATTACGCGCTAGCAATAAACAAAATCTACACTAATTACACAAACTATAAGAAAAAATCAGAAGATTCCAGTGAGGTATCCTCGGCTAAGGGTCGACATATGAAACGTCCCCTTTTAACAATTTTTTTACAACTGTGCTTAACCTGACACACAATATTTATAGCGCAACGCAATCTGACTTTCAAAATTCCCTACAAAAGAATGGCCCTGACTAACATTAAACTATACCTTTCACAAATCACTTACCTCACAAAAATCGTGGTTACTCCCACTACTGCAATATAGCAAGCGCCACTACTGCCAGATAAATAAAAGATTCAAACTATGGAAGGCACTAACTACTGATAGGGATAGTTAGCAAATGAAAGATATTAATAGAGAACAAACAATGTATTTACCTTGATATCATCATATATAAATGTAGCAGTTCATGACAAATTTCAAAACTCCGCCATCTCTCTCCCCACATCCACCACTGCTGGCGGCTCACCTCCAACTGCGCAACGCTACGCGCTGTTCACAGCCAGCTGCCTAACACTACAATGGTTGAGTATTACAACAATGCAAAGCAGCCACAGACTGCACACAGCACAGCCAGTGATTTTCATACAGAGGTGGCGTTACCAATAAAAAAACCTAAACAGCCTACTTACAAGCTGTCATTATATTTGAAACAAAATATTTAGTTCAAAACTACTGACCAAATTTGCCTACTTTGCTTCAAGTCTATGTTTACGTATGTTCGTACGTATATAGCATTAAGAGATCTTACAGTGTCATACAAGGAACAGGACATCAGAGACTACTCCAGCAGCATCGGAATTCCATAAACCATACTAAATGATTCATTCCGCTCTAATTGCACATTTCTATGTCCAGATGCACGCGGAAGTTCCTGATATTCAGCTTTTCATGTGGTTCTCGTGATACAAATTTTCTTGAAGGTCCAGTACTGTATTCTCATATTTGGTTCTTTATTATGGTATAACGTCATTCGTCCCAGAAAATGAAAATTTACACTTTAAATTGAATGAGGTTGAAAGTAGCGAATAGCGCGGAATGAAACACTTCGTTTCGTTTCAAATAAACTAAGTGCCTCAGCGGAAAAAAAAATTAACTGAAGCAAATTTCTCTATAAAACAGACAGAAATAGCTTCATTAAGACATTAATGGTTGATTACTAATAACATGGAAATAATATAAAATCAGAAAATTGAAACTACTAACTTATTTTGGTCTTTCATGGTTATGAGAATGTATATTAATTCACTTGATGGCTCCCGGCCACAGAAATCTGTTTTGTTTTCATGTGACGTGGGAGCTGTAAACGAAGACACGGCCACGGGTCACGTGAGGAAGGACCCCTCACTATAACTCAGTTTGCTCTGCGCATGCGCGAATCTGGCAGCTTGGGCGCGCCAGGAAAGTTTTTCCGGGTAGCTTCTGGCTACTTGCTGCTACTGCTCGTACACCAAACAGCCACGCTCCAAGTAGCCAGAAGCGGGAGGAAGGCGCTGCTCATACGCGAATTCAGCTCTGCGCATGCGCACGAGCCCGCTGGCAACTGCTCATACGAACCTCAGCCGCCAAACTCTAATCAGCCAATCCCGACGCTGCAAAGGCCTCCCACATCTCCCTCGCGGAGTGATACAATTTCTCCACCTATCCAAAAATTTATCTGTCCAAACAGCGGGCGTTGACCCTCAGCGTTTCCTGCACTTTCTTATGAACTGCCCAACCAGAGCTCGGCCCATTTGCCGCTAAAACAGCGCGCGACCAGGCGGCGCCAGCGCGTACGTTGGAAGTTCTCTGTCTGCTCGACATTTTCCCTCTCTCTCTCACCTGGTTGGTACCCGGAGGCGTTCCTTTTGATGCTTGCAGGTCAGCGGCCGCATCCCCTGGGACCCCCGGCCCCTGCACAATGCTCTTCCTGCGCTCACCGGCCTTCGCCTCCCCGCCCCCACTGGCAAATCCACTTTGCTTACACCTACAGCATGCAACTAAATATTATCATTACCAAAGCCCTTATTATTTCAGACATGTGTCTAATCATCACGTATCTCTCTTTCTAATCCACCTAATAAGACTAATTAACCATTATATGTGTTTATTTACTCCAAATATGCAGAATAATCTGCGAAATGTATGTCACAAATGAAAGCCACCTTTCAACTTTGCCATACGGCTCACACATAGATTTGTTATATCAATGAAACAAGTGTGTGACAATTAGTGCACACAAATAGTGCCTTAGGCCCACTATTCCTATTTATTTTACTACATATCCATCACGTTATTCAGCTACCACAAGCACCTTCATTCAAAATTGCAGGTGGCCTAATCGAGTTGGTACGTATATCATGACCGACCAGTACGAAGTCCACTGAATCTGTCGTACAGGGGGTGGAGTAGGCTTACGTACACACCATCACCAAAGTGGCACATCACTCCCCAATTACTCCATCAAATGTAATTACTGAACACTCACCCTCTTCCCTCCCCCCCCCCCCCCATACCCCAAAACAATGGAGACGTAGCCAGAACCTCTATTTGACGAACTTAGTTAAAAATTGATTACATGATCAGAAATTAAAAAAAAATTAAAAAAGGGAAATAGCTAGATTGAAGTTAGAAATAGTAGGAATTAGTGAAGTTCGTTGGCAGGCGGAACAGGTGAATACAGGATTATAAATACAAAATCAAATAGGGGTAATGCATGAGTAGATATAATAATGAATAAGAAAATAGGAAAGTGGGTAACCTACTATGAACAGCATAGTGAATGCATTACCGTAGCCAAGATCTACAAAACCAACACCCACCACAGTAGAACAAGTATATAACTCAACTAGCAGATAAAATAAATCATTCAGATAGTTAAGGGAGATGAAAATTTAGTTGTGGTGGGCGTCTGGAATTCGATGATGGGAAGAGAAGGAAAAAAGCGTGCATGAATATGGATTTCGGAGAAAAGAGAAGCAGGCATGTGAATATGGAGAGCTCCGATGTAAAACCAGTCCCATGAAAAGAAAGGAAAGCTCGAAGGTGAAAGGATTATATAAAGGGTCTATAAATGGGAGATGAACTTGACGGCAATATTATAGAAACGGAAGATAGCTGCAGACATCGGAAGGTTCCATATTGGTTATACAATGCTAAGACAGTGATTTAAGAACCAGATTTTAAATTGTAAGACATTTCCAGGTGCAGATATGGCTATAAACTGTAGATTAAAACGGAAGAAACTTCAAAACGGTAGTAAATTAAGGAGATGGGACCTGGATAAGTTAAAAGAAACAGAGGTTGTTAAGAGTTTCAGAGGGAGCATTAGGTAACGGTTGACTAGAATAGGGGAAAGGATTACAGTAGAAGACGAATGGGTAGGCTTAAGAGATGAAATAGTGAAGGCAGCAGAGGATGAAATAGGTAAAAAGACAAGGCCTAGGAGAAATCCTTAGATAACACAGGAGATATTGAATCTAATTGATGAAAGGAAAAGATACAGAAATGTAATTATGTCTAAAAAATATGACTGACCGGAAGTGCAAAATGGCTAAACAGGAGTTGCTAGAGGACAAAAGTAAGGATTTAGAAGGATGTGTAACTAAGGGAATTTTCTATAGGAAAATTAAAGAGGTCTCTGGAGAAAAGAGAAGGAGCCATATGAATATATGAATATGAAGACCTCAGATGGAAAACCAGTCCCCAGTCCCTAGCAAAGAAGAGAAATCTGGAAGATGGGAGGATTATATAAAGGGTCTACACAAGGGAGATGAACTTGCAGGCGATATTATAGAAATGGAAGAGGACGTAGATGAAGGTGAGATGGTAGATACGATACTGCGAGAAGAATTTGACATGACACTGAAAGACCTAAGTCGAAACAAGGCCCTGGGAATAGACGATATTCCGTCATAGCTGCTGATAGGCTTGGAGCAAAACTCTACCATCTGGTGTGCAAGAAGTTTGAGACAGACAAAATACCCTCGAACTTCAAGAAGAATATAATAATTATGATTACAAAGAACTCACGTACTGACAAGTGTGAACATTACCAAACTATCAGTTTAGTAAGTCATGGTTGCAAAATACGTACACAAATTCTGTACAGAAAAATAGGAAAGCTGTTAGAAGCTGACGTTGGGGAAGATCAGTCTGGATTTTTAAGAAATGTAAGAACTCACGAGGCAATACTGAGCTTACGACTTTCTTAGAAGATAGGTCAAGGAAAGCAAACCTACTTTTATAGCATTTGTAGACTTACAGAAAGCTTTTGACGATGTTGACTAGAATATTCCCTTTGAAATTGTGGAGGTAGAAGGGGTAAAATACAGGAAACGAAGGTTATTTACAACTTGTACAGAAACCAGACGGCAGTTCTAAGAGATGAGGAGCATGAATGGGAAGCAGTGGTCGAGAAGAGAGTGATACACGGTTGTAACCTATCACCGATGTTATTCAATATACGGGAGCAAGCCGAAAAGGAAACCAAAGGAAAATCTGTAGTAGGAGCTAAAATTCAGGGAGAAGAAACAAAAACTCTGAGTTTTGCCGACGACATTGTAATTCTGTCAGAGACAGCAATGGACTTGGAAGAGCAATGGAAAGGAATGGACAGTGTCTTGATTCGAGGATATAAGATGAGCATCAACAAAAGTAAAACGAGGCTAATGGAATGCAGTCATATTAAATCAAATGATGTTGAGGGATTTAGATTAGGAAGCGAGACACTTAAGGCAATAGGTCAGTTTTGCTATTTGGGCAGTAAAGTAACTGATGATGGCCAAAGTAGAGAGTGTATAAAATGTAAATTGACAACAGGAAGAAAAGCGTTTCTGAAGAAGAGGGATTTGTTAACATGGAATATGGACTTAAGTGTTAGGCAGTCTTCCCTGGAGATATTTGTTAGGAGTGTAGCCAGGATGTAACTTATATTCAAGTATAACGTGTTGACCCTATGTCGCTGTTTGACCCCTTTTTCTGGTATTTAGATATCTAATATAAATAATTCACATATCATTTTACTGGACAGAATTAATGGTATGATAGCTGCTCTATGTGTAATTTACTTTCGCTGTTGCAGCTACCAGGAGAATATGAAGCGCTTTTCAGCCGTCTACCGGGAGCACCAGAGCACGTCCCTGGAGAATGCAGTGTGGTGGGTGGAGTACGTGATCCGCCACCAGGGGGCGCCTCACCTGCGCAGCGCAGCCCTTGACCTGCACTGGTGGCAGCTGCTACTGCTCGACGTCTTTGCCTTCATACTGGCTGTGGCGGCCTTGGCGGCATTTGTACTATATAAGTTGATTCGGTGGTTGTTGACTTTGCTCTCTCGACCCAGCAAACAAAAGGAACAATGAGACTGTTGCAGTAGCACATGTTAGTGGTCTGACATACACCAAGCTGACTACAGATTGTCTAGCAGACTAAAACTGTACTGTGAAAAAAATAACGTATGTGAAACGGAAAAAACAGGTAAAGACGTTGGTTTAGTTAGAAATATGTGTGTGAGGCTCATATCCTAGTTTTTAAAACACAGATTTCTTAAAAACTTCCAGACATTGGTCTCTGGAAAGAAATCAAATGTTGAAAGTTTCATATCAGCGCACACTCCGCTGCAGAGTGAAAATCTCATTCTGGAAATCAAATGTTGAATGTTATACTTAATGAAAAACTGCTTTATTGATGAGGTTAACTTAACTTGTGAAAACCGAGATATACTTCTATAGTTCCTGTGAATGTATAGTACAATGTATCTGGTGTGTACATTATTTATTACACGATTTTTACCGTGTTTGAAGTTGATAGTGAATTGTTTATAACTCGAAAACGCGACGTGCGAACTGGTGGTGGCTGCTATATCAGATGGTTTGGATATCGATATGTGTTATAGGGATTGTACAGTTACACCACCAACAGCGCGCAGATCACTGCGTTTACACAGTGAGGGGCGCTATAAGCCAGGCACACACCTCGACTAAAGATGCGGAGGCCCACATACCAAGAACTACTCCACATCTGCCAAAGACAGGTCGCTACCGGAGTAGTCCACGTTGGTGGACAATTGTCAAGCCTATGGCCAAGGATGCTTAACTTTTTGGACTACTTCAATCAAACCAGTCAGTCGCAGCAGACTCAGCAACAACAACAACAACCTCAACATAAACAGCTCCGTCCACAGCCACGACGTTTCTCCCAGACTCAATGACGGACTTTAGCGCAGATAGCGAGCCCTGAACCACAACCACAGCACCTTGAAAACGACTTTACAAACGACATGGGCCCCATCACACCTGCTCTTACAGATATTCGGAAACTGCAGACAAAGCTTCAGCAAAATCTTCAAAGCATACACACCCTTTTTGAATGTTTAATAAAAGCAGTCGTCTCGTTCTGAAATGGCCAGGAGACAACTCACCATTCACCTCTGTTTCTGTGTACGGAAAGCTGCACGAAAGACGGAACGTCAAGACTTCATTTCCAACTACAGAATAGATGTATTTGTTTCCGAGACGCATCTAACGGAAACCACGCCGTTCAAACTGCGGAACATGCAGGAATGTCGGGTGGGTAGAGCTGGCGGCAGAGGAGGAGGCACTACGGTATTTATCAAGATCACCTTCACACTCTCCATTGAATACTTACGGCCTATGAAACGCTTGGAAGCGACAGATATCACAGTCCGCACGGTCGTCGGAAAAGTAACTCTTGTTATGACATACTTAACATCTAAAAAGGAACCCATTCTGGATAATCTCCGTCTACTGACTGCTGCAAATTTGAGCGTGATGAACATGGCCTGGCATTCCCAAAGGCCGAATCCTGTACGATCTGTAACAAAGAGCTGACGGCATGCGGACCACCACGACCAATGAGGATAGCTCGTTTTTGCCATCACATGGCCGATGTTTTAGATATTCACAGTGTAAAAAAATCTCCGTCGTAACCTTTAGCTGAAGACCATTAATGACCTCTCCTGTCATCATCTGCCGGTTGTTGGAGTCATTGAACGTCGAGCATTTCCACACAAACTTCGCGTCATGAGAATAATCAACTGAGACAAGTTGAACAGTAACAAGGTTAGACCAGCCCAGAAAGTGAGACCAAGGAAGGTACTGACGACGCCACCCAACCACCCAGTAACAAAATCCGGTCAGCTGGCAAACAGGCATTCACTACTACAGTGATGCTCGATCTGAACATTACACCATTTCCACCGTTATTACAATAATTAAACATCCAAAGGAACTGGAAGCAATATAGGAATTTTGTTCACAGTCAGTAAATAAACAACCTATCAAGAGAGCTCCGACAACGAGCTGTAGAATGGAGGCAGGAATGTTGGGATGATAAGACAGCACATGCCTCCTCAACACAAAAGAACAGACTGTCAGACGCCTCTGATTATCCCTACCTGCCAAGCGTGCAATACAAGATCCGAGTGGATTTCCTTAAAACCACCAGCAAAAGCAGAGCTCTATGCAACTGTCTACGACCAGCAGAAGATGCCTCGCCCTCAACCGCCGGCCTGGCACGAACAACATCTCGGACAGGAAGGAGAACGACTAACGCAACTCCTCATTGAATGTAGATTACAACTGCTGCAAGACTGACTTACACTGGCGACCCCTCAGAAGGTCAAGAAAATTATCTGCGAAACCAACCTGGCCGGGACTATATCGGCGATGTAGACCTAAGGTATTTGCCACTAAAGCTTACAAAGCTGCTTACAAGGATGATTAATAGCTTTATTTTATTGGGCTGCTTACCAGAGACCTGGAAGATAGATCAAGTCATCCCAGTCCCAAAGCCTGGGAAATATCTTTGAAAACACGAAAATTATCGCCGGGTAATGTTACTATCAATGATAGGAAAAATACATGACAGAATTTTCCTCAATAGAATTACCGCCCGACTGGAGCGAAACAACCATATTCGCGCAGAACAGTTCAATTTCCAAGCAAAGTTGTCAAAAAACTTCATCTTATCCGGATAACAGAATATCTCCAATCCAACTTCAATAGGTCCATCCATCACTGGGCGTCATTATAGACACTGAAAAGTCATGTGACAATGTATGATGCCTGAACCTCCAGGAGAAACTTTCAACAAACACTCCCATTCAAGAATGGAATTTTCACTCTGCAGCGGAGTGTGTGCTGGTATGAAAGTTCTCGGGAAGGAATACGGAGGTGGAAGGAACAAGGACACTCATAGTGTACTATATCTTAGATATCTGAGTATGCACTATTGTTCTTAAATGTACACAGTTCTTTTGGTATGGCTGTAATGCTCCTTACATTAAGAAAACCACAGCTCAAGTGTGTCTACTACAGTAGGTGGTATCCACTTGTAACAAAACTTAATGCCTTATCTGTGTGAATACTGTCTCTAACTATAAATAAATGATACTCTGTATTTGTTAAGACGCAGAAATAAACTACGGAAGTCATATGCCATTAACAACAATTTTACAAAACTTGTAGTTTTTCTCTTCATTCAGAGAAATCCCTCTTTTAATACTTCTTGCAGCTATTACGGAATGAGGGGAATACCCGACCGTATTTTGCTATAACTTCTAATGAAGTATGTAAAAAGGATGAGTCGATATGAAATAATGACACATTGCTGCAGAACCTAAAACAATAAACTTTCCTTCAAACAGAAAAATAGCTGAAGCACACAAATGCCAGAGCTCGTCGGAATAAGCGATCCATACATTTGTAACTCTTTTCATTTCGAGTATTCTGTCGTTGACCCCAATTTTCTTACAGCCTGTGCCTTCAGCATAGTAAGTGGATACTAACAACATACAGAGTCCTCATTTATACAGTATGTACGGTATATAACATTCTGTATCAACTTTACAAGTTATTATCCTTACTGATACCTATAATACAGTTTTAAGTATTTGTGGGTGCTATCGCTCAAATCCCATTCATTTCATTTTTAAATGTTTGTGATCCGTTCGGTATTTAATCTATTATTTCTTATATTTCATCATTTCATGGAACACCTATCCTTACTTTTTAACCTACATGTATGCCTCCACATATACCTATATAATCTGCTGTTCCAGATTTCACACCATTCATAGTACATTCAAATATAGTGTTGTGCGGCAGGCAGACACTTTCGTGAAAGTAAAAATTCCAGGTTCTGAATATGATAGAACAAAGATATTTCTTTTTTATGTTGTTATTACTTAAATAGTAGCTGTACTGGCCACGGTTGGCAACTTTATTCATATTAACACGTGCAGTACTCTACAGAAGCTGACCATTCCTTACAAACATATACTGCAAATAAATGTTTGTACAAATTCCGGCTTCGGTCATAAAAGTATCCGAATTTTAAATTGTGCACGATTACATTTCACAACATGTGAACCCATTTCTTGCATTTGTATCAACAAATACTTTGTCACATAAAGCACATGTAAAAATATTACGATAAAAATAGATTGTTACGAACAGAGTAGTAAGGACGCACATAAACTGACGCCAAAGGCAGCAACTGTCCTCTTGTATGTTAGATAGAGAGGTAGTTAAATGTGCTGAAACCAGCTATAGCAACTAAAATACATAATCTATATTGTGTTTTGTTCAGAAGACGCCATTGTGATGTTTTCCGTATCATTAACGCAGCCACAGACCAACTGCAGTACGAGAAGTACCAAAGCTCCATTCATTAACAGCATTATAAGAAGAGTATCATACTCATAAAACGATTCAAAGAGATACTCTCTATTGATTAATTTCTCTCTGTGTCTGTATTAAATTGTCTCTTTCATACAAACTCGATGAAAATCACAAGTTTGAAACAGAATAGTACAGACATTAAATCAAGCAGTGCTTTTATTTTCAATACAGATTTCGATACAGCTTACAATTTTCATTCTTTTGGAAACAGCTAATCAGAAAACAGATAATCAGAAAAATAGCTGAATAGTATCCAAAAGTAAACAAATTAAATCTTAGTTAAACTTCTCATTCTTCCTCTTAGTTGCTTATGTGTAACTGCACTTATAGGGCTGCGTTAACGTTTTACAATTTATCAATTTCATCTTTTTTTTAAGGACAATATACGGTTAGGTAAAACAATGAGAACGATCTTGTTTAATTCTGGCCACCAAAGCGACTAGATACGACCACTGTACTGCCGAGCAGCGTAGAAAATTTGTATTAAATTAGTTGACATTTTCAATGATGTCAGTCGTAATGGTTACGATGGTTTGTCCTTCCTCCCCCTCCCCAATCCCAAGGGCTCAAAATTCGTTTGCTGGTTACGGGCTTGGTGACTGGGGTTCTTGAGCTGGGGACCGGTAAGCGCCGCCAGTCCTGTGTCACTGTAAGCGCTGGGCATGCTTCGGCGACCACTGCGTGTCGCAGCTGTGGAACGTTGTGTACCACAGGGAATGGGGATTGAGACGCCCTGCTAAACCGGCAGCACAGGACACGTAGTTTAAGTTGTGGAAAGGGGCAAAAATAAGTAGCTGTCAGATACATTCGAACATACAACTTTATTTATTCGATGAAACATTACAAGAGCCAAGAAAATTTCTAAAAAAAAAAAAACACAACATTAATTCTTGGAACTTACTAACCGGCTGAACCCGCCGTAGCAGTCTCGTAGCAAGACCAATTTAATTTAAAAAGTCTGAAAGCCAATAACTTAAAGCTCAATCAAAATCAGAAATTTAAAAGGCAAAGTCTTATCTTAAAACAGTTCTTTAATTAGGGTGAAGGCCCAAAGAATCTGACACTTTTAGAGCAAACAACTTAAATTCAAATTTGGCTGTAGGCCCAACACTTACGACACAAAAAAATAATTTTAAAAATGCCAAAGGCTTTACGTAAAACAGTTCTTAAATTAGGCTTAAGGCCCAAACCATCTAACACCTTAAGAGCTGAACAACTTTATTCTAAAAATTGGCTAGAAGCCATACAAGTACGAACAACAAGAACAAACAAGAAAAGGCAGTACATCGAAGGGCGCTCAGAAGTCACGAGGGTCGGTCTGGAATTCAAACACTAAATGTTCTCTTAGGTGAGACAGGCAGTCGACCCAACCATTGTCGATCCGACGACAACCCAACCGACAGACAGTCAACGGACCCATCGACAACATAACCTCCATTTCACCCGACCAGCACGCAACAGAGAGTTCAATGGAACAACGTAGAATGTATTGGTGCCCACAACCAATTATACATTGAACTGTCAAACTACACACCGTGTTGGACAGCGACAACACGTTGAGGAAAATGCGCTGCCTGAAGTTACGCCAACGGCCAGGGCAGGCAACCGGAACGTTAACGGCCACAAGGTAGAAGATTCCGCTGGTGCATTTCAATTCAAATAACCAAGTACAGTTAAACTCCACTGGAGGGTGGCTAAAATTTGCCAACTTGAAAACACACGTTGTTGCTCGTGGGAATACCATCGATCACTCCTGAGATGGTTCTACAGTACACTTATCGATACGCGCTGCTGCTGCTGCTCACGGGCAAGTAAGGCAGGAAGTTAGTGACGCCAGTAAATGGAATGAGAAAACGAGGGTGCAGTACCGTAATAGAAGATGACAAACAATAAATGGAATAAACGCGAACCATAAACGGTTCAGGGATCTTGGCTTGACCACCCGGATCGGGAGGATGGCAAAAATCTTTATAAAAATCGCTAAATCTCAAGTTGTGCTGCGAGCTGATAAGATGTATGGCTGATGAGGTGGAACAGTCGTTAGTGGGCAACCTCTGCGGAACCTGTCGCGCCTCAGTTGTATAAGGCTTACCTAGGCAAGAGGGTCTGTGTCGACATGGACTTCTATTTCCATAGCTGCTCGTGGGACCAGGATGGATCCTTCGAAACGATCTGTTCCAGCTCCCATCGGAAAGCGTGGGCCGCTGGTAGATAACAACACATATCAAGTAAGAAGGCTTGTGTCGTCAGTCCTCTAAACTTGAGGATTACACAGAGTCTTTCAGTCTCTAGTAACAGAAAACATGATTGTGGCCATAGTGTGTTTCTTATGGTTAAACGAAAAGAAGACAGCGTTGGGAAGTTTCATCTTTCTACCCACGAAGAGGTTTAGACGGCACCAAAAAATGGCTCTGAGCACTATGGGACTTAACATCTGTGGTCATCAGTCTCCTAGAAGAACTACTTAAACCTAACTAACGTAAGTACATCACACACATCCATGCCCGAGGCAAGATTCGAACCTGCGACCGTTGCGGTCACGCGGTTCCAAACTGAAGCGTCTAGAATCGCTTAGACGGCACCGTTAGTACGTTAAAACTGTAAGCGCTTGCAAAACGGGACCCAGTTGGTAGAAACGAGTAATCCCCAACACGGGAAGAATATCCAGAAAGCGCAATGCCTCGGTAAGTACGCAGCTGAAAGTGGACGGCACAACACCTTAACCACAGCAAAGCTGTTGTGACTTGTAGGGATCTGGTTGACATTTCCCGAGAAGAACTGAAAGCTGAGTGGTCCCAGGAAGGAATTGTGCAAAATATAATGAAAAGGGTGGATGGCAATCTTGTGACATCAAACTAGTTTATACGGACTTTTAGCAGCTCGAAATTTCTAGAATATGTTAAGGCAGGTTTCCTTCGCTCAGTGTATCGTCCTATTTCCCAAACACTAAGTGCTGTTTTAAGTGTGCTTTGGGCCAACCACCTTCAGATGTAAGGGAGAAGTCACCTGTGGCAAATGTGATAAAGCTGCCCATAAAGTAGTTGTTTGTTCATCTCCTCCTAAATGTGTATACTACTCTGGGGATCACTCTGTCTGGAGTAGGGACTGCAGTGTCTTCCTTGAAGAAAGGAAGATAAAGGAGATCGAAAAAACTAAGTGTATCTCGTATTGTGAGGTCAAAAAGAGCTATAATGCCGTGCAACCATCGAAGTCCGCTACTTCCTTTGAGTTCGTTCTTACACAGATAGTAAAAAAGACCAATGCTTCTACACAAGCGGTGTTGCTAGTGTTAGCACTATGAAGGTATGCTGCTCCAGTTCCTTCAAAGCCTGTACCTTGTAACCTCCCCCTCACTTATCGACCTAAATGACAGTGAAAAATTAAACCGCGTGTACCTAATGGAAATTTGGGACAAACAATCGTCACCGAAGTTAATTTGTCGGTAAACAGGGAGGAAAGGGTTACATCTAAATGAAAGGAAAAATGCAATTGAAACTGGTGGAAATTAATTTTGAAAAGGGGTAAAGTTAATAAAGAAAGTAAATGTGCGGCCGTTACGTTAACAATTAACTAGCGGTTATTAGATATTTGAGATTTGGGGGAAATTACGGTCGCCAGTCCTAAGGACAATTACTATAGTAACTGAAAAAGAAAGGTTATTACACATATAATTAGCACTAGAAGCGTGGCAACTGAAGGTTGGCACGTGTAGTGTGAAAACTGAAAGTTTGTTAGAAGTAATAAATTTCGCTACACTCTGACTTAATTTAGCAAAAGAATTAACAAAACCGGAAAATTGAAAGTTAATTTAGTGACTGAAATTAATAGTGAACTTTGTTTCTGAAGCATATCGAAATTCAGTAAAATACTGTTAGTGTTGGGCTACCTCAACAATCATTTCAAAAGCTACTTGAATCTACGCAATTTAGAAATAAGATATTTAACTTTGAACTTGAATTAAATGATTCTGAACAATTAACAATAGTAAAATTTAGTACGTACCAAGCTGAGCTGCAGTCACAGGTAAGCTAAAATACGGTAACAAAAGTCGCACTCTTAATTTGTGCTTGTGTAATCTAAATATTGTAGCCAGCTATGAATACCTTAACTGAACTTTGAAATTAAAGCAGTGAAATCGAATGATGCTGGCGTTTGAATTTCAACGACACTCGGGTTCATTCCGGAAAAGGAAGGGACCCTGCTTGGTAATGCAATTGGGACAATGAGCAACAAAGGTTCATGCTACGTTGCTGTAATTTTGTGATTTGAACAGTTTGAAAAACTGAGGTCTGCCATACAGTTCTAAAACTTTACGTGCTTCCAGTCTTCCTTGTTGGTTGATTGAAGGTTTGAAGCCGTCGATCGAGGAGGTGGCGACAGTCACTCATTGTCGGCCGTCGCTGTTGCAGAAGCTGGATGTTGGCGCGCCTTCTTCTCGACACGGTCACCAGGCGAAACGGGCTCTTGATGTGCGCCAGCTAATGCTTCCTGTCCGCGACACCGTGTCAGAAACTAACATAGCAAGTCGAGCGCAATTACATGCTGCCAAACCCCGAACGCGCGGCAACTCGCGGGAGCGTCACACAACACACCTGCTCCACTGCACCACTCCAGCCAGACTCTCTCTGCTCTGCCCGCGCTCCACGCGACAGAGTTAACACTACCAAAGATCCTAAACACTTTCGTTCTCCACACGACCTATCGATGTATTCGTTCGAGAGTATAGTTTTCCCTAGGCCAGACCCAGCGTACAATACAAATAATATTTACAAAACAAACCAATTATACATCGACATAAATGCATAAATATATATATATATATATATATATATATATATATATATATATATATATATATATATATATATATACAAATAGTAAAACAATTACAATATATAAAGACACAGAAATGTCATATCTTGAGGTAACAAAACAAGGAAATAAATTTGCAGTGTAATAGATGGAAATAGGAGGATATGCATTTCCGGCGTTACAACCTCTTCACAGAACATCAGACAAGGCCGTAGTTGCCAGAGTTGCGGAGCTCTCCGACCCTCCACAGGTTCAACTGGTCCACCATCCTTCGCTACTACTATCACCTCTGCAGCTGTGACTACAAAACGTCCCCAGGCAAAAGAAAAAAAACGAAGCCTAAGCAAAGAATCAGCTACCAATGTAGATGGGAAGCAAGCAGTCTGAAGATGTCGAGATCGCTAGCCATGACATCTCCCATGCTAAATACAGAGAGCTGATGGACCTTGATGTCGGCCTGAGGCACACATCTCGCCACAAAAATGAGCCTCATCCCACTACAGCTCACCTACATTGCCGAAAGATAGGGTGAAATTACAACCCCAGTGATAGACGGCTCACATATGACAGTGGAACATTAATGGATTCAGTTTCGGAAAACGTGTGGTAGAACGAAACCGTTAGCACAGGGAAGCCCCTTGCACTTGGCATCTGAAGCACCTGTATTATGGGGCTATAAACTCTATCGCAAGGATGACCTTTCTGGGGAAAGAACCAATTGGGGGCTCACTTTGTTTGTCGATAAAGTGCAACACTCCTTTGCTCTCCCCCCTAGCTACTGACCTGCAAGTGGTTGCAGCTGAGCTTCGTGTATGTCTGAATATCTCTGTAAGCTCACTATGTTTCCCTCTGCATGATGCAAATGACTCTGAGGTTCCAACAGATCTTGTAGAACAACTCCTCGACCATTCCTCCTAAAGGAAGACTTCAATGCCTGTAGTCTATTACGGGCTTGAGCTATACTTTTCCTAGTGGTTAGGTCTTGGAGAACCCCATGATGTCTCAAGAGCTCTGCATCCTGCATGTGGGCAGTCCCACTCACTTCCCTACTGCTGCTGGCTCGTCCTCAGCCACCGACCTCTCTTTCTGCTCTCCCACTCTTGCAGGCTCAGCTGCCGGCCGCGGTGGTCTAGCGGTTCTAGGCGCTCAGTCCGGAACCGCGTGACTGCTACGGTCGCAGGTTCGAATCCTGCCTCGGGCATGGATGTGTGTGATGTCCTTAGGTTAGTTAGGTTTAAGTAGTTCTAAGTTCTAGGGGACTGATGACCACAGATGTTAAGTCCCATAGTGCTCAGAGCCATTTGAGCCAGGCTCAGCCCAGTGGGAAGAACTGTCGACCTTATTCCAGTGACCACTTCCCACTGTGGATCCACTTAATGGATGCAGGACTGGTTGAACAAAAGCCAGGGCTAACTGGATGCTGTTCAGCCAGTTGGCTGTGTTTGAACACCGTCACAGTGTCAAGGAATGGATGGACTGCACCATGCATGTGGTCCATCATGCTGCTGACTTACCATCCCAAGGTTTTCAGGTCATATTAGAGGGCAACCTGTCGCTGATGGATTGATGAGTGCCATTCATCAATCTAGGCGAGGTGTGCTGCTCTTCGACAGTTCAAATGCCGCCAAACATCATAGCCTCACAGCTGTTAGAGTCACATGCCTTGACGTGTAATTAAGGAGAGACTCCATCAACCATTCCACTTGTTCTTCGAAAATATAGGAAGATATGCAGAGGATTTCAGGTAAACACAGTCGTTTACCACTAGCAGCAGTGCTGAAACAGTAGTGTTTCCAAACAACGCCCAGAGACATCACTCAAATGATGACAAAGCATTTTGCAAAAACTACTGCCAGTGTCGTCCAGAATCGGGCGTTCGTCGCTATCGTGCGACTGTAGAGAGGGGCAGTTCTGAGTTCTACAACTCCCCTTTCTCGACGTGGGAGGCTCATGACACTGCACCCAGTCATGTCCAAATCTGGTACTGCATGCTTCGCCATGTACCACCAGCATAAAAGAAAATCCTCCTAGAAAGTTTTTATCTTATATGGCAGACAGGCAGCTTCCCCAACTCGTGGAGAGAAACAACTCTGATTCCTATGCTCAAACCAGGTAGGAACTGTACATGTCACAGTAGTTAGTGGAGCATTACCGTAACGAGCTGTGTAGGAAAGACCCTGGCACGCATGGTTAACCGTCGCCTGGTCTGGTTGTTAGAGACCAGGCAGCTCCTTAACCACTCTCAGTGGAGACTCCATCCGCTATTTAGCAGGACTTCCTACGCGAACATCACTGTCTTGGTATGTTTTTCGATATCAGTAAGGTGTACGTGCCACCCCATCGACGTGGCCTTCGTGGCTACCCCTCCATTTTCATACAGTCCTTGTCTAAGCTCTTTTTTAGGTCTTGAGTTTGTGACATACTGGTAGATCATTTTGAACAGAAGAATGGTGCTCCTCAGGGCAGTGTTTTAAGTGTTACCCTCTTTTCCACAGGCATAAACAGTATAACATCTACACTTAGGAGTCCGTTACAGTGCTGCATATTTGTGGGCGATTTTTCTGTTTTATGTTCCTCCTCCAGTTTTGCAATACCAACCCGTCAGTTGCACCTTACAGTGCGGAGGTTAGAGGAGTAGGTTGCAAAGAAGAGTTTTCAGTTTTCTGCAGATACGTGTGTGTATGTGAGGACATTTTAATCGCTCTTGTCGTATTTTTAATTTACCTGACTTGCATTATGAGGGACACCGTTCTACAGTTTAAAGACCCAATGAGGTTTCTGGCCTCATTTTTGAATCCAAATTACCATGGGTACCACACCTGAGAGACCTAAAAGCTAGAGTCCAGAAGCGCTGAATATCATAAAGTGCCTTAAACACAGGTCTTGGGGAGCAGACAGGGCATGTCTGTTCCAGTTTTACAGGGCTTTTGTGCGTTCACGGCTAGCCTGTGGAGGCATAGTGTATGGGTCAGGCCTTCTTAACTGAAGATTATTGACGCTGTCTATCATGAGGGCATTCGACTGGCCACAGGTGCTTACAGGTCCAGCCCCATTCCCAGTCTCTGTACTGATACTGGGGAAACACCACTCGCCATCCGGTGGTAGCTCCTAATGCTGCGTCAGGCATGTAAATTTCTCGCAGCTCCGACTTCAGCTGCATACCATACTGTTGTAAGTTCGTCTCTGGAACGACTTTTCCCCAATTGTCCACTAGCCATAATGCCGTATGGGACCCGTGTGCAGTGTGTGCTGGAATCACTTGGTGTGGAGCATGTAAACCCCCAAATCCAGGGTTTTAACCACCTGCCACCGTAATTATTGCAGAGGCCCATTACTGCTTCGTTGCAGTACAGGAGAAACTGCATTCCTGCTCAATACGATATTTTTTGACATTTTAAATGAGCGCTACAACTATGTAGCTGTCTTTACAGATGGGTCTAAACAGGGGACTCTGTTGGTCCCTCTGTTATTTTTTCGTATGGTGTCCTCAAGTTCTGACTGCCTCAAGACGTTACTGTCTTCGATGCAGAATTATATATAATCTTGAGCGCAGTGGAGTAGATGAGATGTTCTCCAAGTGCTAAATCCCCTGTTCTGATTCTTTGAATGTGCTTCATTCTCTGCCATGTTTGTACACAGCAGACAAAGTAGTACAGAATATCCAAGATGCCCTCCTGCAACTATAACTGCTGGGGAAGGAGGTGTCTTTCTGCTGGGTGCCTGGGCACGTGGGTATTGCAGGGAACGAAAGGTCAGATCTAGTAGCCAAGGAGGCGTGTCGTGATCCCCAGTTAGTCAGTGTGCCATCTCACTGCATGCTGTTGTGATCCAGAGTCTTGCGTAGGTGGGAGGATGAGTGGCTGAAAATGAGAGACAATAAGCTCCGTCTAGTACAGCCTACAATGCTGCCGTGGTGTGCCCCCTTTCATCCACATTGACAGGACCAGGTCCTCCTTTCTAGTCTTCGCATACGCCACAGTCCTCCGACGCATGGCTTCTTACCCCGGCGAGAGGACCCTGCTTGGTGCTTGTGGTGTACAGAAAAGTGTGCGCCACATTTTACTGGACTGTCTTCCATTTTCCGACCAGCGGGTCGCATCTCGGATCAGCCTCTATTTTACGTAACGTTCAAACGAATGTGGGTAGAGTTTTAAAGATCTGTGAATTGTCCAACATTTTCCCCCGGGTTTTAGGGAGACGGTTTTAATGTATTAACAGGCTGATTCTCTCATCCATGTTCTTTATGTAAGTGGTCAGCCAGTGACATTTACCTGTGCCTTTCTTTTAGCTGCTCTGCCGTTTTACTTGTGTTTCAATCTCCTGTATAGCACCTTTTACTCTTTCTCCGTTGTCTTAGCGCGCATGGTAACATTTTAGTAATTTCATCCACATTTGTTTCTTTTAATGTGTGTAAGAGAGCTGATAGCCTCACCCTTGAGCGCCCGTAAGCTAAACACACACACAAACACACACACACACACACACACACACACACACACACGAATGTTAGTCTCCTAATGTTGCAGTAGAGTGATGATAATAAAGTACTTCTCGCAAGCATTTATATCTTTGGGTTGGGTGTTTGTTACTAAGTAATTAAATATTAAAACTGTATCTACTCTTTATATTGACTATCATCACTTCTG
This sequence comes from Schistocerca nitens, assembly GCF_023898315.1. Lineage (NCBI taxonomy): Eukaryota > Metazoa > Arthropoda > Insecta > Orthoptera > Acrididae > Schistocerca > Schistocerca nitens. The sequence goes on along the minus strand of NC_064617.1, from coordinate 699,806,205 downwards.
AAAATCTTCCTATAAGGACTTAACTTCTGATAAGGAAAAATAGAGCCGGCCGCGGTGGTCTCGCGGTTCTAGGCACGCAGACCGGAACCGTGCGACTGCTACGGTCGCAGGTTCGAATCCTGCCTCGGGCATGGAGGTGTGTGATGTCCTTAGGTTAGTTAGGTTTAAGTAGTTCTAAGTTCTAGGGGACTGATAACCACAGCAGTTGAGTCCCATAGTGCTCAGAGCCATTTGAACCATTTGGAAAAATAGATAGTATTTCGGGAGCAGAATCATAGATTTGTGGGGGTATTAAACGTGAAACTCTTTGCCTTCCATGCAGTGATCTCAACAATTACCAGTCTGAGCCTACAAATTCCTGTCTGCCGAGAAACGTCTAGCTAATCATCCTTTGTACAAAAGTAAATAATAATCTAACAGGTGTTTTAGAACTGCATTAAGCTGCGCCACGAACAAGAAGAGGCGTGGATTTGGAGAATTCTTGTAAATTTGGCGCAGCTATGGCTGGAAGGCAGTAGCTAAGGGACCGATTGGCACATCGTATGGCAGGCGCGGGTGATGTTGATATTTTGCAAACGAGTCTGCGAGGCAGGTTTACGACACCGCTCGCAGGTTAGAAGGCACGGCGCCGAGTGCACTGCATACAAATGTAGTCCGGGCAGCAAAGGGCGCCGACATGCTTTGAAGAACCCATACGTTTCAGTTACAACAACGTCTAATGACCTGGGATGACGGCAGCTGACATAATTTTCCAAGAGCACTCCTCTTGTTCTCTCCAGAGATACTACGTCAGAGGCGTAGAGAAAAGACTTAAGCGAGCCTGGAGGCTCAAAGCAGGGAGTCGTGTCGACATTCTGGCCGCGTCTAGAACCGAAGAGATTGACGATTGATTAAGTGGAGGCCAACCACGACGACCTTCTTGGATATCGGTGGCCAACCGGCCCGCTGAAGCTACTACCTCCAACCTCTGCTGCACGGACGCGTCATTGCTGTGACGGGGAGCGTCACACCTTGGAGCTACGACGGCGCGAGGAGCGAGAGGGCTGCTAGCCTTCGCTCTCTGGGTGACATCGTCCGGCGGACTGCAACCTGCAGTCCTCATTGGAGGACAGAGCTGTCTGCTGGCAGTGAAGGAGTCCCCAGGGCCGATGGCCGGAGCTGCTAAGACTCACAACAACGGCGGCTGTCGGCTGTTTCCCTTCGGCGCTCGCAGTGGCTAGCACAATGGACTCGCATTCGGGAGGAAGACGGTTCAATCCCGCGTCCGGTCATCCTGATTTAGGTTTTCCGTGATTTCCCTAAATAGCTCCAGGCAAATGCCGGGATGGTTCCTTTGAAAGGGCACGGCCGAATTCCTTCCCTGTCCTTCCCTAATCCGATGAGGCCGATGACTTCGCTGTCTGGTCTCCTCCCCCAAACAACCCAACCCAATCCTTCGGCGCTCTACATGGGGTCCACGAGTCGCGACTGAAGGAGCAGTCAGCCGTGTTCCGGGCTATCGGGAGCAGCTAACGCACGCGGCGGCCACTTATCGGCGGCGCGAGTACCACCGCTAGGTCCGCAAGGATGGGCAACCGGCCACCGACGCTGCAGATTCCAACATTCGCGTGGCGCTGACCCACGCAAACACGATGTGCGGCGCCATCGCCGAGTTAGGCACAAGGCCCGCTGTGTACCTTCGATGTAATGAACTGAGTGACACACTTGCCTGTGTTCCTCCGCAGTATTCGGCGTCAGTCACCCTCCTCTCCCAAACCCCTGAGCTCGGACAGTTGTAACAATTTGATGTTAGGAAGTAGTCGTTCGCTTTCCAGACAGTACGTTGCGTCTTAAAGTGTGCGTCAACGTCCGACACTACGATTTGGAGAGAGAGTTGCTTTTGGTGAGTGGTGAGTGACATAGGTGAGAACTTCGCACTGCGTTTAAGTTCTGTTGGTATCATTTTTTGTGTTTGCTTCCGTTGTCAGATTTAGTTGTGTGAGCTAGGGTACAATATCTTTAGAGATACCTTTGTAAAGCCACAGGAACCCGTGGATTTATCTTTGTTTAAGGTGTGGTGTCACCGCCAGACACCACACTTGCTAGGTGCTAGCCTTTAAATCGGCCGCGGTCCGCTAGTATACGTCGGACCCGCCTGTCGCCACTATCAGTGATTGCAGACCGAGCGCCGCCACACGGCAGGTCTAGAGAGATTTCCTAGCACTCGCCCCAGTTGTACAGCCGACTTTGCTAGCGATGGTTCACTGACAAATTACGCTCTCATTTGCCGAGACGATAGTTAGCATAGCCTTCAGCTACGTCATTTGCTACGACCTAGCAAGGCGCCATTACCATTTGCTATTTATCTTGTGATGCATGTACCGTCTAGAGCGATGTTCACCAATTATGGATTAAAGTTAAGTATTCCAGAAGTTACGTACGTTTTTTACTAGTCTCATTTCAGTGTCCTGTTTCCGACCTCACGCCAGCCTGCGTGAGCTTAAACGCGTGCCTTTCGGCTACCGGTCATAGTGAATTGGCTGTCTGGCCAGTCCACAACAGTTGGCGACGAGAATTTTGCGTTCGTATTGATATTGCCCTGATTTACTTGTGTCATGGCTTCGCCACAATCTCCAGATGTACTGTCCGAATTTTATCGCTTGCAGAATCAGCAGACGCAGGCCTTATTGGATGCCCTTGGACAGCTCGTCCAGGGTCAACGTGCAATGCAAAACGATGCGGCAGCCGCCGCTCCACCGCTCACGCAGCCACATCACGCAGTTGCACCACCTTTTCGTCCTTTTGATGCGGCACTGGAAAGCTGGACGGAGTGGTCACGCCAATTTGGATTCCATCTCGCCGCCTACAGAATTCAAGGTAATGAGCGGCAGCCTTTTCTCCTTTCCGCCGTAGGCGTCCAAACGTACCGTGTGATAGTGAAATTATTTCCCCGACGCGACGTAGCAACTCTGTCCTACGACGAAATTTTGTCTGCATTAGATGCATATTTCAAAGAATCAGTCAATGTAGTTGCAAAAAGGTATACCTTCTTTCGTACAAAACGTACGGCAGGTCAGACTAATAGAGAGTGGGTTGCAACCTTGCAAGGCCTTACTAGGGATTGTGCTTTTGAGTGTGAATGTGGACTCCCTTATTCAGATACTATGGTACGTGATGCTATTGCACAGAACGTTTCTGATGTTCGTATACGGGAACAGATTTTGAAACTAGTCGATCCCTCCCTTCAACAAGTGATGGACATATTGGATCGACAGGACACACTTGACTTTGCTCAGGAATCATTTGAAACTTCGCCAGCCGTTGTCATGTTAACCGGCCCGCCGGGCGAGCTGCACGGAGCCGTAAACAGTCCCCGCGCCCGGCCGCGCCAAAGCCGCCAAGCTCACAGGCACATGTGCTGCGCAAGCAAGCAAATGCAGTGCTAAAATCATGCCCGTGGTGTGCTACTAGACATTCGCGTGAGCATTGCCCATCACGCCAGGCTATTTGCTTTTTCTGTAATAAAAAAGGCCATGTTCAAAGTGTTTGCCAGAAAAAGCTCAGATCGGACACTCACAACCATTCCAGGCCCTTTGCTTCGCGCCGGAATCGGAATCGAACCACGGATACTCAGGCTCATGAACCTTCGCCCATGGAAATTCATGCAGTTCATTCCACTCCGCCCAGTGCCACTCTCTCTAACAGTGACTGTGTTCGTCCCACACATAGTGTGCGTGGACATCGACGGAAATCCCGTCAAGTCGCAAGTGATTCTGTACCAGTGTCAGTTCACGTTGAATGCGACAGTCGCTCTTGTCATCAGCAGGACAATAAACTTTTTGTCGACTTGGATATTAATGGCCAAGTGATACCGTTCCAGCTCGATACCGGAGCTGCAGTTTCACTGATCAATCAAGACACGTACAAACAGCTGGGCATGCCTCCGTTGCGTGCCGCAAATGTTAAGCTAACTACATATTCAGGTCACGGGCTCCCTGTGTTAGGGCAGTGCAGCCTTCTTGCAACATACAAGGGACAAACAAAACTTGTGTCATTGTACGTCCTTCGTTCTTCTTCTGCAGTGAACTTGTTTGGTTTAGATTTATTTCAGTTGTTTAACTTCTCTATAGTAAATCAGGTCCTATCAGTGAACCAGACTGTGCCTTTCGACAGTGTTTCTCGTCTCTGTGAAGAATTTGCAGACGTTTTTACACCAGGCCTCGGTTGCGCTAAGAACTATAAAGCACATTTGGAACTGACAGTAAACGCGCAACCGAAATTTTTCAGAGCACGCAATGTTCCCCACGCATTGCGTAATGAGGTCGCAAAAACATTACACGATTTGGAATCACAAGGTGTAATTGAACGTGTGCAGGCTTCTCTCTGGGCATCACCCTTAGTAATTTTGCCAAAACCTTCCGGAAAATTGAGACTTTGTGTGGACTTCAAGGCAACAGTGAATCCACAACTAGTGATTGCAACTTTTCCTTTACCACGCCCGGAAGATCTTTTTGACAAACTGTGCCCGGGTAAATATGTTTCGAAGTTGGACCTAGCAGATGCGTACTTGCAAATACCGGTGGACGAAGAATCCCAGCGCGTTTTGGTGGTTAACACGCATCTAGGTTTGTATCAATTCAAACGACTGCCATTCGGGTGTGCATCCACCCCTGCATTGTTTCAGCAATATTTACAAACTGTTTGTGCCTCGGTCCCTACTGCAGCAAACTATCTGGACGATATTGTGATCTCCAGAACGACGGAAGAAGAACATTTAGCCAATCTCAGAACATTATTTCGGGTCTTGCGACAAAATGGTCTTCGCTTGCGGAAGGACAAATGTGTGTTTTTTGCTCGTGACTTGCTCTACCTGAGACATGTACTCAATGCCCAAGGCATACATCCTAGTCCCGAGCACCTCCGTGCCATACAAGACTTGCATTCACCGCAGAATTTGAAGCAGCTACAGAGTGTGCTGGGAAAATTCAACTATTATCATATATATGTGCCGCATGCCTCTTCCATTTCAGCTCCGCTTCATCGCTTATGCCGTAAAGGTGTTCCGTTTGTCTGGACGACGGAATGCGAACGCGCCTTTCGCCAGTTGAAATCGGCGTTGCTTTCCGATACTTGCCTTACGCCATTCGATCGGATTTCGGGATCGGTGCTGTGCTTGCGCACAAAGATGGATTGCACGATCGCCCTATTGCCTTTGCGTCCAAATTACTCTCGTCTGCGCAAAGAAATTATTCACAGATCGAGAAAGAAGCACTGGCTCTCGTATTTGGTGTTACAAAGTTTCATGATTTCTTGTATGGTCATCACTTTACCATCATCACAGACCACAAACCTTTGACATCGCTTTTTCATCCGAACAGGCCTGTACCTCCACGTACAGCGCAGAAATTCATTCGCTGGTCTATTTTCCTCTCGCAGTACCGCTACGATATCTTGCATCGGTCCACTGCTCAGCACGGAAACGCCGATACGTTGTCCCGTTTGCCTGTTGCTGAGGATAGAACATTCGATTCCTCCGAACTTGCTTGCATGTTCATTGATGCGGAAACCGATGACGTGGTCGAATCGTTTCCGATTGATTTTCGTCGTGTAGCTACAGCCACAGCTGCTGACCCTGTCCTTGCTACCGTTTTGCGTTTTGTTGCTACGCAATGGCCCTTGTCAAAGTCACGGATCGAAGATCCGTTGGTTCGCCGATTTTTTGCTCACAAGGAGAGACTTTTTGTACGACGTGGTGTTTTGCTGTTGCGTTCTGATAATGATCAGTCCAGGGTCGTGGTCCCACGTTCGTTACAGTCCTCTGTCTTACGGCTTCTCCACCAAGGACATTGGGGTATAGTGAGAACGAAACGACTTGCTCGTCAGCACTGTACTTGGTTCGGAATCGATGCTGCGATTACGAATATGTGCTCTTCTTGCATGGCGTGTGCCGAACAACAATCCGCACCTCCGCGGAAATTCTTTGCATGGCCAACAGCCACTTCCCCTTGGCAACGCTTACACATCGATTTTGCTGGTCCATTCTGGAATGCTCGATGGTTGGTTGTGGTCGATTCATTCAGTAATTTTCCTTTTGTTGTCCGGTTGTCTTTCACGACGTCTCTTGCCACCATTCAAGCGTTATCTGCTATCTTTTGCATTGAAGGTCTTCCACAGACTATTGTTTCCGACAATGGCCCACAATTCATGTCCGCAGAATATCAGTCCTTCTGCATTACAATGGTATTCAACATCTGACATCCGCGTCGTTTTTGCCTCAGTCAAATGGTGCCGCTGAACGATTGGTCAGGACTTTCAAGTCCCAGATGTTGAAGTTGAAAGAGTCGCATTCTCGGGAGGACGCGTTATTGCTCTTTTTGTCCTCGTCTCGCTCTCAGCCCCGAGATAGTCGCTGGCCGGCTGAGTTGCTCCACGGTCGTCCTCATCGAACCTTGATGTCTTTGCTACATCCGCCGCATCAGGTTCCTGTGCAGCGGCAGACACCTGCTTTTGCTCCGGGCGACGTTGTCTACTATCGTCACTATCGCGGTTCACGGCGTTGGCTCAAAGGGCGCATTCTTCGCTGCCTCGGCCGCGCTATGTATCTGGTTTTGGGGGCCTCTGGTGAGGTGCGCCGGCATCTCAATCAGCTGCGCCTCTGTCGTCGCCTGGGTTCTGCCGCTCCCCGTCTGCTTTCAGCGACGGTGCCGTCCGGTCAGCGCCCTGGGGACCCATCTACTGGCTCGCCTCAGCCCCAGGTGTTACCGACGATGCCTTCCATTTTGCCCCATGGCGAAGCGCCGCCGCCGCCGCCGCCTGTTCTCCCGCCGCCGACGCCCGCAGTGGACGCTTCCCTGCAGCCGCCAGGCGCCTCCCTGGGTCACGCGCCGCCGATCGCTTCCCGTGACCCGTTGTCCTCCGCCATGGACCTCTTGCCCGCTCCGGACCACATGGTGTCTTCGCCCGTCGGGTGCCCCGACCCGATGGAGGTCGACCCTTCGGCCCCTCCTGTCTCTATACGGGCGCATACACCGCATGTTGGCGTGCACCCTGGAGTAGGTTTTCAGGCGTTTCCTAGCTCCCCTCGGACCGAATGTCAGGGTGCGGGTGGCACAGCCTCGCCTGTTGTTAGGCTCCCCACCTCGTCGCATACGTCAACATGGGGTCCTCCCCACGGCGGGCGGAAGCCTTATAACACAACCGTTCGCCGATTTGCGGGGGAGGAATGTGGTGTCACCGCCACACTTGCTAGGTGGTAGCCTTTAAATCGGCCGCGGTCCGCTAGTATACGTCGGACCCGCGTGTCGCCACTATCAGTGATTGCAGACCGAGCGCCGCCACACGGCAGGTCTAGAGAGATTTCCTAGCACTCGCCCCAGTTGTACAGCCGACTTTGCTAGCGATGGTTCACTGACAAATTACGCTCTCATTTGCCGAGACGATAGTTAGCATAGCCTTCAGCTACGTCATTTGCTACGACCTAGCAAGGCGCCATTATCATTTGCTATTTATCTTGTGATGCATGTACCGTCTAGAGCGATGTTCACCAATTATGGATTAAAGTTAAGTATTCCAGAAGTTACGTACGTTTTTTACTAGTCTCATTTCAGTGTCCTGTTTCCGACCTCACGCCAGCCTGCGTGAGCTTAAACGCGTGCCTTTCGGCTACCGGTCATAGTGGATTGGCTGTCTGGCCAGTCCACAACATAAGGATAATGGTGGACGTGACAATTTAGTGTCAGTAAGGTTTTCATTTATCAGTGTGTCTGGGCACGAGATGCCGTTTAGCAGTGCAGCTGTTTGTTCTGTATGTTGCCGTACTGGTCATCTGTCTAGTAGCTGTAATGAGTGTAGATGGGAGGTGATTCGCCGGAGGAATTAATATGTAATTACATTTTGCGTTGTGTTAAAAAATGGTTCAAGTGTCTCTGAGCACTATGGGACTTAACGTCTGAGGTCATCAGTCCCCTAGAACTTGGAACTACTTAAACCTAACTAACCTAAGGACATCACACACATACATGACCGAGGCAGGATTCGAACCTGCGACCGTAGCGGTCACACGGTTCCAGACTGAAGCGCCTAGAACCGCACGGCCACACCGGCCGGCTGCGTTGTGTTAAATGGAAGCTGGTGTTCTGTCTCTCTCTTTTTTTTTTTTTTTTTTATAGAAATTCAGCTGAGTTAAGGTAGAAGTAGGGTGCGCAAAATGGTGTAAACACGTGCTACTACAGCAGATACAGTTGCTGCTTTAACACGGCAAGTTATCAGATCAGTTTCAGAGCGTGAAGGAGAGACATTTCAAACTTGCCGGCCGGTGTGGCGGTGCGGTTCTAGGCCCTTCAGTCTGGAACCGCGTGACCGCTACGGTCGCAGGTTCGAATCCTGCCTCGCGCATGGATGTGTGTGATGTCTTAGGTTAATTAGGTTTAAGTAGTTCTAAGTTCTAGGGGACTGATGACCACAGATGTTAAGTCCCATAGTGCTCAGGGCCATTTGAAACATTTCAAACTTAACCGTGAGGTAGAGACTCATAAAGAGAGTCATAATCAGTCGCAGTCAGAGTCTCTGGGAGGGAAGGGGGGGGGGTAGCTTGGACTGAGAGTGGCTTCTGTTCTGTATGATTTGGCAGTGGTCGCACTGATTAACCGCTTTCCTGGGAAGCCAATGGAGGAGATGATGATTTTCGTTAGGATGTTAGGGACACTGCGAAAGCAACATATGTGGTCAGATGAAATAACCCTATATGTTGCGAATACGCATTTGGCTGGGGACGCCAAAGCATATATTGTCTACCAGGAGACGCTGAGAAAAGCACATACGTTCCAGGAGTGGACCGCGGGGCTCGTGCCCGCGGTACCAAACACAGAACAGTGCGTGTTTTTTTTCGGGAGAAACTAAGTACGTTGTTGTCGATTCAGCGCAACGAGTCTATGGAAGCGTTCTGGTACAGAATCCGTAAGCTAAATGCAAAGACATACAGTACGTATAGAAGCTAATATGGTGATGTTACAGGAGGCACAAAACAAAGTGGTGGATGTTTTTTACCTGGTATACCCGCTGAAATGTCACGGAGGGTACGGATAGAGAACGCAGAGGACTTAGAATGAGCTCAGGATGTTGTTGTTGTTGTGGTCTTCAGTCCTGAGCCTGATGAAGCTCTCCATGCTACTCTATCCTGTGCAAGCTTCTTCATCTCCCAGTACCTAGTGCAACCTATATCCTTCTGAAACTGCTTAGTGTATTCATTTCTTGGTCTCCCTCTACGATTTTTACCCTCCACGCTGCCCTCCAATGCTAAATTTGTGATCCACTGATGCCTCAGAACATGTCCTACCAACCGGTCCCTTCTTCTAGTCAAGTTGTGCCACAAACTCCTCTTCTCCCCAGTTCTGTTCAATACCTCCTCATTAGTTGTGTGATCTACCCTTCTAATCTTCAGCATTCTCCTGTACCACCACATTTCGAAAGCTTCTATTCTCTTCTTGTCCAAACTATTTATCGTCCATGTTTCTCTTCCATACATGGCTACACTCCATACAAATACTTTCAAAAACGACTTCCTGACGCTTAAATCTATACTCGATGTTAACAAATTTCTCTTCTTCAGAAACGCTTTCCTTGCCATTGCCAGTCTACATTTTGTATCCTCTCTACTTCGACCATCATTAGTTATTTTGCTCCCCAAATAGCAAAACTCCTTTACTACTTTAAGTGTCTCATTTCCTAATCTAATTCCCTCAGCATCACCAGACTTAATTCGAGCTCAGGATAGCAATATTTATAGAGGAGGTAGATATGGCCACAAAGCAGAGGACGGATCACCTGATGTTCGCTTCTGGAGTCAACTATTAAAGATGTGGTCGGGAGGGGCATGTAAGGAAGCAGTGTAAGCAACCAGAGTGCTATCGTGTGACATAGTGGAGACAGGATATTTGAGTGCAGAGGTAGAAAGGGTGGAAAGTCCGGCAAGGGAAGCAGCCGTTAACCGCAAACGGGATTGCTTCAACCGTTGGAAGGCAGCTCCGATGGACCTAACACAGCAAAAGTTAGTGCACAGACGGAATGTAGTTTGGTGGGCTTAGTGCGCGGCATGAAACAGAGATTTTTGGTATACACAGGAGCGAATGTGTCCGTTATCAGTCTTGACCTCATCGGAAAGAGGAGACTGGGACCACCACGGTATAGGTTACGTGGGGTTCGCGTTAATGGAGTGGAATAATTGGGTACGGCAGTACTGGGGTTTTAAATCTGGAAAACTAAGTTTAGCGAACGCATGCAGTTGTTGCCTATGCGTAGGCGAAGGTTATTCAGTAATTCTCGGGCTAGACTTTCTAGACAAACATCACGCTAAGATTGATGTTTTGAACACACTATGGAATTCAGTGGGACTTTTTCTGCTGGGGAAACAGTCGCAAATGAGACAATGTCTTAACGTTCACCCATTATGGAGGTGAGACCAACTAAACTGCGTACATATTCAGTAAAGACCGATCAGCAGGATAAAATATCAGCAGGTACGGGAAAGATAGCGTGGGTTTCAGTGGATACCGATTTGCCGAGGGAAACATTATATGCGGTTGAACCGCTCTTGTGCAAAGAAGAAAAAAATTGTTCAAATGGCTCTGATCCTTATGGGACTTAAAATCTGAGGTCATCAGTCCCCTAGAACTTAGAACTACTTGAACCTAACTAACCTAAGGACATCACACACATCCATGCCCGAGGCAGGATTCGGACCTGCGACCGTAGCGGTCGCGCGTTTCCAGACTGAAGCGCCTAGAACCGCTCGGCCACACAGACCGGCTGCAGAGAAGAGTTGTATAGTAGTTCGCATAGTTTTATCTGCAGGAGTTTAGTGCATGTGAGTGACATTAATGGGAGACAGATGAATCCGACTAGTGTGGATAACTTTGGTGGAGGGTAGGTGACTCTGTCAAATGGTGCAATAATAGCCACTTTGGAAGTCTGGAAAGATGAGAACTTCGGTAGGCCGAGCCTAGAGGAAAGCCACAACAAACGTTCGATAAGGAAGTGTTACGAGGAAAAGTAGATAATTTGAAGGGAAGTGATCGAGTGGCTATGGAGAACCTGTTGTTGAGGTATAGCGATTTATTTTGTGCCAACACAAGGTTGCCAACAATTCCTCTGTGCAACATCACATAGCGACAGGGGATAGTGCACCAATTTATAGGAAGCCGTACCGTATAGCAAAGCAGCTTAAGCCATCGATAGAAGAATTCATTAAACAACAACTATGGGATGGGATCATAGAACCGAGTGATAGCCCCTGATCTGCAAATGTTGTAATCGTGCCAAAAAAGTCAGTGAACGGGAGACGGAAAGACAGATTTTGCTGTGATTACAGATATCTAAACGCGCGAACCATTTCTGATGCTTATCCAATTCCAAACACTACGGGAACTTAGGATAATCGGGATGAATGTCGGTTCTTTACAACTATGGACCTCAGGAGTAGATTCCATCAATTGGATGTGGTGCCTGAAGATAGGCCGAAAACAGCGTTTACCGTCCCAGCAGGATATTTTAATTAAAAACGCATGGCATTTGGACTAAAGACCGAACCGGCAACTTTTCAGCGGTCGTTAGATGGGTTACTGGGAGGATTAAAGCAAAAAACTTGTCTAGTCTATTGCTGTGACATAATTATTTATTCAAAGGATTTACCGGCGCAGGTGAGACGTTAAGAGCATGTCTTTAGTAGAGTACAATCGGCACGTTTGACGTTAAGTGTGGGCAAGTGCCATTTTGCGCAAACTCAAGTAAACTATCCGGGGCACGAGATTAATGACCGTCTTACAGACGCAGTTCAAAATTATCCGATACCGCAATCAGCTAAGCAGGAACAGTCGCTTATTGGCCTCTGTAATTATTATAGACGGTTCGAGAAAGTCTTTGAGAAAATAGCCGGACCCTTGAACTAGGTACTGAAGAAGGGGACGAAATTCCGTTGGTCACAAGAATGTATGGAGGCATTTGAAAAATTGGAAGAAGTATTGGTTTCAGACCCAGTACATTGGTTTTCACGGATTTCGAGAAAGACTTTATCCTTTCGTATGATACTTCAAATGAGGCAGTAGATTGTGTTTTGGGACAAATGGTAGATGACTACAGCGATAAGTCGATCCACACTGTCTTGTCAACGAACGCAAGTAAGAAAGACAAGCAAGAAATAGACAAACTACAGCCAACAGTGCGCTTACCTTATGTGAAAAATGTTACGGACCGAATACGCGGCCGGCCAGAGCGGCCGAGCGGTTCTTGGCGCTGCAGTCTGGAACCGCGCGACCGCTACGGTCGCAGGTTCGAATCCTGCCTCGGGTATGGATGTGTGTGATGTCCTTAGGTTAGTTAAGTTTAAGTAGTTCTAAGTTCTATGGGACTGATGACCAAAGAAGTTAAGTCCCATAGTGCTCAGAGCCATTTGAACCATTTTTTGAACCGAATACGCAAACACGTTCGTAGGGTTGGGGTGCAGCCTGTCTTAGTGGTCGCAGGATCCAGAACGTGCTAGTTTCCACTAAGGACAAGGTGGATGCATTACACACTGCAGGCACGTACAAGGTGTAATGCAATTGTGGAAAGGCATATATAGGCGAGACTGGCAGGTAAATAGCAACGCGCATTCGGGAAGACGAGCGCTATATTCGTCTAGGACAACACAACAAATCTGCAGTGTCAGAACATCAGGAAGACTGCGGAAAAGAAATGAAATTTAGCGAAGCCTGTGTGTTGGCCAAGTAGCCGATTATGACGAAACGCAAAATCAGAGAGGTCATCGAAATACTTAAACAAACTAATAACATGAATAGGGAGGATGGACTGAGGCTTGCCCCATCTTGGCTGCCAGCAATCAGAGCCCAACAGATCGCACTGTCGACACGAGGCACGAGCACTACTGGCAAGTAACTGCCGCCGCGCGGCCGCCGTCCAGTATTTGGTGAACAGCAGCCAACTTCTCTCTCATCGACGGTGACCACCAGTCTCGGCACATAGCAAAAGAGCCAATAGATAACAGAGGCTACGTTCTCCCTTCACCGCAATAACCTATTAAAATAAGGTTCCCTCTCCTTCTTCCTTAAGTGACCAATGAAACGAACTATCTTTTTAAAATTATGACGTAATGGGATGCGCAGTGAACAGTAACAACAAAATATAAGGGACATTGCTTAGCCAGAACGCACCAGTAGACCCAGAAGAAGGCCCCTGCAACCGTGGCCGAAACGTTGGTTTTTCTCCAGCAGCAGTAGTTTTATACATTGTGACGTGGTACCATACCCAGAAAACTTTTATGTCGACTGACTCTAGTCACCGAGGAACATCCGGTAGCTTAAGCTTCAAGGTAGTTAAACAAGGCGGAGCGTAACTACTCAAGAACGGAGAAAGAAATGTTGGTATTACACATTTTCGGTTTTATCTGCATGATAGCAAGATCCTCACAGATCACGCCTCATTGAAATGGTTACTTGGTTTGAAAGATCCATCTAATAGATTAACTCGGGGGGGGGGGGGGGCACTTAAACTCAGTGAATTCGAGTACGAGGTAATCGATAAGTCAGGGAGATCACACGAAAATGCAGATTCGTTAAGCCGCGGGGTAGCAACGTCATGTAGGCTAGGGAAGAACATTAAAGAGTGGTAGCGGACACAGGAAACGGATAAGGAGTCGCAGGCATTTAAGTCACAGCCACATTTCATCATGCGAAAGGGTTTGTTGTGTAGAATGACGAGGTGTGGACCATGTGTGATGGTTCCAGACGGTATTCGGAAGCAAGTTTTGCAGAAAGCTCGCAATCATATGCTGTTAGGTCATGGTGGGCAACATGCGACAGATAGACCTGTAGTAGAGCAGTTTTTGTGGAGGAACAGGAAGTCTGACGTGGCGCTGTATGTTAGGGAATGTACGGCATGCACGCAGAGGTCCGACATTATGCATCAGAAAGTGCCGTTGCAAAGGTTACAATGGTTCAAATGGCTCTGAGCACTATGGGACTTCACATCTGAGGTCATCAGTCCCCTAGAACTTAGAACTACTTAAACCTAACTAACCTATGGACATCACAAACATCCATGCCCGAGGCAGGATTCGAACCTGCGACCGTAGCGGTCGCGTCGTTCCAGACTGAAGCGCCTAGAACCGCTCGTCCACAACGGCCGGCTGCAAAGGTTACCAGAGGCGTCCATTCTATTTCCCATATAGGGGTTGGGTGTCCTCGGCCCATTTAATAAAACACCTGCAGGAAATAGGTATGTCCTCACGATCATCGATCGTTTATATTGATTTTTGACAATGTTACCGACGCCAGGCCATCGGGCTATTACTGTAGCGCAGTTAGTAAAAAATTGGACATTAATGTTTAGGGTGTTTGAGACCATAATTACGGACCAAGATACGAATTTTGTCTCGTATTTAATGAAGAAGCTATGCCGAAGCTGCTATACCGCGTGTTGCGTATAAGGAAGTTACGCAGACCAATGGGAGAGCGGAACGTGCTCACAACACAATTGCAAACATGCTGAGCTGTTGCGTAGGTTCCGGACACGACGATTGGGACACCTATTTTCCATATGTATTGTGTGCCTATAATTCGAAGGTTCATACTGCAACGGGCTTGTCGCCATTTGAGGTGGCGTACGGTAGGAAAATGCCATCTCCCTTTGATGTTATGATTCCTAAATTGGGATCTAATGGTAAGTCCGTGACGAATGTAGCCAGTAGAATTAAAGGCAAACACGAAGGCGCTAGAACGCCGGGAACAACCAAACAGACGCATAGGAAAATTATCGCAATTTTGCATGGGACAATGGGTAAACGTCACTAGGCCCTGTAGTTCAAAGGGGAAAACGAAGAAATTTTTAACAAAATACCAGGGACCATAGTAGAACGTGGAAATGACTTCACTGATCAGCGTGAAGATGCAGTTGTTCACAAAAACGTCTGTTATACACGTCAGTCGAGTAAAACTGTTTGAAGGAATGGTAGAGAGGATACCACAGTTAATGGAGCCAATCAGGAGGTAAGGTAGCAAAGAGTAAAAAGAAGAAACCTGGAATTGGTGAACAACGTAAGGTGCATGATGTGCCGTATAGGTTAAGGTCGCGTAAGTAGGTAGCACAACTGTAATTTGTTGGCTTTTTTATTATTTTGGTTTAGTATATCAGGGAGTATGTATTTTTTACCGTAGCGATATTTGTTGTATTTCTTGTTTCTGCGGACAGTTAGTTCTCCATGCCGTTGTTATGTCTGGGTGGCTAAGTAGGGACTGATATGCGGACATTTGAAGTGGGTTTGTTTTTGGGGGAAGTGAATGGGACGAGTTGTGGGAACGAGCTTCTGCTAGCCAGAACGTACTTCCAAAGGGTGGGTACTCATTGGTTATATTCCGTTTTTGAAGCCGCAAACTGTATGGTTGAATTGCTACGAAGGAGGCAGGGCGGTAGGGTTGAAAAAACTCGAGATTCGGGAAAGCAGAAATGAACATTAATGGGACGGATTTTCGTCTTTCGGCTACGCTTACAGGCTCAACTGTTATGACATTGTCGCGGAATGCGTTGCATTATTTCGATGGAACAAGTCTGAGAGTATGTACAGCATTTCCGGCAAGAACAGGAGCACAAAGGGAGCACAAAGTATTAGTTGTGAGTCCACTGACGCATGGCTTCTTGCTGCGGCTGGAGGACCCTCCGATGTTCGGTGCTTATGGTGTAGAAGTAACGGTACGCCACATTTCACTGGACTGTGTTTCAGTTTCCGACCAGCGTGGCTCAGTGGACTTGCGCTTGGGTTTGCCCTCTGTTTTAGGTAACATTCAAACGAATTGGTTAGTGTTTTAAAGTACTGTGAATTGTCCAACATTTTTCCCAAGGTTTTTGGGTAGACATTTTTTTGTAAGTGGTCAGCCAATGACATTTCCCCGTGTCTTTTTTTAGCTGCTCTGTAGTTTTACTTGTTTTAATCTCCTGTATAACACCTTTTACTCTTTCTCCGTTGTATTAACGCGTGTGATAACATTTTAGTAATTTTATCCACATTCGTTTCTTTTAATGTGTGTAAGCGCGCTGATAATGCGTGTAAGCTCCAAACATGCACACACGAAGGTTTGCTTCCAAATGTTGCCGTAAAGTGATCATAATAAAGTAGCTCTCGCAAGCATGCTACATCTGTTGGGTGGGTGCTTTTTACTGTGTAATAAATTATTAAAACTGTGCTCTTTATACCGAATATCATCACTTTTGAAATGCTACTCACAAGGACTTTACTTCTAACATGGAAAAATAGTGATTCGGGAGCAGAAGACACACATATGTGGGGGTACTAAACATGAAACTGTTTGCCTCCCATGCAGTGATCTCAACATTTATCAGTCTGAGCCTACACATTTCTCTGTCTGCCCAGAAACCTTTAGCTAATCAAATCCTTTGTACAAAAGCAAATAATAATATAACTGGTGTGTTAGAACTGCATTATAACTTTTGCTCCCGAACATATGTCTATAGTTTATCCTCTGTGGAAAAAGATATACTCGAAACTGATTCAAGATAATCGAGTTTGTCTGACACCACAGAAACACTTTTCCTTCTAAAATTGTAATAATCTGAGAAATTAGATGGGTCTGTATACTTTTAATTAATTTTGTGCCTACCTTCAGTGCTTGAATATCCTTTACTTGCAGATGCTTATTTAATTAGGGCAATGTAAAGAAAATAAAAGCAGTTGAAGGAGCTGGTATGAGTGTTAGGTGTTCTGTGTGTCAAGATTTGTAGGATCCAGTAAATACGCAAATTGCTTACCGAATATTTGATATAAACTGTAATACTGAATATCGCTATTTTTTGTGTCTTCCGTCCTTCCTTAATGGATTCTATATTCCTTACAGATGTGATCAGCTATGCAAGTAAATGAAAAGCTGTGTGTAACAATAGCATCGAACCAGAAAATCTGTGTGTAACAATAGCATCGAACCAGAACGCTGGTTCATGTCATGCTGCAGTTACGAGTGAAAATAGAAAAAGGCTCTTTTGTGCCACAACTATTTCCAGAGAAAAACACACACAGCAACACCTGGAAAAACTAGATATAGTAAACAAACGCAACCAACGCGCGTGGGCGAAAGTGAAGTGTTCAGTTGAAAGTGGCAGAAAAATCCGAGAGCCAGATGTACTGGCATATGTAGACCAACTAAGTACAGCTCCAGGACTGCATATATGGCTTGACAATATCACAGATCGTAAGTAGGGCAAATAGTAACATAATCTCACAAAACATGCGCTGCAAAATATTATTTCTCACTTCAGAACAGCAATAGATCCCTAATATAACAACATCTATGTAATTATTACATAACGCAGTTATTATATTCAAAAATACATTTAAGCTTGACAAATAAAAATGAAGAGAAGCACTTATGGCACAAAACAAGCAGCCTTTTATTTAGTTCCATAGATGCATCACATTTCCAAAAATACACTGACGGAAAAAAATCTCAGCACCAAGAAGGAGCTGTACGACATAAACGAAAGTTGGCAGGCTTGTTTCTACATCCGAAAAATGATGTCTATTCAGACTTCGCGCCGGTAGTATAGATAAGCCATAACGATCGTGAGCGTCTGCTGTCTTCCAGGCTAGACGTGGTAGGTTATCAAGTTTTGTCAAGAATGCCTTAAAGGCGACAAAGACGCCATCAACACATCACTGAGTCCGTGTAATAGGCGTACGAGAAGGTAGATGTTACTTCTGCGGTACTGCAGAAAGACTTGACAGGAATGTAGCCACTGTACATGTTTGCTGCCGCCGGTGGTCGCGGGGCATGTACGATTGTAAAAAGATATGATACTGGTCGGCCAAAAAGGGAGGTCTGTTGTGTTCCGCGTATCGCTCTTTTGCATCGTACTGCATCTGTAGCAGTAAGTAGAGCAAGCAGTTGGCAGCACAGTTACACAACGATTTGTTACAAATCGGTTACTTCAAGGACAGCACAGAGACAGACGCCCTGCAGCGTGCATTCCACTGCCCCCAACCACTGCCCTTTGCAACTTCATGGTATCAAGTAAGAGCTCACAGGAGGGCAGAATGGAGGTTCGCCTGATGAAGGCTGGTTCTGTCTCGGTGCCAGTAATGGCCGCTGATCAGAAGCAGGCTAGTTGAGGGCCTGCAGTCAACCTGTTTGGTGGTAGACACACTGGGCCTGTACCTGGAGTTATGGTCTGGGGTGTGATTTTGGATGACAGCAGAAGCACTCTCTAGGATATCTCACGGAGTCTGACTGCAAATTTGTACGTCAGTGTGCTGATTCGACTGTTGTGCTGAACAGCGTTACAGAGGGTCTTTTCCAACAGGATAACGTTCGCCCATGTACTGCTGCTGTAGGCTAATCCAGCACGCTCTACAGAGTGTCGACATGTTACCTCGGCCCGATCGATCAACAGATCTCTCTACAATCGAGCAAACATGGGACATCATCTGACGATAACTACAGTGTCATCCACAAACAGCATTAACCGTTCCTGTATTGACCGACCAAGTGCTAGAGCCATGGAATTCCATCCCACAAGCTGATATCCGTCACCTGTAAAAGACAATGCATGAACTCTTGCATGCTAGCATTCACCATTGTGGCGGTTACGCCGGTTATTAATGAACCAGTATTTCACGTTGGCAATAGATTATCTCGCACTTACATTAACCTGTGATCTTGCAATGTTAATCACTTAAATATGGAAGCTAGACAAATGTATTCCCGAAATTTCATTACTCTTCATTATTTATGTTTTGGTGCTGTGATTTTCTTCAATCAGTGTATTATACCGCAATTGGTGAAAATAGATGATAATGAGGAGTTTACTTTGGATAAGTTCAGATGTAAGACATTCGTTTTCACGTGTAGTTTGAAAATTTTTTTCAGGCTTTGAGGAATCCGAATACAAACTTCCTGTTTGTAGTGTAGTAAATTGAATATTATCCATATTAAAAAGCATATAATTTAATAGCTTGAATAATAATACATCCATTTCTGTTACATATGAAACTAGTTTCAAACTCAAGGAAGTGAAGTAAATAATATCAGAATGAAATTAATATAGAACTATACAACAAACATTACAATTTTGGCTCCAGCGCAGTATAATAAATTGAAATACCACCTTTATTGAAGAATGAATTTAATTTCAGTATTATATAATATATTTCACACTGCCCATGACAAAATTTTCAGAAACGAACTTTCTGGAATTGAAAATGAGCACACTTCCTTTTATAAAATCCATAGTGTGTCCTGGATTTTCTGAAAATCATTGCAAATTACTCTATCACTCTTTTCATGTCTTCCTAAGTCATTGTAATCCATAAGACGACATGGTCTTTCCTTGTTTCATGCCAGATGATATAGGACTACAATTACTATAACCTGTTTGCATCTGAGCTAAGAAAAGAACCCTGTTTTAATGAGAGGTGTGAATATCTACCTGAACAGGAAAATACTAAAAACAGAAGGCAATTACAGAGAAAGAGCTCCATCTATCATTAAATGGCGATTGCCTTGATTCATTTCTTTTGTCTGCAGTTGATCTGTATGAGGAACATTATGATCATACAATGCTTGGTAAGCATTCCTTAATATGTTTGAAATACAGGAAATAATCGCGCCTCTGCCAGTACTCTCTCGTGCCACAAATACTGGCAAAACGACCTACCACAGTTTCAGGCACATGCTTTCCTGATGTCATGCCTGACTGCTTTCTGTAATAACGGTCTTTACCAATCCTTTTCTAGCAGTCTCTAGTGACTTCTTTACACACTGTGCGCTAAACCTTAATGATAGCTCTCCTCATACTGATGCTGGTTGCTGTTAGATTGGGTATTGTTTACTCAGTTTTTTAATATTTAGGAACCTGCAGAACGTTGAGTATCAGTTCTTATCAACACAAATAAATAATTTATAAATAAAAAAAGTGGCAACAAGGAAATCGACTTGTATTTTCGACGTAGTAGCTGCAGCCTGTCAGCTAGCAACTCGTCGTTTTAATCAGACTGCGTCTCAGAGGCACGACACGTGATATTCCTTCAGTCCTTCTTTTGTTTGCTACGGCACAGCGCTCGAGTACAGAACTGCACCACTTTGAAGAGAAGGAACGCCGCGACGGCAGCCACAGCCAGTACAAAGGCTATGACGTCGAGCAGCAGCAGCTGCCACCAGTGCAGGTCGACGGCTGCGCTGCGCAGGTGAGGGGCCCCCTGGTGGCGGATCACGTACTCCACCCACCACACCGCCCTCTCCAGGGACGTGTTCTGGTGCTCCCGGTAGACGGCTGAGACGCGCTTCATGTTCTCCTGGTAGCTGCAACACAAGGCCATTTTCAACTGGAAACGGTTTTTGTTACAAAAGAAACTACCGTCTGTCATCACGTGCTTTAGTAGTGACCGGGCATTGGCATCTGGAACTTCCTTCATCTCGTTATCGAAAGTAAGTTAAACACTAATGTTAGTTTCCTCTATGTTCCAGATTTACCTCACTCGGACTTTCATCTCTACTCTGAATTCACTCTAAATTGCTGGTGCTTGTCTTCAGGCTACAACAGAGGGGCACTGTCTTTACCACGTTGAGTATCGTTAATACATCTGCATCTACATTTATACTCTCACGGCCACGTTGTTATGCGTGGGAGATGGTATACTGTGTACCACTGCCATTAGCCCCTTTCCGCTAATGCTAACTGCTCCTCTCGCAAATGGTGGACAGGAAGAAATGTAGTTGGAGGGCCTCTGTGTGAGCTCGCATGTCTCTAAATTTATCTTAATGTTATTTTCGAGAAATACACATGTAAGAAAAGCACTACCTTGCACTGTTAATAGTAAACCACACGGTGATACACAAAACCTCTCGTGTAGCATCTGCTGCTAGAGTTTCGACGAACGTCTCTTCTGCGCTAACTAAGTGATCCTTTGACGAAACGCGCTTTGTGTAACACCTATTTTCTTTGTATGTCCTATCTGGAAGGGTACTAGAGTGAGGACCAATACTCAAGCAACGGTCGAAAAGAGGATTTCCTAACCTATCGCCTCCATGGGTGGACTATACTTCCTGTGGAGTCTTCCAACGAAGCTCAGTCTGACATCTGACTTTCCTACTAGTAATTTTCCGTGTTCGACCCACTTTAAACCGTTTCTTGCGTACAATATTTAATGAGCGTGACAGCTTACAGTTGTTGTTCAATAATCGTGTAATCACACAATAATTACCCTTACTGCTTACTTATGTGTAATACGTTACATTTGTTTATGTTGAGGGTCAGCTGCCAGTTATGGAAGCAGGTGTCGTTTCTCTACATGTCTTGTTGTATTTCGCTACAATTTTCAAGCATTTCGACATCTCTACACAGTGCGTAACAAAAAGGTATGGCCGGACTTTCATTCCTAAAGGGTAAAGGAAGAAAATATGTTACATGGACATGGATCTGGAAACGCATTATTTGCATGTTCTTCCCTAGGGGAAGAACATTTTGCCCGCAGAGACAAAGCAAAGTTGGCACCTCGCAACGAAAACACGGAAGAGTACAGTCGCTGCATGCCGTTACCACGAATGAGAAACGCCGACGTAGCCACACCTCCTAGAACCCCTCCACGCCACCGCAACGGCCCTTCTGCTTACGGCTGACGGGAGTTACGCTCAGCCCAGTCCTCAGTATCGTCCTACACAGCCACCAGTGTGTTAAACATCTTGAGACAGAACTTTATGCGAACATTATGAGAGTCGATCTTCAAGTGAAGAGTCTTTTAAATTTGTCTGCAGCATGTTATACTTTAATAATCAGAGACAGTTGTAAATACACGGAACATTTCTGTGACAATTGATTCTACGAAGTTAAATAAATCTTCATGTCTGCATAGTAATAAAGTGAACTAGTATTTTACATGTTATAGGTCCACTCCACTTCCTTCTAGAGTAAATCAAAGAATCCTTCCTGTGCCCGCGAATGTACTTTCGCATGAACACCACACGTATCAGTACAGTACGGAACACTTTCCTGAATGAAATGTTCAAAACGCCCTCCGTTATCAAGGATACATGCATCAGTCCGCCGTTGCACAGAATCCCTGATGCAGTGATATATCCCTTGAAAACTGCGTATTGTTTTACAGCCTTCTACGATACCGGAACAAAATCTCTATACATTTTGTACCAGGGTACCGTAGGCAAGGCTTCAAATACCCCCACAAATAAAAATGTAATCGATCTAGGTGCCGGCCAGGGTGGCCGAGCGGTTCTAGGCGCTACAGTCTGGAACCGCGCGACGGCTACGGTCGCAGGTTCGAATACTGCCTCGGGCATGGATGTGTGTGATGTTCTTAGGTTAGTGAGGTTTAAGTAGATCTAAGTTCTAGGGGACTGATGACCTCAGAAGTTAAGTCCCATAGTGATCAGAGCCATTTGAACCATTTCTTTTCGATCTAGGTCCGAAGGGCATCGAGGTCAAGGAATTGGTCCACATCTATCCATCTGTCTCGGAATCTATTATATAGAAGTCTACCGACATTAACACTGAAATAAGGAGGAGCTCCATCATGCATGAAGTACATCATTTGTCGCACTCGTAAAGGCACATGTTCCTGCAGATCAGGTAGAGTATTCTCTAAGGAAGCACGGTAAGTTTGTCCGTTGAGTCTGGGACGAAGAACACGAGGCCCTAAGAAACAGTCACCAACAAATTCACCCCAAACATTCACAGAAAATCTTTGTTGGTGACGTGATCGCACAATTTCTTGAGGATTCTCTACAGCCATTATGTGCTGATAGTGAAAATTTACAATCTGATCACGTAATGACGATGCCCCACCCATGAGCAGCACATTTGCACTTAAGTGAGAGTTGACACATTATTGAATGAACCATTCGCAGAAGTGTATCTGCACAGGAAGATCAGCCGCTAATAGTTACTGAACATAATGTAGAAGATACGGATACAGGGGGTTCTCATGTACCATTCTCCAGACAATCATGGACGCACCTAATTCTCTTACACTGACTCGAGGGTTGCCGTCAACCGCACGAAGAAGTTTCTCATCCAGATGAGGTGTCCTTGTCCTTTAGGCCTTCCACAGTCACCAGTAGAAGGTTTAATAGTACTACGCTCTCTAAGACGACGATCAACTGTTTCAAACAACCTCCTGTCGTGACACCTAGAAATCTTTCCCGATACAAACAGTGAGCGTCATCCATTTGCTAATCTCTACAGCAAATGTGCGAACCTGACTAAAGTTCCTTTGCAGTGTACTGGAAATGAAGCCCCATTAAATGGCTGACGCTACGTGCTTGCACAGTACATGCTTAACACCGAAAAGCTGATGCTACGTGCTACGTGACTGATGTCAGTAGAGCAATGAAGTTAGTTTTATGTCAACACAAGCAATTACGTTAATCGGATGTTAACATAAGGAGTGAAGTTAGTCGCATGTCAGTACAAGCATTTGAAGTGAGTCACATGTCAATATTACCTTCTTTCAATTGGAACAACAAACACTGGCAGTGAACCTAAGAATTGTAACTTTTACGCAAGAAAACATTTATGTAATGCTCGTACGTTGTGCGCTTGTGTGTGTCCCGTGATTAATGTGATTATGAAGTAGAAAATGATCACTAACATGGAAACCAGGCGTCTCCGGACCCATGTACTTGTAACACGTTTTATTCCTCAACGTGTGATGACGGTTTCCTGTTTGGGCAGACCTTTTCGTTACAACATGTATACAACAGCACCATCAACGAACAACCACATGAAGCTTACGGCGCTATCCTCTAAATCTTTAGTAATATGTATTGTGAACAGCAATGGTCCTATAACACATCTTTTGAGTAAGCTTTTACGTCTGGAGATGTCTCTCCATTAAGAATGACATGGTATGTTCTGTTTGCTACGTACCCCGGCAATGCAACCACAAAGCTAGCTTAACATTAGATACGCTCTCTTTTGTTTACTAAGCGGCAGCGAGGAAAGTGTCGCATGCCTTCTGGAAGTCAAGAAACACGGCATCAACCAGGGCGCCGACACCTCCTGCTTGGGTTTCAGATGATCGTTGTTTGCGTAATATATGATCATTCCTAAACAGGATGTTTCTAGCTTTTGGAAGGGCATAATATGCGAACATATAACGCGTTTCAAAGTTCTATAACAGAATGAACTCGTTAATAAAGACCTGTAATTGTGTGTATCCCTGAGATGTTTCTGTCACATAATTTTTTCTTCCTCTCAGTTAACACAGTGATCGGACTTCCTTGAGGGCAAGCTGCTGTTTGCAAGCCAGACTTACCTCGGATTTTCGATAACGTGCCGTATCGCTCGCAGTACAGAATCTGTGGTGAGTTCTCCAAACTCTATTTTCTCTCCTACACCTGCTGACGTCATCTTGGCGACGTTGTACCTCTGGTCACCAAACACTGGCATAGCGAGAAGTGGTACTCCGAAATACGCCGCTTCGCTGAAGCTCAGTAGTCCACCGTGTGTGAAGAAGAGCCTAATGTTGCGGTGAGCTGCAACAGATTAAGATTTACCTCGTCAATGCTGCGACAACAGTACTGGCAACGGAAAACGTATAGCGTGTTGTTTCATACCGAGTATATCTCTCTGTGGCAGCCATTTGGATATCATGACGTTGTCAGGTTTCCCAGGGAGATTGTCCAGCTCGAATTTCCACAATACCCTTTGTGGGATTTGGGCGAAGGCCTTCATTAAATTATTCCTCATAGTCTCAGGAAGGTTACTGCTCTTGATATTAGACCCTAAGCTGAAGAATATGAACCCCTCCTCCGCTCCGTCCAAGAATTGCTGAATGTCCTGCGGAGTGGAAATAGATATCAGAAATGACAATTTTTTTTCATGAAGAAAAAAAGATTTTTTTTCTTTTCATGAAGAGCGTTTAAGCAAAGCGCAATGGTTAGAGTACTAGCGAAATATATAAAAACTGATACGGGTCTTTAGCATATTGGCCTGTAGGCCTACATCGCCCTTGTCTCCGTTCTTTGTCGTAACGCTATCCCGTCATCTTGAGAATCTGTAACACAGTTCCCGTACATCACTCCAAGCAAATTAGAGGATGGTTCCTTAATGTTGGTCAAGTCCAAATCAGCATCACAACCATTGACGATAGCCTAGTTCTCTAATTTCACTAACATCATTACTGCATTCACTTCTTACAGTCATTCCATTTGTAGACTGCAGCCATTATTCCCTCCTCAAGTAACTCATCAGATGTCCTCATGAGGCAGAGGCACATTATAAGAACACGGTTCCAGGTCGAAAAACTATCATCCGCTAATGTGTTAACACGAACAGTTCCTTTGCTGTGCGAGCATTCTAGTTCCTCTGTCCACAGACATCATACTGTCACTTAGTCGCGGAGACAGATTTGACGTCGTAGAGTTGCATTAGATTGGTAGCTGTACTGTAGGTAGTGGTGATCTTGGCAACAAATGGGATACAGCTGAAATTTACAAACACAAGGATTTTTTTTTTTTTGTTGCTGCCGAACCAAGGTCACTAGAACTGACAGAAAGTGTTTGCCGAACAAAGATCAATAGAACTGACAGAAAGTGTCTGCCGAACAACGGTCAATAGAACTGAAAGAAAGTGTCTGCCGAACCTAGGTGAATAGAACTGACTGAAAGTGTCACGGTGCAACACGAGTCCTCGCTTTGGGCGTAGCTTGAAGCCAGTTCTTAGTTTCACTGGAGAAACAGACAGGTGTTTAGTAACTGTACTGCGAGAACTTGGCAAACTCCATTTCCAGTAAAATTCACTTATTAAAAGAGTCTGAAGTATTTTGGAAGGGTGAACCAAATTCAATATGAAAAAAAATTCGCTAAATGTTCGGGGATATTTTGTATTTTACAATAAATGATTCGTGGTCTCTGGTGGATCGCAACAGATTAGTTGCATTTCGTTTGATTTCTTATTCCAGTTTACCTGTACTGCACTGGAAATATCTGCAAAACATTGTAAATGTCGATAGCATGCGCCGTGAGTATTGTTTGGAAAGTAATTTGTCCCATTCACAGAATTACTGGCCGAGATTAGCCGATATCCACCTGCTTACTGATTACAGTGGACGAGAGGCATAATGACGCTTCGCTGACCTGAAGAAATTTTTTCGAGTTTCATGTTAATCCATCTCCTTACGTCGAGAATATCCATAACAATACAAGCTCTTCACATCATTCTGATATGTCGTAGCATTTGACAGAATACGTCTAGGGAACATTCCACGAACACTTACGAAAATGGGGAAACACGTTCTCCATAACGTAATTTTAATATTTCTTCGCCGGCCGAAGTGGCCGTGCGGTTAAAGGCGCTGCAGTCTGGAACCGCGAGACCGCTACGGTCGCAGGTTCGAATCCTGCCTCGGGCATGGATGTTTGTGATGTCCTTAGGTTAGTTAGGTTTAACTAGTTCTAAGTTCTAGGGGACTAATGACTTCAGCAGTTGAGTCCCATAGTGCTCAGAGCCAGCCAATATTTCTTACCACAGATACCTTACTCCGTGCACCGCATTTTACGGTTAACTTTAAACCGTCGTTGGATATATGCTTTGAGCTAAGCGGTAATGAAGAAAACCTAATGGAAATTTAGTAACGGAAAGGAATTGAGTCACTACTCTTAAGTACTAAGTTGGAGAACGGTCCTCTTGACAAACTACAGGAAAGTCACCCATCAGTCCTATGCCTCATCGCCGACATTAACGGTGAAAAAGCGGATTATGGAACGACACATGCACGTCCTGATGGAATGTTGCTTATGTTGGAATTTCTAGGGAGCTTGACGTTAGTTTCATACCTGAGATCTCACCCCAGCCAGTCTCCATGTCTGCAGCATTCCATGTCAAATTATCGGCTTCTATATTTTAAAAATCACTACTCTCTCCACTTTGAGACCCGGAGAGCGTCTCGTGTGAGGCAGGAGGAAGTATCAATCTCTCAGTTGTTGCCAAAGCTCAACTGGATGATGTTGCTTGAAATTATCTGCATGTTTTCGTGCTATATAGCTCTTGCAAATTTTACAAAAATTGGAAATTTGTGGTGATGTCTTATGGGACCAAACTGCTGAGATCATCGGTCCCTAAGCTTACACACTACTTAATCTAACTTAAACTAACTTACGCTAAGGACGACACACTGTGGGGCGGAGGGTGGAAAAATTTCTACACCTGAAAGAGAATTTCGCGAATCATAAACTTCCACTTTTACATAGATTGTTGTAGCCACTTTGGCTGGCGTTCTACATTACGATTCACAAGGGAAGAGGGGGAAAGTTGCTATGGTGTGCGTACTTCACGTCCACTCTAGACTACAATGGGGAAAGGGGAGGGCTCACTGTGAGTTGTGTCCAAGTCACTCCACGCTTTCACGCAGCTACCAGGCTGCCATTATCTGGTTTGTCCTGTAGAACGAACAAAAAAAAGTGCCTCAGACTCCGTTCACTTAATAGCTAAGGGAGGGTGACAATGAAATGGGGATATATACATTTTACCTTTCAACTCTTTACTGAAACAAAGTTAACAGAACGGTTTTCTATTTCAATCTCATGGTTACTTTAATGTAACTAAATCGGTAAGCAAATGGCTCAATACGCCATTAATCACGTTCTAAAGAAAAATTTCTGCCCAGTCATGAAACCTTTACATCTCAAATTATTATTTCTGGGCCAGAACACTGAATCAATGCTTGGTACATTCCTGACACATCTGTATTTATTTACAGGCTGACTCATCGTGAACTATCTCATTCTTAGAGACGGTATGAGTATACTTAATTATTAGTTGTCATTGTTAGCTTCTCTGTACATTTGAGTAACTTGTGGTAATAGGGGTACAATTGCTGAGTGTTCAAAAAGCACTATGATTAGTCGATTACTAAAGTGACTTATAGTTCATTCGCTGCTGTGTCAGTTCCACATTTCATTGAAGTTTGTAATGTTGTAGCATTAAGTTGTTCTGAAAGCGGCGCTGATATTCAAGATAATAAAAGCGGGTTAAAACCTGTGAGCTATCTGGGGGCTATCCTTGCATTAGTGAGCAACTGTTTCATCAGTTGTCCAGTCTAGTTTACCGAATTGCCAACCAGACTAACATTAATTATAATCCTGTAATAGTCATCTTACGAGAACCGGTGATATATACACTCCTGGAAATTGAAATAAGAACACCGTGAATTCATTGTCCCAGGAAGGGGAAACTTTATTGACACATTCCTGGGGTCAGATACATCACATGATCACACTGACAGAACCACAGGCACATAGACACAGGCAACAGAGCATGCACAATGTCGGCACTAGTACAGTGTATATCCACCTTTCGCAGCAATGCAGGCTGCTATTCTCCCATGGAGACGGTCGTAGAGATGTCCTGTGGAACGGCTTGCCATGCCATTTCCACCTGGCGCCTCAGTTGGACCAGCGTTCGTGCTGGACGTGCAGACCGCGTGAGACGACGCTTCATCCAGTCCCAAACATGCTCAATGGGGGACAGATCCGGAGATCTTGCTGGCCAGGGTAGTTGACTTACACCTTCTAGAGCACGTTGGGTGGCACGGGATACATGCGGACGTGCATTGTCCTGTTGGAACAGCAAGTTCCCTTGCCGGTCTAGGAATGGTAGAACGATGGGTTCGATGACGGTTTGGATGTACCGTGCACTATTCAGTGTCCCCTCGACGATCACCAGTGGTGTACGGCCAGTGTAGGAGATCGCTCCCCACACCATGATGCCGGGTGTTGGCCCTGTGTGCCTCGGTCGTATGCAGTCCTGATTGTGGCGCTCACCTGCACGGCGCCAAACACGCATACGACCATCATTGGCACCAAGGCAGAAGCGACTCTCATCGCTGAAGACGACACGTCTCCATTCGTCCCTCCATTCACGCCCGTCGCGACACCACTGGAGGCGGGCTGCATGATGTTGGGGCGTGAGCGGAAGACGGCCTAACGGTGTGCGGGACCGTAGCCCAGCTTCATGGAGACGGTTGCGAATGGTCCTCGCCGATACCCCAGGAGCAACAGTGTCCCTAATTTGCTGGGAAGTGGCGGTGCGGTCCCCTACGGCACTGCGTAGGATCCTACGGTCTTGGCGTGCACCCGTGCGTCGCTGCGGTCCGGTCCCAGGTCGACGGGCACGTGCACCTTCCGCCGACCACTGGCAACAACATCGATGTACTGTGGAGACCTCACGCCCCACGTGTTGAGCAATTCGGCGGTACGTCCACCCGGCCTCCCGCATGCCCACTATACGCCCTCGCTCAAAGTCCGTCAGTTGCACATACGGTTCACGTCCACGCTGTCGCGGCATGCTACCAGTGTTAAAGACTGCGATGGAACTCCGTATGCCACGGCAAACTGGCTGACACTGACGGCCGGCCGAAGTGGCCGTGCGGTTAAAGGCGCTGCAGTCTGGAACCGCAAGACCGCTACGGTCGCAGGTTCGAATCCTGCCTCGGGCATGGATGTTTGTGATGTCCTTAGGTTAGTTAGGTTTAACTAGTTCTAAGTTCTAGGGGACTAATGACCTCAGCAGTTGAGTCCCATAGTGCTCAGAGCCATTTGAACCATTTTGACACTGACGGCGGCGGTGCACAAATGCTGCGCAGCTAGCGCCATTCGACGGCCAACACCGCGGTTCCTGGTGTGTCCGGTGTGCCGTGCGTGTGATCATTGCTTGTACAGCCCTCTCGCAGTGTCCGGAGCAAGTATGGTGGGTCTGACACACCGGTGTCAATGTGTTCTTTTTTCCATTTCCAGGAGAAATAAAAATAAATAAATCAGTTTAGATTTAGACATTTATTTTAACATTGATCATTCCTTAAACCTATAGGACACCATGAGCTGCTTTGTCTCATCTAACTGAACTGGTGCCTTATTTAGGATTGTGAAAATGTAAGTTTGTAATCTTACGGAACACATCCATTATGGAGCATACAACACTGCATTCATAAAATAACGCACGAAGAACGTCGAAACATATGCTAGAGGAAATTAACCACATCCAACCGATTCAATTTTCATCCAAAGAAGTTACGTTCGTAGCGCAATCCTGTCGTCATGAAATTACCACCACTGGTACACTAAATTCATACTGACTCTCTGTAAAATCGTCCCGAAAAGAATAGCTGAGGGCTACTTTGATGCTTACACCACATGCTTCACATGGTCAACTTGGTTTACACAAAGAGTGTAACTCCACAATAATTTTGATAATTAAAATAAATTACATAGAAATGCAATTTACAAAAGAAAAACCTCGAACTCGTTACTATCGTCTTACTATTAACCTGATGGGTCAAACAATTGTAAAAGCGCGTGGTACTGGTCTCACAAAGTACACCCCACGTGGGTTGAACATAAATAGAAGTTGCTATATTGAAAAATATTGTCAAGACGAGACGTTATAATCTCACGCACATTCGCATTTAAGATTGATGATCTTAGAGTTACATATCATCAACACGTGGTTCCACTTTACTCACAAAGTAGTGACAAAGCAACTACTGGAAGATATTTTGAACTTCACACTCGAATTACACTGCTTTGCAATTTAAGATAACATTAGATATTTTATAACTAAACCTGAAATAAAGGTGATTAAATTTTCAGTTAGGCTGAACTTAAGAAATCCATTGTCCTACAGGCTTAGCAGAGATGCGCTTACTGGAGATCTTACCACTTCAGACGCTCGCTGTGGACCGACTGCCGTGGGCCCCTACCGAGGGTGCTTCACAGATACAAATGGAAGTGACCAGAGAGGCAGTTTCCTATACCAACATGACAAGGGACGGACAGGACCATACTAAGAATAGGAACCTCTTTGCTTCTAGAAAGCGTAGCTACCTGTTCCGAATGGTTCAAATGGCTATGAGCACTATGGGACTTAACATCTATGGTCATCAGTCCCCTAGAACTTAGAACTACTTGAACGTAAATAACCTAAGGACATCACACACATCCATGCCCGAGGCAGGATTCGAACCTGCGACCGTAGCAGTCGCGCGGCTCCGGACTGAGCGCCTAGAACCGCTACACCACCGCGGCCGGCACCTGTTCCGAAGTTGGTCCTACTGTTCTCTAGCAGACAGGCTTGTCTGCTACCATCAAGCATGCAACTAGAAACACATTTGCTCATTCATCCTTTCACACAGAAGGGAAGGGGGATGACAGTATCTTATCATATACAGTATATAAAAGAAAGCGGATGTAGGTTCCGTCTGAGACATGAATTACATATAAACTGTGTTTTTAAGTGTAGTAGTGCGACAGATCGTTCTTCTTTATGTGTAAAAGTAACACGTTCCACTGATCAGTCTCCTCCCAGATAGTCAGAAACATCACAGTAAATTTAGAAGTGGAATGTATGCCGTAAATGACAACAGTTTTAAGAAATTAACATGAAAAGAATCCAACAGAGACCTTTCAAGTTTAATTATGCTGAACTATTAATAATGCTTCACGTCTGCAGTTATGTTATTCAATTACGTTGCTAGTGTATGTAACTATGTAATACGCACTCTATTAACAGTTTAAAGCACAGCATAGCACATTGATTTCATTTCTATGGTGTACTGCAGCTGTCAGTTCTCTCACGTGCCAATCCATTTCCATTTGATCAGATGCTGAAACCACAGGTAGTCTCTCTTGACCTACCACTAAAGTGCATTAAGTAATCTTGGATATGCGTTATGCTGAATTCCTTAAACCTACAGGACACCATGAGCTGCTTTGTATCATCTAACATAAGGGTACCTACGGTCGCATTCACGCCTCCAACTCATAACCTTAATACCTGTAGGCGTGTCCTAGCACATACTACACCAAAATAATGGCCAGCTCCAACCTCATAAATACTTCAAGGACGTGTCCTTCACGTCTCAACCACAAACACTGTACAATTCCATTATTATTGCCATTCCTTGCTATACAAGGTGAGTTCATCATTACAACTTCTCTGCATATATTCCATAACACTAAGCAATCTTTTCTACTATTAACTAGTTAGCTCTAATGCAGACAATAGGTCTCATTGCCACTTCAGCTTCTGCTAACAAACTAATTTGCGTATCTTTTTACTATTACTGTGGAACCATTTCCTATAATACAACACTTTGTACCATAATATTACCAAGGTTCTTCCTAAAACGTATATATACATACTTGTTACTCAGATACATTTATGTCTCCATTGCTTCATACCTTTCTATTGATTACTTGTCACTATTAGGTTTGTCACATCCAGTAGTTTCTTCACTAATAGGTGCATAGAATGGTTACAGAACTCATGGTAAGTTAATGGCAATATTTGCAAAATTTGTTATGGGAAGAAGAAATCGAAATCTTGGGGATAGGAAAGATGAAGAATAAGTGAGACATGAAATGGAGAAATAAGATCTCACACAGCTGGAGTTGCACAGCTGCCACACTGCGTAGAGGTTACAGAACAACCTCCTCCCTACAGAATTCATTGGCTTATTACTGGCTTGATAGCCTTATCGGAAAATTTTAGTATTGTAAAGAAGGGGTCGAAACTTTGGTGGATAGGAAAGATGAATGAGTGAGACCTGAAATGGGGAAAGAAGATCTCACACAGCTGAGACCGCACAGCTGCCACATTGCGTAGAGGTTACAGAACAACCTCCTCCCTACAGAACAACATCTTCGTCCAAATACCTTCTACTTTTCAGAACTCGTATAGGCAGCTCCCAAGTCTCATCATTAGTTACTATGTTTTTGTCAATAAATGGTACCGTAATTACTCCGGATATTGGCAAGACCATTTTTAACTGGCTTCTTTCAAAGTCAACAACACCCTGATACTTTGACCAGAAATCTGTGCCAATTAGAACCTCGATATGAGATTGTTTACTATTAAGCATGGATGATCAATCACATTACTACTAATATTTAAGGGCAGCAAAGCTTCTTGCTTTACCGTTTTTGACACCTTGCCAGTAGTACCATTATTCTCAGTCTTGATACCCTCATTACTGTAAGCTTATCTTTACTTGGTAATCCATCAAGAAGGACTGAGACAACGCACTCACCTCACTGCCACTGTCTAAGAGACAACGTGCATTGGTACCTTATATATTTACTAGTATTATAGCGTGGCTTATTCTAGGTTGTATAGGTGGTTCCTCAAATTCATCCAACACTTCCTTTTGGATTTGTCTCCAGCTAAAGTGATCGACATCTGTCTTCATTACATGTATATCAACGTGAGTAGGGGTTTCCTGAACAACATTTTCAGCTGCCTTTTACAGTCAGTCTGCTAATTTCAAATCAAAACACCACACGACTTCATTACATTTAGTTTGCTGAACGTGACCAAAGTCATTGTGGTCGGAGCGACTCCGCGGCTCCAGACCGGGCATAACACTAGTTACAGCTAAACCACTTTCATTATTATCGTCGGGTTCCTTCTCAAGTGACAACTTGTCACAGCCACTGGGTTCATCGACCCACAATAGGCCACCCTCTACATTTTCACTTACCTCCTGCCCTAAATCTATCAGCACAGTATCAACTTCGTGCACAGGCACTTCAGATAAGAGCACATTATTCTCATCGTAAATGTAAGCATGAATTTCTTCTGCTTCTTCACTTGACAATTCAGTACTTTGTAGCTCTTCCCTAACAATTCGGTGCTGCGGCTTCTCTTGCTCTACCCACTTAGGAAGCGTCTGCTTTACCAACTGACCTACCCAGGCACAACTCTCACCCCATACTCACAGCTCTACTTCTGCCAGTGCTTAGTTTCCTACCTACCAAACTTTACAGATGCTCTCCTGCGAAACTTCCAGAACTAGCACTCCTGAATGAAAGGATATTGCGGAGAGATGGCGTAGCCACAGACTGGGGGATGTTTCCAGAATTAGATTTTCACTCTCCAGCGGAGAATGCGCTGATATGTATCCTCCTGGAAGATTAAATCTTTGTGCCGGACTGAGACTCGAACTCGGAACAATATGTCTTTCGCCGGCAAGTGCTCCACCAACTGAGCTACCCAAACACGATACACGCCCCGTCACCACAGCATGACTTCTGCCAGTACCTCGTCTCCTACATTGCAAACATTACACGACCTCTCCTGCGAAACTTGCAGAACTAGTACTCTTGAAAGAAAGGACATTGAGGGGACATGGCTTAGCCACAGCCTGGGGGATGTTCCCAGAATGAGATTTTCACTCTGCAGCGGAGTGTGCGCTGATATGTAACTTAATGGCAGATTAAAACTTTGTGTCAGACTGAGACTCGAACTCGGGAACTTTGCCTTTCGTGGGCAAGTGCTCTACCACCTGAGCAAAAAATGGTTCAAATGGCTCTGAGCACTATGGGACTCAACTGCTGAGGTCATAAGTCCCCTAGAACTTAGAACTACTTAAACCTAACTAACCTAAGGACAACACACACATCCATGCCCGAGGCAGGATTCGAACCTGCGACCGTAGCGGTCGCGCGGTTCCAGACTGTAGCGCCAGAACCGCTCGGCCACCAGCGGCCGGCCCACCTGAGCAACCCAAGCGTGACTCACGTCCCGTCCTCTCAGCTCTACTTCTGCCAGTGCTTCGTCTCCTATCTTCCAGACTTTACAGAAGCTCTCCTGCGAACCTTGCAGAACTAGCGCTGCTGAAAGAAAGGATATTGCGAAGACATGTCTTCGCCACAGCCTGTGGGAAGTTTCCATAGTAAAATTTTCACTCTGCAGCGGAGTGTGCGCTGATATGAAACTTCCTGACAGATTAAAACTGTATGCCGGACCGAGACTCGAACTCGGGACCATTGCCTTTCGTAGGGAAGTGCCCTACCAACTGAGCTACCCAAGTACGACTAACGCCCCGTCCTCACAGCTCTTCTTCTGCCAAGGTTCTGCAAGGTTCGCAGGAGAGCTTCTGTAAAGTTTGGAAGGTAGGAGGCGAGGTACTGACAGAAGCAGGGCTGTGAGGACTAAATACTGTG
Organism: Schistocerca nitens; assembly: GCF_023898315.1. NCBI lineage: Eukaryota > Metazoa > Arthropoda > Insecta > Orthoptera > Acrididae > Schistocerca > Schistocerca nitens. The sequence goes on along the minus strand of NC_064617.1, from coordinate 699,771,223 downwards.
AGTGGTTTATTACTGCTGTATCATAGGATGCTACCGACTCATCATCCAAATGCTCGCTTTGAGTATTTTGATCTGTCTTGCCAATCGCTGTATTTACTGGCTTAGGAAAAGCAACCGCCTGGTGAGCGACAGTGTCCTCATACCTGGTTTTAGTGCCTCTGCCGACTACTGTTTCCCTTAGTGCCATTATTGTTAACTGGAACAGCATTATTTTCAACACTGTTGCTTAGCTGCACATTTTCGTTACGAACAAAATTACTATCATCAGGTTGCCATTGTTGATTATGGTTTTTATTTCTCCATTTCCTACCTTTCTTAGGATGGCGAACACCTACTGGTTCTACTGGCTCTGAGCACTATGGGACTACCGAGCGAGGTGGCGCAGTGGTTAGACACTGGACTCGCATTCGGGAGGACGACGGTTCAATCCCGCGTCCGGCCATCCTGATTTAGGTTTTCCGTGATTTCCCTAAATCAGTCCAGGCAAATGCCGGGATGGTTCCTCTGAAAGGGCACGGCCGACTTCCTTCCCCATCCTTCCCTAATCCGATGAGACCGATGACCACGCAGTCTGGTCTCCTTCCCCAAACCAACCAACCAACCAACTATGGGACTTAACTTCTGAGGTCATCAGTCCCCTAGAACTTAGAACTACTTAAACCTAAATAACCGAAGGACATCACACACATCTAGACCCGAGGCAGGATTCGAACCTGCGACCGTAGCGGTTGCGCGGTTCCAGACTGAAGCGCCTAGAACCGCTCGACCACACCGGCCGGCGCGAACACCTATTGTTCGGATGTTTACATTGGCATTCTGCTCATTCTTAAAATTACTATTAGTGCTACTACTATTTCTATTATTACGAACCAGCTCCTCATTGGCAGCAACACGCTGTACACGTTCCAGATATTCAATGAAACGGTCAAGATTGTCTCTAGGGGCGGATGTGATTCTAGTTTGCCAATACTATGGCAATTTAGCTTCAAGGCCTAGTATTATGATTTCAGGTTTCAGCTTTTCCGTCAAACGTGACAGACGTGAAATCCAATGTCTGGCAAACACTTTGATAGATTCCCTGCCTGCATTGAAGCGTTTCCCGCTCCAAAATTCTCTCAGTATTCATTAATGAAACCTGTCTTAAATTCCACTAATGTGCTACACTTCAACATGACACCAGATGACCAACACATGGCATCACCTGCCAAATGACTTCTAATAAATGAAATTTTCTCGCGTTCAGACCAAACCGATGGAGACACATCTTCAAAATCGTTCCAGAAGTCTAGCGGATGGATATTTTTGTCTGGATCGAACCGTAAGAATTGCCGACACCCGATAAAAGCGGCGTTTGCAGCTACAACTTGTTGTACACTACCATTACCAGAAGCTACTGAAGCTACTATAGTCTCTATTTTAGCAGTGTTAGTGCTAATAGTTTCTACTTTCATTTCAACATTACCTACTCTTTGCACAACATGAGTAGTATCAGTCTTAACTGCTTCTCCCTCTGCTTGACATGTGTTCACTTTTACATTAACATCTTTAAATCTATATGAGCACAGTTTAGATTCCGCCTCTAACTTTTGTATTAACTTCTGCTCCAGTTTCACATATTCCTTTTGGAAATCCTTGCGAATCTCGGCAACTTCGGACTTTACCATTTTATGCAACTCAGCTAATTGCTGAGCAACCTTTTCCTTAATGTCAGCATGGTGGGAATCAATCTTATAATCTGAACTGCTCAGATCTGCTTTGAGCTCAGCTTTTAAATCCTCTTTCAACTTACTGCAGCCAGCCTTGAAGTAAGTTTCTAATTCTGCTTTAGTGGATTCTAATTTATTGTCCATTACCTCAAACCGTTTATTAGAATTAGTTTGGCTGGCCACAATCCTGTTATTTACCTGAGTTGGCTCTGAGCACTATGGGACTTAACTGCTGTGGTCATCAGTCCCCTAGAACTTAGAACTACTTAAACCTATCGAACCTAAGGACATCACACACATCCGTGCCCGAGGCAGGATTCGAACCTGCGACCGTAGCGGTCGCGCGGTTCCGGACTGTAGCGCCTAGAACCGCTCGGCCACTCCGGCCGGCCATTTACCTGAATTACATCAGATTTTAATTCAGCTGTCATTTTAGCATTACTGGCTGGTATTGCCCACAACATTACATTTAAATCAATTACCCCAGTATCTTTGGGTTTCTCATTAGCTGATTTCTTATCACACTCAGGAGACGGAAAACTAGACTTAATACCAGAATCATGAGAAATAAATGAAACAGCTGATTGATCTGTTATATCGAACTTCTCCTTTTTAAACACTACCACCTCTGATGACTATTTCATTTTTAAATCATCAGAGAAACTATCATCCAGTAAACTAACAGTCTCTGATTTATGCTTTACTACGGGGGGTTTCTATATTGAATCATTGCCTCTTTTCACATTATTGTCAGGAGACAATGGTTCGGATTTCACTTTAACATCACTATTTTGGATTTGCACTTTCATCATCGGACATTAGTTCTGATTTAATTTTAACCTCAGCTTCTTTTGGCGGTTCCATCGCCGACAGTACTTTAGCGAAGGTTAGTTGAATATCTTTCCACTTAACTTAGTTCCTTCTGCATGACGTATGACGATGCCGGCGCGGCACGTTGAATAGTAGACGGCACCTCGACAGCTGCTGTGTGTGTGTGCATGGCTTGCAACAGCAAGCGGGGCTCCGGTCGCACCGACGAACGACTGCGGTGGGGCGAAACTGGCTTCTTGTGATGCTGGCGGCATGGCTAGATTCAGAGCCAGCTTCGTCAATCCAGATACGTTGTAATCCAAAGGCGTCATTAATGTGCACACGTAACATTGTTTATTACTGTTCTGTTGTTCAGCTGCGTGTCGCATTTCACCCCCGAATCCGGATAATTAAAATCACTTTCACTCAGTTTAACAGTATTTTTCCTGGCCGATGCATCATATGTGGGGCGGCGGGTGGAAAAATTTCTATTGTTGCTGTTCTCAAAACAGGCCCTCTACCTACAATGTTGGCAACCAAAAAGTGATTAGCAAAAATGTGATGCCTGTAATCAAAGTTCACTGTGCCCACTCTCATGGAGAAATAAAGTTATTGATCATTGAAGTTCATTACGTTGAGGATTTAGGATGATATCTGGGAGTCATAGAAAATGCAGTTTACTATAACAATTTTCACTATATTCTGAAAACGATAAAGCGTAAACTTCCAGACAAAAGTTTACCCAAGCAGCGTTACTATCAGCTCTTGTAGTATCAGAGCTGTTCAGAGTCTATTGCACGGATCCTATTATCCCTAGATAACGAAACTGTTCAATAATCGTTATCAATGTAAATGTTCAAAGTGAATGCGCGTCAAAATTTGAAGTTAATACTCACCATTCGCCATGCTAATAATGATAGAATGTCTGTCCTACGGTGACACATGAAAATACGACATACGAAAACTGAAAATAAACCACTGAAGTCGTTCCGCAATTAACACTTTACCCCAATGCGAACTCATTGTTACGTGCATACCGATTTACGTAATACGGCATCCAAGGCTGTTCCTCGCAACTGCACAGACGCGACGCGGCTTCCGACACGGAGTGCACGCTGATACGAATCTAGAAGAGAACTGGGGCCTGAAGGCAGGTCGCAGCACTCTTATTTATATAGCCGTGGTGCGGACCGCCGAAAGCGCAGCCGACAAACTTTGTCTTCCCGACAGCCGCTGGGGCTAGTAGAGCACCACTTCAAGTTACTAAATAATTAATTGCTTCATTCGTTGAAGGCTGATGAAGCTCTCAATTTAATTGTGCAATCAGCATACAGGTAAGTATCTATAATACAATTCTGATGTGGCTAGGTTAAACACTTTTGGCGAGAGAATTATTTTAGTTGGACTGCACGCAATAGATGAGCTCTGAACTTGCCCTTTGAAGAGACGCTACAGCTATAGTTTTATAACTACCTTTTGGAAACTTCTCACATCTTTGTTATTATAGCGTATCTCCATTCCACCTAAATCTAAACATCTTAGCTTTATCTAATCGCTTACTTAATCTAACTTGCTTTCGTACTTTTAGGACACAAAAGAAGAAAATCCTGAATTTCAACCAAAATATTACTTTGTAAGATCCAGCATGCTGTTTCCATTAAATTACAATGAAAAAGGAATCCGAATATAAATTTTGAAGTTTCTAGCTCCTTCCTGTTGCGCCGATGATTTTTACGTAAAACGTCCAAATTTCGAAAAACTGTTAAAGTTACTAAACTGAAACTTAACACATGATTATTTTAGCATCACTCCTGACATGCTATTAACTTTTCAGAATATTTACTTTACTTTTAAGGTATTGCGCAACACTCATAACGTCATAGCTACTTACAGCGGACTAGGCTGGCACACAGTTGAAAGCATATGAATTCTATATGGCATGAGTAGGCTGCTTCCCTAAAACACATCCATGCCCGAGGGAGGACTCTGACGGGGGAAGCCATGTGGAGCAAAGTTTACCTTTGGCAATGGTTTCCGCTCATTGGAGATGTGCAGGCCTGTTGTGTGCACGATACCGGGCACCACTGGCTGAGGATAGCCCAACACGAAGTCATTTCCCGTTATCATGAGACTCATGTTGTGCAGCATAACGCTCAGACTGGGCATGTCCGCTCCGAAATGCTCCTGTATCAGCCGGTCGTGAAAAGGCACGATAACGTTATGGAAGGAGTGCAACAGCCTGAGAGTCAGTTGGGCATTGTCCATGCGCTGCCAGAAGTCCATGTGGTCTGTGTACGCCGAAGCTAGGGCCGGCATGTAAGCCGAATTGATTGGATTGACCAAGAAGCTACTCGTAGTCTCAGTCAGTCCGGTTGAGAGAAATCCCACTATCGGCGGTGAGCCCAGTTTGTGCACAAAACCGAAGTAACACCAGAGCATGAACGTTTCCAAGACCACCAAATCAAACTTCTCTTGCAACCTGAAAAACAGAGGAAAAATAAGTCAATAAAGAAAGGGCACAACAAAATCAGACAGCCGAATAAAATAAATAAATAAATAAATAAATAAATAAAAATAATTCTCGTCTGCATTAGGGAAAAACATGCACTGTCATACGAAACTGGAACGTAATTGAGGAAGTTTCAGAAGCTGAAATCTATGATCATATAATCGAGGAGTAAAAGAGGAATGGTGAATTGAAAGTATAAAAAAATGTAATACAAAGGTATACTGAAACTCAAGCTGATGGATCCAGTACCAAACAGGGATGCAGGAAGAACAGACAAATGAAGAAGTCGTTAGAGGAAGGAACAGGCAAGAATGACATCTAGTGAGACATTGATGAATAGTTCCTTGCTACTGGAAGTGAAAGTTGTAAAAATAAAAACGAAAAAATTTAAAGCAGGTTATCGATTATACTGACTGTGGTAGATACACGAAGGCGGAAAGATTTCTAAGAGACACTGAGAGAGAAGGCGGAGAGAGAAGACTTAAAAATGAAGGCAGCAGTAAGAAAATGCAGAAGCAACAAACCAAGCCAATGGAACGAAGGTTTAAGGCAGGGTGGTAGTTTATTAGAAAGAACTCTGCTGTTCCAAAACACGAGTCAAGGACCTTGTCAATCACAGTAATTTCCAGTCAGAACAAGAACACTCCACTTTCAAAAGAAAACAATACAAAAAAGACAGAATAAACAGGCTCATTAAGGTGAATACGAGAAGCGCATTCTGCAACAAAACAGATCTTCATGTGTGAAAGTGGTCCAAAACGGAATAAGTTATACTGATACTGTAAATTTTGATTATGGCTGTAAATGATGCTTAATGTCAAATCTAAAAAGGAGCAACATGCTTCGTTTGAAAAATGATGTATTTTGAAATTTAAGTGAAAAGTAGTAAAAAGCATGAAATGCTCCAAAATTCATGCAAGATTTGAATTTTGCGCCACTTTTGTGGTAAATTGTTGCCAACGAAGGAAAAGAGAAAGTTTAGGATAACAAAAATCAGGAAACAACAATACATTTTTAAATTGAGTATCATTTTAAACTAATGAAGATTTGGCAGTTAGAAATCACAATTTTAGTACAAAATATGATCGGAATATTGATTTAACTTCATCAGTTGTGAAGAGATTAATTGAAAAATTTAGAGAGACTGAATCAATTATTGATCTTAAACACTCTAGCCGTCGTTCAACGAGTAGTTCGACACAAAACATCGAAGCAGTTTGTGAGAGTGTTGCTGCGCGTCCACAGACCTCAATATTGGGCATTTTATGAAGCACTGTATATCGTATTCTCAGGAAAGATTTGCATCTTCATGCTTAAATTGTCTACTTGACTCAAGAAATGAAGCCTGCTCACCACGCACAGCGATTAGAGTTCGTTGAATGGGTTATGGAACAACAACAAGTGGATAACGATTTTTCGAACAAAATCATCTTCAACGATGAGGCTCATTCTCAACTTGATGCCCTGATAAGTAGACAAAATTTTCGCATTTAGGGTTTATAAAATACACGAGTGATTTTTTAGAAGCAAATGTATCCAGAACGTGTCGCAGTTTGGTGTGTACTTTGGGCTGGAGACGTGATGGGACCATTCTTCTACGAAAATGCGGCTGGTCAAGTGAGAAGAGTTAATAGTGAACGCAATCGCGATGTGATAATTCAGTTTTATGCACCTAAATTGCTGGACATGAATGTGGGCGACATGTGGTTTCACAAAGACGATGCCACGTGCCGTACAGTCCGAGACACAATTCAGTTACTGCTTGAGCCATTTTGTGGTTGTGTGATTGCCCGTTTTGATATAATCGTAATTGGCTGCCAAGATCATGCGATTTAACGCAGTTGGACTTTTCTGTTTCCAGTTTCTTTGAAATAAGAAGTTTATTCCTACAAGCCCACGACCACCCACGCGTTGATGGAGAAAATTAGGGCTATGTCAACGAAATTCAGTCAAATTAATGCAATACGATAGTGAAAAGTATCAACAAAAGTGTGCGTATGTGCCAGTAAAGCCGTCCATTCCATACACAGTTTTTATAATAAGACTATGTTTTCCATAAAAATTACTTCTTTCGTGGATTTAGGAACAATCTTAGAAGTGATGAAGGATGAACTCAGTGAAAAGGACACCTTTGATGAAAGGAAATGTTGACAGAAATGATTTACTATTGAAACGGTACTGTCACTTCCGTTTCATGCAATCTGTCGTTTGGCATCTCCAGGCAATTCATGAATACATGGATGACATTAAGTCTCAATTTCTTATGGTTATGAAAAGCTAAGGGATTTCCGACGGACGAGCGGGATAATGAGTTTATTTATCTTCGATTAGCACCTTCTAATCCTCCTTCCGCACTGTATACCTTTCTCAATAAGTGACTGGATGACTCAGTCTGTCTCCGAGGGCCAGAGACTCAAAGTCCACCTGTAAGATCCAACCTTACAGCAGTTTGGTAGTCTGATGACTAATGAAGAACGCAGGGCGAGTAAGGGATGTTCCGTTGCTATCAGGCACGCTGCCCAGTAGTTGCGTAGATAGGTAACGAGACAGGTTACTCCCTCCCCTGGCGAGAAAGGGTCCGCCGAAATCTGCGGACCCACCGACGCTTTTCTGGTGGTCGTTGTCCCGTAACTATTGAACGTTATGTTCTATGAGTTTATTGCTACGAGGGTCACTCCAAAAGAAATGCACACTATTTTTTTTTTAAATCCATCTTTTATTCTTCGTGTTTGAAAGTTTTAGTGTGTGTAGATACTTCCTTTAGGAACAATATTCTCTTTTCTCCACATAATTTCCATCCCTCTCAACTGCCTTACGCCACCTTGGAAGTAGTGCATGTATACCCGCACGGTAAAATTCTGGACCATCCTGTTGGAGCCACTGTTTGGCAGCGACCACAACGGAGTCATCATCTTCAAACCTTGTTCCACGAAGAGAGTCTTTCAGTTTGCCAAAGAGATGATAGTCACATGGAGCCAGGTCAGGACTGTAAGGCGGGTGTTTCAGTGTTGTCCATTCGAGTTTTGTGATCGCTTCCATGGTTTTTTGACTGACATGTGGCCGTGCATTGTCGTGGAACAGCAAAACATCGTGCTTTTGCCGATGTGGTCGAACACGACTCAGTCGAGCTTGAAGTTTCTTCAGTGTCGTCACATATGCATCAGAATTTATGGTGGTTCCACTTGGCACGATGTCCACAAGCAAGAGTCCTTCGAAATCGAAAAATACCGTAGCCATAACTTTTCCAGCAGAAGGTGTGGTTTGGAAATTTTTTTTCTTGGGTGAATTTGCATGATGCCACTCCATTGATTGCCTCTTTGTCTCTGGTGAAAAATGATGGAGCCATGTTTCATCACCTGTCACAATTCTTCCAAGAAATCCATCTCCACCATTCTCATACTGTTCCAAAAGCTCGCTGCATACCGTTTTTCTTCTTTCTTTGTGAGCCTCTGTCCAACATCCTGGGAACCCATGTGGCACAAACCTTGTTTAACGCCAACAATTTCAGTATTCTGCAGACACTTCCCTCCCCTATCCCAACGTAGCGTGACAATTCGTTCACTGTGATGCGTTTGTCAACACTCACCAATTCGTTAACTCTCTGCACATTGTCTGGAGTGTGTGCAGTCCTCAATATTGCCGTGCCTGCTTTCATCAGGTAACCAGCTTGCCCACCGACTAACTGCACTGTGATCGACAGCAGCATCTCCGTACACCTTTTTCAACCTCTTGTGGATGTTTCCCACTGTCTCGTTTTCACAGCACAGGAATTTTATGACAGCACGTTGCTTCTGACGAACGTCAAGTATAGCAGCCACCTTGAAGACATGCTGTGACGACGCCTCTCGTGGTAACAGGTTGAACTAAGTTTGAAAACAAGCGGGAAGAATGTGTATACACACTGTAAAACTTTCGCACATGCAGAATGAAAACTGTATTTTTACAAAAAATAGTGTGCATTTCTTTTGGAGTGACCCTCATATATGTTTAAAGCTAAACATCTAGTCGTTATCTCATCAAGCGTAACTTTCAGTCGGTTTTCACTTCAGTGTTACAGTTCAGCAGTTATTTATATGATTATATTTTCGATTGTATTTTATAAATTTTGGTCTGTAGGCCTATAAGTAGTCTTAGTGGGCTACCCTTTGTGTGTGAGGGAATGCTCTCAGGTATAGTTGAAGACCAGTGAGGTTAGCGCTTCAGGTTTTAGGTTATTTCTAAATTCAAATGCTTATTTGTTCAGGAAATTTGTGAAAACTTTTATATACAAATTCGTTTGATTTTAATGTAGTCATCGTGCCCTACCCTTGATCGTTTGTTGGTGAACACACAATATGGCGCAGTAGTCGCTCAAAGCTCATCCTGAGGTGTTTAAACGAATGTATCATTGCATTATGCAATTGCATTTAGTCATCAAATGGTTCAAATGGCTCTGAGCACTATGGGACTTAACTGCTGAGGTCATCAGTACCCTAGAACTTAGAACTACTTAAACCTAACTAACCTAAGGACATCACACACATCCATGCCCGAGGCGGGATTCGAACCTGCGACCGTTGCGGGCGCACGGTTCGAGACTGAAGCACCTAGAACCACTCGGCCACACCGGCCGGCATTTAATTATCCCACAGCCGCCTTTCTGGGAATATTTTTCCCGAGCTAAGGGATTTCCATTTCATTCTACTACTAAATAAACGCAGAATCTGAGACGTGTCCTTTAGATGGCATCAAACAATCATTGCTGTGCTTCGTATTGCAGTACATAAAATTACGAACCGAACGAGCATAGTCATGCGCAATGAATTTCTCCTCATTTGGCACTTGTAGAACTTATCATGTTTTTAGCAGTTCATTATCTGACCAGTGACTTAACTGATCTCCCTCTACCCGTACTCCAGTCAATTGTATTGTAGTAACTGAGCACCTGTAGGTCATTAGTAGTTTTTATATGTATCCTAGAATGAAAATTTCCGTGAGTTTTATTTGTTTCCGTTGTCATTTTTCAATACCACTCTCTCTATCTATTGTGCATATAAGACGAGCTGCATCTGTGGAAGCATCCTGATATGGCTGAATGTGAATTAGCAATTATTTTAGGGGACCATGTAATCATTTTCCTTGTTGTTCATGTTACATTCGCTGAAGGCGTTTTCACTGCCCTTTTTTTGTAAAGATCGATGTCCATAGTACGTGTTTAAATACTCATTGTTTGTGTCAATGAACCGCGATGCTTCTTTAATCATCTGCATAGATCCAAACCACTCCCCGCACCCGATGTAACGAATGCTAGAAAGGCAGATGCAATAAATTTTTTGAGGTATATATGAAATTCCTCCACACACCATTTCGTTTTCTTGAGTTCACGTGATACTGAAAGTTTCCCTTGCTCATAAAACTGATGTTAATGATATCAGTAGACAAATGAAACTCAGATGGATTCGAATCTTTTGCTTGTCCACTTGACTTACATAAGTGGATTGCTTCACAGATATTCTGGTGTAAATATAAATTAACTTAGAAAGACCACTGATATTACACTGCACACTTGGCAACTACCTTTTATTAAAAAATCAGAGTTAACGCATATTGTACACCCTGCTTCCACTACGTAATTAATCTGGAGACGAAATTTATTCGGAATTCGAATACGAAGAGACTGTAGCTTCACAGTTTATTAGCGACAAATGAAAATTTGAGGGGTAACCGGAACTCTAACCCTAATTTTGTGCTCTACGTGAGCGGTCACCTTAGCAACTTCTGATAACTGAGCACCCCTCCAGGACCGACCAAATCTCCGTATTTCACAGTGTGTCCACGTCCTGCAGTCGCACAATTGCTGTGATTCCTACAGAGTCGTGGCCTGTCTAGGCATGTCATGCTATTTGCAGTGTGTGAGTGTTTTTCGATGTCTATGCAATGTTTTTCAGACAGTGACACAGACACTGCAGATAGTAATCTGGAGAGGTATAAAAACTCTGAGAAGGTTGCCAGTATGTGGTATGCAGAAATGATTTATACAAGACAGAAAGAAACAGCGAGTGCCGAAAAAAAAATAGCAAACTGCAGCACCAAGCCAGGTTTTTAATTTCCACAAACTTCAGCTTTTTTATTATGTTATGAAGTTTACGAATAGTTAGAACTCTTATTTATTTACTCGCAGTCATTAAGGGGCACGCATTTATGATCCCCAAAATTTTCAGACAAGGGTAAACATGTACGAGCATAACTTCTTCTCTCGCTTCTAAAAAGAAATCTAGAGACCTAATTCCCTAAGACGACGGATAATACAAAAACAAAAAGAAATTTTTCATTTGCTTTTAAAGTTTCCACCTATGTACAATTCTTTTAAAGGCCCGCGGTTTGCAGCTATCTCGGAATGTATCTAGTTTTTTTTCGCACCGAATGGAAAAATCTCCTACATATAGAGCCACATATGCATTTTCTACAAAAATTATCCCTTAATGCCACTATTTGTATTGTGATAATAGTAAGAGGTTCTCCAGAAATCCGCGAGGAAAATACTTCCATGAAGTAGGAACAGAACGTGTTTTAAGATATCAGGGAATAATTCACAACGTACGAGAGGGAGATACCAGTCTGAAGATATGACCTAAGAGTATTTTTAACCTTTCAATTAGTTTTTAGCAAAGTGGTCCCAAACTGATATGCGTACAAGAAAATGCAAATTTGTAAACTTTGGCAGCCGATGGATGAAATTGTGACGCTGCGACACAATTTCACCGTGCAGATGGCAAGAATAATAAACAGGTGACATGGCGATACCAGGACAGAGCCTTCGCGAATTTAATTCCGAATACTCAGACAGTAACTATGCCATGCAGATGGGTGCTCTAAGCACTATGGGACTTAAGATGTGAGGTCATCAATCCCTTAGACTCAGGACAACCTAAACCTAACTAACCTAAGGACATCACACACATCCATGCCCGAGGCAGGATTCAAACCTGCGACCGTAGCAGCCGCTCGCAGTTCCGGACTGAAGCGCCTAGAACCACATGAGTTCCCAAAGAAATCCGTTGGAATTCTATTACTCGATAAATAGTACAATTCTCAAGGCTGTCAATTCAACTAAGTACCTGGGTGTTAAAATTACAAACAACTTCAGTTGGAAAGACCACATAGATAATATTGTGGGGAAGGCGAGCCAAAGGCTGCGTTTCATTGGCAGGACACCTAGAAGATGCAACAAGTCCACTAAAGAAACAGTTTACACTACACTCGTTCGTCCTCTGTTAGAATATTGCTGCGCGGTGTGGGATCCTTACCAGGTGGGATTGACGGAGGACATCGAAAGGGTGCAAAAAAGGGCAGCTCGTTCTGTATTATCACGTATTAGGGGAGAGAATGTGACAGATATGATACGCGAGTTGGGATGGAAGTCATTAAAGCAAAGACGTTTTTCGTCGCGGCGAGATCTATTTACGAAATTTCACTCACCAACTTTCTCTTCCGAATGCGAAAATATTTTGTTGAGCCCAATCTACATAGGTAGGAATGATCATCAAAATAAAATTAGAGAAATCAGAGCTCGAACAGAAAGGTTTAGGTGTTCGTTTTTCCCGCGCGCTGTTCGGGAGTGGAATGGTAGAGAGATAGTATGATTGTGGTTCGATGAACCCTCTGCCAAGCACTTAAATGTGAATTGCAGAGCAGTAATGTAGATGTAGAACCGCTCGGCCACATGGGCCGGCCCCCGCAAACGGGTGCTTAAACAACATGCGTAGATGTCAGCCTTTGAGAAAGGACGTGTAGCTGGGCTCATAGCGGCCAGTTGGAGAAACCAGCGATTCGCTCGACGTTTCAACAGGAGCGATGCCACTATTCGACGACGCTGGCAGGAGTGGGTGAACCATGGCCGAACAAAGCGTCAAGAGGAGGCAGTCAACCTATAGAGATGACACAACAGGAGGACCAAGAAATCGTCAGGGAGGCACTCAGAGGCCCAAATCCATCACTATCATCGATTCGACGTGTGGCTGGTCCTTCAGTGAACATAAGGACCGTTAATAGATGGTTTAAGAAAGGGGACTGAACTCACGGCGTCCCTTACTTTGGTTACCATTGATCTCAAATACCAACAGACTTGTTTGCAGTGGTATAGGGTACATTCGGCCTGGCATCTCATTGCCTGGAGTAGAAACGTCTTCAGTGATGAGCCCCGCTTCGAATTTACTCCAATGAATAGCGAAGACGGGTCAGAAGACGCCCCAGACAGCAATGAGATACCAACCAACTGTCGCTCGCCATACGGCCGGACACCAGGAGTGATTGTCTGGGGTGTTATTTCTTTTCATAGCACGACCTCTTTGGTTGTCACCCTCGACACCCTTACAGCACAGAGGTTCGTCGACGATATTCTATGCGACGTTTCGTTGCCCTTCATGCAAGCCATCCTGGACTTACATTTCAGCAACATAACGCCCTCCCGCACAAGGCGAGAGTTTCTACTGCTAGTCTTCATGTTTCTCAAACCCTACCTTGGCCAGAAAGGTCGCCGGATCTCTTGCCAATTGAGATCATTTGGAGCATTGTAAGCAAGGCCCTCCGACCATCTCGGGATTTTGACGATATGATGTTTCTCTACTTATTTTAATGGACTAACTTCATCATTTGCTATTTTTTGGCTATTTTTAAAGCTTTGTGTGCAGAGTTATTTAAATAGTTATTCTAACGTTAACTGTCTCCTGTCTGCTTTAAAATTTAATGTTGTGGAATTATATTAAAAAATCCATGTAATTGAAAATTTTATGTTATCAGATTAGGAGGTGCCCGTTTTCTTAATGGGCCCCTGGACATTGTGCTAATCACTTGTCTAAACATATTCAGGCATTCTATTAATTGCTTGAAATTGACTGAATGTTGGGCAATTGACAGTTCTAATAAATTTTGAATTGATTCAAGAAGCTGTGATGTCTTTGAAGTGCACGTTATGAAAGTTTTGGTTCATTATATTTTATTGCCATTCTGAACAAGCTACCACAAAATTTTCATGTTTATGCCTTGTGTGAAGTTGCCTTTTGGTTTTTGTAAATAAAGTTTGTTAAGTTCTATCAAGATGTTAGTGGCCCAGCACCTTATCATTCTCCCCACCCGCTCTCTACCACGGTAAATTCCTAATTAAAAACATCTCAAGTTGTTTCTCTGCCAAGGTTATGCACATAAATGTTTGTCGCGAGCTCTTCATTTAGCAAACTGCTGAGAACAATGTAAAGTATGATCAATGGGCGTTTCTTCTTCTGAGACTCACAGTTGACCTCATCTCTCAATCTTTCACGTTGGATTAATTTTTGGCCATGTTCTACGTTGGGACGTATACCAGTAAGACGTTCTTAGTTGAACGAATACTGTTTACTTTTGATTTCTCTTTCTTTTGATGGACAGCTTTAAAAAAGGTTTCCCTAACTTTTTCGTTGCCTTTCCCCTTACTTTCGGTTTGATAAATACTGTCATACCTTCCTTACCCCTTTGATTTTCCGTACTTTTTTCCACAGGATGAGGTCATAAGGTCATTGTTGCTGTCACTGATGCACATGACTTTTGAGAATTTTCTTCATTCTCCACCCTGCCAACGAGCTTCAGCTGTGCCATAGCCCACACTAATAGGCGTTCCTTAAGAGCTATCATTTTAGCTGTCATTATCTTCTGATTGCCAACATATTCCTCGTCCAGCAGGCGGGAATATACCTGATACCTCGCCTCAATACTCATCTGACGCAGAGGCATGTGAATAGTCTAGCTTCCCAGCTTCATTCTCAATGTCCCTGTGTATAGGAGCAAGGCTGAAACTTCCTGGTAGATTAAAACTGTATGCCGGACCGAGACTCGAACTCGGGACCTTTGCCTTTCGCGGGCAAGTGCTCTACCATCTGAGCTACCCAAGCACGACTCACGCCCCGTCCTCACAGCTTTACTTCCGCAAGTACCTCGTCTCCCACCTTCCAAACTTTACAGATGCTCTCGTTCAGGGGCAAGGCTGGTTCACCGAGCGAGGTGGCGCAGTGGTAAGACACTGGACTCGCATTCGGGAGGACGACGGTTCAATCCCGCGTCCGGCCATCCTGATTTAGGTTTTCCGTGATTTCCCTAAATCAGTCCAGGCAAATGCCGGGATGGTTCCTCTGAAAGGGCACGGCCGACATCCTTCCCTAATCCGATGAGACCGATGACCACGCTGTCTGGTCTCCTTCCCCAAAACCAACCAACCAAGGCTGGTTCGAGAACATTTTTTCACCAGCGACTTATCATGTGGCGCCCCTCTTCACACCCCTTTTCCCTCTTACACTGTTAGTAATCACTAACTGTGGTACGCACTGTACACAAGTCTTGCTCTAACCGACCCTGGCGTTCCTCTCAGGTTGGTGCCCCAAGCTGCCGCTTCTAACTGTGATTGTCCTGTACAGAAATCTACAGCTGTGGCGGCTCCGGCGCGCCTCTCAGTACGGCGCCCCAAACAGCGGCTTCTGTCACTTTGGCCTTAAACCAGCTCTGTGTCGAAGCCGCGCTCGAAGTTGCTTACCAGCTGCTTGACTGCGCTGACATCGACTGGAGCAGATGATGCGGCATGATGCCCCGTGACATGCTGCTTCACGCAGGTGCTGTCACCATACCCGTGGTGCGTCTTGCACTGCCGGCTGTTTCTGTCGACTGTGGACCACCGCATCGGCTCACTGCAGTTCCTATAGAGTGAGTAATTGGTGAACCAGCTGGCGCTCTCGCGATCCCCAGGCCGTCAGCTCGCCTCAGGAGAAAACACGTAGACTTCGTATCGAATCAAACACTACAAGACTATGTAATACGTGAAATGTATTCGCATTTTCGAATATGGACAACGGACAGACGTACTGGATGGTCCATTGATCGTGACCGAGCCAAATATCTCACGAAATAAGCGTCAAACGAAAAAACTACAAGCAACGAAACTTGTCTAGCTTGAAGGGGGAAACCAGATGGCGCTATGGTTGACCCGCTAGATGGCGCTGCCACAGGTCAAACGGATATCAACTGCGTTTTTTAAAATAGGAACCCCCATTTTTATTACATATTCGTCTAGTACGTAAAGAAATACGAATGTTTTAGTTGGACCACTCTTTTCGCTTTGTGGTAGATGGTGCTGTAATAGTCACAAATGTATAAGTACGTGGTATCACGTAACATTCCGCCAGTGCGGACGGTATTTGGTTCATGATACATTACCCGTGTTAAAATGGACCGTTTACAAATTGCGGAAAAGGTCGATATCGTGTTGATGTATGGCTATTGTGATCAAAACGCCCAACGGGCTTGTGCTACGTATGTTGCTCGGTATCCTGGACGACATCATCCAAGTGTCCGGACCGTTCGCCGGATAGTTACGTTATTTAAGGAAACAGGAAGTGTTCAGCCACATGTGAAACGTCAACCGCGACCTGATACAAATGATGATGCCCAAGTAGGTGTTTTAGCTGCTGTCGCGGCTAATCCGCACATCAGTAGCAGACAAATTGCGCGACAATCGGGAATCTCAAAAACGTCGGTGTTGATAATGCTACATCAACATCGATTGCACCCGTACCATATTTCTATGCACCAGGAATTGCATGGCGACGACTTTGAACGTCGTGTACAGTTCTGCCACTGGGCACAAGAGAAATTACGGGACGATGACAGATTTTTTGCACGCGTTCTATTTAGCGACGAAGCGTCATTCGCCAACAGCGGTAACGTAAACCGGCATAATATGCACTATTGGGCAACGGAAAATCCACGATGGCTGCGACAAGTGGAACATCAGCGACCTTAGCGGGTTAATGTATGGTGCGGCATTATGGGAGGAAGGATAATTGGCCCCCATTTTATCGATGGCAATCTAAATGGTGCAATGTATGCTGATTTCTTTCGTAATGTTCTACCGATGTTACTACAAGATGTTTCACTGCATGACAGAATGGCGATGTACTTCCAACATGATGGATGTCCAGCACATAGCTCGCGTGCGGTTGAAGCGGTATAGAATAGCATATTTCATGGCATGTGGACTGGTCGTTGAAGCACCATATCATGGCCCGCACGTTCACCGGATCTGACGTCCCCGGATTTCTTTCTGTGGGGAGAGTTGAAGGATATTTGCTATCGTGATCCACCGACAACGCCTGACAACATGCGTCAGCGCATTGTCAATGCATGTGCGAACCTTACGGAAGGCGAACTACTCGCTGTTGAGAGGAATGTCGTTACACGTATTGCCAAATGCATTGAGGTTGACGGACATCATTTTGAGCATTTATTGCATTAATGTGGTATTTACAGGTAATCACGCTGTAACGGCATGCGTTCTCAGAAATGATAAGTTCACAAAGGTACATGTATCACATTGGAACAACCGAAATAAATTGTTCAAACGTACCTACGTTCTGTATCTTAATTTAGAAAACCTACCTGTTACCAACTGTTCGTGTAAAATTGTGAGCCATATGTTTGTGACTATTACAGCGCAATTTATCACAAAGCGAAAAAAGTGGTCCAACTAAAACATTCATATTTCTTTACGTACTGCACGAATATGTAATAAAAAATGGGGGTTCCTGTTTAAAAGAAACGCAGTTGATATCCGTTTGACCTATGGCAGCGCCATCTAGCGGGCCAACCATAGCGCCATCTGGTTTCCCCCTTCAAGCTAGACAAGTTTCGTTCTTTGTAGTTTTTTTCGTTTGACGCTTATTTAGTGAGATATTTGGCCCGGTCACGATCAATGGACCGCCCTGTATAATGGAATGTCGACATCATGCATGTCCGAAGCAACTTTGCATCGTAATTCTGGATAACACAGGCACTGCAATATGGTATCAAGACTATGTAGTTGTTACTAGCTACTGAGACTGGCGCTTCGATAACAGTACGAAGCAGTATTTTAGTAGTCTGTCTTAATCACAGTGAAAGCAACATTTGATAAGGAGCCGAGCGACCGTCTTGATTCCACACTTCACCACTATCAGTCGCTGTACTGTATGCTGACCACGTAACGTTGTCGCCTGCTGGGCGAGACAACGCAACTTGCTGACCATCTCAGGTGGCCGTCCTCTTACCTAGGAACACTTCAAAGACCAAGACCGGCCAGCATCTGGGGGATCCTAATCGCCGCCTGGCAACACAGCCGCTGTAGTATCTTTCCAGAATAAATATATTTATGAAAGTAGTGATCCTATGACTGAACGCGAGACGTATACCTGCTTCGCATCCACTACCTTCCTGCAGTCATGCCTATGTTGGAGAGCTGAATGGCGTCTTGAGTTCTAGAAGAACGGCTCTTTCACTCGCCATCCACAGATACCAAATCACGCCACATACATACAACTAGAGAGATGTAATGGATGTTACTGACTTTATGGTACACCTTTTTTTAATTGCTTTTTCATCTGTGGCTTAAATGCAGTTCTGTTTCATGGTGTTCCTTACACTGACGCTCCATTTTTGACACTTTAACACAACAAAACCAACTGAAAATCATGCGTTCTCACGATATGCTTAATGTTGGCACTTAGATCAACGACTCACTTGAGGCTATGTCACTCGTGGTACAAAGATTGAACAATAAGCCCTTAGGTTTTTAGAAGAGTTACAGTAATGCTTTACTGCACCAAGCACCATTGTAGGAGTCAAGAATATAATGCATCCTGTTCTATACTATAAAAATATTATCGATTCTGTTCACCTGTTAACGTACTAAAACAAAAATCGAGCCCTCGAGGCTCACAAAAAACGTTTACAGCTTGTATTTACATAATAAGTTACTGAATATGAACAAAATCTAGTTGTAATGATCCACAATACAAAATGTAAAAACAACAAAGATAAATGAAATGACCATGCACTATTTTAGGACGAAAAGAAGGCGTTTTGACGAGATCTTTATTGGGCTGCATCACTCAAACCTTTACCTGCCATAGAGAATTATAAAAAATTTACCTATGTCTTCTCTGTTAGAATGTTGCTGCACGTTTCCTCTGCCTGCGAGGTCCTTACGGTTAGAAGCAATTTTTCAGCACCTAGATGTCTGACTGTGCAGCGTCTGCTACACCATTTGCCATTGGGGATTCACGCTGTTCTTCTTTCAGTGCTCAACAGACCTCCTTGTGATAACCACATGTTTACTTTGGTGCATTATTTTATAACATTTGTCTGCTCTACAAACTGCTAATGTTACGGAGAAGAAGACTACCAGATAAGGAGGTAAGGAGCAGTCTTCTGACTCTGAAAACCCACCTAGTGAATGGAAATCTTGAGTGATGATGATAATAGGGAGGCTTCGCCGAAAACCAGAACTACACGAAGGTGATGGTCTTCAATAATCCTTCACGAAGATAGAGAAGAACAATTTCATGCAAATTCTTTTCTATGTGACCAATTGTTTTCTGTTAATGTGAAAGAAATATAGGCTACAGCTCCACAAGTTGGAATTTCTGGTAGGCGGAGCAACACGAATGTGCATTTCGTGGAACTGTTTCAGCGTCACGATCGGCCTCATCTTAATACAGCCGTCAGGCGTAATAACATGAGACTTGGGGGTGCGCTGATGACAGAAGGCATGAGTCACATTTCAGTGGTGTCGGTGGAGTCTATCAGCAGGACGGGTTTCACTAGACATGGCCTGCACCTCAACAGGTATGGGAAGGGGAGGTTGGCAAAACTTATAGGTGACAGCATAGGTGGGGGTGGTGGGATCACTCATGGGAAAATTCCGGTAGTTGTAGGTGTTAGAGCTGTACCTTTTTTAGATTGAAGTCAGCTGATAGGTATTCCTGCTTAAGGGAAGTCTCTCTAACAAAGAAACCACTTTCTACAAAGCTTGGGTATCCGATTAATGAGGGAATTAGTATATTTCATCAAAATATACAAGGTGTTAGAGATAAAGTTAGTGAACTGCTTATAGATGTTGACTCTGAAATTATTGGTATATCTGAACACTTCTTAAATAAGGAGATAATTCAGAGGCTTCCATTACCAGGATACAGGTTGGCTGGCAGCTTTTCTAGGAGCTCTTTGCGGTGTGGGGGAGTAGCCATGTATGTGAAAAACGGTATCCCATTTGAGTCAATTGATGTTTCAAAGTACTGCACTGAAAAGGGGTTTGAATGTTGTGCAGGTGTGGTTAAATTTAGTGGAGCTAAACTTCTTACTGTTGTTATTTATAGATCCCCAGACTCCGATTTCACAACATTTTTGCTAAAGCTAGAGGATGTTCTTGGTTCACTTTATAGGAAATACAAAAAGTTAGTTATATGTGGTGACGTCAATATTAATTGTATAAGTGATTGTGCAAGGAAAAGGATGCTGGTAGACCTCCTTAATTCATATAATCTTATGCAAACCGTATTCTTTCCAACGAGAGTGCAAGGGAACAGTAGAACAACCATAGACAATATTTTTGTTCATTCGTCATTATTAGAAGGGCATTCTGTTAGCAAAAAGGTGAATGGCCTTTCAGATCATGATGCACAAATTTTAAGTCTAAAAGATTTTTGTGCTGCAACACATGTTAAATATAGTTACCAACTTTTTAGGAAAGCTGATCCAGTTGCTGTAGAGACTTTTGTAAACCTTATCAAGGAACAAGAGTGGCAAGATGTTTATAGTGCTGATACAGTAGACGATAAATATAATGCTTTCCTCAAGACTTTTCTCGTGCTCTTTGAAAGTTGCTTTCCGTTAGAACGTTCAAAACAGGGTACTAGCACAAACAGGCAGCCTGGGTGGCTGACTAAAGGGATAAGAATATCTTGTAGAACAAAGTGGCAATTATATCAAAACGTTAGAAACAGTCACAATCTAAATGCAGCAGCCCATTACAAACAGTATTGTAAGGTGCTTAAAAAAGTTATTAGGAAGGCAAAAAGTATGTGGTATGCAGATAGAATAGCTAAGTCTCAGGATAAAATTAAAACCATATGGTCAGTCGTAAAGGAAGTGGCTGGTCTGCAGAGACAGATCGAGAATATAGAATCAGTGCGTAGTGGGGATGTCCGTGTTACTGATAAGTCGCATATATGTACAGTACTTAATAATCACTTTCTGAATACAGCAGGTGAACTAAATAGAAACCTAGTCCCAACAGGGAATCATATAGCGCTCTTAGAAAAAAGTGTTCCGAGACTGTTACCTGAAATGCTCCTCCATGATACTGACAAGAAGGAGATTGAGTTCATAATTAAATCACTAAAGACCAAGAACTCTCATGGATATGACGGGGTATCTAGCAGAATACTGAAGTATTGTTCCACGTATGTTAGCTCAGTACTTAGCCATATCTGTAACTTTTCCTTTAGGAGTGGTCGGTTTACTGACCGATTAAAGTACTCGGTAGTGAAGCCACTTTATAAAAAGGGAGACAGGGATAATGTTGACAATTATAGACCTATTTCTATGCCATCGGTGTTTGCTAAAGTTATCGAGAGGGTTGTATATACAAGGTTACTGCAGCATTTAAATTCACATAATTTGCTGTCAAATGTACAGTTTGGTTTTAGAAATGGCTTAACAACTGAAAATGCTATAGTCTCTTTTCTCTGTGAGGTTTTGGACGGATTAAATAAAAGGTTGCGAACGTTAGGTGTTTTCTTTGATTTAACGAAGGCTTTTGACTCTGTTGACCACAAAATATTACTGCAGAAGTTGGAACATTATGGAGTAAGGGGAGTAGCTTACAATTGGTTCGCCTCCTACTTTAAGAACAGAAAGCAGAAGGTAATCCTCCGCAATATTGAGAGTGGTAATGATGTTCAGTCTCAATGGGGCACTGTTAAATGGGGCGTTCCCCAAGGGTCGGTGCTGGGGCCACTGCTGTTTCTTATTTATATAAATGATATGCCTTCTAGTATTACAGGTGATTCAAAAATATTTCTGTTTGCTGATGACACCACCTTGGTAGTGAAGGATCTTGTGTGTAATATTGAAACATTATCAAATAATGTAGTTCATGATATAAGTTCGTGGCTTGTGGAAAATAATTTGATGCTAAATCACAGTAAGACTCAGTTTTTACAGTTTCTAACTCACAATTCAACAAGAACTGACATTTTAATCAGACAGAATGGGCATGTTATAAGCGAGACGGAACAGTTCAAGTTCCTAGGCGTATGGATAGATAGTAAGCTGTTGTGGAAAGCCCATGTTCAGGATCTTGTTCAGAAACTAAATGCCGCTTTATTTACCATTAGAACAGTATCTGAAATAAGTGAAATTTCAACACGAAAAGTAGTATACTTCGCATATTTTCATACGCTTATGTCATATGGTATTATTTTTTGGGGTAATTCTTCTGATTCAAAAAGGGTATTTTTTGCTCAAAAACGGGCTGTTCGAGCTATATGTGGTGTAAGTTCGAAAACCTCTTGTCGACCCCTATTCAATAGTCTGGGAATTTTGACATTGCCCTCACAGTATGTATTTTCTTTAATGTCGTTTGTTGTTAGCAATATTAGCTTATTCCCAAGAGTTAGCAGCTTTCACTCAGTTAATACTAGGCAGAAATCAAATCTGCATGTGGAATGCACTTCCTTGACTCTTGTGCAGAAAGGAGTGCAGTATTCTGCGGCATCCATTTTCAATAAGCTACCACAAGAACTCAAAAACCTTAGCAGTAGCCCAAACACTTTTAAGTCTAAACTGAAGAGTTTCCTCATGGCTCACTCCTTCTATTCTGTCGAGGAGCTCCCGGAAGAGCTAAAAAATTAAGCAAATTCCAGTGTTACATTCTTGATTTTCTTTATTTAAACTAACGACTTGTCGCCTGAATATGTTTCTTATATTTCATATCATCTGTTTCTACAATCGTGTTATAATTTCATGTATTGACTCGTTCCATGACCATGGAGACTTCTCCTAAATGTGGTCCCACGGAACAATAAATAAATAAATAAAAATAAATAAATAAAAAAGGACGTATCGAAAGAAGACCAGGGACCTACGAGTTATTCCATTAGGAACTGTGATAATGTTCTATGTTGTCCTTTCGTGTATCACTCATTGACAAAGTGTGTATGTGAACCAACACGGATGATCGAAAATTTTACGGGGAAGAAGTTTCTTGGTGCTCTAATACTGACTGGACTTTAAAAGTCAAGAAATGAGACTATCAGTCAGTTTTGGAGTGTTGACAACAGCTGACCACTCTTAAGGAAGTCACGCCTCGCAACCGCTTCCATGCTATATTGTGGTTGTTGCGCATTTACAGTGCAGCAACCCGACGTGAACTTAGGTCAGGTGACAAATTGGAACCAGTCATAGAAGTTTTTGAGATGCTGAAGATTACCCTTGGAGATGCCTAAATTCCAGGGTGGTGCGTGACCGCGGATGATTAGTTGCTCATATTTCTAGGTCGCTGCCCATTTCGACAATAAACCACATCAAAACCTTATAGATAGCGAATGAAATTGTGGGAGACTTGGAGAGAATGTTATGAAAAGCCTGGTGATTGAACTTGAAAAGTCTGGACGTAATACCACCTGAGACAATTTTTTACATCTCTATATTTAGCTCATTATTTACTGTCAAAAGATCTGACACTGGTCAGTACTATCCAAAAAAACAAAAGTGAACTGCCTAGTGATTTTACTACACCTAAAAGACGTGAAGCATACCGTAAATTATTTGGTTTTCAACGAGATGTGATGATAGCCTCTTATGTTCCTAAGAAAAACAGAGTTGTTACCGTCCTTAGCTCTCTTCATAACCAACCAACGGTGTCATCATCACAAGCAAAGAAGCCTAAACTTATAGTGTCATAGAATGCTATAAACGGGCGGAACTGACACCATGGACCAGGAAACGCATTGAAGAGAAAAACAAGGCTCCTGACCACTGGTGGTTTTCTTCAACATGATCGATGTAAGTGTAATGAATGCATTTTTGATAATGCTCGCTGCCATTAAAAAATAGACGTCCGACTTTCATCAATTTGGGAAAGCAACTAGCAGGGGCAAAGAAGTCAATGAATTCATTAATAACACCGGATTCAGGAAGTGACATGAAACCACTAGCTAAGAAAAGGAGAAAATGTGCATATCGTATAGGGAAGAAAGATAGAAAAAGTCATATTACATCTTATATGTGCACCAAACCTGTATGCTCGGAACATTCTGCTATTGACAGTAGACCCTGAGCAAATTTTCAGTAAGAATACAAGCTAACAGTAGGAGTATATAAATTGTGTTTTTTTAAAATGTACACTTTAAATAAATAAAATTATTTGAAAGTATTAGTAACTCAAAAGTCGTTTCACCTCGTAACCATGCAAACAGTGTCAGTTTATGCCAATTTAAACAACATGGGCTTGAGAGGGCCACTGGTTAGACAATACTGCACAGATTTTCTGGTAAGCAGACGGTTAAACCATATATTTTCGTAATATCCAAATAAAATTTCATAATGCTTAGAATAAGAGACGTAAATATTACCAAAGATTCTACACAATAATATGATCTTTCCACAACGAAATTCAATATTTGGCATAAAATAAAATTATTTCTGAAAATACGTAAGATTTCGAGCACAAACACACATGGCATTACCGTTGTAACTTAAATATTCTATGAGATAAAAAACAGACATTTCTCATATCTTGGCATTACTGATAAAAACTTTCAGGTTGAGTAAGAGTTGTCGATGACTAAAGTTCGACATCTATACTACACTTTTAAGGACACAATGGTCTCTCAAAATAATGTTTCCACATCTAAATTGTCTGTATATCTTATCACAACAAGTGTGATTCACTTATTGGCACAACTGATATATCTTACACGTTAGTCGGTGAGCTTAGTTTAATCTTTGTACGCTGCATTAAATTTATTGAACTACATTAAAATTTATTCTGTATCAGTACAAAACACACACTGGCAGTATTGGTGATCAGTATTACAGCTTAAAGTGCTATTATTATCGGCCAGAATAGTTTAATCCTTATAACAAAGTAAATGGTGTATCACAGTTCTGAATTTGGCAAAAACTCTTCTTAATTTAGCTAAAACTTGCATCAAAATCAGCCGAAAATTGTAGTGAGCCCCATGGTAGGGCATTATCTTTATCCTGCAGGACAAATCGTCATCATTTTCTGCTGATAATGCTATTGATGCCGTCACACAGTGGAAACTACGTGCACATTGATGAAATAGGAGACTAAACAGTAATAATACACAGTCATATGAATAAGAAACGACGGTTTCTGTGTTTTCAGCTACTCACTTTCAAATTGAGCTAAACATTATAGTAAATCAGTGCCAGGGTATTTACTTTATGTTGTTTTACAAAACGTTTGTTATCTTCTGCTTTTGCACAGTGCAGACCATGCGACATATATCGCCATTTTATAGCAAAACTGTAACAGTTTATCTCATACATTGGGAAAAGATGGTCATCTGACAGGTTGACAGGTTGACCGCCATTGTTTCCCCCCCCCCCCCCTCACCCTACTCCCCCCCCCCCACCCAGACACTTTTGTGGGACAGTGATGGTCGATGGACAAGGTGACCAACTTCTGACAATCATCATGATTGTCAGAACAGTTTGGAACTAGCTGGTCAGATTAGTTGACCTTTACCCGAAACACAAATGGGGCACTGACAGTTACTTGATACATGATGACTGCCATTACCCCTGAATCAAACTAGGTGAATAATGGTCAGTTGACAAGGTGACTGCAATTGCTCCCAAAGACAATTGGGAAAATTATGCTCAGTTGATATGGTGGCTGTAATTATACCCAATGCAATTGTTGCACTTACACACAGTTAAAATGATGAATGTCTTTGCCCCAAACACCAAGTGGGGCAATGATGGTCAGCTGACATACGGTGACAATCATACCCCAAACCCAGCTGGGGCAATGATAAACAGTTGATATGTCCAAATGCAGTTGGTGCAGTGGTGATCAGTTGACAAAGTGACTGGCTCACAGAGTGTGTCTGCCACGGGTGTCAGCCACTGGATCTTAAAATTTTAGCGTAACATCGGACGTTGACATTGTGTTTGTGTGGCAATGACCGTCAGTTTTCAGGGTGACTCACATTATGCAGTGTATTATAATCTCTTGTAACTTAATGATATGGTGATAATAGGCTTTTTGTCGTCAGCGAGGCACAATAGTACTTATATTCAGTTTGTGTCCTGGTTGACGACTTGCAGGTATCGGGGTGACATGAGATGGAATCGATTAGGAGGTATGTTTGATAGAAATTGGTAAAGAATTAATTCACACTCAGGTAAAATAATTTTTTATGTATCCCTTTCACAGGCAATGAGGTCTTGTTAATCTACTCGCAGGAGAGGTTCGTGTCTTGTAATTCTACTGTTAGTGAACGTATCTTACAAAGAATGAGCTAACTTCTCCTTACCACCGTCACTGAACGCAGTCGCTGGATTGCAGAACCATGTTCACTATTTTTACATTTGCACCCAGATTTGAGAAGCATAGGGCCTTACATCCGGTGTACGTAAGTAAGAGACAGTAGCAGGAAGAAGCGTCATACATGAGTCATGAATCATATGACAGATATGTTCAGATGAAGTAGCAGGTAGTTTCGCCTGTGGTCGAAATGTCTTAGCATCTTACGGACTATGAAATTATCAAGCAGTTAAAACTGTGTATTTGGGAAGCAAAACTGTATTTCTTGCGATTATTGAGACTCTCATTAATTGTTTCTAATTTGTTTAATTATTAGTGTGAATGAGAAGTATTAAATGAGTATTATTATGTTAACTAACTTAGTAAATGTTAGCGTGAGAACTGTCTACTGAGAGAATGAATCATACCGAGGAGAAATTGGAAAATACAAGTAGCCAGTTTATGGGGACTGAGAACACAAGATGCATTTTATGATACATTTGTTGTTTAAAGATAGAGTTATTTTGATATTTGTGGATTCTATAAATTTGTCCTTTTCATAAATTGCTTATAATACACTCCTGGAAATGGAAAAAATAACACATTGACACCGGTGTGTCAGACCCACCATACTTGCTCCGGACACTGCGAGAGGGCTGTACAAGCAATTATCACACGCACGGCACAGCGGACACACCAGGAACCGCGGTGTTGGCCGTCGAATGGCGCTAGCTGCGCAGCATTTGTGCACCGCCGCCGTCAGTGTCAGCCAGTTTGCCGTGGCATACGGAGCTCCATCGCAGTCTTTAACACTGGTAGCATGCCGCGACAGCGTGGACGTGAACCGTATGTGCAGTTGACGGACTTTGAGCGAGGGCGTATAGTGGGCATGCGGGAGGCCGGGTGGACGTACCGCCGAATTACTCAACATGTGGGGCGTGAGGTCTCCACAGTCCATCGATGTTGTCGCCAGTGGTCGGCGGAAGGTGCACGTGCCCGTCGACCTGGGACCGGACCGCAGCGACGCACGGATGCACGCCAAGACCGTAGGATCCTACGCAGTGCCGTAGGGGACCGCACCGCCACTTCCCAGAAAATTAGGGACACTGTTGCTCCTGGGGTATCGGCGAGGACCATTCGCAACCGTCTCCATGAAGCAGGGCTACGGTCCCGCACACCGTTAGGCCGTCTTCCGCTCACGCCCCAACATCGTGCAGCCCGCCTCCAGTGGTGTCGCGACAGGCGTGAATGGAGGGACGAATGGAGACGTGTCGTCTTCAGCGATGAGAGTCGCTTCTGCCTTGGTGCCAATGATGGTCGTATGCGTGTTTGGCGCCGTGCAGGTGAGCGCCACAATCAGGACTGCATACGACCGAGGCACACAGGGCCAACACCCGGCATCATGGTGTGGGGAGCGATCTCCTACACTGGCCGTACACCACTGGTGATCGTCGAGGGGACACTGAATAGTGCACGGTACATCCAAACCGTCATCGAACCCATCGTTCTACCATTCCTAGACCGGCAAGGGAACTTGCTGTTCCAACAGGACAATGCACGTCCGCATGTATCCCGTGCCACCCAACGTGCTCTAGAAGGTGTAAGTCAACTACCCTGGCCAGCAAGATCTCCGGATCTGTCCCCCATTGAGCATGTTTGGGACTGGATGAAGCGTCGTCTCACGCGGTCTGCACGTCCAGCACGAACGCTGGTCCAACTGAGGCGCCAGGTGGAAATGGCATGGCAAGCCGTTCCACAGGACTACATCCAGCATCTCTAGGTTCGTCTCCATGGGAGAATAGCAGCCTGCATTGCTGCGAAAGCTGGATATACACTGTACTAGTGCCGCCATTGTGCATGCTCTGTTGCCTGTGTCTATGTGCCTGTGGTTCTGTCAGTGTGATCATGTGATGTATCTGACCCCAGGAATGTGTCAATAAAGTTTCCCCTTCCTGGGACAATGAATTCACGGTGTTCTTATTTCAATTTCCAGGAGTGTAGCTATTAAGTGGTGATTGGTCAAAAGTAAAAGACGTGATATTGCGCAGTTTAATACTAATATTGGATTGGTTACGATGAATATCAGCCTATCAGGGGACAATACGTCGACGCGTATTTTGTGAGGTTTGAGAATTGAGAATTGCTTTGTGAAGCCTAAGGGGATCGGATATCAGCCGTGATCTCAGCAGTGACCAAGTTCGGACATGTATAAAAGGAGCTCTGAGAAGATGTGAAAAGTTTACGGAATAATCGTTAAAATTTGAGCGTGAAGTGGTGCAAAGTGGACGCGAATGTGTGAAAAAGAAGAACCCGTCAAATTGTGATTTTAATACGTAGACTGTGACTTTTGACTAACCAAAAGCCGTGTGGCGTTCTATACAAAGCATGACCACAAAATGAACATTCGCAGTGGTCAAATTGTGTAATATCTGTGCGAGCATTCTGACACAGACAATTCGTTTGTTAGTCATTTTGGTGACGGGTTTGGTTAGTTACCATAACATGGCTGTTACGAGTGAGTGTGATTGCATGTGAATGACGAAACTGTAACTTAAGATTAGTACGGGCTTGACGATGTTTCGTATGACATAAGTTACAATAAGTTATTACTCGCCAACTACCTTTCAATTCATCGCTCAGCTAACCTGATACTGAAATTTGTTGCACCCGTTGATTCTACTACAGCTATTCCAGTAGAAGAACATCATTCGATTTTAACAGGGAGGGCTTGTGGAATGGACTGCAGAAGAAGAAATTCGCCACGAGCAGAGTGGACACTTGGCCTAGGACGAAACAAAAAAACTACCGCGCCGTTTCTGAATTTGAATAAGTCAGTACAATTTTCCGTTTAGCCAGGCCTTCTACGACCTGGCTCCACTATCAGCACAAACAGGGGCGACGTGAGAGAACCGCCACGACTCTTACAAGGTCTGAGCCATGGTCGAGGATCCCCTACAGTTGGGAAATAGTGGCCAAGCAGTGCCGAAGTCAGTGGAGGAGTATTATGTTCGGGATCAGCAGCTCATAACGAATGAAATTGGCGCTTTTTTTTATTACTGTTTACTCACTTTAAATGTGCTATCGATGTAGTCCTTCATGGGACGACAGTAGAACTGGGGAGAGTTTAGTAGCGTGGCTAGATGCTCTGACAGTTTTTGAAGTAACTTCTCTAATTGGCCGATTAATTTTGATATTTATGCATCAACTTCTAAAGAGAGGACGGCAGCTGCCCTTGCGCACAGTTTTAGAAACGACGTGCCACGTCTCAGCAGTGACTGGTCGTAGTGCCATACCGACCTTTCTGGACATGGAAACATGTTGGTCCCACGCAGTCTCATGTTCATATTGCCGGTAAACCACTCAAGAAATCGTAAGCGCTTCGATTCGTTCCGGAAATTCAATACCGACGCTGCAGTTTTCATAAAAATTGGTGTAAGAAGTACTAGCAGCAATGTAAAATGCACTGACCGATATGGAAAGCTTTACATCATACACATTATGACCGAAAAATGCTACAAAATCAATACTCCAGTGTATCCATTCTGTGCGATGTATTTATTAAAATTTTATCATTACGCTATCTTATGTTAAGTATTTTGAATACAGATAAAAGGTACGCCACAGATGTAGAATGGCATGAGTACATGATGCTTAATGAGCTTGTATAACGTTATTGAAACTCTCCAGGTGGAGATCGCAGTATAACACGACGAGATGGTCGACCTAAATTTAAATAGAGAAAATAACCTTGTAATCAAGTGGTGAAATAATCTCGTTATGTTACGCTGAATGAACTTAAGTACGGTAGTTAACACTGATTAATTCCACGTGTGGTACTGAGATGTAAAGAATCAAATTAAGTCAGCTGAAAAGCAATAAATTTGCAGTCATATGCTCGCCCTGTAGCTTTACTCAAACATAGAAAAACCAGGATCAAGAAAATTAAATAAGTTCCACTCTCTGGCGTCTAATGTACACAATCTGATCAAAAGAGTTCGGACGACTATAGCAAGAAATTTCTCAAACGAATTCTAAGGCTAATGATGGATATCAGTTCCGAAAGGAAAGCAAGTTTAATATTTTAATACTCTTTATGTGAGTAATATCTCTATAAAGATAAATACGTGTCGGACTGGTGCTTCAGGTGTTCCAAATTCCATTTACGAAAGTGTAAATAAGACGACAAGTGAATCAATAGTTAAGCCAGTTAAAATGACTTCGGTTTCTTTTTCAAGAAATGAAACTGACTCAGAGTCGGAAGATATCCGCTAGTAGTGCAATAGAGAAAGTAATTAGTAAACGGAAAATGACAGTATATAAAACTCTGACGTTGTTGTAGCAGCAGAACTATTCTTTACTCGTAAATGTCACAGAGGAAGAAATGCTTAGTCTCACAATACTTACTCCAATAGTTTCTTTATTTGTGGGAACTCGAAATTGAGTTTACACAAAGTCTCAGTGAGAGGCAGAAGTACTTCCATCCCTCCCACAGGTCCTGCTTGTCCAATTTCCATTACAAGTTTCGGTATATCTGTGGTCGTCTTTGTGAAAGACAAATCAATCTGCGTAAAATTTTTCGGGGGATCCTGAAAATGAAGGTACTGGTTATTGATTTCTAAGGTACAGGGAATTATGAACTGCTGATACAGCCTGCATGTTTTATTTCAGAATATTTATCCACACACGTGATTGCTCCAAACTGTAAACTAAAAGTTTTTTACCTCTATTAGAAAATATTCTCACATCAGATCTTCTACGCCCCTACCATAAAACGCTTATATCCAAGTGTTAAGAAATCTTCGAGATCCACAGATGGACAATGCACTGGTGACATATAGTAGACTAAACATAAGGAGTCAACATTGAAACATGAAACGTGTGGCATGCTAGTAATACAACGCGAGGAAGCGTGCTGGCACAGTAAATACACTTTGATGACATTAAGTGATTCTCCCTTTATCTTCCCTTCTCCTGTTCCCTTCTCCTCATATTTACCCCTTCCCGTACCTCGTCATATTCTTGCCGCAACTCTTCCCTCCCGATATTCCATCCTCTCCATTCTCCCTAAACCGACCCCTCACCCTCCACCTCTCCCCTCCCCTTCCCTGTTACCCTCCTCTTCCTCTTCACTCACCTTCTTCACTACCTCTCTCACACTCTCTCTCCCTTCA
Organism: Schistocerca nitens; assembly: GCF_023898315.1. NCBI lineage: Eukaryota > Metazoa > Arthropoda > Insecta > Orthoptera > Acrididae > Schistocerca > Schistocerca nitens. Next base: position 699,739,654 of record NC_064617.1, on the reverse strand, counting down.
TACTCTTAGCACTTCTTTCTCTAAAACGGAAAAATTTTGATCGATGAAAAATGTTATCGTGCAAAGCAAATTTGCCACAAGAAATACAGCACCTCCTAACGTATCATCAGCGACCTCTTCTAACTCATCTGTACAAGTACATTCTAAACATTCACCGTTACTTAGCACTTGAGCCCTCGTCTGTTGCTTCCCTTAAGCTGTTGATACTGATGAAGTTACTACAATGTATTCCCCTTGCATTACAATTTTCTCCATGAATATTAACCATTGGGTGCACATGTCCATTGCAGTGGATAGCTATTAAGTCGCTTCTTTGCCATTTTCAGTCAGTGCTAAGGTTGCACATGCAAACAGGGCACAGCACCAGTTCGAAGCTTCCACTGGAGTGAACTGCGTACATTTGAAGTCTCAGGACTGACTGAAAATGGTAAAGTGACATTAACAGCTGTTCACTGCAGTGGACATACGTACCGTATGGTTAAGTTTATAATTTTAAGTGAGGCAGAAAAATTGGAATTTGTGGTAAGGACTGTGGGACCAAACTGCTGAGGTCATCGGTCCCTAGGTTTACACACTACTTAATCTAACTTAAACTAACTGACGCTAAGGACAACACATACACCCATGCCCGAGGGAGGATTGGAACCTCCGAGGGGGCAGCCGCGCGTACCGTGACAAGTCGTCATGACCGCACGGCTACCCCGTGTGTAAGTGAGGCAGTTATCCAAGAGCTTTTATTTTTAAAGTACGGGTGATCAGTTGTGAAAAGAACAGATTTGTGGCACGACTTACCTTCAGTGGATCTGTGGTGATGACAGTGACCTGGTGACCTCTCTCTGCAAGAGCTCTCATAATGGCGAGGAATGGAATCTGATGGCTGTGTGCTGGCGTCGGTACTACGCCCAGAATCCTTGCACAAAATGATCTCCCGCCGATCATTAAAAACAGACATAACGCCAACTCCTTTTTCATCTGAAAATGTAGTCACGATGAATTAAACACTCATCGAGAAGTGATACCCAGAATTTGAATACAATATGGACAGACGGACAGTGGAATTGGAACTAATGTAACCTGATTTGTTAGCGACCCTTTAAATTTTACATCGAATTTTAGGGATGTCCTGCCCAAAGGAAGGGAATGACCCTAATCAGATAAAGTATAGATGAAATAATAAACAACAGCAAACAGGAACTGTGACACAAAGACAGACCATATGGAAGGCACGTGGACGCAACAGGAAGATTTTGAAAACACCTGGCCGTTGCAGCCAAAGTTGGACTGCAGCGACGGCAAACTTCGATGTAGGTACAGATGAATATCGCAGCACATTGGATCAGCGCCCAAGAACGATTCTGCTCAGTCTGCTAACCTGCAGCTGTATAGGGACTCGCAAAACAGGCCCCACTCTCATTCCGGCTGCTGCTTATTCTTTTGCACATTTTCCTCGAGTCCTTGATTGGGTAAAACATCGTTCCTCTGACGCATAGAGATGAACACGACATTGGTGTTTTGTATGCCACGTACCTGCACAATGTTGTGATTACGACCCGCCTTACTGCATGCAGTGTGATTAGATATTAGCATTGTCCACAACAGTATTACTGGACTGGGCAAGATTCGAGCAATGCACTCAATTAAAAGAAAAAAAAGCGACGCACGGCGAAGAGATTATCCGAAATGAACGGAAATCGGTACTTGTACAGACAAAGAAATGATAACAATTTTAGAATAATTGCGTGATTTTTCAAGAGAAAAAGCTTCACAAATTGAGCAAGTCGACAACGCTTTGGTCCAAGTCTGGTCCTTATGCACTAGGCACTGATTGGCAGAGTTCTCGGATGTTCTCCTGGGAGATATTGTGCCAGATTCTGTCCAAATGACGCGTTAGATCAACAAAATCACGAGCTGATCGGAGCGCCTGCCCGTAATACTCCAAACGTTCTGGATCGGGGTGATCTAATGACCACGAAATTTGCGGGCGGGCATTTCCTTGCTGGTATGTGAACCCAGAATGGCTTGCCACGAAAGGCAACAAAACGGGGCATAGAATATCGTGGACGTACGGCTGTATTGTATGGGTGCCACGGATGGGACAAAAGGACTGCTGTTATGAAAGGAAGTAGCACCCCAGACTAATACTTCTGGTTGTCAGGTCGTATGGCGGTCGATAATCAGGTTGGTATGCTGTCACTGTTTGGGGCGCTTCGATGGTCATTGGGGCTCATTTCGAAGCGAGACTCGTCGATGAAGACAATGCGACTCCAGTAAATGTTATCTGTACGTGTATGACACATCTACCGATTTCCGTCACATTCGGACAATTCCTCGTGGTGCGTCGTTTTTCATTTTCTTTTCCTTTTTTGTATTAGAGTATATTTGAAGATCATTAAATATTACTGAATCTTTATGTGGAATGATTAACAAACATCATCACGGTGCTGTTACGAGTACCTTCGATAGAACTGTCGATGTATAAGCTGGAAGGAATAAACCACTCCAGGAGACAACATTCAAAAATCTGTGGTTCAGCTGTACACAACGAGCTCTAGAAAAACTAAGCGGCAGGGAGTGCTTACTCAGTCTGGAGCATTAACAACGACCCTGCTACTTTTCTGCTAAGAGTGACTTCCAAAGACACACACCGCGGAACACAACTGAGTTAGAACTTAAAGAAACGAGTGGTACTGAAGAACTGGACGCCAGTGATGTATCGTGTACCACGTGCTGCTTCGATGTAGGTAGCAGTTTCTAAGTACTTATTTTGATGAATTCGGTAAACACACAGCGGTTTCGTAGTGGCTGCCTCTCCTAATATCAAATGGCTACCCAGTCTAATATGGTACAACCTTATACGCATATAGATGCTATCATTATTATTATTTCTTTACTTTCTCAGACGTTAAGTCTGGTTAAGAATGAAAAGTGACGCGGACCTTGATCAAGCGTCACTTCCTATTAACTGTACGGTATGTGTTATATTGCATTTAGGAACTTTCGGGTAATTGAACATGTATCAATAATTACGGATTTCTGTAGTTGTATATATAAGTTTGGATGTAGCTGTATTGCATTGATGTACTGGTGGATATTGTGTGGTATGACTCCTGTAGTTGATAGTATAATTGGTATGATGTCAACATTATCCTGATGCCACATGTCTTTGACTTCCTCAGCCAGTTGGATGTGTTTTTCAATTTTTTCTCCTGTTTTCTTTTGTATATTTGTTGTATTGGGTATGGATATTTCGATTAGTTGTTCTTTTTATTGGTGAGTATGATGTCAGGTTTGTTATGTGGCGTTGTTTTATCTGTTATAATGGTTCTGTTCCAGTATAATTTGTATTCATCATTCTACAGTACATTTTGTGGTGCATACTTGTATGTAGGAACTTGTTGTTTTAAAAGTTTATGTTGTAAGGCAAGCTGTTGATGTATTATTTTTGCGACATTGTCATGTCTTCTGGGGTATTCTGTATTTGCTAGTATTGTACATCCGCTTGTGATGTGATATACTGTTTCTATTTGTTGTTTACAAAGTCTGCATTTATCTGTTGTGGTATTGGGATCTTTAATAATATGCTTGCTGTAATACCTGGTGTTTATTGTTTGATCCTGTATTGCAATCATGAATCCTTCTGTCTCACTGTATATATTGCCTTTTCTTAGCCATGTGTTGGATGCGTCTTGATCGATGTGTGGCTGTGTTAGATGATATGGGTGCTTGCCATGAAGTGTTTTCTTTTTCCAATTTACTTTCTTCGTATCTGTTGATGTTATGTGATCTAAAGGGTTGTAGAAGTGGTTATGAAATTGCAGTGGTGTAGCCGATGTATTTATATGAGTGATTGCCTTGTGTATTTTGCTAGTTTCTGCTCGTTCTAGAAAGAATTTTCTTAAATTGTCTACCTGTCCATAATGTAGGTTTTTTATGTCGATAAATCCCCTTCCTCCTTCCTTTCTGCTTAATGTGAATCTTTCAGTTGCTGAATGTATGTGATGTATTCTATATTTGTGGCATTGTGATCGTGTAAGTGTATTGAGTGCTTCTAGGTCTGTGTTACTCCATTTCACTACTCCAAATGAGTAGGTCAATATTGGTATGGCATAAGTATTTATAGCTGTGGTCTTGTTTCTTGCTGTCAATTCTGTTTTCAGTATTTTTGTTAGTCTTTGTCTATATTTTTCTTTTAGTTCTTCTTTAATATTTGTATTATCTATTCCTATTTTTTGTCTGTATCCTAGATATTTATAGGCATCCGTTTTTTCCATCGCTTCTATGCAGTCGCTGTGGTTATCTTATATGTAATCTTCTTGTTTAGTGTGTTTTCCCTTGACTATGCTATTTTTCTTACATTTGTCTGTTCCAAAAGCCATATTTATATCATTGCTGAATACTTCTGTTATCTTTAGTAATTGGTTGAGTTGTTGATTTGTTGCTGCCAGTAGTTTTAGATCATCCATGTATAGCAAATGTGTGATTTTGTGTGGGTTTGTTCCAGTAATATTGTATCCATAATTTGTATTATTTAGCATGTTGGATAGTGGGTTCAGAGCAAGGCAGAACCAGAAAGGACTTAATGAGTCTCCTTGGTATATTCCACTCTTAATCTGTATTGGCTGTGATGTGATATTATTTGAATTTGTTTGGATATTAAGTGTGGTTTTCCAATTTTTCATTACTATGTTTAGGAACTGTATCAATTTAGGATATACTTTGTATATTTCCAATATTTGTAGTAACCATGAGTGGGGTACACTATCAAAAGCTTTTTGGTAATCAATGTATGCGTAGTGTAGCGACCTTTGTTTAGTTTTAGCTCGATATGTCACCTCTGCATCTATTATCAGTTGCTCTTTACATCCTCGTGCTCCTTTGCAACAGCCTTTTTGTTCTTCATTTATAATTTTGTTCTGTGTTGTATGTGTCATTAATTTCTGTTTAATGATTGAAGTTAATATTTTGTATATTGTTGGTAGGCATGTTATGGGGCGATATTTAACTGGGTTCGCTGTGTCTGCTTGATCTTTAGGTTTCAGATAAGTTATTCCATGTGTAAGTGTATCAGGGGATGTGTATGGGTCTGCAATGTAACTGTTAAATAATTTAGTTAGATGTGAATGTGTTGACGTGAACTTCTTTAATCAGAAATTTGCTATTTTATCATTTCCAGGGGCTTTCCAATTGTGAGTAGAATTAATTGCTTGGGTGACTTCATGTTGCAAAATTATCACTTCAGGCATTTGTGGTATCATCTTGTATGTGTCTGTTTCTGCTTGTATCCACCGTGCATGCCTGTTATGTTGTACCGGGTTTGACCATATGTTGCTCCAGAAGTGTTCCATGTCTGTTATGTTTGGTGGATTGTTTATTTTAATGTGTGTGTTATCTATTGTCTGGTAAAATTTCTTTTGGTTTGTGTTGAATGTTTGGTTTTGTTTCCTTCTATTTTCACTTTTTTTGTATCTTTTGAGTCGTTTGGCTAATGCTTGTAATTTCTGCTTCTTTTCGTCTAATTGCTCTGTCGCTTCTAGTTGTGAGATTTTACCTAACCTTTTTCGTTTTTTTCCGAGATTTCATTTCTTATAAATTGTGTTAGCTGTCCGATGTCTTTTCTCAGTTTTTCTATTTTTATCTGTAGCCTGTGTTGCCATGCTGGTTTTGTGGGTTTCTTCTGTGTGTTGGTTGGTTCTGATCTCTGCCTAGTGTGTATATTTAGTGTAGTGAGTGCTCCTATATAAACCAGTAGTAACTCTTCCATAGTTGTGTTTTCATTTATTTTGTTGTGTATGATTGTGTTGATAGTTTTTATTGTTGTTTCGACTTGTGGGTTATTTGGTGGTCTATGCAAGAATGGTCTAATGTCTGTATTTGTGTCTTTGTATTCTATATATGTTAGCTGAAATTTTTCTTCTATATCTAACATCTGTGTCACTTCGTGTTCTATTTGTGCTTGTTCTGGTGGCTGTCTTACGATTTCGTTTTCCTCTGATTGTTTAATTGGTGCGTGTTGTTCTTTGTTTGTTTGCTCTTGGATGTTTGAGTCCATTACTGTATTTTCTTCTTCTTCTGATTGCACATTATTTTGTTCCAGTATTTGTTGTACTTGTTGTTTGATGTTTTCTAATTCTGACTGGGGTATCCTGTTATTTTTGATTATTACATGGATCTGATCAGCTAGTCGTTGTTCTGTTAAAAATTTTAATTCTGGGTATCTGGTAATAAATGTTGTGTATACTTGTGATCTGTATCCAGTTGTGTTGGTTCCTAGGTTTGTTGCTTGGTAATTATTATTATTATTATTATTAATATATCAATTTTCTTGTAGATTGTGAGGATACAGCCCTATACAAGAAAGTGTTGGCAGCTCTGTCTCACTGATTGGTAGACACTAAGGCTGTGAGACATACTACGTTTGCAGGAAGGAAGGAGGTGAACAGGTGATTTTGCATGATGGCTGGGAAATTCCGGCAGCGTGGTAACCGTTGGCACGAGGCATGGAAGGCGTGCCCGTCACGGCTGAACTGAGTGAAAAGTATAGGCGCTAAGTAAACCTAAACTCTGACTGAGCCTCGTTACAGAAAGCCCAGTACCATCGTTACAAAGAAAAAAATAAGACGAGTGCGTGAGTGAAAAAAACGCGCCCTCGAGCAAGCAAGCAGCTTTCAAGTTTTTCGATGTCAAAGGTTTTATCATCAAAATGAAATTTGAAATTAATATCGCCACAACACCTTGTTCGATTTTCATAGACTAAGTGTCCATGGGTAGGACTCAAGGAGTTCTATCAAAATGAAATAACGGATTTTTTGTAAACATAATGTATTTTACATTACAAGTCAGAACAGGCAGTTCGTGCATAAAAACGTGAATTTTCATCATAACAATGAATAAAATAATGAAAGTAACGGCAGCATACCAAAATTAGCTTACATACTATGTATGTGTATATGTATTTGGTTGTATTTGTTTTCATTTGTTAACATCAAAATAGCTTCAAGTAGGACTTCACTAGCAAAATACCACATACTAGACAAACTAATTAACATAGCAGGAAGACAAGGACAGCAGTGAAAGTTCGAGAAAATTTGCGCCGTAATTGATGTATCATACGTACGTATAGTGGAAAATTGGTAGTTTATAATTATGTACCGGAAGACGAAACAATATTGATTTGACTGACGAGAGTGCGAAAGCTTAAATAACCGGCTACCATTTTGAAATGAGTTATTCGTTATTTCGATAGTCATACGAGTCAGATGGTTGTCATAGCAGTAACGTGAACACATATGAATGAGCGGCTAATGGTTCGCGTGTCGGTAGCGTTCGCAAAACAATGTGGACGGTACAGAAATCTGAAACTTTTAAGCATTTGTTAGCGAGCGATTTGAATTTACGGTTTTAATTAGTTCACCAATTATACCATTTTAATTTAAAACATACGCTGAATGAACTTTGAACAACTTCGCAGCGCTTACTGGAATTTACACGTTAATTCATGTAAGATCCTGCTCTGGTTCTCTTTAAGGTAGTTAGTGGAAGTGAGCCTGAGAGGCCACAGACGGATGACGAGTGGTGTACTAAAAATGATGAGACAAATGAATGATAATATTAAAGGTTTTCTTAAAAAATTAGATTAAAAATTTGAACGATGATAAAATGATTTGGGTAGGAAATTGGATAGTATCATCATTAAACTGGGCACTTTTAGAGAAAAACTGAAAATTGGCTTTAGAGATAAATCTGGGGGTATATATTTTATATTGGGTAACTTGACTTTCAATCTAGACAAAGTAGAAGAGAAACTGTCATCAGAATAGATGGAGTTGGGACTGAATGAAAGGGGAGATAGACTCGAGTGTGATACTTGTAATGTTGAGATGGGGAGAGGCTATGGTTAAAGTGAATGAAGAGATTATGGCTGGCAATGAGAATTAAAATCTTTAGTAATGGATTAAGTGGTAAACTCAGCTGGCAATTTAAAGGAGTAGAAAAAAAAGATGTGGTTGTTACAAATAATATTGAAGTTAGCCAAACAGACAGCAGTATAAGTAAATTAGAACTAATAAATACGTGTAGAAGTGAGGGGTATCGTGTTATAAAAGTATCCAATGGTAAAACTTTCTTAAGTGAAAGCAAATACCATGCTGTTTGTGAAAGGGATGGATGATGTAGGTAAAAGCAATGTTTTTGGAAATGTAAGTTGAGCTGTAATGCAGGCACATAATGGATAAACTTCTACAGCTGTAACTAAATGCCATGCAATAAAGTTTCATGGTGCATGCAAGAATTATATTGTGGAAAGTGTGAATGATGCGTCTAAAATTATGTTTGTGGGTGGGTCCTGATCAGACCTGTGAAAGTCAAAGCTCAGATGAAATTGTTTATTACGCAGTGTTTGGGAAAATGTAAACAGCTAATGAGAGTAGCTTAAACTAATCCAGTTCCATGATAAAGTACTGAATGTACTAGAACATAGGGGGCATCTAAAAAGGCAATGGAATTTTGAAATGTATAAAGGGGAACAACTGGGACGGAATTTACAAAAGTGAAATTTTCCCTACTGGGATGTAATTTAGGGATGGACTCAAGAAACAAATAGAATCAAGAGACGAAATAATTGTGGGTAGGATGATGCTAGTGGATATTTAATTAGGAGGATATTAAGCAATAAATCAAGGACTCGCAGGGAAGGAATTAATATATTTTCAGTTAGTTGATAAGGATAATAAGATCGAAATAAAACTTGTAGCGACAGTGTATTTGGCATCATTAATATACAATAGTAGGTCAGGATCAGAATTCAGCTGTGGTGCTTGAGAGAATAAATGTATTAAATTTAATTTTAATAATCAACAGCCTCAGTTGCACCGTTTACCTAGAATTTACCTAGGTTTCAGTCGGGATAACCCAACCTTCTTCAGAATAACAGTAACTACCTTTTGTCCATAGTGGACATCGTCAAGCTAAAACTACAAATCCATAAATTATGGTCAGGCTATAAAACTTACGTGGAACTGCCACGGCCCCACTTCGCGACCGCAATGCGGCAGCCACGAGTGCTGTACTGGAACTGACCGTAGCGTCATGAGGCCCACCTAGGCGGACACAATACCTTGCGCCTGCGCGTATACTGTGTGATAGCTACTTGTTAGGACAAGACGTGAACTTAGCTCCTGACCTTGAATTACTAGTAAAGTGAAATAGAAGGTATAGCTGAGGAAAAGGGCGTATATGTTAACCTGTGCAGAACGCACTTAGATTTAATGTCTTAACATTTATGAAGTATTCATTGGTCATGATATGAGGAAGACGAGAGAGTAACGTCATCTTGTCACAATCTACTGGATACGAAGTTTTGGTTCGGACTAGCCGGATTAGTTTGAAGTGATCTTACTCAATGACGTTTAAAGGTGTCTTTGGAGCGTTGCTCGCCAAATCGCACCATAATTTAACCATATCCCGTCATCCTCCCATAATTTAGACTAGTTCTTTAAGTACATATTGACCTATGTCGGTCAATTATTTTAAGTGTGTTGACCGGAGCGATGTTCGCTAAGTTTCACTTTAGCTTTGAGCATAATTGACCTATGTCGGTCAATAGCTTTTTAGTGTGTTGACTGGAGCGATGTTCGCCAAGTCACACTTTACTTTTGAGCATAATTGACCTATGTCGGTCAATAGTTTTTAAATGTGTTGACTGGAGCAATGTTCGCCAAGTCACACTTTAGATTTGAGCATATTTCCGCTGTCATTCCCTAAGTTTAATGGCAGTGGTCACCAGGCCAGAATTATGATGGCAGTGGTCCACACACAGTTTTTACAGTATGTGTGTGGATCACCTCCATGAAGTCAAATTGAGTACCCCATTGCCGCCACATTATCCCCTACTATAGTGTTTTCTGTAACTCATAACCATAGATTCGCCAAGAAGCTCAATCAGGCACGTGCATTAGTTTTTAACTTGATTCTAGACCATTTCAGGTCAAATATACTAATCTTGAATAATGAACATCTATTTAATATGGCCTGGATGTTACAGATTAGATCTAAACTTGTTCATAAGTTCAATCATGACCATTTGTGTGCTAAGTCAATAGGATGTTCATGCATTGTAACTATAGCTAAGTGAGTGCTTAACAATTACGTCTTAAAAATTCCTAGTCCTAGTCGTAATAATGACGATGTTGGCTTTATAATATCCTTTCCACCCCTAACTTCTTTTTAGGTGATTAAAATTCGCGCTTAAGCACAAAATTTTCCTAGATAGGCCATACCTTGTAAGCACATGATGTCTTCCTCATATCATGACCAATAAATACTTCATAAATGTTAAGACAGTCGAACTAAGTACGTTCTGCACAGGTTAACATAAGCCCCTTTCCTCAGCTATACCTTCTATTTCACTTTACTAGTAATTCAAGGTCAGAAGATAAGTTCACGTCTTATCCCAACAAGTAACTATCATACAGTTTATGTGCAGGCGCAAGTTATTGTGTCTTCCTAGGCGGGCCTCATTACGCTACGGTCAGTTGCAGTACAGCACTCGTGGCTGCCGCATCGTGGTCACGAAGTGGGGCCGAGGCAATTCTAGATAAGTTTTATAGCCTGACGATAATTTACGGATTTGTAGTTTTAGCTTGACGATGTCCACTATGGACAGACGGTAGTTACTGTTATTCTGAAGAAGGTTGGGTTATCCCGACTGAAACCTAGGTAAATTCTAGGTAAACGGTGCAACCGAGGCTGTTGATTATTAAAATTATAATTAATATTTATACAGTTGCTGACAGGGCCGCGAAATGTTGAAGATATTTAAGAATAAATGTATGTTGTGATGAGATGAATATTCGTGTGATAGCAACATTAAAAATCTGAATTAAGTGAAGTGGGTTCTAGACTAGTGAAGGTTAATGTTGTATGCATGCAGGTACAAACATGGTTGAATTGATTTTGTGGATAGAGGTGTACATAGAGGTATACACTCTAGATATGGGGTTGATGTTATTTGGATGCAACTAGCAAGGACTGTGGACAATTCGTTTGTGGATGGAAATATACAGGGACGTATATGTTCCAGTTATTGAGGTTACTTGTAGGGCTGTAGTTCATGTGATTGAAAGTAATTAAGAAGAGGTAATAGTTTATATATCAGTTGTTTTAAGTGATGGTGTTTCTGTTGTGTATATCATGTTTTAATGGTGGATGCAGTTGAAAGTACATTGAATGGTAATGATGTAAAACTGTATTGCTAACTATATGAATGAAAAGGCTGTGCAGGCACATTCATTTATTGATGATTATCAGTAGCTGACTTATGATAATGAAATAGTTGCTGGGAATAATGATTTTAAATTGTTGTGGATAAAAACAGTTGTGTATTATCATGAAACTTTTACAAGGGTAGTAAAGCAGATAATGCAAGTGAGATTGATGCTGTTGATAACAGTGGTTGGTAATGATGAAAGTAATGTAAAAAATTTTCTAGTTAATTAATTATCGGTGAAAGAAAGTTGTAGACAGCAGTGACTTAAGCTATGATTGAATAAAAGTGATGAGTGGAGAGGTGCTAGAGAAGGAAGGTATAGGGTAAACTGATCAGAAACGTGTACCAATGTATATAGTAGATTAAGGGTGAATTTATACTTTACTTTTATTTTTTGGGACATTCTGTTGCAGATACAAGAGTATTTAGAGGCAAGGTTTTGATGTAGCAGCTACAATGTGGGGCCATGCAAGCAGCAGCTGTTTACATTCAGTGTGGTGGTGATTTAAGTTTCTGTATATTAAGTGAAAAATGCTCTTCTGTTTAGTTTAACATATTGGAGGGTCAGTTTTGCTGTGAGCATCTGTTGTGTATAGTCTGGCGCGGGGGGGGGGGGGGGGGCTACGAATGTTACTGAATATTATTATTGTCAGTTAAGAATTTTAGATGGGTAAAGTGTATTTATGTTTATTTTGGGGATGGTAAATTATGAACTACAGTGGGCTAAGAGTGGCTAGCAGGGTATCACATCTGCAATAACCATTAATGAAATCTTCACAGGCACCCTGTCGCAAGAGGCAGTGAAAGTCCCATGAGCTAAAGACTGAGCTCTCCTCTGCCATTGTCAAGTGGTAAATGACTGCCCTGACGCCACAGCTTGGCTGTTATATTGCCTCACTGCTGGCTATGACATCGCTGACACTAACTTCCTCGCCAGATATGTTAATGTTTTCGACCTGTGTCTATGGTGCCTACTTCAAGCTCATGATGGCCGGATTCCTGGCTGTCCTGAACTGCAAACTGCCATCCCTATTGACGGCGGTTTCAGAAACATTCATTTCTATTGCTTCTTTTGTAATAACGCAATAGTTCTTTATAGCATTTACTGGATGATTGGTTCAAGTACGCAAAGGGAAGTGGAAGTATGTGAGATGTAATTTTGTCCACCTATGGCTCCAAGAATTGCTGAATGTATTTGTATTGTGATTTTGATTTGGTGACACAACAACCGTTTCTGGGTGGCAGGGGGTAAGACTGTTAACTGGTAACTTATCAGCTGATTGAGAAAACGTGGAATCAAATGACATAAAATTAAAATATAAAATGTTATCATAGATTTATTTATGTACAAGTTATTTTGTTTTGTGGGGTTTTTATTCATTGAGGGTTAAATTAGTCTGTGTTGTTTTGTATTCAGTTCGTGGTAGTAAGGGTATGATAAATAAATAGGGAACTGAAGTCAACTTTTGGTTTTGTTTAACGATGGAAGAATTAGTTTGTTTTGCTAACCCATGTATTTGAAATTCTGGTTTCGTGTCGGAGGGAGAAACTTTGTACCAGTTCAGTATAGTTGTATGGCTTGAGCTATTTGTACAGAACAGGTTGTTGCTACCAGAATAAAAAGTATATACATAGCATACACTCCTTGCAAACACTATTGTCTGTTTGTTTTGTCAAGTTACGCTCTTAGATTTAGTCTTTGATCGTCTGATGTCTGGTGACAAAGTGGGTGGGTTTCATTTGACCAGTCATTGGTTTTCAGATGAATGTAAATGATAAATGACTCATTGGGTGATTTCTATTTCTTACTACCATCATGTAAACTGTCTAATGGAGAGACTGAGACAGCACCAGCGATCTGAGCTACATCTTTGTAAGAAGCCTGTGAAATACATTGGAAGACTAAACAGTGGTTTTGGTGCGCTACGAAAAATGTATAGAAAGTGTAAGAATACTAATGATGACCTGATAACTCATTATAAAAAGACAGTGAATAGGAAACCACAGAAGTTTGATTTTAATTTGTATTTGGCAGACAATTTTTACACGTGCATACATGTACAAATACTGAAGGTTAGAAGCATTAATTTATTAGGATCGAATTTATTGTTTATGTTTTTATGTGCAGATGTGTGCTTACTTTTTGATATACACAGGGACACAGATGTTTGTATATGTTTACTATAATAATGAGGGTAAGAAATGCTGTCACATAATGTAACTGACAAGCCTCTAGAACTTTTGTGAATGAATGTAGTGGGGGTATCACACCAGTGCTACTTGCGGCACCTTTCACTATGTATGTGGAGTTGGAGGTGGGGGTATTATGAGGTGTAGCGCTATACAAGTGAACACAAACTTCAAAAAGCAAACACAGCTGCACATGGACATTCTGTTGTGAAGGTAGGAACAAACACAGTTGTACGAACATGTGTGTTTTCACAGGTAACGAAGCATTCCAGCTAAGGTAAGCTGTGGCCTGAGGCGGTTGTACACCTGTCATAGTGTTGCCAATAGATAAAGACACCCTCGAGTTACAGTGACAGGCGGACACTGTGGCTATGAGGAATATCGTATGTGCAGGAACAGAGGAGGTAAGCTGGTGATCTGGCATGGCGGCTGGGAAAAGCCAATGCATGGCAGCCAGTGACGTTGTGTGGAAGATGTACCCACAATAACTGAACATAATGATCAGTATAGGCGCTAAATAGACCTTAATTCAGTTAAAATTGACCCAGAATTGTAACATCGATACAAGGAGAAAAATGAGACAAGTGCATCGGTGAAAACGCGCCATCGATCAATTACCCAGTGTCAGAGGTTTTATAATTAAAATGAAATTTCAAAATTAGTATCTCCACAAAGTCTTGTGTGATTCTCATAATCTAAGTGCCCATTGACAGGGCTTATGAAGGTTTATGATAACACAATAGCAGATTCTTTGTAATCATTATGTATTTTAAATTACAGGCCAGAATACGCACCTGTGCATAAAAACGTGAATTTTCACCAAAGTATTTAATAAAACGATGAAAGTAGTGGAAGCATACTTAGATATGTATGTGTAAATTATTTTATTTTGTTTATAAACAACAAAGCAGCTTAAAGTAGCATCTCGCTAAATAAATACCTTGTACTGGACAAACTAATTTTTTCTTTTCCAAAGCCATGTTAAATTTTGGAAAAAATGTTTCCGATATTTGAGTGTTCCTTTCGCTATGCAGATTTCAGCATTAGGCCATTTTCAAGCGTTACAACGTCAAAAATCGTCCGACTTTCGTGAAACACATTTCATCGTCGAAACATATGTGTAACTACTAAATCAGGCACTTGTGTTTTTTTCTTAGTCGGCAGCGAATACTGGGAAACATTTCAATGAGCTTATGATCACAAAATAATTGGCGTTAGGTGAACAGCACAGCACTTTGAAACTTTTACGCGTTTATTTGCGAGGGATATGAACTTATGATTGTAACTGGTTCACCATTACTGGGTTTGTATTCAAAACATACGCTGAATGAGCTCTGAATTGTTTCCGAGATCTTACCGGAACTAAAGACGTGCTGTGTCTTTCCACTTTACTTCCTTAGGCGGACACTAATGTGACGCTGTAACGTAAAAAGATCATGGTGGATCATTGCCTAAAATCATCATTAAAATTTACTTTTAGAAACGGCTCTGCTAGACCAAAAGCACTCGCTGTCGAGCGCTCTTTAGAGAAAGAGGCCAAGATCTCAGCTGCTGTCATTATCGGCAACCACTTTTCGATCGTAAGTAACACGGTCTGTGTGAACCTTATTGACGACACTAGATGTGGCAGGGTTTTTTGGGACGTGATAGAAGGATTCTGCTTCTGCAAGCAGGCGAAAACGCTGCAAATGTCGAGGTTGAACATCCCAGACTGGGTCTATGGACTAGCTACCACATATTCAAACCACCCTTCGAACTGCCGGCGGCAGACGTCGTGGCGGCGCTCAACCCCTATGGTACAGTACAAGAACAAGTGCCAGAAAAGTGGACCCAATTCAAGAGGTATCCAATCCTCATTCGAGTACACCAGGTATGTATTGAACACTGACGACATGTACCATCATACCTCCAAATAAGAGGCTGCTGGGACATAGTTTTTTATGATGGCCAGCTTGAAAAATGTTCCAGATGCAACAAGGAAGATCACCGACATTCTGCGTGCCTCCAACACTGGGTCACGCAACTTCTGCGGCAGGATGTGGCACCTCCATCGACGCTGACAATCCTTCCAGTAGCTCACGCAGTGTCACTCACGACTTCTCCGCCTGTCTATACACAATAGGCCGATGTTGCAGTACTGGAACCACCTTCCAGAGACTGACGCCTGGTCAATCAGTCAATCTGGCCAGTGGCAGAACTCTGGACAACGTCACTGATACCACCGAACTCTGCAGACAGTGCCAACATCAGGACGGCAGTCGATACACTTATCGCAGCAACAAAAGCCTTAGTGCTGGTGAGGTATGAGTCAACGCCATCGTCTGGCACAGAAGGCTACACACGAAAACAGCGTTCACCTAAACACTGAAAGTGATGCTGCAGGAACATGACTGATCACGGCAGCTCCCACTTGCTGCAGGAAGAAGAACTGATCCTGTAGGACGCCGTTCACGAGGCTGACACCGTTGCCATTGACTCCATCTCTCCAGAATGAATAAACGGTGATGAACGGTGGTCAGCAGGAAGGTTTCAGTGTGCAGGCTGAAAAGCCACTCGGTGTTCCAAGAACTCATGTCCCCAGACTGCACAGTGCCGCCTACCTTAGTCAAAGGACTTCTCATACTGGTACAAAACCAAGTGGGTGGGCAATTGGTCAACGGATATTGGCCACTTGCAATATTGAATGCCAATTAAAAGAACTTTGGCAGGATTTGGGCAGGCCGCATAAAGATGACTTTGCCAGTGATCTTCACCCCAGAACAGATGTCGCAGGAGGGAGATGCCAACATAAAAATGGCCACTGGCGACTTCAGAGACTTAATGGTGATCGTCTAGGCGTCCCACCTGAGAGCGGCGGTTGTCTCCGCCGATTTCAACTGGATCTTCGGTAGAGAGCAAAATAATTTCCTTCTATAGGTGATGGACCAAATGGGAATCCCCTGATGCTCATCGACATCCTATGATGACTTCTGGCAACAGCCAGAAAGCAGGTCCAGGTAAACAGAAGGACAGTGGGCGCAATACCCATTAAGAGGTCTCTATGATAGGGATGCCTCTTTCTACCTACTTCTGTAGCACTCGAGCCACTCCTCGGGGGTCTCAAGCACAGGCTATATAGCATTACCCTGTTGGACAAATGGTTCAAATGGCTCTGAGCACTATGGGACTTAACATCTGTGGTCATCAGTCCCCTAGAACTTAGAACTACATAAACGTAACTAACCTAAGGACATCACACACATCCATACCCGAGGCAGGATTCGAACCTGCGACCGTAGCGGTCACGCGGTTCCAAACTGAAGCGCCTAGAACCGCACGGCCACACAGGCTGGCCTGTTGGACATTATATTCCGCTATAAAGTGTATGCCGACCTGCTGCTGTTGGTTCATTTCACCAATGAAGTCCGCAGCATACTAAATTGCATAGATAATGTGGACAGGCTGTGGGCAGTCTTCTGAACATCAATAAGTCGGCATCGCCGGATATCGGATACGATCTCGGGCCGAGCTCTGTCGCCCTCATTCCACCAGTTACTGAACTGAGGCATTTGGGAGTGACGTTTGCAAAGAATATCCGCGGAACAGACGCAGCAAACTATCGACAATTACTACAGATGGCACACGTGATGGTGCGCCAAAACCTTCTCCATGACTTGAACATCTGCAACGTGTACAATACCTGAACCTCTGCGTGTTGTCAAATCTCAATCATGTGGCATACGCCCTCCCATTACCAGCTGTAATAGATCGCGGACTTCAGGCAGCCTTTGGTGTGCACGGGACACGTATTTAAAGTACGTTGTGATACTTTCACCCTCTCTCCATTCTATGGAGGACTAGGACTGGATAAAGCTAGGGCACTGGCACTGTCTTTAAATGAGCAATATGTGGAAACGATGGACCAGTCAACACACCTGCCTAAAGATTCATCTATCGGAGATCGTCTATTGTTCCCGTCGTTGCCTTTGTGGCACGTGTCGCCATACAGCTCTCTCATGTATCGACATTCATTCTGGAATACAGCTATGTGACCTCGAATCTCCCCTCAACGTGCCCATCAGAGGTTATAGATTTTTACACGGCCATTTTGCGGAAAGTTCTGCGTAATGTCGGAGAAACCATGTACCCAACTCTTAGATAACTGGCCACGAGTGTGGAAAAGGATACATGACGATTTTCTGCCAATGACCGGGCTCCCGACTTGGTATCAAGTCACCAGCAAAAAATATGTGACGCGACACCAGCTCCATGCTATCGGACTGACGGACTTCTCACTTTCCCTTGACTGTCGCCTCGTGGACACCGATGAACATCGCTTCATGTGCATTTCGTCGCCTTAGAGAGTTAACTCTGTGTCACACCTGACGTGACTGAACCTCGGACCCTCCTGTGCTTACATGGTTCGAAAGAATGACCACTGACTATATGTTCGGCGGAGGGGAGAAAGTGGAGCTTGATTACTAGTGGTACCTGCAAAAAACTCACAACGCCCTCGAACGCACATCGAGGTACCGTACGCTTGTTGCAAATTATTCAAGCAATGTTTTTGTAGTGGCCCCTCCAGTTGGGTAGTTGCAGGCTCAGTGTAACGTTCTGTGCAGTATCACACTGAAGACAGAATGATTTGAGTTGTAAGCAGTGAAGAAGGAAAGAAATTGGATGACTCATGGAAAGCTGTATTCACTGAGTCAATAGCAACGAAGCTTGAGCCTGTTTTAGGTGTTTCAAACGGCATTGTTGGAGACAGAAAACGCCAATAGCAATGGACAGGAAAACTCCAGCTGCGCCATCTCTTCAAGAAAGTGTCTTTTAGCTGAAGCAGCACAAGTAATGTACAAAGTTATTTTAGTTTATCCTTTGAATCACACATTTCTGTAACATTCTGTTTTATAGAATTCTCATTTGTACACAGTTACTAATTATAATCATGAAATAAAAATAAATAAATATAATTTTTTTAATATAATCCATTATGGAGTCGAGGTAGCAGTTGTCGTTATACTGGTTATCACTGTTAGCATTCAACCGCGATTCTTATACACATATTTTAACAACGCGTTTCAATAGACAATGCTCTCATCATCAGGTTGTAAAGTCTATGTCATGAAATTAAACGGACTAAAAAGACAAAATACCATCACAAACAGTTGGGAAGTCCATATAGTAAAACAGAATTAAAAGTATATTGGACTGTGGGTCCTCGTCTTACATTGAAGTTGTTGACACAAGTCGATGGCCGTCCCATAGCTACCAAGTATACTGTCGCACTGTGCCGGCTCGGGAGCTGTTGTGGACTGACGTGCCTAGGTGTTGTGGCGTGGTTACAGCCGTGTGCTTGACAGTAACGCTATGCTATTGGGCGCCTTATTTCCTTATTGCATTGGTCTGCCATCGTTAGCCTCTGGCAACTCCGTCAGTGACATGCTACCAACTTAAAGTCGCATACCTACCCTAAAATAATTCTAAAATAAAAAATTAATACCGTTAAGAGAATAGCGATTAATAACGGTTACAGAATAGATATGGTTAAAAAACTGTTACGGAAAAGTAATAAGCGCAAAAAGAAAAAACCTGATGGAGAGAAAGAGAAAATTATCACGATGCCATACTACGGAACAGTCTCACAAAAGATAGCAAATATTTTTAAGCCATACGATGTTAAAATAGCTTTTCAGACTAATAACCTAGTGAGGTATAGCCTTAAGCACGATATTGGCGAGAAGAAGTTTGAAAGATCGGGAGTTTATAAGATTCAGTGCAGAACTTGTGATGCAAAATATATAGGGCAGACAGGAAGATCATTCGCGATCCGGTATAAAGAACATAAAGATGCGTTCAGGTTAGGAAATTATGACAAATCAGCTGTTGCGAACCATATATATGAAACAGGCCATCCCCTTAATAGCATAGAAGATAACGTGGAAATATTGCATGTAGAAAAGAAAGGGAGGAAACTTGATTTACTAGAGGAATTCGAGATAGCTATCCATGAAAAGAAACAAAGCAATATTCTAAATGCACAAGATAATTTTAAAGAAATGAGATTTTTAGCGGGTTTTTAGAATTATTTTAGGGTAGGTATGCGACTTTAAGTTGGTAGCATGTCACTGACGGAGTTGCTAGAGGCTAACGATGGCAGACCAATGCAATAAGGAAATAAGGCGCCCAATAGCATAGCGTTACTGTCAAGCACACGGCTGTAACCACGCCACAACACCTAGGCACGTCAGTCCACAACAGCTCCCGAGCCGGCACAGTGCGACAGTATACTTGGTAGCTATGGGACGGCCATCGACTTGTGTCAACAACTTCAATGTAAGACGAGGACCCACAGTCCAATATACTTTTAATTCTGTTTTACTATATGGACTTCCCAACTGTTTGTGATGGTATTTTGTCTTTTTAGTCCGTTTAATTTCATGACATAGACTTTACAACTTGATGATGAGAGCATTGTCTCTTGAAACGCGTTGTTAAAATATGTGTATAAGAATCGCGGTTGAATGCTAACAGTGATAACCAAATAAATATAATTATAGATCCGTGGAGTCTATCGCCTTGGTAGAAATTTTGGGAGCAAATAGGGGTAACGCCTCAATAGGGATAGTTCTTTTTTATGGAAGGGTAAAAGAGGTAGTGCCAAATAAGAATAGATTGGAATTTCGTTGATTTTTATTTTTTGTGATTAAACTTAGTAAACGCAATGTCAAGAATTTGAGCACATTCACTTCTCTATCTTTTAAACACCTTTTGTCTGTCTGCTAAAATGATCTATCTGGTAGAAGTTAAAATATAATTAATTTCACTCTCTAATGCCACCATTGACAGCAAAATTCCCAAAAAGTTAATTCTCGTCTCCGTATTGTTGTCACATAGAATTAGTTGCGCCAGCAGATAAGCAGTCCAGTCATCAGATTTGCAAAGCGGGCTGCCGTCGTGCCTTCCAAGACACATCGCGTCAACGAATGGCACGCACGTATTGATGTTTGCTACATTACAAAATGGTTCAAATGACTCTAAGCACTATGGGACTTAACATCTGAGGAAATCAGTCCCGCTGACCGAGGTGGCCGAGCGGTTCTAGGCGCTACAGTCTGGAACCGCGCGACCGCTACGGTCGCAGGTTCGAATCCTGCCTCGGGCATGGATGTGTGTGATGTCCTTAGGTTAGTTAGGTTTAAGTAGTTCTAAGTTATAGTGGACTGATGACCTTAGAAGTTAAGTCCCATAGTGCTCAGAGCCATTTGAAACATTTGTAATCAGTCCCCTAGACTTTGAACTACTTAAACCTAACTAACCTAAGGACATCACACACACTCATGCCCGAGGCAGGATTCGAATCTGCGACCGTAGCAGCATCGTGGTTCCAGGCTGAAGCGCCTAGAACTGCTTTGCCACAGCGGCCGGTGGTACAGTACACACGAAGCCCATGCTGTGCACCCATACTATGAGTTACATACTGGGAGAGGTGCTCTGTCCATTGATGTGTGTCGTTCCTCTGTATGTCTTTTTTTTCTTTTATTGAATTTCGATTGCCCCCGAAGGGGTCGGGCTGGCAGCAGCTTAGTACGCTACTCTTCAGCCTACAGAATTTGTTTTAAAAAGAGGAAGATAATAAACAATAAAAGAAGGCGATAAAACAGTGACTTAATTTGTAAAACGGCGGACAGTATGGTGTCCGTTTGCAACACTTCGGAAAAGACGCACAACACTTAACACTCACTGCAAACACTGCACTAAAAGGTCGGCACGAAGATGACTCACCACAGCAAAGGGCAGAGAGGGGGGGGGGGAGACCTAGACAGATGAGGGGGAGAATGGAAGGGAGGGAGGAGAGGGAAAACGAAGGGGGAGGGGGAATCTATATGTCTTAATTTCTGTGTTTCGTCTTCTGAAACGCCAGAGGTACTTATGAGTAACCTTGTATGTTCTACCCCTCCCCGTATTGGCAAATGAAACTGGGAAATGCTGTTTTCGTGTTGTTACGTCTGACTGCAACATTAGTTAAAATAACCCTATCTTAATGTCTGAAAAAAAAACTGATAGTCAATTGGTTAAGTATCCCACCGCTGCTAGTGCTGCCACCTTCCGTCTGTGAGTGGTTATTGCTCTTTGACACCAAACACAGGCAGTGGTCACATTAACCGTGTGCAAGTAGCACGCCCTACTGTTGCAGGGAAAATAAGGGATCCAGGGCAAAATGCTCCAGTCGGAGAACATGTAAGTTGAATATGTTCCTCTTTGAAAGAATAATAGAAAAGTGGGGTACCAGCTGTCTCAATCATTATTCCACGTTCCACAGGAAAAATTATACAATGTGAACTTTTTTGTGCTGAAAGAGAATAGCAGAGAGACAGTGGCGGTGGAAGGGAGAGGAGACAGTACCAGCGAGAGAAAATAAGGGAGGAGAAAGTTATGGTGGAAGGGAGGCAGTGGCAGCAAAAGAGAGGGAGACACGAACGGAATTAGAAGCAGTGGTGGAAAGAGGAAGGAAACAGTGGCAATAAAAAATTGCAGACGACTTGAAACCATACAATGGCTTGGGGAGGGGAGTGTCTGGATCCCTCTGAGACCGACGAACTATAAACGGAAAGATTGGATTGTTTTGGGGGAAGAGACCAAACAGCGAGGTCATCGGTCTTAGCGGGTTAGGGAAGGACGGGGAAGGAAGTCGGCTGTGCCCTTTCAAAGGAACCAGCCGGAATTTGCCTGGAGCGATTTAGGGAAATCACGGAAAACCTAAATCAGGATGGCCGGACGCAAGATTGAACCGTCGTCCTCCCAAATGCGAGTCCAGTGTGCTAACCACTGCGCCACCTCGCTCGGTTAAAGGGAAGGTATAGAGGTGGGCGCATTTTTGACCGACATTGTACATGCATGGGTGTAGACGTGAAAATAACTTGGAGCACCCAGTATTTTTGAGCTGCCGGCCGGAGTGGCCGAGCGGTTCTAGGCGCTTCAGTCTGGAACCGCGCTACCGCTAAGATCGCAGGTTCGAATCCTGCCTCGGGCATGGATATGTGTGATGTACTTAGGTTAGTTAGGTTTAAGTAGTTCTATGTTCTAGGGGACTGATGACCTCAGATGTTAAGTCCCATAGTGCTCAAAGCCATTTGAACCATTTTGAATTTTTGAGCTGACAAGGTATGGTCGAGACTGTATCAGTGGGTAAGAAAGACAAAAGGAGAT
The DNA here is from genome assembly GCF_023898315.1 of Schistocerca nitens. Lineage (NCBI taxonomy): Eukaryota > Metazoa > Arthropoda > Insecta > Orthoptera > Acrididae > Schistocerca > Schistocerca nitens. Next base: position 699,717,012 of record NC_064617.1, on the reverse strand, counting down.
AGTGTAAGTGAGAAAGCGGACAATGTCAGTGGGACTACTGTAAATCAATGACAAAAAAGGAGGCAATGGGAGAGAGACATACATAGACAGTGGCTGTGAGTAGGAGATGTATATTAAGCACGAAGAACACCTGTGTAAATGAATTTAGAATTTTCAGTGTGAAAAGAGTGCGAATATGTCCGTACTCTAAAATTTGGAGTGAGAAAGGCGGAATGAGGATTGAGGCAGCTGGTTCTCCACTTTTTAGTCAGAGCTTTTTCAAAGAGGAACATATTAACTTGTTGTGTGCTCTGACAGGAACTTTTTCCGGTGGTAATTTATAGTTCGTTGATGAAGACAAGGCACGATATCCGAGATCCTCGCTCTGCAGGACTTTAAGCAACTGAGACATGTCAGAAAGAACAGACAGTACGCATTCGTATAACTGCTTCGCCTCCGTGAGAAATGAATTGACAACCTACAGTGCAGATGCTCATTTACGTTCGACTACCGGAAGGAACCTAAAATTAGCGAGCACGGAGGACGTGGACGGTGACCGCGGGTAGTTGCCGCCAGGTGGGAATGTGAAGCGGCCGGGGTGTGTGCCGAGACAGCCCACGCACTCGTGATGAATACCGCGTTCGGGTGGCGGAGTGGTTAAGGCAGCTTTTACGTAAACAGGAGATCCCAGCCACGAGGCCCGGTCTCGCGTCCATTTTCACTCGTCGCCACTGATTCCGCATAAAGTCCTGACGTAGCTGATATCATTAATTGCTTCCCTTTCCTTTCCTTTCTCCCCCTTCCCCTATCAATTTACTATAACTTTTAGTAAAACTTTTTAACAATTGACCGGTTATAAATTTCAGCACCAACGAAATTTGCGTTAACAATTTTATATTAAATGAACCAAACATAATCATTCAATTACTACGACTAAATCGAATTAAAGTTATTCACTGAAGCAAGAAAGGAAGATTAGCGTTCAACATCCAGTCCGGGTCATTAGGATCGCAGAACAAGGTTGTATAGGGCAGGATGACGTAGGACATCGGCCGTGCTTTTTCGAAAGGAACCATTCCGGCAGTCGCTTTCGGAAATTTAGAGAAAGAACAGGAAAAATCTAGATAGCCAGACAGAGGTTAGAACCAATGGCCTGTTGAACACGAGTCTTAAGACTGCGCTTCTTTGCTCTGTCAAAAAAATGGCTCTGAGCACTATGGGACTTAACATCTATGGTCATCAGTCCCCTAGAACTTAGAACTACTTAGACCTAACCTACCTAAGGACATCACACAACACCCAGTCATCACGAGGCAGAGAAAATCCCTGACCCCGCCGGGAATCGAACCGGGGAACCCGGGCGCGGTTTGCTCTGTCGATGAACGCGTTGTGTCCACATCATATTGGGATACAGTGCAGTGTAGCAAACAGTCTTATGAACGACAAAACATTCCATAGCAGTGTTATATCCACTGGCTATCTCGTTAAGTGATGCATAAGAAAGAAAGTATTGATATCAATATATAACGACAATACGCATATATCAATTATCCCGGGTGCACCTAAAGTACCCAGCATGTGTCCCATTTAAGGCAACATAGTCAGCACGTAGAAAACATGGTTAAAACTCTTTTGGTTACACCTTAGGTACTTACAATGTAACGGATCTATGAAAGCAAAGCTAACACTTTGCCATGTTAGAAACATATGGTGCAATTTCCACAGATAGGCTGAGAATTTGTTTTCTCCTCGGAACGTACCTTAGTTGCGTTATCAGTCGGTGGAAACAATGTCTTTAGCCGTGCGAAGTGAGCTGCTGCTACTTCGTTTGCGCAGGTTACTTATATGTCACAGGTTATCTCATCGGTAGAGGTCTTCCAATTAGTAGCTTCTCGTAGATAGCTTCAGCAAACAGCATGACAACGGAATTTCAGCTGCGATGCGTCAGACTGCTGTGAAGGACACCTTATCTCGCTGAATATTTTTCATGGCCGAAGCTGCTAATCATGCTGACGTGCCAAATCTACATAGGAAATAGTTTGTTTGATAAAGGGAATCGTATTATTTGTACAAATTGTAATCTTTGGGATCTAGAGTGAAAGTATTCAGACATATGAGCCGGGAATGGTACACTGAACCATTGTACGAACTTTAGATAGTAGCATGGCGATCGAAGTACTTGATTAATTTTTAATACATTGGCTCTGCGAGTAACAGAGGTCACGAGCGGTCATTTGGTGTGACAAGAAGACTGCAGGCTTTGATGTTCTGATTCGATTTGATTTGATTTACACAGGGAGACAAAACAACACTTGTCTTAGCTCCATGTTGGTCCCACCGAAACTAAGTTTATACTGTGGTTTCTCTCCCTATGATAATATTGAAGAGTTCTAGGAGAACCTTTATTGGTTCTTTGTTAGACATAATTTATTGATGAATTAATGACCCAAATATTCTATATATTTTTGTCTTCAGAGCTTCGTATTGGAATATTAGGTCTTCTTTCTCTATACCCATCGTGTGCAGGTATTTCCTGAAGTCCTACCATGAGTTTAATCCATCTTCTATTTAAGCTAAGGATTGCAGAGCTTCTCTTAAAACACGGCTTCGGCGTCCTTAGGTTGCAATGTGTTTGGTTTTTGGATCTTAGTCCAATATGCTGCGTGCTACCTCCTGATTCAGCTACATAATTTTGATTTTACCATCGCCTTCTACTCGATCAAATCGAGTCGTCGTTCCTGTCCTGGTCAGCCTACCATCTTGATCATTGTCACTAATTTCTGAGTAAACAAGGACACACAGCAGTTTTAACTTGGTACGTTCCCCTAGCCTCACAATGGCTTCATGACATTCTGCAACGATCGTTGCAAAGGCTGATAGGGATTTCAGAGATGTTTTTGCCATCAGAATGAATGTAGATGCCGCGATCCTTGTACCATCTACATCCTTGCACATTGTGGTAACAAATATTTCCGCCAGGGATACCGTGACCAGTTCTCGAAGATAGACTGTGCTCGTTAGTCAAGGCTGTGCCCCATACACCCTGGCCCCTGCACTTTTGTCTGTTTGCGACCCGTCAGTAATCCAGACCGTGGATCCTGAACGGTATCGTGGTTCAATCTTCCACTGATCCCTGCTTGCTACTGTTACATTGAAAGCTTTACTAAAGCACCTGGAAGTTGTTGTTTAGTCAGCCGGCATTTCCAAGACCATTCCTACACATTCCAAATTCATTACAATGGTGTAGGAGTCTGGATATTCTAAAGGTTTCCGATTTTGTCCTGTTTTCAACGTATATGCACCCGCCGCTGCCTCGATCGTTACTGAAAGGAGTAATGGCCAGTCATTGCACCGTCCCAAGCTCCTTGAGAGTAACGTTCCGTTCTACTTTATTCCATCACGCCGCAGACTCATAAATCATGACAGGTCTTAATGCAGAGGTGTAAAGCCAGTATACAGTCACACGGTTTAGGCTTCAGTTTTTATCACAGACCCTTCGAGTACTCTGAGAGTACACTTTGTCTTGGAATATATATTCTTTATGTGAGGGGTTCACGATAGATTTGCCTCCTGGGTTTGCACTAGTCATATCACTACCCCATCTATTCGTAGAACAGGTGGCTCCACGCAGGGTGCTACCTCCACTTCAGAACAACCAGGGCCGGCCGTGGGCCGAAGGGCGGCATCTATTTGTGTGATCGCAAAAGAGGACGGCTGGTTACACTTTGGAATGCTGCGGCGAGTGGAGAGCTTCACAAAACAAAAACTTCCTGCGTTCTTACAAGGCTGGCAGCACGACGTCAGCCGGCCGGCGTGGCCGAGCGGTTCTAGGCGCTTTAGTCTGGAACCGCGCGACCGGCACGGTCGCAGGTTCGAATCCTGCGTCGGGCATGGATGTGTGTGAGGTCCTTAAGTTAGTTAAGTTTAAGTAGTTCTAAGTTCTAGGGGATTGATGACCTCAGATGTTAAGTCCCATAGGGCTCAGAGTCATTTGAACCATTTTTCACGACGTCACGTAGCACTTTCAAGACATTCCTTCCTAGTGTGAACTGCTGAATTTATCACAAATGTTGGAATAGTTTTCAAGTAGGGACGTCACGACGCAAGGAATGAGAATTTTATTGCCAGTTTCTCCTTTTCTTTGTAAGAATTTCTCCAGTTATGGTTTGAATAACTGGAGTGGGGAGTGCAACCATGGTGCAGCCGAAACCATTTCTCAGGGCACGACAACGGTGTCCACGTGGTGCCGTGAAGGCATCTGCCACGCCCAGGTAACCTAACCTAACCTACTCTCTTGTTTTGCCGACACCACTGAACGACGGCATTGCAAAGGTTTCTGGACAGCGTTTCAAACCTTAGATCTCCGTTCACCATTGGCTTACCACTAGTGACCCATTTTGATTGGCTGAAGCAGTTTAGGTGGAACTCTTTCTTGTGAAACATTGAGGAGAGTAGAGAAGTTTTTACACACTCTGGGCGCCGAGAGGCACTTCTGATTCTAGCATCCGTCTTCAATGAAGACACTTTATTCCTGGACGCAGATTCTGATAGGCGCAAACTTGGTCTTCAGACCCTGAAGCCGTCTCTTCATTTGTAAGTGCCGGTTTTCTCTGTGATCTATGTGATTTATAAAGTGGCTCTGATGTAAATCTGAGTTCATTATTTTGTAAGGGATTGTATGGGGACGCGTGATTATATTTTTCTTCTTTCAATTCTTTTCATTGACTCGTGAGTAGGCTTAACTTAACTGATCGTTGACCATTGCTTATACACTGCCAAGTGCTTACTGTTAATTCCTTGCATAACTGTTTAACATTCTTATAAAAACATGACCAATGCATATAGTTTCTGTTCCACTGACGTATGAAAATTTGAGCGAGATCCACAGAGATGACTATTTTTCCTTATTGTTTTCACGATTCCCTGCAGCCCTGTCGGTAGCGCTTAACGTGTAATCAAATAATTCCTCTGTGTGTTTGTTATGGATTTTCTCTCTTTTTACATATGTAATATCTTTTGTGTTTCCTTATTTGTGTGATCATGAGAGCAAATAAATTGGGCAACCTGGAGTTGCTGTGTCATTTCGTAGTTTGGACAATTTCTACTCCAATGATCCTGTAAGACCGACACTCATAGTTCATTTGTGAGGATTCTTCTTCATAACTCATTGGAAATAAGATTTACTTTATGCATCTGAACACATGGGGACGGTATTAATTTTTGCAAAATCCAGATGTAACCAGGCCTTAAACCAATTAGTTAAGTCAAAACTCACGACCAACCTCTTCCGAATAATGATGACCCTTCTTTCAGACCTTCGAGACTTCGTCACTGTGTAACCTCCTGATATGAAACAGTTGGTTGCCAAAAAAGTACAGCATACGGAATAAACAGCACGAAGTCTTTAGTTCAAACTTATACCGCTAATAACTAAATTTATATTTCATTTTCAGCTTTCGTATGTTTTATGTCTTTCAAGTGTTAACGAGAGTTATATTGTATTTGTGGTTCTTTGTTGTCCTTTCGTTGTTGCCAGAGTTTCTTGATAGCAACACTGTAAATTTTGGAAGTTTTTTTAAAAAATGTTTTCTTCATGTGATTATGTAGCGCGTGTACTATTATCAGTACACGCGCCCCCTATGAAGGGCTGGCTTTTTTTAGATGGGAAGAACTAAAGTAGACAGCCAGAGCGAGAGCACCAGCAGCAGCGAGTACTGTTTGTATAAAGCGTTTATTTTGCATTTTGTTTACGACCTTCCACTAAGGAAGGGATTCTATTAGTGTTTATCTGCTCTGCATAGTAACTAACAGTTCTTGATAAAACTTTACGTAGTTTTCGTGTTAGATTTCTTAGTGTTTTCTTGATCGTTTAGAACAGAAAGCGCCCAAAAATCGTCTTTTGTTTGTTTCGCGGCCGTTAGCCACTAGTCACTTGAATCAGCAGTTGTCTTGTGACAGCCAGAGCGAGAGCACCAGCAGCAGCGAGTACTGTTTGTATAAAGCGTTTATTTTGCATTTTGTTTACGACCTTGTAACCTCCCCCTCACTTATCGACCTTAATGACAGTGAAAAATTAAACCGCGTGTACCTAATGGGAATTTTGGAAAAGCAATCGTCACCGAAGTTAATCTGTCGGTAAAGAGGGAGGAAAGGGTTACATCTAAATGAAAGGAAAAATGCAAATGAAACTGGTGGAAATTAATTTTGAAAAGGGGTAAAGTTAATAAAGAAAGTAAATGTGCGGCCGTTACGTCAACAATTAACTAGCGGTAATTAGATATTTGAGATTTGGGGGAAATCACGGTCGCCTGTCCTAAGGACAATTACTATAGTAACTGAAAAAGAAAGGTTATTACACATATAATTAGCACTAGAAGCGTGGCAACTGAAGGTTGACACGTGTAGTGTGAAAACTGAAAGTTTGTCAGAAGTAATAAATTTCGCTACACTCTGACTTAATTTAGCAAAAGAATTAATAAATCCGGAAAATCGAAAGTTAATTTAATGACTGAAGTTAATAGTGAGCTTTCTTTCTGAAGCACATCGAAATCCAGCAGAATACGGTTAGCCTTGGACTACCTCAACAATCATTTCAAAAGCAACTTGACTCTACGCAATTTAGAAACAAGAGATTTAACTTTGAACTTGAATTAAATGATTCTGAATAATTAACAATAGTAAAATTTAGTACGTACCAAGCTGAGCTGCAGTCACAGGTAAGCTAAAATATGCTAACAAAACTCGCACTCTTAATTTGTGCTTGTGTAATCTAACTATTGTAGCCAGCTATGCTTTAACTGCACTTGGAAACTAAAGTAATGAAATGCAATGATAGTACTTTAATGCTGGCGTCTGAATTTCAACGACACTCGGTTTCATTTCGGAAAAGGAAGGGACCCTGCTTGGTAATGCAATTGGGACAATGAGCAACAAAGGTTCATGCTGAGTTGCTGTAATTTTGCGAGGCAAATGGAACAATTTGAAAAGCTGAGGTCTGCCATACAGTTCTGAAACTTTACGTGCTTTTAGTCTTCCTTGTTAGTTGATCGAAGGTTTGAAGCCGTCGATCGAGGAGGTGGCGACGGTCACTCATTGTCGGCCGTCGCTGTTGCAGAAGCTGGATGTTGGCGCGCCTTCTTCTCGACACGGTCACCAAACGAAACGGGCTCTTGATGTGCGCCGGCTAATGCTTCCCGTCCGCGACACCGTGCCAGAAACTAACATAGCAAGTCGAGCGCAATTACATGCTGCTAAACCCCGAAAGCGCGGCAACTCGCGGGAGCGTCACACCACACACCTGCTCCACTCGCTACCCCAGCCAGACCCCAACTGCTCTGCCCGCGCTCCACGCGGCAGAGTTAACACTACCAAAGATCCTACACACTTTGATTCTTCACACGACCTGTCGATGTAATCGTTCGATAGCAGTTTTCCCTAGGCAAGACCCAGCGTAAAAATACAAATAATATTTACGAAACAAACCAATTATACACCGACATAAATGCATACAAATAGTAAAACAATTACAATATATAAAGGCACAGAAATGTCATATATTCAGGTAACAAATTAAGGAAAAAACTTACAGTACAACAGATGGAAATAGGAGGATATGCATTTCCGGCGTTACACGTGCCCCACATTGTCTGAGGATGTTCGTGTAACCTAAACAGACTCAGAAAATGTCCCAAAAAATAAACAGCGGAAATGCATATGCTCAAAACATCATCAAAATTTAGCATTCGTCTAATTAAGCATAAATCAATTTTTTAGACCATAAAATTTGAGTGGAGACAGTCCTAATCTTATTCCACTCTGTCATCTTGCAAAAAATAAAACAGGTTGACGACATATTAAAATTCATAGAAAGCATAGAAAATGGTTTAGCTATTCCAAAACCATTAAAATTCGTAACATTATAAGAAATGGAATACTATTTGCAAAATTAATTAGAGTACATGGTCATAAAAACAGGTAGATCAAAATACGCAAATTAATTATTAATTACATAGAATACACATTTTATATAACCTTTTCATAATTATTAACTCGTCATGAGAGTCCACTTAACGCTAAACAAGAAAATAATATACAGTAGATCGACAAAAACATAAATATTGACAGCAGAATTCTTTCTCATCAGCTGTCCGGGAAGAAAAACAACTCCGCCTTCCGTACTCGCAAATACAAAGAACGCCGAGAGCGGCACAAGAGCCGACAGGGGCACAAGAGCCGACAGCGGCTCCACCTTGCCAGTATTGTTGCGCCCGCCTGTGCGGCACGCTTGATCTCACTCGCCTGTGTAGCGGCATTTCCAGAACGTCCGTTTCACTGAATTCTTTAGGAAAACTCACTCCCGAGTAATCTCAAGGAGTCCCTTAATACTATCACTGTGGATAACTCAACACTGTCCATCATCACACGCATGTACTAGCCTGAAACTTAAAACAGCGTCTAAGTACATCGGCAATGACTAGTAAAACACACATGCATGCATTCATGAAATCTGACAGCTAGTTACAAAAGCATATTTACATTCCTTAATCTACTGTGACTCAGCTGAAAACTTAAACTAGCAGCTTGGATTTTTCAATTGGTTAAAACGTCTAATCAAAAATTAATTACTTGTTAATTACAAGTTCTTTAATGACCTGTAGGTCAGGCAAAAGCATCGCAACATGGCACATCCTTAAATCTTACACTCTATATTACATACTGTACAAATTACCCATTCTGTGGTATTAATCAATCCTAGGTTGGTACAATTTCAAGTCTACAATATTCCGTATACCTAATCGTTTTCCAGAGCTTGGATACTCTAAGCAATAAGCATTTGTGTGAGGTATACCAATGACTTTATATGGTCCATTATAAACAAACTTAAATTTAGAGATTTCATGGTCTATCTCGATCGATTTTTCATGAGCTTTTACAAGTACTAAGTCTCCGATTGCAAACTTAGCAAAACGCGCTTTAGTGTCATGACGACGTATGCCAGCATCGACTTTTAGCTTCATTACTTCTCGCAAACGATCTTTTTTCACACCAATACTAATGTCAATCCGTGGAGGGAATTTGATTATCTCTTCCACAAGTACCGGTTTGTCTGAAAACACACTCTTATTCCTCATTATTACTTCATACAGGCCTCGTCTTTGTTCGTGTGTTACGTTTGACACACCGTCTACAATACTTTCCAATTCACTTTCTACACTATTGTCAATGCAGAGATTCTTCACATTACAGTAGTTCAAATTCATACCTACATCAATACCATCCGGCCAGTTAACAATGTGTATAGGCTGGTATTGCCTATGCACACCGTCTCCTGCCTCGTCAAAACTAACTACTATTGTTTTATCTTGTGACGTACATGTCAAAGTTTTGCTTTCGCAATTAATCACTGCACGGTACTTTAATAGCCAATCTAACCCGATAATTACTTCCGTAGTTAAGTCTGGCACGACGACAAACTCTTGCTCAAATCGTGCCCCACATATCTCGAAGTTGACAAAAATCTGTTTTGTGACCGGTTTACTGGCCTTCCCAGTAGCACCGATAATTTTCACTCCTGTTACTGGCATAACTACGATACCAGGTCTGTCTTTCAGTAACTCAAATATTTTCCCAGATACAGCACTCAATTCTGCACCGGTGTCAATCAACACGTTTAGTTGTAGGTCGTGCATATTAGCAGACACTACTATCTGTCTACTCTTGTCCTCGACTGTTTCTTTATTTTCCCACAGTAAATCCTCGTCTATATCCAGGTCATTCCAGAAAAAACCATCCGGCTTTGATCCTAAATCCGGTTTATCTGGCGGCTTTTTCAGCCTCTGTTCACATACAGTCTTAATTTCAACACGTTTGTCCTGAGGCTTAGTCTGTAGCTTCGCCTCCAATACCGAAACCTTTTCCTCTAACTCGTCAACTAGTGAGTGTTGCCCTGCTATCATTTCACTAATTGTCACCTTCGTTGATTCCTCTTTGGCCAGATTGATCTCATCCGCCAATCTACCTGGAGAAATGTGCCCAGTAGTATCTGCAATTACTTCCTCTAGATCTGCGCAACCCACACTGTTATCTTCTGACCGAATAATGTCAGCTCTAACCTCATACACGCTGTAATCTACGTGCTTTTCTACCAATCGTGTCCGGCTATCACTAAAATTTTCGTAATCTTTCTCCTTAATACTCTCGCAATGTTTAAACTGGAGGTTTGCGTCGGATGGGTCGGCTACTTCTACCACTATAACTTTCGGTAAAGTCTGCCGGTTAGGGCCAGAACTTTCCGTTACTACTTCAACATCCATCTCCTGTGGGACGAAACACGACGAACCTTGCTCGTGCTCCCCATTAACATCAACTATTTCTAGTAAAGTCTGCCGGTTAGGGCCAGAACTTTCTATCACTTCACAAACACTATCTTCCTGCGGGACGAGACGCGGCAAATCCTGCACGCGCTCCCCATAAACGCTTCTCCCATACAGACACCTATAATCTCTTAGTTCGTCGTATAAACGACCGAACTGCCTTAACCAGACCTCATCCCTCTCTGCATCCCCCCGCTCGATGACGGACGTTTTATCCGACATCTGATCTTCTCTCAACACTTGCGAATCATTCTTAAACTCAATCTCCAGTCCCGCTGTGGGTATTACAGCTACCACTTTGTAATCGATTTCCGGAACACTACTTAAATTGTTCTCACTGACAGTGAATGTACTTCCTACTGCCGTGTATACAGCTGATTTACTACCTGTGGGTGCACTCCTTTCTCCTAACACTGGCACACTCTCCCGCCGTTGATTATTCCACACGGAATTTTCATAACGACGACACCTGGGTTTTCTACTGTTATTGGGCCGCCAAAATTTCTCCACGCCCGGTCGGCCCCTCACCGGCGCGGCTAATGGTTTCCCTGTCTCGTCCCAGCAGATACGCTCCCCGGATGCTGCTGAGGCGGCTGATCACACACTCTGGCGTTATTACTATTCTGCGAAGCCCGTATCACGCTAGTATGATACTGGTTTCCGTCATTCCTGTTATTATTTGCAGTGTATCGATTGTCATTACGGCCCGAACCACTATTGTTATTGCTGCCAAGATTGCGGTACGCATTATTCCCATAATTATGATTGTTGTGGTTGCTGTGGTACCCATTGTTGTTACCACGGCCTCTACCAGTATCGCGATTATTGCGCCAATTGTCCTCGTCCTCAACTCTTTCCAGGAAATGATTGATTGTCCTGTAATTGCTTCCTACGTAGCGTTTTGTATCATCTGGAAGCTTCTTGTAGATTTCCCAGACTATTTCGGATTCCGTGCGGCGATCACGCAAATATTCCAACTTGCGGATCCAGCCCTCACAAAACTCCTTCATCGAGCCGCGCGAATTCGCATCGAAAGGCCTCGATACGACAAATTCGCGCCAGACACTTTGCTGTTTTTGCTCTGACCAGTATTCAGCCAGAAACAAATTTTTAAACTCGTCAAAGGTCAGGTTCGTAATGTTGAGGTTTAAGCCCCAACGCTTGGCATCACCAGCCAACACATCAATAACCGCATTAATTTTTCTCTCATTAGTCCATGATCTGGGTAAAACTCTTTCACAGTTTTTAATGAAATCCGTCGCGTGTATACCGCCTTTTTTCAAGGGGTCGAACCGCTCCTCTTTCGTCAACAATTCCGAACTATGTGCACAGATTGGCACATAGCTCTGTTTTTCTTCAAGTTTCTTTTCTAATTCCGACACTCTCGTAATCACTTGGCAAGTGGTTGTCGCAAGCGTTTCCACTTCCCTCTTTTTCTCTTCGCAGGTATTAGCCTGCTTCCTCACTTTGGTATCTACTTCGGATACTAAAACCTTTAAAGTTTCCACCTTCTGTTGATCGTCTTTTCTCACTAATTGAATTTGTTCCGTCACCTTATTCTCGATGATCGGAGCAACTGCGTCTCCTACACTTTTCTCGATTCTGCTAATTTCGGAATTAAAACGCGTATTTATGCTCGCAATTTCCGCCTGAACGCCTATCATTTCCTGTTTAAGATTACCGATTTCGGTATTAATCACAACAATATCTTCTTTGATTTTATCAACTTTTGTGTTAACAACTCCAACATTGTTGTTAACAACATTAATAGCTTTGTTCTGATTGTCTAGCTTCCTGTCAATTTTTTCAGACTGAGCTTTAATTTCTGCCGATTGAGTTTCTATCTTGCTAGACTGAGCCTTGATTTCGTTAATCAAAACATTCAATAAATCAGTTAAATTCCCGGAAACTACCGGTTTTACTTCCGTAGCGGCTTCCTCTTTAATTGTCCCCCCGTATTCGTCATCAAGGGATTCCGATTTGATGTTCACTTCCGATTCCGAAACATTTTCTAATGTTTGGAATTCCATTTCTGCTCTTTGTTGCGTCTCGGCGGTCGCGTCTTTCATGCTAGCCGCCTGCCCCTGAACAATGGGTACCGCGGTGCGTGTTTCCCACTGTTCGACCCATTGTTCCGTACCCAAGTCTACCAAATTTTGGTAATTGTTGCCTTCACTCATTTTAATAATTTTCAATATAAATAACAAATCTCAAATCTAATTAGGATTCCTCAGACTAATATTCTCGCTGACGTATCGACCATTTCGTAACCAGTACTTTATTACGAGATTTGCACAATGCAAAATTCGTGTCCAGAACAACCTCAAATTTGAAGATTGTCCTGTCACCAGGTCGCCACGTGTAACCTCCCCCTCACTTATCGACCTTAATGACAGTGAAAAATTAAACCGCGTGTACCTAATGGGAATTTTGGAAAAGCAATCGTCACCGAAGTTAATCTGTCGGTAAAGAGGGAGGAAAGGGTTACATCTAAATGAAAGGAAAAATGCAAATGAAACTGGTGGAAATTAATTTTGAAAAGGGGTAAAGTTAATAAAGAAAGTAAATGTGCGGCCGTTACGTCAACAATTAACTAGCGGTAATTAGATATTTGAGATTTGGGGGAAATCACGGTCGCCTGTCCTAAGGACAATTACTATAGTAACTGAAAAAGAAAGGTTATTACACATATAATTAGCACTAGAAGCGTGGCAACTGAAGGTTGACACGTGTAGTGTGAAAACTGAAAGTTTGTCAGAAGTAATAAATTTCGCTACACTCTGACTTAATTTAGCAAAAGAATTAATAAATCCGGAAAATCGAAAGTTAATTTAATGACTGAAGTTAACAGTGAGCTTTCTTTCTGAAGCACATCGAAATCCAGCAGAATACGGTTAGCCTTGGACTACCTCAACAATCATTTCAAAAGCAACTTGACTCTACGCAATTTAGAAACAAGAGATTTAACTTTGAACTTGAATTAAATGATTCTGAATAATTAACAATAGTAAAATTTAGTACGTACCAAGCTGAGCTGCAGTCACAGGTAAGCTAAAATATGCTAACAAAACTCGCACTCTTAATTTGTGCTTGTGTAATCTAACTATTGTAGCCAGCTATGCTTTAACTGCACTTGGAAACTAAAGTAATGAAATGCAATGATAGTACTTTAATGCTGGCGTCTGAATTTCAACGACACTCGGTTTCATTTCGGAAAAGGAAGGGACCCTGCTTGGTAATGCAATTGGGACAATGAGCAACAAAGGTTCATGCTGAGTTGCTGTAATTTTGCGAGGCAAATGGAACAATTTGAAAAGCTGAGGTCTGCCATACAGTTCTGAAACTTTACGTGCTTTTAGTCTTCCTTGTTAGTTGATCGAAGGTTTGAAGCCGTCGATCGAGGAGGTGGCGACGGTCACTCATTGTCGGCCGTCGCTGTTGCAGAAGCTGGATGTTGGCGCGCCTTCTTCTCGACACGGTCACCAAACGAAACGGGCTCTTGATGTGCGCCGGCTAATGCTTCCCGTCCGCGACACCGTGCCAGAAACTAACATAGCAAGTCGAGCGCAATTACATGCTGCTAAACCCCGAAAGCGCGGCAACTCGCGGGAGCGTCACACCACACACCTGCTCCACTCGCTACCCCAGCCAGACCCCAACTGCTCTGCCCGCGCTCCACGCGGCAGAGTTAACACTACCAAAGATCCTACACACTTTGATTCTTCACACGACCTGTCGATGTAATCGTTCGATAGCAGTTTTCCCTAGGCAAGACCCAGCGTAAAAATACAAATAATATTTACGAAACAAACCAATTATACACCGACATAAATGCATACACATATATATATATATATATATATATATATATATATATATATATATATATATATATATATACAAATAGTAAAACAATTACAATATATAAAGGCACAGAAATGTCATATATTCAGGTAACAAATTAAGGAAAAAACTTACAGTACAACAGATGGAAATAGGAGGATATGCATTTCCGGCGTTACAACCTTCCACTAAGGAAGGGATTCTATTTGTGTTTATCTGCTCTGCATAGAAACTAACAGTTCTTGATCGTTAGGAGAGAAATTTATTTTGTACTTATTTGCTGCGCTTAGCTTTTAAATAGTTTTTCTGGGAAAACCTGGCGTAGTTTTCGCGTCTCGTATTTCAGTGAGTGTTTCTTGATTATCAGAGTAGCTCATCAGAAGATTATCTTGGGAATTTGTCACCGTATAGAGTAGGGTAAACATAGTCATGTGTAGGGACTGTGGTTGTTGTGAGCGGACGCAAGGAGAATTGGCCAATCTTCGGGGACAGGTGGAGGCTTTGTCTGTTAGGCTCATCGAGCTCGAGGCGCAGGCGTCGGCTCGTAGTGGCGTTGGGGCAACTGTGGTGAGACCTATGCCTACTTCGGTGGCCTTGGAATCACATGGAACCCCTGATGTCGCTGCGTCTTCCGGCAGTGAGCATCTTACCGGTCAGCCATCACTCCAGGGTGAATGGCGGACAGTGGTGGGCTCGCGTGTGCCTGGCCGAAAGGCGAAGGTGGGATCTGGCCGCGTGGCAGCTGCCTTACCCCTTTCCAACAGGTACGGGGTGCTTCCTAGTGGTGATGACATCGTTTCCGAGCCACCACAGGATGCCTCGCCTGTTGGGCCAGTGGCCGATTCTCCGGCAAGGTCCCGACAGTCACAGAGGGCGGGCCTATTAGTTATAGGGAGCTCCAACGTTAGGCGGGTTATGGAGCCCCTCAGGAAAATAGCGGGTAGGTCGGGGAAGAATGCCAGTGTGCACTCGGTGTGCTTGCCGGGGGGTCTCGTCCGTAATGTGGAGGAGGCCCTTCCGGCAGCTATTGAACGCACTGGGTGTGACCGGCTACAGATAGTAGCACATGTCGGAACGAATGACGCCTGCCGCTTGGGTTCTGAGGCCATCCTTGGTTCCTTCCGGCGGCTGGCTGATTTGGTGAAGACAACCAGCATCGCACGCGGAGTGCAAGCTGAGCTTAATATCTGCAGCATAGTGCCCAGAGTCGATCGCGGTCCTCTGGTTTGGAGCCGTGTGGAGGGTCTAAACCAGAGGCTCAGACGACTCTGCGACTATAATGGTTGCAAATTCATCGACCTCCGTTATTGGGTGGAGAACTGTAGGGCCCCCCTAGACAGGTCAGGCGTGCACTACACACCGGAAGCAGCTACTAGGGTAGCAGAGTACGTGTGGCGTGCACACGGGGGTTTTTTAGGTTAGAGGGACCCCCCCCCCCTTGGGCGAAACGATAAAATACCTGACGGCTTACCAGAGAGAACATCAGCATCGTTCATAAAGAACGTCCGTCCTCAGAGACCAAAAACAGGAAAAGTTAACGTAATATTGGTAAACTGCAGGAGTATCCAGGGCAAGGTTCCTGAATTAGTATCGCTTATTGAAGGAAATAGTGCGCATATAGTATTAGGAACGGAAAGTTGGTTAAAACCGGAAGTGAACAGTAACGAAATCCTAGACACAGAATGGAATATATACCGCAAGGATAGGATAAACGCCAATGGTGGAGGAGTATTTATAGCAGTAAAGAATTCAATAATATCCAGTGAAGTTATTAGCGAATGCGAATGTGAAATAATCTGGGTTAAGTTAAGTATCAAAGGTGGGTCAGATATGATAGTCGGATGCTTCTATAGACCACCTGCATCAGCAACCGTAGTAGTTGAGCGCCTCAGAGAGAACCTGCAGAACGTCGTGAAGAAGTTTCGTGATCATACTATTGTAATAGGGGGAAACTTCAATCTACCAGGTATAGAATGGGATAGTCACACAATCAGAACTGGAGCCAGGGACAGAGACTCTTGTGACATTATCCTGACTGCCTTGTCCGAGAATTACTTCGAGCAGATAGTTAGAGAACCAACTCGTGAAGCTAACGTTTTAGACCTCATAGCAACAAATAGACCGGAACTTTTCGACTCCGTGAATGTAGAAGAGGGTATCAGTGATCATAAGTCAGTGGTTGCATCAATGACTACAAGTGTAATAAGAAATACCAAGAAAGGAAGGAAAATATATTTGCTTAACAAGAGTGATAGGGCACAAATCGCAGAATATCTGAGTGACCACCTTCAAACGTTCATTTCTGAGGAAGAGGATGTGGAACAAAAATGGAAAAAATTCAGAAACATCGTCCAGTACGCCTTAGATAAGTTCGTACCGACTAAGGTCCAAAGCGAGGGGAAAGATCCACCGTGGTATAACAATCATGTACGAAAGGTACTACGGAAACAAAGAAAGCTTCATCATAGGTTTAAGAGTAGTCGAATCATAGCTGATAAGGAAAAGCTGAACGAAGCGAAAAAGAGCGTAAAGAGAGCAATGAGAGAAGCATTCAACGAATTCGAACATAAAACATTGGCAAACAATCTAAACAAGAACCCTAAAAAGTTTTGGTCATATGTAAAATCGGTAAGCGGATCTAAATCCCCTATTCAGTCACTCGTTGACCACGATGGCACCGAAACAGAGGACGACAGAAGAAAGGCAGAAATACTGAATTCAGTGTTCCGAAACTGTTTCACTGCGGAAAATCGTAACACGGTCCCTGACTTCAGCCGTCGCACGGACGCCAAAATGGAAAATATTGAAATAAACGATATCGGAATTGAAAAACAACTGCTATCACTTAGTAGCGGAAAAGCATCCGGACCAGACGAGATACCCGTAAGATTCTACAGTGATTATGCTAAAGAACTTGCCCCCTTTCTATCAGCAATTTATCGTAGATCTCTGGAAGAACGTAAAGTACCTAGCGACTGGAAGAAAGCGCAGGTCGTTCCCATTTTCAAGAAGGGTCATAAATCAGATGCGAATAATTATAGGCCTATTTCGCTTACGTCAATCTGTTGTAGAATAATGGAACATGTTTTATGTTCTCGTATTATGACGTTCTTAGATAATACAAATCTCCTTCATCATAACCAACATGGATTCCGCAAACAGAGATCATGTGAAACTCAGCTCGCCCTATTTGTCCAAGAAATTCACAGTGCCGTAGACACTGGCGAGCAGATTGATGCCGTATTCCTGGACTTCAGGAAGGCATTTGATACGGTTCCGCACTTACGTTTAGTGAAAAAAAATACGAGCTTACGGAATATCGGACCAGGTTTGTGATTGGATTCAGGATTTCCTAGAAGAAAGAACACAACATGTCATTCTTAACGGTTCAAAATCTGCAGATGTAGAGGTAATTTCGGGAGTACCGCAAGGAAGCGTGATAGGACCTTTATTGTTTACAATATACATAAATGACTTAGTTGACAACATCGGTAGCTCCGTGAGGCTATTTGCAGATGACACGGTTGTCTACAAGAAAGTAGCAACATCAGAAGACTCGTACGTACTCCAGGAAGACCTGCAGAGGATTAATGAATGGTGCGACAGCTGGCAGCTTTCCCTAAACGTAGATAAATGTAATATAATGCGCATACATAGGGGCAGAAATCCATTCCAGTACGATTATGCCATAGGTGGTAAATCATTGGAAGCGGTAACGACCGTAAAATACTTAGGAACTGATCCTTACCAGGTTGGATTAATAGAAGAGATAGACATGATCCAGCGAAAAGCAGCGCGATTCGTCATGGGGACATCTAGTCAGCGCGAGAGCGTTACGGAGATGCTGAACAAGCTCCAGTGGCGGACACTTCAAGAAAGGCGTTACGCAATACGGAGACGTTTATTATCGAAATTACGAGAGAGCACATTCCGGGAAGAGATGGGCAACATATTACTACCGCCCACATATATCTCGCGTAATGATCACAACGAAAAGATCCGAGAAATTAGAGCAAATACGGAGACTTACAAGCAGTCGTTCTTCCCACGCACAATTCGTGAATGGAACAGGGAAGGGGGGATCAGATAGTGGTACAATAAGTACCCTCCGCCACACACCGTAAGGTGGCTCGCGGAGTATAGATGTAGATGTAGATGTAGAAACGTTATGGGGTACAAAGAATTCAGTAGGAATGGAGGCCATTAGTAACGTCGGTGAGAGGCGGCTGATTTTTCCTGTAGAGCCAACAGATACGAGTATGCAAGAGATAAGATGAGGGAGTTTTGCTCACACGGAAAATTGTGAGGAAGACACGGGACTAGAAAATGGCGAAGACGTGACTAAGGATATTGCGCCGTGCCATAACAAATGGTCCACAGTTAGTCACAGAGATATAAAGAAAGAAAGTAGAGCAATCCCGAATTACACTCTACAGGGCAAGCTCTTGATAAATTCATCTTGTGGTAAAGATTACTTCAGTATGCTAAGGGAGTCTATCGTGAGCGAGCTACAGGAGATTATGACACAACAGGAAGACGTGTACAAAGAATCAGATAAGAAATAGTAGGAAATGAATGAGGGGATGTGAGATGCACAGGAGGAAATGAATAAGGGGATGAGGGACACAGAAGATGGGGAAGAGAGAGATGAGTGAAGAAGGTATGCAGGAGGTGAAACAGGAAGCTGTGTAAGAGTCTGAAAAGATTAGGGTGCTGGAGAAGAAAATTAGTGATATCGTCAACAAACAGAAAGAGTAGTTAGAACTGTGCAAGGAGACTCTGCATATACAAGGTGGAAAGTTAGCAGCTGGGGAGACGTGTTTAATGGAAGTCAGGACACAATTAGAGGACATTCTGACAACGCAGTAAGAAGTGAACCGGGTTGGACAACGTCAAAATGAACAAGTAGCTCGTAACTTAAATACAGTAGACGAGCAAACGAATAATGTATCAGAAGAGACTGAGAGTATGATGGGGGAAAGCAACACAGAGGCTTACCACTAGTGAAATGATAGTACAAAAAATTATAAATTTGCCAGAGCGCTGATGATATGTTTCCACACTTGTGAAAGTAAGATCAATCTTGAATTCAAGAAGAATCAGAAATAAATCACCGAGTGATAGTGCTGAGGAGTCAGCAACTAGTCAGTGACTAGAAGCGTTTCCAAGAAAAAGTCGCACAAGTATTAGGTTGGTGAAAGAATGAAAGTGGTAGCTGAAGTGGTGCCCATTAGAGAGAGGGTCCACCAAATCGAATGGGCTGCGCGAGCACAGAAACGAGCTACGAAGATAAATTTTCTCCCTTTTTTCACGAATTGAATGAGAAATACCACCCTCTGATGAGTAGTACGGCAGTCTTTCATTAATTGAAATCTTTTATTATAAGCATTTTTTCATCGTGCACAAATTTCAAGTGTTTAGAGACAGTGCGAATGCACTGCATCCATGTGTGTGGATTGAGCTGTTCGATCACTTAATACCTCCTACGTGGCCTCTATGTCATAGACTTGTTTGCAATTCTTTGGAAGGCAACCCTGTAGCATGAATGTAGCCTGTAGCACTACACTACGAATATTATCCAAGGTTTAAAGAGCCATTTCTGAATAATTATTGGTCAAGCGCAGCAGAGGATCAGATTAAGCACGCTATAATGATAAGCTAAAATATCGAGGATTCGAAATCCAGAGCCCCGTGAAGTTTTTCTAGACTCCAGAAGAACCAAGTCTTGGATGTTCTGTTCAGACCCTTGCAAACTATATGCCTTTGTTATATGAAAATGTCAGTGATTTCTACGTAGATCCTTGCAGGGCTCTGCAAAGTTGATACTGAGGCAGGAAATTTCGGTCCTCAGCGGTATAAGAATGACCACCCCTAGGATAAGAGAGTCCGCTTGCAGGGTAGAGATCATTTTCAACGATGCCACAAAGACTGCAGTAACTGGAACAAGTGCCAAAGAAACAGTGGGTATCAGTTTGGCCAGGGAGCGAGCAACTGTAGAAGCACAGCCTTCAAGTCGAGATTGTGGAAACTTGAGCTCTTACCCCAAAATAACACCAGCAATGGATACCAAGCAGCTCAATGGCTCTGGGGAGACAGTTGTATGACAATCAAGGAGCCTGTGATGAATATAAAATCTAGGCAGATAAAAATCATCATAAATTACAATGGTACAAGGAACTTACTGTTGGAAGAAAAGACAAGTGGGAGTATAAGTAATTTTCTTCCAGTAATTTCTGTACCAAAAGATAATGTAAAACTGGAGGCTATTTTTGATAGCTGCAACCAAGCCTTAGGGCTATCAGGCATGGCGTTTAAAGAATAGGAAAATGAGAGTTGGTCAGTTCCATCTTTAAGGAAGACCAAAGTTAAGGATGTGAGCCACGACAATAGTATTGGCGTTAGGCAACAGGTGAGCTTGAGTGTATCTGCCAAAACTATAAGTTAGAGTGGAATTTCTTAGTGATACCTATGCTGTCTACTGCCATGATCTTTGACATCGATTTTCTAAATAAGAACCACACCACCCTTGATTTAGGGAGAGGCAAAATAATGCTAAAAACGGATCCGGCAACGCACAGTAGGTTTGAGGAGAAAGTTATTTACGAATGCATTTCATTGTACTGTCTGTGAGTATATGTAGACACACAGTGGTAGATTAAAAACTCAGAAGGTCTTCTAGCCACCCAGCAATCGCGGACCTGGATTGAAATTGCACACAAGATCCAACAATAGATCAGGGCAGTCCTGAATATAAGGACATATGAGCGAAGTATGTAATCAGGAACATTGAAGAAAAATGCGTCGTTGTTCTCACCAGCATTGAGAACAACAAAGAACATTACACACAAATTCCAGATGAAGGCGGGCACAAATTTCTTTTTCTGTTACTGTCTCATCCCTCTGGTACATTTTCAAAATTTCTTAGGGTTGATGTGGACAATACATGATAAAGAATGATTAAACTGGCCATTGGTTCATGTAACGGTCCCTTGCTTGATGCACCAAATAAGAATTTACAAAACGATTAATGTTGGGCTCCCAACATATCAACACGAATTTTGCTCCAAAGAAAGGCTGGCCAGATAAATAAAGAAATATACAAAATTCCACATAAACCAGATTTTTTCGTTGATCAAAAATCGTTCTAACTACTGGCAATTAGAGGTAACCCAGCATGCCGGCAGTGCACTAGAACATAATCTGGCAGTGAGCACCGTGCCACTCGCATTTCAAGATCATAAAAGTCTTGCTTTGGCTCAACGGAGATTAAATTTTTGAACTATTCGGTCATTATGGAAGGAATATCTCCAGACCCTTCTAAAATTCCTACATCTGACTACCCATAATTTACACATAAGTGTCTGGCAGAGGTCGAACCACTTTCACATTATTTATCTGCTGCTCCACTCTTGATCAACGTGTGGGTTAAACGAACTGTTTGCGCATTTTGACGAGAAAGTTGGAGGCTGAAATTTGATGAAATATGTCGCTGCACTGAAAAATTCCTTTGCTTTAGTGATCGCAAACTATCTCGTGTATCATATCCGTGACACACTCTCGCTATTTCACGATACTATAAAACGAGCTGCCCACCTTTCAACTTTTTTGATGTCCTCCGTCAATCCTATCTTGTAAAAATCCCACACCACGCAGCGATACTCTAGAACAAGACGGACAAGTGCAGTGTGGACAATCTCTTAAGTGGGTTTATTGTGTCTTCTAAACGTTCTGCCAATAAAAGGCAGTATATATTTCGCCTTAGTCTCAAAATTACTTATGTGATCGATCCGACTTATGTTGTTAGTAGTTTTATCCCTACAACACATCCTTAGGAGACGCCAAATATCATTTCCATTTTACACGATGACTTTCCGTCAGTTACTACAGACTGTCACCTTTCTGACACGAAATCACGAACCTAATCGCACAATTGTAACTGTACTCCATATGCGCACAATTTGATTTGAAACTGTTGTTGAGAAACGGTATCAAAAGCTTTACGGAAACCTAGAAACATTGACTCAATTTGCGATCCCTTGTAGATAGCACGCATTACTTCACGAGGATGAAGGGTTAGTCGTTTTGCACACCAGCGATATGATTTGGATCCGCGCTTAGTACGTGTCAATAGATCTTTTTTTCCTGAGGTAATTCATAATGTTGAAGCACAGTGCAGTTATGTTCCAAAACCCTGCTGGAAGTCGACTTCACTGATATGGGTCTGTAATTCAGCGGATTACTACTTTTTTTTCTTTTTTTTTAGTATTGTTGTGAGCTGTGTCCTTACGAACGGATCTTTCATCGCGTAAGCAGTTTATATGATTGCTAAGTATGGAATGTTATAATAGCGTACTCTGACAGGAATCTCATTGGTATACTATCATGACCGGAAGACTTATGTTTACAAAGTGATTTAAGGTGCTACGCTACACAGATGATATTTACTTCTAAGTTATGCATGTTAACAGCTTATTCTTGATACGAATTCTGGAATTTTTGCGTCGTCTCCTTTGGTGAAGGAATTGCGGAAAAGAGTTTTTAGTAACTCCACTTTTTCGTATAAAAATCAGAATTATGGAATTACTATGACAAAAAATTGTTTGGGATAACATCGTCGGTTTACCCAAGTCTGCGATCCCATCTCTTTTTTCGGCAATGTTCATTCTTACTGCAGTTATAAAGTACGCCATTCATGTCTTTTGGACTAACACGTTATACTAAACTATTTACGAAAATTCAATACCTTTCCAAATTATTTTGCAGCATATTGAAACATTATTTGTTTCTTTTAATGGCAAAGTGTTTGGTCACAAAAATTAGTTATCCTGTACATTTGACATTACACGAGTTATAAAAAATGACTCATAGTTCGAATATTGTTCCAAAAATAGTTAGAATATTGTTCCAAAAATATTCATGCAGCATTCAATGGAAATTTATTGTTCGCTAAACGGAACACTATTATTATCTTCTAAAAATACACATCAGTTTTTCGTAAATAAGTAAATATCATTAAAAACTCAACATATTCTGCATTTTACCTGTGGCGGACTTTAGAATCCCAAAATTCATATTTTAGAACTTCAATAAAATAGCTTCTACCATCATTATTGTCCTTTGAATTTTGCAAAAGTGGAGAAAATAAATTTAAATAAAATTTTTAGTTATACGAAATCCGGATGACATTATAACAATTAATTTGAGAAATACAACTTCTACGCCGGCCGTGGTGGCTGTGCGGCTCTATGCGCTGCAGTCCGGAACCGCGGGACTGATACGGTCGCAGGTTCGAATCCTCCCTCGGGCATGGATGTGTGATGTCCTTAGGTTAGTTAGGCTTAAGTTGTTCTAAGTTCTAGGGGACTGATGACCTAAGATGTTAAGTCCCATAGTGCTCAGAACCATTGGAACCATTTTTACAACTTCTAGAACATACTAGAAGTTCACGTTTTAATATAGGCTATGGAAATGAATATGCGCCAAATTTTCAGTCAGTAGTTGCCAGTCAGTATGAACATTAGTCTTGGTTTTATGTCGTCTACAGCATGTATTTTGTCTCATAAAGGCACGAGTAGGAAGATCTCTTTAGTGGAAAGAAACCGAATGATTTATTTTTACCGCTGCGACAGGTTAAAATGTGAAACAAAATGTGCTGCGATATCGTGAAAGAGTGTCTTCACGTTGTTACTAAAAAACACGAGGCCTGAAATTATCTCCTAGCAAAACGACGAGCGCTGAATTAAGGATAAACAAAAAGACGAGTACATCTTTCTTGATACTACTATTCTTTGACCTTTTGAGTAAATGATTTCTCTTTTCTTGACCTTAAGAAAACGTGCTGCTTTACGGATTTGTGATAGTAGAAAAGTATGTAACTTGGAAACAAAACTGCTAGAGTTGTTTTTCTCGTAATTTAGTAAAGACGATCATTTCATATGACACTGGCATCGCTGTCACTATCGTGCAATGAATGTCTTGACCATGCGTTGCAGCTGGTGTATTTCACATGCGACCAGAATGTCTTTGGATTTTAAGCCGAATTTCGCGACGGAGTTTGGTTGTGGAAATCATTAAACCCATTCTGCATTGAAGTCGGCACTAAATTTCGAGATTCTGTAAAACTTCGTGTAAGTGCTCCTCTTTAGATATACTAGAAATGTTCGTTGATGAAATTCGTGCTCCGACCAACTAGCGGTAGAATATATATATATATATATATATATATATATATATATATATATATATATATATGAGGAACATTACATAAAAAATCTGTCCTGCTGCACTGTATTCACGCCGAGTGATTATCAATTATATCAACCAGTTCAAATAATTATATGCTCCCCGAAGTGTACGAGCACAGCTGCCCGTAGTTCCACACCAATGGCTATCCTTGTATTAATTGTGGCTGCAGTCCATGTACGGCAATAGTTTCTCCCCTAAAGTTTTCAGTTTGCGTAAGCTTAATAGTTCGAATCGGTACAATAACTGTCTAACGCGGCAAAGAATATTTATGCATGCTGCGCTCTGTTATTAATCTATGTCGTCGCACCAATAAGTATTTTATAAACACACAATATTAAATGGATTGAAAGAAATGTCACACTGTAAATCCACTTTATGCTGGTTTATTCAGTACTATTCACGTCGTATTATTGTATTAAGGAATTAACTTTTCCCTAAGCTGGATGGAATTAGCTATGTAAGTTGCCGTCAAAGAGTTTGTAACAAAATTCAGATTTCATTTGCTTCTTTAACGAAACTTCAGTACTTTCTCACAATTCAATACCAATGTTCACTTCCTATGTCGGTAAACTGCCAACAGTTTATTACTTTGGGGCAAATTTCAGTCTTCCCTGTAAGATAATCAATTTAAGACAAGTACGGGTCTTTTCCCCTCTTGGCTTTACGTACTGATATACTCAGGGTTGCTGGCCTACCTATTTCAAGTTTAATGATTCCTAGCAGATCGCAAAATTTCCAAAAATGCATAAAAACAATCTCGTCGCGCCTACGTACAAGAGCATACGTTGAGATACGACCCGATCCAGCAAGCGCTAGCAGCACATTAACAATGTATTACTTTTTTCTTCTGTACTCACAAGGAGTATTCTTTGAGTTCACTCGTTTTATTCCGTGAACTGTAAGTACACTACTTTGCGATCTACTATTATTTTAATTAGAAACTAATGGATTCTATTTCTTTTCTTTCCCTTTTCAAAACATTAAGTCACTTTATCCGGGATTTCTTTTCTATATACACTTCCTACTATTCAAGTGATGCTATTCCAGTGGGACTCCAAATTTGGATATTGGATTATGGGGCTTTTATTGGGTTTTGGGTACTATTTTACATTTTCAATTTTGTGTCCAAATAAAGTGGCGTTACATTCGCCAATCTTCCTGGTTTCATGTTGTTTTAAATTTGTCATGCTTTCTTCGTTGTTTCTGCAACAATGTTCTGACGCGTTTTGTGTACAATGGCCGATCGTGTGATCTACGCTTACATAGTTTGTTGTGGAGGAAAGGAGGCTTTCTCTTGGAAGGGCGTAAAGAGAGCTTTTACCTGCTTTCCAAACAGATAAGTTTTACTTTTATTTTTGGTGGGTTTGGATCTTAAAATACTCAGTCTCGCTACAACGACCTTGTGCTCACAGATACGTGTGGCCGTCAGGATTATTTGGTTTGTTGCCAAGAAGTCAAGTGTATTTTCTTAACCATTTACACTTCGAGTAGACTCCTGAACAAACTGCTCCAAATAATTTTCGGAGAAAGCGTTTAGGACATCTGTGGATGAAGGTTTATGCCGACTACTATATTGGTTTTGAGTGTGTATTGTCGCCAACATATCGAGCGTAGATTAAAGTCATCACGAACTATAACTATGAATGTGGTATCTATTTGAGACGATTTATTCAGTTCTTTCAGCAAGTGTATCACATAATTCGGGGGGGGGGGGGGGGCGGTAAAAGGACAAATTATTCTGGTTGTCAAGTACCGCCTCTACCCTTTCTAACTTACAGGAACTATATGCTTCAATTTCGCTACAAGAGAAAATACGTCTAACAGCAAGGAACACGCCGCTACCAACCGTATTTAATCTATCATTTCTGAACACAGTGAGGTCGCTTGTAGAAGTTTCGGCTGGAATTAGCCAGCTTTCAGTACCTCTATCTATCTGAGATTCATTGCTTTCCATTAACGCTTGAAGCTCTGGTTCTTTCCCAACACAGTTACGACAGTTTACTCCTAGCTGTGGTGATTAGGCCTAACCACACACTGCGTTTAACCTCCAGCTCCCTCTGAGACCATGGCTTCATCGTTTGGAACAAAGTCGTCGACACCTCACAAACGATGACGCTTACCGACACCATTACGACTAGCAAAATGAACTGACCGCTTCATACTGATACACCAGTCAGTGCTCTGACTGAAGGTGATAAGAGCTGATCAGCGCGGTTTATGTAGACATCAACCTGCTTGTCCCAGGCTGCTGAATATCAACTGCTGTGCATGTGATCGCGATTACGTCATTTTTTCTCCTGCGCATCTGAGCAAAAAGAACTCGGCGAGACACCGCACTGGCCTTGGCATACACACGTCGTGATTTTTCGCAGATTTTCCGTTTCTACACACGCTACGCACCTGTGATTCGCGCTGTCTCCCTTTGATCCCCTATCCGCTATCAGCGAACCTCAAGGTACAGGGCGCGTTATCTGAACACTCACTGGAGTGGTTTAAGTCCGCCACTGCATGTGACCTGGATACCTACCATTTTAAGTGCTGAATGAATAAATACAAGCGTTTAAAAATTAATATCATTTATTGGTAAACGAAATCGGTTGGAAATAGAGGAGAAGAAGAAAGATCAAACGTAAAATGACTGCACTTTTTCAGTACGTGGATAGGCCCTGCAAGCAGCCATCGAGCGCTGACGCTACCAACATGGTATAGACGATATGTCTAAAATTATAGCTCCCATCTTTGATGTACTGCGTGGACTTGTGATGATGGAAAGATATGCAATAAATAAAATAGGCATTTTTAAAAGGCAATATCATTTACTGATAATCCTATTTAAATTATTTTCATCGTGGCAGCAACACCAGCAACCGTTACGAAATTGTCTCGAATTAAAAACAGCCCAAAGTTGCACTAATTATGTTTATTCCAAACCTTGACCATGGTTTCAGCTATAATAATATAGCCTCCTTCAGAAGTCATAAGCTTTTTAAAAATGAAAAATGTCTTAGCCTAGCGGCTGCGTCAAGATCAATAAAATAAAATAACTTCAATAGACATAAGCATGTTTTGATCATAAGTAAAACTACATATGGCGCCGTATGTCCTCTACCACTACATCTGTTACACTAGGCGCACGGTCGTCAAGTGTTTTGGTGCTCGTTATTAACTCAGGATTATTTGTTGCTAAGAGGTCAAGTGTGTTTTCACAACCGTTTACTATTCGCATGGGCTCATGAATTAACTGCTCGAAATAATTTTCAGAGAATGCGTTTAGCACAATTTCGGATGATATTTTATGCGTACCTCCGAAATTAAACATGTATTTTCGCCCACATATGGATGGTAAGTTAAAGTCACTACCAACTATAATCGTATGAGCCGGGTACGTGATTGAAATCAAACTCAAGTTTTCTTTGAACCTTTCAGCAACTGTATCCTCTGAATTGGGAGGTCGGTAAAAGGATCCTGTTATTATTTAACTCCGGTTGCCATCAATGACCTCTGCCCATGCTAACTCACAGGAAGTATCTACTCCAATGGGGAGGCTTGCGTGCCTCAGCGATGCAGGTACCTGTACAGTAGGTGCAACTACAACGGAGGGGTATCTGTTGAGAGGCCAGTCAAACGTGTGGTTCCTGGCGAGGGGCAGCAGCCTTTTCAATAGTTGCAGGGGCAGCAGTCTGGATGATTGACTGTCCTGGCCTTGTAACATTAACCAAAACAGCCTTGCTGTGCTGGTACTGCGAACGGCTAAAATCAAGGGCAAACTACAGCCATACTTTTTCCCGAGGTCCTCAGCTTTACTATATGGTTAAATGATGATGGCGTCCTCTTGGGTAAAATAGTCCGGAGATAAAATAATCCCCCATTCGGATCTCCGGGCGGGGACTACTCAGGAGGATGTCGTTATCAGGAGAAACAAAACCGGCGGTCTACGGATCGGAGCGTGGGATGTCAGATCCCTTAATCGGTCAGGTAGGTTAGAAAATTTAAAATAGGACGCGGATTGGTTAAAGTTAGATATACTGGGAATAAGTGAAGTTCGGTGGCAGGAGGAACAAGACTTTTGGTCAGGTGAATACAGGGTTGCAAATACAAAATCGAATAGGGGCAATACAGGAGTAGCTTTAATAGCGAACAAAAAATAGGAGTGCGGGTAAGCTACTATGGACAGCATAGTGAACACATTATTGTAGCCAAGAAAGACACAAAGCCCACGACTACTACAGTAGTACAAGTTTATATGCCAACTAGCTGATGAAGAGATTAAAGAAATGTAAGATGTGATAAAAGAAATTATTCAGATAGTCAACGGAGACGAAAATTTAGTAGTCTTGCAGGACTGGAATTCGTTAGCAGTAAGGAAAAGGGAGTGAAGGAAATGTAGTAGTTTAATGGTGGGGGGGGGGGGGGGAGTAGGGAATGAAAGAGGAAGCCGTCTGGTAGACTTCTGCACAGAGCATAACTTAAACATAGCTAACACTTGGTTTAAATCATGAAAGAAGGTTGTGAGCCGTGCTCTCTCCCTATTATGCGTTCTCGTGAACTTCGCTGTCCATCTGTGTTTGGCTTCCCACCCTTGTCGCGGTTACGTCATGGTTCTTCTTCCTTCTACGTGTGGCAGCTGTGATGTGTATCGACATTTGCGCCGTGTGCCATCTTTGGTTTGGTGCATATAGTTTCCGGCAAGGGGGTCTGGAGGCAGTCGGTAGGTTGTTGCGGACGAGGGAAGTTATCTCCGCTCGGTGCAGTCGGCTGGAGCCGCTGGCAGCCGCTGCGCAGTGTCGGAGCGTGTGTAGATCTGTCCGTTCGCTAGACCTTCGTGGTTCACCGACCCAGGTCGTCAAAGTTGAGTGGTGGTTTCAACTACCCAAGCCACGTCTATTCATGTTGAGGTGGTTCGCTTCGGTGGTTTGCTGTTGGGGAGGTTTTCCGGTGAGGAACGCCGAGTGCTTCTGCTGCTGAGATTTAGCCGCCATGCGGTGCAATTAACTATTTTGGTCGACTACGATTTGAGTGCACCAGTGGAATTTTCTGTCTTGTGGCCCTTAGTGTTCCGGTTACCTGCCCTGATCACTGACATAAATTCAGGTAGTGTTCTTTTGAGGAAAGTTAACTATTACCGTGTTTCAAATTCAAGTGTACCAGCGGGATTTTCTGGCTAGTGGCCGTTAGTGTTCCGGTTACCTGGCCACTAACGTAATTTCAGGCAACGTCCTTTCCTCACCTGTTGTCGCTGTCCAACATGGTGTGTAATTCTGGCAGCTAATACGTACTCAATTGTGGATTATAACGTTTGTAACATTGCCGGTTTGAGTTCTCATGTACTGATTGACTGGAAGCAAGTCGTGTCGGTCGGTCCGTGACTGTCCCTTGGTTGGGTTCCAACAGATCAAGTACAGTTAGGCTCACCACCTGTCTCACCTAAGTGAACGAGGGCAGAATGACCTCCCTGGAGGCCTTCTGAGTGCCATCGGTGTTTAATTATCTGTTGTCAGCTATTTTAAATTTTAGTCTTATGGTTATTTGTTTGTTTTCTTAAACTTTTGCAAGATTAATTTTTAAATTTATCTTTTAAGCTTAAACATTGCGGCCTTCTGCCTTTAAAGACTATGGTAATATATTTTAAAATTTTGAAGTTTAATTGTGGCCCTCAGCCATCGGTATTGCAACTTGCATATGTTGCTTCTTTAAATTATTTTATTGCTATCTTAATTGGATTTTTATCTTATTGACTTTGAAGATTTCTTGTTGTTAAACATGCTGGCCTTCTGCCCTTAAAGGTCTATGGTAATATATTCGGAAGTTTCGAAATTTAATTGTGGCCCTCAGCCATTTGTGTTGCACCTTGCATGTGTTGCCTTTTGGGTTCTAAATTATTTTATTGTTATCTTAATTGAATTTTTGATTTTTTAATATTTCTTGTTGGCCTTCTGCCTTGAAAGGTCTATGGTAATATATTGTAAAATTTATTAATTGGATTTTTATCTTGTTAAGATTTCTTGTTGGAGGTCTTCAGCCGTGAAAGAGTTGCATTCGGTAAAGATTCGGCTATGTGCCGTTTTGGTTGTAAAGATTATTAAATTACAATAAATGACATTTAGAAGCAGAAACTGACCTAAACCCTTGGCCCTTTCCACAATCCTATTACCTGTTCTGCCTAGCGGGTTTAGCGGGCGTATTAGGTTGTATACGTGGAAGAGGCCTGTTGTGAGGATGTTCTCCAGATCTGAGGATCAGTATGGTGTTAGATATACTAAATACCTTAGTGATGGGGACTCTCCTTCGTTCAAAGCTGTAATAGACAAAAATCTGTACAATACAACAATAGAAAAGTTGGAATGTATTGGCCACAAGCAGAAGAGGCTTGATGGTAGGCTTTGTCGCTTGCTGACAGAGCAGAAAGGTGAAGTACTTGAGTATGAAAACCACTAGAAGGGAAAGATAGGCTTACTCTGAAAGAAATTGATTCTCTTCAGTTATTTTGTGGGAGAGCTATCAGGAAAAACACACATAATTTAGAGGCAATGAGGCGTGCTGAGTAAGCAAATTTTTCCACAAACTATCCACTGACCAAACATCAGTGCACAAACTGTGTCCGAAAGATGTTTGGTATAACTTCGAGATGTATTCACATTACCAGAAGCTGTCAGGAATACAATTAAGCCCACATTCAGGTTTCTTGCAAACCCTGATTTATTGAGGAAGTCTCTTCACGGAAAGACACAAAATGCAAAGTATCAATAATTTAATTTGGATTAGATACTCAGAAAGGACATTCTGTGGAGTTGAAGTACTCAAAATAGGTATCTATGATGCAGTTTTATGTTACAATAACGGAAATAATGGCAGAATTGAAGTGCTGGAGAGAGTTGGTACAGATCCTGGTGTGTTTACAACAAAAGTATTTTACACCATCGACGAGAGCAGGGACAAGAAAGTTAACACATCTGTGTCTTACGTGCAAATAGAGGCCAGCCAGATTGGAAGACGAGAGAAAAGAAACTTGGAGGATGAGGAGTATCAGTATGGAAGGTATTAAAAGTATGAGAAGAAAATCTTTGAACCTAATTTTCACTGTTTTACATTTTTTGCGTTAGTAGAAGCCTTTTCTCAAAAAGAATATGCGCTAATGCTATGAAATTTTCAGGAACTGTTCGCAACGTTTTGTGGTCTCCCTGGAAGCAAAAAATACGATAGCCTGCAATTACATTATAATTTTCAGATAATTGTATGGTGAAAAAAGTTAATTTTGGATGTGCAAAATTAAAAACTCTGTTAATGATACAGTTTGTACCATAAATAGATAACTGTAGTTCAGTTGTCTTATAACCTTCTGAGGACACTACAATAAATTTTTCAGATTAATTGCATGATTAGTATTTGAGTTACAGCTTTTTATAAAAAAGACAATAAAATATTAAAAATTCAAATTTCTGGCAAAATAATAATCCTACATATTTTATTATATTTTTCCGTTAAAACTCTCCGCTTTTGCTTTCCACATGCAAAATTTTAGATTTGTACATTAATAAATATAGTTGTAATGCTTGTTTAAATAAATGTTTACATTTTGCGTTACATCCCCCTCAAATATTGTTACCAATGTTGTTTAGTTTTAGCTACAGAATTACATTTTTACATTATTGACTAGAATCATATTGTCTTTGTAACAAAAGTTTAAACATTTTTGTAATTTTCAACAGCTGTTAAAGGACTATGTGTTTATTTCTGTTCTCTGGTAGGTTTACATGACTGCATTTATGTTCAACTGTGACTTCTTTTGTTATGTTGACGACGAACGAGTCGTCGCCAATGTTGACTGGTGGCCAGTGCTAAACATATAGATCACAGCAGGTTTGTCAGTAAGGTCGACAAGGTGCTGGCTGAATGGTCTGGATCTGTAACGACTAAAATAATTGGAAGTACAGGTAGTTGGTAAAAAAAATATATATTGTACTTAACTGGTTGTACAGGATTCTTCTTGGCTGCATACATACAGTTATAAACAGATAGCTATGGAGACCTCACTTAGGCCATAAGTTACTAAGCTCCTTGTTAGAGGTTGCTTCCTATCAGCTGAAGGCTATGCTACTTTACTACTTGACGTCCCCAGCAATAGTGGACGAGAGCTCGCTTGAAACTCGATACAAGCCGCTGAGCGGCGCTAGTGGCACTGGTCGCGACTCGCGGATCCAGCGATACTAATACGGACCACGCTCGAAAACTGCAACCCATAACAAGTGTGGTATCGAACGCTGATATCACATTTTAGCTTTGTACAACTCAACTTACACACCTCTTCCCCACCTCCCAGCTTCCTCCCTTATGTCCTACCCTTTCTCCACTTACCTTTTGTCCTTACTTATATGTCATACAAATGTGTCAATGGTATGATTATTTTTTTAGTATTAAGTATAATTCTTGGTAATGACTCCTTTAGCAGTTTTTATCTGTTTGAAATTATCTTCTGAATACGATCTATTGTAGGTCCGTGTTCTAGCATCTTCAGCAAATTTTCGCTAGATTGTGCTCTTGGTTTATAACTTTTATTTGTTGCCCTGATGAATTACTTTTCTAAGCAAATTGTTATGGTTGTGAAATATGAAGTGTGTGCATTATGTCTGAGATTAGCACATTTGATAATATAATTAAAACAGTTTGGAATGTTGTTAAAAAGGAAGCAGAGCAACTGAGAGCACAGGAAGACTGTATTTCTATCAAACACAATGAAAAGTTTGTTAACAAGAAGTCAGAAGTAGAAAACAATTTTAACAATCATTTTTAAGTGTTATAGAGAAAATAGGATCCAGCTATTCATTAGAAAATGCAAGGCAGTATATGGAAGAGGCAGTAACTATGCAATTTGATAAAACTGAAATTCAACCCACCTCTCCTTCTGAAATTAGAAAAATAATAAATTCACTCAAAAAAAAAGGCTCACGTGGAATTGATGGCATTTCCAACAGAGTACTAAAAGCTTGTTCCCAAGAAATAAGTAGCTCACTGAAACAGGGCATTTTTCCAGATAGACTGAAATATGCTATTTTTAAACCATTGCATAAAAAATGAAATAAACCTGACGCTAACAAATACTGCACAATCTCACTTCTGACACCTTTATCCAATATTCTTGAAAAAGTAATGTATTCAAGAGTAGTATCACATATTTCTAAAAATGAAGTACTAACAAAGTGTTAATTTGGTTTGCACAAAGGCTTTTCAACAGAAAATGTTATATATGCTTTCACTGATCAAATATTAAATGCATTGAATTACCGAATATCACCCATTGGGATTTTCTGTGATCTCTCAAAGGCTTTTGATTGTGTGAATCATAAAAATTCTTCTAGATAAGCTTAAGTATTATGGTATGAGTGGGACAGTGCACAAATGGTTTAATTCATACTTAAATGGAAGATTACAGAAGGTTGAAATTAACAGTACAGATAGTCTGCAAAACCCAGCAAGAATGGTGTCCCACAGGGTTCAGTCTTGGGTCTGTTATTGTTCCTAATGTATATTAACGACTTGCCACTCTATATTCATGAAGATGCAAAGCTAGTTCTGTTTGATGATGATACAAGTATGGTAATTACACACAACAAGCAAGAATTAGCTGAGGAAATTGCAAATAATGTCTTTCAGAAAATTATTATGTGTTTCTCTGCAAATGGACTCTCACTAAATTTTGAGAAAACACAGTTTATACAATTCTGTACAGTAAATGGCATAACCATTGATAAATATAGACTATGAACAGAAGTCTGTTGCTAAGGCAGAATACTCAAAATTTCTAGGTGTGTGTGCATTGATGAGAAATTGAATTGGAATAAACACATCGATGATCTGCTGAAATGGTGAGGTTCAGCTACTTATGCTATTAAGGTTATCGCATATGTTGGTGATACACATATCAGTAAATTAGCCTACTATGCCTATTTTCATTCACTGCTTTCATATGGCGTCATATTTTGGGGCAATTCGTCATTAAGAGAGAAAGTATTCATTACACAAAAGTGTGTAATCAGAATAATAGCTGGAGACCACTCAAGATAACCTTGCAGACATTTATTTAAGCAACTTGGAATATTCACAGTACCTTCGCAATACATATATTAACTTAGAAAATTTGTCATTAGTAACCCATCCTAATTCAAAAATAACAGAGAAGTGTATAGCTACAACACTAGAAGAAAGGTTGATCTTCACTATTCTGGATTAAATCTCACTTTGGCACAGAAAGGGGTGAATTATGCTGCCACAAAAATCTTTGGTTATTTGCCAAATAGTTTTAAAAGTCTGACAGACAGCCAACCAACATTTAAAAGCAAATTAAAAGACTTTCAGAATGACAACTCCTTCTACTCAATAGATGAATTCTTAGATGTGAAGTAGTAACTGTAAAAAAAAAATTAATTATTTTGCGTAAAGAAAACTTACGTCAAAGTGACAAGTTTCACATCATTACGAAATTTCGTATTCATGATCTATGGAACCAGGATTAATGTATGTACGTATGTATGTTAGAACTGTCTATAGACAGTATGATTTGATAATGACATAATCGTTTAATGATGACATCCTTGAATTTGGCCTGTTACTTGCAATCACTTTACCATTCAGACCTCGTGTTAATCTCCTGTCTGGTCAACTTTGTTGAAACTGATTTATCTGACATCTCTAGATCTTCGTGGCAGTTCGTCTATTTCTTGTTAACTTTATCTCAAGACTTGTATAACACATGACACATCTATAATATTTTTCGTAAGTATTTGATTGCTACTTAGCTGTGGGTTTCGTGTTTTATTTTATGTGTCACATTTGATCTATTTTTGTGTGTTATGTAGCTGCCTTGAAAATGGTAGAAAACCAAAACTAGTTGCAAATAAATGTTATTATGGGTAGCACAGTGTCATGCATTTATTGAAGTTTGTACATGCTGTTGATTTTCGCCTAAGCAAAACGTTTAATGGATAAGATATGTCAGGAAATCAGTCTGATGATTGCTGCTGCTTATGATGATAGCCGAAACTCAGTGTCTGCCAACAGCTGATGTATATCCCTGTACTGCTGCTGCCCTGCCGGCTGTGAAACAGAATAGTCCGATAAATGTACAGGCTCTTGCAGTTCTGCTGAAAAAACATAGCTTATAATTTATACATATTAATAGTAATTTCATATTTTAGGGCAATTCATATAATTTGATGCATATTTTGAGGCCAGCCTATATGGGCACACATTGTAGTAGTAACAGCAGGCTCTGGTTGGGGGAGAGGTGTGCGAGTGTTTTTTATAAGTAATTCAGGTCATTTCAGGCACAGCTCCTCTCACTATAGAGCAAACAGTGAAAGAGCAGGTGATCCCGACCGACTGGCTTGCAGTTGGTCGAGTTCGCCTCCCCAGTAGTTGTATTAATATTAATACAATACCTTCTTTCAGTCTTCTTCTGTTTTTTATATGGTAGTGGATGGTTCCTTCATAAAACGTTTTGCAGAGGTCTTCTGAACACAGAGCACAGATCTCGAAGATCCCAATTGGGTGAGAGCAAAATAGCGGTGGGGGGAGCTTGATTACAATTGGTCAACCACTGGGTACACACCTCAAATGATCCTTAGTGGCTGATATCCCCTTCTCCCCGCTCCCCAGGGGGTGATCTTGGCATGTGCTATGAGTGACCCTCAATACGTCATGTGCAATTGCATCAGCTCTAATATGACACCAAAGTTCATTTTATGGTTATGTGGTTCTCTCCCTACAATACTGAATTCCATCTTCAATTCCTCCATCATAGCTTAAAAACATGAAAATCTATGGTACTTGACTGATATTAATAAGCGTAAGCCTTTCGTCTTTACCAACGAAGATCATGTGTCAAAACTATCGTACAGTCTGACAACCACTCAGAAATGATAAATTCAAAAGAAACAAGCTAGTGCAGTATGTTCCTTATATACCAGGCCCCATGAATTATACGAGCTCACTGCACCGTTTCATTCAGAATTCAAATGTGTATTTCATGCCACATTGTAAGTTAGTTACATGTTACATGTTAGTTACCTGTTCCAGCGGTCTTAAACACGGTAGATCATGACGCTGTGGAAGTCTGTCTGGGTACCAGTAGACTCACGGTTTTTTCCTGTAATGGCAAATGCTTATTGTCCCCAGTTATAGTCAATGATACGAAAGTGATCGTGCTGAAGGTCACAAATGGAAAGTATGTCCAGCCGACAGGAAGGTGTATTGCAAGAGTAACTATCAATGACAGAACACAGCCTTTCAAATGACGTTTTAATAGAATGTAGTCATGATGGTATTGTTTGATGGGACTTCTCGCAGGTGTCATTAGCAGATTGCGAGAGATCAGAGCTTCAGATTCACGAAGCTATTCTAACAGGCACACATAACAAACACCGCACTGGGCGGTTTTTGCAGTTAACGATGTTGTTATCATATAGTAATCAACGAGACGTGTTGCAGTCGTCGATCGAAATGCTCATATGAACTGTGAAGTGTCTGTTGACAGCAAACAAACTACTGAGGGTCACAAAAATAATCTACAAGCCAGCGACGATTATAAGAACGTAGGTGGTAGGAGATCTTTGGATCACTAATTGTCACAGGCACGCAAACTCATTTTAAAGATATGTGCGTAGGGACAGGCGAATAGGTCGTTGTAGGACAGCTAAGTGTCATCGACGAAAAACGAGTTGCTTTGTTCCTACAGATAAGGCAGGAGAGCAAGCTACTATGGAACTGCCATTAGGATCTTGACTGTCCGAAAAACAACGTCGGTGAGTGGTAGCCATTCTGTACAAATTTTTGGATGCTTTCAAACCTGGAATGGAGAAAAGTAGACCCATCTGCCCACGGTACAATACCTCAACACAGGGATCATCCACTAACTAGCCAGCGCCCATATAGAGTGCCGCTGGATGAACGATGGATAACCGGGGAAGAAGATGGAGAAGATGCGGCAAGAACATTCAGAAAGTCCTTGGTCCAGTCCTCTTCTCCTTGTGAAAGAGAAAGACGGCACATGGCGTTTCTGCATCGACTACTCAAGACAATAAAATCACGAAGAAAGATGTCTATCCATTGCTGTATACTGATGACACCCAAGACTTCTTGAAAGGAGCAAGGTATTTATCAACCATAGACAAGCAGGCAGAACACTGGAAAATCGAATGTGACGGGGCTCTGGGAAAATACTGCCTTCATAAGTCCTAACGGTCTGTATGAGTTTAATATTCTGTCATTTGGACTGTATAATGCTCCAGCCCTCTTCGAATGTGTGAAGGAGAACCTCATTCGACACCTTAAATAGATAATATTTCTTTGCCATCGGGATTACATTGTCGTTTTACAAAGATATATAAAGCGTGAGTGACGTGTTGAAGTATGTACAAACTGCCGTGCCGAGAATGAGTCCGATAAAATGTCTCTCCGCTGGCAAAGAAATAAAAATCTTGGGGCATCTAATGAACGGCGACCCAAAACAAGTGCGACCACAGATTTTCCGACTTCTCGGCACATTCATGATGTGAGACACTTTTTCAGAATATTATCGTACCAAAGGCTATTAACAAACGACTTCTTTATCAAGGAACATCCATTGCTAGAAGTACTTCAAAAGGACAACTTTTCTTGGAACGAGGTGCAAGTGAGACCTTTCCATGTTCTTTGTTGTTGTTGTTGTGGTCTTCAATCCTGAGACTGGTTTGATGCAGCTCTCCATGCTACTCTGTCCTGTGCAAGCTTCTTCATCTCCCAGTACGTACTGCAGCCTACATCCTTTTGAATCTGCTTAGTATATTCATCTCTTGGTCTCCCTATACGATTTTTACCCTCCACGCCGCCCTCCAATACTAAATTGGTGATCCCTCGATGTCTCAGAACATGTCCTACCAACCGATCCCTTCTTCTCGTCAAGTTGTGCCACAAACTCTTCTTCTCCCCAATTCTATTCATTACCTCCCCTTTAGTTATGAGATCTACCCATCTAATCTTCAGCATTCTTCTGTAGCACCACATTTCGAAAGCTTCTATTCTCTTCTTGTCTAAACTATTTATCGTCCATGTTTCACTTCCATACATGGCTACCCTCCATACAAATACTTTCAGAAACGACTTCCTGACGCTTAAATCTATACTCGATGTTAACAAATTTCTCTTCTTCAGAAACGCTTTCCTTCCCATTGCCAGTCTACATTTTATATCCTCTCTACCTCGACCATCATCAGTTATTTTGGTCCCCAAATAGCAAACCTCCTTTACTACTTTAAGTGTCTCATTTCCTAATCTAATTCCCTCAGCATCACCCGACTTAATTCGACTACATTCCATTATACTCGTTTTGCTTTTGTTGATGTTCATCTTATATCCCCTTTCAAGACACTGTCCATTCCGTTCAACTGCTCTTCCAAGTCCTTTGCTGTCTCTGACAGAATTACAATGTCATCGGCGAACCTCAAAGTTTTTATTTCTTCTCCATGGATTTTAATACCTACTCCGAACTTTTCCTTTGTTACCTTTACTGCTTGCTCAGTATACAGATTGAATATCATCGGGGAGGGGCTACAACCCTGTCTCACTCCCTTCCCAACCGCTGCTTCCCTTTCATGTCCTTGACTCTTATAACTGCCATCTGCTTTCTGTACAAATTGTAAATAGCCTTTCACTCCCTGCATTTTACCCCTGCCACCTTCAGAATTTGAAAGAGGGTATTCCAGTCAACATTGTCAAAAGCTTTCTCTAAGTCTACGAATGCTAGAAACGTAGGTTTGCCTTTCCTTAATCGTTCTTCTAAGATAAGTCGTAGGGTCAGTATTGCCTCACGTGTTCCAACATTTCTACAGAATCCAAACTGATCTTCCCCGAGGTCGGCTTCTACCAGTTTTTCCATTCGACTGTAAAGAATTCGCGTTAGTATTTTGCAGCTGTGACTTATTAAACTGATAGTTCCGTAATTTTCACATCTGTCAACACCTGCTTTCTTTGGGATTGGAATTATTACATTATTCTTGAAGTCTGAGGGAATTTCGCCTGTCTCATACATCTTGCTCACCAGATGGTAGAGTTTTGTCAGGACTGGCTCTCCCAAGACTGTCAGTAGTTCTAATGGAATGTTGTCTACTCCCAGGACCTTATTTCGACTTAGGTCTTTCAGTGCTCTGTCAAACTCTTCACACAGTATCATATCTCCCATTTCACCTTATCTACGTCCTCTTCCATTTCCATAATATTGTCCTCAAGAACATCGTCCCTGTATAGCCCCTCTATAAACTCCTTCCACCTTTCTGCTTTCCCTTCTTTGCTTAGAACTGGGTTTCCATCTGAGCTCTTGATATTCATACAAGTGGTTCTCTTTTCTCCAAACGTCTCTTTAATTTTCCTGTAGGCAGTATCTATCTTACCCCTAGTGATATACGCCTCTACATCCTTACATTTGTCCTCTAGCCATCCCTGCTTAGCCATTTTGCACTTCCTGTCGATCTCAATTGTGAGATGTTTGTATTCCGTTTTGCCTGCTTCACGTGCTGGAGTTTTGTATTTTCTCCTTTCATCAATTAAATTCAGTATCTCTTCTGTTACCCAAGGATTTCTACTAGGGCTCATCTTTTTACCTACTTGATCCTCTGCTGCCTTCACTATTTCATTCCTCAAAGCTACCATTCTTCTTCTACTGTATTTCTTTCCTCCATTCCTGTCAATTGTTCCCTTATGCTCTCCATGAAACTCTGTACAACCTCTGGTTCTTTCATTTTATCCAGGTCCCATGTCCTTAAATTCCCACCTTTTTGCAGTTTCTTCAGTTTTAATCTACAGTTCATAACCAATAGATTGTGGTCAGAGTTCACATCTGTCCCTGGAAATGTCTTACAATTTAAAACCTGGTTCCTAAATCTCTGTCTTACCATTATATAATCTATCTGAAACCTTTTAGTATCTCCAGGGTTCTTCCATGTATACAACCTTCTTTAATGATTCTTGAAGCAAGTGTTAGCTATGATTAAGTTATGCTCTGTGCAAAATTCTACCAGGCGGCTTCCTCTTTCATTTCTTAGCCCCAATCCATATTCACCTACTGCGTTTCCTTAACTTCCTTTTCCTACTGTCGAATTCCAGTCACCCATGACTATTAAATTTTCATCTCCCTTCACTACCTGAATAATTTCTTTTATCTCATCATACATTTCATGAATTTCTTCTTCATCTGCAGAGCTAGTTGGCATATAAACTTGTACTACTGTAGTAGGCGTGGGCTTCGTGTCTATCTTGGCCACAATAATGCTTTCACTATGTTGTTTGTAGTAGCTGACCCGCACTCCTACTTTTTATTCATTATTAAACGTACACCTGCATTACCCCTATTTTGATTTTGTATTTATAGCCCTGTATTCACCTGACCAAAAGTCTTGTTCCTCCTGCCACCGAACTTCACTAATACCCACTATATCTAACTTTAACCTTTCCATTTCCCTTTTTAAATTTTGTAACCTACCTGTCCGATTAAGGGATCTGACATTCCACGCTCCGATCCATAGAACGCCA
The DNA here is from genome assembly GCF_023898315.1 of Schistocerca nitens. NCBI lineage: Eukaryota > Metazoa > Arthropoda > Insecta > Orthoptera > Acrididae > Schistocerca > Schistocerca nitens. Next base: position 699,676,018 of record NC_064617.1, on the reverse strand, counting down.
GTTTTCTTTCTCCTCATAACGATGTCCTCTTGAATAGTCCCCGCCCGGATATCCGAATGGGGGACTATTTTACCTCCGGAATATTTTACCCAAGAGGAGGCCATCATCATTTAATCATACAGTAAAGCTGCATGCCCTCAGGAAAAATTACGGCTGTAGTTTCCCCTTGCTTCCAGCCGTTCGCAGTACCAAAACAACAAGGCCGTCTTGGTTAGTGTAACAGGGCCAGATCAGTCAATCATCCAGACTGTTGCCCCTGCAACTACCGAAAAGGCTGCTGCCCCTCTTCAGGAACAACACGTTTGTCTGGCCTCTCAACAGATACCCCACCGTTGTGGTTGCACCTACGGTACGGCTATGTCTATCGTTGAGGCATGCAAGCCTCCCCACCAGCGGCAAGGTCCATGGTTCATGGGGGGGCTCCATGTTCTTAATCCAATGAAATCATGTCGAAATACTACACAGGTTGCTGTGAAATCAGATTTTATAGACATCAGTTAGTATGACTTACCTGTTAGTATGATGTTTGTGTATTGTGGACCTCTAAATAGTCGTGTAAATGGTAGAGCAACACCATACCTTTTACTGTGCAATTCACTTTCACATCGTGCTTTTCTGAGACTACAGCTCGTCATTTGTTGCGACTGGGTTAAGGAGGTGCTAAGATCGTCTCCTGTCCTATAATTATATGACAAAAATGCCGAGACAGAACTTAACGCCCACACCAGCAGTTCCAGTGGGAATTGATGTCAGTGACGCTCTCTCCCCTATTTCGCTATAATACAAAGCGCGCTGCTCTTCTTTGAACTTTCTCGATGTATTCCGTTAGTCCTACAATCCTGCCTGGTAGGGATTCCAGACCACGCAGCAGTATTCCAAAAGAGGTTGGACAAGCGCAGTGTAGGCAGTTTCGTTAGTAGAGCTGTTGCATTTTGTAAGTGTTCTGCCAATAAAACGCAGTCTTTTGTTTGCGTTCCCCACAACATTTTCTATGTGTTCTTTCCAATATAAGTTGTTAGAAAATGTGATTCCTAGGTATTTATTTGAATTTAGGGTCTTTGGATTTGACTGATTTATCGTGTAACCGAACATTAACGGATTCCTTTTAGCACTCGGTGGATGACATCACACTTTTCATTATTTAGGGTAAACTGCCTATTTTCGCACCATACAGATATTTTTTCTAAATAGTTTTGCAATAGGTTTCGATCTTTTGAAGACTTTGCTAGACGATAAACGACAGCATCATCTGCAAACAACCTAAGATGGCTGCTCAGATTGTCTCCTAAATCGTTTACGTAGATAATGAACAGCAGAGGGCGTATAACGCTACCATGGGGAACGGCAGAAACCACTTCTGTTTTACTCGATGAATTTCCGTCTACGACCTCTCTGACAGAAAAAAACGAATGCAGTCACATAACTGAGACGATATTCCATAACCAGGCAATTTCACTACAAATCTTTTGTGTCGCACAGCGTCAAAAGACTTCTGGAAATCTAGAAATAAGGAATCAATTGGAAATCCCTTGTCAATAGCACTCAGAACATCGTCTGAGTAAAGAGCTAGTTGTGTTTCACAAGGACCATGTTTCTTAAATCTGCGTTGACTCTGTCAATAGACCGTTTGTTCGAGGTAATTCATAATGTTCGAACACAATATATGTTCCAAAATCCTACTGCATATCGACGATAATGATATGGGCCTGTAATTTAGTGGATTACTCCTATTAGTCTTGTCAAACTTCTCTGCCAGTGCCTGGAATGATCCACGCACGACCTATTCGCCCAGATGACAGGTTGTATTTGTTCGAATATATGCCACAGTCAGCCGTTGGTTGCATCCTGTTTCCTCAATTACTCTGGAATAGCTTCTTCACTGTGTTGAATGAGATCCCCAGGCACACACGCTGAAAGAACCTGGTGGTCCTTGCAGCCATATCGCTAAGGGGTACCAGTATTCACTGAAAGTTTTTACTGTCGTTTTATTGATGATCCCAACACTGCGTGTGCCTCCTCTGGACGCAGAACACAGGGGGTTCCCAACCAGTGAACTTAGTTTCGGTTTCAGTGCAAAACGGCACCTCGAAGTTTTTGTCAGGGGGACGGCTATAATACCGTTGTAAGGTTGAGGGTTTTTTTTGTTTGTTTTTTGCTTGCTTATTCTTGAATTGAGAACACTGTGTGACGTGAAATGACAAGTTTAAAGTCGCAATATTCCTCACCAAATTACATCTTATCACACAGTTTTCAAAATAAAAACAGCGCAATGGATAACGCATCTTGCTAACATCAAAAAGTGAAATACGTTTATACACAACAATGTTAAATATTAACACTCTGAAAGAACAGTAATCATAAGAACAGTATTATAAAAGTTTAATTGGAAGTTTCTTTACATTAATCCTAAGCAGAATAACATGAAAGTTTAATTGGACGTTTCTTTACAAAATTGCTCCTACACACACATTATGATGTTGGTCAGTACTAAAAAAATAGTCTGATTCCGGTTTAAAGTTCGGTATTATTTAGGATGACAATCAAGTCTACAGTGGATCGTTAGTCAAGTGACAAAATCGAGCGCAAGATTACCCAAGGCCACTCTAGTTTACAGTGGATGCAAGCTGGTGAACCAACAAAGTTTATGCCCCTGTACGCGGTATTTACCTTAAGCTGCGACGTGCTGCTGTCTGCAAAGCCGCTCTCTCCCACTGAAGTTCCTACAAAGTAATCTGGCCTTTGCTGAACTTTCCAGCAGAAGCTTTCCCTGTGTTTCTCGTTATGCTAGAAAACATGTACTCAGCCCTAGTCTTATTATGTGGCGACATACAAGCACATGGTTGGAGCAGCATGCATATTATAGTGCCCTCTCAGTTCTCACAAGAACAATTAACTAATTTGGCTGGTTCGTTTCTCCACAGTTGGAGCGAAACGTTGCTCCAGTTAATTTTACCTGGAGTGCTGCTGCTGTAAACGCAGTGTCCACACCAATTTATTCTCTGAGTCATACAGAGCATTAAGTGCTCCATTCTGCACTTGACGCCAGTTCAGAGAAGGGTCCATACACAAAATTTCTCCCTTGTCCTCTCATGGCAGAACTGCCTCCCTCCACTTGGGTTGCTTTTTCACATCACAGCTTTCTTCGAACAATAGGAGTGTTCCTCTTATTTTACAGAAACCCCCTCTACCATTGGCAACGTCCCTTCTATCAAACTGCATCGAAACTTCATTAGTTTTCTCCTTCCTAGTGAGTTTCCAGCAATCGGACGTTTTGTGCCCCTTCTAGACACCTAAAGTACATTGACCCTTCCATGTGTCACACTCGCTGGACGAAAAAGCGTCACTTGCTTTTGTTCATCTCCCATTAGAATTTCGAAACAGTTTTCTGAAGCTTCTTCTCTGCCCTTGCACCGATGCCCTCTCTACAGGCGGCCCTCCAGCTTGAATCACCTGGCCCGGGGTCGCTGTCCTCTTTCCTATCACCCCTTCAGGTGGTTTCCGGCGTAACTCCCACAGCGCGGTTTTGCTACGCCATTGTGGAGTTGGCTTTTCAAAACTAAAAGCGACTCACATACCCTGTTCTACCTTCCGCTCAAAGACATGCATTGTATAGGAATGGTGTGTTAATTACTGTCGATTGACTGCTTTCCCTTTTTGCCTTACATACTGATAGGCAAATGTTCTCGTAACTGTTGATTTACATTAGGTGTCATCTTCAGCTTCTCATTGCAATTTGTAAAGGTCTCATGTAACGTGCGAATCTGAACATTTATTCTGCCACCTTACACCGTAAGTTTTGTCTGCTCTGTCTTCCCTTTACAGGACACCTAGCCACTCACAGCCAAGTGGAGGAATAGTGACAAGTAGTGACAGGTTCTGCATTTCCTGCAAAGATGATAGAATCCACAGGAGACACTAGGTGCAGAGACTCTCAGCTGACACTATATGCCCAGAAATGTAATGGAAAGCGCGTGAATACAAGAAAAGACACTGTTTTCTTCCTCCCACTTAGAAATGTTGTGAACGAGAAACATCACAACATGATGATGAAGATCTGCTCACTTACCAAGTATATTCTGTTATTGTAGTGCCCTCGGAAGTATGTTTCTTTTGTGTCCATATACGTCAACATGCGCTCCTGTCATTTCTCAAAATATTTTGGAGTGTCTTTTTCGGTGATAGTTGCAGAAGATCCGCAAGGAAACGGCTATACTGTGCTGCACGGAAGTAGAATTGATGGAGAAACTTGTGTTATAAACAAAGGACAAAGTCCAGTTGACAGAAGTTTCTCACAAAAACTCTAGGACAAATATTTTCTTATTGATGAGGGCAAGTTTCGTCTGATTTTTATCAAACCTGGTATGCGTTTATCCTGTATACACAGTCTCATCGAATGTACACTCAGCTGAAAAAAGTCATGGGAACCTCTCAATACCATGTGGGACTTCCCGTTGCCCGGCGTAGTGCAGCAACTTGCCGAGGCACGGACCATGCTGGCTCTATAGCCGCCCACAATTGTGAAGGTGTTCCCGGTGCAGGACTTTGTGCACGAACTGGTCTCTCGCTTATGTCCCATAGTTATAATATCGGGGATCTTCTGGCCAAATCATTCTCTCGAATTGTCCAGAAAGTTCTTCAAATCAACAACTGTGGCCCGATGACATTCCGCATTGTCATCCATAAAAATTCAGTTGTTGTTTGGGAACATGAAGCCCTTGAATGGCACAAAATGGTCTCCAAGCAGCCAGTGGGCCAGAGGACCAAGTACATTCCAAGTAAACACAGCCCACACCATTACGGAGCCACCAGCAACTTGCAAAGTACCTTGTACTTTGTAGTTGGGTCCTTGGCATCGCGGGGTCTGTGCAACTCTCGAACCCTACCATCATCTCTTACCAACTGAAATCGGAACGCATGTGACCAGACCACAGTTTTATAGTAGTCTATAATCAAACCGATATGGTCACGAGCCCAGGCGTTGCAAGCGATGTCGTGTTGTTAGCAAAGACGCTGTTGCCGGTCGTCTGTTGCCATAGCCCATTAACGATAAATTTCGTCGCTCTGTTATGATATGTTCGTCGTGCATCCCACCTTGATTCCTCCGATTACTTCACGCAGTTTTGCTTGTCAGTTAGCCCAGACAACTCAACGCAAACGCCGCTGCTCTCGGTCGTTAATTGAAGGCAGTCGGCCTCTGCGTTGTCCGTGTCGAGAGGTAATGGCTGCAATGCGATAATCTGGTAACCTCTTAACACTTTGGATCTCAGAATATCGTATTCGCTAACGATATTCCAAATGGAATGTCCTACGCGTCTAGCTCCAACTACCGTTGCGCGTTCAGTCTGTTGATTCCCGGCGTGCTACTATAATCACGTCGGAAATCTTTTCACATGAATCACATGAGTACACGTGACACCTACGCCAGTGTACTGTGCTTGTATATCTTGTGTGCGCGTAACTACCGCCATCTGTATATGTGCATGTCGCTATCTCGCCTATTTTGTCACCTCAGTGCAGCTTAAAATGGAACAATGGTAACCTGATTTTCTTCACCCTGTACTTTTTAAAATCTGTTGAAGTTTCGTTTACTATTTTTGGTCAAGACAATTACCGCTGCGGTAGCTCTTAACGTCGACCAGGGAAAACCAGTTTGAGACTCGAAGAGAGAATTATTCATTGATGAGAACGGTTATTTATTCGCTCCACAACTTAATAGAAGTATGTCAAAAAATTAAAAAAACTGTTATAACAATCGCATCTATATTTACGTTTTTAAAGAACTTCAGTTCTACGTAATAAACTAGATTAACTGACCATCAGACACTTTTACATTTTTACCACTACGTCAAGTCACATTCTGTTTACTGTGTTACGCATTCTGTACTTGTTATCTGGCAAACCAGTAAATTATCGCTTTTCTATAGAGTTTCAAATGGATCTAGGTACTTTTCTCCGTCCACTTACCAATCCAGTAATTGCGAATGAGGTATGTGAAGATTGTCAACTTTTTCGAAATGTCACAACGAACGAGAGTAATTGGACATGATGTCATTATCGCGTCAAGCAGCAGCCAGTCTTCCCAGAATAATTAAATACCACTCTTACATTGCGTCAGTGGATTTTTATCTTGTTCGTCACGCAGCGCAGCGCTTAATCGCGTCAGCGACGGGAGAAAGTCTGCTTCAGATATTTTGTGGGGAGCTCAGACATAGATGTTCTAAAATATTGTCATTGGGTAACTGAGCGTCCAGAATAAAGTGATCAGGAAAAAAAGTCTTCCGTTCACTGTGTTCAAAAACTGGTTCAAATGGCTCTGAGCACTATGGGACTTAACTTCTGAGGTCATCAGTCCCCTAGAACGTAGAACTACTTAAATCTAACTAACCTACGGACATCACAAACATCCATGCCCGAGGCAGGATTAGAACCTGCGACCGTAGCGGTTCACTGTGTATAAAGTTTGAAGCATAGTGATAGCTCACGACAAGGGCTGGGATAATTTTAAGGTAGAATACATGGAAGGTGGACCCACATATTTGGTCATTTGTTGTTTCATGGAATACACTTTATTGATCATCAACAATTACTGCAATTAAAATTTAAAAACATTGTTAAAAGAATGACAACGCTCACAATAATTTAAAGTACTTGAACAGGATCGATTCATTAATAACAAACCCTAAAAATGTATACCATTAAGAAAATGGCTTGAAGCCAATACTATACAGTCGTCAAATACAAGTAAGAAGTCACACCAAATGGGTGTGCCTGCTAGTGGGTTCAACAAACTGAGTTTTATCAGTAAAATAAATTACAAATGACTGCCTTTAAATGTAATAACAATACCCCAGGCATCAAAAAAATGTTCAAATGTGTGTGAAATCTTACGGGACTTAACTACTAAGGTCATCAGTCCCTAAGCTTACACACTACTTAACCTAAATTATCCTAAGGAAAAACACACACACCCATGCCCGAGGGAGGACTCGAACCTCCGCCGGGACCAGCCGCACAGTTCATGACTGCAGCGCCTTAGACCGCGCGGCTAATCCCACGCAGCCCCAGGCATCGAAAACACATTAAACAAATAGACAACGCCCACTCATAATACAATATAAGCTGGCAAATACAGCCAACATGGAACAATCAGACGAGTTATCAGTGAGTGGAGATAGCTAACGACTGTGGATGAAAAGGAAACTCAACAATTTATACACACGCTTCAGCAGTAGCAATAAGGGTGCAAGGTTGAAACGAATAATAAAACAGCAGAAAGGTGGAAGGAGTATATAGAGGGTCTATACAAGGGCGATGTGCTTGAGGACAATATTATGGAAATTGAAGAGAATGTAGATGAAGATGAAATGGGATGTACGATACTGCGTGAAGAGTTTGACAGAGCACTGAAAGACCTAAGTCGAAACAAGGCCCCGGGAGTAGACAACATTCCATTAGAACTACTGACGGCCGTGGGAGAGCCAGTCCTGATAAAACTCTACCATCTGGTGAGCAAGATGTATGAGACAGGTGAAATACCCTCAGACTTCAAGAAGAATATAATAATTCCAATCCCAAAGAAAGCAGGTGTTGACAGATGTGAAAATTACAGAACTATCAGTTTAATAAGTCACAGCTGCAAAATACTAACGCGAATTCTTTACAGTCGAATGGAAAAACCGGTAGAAGCCGACCTCGGGGAAGATCAGTTTGGATTCTGTAGAAATGTTGGAACACGTGAGGCAATACTGACCCTACGACATCTTAGAAGAACGACTAAGGAAAGGCAAACCTACGTTTCTAGCATTCGTAGACTTAGAGAAAGCTTTTGACAATGTTGACTGGAATACCCTCTTTCAAATTCTGAAGGTGTCAGGGGTAAAATACAGGGAGCGAAAGGCTATTTACAATTTGTACAGAAAGCAGATGGCAGTTATAAGAGTCAAGGACATGAAAGGGACGCAGCGGTTGGGAAGGGAGTGAGACAGGGTTTTAGCCCCTCCCCGATGATATTCAATCTGTATACTGAGCAATCAGTAAAGGAAACGAAAGAAAAATTCGGAGTAGGTATTAAAATCCATGGAGAAGAAGTAAAAACTTTAAGGTTCGCCGATGACATTGTAATTCTGTCAGAGACAGCTAAGGACTTGGAAGAGCAGCTGAACGGCTTGGAAAGTGTCTTGAAAGGAGGGTATAAGATGAACATCAACAAAAGTAAGACGAGGATAATGGAATGTAGTCGAATTAAGTCGGGTGATGCTGAGAGAATTAGATTAGGAAATGAGACACTTAAAGTAGTGAAGGAGTTTTGCTATTTGGGGAGCAAAATAACTGATGATGGTCGAAGTAGAGGGGATATAAAATGTAGACTGGCAATGGCAAGGAAAACGTTTCTGAAGAAGAGAAATTTGTTAATATCGAGTATAGATTTAAGTGTCAGGAAGTCGTTTCTGAAAGTATACGTATGGAGTGTAGCCAGATATGGAAGTGAAACATGTACGATAACTAGTTTGGACAAGAAGAGAATAGAAGCTTTCGAAATGTGGTGCTACAGAAGAATGCTGAAGATTAGATGGGTAGATCACATAACTAATGAGGAGGTACTGAACAGGATTGGGGAGAAGAGTTTGTGGCACAAATTGACTAGAAGAAGGGATCGGTTGGTAGGACATGTTCTGAGCCATCAAGGGATCACCAATTTAGTATTGGAGGGCAGCGTGGAGGGTAAAAATCGTAGAGGGAGACCAAGAGATGAATACACTAAGCAGATCCAGAAGGATGTAGTCTGCAGTAGGTACTGGGACATGAAGAAGCTTGCATGGATAGCTGCATCAAACCAGTCTCAGGACTGAAGACCACAACAACAACGACATAGTGACGAGGAACTTTTGGCTTGTGGAACATATTTCAAAGCTTATGTGCTTACTGAATTCGCAGTACTGGATAAATCAACAGTTTCTGATTGATTAGCGATACTCTGGCGTGGCTCGTATCAAACGACCAAATTTACTTAACTTGAGCCAACGCAACGCGGCTGGTAGAGGCGCCATGTTGCGGGCCAATCTAGACGTCGTGCGACGACGGAAGCGCCGCCACAGCAGAGAGAAAAAACGTCTCGGCTCCGGGCCCAGGACAAAGAAACGCGTCGTCTGCTGTCAAAACTACCCTGCCAACACACATTAGAAGGGAACAGTAATCTGCCCGCCTCTCAAGATGATAGGCAAGATAAAAACATATTTCAGGAATTAGGCCGTTACACTTCAAGCAATATATTCGTTAACACACCGAATCCGACAAACATGACAAATGGTTCAAATGGCTCTGAGCACTATGGGACTTAACATCCGTGGTCACCAGTCCCCTAGAACTTAGAACTACTTAAACCTAACTAACCTAAGGACATCACACACATCCATGCCCGAGTCAGGATTCGAACCTGCGACCGTAGCAGTCGCGCGGTTCTGGACTGCAGTGCCTAGAACCGCGTGGCCACCACGGTCGGCACAAACATGACAGAGGCAGCTACTAACGTACGGCAGATTGATAGGGAGATTACCGAACAACCCGAACCGAAGGTTGCTCTAACCCGCCCCTACTCCACAAGGGGAAAAGGGACCACCTTGCCGCGGGTGGGCAAACGGAGAAGAATGGTGGGACGACCCCAAAACAAAGCGTCTGGTGACCTCACCAAGAAAACAAGTAGAATTTAACAAGCAAATGGAACAACATATCACCAATCACTTAACTTCTAATAAACAATGATTTCTGGCGAAGACCTGGCGCAGCACCCTCGAAACGCTCTCCCGAACCGTCCGCTGCCAGCCGCTTCAACGGACGCAGGAAGGCGCGCCGATCTCCCGTCTCACGGCGTCGCAGCTCTTGCGGGCCAGACCGACGTCGTGGATTGACTCCTGTTGCTCTCGTGACGGCCGCGAAGTCACTACCCCTCGCTATACGGCGCGGTCCACTGGACTCACGTGGCGACCTCACATGCGCCGACGCTCAAGGCGGACAAGTCATCTTGTGTCTCAGTGCGCGACCGAACAACCGATCAATTCAACCGCCAATGACCATTGCTTGAGCAACTCGAGCAGACTGGCGGCCTAACGCGCAGACTCAGATGCGGGAACTAAGCCCCCCCGACCGTGCGACAACTCGTTGAGTTCTCTCATTGCGCCACAAATTCGGACGAGAGACAGACTAGCAAGCTGGGGACGAGAGACTGACCCCAGACTGACTCCATACTCACCCAGACTGATCGACTGGCGAGCTCATGGCGCCCCTTAAATGCACGTGAACAGGCAACCTTTCCCCTTTCCCACCAGAGGGAGACACCAAAGCTGCGATTGCCACAGCGGTGCCACCGCCAAAAACGGAGGGCGACTGCTTCACACAACGCGCTGCGGCGCGCTCTTCAAAACAGCAGCTTTTACCACGGCTCACACTTAGCCAGTCACTGTGACTGAGTGGTTCTAGGCGCTTCAGTACGGAACCGCGCTCCTGCTGTGGTCGCAGGTTCGAATCCTGCCTCGGGCATGGATGTGTGTGATGTCCTTAAGTTCGTCAGGTTTAAGTAGTTCAAAGTCTAGGAGACTGATGACCTTAGATGTTAATTCCCATAGTGCCTAGAGCCATTTGAACAAATTTTTTTTTTACTCGTACACTTGCTTGGAATATGTCTTGAAACAATATGACAGGTCCGATTGTACATTAACACGGACGTGGCCTTACGATAGCAAGTACCACGTAAAAACAGCACTTAACTCCACTCAGATGTGAAGGAGTCGTGACTTCCAGGATTCCAAGCCGGGGTATTGTTGCCTCCAATCCATACAGGCGGTCTTCGAGGTACTGCAAAATGTAAGCTCGCAGAGTACTCTAAGGACTTGCCTACCAGGTTGCACGCGAACTGCAACCTCGGCTCGCCGCTGTCAGTGCTTAATCGAGCCGGCAAGGCTTCCCTCAGACCGATTTAACCATTCGCGGCCTCTTGGGGCCCGTACCGGACAGCAGGAGTCACCCAAAACCACCAGCTTGCCAGCCACGTGCCCTCCAGCTAATTGTCAGTACCAGGGCCCACCAAAAACCAACAACACACGCCTCCATCAAGAGCCCTAGTTCCTGACATATGATCAGGATCGATATCGGGAGCTCAGGTATGGAGTGGCGCCAGCGGAGTGCCATGACAGCCAAAATTAGAGCCACCACGGCTGACATAGCACTACTTGGTCATACAAAACGTCCCTTTAAAATCTTTGACCGAAATATATCATAACATCAAGACAAACGCAATATCACGATCGTGAGCATGTCAGCCGTAGGCAATCATGAGACTGGAAAACACGAGCAATATCGTTGGGGCGTCAGTTACACAGTGTTACATGCATCATCCTAACAACCTTTCCATGGTGCTCTTTGGATGTTAATACCCGACCACGAATATAAAGTTTGTGCTGTTCATCCTAGGCGTGGTATCTAACAGACGAAACTGTGCCATTGCTTTGTCATATTAACTCCAAGTTCCTTCGAGACAATTATCTGTACCCTACTGCTGTGCGACTGGTCCCGGCGGAGGTTCGAGTCCTCCCTCGGGTATGGGTGTGTGTGTTTGACCTTAGGATAATTTAGGTTAAGTAGTGTGTTAGCTTAGGGACTGATGACCTTAGCAGTTAATTCCCATAGGATTTCACACATATTTTTGCACCCTACTGCAACCGAGTCACTCTCAATTGGTTGCTTCTTACCAACAATGACCTGCCATAAGCCCTCAGTACCTTTATTACTTGGGTTGCTGTTGCTCCAGATTCATCTAAAAACAGACCAGCTGGCTTCGATATCGCTCAAGCACCCCAGTACAGATCTTGTCCTCTCTCGTTGACAGATACAGGAAAAAGATGCGTTCAGCTGGAGATGTTTCGAATTTTATGTGGCAGAAGGACGTTCAAAAAGGTGTAGAGGCTAAGTACACACACTAACTGAAGAAAATGTTGCAAATATGATTATCACACGAAGCGACAAAAATTAAAACTGTTAAAAATAAATTTATCTGATGACTTGGTATCTGAAAACGGCAACACGCTGTTCAGTTTACAACACCTGCCAAGTGACACAACAGTAAAATTTTAGTACTTACGCGCAATGTTTTATCGATAGCGCTATGAAATGTACAAATAAATATACTCAGAGAAGTGACCTTATCGTTATTACTGCGGAATAACTGAGTCTCCACTATTTCTGTAATTGCATTAAAGGAGGGCCGAGGAACTGAGGTAGAAGTATCTTGGAAGCACTGGAATATGCCTGCATTACTAAATCTAACTTAATTATAGCCCTTCTGAACTGAATGCGCAGAGATCTCGTTGGTGACCCTTCTGCACGCTATATTATCAGTCGTGAGTCACTGATAACAAAGTTACATGTTCTTTCAGAAAAGACAGAAGAGTGTTGTAGCGTAAGATAGTATATTCTGCTTTGCGTAAAATAGCATACAACTTTTATCTGAGGGCCGGCCGCGGTGGCCGTGCGGTTCTACGCGCTCCAGTCCGGAGCCGCGCTGCTGCTACGGTCGCAGGTTCGAATCCTGCCTCGGGCATGGGTGTGTGTGATGTCCTTAGGTTAGTTAGGTTTAAGTAGTTCTAAGTTCTAGGGGACTAATGACCACAGCAGTTGAGTCCCATAGTGCTCAGAGCCATTTTATCTGAGGTTATATCCGTAATTTTGTTATCATCTCTCTAATTCAAAATTTTTATGTACGAATTATGTGAATTCCTGTTTTTCGCTGCTCGGTGATAAATGTGATACTCTTCTGTGACCTGTAACACTCCTTCGTATCGAAGGTACGTACGTAAAACGTATGCTACTAACTTTGCGTAAAGGTACTATCTAAAGAAAACTGAAAATGTGTGCGACCACCAGAGAAGTGTAGCAGCTGAAAAGAGCACAATGCGTAATGCTGTGCTCCTAGCCTTCATTGTTTTCAAATAATTATTTTCCTACGGGACAAATTACAAATGTCTACCGAAGGGGATTCGAATCCAGTTTCTTGCCTTTCATTGACTACAGGTATAGACATAAGTTTTGAATCAGTCCGTGAAGCGTTCTGTGACGATTCTTCTCGAAGAAAATTGAAATAATAAACTGTCTGTGTGATCACTTAACCCTAGACGTGCGTTATTCTATGACGTTTCTATAAAATGTTGCTTATCACATCTGGATACTGCAAGGTCGTTAGTGTGATACTCATGAAACAACATATAGCAACATTAGAATCCTAGGGGAAATCGACACAGCTTTGTATAATCAATAAACAGACTTATAATGAAACCAGACGAGCGAATGCAATGCTCGTTACATTTTCTGAATACTAAGAATGCACAACGATAACACTGCTACAGTGATAACAACAAGCTTAGGCGTGCAACACGCTGTATTTGTCATTAGTGGAATCCTTAACTACGGAAAAATTGTAGGATAATTTAAAAGATCTTGTAATTTAAATCGCTTTTGAGTATAAAAGACTTTTATTCTCTCTAGTTATTGGATACAACACACAGGTAGTTAAGAGAGCAAAGTTTTCTAAAAATCCAGATTGAATATACAAAAAATGACTCTAACGCTGTGGGGAAGTATCAAATAATATGGAGAACTGCATGGAGGAAAAGCAATAAGTTTTCTTTTCAGGTCAGCTACTTGATTCAACGTTGATGAGATTAAGTCACAAATTACAATCAAATGGGCAACTCAAGTTGTATGCCGGAATAAGTAGGCCCCTAGGGAGTGCTCAGAGCACAGAGCGCGCTACCGCCGACTGCGAAAGTTACATTTCGCCGAAATCACGGAAGTGTGTGTTCATCACCTCCAGACTGCGGTCGTGAGAAGAATTGCACTGTGACAGTGGGCAGAACACGAATGGCCCCATAGTTAGTTCTCCGTCCTCAACTCTATACTCTCAAAAAACTCTACATGAAGCAGACGAATCAGTGCTGTTGCTAAGATTGTATTCCCCGAACACTAAGAGAATAATCGCCGGCCGTTGTGGCCGAGCGGTTCTAGGCGCTTCTATCTGGATCGACGCTGCTGCAACGGTCGCAGGTTCGAATCCTGCCTCGGGCACGGATGTGTGTGATGTCCTTAGCTTAGTTCTAAGTTCTAGGGTACTGATGACCTCAGATGTTAAGTCCCATAGTGCCCAGAGCCATTTGAACCATTTTTTTATGAGAATAATCGTTGACTTTGGCCACTGTGCACAACAATATCACCGCCACAGTGACAGCAACAATCTTAGGTGTACGACAGGTTGTATTTATCATTAGTGTGACGCCTAACCATGTAAAAGTTGCTTATTTAATGAAAATGCAGGAGAACTCAGCAGAAAATTCCGACTATTGGAGTACAAAACGCGTATTAAGAAATTTAAGGTTGGTATTTGTCTAGAGTTCTTTCTCCTCGATTGGTCGGCCTCTTCATGCCAAGCATAATGACAAGGCGATTCAGTTCTATTGGCTGACCATAATGTTGGAATCAATTCAACTGTCTTTCTCACGCTCGCTGGTCGGCGCTGCGGAGTCTTGAGCCTTGATTTTGGTGCTGACGAGGCAGAAATGTAATACTCAATCATTCTCTAGGGATGGAACTGGCGGCACAGCTCCCCATGCTGTCTGCTAGGCCAGGTGATAACTCTACCCACACAAACATGAAGCACTCAGCAGCCTCAGTTCTGCAAAAACCGCCCGTCTCCCTGGGGAGGCTTCCCCCTTACAGTGAGATTAACTGCCTGCATTCTGCTGACAACAGGACCCTGACACCGTGCTGGGAGCGCAGCTTAAGCCTTCTTCCCAAGCCTGTATGTCCAGTACTGTCAATAAAATAACCACAAAATAATGTCTGAAAATGAAACAATATCGCTTAGCGATATGTGACAGTAATGTTGCAACACTATCCTCAAAAAACCAAGATCCAGGTTAGAGTGCTGGTATTCTTGTGAAATTAATCTACGACAGACTTCAAGACAATTTTACTTAGCAAAAACCGGCGTAAAAAGGGCTGCCAAGTACTGTTATACAGTGATGGTTAAAGCAAATGCTTTATCCATAAAACCGTGTTCCATTTTCGGCGGTCTTGGCCCTGGAACTGAGGCTGGTAAAGCTCCCGAGCGTTGTCATACTTGAGCTGGAAATAGCTAGTTTGTTACCTGGGTGTGGTAGAAATTCGTGTTACTGGCATTTAACCGACCATAGATGGAGAGGCTGTGGCGTAAAGCTATTGATGATCACTTGTGGCGCCGATGCGACAACGCTCGCTCGTTAGAGGTACGAGTAAATGCTTTACTGGTGTCCACCAGAAATAGGTTGGCATTAACGATATACCGCCCCATGTCAGAATACCAACAATCTTTCCCAGTTTTGGTAGCCTATGAGACTATTTCGCTGTAATTATTGACATCCTAATACAAGATGAAAGATAATATATGCAAATCGGATTGTATTCAATGGAGATTTCAATAACTATATTGAGCGTGGTGTATTCGTTTTTTATCCCTCTTCGTAGAGAAACATCTTGATTAACTTAATCTGTCAGCAACAGGCGACTTTGTTACACACAACACACTCGACAGTTTATAACTGGTCAGTAGAATACAACAGCAAACCATCTCGTGTCCGGGTGTGAACTACATCTAGTCCAACAAAAACAACCCAAGCATCTATTTTGAAAATATATGTAGGTAATGTAGATAAATATGCACTATGAGAGCACTAAGAAACACAGCTCGACAGTGACTGATGAGAAAAACCATTATATCATCGCCAACCCGAGACTCAATGCTACTTGATAGCATTCCTGGTCCATGACAGTATGTATTCGGAGCAAGGATGAATGGAGAATTATTCTTTCGACAATACTGGTGGCAAATGGCGAAATCCGCTAACATAAGCAACTTTGACAAGGGGCAAATTGCTATAGCACTGCTTCTGGGATCGAACCTTCCGGAAACAGGGAAGCTGATCTGCTGTTCGCATGCTACTGTCATGAGCGTCTATGGAAAATGGTTGAAGTCTCACCACGTAACTTGGAGGTCGAGGTTTGCCGGCTCTGTGACTAAACTGACGACGGAGAATAATGCTGGTGGAGGTGCACGTGTTTCTGAGATAAGTGTTCTGTTCACATTGTTAACATCGTTCTCTGCAACAACGATCCCCATATTGACTAAATGACATTGTCAGCTACAATGGCAGTGGGTACGAGAACATCCAGATTTGACCGTTTATCAATGGTAACGTATGCCCCGGTTGGATGAATAGTGTTTCTTGCTTCGTAAGGTCAGTGGTTGTGGCCACATACACCACAATGCAGGTGAATGGCCGCTCAAAAAACGCACCACGCGAATGAAGCAGGATTTTTTTGGGGTTGTATTAGGCTATGGTTGACATTAACCTGCACTTCCGTAGTACCTGTGGTAGTAATCGAAGGCATTCTGGTGGCTGAGGACAGTGTCAACATTATTATGGTCGATTCGTATACCACTCTGCTTGATGTACTACTCGACGGCGATGTCATTTTCCAGTAGTATAAATGTCCGTGTTGCAATGCCTGCGTCATGTTACAGTGCTTTGAGACAGTTGATAACGAACTCAGGGTGATGTCTTGGCCACCAAATTCAGGTGATATGAAGCAGGTGGATTCCATCTGGGAAGTTGTTAGGCCTACAGTTTTGTGATTACAAAAGGCAGGCTCGCATTTTACGCGATTTGCGTGACCTTTGCACAGACATCTGGTGCTGCATACCTCCGGAAACATACCAAGGACTCGTCGAATCCATAGCATGCGCAATCGTTGCTGCATTGCGATCCAGAAGTGAACAAATATTCCACTAAGCAGATAGTCATAAGCATTCGGCTCATCAGCCTGGCATCAGCAACTAAACAGTTGCTTTTGTAAGAAATATTAGTTATTGTCCTGGTCAGTATATAAGCAGTGAAAATGAAACTGATACGATTTGAAGTTGACCCCTGCTTGAACTTTACACAGGTGCTACATATGGGGGTACTGATGACCTTACGTAGACTTGGAAGTTAGTAACTGCTGTTAAGAACACGAATCGGGATTTTTGAGGTCTGATGGAACACACTGTGTTTGCAGGGAGGGAATGTGTTTATGGTCATAGTGTATGATAAATCTGTTGGCAGGTGAAGAAGGCTAACAGTATGGAAATGAAAATTTGCAGAATGACTAGCATGTATGTGATACGGAAGAAGCGATGTAATCTGTAATAGATCGTTTATTGTCTTTAGTTGATAAGCGGCAACAAATTCATTATATTAAAACCACCCAATAAATGTAAGTGAAATACGTAGATAAAAGCAATGCATCATAATAATCTATCCTTGGATATCACTTGAGCATTTACGGTAAAGATTCAACTTGAAGTAATAACAGAAGGCACCTGACGCCATGCAATGCATACTGCATGAAAACTGCAACTGATTTCTAATTTTGTCTAGACCATTCATGTTAGAGGCACTTTGAAGTTTCATAAAATTCAAATGGTTATTGTAATTGACTGTTTGGTAGTTTCATTATTTAAATTTCTCGTAAATCTTATGTTTTAAACGAAGGTTTGGTTTCTTTATATCTACAGCCATAAACTTATCTGAATTAAATATGACCTATAAAAAGTCAGATTCAATCCAGTTACTCATATCCGAGGATGTTCTTACTTTACCAACACTCTTGACTTCTCAATATTGTCATACATATACTAAATCACTATAATATTCTTTAAACATTAATGTTTCTGCGATTTATGCGAGAATTATGAGTTTGACAAACTGCCTATTGGCTTCTGTCTCGGGTTCTTCGGCCGACGTTCATCTAATGATTTTTCTGACGTTTCGCCAGCACGAGTGGCTGGCATTGTCAAAGCTTCACCCTCCATTGCCGGTGGTGAACTGGAGGCGAGCTCGCGGCCGCAGACTATATGTACCTGGCGCGCCAACGTCCGAGGGCTTCTCCGCGGTCATTTCCGGTGCGGTTCTCCTCTTGCTACCTGCGACGGTCGTTCGCTGCAGTACGGGAAGCCAGGATCCGTTTACCTTAAGGCTTTCCTCTTTCTTGTTGAAACTGTTCGCGTGTTTTTGGATTTCTACAGCTTCTCTGAACAAGCGCGTGTGATAGTGCTTCTCTACAGCCAGAACTTCCGTGTCGGCGAATTTTATTACGTGGTCGGTCTCATTCAGTGCGTGTTCTGCCACGGCTGATTTCTCCACCTGCCCCAACCTGCAATGTCGCTTATGCTCTTTGATCCTGGTGTTAATGGATCGTCCAGTCATTCCGACATAAACTTTTCCGCATGTGCAAGGTATACGGTATATTCCCGACATTGCAAGTGGGTCTCTTTTCTCCTTCGCCGATCTAAGACACTCTTTGATCTTCCTTGTCGGTTTGAAAATCGTCTTTACGCCGTGTTTGCGCAATATACGGCCGATTCTGTCCGTCACTCTGGGAATGTATGGCAGAAAGGCCGTACCCGACATTTCTTTTTCTGGTTCCTTACTTCGCCGAGTGTTTGGCTCTGTTACACTTCTAATGTAATTTGTGGAGTACCCATTGCTCCTCAGAACAGTTTCCAGGTGTTGCATTTCTCGTTTGAGGTGTTGAGGCTCACATATTCGTCCTGCTCTCGTTACGAGCGTACTAATCATGCCTCTTTTCTGGCTCGGGTGGTGGTTTGACAGTTTGTGGAGGTATCGGTCCGTGTGTGTCGGTTTTCGATACACGCTGTGTCCCAGGTTTTCGCCGTCCCTTGTGACCAGCACATCTAGAAATGGCAGTTTCCTGTCCTTTTCTACCTCCATGGTAACTGTTATGTTGGCATGGAGGCTGTTCAAGTGTCTCAGGACGAATATGTGAGCCTCAACACCTCAAACGAGAAATGCAACACCTGGAAACTGTTCTGAGGAGCAATGGGTACTCCACAAATTACATTAGAAGTGTAACAGAGCCAAACACTCGGCGAAGTAAGGAACCAGAAAAAGAAATGTCGGGTACGGCCTTTCTGCCATACATTCCCAGAGTGACGGACAGAATCGGCCGTATATTGCGCAAACACGGCGTAAAGACGATTTTCAAACCGACAAGGAAGATCAAAGAGTGTCTTAGATCGGCGAAGGAGAAAAGAGACCCACTTGCAATGTCGGGAATATACCGTATACCTTGCACATGCGGAAAAGTTTATGTCGGAATGACTGGACGATCCATTAACACCAGGATCAAAGAGCATAAGCGACATTGCAGGTTGGGGCAGGTGGAGAAATCAGCCGTGGCAGAACACGCACTGAATGAGACCGACCACGTAATAAAATTCGCCGACACGGAAGTTCTGGCTGTAGAGAAGCACTATCACACGCGCTTGTTCAGAGAAGCTGTAGAAATCCAAAAACACGCGAACAGTTTCAACAAGAAAGAGGAAAGCCTTAAGGTAAACGGATCCTGGCTTCCCGTACTGCAGCGAACGACCGTCGCAGGTAGCAAGAGGAGAACCGCACCGGAAATGACCGCGGAGAAGCCCTCGGACGTTGGCGCGCCAGGTACATATAGTCTGCGGCCGCGAGCTCGCCTCCAGTTCACCACCGGCAATGGAGGGTGAAGCTTTGACAATGCCAGCCACTCGTGCTGGCGAAACGTCAGAAAAATCATTAGATGAACGTCGGCCGAAGAACCCGAGACAGAAGCCAATAGGCAGTTTGTCAACAAGTGGCCACGAAAGCCTTAACAATTTTGTATTACGCCTCTACGGGGAGGAGATTTGCAGATTGTACCGACGCCTTGACCAACGACGGAAGAAGAAAGCGCGACTGATGTCCTCTCTCGCCTTTCTGTCACGGTGCCGAGATGAATGTGCTACACCGAAGTTCTTGAGATGCAAGCGCCTATTCACCACCGCCCAAGCACATCGTATCTACGACAGAATGGAACGAGCTTTTCTTCGTGAGCGAATACATACAACACGGAGAGACTTGGCAAGAACGGATCAGGAACTTCTGGACATTTTCTATCAACTAAGTAGCAGAATGCATCGAGACGACTGGGACAAGATCGACAGCATCACTCACAGGAGCATGCAGAACGAACTCGAGCGCTGCACCGAGCGGCAAAAGAAAAAGTTTG
The DNA here is from genome assembly GCF_023898315.1 of Schistocerca nitens. NCBI lineage: Eukaryota > Metazoa > Arthropoda > Insecta > Orthoptera > Acrididae > Schistocerca > Schistocerca nitens. The sequence continues at coordinate 699,655,858 of NC_064617.1, read as the reverse complement.
AAAGATGCCGGAAGCAGACCGACAAGGCGATTCCCGACATGTCACACACAGTGGTCAACCTCACTGAACGACAATTGACCGAAGAGGAAGTGTCAGTCCTTCAAAAAGGAGGGAATTTCGCTATCATCCCGAGAACTATACCTATGGAGGACATCATTGCCAACACCGAAGCAGCCATTCGGACCCTTCCTTGTGAAAGGGCAGAGGAAATACGCACTGAAACAGCCAGGATACTGCGCCGAGCAAAACCACCAGCTTGCAACCTGAAGAAAGAAGAGGAACAAGCCATTAAGAATCTCAACGCCGACAAGAGTATATTGGTACTGCCTGCCGATAAGGGGAATGCGACCGTCGTAATGAAGACCGAAGATTATGAGCAAAAGATCCGAGACCTATTAGATCCGACGACGTACCGAAAACTAAGCGCAGATCCGACGCAGCGTATCACTCGGAATACGAATCGATTAATCAAGGCGTCTTCTCTGCCGGCGAACATACAGAGAAACCTGCGCAACACTGAAGCCCTACCACCTCGGCTGTATGGATTACCCAAGATCCATAAGAACAACGTTCCACTGAGACCGATCGTTAGCGCTCCTGGCTCACCAACGTATAAACTGGCGAAACATTTGGCCTCTCTGCTACAGCCACACGTGGGAAAGACCGACACATACATTAAGGACTCAGGACATTTCATTGAGAAGCTGAAGAAACTGAAACTTGCGCCAAACGACATCCTGGTCAGTTTTGATGTTGTTTCGTTATTTACGAAAGTGCCACTCAGCGACGCTCTGGAGCACATCGGTTCCATGTTCCCGCAAGACATCAAAAAGCTCTTCCATGCATGTCTCACCACGAGCTATTTCACGTGGAATGGCGATTTCTACGAACAGCTGGAAGGCGTCGCCATGGGTAGTCCTCTCAGTCCAGTGGTGGCCAACTTATTCATGGAACAATTCGAAGCACAGGCACTGGACTCGGCGACTTGCAAACCTAAGGTGTGGTACAGGTACGTCGATGATACTTTCGTGGTGTGGAGCCATGGTGAAGAACAGCTCGGTGAATTCCTGAGACACTTGAACAGCCTCCATGCCAACATAACATTTACCATGGAGGTAGAAAAGGACAGGAAACTGCCATTTCTAGATGTGCTGGTCACAAGGGACGGCGAAAACCTGGGACACAGCGTGTATCGAAAACCGACACACACGGACCGATACCTCCACAAACTGTCAAACCACCACCCGAGCCAGAAAAGAGGCATGATTAGTACGCTCGTAACGAGAGCAGGACGAATATGTGAGCCTCAACACCTCAAACGAGAAATGCAACACCTGGAAACTGTTCTGAGGAGCAATGGGTACTCCACAAATTACATTAGAAGTGTAACAGAGCCAAACACTCGGCGAAGTAAGGAACCAGAAAAAGAAATGTCGGGTACGGCCTTTCTGCCATACATTCCCAGAGTGACGGACAGAATCGGCCGTATATTGCGCAAACACGGCGTAAAGACGATTTTCAAACCGACAAGGAAGATCAAAGAGTGTCTTAGATCGGCGAAGGAGAAAAGAGACCCACTTGCAATGTCGGGAATATACCGTATACCTTGCACATGCGGAAAAGTTTATGTCGGAATGACTGGACGATCCATTAACACCAGGATCAAAGAGCATAAGCGACATTGCAGGTTGGGGCAGGTGGAGAAATCAGCCGTGGCAGAACACGCACTGAATGAGACCGACCACGTAATAAAATTCGTCGACACGGAAGTTCTGGCTGTAGAGAAGCACTATCACACGCGCTTGTTCAGAGAAGCTGTAGAAATCCAAAAACACGCGAACAGTTTCAACAAGAAAGAGGAAAGCCTTAAGGTAAACGGATCCTGGCTTCCCGTACTGCAGCGAACGACCGTCGCAGGTAGCAAGAGGAGAACCGCACCGGAAATGACCGCGGAGAGGCCCTCGGACGTTGGCGCGCCAGGTACATATAGTCTGCGGCCGCGAGCAGCCGCTCCCGGCGCAGCCGCCCAGCGGCAACCGGCCGAGTGCCGAAGGGTTGAGCCTGCTCCCCTTCGACGCAAAGCCGCGCAACCAGTCGCGGACTGCCGCGAAAAGAGCTTCGGCTCGCAGCTCCCGGTAGCCTCCGGTTACCCAACGCCCCCAACGTGATTCTCACGTTCTTTTAGGGACTCTGAGGCAGTACCAGGGCTCCTTCACGGGACCAAGCCCGCGTACTGCAGGCCATTCTTCTTCCGCACCTCCTTTAGGTGCCGCGCTTGCACAAACAGCGCATGTTAGCGTAAATTAGGGACCACCCACTTCCATAGGAAACAAGCAACACTTCTCTCGCCTTTCGAGAAAAGTAAAATTGTCGTTTCCCCCTTCCCACCCAATAAATAATCCTAAGTGCGAGATGGCGGACGCTACTAGCACTTCCCCCGCTGTCACCCGCAGCAAGGCTGCAACACAAGAGGCGCGAGTATCGACTGCACCCGCCGGAACTTGCGCCCCGCCCGCCACCGAAGGCAAGGGAGCGGCTGGCGACGCTCAACAGCTTGGCGCGAAAGCGCAAAAGCAGCTTGAGACGCGCCGGCTAATCACCGAACTTTTCGGGGCGGACGTCTCTCCCACAAAAACAAGTACACTGAACATCACGATACACTCACCTGTCACTGGACAGTCATGTACCATTCTCCCACCGACGCCGCAGCCTCAAGAGATCGAGGCAGCGACGGCGGATGTGGAGACAGAAAACCATTACACAGAGCCCTGGCAGGTGGAGGGCCCAAAACGCAGACCCAAAAAAACACCAGCACAAACAAGCGAGCAACCAAACTCGCTAGGCAACCGAAAGGCGCTGTTGCCTACACCCACTAGCTCACCTCAGGCTAGCAACATTAACACACAACAAAACGCAAACACAGTTGTGGCGAACAACAACAAAGCACACAAAGCCACAACAGTGCCCACACAACACAAGACTGGTTTCCCCCCAGTTGTTATACAAAACTACGGGAACCTTAGTGCCCTTAACACTGCATTCGCGGAGAGGCACATAAACAGCACATTACACGCAAAGTACTCGGGGGATAGGGCCTCACTGTACGTTGCCACAGACAACGAATACAAAGATCTTCTGACCTTCCTCAAAGATCGGAAGATCGAACATTACACGTACAGAACGCTGGACGAGAGAACCCAGCAGTACGTGATCAAGGGAGTGGATCCCAGCACCCCCAACGAGACAGTACATGCGGCCCTTTGTTATCTGGGATTCGACTGTAAAAGTGCCTCCCGGATGACAGGGTTCCGTACACACGCACCGCTACCACACTACATGGTTGAGTTAGCCGACACGGCTGATTCCCGCGCCATCCTGCAGATAAAGAGCTTTCTGCGGATGGACGTACGTGTAGAACTATACGAACCACCCAACGTCCCCCAACAATGCAACAACTGCCAGCGGTTCGGCCACTCGGCCCTCCGCTGCGGCCTGGCAACTCGCTGCCGCGGATGCGCTGGCAACCACAGATCCAACACTTGCACACAAATACAACCAAACCAGCGACGCTGCGCCAACTGCGGTGGGCCCCATGCGGCAAACTTCAGACAGTGCAATGCATACAAACAGGCGCTGAAGAGAAAACAAGAAAAAAGCAGGGTACTGTACGACATACCACGCCCAAGGCCAGCGCCGAACCCAGTAAGGAACGGCGTAACGTTTGCCACGGTTGCACGCCCTGGCGGAACGGCACAGGCTGCGGAACCTCAGCGCCCTACACACACACGTGAAACAACCGCTGCAACAGCCACACAACAGCTACAGACAACACCTGAAACCCAACTAGCATCGGTACCAACACCTATGCCCCCAAACAACACGACCCCACTCCCGGAAATCACGAGCTGCGAAGAAACGCACCACATACAGGAAAACACATCCACACAAGAACCCCCCGAACCCCAAGCCCAGAGGAGGAATAGACGTACACGCAAACACAGGGCGGGGAACACGAAATCACCACAACAGGCCACGCAGCAACAACAGAACAGCAACACACAGGAAAACAGTCAACAAGACACCGAGACTGTAACTCACACTACCATCCCCCTCACCACAGAAGTAACGCAGGCGCCACAACCTCTGTCACAAAACACAAATGCCGCCCCAAACAACACACCAATACCCGCACAAGCGGCCGCTAACCCCACAGCAGCACCTCAGGCTGCCACACCCAACACCAACACATCACCTGGGGGAATACTGGAAACACTATTCCCCCGTCACACGACCATTGAAATCCTTACCAAGGTGCTGATGGCCGTCACTACACTCATCACCCAGCTCATGAGCGCCGAACCCGGGCAATACTGGGCTGTCACACACACTGCCATCACAACACTCTTTCACACTCTTACATGAATAATACACCACACCTGGCCCATAACGCAGACCCGCACACACTATCACGGATCCTGTTCTGGAATGCAGACTCGATCCACAACAAAAGGGCAGAATTTGCCGCGTTCATGGAGCGCAAGGGAATCCTTGTCGCGCTACTGAGCGAGACTAAACTTAAACCGCACAAACAATTAAACTTTCCTGGCTACTGTGTCTATCGTACCGACCGACCGGGCGACGCCGTGGCAGGTGGAACTGCAATCGTCATACACAAAGACATTGAGCACACAAACATAGAGCTCCCTGAACTGGAAAAAATCGAGGCTACGGCCGTCAGAGTCAAGTTCAACGGAGCCTACACCACACTGATATCGGTATACAACAGCCCTGTAGGCATTTCAACACGCGATATCAGCACATTACTCAACATTTCACCGCGAGTAATCGTCGCTGGAGATCTGAACGCAAAACACCCAGAATGGAACTCACGCATACGAAATCCCAACGGCAAAAAACTGTACGAACATTCACTTGGCAGAAACTACATTATACTAGCGCCGACTGAACCGACGCACATTCCCTATCAGAGGGGACTCAGGCCAGACGTGATAGACATGGCCCTCATCAAGGGCATTACAACGACACTCAACGTTGCCGTTGAAAACGATCTGCCCTCAAACCACCAACCTGTAATACTATACATTGAGGAAACACTGCAGCACATGGAACAACGCAAGATGTTGGACTACGGGCGTGCAAATTGGACAAGGTTCAAGCAAACGCTCGATAGCCACATCCCACCTATACACGAAATTAATGAAACAGCACAAATTGACGAGGCAGTAGAAACCCTCACTAAAGCCGTCCAGGACGCAATGGCAGGCACCATACCTGATCGCACCTCACAACAACGCAGTGCGGCCCTGCCCCAGGAAATCCTGGGCCTAATCTCAATGAGGAATCGCCTCAGGAGACAATGGCAGCGCACCAGGCGTCCGTACTTCAAACGGCACATTAACAGACTACAGGGCATCATACACGATAAAATACAAACACATAGAACACAACAGTGGGACCAAAAACTCGAAGGGCTGGACACCACACGACCTGGCGTGTGGCAACTAGCCCGACACTTCACCAGGGAGAAAATATACACCCCAACGCTTCAAGGGCCCGACGGACCTGCATACTCAGCGGAAGAGAAAGCAGAACTAATGGCCCGAACACTCGCAGCGTCATTCACACCGAACCTGGTACCATCAGATCCAGTGTTCACACTTGCTTCTGACCAAGAGGTTACACGCATTCTAGCCCAACCATCGCGCGACGACATTCGACATGCTAGCACAGCCGAAGTCTCCTGGGCTATAATGCATTCCGCCGCTAGGAAAGCCCCTGGTCATGATGGCATTCAAAACCGTGTCCTCCAGGAGTTCACGGATAAAGCAACTGAGTACCTAACACACATAACGAATGCCATACTAAAACACCAACACTTCCCCGCCTTTTGGAAGACGGCCAAGGTCCTGATGTTCAGGAAGCCGGGGAAAGACCACAGCCTCCCACAAAATTACCGACCCATCAGCCTTCTGAGCTCGCTCAGTAAGATTGTTGAGAAGGTGATTCTCAAACGCATCACTAGGCACTGCATAACAAATGACATCCTGAGACCGGAGCAATTCGGCTTCAGGAATCACCACTCCACAACACAACAACTCCTACGGGTCGTTGAACATATAACACATGGTTTCAACATAAACAAAGCTACAGGGGCAGTGTTCCTGGACATCGAAAAGGCTTTCGACCGTCTATGGCACAACGGCCTCATTCGCAAACTCAGCGACGCGGGATTCCCCGACGGGCTGCTGCGTCTCATACACTCATACCTCACAGACAGGAGTTTCAACACTGATGTGCAGGGAAAACAATCAACACGACACGGTATACACGCGGGAGTACCCCAGGGAAGCATCCTAGGGCCCCTACTGTTTAACCTCTACATAAACGATCTCCCAACCACACACAACACAATGATGGCAATCTACGCGGATGACACAGCCATCCTTGCGCAAGATTGGAAACCATCAAACATTACGTCACGCCTACAGACTGCACTCAGAGTGGCCGAGCCTTGGTTGGAGAAATGGCGTGTTAGAGTAAACGTCGACAAGTGCGAAGCCGTTCTGTTCACTAGAAGACCGAAGCAACTGCGCAAACACCGTTACTGCAGACCAATAACCCTACATGCACGCCCAATACGTTTCCGCGAGAAAGTCAAATACCTCGGTGTCTGGCTGGACCGGAAATTACTCTGGGGGGACCACATACAACACATGACCAACCGAGCTAGCGCGAGGCTCAAACAGCTCTATCCTATGCTCAACAGGCGTAGCACACTGAACAGAAGGGTGTCGAGGTCCATGTACATGACACTTATCCGACCCCTGATGACGTACGCAGCTCCTGTCTGGGGATACGCTGCGCCTACACGCCTGCGCCGTCTGCAGCTCATACAAAACAAAGTACTCAAAATCATAAGCAATGCTCCACGATACACACGCATCGCGGACCTTACCGGGAATACCGACTTGAGACTCTCACGGAGGTAATCCACAAACTCACCACAAGACTATACAGAAACTCCAGACATTCGCAGAACCCGTTTATTCTGAATCTGGGGAACTACGACCACAACCATAGATGGAAACATAAAAGACCAAAAGATATACTTGTAAGGGCATAACATCTATGGCCAAGCATACGCAAACATAACGGCACAGGCGAGCCCCTGTTAATCAGACGCTATTACTGGATATCCAGCTGAAATACACTGCCGAACAACTGGCACCACACAGGGAAGCCGTACCGTACACTGCATGCAAACAAGCTCCACACATCCCCCACACAGTGAGACGATCTATGGCCGATCTCCCACTACTGTATAACGATCTTGATTGTTCCAGGAATGTAGCAGCTGCAGCCACTGGGATACATCGCCATCGCTTGTCACGGTAATGATGCATGATACCCATACTAACAAATCCAACCTTGCATGAGCTATCGCAGCTAGTAAGCCACTACTGCTCTTACTACCCATCCCACTGTCGCAGAGGTTTTTTTCCCACGGCACGAGCCATGGCACTTTTTTTCCCTCTGCTCTTCAAATCGCTACCCTCACTCGCGTTTCGTCCACTATCTATCACCTGATGGACCGTGTTAATGCGTAGTCTTACCCAGACGCACGGACAACATCACAGCCCAGCATCCTGTGATCCACTTACTAGATAACTAACATGTTTTACGGAGGTGACAGTAGAACTTTTGGTTTGGTCACCACGTTGGTGCGGGCGTGGAGGGGCCCCATCTCTTTTAAAGCTCGCCTCCAGTTCACCACCGGCAATGGAGGGTGAAGCTTTGACAATGCCAGCCACTCGTGCTGGCGAAACGTCAGAAAAATCATTAGATGAACGTCGGCCGAAGAACCCGAGACAGAAGCCAATAGGCAGTTTGTCAACAAGTGGCCACGAAAGCCTTAACAATTTTGTATTACGCCTCCACGGGGAGGAGATTTGCAGATTGTACCGACGCCTTGACCAACGACGGAAGAAGAAAGCGCGACTGATGTCCTCTCTCGCCTTTCTGTCACGGTGCCGAGATGAATGTGCTACACCGAAGTTCTTGAGATGCAAGCGCCTATTCACCACCGCCCAAGCACATCGTATCTACGACAGAATGGAACGAGCTTTTCTTCGTGAGCGAATACATACAACACGGAGAGACTTGGCAAGAACGGATCAGGAACTTCTGGACATTTTCTATCAACTAAGTAGCAGAATGCATCGAGACGACTGGGACAAGATCGACAGCATCACTCACAGGAGCATGCAGAACGAACTCGAGCGCTGCACCGAGCGGCAAAAGAAAAAGTTTGAAAGATGCCGGAAGCAGACCGACAAGGCGATTCCCGACATGTCACACACAGTGGTCAACCTCACTGAACGACAATTGACCGAAGAGGAAGTGTCAGTCCTTCAAAAAGGAGGGAATTTCGCTATCATCCCGAGAACTATACCTATGGAGGACATCATTGCCAACACCGAAGCAGCCATTCGGACCCTTCCTTGTGAAAGGGCAGAGGAAATACGCACTGAAACAGCCAGGATACTGCGCCGAGCAAAACCACCAGCTTGCAACCTGAAGAAAGAAGAGGAACAAGCCATTAAGAATCTCAACGCCGACAAGAGTATATTGGTACTGCCTGCCGATAAGGGGAATGCGACCGTCGTAATGAAGACCGAAGATTATGAGCAAAAGATCCGAGACCTATTAGATCCGACGACGTACCGAAAACTAAGCGCAGATCCGACGCAGCGTATCACTCGGAATACGAATCGATTAATCAAGGCGTCTTCTCTGCCGGCGGACATACAGAGAAACCTGCGCAACACTGAAGCCCTACCACCTCGGCTGTATGGATTACCCAAGATCCATAAGAACAACGTTCCACTGAGACCGATCGTTAGCGCTCCTGGCTCACCAACGTATAAACTGGCGAAACATTTGGCCTCTCTGCTACAGCCACACGTGGGAAAGACCGACACATACATTAAGGACTCAGGACATTTCATTGAGAAGCTGAAGAAACTGAAACTTGCGCCAAACGACATCCTGGTCAGTTTTGATGTTGTTTCGTTATTTACGAAAGTGCCACTCAGCGACGCTCTGGAGCACATCGGTTCCATGTTCCCGCAAGACATCAAAAAGCTCTTCCATGCATGTCTCACCACGAGCTATTTCACGTGGAATGGCGATTTCTACGAACAGCTGGAAGGCGTCGCCATGGGTAGTCCTCTCAGTCCAGTGGTGGCCAACTTATTCATGGAACAATTCGAAGCACAGGCACTGGACTCGGCGACTTGCAAACCTAAGGTGTGGTACAGGTACGTCGATGATACTTTCGTGGTGTGGAGCCATGGTGAAGAACAGCTCGGTGAATTCCTGAGACACTTGAACAGCCTCCATGCCAACATAACATTTACCATGGAGGTAGAAAAGGACAGGAAACTGCCATTTCTAGATGTGCTGGTCACAAGGGACGGCGAAAACCTGGGACACAGCGTGTATCGAAAACCGACACACACGGACCGATACCTCCACAAACTGTCAAACCACCACCCGAGCCAGAAAAGAGGCATGATTAGTACGCTCGTAACGAGAGCAGGACGAATATGTGAGCCTCAACACCTCAAACGAGAAATGCAACACCTGGAAACTGTTCTGAGGAGCAATGGGTACTCCACAAATTACATTAGAAGTGTAACAGAGCCAAACACTCGGCGAAGTAAGGAACCAGAAAAAGAAATGTCGGGTACGGCCTTTCTGCCATACATTCCCAGAGTGACGGACAGAATCGGCCGTATATTGCGCAAACACGGCGTAAAGACGATTTTCAAACCGACAAGGAAGATCAAAGAGTGTCTTAGATCGGCGAAGGAGAAAAGAGACCCACTTGCAATGTCGGGAATATACCGTATACCTTGCACATGCGGAAAAGTTTATGTCGGAATGACTGGACGATCCATTAACACCAGGATCAAAGAGCATAAGCGACATTGCAGGTTGGGGCAGGTGGAGAAATCAGCCGTGGCAGAACACGCACTGAATGAGACCGACCACGTAATAAAATTCGCCGACACGGAAGTTCTGGCTGTAGAGAAGCACTATCACACGCGCTTGTTCAGAGAAGCTGTAGAAATCCAAAAACACGCGAACAGTTTCAACAAGAAAGAGGAAAGCCTTAAGGTAAACGGATCCTGGCTTCCCGTACTGCAGCGAACGACCGTCGCAGGTAGCAAGAGGAGAACCGCACCGGAAATGACCGCGGAGAAGCCCTCGGACGTTGGCGCGCCAGGTACATATAGTCTGCGGCCGCGAGCTCGCCTCCAGTTCACCACCGGCAATGGAGGGTGAAGCTTTGACAATGCCAGCCACTCGTGCTGGCGAAACGTCAGAAAAATCATTAGATGAACGTCGGCCGAAGAACCCGAGACAGAAGCCAATAGGCAGTTTGTCAACAAGTGGCCACGAAAGCCTTAACAATTTTGTATTACGCCTCCACGGGGAGGAGATTTGCAGATTGTACCGACACCTTGACCAACGACGGAAGAAGAAAGCGCGACTGATGTCCTCTCTCGCCTTTCTGTCACGGTGCCGAGATGAATGTGCTACACCGAAGTTCTTGAGATGCAAGCGCCTATTCACCACCGCCCAAGCACATCGTATCTACGACAGAATGGAACGAGCTTTTCTTCGTGAGCGAATACATACAACACGGAGAGACTTGGCAAGAACGGATCAGGAACTTCTGGACATTTTCTATCAACTAAGTAGCAGAATGCATCGAGACGACTGGGACAAGATCGACAGCATCACTCACAGGAGCATGCAGAACGAACTCGAGCGCTGCACCGAGCGGCAAAAGAAAAAGTTTGAAAGATGCCGGAAGCAGACCGACAAGGCGATTCCCGACATGTCACACACAGTGGTCAACCTCACTGAACGACAATTGACCGAAGAGGAAGTGTCAGTCCTTCAAAAAGGAGGGAATTTCGCTATCATCCCGAGAACTATACCTATGGAGGACATCATTGCCAACACCGAAGCAGCCATTCGGACCCTTCCTTGTGAAAGGGCAGAGGAAATACGCACTGAAACAGCCAGGATACTGCGCCGAGCAAAACCACCAGCTTGCAACCTGAAGAAAGAAGAGGAACAAGCCATTAAGAATCTCAACGCCGACAAGAGTATATTGGTACTGCCTGCCGATAAGGGGAATGCGACCGTCGTAATGAAGACCGAAGATTATGAGCAAAAGATCCGAGACCTATTAGATCCGACGACGTACCGAAAACTAAGCGCAGATCCGACGCAGCGTATCACTCGGAATACGAATCGATTAATCACGGCGTCTTCTCTGCCGGCGGACATACAGAGAAACCTGCGCAACACAGAAGCCCTACCACCTCGGCTGTATGGATTACCCAAGATCCATAAGAACAACGTTCCACTGAGACCGATCGTTAGCGCTCCTGGCTCACCAACGTATAAACTGGCGAAACATTTGGCCTCTCTGCTACAGCCACACGTGGGAAAGACCGACACATACATTAAGGACTCAGGACATTTCATTGAGAAGCTGAAGAAACTGAAACTTGCGCCAAACGACATCCTGGTCAGTTTTGATGTTGTTTCGTTATTTACGAAAGTGCCACTCAGCGACGCTCTGGAGCACATCGGTTCCATGTTCCCGCAAGACATCAAAAAGCTCTTCCATGCATGTCTCACCACGAGCTATTTCACGTGGAATGGCGATTTCTACGAACAGCTGGAAGGCGTCGCCATGGGTAGTCCTCTCAGTCCAGTGGTGGCCAACTTATTCATGGAACAATTCGAAGCACAGGCACTGGACTCGGCGACTTGCAAACCTAAGGTGTGGTACAGGTACGTCGATGATACTTTCGTGGTGTGGAGCCATGGTGAAGAACAGCTCGGTGAATTCCTGAGACACTTGAACAGCCTCCATGCCAACATAACATTTACCATGGAGGTAGAAAAGGACAGGAAACTGCCATTTCTAGATGTGCTGGTCACAAGGGACGGCGAAAACCTGGGACACAGCGTGTATCGAAAACCGACACACACGGACCGATACCTCCACAAACTGTCAAACCACCACCCGAGCCAGAAAAGAGGCATGATTAGTACGCTCGTAACGAGAGCAGGACGAATATGTGAGCCTCAACACCTCAAACGAGAAATGCAACACCTGGAAACTGTTCTGAGGAGCAATGGGTACTCCACAAATTACATTAGAAGTGTAACAGAGCCAAACACTCGGCGAAGTAAGGAACCAGAAAAAGAAATGTCGGGTACGGCCTTTCTGCCATACATTCCCAGAGTGACGGACAGAATCGGCCGTATATTGCGCAAACACGGCGTAAAGACGATTTTCAAACCGACAAGGAAGATCAAAGAGTGTCTTAGATCGGCGAAGGAGAAAAGAGACCCACTTGCAATGTCGGGAATATACCGTATACCTTGCACATGCGGAAAAGTTTATGTCGGAATGACTGGACGATCCATTAACACCAGGATCAAAGAGCATAAGCGACATTGCAGGTTGGGGCAGGTGGAGAAATCAGCCGTGGCAGAACACGCACTGAATGAGACCGACCACGTAATAAAATTCGCCGACACGGAAGTTCTGGCTGTAGAGAAGCACTATCACACGCGCTTGTTCAGAGAAGCTGTAGAAATCCAAAAACACGCGAACAGTTTCAACAAGAAAGAGGAAAGCCTTAAGGTAAACGGATCCTGGCTTCCCGTACTGCAGCGAACGACCGTCGCAGGTAGCAAGAGGAGAACCGCACCGGAAATGACCGCGGAGAAGCCCTCGGACGTTGGCGCGCCAGGTACATATAGTCTGCGGCCGCGAGCTCGCCTCCAGTTCACCACCGGCAATGGAGGGTGAAGCTTTGACAATGCCAGCCACTCGTGCTGGCGAAACGTCAGAAAAATCATTAGATGAACGTCGGCCGAAGAACCCGAGACAGAAGCCAATAGGCAGTTTGTCAACAAGTGGCCACGAAAGCCTTAACAATTTTGTATTACGCCTCCACGGGGAGGAGATTTGCAGATTGTACCGACACCTTGACCAACGACGGAAGAAGAAAGCGCGACTGATGTCCTCTCTCGCCTTTCTGTCACGGTGCCGAGATGAATGTGCTACACCGAAGTTCTTGAGATGCAAGCGCCTATTCACCACCGCCCAAGCACATCGTATCTACGACAGAATGGAACGAGCTTTTCTTCGTGAGCGAATACATACAACACGGAGAGACTTGGCAAGAACGGATCAGGAACTTCTGGACATTTTCTATCAACTAAGTAGCAGAATGCATCGAGACGACTGGGACAAGATCGACAGCATCACTCACAGGAGCATGCAGAACGAACTCGAGCGCTGCACCGAGCGGCAAAAGAAAAAGTTTGAAAGATGCCGGAAGCAGACCGACAAGGCGATTCCCGACATGTCACACACAGTGGTCAACCTCACTGAACGACAATTGACCGAAGAGGAAGTGTCAGTCCTTCAAAAAGGAGGGAATTTCGCTATCATCCCGAGAACTATACCTATGGAGGACATCATTGCCAACACCGAAGCAGCCATTCGGACCCTTCCTTGTGAAAGGGCAGAGGAAATACGCACTGAAACAGCCAGGATACTGCGCCGAGCAAAACCACCAGCTTGCAACCTGAAGAAAGAAGAGGAACAAGCCATTAAGAATCTCAACGCCGACAAGAGTATATTGGTACTGCCTGCCGATAAGGGGAATGCGACCGTCGTAATGAAGACCGAAGATTATGAGCAAAAGATCCGAGACCTATTAGATCCGACGACGTACCGAAAACTAAGCGCAGATCCGACGCAGCGTATCACTCGGAATACGAATCGATTAATCAAGGCGTCTTCTCTGCCGGCGGACATACAGAGAAACCTGCGCAACACTGAAGCCCTACCACCTCGGCTGTATGGATTACCCAAGATCCATAAGAACAACGTTCCACTGAGACCGATCGTTAGCGCTCCTGGCTCACCAACGTATAAACTGGCGAAACATTTGGCCTCTCTGCTACAGCCACACGTGGGAAAGACCGACACATACATTAAGGACTCAGGACATTTCATTGAGAAGCTGAAGAAACTGAAACTTGCGCCAAACGACATCCTGGTCAGTTTTGATGTTGTTTCGTTATTTACGAAAGTGCCACTCAGCGACGCTCTGGAGCACATCGGTTCCATGTTCCCGCAAGACATCAAAAAGCTCTTCCATGCATGTCTCACCACGAGCTATTTCACGTGGAATGGCGATTTCTACGAACAGCTGGAAGGCGTCGCCATGGGTAGTCCTCTCAGTCCAGTGGTGGCCAACTTATTCATGGAACAATTCGAAGCACAGGCACTGGACTCGGCGACTTGCAAACCTAAGGTGTGGTACAGGTACGTCGATGATACTTTCGTGGTGTGGAGCCATGGTGAAGAACAGCTCGGTGAATTCCTGAGACACTTGAACAGCCTCCATGCCAACATAACATTTACCATGGAGGTAGAAAAGGACAGGAAACTGCCATTTCTAGATGTGCTGGTCACAAGGGACGGCGAAAACCTGGGACACAGCGTGTATCGAAAACCGACACACACGGACCGATACCTCCACAAACTGTCAAACCACCACCCGAGCCAGAAAAGAGGCATGATTAGTACGCTCGTAACGAGAGCAGGACGAATATGTGAGCCTCAACACCTCAAACGAGAAATGCAACACCTGGAAACTGTTCTGAGGAGCAATGGGTACTCCACAAATTACATTAGAAGTGTAACAGAGCCAAACACTCGGCGAAGTAAGGAACCAGAAAAAGAAATGTCGGGTACGGCCTTTCTGCCATACATTCCCAGAGTGACGGACAGAATCGGCCGTATATTGCGCAAACACGGCGTAAAGACGATTTTCAAACCGACAAGGAAGATCAAAGAGTGTCTTAGATCGGCGAAGGAGAAAAGAGACCCACTTGCAATGTCGGGAATATACCGTATACCTTGCACATGCGGAAAAGTTTATGTCGGAATGACTGGACGATCCATTAACACCAGGATCAAAGAGCATAAGCGACATTGCAGGTTGGGGCAGGTGGAGAAATCAGCCGTGGCAGAACACGCACTGAATGAGACCGACCACGTAATAAAATTCGCCGACACGGAAGTTCTGGCTGTAGAGAAGCACTATCACACGCGCTTGTTCAGAGAAGCTGTAGAAATCCAAAAACACGCGAACAGTTTCAACAAGAAAGAGGAAAGCCTTAAGGTAAACGGATCCTGGCTTCCCGTACTGCAGCGAACGACCGTCGCAGGTAGCAAGAGGAGAACCGCACCGGAAATGACCGCGGAGAAGCCCTCGGACGTTGGCGCGCCAGGTACATATAGTCTGCGGCCGCGAGCTCGCCTCCAGTTCACCACCGGCAATGGAGGGTGAAGCTTTGACAATGCCAGCCACTCGTGCTGGCGAAACGTCAGAAAAATCATTAGATGAACGTCGGCCGAAGAACCCGAGACAGAAGCCAATAGGCAGTTTGTCAACAAGTGGCCACGAAAGCCTTAACAATTTTGTAATTATGAGTTTGATAAAAAAATTTAAATTTAATCAAAATAAAACGGAAAATCCCGCTTACTGTATCATTTCATTATGTGTGATTTTAGTATTCACATCGACAGAAAGAGATTGATTTCAAACACCAGAAAATGTAATGACAGCACCAGTTTGAAAAAATTAAATTCGAATATTAGCTTACTTACTGATTTTTATGATATTCATACCGTGTTATATATTGCTTGGTCATAAAGACAGACACCTCCTCCCTTTCCAAGAAAATTTCCACATACAAAAAGCTTTAACACAAATTAAGCTGTGCTCAATGACCAGATAAATATTGGAAACCAGACTCTATATAGAATAACTGATGAAATTACATGAAGAAGAAAAGAGCCTTTTCCATCCTTCACCCCTCCCACTGTCCGCCCTGCCCCCCACTCACAGATTCATCTCACTTCTCGCTCCTCACCTTCTCCTCTAACTCACACTCCATCGCACTACTTTATACTTAGGTCCACTTATCATGATTCCCCCTCCTCTAAAAAAACCCTCCATCGCTATTCCTTCTCTACTCTTACACACACATAAGGACACAGAAACATAATTAAGTGGAAGCAAACACATACAATAATCTAATTAAAAACTAATGGTGTAGGTCAAAGACAAAGTAGTGGAAAGGTTATGTTGGCAACACTACAAAACACAAACCACAACACATACTCCAAGTACAAAAACAAACAGAATACAGTGATGTGCATAAAAGTGTGATGTGAAAAACATAAGAAATGCATAGTGATGCAGAACATCTAAAAAATTAGACAAAAAAATTATGTGTGTCCAACACAGAAAAACAACGATGTTCTAGCAGACGGCATTTCCCGATGTAAGATAGAAATCAGCCGAAAATTCACCATAAGCAGAAATCAACCTATTCTTAACGAACTGTTTTTTGTCCTAAAAGCAAATGAAAATGTAAATCACTTAATTGCAGGCCATTGATGATGCTTTACCTCAATAAAGCGAAACGCGGCTGTTAAAAAATCACGCATTTTTGTTATTGAAACGACAGAACAAAAATACCCTCAAGAACTATAAACCAACTACGGTCACTATGGCCACACAAATGAAGAATCTAGCCAAAAACTGCCTCGCTAAAGCGTGCTACGTGATGGATCTCAAAACAAAATTCGGCCACTGGTCCCCACACCCATGCGGCTCACGATTTTGGAACAATCACAGTACATGGTGCATCAGGAGTCAGACCAACACTACGGCTCATCGCTGAACATTTCGTTTGCCCGAACATTAATCGTGACCGTCGAGCCTGGGCACAAGCTTTCATGGTGCGTCAGCGCAGCAAAGTTGGTCGTCATACACAATCTCAACTAGGACGCTTTGATATATTCCGAGCACTTTTTCGACATGTGCACCTAGGCTTCGTCGTCCTCCTTCCTGAATCGAAAGGTTACTGATACTTCTTATCAATTACTGACAGAGATTCTCGCTGGGTGGAAGGAGCACAAATTAAAAACACTGCAGCTTGTACATTCATCGACGCTTGGATAGCTTGATTCGGTAGCCCTGAAATGATAACGACAGACCAAAGAAGACAGTTTGAGTACGCTCTATTCGAGGCATTCTGTAACCTCTAGGGCATGACGCGCGACCAAGTGCCACACTCAAAGGAACGGTCTTCTGGAGCAGTAGCGCGCAGTCCAGAAAGCTGCACCCACGTGCCAGGGGGCTGTGCACGGAATCCTTGCTATCGGTGCTACCAGATGTCCGTATGGCAATCAAGGACGACCTATGCTGATCATCAGCAAAAATCTTGTATGGAGTACCTCTCACGCTCCTGGTTCAGTACTTTCTACCGACCCAGCCCCTTGAACCAGCAGATCTGCCAGGGCTCTTCCAGTGGGCGAACACTCACATCAATTCATTCTACAGTTTCTTTCTAAATGCAGATTAATTCATCAATTTTTAGTATTTTGTGTTAAAACTTCATTTGTAGGATTAGCTCTCATTTTTGTTAAAGTCAATATATTATCTTATCCTCTGAGGTCCACTAAACTGCAGAGTGCTATCAAATTAAGTTACTTTTTTTCTAAAAGTTAAATTATTGCCTTAAGTTTCTGTAACATACTTGTTCTTTCCTGATATACACGTATACTATCATATTATTATATTATTTTAGATTCAATTGTGCTGGTTACTTTCTAGTGAAAGTAGTTGAGCTTTACATCATACATACAATTAAAGACAAGACGTTTTTAACACCAAAGCCAGTAAATAAACAGCAGCTCTGGTGTTAAAATGTCTTTTCTTCGATATTTGAGAACTGCAATAAACGGTGTACTGAAAATTCTTAAACGTGCATTTCTTTTATATACTCTACATCAACTTGCCCCCTCCTCCCCCCCCCCCCCCCCCCCCCACACACACACACATGAACCATGGACCTTGCCGTTGGTGGGGAGGCTTGCGTGCCCCAACGATATAGATAGCCGTACCGTAGGTGCAACCACAACGGAGGGGTACCTGTTGAGAGGCCAGACAAACGTGTGGTTCCTGAAGAGGGGCAGCAGCCTATTCTGGCCCAATACACTAACAAAAAGGCCTTGCTCATTTTAGTACTGCGAACGGCTGAAAGCAAGGGGAAACTACAGCCGTAATTTTTCCCGAGGGCATGCAGCTTTACTGTATGATTAAATGATGATGGCGACCTCTTGGGTAAAATATTCCAGAGGTAAAATAGTCCCCCATTCGGATCTCCAGGCGGGGACTACTCAACAGGACGTCGTTATCAGGAGAAAGAAAACTGGCGTTCTACGGATCGGAGCGTGGAATGTCAGATCCATTAATCGGGCAGGTAGGTTAGAAAATTTAAAAAGGGAAATGGTTAGGTTAAAGTTAGATATTACTAGAGTTAGAATTACTAGAGTTCGGGTGAATACAGGGTTATAAATACAAAATCAAATAGGGATAATGCAGGAGTGGGTTTAAAACTGAATAACAAAATAGGAATGCAGGTAAGCTACTACAAACAGCATAGTAAACGCATTGTTGTGGCCAAGATAGGTAAGAAGCCCACGCCTACCACAGCAGAACAAGTTTATATGCCAGCTAGCTCCGCAGATGACGAAGAGATTGATGAAATGTATGATGAGATAAAAGAAATTATTCAGGTAGTGAAAATTTAATAGTAATGGGTGACTCGAATTCGACAGTAGGAAAAGGAAGAGAAGGAAACGTAGTAGGTGAATATGGATTGGGACTAAGAAATGAAAGAGGAAGCCGTCTGGTAGAATTATGCACAGAGCATAACTTAATCATAGCTAACACTTGGTTCAAGAATCATGAAAGAAGGTTGTAGACATGGAAGAACCCTGGAGATACTAAAAGGTTTCAGATAGATTATATAATGGTAAGACAGAGATTTAGGAACCAGGTTTTAAATTGTAAGACATTTCCAGGGGCAGATGTGGACTCTGACCACAATCAATTGGTTATGAACTGTAGATTAAAACTGAAGAAACTGCAAAAAGGTGGGAATTTAAGGAGATGGGACCTGGATAAACTGAAAGAACCAGAGGTTGTACAGAGTTTCAGGGAGAGCATAAGGGAACAATTGACAGGAATGGTAGAAAGAAATACAGTAGAAGAAGAGTAGGTAGCTTTGAGGAATGAAATAGTGAAGGCAGCAGAGGATCAAGTAGGTAAAAAGACGAGGGCTAGTAGAAGTCCTTGGGTAGCAGAAGAGATACTGAATTTAATTGATGAAAGGAGAAAATACAAAAATGCAGTAAGTGAAGCAGGCAAAAAGGAATACAAACGTCTCAAAAATGATATCGACAGGAAGTGCAAAATGGCTAAGCAGGGATGGCTAGAGGACAAATGTAAGGATGTAGAGGCTTATCTCATGAGGCCTAAGATAGATACTGCCTACAGGACAATTAAAGGGACCTGGAGAAAAGAGAACCACTTGCATGAATATCAAGAGCTCGGATATAAACCCAGTTCTAAGCAAAGAAGGGAAAGCAGAAAGGTGGAAGGAGTATACAGAGGGTCTATACAGGGGCGATGTTCATGAGGGCAATATTATGGAAATGGAAGAGGAGGTAGATGAAGATGAAATGGGAGATGTGATACTACGTGAGGAGTTTGACAGAGCACTGAAAGACCTAAGTCGAAACAAGGCCCCGGGAGTAGACAACATTCCATTAGAACTACTGATGGCCTTGGGAGAGCCAGTCCTGACAAAACTCTACCATCTGGTGAGCAAGATGTATGAGACAGGCGAAATTCCCTCAGACTTCAAGAATAATGTAATAATTCCAATCCCAAAGAAAGCAGGTGTTGTCAGATGTGAAAATTACGGAACTATCAGTTTAATAAGTCACAGCTGCAAAATACTAACGCGAATTCTTTACTGTCGAATGGAAAAACTGGTAGAAGCCGACCTCGGGGAAGATCAGTTTGGATTCTGTAGAAATGTTGGAACACGTGAGGCAATACTGACCCTACGACTTATCTTAGAAGAACGATTAAGGAAAGGCAAACCTACGTTTCTAGCATTCGTAGACTTAGAGAAAGCTTTTGACATTGTTGACTGGAATACCCTCTGTGGTGTCACCGCTAGACACCACACTTGCTAGGTGGTAGATTAAATCGGCCGCGGTCCTGTAGTACATGTCGGACCCGCGTGTCGCCACTGTGTAATCGCAATCCTAGCGCCACCACATGGCAGGTCACAAGACACGGACTAGACCTCGCCCCAGTTGTACGGACGACATTGCTTGCGACTAGACCTACGAAGTCCTCCTCTCCTTTGCCGAGAGACAGATAGAATAGCCTTCAGCTTAGTCCATAGCTACTACCTAGCAAGGCGCCATTTGTATCAGTGCTTATAGCGTACTAATATTCAAGAGAGATGTATTCCAACAAGAGAATTAAAGATAAGTATTAAAACGCTACGTACTTTTCTTCTTATTCATTAATAAGTCTCATGTTCCAGAACTTCAAGCCCGTCTGCGTTAGTTTAGCGTGCACCTAGCTACCTCATTGTGTCTATGCTGTATGAACTAGACACAACATTATTTGGCGACGAGTAAAAGAGTTTGTATTAATTCGTCTGTGTCATGGCTTCGCCACAATCTCCAGATGTACTGTCCGAATTTTTTCGCTTGCAGAATCAGCAGACGCAGGCGTTACTGGAAGCCCTAGGACAGCTCGTCCAGGGTCAACGTGCGCTGCAAACCGATGCGGCAGCCGCCGCTTCTTCGCTACCGCTGCCACAAAACGCTGTTGCACCTCCGTTTCGTAGTTTTGACGCAGCTCAAGAGTCGTGGACTGAGTGGTCCCGACAATTTGCCTTCCATCTAGCAGCCTACAGAATTCAAGGTAATGAGCGGCAGCCGTTTTTGCTTTCTTGTGTCGGTGTGTCTACCTACCGTGTGATTGTGAAATTGTTTCCCAGACGCGACGTAGCAACTCTGACCTACGAGGAAATTTTGTCTGCTTTAGATGCATATTTCAAAGAAACAGTAAATGTAGTTGCAAAACGGTATACGTTCTTTCGTACAAAACGTACGGCCGGTCAGACTAATAGGGAGTGGGTTGCAACTTTGCAAGGACTTACTAGGGAGTGTGCATTTGAATGTGACTGTGGACTTCCTTATTCAGACACTACGGTGCGTGATGCAATAGCACAGAACGTTTCTGATGTTCGCATAAGGGAACAGATTTTGAAACTAGTAAATCCCTCCCTTCAACAAGTGATAGACATATTGGATAGGCAAGACACACTTGACTTTGCTCAGGCATCATTTGAAACTTCGCCAGCAGTGTGTCACATTCACCGGCCCGCCGGGCCCGCTGCACGGGACGCTAAGCGGCCCTCGCGCCCATCGCAGCAGCGGCAGCCTACCTTGCAAACACGTGCGCCGCGTAAGCCAGCAACTGCAGTGAAATCATGCCCGCGGTGTGCAACTAGACATTCGCGTGAAAATTGCCCGTCACGCCAAACTATTTGCTTTTACTGTCGAAAGAAAGGACATGTACAAAGTGTTTGCCAGAAAAAGCTTAGATCAGACAATCACACAAATTCCAGGCCTTTTGCTTCGCGCCGGAATCGAACCCAGGACAATCAGGCTCGTGGACCTTCACCCATGGACATTCATGTAGTTCATTCCCACCCGTCCAGTGACACTTTAGCTAACAGTGACTGTGTTCGTCCCACCAAAAGTGTGCGTCGACGTCGCCGGAAATCCCGTAAAGTCGCAAGTGCTTCTGTACCTGTATCAGTTCAAATTGCACGTGACAGTCGCTCTTGTCGTCAGCAGGACAATAAACTTTTTGTGGACTTAGATTTTGAAGGCAAAGTGATCCCATTCCAGCTCGATACAGGAGCTGCAGTTTCATTGCTCAATCACGACACGTACAAACAACTGGGCAAACCGCCATTGCGTGCCGCAAATGTTAACTAGTTACTCAGGACAGCCGATCCCTGTGTTAGGACAGTGCAGCCTTCTTGCAACATACAAGGGACAAACAAAACTTGTATCATTTTACGTTCTTCGTTCTACTTCTGCAGTGAACTTGTTTGGTTTAGATTTATTTCAATTGTTTAATATGTCTATAGTAAATCAGGTCCTATCAGTGAATCAGACTGTGCCTTCCGCCAGTGTTTCTAGTCTTTGTGAAGAATTTGCAGACATTTTTGCACCGGGCCTTGGTTGCGCTAAGAACTATGCTGCACATTTGGAACTGAAAGACAACGCGCAACCGAAATTTTTCAGAGCGCGCAATGTTCCCCACGCATTGCGTGATGTGGTCGCAAGAACATTGCACGATTTAGAATCTCAAGGTGTAATTGAACGTGTGCAGGCTTCTCTCTGGGCCTCACCCTTAGTAATTTTGCCAAAACCTTCCGGAAAATTGAGACTTTGTGTGGACTTCAAGGCAACTGTGAATCCACAACTTGACTACTACTTTTCCTTCGCCCCGCCCGGAAGATCTTTTTGACAAACTGTGCCCGGGACAATATTTTTCAAAATTGGACCTCGCAGATGCGTACTTGCAACTACCTGTGGATGAAGAATCCCAGCGCATCTTGGTGGTAAACACGCATCTTGGCTTGTATCGCTTCAAAAGACTGCCATTCGGGTGTGCATCCGCCCCTGCTTTGTTTCAGCAATATTTACAAACTGTTTGTGCGTCGGTCCCTACTGCTGCGAACTATCTGGACGATATTGTGATCTCAGGACAGACAGAAGCAGAACATTTGCAAAATCTCCGAACATTATTTCAGGTCTTGCGTCAGAATGGTCTTCGCTTGAGGAAGGACAAATGTGTGTTTTTTGCTCGGGACTTACCCTACCTGGGGCATGTCATAAATGCCCAAGGTATACATCCGAGTCCAGAGCACCTCCGTGCCATACAGGAATTACCTGCTCCGCAGAATTTGAAATAGCTACAGAGTGTGCTGGGTAAAATTAATTATTATGCAAAGTTTGTGCGCAATGCTTCTTCCATTTCAGCTCCGCTTCATCGCTTACGCCGTAAAGGTGTTCCGTTCGTCTGGACGACGGAATGCGAACGCGCCTTTCGCCAGTTGAAATCGGCGTTACTTTCACATACTTGCCTTACGCCATTCGATCCCCTAAAACCCCTTTTGTTGATGGTAGATGCATCGGATTTCGGGATCGGTGCTGTGCTTGCGCACAAGGATGGCTCGCATGATCGCCCTATTGCCTTTGCGTCCAAATTGCTCTCCTCTGCGCAAAGAAATTATTCACAGATAGAGAAAGAAGCTTTAGCTCTCGTGTTTGGTGTTACAAAGTTTCACGATTTCTTGTATGGTCGTCCCTTTACCATCATCACGGACCACAAACCGTTGACATCGCTTTTTCATCCGAACAAGCCTGTCCCTCCACGTACAGCGCAGAAATTCATTCGCTGGTCGCTTTTTCTCTCGCAGTACCGCTACGATATCTTGTATCGGTCCACTGCTAAGCACGGAAACGCTGATGCGTTGTCCCGTTTGCCTATTGCTGAGGATAAAGCCTTCGATTCTTCCGAACTTGCTTGCATGTTCATTGATTCGGAAGCCGATGACGTGGTCGAATCGTTTCCGATTGATTTTCGTCGAGTAGCTACAGCCACAGCTGCTGACCCTGTCCTTGCTACTGTTTTGCGTTTTGTTGCTACGCAATGGCCCTTGTCAAAGTCACGGATCGAAGATCCTTTGGTTCGCCGTTTTTTTGCTCACAAGGAGAGACTTTTTGTACGACGTGGTGTTTTGTTGTTGCGTTCCGATAATGATCAATCCCGAGTCGTAGTCCCACGTTCGTTACAGTCCTCTGTCTTAAAGCTTCTTCACCAAGGACATTGGGGTATAGTGCGTACGAAACAACTTGCTCGTCAGCACTGTACTTGGTTCGGAATCGATGCTGCGATTACAAATATGTGCTCCTCTTGTGTGGCGTGTGCCGAACAACACTCCGCACCGACGCGGAAGTTCTTTGCATGGCCGAAAGCCACTTCCCCTTGGCAACGCTTGCATATCGATTTTGCTGGTCCATTCTGGAATGCTCGATGGTTGGTTGTGGTCGATGCTTTCAGTAATTTTCCTTTTGTTGTCCGGATGTCTTCCACGACGTCTTCTGCCACAATCCAAGCCTTGTCTGCTATCTTTTGCATTGAAGGTCTTCCGCAGACTATTGTTTCCGACAATGGTCCACAATTCATGTCCGCAGAATTTCAGTCATTCTGCACGGCCAATGGTATTCAACATCTGACATCCGCGCCGTTTTCGCCTCCGTCAAACGGTGCCGCTGAACGATTGGTCCGGACTTTCAAGTCCCAGATGTTGAAATTGAAAGAGTCGCATTCTCGGGAGGACGCATTATTGCTCTTTTTGTCTTCGTATCGCTCTCCGCCCCGCGATGGTCGCTCGCCGGCTGAGTTGCTCCATGGTCGTTCTCATCGCACCTTGATGTCTTTGCTGCATCCGCCACATCAGGTTCCTGTGCAGCGGCAGACTCCTGCTTTTGCTCCTGGCGACGTTGTCTATTATCGCACCTATCGCGGTTCACAGCGTTGGCTCGCAGGGCGCATTCTTCGCAGCCTCGGCCACGCGATGTATTTGGTTTTGGGGGCCTCTGGTGAGGTGCGTCGGCATCTCAATCAGCTGCGCCTCTGTCGTCGCCTGGGTTCTGCCGCTCCCCGTCTGCTTTCAGCGACGGAGCCGTCAGGTCAGCGCCTTGGGGACCCATCTACTGGCTCGCCTCATCCCCAGGTGTTACCGACGCTGCCTTCCATTTTGCCTCATGGCGTCGCGCCGCCGACGCAGCCGCCGCCGGCGCCGCCCGCGGTGGACGCGTCGCTGCAACCGCCTGGCGCCTCCCTGGGTCACGCGCCGCCGCTCGCTTCCCGTGCCCAGCCGTCCTCCGCCATGGACCTCTTGCCCGCTCCGGACCAGATGTCGTCTTCGCCCGTCGGGTGCTCCGACCACATGGAGGTCGACCCTTCGGCCCCTCTTGTCTCCTTATGTGCGCGTACACCTCATGTTGACGTGCACCCTGGACTAGGTTTGCAGGCGTTTCCTAGCTCCCCTCGGACCGAATGGCCGGGTGCGGGTGGCACAGCCTCGCCTGTTGTTAGGCTCCCCACCTCATCGCATACGTCAACATGGGGTCCTCCCCACGGCGGGCGGAAGCCTTATCTCACGACCGTTCGCCGATTTGCGGGGGAGGAATGTGGTGTCACCGCTAGACACCACACTTGCTAGGTGGTAGATTAAATCGGCCGCGGTCCTGTAGTACATGTCGGACCCGCGTGTCGCCACTGTGTAATCGCAATCCTAGCGCCACCACATGGCAGGTCACAAGACACGGACTAGACCTCGCCCCAGTTGTACGGACGACATTGCTTGCGACTAGACCTACGAAGTCCTCCTCTCATTTGCCGAGAGACAGATAGAATAGCCTTCAGCTTAGTCCATAGCTACTACCTAGCAAGGCGCCATTTGTATCAGTGCTTATAGCGTACTAATATTCAAGAGAGATGTATTCCAACAAGAGAATTAAAAATAAGTATTAAAACGCTACGTACTTTTCTTCTTATTCATTAATAAGTCTCATGTTCCAGAACTTCAAGCCCGTCTGCGTTAGTTTAGCGTGCACCTAGCTACCTCATTGTGTCTATGCTGTATGAACTAGACACAACACCCTCTTTCAAATTCTGAAGGTGGCAGGAGTAAAATACAGGGAGCGAAAGGCTATTTACAATTTGTACAGAAAGCAGATGGCAGTTATAAGAGTCAAGGACATGAAAGGGAAGCAGCGGTTGGGAAGGGAGTGAGACAGGGTTGTAGCCCCTCCCTGATGATATTCAATCTGTATATTGAGCAAGCAGTAAAGGTAACAAAGGAAAAGTTCGGAGTAGGTATTAAAATCCATTGAGAAGAAATAAAAACTTTGAGGTTCGCCGATGACATTGTAATTCTGTCAGAGACAGCAAAGGACTTGGAAGAGCATTTGAACGGAATGGACAGTGTCTTGAAAGGAGGATATAAGATGAACATCAACAAAAGCAAAACGAGGATAATGGAATGTAGTCGAATTAAGTCGGGTGATGCTGCGGGAATTAGATTAGGAAATGAGACACTTAAAGTAGTAAAGGAGGTTTGCTATTTGGGGTCCAAAACAACTGATAATGGTCGAAGTAGAGAGGATATAAAATGTAGACTGGCAATGGCAAGGAAAGCGTTTATGAAGAAGAGAAATTTGTTAACATCGAGTATAGATTTAAGCGTCAGGAAGTCGTTTCTTAAAGTATTTGTATGGAGGGTAGCCATGTATGGAAGTGAAACATGGACGATAAATAGTTTAGACAAGAAGAGAATAGAAGCTTTCGAAATGTGGTGCTACAGAAGAATGCTGAAGATTAGATGGTAGATCACATAACTAATGAGGAGCTATTGAATAGAATTGGGGAGGAGAGAAGTTTGTGGCACAACTTGACCAGAAGAAGGGATTGGTTGGTAGGACATGTTCTGAGGCATCAAGGGATGACCAATTTAGTACTGGAGGGCGGCGTGGAGGGTAAAAATCGTAGAGGGAGACCAAGAGATGAATACACTAAGCAGATTCAGAAGGATGTAGGCTGCAGTAGGTGCTGGGAGAGAAGAGGGTTGCACAGGATAGAGTAGCATGGAGGACTGAAGACCACAACAACAACAACAAATCAACTTGAAGAACACATATATATTCTTATACACTCCTGGAAATTGAAATAAGAACACCGTGAATTCATTTTCCCAGGAAGGGGAAACTTTATTGACACATTCATGGGGTCAGATACATCACATGATCACACTGACAGAACCACAGGCACATAGACACAGGCAACAGAGCATGCACAATGTCGGCACTAGTACAGTGTATATCCACCTTTCGCAGCAATGCAGGCTGCTATTCTCCCATGGAGACGATCGTAGAGATGCTGGATGTAGTCCTGTGGAACGGCTTGCCATGCCATTTCCACCTGGCGCCTCAGTTGGACCAGCGTTCGTGCTGGACGTGCAGACCGCGTGAGACGACGCTTCATCCAGTCCCAAACATGCTCAATGGGGGACAGATCCGGAGATCTTGCTGGCGAGGGTAGTTGACTTACACCTTCTAGAGCACGTTGGGTGGCACGGGATACATGCGGACGTGCATTGTCCTGTTGGAACAGCAAGTTCCCTTGCCAGTCTAGGAATGGTAGAACGATGGGTTCGATGACGGTTTGGATGTACCGTGCACTATTCAGTGTCCCCTCGACGATCACCAGTGGTGTACGGCCAGTGTAGGAGATCGCTCCACACACCATGATGCCGGGTGTTGGCCCTGTGTGCCTCGGTCGTATGCAGTCCTGATTGTAGCGCTCACCTGCACGGCGCCAAACACGCATACGACCATCATTGGCACCAAGGCAGAAGCGACTCTCATCGCTGAAGACGACACGTCTCCATTCGTCCCTCCATTCACGCCTGTCGCGACACCACTGGAGGCGGGCTGCACGATGTTGGGGCGTGAGCGGAAGACGGCCTAACGGTGTGCGGGACCGTAGCCCAGCTTCATGGAGACGGTTGCGAATGGTCCTCGCCGATACCCCAGGAGCAAGTGTCCCTAATTTGCTGGGAAGTGGCGGTGCAGTCCCCTACGGCACTGCGTAGGATCCTACGGTCTTGGCGTGCATCCGCGCGTCGCTGCGGTCCGGTCCCAGGTCGACGGGCACGTGCACCTTCCGCCGACCACTGGCGCCAACATCGATGTACTGTGGAGACCTCACGCCCCACGTGTTGAGCAATTCGGCGGTACGTCCACCCGGCCTCCCGCATGCCCACTATACGCCCTCGCTCAAAGTCCGTCAACTGCACATACGGTTCACGTCCACGCTGTCGCGGCATGCTACCAGTGTTAAAGACTGCGATGGAGCTCCGTATGCCACGGCAAACTGGCTGACACTGACGGCGGCGGTGCACAAATGCTGCGCAGCTAGCGCCATTCGACGGCCAACACCGCGGTTCCTGGTGTGTCCGCTGTGCCGTGCGTGTGATCATTGCTTGTACAGCCCTCTCGCAGTGTCCGGAG
Organism: Schistocerca nitens; assembly: GCF_023898315.1. NCBI lineage: Eukaryota > Metazoa > Arthropoda > Insecta > Orthoptera > Acrididae > Schistocerca > Schistocerca nitens. The sequence goes on along the minus strand of NC_064617.1, from coordinate 699,627,612 downwards.
CAAGTATGGTGGGTCTGACACACCGGTGTCAATGTGTTCTTTTTTCCATTTCCAGGAGTGTATATCTTCTACAACTGTACATAGAGATCTCGGTTGTTAACACACTGAAGGTTATCTTTTTGAAAGTATCATTATATTTACCAGTGATTAACTAACTGGTATTGAGGTGCATTGACAGATTTATTTTTTGTCAAAATTACAATGTTTTAAATACTTGTTGTTGCTATGATTTTTACACTCATGGGCAGAAAAAAACAGAACACCTTGAACAACTAGCGATATGACGTTCATATTCACAGGACATGTGCGTTAGTATGTCCTCCAGAAATGATCAGCAATTCAATTACCTCGGTTCAGCATGTGTCCCGTAGTCTAGGAGGTACAGGGTCCGCCATGGACCCTGGTAACTTGTCCCATGCGTGATGGCATCGGCAGTTATAAGGCGTGAATGGCGCCATGTAGTATAGCCATCGAAGCTGCGTTCACATCGTTCCCAAGTTCATCTGTGGTGGTTGGCATAGGGCCACAGGGTTGCACCTGTCGTTTCACCACATCTCATACATTTTCGATTGGCCGTAAGTCTTGAGATCTGGCGAGCCAGGACAAAAGTCTGACATCCTGTCACACCAAGAAGGCACGTGTTCGTGCAGGAACATGCTGTCGTGCATAGTCTTGCTGAAAAATGGCGTATGGGGTGTTGCGCAGAAAGGGTATGGCTAGAGGACGCAGGATGTCATTCATGTAGGCCACACTGCTCACAGAGCCTTGGACACGCATCAGCTGTAATTTGTGGTTGCAACTAACAGCACCCCACACCGTAAGACCTTGAGTTGGAGCTGTATAACTTATGCGAATGCAGTCACTGTGATGCTGCTCCCTCTGTCTGCGGCAAACCAAAATGCGGCCATCTCCTCGGAAGGGTGCTCCGGGTTGTGCGACCTGAACAATCTCGTCATGTTCTAAGGCCTTTGTGAACAATTCTGCACACACCAGTTTCACTGTCGGAACACCGTACCATACCAGCGGCAATATGTCGGACGGATCACATTCTCACATGCCAGTAACTCGGGGATTTGACGGCACGGTTCGCGTATTCGTCCGCGAGGCATCCCGCACGTAACTCAAGTCACACTGATCCGTTGCCTTCGGTTTATAGCGACAACGAGAGCCGCAGGCACATTTTACCAGTGGGTGATGTTGCGGCGCGATATCGATGTTGACCTTGAACCCGCGGGTCGACGTGGTTGTAATGTTAATAGTTTCTGCAGAACATACCAATGTATATATCCTGTGAATATGAACGACCTATCTGCAGTCGTTCAAGCTGTTCTGGTTGTACTGAACGTTAGTGTAGTTATTCCTCCCATTATTTCCAAACGTTTAACATAATATTGTAATTATACAATAAACTGAGCTTTACTTCGGCTGTTTACAAGATTGTATACCTACATAATGTCTGCCTCATATGTTTCTATGGTTGACATAAATCATGAGCTGTCACTTCAGTTTCTCTTCTGTTTTGGGAGATATCTACAAATTATGGAACATCGGGCTTTAGATGCAAATTATGATGTTATCTCAGTCTCTGACATTTGAACTTATTTCACACAAGTGTAGAATGATTACAATCATCGTCAGTTATGCCACATTTATATAGATGACAGTAAAATTTAAGTTTTGATGGTTTTTTGTAATTCTCGTGGCTTAAAGTTTATTTCCATAATAAAGAAGCTATGTATCTAGTGATTTTATTGTGTTATTGTATTTAATATTCGTATTATAGTCTTCATTATTCAGAATCAAATTTATAGGTATATAATCAAATCCTCAACTCTTTAGGAAAAGGAATTATGTAAATATAATGAAAGATCCTGCATTTTTCAGTTAGAGAGTAGGTTCCTTGCTAATTTTCAAGTGGAGTGATGCCGGTCCACTTCTTATACTTCGATTTATGTAATGAACGATACTTAAATTATTTTTATCAGTTATTTCTGAAAGTTGTATCATAGGTTCTTTTTCAAGTGCATTTTACTTTTCTGTTCTTAAATGGAACAAACCAGATATTTCAAGCTAGAATACAGATATTTCATGTATTTGCTACACAATTTGGTACAACTTAATTGTATTTGATTAACAGTGACAATTATCTCTCCTTCGCATGACAATCCAATCTTACTAGAGTATTCTCTGAAGGTTCTTCTACATGTTTCTTCAGGTATTCAGCTGAAAACATATTTAAGATAAATCAATGAAATTATAAACTTCGACAACTGGATTGTTCTTACGAATTGGGCTAATGTGAAATCTCTGTGCAGACACTGGATTCTGTATACTTCAGAAGACCCTAAGTTTTAATCTGAATTTGAAATCAATAGGTGACTTTCAGTAAGACTAAATGAATTATATATTACTGAGACAGATATTGTAGTTAGTTTGGTAATAAATGAAGTAAGTAATGTGGAAATTAATTACATGCAGATGCGTGAAAACCAAATATTTTTCGCCCTTGGTAGCAAACACTATTCGACTTATGTTAAGCGATAATGTAGGAGGTGCAGTCTTGACATAACCGGGAGCCATGAAGCTTTATTGGAAGATACCAACGCAGAATGTTGGGAATCTTCTAGTTCATGGCCACAGGTAGACATCCAGAAAACTTAAGATGCAATAACGTGCGAAGACACTCTTGAGTTTATGGGATGGACTCATCTGTCAGAGTTGAGTGGGAACTGAAGAAAAATAATACAGTGCAGAGTAATAGTTCTGATGGCGAAATGAAGTAAGAATATATTGCGCGATAATTTCATATTGAACTTCTTACAGAGGTGTTAGTAATGCCTAAAATTGGGTCATAGTGTTTCTATTGAGGATAAGTGTCACAATGTAAGGTAAGAAACATAAGTCGCAATTGCTTGTACATAGCTGGATAGATCTTGCGGACGAGAAAGGGGACGACTGGTGGATGGCTGAGAGAGACGAACGGTAAACAGGTGAGAAAGTCAGAGCCATCAGCGACCAAGCCTTATAGTTTCAGTAAATTCCATGTATGAGTCGTCTGTTAGAATTTAGGTAGCTGTATTGATGTTTAATGTATCTGTGAGTAAACTTTAAACAGTAAACAATGAAATAAGAGACATAAACCTACCCTATGCACTTTGCTTGCGTCGGTTCTGTTCCTCAAAACATGTGTTATACCACTGCTGACGAAACTGTTCAGTTTCAGCGCAGCTTGTGAGTGAGTAATATTGTTTCAACTACGTGAAGTGAATTTTTTAAGTGTCTTATTCTGAGTCTTGTACAGCAGTTTTTAAAGGCGCACGTGGCAGTAAAGGTCTCTATAGCGCTATATTTTCATTACCAAGTTTTGATACGCGCTGCTGTTGAGATTAAGTGTTCGATGGGTCCTGCAGCGTAGTGGTAAGCTCATAGAGAAATCACATTACGAGTTTATGGTTCTCCATGATGGATTTTTGCGATATGTGGCATGCACCGTCTACGTCGAAACTGTTACCTGTGTCAAGAAGAATGGTGGAGGTCGCCACATTCGTACAATAAATTATCTTATACTTAATTTTGTTTGTGGGCTTAGAAAACTCCTTCCCTCGTCTAATTTTCTCGAAGTCTCTCAACATACTAAATCAGATTGTGTGAATGCATGGTGTCTGTTGTTTTAGACATGTCCGACAGAACAGACACCTCACATTCATATAACTGTTTTGACTCGATCAATGAATCTGCAACCTTCAATGTGGATGCACATTTACGTTCGATCTCCAGCGCGAATCTAAAATTAGGAAACATTGAGGATGGCTGGGGATGGCGGGTAGATGGCAGTAGGTGGAAATGTGAGTTAGCTGGGGAGCGTGCCGAGGTAGTCCGCACATTTGCGACAAACACTGTGTCTGGGTGGCCCAGTAAGCAGGAGATCCTGGGTTTGACTCCCAGTCTGGCACATATTTTTCTCTCGTCGGTGCTGATTAAGGAGTCCCGATGCATCTGATATCATTAGTTACTTCCCTTTCCTATCCTCCCCCCCCTCCCCCCACCGCTTCGCGACCTTTTCAATTTACACCACATACATTAAATCTCTCCATGTCTACCCCAGCTCACAATGCTCCCACTTAGATATCCCGCCACAACAAATCCAGCAACAGAAAATCTCTTCCATAAATATCCTCACAAAAGACTGCGAATGACATCTCACCTATCGTGAAGCCAAAACAATCTGTAAATATCAAATTACTACAACTAAGGACTCCAATCGCATCACTCGCACTGTCTGCAAGAGTTTGAATGGTGGTTTTTGTGTGTGAGTGTGTGTGTGTGTGTGTGTGTTTAAAAATGGTTCAAATGGCTCTGAGCACTATGTGACTTAACATCTGAGGTCATCAGTCCCCTAGAACTTAGAACTACTTAAACCTAACTAACTTAAGGACATCACACACATCCATTCCCGAGGTAGGATTGGAACCTGCGACCGTAGCGGTAGCGCGGTTCCAGACTGAAGCGCCTACAACCGCTCGGCTACTCCGGCCGGCTGTGTGTGTGTGTGTGTGTGTGTGTGTGTGTGTGTGTGTGTATGTGTGTGTGTGTGTGTGTGTGAATATCTGCGTAATAAAGGAGGACCAATACGTTAAGACTGTAAAAATACAACCGCAGGGCAAGAGAAGCAGAATAACACGCAGGCATCACGCCCAATACTAACGTAAACATCTATAGCACTTCAAAATCGGAATAAATTGCTGAAATGGGTCGGGATGTACACAAAAAAGACGTAACTGGTGCAATACTTCATTATTTAAATCGTAATTCTCATTTTATTGACGCTGTAAGGTGTGGCGTGAGTGGGTGGGTGGAGGGTTCGCAATGGCAACACTGTTGACAGTTAAGGACTTTTATTGACTTCATTACATGAGGTAGTGAGACGAGTAAGCCTCTCTCTTTTGTCAACGGCAAGCACTGCTGAGCGGTCGGCAGCTTCCGTCTCGGCTGAGGAGCCAACGGTCAGTAGCGCTCTAGTTTCCGTGGCCTCGTAGCGTCTGCATGGCCCCTCGCTCTGCTGACGTCTTCGCAACGACTCGCGAAGACGGCTGTGCACAGGCGGCATCTGGGCAGGCCATCTGGGAAGGAGTCGGACGATGGCTAGTCGTGCCCTGTGGCGCCAAGTCCCATAAGGATTCGGCGTCTGTGGCAGCAGGCACAGATGCAGTTCGGCGGGGCTGTGGCACCGACTCCCAGTGCTAGCAGCCGGAGCAATCCTGTCTCGAACCCATGACTGCTGCTGGCGAGGCTCAGTCCTCTCACTCTTTGGCTTAGTCTGGAGTCTTGGTGGTGCTGCCGCAGATTTCCAGAGACGAGAAGTGAGCCCTGCCTCAAAATTCAAGTTGATTTATATACCTCCGGCGCGCTTTTGTTTCACTAAAACCGTCCTTATAACAAGAGACTTGCTGTGGTGCGGTGATATCGCCCCACTGCCTACACGGTTCCTGCTGTGCGGCACAGTTTGTTGCTGCGCTCAGCTGTCCTCGCTTCGCAGGAAACTTCTGTGTTTGTTATTGTGGCCTACATGCCGCCACACTGAGGGCTACTGACTCACGGCTGTTAATGAAACTCCCATGGCGGCTTCAAACCACTTCTCATTATCTTTGCTAGAGACTTGTAACTTTTACTCAGACACTAGGTAGCGCCACCAAAACCCATTACTATCACAAAACATCCCACAGGTTTTCATCTACATTTTTTATTTTATTTATTTACTAGTCAAGTTCCGTAGGACCAAATTGAGGAGCAAATCTCCAACGTCATGGAACGTGTCAATACATGCAATACAACATAAACGTAATAACAGATAAAAATAAATGTTCATGAACCTTAAAAAAGTCATTCCATAAGTTTAAGTAAACGCTATCAGCAATACAATAAAAATCAGTTTAATTTTTAAAAAAAAATGGCTCTGAGCACTATGGGACTTAACTTCTCAGGTCATCAGTCCCCTAGAACTTAGAACTACTTAAACCTAACTAACCTAAGGACATCACACACATCCATGCCCGAGGCAGGATTCGAACCTGCGACCACAGCGGTCGCGCGTTTCCAGACTGTAGCGCCTAGAACCGCTCGGCCATCCCGGCCGGCGTAATTTTTCAAGGAACTCCTCGACAGAATAGTAGGAGTGACCCATGAGGAAACTCTTCAGTTTCGATTTGAAAGCGCGTGGATTACTGCTAAGATTTTTGAATTCGAGTGGCAGCTTATTGAAAATTAATGCAACAGTATACTGCACACCTTTTTGCACAAGAGTTAAGTAAGTCCAATCCAAATGCAGGATTGATTTCTGCCGAGTGTTAACCGAGTGAAAGTTGCTTATTCTTGGGAATAAACTAATAGTGGTAACAAGAAACGACAATAAGGAATATAGTATTAAGAGGCCAATGTCAAAATACGCAGACTCTTGAACAGAGGTCGACAAGAGGTTCGTGAACTAACACCACTTATTGCCCGAAACTCCCGTATCTGAGTGAAAAATAACTTTTTAGAATGGGAAGAATTACCCCAAAATATAATACCATACGACAATAGCGAATGAAAATAAGCAAAGTAGACTAATTTTCGTGTCGAACGATCACTCAGTTCTGATGCCGTTCGAATAGCAAAAATGGCAGTATTAAGTCTTTGAACAAGATCCTGAACGTGGGCTTCCACGACATTTTACTATCTATCTGAACACCTATAAATCTGAACTGTTCAGTTTCACTAATCATATGCCCGTTCTGTGAAATTAAAATGTCAGGTTTTGTTTAATTGTGTGTTAGAAACTGTAAAAACCGAGTCTTACTGTGACTTAGCGTTAGTTTGTTTTCTACAAGCCATGAACTGAGGTCATGAACTGCACTATTTGAAACCGAGCCAATGTTGCACGCAACATCCTTCACTACCAAGCTAGTGTCATCAGCAAACAGAAATATTTTAGAGTTACCCGTAATACTAGAGGTCATATCATTTATATAAATAAGGAACAAGAGTGGCCCCAACACTGATGGTGGTGGTGATGGTTAGTGTTTAACGTCCCGTCGATAACGAGGTCATTAGAGACGGAGCGCAAGCTCGGGTTAGGGAAGGATTGGGAAGGAAATCGGCCGTGCCCTTTCAAAGGAACCATCCCGGCATTTGCCTGAAACGATTTAGGAAAATCACGGAAAACCTAAATTAGGATGGCTGGAGACGGGATTGAACCGTCGTCCTCCAGAATGCGAGTCCAGTGTGCTAACCACTGCGCCACCTCGCTCGGTCCCAACACTGATCCCTGGGGCACCACCCACTTGACAGTACCCCACTCAGACCCCACATCACAGCCGTTATCAACATTGTGAATAATGACCTTTTGCTGCCTGTTGCTAAAATAAGAGGTGAACCAATTGTGAGCTACTCCCCATATTCCGTAATGGTCCAATTTCTGGAGAAATATTTTGTGATCAACACAATCAAATGCCTTAGTTAAATCAAAAACTATGCCTAGTGTTCGAAACCTTTTGTTTTACCCATCCAGTGCCTCACAGAGAAAAGAGAGTATAGGATTTTCAGTTGTTAAACGACTTCTAAAGCCGAACTGTAAATTTGATAGCAAATCGTGTGATATACATCTGCAATGTATTTGGGACTGAGCTCTGATCATTCGTTAAAGTCATATAAATCCTTCAATTATTTTACAAAATACATATTTTCAATTGAAAAAACTACTCAGAGTAAGTTGTAGTTTTTATAAATAAATTTTAATTGTGTGGTTCATCTATACTGCCTCGAAAAGACCGCAAAATCAAAAAATAATTAATGGAGATTAATGAGATTTCTGGACTATATTTGTCTAGGTAACATATTTAAGTGACTGACATTGCAACATCACAGGTTAAAGTAAGCGCAAGATAAGCCATTGCAAATGTGAAATACTGGTACATTAACAACTGGTGTAACTGCCAGAATGTTGAATGCAAGCATGCAAACGCACATGCCTTGCTTTTTAAAGGTGCCGGATAACAGTTTGTGGGCTGGAGTTCCATGGCTGCTGCACTTGTTCGGTCAGTACAGTGACGGTTAATGCTGTCTGTGGATGACGCTGGAGTTGTCGTTCGATGGTGTCCCACATGTACTCGACTGAAAACGGATGTGATTATCAAGCAGAGTAAGACACCACGTCCACACTCTGTAGAGCTTGTTGGTTTACAACAGCAGTATGTTGGCGAGTGTTATCCTGTTAGAAGATAGCCCTAGAATGCTGTTCATGAACAGCAGCGCAACAGCTTGAATCACGAGACTGTTGTGCAAATTTGCAGTCAGGGTGCGTGGTATAATCATCAATGTGCTCCTGCTATCATACGAAATTGCATCCCAGACCATAACTTCAGTTGCAGGTCCAGTGTGTTGTAATGTGGTGTGGTCTCCTGACCTCCATTTCTTACATATTCCGTCCTCACAATCGTACTCTGAACATCAAGACACTTCATTCGAACCAAAACTCGGTAAGGTAGAGTCAATTTTGTATGAATTCATGTAAGCGATATGCAAATCTAATAAATAAATTGCAAGTGTGCACCGAGGTGGAAAAAAGTCGAGGCTGGCGTACACAACATGATGGCCACAGGAATTTTCGTCATAAAGAGGAAACCAGCCCGCTGGGAAGACCATCCCTTCAGGGGGCTGCGTCAACAACATACTTATTTCGGCCAAAGTGACCACCCAGAGAGAAGACAGCTTTCGCCGGAGCGAAGGGATAACGACCTCCGTGTTCGACTGAAAAGCAAATTCGGCTACATTGTGTGGGAGCGCCCAGAAGACGCATTTTTTCATAGACCAACTGCGTAGTTACAGAGTTCTCACAGGAGGACAGAAACAGCCTAATGGAGATGCTACAGATTGGTTGACTTAAACGAAACGTCATTTTCCCATTTAAAACAGCAACACTGATTGGCAGACTATTTCTGACGCAAAGAGTCAGAGGAGTGAGGGAAGGCAGCGCATGATATACCCTTGCAACTTTTCCAGAAAAAGGGGCCGTCCCGTTGTCGGTTTTGGAGCGACAAGACGTAACGAGAGCGAGTGTGCTCGTACATATACAAAAAGATTGAGGAACAAAGTCTCTCCTCAGTACTTCACTGGGAGAGCACCTCTGTCATTAGTGAATTGGAGTGACATTCTGTATTGAGTCACTCACGATTAAGCGTTGTTCACTGTGTTGGCCACCACACATATTGTGCGGTGTGAACACAGACAGAGTACTAGTTAAATGCCTGCGAGTGCGTATTGAGTGGCATTGCGGTGGACTGGTTATCTGACCGGTGTACCACGCCAAGAGTTAGACTAGGGGTGGATAGGAGTCCTTGACTTCATCAAGGTGCACGGAGAGTTTGTTTGGCAGAGGTCAATCCAGATAGAAAGAGATAGTTGTGTTATTTGTCAGCAGTGAGTGACTCAGACATCAGTCGTCGCAGCTCACGGTATGGTGCGCTACAGCGTATGCGAGCCCCATCTGTCCTCCCTAACAGTACACTCCACTACATTTCTCACGCGACAGCCTTGACCGTACCTAGAAAAGTTATTCAAGTTGTGTAGGCGGGGCTCTCAGCCATTCAGACGAATAAATAACATTCTTAAAGAAAAGGGAGAAAAGCACCTTTCCATACTTTGTAAAATAATAACATTCTTATCCATAAGAGGCAATCTACTGTTCCGAAAAGAACCCGGAAATTTATTATTATTTTATAAGAAAGTGTTTCACTTGATTTCTCATAATTTTTTATAATAAATAATATTTTTCGTTCGTTTAATGTTTTTCTTACACTAACTAGCAATACTCCCATACCCAAGTATCCCTCTAGTTACGTAAGAATATATAGAATATTTTTGTCTTTTCCTTACGACGGACGATTCCAGAAGATATTTGTTGCTGAATGTTTTTCAAGCAGTTCTTGTTGGTACATTAGGAACATCTGTCTGACTTCTGTAGTAGTGTGAGGTGGAAATTCTTTCTTGCAGGAGCCAAAGGGTACTTGTTGGATCAATCCATTACGCAACTTGACAAAATAAAACCCACACACTCACAGTGTCTAGGACACAGACAGGTTGGTTGCAGGACCTCAACCAACACATGACCATCACTAGCACCGAGCCAGAACAGCTTACGGCAGCAAACATAACCAACCTCCACCCTGTCCCCCACTGAGTCCTCGCTTGACACCACTGGTCACAAATGGCGGTGGTTTGACGTCAGAGGAATTCACGCTGCAGAGAGTATGGCTCGAAGCTGTTCTTAAAGTAATCATTTTCTAACAGTTACTTGTGTCAGTGTGATGGCAATTTCTGCTCAAATTTCTGCTGCAGATGCAGTACGATGCCCCAGAGCCATACGCCGAACATGACAGTCTTTGCTCTCGGTAGTTCCACGTGACCATCCGGAGGCCGATCTGCTTGGGACCGCACAGCCTCGTGGCCACTGCTACTAACAATCATGTACAGTGGCTACATTTGTGGCAAGTCTTTCTGCAGTATTGCAGAAGGAACATCCAGCTTCTCGTAGCCATATTACACGACGTCGTTCAAACTCAGTGAGATGCTGATAATGGCGTCTTTGTCGCCTTAAAGGCATTCAAGAGTAACATCAACTCAACCACGTCCAATCTCAAAGGTAACTGACGCTCACGACCGTTACAGCGTGTATTTAAACCAAAGCTGGCTTGAATCTTCATAGTGTCGCTACTGCCGCCACTCTTATGCAACTGGCTTGAAATCTGAATAGACATCGTCTTTCAGATGTAGAAACACGCCTACCAACTTTCGTTTATGTGGTACAGCTCCTTGGTGCAGCGATTTTTTTCCGTCTGTGTGTTATAGCGAGCCATACCTATTTTAGAACGAATTACCTGCTTTTAAGCTTCGCATACTGAACCAATGTCATGACAAGTCTATTCTGAAGGTAGTCATAAGTATATTCTGAAGGAAGTCATTTGAAAAAAAAAATGCATACTTCAATGTAATGCCTTCATTCTACCTAATACCGAAATGTTATTGGAAACCGCAAGATAAATTTTCCATGCAGCTTGTTTGTACTCGGTTATTTGGTTATAAAGCTACCGCTGGTTGTTCCAGAAGTATCCCAGAACGGGTAATAAATCTCCATAGGAGCAGTGACGCAATGTTTCGTGAAATTCTTGATGAGAGACACTGTTGACACGAAAGACTGTTGAGTCAGCTTGTTCCGCCTAGAGCTGCATACGTACCGACAGCGTCATAATTTGATGTAATGCCGGACCTAGATAAGTGATACTAAGGCAGCTCTGCAACCACGTTCATGTTACCTGCCACACCAGTAGCGACGCTGGGAGCCGAAACCGCAACCAGGACGGGAGAACTACTTTCTCGAGTCCACATAAACAGGTAAGAACTCTGATTGAGCACTTCCATTTAGTTTGGTTAGTCGCATTTGAGTTTCCTCCATCAAGCGTGGTGAAAATGTTCAAACGTGTGTGAATTCCTAAGGGACGAAACTGCTGAGGTCATTGGTCCCTAGACTTACACACTGCTTAATCTAACTTAAACTAACTTATGCTAAGCACAACACACACACCCATGCCCGAGGGAGGACTCTAAATCCGGCGGGAGGGGCCGTGCAGTTAGTGACATGGCGCTTTTAACCGCGCGGCCACTCCGCGTGACCAATTGTACGTACCACTTCATCACTTTTTGTTTACTTTAAGTCTCTTTCATTGTAAACTCCAAATGTACTTCAATTTAAATGTAAAGCTGTGGTGTGCGCACTGTAAGACCTTCGGTACACACACCATCAGATTATTTGACTTGTTGCTCTAACGAAGTAGGCGAGTGTCATCAGCAATATGTCTCGTGGTCTTATCGTGGCGTGTTTATCTTGTGCCGTTAGGTCAGACGATAAAAATGCCACTTGCACGCTTAGAGTAGCAGATTGACGGTGACCAACTTTAAACAGAACTTGATTAATTTTCACACACATTTATTAAAATAATAAAAAGCACAGAAATCACGTAACTTGATTCTGGATGCTATTTACAATTGACAATCTGAAGTTCCTTTGGTCTTGGTACGTTAATCTTATTCTCACATATCTCTGATACTTGACAAAGTGTCTATATCTTCATGGTTATGTACAGAAATATGATAATCTTATTAGATGCAAACTGAAATTTGACTATAGACTGGTACAGACAAATGCAGACTAATGCAGACTGACTAATCGGAGGTCTGTGCACTCGTTATAATACCTCGCGCGTTCAGGTATCACTGCGCGAGTGTGATCCGCGAGGAGAAAAAGTTCTACGTTAGCAGCAATCTCATTGGCTGCGTTACATATTAATACGCCGATCGGCGGAAGCAGAATTTGGTTCGTCTATAAGACAGCGCCATCTCGTAGTGCGGAGACGGACGAGCGCTGCGCCTGCGCTGTTGTGCTTAGCGGGACGCGCTCTAGTGGGAAAGTTGTGTACGCGCTGACCACGGGGAACTACGTACACAATAAAAGTCTATAATTTCAACTCGATTTCAGTAACATCTGATGTCTTGCTAATAGGTGGTACATGGAACGCATAATACAGCTGAGGTCATGTTCCTGCACAATCAGAAACGTGTGGAACAGAAAGCTGTCTTCTGTCAATAACTGTGAAAGAGGACACTCCGTCTGTACTGGCGGTCTTAAGACAAAATAGCGTCAGTAATAAATAGTTGTTGGATATGATAAGGGGTTATCGAGACGATAAAATGATTTCTGAACGTAAAGTCGTAGTAGACTGTTTTCGCTTCTGTGACTGGTCACAAACGTAGTTCCTTTGAATTTTATACTGTAGGTCCTGCGAAAGAAGATTTGCTTCTGCTGATAGAACAACTGCGCACGGCTTCAAACTCGGCGTAACGTAAGAACTAAGAATAGAGCCACCGAAATGAGATAAAGCTATATCACGTTTATCAGCGAAGATATGACATCATTTAAGTGATACTGGAGTGACAGATACAAACCCGGGTCTATCGTTCAAAGTCTACCTCTTCGCGATGTGGCACCAATAAACAGTCACAAATTAATGCAACGAAGTAATCTCACGGAGAGTTTCTGCGATCGGCATAAAGGAAGAAAGGAACGCTGTAAACGTGTTTGTCGTATAATAGTGAGGAAACTTAGTTCGAATTGTCCACTGTGATACCGATTGCAACTAGTCGTCAATGTGTATGAGTAGAGTGTAATACTAACTGATGTAATCACAGGTAATACCCGGTTATAATATCAGCGGTGAGGCCCACTCAAAACCACTGGCAGGGAAAAATGAATGCTAATTTCACATTAATGAGAGAATTTTGGAATAAAACGCTTATGTGCAAATGAGACTTCATAAAACACTGTTATGAAAACTGTTTCGAAACAGTGACTGTCGGGAATGTCCACAAGACTGTACTGACAAGAAATGTAAGAAATCTAATGCGTGTTTCTTACATTTATAACTGGCTGCTCCAATCTATACGGTAATGGTATGGAAACAAACACATAAAAGACCATGTGCTTCTTCCTAAAAGCACGTAGGTTCTGTTAGTACGCCCAGCGGTCAGATAGCTGGCGAGATACTTCTGCTGCTTCTGTCACACATACAGGGCAGACGCCGGCAAATAGCGGCTCGCGAGCCACTTGACGCTCTTTGACCTCGAGTGTGGTGGCTCTTCTTCAAATATCACGTGCGTGCACTTACGTATATTTCCAGAAACATAAAATTCAACACATATCATCTTGACGTAGCACTGCATCGCGTTCTACAGTCTATTACTACAGATCACGTGCCCCCACACGAAATGCTAGAATAGTACACTACTGGCCATTAAAATTGCTACACCACGAAGATAACGTGCTACAGAAGCCAAATTTAACCGACAGGAAGAATATGCTGTGATATGCAAATGATTAGCTTTTCAGAGCATTCACACGAGGTTGGCGCCGGTGGCGACACCTACAACGTGCCGACATGAGGAAAGTTTCCAACCGATTTCTCATACATAAACAGCAGTTGACCGGCGTTGCCTGGTAAAACGTTGTTGTCATGCCTCGTGTGAGGAGGAGAAATGCGTACCATCACGTTTCCGGTTTTGATAAAGGTCGGATTGTAGCCTATTGCGATTGAGGTTTATCGTATCGCTACATTGCTGCTCACGTTGGTCGAGATCCAATGACTGTTAGCAGAACATGGAATCGGAGGGTTCAGGAGGGTAATACGGAACACCGTGCTGGATCCCAACGGCTTCATATCACTAGCAGTCGAGATGACAGGCATCTTATCCGCATGGCTGTAACGGATCGTGAAGCCACGTCTCGATCCCTGAGTCAACAGACGGGGACGCTTGCAAGACAACAACCATATGCACGAACAGTTCCACGACGTTTGCAGCAGCATGGACTATCAGCTCGGAGACATAGCTGCGGTTACCCTTGACACTGCATCACAGACAGGAGCGCCTGCGATGGTGTACTCAACAACGAACCTGGGTGCACGAATGGGAAAACGTCATTTTTTCGGATGAATCCAGGTTCTGTTTACAGCATCATGATGGTCGCATCCGTGTTTGGCGACATCGCGGTGAACGCACATTGGAAGCGTGTATTCGTCATCGCCATACTGGCGTATCACCGGGCGAGATGGTATGGGGTGCCATTGGTTACACGTCTCGGTCACCTCTTGTTCGCATTGACGGCACTTTGAACAGTGGACCTGACATTTCAGATGTGTTACGACCTGTGGCTCTACCCTTCATTCGATCACTGCGAAACCCTACATTTCAGTAGGATAATGCACAACCGCATGTTGCAGGTCCTGTACGGGCCTTACTGGATACAGAAAATGTTCGACTGCTGCCCTGGCCAGCACATTCTCCAGATCTCTCACCAACTGAAAACGTCTGGTCAACGGTGGCCGAGAAACTGGCTCGTCACAATACGCCAGTCACTACTCACTGTGGTATCGTGTTGAAGCTGCATGGGCAGCTGTACCTGTACACGCCATCCAAGCTCTGTTTGACTCAATGCCCAGGCGTATCAAGGCCGTTATTAGGGTCAGGGGTGGTTGTTCTGGGTACTGATTTGACAGGATCTATGCACCCAAATTGCGTGAAAATGTAATCAGATGTCAGTTCTAGTATAATATATCTGTCCAATGAATACCCGTTTATCATCTGCATTTCTTCTTGGTGTAGCAATTTTAATGGGCAGTATTGTAGTTAAATTATGTTCCTCGGCGGTAGGCAGTTCCACCTCCCCTGTAGGAAATACCTTGTCTCCCCTCCAAGATTCCCCCATCAGTAGCACTTTTCCCTTCACTCCTGCAGTTCTGTGCATTTAGAGGCCACAAATTTTCAGTTGGCCTTTACGCGCGGGGAAGGGGGAGGTGGGGGGGAGGCGCTAGCGCAATTCAAGCACGAATTGTGATCCACCAGCAGTGTCATTTTGCAGTGGTTAGTGCTAGCTAATAGCACGCGCTGAAGGAAAATACCTGCTCGAAGCATAAAGTTATCTACATTTTTCCTACCAGCCCAAATCTTATACTTCATCGATTTAAGAGTTGCAGTTATTTTGTGTTTCTGGCTTTATTATTATAAAATGAGACAATTTTAGGCGCTAAGAGAAACAGAGGGAGAATATAGTGCTTTTAGTTGAATGGCCAGAGACTTTCGGGGCTATTCAGAGCTTAAATAGCCTTCTGACGTGTTCTATTTGTCAGTAAAAATTGGCTCATGAGGGTAAATCAAATTTGGGGACAATTTCCAACTAAACACGTTTCTTTTGATACTCTGTATACTGCCGTAAAATCATCAATAATCAACGGCAAGAGGATGCAGAAGGCAATGGAAACCACTACATTAAAGACGCATAATGTATAGCCACAGGACATGTGGTCTGTAATTGAAAAGTGTCATGATGATCTCTCCATTGGAAAAACATTCCGGACTAGTCTCCCATTCGTATCTCCGGGAGGGGACTGCCATGTGGGAGGTGACGATGAGAAAAAGAAAGGATAACTTTCTACGAATCGGGGTGTGGGGTGTCAGAAGTTAGAACGAGGTAGGATAGCTGGAAAATATGAGAAGGGAACTGCTGAAGCTCAATCGGGATATAGTGGGGGGTAGCCAAGTTAAATGGAGAAAAGACAAAGATCTATGGTCAGATGATTACAGGGTAATATTAACAGCGGCAGAAAATGGTTTAACGGGAATAGGATTCGTTATGAATAGGAAGGTAGGGCAGAGATGAGTTACTGTGAACAGTTCAGTGATAGGACGGCTCTCATCAGAATCGACAGCGAACCAGCACCGACAGCGATAGCTGAGGCATACAAACCGACGTCGCAAGATGAAGATGAAAGACAGAGAAAGTGTATGAGGATATTAAACGGATATACGCTTATGTCGTATGGTATTATTTTTTGGGGTAATTCTTCTGATACAAAAAGGGTATTTTTGGCTCAAAAACGGGCTGTTCGAGCTATATGTGGTGTAAGTTAGAGAACCTCTTGTCGACCCCTATTCAATAGTCTGGGAATTCAGACATTGCCCTCACAGTATATATTTTCTTTAATGTCGTTTGTTGTTAGCAATATTTTCCTATTCCCAAGAGTTAGCAGCTTTCACTCAGTTAATACTAGGCAGAAATCAAATCTGCATGTGGAATGCACTTCCTTGACTCTTGTGCAGAAAGGAGTGCAGTATTCTGCTGCATCCATTTTCAATAAGCTACCACAAGAACTCAAAAATCTTAGCAGTAGCCCAAACTCTTTTAAGTCTAAACTGAAGAGTTTCCTCATGGCTCACTCCTTCTATTCTGTCGGGGAGCTCCTGGAATAGCTAAAAAATTGAGCAAATTTCAGTGTTATATTGTTGGTTTTCTTTATTTAAACTTACGACTTGTCTCCTGAATATGTTTTTTATATTTCATTTTATCTGTTTCTACTATTGTGTTATAATCTCATGTATTGACTCGTTCCATGACCATGGGGACTTCTCCTTAATTTGGTCCCACGGAACAATAAATAAATAAATAAAAAATAAATAAAAAAAATATCTGAGTACGCGAAGGGAAATGAAAATGGAATGCGGTTGTAGGGGACGGAGTAGAAGATAGGGTCACGGGAGAGGAATGAGAGAGGAGAAAGGTCAGTTGTGTTCGGATATAAATTTCAGCTACAACAGCGAATATTCTGTTCAAGAATCACAAGAGGCGGAGGTATACTTGGGAAAGGCCGGAAGAGACGAGTGGCTGCCATTGTCAAAGCTTCATCCTCCATTGCTGGTGGTGGATTCGTGCAGAAAAATTATCAAAAAAACGTCGGTCGAAGAACCCGAGACAGAAGCCAAAAGGCAGTTCGTCAACAAGAGGCTCCGAAAGCATCAACAATTTAGGAATTCTGTTACCTAGGCTGCAAAGTAACTCATTACGGATGGAGCAAGGAGGACATAAAAATCAGACTTGCAATGGCAAAAAGGGCATTCCTGACCAAGAGACGTCTACTAGGATCAAACATAAACCTTTATTTGGGGAAGAAATACCTGAGAAATGACGTATGGAGCACAGAATTGTATGATAGTGAAACATGGACTGCGGGAAAACTGGAAAGAAGAGACTCGAAGCATTTGTGATGTGGTGCTTCAGAAGAAGGTCGAAAATTAGGTGGACTGATAAGTAAGGAGTGACCAGGCTCTCCGCAGAATTGGCGAGGAAATGAATATTTGGAAAACATTGACAAGAAGAAGGGACAGGATGGTTCGACGTCAGTTAAAACATCAAGGAATAACTTCCACGGTACTACCAGGAGCTGTAGAGGGCAAAAATTGTAAAAGAGGACAGAGATTGGAATACATCCAGCAAATAACTGAGGACGTAGGTTGCAAGTGGTACTTCGAGATCACAAGTGGTACTTCGAGATGAAGAGGTTGGCACAGGAGAGGAATTCGTGCCGGGCAGCATCAAATTTGTCAGAAGACTGATGACTCGAAAAAAAAAAAGTCCTGACGTTGGTGCCAGGAAGAAAGAAACGCACTTCAGAAGAGCTAGAAAAATCACATTATGTATTTAATTACTGGCTGCAGTCTTCCAACAAAGTTAATATTGTAAGTTTTATGGTTAGTAAAGAGAGTGTTAATATAGGAAAACCATATACCGACGGCGAATATGTACAAAAGGGCTTCAAAAAGTAAGTAAGTTACGCATGTCGCCTCATGCTAAAAAGACCACATAGCAATCGGATATTTATATATTTTTATATTTATGGTAAGTGAATCAGAACTCCTATACCAATCAGCCAAAGCAAGTCGATGCTACTCTCAAAACTTCTCGAGTAAATAGACTTTGAAGTTTTCCGACCAACTTGAATACGTTGAAAGTGAGATAAAAATGTTTTTATTCAGTGGTCGAATGCTCTCTTACGACTAGGCATCTTAGGTTCGATTTCCACGCGATGAAAACATTTAAATAGGTGTGCATGTTCTGTTAGCAATTCCATGAAGTTTAAAATACGTAAAGATGGTAAAAAAAAAGCGGTGGTATTCGAGATTGTTACATAATCGCTAGTTCGTACTTCGTTTCGATCACTATTTGTTTCGTTTCTCTCCCTTCAGTTCGAATACCAGCGACATCTAAATATAAAATTCATCAAATACATCCTAACTAATAAATATCTATGCGTAATGTTTTATCAAAAATGGCTTCTTTTTTTTACTTGCAAATCGTAATCAAAAATCCAGTTTGCACTGCAAATATAAATTTTTAACAACCGGTCTTCTATAAAAAAGATGGTTTAAATTAAGAAAACAATAGAAATTAAATTTTTTATCCTTCTGTATTTTACTCTTCGCGGTAATGTTCATGGGACATGCACCATCGTTTAAAATTTTACCATGGATGGGAATCGGATTAAGGCCACCTACGTAGGGGACGAAAATTCTACCAGACAGCCATATAATCATTTCCAAATATGAACCGCGTCAAGGATAAATTGAGAGGTCGTCTTGTTGATGACAACACGGAATCGTGCCTAAATTAAAAACAACAATATAGAAACTAGTATTACCGAAACTTTCCAAGGAGATTCAAGTCTTTTGCCCACATTAGTTTTTGTCTGTAATTGCCGTATTTTATTATTATGTATACCTTAGAATTTAATTTTCTCAATAAATAATATTGCTATTAAGTAAGGTAACAAAATTTACTCAGTGTTCTTATAATGCAATTAAGATTTAAAACTTTACGTAAAATTGGGGAGAGTTGTGGAGTGAATGAAGATGTCGAGCGTTGAGAAAGGCATGTAGAGATTATTTGAACATACGGTGGGGATGAACTGAAGAAAATAGATTAAACAAGTATTTATGGGATTCATTTGTTTATGTTTCACAATTAATGTGCCGATTAACTGCGAAACAATCATAGGTCACGCAATTCATACTTTTGTTGATGGAAAAATGTGTATATTAATTATTTATTCCTGGAAATTATAAACATTACGAAAAAAAAGATTAGTATACGTGTGTGGATAGGAGAGCTGGAAAGGTCGACCTCGGTGAACTTACTTCAATCAGACTGAGGACGTGTCTAGCAAAGACCAGCCTAGGTGTACCATAATTAAGTTAATAACTATATACCTACCTGTTTACGAAGTTTAAATTTAAAAAATTTGACTATCAAATGAAATTTCAGTCGTTGTGCTATTGATATATGGCTATCTTGCCTACTGAATATGCCGACAACTGGTGTAGGCTAAGGAACATGAGATAAAATTGTGTATGGACTCACGTGGACGTAAATTTTTCTAGCTCAATTCGAGAGTGAGACAAGATATAGTACAATTAACGGCAATATAACACAACTCTTATGTACATGGACTGTACACTGAGGTGACAAAAGTCATGGGATAGCGATATGTACATATACAGTAATATCGCGTAAACAAGATATAAAAGACAAGTGAATTGGCGGAGCTGTCTTTTGTAGTCAAGTGACTCATGTAAAACAGTTTCTGATTTTATTATTACCCCACGTCGGGAATTTAAAGGCTTTGAACGCGGAGTCGTAGTCAGATCTAGATGCTTGGGACACTCCATTTCATAAATTGTAGAGAATTCGATATTCCGCTACCCACAGTGTCAAGAGGGTGGCCGTGAATACCACATTGCAGCCATTACCTCTCACGACGGCCTTAACGATCGAGAGCAGTGCCGTTTGTGTAGAGTTGTCATTGCTAGTTGACAAGCAGCATTGCGTGAAATAATAGCAGAAATCGATGTTGGAAGTTCGACGAACGTATCAGTTAGGACAGTTAATGGGCTATGGCAGCAGCCGACCGACGGGAGTGTCTTTGCTAACTGCACAACATAGCCTGCAACGCATCTCCTGGGCTTGGGACCAAACCGTCTGGACCCTAGACGACTGTAAAACGGTGGCCTGGTCAGATGAGTCCCGATTTCAGTCGGTAAGAGCTTATGGTAGGGTTCGAGTGTGGCGCATACCCGCAATGCCATGGACTCAGATTGTCAACAAGGCACCGTGAAAGCTGGTGGTGGCTCCATACTAGTGCGGGCGTTGTTTACACGGAATGGATGTTCGACTACTTGGAGATCAGTTGCAGCCATTCATGGACGTCTTGTTCCCAAAAAACGATGGAATTCTTATGGATGATAATGCGCCATTGCACCAGACCACAGTTGCTTGCGATTGGTTT
Organism: Schistocerca nitens; assembly: GCF_023898315.1. Classification (NCBI taxonomy): domain Eukaryota; kingdom Metazoa; phylum Arthropoda; class Insecta; order Orthoptera; family Acrididae; genus Schistocerca; species Schistocerca nitens. The sequence continues at coordinate 699,606,859 of NC_064617.1, read as the reverse complement.
CAAGAGCATTCTGGACAATCCGAGCGAATGGTTTAGCCACCCGGATCGCCCGACGTGAATCCCATCGAACAGTTATGGGAAATAATCGACAGGTTGGTTCGTGCACAAAATCCTACACAGGCAACATTTTCGCAACTATGGATAGCTATAGAGGCAGCATGGCTCAGTATATCTGCAGGGGACTTGAAGAGAGTTGTTGCGTCCACGACACATCGAGTCTCTGCACTTCGCCGGGCAAAAGGAAGTCGGACATGATATTAGGACGTATCCCACGACTCTTGACACCTCAGTGTATAATTAGGTGCACACATGACGACTTTATTCTGCTGTAAAATTGTGACAGGAAAAGAATGAGATCCACTAGCTAATACTAGTGTCTTATTCTGTAGGACTAATTATCATTATTATTGTTATTATTATTATTATTACTATTATTACTATCATTATTATTGATATAATTACGCGCAGAAAAGCTTCTGTAAAGTTTGGAAGGTAGGAGACGAGGTACTGGCAGAAGTGAAGCTGTGAGGAGGGGGCATGAGTCGTGCTTGGGTAGCTCAGATGGTAGAGCACTTGCACGCTGAAGGCAAAGGTCCCGAGATCGAGTCTCGGTTTGGCACACAGTTTTAATTTGCCTGGAAGTTTCATATCAACGCACACTCCGCTGCAGAGTGAAAATCTCATTCCAGTTATTCATATTGCCAACTGAAAGGTGTTGACAAAATATTCTGAGTGGTTTGTATACAAGTAATTTTATGAAACAAATGCAAACAAACAAAACCCTTTTGCGTGAAATGTCACAAGTATTAATGCAATCAAATAGTACTTAAAGTGCAAATATAGAATGCCTACAACACAAATGCACAATTGCGTAAAATACAAATGGCAACTCTGCACGTTTGCCGGCACGGTAGCTCAGCGTGTTCGGTCAGAGAGCCGCTTGGCCTCTGTAATAAAAAACTGAGTGGAAGGATCAACCACCGAACTTGAACAGGATGTCTGGCGACGTCCGCAACGACCCAACACAACGATCAACAAGGAACAAAATGAAAAACAAAAAGAGAAAAAAAAATATGGTAGAGCACTTGCACGCTGAAGGCAAAGGTCCCGAGTTCGAGTCTCGGTTTGGCACACAGTTTTAATTTGCCTGGAAGTTTCATATCAACGCACACTCCGCTGCAGAGTGAAAATCTCATTCCAGTTATTCATATTGCCAACTGAAAGGTGTTGACAAAATATTCTGAGTGGTTTGTATACAAGTAATTTTATGAAACAAATGCAAACAAACAAAACCCTTTTGCGTGAAATGTCACAAGTATTAATGTAATCAAATAGTACTTAAAGTGCAAATATAGAATGCCTACAACACAAATGCACAATTGCGTAAAATACAAATGGCAACTCTGCACGTTGCCTCTACTCTGGGTAAGTGATGCAGTCGTCAACACTGGCAGGTTAGTCCTGCATGATACCTCTTGCAGAGATTTTATAACAGTTGTGATGAACAGGAAGTATAAACTTCAGGACATCCATCACAACCTTCTCTTTTGACATGGAGATCGCAGCCGGCCGGAGTGGCCGTGTGGTTCTAGGCGCTACAGTCTGGAGCCGAGCGACCTCTACGGTCGCAGGTTCGAATCCTGCCTCGGGCATGGATGTGTGTGATGTCCTTAGGTTAGTTAGGTTTAATTAGTTCTAAGTTCTAGGGGACTGATGACCTCAGAAGTTAAGTCGCATAGTGCTCAGAGCCATGGAGATCGGTCTTGATGTTTTATGAAGTAGATCTTGTGGAACACTAGCTAGAATTTCGAAAGGGCGTCCATTTCCTGTTTTCTTGCCGGCATTAATTTTTCGAGCCATTTTTGGTGAGAACGTGGTTTCATAAGCTTCAATTCTGATCCATCTGAGTTTCAGCCAGTTAACTAGTTTACTTCTGACACTTTCTTTCCTGTTGGTGGTACATTTTTCTAAGTTTTTGCCTAGAAATGAAGGTTTCATGGTTCATTTCTCTGAGCTGTGTACACGTAAGCTTCTTTGTTATTAAACACGTGAACACCAAAATCATAGACATACAATTTCCGTTTATAATAGGCTACAGACGTTCATACTATTCCGAAGGCCAGAGCATGTGCCACGGTCTTCATATAAACATTCCCTGGCCTTTTGTGCTCTTTTTAGATGAATCTTCTTCTCAGTTCTTCTACTTTCGTCTCATCTTCGTTTGCCAGTAAAAGTCTATTTTGGAACCTTTCGCATACTGGACATTTATCTTTAAGCAACGGTTTAAAATGCAGGTTGAAGTTAGTCGAAAATATATGATAGCACATTTTCTCTTTTGCAGGCTTTTCGACACGCCACAATACATATCACATACAAATCGCACATTTCCTTTGTAGTTAATTCAGATATTATCCTTTAGGATTGTGTGTCCTTGTGTAGTGGCTGAAGCAAGAGGGAATTGATTTTATGTGAGTTGCAACATCAGAAATGTCAAATTTATTTCCTGGGGTTGGCTTCCTCCTTCTACACTCCTGGAAATGGAAAAAAGAACACATTGACACGGTGTGTCAGACCCACCATACTTGCTCCAGACACTGCGAGAGGGCTGTACAAGCAATGATCACACGCACGGCACAGCGGACACACCAGGAACCGCGGTGTTGGCCGTCGAATGGCGCTAGCTGCGCAGCATTTGTGCACCGCCGCCGTCAGTGTCAGCCAGTTTGCCGTGGCATACGGAGCTCCATCGCAGTCTTTAACACTGGTAGCATGCCGCGACAGCGTGGACGTGAACCGTATGTGCAGTTGACGGACTTTGAGCGAGGGTGTATAGTGGGCATGCGGGAGGCCGGGTGGAGTTACCGCCGAACTGCTCAACACGTGGGGCGTGAGGTCTCCACAGTACATCGATGTTGTCGCCAGTGGTCGGCGGAAGGTGCACGTGCCCGTCGACCTGGGACCGGACCGCAGCGACGCACGGATGCACGCCAAGACCGTAGGATCCTACGCAGTGCCGTAGGGGACCGCACCGCCACTTCCCAGCAAATTAGGGACACTGTTGCTCCTGGGGTATCGGCGAGGACCATTCGCAACCGTCTCCATGAAGCTGGGCTACGGTCCCGCACACCGTTAGGCCGTCTTCCGCTCACGCCCCAACATCGTGCAGCCCGCCTCCAGTGGTGTCGCGACAGGCGTGAATGGAGGGACGAATGGAGACGTGTCGTCTTCAGCGATGAGAGTCGCTTCTGCCTTGGTGCCAATGATGGTCGTATGCGTGTTTGGCGCCGTGCAGGTGAGCGCCACAATCAGGACTGCATACGACCGAGGCACACAGGGCCAACACCCGGCATCATGGTGTGGGGAGCGATCTCCTACACTGGCCGTACACCACTGGTGATCGTCGAGGGGACACTGAATAGTGCACGGTACATCCAAACCGTCATCGAACCCATCGTTCTACCATTCCTAGACCGGCAAGGGAACTTGCTGTTCCAACAGGACAATGCACGTCCGCATGTATCCCGTGCCACCCAACGTGCTCTAGAAGGTGTAAGTCAACTACCCTGGCCAGCAAGATCTCCGGATCTGTCCCCCATTGAGCATGTTTGGGACTGGATGAAGCGTCGTCTCACGCGGTCTGCACGTCCAGCACGAACGGTGGTCCAACTGAGGCGCCAGGTGGAAATGGCATGGCAAGCCGTTCCACAGGACTACATCCAGCATCTCTACGATCGTCTCCATGGGAGAATAGCAGCCTGCATTGCTGCGAAAGGTGGATATACACTGTACTAGTGCCGACATTGTGCATGCTCTGTTGCCTGTGTCTATGTGCCTGTGGTTCTGTCAGTGTGATCATGTGATGTATCTGACCCCAGGAATGTGTCAATATAGTTTCCCCTTCCTGGGACAATGAATTCACGGTGTTCTTATTTCAATTTCCAGGAGTGTATTTATAACACAGCTGACGTCACACTTAATGCCGAAATTACGATTTGTGCCATTAGCCACTTGAAAAGTTTGCGTAACGTATGATTTACAAACCCGAATATCATCATTCTTAATTCGGCGAAAAAATGCAAAACGGTGGTTTCATGGTCGTTTAGGCTGATCAGTAGGTCGACGTCACTTAATAATTCTTGATTTTATACAGTCATTGAGAAATATGTTTTGCTCAGTCTAGTAAGTTAAACTGTAAAATGATTTAAAAAGTTTTACCCTCTCATCTGTTGATATTTTGTCATTGCATTTTATTGCAATCTTACACTCCTTGTCACTGAAGATTTTTGCAGCGCCTCTATTGCCTCATCTACTTTTATACTCTTCACCAGAAAATCTCTTTTCCTTCTGAAGTGCCCTCTTCCAACTATCGGGGTTTCTTTTATGTTTACGGGCTCTGGCGTAGGACTAATCTCAGAGCAGGATCAGTGTTTTGCCTAACTAAAACATCGTTGTTATTCAGTCATTATAGCCTAAATAATTTAAAGTATTTAGTTCTAGACACAACTGGAATGAAGATATATCACAATTTACACCTAAATCTGAACCCGGTACGAAGTCTGGATCTGAGTACGAATTGTCAACAAAAATGTCACGCTCTCTGCTGTGTTCACTCATTGTAGGCTACTTCTGATCGAAATAAAAAGGAATAAAAAACATACAAACACTGTAAAGCTTGAGAACACAAAACAGTTGCAAAATAGTAACCTAAAGTCGGTTCAGCATCGGCTGTCTTGGAGCCACGGATTTGATCACTTTGGCCACTGAAACCGCTGATAAAGTGATTTGTTGCCGGAACAGGTGGTACATTCTAGCGGCGAAACCGTTAACTGTGGAGTTAGTCGCTTTGACCACATTGAAGTACTAAGTGATGCAACCCAGCCATGTTATTACCCCCACTTAAGAAAAAAAACATGGACTTTTATTCGACTTGACTTCTGAACACCCCATGCAGTTTTGCTAGCACATCAAGTAAATTGCCGTATTTGCAATAATGAAGATGTTATGAAATCTTGCTTTGGTAATTGCACGGACATGTATGGAACATTGAAGTTCATTACATTAAAAAACATAGAAAATATTAATTTCCATCAAACTGACCAATTCAAGATTACGAGGAGTAATTTTACTCTCATATTTTAAGTGAAGGTCTTGCCAACCCTGTCACACTGAACAAATTACGTGGAATCGAACTCTGTGTAAATCAGCCGAAAGAACGGACACCACACATGTAACTAAAGCGAGGACGAACTATTGAACACTTCAGTGCAGATGCACACCAGGCTCGATCTCTTATGGAAATGCGAGAAATGTCACGATTAATTAAGATAATGGGCGAGGGGCACAACATCATTAGTGTGTGGATAAGCTAAGAATTTAGGTTGCTCGTGCAGTTGGCGATGACCACTGTTTCCGGATAGCGTACTGGTCAGCGCTTCTGCCTAGTAAGTAGGGGCCCCGGGTTCGAATTTCGGTCCGACTCAAATTTTCAACTCTTCCCATAGATTTTAATCGATATCCACAGGCAGCTAACGTCTGCAATTAATTTCTGCCTTGATTCATTGTGGCTGTCCGAAAGAACAGATGCCACACATATAATTAATTTAACACTCAGCGATACTGAGGGTAAATAAACAGAGGAGGGACGGGAAGATTTGATTACGGAAAACAGATACACTCTTTCAGTTATCATATAGGGTGTTTCAAAGTCACTGAAAAAAACGTGTAGGGGAGATAGAGCACTGATAAAATGCTCGTTGACGCTTCCCGACGGCACTAGTTGTCCTTCCATATCGGTTATGTCTCTTGAGAGGCAGGAGGGAGTAAGCATTAAGGAGCCTGCTTCGTACAATATGTGTGTTACCTACCATACAGTCATGTGCTCCACGTGAAAGCAGGTAGCCCGAGCAAATTAATGTTCCTGATTCACTTATAAAGTGTCGTTCTTCGTTCAGAGACACTCATTATTATGATTTTCTCCTTGAAAATCACGTTGTCAACTGACGGGGGCAGGTAGTATGAGCACATCTGCTTAGTAGACCGTGCTAGTTCAGAGAAATCTCGGCGTCTCAGGGCTGCCGAATATTAAAGGACTCCTAGCGTCACTGGAAAGCGTCTGTGGACGTTTTGTGTCTAAACAAGAGTTGTTCCCCGTGACGTGAATTATCACCAGTAGACGTTTGTCGAAAACATTCTTAGATATCCTTCAGGAACCAATACACAGGAAATGATGAAAACCATCTATGATCTTGAAAATGAAGTGCGGCAGGGAGGTGGTGTTGAGTAGTAGGATACTGGGCCATAATTTTACTAACAAATTTAATAAAAATTAAACTATCTTTTACTGCCACATCAAAAAGATCTAAAATAGCTTCAGCAACTACCTCCAGAAGTTAAATACCGTACTAGTGACCTTTTGTTTTTCAAGAACGGCAACTGATGGTAGAATTTACAAAAGCGCAATAATAACATTTAAGAAAAGATTTTAAGAAAAGAATATTAAGAAAAATTTTGTGATATGCTGACATTAAATCCAAGCCTCAACACAGATGTTTAATATCAACAAAAAATTTAAGCTTTAGAAACCTACAGAAATGGTTAACAGTCCCTTCATACCGGACATCCATTGGCAAGTGAAACAGATGGCATATAATTAGGAAGTACATGCCATCCAAGTAAATAGGCTGGTTACAAGTTTACATAAAAACAATCAATGGGTCGTTCAGATTAGGTGCTCGTGTACGTCCAAAACAACATTCGGATTGATTGGTCAGCTGAGTTTTTAGGCTCTCGCTGCAGCACGATTAACGGAGGAAGAAGCTGCTTTAGAATGAACCATTTCTTTTATTCAAGACCCTTTCAGTGGAGCTCACAATATAAACCACATGTGTTCAAATGGTTCAAATGGCTCTGAGCTCTATGGGACTTAACGTCAGAGGTCATCAGTCACCCAGAACTTAGAAGTACTTAAACCTAACTAACCTAAGGACATCACACACATCCATGCCCGAGGCAGGATTCGAACCTGCGACCGTAGCGGTCGCGCGGTTCCAGACTGTAGCGCTTAGAACCGCTCGGCCACCCCGGTCGGCAAACCACATGTGTACTCAAGCCATCTTTCAACATATAAAATACCATTTAAAAAGTGTAGAAAAAAGTAGAACACAAAAGACATTGGAGAAATTTCAGAAAAAGCCAGTAGCAATCTGATATCACGTTATGTACTGCTTAATTTAGATAACACCAGTTAGTGCGGCCAAATCCAGGCAAGAGGTTTCCAAACCGCCAGTTTAATAGTTTAAATTACACAGTTAAATGACTTTAATAGGATCACTTCAAAAGTTCACAAAAACTGCTTTACAGACGATGATGTGTAACCCAAAAAAAAAAAGTAAGAGAATGGTCTTTTCATACAGCAATAGTAATTGAATTCCTACGATAATTCCCAGGGAGCAGGAACATTAGTCAACAATCAACCAATCAATAGCAAAGATGGCCGCCGAGTGAGATGACAGGTATTTTCTTCGTCCGCTAAAAGAACTTACTTAAGAGGAAATAGTGCCAAATTTAAATTTTCTTTCTTTTGTATACTTGCTGTAGTGCCCGTTCTTGCCACACTACTGAATATTAGCGCCCCATCGGAGCTTGTTCTTGAAAAAACTTGTTCTTTAGCTGAATAATCGCAACATAACCCGAAATTTTCCGTGACATAAACACAAAAAATTCTATTCAAGTTTTCTTGATAGTGCAAAATTCGTTTAAAAAAGACAGTTGCTAGTTTCATCAGTGTCTATTGTCGCAATAAAAATGTAATTAAACGTTTCTAAATTGTATTTAACTAACACGTTTCGTATTGTTTACTAGTTAGATAGACGCGATCTAGTCCTAAATTTTCTGAGTTATAAACATTTAAAAACCTGACCAAACGCGCCTGATAACCTAAATTCTCTAAAAGCAAATTAATTACAAATTCATTCTTCTGTCATTGTGTCTCTAAATCAGTACAAAAACAACAACCACCGCACATAAGATCATTGTGTAGTTTTTTGTTTACAAACAGTCAATCTCGCGTCCTTGACAAATTTAAAACATTCTTTAAACTTAATTATTCTTTCGAAACTGACCATTAGTGAGAAATGTGGGAGCTGCTATAGGGTAGTGAGTAGAGGGATTTGTTGCCAATCTTTCAGGAAATATTTTCACTGGGGCGGATGCAGTGGGGAGAATGTTGGGAGCACAGAAGAGGCTCTCTCCTGGAACTGCAGAGAATGCAGTAGGAACATTTTGATAGGGGAACAGGAAAGGAAAATCTGGGCCCTTCAGGCACAGTTGGAGGAAGCAAGGAAGGAACTCATAAGGATCAAGGGAGATGAGGGGGATTGCTCCTACTAACTTTCTTGAATATTGGTGGGGCCTGTACTACTTTTTACTGTCTTTCAGTATGGATCTTTCGTCGAGCGAGAGGTTGTATATGATTAAGTATAGAGCTATTGTATCAGCATGTCCTGAAAGGAACCTAGTTGGTACACAGTCTGGACTGGAAGAATTGTTTTTATTAAGTGATTTAAGTTACTTCACTACTCCGAGAATATCTACTTCTAAGCTACTTCTGTTGACACGTGTTGTTAGTTAGATTTCTGAAATATTTACTTCATATTCTATGGTGAAGGAATTTCGCAAGGCTGTGTTTAGTAACTCTGGTTTCGAAGCACTCTGGTCGATAGTATTTCCATTGCTATCGCGCATAGAAGGTATTGACTGTGTCTTGTCACTAGCATACTTTACATAAGACCAGAATCACTTTGGACTTTCTGTTGGATTTCGAGATAAAGATTCGTTATGGAAACTATTATAAGCTTTGAATTCCGCTCTAAATTTTGAGGTTCTGTAAAACTAATTTTTTGAATAGGTGTATTTTTCGTTTATTTTTAGGAGACTTGCGAGTTAAAATTTTCAATATCGTTACGACAACCCTTTGTTTACTAATTTCTGTATCCGTTTTCATGTTCGTTATTAGCTCAGGATTATTTGTTGCTAAGACGTCAACTGTGTTCTCACAACTGTTTACTATTCACGTGGGCTCATGAAAACCTGCTCGAAATAATTTTCAGAGAATGCACTTAGCACAATTTCGGATTATGTTTTACGTGTACCTTCGGGTTTAAAGATGTATTTTCGCCTATATATCGAAGGATATCGAGGGTAAATTACAGTCACCAACAGCTATAATTATATGAGTCCAGTACGACTTTAAAAACTCAAGTTTTCTTTGAAACATTCAGGAATTATATCATCTGAGGTGTGTGGTCGGTAAAAGAATCCAATTATTATTTTATTCCGTTTGACAAGAATGACCTCCGGCCATACTAACTCACAGGAACTATCTGCTTCAATTTCGCTACAAGATAAACTACCTCTAATAGCAACAAGGACGCCACGGCCACTGTGTTTAGCCTGTCCTTTCGGAACACCGTTAGGTTCTTCGCAGAAATTTCGGCTGAGTTTATCTCTGCCTTTAGCCAGCTTTCAGTGCCTATAGCGAGTTGAGCATCAGTGCTTTCTGTTAGCACTTGGAGCTGTAGTACTTTTCAAACAGAGCTACGAGAGTTTACAACTGTTATACGGATAGTTCCTATACGTTCATCCTATGGTCGATGTTCATCCTTTGAGATTGAAGCCCTTTTTGTATTTTCCCGAGACCCTCCGACCTAAAAACCGCCCAGTCCCGTCGCACGCCCCTGCTAGCTATGTACCCGCCTCTTGCGTGTGGTGGACTCGTGACCTATTCAGCAGAACCTGAAACCCATCTAACCAATTGCGCAAGTCGAGGAATCTGCAACCTACATGGTCACAGAACCGTACGAGCCTCTGATCCAGACCCTCGATTCGGCTCTCTACCAAGGGTCCCCAATCCCTCCTGTGGACTGTGTTGCAAATTGTGGGCTCTGCCTCCATCTCGCAAGCAAGACTGGCAGCCATTACCACTTCTGTCAGCCACTCGAAAGCACAGAGAATCTCTTCTGATACAAAGTGACACATATCATTGGTACCGACTTGAGCCATTACCTGCAGTTGGCTGCACCCTGTGCTCTTCATGGCATCTGGATGAAACCTGTTCCATGTCTGGATTGACCCAACCTGGTATGCACACAGAGTGCACATTGGCTTTCTTCCCCTCCTTGGCAACCACGTCCCTAAGTGGCACCACCCTGCATAACAGGGGAGCTCCCATCTGCCAATAATCCCACTTTCTACAATCGCCCGGATCTTGCAGGCGAAGAAGTTCACTGTGAATAAGGAGAAGCGACTGCATATGGCTGAGGGACAATGTCAGCCACAGACAGCACCTGGAATCTGTTTCTCACTCTAACTGGGGAGTCCTTACATGTGGTCCCCTGGGAAGTCTTTCGCCGGCTGCCACGCTCTGAGGCGACTTCCCACTCGACCACAGTGCAAGCAATAACTGGGTTGGACACTGGTGGCGGCCGATTGGCGGACTCAGACGTGCTGGACATCCGTTGGATGCGCGCTGATGGTCCATAACAGTGATGCCCATCCACTGCAGCTTCAAGCTGTGTAACCGAAGCCATCAGAGCCTGGAGCTGACAACGAAGTAACTCGGCTAGCATCCACATACAGCCATCAAAGTCCGTATCCATACCAAAGACCATGGAAGACTACGCTACACAGACAAACAAGTACAATCGACATGCGCTACGGTACTCAACTGTGGATATGGAGGAAAACGCAAGAACCGTGTCCAATAAATTATATTAACAAACAGAGAATCAAAAACTGAGCTACCAAAGCACTCAGGTGAGACTAAATAATTCGCTCCTGATTAGGAAATGGTAGTATGCCACAAAATCTGTTTACTTTCCGACGCAAACGACAACGTGAGAACTGTGTCCAATAAATATTAAATTAAGATGCACAAACTCAAGAAACTAACCTATCAAAGCACACAGATGAAACTATACAATTCGCTCCTGGTTACGAACTCATAAAATGTCACAAAATCGGTTACTTCCCTGTGGCTGCTTGTCTCTCGGTAGGCTACTACGACGTTATTACCTGACTAACGCCAACAAGCTGTGACTAGCTTTCAGAACAATTCTGTTCTGATCCAAATTCTTCGAGGTAGCACTCTTTCATTCCAGTAGATGTACATCTTCTGTTTTCTCTTCTCTTGCTTTTCCTGCTACTGAATTCCACTTTTCTGACCCCTCTCATTTTGGAATTTTGTATGATCGTTTGTTTTACGCTGTGTTATGTGGTTGTGAGCTGCACACTATTTGTTGTAGACACTTTTGAAAATCTGCGTTACTACACCAACAAGACAGAAAACTTCAATCACAATGTGGTCATAGGCCCATCCAGACACAATTACTCCTTTCTGCCACACTGTGACGTGTTCACATCGACTCATCTTACTGTGTTCATTCCATACAAACAACCAGTACAAACACACCTATCCAATGCCACAATTTACTATAGTCGGAAGCGTCACATGAGCGCCTGTTATCAGTTTTATATCACCTATGGTGCTGCAAATCATCCTCGCTGTTTTTTTAAGCAAGAATTTTATATTTTGTTATGTGAGCTTATTATTTTTATGTCATTGTTGATGTACGAAGTGCTTTCTTCTCCGCCACCATTGGCAGCTGGCGATTATGAGGACAACGTTGCTGCTGACAGCCACCTGCCTGCTGGCGCTGGGTGACAGGTGTCTGGGGGCCAGGATCCTGGCAGCGGTGCCGACCCCCTCCTTCAGCCACCAGCTGCCACTGAGGACGGTGCTGCTGGAACTGGCCAGGCGGGGCCACCAGGTCACCTTCATCACCACCCACCCCCTTCAGGTAAGCCAGCCAGCCAGCATTCTGTGCATTCGTCTTTAACAAAATTCGACTTTTCTCAGTCTGTATGAGGAAAAAAAAAGTCAAGCGATCCATTAAGGGGCTCCGGAACGCCCTATACTTGGAATGTTAAAATAATGCTTATAAATTACATCTTTCCTCACAAAGTATTTGAGGTAGGAAGTTGAACTTTTTACAGATTATTTATTGTAATATGGGATACAACTTAACACAGGGATTTTACGAAATTTTAGTTCAGTTATTAACGATGATTTTTTTTTCAATTGTAATGAAAATTCACATTTTTTTGCAATTTTTTATTTATAAATTCAAAAATATACAGTTTTTTGGAAAAAGACTGTGTTAAATTATGCAGAAGGTACTGTGTAACATTTACTGAAAGTTTGAAACAAATATGTTTGGAAGATCCTTAGAAAACATGTAATTAGTATGAGAAAATAAAAGTTTTGGGAATCGAGCGACAAAGATTGGATTAACTTTTTAGTGCATTCCAGGTCCATAGGATGGATTATCTTCATCCTCTGCAAACTCCTCCTCCAGCTTCCTCTTGTTCCTCCTCCTGTTTACTCTTGCTTGTATTTCTAGACTCTTTACAGCCCTGTCTGCAGCCCGAAGGCGTTCCTTGTCTAAAGCAAGCATCGCTCGTACCATGGTTATCGTCTTTATTGTTTACAGTAATAACACATACCTTTGGCTTTCCAACATTTCTCCTTTTCTTAAAAGCCTTCAGAGGATTTCTAATAACTTTACTTTTACTCATTATTATACTTCAACAAAACAGAGACTCAAGAAACAGAATTAATTACGAATATTTTCGAGATAACGACAGAGTAAATAAACATGAAACAATCGACAATCACACCAGCGATATATATTGAACCATCACAGGTTAGCCACAACACATACTTTATCTCACATCACTAAAATGTACCTGATGAACACGGACGTTAATAATAACACCATTTGACAGCAGTTTAACAGCGCCACAGTGGGTCACGCCCATGTAGAACAAATTTAAAAAAAAAATTTAAAAGTAGTTGTAGTCTTCGGAATTGAATAAATTATATATCTATTAAAAGGTAATAGTCTGCAGATTCAGAAAACGCAAAAAAGTAAAAATTGAACTTTTCATGATTTTGAGCCTTTCCGGAGCCCCTTAAATATTCCTTATGTGACAGTAACAAGTGGCATTTAATCTGATGGAATTACATTTTCCTCGAGACATATAACTCTCAACTTTATCTTCGATAATGATGGAAGCTGAAGAGATGAATTAAAGGATTTGAACCCAGGTCGTCTGCTTATTTTGCAGATTGATAATCATTACATCACCGTAACAGTATGGCTAAGACCGCTGCATGGACCATTCTATATATATATATATATATATATATATATATATATATATATATAGACTGGTCCCAAACTTCAGTAGTAGACTATGTACTAGTGGATAGGCAGATGATGAGCAGCCTCACAGATGGTCATTCCATCTGAGGCCTTAGACAGTGACCATCGGCTGTTGGTAGCCACCCTGAGAGAGAAAAGAGATAGGAGGGCAACAGATATACAGGAGAAAGGGTTGAAGACAAGGATGCTGAAAGAGGATGAACGGAGGACCCAGTACCAGACACTGATCAGGAAGAAGCTGCCAAAGGAAGATCAGATAACAGTGGAAGAAGAATGGGGAGATTTTAAGAGGGCTCTAGTTGAGGCAGCTGAGACTGTGTGCGGAAGAACTAGCACAAAGAGGAGAAGTAAGGAAACCCCATGGTGGAACAACATATGTAAAGAGGCAGTACTTCGAAAGAACAAAGCCTTCAGAGAATGGTTCCAGAACCGAACAGAGGAAGCTAGGGTAAAATATAAGGAAAGCAAGAAAGCGGCACAGACCATAGTAAGGGCGGAGAAGAAGAAGTGGATGGTAAAATGGACAAGAATGTTAGAAGAGGACAGTGAAGGGAACAAACAAGTACTTTACACCATGGTAAGAAATAAGAGGAACGACAGAAGCGAGTGCCTGAGGATAATGGATAATAATGGAAGAGTTGTGGAGGAAATGCATGAGCTCAAAAAGATTTGGAAGGAGTGCTTTGAAGATCTGTTGAATGCCGCCAAGCGGGTAACTAACAGCGATGGAGAGCCTAAGGCAGCAGACGATTATAATAGTGGGGAAACTGATGATCTAACTTGGAATGAAGTGGAAGACGCCATAAAGAGGATGAAAGGGGGCAAGGCACCAGGTTGGGACGAAGTAACAGTGGATATGATACGAGCAGCAGGAGAAGTAGGAACCCAGTGGCTATACAGAGTGCTGAGGGTGGTGTGGAAGGAGAACAGAATTCCTGAGGATTGGAAGAAAGGAATTATAGTCCCGATCTTCAAGAAAGGGTAGAAAAGGAGATGTGAGAACTACAGAGGAATCACCCTGCTATGCCACTGTGGAAAAATCTATGAAAAGATCCCGGAGAAGAGAATAAGAAGCAGCATTGAAAGTAGACTGCAAGAGGAGCAGTACGGTTTCAGACCGGGAAGGTCAACAACGGACCTCATATTTGCGGTAAGGCAACTGCAGGAAAGGCACTATGAGTACGGGAAGGACTTAATCATGGCCTTTTTTAGATATTGAGAAGGCGTATGACAGTATCTGTAGGGACAAGCTCTGGGATGTGCTGAACGCAAAAGGGATAGATGAAGAGATAACACGAAAAGTCAGAAAAATGTATGAGGGAAGTGAGAGTTGTGTGAAAGTGGGGAGGGAACGTACTGCATGGTTCAAGCTGGAAAATGGGCTGCGACAGGGAAGTGCACTTTCGCCTTTATTGTTTATTATTGTTATGGATGAAATCCTACAGCAAGTATCAGATGAAATTGGAGATCATAAAATGAAAGCAGTGCTTTTTGCCGATGACCTGATGTTATGGGGAAATTGCCAAAAGGAGGTGCAAGAGCAGTTAGATGTATGGGAGGCAGCGGCAGCACAATATGGAATGCATTTCTCTGCAAAGAAAAGTGAAATAATTGTCACGACAAGGAAGAAGAATAGGCCAAATGTGGATATAACTTGTGGAGGGGAAAAACTACAAGTGGTAGAGAACTTCAAGTACCTGGGAAGCATGATTGAAAGTAAGGGGGGAAACGCAATGGAAATAAATAAAAGGTGCAGAAAAGCAGGGCAGTTCTACAAATGCATCAGGGGGCTTATTTGGAGCGAGGAGGTGCCACAGAAATCCTAGGGAATTATATACCGAACCTACTTTGTCCCCATATTGGCATACGGAAGTGAGACATGGGTAATGCACAAAAGCGACAAAAGTAGAATACAGGCTAGTGAAATGAAGTTCCAGAGGAGCAGGTTGAGTGTAACAAGACGGGACAGATTGCGAAATGTGTATGTGAGGGAAAGAGTAAAGGAGGGACCAGTACAGGACAGGATAGAAAAATCAAGACTGCAGTGGTATGGACCCATGAAGAGAATGGATGAGGGAAGAATTCCAAAGAGGATGTTTGATCTGCAACTGGAGGGGAAGAGGCCCAGAGGAAGACCAAGAAATAGATGGGTGAAGGGAGTGAATGAATGTGTGACGAGAAGAGGAGAGAACTGGACGAAGGTGGAAGAGGGGGAATGGTGGAAAGACAGAACACGATGGAGAGGCTTGTGTTCCCGACAGACCCAGCCAGTGGCTGGAAACTGTCCAAGATGATGATGATGATATGTCTCACGGAAAATATAATTTCATGAGATCAATAGATCTGATGGAATTACGTACAAAGCTGGGGTTGTGTTCCAATACTAGAGAAGCTCAGCAATGATGATAATTTAAGAAGTGGAAAGTGACCTGAAGGCGTGAACTTGTGTTTGGGAGAGCACTGGACTTGGGGGAGTCCACGCAGTTCCGTTAGCTGCACTGCTACGGTGGTGTGATGGTTAGCTTATGCGTATAATAAACTGGGGAGGTGGGTTGTACTCGCGGCCATGCAACAAATTTTAGTCAAAAATTCGTAAGGGACCAAACTGCTGAGGTCATCAGTCCCTAGACTTACACGCTACTTAAACTAAGTTAAACTAACTTATGCTAAGAACAGCACACACGCACCCATGCCGGAGGGAGGCCTCGAACCTCCACGGAGTGTGGCCGCGCAATCCGTGATATGGCACCTCAAACCGCACGGCCACTACGCGCGGCAAATTTTAAACCATCTTAAGCTTCTATCATTATCTAATTCGCATTTGATTATTATAACGTATCCAGGAATAGGTCGAGAGGTAATCTGCGTTGATTGACGCTGTGAGCAACAAAATACAATTGGAGAATGAGAGGTAACTTTACATTACCATTATGTTATAAAAGTCATACAGATGCCGTTAAAAAATTTTAATCGGGAATGAACAAAGGAGCTACTGCAGGCAGTCAAAGAATTTAACACATGAACAGAATGTTATATAATGATTTTAATTACACACTGCAGGAAAAAAGTAGTAAACCCATTTAGAGATTCCCAATTGACTCAAGATTTATTGTTGCAACAGTGACCATGGAGAACATTAAATTATTACATTTACAGATCAGTGGCACAACGAGTTCTGAGGTACCTGAAACAACCATATTAGTACGTGATGTGGCCTCCACAGGCGGCAATGCAGGCGCTGACTTTGGCATCCAGTCGATCGTACAGATGGCCAATACTGTCCTGGGATCCGTTACGCCATGCCAGCTCGACCAGTTCACGTAGTTCTGTAAGAGTTGTTGGGTGGTGAGTCACGCGACGCACTACGTGCCCATCATATTCCATAAGCGCTCAATTGGAGCCAAGTCCAGAGATGATACTGAACATGGAAGTTGTTGCACGTCTGACACATCATGTTGAGTTTCACAGGCAGTGTATGGCAGAGCATTGTCCTGTTACAACAACACATCCACTTCCTATTGTAAGAATGGCAAAAGAATGGGTCTAACAATTCAGCACGTACCGAGCGCTAGGTAGTATTCCTCCAGAAACACCGAAAGTGAAAGAGTTTTAGCTTATCGCATCCCAGATCATAAGGCCTGATGTGGGGCAGTATGTCTTGGACCAATGCACTTTATGAGACAGCGCTCACCGGGTTTACATCGTAAGCACAAACGACCATCACCTGCGTGCAGGTAGAATCTGCTTTCATCGCTGAAGACCACGGTGCGTTGATCCCTCTTCTAAGTGATCCTCTGACGGTACCTGTGGACCCATGCAAGTCCATGATGTGGCAAGAATGAAAGACGCTCTAGAGATGTGCATGCCTGAAGTATCACTGCTAATAACTGGTTCGCAACAGTTCGTGTTGACACGTCTGGGCTCACAAGCCCTTCTATCCGTGCTGTGGTAGCTGTACGATCTGCCACAGCTGACCTTACAATACGACGAGCATGGCGAGCATCTGTGGAGCGTGGACATTCAGAACCTCGTCTAGGGGTGTGAAAATGTTCACGTGACCTCTGATTACAGTAGCGTTTCGCAGCTGACACAGCACGTCCAACCTGTGTGGCAATTCTCCGAAAACACCATCCCGTCATTTGGAAGGCCTTAATTTGACCTCTTTAAAACTCGCTTGTTTGGCATTAGGATACACGAGTGCGTGCCTGTGGCATGATTGCCTTCTTGCTTACACTTTTCCAGCACGCAGAGTCTTCTGGTTGTGAGCATTCCCTATTAAATGGTAGATATATATGTCGCCCTGCTAGCTATGCCACTACGCTATCAGTTGGCAGACGGCATTGGAACCATTATCATTACACTACTATACTTCAGATGGCTTATGCCACCATTGGACCAACATCGATGTCTTCTCTCCGGGTGCACGAATATTTTTTCAGTAGTGCATAATCCTTAAAATATCAGTGATGCTCTCAGTTATGTATCATTATGAATTCCTTATTACTGTAGTAACGTATCGTGAGCAACGTACACAATGTCACTTGACGTAGTACACTGTCTGTTGCAAAGTATTGGGACACTCCTACGTGAAGTGGAATGAACCAGTAGATGTGACGAGAGGCGGACACACCAGTATAAAAGGAGGTGGGATGTTGTGTGTCGTCAGTAAGGTATCGGTCGGTCGGGTGATCTCGGTGACTTTGAACGTGGACAAGTCATTGGATGTCACCTGAGCTACAAATCCAGTATGGACAACCAACCCTTTGAAAGATGTCCAAGTCGACTGTAGGTCATGTGACTGTGAGGTGCAAACGGGGAGGAACAACCACAACTACACCAAAACCAGGAAAACCATATATGCTCAAAGAGATGGACCGTCGAGCACTGCTGAAGGTGGTTGTAAAAAATCGCTTGAAATCAGACGAAGGAATCACTCGTGTGTTCCAGACTGCTACTGGCAGTCCAGGTTACACAACGACTGTGCGTAAGTAGTTAAAGCGAACGGGGCACGATGGTCGAGTAGCTCCTCATAAGCCACAAATTTATGTAGTCGTTGCCAAGCGGCGCTTGAGGTTGTGTAAAGAGGGACGTCACTGGAAACGAGTGGTTTGCAATGACGAATCACACTATGTAAAATCCAAAGAAAGGGTTTGGATTTGCGGAAGAATGATATCTGATATCATGTGTAGTGTCTAACAACCGTACCACAACAAAGGTCAAAAATTAATTATGATTGTAGTGTTGCTCACGCTGCTAAATATTGCATTTTCGGGCAACAACAAAGTGTCATTAGAGCACAGTTAATAAAGTCATTTCTTGAAATAATGGGTAAACTGGGCACTCATCTTTTCGTGTTTCCCACGCTGGTCTCCTTGTGAACTCATGGCTCAATCGTCGAAAATCTAGGTAGTGATGATTACAAGTTCGGGTACAAAGAGGCCTAGGTGTTATTCTGCGATATTCAAAAGTTTTATAGATGTGTTTCATAAACCATTCTTGAAGATTAAACTTTTGCAAGTTAGGACAATAGTGATGTAAAAAAGTAATCAGCACTCCGAATTTAAGTTACACTTATTTTTTATTACTTTTGTTGGAACATCACTTCACAATATAAAACATACTTGAAAATATCTTCCTCACTGTTAAAGTTCACATTTCATGAACTGACTACAATTTGCGTCTTTTCAACATGACGACCATGAATTGACTCTCTAATAACCGCTTACGCGCCAAAAAATCAGGGTTACAAGTACGTCAAAGATCATAGTGACAAAAGAAAGAATACACATAAGAATATTATCATTGCAATATAAACATATCGATGTATCAAAGTACCTCTACATTAATGAAATCAAATCTGAATGTTGTCACAGAAATATGTTAACTATTTTACAGAAACACAGTAGAATATTGCTGGTATCGAGAGGTTGAGGAGAGGTGCCGTAATGGTTACGTAATTCAAGTACCATTACAAGTGGCAACAGCGAAATACGGGGTGCTGTAACGTTATGGTGCTGTTTTTCGTCGTTAGTGAGTAGTTCCCCAACTGCGTTTGAGAAAACGTTGAATGTGGGTAGATATGAACACGTTATACAGCACTGTGTCTCCGTCTAGTAGAGGAACGGTTCGGAGACGATGACTGAATCAGAATGACAGTGCACCCTGTCATAAAGCAACATCTGTGAGACAATGGTCTGTGGACAGTAATGCTCCTGAAATGGATTGGCCTGCTTAGAATAGTGATCTGAACTCAGTGGGACATCTTTTATGTCGACTTTGCTCCAGATACCAGCGTCCAACATCACTAATCGTCTAGCTTCGGTTCTTTAGAAAGAAGGTTTTGCCATTCCTCCACAGACATTCAGACACTTCACTGAAAGCGTACCCAAGACATTTCAATTGTAGACACATACCATATTAATGTCCACTAATATGTGTCCAGATAATTTTTATCAAATAGACCCAGCGGTTTACGCCCTCTGAGACACACCTCCAGTGGCCCTGGACTACAATTGCCTCTGCCACCGCGATCCAGAACGCCAATCGGCTGACACAAAGCTCACTCGCACTCAGAGCCGCTTTGCTATGAGACGCTACGCAGATGTGCCGCAGCTCTGACACCGTCCTTCGTGCTTTTGTTCAGAGAGCCTCATCGTTTTACTGTTGTAATAGCTGGAATTACTTCCGCCACATTATTTATAATGACTCTTCGTATGCTTGCAGAAGTTAAACTTAAGTAAATCTTCTGTTTACTGTGTTAACTGGTTCACTAATTATTTTCGCTGCTGTCCAGCTTTCCTATGACGCACCATTCTGTAGCCCACCTTTCCTTACGTAGCATTCGAAGTCGTACACAACACTGGTCACGAGCCAATTGATGGTGAGCTAACAGAGACGCGCATGTGGCCGCCCGCTGATGTTTGTGAGTTTGCCTGAGAGCATGCCGTACCTATACATCCTATTTTTTAACCTTCCCCGCTGCATGCAAATGTCGCACGATGGTGGAATGATCCCAGTTCATTACATTTGCCAGTTCTCGAGCACACTGATCTGGATCATTGGGGATTATTGTGTTTCAGTGATCTTCATTAAACTTCCAATGTCTTCCTGAACGCCGGCCGAAGTGGCCGTGCGGTTAAAGGCGCTGCAGTCTGGAGCCGCAAGACCGCTACGGTCGCAGGTTAGAATCCTGCCTCGGGCATGGATGTTTGTGATGTCCTTAGGTTAGTTAGGTTTAACTAGTTCTAAGTTCTAGGGGACTAATGACCTCAGCAGTTGAGTCCCATAGTGCTCAGAGCCATTTGAACCATTTCTTCCTGAACGCGAAGCCCCTTAAAACCAGAAAATCATCTCCTGTTGTGCTCCGTCCATACACGTACTCTGCCTATACACGGCACAAATATTTTTGGCTATCTCCTCTGCTGTCCCGCCCGCGCTGCCGACGTCCCTCTATTGAACTCAAATAGAAGATTATGTCGGAAATGTTATTTATTAATTTTTTTATCTTACGTGCCTAGTTCCGTTGCGTCAAATTTAGGAGTAAATCTGCGTGGTCATGGAACGTGTCAGTACATGAAATTGCAACAGAAAAGTAATAATAGATAAACTAAAATATTTATAAAGCCTAAAAAGACGACAAACTATAAGTTTATATAAAGGCAATCAACACAGGAATCAACTTAATTTTTCAAGGAAATTCCCGACAGAATAGAAGGAGTGACTCGGGAGGAAAATATTCAGTTTTTATTTGAAAATTAGTGGGTTGCTGCTAAGATTTTTGAATTCTTGTGGTAGCTTACTGACAATGGATGCAATGGAATAATGCTCACCTTTCTAGAGAAGAATCAAAGAAGTTCGATCCAAACGCAGATTTGTGTCTCGTATTACCTGAGTGACAGCTGATAATTCTTGGGAATAAGCTGATAATGTTAACAAGAAACGGCAAAAACCCAGACTAATGAATAGGGGTCGATAAGAAGTTCGCGAACCTACACGAATTATTGCCATAATCACCCGTTTCTGAGCCAAAAATACTCTTTGAGAATGGAAAGAGTTACCCAAATATAATACGGTACGTCATAAGCGAATGAAAATAAGCAACGTAGACTACATATCGTGTTGAACTATCACTTACTTCAGATACCTTTCGAATAGTAAAAATTGCAGCATTAAGTCTTCGAACAAGATCTTGAACATCGGCTT
Organism: Schistocerca nitens; assembly: GCF_023898315.1. Lineage (NCBI taxonomy): Eukaryota > Metazoa > Arthropoda > Insecta > Orthoptera > Acrididae > Schistocerca > Schistocerca nitens. The sequence continues at coordinate 699,585,374 of NC_064617.1, read as the reverse complement.
TCCACGACAGTTTGCTATCTATCTGAACACCTAGAAATTTTAAATTTTCGGTCTCACTAATCATATACGCATTAAGTGTAATCAAAACGTCAGGTTTTGTTGAATTGCGTGTTAGAAACTGTAAAACCTGAGTCTTACTGTGATTCAGTGTTAGTTGATTTCCTACATGCCATGAATTTATTTTTTGAACTACACTATTTGAAACAGTACCAACATTGCACACACCGTCCTTTACAACCAAATGCCACGACCCTACAAATATTTTAGAATCTCGTGTGGTGCTAGAAGGCATGTCATTTATGTAAATAAGGAAGGGGAGTGGCCCCAGCACTGATGCCTGGGGCGTCCTATTTAACTATGCCCCACTCGGATCATTGCCATTCTCAATACTGACGAGAATGACCTTTTGCTGTCTGTTCGTAAAGTAAGAGGTGAACTAATTGTGAGCTGATTCGCATATTCCATAACGGTCCAACTTCTGGAGCAATATTTTGCAATCAGCGCTATCAAACGCCCTAGTTAATTCAAAAAAGATGCCTAGCGTTCGAAACCTTTTGTTTAATTCATCCAGAACCTCACAGAGAAAAGATATTATAGCATTTTCAGTTGTTAAATCACTTCTAATACAAACTGTACATTTGACAGCAAATTATGTGGAACGAAATGATCAGTTTTCCCTACATAGACATCCTTTTCTATTACTTTAGTAAACACTGATAGCGTAGAAAAAGGTCTAAAATTCTCTAAATTATCGTTGTCTCCCTTTTCATAAAGCGGCTTGAATGAGTGCTTTAATCTTTCAGGAAACCGACCACTCCTAAAGGAAGATTTACAAATATGGCTAAGTGCAAGGCTAACATGTGCAGCATAGTACTTTAGTACTCTGCTAGAAACTCCATCATATCCACGGGAGTCCTTAGTCTTCAGTGATTTAATTATTGACTCAGTTTCCCTTTTGTCATTGTCATGGAGGCGTATTTCAGATATCAGTTCCGGAAAGCCGTTTTCCAAAACAGTTATATGATTCCCTGTGGAAACTAACTTTTTATTTACTATGTTCAAAAAGTGATTGTTAAATACAGTGTGGATATATGATTTATCAGTAACAGAAACGTTATTAGTACATAGTGACTTTGTATCCTCGGTCTTGTGCTGCTGACGAGACACTTCCTTAACGACTGACCATATGGTTTTAATTTTATCCTGTGAATTAGTTTTTCTTTTTGCATGCCACATACTCTTTGCCATCGTAATAACAATTTTAGCACCTTACAGTACTGATTGCGATGGGCTACTGAAGCTCGATTGTTACTACTTTTAACATTTTGATGTAATTCCCACTTCGTTCCACATGGCATCCTTATCTGACCAGTCAGGCTCCCAGTCTCCTTTTACTACTAGTACCCTGCTTTGAATGTTCTAATGGCAAGCAGCAATCAAAGAGCATGAGTAATGTGTCAAGGAAAGCAGTATATTTATCATCTATGTTATCAGCACTATAATCATTCTGCCACTCTTGTTCCTTAACGAGGTTTAAAAAAACACTCTATTGCCACTGGATTAGCTTTTCTAAGCATTTTATTATTATATACATCGTTTGTTTGAGTACAAAAACCTTCTAGTGTTAAAATTTGTACATCATGGTCTGAAAGACCAGTTACATTATTACGCTTGTGCGCAAGAAGAATAAATAGAAATATTGCGTATGGTTGCGCTACTGTTCCCTGCGCCCTAGTTGAAAACAATACATTCTGCATCAGATCATATGAATTTAGATCTTCGAACATCCTTTTTCTTGCACAATCACACACAAAATTAATACTGAAGCCACCACGTACAATTTATTTTCGGTCTTCCTATAAAGTGAACAAAGAACCGTGTCTAACCTGAGCAGAAACGCTCTGAAGTCAGAGTTAAGAACTTATAAAATAATAACAATTGAAAGTTAAGTCTCATTAAATTTAGGTATCCCTGCACAACATAAAAATGAGTGTTCAAAGCAATGGTTTGACACATCTATGGACTCAAATGGAATACTGCTTTTACTTACATGGCCACTCACCCATTCTGCAAAGAACTCCTTGAAAAAGAACCTGCTAATCTGTACTGGTCAATAAAGCCTCTGGACTGTCATATTATTCAGGTGGTGCTCTTTTATACCAGTAATGTCAGAGTAAACATCTATAAGCAGTTCACTAACTTTGTCTCAAATATCTCTCACATTCTGATGAAATATGCTAATTCCTTCACTACTTGGATACCTGACTTTCTTTGAAGGTGGTTCCTTCGTTAGGGAGACTTTCTCTAAGCAGCAATAACTATCAGCTGACTTTAGTCTAAAAAATGTGCATCTCTAACACTAACTACTACAGGAATTTTCCCATGACCGATCCCACCAACGCACACTACACTATCACCTGTAAGCTTTACGTCCAAGTCCCATACCTACTGATGTGTAGGCCATGCCTAGTGAAACCCAATCTATAGATTTCCCCAATTGCTACTCCACTTCCTAGTGTCCACAGGTCCAATCACTATCTCCAAGCGGCAAAGCAACAATATGTAAACTCAAACAGCAACAGTGAACTACAAATAAAAAAAAACAATAGATAAATAAATCCACAGCATACAGTATACCAAACTTCAAAACAAAAAATTTACGAAGTTTTGCACCAACCTTTAAAAATTTCGTTCTGCTGCTACAATATAGTGAAATAGTACATAATCACATCTCAGAAATACGTCTGTAAACAAGTACAGTGAATAAATTAGTTATATATTGTATTGAGTTATATTGCATAAAACATTTTTTTAATATGTTGGTACATTATAGTTGATTGCTGTGTTCTCACCGTCTCAACTCAATATACATTTCCCTATTTATTTCAGGCTACCATTGCAAACTACACTGAGGTTGACCTTTCAGAGAGTTATAGAAACTTCATAGAAAATTTTGACCTCAATGAACTACCAGATGCAACGTCTCCTGTGGCATTTTTTCAAATGCTTCTTGACGGGGCGAGATATGGCTGCCAGTTTCAGTTTGGTTTGACACCTATGAAAGAGTTCTTGAAGTAAGTTCAATCATCTTTGTTTGCTGCTCTGAAAAAAAAAATGAAGTGTTCTGAGAGTCAAAATAGACCGTGCCCCGTTCCTCTACATGTGGATGTGTATTTCGTGTTCTCCAGTTCAGTGCCGCCTCGAGGCCGGTAAATGCCAACCAAGAACAGAAAGAAATAATACAGAGATGTCACGCTGATACCGTGTACACCCCCTCCACCCTTGATAACGCCCTCAGTTAGGAGAGGAAGAGAGTCGACAGGTTTCTTCACGTATGTCATATCCGGTTAAGGCCGCTTATTGATGCTTACAAGGGAACCTCCCCATCGCACCCCCCTCAGATTTAGTTATAAGTTGCCACAGTGGATAGACCTTGAAAAACTGAACATAGATCAATCGAGAAAACAGGAAGAAGTTGTGTGGAACTATGAAAAAATAAGCAAAATATACAAACTGATTAGTCCATGTGCAACACAGGCAACATCAAGGTTAGAAAAAACCGAGGAGCGTCGCGGTCCCGTGGTTAGCGTGAGCAGCTGCGGAACGAGAGGTTCTTGGTTCAAGTCTTCTTTCGAGCGAAAAGTTTAATTTTTTATTTTCAGACAATTATCAAAGTTCAGGCACTCACACATAATCAACTTCGCTCTCCAAAATTCCAGGACATGCTCAGATTTGCTTGGACATATGCAGGATTTGACGATCTACACTCGGAAAAATTTGAAAACGTTAAAGACATATGTTTTGACAGAGCACAGGGAAAAGTGTGCGACTGTGAGACTTTTGTATTCATTTGTTGCAGTTTATGTGACAAACTCTTATGTTTTCATCACTTTTTTGGCAGTAAGTATCACATTCACAAGAAAACCTAAATCGGGCAACGTAGAAGAATCTTTTTACCCATTCGTCAAGTGTACAAGTTAGGTGGGTCGACAACATATTCCTGTCATGTGACGCACATGCCGTCACCAGTGTCGTATAGAATATATCAGACGTGTTTTCCTGTGGAGGAATCGGTTGACCTATGACCTTGCGATCAAATGTTTTCGGTTCCCATTGGAGAGGCACGTCCTTTCGTCTACGAATCGCACGGTTTTGCGGTGCGGTCGCAAAACACAGACACTAAACTTATTACAGTGAACAGAGACGTCAATGAACGAATGGACAGGTCATAACTTTGCGAAAATAAAGAAAAACTCTTCGCTTGTGGGGAGATTTGAACCAAGGACCTCTCGTTCCGCAGCTGCTCACGCTAACCACGTTCGCACTGTCCTTGATGTTGATCTTCGCGTGGACTACTCAGTTTGTATATTTTGCTTATTTTTTTCATAGTTCCACACAACTTCTTCCTGTTCTCTCAATTGATCTGTGTTCAGCGTTTCAAGGCCTATCCACTGTGCCAACTTAAAACTAAATCTGAGGGGGGTGCGATGGGGAGGTTCCCTTGTTAGACCCGGTCGAGCTGCCAGACAGAGGATGTTGACTGCTGTGCTTCTGTCGCTGTTCTAGATAGTCCAACATTTTCTGTGGGATTAAAACCGGGTGATTTAGCGGTACAGTCGAGACACGATAGATTGACTGAGTATTTGTTAGACCACAAGCCTTTGCACGCCGATATGTGATCGTGGCAGTTGTCATCTTGGAAGATGGGAGTGTCCAAACATACTCGTCATGAAGATGCGTAAGGAAGGAAAACACTTAGTCGCCGAAAATGTCGAAATAAACGCTTTCGTTTACGTTGCTGATTTTTTTACTGATGAGTCAGATTTAAACACAGATTTTCACAACCACTTTCCGAATACATCAGGTGAATTTCATAAAAACCTAGTTTCAGCAAAGAATCTTAGAAAATGGTTTTCCGAGACTGCCTTCTGAAGCTCTGTGATAATGACAAAGGGGAGATTGAGTCAATAATTAAATCCCAGAAGAGTAAAGACCGTCACGGATAAGATGTGGTATCTAGCAGTGTACTAAAGCACTGTGCTGCATAGTTCTTCAGAAATGATCAGTTTCCTGAACGATTTAAGTACTCAGTACTGAAACCGCTTAACAAAAAAGGAGAATGGGACAATGTTGATAATTTTAGATGTGTTTCTGTATCATGGGTTTTTGCAAAAGTTGTTGACAGGGGTATGTGTATGTGGGTAATTCATCATTTCGGTGTACATAATTTGCTGCAGACCTACAGTTTGGTTTTAGAAGCGGTTTAACAACCGAACGTTGTATTCTTTTCTCTGTGAGGCACTGAATGGATGAAACAAAAAGTAGCGAACACTAGGCCTCTTCTCTGATTTAACTGAGGTGTTCGCTGTTTTTATCACAAAATAGTGCTGCAAGTGTTGTACCATTATAGAGTAAGAGGAACAGCTCACAACTGGATCCTATCATACTTTAAGAACAGCAAAAGATCTTTCTTCACAGTAATGAGAACAACTGTGTGGTTGCGTGTGATTAAGACATGGGTAAGTGATGGTCCGACAGTTGCAGTACTATTTTGTGGTAAAAACAATGTGACAGTTGAGTCCGTGGAAAATAAATTGATGCTAAATCATAGTAAGACTCAATTTTTACAGTTTCTAAACGCAATTTAACTAAAACTGCCATTTCGGTTACACAGAATGGACATATGTTTAGTGATTCTGAGCAGTCTAAATTCCTAGGCGTTTAGATAGATGGTAAGCTGTTATGGAAAGCCAATGTTCAGGATATTGTTCAAATACTGAATACTGTTATATTTACGATTAGAACAGTATCTACCAGTAAGTGATACCTCAGCCCGAAAATTAATCTCCTTTGCTTATTTTCATTCGGTTATGATATAGGCATTATATTTTGGAGGAAGTTCTTCAGATTTGCAATGGTTACTTTTTGGCTCAGAAAGAAGCATAGTAACATGTAGTGTAGCGTCGCCAACGTGTTGTCGACTCTTGTCGCGGAATTCTCACACTGACCTCTCAATATATGTTTTCTTTAATGTCTATTTTTGTTAACAATATGAGCTTTATCCCAAGAATTTCAGCTTTCACTCAGTTAATGTTAGGCAGAAATACAATCTGCATTTAGATCGAATCCCTTTCTCTCTTGTAAAGAAAGGCGTACAGATTCTGTTGCACCCATTTTCAATAAGCTATCATAAGAAGTCTTAGCAGCAGTCGTCATTCTTTCGGGTCTGATATGAAGAATTTCCTCGTGGGTCACTCCTTCTGTTTTGTCAGGAATTGCTGGAAAAAATTAAGCTAATCCCTGTGTTGTGTTGTTGATTACGCCGTTATATATTCAGCAGCATGTCGTCTGCATGATATTCGTTTAAATTTTATTTTATATATTATTAACTTTTCTCAAATCAATTTCATGTTCTGACTCGTTCCATGACCATGAAATTTTGCTTCTCAACTTCGTCCTATGGAACTATATGTGTAAAATAAATAAATAAATAAAATTAATGTTCATAGTAACGTGAATCAGTGGGCTCAAGACATCGTGAAAAACACCCCTAAAATATCGCATAACCATTTCCGAAGTCCGAAACGCCGATGACGTTTGTCACCTTAGTGTATAACCAACTGCTATATGCTCACCGCTTTACTGCCACAACGTACGTCAGTGCTGGAGGGTCATATAACCGCCGGTTACCAAGTCCACACCACCTACAATGCTGCAAATAGGGAGAACAGAAATACGATGTGTCGTCCTTCGTGTTCTACATCTACATCTACATTTATACTCCGCAAGCCACCCAACGGTGTGTGGCGGAGGGCACTTTACGTGCCACTGTCATTACCTCCATTTCCTGTTCCAGTCGCGTATGGTTCGCGGGAAGAACGACTGTCTGAAAGCCTCCGTGCGCGCTCTAATCTCTCTAATTTTACATTCGTGATCTCCTCGGGAGGTATAAGTAGGGGGAAGCAATATATTCGATACCTCATCCAGAAACGCACCCTCTCGAAACCTGGCGAGCAAGCTACACCGCGATGCAGAGCGCCTCTCTTGCAGAGTCTGCCACTTGAGTTTATTAAACATCTCCGTAACGCTATCACGCTTACCAAATAACCCTGTGACGAAACGCGCCGCTCTTCTTTGGATCTTCTCTATCTCCTCCGTCAACCCGATCTGGTACGGATCCCACACTGATGAGCAATACTCAAGAATAGGTCGAACGAGTGTTTTGTAAGCCACCTCCTTTGTTGATGGACTACATTTTCTAAGCACTCTCCCAATGAATCTCAACCTGTTACCCGCCTTATCAACAATTAATTTTATATGATCATTCCACTTCAAATCGTTCCGCACGCATACTCCCAGATATTTTACAGAAGTAACTGCTACCAGTGTTTGTTCCGCTATCATATAATCATACAATAAAGGATCCTTCTTTCTATGTATTCGCAATACATTACATTTGTCTATGTTAAGGAACAGTTGCCACTCCCTGCACCAAGTGCCTATCCGCTGCAGATCTTCCTGCATTTCGCTACAATTTTCTAATGCTGCAACTTCTCTGTATACTACAGCATCATCCGCGAAAAGCCGCATGGAACTTCCGACACTATCTACTAGGTCATTTATATATAGTGTGAAAAGCAATGGTCCCATAACACTCCCCTGTGGCACGCCAGAGGTTACTTTAACGTCTGTAGACGTCTCTCCATTGATAACAACATGCTGTGTTCTGTTTGCTACAAACTCTTCAATCCAGCCACACAGCTGGTCTGATATTCCGTAGGCTCTTACTTTGTTTATCAGGCGACAGTGCGGAACTGTATCGAACGCCTTCCGGAAGTCAAGAAAAATAGCATCTACCTGGGAGCCTGTATCTAATATTTTCTGGGTGTTGCCTTAGAATGTGGTAACAACTCCCTTGAATAATACTGAATGCTTTTTCTCACTCACAGTCGTTTTTAATTCTGTCTTGGAATGGAATAGTATTTACTGATTGTCATATCCTTCATTCAGTTCATCTTTCAATTTTGCTTCTGATCTCGCAGAGATAGTTGAAATATTTTTGTATAAAACTTTCACAAACAGTTGATACTATTGAAAACGTTCTTCTCTTCAGGCTTTAATGACTATTTTATAGTCCAGTTTCTTCTATACCAACGTGGATCCCTTAACCTACTGTCCTCTCATATACGAAATAGGGGTATTTACGAATAGTAAAGACGCTTTACTGGCCATAAGGGCACACGACACTTTAAGATCATCACATAGATTCTAACCATGAGCGAAATAATTTATTTTATATGTGTATATCGAGATAACTGTAAGTTTGCTTCATATGTACAGAGTAGACAACGATTACTCTCGTACATGTGTTACCGTTGTGTAATAAAATAGTCAGAAAGCTATTTTATGATTACTGTATAAACAATTGCCACTCGTGCTTCTTACGTACAGTTCTAAATTCATTTACAGAACTGGAAATACGAGTATGTGATCAATATTGTGAACTACTTTCTTCTTTGAAAAATTGAGAAAACGTATATGTTTGTTCATGCTGCCAAGTATTTATTTTCTTTTAACCTCGAACAAAACATTTCTGCTTTATTTTTCGTTATCCCCAAATCCCCAACCAAATCGCTTAGCTCCGTTCCCACAAATGTTTGTCGTTCTAAACTTCTCAAAGTTCATTTGCATCAGATTGGGTATTATTACAATTACTCAGGATAAGGTCACAAAATACTTCTACGGTTAAGAAACTGGAGAGAGGCACTGACCCATCGGCTGAGTTGGAGACTATAGGATATCTTGATCACAGAGCATATTCCCAAACTGCTACAAGCATATATTCGTTACGAAATCTGTAGTATTCCTCTAATATTTCTTAATTACAAGCTCATCACAAATGTAACAAAAATTTCCAGGACAGTTTTAACAATCTTGACTAAACATTGTTCTAAACTTGTGTGCCGTAACCTAAAACAATCAATAAATGCTGCTACTGTTAACGTTCTTACTGCTCGTCCTGTATTAATATAACTTATATTACCGGATTCTTGTATCTGAAACATATTAAAATCCATAACAAAATACATGAAGCAGAAGAAGCAGGCTCTGGAAGTTTAGGATCTATCAGAGGATGTAACCACTGACCAGTAACGGGAGCAAGTTCCATTAGTGTTGCACACAGTAGAGCAGATATCGAGGGGAAACGTTTCCGAGTCGGTCACATAAAGTGGAGCCTAATGACAGAGTGCAACAGGGTGAAACGCAGAGTCCTGTAGAACCAAACGAGTTCAGCAGCAGGGGCGTTGAGACAACGGCGTCTTGGCGTAGCTGGCGGTAATCCGCTCGAGGCGGCTGCCGAACAGCCTGACTTCGTCTGCTCTGTAGCTGGTTACACTGCCGTCTTTGTAGTTCCCCAAGCGTCTGTCTTGCCTGGCCAGCGTTCATGTTGCAAATTTACCGGCCGCTAAGCCCTTATGCTGTTTCGAATCCTGCCTCGGACATGGATGTCTGTGATGTCCTTAGGTTAGTTAGGTTTAAATAGTTCTAAGTTCTGGGGGACTGATGACCTAAGATGTTAAGTCCCATAGTGCTCAGAGCCATTTGAACCCCTATGCTATACATAGTCTCTAACGTCTTTGTGGCTTCATCCATTGATGGCAATGAAATAAGATTTGGCTGAAGTCCCATAGTGCTCAGAGCCATTTGAACCCCTATGTTATTCATAGTCTCCAACGTCTTTGCGGCTTCATCCATTGAAGGCAATGAAATAAGATGTGGCTGATGTGTTACCAAACCATTCAAACCTAGGTTTGTGCAGCATCCAGCATCCAATCATCCTCGAGCTCTAAAGTGATGGCTGGGTGCCAATGAGACTGACGCCCTAACCCGTGAGGGAGGACTGTATAAAGTTCTCTGAAGGTATTCTGGGATCGTGCTGATGGATTGTGTTTGTCCAGCTGTAGGAGGCGGAGTCTAGATGCCATGGAGCAACTAGGCAGAGCTTTCTCCGCTGATTGATGCTGTAGGGCACATAGTTAAAAGTGGTCAATCCTGTCACTTACTTCTCCTCGTGTAGGCTCTGCGCCATTAGTATCTTTTAAACATCTTTACTAGCTATTACACTGTCTTCCGGTCACCCAGAGAAATTAAAGAAATGTTGTGACCGGTCAAGGATAACCTCGGTCTGATAGTAACGGGAATACAGAGTAGTGCATTGATCGTGACTGGGGCAAATATCCCACGAAATAAGCGTCAAACGAAAAAACTACAAAGAACGAATCTTGTCTAGCTTGAAGGGGGAAACTAGATGGCGCTACGGTTGACCCGCTAGATGGCGCTGCCATAGGTCAAACGTATATCAACTGCTTATTTTTAAAATAGGAACCCCCGTTTTTATTACATATTCGTGTAGTACGTAAAGAAATATGAATGTTTTAGTTGGATCACTTTTTTCGCTTTGCGATAGATGGTGCTGTAATAGTCACAAACATATGGCTCACAACTTTAGACGAACAGGTAAGTTTTTTAAATTAAAATACAGAACATAGGTACGTTTTAACATTTTATTTCGATTGTTCCAATGTGATACATGTACCTTTGTGAACTTATCATTTTTGAGAACGCATGCTATTACAGCTTGATTACCTGTAAATACCACATTAATGCAATAAATGCTCAAAATGATGTCCGTCAACCTCAGTGCATTTGGCAATACGTGTAACGACAGTCCTCTCAACAGCGAGTAGTTCGCCTTCCGTAATGTTCGCACATGCATTGATAATGCGCTGACACATGTTGTCAGGCGTTGTCGGTGGATCACGATAGCAAATATCCTTCAGCTTTCCCCACAGAAAGAAATCCGGGGACGTCAGATCTGGTGAATGTGCGGGCCATGGTATGGTGCTTCGACGACCAATCCCCCTGTCATGAAATTTGCTAATCAATACCGCTTCAACCGCACGCGAGCTATGTGCCGGACATCCATCATGTTGGAGGTACATCGCCATTCTGTCAAGCATTGAAACATCTTGTAGTAACATCGGTAGAACATTACGTAGGTAATCAGCAAACATTGCACCATTTAGATTGGCATCAATAAAATGGAGGCCAATTATCCTTCCTCCCATAATACCGCACCATACATTAACCCGCCAAGGTCGCTGATGTTCCACTTGTCGCAGCCATCGTGGATTTTCCGTTGCCCAATAGTACATATCTGCCGGTTTAAGTTACCGCAATTGGTGAAAGATGCTTCGCCGCTAAATAGAACGCGTGCAAAAAATCTGTCATCGTCCCGTAATTTCTCTTGTGCCCAGTGGCAGAACTTACACGACGTTCAAAGTGTTCGCCATGCAATTCCTGGTGCATAGAAATATGGTACGGGTGCAATCGATGTTGATGTAGCGTTCTCAACACCGACGTTTTTGAGATTCCCGAGTCTCGCGCTATTTGTCTGCTACTGATGTGCGGATTAGCCGCGACAGCAGCTAAAACACCGACTTGGGCATCTTCATTGGTTGATGTTTCACATGTGGCTGAACACTTCCTGTTTCCTTGAATAACGTATAATTAGATGATGTCGTCCAGGATACCGAGCAACATACATAGCACACGTCCGTTGGGCATGTTGATCACAATAGCCATACATCAACACGATATCGACCTTTTCCGCAGTTGGTAAACGGTCCATTTTAACACGGGTAATGTATCACGAAGCAAATACCGTCCGTACTTGCGGAATGTTACGTGATACCACGTACTCATACGTCTGTGCCATCTATCACAATGCAAAAAAAGTGGTCCAACTAAAACATTCATATTTCTTTACGTACTACACGAATATGTAATAAAAAATGGGGGTTCCTATTAAAAAAAACACACATACAGTTGATATCCGTTTGACCTATGGCAGCGCCATCTAGCGGGCCAGCCATAGCGCCATATGATTTCCCCCTTCAAGCTAGACGAGTTTCGTTATTTGTAGTTTGTTCGTTTGACGCTTATTTCGTGAGATATTTGGCTGGTCACTATCAACGGGCCACCCTGTATATAACATTCCTTACGAGTGTGGCTAAACTTGCGCGGGCTAGTCTATACGGACTGATGCCGATCGCAATGTGGAGCTTCAGCATCAACTTAAATACAGGTATTTGGGTAAATCAGCAGTGGATTTTTTTCCTTTACTGACATTTCATTCTCATCGACCTATATGGACGGGGGATGGGCTGTCAGCGAATACAAGACGCCGCTCTTCTGCTATATGACACTACAAATTCTGAAACATATAAAATTGGACACGGTGGTTGACGAAACGAATGTTTGACTTAATAAATTAGCATACACTCAGTTGCATAATTAAAAATATAAAAGGCGGATTTGTTGATTAATTAAGCGATTGACACGGATGAAATGGCAAATGAATGTACCACAGAAGATAAAAGACAGAGGGACAATTGCATAAATTAAAAAATAAAATTAAAAATCCCGTGCGTTGACTGATTAAGATAGAGACGTAGGTGAGTGAAGTGATGAGCGACATAGACTGCCAGGAAGAGTAGCAGCTGAGATGGTGCGTACTCGTTTTACCGAACATCGAAGATAAATAAAATCTATTGACAGAAGCAAAGCAAAGTTTTTAATACACAAAGTGAAATCAGTAAATCCATATATCCTAGCCAAGTAAACTCATTCATTAAGATGAGACTGTGGCTCTTAATTCTATCAGTGTATCATTGACGTAAACTACCGAAAATATATTCGTCAATGAGTTAAATAAAAGGTTAACAACGCCACCAATTACTTTCTTGGTTTACTACTAAACTAACAGCGCCATCTATTAGTTCTTTGGTGTACTACGCCTGGATGATTAAACATCCGAACTACTAAGCTGAGCAGGTGATTTTAATTAAATCTTTAAATTAGGATGTCTTTTTTTCCGTGTTCCCATTTTGATTAAATGAACCCCATATGTTGCCCCAAGTTACACTCACGTTACCCGTGAAAACCCCTTGAAAATTCGTCTAGTACTTTTGGAGATTAGCGTTTTGAAATCTACAGATATGACGGTTTTAGGAAAAACTTTAAATCACGATATATTTTTTCCCGTGATCCGCTTTGGATGAAATAAGGGCTATAGGTTGCTAGAGCTATGCTCAACGTACCGGTGAAAACCCCATAAAAATTTGTGTAGTATGTTTATAGCTTAGCGTATTCAAACAGACAAAAAGGCAGGTACGACAGTTTTAGGTAAAACTTTAAATCGCCATACCTTTCTTTTCCATGGTCACATTTTTATTAAACGAAGCCTTTGCATTGCCGCAAGCTACCCTCAAGTTACTTGGGTTTTCACAAGTAACCTGAAACCCCATAAGAATTCATCTAGTAGTATTGGTGTTTAGCATGTTCAAACAGACAGACACGATGGTTTTAGATAAAGCTTTAAACTACGATATCCTTTTATTTCCGTGATCCGATTTAAATGAAATAAAGTCTATACACTTTCCGAAGCTAAGCTCAAGTTACCAGTGAAAACCCAATGGAAATTCGCGTAGAGGTTTTGGAGATTAGCGTGTTCAAACTGACAAACAAACAGACACGAAAGTCTTACAGTTTTTTATTAGGATAGAGCACGAACTTCTGGAGTACTCTGCATTCGAACGGCATCATCTTGCTACTACGTATAGTTAACTCATTTCGTAAGCCACAGCAAAAAATTGACAGATCAGTGTTCACTGTAAGCACCTCACAGCACTCCACGATGCAGTCAGAACTCTTTCGTTGAAGAATTTCGGATTTTTCAGAAATTTTCGCACTGATGGTGCACAAGTCAGTCCACATTGTGCCGCAGCTCGGACAATACTTTAAACTCTTTACTGTTTTATATCTTTTACTATTTGCAAGTATATCTAAAAGTTAAATCTATCTACCATAGGGTAGTGAAATTATTCTTTTGCTATAGGGTATCATTGTATTCGAATGATTCCACAGCTAATTAACAGTTCGTCCTGTAAGTACACAACAGGAAAAAATTTAGTAGACCCTTTTAGAGGTTTCTAATTTACTCAAGATTTATTCTTCCAACAGTGCATATGGAGCACATGAAATAAGTGCATTTACAGATCAATACCAAAGCTGTTCTGACGTGCCAAGTATCAACCTATGCAGAAACACGCATATTAGTGTGTGGTGTAGCTCCATGGGCGGCAATGCAGGCACTGACACCGGCTACTAGTCGATTGTTCAGATGGCGAATACTGCCTTGGGACATGTTATGACACGACAGCTTGGCCTTTTAACGTAGTTCTGCCACAGTTGTTGGCTGACGAGTCGCACGAGTGACTTCTCGTCCCATCGTATCCCACACGTGTTCGATTGGAAGCAAGTTCGGAGATCGTGCTGGCCAAGGAAGCTTTGCACGTCCTGCAGAGCACGTTGATTTTCACGAGCAGTGTGGACGAGCATTATCCTGTTGGAACAACGCATCGCCTTCCTGTTGGAAGAACGACAGAAGAACGGGTCTAACAAAATCCTCCACATACCGAGTGCTGGTTAACGTCTTCTCCAGAAAGACCAAAGGTGAACGACAGTTGTACCTCATCGCCTATGGCGGGGCAGTGCGCCTTGGACGAATGCACTCTACGAGACAGGGCTCACCAAATCAACGTCGTACGCACAAACGACCATCACTTGCATTCAAACAGAATCTGCTTTCATCGCTGAAGACGACAACTCACTAGTCCAACTTCCAACGTCACCAGTCAAACCGATGCTGTAGCGTTTGAGGAAGAGGGCTAGAGGTGAGCTTTCTCGCAGTACCAGTGCTAATAACCAGTTCGTAACATTTCGCCTTGACACGTCTGAGCTCATAAGCCCTCTTATCTGAGTTGTGGTAGCGGTAAGATTTGGCATTGTTGCCCTTACGATCCTGGTGGGCGTCTGTGCTGCGTGGACGTCCGGAACCTCGTCTACAGGTGTGAGAATGCTCACGTGACCACTGGTATCAGCATCACTGCACAATCAATGCAGTACGTCCAAACTGTGTGGCAATTCTCCGAAAGGGCCATCCCGCCACTCGGAAGGTCACAATTTGACGCCTTTCAAACTCGCTCAGTTGGTTGTAGGAAACAAGAGTGAGTCCCCGCGGCATCTTCACACATTTAAACCACAGTTAGCCTTCTGATTGTTTTTTTCTATATTGTATTTCAATTCCCCATCGGGGCGGGCTGGCAGCAGCATTTGCGCTGCTCTTCAGCAGAAAGACATAGATCATACAATAGAAGATATAAAAAATAACATATAGGAGAAAACACGGTGTACATAGATATAAAAAAAGAGGGGAACATTATGAAGCCTCTTGGCTGTGAGCACTTCCTATTAAAGCATAGACACAGATGGCGCTCTGGTACCTATGCCACTACGCTATCTATTGGCCGACGACACTGAAACCATTATGAGTACATCTGATGTCCCCCAGGTGGCATATGCCGTCATCGGATCAAAATCGACGCCGTCTTTGCAGGTGTACTATTTTTTTTTTCCGGCAGTGTAGAATGTATCCATCTGATGATGAACAAAATGTTCGAACCCGATAATGGCGAGAAACAATGAAACTTTTTAAAAACATATCATCACTTATTCTTAAAAAAATGGCTCTAAGCACTATGGGACTTAACAGCTGAGGTCATCACTCCACTAAACTTAGAACTACTTAAACCTAACTAACCTAAGGACATCACACACATCCATGTCCGAGGCAGGATTCGAGCCTGCGACCGTAGCAACCGCGTGGTTCCGGACTGAAGCTCCTAGAACCGCTCGATCACCGCGGGCTGCTCACTTATTGTGCCACCACGGCAACCTCATAACAGTTTTTATTCTAAGCAGGAAATTTATCAAAGAAATTCATGTTACGTTGACAGACACAAACAGAATCTTGGTTTAGCTACCTATAGATCCGATAATACCAACACAATCAGTGCCCGTGTTTAAGTTATCCGTGGCTGGTTCCCGGGCTTAGACTGTGACCTAATTGGCCGAGGGCAGCTACCGCATACCCACCACGTGAAGCGTGATTGCCGGCCGAAGTGGCCGCGCGGTTCTGGCGCTGCAGTCTGGAACCGCGAGACCGCTACGGTCGCAGGTTCGAATCCTGCCTCGGGCATGGATGTGTGTGATGTCCTTAGGTTAGTTAGGTTTAACTAGTTCTAAGTTCTAGGGGACTAATGACCTCAGCAGTTGAGTCCCATAGTGCTCAGAGCCATTTGAACCATTTTTTTTGAAGCGTGATTTCGAGATACGCACGTCTAATGGAACTTAGTGTGCCAGTCCTGTGCACTCAGTAAAAACACTGGCGGCATTGTGATGACTATCTTCCTCCTGTAGCAGACATAACTAAATTTTCAGTTAGTAAGCGTGCTTACTTAGTACAGCTGGAATTCATATCATTGCTGTTACGCAGATTTGCATAAAAGGGAAGTGCCGACCAGTTCGACAAAGTTCACTTGATTGTCTCCATGTGATGCTTCCACAGACTGTACAGCGTGATTCAGATCCACACCGCAGGTCAGTTTTCAGTGCAGCACCAGTGTTTATGATGTTGTATTATTACCCTATTTGATTTCAACGTCGTAACATCTGATTCTTCGCTTCCTGATGATATCATAACCATTTTGTCCATGTAAGTAACGTACATCTTGAGATCACAATAAATAAGTTTTCACTGTTTTTTCAGAGGCAGCTCTAAGTCATGCTTGTTTCTGGGTTCTAGTCATCAGCATTTCGTGCAAGCATCAGTCACATCACTACCCACTCTATCAACCTTACTTTTCCGATTATTCACAAGATAACTGTTTATAACACCTAGGAGAAAGAGGGAAACGAACAAATGGTCCAGAAGAGAAATTGCAGAGGAAGACGTATTTCCAACTGTAATAAAAGTAAAAAAGGAGATGTGTGCTTCCCTCTAGATATGCAAATGGATGACGCGTTAAAGGATTTCTTTGAGACATTGTCAAACATGTTGCGCCAACAGGGACGCGTATAAAGTGCAGAGGATGCCTTTATCCAAAAGATCGTGTCAAATGCATAATGATATTTATGTATGTGGCTGCGACGAAGCAACAACGTACCCTGGTCTCACTTAAAGTCTTCGTAGTAATACGAAACATGTCATGATGCAGTGAGGTGCACTATCTAATCAAAAGTATATGCGCACCCGTTAATGGATATTTAAATGCTATATGCATCTGCCCATCGCGTTTGTGACGGCTTCAACTCTGCTGGAGTCACTTTGAATGAGGTGTCTGAATGTCTGTGGAGGACTACTAGACCATTCGTTCTCAACACCCGAAACCAGAGAACGCTCGTGTCTGAAGCGAAGTCAGCTTTCTAACTCATTCCGCATCGGGATTCTGGGCAGGCCAGTCGTTTATGGAATGTTAATGTCCGCAAACCATGACATCGCAGACTTTGCTTTATTAGAGGGAGCACTGCCATGTTGACAGGAACTGTCATGGTCTCCGAAATGTTCCTCCACTGTATGCAGTACATAAGGCTGTAAATGAGCTCATAGCCTTCCGCATTTGTGGTTTTCGTAAGCGCAATGATCCAAATCACATGCCGATACACCGCCTCCTCCGTTCACTACACATTACGGCAGGTAGCGTTCTCGAGGCATGTCCGAAACAAAAACCCTTCCATCGAACTGTTACAGGCTATAGCGTCATTCGTTACTTAAAATAATTTTTGTGCAGTAATCAATTGTCCACTGACGTCACTCTTTATTCAACATCAAGCGTCGCTTAGGACTGACGACAGAAATGTGTGGTTTATAGGGAGATGCGCGATCACTCTAACCCATTGTTTATGACTATTTATTGTCAGTCAGTGCGCTAGCTTGACTTCTGCTATCACTTTGAAATTCACAAGTGATTTCTTCCGCTAATTTCATGCGACTTTTCCGTTTCACAACAACATCCTTCAATGCTCGGTAGTTCCCGTCTGTCAGCACGCGAGGCCTCCCTGTTCTTGGTTTCCTGTAGTCATTCCTTCGCGTTTCCACTTGACAGTCACATCGCCAACTATCGATCTTGCTAGCTTTAGCAGGGCTGAAACGTCCCTGTTACTCAGATTAAATCCATTGACCGGTGCGTGGTCCAAGTCACTGTGCAACCCTGGACGACCCCTTCTGCTGTCACTACTACTCAGCTGAAAACATAGTACTCCCCGTCTGGTTTTATACTATCGTGTTCACCATTCGTGACATCTAGCGATCCATCCCTCACCACATACAGGTATCCAGGTATTTCTGATCAGATAGTGTAGATTCGGTATCAGTATGATGCACGCATCGAACCTCACGCCTTTATACTGCAGTAAGTAAATGTTCTTCACCTGTGTACTAACATATGTAACAACCATGATTATTTCTTTATTTAGTTTAATTGATTTCGCGTTTTCAGCTGTGGGAAGACACCACTATATCGTATCTTGTCCTAGTTAAAAAGCATTGATGATGTATGCCAATTAAAGAATTCAGAAGGCGAAAAACAACGTAATCACCTTTCTGTTGAAGGCATACACACACACTATAGATATACGTGATGGTCCTTTGATAGTGACCGGGCCAAATATCTCACGAAATAAGCATCAAACGAAAAAACTACAAAGAACGAAACTTGTCTAGCTTGAAGGGGGAAACCAGATGGCGCTATGGTTGGCCCGCTAGATGGCGCAGCCATAGATCAAACGGATATCAACTGTGTTTTTTAAATAGGAGCCCCCATTTTTATTAGATATTCATGTAGTACGTAAAGAAATATGAATATTTTAGTTGGACCACTTTTTTCACTTTGTGGTAGATGGCGTTTTCATTTCGTGTTCTGCACAGGAGTATATCGCAATGTTCTCTTTACTTAACGTTAGTTTCCCAGTAAATGCCCAGAAACAACAGTCAAATTATAGCAATACAACTGTCTGGAATAGCATACAATTTGATCAGGCAGTTTCGGGATGGTTAGATTCTTCTGCATGTCGAACGATACGATGTATACGCCAGAGATTTCCTCTTTTAGAAGTTTGTAAAATCCTTTAACTTACAGTTTGTGCAACGTCAAATCTGTCTGTAGTTTCTTTAACACTTGCGCATCATTCTCATGGTTTATTTTCTCTGTTAGTTGCAGGAAAGGAGAACAAACATCTGTGGATGGGGCTTTGATACTGATATTAAAATTCGTGACAAAAACTTTCCGGAACAATGGTTGTGTAACTTTTAGATAATCAGAAACCGATTTCTGGTACATTTCCCACATTTAGGAATACTTAGATCAGCATCTAAATAAATACAAGGACTTCTTGACCTACAGTAATGTGATTCACTGTCTTTAAACTGTTTGATAAGAGTTTTTACATACGTAATTCTAGTGCTGTAAACAGCCGTCTTTCTATAACCTCCATGAGTTTCAACGGGTATAAGGCATCCTGCTTTCTTTAAAAGTTTGAAAATGCCTTCAATTTGATGTTTTGTAATGCCAGCCACTCCTAAAAATGTATTTCTGCAAAACCTGTATTCTACTTCCTGCCATGTTCTCAATGGAATATTCAAATGTTTAGCTTTTCTCGCCCCGATCTCCACCACCTAAAGGTCGGTGCCTAACTGAACAATTTGATGAGCAGTATTTCATTACGAAACCATCCTGACTCAGTTTTACTGATACAGCATAAAATGCTCCGTGAAATTGCTTGATATCCACCATTTTCAGGAGACTGCAGTTCTTCTTTCCTCTATGATCACAACTTGGAACTACTGGTAATTTCTTCGGTTCATACCCATAGCACAACAATGACATTAGATACTATTAAAAGCTCATGTTGTAACTAGGCCGTTATAACAGCTACTTCTGAAGGAAATAAGTTTTTATTTACTAACCTAACTTTCTTCTCTTTTTCATATTTCCATTCCTCTCGTCTGATGACTTTCGTCCTGCTTTCACCAGGTGGCGTTTCTTCTATACCTGTTTCCACGTTACAAAGGGATGTTAACAACAGCGACTGTTAACTCCCAGTTCCCATAAACACCCGCGCCAGTCACGTCACGAAATCGAATCTTATGATTGCTGGGTGTGAATGTGGTCTATTTTGTTTCAAATGTAGTAAGGAGTTGGAAGTTTTTGTAACGTAGGTTGATTTTCTACAGGAGACTTAACACTGTTCGGACCGATTTTGAAACAAATTAACACTGTCATCAGTGTCCTCATTCGTATTCTTAACCATAAGAATCAACCATAACCCCGATTTAAAAAAAATGGAGTTTGCCATGTTTGTAACTAGGTTATATATATATATATATATATATATATATATATATATATATATATATCCCTAGCGAAGATTATTGTTCTATGAATACATTACAGATGGTTTTAGCTAATCGGAACATTAAAATTTTATTTGTGTCGGTTTTAACCATGTGTGGTGATGATGTTGATCCTTTTCATTATTTGTGGATCATGGCATTATTTCTTTTTATGTAATATGTGGAAACTGATTCTTCGATGAACATGTCCCGTAACGATGTCATGAAAATTATGTTTTGCCTTACAGATTGGAGCAGAAGTATGATGTGTTCATTATAGAGAAATTTGGCTTCACTTGCTATTATGGCCTAGCGCACAAATTGGGGTCTCCACCGTTAATTGGATACACTTCTCTTGGAGCTACGTCACTTATTCGGAAGACGTTCGGCAGTCCAATTAATCCTTCTTACATTCCTGACTACAATCTTGGATACACGGACCACATGACCTTCTGGCAAAGACTGTACAACGCTTACATCTTACTGCGGTCGCTGGATATTGGACTGAGAGTTTTGTATGCAAGAGAGGAAGCGGAACTCAGGAAGTATTCCGGTCCGAACCCACCTACCCTGAGGGAAATAGATCACAATTTCAGCCTCATGTTGGTTAACAATCACTTCAGCGTGAGCTACCCTGTGCCGAACACGCCAAATATCGTCGAATTAACTGGACTCCACATCCAGAAGGAGAGGAAGCCGCTGCCAAAGGTATTTACAGTTGTGATATAGAAACTGTGAGCTGTTGCTTTCCGGAATCAGCTGTTAATGCTGGGAATGGTTCAGAGTCGTACAATAATGTCCTTAAGAAATTTTAAAGGTTTATTGAGGAAATATTTAATGTTTATTCTCCTTTTCCCATTTGCGTCAGAATTACGAAAATTGCTTCTTCTTAAAATGATAACAATCTTACAGTGTTAAAGTCTGATGCATATTTTCTAATAGCTTCACTTTGATCTCAAAAGAAAGCAGTCAATATGAGCGCGTATAATAGCCAAAAATTTGATTCTCTTTGTGAGTGAGGGGAGCGTGAGGGGGAGGGGGGGGGGTTGCTTCACATCGACCTCTATACATACACTCAGCAAATACTCAGATACGAATCCAATAAATGCCTGGACAAGCCTGGACAAGGTCCATCATTCCTTTTGATGGCTTTCCATCTCTTTAACTTTGCACACTTGCCATACGCAATGTCCTCTAAAATCCATACAGTTATAAAGGACGTTTATCAGTGGACGATAAACTGAGGAAAACCGTTTTTATATAGCAAAAAGAGATGTCTATGAATTATTAGTGGTGCAATTTAAATTATTTTATTGTAAACAGTCATTAGCGGCCACGAAATTCCGAAATATCGTCTTCACATGGTTGCATGCGTGACGTCATCGTCAAGTGGCTGTTCTACATTTATGAAGAACCAGCACTTACCGTTGTCGATGATGTTTGTGTGTCATGTTACGCTAATATTAAATAGATTTCTAAGTGATAAGGTCTGGAAGTGACAATCGATACTATTGGCACGACATACCCTCTCCCCATGCATTGTGCAATGGCTCACGGAGTATACAGGGTGAGTCGCGTAAGACGTAACACCCCCATTATTCCGTTGGCGATTGCACGAATCGACAAGCGGTGTTCGGTGAATCATAGCCGACTATGGGGCACGTACTTTGGTACATGCACAATAATCACAACGTTTATATTGACCGAGATAATGATGCAAGTACATGTTTTTTTAAATGGGACGCTATACTTTCTTTATCATCATTCGAACGCTCTGGAAAAGACGCGTATAGTGATGTAATGCATGTTGCTATTGTGATTCAAACTTCGCTTAAAACACGCTGGGAAATATTGTACAATTTAAGGTCGAGGCGGTCGGAAGCGGCTGCAGACTGTAAACACGCCTCGCGCGACCCGCAGGCCGAGTTGCCGTGCTCTATGCAGCATGCACGGCCTACGCTACGAAGGTAAACCCTCATCGGCGCTCTTTTAAGCAATGTTTGAATCACAATAGCAACATGCGTTACATCACTATACGCGTCTTTTCCAGAGCGTTCGAATGATGGTAAAAAAAGTGCAGCGTCCCATTTAAAAAACATGTACTTGCCTTATTATCAATATGAACGTTGCGATTATTGTGCATGTACCAACGTATGTGCCCCATAGTCCGCTATGATTCGCCGAAAAACGAATGCCGATACGTGCAATCGCCTCCGGAATAAAGGGGATGTTGCGTCTTATGCGCCCGGGTTCGATTCACGGCAGGGTCAGGGATTTTCTCTGCCTCGTGATGACTGGGTGTTGTGTGACGTCCTTAGGTTGGTTCGGTTTAAGTAGTTCTAAGTTCAAGGGGACTGATGACTATATATGTTAAGTCCCATAGTGCTCAGAGCCATTTGAACCATTTTGAACGTCTTATGCGACTCACTCTGTATACTCCGCGAGCCATTGCATAATCCATGGGAGAGGGTATGTCGTGCCAATAGTATCGATTTCTTTTCCTCCTCCTTTAATGATCCCTACAGAAAAAATACGATACTGACAGAACAGTGATCGCAGAGACTACTTTGACTACAGATTCTCTAAATGTAGCCAACAAGAGTACTGTGTCGCCTTTTTTCCAATGTTTCCCGTTTAGTTCACCTAGCATTTCTGTTTCAGTTTCATATCAGCTATATCGACGTGTTAGCAGCACGTCTCTGAAATGGTTCCATATCTGTTGACATGCCTACTTGCTGAGGACTCCAAACAGTATGTATCTGTTTACGGATGAATTGAATTTTCAAAATGGTTCAAATGGCTCTGAGCACTATGGGACTCAACATCTTAGGTCATCAGTCCCCTAGAACTTAGAACTACTTAAACCTAACTAACCTAAGGACATCACACACATCCATGCTCGAGGCAGGATTCGAACCTGCGACCGTAGCAGTCCCGCGGTTCCGGACTGCAGCGCCAGAACCGCATGGCCACAGCGGCCGGCTTCAATTTTCTCAGGACCCTTTCAACAAATCTAAATTCTTCGTTCACTTTCTTTAATAGTGATATTTCACGATCGTCCCAATTCACATCAAATGGCTCTGAGCACTATGGGACTTAACATCTATGGTCATCAGTCCCTTAGAACTTAGAACTACTTAAACCTAACTAACCTAAGGACATCACACAACACCCAGTCATCACGAGGCAATTCACATCGCTTGTTAGTATTAACCATAGAGATGTATTACTACATGATGTTCTCAAGAAGTTCATCATTAATCTTCTAATCAGATACTGTAGGGTTCTTTCTCTCTGTTAGAGGCATTATATTCCATTTATATACACTCGAAAAGAGCTGTCATTCGTTACATGAAGCGGAATTTTTGATCATCTCTTTCTGAAATTTCTTGCAGTTATCCAGCGACGAAATAATATTGAACATAACAGCTCCATCAACAAAAAATCTTATAGTGTTCCTGTAACTTTCTGCTAAATCGTTCATGTTTGTTCGTGTGTAACTTAAAGATCAGAGTTTGCGTCCGTCCCAATCTTCAAAGTAGATTCTCGTACATACTTTGTTGTTGCACCAGCAACGTTGTTAGGACCAACAGTGGGTGTAATCAGTGTAAGTTATCATGATTCTGATGACATGGAAGTATAATACTCCTCTTTTACACTTCAATGCGTTACGGATAACGCATCTGTGAAGAGTTGATGGTATAGTATTAGTATCAAAATGGTTCAAATAGCTCTGAGCACTATGGGACTTAACATCTGAGGTCATCAGTCCCCTAGAACTTAGAACTACTTAAACCTAACTAACCTAAGGACATCACACACATCCATGCTCGAGGGAGGATTCGAACCTGCGACCGTAGCGGTCGCGCGGTTCCAGACTGAAGTGCCTAGAACCGATCGGCCACACCGGCCGGCAACATTAGGATCATTTCCTGTATTAATGAAATGGCTGGCGCAACGGAAATAAACAGATATGTTTTCCTATAAATATATTTCACCATGTAGTGTAGCTTTATGGCTTTTAAGCGTTAAATATTAGAGGCAGACGTGAAGCATACCTGTGTGTCAGGATGTGGGAGACTTCCTGGACGGCGCGAGGGACGGTGTGGTGTACTTCAGTCTGGGCTCCAATGTCCGAAGCACCGCCATGCCTCCAGAGAGAGTTCGCGCCTTCCTGGACGCTTTCGCTGGAATCCCGCAGCGCGTGCTCTGGAAATGGGAAGCTGATCACCTACCCGGTCAGCCCGGCAACGTGATGACCGCCAAGTGGCTGCCGCAGCAGGACGTGCTGGGTGAGTGTGCGGACGCCCTCCACTGTAACGGCCTGCGAGGCTGCCGAGCGTAGAGACTACTGTGGATAAGTGACGTCATTGTGCTGTTGCAGCACATCCGAACGTACGCCTCTTCATCACTCAGGGAGGACTGCAGAGTTGGAACGAGGCAGCTTATTTCTCTGTGCCCGTCATTGGTATACCTTTCCTAGGAGACCAGATTTACAGTGTTGAAAAGATGGTCGGTTTAGGCGTTGGACGACGGCTGGATTTAGAAGACGTCACGAAAGACAGTGTGATGGAAGCCATACAGACAGTTCTGGAAGACAAGAGGTGAGGGAATTTGTTTTTTAGTTCTCAAGTAATTGGAGTATGGGAAACATTGTTCATATTTCTAATGACAAAATTAGTCACACTATCATTTTTACCATAGCAAAATACGAGAGGAGTTAGCCTCAAGACTTACATATAGCTATAACTGCAAACGCACACGGCTATTCTAATTTCGTGTAATCCATATGACTGTTGAAGAAGTTGTTTGTCAGTGAAAATTGTTGCACTTTAGTAGAATATTAATAACACCCGACTACATCCACATCCTCATCTAACTTCGTAAGTGTGGCAGAGGGTACTCTGTGTTCTTCTCTTTCCTGTTACGGTCACGAATAGTTCGCGTGAAGTGCGATTACCGGGAAGTCTCCATGTACGCTCGAATCTCCCTAATATTATTTCCATGGTCTTCTCGCGAGATGTACTTAGGAGGAAGCAATATATTTGTTGACTCTTATAGTAATGTACGCTCTCGGAACTTCAAGAATAAACGACTTCACGATGCAGAACGACTCTCTTGCAGCGTCTGCCACTAGAGTTGGTCGATCGTCTCTGTGAAGCTACCGTGCTTATTCAAGGAGCCAGTAACGAAAGGGGTCGCTTTTCTTTGATCTTCTCTATTTCCTGTTTCAGACCTATCTGGCACAGATCCCATACTAACGGTATACAGGTAAGAACCAGCGTTTCGTAAGCCAGTTCCCTTTGTTGACGGACGTTTATGTTGATGGTCAGTTGCCACTCCCAACACCAAGCGTCGATCCTCTTCAGGTCTTCCTTGCATTTGCTACAGTTCTCTACCGTCGCGACTTCCCAGTATACAACAGTATCCTCTGCGAATAACCTCACGGAACTTGCTACGTTATCTACGGGGTCATTTACATGAGAATGACTAGCTGTATAACACTGCCCTGGGCACGCTCGAAGTTAATTTCAGATCTGAAGAATTCTGTCCGTCGAGAACGACGTGCTGTGTTCTGTTTGCTTGGAACTCTTCAGTCGAACCACACAGTTGGTATGATATTCCATAGGCTCTTATTTTGATCAATAGGCAGCAATGCGGGACTGTATCGATTGCCTTCCGGAACACGGCATCTACCTGGGTGTCTGTATTTACTGCTTTCTGGATCCCGTGAACGAACAGAGCGAGCTAGATTTCACAAGATGGTTGTTTCCGGAACACATGTTTGTTCCTATAGAGGAGAGTTTCGGCCTCCAGAAATGTTATAATACGAGAGCACAGAACATTTTCCAAAAACCTACAATCGACCCTCGTCAGAGACATGAGACTATAGTTTTATGACCTGGGCTTTTCTCCAATCATCAGGAACACTTCGCTCCTCCAAAGACCTACGCTGCACCTGCTATGACAGGGACAAGTTGTTTCGTACATTATATGTATAGGGTTGGTCCAGTGGCCTTCCATCTATTAAGCGATTTCAATTGTTTTCCATCCCATGATCACCTATTTCGATATCAGTCGTTTTGTCGTTTGTGCTCTTGACACTGTGGATCTCGTTATAACGAATTCCCTAACGATTTCTGAAAGGGAATGTCCCATGCATCCAGCTTCAACTACCGCTCCACATGTAAAGTCTGTTAATTCCAATTGTGAAACTGTAACCACGACAGAACAACTTTTACGTTAATCACTTGAGTACAAATGTCAGCTCCGCCAATGCACTGGCGTTTATACCCTTTGTGCACGATACTATCGCTACTTGCACATGTGATTATCGTTATCCCATGACTTTTGTCACCTCATTGTAAGTAAATGCAGTCGACACAGTGGCGAAGTTAAAATTATGAAGTTGTGAGATGTCACGGCTGACTTTCCAGCCAGAGGCCAAATTTTGCATCTCCTGAAAGCTGGAAACTGTTACCGACACACTTACCACTGACTGCAGACCGAAGCACTGCCATGAAGGCCACACCAGAAAAATCCCCATAAACATAAGTGCTGTCTGTTTCAATGCTTGGGAACGCATTCCACTTTAGTCGTGTTACAACTTCTTGCGAACTTACATTAAAGTGATCATACTTTAAATACCAAGCATTTTTTTTTTTATATTACACATATTGGAATGAGCGTGTCCAGGGTCAGATCTTTTTGGTCCTTACAAAATGTTCTCATAGAGTACGACAAACATCAACCAAATCACCACATATTACCATTATGCACTATTGTTAAAAATGGAGAGTGCAAGTAGATATTTTTATACACATACATCTTGTGTATCAAATCAGAACGTATTTTAGTGCTTGTTTACAAGATACTGTTGTTTGGTATATATCATTGGCCATTTAAGTTACTGCTCTCTCAATTGCAGCTCCGTTTCATTGACAAAGATTAATGTTTAAGACAGAAATAACTTACATATCTAAACATAAATAACCCTACGAAAAGTATCAGGGATGGAGTATTCCTGATTCATCAAGTGTGGAATACTTATATTTCCGGTTAATTTGACTGAGTGTTTTTATCGAAATGTGAGTACTCGTGATCTGTATACATTATGGACTTTCTGCGTCAGTTTGTATTCACTATATAGGTTGGCTACAGTTTGACGTAATTTTTATGATTGTGGCACCTTCCGTTTGCCTGTAGCGTAGTTTAAAGTGTATTGGTAACCATTGCACATAAAATTAAACTTATAAGCTAGTGTTTACGAAGTGTCGTGCAATGTTGCACAGAAACCGTGGGATCCAGATGCACAACGTGATATCGTCATTTATTACGTAGCTTCATAGCCCTAAACTTTAGTACTTTTTTGTCAAATATTTGAGAGAAATATTCTGTCGCTAGAAGAAGACATCTCGGCAGTCGGCCACATGCTTGTCGCGGATGCGGTCATCAGAACCCTTCCTGTAACTTCTCGGCCGTTACTTCCAGTTTATAGTAACATATTAATAATAATTAATAATCACCCTACTTACACAAAGTTTCTTTTGGATCCTCACATAGACCAGCGTTTATACTTCACAATTATATTTTTAAGTTTTGTTAATAGCAAAGTTTTCGTGACGTATTTGTCACGTTATCAAGATAAGCGCCAGTGGCAAATGCTTCACAGACAATGTTGCCCCACGAGTAAGTACAGGCGTGTATTTGGGGAATTCTCGTAAATGTGGCGCATCTATGGCTGGAAGGTAGTAGTTAAGAAACCGATTGTCACATCGGATGGCTGGCGCGGGCGGGGTTCTCAAACGAGTCTGCGAGGCAAGTGTACGAGACCGTTCGCAAGCGAGAAGGCACGACCCGGCGCGCACTGTATACAAATGTAGTCACGGCAGCACAGGGCACTGACGTGTTGTACAGAACCTGTACGTTGCAGTCACAACAGCGCCTAGTGACCTGTGTGAATGGACCGAAGCGGAATGAGGAAAGCTGATGTAATCATTAAAGAGCTCTTCACTTGTCTCCGACAGAGGATCTGCGTCAGCCGTTGATGCTTGCTCTATGAAAATAAAATTAGAAGAATCCACTTAACCATAGTGTTTTAGCTTGTAAGAGTAAACAACAGAGTCTACCGATCTGAAAAACTTTTTTTTATACACTCCTGGAAATTGAAATAAGAACACCGTGAATTCATTGTCCCAGGAAGGGGAAACTTTATTGACACATTCCTGGGGTCAGATACATCACATGATCACACTGACAGAACCACAGGCACATAGACACAGGCAACAGAGCATGCACAATGTCGGCACTAGTACAGTGTATATCCACCTTTCGCAGCAATGCAGGCTGCTATTCTCCCATGGAGACGATCGTAGAGATGCTGGATGTAGTCCTGTGGAACGGCTTGCCATGCCATTTCCACCTGGCGCCTCAGTTGGACCAGCGTTCGTGCTGGACGTGCAGACCGCGTGAGACGACGCTTCATCCAGTCCCAAACATGCTCAATGGGGGACAGATCCGGAGATCTTGCTGGCCAGGGTAGTTGACTTACACCTTCTAGAGCACGTTGGGTGGCACGGGATACATGCGGACGTGCATTGTCCTGTTGGAACAGCAAGTTCCCTTGCCGGTCTAGGAATGGTAGAACGATGGGTTCGATGACGGTTTGGATGTACCGTGCACTATTCAGTGTCCCCTCGACGATCACCAGTGGTGTACGGCCAGTGTAGGAGATCGCTCCCCACACCATGATGCCGGGTGTTGGCCCTGTGTGCCTCGGTCGTATGCAGTCCTGATTGTGGCGCTCACCTGCACGGCGCCAAACACGCATACGACCATCATTGGCACCAAGGCAGAAGCGACTCTCATCGCTGAAGACGACACGTCTCCATTCGTCCCTCCATTCACGCCTGTCGCGACACCACTGGAGGCGGGCTGCACGATGTTGGGGCGTGAGCGGAAGACGGCCTAACGGTGTGCGGGACCGTAGCCCAGCTTCATGGAGACGGTTGCGAATGGTCCTCGCCGATACCCCAGGAGCAACAGTGTCCCTAATTTGCTGGGAAGTGGCGGTGCGGTCCCCTACGGCACTGCGTAGGATCCTACGGTCTTGGCGTGCATCCGTGCGTCGCTGCGGTCCGGTCCCAGGTCGACGGGCACGTGCACCTTCCGCCGACCACTGGCGACAACATCGATGTACTGTGGAGACCTCACGCCCACGTGTTGAGCAATTCGGCGGTACGTCCACCCGGCCTCCCGCATGCCCACTATACGCCCTCGCTCAAAGTTCGTCAACTGCACATACGGTTCACGTCCACGCTGTCGCGGCATGCTACCAGTGTTAAAGGCTGCGATGGAGCTCCGTATGCCACGGCAAACTGGCTGACACTGACGGCGGCGGTGCACAAATGCTGCGCAGCTAGCGCCATTCGACGGCCAACACCGCGGTTCCTGGTGTGTCCGCTGTGCCGTGCGTGTGATCATTGCTTGTACAGCCCTCTCGCAGTGTCCGGAGCAAGTATGGTGGGTCTGACACACCGGTGTCAATGTGTTCTTTTTTCCATTTCCAGGAGTGTAGCTCGTTGCTTTCTCTCACTCCTTGGAGCTCTGGCCATCAGAACCTGTGCAAACAATACATCTGGCTTAAGAACTGTTGAGCGTATATGATAGCAGCTATAGCAGTCACCTTAAATTAAATGGCGCGAGTTCAAATGGTGTTACAAAACGATACTGACGAACTTATAGCAAGTAACTGAGAACAGCAACTCATCTCCAGAAACGTCATACGGTGATGGTACAGAGCGTCGAAGTTATAAGCTTCAGCCACTAGGCCACGTCTTCGGTAGCAAACGTGACTTTGTTCGCTGAAGGGCCATAGGCGGAACATATCATAGTGATACTTGTTACTCAGTGATCGCGATATATTGCCACGATCGCCATTGGAGAAGGTGCAGCCATCTGCTGCATAGACAGACCTGATACCTTGGTGGATGACGGTTTCGGACAGAGGTTCCCATGTGCAGTTTATTTTGTCTTGGATTCCATAATTCTTCAGTGTTTTTCGGTATACAGGAGAAAAGTAAACTGCAGATCGAAACCAGTGTTTGAAACCGTCAGTCATCGAGGCAGCAGAGCATCGCATTAGTAGGACACAAAACTTCTCTGAGCAACTAATTCCATCTTATACACTGGCGATGGCAGCAATCAGTCACGATCACTGAATAACAGACAATATTGTGACTCGTTGCACCTATAGTCCATCAGCGAAGAAAGTCACGTTTGTTGCCGAAGGGATGCTCTAGTAGTAGGCGCCAGTCCGGCTTTCGGCAAATGTTAGAGCGTCAAGGGGCACCTATTTTTTGGTTAATCTTTATGGCGCTGGTAGCAACTGAGATGTTGAAGTAAGTAAGCTTTTTTAAATGGAACAGTGTACTTTTTATAACTGCATTAGATAGCTCCTGAGAAGATAATTATAGTGATACAGCGTTTGTTCAAGTTGAAATCCATCGTAAGAAAATTCGAGAAATGTCCTAGAATTTGATAGTCTGGTGCCCTGAAACGGCACTTGCGGTGCAGACACAGCCAACCAGGCGTCTCGGGCCAGGCTGCATAGTTGTATACCGTAAGCTAGGCCTGCGCTCCAGAAAGAAGCTTTATTTCCCGTTGAACCAACTTACCTAGATCCAGGTTCACTTACGAATGTTATATGGTAATACGACATAGGCTAGAATCTAGCGTATCACAAATGGCGTAAGAAAACTATTTCAAATGTGTGAGGATCCTTTAGCGTCGTAGTCAGAACATTTTCTAGGTGTTCTCTATCGGTTGCGGTCCTCTTTCTTGTCCTGTTCTTCACATTGAATCAACATCCTAATAATTCGTGTAATAGCCTGGCGCGTCGGACACTAGCGATCCGCACAGATAGCCCTATAGCGCTATACTGTTTTTACGGCTTTTATTTTACATTCATCATGTTAAAGCAGTATATCCAATTTATCGTCATTGGTGTTCGCGTTTGCACCGAATGATAGTTGAAGCAGAAATGAGCGGCCTACAATGCAGACAAGTAAACAGGTAAATGTGTTGACATTCTGACACAGCGTAGTACGAGAGATCAGCTCGGTGTATTTTCCAAAGAGTGCCGGTTACTGCTACCGTGCTCTCAAATTATTGGATACGTTTCAACGTCAACATTAGCAAACACTATGTCACTTTGTCTTCTCAAGAGCTATCGAATGCAGTTATATGAAGCACACGATTCCATTTTTAAATAAGTACTTGCTTCAGTGTCTTTGTTCCTACCGGCGCTAAAAACATTAACCAAACAAAAAAATACGCACACCTCGACGATCTAACTTTTCTGAAAACCGCGTTTCGGTATGTGTAACCGTTCACGAAATGAAAGGGGTTTTACGTCTTACGTGGTTCATCAACACTTGATGGTCGGCATGCGATTTCTCACCGCATTTGAAGACAAAATGTATCTTGCAGAATCTAGTCCCACCAATAGGTTTAATAGAAATGCGATTTGAAAACGAGGCTCTGGAATGCTCTAACCGTGTGCAATGTGGCTAAAAGGGGTAGCGTTGTCCCATTAAGTTTATGAGATGAAACGTGCCGGGAAATATATACAGACTCCCCGACGTACGAATGGCATTCGTGCTACACTTTTTCAGATAAAGCATCAAACTGTACCCAATTTACTCCTCCACAAGGCGGTATCTCGTGTATTTCTTTCTGTTCATGTTACCTTCATTTAAACAACTACTTTGTTTCGTCCATAACACAAATAAAGCCAACAGAAAATGATAGTAGACAACAACATTGTATCCAATGTGTCACAAAAAATGCTATAGGTAGGCTACACTAGACTACATACTGTTAAGCACAATAATTCCCTTCTGTACGTTTGACATCCAGGCTTATCTTAACAGAAATGGTACATAGACGTACAAGCGACATTCACTTTAGAGAATACGTTCAAAGTGGTGATCGCTTTGAATTTGCATTCACTTCACCTCTTGCTAGCTCATACTTAGCTGGACCCTTCGTAGCACACCGCATCTACCACTGGCGAAGCAGCATGCACGTGAGCTATTAGGTCCTGTACGACGGTGGGTAGAGAACTGTAAACTAGTTCCTTTAAGTGTCGTCAAAAATAAAAATCAACTGCAGTAAGATCCGGGGAACATGGAGGCCAGAAAATTGGGCCTCTACGACCAAGCTGTTCCCCTGGAAATGTTTCATCTACACAATTGCGCACATTCATTCCAAAGAGTGGCAGCACACCATCCTGCTGAAGCCATAGCTGCCGCCCAACACCAAGTGGAACGTTTTCTAATGTAAAACGTACGCTACAGGGGCACAATCGACTTGTCCGGCAATACGTAAGAGCCCAAAGCACTCCTCCAATAATTGCAGTCCATAGGTACATGCCAAAGCGTACCTGAAAGCCTAATTCGCGAGAGACATGCAGGTTGTGCTCCGACCAATAACGGTTTTTGGAGGTTGAAAATACCTTCAACAGTGAAGATAGATTCGTCAGTTCATATCACGTTATTTGTAAAATATTCGTTATCCTTCACTTGGTGCAAAAGCCATTCACAAATCTGTACTCGTCGTAAACTGTCTTCTCGCTATTGGTGTTGAGCTGACGTTTAATAATATGAATGCAGTTCGTCACTGTTCGACGCTTCAACTACCAGTTCAAATGGTTCAAATGGCTCTGAGCACTATGGGACTCAACATCTGAAGTCAGCAGTCCCATAGAACTTCGAACTACTTGAACCTAACTAACCTAAGGACATCACACACATCCATGCCCGAGGCAGTATTTGAACCTGCGACCGTAGCGGTCGCACGGTTCCGGACTGAAGCGCCTAGAACCGCTCGGCCACTGCGGCCGGCCAACAACCAGTCTTTTAAAAGTTTGGAACCGCCTAACAGTATCATGGCTACTTTGTCGAGGTGACTGGTGAGTGGTTTTAAGATTCATGTTTTCGTACGTCTAGACCTTGGACGACCTCTCTCCATTCCTTATGGACCAACATTTTCGGTTTCCCGAAGGGGTTGCACCAGGTGACGAAAAACATATCATTGGGCTGGCACATTAGAGGGTGCCTTACAGCATATGCATGAGCAGCACCAGCTTGGTTACCGGATGCCAAACACAAAAAGCGTATATTGACGTGTTCATCATTCCTTTCAAATTCTAAAGGTGGCAGGGGTAAAATACAGGGAGCGAAAGGCTATTTACAATTTGTACAGAAAACAGATGGTAGTTATATGAGTCGAGGGACATGAAAGGGAAGCAGTGGTTGGGAAGGGAGTAAGACAGGGTTGTAGCCTCTCCCCGATGTTGTTCAATCTGTATATTGAGCAAGCAGTAAAGGAAACAAAAGAAAAATTCGGAGTAGGTATTAAAATCCATGGAGAAGAAATAAAAACTTTGAGGTTCACCGATGACATTGTAATTCTGTCAGAGACAGCAAAGGACTTGGAAGAGCAGTTGAATGGAATAGACAGTGTCTTGAAAGGAGGATATAAGATGAACATCAACTAAAGCAAAACGAGGATAATGGAATGTAGTCGAATTAAGTCGGGTGATGCTGAGGGAATTAGATTAGGAAATGAGACACTTAAAGTAGTAAAGGAGTTTTGCTATTTAGGGAGCAAAATAACTGATGATGGTGGAAGTAGAGAGGATATAAAATGTAGACTGGCAATGGCAAGGAAAGCGTTTCTGAAGAAGAGAAATTTGTTAACATCGAGTATAGATTTAAGTGTCAGGAAGTCATTTCTGAAAGTACACTCCTGGAAATTGAAATAAGAACACCGTGAATTCATTGTCCCAGGAAGGGGAAACTTTATTGACACATTCCTGGGGTCAGATACATGACATGATCACACTGACAGAACCACAGGCACATAGACACAGGCAACAGAGCATGCACAATGTCGGCACTGGTACAGTGTATATCCACCTTTCGCAGCAATGCAGGCTGCTATTCTCCCATGGAGACGATCGTAGAGATGCTGGATGTAGTCCTGTGGAACGGCTTGCCATGCCATTTCCACCTGGCGCCTCAGTTGGACCAGCG
This sequence comes from Schistocerca nitens, assembly GCF_023898315.1. Taxonomy (NCBI): domain Eukaryota; kingdom Metazoa; phylum Arthropoda; class Insecta; order Orthoptera; family Acrididae; genus Schistocerca; species Schistocerca nitens. The sequence continues at coordinate 699,550,922 of NC_064617.1, read as the reverse complement.
TTCGTGCTGGACGTGCAGACCGCGTGAGACGACGCTTCATCCAGTCCCAAACATGCTCAATGGGGGACAGATCCGGAGATCTTGCTGGCCAGGGTAGTTGACTTACACCTTCTAGAGCACGTTGGGTGGCACGGGATACATGCGGACGTGCATTGTCCTGTTGGAACAGCAAGTTCCCTTGCCGGTCTAGGAATGGTAGAACGATGGGTTCGATGACGGTTTGGATGTACCGTGCACTATTCAGTGTCCCCTCGACGATCACCAGTGGTGTACGGCCAGTGTAGGAGATCGCTCCCCACACCATGATGCCGGGTGTTGGCCCTGTGTGCCTCGGTCGTATGCAGTCCTGATTGTGGCGCTCACCTGCACGGCGCCAAACACGCATACGACCATCATTGGCACCAAGGCAGAAGCGACTCTCATCGCTGAAGACGACACGTCTCCATTCGTCCCTCCATTCACGCCTGTCGCGACACCACTGGAGGCGGGCTGCACGATGTTGGGGCGTGAGCGGAAGACGGCCTAACGGTGTGCGGGACCGTAGCCCAGCTTCATGGAGACGGTTGCGAATGGTCCTCGCCGATACCCCAGGAGCGACAGTGTCCCTAATTTGCTGGGAAGTGGCGGTGCGGTCCCCTACGGCACTGCGTAGGATCCTACGGTCTTGGCGTGCATCCGTGCGTCGCTGCGGTCCGGTCCCAGGTCGACGGGCACGTGCACCTTCCGCCGACCACTGGCGACAACATTGATGTACTGTGGAGACCTCACGCCTCACGTGTTGAGCAATTCGGCGGTACGTCCACCCGGCCTCCCGCATGCCCACTATACGCCCTCGCTCAAAGTCCGTCAACTGCACATACGGTTCACGTCCACGCTGTCGCGGCATGCTACCAGTGTTAAAGACTGCGATGGAACTCCGTATGCCACGGCAAACTGGCTGACACTGACGGCGGCGGTGCACAAATGCTGCGCAGCTAGCGCCATTCGACGGCCAACACCGCGGTTCCTGGTGTGTCCGCTGTGCCGTGCGTGTGATCATTGCTTGTACAGCCCTCTCGCAGTGTCCGGAGCAAGTATGGTGGGTGTGACACACCGGTGTCAATGTGTTCTTTTTTCCATTTCCAGGAGTGTATTTGTATGGAGTGTAGCCATGTATGGAAGTGAAACATGGACGATAAATAGTTTGGACAAGAAGAGAATAGAAGCTTTCGAAATGTGGTGCTACAAAAGAATGCTGAAGATTAGATGGGTAGATCACATAACTAATGAGGAAGTACTGAATAGGATTGGGGAGAAGAGAAGTTTGTAGCACAACTTGACCAGAAGACGGGATCGGTTGGTAGGACATGTTCTGAGGCATCAAGGTATCACCAATTTAGTATTGGAGGGCAGCGTGGAGGGTAAAAATCGTAGAGGGAGACCAAGAGATAAATACACTAAGCAGATTCAGAAGGATGTAGGTTGCAGTAGGTACTGGGAGATGATGAAGCTTGCACAGGATAGAGTAGCATGGAGAGCTGCATCAAACCAGTCTCAGGACTGAAGACCACAACAACAACATCATTCCTGTACTCCATCGGGAAGCTGCTCTACATGAACTAGACAGGACCAGTTATGGTTGTGCACTGCGCAGTAAGTAAATACATACAAGCACTTCAATGGAACCAACAGTCAGATAATAAGCAACTGTCATGCAACAAAATAGTGTCCTGCTTATAAACGACAGGAACTAGGGAAGGGACATCTAAAAAATAAAAAAAAAATGTATCTGACTAGTACTCGAACCATATCCCTGTGGTGGACAAAGCTTCACTGTCCCAGCAGTCTACTTATTGAACTATGACGGCTGACGGGGTAGTGTAGGACGATACGTGTTCCTCTGTACATTCTAGTGCGCTGTATGATGTGACAGTGTTCCCAGCTCCTCGTTTTCATACAAGTTTTTCAATATTCACCATATGTGATTTTGATATATAAACTTTTGACTTATATCTGGAAGACGAATCGCATGCCGACTGCCAAGTCTGGACTCATATCCATTACATCTTATGGATGTGAGTGCAGCACTTCTATCGGTGACTGAGGGCAGCGTACGGAACAACATTAACTCAGTATTTACGTCATTTGCAATCTAGTAATTATAACTATTACATGTCATATGATTTTAGGTTGGGTAGTACCTCCTAGTACATATGGAAAGAGTGCTTATTTTATCCAGGGCAGCAGGTCAGGTGTTGAAGCGTGGAAGGATGGACAAAAAACATCTACAGAAAGCGTCTACAGAGAGGCACTGTCCAATTAGGGCTAAGTTACGACCATGTGTAAAACATGACGTAGTAAATTATGTAGGCTTTCGAGGGAAAGGTGTTCAATGCAGAGAAAAAAAAAAACAAAAATAACCAAACCACTGACGTGTATATATAGAAAAATATCTGAATTTATACATATTACATCGTATATATGTAATGGCTACAGGTGTAATACAGGGAAAAACCACCTCGTGATGCTTTGAAGATTTGGAAATTAGATTTACATTTACATTTGGTATGGGACGTCTTATTAGCTCCAAAACATTAGTTTAATTAGAAGTGGAAGGGAACTGGCTCTGGTCTTTTGGAGAAACAATCTCAACATACGAGTACGTTTCTTAAGAGGGAATCACAGAGAAACTGAATCAGTTATGTGGGTACTGAGTGCGTGGTAATTAAGAACGAAAACAGATACAGATCCAAAGACACGGTAATAGGAGCGAAAAACTATCTACTAAAGATCAGTCGAGAAATGAGCCGTATTCGAGGCAGTTGCAAATGTGTAGCTGACAGCTGCTACTGAAATCCGCATGAAGCATTGTCTTAGCCAGGACAAATGTATCTGAAACGTTCACTATTTGAGTAAGTCCCAACTAACTGTGTGCAAATTTTACACGTCGTCCTTGTTTGGGGAATGTGATATACACATGATGTGATCTGACATCTTGTTTCTGGCGTAATAGAATGTCTAATGCGAAAACCTTGTCCAAGATGTATAAGTCGAACAGAAAACCTACCATGGTCTCTTAGATCACATGACGTCCGGATCATTCTGGCCACAATCCTCTCAGATACGACATGCAGACTACTTCTACTGATAATGTAGTAGAACTGCAGCAGCCAGCTGAACAGTCTTGTCGAGATTTACGAGATGAACCGTGATCTCTGGAAGTGTAAGTCGCTGTAGAGATGAAGTCAACATGTGGAAAACTTCCTTTAGCAAGTATAAGTGTAAATCGTAGCATGCATTGTGTTTAAATGTATCGCATGTCACGTTGGGATAGGTCAGTTAGAAGAAGCTGGTAATCAGTAAATAAACTACTATACAAAAAAGTTAAAAATGTTGACAAAGTTTACCACTGTTGGCAGAGCTATTATTGGTATTTTCTTTGTCACTGTAAGATCCTAATATACAATCTATGCTTATTTTAGTTTATAGGAAGAGTATGTAATCAGCGTCTAACCACTGAAAATATTTGAGCAATGCACTAAGGAAGTATTTGGTCTTCTGCTGCAAGTCACATTACGCACAAAAGTCATATGAACAAATCATCTATGTTCAATTGATTCACCTCATGAATTGTGGAAGGATTACCAAAATGCATAGTAGGAAGATCAATTCTTGTGGCTGATTATGATAATAAGCATTTTAATATTATTTAATTTTGTGTAAATCATGATATATGGGGTAATGTGTCGGAAGTATTTCATCATGGAACGGAGGACACAAACGAAAATTTAAAAAACCAGGATGATGGAGAAAAGAAAACAAGAAATATTTACGATGGTGTATAGATTGCATAATCCATTACAATGCAAAGCTTTAAACTTCTGCGAGGAACTCCTCTCTCTCTCTTTCCAAGCATTAATCGTGGTGCTGCGGGGTCTGCTGTCATGGTTAAACGGACGTGACATGTTAATTTAAGGGGTGGCCGGATGCTCTTCCTGTCACCACCCCATATCCCTTCCCTGGGATGGTATAAGTGTACCCCAGCTGCCTGCATCGAGTGTAAGTCATGGAACAGTGCGAACGTTTTCAAATGTCTGCGCGTTGTGTAACTGAGGGAGAACGTGTGGACCAACCCTGTATTCACCTAGCGGGATGTGGAAAACCGCTTAAAAACCACATCCAGGCTAGCTCACACACCGGCCCTCGTCGTAAGTCCGCCGGGCGGATTCGAACCGGGGCCGGCGCACCTGCCCGAGTCCAGGAAGCAGCGCGTTAGCGTTCTTGGCTACCCTGACGGGTTTCTGCGAGGAATACCTGTCCATCATCAACAGAATGCTGCAAAAGGAAGTCTTTCGACTTTGATTTGAAAGCCTGGGTTTCTAGAGGTCTCCTGGAAGTATGCTATGTATGGAACTTGCACAGTAATATACTGCATTCTGTGGAATGGTTGAAGAAGAGTTATCCAAATGCCAATCTTTTTTACTATTTAGTGCTCAACGAATTACTATGGCAGTTCCTTCTGATGGAGTACATAATTATTTATAACAAATGCCACAAGGGTTTATATGTGCGTAAATGGTAGAATTGAACTGTAAAATGCTTGAACAATGGCCTGAATGAAGACAGCGACCTGTCGCAGTAGATCGTTCTGATTGCGCTTTTTCCGGTCTAATAATAGTTTTTGTGACTGCATAGATGTACCCAAAACTGTCAAATAAATGAACATCTGTGTCTCAGTGTCTGAGGCAACATTAATTATTCTCAAAGCAAATGTAACTAAAGTAATAGTTCTAAGAAATCTACTTGCCAACGTGTAACTGTGGCTACACACAGATACCTCTCAAAAACTCTGAAATATTCTGGTCTTATCCGTTTCCACTCTCCCTGTGAACCGTTCTACTAACGAAATTTCAGTTATCATTGAGTTCAGATCATGTGTCTGTCATCAGTTTGTTAGTGATGTAGGCAGACTACATTTACCAGAAAGCACATATAATGTTTACAATATTCTGTTGTTGTATCAAATAAAATATTTTATACAGCTAAAAGGTTCTGCTTGGCAGAACCACTGCTATGAGAATTTGAACAAATGCGATTCCCTTTCGCTGTTGCAGCTACCAGGAGAACATGAAGCGCTTCTCTGCCATCTACCGAGAGCACCAGAGCACGTCCCTGGAGAGGGCGGTGTGGTGGGTGGAGTACGTGATCCGCCACCAGGGGGCCCCTCACCTGCGCAGCGCAGCCCTCGACCTGCACTGGTGGCAGCTGCTGCTGCTCGACGTCATTGCCTTCATACTGGCTGTGGCGGCCGTCGCGGCGTTTCTCCTCTACAGGCTGTCCGCCCCCGGTAGCTGAGTGGTCAGCGTGACGGAATGTCAAGCCTAAGGGCCCGGGTTCGATTCCCGGCTGGGTCGGAGATTTTCTCCGCTCAGGGACTGGCTGTTGTGTTGTCCTAATCATCATCATTTCATCCCCATCGACGCGCAGGTCGCCGAAGTGGCGTCATCTCGAAAGACCTGCACCAGGCGAACGGTCTACCCGACGGGAGGCCCTAGCCACACGACATTTCATTTCCTCTACAGGCTGACTCGGTGGCTGTTCACGTGGCTCACTCGTCGCAACAAACTGAAGAAACAGTGAGACTCTTCGGGTCTCATGTGCCTTTATCTTGGCAATCACCAGTATCTGTGGACCAGTCTGCACACAACCAATGCAATATGTATTTCGTGTAATGAAGCTACTATTGAAATCGAAGAATCATGGCAATACTTTATCAGGAACTTATAAAGTTTCATAAGGATCGTGTTAATTGCAAGCATTTAGAAACCAGTTTTCTACGAAATCAAATCATTGTGTGCTGCCGTATATATCGCTGAGGCTGCATATAGCTGTAGATGTGAACAACCAAAACATGCGTGTTGCCCAACATGTGGACCTTCTGAGTATATATTTGGTTAGCATAATATAAATCAATGTCCTGTCTACCATGTAGAAATATGTTGTCACTGAACTAACCACACCTCGTTAGTTCCTCAGCTCTCCAGATAGCCCGCATTACTGTCCTCATTATCACTGGAGCAATCTAAAACGTCTCTGGCGTGAAATTGAAGTTATATTTCTTTTATATTCCTTGCTTTGTTGCCTGTAATATGTGACGCCAGTTGTGGTACTGTTCAGAGAACTCACCATAGCAGTAAGTGGCTGCGCTTACTGGAGCTCTGTGAAAACCCTCATACTTTATGAGGACGTGGGTTCGTGCTTTTTCTCTAATTTCGTGAGTATTGACCTTGTTTGTATGCTGATTTTCACCCTAGTGAATAACGGAACTGGAGACACCCAGCGAGTAACGTAACGCATCTCCACTCACCTTGATGATAGCTGTGACGAGTCATGGCACGAATTCATGTGACACCGAAATCATTGTAGCTGTGTTGTGATTGAAGACCTTTCAACCTCTGTCCAAAATTTACAGGGATTGTTTCGAGGCGTGCAAATCACGCTCGATGACGTCCCAAATTTCTTCAACAGGATCGAAGTCAGGTGATTCGTAGGGGCACGTAGTCACCCTCATCTGTCTGGACTGCTTCTCAAAATATTGTAACATAAAGCAGGAGCGATGAGATGGTGTGATAGGCTGTAGATAAATAAAAGGAAGCTTATTATTAGACTGCTGTTTTCTGTAACGTTTTTCAGAGAAAGACAGTGGCACAATATCAGAGGTTACTTATCCATATAAACATCGAACAGGCGATAATATATCGACGACCTGTCTGAATGGAATGCTGTTATCAAGCAGGATTTATCACTTTCTTGATTTTGAACGTAGTCTCATATCGTAATGGTTACAGAAAACAGGTATCGTATTTAATAATTCAATAGTTTACAGTTCAAATGACAGTTAATTTCTTTATAATTTTATATACTGATTTTGGTCTATAAGACGTTCCTCAGACCAAGGCTCTAAAATATGTAGCATTTATAATGGCCCATATATGACATACACTTAGACACGTTAAATTCATCATAGTAGCAACATTTGTTACGATATAAAGTGATGTGATATTCAGATGAAGTGAGAAGCCAATGGAGGGAGCTAAGGGACTGAGACGTTGGAGGAACAGCTGACTAAGTAACAAATGCTAGAGGTTATAAAAGGGAAGGTTCACCCACTGATCCCCAAGTTATCCGTATAGAAACGATCCTAATCCACACATAGTGTCTGCACAAACAGGAAACCCTCATATTACACAAGAAAAAACGTACAATTTGTTTACAGTGTACTGATCAATTCACAAAGTTTTAGAAGGCCAATGGCAACAGTAAGACATTGAAAACTGCCATCTGTCGCGTACTCCACCGAGATAATAGGCTGCCATAGAGAACAGCACAGAAAATAATTACTGCTGAACAGAGATTATACCGCGCAGGATGCCAAGGGCTGTTATGGAGCCGCAAGGCAGCTTGTGCTGCCGTCCCACGTATAGCTGGGCAAGTGAAACAATATCACCCGTCCAATAGCCGGTACTATTCTCTGTCTAGGCTCGACCTGTCCACTCGCATACATGGACATCGCACTTATTGACACTTCGGAAAACATTTTAAGACATGTCACAATCAAACATAATAAAACGCACGAGTGAAACACTGCTGCTCGTTGGTTGCTAACGAAACATTTAAGCTGTGTTTAGGTTGTCATGCTGACTGGCACGGCATATCCTTTCTGTGGAGCGGTGAGTGTGTTAAGCAGTGCAGAAACGGTCGCAGGGAGACGCAAATGAGCTGATGTTACCGTCATAGGAGCACCACTTCTCGCTTGTACACCGGAGTGGCGTTGTGCAGCGCCCGACACTCGGCGTTCGGAGATGTGTGATCACAGCCTTTGTACTTGCTTTCATAGAGAGGCTGCGTCTCCTGTACCTCCTAAGCTCATTTCAAACGCACAACGACGAATATAATAACAATTTCAACGAATCATGTCATACGAATACAGTGGTTGGATAACAGTTTCAAGTGTTGCTGCTATCTAATCCTACAAATGTAAAAACAAAAATTAATTCGTTGTAAAACCACTCTTGTTTACACACTTGTCATTTAGAGAGCGACTAAAACCAAGTTGCGGTTTCCTGAAATTGCTGCAACCAGTCGGCTTTTGTTTCAGTCTTCAATTTTTATTTTCCATTACCGGTTTCGAATCGCCTAGCAATTCAACATCAGATGGTACATATTTACTGTAATGTAAATTACCACATTTTAAAAATTGTATGTAATATAAATTTGTACCTTCTGGTGATGAATTTCTAGGCGATTCAAAACCGGTAATGGAGAATAAAAGTAAAAAAATAATCCAAAAGATGACTTGATAAAACAATTTGGCTCCCCATTCGTAACGGATAAAAGTTGGACAACCATTTTGCTCTAAGTATGCCAAACTATTTACGAGTACATTACAGAAGATATTAAAACCGTAAAATAAAAGAAGCAGAGGAGTCGCCGGCCGGAGTGGACGAGCGGTTCTAGGCGCTTCAGTCTGGAACCACGCGACCACTACGGTCGCAGGTTCGAATCCTACCTAGGGCATTGATGTGTGTGATGTCCTTAGGTTCGTTAGGTTTAAGTAGTTCTAAGTTCTAGGGGACTGATGACCTCAGAAGTTAAGTCTCATAGTGCTCAGAGCCATTTGAACCATTTTGAACCAAACAGAGGAGCGATTAGTCAAAGCTACAACAATTTAGAAAATAAGACGTAGAAATACCTTTCTTGAAGTCTTTCTGCTCATTTAACAAATCTTGAGACAGTCTCTTGTGGTGTCTATAAAGTTCTATTTCTTGTAATGTACGCAATAATAAACTTTTTGGAACATTAAGCAACTTTTTAAACTGGCATCTATATTGCTACTGAGTGTTCCGTATTTGATTGGCGCTAACCAAATATAGATTTACTGCTTGCTACTCCTGTGATACGGGTTTTGAGCGTATTGCAGAAAATGCAGGCTGTTTGTCCTAAGTATTATTTTCCACAGTCCTTACATTTAATATTGTAAACACCAGACTAGTAAAACACTTTCCGCTGGTTACTTACAGCGTGTTTCAGTTTCATCTGTAAAGAGTTCTTGTTAATAATATCTGGATTTCGAAATGACTAGCTATCTTTTTTGAAATATTGCCCATATATGTCATACTGATCAAACTTCCATATTGCGGTCAATGGCTCTCGCAATTTATTTCAAAATTAGAATTTCTTTTTCAATTTATACAGTGTCTAAAGAAAACAATAAAATTGTGTGGACGACAGATACAAAGAATGCCTTTATATATTTATACAGATGATGTGAATTTGAATTAGTGACTGTAACTACAGTAGTGGATTTTCTAAATATTCTGAACTGATGTCTACGTTTATTACTTATAATTTTGAAGTTTAGGAAATTAATTAATCTGCCTACTTCATGTTCGTCTGTGAATTGAATCTTAGGAGGTTTATGGAATATTATCGATCTCAACTGTAGTCCCTTTGTGCAGTATTATAGTGTTATCAATGTACCTTTTATACTACATAGTTTTCCTTCTATTTTCTAATTTTCTTCAGAGAAATTACATCAATATAGGTGAAAAATACACTGCCGGAGGACAAAATTAATGCACCTGGAAAGACGAGGCTGATTTTGCTCTGATGACACCAGTTGCCACCTGGGGGATAGTAGATGTACTAATAATGGTTTCATTGTCGTTTGCCAACAAATAGCATAGTTACACAGTTGTTTACCCTTTAATAGGGAATGTTCACAGCCAGAAGGCTCAGCGTGGTGCAGATGTGTGGGACAAGCAGGCAGCCATTCCATGGAGAAGCGGTCATGCTTCCTACAGCCAACTGAGCAAGTGAAGGGGTCAAATGTGGCCTTCCGAGTGGCAGGATGGTCCTTTCAGAGTATTGCTACACAAGCTGGATGTGCTGCGTCAGTTCTGTAACGATGCTGTTATCAGCGGTCGTATGAAAATTCTCTCACCCACAAACGAGGTTCTGGATGTCCATGTCGTACAGACGCCCTACAGGACCGTCTTACTGTATGGGCAGCTACGCCACATCGTGCAGCTACCACAGCACAGATAAGAAGCTTGTGAGCCCGGTAGTGTCAACACGAACTGTTGCGAACCAGTTGTTAGCAGTGAGACTACGGGGACGCATTCCTCTAGCCCATCTTACACTCACTCCAGAGCATCGAAGTGCAAGATTCGAGTGGTGCGCTCAGAAAATACCTTGAAAAATTGAGTGACGTGAAATGAACTTCAGCGATGAAAGTAAATTCTGCCAGCACGCAAATGAGCGGATCGCGCTAGGGAAAAACGACTGTCTGAACGCCTCAGTACGAACTATAATTTCCGTTATCTTTGAATGGTGGTCATTGCGCGATTTGAAAGTTGGTGGTACTAATATATGCTCTACATCCTCGGTGAATATTGAAGTTCGGAATTTAGTGAGCAGCCCATTCCGTTTAGCGCGCCATCTATCTTTATGTGTGTCACACTTCAAATTTTCTATGAGATTTGTAACGCTCTCGCGATGGCTAAATGTAGCAGTCACGAATCTTGTCGCTCTTCTTTGGATCCTCTCAGTCTCTTGAATCAGACCCAACTGGTAAGGGTCCCATACAGACGAGCAATACTGGACGAACTAACGTATTGTAAGCTACTTTCTTTGTTGAAGGACTGCATCGCTCCAGGATTCTACCAATAAACCGCAATCTAGAGTTCGTTTTACCCCTTACTTGTGTAATCTGATCATTCCATTTGAGATCATTTCGAATAGTCACACCCAGATACTTGACGGATGTTAGCGCTTACAAAGACTGGGCATTTATTTTGTACCCGTAAATTAATGGAAATTTTCGCCTTGTTGTACGCTGTAGGTTACACTTAATAATATTGAGAGATAACTGCCAGTCATTACACCACGCATTTATTTTCTGCAAATCCTCATTGATTTGTTCACAACTTTCGTGTGATACTACTTTCCTGCAGACTTCATCATCATTGGCAAACAGTCTAATGCCGCTATCAATACCATCAACCATGTCGTTTATATAAACCGTAAAAAGCAGCGGACCTATTACGCTGCCCTGGGGCACACCTGAAGTCACCCCGTTCAGGACGACATACTGCTCCCTGTGTGTTAGAAACTTTCTATCCAACCGCATATATCATCGGATAGACCATTAGCGCGCACTTTTTGGAGCAAGCGACAGTGCGGAACTGAGTCGAACGCCTTTCGAAAGTCGAGAAATATGGGAGCCGGTATCTGGAGCCTGTTGTATATCATGCACAAAGAGGGCCAGCTGTGTCTCGCATGACCGCTGTTTCCTAAAACAGTGCTGGTTTCTGCTGATGTGCTTCTCAGAGTCTAGAAAGGTCATTATGGCTGAGCACATATGTTCCATGATTCTACAACAAATCGATGTCAGTGAAATTGGCCGGTAATTATGTGCATCCGATTTTCTACCCTTTTTATAGATTGCTATGACCTGGACCTTCTACCACTCCCGTGGAACTTTCTACTGTTCCAATGATCTCTGATAGATGATGGATAAGAATGGTGCTATATTTGTAGCATAGCCAACATATAATCTTACGGGGATACCGTCTGGGCCAGATGCCTTCCTGGCGTCTAAGGATCTTAACTTTTTTACAGTCCTAGATACACTGAACACTATGTCAGCCATTCTTGCGTTTGTTCGATAATTGAAAGGGGGAATGGTGCTGCAGTCCTCCATCGTAAACGAGTTTTTGAAAGCTAGGTTTAGAATTTCGGCCTTCTGTTTATCATCATGAGTTACATTACCCGTACTGTCAGCAAAAGAAGGTATTGAATTATTTGTAGCGTTCATAGATTTTACGTACGACAAAAATTTTTTGGGGTTATTTTTAGAATCTGCGGATGAAATATTGCTTTCAAATTCATTAAAAGAATCTCTCATTGAGCTTTTGACAGCTGCTTTCATTTTGCATAATTTCTGTTTGTCAGCGGGGCAGTGACTACCTTTGAAACGACTGTGCAAAATTCTCTGCTTTCTCAACAACTTCCTAATATGTTTATTGTACGAAGGTGGATACCTTCCCTCTCCTATATTTTTGCTAGGCACATACTTCTCTAGCACATGGTGGACAATACCTTTAAATTCCGACCAAAGATGCTCAATATCTTTGTGTCCCGTGGTGAATGCTTGGAGCTGACTATGAAGATACTCATTAATGACACTTTTATTTGCTTTCCCAAACAAGAAAACTCTACGCTGTTTCTTTGGTTATTTTGCAAGTCCCACTGACATAGAAGCCACAACGACGTTATGGTCGGTGATACCTTCTTCTAGATTAAATTCCTCAAAAAATTCAGGTCTGTTTGTCGCCAAGATATCTAATATGTTCCCATCTCGAGTTGGTTTCCTAACCAGTTGCTCAAGGTTGTATGTTGAGAGCGCTCCTAGAATAACCTCACACGAATCTTTGCTTCTGTCCCCTGTAATAAACGTGTAATTTTCCCAGCGAATGGATGCCAGATTAAAGTCCACACCTACAATTAATGGATAATTTGGATATTTACTTCCTAAGTACTCAAGACTTTCCCTGAAACGTTCCGCGACGTTTGTTGCGGGTGCTGGTGATCTATAAAAACATCCTAATACAATGGTCAATCCTAGTCTGATTGACAGCTTTATACAGACTATTTTACAGTCCGACCCAGTATCGATCTCAACTGCGTTTAAACAGCTTCTAACTGCAATGTACACACCACATCCCATAACATCAGACCTATCCTTCTTAAACATTGTCCAATCCGAGTTCAAAATTTCACTGCTTTTTATGTCTGGTTTCAACCAGATTTCAGTACCTAATACAATATTGGCATTGCTACTGTTTATTTCGGAGAGTAACTCGCGAATCTTGCTACAGACACTTCGACACTTTACTAACATGAGATTAAGCATATTTAAATCCTTCGGAATGACCTGTTTAGGCAAACTGACAATTTTTCGAGTTAGCACACCCACATCAGCGACATGAACTGGTAATTTTTCAGGTCAGCGGTTTGTTTCCCGTTGGGAGGAACCTAATCTAAATAGACCCCATCTGCACGCCACAAGTACTGTGTTAACCACGTAGCTGCTTCGTGTGTGTAGTGCACCTCTGATGGTATCGAGGGGCGTCCTACAACCTTCCACCCCCTAGAATATGTCGAGGAATCTACAACCATTTTCGTCACAGAGTCGACGTAGCCTCTGGTTTAGACTCTCCACTCGACTCCAAACCAGAGGACACCAGTCCGTCCTAGGTACGATGCTGCAGATCGTCAGCTCGGCTTCCACTCCTCGAGATATGGAGACCGCCTTCGCCAATTTAGTCAGCCGTCGAAAGGACACAAGGATTTCCTCGGTATCCCGGCGACAGGCATCGTTGGTGCCGACATGTGCAACAATCTGCAGCTGGCTGCACCCCGCACGCTCGATAGCCGCTGGAAGAGCCTCTTCCACATCCCGGGCAAGGCCCTCCGGCAAGCACACCGAGTGAACGTTGGACTTCTTCCCCACCCTAGCCGCTATGTTTCTGAGGGGCTCCACGACCCGCCTAACATTGGAGCTCTCAATAACTAACAAACCCCTACCCCATTCTGATCCGGCTCAGCCCTCCCCCCCCCCCCCCAGCATCAGATAGCACACTGAATCTATTAGCAAAGTGCATGGGATTTGGCAGGAGCCTGCGTCCCCCCATGCAGCCTTCGCCTTTAGGCTCGAAACCTCGACACAATCCGCCACCTGCGCACTGAGGTGAGAGTGGGCCGGGCGGCTCAGTCGCACCTGAGGTCGGCTCAGTGACAGAGAGCTGTGACATCCCCCCCCCCCCCCCCCCCCCTGCACATCTAGCACAGCAAAGGCTGCCCCAGGCACCCCATCCCCACCGCACCTCAAGGTGACACTCTGGAGCTTGTTGACTGTGGCCAACAAAGCTTCTAGCTGCATTTGGACTTTGGCCAACTCCTTCTGCATCCGCACACAACAGACACAATCCCTATCCATCTAGCTAATAATTGATTTACTATAAAAAACGTAAGGAAACCTACTGGCATACAAGGTTAACAGCTACAGTCTAGTTGGCAGAAACGACACTCAGTGATGAAAAATAAAAATTTATGGTAGAAGCTAGACCTGGTGTTTATTTTCCTGCTAGGGGCTATTTAGTGAATACTAAAGAATAAGACAGTGACCTACAGTAAACTGCTAGGCGCTATCTAGTGAATATTATTAACGAATTAAACAGTGACCTACGGTAAGCTACACCTACTGATTATCCCTCGCATCTGTAATTTAAACAAGCGTTTACGTACACGCGAAAGTGACCTAATGAAACTATAAATACCGCTACCTTAAATGTACCGAGTCTAAATGACACTAATAAACGTAAATACTGAGTATTGTACACTGACAGATACAGGTACAAAACTAAACCTTTAGCTAACAATAAGAGTTCAGAATGTAAAGCACAAATACGAACTCTACTTTATAGGAACCGATGAGCTTACAGTACACGATCACTAATGCCCACAACATGCTGAGGAAGCTAAGCAGACGGCGAGGTGAGTTTTAGCTTTCTGCTAACTAAACCGTATGTAAGAAGGGCTCAGAACTTGTATTGCAACACTGATTTACTCAGATATTGTAGTGTAATACTAATTTACCACGTATTTTACGTTTGCTTAACTTTTAATGGTCGCAGGTTGCGCTAGTCAGACGTATACAAGTGAGGTTAGAATTCACTGTCAGTATCACTATTCCTAATTAAACCTTCAATGCATCGAGTGTAAATGACACTATTAAAAGTGAATACTGAGTATTGTACACTATCTTAAACTGATTAACCCTTGTATTTAGGCCGGCCGTTGTGGCCGTGCGCTTCTAGGCGCTTCAGTTTGGAACCGCGTGACCGCTACGGTCGCAGGTTCGCGAGACCCACCCACCGTCCCCACTCCTAAACTCGATAGCCCACCCAACAAACAATTATTTTAGAGAATTATTGCTTATCAGCAGCGTAATCTTCATAAGAATAACACAGACCGGAAGTGAATTCTTCTGCAACATGGGTTAAGTAAATATACTGGACGCACAACAATGGTCCAACAATGGCCCAAACGAGGACAAAAATCGTCCAACAATGACATAAGACAGCGCAAAAACCGTGCAACAATGGCGTAAGCGAGCCGAAAAATCGTACAACAATGGCGTAAGCAACACCCACCCACCATCCCCGCTCCTAAACACAATAGTCCACCCAAACAATACGTGTACTATTAAAACCAATAATTTAACTGCCTATTTTAGTCACCCTGACAAGGAGACCTCACTTACCGTGAGGCCATTTCATAGGATGGCCTTCGGCTGTGCGTCTGAGCAGGACTCTGAGGTTCTTATTCTATTGAGATTATACTTTTTTAACCTAAACATGAGGTACATGTTTACCTCTTTTAAGTCAATTTAAAAAAAAAATTTCACGAGCGGTCTGGCGCGACCAATAACCACCACAGTGGTGACATGACAGATAACAATAAGCGACGACGCCATGCACGTCGCCGAGGCATTGCTGTGGCACATTAACACAAGTGAATTTAGTGATACGGCACAGTTATTACACGGATGCTGATATATTAATGCTGGCCGGGGTGGCCGAGCGGTTGTAGGCGCTACAGGTTCGAATCCTGCCTCGGGCATGGATGTGTGTGATGTCCTTAGGTTAGTTAGGTTTAAGTAGTTCTAAGTTCTAGGGGACTGATGACCACAGATGTTAAGTCCCATAGTGCTGAGAGCCATTTGAACCTTGTATTTATAATGTAAACAAACGTTTACGTACACGCGAAAAATAACCTAATAAAACTGCTACCTTCAATGTATCGAGCCTAAATGACACTAACAATCGCAAATACTGAGTATTGTGCACTGGATTAATTGATAATCCTGGGTATTTAACGTCAGTTAAAAATGTAAACAAACGTTTGCGTACACGCGGAACTGTCCTAAACACAGACTTTGCTTATCTTGTTCAGACGCAAATGAAAACTGAAACCTTAAATTTATCACGTTTATCTGACACTAATGAACGTAAATACTATAGAATAGACAGCAAAAACGATTAATTACTAGCTAAATTACTTATCTTGTAACACAGCAAACGAAAAGCGCTCGTAGCCGGCGTCAAGGCTGCCAACTCTCTGATGATTACTAATCGACATAAATCCAATTGGATGACTGAAATATATTCGTCCAGAACAGCTAGTGGAAATAACTAAAACTTTCACTGGTTCATATTTTCAGTTGATGTTCATAACTGTCACAGTCAACTATAACTTAAAATATTCGTATTTATAGTTGTTGGTAAGTTTTCAACATAACTGGAAAACGACTTGTTAACATTGTTCGTTATACTCGTATCATCAACATAAATGTCAGCATGCAGCAATTGGTACCACTTGGTAAACCCAGTTACAGCCTAAGTGAAAAAAGGCCTTTTTGTACCATGGTGGGGACTATTTGGCAATGATGTATTACTATCATCCCTCTAGCTATTATTATACTAAAATAACACAAATATTTTAATGTAAAATATACTATTAGTTCTTTGTCATATGCCACTTTATTTCAGCATACATCTTCAAGTAATATGCAGGGTACACGTACGCCCGCACGCACGCACACACACACACACACACACACACACACACACACACACACACACAAACCACAATGTTTCTTGTTCAGAGTGTAATGTACAGGTGTCAGCCTGGTGTAAACACCTCTTCTCCAAATCTTTTATTTTAATTTAAATGTGATGTACTGACGTTATCTTCTACTTTCCGAGGACTGTGGACTGTGTACCAGTTTCCCTGCTTCCTGTTCCGTCCGTGAATTGTACGCTTCAAGAAAGGCTTCCAGTATTCCTCTATCTGAGCCCTAATTCATCTCGCAATCATTGGGCGATATGTGTTTGTGAGGAAGTAGTACGTTTGCCGACTGGTTTTGAATGTGGGCGCTCTTAACAGTTCTCTGTGATATATGGCGCTTTTCGTGTTATCCATCCCACTGCACTCTGCCGAGCATCCCTTTTGTTAACCTCCGTTGCAAGGTTCCCAGACTAAAAACCAGTACTCAAGAACTGAGCGAACGAATGTTTTGCAAACGATCTCTTCCACGCGTAGACTGCACTATGTTGGGACTCTGTCGGCAAACCTGTCTTCCCATTCCTCTGGTGAGAAACTTTTAGATGCTTGAACGTATGAGAATGATTCCAGTCACTGAATGTTGAAGTCAAAGAAGGACGCTTTTTTTTTTTCTTTTTCTGCTTTCCTTACTTTATTTACAATTAAGATCAGCTACAAATCTTGCGCCAGTCGCTAATAACCTTCAACGTTTTCTGCATTTCGTAACTGGTTTCTGACGAAGTCACATCCCTGGCAACTATAAAACTACCATCGTTCCAGACATTAAATGCTTTCAGTGAGGGCAATATGCCATTGGCTACTTAGTCGATACATTCGCGCCGACAGCGGACAATCTGCTGACGGTGTCTGAAACTAGTGTATCTGGCAGCATACAGAGCGCATGGAGAAGGTTCGTCTGGCAACGGTAACAATGGAAGGAGCTCTCAATTTAGTAATACGTCACAGTTATTACACGGATGCTGATATATTAATGCTGGCCGGAGTGGCCGAGCGGTTCTAGGCGCTACAGGTTCGAATCCTGCCTCGGACATGGATGTGTGTGATGTCCTTAGGTTGGTTAGGTTTAAGTAGTTCTAAGTTCTAGGGGACTGATGACCACTGCAGTTAAGTCCCATAGTGCTGAGAGCCATTTGAACCATTTTTTTGATATATTAATCTGATATGTGCCATTGAATGTGCAGCAATACAAAGGAGACAATTATTGAACTATATGAAAAGAAAATGTAAATTTTATTCGACATGTAAACGTCACTGCAGATGAAACTACCTGGCAGATTAAAACCGTGTGCCGGACCGAAACTAGAACTCGGCGCCTTTGCGTTTCGCAGGCAAGTTCAAAAAATGGCTCTGAGCACTTTGGGACTCAACTTCTGAGGTCATTAGTCCCCTAGAACTTAGAACTAGTTAAACCTAACTAACCTAAGGATATCACAAACATCCATGTCCGAGGCAGGATTCGAACCTGCGACCGTAGCTGTCTTGCGGTTCCAGACTGCAGCGCCTTTAACCGCACGGCCACTTCGGCCGGCGCAGGCAAGTGTTCTACCGTCTGAGCTACCCAAGTACCACTCACGAGCCGTCCTCACAGCTGTACTTCTGCCATTACCTCCTTCTCCTACCTTACAAACATTACAGAAGCTCTCCTTGCAGAACTAGAACTCCTCCGGGCTGTGGCAAAGCTGTGTCTCCGCAATATCCTTTCTTCCAGGAATGCTAGTTCTGCAAGTTTCACAGGAGAGCTTTTGTGAAGTTTGGAAGGTAGGAGAAGGAGGTAATGGCTGAAGTAAGGCTGTGTGGACGGGTCATGAGTCGTGCTTGGATAGCTCATATGGTAGGGCACTTGCCCGCGCAAGAGAAGGGTCCCGAGTTCGAGTTTCGGTCCACCAAACGATTTTAATCTGCCAGGAAGTTTCATATCAGCGCACACTCCGCTGCAGAGTGAAGATTTCATTTTGCTCACTGCAGATATTCGGATTTAGGTTATGACTTGTTCGATATTCCTGCCATCTTTGACGATGATGTGGCGAAGACGAGTAGCGAAATTGTGTATGATGCGCTGCAGTACTGGAACATTGATGCTGTCGATGACTTCCTGAATGGCCGGTTTTAGCTTAGCAATATGTCCTTAATATAGCCCCACGAGAAGGAGTCCCATGTGTTCAGATCCGGAGTATGCGGTGGCCAATCGAGGTCCATACCAGTGGCTTCTGGGTACCCCAGAGCGAGAATGTGGTCTCCAAGGTGCTCCTGCAGAACGTCAAGCACTCTCCTGCTTCGATGGGATAGAGCTCCATCTCGCGTGAACCACATATTGTCTGAATCAGGGTCACTTTGCACAGTGGGGATGAAATCATCTTCCAAAACCCTCACGTACCGTCCGGTAGTCACCGTGCCATCAAGGAATATCGCACCGGATATTCCGTGACTGGACACTGCGTACCACACAGTCACCCGTTGATGGTGAAGAGACTTCTCGATCGCGAAATGGGCGTTTCAGTCCCCCAAATGCTCCGAGTTTGCCAACTGACGAATCCATCGAAACGAAAGTGGACTTCGTCGCTAAGGCAAACCATATAGCGCATACTAATTCCCATCGTGCCCCGCGGCCAACCGTGCGGTTTGAAAGTTCTAACGCAAACCGTTCAGAAGTTATGACGATTTTATTTCACATAGTTCAATAATTGTCGTCCTGTAAGTTTAATTTCCTACGAAACGATACACGCTGGGAATGAACCACTTAGTAACATCGACTGCTTGACACAGTGGCCATTCGCTTCAGATCATCGCCCATTCACCCCGTCAACCTCGCCGTAGACTCACTGTAGAAATTCATTTATTTGCGTGGTAAAATGGTTCATTCAGTGTAACAAATATGCCTCCTTCGCCTCGTTCCCTTACTTAGCTTTTTTCCCTAACCACTGCTAAATCGTCGTAGCGTTAGAGCTTAATTTTTTTTTTCATTTGCATTTCGAGAGGAAAATATTTCATTTATTTGATTTACTATAGCCTGATCCACACCTTAACAGCTCGCAGTGTATTTCTTCTCGATGCCACCTCCTTACTGTCGGAAACATTCCACGAAGTGCATGGCTTTTACATGGTAAGTTAGGTAAAAGATCTTGGAGTGGTGTGATCTCAAGTGCACTTGTACGCAAGCCTTAATTACTCTCCATCATCAACGAAAAAATGAAACACTCTTATGGCATTTTTGCGAGGGAAATTACATGTGGGGCTGTTCGGCCGCCTAGCACAAGTCTTTTTAATTCACTCCACTTCGGCGACTTTCGTGTCGATGATGATGATGATGAGATGATGAGGACAGCACAACAACTAGGCGGGAATTGAACCCGGTTCCCAGCATACAGTTAGCCGTGCTGGGGACTCAGCTACTGAATTTTTTCAAACAGTCAGTAATTGAAACAATGTCACTAGCTTATTTGTTAGAGACGAAAGCGGTTAAAAATTCACTACCCTGGAAATACTCTGACAGATGAAAGCCAACAAAGAACATGCAATACCTAATAATTAATTTATGTTTTACTGATATCCTTCTCATTCCTCCTGCCTCTTAATGTAAATAACCCCTTTTACGATACGCACAATACGACTGGAAAGTAATGTAAGCTCATCTTGCTAGCCACACAAAACAAAAAATCCACAGTACTAGAATGAACAACAATATCATATTCAGTTTACATAGCTTAAAAACAACAGTTTCAGATACAGTTGGAACGAGGGAAATAAAAAAATTAAAGCTGGCTTTTATTCACTGGATCAAAACAGTAAGTATAAAAGTCTACTGCTGCCCATTAAAATTGCAACATCACGAAGACGGCATGAAACAACCGTTATGTTCTCATGAAGTGTACTACAAACTAGGAGAGGCAAAAGATTTGCATTTGAGCGGAACTACGCAAAGATGGTAGAAGTAATGTCATCTACATTCTGCGTATAAGGGTACTTTACGCAGCGGATTCCTCTTTCGAAAACAGCGCTTTAATGTTGCCTGTCTGTGAGAAGATCGTGTTATGATACGTGTAGGAACAAGAAACAATTATCAGCTCTTGTGGGAATTTGATAGCGCCAGGACTGTGGCCTATTACGGCTGCGGTTTATCATTCTGCTTGCGTTGCTCGAAACCTAATAGCTAGCGTACGAATGTGGAGTTGATGGGTTCGGGACATCTGCCTTGCACGATCGCACAGCAGCGTCGCGTACCTTCAGGCACAAAATAGGCTCTTTTGTAGCAACAAAAGCACTCACACCGACACGGTTATGACGCCTGGTGCAGCGCGGGTTGTGATCGCGGCGGCCTTTGTTGCAGAGTCCCTCGACAGCCGAGAGAGGCGCGCGGATATCCGTGCGCCCAGCGTCAGCATCACCATCACCATATCCGCGTGTGGAGCAGAAACAACATTTCAACATTGCATTCGTAGCTTTCACACGAGTCCATGATGATGTAGAGTGTCATTTGACACAAAACACAATTACCTCTGGTACGCTTTAGTCGATAATTTGGCCAGCAGGAGCTACATTTATGAAGTGTTAAGGCTGTAGCTCCGCCTTATGTTCAAGGTACCGACGACGATATCTTGTAACAGGATAAACGAATACTGCATGTAGCCTTTATTGTCCTGACCTAGATCGGTACAGTGGGTGTTCTGTTGTTGCTCTCTATGCACACGTTCTCCACGTATACAATCGGAAAACATCTGATCGACAGCCGCCGTCACTCGCCAGCCACCACGAGTGATGAACCGCGGCATGGAGTTGAGGCAGCGTGGAACGATGTACCACGAGGTGACAAAAGTCATGGCGTAGTTGTTGCGCATACACAGATAGCGTTTGTATCGCATAGCAAAGGCATAAAAGGGCAGTGAATTGTCGGAGCTGTCGTTTGTACTCAGGTGGTTCCTGAGCAAAGATTTCCGGCACGATTATGCCCGCACGATGGGAATTACCAGACTTTGAACGCGGAATGGTAGTTGGAGCTAGACACATACGACATTCTATTTCGGAAATCCTTAGGGAATTCAACATTCCGAGATCCGCAGTGCGACAAATGTGCCGAAATACCAAATTTCAGGCATTACCTGTCACCATGTACAAAGTAGTGCCCGACGGCCTACGCTTAACCACCGAGAGGAGCGGAATTTTCGTAGAGTTTTCAGTACTAACAGGCAGAACAGCGTGGGACGTACTACGAACGTATCAGTTAGAACAGTGCGGTGAAATTTAGCCTTAACGGGCTATGGCAGCAGACGACCGACTCCAGTATCTTTACTAACAGCACGACATCACCTACAGCGCCTCTCCTGGGCTCGTAATCATATCGGTTGGATGCTATACGACTGAAAAACCGTCGTTTGGTCAGATGAATCCCGATACCAGCTGGTGAGAGCTGATAGTATGGTTCGAGTATGGCGCAGACCCCACGAAGCCATAGAGCCAAGTTGTCAAGAAGGCACTATGCAACATCATGTTGGCTCTACAGTGGTGTGGGGCTATCTGCAGCCAGTCATGTATGGACGACAGTGCACCGTGTCACTGGACCACAATTGTTCACGAATTATTTGAAGAACATTCTGCACAATTAGAGCGAATAATTTGGCCACCCAGATCAATCATTTTTGGGACATACTTTAGTTGTCAGTTCGTTCACGAAATTTTGCACCGGAAATTCTTTCTCAGTTATGGACGGCTATAGAGGTAACATGGCTCAGTATTTCTGCAGGGGACACCCAATGGCTTATTGAGTCCATGCCAACTCGATCTGCTACACTATGCCGTGCGAAAGGATGTCCGACACAATATTAGGAGGTATCACATAGGTTTTGTAACCTCAGTATGCTCTTCTCTGTCATCAGCACGACACGAGGCTCTGTTCATTTGGGGTCGTTGTTGTTCCCATGGTCACAAACCATGTGTTTGCCCTGAAATCGCCTACAAATTTAACTATTCTTGTTACTGTAATGTGTAGGCACAATAAGTGAAATTTACGTACATTACATCCTTTGTGTTGTTGCAAATTTAGTGGCCAGCAGTGTACCTTACAAAACTTGAATAAAAGCAAACAATAGCTTAGTCCAAAATCATAAGTACAATACTGACAGATGAAGGAGGTCATACAGGAATAGTGTAATAAATAGCAAACTGCAGCTCAACTATACAGGCTGCGGTATTACCGGCAATTGTTGAGCCGTCGACGTGTTGAATAGTGCTACGCAAGTGACTAGTAGTATTGGGTTTGCCTTCGCCCTTATAACTATCGATGATGATATTGTATCCTTGTTTCGGAACACATAACGCAGTCTACTTCTTTTGCATTCGATGTGAGGCATACCACAGATGGTATAGCGCAAAATACACTCATTTGACATTTTTACCATCGTGATGGATCCCAAGTGAGTCTTATGTATTACTCCATACCACTGCCGACTGAGGGCAACTTTTTAGTCTTAATGTAGCCTCAACTATAGCCGCAACAGGGTATGCTGCTCTGAAATTTTTCTCTCTCTCTCGCTGCAGCGTGGTCTTGGGCGCCTTGCCACGGTTCGTGCGGCTCCCTCTGTCGGAGGTTCGAGTCCTCCCTCGGGCATGGGTGTGTGTGTTGTCCGTAGCGTAAATTAGTTTAAGTTAGATTAAGTAGTGTCTAAGCCTAGGGGCCTATGACTTCAGCAGTTTGATCCTATAGGATCTTACTCAAATTTCCAATTTTCTCCCTCGCTATTTGCGGTATAAGATTTTCAAATCTTTTAACTGAGCATAATAATCTGCACACTTCGTCCACTTTACCAACTGTCCATGATATGACCTTCCCGCTACACAAAGTCACTACTTCCTGAAACTATTCCTTCTAAGTTACTCAAGACATTAAATTGGCACCTGTCAATAGTAATACCACATACCTCCACACTATTCACTCTACACTTGACACTCATCTATACCCACAGTAAGATTCCCTCCGGGCACCAGTCCTACATTCATTCAAAGATCACTTATCAGCTGATCTGCCGTTCAATTGTTTTGCTAATTGATGTTGCTTCTGAGTTCTGTATTGCTAGTAAGGTTCTTCCTTAAAAGCTAGTCCTTAACAGCTACATACAAAATTCATTCAGCTTCATAGCGACCTGTGAAAGATTCTAATTATTTACGTCACACGAAACTAATGGTTTCGTGAACCAATCAAGTTCGAGGAATAAAGGGAATATTCATTTCGTAAGGTTTCTGGAGCAGAGTTCTGAGTCACCGATGTATCGTTCTACACGCTTTCCAAAAATGAATAAGTGCTGTAGCGTTTACGATAAAAGTGGGAAGAAAATCACGTTAGAAGATGAAATTACCCACTTTACTTTCTGTTGTGTTCTCCATGAAGGTAGCTGAGACAGAACCTCCCAGCTACAGAATCCCGACGCTATAAGAAAGTAGCCTACAGCATTTCTTCTTAACACATTCACAAAACATCTAAAAAAGAAGCAACCCAGCAGCATATGGGTAAAAAAAACTATTGTTTATTAAAACAGTGTACCTCAAAGCTTTTGCTTGCAGAAAAGGCGTGGCACTGATGTAGGACCCTGAACATAATCTAACCTAAAAAGGAAATGATTAGTAATAAACGTAATTGAAATTCAGTAATTACCGCAGTTTAGAATATTTACGTTCTGTCTCTCGACAGATAGAGACTTTGACTAACACTCTGGTTCAAATGGCTCTGAACACTATGGGACTTAACATCTATGGTCATCAGTCCCCTAGAACTTAGAACTACTTAAACCTAACTAACCTACGGACAGCACACAACACCCAGTCATCACGAGGCAGAGAAAATCCCTGACCCCGCCGGGAATCGAACCCGGGAACCCGGGCGTGGGAAGCGAGAACGCTACCGCACGACCACGAGCTGCGGACGACTATCACTCTGACAAATGTTCACACTCTCCGTAAATAGATCTACGACTGGAAGTGGCCCGCACTGTAAATGAGTTATAGGTAACTGTACAACTGAACTGTTGGAATTATTGAGCTACAACATCTGAGAACAAGTGAGAACTAGCTGAGTGTGTATGTGCGGTCCCACAGCGTATGAATGTCATCTTGTGGACTATTTGGCGGATGCGTCAGATGGTTCCGGGTTTCAGTGCTCTTTGTGGTGCAGACGTAAATTTCGGCAGATGAATGCCCTATTTTAATGTCTTGTGCCGAAAGATATTGTATTTTCTGGCTTGATCATCAACTAGGAGGCGTCTAACCAACTATATATGGGGCTACTACCGGTTGTGAGGCGCACTCGGAAGATAACACTGTACCGCATCTGATGCGAACACAACAGTTTACATCATCAAAAAATCTGTCACTAGTCTACATTTACATCTTCGTACATACTCTATAACTCACTGTGACATACTTTACATTTCAGTAGCGGACTTAAAGAATTGGTGGCCAGAAAACACCGATGAACTTCATTGTGATCAACAAGTATGCCCAGTGAAACGAATCTACCATCTATTTTCAAGCAGGGAGTTTCAAAAATTTATCAAACTCACTTATGAAATTTAAAAGTGTCTGACCAAACTTACCTACGTAAAATTCACCTGATATTCTAGTTCCATCAATTGGGTGAATGAAACAATGTACCGATATTAGTGCTGAGAAAAGAATCAATACAAAATACGTTTTCGAAACTAATTTTTCCAAACTTGTGAATAACCATGTTTCTGGTAAAATTATCCAGAATGTGCGAATAATGAGCGATGTGAAGCAAGTGACACGTTGAGTAGGCAGATACAGAGCTGCTGCATCGATTGTTAGAACAAATTTCAAGCGTAATGCCGCATTTAATGAAAATATGTTTTCCATCGAATGAAGGAGATTTAACGTTCTTTCTGACCTAGCCATAGCTGTGGGAATTATCTTTTTAGATTTTTCTTAGGCACGTATCGCAATTTCCCATCAGGTGTATATGTCGCATAGCTGTGAGGCTAGGTATGGGTGGCTTGACGATCATGTAACTGCCACAAATGTTTTTGGTATTTTTAAATTTTACTACATACTTGGTGTTTCCAGACAGTTTCTTTTAATGAAAGATAATTATAGAGAAAGAGCAATATTG
Organism: Schistocerca nitens; assembly: GCF_023898315.1. Classification (NCBI taxonomy): domain Eukaryota; kingdom Metazoa; phylum Arthropoda; class Insecta; order Orthoptera; family Acrididae; genus Schistocerca; species Schistocerca nitens. Next base: position 699,525,082 of record NC_064617.1, on the reverse strand, counting down.
CCACAGAATCATAGGACTGAGAGCAAAAATGTCATCTTGCTGAAGCACTATGTGTAACCAGGAAGCGAAAGACATGAAATACTTGTCAGCAAAGGAACTGCGCACTGATGAGTGCGAAGAATGTATATTATGTCGACGTTGATATATCGACTGTTCAGAATAAAATTTGCTCCAAGCTACATGCAATTTCCACTATGAAGATTTATTAACAAAAGACCATGAATGTTTCGCGCACGATGATAAAGTGAGAACCATATTGTGGAGCCGTTTTCGAGAAGACAGGGCTGCTGAGCAGACACGTTGGATAAATTTAAGGCGAAAAATGTTAAAATTTGCTACACAGACACGGATGGCTTAGTATATCAAGTAACTTCCTGAAATGTGAACTCATAGAAAGCGTTTGTTGGAAAACCAGTAACTGACGAAAGTTCAGTTTCTGTGCCACCAGTTGAACGTAACATCAAGCAGGTTTAAAACTAGAACCAATCAAAATGAATTGAAACCTTTATTAATCAGAACAAAGTACTATCTAAAACTGTGGTTGGCGGAGAACGTTTTTGCTGAAGAACGTCTTAAAAAACATCAGGTGAGAAAGATTGATTTTTGTTTCCATAGTTCCTTAAACATTATTTGCAGTTATAGATGCTGCTTGTATAGCATACAGTACTGTCTTTCACCCAACAATGGAAATTCAGCGCAGTTTGCTTTGAATGTAGTGTCTCAATAGCTCTGAACTGTAAGTACAGTAAATAAACAAACAACTTTACATTTGCTTACAAATACCAAAGACTAGCTTTTTGTTGTAGCAATACTTTTAATAAACAAAAACTGGGTCGTTGCCTTAGCTGTGCAAATAGCTCGTAACTTAAAATCTAGTTTCTCAGAAAATGTTAAAATTAGAAATAAAGCCAATTAGAGCATTATGCTTTCACCTTTTGGCGACGCCAAGGTCTACACACACATTTCAGCGCATACTATATTAAAAACAGAATCTCTAGCGAAGGAGGCCAATAATATACTCTCTAATGTTCATAATATTATAAAATGGAAATCAACAAAAGCGGAATAACAGCCCCTATCTGGCAAGAAACAATGGTTATTAGAGTGCATCATTCCTGAGAAACTTATAAAAGAAATGTCAGTTGCTGCCATCTAAGCTAAATCAGAATTCAGAAGACAGGTTTCATGTGCGTACTGTGACTGCATCAGGTATTCATCGAATGCAGCTGATGGGTCAGAATGATCAGTGGCATTGGGAAGCCCAAAGAGCCCAAGCATAAACTGAATTTGGAGGTGTGAATGAAGTAGTTTTTACTGATCTACTCCTGTCACATCCTGATCTTAGAACAGAATTTTGTCGGCAGTTCCAAGTATAGTGAAGACGGTGTTTTCTTTCCCACAGAACTGCTGCTTTTGCGAACCAGGTGGTCATAAAATGTGAATGCGACTATTCTGTTATTGCAGCAGAAGCCTTAGCTGTTGCACAGAGATTACAAAATTTCATGATGGCCATCAGCTGAGGATGACACGGTGGTCGTCAGTACCACTGGGCTTGCCGAGGGTTGTTTGGATGGAGTTTACTTTTCTTTTTATAATATGACAGGAAATTCTAAAATTGGTGGAAAATTAAAAACCCAAGGTGGCAGTCCTACCCCAAGAGTCCTATTTATAAAATTCATGATGGCTGGTCTGTGAATACTGTGCTCGCCTGCATGGTTGCCAAATTTTCCCCATACCTTTGACATGTAATGAAGCTGGTGTACCTCGGCATACCGGCAAAGCAGCATGGTAGTCCTAAGATTAAAATGAGACAAAATTAAAAATTATTGATTTTCCCCAATCCTATGACTTTCTAGTTCAGAATCAACTTTCCCTAAGTTTAAAACTGTGTGTTGTTCGAACATCAATGATAGGCTGGGATGGTAATACTGGTTCTTTATCTAACATCTAAACAATTTCCTGCACACCTCTTCCATCACAGTTTACCACCTCAAGTTCTAAACACAACAGATGAATTGCCCTAAGTTTAAAAATGTTTTTAGTGGAAGTAGGATGAGACTTTCCGTGTTTATTTAAATAAATGTGGGCAGGTGTTTTCCATGCACATCACAAAGTTTTGGCTCATTCACGCAGGCCGCAGCCGCACTTTGTGCTCTTGCTTGCACCAAGTCCAGCCACCAAACGTTGTGACAAATTAGCTGACCGGGGCACTACCACTCTGGTAGGCTGAGGCACCACGAGACACACTGCCACATCCTGCTGTGCTCGCGCTGGCAGTTCGGACTGACTAGCCGCCTGCCGTGGTTCATATCTACAAAGCACCATGCACTCCTGGACAGGACAGTGGTGGGTGGACCAGCCTCCGTCCCCTTCTCCACAACTGTGCCAATAGCTGGCTGCACTGAGTCCCATCAGCACTTCAGTTGACACATCACAGATAGTCACAGGCGGGATCACAGTCACGATTCTGTCTGGAGTCAGAATAATTGGGCTGCTGATCATAGGTAAGACAATCACCGTTTCTGCTGCAGGCAGGAAATTGTTTGGGTGTGTCCGTGATGGCCTGCTATTTGCGGTTTTCATAGCTGACCTATATTCCAGAACATAAAAATCCACTTAATAGTCGCAAAGATGTTAGTTGATGATAGTTAGCTATTCCGTTGTTCCATGGATCGAATTCACGATAAAAATTTTGGTATTGGAACATGTCAACCGAAAAAACATAGAACACATACATATAACACAAAAAATACAGGTAAAACATAATATTTTTATGTGCTGGCCATTTGAAGTTCCTTTTAAATAACTAATTGTCTCTATTCGAGACTTCCTCTATGGTATGGATGGCGTTGTTAAGGAGAAACCCTCTTAATCTATATTTAAAAACACTTCTGCTATCAGACATTTTAGCCGGCCGGAGTGGCCGTGCGGTTCTAGGCGCTACAGTCTGGAGCCGAGCGACCGCTACGGTCGCAGGTTCCAATCCTTCCTCGGGCATGGATGTGTGTGATGTCCTTAGGTTGGATAGGTTTAATTGGTTCTAAGTTCTAGGCGACTTATGACCTCAGAAGTTAAGTCGCATAGTGCTCAAAGCCATTTTCAGACATTTTATTTTCGTGAGTAGATTGTCGAAGTGTCTTATAACTGTCTATTTCACCCATTTCTATGCCAAAGTGTGATTCATGAAAAGGTAATGCAGATCATTTTTTTCCTTTTACTGCTGTGAATATCTCTGTTATTCTCAAATTTTGATGGATTGTTAATAACAAATTTCGTAAGTGAATAAATTAACCGAGAGGCGTTGATATTCCCAGCTGGCTAAAGAGATATTGTTTGAAGAACATTCTGCACAATTAGAGCGAATAATTTGGCCACCCAGATCAATCATTTTTGGGACATACTCTAGTTGTCAGTTCGTTCACGAAATTTTGCACCGGAAATTCTGAATGGCAAACATAATTCTAATTACCTTAATCTGGGCAATGAATACTTTTTGCCTTAGCGAGGAGCTACGCCATGATATTACCCAACAAGCCATCAATGAATGACAACATACAAAATACGTTAACTTACTGACTTATACATCTTCGAAGTTGACAATTATTAGGAATTTTAATACACAGTCTTAATGTACCTCAAAAATATTTACTTCCACTTCTTAGCATGTCATCAGATAACTAAGTACTACACTGATAGTCCACTCAGCTTCAACGGGAATTCATAGCTGTACAAAGATTATAGTACAAAGATATGAGACATTTTATAACTATATCGATACAAAACACAAGCGTAATCTAATACTAAAGAGCCTCAGAACGAATAAATGATATGTCACAGTAAATTCAAATGCGTATTAAAGCTATATGACTCTGTAAGTCAAACACTTTGTACAAACGAGTAAAGGCACAGGCTACTGCATCATGTGGACAAACTGGTGAATGTGATGAACAAACTGAAAAAATGGGGTGGGAGGAGGCAGGAATAAAGTCAATTGAATGTGGGCGTGGAACAGTTGTATTAAGCTTATCCAATTTTTGAGATAAATAATAACTGGCTTCTGCTACTTTAGTAAGGGTGCGTGATGGAACTTTGGTCATTGAGGAGCAGGTGAAGTTTCTTTTATTGTTTGTTATTGGTCAGATTCCGAGTAATGTTAGTTTTCTGCTTTTAGTTCCTCTGTAGAGAGCATCACATTTCACGTTATATGAATGACGTTCGTTCAGAGTATGTTCAGCAAAAACGGGATCTTCCATTTTCAGGCTCAGTCTCCTTTCATGCCCTGTCAGTCTAGTGATTATAGACCTACCTGATTAACCTACATATAATTTGTCACACTGATTGCAGGAAATTATCTTAATTCCACTCTGTTCTAAAGGTGTAATCTTATCTTTACTGTTGAGCAGGAGGTGGGCAACAGTACTTATAGCGTCAAAAGCTGGAGTATACATCCTGAATTTTAGTTTCCTGACAAAAACCTGTGAAATTCCTCCACATAAAGCATGTGGTCCATTTGTTATCCTCCATCTCTTCTTTTTATTCACCACAGACAGCATGAGATCACACTGATAACATATGTTATATGTGGGTAGGAATTCATGGGTTCTTTCCAGCAAACTAAAATCCAGTAGATATACTCCAGTTTTCTACTCTAGAAACACTGTTGCCCGCCTTCTATTCGACAGTAATGATAAGCTTCCATCTTTAGAACAGAGTCGAATATAGAGAATTTCGTACAATCTGTGGGGCAAATTGTATCTAGATCAACCAGGTAGGGCTGTAGCTAGTAGACTTACCAAGCATGAAAGGAGGTGCAGATAGAGAAAAAGATTCCGTATTTGCTGAACATGCTCTAAATGCATGGCATTCAAATGATGTGAAATGTTATGTTCTCTGCAGAGTAAATGAATGCAGAAAACTTACATCACTCCAAATTCTGGTCATTAATAAACACTAGTCAAGGTATTCTTTCCTGGTCTTGTCATTAATGACCACAGCTGCATTATTCTCCCTTACTAAAGGAATAGCAACCCCAGTTACTATTTATCTCATCATTACTTAATGAACTTCTTATATCTGTTCCACACCCACATTCCATAAACTGTTTTCTCCCCCCTATTTTTAGGCCTGTTATGACATTGACCAGTTTGTCCAGATGACCTAGTTACCTGAGTTGTAAATCTTACATCACAGTGTATTCAACATTAAAACTATATGAATGTACTTCTTCAGAGCTCTTTAGGTATTACATTATGCTTATATTTTGTATCGATTTAGGCATAAAATGTCACGTATCCTTGTACAGCAATCTTTGTCCAGCTATGAATTGTCACTTAAGTTAAGTGGGAGTCGACCATCTGTTTAGCAATAAGTTATCTGGCGGTGACCTAAGTAGCTGTAAGCCAGTTCTAATGCAACTGTAAAATAAATATTATTGTGGGATATTGATACCGTGTATTCAAGTTACTAATATGCCTATGTTTCTCCAACAACCGACGGAATATTCCATTACTATTGTCGATACTTATTTTTATGACAAAAGTAGCCACGCATAAACTCTTTAATAGATCTTCAAAGGAGGTTTTCCCAACTTAGATTTTCGTCGATGTGCAGACCTAAGAACATACGATTATCTACCCTGTCTGTTACTTCTTGTTGTTAGAGCAGATTAACAGTAGGTACGATGTTTTTGGCAGTACAAAACGAATGAACTAAATTTTTACAAAGTTTAAAACTAGGCTATTTGTACGAAACTACTCAGTAATTTTCAAAAAAACGTCATTAAGTACTTTCTATGTTCATGCTTATTTTTCCAGCATCACATTTTTTTTATCTGCAGACAAATAAAATGGCACCTCATTAACATAAAGGAAGAACAGTAGTAGTCCAGTCATCGTACCGAAATGGATTCCCATTGTAATTCCTCCCTATGCGGATGATGTGGCGTCAGTGTTTACATTACTGAGACAGCCTAGTGTATCTTTCTGTCTTCTGTTTCTTAAATGAGAGCTAAACCAGGCATTTGCTGAACTACATCCATACTAATACCAAATGCAGAAGTAACTCTGTCACGTTTGCACGACTAAACCGCTGAACCGATATCCCTGACATTTGGCATAGATACCTTGAACCCAGAGGAAGAAAATAGTATACCTTAAAAGTGCGTAATTCAAGATATTTATTGATTTGAAGAATATTACGCGAAATATAGAACAATAATCACTCTTTGAAAAATGTATTTAGCCGGCCGGAGTGGCCAGGCGGTTCTAGGCACTACAGTCTGGAACCGAGCGACCGCTACGGTCGCAGGTTCGAATCCTGCCTCGGGCATTGATGTGTGTGATGTCCTTAGGTTAGTTAGGTTTAATTATTTCTAAGTTCTAGGCGACTGATGACCTCAGATGTTAAGTCGCATAGTGCTCAGAGCCATTTGAACCAGCCGAAAGGTATTTACTCTTTCACTTTTGAAGTTAATCAAATTTGTGGAAATGCATTTATTGGTTGATATTTTTACGTAACATGATTGAGCGTAATCAGTTCAACTCTTATTCAGTACCAATAGTGCTCAGAGCCTCAGAGCTTATTCAGTCCTCAACGTGTTTGGTCCATACTTCCATACTAATAACGCTATTATTAATTGCGAAAGTAACTGTCTCATATGTTTTCGCGACTGTGACGCTGAGCCACTTCCGATAAAATTTGGTGCAGAAGTAGCTTGTACCCTCAGAAAGAGCACAGGCTACTTTAGAAATTTGTATATTTTTTATTATTAACGTTTTCAAATGTGGTATTGAGAATGGCACGCAGACGACGCTGGCGTGATCAGCGACTCGCAGTGTCTGTAGATTATTCCGTGACAGTGCATATCCAATGTCATTGTGTGGGTGGTTTATGATATTGAGTTGCTAAACCATCAGGCTTTGCTGAAGAGTTTTGGTGTAGTTATGACAATAAAATCGGACCGTAAGCTAAAAAACTCTCTTTCAGACTATTACCACCAGCCTCGCAGACGTTAAGTCTGATTTGGCACATAGTTCAAAGAGAGTACAAGCTGCGAAAGTTACTCGAATACAGCAAAACTCAGAGCAATCGCATGCCCACTGGACTTCGGGTGCGTACCGTAAGAGCTACAAAGACATTATAACAATTACAAGCTCGTCGCATTTTAGACGCTGGGCGGCATGCGTCACTTATAACTTCCAAGATACTTGAAGACTTACAACAATAGCACAGCACTATTTAAAGACTGTACGAGAGAGAGACAGACATCATTGCATATCGAAAGTGGGAGGCTTGGGTGCAGCTGAATTTGCCTATGAACTATTAATTGACTATGTTAATCATAAAATAGTCATAATAAGGGGATGGACAAAAAATGTACAAGAACCATGAAATGAACCATAGAAATCCCTAAAAACTCTACTTCTGCACGAATGTAATGAATCAAGGGATTTTAAATATCATTAGAAAATTTAATGCAAGCTTTCATATTCGGCATACAGCAAAATAATAGAAACACCTTCATGATGTACCTACATATTGGCACTGCATACATTTTTTATACACTGACATCTTGGAAAATTAAAAGCTTATTTCCTCACCATCGATAATAACAAAACTAGTGATATGTGAGCCAACCAGCGGGTTACATCCGGCATTCCACAAAAATTTTGTTTCCCTAATCAAATACTGTGTTTGACACAATGGAATGACTTAGACAATTCGTATAATATCTCAGTTGATGATTTATCATTTAAAATTTTTGTTATGTGCTGAATAAATGTATAAATACCTGACTCAGTATAATGTGTCCATTTGAAATAAAAACAGTTGTTGGCTAAGTACCCATTACCACAAAGATGCATAACAACCCTAGAGTACGTTAATCTCTCAAAAATTATAAAATATGATGAAAGCAGTAACACTGGGCGGTAGTTATACACTACTGGCCATTAAAATTGCTACACCAAGAAGACATGCAGATGATAAACGGGTATTCATTGGACAAATTTATTATACTAGAACTGACATCTGATTACATTTTCACGCAATTTTGGTGCGTAGATCCTGAGAAATCAGTACCCAGAACAACCACCTCTGGCCATAATAAGGTCTTGATACGCCTGGGCATTGAGTCAAACAAAGCTTGGATGGCGTGTACAGGTAGAGCTGCCCATGCAGCTTCAACACGATACCACAGTTCATCAACAGTAGTGACTGGCGTATTGTGACGAGCCAGTTTCTCGGCCACCGTTGACCAGACGTTTTCAGTTGGTGAGAGATCTGGAGAATGTGCTGGCCAGGGCAGCAGTCGAACATTTTCTGTATCCAGTAAGGCCCGTACAGGACCTGCAACATGCGGTTGTGCATTATCCTGCTGAAATGTAGGGTTTCGCAGTGATCGAATGAAGGGTAGAGCCACAGGTCGTAACACATCTGAAATGTAATGTCCAATGTTCAAAGTGCCGTCAATGCGAACAAGAGGTGACCGAGAAGTGTAACCAATGGCAACCCATACCGTCACGCCGGGTCATACGCCAGTATGGCTTCCAATGTGCGTTCACCGCGATGTCGCCAAACACGGATGCGACTATCATGATACTGTAAACAGAGCCTGGATTCATCCGAAAAAAAATAACGTTTTGCCATTCGTGCACCCAGTTTCATCGTTGAGTACACCATCGCAGGCGCTCCTGTCTGTGATGCAGCGTCAAGGGTAACCGCAGCCATGGTCTCCGAGCTGATAGTCCATGCTGCTGCAAACGTCGTAGAACTGTTCGTGCAGATGGTTGTTGTCTTGCAAACGTCCCCATCTGTTGACTCAGGGATCGAGACGTGGCTGCACGACCCGTTGCAGCTGTGCGGATAAGATGTCTGTCATCTCGACTGCTAGTGATACGAGGCCGTTGGGATCTAACACGGCGTTCCGTATTACCCTCCTGAACCCACTGATTCCATATTCTACTAACAGTCATTGGATCTCGACCAAAGCGAGCAGCAATGTCGCGATACGATAAACCGCAATCGTGATAGACTACATCCGACCTTTATCAAAGTCGGAAACGTAATGGTACGCATTTCTCATCCTTACACGAGGCATCACAACAACATTTCACCAGGCAACGGCGGTCAACTGCTGTTTGTGTATGAGAAATCGGTTGGAAACTTTCCTCATGTCAGCACGTTGCAAGTCTTGTCACCGGCGCCAACCTTGTGTGAATGCTCTGAAAAGCTAATCATTTGCATATCACAGCATCTTCTTCCTGTCGGTTAAATTTCGCGTCTGTAGCACGTCATCTTCGTGGTGTAGCAATTGTAATGGCCAGTAGTGTAGACATCTGGATAATCTGCCATTTCATAGAAAGACTTCACAATGGCATATTTCAATTTTGTGGGAAATCACTTGAGTTAATAATGTATCAAATTATTGACTAAGAATGTTATATATTACAGGTCCACAACTTTTCATTATCTTATTGGAGATATTGCCCACCCAATTTAGACTTATGATGATCGTCCATGTTTCAGATGAGTACAGGAGATTAATTTCTAATTCACTAAATATCCTCCGTTTTGCTCCTTCACTATAACATACTGTTTTGCTTTCTCTTCTGAAAGACTTGCACCGATTTTCTCTTCTATTAAAAAAAAGTAATTATTAAAAATATCTGCTACACTTCAGTTGTTTGCAACACTTCTATTCCATTTAACATAAATAATGTAATCTTTTATGGCTTGCACGCATCTCGTGGTCGTGCGGTAGCGTTCTCGCTTCCCACACCCGGGTTCCCGGGTTCGATTCCCGGCGGGGTCAGGGATTTTCTCTGCCTCGTGATGGCTGGGTGTTGTGTGCTGTCCTTAGGTTAGTTAGGTTTAAGTAGTTCTAAGTTCTAGGGGACTGATGACCATAGATGTTAAGTCCCATAGTGCTCAGAGCCATTTTATGGCTTTTTTCCCTGTTTCTCTTTTAACAATATTCGATCTCGATTTCAGTTTCTTGACTAATCTGTGAATTTTGCACAAGATTTTCATACTCTCGGATTTTTTACGGCTTTTCGCTCCACAAGAATTTGGCTAGGAAACCACTTAGGTATACTATTTGTGGTCTAAGGATAGTACTAGTAATTTTAAGGCTACTTATAAACCAGCATTGGCCTCCAGAGCTACTCACATGGGCCTACTTTTCTCTAACTGTATATTTAAACATGTTATTCATATATATATATATATATATATATATATATATATATATATATATATATATATATATATATATATAGTAAGGAATGGGGTAAGATATATCACAGCATCAAACGCATCAACAAAAAAATCTCCACAATAACATCCTCACAAGGGACTCGGAGTGTTATCCCGCCTATCCCTGAAGCCAAAACAACGTATAAAAATCAAATTATTGCACCTGTCGTCTACCAGTCCCATCATACACATTGTCTGCAAACAGTTTGAGCTATGCTTCGTATGCGTGTGAATTACTACGTAATTACTACGTAATAAAGGAGAAGCAATAGGCCTACTTTAAGACAAAACATTCACACATACACAGCCAATAAACACAGCCAACACACACAAACAAACAAAAAAGAAAGAAAACTGCAGCGCAAAGAAGGAGAACACTCAAGTAAACATCACATGCAGTTCAGATATGAGCTCCCACAGTACCTTAAAATCGAAAAATTTTCTGAAGTGTGCCGGGCTATTAATGACGAAACGTAGCTGGTGCAGCACTTCATTATTTAAAGCACTAATGTCATTTTGTTGGCTCATTACTTTAACAAAGCGTAGTTAACAAGTTTTCCTCTCGACCGCTATTGTAATTGGCATTTTTCTCTAATGATTTGTTAAAATCAAACAGATCTGTACTTTTTTATGGGTAAACTTTACGTATCTGGTTTATGTATTTTATCAGTCGATACTATTTCTTTCCGTCTCTTTTCAAGCTCCACGCATCGAATCGGTGCTCTCCATAATACCATGATGCAATCGCTTCTGACGGGGGTTACTTGGAAAAAAAATGAAACTGCAATATAATGTTTCCAATTATACTGGAAATGTAAAGATCAAATTTCCACCTTGGTTCTTCGTACTCTTATTTCGTCGTAAAGCTACACTTGGTTTCCCAAGAAGTATCCAATAATAGGTAGTAAATTTCTATAATGGCAGTGACACAATGTTACGAGGAATTCTTCAAGAGGGTCATTGTTGACATAAGAGGCTGCTATCGGTATGATTAATCGAAAGCTACGTAAGTACCGCGACGCAGTGACGCAAAGCGCTACCTAGATAAGTGATACTATGAGAGACATCTCTCTCCACAAGTACTCACCGCCTGAAAACCTGCAAAAGACAGTAGAGACGCGCTCAACCAACATCACAAGCAGGCTGCGGTCACAGGAGACCGAGTAAGCGTGTAGCACGAGCTCATCGCTCCCTCGTAAGCAGGTGAGACAGATGGTTAGGCTGTTACGGGTAGTTGGTGTGGTTAGTCCCATCTGAGTTTTCACAATAAAGTGTGGCGCAAATTCTGCGTAACCCTTCTAATTTTTTCTGTATTTTAAATTTCTTTCGTTATAAAGAGAAATGTACATAATTTAAATATATAGGAAATGGTTTTGAGTAAATTTCTGTAACGTTTGATGACTCGTTAATGGCTGGTACATCGGAGTAGATGACACATCTGAAGTGATATTCCTGCTCAGTCACTGTTGATTCAGAGCGGAAAGCGAGTTTCGGCGTCTTTTTCGGTTGTAGGAGTTTTGAGTTCAATAACAGTGAAAGAAGACACTCTGAACTGAAGGTCTTAAGATGCTACAGTTCAGTAATAAAATAGTAGCGTTTTGGAAGGGGTTATCGAAACTATAAAGTGATTCCTTAACTTAAAACTTACTGGATTTTATTCAGTGTCTGCTGTCAAACGTAGCTCCTTTGAAATTTATGTTGAACTACGTAAGGTTTGATGCTGCTGGTAGAGAAATTAGGATCTGGGCAGTGTTTAGAACTCTGTTTATTATAAAGGCTCCGAACGATAAAGGCGATAAACCTATATCGCGGTTATCAGCGAGACTGCTGATACCATTCAACTACCAGAATTTATCTGGCTTGACGGATAGCGTTCGTGCTCTGTCGTTCCAAGTGTACCTCCGTCCGCTGTGGCATCAATGAAATGCCACAAATTTGCGTGACGATGCAGTCTCACCCGAGACTTTTGCTGTCGGCCTCAAGGAAGACAGGAACATTGCGAACGTGTTTCTTAAATAATTATTAGGATCTGGAGAACAAATTTTTCTCTGTGACCTTGGTTATATCCCATTAAGAAAATGGTTGATCATAATATACTACATAGTGATGAAATGAAAAATAATATTCTGTCATAGTGTCAGCGTAAGGCCCATGCGAAATCAATGGCCGGCAGAGAGAATGCGAAACAATCCTGGATATATAAAATGTTACGTGCAATGGAAGCTTCATAAAAAACTGTTGTGTGAACTGTTTCGAAATCATGAGTGTTTTGAATCTTCATGAAATGGAAGCAGACGAAAGGTGTGCTTGTTAGATGTGCAACCAAGTCTCTCAGTCAACGCGATGATACGGAAACAAGAACGTACTTAGAAATGCGATCTACTTCTGCCTATTGTCTCTTGTTAGTGTTTACAGGCCCAGCAGCTGAGACAGATGGTAAGATATTTCTGCTGCTTCCATCACACAAGCTCGACAGTGGAACAAGGTGTCACTTTGTGTAGATGCTCAAATGGACACAAATTCTTCTCACACCATTCAGGAGAGAGATGAAAGAAGCTGCTATTAACGACAATATAAAAAATTACTATGGAAATGGAGTGTGTAATTAGATTGCTGACTGGAGGACTTTGTCCTGTTACGAAATTATGCCAGCTGATGAATGTGATTTATGAACTATCAGCATTGAGTTCAGCTATAGGACTATTGATTATTACTATAATTTTGTGAATGAGAGCGTACCGTGTCAAAAGTGGCTAGATGTTCGAGTAAAGAATACCTATGTAAACGCTGAACAAGTAATAGAATCGTCTGCTCAACACAAACTAAAATCTCTCGCCAAACTGATCATTTTTATAAACGATAAATATTTTCAGTATCCTTAATGGAGGCTTGTAATTAACAGTAAAATAAGATTGACATGAAAGTTGGTTACGTTTTGTATCCGGATCTAACAATAATCACTCACTCACTCATTGACGCATCGTAATCAGCGTAACAAATATGATCAATCACGAGCTGCACTGTGTCCAGAATTGAATTAAGTATCCAGCTTTGGATCCAAAATCTCTTACCAGTGATATGACACCTCCACGTACTTTAAGCAAACCGCATAAAAGTTAGGAATCACGTACTTATCTTAAACGACATTCAAATAGGTATTACCTTCACATAACTCACACTTGTACCATGGCCTTTCCATCTGTCAGTCGTCGTCTTTCGGAAAACTTTGAAAGCCTACAGAAAAAAATGCTTAAATTCAAAATTAAGTGCCTGAAATCAAAGTCCTGTTTAAATGTCAGTACTAGTTATAAGTATCATTTCGTAATAAAATTAACTGACATGCACAGTAAGTCTCAAATCATATATTCCTCACAAAAAAATCCTTTCTTCCCGAAAATAGTTTTCCTAGAAGACTAACTAAATTTCGTTGCCTTAATATTCTTGACATGGGAAATGTATCCACGAAAAGTTAAGACAGAGAATATTAATGTCCCTTAAACTGGCCATTTCACTGTTCCATTGTGTTGAGGTTTAGGTCTTACTCCTTAACTGAAAGTCTTACGAACCTGGTTACACAATTAACAGTTTTGAACCAATTAGGTGTAATCAAGCGCTACCTAAGTCTATCGGCATGTACCTCTAATGATTGGCTTTGTATTTGCTACACTTCTTGAAAATTCCAATGGAGCTCTATGTCTGAGCAGGCATAGAAATTGGTTGTCATACTGAGGAAGGCTGTGACATTTAGCACTCAAAACTATGGTACCAAGGGTCTCTGCAAGGTTTGTAGACTGTATGATCTGTCCTTTCAGTTAGTAAATAACACCAAGAGCTAGGCCCAAGAAAAGAGCTACGGTGTCTTTAGCCACTGACGTCACACATTCCAATATTTCTTTCTATGACGTGTATTTGGAATGGTCATTAGTGCTGTATATCACTTAAGCTGCGAATTTTCGTAATACGTAGGTATAACTACGGAAAACACAAAATACGATATATTAGATTCAATAACACTTAGATCAACTCGGCTGCTGCTTGGTTACAATGAAAGGGATGCTGTGCTTCTATGAGCCCCAGAAGTAGCAATGTCTCTGGACAAGGTTCCACACAGAGGATCTCTGATGTGGACGAAAATACGATTTTTGCATCAAAGCAAAATAGCAGTTCAAAGAAACAAAAAATTGTATTATTTTCAAAATATTTTTTTTCAATAACAGTACAAAACATAGGTTGGTCTCTCATTGTCACTACTGATCAAAGTTGCAGGTTTAGGTATACCTGGTGCTGACTGGAGTTCAGTCTTTATAGCAAAGTGAAGCATCACTTTAAAGAAACCTAAATTATTTCTCTGACTGTACAAAACACGTGTAGATCACTTATTGGCCTAAGGTACACTTGGTGATGACTGACTTACGTAGTTCCACACTAGAAACTACTTTACACTTCGATGAAATAATATTCCGAACAGTATTTTTCACAACTGAAAAATTGTTCAAACGACTCTGTGCACTATGGGACTAAACTTCTGAGGTCAGCAGTCCCCTAGAACTTAGAACTACTTAAACCTAAGTAATCTAAGGACACCACACACATCCATTCCCGAGGCAGGATTCGAACCTGCGACCGTAGCGGTAGCGTGGTTCCAGACAGAAACGCCTAGAACCGCACGGCCACACCGGCTGGCTTTACAACTGAATATAATACACATTCATATAGGTAAGAAACGAGGGTTGCTACGTTTTTATCTAGCAGTTTTCAACTATTTCTGAAAGTCACTCATACTTTATAGCGACCACATGGTACAGTGTTAATCTTATTGCAGTACAGTTATAATCTTCTACTGATAACGCTTGAAATGCCTGGGCTAGCAGGACAGAGCGGGTTAGGTCGTGGAAAGGGGCCAAAATGAGGTTGTGGCCAGTTACACTCAACATACAAGCTTTATTTGTCCACACACCATATTACACAACAATGCAAAACACTCAAAACCTTAATCGACCTCCCTTAACTAAGTTTAGATCAGCTGAAGGCCACACTCAAAATGCAAGACGCAAGGCCTAAGCAAAAACTTAAAATACAAGGTCCTTCTGGAGGTTTGACCCAAAATATTTTCAAAATCTTCTGTCTAAACAGGTTGAAGGCCTTAGCACTTTAATTTTAATGGAACTCGGCTGGAGGCCGCCTATTAAGCAATAAGAAGCGTTTCAATTCAATGGTAGAAGGCATCTTAAGACAATGGAAGCAAATTCGGCTGAAGGCCCCATAAAAAACATCAAAATCGGATCCCTTAAGGGCAATACAAGAACACTAATTTAAATGATATTAAAACTCGGCTGAAGGCCACACATCAACACAATAATTTAACCTCTTAAGGCCTTAAAAGATTTGATGTAAAATTCGGCTGAAGGCTCCTATAAGAACAACAATCTCATGCATTAAGTGCAAGACAAGAACATTAATTCAAGAGATATTAAAACTCGGCTGAAGGCCACACATTAACACAATAATCTAATGGGTTAAGGCCTCAAAAGATTTGATGTAAAATTCGGTTGAAGGTCCCTATAGCAACACCAATCTCATGCCTTAAGTGCAAGACAAGAACATTAATTCAGGATATATAAAAACTCGGCTGAAGGCCACACATCAACCAAATAACTAAAACTCAAACAGGGAAGTTACTATGTATCAGACACGGAACGGCGCTCAGAAGCTCCAAGGGTCGGCCTGGAATGGTAACACTGACGCCCGTTTAGGCGAAACAGGCATCCTGACCAACAATTTCTTAATCGGAAGGCAACTCAACAGAGAGACAGGTGACTGACCAATCAACCAAATCAGTTCCGCTCCACGCAGCCAGAAAAACGACCATAAGGTTTCAATAAAACGACACACAGAATCAAACGAAGAAAGGTAAACAGTTGAGGCTAAATAGTAAGTTAAGCGAGAACTCAACTTCCATGTCCAAGATCGGTGAGTCACGAACTTCGTAGCACTCGCAAGCAGCACCTCACACTCCAACCACACGTGAACGCCGCCAGCGGCTCGAGCCCAACTCTGCGCGACGGGGGCTTGCTTGTTGCTCCACACCAACTGACCAAATGGACTGCTGGTCCATCTGCGACTGCTGCTCCGTCGCGACTACACTGCTGGTGCGTCTCCAACTCACTGACTTCCTTCGGATGGACGACGTCCCAGAGACACTGGCTCGGACCCAACCATGCAGAGTGAACACAACCGACATCTCTGCACAGGAAGGAACCGACCCAAATACACCACGTCGATGAGACGACCGACCGAACGACCAACCAACGGTCGTCCCCACTGATACTGGCTGTGCGGACTTCACTGGGGCTCCGTGCCCGACTGCACTGGTTCTGCGTCCCAACCGCCCTACTGGTCCATCTCCAACTGAGCTCCCAACTTAACTCCCGACACACGACGACCCGGAAATACTATCGGTGACTCCAGAGATGGCACGACAGTGCACTTATCGATACGCGCTGCTGCTGCCACTCATGGGCAAGTACGGCAGGAAGATAGTGACCCCAAGTAAATGGAATAAGAAAACGAGACGACAGTACCGTAATAGAAGATGACAAACAATAAATGGCATGAACATGAGCAGTGCACGGCTCAACGCTAATGTATTGTGTTGCACATTGGATAGTTCATAAGACTTCTATCAAATAAAATACTGAATAGTAATTTTTAAATCTGAATTTAATAAACATTTATATTAATTGAGAAGTGGGATTGCTATGCTGTCAATTACCCACTTGCAACTACTTTTTAGTGTCACACTAACATTATAGTGACCTCATGCTAGGTTATTAATTTCATCTTGCAATAAAAAACGTTTATCACTTATACTGATAAATCTAACTTATTCTGTCGCACAGTGGATGTTAACATTCAGTACAACTAGACTGTCTTCCACAGGTCAAACACACCATCCATTCTGTAACTATAAATCATAGCTTCCTGTCTAATAGTAGCATGTTCTTTGCCCATGAAAACGTAAAAAGTCAAAATCACGTTATAAAATCGGTAAGATGGTTACCTAGGTCGTTGTTGGATCCTGAGTTTGTGATCTGACTTAAAAGTTTGTTAAATATCTTTATGAATTGTCTAGTCCGAGACATTTGCTGTTCATAACCACATTGTTGTTTCGTCTTGGTCTGGTTTAGGGAATCACATCTTCATTTTGTTAAAAATCCGAGCGAAATCTGGTTTACATCCCTTTACATGGAGTTGCTGGAGTACACCCTGCATCTCATCCTGGAAAATTTTCCACGTAGGTAACCATGAAATACAGCACACATTTCCTTCTTTTGCATTACGGACCACCCTATGTATAATTAGTCTTGGCAGTCCACTAGTCCATAACAGCCACCCTCTGACAGAAACCTGATAAAAGTACAGCTGACAGCTGTGTCATACGAGGAATAACACATATGCTAGTTAGAACGCATCAGCAAGTATCGGTTTGTATGAGACTTACTTGATTGTGCAATACATACCCATCGTGGCACGGTTCCGGTGATATTCATACAACGAGGTGGGGTGGGAGTGGTGGGAGTGTTAGAGAGGGCTGCAAGCGTGTGATGAAAGGGAGCATTTGCTAAAATGTGTACAAATACTTATCCAGAAAGACAGCTGAGTCCAGACATATTGACATGTTCAAACTAGCATGTGCCTTAGCAAAGGAAGTTTAAGGGAAAGGGAAGTGAGGAAGGGGTGACATGTGAACAATGAATCTTAAGCATATGATTGCCTAACTGCCCTATGAATATATCTAGCACCCATGTCTCTTTTCTCATACGTTGAAATAAGTAACGGTTCATCCTGTCGAAAAAATATATATTGACTGGTGACAAGGCTTGACACGTGTATGCAAGAGTGGCTTTAAAACTAACGTTAAAATTCAGTTTGAATGTCCATAGAGCTTTTCCCCTGGGGATTGTGTACCTTGAGGAGTCGCACTGTTCTGTGATAGGAGGATCAAAGCATTGTGTTTACTGTGTTGTCGTAACAGCTTCGTCATGTGTGATTTGAAAGATTATATGAATCTTTTAGCGAGTTGTTAGGCTCAGCATGAAACTGGGCAGTCCAGAATTGTGAAGTGCCATTGGTTTCACAAAGTAGTTTAAATCCCTGATGGGATGCATCAACGCAGTCACAAGGCTGTTGATAAAAAAAAAAATCCCTTTCGCCTACTCCAATCGCTGCCTTTTTTCATTATATTTGCTTCTATTGTCAATTAAATTCAATAGCTCTTGTGTTATCCAATGATTTCTAGGAGGGCATGTCTTACCTCTTGGATTCCCTGCTGCCATTATTATTTCGTCTCTGAAAGCCGTCCATTTGTCTCTTATTGTACTCCCTTTCCGTATGTAAGCCAGTTGTTGCCTAACTCAAACTCTCTGGTTCATCTCATTTCTCCAGGTCCCAAACCCTTTATTTCCTCCCTTTATATAGTTTCTTCCATTCAATCTGCAGTTCATGACAAATTATGATCAGAGTCCACATATGCCCCTGAGAACGTCGTACATTTTAGGATCTGGTATCGAAATATCTGTCTTCAATCTGAAACCATCCAGTGTCTCCATATCTGTTCCATGAGTGCAGCTGTCTTACAAGATTCCCAGACCAAGTGTCAGCGAATATAAAATTATGCTCTGAGGAAAATTTTGATAGACAGCTTTCTCATTCATTCTTTCTCCCAATCTATGTGCTCCAGTTTTTCCTTCCATTCCTTTGCCTACTATCGAATCCCAGTCCTCTGGTCCCTCTTAGTTTTAAGACCGTTGTTCTTACGCTGTCTTACGTGACTGCGAGCTGCACACTGCTTGTTGCAGAGTCATTAGAAATTCCTCGTTGATACGCCAGCCAGAGCGAAAATCTTGTTCAGTGTAGTGATGGGCATGTTCAAACGTGATAACTCCTTTCTTTTCTCTAATCGGGTTTCTACATTGTAACACCCACTTTTAAATTTTGATTGTTAAAATCTGAAATATTCTTGCAGCTGAAACTTTGTCCTTTGTTGCCATTAGTAATTAACATGATTAACAATTTACTAAGGGTCAATCCACGGCGATGGCTACGACGTTAGCCGATATTATTTCTAATCTGCCCCCATCTGCATTCCATCACAATGACCCGCTGCTCATTTAGCAATCACAATCTTATTGACTCTGCACACTCGGTGCTCGACAATCGATCCTTTACCTCCTCATGACCCATGTAAGTGGATGATTTTCTCTGTTAGGGAATCTCTTACAACAGTGACAAATCTTATTACATTGATTCTGTACAAAGATACATACCATGATTAATGTCATTCGACAGGGTCACATGAGCACTACTACTGGTTCTATACCATCTATAGCGCTCCAAGCAACCTGTGTGCCTTTTTACGTAAGCTACTTATATTTTGTCACATGAGCTTATTACTTCTTCGTCACTGATGACGGGCTCTCCACCACCACTGGCAGGTTCCGACCATGAGGACAGCAGTGCTGCTAGCAGCCGCCTGCCTGCTGACTTTGGATGAAAGATGTCTGGGGGCCAGGATCCTGGCAGTGGTGCCGACCCCATCCATCAGCCACCAGTTGCCGTTGAGGACTGTACTGCTGGAACTGGCCAGGCGCGGCCACCAGGTCACATTCATCACCACCCACCCCATTCGGGTAAGTCAGCTAGCACTCTTCGCCTTCATTTTTATGAATATTAAAGAAAGCTTGTGGGTGGGGAAAAACATCAAATATCCTGTGAGATAACAATAACTAATTTCTAGAATGAAATTTTCACTCTAGAACGGAGTGTGCGCTGATATGAAACTTCCTGGCAGATTAAAACTGTGTGCCCGACCGAGACTCGAACTCGGGACCTCTGCCTTTCGCGGGCAAGTGCTCTACCGACTGAGCTACCCAAGCAAGACTCACGCCCCGTCCTCACAGCTTTAATTCCGCCAGTACCTCGTCTCCTACCTTCCAAACTTTACAGAAGCTCTCCTGCGAACCTTGCAGAACTAGCACTCCTGAAAGAAAGGATATTGCGGATAGATGGCTTAGCCACAGCCTAGGGGTTGTTTCTAGAATGAAATTTTCACTCTACAGCGGAGTGTGCGCTGATATGAAACTTCCTGGCAGATTAAAACTGTGTGCCGGACCGAGACTCGAACTCGGGACCTTTGCCTTTCGCGGACAAGTGCTCTACCGACTGAGCTACCCAAGCACGACTTACGCCCCGTCCTCACATAATTTGATTATTGTAAGGCGTCCTGAAACAGATTAAGAGATTTTTACGGTGACTAATGCTGTGACACATGAAATGTGGATGATGAATGAATGGTAGCTATTAATTTGCATTGTATCACATCAATTATATACGTGCTGTTGATGTTTACTGTAACTGAGAATGACCAAACGATCTCCAGGCAAACGATGTTGTATAATTTAAATTATGCTTTACCATTTGTAAAAAGTATAACTCTCGGAATCAGTGATGTGACATGCACAAGATAAGAGGACGCACACAACACCAGAGCCATAACAAGTGATTTAAATGGCAGAGAGACGGCGTGCATGTAGGCCCAACAGCAGACTCTTGTGTCACTGTTACACAACGTTCAGTCGGTGTGGAGCCGTCACAGGAAGTGAAAACATTTAACGAAGTGCCACTGTGCCTCGCCAACATCACAGGGTGGAATATCAGGGAGTACCAGCAAGTGAGCGCATTCGGTCAGGGTAAAATGATTCATCTCTGGGAGGCGGGTCTGTCGTTCGTGACTTCGCGGCTCGTATGGGGCATGATGCTTCAATAGAGAGGTGTGTGTGGAAACATGGGGAGAAGAGGGCAGTACACAGTGCCGACAGGATGTTGGACGCCTCAAAGTGGCCACAGCTCTAGGTGAACGCCATATTGTCCTCTTGGACATAACTGACGGAAGAGCTTCATCCTCAGATCTGGCATGACATAGCATTTCTACGGAGGGGACATGCGCGTGTCGACTGTTGGACGCTGTCTTTTGAGGGATGGACTGGTGGCATGCACGCCATTCTGTCAGCTTTCAATGAGAATAACCCGTCAGAAGCGCAGACTACAATGGACAAACAAACGACACTAGCGTGGCGAGTGGCAAAACGTTGTGGTTTTTCGACGTGATCCACTTCATCTTATCCTACAGTGCTGCTTGCCTAAGCGTTCGGCGCCGCTGTAGTGAACGCCATCGGTATTGTGTGCGGCATAGAGGACAAATGCCAAGTGCCTGTAACATGCGACCTTCTCTCCTATGTCTTGAGGGCAATATGAACGGCTACTGCTACATCAGGGATGTTTTACAGCTGAGACCATGCAGCTCCTGCTGACCATTCCACATCCCATATTTCAGCAGGACAACGCCCAGCCACATTTGGCGAGGAATGTGCAAGCCTTTTTCGAAGAATGACGGATACCACTTCCCATTCACGTGATATGTAGACTATCGAACATGCCTTGGAGATGGTCGGTCGGTGTTTGTTCAGGTCCTCCTCCAATCAGAGTCGATGGTTTGTGAACGCACCTACAATCCGCGTGGTAGAGTATTCAACAGTCCACATTCAGATGCTTATTGATTTCATACCACGACGTCTAGCGGCTCTGCTGCCAGCATTTGGTGGTGATATTCCATATTGAATTTCCAGAGTCACAGTGCATGAGCAGGTCCGTAAATCATATCATTTTTTTTTGTCATGTCCCTAATGGTGAAATAAATTTCATTGTGATCACATTTCTCTGTCTTGGTGTTTCACTTTCTTCAAAGAGTAGTGTATATAGCAAAAATATAATTTCATTTGGTAACAATTATCTTTGATCACCAAAAACAGTTTTTACTATAGTAATGTGCTGTAAACAATGTGCACATTCAAGACAGTGGACATAGCGCGCATGTTCATACGGTAATAACTATGTTGAATGATTTTACAAGTACTGGCAAATATTTTTTTTTTTGGTCATAAGTCTTCTGAGTGGTTTGATGCGGCCCGCCACGAATTCCCCTCCTGTGCTAACCTCTTCATCTCAGAGTAGCTCTTGCAACTATGTCCTCAATTATATACTGGATGTATTTCAATCTCTGTCATCCTCGACAGTTTTTGCCCTCTACAGCTCCCTCTAGTACCATGGAAGTCATTCCCTCCTGTCTTAACAGATGTCCTATGGTACTGTCCCTTCTCCTTATCAGTGTTTTCCACATATTCCTTTCCTCCCCTCATCTGCAAAGAACCTCCTCATTCATTATCTTATCAGTCCACCTATTTCTTCCTAATTTATATCACTGACTCACTTGGTTCGTCAGCGCTCGGCATTTCACGGTGCCCGATTTGAACCAAGCATATTACCAAATTCTCCTAACAGAGGGCCGGCCGCGGTGGTCTCGCGGTTCTAGGTGCTCAGTCCGGTGCCGCGCGACTGCTACGGTCGCAGGTTCGAATCCTGCCTCGGGCATGGATGTGTGTGATGTCCTTAGGTTAGTTAGGTTTAAGTAGTTCTAAGTTCTAGGGGACTGATGACCACAGATGTTAAGTCCCATAGTGCTCAGAGCCATTTGAACCAGAGGAAGCCAATGTGACCACTTCATTTACCACCGATTGGAACTTGGAGGTTAAGCGGTTGCCCTTCAAGTTGTCGACGAGTGCGGCTGTTTTACTTAAGCTCTTGGATTCGGTGTTGGGCGTCATTAAATTCAGATTTGCGTAAAATTATATGGATGACTTAGTGGTTTACAGTACATCATTTCCAAATATCACGAACATCATCGTCAGGTCCAGTTGTGTGGCGCATCAGGAGATATCTTTCCTACGGCATCTGCTCTCGGCCAACAGAATGACTTGAACACTGACAAACTCGGGCTATATACCACTTTTAGTCTCCTATAACTAAAAAGGGAATAGCGAGGTTCAAGGGAATGATTAATTTTTTTCCAAAATTCATGCACAAATTCCCAAAACTGACGAGGCTTTTAAATTTGTTGCGACGGGAAGGGGAACCGTTGAGACTGACAGAGAGCCAGCAGAGTGCCTTCGATGACTTGAAGACTGCATTAAGTAATGCTCTGGTGTTGGCGGGCCTAGATTTAGACCATCCTTTCATCTTTCAAACCAATGCTTCCAATTCAGGGCCAGTGGCAGTATTGTAGCAGGAGCGAGACGGAGAGCACAGGACAGTCACCTGCGGATCCCGTTCGTTGACGCCCACTGAAAGTAAATATTCAGTGTACGCTATTCTATTTGCCACTGGGAAATTCAAGTTCTATTTAGAGCATCGTGAATTCATCCTTCACACGGAAAGCCATGTCCTCACTTTGGTGTTGGTACAGCTTCATAAAACTGGGTGCACTGCCCATTGGACAGTGCCGTTTTCCAGTTCCAAATTCTCCGTCAGGGATACAAGAGGACAGGAGAACCTGGTGGAGGATGTGGTCGACTGTTTGGGGAAAGAGGGTGAGGGCTCTTGGTGGATTCAGGTGGAGGGGAGGTTGTTAGTTCAGTAGTTACCAAGGTGCCAAATTTGTTTGTTGACCCAGGCGAGCAGTAGCAGCACGATCTGGAACTGAGGATTATCAAGCGTGGTTTGGAAACTCGTGAAGATATCCCAGGACATGAGCTGAAAAAAGTGATTTTCTGATCCCACACTAGGAAGGGTGGGCAGATAGATGTGCCTCCCCAGGGTGCTGGTACTGGCTCTATCCCAAGACTGAGTTGGTTGTAGGACAGAATGTGGCCATTTACAAAACTATTCACAAGATTAAGCAGTCTTTGACATGGCCATCATTGTATAAGGATATGAGAATAGTTATGGGTCAGTTCAAGGAAGTGTAAGGTTGCCAAAACCAATTCTGAAGGATGTACAGGGGTTGCTCCAATCCTCATGGGCTGAGCATCCAATGAAGCGTTTATCGATTATGTAGGACCAAAGATGCCTTCACGCAATTTGTCTGGTTCGCACCAAATGGAGAAGTGACTGCAGGTGCTATGACAGGGGGTGCCAGTACTAAATACCTCATAAAAATATTTTCCGTGTTTGAGCTTCCCGTCATTGTCATAAGTGACAATGCTATGAGATCCAAGATTCTCATAAGTGACAATGTTCCAGGATTTGATTAATGGGAGTTCCAGAAACTCAGGTTTCAACATGCGATTACACACGACACCACCACTCTACTATCACCAGCCATTCTTTGCAGATAGATTTAATAGGAACGTTACAGATGCGGTGAGTATATATCATGCTGAAGACCTGAGAAAATGGAATGATTCCCTGCCATTGTTCAATTTTGCGTTAAACTCATCAAGGCATGAAGATATTAGCCCGCTCCAGCATCTCTCATGTTTCCCTATCTGCCGAACTGCCCATTATCTAACCTGTCATCCAATGCCAGCTTGTCGCCTGATGAGAGCCCCACTGAAGCTGTCAGGGGCAACTGGTGTTGGACTAAGGCTTACATAGAAAGGGACCACAAAAGAAAAGTGGCATAGTGCAACCATGGCTGATGTCCAGGGAACTTCAAGGTGAACCACTTGCTTTTTGTGAAGAACTTTGGGGAACGAGACAATGGAAGTGAAGCCCCGTGTAAGCTGACATCAAGTTTTGTGGGCTCATGGTGCGTCCTCGAGATGATCACCCTTGTCACTCTTTGGATCAGAAATGAGGAGACAGTGCGCTACCAATGGATGCACCTGAGCCAGATGAAAGCTGGTGGTTCCATATAGACTTTTATGGGTGGCGGTGTGGGGGGGGGGTGTGGGGCGGGGGGGGGGGGGCAGACTGAGCAGTGCCGAGATCCGATACATTGTGTCCGGCTTGCAAGTGGTCTGACCTTTGGCCAGAGAGGGTGCAGATGTGGTACTGAGTCTTTGGTGGCTGCAAACAAGCTGTCACTCCATTGTAGTTGAACTGGTGAGCAGGAAAGGAGTGTGCAAGCAAGACGACAGGTGTGTCTGGTCTCTGATACATGGCCTGGGTCGTGTGTGCTTTGTGTGTTTTAGAAGCAGCTGATTTGGGTGTCTCAGCCAGACTATTGTTGTTGGGAGGTGTGCTGGTCCCCAGTAACACCAGAGCCAAACTTATTCACACTCTTCGGCTCTGAAGTTGATCTGAGGCTTTAGTACCTGTTGATGAGAAATCGTTATGTGTTATTAATGTGTTTTGGTGTTTTAGTCAGGGAATTTAAAGTACATTCTTCTCTGTTGAAAATTGACTGCTTATGATGCTGTTCGAAAGCCGATATGAGATTAAAGATTTTAATTGTACTGAAATTTTCCCATTTTATATTTTACAGTTCGTTTAAAGCTAATCTCTGTTCAGTTTAAAGTTTAACTGATCAGTCTTAAGCACGAAATTTGTTTCCTGGTATTTAAATACTCACTATTCAGTTTGAAATGTAACTGGATGTCCCTGTAATCTTAAAGAAAATTATTGATTTGCTTCTTTTCTGAGTTCGTTTTAAAGTTGGCTTCATCTATTAACAGAAGTTGTTCCGTCTTGTAGTATGTAAGGATGATGTTCAATCCCCCACTCGTCCAGTCCTTTAACATCCTGTCCTGCAGACATCACGCACACTACAATCCCCATGACCTACTGACACGTTTTTGCCCACTTGCTCTGATACAACATTTTGCAATGTACGTGTTACCACAATACAAGTTCTCAGCTTTGTTTGCTTGCATATGACTGCCACAAGAAATTATGGTTGCGTTGTACTGCAAACAGCTTGCACTCTTCGTCAGCTGCTTGGGCCTTACACCATTCTGTATCAATGGAACCAACTCGAAGCACATTAACTTTCTGACTCAGTGTATCTACATTTATGTGTCCTTCTGGCCAATGAAGCATATTTCGACTGAGATGTATTGGTTATGTATACAACTTGTCACGTAAATGTGTGCCGCCCCAAACAGCTACCTCACGGAAGAATCCATGCAGGCCTATTTTCGACACGTCACCCTGTGGATGCAGGTAAGACTTGCGGAACATCAACATGCTCTACCGACACCAGGCACGGCACCTGATGTCCTGGCAGGAATGCTTTGTCGCCACCCGCTGTTCTGGTGGCGGAGCTCCGAAGTTCAGAGTTTCCGCGGTGTCTGTTCCATTCGAGGCAACTCAAAAGATGTAGTTGTGCGAGGTGCCGTCGGCAACTGGTGTCTTCGGCGCTACGGCATACTGTTATCGCTCCATTTCCTTGTTTAGTTGAGTGTTCTCGTTAGTGGAAAGATTGTCTAGTTACATTCACATGGACTTGTAACATACCAACTGTACAGGCTGCCTACCATCTCTTGATTTGTAGTATCTCCTCTCTTGCGAATCTGGTCATTGTTTCAGTGGATTGTAAAAGAGTAACTCATTTTTAGTGATTAATGAGTATTTCACCTAGATTTCTTGTTGACAAGTTTCCTTCGAACCTGCTGTGCATATAGGCCTTAGCGGCAAGCCCCACTCAGGATGTTCCTGTTGACGAGAAATAGTTCCAAAATCGGTCACAATTATTACAATCGTGTTTACCAAACGAAATTTGATCGCCAGTCGCTAGTATAACTGTGATGTACATGCTCCTCTCTCTCGGTAAGGGACCTCGCTCTAACATGTCTCAAATGGGAGAGCAGCAGGTAGTAGGTTGGTACTCGCTAGGAAATCCAACGTTTTAACTAGGAGAATAGTCTGGCTAGTAAAACGTATTTGGCAGAAAATAAGAGTTGCTTACATTACGCTAAACACTGTGAATAATGGGCCCTTCAGCAACAAATTCAAATGTACCTTTCAGATTAAAGGACCCAGCTTCTTTCTGCCTTCTTAATTATTCTCAGAATTCTCTTGCTGTTAGTAAACAAAGTACTCCGGAATCACCTTACGATTCAAAACCAGATAATCAACTACTCGTCTACATCCTTCCCCCCCCCCCCCCCCCCCAAGAAAATGGGAGAGATGTAGAGTAACGACTAATGGCCTCATTCGGCATATTTTCCATTTTCATTTTAGGAGGCGACATGTAAGGGGACTTCCTACCTGGCACCTCAACCGACGGCAAGAAACGATATTCAGATTTGTTGGTCACGCATAATCCATCCGTCGCTGTAACAGCTTCAGTCACTCTCGAGCTTCTTCCCTGGACAAATCAGTCACATCAGATCCACCGTAATTAGTTGTTGTCGAACAACCACCCGAGAATTTGTAGTGCTGACGCAAACGAAACTTTACAAATGGACAATTTGAAATGGAAAACCGCCGTGAATAATTCAGAACTAACGTAATCCTTTTGACAAAAACAGATCCTAACAACAAGTGAATGCGCAAACCTTTCGCCACCAATACCTGGAAGGGTCAGGGAAAACGCCAATTCTATAGAAAACCTGCAACAACAAAGTCAAATCGAGAGGCTGGACATTAACCGCGATATAAGTTCGCGTGGCGCGGTTGTAAGTCAGGGAATTTTCAAACGTACCATTCATAATTTAATAATACTGCTCCCTGAGTCTAATAACGCATAGATGGGCTTGTGATTAAGATTCGCGTACGTAAAGGGCAGCGGAATGTCCTTCACCGCCCTGACATTATTGCAAACCTTCGACCGAACGCAATACAAATTGCTTGATCCCTTTCGGCACTAGCTGTTCGACTGCACTTCCTCCTCACCGTGAAAATCGCGAGCGAGGTGGCCCGGATCGCCACAGAGATAGCAACATCCCTTAACGCGACTGGTCGTACGGGATGCGCCGCCTTTACCAGCGTAACTGCCGCTAAACTGGACAAATCCCTCCTTGCGCCCATGCCTCATATCAGCATGCGTCACGCCCTCGATGCCAGCCACAAAACGGTCTACGTCGTAAGCGGCGGGCCACAAAAAATGGTTCAAATGGCTCTGAGCACTATGGGACTTAACATCTGTGGCCTTCAGTCCCTTATAACTTAGAACTACTTAAACCTAACTAGCCTAAGGACATCACACACATCTATGCCCGAAGCAGGATTCGAACCCGCGACCGTAGCGGTCTCGCGGTTCCAGACTGAAGCGCCTAGAACTGCTCGGCCACACCTGCCGGCAAAGGAAAGCTTACTCAGAGTGAATCCTGAAACACGTCTGAATGACTTTAAACGTGCAGGAGCCTTCCATAAACGTTCTGGGACATTTTAGATTGAAAGTCTGCTGATGTTATTCGTTGGGATTCACTGAGTTCTTCTTTGGTTCATTCATTCTGAAGCACTGCAGACACGAACAAATGGAGACATTCGTATCCAATAATGCTATAAATCTAAAGAAGGTACTGAAAATTTACAGTTTTTATCGACTGCGTGTTCATTGTTGGCTACCTACGAAGAGTCCTTGAGCATCTTAGGAGGGGGAGGGGGAGAAGTACTGACTGGTGCAGAAACAACTAAATAAAAGTGACTACTAAGGCCGTCTGCCTACAACTATTCTTGTGTTTCATTTGTTACGCAGCAAATGAAGTAAATCTGTGCTCAACCCGAAGGTTGACTGGAACACTCCGGTGCGTCACTAGGCACGGTGGTGCTCCCTTGACTTCCTCCGACTTCTGTACCGACTTAATACAGCCAACTAAGGGGGGGGGGGGGATACATTTAAAAATGCGCTCCTAACCACAGCGCAAACTGACTTACATTTTTTTTGTCTTTGTTATAAGTGAAAGAAGATACAGAAAATCGTAAGATGGACCGTGGATCGAACCAAAAACCTTCCGTTTTGTAGTCTGTAACTTAAGCCACTGAGCCCCCGAAACAAATCTCTGTAGTAACCATTAATATTTTATTTGTATGATAGAAATTGCACACAGACACGACAAATCACCAGTTACACAATTCTGTACAAGAAGTTAAGGAAGAAAATATAGTGACGTTATATGTTATTCGTTATTTAAGTTACAAATAATTTATTGACTATCAAGTTTGTTTGAATGACATACTTATTATCATAATTATCCAGAAAGAAGTTTATTCGAAAATTCTCATCCCTGCTTACCACTATAACGTGCACTTCTTTCCTCTATGCGGTACTTGAACTTAATATTATCAGTGGTGACGATTCATATTAGTTCATTTGCTCGATATACTCACGAGAGCCTACAGCGTAACTGGATTCAAATTTTTTGTTAATTATAAACTAAGTACAAAACGAAGTGCAAAATACTAATCACTTTAGCATTACTTCATCTGCTTTCAGTCACGCGAATGAAGACTTTCACAGATAAATCAATGACCTTCAGTAACATTCAGTATTCGATTATCATTTTAGGTTTTCTTATACATAATCTTACTCAGTCGCTTTAGTAACAAGGAATCTCAGGTACACGTCATTCAATTTTCTCCATAGGAAATATGCAAAATCGACAGCTGAAAATCAACTTTAATCCTAAATGTATACTAATGCTTGGCCCAGTAGTGCCGCTTCATTTTGGCAGGGCCACGCAGCTGTTGCCCAGCACGCGGTGGCTGAGTGCCGCTTCGTGCTGAGTGAAACCGCGTGATACTGAGTGTGGAAACAGCCCGCTGCGTGCTTCCACATGCGCAGGTGAAGCGAGTGATGGGCAACGAGCACTACTCACGTAGTTTCGCCAAAGCCCTAGTGTAGGCAAGAAAAACAGACAACATATAAAGTGCGAACAGTGGTGTGTGTGTGAGAGAGAGAGAGAGAGAGTGAAAAACTATAGACATAGTACTCCCATGTGGTTTTAGTATTTCACAGGTCTAGCAGCACACTAGAAATTCGGAAGATCGAATTCTCCAAATAAGGGAGGCAATGTTTCAGATTGGCCTCAGGCAGGCCATCGAAACCAGTCAAGCTGTATGCAAGCTATCCACCTACTTACTTTTATTATAATCCGGCTGCTGTGCTCTGCAATAATGCTAGGATAGAATTCTGCAACGCGACGTTCGATCAATAGTACATGTCGTAGCCCACGAGCGGGTCTGCCGAAGACCTGTGGGCCAGATACAACCTGTGAGAGCGTTTTCAGTCCGACCTGCAGAAGAAATTTTTTGGAGACATAGCAAGGACATATGTTGAGGTATAATTTATGTGTGCCAAGCTAAAATAAATTATTCACACACATTAACGTCACGGATTCTATACCTTCGAACTTATGTGATAGGGGCTCTGGTATTGTGTCAACGTCAAATGTGCACTGCATTTTTATTAGCTGTTAAGCCTGTAAAATGTTTTAGTACCTTCGGCTGTCAGGGTTTTGAGCAGCTTCGGACATTTTGTGCAGTGCTAACAAAATGCAGTGCAGTGCATACAATTCGTGCCTACGATCTGCAATGGTGGAATTATCACACGGAGGTTAATGGTACCTAACACGTCAATATTATTGTTAAAACGTCAATACAATGTCTGTCTCAGGCGGAACACTGAGATGTTGTCAATACCGGTAATATTTATGAACAATATTGATGCCGACCAAAATATTCTAAGTATTGCCACTACGTGTTGTGCATGTGGGGACGAGTACTACTATCCGTTGTCAATTCGCCGTTCTGCTGTTTGCATTTTTCCAGTTTGGCTTCTGTGTACTACATCCCATATATGCAAAGTTCAAGCGACGTAGACCTTTAAACTTTTTGAAATGAACAAAGTAACGATGGTTTAATTTGTTAGGTGTTACAGAAATAACCTATGCCTAGGCGATCAGTGACGTAAAGTAGTTTTGGGCATTTTTTAAAAAAAATGTTTGCTAATTGTGTTTGTGGATAGTAACACACTAAATTTCAAACATTCGAATGAGGTGCTTGTGCCTAAAAATCGCAAACGTACTCCTAATTCCTTGTCGACTGGGATTGCCTATCTGCTTGTCGTATTTTGTTTTTTCGTTCTTTCTCGTACTGAACATTAGCAAGTAATTTTTGTCGGTAGTGGGTGTACTAGAACACTGCAACTGTTGAAACTAAGAATTAGCAGCTGTCAGTAGCCTTTTTAGGCGACATGTCAAGATCCCATCTTCACGTGTTTGCGTTATTTTACGTGACGTGAACATTGTTTATTTAGTAATGGCGTTTCAGAATTTTGCATTGGAAGTCTTAAGACAGCTATTGCAAAACGTAATAAGTAATGAAAAAATATTCACAACCTGTGAATAAATGTAACCGTCTGAAGATGTGTTTTACATAAAACGAGTGTATTCTCTAAACGCTGTTTTGGGACATAGTTTGTTCACGAAGCACGTCGGGAAAGGGGTGCGATTTGAATCGGCGCATTACCCGATAAACATTATCACAGACGCTATAGTTTTGTTTTTATGCCCCGTGAGTGGTGCTGTCGTGTCACAGGATGAGAAGGGTCACGAGCTCAATTACGTGAATCCGAAAAAAGGTTCAACGAAGGTTGGCCATACCTCCTTAGCCCAACACAGCGTTACCTCAGTCAACGACGTGAGAGTGGGGTACCTTTGTCGTACCAGACTGGGCCGTCAGGTAGCCCGGATGGTGCCAAACTTCGAAATGGATCTGCAGAGTCGTCGCTGGCAGCCAGGCAGGCACTGTTATGCTGCCACAGGATCCTGCTGCCTCAGCGTGCTCACCGCCGCCCACTAGCCATGGCCAGTTCCTGGCCAGCATTCATCGATCCCTTGTTTGAAGTACCAATTATTAAAGAATGTTGTTGGTGAGAAATCATTCTTAATTCTGTACTCTCCGTGATATCAGGCGATCGCATGCCTTAGCTCCGCTCACACACCACTCTGGAGACAGGAGTGGCCTCTCAGTAAAACTGGTTTCAGTATAGCAGTCGTAGCAAACGTGACACCTCTAAAAGAGCAACTTAGTTTTTGGTCTTCTGAAGAGAGAAGATTATACTTCACTGAGAAATTCCAACATACTACGTTGTACATAGATCATCATATATCGTGAGTGAAATGGTACATTATAACCATACAGTGAGTATACGGCGTAGTTTGGGGGCCCTTAACATTGATGGATTCTATTTTCTTAGAAAAAAGTATCCGTTTTATCCATTACCTTAATTTATGGCAACTGTATGCTTAGCCACAATTAGCTGACAACAAACCAGCAGTCGTTACTCAAGAAGGTGTAGCACCATCACCCTCATCAAAGGCTGCTATAAGTGATGCACCAGGCATTCCCAGAATTTGAAATGGCAGAGAGTACACCATTCTCAAAGATAAAATTTTCTAAATACCTGCAAACGACATCACTGATTGAGATCGCTTATAACTTCACGACAGCTGAGTTACCCATATGGGTGTACCCATTAGATTTTGTGAATGCCACTAAAGGAGAAAATATCTACATATATTAAGGAACGACGTTCTGCTGACATAATGCAAAGAAATGTTAATGTACAACATTACAGAAATAAATCAGGAAGAAAATACAGTGAATAGATTATGTTTATATTTTCTATTGGATTATACCGTACAAAGCACTTTTTGTTAAGGGGACCACATCCTGCCTATCTAACCCATGTTAATTTAGGTAAGTATTTCATCCATTTCTGGAAAAAAACTATTTGATGCAGGACCTTAATATTTTTACTGAATGTTACATGATGCTAATAGAGTCAACTGTACTAAAATCTACTTTATCCATTTTACAATTTTTAAGAAATACTTTTTTAAATTAATTAACAAAAAATATTAAGTTTTTTGTGCAGAAAATATTTTTGTGAACTTCCTAATGGGGGAATATTAATGAATGTAGTACCAGATGTGGCTTTTTATGTTACACAGAGTCTCATAAAATTGTATTCATTTATCTATGATAGTTTCTGATATAGTGGGGCATATGTACTGAAAAATTTTAGTTTGCGGGAAATTGACTTTAAAGAAAAAACTTTTGAAATTTGTTGCTTCCAGTTAGTTAAAACTGTCTTGCTGCATATGATGGCCCTTCTTTGGTCTCTAGCAGGTATTCCAGCTTCTTTTTCACCTTCCTGGATGTTTGTCTTGCTTTCTTGGCCATATAGACCTGTCTGCATCGGCTATCCTCATTTTATCGCAATGTTGCAGCCCAGTGATCATCTTTTCACCAGGATTAATTCTCAGCTTTTTCAGTACCAAACACTTTCCAATATCACCACAATTGAATATAATAACAGCATCATGAACTCCTAGTTTCATTGTATGCATGCCTACAAATACAGTTTTAGGAAGGCTGTTCCAAATTATGCTATAGAACCATTCATTTGGGTTCTGTGTCTGCCCATGCAGACATTTTCTTAGAAGGTCAGAATAAGCCAAGTCTCTGAAAATAGGTTTAATTGCTGTAATAACAGCAGCAGGAAGAGAACGCTGGTGAGAATAAGATTCTCCAGTTGCCTGAGCCCTATTGTATTTGCATCACGAATTTTCTCCTGATGGATACAATTCATTACATGGCTTATGGTCAGTAGAGAACTTATGGAAGAATATGGCCCAAACATCTCTCTTCATTGCCTCCAGATTTTCTTTATTTCTTCTAATTGCCTGCCCGTAGTATACCTGCAAGTCTTCTATTTCAGTTTTAGTTAACCGACCCTGTCCAGTCAACAATTTTCCATCTTCTAATTTTTTCCCTCTCATATCTATAAATAGTTTTCTCAGCCTTGTTCCCAAACGTTTTGAACATGGCCTACACATTCTATTTTGCTAATAATGGCATCTCCATATGGCTTAGAGTTCACCACATTGTTGTATGCCTTACTGTCACTATCGCCCAAATATCTGGTGTACCGTACGCAATGAAATATTTGTTGTACTCCATGAACTTCCATACCACCACTTGTTCCTGTAAAATTAGCCACTCAGTTTTGTTCTTTATGTTCATTGACGTTACAACATTTGCAATATTTAGGCATTAACTCCACATCTAACACTTTACCGGTGTCTACACTCGTGGCAGTCACTACTCCATTCAGAGAAGTATGTCCTCTTTTCAGCCAACTTTCATCAGGTTCAAGTGCAATATCCGAACATCGTTCAATGCCATCCACTGCTTCCCTAGCAGCCAGTTTCATGCTTTCCTCAATGACTTCACATACAGTTTTCTCTAATATCGCAGTAAGTTTATCAAATTTATTTGGTGGTTGATGTAAGTTCATCATGGAACAAAATGTTGTCCCTGCAGCCATGCCCTTGCCAATAGATCGTAAGGCATAAATTAATCTAGTATTGATTTCATAAGGGCCACTTGCATCTGGTTTTGAAGAACTCATAAATGAAATCACAGCTGAGCATTTAGTGCAAATTAAATCCAAAGCATTTGCTAGGCCGAGGAGAAAATCCTGCTGGCACTCTCAAATTTTCACACTCTGTGACTCACCACACTGTCTACATTGCACAAATTTAGAAATTACATCTGATAATATTCTCAAATTTATAATAATGTTATAGCACTCCTTGTCACAATAAATTCGTTGTAACACTCTTGAAATGGTGAGAGCTTCTTTGATGACACACTTGTTGAAGAATTACAATTAGAAACATCGTTGCCAGGTGACATAACCACTTGTACAGAAAGCTTTCTAAACCTTTTTCCTCTAAATTGTCGTTTCTTGAAAATGCCTTTACTTTTCGTTATCTTCAATAAACACAACAAAACACAGGTAAACAAGCACTGTAAACGTAAGTATAACAACCACTCGCAATCACACTTGAACAAAACTAACCGCGTGTTTGAAAGCGTGTTGCCGGCCGCGGTGGGCGAGGGGTTCTAGATGCGTCAGTCAGGAACCGCGCCACCGCTACGGCCGTAGGTTCCAATCCTGCCTCGGGCATGAATGTGTGTGATGTCCTTAGGTTAGGTAGGTTTAAGTAGTTCTAAGTTCTAAGGGACTCATGACCTCAGATGTTAGGCCCCATAGTGCTCAGAGCCATTGTTTTGAAAGCGTTTTGTTTACAAACAGCAGAAACAAAAGAATACCAACTGTTGCATTCGAAGGAGAGCCAACACACTCAGGAGTAAAAAAAAGGTCCCTAACGTGCAATGTAGGGGATATAAAGGTCTAAAATATATGCAGAAAAGTGGGTGACAGAAAAGTGGGTGACAGAAAAGTGGGCGTGGCACATAAACTCACGTTGTAGAAAAATGCTCTTTAAATACTCAAAAAAAATTTTTTCAGCAAAATCCTTTTCAGAGTACTTAAATAAAACTTTAATCTATCGAAATATGATGAAAACCGAAAATCGATTTTTTTCGATCTGAACCACGGTGTGGTCCCCTTAAATGTACTGTCAGCCTATAGTTGACTGTTGTTTTCACAACTAACATACTACATTTCCATACTTGTTTCAGGTTCCCACTGCAAACTACTCTGAAATAGACATTTCATTGAGTAGTAAAGCCTTCAGAGAAAGGATTGACTTCAATGAATTTCCTGATCCAACGTCTCCTATGGCGATCCTAAAATTTATTTTTGATATGGCGGAAACTGGTTGCGACATTCAGTTTGGTTTGGAGTCAATGAAAGAATTCATGAAGTAAGTTCAACGCAAGTTTTTTTATATAACAAATAAAACATGTTATAGCTGTTGCTAAATGAAGTGTTTTGAGTATTAAAATATCGGTGAAATTCTCCTATAGATGTCGGCATGTACCAGATGTTGTTCAGTTGTATGCCCTTTCAAAGTTTTATCAATACAAAACGACTGCAGTCACGTCTTACATCAGGCTGGAATCTATCACACACCATAAAATTGCGTCATGGTCCCAAAGTAACAGAAATAATAACATTTCAGTAATAATTCTGTAGCGACTCTGAAGTAAGCACCGAATTCAGGCAGTCTCCATTTCGTGGCAGTGCAGTCGTTTGCAGCTACACCAAGCTCAACTGTTTAGCAGTACTCCATTTGCGGAATCGAAGAGGAACTTGATGTAAAATTAAATAAGGCAAGATAGCGCTGGTGGAAATTTCAAGATGGTTTTAATGTAAAAGTAAATCTAATGTTGTGGAATAATCCCAGTTCATACTTGTAACTCTGACCTCACAACCAATCCTGTATCCAACTAATAACAGTGCATGAAAGGCATGAAAATTAAAGGCATGAAAACGAAAAAGCCAATCATACCAGTGCTTTCGTCATTAAAATGAAACATTCAGTCAAAATGTGTCCCACAGCAGTCATTTTGGCAAAGCTCGAAGGTATCTATATAATATAATGTTTTTGCATCATGTTCAAAAGTATTTATCCAAAGAATTAGATAAAATGTACAATTTGCACATGTAAAGTATATTGGAAAACACACACTCACCCACCCACCCACCCACACCCACACACACACACACACACACACACACACACACACACACACACACACACATATATATATGTATATATATATATATATATATATATATATATATATATATATATATATATATATATATAATGTTTATTCCAAGTGTTTCACTGATAACTCCACATTTAAAATGTGTAAAGCGTGTTGACAGTTTCTTCTGACGCTATGTTACTGGTGGTTCATAGAACTAACTGACATCACCTGTTGATTTTACAAGGTTTTCTGTATTGCTTCACCTTAACAAACACCATTCAAGCGGAAGAAGATAATGTACTGTGTTCTACAATAGAAAAATGCAATAATTAATAGTGACTGGCATTTTGGCATACTGCCATCATCAGGTGCTCTGTAACTTCATAAGTAAGTGATGGTTTTAATTTAATGGTCTGTAACTATGATCTGAAAAGCTATAAATATATAATGGTCTGTAACTATCATCTGAAAAGCTGTAATGCATGTATAAGCCTTTTTACCTTACATTTAATATCGTTACTGTCATGTCTAGTCTTTTTCAGGATTATTACTTTCTCCTTGGTGTACATTGGAGATGTATATAGGATTTTAGTTGGTTTCCATGTACGCTACTTTTCTGGCAGTTTGGATGACAGTGGATAAGCGGTATTACATGGTTACCATTATTTTTATATGTTTGGTTCTATTTATCTTTTTGTCTAGAGTTTGTTTTAGTTTTGAGATTTTTATTTTACATTTTTAGTTCTTTATATTATTAATTTTTAAAATGTAAAATAACTGAAAAATGTAAAATAAAAAAGATTAAAAATATAAAAATTAAAAAAGTACAATAAAAATCTCAGTAAAACTAAAACAAATTCTACATGGAAAGAT
The DNA here is from genome assembly GCF_023898315.1 of Schistocerca nitens. Lineage (NCBI taxonomy): Eukaryota > Metazoa > Arthropoda > Insecta > Orthoptera > Acrididae > Schistocerca > Schistocerca nitens. The sequence continues at coordinate 699,487,702 of NC_064617.1, read as the reverse complement.
AATTGGAACCAAACCTATAAAAATAATAAAAAAAACCGAATTTCGCAATCACGTATTTATAATGGTTACTGTGTAAACATGTAATATCGCTGATCTATTGTCATCCAAGCTGTCAGAAAAGTAGCATACATAGGAACCAACTAAATTCCGATGTACATCTCCAGTGTACATCTAGGAGAAAGTAGTAATTCTGAAAAAGACAGGACGTGACAGCAACAATGTTACATGTAGGGTAAAAACACCCAATGACGCAAGACAGATTTTCAGACCATAGTTACAGGACATTATATTAAGACCATCACTTACTTATATATTTACACTGCACCTGACGTTGGCAATATGTTGAAATGGGCTCATCCTGAATGATATAAAAAATAAACAACTGACATTCAGTGTAGTTGGCTATTATTCATAACAATCATGTCATTAAAAGGCAATTTTTCACTGTGGGCCAAAAACACAAAAGCAGGTATTACTCACTGCACACTTCATGTGTTTTGAGCTGTTATAGAACAATTTATGCATGGGAATAGATCTGCAACTTTTTCATTTCTGCATCCAAAGGTATATTTTTGGCATTAGTTTCGGCAGAACACATTTTTTGATGTGTGAATATATAATTGTGCCTTATACCAACTATGTTACAGCAATTACAGTATGGCCATGTACAAGCGTTATGTAACTTGTAAGTTAATAACATAAACATTGTGTGTTCACGTGTTTCATTTTTTTCTGATTGGCATCAATTTATTTTTTTAACATGCAAATATCTTTGAACTTGGCACCGTTTCCCACACTGGAGGTGAGTCTTATATGTGAGTTTCGTAATTACTGCTAGTCATTCAGATTTAACATGGCACCTACATACTGGCTGCTTGTTTCCTATGTATGTTTTGAATTTGCCCCAATATGACATCTTTGTAAAAGGGGTGTAGCTTGTGACATCTTTGACAAGAGGTGATGAGGCGCTTGATAAGTGGACACAGCTAATCATGTTACGGGCAGCGCTTTCACCTGCCCACTTGACAAAAGTAAACGAAGTGTGCCAGAACATACATAGCCCTTCTACTGTTGTTCAGTGGAAAACGAAAGGATGAATGTTGAGAATTGCTAGGAAAATCTGGAAAACAAACGAATGGAGAAGAAAACCTTATTCCAACGGCGATAAAATAAAAATGGATGTAAATGGAATCTGTAGCTGTGCAAGTAGATGAAAGGATAAAGGATTGAGTTTCAAAATTTTAAAATATGCAAGGTGGAGGCATATAACTAGAGACCATAATGCACTGTAAAGTGTAGAGGATGCTTTTATCCAGAAGAGGATATCAAATACTTAATGTTCGTTATGCATGGGGGTTATTCGAAAAGTGATGTCCAATCGGAAGCGAATGAAAACCAAAGTGAAAATCAAAAATGTTTCTTTTGCAAAAGTTGGCTGCATCCTCCAGCTGCTTCTCCACATAATCGCTGCTCCGACTTACATTTTTGCCGTAGCACTGTGCTAAGTCGCCTGTACCCTTGTCATAGACGGCAGAAATCAGCGCTTTTGCCGCTTCTCTACGTTAATCAACAGTTCGTTGTCTTTGTCAAAATGTTGTCTTCATAGCCAGCTGTTCATGCGAGCAGAGATGAACATCGGAGGGAGAGAAGTCGGGGCTACATCGTGGGTGATCAAACACTTCCCATCGAAAACTCTACTGAGCCATCCTCAGAGCCCCTGCAGTGTGCGGCGGAGAATTGTGAAGAGGGGAGTGGATGAAAGTTACATTATATGCACCTGCGTGAAATCAGGCGAAACCTCCAAGCAGGCACTATCGTTCCAGGCATTTTACGTGCTCCCTGTGTGTTCACTATTGAAAATAGCGACGTGACACAGTCGGCAGGCATACTAGAGATACTGCCCAACCCATATGTGCAAAGCTTAATAGGATTTTAACGGCCTTTTCCATTTCGCGACCCGTTGGACCTTACTTTCCGAATGGCCTTCGTGTGTAGCTTTAACATGCAATCAGAAAAATATCGGCACCTGTATACAGCACACATCAAATCTAATATTTTCATTGCACAGTAGTTCTATGTTCTTCAAATGCATGGTATCGAATGTAACACCATAATTGTTACTGTATTTAATTTATTAATTAACTTAATTTCGTACTAGAGATTTTCGAATGTAGCAAGACGTCAATCATTCGTATTACTGTTTACTTAAAACATATTTCTGGTTCGTAGAACTAAAAGGATTCAGGTAGCGAAAAACAGTGTAATCAAATTTCTGTTGAAGGTATAAGCATTTAAAAGTATTCCTCACGCTGAATATTGCGTTATGAGTACACTACAAATAATTCCAGTGATCTGGAACAATAAAATTTTACTTCCGTTAGTTTTTATCATGTGTGGGAGCGATGTTCCTTTTTTAATAATTATGTGTCGTGGCACTTATTCTTTTTACATACTTGTGTCGAATGATTTCTTCGCTGAACACGTCCTCTTGGGAAGTCGTGATAATTATGTTTTGCCTTGCAGAGTGGAGCAAAAGTATGATGCATTCATCGTAGAGAAACTCGGCAGCTCCTGTTATTACGGCTTAGCACACAAAATGGGATCTCCACCATTAATTGGATACACTTCTTTAGGAGCTACGTCACTTATTCGGAAGACCTTCGGCAGTCCCATTAATCCTTCCTACATCCCCGACTACAATCTCGGCTACACGGACCACATGACCTTCTGGCAGAGACTGCACAACGCTTACATCTTGCTGCGGTCGCTGGCTGTTGAAGAGAGAGCTTTTTATGGAAGACACGAAGAGGAAATGAGGAAGTATTCCGGTCCGAACCCACCTACGTTGAGGAAGATGGATTACAATTTCAGCCTGATGTTGGTCAACAATCACTTCAGCCTGAGCTACCCTGTGCCAAACACGCCAAATATCGTTGAATTAACTGGAATCCACATCCAGAAGGAGAGGAAAACACTGCCAAAGGTATTGACAATTGTTGAGTAGAAACTGTGAGCCGTTGCTCTTCTGATTCAGGTGTTTAAGTAGGAAATAGCCGAGAGCCGTAAAACAATGTGCTAAGGAAATGTTAACGACTTATTGAGAAAATATTACACACTTATTTACTTTCTGCTACTTAATTTAGCATTATGAAAACTTATTTTATTACAATAATGACTATATAACAATGCTTAAGTTAGCCACATGTCTGCTAATGCCCATATTTAGGCATCAAAAAGAAGACAGTGTGAGAACTTGTAACGCCTAATAATTCCATCCATTTGTGTACCAGGGTTGTGGGTTGCTTCACAACCGTCATCCATAAACACATTCCGCACAGCAAATGTGCAACCATTAATCCAGTGAACGCTTTGATATGTTTTCCATTTCTGTTTATGGCTTTCAATCTCTTCATTACTGCACAATTTTCACACGCTACTTCCTTGAAAAGTTCTATTCTTCTACATCGTCTTCAAATGCTTGTACGCGACGTATCATCTTCAAATGGCTGTTCTACGCTCACGAAAAAGCAGTACTCAATTTTTACAGTAATTTTTTTAATATATGTTGTGTTAATATGGAAAAAAAATTGACCGAAAAGAACTGTGACTGTTCAAAACGTATGACTCACACTTATTGTGGTATTGTTCGATTTTTTTTTCTTTTGAAGTTTCTCGAGTAGATATAGAGCTATATGACTAAAACACGTTGCGGAATTACTTTTCATTTTATTTTATTCTTTCAATAGCTTCAGGAAAAAATCATAAGCTCAAAAAAGGACATAGGGATTGATGTGCTTATTTACACATGAGGAAAAAATTCACATTGTGTGCAGATGGAAATGAGGCTGCCAAAGAGCATGGACAAATACATGTGGAACCAGATATATAATCACAGAAACTGTAGTATAATTCGTATACTGTAAGTGGCCCAGATAAGGAAAAAAATTTACTAGTACGTAAATTTTTAAGAAATGTTATCATAAAATAACAAGTTCTGCATAATGAAGAATAAAAATTACATATTAATGTTCAGTGTCACTGCAAAAGTGAGCTTACTACATATGTGCAGCTTAATACCACTCTTATGATATTAAATTAAATTGTTAGATGGTACTTACGACATGAAACGGTGACTCCTATGAATACTAGTCATGATTTTCATATTTAGTAGATGACATTACAAGCAGAGTAGTACTTCCTGGCAGTAATACGTATTTATGGGTAGCATTGGTGCAAACATAATGAAAGACATGAGGCCATTTTTTCCCATGGAGTCAGTTTTGTCTGATATTCTGTGGTGGTAGAGCGTTACTGACACATTTCTCTGTTTTCTACTAAATGAAATCTCGTGTGACTTGGGCCTCCCTTCGGGTAGACCGTTCGCCGGGTGCAAGTCTTTCGATTTGACTCCACTTCGGCGACTTGCGCGTCGATGGGGATGAAATGATGATAAGGACAACACAACACCCAGTCCCTGAGCGGAGAAAATCTCCGAGCCAGCCGGGAACCGAACACAGGCCCTTAGGATTGATGTTCTGACGCGCTGACCACTCAGCTACCGGAGGCGGACTGTTTTCTACTGCAAAACCATCATCGTCATTTTGAATTACAAGTACCGGCACGTTATTTTCAATACTTCTCACATTAGTACCTAAAACAAACTTAGTTCGTTTAGGTGAACTGCGAAGACATTTTCTCCAGCTGTGGTCTCAGAGTTCCTATCTGTTTGGATGTTAGCAGGACTCATATTCCATCTTCTACTGCAGGTTTCTTTTGGGAAAATGTAATGGTGTGTGGTAAAGCTTACAGCTGCTGCAAAACTTATTTTTATTCGAAAGCTTCTAAAACGTTTGTCTGTTTCGCGATAAATGTTTTCTTGAGAGGGCACAGCTACATATTTCGTGGCACATTTGTCAAACTCCTTTGGAGAAAGAGAAATTGTCAATGGTGACTGAAGTTGGCTGTCGTGTTGATTCTTGAATTTATTTTGTTTTAACATTTGCTCATGTGAGAAGCTTTAAAACATTTGTTTCATGCTAATGCTTTTCCAGTAAAAACGTCTCTTGGTTAATGTCTTGTTCCTTGTTCCAAATTCTGGTGACAGGTGCTGCTCGTCTCAGGACTGGTGGTTTAATTTTCTCCAATGGTTTTGGAGACAATTGTTTTTTTGTTTGGACATGGCATATTGTTTCCATGCCCAGTATACTAACTGATTTGGAACTTTATTTTATTCATAGCTTAAGAATTCTCTGTATGGATGTTCATATTTTGCTATCAGTGGTGTGTTGTTATCTTTTAATTTTTCTTCTTCTGTTTTGGTGGTACCGCCAATGGCAGCATTCTTAAGAAAAATATTTTCAAAGCGTATAATGATCAAAAGCTGTGTTTGCAGTATAACCACTGAAATGCTTCAAGTAGGTGAATCTTGTCCAGTGAATGAGCTTTTCAGTATTCAGTGAGCATAAGACAGAAAAACAAAAATAATTCTAACAGTTATTGATTTACGGTATTTAATTTGCAGTCAGTGACCTGCGTATTATAAGTTATTATCCTCTGGTTCCAAAAGCTAGTTACAGAAATGGCAATAAAACTGATGAACGTATTATGCTTTTGATATTTCGACCCTCAGCGGATGTGTCTTTAAGACTTAAGCTGCAATCACTTCCAAGCTCATTCAAGACACACACCGGCTGGTGTTCTTCCTACTGGCAGTAAAATTAAATCTTGGCAATAATGCAAAATAAGAGTGGCAACTCAATGACTTACGAGTTATTTCCTGGATGGCACAGAACTATCCTGCTAAATGCACTTGATTTTAAGTGTTTTAGCATCGAATAATATTTATGATATTCAATTCAGGTGAGACACAAGGTTACCAATTTATGGTTTTGAGTCCAGGGAAGACATTCCACATGGAAGTAGCAACTAGTCTAGTCTTTCTTGCTGCGAGTTATCAGTGCTGTCCACCACTGGGACAATACGCGAGACAATAATACTGCAGGTCTTCGGTAGCTGAGGGGTAATGTGATCGTCTGTCAGACGGAGGATGTGTTGGCTTGCAGGTTCTGTCCCGCTGAATGCCATATTTTTAGGAGTTCTGTCGCGAAGCTACAAGCACGCAAATCGAAAATAAATAAAGAATTCTTAAGAAAATTTCTCCATCAAATTCGTTCTCTCTGTTTCCAGTACCTCATAGTGTAATACCGAAAAACTTACGATACTGCACAAGTGACAGTGCCTCTTTCAGCTTCAGAGTGTGTTATTGCGTAGTACCAACCTGCAATGTAGTTTCATCTGTCGTTCTTCTTACACTGAGACAGGAAGGTGTTAGTTGTTGGAGAGGGAAAAAAAAACCAGCTGCCATGGACACGTCCCTGAGGAGGAGGTCCCAGTGCCATCTCCATTTTTCAGCCAACAGATGCAAAATATGTTCACAATGTCCTTTCCTCAAGGGCTGCTAATTCCTTCTTAATAACGTAACATATAAACTGCATAGTCCCTCGTTGTGTTTTGGCTTATAGAATCTTGAAAGCAGGTATCTTTGAAAAAGATTTGAGTAACCACATGCTTCCCATACAATAACAAGAGTTCCGATCCGACGTTTTGTTCATCTGTGTGTTAACAAACCTGTACACAATGCAAGAACCAATACAACTTCAATCTAAGAAGCTCGAGAGGATTGAATGGAGCACCTTGTTCATGCCCTTTGCCTATATCTAGTGCCTCGTTGGACGTGTAGTAGGCGCGGTGCGCTACCTATGATAGCACAACCGCTCTGCGCTCATGGGTAGCACACCGCCCCTACTACACGTCCAACGAGGCGCTCGGGAGTCACAGCACCAGGTTACAACACCTGAAGATGGGCTTATAAGAGACCGAGACAGGTGGTGCTATGATAAAAGAACTGTAAAGCTGAAGCAGTATTTTCAACCTCTGGTATGATGCTCAGTTGCGGATGTTCCTCCAGCAGTGTTATTTACCGAATGACCTGTCGTGGATCAGATGCTGTTTCGGACACTCGGAGCAGTGTCCGAAAAGAGCTAGTATGCCTAAATTACTATATTACATCAGTAAAGAAACATTTCTGCTGAGCTTGCAAGTACGTGATCTACCTATAGTCAACACCCTAGCTCGTTCCCTCCCTCCCCCCCACCCATGCCCCCCTCCATGAGCGTATGCTTCCGTGGACGTGAGACACAGTAGATGCATCCGGTTTTGAAAATGATGAAAACATATGAACTGAAGAAGAGAAATTTGATGGATTAGGTACTGTCTTCTCCAAACTTCTTTAGATCACATTTAAAATAAATGGTTCTTAACCTGAAGGATTAAGTGGCGATTAATAATACAAGGAACTTTACGCCTTTCTCACTTCCTTCACCTCTTCTGCTCGCCCACCATTCCTAGTTAATTACGTACGGAATCATTTCTATAAAACTTTCTAGCATTTACAGCCCCAGATTTTCCCATAGTGGCCAAAGTTACAAACAGTTTTTTTCAGAGTAATCGGTTCAGCATTAAAACAAAATTTCGCTTCCATACGATAATTACAGGGCAGGCCGCTGTTGCCGAGCGGTTCTAGGCGTTTCAGACCGGAACCGCGCTGCTGCTACGGTCGCAGGTTCGAATCCGGCATCGGGCATAGATGTATGTGATGTCCTTAGGTTACTTAGGTTTAAGTAGTCCTAAGCCTAGGGGACTAATGACCTAAGATGCTAAGTCCCATAGTGCTTAGAGCCATTTGATAACTACAGATCGCAATCGACGTCTGTGAGCAGCTGGCTTTTCATTGTAGCCACGCGGTACTTTGTTACTGCAGCTGCAACTTTCTTAGGACAGACGCTGATTACGTGGAAGTTAATCTCCCTTCAGTGTGAAACTGATTACTGAAGAGAATGATTGTAGTAACAGTGTCATGTGAAGTATTAATTAAATGGTTGGCGTTTTTGGAATGTAGATCTGTGTGTTTCTCGAGACTTTTGTGCCACATAGTGTAGCTTTACGACTTTCATGTTAAATATTAAAGTCACATGTGAAGCGCATCTGTGTATCAGGATGTGAGGGACTTCCTGGACGGTGCCTGGGACGGTGTGGTGTACTTCAGCCTGGGCTCCAACGTGCAGAGCAGCGCCATGCCTCCAGAGACAGTCCGCGCCTTCCTGGACGCGTTCGCTGGAATCCCGCAGCGCGTGCTCTGGAAATGGGAAGCTGATCGCCTGCCCGGTCAGCCCGGCAACGTGATGACCGCCAAGTGGCTGCCGCAGCAGGACGTGCTGGGTGAGTGTGCGGACGCCCTCCACTGTAACGGCCTGCGAGGCTGCCGGGGATAGTGACTACTGTGGATAAGTGATGCCATTGTACTGTTGCAGCTCATCCGAACGTACGCCTCTTCATCACTCAGGGAGGACTACAGAGCTGGAATGAGGCAGCTTATTTCTCTGTGCCCGTCATTGGGATTCCTTTCCTAGGAGACCAGGTTTACAATGTTGAAAAGATGGTCGGTTTAGGCGTCGGACGAAGGCTGGATTTAAAAGACGTCACCAAAGACAGCGTTTTGGAAACCGTACAGACAGTTCTGGAAGACAAGAGGTGAGGAGATTTGGTTTTTAGCTCTCCAGTACTTAGCAGCATACGAATGTTAATCCCCTTGCAGCTCCATGGTGTCGACAATACTAGCACAGCGACCCAACCGCTTGTATGCTCGGAAACGTGTTCATATTTGTAATGGCAAGGTTCTTCAGACTATTGTAGGTGCTATAAAAAAAACAGGAGCAGTTAGTCTCAAATCTTAAATATTGTTAGAGCTGTATGGCACACAGTGATTTTAATTTGGTGTAATCCATGTGACTACAAGTGCCGAATGCAGGAAGTTCTTTATTAGTGAAAACAGCTGTATTTTTGATCGGAATATTGACACCCTTCCTTTGTGACTGGATTCTGATATATTGGTATGCATTGTACTTCCTGTAATACTGTTAGAAATATCTAGTGAAAGAAAATTTCTGTAGGATTCTTATTTAGATACAAATTTATATTTCCTAATTATGTTTTCGAGCTAAGTTATCACCAGAAAGTATGGGAAGTCTTTGTCACATTGTCAAAAAAAAAAAAAAAAAGGGAAAAGGAAGATAAGAGTTTAATGTCCCAATGAAAACAGTTCATTAAGACAGAGTCGAGGCTCTGTTTGGGGAAGAATGGTAAAGAAAATTCACTGTGCTTCTCAAAGGAACCATCTCAGCATTTACCTGGACTCAAAATCTGGATGAGCAGACTGGGATGAACCGTCGTCCTACCGATTGAGAGTGCTAACCACCGGGCCATCACTCTCGATTCGCTGTAATAATAGAATCACCATTTACTTTCAAACATTTACCTTTGGTTACATTTGTTTCACATATCCCCCCTTTGTGGCATCCGAGGAACGAGTATCTAACAAAATCCAACAACGAGACGCTGATTTTCCGTTGCGTTACTATTGATCTGAAATTAACTTCTCCTTAACAGCATTTACATGGAAGCATAAAGGAGCCCTGCTGGCCATTCCCTCGTGCGAATATTAACAAGTTGCTCTTAGACTCTCTCAGACTGATTGTAGAGTTTGATTGGGATTTGGTATGGTAAATGATCTTAAAGTGTGATTCTACAATGTTAGGGATGTGTCGCACACCGCTATGCATGTGTCCTAATAACAAACTGTTTAAAGCAGGTTTTATCATACAAGCACCGATTTCACATATGAAGTTTAAAACAGAGTATTAAAATAAATGAGTAACTGATTAAAAGAAGATAAATGGTACATTTTTGGGAGCAAATAAATACATATAGGCGACATAATGACGTATCCAAAATTGTAAAGATTTGAAACTTGCGACTTACTTGTCACCCAAATAACAAGTTCTGTATCTACTGAAAGCTAGAAATCGCTGCCGACTCATCACCGACTGCCGACCGGAATACTGCCGTAAAAGAGAACAGTGGAAAGACCCTCACGTACATACGTTCTGTCTATTCGAAAAGTTTGGAACTCACAGCCCATTAATTATGGTCACAATTTCTTGCAAATTTACGTTAAAGTGACCGCTCTTAAATTATAAAGATCTTCTGAATATCTACATATACATCTACATGATTACTTTGCAATTCACAATTTAATGGGTGGCTGAGAGTACATCGGACCACCTTCAAGTCACTTCTCTACCGTTCCACTCTCTAACAGAACGCAGGAAAAAACCGTTAATTCTTTCCGTGCGAGCTTTGATTTCTCTTATTTTATTATGATGAGCATTCCCTGTGTAGGTGGGTGACAAAAAAATATTTTCACACTCTGAGAAGAAGGTCGGTGATTTAAATTTCGTGAGAAGGTCCTGCCGCTGCAAAAAAAAAAAAAAAAAAAAAAAAAAAACCTTTGTTTTAATGACCGCAACCACAATTCGTGTATCATATCCGTAGCACTCACTACCCAATTTCCGGACAACACAAAACGAGCTGCCCTTCTTTGTACTTTTTCGATGTCATCCGTCAATCCTATCTGATGCGGATTCCACACCACACAGCAATACTCCAGAAGAGGGCGGACAAACGTAGTGTAAGCAGTCTCTTTAGTAGACCTGTTGCACTTTCTAAGTGTTCTACCTATAAATCCCAGTCTTTGGTTTACTTTATCCACAGCAATATCTATGTAATTGTTGAAACTGAGTAAAAGGCACACATTTTATCTACGTCAGCTCCACCTTTTGACACATTGTAGTCAGCTATGATTTCAGGTTTCTGTGCTTCTTCATCAACTGTCGCCGTGTCATGCATTGTGGACAAAAGTATGACAGCACGATGTTTACAAGGAACGAATGATACTAAGGTCTTATCCTGCATAAATATGAACATCGCACTTCCAATTTCTCTTTTTTGTTTGGGAGAATTTCCGGAGGAATTTCATGTCTGTTCTTCCTCATAATACAAAAGCAAGTGATTTTCTTCTACAGAAAATATTCGGAAAGGAGGCAGCTTGCGTACCAGTCGTCAGTTATGAGGTTTCTGGAAGAATTTTCTATAGGTATTAGAAGTCTCTTCACTATATACTCACGAATGTTATACACCCGATACTACCTTTCTAGTTGCATCACGCAGCAAACCTCCAGATTACTGCAATGAAATGTTTTTGCATCAAATATTGCCAACATTGTTATCCCATATTTAACTGGTTTGCTGGGTACGTGCCCAATCCATCCACAGCGGCCTCTGAAAGGATGAAGCATTTCTTCTATTCTGGTGAATTCACTCAGGCTATAAGTACTTTTATAGTCAGCTACAAAGGCGTCCGATACTGTACAAACTGCAACCAGCTTACTAGTTTTTCTCCCGTCGTTCCTCGTTTCCATGTCATCAAACCGCGCACAGCGTGGAAGAAACAGAAACCCGTCAGCTGTTGAATTTCTGTTCCATCTGCCGCTCAGAGTTCCTGTAAATTAGGATAATGGCCTTTTATTGTCCAAATCAAAAAAAACTAATCCCAAAAACAGGCATTATTTCGTGTCTTTATGTCACTTTATTATCTCTTTTAAGCGAGATTTGATGTTATTCTCGCTCTATTTTTATACGTGTTTGTATTGTTTACGATTTCATCAATAACGTCTACGTCAGTTATTTTCAGAAAAACACTAACTTCGTCAGTTATATCTATCACATTTCTCTTTGGAGGTGGTAGAATTTGCACAATGTATTTTTTCTTTTTTTATGTTTTTGTTTTTAAATTTAACACACTCAGCAAGTGTTCCAATAAAGTACTCCCGCACACCTGCTGTCTCTTCGAGATCATCACCATCCTCACCTTCAAGTTCAGATTAATAATCTTAGTCCCCACAAACAATGTTTTCACCATTCAAATCCATTTCGCTTTCCTCCATGTCTGAAAAGTATGGACTGACGTCATTACCACTTTCTTCGTATAGTGTGAGATCTTTCTCGTCTGATACACCCTTTGAACTGAAATAAATCAAAAGAAATCAAATGAATAAATAAATTCAGGTGTCGGTATAACCCAATTAACGTTTACTGTGAACCCATACAAAATAAAAACGAATGAGTGTAGTTAACTTTTTATTACACTTACCTCTACTTACTGACTGTTGGAACAAAGCTTGCAAATGTCACACCAGCAGGCAGGAATTGTGTTTTTACATTTGACACCTCGTTGCTGACAATTCAGAAAACAAATTGAGAAAGCTAACCAAGGGAACTGAAGCCGCATTAACAGCGTCGAGGAAACATCACCAGTGGAATACATGCAAGCGGCGGCGCAATGGAGCAAGGTTAAGTTATCTGTTACGCAGTAATTGTAGCTTTTACAACAGCGTGCCGGATGGAGGATCACAGATGGCCTCGGAAGCTCTTGGATTTCACACCTACAGGAAAGAGACCGCCAGGGAGACCCAAGAAAGGCTTGAAGATGTCAATAGATGTGAACGAATGGCGGATAGCAACAATGGACAGAATGCAGTGGAGGAGGAAACTTGTAGATGCGTGAGGTCCACTGGGCCTCATCACGTAGTAGTAGTAGTAGTAGTAGTAGTAGTAGTGCCCGCTCGAGGGATAGCAATGGCCTTCATGAACTTCATGAGATGCCTCTGAAGATCGTTCTGATTGGTCTTTTCTGGTCTCAGAATTTTTGTTGTAACTGCAGAGATTTACCGAAAAATGTAATGGAGTGTAAGTGTGCCAAATAAAGAAGCTTTCACGTTTCAGTGTCAGAGGTAGCGTTGACTATAAAGTAAATGTAGCACTAGTCAGTTTTTTATAATATTCTGAAAGCGATACCTTCTGGGAAGTTCATCCTACTATGACTCCATGGAGCAACGTCTCAAAAACCCATTTTTTGTTGGTATTTTGCGTTTCTGCTCTGTATGAACCATTATATACCCCCACTATCAGTGATAATTTGATTAAAATCACATGTTGATGTTATGTTATTGACGTAGGCTGACATTACTTGCAAAAAAAGCAGATAGAGTATTTACAAACATTCACTTAAAAGGATCCACTTGGCAGAACCACTGCTATGGTTATTCGTCCAAATGTCAGGGGTATGTACATGAAGGGGACAGTTGAATCTTACGATTGAATGTCACGAAATGCCTCTGCATATCGTTATGATTGGTCTTTTTGTGGTCTAAGAACATACTTTGCGACTGCACAGATTTGCCGAAAAATGTAATAGTGTAAGTGTGCCAAATAAACAAGCTTTCATGCTTCAGTGTCAGGGGTGGCGCTGACTATTTTTAAAATAAATGTAGCACTAGTCACTTTTCGCACAATATCCTGAAAGTAATACATTCAAAAAACTTCTCACCTAACATTGAATCCATTGAGCTACCTCTAAAAAACAATTTTTTTTATGTTTTACATTACCACTCTCTCTGATCCATTTCATATCTGAAATGTCAGTGATCATTCGATTCGAAGCTTGAGTTGATGTCATCATTCTATTATTGACCTATGTCGACATTATTTACAAAAAAAAAAAAAGGAATCGTTTTAAACATTCAGTGATTGTATCAGATTAAATATTTTATACAGCTCAGTCTTATTGGGTTATGCTTGTTAGAAGCACTGCTATGATAATTACTCCAAATGCAACTCCCTTTCCCTCTTGCAGCTACCAGGAGAACATGAAGCGCTTCTCTGCCATCTATCGGGAGCACCAGAGCACGTCCCTGGAGAGGGCGGTATGGTGGGTGGAGTACGTGATCCGCCACCAGGGGGCGCCTCACCTGCGCAGCGCAGCCCTCGACCTGCGCTGGTGGCAGCTGCTGCTGCTCGACGTCATTGCCTTCATACTGGCTGTAGCGGCCATGGCGGCGTTTCTCCTCTACAAGCTGACTCGATGGCTGTTCACGTGGCTCACTCGACCCAGTAAACTAAAGAATCAGTGAGACTGTTACAGCCTCATGTGCCTTTATCTTGGCAGTCACCAACACTGTGTGTTTGTCCTGTACAAATTGCCTGAATGTTTATTTGGTGCAATGATGGAAATGTCGAAATCGAGGAATCCTCAGTACCTTATAATAGTTCATACAGAACATGTTAATTATTTGCATTTGGAAACTGTTTTACTACAAAATTAAGTCATTGCTTTCTGCTGTATAAAGTATATAACTGAACCACTGAAACATGTGCGTTGCTCAGTATGAAGACCTTGTGATTAGATATTCGGTTAAAATAGCATAGAGTAATGCCTCGCATACTAAGTTCAAATATATTTCCACTGTCATTAGCTCCTCGTCTCCTCAGGTATCCCATACCACTGTCCTTAGAATAGCTATTACGTAAAACAGCTCAAAAAATGGAGCTGTCTACTGTCTAAAACACTGAACAGCCTCTAGCATGTGTAGCATTCTATCACTATGTAATCGACAGTGATGATTTCATTGTATCTATTACCAACATTTGGAATACATTTGACAGCACGAGGGGCATCAAATGCATCACCCCAGCCTCAGCTCTCCCAACATCCGAAAAGGCCTAGAAGCTTCAATTGGCTCCCTCTGCGTCAGAAGGAGGTCACCTTGGTATTGTTGAACTTCAGATATTTTGGTAAGTGAAGCAACACATTAAAGCAAACTGCTGTTCTAAACTTTATTATGATCAGTTCCATTCCATCGGCAGTTTTCACACCCACTCCGCAAGATATAATGCGAATGTGTGGCAAGTGTCTCCACTAAGTGCAGCCCACTCTACAAGTGCCAGAAGTTGCTGAATGGAAGATATTTATGCAGTCTAACAGTAACACAGTTAATGGTGAGAGAAGTGCAGTAACCTTCTGGCCATTCATTAATTCACCACCAAGTGATTCCAACATGGTTACACAGCTTCACAATATACTGTCAACAATAGAAAGCAGCCAGTGTCATGTTTATCCATCGACTCCCTTTCCCATCAACAGTACATAGGTCACTGACTAAACAACGTTTATAGAAAAATATTTGATACTGAATTTCACTTATCAGCTGCAGTTAAGTGCTAGGTTAATAAAGTGAAAATAGCTCCACTATGTCAACACGAGCTCAGTGAACTTGTTTTGTCTACCCGCATAAGAGAACCGCATAGGAAGTGCTGTGGAAGTGTAGTCTGTCTCCAGAGTGAATAGTGAGCAGCATTTATCGTTGGGGGAAGATGGTTTTCACGGAAGAACGATACAACTGCCGTGCAGGATGAAGAAGAATCAATTTCTCCTCTAACAGTATAGAGCAATGTGCACAGATTTACTTCTAATCTGTCCACATGCGTTTCTTCCTTTAGTAATATTAGTCACTCACATCTGTTCTCCATTTACTGACAACGAACTTTTTGGAATATAAACACCCCTGAAGCGTGTCTGCACAGTCTCTTTCCGTGATTCATAAGGCGACCTGTGGAAGGGTCGTTATAACTCTGTGGACACGCTGTACTTTCTTACTGCCACGTATTGAGGTAGAGAGGTGACTTCAGTTTGTAGACCTATGATAGAGCTAAGTGCATGATACAACAATCCGGCAGACCACCTTCTCTCATGTGACTATACCCCTCCCCTGTCGCCAGTCTCTCCCAGGCTCTATAACATTACACACATTAAATCTTTGTTCTTAACCGACTTCATATAACAACAGACATTAATTTTATACCATTAAAACGATATTTTAATAATTGTGATTTTTACGTCCCTGCAACGTGGAAACTATTCATCCCAGAGAAAAAATAAGATCTTTTTGCAGAAAATTTAATGTTGTTGAACTTTTAATTGGAAACATGTTCGCTGGAAACCCCAGTTTTTGAGTTACTGAAAAAGAACAAATGAAAAAGACCATTAAAAGCCCCACACTGTCACGTTCGCACAACACTGGTCAGAATTGTTAGTGTGTGGAACATGGCCTTAGCTCCTACCATTGTACAAAAATTTGCTTCTACAAGAATTTTCCCCCCTTTGTCATTTTATGGTTCAAATGGCTCTGAGCGCTATGAGACTTAACAGGTGTGGTCATCAGTCCCCTAGAACTTAGAACTACTTAAACCTAACTAACCTAAGGACATCACACACATCCATGCCAGAGGCAGGATTCGAATCTGCGACCGTAGCAGTCGCGCGGTTCCGGACTGAGCGCCTAGAACCGCTAGACCACCGCGGCCGGCTGTCATTTTATGTCTTCGTTGACTGAGTTAAAAGGACAATTGTAATATGCTCCAAAGAAAACGATACTGATGGTTGCACGGTTGTTTCCTGTGACATCCATTGGAGGAAGAGGTCGTCACATGTATCAGAGGTTACTTCTCACCCATGTAAACATTCCAACGACGAAAATATCTCGACGACCTGTGTTAGTGGTAAGCTGTTAAAAAGCTGGATATGTCACCTCTTTATTTTCTACTTACTCTCATACACAGTGATCGTAAATATGTCTATAAAAGGCAGTCCATATCATTATAGATTTTTATTTTTTCATTTTGGGTACTGGTTTCGGTCTACATAAAATTTTTATAATGGGTTTTGTATGAGATACATTTAGCCATCTTCGAAATAACGTATTAGCAAATTTAGTTCTGACATATAATGTGTTACCCAGATGACGTGAGGACCGTGTGTACGGAACTAACTGACTGATAAACTTCACGAACTGCTGACTGACTATCAAAAGCCAGGGGCTGTAAAAGCAAGCTCCATTCGGTGTTTCCTCATGTGATCCGTATAAAAAAGTAGCATAATCCGCATGTAGCGTCTGTATAAACAGTAAATCTGATACTACACTGGAATATAACACAGACTATTGTTTACAATGTGTGACTCCATTTTTAAAAATTTAAAATGTCAATAGCTATAGCCAGAATATTGAAAAGTGCCCTCTGTCGCGTACTTCACCGGTGTAATGGGTTGCCATAGAGATTAGCTCAGGAACTCATTTCTGCTGTAGAAATATTATATTTCACAGGATGCCAACGATCGCTGTGGAACCCAAGTTGGCTTGTACTGTCGTCCAAGATGTAGCACCTCTCGCTGGTGGGTATGTGAAGTAATGAGTACTTTCAAAAACTCTACGTTACGCTGTGTCTAGTCACCGCCTGTCCACTAGTATACGTAGACAGCCTGCTTATTAATATTACCAGAAACCACAGCAGCGCAGCAGGCTGCTGTGCTCGCACTGGCAGTGCAGACACGACTAGCCGTCTGCCTCCACCCTGCTTGACGTCGTAGTGGTGGCCGCACTGACTCCCACCGGATACATGAAGTAACGCATCACACAGATATTCGCACCGATTTCACAAACATAGTCCTGTGTGGACTCAGAATAAAAGGGTTGCTGTTCATAGCAAAGAAAGTCTTGCTTTTCTACTACAGTGAGAAACTTGTGTGTGTTTCTGACCTGGCGTACAATTCTGTTGTGTACATAGTTCCACGTAGTCTGCGCGTACACAACTTTCCCTCTAGAGCGTGCCCCGCTAAGCACAACAGCGCAGGCGCAACGCTCGTCTGTCTCCGCACTACGAGATGGCGCTGCCATAGAGATGGACCAAATTCTGCTTCCGCCGATCCGTGTATTAATACGTAACGCAGCCAATGAGATTGCTGATAACTTAGAACCATTTCTCCTCGCGGATCACACTCGCGCAGTGATACATGAACGCGCGAGGTGTTATAACGAGTGTACAGACCTCGATTAGTCAGTCTGCCTTTGTCTGCACCAGTCTGTACCAGTCTGCATTGCTCTGTACCAGTCTGTACGAGTTCTACAATTGTCTGTACCAGTCTATAGTCAAGTTTCAGTCTGCGCCTAATAAGACTACCATATTCCTGTACATAGCCATGAATATGAATGTATAGACACTTGTCAAGTATCAGAGATATATGTACCAATACCAAAGGAACTTCAGATTGTCAATTGTAAATAGCATCCAGAACCAAGATAAGTAATTTTTATGCTTCTTATTATTTTAATAAATGTGTGTGAAAATTAATCAAGTTCTGTTTAAAGTTGGCCACTGTCAATCTGCTACTCTAGGTGTGCAAGTGGCATTTCTATCGTCTGACCTAACGGCAGAAGAGAAACATGCCACGATAAGACCACGAAACATATTGCTGACACTCGCCTACTGCTTTAGAGCGACAAGTCAAATAATCTGATGGTGTGTGTACTGAAGGTCTTACAGCACGCACACCACAAATTCTGTTCTCCCTACGCTTTTCATAGCTGACCTACTTTCCAGAACATAGAAAAATTCTCTTACTGTAGTCCAAACAAGCTTTCCCCGCTATACTTGCAACCTATTAGCTGATGACAGCTAGTTCCTTGTTCCATAGGTCGACTTCACAATAAACGTTGTGATGCTGGAAGATGTCAACCGAACAAAAATAGAACGCCTACGTATAACTTAAAAACGTATAGGTAAAAACTAATATTTATATGACTATATGGTCGACATTCGCAGTTTTCCTAAACAACTTACTCCATGTAAGAATTCCTTTACAGTGTAGATGGATTTGTTAAGGAGAAACCACAGCATCCTTCATTAAAAACACTTTCGGTATGTGTCAACGATTTTATTTCCATGGGTAGATTGTCAAGGTTTTTTACTGCTCATTTCTGTGCCAAGTGAGATTCATCCAAGGGTAGTGCAGATAATTTTTCCTTTTGCTGTTATGATTATCTCTCTTACTCTTCAACTTAGATGTGTTGTTGATAAGGAATTTCATAAGCAAATAAATGGACTGTGAGGTTGTGGTTCATATCCGCAGCTGCCTAAAGACATACTTGTTCAAATGGTTCAAATGTCTCTGAGCACTATGGGACTTAACATCTGAGGCCAGCAGTCCCCTAGAACTTAGAACTACTTAAACCTAACTAACCTAAGGATATCACACACATCCATGCCCGAGACAGGATTCGAACCTGCGACCGTTGCGGTCTTGCGGTTCCTGACTGTAGCGCCTAGAACCGCTCGGCCACCTGGCGACATACTTGTAACTGTAAATGTGTGAACTGCCAAAGTAATTCTAATTACTTTCTTCTCGGCAATGAACAGTTTTTTCCCTAAGCGAAGAGTAACCCCCAAACATTACCCAATAAGATGCTAGTGAATAAAAATATGCAAAATACATTAATTTACTGACTTCTGTATCCCCAAAGTCAGAAATTATTCTTACAGCAAAAGCAGCTGTGCTTAAACATATTAGAAGATCTATTATGCGGTTTTTTCAGTTTAATCTTTCATCAGTATGCACAGCTAAAAGCATACAATTTTTATCCTGTTTGTTACTTATTGTTGGTGTTGTAGTTTAGCAGGTGGTGGAGTATTTTTGACAGTAGAACACCG
Source organism: Schistocerca nitens (assembly GCF_023898315.1). Taxonomy (NCBI): domain Eukaryota; kingdom Metazoa; phylum Arthropoda; class Insecta; order Orthoptera; family Acrididae; genus Schistocerca; species Schistocerca nitens. Next base: position 699,468,370 of record NC_064617.1, on the reverse strand, counting down.
AATGAACTGCGTTTTCTCAAGGTTTAAGGTTGGTCCATTTGTGGAAAACCATTTAGTAACTTTGGAAGAACGTCATTAACTACTTTCACTGTTGATCCTTATTTGCTCAGATTCATAACAGTTGCTGTACCATCCGCAACCAAATAGAAAGGGAAATCATTAACATACAGCATTGGAATTAGCATTATTCTCTGATCATTTGTTAAAGTTGTAAAAATCCTTTCCTTCAGTTATTTTTGCCGGCCGGTGTGGCCGTGCGGTTAAAGGCGCTTCAGTCTGGAACCGCGTGACCGCTACGGTCGCAGGTTCGAATCCTGCCTCGGGCATGGATGTGTGTGATGTCCTTAGGTTAGTTAGGTTTAATTCGTTCTAAGTTCTAGGCGACTGATGACCTCAGAAGTTGAGTCGCATAGTGCTCAGAGCCATTTGAACCATTTTTGAACCTTCAGTTATTTTTTACGAATACATATTTTTCTTTCGCAAAATTATACAGAGTGAGAAGTGGTTATTTATCGGTGAACGTCATGTGTCTAAGTAATGTATTTTATCAGCCGATGAGAGTTTCAGAGTGAACAATCTGTTTCCATCTGTTTTCGGGCTCCACATGTTGAATTGATGGGCTCCATAGCAACATGATGCAATCTCTTTCTAGAAAAAAATGTAAACTGCGATATAATGTTTCCATTCAATCAAATCTGCACATCGCTTCTTCGTATTTGGTTATTTCAACGTAAAGGTACACTTGGTTTTTCAAGAAGTAGCTCAGAATAAGAATTAAATATCTGTTGGGACAGTGACACCATGTTTCAAGTAATTCTTCGAGGAAGTCACTGTTGTCACAAAAGGCTGCTGTTGGCATGAGTCAAATGAAAGCTACAGTACGTACGTGCAAGCGGCGCCGTGATGTAACGCGCTGTCTAGATAAGTGATACTAAGAGCGGCATCTCTGTCTACACGTGCTCGCTACCTTCCCAAGCGAGTGTTGACGCTCGCAGTGAACACCACAAACGTGGACGCAGGGGACCTAGTAAGCGTGTAGCACGAGTTCGTCGATTCGAGTGAGCAGGTGAGACACCTAATTAGACTCTTACAGGTATTGTATTTTGATAGTCCCATTTGAGTTCTGCGTAAACCCTCACTAATTATTTTCTTTATTTTAAATATTCTTCGTGTAAACACAAAACTTACTAAGTTTAGATGTATAGGAGATGATTTTAACTGACTTCAAGTTTTTAAACATGGCTGCAACAGCAACTGTTGAAATTCTTCACGATTAAGGATGACAGCCAAAAACAGATGCATGATAAAAATTTATTAAAGTTTCTTGACCAAGGTTTCGGTACATATAAATATACCTTCATCAGAAATACACTCCTGGAAATGGAAAAAAGAACACATTGACACCGGTGTGTCAGACCCACCATACTTGCTCCGGACACTGCGAGAGGGCTGTACAAGCAATGATCACACGCACGGCACAGCGGACACACCAGGAACCGCGGTGTTGGCCGTCGAATGGCGCTAGCTGCGCAGCATTTGTGCACCGCCGCCGTCAGTGTCAGCCAGTTTGCCGTGGCATACGGAGCTCCATCGCAGTCTTTAACACTGGTAGCATGCCGCGACAGCGTGGACGTGAACCGTATGTGCAGTTGACGGACTTTGAGCGAGGGCGTATAGTGGGCATGCGGGAGGCCGGGTGGACGTACCGCCGAATTGCTCAACACGTGGGGCGTGAGGTCTCCACAGTACATCGATGTTGTCGCCAGTGGTCGGCGGAAGGTGCACGTGCCCGTCGACCTGGGACCGGACCGCAGCGACGCACGGATGAACGCCAAGACCGTAGGATCCTACGCAGTGCCGTAGGGGACCGCACCGCCACTTCCCAGCAAATTAGGGACACTGTTGCTCCTGGGGTATCGGCGAGGACCATTCGCAACCGTCTCCATGAAGCTGGGCTACGGTCCCGCACACCGTTAGGCCGTCTTCCGCTCACGCCCCAACATCGTGCAGCCCGCCTCCAGTGGTGTCGCGACAGGCGTGAATGGAGGGACGAATGGAGACGTGTCGTCTTCAGCGATGAGAGTCGCTTCTGCCTTGGTGCCAATGATGGTCGTATGCGTGTTTGGCGCCGTGCAGGTGAGCGCCACAATGAGGACTGCATACGACCGAGGCACACAGGGCCAATACCCGGCATCATGGTGTGGGGAGCGATCTCCTACACTGGCCGTACACCACTGGTGATCGTCGAGGGGGCACTGAATAGTGCACGGTACATCCAAACCGTCATCGAACCCATCGTTCTACCATTCCTAGACCGGCAAGGGAACTTGCTGTTCCAACAGGACAATGCACGTCCGCATGTATCCCGTGCCACCCAACGTGCTCTAGAAGGTGTAAGTCAACTACCCTGGCCAGCAAGATCTCCGGATCTGTCCCGCATTGAGCATGTTTGGGACTGGATGAAGCGTCGTCTCACGCGGTCTGCACGTCCAGCACGAACGCTGGTCCAACTGAGGCGCTAGGTGGAAATGGCATGGCAAGCCGTTCCACAGGACTACATCCAGCATCTCTACGATCGTCTCCATGGGAGAATAGCAGCCTGCATTGCTGCGAAAGGTGGATATACACTGTACTACTGCCGACATTGTGCATGCTCTGTTGCCTGTGTCTATGTGCCTGTGGTTCTGTCAGTGTGATCATGTGATGTATCTGACCCCAGGAATGTGTCAATAAAGTTTCCCCTTCCTGGGACAATGAATTCACGGTGTTCTTATTTCAATTTCCAGGAGTGTAAAAAATCCTGAACAGGAAGACACTTTCATTAGAAAAACCGTAGCATCGGAAGTGAGAAACAAAAGCTTAAGTAACAGTGAAATTACCAAAGTAATACAGGCACAAAATCTTTAGTTACTTACTGAAATTACATCATGTAATGGAGATTAATAAAACAATTTTGCCAAAGGTGTCGTCAATAATTGAGACATCTTCTCCATTAGTACAGCATGACTATGGGCACAGGGTCAAAGCGAACAGTTTAGCACCATTACTTCGCCTGTGAACTATCGAGACAAGAGTGTGAAAGCACTATGAGGGTAATAACTTTATTTCTATTCCATTTTTGGGGAACGTTTCATATAAGATAAGAAGACTTTTACAGAAACAATACGGTTACAGAGTTGCCTTTTCCGTAAATAGTAGCCTGAAACAAAGAGTAATTCATTATATTGGAGCACGAGAAGAACTCGGCACTAAGTCCGGTGTATACAAAATTACTTGTAACGACTGCCCAAACTATTACATTGGACAGACAGGTAGACCCATTAAAGTTAGGTATAAAGAACACATGTTAGGTAAAAATGGGGAAAACGTACATAATTCCACGTTTGCCGAACATCTATGGCTCTTACAGCATACGCCACGTGAACTGGACGACGTAGAGCTGCTTCATGAAGCGAAAAAAGGTTACAAACTAGACTTGCTCGAAGAATTAGAGATTTTCAAGCATCTGTCTCTGAAAGATGGTTTTGTTCTTAATGAACAGGTGCAGCTTCGAAACAAAAATTTTTTAGACAGTTTCAAACCCCTCCTTGCCTTAATGTAATATAGTCTGGCTGACTAGAAGTTAATTTTCTTGCTTGTTGATGCCGGTGAAATGCGCTTTTCCTGTCTTGTTGGGATTTTACGTATTTTTGATGTTTGTTGGTTGTGATTTTCGATGTGTATGTGTGGTTAATTGACTAGTATGTTTTTATTCACAACGACAGATGGTTTCGTTTTATTATAACATTTTGATTGTTTTCGCTAGTATGTATTAACACCGCCTACGTTACGCGAGATTCTCGCGCATTACACTAGTGCCCTCTCTCGTTAGATGTTCCATAGCGCAAGCTTTATCTGTTTGACACTAGGACACAGGTAAATTGGTTCTATATTTTCTGTTTTACATAAGTGGTTTTAAATAGCCTGATACGTTTTATTTATTATGACAGAAAGTTTGAATTAACACAACTTTTAATAATTTTTGATGCGCTTGTGTATGTATTCATTGATTTTAATATGCGTGAGGGTCTGGCACATACAAGTGCCCTCTCTCGGCGAAACCATCTGCCCTAGTGCTTTCACACTCTTGTCTCGATAGTTCACAGGCGAAGTAATGGTGCTAAACTGTTCGCTTTGACCCTGTGCCTATAGTCATGTTGTACTAATGGAGAAGATGTCTCAGTTATTGACGACGCCTTTGGCACAATTGTTTTATTAATCTCCATTACATGATGTAATTTCAGTAAGTAACTAAAGATTTTGTGCCTGTATTACTTTGGTAATTTCACTGTTACTTAAGCTTTTGTTTCTCACTTCCGATGGCCCGCCGTTCTGTAACTTGTGTGTCTTCTCCCTGTTTTTGCTCCTTGTATATTCTATGGCTGAAGAGCAGCGTAATGTGCTGCTGACAGCCTGCCTGTTGTACAGGCTTAAAATAACAATAAAGTAAAAAAAAAAGAACTTCCGATGCTATGGTTTTTCTAATGAAAGTGTCTTCCTGTTCAGGATTTTTTACTTCTAATGGAGGTATATTTATATGTACCGAAACCTTGGTCAAGAAATTTTAATAAATTTTTATCCTGCAACTGTTTTTGGCTGTCATCCTTCATCGTGAAGATTTTAACTGAATTTCTGTAACGTTCGATTCCTCGTTAATATCTAGTACACGGTGTAAAAAATACACGAGAGGTAACATTCGTGCATAGTCGGTGTTAGTTTGGTGCTGCAATCGAGATTTGGTGTCTTCTTATCAGGCTGAAGTAGTTTTGAGTTTAATAATGGTGAAAGAAGTCTCTCTGTTTGGATTGGAGGACTTAAAACGCTATAGGGTCAGCAATAAAATACTTGTGTATGGAAAGGGTTTGTCGAGGTGATAAAGTGATTCCTGGCCTTAAAAGTCAGTGGACTGTCTTCATTGTTTGCTGTTAAACGTAATTCATGTGAAATTTGTACTGAACTACAGAAGGTTTGATGCTGCTGGTGGAGCAGAATCTGCGCAGTGGTTAGAACACTGCGTAATATCAGTGTTCAGAAGGATAAAGGTGATAAACCCATATCGCGGTTAGCGGCGAGACTGCCGATACCATTTAGTTAGCTGAACTGATACTGGCGTGACGGAGGCTGACCGTGCTCTATCGTACCACGTGTACCTCCGCTGGTTGTGGCATCAATGAAATGCCAAAAATTACAGTGCCGATTCAATCTCGCGCGAGACTTTTGCGGTCGCCATCAAAGAAGACAGGAACATTTAAAACGTGTTTCTTAAATAATAGCGAGGAAATTTGGAAATCTAATTGTTGCCTGACACTTTGGTTGAACCACAAAACATCATGAAGGTGAATGAACAGAACATAATACAAATTGATGAAACGGCGGATAATATTCGGTCATAGTGTCAGTAATAAAGCCCACGCGAAATCATTGGCTAGTAAAGTGAATGCAAGAAAATTTCCGAATATGGTATCGTATGTGAGCAGGAAGCTTCATAAAACACTGTTACTTGAATTGTTTCGAAATCACGAGTGTTTTGAATCTCATCGGATTAGTCTGACGCAAAAATGAAACCAACTATAGGTGTTCTTGCTACATATGCAATGAACGCGTTTATGATATAGAAACAAACAGATACTTAGGAACGCGATCTAAATCTTCCAGTAGGCACTATTTATAGCTCCAGTGGTTGTGACAGATGGCCAGATATTTCTCTTGTTTCCATCGTACAGTTTGACTGTGGAGCAAGATATCAGGTTGTGTAGAGACCCAGATGGACGATCAGTTATTTTCTATAAATTCACTGAGTGAGACGATGAACGACAATATAAGAAACTACATTGCAAATGGAATATGTGATTTGATTGCTGATCTGATTGCTATCTTCTGTTGTAAAATTGTGTGAGTAATTGAATGTGCTAAACTAACGTTTATTATTATCTGTATTATTGTTATTACTATGTTGTTAATGAGAGTGTACCGTGTCAAAAGTGAGCTTATGTTCAATTAAGGTATTTCTATGTAAACACTGAACAAATAATCAAACCCTCTGCTCAACAGAAACTTTATTACATTTTGTATCCAGATCTAGCAACTGAATTACTCACTCTCACTCAGTGATACTTTATAATCAGCGTATGAAATATGGTCAGTCACCATCTGCACTATGTACAGGACTGAATAAAGGATCCAGTTTGATTCCAAAATCTCTCATCAGTGATAAAATGCTATATCTCCATGTACTTTAACCACTTAATACCTGAATAAATTTCTCGATGAAAGATAAAAATCAGAAACTGTGGTGCTTTAGAGCTACCCCAAACACTCAGGAGGGTGCAGCACTTGTCAGAGGCGTTGGTAGCTTCATGAAGAATCAACATATACCGTCAAAAATAGTTAACCTGCTAGTTGTTAGTACAGCGTTGTACGATGGAAATTCGCGACAGTCGGCATTACAGGGTTAAGCAAACAGCATAAAAAGTAAGAACCACGCACTTATCACGAAAGTACATTGAAATAGGTACTCCCTTCATATAATTTACTTTTGAGCTGTGACCTTTCCAGATATCAAAATTGAGAGCCTACAGAAGAGAATGCTTAAATGTAAAATTGTCTGACTTCAACGTGCTTCCATTTAAAAGACATTACTAGTATTAAGTCACATTTCGTAATTAATTGTGAAGTTTTAGTAACATGTGTATGATAAGACTGAAATAAAAATTACACACACAAAAATCCTTTGCTTCTGTAAAATATTTTTCCTAGCAGATTAATTAAATCGCATGTTTTTTTTATATTATTGACAGGTAGGAGGTTATGAAGCATTGGATTTGATAATTGCACGAATATGTATGAAAATTCTAAGCTAAATTAAGGTAGGAAGTATTAATTTCCCTCAGGCTGGTCAGTTCACGATTGAACATAGTTGAGATTTAGTTCTTATTTGTTAAGTGAAGGTCTTAGTAAGTTTGTTACAGTATTAACTGTTATAAACTGTTATTAACTGAAGTGGGACATGGGGACCAGCCCGGTATTCACCTAGCGGGATGTGGGAAACCGCCTAAAAACCACATCCTGCCTTCGTTGTTAATACGCCGGGCGGATTCGATCTGGGGCCGGCGCGAGTCCAGGAAGCAGTGAATTAGCGCTCTCGGCTACCCTGGCGGGTGATGCATGATATTCTACACTAGAAAACTGTAACTGACTAACTTACTGCACGTTTTCGTAATACTTATAACAACGAAAAACATAAAATACTTCGATAACACTTAGATCAACACGGCGGCTGCTTGATTACTACAAAAGGCATGCTGTGGTCCTGTAAGTCACAGAACTACCAATGTCTTTGGACAAGGTTCCTCACAAAGGCAACTTCTATCTCTGATAGTGGACGAATAATCGATATTTCACCAAAGAAAAACAGCAGTTTAAAGAAGCCATAAATTGTCAGTATTATTTTCAAAATAAGTATAGCTTATTTTATAACATGATGATAATTTTAACTTATCCTGACGCACAGTGGATGTTGTCATTCAATACACTTAGATAGTCTTCTACAGGTCGTACACACCATCATTCAGTATCTATATATCATAGCTTCCTGTCTGATAATGACATGTTCTGTACCCAAGGAACACGTAAAAATTCATGGTCATTTTATAAAATCCGTACGATGGTTACCTACGTCATTTTTCACTCCTGGGTTTGTGATCTGACGAAAGTCTGTTAAACATATGTACTGTATAACTGACTATTCCAAATGACTAGTTATTCACAGTTGCATTGTTGTGTAATGTTCTACACTGAAGCGCTAAAGTAACTAGCATAGGCATGCATATTCAAATACAGAGATATGTGAACAGGCAGAATACGTCGCTGCGGTCGGCAACGCCTGGCACGGTTGTTAGATAGGTTTCTACTACTACAATGGCAGGTTATCGAGATTTAAGTCAGTTTGAACGTGGTGGCGGACGAGCGATGGGACACAGCATCTCCGAGGTAGCGATGAAAGGGGATTTTCCATCACGACAAATTCACGAATGTACCGCGAGTATCAGGAATCCGGTAAAACATCAGATCTCCGACATCGCTGCGACCGGAGAAGATCCTGCAAGAACGGGACCAACGACGACTGAAGAGAATCGTTCAACGTGACTGAAGTGCAGCCTTTCCGCAAACTGCTGCAGATTTCAATGCTAGGACATCAACAACCGTCAGCGTGCGAACCATTTAACGGTTGGTTGGTTCGTTGGTTGGTTTTCGGGAAGGAGACCAGACAGCGAGGTCATCGGTCTCATCGGATTAGGGAAGGACGGGGAAGGAAGTCGGCCGTGCCCTTCGAAAGGAACCATCCCGGCAATTGCCTGGAGCGATTTAGGGAAATCACGGAAAACCTAAATCAGGATTGCCGGACGCGGGATTGAACCGTCGTCCTCCCGAATGCGAGTCCAGTGTCTAACCACTGCGCCACCTCGCTCGGTACCATTTAACGAAACATCATCGATATGGGCTTTCGGAACCGAAGGCCCACTCGTGTATCATTGATGACTGCACGACACAAAGCCTTACGCCTCGCCTGGGCTCGTCAACACCAACATTGGACTGTTGATGCTGAAAACATGTCGCCTGGTCGGACAGTCTCGTCTCAAATTGTTCGAGCGGATGGACGTGTTCGGGTATGGAAACAACCCCATGAGTAGATGGACCGTACATGTCAGCAGGGGACTCTTCAAGTTGGTGGAGGCTCTGTAATGGTGTGGTATGTGTACAGTTGAAGTGATATGGGACCCCTGATACGTCTAGATACGCCTCAGGTGACACGTACCCTAGCATCCTGTCTGATCACCTGCAACTGTTCATGCCCATTGCGAATTTCTACGGACTTGGGCAATTCCAGAAGGACAATGTGACACCCCACAAGTCCAAAATTGCTACAGAGTGGCTCTAGTAACACTCTTCTGAGTTTAAACACTTCCGCTGCTCAACAAATTCCCCAGGCATGAAGATTATTGAGCGTATCAGGGATGCCTTGCAACGTGGTGTTCAGAAGAGAGCTTCACACCCTCTTACTATTATGGATTTATGGACAGCCATGTAGGATTCATGGTGTCAGTTGCCCCCATCACTACCTCATAGATTAGTCGAGTGCATGCCACGCCTTGTTGCGGTACTTTTGCTTGTTCACGGGGGCCCTACATGTTATTAGGCAGGTTTACCATTTTCTTTGGCTCTTCAGCGTAGAAGTCACTCTTTGGTGTTAGGTAATTATACATCTTCATAGTATTAAAAATCCTAGCATAACCTTGGTTTACATGCAGTTCCATAATATAATAGTCGAGTACAATGAGTTGCTGCAATACATCAGCTCATCTTGGACAATTTACAACATAGATAACTATTAAATACATCAGACGTTACCTTCTTTAACATTAAAGACATTGGTCGAGGTGGAACACTGATTACCACAATGGACTCACGTTCGGGAGGATGACACTTCAAATCCGTATATGGCCATCCAGATTTAGATTCCTTTTATTTCCCTAAATAGTTACAGGCAAGTGCTGTTACGGTTTCTTTGCAAGGGCACAACCGTTTTCCTTTCTCATCCTTGAAACATTCTGAGGTGACGGGACGTTAAACAATAATCTTCCTTACTTTTTTTAATATTACGGATCATCTCTTCTTTAATTAGTCTCGGGAATCTGGTAGTCCATTACAGCAACCCTCTGACAGCAATGCGGTACATGCATAGCCCACATTCTTTAACGTTAGAAATAACACATGCGAGTCTGTACTCATAAACAAGTCTCAACTTGTCAGGGTACATACACATCTTAGCATAGTCCCCTTGATGTCACATTCATGCAACGAGATAGGAGGGGAAGGTATTAGAGAGGGCAGAATGCATGTGATGCAAGGAAGTCTGTGTTAAAATGTGCACAAATGCTTGGCAAGAGCTTGGGTAAGTCGAGAACGAGTTCAAACTATCACGTACCCTAGAAGCTCTCTGATTGACGTGTTTCCACGAAAGTGCATGGCTTGTGACTGGTTAGAGGAGGGGAAGGGGAGGGGAGGTTTGAGGGTATAAGAAGCGAGGAAATGGGGACATGACGTCATAATGCGCTTATCCCTGCCCAGGATGTAATCAACCGAAGCTCAAAAGTAGATTTGATCCCAAATATCCATAGTATTCGTACTGAGAACCTTATGTAACTATGCAATCAATGTACTTTGAAACTGTAACATTACCTGAAAGAATTTTCAACTCCTTTAAAAATACGAAGTCTTGCTGAAAAGAAATTCCTCCGATTTTCTTATGTGAAAACTCCTAAACCTTTTTAAATAAAAGAAATTTTATTAACTTTCTAAATCTCTATTGCTCATGGTCACATATTTGCAGACCTCTGCCACTAGAGAGCTGCAAATTGTAGCGTGCAACATGTGGCATAAAGCATGTGACATGTATGAAGGGTAACTAAGTCAGAGCGTAAGAAACAGCATGCTGTAATGGAGTTTTGAATTCGAAGACTTTATCCACTCCTGGCGATCCTCTCCTTCAACATGAAAACGCTGGATCATACACAAGTGCTACGACATGCAACAACCCAACGCCTTCGTTCAACATCGTCAATCATCCTCCATGCATTTCCGAATCGACGCCATCTGATTTTCATGTGTTTCAACTTAAACTATACTTTCGAGGACTTCAATTTTATATGAAGCGTCGCAAACAGAGATGAGGCTGTGGCTCTGTCAAGGAAGTCGAACACTCTACAGAGACGGTATCAACATAATGGTCTCTAGGTGGGAGAAATGTGTTCATCGCTAGAGTATCTATGTTGAGAAATAAACGTGTAGACATTAAAATTAAAGTTGTTGAATGTTAATAACGTTTTGTTTGAAAACTTTTAAGAGTTTTCACATAAGAAATCGAGGCATTACTTTACAGCACGCCCTTGTACGTTATGTTAAGTGTAAGTCCTACACAGTGTCCCAGTAATCGAGGTCAAATCCGAGTGTCTCTGGGCATGTTTACTTTAGTGTGCCATTAAATCAAGGTCAAATCTAAGTGTCTTTGGGCATGTTTCTTTTTTTGAACAAAAAATTAAATAGACTCCTTAAATATCCTCAATGATCCCTTTTTACAGAGTTTCTCTCTTTGTGCTTCATAACTTAGATGAGCTGAATTAAATATCCCAGTCAATGTTATCTAGGACTTGTTTCACCCCAAACAAAGAAAACCTTATTGCTAAAAAAAGGAAAATGGTCGTGTTGTAATTTGGTACAGTTAAAAGAATGAACACAAAAAAGTCACATTTCCATGTCAGTCCCGTCATGGACAACAGTTTCTTGTGTGAACCCCTGGTAGAGTTCACTTTCATCACAGCTCTATCTTTATGCAGCAACAACAGAGCTCGCATGGTAGCGTTGTGCATGTACTGACTGAAGGCTACTAAACACTTAATTCATGGCGTAGACTTATAACAGAAGTGTGGCGTGTTACAAACACTCTGTTAATGGTCCTAATTCTCTGCAAATAGCGACTGCTAAATCGGAAATTAGCCTTACGGGTACTGTACTGAGGTGGCCGCGAGTTCTAAACTCAGCTGAGTAACTGATGGTTTGGAACTATGGAGTATCTGTAGTGTGTCGTGTTTTGGTGTCTGTCGGCAGAGCGATTTCCATGTTGAACAGTTCAAAGTGGAAGCAGTGTAGTCTGTGTTTGGTAGTGATCCCTACGTCAGCTGCCTCATCATCAGAATACGTATACAACACTTTGGAGTGGTGTGGAAGCAAGAAAGATCCAGGTTTGTGAGTGGCATGTGGAGCACCAGAGGAATGGTTGTGCCTGTGTCCAGGCGGCTTATCGCAGTACTTGTTATGTAACTCACTCTTGGTAGACGACATCCCTCTCCTGTGGGTGGGCAGGGAGAGAGGGCGAAGCTATTGAAGCCAGATGGCTTCATCAGCGTCCTGCGTCCTGGCTTGCGTGCCTGTGTAATTGGCGTGTTGGTTTGTTACTCTATAGTATTCATCTGGGGTGCCATGGGAAACCAAGAATATCACCGAGAGGACGTGGCTGGTCAAGTGTTCGCCATTTTGACGTCCATACGCCAGTCTGACGTGGAAGGCGTGATGTCTACTTTCGTTGGTTCGTCGCAGGCTAGATGCTGCGGGGGCCCGCTGATGGAAGCACTGGCAGGGAAGGCTGCTGGTTCCATGGAAAGGTCCCTTAATCGGGTCGCTGTATGTAGGAGTAGATCTTGTGATTCAGTAAAAGAAAACAGGAGTTCTGCCTGTATGCAAGCGAGTTTGGTGTGACCTGATTTGATCTTTGTGGCACATAATGATTCCGTGAGAACATTGCATCTTAAACATAAGAACGCCGAACTGCTCTTTGACTATACCAAGTATGCATGTATTTTTCCGATGCTTGTACACTGAAAGGAATACCAGATCATAGAGCTGAAAAAAAAATTATTTTGACTGTTGTGAAGGCTTGGCAAGTGGATGAAAGTCTGGATTAAAATTGACGTTGAAGTTCAGTGCGGATGTCAGTGGAGTTCCTCGAGTGGAGATGGTGCATCATGTGGAGTGGCTCTGTACTGTGATAATAAGATCGATAAAGCACTGTGCTGCTCCAGAAATAAGTACAGCAATGGATTTGGGAATTTTTTGTAAACTTCGTGTAGCTATTGCTGGAAGCCAGTAGTTAAGGGACTGGCACATGGACGGCAGGCGCGGACGATGATGATATTTTGCAAACGATTCTGCGAGATAGGTTGCGACATCGCTCGCATGCTAGAACGGACGGGCCAGAGGGCATCGTATACAGATGTGAAGTAGTCAGGGCAGCACAGGGCGCTGACGTGGTTTGAAGAACCCACACGCTGCATTTACAAAAGCGTCCAGTGACCTGTGTTAGGGGGCCGAAGCGGGCTGAGGAAAGCTGACTTTGTAATTATGAAAGAGCACTCGACTTTTCGCCTCCACAGGAACTACATCAGAGGTGTAGGGGAAAGACTTATAAATAAGCGACCCCAAGGGCTCAAATCAGGCAGTCGTGTCACCATTTTGTCCGCCACAAATAAAAATTTGGAGAAAGCACCCATGACGACGAGCAAGTAGCATCTGAGAAACTGTCCCGCAAAATCAGTATGTGGACTCGATCGTGCTTCTGATGCCTGAAGCCACGGAAAGTATTGTCGAGGCGGCGCTCACATTTTTTTTTGACATGTAGCCTACATCATTTAATATCTTTGTTAGTATTTTTCCAGTTGTAATTCGGTCTGACGAATCGTTTGTTATTGACTAAGCCCGAATGGTACTGCTGTAGCATCTACATTACCTTTGAGTTAAGCACTGCAGCGATAATTACTCGTGTCTTGCCTGAGTTTGAACGTATCTTAATGACAACCCTAGTATACTGTAGGTGCATCCCTCATATTTTTGTAAGATTTAGTCTCTCGTTGATTAAGAATTTTCTTATGATTAGGCCACTCAGTTTGTTCAAATGTGTGTGAAATCTTATGGGACTTAACTGCTAAGGTCATCAGTCCCTACGCTTACACACTACTTAACCTAAATTATCCTAAGGACAAACACATACACCCATGCCAGAGGGAGGACTCGAACCTCCGCCGGGACCAGCCGAACAGTCCATGACTGCAGCGCCTTAGACCGCTCGGCTACCACTCAGTTTGAAAATACTGTTTGGTCCTAGACAAAGCAGGACCTTTAGGGACAAGTTGAGCAGTTAAATTGGAGTTTTTCTGTTCTCGTCTGATTGCAAATCAATAAAAGAAATTGGTGGCTTGCAAAATTTCAACTTCAGCGTTAATGACAGCTTTGGAACGTCTGATACCACTTGTTGCTTTGCAAACAATGTCATCATACTTCTGAAACAGCTGATTCAACTTTCCACTAGAAATGACAGTTTGACTTTGATTTGCTCCCTCGTGAGTAGAGAAACCGAAAGCATTAACGAGGTTCAGTTTTGTGTCGTAAATTGTTTACTGTTGTACATTGTCCTTTCACTGGAGTCTCCAGATAGCTGTAACCCAACTGCGAACTTTTACAGTTTCGTAACTTTGGCATTCGTAACTTTCAGTACGCATGCAGCTTAACAACTGAAACAGACGACATTATGTCAGTTTCAGAACTTGTCGTTACTACGTTCATTCTAACAGGTACAGTTCAAAACTTTATGAGCAGCAAATGTGCCATTCACGTGACGTTTCGTTCATGAAAGCTCTCAAATTTTCCACATGATCTTTATAAACAGTAGTTGATTTTTTACAATTAACCATTGCCGTACGCTTGAGGGTCTGCTGCTTTTGTCGGTTGTGTTTCATTTTGCTCACATCAGCGAAATACACGGTCTTCCTTTTAGTAATTACAGCATCTCATTTGTGGCTTACGGCACATCGCGAACAGGATTCTTATTTAGGATGTCTAAAATTATTTTTACTGTAGTGTGTGAGGCCTGTGTTTTCCGGATCTGACCCTGCAGGTTGCTTGGCCGTGCCAGCTGTTCACACATAATGAGTAGTTAACACAGTCGCACTTTACTGCTTCAGCAGATACGTGCATTTGTCCCATGCCCAAATAAATGACAAGCAATCTTGTAAAGATGGGTTGGTTGGACTAAACCGGTCCTTCTTTAATTTATTTTCAGGGCAGTGCATGATAAGCACGTCGCGAATAAGAGATTCTGCATAAGATATCTTACATTGACCCCTTTTACAATGAAATTTACGTTCCCATGCCAGTCCCTGTAATTGAGGACTAGTCCCTCTAATTATAAGTTTGATCTGACTTCTCGAAACATTGGAAAAATCAGTGTCTGGCAGCAGCAACATGAACCTGCGAGTCAAAATATTTCGTAAACACTTCTTGAAGATCAGAATTAGAGAGGGTCACTAGTTCACACATCAGCGACAATTTCTGAAGAGGTGGACATACAGTGGGGCCTACATACGCTAAAGAAAGGACTGCCGTTGTAAGTCACCAGTTATCTGATGCCTTAGGTAATGCTGCTCCAGAAGGTGCATATGGTTGTTCCTTTTCGATCGAATGCCGAAAAGGTTATTACGGCATCTTTAATGATACCGGTTGTTGAGCGTCGTTCTTGCTTCCTTCAAGTTTGATCATGTGCGACATCGTGAACTCCTCGGTTGCTGAGAGTTATTGCAGTGAATTTAGTACGGTCTGAAGGAGGGAATCCTGTTGGGTCTTATCTGAAATAATATGCTGTCACAAAATCAATGAAAATAATCATGCACTTCAAAAGACAAAAATAAAAATTTTGTCCTGCTTAGTTTTTATTTGTATTTTTCTCCAGTACTGCTTCTGTTAACTTGCCCCTCCCCCCTCCTCACCCCCACACACACTGTTTAAGAGAATGGCTTAGGTTTGCATTTACGATATTCGTAATCAACGATTTCGAATTTTTCGCATCGCCGAAAGTTGACAATTGGCGAAAAGCGTGAACAATTACCAAAGTGCTTTCTCGTCGCCAAAATGTTTACTGGCTAAAATCGTTATCAATTTTTAAAGCTTTTCCTTGTCCTCCAAATGCTGTGTACGTAGTAAGTGAACGCTACGATTAATTTAGCCCACACATGCAATGTAGCAAAAAAGTGTTTCCCTGCTATAGTTCCTTAAACGTGGCTGACAACATGCTTGCAAATTAAACACTTGTTTCACAGGGCGTCACTATAACAGAAATGTGGCAGCACAATAAAAAGCAATGGCTAACCTTTATTAAGAGTATGTCGCAATATGGTACTTAAATTTGGTACAGTTTGCTTAATGGCATTTGATGTAGTGTACCTAAAACAATGATATCTGAGCAATTCTGTTGTCCCTTGTCTGTCTACGGTATTGTCACCATAGCTGATAGGTATGTTGCAGCCACTCTGTTAAGAGAGAAATGAGAATTCCACTGTTGAATGCAAAGGGGAGAGCAGACACGAGGAAAGAGCATACTGGAGGACTTTATGAGGGGAAGTGAAAAGAGTCTACTGGGGCACATTTGAATGTGGCACCTGAATAAGACTTCATAAACAATGAACGTCTCTGATAGGCTGGATAATGCGGATAGCTGACTGTGCACCACCGCATTATCGAGCCATCAGAGACGTTCATCGTTTGTGAAATCATATTCGGGTGCCACATTCAAATGTGCCCCAGCAGACTCCTTTCAGGAGGAATTGTCTGATGAGGTGATGGAATAAGAAACAGGAGTGGATGGGAAGAGACTGAGGGATTGAGGGTCCAGTATTTGAATCTAAATTGAAAAGAGATTTGGACGCTTCAAGATCAAATAAGACAGAAGGGATGGGCGACAGTCCATCGGATTTTCTAAAATCAATGGGGGAAGTGTAAACGAATCGACTACTCATGTTGGTGTGTAGAATGTGTGACACTGGTAACATACCATCAGACTTTCGGGAAAACAATGATCCACGTAACTGCAAAGACTGCAACAGCTGATTAGTGCGAGAGTTATGAGACAGTCAGCATAACAGTTGATGTGTTCAAGTTGCTGACAAGAATAATATACAGAGAAACGGAAAAGAAAATTGAGGATGTCCCACATGACGATCAGTTTTGCTTTAGGGAAGGTAAAGGCACCAGAGAGGCAGTTCTGACGTTGTATTTGACAACGGAAGCAAGACTGAACGAAAGTCAAGACACGTTCATAGGAAAAAGCTTTCGGAAATGTCAAACGGTGCGATATGTTCGAAATTTTGAGAAAAATGTGGGTAGGCTGACATGAACTTAGTGAGGTTGAAGAGTACAGTTTGGATTAAAGTATCCGTAGGCGACAAGGTAGTGGGACTTTGCTTTAAGAATTTACATACACCCATTATTTTATTGAGTGTCAAATACTTGCGTACGTTGTTGCTTGAAAAACATAACTCCATAAAAGAACAAGTAATTAGCCAGAAATCTTTAAGACAGAACTGATATTGGTACTCAGAAAATTTCTAATCTAATGACAAACCGTTAAGACAGTTGCAAATAAAATTATTTCAAATTTAAAGGCATGGAAATTCGATAAAAGTTTTGTACACAATTGATAATACCCTAACAAATTTTAAGTTAAAGAGTACGTGGACTTACTAAAATCTTTCCGCAAAATGAGAAAAGAAATAAAAGATGACGAAGCTAGTAAGTTGTCTAAATTCATTAAAGCACACCTGACAATTTAACGAAGGCACTGTCCAAAATATTCAGGTATACCTTTAATGATATGGCCACACTAAGATAGAAAACTTACGGACACGACGTTACTGTAATAATCTTTGAGAAAGACGCAGCGGCGGCAGTTGCTCGTGAAGGCGGGGTACCACGCCCAACCTTCGTAATCAGCCCGCAAGTAAAACATGCCGGTGAGCCACATCCTGCGCTGGGACGCCTTACGATACACAA
Organism: Schistocerca nitens; assembly: GCF_023898315.1. Taxonomy (NCBI): domain Eukaryota; kingdom Metazoa; phylum Arthropoda; class Insecta; order Orthoptera; family Acrididae; genus Schistocerca; species Schistocerca nitens. The sequence continues at coordinate 699,450,901 of NC_064617.1, read as the reverse complement.
TATACAATTCAGCCTCCGTAACAGAAAAAGAAAAAACACAGTAAGCTTGAAGGTCATGATAAAGTAATCATATACACCGAAAATCTTCCTGTACCGTGCCTCACAAGAACTGCGACATAAATAACAAAACTGATTTAGTTTTAGTCGCTGTAGGAAAATAAAAGCGCCCAATTTAATACTGAACCAAATTACTGGTGCAGTAATCGACTTAACGCTCATGAGACTGGCAATCAGTCAGTAGAACAGAACCTTATGGACGAAATCTGAATTTTTACTTTTCTTATGCGGATTTGAAACTGAGTGACGATCGTGAATCTCACACAAATGTTCTAGACCCAGTCTGCGCAACGCCAAGTGAATTGGCCATGTTGACAGTCGAAGTCACAGATGGAGACAACGTTGTCTTTGGAGGGAACAGAAAAAGCCGGTAGGTGCTCACCAATTACAGATCCGCACGACGGCCGCTAGGATCACGGTCCTCGGGTAGATGCGGCGATATCGCGCCGCACCACGCCCTCCCTCTTCCAGACGCAGGTCTTAGTGTTCTGCGGCGTACGGCCTCGTTCACGGCGACAACGGCTCTGGCCTTCCTCGGCTGGTGCCCCCGGGTGCCCCCAGCTCCCGCCGCTCTGGCCCGGCGAGGGTCACGTTCGGCGTCCCCGCCGGCATCCACGTATCAGCAGCGCGCGCTCTGACCAGTCGGCAGCTGTCAGAATCAACTACTCCCGGATTGCGCACGGCTTAAGGGGGGTAGGACGTCAAATGGGCCGACTTGAAACAGGAGAGGCACCACAGGAATTTTATTTTACAAATAAATTCATATAACTTTGTCAGCATGACCAGGAAGGATTCAGGATTCACACTCATAGCAGTGGAAGTGCAAAAACATAACAAAGTAAATTTTTCTTTAGATATGAAATTTGATCATTTTTTCACTTACTGTTGGCTGCATTTGTTGCTATAGGTACATTTTTCTTCACAAGTAAGAGAGATTCTTTGATGAATTTTGCACAGCAAACAAACCATACTTACAGGTGTATGAAACTCTACAATTTTCCAAATCTATTAAAAACTGTCGTAAAAACTGAGATAATTAACTACAAAATTTGATTTTTTTCCAAACATAATGTTTACAACGTAACAGCACATTCATTTTTTCATAAATTAAATAGATTCTAGAGTTTCAGACACCTGTAAGTATGGTTTGCATGCTGTGCAAAATTCATCTAACAGTCTCTCTTACATATGAAGAAAAGTGTACCTATAGCAACAAATGCAGCCAATAGTAAGTGAAAAAATGATGAAATTTCACATGTAAAAAAATTATTTTGCTATGTTTTTGAACTTCCGCTGCTATGAGTGTGAATCCTGAATCCCTCCTGGTCATGCTGGCAACGTTTTATGAATTTATTGCAAAAGTATAGAGAGTGGAAATTAAAATGTCCTGTGGTGCCTTTCCTGCTCCAAATCGGCCCCTTTGACGTCCTACCCCCCTTAATAAGTGGGCTCTATATTCCCTTGCGCGCCCTCTCACCACGGCAAGCTGTGCCGCGGGTCTCAGCGATCCTGACGATCGATAAATCAAAAAAGGAACACAGGAAAAGACCGGTAATATATTGCGTGTACAAGAACGAAGAGGGAACAGTAAGCCTAAATACCAAGAATGCGGTGCTTGGATTAAAAGGTGTGTAAGGCAGGGCTGCAGTCTTTCGCCCCTGGTGTTCAATACATACATCGAAGAAGCAGTGCCGGCCGTGGTGGCCTAGCGGTTCTAGGCGCTCAGTCCGGAACCGCGCGACTGCTCCGGTCGCAGGTTCGAATCCTGCCTCGGGCATGGATGTGTGTGATCTCCTTAGATTAGTTAGGTTTAAGTAGTTCTAAGTTCTAGGGGACTGATGACCACAGCTGTTAAGTCACATAGTGCTCAGAGCCATTTGAACCATTTGAATCAGTGACGGAAATAAAATAATTATTCAGCAGTGGGATCAGTATTCAAGGTGAAAGCGAAAGAGAAGAACAATTACAAGATATGTTGAATACAATGGACAGTTTAACGAGTATAGAATACGTACTGAGAGTAAATCACAGAAAGATGAAGATAAAGAGAAGTAGCAGAAATGAAAACAGAGCAACTTAACACAAAATTGGCGATCATTAAGTAAAGATATTGTACATTGAATGGTAGTGAAAGGTGGTCTCTGGGAAATCCAGAGCAGAAAAGAATCAAAGCATTTGAGATATGGTGCTGCAGACTAATGTTGAAAATTAGGTGAACTGATAAGTTAAGTAATGAGGAGCTTCTCCGCAGAATCGTCGAGGAAAGGAATATATGATGAGAACATATGAGAATATGAGAATATATGATGACAGGACATCTGTTAAGACATCGGGGAATGGCGCTAGAGAAAGCTTTTGACGGTAAAAACTGTAGATAAAGACGTAGATTGGAACACATTCAGCAAATAATCAAGGATTTATTATTTGGAAAGGTTGGTACTGGAAATGAATTCGTGGCGGTTAGCATCAAACCAGTCACAAGACAGATGACTAAAAAATATTTGCTTCCTTCGTTAGTTAAATTCAATAGCTATTGCGTTATAAAGGGCTATCTAGTAGGTCATGTCTTCTTACCTTATACATTGTATGATGCCTTCAATATTTCATCTCTGAAAGCTGTCCGCTAGACTTCTATTGTGTTCCTTTCCTGTGTGTGCGTCAGTCGTTGCCTTACTTTGAAACTTTCAGCAACCTCTGATTCATTTAATTTATCCATGTCCCAACTCTTACCGTTATACGCTTTATCCCATTTAATTTGCAAATCATTACAAATAAATTATGATCAGAGTCCACATCTGCCCCTGAGAATATCTTACTTTTTAAAATCTGGTTCAGAAATATCTGTCTTCTATCTGAAACTAACGGTGTCTCCAAACTTCTTCCAAATATATGGCCACCTTCCATGACTCTCAAACCGAGTGTTACGGATGATCGAATTATGGTGTGAGCAAAATTCTACAAGACAGCTTTCTTTTTCATTCCTTCCTTTATTCAATGCAGTCTGGGGTATGTTCAAACGTGATAACTCCTTTATGTCATTATTTCACGTTTGAACATTATAACACTCCCAGTTGAATTTTGATTGTAAAAATCATAAATATTCTAGCAGCCTAAACTTCGGCTTTCCTGGCCATGACCTAATGTTTAATGCAGGTTGGTTTTGGCATGGAAGATGTTACAGTGCGTTTTGATTAACAACATTATACTCAAGGAAACGTGTGCTTCATAATCAAGGTCAGTGTAGGTTTGCACCAAGTAAATTAAGATATTCACGGTAATGGCAGAAAGTCACCACCATCATCTTATACATTTACTCACGTCTAATCCCAGCACAGATCCAACCCTTCACGTTGTTATAACAACGTGCACATGTGGTCACACCTCAATCCATTGGTCGGTGCAGATGACATGAACATGTGTAACTAGCTTTCCATATTTTGTATTCATTTTTGGTAAATACAAATACTTTTTGTCAGTAATTGATATAATTAACAACTCAAGAAAATGTAGTGGAGAATTACAAAAGATTAGACAAAGTACTTAGTTTAGGAACAAGCAATAAGATTATATAGAATACGTTTGATAATAAGTTCCCTCTGACTCCTTCAGTGAATTGTCTCTACAGAAGTTTTGTACAAAAAGCTACAATTCATCTTCATAAAATGGTCACTCGCGACGTACGAAACACAAGACCCGTCTATTATTCCACTGTATACCTCGAATAATATCGTTCCTGCCTATAGTTTTTGGTTTTCAAGATTACATCGTATTACACTAACTAAGATTTACAACTCATTGCTGTTGAATCTGAAGGGGAAGTCGTAGTCTTGACAGCCAAGATATAACACCCGCCTTTAAATTTTGATAGTTAAAATGTGGAATATCCTAGGAGCCTAACCCTTGATCTTTTCGACGGTGACCTTGTAGTTAAGGAGAATTAGTTTTGGCATGGGACTAGCTGCGAGTTTTGGTTGCTTTACAATATTATACTCAAGAAAATACAAGTTTGACAGTAAGCAAGATCATGGTAATTTTGGACTATGTAAACCAATATGTTCTCACTGAACACACATCACATATCACATTCGTCTAACACGTTTACTCACATCTGAGCTCAACACAGGTGCAACAGATCAAAATATCGTCAAACATTGTTGTACTAAGGTGCACATGTAACCCACACTGTAATACATTGGTTAGCACAGTTTGCGTGAACGTGTATAAATGGCACTCCATATCATTCAGTTTTTGGTAAAAACAAATACAAATTGGTACAATTAACAATTTAATAATGGCCAACCGATGATGATAGGGACAAACCAGCCGATATTACTTCCAATCTATGACCACCTGCCTGGTATCACAACAACAACTTGCTCCTCATTTAGTGACCACAGTCTCATTGACCTTGCACTCTCAGCACTCGACAGTCGATTCTTTGCCTCCTTGTGACCTCTGTGAGCGAATGGTTATCTCTCTGGGGGAGTCCCTAAAAACAACAAATCTTATTACTTGAGACTGGATTCCATTAGGAAGATTACACATCACGACACATACCATCTATACCGCTAGCATTTGACCTGTATGGATTTTTAGCGAATTTCTTATATTTTGTTACGTGAACTTATTACTTTTTTGTCATTGTTGATGTACGAAGTGCTTTCTTCTCCGCCACCACTGGCAGCTGGCGAATATGAGGACAACGTTGCTGCTGACAGCCATCTGCCTGCTGGCGCTGGGTGACAGGTGTCTGGGGGCCAGGATCCTGGCAGCGGTGCCGACCCCCTCCTTCAGCCACCAGCTGCCACTGAGGACGGTGCTGCTGGAATTGGCCAGGCAGGGCCACCAGGTCACCTTCATCACCACCCATCCCCTTCAGGTAGGCCAGCCAGCACGCTCCACTTTCATTTTTTTTTTTTGGTTATCAGTCTACTGACTGGTTTGATGCGGCCCGCCACGAATTCCTTTCCTGTGCTAACCTCTTCATCTCAGAGTAACACTTGCAACCTACATCCTCAATTATTTGCTTGACGTATTCCAATCTCTGTCTTCCTCTACAGTTTTTGCCCTCTACAGCTCCCTCTTGTACCATGGAAGTCATTCCCTCATGTCTTAGCAGATGTCCTATCATCCTGTCCCTTCTCCTCATCAGTGTTTTCCACATATTCCTTTCCTCTCCGATTCTGCGTAGAACCTACTCATTCCTTACCTTATCAGTCCACCTAATTTTCAACATTCGTCTATAGCACCACATCTCAAATGCTTCGATTCTCTTCTGTTCCGGTTTTCCCACAGTCCATGTTTCACTACCATACAATGCTGTACTCCAGATGTACATCCTCAGAAATTTCTTCCTCAAATTAAGGCCGGTATTTGATATTAGTAGACTTCTCTTGGCCAGAAATGCCTTTTTTGCCATAGCGAGTCTGCTTTTGATGTCCTCCTTGCTCCGTCCGTCATTGGTTATTTTATTGCCTAGGTAGCAGAATTCCTTAACTTCACTGACTTCGTGACCATCAATCCTGATGTTAATTTTCTCGCTGTTCTCATTTCTACTACTTCTAATTACCTTCGTCTTTCTCCGATTTACTCTCAAACCATACTGTGTACTCATTAGACTGTTCATTCCGTTCAGCAGATCATTTAATTCTTCTTCACTTTCACTCAGGATAGCAATGTCATCAGCGAATCGTATCATTGATATCCTTTCACCTTGTATTTTAATTCCACTCCTGAACCTTTCTTTTATTGCCATCATTGCTTCCTCGATGTACAGATTGAAGAGTAGGGGCGAAAGGCTACAGCCTTGTCTTACACCCTTCTTAATACGAGCACTTCGTTCTTGATCGTCCACTCTTATTATTCCCTCTTGGTTGTTGTACATATTGTATATGACCCGTCTCTCCCTATAGCTTACCCCTACTTTTTTCAGAATCTCGAACAGCTTGCACCATTTTATATTGTCGAACGCTTTTTCCAGGTCGACAAATCCTATGAAAGTGTCTTCATTTTTCTTTAGCCTTGCTTCCATTATTAGCCGTAACGTCAGAATTGCCTCTCTCGTCCCTTTACTTTTCCTAAAGCCAAACTGATCGTCACCTAGCGCATTCTCAATTTTCTTTTCCATTCTTCTGTATATTATTGTTATAAGCAGCTTCGATGCATGAGCTGTTAAGCTGATTGTACGATAATTCACGCACTTGTTAGCTCTTGGCGTCTTCGGAATTGTGTGGATGATGCTTTTCCGAAAGTCAGATGGTATATCGCCAGACTCATATATCCTACACACCAACGTGAATAGTCGTTTTGTTGCCACTTCCCCCAATGATTTTAGAAATTCTGATGGAACGTTATCTATCCCTTCTGCCTTATTTGACCATAAGTCCTCCAAAGCTCTTTTAAATTCCGATTATAATACTGGATCCCCTATCTCTTCTAAATCGACTCCTGTTTCTTCTTCTATCACATCAGACAAATCTTCACCCTCATAGAGGCTTTTAATGTATTCTTTCCACCTATCTGCTCTCTCCTCTGCATTTAACAGTGGAATTCCCGTTGCACTCTTAATGTTACCACCGTTGCTTTTAATGTCACCAAAGGTTGTTTTGGCTTTCCTGTATGCTGAGTCTGTCCTTCCGACAATCATATCTTTTTCGATGTCTTCACATTTTTCCTGCAGCCATTTCGTCTTAGCTTCCCTGCACTTCCTATTTATTTCATTTCTCAGCGACTTGTATTTCTGTATTCCTGATTTTCCCGGAACATGTTTGTACTTCCTCCTTTCATCCATCAACTGAAGTATTTCTTCTGTTACCCATGGTTTCTTCGCAGCTACCTTCTTTTACCTATGTTTTCCTTCCCAACTTCTGTGATGGCCCTTTTTAGAGATGTCCATTCATCTTCAACTGTACTGCCTACTGCGCTATTCATTATTGCTGTATCTATAGCGTTAGAGAACTTCAAACGTATCTCGTCATTCCTTAGTACTTCCGTATCCCACTTCTTTGCGTATTGATTCTTCCTGACTAATGTCTTGAACTTCAGCCTACTCTTCATCACTACTATATTGTGATCTGAGTCTATATCTGCTCCTGGGTACGCCTTACAATCCAGTATCTGATTTCGGAATCTCTGTCTGACCATGATGTAATCTAATTGAAATCTTCCCGTATCTCCCGGCCTTTTCCAAGTATACTTCCTCCTTTTGTGATTCTTGAACAGGGTATTCGCTATTACTAGCTGAAACTTGTTACAGAACTCAGTCTTTCTCCTCTTTCATTCCTTGTCCCAAGCCCATAATCTCCTGTAACCTTTTCTTCTACTCCTTCCCCTACAACTGCATTCCAGTCGCCCATGACTATTAGATTTTCGTCCCTCTTTACATACTGCATTACCTTTTCAATATCCTCACACACTTTCCCTATCTGTTCATCTTCAGCTTGCGACGTCGGCATGTATACCTGAACTATCATTGTCGGTGTTGGTCTGCTGTGGATTCTGATTAGAACAACCCGGTCACTGAACTGTTCACAGTAACACACCCTCTGCCCTACCTTCCTATTCATAACGAATCCTACACCTGTTATACCATTTTCTGCTGCTGTTGATATTACCCGATACTCATCTGACCAGAAATCCTTGTCTTCCTTCCACTTCACTTCACTGACCCCTACTATATCTAGATTGAGCCTTTGCATTTCCCTTTTCAGATTTTCTAGTTTCCCTCCCACGTCCAATCTTCTGACATTCCACGCCCCGACTCGTAGAACGTTATCATTTCGTTGATTATTCAATCTTTTTCTCATGGCAACCTCCCCCTTGGCAGTCCCCTCCCGGAGATCCGAATAGGTGACTATTCCGGAATCTTTTGCCAATGAAGAGATCATCATGACACTTGAATTACAGGCCATATGTCCTGTGGATACACGTTACGTGTCTTTAATGCAGTGGTTTCCATTGCCTTCTGCATCCTCATGTCGTTGATCATTGCTGATTCTTCCGCCTTTAGGGGCAATTTCCCACCCCTAGGACAAGAGAGTGCCCTGAACCTCTATCCGCTCCTCCGCCCTCTTTGACAAGGCCGTTGGCAGAATGAGGCTGACTTCTTTCATTCTTATTAACATTCAAGACTTTCTCAATCGGTGGGTGGGAAAACGTCAAATATGCTGTCACAGGATGGTACGAACTCGAATTTGATTAATTTGAGGCGCCCTGGAACCGATTAAGAGATATTCAGCGTGCCTGATGCTGTGATGAACGAAATTCAACTGATAAAGGAATGCTAGCTGTCCATTTGTATTGTATTATATTAGTCATGCAGTTGTTGTTAGAAATGTTTACTTTAACCGAAAATTACCAAATCATCTACTCTGGACAATTTGAAACATTACGAAACTTGACCAAAGAATGTTATAATTTCAATTATACACTACTGTTAGTAAAACGTGAAACACACAGAACCAATGGTGTGGAACACTTCACGATATGAGCACGTTTATAACAGTGCACGTAGGCTCAACAGCCTCTCTTTTACGTGACTGGACAGATCATTGTTACCCTACGCTCAGTCGGTGTTGAGCCTTCTTACAAAGTAGAAACGTGTAACCAATTGCCACTATGCCTCATCGATATCACAAGGAGGACTATCAGTTCGAGAGTGCCATCGAACATGGCAGAATGGTTCATCTCTGAGAGGTGGGCCTGTAGTTACGTGACACTTAGTCTCGTACGAGGCACAGATCTTCAACAGTGAGGTGTATATGGAACCAGTGGAGAGAAGCAGTCCGCAAGCAGCACCGACGAGATACTGGTCGACAAAATGTGACCACAGAGCGAGATGACCTCCACCTTGTCCGCTTGACCGTAATGCACAGAACAGAACGCAGAGTTGGCGTGACGTTGGAACATTGCAGTGGGTCTAGAGATGTCTGCTGTCTTCTGCAGGCTGTACTGGTGGCATGCATGTCATTTCATCGACTTCCATTGACAAGAGCCATCAACGCTGCAGACAGCAATGGGCATTTGAAGGCTGACTCGGACGTGCTGAGTGGCAAAATGTAGTGTTTTCGGAAGAGTCCCGCTTCAACGTTTCCTACAGTGATGGCTGCATACGCGTTTGACACCTCCATGGTGAACACCATCGGGTAGATTGTACTCTTGAACGGCATAACGGACAAACGACAAGTGTGATAGTTTGGGGCGCCATTGCCTGTAACATGTAATCTTGCCACCTACGTCTTGCAGGCAATCTGAAGAGCTAGCAGTGTATCAAGGATGCCTTGCAGCCGAGACAATGCCCCTCCTGTAGACCCCGTTGCACATGCCATATTTCAGGAGGACAACGCCTGGTCAAATGTGGATAGGGATGTGCAAGCCTCCTTCGAAGAACGACGGATACCACTGCTTCCCTGGCCTGGCCTATTCGCCTGACATGTCGACTATCTATCACATCTGGGTTATGGCAGGTCGGTGACAAATTTTTTCAGGTGCCCTGCAACAACACTTCATGCTTTGTAGACGCACCTACAAACTGCTTGGGAGAGTATTACCCAACAGAAAATTTAGGCGCTCTTTGATTTGATGGCATAACGTCTAGCAGCTCTAATGCCAGCATGTTGTGGTGCTACTCCATATTGAATTTCCACAATCACATGCATGTACAGGTGTGTAAATTTAGTCATTTGTGTAGTATCATGTGCCTAATTGGTTTAATAAATTTTATTGTGAACACGTTTCTCGGTGTTTGTGTTTCACTTTCTGCAAACGGTAATGGTACAGGGAAAAATATTATTAATCATGATGACCAGTTTCATTTGGTAATAATTATCTTCTGATCACTTAATGTAGTTGTTTTGTAGTATTGTGCCACAAACAATGTACACATTCAGGTCTGTTGATGGTAGGGCTGTAAACACCTTAATAATGTGGTAAGCAGCCTGAATGATTTTGCAGATACTGGCAATTACAGTATCGACATTCATATGTCTTCACCTTATTGCATAAATGGACGGCGTAATTCTTTGTCCGAGAACGTTCAATGGCGGAGGCGCTCAGCACATCACCAAACGGTAGGCAATATTTCTCTGTTATACCCCACACCTAACTGCAATGCCTGATAAAGTGATGGTTCAAATGGCCCTGAGCATTAAGGGACTTAACATCGGAGGTCATCAGTCCCCTAGGACTTAGAACCACTGAAACCTAACTAACCTAAGGACATCACACACATCCATACCCGAGGCAGGATTCGAACCAGCGACCGTAACGGTCGCGCGGTTCCAGACTGAAGCGCCTAGAACCGCTTGGCCACATCCGGCCGACTTCTGATAAAGTGACATACCATTATTTTGTTCGTGCCTGTACTCCTCACTGGTACCTGATTCTGACCTGGTCTTTCTATATGAAGTCAATAACGTGTTTAGCAGATGAAAATAAATTTGCCACCAATGTAGCATCATAGAATTCACGGATAGAACTGCAAAATAAGTTAAAACACTTACTCATTAAAAATATTTCAGAATAATTGAATTCAGTTTCTACATACTTTGTTTTAAAAAAAATCTTACATAATTTGCTTATTGATGGCAAGATAACAATTCCGAAACAACGGTTAATTCAGGAGGGAGGTACGGGAAAAGGATGCTAAGATCTCTCAATCTAAAAGGTAAATTTGTCTTGTTGTCTTTGTTGCTGAAATGCCCATCATTAGCAGTGTTTATCATAGTGTATGGTATCCTTTCCTATCAGATAGGTTTTACTAGCCAGGCTATACGCCCAGTGAAAACATAGGAGAAACGACGCTTTATGGATTTCCAAGCAAGTGCCGAACGACTAACTGCTACCGTCTCATTTCAGACTATCTGGGCCATTTTCCGTAGTGAAAAAGGGGAGCGTGTAATTTCCAGATGGCGGCCGCGGTGGCCGAGCGGTTCTCGGCGCTTCGGTTCGGAACCGTGCGACTGCTACGGTCGCAGGTTCGAATCCTGCCTCGGGCATGGATGTGAGTGATGTCCTTAGGTTAGTTCGGTTTAAGTAGTTCTAAGTTCTAGGGTACAGATGACCTCAGATGTTGAGTCCCATAGTGCTCAGAGCCATTTTAATCTCCACATACCCTAGCGACTGGAGATGAAGTTTCGCTTGGTAAGCACTATTGTAATAATGTCATAAGTTTGATCAACTTCTAAAGTATTTCTCGACCACAGGAACAATTTAAGTGGAGCATGCCTGCCTCTATATATCCCCATAACAAGTTTTAAGCGAACTTGTTGACAAAAGATCTAGGTATAGCAACTCGTTTACTACGAAAAACGAGCTATTCTGTCATAATTCACTGAAACAATGGCCAAATTAGCAACAGGAGAGATACTACGTATCGAAAGACGATAGACGCTGCTTGTCCAACATGTTTGTTGCAAAAAATGTAATAAGACTGAGAGTCTTTAAACTAACGAGAACACACAGCCGAACCAGGACATGCAGCTGTAACACTATACCACGGCACCTAGGCTTTAAGCGCGAACAGGCGTCGAGGGAGCTTTGAACTCCGGACTCCTCGGTCAGTCCAGCAGGTGGCGACAACTGCGTTCCGGCTAGGCAACCAGACGGTGTCCACGGCGACGGTAGAGTTCGTTGATGGGCCGCACCTTCACCTGCATCCGCAGGGTCATTTGTCTGCACGGATCCTTCACCGAGGTAGCTGTTTAGGCCTGCACGCGAGGTTGGCAGAGCAGTTCCAGTGCAGTATGACTAACAGCCACCCTGAACACCATCTTCCAGGACAGCTCCTCCTTCTGAACTCTTAAGTGCGATCGATGACGTGCTAGCTCGGACTTGATATTACTTCTATCGTTCGTTTTCTTCACTGTCAAGACAGGGCCAAGACTACACTGTGCGTCTGTCCTTGCTGGCCTTAGAACTTTTCTAAACTTTCATAGAGGCTCCCGCTGTGAAGTACTGCTGTAACATACTTTCAAACTGTTTAGCAGTCTCCTCACCAGTTATTGGTCGATTGCGTGACCATGTAGCCACAGCCTCACCAAGTAGCGTCCTCAGCCAGGCGAGTTGTCAGCTAACCCTGATGGCTCCAGACTTCAGACTGGATCCACCAAGACAAGGACGTACATTGGGTGCCATCGCATTATGGTCCAGCCAGTGTCCGAGAGTCCTGTGGTCAATTCGTGGGTCACATACAGCAGAAATGCCGCGTACTTTATTCTAAGGAGAGTAGGTCTGTAGTCCACCTGGAAAATATTGCACGTAAAATCCTACGAGAGGGTGGTAGATGGAGACGGGGTTGCAGTAACAACTCGCCGTCAAACTCCAGTGGGGGCTCCGCAGCCACCGTATGGTGTTCCCATTGAATATACGTCCATCTAAAACTTGTGCAGTAGCGGAATTTCCATCAGATAGCTTACAGACGGAAGGAAGCGTAAGTGTTCATTGAACACTGGTTCTCAGGTGTCTGTGACAAGTATCAGTGTAATGAGGAAGTGGAAGTCTGGCCCACAATGACGTAGGTTAGGAGCACTGGCTAGAAAAGATGTACGTTCACGAGGTTGAGTTCTCAGGATAGAGCATAATATTTCCGGGGTTGTAAGGAACTTTTGTCTGCTATAACCAATATTAGGGTTAGATATCGTGCTTGAACTTCAAGAAAAATTGACTTGATGGGCGCATTGTAGAACTTGATGGGACGTGGTTCCATCTCGGGGAAATTTCTGACAGACTCTGGTTGCCTCAAGATTCATCCTTAAATCGCTTATACCGCCACGACCAGCAACTAAAGAAATATTTCCGCGTTATTGTACAACAAGGTGCGAGAAAACTGCTGTGGGTGACAGTAGGAACTAATTTTACAGTAAATATATTGTGTTTAGTACATGCGCTACAGGGAAATGACGAATTAGGTAAAGCACATAGAGATATTATATGCAACCAACAGTTACACAAATTGATATCGTTTGTGATAGATAGGTTTGGGTTCACGTACACGAAAATTTATAAGGGTCTGTGGTGGAGGCTTATGCGCCTGGCAGAGGTTGAAGTTCCTCGTATTGAGAAAATGTAAGGAACCATGCATATTTAAATTGAAAAAAAAAAAAACTAATAGCTGAGATCGCATTAATTAATGTTCATTAGTGATGACCGGTTTCGATAGCCAAAACTGTCATCTTCGGTTTCCCAAAAAATATTTGTGATTACAAATCGTGTTACATTATGAGATTATCTTCGTTATGACGGAGAAAGTAAAACCGTATACAGATAAAAAAAATTACACCTTTGTGCAAAAGGGCTTGTTCCCACAGGTAGAACCCCAGTGAGGCGGTAATTCTTACAACACATAATATATAGTAAAAATGTGCATTTTTACACATGTGTATGTTTACATGACAAGTGTTGTACATCATGGGTACATCTCAGTCGAAGCGTACCTCATTTTTCAGCAAGACACACCGAAATGCAGATGAGCTGAGACTGAAAATTAATATTCTACAACTAGTTGATTCCACTGCTACAGAATGGAAGAAGGTACAAGCAGCTGACGAAGATTGCAACTATTTGCAGTTAAAGCAACCACAGTTTATTGTGAATGGCAGAGTGATATGCAAACAAACAATGCACAGATATTGTATTATGGTAGCAGCTACACTGAAAAATGAGGTATTAGAGCAAGTGCATGAAAATGTATTAGCAGGTCATTGTTATCCTTGAACAGAACATGTAGCTGACAAATATTGGTGCGGAACACATAGGTAGCACATAGAACAGTATGTACAGACATGTGTCCACTACATGTGAAGAGACGAGTTAGGCCGTCAGTGTATTCACCTGCAGGGACTACCGGAGGGCAGCAAGCAAATTATTTTAGGTGATTAGTTTGGGCATCTTGAACCCATTTCGGCAGACACCGGTGGGGAATTAATTTGTGTTTACCATAACGGATCACTTTTCGCTCTATGTAGAAATGACAGCCGTTCCGAATCAACAAACCGGAACAGCTGTGGTTCATAATTTGTTTAGTGGTTACTCTAGAGGTGTCGAAATGGACCAAGGTACTAACTTAATGTCAAAACTAATACGGCGATTTTGTCTTATGTTAATAATTCATAAATTAACAACAAGTTCGTTTCATCCACAGTGAGAGTACGTATATATAACTTTAAAAGGCAGTCTGTGGATGGAAAACGTCACTGCCATTTGCCATAGTGAAACTGAGAGTGGGGGAAACGATTCATCAGTACAGAATTTTTGCAAAGATTTCGTGGACATTATAACCCCATGGGCAGTCTCTGGACGACAGTAGCGGACGCGACAGCAAAATTCCAAGTTGCTTAAATGTCGTGTTAGAGAATGGGTGATGGGGACGAGCACTTACGCCCCGAAAATCAGCCATCTACATAGAACGTATTCGATGTTTTCAGGGTCCACCAGAGGGTTTACTACGGATACCGACGTTGGTCCTAAAAAGGAGCAAAGCAGACAAAGGCTAAGTGGCTCGACAATGCAAGGAAGCCACTTCTGCATAACCTGCGCGTAGCTTGCCACATGCTTTATGTTCCAGAGTTAGCGTGAAACAGAGAAGAGAGAAGATTGAAATTAGTAGGAACCACTAACGGCAGATATGAATCCTACGCGATGCACTCGTATTCAGTAAAATGGGTGAGTTAAGGGAAATTTGAACATATCAGAACTAAGGGAACTCTGTTAGTAATGGATAGGATTATTCACTTGTTTGTGGCAGCTGAACGGCTAGGTCGATGGCATAGGAAGCAGGTTACGATATGAATCTCCACGGTGAACCAAAATAGTGCAGGAGAATAGACTTGGGAGCATGCCTACCGGACATCCTTACAACCCATCCATATTTTCAGAGGGGAGGGCCTCCCCGGGTGTACACAGTGCATTACTCAGTTATACCTATCACCACCTGCTATGAGCAAGGGAGTTGGGTCTGGTTTTTCAGCTTTCAATACTACAAGTACTACCAGTAAGGCATATAACCTGCCTGAATGGAATCCACGATTGTACCGTACTTAGCTTCCTCAACAACCTGTTAGCCATGCAGACTGGGCACATTACTACGGCACAATTGTTCCAGCATATTCAACAATAATGCATCATATACTAGCACCAAATCATGGTAATGTTAATTTCGTTCTGAGGAATTTTCTTAACCCTGGCTACCGCTTGTGTGACCTATATCCATGATCGGCAGAGAGCCGTCCACTTATGCAAAGTCCAGTTGTTGTCAAGCCAGTGGCTCAGCTACAAGGTGTCCTAACACTGCGGGTGTACCAGTCGCCACACACCTTATACTGAAAGGTGTAGAGCACAGCTCTTCAAGCACATTACCTATCTGTGCGATCTACACGCGCTTGCTATTTGCGGCAGAGAGCACGAATATATTTTGCGACCATTGACGACTATTGGCGAATATGACAGATTCTTTCTAGCTTAATAATAATAATAAATGTCTAACGGTCTACACGAAGGGAGGCCCTCGTCACACGACATTATTATTATTATTGTAGCTTAATAACACGAACGAGCGAGCGCTGTCATGCGTTTGACCACAGCTACGCCGATATTATGTGCTGTCAGTCATTTGCACTTAGGCTACGAATGTGCAGTGTGCGCATGCGCAATGGGCTTTGCTTACCACATGATTTGGGGAACATTTATTCTAATGAGGAATTACGGACACAGATTAAAAATTATTATTCGTTATTCACGAATAACAAAAATATTTACTGTAAATTATATTCATTTACACGAATGAAAACATTTGTTCCTGAGCTATGAATAAAAACATTACGAATAACTGATAAACATTAAATCCAGTGACATTTATTGCCCCAAATATTCGTTATTTATGAAGCAAATGTAATTTTTCCTGCTTTTAAATAAGTTTTCAAAACAGCTGTTTCCCTCAAACATTTGATCAAAATGCTTATTTCATCTGTGAAGATTTGCCATCTTGACACAATAAAGAATATACTTGCTACACATCCAAAGAACATAGAAATGTGTTTTATCTTCTGAAATCTTTATTCCATTACAACGATACAAGACTTCAAATCACAATCGTCTTCAGCAGAAAACGAGAAATCAGTAGTTTTTTGCAAATATTTTCTGATGATTGCCTCCTACCTCCCAAATTATGTTCCAAGTAAAATTTATCTTTTACGACTTTACGTGATTTGAAACTTATCACTTCATTTCTTTAACATTGGTTTTGGTATTATATTACACTACAGTCTGTTGTTACCCTCCCTTGGTTAAGGACAGCAACTATTTGTTTGTGAATCATGATTCGGTTCTGCAGCAATGGAGACAGTTGGTGTAAAAAGGCGAACAAGTCTTCCAATATTCTCTTGTCACTTTCTCGATAAAGAAGTTGGCAGTGCTCTGCAATATTACGAACTCTTTTGTATGTCAAAAGCAGTGTCTCTTCTGGAGTTTTTCAATCTCAAAGGTCTGTGTAACTGCATACACACATATCGCATCGAAGAACTATTCCATGTTCTAAAGGAAAGCTTACTCAGAGTCAATCCTCAAACATGTTGTAATGACTTTGAAGGTGCAGGAACCTTCCATAAACGTTTTGAGAAATTATAGATTGAAAGTCTGTTGATGTTATTTATTAGCAATCACTGAGTTCTTGTTTGGTTCACTTATTCTGTAGCACAGCAGACCGGAACAAACTGCGTAACTGAATCAAGGAGACATCCGTATCAGAGAGTGCTATCAATCTGAAGAAGGTATTGAAGATTTGCATATTTTAGGGGACGTAGGGGGAGAGGTATTGACTGCACCAGAAACAACTGAATGGGGCCACATAGGTAGTGTAATTGGTACTGCCATCCGCCTATAACTATTTTTGTGTTTCATTTGTTACACTGAAAAACCAAGTAAAGCTGTGCTCAACGAGAGGGTAGGTTTGAACACACCAGTGCTTTACTGTACATGGTGGTGTGCCCTTAATTTCCTCCGAATCGACTTTATGCTGCCAGGTAAGGGGGACATACTTTTAAACATCTACACCAAACACAGTAGAAACTGACTTGGCATTTTTGTCTTTGTTATAGATGAAAGAAGCGACAAGTAACAGAAATCGTATGGCCAACCGAGGATCCAACCCAAAACCTTTAGTTTTGTACTGTAGGACAGAAAGCATTGAGGCACCAAAACACGTTTCTGTTCCAGTCATGAATGTGTTATTTGTAAAATAGTAACCACACTCAGTCAAGTGCACAAGAAGTACAAGTGTACAAGAAATAAACAAAGAAAATACGGTGACTTTATTCGATGTATAACATGGAAATAATTTATTGGAACATAAATTTGTTTGAATTATATACTTAATCGAAAAACTACACAGAGAGAAATTTCTTCGAATAATGTCCATCTCTGCTTACCACTATACCCTGCACTTCCTTCCTCTCTGAGGTCATGTCAACTGTAATGAGTCCTATTAGTTCATTTGCTCAATATACTCACGAGAGCCTACAGCGTAGTTGGACTGACATTTTTTTGTTATTATAAACAAAGTACACAACACTAATCACTTGAAATGACAGTCAACATACCTACATCTGTTTCATTTGTACTGTCAAAACTTTTTGTCTATGTTAGCGTGACTTTAGCCAGAGACTGAATATGAGCTTCATTTCATCTGCTTTAATTCATGCAAATTTAGACTTCCTCAGCTAAATAAATGACCATCAATAGTGTGGTGTGCGTACTGTAAGACCTTCGGCACACACCATCAGATTATTTGACTTGTCGCTCTACCGAAGCAGGCGAGTGTCAGCAATATGTCTCGTGGTCTTATCGTGGCGTGTTTATCTTCTGCCGTTAGGTCAGACGATAGAAATGCCACTTGCACGCTTAGAGTAGCAGATTGACGGTGACCAACTTTAAACAGAACTTGATTAATTTTCACACACATTTATTAAAATAATAAAAATCATAGATTTTACGTAACTTGATTCTGGTTGCTGTTTACAATTGACAATCTGAAGTTCCTTTGGTCTTGGTAAGTTAATCTTATTCTCACATATCTCTGATACTTGACGAAGTGTCTATACATTTCTCTTCATGGCTATGTACAGGAATATGATAATCTTATTAGGCGCAGACTGAAACTTGTCTACAGACTAATTCAGACTGATGCAGACTGATGCAGACTGACTAATCGGAGGTCTGTACACTCGTTATAATACCTCGCGCGTTCAGGTATCACTGCGCGAGTGTGATCCGCGAGGAGAGAAGGTTCTACGTTAGCAGCAATCTCATTGGCTGCGTTACATATTAATACGCGGATCGGCGGAAACAGAATTTGGTCCGTCTTTATGGCAGAGCCATCTCGTAGTGGGGAGACGGACGAGCGCTGCGCCTGCTCTGTTGTGCTTAGCGGGGCGCGGTCTACTGGGAAAGTTGTGTACGCGCTGACTACGCGGAACTATGTACACAACAAGTAGCATACAAAATTTTATTATCACTTTATGCTTCGCTATACATAATCTTATTCAGCCGCTGTGATAACAGTGACTCT
The DNA here is from genome assembly GCF_023898315.1 of Schistocerca nitens. Taxonomy (NCBI): domain Eukaryota; kingdom Metazoa; phylum Arthropoda; class Insecta; order Orthoptera; family Acrididae; genus Schistocerca; species Schistocerca nitens. Next base: position 699,432,288 of record NC_064617.1, on the reverse strand, counting down.
CAGTTCTACTGCATTCAGTTTCTCCTCAGGAAACATAGAAAATAAATAACTAAAACGTAATTCTAATCCTAAACTTATACCAACGTTTGCTGGGCCCTTTAGTGGCCTTACGTTGTGGCTGGGCCACGCAGCTGTTGCCCAGCACTCGGTGAGTGAGCGCCGTGTGGTACCGAGTGAAGCTGCGTGACAGGGAGAGTGGAAACAGCCGGCTGCTTGCTTACCCCACTCGCAGGGGAATTGAGTGACTGGCGAGGAGCGCTTCTCATACGATTGCGCCATGCAGCTTCAGTGCTCCAGTGTAGGGGAAAAAAGTGGTGTGAAAGAGAGTGAAAAATTTTGGACTTAGTGTTTCCATGTGGTTTTAGTAGTTCATAGGTTCAACACTAACCTAGAATTGGGAGGACCGAATTTTCCAAATGAGGGGGAATGTTGTGGGATCGGCCTCAGGTAACCAGTGACGGGGTATTCAGGCCACCTACCCGTATAATTCTGCAGTTTTGTGCTGCGTTAGTGCTAGCATACAGTTCTGAAACACGACGTTCCGCCATCAACGGGGTACTAATTTGGTATATGCTGTAACCCACGGTTGGGCAGCCAGCGGCCCACGGGTCGGATCCGGCCCGAAATTTGTTTTCGATTTTCCCCACTGAAGAAATTAGTAGGAGAGAGGGCAAGGGCGTCTATTGAGCTGTACTTCATTGCTATGGCATGTCGTAAGGCTTAGCCTGGACTTTCATCTGTATTTATGAAAGATAAAATCTTTTGAATACCTTCAAACGACGTTGTTGCTCCAGATCGCTGATACTTTCAGACAGCTGAGGCACCTATTTGAATGCACACATTAGACTTTTGTGAATGCCACTAAGGGAGAAAATATCTACATATATTAAGAAACGACGTACTGCTGCCATAATACAAAGAAATATTAATGTAGCGTATTACGGGATTAAATTAGGAAGCAAATACAGTGATTAAATTATGTTTATATATCCTATTGGATCATACTTTACACAACATTTTTAGTAAGACTTACTCTCAGGCTATTGTGGACTTTTATTTTGTCTACTAAAATACTACATTTTCCGACTTGTTTCAGGTTCCCACTGCAAACTACTCTGAAATAGACATTTCAGCGAGTAGGAAAGCCTTCACAGAAATCGTTAATTTCAATGAATTCCATGATGCGTCGTCTTCTGTTACGCTTCTAAGATTCATTCTTGGTATGGTGAAATACTGGTGCGAATTTCAGTTTGGTTTGGAGCCAATGATAGAGTTCACAAAGTAAGTTGAACCTAGGTTTGTTTACTGCGCTACAAAAAATAAAACATGTTACAGGTATTACTAAATGAAGTATTTTAAGTGTTAAAATATCCGTGAAGTTCTACTCTATTTGTGGATGTGCACCCGAAGTTGTTCAGTGGCATAGCCTATCAGTGGTTGCCTACTTATGTCAATGTAAAGCAACACCAGTCGTTACTTGCATCAGGCTTCACAAATGGAAATTGTCATTACTGGTCCAAAAGTAATAGAAAAACCAACACCCGATTAGGAATTCCATAGCGACTCCGAAGGAAGCACTGAGTTCAGGCAGACTCCACCTGGCGGGACCGCAGTCGATACAGTTACGCCAACTTCAAGGAGTCTCCGTCTGGCTCCACTGTAATTATGAAACTGAAGATGGTCCTGGAGTAAAAAAATGTAATAGTGCAATATGGGAATAATGCTGATGGTAATTCAAAAAAATGCAGTATGGTGCGAAAATAAAAATTAATTTTGAATGATCCGAAAAATTCAAAAACCCAAAACGGTGAAATTATCCTAGTTCAGATTTGTGACCCTGTGCTCGTATCCTGTCCTGTCTCCAGCCAATCACAGTGAAGTTTTTTTTTAAAAGGCATGAAAATTGCAGGGTATCTGTCGTTGAAAGATCTGCACATTTAAGATAGTTGAATGAGTATTAAATAAATAACTTGACAATGTTTATCTGTTGCACAACAGACAGCAGTAGGACGTAAAGTGGAAGTTTGCGAGGGAATACGTAAGCATGTGCTCTCGTAAAAATATCACATTTATTTAAGAACAGCTGAACATACTAATAACATAAATATGTAATAAATTGATGATGGTTGCTGTTCTTCACAACACTCTCAGCTGAGTTACAAAATTAGATTTACAACTGCGTCTTGGAGACCCCACCACGATTTGTCATTAATTATTAATTGTGGAAGCCTCAGAGGAATCTTTCAATGGCGACATTCACACACATATACACATACAACAGAAATTCAGGACAAATATAAGAATAAAGGAAAAACTTCCCCAATATGCTCGTGGTTGGCAAACGGTCGTTCCCTTAGCTTGAGTGCACGAAGAAAGTTAACACGAATTCACCGATAAGAATTAACTGTTAATAGTTGCACAATAGAAGAGGTTCTGAAACTAATTTGGAAGTTTTACCTCGAGAATCACTGTGACAGCTAACGACTCCCGCGAACACGTGGTCGTCACATACAGAAATTCTGGATAAAATGAGTGCTAAAATTTAGAATAGTTAACCACATTGATCAGGATATGTTACTGTGAGACAGGACCTGAGAAATTAAGCCTCTCAGCGAAGTTTCAGAAATCTCTTCAATTATACTATACTGGTGCGATCAACAATGAAATTACTCTGGCTGAACTGAGAAGATGCATCACGAGTCGACATGTTTGAACAGAGGTACAGCAGATTGATGGATTGCATTCTTGCATAAGTGCTACTAGTCTAAGGGCAACAGGTTATAACGTTCCGAAAGTAACCAGAAAAATTCTGTATACCGCTCAACAAGCAGTGAGCGATGAGAGTAAGACGTTAACTTTCACTGGAGCTGAAACCTACAAAATTAAGGTAATGAATCAACTATGAACAGGCACACACACACACACACACACACACACACACACACACACACACACTTAGCCGGCGTCGCCCGTCTCGTGTCTCCTGGAACACTGCCGAGCGAACTCTTTTGGAACCCATGCGTTCCGTTCTTTCGGAAGTGCCCAAAGAGCTCCATGTTGTGTGGTGCCAACCTGTACAAGAGCTTCGTCCAAGGAGAACAGAAACCTCTCTGCTGCCTGGTACGTCCTTTATAGGGTTTTCTATTCTGCCACATATCTAGATACTGAAATTTACCTTGTGCACTCTCAGTCACGCTTTTCATGCATCAGGTGCGAGAAGGAAAGGATGTATATACTGACATACTGCACATGATGTGTTGAACATGCATGTGGGGCTCCGATAATTACCAAAAATCTTAGTAAAATGTGAGGTGAAAATCAAGGCAATATACCTTGTGGCCACTATAGACACATAGACACACTCAGCTGCTCAGTCTTTCTTTCTTTTTTCTTTTTTTTAGTTTACAGTTCATGCCCAAAATTGAGATGCCAGATTAAGTCAAATGTTAAACAAAGTGATGAAGAGGCTCATGTAGAGACCCTTCGCAATGGAAGAGACATATCTGTAACGTACAAGTCATAAAAAGAAACAATCATAATGTAACCCACAGCAAACATACTGGCCATGCTCAAAGGCATCTGGACGATATAATTCTTTAAATCACGTTCAAAAGTAATTATCCAAGGAATTACATTAAAGGTGCAATTTGCACATCTAAAGTATGTCCTCAAAACACACACACACACACACACACACACACACACACACACACACACACAAATGCACTCATGCATACAAACAGTGTTTATGTCGTGAACTTACAGGCTAAGCAACACTTACAAACATCCAAAGTTTCAGTCTCAGTGTAGTACATGGTGCAAAGAACACTGGACCGTCAGATTAAATATTTCCCATATCTAAGCTATTCTATAACGCTCGTCAAGTGTCACGTTGTTCTTTTGAAGTCTAAAATGTCTACAAAAACACGTCAGTAACAACAAAATGTTATGTTTATGTCCAGTACCAAAGTATTATTCCCATATGCTCACATACACACAATACTGTCAAATAGTAACGTATTCTTGTTTCACTTACGTTCTTTGACGTAACATGGAACAGTCTGTAACAGCTCATTATGTGGAGCATGCAGTGAGATAAATATCGGCATCTGAGTGCAGCACACAGTGAATCTTACACATATATGTTCTTCATGTGTATAGTAACGTTAGTAACAACATGGTTGTTTCTTTAATTAATTATTTTAATGGAACATTTAAGTTTTACTTCCATTAGTTTTAATCATGTCTAGGGTCGATGTTGTTCCTTTCGAATATTTGTGTCTCATGCACGTTTTCTTTTTATATTCTTGTGTACAATGAGTTCTTCGCTGAATATGTCCTCTTAGGAACTCATGTTAATTATGTTTTGCCTTACAGAGCGGAGCAGAAGTATGATGCATTCATTATGGAGAAATTCGGCTCCCCCTGTTATTACGGCTTAGCGCACAAAGTGGGATCTCCACCTTTAATTGGATACGCTTCTCTTGGAGCTACGTCACTTATTCGGAAGACTTTCGGCAGCCCAATAAATCCTTCCTACATCCCTGACTACAATCTCGGGTACACGGACCACATGACCTTCTGGCAGAGACTGCACAACGCTTACAGCTTACTGCTTTCGTTGGATATTGTACAGAGAGTTTTGTATGGGAGAGAGGAAGAGGAACTCAGGAAACATTCCGGCCAGAACCCACCTACCTTGAGCGCGATGGATCACAATTTCAGCCTCATGTTGGCCAACAATCACCTCAGCATGAGCTACCCTGTGCCGAATACGCCAAATATCATCGAATTAACTGGAATCCACATACAGAAGGAGAGGAAGCCTCTGCCAAAGGTATTTACAATGGTGATGCAGAAAATGTGAGCTATTCCTCTTCGGAGCAGAAGTTAACGTTGGAAATGGTTGAGAGCTGTAACATAATGTGCTAAGGAAACGTTAACGGTTTACTGAGACAATATTAAATATTCATTTACTTTTCGCTACTAATTTTAGTATTATAAGCATTTTCTGTATGTTATCGCAACAACGATCATATAACAATGGTACAGTCAGCCCCGTATCTTTTAATGTCTTTGCTTAGGTCTCAAAAAGAAGACAATGAATGTGGAACTGTAAAATATCTAATACTTTCATTCATTTTGTGCTCTGGGAAGGGGAGGGGGTTTGGAGGCAGGGTTGCTTCAAATATATCATCTATAAACACATTCCGAACAGCAAATATCCAGTGATGGATGAAGTAACTGATTTAACAATGTCCTGCATTACTTATAACCTTTCAATCTCTTCATTTTTACACACTTTTCACACGGAATGTCCTAGAAAATCAATATACTTATAAGACAGGTGGATTAATTGATGATAAAATGAGGGTAACAAGATCTATATAGGAAGAAAAGATAGTTGTGAATCGCTGATATATTTAAATCATTTTCATTCAATGTTGTTTACAGTGATAGGAAGAACCTCATATATTTTTTTAAAACGATTCAAATAATATTTTTAATTTTGTTCGTTGTTTGGCTACTTGAGAAAAATAGAGTATCGTATTTCCTTAGTTACTTGTCACTCAGAACCAATCAAACTTCAAGTTTGTAGTCTTCATAGACGTATTTTGAGTATTTGTTACTGACAAATCGTCTGGTAAGTAGTCTAATTCTATATTAATTTGTTCTGTTGTTGTAGTCATTAGTGCAAAGACTTCATTGATGCGCCTTTCAAGGTAGTCTGTCTTCACCTTCGCATAACTACTGCAGCCTACATCCACTTGTACAGTCTTAGACATAAAATCCGGCCATGGCCGGCCGCCACGGAGGCTCAGTCAGAGTCATTAATGTCTCCAGTCGCCCCTCAGAACACTAAGTCTGTCCATATGCACGAGTAGCAACACTGCAAGATGAAAAAGTGTATGGAGGAAGTGCTGTCCCTCTTCACGAGCTGTTAGAGAGCTGCTTCTGCTCGTGGTCAAGTGACAGGGGACACAGCGTAAAGAAAGAACCCTCGACAACCTCCATTAGTGACCAAGGCGGCAGAGACAATGAAGATGTAACAATCTCAGACTCAGAAGTAATGGCCCACGCCAAATATCAACTGTCTGAAGATAATCGGAGGAAAGAAAGTACAGAGGGTGGAGATTATGGGGGTCAAGTTGTTGTTGTTGTGGTCTTCAGTCCTGAGACTGGTTTGATGCAGCTCTCCATGCTACTCTATCCTGAGTAAGCTTCTTCATCTCCCAGTACCTACTGCAACCTACATCCTTCTGAATCTGCTTAGTGTATTCATCTCTTGGTCTCCCTCTTCGATTTTTACCCTCCACGCTGCCCTCCAATACTAAATTGGTGATCCCTTGATGCCTCAGAACATGTCCTACCAACCAATCCCTTCTTCTCGTCAAGTTGTGCCACAAACGTCTCTTCTCCCCAATCCTATTCAATACTTCCTCATTAGTTATGTGATCTTCCCATCCAATCTTCAGCATTCTTCTGTAGCACCACATTTCGAAAGCTTCTATTCTCTTCTTGTCTAAACTATTTATCGTCCATGTTTCACTTCCATACATGGCTACACTCCATACAAATACTTTCAGAAATGACTTCCTGACACTTAAATCTATACTCGATGTTAACAAATTTCTCTTCTTCAGAAACGCTTTCCTTGCCATTGCCAGTCTACATTTTATATCCTCTCTACTTCGACCATCATCAGTTATTTTGCTCCCCAAATAGCAAAACTCCTTTACTACTTTAACTGTCTCATTTCCTAATCTAATTCCCTCAGCATCACCCGACTTAATTCGACTACATTCCATTATCCTCGTTTTGCTTTTGTTGATGTTCATTTTATATCCTCCTTTCAAGACATTGTCCATTACATTCAACTGCTCTTCCAAGTCCTTAGCTGTCTCTGACAGAATTACAATGTCATCGGCGAACCTCAAAGTTTTTATTTCTTCTCCATGGATTTTAATACCTTCCATGGATTTTAATACCTACTCCGAATTTTTCTTTTGTTTCCTTTACTGCTTGCTCAATACACAGATTGAACAACATCGGGGAGAGGCTACAACCCTGTCTTACTCCCTTCCCAACCACTGCTTCTCTTTCATGTCCCTCGACTCTTATAACTGCCATCTGGTTTCTGTACAAATTGTAAATAGCCTTTCGCTCCCTGTATTTTACCCCTGCCACCTTTAGAATTTGAAAGAGAGTATTCCAGTCAACATTGTCAAAAGCTTTCTCTAAGTCTACAAATGCTAGAAACGTGGGTTTGCCTTTCCTTAATCTTTCTTCTAAGATAAGTCGTAGGGTCAGTATTGCCTCACGTGTTCCAGTTGGTTGGTTTGTGGGATTAAAGGGACCAGACTGCAATGGTCATCGGTCCCTACGTGTTCCAGTGTTTCTACGGAATCCAAACTGATCTTCCCAGAGGTTGGCTTTTACTAGTTTTTCCATTCGTCTGTAAAGAATTCGTGTTAGTATTTTGCAGCTGTGACTCATTAAACTGATAGTTCGGTAATTTTCACATCTGTCAACACCTGCTTTCTTTGGGATTGGAATTATTATATTCTTCTTGAAGTCTGAGGGTATGTAGCCTGTTTCATACATCTTGCTCACCAGATGGTAGAGTTTTGTCAGGACTGGCTCTCCCAGGGCCGTCAGTAGTTCCAATGGAATGTTGTCTACTCCGGGGGCCTTGTTTCGACTCAGGTCTTTCAGTGCTCTGTCCAACTCATCACGCAGTATCTCCCATTTCATCTTCATCTACATGCTCTTCCATTACCATAATATAGTCCTCAAGTACATCGCCCTTGTATAGACCCTCTATATACTCCTTCCACCTTTCTGCTTTCCCTTCTTTGCATAGAACTGGGTTTCCATCTGAGCTCTTGATATTAATAAAAGTCGTTCTCTTATCTCCAAAGGTCTCTTTAATTTTCCTGTAGGCAGTATCTATCTTACCCCTAGTGAGATAAGGCTCTACATCCTAACATTTGTCCTCTAGCCATCCCTGCTTAGCCATTTTGCACTTCCTGTCGGTCTCATTTTTGAGACGTTTGTATTCCTTTTTGCCTGCTTCATTTACTGCATTTTTATATTTTCTCCTTTCATCAATTAAATTCAATATTTCTTCTGTTACCCAAGGATTTCTACTAGCCCTCGTCTTTTTACTTTATCCTCTGCTGCCTTCACTATTTCATCCCTCAAAGCTACCCATTCCTCTTCTACTGTATTTCTTTCCCCCATTCCTGTCAATTGTTCCCTTATGCTCTCCCTGAAACTCTGTACAACCTCTGGTTCTTTCAGTTTATCCAGCTCCCATCTCCTTAAATTCCCACCTTTTTGCACTTTCTTCAGTTTTAATCTACAGGTCATAACCAATAGATTGTGGTCAGAGTCCACATCTGCCCCTGGAAATGTCTTACAATTTAAAACCTGGTTCCTAAATCTCTGTCTTACCATTATATAATCTATCTAATACCTTTTAGTATCTCCAGGGTTCTTCCAGGTATACAACCTTCTTTCATGATTCTTAAACCAAGTGTTAGCTATGATTATGTTGTGCTCTGCGCAAAATTCTACCAGGCGGCTTCCTCTTTCATTTTTTTAGCCCCAAACCATATTCACCTACTATGTTTCCTTCTCTCCCTTTTCCTACAATCGAATTCCAGTCACCCATGACTATTAAATTTTCGTCTCCCTTCACTATCTGAATAATTTCTTTTATTTCATCATACATTTCTTCAATTTCTTCGTCATCTGCAGAGCTAGTTGGCATATAAACTTGTACTACTGTAGTAGGTGTGGGCTTCGTATCCATCTTGGCCACAATAATGCGTTCACCATGCTGTTTGTAGTAGCTTACCCGCATTCCGATTTTCCTATTCATTATTAAACCTACTCCTGCTTCATCCCTATTTGATTTTGTGTTTATAAGCCTGTAGTCACCTGACCAGAAGTCTTGTTCCTCCTGCCACCGAACTTCACTAATTCCCACTATATCTAACTTTAACCTATCCATTTCCCTTTTTAAATTTTCTAACCTACCTGCCCGATTAAGGGATCTGACATTCCACGCTCCGATCCGTAGAATGCCAGTTTTCTTTCTCCTGATAACGACATACTCTTGAGTAGTCCCCGCCCGGAGATCCGAATGGGGGACTATTTTATCTCCGGAATATTTTACCCAAGAGGACGCCATCATCATTTAATCATGCAGTAAAGCTGCATGCCCTCGGGAAAAATTACGGCTGTAGTTTCGCCTTGCTTTCAGCCGTTCGCAGTACCAGCACAGCAAGGCCGTTTTCGTTATTGTTACAAGGCCAGATCAGTCAATCATCCAGACTGTTGCCCTTGCAACTACTGAAAAGGCTGCTACCCCTCTTCAGGAACCACACGTTTGTCTGGCCTCTCAACAGATACCCCTCCGTTGTGGTTGCACCTACGGTACGGCTATCTGTATCGCTGAGGCACGCAAGCCTCCCCACCAACGGTAAGGTCCATGGTTCACCAAGCAAAATATACATAAAAAGACGCGAAGCCTAATCTGACCCTCAATCCAAAATCTAAACTCATTAAAAGATCAGAAACAACAAGTACAGGCTCAGGAACCTAGAAACGTTAATTCATAACCAAACAGGCATTTATGGCCTGCCTTCATTATAAAATTTGTATTTTAAAGGTCAACAGAATATCAACTAGGTTCAAACTGATTTGTTTCCAATGGTTCTTACACGCTGCTGAAATTGATATAACAATACTGGAAGAAGCGAAACCAACAGTCTACATGAAATTACAGGATACAACGTAATTCTCAACAGATCTGATGGTGCGAGTATGGCTATGTTACCAACAGACGGCAGTGAAGTGGGTGAATCTGTGAGGCTATTAAGCGGCAGGGCAATATCAGCACAAATAGATACAGTCTCTGTAAATGTGTGTGCCCCGCAAGGAAGCAGTCGTAAAGAGGCGAGGACCGAGTTTTTCAAACAGAAATTGATGCGCCCGTTATCAACGACATTGAGAAGAGTCGTATTTGGTGGTGATTGAAACTCTGTTATTAGAAAAAAAATAGACCAAAAGCAAAATTTAAACAGATATATGGATGCTGAATACATGGTTAGAAACTTAAGTACGCTCGACACGTGGGATGCAGCAAATGCAGCGTTATTAATGTGCGCCTACATCACTAGTCATCCAGAGAGAAGGATTGATCGTATTTACATCTCACAAGACTTAGTACGTAACGTCCCCACGTCAGAAAACTGGTCTGTAAATTTTTCTGATCATTGTACTTATATCACCGGAACGAATTTACAGAAGAAAACAACTTTCCGTAGAAAAGAGTACTGGAAATTAAATACTGCCTTACTTAGAAACGAGGAATTAAAAGTCTGGTACTAGAAATATGGAAACCCAGCGTCACTAACAGATGGCATTATTTTTGCAGAATACATTGCTGGGTAGAGCATGCAAAACCCGAGATGCGGAGATTGCTTGGTTAATATGATTACAAAAAAAAAGTGGGAGAAAAATAGAAAGCAATTTTATTTCATATGCCTTCGAGCATTGTACCAAAATGAACGAAACGTGACCACTAACAGTTCTTGGATAAAACAGATTCATACACAGATAACGTCAATGCAGAGACAAAAACTAGCAAGCAGAAATTCAGATACAGAGCTGTCAATATTACCCAAGAGGAGATGCGTTAGTTTACCTCGTAATATGAATATCGAAAAGGACAAAAGTAATAATTGAGTAACTTAAGATAGGAAATGAGACAATACAGCAGCAGACTCATACATAAACAGAGCGTTGCAACATTTCAGTGAGTTGTATGCTGCACTAGACGCAGGCGAATCAGTTTTCCTGGATGATATTGGCAACGTGCTGACAGGCGCAGACAACATTTCTCTCGACGGAAGATTTACGGAAGAGGAAATATGTGAAGTGCAGTGAGAGACATGAAAGGAAAATCACCAGGTATGGGCAGCATACCAGTTGACTTTTATCTCAGTCAATGGGAGATACTGAAAGAAGAGTGATGCATGGAACGTCCAACAGCTCCCTACAAGCTTGCACGAGTGTTCTCAAGAAATATCGAACAACAAACATCGAACCCCTTAAGCCAGTAACCTTGATGGATGCCGACTACAAAATACTAGCTCGAGCAGTAAACTCAAGATTACGGGACGTAATGAAATACGTGGTATAGGTGGTTATCAAACGTGCGCCGTCCCAGAGCGCAGTATAACTGATACCCTGAGACCTATCACTACCGTGGTATAATAGCCATCCAGGTTATCTGTAAAATCGACCAGATATCTCACAGTGTTCTACTAAAGACAAGGCAGAAATCTGGTATCTGCAACAAATTCTCCCAACATGTCAGTCATTTTGCAAGAAGCGTATTCCAAAATCATGATCAATTGACGCCTTACTGCACCATTCAGTATGAAGCGGTCAGTCCGTCAGGATCGTCCCCTATCGATGGCCATCTTTTCAATTGCAGTCGAACCTCTCCTAAGGAAACTTAACGGCTTAATCTCAATATTGATCTCACTAGGAAAGAAAATCGTATGTCAAGCATTTGCATCTGATCTGGCCATATCTGTGTCGGCAGTAGATCAAATACCGCCCTAAAAACATTAACCGAACATTTACTGTGCAGCAGAGGGAGCCATGATCAACTATAAGAAATCCAAGAAAATAAACTTAGGGAATCGTTTACTGCTGGAAGAACAACAATGGTTACCCACAGCAACAAATATACGTCTGTGACTAGATTTGGTGTCTATAGTTCAAAGGATGAAGACTACCAACTGGCGATCGATATTGAACAAAGCTAGCACCAGCACATAGCTATATTCACCTCGAAATCTCGATATGATCCAGAAAGTAAAACTTATGAACGAGTTCATCTCATCGAAAGTGTATTGCATAGCTTCCATGTTGCCAGTACCACAGCCAATAGCCAAAATGGTCTACTATCAGCGATTCGACCTTTTGCATGCTGTGGAAATATTTTCAGGGTAAAATACAGCACACTAACAGTATCATTTAAAGAAGATGGGATCCGACTAATAGGTACTGAAGCAAAATGCAAACCATTACTCGTACATAATGTCCTCAAAAACCAAAAACCAGTGTTACCAACCTGACAAGAGATACCCCGACCAGAAAAACAGTGTGGTAATCTGGCTGCAATGTCACTTCAAACACAACGTGATAATATCGGAAACACCGATTTTAAGGGAATTTAAGTTTAAACTGACAACACTACACCATGAACTGCAGAAGAAAGGAAATTAACAAAAAAATTTTGTGAACTGTGAAAGACCATGGCGTGCCTGTGATATTAAGACCATTGTATAGATTGTTGCATACTATCCTTTTCCTCATTATGCTACTTGTATTTCAAATGCACGTTACCATCTCAAGTAAGGATACTGGTAGTCCAACGAATATATGCTGTAACGGAACGGAGGAGAACTAATTTATTTTATTTATTTGTCTAATTTTGCTGTTGAAGGAACAAGAATCTCATTTTATATAGATGGCAAGCAATTGGACTCAGGTAAAATGTTAGATTTCTTTGAATTTATGAAGAACCACGCAAGAAAAAGGAGTGGTAAGCGACGTGAAATGTAGAAATAAAGTCGCGAATTCTAGTCCACTCCACTACTTACATTTTTAACTCACATTTCGATCACCTGCTGAAGTTATCAGATTGGAGGAACCCCACAGATAAGTTGCTTCACTTTCTAACTCACCTATAATGGCAAAAACATCCAGAAACAATTCCACAAAACAGTTCGTGGCAGCGTCAAGATCAGTTTACGGGCGAGAGTTTATTCGCTCTGTTACAGCGGCCACCGGCTACCGGCTGCCGGCCACTCGCAACTCGCCGCCGGACATCAGGTGCCTTCAGACCAGGCGACCGTGGCGCGCCGCTGTGAGTCTATCAACAGTCAATTTCTCATCTGAAGTCGTAGTGTTCATCTTGCAGCCACGTACTGGAGTATACCCGGAAGCAGAAGCCTTGAGTTGTCAATTGGGATACACAAAAGGAGTAAAACTTTCTAACTTTCGGATTTTACCCTCTGACGAGTATGAGTAAGATAAAATACACACACACACGCACGCGCACACACACGCGCGCGCGCACACAGACACGCGCGCACACAGACATACGCACACACGCACGCCTACGTTCCTACATTGTTCCAGCGAGACTTTGCACGGTGTACAGTGCACAGGACAGAACTTTTCGTATTTGTCACTGACACAGCAGTATTTACACATGAAATAAGTATCAGAAGGCATCCTTATTTTGATTTACAATCATGTAAAGCAGGCAACATTTTGCTATACCAGTGAACGGTCACAAGATCTGGTACCTAATTTTGAAAATTAGCTTTTATAGCTTCCGTCCGCTCTTTCAGTTTCTCCATATAAATTCTTTGAATCGAGAACTTTCATCAGCAATATATGCCAGTGCCTCAAGCTAGCTTCAAGAATAAACACTGAATCGCTCATATGTAAAAGACACGTGTCTAGCGCTGCTACTAATTTTGGAGTTATGAAATTTTTCCGCATAGGTGTTTTCTGGTGTCGTACTGTATGTTCTCGATCTCAGTCGGAATATCTTGTAAATGAGTGTCATTTTAACTATAACCTGAAGGGGAGCTGCTTTTTAATGGTTCATGTTAGGATTCTGAAGGAGTTCCCACGGAGAAATATTTAGCACGTCTCTTCTCTTCCGCAATAGTTCTTTATTGTCCGTTTTTTTGGCCAGTCCAGCTACATGATCAGGCCGATCTGGCCCGCTCTCTATTGGTGTGAGAAGTTTCTATATCCATTTATTTTCCTTAACTGATGTGAACTGGCACATGTAATGTAAAACAAATCACCTAACCTGTTGACAAACCCTTGTCGCCGCTTCTAAAATATATTTTAGGTTTTTTCGTGAATTTTACTGTAGCTCCCTCCAACCATGATAGGGGTTACTAACATCTTTACACAATTAGGCAAAGACTCGGTAGGTATACGTGTTTTCCAAAAAGATAATACATTCGCGAATAGTGAGATTTGCACTTCCACTGACAGCTAAATTAGCTTCAGTGATATTGTAGAATAAAGCTGCGAGAAATTTTTCATCAGATGGCATTTCTGAACCTTTCATTTGGTGCGCTATGGCACTAATAAAAATATAGACTGTTAGAACTACTATATAATTCAGCTGACATGTTCACTGACTGACAACAGTAGGTTTACTAACAACAGTACGTTTACATCGACGCGGCTGCGTGTGTTCGCCTTTCTTAGCAAGTACTGCCAACCTGACATGTTTCTAAAATTTTATTAACAGTTCCTTTAACATCGCACAAATAAAACGAGAGGGAATGCGTAAAAATAAAAGAAAACTTCGATTCTTGGGCCACCCGAATGGGCAGTCTCGGCAAATTCTACAAACGCCTGCTCATCTATGCTGTCCCATTGGGACTCTGTAATTCTCATGTGTGTATTATGGTAGCCTAGACATATCGTTCATATTAAAACGTCAAGGGCTAAATTAATAAGACTGCACAGACGCTGCATAGAATTTCTGGACTATGCTTAGCTTGCGGTACCAGTTGTTACTTTATGCAAAAAAGTACTGCAAGCTGAGCAGCTCCTCAGCAGAGGTGATTTCACTTTTACTGAAAAAGCATCGTCAGTACTAATACTGTAATCATTGCAGGTGGATGATTTTTGTTGTTCATTCAATATTTGCAGACTGAATGACGATTTTGCTGATGGATGACTTTTTATAGATATTACTGTCGATATTCTGTTCCAAGTTCTGATGACAATTGCTTCTCCTTTCATGTTAGCTCGTTTAATTTTCTCGACTGGTTTTGTAGATCGTTTCTTCTGACATAGCGTATGGTTTCCATGGACAAGAGACTAATTGATTTGGAACTGTATGTTATTCATAGCTTAGGAAATCTTTCTGTAGATGTTCTCGTTCTGCAGTCAGTGGTGTGTTGTTATCTTTTCATTTGTGTTCCTCTTTTGGGGATAGTGGCAATGACAGCATTCTTAAGGAAAATACTTTCAAAGTGTATAATGACCAAATGTTGTGTTGTCTACTCATAATGTCTGCAGTATGACCACTGGAACGCTCCAAAGATGTAAATCTTGTCTGGTGAGTGAGCTTTTCAGAATTCAGTGCGCTTAATACAAAGAAACAAAAATTGCAGTTATTGATTATTTGTGTTCAATTTGCAGTCAGTGCACCTACGTATTATATGTAAGTATGCTCTGATCCTAAAAGCTAGTTACAGTAATGGCAGTGACACTGAGGGACACATTAACACTTTAATTCCGACTGCCAGCAGCCACATCGTTGAGATGCAAGCTATAACCACTTTCGAGTTCGCTCAAGGCACATACCGGCTGGTTTTCTTCCTGCTGGGAGCATAATTAAATCTTGAAAACAACGCAGAATACGGTTGGCAACCCTACGACTGACTATTGAATAGCACAGAATTATCCTGCAAAATTTAGTTTATTTTATATGTCATTACCGTTGAATAATCTTTGTGATTTTCACTTAAGCTGAGATATAAGGTTATCAGTTTATGGTTTCAAGACCAGGAAAGTCATGGAAATTGCAAATAATCTAGTCTTTCACGTTACGATTTTTCTGTCTTAGCCATCACTGAGGCAATAAGTGAGAGACCAACTAATACTGCAACTCTTCAGTAGCTCAGGGGTATGATTGCCTGTCAGATGAAGGTTGTGTTGGCTTGTGGGTGCAGTCTCCCCCAAGTCAGGTTTTTAGCCGTTCTGTTGTAGAGCTACAAGCAGCCAAATCGAAAATCAATAAGGAAATTTGAAGAAAATTTCTCCATCAAATACCTTCTCAAAACTTCCAGAACCTCATAGTGTATGGTCGTAGCATAAAACTGATAATGCTTCTTTCCGCTTCTGCAGACATAACTTTTGGGTTTTATGACTATACAAAGATCAGTACCCAAAGACTGGAAAGTTGCACAGGCCACATCAATATTCACGAAAGGTAGTAGCACTAATCCACTAAACTACAGGCTCATATCATTAACGTCGATATGCAGCACAATTTTTAACACATATTGTATTCGAACATTATGAATTAACTTGAAGAAAACGGTCTATTGACACACAGTCAACACGGATTTAGGAAACATCGTTATTGTGAAACGCAATTAGCTCTTTACTCGCACGAAGTGTTGAGTGCTATTGACAAGGGATTTCAAATTCCCAGAAGAATTTGGCACTGTACCACACAAGCGGCTTGTAGTGAAATGGCGTGCTTATAGAATACCGTTTCAGTTATATAACTGGATTCGTTATTTTCTGTCAGGGAGCCCATAGCTCGTAGTAATTGACGGAAAATCATCGAGTAAAATAGAAGTGATATCTGGCGTTCCCCAAGGTACTGCTACAGGCCCTTTGCTGTTCCTTATCTATATAAAGTATTTTGGAGACAATCTGAGCAACCGTCTTAGGTTGTTTGCAAATGACGCTATCGTTTATCGACTATTAAGGTCATCAGAAGATAAAAACAAATTACAAAACGATTTAGAAAATCTATCTGTATGTTGCGAAAATTGGCAGTTGATCCTAAATGTCGGAAAGTGTGAGGTCATACACATGAGTGCTAAAAGGAATCCGTTATATTTCGGTTACACGATAAGTCAGTCAATCTAAAGGCCGTAAATTCAACTAAATACCTGGGAATTTTAATTACGAATACTTTAAATTGGAAGGAACACATAAAAATGTTGTGGGGAAAGCTAACCAAACACTGCGTTTTACCGGCAGGACGCTTAGAAAATGTAACAGATCTACTAAAGACGCTGCCTACATTACACTTGTCCGTCCTCTTTTAGAATACTGCTGCGCGGAGTGAGATCCTTACCAGATAGGGCTGTTTTGTATTATCGCGCAATGGGGAGAGAGTGTCACAGAAATCATACAGGATTTGGGGTGGACGTGATTAAAAGAAAGGCGTTTTTCGTTTCGGCTGTATCTTCTCACGAACTTGCAATCACCAACTTTCTCCTCCGAATGAGAAAATATTGTTTTGGCGTTGACCTACATAGGAAGAAACGATCACCAACATAAAATAAGGGAAAGCAGAGCTCGCACGGAAATATGTAGGTGTTCGTTTTTTTTCCGCGCGCTATAGGAGATTGGAATAATAGAGAATAGTGAAGGTGGTTCGTTGAACCCTCTTCCAAGCACTTAAATGTGATTTGCAGAGTATCCATGTAGATGTAGCTGTAGATGAAATTCCACATTTCCGTACTATTTGAGTTGATACAAAACAGCAAGTAAGCACAGACCATTTTGAAGCCAAAAGTGAAAAATTTACTACTAATTCATGCTGATATAGGCACACTTTTGTTACGAGTTTAATTAAAACAGATTTTCGTCACAAGTTTATTGTGGTAAGCTGCATTTCACTTTTATTACTACAGTGTATATACACTCCTGGAAATTGAAATAAGAACACCGTGAATTCATTGTCCCAGGAAGGGGAAACTTTATTGACACATTCCTGGGGTCAGATACATCACATGATCACACTGACAGAACCACAGGCACATAGACACAGGCAACAGAGCATGCACAATGTCGGCACTAGTACAGTGTATATCCACCTTTCGCAGCAATGCAGGCTGCTATTCTCCCATGGAGACGATCGTAGAGATGCTGGATGTAGTCCTGTGGAACGGCTTGCCATGCCATTTCCACCTGGCGCCTCAGTTGGACCAGCGTTCGTGCTGGACGTGCAGACCGCGTGAGACGACGCTTCATCCAGTCCCAAACATGCTCAATGTGGGACAGATCCGGAGATCTTGCTGGCCAGGGTAGTTGACTTACACCTTCTAGAGCACGTTGGGTGGCACGGGATACATGCGGACGTGCATTGTCCTGTTGGAACAGCAAGTTCCCTTGCCGGTCTAGGAATGGTAGAACGATGGGTTCGATGACGGTTTGGATGTACCGTGCACTATTCAGTGTCCCCTCGACGATCACCAGTGGTGTACGGCCAGTGTAGGAGATCGCTCCCCACACCATGATGCCGGGTGTTGGCCCTGTGTGCCTCGGTCGTATGCAGTCCTGATTGTGGCGCTCACCTGCACGGCGCCAAACACGCATACGACCATCATTGGCACCAAGGCAGAAGCGACTCTCATCGCTGAAGACGACACGTCTCCATTCGTCCCTCCATTCACGCCTGTCGCGACACCACTGGAGGCGGGCTGCACGATGTTGGGGCGTGAGCGGAAGACGGCCTAACGGTGTGCGGGACCGTAGCCCAGCTTCATGGAGACGGTTGCGAATGGTCCTCGCCGATACCCCAGGAGCAACAGTGTCCCTAATTTGCTGGGAAGTGGCGGTGCGGTCCCCTACGGCACTGCGTAGGATCCTACGGTCTTGGCGTGCATCCGTGCGTCGCTGCAGTCCGGTCCCAGGTCGACGGGCACCTGCACCTTCCGCCGACCACTGGCGACAACATCGATGTACTGTGGAGACCTCACGCCCCACGTGTTGAGCAATTCGGCGGTACGTCCACCCGGCCTCCCGCATGCCCACTATACGCCCTCGCTCAAAGTCCGTCAACTGCACATACGGTTCACGTCCACGCTGTCGCGGCATGCTACCAGTGTTAAAGACTGCGATGGAGCTCCGTATGCCACGGCAAACTGGCTGACACTGACGGCGGCGGTGCACAAATGCTGCGCAGCTAGCGCCATTCGACGGCCAACACCGCGGTTCCTGGTGTGTCCGGTGTGCCGTGCGTGTGATCATTGCTTGTACAGCCCTCTCGCAGTGTCCGGAGCAAGTAAGGTGGGTCTGACACACCGGTGTCAATGTGTTCTTTTTTCCATTTCCAGGAGTGTATTAAGAGCGTTTTCCATTAACTCATTGAACACAAGGGTGATTTATCAATCACCAGAAATATGTTCTGTTACATTATCTAAAACAATCTGACAATGCTAAGGTAGTTTACCGATTCCAGACCTGTAGGAGCCTACTGGTTCTGAGTTGAAGACGTCATCAAACTAGATGTGAAGTTCATTTTAGTCTGGAAACGGGTTTTACTGATAGTTTGTCGATAAGGAGCAGAAAAGTTAAACATTTCAGGGCATAAGATAAGATTAAAAAATGCATGAAGGAGGATTTCCCAAAATAACACCTGGATAGTTTCATTTTTGAAATCAGCAGAGTGTACTATCGTGTGGTATCAACATGCAGTGCAGTTTCCTCTGTCATTTTTCTTAAACGGAAAGATGTTTCCGTTATTGAAACCAGATTGCAGCTGCGACAGACACATCCCTGGGCGGGAGCACAGCTCCCTATTTCGGCCGATGGGTGCAAAATATGTTCACACAGATCTTTGTTCCAGGACATGTCTCTTAGTACTACTCAGCCGTTAACTACTTCTTTAGAAGGTAACGTTAGGCTTCATAACGCTTCACCAGTGCCAATATTACATAGGAGTGCTCAATGTATGAATTGATAGCGTTCCAGCAATCTACAATTCTGAGCACTGCGGCAAAGAGTTTTTTCATGATGACTGGTTCAGTGTTAACAATGTTATTTTGAGGAGAGAACATCTAAGATGGACTAAACCCAATGACTGCTCTGGCAGTTCTAGGAACTAAATCGATATGGACTACCGAACTCTGACTTGATGAACCATCGGTAAAATGTGAAGAGTTGCAGACCTGATATTGAAACTCACGCAATCTGTTGCAGAATCATTTAATGACAAAAACGTGTGCACTACTTCGCTTAGCTAGGTGCAGGCATCACACTCAATGGTTTGTGGAAAGGAGAGGAAACGTAATACCAGGTGATGAATCAGGGTACATAAAATAGCACTGTTGTCAGACTGATTTTTATATATGGAAGTATATTGTCCTGACAGTGAAATTGAATGGAGCTGCTGTTGTACCATCTGGATATTTTCACCTTGTTTCCACTAGCTGAATTGTTTTGGCATACGGAAACATGAGAGCAGCCACCTTTGAAGAAGATTTCAGCAACGAGATTCTTCCCATTCTATAATAAATGTTCAAATTCTATGTTTAGTTTATCAGCATGAGAAGACTCCTGCTCGCAATGCAAGAACCAACGTAACTTTAGTTAGGAAACTCTTGTCCATTTAATGGGGATTGTTGTTCATAGCCTTTACCTGAGTGTGGTAATGAACATTGCTATTACAGTAACATCAATCTTAGTAACATTTTATTGCGTTATTTACTCATGACATAATGATCCTGTCGAGTAGGAGTAATGAAATACCAACAGAAGAGCACAGCGGCAAATACAGAAAAAATGAAACCTGAAGAAAAAGCTGATTGGCCTGGGCAAAGGGATGAAATACTTGGGTAGAGCTAGCAGACTGAAAGAATGGAAGAAAGGAACAGAAACAGATAGTGTTGAAGAAAGGATAGATAGTGCTAACAACGTAGCAGAAATTCTCAGTAGATGTCAGAGAGAAGGGAGACAACTGAGTATCCCAAGAACGACACTATAGGGATGATGATGCATGTCTGTCGAGACGTCGCTAGTATCCATGCACATGAGAGAGGTTTGCCCGCGCCTGCTAGGAAACGGGCCGTGCTGATAACATCCGTGAGCGGCGTACCGTCAATTGGTTGGCGACGGGCAGTGCAAACAGTCGCGTCTGAGAGCGACGAGGTGATGGACAAGCCGATGTGAGCTGCATCACGCTGTCCACTGTGGTCCGCTGTGTGAAGCTGGGAGGTGCATCTGGGTTGATGCGGCAGGACCCTGGCAATACCTGATGCGAGCCGAGAACAGCAGGTGATACACTGAGTTCGGTATCTTTCACTGTCCAGTTGAAAGCTGGTTACAAGGCTCGGAGGCGTCCCATAGTTCTTCGTTGGTTTGTCTCCCCGTGTTCGGTTTTAGTAAATGTCACAGTAGCCCGCTCGGCAAGCCGCGCGGCCTGACAAGCAGCTTCCCTAGCGGGAAGGCGTGCCAGTTCGCGGCACTAATCCGCCGGGCGGATTAGTGTCGAGCTCCGGTGTGCCGGCCAGCCTGTGGATGGCTTTTAAGGCGGTTTTTCATCTGCCTCGGCGAATGCCGGCTTTTTCCCCTTTTTCCGCCTCAGTTACACTATGTCGGCGATTGCTGCGCAAACACTGCCTCCACGTACACGTACACCATAATTAGTTTATCATGAAAACATCTGGGGTTAAACTTGTCTGGTATGAGACATTCCCTGGGGTCCACTGGGAGCCGAATCGCACAATAACCCGGGTTCGGTGTGGGCTCTAAGCACTATGGGACTTAACATCTGAGGTCATCAGTCCCCTACACTTAGAACTACTTAAGCCTAACCAACCTAAGGACATCACACACATCCATGCCCCAGGCAGGATTCGAACCTGCGACCTTAGCAGCAGCATAGTTTTTAACTGAAGCGCCTAGAACCGCTTGGCCACAGCTGCCGGCTCGGAGTGGGGCGGTGGTGAGGCGGGTGGAGTGCTGTGGGGTTGTCAACCACTGCGGACTACGGTGGGACGAAGCCTCTCCATCGTTTATAGGTCCTCGATTTAAGACACAATTGTCACAGTGTTTAGCGACAAAAAGTTTTATTTGAACAGTTGGCACAAAACTGTATCGGTTTGAGAGTAACTGCCACAGTGTGTTAGCGCACGTCAGTACATTTGAATATATGTTTCAAATTAAAGTATAGAAATTTTAATGGCGGAAGAATTCATTGGAACATTTAGCAAAAACAGTTTCTATTTGGCAGTAGGTGTCATCGGGTGTTAGCGCTCGTAAATGGATTTGAATGTGTGTCTCTAGTTAGAGAAGAAATGCTGCTCTCTGCTAGCAGTGCTTAACTCATTTGATAAGCACTGCATAAAACTGTTACTGCTTTGGTAGTAATTGCCCAAGGCTGCAGCGTTCATAAATGAAGTTGAATTTTGCGTCTTGTCAAAGTATCTCATACGCCGTTAATGATCGGACAGCTGGGGGATGTATACACTGGTTCATTCTTTGAAGCCAACTGTTCAAATGAACTCCTGCCTTTAAGATCGTAGGAGTTCAATACCCATTTTACAAGAAACAGTAATTACTGCTGTCGGCTAGCGCCCATAAATTGCATGTTGAGGAAAGTCTTAATATTTTAAGGTGTTTAATAGTTAGGATATGTTTAACAAAGATTAATTGCTCTTGTGGGGTAGTCCCAGTAGTTCTTAGCCGGTGTTTAAAGAATAAATAAATATAGAAAATAATAATTGTTTGTGGACTAGTTTCTGTAGGTTTATTTATTATTTAATGCATGTTAATTTTAACTGAGTAATTACTGCTTGGGGTAGTCCCTATAAATTTCACTTTGGAGAAAGGTTTTAGTATAACTGTTGCTCAGTGACAAACTGTTTCTAACTTCCTTTGTTAATAAATTGTTGTTCTAAAAATCCAGTGGCCTTCACTCCAGGGCCTTGTGACCTTGTATTCCAAATTATCTGTCTCTTCACCATGCAAAGGTTGTAACCGATGGTTAAACAGAGCGTGGTTACGATATCTTGTTACTGAGCAAGTAGGTTAATAACATTTAATTTGTATAGTGCTCTTTGTACACAGTCCTTTGCTTGATTCTATAATAATTTCACAAGTTGCCATGGGAGCCCATGGTGTGATTGGACTAAATCATTTGCGGAAGGAAAGCCAGCAATATAAACGGTGTATAAGGGGTAAGCCAGAGTACGGTGCCGGACGGCATGACTGCATAGTCCGTGGATGAGGTGAGTGCCGCAGGGGTCGTGTGTTGTTCCCTGCTGGAGGCCGGGAATGAATTTACAAAGCTGCTAGATCACATCTTGTCTATTGTCGAGAGCATTTATAGGCTGTCAGTAAAAGAGGTTTTGTGGCTGCTCT
The DNA here is from genome assembly GCF_023898315.1 of Schistocerca nitens. Taxonomy (NCBI): domain Eukaryota; kingdom Metazoa; phylum Arthropoda; class Insecta; order Orthoptera; family Acrididae; genus Schistocerca; species Schistocerca nitens. Next base: position 699,409,326 of record NC_064617.1, on the reverse strand, counting down.
TGGGGTTATAAGAGCAAGCCGATGTTTTTCAAGCACAAAAAGTGTCAATATAACAGGCTGTGCACACACTGGTTGAGGGGCGCTTAAGCCGGATAATAGCTGCGGTAGTTAGGGAAGGAGGAACCTTTACCCTTCTTCATAAGAAAATTTAGGTTGTTTGGGGCCACGGGGCTGGAAGAAAGGTTCTGGGCGTTGTGAAAGCTTTGCCGGGTATATGGAAAGGATTCCGGTGACTGGGGTAGCTCTGTGCCTGGTTGTGTCAGAGACACAAGTGGTAATGAACATGTTGGAAGGTATGAAATGCGGGGATAGGTCACGTGTCATATTTGCTGATAAACCAACATCACTTGGGGGCTTAGATCGTTTAGTAATTACTACAGAGAACATTAGGTACGCCGATGCTAAACGGGAAGAAGCTAAGGGGTTCGCAGGGGATGCAGGAAGGCAAGGGGCAGATTCCCTCCAGTTCAAAAAGGGATATGAGTCGAAATGCAGTTGCTTTAGGTCTGATAGTACAGAACACATGGTAAGGGTTGTAAAATTTCCCGCGGAGGCGGGCAGCGCAAATAGTTTACGCTGGGAACCTGCAGGATCGTCTGGATATAGGAAGCCGCTATATGGATGCAAACAGATGTGTGCTGTAAACACTGGCAGGTTGCCATTTGGGAAGGGAACCTGTGTGTGCGCTGATTCACTCTGGGAGTAGTATCTCCATTACTGGTTCGACTAGTCCCGGCGGAGGTTCGAGTCCTCCCTCGGGCATGGGTGTGTGCATTTGTCCTTAGGATAATTTAGGTTAAGTAGTGTGTAAGCTTAGGGACTGATGACCTTAGCAGTTAAGTCCCATAAGATTTCACACACATTTGAACATTTTGATCATTACTGATTATGAGTGGCTGGTAGGTAATGGAAGTCTGGATGGGATAAGGAAGATACAACCAGGAAGTACACACATTGCAAGTGGTTGGTCAGGTACAATGCAAGTTTGGCACTGGTGGATTCACCTGGCTTGTGAGGTTCTAGGTTGTAAAGAAGTTAATAGTAAGGGTTTTTTAGGATGTGATTTCATTGAGCGGTCCTTGCGCATGTTGGATTATGCTAGTTGGTGTTTGTACTTTAAATTTGGCAAGGGTGTTAAGTTTTGTCAACATCTGTAGCAATAGGTCGTGGGTTTCGACGTTGGTCATCTAGAAGAAAATGAAACGCATCAGCTATTAGAAATCTTGACCTGGCTTCTGGAAGTCCTAAAAGCGAGGTTGGGAGTTACCAGCAAGATAAAATATAAGATTAAATTAACTAACCAGGTTCCAGTAAGGCAGGCCCTTTACAGACCCTCACCGACCAAGGTGCAGCAATGTGCAAATTCATAAATAAACTACTAAAGGATAGCATGATTGGCCCCTCTGTGTCCCCTTATGCGTACTCCATGTTTATAGTACCTACGTCTAGTGGGAGTGGGTGCCGTCCAGAAGTGGATTACTACTTTCATAACCAAAAGGTCACTTTAGAGTCAGTATCCGTACCAGATTTACACAATTGTTTCACCCAGGTTTCCGGGGCTCAGGTCTTTACTGTATTAGATCTTAATCAGGCATACCATCAGGATGTTTGAAATTAATGAGGAAAACAATGATAATAACGGAGCATAGGGTGTGTCTACGGCAGGTGACTATCAGGAGGATGTATCTGGATCCCAAGTAGTTAACAGAAATTCCTAAGCTTTTTTGTAACCTAGTGTCTGAGCAAGAGAGTTGCGCAGGCTTCGCTCAGAGCTTAAAGGAGGCAGCAGGGACAAATGTTACTCCATGAAGAGGGGGATTCGTTGTTATAGAACAAAGCATAACGGTGAAAAGATCCGTTTAACCAGTAGTCTAGCCCCAGCCGTGTTGGCCTACTTTCACGAATCACTGTGGGGGGGGGGGGGGGGGGCATTTAGGAGTTAATAGAACCAAAACCTTAACTAAGTTGAGCGAATAGGTCACTTGGAGAGGAATGAAGCATGACATTCGCAAATGGGTAGGAGAATGTGGCGATTGCAAAAAGGGAAGCATGATAACAGGAACAAAGGGATTTTACAGTCGACGCAGGAATTCTCTCCAGTCAATAAGCTTTCCATTTAGGTAGCATGCCACACACACTAAAGATGGAAACCGTTTGTGTTTGTGGCAGTCGATGACTTTACTTGTTTTCAAATGGTTCAAATGGCTCTGGGCACTATGGGACTTAACTGCTGAGGTCATCAGTCCCCAAGAACTTAAAACTACTTGAACATAACTAACCTAAGGACATCACACACATCCGTGTCCGAGGCAGGATTCGAACCTGCGACCGTATCGGTCGCGCGGTTCCAGACTGTAGCGCCTAGAACCGCTCGGCCACCCCCGCCGGCTTCACTCGTTTTATATGGCTAGTTCCGAGTAGGGGCCCACAGCAGGAATCACGAGTAATCATTTGGGTACCATCTTTGCGAGTTTGGTCAACCTCGGAAGATAATATGATAATGTGACAGCCTTCAGGTAAGTCCAAGGGGTTCTGTTTTAGCTGAGGAATTTGATATGTGACAGCGACACCTTATTGCCTGCAATCACCCTTCCCCGAGCATATCAACCGAAATTTGAAGGTGGGGCTCATAATTAACCAAGCTAACTCGCAGAGAAAATGGGATGCTTCCTTAGAATGGTTGAGTCTGACCTTTAATACAGCTTGCCATGAATATCACAACAGCACCCCCGTCCGACTGACGTTGACCTACGAAGTAAATTCGCTTTTAAGCACTTTGTGGTCACCAGAAGCAGGTGACTCCTGATAACTTGACAATCAGGTAAGAAACTACACAGTATACCATCATGCGTGCTCATAAGCAGCAGGCTCAAGTCTATAATCAAGGACGACACGACACAACAATGAAAAAAGGAGACCCATTGTTCGTGAGGCGTGTCTGGGAACAGAGTAAAGGAGTGCATCGGATTACCAATGAAATGCTACCAGGGTATGTGGGTCCTTGTGAAGTTATCCAAATCATGACACTTGTAAGATTTTTCGTGGAGTATGTCCATTCCCAGAACCATAAAGGGGTTAGCTGGCTGAAGCCGGTCAAAGAGTCGATGAAAGGTGTGTTTTTGGTTCTCCGGTAATCCCTGACATTGATGTTTGTCTGTTGACACGTCGCTAGTGTCGACGCGCATCAAAGAGGTTTGACCGCGCCGGCTAGAAAACGGGCCGTGGTGATAACGTCCGTGAGTGGCGCAAGCAGTAGTCGGTTCGGCAACGGGCAGTGGAAGCAGTCGCGTGTGCGAGCGACGTGTTGACGGATCCATCGACGTGAGGCACATCGTGTTGTTGGCTGCGCTGTGGTGTGAGAAGCGACAGAGAGGAAGCGGCGGTGGCTGTCGCGGCAGGACCCTGGACCTGCTACCAGCCCGAGGACAGTGGGTGATATACCGAGTTACATATATTTCACTGTCCAGTTTAAAGCTTCTTACAAGGTTTGGAAGCGTCCTTAGAGTCTTCGTTGGTTTGTCTCCTTATTTTTGTTTCGTAACTATCACGGTGTTTAGTGACAAAAGATTTTATTTGTAGAGCCGGTACAAAACTGTATCGTTTTGAGAATAACTGCCACGGTGTGTTAGCGCACGTAAACGCTCTTGAACATTTCCTGCAAGATAAGGCATGGATGTCACACTGAGTTAGTCGCTGAAAATCTCGTTTGAGCAGCCAGCATAAGGCTGCAACTGTTTTAAGAGTAACTGCCACAATGTGTTAGCCCGCGTCAATACTTTTGAACGTATGTCTCAAGTTAAAGTATAAGTTCATTGGAAGGGCTAGGAAAAACTGTTTCTGTTTGGCAGTAGATGTTACCGGTTGTTAGCTCACGTAAATGCATTTGTGTATGTCTCAAGCTAGAGAAAACGTGATGCTATCTGTTAGCAGTGGTTAATTCATTTGATAAGCACTGTATAAAACTGTTACTGCTTTGGTAGTAACTGCCACAGGCTGTAGCCTTTGGAAACAGGGTTTACTTTTGCTTCTTTACAAATTTTGTCATACAGCGTTCATGGTCGGACAGTTTGCAGGAGGCCTGATCTACTGCCTTTAAGATAGTTGGAATTTCAGTACATTCTTTTGACGAAAGAGCAATTGCAGCTGTGTGTTAGGGCCCGTAAATTGTAACTTAAGGAATGTTTTAAAGTGTTTAATATTCAGCATATGTCATTTGACAAAGAGCGTTGTTGTTGAAGAGTAGTTCTCGTATTCTTAGCTGGTGTAAAAAAAAAAATATGTTAATTTTAACAAAGTAGTATGCTGAAGTGGGGAATTCCCCTAAGTTTCATTATGGGGACGGATTTTAAAATAACTATTGCTCAGTGACAATTTGTTTGTATCTTCGTTTGTTAGTAATTTTTTTTTCTTAAAGCCCAATGGCTCTCAATCCAGGACCCTGTGTTCTAGCTTACCAGCTCCAAGGTACATCCGTTTTTCCACCATGAGTGCAAAGATGATGTCAGATGTTATAAATATCTTCAGTCGTCTGAAATGTTGAATAGTTTCGAGCGGCACAGTTTACTGGCTGAGTCATATAGAGCCAAGATATTGGAAGATATTGTACGTATGATGTTCCTTATGACGGTTATGGCAAAATTTGCGACAAGAAGTATTTAGGACACCAGTTACCGTAAAACCTATGAATGTGACACATTGTGAGGCAATCACGTCACCTATCCGAAGTCGCATCCATCCTTATCGAGTATGCGATTGACTGACGTCACCCACTGTTAACTCATATATTACCAATCATTAATGGCTAGCTCGCGTTTTCCGGAGTTCCACTTCGTGTGTCGTGGTGATGCCTCTCAATAGTATTGGTGTGTGTGTGTAGGCAAGACAGATTTCATGCATGTATTGGTATATTGTCCCTTCAGTTTGGATGCTTTCTCACTGCTGTGCCAATTCTACTTGCCATCGAGGGATGTGCAAAGAACAAGAAATGTTCCCTGATTTGGTTTCAGTGAGATAAGATGAGCTCTGAGCACTGGTGACGGTTTTTACACCTACATATATATTCCAAGAGGATGTCGTTATCAGGAGAAAGAAAACTGGCGTTCTACGGATCGGAGCGTGGAATGTCAGGTCCCTTAATCGGGCAGGTAGGTTAGAAAATTTGAAAAGGGAAATGGATAGGTTAAAGTTAGATATAGTGGGAATTAGTGAAGTTCGGTGGCAGGAGGAACAAGACTTCTGGTCAGGTGACTACAGGGTTATAAACACAGAGTCAAATAGGGGTAATGCAGGAGTAGGTTTAATAATGAATAGGAAAATAGGAACGCGGGTAAGCTACTACAAACAGCTTAGTGAACGCATTATTGTGGCCAAGATAGATACGAAGCCCACACCTACTACAATAGTACAAGTTTATATGCCAACTAGCTCTGCAGATGACGAAGAAATTGAAGAAATGTATGATGAAATAAAAGAAATTATTCAGATAGTGAAGGGAGACGAAAATTTAATAGTCATGGGTGACTGGAATTCGAGTGTAGGAAAAGGGAGAGAAGGAAACGTAGTAGGTGAATATGGACTGGGGCTAAGAAGTGAAAGAGGAAGCCGCCTGGTAGAATTTTGCACAGAGCACAACTTAATCAGAGCTAACACTTGGTTTAAGAATAATGATAGAAGGTTGCATACATGGAAGAACCCTGGAGATACTAAAAGGTATCAGACAGATTATATAATGGTAAGACAGAGATTTAGGAACCAGGTTTTAAATTGTAAGAAATTTCCAGGGGCAGATGTGGACTCTGACCACAATTTATTGGTTATGATCTGTAGATTAAAACTGAAGAAACTACAAAAAGGTGGGAATTTAAGGAGATGGGACCTGGATAAACTGAAAGAACCAGAGGAAAAGGGAAGCATAAGGGAACAATTGACAGGAATGGGGGAAAGAAATACAGTAGAAGAAGAATGGGTAGCTTTGAGGGATGAAGTAGTGAAGGCAGCAGAGGATCAAGTAGGTAAAAAGACGAGGGCTAGTAGAAATCCTTGGGTAACAGAAGAAATATTGAATTTAATTGATGAAAGGAGAAAATATAAAAATGCAGTAAATGAAGCAGGCAAAAAGGAATACAAACGTCTCAAAAATGAGATCGGCAGGAAGTGCAAAATGGCTAAGCAGGGATGGCTAGAGGACAAATGTAAGGATGTAGAGGCTTATCTCACTAGGGGTAAGATAGATACTGCCTACAGGAAAATTAAAGAGACCTTTGGAGATGAGAGAACCACTTGTATGAACATCAAGAGCTCAGATGGAAACCCAGTTCTAAGCAAAGAAGGGAAAGCAGGAAGGTGGAAGGAGTATATAGAGGGGTTTATACAAGGGCGATGTACTTGAGGACAATATTATGGAAATGGAAGAGGATGTAGATGAAGATGAAATAGGAGATACGATACTGCGTGAAGAGTTTGACAGAGCGCTGAAAGACCTGAGTCGAAACAAGGCCCCCGGAGTAGACAACATTCCATTGGAACTACTGACGGCCTTGAGAGAGCCAGTTCGGACAAAACTCTACCATCTGGTGAGCAAGATGTATGAAACAGGCGACATACCCTCAGACTTCAAGAAGAATATAATAATTCCAATCCCAAAGAAAGCAAGTGTTGACAGATGTGAGAATTACCGAACAATCAGTTTAATAAGCCACAGCTGCAAAATACTAACACGAATTCTTTACAGACGAATGGAAAAACTAGTAGAAGCCGACCTCGGGGAAGATCAGTTTGGATTCCGTAGAAATACTGGAACACGTGAGGCAATACTGACGTTACGACTTATCTTGTTGTTGTTGTTGTGGTCTTCAGTCCTGAGACTGGTTTGATGCAGCTCTCCATGCTACTCTATCCTGTGCAAGCTTCTTCATCTCCCAGTACCTACTGCAACCTACATCCTTCTGAATCTGCTTAGTGTATTGATCTCTTGGTCTCCCTCTACGATTTTTACCCTCCACGCTGCCCTCCAATGCTAAATTTGTGATCCCTTGATGCCTCAAAACATGTCCTACCAACCGATCCCTTCTTTTAGTCAAGTTGTGCCACAAACTTCTCTTCTCCCCAATCCTATTCAATACCTCCTCATTAGTTACGTGATCTACCCACCTTATCTTCAGCATTCTTCTGTAGCACCACATTTCGAAAGCTTCTATTCTCTTCTTGTCCAAACTAGTTATCGTCCATGTCTGACTTCCATACATGGCTGCACTCCATACAAATACTTTCAGAAACGACTTCCTGACACCTAAATCTATACTCGATGTTAACAAATTTCTCTTCTTGAGAAACGCTTTCCTTGCCATTGCCAGTCTACATTTTATATCCTCTCTACTTCGACCATCATCGGTTATTTTACTCCCTAAATAGCAAAACTCCTTTACTACTTTAAGTGTCTCATTTCCTAATCTAATTCCCTCAGCATCACCCGACTTAATTTGACTACATTCCATTATCCTCGTTTTGCTTTTGTTGATGTTCATCTTATATCCTCCTTTCAAGACATTGTCCATTCCGTTCAATTGCTCTTCCAAGTCCTTTGCTGTCTCTGACAGAATTACAATGTCATCGGCGAACCTCAAAGTTTTTACTTCTTCTCCATGAATTTTAATACCTACTCCGAACTTTTCTTTTGTTTCCTTTACTGCTTGCTCAATATACAGATTGAATAACATCGGGGAGAGGCTACAACCCTGTCTCACTCCTTTCCCAACCACTGCTTCCCTTTCATGCCCCTCGACTCTTATAACTGCCATCTGGTTTCTGTACAAATTGTAAATAGCCTTTCGCTCCCTGTATTTTACCCCTGCCACCTTCAGAATTTGAAAGAGAGTATTCCAGTCAACATTGTCAAAAGCTTTCTCTAAGTCTACAAATGCTAGAAACGTAGGTTTGCCTTTTCTTAATCTTTCTTCCAAGATAAGTCGTAAGGTCAGTATTGCCTCACGTGTTCCAACATTTCTACGGAATCCAAACTGATCTTCCCCGAGGTCGGCTTCTACCAGTTTTTCCATTCGTCTGTAAAGAATTCGCGTAAGTATTTTGCAGCTGTGACTTATTAAAATGATAGTTCGGTAATTTTCACATCTGTCAACACCTGCTTTCTTTGGGATTGGAATTATTATATTCATCTTGAAGTCTGAGGGTATTTCACCTGTCTCATACATCGTGCTCACTAGATGGTAGAGTTTTGTCATGACTGGCTCTCCCGAGGCCATCAGTAGTTCTAGTGGAATGTTGTCTACTCCCGGGGCCTTGTTTCGACTCAGATCTTTCAGTGCTCTGTCAAACTCTTCACGCAGTATCTTATCTCCCATTTCGTCTTCATCTATATCCTCTTCCATTTCCATAATATTGTCCTCGAGTACATCTCCCTTGTATAAACCCTCTATATACTCCTTCCACCTTTCTGCCTTCCCTTCTTTGCTTAGAACTGGGTTTCCATCTGAGCTCTTGATATTCATACAAGTGGTTCTCTTCTCTCCAAAGGTCTCTTTAATTTTCCTGTAGGCAGTATCTATCTTACCCCTAGTGAGACAAGCCTCTACATCCTTACATTTGTCCTCTAGCCATCCCTGCTTAGCCATTTTGCACTTCCTGTCGATTTCATTTTTGAGACGTTTGTATTGCTTTTTGCCTGCTTCATTTACTGCATTTTTATATTATCTCCTTTCATCAATTAAATTCAATATTTCTTCTGTTACCCAAGGATTTCTATTAGCCCTCGTCTTTTTACCTACTTGATCGTCTGCTGCCTTCACCACTTCATCCCTCAGAGCTACCCATTCTTCTTCTACTGTATTTCTTTCCCCCATTCCTGTCAATTGTCCCCTTATGCTCTCCCTGAAACTCTCTACAACCTCTGGTTCTTTCAGTTTATCCAGGTCCCATCTCCTTAAATTCCCACCTTTTTGCAGTTTCTTCAGTTTCAATCTGCAGTTCATAACCAATAGATTGTGGTCAGAATCCACATCTGCCCCAGGAAATGTCTTACAATTTAAAACCTGGTTCCTAAATCTCTGTCTTACCATTATATAATCTATCTGAAACCTGTCAGTATCTCCTGGCTTCTTCCATGTATACAGCCTCCTTTCATGATTCTTGAACCAAGTGTTAGCTATGATTAAGTTATGCTCTGTGCAAAATTCTACAAGGCGGCTTCCTCTTTCATTCCTTCCCCCCAATCCATATTCACCTACTATGTTTCCTTCTCTCCCTTTTCCTACTGACGAATTCCAGTCACCCATGACTATTAAATTTTCGTCTCCCTTCACTACCTGAATAATTTCTTTTATCTCGTCATACATTTCATCTATTTCTTCATCATCTGCAGAGCTAGTTGGCATATAAACTTGTACTACTGTAGTAGGCATGGGCTTTGTGTCTATCTTGGCCACAATAATGCGTTCACTATGCTGTTTGTAGTAGCTAACCCGCACTCCTATTTTTTTATTCATTATTAAACCTACTCTTGCATTACCCCTATTTGATTTTGTATTTATAACCCTGTAATCACCTGACCAAAAGTCTTGTTCCTCCTGCCACCGAACTTCACTAATTCCCACTATATCTAACTTTAACCTATCCATTTCCCTTTTCAAATTTTCTAACCTACCTGCCCGATTAAGTGATCTGACATTCCACGCTCCGATCCGTAGAACGCCAGTTTTCTTTCTCCTGATAACGACGTCCTCTTGAGTAGTCCCCGCCCGGAGATCCGAATGGGGGACTATTTTACCTCCGGAATATTTTACCCAAGAGGACGACTTATCTTAGAAGAAAGATTAAGGAAAGGCAAACCTACGTTTCTAACATTTGTAGACTTAGAGAAAGCTTTTGACAATGTTGACTGGAATACTCTCTTTCAAATTCTGAAGGTGGCAGGGGTAAAATACAGGGAGCGAAAGGCTATTTACAATTTCTACAGAAACCAGATGGCAGTTATAAGAGTCGAGGGACATGAAAAGGGAGCAGTGGTTGGGAAGGGAGTAAGACAGGGTTGTAGCCTCTCCCCGATGTTATTCAATCTGTATATTGAGCAAGCAGTAAAGGAAACAAAAGAAAAATTCGGAGTAGGTATTAAAATCCATGGAGATGAAATGAAAACTTTGAGGTTCGCCGATGACATTGTAATTCTGTCAGAGACAGCAAAGGACTTGGAAGAGCAGTTGAACGAAATGGATGGTGTCTTGAAAGGAGGATATAAGATGAACATCAACAAAAGCAAAACGAGGATAATGGAATGTAGTCGAATTAAGTCGGGTGATGTTGAGGGTATTAGATTAGGAAATGAGACACTTAAAGTAGTAAAGGAGTTTTGCTATTTGGGGAGTAAAATAACTGATGATGGTCGAAGTAGAGAGAATATAAAATGTAGACTGGCAATGGCAAGGAAAGCGTTTCTGAAGAAGAGAAATTTGTTAACATCGAGTATAGATTTAAGTGTCAGGAAGTCATTTCTGAAAGTATTTGTATGGAGTGTAGCAATGTAAGGAAGTGAAACATGGACGGTAAATAGTTTGGACAAGAAGAGAATAGAAGCTTTCGAAATGTGGTGCTACAGAAGAATGTTGAAGATTAGATGGGTAGATCACATAACTAATGAGGAGGTACTGAAGAGGATTGGGGAGAAGAGGAGTTTGTAGCACAACTTGACCAGAAGAAGGGATCGGTTGGTAGGACATGTTCTGAGGCATCGAGGGATCACCAATTTAGTATTGGAGGGCAGCGTGGAGGGTAAAAATCGTAGGGCTAGACCAAGAGATGAATACACTAAGCAGATTCAGAAGGATGTAGGTTGCAGTAGGTACTGGGAGATAAAGAAGCTTGCACAGGATAGAGTAGCATGGAGAGCTGCATCAAACCAGTCTCAGGACTGAAGAATACAACAACAACATATATTCCATGAGACATTGTAAAATTCACGACACAGGGTACGCCATACCAACAGTACGGATTTTCTCTCTTATTCCATTTGTGTATAGAGCGAGGGTAAAATGATTGACAATATGTCTCTTTCCCTGCTTAATGTCTTTTATCTTATTCTCGTGGTCCCTACGTAAAAGAGGTGATTTTAGCAGAATACTTGTTTCTCAGTTTTATTTGACTACAGGTTCTGGAATCTTAGCCAACATGACAACTATGTAGCCTTTTTACCCAATGTTTGCCATTTAAGTTCCCTCAGAATTTTTGTTTCTCTTTCATATCAGATTTACCGACCTAATCCCACCCTGTCAACATGTCACCGAATTCGTTCAATTTCTGTTGTCATGGCTACCTGATAAGGAATCTACGCACTGGAACAACATTACAGAATAGGTCTCACTAGCGATTCTACGTGATTTACTCGGTAAACGAATTGCATTTTCTCAGAACCCTTCAAACAAAGCTAGATCTTCCGTTCACCTTTCTTAATACTGATATTACTTAATCATCCCAATTCACATCGCTTGTTAATACTGCCTCTACAGACTGATACTATGTCATGTGCTCCAGACTGGAACTTATCAGCCACAGTGGAAGATTATCAGAGTTGTTAATCAGTTCCACCTGACTTTCTCTGTAGACTGGTGGTATGCTAGTTTTAATTTTAAACCCCAAACGTAAATGTGTTTGAATCTTATTGGTTGGATGCCAGTGACCAGTTACTTGAATGAGAAGGTGCTAGCTACTCTCTCCGTTTAGCAGAGCGGGCAGCGTACCAATGACCACGAGCGATAAAAACCCCGATATTTCGCCATCTCGTTGAAAAGGGAGTCAAGGATGGCCCTGCTAATCCGAATCCGCTATCGTAGGTACACACTGTATTTATCCAAATCATAATTAAATTGAGGTGGCCAGGGAAGAAGGATTAGTAATGCACGGAAAAAAGAGCTGCAATAACCTTCAAATGTTAATGAGAACCTTTTTGTTCCGTAATGAATAGCAGTTACAGTAGCAAGGGACTAAGAGTTACAATTGTTTCAGCTATTGTTTAAGATGAGAACAAGCGAAAGACTGCGATATCAGACGAACATCTTCCTTTACGTGCCGTGTATGTTTCTTCCATGTGTCTTGTTAAATATAATTCTCCTCAAAAACCAAGAACTCACTGCGAGAAGAATTTTTACTCACGTTAACCATTGCTACCCCCCCATGAACCATGGACCTTGCCGTTGGTGGGGAGGCTTGCGTGCCTCAGCGATACAGATGGCCGTACCGTAGGTGCAACCACAACGGAGGGGTATCTGTTGAGAGGCCAGACAAACATGTGGTTCCTGAGGAGGGGCAGCAGCCTTTTCAGTACTTGCAGGGGCAACAGTCTGGATGATTGACTGATCTGGCCTTGTAACATTAACCAAAACGGCCTTGCTGTGCTGGTACTGCGAACGGCTGAAAGCAAGGGGAAACTACAGCCGTATTTTTTCCCGAGGACATGCAGCTTTACTGTATGATTAAACGATGATGGCGTCCTCTTGGGTAAAATATTCCGGAGGTAAAATAGTCCCCCATTCGGATCTCCGGGCGGGGACTACTCAGGAGGACGTCGTTATCAGGAGAAAGAAAACTGGCGTTCTACGGATCGGAGCGTGGAATGTCAGATCCCTTAATCGGGCAGGTAGGTTAGAAAATTTAAAAAGGGAAATGGATAGGTTAAAGTTAGATATAGTGGGTATTAATAAAGTTCGGTGGCAGGAGGAACAAGACTTTTGGTCAGGTGAATACAGGGTTATAAATACAAAATCAAATAGGGGTAATGCAGGAGTAGGTTTAATAATGAATAAAAAAATAGGAGTCCCGGTTAGCTACTACAAACAGCATAGTGAACACATTATTGTGGCCAAGATAGACACAAAGCCCACGCCCACTACAGTAGTACAAGTTTATATGCCAACTAGCTCTGCAGATGATGAAGAAATAGATGAAATGTATGACGAGATAAAAGAAATTATTCAGGTAGTGAAGGGAGACGAAAATTTAATAGTCATGGGTGACTGGAATTCGTCAGTAGGAAAAGGGAGAGAAGGAAACATAGTAGGTGAATATGGATTGGGGGGAATAAATGAAAGAGTAAGCCGCCTTGTAGAATTTTGCACATAGCATAACTTAATCATAACTAACACTTGGTTCAAGAATCATAAAATAAGGTTGTATACCTGGAAGAATTCTGGAGATACTAAAAGGTATCAGATAGATTATATAATGGTAAGACAGAGATTTAGGAACCAGGTTTTAAATTATAAGACTTTTCCAGGGGCAGATGTGGATTCTGACCACAATCTATAGGTTATGAACTGCAGATTGCAGGCCGAAGTGGCCCAGCGGTTCTAGGCGCTACAGTCTGGAACCGCGCGACCGCTACGGTCGCAGGTTCGAATCCTGCCTCGGGCATGGATGTGTGTGATGTCCTTAGGTTAGTTAGGTTTAAGTAGTTCTAAGTTCTAGGGGACTGATGACCTCAGATGTTGAGTCCCATAGTGCTCAGAGCCATTTGAACCATTTTTTGAACTGCAGATTGAAACTGAAGAAACTGCAAAAAGGTGGGAATTTAAGGACATGGGACCTGGATAAACTGAAAGTACCAGAGGTTGTAGAGAGTTTCAGGGAGAGCATAAGGGAACAATTGACAGGAATGGGAGAAAGAAATACAGTAGAAGAAGAATGGGTAGCTCTGAGGGATGAAGTAGTGAAGGCAGCAGACGATCAAGTAGGTAAAAAGACGAGGGCTAATAGAAATCCTTGGGTAACAGAAGAAATATTGAATTTAATTGATGAAAGGAGAAAATATAAAAATGCAGTAAATGAAGCAGGCAAAAAGGAATACAAACGTCTCAAAAATGAGATCGACAGGATGTGCAAAATGGCGAAGCAGGGATGGCTGGAGGACAAATGTAAGGATGTAGAGGCTTGTCTCACTAGGGGTAAGATAGATACTGCCTACAGGAAAATGAAAGAGAACTTTGGAGAGAAGAGAACCACTTGTATGAATATCAAGAGCTCAGATGGAAACCCAGTTCTAAGCAAAGAAGGGAAGGCAGAAAGGTGGAAGGAGTATATAGAGGGTTTATACAAGAGCAATGTGCTTGAGGACAATATTATGGAAATGGAAGAGGATGTAGATGAAGACGAAATGGGAGATAAGATACTGCGTGAAGAGTTTGACAGAGCACTGAAAGACCTGAGTCGAAACAAGGCCCCGGGAGTAGACAACATTCCATTGGAACTACTGACGGCCTTGGGAGAGCCAGTCCTGACAAAACTCTACCATCTGGTGAGCAAGATGTATGAGACAGGCGAAATACCCTCAGACTTCAAGAACAATATAATAATTCCAATGCCAAAGAAAGCAGGTGTTGACAGATGTGAAAATTACGGAACTATCAGTTTAATAAGTCACAGCTGCAAAATACTAACACGAATTCTTTACAGACGAATGGAAAAACTGGTAGAAGTGGACCTCGGAGAAGATCAGTTTGGATTCCGTAGAAATGTTGGAACACGTGACGCAATACTAACCTTACGACTTATCTTCGAAGAAAGATTAAGAAAAGGCAAACCTACGTTTCTAGCATTTGTAGACTTAGAGAAAGCTTTTGACAATGTTAACTGGAATACTCTCTTTTAAATTCTGAAGGTGGCAGGGGTAAAATACAGGTAGCGAAAGGCTATTTACAATTTGTACAGAAACCAGATGGCAGTTATAAGAGACGAGGGGCATGAAAGGGAAGCAGTGGTTGGGAAAGGAGTGAGACAGGGTTGTAGCCTCTCCCCGATGTTATTCAATCTGTATATTGAGCAAGCAGTAAAGGAAACAAAAGAAAAATTCGGAGTAGGTATTAAAATCATGGAGAAGAAGTAAAAACTTTGAGGTTCGCCGATGACCTTGTAATTCTGTCAGAGACAGCAAAGGACTTGGAAGAGCTGTTGAACGGAATGGACAGTGTCTTAAAAGAAGGATAAAAGATGAACATCAACAAAAGCAAAACGAGGATAATGGAATGTAGTCAAATTAAATCGTGTGATGCTGAGGGAATTAGATTAGGAAATGAGACACTAAAAGTAGTAAAGGTGTTTTGCTATTTAGGGAGTAAAATAACTGATGATGGTCGAAGTAGAGAGGATATAAAATATAGACTGGCAATGGCAAGGAAATCGTTTCTGAAGAAGAAAAATTGGTTAACATCGAGTATACATTTAAGTGTCAGGAAGTCGTTTCTGAAAGTATTTGTATGGAGTGTAGCCATGTATGGAAGTGAAACATGGACGATAACTAGTTTGGACAAGAAGAGAATAGAAGCTTTCGAAAAGTGGTGCTACAGAAGAATGCTGAAGATAAGATGGGTAGATCACGTAACTAATGAGTAGGTATTGAATAGGATTGGGGAGAAGAGAAGTTTGTGGCACAACTTGACTAGAAGAAGGGATCGGTTGGTAGGACATGTTTTGAGGCATCAAGGAATCACAAATTTAGCATTGGAGGGCAGCGTGGAGGGTAAAAATCGTAGAGGGAGACCAAGAGATGAATACACTAAGCAGATTCAGAAGGATGTAGGTTGCAGTAAGTACTGGGAGATGAAGAAGCTTGCACAGGATAGAATAGCATGGAGAGCTGCATCAAACCAGTCTCAGGACTGAAGTCCACAACAACAACAACCATTGCTAGATCCCCAAAAACTTATCTCAAGCATTTTGTAATTTTAGGCAATTGCAACACGGAAAAATAGTATGTTGTTCAACATTGCAATGATTAATTTGGTACTGCCACGTTGGTCATTCAGTAGTCTTGCTTATCTGCGCATAGTAAATGGAATAAGGGATAGGGATGCAATATTGCATCCACTACCAGTCGGCAATTTGGGTGGGTAAACCTTGAAGACAAAACCACTCAGAACTCTCGCAATCGCCAAGCCATGCGTTGAAATCACTTAACGATTGTCTTGAGACAGCATAATGACTTGAGAACGCGGTCCTACCGTTGTTCTAATAAATGTCACAGCTGGAAATCATACTTGTACACACATTCAAGATCAGTCCCTACTCGTACACGCTACTGCGTGTAATATTAACCGAATGACCTGTCGCTACTCAGATTCTGTTGCGGACATTCTGAGCTGTCTCTGTATGTTCATTTTTTCACAGATGGTTGCGGGACGTGTATTGTTTCGTACGGAATGTCAAATCAAACACCTTTCAGCCGTCTAATTTTCCAAATTATTTCATTGGGCCACAAGTCTCGACGATATATTACGCCATCTTCAGGCCCCCTGACCGACGCATAAGAAAATTCTCACATTTGGTCCAGCCGAAATATGGGCCAGCATTCAAAGACTGGTATCCGTAGACTTTTGAGGCAGCGGTCACTTCACACTGCCTACACGTCGGTCAGTGGCCTGAAGTTGGCGTAATATATCGCCGTAACTAGTGGCCAGATACGATAACAATCTGGAAATTTATACGGTTGAAATATGTTTGATTTGACATTCTGTACTCGGAGCAGTATCCGAAAAGCGACAGTACACTGAAAGTACAATATTGCTTCAGAAATGAACAATTCTGTCGAGCATTGATGTACGTGATCTGCCTTCAGGCAGCCCGTTTAATCTTTGGAGCACAACACCTTAGCTGGTGCCCCCTCTACTGAACATTTGCTTCCGTCCACGTGAGACGTGATAGATGCATCAGCTTTAGAAAATGAATGAAAAAATATGAATTATTTGTACATTAAGCCAAAACGCTGTTTTATGTAGCAGTTGTTACTATTGTGACTTTATTTTCATTGGCTATAGGTCTATTCCGCCTCAAAGGCCATTTCCAAGCACTCTCCAACATATAGTACGGTATTTAGATCATATATCTGTGAGTTTTCGTAATAAATAATTATTTTGTACATTTGGCGTAAGATTTACTTCCACATTACGTCGTGGGCGCTCTTGCTGTCAGATATATCTTACTTGGTGCGTTTTTAAGCAAAGCACAGGCGAAATTATAAATTTATCGCTAAGTAATGTCTCGGCAGTGGAATTTTTTCTTTGTTGCCCAGTATCGTTAAGATCTTGTTAACATTTTGTAAGTTTGACAGCTTCGAGATATGTCAGCGATGTTACATGGTTAGATTTGTTTTTATAAATCTATAGAGTTGTGTGATGCTAAAATCTTTGCAGTTGTATACTGGTGTTCGTTTTGTGAAATTATCCGTGGTCAATAATTTCAATAAAATTATCAAGACAGTTTTTATGTTTTAAATAGGTTTGTTCGTTTAAAAATTTTCCTGGATATTTGGGGGTGTGTATATAGATTTCTATCTCTTCCAGAAAGTTCAATATTGCTCCTTTTGGTGTTATGTGGAGAATTTACATCGAATTTTCAATCTGGTCTATGTTGTGATTTTCAGTTTTTACATGGTTAAGTAGTGTAGATGGGTTTTTGTCACTGTTTCTGGTATGTTCTCGGTATCTAATTTGGAAATTTCTTCGTGTCTGGCCCATATAGAATTTTGCACAGTCTTTACAATTAATTTTGTACACGCCAGAGTACGAATACACTGGTAGTTTCGTATTTCCGGAGTTAATTTATGTCTTTAGGTTGTGTGCAGTGCGGTATGCAAATCGAACTGTGGTCTTCTTTAGTAAAGAGTTAAGTTTGCTAGATATATTGCCTACATATGTTTGGGGCATGTATGTTATTTTTTGTTTCGTTGATATCTCTCTGCTTAATTTTATGTCACTATGAATCTTAGTGTGAAACTGTTTGTTGTAGATTTTGTTGACTATGTTTGGATGGAAGTTGTTTTGTTGTGCTATATATCTGAGGATTTCTAGCTCGTTTTGTATTGCAGATTGTTGTAATGGTAGGTTTATCAGTCTGTTTAACATTGTATGAAAGTACGCGTGTTTATGTGTTCGAGAATGACAAGAATTTGCATTAATTACGTTATCTGATGTTTTACGTTTTCTGTAGATTTCAAATTGATGTGCAGTTTTAATGTTTTTTTATTGTAAGGTCCAGGAAGCTGATCGTTTTATTGTTCTCTAGTTCCATTGTGAATTTTATGTTGGGGTGAAGTTCATGTAGTAGTCTGTGCATCTGTTGAATGTCTGTGTCAGAACCGTCTATTAGGAGCAGCGTGTCATTTACATAACGGAAACAATATACAATTTTCTTTGGAAGTGTGTTTGTGGGGCTAAAGAATTTTTGTTCTAAAGTGTTTAAAAATATATCAGCTATGGTGCCACCTATGCTACATCCTATGGCTACTCCATCGTTTTGGATGTATATTGCGTTGTTAAATTCGAGGTAGTTTCGGTTTAGTACTAATTTTAGCAGTTCAATGATCTCTTGTATACCAGTAATGGGTAATTTTCTATACTGTAGCAAGTTGTGTTCTATAATATCAATTGTTTCCTGTATAGGGAAATTAATGTATAGATGGATGATATTAAAGGATACGAATTTTCCACTCTCTGGAATTATTACATCTTTTATGCTGTTTACTAACATCCTTGAGTTTTTTATTGTGAACGGTTTTTGAAAGGATGGTGTTTAGTTTACTACTAGAGAGGTAGGTTGTCCTATCTATACAGTTAACCACTGGGCGTATTGGGATTTGAGCTTTATGGACCTTTGGTTGTCCACGCAGTTTAGGTGCCCTTGGGTTCATTACTATGTATGTTTTCTTCTCAAAATCCGTGAATTTAAACAGAGAAATCTGACCCATTAGCTACTGTTCTCTCTAACCGTCTTTAGATAACAACTAAAATAAAAAGTTCTTAACGTGTAGGGTTAAGAACGTCAGGGACTACTTTATGTCTTTGTGAGATATTCTGATCTATTGCACAGCAGACCAGTACAGGTATTTCCCATCGGAATAGCTATTTCACGCGCTTTTATGCTGATGGAAAGATATATCTACACGAAGATACTTCTAGAAAAAACGAGACTTTTCCGCGTTCCCACACAAACGTGACGCCTTCATAACTTCCGGTTACTTAGCTCTCGTCTTCCCACTCTAAGCAACTCACCGCCTTTAGTAAGTAAAATTCAGCCAACCATGTACCTAGTGTCATTTCAAGTGCAACCTCTTGCTTTAATTGGGATACAAAGAGAATAGTTTATCACATCTCGCCTTATGGGTGGCGTGAAATTATTCTATTTAAATTTTAGCGATGCCTTTATTTATTACTACTATTGTCAAATGTACGTAAAACAACATAGAATAGGGTACATTCAGACATTACAATCTAATGAAGTTGCTATTTTACATGGTGTTGATCGCTAATCTTGTCATCAGATACTAGTGAATTCTTTCTCTTTCTTATGTCCATTGTATTACATTTATCTACATTTCAACATAGCTGCCATGCGTACCATCAAGTGTAAATTTCAATCTCCATTTCTTGCGATTATCCAACGACGAAATGATGCTGTACATAACAGTTCCGTCAATAAGAAAATCTCATAATCTTCCTGATTCCGCGGGCTTGATCGTTTATGTATAGTTATAGTTAAAATAGGAAGTACATTTTGTGTCCGTCCTATCAACGAAGATCATCGTTCAAAGTGGGTGGCTATGATTAAAGTGCAACTACACGCTGAGGTCCAGTGCAGGTCGTAATTATCATATGGCAGGGAAACTGGTAGATATATTATTGTGTTAACGCGGAACCATTCACACTGGAAAACAAATTAGTTCCAGTTATGACAATAAGATTTAAATCTGGCGTTGTACTCTCTTTTTAAGACAGTATGACGTCAACCCTGTCATCTGACAAACCATAAAGTAAATGAATGTATGGCTATCGGGAAGAGAGGCCATGCGCTGCTAGTGAAACTGTTTTATGTGAAAGAGAGCAATTGCAGTGCTGCACTGAGAGAGTATCGCCGACTGGAAGACATGAGGAGAAGCCCGATGTCATTAAGTGATTTAAAGAAGATGATAATGAAATTCTAAAACACGGTGAGCTTGGTGTGGTACCTGGAAGAGGAAGCCGTTCTATCCCGGTGGAGACTACTGTCGACGTTGCTGTCGCCGCAACTGGCCATGCAGCACGTGTCCTGGGTAGCGGTAGTGCTCGTGCAGAGTCACGTGAATTGTCCATCCCATGACCAACAATACGGAAAGTTTGACATTGATAGCTAAGCAATATCCACACGCTAAGCAACTGAAACCTCATGATCAGCAGCAGCGTTCAGAATTTGTTCTTCAGTTTCCGGCACAGGTAGAATTTCATGACTTTTACTCTGTCAATATTCTATGGAGTGACGAGGAACATTTTACTCTACAAGGTGCGGTGAATACACAGAACTGCAGAATTAGGGCACTGTTAAATCTCGTGCTGAGCACGAAGAGCCATTGCACTCGGCGTATGTGACTTTGTGGTGTGGAGTCAGAAGTGCCTTTATTATCGGTCCGTTCTTCATTGAAAAGAATATACCCAGATGGCCCGTCTGGTGTCCCGTGACGTCTGCACATTATCGAGACATACTTAACAGAAAGTCGTTCCTGTTTTGAAAAAGCACAACTGTGAGGACACTACTGTTTTCATGCCAGATGGGGCAACACTTCATGTCGCTCGCCCGGAGAAACATCTGCTTAATGCAGCCTTCCACGAATGTGGTGTCTCGAGAAATTTCCCAGATTCAAAACCTGGAAGATCACCTGATCTGAATCCGTGATTTTTGGCTTTGAGAATATCGAAAAGAACGCGTTTACCAGGCCACGTTCAGTCTCTACTTGATCTGAAGGCCAGTATACAGGAGAATGTTGCTCAGATTCCACCAGACCTGCTGCGAGCAACTGTTGATCATGTCTTTTACAGAATGCAGATTTTCGTTACATTTCCAAGTGGCTGCCGCAGCAGGACCTGCTGGGTGAGTGTACGGTTAATAATAAAATCACCATTATGCCTAGCCAATAAACATGCAGACATTTCTATACCTATTTCTTGCATTCACGGTTACCAGATTTGCCCCAGATGGCCAAAATTGTAAATAATCTTTTTTCACAGAGTATCGCATCCGCATGAACACTTTCGAATAACTATCAAGTTTCTTTACCATACGATAATTACAGCTCACACTAGCCGTAGCTGGACTTCACTTGTAACCACGCGGTACTTTGTTACTGGAGCAGCAATATTCTTAGGATTGACGCTGATGAATTGAAAGTTACTCCTGCTTCAACGTACCATAGTTAGTGGAAACCGATTATTAATTAAATGGTTGCCATTGTTGGAATGTGGAGCTATGTGTTTCTGGAGACTTTTGTAGCACAAAGTGTAGCTTTATGACTTTCATGTTAAATATTAGTGTCAGATGTGAAGCGCATCTGTATATCAGGATGTGAGGGAATTCCTGGACGGTGCCAGGGACGGCGTGGTTTACTTCAGCCTGGGCTCCAACGTGCAGAGCAGCGCCATGCCTCCAGAGACAGTCCGTGCCTTCCTGGACGCATTCGCTGGAATCCCGCAACGCGTGCTCTGGAAATGGGAAGCTGATCGATTGCCCGGTCAGCCCGGCAACGTGATGACCGCCAAGTGGCTGCCGCAGCAGGACGTGCTGGGTGAGTGTGCGGACGCCCTGCGCTGCAACGGCCAACAGGGTTGCCAAGCGTAGTGACTACTGCGCATAAGTGACGTCATTGTGTTGTTGCAGCTCATCCGAACGTACGCCTCTTCATCACTCAGGGAGGACTACAGAGCTGGAACGAGGCAGCTTATTTCTCTGTGCCCGTCATTGGGATTCCTTTCCTAGGAGAACAGATTTACAATGTTGAAAAGATGGTCGGCTTAGGCGTTGGACGAAAGCTGGATTTAAAAGACGTCACCAAGGACAGTGTTCTGGAAGCGGTGCAGACAGTTTTGGAAGACAAGAGGTGAGGGAATTTGTTTTTTTAGTTCACCAATAGTTAGTAGCACACAGATGCTGCTCACTCTTGCAGGTCCACGGAGTTGGTAATAGCAGTACAGTGCCCTAGTCGATGGAGTACTCGTTCATATTTGTAATGGCAATATTCTTCAGACTATAACGATATACAAGATCTGTTAGTCTCAAAAATTCAGTATGTTTACAACTGCAAGGCACACGGTGATTTTAATTTTTGTATAATGCATATGACTACCAGTGGCAAAATCGGAAGGTTGTTTATTACTCAAAGTCGCTGTATTTTTTTAAAATGAATATTAATAACATTCACCGTTTGTGACTGGATTCTAATACATTGAAATGCACTGTACCTCTCGTAACTCTGTTAGGAATGTCTACACAAAGGAAGTTTCAGAGGGTTTCTTATTTAGATCCACATTTATATGTGATAATTATGTTTTTGAGCTACGTTACTAAGAAATTAGTAATGGAAGATTAGAGTTTAACAGCCCGTTGAAATCGATGTCATTACTTGCGGAGCACAATATTTGATTTTAATGACTGCTATCCCAATCCCGCGGTGCTCTCTGCCCTATTTCGGGACAACACAAAACGAACTGTAGCTCTTAGAACTCTTTAGATGTCCTCCGTCAACCCTGTCTGATGCGGATCCCACACCGCCCAGCATTTCTGTAGAACAGGGCGGACAATCGTGGCGTAAGCAGTCTTTTTAGAAGACTTGTTGCACATTATAAGTGTTCTGCCAAAATAGCAGTTTTAGTTTACTTTCCCCACGACTTTATCTATTTTATCACTGAATTAAGGTTATTCGTTATTATAAACCATAGCCGGCCGCGGTGGTCTCCCGGTTCTAGGCGCTCAGTCCGGAACTGCGCGACTGCTACGGTCGCAGGTTCGAATCCTGCCTCGGGCATGGATATGTGTGATGTCCTTAGGTCAGTTAGGTTTAAGTAGTTCTAAGTTCTAGGGGACTGATGACCACAGATGTTAAGTCCCATAGTGCTCAGAGCCATTTGAACCATTATAAACCATAATAACTGAGCTGAGTTTACTGGCTTTAGATTTGTGTGTTTTTCGTAAACCGAAGTTTATCGGATTCCTCTTGATACTCATGCGAATGACTTCACACTTTTTATTATTTAGAGTCAACTGCCACTTTTTGCACCGTACAGATGTCTAAATTATTTTGCAATTCTTTTTGTTCATATGGTAAAGACGGTAAATTTCAGCATCGCCTGCAAACAAGCTTGTGAGAAACGGTATCAAAAGTCCTCTGGAAATCTAAAAATTCAGTATCAATTTTTGACGATCTCCGTGTATATCACTCATTACTTCTTGCGAATAAAGAGCTAGTTGTGCTTCAGAACTATAATTTCTGAATCCGTGTTGGCTGTTTGTCAATAAAACGTTTTCTTCGAGGTCATTCATGTTAGAGCACAGTATATGTTCCAAAATCCTACTACTAATCGACGTGAGTGATATGGCTGGAGCTGCGCTGTACCATAGTACCTAATAAGATAACTGTGTAGAACAGAAATGTTACAGTTTTGCATACTTGCAGTTGGACGAAATTAAAAATAGGTAGAAATACATTTCATGATATGAGGTAAAAGAAATGTGACATAATACTGTGAGAATGGCACTTGAATGTTACTTTCTTTACCTGTAAATGTAGTATAATTAACATTGTTTCTTTCCAGTCATATGACTGTAGTTTTTTCCGACATCATCGCGAAAGTAATTCGAATTTATAGAATATTTTTCAACACAAAATACAACGAAATAGGAAAATTAATGAGAAATTCGAAAGTAATGATAACAAACAATATTGCTTGTGGTAATGACTTTGGTCGCTGTGGTTTAGAATATCCCTGCTCCGTATCACTATCATCATCTTCCATCTCAACTGTAGAATACTCAGTGGAGTCTCCTGAATTTTTTGGAGACATAGTATTATTGTCGTCCATACAACGTAAGTTCCACCTGACGGAATCTATTGTTTCGGTTGGTGTAGGAAAAAGATTGTTTCTTATTTGTCTGCACATTGTTCCATGTGCCGACTAATTGTGCTAGCTTCCAGCTGTTGATGGTGGTGCCGCCGAGATACATCAGTGGCTGACATCTACCCAGTCCTTTCCACTAGGTGAGGGCGAGACATGTTAAGTAATATCTCGCACATCATAAGTGGAGAAGAAACCATCGCAAACTCTAAATTTAGCGACATTTCATCTGCTGGCAATGGACGCATAAAGCTGATGAACTGTTTTGCAAGGCTTTCATAGTCATCAATGAGGCTAGTGCCTTTTTACTGTGGAACTAAAAGATTTGACGCCGCCTGGATAGGCTGGCTGCTTGCTTTTGTTGTGTCTGTAATTGTATATACAATACATAGCTAGTCTTCTGGGGACAACATTGAGATATTGTTTTTTAAAAGATACACCGCTTCAGCAACTTTAATAAAATGATGATGCACGTCGGACAACAGGGCATTGTCTGCCTCAAGGTGGGTGATGGCAGTAGACACTGGTCGTAGTAAGCTATTTGCTTGTTGAAGTTAGCCTCATGTGTCCTCCTTTAACGCAGCACTTCTTACTGTATTATCGAAACGAAGTGAAGTGGAAATAATGGATTCTACAAGCATCTTTGTTCTTTAGCAGCCTCTCAGGACTTTTTAAAGCTCCAGTGAGTTTGTGAGGAAAGTCTGAAAGATACAGCAGACTTCCTTTTTGCTTCGATTCCAGCAGAGCATGAGATACTTGGCTGAATTTGAATGCTTTGAATATTTTCTTACTGATCTGGAGTACAGCTAAAGCATTGATGTCTTTTATGAGGAGACTGATGCTATGAGCGGATCATCCTATACATATTACATGCCTGCAAATTTCATCCACTATTCTCCAGGCACCCTGCGTATTTCTTGGAATACCGCTGATCACTGCTATGAACTTTTCGTCCTTATCTCTTGAATTCCTGTTTCTCTTCACTCACCAGGACGTATACTGTTGGAAAAAATTAGTTCTGGTGTCGTGACAACGAAATTAACCCCTTGGTGTACGGACACATCAATTCATACATCAGAAATTAAAGCGAGAGCATTTGATCGTTTAATGTTCTCCGTGACAACAGCTTGAGCGAAGTTGTACTCATAACATGGTGGTTAAGTGGCTCGTAGCCAGGACGAATTAAATGGAAAGCTTTCATCCATCATCCAGTGTTGGAGTCTCTATCACTGATAATGAGGCAGCTGAAGTAAAGACGACTGCTTTTACATCTGTGACATAAACTGTTCTGGAGGTGCTTGACGAAACTGACGTGGCGTTCGAGAGACGAGCCTAGTTATGAGGTGAGGTCAAAGACACGGTAAACATCGATCTAGAACTTAGAACTACTTAAACCTAAGGACGTCGCACACATCCGTGCCCGAGGCAGGATTGTAACCTGCGACCATAGCGGTCGCACGGTTCCAGACTGAAGCACCTAGAACTGCTCGGCCACACTGGCCGGCGTTTCAGTAGTAGTTCTCGAAATTTTTCCTCATTTTTGTAAAGGTTCCTGATTCACACACTTGATAGCTTGTAGACACAGTCTACGCTTCTGGAAGTTATCTCGTAGACGAGTAGTCACTGCATTATGATATACGGTTCGCTGTACTTACTATTGGCTTTTGTTTTGCTTTCGATAGACCTTTTATTTACAATAGCCACCCTTCCGTATGATGACGCATGCTGAAGAACGCTGGCCGCATTCTAATGTACCATATGTCATGCGGCCCTTTATATATCCTCACTCAGTTTCCAGACGGTTAAAAGCTTCCGGGGAATCTAGCAAGATACAGACCGCATACGTGAGGAAAGTGAACGACGTAACGTTCGATATGTATGCAACAGACATAACGTACAGTTAGCGTGGGTAGAATCTTAACTGCCCAAGTCTACCAGGAAAACTACGATGGCTACGTTCAATTGCGATAGTCTATTGTAGCTTACAGTAGTTTTACGAATGTAGTTACAGTCGTTGCTCTCATAAACTTTTACTATTAAATCTCAATCTATGATCTTCCCTCAGCTTTTGGAATTGTGGTGATCAGCCAGTGTGAACTCACATTGGTGAGCCAGCACTATAGCATCAGTTGTAAGTAGGCTGTTTAGGTTTTTTTATTGATAACGCCACCTCAGTATGAAAATCACCGGCTGTGCCGTGTGCAATCTGTGGCTGCTTTTCATTGTTGTAATACTCAACCATTATAGTGTTAGGCAGCTGGCTGTGAACAGCGCGTAGCGCTGGGCAGTTGGAGGTGAGCCGCCAGCAGTGGTGGATGTGGGGAGAGAGATGGTGGAGTTTTGTAATTTGTCATGATATCAAGGTAAATACATTGTTTGTTCTCTATTAATATCTTTCATTTGCTAACTATCCCTATCAGTAGTTAGTGCCTTCCATAGTTTGAATCTTTTATTTAGCTGGCAGTAGTGGCGCTCGCTGTATTGCAGTAGCTTGAGCAGCGAAGATTTTTGGTGAGGTAAGTGATTTGTGAGACGTATAGGTTAATGTTAGTCAGGGCCATTCTCTTGTAGAGAATTTTGAAAGTCAGATTGCGTTGCGCTAACAAAATATTGTGTGTTAAAAGTCAGATTGCGTTGCGCTAAAAAAATATTGTGTGTCAGGTTAAGCACAGTCGTGTAAAATTGTTAAAAGGGGACGTTACATATGTCGACCCATAGCCTAGGATACCTCACTGGAATCTTCTGATTTTTTCTTGTAGTTTGTGTAATTAGTGTAGCTTTTGTTTATTGCTAGCGCGTAATTTTAGAGAAAATCTCCTTTGTAGTTGTAGTTTTTCATTGTTGTACAATAAAACAGTTGTGGTATGCATGTAGATTTGCACCAAGTATTTCGCAGCTGCAATTAACTAGATATTATTTTCAGTGTTATGTTAATGTGTTCTCTTATTTTTGCTCTTGAAATTGTGTTTTTCTGTGTTGTCGTGTGAAATACTGTGACAATAATGGCGTGTGAAAAACGTAACACTAGGCTCCAAAGCAAACTGAGAAATAATAGTGACGACGAGCGTAGTTTGCCAGCACCACTGTGTAATGAATTAACAGACGTTCAAAGTAGTAATTTGGTAATTGTGCATAGGGAAATGGAGCGGGTTGCAAACAATGGTGTAGACAGCGAAACAATTAGAGAACAGGGAAGCATTATCGATCGATCGGTCGGCAATAGCGCGGCTCAGGAATCCGAAATGACACGAGACGATCTCACAAATACTGTAGATTCAGGTTTTGGATCCTCACCGTTTTCTCAAATAAGTCAAGACACATTTTCTGCTTGTCAAAATGTGAATGTTGCCGGTGCAAATGCACTGCCGAAAAGCGTAGAGGAACAGATTCCAGACACTAATGCATTGTTATTACAGCTAATGCAACAAATGGAACAACATCAGAGACAAACACAACAAAAGCTTGAAAAATTAGACACAATCGAACAAAATCAGAAACAAATGGAACAAAATCAGAGTCAAACACAGCAACAGCTTCAAAAGTTAGACTCCACGGTTGAACAAACACGTCAAGATTTAACTACTGAGTTACATCACATTGAATCGAAATGTCAAAAAGTCTGTAATGACGTAAAAACACAAATTTGTGAGCATTTTCAACCTATTTTTTCGCGGCATGAAAATGCATTACAGAATCACGAAGCAGCTATAAAAGAACTGCAAACCATTGTTCATGAAAATCATGAGACCTTGTCGGCTAAAATTGACTCAGTTGCATTTACCGATTCGGTTACGCAACTTACAAAAACTCAAGAAAATTTAAAGGACACAGTAGATACTCTGAAACTTGGTTCAGAAAAATACACTGAGGAAATAAGTACACTATCAGAGAAAGTAGCCGAACTTTCGGATCAGTTCACTAATTTATCTACGAAGGTAGATGAAAATCTGAATGACACAAAACCGGTAGTCTTTAATGACACAGAAGAGAGCGAACAAATTAGGAAACTGAAACAAAATCTGAATCAACACCAAAGAGAAATCCGGGAAGTACAAGGTCAGCTGACAGAGGTAATACAAGAATTACGTATTTCAGAGGACACTCGCGCCCCAATACAGGAAGAGAGACATAGAAATACGGAACCGCCACAAAATAATAACACAGCGCATTTCGGAAATTATGAAAGAAATTGGCAAGGTGCACCGAATTTTGAGATGGAACCGCCGAAACGACGTAATAATGACCGATATGCGACTCGCCGACATGATGACTTTGACTATAAGCTGTTCATTACTACACGTAAATTCAAAACGTTTAAAAATTCTGCCAACGACATTCATCCACAAGCGTGGCTCCATCAATTCTCTCATTGTTTTCCCCCTAACTGGTCATTAGAACACAGATTAGAATTTATGTGTGGCTATTTAGAGAATGAACCAGCTGTAAGAATGCGTTCGGTCATTCACGATTGTCATAGTGAAGGAGAATTTTACCATGCCTTCCTCTCAGCATATTGGTCTCAAGCCACACAAGACCGAGTAAAACATGGCATCATAATGATGAAACATTTCGAACAATATGAATTCTCCAGTCTTGTGAAATATTTTGAAGACATGTTGCACAAGAATCAGTACCTGTCAAACCCATACAGCCCCTCAGAACTCATCCGCATTTGCTTAATCAAACTGCCTGAACATTTGCGACACATTATTTTGGCAGGACGTTGCAAAGACGACATTGAAGCATTTCAGGGACTCTTACAAGAATTAGAAATTGACACTGACAGTCGCCGGATGCGAAAACAGGAAAACAATCACTACAGGTCACATACGTCACAATTCCGTGACGACAGAAACAAGAACTGGACACGACAAGGCTATTCTCACAACACAAATCGTGACCAAAACAGACACCACCCGTATGACAACCGTTGGCAGAGTAGTAATAGTTACAGAGAAAGATCGCATTTCCGAAGTAATGACTATCACAGAGACAATCAGAGAAACAGACAATATGGGAACCAAAACAATTATTATCAAGGGAGGCAGAATAACTTCAGACGCAACAGTTCGGCGCACAGTTACGATTCAGGGAGAAATTCTCCACCACGTGACGGACAAGGAAGAAACTACGGAACCTACCGACATGACGACAGACGATATATTCGTAACGACAGACCTGAATTGCATCAGAACTGGCGGGATTTAAACACGGCAGGGCCCTCTCGGCAAGGCGAATTTGTAGAAGTTCGGTCTCCGAATCCCATTAACGACGCGCACCAACAAAGAGGCAGGCACTGACCCGCACAGCAGGCAGCCGCGTGCGCCCGCTGGCTCCGAGAAAAATAACACAGACGCTAACCTTGAGAAAAATTCCAGTATTCTTTACCGACGTATACCACTTGATAATTGCGTTAAAGTTGAAACTCTGCGTACTAGGAAGAGTAAAGGTTTACACCACATTTCACACGTAAAACCGTTTATTGAAAGATAATCTGTTTTTTTTTTAATGCAACATTTTGGTTTACTTGCAAATACATTATGGATTCAAGGTGCTTTCTGAGAGGTACCAGGTGACACAGTGGTTAGTTTATTTGACAGCTACACGACTATATCACGACGCTACTAATGTGTGACACAATTTACCTTGTTGCTTTTGCGGTGTATCTGTTTTATATCTGCACAGTTTTTCTGACTTCTTCTGGAAAGTAAAACATGTTTTAGTAGTAACTTTTGTGGTATAGCAACAATGAGACAGCCTTTTTCGTAGCACAACAATACGTTACAGTACAGTACTTTCCTCATCACGGCAATAAGCGTAATAACTAAGATATCTATACGCAAAGTATTTCACTTTTGTTTATCATGAGGTAAGTACATTGACTTCTGTAGAACTTAGCTTTCGGAGGACGATAACTACGAGACTTCCACAGAGATTATCTTACAACATGACGCACAGTTTAGCGCTACAGGACACGTATTTGAGTGATTAATTTTGTACTTAAAACATTTATTTTTAAATATTTTTGAATTACAAAGATAGTTTTCCGAGATACATTTCATTCCATTGATGTAATTTGTAACACCTGAGGGTATAATTACATTTATCCTCAGGGGGGTACACGCTTACTTTGTGTACCATGTGTGTGGCAAGCACAAGGAGCCCTAGCTAATATGGTATTTGCTTATACAACTTTACACATCGGTACCATATTTCTCCAACACAGTATTACACAGCTATCAGATCATTTAACTGAGAGAGACAAACATTTTTTTTACTACATTAGTGACAGATGCTTACGTAATTACACAGTTGAATAACTTCACACTTATGAAATTGTATTTTGTTTGTACTTTGTAAACTGTTCATATTTTTTCGGAACCATTGTGATACAATGTGAGCTTTGAATGATGTGTTTGGTATGGAATCATGATTTTAAAGTACGTTTGAGGCAGATGACACTTTTGAAATGAGCAGAGAATTTTTTTTAGGTTTTGAAACTATTGGAGGAAGCTACGACGATTTTGAGATTTGACTGAGGTGTTATGATGTTATTTTTTTACGACGACGATGTGTATTATGTTGTTGAGGTATGTTTATGATTAGTAAGCTAATGTTATATGAAGAATTTGATTATGCTATGTATCTAATGATGAAGTATTGAAGAAGCGTCGACGAATTTGTATATGTGTAATAAGGTAAGGAGTAATGAATAGTGATTAGGGCACTCTGATTTGTGGAAAACGTTGTTGGAAACCAAGATCGTACTTTAAAAGTTATGAAATGTGTGTAAATGCGTGAATGTATCACAATGCCGACGAAAATTTTTTTGGACACTGTTATATCAATAAGATTTTGTTTCTACAGATTTGCAACGCTAATTCTTGACCTGTGAAACATTTTTATATAAGACTGCCATTGTAGCAAACTGCTGTCGTAAATATTTCCGTACGAAAGTTAAGTGACCACCTGCACGTAATACGTCGTGGGCACACAGCTGTGTCAGACACCTGGGCGACGGCCGCCCGGAAAAAAAAAAAAAAAAAAAAAGCCATTAGCCTTCCAGCAGCACAGAACGACACGGACGAACTTGAAAACGATGAGAAACATTTCACGGCTATTGTCGTGCTAATTGAGAGAAATGCCATATGGCTAGTGAATGACGTTTCACGCCTTGCTTTGCCCATTTTGTTTAATATCTAGTTTCTAGCTGCACTGCAGCACTGGTTAAAATAAAATTTTATAGATGTACTAATATAAATATTTTCTGTCTGCAGATCTATTAAATAATAATTTTGTAATCCACATTCTTCGAAAAAGGAGCTCTTGGAATGGAAAGAACAATAAGAAGGGACTAATACCAGGAACTGCATACATAATTTTCTTTTCAACTACTGAGTAATTTTTTGTAGAATTAGTTTTTGTGGTGCACCACTTTAATTACATAGACATTAAGATGTGATTATACATTTCCCTTATCTGCATTGTTGTCTTTACTGTAATATTTTTCTGCTTGAGCGTTGTCATGTTTAGATATAATTTATTGCTTTTGCTTCTGCTGTTTGCCAGGCATAATGTTACTGAATTTGATTTTGTATTACGCTGTTAAGCCAGTTTTACTAATGATTATTTTATTGTTTGCTGCGCATTGCCTCATATTAGTTGTAATGTTGAATTGCTTGGTAATTTAGATTTACTGTAGCTTGCTTTGCCAGCTTGAAATTTTTGTCATTGATGTTTGTGTTACTTGATTTGTTCTGCTGCATTGCCTCGTCCCTTAGTTTAGCATCTGAGCTCAGTAGATTTAAGTTAGCTTAAGAGGGGGTAGACTATATAAGAAACTAACTATGATGAATTGGAAGAAATGCATTGAGAAGCCGCAAGAAACAGATAGGGCCAAAATGAGTATTGTACAATGAGCCATATTTATTTTGAAAGAATTATGGTTGGAATACAGAAAAGAGGTACAGATAGGACTTTTGGAAATAATGAGGAACGAAGGGAGATCTCCAAGAACAAAAAAAGTTTTGTTCGCAAGATACTGCAGTAAAAGAAACCCTGTCCTTTCCTTGTGTTATCCCACTATGTGTTTGTGTTCCCTTGTGTATTTGTGTACTTCCTGTCTTTAGTTGTTTATCTGATAAGACCTATGTTGTAGAATTTTTCTAATACCATGTTATTTACTTTGTAAACATGTTTAAACAGTATTTGTTCTGTTTTGTTTTAATGCTCATGTGGAAGTTGATATTCCAAAAGTTATTCTGATCTTTATGTATGTACTTATGTCATTATTTTTGTAACACTGATGTATTTGTTTATTTCTATTCTTTTGTAAAGCCCCTATTCCTACAAATGTTATCTGTATTATTATGTTTTTAATGATGTATTTTATACCGTTGTTATTGTATTCTTATGTTATAAAATTGTAATTGACACCAGGTCATCAAATTAAGTAACTTGTAAGTTACATTTCACTGCACACGTTTTTGTTGGTCATAATATATGGACAATATGTGACAAGTAGGGACTGTTAGTGTTTGCACGTGTGTTAATAATTCAGCAAGGGACTGGATAACAGCATTGCTGGTTCTAAGGACAATTCCAAAAACTTTGTGAGTGCACAAGTGGTGGTTATGGACTTGCTATATTATCCGCAAGACTCTTCAATGGTGATTGTGTACCTGCACAGTCATAACAGATGGCTGCTAGCCATCTCTACAAGGACTACAGTGGGTCTGCTCTGTGATGACCTACACACCAATACTCTTCAAAACTTCGACTGACTCTGTTGTGGGTTTGCTCTGTTGTGGCCCATTACCTGTCAGCATGTCAAGAGTCAGCACTGTCTCTCCGTTGGAAGGACAACACTACTTCTTCAAGACTGCATGGAAATCCACTACGTCTGTGTGCATTGTCTTTTACTGCTCAGACTTTGAGAAAAACACTGCAATGTGATGAATGATCAGGACTGTCTTTAGGGACTGTGAGAAAATTTTAGCTTTTGACCAACATTGTATCAATAAGTGTGTGCATTTGATTTATTTGTTATTGTAATTACAATTATGAAAAATTTTAACAAATATGTATTGCCCACTGCCCAACCCAATTTGTAAAATTTTTTGTGGGGAGCATGGGGGCTATGTAAGTAGGCTGTTTAGGTTTTTTTATTGATAACGCCACCTCAGTATGAAAATCACCGGCTGTGCCGTGTGCAGTCTGTGGCTGCTTTTCATTGTTGTAATACTCAACCATTGTAGTGTTAGGCAGCTGGCTGTGAACAGCGCGTAGCGCTGGGCAGTTGGAGGTGAGCCGCCAGCAGTGGTGGATGTGGGGAGAGAGATGGTGGAGTTTTGTAATTTGTCATGATATCAAGGTAAATACATTGTTTGTTCTCTATTAATATCTTTCATTTGCTAACTATCCCTATCAGTAGTTAGTGCCTTCCATAGTTTGAATCTTTTATTTAGCTGGCAGTAGTGGCGCTCGCTGTATTGCAGTAGCTTGAGCAGCGAAGATTTTTGGTGAGGTAAGTGATTTGTGAGACATATAGGTTAATGTTAGTCAGGGCCATTCTCTTGTAGAGAATTTTGAAAGTCAGATTGCGTTGCGCTAACAAAATATTGTGTGTTGAAAGTCAGATTGCGTTGCGCTAAAAAAATATTGTGTGTCAGGTTAAGCACAGTCGTGTAAAATTGTTAAAAGGGGACGTTTCACAGTAGCCGCTATTTCTCATCCTCTGACGTGTAAATTAAACAATGGGAACTCAAGGATAAAAAGAGTAATCTCTGGTTATGGGACTGGTGTTGTTTCCGTGTATTTCTCTTCTGAGCACAGCTTCCTACTTAGCCGTTTATCTCCATACAAATTTCATATAACTATAACTGGCAACAGAGTTACAGGATAACTTTTTCTAAACCGCGTAATTGCCTCCCATTGCGACACGTAACTTTGAAATTTGCCTCAAAGGTGACTGCAACGATCTTCTATATTCGTGAAAAAGCATGGCTCCCTCCAACATCACCCTCGGAATCTGATACGCTTTAAACATAAAGATGTCGAAACACACGAAACAAAACCACAGCTCAGAAGTCCATATGAGATGCAAGATGGGTTAGAAATGTCAGTTTGGCACCAAATTTTACGATAGTTCTGCCAAACCCCACCGTAGATGTGTCCACGATGAGCTCGTCACAGCCGCCTTACCCACATTTCACCCCATCTTTCGATGTCTTTACGATGGAGGCCAGAACCGCGACAGCCAACGTAGAAATCACACAGTTATCTCATGGGTGGCTGAGGTAAGCATTTCGGACTCACCGCCGCTCACTATCAACACGAAAAGGCCTCAGTGGGTGGCATAAATGGCGTCAATTAAACCATCCCTTTCTAGGATGTCCGCGTTAGGCAACGCGTTCGACACCCTTTGGGTGGCTTTGCTCTAGACAAGCCGAGAGTCTGGAATGGTGTCGAAGTTTCTGAAGTAAAACTGAAATGTGCGCAACAAAGTTGCGTGGGTGGCACCAACGATGTAGCTAAACTGCAGGGTCTTAGACACTTCGCCGTTTTATTCACGTTACTTTGGATCACATTCAAATTTCGTCGAATTATTTTGAATAATTCCTAGGGGTTCGAACCTGTCTACCAGAGCAATAATTACGGTTGCGCTCCGCTCGAAACGGTTGCGATCATGTACAATAGAAAAGAAGCCCCTAAATGTCCTGAGAGATGGGTTGAGATATCCGAGGGCATCAGTACTGTCAAAGGTTGTCAAGAACGTCTTTCTGTTTTACTGATGCTGATTGCACTGCGAATATCTATATAGCTAGTTTTGATTGGACGTGGTGAGTTGATGTTAGTCAAGAACGCCTTTAAAGCGACAAAGAAGCCTTTATCAACACGTCAGCGGGTTTGAACAGGAAGAAGACTACGAGAAGTAGGATGTACCTTCTGCGATACCGCAGAAAGACCTGCAGCCTCCTGACTGATTTCTGGCATCGATGGTCAAGGGAATACATGGTCGCAAGAAGATCAGGCTACGGACAGCCACTTGGAACTACTGAGAGGGAAGACCATAGTGTTGGCCGTACGGCTGTGGCGCATTGTACTGCATCTGCAGCAGCAATTTGAGCAGCGTCTGGCACCACAATAACACAGCGAACCGCTACAAATCGGTTACTACAAGCACAGCTCCGAGCCAGAGTCCCTGAGAGTGCATTTCACGGATCCCAAACAACCGCCATTTGCGATTTCAGTGGTGTCAAACGAGAGATCAATGGAGGACAGGGTGGAAGTTTGTTGTGTTTTCTGATGAAAGCTGTTTCTGTCTCGGTGCCGATGATGGGCGTTTGGAGGTTAGGAGGAGCAGAGTTGAGGGCCTGTGTGCTAAACATACTGGACCTGGAGTTAAGGGCCAGGGTGCAATTTCGTATGACAGAAGGCGAACTCCCCCCAGGCACCGGGATTGCAAGTTCGTAGGTCAGTCTGGTGATTTCACCTGACGTGCTGCCATTCATGAATAGCATTGTAGCGGTTGTTCCCAACGCCCACATACCGCTGTTGCAACCCAACATGCTCTGCAGCATGTGTATATGTTGCCTTGGCGTGCTCAGGCACCAGATCTGTATCCAGTCCAGCACTTACGGAACTTAATCGGACGACAGCTCTAGCGTCATCACAAACAGCGTTAACGGTCCCTGTATTGACCGACTATGTACAAGAGGCATCAAACTAAATGCCGCAAACTGACAACCGGCACCTTGACAACACAGTGCATGCTCATCTACATGCTTGCCTTCAACCGTCTGGCAGTTACAGGAGTTATTAATATACCGGCTTTTTGCATTTGAAATGGGGTAACTCGTGCTCACTTTAACCTGCGATATTGCAATGTTAATTACTTATATACTAATGATTTCCCAAAATTTCATTACCCAACATAATTTTTTTGTGTTGCGATTTTCTCCGTCAGAATATACATATTAGCAACAGGTTTATTTGAGGAAAAATCGCCCCTTATTGCTATTAAGATTTGAAAATTAGAGTTACATATGTTACGGGATACCTTGTAGAGCTGGAACACTAGTTTAAATCGGAAAGAAAGCAGGAACGGAATGGGCTCTGGTTGATTTCAGAGACAATCCCAGTATATGGGTGCATTTCATAAGAGGAAATCACAGAAAAACTAAATCAGTTATATAGCTACTGCGTGTACGATGATTAAAAGCAAAAACAGAAAGAAATGAAAGATATGGTCATATAAGTGAAAACTTTCTACTACACATGAGTCTGCAGACGAGTTATATGCGAGGTAACTGCAAGTGAGTGGCTCCCAGCTGCCAAGACATTTGCATGAAGCTTTGTCCTAGCCGGGACTGTTTTTGAAGTGGCAACTATTCCATTAAGTCCCCAGCTAATTGTGTTGAAATTTTACCGATCGTCCATAGACAAAGGAATATGTTACACACATGATGGGGTTGTCACATCTTGCTGCTGGTGTAAGAGGACATCTAATGCGAAAATACCGTCCAAGATGCACAAGTCGATCAAGCCCTCTACCATTGTCTCCAGGATCATCAGGCCTTTAGACTACTCGTGCCAAGTTCGTCTCAAAAGTGTATACTATTCCCGCTGATGAGGTGGTAGAATTACTGCAGAGAATTTTACAGTCTTGTCGAGAATTATAATGTGGGAACTTTGAAAGTGTAACATGGAGTACTTCCATTGACAAGTACAAGTATAAACTGTAATATGTACTCTTTTTAAATGATCGCATATCTTGAGGTTGACCGCTTAAAAAATGACAATAATGAACAAATAAACTACTATACAAAAATGTTTAAAGTTTTATATAAATTCACCACAGTAGTCAATGTTATTATTTTTTTTCTTTATCCTTATAAATTTCCAACACACAATATTTGCTTACTTTATTGTGTAGAAAGTATATGTAAAATTTTATTGCAAATACGACTGACTCAGAAACCAGCATACAACCAATGAAACAATTTATATTTATATTACTGTATATCTATTCAGTACAAGAATCTGCATTCTGTTTGGTCTTCAGCTGTCACACAGTGCCACAGATTATTCACAAGAGTCGTATGAGCAAATGTATATTCGTTAATCTCCACCTAATGAATGAAGGTACAATTCTCAAAATGCGTGGTGGGAAGATCGATACATGTGACTGTTTAGAGTAACTAATATTTTCATATTATTCAAGTTAATGTACTTCATCAGGTTCCACAGGGTAATGCGTCAAAGCTACTTCATCATGGAACCAAACACTACATAGTACACATGGAGCTGATACAAAAATTTAAAAACCAGAAATAATGAATGTAAGAGACCAAAAATAAATATGCACAATCGGATACACAATGAATAACAGACGACAATACAAAGCTACAACGAAAATCTCTACAGGATAAATCGACTGTTGAAAATATGGGTTTCGTATTGAATGTCCTGAGTTCTCCTGGAAATACGTTGATGTGGATCCTGCAAAATACTGCACATCGTTCTGTACAATGGTTAAAGAAGTGCTATGCAAATGGAAATCATTATTGCTGTCTTGTGTTGAATAAGTTAGTGTTGCAGTTCTTTCTGATTGATCCATCATTATTTACCATAAATTTCACGAAGGGTGTGTGTATGAAGGCCATAGTTGAATTTTATGATTCATTAACAATGGCCTGCATGAACGTCACGAAGTGCCTCTGCATATCATTCTGTCTTTTTCTGGTGTAAGAACATATTTTACGACTGCACAGATTTATTGAAAAATGTAATGGTATATGTGTGCCAAATGAACAAGCTTAAACGTTTCAGTGTCAGATGTAGCGCTAACTTTAAAGTAAATGGAGCACTAGTTACTTTCTTCACAATATACTGAAAGTAATACATTCAAAAAACTTCTCGAATAACTGTGACTCCATTCAGCTATCTCTAAAAAACACAAAATTTTATGTTGTTTTGCATTACCACTCTCTGTGCTAAAATTACATACCTGAAATATCAGTGATCATCTGATTCGAAGCTCTTGTTGATCCTATCATTCTGTTATTGACATATGACGACATTATTTGGAGAAAAGCACAAACAATGTTTATAAACATTCAGTGATTGTATATGATTAAATGTTTTATACAGCTCACTGTGTTCTGCTTGCCAGTACGACTGCTATCATAATTTGTCGAAATGCAGTTCCCTTTCGCTGTTGCAGCTACCAGGAGAACATGAAGCGCTTCTCCGCCATCTACCGGGAGCACCAGAGCACGTCCCTGGAGAGGGCGGTGTGGTGGGTGGAGTACGTGATCCGCCACCAGGGGGCGCCTCACCTGCGCAGCGCAGCCCTCGACCTGCACTGGTGGCAGCTGCTGCTGCTCGACGTCATAGCCTTCATACTGGCTGTGGCGGCCGTCGCGGCATTTCTCCTCTACAAACTGAGTCGATGGCTGTTCACGTGTCTCACTCGACCCAGCAAACTGAAGAAACAGTGAAACTGTTGCTGCCTGCTGTTCCTTTATCTTTCAGCACCAATGTCTGTGTGTTTCTTCCGTGCAAACTGGTTGAATGTATATTCAGTGTAATGATACAACTGTCGAAATCAAAGAACCATTGACGACATTTCATCAGAACTTCAAAGTGGACAAAAAGAACATATCAAGTACATGCATTTATAATCTGGTTTGCTATAAAACTAAACCGTTGTGCACTTGCTGTATAAAATATATTGCAGTGTCTGTGAACAATTGAAATATGTCACCCAGCATGACGATCTTGGGATTACATATTCGGTTAAGGCAGCATAAATCAGTGCCTTGCATACTAAGTCCAGGTTTGTTGTCATTGAACTAATATCTTATGAGTTCCTCTTCTCTTCAGATACTGCTCTCCTTGGTATAACGGTTGTAGTCTAACATCTCGCCTTGCATACTAAGTCCAGGTTTGTTGTCATTGAACTAATATCTTATGAGTTCCTCTTCTCTTCAGATACTGCTCTCCTTGGTATAACGGTTGTAGTCTAACATCTCTGTCCATAAAATCCAAGTTACATTTCAAATTCCTGGCTTTGTTCATAATATGTGGTAACAGTAACGCTGTAACATTGTTCCACGAAAGCCAAAGCCCCATCACCACTGTGGTGCTCCATTTTCGGTCTAAATACGAGCAATACTGGCCCAGCATTTCTTGTCCAGTTCGTTTATCTGAGTAGATAAGTAACTTCGCTGTCATAAATCAGTACTTATTGGCAGTTATTAAGTGCACTGATATGTAAAACAGCTAAACAGCTGAAGCGTTCAACTGTCTAATACACTGAAGAGCCTGCCCCAAGTGTAACACGCTGTCAGTATGTAATCGACAATGATAATTTCATTTTATGCGCTACCAGTGGTTGAGATACTTTTCACAGCATGACAGGCATAAAATTTATCACCCCAGTCTCAGCTCTCCCAACATCTGAAGAGGTCGAGAGGTTTCAGTTGGCTCTCTCTAGGTTAGAAACAGGCCTAGATGGTTATGGATCTTCACATGTTTTAATAAGTCAAGAAACGCACTACAACAGTTTGCTCTTCTATTTTTGATCATGATCAGTACCATTTCATCAGCGGTATTCACACCCAGCCTGCAAGATATAGCGTGGGTATGTGGTAACTGGCTTCAGTAAGTGCAATCCACTCTACAAGTGCTGGAAATCCGGAATGAAAGATATTTATGCAGTCCATCAGTAACAAATTTAATTGTGAGAGAAGTGCAGTAATTTTCTGCTCATTCGTTAATTCACCACAAGTGATTACAACACGGTGACACGCCTTCACGATATACTGTCACCAACAGACAACAGCGAGATGCCACATTCATCAATCCACTCCCTTTCTCACCAATAGTGCACAGGTCAATGACTACATAACACTTAAAAATTAAATACTTCTCTGCCGTCGTTTAAAGGAAAGCGTCTTATACAAAAGTTCACTTAACAAATGTAAATAAGTACTTACTTAATCAAGTGAAAATAACTCCTTATGTAAACATGAGATCAGCCAACTTATTTTCTCTACTCACATAAGAGAATTGAATAGGAAATGCTGGGGAGTGTAGTCTATTTCCAGACCGAATAGCGAGCAGCATTTGTTGGTGGTCTGAGTCGACTTTCCCGGAACAACCATATAACCGCCATACAGGGTGACTAAGAATAAATGTGTCCTCTAACAATGTAGGGCAATTGCTCACAGATAATTTAACAACATGCATTTCTTGCCTTAGTATTGTTAATAACTCATATGTCTATTCCATGTAGTGTCAATGCACTTTGTGGAAAATAAACACACGCGAGGCGTGTTTTGCACATTGCGCCGCCATGAATCACAAGACGAGCTGTGGAAGGGTCGTCATGACTTCGTTAAACATCCTGAGTTACTCACTCTGACGTATTGAGGTAGAGAGAATGGGGATTCGCGTGATGAGTCTCCAGTTTGCAAACCTACGACGGAAGGAAGCGCATGACCACAACAATCCGGCAGACCACCTTCCCTCATGCAGCTACTCCGCTCCCTTTTCTCCAGTCTCTCCCAGGCTGCCACACACCGTTCACCCACATTACTTAGATGAGGCACACTCACTACATATTTGTCCTTCTCACTTCATTTTACAGTCAACTTAGATTTAGCAGTCTTGACAATCTGCTTAGAATTTATATCTAAAACAAGGAGCTGCATGTCATGATCTGATAGTCCATTTATTACAGGTTTTATGATATGATTTTGTCTTATTTGCGGTGGTTGTTGTTTTTGTACTGATTTAGAAATACAATGACAGAAGAATGAATTTGTAATTACTTTGCTTTTAGAGAATTTACGTCATCAGGCGTTTTTGGTCAGGTTTTTAAACGATTATACCTCGGAAAATTTAGGCCTAGATCACGTCCGCCTAACTAATAAACAATACGAAATGTGTTAGTTAAATACGATTTAGAAACGTTTAATTACACTTTCATTGCGACAATGGACACCGATGAAACTAGTAGCTATCTTTTTTAAACGGATTTTGCACTATCAAGAAAACTTGAATGGAATTTTTTGTGTTTAT
The DNA here is from genome assembly GCF_023898315.1 of Schistocerca nitens. Lineage (NCBI taxonomy): Eukaryota > Metazoa > Arthropoda > Insecta > Orthoptera > Acrididae > Schistocerca > Schistocerca nitens. Next base: position 699,368,335 of record NC_064617.1, on the reverse strand, counting down.
GTCACGCAAAATTTCGGGTTACGTCGCGATTATCGGGACTACAGCTAAAGGACAAGTTTTTTCAAGAAAAAGCTCTGCTGGGACGCTAATATTCAGTTGTGTGACAAGAACGGCCACTACAGCTGTGGTGTCACCGCCAGACACCACACTTGCTAGGTGGTAGCTTTAAATCGGCCGCGGTCCATTAGTACATGTCGGACTCGCGTGACGCCACCGGCAGTGATCGCAGACCGAGCGCCACCACACGGCAGGTCTCAAGAGACTTACTAGCACTCGCCCCAGTTGTACGGACGAGATTGCTAGCGACTACACGTACGAAGCCTTTCTCTCAATTGCCGAGAGACAGTTAGAATAGCCTTCAGCTAAGTCCATGGCTACGACCTAGCAAGGCGCATTAACCATATCTGGAGAGTCTCACTTGTATTATCAAGAGAAATGTACCACAATGAATTAAAGTTAAGTATACAAGAAGCTCCGTTCTTTTCTTTATAGCTTTCATCACGTATCCTGTTTCAGACTTAACGCCAGTCGGCGTGTGTGTACGCGTGCCTTTCGGTTACCCGTCACTGTGGACTGGCTGCCTTGTCAGTCCACTACATTGGCGACGAGTGTAAACGTGTTCTTTCTACTTTGCACTAATTTGCTTGTGTCATGGCTTCGCCACATTCTCCAGATGTACTGTCCGAATTTTATCGCTTGCAGAATCAGAAGACGCAGGCGTTATTGGATGCCCTTGGACAGCTCGTCCAGGGTCAACGTGCGCTGCAAACCGATGCGGCCGCCGCCGCTTCATCGCTACCACAGCCACAACACGCAGTTGCACCACCGTTTCGTCCGTATAAAGCGGACGAGGAGTCTTGGACGGAATGGTCACGACAATTTGGATTTCATCTCGCCGCCTACAGAATTCAAGGTAATGAGCGGCAGCCGTTTTTGCTTTTGTGTGTAGGTGTGTCCACCTACCGTGTGATAGTGAAATTGTTTCCCCGGCGCGACGTAGCAACTCTGTCATACGAAGAAATTTTGTCTGCTTTAGATGCCTATTTCAAAGAAACAGTCAATGTCGTTGCAAAAAGGTATACGTTCTTTCGTACAAAACGTACGGCTGGTCAGACTAATAGGGAGTGGGTTGCAACATTGCTTTTGAGTGTGAATGTGGACTCCCTTATTCAGATACTATGGTACGTGATGCAATTGCACAGAACGTTTCTGATTTTCGTATAAGGTAACAGATTTTGAAACTAGTAAATCCCTCCCTTCAGCAAGTGATAGACATATTAGATAGGCAAGACACACTTGACTTTGCTCAGGAATCATTTGAAACTTCGCCAGCCGTGTGTCACATTAACCGGCCCACCGGGCGCGCTGCATGGACCGCTAAACAGCCCTCGCGCACGTCCGCGCAGCTGCGGCCTAGCTCTCAAACTCGTGTGCCGCGTAGGCAAGCAAATGCAGTGAAATCATGCCTGCGGTGTGTAACTCGACATTCACGTGACAATTGCCCATCACGCCAAGCTATTTGCTTTTACTGTCATAAGAAAGGACATGTTCAAAGTGTTTGACAGAAAAAGCTCAGATCAGACAATCACAACCATTCCAGGCCCTTTGCTTCGCGCCGGAATCGAACCAAGGACACTCAGGCTTGGGTACCTTCGCCCATGGACATTCATGTAGTTACTGCCACTCCGCCCAGTGTTCCTCTCGCTAACAGTGACTGTGTTCGTCCCACAAAAAGTGTGCGTCGACGTCGACAGAAGTCCCGTCACGTCACGCGTGATTCTGTTCCAGTGTCTGTTCAAGTTGTACAAAACAGTCGCTCTTGTCGTCAGCAGGACAATAAACTTTTTGTAGATTTGGACTTTGCCGGACAAGTGATACCGTTCCAGCTCGATACCGGAGCTGCAGTTTCATTGCTCAATCACGCCACGTACAAACAACTGGGCGCACCTCCGTTGCGTGCAGCAAATGTTCAGCTCACGAGTTATTCAGGACAGAATATCCCTGTGTTAGGACAGTGCAGCCTTCTTGCAACATACAAGGGACAAACAAAACTTGTGTCTTTTTACGTTCTTCGTTCTTCTTTGGCAGTGAACTTGTTTGGTTTAGATTTATTTCAGTTGTTTAACTTGTCTATCGTCAATCAGGTCCTATCAGTGAATCAGACTGTGCCTTCAGCCAGTGTTTCTAGTCTATGTGACGAATTTGCAGACATTTTTGCACCGGGCCTTGGTTGCGCTAAGAACTATGAAGCTCATTTGGAACTGACAGTCAACGCACAACCGAAATTTTTCAGAGCGCGCAATGTTCCCCACGCATTGCGTGATGAGGTCGCCAGAACATTAAACGATTTAGAATCACAAGGTGTCATTGAACGTGTGCAGGCTTCTCTCTGGGCCTCACCCTTAGTAATTTTGCCAAAACCTTCCGGAAAACTGAGACTTTGTGTGGACTTCAAGGCAACTGTGAATCCACAACTTGTGACTGCAACTTTTCCTTTGCCCCGCCCGGAAGATATTTTTGACAAACTGTGCCCGGGTAATTATTTTTCTAAGTTGGACCTAGCGGATGCGTACTTGCAAATACCTGTGGACGAAGACTCCCAGCGCGTCTTGGTGGTTAACACGCATCTTGGGTTGTATCGCTTCAAAAGACTGCCATTCGGGTGTGCATCCGCCCCTGCATTGTTTCAGCAATATTTACAAACTGTTTGTGCGTTGGTCCCTACTGCTGCGAACTATCTGGACGATATTGTGATCTCCAGAAGGACAGCAGCCGAACATTTACAAAATCTCCGAACGTTATTTCAGGTATTGCGGCAAAATGGTCTTCGCTTGAGGAAGGACAAATGTGTGTTGTTTGACGTGACTTACCATATTTGGGACATGTAATCAAGCCCAAGGCATACACCCCAGTCCAGAGCACCTCCGTGCCATACAGGACTTACCTTCGCCGCAGACTTTGAAGCAGCTACAGAGTGTGCTGGGAAAAATCAACTATTATCATCGCTTTCTGCGCAATGCCTCTTCCATTTCAGACGCATTCTCGGGAGGACGCGTTATTGCTCTTTTTGTCCTCGTATCGCTCTCAGCCCCGCGATGGTCGCTCGCCGGCTGAGTTGCTCCACGGTCGTCCTCATCGAACCTTGCTGTCTTTGCTGCATCCGCCGCATCAGGTTCCTGTGCAGCGGCAGACTCCTGCTTTTGCTCCTGGCGCGGTTGTCTTCTATCGCAACTATCGAGGTTCACGGCGTTGGCTCGCAGGGCGCATTCTTCGCTGCCTCGGCCGCGCGATGTATTTGGTTTTGGGGGCCTCTGGTGAGGTGCGTCGGCATCTCAATCAGCTGCGCCTCTGTCGTCGCCCGGGTTCTACCGCTCCCCGTCTGCTTTCAGCGACGGTGCCGTCCGGTCAGCGCCCTGGGGACCCATCTACTGGCTCGCCTCATCCCCAGGTGTTACCGACGATGCCTTCCATTTTGCCCCATGGCGACGCGCCGCTGCCGCCGCCGCCGCCGCCGCCGCCGTCGCCTGTTCTCCCGCCGGCTCCGCCCGCAGTGGACGCTTCGTTGCAGCCGCCCAGCGCCTCCCTGGGTCGCGCGCCGCCGCTCGCTTCCCGTGACCAGCTGTACTCCGCCATGGAACTCTTGCCCGCTCCGGACCAGATGTCGTCTTCGCCCGTCGGGTGCCCCGACCACATGGAGGTCGACCCTTCGGCCCCTCCTGTCTCATTACGGGCGCATACACCGCATGTTGACGTGCACCCTGGACTAGGTTTTCAGGCGTTTCCTAACTCCCCTCGGACCGAATGGCAGGGTGCGGGTGGCACAGCCTCACCTGTTGTTAGGCTCCCCACCTCATCGCATACGTCAACATGGGGTCCTCCCCACGGCGGGCGGAAGCCTTATCACACGACCGTCCGCCGATTTGCGGGGGAGGAATGTGGTGTCACCGCCAGACACCACACTTGCTAGGTGGTAGCTTTAAATCGGCCGCGGTCCATTAGTACATGTCGGACTCGCGTGTCGCCACTGGCAGTGATCGCAGACCGAGCGCCACCACACGGCAGGTCTCGAGAGACTTACTAGCACTCGCCCCAGTTGTACGGACGAGATTGCTAGCGACTACACGTACGAAGCCTTTCTCTCAATTGCCGAGAGACAGTTAGAATAGCCTTCACCTAAGTCCATGGCTATGACCTAGCAAGGCGCATTAACCATATCTGGAGAGAGTCTCACTTGTATTATCAAGAGAAATGTACCACAATGAATTAAAGTTAAGTATACGAGAAGCTCCGTTCTTTTCTTTATAGCTTTCATCACGTATCCTGTTTCAGACTTAACGCCAGTCGGCGTGTGTGTACGCGTGCCTTTCGGTTACCCGTCACTGTGGACTGGCTGCCTTGTCAGTCCACTACACAGCAAGTATACAAAACAAAGAAAATTTAAATTTGACACTGTTTCCTTTTAAAAAAGTTAATACCTGAGATCTCACTCGGCGGCCGTTTCAGATGATTTCAATAATTCTTGACTGCCTGTTCAAATGCCTGTAAGTTACCGATCGCAGGTGACAAAATTAAGACCTTCAATGGGTTCCTTTCCAGGTATATATTGATTTACCATGGATCCTGCACGAAACCGAGCGTTCGTGAAGTGTGGGCGAGTAGTGTGACGTCACAATTTATTTGCTGGGCCCGTATTTCTCGTTGGCCCCGGCGCATGTCGCTAGGTGGGCCGTAGGAGTCAACCACTGCAGTCCGCCAGTCGTGTCCGAACTGCCAGCGTGAGCACAGCAGTCGACAGGAAGTGTCGAGACACAGCTTTGCGGCGAATTCTAGACGGGACACATTACTTCGCAGGCGCACCAGCGGAAGATGTCACAACTCGGACGGCAGTACAAGCCAACTTGCGCCTTCGTAGCGACCGTTGGCATCCTGCGCTACAATCTTTGGCACCAGAAATGACTTTTTGTCCTAGTTCTATGGCAGCCTATTGCCTCGGTGAAATACGTGACGCAGGACAGTTTCCAATAGTCTGGCTATTGCTATATTCCTCTTAAACTTTATTAAAATCGATTTGCAAATTGTAAATAATATTCTGTGTCGTACTCAAGTCCAGTATCAGGATTTTCTATACATTCGGACGTTATATACGGATTATGATCGTTTTTATACGGATCAAATGCGGAAACAGTGAGTGGAGCGTTCCTTTTATAATCCATAGCCTTTGCTAGTTTATTTACAGTTCATGTAACTTACCGACCGCTTAGTTCCACATATTGGCTCCTCACGTCATCTGGGTAATACATTGCTTATGTCGCTGTTGCGTTAGTTGTGTGTGTGAATTCCTAAGGGACCAAACTGATGAGGTCATAAGTCCATAGACTTACATACTACTTAAAGTAACCTATGCTAAGAACAACACGTACACCCACGCCCGAGGGAGGACTCGAATCTCCAGCGGGAGGATGGAGCACAATCCGTGGCATGGCACCTCAAAGCGCGCGGCCACTCCGCGCGGCTACGTTACTTCTAAAGTGGCTAAATGTACGCCATTCATGACTGTGAATCTTACGTATTTCAGAGCTTTGACCTAAGTACTGTGTTATAGACCGAAACCAGTAACCAAAACTAAAACTGATAGTGATCTAGACTACATTTTATAGAAATATTAACCACGATCGTTGTGTTACATAATGATTGGAGTATGAGAGTAAGTTGAACATAAAAGAAGTAAAAAAATCATGCCTGCTGACCATTCAGATAGGTCGTCGATATGTTTTCGTGGCATGAGAGATAACCTCTGACACGTGTTACATTCACCAACGTCTTCCGCTCGTGAAAGTTACAGAAAACAATCGTCCAGTCATTAGCTTCTTTTTATATGCAACATATCATAAGTATTTTTTGACTCCACCAGTTTAGCCGAGAGCGCTAATGCGCTGCTTCCTGGACTCGGATAGGCGCGCTGGCCCCGGATCGAATCCGCCCGGCGGATTAACGACGAGGGCCGGTGTGCCGGCCAGCCTGAAAGTGTTGTTCCTGGCGGTTTTCCACATCCTACTAGGTGAATACCGGGCTGGTCCCACGTCCCGCTTCATTTACACGACTCGCAGACATTTGCAACACGTTCGCACTATTTCATGATTTACACTAGACGCAGACAGCTGGGGTACACTGATTCTGTCCCGAGGGTACGTGCTGGCGTCAGGAAGGGATATCTGGCCACCCCTTCGAATTAACCATGCCAGATCGGTTTGTAACTGTGTCGACCCTGCGCAAACTGCGGAACAAAGGCTCAAGCAAAAGAAGAAGAAGAAGAAGATATCACAAGTATTCTCTTAGCCCAGATAACGAAGATCAGAAAGGTCGAATGTAGGGAAAAATTCGTGTAGTCTCCAATTTTTGTACAGTGGTAGGGGGTAGCGCCACGTAACACACTAAAAATCCTCACCGGTGAGATGTAAGTGGGGAGTTTTTAACGGCCCTGTTTTTGCCTTGAATTACTCGAACGTGTTTCCCGATTAGAAGTTCAACTACATTAAATTTTCTACAAAATACTTTCTCTTATTTCTTCTATAGGACTAATAATTTCCGCTTGCAGGGATGGAAATATCGCAGGTCATTAAAGATATTGTTTAAATTGTATAAAATTAATGTTGACTGCAAAATGAAGTGAGAAGGACAAATATTTAGTTTGTGTCGTCTTTTGTTTACACACTGCCAATCTCGCGTCCTTGACAGATTTAAAACATTCTTTAGGCTTAATTACTCTTCTGAACTCACCATGACTGAGAAATGTGTGAGCTGTTATAGGGTAGTGAGTAGAGGGATTTGTTGCCAATCTTGTAGGAAATATTTTCGCTGGGGGGATGCAGTGGGGAGAATGTTTGGAGAACAGAAGAGGCTCTCTCCTGGAACTGCAGAAAATGCAGTAGGAACATTTTGATAGGGGAACAGGAAAGGAAAATCTGTGCCCTTCAGTCACAGTTGGAGGAAGCAAGGAAGGAACTCATAATGGAGCACGCTTCAACCAAGGCCAAGAAGCCTAGGAATGTACAAAGTGTTGGGAAGAAGAAAGTGCTGCTACTAGGTTGTAGCCGTGGGCGAGGTGTAGGCCGTCAGTTACAAGAAAGTTTAGGGGCAGCGTACCAGGCCATCAGTATTTTCAAGCCAAATGCAGGGCTAAGTCATGTGATATAGGACCTAGGGTCTTTATGTAAGGACTTTACAAAAGAGAAACATGTATTGATAGTGGGTGGGGCAGGAAACAGTTTGGACAGTGATAGGGCATATGACATAGGTGGTGACCTGGTCAAGATAGCTTCCCTGACTCATGGCACCAACGTACACATTGTTGAGCTGTTCCGGCTTCATGATCGACCACACTTTGATGGAGCTGTGAGGCAAATCAGTGTGGATTAGGGATGGTTCTGAGGACAGCCAACTTTGTTTTCTCTGGTGCCCGTCAGGACTATTAAAAGATGGGGTTTCACTAGGCGTGGTCTACACCTGTTTAGGACTGGAAAGGGAAGATTGATACAGGTGATTCATGAAAGTATAGGGGGTGGTTCTCGGGTCACACATGGTTAAATAACTTGCTGTCATACGTAGGAAAAGTAGGTCTTTTTTAGGATACTTCCAGACAACAGGTTTCCCTGCCTAAAGAATATCTCCAGCAGTTTAAAAAATACTGAAACAATCATTAAAAAAAACAGATTTTAACACTTCAAATATCACATGTACCAGATGTTACAAAGAAAAACAAACCATTGGAAAGAGTAACATGGGGCATTCCATTGACTCTGCAATCCTACATTAAAACATGCAATCAATAAAAAATAAAATACAACTATTAGAAGTTGAGCTCCAATCTTAGAACTTCACAGTAGTTTGTATTACTGAGCACTGGTTTAGAGCTACAGAAATCCAACATGTAGTATTATCATTGTATGAAAAGGCAAACTCTTACTGCAGAACTACTTCAAGGGGTGGAGGATCATGCATTTATATCAGAAAAGGAACACAGTTCAAATCCAGACATGACCTCAGTACAGTAAGTGAAGACAAACGGTTTGAAATCTCAGCTATTGAATTAATAGGGCTTGATATCACCAAAATTAATCATTTTGTGTGTGTAAAGATATCCCAGTGGTACTGTGGACACTTTTTTGAATAAGTTAGCGGAAGTTCTAGATAAAGTCTCAAGTACAAAGGTCAACATAAATCTGTGTGGGGACATTAACATCAAAACTAATATCACAAATGAATCCAGCAGCACCTTCATAAACATCCTTCAAAGTTTTGGCGTGTCCCTATTGGTCAATAGTGCAACAAGGGTTACTAGAAATCAGTAATTGACCATGTGGCCATAAATATGAACAGGGAAGAACGTGATGTAGCTGTAAAAGACCTCAGACTATCAGACCATCTCTATCAAATAACAACAGTAAAATCAGGCTTCGAATCATTCCCTAAACTACAAGCCTTCAAATGACATCTATCAGAAATGAAAATAAAAGATTTTTCAAAATAACTAGAAAAATAAAGCTGGGATGAAGTGTATAAAGAAAACAATGTGAATATGAAATTCTCTAAATTCTCCACATTCTTTAAATTGAACTTTGAAAAGGCTTCTCTAAACGGTATGCATGTCTGTATCAACATCTTACAAATACAGATGGATAACAGCAGGTATTAAGCAGTCCTCGCAAACACTTAAACATCTCAGTTTCATGAAAAAGATTTGCAATGATCCAGTATCCTTAAATTAGATACAAAAAGATCTATAAGAAAGTGCAGATTGGTGTAAAAAAGTCATTTAATGACAAAATAATATATAATGCAAAGAATAAAAGCAAAGCGGCCTGGTATGTTATAAAAAAGGAAACGGGGAGAGGCAAACAAATGCAGAATAATATACTGCTAAGGGAGGAGGATAAGGTAATAAATGATCCACAACATGAAACTTCCTGGCAGATTAAAACTGTGTGCCCGACCGAGACTCGAACTCAGGACCTTTGCCTTTCGCGGGAGATGAGGTACTGGCAGAAGTAAGGCTGTAAGTACCGGGCGTGAGTCGTGCTTCGGTAGCTCAGATGGTAGAGCACTTGCCCGCGAAAGGCAAAGGTCCCGAGTTCGAGTCTCGGTCGGGCACACAGTTTTAATCTGCCAGGAAGTTTCATATCAGCGCACACTCCGCTGCAGAGTGAAAATCTCATTCTGATCCACAACACTTAGCAAACTGTGTAAACTAGCATATTTCAAGTATTGCAGAGAAGCTACAGCAAAAATTCCCCAAAACAAATATAACACCTGTAAATAATGTTGCACTAAATACAATGATGTTACTTCCAACCACAGAGAATGAAATCAACAGAACTGTTCAAAAACTAAAAAATAAAAAGCCAGTAGGCTTCGATGAGGTACCAATGTGTGTACTGAAAGAATGCATAGGGATTATACAAATATAATAAATGAATCCTTCACATCAGGGACATTTCCAGAGCAGTTAAAAGAGGCAAGAGTTGTACCTTTGCTTAAGAAAGGTACTGCAGAAGACAAAGCAATTATGAAAGACAGATTAATGAATTACCTGAATAAATACAATATTTTAAGCAAATCACAGTTTGGTTCCCAAAGTGGCAAAAATACGAAGTCAGCCATAGTAGAATTCACAAAAGTTATACTTGAAGTTCTTGATAAAGATGAATGTGTCACAGATATATTTTTGGATCTTTCTAAGGCCTTTGATACAGTCGACCACAAGATTCTATTAAATGAATTAGAAGCATTAGGAATAAGAGGGGTAGAAAATGATTGGTTCCGATCATACCTAACAGATAGGTTATAAAGAGTAGAGATAACACATGCTTCAAATAGCTCAAAACATTTAGTAAAACCCTTATCAGAATCAAAATTCATTAATATAGGGGTTCCGCAAAGTAGCATATTAGGACCGATACTATTCATGTTATACATCAATAACTTCCCCAGTAGCGTTACTCATGGTGAAAAAATTCTCTTTGCTAATGACAGCAATATTATAGTCACTGAGAAAACAAGTGAACTCCTTGCCGAGAAAGCAAATGAAACTCTCGAAGTTTTTGTTTGGTCAATAAGCAATAAAATGACTTTGAACATAAAGAAAACTAATGCCATGAATTTCAGTTTGAAGAGGCAAAATGACAATGTTAAATTAATGTAGATGGCACATCTATAGACTGTGTAACAAAAATTTCGAGGAATGAATATTGATTCTCAGTTGAAGTGGTGTGAACACACAAAGGTACTTGCAGACAGAATGTCATCAGCATTTTATGCACTTAAAATCCCATCATCAGTGTGTAACATGCAGTGACTTTTAGTTACATATTATTCATATGTACACTCAATTATAAGCTATGGCATCTTTTTTGGGGAACAAATGCACAAAATATGAACACAATTTTCATACTCCAGAAAAGAGCCTTAAGAATAATAACCAAAAATACTAGACGAGCTCATTGTAAAGATCTGTTATAAACACTGGAGCTTTTAACTGCTCCATGTGAATACATTTACCAGTCAGTCGTACACATCAAAAATATCATTGGTAATTACTGCACAAACAGCTCTGTCCATGACCATGCAACAAGAGATAGACTTAACTTACATTTACCAAGAAAAAATAAATGTAAAACTCAAAACAGCAGTTTCTACCAATGAATAAAACTGTACAATAAATTACTGAAAAAGATTAAAGGAATTGCAAAAATACACTTATTTAAAAAGGCAGCTAAAAAGTATATGTTATGCAATACATTTTATATGTTGAAGGATTACTTAGATAAAACAGAGTAAGGGTTGCATAAAGAAATGTTATATAAATAAATAATAATAATAATGATTATAAAACTTCCAACATTCCACATAACACCTCCATTTTAAGTTTTTTTTCCTTCTTTTTTCCTTTCAAGAAATACTTACCCCCAAGCTATGCATAGCACAAAACTAACACCTCTTTCTGAGCTCAACATGTCACTCATTTTGGAGGGATGCTGACTCAGTTTTTCGGGATAGCAAATGGGAAATTGCGGTACAGAAAATGGCACAGAGATCACCAGTATCTGTGTGTGTGTGTGTGTGTGTTTGCTAGTGTAGTGAGTGAAGTGTTATGAAACAATGTGTGCATAGTGTGTGCAGTGATTGATAGTGAGATATGAGTGAACAGTGTGGCATTACATTATTTAATAATTTATTTGAAAAAAAAAACTTATTTTGCACCAGCAGTAAATCTAGAAGTCTGTAAATGTATGTGTATACAATTTAGCTTATTTTAAATTGATCTAAACTTGTAAATACTTTGACATGTCCTATAACCTTGTAAAAAGAGATCTACGGATGAATAAAGCTACTACTATTACTACTGCTAGCTCCACGCCGAAGACGTCTGCCGGCACTCATAAGGCCTAAAGTGTCACGTGGTGAGACGTACGCGCCACGGCCTGTCTTTGTCGTGGGTAGTTGCATGTGTAGATCCAAAAATTTCAGTAATATTATATATTGTAATCTGACTTGTTCCACATCATATCGATAAAATAATCGTGAAAACGATCAATGGAACATGACATAACTAAACTAAACTGACGTCACATTGGAGGTCGCACCAGCCTGCTGGACCTCCGCCGCCATTGCATTGATTGCTGGAGCATCCCCGCTGCAGCGCCGATTCCCGGCGGCTACCTGAAGTGACGCGTCACACAGATATTCGCACGTGAAATCACAGTCACAGTCCTGCCTGGATTCAAAATAATTGGGAAGCTTTTCATAGCTCAGACAACCAAGCTTCTCACCTGCAGGTAGACTCCTGTAGCATGGTTTTCCCTATGCTATTCATAGCTGACCTACTTTCTAGAAAATAAAAATCCAATTAATAGTCGCAAACAAGTTTCCCCCCTATACGTTGAAATTAGTTTGTTGATGACAGGTATTTCCTTGTTCCATAGATTGACGTCACGATAAACATTTTGATGTTGACACACATCAACTTAACAAATATAGAACGCTTACATATGACAGAAAAAGTATAAGTAAAAATAATTTTATTTGGCTAAATGGTGGTCAGTTGCAACCTTTTTAAATAACTTATTGTCTCCATTCAAGAATTCTTCTATGGTGTAAATGGCTTTTTTTAATTGGAAACCCCTTTAATCTACATTTCAAAATACTTTGATATCCGTTGTCATGCATACACTATTAAGTTTTATTATTGCTTATTTCATCGCTTTCTGTGCCACAGTGAGATTCATTAATTTTTGCCTTTGCTATTGGTTATAACTCTACTACTCTCCAACTTAGATGGGTTATTAATAACGAATTTCACAAATGAACAAATGAACTGCGAGCATGCAATTGATATTCTCAGCTACCTAAAAAGATACTTGAAAGGTGTACATGTGTGAACTGGAAACATAATTCTAATTAATTTCTTTTAGGCAATGAATTCTTTTTGCTCAAGCGATGAGTTATCCCAGAATATTAGCCAACAAGATGTCAATGGCTGAAAGTATGCGAAACACATAAATTTACTGATGTTTACATCACTAAAAATAACCATTATTCTTATGGAAAAAGGAGCAACACTACCATTTTAGCAGGTCTACTATGGGTTTTTTCCAGCTAAGGATAGTATGTTTCCTACGCTGTTTGTTACTTCTTGTTGGTATACTAGTTTAGTAGGAAGTGTTTTTTTTTATTTATTTATTTTTTGACAGTACAAAACCGAATGAACAGCGTTTTTTGAAAGTTTAAAGCTGGTCCATTTGTGCGAAACCATTTAGTAACTTCCAAAAAGCGTCATTAAGTGCATTCTCTGTTGATTTTTATTTGTTTAGCTTCAAAACAATAGTTGTATCATCTGCGAAAAAAAATATTAAGGTAGTAGCAGGCCAACCATCTCACCCAGTATATCATATATATATATATATATATATATATATATATATATATATATATATATATATATATATATATATATATATAGCTGACTTATTAGAATGACCCCATCTGAAATCTGTAATATGAATAGTTAAGTATGTCATTACTATACTGGTGGGTGACAGCCCTGGAGTACATTACCGTCCCAAAAACAGCAGAAAATGAAATAAGAAGTGACAGTGGGCGGTATTTGTCATCATCTGGGGAATCGCCATTTTCATAGAGGCCTATTCTGTGTGGGAAGAAACCCGAGTTAAGGATGCATTGTGACTAAGAACATTACATAATATAAGTCCTCAACTTTTCATTGTCTTGTTGGAGATATTATTCACCCAATGAAGAGTCATAAAGATTTTCTATATTCCAAACCAGGATGTCAGTTTAATTTTTAATTCACGTAATGTCCTCAGTTTTGTTTCTTCTGTACAGTGTACTGTTTTGATCTCTCCTTTGAATTTTTTTGCACAATTTTACCTTGTATTTTTAAAAAGTAATTGCTGAAAATACTTGTTAAACATGAACGTTTTACAGTGCTCCCATTTTCTTTAACACACATAAAGTAAAGTTTTATGGCGTCTTTCCATGTTTTATTTTAACAATATTTAGTAATGACTTTATTTTGAGATCTGATCTCTCTCTTTTGGACAATATGTTCATACTCTTGGAGTTTTTATGACTTTTATTAATCTGTTACAGTATTGTTTATAACATTACTTACTCAACACGAATCTGGCATAAGAAATCACTTAAGCACGCTGTTTGTGATCCATAGGTATTAACTTGCATGGGACTGCAGTGTTATTGAAAATTGGCCTACGTTTCCTCAATACTATTACAGACAGTTATTCCCTCGTCAGGAACGTGAAGGACTACTTTCAAATAGCAGAGTTCTTCTGCATATGTGGTTACATATCCCACCTCATCAAATGTAGCAACACAAATTGGCTCTGAAAACTCCTCAAAAACATTCAGAGTGACAACTCCCCTGTTTAATATCAAATTACTGCACCTGCAGTCCCATCAAGCAGGTTGTTTGAAAATGGTTTCAGTTATGGTTTGTATGTACGTGAATTTCTTCGTAATAAAGGAGGTGCAATACATTACAACTACACACACTCCTCAATGTCAACTGACATTTTTATCAGTAAAGGTCAAGTATCTGGTTTATTAATGTTATCAGGTGACACGAGTTTGAAAGTGAAATATCTCTTTTCATCTGTTTTCAACCACCATGCATTGAATTGTTCCCCTCAGTGATGCCATGATGCAGTCGCTTCTGATGGAGGTTACTTGAAAGAAAATGAAAGTTATAATATTATGTTTCCATTCGTCCTCATTTTATTGGAAATCTGAAGATCTGATTTCCACGTCGCTTCTTTGAGTTTGGTTGTTTCGTCGTAAAGCTACACTTGGTTTTTCAAGAAGTATCCCAGGACAAGTATTAAATTTCTGTTCGGGTAGTGAGACAATGTTTCAAGGAATTCTCCGAGAGAGTCACTGTTGACACAAAGGGCTGCTGGTGGCATGATTAAACCGAAAGCTGTTCTACGTACGCGCGGCGCCGTGATGTAACGCGCTATCTAGATAAGTGATAGTAAGAGAGGCAGCTCTGTCCACATGTGCTCACTACCTGCCCAAGCGAGTAGTAAGGCTGGGAAGCGATACCACGAGCAAATCGTGGGCGCAGGGGACCTAGTAAGAGTGCAGCACGATTTCGTCGGACGCTCGTAAGCAGGTAAGACAGATACTTAGGCTCCAACAGGTAGTTTGTTTGCTTAGTCCCATTTGAGTTTCCAAAATGTGTGGTGCAGTTTTGCTTGTCTATTCTGTAATTTTTTCTGTATTTTAAGTTTGTGTTGCCTAAACACGAAGTCTGTTCCTTTTAAATGTGTAGGGGACGGTTTTAACTGAACTTCTGTAACGGTTGAAGTTTCGTTAGTAGCTGGTACATGGCGTAGATAACACAACTAAAGTGATATTCCTGCACAGACAATGTTAGTTTGGAATGGAAAGCGGGACTCGGCGTCTTCCTATCCGGGAGACGCTCTGTTTGCGATGAATGACTTAGAATACTATAGTGTCAGTAATGAGACAGTTTTCGCATACGGCAAGGGATAACTGAGACTACAAAGTGATTCCTGAACATAAAACATAGTGGGCTGTTTTCAATGTTTACTATTAGGCGTAATTCCTGTTAATTTATGCAGAACTATAGAGGGTTTGAGGCTGGTGGTAGAGCAGTTAAGAATCTGCACGATGGTTAGAACTCGGTGCAATATCAAGGCTCAGTGCAGCGGCACCAGAAGGCGACAGACCTGGTCCGCGGCTAGCAGCGATGCTGCTAACACCATTTTTCGATTTGTAATGATTCTGGAGTTCGGGTTCTAGCGTCCCTGGTGTACCTCCGCTCGTCCTGGCATCAAGCTACTGCCACACAGTAGCCTAACGACTCAATTTTACGCGAGATTTTTGCGGTCGGGATCAAGGAAGACAGGAAGACGAGTTTTTTTTAGATAATAGTGAGGAAATTTAGAACAAATTGCTCTCTGCGATCTTGATTGTACCTCGTCGTGAATGAGGATGTGCAGTATATATTACATAGTGATGAAATGACATATAATATTCGGTCATAGTGTCAGTGAAACGCCTATGCGAAATCAATGGCTGGTAAAGTCAAAGCGAAACAATCTTCAATATATAAAATCGTATATGTTAAGGAAACTTCATAAAACACTGTTGTGTGAACTGTTACAAAATCATGTTTTGAATCTCCATCGGATTGGCCTGACACAAGATACGAAGAAGGCTAAAGGCGTGCTTGTTACATGTGTAACCGATTCTCTTAATCAACACGATTATGATACAGAAACAAGTGCAGATTTACACAGGTGATCTAAATCTTCCTTCTGCCTGTAGCTAGTGTTTATAGGCTCAGTAGTTGAGACAGATGGCAAGATATTTCTGTTGCTTGCATCATACATTCTGGCTGTGGAGCAACATATCAGCTTGTGTAGAGGCTCACAGGGACGATCAATTCTTCTCGCTCCATTCACTGAGTGACACGAGAGAAGAGGCGAATAACAATAATATAAGAAATTGCTATGCAACTGGAATACGTAAATAGGTCGTTGACCGGGTGACTTTGTTTTGTTGTAAACTGGGTGAGCACATGAATGTGATTCATGAACTAACAGTAATGAGTAATGCTATAGGGCTGTTTATTATCATTTTTGTCTTGTGAATGAGAGTGCTCCTTGTCAACGAGTGTAATCCATGGAATAGTACGAAAGTGTTCAAATGTCTGCGAGCCGTGTAACTGAGGCGGGATGTGGGGACCAGCCCGATATTCACCTAGGATGATGTGGAAAACCTCCTAAAAACCACATCCAGGCCGTCGTCGTAAATCCGCCGGGCGGATTCGATCCGGGGCCGGTGCGCCTACCCGAGTCCAGGAAGCAGCGCATTAGCGCTCTCGGTTAACCTGGCGGGTCATCTATCAGAGAGTCGTATGTAGACGTCTTGGGGCCCAGTTGCACGCGCCCCAGAACATTACAAAGCGGCCACCAGCTTCAACAGTCCCCTGCTGACAGGTATGATCCATGGATTCATGACGTTGTCTCCATACCTGTACACGTCCATCCGCTCGCTACAATTTGAAACGAAACTCGTCCGACCACGCAACAAGTTTCCTGTCATCAGCAGTCCCAAGTCGGCGCTGACGAGCTCGTGGAGTCATCAAGGCTAGACGAGCGGGCCTTCGACTACTAAAGCCTATATCGATAATGTTTCGTTGAATGGTTCTCACGCTGATACTTGGTAATGGCCCAGCATTGAAATCTGCAGCAATTTGCAGAAGGTTAGCACTTCTGTCACGTTTAACGATTCTCTTCAGTCGTCGTTGGTCCCGTTCTTGCAGGATCTTTTTCCCGGCCGCAGCGATGTCGGGAGATTTGATGTTTTACCGGATTCCCGATATTTACGGTACACTCGTGAAATCCCCACTTCATCGCTACCTCGGAGATGTTTTGTCCAATCGCTCGTGCACCGACCATAACACCACGCTCAAACTCACTAAAATCTTGAAAACCTGCCATTGTAGGAGCAGTAACCGATGTAACAACTGCGCCAGACACATGTTGAATTACGAAGGCGTTGCCGACCGCAGCACCGTATTCTGCCTGTTTACATACGAGGGCCGTTCAGAAAGTAACCTCCGGTTGATTTAAAAAAATACACCAAGTTAAATAAAAATATTTTAATATATACATCTTACAACTACATCTTTGCACTATTTTTCTACATAGTCTCCATAGCGATTGAGGCACTTATCGTATTTCTTCACAAGCTTTGAAATTCCTTCTGCATAAAAATCACCCGCTTGTGCCTGGAGCCAGCCTGTGACCGCATCTTTGAGCTCTTCGTCGTCATCAAACCGCTGTGACCCGAGCCATTTCTTCAAATGCATGAAGAGGTGATAATCACTTGGCGCCAGGTCTGGGCTGTCAAGGTGGATGGTTGATAACGTCCCACGTGAAGGACTCAAGAAGGGCCGTTGTTCTGCGAGCAGAGTGAGGACGGGTGTTATCGTGCAAAAAAACGATACCGGAAGTCAGCATACCACGGCGTTTGTTCTGTATAGCCCGTCGTAACTTTTTTATTGTTTCACAGTACACGTCTTGATTAATGGTCGTACCACGTTCCATGAATTCAACCAACAACACCCCTTTGGCATCCCAAAACACCGTTGCCATCAGTTTTCTGGCAGAAAAATCTTGCGAGGCTTTTCTTGGTTTGGTAGGCGAATTTGAATGTGCCCACATCCTTGATTGTTCTTTTGTCTCAGGGTTCACGTACTTAATCCAGGTTTCGTCACCGGTCACGATTCTGTTTAACAATGGTTCTCCTTCGTCCTCATAACGTGACAGAAACTCTAATGCAGAGGCCATTCTTTGAGTTTTGTGGTGGTCGGTAAGAATTTTGGGCACCCATCGTGCACAGAACTTACGGTAACCCAATCTTGCTGTCACTATCTCGTACAAGAGAGTCTTAGAAATCTGTGGAAAACCAGTAGACAACTCCGACATTGAGAAACGTCGATTTTCACGAACTTTTGCATCAACTGTCTGAACGAGTTCGTCAGTCACCAATGATGGTCTACCACTCCTCTCTTCATCATGAACGTTTTCTCGTCCACTTTTAAATAAACGTACCCATTCACGGACAACTCCTTCACTCATAACTCTTGGTCCGTACACGGCACAAAGCTCACGATGAATAGCTGCTGCAGAATATCCTTTGGCTGTAAAAAACCTTATGACAGCACGCACTTCACATTTGGCGGGGTTTTCTATTGCAGCACACATTTCAAACTGCCACAAAAACTAAACTAGCGCAGGTACGACGTTCACTTGACCACGGCTTGATGCCGACTGACCTGTTGAGTGCGTGAACGCACAGATGGCGTCGCTACTCCCCCCACAACCCGCACTGTGACCAATCGGAGGTTACTTTCTGAACCGCCCTCGTATATCCGTATTTGAATACGCATGTCTATACCAGTTTCTTTGGTGCTTCAGTGGTTAATCAGATATCGAACACAAGTTTTTGGCACGAAGACAATGTAACAGTGGAGAGTCCATGTAACAGCCCAACATTTTTGGTCTGCCAGCCATAGCAATGCCAAGCGGCAGCAAATGTGACTTGGGTTCTGTGCGGAAGGCTTCACATCGATTCCAAATTGGGACCCTCAGTACGCCAAACTCACAGTGTGGAAAGTGCTCAGTTCCAGGCGTCGTGTCCGTCGTAAGTCCGCCTTGGCCACCATCACCGGTGGTTCAAACTTGTCAGCAGTCAGCAGCAACTACCAGCTCAAGTTCCCGAGCAGTTACACGGAACAAAAATTGTGAAAATTAAACAATGCTATCCATGCAGACCTGAGGACCTCGTTTTCACTGGAGTAATGCTGAGGTGAAGTTTAAGATTCAGTTAGTTATTCGAACTACCCTGCTAATCTTAAACATTCTTCTGTCGCGTTTCAAAAGCTCCCCTTCTTGTCTTGTAGAAGATCACACTCGACGCATAACACCTTCCGAAAATACTTCTTAACATATAAACTTTCTTTTAAGCGATTGGACACTGAATTAAATTCCGTGCTGAGAAGTGAAAATTTGTGCTGAACCGGGACACGCACTCACATTTGCCACTTTGCTCGAGCGATCATTTTAACTGCTTTTTAACCAATTCTCTCGAGCTTCCAGTCAGGTCAAGTGGTTCTAAATCTACGAGTTTTCGTCCGAGTACTCTTCACCTTCTGTAACGTCACTGGCGCTAGCTCCAGCACCATATAACGTACTGTTTTCGTCGAGCGCCAGCCACGCCCGCTTCAGCCTTCCAATGACCGGGTCCCAAGCCGTGCTTAGCTGCAAGACCGCCGTCTTTATTGAGGATGTTGTCACAAATTTTTATCTCACTTTTATTATGCTATCCCATAAACTGTTAATCCGTGTGGTAACAGATGTCTCTTCGAATGCAATACAATGTCCGTTTTCTAGAGCATGCTCTGCAACCGTTGATTTCTCGGGGTACCAGAGACGCAGACATCTCCGGTGATTAAACCAGCGCTGTCCGATAGTACGCACGGTCTTTTCGACATAAAACTGTCCACACCCAAACGGTATTTTATATATTCCTGGCGTTATGAGGCCAACGAGTTGTCGAATTTTTGTTGGAGCGCGGAAGAACAAATGTATTTTATGCGTCTTTAGAGGATGGCTAACATTTCCTTTTACTGAGACACAGAAGGCAAAAACGCAGGATTCTTAGAATCTTCCTCGGGGTCCTTTTGCTTACGTGTTTTCGGAAAGATGGCTTGTGAAATCTGGCGGTTGTTTTAGCCGTTTTCCTTGCATATTTTACGAAAACGGATTAGTTGCTTCAGCAGTTTTTCAATGACTAAGACGACTTCCGCTAGATGCACCAGGATCCTCAAAACAGAACGTTTCTGCTACGGATGGTGATAACTGTAGGCGTGCAGGTATCAATCCGTGTGGGTGGCTTTCCATGAAACAGTATGTCTGAGACATCCGTTTGCTTTACGGCTTCAAGGAAAGGCAAGACACCATCTTTCTCTTCTTCCATCGTCATTTCGAAGGGATAGGACAGAATATTTTGAAATGGGCGCACGACAGCAATGTCTTCAGCTCCGGCGCAAGAACAGTTTGTGACGAGTGTCGGTGAAATGCACCATAGAAGAGTGTAAAACAGCACGGAAAATAAAGGTAACAAAAGTTGGAAAAGTATGTGCACATCCACACAGAAACACGGGACGCCAATATTAAAACATTAACTAAACAGGAAGAAAGTGGTCTGTAAACAAAATAGCAGATGGACGCGGCTGACTGACGGCAAGAATAAAAAAGGAATGAGCCAGCCACACTGCAATACACTAAAACCTCCATCGAAAACCTTTAGTCACACTCGTTTCATCATCAGGTAAAACAGAGGCCAGATCCCCACTGATATTTGCGTCTACCCTTGCATCACGGTATAAAATACACTTTGTTAAAATATGTCGTACACAGATTTTCACGCCACAAGCCACACAAAATTGAGGATCCTCTTGCCGTAGTAAAAAACCGTGTGTAAGAGGGCAGCGCCCAATTCTAAGACGTGTGAGGATAACTTCACCCACCTGAACAACATGCAGGAGGAACGCCCCAACCGCAGCTTATTGTCCGTTACCACCAGCCATTCCTCATCCCACAACTGCATGAACTTCCTATGTAGTGCAGAAACGACAGCCTGAATGGAAATAGGACACTGTGCCACACTCTGCAGGCCTCATTGGCAGCCCGACTGGCCTGTTCATTTCCCCATATTCCTACATGCCCTGGCACCCAGCAGAATCACACATGTTTTCTCTGCCGTTGGAGCAAGTATAGTTGGTCATATATCAGATGGTACAGATTGCAGGGCCCTCATGTACATTAACAGAATCGCTGTCAGATCAGGCGACATCTTCTTCTCCCCTAGCAGTGGCTGCACGATACAACATTGCAAACAGCTAAATCAGAGATGTCCCTCTTGCCCTCAGTCCAAACCTGTCTTTGCCTTATACGATCGTAAATTATGATGGCATGGCATCTGCATGTGTTCAACAGAGTACATTGGAACGTACGTCCATTTTTCCGCCTTATGGGGTATCGCGGAGTCATTGGGTATCAAAGCCGTGATCAACATCTCTGCTGAGAATGCTCCACTCACGATGCAGAAGTCAATCCCTACTAGGCCATGTTAATAACTGCCACAAATGTCATCTCATAAGAACTGGTCAGTTTCCAACACTTTTGGTCACGCATACTCGGTCGTAATACTAAACTCTAACGACGATTTTCGTTATGATAATGCCTTGGTACGACAAAGAAGTAAATTGCATGTTGACAACTGTAAACCACAACACCACCACATGCACGTTATCTCAGCAGGGATGCAGGCAGGACATCTGTGCTGCTCCCTTGCCAAAGGCAGGGTGAATGACTTCTGCTATCCAGACACACTTCCACGCGTATGATTTAAACCTTCATTTGATCTTAGCAGAATTCCCATTTTCAGAACTACATTACTTTCTGCATGAAATGTATTCGCAGTTGCGAATGCGAAAAACCATCAGCTATACAAGGGAATTAAGGTAATGAAAATTTATTCCAGACTGGGACTCGAACACAAATTTCCCAATATACGCTAGCAGTCGCCTTTTTTAATCACTTTGGCTATCTGTGTACAACTCAGGACCAGACACACACTTCCATACATCGTCGTTCATACGTCACAACCCGCTCTCATACACATTACGTAATTCCTGTGCAGGGTCGGGACAATTTCATTGAAATTCTCTGCCTGGCATCGGCTGTGAAATATGGTATTGCAGTGCCTGTGTTGTTAAGAAGTTCGATGCAAGGAGCCTTCGCCCTCGTCGAACACTGCATCGTCCTCAGTTTTGCCTTTTTTGCCCTACATTTTCCTGAAACCCAAACTAATCCACCCTAAGATCGGCTTCTACCAATTTTTCAGCTCTGCTGTAAATAATCGGCATCATTATTTCCAAATTGCGATTTGTTAATCTGATGGTGCGGTAGTATTCACACCTGTCAGCAATGCAGCTATGCAGCTACCATATTTGGATTGAAATTATTAACTTATTTTTAAGACTGAGTGTCGCATCACGGAAAAAGTTTGATATGGATGGCTCTCACAAGAAATACATTAATTCTGAGGAGATGTGGTGTATTACAGGGGCATAGTTTCGACTTAAGAAATTCAATGCTCTGTCAGGTCCTTCTCACAGCACTATATCTACCACCTCATTTTCATTTACTTCTCTTTCACCTTCTACAGCATTGGTGGCCCTTCTTCATAAGACACAGTGGTGTGCATTACCTGAGAAATAAATCTGAAATAGGTATTTCCCTCTGGTTCTGATCAAGGCTTTCACAAGGTATCCTCAGTCATAGGACAAAAGCCAAAACTGGAACACCCCTCCCAAATGTTTTCAGTTGGGTTTCCCTCTGCCTCCCTGCCAAACCGCTGGAATCCTTAGCCTAAACGAAGCGCGACTCTGTCATGTGCCGGATGTTAAGTTGCTCTTTCTATTGATTGGGAAAACGAATGAAAAGCGTAAAAACAGAGAAAAGTTCTGTACCCTTGACATGAAGTTCATTTCCCTTGTATACTCTATCTTCCTCTTTTAGTTTTCTTTTCTTTCCTAAGAACTTGCATGCTATCTGAACTCTTGATACTCTTACATGTGCTATTCTTTTCACCATGGGCCTCTTTTACTTATAGGTTAGTTAAGCTTCCTTCTGCAGCCCTGCATTTGTCTTCGAATCATTTCTGGTCAACCATTTTGTACTTACTGTCTATTTTATTTCTTAAATGTCAAAGCAGACAAGTTGACGAAAGGCAGATTTAGGTTTATAGCATTTGTAGACTTGGGGAAATCTTTCAGCAGTGTGGACTAGGCTATTGTCGTTGAAAATTTGAAGACAACGTAAATAAAGTACAGGGAGCGAAAGGTTATACGCAGTTTGTACAGAAATCAGCCTGCCACTAAAAGATTCTAAGAATTGAAGTAGTAGTTGAGATTGGAATGATACCATGGTGAAGACTGTAGGGTGATATCAACAGTAGCAGTAAATATTGTAGCCGAGTTAGCTTTTGTTATAATTAGGAAGATACGGTAGAGAGTGAGTCACTGTGAACAGTCCATTGATTGAATTGCTCTATCTGAATCGACAGCAAACCAGCACCGAGAGCAATAGTTCAAGTATACATGCCGATGTCTCAAGCAGAGGATAAAGAGATAGTGAAAGCATATGATGATATCGAACGGGTGATTCAAGATGTAAAGGGAGATGAAAACTTAAATGAACATGAGAGACTGGAATGAGGATGCAGACGAAGGAGTAGAAGAAAGTGCTATTGGAGAACATGTGCTTGGTAGTAGAAATGAGAGAGGAGAAATGCTATTTGAGATTTGCAACACATCTCAGCTAGTAATAGCGAACACTGTTCAAGAATCAAATCAGAAGGAATTATACTCGGAAGGAGCCGGGAAATAGGAGATGATTGCAGTTAGATTACTTGATGGTCAGGCAGAGATTGCGAAATCCAATACTGGATTTTAAGGGTTACGCAGAAGCAGATATAGACTCAGATCCCAGTTTAGTAATGATATAGAGTAGGCTGAAGTTGAAGTTCAATATTATTGTAATTGTGTACCTCATTGTTCGTCTTGAACTGTAGTGGATTATTTACAACAAATTTCGTGAGGGAATAGATATACTGTGAAGAAGTAGTGAAAATGCCCAACTCCTTAAACAGATGTCTGCAAGACGATCGTGGGTGTTCACAACATATTATTCTTACAGCAAGTTTTTCCGGAGTGAAGACTTTATTTCTTAATGATGAATTACCCAAGAACATCATTCCATATAACATTATTGAATGAAAATATGTTAAATATATATTTACTAACTGATTTGTCTCTCACTAAGATTTCGAATGATTCTAAACGCAAATCTGGATGAACTAAGTTGTTTTAGGAGTTACAAAATGTGTTTTATTTTTCTGTTGAAATACTCATCGATATGGATCTCTAAGAATTTTGAAATTTCCATCGTATTTATTATTTCCTCGCCATGTGGTACACTTACCACTCTAGATGTGCAGAACTGTATATGTTGTGTCTTTCTGGAATTGATCGTGGGACCATTTGCAGAAAACCAGATATTTTTAGGAAATTTGTTTACCATTTCTTCTGTTTCTGCGTGTCTGCTTGAATTGATTACGATATTAGTGTCATCTGCAAGAAGAACTTATTCTGTTTGCTATATATTAGAAGATCGTTTTCATATACGAGGAACAGTAGTCGACTTATGATTGAACCTTGGGGAACCTCATATGTAATTACTCCCCAGCCAGAATTATGTCCCTGGACTACATTGCTTCCATTACTAAGCACAACTTTTTGCGTTCTTTTGGTTGACTATACCATCAATCCCATATAACGTCAATTTGTCTAGGAGACTACCGTCGAATGACTTAGAGATGTCGCAGAAAATACCATCAGGTGTTATTTTATTATTTAATGCTCTCGTAAAATTTGGTTGGTTATGTGTAAATGGTATTCTCAGTAAACCAACTCTTCTGAAACCCAAACTGTGTTTTGCTAAGGATACTACTGTTGCTAAGGTAAGATACTATCGTAGAATACATCAACTGCTCAAAAATTTTGGAGAATGACGGCAGGAGTGAATCAAATTGGTAGTAATTGTCATCTCTCTTATCACCTTTTGGAAATTTGGAAATTTGTGGTAAGGTCTTATGGGACCAAACTGCTGAGGTCATCAGTCCCTAAGCTTACGCACTACTTAAGCTAGCTTAAACTAACTTAAGCTAATGACAGTAGACACATCCGTGCCCGAGGGTGGACTGGAACCTTCGACGGGGAGAGTCGCGTGGACCGTGACAAGACGCCCCAGACTGCGCACCGCGCAGCTACCCCTCGCGACTATCACCTTTCTTAAAGAGGATTTTAACAACGGCATATTTCTGTTTGTCTGTAAAAATGCCTTGAGTTAGTGATGGATTACGTATTTAGATAAGACTGGAACAAATTTTATTACTCTATTGGAAACTCTATCACAATTAGAAGATTTTTTTTTAATGCTGGAATGTGTAATTTCCTTAATTTCAAAAGGAGAAATTCATGAAACATTCGTATGATTCAATTTTATGGGAGCTACATTTCCATCATACTGCTGTGACTTTTTTCTCTTGAACTGTTTATCCCTAGGCTTCCTTCTACATCTACGAAATGAGTATTAAACACATTTGCTACCTGTGCCTCATTATTGTTGTTAGTAGTAAAGAATGACTGAAGGAAAAACAAGACAATGTTCATGGTATTTATCGACCTTGAATATGTATTCAACAGTATGAAGTGCTGCAAAACGTTTGAAATTCTTAGAAAAGTAGGGGTAAGCAAGAAAGGATGGGTGATGTACAATATATACGAGGACTAAGCGGGCAGTAAGACTGGAACCCAAGACGCAGTGCTCGGATAAAAAAGGGTGCAAGACAGATATGAAATCTTTCACCCCTACTGTTCAGTCGGTACTAGATGAAGCAGTGATGAAAATTAAAGAAACATTCAAGAGTGGAATTAAAATTCAAGACGAAAGGACATCAACGATAAAGTTCGCTGATGACGTTATCGTCCGCAGTTAAAGTGAAGCATAATTGCAGGATCTTCTGAACGGAATGAACAGTCAGATGAAAAGAGAATTTCGATTCAGAATAAAGCGAAGAAAGAAGAAAGTAATGAGATGTAGCAGAAATGAGAACAGCAAGAAACTTAATATCAAGTTTGGTGATCATTAAGTAGACGAAATTCAGGAATTTTGCTGTCTAGGCAGCAAAATAATCCGTGATGGATGGATCACGGAGGGCATAAAAGCAGACTATCACTGGCAAAAAGGGCACATCTGACCGAGAGAAGTATACTGATATAAAATATAGGCCTTAATTTGAGGAAAAATTTGCTACGATGTACATTTGGAACACAGAATTGTATGGTAGTGAAATATGGACTGTGAGGAAATCGGAACAGAAGGAAATAGAAGCACCTGAGATGTGCT
Source organism: Schistocerca nitens (assembly GCF_023898315.1). Classification (NCBI taxonomy): domain Eukaryota; kingdom Metazoa; phylum Arthropoda; class Insecta; order Orthoptera; family Acrididae; genus Schistocerca; species Schistocerca nitens. The sequence goes on along the minus strand of NC_064617.1, from coordinate 699,342,170 downwards.
GCTACTGAAGAATGTTGAAAATTAGGTGTACTAGTAAGTTAAGGAATGACGAGGTTTTCTGCAGAATCGGCGAGGAAATGAATTTATGAGGAACATTGACAAGAAGAAGGGAAGGATTGACAGGACATCTGTTACAACATCAGGGAATGACTTCCACAGTGTTAGAGGGAGCTGTAGATGGTACCATCTGTACAGGAAGAGAGAGATTGGAGCAAAAGGAGGAGGAGGAGCGTGAGATCTGTGCCCCTCAAATGCAGTTACAAGACGCAATGCGGGAACTAGATAGGTTGAGGAGTGTGAAAGATGCTGGGGAATAGGAACTGGCATTTGATAAGAAGGCAGGTAGGAGGAGGAGATGTTCCGACAATTGTTCTTGGCGCATGTGCAAAATATTTGACCAACTGTCACAGCTGAGTGGAGAGGAGCCTCTCGTAGGTGCAGGTATAGGAATCATGCAGCAGTCCTCAGCAGTTACGACACCTAAGTCAGCTGCAAGCTCTAACAGGAAGAAGAAGGTTCTGCTGATAGGTAATTCGGATGTTAGAGGTGTGGGCCAGTAGTTGCAAGAAGTGTTGAGTAGTGAATACCAGGTCACCAGCAATGTGAAGCCTAGTGCATGTTTGGCCCAGGTGACTGACAGCATAGTGGAGTTATGTAGGAATTTTACCAAAGAGGATCAGGTAGTGATCGTAGGTGAAGCTGGGAACAGTGCATGGGGGCTTAATTATTTAAAAAGAATGCAAATAATTTTAATTTTTTGATTTAGTAGCTGTCTGTCCGGTTACGAAGTCTCGTAAACGGTTGGCCCTGACTAGTATTATTACGCAATCTGACTGCATAGAACAACAACAAAGAATGAAATGAAAATTTCCGTTAACACAATTAATTAATTAAGTCCCCAGCAACTATAAAACCAACGCAACAACAAAGCACAAGTGTAACTGTTCTGTGTGTGGAAGTGTGATTCAACGTACACATCTGGCACGGTTCTTCTTCAATAACACAAGAAATTTTAAATATCATTTATACTGAAGTAATTAAAAAAAATAGAAATACTATAAATGCGCAAGAAAACCAGAATTACACTCTAATACAAGAACACAAGCCAGATGCTTTGTTGACTGAACCTGTAATGACGCATTATTCAAGACATTGAAATAATGAGGAAAAAAAGGGGTTTTTGTTACCTTCATATATATTGATGAAAAGTACTCTAATCATTACAATATCTCCATTAGAACAACATCTGCTGTATAGTCCATCAAACAACTGCATAAAACATGGAACAAGCACTCCCTACTAGAACATCTCGACAAGCACTCCCTACTACGACCTCTCGACAAGAACTCCACTCCGCTACTTCTCAATAATCACTGCCAGTGGAGGCGGCGGAACAATACTCTCTGGCGCGATCTCTGGCGCTGTGGCTCAGTGTAGCCACCTTTCAACAGTCTTGATAGGGACAGGGAATATGATGTAGGTGGTGACCGGGTAAAGAAGTCCACTAATGTGCATTTCATGCAGCTATTTCAGCGTCTTGATCGGCCTCATCTTAATGCTGCTGTTAGGCGTGTTAACGTGAGGCTGGAGAAGGCACTGATGGTGGAGGGCATAACTCACATTGCAGTGGTTTCAGTTGAGTCTATCAATAGATCAGTTTCCATTATGCGTGGCCTGCACCTGAGTTGGTATTGGAAGGGGAGGCTGGCAAAGGTTATAGGTAGCAGTGTAGTGGGTGGTGGTGGGATCACTCATGGGAAAATTCTTGTAGTAGTTGCTGTTAGCTGCACCTTTTTTGAATTGAAGTCAGGTGAAAGGTATATTTGCTTGAAGGAAGTCCCTATAACAAAGGATTGCTTTCAGAGGAGGAATTATCATATTTCATCAAAATATAAGACATACTAGAGGTAAAGTTAGTGAACTGCTTATAGGTCTTGAGACTGACATTACTGGTATATCGGAACAACACACAAATAATTTGACAATTCAGAGGCTTCCTTTACCATGATACACACTGGCTGTTTTTCAATAAGTTCTTTGCAGAGTGGGGAAGTGCCCATGTATGTAAAAAACAGTGTTTATTTTTAATCCATAGATGTAAAATGGCACTGCACTGAATAGGTATTTGAATGTTGTGCAGAGCAGTTGAATTTAGTGAAACCAAACATCTACCTGTACTTATTTATAGGTCCCCTAACTCTGACTTCAGAACATTTCTGCTCAAGCTAGAGAGGATTTGTGGTTAGCTTATACGAAGTACCAAAAATTAGTTATATGTGGTGGCATCACTATTGATTTTTTCTGTGACTGTGCAAGAAAAAGGATGTTCGAAGATTCCCTAAATTCATATGATCTGATTCAGATTGTGTTTTTCCAACCACGGTGCAACAGCCATAGACAATATTTTAATTCATTCTTCATTACTAGATGGGAATCCTGTCAGTAAAAGGGTAAATGGCCTTTCAGATCATGATGCTCAAATTCTAACACTAAAAGGCGTTTGTACTCAAACAAACGTTATATACAATTACAAACTATGTAGTAAAACTAATCCAATGGCAACAGCGAGATTTTTTAACGTCGTTAAGGAACAAGAATGGCAGGATGTTTATAGTGTCGGTAACATAGATAACAAATATAATGCTTTCCATAACACATTTCTCAAGCTATTTGAGAGTTTCTTTCCATTAGAACGGTCTATACAGGGTACTAGCAGTAAAAGGCGGTCTGTGTGGATGATTAATAGGATAAGGGTATCATGTACAACAAAGTGGGAATTATATCAGAATGTCAGAGGCAGTGAGAATCAGACTACATTAGCCCATTACAAACAGTATTGTGAGGTGCTTCAAAATGTTATTACGAAGGCAAAGAGTATTTAGTATGCAAATAGAACAGCTAATTCTCAGGATAAAATTAAAACCATATGGTCAGTTGTGAAGGAAGTGTCTGGTCAACAGCACAAGGTCAATGCCATAAAGGCAGTTCATACTAAAAATATTTCTGTTACTGATATGTCAGATATTTTTCCAGTATTTAACAATCATTCTTTGAGCATTGTTGGTGAATTAAATAAAAACTTAGTTTCTGCAGGTTATTCTCTTGGAAAATGCATTTCCAAGACTGACGTCTGAAATACTCCTCTGTGATACTGGCAAGGGGGAGACTGAGTCAATAATTATATCACTGACGACTAAGGAACCTCGTGGATGTGATGGGGTGGCTAGCAGAATATTGAAGTACTGTGCTGAACATGTTAGGCCTGTACTTAGCCATATTTGTAATTTTTCGTTTAAGAATGCTCAGTTTCCTGAACGATAAAAGTATTCATTAGTGAAGCCGCTTTATAAAAAGGGATAAAGGGGTAAGGCAGATAATTTTAGACCTATTTATATGCAATCATTGTTTGCTAAAGATATGGAGAAGGCTGTGAAGTAAGGATAATTGACCATTTTCTATCACATAATTTGCTATCAAGTGCACAGTTCGGCTTTACAAGCGGTTTAACAACTGACAATACTATATTCTCTTTTCTCTGTGAGGTACTGCATGAATTAAACAAAAGGTTTCGAACGTTAGGCATATTTTTTAATTGAACTAAGGCGTTTGATGGTGTTGATCACAAAATATTGCTCCAGAAGTTGGGCCACTATGGAAAATGGTGAGTAGCTCACAACTGGTTCACCTCGTGCTTTAACGACAGACCGCAAAAGGTCATTATTCACAGTGTTGAGGCTGGCTATGACATGAGATCTGAATGGTGCATGGTCAAATGGAGGTATCCAAGAGATCAGTGTTGGGGACAGTCCTATTCCTTATTTATATAAACGATACGCCCTCTAGCATTATAGCTAATTCTAAATTTTTTTTTTTTGGTGATGACACTAGCTTGGTAGTAAAGGATGTTGTGTAAATTTGGTTCTGTTTGAAATTGTGCGGTTCATGATATAAGTTCGTGGCTTGTAGAAAATAAATTAACGCTAAATCACAGTTGGACTAAGTTTTTACAGTTTCCAAAATACAATGCATCAAAAGATAACGTTTCAGTTTCACAGAATGGGCATATGATTAGTGAAACTGAACAGTTCACATTTCTAGGTGTTCAGATATATAGTAAACTGTCATGGATAGCCCACGTTCAGGATCTTGTTCAAAGACTTAATGCCGCCATTTTTACTATTCGAACTATATTTAAAGTAAGTGATCGTTCTACACGAAAATTAGGCTACTTTGCTTATTTTCATTCCCTTATGTAGTATGATATTATATTTTGGGGTAACTCTTCCCATCTCAAAGAATATTTTTGGTTGAGAAATGGGCAGTTCGGGCAAAAGTTGTGTCGACTACTGTTCGCTAGTTTGGGTATCCTGACATTGGCCTCTCAATATATATATTCTTTAGTGATGTTTCTTATTAACAATGCCAACTTCTTCCCAAGAATAAGGATATAATACTAAACAGAAGCCGAATCTGCACTTGGATCGCAGTTCTTGACTCTTGTGCAGAAATATGTACACTATACTGCTACATCCATTTTCGATAAGCTACCACAAGACTTCAAAAATCTTAGCATTTGGCCACGCACTTTCAAATCGAAACTGATGGTTTTACTTGTGGGCCACTCCTTCTATTCTGTCAAGGCGTTCTTTGGAAAATTAAGCTGATTCCTATGTTATATTGTTGATTGTGTTTACTTAAACTTATGGCTTGTCTTGTTTTGAGTTTATAAACATTTTATTTAATATGTTATAACTTTTATGTTGTAATTTCATGTACTAACACGTTCCATGAGGTTGGAGATTTGCTCTTCAATTTGGTCCTACGAAACTAGACGTGTAAAATAAATAAATAAACAGTTGAGGATGTGTGTTGCAAGTGGTAGTCCAAGATGAATATCTTAGCACAGGAATGGAATGTGGCGGGTCGCATGAAACCAGCCAGAAGACCAAAAAAGGGAAAACCTTTTCATTCACTCCACTCGTCTTTATCTACGAAGTTTTGACAATTTTTTTTTATCTGGAGATGATTGATTGTGTTGTTGCGAACACCAATACATATATAAATAACAAGAGATCGTCTGTGAATCATGCGAGAGACTGAGACTGCAGAAATACTTCTGCTTCTGAAATAATAGCTCTCGTAGGAGAACTGTTTCTCATTGCTGTACAAAAAGGAGGACACACAAACGTCAAGTGCACAGGAATGATTCTTGTCAGGACAGCATTTAGCTACAAGCGCTTTCTGTTCTTGCTCCAGTCACTGAGGTTTGATGGTAATTCAACGAGACAAGAGCTGCTTGCAATTAACAAAATTGCTGCCATCTGCGATCTCCACTCTGCATTTTTGAACAACTACAGAAATAACTACAGCCCAGGGGATTTCACAACCATAGACGAAATGTTTGTTCGTTTTCTAGACGTTGTGGTTTTGTGCAGTACATGCCCAATAACCCTATCAAGTATGGTTTGAAGTTTTACGCAATGTGTGATAGCAAAACTTTTTACATTTGTAACTTTGAAGTATACTGATGCAGACAGAATGCTGGACCGTATTTTGCATCTAACCAGTCTATGCATATTGTGAAAAGATTAGATAAACCAATCAAGGGCACTCACAGGAATGCAGCTATTGACAAGTGCTATAGAAGTTATCCTTTACGGCAGTATCTTCTAGAAAATATGCTAACCTTCATAGGGACACGGAAAAAGAAAAAGAAGGAAATTCCTCCTTAATTTTTGCCAAACGGATGGCAAGAAACTAGAAACTGTCTTTTCAGATTTCAAGATCTGTCTTGTTTCGTGCCAAACGAAAAGAAACAATCCTGCGCTTTTTCTGTCGTCAGTGTAGGAAACTGATGAAACAGACAGTTCTGCAGCAACGTTTGTTGTAAATACGGACTAAAATGCAGCGAAAGGTGGCGTAGATACTGTTGATTACATGTGTACATCCTACTCCACTCAGAAGACAAGAAAAAGATCGCCCTTGGCCTTATCTTTCCGATACCGGTACTTGGATATTGCCGGAATTAATTTCCAAGTGGTGTTCTTCGCAAGTAACCCAGATAAATGGTTCATAAGAAGAACATACCTCACAGACGTCACCGTCTCCCTAATGGAGAGTCAGTTGAAAGAAAGGGCTTAAATCTTTACTTTACCAAGGGACATCCAAAATTTCTATCAACCTATCGATTAATCCTCATAAGTAACGATGAAGTTGCTAGAAGGTGTGGAAGGTGCTACCTTTGTGGTGCTAAAAAAAAAAAAAAAAAAAAAAAAACTACAACGACTTGCAACAGCGGTAAAAGATTTGTTTGCAGGGATACAGTCACAACATTGTGACTTGTAATGACTGAAGAGTTTCTCCAGAGGAACCAAGTGTATGATTCTTGATATGTGTTCACGACATTTTTTTTGTTAATTGGATGTCTTGTTCTTTGCTATGAGTACACAGTATTTCCATTTCTCCTCACTATACATTTTTGTAACACTTGCTTTAATAAAGGCCTATAACAGCACTGAAACCTGTGGTTACGAGTATATCGATCTTACCTGTAGCTCAAAACCTCTTCTATAAATCCTACCAGAAAACTAAAACAACAAGTTAAACGGTATTTGATGTTAGGCGTCACTGGGTGCCGCAAGCGCCCGCTGGCGTAATTATCTTCAGCACGCCTGCAATAGGGATATAACACCTCCATTTAAATCCTGATTGTTAAAATCTGGAATACTCTAGCAGCGTAGCCTTTGACCTTTATGATGGTGACCTGGTAGTTAAGGAGAATTAACACAATGGGAGACATCACTTTCATGTACCACATTTAATTCACATCTAAGCTCATCACAGGTCTAATACATCAAAATATTGTCACACCTTATTGTAATAATTTGGACATGCAATCCACACTGTAATCCACTGATTGGTGCAATTCACGTGAGCATGTACAATCGGCACTCCATACTTTTACATTCAATTTTTGGTAAAAACAAATACTTTATATCGCTAATTGGTATAATTAACAATTTACTAATAGTCAACCCACGGTGAAAGGGACAAACTCAGCCAATATTACTCCCAATCTACTATCCTCTCCTACGCCATCACAACAACCACTCGCTGCTAATTTAGGGTCACAGTCCCACTGTCCCTGCACTCTAGATCTTTATAATCGATAGTTTACCTCCTTGTGGCGTATGTGAGCGAATGATCATCTCTTACAGCATTGACTCATCTTATTATATTGATTACATACAAGCAACTAGCAGACACATAACTCTTCAATGCCGCGATTTACGTCAGCCGACAGGATCACATGGGCACATGCTACTGGTTCTATACCATCAACAAGTCTCCAAGACATCCCCAGTGCTTTTAGAAACGTATATTTTGTTATGTGAGCTTACTATATGTTCGTCACTGGCGATGTACATAGCACTTTCTTTGAAACCACCACTGCTAGGTGGTGACTATGAGGACAACATTGCTGCTGGCAGCTGCCTACCTGCTGACGCTGGGTGACAGGTGTCTGGTGGCCAGGATCCTGGCAGCTGTGCCGACCCCATCCATCAGCCACCAGTTGCCATTGAGGACTGTACTGCGGGAATTGGCCAGGCGTGGTCACCAGGTCACCTTCATCACCACCCACCCCATACGGGTAAGTCAATCAGCACTCTCTGCCTTAATTTTTATAAACATTCAAGACTTCCTCAGTCTTCCTGAGATAGACTGAGAGATATTCCATGGTGACTGGCGCCGTGAATACCGAAATTCAACTGATGAATGAATGCCAGTTATCCATTTGCATTGTATTATGTTATTCACACAATTTTAATTAAAACACGCTCACTTTAACCGAGAATGACCGAACGACCTCACCCAGGCCGTTTGAAGTATTTTGAAGATTTATATAGTTCAAAGAAAGTTAGATAATAATTTTAAATGAGGATCTTCACAAACTGAGCTGGTCAGTAACACATTGGTCCACCTCTCGGCCATACACAAGCCGTTATGTGGCTTGGTATTCATTAATACAGTTGTTGGATGTCCAGCTGAGGGATATAGTCCCAAATTCTCTACAACTGGCGTGCTTTATTGTCAAAAATCCGAGCTGGTTGGACGGCCCCATCCATAATGTTTAAAATGTTCTAAAGTAGGGAGAGGTCCGGCGAACTTATAGGCGAGGTAGGATTTGGCAAGTACGTAGACAAGTCGCAGAAACTCCATGTGCGTTGGGAATTATCTTTCTGAAAAGTAAGCCCAGGACGGCTTGCCATGAAGAACAACAGAATGGAACACAATATTGTCGACGTACCATTGTGCTGAAAGAGTGCTGTAGATGACAGTCAGAGGTGTCCTACTATAAAAAGAAGTGGCACATCATACCATAGGACCACAATACGGGTAACAGGCGTGCTGGTATTCCATCCCTGTCTGTGTCCTCTCCAGACTCATCTTCACTGGTCATCAGGACTCACCACTGAACACTGCTCTACTCCAGTCAATGATATTCCATACCAAGTTTGCTTAAGTGCTAGAGGTGGATCAGTCCGTTATTGGAGATCTTTCTCTTTAATAAGTCATCCAGTTTTTATAAATTTGTGATCATTTGTTTGTATGTACATGTAACTTAACATCTAACGATTTCCATCACAGTCAGATGATTCATTCGGAGTGCATAGTCCTTTTTTCTGAAATTGTAATCAATTGTTTTGCTATGCAGGTACATCACATCTTTCTGTTCCCACCCCATTCGGATAATTCCTTCGTGGAGCATCTTTTTGTTTTGTTTAAGAATTTATGTATGTCTGCCAAACATTATCATTAACCCTGATGACCAGTTCCATTTGCTAACTATTATATTCTGATGACTTAAAATTATTATTGTCCTTCTAATGTATCGCAAAGAAGGTACAAATTTAATGTCAGTTGACGTAGTGTGTCTGTAGACTGTAATACACTAATTGTGTGTATACTGGCAAATACAATGTCAACATTTTCATCCCCTCCTTTGTCTATGGATGTTTAGTGACAGCCAGCACATCACCTAACTTCAATATCTAATAGAGTGAAATTATACTATTTCCTTCAGGCCTGATCTGTACACTGATATACGCTTTTCATCCTATCTTGGAATATGACGTCGTTAACTTGTGTAGCAAGTGGAAATAAAAATGCTACCGATACAGCATCATAGAATTCACGAATCGCAAACAGAGTTAAAACATTATCTTATCAAGAATATTTCAACAAAACTGGCTTGACATTTGTACTTATATTAAAAAAAAAACTGAAGTACTTTGCTTGTTAATGGCGAGATAACAATTCTGAGAACAACTAAGTCGGGAGGGAGGTACAGAGAAAGGAAGCTGGGCTCCCTCAGTCCGAAAAGTACACTGGACTTTGTTGATGAAGTGCGCATTATAGCAGTATTTAACATATTTTACGAAATCCTTATTTTTGAGCAAATTCTTTTTACTAGCCAGACTATTTACCCAGTCAAGATATTGGGGAATGAGGCTTTATGGATATTGCAGCAAGTACCGAACTTCTGACTGCTACTGTATTATTTCAGACGTATGTGGGCAAGGTTCTTCACTGCAAGAAGGGAGTTGGCTGGTTGGTTGATTTGGGGGAGGGGACCAAGCAGCGAGGTCACCGGTCCCATTGGATAAGGGAAGGATGGGAAAGGTAATCGGCCGTGCCCCTTAAAAGGAACCATCCTGGCATTTGCCTGAAGCGATTTAGGGAAATCACGGAAACCCTTAATCAGAGTGGCCGTAGTTGGGTTTGAACTGCCGAACGCTGCAAATGCAGGTGAACCGAGTCACGAGCGGCGAGCCCTACAAACGCGGTTTCTCCAAGCAGATGCAGCGCTCTAGTGTAAGAATAGTAAATAGTGATATGAGAGAGAGTGAAAAATTTTAGACAGTGTGGTGCTATGTGGCTACAGTAGTCAACAGGTTCAGCAGTAGCCTAGAAATTCGGAGGACGAAATGCTCGGCATGAGGGAGGCTATATTGTGACGTTGGCCTGAGGAAGGCCATCGCAAACTGTCAAGCGGTATGCAGGCCAGCCACCTATAAAATTCTGTAGCTGTGCTACCACAGAATTCTACAACACTGGTCCAGTACACGCTGCAGCTCAACACGGCGTTTCCTCAGTTAATGACATGGGGGTGGGCTGACTTTTGTCATTACAGACTCAGCCATCAGCTGGTCCTGAAGCTTCGAGACTTGGAACTGGACATGCTGAGACAAGACCACCCATTGGGTGCCACTGCCTGAAGCTCCAGCCAGTCTCTGAGAACTCTGAGTTCAACTCGGGGCATCTGAACATCCAGTCAGCTGCCTTGTACTGTGCTCTGTGCAGGCTGAGCCCACTGTCTAAGCACACTGTGGTTGACGATACTTGATTGAGGAATTTCAACAAACTACATTACAGTAAGATCCAAATATTGTCAGTAAAGTGGTACTTTGCAGCCATACAGTGAATGTAGTTTGATTGCCTATAACATGGATGGATTCCATTGTTTTGGAAAAAAGTATATGTTTTATCAGTTATCTTAATTTAATGCCACTGTATGCTTAGCTACAATTAGCTGACAACAAACCAGCAGTTGTTTCCCACAAGATGTAGCAGCATCACCCTGGGCAAACGCTGCTACACATGATGCACCACATATTCCCAGAATTTGAAGTGGCAGGCAAGACTCAATTCTCTCGCCTCCTTGCCCACCCATCATTATGTATCACGAAATTTCTTCTGTAGTTTCAAAAATAAAATTTTCTAAATACGTGAAAATGACCTTACTGGTCACATCGGTCATAGCTTCACAGCATCTGAAGCTTCAGCAGCAATGCTATAGCGACTCCGAAGTAAACAACGAGTTAAGGCAATCTGCAGTCTACACATGTTGGTGCAACAGTCGTTTGGAACTACATCAAGTTCACATTAGACATTGTGAATGACACTAAATGAGGAAATCTAAATATATTAAGAAACGACGTTCTCCTGCTATAATGCAAAGAAATATTAATCTTTGTATTAAAGCAATAAATCCGGAAACAAATATAGTGAATAAGTTTCGTTTTTATTTCTATTGAATAAAACTGTACAAAACATTTTATGTTCATTGTGTTGTCGGGCTATAGAGGACTGTTATTTTCTCATCCCCTTAACTCAACTAACATTTCCCTACTTGTTTCAGGTTCCTACTGCAAACTACTCTGAAATAGACATTTCACCAAGCCTTAAAGCATTCAGAGATATGATAGATTTCAATGACTTCCCTGATGCATCGTCTCCTGTGGCCTTACTTAAATTTATTCTTGGTTTGAGAATATATGGGTGCAAATTTCAGTTTGGTTTGGAACCGATGAAAGAGTTCATGAAGTAAGTTCAGCCTAGACTTGTTTTTGTGCTATAAAAAAAATATTTTATAAGTATTGCTAAATGTTAGTGTTAAAATATCCGTGAAATTCTCCTTTATATGTGGGAATGAACTTGGTGTTCTTCCGTTGTATGCCGTTTCCGTGGATGCCTAAAGATTTATCTCTGCAAAACGACATCAGTTATTACCTGCATCAGACTTAGAATTAATCACACAGCTGGATATTGCCAGTCATGGTCCAAAAGTAACAGAAAAAAATAACGCTTCAGCAGCAATGCTATAGCAACTCCGAAGTAAACAACGAGTTAAGGCAATCTGCAGTCTACACATGTTGGTGCAACAGTCGTTTGGAACTACATCAAGTTCAAGATGTCTTTGTTGGGCGGCACTGTAATTGTGGAATCGAAGATTGTGCTGATGTAAAATTTCAAAAACGCAAGATGGTGGGGAAGCAAAAACAAATTTCTAAAAAATCCAAAAAAATTAGAGAAATACCAGACACTGACATTACCCCAGTTAACATTTGTAATTCTGCACTCACATGTAGTTTCTTACCTGGTATGTAAAGACAAAGCGCCAGTCATACCAGTACATATCATTAAAACGAAACAGCCATTTGTAATGTAACCCGCAGCAGCCAAGCCAAAAGGTATCTGAAATATGTAATTTTCTGCGTTATATTGAAAAGTATTTATTCAAGGAATTACATAAAGGATAATTCGCACATGGAAAGTACGTCAGCAAAACATATACACACACGTATATGAACGCACAAGTACACACTACTTTTACGCCATGAACTTACAGGCTGACCAACACTTGTGAACATACGAAGTTCGATCTCAGTACCATACATGGTGTAAGGCAGAACAGACGTTCAAATAAGTTCATCATCCAAATTATTCTATAATGCTTGTCAAGTGTCACAATGTTCTTTCGAAGTCTAAAACAACTGCAAAAATACGTAAGCCACATGTTGTTTATGTCAATGTTATTTCCACTTTTGTCACAAGTATAGATCAGTAGCTCTTTCTTTCTCCCCCCCCCCCCCCCATCTCTCACTCTCTCTCTCTCTCTCTCTCTCTCTCTCACACACACACACACACACACACACACATACACACACACACACACACACCATTATGATTATTCCAAGCGTTACAATGGTACCCCCGCATCTAAAATTCAGTTTCATTTAAGGCTATGTTATTGATGGGTTGTACAATTAACTAACATCAACTGACGATTTTTCTAGTTTTCCTGTTATGCTCCATATTAACAAGCACCATTTAGGGGAAGAAGATAACGTATCATGTTACACACTAGAAATATGTAATAATTATTAGTGATTGGCAATTATTGCTTTTTATTACAAATGGTTTAGCGTTACTCAAGGTAATGTACATAAACAAATTTGTAGAAAGGCTGCATACCTACCCGAAGTATGATGCCAAGCCTCACTAAATGATTTAAAGTCTGTATTTCATATACCGGTAACTAACTAATAAATTACACCAAATATGTGAAATATGTAAGCACACAACATAGTCACAGGTAAAGGAACTTATCAAGCGCCATTATAGAATAGGAAGAATGTGTTTCAACGATATGTTGATAGCAATGTATTACTTAAGCTACATATTTTTATAATGTATAAGGAGGACTTCACAATACCAAATATTTAGATACAAAATAATATTGACAAAGACAATGGTGGGATAAGACAGAGATACAAAATATATTGGTAAACCATTCCTACAACAAAGCTTCTATTTGATTCCTATTTCCCCATGGAAAGGGAATAAGTCAGGCTCATAAATCACTTAAAGCTCAGTATATGGCATCTACATGTGATATGTAAATACAGCGATGCATGGAATATTTCGTCACAATTCTGCTGTAACCTGACGATGTATAGGGAAATTTGTTACAATTTTAGTGTGACACAGTATGGTGGGGTGAAGTGTCATTTAGTTCCGAATGTGGTACTGATTAGTACTGTTGATTACAGAAAGGAAGGGAAATACATTCATAAACGTTTCAGATTGTTTTGGAACGATAGTTTTCATCGCTAAATGTTACAGCCTTCATCAAAAGTTGATATTGTACATAATCTCCAGTACTCCTAGATTAAATGTAATAATAAGAAATATTAGCTTGTCAGTAACATCAATTATTTGTTTCTAGTGTAGAAAATGGTATAGTATCTTCTTTAACCCTAAAATGATAACTTATGACATGAAGCAGTAGCGAAACTTTTTAAAAACATGAGGTGATGGAAGGTCGTTCTATGTACCACCAGTAACACAGCCTCAAGTAGATGTACTATTGAAACACCAGTAGCTTCATGCATTCAGATGTGCAATTATCATTGTAGTACTCAATTTCAGTCATATTTTAGGTGTCAGTTGAAACATGATACTAACATTGTGACACTTATCTCTTCCAATAGCTGACACTCACAGAACAGTAATACCAGGTAACTATTCGTTAATGTGCTTGCCAGCTTAATGTAGTATTATGGTCAATATGTGTTTTGTCAGTCATGGGTTTTTCCAGTTTGTTCTGTCCAAAGCTTTTTTAGGAATAGAAACAAAGTTAAAACATTACATCGATATGAAAGAATGGGGGACACACATCAACAACATACTGAACAAGAAATGACTGGAAGCAAGACCAGAGGGCATACAGGATACAATGGCACAAATAACTACGGAATGTGTCCCATTGGCCACGGCAGAGATCAAAGATGCCATTAACTGCACCAAGAACGAAAAAGCTGCAGCCCTGACAGACTTTATAGCGAATTTTTAATAGACACTAATCAACTACTAACGCCAATGTGGACAAAACTGTACAATAAATGCATAGAAACAGCCTCCATTCCAGAACAGTGGAGACAGTGAACAGTAAAAGTGCCATATAATGGGAAAAGAGACCCTAAGGATCTTAGCAAATAAAGAGACGTGGCCCTAGAAAACTTACCTTTGAAAGTGTTTACAACAATAATAACAGAATGAATAAAGCAAACAATCGACGAACGCCTCCCCGAAAGCCAAATGGGATTCAGGAAACGAAGATTAACTCTGACTGTAATAGAACTCCTGCTAAAGAGAATTTGGGAAGCCCTTGAAACCGAAAAGTTTTATGTAGTATTTATAGACTTCACAAAAGCTTTTGACTTTATAAACAGAAAATTAGTGACCAAATTACTGGAGGAAACTCTAAGTGAAAGCAACATATGGACAGGAACCATAAGTGCAGTACTGCTGTGGAACGAAATAAGAACCTCGGTCAACCTCTCCCTCTCGGAGCCGATACTCGAATCAAATGGCGTAAATTCAGGGAGATCCACTGACTCCTCTGTTATATATACTTTGAAGCTGAAGAAATTTAATGCATACCCCAAAGGGAGTGTGTAATCTCATATGCATATGCAAACGACATTGTCATAGACGCAAAAGACATTGCAAAGTTACAAGAAACGATACGGAAGCTTGGTGAATCGAACATGGCTTTGAAATAAATGTGACATAAACAGAAATGATGGTGCTCCGAAATGGAGGAAGAGCACCTGCATCAGCTGAGATCTTCATACAGAAGAGAAAACTGAAAATCGTATTAGACATCAAGTACTTAGGGATTATAATACAAACAACTGCAAAGAGTTTCTCAAAACACGTAACAAAGAAGGCACTGCAAGCAATAGTGGCAATCCATGAAACAGAATACATTAGGTCCATCAGCCTAAAGACAGCTGTGGCATTATTCAGAGCCAAAATCTCCGCAATACTGACGAACAGCATAGAAATTATAGGACCGCATCTTACAGTGACAAACCTAACGACACTAGAAAGAGTAAAGGCGATCTATATAAGGACAGCAACTGGAGTGTCCAAAACAACACTTCCAGACCTGCTGGCGAGAGAACCATCCGTCATTGAAGGTCCATGGACAAACATGATGCTACCCAATACCAGCGCTTCGAGTGCCTACAAAAAACATTGAAGGAAAAGACCGAAGACGTACCTCCAGAATTTTACAGCACAGGTGCCATGATTGACCAAACATAGGCAAAGTAAAACTTCGAAATAAAACATGTGATCACCAGAATGGCAGTCCAAGGTTTCCACCACCGTATTTGCAACAATACATCATATCATGAACCAAACGCAACGTGTGAGTGTAAACTGAGTCATCAAATATGCAAACGTTACCATGTAGAGCTCTGTACTAAAAGGACACTAAAAGGACTATGCAAACCACAATACGTAAAATTTCTAATTTCGTGTATAATTATAATTGTACTTTGAACTTGGATGGCTATTTGGTTGCAATAAATTTGTTATTATAAGTATTATTCATTGCATGCCTCAAGTGTTTTGTACGTGTTTCACTTTCTGCTCATTGGCACTAGCTTATGCAGTTAACTTGAAGAAAACGTATTTTTTCGACATGCAAATATCTTTTAACTTGGCTCCATTTCTATGTAATTCAGGTGATGCTTACTTTTTTTAAAATTAGTCTTCCAGATTTAACCCTCAAGCCGGCACAATGATTTTCATAACATGAGTGTGTGTATGGTGTGCTTTGAACATATGTAAAGAATAACTGTCGTTATGTTATCAACGCAATCCTGTAAGAGCCAAATCATAGTTTAATGTTAGTGTAATTAAATAACGACAAAAACTTTCACCAAAACAGTGTTTAATAAAACAATAATGAAACGAACTTCAGTTGTACCACTCTGTTGCCAGGGACAGACGTTTCGCCACATTAATGACCCACTCAAAGCAATAAACAGCATTGCTGCGTCGGATCCCAGCCAACCGCTTATTCGATTACTCATTATCCCGTAGACAACTGCATCATTCTGGGATTGTGGTATTAGCTCGTAACGTAGGTCATTTTCTTTCGCCAATCATAAATTTTTCCTGAGCTAGGTTGCTGTTTATTTTGTATTACTGCTGTTCACTTGGATGTACGATAACACAATATGTCATTGTGATAGCTGAAGCAATAACCAAAGTTCAGGTACAGCTCGCCATTGTACAACAACAATGGTACGATGGAAAACTATTTTATCTTGTTTAGTGCACTTTATACATAGGCGCGCCCGCTCGAGAGTTAACATGTTACATACATACAAGTTGCCTATGTTGTTTGTATTTTACGAATTTGCCCCAATATGACGTGTATGAAATAGGGGCATGGTGTGAGACGTCACTGATAAGCGTTTATGATGACGTCATCGAAAAGTGAGCACCGCTTGTGACGCCATCTGCAGGGCACTGAGCTGCTGACTTGATGTCGCAAATCTAAACAAACTGTGCCTGAAGACATATAGCCCTTCTGCTGCTGGTGGTGGAAATTCAAGAGCTGAATGTTGAGAGTTGATAGGAAAAGCTAGAAAACAAACGATGGTTCAGAAAAGAAATGAGAAAAGTAGATCTTATTCTAACAATGATAAAATAAAAAAGGAAATTAATTTCATCTGTAGCTCTGCAAACAGACGAAATGCTAAAGGAAGTCTTCAACATTATAAAACACGCAAAAGAAACATGAATGTATGCAGCTGGAGATAAGGAACCGGAAAGTGTAGATGATGCTTTTATCGAGAAGATGGTACCAAATGGATCACGATCGTTATGCATGCAACATAAATGCTACAGTAATGTATTCTCGTCTCATGTATATTCTTTGACGAAGTAGGAAACATGTTTGTAACAGCTTATAGTGTATACCATACAACAAGATAAATATCGGCAGCTGTGTGCACCACAAATCGAATCTCACACCTTTATTACACAGCAATTATATGTTCGTCATGTGTATAGCATTGTCCACAATGTGTTTCCTTTATTTAATTAATTAATTGATTTAATTTCACAGTATAGATTTTCAAATGCAGCAAGACGTCATTCTTTCGCATCGTCGCTTAGTTAACTACCATTGTTGATGCATGAAGTTAAAAGAAGTCAACAACACTACCGATGATTCTAGTGACCCTGAACATTAAAATTTTACTGTCCTCAGTTTTAGTCATGTGTGGGAACGATGTTCCTACTTAATATTTGAGTTCCATGCCATTACTTCTTTTTACATAATACGTATAAACTGATTTCTGGGGTCTCCACCGTTAATTGGATACAATTCTCTTGGAATTACGTCACTTAATCGGAAGACTTTCGGCAGTCCAATTAATCCTTCCTACATCCCCGACTATAATCTCGGATACACGGACCACATGACCTTCTGGCAGAGAATGTACAACGCTTACATCTTAATGCGATCGCTGGATGTTGAAGAGACGGTTCTGTATGGGAAAGAGGAAGAGGAACTGAAGAAGTATTCCGGTCCCAACCCACCTACCGTGAAGGAAATAGATCACAATTTCAGCCTCATGTTGGTCAACAATCACTTCAGCGTGTGCTACCCTATGCCGAACACGCCAAATATCGTCGAATTAACTGGAATCCACATCCAGAAGGAGAGGAAGCCGCTGCCAAAGGTATTTACAAATGTAATACAAAAAATGTGAGATGCTGCTCGTCGGAGTCATGTGTTAACGTTAGAAATGGCTGAGAGCCGTAAAATAATGTGCTAAAGAAACGTTAACGGCTTACTGGGAAAATATTACATACTTATTTAGTTCTCGCAACTTACTTCTGTGTTATAAAATGTATATTATTTCAATTTCCATATAACAGTAGCAAAGTCATCCGAATATCTTCTAATGCCTTTACTTAGGTCTCAAAAAGGAAGATAACGGCCTGAGACCATAGAAGACCTAACAGTGTCATTCTTTTTGTGCAACTGGGGAAAGGCGTTGCTTCAAATCTAACATCCATAAACACAATCTGCACAACAAATGTCCAGACATATATCCAGTAAACGCTTTGATAATGTCATCCATTTCTTTCTACGGCTTTCCATCTCTTCATGTTTGCACGCTTTCCAACTGCTACGTTCTTGAAAAGCTATATACTTAGAAAGCAAGTGCCTCAAGAGATATTAAATTGAGGGCAACCGGATCTGTATAAGAAAACGGAAGATCTGTGGACCACTGATGATATATTTAAATCGTTTCATTACAAACAGTCATTAGCGGTCATGAAAGGCGAGATATGGTTTTCGAATGGTCGTACGCGAGGTATGATCTGAAACACTTCTGACCAGAAAGTAAAAACACAGAATAAATATACGACTCATGCACATATCGTGATGTTGTTCTACTTTTTTTCACTTTTGAAGTTTCTTCTATAGGTATAGCGCTAAAGCAATAAATTGTATTGCAGAACTGGGTTTCATCTTATTTTCTTCTTTCAATAGCACCAGGACAAAATCATGAGCTAAAATATAGACATGCCAATTCATGGACTTATTTACACATGAGAAAGAAGTAACAACGTATAAAGATTGCAGATGAAGATGCTACAGAGCAAAGATAATCACCACTGACATGAGGAACCAGATGTGTAATGACAGGAATTGTACTGCAATTTGTGTATTGTGACACAGATAAAGAAATGAACCAGTACATGTGAATTCGAGGAATGTTAGCTTAAAATAAGAAGTGCAGCGTAATGAAGAATAGAAGTTATGTATTAATGTGCAGTGTGTCAATAATATTTACAAAGTAAAAATGAAGTTACTAAATATGTAAAGTTTAATACGTCTCTTGTGGTGTTAAATTAATTGCTAGATAGTATTTATTACATAGAGCACTGGGTCTGTGAATAATGAATTAGATGTAAATATTTTCTAGGTGACAATACAAGCTCAGTAGTACAGGTCAGTAGTAATATGAATTCAAGGTTAGCATGAGTGCAAACATCACAAAAAACGAAAAGTTTTTTTTTTAGACAGTCAGTTCTGTTTATTATTATTTGGAGGTAGGGAATTGTTGGCAAATACCACTATTTCGTGAAACTTCCTGGCAGATTGAAACTGTGTGCCGGACCGAGACTCGAACTCGGGACCTTTGCCTTTCGCGGGAAAGTGCTCTACCAACTGAGCTACCCAAGCACGACTCACGCCCCGTCCTCACAGCCTTACTTCTGCCAGTAGCTCTTCTCCTATCTTCCAAACTTTACAGAAGCTCTCCTGCGAACCTTGCAGAACTAGCACTCCTGAAAGAAAGGATATGGCGGAGACATGGCTTAGCCACAGCCTGGGGGATGTTTCTAGTATGAAAATTTTCATTCTAGACCACTATTTCCTACTGCAAAACCATAATCGTTACTTTGAATTATCTCTAAGTTCTCTTCGATGTTTCTCAAAGTCAATATTAGAACACAAAGCAAACTTAGTTTGGCCAAAGTTCAAAAATATTCTCTCCAAATCTGCTCTCAGAGATCCTACTTGTTTATTCTGTATGGAAATTGAGAGGACTCACATTTGTTCTTCTGTACTGCAGATGTTATGGTTTTTGATAAAGCTTACACTTGCTGTAAAACTTATTTTTGTAGGAAACTTCTAAAATGTTTGGCAGGTTTGTGATAAAGTTTCCCTAGCAAGGACTTGGCTACATCATTTGTGGTAGATTTATCAAGCTCTTTTGGTGACACAGGAATTGACAAGTGGAAAGTGAAGCTGGGTGGCGAGTTATTTCTTGAATTTGCTTTGATGTAATGTTTGCCAGTATAAGAGGTATTAAAACGTTCGGTTCATGCTATAGCTTTAACAATAATAATATCCCTTAGTTAACGTATTTTATAAAATGGGACTTTAGTCACTCCATTAAACATTCTATTTTGTCCATGTTATGTATTTTCTTAAATAATTATTTGTATTTGCAACAAATTTTTGTGCCCATAACTTCTTTGTCTAATCACTGCAGATGTCTTTCATAAATTTCTTACAATTAACGTCAGCCATAATTTTAATTATAATAAATTAATTACACATTTTCACTGTTACTGTACTTGTAATTGTCACTAGCAGATGACAGGTTAGCGAAATGTAAGGAAGTGTAGTTTAATTCAATGAGAGAACCTTTATAGCTTTTTTAAATCTATTCAAATAAAATATTTAATACCGTTCCTTGTTTGGACACTGGAAAAAAATGAAATGTTAGTTTAAGGGGGAGGGGGGGACAAAGGAAAAGAAAGGGAAGCAACTAATGATATCAGCTGCAACAGAACTTTATGAAGAACCTGCCTCGACGAGTCAAAAATGTGTGCCAGACCGTGACTCGAACCTGGGATCTCCTGCACACTGAGCAGTAGCGTTAACCACAGCGCCAGTGTTTACTGCAAACGCACGAACCATCTCGCCAAGCTCCCCAGCTCAGTCACAATCCCGAGTGCCACCTGTACAACAGTCCCCATCCATATCCTCTATACTCGCTAATTTTTAGATTCCCGCTGGTGGTCGAATGATATTGCGAATCAACAGTGAAGGTTGTGGATTAATTTTCCATCGAGGCGAATCAGTTGTATGAATGCATGGTGTCTGTTCTTTCGAACATGTCCGAAAGTGCAGAATCCGCAGCTATGATACATATTATGCAACTAGAAGGTGGAGGGGGAGAAAGCAAAGGAAAGGGAAGGAACTGATGATATCAGCTGCAACGGGACTTCATGCAGAATCGGGGGCGACGAGTGAAAATGTGGTCTGGACCAGGATCTTCGGCTCATTAGGCAGATGCTTTAACTACACTATCGAGACACAGTGTCTGTCACAAATGCACGGAGTATCTCGGCACACTTTCCAGCTGATGGTTACCTGTCCGCCGTCCCCATCCATGTCATCCGTGCTTGCTAATTTTAGGATTCCCACTGGAGGTCGAACGATACTGTGCACCTGCACTGCAAGTTGTGGATTCACTGAACATCGAGGTGACACAATTATGTGAATGTCTGTTCTTTTGGACATAACTTAAAGAACAGACACCAAACGGAATCTGTAGCTATGATACAAATTATGTGGAAGGTGGAAGAAAAAAAGGAAAAGAAGGAACTGATGATATCATTAGTATCGAGATTTTATGCAGAATCGGCAGAAATGAGTGAAAATTGTGCCGAACGGGGAGCCAAACCAGG
Source organism: Schistocerca nitens (assembly GCF_023898315.1). Taxonomy (NCBI): domain Eukaryota; kingdom Metazoa; phylum Arthropoda; class Insecta; order Orthoptera; family Acrididae; genus Schistocerca; species Schistocerca nitens. The sequence continues at coordinate 699,320,738 of NC_064617.1, read as the reverse complement.
CATCTCCAGCTTACTAGAAGTCCACACAGTACTTATTGAAAATGTATGAACTATCTCTTCATGCCCCCCAGGTGACGCCCTCTCCTACCGAGAGCCACATATCCACAGTCCTCCATCGTCGCTTTCTTAGATTCTCACTGGAGATCGAATGATATTGTGCTTCCACACTGAAGTTTGTCGATTGACTGACCATCAAAACGATTCAGTTATATGAATTCGTGGTGTCTGTACTTTTGGACATGTCTGAATGAATAGACACCTTGGAGAATCTGCAGGTGTAATACATATTATCTGAACTAATAGCTGCCGGTTCCATGCGGCGTCTGTTCTTTCGACATGTCAGAAAGAAAACACATTATGCATTCATATAACTGATTTGCCTCGGTCGCCAATGAAACCACAATCTTCAGTGCGGACGCACAATATTGTTCGACATCCAGTGGGAATCTAAAAATTACTGGCTGTGTAGAACATGGATGGGGACTGTGGACAGGTGGCACACAATGGGTGTGGAAGTGAATCAGGCAGCATACATTTACGATGAACACTGCGTCAGTGTGGAGCAGTGGTTAACGCAACGCCCTAGTAAGCCAGGGATCCCAAGTTTGTGTTCTGACCCAGCACAAATTTTCATTCGTCGTCACCTATTCTGCATAAAGCCCTGATGCAGCTGAATCGTCAGCTCCACCCCTTTCCTTTTCTTCAAAGTAGGCCTGTGCTTTGATAGTGCCACGCAAAACAACAAGGTGTGTAAGCCCCCTCGATGAAAAACATGACCACACCATAACACCACCGCCTCCAAATTTTACTGTTGTCAGTACACACACTGGCAGGTGAAGTTCACCGGGCATTCGCCATACCCACACCCTGCCATCGGATCACCACATTGTGTACCGTGATTCGTCACCCCACACGATGTTTTTCCTTTGTTCAGTCGTCCAATGTTTACGCTCCTCACACCAAGAGAGGCGTCGTTTGGCATTTACCAGCGTGATGTGTGGCTTATGAGCAGCCGCTCGACCATGAAATCCAAGTTTTCTCACCTCCCGCCTAACTGTCATAGTAGTTGCAGTGGATCTTGATGCAGTTTGGAATTCCTGTGTGATGGTCTGAATAGATGTCTGCCTATTACACATTACGACCCTCTTCAACTGTCGGCAGTCTCTGTCAGTCAACAGACGAGGTCGGCCTGTACACTTTTGTGCTGTACGTGTCCCTTCACGTTTCCATTCCTCTATCACTTCAGAAACAGTGTGACCTAGGGAGGTTTAGGAGTGTGGAAGTTTCGCGTACAGACGTATGACACAACTGACACCCAATCACCTGACCACGTTCGAAGTCCGTGAGTTCCGCGGATCGAACCATTCTGCTTTCTCACGATGTCTAATGACTACTGAGGTCGCTGATAGGTAGTACCTGGCAGTAGGTGGCAGTACAATGCACCTTATATGAAAAACGTATGTTTTCGGGAGTGTCCCGATACTTTTGATCACATAGTGTATCTTGCTCAGACATTCATGCCTAGATTGCGTTGTGTGAGGCTTCACTATTTGTGTCGTGATAATAGTTATCAATTTTTTATTAAATTACATTTAGAAAAGACAAAGATTTCCTGCATGCTGTGATATGTTTAGATGTTTACCCACTGTTTTGACAAGCCTAGTCACCATCTTATGTTGTGGGAAGAATTGTTTCGTGAAAAAGTTCTTTGATCTGAATCGGAGCCATATAACGAGCTCCAGTGATATATTCCACATCTGCTTATATACTCCTTGAGGCACTGTACAGCACATGGCAGAGGCCACGTATTCACGTATTGCAAATAGTATCGATAGTCGTTTTTTATTCCATTCGTGTACTGAGCGATGAAAAAATGATTGTCTCCATGTCTCTGTAAGTGTCCCAATCTTTCTTAACTTAGTCTCATGATCTCTGCATCAATTGTATGACGTTGGCAGCCTAATAGTCGCATATTCTTCTTTGGAAAGAGATTATTTTACATTTGTCCAACGTGAGAAATATGACGTCTTTATTTCCGGCGTTTCCTATTTAAGTTACCCTAGCATTTCTGTTTCTCTTTCATATGAGCTGTACCGATCTGATAATATCGTATCAGAACGTCTCTGAATTCGTTTCGTGCCTGTTGCCATGCCTGCTTTATAAGAAATCCAAACACTGGAACAACGCTCTAAAATAGGCCGCACTTGCGTCCTACACATAATTTACTAACCCTTCAAGCAAATCTAAATCTTTCAGTCACTTTCTTTAATACGGATTTTACTTGAGTCTCTCAATTGATATCACTTGTTAGTATTACCCCTAAAGACTTATAACTATGAGATGTGCTCCAGATGTTTGTCACTAGTCTTGTAAGCAGATACTGTCGGTTCCTGCTCTTTGTTGTACGCGTTATATCACGTTTATCAGCGTTTCGAGAGAGCTGCCATGCTGTCCATCGAGTGAAAGTTTTGACGTCATTCTGATATTTCTTGCAGTTGTCCAATGACTAAATAATGCTCTACATAACAACTCCGTCAAGTAAAAAATCTTGTAATGTTCCTGATCCTGTCCGCTTAATCGTTTATACATATTTAGTCGTGGTTAACCATCAGTGAAGATCATCGTTCACACCGGTTGGTTATAATTAAAGTGAAGTTACTCATGGAGGCCCAGTGTAGGCCGTAATAATCGTATGGCAGCGAAACTGCTAGGTATGCCAATGCGTTAACGTGGAACCGATTAACGCTGTAAAACAAATTAGTTTCAGTTGTGGCCAGCAGATGATAGTACGACATCCACGCTGCCATTAGGCAAACCATAGAATAAGTGAATGGTATGGCTATCAGGAAGAGAGGCCATGAACTATTAGTGAAAGTGTTTTATGTGAACGGCAGCTATTACATCGCTGTATTGATATTCGCCGACTGAAAGGTCTGAATAGAGGCCCGATGCCATTAAATGGTTTAAAGAAGGTGATAGAAACATTCGAAAATACGGGGAAGCTTGTTGTGGTATCTGGAAGAGGAAGACGTCCTATCCCGGTGGAAGTTATTTACCAGGTTGCTGTTTCTGTAACTGACCATGCTACACGTCCCGGGTAGTGTTACTGCTCGTGCAGTGTCACGAGAGTTGGCCATCCCATGGACAACAGCACAGAATGTTTTTCAGTCCCTAGAATGAAATTTTCACTCTACAGCGGAGTGTGCGCTGATATGAAACTTCCTGGAAGATTAAAACTGTGTGCTGGGCCGAGACTCGAACTCGGGACTTTTGCCTCTCGCGGGCAAGTGCTCTACCAACTGAGCTACCCAAGCACGACTCACACCCCGTCCTCACAGCTTTAATTCAGCCAGTACCTCGTCTCCTACATTCCAAACTTCACAGAAGCTCTCCTGCGAACCTTGCAGAACTAGCACTCCTGGAAGAAAGGATATTGCGGAGACATGACTTAGCCACAGCCTGGGGGATGTTTCTAGAATGAAATTTTCGCTCTACAGCAGAGTGTGCGCTGATATGAAACTTCCTGGCAGATTAAAACTGTGTGCCGGACCGAGACTCGAACTCGGGATCTTTGCCTTTCGCGGGCAAGTGCTCTACCAACTGAGCTACCCAAGCACGACTCACGCTGCGTCCTCACAGCTTTAAATCCACCAGTACCCCGTCTCCTACCTTCCAAACTTCACAGAAGCTCTCCTGCTTTTCAGTCTATTTTACACTGATACCCGTACAAGATGCAGATGGTGCAGTAAATGATACCTCAAGATCCGCAACAACGTTCTGAATTTGCTCTTCGGTTTCTGTCATGGATCGAAGTTGATGACGTGTGGCCAGGCAATATTCTATGGAGTGAAGAGGCACATTTCACTGTACAGGACAGTACTAACACACAGAACTGGCGAATTTGGTTTGCTGTTGAACGTCGTGTTGTTCACGAAGAGCCACTTCATTTGCCGTAAGTGATTGTGTGGTGTGGATTTACAAAGAGGTTTATTCTAGGTCCGTTCTTCTTTGAAGAGAATACACACGTATGGCCTGCCAGGTGTACTGTGACATCTGCACGTTAAGTCGCTCGTCCAGTGGAACATCTGCTTAATGCAGCCTTCCACAAACGTGGTTTTTCCAGAGGATTCCCAGATGCAGGGCCTGGAAGATCACCTGGTGTCAATACCTGTGACTTTTCGCTCTGGGGATATCCAAAAGAACCCATTTGCCAGGGACGCCTTCGATCTCTACTTTATCTGAAAAGCAGTTCACAGGAGGGATACGTCACTCAGATTCCGCCGTAACTGCTGCGAGCAGCTATTGTTACGCTTTTTACGGATACAACTTCTCGTTAACATCTCTCAGCAAACTGTGTAAACAGCAGTTAATAATAAAATCAACATTATGCCTTTCACTCTTGTCTGACCTTTCCTGTCCACGTCCCTTTGCTAACCCATTACGTACGGAAACATTTCTATGCATGTTTCATCCGTTCACAGCGCCTGATTTCCCCTGGTTGACAAAATTGGAAATTATGTTTTCAATAGTAAATCGGTTACGCGTTAACGCGTTAGACTATCTACAGAGTTTCGCTGCAGTACGATAATTACAGCCCAGCTGGATCTCTGTGAGCAGCTGGACTTTGATTATAACCTCCCGGTACTTTTTTACTGCAGCAACAACATTCTTAGACCTGATCGCTGGGTGTCAACTGCCTATATTTGCCATGATTTGGATGAAACAGAACACTCCTTCTTCAATGCGCAATTCGCTAATGTGTGACTAGGGCCTCCCGCCGGGTAGACTGTTCGCCGGGTGCAAGTCTCTCGATTTGACGCCACTTCGGCGACTTGCGCGTCGATAGGGATGAAATGACGATGATGAGGACAATACAACACGCAGTCCCCGAGCGGAGAAAATCTCCGATCCAGCCGGGAAGCGAACCCGGGCCTTTAGGATTGACATTCTGTGGCGCTGGCCACTCAGCTACTGGGGGCGGACAATTCGCTAGTAGAAACACATCACTGAAGATTGGACGCTGTATTAGCGGCGTCATACACCGTTGGATTTCTTGAAATGTACAACAATATTTTTCTGGAGACTTTTGGCATCATATAGGATAGCTTTATGGCTTTCGAAATGTTAAATGTTAGTGTCACATGTGAAGCGCATCTGTGTATCAGGACGTGAGGGACTTCCTGGACGGTGCCAGGGACGGCGTGGTTTACTTCAGCCTGGGCTCCAACGTGCAGAGCAGTGCCATGCCTCCAGAGACAGTCCGCGCCTTCCTGGACGCTTTCGCTGGAATCCCGCAGCGTGTGCTCTGGAAATGGGAAGCAGATCGATTGCCCGGTCAGCCCGGCAACGTGATGACCGCCAAGTGGCTGCCGCAGCAGGACGTGCTGGGTGAGTGTGCGGACGCCCTCCACTGTAACGGCCTGCGAGGCTGCCGAGCGTAGAGACTACTGTGGATAAGTGACGTCATTATGCTGTTGCAGCTCATCCGAACGTACGTCTCTTCATCACTCAGGGAGGACTACAGAGCTGGAACGAAGCAGCTTATTTCTCTGTGCCCGTCATTGGGATTCCTTTCCTAGGAGACCAGGTTTACAATATTGAAAAGATGGTCAGTTTAGGCGTTGGACGAAAGCTGGATTTAAAAGACGTCACCAAGGACAGTGTTCTAGAAGCGGTGCAGACAGTTCTGGAAGACAAGAGGTGAGCAAATTTGTTTTTTAGTTCTCCAGGATGTTGATCTCCCTTCCAGCTCCACGGATAGTATAGTGTCCTGATTACTTGAACACTTGAAAATATGGTTCATATTTGTAATGGCAAGATTCTTCAGACGTGCTGCCTATTTCAGAAGTCGGGAACCCGCATGACATTAGCTATGTTCACAAACTTCGTGCAGATTTACGTTGAAATGACCATCCTTCAAATTACAAGGATTTTCGTATATTACACATATTGAAATGAGCGTCACCCTACGGCATTTCCGACCTTAGAAAACATTCTCATATGATACGATAAACAATAATCAGCTGATGACTTACTATCATCATGTACATTTGTTAAAATAAAAAAAAATAAGAAAACTGAGTAGATACTTCCGCATACATATGTCTTCTGTATCAAATCAAAGTTTATAAGTTTATTTTTCCTGCTCGTTTGAGTGGTGCTATTGACTTTTATGCCGCACTTACGTAGTTTACAATACTACCATCTCAATTGGAGATTTGTTTCTGTGGGAAATAATAGTGTTTAAAAAACTTCCTGACAGATTAAATCTGTGTGCCGAACCGAGACTCAAACTCGGAATCCTTGTTTGTGCGAGCAAGTGCTCTATCAACTGCGCTAACGAAGCACGACTCACGACCTATCCTCACAGTTCTACTTCCGCCAGTACCTCCTCTCTTTCATTCTGCAAATAATGTTTAATTTAGCACAGAAATAGCTTACGTATCTAAACACAAATACTCTTAAGAGAGGGATAAGGGTATAGGATATTGCATATTCATGTCAAAATACATTTAAGTTTGAAATACTTTCATTTCTGATTAATTTGACTGAGTCCTTTATCCAAGCATCAACGTTCTCGATACGTTTACGGTATGGTCTTCCTGCATCAGACTGTATTCATTGTGTAGTTCCGCTACTGTTCGACGTCTTGTTGATGTTTGTAGCACCTTTTGTTTACCAGTACTGTTGTCAAAGTGTTTTTGTAATCACTGCATATAAAATTAAAATTAAAAGCAAGTGTTTGCGCAGCACCATTCTATGTTGCACTGAACTTGTGGTGTCCAGACGCACAGCGATAGCTTTTGTGTTATGTATGTCCATTGTAACCGGAAAATTTTTCTGTATAATACTTGAGAGCAATATTTTGTCGCTAGATGAAGATATCGCGACAGTGGGCCATACGCTTGCCGTCGGCGTGGTCATCAGCACCCCTCCTGTAACTACCAGGCCGTTAGCTTCAATTTGTAACAGTATATTAGTAAGACCTTTCGTTTGTGATTCCAGTTGAATATGTTAGAAGTATTGTCCTCATCACATCACACAGCTCCCAAACCACATGAAGTTCTATCTGAATCCTCGTTTAGCCCCGTATTCATATGCCAAAACGACGTTTTTGAGCTGTGTTATTAACAAAGTTATCGTGACGTATTTGTCACGTTACTAAGAAAAGCATTCGTTAGCTTCAGTTGCAAGTGCTTCAGAGACCGTTCATCGTGACATGTGACGGATTTAGCAATATCTAATGAAAAAACGATACTTCTAGTGCCGTATCGAAAGTGTCTATCAGTAATCTTAATCTGAATTTTTCTTAACTCTCTCCGTATTCTCTCTCTGTGTGGGCGTACAGACGATATAAAAACTGAAATTGTGCATCGTATCAGACAGTTCTATAAGTTTCTGCAATTGTTACAAAAATATTCCTTCAACGAAAAATCGCACCTTTTAACGTTAAATGTTTCAATTTTATTTTATAGCTGCGTAGTCATATTAGATAACTACTTAGGTGTATTTTGCCTGCTGATCTTGATCATATTTTCGACCACATAAATATTGTGCATGTAACTATTTTGTGTAAACAAAACTATAAGAATGCAAATAATATATTTCGCTTTTGGCAGTAGGATGTTAGCTTGCAAGAGTAAACAAATGTCTGTAATGCCTACAAAAGTTTTGTTTTAGGGCGTTGCAGTATAGAAGTGTGTAGATCACAATAAAATGTGTAATGTAGCGAGGAAGCGAAGGACACGAGAACCACTATAACATAGAACAACTTGATAACCTACAGTATTCGTCTCTTTACTTTCTAGTCTTTTGTTGAACGGGCTACAGCTAGAGTAGTGCTGTATCGTACCATTATAGGATAACTACGTAGAACAAAAATGTTACAATTTTAGAGTTTCGTATCTCAGTTAGTAAAAATGGAACCCTTACAGGATCACTCTTTTGTCAGTCTGTCTGTCCGACTGTTAAAAACGCTTTTCCTCAGCAACAGGCAGACAAACCAAGCTTAAATATATCACACATTAAAGTCTTCGGCCCCTTGTCGGTGTAACAATGTGAAGCTTCTAATTCAGTGCGATCAAAGGATACCGCCATGTCTGTCACATATTTTGATACTCGCAAACTCACCCATCGAAACCTGCAGGGTACTGTCGTCTACCTACAGCCACTAAATTTTGCAGGAAGCAGAGTTTCACACTAAAACCAAAGGAAAACATCTGAAAATTGTTAGTTTATAATTATATCACGGTAAAAATAATTTTTTGTCATTTGTTATCAGACTGTCTGTCCGTCAGTCCATCTTTTAACTCTCATTTCTCTCAGGAACGGGGAGACGTATGAACTCGAAATTTGTGACATATGCTAAGGTCTATGGTCACTTGACTTCTAAGTTAGTTTACCAAAACGATATGGCCATTAATATCACATGTATTGATACAAAGTCACTCATTAAGACCTACATTTACTTCCCTGTGACCTAGAATCACGAAATTTACTAAGAAGCAAAGTTTCACGGTGCAATCAAAGGAATAAACCGAAAATTGTGAATTTGTGATAAAATCACACAAAAAATATTCCTTTGTCATATGTTATCCGAGTTCAAACTTAAAATTGAAACATTCTGGGAACACTTGGAATCCTTGTGACCGATGTCTTGCCAGTATCAATGTCGATAATAGGCAAATATCGTCAAGATTCTCGATTCCCAGGCTGAATTAAGTTTGTACGGAACCCTCAGTGGGTGGGCCCTACTCCAACCTCGCCTTTTTTTCATATATGTATACACATTTCATGATATGAAGTGAAATATATATGAGCAAACACTGTGAAATGCACTCATGAATGTTACTTTATGTACCTGTATACATAACCTAACTAACATTGTTTCTTTCAAATCATATAAAAGTAGTTTTGTCCGAAATTTTAGCGAAAGTAATTCAAATTTGCAGAATACTTTTCAACACAAAATACAACAACTTAAAAAAATTAATGAGAAACTCAAAAATAATGATCACCAAACACTGCTGCTTGTGATCATGACATGGGTCACTGGCACCCAATAAAACTTACAATTTTCGGTTCAAAATAACATTATTTCGTCTTACTATCAGTGTCTTCGATCTAAATTCTAGGATACTCAGAGGAGATTCCCAAATTTTTTGAAGACACAGTTTGACTTTCTTCCATATAACGTAAGCTCAGCTGCACAGAAACTAACTTCTCGGTTGCTGCGGGAGAAGACCTGTTTCTAATTGTACTATGGATCCTCCGACTGGACGACCAACTGCGCTCGCTTGCAGCTGTGGAGGGTGGTACACTGAGAAGTTTGCATGTTAAAACGGATCAGTGGCTGACATATACACAATCCTTTCCACCAGGTACAACGTGAGCCAAACTCACCAGCTGATCGCACACTAAGGAGAAGAAAGAATCTCAAGCTCTAAATTGAGGGCATTAGCTAGCATACGCCATCTTTCATTTTCATACAATCGCACACAGAGCTGATGAACTGCAATGCAGGCCTTTTATAGACATTAGTCACTTTATGCTATGGATCTAACAGATTTTCCGCTGCATGTATAGGCTGGCAAGTGGGTGTTGTTTTGTGTTTATAATTTCAGGTATCATACATAGCTAGTCATTTGGAGATAGCATTGACCAATTTTCTTTTATAAGGTCCATCTCTACTGCAATTTTTGTAAAGAGATGATGCATATCTGACAACAGGGCATTGTTAGACTGAATCTGAGTGGTGGCAGTAGAAGCTGGTCGCAGTAAGCGAGTCGCTTGATGAAGTTTCCCCCATGTCTCCTCCTTTGACACAGCACTTCTTACTGTGTTATCTAAACGAATTGAAGGGGAAACAATGGATTCTAAAGTAGCCTCTTTGTTCTTTATCAAGCTCTCAAAACTTATTAAAGCTCCAGCATGTTGGTGACGAAAGTTTCAAAGTTACAGCCGAAATCCTGTACTTCTCTGTCTGCTTCGATTCCAGCAGTGATACGTGACTGAATCTGAATGCTTTGATTATTTTTTGATTGACAGGTACAACCATTATGTCTATGATGAGGAGACTGATGCTATTAGCAGCACATCCTACACATTTTATACGCATGTACTGTTCTTCCACTATTCTGTAGTCACCCTGTATATTTCTCTCATTGTCGGTGATCACTGCTATGGACTTTTCGTCCCGTATGTCTTGAATTACTGTTTTATGGATTCTGGACAGAGCCTACACTTCTGAAGGTGATCTCACTGCGTTAAGATATAGTGCTTCCTAAGAAGTTCACGTGGCTTCTGTCGTGTTTTCGATGGCCGCTGTATTGTACAGTTTCCACACCTCCGAACAGTGGCGTATGCTGAAGAGTTCCGATGGATTGTCACCTTCCGTAAATTAAAAATCATCACCAATGGTTGTCGAAGACTTCATCATTCTACCAACGGCCTTGTAGAAGCGAAGGGAGGAGCGGACAGGGTTTCAGCGCACTATCTTGCCCTTTGGATGGGAAACTGCCCCTAAAAGAGGAAGAATCAGCAATGATAATTGTATGAGTATGCAGAAGTCAATGGAAACCACTGCATTAAAGACACATAATATGTATCCACAGGATATACGGCCTTTAATTGAACTAGTATCATGATCGTGGCAAAAGATTCCGGCTAGTCACCCTTTGGGATATCCAGGAGGGGAATGCCAAGGGGAGGTGACCATGGGAAACAGATTAAGTAGCCAACGAAAGGATAACGGTCTACGAGTCTGGACGTGGAATATCACAAGTCTGAACGTGGTAGAGAAGCTAGAAAATCTGTAAAGGGAAACACTAAGGCTCAATCTAGAAATAATGGGGTCAGTGAAGTGAAATGGAAAGAAGACAAGAATTCTTTATCAGATGAGTTTAGGGTGACACCAACAAATGCAGAAAATCGTATCTCGGAAGTAAGATTCGTTATGACTAGGAAGATAGGCGGAGAGTGAGCTTGTTCTCTGCAGAATCGACAGCAAACCAACACCGACAACAGTAGTTCAGGTATACATGCCGACGTCGGAAGCTGAAGCTGGAGAGATAGAGAGTATATGAGGATACTTAACGGGTAATTCACTACGTAAAAGGAGATGAAAATCTAATAGTAATGAGTGACTGGAATTAGGTGTAGGGGAAGGAGTAGAAGAAAGATTTACAGGAGAATATGGGTTTGGTATTAGAAATGAGAGAAATGGTAGACTAATAGAGTTCTGCAATAAATTTCAGTTAGTAACAGCGAACACTATGTTCAAGAATCGCAAGAGGAAGAAGTATTCTTGAAGAAGGCCGGCAGATACGGGAAGATATCACTTAGATTACATCATGGTCAGCAGAGATTTCGCAAGCAAATACTGTATTGTAAGGCGTTCCTAGGAGCAGATGTAGACTCAGATTACAATTTAGTAGTGATGAAGATTAGATTGAAGTTTAAGAGATTAGGGAGATTAGGCAGGGTGAATCAGTACGCAAAGAAGTGGGATATAGAAGTACTAGGGAATGAAGAGATACGCTTGAAATTCTCTGAGGCTATAGATAATGCGGTAAGGAGTAGCTCAGTAGGATTTTCTGTTGAAGAAGAATAGACATCTCTAAAAAATGCAATCAAAAAAGTGTTCAGATGTGTGTGAATTCCTAAAGGAACAAACTGCTCAGGTCATCGGTCCCAAGACTTGCACACTACTTTAAAGTAACTTAAACTAATTTATGCTAAGAACAACACACACACACACACACACACACACACACACACACACACACACACACACTTATGCCCGAGGGAGGACTCGAACCTCCGGCGGGAGGGGCTGCGCAGTCGGTGATATGGTGCCTCTAACCGCGCCGACACAATCACAGAAGTTGGAAAGAGAAACATAGATACAACGGTGGCAACTGATAAGAAGCCCTGAGTAGCAGAAGAAATTCTTCACTTGATCGATGAAAGAAGGAAGTACAAAAATTTTCAGGGAAATTAAGGAATACAGATACAGAAGTCATTTAGCAATGAAATAAATATAAATTGGAGGAAAGTTAAGTGAAATGGCTGCATCAAAAACATGAAGAAAGCGAATAAGAAATGATTGTCGGCAGGACGGACTCAGCGTATTGGAAAATCAAAACAACATTCGGTGAAATTAAAAGCAAGGGTGGTAAGATTAATAGTGAAATGGGAATTTCACTGTTAAATGCAAAAGACAGAAGAGATAAGTGGGAGGCCTTTATCAGGGGGAAGACTTACCTGATGACGTGATTGAAGAACAAACAGGAGTTCATATAGAAGAGATAGGGGATCCAGTGTTAGAATTTAAAAGAGCTTTGGAAGACTTAATATGAAATAAAGCGAAAGAGATAGATAACATTTCATGAGAATTTCTAAAACCACTGGGGGAAGTGGAAACAAAACGAGTATTCACATTGGTGTGTAGAATGTATGAGCTTGGTGAAATACCATCAGACTTTCAGAAAAGCGTCATCCACGCAGTTCCCAAGATAGTAAGAGCTGATAAGTGCGAGAACTATCACACAATCAATTTGACGGCTCATGAATCCAAGTTGTTGGTAAGAATAATATACAGAATGATGGAAAAGAAAACTGAGGATCAGTTACTTGACGATCAGTTTGGTTCTAGGAAAGTTAAAGGCATGAGAGGCAGTTCTGACGTTACGGATAATAATGGAAGCAAGACTAAAGAAAAGTTAAGACACGATCATGGGATTTGTCGATGTGGAAAAATCGTTCGTCATTGTCAAATGGTGCAAGATGTTCGAAATTCTGGCAAAATTCAGGGTAAGCTGTAGGGAAAGATGGGCAATATACAAAATGTACAAGAGCCAAGAGGGAATAACAAGATTGGAAGACCAAGAACGCAGTGCTTGGATTGAAAAGGATGTAAGACAGGTCTGTAGTCTTTTCCCCTACTGTTCAACCCATACATCGAAAAATAAATAATGGAAATAAAAGGAAGGTCAAGTGTGGAATTAAAATACAAAGTGTAAGGATATCAACGATATGATTCCCTGATGACATTGCTATCCTCAGCGAAAGTGAAGAATTACAGGATCTGTTGAATGGAATGAATAGTCTAATGAGTGCAGATTCTGGACTGAGAGTCAATAAAAAAAAAAGACGAAAGTGAAAGTTTACCCCTCGTTTATTAAGCTGATTAATTTTCATGTGGGAAGTGTCTCCCTTTAATACAAGCGGACGCACTGCCCCATGGTTCCCATTTCTACCGCTATGTGTTCTAATTCTTTCAATTAGGCCCGATAAATTGAGATGTGGGTAATCGAACCCGCTAGGAAAGATAGTATTCTCATTTAAAAATGAAGCAACGGATAACGCAACAACGGTGAATTGAGATGGAACAATACGTGCACATTAGGGACTGTAAGAATTTTTTTTTTTTGATACTATGATTTCAGTTAGTCGCATGAAGTGCATAATCCAAACAATGGATATGCCTGGATTGAAAATTCATAGAATATGATCATTATCTCAGTGGTATGGATGAATGATACTAAATAACGCTGAGAGAGAATTTCAATTATCATTCTGATTTACTTCGATAATATTTAATAAAACTATTACTCTCTGTGACAAAACATACATGAAGTCTATTATATTTTAAGAAAACTACCACTCTCAGTGACAAAACCTTCATGAAGCACTCACTATCTCTTGCATCTCGTCATACCGGAAACATAGACAACACTTCGTTGTCAATTACATCCACTAATGATTGAAATGGGTAAAACTGAATGTTACTGAATGGTGGCCTCTTAACACCATTGAGTTATTGTCACACCTATTTAACGCGCGGAGAAGGGAAGGATACCACCTTTCACACTCTCAAACATTACTTGTGTTACTTCACATGCAGTACCATGCGGATAATGGTTCAAATGGCTCTGAGCACTATGCGACTTAACTTCTGAGGTCATCCGTCGCCTAGAACTTAGAACTAATTAAACCTAACTAACCTAAGGACATCACACACATCCATGCCCGAGGCAGGATTCGAACCTGCGACCGTAGCGGTCGCTCGGTTCCAGACTGTAGCGCCCAGAACCGCACGGCCACTCCGGCCGGCACCATGTTGAAACCGCATATTATGCAACCGCAATGCAACGTGAGCAAACCAGCCCAGGCTTCATGACTCCACATTATTCGTGCTATGATTAACGAAAGGCAAATCTAGTGACTACCGTTATGAATGCTGGCAACACGTGGCCAAGTTCGACAACAAAGAAACAAGTAAAATAAATCGTTGAATCATGGAAAATTTATATTGCTTGTATCTGGAACTAAACTATGCAACAAATGAAACATTAATGAACCTATGTGCTATTGACCTAAGAACAAGAACCGTTGGTTCATGCCCTCAATCACCTCGCGCCCAAGTCCGCTAGTTGAAAAACATTAATCTGAAAAATTTCTACAAATACAATATCGCTAAACGTTTCCCGGTATTAATTCACACCTGAACATGTTTCATAATCAATGTTACCCCAAAATACCTACATTATGAATAACTTTTCTCACCATCCATGATGAGCGCCGCACCCCTGCGTCCGTCTCGTTCAATCGGCGGCCCTAGAGTGTCCTCACAAGGCGCGTTGCAGGACCGACCGCCAATAGTTAAAAAAAACTGGTGATGGGGGTAGGACCTCAGTGAGAACCTCACAATCTCTGCCTTGTTCATCCCCACTATCTTTGGAATCACGAACTATCTGCCGAATCTGCTCACGTTGTTATGTTGGTGCTAAACTACCCTACTACTACCATCTTTGACTAACCCAGATTATTGTATATTCCATGCAGAATTACGTTTATCCGTCCACATACATCACGGGATCAAAGGATGAGAGAGGAGGTGTGATACTGTAGTGTAACGACGTCAGTTTTGTATAAATGATTTTTTTTGACATATGACCATGCGCAGACTTCGTCACCAACGTCAGTTACAAAACACTTCAAAATTATTTAAACTCTTTTTAAAGTTGTCTCTGAATGGTTCTTGAACGAAACTGTAATTAAAACATCATCCTTTGAGTCGTATGCGCAGAATTACGTCACTCAGTCCAATTGGTTTGCGCAAACTTTTTTCAATTTAGATGTCGTTTGTTTCTTCTCAGAAATTATATTAAAGCAAGTTATATGCTTTAATAAATATTAAAACCACATTGAATAAACTTTTAAGACTCAAACTCGCGATGAATGTTGTCAAAAATTAATAATCTTGTCAAATAAATCAGTAATCCTTCTTCCTTAATATAATTCTTCATAAATAAATTCTCGGAACACGTATTTAAACTTTTGTGGTATACACTAGTTTATTGTCTTCATATATACTACATATAGACGTGAACCTGAGCCCTGACAAGATAGGACTGAACATTTACAACATGATTAAACTTTCTATGACGTCATTGTTGTAGAAACATTACAAATTCTTATTTTTTCAGTTTTTAGAAGCACGATGCAACAACTTGGTTTCAGGATCTTCTGTTGCTCTTTGGCTGTCGACCCGCGACGTATAGTGGCCAGCAATTTCCTCTCTTGTCCCGGCAGTGAAGATGCTATCTCCGTTCGTTGCGCCGCCCTCTCCGTACATGAAACATAAAAATAAATACAAAACTTTAGATAATTCACAACCGTTACAAATACTACAAAATACATAAACAAAACACTAAATTAAACTTATATTCACCTGCAAACTGGGCTGACACTGGTGGATGGGTGACGCTTCAATTTCGCATCTCACTACATACCCCACCCACAAGCTCAGTTTGTCAGGTTTTAACCGAAAATAAAACTTCTTCTATATACAATATTTAACTGTTAATATTATACATTTTCCTCACATTTTCCGTAACTTAAAGTCCTTGCTCTTAGATTGATTCAATCCTTTTATGACGATATTGTTGTGACTATTTGTCATTTACTTTTAATTGTGCTACTATGGTAATTCATAACCGAATATATGGAGATTACTCCTTTTCAGTTAATAGTTGCTAGTAAATAATGATTTAGTACGTTCTTTAACGTTGTTACATTAGGACAGAACGTTCAAATTGTAATAGGTTAGTTTCAGTTTTATTCATTTACTAGAGTTATTCTTTCCAAAATGTATATTACTAATAAGTTTCTCACAATAGCTAATAGTACTATTTACTTTACGGCGTTCTTTTCCCTAATGCTTTATTTATGCCTGAGGTCAAGAAGAAATCAAGCAAAACTTTCTTTAGAATCTCGGCACGGCTTTCTTTACCTTCGGACACTTTGTTGGGTAATGACAATTTATGTAGGAGAAACAAGCGAGAGAGCCCCGTTTGGTGTGTTCTATATTAACACTATTACAGATCTCTATTAAAGGCACTCTGCTATGTTCTCGTGAGCCATATAGCTCTGGACGCCCATGGTCCCTAAAATTATTAACCATCCCCTTTGGTTCCTACTATCTGAGTAAATATAAAATATACAAAATTCATTCTGACCTAATAACAAAAATTTCTTCCATATAAATCCCCTTTTAGTTATCTTTCCCTTTTTTAAGTACCGGTAGATTATTGTAGAACACTTGTTTAAACTTCCTGTCATTTTTTTTAAATAACACGTAACTATCAGGAAAAACTTCACATGAATAAATTATGAACGCTCGTCCATATGTAACATATACTAAATATGAACTTATTTAGGAATGAAGGGTTTAATTTGATCGCCACTATATAATCCTTTAATTACAGCTGATGAAGGTTCCATAAGAAGTAACGCTTTGGGATGTACAATCTTATGAACAACATATGGACCTTCAAAGATAAAGAAGAATTTTCTACATTCCTTATTGATCTTCGAACTTTTAGGATGAGAGCGTACTAATACAAGGTCTCCTACCTGAAATGAGGTTTCTGTAGCATGTTGATTATAACTTTTAATTCTCCGTTCAGCATTTTTAACAATCTGTTCGCGATTTTTTTCGTTTGGAGTGCATTGTTGGATCTCATTTACTGGTGTCTAAGGTAGAGCAGCTAGTAAAGGCTCACCTATAATTCGTTTGCCTAAAATTTCTATAGGTGATAATCCCGTCGTTAGATGAGGCAATTCATTTAATATCTTTTCGAATTCAGGCATTAGTTTGGCCCACCGAGTATGTTTACATGCACAATAAGTTCTACATAATCGACCTAATTCTTTCATGACTCCTCTACTAAATTACTTTGAGGGTGATATTTCGAAATTAAGATATGTTTGGTTCCATATTGTTTTATCATATCTTGAAACTTTTGACTAATAAAGGCACTACCGTTGTCAGACGTAAGTCGTTTAGGAATGCCCCCGTTAACAAAGTAATTTCGAGTAAGACAACGTATAACGCTTGCTGTATTCGCTCGTTTCAAAGTATATAGTTTCACATGTTTGGACCAACATTCCATTATAACAAACACATAAGTAAATCCTCCTGAATTACGAGGCAGAGGGCCGAAAAAATCTAATGACAGTAGATCCCACAGACCTCGAGGAATTACAGCATATAATTTATAACGCTTAGATTTGTTATTAACTTTAACCTTTTGACAGGTTTCACAAGTCCTAATAATACTTCTCACAATACGGGACATATTTTTGAAATAATAATATTTCATTAGATGTTTAATACATTTATAAATTCCAAAATGTCCGTAACCTTCATGAATATAAGTAATTAATTCGTACACAACAGTTTTCGGAATGCAGATTTCCCATCTCTTGTCTTCTCTTTGTGCTTTCCAATACAACAAGTCGTTGAAATATAACCACACACCCCGGGTGTTAACTGTTTCTTCCCCATTATTAAGGTTTTATATAAGTTCCCTATACTGATCGTCATTTCTTTGACTGCATCTAATAGCAGTTACTATCCGTTTAACCTTACGTTCGTTCTCCTGAGTTAAAAGGAAATAAACATGGTAATTTGTTCCTGGCTCTTCCGCAATGTTAATATTCTCCATTACTACTGGAAGTCTCGACAAAGCATCCGAAACTACATTTTGAGATCCTTTTATATACCTAATTTTATACTGAAATTCTTGCAAACATAATACCCAACGTAATAATCTACGGTGAAGTAACCGACAATTGTTCAAAAAGGTTAAAGCCTGATGATCAGTATATACAATTGTTTTTATTCCAATTAATAATCCTCTAAATCTCTGAAAACCCTATACCACTGCGAGAGCTTCCTTCTCGGTTACAAAATAATTTCTTTCATGTTTATTTAAAGTTCTACTAGCGAATCCAATAGGCTGATATAATCCCTTTTCATTGGTCAGATCACCTTGGAATATTACGCAAGACATACCATAATCAGAGGCATCCGTACACATACAAAAGTCCTGATTGAAATCTGGATGGTATAACATTTTAGCTTCTGTTAATGCTCCTTTTATCTTATTAAAAACTTCCTCTTCCTCTTTTCCCCAGAGCCATACTGATTTCTCTTTTAATAAATCCAGTAATTTAGGATTAACAATATCCTGCCCTGGAAGAAATCTTCTCAGACATCCTACCATTCCCAAGAATGATTTCAGTTGTTTCCGATTTCTAGTACTCGCGCATCGAACAATAGCTTCAATACGTGCTGGGTCTGGCCTAATACCTTTACTGTCCACTATATTCCCCAAAAATCTCACTTCCTCCTTTCCGAAGTAAGACTTAGATAATTTTAAAGTAATTCCTCTGTCAATTAAACGGTCAAACAATTTCCGTAATATCGTTACGTGTTCTTCCCACGTTTTAGTGGCTACCAAAATATCATCTACATATAAAATAATCTTTTGTAATAATTGCTGACCAAAAGCAGAATCTAACGCCCTAATGAAAGTTGACACTGATATATTAAGTCCAAAAGGTAAAACTTGGAACTGATATGATCTGCCTTCAAAAAGAAAAGCCGTATATTGCCGTGAATCCCGGTGTAATATGACTTGATGGTAGCCATCAGTTAAATCCATTGTACTCATATAACGAGAACCAGCAATCTGAAGAAGTACCTCCTCCATAGGAATAGGTCTGTCTCTTTCCATCTCTATAATTTGGTTTAATTCACGAGTATCCAGAACCAGTCGTACCCCACCAGTAGCTTTCTTAACTACCCACAAAGGGCTGTTAAAAGCACTACATGATCGTTCGATAATATTTTGTTCTAGCATCTTACTTATTTCTCTACTAGCCGGTTCTTTGAATTGTACTGGAATAGGATAAGGTTTCTTAAAGAATGGTTTTTGATCTTTAATCTTAAGTTTACAAACGTAATCTTTGATTCTCCCCGGTTCATCTGAAAAGACGGCTCTAAATTCTAACAATAAAGATTCCAACTCTTCCTTTTCTTGTTCGGATAGACAATTCGTAGAATAACATTTTTCTTTCACTTCGGTTTCGATACTATTACTATCCTCACATTGGTATACTTCATATTCAAGATCACTAGAATCTATTAATAGGTTCATGGTCTGTGTGTACTTAATCTGTGAGGATTCGTAGCAATTTTCAGTTACTTGATTATTAGAAAACTTCACTTTAAAAGCACAGGCCTCCTTATGGATGGTTAAGGAAGAGTCTTTAAAATCTAATATAGCTTTATATTCACGCAACCAATCTATACCTAAAATTATGGCCACATTTAAGTTGGCTACGAGAAGTACAGAGTGAGAAATTAATTGTTTAGAAATTTCAAAAGTAAAATAAACTTCCTCAGTAATGTTTTGACTTCTTTTACCAGTAACTCTTATAATTTTCACCCCAGTTACAGGTAAGGTTGAGAAATTCCAATATTTCCTTTTAAGTTGAAATAATTCTTTAGATAAAATACTTACTTCGCTACCCGAATCGATTATAATATTTACTTCGGTATTTTTAATATAACCTTTAATAATGGGTTGATAAGTTATATTCTCCCTTATTTGATTGTCTTCATGAAGTAAATCTTGTTGCCATTCACATTCCTTTTGGCAGCTTAATGATAAATGGCAATTGGGTTCTGTATAATTTTGGCTAACAGTTCCCTTTAGTCGACCCGTACTAAAGGACTTCACTAGTTTTCCGAACTTTCTATGATAACGTCACCTACAACTTGACCTTCATCCATTACTTGAGGATGATTTATCTCATTATCGTTACTGTGTAATTTCCGCATTTTAGACTTATTACCCCCATTTTGTTGGCTCTCTTTATCTTTATATTAACGTTTTATGCAACAAAACCGGCTATAATTGTTGTTGTTAAATTTTCGTGGTTCTGAATTATTATTATTTCGAGAATTTTCATTTCTACCAAATCTAAATTTCTCGTCTTCCCGTTCTCTATTATGTATATCTAACTGTTCTAAATATCCTAATAATACGCAAGGTTGTGACCATTCCCTTTCTATCATTCATTCTTTTACATAATACGGTAATCTACTAATTAGGACTCGTATTAGATGACTTCCAATAATTGGTTCTTCAATTAATTTAGCATTGTTTAAATGCCATTCGAAATAATTCCTATAACCTCCCAACCGTTTAGAATAAGGAGGAGGGTCTAACAACTCTAAAGTTAAGTGTTGTTGATTTCCTCTTGACCAATAATTTTGTTCAAACTGCTTAACAAAATCATCCCAGTCCCTAAATTCAGTTCTATGCATTACTGCCCATTCCGCAGCTTCTGCTTCTAAATGTTCTATTACAAATTGAATCCGTTTTTCATTACTCCGTTTAGGAGATAATGAAGTTTCAAAAGCTTTTATAAAGACTATAGGGTGAAGTTCGCCTCCTGGTTTGAATACAAGAAATCGACTTGCTACATTTGAATTTGTCGTTATATCATCCCAACATTCTGCGAGAGACATAGTTGGATATTGTTTAGATTGCAGAGACGGAGTTGCGTCGGATTTGCTTGCCGTGATTTCTTTATTTGTATTGTTGTCGTCCGAGCTAGCAAATACGATGCGACTGTTGTCTCTGATTACGTTATTACTTCTACTACTTGAAATGTTTTCATTATTATCTAATTCCGATAGCCGTTTAGTAATTTCCTGTATTCGCATTTCTGTATTGGATACACGGTTAGCTAATATCGATTCTTCACTGTGTTCACGATGTGAACGCTCTGTACCTTCGTCAATGTTATTGTCTTTGGAAGTCTCAAGGTTACTGCATATTTCAGTAATTAAAAATTTCATGTTTTCTATTTCAGTATGATCTTTTTCTACTCGGTGAGTTAATGTCTCCAATTCTACATTATCTATTGAAGAAATCTCTACAGGTTTAGTAGAAAGCTCTTTAATAGATTCTAATAATCCTCTACGAATAGTTTCTGTCTGCATAGAAAATTCATCTCGTAACTTATCGCTATTTTTCTCTATTTCATTTACAACTAAGACATTGACATTATCTAGTCTCTTGGTTAAGTCAGTAATATCATTTCGCATGCGAGCTTTTTCCTCACGCGATTCCTGGATATGTTCTTCTAACCTTTTACAATTATCAGCAATCTTATTACTAAGTCCTACTCGTTTTTCCTGCATTTCAACTTTAGAAGCCTCTATTTTACCACTTAATTCTCGACTGGTTTCATTAAGATGTTCCTGTAACCTGTCTGTAGATTTTGTTAGCTCACTTAATTCTCGACTGGTTTTATTAAGATGTTCCTCTAACCTGTCTGTAGATTTTGTTAGCTCACTTAATTCTCGACTGGTTTCACTAAGATGTTCCTCTAACCTGTCTGTAGATTTTGTTAACTCCCCTTTAAGTTCCTCCTTTAACCTAGCCGTAGATTTTTCGTTAGACTGTTTTAATTTAGCGATAGCCCTAAAAAGGGATCTCATGCTCCTATCGGACACAGATTGCTCTTCGTCTGACATTTCACTTCCCGACATTATTGTTAGATATTAACTGGTTACACACGCAGACTTGTAATCAACAGTCCTATTAAAAGCACACTCCCTATGTACAACACTCCACTTCCAACTCAAAACAGACTCACCGGACACTAATATTGCAGTCTGTAGTTCTCGGTAATCAGTGTGCTGCTATGGGCTGCAGCAGTAACAGCCGTCGATGCAGCCGCTGAGATGCTGCGACCCCGCTTCCGCAACCGGTAGGACGCTGAGTCGAACACCGGAGACGTCACTGGCTGCAACCAAGCCCGGCCGCACCGTAGACAGGCGAAGCCCTCAGCAACACCTCTAATACCAGCCGGAGGAACGCCCGGAAATACGGAAGCGTCCGATCTAACCCGTCGGCTTTGACCCATGACGTCACAAATATAGCGGAAACGACAATTCCAATATGGCGGATATAGAAACGTTGCATACGTATCACAAAGACGAAAACACATAGAAAAACAACACACACAAAGGTTTCACAAGAACAATCTGCTAACATTGATAGCAAACATAGATAATAATAAACAAGTGGTACTCAAGGCCAGGCAGGGGGCGGGGGCTGCGCCCCCCCCCCCTGACCCCCCCCCCCCGCCAAAAAAAAAAAACTCCCAACCTAACCTCGTATTCAGGGCTACGCTACAGATCAATGTGTAGGTCAATCAAAAGATAAAAAAAAGAAACAAATAAAAAAAAAGAAAAAAACAATATTGATTCATTAGACATAACGAGTAGCGACAAAACATATAGACCATAAAGATTGAACAATCTAATGGCAAACTGATAAAAGCCTCATAGACGACGTTAAAACAAAAAGTACAGTAAAAAGGTAAACTATATATTACAGGCCCTAAAACTCCTACTAAGTTAACGTCAACGAGGCAACATCTACAAACACGCCACACTCACAAACCAAACTCCGCGCCGTAATGACGTCACACACCACAACACCCTTACGTCACGGGTCAAAGCCGACGCGTGAGATCGGATGTTTCTGTTGACCCGAACGCCCCCCAGCTGACGTACTCGGCCTGTTAGTTTAGGGAGGAAAAGGTTGTCGGGGTTTGCAGCGTTCAGCTGGTGCCCAACAGATGCGCCTTCTCATAGAATAACTGCGTGACCGTACTGCTTGGCTGCGCTCCGTCAGCTGCCCACACCCGCGAAGTCACCGCTGGCTGGTGAAGGCTCCACGAAGACACGCGTTGACTTCCGAAGGACTCTTGATGTTTTAATTGTATCGTACCTGTGTGCCTTAGTTGCACACAAGTCCTGTTTATAAGGTCGCCACAGTGTAGTGTAACGACGTCGGTTTTGTATAAATGATTTTCTTTTGACACACGACCATGCTCAGACTTCGTCACCAACGTCAGTTACAAAACACTTCAAAATTATTTAAACTCTTTTTAAAGTTGTCTCTGAATGGTCCTTGAACGAAACTGTAATTAAAACATCATCCTTTGAGTCGTATGCGCAGCATTACGTCACTCAGTCCAATTGGTTTGCGCAAACTTTTTTCAATTTAGATGTCGTTTGTTTCTTCTCAGAAATTATATTAATGCAAGTTATCTGCTTTAATAAATATTAAAACCACATTGAATAAACTTTTAAGACTCAAACTCGCGATGAATGTTGTCAAAAATTAATAATCTTGTCAAATAAATCAGTAATCCTTCTTCCTTAATATAATTCTTCATAAATAAATTCTCGGAACACGTATTTAAAGTTTTGTAGTATACACTAGTTTATTATCTTCATATATACTACATATAGACGTGAACCTGAGCCTTGACAAGATAGGACTGAACATTTACAGCATGATTAAAGTTTTCTATGACGTCATTGTTGTAGAAACATTACAAATTCTTATTTTTTCAGTTTTTAGAAGCACGATGCAACAACTCGGTTTCAGGATCTTCTGTTGCTCTTTGGCTGTCGACCCGCGACGTATAGTGGCCAGCAATTTCCTCTCTTGTCCCGGCAGTGAAGATGCTATCTCCGTTCGTTGCGCCGCCCTCTCCGTACATGAAACATAAAAACAAATACAAAACTTTAGATAATTCACAACCATTACAAATATTACAAAATACATAAACAAAACACTAAATTAAACTTATATTCACCTGCAAACTGGGCTGACACTGGTGGATGGGTGACGCTTCAATTTCGCGTCCCACTACAATACCAACAGAAGAAAAAATATACACTGAAGCATTCTTGAATCCAGAGGTTAGTTAACTAGGCGAAACATTGAAAGGACGCTCTCGGCGTAAAATGAATTATTAAACATGTAGAAATTAATCAGTTAGTTAAATGAAGCCTAAACCTGTGACGTTTCAAAGGAAATGAGAAGTAGCAGAAATGAGAACAGCGAGACACATAATATAAGGTTTGGTGATCACTAAGTAGATGAAGTTAAGGAATTCTGCGACTTAGGCAACAAAGTAACCTTCGATAGACAGAGCAACGAGGACATCAAAACATAGTAGCAGTGACAAAAAGGGCGTTCCAGATCAAGAGAAGTATACAAGTATCAAACATAGGTCTTAAACTGAGAAAGAAATTTCTGAGAATGTACGTTTGGAGCACAGCATTCTATGGTACTGAAGCATGGACTATGGGAAAACGAGAACACAAGAGAATCGACCCATTTGAGTTCTGATGCTGCGAAAGTAAATTAGTTGGACTGATAAGGTAAGGAATCAGGAGGGTCTCCACAGACTCGGCGGGAAAAGGAATATGAGGAAAAACACTGACAAGAAGAAGAGACAGAATAGTAAGAGTTCTGTTTAGACAGAGAGTGTATGTTCCAGGGCATCAGAGGTTGTAAGTGCTACTCTGAGGTGAAGAGGTTAGCACAGGAGAGGAATTCGTGACTGGTTGCATCAAATCAGTCAGAATACTGATGATTCAAAGAGAAAAAAAAGAAGATTATGCTGTCCTTTGTACATCATGGAGACAGAATTCATGGGACAGCGGTATGCAAGTACACAAATGGCGGTAGTATCTAGTACAGAAGGTATAAAGAGGCAGTATACTGGCGGAGCTGCCATTTGTACTCACGTGATTCACGTGATAATGTTCCCGACATGATTGTAACCGCACAACAGGAATTAACAGATTCTGAAAGCGAAATGTAGCTGTAGGAAGACGCATGCTGTATTCCATTTTGGAAATTAATAGGGAATTCAGTATTCTGTGATTCCCAGTGTCAAGAGTGTGCCGAATATACCAAAGACCAGGCATTACTTCTCACCAGGGACAAAACAGTGGCCGGCTACCTGCACTTAACGACCGAGAGTAGTTTGTGAAGAGTTGTCAGTGCTAATAGACAATCATAACTGTTTGAGATAACCGCAGAAATCAATTTGGGACATCCGACGAACGTATGCGTTAGGACAGTGAAGCGAAATTTGGCGTTAATGGGCTATGGTACTAGACGACCAACAAGAGTGTCGGTGCCAACAGCACGGTGTCGCCTGCAGCGCCTCTCTTGGGCACGTGATGCTGTCGGGTGGGCCTAGAGGACTGGAAAACCATGACCTGGTATGATGAGTCCCGATTTCCGTTGGAAAGAGCTAATAGTAGGTTTGGAGTGTAGCGCGGACCCCACGAGGCCGTAGATCCAAGTTATCAACAATGCGCAGTGCAACTTAGTGTTGGCTCTGTAATGGTGCGGGCTGTATTTACGTGGCATGGAATGGGACCTCTGATCAAAATGAACCGATTGTTGTGTGGAAATCGTTATGTTCGGCTAACTGGAGACCATTTGCAGCCATTCGTCGCCTTAATGTTCCCAATCAACGATGGAATTCTTATGGATGACAATACACCTTGTCACTAGGCCACAATTGTTTACGACTGGTTCGAAGGACATTCTAGACAGGTCGAGCGAATGACCCGCCCCCCCCCCCCCCCCAGATCGTTCTCCGTGAATCCCGTCGAACATTTATGGAACATAATCGAGAGGTCATTTCGTGTACTAGACCCTGCACCGGGATCACTTTCGCAATTAGGAACTACTACACAGCAGCATCGCTTAGTATTTCTGCAGAGGACTTGCAGCGCCTTGCTGACCCTATTCCATGTGGAGCTGCCGCACCACGCCGGGAAAAGAAGGTCAGACACGAAATTAGGAGGTATCGTATGACTTTTACCACCTCAGTGTGTGCTCCCACTCAGTCTCTAGACTGATCACCACTTCCGATTTCTCAGAGGAATCTAAAAACTCACAGATCGAATACGTTAAGAGAGCGGTCGAAAGGAGGTAACGTCCGATATGCACGCAACACACATTACTTACAGGTAGGTAGGACCTGAACTGCCCAAGCCTAGTATGAAAACTACCGTAGTCTATACTTACTTTTGATAATCTACATTAGCCTACGGTAGTTTTATAACTTTAGATCCAGCCATTGCACTCATAAACTGTTACTACTAAATCTTAATCCGTCACGTTCTTTAACTTCTTGGACTTCTGGTGAGCAACCGATGTGGAATCAGATTTTTAAGTCAACATGACAGCAGCAATATCCGCAATCTTTCAACCTCTCATATGTAGATTTTATGATGGGGACTCAAGGGCAACAAGGGTAGGCTCCGGTTATGGCATTAGTGTTATTTCGCATCTTTCTATTCAAAAACCTGCTTATGACAAAGCAGTTTCATACAATTTTAACGATGAAAAATATAGCTAATATTTTTGACGATTTAGTTGCTCTAGAGAGGTAGAAGTGATGGATACTATCATCAATGTATTATGTATAAGTGCTGATTTTTATATTTGGTAACTTAATACGTACGCAAATCACGCACATCACGCAAATTTAATTCATCAGGTTCTATGGGCTAAAGTGTCCACGTTACTTCATCACAGAACCAACCATAACATAATACATAATAGAACCAAACCATAGCATAATATGGAGAGGGGCGATATGCAAATTCAGAAATCAAAAATGATGAATATGACAACAATAGATATATACAATAGTATACACAATGAATAACACTTGACGGTACTAAGTTGTAAGTTATTGTGAGAAATACGTATACAGAATAAATGGACTTATGCAAAACGAAGTGTTTCGATTTTGACTTGAAAATCTGTGTTGGGTTTGTATATCTTCAGTTCTCCAGGAAATATTTTAAATGTGGAACCTACAAAATAGTGCACACCATTCTGTGCAATGGTTAAAGAAGTGTTATCCAAATGAAAATTGTTATTACCGATTAGTGTTCACTGAGTTTGTGGGGCAGTTCTTTCTGACTGAGTCCACGATTATTTACCACAAATGCGACAAGATTTATATGTACCCAAAGGGCACTGTTGAATTGTGCAATACAATAACAATGGCCTCCACGAATATCATGTAGTGCCACTCCATAGCATTCTGATTTTTTTTGTGAGTTTGCGGATTACCCAAGAGTGTAATAAAGTGTAAGGATGCTAAATAAACTGGCTTTTGTGTTTCAGTTTCTGCGGTAGAGTTGATTATTCTTAAGGTAAATTTATCGCTAGTCAGTTCCTGCTCAGTATCCTGAAAGCGATACCGTCAAGGAACCCTCTCATGCAGATACCTGTCAAAAGCCCCCAAAATTTCTGGTATTTTGCGTTTTTGTTCTGTGTAAACTATTATATGCGCGAAATTTCATTGACCATTCGCTGCAATGGTGTTTTGATGTCGTCAATGTGTTACTGACATAGGCAGACATTATTTTCAAAAAAGTCACACTCAGTTTTTATAAACGTTCAGTGATTCTATCTAATAAAATATTCTATACATATCACTCTTAAAAAGTTCTGTTTGGCACAGCCACAGCTCTATGACTTGTCCAAATGCAATTCCCTTTCCATTTGCAGCTACCAGGAGAACATGAAGCGCTTCTCTGCCATCTACCGGGAGCACCAGAGCACGTCCCTGGAGAGGGCGGTGTGGTGGGTGGAGTACGTGATCCGCCACCAGGGAGCTCCTCACCTGCGCAGCGCAGCCCTCGACCCGCACTGGTGGCAGCTGCTGCTGCTCGACGTCATTGCCTTCATACTGGCTGTGGCGGCTGTGGCTGCATTTTTGCTCTACAAGCTGACTCGATGGCTGTTCACGTGGCTCACTCGACCCAGTAAACTAAAGAATCAGTGAGACTTGCGGCGTGGCGTACCTCTGTCTCGACAGTCACAATTTTCTGTGCGTTTGTTTTGTGCAAACTGGTATATTCCATGTAAGGGAGCAACTATCGAAATCATGAAACCATTGATGATACTTCATCAGGACTTTTAAGAGTTCATAAAGGACATCTTAATTACATACAGTTATAAACAGGTTTGCTAAAAAACTAACTCGTTGTGTGCTGCTGTATGAAGTATATCGCTGTAGTTTTGAATGACTGAAACGTGTGTGCTGGCAGACATGTGAATCTTGTGATTACATATTCGGTTAGGATAACATAAATCAATGTCTCGCATACCATGTCGAAATACAGACTATCTCAAGAGTCAGTTAAAGTTGGGAAATTCAGTACTTGACGTAATAATGTAGATTTATTGAAACAAAAAAGGCACAAAATGACCAATAGATGGCACTTCATATGATACAAAGGCAATAATTAGCATACAAATTGGTTTATATCAAATATAATATTCTTTATGAGGTGTGGCTAGAAAAACCCGGACTAGTACTGGTGAAACAATAAAACGAATGCAATAAGGCTGAAAGTCGCGTGGCCTGTCACGTGACTCTCGCTCCGCCTACTGCTCGAGTTTCATCTGCCTCCTGCACTCAGTCTGCCCGTGGCGTCTGTTTTAAGTAGTTGACGTTTTGTCTGTGCGTCGGAAAATGTTGAGTGTACAGAAAGAACAGCGTGTTAACATCAAATTTTGTTTCAAACTAGGAAAATCTGCAAGTGAAACGTTTGTAATGTTACAACAAGTGTACAGCGATGATTGTTTGTCCCGAAACTAAACGCCAATCCTATGCATTGGAAAACTCCTGGTTTTCCACGACAAAAAAAAGCACGAATGTCAAAATCGAAATTCTAGGCAATGATGATTGTTTTTTTTTTTTGACATCAAAGGGATTGTGCACGTTGATTGGGTACCAGAGGGACAAACAGTGAATCAGCATTACTACATTAGCGTCCTGGCTACCCTACGTGAGCGAGTACTGAGAAAACGGAACGATTTGTGGAGAAAAAAGTCATGGATCCTTCACCAAGACAATGCCCCAGCTCACAGTACGTTGTCAGTGAAGACGTTTTTGGCAAAACACAACATTCCCATCTTAGATCATCCACCCTACTCACCTGATTTGGCCCCCTGTGACTTTTTTCTTTTCCCTAAAGTCAAGTCAGCTTTGAAAGGAACTAGATTTGAGACTGTTGAAGCAGTAAAAGAAAAAGCGACGGAAGTAATGTATGGACTTACCGAAAATGATCTGCAGCATTGCTATGAACAGTGGAAAATTCGTATGGAGCGGTGTAGAGACCGAGGAGGAGAGTACATTGAAGGAGATAACATGAAATTGTAAATAATTGTAAATAAATGTTTTTTCCAGCATCAGTCCGGTTTTTTTCTAGCCGCACCTCGTATGCCAAATGCTCAGCATGTTGACTGTCATTCATCAACAATACTTGTAGCCGAGGGACGATGTTGTGAAGCGCACTGTACAGTATATCAGTATATATGGTGATAAATTGCTGTCGGATGTCTTTTAACATCCCTAATGAGGTCGGGTGATCAAGATGTACTGTACTTGTGACTTCAGGTAAATAAACAATAATTAGTCACATGGACTGTGGCCTGGGGACATTGGAGGCCAAGCATGAAGGAAGCGTGGCACAGCACATGGTGATCGCCAAACAATGTGAGCAAGAGATCTTTCACAAATGTAACAGTATGGTTTGCTGCGCCATTCTGCATAAAAGTCATACCCTCCGGCAGCTCTTTATCAGCCAGGATAGGAATAATGCGATTCTGTAACACATCTTCATACGTCAAACGCTCAAGTGGTGTCACTGACGTGTTGTTGGTCAAAGCCGGATTTCGCACTCGTGTTTGGTTTTAATAAAACCCCATGTCATTTCAAGCACGTGATTCAAGTTTTACCTCTCTACTTACATTTTTCCGTGAAATAATGCGTTTTCCAATGATAGCAGATTTTGGGTCACCCTGAATGTTGTCACTGAATGAACCAAATCTCATTAGCTCCTCGTATATTCAAGAAGCCCATACTACTACCCTTACTGTCACTGGAGTAGTCTAAAATGTCTCTGCCATAAAATTCAAGTCATATTTCTTTTATATTCCATCCTTTGTTGTCCGTAACTCCTGGTACCAGTAGCGAAGCTCTAGTATTGTTAACTCACCACAGCAGTAACTGACTGCGCTTACTGGCGCTCTCTGAGGCCGAAAAACTGAAGACCAAGCAGACAAGTCCCCACTCTCTCTGCTCCACTACGTCACAGGAAGTGAAGTGGAACACAGATATGAGTCACCAATAGCACTACGGCAGGAGTACCATTCTTCCAGGAAAGACAACTGTGCCCCCCTCCCCCCCCTCCCACCCCAAGTGTGCTACTCGATGTTCACTTTGCAGACGAACAATACTGTCGCTGGATTTCTTGTCCAGTTTTGTTATGTGAGCAGATAGTTTGACTGACCGAAGTTGATACTTATTTGCAGTTGTTAACGGCAATGTTATGTGCGATCAGAACAGCTCAACAGCTGGAGCTATCGACAGTCTGCCACACTGAAGAGCCTGCCCCAAGTGTAACATGTTGTCAATATGTATTCGTCAATGTTGATTTCACTGTGTGTGCATCCCATGGCTGGAATATACACTCAAGCTCATAAATTAAGGATAATTGCAGAATGTTGTGCCACACAACGTGGCACTACACAAAACTGGCGCTAATAGCATAGGCACATAGGGAAGACACACGACACAGATCTGTAAGTCCACGGTATTGGTGATAAGTTGAGGAAACCGTCCCGAAACACATGTGCTACAAAACTCCACTGTTTCCTGCGCATGTACCCGACATCAATTTGGGATATGATGACCATGCACACGTACACAGGCGGCACAACGGGTTGGCATACTTTGGATCAGGTAGTCGAGCAGCTGCTGGGGTATAGCCTCCCATTCTTGCACCAGTGCCTGTCGGAGCTCCTGAAGTGTCGTAGAGGTTTGAAGACGTGCAGCGATACGTCGTCCGAGAGCATCCAAGACGTGCTCGATGAGGTTTAGGTCTGGAGAACAGGCAGGCCACTCTTTTTGCCTGATATCTTCTGTTTCAAGGTACTCCTCCACGATGGCAGCTCGGTGGGACCGTGCGTTATCATGCATCAGGAGGAAGGCGGGACCCACTGCATCCCTGAAAAGACAAAATGACGTCCCGATATACCTGGCCAGTTACAGTTCCTCTGTCAAAGACATGTAGGGATGTGCGTGCACCAATCATAATCCCACCCCACACCATAAAACCACGACCTCCACACAGGTCCCTTTCAATGGCATTAAGGGGTTGGTAACTGGTTCCTGGTTCACGCCAGACTATACCTGAACTCGTCCGTGAACTTAAGCTGGGACCACTGTTCCAGTGACCATGTACTGTGTTCTTTATGGGCTCTTCTGTGACCAGGGGTAAGTGGTTTGCACCTTGCAGGTCTCCAGGCGAATAAACCATGCCTGTTCAGTCGTCTGTAGACTGTGTGTCTGGAGACAATTGTTCCAGTCGCTGCTGTAAGGTCTCGAGCAAGGCTACCTGCAGTACTTCGTGACCATCTGAGGGCACTTGTGGTGTTTTACACTGTGGATGTCCCGTATTGTAGCGCCTGGACACGTTTCCTGTCTCCTGGAAATGTTGCCATAATCTTGAGATCACACTTTGTGGCACACGGAGGGCCCATGCTACGACCTGCTGAGTTTGACCAGCCTCCAGTCGTCCTAGTATTCTGCCCCTCATAATGTCACAATATGCGTTCTTTGAGCCATTTTCAACACTGAGTCCCCTATATCACGTCTAAAACGTCTGCACACTTACTCGCTGCACCGTACTCTGACATGCACCAACAAACCTCTGCATATGTGGACTATTGCCAGCGCCACAGAACGACGACTGGAGGTCAAGTGCACCGCATGGTCATACCCCGAGGTGGCTACGAAGTCTTCGACGTATTTCTTGAATAAAAATCTCTCGGTGTACATGCCGCATCAATTCAGGATAAAACTCCAAGCTTTTGACCACTACCTCCATGGTTGTCGTCAGGGCTAAAACGGACTGTCGTGAACTAGCCAGGCTCCCACTTTTATATGCAAAGGACGGCTTCTGATTGGCTGGAATACGTCATAGCAACAGCGATATGGCGCGTAGTGAAGTGGTGCCCTCTACTTCCATAGATGTAGTTTCTATCCCGCGTTGCTTGCAGCGCCATCCCTTGAATCAGGAGGTAAAGTGCGGGAAGTTTTTCTCTGCGATTTTTCTTTATCCAGTGCACTCTTCCAAGTGTTGCTAAGTGCATAGCCGTCGTCTCTGTTAAAGTTACTATCGCTAAGTCGAATTTCGACTGCTTCCCGGACCACAGAGTCCCAGTAATTAGATGCGTGGGCTATTACTCTGGTTTCTTCAAATAAAATCTTATGCTGTTAAGCAGGCTATGTTCAGCCACCGCTGATTTTTCCAAGTCTTGCAGACTGGCCCACGTAATTCTTGCCGCATTCGCAAGAAAGATAGGCAGAGTCCTAAAGAGGCAAGGAATAAAACCAGTTTTCCGACCACCTAGGAAAATTAAGGAAATGTTGAGACCAGTCCAAGATAGTCTCGGCTTAAGAGTGGCGGGAATTTATACTATTCCTTGCGAATGCGGCAAGAATTACGTGGGCCAGTCTGCAAGAACCGTTGCCGACCGCTGCATCGAGCACTAGCGCCACCTGAAATACAGGTATTTGGAAAAATCTGCGGTGGCTGTTTTTTTTTCTTTATTGTTATTTTAATCACCTTATACAAGGCAGGCTGTCAGCAGCATATTACGCTGCTCTTCAGCCGTGAGTGGTACAATAATATGACATATAGGTGGCACAGATAATACACTCCTGGAAATGGAAAAAAGAACACATTGACACGGGTGTGTCAGACCCACCATACTTGCTCCGGACACTGCGAGAGGGCTGTACAAGCAATGATCACACGCACGGCACAGCGGACACACCAGGAACCGCGGTGTTGGCCGTCAAATGGCGCTAGCTGCGCAGCATTTGTGCACTGCCGCCGTCAGTGTCAGCCAGTTTGCCGTGGCATACGGAGCTCCATCGCAGTCTTTAACACTGGTAGCATGCCGCGACAGCGTGGACGTGAACCGTATGTGCAGTTGACGGACTTTGAGCGAGGGTGTATAGTGGGCATGCGGGAGGCCGGGTGGACGTACCGCCGAATTGCTCATCACGTGGGGCGTGAGGTCTCCACAGTACATCGATGTTGTCGCCAGTGGTCGGCGGAAGGTGCACGTGCCCGTCGACCTGGGACGGGACCGCAGCGACGCACGGTTGCACGCCAAGACCGTAGGATCCTACACAGTGCTGTAGGGGACCGCACCGCCACTTCCCAGCAAATTAGGGACACTGTTGCTCCTGGGGTATCGGCGAGGACCATTCGCAACCGTCTCCATGAAGCTGGGCTACGGTCCCGCACACCGTTAGGCCGTCTTCCGCTCACGCCCCAACATCGTGCAGCCCGCCTCCAGTGGTGTCGCGACAGGCGTGAATGGAGGAACGAATGGAGACGTGTCGTCTTCAGCGATGAGAGTCGCTTCTGCCTTGGTGCCAATGATGGTCGTATGCGTGTTTGGCGCCGTGCAGGTGAGCGCCACAATCAGGACTGCATACGACCGAGGCACACAGGGCCAACACCCGGCATCATGGTGTGGGGAGCGATCTCCTACACTGGCCGTACACCACTGGTGATCGTCGAGGGGACACTGAATAGTGCACGGTACATCCAAACCGTCATCGAACCCATCGTTCTACCATTCCTAGACCGGCAAGGGAACTTGCTGTTCCAACAGGACAATGCACGTCCGCATGTATCCCGTGCCGCCCAACGTGCTCTAGAAGGTGTAAGTCAACTACCCTGGCCAGCAAGATCTCCGGATCTGTCCCCCATTGAGCATGTTTGGGACTGGATGAAGCGTCGTCTCACGCGGTCTGCACGTCCAGCACGAACGCTGGTCCAACTGAGGCGCCAGGTGGAAATGGCATGGCAAGCCGTTCCACAGGACTACATCCAGCATCTCTACGATCGTCTCCATGGGAGAATAGCAGCCTGCATTGCTGCGAAAGGTGGATATACACTGTACTAGTGCCGACATTGTGCATGCTCTGTTGCCTGTGTCTATGTGCCTGTGGTTCTGTCAGTGTGATCATGTGATGTATCTGACCCCAGGAATGTGTCAATAAAGTTTCCCCTTCCTGGGACAATGAATTCACGGTGTTCTTATTTCAATTTCCAGGAGTGTACAATAAAAACGGCGGGCAAAAACTGAAGACACGAAAAACAATAAACATGAAGCCATTCACGCTGGATGAGAAAAAACACTAACACTGGTTGACACGGCGCACATAACACGAATGACTGCGACGGCACACGTGAACAGTGGTGGCGTGACGGCGAAAGAACACTAAACACAAAACGAAGGCACACACACGAGACACTGATGGCGATGATCTCAGGCGCGCGTATGTCCACTGAGCGTGTACGAGTCCGTGGACCTGCCAAGAGAGGAGGAGGGGTGGGTGGGAGAGGGAGAGGGGAGAGCAGAGATGCCACAGGCAGGGGAGATAGGGGGAAGGGAGGAAGGGGGAGGGGAAGCCCAGGGAAGAGGGGTGGAGGAAGGGGGATGGGGGAAAAGGAGGGAGAAGGAAGGGAGAGTTCCTAAAGGAAAAGACACAGGAAGTCGGGGGGAGGATCAAAGTTGATAGGAGGGGTAGATGGAGGGGAGGAGGACATCATCAGGGAGGGGGAGCTGGCGGAAGCCACCTTGGGAGAGGGTAAGGAGGGTGGAGAGATGGAGACTGGGTGGGACGTGGGAATACAGGCACGGCAGCGGGCGGGGGTGGGAGAGGATGGGCGAGACAAGCGGGTGAGGAGGATCGAGTTTACAGGAGGTGTGTGGGATCTGTATCCTTTCAAGGAAAAGGAGGACGTGGGGGAACAGAATGAGGTCATACAGGATCCGCGTGGGGTGGGGGAGACGGAGGCGATAGGCGAGGCAGACAGCATGGCGTTCAAGGATTTGAAGCGATTTATAAAAGGTAGGGGGGGGGGGAGACGGAGATCCAGGCTGGATGGGCGTAACAAAGGATAGGGCGGATGAGGGATTTATAGGTGTGGAGTATGGTGGAGGGGTCCAGACCCCACGTACGGCCGGAAAGGAGCTTGAGGAGACGGAGTCGGGAGCGTGCCTTGGCTTGGATTGCCTGGAGATGGGGGGGTCCAGGAGAGGCGACTGTCGAGGGTGTTGCCAAGGTACTTAAGGGTGGGGGTGGGGGCGATAGGACGGCCATAGATAGTGAGATAGAAATCAAGGACGCGGAAGGAAGGGGTGGTTTTGCCTACAATGATCGCCTGGGTTTTGGAGGGATTGACCTTGAGAAACCACTGGTTGCACCAAGCGGTGAACCGATCAAGATGGGATTGGAGAAGGTGTTGGGAACGCTGCAGGGTGGGGGCGAGGGCAAGGAAGGAAGTGTCATCGGCAAACTGGAGAAGGTGGACGGGGGTGATGGCAGCGGCATGTCCGTCATATACAAAGGGTACAGAAGGGGGGAGAGGACGGAGCCTTGGGGCACACCGGCGGAGGGAAAAAAGGTGTAGGAATTCGTGTTATGGATGGTGATGTAGGAAAGACGGTGGGAGAGAAAGGAGCCGATCAGACGGACGAATGGGAAGGACGAAGGTTTGGACCTTGAAGAGGAGACCGGAATGCCATATGCGGTCATAAGCACGTTCGAGGTTCAGGGAGAGGAAGATAGCAGACCGACAGGAATTAAGCTGTTCGGAAAGGAGATGCGTGAGGGGAAGGAGAAGGTCATCGGAAGAGAAGGACGGCCGAAAGCCACACTGGGTAACGGGAAGGAGGCGGTGCTGGCGGAGATGCTGGTGGAGGCGTTGGGTGAAGATAGATTCCAGGACCTTGCTGAATACCGAGGTAAGGCTGATGGGACGGTAGGAGGAGACAGCGGACGGCAGTTTACCAGGTTTAAGGAACATCAGGATATGGGAGGTTTTCCACAGGTTGGGGTAGTAACCGGTGGACAGGACTACATTGTAGAGCCTGGACAGGGTAGAGAGGAAAGAGACAGGAGCTTCACGGAGGTGATGGTAGGTGATACGATCGTGACCAGGAGCGGTGTTGCGTTTTGTGCGGAGTGTAGCAATGAGATCCTGTGTAGTGATAGGGGCATTGAGTTCCGTGTGTGCAATGTTGTCCAAGTACTGGAAACCAGGTGCGAGGGGAGAGACAGGGGTGTCAGTTCGATCGTGGACGTCCGGGAAGAGGGAGTAATCGAACTGGGGATCATCGGGGATGGAAAAGACATCGGAGAGGTAGGAGGCAAAGTGATTGGCCTTACTAAAGGTGTCAGGGAAGGGGTGATCATCATGGAGAAGAGGATAGTAGGGGGAGGGTTTAGTTCCGGTAAGGCGATGGAAGGCTGATCAGAACTTGGACGAGTTTATAGGTAAGGTAGCATTTAAACGGGTGCATGTCTTTCGCCAGTCCCGGCGTTTCTTAGCCACGAGCAAATTTCGAATGTGTCTCTGGAGTTGCCGGTGGCGTTTTAGAGTGTCCGGGTCACGCGTGTGGAGGAAGGCATGGTAGAGACAACGGGTTTCATGGAGGCGGAGGACGGCCTGTGGGGGTTAGGTAGGACGGTGGGGGTGGATGACGACAGTAGGGACGTGGGCCTCGACGGCCTCAGACAAGGTCTGCTGGAGAAAGGAGGCGGCATGGGTAACATCGTCAGGGTGGTGGTAGGTGAAGGGGTGGCTATCGACCTGGGTGAAGAGGGTATCCCGGTAGGCATTCCAGTTGGCACGGGAATAGTCATGGACGTACTTTGGGGGAGGGTCATCACGAGAGTCAGGACGGGGGCGACGACGATCTGAAATGGTAAGGAGGACAGGGAGATGGTCACTACCAATAGACTCCAGGACATCCACTGTTATGCGGCCAAGGAGGTTAGGGGAGGAAAGGATAACATCAGGAGTGGAGTTGGATTTGGGACGGGTGTGCTGGGGGATGGGGATGAGGTCTCCTTGAAGGGAGGAGAGGAACCGATGCCACTGCCGTAACTGGGCGGCGGGACAAGTATGGATGTTGAGGTCGGCGGCGATCACGTAGGAGGAGAAGGTACAGTCAATGTGGGAGAGGAAGTCGAAGGGAATAGGGTTGTTAGGGCGAACATAGACGGTGGCACAGGTGACGTTAAGGCCAGGGAAGAAAAGACTAAGGATCAGGTGTTCGGTGGGGTCGGGAAGGAGAGGTTGGAGCCGAACTGGGATCTGGTGGTGGTGACCAATGGCAACTCCACCACGCGCAATCGGGAGGGGATTATCGGAGCAGTGAAGGAGGTAGGGCGAAGTGTGGATGGTGTGGTGGGGTTGGAGAAAGGTTTCATTGAGGAGGAAGGCATCCATGCGGTGGGTGGCAAGGGTGTGCAGGAAGAGGTTCTTGTTGGCAGGAAGGGAGCGGATGTTGTTGAAAAGGATATGGTGCTGTCACGCCATGACAGGGATTTAGACGAGGGTGTCAAGACGGGAGAAGGTAAAATAGGCCTGGTTGCTGGAGTAGGTGACATACATTTTTAGGTGGAAAACGTATCAGGCGGTGAGGGATATCTGTTGGAGGGTGTGGGGGCGCTGGATAGGGTGAACATTCTGAAGGATGATGGTGAGGAATCTGATGATGTCCTCAGCGGTAGGGGGAGGGCGAAGGGAATTGCCGGGAGGGGCCGGGGGCGTCCAGAGGGCGGACAGGAACGGTGAGTTCAGGAGTGGTAGGAGAGGGTCGGGCCTTACATTTCTGGGAGTAAGTAGGACGAGGGAGGTGACAGGTATTACAGGAGGGGGGGGGGGGACTGGAGATTGGGGCAGTGCCATAAGAAGTGGGATTGCCTACAGTGCGGGCAGGTGGGGGCCTCGCGGCACTCAGATGTCGGGTGTGCATTATACCGCAAGCACCACTGGCAGTGAAGGGACTGAGGAGGGGAACGGGAAGGGTCAACTTGGTAGCGTTGGTGAAAGAGAAGGGCACCCTCCTTCAGGAGACGGTTTATGGAGGGGGCATGTTGGGAAAAGACCCGCTTAAGGCGGGTGGGGCCAGCTGAGTTGTGGATACGGCAAACTGCACGCACCTCCAGATGGGGCTGCACCTCCTCCTCCGTGATCGTCGGACTAAGCAGAGTGATCACGGCAGTGAGGGTCGGCGGCCGACGCGGGGGTTGGGGTTGGCTGGAGGGAGGTGGGGAAGGGGCAGGGGTGAGGGAGGCATTAGGGCCAAAGTGGGTGACAGGGATGCGGGAAAGGAGATCTGTGTGGAGGAGGAGATGAGGACCGAATCATGGCGAGGAGTGAGGAGGGAGATGGGGCCACCGGGAAAATGCTGGCGAAGGAAGAGGGTGAGGTTCCGGGCCTCAAGAAGGGATGGATCAGGACGGGAGAGGAGGTAGCGGTAGGAAGAGGGGGAGGAGGAGGAGGAGGAGGAGGAGGAGGAGGCAGGAACAGGTGGAGAGACATCCATGGCATCCTGGACAGGGGAAGGGGGGACGAGGCAGAGCCTTTTTAGATGCAGAGGAGGCAGGGGTGGCACGGGGGCATTTGATGGCAGCGGAGGAGGTGTGGGGGACGGGAGCAACTGGAACGTGGCATGGAGGGGCAGGTCCCAGTGCTGGAGTCGGCACCGGAGATGGTGAGGGCGATGGCGACGGCGATGATGAAGATGATGAAGAGGGTGAAGGGGAAAGTTGAGTGTGGGCCGTGGCCCTCTGGGCCACCACCCTAGCGGTGGCAGAGGGAGGGAGTGGAGGGAAGCGATCAGAGGAGGCGAGGCAGGGAGGAGCTGGGGATGGGGCAACAAAAAGTGAGGGAGGCGGGAGAGTGAGGAGTGGGGGGATGGACTGAGAGGGGGGGATTGGGCACACCACGTGATAGTGGTGGCGGCAACGGAGGGAGATGTGTATACGATGGCAGTGGTGGTGGCTGTAGTGGTGGTGGTGGGGGTGGGGTTTGGCATGGTGATAAGGGGAAAAACACAGGACAGGACAAAGAAACAAACGAGGGACGGGCAAGGTGATGAGAAACACAGAGTAAAAGGGATGGAGAACGATGAAGGAGACTGGGGCCGAAGCCCCACTCTGCTGCTGCTGGCGGGGGGGAGGGGGGGGCACTGGCTGGCTGGCTGGCTGGCTGGGACCGCTGCTGGCTGGGACCACAGCTGGCTGGGACCGCTGCTGGCTGCTGGCTGGAACCGCTGCTGGCTGCTGGCTGGAACCGCTGCTGGTTGCTGGCTGCTGTCTGGAACCGCTGCTGGTGGCTGGCACCTGCAATAGACCTATCGCTTCGATTAGAGCCGGAAAGGCACAATCGAAGGGCGGTATCCTTCTGGACTACCGCCGGAGATGGAGCGGTGGCTGAACATAGCCTGCTTAACAAGCATAAGATTTTATTTGAAGAAACCAGAGTAATAGCCCACGCATCGAATTACTGGGACTCTGTGGTCCGGGAAGCAGTCGAAATTCGACTTAGCGATAGTAACTTTAACAGAGACGACGGCTATGCACTTAGCAACACTTGGAAGAGTGCACTGGATAAAGAAAAATCGCAGAGAAAAACTTCCCGCACTTTACCTCCTGATTCAAGGGATGGCGCTGCAAGCAACGCGGGATAGAAACTACATCTATGGAAGTAGAGGGCACCACTTCACTATGCGCCATATCGCTGTTGCTATGACGTATTCCAGCCAATCAGAAGCCGTCCTTTGCATATAAAAGTGGGAGCCTGGCTAGTTCACGACAGTCCGTTTTAGCCCTGACGACGACCATGGAGGTAGTGGTCGAAAGCTTGGAGTTTTATCCTGAATTGACGCGGCATGTACACCGAGATATTTTTATTCATACCCCGAGGTGATTTAAACCCGCAAACCGCCCACCAAAGCGTTGTTTCACCATGAATCAGCATTATCCTTAATTTATGAGCGTGAGTATATTTCACAGCATATCACATGCATCATCTCAGTTTCAATTCTTGCATCATCTGAAGGGGCCCAGAGACTGGAACTGGCTCTGTCTGCAACAGAAGCAGGTCACGTAGGTGTTTTAATAAGTCAGGCAACGGATTACAGTAGAATACCGCTCTAGACTTGAACATGATCAGTACTATCCCAGCAGGCGTTTTCACAAGCAACTTGCAAGATATACTGTGGATATATGTTAAGTGGCTGCGCTAAGTGCAGCCCACTCTACAAGTGCCAGCAGTTCCTCGATGGAAGATACACTCCTGGAAATTGAAATAAGAACACCGTGAATTCATTGTCCCAGGAAGGGGAAACTTTATTGACACATTCCTGGGGTCAGATACATCACATGATCACACTGACAGAACCACAGGCACATAGACACAGGCAACAGAGCATGCACAATGTCCGCACTAGTACAGTGTATATCCACCTTTCGCAGCAATGCAGGCTGCTATTCTCCAATGGAGACGATCGTAGAGATGCTGGATGTAGTCCTGTGGAACGGCTTGCCATGCCATTTCCACCTGGCGCCTCAGTTGGACCAGCGTTCGTGCTGGACGTGCAGACCGCGTGAGACGACGCTTCATCCAGTCCCAAACTTGCTCAATGGGGGACAGATCCGGAGATCTTGCTGGCCAGGGTAGTTGACTTACACCTTCTAGAGCACGTTGGGTGGCACGAGATACATGCGGACGTGCATTGTCCTGTTGGAACAGCAACTTCCCTTGCCGGTATAGGAATGGTAGAACGATGGGTTCGATGACGGTTTGGATGTACCGTGCACTATTCAGTGTCCCCTCGACGATCACCAGTGGTGTACGGCCAGTGTAGGAGATCGCTCCCCACACCATGATGCCGGGTGTTGGCCCTGTGTGCCTCGGTCGTATGCAGTCCTGATTGTGGCTCTCACCTGCACGGCGCCAAACACGCATACGACCATCATTGGCACCAAGGCAGAAGCGACTCTCATCGCTGAAGACGACACGTCTCCATTCGTCCCTCCATTCACGCCTGTCGCGACACCACTGGAGGCGGGCTGCACGATGTTGGGGCGTGAGCGGAAGACGGCCTAACGGTGTGCGGGACCGTAGCCCAGCTTCATGGAGACGGTTGCGAATGGTCCTCGCCGATACCCCAGGAGCAACAGTGTCCCTAATTTGCTGGAAAGTGGCGGTGCGGTCCCCTACGGCACTGCGTAGGATCCTACGGTCTTGGCGTGCATCCGTGCGTCGCTGCGGTCCCGTCCCAGGTCGACGGGCACGTGCACCTTCCGCCGACCACTGGCGACAACATCGATGTACTGTGGAGACCTCACGCCCCACGTGTTGAGCAATTCGGCGGTACGTCCACCCGGCCTCCCGCATGCCCACTATACACCCTCGCTCAAAGTCCGTCAACTGCACATACGGTTCACGTCCACGCTGTCGCGGCATGCTACCAGTGTTAAAGACTGCGATGGAGCTCCGTATGCCACGGCAAACTGGCTGACACTGACGGCGGCGGTGCACAAATGCTGCGCAGCTAGCGCCATTCGACGGCCAACACCGCGGTTCCTGGTGTGTCCGCTGTGCCGTGCGTGTGATCATTGCTTGTACAGCCCTCTCGAAGTGTCCGGAGCAAGTATGGTGGGTCTGACACACCGGTGTCAATGTGTTCTTTTTTCCATTTCCAGGAGTGTATTTATACAGTCTAGCAGTAACACAGTTAATGGTGATAGAAGTGCAGTAACTTTCTGGCCCTTCATTAATTCACCACTGAGTGTTTACAACAAGCTTACACAGCTTTACAGCACACTGTCGACAACAGACAGCAACTAAATGTCACGTTTATCAACCCAATCCCTTTCTCACCCACAGTATCCAGTAACTGACAACATTACACTTCCATATTAAATACTCCTCAACCATTATTTGTGGGAACGTGTTTTATATAAAAGATCACTTCATTTTGTCATCTGTCTTCCGACTGCTCTGATGCGGCCTGCTACGAATTCCTCTCCTGTGCTAACCTCTTAATCTCAGAGTAGCACTTGCAACCTACGTCCTCAATTATTTGCTGGATGTATTCCAATCTCTGTCTTCCTATAAAGTTTTTGCCCTCTATAGCTCCCTCTAGTACCACAGAAGTCATTCCCTCATATCTTAACAGATGCCCTATCATCCTGTCCCTTCTCCTTATCAGTGTTTTCCACATATCCCTTTCCGATTCTGCGTCGAACCTCCTCATTCCTCATCTTATCAGTCCACCTAATTTTCAACATTCGTCTCTAGTACCACATCTCAAATGCTTCGATTCTCTTCTGTTCTGGTTTTTCCACAGTCCATGTATCACTACCATACAAAGCTGTACTCCAGACGTACATTCTCATAAATTTCTTCCTCGGATTAATTCCGAATTTGATATTAGTAGACTTCTCCTGGCCAGGAATGCCTTTTTTGCCATAACTAGTCTCCTTTTGATGTTCTCCTTGCTCCGTCCGTCATTGTTTATTTTACTGCCTAGGTAGCAGAATTCATTATCTTAATCTACTTCGTGATCATCAGTCCTGATGACAAGTTCTTTACTGTTCTCATTTCTGCTACTTCTCATTTCCCTCCACGGATTGCGTGGCCCCTACCGCCGGAGGTTCGAGTCCTCCCTCGGGCCTGGGTGTGTGTGTGTTGTTCTTACCATAAGTTAGTTTAAGTAGTATGTAAGCATAGGCACCGATGACCTTAGCAGTTTGGTCCCTTACGAATTCACACACATTTCACCACATTTCAATTCATTATCTTCGTGTTTCTTCGATTTACTCTCAATCCATACAGTGTACTCATTAGACTGTTCATTCTGTTCAGAAGATCATGTAATTCTTCTTCACTTTCACTCGGGGTAGCAATATCATCAGCGAATCGTGTCATTGATATACACTCCTGGAAATTGAAATAAGAACACCGTGAATTCATTGTCCCAGGAAGGGGAAACTTTATTGACACATTCCTGGGGTCAGATACATCACATGATCACACTGACAGAACCACAGGCACATAGACACAGGCAACAGAGCATGCACAATGTCCGCACTAGTACAGTGTATATCCACCTTTCGCAGCAATGCAGGCTGCTATTCACCCATGGAGACGATCGTAGAGATGCTGGATGTAGTCCTGTGGAACGGCTTGCCATGCCATTTCCACCTGGCGCCTCAGTTGGACCAGCGTTCGTGCTGGAAGTGCAGACCGCGTGAGACGACGCTTCATCCAGTCCCAAACATGCTCAATGGGGGACAGATCCGGAGATCTTGCTGGCCAGGGTAGTTGACTTACACCTTCTAGAGCACGTTGGGTGGCACGGGATACATGCGGACGTGCATTGTCCTGTTGGAACAGCAAGTTCCCTTGCCGGTCTAGGAATGGTAGAACGATGGGTTCGATGACGGTTTGGATGTACCGTGCACTATTCAGTGTCCCCTCGACGATCACCAGTGGTGTACGGCCAGTGTAGGAGATCGCTCCCCACACCATGATGCCGGGTGTTGGCCCTGTGTGCCTCGGTCGTATGCAGTCCTGATTGTGGCGCTCACCTGCACGGCGCCAAACACGCATACGACCATCATTGGTACCAAGGCAGAAGCGACTCTCATCGCTGAAGACGACACGTCTCCATTCGTCCCTCCATTCACGCCTGTCGCGACACCACTGGAGGCGGGCTGCACGATGTTGGGGCGTGAGCGGAAGACGGCCTAACGGTGTGCGGGACCGTAGCCCAGCTTCATGGAGACGGTTGCGAATGGTCCTCGCCGATACCCCAGGAGCAACAGTGTCCCTAATTTGATGGGAAGTGGCGGTGCGGTCCCCTACGGCACTGCGTAGGATCCTACGGTCTTGGCGTGCATCCGTGCGTCGCTGCGGTCCGGTCCCAGGTCGACGGGCACGTGCACCTTCCGCCGACCACTGGCGACAACATCGATGTACTGTGGAGACCTCACGCCCCACGTGTTGAGCAATTCGGCGGTACGTCCACCCGGCCTCCCGCATGCCCACTATACGCCCTCGCTCAAAGTCCGTCAACTGCACATACGGTTCACGTCCACGCTGTCACGGCATGCTACCAGTGTTAAAGACTGCGATGGAGCTCCGTATGCCACGGCAAACTGGCTGACACTGACGGCGGCGGTGCACAAATGCTGCGCAGCTAGCGCCATTCGACGGCCAACACCGCGGGTCCTGGTGTGTCCGCTGTGCCGTGCGTGTGATCATTGCTTGTACAGCCCTCTCGCAGTGTCCGGA
Organism: Schistocerca nitens; assembly: GCF_023898315.1. Classification (NCBI taxonomy): domain Eukaryota; kingdom Metazoa; phylum Arthropoda; class Insecta; order Orthoptera; family Acrididae; genus Schistocerca; species Schistocerca nitens. The sequence goes on along the minus strand of NC_064617.1, from coordinate 699,276,262 downwards.
GCAAGTATGGTGGGTCTGACACACCCGTGTCAATGTGTTCTTTTTTCCATTTCCAGGAGTGTACTTTCAACTTGAATTTTAATTCCTGTCCTCAACTTTCTTTTATTTCCATTATTGCTTCCTCGATGTACAGACTGAACAGTATGGGCGAAAGTCTACATCCTTGTCTTACGTCCTTTTTAATACGAGCACTTCGTTCTTGGTCGTCCACTCTTATTATTCCCTCTTGGCTGTTGTACATATTGTATATGACCCGTCTCTCACTATAGCTTATCCCTACTCTTTCCAGAATTTCGAACATCTTCCACCATTTTAGATTGTCGAACGCTTTTTCCAGGTCGACAAATCCCATAACGTGTCTCGATTTTTCTTTAGTCTTGCTTCGATTATTAACCGCAACGTCAGCATTGCCTCTCGTGCCTTTACTTTTCCTAAAGCCAAACTGATCGTCAACTAGCGCATCCTCAATTTTCTTTTGCATTCTTCTGTATATTATTCTTGTAAGCAACTTGGATGCATGAGCTTTAAAGCTGATTGTGTAATAATCCTTGCACTTGTCGGCTCCTTCTGTCTTCGGAATTGTGCGGATGAGCTTTTCCGAAAGTCAGATGGTATGTCGCCAGGCTCATACATTCTACACACCAACGTGAATAGTCGTTTTGTTGTCACTTCCCCCAATGATTTTAGAAATTCTGATGGAATGTTATCTATCCCTTTGCCTTATGTGACCTTAAGTATTTCTTCTGTTATCCATGGTTTCTTCGCAGTTACCTTCTTCGTACCTATGTTTTCCTTCCCAACTTCTGTGATGGCCCTTTTTAGAGATGTCCATTCCTCTTCAACTTTACTGCCTACTGATCTATTCCATATTGCTATATTCAAGCGTATCTCGTCATTCCTTAGTACTTCCATATACCACCTGTTTGCGTTTTGATTCTTCCTGACTAATGCCGTAAAGTTTAGCCTACTCTTTATCACTGCTAAATTGTGATCTGAGTCTATATCTGCTCCTGGGTACGCCTTACGATCCAGTATCTGATTTCGGAATCTCTGTCTGACCATGATGTAATCTAACTGAAATATTCCCATATCACCCGGCCTTTTCCAATTACACCTCCTCCTGTTGTGATTCTTGAACAGGGTATTCGCCATTACTAGCTGAAAATTGTTATACAACTCAGTTTGTCTTTCTCCTCTCTCAGTCCTTGTCTGAAGCCCATATTCTCCTGTAACCTTTTCTTCTACTCCTTCTCCTAAAACTGCATTCCAGTCTCCCATGACTATTAGATATTCATCCCCCTTTACACAATGTATTACCCTTTTAATATCCTCATACACTTTCTCTTCCTCTTCATCTTCTGCATCATCATACTGTATTACCCTTTCAATATCCTCATGCACTTTCTCTCTCTCTTCATCTTCTGCATCATCATACCGCTGATCATTGCTGATTCTTCCGCCTTTATGGGCAGATTCCCACCCCTAGGACAAGATAGCGCCCTGAACCTCTGTCCGCTCCTCCGCCCTCTTCGACAAGGCCGTTGACAGAATGAGGGTGACTTCTTATGCCGGAAGTCTTCGGCCACCAATGCTGGTTATTAATCAAAATTTAAGCAGCTGCGGGATTCGAACGTGGGACCGAAGACTTTTTTGTTTATGAGTCAAAGACGTTACCCCTATTTTTCTTGTAATACTGTGTGCCAGACCGAGACTTGAACTTGGGACCTTTGACTGTCGCAAGCAAGTGCTCCACCAACATCTTTTTAAGTGAGCTTATTCATTTATTCCAACAATCTTACAGTTATCTTACATAGAAAGATACAAAATATAAAAGTAAATACGAAGTTCAAATGATTCCGACATTTGATAAATAATTATTGTCCACCATCTCTGTCTGAACTGTTGGTTATATGTCATTCACAAAAACTTTTAGTGTTTGTGGAAAAATAATTAATGCCCTTGAAGCACTTATGTCACTGATGTGCATGTATTTTTTTTTTTTTTTTTTTAGAAATGAATTAAATAAGGGTATGAATAAAACTGAAAATGTCCAAATGAAAATGACATAACGACATCGCTGATAGTACAAATACAAAAGAAACATGCTCCTCTTGTAACGTAATGAAATTCAAGTAGGGGGGGAGGGGGGGGGGTCACCTGATCACCACCCGACGTTCCGATAGAACAATACAGCCATCTATCGACCCGTTCTCCACACGTTGGCGTAAGACTGGGTCGTCTTCTCGAAAATTAACTAAGGTTCCGTTAAGTGTGAACGATGTCTGTCTAGCCGTACTTCGTCTTTCTCATCTCTCACCCGTCACACCCCATCTGGCGTCAGTAAATGTTCGCCGCAGATAATTAGTGAAGTCTTGCTTATATTTCTTATGCTCCTGCAGCTTCGCGTGTCCATCCAGGAGAAAATGCCGAAAATCCATTTTGTCCTTTTCCGATTCGTTGTAGACTTAGCCCACAACCATTCCCCGTACCTATGTCAATGAATTTGTTTTATGGACCGGAAAATAAGATTCTTGGGGGAAAAGGAGTGTGTCCGATGAATTTGTGTGAGGGGTGGTGCGTAACAGGAACGCCAATATCTGTCGTGCCAAGTGCCATACCGGAGCCGCCCCACTACATGCTAAACGATGTTCATCAGTGTCCACTGTTGCACAGGTTAAACATAATGGAGTGTCTGCCAAATGAATCGCATGCCGCCGTTGGTTCGTTGCGAACTTCCTATTTACCACCACATTCCATGTCAAGCGTACCAACGTTGGGAGGTAAACGTTCCGTATAATGCGGCGTATCTGTCGCCAGTTCTTGTCTGGGTACTTCTTTTCCAGGGTGTTCCTGGGGCACCGGGGCAGTAATATTTGGTACACATCCTGCGTTGTTGGCAGCCTCCCCTAGACAACTTAACAACTTGAGAGAAGTACTTACTTAAACTGAAAGTAGCTCCACTGTGTAAAAACGACCTCAGTGAAATTAGTTCGTCCACTCGCATAAGAGAACTGGACAGAAATGCTTGTGAGGTATAGTCAGCCTGAAAACTGAATAGCGAACAGTATTTGCGATAAAGGAATTCACCTTTCTCGGAAAAACCCTACAACTGCCGTGCAGTAAGACTAAGAATCAACTTCACCTCTAACAACAGCGAGGAGCAGTGGTTGCCAGACTGTGTAGCGTCATCTCCAGGTGGAAAGTGGGGGCGCTAATGGCGTACAAAGGGCGGGGGGGGGGGGGGGGGACGTGGTATATACGTATATATGTGACAAACAATTACGTTTATCGTTTCCTTTGAACAAACAAGATGTCCTAGATCTGGATTGAGTTTCGCACGACGTCGATGTTACACCAGACAGGCTCGGAACAATGAAACCACGGTCATATTTTTAGCATTATTCCAAATGATCGGTTGAACTGGGCAACGTAGCGGTCAGCGGAATCGCCAGTTGTTGGCTGAACAGTGGGTGTGTCCGTAACTACTGCGCAGTGCAAGCTTCAGCTCTTGCATCTTGATGCCTCCTTACAGAATTTCAGCCTTCGCGAGGGAGACTTGACCACATTATGAAGCGGTTCCCGGTTGGTAACAGACATGAAGACGCCACTGGTCCATCTACTGCCATAGGGGTGGGAGATACTCAAAAGGCGAAAACGAGAAGGTGTGTTGAGAAATACGAGTATTTATTTGCTACGAAAACTACAGTCAATTATGAAGATCGTCTGTAGTGTGTAATTTGTTTAATCATTTTAGCTGCTGATAGCATGCAGCCTATCAAGTTAAAAGTACATCTTGAAATTAAACATCCCGAATCAACGGAAAAACCGGAAGAATTTTTTCATGAAGCTAAATGTTTTATTTATTTATTTATTTATTTTTTTTTTTTTTTGAGCCATCGGTCTTCTGACTGGTTTGATGCAGCCCACCACGAATTCCTTTCCTGTGCCAACTTCTTCATCTCTGTCTTCCCCTACAGTTTTTGCTCTCCACAGCTCCCTCTAGTACCATGGAAATCACTCTCTGGTGTCTTAAGAGATGTTCCATCATCTTGTCCCTTTTCCTTGTCAGTGTTTTCCACATATTCCTTTCCTATCCTATTTTGTGCAGAACCTCCTCATATGTTACCTTTCAGCCCATCTGCTCCGGTTTCCCACAGTTCATGTTTTATTAACTACCCAAAATACTTTGCTGAAACAACGAATGTGAATTATAAGACTCTTTTAGCCTTTTACCAGATTTCAGATATGGTTGGTAAATGCAAAAAACTACACACGGTTTTACCAGCAGTGATTAATATAATATCAAAAATTGAAAAGTATTCTAGTCTCTAATGACACACCGCATAGAAGAAAGACATTCCTAACGATTTGCTCGAGCAGTTAATCGATAAACTGTGTAACAACTGTCTGCGCTGCAAGTGGACGGAGCGACTCATATTCATAAATATGCTCTATGATTGCATATGTTCACTTCTGTGATGAGTTTAACATTCGAGAGCAATTCCTTTTCTGTGAGCCGATACTGAAAAAAGCTACAGCCCAAAGCTTTTCTGACATGATGAAGACTGAAAGCCTAAATTGAAGTCGTTACTTCATATGTAGTATGGACTCTATGCTTGATACACCTAGCCGGCCGAAGTGGCCGTGCGGTTAAAGGCGCTGCAGTCTGAAACCGCAAGACCGCTACGGTCGCAGGTTCGAATCCTGCCTCGGGCATGGATGTTTGTGATGTCCTTAGGTTAGTTAGGTTTAACTAGTTCTAAGTTCTAGGGGACTAATGACCTCAGCAGTTGAGTCCCATAGTGCTCAGAGCCATTTGAACCTTGATACACTCATGTTCAGAAAAAAAAAAAAAAAACAGAACATCTTGAATGACTAGAGATAGGACGTTCATATTCACAGGATATATACGAGTACATTAGTATGTTCTGCAGAAACGATTAGCATTTCAATCACCTCATTTCAACACTTGACGTGTTTCCAAGTAGCAAGGGTCCGCCATGGACCCTGATAACTTGTTCCATTCCTGATGGTATCGACGTATATAATGCGCAAATGGCGTCCTGTGCTGTGGCTATAGCACAGGATGCCATTCGCGTATTATATACGTCACACACCTGCATTCATCTCATTCCAAAGTTCATCTCTGGTGGTTTGCACTGGGTCACAGCACTGCTCCCGTCGTTTCACAATAACCCACACATTTTCTATTGTCGACAAACCTGGTAATCTGGCAGACCAGAACAAAAGACTGACATCCTATGGCACCAAGAAGGCATATGTTCGTGCAGCAACATGTGGTCGCAGGTTGTCTTGCCGAAAAATGGCGTCTGGGGTGTCGTGCAGAAAAGGTGTGGCTATGGGCGTGGCGTAGGTCACATTGGTCATACTGCCGTGGACTCGCATCAACTCTGAATTTTGGTTGTACCCAACAACACACCACACCCCTGGCACTGTATGTCTTGTGCGAATGTAGTAACTTCGATGCTGCTTCCCCTGTCTGCGGAGAACTAAAATGCGCCTAGCATTTTCAAAGAAACAAAACCTCGATTCGTCCGAAAACACTATCTGATGCCATTTCTTTGCCCAGTGACGTCGTTCCCTGCACCATTGCCGTCTAACATATTTCTGCACATTCGTCAAATGTAGGCGGAGAAGTGGACGACGAGCACGTATTCCATGGCGTAACATCGGCGCCGGGCTATCACCCCTGATGGTGTACGATGTGCTCCACTGTTCCACGGTTGAGCCAGAACCGAGGAGGACGCACATCTGTCCTGCAAGCCTTTCGGATGAGGTGTCACTGTTCGGGGATTGGTCTGGGACCTGACCCATCTCGTCGTGTTCTACGGCCTTCCGTGAACAATTTGGTACACAGCCGTTGCACTGCCCCAAACACTTCGTCCTACGCGAGCAGCAGTTTCCCGGATGGATGCATCACATTCTCTCACGACAATAATGCGTCCGCTTTCAAACTCACTGATTTGACGGAAAGGTTCACGCATACGTCTGCGAGGCATCCTGCACTTCTGCTCAAGTCAAACTGATCCATCACCCTCGGTTTATAGCGACAACGAGAGCCACAGATACATTTTACCGTTAGGTGGTGCTGCGCCGCGATATCGATGTTGACCTTGGATCCGCAGGTCGATATACTTCAGATGCTAATTATTTCTGCAGAAAATACTAACGTACATGTCCTGTGAATATGAACGTCCTCTCTCTAGTCATTGACAGTGTTCTATTTTTTCTTAACGTGTGTGTACATTGGTAGGCTATGACCGCTATAAAACTTACCCCACCACTTCACGCAGTGCTGCAAACGGTTAGGGAAACAATAAATATTATTACGACAAATTTTATAAATTCAAGGTTTTCTAAAGTACTATGTAAGAAGACGGGAGGTGGACACACTCAACTGCTCATTTTTAGCAATGTTCGATGGCTTTCAAGGGGTGTGTACTATAAAGAAAGTCATAAACTGAGGAATGAGGTAGTCTGATTCTTAAAGGAGAAAAGTCGCTCTGTGACAGAACGTTTCAGCACTGGAGACTTCCTGTTTAAAACGGCTTATCTCACTGACGTTTCTGAGAAACTAAATATTCTTAACATTTTACTTCGTGGTAGCCAAGCAACTGTACTATCTTTGAATGAAAAAGTTACAATGGAGATTAAAAGTTGTCTTCTTCATCATCTTGCAACACTAAAAATTTGATTCGAGAAATATTTCAGCAACGAATTTGATACATTTAATTTAATTAAGAATCCATCCATAAATGCTCCTGGACAATCAGGTGTAAATGAAAAAGAGGGAAAAACTTATTGATCTGATGTCTGATACTTCAATGAAGAGTACATTTAATGAAGTGTGTTTGTTGCAGATGTGGGTACATATTGGCAAGGATGATCCAAAATGCAATGAATATACTCATTAATTTCGCAACAACATGCTTGTGCGAGACGGACTTTTCAGCTTTGGCATCTCAAACTACCGTCCAAAGCTATATGTAAGCAAAACCCTTCGAGTGGCGGTTTCTGTTATTACACCACATCTTCGGAAACTTTTTTTCCAAAGCTAGCTCATCTGCCACACTGAACTTTGTAATTTAAATTGTTGATGCTCTTGCAATCCTTTGTTTGGTAATTGTAAATATTGTTCATTTAAAATGTTTTGAATAAATGAAAATCTGATAAACAATTTGTTACGTATTTTAGTTCTAATAATTAACATACTTTTGTTTCCTGTTGCGTAAAATTCTTGTAAATTGAATTTAGTAAAACAAAGAATAACGCAAAGAAAGTAAAAAAAATGACTATGTGGAACAAAGCGCACAGATTTACGTAGAATCTGCACACGTGCGTTTCTTGCTTTATTATTAAGTCATATCTGTATTCGATGTTGTGTTAAAACATTTTGTGGAAAACAAACGCCACCGATGTGTGTTAGCACACTACGCCGCCCTGACGAGGCGAGCTGTTGAAAATCGATATAACTTTAGGAAATGCCCCGTAGCTACTTCTTGTGACGTATAGGGGTAAAACTAATAGGGATTTAGAGACACATGGAGGAGGGCAGTGCACGACCACAATCCGGCTGAAGGCCTTTCCTCACGTGTGTTTAATACCCCGACGCCCCACCTAGTATTCTCCAGGCTGTCACATCCCCACAGCACAATTTATCCCTTAATACTGTATAGCTCTACTGCACTTGGATGAAGTACACACATTAAATATTTGTTATTAAAGCATTTGATTTAACGGGTAACATAATTTTATTTTATTCAAATAATATTTTTATTAATCTGCAACTTTTTCATCCCTGCAATGTGGAAAATATTATTCCTAGAGAAAAAATTAATAGCAATTTTTGTACAAAATACAAAGTAGTTTAATTCATAAACATTTTCGCCAGGACAAACGGTTTTCTAGTTATTCAAGAAAAGAATAGGACAGAAAACTATAGAAAATACAGTTAAAAGTCCGGCCCCTCCCCCCAACCTCTTGGTCACACTCTACTGGACAGAATTTTTAGTGTGTGTTACATGCCACCTACCACTGCAGAAAAATTTGCTACTACAATAACTTTTCTCCCATTTGACCTTTTTTGGTCTACGGTGACCAGGCTGAAATAACACCTGTGATATGCTGTAAGCAAATAAAAGCTGATGACTGGACCGTTGTTTCTGGTATCGTTCAGCAAACGGTGATCGCATGTAATATTTCTATAAAAAGCAGTCCAGATTTCAACAGTCAAGATTTCAACAAATATTTATTTTTGATTATGACTTCGGTCTATAAGATCCTAGACCAAGGCTCTGAAATACATAACATTTATAGTGGACTATATACGACATATAATTATCCACCTTACAAGAAACATAGTAGAAAATTAAGTTACGATATAAAATGATGTTATGATTACCTGACATCGTTACTGGAAGTGGGAGGCAATCTTCCATATTTGAGAGTCTAGTATCCTTTTAGAACACATTGTTGCCTAGATCACTTTTTTTTACATATATAACGATATTCAACCAGTTAATGGCCATCTTCAGATTCATAATCCCAGAAATTGTAACATATTAGACACTGTATAGTGAGCCGCCCTCTGTGGCCCAACGGTTCTAGGGGCTTCACTCCGGAACAGCGCTGCTGCTACAGTCGCAGGTTTGAATCCTGCCACGGGCATGGATGTGTGTGATGTCCATAGGTTAGTTAGATTTAAGTAGTTCTAAGTCTACGTGACTGATGACCTCAGATGTTAAGTCCCATAGTGCTTAGAGCCATTTGAACCATTTGAACACCGTATAGTGTACTGAGTGCCCTGTACTCTACATAGGGAGAGGATCACGCGCTATCTGCTTCTTAGTAACAAATTACGTTACATAGCGTCACATGAGTCCTAGGCTATGGCTATTTGTTCATAACAATTTAATATTACTTCAGACGAGGCACCAATAGAGACCACACCGTGTCAGATTTGTAACATCTCTCATTTTTCTTCGATTCCAGGTATTTAAGCAATTTTTCAACTTTTTTCGAATTTTCTTCAATTTTACGTATTTTAATTCATTCTCATATTTTTACGTGGTTTCCCATAACTATACGAATTTTTCCACATTTATCGTAAGTTATCCAATCATATCAGATCCACACCACTGTTCGAGACATTGCGTCGACCTCACGAAGCTCTCAGCGAATCACAACGCCATATGTGACCGAACTGTTTATCGTTGCTATTGCAGCACCGACTCCTCTCCTTCATCTTTTATAACTGGGGCACCTGAGTGGGCACCACAGGGCAAAGTTGTGCTCTTGTTAATAACAAAATATGTGAAGTGAGATCACCAGAGGTCTATTTGCTAATAACAATTCAATATTCTTCCCCCATGAACCATGGACCTTGCCGTTGGTGGGGAGGCTTGCGTGCTTCAGCGATACAGATGGCCGTACCGTAGGTGCAACCACAACGGAGGGGTATCTGTTGAGAGGCCAGACAAACATGTGGTTCCTGAAGAGGGGCAGCAGCCTTTTCAGTAGTTGCAGGGGCAATAGTCTGGATGATTGACTGATCTGGCCTTGTAACATTAACCAAAACGGCCTTGCTGTGCGGGTACTGCGAACGGCTGAAAGCAAGGGGAAACTACAGCCGTAATTTTTCCCGAGGACATGCAGCTTTACTGTATGATTAAATGATGATGGCGTCCTCTTGGGTAAAATATTCCGGAGGCAAAATAGTCCCCCATTCGGATCTCCGGGCGGGGACTACTCAAGAGGACGTCGTTATCAGGAGAAAGAAAACTGGCATTCTATGGATCGGAGCGTGGAATGTCAGATCCCTTAATCGGGCAGGTAGGTTAGAAAATTTAAAAAGGGAAATGGATAGGTTAAAGTTAGATATAGTGGGAATTAGTGAAGTTCGGTGGCAGGAGGAACAAGACTTTTGGTCAGGTGATTACAGGGATAAAAATACAAAATCAAATAGGGGTAATGCAGGAGTAGGTTTAATAATGAATAAAAAAATAGGAGTGCGGGTTAGCTACTAGAAACAGCATAGTGAACGCATTACTGTGGCCAAGATAGACACAAAGCCCATGCCTACTACAGTAGTACAAGTTTATATGCCAACTAGCTCTGCAGATGATGAAGAAATAGATGAAATGTATGACGAGATAAAAGAAATTATTCAGGTAGTGAAGGGAGATGAAAATTTAATAGTCATGGGTGACTGGAATTCGAGAGTAGGAAAAGGGAGAGAAGGAAACATAGTAGGTGAATATGGATTGGGGCTAAGAAATGAAAGAGGATCCGCCTTGTAGAATTTTGCACAGAGCATAACTTAATCATAGCTAACACTTGGTTCAAGAATCATAAAAGAAGGTTGTATACCTGGAAGAATCCTGGAGATACTAAAAGGTATCAGATAGATTATATAATGGTAAGACAGAGATTTAGGAACCAGGTTTTAAATTGTAAGACACTTCCAGGGGCAGAGGTGGATTCTGACCACAATCTATTGGCTATGAACTGCAGATTGAAACTGAAGAAACTGCAAAACGGTGGGAATTTAAGAAGATGGGACCTGGATAAACTGAAAGAACCAGAGGTTGTAGAGGGTTTCAGGGAGAGCATAAGGGAACAATTGACAGGAATGGGGGAAAGAAATACAGTAGAAGAAGAATGGGTAGCTCTGAGGGATGAAATAGTGAAGGCAGCATAGGATCAAGTAGGTAAAAAGACGAGGGCTAATAGAAATCCTTGGGTAACAGAAGAAATATTGAATTTAATTCATGAAAGGAGAAAATATAAAAATGCAGTAAATGAAGCAGGCAATAGGGAATACAAACGTCTCAAAAATGAGATCGACAGGAAGTGCAAAATGGCTAAGCAGGGATGGCTAGAGGACAAATGTAAGGATGTAGAGGCTTGTCTCACTAGGTGTAAGATAGGTACTGCCTACAGGAAAATTAAAGAGACCTTTGGAGAGAAGAGAACCACTTCTATGAATATCAAGAGCTCAGACGGCAACCTAGTTCTAAGCAAACAAGTGAAAGCAGGAAGGTGGAAGGAGTATATAGAGGGTCTACACAAGGACGATGTGCTTGAGGACAATGTTATGGAAATGGAAGACGATGTAGATGAAGATGAAATGGGAGATATTATACTGCGTGAACAGTTTGACAGAGCACTGAAAGACCTGAGTCGAAACAAGGCCCCGGGAGTAGACAACATTCCATTAGAACTACTGATGGCCTTGGGAGAGCCAGTCATGACAAAACTCTACCATCTGGTGAGCAAGATGTATGAGACTGGCGAAATACCCACAGACTTCAAGAAGAATATAATAATTCCAATACCAAAGAAAGCAGGTGTTGACAGATGTGAAAATTACCGAACTATCAGTTTAATAAGTCACAGCTGCAAAATACTAACGCGAATTCTTTACAGACGAATGGAAAAACTGGTAGAAGCGGACCTCGGGGAAGATCAGTTTGGATTCCGTAGAAATGTTGGAACACGTGAGGCAATACTAACCTTACGACTTATCTTAGAAGAAAGATTAAGAAAAGGCAAACCTACGTTTCTGGCATTTCTAGACTTAGAGAAAGCGTTTTACAACGTTAACTGGAATACTCTCTTTCAAATTCTGAAGGTGGCAGGGGTAAAATACAGGGAGCGAAAGGCTATTTACAATTTGTACAGAAACCAGATGGCAGTTATAAGAGTCGAGGGGCATGAAAGGGAAGCAGTGGTTGGGAAAGGAGTGAGACAGGGTTGTAGCCTCTCCCCGATGTTATTCAATCTGTATATTGAGCAAGCAGTAAAGGAAACAAAAGAAAATTTCGGAGTAGGTATTAAAATTCATGGAGAAGAAATAAAAACTTTGAGGTTCGCCGATGACATTGTAATTCTATCAGAGACAGCAAAGGACTTGGAAGAGCAGTTGAACGGAATGGACAGTGTCTTGAAAGGAGGATATAAGATGAACATCAACAAAAGCAAAACGAGGATAATGGAATGTAGTCAAATTAAATCGGGTGATGCTGAGGGGATTAGATTAGGAAATGAGACACTTAAAGTAGTAAAGGAGTTTTGCTATTTAGGGAGAAAAATAACTGATGATGGTCGAAGTAGAGAGGATATAAAATGTAGACTGGCAATGGCAAGGAAATCGTTTCTGAAGAAGAGAAATTTGTTAACATCGAGTATAGATTTAAGTGTCAGGAAGTCGTTTCTGAAAGTATTTGTATGGAGTGTAGCCATGTATGGAAGTGAAACATGGACGATAACCAGTTTGGACAAGAAGAGAATAGAAGCTTTCGAAATGTGGTGCTACAAACGAATGCTGAAGATAAGGTGGGTAGATCACGTAACTAATGAGGAGGTATTGAATAGGATTGGGGAGAAGAGAAGTTTGTGGCACAACTTGACTAGAAGAAGGGATCGGTTGGTAGGACATGTTTTGAGGCATCAAGGGATCACAAATTTAGCATTGGAGGGCAGCGTGGAGGGTAAAAATCGTAGAGGGAGACCAAGAGATGAATACACTAAGCAGATTCAGAAGGATGTAGGTTGCAGTAGGTACTGGGAGATGAAGAAGCTTGCACAGGATAGAGTAGCATGGAGAGCTGCATCAAACCAGTCTCAGGACTGAAGACCACAACACAACAATTCAATATTATGTCAATTAAGGCACTAGTAGAGATAACATCCAGACGGACGGATATGTAAATACTTTTATTCTGCTCTAATTTTACATATTTTTCACTCACTTTCCTCAGTTTTCTGTATTTTACCCAATTACGCGAGTTCCAACCCACGATGCTCGCAGTCAATCAAAATGCAGCAGCGGCCCGATTTATTTATCATTGGTGGGCCACCACTTCATTATTGGTGCGTGTGATGTCATAGTGTATGTGCTAGAAACGTACACAGTTATCGAAATAATGATGCCATGGTAAATTCCAACAAAATATACTATTTTTATAAGAAATATCACACCACGATAGTTTAGCCCCCTGCCAAAGCGCTGTACAACGTTAGATTGTGTGATGTCATAACAAAAATTCTGAGGGTTTCGAAACAAAGATACTATTTGAGGAATTCTTCTCGGGTTATCAGCCGAGGGGTGGCTGATAACCCGAGAAGAATTCGTTAGTGGAATACGCCAAGAAAGACTGCAATCGCAAAGATTCTATTTGTATAATACCAGAATGGAATAGATACACAAGCCGCCAAGTTACCACTACATTACTAGATTATGTGACATCGTAGTAAAATTGTGATCCTTCTAACAAAAGGTACTGTGCGTGTAGCATAGCGCTACAAAATAAGCACCAGTATCTGCAAGCACCCACACCAAAGCATGTCACCTGTAGGTAGCCTACCATTCTAATCTTTGTATGTGAATTATACCCACGACTGCGAACAATGATGCTTAGAGAATGGTCATCACCAATGACCGGGACATTTGCAAACTGTCTAAGTCATCATCTCCAGCATGGTGACTAGTGTCAAAGGCACTGCTACCAAATCAAGCATTCAAGATGGAAGCATTCCACCTAGGCAAACCAGTCACAACTCGCAGACACCTACACCCTCACCAGAGGAAATCTGAGGACACCTTTACAAATAAATGTTGATGGCAGTCTAAGCGCCAAGTAATCCCTTCGCCACCCTTCTTTCGCTCTAGACCAATAAGAAACAAGATCCCCTTTCTCACCGAACTATCATGCTTTTACAACTTTCGTATACGCATGGGCAATTTCAGCCCAGTAGCACTCAAAAATGAAATGAAGACAAGTAATTATAATTACGATACCCTAAAAAAATTAACTTCGCAATATTGTTAGATTGTGGTGATTCTTTAAGGCTCATAAATGGAGTCCTGCAAGAACACTCACCATGGACGAGATCCACCAGGGCTACAAGGCAAAATTAAAAAAAAAAAAAAGAAAAAGAAAAACAACGTAACTGTCGCAATACTCCTGGTGCGACGTCACTGTAAGACTCTTAATAGAAACGGAAATAATTCAAAGTATTTCACCAGATCTGATAATATCGTTATCTGAGCTTGAACCCGCTGTGTTATCGTACTTTGATTCTCATGGTGACCTTGCTCTTGACCAACGAATATGTTGTTGTTGTTGTTGTTGTTGTTGTGGTCTTCAGTCCTGAGACTGGTTTGATGCAGCTCTCCATGCTACTCTATCCTGTGCAAGCTTCTTCATCTCCCAGTACCTACTGCAACCTACATCCTTCTGAATCTGCTTAGTGTATTCATCTCTTGGTCTCCCTCTACGATTTTTACCCTCCACGCTGCCCTCCAATGCTAAATTTGTGATCCCTTGATGCCTCAAAACATGTCCTACCAACCGATCCCTTCTTCTAGTCAAGTTGTGCCACAAACTTCTCTTCTCCCCAATCCTATTCAATACCTCCTCATTAGTTACGTGATCTACCCACCTTATCTTCAGCATTCGTTTGTAGCACCACATTTCGAAAGCTTCTATTCTCTTCTTGTCCAAACTGGTTATCGTCCATGTTTCACTTCCATACATGGCTACACTCCATACAAATACTTTCAGAAACGACTTCCTGACACTTAAATCTACACTCGATGTTAACAGATTTCTCTTCTTCAGAAACGATTTCCTTGCCATTGCCAGTCTACATTTTATATCCTCTCTACTTCGACCATCATCAGTTATTTTACTCCCTAAATAGCAAAACTCCTTTACTACTTTAAGTGTCTCATTTCCTAATCTAATCCCCTCAGCATCACCCGATTTAATCTGACTACATTCCATTATCCTCGTTTTGCTTTTGTTGATGTTCATCTTATATCCTCCTTTCAAGACACTAACCATTCCGTTCAGCTGCTCTTCCAAGTCCTTTGCTGTCTCTGACAGAATTACAATGTCATCGGCGAACCTCAAAGTTTTTACTTCTTTTCCATGAATTTTAATACCTACTCCGAATTTTTCTTTTGTTTCCTTTACTGCTTGCTCAATATACAGATTGAATAACATCGGGGAGAGGCTAAAACCCTGTCTCACTCCTTTCCCAACCACTGCTTCCCTTTCATGCCCCTCGACTCTTATAACTGCCATCTGGTTTCTGTACAAATTGTAAATAGCCTTTCGCTCCCTGTATTTTACCCCTGCCACCTTCAGAATTTGAAAGAGAGTATTCCAGTTAACGTTGTCAAAAGCTTTCTCTAAGTCTACAAATGCTAGAAAATTAGGTTTGCCTTTTCTTAATCTTTCTTCTAAGATAAGTCGTAAGGTTAGTATTGCCTCACGTGTTCCAACATTTCTACGGAATCCAAACTGATCTTCCCCGAGGTCCGCTTCTACCAGTTTTTCCATTCGTCTGTAAAGAATTCGCGTTAGTATTTTGCAGCTGTGACTTATTAAACTGATAGTTCGGTAATTTTCACATCTGTCAACACCTGCTTTCTTTGGTATCGGAATTATTATATTCTTCTTGAAGTCTGTGGGTATTTCGCCTGTCTCATACATCTTGCTCACCAGATGGTAGAGTTTTGTCATGACTGGCTCTCCCAAGGCCATCAGTAGTTCTAATGGAATGTTGTCTACTCCCGGGGCCTTGTTTCGACTCAGGTCTTTCAGTGCTCTGTCAAACTGTTCACGCAGTATAATATCTCCCATTTCATCTTCATCTACATCGTCTTCCATTTCCATAATACTGTCCTCAAGTACATCGCCCTTGTATAAACCCTCTATATACTCCTTCCACCTTTCTGCCTTCCCTTCTTTGCTTAGAACTGGGTTGCCATCTGAGCTCTTGATATTCATAGAAGTGGTTCTCTTCTCTCCAAAGGTCTCTTTAATTTTCCTGTAGGCAGTATCTATCTTACCCCTAGTGAGACAAGCTTCTACATCCTTACATTTGTCCTCTAGCCATCCCTGCTTAGCCATTTTGCACTTCCTGTCGATCCCATTTTTGAGACGCTTGTATTTCCTTTTGCCTGCTTCATTTACTGCATTTTTATATTTTCTCCTTTCATCAATTAAATTCAATATTTCTTCTGTTACCCAAGGATTTCTATTAGCCCTCGTCTTTTTACCTACTTGATCCTCTGCTGCCTTCACTACTTCGTCCCTCAGAGCTACCCATTCTTCTTCTACTGTATTTCTTTCCCCCATTCCTGTCAATTGTTCCCTTATGCTCTCCCTGAAACTCTCTACAACCTCTGGTTCTTTCAGTTTATCCAGGTCCCATCTCCTTAAATTCCCACCTTTCTGCAGTTTCTTCAGTTTCAATCTGCAGTTCATAACCAATAGATTGTGGTCAGAATCCACATCTGCCCCTGGAAATGTCTTACAATTTAAAACCTGGTTCCTAAATCTCTGTCTTACCATTATATAATCTATCTGATACCTTTTAGTATCTCCAGGATTCTTCCAGGTATACAACCTTCTTTTATGATTCTTGAACCAAGTGTTAGCTATGATTAAGTTATGCTCTGTGCAAAATTCTACAAGGCGGCTTCCTCTTTCATTTCTTCCCCCCACTCCATATTCACCTACTATGTTTCCTTCTCTCCCTTTTCCTACTGACGAATTCCAGTCACCCATGACTATTAAATTTTCGTCTCCCTTCACTACCTGAATAATTTCTTTTATCTCGTCATACATTTCATCAATTTCTTCATCATCTGCAGAGCTAGTTGGCATATAAACTTGTACTACTGTAGTTGGCATGGGCTTTGTGTATATCTTGGCCACAATAATGCGTTCACTATGCTGTTTGTAGTAGCTAACCCGCACTCCTATTTTTTTATTCATTATTAAACCTACTCCTGCATTACCCCTATTTTATCTTGTATTTATAACCCTGTAATCACCTGACCAAAAGTCTTGTTCCTCCTGCCACCGAACTTCACTAATTCCCACTATATCTAACTTTAACCTATCCATTTCCCTTTTTAAATTTTCTAACCTACCTGCCCGATTAAGGGATCTGACATTCCATGCTCCGATCCGTAGAATGCCAGTTTTCTTTCTCCTGATAACGACGTCCTCTTGAGTAGTCCCCGCCCGGAGATCCGAATGGGGGACTATTTTACCTCCGGAATATTTTACCCAAGAGGACGCCATCATCATTTAATCATACAGTAAAGCTGCATGTCCTCGGGAAAAATTACGGCTGTAGTTTCCCCTTGCTTTCAGCCGTTCGCAGTACCAGCACAGCAAGGCCGTTTTGGTTAATGTTACAAGGCCAGATCAGTCAATCATCCAGACTGTTGCCCCTGCAACTACTGAAAAGGCTGCTGCCCCTCTTCAGGAACCACATGTTTGTCTGGCCTCCCAACAGATACCCCTCCGTTGTGGTTGCACCTACGGTACGGCCATCTGTATCGCTGAGGCACGCAAGCCTCCCCACCAACGGCAAGGTCCATGGTTCATGGGGGAAGACGAATATGTTAAATGAACATAAACCTATTGCATGGAGACACTAATAATATAGTGTCGTGGTAGGAGCAGCTCCTCTCAATGGTGGGCCAATGTAGCGCCGTACAACGCTCAGTACTCGATGTTCGGAGACGTCGTCGCACTGCAGTGTTTAATCACAACCTTCGTACTTGCTATCTTGACAGCCTGCTTCATTAGTATCACCTGAACTCATTTAGAACTTACAACGATAATAATGACTTTAAAAGAATCATGCCACACAAATACAGGGGCTCCAGGACAATCTTTATTTAAAAACTGATAGACAGTAAAATGCAAAAAACTAAACTACTTTTTAAACTTAGTCAAAAGAGAAAAACTAAAAAATGACGTAATATTATCTGTTTCTATCCTTTCCCACAAATCTAATAAAATGCTAACTCGTTATGAAACCAAACTTTTGTGTATGCTTATCTGTCATGAAGAGTTTGGTTAAAACCATGTTCTTGTAAGTAGGCGGAAATGTTTACGTTGAAAAGGAAGTTAAAACTGTAAAATGTAAAAACAGAAGAGCAGTTCATCAAAAATACAATGTTTTGGCTAGCAAGTCATAGAAATTTTTTTCCATGTTTTCAGTCTGTTCATTTAACAAATTTTCAGACGATCTCTTACGGTGGCTATAAATTTCTATTTCTTCTAATGCATCTCCTCATAATCCTTATGGAGCTTTGCTGAATTATTTGAACTCTCATTTATGGCATCTATTGAGTACTCACTAACAGATGCTCACCAAAAATACCTGTAGATTTACTGCTTGCTACTTCTGTGGTATGTTCTTTGAATCGGATACACATATTGTGACCTGTCCATTCCATGTGTTATTCTCCTCAGATGTTATATTTAATATTGTCAATACCATTCTGCTGGTTGTCTATAGTTTGTTTCAGTTCCATCTCTGAGGACATCCTGGTAACATAACTTATATTAATATGTATACTTCGAAATAAACTATGTATCTTGTCTGAAATATTGCCCATACACACCACAGTGACCATGCTGAATGTTTCTATGGCTGATATATTTACCTACCTTTGTTTTATCTAACCTGTCTTTGTTTTATCTTATTAAGACCGGTGCCCACTACTCCAGTGTTGTAGTCACTGGCGCTCGTAGTTTGTTCCAAAATTACGATATCCTTCTCAATATCTCAAGGGCATAAAGACAGTTGCGAAATTCTGTGGAACATAGAAATAAGGAATACTTTTTTTTTATATTTATACCGATAAATGGAGCCTTATACCTTCCCCATGAACCATGGACCTTGCCGTTGGTGGGGAGGCTTGCGTGCCTCAGCGATACAGATGGCCGTACCGTAGGTGCAACCACAACGGAGGGGTATCTGTTGAGAGGCCAGACAAACGTGTGGTTCCTGAAGAGGGGCAGCAGCCTTTTCACTAGTTGCAGGGGCAACAGTCTGGATGAATGACTGACCTGGCCTTGCAACATTAACCAAAACGGCCTTGCTGTGCTGGTACTGCGAACGGCTGAAAGCAAGGGGAAACTACGGCCGTAAATTTTCCCGAGGACATGCAGCTTTACTGTATGGATAAATGACGATGGCGTCCTCTTGGGTAAAATATTCCGGAGGTAAAATAGTCCCCCATTCGGATCTCCGGGCGGGGACTACTCAAGAGGACGTCGTTATCAGGAAAAAGAAAACTGGCGTTCTACGGATCGAAGTGTGGAATGTTAGATCCCTTAACTGGGCAGGTAGATTAGAAAAATTAAAAAGGGAAATGGATAGGTTAAAGTTAGATATAGTGGGAATTAGTGAAGTTCGGTGGCAGGAGGAACAAGACTTTTGGTCAGGTGAATACAGGGTTATAAACACAAAATCAAATAGGGGTAATGCAGGAGTAGGTTTAATAATGAATAAAAAAATAGGAGTGCGCGTAAGCTACTACAAACAGCATAGTGAACGCATTACTGTGGCCAAGATAGACACGAAGCCCACGCCTACTACAGTAGTACAAGTTTATATGCCAACTAGCTCTGCAGGTGATGAAGAAATTGAAGAAATGTGTGATGAGATAAAAGAAATTATTCAGGTAGTGAAGGGAGACGAAAATTTAATAGTCATGGGTGACTGGAATTCGAGAGTAGGAAAAGGGAGAGAAGGAAACATAGTAGGTGAATATGGATTGGGGCTAAGAAATGAAAGAGGAAGCCACCTGGTAGAGTTTTGCACAGAGCATAACTTAATCACAACTAACACTTGGTTCAAGAATCATGAAAGGAGGTTGTATACCTGGAAGAATCCTGGAGATACTAAAAGGTATCAGATAGATTATATAATCGTAAGACAGAAATTTAGGAACCAGGTTTTAAATTGTAAGACATTTCCAGGGGCAGATGAGGACTATGACCACAATCTATTGGTTATGAACTGTAGATTAAAACTGAAGAAACTGGAAAAAGGTGGGAATTTAAGGAGATGGGACCTGGATAAACTGAAAGAACCAGAGGTTGTACAGAGTTTCAGGGAGAGCATAAGGGAACAATTGACAGGAATGGGGGAAAGAAGTACAGTAGAAGAAGAATGGGTAGCTTTGAGGGATGAAGTAGTAAAGACAGCAGACGATCAAGTAGGTAAAAAGACGAGGGCTAGTAGAAATCCTTGGGTAACAGAAGAAATATTGAACTTAATTGACGAAAGGAGAAAATAAAAAATGCAGTAAATAAAGCAGGCAAAAAGGAATACAGACGTCTCAAAAATGAGATCGACAGGAAGTGCAAAATGGCTAAGCACGGATGGCTAGAGGACAAATGTAAGGATGTAGAGGCTTATCTCACTAGGGGTAAGATAGATACTGCCTACAGGAAAATTGAAGAGACTTTTGGAGAAAAGAGAACCTCTTGTATGAATATCAAGAGCTCATATGGAAACCCAGTTCTAAGCAAACAAGTGAAAGCAGGAAGGTGGAAGGAGTATATAGAGGGTCTACACAAGGGCGATGTACTTGAGGACAATGTTATGGAAATGGAAGACGATGTAGATGAAGATGAAATGGGAGATACGATAGTGCGTGAAGAGTTTGACAGAGCACTGAAAGACCTGAGTCGAAACAAGGCCCCGGGAGTAGACAACATTTCATTAGAACTACTGATGGCCTTGGGAGAGCCAGTCCTGACAAAACTCTACCATCTGGTGAGCAAGATGTATGAGACAGGTGAAATACCCTCAGACTTCAAGAAGAATATAATAATTCCAATACCAAAGAAAGAAGGTGTTGACAGATGTGAAAATTACCGAACTATCAGTTTAATAAGTCACAGCTGCAAAATACTAACGCGAATTCTTTACAGACGAATGGAAAAACTAGTAGAAGCCGACCTCGGGGAAGATCAGTTTGGATTCCGTAGAAACACTGGAACACGTGAGGCAATACTGACGTTACGACTTATCTTAGAAGAAAGATTAAGACAAGGCAAACCTACGATTCTTGCATTTGTAGACTTAGAGAAAGCTTTTGACGATGTTGACTGGAATACTCTCTTTCAAATTCTAAAGATGGCAGGGGAAAAATACAGCGAGCGAAAGGCTATTTACAATTTGTACAGAAACAAGATGGCAGTTATAAGAGTAGAGGGGCATCAAAGGGAAGCAGTGGTTGGGAAGGTAGTGAGACAGGGTTGTAGCCTCTCCCCGATGTTATTCAATCTGTATATTGAGCAAGCAGTAAAGGAAACAAAAGAAAAATTTGAGTTGGTATTAAAATCCATGGAGAAGAAATAAAAACTTTGAGGTTCGCCGATGACATTGTAATTCTATCAGAGGCAGCAAAGGACTTGGAAGAGCAGTTGAACGGAATGGACAGTGTCTTGAAAGGAGGATATAAGATGAACATCAACAAAAGCAAAACGAGGATAATGGAATGTAGTCGAATTAAGTCGGGTGATGCTGAGGGAATTAGATTAGAAAGTGAGTCACTTAAAGTAGTAAAGGAGTTTTGCTATTTGGGGAGCAAAATAACTGATGATGGTCGAAATAGAGAAGATATAAAATGTAGACTGGCAATTGCAAGGAAAGCGTTTCTGAAGAAGAGAAATTTGTTAACATCTAGTATTGAAAGTATTTCTATGGAGTGTAGCCATGTATGGAAGTGAAACATGGACGATTAATAGTTTGGACAAGAAGAGAATAGAAGCTTTCGAAATGTGGTGCTACAGAAGAATGCTGAAGATTAGATGGGTAGATCACATAACTAATGATGAAGTATTGAATAGAATTGGGGAGAAGAGGAGTATGTGGCACAACTTGACAAAAAGAAGGGACCGGTTAGTATTACATGTTCTGAGGCATCAAAGGATCACAAACTTAGCATTGGAGGGCAGCGTGGAGGGTAAAAATCGTAGAGGGAGACCAAGAGATGAATACACTAAGCAGATTGAGAAATGTAGGCTGCAGTAAGTACCGAGAGATGAAGCAGCTTGCACAGGATAGAGTAACATGGAGAGCTGCATCAAACCAGTCTCAGGACTGAAGACCACAACAACAACAACACCGATAAAATGGTTTTATATTAATAAACATACCTTTATTTGTACGTTTTCTAAATATAATGAACTGATGTCAACTTTTATTAGTTTATCTTCTTCATGATTACAGTGAATTGTATTTTTGGACATGTCCAGAAGAACAGACACCACGCAATCACGTGTAATCGATTTCATCTTTAGTCCTCTTGTAAGGTATTATAGTATCATCAAATTATGTTTTATACTAAACGGTTTTGGCTCAAATTTACGTCTTTCTAGAAAATTTGCATTCGACGTAGAGAATGAACCAGCCAACAATCCTTCAAATGGAGCAGTATGGACCAAAACAACAGCAAAAAATCAGCAAATTTTGGCTCTAAGATGCATATTTTAAGAGCTATGTCTCCTCTTTCATTTTCGGTGCAAAGAGCTATATCTCTTCTATAGCAAGCTCTCTATTCAGAGATACGGTACTGTGGACCAAAACAAGAAAACGTGTTCAATTTGTCAAGGACCTTGAAGTGCATACCCCAAGAGCTATGATCACCAGTTCTTCTTCGGTAGTGTGAAACACATCTCTTCTGCTAATGAAGCGCTCATGCTTCTTAGAGTATACATGTTTACTACCACCTCTGAGGGTTTATCGGCGGAGTTTTAGTTCACCCTGTAGCAGATGAGTGTATCCGCTACTGTCCCAGAGAGTGAATCGGTCATAACCAGTCCTTTTTATAGACGGTATATACACATAAAAAAGTTTTGCATACCTCGATTCTGTAGCGGGGTTTTCTCTTTTGATGCTAGTCAGTTGTCAGGATGAGCATTACTACAAATGGCGTTTGATTCTAAAGCATTATGACAGGGTGAGAAACACTAAATAAATTACTTTTTCTCTCTTAACAACATGTGGGCAGGCTGGGTTCTTCCTTGGCTCGGGTATGAGGTAGAATGAAACAGCATTTTACATAAGATAACTTTTATTGAAGGATTTGTACAATGGTTTCCTTACTGGATTGTTCTGGCTGGGAGAGCGTCAGCTGTGTCGTTTGCGAAGCCTTCTGCTTGCGTGAGCGGCGGCGTCTGTTTACGTCAGGCGGTGTGGATCTCGTGTCGCCGTTTCTCCCAGTTGACTGGAGACGCGCATCGTGCTGTGGCCCATTTAATTGTTGAGAACGAAGTCGTGAATCGGATGGTGATACCTTGGATGTGGCGTCCCAGTGTTGCTCTCTCTATGCGGCCACGTGTGAGAGTGTTGTGCGTCGGCCAGCGGAGCGGCGCGTCAGGGCAAGGCCAGTGTCCCAGACTCGAACAACGGACTACAGCTTGTTAGTCTTCTGCTGTCAGATCTTCATCCCAGCTCACAGGTGACTGCTGATGTGAGGCCGTCTCCTTCCCGTCCTCACGAGTCACCCGGGTACGTAAAAATCTGTCTTCAAATGCCATCTAACTTCTGTCTTCTGGCGGCGAGGCTGCTGCTTGCTATTTCATTACAGCGGCGGACTTGGTGCTTCTGTGTACAATGTAGTCTCTTCCTGCATAACGGTCTTCAGCACCGAAACTGAACTGAAAACTACTTCTGTCAGGCCCACTGCATCTCACGTATTCATTCACTTCAGTTCACTGGAGGTGAACTACTTCACGGTCATTGCCTCTTCTGTCACATTGAAAAGCTTCTCGAAGAATCTTCTTAACGTCGGTCATTGGCTCTTGGAATGTAGGCGAGGGCCTTTGATCACATGTGTCAACTGAGAAACCCGTGAGCCGGTTCGGCGATGCCCTGACGGCTTATGTAGGAAGGGCGATGGCTACTCGAACGTGCTGACTTGCAAGCGCCATAAGTTGCCAATGCTGCTCTGTCCGCTGTTTGCCAGTGTGTAATTCTTTTAAACTAAACTAAGTTTTTCATTTATTTTCTAATTTCTACTTCATATTGATTTCATTAATTTATTTACCTATCTTAAGTACCACTCAACAATTCCGAGAGTTCTGGAACCTGTACAGAAACTGGAATAGAGATCAACGTAATCATCATTTCCACTCATTTTATTGGTGTAAAGACAACACATTGCATATTGTACCACCATACAGCGAGACCTTCAGAGGTGGCAGTCCACATTGCTGTACACGCTGGTACCTGTAATACCCAGTAGCACGTCCTCTTGCATTGATGCATGCCTGTATTCGTCGTGGTGTACTATCCAAAAGTTCATCAAGGCACTGCTGGTCCAGATTGTCCCACTTCTCAATGGCGACTCGGCGTAAATCCCTCAGAGTGGTTGGTGGGTCAAGTCATCCATAAACAGCCCATTTCAATCTATCACAGGCATGTTCGATAGGATTCACGTCTGGAGAACATGCTGGCCACTCCAGTCGAGTAATGTCGTTGTCGTGAAGGAAGTCATTCACAAGATGCGCACGAAGGGGCCGTCCATGAAGACGAATGCCTCGCCAATATGCTGCCGATATGGTTGCGCTAGTGGTCAGAGGATGGCATTCACGTATCATACAGCCAACACGGCGCCTTCCATGACCGCCAGCGGCGTACGTCGGCCCCACATAATGCCACCCCAAACCAGCAGGGAACCTCCACCTTGCTGCATTCACTGGACAGTGTGTCTAAGGCATTCACTCTGACTGGGTTGCCTCCAAACACGTCTCCGACGATTGTCTGGTTGAAGGCACGTACGACATTCATCGGTGAAGAGAACGTGTTGCCAATCCTGAGCGGTCCATTCGGCATGATGTTGGGCGCGTCTGTACTGCGCTGCATGGTGTCGTGGTTGCAAAGATGGATCTTGCCATGGACGCCATGACTGAAGTTGTGCATCGTGTAACCTACTGAGCACAGTTTTGAGGCGTAACAGTACGTCCTGTGACTGCACGAAAAGCATTATTGAACACGGTGGCGCTGCTGTCAGGGTTCCTCGGAGGTAGCGGTCATGTACTACAGCTCTTGGGCGGCCTGAGCGAGGCATGTCATCGACAGTTCCTGCCTCTCTGTATCTCCTCCATGTCCGAACAACATCGCTTTTGTTCACTCCTAGATGCCTGGACACTTTCCTTGTTGAGAGCCCTTCCTGGCAAAAAGTAACGATGCGGACGCGATCGAACAGCGATACTGACTGTCTAGGCATGGTTGAACTACGTACAACACGAGCCATGTACCTCCTACCTGGTGGAAAGACTGGAACTGATCGGCTGTCGGACCCCCTCCGTCTAATAGGCGTTGAACATGCATGATTGTTTACGTCTTTGGGCGGGTTTAGTGACATCTCTGAATAGCCAAAGGGACTGTGTCTGTGATACAATATCCACAATCAACGTCTATCTTCAGGAGTTCTGGAAACTGTGGTGATGCAAAACTTTTTTTGACGTTTGTAATATTAAATCACTTGTATTCTGGATTTTACACTTACCATCATACAGAAAGATCCGTCAGTCTAAGTGATTTACATGCATTAGGCATCCAATGGTAGTGATTCTATGCCCATGTGTGGGGCGGCGAGTTTGTTATAAATATTGTTGTTGCTGTATAAATGTTTGAATGTAAAATCAGTTCCTATTATTTAGAATGTTATTAATGCTGTCTTTCGCCATTCTCATCACTGGCTCTCTAATTACTTTTAGCAACCAGAAAGCGATTTAACAAAACGTGAAGCCTGTAATTAGAATTCCTTGTGCCCACTTCATCTGAGAATACAATTATAGCTGCAGCTTATAGCTCTGAGGAATTAGGAGATTGTCCGGGATTTATAATCAAAAACGATATTCCAAAATAGTTGAGTATATTCTGAAAGTCACTGATAAAAAAACAAAAGTATCCCTACAACCTAACTAACAGAGCAGTTCAGAGTCTAATGCGCTGATGCCACTATAAATGTCCGAATTAAATGTTGAAATGAATGCTCGCCATAATTTGATGATTAGTTTCATCAAACGCCACGCTAAATTATTGGTAGAATGTCTGTCCCGCGACGGCACGTGAAAATACGACAATACGCAAACTGAAGCTAGATAATGAAAATCATCCCAGAATTAACACTTCACTTGAAATGATTTCCTGGTTACGCGCATCTCGAGTAACTTAATACGGCACTCGAGGCTGTTTGTAGCAGTGATACCGATGCGACGCGACTCCCGACACAGATGGCGTGTTATTCAGCGTCTGGAGAGAACTGGGGCCTTACTTCCTCGCGCAGCGTTCTTATATATAAAGCCGCGGTGCGGACGGCTAAGGGAACGCCTGATCAAATCGGCTCTCCCGACTAGCCGCTGGGCTAGTAACGCACCACTTCAAGTTACATAATAAATTATAGCTTCTTTTGCTGATGGCTGATGAAGCTCTTAATTTAAATGTGCATTCAACACGCAGGTAAGTATTGATAATAAATTTTTGACGTGGCTAAGTTAAATATTTTGGGCGAGAGAATTAATTAAATTACACTGCACGCAGTAGATGAGCCCTGAACTGGCCCTTTTGAGATCCGCTATCGCTATAATTCTATAGGTATTCAAAAGAAACTTTTCACATCTTCATAGTTATAGCGGATCTCCAACCTATTTAAATCTAAACATCCTAGCCTTATTTATTAGCCTACTTAATCTATCTTGCTTCCTTAAGATTTGAAACGAAAACCAGAAAATAATGAATTTCCACTAAAATCTTAATTTGTGAAATCCAAAGTACTGTTTTTATTAAATCATTATGAAAGATGAATCTAAATATAAATTTTGAAGTCTCTAGCTCTTTTCTGTTGCGCCAATGATTTTTACAGAAAAACGTCCAAATTTCAAAAATGGCTAAAGTTATCGAACTGATATTCAACATACATTAATTTAGTATTACTTCTGACATGCCAGAAAAATTTTAGGTTATTTGGTTGATTTTTAAAGTATTGCGCAACATTTATGACGTCAGAGCTAGTTGCAGCAGACTGGCTGGCACACAATGGAAAGGCTGATATGAATTTACTACAGCGTGAGTAGGATGCTTCCCTACATCACCCTCTACTTAAATTTTTTGTTTTTGAATGTTAATGAATAAAAAAAATTTAATTACAAAAAGGGAAGCAAGAGTACAGTTTAACTTCCTAAGAAAATTAAAATTGAAATGGAAACATATAGAAATATTAACAGAAAACTGATTACCTACATTAATTATTTAAATTGCGGGCATGTTCACTGCCTCTTAAGCAACATTATTACGCAAAATTCAAGCAAAATCAATGAAACACTTTGGCATACATATTGCCTTAGAAAACAAACACATACAATATGAAAATTATGAAACTCTTAAATCCATTAAATACATTTTTACATACACAAATTCAAAGAAAATAACATGATACATAAACAGATGATTATCTCTTAGCAGTCTTTTCTAAACCTGAAAGAAAATTTCACAACTAAATTTTACACACGTGGTTGTAGCCGCTTTGGCTGTCGTCCTACACTTCCATTCACAAGGGTAGGGGAGGGAAGTTGCTATGTTGTGCGTCCTTCTCGTTCACTCTAAATTACATGGGGAAAGGGGAGGGGTCACTGTGAGTTGTGTCCAAGTCACTCCACGCTTTCACGCAGCTACCAGGCTGCCATTATCTGGTTTGTCCTGTAGAACATACAAAAAGAGTGCCTCAGACTCTGTTCACTTAATATATATGGGTGGGTCATAATGAAATGGGGATATATACATTTTATCCTTCAGTATTTTGCTGGAACAAAGTTAACAGAATCTTTTTCAATTTTACTCTTACAGTTACTTAACTGTCATAAAATCGGTAAACAAATGGCTCAAAACGCCGTTAGTCACGTACTAGAGAAAATCTATGCTCAAGGCATATAATCCTGAATCCTATTTAATTTCAATTTAACATTTCTGGGCCGGAATACAGAACCAATGCTCGGTACATTCCTGATACGTCTGTATTTTATTCACTTAGTTGACTCATCTTTGATTACCTTATTCTTAGAGATAGTATGAGTATATTTGATTAGTAGTTGTTGTCTCAGCTTCTTTGTACATGTGAGTAACTTTTGGTAACAGTACAGTTGTGAGTGTTCAAAACACACTACGTTTAGTTGACTACAAAATCCACTTATTGGTCCTCTGCTGCTGTGTCAGTTCCACATCTGCAATTAGGTACTTACTTACTTTGAAGTGTATTTATGCTGAGCTAAAATAATGTTTCACGTCTGCCATTATGTTACTTATTTACTTTGCTAGTGTATGAACTTAAGTAATACTCACTCTATTAAAATTTAAAGCACAGGATAGCACATTTATTTCATATCCATAGTGTATTGCAGCTGATCAGTTTGCTCACGTGGCAATCCATTTCCACTCGATCGGACGCTGAAACCACAGGTAGTCCCTCTCGACCTACCACTAAAGTGCATCAAGTAATTATGGACGAGCGTAATGCTAAATTCCTTAAACCTATAGGACACCATGAGCTGCTCTGTCTCATCTAATATAAGGGTACCTATGGTCGCATTCACGCCTCCAACTCATAACCTCAATACGTGTAGGTGTATCCTGTCACACACTAAACCAAATAACGGCCAGCTCCAACCTTATAAATACTTCACGGACGTGTCCTTCACGTCTCAACCACAAACACTGCTCAATTCTATACACTGCCATCCCTTGCTACACAAGGTGAGTTTATTCTTACAACTTGTCTGCATATTTTTCATAACACTAAGCCTTCTCTCTTACTATTTCTTAGTTAGCTCTAATGCATACAATAGGTTTCACTGCCACTTCAGATCCTGCTTGAACACGAATTTGTACATCTTTTTAAATTACTGTTGGTGGACCATTTCCAATAAAACAACACTTTATACTTATAATATTATCAGGGTACTATACATGCTTGTTACACAAATACATTTGTATCTTAATTACGTCATACTTCTCTATTGTTTGTCACTATAAGTACATTTGTATCTTAATTACGTCATACTTCTCTATTGTTTGTCACTATTAGGTTTGTCACATTAGGTATTTTGTTTCACTAATCGGTGGATAGAATAGTTACAGAACTCATGGCTGGATAGCAATGACGGAAAATTTTTGTGTTGGAAAGAAGATATCGAAAGTTTTGGGGATTGAAAAGATTAAGAGTGAGTGAGACCTGAAATGGGAAAGAAGATCTCACACAGCTGGGACTGCACAGCTGCCACACTGTGTAGAGGTTACAGAACAACCTCCTCCCTACAGCATTCATTAGTTTATTATTGGTTTGATAACCATAGCGGATAATTTTAGTATTTGGAAAGAAAAGGTCGAAATTTTAGTGGACAGAAAAGATGAAGATTGAGTGAGACCTGAAATGGGAAAGAAGATCTCACACAGCTGGGACTGCACAGCTGCCACACTGTGTAGAGGTTACAGAACAACCTCCTCCCTACAGCATACATTAGCTTAATGCTGGCTTGATATTCATACCGGAAAATTTAATGTTGGAAAGAGGAGGCCGAAATTTTTGTAGATAGGAAAGATGAAGAGTGAGTGAGACCTGAAAGGGAAAGAAGATCTCACACAGCTGGGACTGCACAGCTGCCATACTGTGCAGAGGTTACAGAACAACCTCCTCCCTACAGCATTCATTAGTTGAATGCTGACTTGATAATCATACCGGAAAATTTTGTGTTGGAAAGAAGAGGTCGAAATTTTTGTAGATAGGAAAGATGAAGAATGAGTGAGACTTGAAATGGGAAAAAAGATCTCACACAGCTGGGACTGCACAGCTGCCACACCGTGTAGAGGTTACAGAACAACCTCCTCCCTACAGCATTCATTGGTTTCAGAAAATTTTCATAATGGAAAGAAGGGGTCGAAATTTTTGTAGATAGGAAAGATGAAGAATGAGTGAGACCTGAAATGGGAAAGAAGATCTCACACAGCTGGGACTGCACAGCTGCCACACTGTGTAGAGGTTACAGAACAACCTCCTCCCTACAGCATTCATTCATAACCTTTGACCACGCCACGTCGATCTGAAAATACTTTATGATGCCTTTTTAGAACCTGTCTCAGTTCTTCCTTCTGATTGGCTGAAATCTTATCGATTTCCTTCAATTTAGCTTCTATTTTGTCTAAAATAATTGCTTCTTCTTCTTCTGTGTTTAGCTTACTTGTGCTAAGATTAACACCTTCGTCTCAATATCTCCTATTTTTCAGAACTCGTATAGGCAGCTCCCAAGTTTCATCATCAGTTACTACATGTTTATCACTAAAAGGTACTACAATTACTCCGGTTATTGGCAAGACCATTTTTAACTGGCTTCTTTCAAAGTCAACAACACTCTGATATTTTGACAGGAAATCTATGCCAATTAAAACCTCAATACTGAGATTGTTTACAATTAAACATGGATGATCAATTAAATTACCATTAATGTTAAAGGGCAGCAAAGCTTCTTGCTTTACCGTTTTTGACACCTTGCCAGTAGCACCAATTATTCTTAGTCCTGATACCCTCATTACTGTAAGCTTGTCTTTACCAGGTAATGCATCAAAGAAGGACTGAGATATCGCACTCACCTCACTTCCACTGTCTAAGAGACAACGTACATTAATACCCAACATATTCACTATTATTATAGGGTGGCTTATTCTAAGTTGTACAGGTGGTTCCTCAAATTCATCTAATAGTTCCTTTTGGATTTGTCTCCAACTAAAGTGATCGACATCTGTCTTCATTATATTTAGGTCACAGTGTGTAGGGGTTTCCTGAATTACATTTTCAGCTGCCTTTTCCAGTCGGTCTATTAATTTCAAATCGAAACACCGCACGACTTCATTACATTTAGTTTGCTGAACATGACCCAAATTACTGTAGTCTGAGAGATTCTGCGCCTCCAGACCGGGCATGACATTAGTTACAGCCAAACCACTTTCACCATTATCGTCGGTTTCCTTCTCAAGTGACAACTGGTCACAGCTACTGGGTTCATCGACCCCCAACAGCCTACCCTCTACATTCTCACTTATCTCCTGTCCTAAATCTATTAGTGCATTATCAACATCCTGCACAGGCACTTTAGATAAGAGCACATCATCTTCATCGTAAATATAAACATGAATTTCTTCTGCTTCTTCACCTGTCAATTCAGTATTTTGTAGCTCCTCCCTATCATTACACTGCTGCGCCTTCTCTTTCTCTTCCCACTTAGAAAGCGTCTCTAACACGGTATCTATCAAATACTGTGAGTGATC
Source organism: Schistocerca nitens (assembly GCF_023898315.1). Classification (NCBI taxonomy): domain Eukaryota; kingdom Metazoa; phylum Arthropoda; class Insecta; order Orthoptera; family Acrididae; genus Schistocerca; species Schistocerca nitens. The sequence continues at coordinate 699,245,083 of NC_064617.1, read as the reverse complement.
TAATATTTCTGTTGTATCCTTAGGTGCTACCGACTCTTCATCCACATGTTCAGTTTGAGTATTCTGATCTGTCTTACCAATTCCCTTAACTACTGGCTTAGGAAAAGTAACCGCCTGGTGAGCGCCAGTGTCCTCATAGACGGGAACTAGTTTTCCTGCCTAAACCTACTGCTGTTTCCTTTATTTCCATTATAATTAACTGGCACAGCATTGCCTTCTGCACTGTTGTTTACCTGCATAATTCTGTTTGGAGCAACATTACTGTCATTTGGATGCCATTGTTGGTTCTGATAATTATTTCCCCAATTCCTACCTCTCCTAGGATGGCGAACACCTACTGTTCTGATGTTTACATTGCCATTATGGTCGTTCCTAAAACTACTACTATTGTTATTGGCATTTCTGTTATTACGTGATTGCTCCTCATTGGCAGCAACACGTTCTACACGTTCCAAATATTCAATGAAACGATCAAGATTGTCTCTAGGGGCAGATATAATTCTAGTTTGCCAATACCATGGCAGTTTGGCTTCAAGACCTAGTATTATCATTTCAGGTTTTAATTTTTCGGCCAAATGTGACAAACGTGAGATCCATGACCTAGCAAACTCTTTAATTGATTCCTTGCCTGCATTGAAGCGTTTTCCACTCCAAAATTCTCTCAACACTTCATTTTGCTTATTGCTAGACCAATACTCATTAATGAAAGCTGTTCTAAACTCCGCTAATGTTTTACATCTCAACATAACATCAGCTGACCAACGCATGGCGTCACCTGCTAAATGACTTCTAATAAATGAGATTTTCTCTCGCTCAGACCAAGTTGGTGGAATCACATCTTCAAAATCGTTCCAGAAATTTAGCGGATGGATATTTTTATCTGGATCAAACCGCAAGAACTGCCGACACCCGATAAAAGCGGCGTTTGCAGCTACAACTTGTTGTATACTACCATTACCAGAAGTTACTGAAGCTACTTTACTCTCAATGTTAGCAATGTTAGTACTGATATTTTCTACTTTCATTTCAACATTATCTACTCTTTGTACAATATGAGTAGTATCAGTTTTGATGACATCTATGTCTGCTTGACATATATTTACTTTTATATTAACATCTTTAAATCTATTTGAGCACAGTTCAGATTCCGCCTCGATCTTTTCTGTTAACTTGTGCTCCAGCTTCGCATCTTCCATTTGGAAGTCTTTGCGAACCTCAGCAACTTCGGATTTAACTGTTTTATACATTTCAGAAAACTGTTGAGCAACCTTTCTCTTAATATCCTCATGATTGTAATCAATTTTACAATTCAAACTGTCTAGATCCTCTTTCAACTTATTGCAACCAGCCTTGAAGGTATCGTCCATTACCTCCAATCGTTTATTAAAATTAGTTTGACTGGCCACAATCCTGTTATTTACCTCAATTATATCAGTTTTTAATTCAGCATTACTGCTTTTGACCTGTTCACTTATTTCAGACTTTAATTCAGCATTACTGCTTTTGACCTGTTCACTTATTTCAGACTTTAATTCAGCATTATTGGATTCTAATTTATTGTCCATTGCCTCAAACCGTTTATTAAAATTTGTTTGGCTTGCAGCTATTGCTTGTAATATAACATTTAAATCAACAGCCCCAGCATCTTTGGGTTGCTCACTAGCTGGCTTTTTATCACACTCAGGTGACGAAAAACTAGCTCCAATACCGGAATCATCAAAACTAAATGAAACTTCAGATTGATCAGTTATATCTAACTTCTCCTTCTTAAACTCTACCATCTCTGATGACTTTTTCATTTTTAATTCATCAGAGAAACTATCATCCAATAAATTTACAATTTCTAATTTCTGCTTTACTACAGGAGTCTCTATTATTGAATCATTGCCCCTTCGCACACTACTGTCAGGAGACAATACTTTATATTTCACTTTAACATTACTACTTTCATGCATGTTTACACTTGAACCGTTGTCTGGATTTACAGTTCCCTCAACAGACATAGGTTCTGATTTAAGTTTAACTTCAGTTTCTTTTGGCGGTTCCATCGCCGACAAGTCTTTTAGTGCAGGTTAGTAAAATTTTTAACAGCTTTTCACTTAACTTAGTTCCTTCTGCACGACGTATGGCGTTGCCGGCGCGGCGTACCAGAATTACTGATGCGACGTGGCACGTTGAACTGCAGACGGCACTCCGACTGCTGTAGTGTGTTTGCGTGGCCCGTAACTGCAGGCGCGGCTCCGGCTGCTGCGGGGGATGACTGCGGTGCGGCGAAACTGGCTTTTCGCGATGCCGGCAGCACCGCTAGACTCAGTGCCAGCTTCGTCAATCCAGATGTGTTGTTAATCCAATTGCGTCGTCCAGATGCACACGTAACACTTTCACTGTTCTATTACTCAGCTGCGTGTCGCATTCCACTCGCGAATCCGAATAGTTAAAAATCACTTTCACTTAGTATAATTTCCCGGCCGATGCACCATATGTGGGGCGGCGAGTTTGTTATAAATATGGATGCTGTATAAAAGTTTGAATGTTGAATCAGTTTCTGGCTTTTTGGAATGTTATTAATGCTGTCTTTCGCCGTTCTCATCACTGGCTCTCTAATTACTTTTAGCAACCAGAAAGTGATTTAACAAAACGTGAAGCCGGTAATTAGAATTCCTAGTGCCCACTTCATCTGAGAATACAATTATAGCTGCAGCTTATAGCTCTGAGGAATTAGGAGATTGTCCAGGATTTATAATCAAAAACGATATTCCAAAATAGTTGAGTATATTCTGAAAGTCTCTGATAAAAAAACAAAAGTATCCCTACAACCTAACTAACAGAGCAGTTCAGAGTCTAATGCGCTGATGCCACTATAAATGTCCGAATTAAATGTTGAAATGAATGCTCACCATAATTTGATGATTAGTTTCATCAAACGCCACGCTAAATTATTGGTAGACTGTCTGTCCCGCGACGGCATGTGAAAATACTACAATACGCAAACTGAAGCTAGATAATGAAAATCATCCCAGAATTAACACTTCACTTGAAATGATTTCCTGGTTACGCGCATCTCGAGTAACTTAATACGGCACTCGAGGCTGTTTGTAGCAGTGATACCGATGCGACGCGACTCCCGACACAGATGGCGTGTTATTCAGCGTCTGGAGAGAACTGGGGCCTTACTTCCTCGCGCAGCGTTCTTATATATAAAGCCGCGGTGCGGACGGCTAAGGGAACGCCTGATCAAATCGGCTCTCCCGACTAGCCGCTGGGCTAGTAACGCACCACTTCAAGTTACATAATAAATTATAGCTTCTTTTGCTGATGGCTGATGAAGCTCTTAATTTAAATGTGCATTCAACACGCAGGTAAGTATTGATAATAAATTTTTGACGTGGCTAAGTTAAATATTTTGGGCGAGAGAATTAATTAAATTACACTGCACGCAGTAGATGAGCTCTGAACTGGCCCTTTTGAGATCCGCTGTCGCTATAATTTTATAGGTATTCAAAAGAAACTTTTCACATCTTCATAGTTATAGCGGATCTCCAACCTATTTAAATCTAAACATCCTAGCCTTATTTATTAGCCTACTTAATCTATCTTGCTTCCTTAAGATTTGAAACGAAAACCAGAAAATAATGAATTTCCACTAAAATCTTAATTTGTGAAATCCAAAGTACTGTTTTTATTAAATCATTATGAAAGATGAATCTAAATATAAATTTTGAAGTCTCTAGCTCTTTTCTGTTGCACCAATGATTTTTACAGAAAAACGTCCAAATTTCAAAAATGGCTAAAGTTATCGAACTGATATTCAACATACATTAATTTAGTATTACTTCTGACATGCCAGAAAAATTTTAGGTTATTTGCTTGATTTTTAAAGTATTGCGCAACATTTATGACGTCAGAGCTAGTTACAGCAGACTGGCTGGCACACAATGGAAAGGCTGATATGAATTTATTACAGCGTGAGTAGGCTGCTTCCCTACACATGCTAATCTTCACCCCATTGACATGCCATGAGCAGAGGTACCTGTTCGGGACATGTATCCCATATTGTGGAAGTGGAGTTAGGCGGTGTTACTGCCGGCCAGTTGTTGTTACCTCGGATTATGATTTGCTTCACACTGACCAACTTATCAGGGGTTTCAATTCACAGTATGCGACGGAAAATATTGTTATCAGTACGCTGTTGCCCATTATGGTTATCTATTGTGGCAGGAGTTTTCCCCAAATTGGCTGAAGTGACACTACTGCACAGGAAAATTCCATTCCTAGGCCGAGGCAGAACTTAGGTTTCCCAACTTGAGACGCTTTCCCACCAGAGAGCACAATTATTATACTGTAAACAATTGCACCCATTAAAATTCTCACTATATTCTGGCTGATTCTCATGTCAGTCCCACTCGTTCGTTGATCACTTGCCCCCACCCGTTCTTTCACCCTGTGTTCCTTCTCAAAGTTGTGCTTCGCCAATGGCAGCTTGTAACACAAAGCACAATCCTTCTTGTCAACAAAATTAATAAAAATCTTCCTTAAAATCTGCGGGTCTGTGAATCAATTCCCACTGAACAGTCTCTATTTATTCCGACTCCTCCATTAGTACGCCCAGAGACCCATTCAATTGCACCAACCGACTCATCTCTGATAGGGACAGTCTTTTCATGTCACCAATTTCGCATCGATATTGAGACCGGTTGAATAATTCATTTTTCAGCTCCTGTCTACTCCACATACAAACTTTATCAAATATCATTCTCTCGGACATGTTGAAGTCACCAAATGCACTCACATTTTGGTTCGTCCGTATTTAGGTATACCGTTCTAAGTTACATCTTATATATTTAATTTTTGGAGCGTCAGCTATTCCCTCAATAATCAACTACATGGTATTTTCCTTCCCCGGAAAAGCACTGTACACTCCGAAGCTGAGCAACCGGGTTTCCCATCTGTATTCCTGCACATATTGCCACATTGTTTACCATGCTGCACGGCTGTGAAATTTGTTGCTTGCGATTTAACTCCTCTCCCACTATTTTTTTCGAGTACATTACACCACTCCATTGCATTCGGGAAACCAGTCTTTACATTTTTCTTTCAAACTTTAATCCTGTCAACCACATATGCCACAACATATTTCACTCCTGTACGTCATCTCGCATTTCATGTTTTGCACCCCAATGCGTTTAGCCAGATCTCTCTCTCTCTCTCTCTCTCTCTCTCTCTCTCTCTCTCTCTCGACTGCTTCAGTTTTAACTATTAAGCTAGATCCACTCAAGCCATTTTCTATTATCTGCAAGCTCCTTCATGAATTTAATTTCATACCAGCAATGTCGTTGCTCATACTACTTTTCATGCGCCCCATTTCTTTACTTAATCCTGTGAAAGAGCTCATGACCGCTCCTGAATGTGAACAGAAGATCCTTTTCAGAACCAGCCTTAAAAATGACTTCACTCAACTCTGAAAATTTATCAGCAGATAAAGAACTTTTACTTCCTGACATTTGCAGTAAATGCAGAAGTTATATTTAAATCTTGCAGGAAACTCATAGAGGACTCACTAGCCACAGACAAAAACCCAAAGGCATGATATTAGCTTCAAAAAGACACCGTGAACAATACGGGAGAATGGCATGAAGAGGAGCTATGACGCATGTAGATAATACAGAAATTTTAACAATCGAATTGGGTTATTTGGGGGAAGAGACCAAACAGCGAGGTCATCGGTCTCATTGGATTAGGTAAGGATGGGGAAGGAAGTCGGCCGTGCCCTTTCAAAGGAACCATCCCGGCATTTGCCTGGAGGGATTCAGGGAAATCACGGAAAACCTACATTAGGATGGCTGGACGCGGGATTGAACCGTCGTCCTCCCGAACGTGAGTCCAGTGTGCTAACCACTGCGCCACCTCGCTCGGTAACAATCGAATTGAAGACCTACACAGTGACCTCCAGCTACAAGCCACCTGGGACAGATTTCATGTTTAGGGGACCAAGTACCTTTCAAAACCAGTCATTCGAGTTTATAACCGGAGATTTCGAAATTAACAGTACAACATGGGGCTGCCGAGGGATAGATTCCAGTGGAGAAGAATAATCCATCACATAAAGCCCTATAGTCAGTTTGAATATCGTCTATCATCCACCTTACTCTGCCGAGCACGGAGCGGCCGTAGTTTCCTACCGTTGCACGCATCACCGGTCATAGCGGTGTCCCTCTGACGTCACTACTATTGTTCGAGCAGACCTTGCCCACCGGTCGCAGACACCCGCTACCCGGCTGTTCCTTTGCGCCAGCTTCTAACGTACGAGAATTCGTCTCATTTGCACAGAAAATCCGCCAGCTTACAATCGTATAAAAAAAAAAAAAAAAAAAAAACGCAGTGACTAAATTGAATTGGAAAACATAGGGAATTCACGTTCTGGGAAAGAGATTAAATAACGCGAGATTTTCTGATGATATTGCTCTATTAGCAAATACTACAGAAGAACTTCAGCGAATTTGCATTAGTCTGCCCTGGCACAGTCTAAAAATGAACTACGATTAAACCAAGATCATAGTGAATGAATGAAATCGGGGGGAATATAAGTGTTGGAAACACACAATTGCAAAGAGTCATGGAGTATGTATATCTGGTTCAACTCTTAATTATAGAAGGCAACTTAAAACTTGGAATATTTCGACTTATTAAAGTGAACCGTAAGTATACGGAAGATACTCTTCAGTTTTCTAGTCTGAGATGGCGGTTGAGCAGAAGAAATCAATTTCGACCAACGTATACCATCAGTAAATGTGTGGCTGTGCGACCGACGTGGACATTAAATGCTTTCAAAGTTACTAAACCTATAGTAGCTCTATTAGCAATGGGAGATCAATGTTGGGCTACACAAAGAAAGACAAAATGGAGGCTGACATCCCATTACCTCAGTGGTATAATGGAAGGAATAAATACCTCGAAATGGCAGTGAACAGCTCATATCTCTAGAAAAGAGGATGGTAGGTGGTCAAAACACATACTACATTGTATTTAAAAGTACCAAAAATACCGACGGGCAGAGACGGCCTCAGCTGGCAACGGGAAGCTAAGCTCGGCTGAAATGGAAGAACCTGCTGGGACCCTATGTTGCGCTCCTGCTCAAAGAGCCCACATCACCATGTGACTGAACAGGTTTAAGACGATAATGATGATGACGACGATGATACTACGATCATTATGATGATGATGATTTGTATAAAATCATAACAGAAATTCTCCTATTAAAAGAACAAAGTGGATTCTGGAAAGTCCGTTCAGGCAATGATAATGTATTTACTACGTAAAGAAATTTCGAAAACTGACGAGAGGTCACAGTAGAGACGAATGTAGCTTTCATTCAATTTGAGAAACTTTTGAAAATGCTAACTGAAAGAACCTATGGGACGTAATGACTAATGCCGGATATCCTCTCATTGAAGCTACAACATGTTTATACAAGAATACAAAAGTTATAATAAAAGTTGGCAATAATAAATTAACGAGAAGCAAGGTTGTAGCCTGTCACCAGCATCATTTAATGTGATTATAAATGATTTAATTAAGAACTGCTGGCAGGAAGTAAATCTGACTATACAGATTAATAGATATAAATACATTAATATTCTTATCCATCCATATAATGCAACAATTTGGGAAGAATGAAGATGAACTACAAAAATCAATATTAAAGTAAATACATCAGATGAAAAATAATATAACCTTCATATATCAATAAAAATCGTAGCTCGTCATAAGAAATCCCAGACTCATCCAGTTCCCCCCCCCCCCTAAAAGTTAATAATAGGTAATACTCCCTCCCCCGCCCCCGCTTTTGAGAACAAATGTCAAAGCATATGAATAATGATAAATAAAACATTCCAAACCACGATACAGAAAGACAAAAACATTAAAATTTTACGAAACATTGACTACACCTGTATTGGTATATGGAAGTGATTCATGGATCACTGAGAAACGTGATAAACATAAACGACAACAGAGAAATGAGATTTCTGTGTAAATCTACGTGTGTCAACAGAGAAAACCATACAAGAAATGAAGGAGTATTAGGAATCAAGTACGTAATGATAACGTTAATGAAAAGATTGAAGAAAATAGAACATTATGGAGACATCACCTACGAAGAATGATTATAGAGAGGATCTCAGGAGTAACTATGCATCCAAAAGAAAAATCATACATGAAAAAACCAGAACGAGGTGGCAGTGGAAAGTGAAGATGAAACAGGCACAAGTCCCTTAAACTTGAAGCGCAGAAGAATGAGCAGCGTCGTAGTCATTGGATGAGCTGTATTTCTGAGGAAGTAGCAGGTTTTCCGGGTGGCACTGAACGTGAACTCTTTTAATATCACTTCCGATACCCAGCGCTTTTCCTGTTGCCCTTCCCACTGCAGTCTCTTGAGCTCCACCACACACTCACGATGGCTAAACAAACCTGTATCAGTCGTGTTTGGACTTCTGTATCGCTTCTCTATCACTTTCTTGGAAGCAACCTCTTCCATGCATGCAATGAACTCCCTTTATACTCTATCGTAAACCTGTGTCTGGCAACAGGTTTCCCATTCCGAGATTTTTATGTTTTATTTCGTATCAGAAGCAAACTAAAACAGTATTGTATACATTACTTCATTACATTTCTACACACACTGTGGTTTATAAATTAAACCAGTCAAAGAATAAAAATGGCCGCGCGGCGTAGCCCCGTGGTCTGCGCGCCTCGCCAATGTTCGCGCGGCTCCCCCCGTCGGAGGTTCGTTTCCTCCCTCGGGCGTGGGTATATGTGTTGTCTTTAGCGTAAGTTCGTTTAAGTTAGATTAACTAGTGTGTAAGCCTAGGGACCGATGACCTTAGGTGTTTGGACCCCCTAGGAACTTACCACAAATTTCCAAAAGAATTATATATATATACTTAGATTATGTTAAGAAACATTATGCCCAAAAAGTAGCAATGTCCAGTGCAATTTGTGTAACATTTACAAGATCTTCCATAGTGCACACAGTTGGACGTAATGTACATTGTAGCAGATGTGATGATGTCTGCACTGCAGCTCCACAGTCTCTCTTGAGAAAGTCCACCTGGAAGCCCCACCGCTGCAGATTGCTCTTCGATCTAGTGACACAGGAACGCAGACGAGTAAGTGATTTCCATATGGACCATTCTTTTCTCTGTGTGGCCTGGGGGAAGAGCTTCTCGTAGAATGGAGGAGGAGATTAGTGTTTAACGTCCCGTCGACAACGAGGCCATTAGAGACGGAGCGCAAGCTCGGGTGAGGGAAGGATGGGGAAGGAAATCGGCCGTGCCCTTTCAAAGGAACCATCCCGGCATTTGCCTGAAGCGATTTAGGGAAATCACGGAAAACCTAAATCAGGATGGCCGGAGACGGGATTGAACCGTCGTCCTCCCGAATGCGAGTCCAGTGTGCTAACCACTGCGCCACCTCGCTCAGTTTCGTAGAATCAGTCACTCCTCCAGATGCTGGCATTTGGCCTACCATCTCTTCTCCTGGTGTTGGTATGCAGTGTCAGCGAGTGCTTCTTTGCTGCAAAGAAAGCTCTTTCTAGTCAGAAATCTTTGATGTGCCCGTTGATGGCTGTGTAGTGGATGGGCTTTGGATGTTAATGCCTTTTTTCATTTCATTTTGTGCTGCTGTATCCCGTCGTATGTCCGGAGGAGCTATGCCAGCTAAGCAGAGCAGTTTTTCCACGGGTGTGGCTCTCAGACAACTCATGAGGATAGTACATGTCTCTTTCAGAACAACATAAACTTCCCTGGTGTGTGTGGGTCTGCACCATATTGGGCAAGTGTACTCAGCTGCAGAGTAGCATAGGGCTAATGCGGATGTCTGCACTGTATTTCGCCGTACTCCCCATGTTGTTCGTGTCAGCTTCCTAACAACATTCTTCCTGGCAGCACTTCTTGCTTTGTTTGAAGCAGTGCTCCTTTTATGTGAGAGAACGGTCCAGAGTGACCCCGAGGTATTTTGGTATCTTGCAGTGTTCTAGAGATGTTCCTTCCCAATCTATCTGTAAGGTTCTGCTAGCCTGTTTACATCTACGGTGGAAAGCGCAGGCGATTGTCCCTGTAACAGACACACAATTTTTTTCAAAGCATCGGTTAGCTTCTGCTCCACACTCTCAGAGTTATATCTTTGAGCTGTGATTACACGGTCATCTGCATATATGAAGCTTTGTGTTCCTTCTGGATAACGGCTGGTCGTTAGTGTATGTATTTAACAGAGTGGGTGCCAGCACACTGCGCTGTGGCAACCCGATTTTATGCTACCCCAATCTGCTTCTTTGTCCTTGATATTCCACAAAATATCTTCGATTCTGCAGTAGATTTCTAATCATACAGGTTAACTGGTAATTCTCCGTGAGTTTTTATAACTTCAGGAACAAGAGTCTATGGTTGACAGTGCTGTAGGCTGTTGAGAGATCTACAAACACAGCTCCTGTGATCTACCGCCTTTCGAAGCTGTTCTTTATATGCTGTGTCAGCTTCAACATCTTTCCCGTGCAGGTCTTCCCTCGTCTAAATCCTGCTTGTTAGGGGATCAGTAATAGGTCTATCATATCTGTTACTCTTTGGAGGATCAGCATTTCCAACACCTTATACAGGTGGCATAGAAGGGAGATAGGCCTATAGCTTTTGGGATGATTCCGGTCTTTTCCTGGCTTATGTATAGCTATGATTTTTGCTTTCCTCCAGGATTTAGGTATCTTGCAGCTCTTGATACAATTGTTCGATAGTTCGAGTAGCCAGCACTTTGCGCCTGGACCAAAGTTCTTGATCTGTTCAGTTCTTATATCACCTACCAATGATACTTCCCCGACTTTGCACTTGTTTAGAGCCGAGTCGAGTTCGTTCAGACCGAAAGATCGAGACAGAAAGTTACCTTCTTGCTTGGGATCCCTTTCCAGGGTTCGTCTCCCGATTTTACTGGAACGGTCAAGTTTACCATTTTTGAAGAGCTGGTATGCAATCTGGTCTGCCTTCATATTTGCATGTGTAATTGATTGGGAGAAATCGTTGTTGAGACGTCTTAACACACTCCAGGCCTTTTGGCTGCTTCCACTCATCTCACATTCTGTCACTAGTTTAATGCACTTTTTTCTTTTCGCCTCAGAGATTGAGGAGAGAGTACTCTGTGCAGCCAGATAAGTTTCCTCGCTATAAGGATTTTCTTCATATAGCCGGTAACATTGGTCCAGCAGAGCAGCTGTTTCGAGTGTCGAGCCCTGCAGATACATTGGCCTACACCCTCTCGAAATAAATTCCCGAGTGCAGTATTTCACAGTTTGAACAAAGCTTTCATACTCTTCACATATGGATGGCACAGACCTAATCTTCTTATCCAGCATGTTAGAAAATTTCGTCCAATCAGCTTTCTTGAAGTTGTATCTCCGTTTGAAACTCACCTCCTGTGGCCTTATTGCTGGGAGAACTTGACGCAGCAGTGATCTGTGTGGCGTCTTCGGTATGGGCGAGCACACTGGTTTGGAGCACAGCTGTGCGGTGTTTTCACTCACAAAGAGGTAGTCAAGGTTAAATCCAAGCTGCCACCTGCCACTGTTGAAGGATGGGGGTAGCTTACTGTCGTGTATAAGAGGCTACTGGCAGGATTCAGACCAGGTGAGGACTGCTTCGCCGGCCGCTGTGGTCGAGCGGTTCTAGGCGCTTCAGTCCGGAACCAAGCGGCTGCTACGGTCGCAGGTTCGAATCCCGCCTCGGGTATGGATGTGTGTGATGTCTTTCAATTAGTTAGGTTTAAGTAGTTCTAAGTCTAGGGGACTGATGACCTCAGATGTTAAGTCCCATAGTTCTTAGAGCCATCTGAACCATTTGAGGACTGCTTCCTCAATTTCATTATCTTCAGCACATCCCCACACGCGACTATGACTGTCGTTATAGAGGTCTTGCTGTTGTGGGCGTTCTTAGGTGGCGTAAAGGAAAATGCACAGAAGGGGGCTTATATACAGAGGTAACCACACAGTTACTCAACTCCACTGAAATAACTTCGATATTATTTTCTACAGTGCGGTTGGCACTCATTATCTGACATCCTGGTATTACAAATATGGCGCTTCCGTACTGAGAGTGCGGTATTTCTGCAGTTAATTTGATGCCCGGTATTTTTGGTGGTCTCTGTCGCCCTTCTCTGTGGGTCTCTTGTATGCACAGGATGTCGAATTTTTTTGCCAAGGCATAGGCTGGTAACAAATGTTCTTTGGCTGATGATACGCCTTCAAATTTATAGAAGTCCTGATAAAGACCGTTTGTCTGCTCGCGTGTTTGCTTCTGGTGTGAGAGAATTAGCCCGCTAGGTAATACCTAAACGTCCATGGGACGGCCGGATGTGTTGAAATTAGTAGTCGGTACACACCCTTCGTGGAGGCTTCTCTCGTGTTCCCCATTCCAAGACTTATGGGTTCGTTTTTTCTTAAGCTGCTCTGGTCTGAAATTCCTAGACAGTTGGGACTGAATGCTGAATGTTTAGTCAAAGGACACTGACTAATTTTTTCTCTCTCTGTGCTGATTATTTTATATTTATTAAGGTTTAAGATTATTCACAAATCTTTGCATTCGGTGCTGATCATAAGAACGAATCATCTGCCTCATAACTTTTAATTTTTTAAAATAAAACCATCGCTATTAACATTCTACGTCTTTATTCTTCGTACCTACATATTTGCAGCCGTAGAGGGCTCCTAATTCCGGTGTGTATCGTAGCGGTGTGTAACGTAACTATGTCGGCATGTGGGAAAGAGCGTGCTGCAATCGATTTTCGAATTCGAAGAGTTCGTCCACAAATGGAGCACCATCTCCTTCAGGAAGACAATGTCAGACCACACACGATCGCTGCGATATCTGCAGTAATCCAACGTCTTGGGTTCAAAGCCATCGACCATCGTCTATATAGCCCTGAGTTGGCCCCATTCGATTTTCGTCTGTTTCGAAAACTTGAAGGACACCTTCGAGAACTTCACTTTGATACTGATGAAAACGTGCTAGCAAACGTGAGGTTGTAGCTGCTTCAACAAAGCCAGACTTTCTACAGTGACGGTATAAACAAACTGGTCTCTCGTTGGGAAAAACGTATTCGTCGCTAGGGTGACTATTTTGAGAATGAAGACGTAGAACGTTAATAGTGCTTGTTTTATTTAAAAATGTGTAAGAATTTCGGCATAAGAAATTCGATGCCTTTACTTTGCAGCAAGTCCTCTGTCAGCTCCTCCGCCCTCTTTGACAAGGCCGTTGGCTGAATGAGGATGACTTCTTATGTCAGAAATCTTCGGCTGCCACTACCGACGTTTTTTTCCAAATGTTGAGCGGTGGCCGTCTTACAAACCCGAAACCGAGGATGCTTTGGTTACTAATCGAAGACGGTACCCCTTGGCCCCGCGGGTTAAGGATTGTTTTGATGAGCATTAATACGAAATAACGTTTCCCCGGTGTTTGCTTGAATTCTGGGGAACCTTGTATGTAGGCTGTTTAGGTTTTTATGTTGGTAACGCCACGTAGCGCTCTGTATGAAAATCACTGATTATGCTGTGTGCAATCTATGGCTGGTTTGCATTGTTGGAATATTTGCTATTGTAGTGTTGGGCAGTTGGATGTGAACAGCGCGTAGCGTTGCGCAGTTGGAGGAGAGAGACATCAGTGGTGGATGTGGGGAGAGAGATGGCAGAAGTTTGAGAGCGGACGGTCTGTACGTGTGTCCGTCAGAAAATGGAAATTCGTAACACTGGATGTCATGAACTGATGTATATATTATGACTTTTGAACACTATTAAGGTAAATACATTGTTTGTTCCCTGACAAAGTCTTTTATTTGCTAACTATGCCTATCAGTAGTTAGTTTCTTCAGTGGTTAGAATCTGTTATTTAGCTGGCAGTATTGGCGCTCGCTGTATTGCAGTAGTTCGAGTAACGAAGATTTTTGTGAAGTAAGTGATTCATTAAAGGTGTAGGTTATTGTTAGTCAGGGCCATTCTTTTGTAGGAATTATTGAAAATCAGATTTCGTTGCGCTAAAAAAAATATTGTGTGTCAGTTTAGTGATGATCAGAATAAGTAAAGAGAAAAATTTTTGAGTTCGTTCAATTTTGCTCAGCTGTTTGAAAATCAAATAACGTAAGAGGTTTATCAGCACAGTCATTCATAAATTTTTCTAAGGGGACGTTTCAACCTTTGTAGTCTGTATGGAGAAAAGAATTGTTAGAGCTCGCACTGTATATTAATTAGGGTACTGACTGGCAAAGTAGAGTTTAAAATCCCGTCACTATCGTTCAGAAGTAACATGCCTGTTTCCTCATTAGGATACATAGAAGATACTATTTCCGATATCTGTAACTGAACACGATATTATACGAATTTCATATTTTGTTCTGACTTCTGCCGCTGCTACAGCCTAAGTTTCGCCTTGACGTCTCATTAAACTATATAAGTTGAGAATGAGTCACTTAATGGAAATATTGAGCTGCAAAATGACACAGTGATCATTCGGCTCAAATCCTCGCTCTGTCGCCCCATCAACCAGGTATAGACCCATCGTACAAATCAGTTGAGTCAGACAATGGATTAATTCCTTAAGTGTAACAAGTCTCCTTTACTCCCCCGTCGTTCTCGAACTAACTTAGTAATTTACCAAAAATTTCCGCGACGTTGTCGGAACGTTAGTGCTTAGTTTTTCCTCATTTGCATTTTGAGAAGAAAATATTTTATTTAACGACAGTTTCAGCAGCTGTCTATACGTCGTCTGTTTCAACATGTATGCTTCTTCTCCGCACCATTTCTGTATTGCCGGTGACATTCCAAGCTTTCACATAGTAGGTTTGATAAAACGTCTTGCGATGATGTGGTCGGATGTACACCTGTGATGAGGCTTAATTAATCTACACATCCTTTTTAGTAGTTAAATTAACGTCACTAGTTTATTTATTACGGACGAACAGGGTTAAAATTGATAGAACTGGAATTACACTCACAGAAGAAAGCCACCAAGAAATTGTATAGTAACAGCGGATTCAGTTTTTACCAATCGCCTTACGATACCTCTTCTGTCTCTTGGTATTAACAAGCCCTTTTATAGGCCACACAAAACAAAAGAAATATGTGATCGTTCCCAGGCGAGACAATTGTGTATGCTGTTTCGGGTGTCCAAACGGGTGCAGTCGTTTTCGTAACGCGGTATTTCGACAGTGTACCTGACCGTAATCTTTAGGTGATACCTGTAGGATTAGCGACACAGCTACGTCCAGCCTCTTTCATATTCTTATCGTTTAACGTGCCTGAAAGCTGCGCCCCAACCTTTGCAGAGAGTGAACACAGCACCCAACCAACTAAAATTACAATCAGTCGAGAGCGACTTCCGCATCTGACACAGGCCACAGGAGTCCTGATGGGGCCACAGTTCGCGCCCAGCGTACTCCGTCACCCCTCCCCCCCCCCCCCGTCCCCACCCCACCACGCCTCACCTGTGGTGAGGGGTGGGGTGGGGGGGTCATAAGCGTATAAAACGGGTGGGAGGTAGCGAAGACGCTCATTCTGCAGCCATGAGCTAATGGTGATGGCAAAGTACGCAGACGAAACATAGCCGGCCGTAGTGGCCGAGCGGTTCTAGGCGCTACAGTCTGAAACCGCGCGACCGCTACGGTCGCAGGTTCGAATCCTGCCTCGGGCATGGATGTGTGTGATGTCCTTAGGTTAGTTAGCTGTAAGTAGTTCTAAGTTCTAGCGGACTGATGACCACAGCAGTTAAGTCCCGTAGTGCTCAGAGCCATTTGAACGACACATAGTGTTACGAAAACGACTACACGCAGCTGGACACCCGGCAATAGTAGAAACTAAAGAAATATGGATTAAGCTTATTTTGGTAGCCAAAGAAACTGAAACTCCAGTTCAGGAATAATCAACAGTATTCCGTTTCATTTACATAGTTTAGAAACAACATTTACTTGTCTAAAGATAACGAAGTCTCTGGGAACGACGGAAATAAAACAATAAAAGCTGACTTTTACTCACTGGTCCAGGCTAACTTAGGATACAGATAATTTTCAAAATAGTAAATACACTGCAGGCCATTAAAATTGAAGTACTGGAAGATGGTATACAAGAAACCTTAAAGTGTCATGAAGCGTACTACATGCGGGGACAGCCAAAAGATTAGCTTGTAACGCTACTACACGAAACAGGTAAAGTAACGCCGTCTACGTTTAGTATACAGGGGAGCTTTTTATCTTCAAACAGCTAAATATTTCAAAAGCTGCGATACCAGTGTTGATACCCTCCCCCACTCCCAGCGACTGGGGTGGAAGGACAACTTTGAAATCTTAAATAACATCCAACTTTTATTGTATATTCAGATTCTACGGAAAAAATATATAAATGTTGTATGTAACACTTTTTCCGTTGCGAGATGGATGGCGTTGTAGCGGACAAAAAACTAAATTGAGTTCAAAAACTGTATTACCTCGAGAAAAATTCTTTGGCTGATAAAAAACAAAATAAATGGCTGTTCAATAATTTTTAAATACGCTTGTTTTTGAGGAGGGCACTCCCATTTTTCTTTCATTTTTTGAGCCAATGCATCTTTCTCGAGAGAATATCGTTTCCGAACTCAAATATTTTGCCAATTACAATGCTATCTACCACACAAACAAAAAATTGTTACATACGGAAGTTACGTATTTTTCTGTGTAAAATCCGAATCCAAAATAAGAATCGGATGTTCCTTTCTAAGATTTCAAAGTTGCTTCTCGCAGCATCCTCTTGGGGTGAGGCAGGGAGTCAACATTGGTATCACCAGATTGCATTTTTAAAACTACTCAACTCCTATTTTTTCCGTTTTTTAATGTGACGTGTAGTTTTTGATGTATTTCGTTGTTCCGAGATAAAAAAAAGTCACCATCATTTATCACATACTCCACCGTACTCTGTGCCAACTGCTTCCATGTAGTGTGAATTAATGAATAACTTATATATAACGGGGCAACGGCCTTGCCGCAGTGGCTACACCGGTTCCCGTGAGATCACCGAAGTTAAGCGCTGTCGGGCGTGGCCGGCGCTTGGATGGGTCACCATCCCGCCGCCACGTGCTGTTGCCATTTTTCGGGGTGCACTCAGCCTCGTGATGCCAATTGAGGAGCTACTCGACCGATTAGTAGCGGCTTCGGTCAAAGAATACCGTCCTAACGGTCGGGAGTGCGGTGTGCTGACCACACGCCCCTCCTTATCCGCATCCTCCTCGGAAGATGACACGGCGGCCGGACGGTCCCGGAAGGGCCACTTGTGGCCTAAAGACGGAGCTTTTTTTTTTATATATATATAACAGTCGCCGTGTGGTGTTTACTGTTTATATACTGATGTACTGATAGGCTATGAACTGTATTCGGCTTTAATAAGCTATTCTGACCCTGAGAAATATGGCGCAGAAGTGTTTTGTGAAAACAGGAGAAACATTGATGTCCACAATACCACCAGCGGCACAGTCTGTCTGTCACAATTTGGCACTCTGTCACATACGAAACACGGAATTCACCGTTAAATTATTCCGCTACGTTTTCATTCGCCACCTTTTTGTAGAATATACCACGGTTCTTCACCGCCATGCAGCATTCATAGGAAACGACCTGCTTTGGAAGTTCTGTAAAGTTTCCTGGTGGAGTGTAATGCTCGACTGTAGGTGACATCTCGCATATAAAACGATGTCTAGGCTCATACTCAATGATAAGACACCGGGTTGACTGTTCAACTCGTATGACCTCGAACTGTAGAGTAAAACTTATATAATATACAGGCTGTGATGGGTATAAGTAGCCGGCCGCGGTGGTCTCGCGGTTCTAGGCGCGCAGTCCGGAACCGCGCGACTGCTACGGTCGCAGGTTCGAATCCTGCCTCGGGCATGGATGTGTGTGATGTCCTTAGGTTAGTTAGGTTTAAGTAGTTCTAAGTTCTAGGGGACTGATGACCTAAGATGTTAAGTCCCATAGTGCTCTGAGCCATTTTTTTTATGGGTATAAGTGCAGAGGTTTCTCTTGTTAATTGACGACAGTCTACTGAACAACATTACAGCAGTATTTACATCATTTACAGCCTAATAATTATAACTATTAGAAATAGTATGTTTTAGGTTGTGCCGTACATCCGGAAACATGCGGCAAGAGTAAGCCATTACTGCTTATTTTCCCCTGGGCAGCAGGTCAGGTGTTAAAATGTGGACGTGTGGAAGCAAAACGGTTAGTCTGTACTCACAGGTGTAGTCCACTTAAGGCCTGGCCAGACAGAATCCGGCCTGCCGCTGCGAAGGACGGCGCAGCGGTGGGCCGCGCCCGTCAGCGGCCAGGGACGCCACACAGGCAACGGCCGGCCGGCCGCAGCGACTCTTGATGTGTCAGCTGTGTTACACATGTGGAAGGGGCCGAACCCCATTATTAAGCTTGCATGCGTAGCGCGATTGTCTTGGCCTTAGACGATTTGGAATTCTCACGCGGGACGCGTTATCTTTGTGCGAGTTTATTTATTTATTTTGATTGCAGAGATGAGTAGCTCGCACTAGCGATACGAAATGGCACCAAGAAGAGATGTTGGGTGCACGACATTAATAGCAAGAGAGAAAGCTTACGAGAATACCATCGTCTGTGTATTGATCTAAGAGTCTGACGAAGATAGGTTCTTCAAATATTTTCGTATGGCACGAGAATGTTTCGAGGAAATGCATCGCCTGATAAAAAGGTAGCACCGAGAAGTACACAACGAACTGGAGAAAGCCAATTAATTGATACAAGGCACAGGTTAACCATTTGTTTGAGGTACGTTTTACCGTTTGTAGCCTCTTTGTGCTTCAAACAGAAGTCATATAAATTATTCCATTTCAGTTTTGCTGTATCATATGAAAGGTTCGGCGGAAGAAAGTTCTATCTCACAACGTAGTTACGAGTGGAGTGATAAATTTATTTGCAGTCTTTACGAATACAGCAAACGATAGTAACATCTAGTTCCGTAGCCGGCCGCTGGTGGCCGAGCGGTTCTGGCGCTACAGTCTGGAACCGCGCGACCGCTACGGTCGCAGGTTCGAATCCTGCCTCGGGCATGGATGTGTGTGTTGTTCTTAGGTTAGTTAGGTTTAAGTAGTTCTAAGTTCTAGGGGACTTATGACCTCAGCAGTTGAGTCCCATAGTGCTCAGAGCCATTTGAACCATCTAGTTCCGTATGTCCCGCTAGAGAGACCTTTCTACTTAATAGATTGTTTTGTTTCATTGTATTCATACCATTGTCATTGAATTTAAACAAACATATCTTTGATCGTTAACTTATCCATTCGTTCTATCGGCATAACAGATTTTAATCTTTTCCAGATACTTGACTACAGGCGACAGTCACCAGACCATAGCTTTTTCTTTTCGGTTAGGACGTTCAACAGTCTCAGATATTGTGAAATAAGTGTGCCAGGCAATATGGACTGTTCTACAGCCCAAGTATTTATTTACATACTCCTACAACAGAGATGTGGAAGAAATCTGAAGAAGGATTTCTAGAACTTTGGGGGTTTCCGGACTGCCTTGGAAGCATAGACGGAAAGCCTATCAGGTTAAAATGCCCGAAGGATAGTGGATCTCAGTTCTTCTGTTACAAACAGTTCTTTTAGCTAGTTCTCCTGGCGATCGTTGATCCATACTACGGAGTTTACAGTAGTTGATGTTGGAAGTTATGGACGTCACAGTGACAACACTATTTCTGAGAATTCAGCTTTCTATCAAGAGTATATCGAGGGCAAAAGTATTCTACCTCCAAATCAGGATCGCGTGTATCGTTCAAAAAGTTGTATTGTCTCACCTCCTCTATAAGTCTTTCTGTGTCCATGATGCATGCCCAACGAGCTGCAAGACAAAAACCGCCTCACGCCGCTGCTTCCAGTGTGACCACAGAGCGGTTGAGTGCGCCAACGGAGGTAAGCAGCCGCTCCGGCTTGCGGCGAATCTGTAATCTGTGACAACCCGGCGGCGGCCGCTGCGGCAGGCCGGCTGCCGGTGCGTCAAAGCCGCACTCTGTGTGACCGCCGCCATACAGTAACGAGAGGTTCAACAGTGCGGCCTGCCGGCTGCGGTTCAAGGCCACAGGCCGGACGGCCAGGCCGCATTCTGTCTGGCCAGGCCTTTAGTGGTGCAACTGTTTTCTGTTGCATCGCTGAATCACCTGCTTGGCGTCCATAGTAAGACATTGCAGTACATATATTATTTCGTAATAAGTACGCAATCGATCGTAGTTAGTATAGTTACACTTGAGAATCTGTATGTGTTCTTGTTCGCAAAGGATGTCATATAAAATAGCGCTATATATTACGGTTCCTGTCCGTGTAGGCGACGGCTTTTATGTTTTCCAATTGGAGCCTCGGTGATGCAGATGTATCGAAGTACACGAGCGCTTCATTACACACTGCCACATCGTGGCCGGAATCCAGTCCAAATGTCAAAGAGGGTTGTCAGTGAAATACAACGTTTATCACTGAAAGCACGTTTATTTCAAACTCTAATTCAGCAGTCAAAACATTTCTGAGCTGCAGGACGGAGAGTGCAGCTACTTATATAAACATAGAATATCCCAGAATGCTGCGAATTATGCAAGCATTGTGCATTTCAGAATGGAAAAACATTACAAACATGAGAAATTTCAAGAACCTCCCAGAAATGAAAAATACTAAGCAACAATCAATTGCTGTTGATCGCATTTGAACTGACGTCCCGCAGGACACAGTCTGCTATGCTAGCCACTACGTCACTCTGTCTGCACATCACTGCGTCGCCGTATGTAAATGTTATCAGAGGTACTGTTTGTGTATACACACACACACGTGTGATGCAGGAACTGAAATTGAGGACAGCAAAGAAGTAAACATAATGAAGTCTGTTTTTCAGTTAGTGTATCCATTTCTATGGGAGGAAAAGATGGACTGCACCACTTTACCTCTTGTACCATTGTAAAAATGATTGATAAGGAGCCGGCCGGGGTGGCCGAGCGGTTCTAGGCGCTACAGTCTGGAACCGTGCGACCGCTACGGTCGCAGGTTCGAATCCTGCTTCGGGAATGGGTGTGTGTGATGTCCTTAGGTTAGTTAGGTTTAAGTAGTTCTAAGTTCTAGGGGACTGATGACCTCAAAAGTTAAGTCCCATAGTGCTCAGAGCCATTTGAACCATTTGAACTGATAAGGATATTACTGTGTGGTGCTCAAAAACATGTAACATCTCTAGAACTAAACACAGCCCCTATATAATATTTTCAGTTCCCATTTAACTACAAAATAACAATGTTCTCAACAAAACACTGCGCACAGTGATTGGTTCAAATGGTTCAAATGGCTCTGAGCACTATGGGACTCAACTGCTGAGGTCATTAGTCCCCTAGAACTTAGAACTAGTTAAACCTAACTAACCTAAGGACATCACAAACATCCATGCCCGAGGCAGGATTCGAACCTGCGACCGTAGCGGTCTTGCGGTTCCAGACTGCAGCGCCTTTAACCGCACGGCCACTTCGGCCGGCCCGCACAGTGATTGGAGAAAAGCATAGGTCACATCTGAAAATATGGACGACGACAGAAGTGATGTACGACACTATTCTCCAATCTCATTGATATTCGTCTGTTAAAGAATCCTGGGACTTGTAGTCAGCTGCAATATAACGAATAATCTGTCTTCTCTGTGCCAGCTAGCAAGGACTCCGGGAACATCGATCATGAGAAACCCAGCCTGCGCCATCTAACTTCAGACGAGCACCTAAGCCATCATCACCTGCTGGAGTGAAGGCCTCACAAAGAAAGTGAAGTATCCAGAAGACGCGGTCAGGTGACACTGTAACTTCGTACACATACACACCGTCGATAGGAATATAAAAGGAAAAGAAATGATCGTGTGGCATTGTTGGCCGGGAGGTCCCACGCAGGGAAGTTCGGCAGCCGAGTTGCAAGTCTCGTTTCATGTGACGCCACATTGAGCGACTTGTACCTCGGTGATGATGAGAACAACAGAACACCCAATCAACGAGAGGAGAAAAATCTCCAACGAGGTCGGAAATGGAACCCCGGCCCATTAAATGATAGGCAACTGCGTTACCACTCCACTAACCAGGCGGTCTGATGGATATGTAAATGATTAAAATTGCTATTCGCTGTGACATGTAGAATGACCACCAGAGTGCATTTCTGTTCTTTACGTTTAGTTTTGTTAGCCCGTTCTAATATTTTCTATGGGCATAAGAGGAGTACACAGCGTCAGACGTTGAATGATCACTGTGAAGGATACGGAGATGTCGAGTACTTGCACGAAACAGTGGTATCAGCACCTGACAGAGTTTGAAAAAAAAGTTGATTTCATTGCGAGTCCCATTTGCTCAGATCGGGCAAAATCCAGTTCTCAGAGGAATTTGGATGTGACAGTTCCTTAACGATGGACAGCATAGGAACGTGAGGACAGGCACATTAATCGTCAATGCTGCAGTCGACCACGTCTGACCACAACAAAAGAGCATCGCTGTATTGTTCACCAAGACACACTGCAATGTCCACGTCTGCGCCTGCCATCCGAGAACGAGTAAAGGGCCCCATGCAACACTCTGGGTCATCCTGCACGACTGGTTGGTGACTAGCAGCAGGTAGACTAACCAGTTACCTTTCCATGCTTACATTGCCGTTAAAACCACAACAAAGACAGCTACATTTGGAGTGGTTCTATAACTTGGATGCAAGGACTGCTGATGAATGGCACTGTATTGTGTTCATCGATGAAATGCGGTTCTGCACTACCCTGGATGAACATCGTCAGCAAGCAGGCAGTCATCTGTGGAGATGTCCAATCCTTCCAGTGTTTTGAAGCAGCGCAGCGGTGATATTCCCGGCGGCGTGGTGTGGTGAGCCGTCGGGTACGACTCAGGTCACCGATGGAGCTCTACTGGCACATCGGTGTGTTACAGACATCCTGCGTCTTCAACAGTATAATGTCCATCCACACATGACACGTGTTTCTATGAACCGTCTGCGTGATGTTAAGATACTCCTGTGGCCAGCAGGGTAACCAGATCTGCCGCTGACAGAACGTGTGCGGCACCAGCTGTAGTGTCAATGTCACCCCAGTGTCAGTATCGAGGATATCAAGGACCAGTTATAACAGTTGTGGTGGGCCAGTTTGCCTCAGGAGGGGATACAGCCGAAAATGTTCGTGCATCCGGGCTAGAGTGGGTGCACAACGTCGTAGTGATAAGCAGGCTCGCACTGCCACGTTCATTGTAAATTTGAATAGATTTTGTAATAAGCTAAATAACATCACATACCCTCTCAGCCCATATAGTTTCATTTCGTTTCCTTCTCCCGATCTCGGTGATTCACTTCGTCAGACAGTATACGTTGTCCGTCCAAAAGGTTCCAAGAGTGATTTTATTCGTCGTGTACAAGCGACATTAGCGCAGTAACTACGGCGGTTGCTTTAACTAAGAACTGTGAACAGCAGATGAGCATTAGACCATTCAGTCGTGAGTAGTGTACTAAGTAGTGGACGTCAGCCATAATGTGTTAAAGCTGTTGTGTCGCACATCGTAATGGTACAGTGAACTGAAAACCACTACATCGTATTCAAGACATTTGACACAGGTCTAGGAAATGCTGTAATTCTTATGGTAGATTAAAGAAAACACAGCATTATTGAAAATATTATTTAAATGAGCTGTATAGATGAGAAATGTCGCTCACATCAAATTACATGTATCATTGTAGTAAATAAATAACCAACTGTACAAACGTTCTAAAAAAACTGAAAGCAAAAGAAACAGTGTTACTTTGTCACTACATGATGCATAATTCAAACGGGTTTTATTTTCCATTTCCTTGCTTTTAGTGTAACAAACTCATTGATTATGTCATTGACATCAAATTTAGGAGTTATGTCGTATACTCAAAATTGAGTAGTTTTCTATCATCATTAGTCTGCTGAAACTGCATTGAAAAGATGCAGCAGTACTAGATTTGTTATAATTATTATCAAAATTATTGCTTTGTTTAGCTAAGCATCTCGTCACCCACTCCTGGGAAAAAGTTCAATATATCCAGGTAAGAACTAACTGAATGCTATTATTAATGGAACCCAAAGATCCATGCTACCACAAAACCGCTATAGTTCAAAAAAGGGTAGCCATTGTTGCACTCGTGCTAGAATTATTACTAAGCATATTCCATAGGAATAGTATGTAACTACGAGGCACTTCCTGTTACAGACTGTCAGAACTTCTAAGAGCGTATAGTGCTATTGATTCTCTTCGCTAGTATCTCTCTGTGATTATTTCATCAGACAATCAATAATCATCGCAAGAGATGCTGTGTTTGTTAAGCAGTCTGTGGAAGAGTCATCTACATTAAATTTAACAGTATTACTTTCTCCCCTGTGCACTTCATTTGCCGTCACTGGCAAGAGTTCTGCGTTTTTATCTATAATTTCATTGTTGTCATTTCGCAAGAGAACTTTTCTCCTCTCCTGAGAGTGCTCGATAAGACATGCACGTACTGGTATGTCAACAATAATGTCCCTAATACACTGTTTTCAAGAATAAATTCCTGTAATATTGTATTTATTGGTATTTTGGATGTGATGAATAGATTTTTAAGAAAGTCATCTCATTTAACGTCTTTACTATAGTATTATGGATCTCTGTTTCCATTCAGTATCAAGGACACTTTGTTTATATCAGCTGAATGTAATGAAATCATCAGTCTTATCAGTGACATTCCCATCCTTACCAACCACAATTCCTTCCCATCCCTCTCCCCTCTATCTCCAACCAATCAAAGGAAGTATGACAAATGGAAGAACCGATAAAAATTTCAAGATCCAGTTGTGTAAGTGAGAAATTAAGAAAAATGCCTCTTCCCCTGGATGCACTCAAACGAAAAATCTAAGATGGAGGATCTAGCACAACTATACTTTATGCCCTGCTCTCCTTCTCTTTCCAACCAATCACTGTCCAGTATCAAAAGTGAAAGAGCCTATCAAAAATATTAGATATAGGAATTATTTTTACTTTATGCCCTACTATCTTACACTTCATTCTAACCAATCACAGTGAAGTACTGAAATGGTACATCCAATCAGAATGAAGTTTCCATGAAGATATACAAAAAGGTAAATCTAACTAGCCTAGTTGTGCCATGTACCCCTACTCTATCTCTCACTCTTCAATCAGTCAGAGTGTAGTATAGAAATGGGTCATGAAAATAACACTAAGTCTCATTATTTCCTTGCTATTTATGTAGAATGCGTAATGTACCATCTCCCTCCCCCCTTCTCTAATCAGAGCCTAGTATTTTATCAGTTATTTAAATGAAATTTCAAATTACAGTGTAACTACACTGTGCTAAAAATGTATGAATGGCCTGAATTATTTATTTAAAAAATATGTCCCATACTTACCAAAGTACCTGAATTGTGTAAAATGATGAAAATGTTGTCATCTATGTTTGTTATAGTAATTTCAAAAAATCACTTATTGACTGACTCACCAGTCAGATTGGTAACTTCCGTCAGAAGCTGTATCTCAGTCACTACTGGATGTTGGAACTCTTATGTGGGCAAACTCTCCATAAACAATTAAAATTCAGCATCTGCTCATAGGATGTAATTCGCAAATTAGTAATCTGTAGTTGCTGAATATATGTTTTCCTTTAAATACTATTCTACAAACCCTCAAAAATGTGAAATAAAATATACTACTGATTAATACCAAGTTACTTTCTGTAAAATGTTGAAAGTTCGATCTCTGTACTACAGTTGGTGTAAGACTCAACATAGTTTCGAATTAATTATTTACCACATCTGCAATGACTGTCAAATGTCATGACAACCTAA
Organism: Schistocerca nitens; assembly: GCF_023898315.1. Taxonomy (NCBI): domain Eukaryota; kingdom Metazoa; phylum Arthropoda; class Insecta; order Orthoptera; family Acrididae; genus Schistocerca; species Schistocerca nitens. The sequence goes on along the minus strand of NC_064617.1, from coordinate 699,219,172 downwards.
GATGTCTGCAAAAACGCATCAGCAAGGTAAAAAGTTCTAACGTTAACATTAAGTGTCACAATGTTCACATGACGTTCTTTTCCACATGTATCTGTGAAGTTGGTGTTATAAAACATGACTATGAACTCTAAAGTGTGTGTCAGCCGCAAGAGAGCGAAGATAATGTATCACTGGAAAAACATAAACAGTCATAATTATTGCAAATGATAGAGTCTTAGTTGAGGTTAAGTACGAATGTTGTTCCGTATTATAAAGCTCAAATTAAATGTATCGCCCCTTCTATGATGGTTGTCAGATGTCACAATATTCTAAAATATCTGCAACAAAGCGTCAGCAATGCAGGAAAGTGTAATCTTTATGTTAAAACAATATCTAAATATGTAAAGTGTATTCATTGTGATGATGTGTACCGTTAGCACCCAACGTTATTAGTCAACAGTTTAGGAGACTGAAGAAAATGAGTGTTTAGAAAAAATACAATTCATGTGAATTATTACAAATGACTGAACAGACTCCAAAAATTGGTACTATGGCTCTCTAAAAAACTGTAGTCAATAACACCAACATCTAATAGACACACACAACATAAATTTAGGATGGAAGAAGATGTTTCTGTTAATTCGATATTAGGGAGGAACAAATTATTTTATTGCGATATATAGCTAAAACTGCAAAACGAGGTTCTTTGTTTATGCACACTCATGAGACAACCGCAGAAAGTCAGAGAGAGATGTGACATCTCCTTATCATTTATTGTATTACATATAAGGTTTTGTGTACTCTATATGCTCATTTAAGTTGAAAAATAAATATTCCAATACTTAAATTATCTCCAATATCGCAGCTTGTATATCGGGACTATCGATAAAAAAACACTCGTTTAAGACGAAAGTTCGATACGAGTATCACATTTTCAGAGTCCATGGAGCTTAAAATTAAACGTTTCTGCTTCTAAATTGTCTTTATTATTAAAATACACGCAGCTTGCACGATTATTGTAATATGCAGGACGTCTATGAAAATTCGAGCAAAATAGAATCGTGTTATATGTAAGATTTCACACACTTTGCAAGCACAGTCGATCGTCAGATTAAATACTTTGACACCTACATTGTCTGCATTTTTTTTTTCGATTTTTGAGATGAGCACATTGACGTATAGGTTTTTGCAGTGACTGCACGATATAATAGGTTTGAGGGTGCAAACCCGCTATAAACAGTCGAAAATGGCTGTAGAAAATCATGATCTTTTTGCAATAGCCGCTAACTGTTAGTCCTCTTCGGGTGCAAAGCCCACTAAATGTCCAACATTTACAAAACCCACAAAGTTTAACAGACACGGAGGTCGCTGTGCTCTGTCCGGATGCAAAGCAAGCCAGCTGACATCAGACTTACCAATGTAGAAATTCAAAGCTATATTTCAGTTCGTTAGAATAGTGAGGGATATTTTTCTTATTCAGACTTAGGTTGGCAGCGCTGTAGCGAACGCGTACGGAACAGTGAAGCTTTCGCTACCAATGCGTTGTCGAAATATATGCGAGTGACCACAGTTCAACGGATCAGCAAGATATGTGCTGACGTATTTGCGTGAGTGTTTTGAAGAAAATGAGTGATTTTTGGACGGTTTAAATGCGAAAGATAGTAAAAAACGAAGTGGGAGTAATTGAAATAATAGGAATTCTGCAAGAAATCGAACCCGTAGCAACAGTTGAAAAATGACCAGAACGAGACCGAGGATGACGGTCCCTCCCGGAAAAGGAAGCGGGAACCTGATTGGTAAAAAAGAAATGTTTCGAAAGCAGAAAAATGAATATGAAAAGCCTCAGTAAAGCAATGCTACGCAATGCAAACTATGTTGACACTAATCGTTGTGACATACGCGGAAGGCTAAGTGGAAGTGACTGATAGCTGGCATTTCCAGATTCAAAAAACCCAAAAAAAACATTTTCACAAAAAGCAAACACAAAAAGATTTGTCTGGTTCATACAGAGCCCCTCTACAATTTTGAAGCTGGAGAGGGGAAGAGCATACAGAAGAGGGGAAAAAATTTCAGTAAAGGAAGTGGCCCAACACCAATCACAGCAAGTGTACAACTTTCAGAAGCAAAACTCGAAAATATCAAACAGATTTTGGAACTTCACTTTGGTGAAACGTGGGTGAGCAATGACAAACTTGGAGGAGCAGAAAGGCACTCCTAGAGTCGTACCTGACGCTGCCAACCCTTAGAAGAGGAAGAAGCCTTAAGCAACTTTCAGTCAATTTCACTTTCTATAATTTTTTGTCACTGTTTTAACTAAGATGCAACTTTTCGCCAATTTTATCATTTTCTAAAATTTTATCGATTTTTACTAAGACGCAATTTGGAGATTATTTTATTTTCTTCAACATCCTGTGATGTAGAGATCACGATGGGTTAAAAAAAAGTAATGATGATCATTCATTTCTATTCTCTTTTTGATGTTAAATAAGTGAGTTTCTCCTGGTAAAATAATGCCACCCTCGTATTCTTATATGCCGAATTTGTAGAATTTCCAGATTTCTCTTTAAAAAAGGTGTTTTGTTTAAAGTCGCAATAATTAAATCCTGTCCTTCTGTCATACCTAAAATATCACTGAAGAGCAGGTTTAGCAACGAAATGTTTGTTTCGTAATTGGGTCGATACGTTTTCAAAAACTGCTAACTGCATAAATCGGGTACAAAAAACGCTAAATCAGTATTTCAATAATTGCGGATTTCATCCATTAATACGGCGTAATTAATTATTTGTTTACTTAATTTTGGAAAAAGAAATCCAGTCTTCAAATTCAGTAGTTTTGATGGGATGAGTTTTTCGTGATTATGTCAGTTTCGCTTATCATGCAGTTAGCGGCTTTTGTATCTGGGCTACTCATGTGTGGGATAGATATATCGAACCTTAGTCATAAGTGAATGCTGCTTAACCTAAAGTTTTCATCACTAGTGCCAACATGCAAGTTGCGTGCATTATAATTAGTAACAGAGACAATTTAGGTGCTGTAATATCTAATTCGAATCTTAACGTTGCATGCAAGCTGAGCAAGATCTTAAGTATAGCAAAACTATAGACAAATAATTTTATCAAAAATTTTTATTTTCGAGATGACGACTCTGTTATCGTCTTTGATGATGTCACGTCTCGCAGTTACCGACTTCTGTCACCTCGTAAGTGTATATAAGGAAAAAACGTCGTTCTGCACTTTAAGTGATATATCGTAACGATACGCTTTCTTCCTTCCTTGAACTCGAAATTATAAGAAGGCATTTTCCTTCCTCGAATCGTATTGTGTGTGTCTATTACAGATTGGTATAGTTTATTACAGTTTGTTAGAGGACCATAATTCCAATTGTTCGAACTTTTCAGTCTTTCGTAACAACTGACATCCTTCGTATTTCTTCCACTGGTGCTTTATATTTGCTCCCTCCTAAATTGCTAATAAAAAAATTAGATGATGACATTGAACATCATCAGACCAACTACACTCCACGTATTTGTATATTGTTGAAATGTAAATAGTATACATTCTTCCACTGTTGACATTTCTTGCAGACATTTTAGAATATTGTGAAATTTGATAATCATCATATACGAGATACAATAATTATCTTGAGCTTTAACTTTGGTACACCCTTTTGTGCTTAACCTCAACTAGGTCTGAGTCATTTGCAGTAATTGTCCTGGATGATACCTTCTCTTTGCTCTCTCTCTCTAGCACGTACTTCAGAGTCCACAATCAGTTTTTATAGGCACCAATTTGACAAACATGTGTGTAAAATAACATTATGCTATTTGACATAAACATTGTAATACTTAAACGTAAATTCTGCGTTTTTTTGCTTTGCAGCCTTGCTGATGCATTATTGCTGATATGTTAGATTATTGTTACCTTTGACAAATATTATAGATAAGCTAAACAGTTAATTCGAACTTGTGTCTTACACCAGGTTTGGTACAGAGATCGAACTTTTAACATTTTAGCCGTTGTAGACATCTGTTGGTGGCAGTAAGTAACTGGGGCATAAATCAACAGTTGACTTTATTTCGTGTTTTCAGGGTTTGCAGAATATTATTTAAAGTAAAACTCATCTTCAACAATTCGTTAATTACATTTTGTAGTTGGTTTTTAAAAATTTATCAAGGGCGCGTTATACACTCATTCCAATACTCCACACCTAATGGTTTATTGCTTCTGGTGAAATTGTCCAATGCGATTAGTGAGCCAGTCCATAAGCCAGTAGCACAAACGTAGTTGACAACATTTTCGTCATTTTACGCAACTCAAATACTTCGATAATTGTGGATCGTATTTTCTTTAATCAATTTCCCAGGTCATTCAGATACTTTTGAGCACAGACCAATTGTTTACAAAGTGTGTCAGAATTCCCAATGTAAACAAAGCGTACCAGAGTGCTCGTAGTTACAGTATTTACCAGCTCTACCTTCAGCAACGTGTTTGTTAGACTTGTTAAGAACCGTTTATGTGCTGCACCACTTATTCATGGTGTTTATAGATCCTTTAGCGGGACTATTTGGTCAATGGTGTCAAATTCTTGTGTGCATCGTGAGTTGCATTTCGGACATTCGTTGGACGGCACCTTAAGTCCATAACAGGAATGCGTTTCTCTAATAGTAACTTTCCTTCTAGGACTTCAGAATTTCCCCAACTCGTTCGTGCTCCTCAATTTCATAAAGATGCTTAAACCACCTACATCTCTCGTATGAGCCCAGTTGTGAATAGCAGGTCACTTAATGCAAGATACTAGGAGGATTGAAAGACAAATATTCCACTCGTGTCACCACTCCTCGTAAAAATTGCAACGTCTTGCAGTGTTATAGGTGACTTTTAAGTGATTGTAAGACTTAAACGCAGCGGTTGGAAATGAAATCACCGCGATGAATGCTTGAAAACAGACTCCAGCAACCCAGCAGGTTGGACTGTTGTAGCTGACCACGAACGACAGCTGCGCTATATCTTCAATAAGTGTCAAATGTCAGTCATGATCAGAACAGTGTTCTGCGTAGCAGCTCGCAGGTAAGTCGATTCAAACGTGGGGAAATTTCTGGTGTTTGTGCTCTATATGTAGCCAGAGCGTATGGTGTTTCAAAAGGTATCATATCGAAGAGTTACACAGCACACAGGGAATGCTGGAAACCACATACGCTAAGTCACAAGGTACGTCAAAATGTGTGTTGCGTGATAGTGGCAGACGGTCATTAAAGAAGATGGTGACGACAATATGGGGACAACAGCTGCAAAAGTCACTGCAGAACTGAATGTCGCACTCCGAACTCTGTTAACATCAAAACGACACGAAGGCAGCTCCATAAGCTGGGAATTCCAGGGCGAGATGAAATTCAAAAACCAGTCACCAGCGACCAAACTGCTTAGTTCATCGGTCCCTAAGCTTACACACTACTTAATCTAACTTAAACTAACTTACGCTAAGGACAACACACACATCCATGCCCGAGGGAGGATTCGAACCTCCTTCGAACCTCCGACGGGGGGAGCCATGCGAACTATGACAAGGCGCCTAAGACAGCGCGGCTACTCCACGCGGCAATGCAAATGCCGGTAACAGGAAAATCTGCTGCTGAAGCCGTAAATCCTGGACTATTGAGCAATGGACGAAAGTCATTTGGTCAGATGAGTCTTGTTTCCAACATCTGGCCGAGCTTACGTCACAAGAGTGAAACATGGTGGAGGTTCGGTGACGATTTAGACACACATATCGTGATATTCCATTAGCCCAAAGGATACTTTGCAAGGTCATGTTCCTGCCAAGAATTACGTGTCCATTTGGTTGCTGAGGTCTTCCATCTTCCATGAACTGGTTTTGTGACTATGAAGTTAAATTGTCGCATCTCTCCAGGCCATATCAGTAACCAGATATCAATGTTATTGAGCCTTTATGGTCTACTTTGGAGGGAAAGGTGTGTCAGTACTATCCACTTGCATCATCGTTTCATGAAATTCCCCACCGTCTTGCCGGAATAACGAAAGCTGCTTCGAATGTCAACGATTTTCGTACACCATATTAGGCATAGTAATGTGTTGCGTTTTTGTTGTTTCCACATTTATGTCCACTCCGTGTATATCTGAATGCCTATTCCCACTGAGAGCTTCTGTAACATTCTGTGGATTGTCAAGCGATATTCTTCTATCTGCATATTCCATAATATGTACTCGATGGAAGTTCGAAATTATGTACGAGTGTAAGACATTATTATCCGCAATTTAGTTATACTTTTGTTTATTTTGGTAGCAGTGTCGTTTTATGTTGGTGACGCATGCTTTATTTATTTGTTGTTATATCTTTGCAATTTTAAAGGTGCTAGCTTAGTTTTGTTATGCTACCGTGCTGTTAATCATTGCTTTTCCGCTCTCTATTTGCACCAAAGAAGAGCAACGTTCAGTTATCCCTTTTTTGTGGTCGGAAGCAGTATCAGGGGCCGAAATTCATCGAAGACTTACAGTACAGTACGGGAACAGTGTTTTGCCAAAACGGAGTGTCTACGAATGGATTGAAAAATTCCTAAATGGTCGCACAAGTGTTACGCACGACGAAGGAGCCGGACAACCGTTTACCGCCTCAAATGAAGAATCCATTGAGTGTTCAAGTGAAATGATACTCTTAGACAGACGATTAACTATTGACGAAGTGGCACATCGTCTGCAAATCAGTCAAGGTTCTGTCTACGAAATCATCCACAACAGACTTGGGTTCCATAACAGTTTGTGCAAGATGGGTCCTAAAACAACTCACACAGTTGCATAAACAAACGCGCTTAGATGTCTGCTAAAAACATTTGGATCGCTATGGTAACGAAGGGGACAACTTCTTAAACAGGATGATTACTGGTGACGAAACATGGATCCATCATTACGAGCCGGAGAGTAAACGGCAGAGTATGGAACGGAAACATCCAAATTCACCGTGTAAGAAAAAGTTCAAGACCCAACGGTCCGCAGGAAAACTGATGCTTACGGCTTTTAGGGACGCACAAGGTCCAGTACTGGAACATTATGGGGAAAGAGGGACAACAATATACTGTGTGCGTTACACTGAGAAGCTTACTGGCAGGGTAATGCCTGCAATTCGAAGCAAACACCGAGGGTTGCTGTCAAAAGGTGTTGTGCTGTTGCACGAGAATGCCTGGCCGCATACTGCTGAAACGCTCCAGAAACTCAAATCTGAAGTACTGGATCATCCTGCATATAGCCCCGATCTTGCCCCTTCTGACTATCACTTGTTTGTTCCGCTCAAACAGATATTAAGGGACCGTCGATTTGCCTCGGACGAAGCAGTGAAAGAAGCGGTGCATTCCTGGATCGCAGCTCAACCGAGAACCTTCTTTTATGATGGCATCAGGAAGTACAATGATGGACCAAGTGCGTTGAAACGCAAGGAGACTGTCGAAAAATGATGTTCTTTTAAGTTTCCCATTTGATTACAATAAAGTTTTATAACTACTTTGCGGATGATGATTGATTTACCCTCGTATTAATATCACTTCGAAATATAGTACTGTATTTCTAATATTCTTATGTCGTTATCTTCTGTAATCTAAGACTTAAGTTCATTGTCAATGGCAAGGAGGTATTATTTCGATCTATCATCAGCTATTATTTGTTCAGTATTGATGCACATAAATTGTTTTTATTATCAGACGTGCTAGTCATCTAATAATAGGCTTGATGTGCGGCGTAAGCTTCTAACGCTAATTAAAAGTAATAAGTACATTTTCCGCAGCTATTGCTATTTTCGTGTAATTTATGGAAACCAATCTAGAATCGAATGACTATGAGAGCAAGAAGAGAAAATGCAGCTTTTGATTTATATATAGCCAGTGTAACTGCCCCTTCATATTTTAATTGTTTTTTTCGGCAATCGGATTATTTATTTGCTAAATAGACGAGTAGAATAGGATGGTGATGAAATTCAGAAATTGAAAGGACTTTTGAGTTCTCTCGTGTGCCTGTACCAACCTACTAACTCCTTCCTATATTTATAGGGATCTATATTTACCGATATTTCTGGGACGATAACAAGTTATTCAATTGAAACGCAGATTATTAACCCTCGAGATATGTAAAATCTTGAAGTATAAGTTCTCTCTAGCCACAGCTAAAAGGTATACGCTCAGAAAGGTTAAACTGTATCACTAACGATGCGACTTCTTCCTGTGTCCAATTATGTCGACAGTCACTTTAATGATATTCAGACTACCACTTGGCATCATGGCCTTTCACGTAATATTCCACGCTCAATTTTCCACTTGTAACTTTCGATGCTACATCTTCCAATTCACAAACCTTCTTCCGCGTTTACGGAAATACTTCCTCTACTCAGGTAACGTCTCAGCCGGCTGCGGTGGTCTCATGGTTCTAGGCGCGCAGTTCGGAACCGTGCGACTGCTACGGTCGCAGGTTCGAATCCTGCCTCGGGCATGGCTGTGTGTGATGTCCTTAGGTTAGTTAGGTTTAAGTAGTTCTAAGTTCTAGGGGACTGATGACCACAGCAGTTGAGTCCCATAGTGCTCAGAGCCATTTGAATCAGTTGTAACGTCTCAAAATCTAAATCAAACAATTTCTTCAGCGACATAAACTTTGACCCACACTTAATCCGAATCCCGATCGTCACCATCCGTCGCTCTTTTAATTCTCAACTGTCTCTCCCACATCTGCCCGAGAGCGGGGTCTGATAGAGGCGCCCCACCTGTTGGCGCGAAACTGTTCCGTCTCGAAACCTGTTACACGACCAAAAATATAGTACCACTTGTTATCATCAATTATTATTAATAACGGTATCCATATCGGCATCCTTGTACTAAACTACGACTGACATGTACTAAAAGACATGTGTTTATCCTTGTGTTTATCCCTTTGTATGATAGCCCTCGGAATGAATGGCAAATCGGAAAATCTTAGAAAATGATGTGTGCGTTCCGTGACGAGTGTGTTTTAGGCAATGCCTTCACACTTACACGTCCACTCGACAGATGTAGTAAATCGCGTGCAAACCTACTGAAAAAATTCGAGATCCCGTCATCACAGATGAAGTTAAAACACGTTCCTCCCACCTACTGACGTGTCATACGGTACGGCATCACAATGGAGAGATTGCAAGCCATATTACTCGAACTGTGTGATATGGATCATTTTTCAGATCTACGACCGTCAATGTGAAAGCGAGAATATCGTGCAGTATACAGCCCGCAATTTGTCCATTAATACAGTTGGCTGTTTCGTGTTACAGTGCACAATGCACAGGTACGTAGATTGCTCCAAAATTCTGCCATGGAAAGAAATGATATGCAATAGTGATTAAAATGTCATACATGGCGGCACGTCTAAGTCTGTAGTTTATTTGTGAATGTAGGAGGGAGGTTGGGGGGGGGGGGGGGGAGGTCTCAGCTGCCAGAGACTTTTGTCATGTGTGTGTGGGTTGCTGGGTTGCGTTTGCGTGAGTGTGTTTGTGTGTTTGACAAAGGCCTTATTGGCTGAAAGCTTATCTTGTAACAATCTTTTTGTTGTTACTATCTGTGACTAAGCGTCTCTGCTATACAGTGAGTAGCAACTATCCTTTTCATTTATGTATATATAGATGAAAAGGATAGTTGCTATTCACCATATATATATATATATATCCACAAGAGTAATGTAAGAGGAAAGTGACACTAGGGAAAAGAAATTCTTGTTCTGGTCTCACATATACATAATATAAAGGACAAAAATTCTTAAATTTTCTGAGTTACTAGTTTTGTTAGGTCTTTACACACTTTTCATTTATGTATATATAGATGAAAAGGATAGTTGCTATTCACCATATATATATATATATATATATATATATATATATCCACAAGAGTAATGTAAGAGGAAAGTGACACTAGGGAAAAGAAATTCTTGTTCTGGTCTCACATATACATAATATAAAGGACAAAAATTCTTAAATTTTCTGAGTTACTAGTTTTGTTAGGTCTTTACACACTGAAATGAGCATGTTCGTGATGTTTCACTATGATGGAGCATGTGTCAACTGATTTTAAAAATGTGGTTGTATCATGGAAAATATATACTCATTCTAATCATCAACACTAACAGTTACATTAAAGCTGCTGCTTTATGGTAACTAGAACAGGGTAAATCGAATATCACGACATTCTCCACTTTTTAACTCCGTTATTTAATCGTATTAAGTTAGAATATCGTGAACTTAGAATATCGTTAATCTTTTCTAGGCTTCGCTTTATTCATTTAAACACAAGCATACATTTAAAAAATCTTACTCCATTATTAAAGTTTCATGTCAAACAGAGCATTCACTTTATCGACACAAACAGTTCAAAATTTTTATAGCTGATGAACTTGATGTTTTCTTTGACAGAGTAATATTAAGCCTTGAATAGTGGAGGCTAGATTTATTTGTTTTTTATGCTCATTATGGCAATGTCGTTTACAGATGTCAACAAATTATTCATGAACGGTGCCATAAGGAAATCAGCATACTGTAATACCCTTTTTAGCCCTAACAGTTAAGTCTAAATACAGATCTTTCACCTGTTCACATCTTTATTTTAGATTAAAAAATAGAATTCAATAAATAAACAAGTGAGGTAAAATTCATAGGAACTAACAAAAAATGACAAATACCTCACTTTTCAATTGAATACTTCATGTAATCTCAATGTAAGGGCACGATGTGGGTATAGAGTGTATCGGCTGGTAGAAAATTGAAGAAAGAGATTAACTCAGTTGGCGGTTTCACAGAAAAATCTTAAGAACAAACACATCTTGTGGCGTATAACATGTGTATACTTCATGATTAAGTAATAAAACAAAACGATAGGGACTAACCCATTAGTTTCATGGGTTTCTGTTTATTATCACTGCTGCTTAAATGATGTATTGAAGAGGGAATGTAATAAATAATGAGAGTATTGAGAAGTGCAGAAGAGGTTATAATACTAGTACTAACATTGACAAATTATACTGTCCATATGACAGATAACCAGACAGATTCTGGTGAGCAGAAGAAAAGAATAGAAAGGACCGGCAACTTAATTCAGACCTTAGAAACGAAATAAAGTAACTGAGACCAACAGAGAAGAATTAAAACAATCATAATAGCGATAATAACGAAGATTCAGTAAGGAATATAGACTACGTCAGTAATTTCAGTAATGATGGTGTAAAAAAAGAGAAAAGAAAGTAGTACATGTTTACCTGTGTAGTGTAGTTGAAAAATTATTTTTGAAATAACAAATATATTGATGTCAAACGCAGTCCTTTAATTCCATAAACAGGCTGGAGAACTACAAGATTGTGCTGGTGTGAAACTTGAAAATAGTCAGATATTAAGAAACTAGAAGTATTTAAAAATGATGTTTGGTAGCACATTAAAAAGCGAGTGGATATACACAATGTAGGATGGAAAGACAGTCAGAGCAGCCTGCAGAAAACCTTGATAAGAAAATAATGCTTACATTTCGTAACTTCACTGAAGGCAACAAGTAGCGTAATAGGATGGTTGAATGCTGAGAAACTGGGCTGCAAAGAAGACAGTATTTTCGACAGTCAATGTTAAGGTATAGAGTATATTTTTTTTCAGTTTCATCTTTTGCTTCATGGAAATTACATGTCTTTATGCCAGATGTACGACAAAAAACTTGGAAATAGATCTAGGCGTGGCTGCCGAATCCCATCTACTGCACTGTGAGAGGTAACTGGCAAATTGTGGGCACATTATGCATTCATAATCTCAGTGTTTCTTTAATTTTCTGGCTGGCGTCAACAGAGATCGTAGCCGCAGAGTCAGTTTGTACAGGATAAACGCACCCACAGCCGCTACAGCCAGTATGAAGCCTATGACGTCGAGCAGCAGCAGCTGCCACCAGTGCAGGTCGAGGGCTGCGCTGCGCAGGTGAGGGGCCCCCTTGTGGCGGATCACGTACTCCACCCACCACACCGCCCTCTCCAGGGACGTGCTCTGATGCTCCCGGTAGATGGCAGAGAAGTGCTTCATGTTCTCCTGGTAGCTGCAACAGAAAATGAAAGTTTCACCCAGTGAAGCTGTGGGAGAAGTGTTTCTGTAATACGAAAGACAGTCCAGTTGTTATAGAAACACTGCCCATGTCAACAGCTTCTACCATTCAGGCAAGCAAACAGTACGCAAATGTGCTATGTCTTAAAAATTGACTGTTTTCCGGTAGAAGGATCTGTAGGTGCCCTTTTCAAGAAAATCGTTTATAATTGATCAGCGGGTTATGAGTAATATTCTTCCGAGGTTTTGTTTCATTATCTCGTTGGTAGAGGCCACGACCGCGTTGTAGATTCATGTGGGTGCGGCATTTCTCATTGAGTTTAAGGTAGCGACTGATCGTGTACAGCGCAGATCAACTAACTTAGCGCAAAGGGCCTGTGTGTAAAATTCCGAAGTATTTTGTTGAGAAATACAAAGCAGTGGTTCAATACTTGGTTCTTAACATTCAAAGGTCCACTCGCACGTCATTCCGACTTTGAAAAGAGAAATACAACAAAGAAGTATGAAAAATATGAGGCTATCAAAAGTGGCGTTTAATTCAACGATGCTAGAAAAAGAAAATTATATCATGGATTTATTTAATTACAGGAATGGTGAAAGTACACTCATGCTCATAAATTAAGGATAATTGCAGAATGTGGTGCCACACAACGTGGCACTACACAAAACTGGCGCTAATAGCATAGGCTAATAGGGAACACACACGACACAGATCTGTAAGTCCATGGTGATGTTGAGGAAACCATCCCAAAACACGTGTGCTACAAATGGCTCTGAGCACCATGGGACTTAACATCTATGGTCATCAGTCCGTGTGCTACAAAACACCACTGTTTGCTGCGCATGTATCCTGACTTCAATATGAGATGTGATCACCATGCACTCGTACGCAGGCCGCATAATGGGTTGGCATACTCTGAATCAGGTGGTCGAGCAGCTGCTGGGGTATAGCCTCCCATTCTTCCACCAGTGTCTGTCGGAGCTCCTGAAGTGTCGCAGGGGTTTGAAGACGAGCATCGATACGTCGACCGAGAGCATCCCAGAAGTGATCTACATCTACATCTACATTTATACTCCGCAAGCCACCCAACGATGTGTGGCGGAGGGCACTTTACGTGCCACTGTCATTACCTCCCTTTCCTGTTCTAGTCGCGTATGGTTCGCGGGAAGAACGACTGTCTGAAAGCCTCCGTGCGCGCTCTAATCTCTCTAATTTTACATTCGTGATCTCCTCTGGAGGTATAAGTAGCGGGAAGCAATATATTCGATACCTCATCCAGAAACGCACCCTCTCGAAACCTGACGAGCAAGCTACACCGCGATGCAGAGCGCCTCTCTTGCAGTGTCTGCCACTTGAGTTTATTAAACATCTCCGTAACGCTATCACGGTTACCAAATAACCCTGTGACGAAACGTGCCGCTCTTCTTTGGATCTTCTCTACCTCCCCCGTCAACCCGATCTAGTATGGATCCCACACTGATGAGCAATACTCAAGTATAGGTCGAACGAGTGTTTTGTAAGCCACCTCCTTTGTTGATGGACTACATTTTCTAAGCACTCTCCCAATGAGTCTCAACCTGGTACCCGCCTTACCAACAATTAATTTTATATGATCATTCCACTTCAAATCGTTCCGCACGCATACTCCCAGATATTTTACAGAAGTAACTGCTACCAGTGTTTGTTCCACTATCATATAATTATACCATAAAGGATCCTTCTTTCTATGTATTCGCAATACATTACTTTTGTCTATGTTACGGGACAGTTGCCACTCCCTGCACCAAGTGCCTATCCGCTGCAGATCTTCCTGCATTTCGCTACAATTTGATGGGGTTTAGGTCTGGAGAACAGGCAGGCCACTCCTTTCGCCTGATATCTTCTGTTTCAAGGTACTCCTCCACGATAGCAGCTCTATGGGGCCGTGCGTTATCATCCATCAGGAGGAAGGTGGGACACGCTGCCCACCTGAAAAGGCGGACATACTGGTGCAAAATGACGTCCCGATACACCTGACCTGTTACAGTTCCTCTGTCAAAGACATGCAGGGGTGTACATGCACCAATCATAATCCCACCCCACACCATCAAACCACGACCACCATACAGGTCCCTTTCAAGGACATTAAGGGGTTGGTAACTGGTTTCTGTTCACGTCAGACGAAAACCAGGCGAGAATCACTGTTCAGACTATACCAGGAATCGTTCGTGAAAATAACCTGGGACCACTGTTCCAATGACAATGCACGGTGTTCTTGACACCAGACTTTATGGGCTCTCCTGTGACCAGGGGTCAGTGGAATGCACCTTGCAGGTCTCTGGGCATATATACCGTGTCTGTTCAGTCGTCTGTAGACTGTGTGTCTGGAGACAACTGTTCCAGTGGCTGTAGTAAGGTCCCGAGCAAGGCTGCCTGCAGTACTCCATGGCCGTCTGTGGCACTGATGGTGGGATAACGGTCTCCTTGTGGTGTTGTACAATGTGGATGTCCCGTTCTGTAGCGCCTGGGCACGTTTCCTGTCTGCTGGAATCGTTGCCATAATCTTGAGATCATACTTTGTGGCACACAGAGGGCCCGTGCTACGAGCTGCTATGTTTGACCGGCCTCCAGTCGCCCTAGTATTCTGCCCTTCATAACATCGTACATATGTGTTACTTGAGTAATTTTCAACCCACAATCACCATTAGCACGTCTGAAAACGTCTGCACACTTACTCGCTGCACTGTACTCTGATATGCACCAACACACCTCTGCGTATGTGCACTGCTGCCAGCACCACCGTGCAACGACAGCAGGTCAAATGCACCGCATGGTCATATCCTGAGGTGATTTAAACCCCCAAACCGCCCACCAGAGCGTTGTTTCACCATTTATCAGCATTATCCTTAATTTATATGTGTGTAGTTCATCGTCAATCAATATGCTTCAAGTCAGTCACCAGCAATCAGACTTAGTTTAGAAAAAAGACATCCATGCATGACAGGATGAAGAAGACAAACAAAACGTCCTTTGGTAACTAGAAACTATATCAGAGAAACTGTCCGTCATAACGAATAGACCACCAGACATAACACTGGTATTTTATTTGTACAGTTATATTTTGTTATCAATTTACATTCTGTTATTTAATTTTTTTTACCTTTATGACGGCTCCCTCATTGTAGGTATCATTAAGAATGACGTTACTGTTATGTTTTAATGTGTTCAGGAGGCTGAAATAAAATTTGGTGAAAGAAATGTTTCCTCATTCTAACCTTGGAGAATGGCTTATAAATGTTTATCAATGACCTATAAATGTTTATCAGAAGTATTACTTTTCACATTAAAAACGTAGGTTAAAATACCTAGTATTACGGAAACATTTACTTAATAGTAGCATACATACTATTAAAATATGCTTCCATGTTTGAATCAAGTAGTTAAAATACGTTAAAAGTAACTATTTTATCTGTTCTATCTCAAATAACCATACTGTCCTATGAGCCTTTCATCAGGAGAATGCCTTTTTTTGTATCAGAAAAAAACCCAAACTCTTCAGTTCTAGCCAAGTTTTTATTTAACAATAAAACCCTGAGGCAATCAAATTCTGGATTTTCTAACGTTATATTTAGGTTTCCCTTGAGACACTTGCTGGAACTGGATCAATCAACAATAATCAAATGAGCCTCGTGTCTGCTCTACTGCTGCCTTACCTGGTACTAGGTTGAAGACAACTAGGCTCAACAGTGGATTTGTTCCTCAGAATGGAGAAATGTGTACAAAATCAAAGGAAATAACATGCTACGTTACATTGCCTGGACCTAATCTATACCTGTCTCTATCAACGTTGCTCTTGATGACACATTTAACACTACGTGGGACAAATTGCGTTGTTTATACCGAATCTCCTTGCTACAAGAGTGCTCAATGCTTGGTGTACATACATTATATTGCAGCACTTCATCTAAAAATTAATTACACAGCTTGTTCAATGCACAAACAAAAGGAAAATATATAAAACAGAAGTAATATCACAATTTTCTTTCAGAAAAATTCATTTTGTGATTTACCTAGGATTGTCCAGAACTGTCTGCACAGCGTTTAGAACCTTCTCTTTAGTGATTGTATTGAAGTCCAATTTCACACCAATTCCTGCTTCTAGCATTTTTCCTACGTTGTGTCCCTGGTCACC
Source organism: Schistocerca nitens (assembly GCF_023898315.1). NCBI lineage: Eukaryota > Metazoa > Arthropoda > Insecta > Orthoptera > Acrididae > Schistocerca > Schistocerca nitens. The sequence continues at coordinate 699,202,938 of NC_064617.1, read as the reverse complement.
AAAGAAGGGTATCCCAACAAGAGGCACACCATAATAGGACGCCTCGTTGAAGCTCTGAAGACCACCTTGAGTCATGAAGAGCTGCACATTCTTGTGAGCTGCAACAAGATAGTGATATTAGTCACACAGACTGTACCCAATGATGTAGGGTTTGCAGGTAATGAGTGGTATGTACTGTTGTTTTCACAGTAATAGACTTGATAAGTGGTCATTCAGCATGACATTTTTATCGCACACAGTTCATTTACGAAAATACTACTCATCAAAACTTGATTTCCTTCCTTTCCTTATAAAAATTAATCTCAGCCACTGCATACTGCTGTGAATGAGAAAATGTACAACCAAAATAATTTAACACATTAGTACTCATCGACTTCATTATATCGTTTGAAGTGAACTTAGGATTCAACAATACTGACTGACTTTGCTTAGCAAAAATTTTTATTTACAGTTTCGTATTACTATTATTGGGGATTATTTCAGTTTTCTGTGACGTGTTAGTGGAAGTTAAGAAAAGTTAAAAACTGAAATTTGATGAAATGATTCCAGAGGAGTAGCAAAATTATGAGAATTGTTTAGTAGTTATATAAAAATATCTATACTGTATATATAACATCTTACATACATGTGATTCATCATACTTCACCAAGCATACAACAGTCTGTACAGTTTTGTAGAAATTTAGAACCAAATAAATTGGTTAGTATCGTCATTTGCTTTCAGAGCACTTGTGTTTGCAGATAAAAATGTGGAAATTCAGGTCAGCGAACTATTACTCTTTTCAATGCTCAAACATGTTTAGGTGAAAAGTCAAAGAATTCTAAATAATAAAAAAGTTGTGTATAATATCCAAGAACTCAAATACGTCATAGTATCATAAAAACTTAAAATAATACAGAGACCAACATATACACACAAGAAAAGCATGTGAAATGAAGAAAGAAGCGCCATTGTTACACACTACAGTACTTATATTTTTACACAAGTTCATTTAAGCAAATTTGTATGATATATTTGTACTCAAACATCATAATTACATGATGATATTATAGTACACTCTATTTGTTCTGTATACAAAGATTACTGGCTCCTGAGACATTTTAGTTTGTACACTAGTGCTATATTTTTGTTATACTTGAATGTTAAATATCACTTTCATTGTCTAACAAAAAAGGAGGAGGAAACAAAATTAAACTTCATGCGTTCCAAATAAAGACATGAAGTTCGGCTTGGAGGTAAGTAATATCATTCCCAAACATAACATTTCCGTTGTTTTCGTGTAGTATTTTTAAATCAAGATATACTTTGACTTTTTATTTGATTACTCCTGACCAGTATTTACATCATTTTCAGTCTAATAATTATAGTTGTTACAAATCTTATGTGTTCAGTTTTGTAATACCTTCACATATGCAAACAGAAGCAGGCCATTAATGGTTTTTCCCCATGATCAGTAGTGTTGAAGTATGGTCCCATTAATGTAAAACAGTCAATACTGACAAGTGTAGTCCACTTAGAGGTGCAGATAAGACTGTGCAAGAAACATCAGGTCATGAAGTTTGTGAACGGTTTGTGGGAAGACTGTTTGACACAGAGGAAAAACAAAACATGTGAGTGCACGTTAAGGTACTACATATAAAAGAATCTGCACTTATATCTGTTGCACCCTTTATATGATAGTGTAATATATATAATGACATCAAAAACTGAATTATTTGATGATATCCCATCAGGGAGAGTTGGATTTAGTTGCGGATGACTCTAGCGCTACAGATAATGTGGTAAGAGAGAAAGTAACAGAAGAAGTGTACAACAATTTTTAAAACAATTATTATATGGTTTCTAAAATGAATACCCTATTCAGTAGATCTGTAAATCGTACAGAAGAACATCAGCAGTTACTGAGCTCATGACGATGAGTTAAGAACAATGTACAATGCTCCAAATTATTTCTGCTGAGCGCATACATTCTGGTTTGGAAATCGAACACATGTACATGTTAATATATTTTGCGTAGTTCCAATGGCTATTTGCTTATGGCTTAATTTTGTAACTCGAAATGTCCACAGCAACTACACTAGACAAGACAGTGATACTCAGTACTCACTACTAACATTATCAGTGACTCAAAAATGAAATGAGACTATATGATTCTTTTCAAGTCTCAGACATCTCTAATGTATATGTGTAGACTGAAGCGACAAATGAAAATTTGTACTGAAGCCTAGATTCAAACTAAGGCCTCCTGCAAATTATGTGGATGTGCTAACCACTACACTACCCCAGCAAAGTGGGTCTGCAAAGCTGCGTGGACAACCCTAGCACACCTCCCACCTGAATCCAAATTCCTATCCATTCCTCGGCGCACTTGGTATTCCTGTTGTTCGAATTTAGGAGAAACACGAAGTGGACTGAGGTGTGAATAGGAATTTGAATTGAAGAGGGAAGTTTCCTAGAACAGTCTGTGCAGTTGTGCAAAGCCACTGTGTCAGAATGTTGTAGTGGTTACAGCATCTGCCTAGTGAGTAGGAGACCTGGGCTCGAATCCTGGCCTTGGTACACATTTTCATTCGTCACTTCACTCGGCTTATACATCACTAAAAAGCGAATTAAATATGCTCCCAAAAATCTCTGATTATTTGTCAAGCATATTAAACGAAAAAGAGGAGTATTCCAACGAAGGCAAGAAACCATATGAAAATGGTGATAGGGAAACCAAAAAATTTCTCAGGAGAAAAAAGAGAAAATCTGTGGAAACTCTAATCAAAAGAGCAGAAGAGGATAAAACGTCAGGGTATGTAAGTGACTTTTAAAGGTCTGTTAGGTTCTTCAGAAGAGGATATATACCAATCACATATGACATTAAAGACAAAAGTGGCGGTATTATTTTGAAAAGAACAAAATATATGGAAATTTTGGTGGAATATGTTGAAGAGGTATTGTAAAAGTCGAGGATGGAAATACAGAAATGAAGAAACAACATAAATATCAGATGAGAATGAAAGATACAGCAGACACAACCACGCTACTAAAAAACAACACATCTACAGAGAATCATGAAATATCAGTTTAACTACTTCTAGGTAGGAGAAACAATTGCAAAACAAATAAGTCGTGATCAATATTTGGAATGAAGAAAGAAAGGCAGCTGAGTGGCCTGGAGCCAGTTTCTCAGTTGCACTCAACTGCAGTGACTCGCGTGTCCCTGGGCTAATACATCTGATGTTCCCAGGTGGCCACGCATCCAAGTAGTCACCTGGACCGACGATGATTAAGTACAACAATTGGGAGAGATATCAGATGAGAAATGAGAAGGATACGTATTGACTCGAGCCACCAGTAGTATGATATTTCTATTAAAAGAAGTCAGATGAAAATATTGGAAATAAAAGAAAACATTGGCAATACTGTCTGTTGAATTTAAGGATTCCAACGGTAGCATAAACAGAGGAACTTTGTGGGAGAAAATGCAGAAATTCAGAATACCAAAGAAGATTACAAATCTTATAAAAGTTAAGTGGGAAGGCTTGAAGCGGTTAGTGTAAAGGGAACACCAATACTACACAGTTTTCGACATAAAAACAGGAACAATGAATTTATTTGCCTTTCCAGAAGATGCAGCATTAATCGCTGAAAATTTAGATCACGCGAAAGTACTGGCGAGAAAGATATTTTAAAAAGCAAGGGAAGGCACATTAGAGGTAAATTACGAGAAAACAACATTCACGAGGGAAGAAAGAAAGAAGGCAAAATGGTACGAAATCCTGCGGATGGATAACAACGTGTTGGCAGCACATGAGTTTAAATACCTGAGTCTGGTAGTAAATAAGAGAAATGATAAAAAACAAGAAATGGATGTGAGACTCAAAACGCCATCCAGAGCATTATCAACAATTAATGTCATCCAGTTTTTTCAGGAGGAATCAAAACGACGTTTCCGAAAATAAAACCCTTCAGAAGATACTTTGACCTATTTTTAAGGGAGGAGAATGGCGAAGAAGAAAGAACAGAGTGCTCAAGGAGATACGTAATGAACCAGAATTGTCTCGGAAGCCAAGAAAATGTGGCAGATCGGCCTGTTACATGTATGTAGGAAAGGGGGGATCAAAATTGAAAGAAATGCCAGAGTGAAACCCGAAAAACGGTACCTTTAGGCAGACCGGAAATAATTTAAAGACGCCAAGTGGCCAAAGGTCTTCAGATATTTGGGGGGGGGGGAGGGGGGGGGAAGAAGATGCCAAGGACAGATCGCTGTGAATGCGAGTGTTTGAGGAAACCAGAAAACCTACAGCAGTTTGTGGGGCCAGGAAAGTAAGAGTATTTGGCAGTTGCACGAAAGGACAATAAAACATTTTTAAAACATTTATTTTCGACAACTCCTTCTGTTCCATAGGCAAATATTTCATAAAATGTCGATAGAAGGTGTAATATAGTAGAAATAAATGTTTACTTGTGTTTCGCTTGTAACATTAGTAATGTGGAAAAGAATAATGTATTCATTTCTAGCAATTGTGCTACTTAGCATTCTGCAAATGGCCAGTATGCAGTCATACGTAAGTCATGTTCTCTAAGTCGTTATACTGACTCATTGTACATAATGTTCATAGGGATAATGCTAAAGACAGGTACTGAATTCGAAATGTTGTCTACGAATGTGTTTTTTATTGGGATTGTCATATAGGTTTCCTGTTTGCTTTTTTTCAGCTTTAGTTAAGGATTTCGTCAGAGATAATTGCCTTCTTTTCAGTATATTGCAACGGAGAGCGGTATCACGTAGTGACTGTGTTGTGATGTTGAACCTTGATAGTTACGGGAAACATATTTTATCTTTTCCACCTATAGTGTTAAATGCCATCTCTGTTTTCCTGACTCGTTGTGAGGGACTCTTTATCTGATCTAGCAGTCCAGATCAACTTATTTAAATGTGACCAACCGTTTTACTTTTATTATTATTATTATTATTGGCATTCAATTTCCATTTCTTATAATTGGGTTCAGTAGCCTTATGGGTGTGTATAAATCTGTTTGTCTTCCTTCTCCGAGGTGACAAAAGTCGTGGGATAGCGATATGTACATATACAGATGGAGATAGCATCGCGTACACAAGATATAAAAGAGCATTGCATTGGTAGAGCTGTGGTCTATACTCAGGTGATTCATGTGAGAAGGTTTCCAACGTGGGTGGGGTCGAACGACGGGAATCAACATACTTTGAACGCGCATTGGTAACTGGAGCTAGACGCATGGAACCTTCCATTTCGGATATCGTTAACGAATCCAATGTTCTGCAATCCTCAGAGTCAAGTGAGTACCGAGAACACCAAATTTCTGGCACTATCTCTCACCACGGACGACCCAGTGGCCGATGACCTTCATTTAATGACCGAGAGCTGCAGCGTTTGCATAGAGCTGATAGTACTAACAGACAAGCAACACAAGCAACATTGTGTGAAATAACCGCAGAAACCAATGTCGGACGTACAACGCACTTATGCGTTAGTACAGTGAAGCGAAATTCGGCATCAGTGGGCTGCGGCAACAGACGACCGAAGCGAGTGCCTTTGCTAACGGCACGACATCGCCTGCAGCGCCTCTCCTGGGCTCGTGACCACATCAGTTGGATCGTAGACGAGTGGAAAACCGTGGTCTGATTAGATGAGTCCAGATTTCAATTGGTAAGAGCTGATGGTGGGGTTCGGGCATGGTGCAGACCCCAAGAAACCATGGACTGAAGTTGTCAACATGGCACTGTGCAAGGTGTTGGTGGCTACATAATGGTGTTGGCTGTGTTTACAAGGAATGGACTGGGCCCTCTGATCAAAATGAACCGATCGTTGACTAGAAATGGCTATGTTCGGCTACTTGGAAACCAGTTACTGCCATTCATAGAATTTCTGTTCCCAAACAACGATGCAAATTTTATAAATGGTAACGCAACATGTCACTGGGCCACATTTGTTCACGACTGGTTTGAAGAACATTCTGGACAAATAGAATTCTTTCTATTGGCCACCGATATTGACCAGCTAAATTCCATCGAACATTTGTGGGACGTAATCGAGTGGTCATTTCCTGAACAAATTCCTGCACGGTGACACTTTCACAATGATCGACGGCTATAGATCGTATGTAACTAATTAGCGGGGTATGAAAAATATTCTTCCTATGTTCTGTTGCATTATCTCATTCTCAGAGGTCAGGGCAGCGTTACTGATGAGTGGGCACGCAGCATTTCTCGCTCACTGTAGCGTACCGAGTGCTCATGTCAAGGCAGCTTCAAGTAATCATCGCCAAGGTACTGTGTTTGAAATTCAGAAATATTTTGTTAGGAAATACAAATCAGATGGTTCAGTACTACACCCCTAACATACAAAGGTCTATATACACTCCTGGAAATGGAAAAAAGAACACATTGACACCGGTGTGTCAGACCCACCATACTTGCTCCGGACACTGCGAGAGGGCTGTACAAGCAATGATCACACGCACGGCACAGCGGACACACCAGGAACCGCGGTGTTGGCCGTCGAATGGCGCTAGCTGCGCAGCATTTGTGCACCGCCGCCGTCAGTATCAGCCAGTTTGCCGTGGCATACGGAGCTCCATCGCAGTCTTTAACACTGGTAGCATGCCGCGACAGCGTGGACGTGAACCGTATGTGCAGTTGACGGACTTTGAGCGAGGGCGTATAGTGGGCATGCGGGAGGCCAGGTGGACGTACCGCCGATTTGCTCAACACGTGGGGCGTGAGGTCTCCACAGTACATCGATGTTGTCGCCAGTGGTCGGCGGAAGGTGCACGTGCCCGTCGACCTGGGACTGGACCGCAGCGACGCACGGATGCACGCCAAGACCGTAGGATCCTACGCAGTGCCGTAGGGGACCGCACCGCCACTTCCCAGCAAATTAGGGACACTGTTGCTCCTGGGGTATCGGCGAGGACCATTCGCAACCGTCTCCATGAAGCTGGGCTACGGTCCCGCACACCGTTAGGCCGTCTTCCGCTCACGCCCCAACATCGTGCAGCCCGCCTCCAGTGGTGTCGCGACAGGCGTGAATGGAGGGACGAATGGAGACGTGTCGTCTTCAGCGATGAGAGTCGCTTCTGCCTTGGTGCCAATGACGGTCGTATGCGTGTTTGGCGCCGTGCAGGTGAGCGCCACAATCAGGACTGCATACGACCGAGGCACACAGGGCCAAGACCCGGCATCATGGTGTGGGGAGCGATCTCCTACACTGGCCGTACACCACTGGTGATCGTCGAGGGGACACTGAACAGTGCACGGTACATCCAAACCGTCATCGAACCCATCGTTCTACCATTCCTAGACCGGCAAGGGAACTTGCTGTTCCAACAGGACAATGCACGTCCGCATGTATCCCGTGCCACCCAACGTGCTCTAGAAGGTGTAAGTCAACTACCCTGGCCAGCAAGATCTCCGGATCTATCCCCCATTGAGCATGTTTGGGACTGGATGAAGCGTCGTCTCACGCGGTCTGCACGTCCAGCACGAACGCTGGTCCAACTGAGGCGCCAGGTGGAAATGGCATGGCAAGCCGTTCCACAGGACTACATCCAGCATCTCTACGATCGTCTCCATGGGAGAATAGCAGCCTGCATTGCTGCGAAAGGTGGATATACACTGTACTAGTGCCGACATTGTGCATGCTCTGTTGCCTGTGTCTATGTGCCTGTGGTTCTATCAGTGTGATCATGTGATGTATCTGACCCCAGGAATGTGTCAATAAAGTTTCCCCTTCCTGGGACAATGAATTCACGGTGTTCTTATTTCAATTTCCAGGAGTGTATATCATTCCGATTTCGGAAACAGAAATACAGTACAAGAGTGCTGAAAAACCTGAGTCTATCAACAGTGGCGTTTAATCCAGTGAAGCCAAAGAAAGAAAATTATGTCATGGATTTATTTAATTACAGGGATGATGAAAGGATGAAAGTAGCTCATGGTCACACAATATACTTCAAGTTAGTCATCTACAATAGAAATTATTTAGAAAATAGACATCCATGCAGGACAGGAAGAAGAAGAGGAACAAAAGTTTCTTCCGTAACTAGACACTATACCAGAGAAACTGTCCATCGTAATGTAAAAACTACTGAACAAAACATTACTACTTCATTTGTATAATTATATTTTGCTATCAATTTACTTTCCGTTATTTAATTTTTGTACCTTTCTAAGGGCTCTCTGGTTGAAAGTATTATTAAGACTGACATTATTACTATGTTTTAATGTGTTGTGAAGGCCAAAGTAAAATATGGTGGAAGAAATGTTTTCTCAATATAACCTACTGCCACAGATTTATGGGAAAAGGGATTGTAAATGTTTATCAGAAATAGCTCAGTATTTCTCCAGCGTATTTCCAACAATCTGTCGAGTCCATTTGTCGTCTAGTTGCTGCGCTACGCGGGACAAAAAGAAGTCCGATACGATATTGGCAGCAATCTCGTGAATTTCGTCACCTCATTATATTTGTTAAGTTGTATGTATACTATTCACATTTTATGAAGGATGCGTGGCTGGACATTAGGCACTACGTCATTGTATTAATCTTAAATGTAAAATAAGAGCATAAATAAAACTACATAAAGGAACTTATTGTCATTGTGGAAGAGCTCGTTTTCATTGGAATTTACGCCAAATTTTAGGTGGCGTACAGCAAACGGATCTGACGTAAGTCTAGTATTCGCTCATTCGTAATTTAAATAATGTAAACAGCGAAAATTATCTTTCAATAATTGAACACTACAGAGGTTAAAAATTATTAATCAGCAAATAAATTAAACGTTACCTAAAACGTCCTGTTGAGGAAGCCACTTCGCAATCATGACGTTGCTCGGTTTCCCTGGAAGGTCATCATCCTCAAACTTCCAGAGCACCCTCTGAGGGAGTTCCGAGAAGGCATCCATTAGACTTTGCCTTATATTCTTTGGAAGACTGTTGCTCTTCATATTAGACCCAAGACTGAAGTATATGGCCCCTTGTTCCGCATCATCCAGGAAAGACTGTATCTCCTACTATGACAGTCACATCATTAAACGGTGATTAGCGTATTGTGTCATCACTAAACAGAATGTTACAGCGTGACCTACCTTTGGCAGGGGATTCGGCTTTCCCTTAACATGAAGTCCTGTCATCTGTATCACAGAAGGTTGCATTGGCTTCGGATAATCAGAAGAGAAATGAGTAGTGGCCAGCAAGAGGCTGATGTTGTACTGCATATCGAGCATGCTGGGCAGGTCACTTCCTAAATGTTCTCTCATCACCTCTTCCAGTGATGTCGAAATTCTTTCGAACCGCCTGATGGATTGCAGCATCTCGTAGGCATTGTCAGCTCTTTCCAGGAGTGTCATATGGTCCGTGTAGCTTGTCTCAAAGTCTGGGTAATAAGCAGGATTAATTGGGTTACCCACGATGATATGCAAAAGTGCGTATAGCTCAGCTGACCAGAAACCAATAACTGGTGGAGGACCTAGTCTATGCACGAGGCCAAAGTGACAGTCGTATAAGAACGTCTCAATTATCGCCAAATCGAATTTCTCTCCAAATCTGTAACAAGCAACAACAATGCGCAATATCCATAACAAATCAACTCTACTAGTACTATAGCCATTCACTAGGATGCATCATTGTCTAGGTGTAATATTTAGATAAGCTGCGATCATAATATTAAAGATAATGTCACCAATAGATACAAGGTAAAAATTTTCATAGAAAAAGAGGGTAGAATTTAGAGCGATCCCTGTAAAGATTTCCACAGTTAAACATAAGGAAAATACCTTCCAAAATTCAAGTACTGTGTAAAGTCACTCACACGAGCGGAAGCTTTTATAATGCTAGTTGAGAGTCAACAAAATACACTCCTGGAAATGGAAAAAAGAACACATTGACACCGGTGTGTCAGACCCACCATACTTGCTCCGGACACTGCGAGAGGGCTGTACAAGCAATGATCACACGCACGGCACAGCGGACACACCAGGAACCGCGGTGTTGGCCGTCGAATGGCGCTAGCTGCGCAGCATTTGTGCACCGCCGCCGTCAGTGTCAGCCAGTTTGCCGTGGCATACGGAGCTCCATCGCAGTCTTTAACACTGGTAGCATGCCGCGACAGCGTGGACGTGAACCGTATGTGCAGTTGACGGACTTTGAGCGAGGGCGTATAGTGGGCATGCGGGAGGCCGGGTGGACGTACCGCCGAATTGCTCAACACGTGGGGCGTGAGGTCTCCACAGTACATCGATGTTGTCGCCAGTGGTCGGCGGAAGGTGCACGTGCCCGTCGACCTGGGACCGGACCGCAGCGACGCACGGATGCACGCCAAGACCGTAGGATCCTACGCAGTGCCGTAGGGGACCGCACCGCCACTTCCCAGCAAATTAGGGACACTGTTGCTCCTGGGGTATCGGCGAGGACCATTCGCAACCGTCTCCATGAAGCTGGGCTACGGTCCCGCACACCGTTAGGCCGTCTTCCGCTCACGCCCCAACATCGTGCAGCCCGCCTCCAGTGGTGTCGCGACAGGCGTGAATGGAGGGACGAATGGAGACGTGTCGTCTTCAGCGATGAGAGTCGCTTCTGCCTTGGTGCCAATGATGGTCGTATGCGTGTTTGGCACCGTGCAGGTGAGCGCCACAATCAGGACTGCATACGACCGAGGCACACAGGGCCAACACCCGGCATCATGGTGTGGGGAGCGATCTCCTACACTGGCCGTACACCACTGGTGATCGTCGAGGGGACACTGAATAGTGCACGGTACATCCAAACCGTCATCGAACCCATCGTTCTACCATTCCTAGACCGGCAAGGGAACTTGCTGTTCCAACAGGACAATGCACGTCCGTATGTATCCCGTGCCACCCAACGTGCTCTAGAAGGTGTAAGTCAACTACCCTGGCCAGCAAGATCTCCGGATCTGTCCCCCATTGAGCATGTTTGGGACTGGATGAAGCGTCGTCTCACGCGGTCTGCACGTCCAGCACGAACGCTGGTCCAACTGAGGCGCCAGGTCGAAATGGCATGGCAAACCGTTCCACAGGACTACATCCAGCATCTCTACGATCGTCTCCATGGGAGAATAGCAGCCTTCATTGCTGCGAAAGGTGGATATACACTGTACTAGTGCCGACATTGTGCATGCTCTGTTGCCTGTGTCTATGTGCCTGTGGTTCTGTCAGTGTGATCATGTGATGTATCTGACCCCAGGAATGTGTCAATAAAGTTTCCCCTTTCTGGGACAATGAATTCACGGTGTTCTTATTTCAATTTCCAGGAGTGTAATTACAATGTCTCAAATTTCGAGCTTAAAAGAACTATTATATGGAACATCGTACTATGTTGATGCGGAATGACCCTGACAAAGCTTTCAGTGGATAACATAAAATGAAGCACGTCTTAACTGTTAAAACGAGTAATATTATCAAGGCCAGTGTAGAGTTTCTGCCACCGTTTACAGCTACCACGCACATGAACTAACAACCTGTTCCAGAGAATCTATCACTATAGTCGAGCCGGCACAAGTTGATTGCTGACAGCCCTCAGTGCTATTGCCAGCTTTCAACTGTGAAGCGCTAACGGCTGAAAGCGAAAATAGTACCTGTGTCAAAGGGCTACGACAACACTGAGGCGTTACCATGGAGACGTTTACTAAATTGTGCTGCCGCACTGGCTGAGGTAGGCCCGTCAATCTGACGCGCCCAGCATACTGCAGCTGTCAGGAATCAACTCCGCAACTCATATTTGAGCGAATAGAACCAGATAACTGGGAAAAAGAGATCGAATTGAAAGGAGCACATGTGCCTGGAGAGAGTCATACGTCGATAAAATACGAGCCTGGCAACAATATCAAATGGATGACATAAAATAGAGAAACTGCAAGTGTTGCAATAAATAATTCTTGATGAGACAATGAAATTTTCACTCTGCAGCAAAGTGCTCGCTGCTATGAAACTTCCTGGAAGATTAAAACCGTGTGCCGGACCGAGACGCTAACTCGGGACATTTGTCATTCATGGGCACGTGCTCTACCATCTGAGCAGTCCTCACAGCTTTACTTCCCCCAGTACCTCGTCTCCAGAATGAAAAAAATTCACAGAAGAAATTTCACAAAATTCACAGAAGCACTTCTGCGATACAAACAGAACTAGCACTCCTGGAAGAAAGGATATTGCAGAGACATGGCTTAGTCACAGCCTTGGGGGATGTTTGTAGAATGACATTATCACTCTGCAGCGAAGTGTGCGCTGTTATGAAAGTTCCTGGCAGATTAAAATTGTGTGCCAAACCGATAGACAAACAGAACTGGGATATATGGAAACAGTGTTCTCTTTAAAGTATAAACAAAGTTTGTCCCAACAAAGTAAATCACTTTATATTTTAAAGAGAACACTGTTTCCTTATACCCAAGTTCTGTTTGTATCATATCAGGAAATTTTTTCTATAAATAACAGGTGTGGTATTGGAGGTTTCTACTAGGATACCGTATCTCCGACAATTATGTCTCTAGCCAACATATCACTAATTCTTTACAATTTGTAACAGTAGTTCTTACTGATGAGTGCGCTAAACGATCTCTGCATCCACAATATGCTTTTATATCCTTCATCCTTTTCATAATTACGATGATTTTTGTAATTAAGCCTCAGAAACAGTTATAATTTGCTAACATGTCCCAACGTGACGATTGAGATGTGTGTATCATTATGTCGTTAAATACGATAAAAAATTGTTAGTCGCACCCTAAAGATTTTTTTATAAAGCATAATGTATTTCATGACATTTTGACTTGTTAAATCATGACATATATTGCACAATCACCACTACTTATGTATTTGCCTTCTTGGTTTCAACGTAATATATTACATAAATTAAAAAATTTGAACCTCTGACTTCCCACGCCAGATGGCGATTACTGTGCTATAACAAATTCTGTTATATTTGATTTCATGTTATTTGTATACTGGGTGATCAAAAAGTCAGTATAAATCTGAAAACTGAATCAATCACGGAATAATGTAGGTAGAGAGGTACAAATTGACACACATGCTTGGAATGACATGGGGTTTTATTAGAACTAAAAACATACAAACGTTCAAAAAAAGTCCGACAGATGGCGCTTCATCTGATCAGAATAGCAATAATTAGCGTAACAAAGTAAAACAAAGCAAAGATGATGTTCTTTACAGGAAATGCGCAATATGTTCACCATCATTCCTAAACAACAGCTGTAGTCGAGGAATAATGTTGTGAACAGCACTGTAAAGCATGTCCGGAGTTATGGTGAGACATTGGCGTCGGATGTTGTCTTTCAGCATCCCTAGAGATGTCGGTCGATCACGATACACTTGCGACTTCAGGTAAGTCTATATTTGCAATTTCGAATACATTTCACGCATTTCATAACGGCTGTAGTTGCCATAGTGCCTGTCCCTTTGGACATACATGTATTTCCAAAGGATCATTGCGAGGACTGCAATACCGTAGTTATATCTAAGTTGGCCACTTTGAAGAGAAAGCACGTCCTCACATGATCGCTGTAAGTTACGTGAAAGTGGTAACCACATACCTGTAAATTGGTTGGACTGCTACATTACAGAGAAAGCATGTCGCCACATGACCATTATACGTTATAAGAAATGTTAGGTTTGGCTACCACCTCCACTGAATGGATACCGCTATAAGATTGCAGCTGGTGTTGAAATGACCAGCGTTCACATTGTATACCGCTCACATCACCGCAAGGTAGCAAAATCTCCTTAAGTAAAGTGTCGTCAGCGGGCAAGTGCTCTACCAACTGAGCTACCGAAGCACGACTCACGCCCGGTACTCACAGCTTTACTTCTGCCAGTTGGTAGAGAACTTGCCCGCGAAAGGCAAAGGTCCCGAGTTCGAGTCTCGGTTGGGCACACAGTTTTAATCTGCCAGGAAGTTTCATATCAGCGCACACTCCGCTGCAGAGTGAAAATCTCATTCTGGAAACATCCCCCAGGCTGTGGCTCCGCAATATCCTTTCTTTCAGGAGTGCTAGTTCTCCATGGTTCGCAGGAGAGCTTCTGTAAAGTTTGGAAGGTAGGAGACGAGGTACTGGCAGAACTAAAGCTGTGAGTACCGGGCGTGAGTCGTGCTTCGGTAGCTCAGTTGGGAGAGCACTTGCCCGCGAAAGGCAAAGGTCCCGAGTTCGAGTCTCGGTCGGGCACACAGTTTTAATCTGCCAGGAAGTTTCATATCAGCGCACACTCCGCTGCAGAGTGAAAATCTCATTCTGGAAACATCCCCCAGGCTGTGGCTAAGCCATGTCTCCGCAATATCCTTTCTTTCAGGAGTGCTAGTTCTGCATGGTTCGCAGGAGAGCTTCTGTAAGGTTTGGAAGGTAGGAGACGAGGTACTGGCAGAAGTAAAGCTGTGAGTACCGGGCGTGAGTCGTGCTTCGGTAGCTCAGTTGGGAGAGCACTTGCCCGCGAAAGGCAAAGGTCCCGAGTTCGAGTCTCGGTCGGGCACACAGTTTTAATCTGCCAGGAAGTTTCATATCAGCGCACACTCCGCTGCAGAGTGAAAATCTCATTCACTACCTGGTTTGTTTGCGAGACCTCAATGCATGCACAGTAGTAGCTTGAGAACTCTGGCGAACGATCTGCCGATCATCTGCAACTTGTTCAATGGTAGACATGTCAGGTGCAGGTGCTAGTCGATTTGGAATACCCTTATATATTCTTCACTACATATGGACATTTCACCTCTACGTCTACATACCACAAACCAGTTGACGGTGTATGGCACTGCGTACTTCTAGTACCACTACGTTTTGCTCCTTTCCTGTTTTGTTCACGGAAGGCACAGGCCATGAACGACTGTCGATAAATCATCGTATGAGTTCTAATTACTGTGATTTTCTCGTCGTGGTCGTTTAGCGATGCGTATGTGGGAGGATATAACGTGTTTTATAATTCGTCGTGGAACATATGCTCTCGTAACTTCAATAGCAAGCCCCTGTCGTTTTAGAAGACGTCTGTCTTGTAACGTATGTTATTTTAGTTTATTGAGAACCTCCGTGGCGCTCTCGTGTAGTCAAAGTAATTTCCTGACAAAACATGCAGTTCTTCGTCGGATCTTCTCTACTCTCTTATTAATCTAACTTCATGTGGGTCCCAGGCAGATGAACAATACTCAACAAAAGATCGGAGAAGTGTTTTGTAAGGCCCTTCTTCCATCGATTTATTACATTTTCTTAGTATTCTCCAAGTGAATCTCAGCCTGGCGTATGCTTTTCCTAGTTTTTTTTCGTTTGGTTATTTCTCTTTAGGCCACTCAGGATATTTACTCCCAGGTATTTTGCAGTAGTTACTGTACCCAGTGGCTTGTCGGCAATGTTGTTATCGAACAGTGGTGGAGACCTCCGCCCATATGTGCGCAATCTGCTACATTTATTTACGTTCATTGCAAACTACCAGTCTCTCCATCAGTCGTCAATACACTACAGAGCTTCCTGAATTTCGCTACAGACTTCTGACGTCGCAAGCTTTCTACAGACAGTAACATAGTCGGTGAATAATCTCATGGATCCAGCAATGTGCCTCATTATATCATTAACATAAATAAATCATAAACAGCTTCTGTCCAACAAAACTCTCTTAAAGTATCTCTCAAATTACCTCTATATCTGTCGATTTACTTCCACATCGTAATGTTGAAAATTTAATTAATGAGTTGCAAATAAAGATTTATTGGAACCCTTGATCTAGGATTCGATTATTGAAAAATTATCTTCTTCAGAAGGTGCAATGGACGCTAAAAATGGCAACAGTCGCTACAGGAAGATCTTAACAGAACGAGGAAGTAACAATTGCATTCAAAAAATTGTCGAATAAGCGTACTCACTTGGTACATCACATGCTGGTACAGTACACTGGATATAGCCAAATGTTCTTGGCGTACCAGACCTCTGTCCCAGTGACAAAACAACAGAAACTGCAGTTTAAAACTATAGCAACGTAGCATTTTAGGTGGGAAGATGTAAGCTCCCTTTCCAGTCACAAACCTCCATTCAAGTTTCTCAGTTCAGCCGCGGTTCCGTAAAAGCTGGTATAGGTTTCCACCGGAGACTGCGTTGGTTAAGACGACACTTTCATGGATTATCTTAATAAATCGACACGTTGGATTTACTGTTCTCTGTGAAGGTCTCGTAAACGATGTCCGGAAATATAGCTCATATAGCGCACTGGATTCTTCAGAACAGCCAAACAGGCGACGTGTGATTTTAGTTGGTGGTGTGGATAGCTTATTTATAAGAAGTATGTCCTAGAATGCCTTCAAGATGCATTTATTTCCAAATACCGTAAAACATTAACATTTTATTATCATGAAACGATTACTCTCTGAAAGTTAACAAAACCTGAGAGCGTGGTAAAGCCGACAATCACATGGGAAAATTCCATGTACGTTCCACTGCCGACTGCCACACATTTAGCAGGCTCCCAGTACATCCTGTGGCCGACTATTACGTATGAAGAGGCTCGAAGTACACCCAGTCACTGTATTGAAGCACAGATGACCCGTAGGTTTCTCGTAGTACAAGTTACGCCAAAGAAGAACCTCAATCAATAATATTTAATAATGTATAATGAGGGTTTCGCACCAGAATACTAGTATAATTACTACGTATTTACAGCCGAGTAACATCTGTTCTCAAGGATCGCGTTCCTCTCCCCACTCTTGTGATTCGCCAAAGCGCGTTATGGTCCGGTCGCTAGCTTTGCCTCCGTGCGAACCAGCTTCCCACTTGCGGCCGTGTTATTAATGCAGCTCAGTGCAGCGAACTGACTTCGGCTACCTTCCGAGTTCCAGTAAACGTTATATTTGCAACAATAAATACTGTTCAAAGCAGGAGAAACCTCACAAAGATTAAATGCCCAAGTGTAGCAACCCATTGACATAAGACTCTTGTCGTATTGAAAGTTGACATATGTATAGTAAAATATAATTTTGGAATCTGGATTATAAACGTATGCGTATGACATGTAGTAACAGTCAACTACCGAACGCGCAAAGGAAAGCTACATGCATAGGGCACTAAATGTGTGCACGTGAGGAATGCAACTTTACTGTGTTGAGTAGCTAATGTACATTAAAACAGAAAAAGAAATTTGCTGCTTGTGTAAGCCCTTGTAACCTAATTCTTTATAAACATGAAACAGATGTTAAAGTGTGTGTCACATGGAACGTGAAAATATTCTTATAAAACAGAAACATTTCAACGAGCTTTAGCCTTGTACCCAGTAAAAAGTTCTGCTAAAAGTAATAAATACTGTGAAGAGGTGGCGAAGAGGAAATAGGTACTAAAGTTTAAAAAAATTTACGAACAGTAATGAAAAATATGTCGAAAGGTTAAGACTACAACTTCGTTTATGTAAAAACTAACGAACAAAGGGGAAACGATAATGAATCAATCTACAGAGAAAGTACTTTAAGGATATGACATGCTCACCGAAGCTAGCAGGGGCTGGTAAATATGTGCTATGCGGCCATGAGCAGCGGCTTTTATTTGTAAGCTGCAGCTTATCATTCAATATGTTACCATTTCTATTACCTAAATACATCAATGTTTCATAGTCTTCTGACAAATCTGATTTTCAGCCTTTTACTTCTTTACATAAAATTACTGTTTCTTCCAGTTTCCTCGGAGAATGATCAGAAATAAGCAAATGCTCTGCAAAACAAGAATTATATACCGTTATGCCGTAGCCAAGGTAGCCCCTGAGGGTCGACAATCCATATTACACTACAGAGAACGGCGTTGTCTATGGCCAAGGTTTACCAAACGCACCATGGTAAACACCGGCTTTTTAGATGCAAGATAATGGAAACAGACATTCCAAGAACTACTTCTTGCAGGAGGAGCTCGAGCCACGGCCTGCAGGAAGTATCACTGCGCCAAAACCTGACTGGCTGCAGACAGCTATTTAGGGGCTAGAACCAGCCCCGAAGTTCAGTTCACTCCGCACGCCGACCTGGTGTTCTTCGACTGCTGAAGATTACGTCTTTGTATCTGAACTGGACTCTTCCTAGGGTGTGTGTGTTACCACTAACCTGTGTGGAAAATTAGAAGTGAGCTTTTGTTTGCCTCAATTAGGCGACTTTTACTGCCATCGTTATTGCTTCCAGAATGAGATTTTCGCTCTGCAGCGGAGTGTGCGCTGATATGAAACTTCCTGGCAGATAACAACTGTGTGCCGGACTCGGTGTTGCTGCTTTGTTTGGGCATAACTACTATTTTCGTTTCTTTATGTTAGCATAAAGACACCATTTCTCGTCACCAGTAACGATAGAGGATAAGAATGGTCGGTGTTGTTTAAGAGCCAATTGATGACGAGCAAGGAGAGATGTACATAAGGCCGATTTTTGTGATTTTGACTTAGTGCATGCGTACCCGTACATCCGATATCTGAAACTTCCCCGTAAGATGAAAATATCACGCGATGGTGAAATGATCATATTTAAACACATTCGCCACAGCTCCACTCACTATCTCCAGGTGACTGTCTACAAATGACGAAGTGGCAGCATGTAAACTCAGGTAGCAACCGTGAACTACAAATAAAAAATGACAGTCGGTAAATAAACTCATAGCAACCGGAATACCTATATGAAAACGAAAGCGCTACGAACATATGCGCCAAATTAATAGATTCCTTGGAAGAACGTAAAATGTCCAGGTGTTCAGCTAAAAGAGATGGTAACATGTTGAATGATAAGCTGCGGCTTGGAAGTAAGAGCGAGGTTGTTAAGCCGCTCTTCAAGGCCGCGTAGCTTGTATGTACCGGCCACTGCCGTCTTCAGTAAGTGGGTCGTTTTCCTCAAAACACTTTCTCTGCAAAATGTGGAAATTTGGAAATATGTGTTAAGTTCCTATGGGACCTAACTGCTAAGGTCATCGGTCCCTAGGCTTACACACTACTTAATCTAACTTAAACTAACTTCGCTAACGACAACACACACACCCATGCCCGAATGAGGATTCGAACCTCCGACGGGAGTAGCCGCGTAAACCGTGGCAAGGCGCCTGAGAGCACACAGCTGCCCTGGGCGGCTACTTTCTCTGTACAGCGATTTAATACCGTTTCCCATATGTAGACCAATTTTTATATATACGTTGATGTATACTTAGCCTTTAGATATATTTTCTTGTTCTGTTTTTGAGCCTAATCTGAATTCGGAATTTTTCGGCCATTCTATTTAATGTACTGTTTGTAAGTTTTTTAAATGTTGAGCGGAAGTTTTTTCGATTTTAGTAATAATGTTTTAATAATATTCTATTTCAGATTCTCCTCCCTCACCATTTAACAGTATTTATTACTTTTAACAAAGCTTTCCACTACATGCAAGGCGAAAATTCGGGACAGAGTTTCTCTGTTATGAGAATGTTTTCAAATTGCATTTGACATGCTCTTATATACCTTTTTAACTTTTATATCAATTTAGATTAACGGTGGCCTTACACAAGGCACGATTTTCTTTTTCTATTTTAATTTACATAAGCTGCTCAATACAGTCAACGGGCATTTCTTAGGAGCGTAATTTTAGCGCCCGCTGCAAGCAGCTTCCCTTAGCACTGAAAGTTAAACATTTGGGCACGTTAGTCTATGTTCCATGTGCCATATCCAAATACCATCGTTGTGTAGTATAAGTCAATTTTCACTTCGACAAGAGCCTTATGTCAATGGACTACAACACTTGGCATTTCATCTTCACACCTGAAATGCTATGTTGCTACTGTCTTAAGCAATAGTTTGTGCTTAAGATAAAGGTCTCATGTGACAAGAGTCATTCGGATTTATTCAGTGTATTTTATCAGCCTGTAATGCAACAGGTGAGTACACTTATCTGACACTTTTTTGGTTACAGTTATTACTTCTTTGTTTTGTTTAAATATTTTTTTACCCACTGATGTAATTTTTACGGTCCATTACATCTTCCAAAGAAGATAATTTTACAACTATCGAAACCTAGATCAAGTGTTCCGGTAAACCTTTATTTGCAACTGGCTGACTGATATTTTCAGCCTCTCCATGTCTACTGTCGTACATTTGCTGAATTACAGGCCGTTATAAGATTTCAAATGATTTTGTTCGATTGATAGCGACGTGTTGAGTTCTAGCTGCCAGGATACCTGGTACGATATTGAGTACGTTCGTGTTTTGTTCCTGCTGTAGTATGGCTGTTAGAACTGCCTGGGCGATATGACGCCACAAACAGGACCGAGATACGAGTGTCATATGTAGTAAATGACTACTGCGCTGTAATCTACGTTCCATATTACCATTCCTATCACCGAACTAACATTATTATTCATTCATGTTATTGAATGCTCAACCTTACTCGCGATTTTTACTAAATCCAGCACGAGACAACGGTATCGACGAACTTCAGGATATCCACAGTACTAACCAACGTGGCTGAATCGTCAACCAGATCACAGCCCAACGCTGCCCCACTACTGCCCTTTCCGCAAAGCCAATTCTGCTAACTCGGTAAGACTAGTGTTGTGTACATTGTTCCGCGTACTCAGCGCGTACACAACTTTCCCACTAGAGCGCGCCCCGCTAAGCACAACAGCGCAGGCGCAGCGCTCGTCCGTCTCCGCACTACGAGAAGGCTCTGTCTTAGAGACGGACCAAATTCTGCTTCCGCCGATCCGCGTATTAATATGTAACGCAGCCAATGCGATTGCAGCTAACGTAGAACCTTTTCTCCTCGCGGATCACACTCGCGCAGGGATACCTGAATGCTCGAGGTATTATAACGAGTGTACAGACCTCCGATTAGTCAGTCTGCATTAGTCTGTACCAGTCTGCATTTGTCTTTACCAGTCTATGGTTACGTTTCGGTCTGCGCCTAATAAGATTGCCATATTCCTGTACATGGCCATGAAGATGAATGAATAGACACATTGTCAAGTATCAGAGATATGTGAGAATAAGATTAACGTACCAAGACCAAGGGAACTTCAGATTGTCAATTGTGAACAGCAACCAGAATCAAGTTATGTAATGTCTATATTTTTTATTATTTTAATAAATGTGTGTGAAAATTAATCAACTTCTGTTTAAAGTTGGTCACCGTCAATCTGCTACTCTAAGCGTGCAAGTGGCATTTCTATCATCTGACCTAACGGCAGAAGATAAACACGCCACGATAAGACCACAAGACATATTACTGACACTCGCCTACTTCGTTAGAGCGACAAGTCAAATAATCTGATGGTGTGTGTACCGAAGGTCTTACAGTACGCACACCACAACTAGTTGCACTTGTCTTTCATTGCCTCCTGCCTGTATGCTTTCCCATCTCAGTTAATTCAGATGTCATATATCTGCATCAGAAGACGTATGACCAGTACAGCACTAATTGTTTAAACAAATTATCTTTCACAAATGATATAAATGGTGTTGCACACACATTATCAAGATAAAAAACCGCAACTAACTGGCAGATTCTGCGTTAACTGATACATGAGATTGACTGTCTACCGTGTTATTCACAAATGCGAAAATTTATAGTATAAAAGATACATATTACACCCAGAAGCCGTTATCACCACTGAATTTTGCTTATTCATGTACCTTAAGCAGGTGTACTTGTTACTTATGTAGCGTACCGGTAATATATGTTTACAGTGCCACTTCATAATTTTATTCGTCTTATTCCACATACCTCATGTGTTGACAATGGGAGCCACTGTCCACCTCTAGCATCCAGTGTCTGTCGTATTTTCAAATGGTGTTATTAGATAACTGAACGATCGCAGACGCTCTCAGTAGAGGGGCGGTCTGACTGCACCCTGCAAGCAAGCAAACATTTTCTCCAGCAGCACCACGTGCTCGGTGGAGCAGCGGGTCCTGGCAGAATGCGACTATGATTTGCCAAACTCACCATTTCGTCACGCAGCGAGTCCGCCAGGCTGCAAATATCACTATCTCGAAATCTAAGGCCTCGATATAGGTGTCCCCAGTATGGAAGGGTCCACTTCATAGGCCCCAAAATCTTTTTGTCTCATGGACCTCGTGCCAATTTCTTCCTTTTTTCACTATTCCCGGGTGTTTTATATATCGAATTTTTACAAATTCATCAATTTTAAATGTGTTCGCAACAACTGATACACTAGTACTTGCTTCGGTAGATTTAACTATAGAACTGACGAGTGAAAAGTTATAGAGGGAATGTTATGCTTTATGCCTTTACTACTTTAAACGAGATAAAATGTAAAACTAGTAAATCAGAGGAGTGAGCAGGATGAGTAAGTAGCACATTTTCATTATTTGGCTTCAGTTCAGTTTTGTTTAGCATTAAATCTGTTTAGTCAGCCGTTTACAACATTTTAGAAGATTGAGAATCACCCTGGAAACTCTTTATACGACTTATGGAGATGAGAAAACTATCAAAAACTTTCTCATGACAGTCCATAATACAGGATAAGTACCTAACAGGTGTGTCTCTCCAGAGCCAGAATTGCTCATGTCTCTTAAGTTCTTCGTTAGCGTTAAATCCGATCACTGTTTCTTGTAACATGAAATCCATTTCTTCAATATCACGGTAAGGACGGATAATCGACAGTGGTATTTCTGTAGTTAAATTATCGTAATATCTAGTTTCAGAGTCTGCGCGAAGGATATTTAAATGTTGACCATAAGTTGAAACATCGATGTCCTGGCAATTTGTCTATGACAGACTAGGAAACCAGGAAAATTGTTTGCTTCATTAATCCACTTCAAGCTAGATAAGCTAAAATGATGGATTTTGTTTTTATTAAATTTAGACTGTCACCTGCAAGTTAGCCTCATTAAATTTAGTAAGCAAATCTGGCAAACAAACGACATCTGCTTTCCACCTGATCGAATTTTCTTTTAAAATTTGATATTTAGCAACCAAAAGCTCTAAAGCTGTCTCAAAAAGCGAGACAAATCTTGTCAGACTTGAGATTTTTGGCAGTTGGCGTACTTCAGTGTAAATCAGTGATCGATCAAAGTTCTCATGTTCTTCGCACATCCGCGGGAATAACCTAGACTTCAGTGCATCGCGTCAAAATTTTTTACTGCGGTTATAATAAATTTAAGACTGGTCTAATCTACCACCAAGACTTCAAACAACTAAACGTGTCGATGGATGACGAATGTACTGCAAACTTCCGAGGTAGATGATTTACAAATCAACGAAAGTGCCCATACTGGCAGGTGCTCCATCTGCAGCGACTGATGTTATATTTGATAAAGGAAATGCTTCTATCTCGAAATAATCGTTCAAAACATTAAATACTGATTCACCATTACTATCTGTTGTCACAGTTCTCGGTAAGTTCAATTTTAAGGGATTTCATGCTCCATAACAAAACGAATGTTCACCAGTAATAACGCTTAATTTCTAGGTAAAGTTGATTGATCCAGATATGTTAAGAAATGAGACATTTGCAGCTAATTACTCAAGATGCATTCAATTTCATAGCTCAATTCATGGATACGTCTTTTCACTGAGCTGTTGCTCAAAACGAATTCTTTCAGTATATCATAATCAGGTTCGTCTCGACTAGTACATTCCAGAGTGAAGTTAGAAAAATTATAAAATCGCTGAATATTAAAACTTCCTGGCAGATTAAAACTGGGTGCCGAACAAAGGCTTCAACTCGGAACCTTTTGCCTTTCGCGGGCAAGTGCCAGGAAGTTTCATGTACAGTGCACACTCCGCTGCAGAGTAAAAATCCCATTCTGGAAACATCCCCCAGGCTAAGCCATGTCTCCGCAATATCTTTTCTTTCAAGAGTGCTACTTCTGCAAGGTTCGCAGGAGAGCTTCTGCAAACTTTGGAAGGTAGGAGACGAGGTACTGGCAGAAGTAAAGTTGTGAGGACGGGTCGTGAGTCGTGCTTGGGTAGCTCAGATGGTAGAGCACTTGCCCGCGAAAGGCAAAAGGTCCCGAGTTTGAGTGTCGGTCCGGCACACAGTTTTAATCTGGCAGGAAGTTTCATTTCATCAGCGCACACTCCGCTGCAGAGTGAAAATCTCATTCTCGCTGAATTGTTGCAAACAAGGTGGACGGGGGGAGGGCGTGGGCAGGCGATAGTGAAGAGTTGTTCCCTCTGCTCTCTTATCTGAGCAAATGAACACTCACACCCACAGCAGCAACCTTCAGCACTGTGAGAGGAATTCGGAATTTTCATCGCAAACTGCCTAAATGGGATGAATTCTCGTGGACCCACGTTTACATCTGATACACCCAAAAAAGTTTTATTTTTCGCTGACGTAAACCCCTAGGGTTCATTATAGGCTACTTTGGGAATCACTTGTATAGATCGCACATTGCATACAATCACATCCCAAACCATTTCAACTGCTAATTGGCAACTATGCCTCTACACAGTACTTGCTTTTGTATTATGTTCGACACTGTAGCAGCTAAAGTGTATGCGCTTATCGTTCTAGGACAAGTTGAAGAGATACTATTCAAAAAACACTGTATTTTGATTCTCAGTATTTCAGTGACAGCATTGACTTATACGTTGATGAATTAGCTACACAAATAGGTAGTACATATATACATTGACAGGCAAAGACTGCAACACAGAAATATAATTAAGACAGAGTAATGAAATTTCAGGAATAAATCGGATGTCTGCATAACATGTGTAAGTGATTAACACTGCAACATTGCAGTTTAATATAAGTCAATGTAATAAGTCAATATGCATTGACATTTTATGGCCTTCATTGGACTTATAGATTTTTTACGAATAATATTAGCAGTAACAACAATAATAATATTAGCAGTATCAACAATAATAGTATTCACAATAACAATAATAATGAATCCACAGATAAAGACCAATGACATGTTTAAATGATTCATCTTGTGTGTAAAAATGTGAATTTTGGACCATTATATCAATTGTATTTAACAAATGAAACATATGGAGATATAGTTGTTTAGCTATATAAAAAGAGAAATCCAGTACAGAATTTGATTGGACATATATATCAAAGAAAGATAGGTAGGCTGAACATTTAGTGCGAGAATCTGAAGACAAATTACATTTAAGTAATATAACGTGCTATCAAGAGTTATCTGAAAATTTTGAGGTGAATTTAAATATTAATTAGACAGGAATAACGTATGAAGGTATCAAAATTTATCCAAAGATTTTATGACAGAATTTCAGTGATTACCTGCAGATTTCATAGTGGAATTTCTAGATAAAATACGTTGGGATAGTATATCATATCTACAAAAAATATGTGAAGGTTTCAAAAGAGAATTTCAGTATATAGTAAATTGACAGTATACTGGGTGAGTCACCTAACATTACCGCTGGATATATTTCGTAAACCACATCAAATACTGACCAATCGATTCCACAGACCGAACGTGAGGAGAGGGGATAGTGTAATTGGTTAATACAAACCATAAAAAAATGCACGGAAGTATGTTTTTTAACACAAACCTACGTTTCTTTAAATGGACCACGTTAGTTTTGTTAGCACATCTGAACATATAAACAAATACGTAATCAGTGCCGTTTGATGCATTGTAAAATGTTAATTACATCCGGAGATATTGTAACCTAAAGTTGACGCTTGAAACCTCCGACGTTCAGTTGCGTGTTGTAACAAACACGGGCCACGGTCGGCGAGCAGCAGCTGCAGGGACAAGTTTACGATGACGACCGTATTTACGAGTGTGGCCGTAGTGCACTGTTATGGTTTGGTCTAGCTGTCACAGTGTCCGCATGTAGCGCTTACTGCTATTGTTATTCTGCATTCGTCTCCGCACGCAG
Organism: Schistocerca nitens; assembly: GCF_023898315.1. NCBI lineage: Eukaryota > Metazoa > Arthropoda > Insecta > Orthoptera > Acrididae > Schistocerca > Schistocerca nitens. Next base: position 699,177,104 of record NC_064617.1, on the reverse strand, counting down.
ACTAACTGTAGTACACCGTGTTACCAGACGTCTGTGATAGTGTAGTGTTGTAGGAACTGTGATCATGGTGTATTCGAACTCTGAAAAGGCGAGTGTCGACGAAATGCAGCTGAAGCCTGCAGGGTGTATGCCGATCGGTTCCCGGACAGAGAGCATCCAACGTGCCGCACATTGCAAAACATCTACTGCCAACTGTATGCAACAGGTATGGTCGTAGCACGCAAACGGGTCCGTAACAGGCCCGTCACAGGAGAAGCGGGTGCAGTTGGTGTGTTAGCTGCTGTTGCCATGAACCCACACATGAGTACACGGGACATTGCGAGAGCCGGTGGACTGAGTCAAAGTAGTGTCATGCGCATACTGCATCGTCACCGCTTTCACCCGTTTCATGTGTCGCTATATCAGCAATTACATGGTGATGACTTTAATCATCGAGTACAATTCTGTCAATGGGCATTAACAGAGAATGCGTTGCAGTTCTACCTGTTTACCGATGAAGCGGGTTTCACATTCCACGGGGCAGTGAATCTACGGAACATGCATTACTGGTCCGTGGACAATCTTCGCTGGCTCAGACAGGTAGAACGACAGCGACCGTGGACTGTAAATGTATGGTGCGGAATCATTGGCGACCACCTCATTGGTCCTCACTTCATTGCAGGGGCCCAAACAGCTGCAACATACATCGCGTTTCTACTGAATGATCTGCCGACGTTGCTCAAAAATGTCCCTCTGGAAACGCGTCGACGTATGTGGTATCAGCATGATGGTGCACCTGCACATTCCGCAATTAACACTAGGCTGACCCTTGACAGGATGTTCGATGGGCGTTTCATAGGACGTGGAGGACGCATAAATTGGCCAGCCCGTTCTCCTTATCTTACACCTCTGGACTTCTTTCTGTGGGGTACGTTAAAGGAGAATGTGTACCGTGATGTGCCTACAACCCCAGAGGATATGAAACAACGTATTGTGGCAGCCTGCGGCGACATTACACCAGATGTACTGCGGCGTGTACGACATTCATTATGCCAGAGATTGCAATTGTGTGCAGCAAATGATGGCCACCACATTGAACATCTATTGGCCTGACATGTCGGGACACACTCTACTCCACTCCGTAATTGAAAACGAAAACCACGTGTGTACGTGTACCTCACCCCTCATGGTAATGTACATGTGCGTCAGTGAAAAAGACCAATAAAAAGGTGTCAGCATGTGGACGTAATGTGCTGTTCCAGTCTCTTCTGTAACTAAGGTCCATCACCGTTCCCTTTGAATCCCTACGTAATTCGGTGCTCTCCGATACCCACGATCGAACAGCGGAGAAGTGGTACTCAAGCGTCAACTTTAGGTTACAATATCTCCGGATGTAATTAACATTTTACAATGCAACAAACGGAACTGATTACGTATTTGTTTATATGTTCAGATGTGCTAACAAAACTAACGGGGTTCTATTTAAAAAACGTAGGTTTGTGTTAAAAAACATACTTCAGTGCATTTTTGTATGGTTTGTATTAAACAATTACACTAGCCCCTCTCCTCACGTTCGGTCTGTGGAATCGGTTCGTCAGTATTTGATGTGGTTTACGAAATATATCTAGCGGTAACGTTAGGTGACTCACCCTGTATATCAAGTGAACAAGCATTATCAGAAGATTTTATGAGAAAATGTCAAGACAAAATAAATTGGTATCATTCATCAGATAGGCAAACACTTTCTGCAAATTTTTTAAGAGAAATTTCAAAATTGAATAAATTGCGGGAACATACCACTGTTTCAGAATTTATCTGGAGTTTTATGATAGAATTTCAAGATGAAATAATTTGGGGCACTATATCAAGCGATCATGTTTTTTTCTGAAGATTTTAGATAGAATGTAAAGATTTGTCAAAACTGTGTGTAATCATACGCTTCATAAAGAATGTGTTGATAAATAGTAGATCATTCTTCTAGTCCAGTTCATGGACGTGTTGTTAAAATGTTTACAGGATGGTATATATTTATGTCACCTAAATTTGAACGAGTGATTATATCATAATTCAATTCTTCTTGTGTGTATCCATCCAATACGTTCAAATAACTGTGCAGACGTACAGATCTTAAAATTTACTTCATATTTTTGTACAACTTTACTGAGTTGGGATTCCAATTGAATCTTAATATTTCTTCATTGTTTCAATGCACTGTAGCGAAAAACAAACTGGTATAGGCATGTATTTTCAAATACAGTGATGCATAAACAGGCAGAATATGGCGCCGCAGTCGGCAACGCCTGTATAAGACAAGTGTGTGGCACTGTTGTTAGATCTGTTACTGCTGCTACAATGACAGATTATCCAGATTTAAGTGAGTTTGAATGTGATGTTTTAGGTGGTACTCGAGTGATGGAATGCAGCATCTCTGAGGTAGCGATGAAGTGGGGATTTTTCCATATGACCATTTCACAAGTATACTGTGAGAATTAGGAACCCATAAAATATGAAATCTATGATACCTCTGCAGCTGGAGAAAGATCCTGCAAGAATGGTACCATTGATGGCTGAAGAGAATTGTTCAAGGTGAAGTGCCACCCTTCTGAAAATTGCTGCAGATTTCAATGCTGGGCCATTAACATGGGTCAGTGTGTGAACCATTCAAATATGGACTTTCAGAAGCGAAGTCCCACTCATGTATCATTTCTTTGGTTCTTCAGTGATTCTATATTTAGTTGTATATATAATTACATGGCAAAATGCTTTATGGCTTGCCTGGGCCTGTCAACACCTACATTATTCCCATACCAGTATCAGCTATTCCATTTAAATTTTCTGTACATTCACCCTTTACTTTGTTCACATTTTTCAAGCGAGGTATTTGACATTGATACATATTTTTTACTTCTTTTCTTATTTTTTACTTTCTGTATTTTCGAATTAAATGTTAAACTTCTTACGTTAACCATTTTTTGAATTGTTTGGCTTCTTCCTTTTGTGACTCTGAAACTAAAAAACAGAGACCTCCTTCATTGATGAAAATAAACGATTTCTCATTTTGTTTTAATTCCTCCAAGTCAGAGGAGTTTAATTTTTCTCATGTAATGATATCTTCATTATCAGAATGTTTGAACTACTCATTTGTATTCCAAATGTTTAGTTACAGGTTTATTTTGAACTACAGATTATTCTTTTGTAAATAACCATAAACACTTGCATATAATTGTATGTAACTTGCTGTTGATGATTTCTATGATCGACCCCTACTAATAAAAATAATGTTTATTGGAAATATACATTTACCAAATTTATATTATTTTAAGTCTTTGTAAATGAAGATGCTTCTACTGTTGTCGTTTGCAAAAATGGTAGCTGCAGCACAGATGAAAAGAGTAAACAACAAAATATGTGAAGGATTTTGGTTATTTAGATAATCAGGATAATACAAAACTTACTCAAGTGAGTTAAAAAGTATTCAGAGAATCATTAATGTTATTTCAGCCAACACACAGTTTTGAGATTACTGCTGAATTTAGGGAATATGCAACAAATTTTATGAACATACATAGACATCGTATAAAGGAGCCATTTGATAACTATCATGGCAGTAGGTGTAAATGGAATAATAAAAATTTTAAATGCGATTTTAAAGGTGCAAATAAAAAACTGTTATAATTAACAGATGTAGCATTTTGTCTGTAGCAAAAATATATTGTTATTCAGTTCGTTTGTGACAGTAATACTCCTGATATTGTAATTACTAGTAAAAGAAGAACACATACATATTAAATTTCTGGTCATCAAAGCTTATGGGATCTAGAAGGAAAAGGTAATGTATTACATCATTATTTTCCCCAAATATGAATAATGATCCAATAGTAATACATATGGATAAATATGAGATTGTAAATTGATTATAATAAACCAAAATATGAAACAAATTTATTTTAGGTTTTGGTTCATGAGACTGGTTATTAATAGCTTTGGAACACAGATATTAATAGAGCAATAATGTATCCATATGATAATGGTTCACACGTAGAATTATTTCATAGTGATATTGATGCTATTCAAAGGTTATATGGAATAGTATCATTGTAACCAACACAAAAAACACTACCATAAAGAATTCGAGGTGTTTCATACAAACCATGTGAATCATTACCTCAAGTTAAGAAGTCTGACTACTTGTTATTTTTTAATGGAATTTTATACAGTTTTAAACAGGAGTGGGTGTGAAAATCCATGAAATCGCAAATTGGTTAACATTTTCACTACAAAATTTACAAGAAAATAAATGGAATATATCAAAGACACATAGGTGAAGTTGTATTATTTCCTGACAGACAATACATCAATCCCAGGATTTGGCACTCCACTGTCTTAAACAGAATTAAGTCTAGATATTAAATTAAATGGTATAATAGGCGCATATTCAGGTAAAACATATATTTTAATGATTTTTTCTAAGCAGAGATGTATGTATCTAATTTTAAAAGTAAAATGCGAAGCAACTTAGGGAAATCATGTAATTCTTGACATGGGTTAGAATCATGGTCCTCCTGGATGCAATTTCAGCATGCTAATCACTGTGCTACCCCATTCAGTAACAAACCCAATAAACATTTCTTCTGTGTAAATGGAGCAGGTTCACTCTAAACTATGTAAATATTGCAACAATGAGAAGACAAGTGATAATCTTGCTTATTAGAAATACACAAAGGATTGCTATAGAACAATGTGTAGCATGTGTACAAATGAATATCATGTAATTGTATACAATATTGTAGGAATTTCTTGTGTTTGTGGAACAGATGTTTCTATATATTATTATAGAGATCATTTACAACGTACCCCAAGTGCAGGCCATGCAAAATTTTATTTCCAATGAAAAATGATGAACAACAAATTGAGACTAATAAGACACCAAAAAACTATTGATTGTCAAGAAATTAAAGGTTAAGATTCTATTTATTCAAACCCATCTGCTAGAGATAAATATAAGAACACATGTAAGAAATATTTCATAGATTAGAGCGAAAATGGAAAGGACACGACTCAATTCTGGAAAATCTATTAAAGTTTCATTTTATTAAACACAAGAGTAATGTGGAGCAATTCATATGCCCAACTTTGTGGTTATTGTAGAATAATTAAACTAATTACAACAGATTAAGTATACATGAGTTAATTAATTTAATCGTATTAACCTATTCCTACAAGTAATCTCAATAATATCAGAGTAGTTGAACACAAAGCTTTAGCTAAGAATTTTTTTACTATAGGCTACTATAAATTTTGAAATCAGAATTAATTAACTTAATTGTAGCGCTGGAGTATTCTTTTTGTCAAAAATGTATACCAGAGGACCAGATCAAGGCGAAAACACGTCCCTAATGTAAATTATTTTTACAGATTTGATGATGAAAGTTTAGAGAAATTCGACCACAAAGACAAGAAAAAATTGTGAGACCAGATAAAATTAATCCATCACTAGTACACTATTTGAGCAAGGAAAAAAGTACAAACTGTCATAAAAGTATTTATTTGAGATTGAAAAAACAATCCATATTTAATGAAAAACTTAAAGCTTGGTCTGTTGAGTATAAAATTTTCTTGAATGATGCTAATACCAGTTAAGTGCATAGTGATAGGCAGATATCAGATTACGTAATGAAAGCACTTAAACCTATGGCGAAAGTACCTAAAAATAGATCTAACATCAGAAATGGATATAAATTGAACTAACAACTGCAAATCCAAAACTGTTTTATCCACTTTCCACAGGACATAAAAATTAAATAATACTAAAAAACCAGTTCCAGTTCTAAGTAATAAAATCAGATGTATATTAACTTCTAATAAGCCTAGTGATATAGCAAATACTATCTTTATTATGCAGATGTTAGTACTCTCAACATGCAGCAAAGGTAACAAATAATAAATTAATGATAACCTGTGTTGCCCTAGAGCAATAAGAATGGCATTAATACATCACATGAATGTTATTTTAAGGAGAGAATTAAATACAGGTGAAGTTAAGAAAATTGGAGAAGGATATAAATACAGATTACAGAAAGAGCTAACCAAGATATTACGTAATCAGTTAGGTGAATACAACAAAGAAGGATTAACTGCAGACATTATTAAAAATCTTGAGCAACTGTTGGGCATTCAAATAAATGTTGCATGCACTGAAAATTTCAATTCAGTCATCTATTGTGGACCTGATAACGCAATAAAAATGTATACATGAAATACCACAGCCACTGTGATATAATTGACAGAATGTAAGCATTCTTGGTATCATCATATTTCTGTGATAAATGCAATACAGCACATAACAATAAGAATGAACATAAATGTATAGTAAAAACAATGTATATTATGCAATGATTCAAACACATACCATGGAAAATAAGATATATTGCAAAATCTGTAATATGTACTGTTACAATGAAGAAACCTTAAACAATAATCGAGAAGTTTGTGACATAGACTAAAATGATTTGTTTGAGATGTAAGAAATATGAATGTGTATTTGAAATATGTAGATACTGTAATTTAGAAGTAGAAATTAAATGTCATATATGTTACATGCAATACAAATTACACAAATAGGTGGCATTTTTGAAAGAAAGTTTCATGCAGAATACATTTCTGCAGGAAAATAGTTGCAGTGTAATAAAGAAGGATTCCTAGTTCTTTTATCTATACTGAAAAATATGATGAAGGTCAACAAGAAACAGGAATACATAGTCCAAATCTCATTAAGGGTAAACACTTTTAATGATGATACTGTTCACAAATATTTATAGCTCATTATATTAGAGATTATGATTCAAAATTCGTTCTGTAGTGTTGTGTTACAAATGCAATAAAATTATATACTATGTACACTGCAAGTCAGTTACTGTTATTGGAGATTAAACCAATAGGTCTAAAAATTGTCAGAAATTTTTTATAAAGCCATCTTCGTAATTTCCCAGAAACATATGATGTGAAAGAATTAAAGAAAGGTCATTTCCCACATTTGTTCAATACACAGAAAGATGAAAATTACATAGGGCCAAAACCTGATACCGAATATTATTATGCTGATGCTATGAAACCGAAATATAGAGAAATATTTCTCAAATGTCATTGTCAAAAGTTAAAGAAAATTATGTATACCATGTTAAAAGGGAGATTAATGAATGTTCTATTTTTGATAGAGATATATTGAGAAGAGGTTGTGCAGAACCAAGCAATCAATTCGTACTAATATCTAATATAGATCCCTTTTGTTATTTAACAACTGCTGGGGTTTGTATGGCTATATACAGATCTAAACATTTACCTAATGTAACAAGTGCTATGATAGATAAAGAACAAAAGGAAAATCACAGTAAAGAATCTGTAGCTGTGTAAGTATTTTAAGCAATAAGGAAAATCACAGTAAAGAATCTGTAGCTGTGTAAGTATTTTAAGCAATCATAAAATTCAACATGATCTTAATTGGGGTGTAACAAATATAGTTGGAGCCAGGGGAGATGGCTTCGACAAAGGGACCAATATTCTTTATAAATACCATGACATTGTTGTAAAAATGTTTTGAAAATGAGGCAGTTAATAATCAATAATCGGTGGATTACCTATACCAGAAGAATTAGCAAGAAGTACATAACTATGAAATTCAGGATATAATTTAGTAGAGATTTGGGAATGTAATTGGATTATCTCAGGAGTGTAAAAAACGTCCAAAATTGAAACAGTTACCTAAAGCTATCGAACCACTGAATCCAAGAGATGACTTCTATCGTGATTAATCTAATACAATAAAATTAAGAGCTGAAGACATGGTGTTAACACAAAAGTAAAACAAGTCGATGTATTTAGTCTCTGTCCAACTGTATGCTATTATTATTATAATTATTATCATCATATAGGTCATCCAACAGAAATACATAAACAAAGATATTATTCTAAGAAGTGCTGTGGGATTACATAATGTAAAGTAGTGGCACCTAGAGGATTGGATCGTTTTATTTTACCTGTACAATTAAAGATTAATGAAAACGAAAACTGTTATTTACTTTATGTGTTTAAATGGGCTGAACAAAGAATAAATAAAAAGAATCACAAAAATGATGGAAGTAGTTTCAATGGAACTTGGACACCTGATGAAATGAATAAAGCTATAGAAAAAGGAAATAAAATTTTAGGTATCTATGAAGTATTGGATTTTAGAAATAAAAGCCACATGTCGTTTGAAAATTATGTGAAAGACTGTATGAAAATGAAATTAGAAAGCAATAAACATAATTTTGAAACCATTCAGATGTTCATACAGTATATGAAAGAAAAAGTGGGTATTGACTTAGATCTTCATAGAATTACAGTAAACACAGGGAAATGCACTGCTGCTAAAATAAATCTGAATTCATTATGGGGAACATTTGAACAATGTCAAAATATGAGTAAAACTAAGTCTGTTATAGATTTACAAAGTTTTTATGAGATGATATTTGATGATCGATTTGATAATATACATATAAATTTCCCTATTGTGAATATGGTTCAGATGAAGAATAACTTCAAGAATTATTACATGGAAAATAACGTGACTACAAATACTTTTTTAGCAGCATTCACAAAATCAAATACATGGCTTTCGTTGTATGATATGAAAGATAAACTAGGAAAAAATGATATGTATTTTTATATAGACCATGTAGAATGTGTTGATGATGGTGAAAATACTGTGGAAACACGATGTATGGTAAGTGAACTGACTGATGAATTAAGAAAAAACTGGGTTACAAATTGGGCTTCATCTGAAACTAAAAGTTATTATTTTGAGAAAAATGATAAAAAATATTGACATAAAAACATGGGATTTGCTTCAAACTACAAGAATATTCTACAGCTGAATGGTGAATCTATGATAAGATTAATTGAGGATGAAAAGAAAGAAAAGATATAATAAGAGTGCCACCAAATATATAGAACAAAAATTATAAATGAATTTTTTTTCTATATAAATGGAGGCTATAGTGAAGAAGCTCACAAACGCTAGCAATATCAATTTGATTTTTTGGAGCTTGAGAAGAAAGTTAAGATTACACATCAAAATTCGTAAAAAACATTTGTCTTCAAAGTGTGCTTTTCTACCTTTGGTTTAATTTTGAATATCAATTTTTAAAATTAATTGTAGTACACTCAGAACTGATATATATACACTACTGGCCTTTAAAATTGCTACACCAAGAAGAAAGGCGGATGATAAACGGGTGTTCATTAGGCAAATATATTACACTAGAACTGACACGTGATTACATTTTCACGCAATTTGGGTGCATAGATTCTGAGAAATCAGTACCCAGAACAACCATCTCTTGCCGTGATAACGACCTTGATACCCTGGGCATTGAGTGAAACATAGCTTGGATGGTGTGTACAGGTATAGCTGCACATGCAGCTTCAACACGATACCACAGTTCATCAAGAGTAGTGACTGGCGTATTGTGACGAGTCTGTTGCTCGGCCACCATTGACCAGACTTTTTCAATTGGTGAGAGATCTGGAGAATGTGCTGGCCAAGGCAGCGGTCGAACATTTTCTGTATCCAGAAAGGCCCGTACAGGACCTGCAACATGCGGTCGTGCATTATCCTGCTGAAATGTAGGGTTTTGCAGGGATCGAATTAAGGGTACAGTCACGGATCGTAACACATCTGAAATGTAACGTCCAATGTTCAAAGTGCCGTCAATGCGAACAAGAGGTGACCGAGACGCGTAACCAATGGCACCCCATATCATCACGTCAGGTGATACACCAGTATGGCGATGACGAATACACGCTTCCAATGTGCGTTCACCGCGATGTCGCCAAACACGGATGCGATCATCATGATGCTGTAAACAGAACCTGGATTCATGAGAAAAAATAACGTTTTGCCATTGATGCACCCAGGTTCGTCGTTGAGTACACCATCGCAGGTGCTTCTGGTTGTGATTCAGCTTCAAGGGTATCCGCAGCCATGGTCTCAGAGCTGATAGTCCGTGCTGCTGCAAACGTCGCCGAACTGTTCGTGCAGATAGTTGTTGTCTTGCAAACGTCGCGATCTGTTGACTCAGGGATCGAGACGGGGCTGCACGATCCGTTACAGCCATGCGGATAAGATGCCTGTCTTCTCGACTGCTAATGATACGAGGCAGTTGGGATCGAGCACGGCGTTCCGTATTACCCTCCTGAGCCCACCGATTCCATATTCTGCTAACAGTCATTGGATCTCAACCAACGCGAGCAGCAATGTCGGGAAACGATAAACCCAATCGCGACAGGCTACAATCCGACCTTTATCAAAGTCGGAAATGTGATGGTACGCATTTCTCTTCCTTACACGAGGTATCATAACAACGTTTCACCAGGCAACGTCGGTCAACTGCTGTTTGTGTATGAGAAATCGGTTGGAAACATTCCTCATGTCAGTACGTTGTAGGTGTCGCTATCGGCGCCAACCTAGTGTGAACGCTCTGAAAAGGTAATCATTTGCATGTCACAGCATCTTCTTCCTTTCGGTTAAATTTCGCGTCTCTACCACGTTATCTTCGTGGTGTAGCAATTTTAATGGCCAGTAGTATATACAGGGTGGTCCATTGATAGTGACTGGGCCAAATATCTCACGAAATAAGCATCATACGAAAAAACGACAAAGAACGAAACACGTCTAGCTTGAAGGGGGAAACCAAATGGCACTATGGTTGGCCCGCTAGATAGCACTCACATAGGTCAAACGGATATCAACTGCGTTTTTTAAAATATGAACCCCAATTTTTATTACATATTCTTGTAGTAAGTAAAGAAATATGAATGTTTTAGTTGGACCACTTTTTTCGCTTTGTGGTAGATGCCGCTGTAATAGTCACTAACGTACAAGTACGTGGTATCACGTAACATTCAGCCAGTGCGGACGGTATTTGCTTCGTGATACATTATCCGTGTTAAAATGGACCGTTTACCAATCGCGGAAAAGGTCTAGATCGTGTTGAAGTATGGCTATTGTGATTAAAATGCCAAACGGCCGTGTGCTATGTAAGCTGCTCGGTATCCTGGACGACATTATCCAAGTGCCCGGACCGTTCACCAGATAGTTACATTATTTAAGGAAACAGGAAGTGTTCAGCCACATGTGAAACCACGACCTGCAACAAATAATGATGCCCAGTTAGGTATTTTAGCTGCTGTCGCGGCTAATCCGCACATCAGTATCAGACAAATTGCGCAAGAACCGGGAATCTCAAAAACGTCAGTGTTTAGAATGCTACATCAACATTGATTGCACCCGTACCATATTTCTGTGACCAGGAATTGCATGGCGACGACTTTGAACGTCGTGCACAGATCTGCCAATGGGCACAAGAGAAATTACTGGACGATGACAGACTTTTTGCACGCGTTCTATTTAGCGACGAAGCGTCATTCACCAACAGCGGTAACGTAAACCGGTATAATATGCACTCTTGGGCAACGGAAAATCCACGATGGCTGCGACAAGTGGAACATCAGCGACCTTCGCGGATTTATGTATGGTGAGGCACTATGGGAGAAAGGATAATTCGCCCCAATTTTATCGACGGCAATCTAAATGGAGCAATGAATTCTGATTTCCTCCGTAATGTTCTACCGATGTTACTACCAGATGTTTCACTGCATGACAGAATGGCGATGTACTTCCAACATGATGAATGTCCGGCACATAGCTCGCGTGCGGTTGAAGCGGTATTGAATAGCATATTTCATGACAGGTGGATTAGTCGTCGAAGCACTATACCATGGCCCGCAAGTTCCCCGGATCTGACGTCTCCGGATTTCTTTCTGTGGGGAAAGTTGAAGGATATTTGGTATCGTGATCCACCGACAACGCCTGACAAAATGCGTCAGCGCATTGTCAATGCATGTGCGAACATTACGGTAGGCGAACTACTCGCTGTTGAGAGGAATGTCGTTACACCTATTGCCAAATGCAATGATTGCATTGACGTTGACGGACATCATTTTGAGCATTTATTGCATTAATGTGGTATTTACAGGTAACCACGCTGTAACAACACGCGTTTTCGGAAATGATAAGTTCACAAAGATACATGTATCACATTGGAACAACCGAAATAAAATGTTCAAACGTACCTACGTTCTGTATTTTATAATTTAAAAAACCTACCTGTTACCAACTGTTCGTCTAAAATTGTCAGCCATATGTTTGTGACTATTACAGCGCCATCTATCACAAAGTGAAAAAAGTGGTCCAACTAAAACATTCATATTTGTTTACGTACTACACGAATATGTAATAAAAAATGGGGGTTCCTGTTTAAAAAAACGCAGTTGATATCCGTTTGACCTATGGCAGCGCCATCTAGCGGGCCAACCATAGCGCCATCTGGTTTCCCCCTTCAAGCTAGACAAGTTTCGTTCTTTGAAGTTTTTTCGTTTGACGCTTATTTCGTGAGATATTTGGCCCAGTCACGATCAGTGTACCACCCTTTATACAGGGTGTTACAAAAAGGTACGGCCAAACTTTCAGGAAACATTCCTCACACACAAAGAAAGAAAATATGTTACGTGGACATGTGTCCGGAAACGCTTACTTTCCATGTTAGAGCTCATTTTATTACTTCTCTTCAAATCGCATTAATCATGGAATGGAAACACACAGCAACAGAACGTACCAGCGTGACCTTAAACACTTTGTTACAGGAAACGTTCAAAATGTCCTCCGTTAGCGAGGATACATGCATCCACCCTCAGTCGCATGGAATCCCTGATGCGCTGATGCAGCCGTCCACATTACGAGCACGAAGAGTCTCTACATTTGGTACCGAGGTTGCGTAGACAAGAGCTTTCAAATGCCCCCGTAAATGAAAGTCGAGAGGGTTAAGGTCAGGAGAGCGTGGAGGTCATGGAATTTGTCCGCCTCTACCAATCCATCGGTCACCGAATCTGTTGTTGGGAAGCGTACGAACACTTCGACTGAAATGTGCAGGAGCTCCATCGTGCATGAACCACATGTTGTGTCGTACTTGTAAAGGCACATGTTCTAGCAGCACAGATAGAGTATCCCGTATGGAATCACGATAACGTGCTCCATTGAGCGTAGGTGGAAGAACATGGGGCCCAATTAAGACATCACCAACAATGCCTGCCCAAACGTTCACAGAAAATCTGTGTTGATGACGTGATTGCACAATTGCGTGCGGATTCTCGTCAGCCCACACATGTTGATTATGAAACCTTACAATTTGATCACGTTGGAACGAAGCCTCATCCGTAAAGAGAACATTTGCACTGAAATGAGGATTGACACATTGTTGGATGAACCATTCGCAGAAGTGTACCCGTGGAGGCCAATCAGCTGCTGATAGTGTCTGCACACGCTGTACATGGTACGGAAACAACTGGTTCTCCCGTAGCACTCTCCCTACAGTGACGTGGTCAACGTTACCTTGTACAGCAGCAACTTCTCTGACGCTGACATCAGGGTTATCGTCAACTGCACGAAGAATTGCCTCGTCCATTGCAGATGTCCTGGTCGTTCTAGGTCTTCCACAGTCGAGAGTCATAGGCTGGAATGTTCCGTGCTCCCTAAGACGCCGATCAATTGCTTCGAACGTCTTCCTGTCGGGACACCTTCGTTCTGGAAATCTGTCTCGATACAAACCTACCGCGCCACGGCTATTGCCCCGTGCTAATCCATACATGAAATGGGCATCTGCCAACTCCGCAGGCCGGCCGGAGTGGCCGTGCGGTTCTAATCGCTACAGTCTGGAACCGCGTGACCGCTACGGTTCGAATCCTGCCTCGGGCATGGATGTGTGTGATGTCCTTAGGTTAGTTAGGTTTAAGTAGTTCTAAGTTCTAGGGGACTGATGACCTCAGATGTTGAGTCCCATAGTGCTCATGGCCATTTGAACCATTTGAACCAACTCCGCATTTGTAAACATTGCACTGACTGCAAAACCACGTTCGTGATGAACACTAACCTGTTGATGCTACGTACTGATGTGCTTGATGCCAGTACTGTAGAGCAATGAGTCGCATGTCAACACAAGCACAGAAGTCAACATTACCTTCCTTCAATTGGGCCAACTGGTGGTGAATCGAGGAAGTACAGTACATACTGACGAAACTAAAATGAGCTCTAACATGGAAATTAAGCGCTTCCGGACACATGTCCACATAACATCTTTTCTTTATTTGTGTGTGAGGAATGTTTCCTGAAAGTTTGGCCGTACCTTTTTGTAACACCCTGTATAGTAGTAAGTGGGTACATAGGGTGCAGCTTGTTTTTGATAAATTAAGGTAAATACTAACCAAAATATTTATATTAACTAAAATATTTATATTAAATTGTATATTTTGATATAAATGTTTTATTTAATACAAGTATTTTAATTAATTCATCAATAAGAAGCGTGTGCATAAAAAATTGCTAACTGCTTTCAACGAACCCACTTACTACTGGAGATTGATCTGGTAGTGGAGCTGGCCAAGGTAACATGTCGACACATTGTAGTGTGTTGGGTTACAACAGCGGCATGTGGGTGAGCTTTATCCTGTTGCAAACAACCCTTAAAGGCTGTTCATGAGTGGCTGCACAACAGGTCGAATCACCGGACTGGTGTTCAGATTTCTAGTCAAGGTAGTTGCGATAACCATGAGAGTGTTCCTGCCATCATATGAAATTGCGCCCCAGACCATAACTCTAAGTGTAGGTCCAATGTGTCTAACATGCAGACAAATTGGCGGCAGGCCTTCAACTGGCGTTCTTCTAACCAACACAAGATCATCACAGGCACTGGGACAGAACCAACTTTCATCAGAAAATGTAACAGGTTTCCACCCTGCCTTCCAGTGAGCTCTCCCTTAACACCACTGAAGTCGCAAATGAAAGTGTTCTCGGGATAGAGGAATGCGTGTTTAAGGGAGTCTGGCTGTGAGCTGTCCTTGAAGTAACCGATTTGTAACAGTTCTTTATGTTACTGTGGTGTAAACGGATGCTCAGACTGCTGCTAGAGATGCAGTATCTTTTGCCAAAGTCATACACCAGTCGCAATGGTCTTCCCTCTCGGTAGTGCCACGTATCTGTGCAGAGCCCGGTCCTCTTGTGAACATAAATTCTCTTGAACCAATGTGAAGTGGTTAAATTCCTGCCGAGTTTTTCTGAAATATCGCAAAAGGAACATCAAGTTTCTCGTACTCCTATTACATGACGTCATTCAAACTCAGTAAGGTGTTTATAATGGCGTCTTTGTCGTCTTAAAGACATTCTTGACTAACATCAACTCATCAGGTCCGCTCTCAAAGGTAAATAACTCTCACAACCGTTATTTCATTGAAGAAAACCTGATTTCGAATCCTCGAGTGGCGCCACTACCGTCAGTCTTATGCAACTGGCGCGAAATATGCATCTACATCTTCATGGTTACTCTGCAGTTCACACTTAATTGCCTGGCAGAGGCTTCATCGATCCATTTTCATACTACTTCTCTACCAGTCCACTCTCGAATGGCTCGTGGGAAAAAGGAACACCTAAATCTTTCCGTTCGAGCTCTCATTTCTCTTATTTTATTATGATGATCAATTCCTCCTACGTAGGTGGGTGTCAACAAAATATTTTCGCATTTGGAAGAGAAAATTGGTGATTGATATTTCGTAAATAGATCTCGCCGCAAAGAAAACCGCCCCAACACGCGTATCATATCAGTGACACTCTCACCCCTATTGTGCGATAGCATGAAGCGAGCTGCCCTTCTTTGCACTTTTTCGATGTCCTCCGTCAATCCTACATGGTAAGGATCCCATACCGCGCAGCAGTATTCCAGCAGAGGACGGACAAGTGTAGAAACAAGCCTACCAACCAACTTTCGGTTATGTCACGCAGCTCCTTCTTGCTGTTGCCTTTTCTTTTTTCTTTTCCTGTGAGTGTAGATGTTGTTATCTAAGAGAATCTACCAAATCTAATTACCACTGAGCAAAATCCGGTGAGCTCATTCACCTCCACTTATGTTTAATACTTGATCAAGTATCTCCGCACATAATTTTGCTACATTTACAACATTTAGTTCTGGAATAACGATTTCCACTTGGTTCTGATTCAAGAAAAGAGAAATTTGTTTCCACTTGTTCTGAAGTAACTTGGACATCAATTGCTCAGTGATGGAATGAACTTATCTAGCATGCAGCCAAAGCTATAGTTCAGCCTAAAATTTCAGGTTACACATTCAGCAAGTGAGTTCGGTACGTCAACCTTATTCACTTCAATAACAGCTGATTAAGTTTTGTTTCGTTCGCAGGTGCATAATCTTCCATTGTTCCAGACCCAAAATGTTGCGAGCGATCTTCGAGTAAGCGGTGGGTCTGGGGATACTGTCATGAAATTCTTGTATCAGACGAATCTTTCAACCAAATTCGAACGAAATGATTGAAAACAGGTGATAATGATGTGCATATATTTACACTTCAGTGGTTCCCATCAGCTAATATCTTAGGCCCACCTGAGTGATGACTGGGATCCAATTCCAATAACTTCACCAATGATAAACCTGGAATTTAGATAACACTGTGAAATATCTTTGACATAATATTCTTACTTGCAGGCCTAAATTGTCGTGCATAGTTTAGACTCATAAAAACCCTTTCACAGATTTCTTCTGAGTTGAAATACTCTATTATGTCAACGCACTTACGTGTTGCGGGGTCCTTTGTTCGATGTGATGAAGAGTGCAGTCAGTGGAGCGTCACAAGACCATGCGTGGTAAAGAGACAATTTGTGTAAACCTAAAGCGCTTTAGTTTGTACTATAAGCAACAGAAGATGTGGTCCAGACCTGTGTTATCCATATTCATTACGAGGTGAATAAGTTTCTTGTAAACATCTTCTGAGTATAGGATGGGAGACGTTATGAATAGTACTTACTGAAGTTCTTTCAGGCCTGGAATTTTTAGTTGGGCATCACACGCCTTCTTAACATGCTCTTCAATAATGACCATCAGTTCTGATTTGGATAAGAGAGAATTTTTTAAGAAATCGATATCTTCTTTCCACATGTCGTACATGAACGACATGTCTATCTGAGTCATGTTTGGAGCTGGGTCCTAAAACAGGTAACAGAATATATTGCCAATTTCTCCTCTCTAAAAATTGAAACATGTAATGTAAAAGAAAGTTTCAATTTAATGTTTTAAAGCATTTTCTAGGGTTATTGGATTGTTTTACTTGTAAATTCAACAATGACTTTACTGGGTGTCTGTTGACATTATTAATTATGCATATTTTTATAGTTTTCAATGAGTGGTAACTATCATTTCCATTAGACATTTCTGCGCCATCAGCTTCGTGGATAAGAAAAATAATGAAGATATGAATTCATCAGGAACAGCATATTCACAAAATGTTTCTTTCAGGCTACCGCAGGGCATCGAGTTCCCCATGAATCTGCTTCATTCCACTTCGTGGTACACCGGTTTCTGTCAGTCTCTATATGCACAGTTAATTTTGAACTTGAACTGCATAGCTCTAAAACTCGAACGTGATGTTACCAGCCCAACCTAACAACAGTGTACTACCGAACAAGCAAACAAAACAAGCGAAGACACTAGTAAACTCTGTAATAGTGTCCTAAACGCCAGACAAGAAACGTACTGTATATACTAGCACTTGTTGCCAAAACTAGTAACTGATCCAGGGGCATTGTAAACCACAACAGTACGTAATAGTTCAGGGCAAAATCTACTGAGTCGTTAGGCTATGTCATATTTATCTCGGACATCTTCACTGATCGACGTTTTTGTCTCTCTGCTGGCAACTTCTTTAGGATTACACTGGTTTCCCTACCGCTGAGACGGCGCAAGCTGATTATTGACAGCTGCAGTGGGTTGGGTGAGGAAGTTTCGTGATCCTACCTCAACCAATAACGTTTCTTTAAACATCTCTATGGCAAACGACTCTGTGTTGTCGCAGTTATATAGACGGATACTGTTTTTACCAACAGGCGTTAGCTCTTCGTAGTTAAAAGCTGGCAACAGTGCTACGAGCTGTCTGGGACATTCTTAAGGCGTCTCGACTATAGATGGCTAAACGCAGCTCATCCAGGGACACTAGCTGTATCCTGAAGTAGATCCCATCCTAGGAATGGAAACGTCAAGCAATGAAGAAGTTTGATGAGTACTACGACGAAGCCGGACGACTCAGAAGACCGTATCGTCAATGACGACGGGCCACGACAGCCTGCAGACTTATAGTCCCAGTATATACAGAATCAATTCGATATTTAGTAACCTGTGAAAAGAGTCTGGAGTGTTTAAGATAATTTACAAGGAATATACTTCGTTCTAACAGAGAAACAATGCTGACATGTCCATAAAAGAAGGAGTTGCAAATCACAGACAACGTATTACGTAATTACCTGACTGTTTGGAAAACAATCACTAACATTCTAAACGTAGCGAAACACTACAACCTGTTCAGAGAAGATACGCATTTTCAGATATTGACATATTCTAAACAAAAAATGTGTATGGCAACCCGAATGTGTTACTGAACGATCAGACGTACTATATCTCCTCACCCCGTATACTGTCAAAATGGTTGGGGGGACCTGATTGACGTCTCCATACCACCCATAAAATGAGTTCAACCATACATGCGAGAATATGCGTAGAGCCTTGAGTCCCTGCTATGAAAAATGGCTCTGAGCACTATGGGACTCAACATCTGAGGTCATCAGTTCCCTAGAAATTAGAACTACTTAAACCTAACTAACCTAAGGGCATCACACACATCCATGCCCGAGGCAGGATTCGAACTTGCGACCGTAGCGGTCGCGCGGTTCCAGACTGAAGCGCCTAGAACCGCTCGGCCACACTGGAGGCCTGCTATGAAAAAAATAAAGCAAAAAGAAACCCGAGAACTAGGTCGTGTGAGAAATTGTCTTACACTGTAATGACCTTCGTGTTTACAAGTCTTGGGTACTGAACAGAATTTTGAATGAAATGTAACTAATGGCATAAATCAGTCGTAAGAGACGTTCACCACTCTTTGGAATATTCGCCTCCGCAATAAGTGGGAAAAAACACAGTCAATGAAACTCTTTTCACTTACAGATCTCCCTTCAAATTCTGTTCTGTACCCAGTATTTCTAAAAGAAAAGTTGTTAAAACTGGAACAGATGAATAATTAAGACTGTCTTAAGCTTTTTGAGGATGAAATTACAATTGAAAAATTTATTGCACGTCATAGAGACGATAAAAATTATGGGAAGTGAAGAGAGTCTAATAATACACGTAATAACCAAACGTCAAGATAGACGCGTTTTCTAAAAAACAGTGCTTTCCTCTGTAACTTTCATTTATAAATTTACAGAATTTTAAATATATTGTACTGTGTAGTACGTTTTAAAAATATTAAAATACAAGTACTAACACACTTGTGAAGTACTACACAGCAGCTGCCATAAAATGATATTATAGAGCTAAATGAAATAGGCTACACGTTGACTGTAAAAACTGTTGACAGTTGTAGATATAATGAGTGTATCTACAGCGTGAAAATCAGAATTTACTGTAAAGCAATCAGCAGAAACTGTGAAGCAGTTACTGGACGCAGGCTATTGCTTAGATTTTTAAACTTTTCATTCTAACATGAAAAAAATAGTGATGATGAAAAGAATTGCTGCAGAATACAGTAACGGTAAAAATTAATAAAAATCAGTTTCAGTGCCAAAAATGTTGAGCGATCATAGCAGCTTCTCTTGTCATTACAGCCAAAGAGTGTAAACATTCCGCCGTGGTGAACGTTAAGTTGAAGCTGTCGGTATCAAAGTATCTGAAAAGACTCAGCTAGACGTCCTATCTGAGTTTCCTGATGATACACGGTATCACATTGAGTTCTGTATCCAAAGCATTTGACTTCGACTCTGCTGTGGGTGTTCCTCACATTGTGGTTTGCAATTGTGGCGTCATAAGCATTGTGGGAAGGCTGTAAGATGGAAGCAACACAATTTTAAACAGTAACACTGTGCATTATTACCTTGATAGGATCGGTGGTGATGATGGTGACTTGATGCCCTCTTTCTGCGAGAGCTCGCATGATTATAAGAAATGGCAGCTGGTGACTGATGGACGGCGTCGGGTTGATACCCAGAATTCTTGCGCATGCACACGAATGAACTAGAAGCAGTAGAAGCAGCAGGCTGACCGTGGCTTCCCGCACGTAGCACTAGATTCAAGAAAAAGTGGAAAAAGAAAATCCGTTCAGTTATACTTCACATATTAAGTAGCCCAACGTCCAACCTAAATTATAAAATGACACTGCTGTAGCTTTATTGATATCGGGACTGTCCGCAAAATAACATTCGCATTTATATTGACGTCAGATGCTACAAAGCACGCTAGGTGAAACGATTGCTGAAATATTCCTGTCTGTTACCTATCACGAGACAGTCACAGGTAGTGATACGAAAATAGAGCTCCATAAAATTCGTATATTGACCCGTGTTGCTGAGCAAATGTATTCAGTGTCAAGGAAGAGGTTGCGTGGTCATAAGTAGGTCGCAAATCTAACTACCCACTGGCTACAAAAACTTATGATAGCTACAGACCAAAAATTCGAGTTTCATCCACACACTGTTTCTGCACGCCCTTCAGCGTAGAATGAGTTTTCATGAAGTTACCTGGGTTTTCAGTCAGTTCAGAACTGAGTAAAACTTGACGAGGCAAGCACTTTCAAGACTTGTGGAAAGATGTGTTAATATCAGCGTGAGAAATCCGGACCGTAAGGAATTATCGTAATAACTTTCACTAGTAATTCCGAATTGCCTGACCGGTAGGTGACGCTGTTTGTGGACGTACAGTGCCCAAAGCCAAATTACGTAGCTGAGCCACTGATTCTGAGTGGCCCTCCTCAGTTTCAAAACTGTTTGACAATTAATTTAAGGTGTTACTGAAGATTTTGATGGTTTCATATCCTTCAAAAGCACTCGCCATCGTCGCCAAAGCACAGTTTCTGTGGTTTGCACGGAAGAGTGTGTTTGAAGTTATCCCTCTCAGTGAATCTCAATGTGTCGTTTCATGGCGAGCCATTGTACGAGAAAATAACACCTCAACTAGCTCGCGTCCGTAGTGGAATACCACACGTGACCCCGGTTAACGCTAAATGAGCTAGAACGAATGGGTAGCCAGACTAGATATTGGATTTCCTGCCTACAAACATGCAGACAAATCAAACTCAAAAGTATTAAAAATGGACCTTTCAGGACTATCTGATTAAAAGACTTATACTGACGTAGTCCTAATGCAGGAAACACATGCTCCAACTATGGAAGACCAGCGTAAAAGAGGTAGGGTCCATGGCTACGATCTTATGGGCGCTACGTATCACAGTGTGTATAGTGTTACCACCTACGTAAGGAACAATATCGAGCATGCTCGTCTCATTTCGACAAATACAGAAAATGAGATCCATTTTGCCTCTACACAAGTGGAGGACACCATTATAAATAATATTTACAAGCCACCAAATGTGCTGTGGCCACTGGATGTTCTGCCAATTACTGCTCGCCCATTGACTTATGCTGGAGATTTTAATAGTCACCACAGTCACTGGAACTATGCACGTGACAATGAGTGTGGTATTGCGTTCAATGACTGGATGAAAATTAAAATCTATACCGGGTTTAAAATGCCAAGGATTTGGGAACTTTCAGATCGGCCACTTGGCGAAGAGATTACATTCCGCATCTCTGCTTTGTGTCCTGGGACTGCAGAGGGCACCCAGTGCCTATATCCAGAGAAGTAACACGTAATTTCCTACTCAGGCAGCACTGGCCAGTAATCCTCGATATGGGGCCCTCTGTCCCAATAGCGAGATCTGTACCGCCACCCAGATGGAATTTCCGTAGGGCTGATTGGAGGAGTTTTACTGATCACCTAGGTAAATATATCTGTTTCATTCCACCAGAACCTAAGAACTACCATAGATTCATCGTGGTGTTCTTACTACTGCTAAGAAGTTTGTCCCTAGTGGATACGGAAAAGAATATATACCAGACTGGAATAAACATTGTGAACAACTTTATGAACAATATAGTGAAACTGGCATCAGCTATATTGCAGACGACCTCTTCCAAAGTCTTGACGCTGCTAGAAGAATACGATGATGTGAGATGATAGAAAATGTAAACTTCACACATTCAAGTAGAAAGGCATGAAGCCATCTAAGTAAACTTGGCGGAGCCTCCAATAAACCTTGGCAGAAACCCGATACTTCAGGTCGCCAAATCGCTAACCATATAGTTGAAACATCTAGATCGTCTCATGAGAAACAACATTCTTCAAAAATAAAACGAGAACTCACATCTCTAAAAGCTCAATGCCCCAACGAATCTAATTTCTCTTCACCATTTACACTGGCTGAATTGGATAAGATCTTGAAACAAACTAAACATGGTAAAGCACCTGGTCTGGATAATATAAACCCGGAGTTTCTGATAAACATGGGTAACGGTGGAAAAAATGGCTGGTCCGCTTCTTCTCCAACATCCTAGATATTTGATCACTGCCCAACGAGCTAAAGAGACCCAAAATGTTGGCAATTTTGAAACAGGTAAGCCAGGTGACCGCCCTCAAAGTTTCGGACTATTTTCCCTTTTGAGCTGTACTTATGAACTCTTGGAGAGAGTCGTCTATAACAGAATTAGCAGCTTCATTCCGTAACATATCCCAGCTGAGCAAGCGGGTTTCAGGTCACAGATAAGTTGCTGCGACCAGGTACTGGCCCTAACAACTTGGATAGAGGCTGATTTTCAAGAAAACGTGAAGATATCTGTCGCGCTCGTAGATCTAACCGCGGCATATGACACAGTCTGGAGAGAAGAGATGATACACAAATTACTAAAAACTGTAGCTCTTATCAACACCATGATGAACAGTAGATATTTCCGTGTTTGCTTGGGAGAAAATAAGTCTACCACAGGGCTCCCCCAATTATTCAACTCATATCTCCCTAATACCAGGTCAACAAAATTCTGCTCTGCGGACGATATCACTCTTGCTTGTAGTACGTATTTTAGAAAGTGGTGACGTAAACCTAGTACAAGTAAAACTGAAGTATGTACATTCCATCTGACAAACAAACAAGCTAATGTGGAGCTCAGAGTGAAACTTAACAAAAAAATTCTTTGCCATAAGAAGCACCTTAAGTACCTTGGTGTCACCCTTGACAGCACCCTTTCATTCAGAAAACATCGTGAAAATACTGCTGCAAAGATAGAAAACCGTAACGATAATATTCAAAAATTGTGTGGAATAAAGTGGGGAGCTTCAACAGATACCTTGCGCACATCATCCATTACGCTGGTTTTCTCATTGGCCGGGTAATGTTCCCCGGTGTGGCTAAACAGCTGCCATACAAACTTGATCGACGTTCAGTTGAACCACACTATGCGGTCAATAGTTGGGGCAATCCGACCAACAACGATTTATTGGTTTCCTCTGCTGAACAGCATCTATCCACCCGCAATCCGCAGAAGCGAGGCCTTGCTTAGGGAATACCGCAAGCTACAGGAGAACCTGGAATTACCCATACAGGAAGACATACCAAGTCTACGACGAAACAGACTCCGTTCAAGATGCCCACCATTACGGCAAGCAGAACAGCCAGATGCCATAATACCAGGGTGAGAGACCTGTGGGACCAGAGCTGTCAACTTAATGAAAATCCTGAAGAGCGTAAATGGTTCCGAAAGTATAAATGTGATATTGCTGTAACAGGTGGATAGGAAACTAAGAGTCATATTGAACAGAGCTCGCACTGGGCATGGACTCTCTTTACAAATGGAGTGTTACAGAGTCTCTGGTTTGTGACCGTAGGGTTCTGAACCAGACAATCAAGTACATTATACATGAATGTTCCTTGCGTTCCTATCATGCGAGTTGGAGCGACCTCACGCAAGCTGATGATACGGCTCTTATATATATTATGAACTTAGATATTGATATATATATATATATATATATATATATATATATGGCATTACTTATGTTATTATATACCAGTATTTTTAAACTTCATGTGAGCCATACGAGGTGCATTCAAGTTCTAAGGCCTCCGATTTTTTTTCTCCGGACTGGAAAGAGATAGAAACATGCGCATTGTTTTAAAATGAGGCCGCGTTCATTGTCAATACGTCCCAGAGATGACAGCACCGTACGGCAGATGGAATTTTACCGCTAGCGACGAGAATGAGAACTGTTTTAAATACTTAAAATGGCGACTTTTCCTTACTTGAACAGCGTACAATCAACCGTTTTCTGAATTTGCGTGGTGTGAAACCAATTGAAATTCATCGACAGTTGAAGGAGACATGTGGTGATGGAGTTATAGATGTGTCGAAAGTGCGTTCGTGGGTGCGACAGTTTAATGAAGGCAGAACATCGTGTGACAACAAACCGAAACAACCTCGGGCTTGCACAAGCCGGTCTGACGACATGATCGAGAAAGTGGAGAGAATGGTTTTGGGGGATCGCCGAATGACTGTTGAACAGATCGCCTCCAGAGTTGGCATTTCTGTGGGTTCTGTGCACACAAAACTGCATGACGACCTGAAAATGCGAAAAGTGTCATCCAGGTGGGTGCCACTAATGCTGACGGACGACCACATGGCTGCCCGTGTGGCGTGTTGCCAAGCAATGTTGACGCGCAACGACAGCATGAATGGGACTTTCTTTTCGTCGGTTGTGACAATGGATGAGACGTGGATGCCATTTTTCAATCCAGAAACAAAGCGCCAGTCAGCTCAATGGAAGCACACAGAGTCACCGCCACCAAAAAAATTTCGGGTAACCGCCAGTGCTGAAAAAATGATGGTGTCCATGTTCTGGGACAG
Source organism: Schistocerca nitens (assembly GCF_023898315.1). Classification (NCBI taxonomy): domain Eukaryota; kingdom Metazoa; phylum Arthropoda; class Insecta; order Orthoptera; family Acrididae; genus Schistocerca; species Schistocerca nitens. The sequence continues at coordinate 699,152,200 of NC_064617.1, read as the reverse complement.
CGAGGGCGTAATCCTTACCCATTGCATTCCAAAGGGCACTACGGTAACAGGTGCATCCTACGAAAATGTTTTGAAGAACAAATTCCTTCCTGCACTGCAACAAAAACGTCCGGGAAGGGCTGCACGTGTGCTGTTTCACCAAGACAACGCACCCGCACATCGAGCTAACGTTACGCAACAGTTTCTTCGTGATAACAACTTTGAAGTGATTCCTCATGCTCCCTACTCACCTGACCTGGCTCCTAGTGGCTGTTGGCTTTTTCCAACAATGAAAGACAGCCTCCGTGGCCGCACATTCACCAGCCGTGCTGCTATTGCCTCAGCGATTTTCCAGTGGTCAAAACAGACTCCTAAAGAAGCCTTCGCCGCTGCCATGGAATCATGGCGTCAGCGTTGTGAAAAATGTGTGCGTCTGCATGGTGATTACGTCGAGAAGTAACGCCAGTTTCATCGATTTCGGGTGAGTAGTTAATTAGAAAAAAATCGGAGGCCTTAGAACTTGAATGCACCTCGTATAAATAAAAATAAAACTCCTCAATACCTCTCAGCTGTAAGGAAAGTCACACTGCAGACATGTAATTTGACAGGCAGTTTCACTCACCATCAGACAAGAACGAAGCAACAATACTATGAAGAACTTGAGTACTTATGCACAGAGAACGTGTGCTTCAGAATGTCGAAAATGATACCTGCAGACAGCCACTGTAACCTTTGATCCTGTAGTTGTGCAATTTCTAGAAGGTAAGACCTTTTAATGCATGCCAGAATGGTTTGTTAATTGTCTTTCAGTAAGAGATCAATCAGCTACGTTTCACAATTTTGACTCTTTCGCCATTTCCCCTTTAAACTTTAATAAAAGATTTACTTTTAGATTGGAATGCTATAAAGGCTATAGCTGTACTCACTGCAATTTCCAACGATTCCTAATAGCCAAACTACTGAAGGTTAACCATGAAACATCAGCTTTAGTAAGTTAGGCTTTGACTACGCGAAGGTAACGCAGCTAATAAGGAACTACATACATTAAACCAAACAAGTATTTTTTTTTCAATGAAGCAAGGAAATTAAACAAATAGCCAGCATACATCAGTGCTTTACTATGTTGATTATGAATAGTACATTAATTATTTCATAAGGGCCTGTGACTCTAGTGTTTGATGATATATATTTGTTTGTGTTACACGTGCCCTTCAAGCTTAGTGGGAAGATTCATTTTTTCAGCATATATTGCTTGTCAATGAATCAATCATTTTCTCAGCCCTGGTGAAAAGGAAGAGTGCTACGTCCTGCTACAGGCAGCTACCACTCTACATCTATTTACATACTCGGCAAACCACTGTGAAGCACATGGTGGATGGTACACAGCACGGTATCACATTTCATAGTTTCTTCCTGGTCCAGTCGCGAAAGAGCGTGGGAAGAACAACCAACTATTATATGCTTCTGTGTGCACTGTAATTATCCTTATTTTGCCTTCATGATCCCTCCGAGTGAGATACGTAGGGATATGAAGAATATTCTTCATCTACTACTTGCTTCTGAAATTTTATAACTAGGTTTTCAAGGCATAATTTACATCTACCTTGAGAAGTCTGCCCATTCGGGTTTTTCAATAACTCCGCTACACTCTCCAGTGAAACAATTAAACCTCTGACCATTCGTGTCACTCTTCCGTGTATACCTCCAACACCTCCTTTCAATCCTGTCTGGTACAGGCTCCACATATTTTGGCTGTATGCTAAAATGGGCCGCATAAATGCTTTTTAGACAGAGTCCTTTGCAGACGGGATGTATTCTAGTATGAGCCAAAGTCTAACACCTGATCCACGTACTGCTGAGCTTATGTAACCATTCCATTTCATATCCCTACAAATTGTTGCATACAAATATTGCTGTGGGTTAGGTTGCTAGTAATATTGTCTGCATCGTTGTTAATATGCAAAGTGAACAACAAGAATTTCAACACACTTTCCTGCGACACAGTTGAAGTTGCTTCCGAAAATGACTCGATATAGAAGGTAACATACTGCCTACTAGGAAATTATCAACCCAGTCACAAACCTAGGCTGATATCACGTACAATCGTGTTTTGGTTCACCCTGTGATGTACATCCCGACTGCAGTGGACAGATGTTAATGACTGCTTCTTTGGCGTTTACAATCAGAACAAATGTTCGCAGTGCACAGTACCAGTAGGGAGTATCCGATGGGGTGGATTGCGAGTATTTGCAGCAACGTTAAAGAAGTGACAATAGAAGCTCCACTGCAGTGGACATGTCCACCATAGAGTTAACAGCCGATATTGTGGTGCAGAGTCAAATACTTTTCGCGAGTCTAGAAATACTTTATCTGCTATGTGATTTCCTTCATTAATGACTTTCAGGATGTGATGTGAGAAAAGCGGAACTTGGATTCCCCATGACCATGTTTTCGCTGTCCATGCTGCATGGCAGACAGGAGGCCATTCTTTCATAAATTCTTCATTATGTTCGAACACGGAATATGTTCCAGAATTCGCCAAAAAATGGACGTCAATGAGGTTGGACTTAAGTTTTGTGGATCATTTATTCTACCCTTCTCGTAGACTGGTGTGACAAGTGCTTTATTCAGTCTCTGGGCATAGTGTTTTGTTCAAGGGATCTACAGTATGTTATTAGAATTGTATTAATACCTGCAGCTGCTAACGGGCGTTGATATATATAAACGGGGACAGATGAAAATGTCTGCCCCGACCGGAACTCGAATCCAGGATCTCCTGCTTACATGGCAGACGCTCTATCCATCTGAGCCACCGAGGGCACAGAGGTTAGCGCGACTCCAGGGACAATCTCGTGCACGCCTCCCGCGAGACCTACATTCTCGCCTTGTCTGTCCACACACTACATTCGTAGTGTCTCACCCCAACACACTCATTACTCGTGGAAGACATCCTTACCAAGTCCCGTAAGACTTCGGGGAATATGTGTGCATCCGCCCAGAAGAAGGTCATGGCTGGTGTTGCCAGAACTATATACTTATATGGATATGGTGTCTGTTCTTTCGGACATGGCAACACCAGCCATGACCTTCTTCTTTTGTGCGGATGCACACATATTCCCTGAACTCTTACGGGAGTTGGTAAGGATGTCTTCCACGAGTAATGTGTGTGTTGGAGTGGGACACTACGAATGTAGTGTGTGGACATACAATGCGAGGATGTGGGTCTCGCGGGAGGCGTGCGTCAGATAGTCCCTGCCACCGCGCTAACCTCTGTGCCCTCGGTAGCTCAGATGGTCAGTCCGGCTTTCGCCGCCATGCAGTGCGGACGGGTTGTTGTCTCCGCCTGCGGAGCGCGCGCGCTCGCTGTTGTTTACATTTCAGCGGCCGTCACTTACGTGTCGCCTAGGTGTATTAGAACCATGGCCAACCGTTTTAGAAAATCAACACTACGATTCAACTTCTGCAACTACTATGCACGACCAAAGGCCTTGGAAGTGGAACTCTTCCTGCGTGACGTTGCATAGATCTCAGCTTCCGACATCTTGGGCATCCATTTGTCCATACTAAGCATTACGGTGGACGTCAAAGTCGTCAATGACGCGATATGTGAAAGAATATTTCGTGACACTAAACATGGATTACGCTTTTGCCACGCGAATGGCAATGTCGGTGCGGTCACTGTCGACCATGAAGGGTTGGGCATGCGCACCATAAGAGTTTTCGAACTCCCGTTCGATCTCTCGGTGGAAGACGTTATCGCCGCTTTCCACCCCTATGGCACTGTAAATGGCCACACTGCCGAACGCTGGGCTCAATTCCAAACGTACCTCATTCTTAACGGTGTACGACAGGCCACTGTCGATCTCCATCGCCACGTGCCATCTTACCTGCAAATTAGCGGATGTCGCGCGGTTGTCATATACGACGGCCAACCCCTGTTCCGGGTGTGGCAAAGAAGGCCACCTCAGATCTGAGTGTCTTCAGCGACGAATCACCCAACTGCCAGCCGCTACCGTGGCACCTCCGCTCCGACGACGGTTTTACCGATCACCTACGCATCGGCGCTCTCTTCTCCTCCCACCGGCCGCCGCCCGTCGGACCATGTACAGGTGACCCTTCCTGCTGCTACGGATACCGCCGGGGTCGACACGTCGTTTTCACAGCCTGACGCTACTCCTACGCCACTACCAACAGCGACGACTTCCGATCCACAACCGCCCGATCATATGGACACCCCTTCACTTGTCGTTTCCGAGACGCCCTTCCTCCCTGAGCGCCGCGCCTCCCTTCCGTCTTCCGACACAACAGGGGGACGAACCCGCAAACAAAGTTCACCTAAGAGGCGCAAGAGGAGGCGCCGTACGGTCTCGGAACGAGACGGATCACCTCCCCCTGATGCTCCAGAGGCCGTCCGACCCGACGAGGCCACGGAGAACCTACACGAAGATACGAATGACGACAACATGACGCCGACTGTGGATGTGTCGATGCCTACTCTACTGGCTCGCCCAGGTGCTCCTGAACCAATGGACTCCACCGCTGCGACGGCCACCGAGACGTCCTCCGCCTCTACGACCGAAGTGGAACGTACGACCTTCACGACAGTGCCTTCAATAGCGTGGAGTGAGGGCGTCGATGAAGGCCCGGACCACACACTGGGGACAGAGTTACCCCAGAGAGAAGACTCGTTACGCCGCTGATAACGCCGTCAGGCGGCGTACGGCACGAGTCTCCGTTGCTCGCCCCTCTTCATCCTCCGCTTGTGGAGTTCCCCTCCAAACCTACCGAGTAGCGACGATCAACACTAACACCATTAGCTCACCCGTGAAACTTCAACTGCTGCGAGAGATAACACGGGCGTCGGACGTCGACATCGCACTACTGCATGAAGTACACTTGGCCACACTTCCAGACGTCGCGGGATATAACACTTATCCTTCTCCTGGTGACCACCTGGGACGCAACGTAGCCGAGAAGGCATTCCAGTGGCCAATATCACATACCTTCTATCCGCCAGAGGCATGGCCGTCACCGTCATGGGGACGCGTATTGTCAACATTTACGCTCCGTCAGGCTTCACCCGCAGACGCGACAGGGCACTCTTCTATTCAGAAGAAATCGCCCCGTTGTTTCTTGAACTCTGCGACCATTACTTGCTTGGGGGGTGATTTTAATTGTGTCTTGCACCGTAAGGATCAAGTGCCCCTCTACAACATCTGTCAAGAACTGAGTCTTGTCGTCCGAGATCTGATGCTCCGCGACACTTGGGAAGTTCGGCACGGCGACGCGCCTCGACATACTTACCTGACTAGTCACTCCGCGAGCCGCCTTGATAGGATTTACGTCTCTCGGGAACTCACCCCTGCAGTCCAAGGTGCACAACTTTGGCCCTTGGCCTTTTCGGACCACTATGCCTACATCTGCAACATTCTCCTCTCCCAGCAAGTGGTCTGGCGTAGTCGTGCACCGTGGAAGCTAAACACCTCTCATCTTCAAAAATGTGTGTGAAATCTGATGGGACTTAACTGCTAAGGTCATCAGTCCCTAAGCTTACACACTACTTAACCTAAATTATCTTAAGGACAAACACACACACCCATGCCCAAGGGAGGACTCGAACCTCCGCCGGGATCAACCGCACAGTCCATGACTGCAGCGCCTTAGACCGCTCGGCTAATCCCGCGCGGCTCCTCCCATCTTCCCATCTTCATGATGCCGAATGTCTTCAACGTTTTACCGAGACATGGGCCACCTGTGGACGTCGCTTGCCTAAATACTGCACGATCTTGACCTGGTGGCTGGAATGTGCCATACCTGCCATTCGACGCACTTTGATTCAATATGGCAAGGAAGTTGCTACGTGGCGCCGGCACACTACCGACTATTTCTTCGCCGTTCTCCGCGACCTGGACGCCCAGCCGCCCACCCCCGACACTTAGAGGGAACGCAGCAGGACTAAGGTGCAACGTTGACACTCCGTAGACTGCAGAGGGCTATGATGCGAACCCGATGTCAAGATTCGGCGTAACAAGAACATCCCACCATGTATCATATCGCCTCTGATAGGAAACATCGACGACAACGACTCATCACCGAAATCAACACCTATCGCGCCCAGCACGTCACCTGCCAGGCCGAAATCGTCAGTGCCTTTGTAGACCACTACCGCACAATGTACCAGGAGGAGACTACCAACAACCACGCTGAGGAGTCTGTGTTACCACACGTAAATCGCACCCTCGCCAGCGACGAAGCGGACGAGCTGATGGAGCCAATTACGCGTGACGAAGTCCACGATGCAGTCAACAAAGGTGCTCTGGATAAGACACCTGGTGTCGACGGATTGCTGATAGAATTTTATAGCACTTTCCTCACACTAATGGCGTCACGCTGGACGACGATGTTTGATGAACTGATGACGATGGGGAACGCCGTACCTCCGTCCTTTGTCACGGGAATTACTATACCCATCCACAAACCCACATCGGGTGTGACGACAGCACATTACCATCTCCTGACTCTGCTTAACGCAGACTATAAAATTTTTACACGCTTACTGGCGACGCGATGCCGCAAGGTCCTGCCTAGCATTCTATCCCCGGAACAGACAACTCCGGGTGGTTCAGTTAATATACAAACGGCCACAGGACAATGTCGCGATTTAATTACACTGACAGCGGCGTGCAGACTCCGCGGCGCGGTTGTTGCCATCGATTTTGACAGCGCATTCGACAAGGTGCGGCATCGTTTTCTGTTTTCATTGATGAGCCTCATGGGTTTTCCACCAGCCTTTATCGATGTCATTCGGCGCCTATACGGCACCGCCGAATCGCTGATTCAGGTTAATGGCCGTGTGGCGGGACCAGTGGCGATCCGGCGTTCCGTAAGGGAAGGTTTCCCACTTTCGACCCTACTCTTTGCCATAAGCCTGGAGCCACTCATCGGGAGTCTGACGAGCCACCTTTCTGGTCTCACTTTGCGACAGTACAGTTTTCGATGTCGTGCGTATGCGGACGACTTCCTCCTCATGGTCCGCTCTCGGAGTGAACACAAACGGTACTTGATTTGATATCAACGTACGGAACTGCAGCGGGCAGTAACATGAATGTGGCTAAATCCGCGGCGATGTCCATTGGACGGTGCCTCTCACATGACGACTTAGCACCTTTCCCGTGTGTACAAAAACTACGATACCTTGGTATCATTTTCACCTCCACCGTGCGCCACTCCGCTGCCATCAATTTTCGGCGTGCACTCCAAACCATCCCCACGACGGTGCAACAAAATCTTCTCCGCCGACACGATTACTTTACAACGTGTCCAATACCTCAATCAACATGTGGCGTCCAGAATGGTCCACATCACACAGGTCCTCCTGCTGCCATTAACTATTGGACGCAGCCTCCAGGCTGCTTTCGGATACTTTCTTACGGCCTGTACACTCTTCAAGGTCCGCTACGTCACGCTCACCCTTCACCCGCGAGCGGGAGGCCTCGGCCTAGTCAATGTGCGAGTCCGAGCGGCGTCGTAGTACATGTGGTTCGGGGACACCTCCCTTACGCGCAGCTCACTGGAAATTCTTGTGCCCGCGACCATAACGCCACCAGTACCAGTCGGACACATCAAGCAACATCTGACGCACATTTCTGATTTCATCGTCGACTTCAGTTATACTCACACACGATTACCAACCACGCGTTCTCTTCGACCTAAAGCTTTTTCCACCCCACCGCTTCGTTCCATATCCAGAACCAATATCTAACTCAGACATCCGTCCAATCTGTGCCCCACGGTTTGGATTCATATCCACCAGCCTTTCCTTCCCTCCAACGTCCGGGCAACATGGTACCACGTCGCAAGTGGAAAATTCGCCACAAATCAACGTCTTCACGCCACCGGACTCACGGACTCTCCACTTTGTTCCATTTGCCACCTCATGGATGACGATGTCCACCAACTGACTTGTGCGCCACCAGTGACGCCTGGAAACTTGGCCGACAGTTCGTTGCCTGTTACCTCCGCGTTCCACCGGACTCGATTGACCCATGGACTTTTATCCACCTTGGATACTTATTTCCCCGCCACCAAAAATCATGCGGTTGTGTGGGTCAAGGGATGGATGATCACCTACATGTGTAACGATGGCGACAAATCACGCCTTGATTTCTGGCAGTACTTACAAACCGCCCACAGTGAAGTCGAGCACCGACCGCGCTACCGTGCCTTCTTCGCCAATTACCTATACACGATCTTTACGTCACCCCCGCTCAGCTAGATGGTGCCACACGCCGACAGCAGTCCTGCCCCCCCCCCCCCCCCCCTGGTGACATCTGAGACTCTCCGCGCTACTTTCTATATTGTAAATCACAGTGGAGTAGGCGTATCGACACGCGCCTCCTTCTTTCTATGCACTATACCAGAACACACCGATTTTTACCCCACTCCACTGTTTATTGCTTCACACCTCTTAGCTTACATCAGTATTATTATTCTTTTTTTCCTACACCTTGTTAATAAGAAAAATTGCTCGCCTTGTACGAGTGTAGTGTCTCGTGTTATTTCCGCAGGAAGGATGGCAAAAAAATGGTTAAAATGGCTCTGAGCACTATGGGACTTAACATCTATGGTGATCAGTCCCCTAGAACTTAGAACTACTTAAACCTAACTAACCTAAGGACAGCACACAACACCCAGCCATCACGAGGCAGAGAAAATCCCTGACCCCGCCGGGAATCGAACCCGGGAACCCGGGCGTGGGAAGCGAGAACGCTACCGCACGACCACGAGATGTGGGCTGAAGGATGGCATTTCTGTTGTAATTAAGCTTGTACCAATAAAGATATTTTGTTCATTTACCCTGTACCTGGCAGAAAATTATTAAAATAAAATAGAAAGAAAATAAATCAAAAAGGTACTTTAAGGGAGTGATTCAGGGATGGGAGGGGGGAGGCATCTCGGCCAGGCCTGGGGTTCCGACCCCCGCCCGACTTGTCTCCACCTGCTCGTACCTGACCACTCTACTCTTTTTTACACAAAAAAGATGGATAAAGCGTCTGCCATGTAAGCAGGAGATCCCGGATTCGAGTTCCGGTCTGGGCACACATTTTCACCTGTCCCCGTTGATATATATCAACGCCCGTTAGCAGCTGAAGGTATTAATACAATTCTAATTTCGTTCTAGACGGCTGCAGGTCATCAATGGTGCCTATTCTTTCGGACATATCCATATAAGAATATAGTATATTATGGTTAAAACTGGAGTTAGCTGGAAATTCTGTGTCGACACTCAGAGAGATCCCACTCGCTCCAGGATTCTTGTCTAGTTTTAGCAATTTTAACAGTTTCTCAACGCCATTCATCTTCTTTGGAGCAATTCGAGATTAAACTGGGGTACTACATCTGTGTCTTCCTTAGTAAACGAACATTTGAGAAATGGAGTCCAGCGAAAATAAATGAAATGTTCGTGTGGCCTTGTTCGCCGGGAGGCTCCACCCGGGGAAGCGCGGCCGCCGGCTCCAAGTTTTGTTTCGGTCGACGCCACATTGGGAGACTTGCGCGTCGGTGAGAATGACGACTAGATGATGAGGAGGGCACAACGCCCAGTCCACGGACGGGAAAAATCTCCAACCGGGGCCCGGTGCATGGGGGGCAAACGTTTTACCTCTCAACTTAGTAGACGGACAAGAAAATCAGTAATTATGCTTTTGTTTTGTTACTCTGACTTTTAATTACTATGCCATCCATCTACATCAACATCGATACGCACCATTGTACCAGTTATTAGGGTTTCTTCCTGTTTCTGTTCCATTCACGAATGGAGGGCGGGAAGAATAATTACACTAAATAAGTACACTAAATTTCATGCCATTGACATCCTTCACGTTCGAATAGAATTTCTTTGTTTCTGTGTTAGTTTTATAATACGATTCTACTACGTAGTCATTGAAGCCTTCACATATTACCGCGCGGGGTAGCCGCTCGGTCTTGGGGGCCTTGGCACTGTTCGCGCGGCTTCCCCCGTCGGAGGTTCGAGTCCTCCATCTGGCATGGGTGTGTGCGTTGTCCTTAGCGTAAGTTAGTTTGAGTTAGATTAAGTAGTGTGTAAGCCTAGGGACCGATGACCTCAGCAATTTGGTCGCACAGGAACTTTCCACAAATTTCCAATTTTCTTCGCATATTGCCAGAGGGCCAGAAGCGATTCATTCAGCAACTCTCCATATGGATCTATGTTTAGTTTTACACCTGTTATGCAAGAATGATTCAAGTGAGACTTCAAACTACAGTTGAAGATAACATTCTTTCCACCTTTCTTAGCCATCTGACCTCTTGATATTCATATGGTTCCTGTTCATTTCTTCAAAAGTATCTTCAATTATCCCACAGGCGGTATTTACCATTCCCATAGTCAAGCATGCTTCAACTGTTTTGTGTTTCTTCTCTAACCAGTCCTGCATCACCATTTTGGACTTCCTTCCAGTCTCATTTTTAGAAGTATGTACTCCCTTATCCCTGGCTGAATTTATGAATATTTCGTCAATTGGCTCTGAGCACTATGGGACTTAACTTCTGAGGTCATCAGTTCCATAGAACTTAGAACTACGTAAACCTAACTAACCTAAGGACATCACACACATCCACACCCGCAGCAGGATTCGAACCTGCGACCGTAGCGGTCGCGCGGTTCCAGACTGTAGCGCCTAGAACCGCTCGGCGACTCCGGCCGGCTTTCATCGATTCAGTACCTCATGTCTTATCCAATTACTTTATCCTGTATCATTTGATTTTACCTATTTGATCCTCTGTTTCTTCACCACGTCATCTCCCAGTCTTCTGTCCCTTTCTCCGGTTTCAGCAATCTTTGCTCAAGACTCCCTTTCAGTCTCACATCCAAAGTCCTTTCAACACATCCAGGTTCCATCTCCTTAATTTAACCTATCGTTAATAACCAAGAAATTATGTAAAGAGTGCTCGTCAGCCCATTAAAATGTTTTGTAGTTTAAAAACGACCTTAAAGTACTCTATCGTCCCCTTATACGATCTACACTCCTGGAAATTGAAATAAGAACACCGTGAATTCATTGTCCCAGGAAGGGGAAACTTTATTGACACATTCCTGGGGTCAGATACATCACATGATCACACTGACAGAACCACAGGCACATAGACACAGGCAACAGAGCATGCACAATGTCGGCACTAGTACAGTGTATATCCACCTTTCGCAGCAATGCAGGCTGCTATTCTCCCATGGAGACGATCGTAGAGATGCTGGATGTAGTCCTGTGGAACGGCTTGCCATGCCATTTCCACCTGGCGCCTCAGTTGGACCAGCGTTCGTGCTGGACGTGCAGACCACGTGAGACGACGCTTCATCCAGTCCCAAACATGCTCAATGGGGGACAGATCCGGAGATCTTGCTGGCCAGGGTAGTTGACTTACACCTTCTAGAGCACGTTGGGTGGCACGGGATACATGCGGACGTGCATTGTCCTGTTGGAACAGCAAGTTCCCTTGCCGGTCTAGGAATGGTAGAACGATGGGTTCGATGACGGTTTGGATATACCGTGCACTATTCAGTGTCCCCTCGACGATCACCAGTGGTGTACGGCCAGTGTAGGAGATCGCTCCCCACACCATGATGCCGGGTGTTGGCCCTGTGTGCCTCGGTCGTATGCAGTCCTGATTGTGGCGCTCACCTGCACGGCGCCAAACACGCATACGACCATCATTGGCACCAAGGCAGAAGCGACTCTCATCGCTGAAGACGACACGTCTCCATTCGTCCCTCCATTCACGCTTGTCGCGACACCACTGGAGGCGGGCTGCACGATGTTGGGTCGTGAGCGGAAGACGGCCTAACGGTGTGCGGGACCGTAGCCCAGCTTCATGGAGACGGTTGCGAATGGTCCTCGCCGATACCCCAGGAGCAACAGTGTCCCTAATTTGCTGGGAAGTGGCGGTGCGGTCCCCTACGGCACTGCGTAGGATCCTACGGTCTTGGCGTGCATCCGTGCGTCGCTGCGGTCCGGTCCCAGGTCGACGGGCACGTGCACCTTCCGCCGACCACTGGCGACAACATCGATGTACTGTGGAGACCTCACGCCCCACGTGTTGAGCAATTCGGCGGTACGTCCACCCGGCCTCCCGCATGCCCACTATACGCCCTCGCTCAAAGTCCGTCAACTGCACATACGGTTCACGTCCACGCTGTCGCGGCATGCTACCAGTGTTAAAGATTGCGATGGAGCTCCGTATGCCACGGCAAACTGGCTGACACTGACGGCGGCGGTGCACAAATGCTGCGCAGCTAGCGCCATTCGACGGCCAACACCGCGGTTCCTGGTGTGTCCGCTGTGCCGTGCGTGTGATCATTGCTTGTACAGCCCTCTCGCAGTGTCCGGAGCAAGTATGGTGGGTCTGACACACCGGTGTCAATGTGTTCTTTTTTCCATTTCCAGGAGTGTATTTGAAAAGTTCCGGAGTTTTCAGGCGTATTCCAGGTATGTAACATTGTTTCGTGGCGCTTAAACAAAGTGTTTGCAAAATTGTGGTCTGTATAAAACTACGCAAGGTGTCTTCTCATTTCATTACTGACTCATTTCTCCACGTTCTTGACTTCTCTTCCTTTTCATGTTATTGAATTCGAATCTCGCATCACAGTTAAATTTTCGTCTCCCTTAGAGATGTGAACATTTTCCTTTATCTCATCATACTTTCTTTGAATCTCTTCATCAACTACAAGTAAACTTGTATTACTGTAGTGCGTGTTAACTTGGTGTCTATCTTGTCTACAGTGACGCTTTCCACTGCGCTGTTCATAATACTTCACCCGCATTTCTATTTTCTTATTCATCATTATACCTACATAAGCACTTCCACTCATGGAATTTGTGTTCGTAACGCTTATTTAATATTAAGAAATTACATTGATTAAAATACTAGGTAATCGATTAATTCGTTCCGGCACTGAAATTTTAATGATTCTCTAAATTCAAATTCGTAGTAATATAAATAAATATTGCGCTAATAACTATTTTGTAAAGGCTGGTAGCATATTAGGGACCTTTTACAGTCGCAAATTGTATTTACAACACACCTTTTGACACATCTGGTCGTTTATTCGCACTTGCCTCACTCACCATAGAAATGCAGTCTTACAGTACTTTCTTAAACAAGTGACATGTCGATAATCACTATTCTCGATGAAAATGATGTTGAGAACAATGATTTTTTCGATGTCAGATAGGAGAACGATCATACAGAGATGAACTAAAACCCAAACACATGGAAGGTAATACTTAGTTTAGTAGTGTTATAACAAGATGCGTTTTTTGGGGTGTTGACATACCGCGTAAGGACAAGCGCACAGATTTTATACAGAAATCAGTCGAAATGCAATTCTTTGCATAGGTCCCTTACGTCAAGATACTGACAAAACATAACTGGAAAATCTATGAAATTTTGCATGTATTGTGTTACGGATTACAGACAGAAAAAAAACAAAGTTCCATGTACTTGTGACTGGAGTAATGGTTTATTACTTACATATATTTCAAAGTTTTTTTTATTAGTCGATTTAACTTTTCAGATACATAACCGGTAAAGAGCTTTCGGGATGTATGTTGTCTGTAGTATGCTATGAAGATGTCTATAGCTGAATAATTAATACAACTGAACAAATTTCGCTTGTTTCTCAAGATTACGTTAATCATTGAAATCACATTCCTAGTACGTAGTATTGTGCCGTAGCTAATCTACGATTTGTTTAGACTATTTATTTTATAAGTAGAGTGCTCTGTTCAACTAACGACCAGCTGCAGAATCAAAGCGGAGAAGAGGGAGCCCCAATTGGGAATATTCGACAGAGGATTTCAAGTTCTGGCAGATGCGTTACAACCAAGGGAGGCAAACCGAATACCTTATTCACAACTAAGGGAAGGAATTTAGTTTAATGTAATTCTGGGATTCTGAGCCCGAGAGGAAAACACTGAAAGTCTACTGCATGTGAGATTGTATTCATTTGTTAATGAATGCCTTCAAACCGCTTTATTTATTCACGACACTGCTTCCGTGTATGAATTCAAAAGTAGGTAAATAACTAAAATGTTTGATAAAGCTAGCGCCACATGCTAATGAGTACATTTTATATCTATCATGTCTCTAGCGTCGGTAACAGTAAGGCTAAACAGACCGCCGACATGGTTGCGGGGCGCACTGTGTTGTTGGCGCAGTCCCAGATAGACCATATGAGATAATGCACATTGTATTTCATTCTTGAAAAAAATAACTCAACTCGAACAATGAGTCACTTTTCTGGTATTGTATTGTATACAATAGTATTGAAACGCAGATTTTCTACGAACAAATAATATGAAGTATATTATGAAACAGTACGAAAAATTACAGTATAATAACACAAACATACCTTCATTGCGTTTAGAATGCCCGATTGCACACCAACACTTCTAAAGGAACAGCGTGGCCGAGCTACTGACGGCCGCTCACAGCCTCTGCTGTGTTATATAATGCCTACGGCATAACCGGTGATAGCGGCTAACATTTTATCGGTCACTATGATGCAGCAAAATCCTTGTCAGATTACTACCTTATGATGTTTTGCGTCGTATAAGCTGCCTATAAAAGGCACAGCGTCTATAATGTGCCATTCTGAACTTTTGAGACCATCAAAAATTTGTGCTTTAAAGCCTTTTATCCGGCACACGGGTGTTCCTGCGTGCTAATAGGTTTCCTGTTTCCTCTCGGCTGCTGTAAGAACGTTGTTAGCTTTCCAAAGGAAAAATTTCAAATAACTACTTTTTATTCGCTGTATTACAAAGGGAGTTACGGCAATCGTAAGAGAAGTAAACACACGACATCATGAAAAGCAAAGAATGTAAAGGTGGAAACAACTGCCACAGGGCGCGTGAACAGGGCCTCCAGCTAGTATAAGATACAACTTTCAGCCAAAATATCGCGCAATGCGCTAAATGGCGAAATGTCTCTAGGCAGCTATTGTTGCTCGTTACTGTTGGCTTATAGCCAGTTTCTTGTGAATCTCCATTATTTCTATTACAGAGTCCCACCTGCAAGGAAGAATTTACTGCTGTTCAAAAAAGGCACAACGGAACTACAGGCTGCGATTAGGCATTGTTTTAAATCAATGGCGTAAGTTGAATATTTGTTCCGCACCGGGATTCGATCGCCGGTCTCCTGCTTACGTTGCAGATGCGCTGGTCACTGCGCCATCCAGACACACTGCTCGTCGCAGCTGCTTCCCATGAGACACAAATTCTCGACATGTTCACACACTACCGATGTAATGGTCCTAGCCCATTACCCTCATTACTCGCGGATTCTCGCCGTTTCCCGTAAGATTTCGACTTTAGTGTGCCTCCGCACTGAAGAGATCATTCTCGCCCCCGCCTTAATTATACAGCGTGTCAAATAGGACTTTACAATTTTGGAATGATATATAAATTTATTGACGTAACCTACAGAATCGGTAGGTATGTCATTTTGTGCCAAATAACCTCAAATATGATTCACGTATTGCATCAGTACCACATCTCAGCACCAAGAGCACCAGGGTAGCGCAGATTTAAAATGGCTACCTCCAGTGAACATTTTAATTCCACAGATGGCTTAAGATGGCCCAGAGGGGATGGTTTACTACCAGCAGCACGGTGGAACATCTCATTTTCTCACGGAAGTTCGAAGTTTCCTCGACAACCGCTTCCCAGGAACGGGGATTGGCAGTGAAGGCCCAATCGCGTGCTCCCCAGACGCACGTATGTTCCTCCCCTATCAAACAATTCAGTCGACCTGAAAAGTGGAATCAACGCTGCCGTTGCACGAGTTACGCCCGATTTGCTGCATCGAGTGCGTGAAGAAATTGACTGCCGGTGGAATGTTTGCCGCAACTTAAATGGTACTCACGTCGAACATGACATTTGACACTTTTATGTGAGACTTGAGGTTGTTTGCTACAAATTCACACATCTACTGATTATGTAAGTTACCTCAATAAATATTTTTTGGGTCATCAGTCATCTGATTGGTTTGATGCTACCCGCCACGAATTGCTCTTCTCAAAGAAGCAATTACAACCTACGTCCTCAATTATTTGCTGTATGTATTCGAATCTCTGTCTTCTTCCACAGTTTTTGCCCTCTACAGCTTCCTCTAGCACCATGCAAGTCATTTTCTGATGTCTTAACAGATGACCTATATCCTGTCCCTTCCGCTTGACAGTGTTTTCCACATATTTCTTTCGTCTCCGATTCTGCACAGAACCTCCTCATTTCTTACCCCATGGTCCACTTAATTTTCAACGTCCGTCTGCAGCGGAACACCTCAAATGCTTCGATTCTCTTCCTCACATTACGGTCTGTGTTTGATACTAGTAGATTTCTCTTGGCCAGGAATGCCCTTTTTGTAAGTGCTATTCTTCTTTTGATGTCCTCCTCAGTCCATCCGTCATTAGTTATTTTGCTGCCTAGGTAGCAGAATTCCTCAAATTCAAATACTTCGTGACCATTAATCCTGATGTTAAGTTTCTCGCCGTTGTCATTTCTGCTACTTCTCATAATTTTCGTCTTTCTTCGATTTACTCTCGGTCCACATTCTGTACTCATTATATTTTTCATTTCATTCAGCAGATCATGTAATTATTCTTCACTTCCACTGAGGATAGCAATGTCATTGGCGAATCGTATCATTGATGTCCTTTCACCATGATCGTAATTCCATCCCTGAACTTTTCTTTTATTTCCATCACTGCTTCATCGATGTACAGATTGAACAGTAGGGGGGGGGGGGAGTACATTCTACCCTTATACCCTTTTTAATGCGAGCACTTCACTCTTGGCCGTCCACTCGTACTATTCCCCCTTGGCTCATGTACATATTGTACATTACCCGTCTCTCCCTATAGCGTACCACTATTTTTCTCAGAATTTCGAACATCTTGCACCATTTTACACTGTCGAACGCTTTTTCCAGGACGACAAATCCTATGAACGTGTCTCCATTTTTCTTTAGTCTTGCTTCCACTACCAACCGAAACGTCAGAGTTGCCTCTCCGGTGTCTTTATCTTTCCTAAAACCAAACTAATGGTCGTCTAACACATCCTCAATGTTCTTTTCCATTCTTCTATATATTATTCTTGACAGCAACTTCAATGCATGCGTTGCTAACCTGATTGTGGTTTAATTCTCGTACTTGTCATCTCTTGCGGTGCACGAAATTTTGTGGATACTATTTTTCTGCAACTGAGATGGTATGTCGCCAGACTTATACATTGTACACACCAACGTGAATAGTCGTTATTTTGTCACATCCCCGAATGACTTTACAAATTCTGATGCAATCTTATCTACCCCTTCTCCCTTATTTGTTCTTAAGTCCTTCAAAACTCTCTTAAATTCTGATTCTAATGCTGGACCCCCTATCTCCTCCATTTCGACTTATATTTTTTCTTCTATCACATCAGACAAATCTTTCCCCTCATAGTGGCCTCCAATGTACTCTTTCCACCTGCCCGCTCCCTCCTCTGTATTTAACAGTAGAATTCCCGTTGCATTCTTCATGTTACCAACCTTGCTTTTAATTTCATCGAATGTTGTCTTGACTTTCCTATATGCTGAGTCAGTCCTTCTTTTTCGATTTGGCCGGCCGAAGTGGCCGTGCGGTTAAAGGCGCTGCAGTCTGGAACCGCAGGACCGCTACGGTCGCAGGTTCGAATCCTGCCTCGGGCATGGATGTTTGTGATGTCCTTAGGTTAGTTAGGTTTAACTAGTTCTAAGTTCTAGGGGACTAATGACCTCAGCAGTTGAGTCCCATAGTGCTCAGAGCCATTTGAGCCATTTTTTTTTCGATTTCTTCACATTTTTCACAGAGCCATTTTGTCTTAGCCTCGATGGACTTCCTGTTTATTTTATTCCTCAGCGACTTCTATTTCTGTATTCCTGAATTTCCCTTAACATTCTTATGCTTTCTTCTTTCATCGATCAACTTAAGTTTTTCTTCTGTTACCAGTGATTTATTCGTAATTACCTTCTTTGTGCCTATGTTTTTCTTTCCAACTTCTTGTGAGTGCCCTTTTTAGAGATTTTAAAGGCACATTTACACGCTGAGCAGTTATTTAGGAAAACGTCGTAGTTATAAGTTGAAAAATAAAGATATATTAAAAAACCACATATAAAATCCACGGTTGTGGAGGCACTGCCTGCAGCCGCTGGAAAACAGGGGAAGAATTACGATCGTTAGATGACGAAAGTATAGGTTACTTTTTGCTTGATAGGTCCTGTACAGATCGGACGTGTGTGGTACACCGCCATTAACATTGTATTATTTCAATATTTTATTCACGAGTTGCAATCACCTGCACTCGTAAGCACATGATGTAAGTGTGTTTTTAAACTATGTTTCTATCTCAGAATATAATTACTACCAATCCATGTATGTTTTATTTTGTGTCACTAGTTATTTGTAAGAGTGTTGAGTGTCTTGGCTGGACAAAAAAAGCATCCGTAAATTGAAAAGATAGTCTCGTACGGCACGAACCATCGACGTCTTCGGGTGCTGATCTCAAATACGAAGTCATATATATATATATAAAAGATAAAAGGTGAATCTGCAAGAGCGCGGTTATAATTAACATAACGGACAAAGGTGCCTTGCCCAAGCACATAAAAAGAAGCAAAGTTTGTAAAATATCAAACATAACTAATATTTCATACTGTTACCTCTCTTCTGTGTGTGTAAAGTTCAGATACGAATAAGACCAAAAAAATTTATATTTATAAGATGTCCATTACTCATCGACTGTATTGCGTACTGGCCTATTCCATACTGCTGCATCTATATCCTAAGAGAACTTCAAGAGTATCTCGTTATTCCTAAGTACTTCCGTATCCCACTTCTTTGCGTACTGATCCTTCCTGATTAATCTGTTAAACTTCAGCCTACTCTTCATTACTACTAAATTGTGGTCTGATTATATATCTGCTCCTGAAAACGCCTTACAATGCAGCATCTGACTTCGGAATCTCTGTTTGACCATGGTGTAATCTAATTGAAATCTTCCCGTATCACCCGGACTTTTCCAAATATACCGCGTCCTCTTGTGATTGGCTGGCCGGGGTGGCCGAGCGGTTCTAGGCGCTACAGTCTGGAACCGTGCGACCGCTACGGTCGCAGGTTCGAATCCTGCCTCGGGGATGGATGTGTGTGATGTCCTTAGGTTAGTTAGGTTTTAGTAGTTCTAAGTTATAGGGGACTGATGACCTTAGAAGTTAAGTCCCATAGTGCTCAGAGCCATTTGAATCATTTTTGAACCTCTTGTGATTCTAGAACAGAGTATTCGCTATTACTTGCTGAAATTTATTACAGAACTTAGTTACTCTTTCTTCTTTCTCACTGCTTGTCCCAACCCCATATCCTCCTGTAACCTTCTCCTACAACTGCGTTCCAGCCCCTCATGAATCTCAGATTTCCATCTCCCTTTGTGTACTATATTACCCTTTCATTACCCTCGTATGCTTTCTCTACATCTCCATCTTCATCTTCAAATTTCTATATCATTCCAAAGTTATAAAGTCCTTCTGACTCACCCTGTATATGTCTGAAGGAACAAACACCATTTTGATCTAGTAGTCACTACGAATTAAGACACAAGCGTTAGTCCGTGCCTTTGCGATAAGTACTGTGTCCGGATGGTACAGTGGTGAGTGCATCTGCGCAGTAAGCAGGAGACCTGGGTTCGACTCCCAGTCTGGCACAAATTTTCGACTTTCGACATTGATTTAAATCAATGTCCTTCTGCAGCTAATGTCTGTAATTCTTTCGTGTCTTCATTCGTAGTAGTTGCTGGATCAAAATGGTGTCTCTTCTTTCGGACGTGTCCGACAGAAAAGACACCACATGCTGTGTATACAATTAATACAATTCCATTACTTTGAACAAATGTCAGTAGTCGCCATGTATGTATCAATACTGATATCGCAATCACCGACGCTCAAGGCTATTCACAAACGTGCAGGTAGTGGCAGTCAGTACGTCTCCGATGTTGAAACTGTAAGGCGATCTACTTCTGAATAGCAAGGTACAGTCTTCCATCTTCAGTTATTTTTGTAAAGGACTCTCTAAGTAATTTTAAGCCCCTCCCCTCAAAAAAAAAAGTACTCTTTCAAGGAACCACAATAGATGAAAGAACCCACATTAACCGGAATTTTCACCACATTCCGTAACTAATGACCAGACGGATCCCACTTCGATCACAAATACTACCTGTATTCGAGAGCACAACCCTAAAAGATACTTGAACGTCATTTAAACGTAAAGTTGGTGTCGAAGGAGGTATACGGTTTTTTATGGGAGAATTCAGACTGCATCCATCTGTAAGTCTTCGGGTTACAACTTTTAAGATAATGGCAGTTAGTGATGAAAAGTTACCCAGAAAGAAGTAAAAGTTGTGCAGTCTCTATCTAAAGAAACAGAGCACTTTTTTTTTTTTAATGCGGAGTAACTTGAAACTTTTGACTTGTTGGTGGGAGGATTATTACGCAGGAGGCCCATTAATGTTTACCCTGATATCAAGATTAAACATTAACATCTGTTTTTTTGTTACAGGTCTACTAGGGAAACCCATGAAATTTCTGTACAGCTAGGTCTTATTCAACACTTTCACCACAGGGAGCGCTGTGTAAGCTATATCGTAAAAATGACTTCCCTCCAGCAGAAAGCTCAATTGTTCAGACGCTACAACCAGATGATTGCCCAAAACGTGAACAATTGCTAATTATCGTGCTGAACCGTTTGGATGAGGACAATGATTTCTTGAAGCGTGTGTGTTTTTCCGATGAGGGTACATTTCATGTTTGTGGCTCAGTTAACCGCCATATGTCCGGATCTGGTATCAGAAAATCCTCATGTCGTAAGAGAACACGTTCTGGACAGTCCATTGGTTAGTGTGTTGTGCAGGTTAACGTATAATCGAGTGATTGGCTCATTTTTCTTCCTTGAAAGCACTGTAACTGAATATGTTTGCTTGTTAGTGAATTATGCTATTCCCCAGCTACAGGATATGCAAGACACTATCATCTTTCAGCAAGATGGCGCTCTTCCCTCCCCTCCCCCCTCCCACAACACACACACCCTAACACTAGGCTGTAGAAGGTCGCGATTTTCTTAATGAAACCTTCTCCAACGGATGGATTGGCAGAGACGTCCCAGTTCCATGGCCGCGGATCACCTGACACTGTCCCCTTAGATTTCTTTCTTTTGAGGTACATGAAAGATATTGCGTACAAAACAGCAATTCCTGCTGATATTGTCACATTGCAGCAACGCATCGGAAATACCATTAGCACAATCACACCAGTCATGTTGGAGAATGTGTGCAAGAGGCTGAATACTGGCTTGATAATTTGCTTGTTACCAGGGATGCACATGTTGAAGTGATTTAAATGTTGAAGTGTATTATCTGCAATTAAATCTTTACGTAAGCCTCAAAACTTAATGAGCAGAGGCCTATGTGATATAACGCATGTTTCATTTACTGTACCCCATAAAATTGTCTTGTTATCAGGACAAACATTTATGGACACCCTGCGTAAATGAGCACAGAAGCGATTGCCGTAAACATTTGCGGCTAGAGGGATATTTGTAACTAGTTTAGGATTAGTAACAGCCTACTGTCAAGTGAGAAATCTGTATGCAGGATATCTGTATTTGAGAACACGTGTGTGGTTGTGGCTACTGTGTTTGTACCAACAAGGCCTATAAACAGTTAAGATCTCGGTCAGAACGTCTATCCTGATCACAGAAAACTATTTTGCCCACGAATATCATGCCAGAAGTTAATCCTTTCTGATCTGAATTGCTTTTCACCAAAGAAATATTTCATTCAAGTTGTACTGTCTTTAGGTAACAATAAACAAGACCTGTAAACATATTTTTGAAAAATAAAGTTTAGTGTATGATTTGCGGAATGAGTGCACTTGAAATAATTGGAACACTGTCTTCACCTACATCTACATCCATGCTCCGCAAGCTACCTGACAGTGTGTGGCGGAGGGTACTTAGAGTACCTCTATCGGTTCTCCCTTCTATTCCAGTCTCGTATTGTTCGTGGAAAGAAAGACTGTCGGTATGCCTCTGTGTGGGCTCTAATCTCTCTGATTTTATCTTCATGGTCTCTTCGCGAGATATACGTAGGAGGGAGCAATGTACTGTTTGACTCCTCGGTGACGGTATGTTCTCGAAACTTCAACAAATGCCCGTACCGAGCTACTGAGCGTCTCTCTTGCAGAGTCTTCCACTGGAGTTTATCTATCATCTCAGTAACGCTTTCGCGATTACTAAATGATCCTGTAACTAAGCGCGCTGCTCTCCGTTGGATCTTTCTTCTATCAACCCTATCTGGCACGGATCCCACACCGGTGAGCAGTATTCAAGCAGTGGGAGAACAAGTGTACTGTAGCTTGCTTCCTTTGTTTTCGGATTGCATTTCCTTCGGATTCTTCCAATGAATCTCAGTCTGACATCTGCTGTACCGAAGATTTATTTTATATGGTCATTCAAAATTTTATATGGTCATTCCATTTTAAATCACTCCTAATGCGTACTCCCAGATAATTTATGGAATTAACTGCTTCCAGTTGCTGACCTGCTGTATTGTAGCTAAATGAAAAGGATCTTTCTTTATATGTATTCGCAGCACATTGCACTTGTCTTCATTGAGATTCAATTGCCATTCCCTGCACCATGCGTCAATTCGTTGCAGATCCTCCTGCATTTCAGTACACTTTTCCATTATTACAACCTCACGATATACTACAGCATCATCCGCAAAAAGTCTCAGTGAACTTCCGATGTTATCCACAAGGTCATATATATATATATATATATATATATATATATATATATATATATATATATATATATATATATATATATATATTGTGAATAGCAATGGTCCTACGACACTCCCCTCCGGCGCACCTGAAATCACTCTTACTTCGGAAGAATTCTCTCCATTGAGAATGACATGCTGCGTTCTGTTAACTAGGAACTCTTCATTCAAATCACACAATTGGTCTGATAGTCCGGATGCTCTTACCTTGTTCATTAAACGAAAACACTGTAATGAGGTATGTGAAAGTGAAGAATAAATATTTTTCCTTACCAAGTTTCATGTTAAACAATAATCTGTATATATTACAAAATACACAGAATTAAGGTAATTTGAATTTTTATGTTACAATAAAATATTTTTGGACATAATACATGGTGACATTGAACTTATGTGACATGATGTCCTTGAAACATTCCTTATCCTTGTCAAAACAAAGTAACATGCTGCGTTTCCTGCAGTTCATTCTAGATTAGGTTTTATGGACAACACCCATATTCCTTTATCAGGTCAGTGTTCTGATCAATGGCCTATACAACTGTAGTGTACAACTGGGAGAGGTGCTTTCTCTGTTCTCCTGTTCTTCATCTACTTAGGTTTGGTGAATTGGTTGGATGTCCTCCCTTTCTCGGTTCTGACTTACCCCTCTTCAAAAGACCTGCTGCAACATCGTGACAGAATGAAGGACTAGTCTGTGCGGTACATTTTTCTGACCATGATGTCTTATACATAAGAGACATGCATTGGCACGTGTCATCTTCACTAGATGAAATATTATTCTCAGACAGAACAGGCGTTCCCTGATATTTGTTCGGAAGAACTGGATTAGAACGTCATACATGTCAACATCTCCCACAAAACGTTTGTATTCTATTACTATCATTTAACCATCGATTCTTTAAAGAATCGAATTCCCTTTTATAATACACCTCGGTACGTTTGATTACAAATGAGGTAATACGTTAAATATTTGACGCTGAGCATGAAGCAAGATAAAGTTTGGAAAAGATTTGAAATAATGTTTTGGAAGCTGCCATGTTTTCTCAGTATCAAAAATTGGATGACTATAGTTCGGGTAATTTGCGCTTCGTTTCAAGCAATAGTTAATTTTTCTCACTGTTTTTGGCGACGTTTCTCCTGCTCCGTGTATCGTAAAATGATATAATTTTGCAGTTACATTCAGTGTGTATGCGCATACCGTCTGTAAAGTCTGTTGCGAATGGAGTTAGTAGTAAAATGGAAATAAATTAAAACGCCACGCCTCATGATGAAGCTTTACTGCACGAACAGCGAAAATGTAGTATTTGATAAGCTTTCTCCCTTGTATCATTTTGGAGGGTGTCAGCGAGAAAAACTTTCTTTAAGATTTGAAATGATGTGTAAAGTTTGTTGGAAGTCGCTAAGTGCTCGCATTATCAAACTCGGGAAGTATGAAGTCTGGGTAAATTTCGCGGCATGAGCTATGCCGCCTCTAGATATAGGCACAGTTTCTAACTGTAATCAAATTTTTGTTGCTCCTAGAACACGTTATACAGGCAACCTGAAACTTGATATTGTGCACCGTGAGCCATGAACCATGAAGCGGGTTAGTCGTTTGGTGATTAAAGTGTCAGAAAGACGGCCATTCCCGTATTGCTTTGCAGCAACTTACAGGCGTCTTACATCGTTAACGTACTCCTGACTCTCATATGAAGAAACGAGTTGCGCTCCCTTGTTGTCAAACTATTTCAGCACCGAAGTGTTCTCGTTTGTCTCAGCCCTGTAATCATAAAATCCTCGATGCGTTCGCTTCAGGCAACCACATGTCTGCAAAGAGTTCCATGACGGTCGATTCTTTCTCAGTGTTCCCAGGTTCTTTAGTTCCTCAGTCAGATCATGGGAAGCAAACTAAGAGTTAATAAATAATTTGTGGTTGTGATGTTCAGGAAAATTACCTACAAGCCTCATGAGAACACCACCAGTGATACCTAAAGGACTATCATTCACTTTTGTCCATTTCCCTACATAAATTTCAAGATAATACAGAAAGCCACATGTACTTTAGTTGTTCTCTTCGAACCATGTTATCAGTATTGCTTACACATAAATAAGTCTTAACCAACAAAAACAATCATGTGACATTTCACAACGGCTAGAAGTAATCCTTTATATATTGTACAGGGTGACCCATTCAAACCTCCCTGATTTCAAAGACCCAGGAAAGAAAAACCGCAGTAGATACGACAATGAAAAATGCACCACATTGTAGAGCATCTCAAAGAATTTATTTATTTATCAGCAATATACCTCTACATGTGAACCATTTGTAGCTAATCTATATCTGTAACGAGTCTATATCCAATTTCTTGCCAAGTTCTTTGTAACATTTCCTCTGTTATTGTTGCAAAAAAATGGTTCAAATGGCTCTGATCACTATGAGACTTAACATATGAGGTCATCAGTCCCCTATAACTTAGAGCTACTTAAAGCTAACTAACCTAAGGACATCACACATATCCAAGCCCAAGGCAGGATTTGAACCTGCGACCGTAGTGGTCATGCAGTTGTGGATTGTAGCGCCTAGAGCCGCTCGGCAACAACGGGCGGCTGTTATTGTTGCAATCGCATTAGTGATACGATGTCGCAACGTAGGAATATCGTCCACTTGGTCGCATACACGCCGTCCTTTACGAATCCCCACATGAAGAGATCAAGCGGCATAATGTCAGGTGAACGTGGTGGCCAGGCAATGGGTCCTCCGCGTCCGACACAACGATTGGGAAATTTCCTATCCAGGAACTTGCGAACAGCTAT
Source organism: Schistocerca nitens (assembly GCF_023898315.1). Lineage (NCBI taxonomy): Eukaryota > Metazoa > Arthropoda > Insecta > Orthoptera > Acrididae > Schistocerca > Schistocerca nitens. The sequence continues at coordinate 699,126,512 of NC_064617.1, read as the reverse complement.
TGACTAATGTGGTGGAGCTCCATCTTGTTGAATAATGATGTTGGGCTGCAAGTCTTGTATCTGAGGGTATACAAACTTCTCTAACATATACCGATACACTGAGCTATTCACTGTTTGTTCCGCATAAAAGAACGGTCCACCAATCCCCTCGTGCGTTAGCCCACAGCATATGTTTAGTTTAGGGCTATCACGAACATGTTCAAGTGACAATGTGCGAATTTTGCGATCCCCAATTCCGAACATTATGCCTATTAACCGTTCCTGATATATGAAAGATTGCCACATCTAAGAATAAACATCTTTCCAGGAAGCTGGCATCCATACCAATAAACTACAGCATATCCACAGTGGTTCGGCATCAGATGTTGCGGAATTTGCACTTTGTAAGCACACATATGAAGACACTGGTGAACTAGAAGATGCAATGTTGATTGAGGTACATCAAGTTGCCTAGATGCTTGACAAATTGAGTCACGTGGGCATCTGAGAAACGTTTGTCTGATGTCCTCCATTGTCTCTTGTGAAACTCCGTAATGTTCACTGCCAGAATGTTTCAGAACACTTCCTGTTGCCAGAAACTTCCTATACCATTTCTTAATTATTTTCACATCAGATGGATCACATTCATACAGAAGGACGATGATTTATTTGCATAGTAATCAGCGATTTTGTTTCTGCAAACCACACTACTGCTTGTGCTCGCTGCTGTGGAGTCGCCATTTTCACTTTATTCGACCATGCTGCACTCTGGCGACGATACTTGGCATTTGTGACGCGGGAATATAATTTCTTGGAGATGTTCTGCAATGTGGTGTATTTTTCATTGTCGTATCTACTGTGGTTTTTCTCTCCTGGGTCCTTGAAGTCAGGGAGGTTTGAGTGGGGCACCCTGTACTTTGGCAATGCAATAACTCCACGTAATATCTGAGTTACAAAAAGTCTGCGACGCTTCAATTGTACGTGTGCTGATGGACTTGGCTGTTTTTTTTTTCTGAATGATGCTGCTGTCAATAACTTTTTCATTGCAATTCAATAGGCTTAACTCTTCAACTGGAAAATCAAAACTGTCTCATTGTAGGTCACATATATTGGTTCCACATTTTCGTGTCTTAACGTCTTCTCCTTACCTGATGCATAGCTAGCTCACCTGGAACTTGTGTTTCAAGACTTATAGTTAGGGATGTCTCATCTAATTCTTTCTCTACATCGTCATTTTAAGTGTGAATTTCCGCAGGAAAATCTAAACGGTCTGTATTCAATATTTCACTAACAAGATGTTCTGGACCAAAACTTCTTCCTCGAAAATCTGCTACCTAAATAGATTCCTCCTCATCGCCTTCGAAGACAGCAGTTTCAAAATCAGATGCATGACTTTCTTAAACTGCAACAATTTCGTCAGTCAGTGACCACCGTATATCTGTAAATAAATGCTATCTAAATATTAATTATGTTGTGACTGGTAACCTGAAAAGTGTAATATAACACGACGAAAAATTAACTGCTGGTAACATTATATATAACTTATACCATATTTTCATTGTCAAAAGTTGAAAACGGGGATAATAAGTATTAAAGAAGTTACTAAATAATCGAGTACTGAGGGAGGTGGCGCAGTGGTTAGCACACTTTCTAAAAGACGACGGTTCAAACTCGCGTCCGGCCATCCTGATTTACGTTCTCCGTGATTTCCCTGAATCACTTCAGGCAAATGCCGGGATGATTCCTTTGAAAAGTCACAGCCGACCTTCATTCCCCATCCTTCCTTAATACAATATGACCGATGACCTCGCTGGTTGGTCCCCTCACCCCCCCCCCCCCTTATTCTGAATTAACCAACCAATGATCGAGTAATCATTAGCAAAGCAAACCATTCATTATACGCTAAAATATGTAAATCGTGGTGATCTACTGATTCTAAATGGAATTACTATTTTCTCACGACATAAATTTTCATCTCTGGCATACATGCTCGTTATTCTCCAATTCCGTGCGCAATATAGAAACTGATTTATATTATACTATATTATATTACATAACATATATATTATCATGAAAGTTCTAAGTGTAAGACTGAAACAGGAACGCCAAGCACACGTCAACAAACTACAGAAGATTGAGACCTAATAGCTGATCAACCAACAACATGCTGTAATCTGTCGACGGAATTCAGACTATATGGTAAGATTCCATTTGGAAACATGCGCTGCGTAATAAGAGCCCCGAAAGGCGAATTAGTTAATGACACCAATAGGAAACACACTGTCAGAAAAGGCAGTTCCCCGGACACTGCGAGTTTGCGCACCACTGCTCGCTCCCCCTGCAGTGCTGCAATCATATCCTCTACTGATATCGGATCAATTGTTTTCCTCCCTCTGCAACACTGCGCTTCATAAGAACCTGGCTTTTCTAATTTGGTAATCATTTTTTTCCATACCCTTAGCAGACATCAGACGAACGCCGTTTTTTCATAGCATTGAGTGTGTGGACCTTCTGCCGAGCTACTCGCAAACAGTCACCCTTTTTATTAAAGAGCTTTAACAATAGCACAAGATTCTGCATTGAGATGGTCATGCCGAACGTATCAGTCACAAACTTAGCGCCGGCCATCGTGTTCGAGCGGTTCTAGGCGCTTCAGTCCGGAACTGCGCTGCTGCTACGGTAGAAGGTTCGAATTCTGCCTCAGGCATGGATGTGCGTGAGTCCGTAGGTTAGTTAGGTTTAGGTAGTTCTAAGTCTAGGAGACTGATGACCTTAGTTGTTAAGTCCCATAGAGCTTAGAGCGATTTGAACAAACTTTGGAACAGCCGTGTACCCTGCGGTTCCTTATTTTACATATACTGTCGCTTACAGCATCATCTATTACTAAATTTTACCTTAATTTTCGCTTTGGTTTCATAACGTTTCCGTCTTCTTCTACAATATTCCTTTCAAATTTGGCGTAATTCTGAGCAAAGGGTTTTGAAACTTTTTTTACCATGTGTATTTATTACTCTGAAAAGAATTATATGCAAAATTAGTAAAGTGTAAGAAATGCAGCCATCGAAAAATGGCTCTGAGCACTATGGGACTTAACATCTGAGCTCATCAGTCCCCTATAACTTAGAACTACTTAAACGTCACCAACCTAAGGACATTACACACATCCATGCCCGAGGCAGCATTCGAACCTGAGACCGTAGCGGTCTAGCGACATTGCAGGTTGGGGCAGGTGGAGAAATCGGCCGTGGCAGAGCACGCACTGAATGAGACCGACCACGTAATAAAATTCGCCGACACGGTAGTTCTGGCTGTAGAGAAGCATTATCACACGCGCTTTTTCAGAGAAGCTGTAGAAATACAAAAACACGCGAATAGTTTGAACAAGAAAGAGGAAAGCCTTAAGGTAAACGGATCCTGGCTTCCCGTACTGCAGCGAACGGCCGTCGCAGATAGCAAGAGGAGAACCGCACCGGAAATGACCGCGGAGAAGCCCTCGGACGTTGACGCGCCAGGTACATATAGTCTGCGCCCGTGAGCTCGGCTCCAGTTCACCACCGGCAATGGAGGGTGAAGCTTTGACAATGCCAGCCACTCGTGCTGGCGAAACGTCAGAAAAATCATTAGATGAACGTCGGCCGAAGAACTCGAGACAGAAGCCAATAGGCAGTTTGTCAAATTTCATTGTGCCTTTTTTGCTGGCGCATGAGATCGGGACGAAGCATTTTACATACGATCAATTTTCTGTACACTGGCGATAGCGATATCCTTCTGAGTTTAAAAGATAATTTATTACCTTAGCTACATTTAATATGCAGGAACATGTGATCTAAAATGAACTAAACACAAATTCACAGTGAACCCTAATTTTCGATGCAGAATTTCCGACATTCTTTCTTTAGATTAGTTAATTCTGAAGTACCACAATAACTATGTCTGTTAACGAAATGGTACGCAGTTTATAATGAAGCTGCAGAGGAAAGCTATGAGATACGCGAGAATCAAATTTTTTCACCCAGTAGTTTCTTTAATATCGTTTGAGAAAGATTGCAGATCGGCCGGCTTGCGCTTCTGTCGTCCACGCAGTGAAGCGAGACCGGCGTGTGCACCGCAGCCTCCTGCCCCATCCACCCACTGTAAGCGGGCGCGGAGGGGCAGCTGCCCGATGCGCACTTCCTCTCTCCGTCGTCGGCGCAGCCCCTCTATGATCGGGGACTAATGTTCGCCTTTTGTAGCACATCTGAACCCTAGATAACGAAGCCACTAGCGTAAAAGACGTAAGTACATACACTGCTTTCCGTTAAAATTGCTACACCAAGAAGAAATGCAGATGATAAACGGGTATTCATCGGACAAATATACTAGAACTGACATGTGATTACATTTTCACGCAATTTGGGTGCATAGATCCTGAGAAATCGGTACCCAGAACAGCCACCTCTGGCCGTAATAACGGCCTTGATACGCCTTGGCATTGAGTCAAACAGAGCCTGGATGGCGTGTACAGACAGCTTCAACACGATACCACAGTTCATCAAGAGTAGTGACTGGCGTATTGTGACGAGCCAGTTGCTTGGCCACCATTGACCAGACGTTTCCAATTGGTGAGAGATCTGGAGAATGTGCTGGCTAGGGCAGCAGTCGAACATTTTCTGTATCCAGAAAGGCCCGTACAGGACCTGCAACATGCGGTCGTGCATTATCCTGCTGAAAAGTAGGTTTTCGCAGGGATCGAAGTAAGGGTAGAGCCACGAGTCGTAACACATCTGAAATGTAACGTCCACTGTTCAAAGTGCCGTCAATGCGAACAAGAGGTGACGGAGACGTGTAACCAATGGCACCCCATACCGCCACGCCGGGTGATACGCCAGTATGGCGATGACGAATACACGCTTCCAATGTGCGTTCACCCCGATGTCGCCAAACACGGTTGCGACCATCATGATGCTGTAAATAGAACCTGGATTGATGAGAAAAAATGATGTTTTGCCATTCGTACACCCAGGTTCGTCGTTGAGTACACCACCGCAGGCACTCCTGTCTGTGATGCAGCGTCAAGGGTAACCGCAGCCATGGTCTCCGAGCTGGTAGTCCATGCTGCTGTAAACGTCGTCGAACTGTTCGTACAGATGGTTGTTGTCTTGCAAACGTCCCCATCTTTTGAGTAAGGGATTGAGACGTGGATGCACGATCTGTTACAGCCATGCGGATAAGATGCCTGTCATCTCGACTGCTAGTGATACGAGGCCGTTCGGATCCAGCACGGCGTTCTCTATTATCCTCCTGAACCCACCGATTCCATATTCTGCTAACAGTCATTGGATCTCGACCAACGCGAGCAGCAATGTCGCGATACGATAAACCGCAATCGCGATAGGCTACAATCCGACCTTTATCAAAGTCGGAAACGTAATGGTACGCATTTCTCCTCCTTACACGAGGCATCACAACAACGTTTCACCAGGCAACGCCGGTCAACTGCTGTTTGTGTATGAGAAATCGGTTGGAAACTTTCCTCATGTCAGCACGTTGTAGGTGTCGCCAGCGGCCCCAACCTTGTGTGAATGCTCTGAAAGCTAATAATTTGCATATCACAGCATCTTCTTCCTGTCGGTTAAATTTCGCGTCTGTAGCACGTCATTTCGTGATGTAGCAATTTTAATGGCCAGTAGTGTGTATATTTTGCAACAAAATTCGCCCTAAATGTCGCAGGGCAGTACTGAAGTCTCATGGTTTCACTGAATGGAGTGATAAGTACGAGGATTTTTCCAATGCATGTAGATAAATACTTGAGGTACAGATGAGAATATTGGTCATCGTTCCGTGGAACATGATGGGCAGGTTATTGTTGTTCGTACCAAACGAAGTGTAAGTCTTCTGTGTCTTATAGTTGGCTTTTTAGAGACTGTTGGTATTACTTTGCTCTAACATTTGCTGCAAAATGTTCTTTCTTTGTTGAGGAGTGCTTCACACCATTGGACAAACGATGCCTGGATCAAAATCTGTTTGCCCGCTGTGTATGAGGGCATCCAGCTATGAAATTGCCTTCTTATTCGCCAACTCTTCAACGTAGCGCACTTATTTTTTATCGACATGTCAACTTATTTAGTACATATTGCGTTTGTATAAATAAAAGTACGAGTCTTTTATGACGTAGGTTCCCAAAATGTAAAAGCTAGTTATATTATTGTTCAGAAGACGTTGTAAAGGATTTGGACAGATTTCGAGTACAGAACGAATATGTTTCAAATTACCAGAGACTCTGAAACAGGAGCTATACTACAGTCCCTGATAAAAATATTCTACTCCCTGTATAATGGAGTAAAATCTTAACGAGGTTCAGATTATCTAAGTCACTCTGACTGGGTAATCATCCAAGTGACGACGCAGTGTAGGTGTTCATTATGAAAGCAACTAGTGATGCTGTAGTCTAAATTATAGCTTTACCCTCCGAACGCGAAAATCTTTTGTTGATGCCCACTCAAATAGGGAGAACTGTCCCTCAAAATAAAACAGGAGAAATCAGAGCTCACATGGAAAGATTTAAATGTTCATTTTACCCGCACGCTATTCGAGAGTGGAACAGAAGAGAAAGAGTCTGAAGATTGTTCGATGAACTCTCTGTCACGTACTTAAGTGTGAACATCAGAGTAGTCATGTCGATGTAGATTTAAGTGTACAAAGTCACGTAACTTTCTCAAACGAAAATTTGTCGAATATCGAAAAAAATACGTCATATTCATTGTGACTGATTCCTACTCAGTGACAGGTGTAGGATTACATCAGCTATTTGATATGTCGCTTACTCTGTTAAAGATCGCTCTTCCATATGGGGTAGTCAAATAAAACGACAAACACGGGAAAAAGTAAGTCCAGCTTTTTGTTACTACAAAATTAATCGCGACAACTGTTAATACTTTTATTCCACCGTCAGTCAAGACGGTCAACACCTTCATGTAAAATGTTTGTGGTTGATTCTACCCATGTGTGAACCTCTACTAACGAACCAAATGGACAGTCCGAATGTCTTTTTTCGAGGCTACAAAAATATGGAAATAGGACGGGGAGAGTTCGGGACTGTATATCAGATGTGTAAGGGTTTTCCAGTGAAACTTCTGTACAATACTTGAAAGAACCTTGGTAACAAGGGGGTCGGGATTATCCTGCAACAGAATGAAGCAGTTCATCAACATTCTTAGGCGTTTGGACTTGAAACGCGCTTAAGTTTCTGAAAAGTGACCACACTTGGATAACATCATACTAATTATTGACGAAAGCTGAAAATTTTAATTGCAAGAGCACCCAAGAAATTACGTGTGCTCTAATCTCTTTTTCCTCTATGATATAGGTACTAAGACATTGCTTTAAGTTTTAAATTATGAGTCTGATAAATATTGAGAAATAATAATTTACACCTTGTTTTGTAGTTGTTTTCTTTTCTTGATACGTTAAGTGTCGACATTTCTTGTTTATCAACTGATGAGAGGCTCAGTAAGGAGTACTCGTATCGTAACAAGTCTGTATTTTCATAGTCAAACTTCTAACAGTACAAAACTTCTCCAGTAGAGCCACGTAATTTTGTAATTCGAAGAGAGAATCTAATCTTTTATGTATGTTTTGGCCTACTGTTTGATTGAGTTTATTGTGAGTAGCGAAAGGCATTTCCACACTGTGCAGTCTAAAACAATTTCCGGCAATCGCAAGAAGTAAGTTTATGTAATATTATGGACTGACTCAGTCACAGGTCAATAGTAGCGGTATGGGGTCACAAATTAGTTTTTCCTTGTCCGCCATTTTTTCACTTTTACGTATCTCCCTACTTTTCTATATGCTCTATACACAATTTTTAAATTTCTAGGTCATACGTTACCCCTTCCCTAACTTGGTCTTTTAATTCATGACTCGCGATTCGTTCGAAGATTACTAGCACTGAAGCACTGGAGTATTATCAACATTGTTTTCATTGTTTGCAAAGCACAAGTTCGAAATGGACTAATGAGCAGCAATGGCGAATGCGATTCACCGTTTCGTATGACCGTTACCTACACGGTTGTAATACTATCACAGAGATTAATGCGTGGAACATATGAGCCAAAGGCAACATGATGAGTTATGAAGTGCGCTGTGAAATACTAAATTTCATGCTGGCGAGGAATGCTACTTATTTTATTCGCATGGTCATGACGGATCGTGAAGTTTCTCCTTGACTACTGGGATTATAACTGTTGTGGATTGGCAGGAGCCAGCCCACGGGCTTTGGAGAAAGCCGAAAGGCACGCGTTTAAGCTCACGCAGGCTGGCGTGAGGTCTGGAACAGGACAAGGTAGTTAAACTAGAAAAAAAAAAGGATGTAACTGGTGGAGTACTTAACTTTAATCCATTAATGTTGAACGTAGCTCTTGTCTGTACATTCTTTACAATATCAATAGCAACTGATAATGGCGCCTTGCTAGGCCGTAGCAAATGACGTAGCTGAAGGCTATGCTAACTATCGTCTCGGCAAATGAGAACGTATTTTGTCAGTGAACCATCGCTAGCAAAGTCGGTTGTACAACTCGTGCGAGTGCTAGGAAGTGTGTCTAGACCTGCCGCGTGGCGGCGCTCGGTCTGCAATCACTGGTAGTGGCGACACGCGGGTCCGACGTATACTAACGGACCGCGGCCGATTTAAAGGCTACCACCTAGCAAGTGTGGTGTCTGGCGGTGACACCACAATAACAATGCTTAAGTCGTATAGACTCGCTTTTATAGATACCAATCATATCTTACATTATGAACTCTATGCATATAATGCTTTTCGATGTTACCCGTCATGTGTGATATGGGTACAACTTACAGTGTGTGGTCATTGGCAACCAATAAAAATTTTGCATTCCATTAAACACCAACTTTATCTGTTACATCTACACTATGTGATCAAAAGTATCCGGTCACCTGGCTGAAAATTACTTAAAAGTTCGTGGCGTTCTCCATCGGTAATGCTGGAATTTAGTATGGTGTTGGCCCACCCTTAGCCTTGCTGACAGCTTATACTCTCCCAGGCATACGTTCAATCAGGTGCTGGAACGTTTCTTGGGGAATGGCAGCCCATTCTTCACGGAGTGCTGCACTGAGGAGACGTATCGATGTTGGTCGGTGAGGCCTGGCTCGAAGTCGGCGTTCAAAACATCCCAAATGTTTTCTATAGGATTCAGGCCACGACTCTGTGCAGGCCAGTCCATTTCAGGGATGTTATTCTCGTGGAAACACTCCGCCACAGGCCGTTTATTATGAAAATGTGCTCGATCGTGTTGAAAGATGCAATCGCCATCTGCGAATTGATCTTCAACAGTGGGAAGCAAGAAGGTGCTTAAAACATTAATGTAAGCCTGTGCTGTGATAGTGCCACGCAAAACAACAGGGGTGCAAGCCCCCTCCATGAGAAACACGACCACAGCATAACACCAACGCCTCCGAATTTTACTGTTGGCACTGTACACGCTGGCAGATGACGTTCACCTGCCATTCGCAATACCCACACCCTGCCATCGGATGGCCACATTGTTACCATGATTCTTCACTCCACACAACCTTTTTCCAGTGTCCAAACGTCCAATGTTTACGCTCCTTACACCAATCGAGGCGTTGTTTGACATTTACCGGCGTGATGTGTGGCTTATGAGCAGCCGCTCGACCACGAACTCCAAGTCTTCTCATCTCTCGCCTAACTATCATAGTACTGCCGTGGATCCTAATGCAGTTTGGAATTCCTGTGTGATAGTCTGGATAGATGTCTGCCTATTATACATTACAAACACTCTACACCTGTCGGCCGTGTCTGGCAGTCAACTAACGAGGTCGGCCTGTACGCTTTTGTGCTGTATTTGCCCCTTGACGTTTCCACTTTACTATCACATCGGAAACAGTGGACCTATGGATGTTTAGCAGTGTGGAAATTTCGCGTACAGACGAATGACACAAGTGATACCCAATCACCTGACCATATTCGAAGCTCTTGAGTTCTGCTGTGCGCCCCATTCTGGTCTCTCACGATGTCTAATGACTACTGAGGTCGCTGATATGGAGTACCTGGCAGTAGGTGCCAGCACAATGCACCTAATATGAAAAACGTAAGTTTTTGTGGCTGTCCGGATACTTTTGATCACACAGTGTACATCACCATATACATCTACAGCTAAATGATTACTCTGCAATTCACTATTAAGTGTATGGCAGAGGATCATCGAACCACCTTCAAGCTATTTTCTCTACCATTCCACTCTCGAACAGCGTGTGGGAAAATCGAGCAATTAAATCTTTCCGTACGAGCTCTTATTTTATGATGATGATTATGATAGGCGCTAACAAAATATTTTCACACTCTGTGGAGGATGTTGGTGATTGAAATTTCATGTGAAGATCTTACTGCAGCAAAGAACGCCTTTGTTTTAACGATTGCAACCCGAAGTCGTGTATCATATCATTCTCTCCACTGTTTCGCAGTAATGCGAAGCAAGCTGCCTCACTCTGATTTCTTTCGATGTACTCCGCCAGTCCTGTCTGATGCGGACCCTACGGCGCACAGCAGTACTCCAGAAGCTTAGTGTCTCTTCAGTAGACCTGTTCTATTTTCTAAGTGCTCTGCCAAAAAATCGCAGTGTTTGGTTTTGCTTACCCCACAACATTATTTCTGTGATCGTTCCAATTTAGCCGGCCGAGGTGGCCGTGCGGTTCTAGGCGCTTCCGTCTGGAACTGCGTGACCGCTACGGTCGCAGGTTCGAATCCTGCCTCGGGCATGTATGTGTGTGATGTCCTTAGGTTAGTTAGGTTCAAGTAGTTCTAAGTTCTAGGGGACTGATGACCACAGATGTTAAGTCGCATAGTGCTCAGAGCCATTTGAACCATTTTTGAACGTTCCAATTTAAATTATTCGTAACTGTAATTGTGGTGTCACCGCTAGACACCACACTTGCTAGGTGGTAACTTAAATCGGCCGCGGTCCTGTAGTACATGTCGGACCCGCGTGTCGCCACTGTGTAATCGCAATCCTAGCGCCACCACATGGCAGGTCACAAGACACGGACTAGACCTCGCCCCAGTTGTACGGACGACATAGCTTGCGACTAGACCTACCAAGTCTTCCTCTCATTTGCCGAGAGACAGATAGAATAGCCTTCAGCTTAGTCCATAGCTACTACCTAGCAAGGCGCCATTTGTATCAGTGCTTATAGCGTACTAATATTCAAGAGAGATGTATTCCAACAAGAGAATAAAAGTTAAGTAACCTATATCTACATACTTTTCTTCTTATTCATTAATAAGTCTCATGTTCCAGAACTTCAAGCCCGTCTGCGTTAGTTTAGCGTGCACCTAGCTACCTCATTGTGTCTAGACTGTAGGAGCTAGACACAACAGTAATAACTAAGTATTTAATTCAATTCACAGCCTTTAGATTTGTTTTATTAATCACATGACCGAAATTTTGCGGATTCCTTTTAATACTGTTGTGGATCACTACAAATGGTTCAAACGGCTCTGAGCACTATGGGACTTAACATCTATGGTCATCAGTCCCTTTAGCTGGCTATTTACTATTTGCTTTGTTTTACTATTACTCGCGTAACAACTAATATATGAGATACAATATGTTGCTACGAAAAGAGCCCCGAAATACCTTTTAGTGATGCTGCGCTATGACTTTATTTGGATCATTAATTTTCAAAAAAACAAAATATATTATGTTCTTATTAGTCGGGATCTGGTTTTCTATTAAAGGAACTTTTCTTCGTTACTGTAACTCGCTATAAAGTTCAACATATCTTCCTTACTTTATAGTTATTGAAAAGGTTAATGAAAATTACTTCGTTATCAATACTGACGTTACAGTACGCAATGATTGTTCAACATCAAAATTTTGCAGTGGATTTTTGTGAAAAGTAAAACACCAATAAGTACCACGACTAACACGAGAACATGAGACTATCGTCATAGAAAAAGATGTTTTTACTATAAGGTTGGCCAGACCAGAACTACGCACAACAAGATTTCTCTTATGTTATGAAGGTAAATTATCTTTTTGCACTGTTAATAATATATATTATCAGCAGCCCGCGTCAACCTGTAAAACACATCATAAAATCTACTGCTCTGCTCTGCAATTCCGAAAGCTGAAAGAAATAATTTTACTTCACTATTACCTGCCCGCTTCTTTGCGGTATGATTGATTTCATTTAATGCAGTTTGAATGGGCCGCGGCAGCGGCTCGTTCGTTCGTAGCGCAGCTCTTCACCACGAATAATATTTAAATAACTGAAAATTTCTTAAAGGGATGGGATAAAATATCAGGCAAGCTTATTTCAAATCATAATGCAAGGTTTCACTAAGTAACTCTATTCAAAACATTTAAACAAATCAAGTTATTACACACCTTTCCCAAGCTATGTCTAATGGCGTCCCTCTCACAATCTTGACAAAAGAATGCTACGCAAGCGTACAATATAACGTCACAGGCTCTTCCTACTCACGTAACCACAAGAAGACGACAGAGAAATTAATGTTTGTTTTGTACTATTTATAGTAGTCACATATTCTCATCTTTGTTTGATATTTAATAAGTATCGTCTGTGGCGGTTTCAATACTCGCCGACACAGATATTATGTAAATAAAAAAAAAAACAGTACCTAATTCTATACAAGAACAAAACATGACACATAATGTTTTCTCTTTATTACATAATATGTCTTTTGCTAAGAGACGTTACATCCCCTAGAACTTAGAACTACTTAAACCTAACTAACCGAAGGACATCACACAACACCCAGTCTCACGAGGCAGAGAAAATCCCTGACCCCGCCGGGAATCGAACCCGGGAACCCGGGCGTGGGAAGCGAGAACGCTACCGCACGACCACGAGCTGCGGACTGGATCACTTCACATATATCATTTTAGAGTTCATATTTATCATTTTAGAGTTCATTTCCACTTTTCACACCATACACATAAATTGTCTGAAACATTTTGTAGTTGGTTTTGATCATCTGATGACCTTACAAGACAGTAAATAACAACATCTGCAAACAGTGTAAAAGAGCTACTTAGATTGTTCCTAAATCGTTTATGAAGACCAGCAACAGCAGGGGGCCTATAACACTTTCTTCGAGAACGCCAGATATTACTTCTGTTTTACTCGATGAATTTCCGTCAATTACTATGAACTGTGACCTTTCTGACAGGAACTCGCGAATAAGCTCGCACTACCGAGGCATAGGCCGCACTTCTATTCGAAATCGCTTGTGAAGAACGATGTCGAAAGATTTCCGGAAGCATAAAGATATGGAATCAGTTTGAAATCCCCTGTTGAGCTGTTGTAAAATTTGCTGTTCTGAAGAGCGCGCCGCACCGCGTAGTGAAAAGCAGTCGCCCTCCGTTTCTGGCGGTGGCGCCGCTGTGGCAGTCGCAGCTTTGGTGTCTCCCTAAAAGGTGGGAAAGGGGAAAGGTTGCCTGTTCACGTGCATTTAAAGGGCGCTATGAGCTCGCTAGGGGCGAGTCTGGTCAGTTGGTCAGCCGGATCAGTGTGGGGCAGTCAGTGTCTGTCTGTTGTCCGGGATGCTAGTATGTGTTAGGCCGCCAGTCTGGTCGAGTTTGTTCAGGCAATGGTCGTCGGCAGTTGGATCGATCGGTTGGTCGGTCGCGCACTGGGACACAAGATGACTTGTCCGTCTTGAGCGTCGGCGCCACGTCAGTCCAGTGGGCCGCGCCGTATAGCGAGGGGTAGTGGCCTCGCGGCCGACACGAGAGCAACAGGAGTCAACCCACGACATCGGTCTGTCCGGTGCGAGCTGCGACGCCGTGAGACGGGAGATCGGCGCGCCTTCCTGCGTCCGTTGAAGCGGCTGGCAGCGGACGGTGCGGGAGAGCGTTTTGGGGTGCTGCGCCAGGTCTTCGTCAGACATCGCAGTTTATTAGAAGTTAAGTGATTCGTGATATGTTGTTTCATTAACTTGTTAAATTCTACTTATTTTCTTGGTCAGTCTCGTCCCCAGCTTGCTCGTCTGTTCCTCGTCCGCATTTGTTAGGCAGTTAGTGTCTGTCTGTCGGCCTGCTGTACGTTAATAGCTGCCTCTGTCATGATTGTCGGATTCGGTGTTAACGAATTTATTGCTAAAGGTGTAAAGGCCGAATTCCTGAAATATGTTTTTATCTTGCTTATCATCTTGAGAGGCGGTATATGTCTAATGTAGAGCATGTTTGTACATTTTATGTAAGACTGCATTTCATGGGTTTTTATTTAAATGGTCATTTTAGCATATAAGGTTGCCATCCTCCCACCGTAAGAGTTTTCTTTTAAAAACAAGTTGCACTTTCGATGGCAAGTAATTTTTTTTTAATGTGAGTGTTTTGTACCATTTCCATCCCTCCTACTGGGTGCATAGTTTATGTGTTTGTGTGAGTTGTTAAAATTTTTAGTTAAAGTAATCTGGTGTGTTGCAGATTTGCACCAGTGTAGTCTTTCAGAGGTTATCGTGAGCGGTCGTGACTACGGCCGTGTTAAAAGGGAGCGGCAGGCTTCTCAGCCCGAAAGCTCATACTGTCAAAAAAAAAAAAAAAAAAAAAAAATTATTTCTGTCTCTGAATAAATTGTAATTGGATATTTAGAGGGTGCTTTCTGATTATAATTTTTAAATCAGTCTTTTTTTTTAAAAAAAAGGAAAGGGTTTTTAGGAATAAAATTTCCATTTGTTGAAATTTAGTTTGTTTTCATCAGTTACCCACTGGCAACTACTTCCACGCTCACTTAGTGTGACTAAATGTGTTAATGTTCTTGATGGATCGTTAGTAAATAAAGTAAATTCTTAAGAAAAGGTTTTGAAAGTAAATTCATGGTTCACCTGTGTATAGCAGTCATTACTTCGTGAGTATAAAGAGCTATTGGTCTTTCAGAAAAACTATATTTCCTGAACCTGTGTTGGCCGATTCTCAAGAAATCGTTTTCTTCAAGGTAACCGACAATGTTCGAACAGAGTATATATTCCAGAATCCTGTTGCAAATCGACGTTAGCGATATGTATCTATAATTCAGCGGACTACTTGTACTTGCTTTCCTCGGTATTGGTGTTAATTGTGCAACATTCCAGTCATTATGTACGGATCTTTCGACGAGTTCAAAAAATGGCTCTGAGCACTATGGGACTTAACATCTATGGTCATCAGTCCCCTAGAACTACTTAAACCTAACTAACCTAAGGATATCACACAACACGCAGTCATCACGAGGCAGAGAAAATCCCTGACCCCGCCGGGAATCGAACCCGGGAACCCGGGCGCGGGAAGCGAGAACGCTACCGCACGACCACGAGCTGCGGACTTTCGACGAGTGAGCGGTTTTGTATGATTGCTAAGTACGGAGCTATTGTACCAGCATACTCTGAAGGAATCTGACTAGTATACAATCACGAATGGGGATCTTGCCTTTGATGAATTAAGCTGCTTCACTATACAGAGGATATCTGCTTCTAAGTTACTCATGCTGACAGTTGTTAGTACCAACATGAGCCACCACCTGCAGTTGGTTGCACCTTGTGCTCTTCATGGCATTCAGGAGCACCCGTTCCACATCTGGAAAGACTTTTCCCGGTATGTGCACAGAGTGCGCACTGGATTCCTTTCCTTCCTTGGCAGCCACGTCCCTAAGGGGCCTCATTACGAGCCCAATGTTGTAGCTCTCAACTGCCAGTAGTTCTATCCTTGTGAGTCGACAGGCTTCCTCTGGAACACGGCGAGCGACTGCGTCTGGCTGTGGCCCATTGTCATTCACAGATAGCGCCCGAAACCTCTTCGTTAGACGAACTGCGGAGGCCTTGTGATCGGCCCCAAGGAAAGTTTTTCGCTGCATGCCAAACCTTGGAACAACTTTCCACCTGAACAAGAGTGCGCGCAGTACCTGGAGCAGCCAGAGTAGTGTAAAGATCGGGTGCATTTGGGACGAGCTGGAAGTCCCTCTGGTCCCTCCCCCTCCCCTCCCCCCCCAGCCCCCTACCCCTAGTGATGCCCAATGGCAGCTGCCTCACGTTGCGTGACCGCAGCCAACATTGCCTGGAGCTGTGAGAGAAGGATCACCAACTTAGTTCGTATCTTAACGGAGCAGTCGCAGTTTTTATCCATACTAAAGACAACGGAAAAATGCTTCAGACAGTTAAACAAATGCGAAACTGTGCCTGATAAACAAACAAACATGCACGAAATTTAGGTATTTAAAATAAAGAGCACAGAGGACATTTAAAATAAATCGCTCCTTGTGAGAAGCAGTGTCAGCTCTCAGACAGACACGGAGTACTATGATTCGATGCTGCAGTAACAAAAGCTTCCACTCGACCGACGGATCTAACTACTGCAAGTACTAGCTTTCGTTACTGTAGCAGCGCACAGTAATCTGGTTTGGGTACAGTTGAACTTCGTCACCGATCCCATCTTTTCATACTTCTGGGCACCCTCAACAGCGACTGATACTTCATTGAATAAATTTAATCGACATTGTTACCTTCTCGTTTGCGGTACTTCTGGATTTGCATATTCAAATGATAATATTGTGTGGAGCTTTCTAGCCTCCTTTCTGTTTTGCATGTACGTCTTCTTTCCTCATTTTTACAGTCTTGGGACAGGTATGGGACGTTATGTTCGCCCGTATTAGTATATGATTTATCTATAATGCGACCTTGGCGTTACACAGTATCATCTCATTCGATGGCACCGCATATAGAGACTCCTTTGACCGTGTGTGAAAAATTTAGCAAATATTGATTTTCGGCGTATAATACTTCTTTATTGATCTATTTCTTTACTCATAATTTTTTGTAATTATTGGAGGTATTGGTAATTCTTAATGGCTCCTTCAGTAGATGAAAATTATATTACAAAAATACGTGGGGTATAAAGTTATACAGAGGTAAATGAAATATTTAGTACTGCTCTATACCATTGTACGCAAATAAGCGGCTTTGTAGACAGGTTGTATCATCTTCATGTAAAAAACAACTTCATGTTTGACAATAGCGTTGTTGTTGTGAATGAGCGGGTGAGTGAATGAGTGAGAAGACAAAGTGTAACGATACAGCCTTTATGGCTGGACTGTGTATTATAACGCAAAGCTGCTTGCTGTTAGATATTTTCCGTACAACAGATAGAGCGCAACGTTTTCTTTACACCCCACATGACCCTCATTCGGTCCACTGATGTGGCCGCCCGTTACTGCCTGCACTAAGACTGACGCCTCACCCGTGGTCGAGTGGGAGGTCGTTCCAGGGTCTGACAGGCAGGGAAAGACTTTCAGTGAGTCCGATCGGAAAGCTGCCCTGGTTCGTCTGAGGAACAGGTTTCAGGCGCTATCTGTGACTGACGATTTCCCTGAGCGAGATGCAGATGCTCCAACTGTCCCAGAGGAAACTTCTCGGCCCGCAACGTCTGGGCATACACAGAGAGTGGGTTTGCTAGTAGTTTGGAGCTCCAACGTTAGGCGCATAATGGAGCCCCTTAGGGATAGACTGCAAAGAAGGGAAGGTGTCCAGTGTGTACTCCGTGTGCATACCGGGTGGAGTCGTTCCAGATGTGGAAAGGGTGCTTCCAGATGCCATGAAGAGCACAGGGTACCGCAGTGTGGTGGCTCATGTAGATGCCAACAATGTGTGTCGCTTCGGATGAGAAGAGATTCTCTGTCGCTTTGGATCGGAAGAGATGCTTTCTGGATTCGGTCGGCTAGCTGAAATGATAAGGACTGCTAGTCTTAGTTGCAAGATGAAGACACAGCTCACCATCTGCAGCATCGTCGACAGGACCGACTGTCGTCCTTCCGCACAGAGCCGAGTGGAGGGTCTGAATGAGAGGCTCAGGCGGTTCTGCGATCGTGTACCCTGCAGATTCGTCGACTTGCGCCATCGGGCTGTGAGTTTCCGGATTCCGCTTAATAGATCAAGAGTCCACTAAACACAGGAAGCGTCTATACGGATAGCGGGAGCTTTGTGGAAGGGACTGGGCGATCTTTTAGGTTAGAGGGTCTCGGGAAACTACAGAAAGGACGTCATTCTAAATGAACACAGGGAAAACACAGAAGGTAGAGATAGCAAAATATTTATATTTTAGTTGTAATTTGTCGCAGCTGTGTTGGAAAATAACCATAGCTCCCAGCTCTAATACAAGGCACTCACGCTCAAATCGTTATAGGTACAGAAAGCTGGATAAAGCAGGAAATAAGTTCAGCAGAATTTTTTCAAAGAAACCTAATCGTATTCAGAATGGACACATTAAATACTGTTAGTGATGGAGTATCTATTGCTGCCAGAAGTAGTTTACCTGATAGTGAAATTGAAATACATTGTTCCTGTTCCTGTGAATTACTATGGGTAGAGGTTATACTTGACAACCGGGATAAATTAATAATTGGATCGTTTTACAGACCTCCTGACTCAGGTGATGCAGTTGCTGAAGAGTTCAAAGAAAACATTAGTCTCATTACATATGTACCCCAGTCACATTATTTTAGTTCGTGGTGATTTCTATCTGCCCTCGATATGCTGGGGAAAATACATGTTTAATGCAGGCGGCAGGCATAAAACGTCGTCCGAAATTGTAGTGAATGCTTTCTCAGAAAATTACTTCGAACAGTTAGTTAAGGAGACCGCTGGAAATGTAAATTTTTGCGAGAACATACTTGACCTATTAGCAACAAAGAATCCGGCGGAAATGGAGAGCGTCATGACGGATACTGGGATCAGTGACCACGAGGCAGCTGTAGCCAGACTGAATACCCTAACATTTAATCCCACCAAAAATAAACACAAAGTACACCAATTAAAAAAAAGTAAAAATTCTCTAGACGACTATGTAAGAGACAGTCTCCATTTCTTCCAATCTTACCATGTAAGCGTAGACCAGATGTGGTTTGAATTCAAAGAAATAGTATCATCGGCAATTGAGAGATATATACCACAAAAACTAACAAATGATGGTACTGGTGTCCATTGGTACACTAAACTTGCAGAAGCAACGAAAATGCTTTTCAAATTTAAAAGAATGCAAAATCCACAAGATTAGCAAATTTTACAGAAACTCGTAATTTAGTGCGAACTTCAATGCGAGATGCTTTTAATAGTGTCCACAACGAGACTCTGTCTTCTGGCAGGAAACCCTAAAACATTCTGGTCATACATAAAGTACACCAGCAGAAAGACGCAACAAATACCTTCACTACGAGATAACAGTGATTATGTCACTGATGACTGCCTAAAGCAGAGTCATTAAACATGGTTTTCCGAAATTAGTTCACCAAAGAGGACGAAGTAAATATTCCATAATTCGAATCTGGAACAACTGAAAACATGAGTACTTGTTGTTGTTGTGGTCTTCAGTCCTGAGACTGGTTTGATGCAGCTCTCCATGCTACCCTATCCTGTGCAAGCTTCTTCATCTCCCAGTACTTACTGCAACCCACATCCTTCTGAATCAGCTTAGTGTATTCATCTCTTGGTCTCCCTCTACGATTTTTACCCTCCACGCTGCCCTCCAATGCTAAATTTGTGATCCCATGATGCCTCAGAACATGTCCTACTAACCGGTCCCTCCTTTTTGTCAAGTTGTGCCATATACTCCTCTTCTCCCCAATTCTACTCAATACTTCCTCATTAGTTATGTGATCTACCCATCTAATCTTCAGCATTCTTCTGTAGCACCACATTTCGAAAGCTTCTATTCTCTTCTTGTATAAACTATTTATCGTCCATGTTTCACTGCCATATATGGCTACACTCCATACAAATACTTTCAGAAACGACTTCCTGACACTTAAATCTATACTCGATGTTAGCAAATTTCTCTTCTTCAGAAACGCTTTCCTTGCCATTGCCAGTCTACATTTTATATCCTCTCTACTTCGACCATCATCAGTTATTTTGCTCCCCAAATAGCAAAACTCCTTTACTACTTTAAGTGCCTCATTTCCTAATCTAATTCCCTCAGCATCACCCGACTTAATTCGACTACATTCCATTATCCTCGTTTTGCTTTTGTTGATGTTCATCTTATATCCTCCTTTCAAGACACTGTCCATTCCGTTCAGCTGCTCTTCCAAGTCCCTTGCTGTCTCTGACAGAATTACAATGTCATCAGCGAACCTCAAAGTTTTTATTTCTTCTCCATGGATTTTAATACCTACTCCGAACTTTTCGTTTGTTTCCTTTATTGCTTGCTCAATATACAGATTGAATAACATCGGGGAGAGGCTACAACCCTGTCTCACTCCCTTCCCAACCACTGCTTCCCTTTCATGCCCCTCGACTCTTATAACTGCCATCTGGTTTCTGTACAAATTGTAAATAGCCTTTCGCTCCCTGTATTTTACCCCTGCCACCTTTAGAATTTGAAAGAGAGTATTCCAGTCAACACTGTCAAAAGCTTTCTCTAAGTCTACAAATGCTAGAAACGTAGATTTGCCTTTCCTTAATCTTTCTTCTAAGATGAGTCGTAAGGTCAGTATTGCCTCACGTGTTCCAATATTTCTACGGAATCCAAACTGATCTTCCCCGAGGTCGGCTTCTACTAGATTTTCCATTCGTCTGTAAAGAATTCGCGTTAGTATTTTGTAGCTGTGACTTATTAAACTGATAGTTCGGTAATTTTCACATCTGTCAACACCTGCTTTCTTTGAGATTAGAATTATTATATTCTTCTTGAAGTCTGAGGGTATTTCGCCTGTCTCATACATCTTGCTCACCAGATGGTAGAGTTTTTTCAGGACTTGCTCTCCCAAGGCCATCAGTAGTTCTAATGGAATGTTGTCTACTAACGGGGCCTTGTTCCGACTCAGGTCTTTCAGTGCTCTATCAAACTCTTCACGCAGTATCGTATCTCCCATTTCATCTTCACCTACATCCTCTTCCATTTCCATAATATTGTCCTGAAGTACATCGCCCTTGTATAGACCCTCTATATACTCCTTCCACCTTTCTGCTTTCCCACCTTTGCTTAGAACTGGGTTTCCATCTGAGCTCTTGATATTCATACAAGTGGCTCTCTTTTCTCCAAAGGTCTCTTTAATTTTCCTGTAGGCAATATCTATCTTACCCCTAGTGAGATAAGCCTCTACATCCTTACATTTGTCCTCTAGCCAACCCTGCTTAGCCATTTTGCACTTCCTATCGATCTCATTTTTGAGACGTCTCTATTCCTTTTTGCTCGCTTCATTTACTGCATTTTTATATTTTCTCCTTTCGTCAATTAAGTTCAATATTTCTTCTGTTACCCGAGGAGTTCTACTAGCCCTCGTCTTTTTACCTACTTGATCCTCTGCTGCCTTCACTACTTCATCCCTCAGAACTACCCAATCTTCTTCTACTGTACGTCTTTCCCCCATTCCTGTCAATTGTTCCTTATGCTCTCCCTGAAACTCTGTATCCAGGTCCCATGTCCTTGAATTCCCACCTTTTTGCAGTTTCTTCAGTTTTAATCTACAGGTCATAACCAATAGATTGTGGTCAGAGTCCACATCTGCCCCTGGAAATGTCTTACAATTTAAAATCTGGTTCCTAAATCTCTGTCTTACCATTATATAATCTATCTGATACCTTCTAGTGTCTCCAGGATTCTTCCATGTATACAACCTTCTTTCATGATATTTGGACCAAGTGTTACCTATGATTAAGTTATGCTCTGTGCAAAACTCTATCAGGCGGCTGCCTCTTTCATTTCTTAGTCCCAATCCATATTCACCTACTATGTTTCCTTCTCTCCGTTTTCCTACTCTCTAATTCTAGTCACCCATGACTATTAAATTTTCGTCTCCCGTCACTACCTGAATAATTTCTTTTATCTCATCATACATTTCTTCAATTTCTTCATCATCTGCAGAGCTAGTTGGCATATAAACTTGTACTACTGTAGTAGGCGTGGGCTTCGTGTCTATCTTGGCCACAATAATGCATTCACTATGCTGTTTGTAGTAGCTTATCCACACTCCTATTTTGTTATTCATTATTAAACCTACTCCTGCATTACCCCTATTTGATTTTGTATTTATAACCCTGTAATCACCTGACCAAAAGTATTGTTCCTCCTGCCACCGAACTTCACTAATTCCCACTATATCTAACTTTAACCTATCCATTTCCCTTTTTAAATTTTCTAATCTACCTGCCCGGTTAAGGGATCTGACATTCCACGCTCCGATCCGTAGAAGGCCAATTTTCTTTTTCCTGATAACGACGTCCTCTTGAGTATTCCCCGCCCGGAGATCCGAATGGGGGACTATTTTACCTCCAGAATATTTTACCCAAGAGGACGCCATCATCATTTATCCATACAGTAAAGCTGCATGGCCTCGGGAAAAATTACGGCCGTAGTTTCCCCTTGCTTTCAGCCGTTCGCAGTACCAGCACAGCAAGGCCGTTTTGGTTAATGTTGCAAGGCCAGGTCAGTCAATCATCCAGACTGTTGCCCCTGCAACTACTGAAAAGGGTGCTGCCCCTCTTCAGGAACCACACGTTTGTCTGGCCTCTCAACAGATATCCCTCCGTTGTGGTTGCACCTACTGTACGGCCATCTGTATCGCTGAGGCACGCAAGCCTCCCCACCAACGGCTAGGTCTATGGTTCATGGGGAAGAACATGAGTACTTAGAAGCAGATATTCTCGGTGTAGTGAAGCAGTTTAAATCACTTAATAAAAGCAAAGCTTCCCACTCAGTTTGCATACCAGTCAGTTTCCAATCATAGTATGCTGACAAAATAGCTCCTGATCTATCAATGATATACAACCGCTAGCTCATCGAAAGATCTGCACCTAAAGACTGGAAAGTTGCACAAGCCACACAAATACACAAGAAAGAAAACCGGAGTAGTCTGCTGAGTAACAGACCAAGTTAACGGACGTCGATTTCCTGTAGGCTTTTGGAACACTTTTTGTTCAGACATAATGAATCACCTCGAAGAAAACGATATGTTGACTAATATACAGTACGTGTACGGGAAAAATCGCTTTTGTGAAACATAACTAGCTCGCTAGTCTCACGAAGTAATGAGTGCTATCGACAGGTACTGTCAAATTGAATCCGTATTTTTCGATTTCCAGATGGCTTTCGACACCGTTCCTCACAAGCGTCCTCTAATCAAACTGCATGCATATGGAGTTACGTCTCAGTTGTGTCACTGAATTCGTGAGCTCCTGTCAGGTAGGTTACAGTCTGTAGCAATTGACAGTAAGTCATCGAGTGAAACCGAAGTAGAATGTGGCTTTCTCCGAGGAAGTGTTATAAGATCTCTGCTATTTCTGATCTACATAAACGACATAGGAGACAATCTGAGCAGCCCTCTTAGATTTTTTGCAGATGATGCTGTCATCAGATGATCAAAACCAACTGCAAAATGAATTAGACAAGATATCTGTATGGTGCAAAAATAGCAATTCGCTCTAAATAATGAAAGTACTAAAAGGAAACTTCTAAATTTCGATTTTACGAAAAATCACACAAATCTAAAGGCTATAAATTCAACTAAATACTTATGGATTACAATTAGGAATAACTTCAACTGGAACGATCACATAGATAATGCAGTGGTAGAACCCTTAAAAAATGCAACAGGTTGACTAAGGAGGCTACATACATCACGCTTCTCGGTCCTCTTCTCTATTATTGCTGTGCGTTGTGGTATCCGCATCACATGGAACTGGCGGAGGTTAATGAAAAAGTTAAAAAATGGGCAACTCTTTTGTGTTAAAACGAAATAGGGGGGAGGGTGCAACGGATACGATGCATGAATTAGGATGGCAGTCATTATAAAAAGGTGTTTTTTTGTTGTGGCAGAATCTTCTCACGAAATCTCAGTTACAAAATTTCTCCCCTGAATGTGAAAATATTCTGTTGGCTCCCACCTACATAGCAAGAAATGATCATCATGATATAATAAGAGAAACCAGAGCTCGCGCTGAAAGTTACGAGTGCTCGTTTTTCCCTCGAGCTGTTAGAAAGTGGAATCGTAGAGAGGAAGTCTGAAGGTGGTTCGATGTACCCTCTGCCACGTACTTAATTGTGAACTGCAATTTTTTTTATTATTGTTATTGCCGACTGCAGTGCTGACTCTGAAGGCTTCAAATCGATAACATGAATCGACAGGAGAGCAAATACGAAGTAGTGTTTTTTGGGTGGGAGGCATGGAGGATCACAGTATGTTATTTAGTGCTACACTGAATATAAAATATTTTCAGTTAGCAAAAGTATCGTAGAGTACAACACATGAGCCTGATATAGAGTGAATTGCCGTGAGCGATATTTGGAATATATATTTCGTTGTCATGCAGAGTAAAAGAGTCTTCTTTGGTGTTTGTTCTTCAACGACAATCTGTTTTATATTGAGAGTAATTGTACATGCAATGTAATAAAGTGTTTCTTGATACTAGTAGCATCGTGATATTGATTTACATCTGGAGTTATTGCCATTCAGAGCAGTGTTTCCTAGTAGTCACTGGTGGTAAGCATTTTGCGTAATTAAAGGACCGAACCGAAAAGAAATTAGAGAACTAGGAAGATAGTTACATTATATGGGTTCCATGCGAATCTGACGGAAGGTAATCAAGTCGTTTAGATACTTTTGAGCAACATAGTGCAAAAAAAAAATGGTTCAAATGGCTCTAAGCGCTATGGGACTTAACATCTGAGGTCATCAATTTCCTAGACTTAGAAACTACTTAGACCTAGTTAACCTAAGGACATCACACACATCCATGCGGAGGCAGGATTCGAACCTGCGACCGTAGCAGCAGTGCGGTTCCGGACTGAAGCTCCTAGAACCGCTCGGTCACAGCGGCCGTCAACAACATAGTACATGTATGGGTCGAGAGGAATGTACGAAACTGGCTACTGGCACCAATCGGTGACGAAATGACGATAGGTGTACGGACGATACTTTTGAGTGAGTATTTCAGCTTATTATTCTGGCCATTTTTTTTTCGTTGTTACACGTTTGCTGATTTGGAAATAAATTATTTTGATATTACTAGGACTCTATATCGTGGAAATTTTAGGTGACATGTTTTGTGAACCATAATTGCTTAAGATACCGATAAATATTGGGCCTGAACTATCATTGCCAACCGCATCAAAGAATATGCTCTAGACACTACCAAATGCTTTGTCTACTCCAATTTGCTTCGTATTGTGGGTTGCTTGTTTTTTTTTCTTTTTTTTTCCTAGTATTGAAATGCGTGAAGAGACTAATCCTGGTGCACAAAGGAATCGGCTATCTCAACGACCATTATGTCGGTTCTGCTTTGTTGGAAGCCAGAACGTGGATGTAAGATGGCAGGTATTCGAGAGAGTGGCAGAGCTTATTCCGCCGCACCGCTCTTTCCCCTCGGGAAGTCAAAGTTCTCTTTTGTTTATGGTCACTGTCGACTGCCACGGTATGCTGTCCACAGAATAATAATTGTTGGGCGTGAGAAACAAATTACTGCCTTAAAGTGCAGATAAACTACCAGAGGTCGCATATTATTTCGGTTATTACTACCGTGCAGGTCGCGCTGTGGTTACCTCACTGGCCTCGCATTACGGTGGATGACAGTTCAATGCCTCCGTTGGCCTTCCATATTTAGATTATCCTTGACTTCCTCAAATCTTTCCAGTCAAATGACAGGATGGTTCTTTGAAAAGAGTACGGGCGATTCCCTTCCCTATGCTTTCATAATCCGAACTTGAACTCAACGGCCAAACTGTCGTCGAGAGTTTAAATTCTAATCTACCTTGCTTTTTCAGTTACAACTATTTTCACTCAAAAAAGGAAGTGATTCTTCAGATGTTCATTGCCCTGATGGCAATATATTAAAGGTTAAAGATCCACTCGACACTGCCGGCAATGCAACGATTTGAGGAACAGGTCATGGCTTGGTTCAAATGGCTCTGAGCGCTATGGGACTTAACTTCGGAGGTCATCAGTCCCCTAGAACTACTTAAACCTAACCGACCTAAGGACATCACACACATCCATGCCCGAGGCAGGATTCGAACCTGCGACCGTAGCGGTCGCACTTTTCCAGACTGTAGCGTCTAGAACCGCTCGGCCACTCCGGACGGCGAACAGGTCATGTCTCAGTGGGAAGAAGAGTGGCTGGAGGTAATGGACAAGAAGTTGCGGCTGGTAAAACTTGCTACTCGGCTGTGGTGTATCCCCTTTCAGCTACAAAGTCGAAGAAATATTTATGACTCGCCTTCGGATGGGCCACATTTCGATGACACGCAGTTCCTCTTCTGGCGGAAGAACAATCCAATGGAAAACATATTTCAGTATGATGCATTTTAAAGGACAGAGGGTAGTTACTGGCTGATAAGTAGTCTATTTTAGTAGACGATGAGGTGAATCTGTGTACGACTTTAAACATTTTGTGAAAGGTCTGATTTGCAATTTTCTACCAGTGTGGCTGACTCAACCTGGTTTTTTTCTTTTAGTTGTTGTAACCTCCCTGGAGAATTTCGTAAATGAAAATACTTAAATGTTAATGGGAATAGAACCTAGTGTAACCTCCCCGCAAAAATGTAAGATAATTTTTTTAATAGTGAATACTCATCGTGCTAAGTGTAACCTCCCCGTAATTAATTTTAAATGATATAAATTGAATGAAAATGCAAATAAAGCCAAATGTTAACTTCCCACAGTAATAAAAGTCAATGATAATAAAAATGTGCAAAAAATGTTAAGTCCCTACAAAATTAACGTTAAGATCAACCTGATAAATTTTATAAGGTCATCTGCGCTGACCTTAGGCCCTGTGCAAATCTGATAAATTGATTCTGGCAGGAAAAGCATAGGAAGTATTGTTTCAATTGTAATGATTATTTTCTTAAGAAATTGCTTTCAGAACAAAATTATTATTCGGGCGATTCTTGAACAAATTAATTACTGTTATGATACATTACATTATCAGATGAGCGCAATGCTGCTTCATTACCTTATTTAAAAATACACCTCGTCCTGAACCTTGACCAGAGCCCCATGTCGACGCCCGCCGACTCCTCACACACAACTGCGACTGTCTCTCGCGCGCTACTACTCTCCAACAGAACTGAACTCTCGCGCGGTCAAGAACAGACAAGCAACGATAAACAACTCTCTGGTCAGAGATTCTGTCATGCCTCGCCATCGCTGTTAATGAATACACTGAATACATACGCGTTTCATAACCCTCCACTGGGGGGGCAAAAATTTGGCAGCGATGGTGAGTCATTTGGACTTGCCATGAGCAACAAATTTTTTTTAACTAATAAACTTTCCAATTCACAGAATATTCAGATGTAGAACATGAATTGAATGTGGTGCACATGCACCGAGTACAAAACATTTCAGACAATGACAAAAAATATATACAATGAGTACAGAACACGCACTGAAAATCTCTTTAGCATTTTCACACAAATAAACATAATGGCAAAAAATCATGTTGATAAGTGACATAAGTGCACGTGTACTGCAGTTCAGCAAATCGAGAAACAAATGTATAGGCCATGAAAATAAATGATATTATAAAAAAAATGATTTTCATTATGTTACAAGAATTAGGATAGGAAAGGGAAGGATTGCATCATGGTTATAGCACTTTAGGTTGCACGCAGCTGCACTGGAAGTCCATATCTTTCCACAGAAGTACAACACCAAGTGAGACAATTTGAAGTTGTTTTCCCAGAAGTATTTATCAGCGTATCCAAGACACTGAAATGTCGTAGTAATATTCAATGTTTTCATTTTGGCAGTACATTAGGTACACCAAACAGTGGGACCATAATAACGTCTTCATCGCTCACGGTGGTGGACAGCATGTCGTGTCAACACCACGCTCTTACAAGGCACACCAACGTGGAATTAGTGCAAAAACCAAATATGGTGCTCCATGATCATGAGGATAGACAGGACAAATGGATATTGCAGTAATTCAGGGTAGTTAGGCCAGAAGGTGAAGGACATTAAGTCACATACTAGTCTTCACTGAAAATTACATTAGTAGTTTGCGGCATTCATTGCCCAGTTACTGAACATTTCTGTACCATGTATGTAGTATTACAGAATAATGTTCATTGTTTGGCGTTGTACTGACAACGTTGGCACTCATTGCCTAATTATAAATTATAGAAATCATTCGTTTTACAGATTACATTGAAATTCGTTGCTTAATTACAAATCATCAGAAGTCATTCGTTTTACATTGAAATTCGTTGCCTAATTACAAATCATCAGAAGTCATTCGTTTTACAGATAACATTGAAATTCGTTGCTTAATTACAAATCATCAGAAGTCATTCGTTTTACAGATAACATTGAAATTGATTGCTTAGTTACAAATCATCAGAAGTCATTCGTTTTACATTGAAATTCGTTGCCTAATTACAAATCATCAGAAGTCATTCGTTTTACAGATAACATTGAAATTCGTTGCTTAATTACAAATAATCAGAAGTCATCCGTTTTACAGATAACATTGAAATTGATTGCTTAATTACAAATCATCAGAAGTCAATCGTTTTACAGACAACATTGAAATTGATTGCCTGTTTGCAAATCATCAGAAGTCATTCGCTTTACAGAGAACATTTTACAGAGAACAGTAGAATAAAAGTATTATTCACTGAAATTATGCGCATAATATTTATGTATTCAATTGACATACTATTCAGAGCTGATCAGTATTATTAAGAACTCTCTTAAACGGGTAGCATTATTTGGGACCGGTAATACATTTTTTTTTTGTTAGCATTACATTGCTTTGGGTAATTATAGGGGAAAGCAAGAAAAAGAAAAAAAGAAATTGCTTCTGGGTTGTTCCTGTAAATGAAAATGTGTAACGTCAGTTGTCATGAGTCAGCTGTAGCAACGTTATGTAACAAGTAGAGTATATGTAATCACATTCATAAATGACATAGATTTAATGAACAACTGCTTATAGCGCATTAATTTCATAAATAATTTCTCCTGCAAAAATATATAAGAAAAATGGATTATTAAGCTGAAAGAAGAAACGCATTTTATGCTGAAAAGTAGTGAACTTCGAATTAATAGGTAGTGAAATGTGTTCCATAGCTGTCCTTTCCAAAACCTTCAGTCATTATACTATGCAATATAACACCTGTCAAAACGAACTGCAACAAATACTTAAATAACTACATAGCATAAATACATAACTTCAACATTATCCTCATCTGTAAAGAAAAAACTTCATTATCCATCACTTCATTACTTATATTATCATAACTCCATTATTATCATCACCTGTAAAGAAAAACTTCATTATCCATATTAACATATTCTTCATCATTATTCTTCAGCATTCATTATCATCTGCAAAAAATCACTTCATTACTCGTTACATAACTATTCCTTATCTCTAGCATATTCCATCACTAAAACTAAGATGTGTAGTTCTGTCTGACAGCCTGCATCAATCGCTTCGTATTCTGAAAGAAAAAATTAGTTAAGACTGCTGTTCTACGATGTGTATAGTATATTCTTGTTAATGCTTGTTAATTCTGATCCATTTACTCTTCCTCATAAGGTTTTTGTATCTTCTTTCGTCTATTCCGTACGTGAAATTCCCATTTCTGTTTAATTTATTTCCTTTACACGTTATTTCTTTCTTAAAATGATGAACAAAGATTAATGTCTTGCATTTACGTCATATACTCACTAAATAATGACTGGTTTATGGTAACATAATTAACATGACAGAAAACGCAATATGTCAAAAGCATAGACAGTGTTCAAAGACAAAAATGTACACAGAATATCACAATGCAGCAGTAAAAAAATGTAAAACAGTCACGATCTTGAGATGTCATAGGGCAAAAAAAAATGTCAAAGTCAACTGGTGTTTGCTATATCTTAACCATTTCATAGTGCATACCAACAAACGTGAAACAATCGTACATACATAAAAAAAATGATGACTAGAAATATGACCTTCTTTGTGTTCAGCTTGTATGTTGTGTAGTTAATAGAGACGAGAATTAAAGACTTTAATGAAGAGAGAATTTAATAAAATTAATATGTCACTAGGCAAAATTGCATAATTATTCATAAGATACGTAAGTTTATCTGAAAAAATATGCACGGTCTGATGTGTAACGACAAGAAGAGCGACCTGCTAACCTTACCTTGCCCGGCACTTGCCAAGAAAAAATACGATAATCATCAGTAGGCAGTCATGTGAATATAATTGCAGAAATAGTCATAAAATGTGTAAATGGCATCATAGCACGTTAAATCATAGTGTCTTCACTCAATAAAGGGTTTAATGTTAGAGACATGGTGGTTGCCTTTACTTTTTCTGGTTCTCAGAGTTTCGACGTGTACTACATTGGGGTGAGGAATGCTGCGAATCCGATATGGACCTGCGTATAGAAGTTCAAATTTACTGCACTTACCTTTTATTCTGCTGGATAAATAGTGTGTACGTACTAATATCTTCTGTCCAATGTGAAAGTCTCGGCGTGTACAAACCTGTTTTTGCTGTCTTCTCCGGCGCTCTGCTGCACGTTTGATGTTGTTCAGTGCAATGTCAATTATTTCATGGTGTCGTAGTCGACGAGATGTAGGAAAGTTTACTAATTCTGTAATTTTGTTAGGTGGTTCAACGTTTTTCAGTATAACAGACGGAGATAGCATAGTGGATTCATTTGGTATGGAATTAATTACATCTTGGAATGAGAGTATGTGTGTGTCCCAATTAATATGTCTTTTGTGGCAGTATATTCTACACAGTTTACCAATTTCTTTCATTAATCGTTCACAGGGGTTCGAAGAAGCATGGTACTTGGATACATAGATCGGAGAAATGTTTCTAACTCGTAACATGCGTGTCCATATAGCAGAACGAAATTGTGATCCATTATCGGAAATTACTCTCATCACATGCCCTACATGAAATATAAAATGTTTTACAAATGCTTTCGAAACAGTTTTAGCAGTAGCTTTGCGTAACGGAGTGAAAGTAATAAATTTTGAAGTGAGTTCAACAGCGACAAAGATGTAGCAAAAACCTCTGTTAGTTCTCGGAATCGGACCAAAAATGTCTACAGCGGCCATATGTCTTAATTTAACAGGTACAATGGGATATAATGGAGGAATATGTGAAGTGGTGTCTGACTTAGCTTTCTGGCAAATTTTACATGACGCTAAAACTCGTCGTATACATTTCTCCATGCTGGTAAAATAACAGTTCTGTCTCAATATAAGAAAACATTTTCTAGCTCCGTAATGTGCGTAACTTAAATGAGTATACCAGATTAATTTGTTAACCAGTTCGTCAAGAATGCATAATAACCAATTGTTGCTGTCAGGATGAGAGCGGCGAAATAGAATGTCATTGCGTACAGTGTAATGGTTTCTAATCGTAACATTATTCTTATTTTGCCAAAGGTGTTTAATTTCTTTCCACACATTGTCTTTACTTTGCTCTTTTGCTATGTCCTGTAATGACGACGAAATAAAATTTTCAAATGCAACTTACTGAATGTACATGACGCTGAAATTTGCTTTGCAGAAGTTGGTTGCGATGTCTTGCTGATTATTGCTGAGAGAACGGGATAGTGCGTCTGCTATAACATTTTGTGTGCCGGGAATGTGAACAATTGTAAAATTAAATTCCTGTAAATAAAGCTTCCATCTGCTTAATCTGTCGTGAGTGAATTTAGCCGAAAGTAAAAATTGTATCGCTCTGTGATCTGTGTAGACGGTGGTATGTCTGCCATAAAGAAAGTGCCGAAATCTCGTAAAAGCCCATACAACACATAATGTTTCCAATTCCGTAACGGAGTAATTTCGTTCAGCAGGCGACAGAATGCGACTTGCAAATGCGATGTTTTTAATTACTGTTGAGCCATCTTCTTCAATTTCCTGAAAAATATGTACGCCTAAAGCGGTGTTAGAACTGTCGGTGGCAATGGAAAAATTTCTGGTAAGATCTGGGTGCGATAAAAGTGGAGCATTCAACAAGGCTTCTTTCAGGTTCACAAATTCAGAGTGTGCTTGCTTATCCCAAGACCAAATAGTGTTTTTACCTGTCAATTGGCATAATCTAGGTGTGTCTAAAGCAGAATGATGAATAAATTTACGAAAAAAGTTAATTAAGCCCAAAAAGCTGCGTAATTGTTTCTTCGTCGTAGGAACAGTAATGTCACGTAGAGCTTGAAGTTTTTCCGGATCAGGCGCAATGCCTTCTGCTGAAATTACGTGTCCAAGAAATTTTATAGAAGTTTTACCAAAATGCGATTTACTGAGATTAACTGTGAGTCCTTGTGCACGAAAAGTTTGCAACAATTGTTCAAGAGTCAGATTGTGTTCAGTCCAGTTAGCTTCTGCAATAAGAATGTCGTCTACGTACGTCGTGATAATGTCTTTCATGCAAACGTGTGTCGGATGGAGTCAAAATTAATAACATTTTCGTGAACAAGATTCTGCGTGTCAAAATTATGGCTTACGTTACTGGAATATGCAACCTGTACTGTATCTGGTCAAATTCTATCTGACGTGTTATTATTTTCTGGAGGATGTTGCGGCATTTCTACTATTTGAACTGTTCTATTACTTCTTCCAGACGTATTACGTTCTGGATGATACCTACTGTCGGGTTCATTCACGAGAATATGTTGTTGCTGATCATTTTGTTGCTGGTAAGACCGACTGTTATTATACGTACGCTGATAATTGTGCTCATTGTTTTTACGTCTGTCGTGATAGTCATTTCTATACGGTGCAGTGCGATAGGAGTTGAAATACTGTGTTTCCTGTACGTAGTTATTTCCTTGCTGCCGTGCGTTACTATTTGTTGTAGCTGGGACTATACGTGCACGCGGCGAAACATTAAAGCTTGGTTGGCCTTGTAGACTGTATTGTTGGTTAGGTATGCTAACCGGCTGACTTTCATGCTGTTGCGGTGAAAAACATCTATTGTTACTAAAAAAAAGCGTTTGCTGTTAATTTTGTACATACTGATGATTAAAATTTTCTCTGATATTAAAGTTCTTGTAGTTGTCATTTCTGGAGCGTCTAATGAAAAATTGTCACTTTCGGTAAAAATTTATCTTATCGGTTTTTCATTACACATTCTTAATACTAGATAGAGCGATAGTTGAAGAGCTGTTTTAATAGATATAAAGGATAGTAGAAGAGAAGGCAGCAGTGCAGAAAACTAAAGATGAAACAGCACTACTACAGCTCGGGGCCCTATGCACGCTACGGCACATATTCATTAAAGCGTAATGAATCCCCTGAGGTCTTTTACGCGCTGCAAATAAATTTCAGCTTTCGTGTTATAGGCAATGGCGGTAAAAATTCAGAAATAAATTGCTGTATCCATGCTAATTGTTGTTTCTTCATTACAGGCAATGCTATTGAAAATACAAAAATAAATAGACGTATCCAGTTCAAATCGTGTATCTGTGCTCTGTCATTATTAAATTCCTTAGATTTTTTTACAAATGCAAATTGCTTATAATCAACGTTCTCGTCACTGAATTTGAGAACACGTTCAGGTTTGTGTGAGAATCTGTTTGTCTGTGTCCTTTCGGATTTCAAGTTGCGTAACTTTTCAGATTTTACGTCGCGTAGCTTTTCGGATTTTAAGTCGCGTAGTCTCTGTAAATTGCTCAAATTGTACACGCTGCGTGAGTCTGACAAATGTTCGAAAAGTGGCGTCTGCTGTGATGTGTTATTAACTGAAATATTTTTCATCTCTGTTACTTCTTGCTGTAAACTTGACAATTTTCTACGCAAGGTGTTATTAGATGAATCTATCTCATTAATTGTCTGTTGTAAATTTTGGAATTCAGGTGTTTGATTAAATGAAACCGGTGAGGTATCGTCTGATTTATTGTCATTAGTACTTTCGATAACGTCAATACGACTGGCCAATTCATCACATTTTTCAGTCAGTATTTTTACCTGATCATCGCTTTTAGTGTCAGAAGTATTAATCTGTTTTTGTAATTTACGTGTGGTTTCGTTCAATTTTTTAACGTCAGCTTTGATGACATCGCAATCCTGTGTTATTTCTAATTGTTCAAATCTGTCTGTCACTGTCTGAATATCTGCTGTGTGTGTATCTGTTTTTGATTTAAGATCAGAAATTTCATCACGTAATTCCGCGTTCAACTGTTCGATGGTATTAATTTTGTCGGACACTGTAGCAATATTGTTGTCTACGTATGTTTTTGCTTTCACAAACATTTTACGTTTGTCTTCTTGTCTCTGTGCAGTGATTGTTTCCATTACTTGACGATTTACTTTATTTTGATCCTGAATAAATTTGCGGAAACGCGTATCACTGTTTTGTATGTGAAGATTAAAACGTTCGTCAATTTGAGAGTTCTGTTGGTCGAATTTCGCGTCTATCTTTGCGTCCATTGTACGCGAAAATTCTGCTATCATTGCTTTAAACTCGTCGCGTAATTGTGTAGCCTTTTCAGAGCATTGTTTACCGACTGCGCTAATTTCTTCCCTAAGTGTTTCTGTTGTAACTGTTTGCATATCCCTTAATTCTTGAGCAACAGATCTAATTTCTTCGCTACTTTTTCTTGAACAAGCCTCAATTTCCTCGCGTAATTGTTCCTTAGTATTACGGCACTACGCGGCAACGGCTCTAATTTGTTCACTAAGCTGCCTAGAATTGTTGTCTAATTTTTCATTTAACTGTCTGGAATTGTTCTCTAATTTTTCATTTAATTGTCTGGAATTGTTGTCTAATTTTTCATTTAACTATTTGTTCTGTTCACTAAGTTGTTTGTGATTGTTGTCTTGTCTTTCATTCTGTTGTTTGAAATTTTCATTAATTTGTTGTAGCAATATTGCCATAATTTGATCCAAGCCATTATTACCTACTCTATTCCTTGTGCTGTTTAATGGTGGATCTGGAATTGTCTCGCTTTCTGTAACCATTTGGTTATTCTGAGATTTACAAAAAGGTTTGCCAGTCGAATGTACACTGTCGGTCACTATTTCGGAATTAAATGGATCTGTCGTACTTTCAGTACCCTGTCCATTTTCATTAGAAAAATTTATCTGTACGTTACTTGAATTTTCTAAACCGGGTGTGTTAAACTGGGTAACGCTCATTACAATAGGGCGTCCCGCGTCATCAATTGTCGTCAAATTAACAGAGGAGACAATTGAGTTCGTTTGTTCATCAGTAAGATAATAATCATCATTAGTGGTTGGAACGCACTGATTGTCAGTGAACGCAGGATTGTCATCATTACACTGCGTGTCACAATTACTATCGGTTAAGTCGGTAATTTCATTCATAATACCTCGCGATACACTATTCACAGTCTTTCGCGGCATTTTTACAATAGTCACAATTATTCACAAAACAAATAAGCACAATGCAAAAGCAACACACAAATACAACAGAGCAACGAATTGCCGATGATCTGAGGAAAGAATGTCATAAAATCAGTAAAAGCGTTGCGCCAAATGCTAATTATATTAAGTAAATAAAAGCAAATATCTGACTACTTCTCAGAAGATTCTCAACGAAATACGATCCTGGACTGGATGTCGCCAAGTGTAGCCTCCACGGAGAATTTCTTAAATGACAATACTTAAATGTTAATGGGAATAGAACCCAGTGTAACCTCCCCGCAAAAATGAAAGATAATTTTTTAATAGTGAATACTCATCGTGCTAAGTGTAACCTCCCCGTAATTAATTTTAAATGATATGAATTGAATGAAAATTCAAATAAAGCCAAATGTTAACTTCCCACAGTAATAAAAGTCAATGATAATAAAAATGTGCAAAAAATGTTAAGTCCCTACAAAATTAACGTTAAGATCAACCTGATAAATTTTATAAGGTCATCTGCGCTGACCTTAGGCCCTGTGCAAATATGATAAATTGATTCTGGCAGGAAAAGCATAGGAAGTATTGTTTCAATTGTAATGATTATTTTCTTAAAAAATTGCTTTCAGAACAAAATTATTATTTGGGCGATTCTTGAACAAATTAATTACTGTTATGATACATTACATTATCAGATGAGGGCAATGCTGCTTCATTACCTTATTTAAAAATGCACCTCGTCCTGAACCTTGACCAGAGCCCCATGTCGACGCCCGCCGACTCCTCACACACAACTGCGACTGTCTCTCGCGCGCTACTACTCTCCAACAGAACTGAACTCTCGCGCGGTCAAGCGCAGACAAGCAACGATAAATAACTCTCTGGTCAGAGATTCTGTCATGCCTCGCCATCGCTGTTAATGAATACACTGAATACATACGCGTTTCATTGTGACGCACATTCCTAAGTTATGCTTTTCTTAGCTTTTATTCTATATTTTAGTTAGGATTTTCATAGCACGTTTTTCGCAGTTGTACATTCTTTGTGCTTGGATATGTTGGATAGACGAACGCGAGCGAAAAATGGGACAATGTGGTTATGATTGTAAGCGAAACGATACTTTTATACATATTGCACTTTTATTTTGAATGTTTTAATTATATTCCCCACGGAATACATTGACAAGGCCACTAATAACATCGCTGTTGAGCGTCATAGATTTACACACACACACACACACACATAACAGCTCGCAGAACCATCGTGTTGGTACTGTTGTGTGAAAGTTGCAGAAGACACATAAACCTTGCATAATGTTTTTAAGTATAGAAATGTCAGAATACTGGTGGTAATTCATCACACTGTAGATGACTGTGAGCTGGATGCTGGCAGGTTCTTCTGGTCTCGTTTCTCAAACTGGAATTCGAGTGGGTGACGAGAATTTCATAACACTGCATAGCAGGAGCTCAGAATAAATACTGCCGAATTTCTTCAGGAACAGCAGTTTTAGAACACTGTTACCTGAGTAGCACTAGCACTAATGGGGCGGGATGCGTAGTAAAAGCACCATCTCACCAACAAAGTGTATGCAGCTGATGATGTATCGGTTCATCTTCTTACGAAGGTATTTTCCATACTGTAACCACTCCAAATGTTACTTATGTGCATCAGGGACTTCTTCACAATATCCGGATGTAAACTAAGTTCATAGTACCTCATGTGTCCATAGCTGCAACGTATGGTTGGTGGCCACGTACAGATAAGCTCCTGCAAATAGTGTTTCACTGTTTCTTGATCTTGCTCGGTCTAGATACGGTCGACACCAAGCAGCGCATCAGCCTGTAGAAGGCAAACGCCGCCACGGCCGCCACAGCCAGTATGAAGGCAAGGACGTCGAGCAGCAGCAGCTGCCACCAGCGCAGGTCGAGGGCAGCGCTGCGCAGGTGAGGCGCCCCCTGGTGGCGGATCACGTACTCCACCCACCACACTGCGTTTTCCAGAGACGTGCGCTGGTGTTCTCGGTATACGGCAGAGTAACGCTTCATGTTCTCCTGGTAGCTGGAAAGAAAAGCGAATTAGCTACCTTTCTAACTTGGAAACGCTTTTTCAACTAAAAATGTTCTACAATATATCACTTCTGCCTTGTATAACTTTGTACACTGGAGTCCCAGCCCGTGTAGGAACTTGTACAGAAAAGAATTTTTAAGGCATACTACAGTGATTGACGAAAAGTCATCGAAAGGAACAGGGACATGAGTAGTAGGAGTATTGCTGGAACCTGCACGGTGCATTTTTTGCACTAGAGTACCTCTGCCAGGCACTTAAGTATGATTTGTTGAGTATATATGTAGATGAAGGAAAAATGTGTTCCTCATGCCTCACATTCATGTCGGCGGCACGTTGACTGACAGCAGACCGAGATCTAGCTGTATGGTTCTTTGTCGGCGACGTGACATCCATTCATCACACACTTGTTATCCTCCAGTACAGCAGTTTGCGCTTATGGAAATAAGGTTGCTGTGATGTTGAAGATCCCCTCTAGAGGTCTCTCCTACACACTCTTGACCTCTAAACCGCGAATCCTGCTGTAATCTTGGGTATTCCATGATTCATGATTATAAGTTTACGTTCAACGTCGGTTTGCTCGCGACGTAATACCATATTCACTGCAGTCGTATTTGTCACATTCTATTCAGATATCATACCTACATTAGAGCCAAAACCACACCTACCGCAACTTCCTATCGACATACACGTCATATACTGAAATGAGACAACCCTTCCTGTGACTTTTAGCTACATAGTTTAAAACCAGAAAACACACTCGATTTGTTCCAGAGTTAGACAACGCTCTTCTCCATGTAGATACATAAAGGCAACATGATGTTCCTTTCAATAACTGACAGTTGGTTCCTTCTGTCCCGCTGCACCCTGGTGTAGCTGTGATCATTGCACGTTCATCGTGAACGTAATTGTCATCGTGCACCACCAGAATTTCCATTACACAGTACGAAATGCAAGATTTTCATGTTCTGTCGCACACTACATGCAAACTATTAGTTCTACTGTAGTTAAATTTTGTACTCGGACACGTTTTCACTGGAGGCCTAGGTTTAGGGTTATTCGAGAAAAAAGCGTTTGAAGGTTACTGTTGTACGTTTCTCTTTAATAAATCGAAAACGACGGCCTTTAGCAAAAACGCATCCCAGTACAAAATTCAATTGCATTACTATTAATCTTTCTGTGGAACTAATACTTGGCACTTAGTGAGCGAGAGAAAATGAAAATCATGTGTATATTATTTGAAGGCATTCCAGTTTGTATAAAGCCCAGCAACAGAGGCAGCTGAATCATCTTGCATAGTAGCAGCATTGTCATCATTATCCGTGATTAAATTACAACTTTTCGGCAAAGTAATGTTAAATAGTTTAGTACAATCAGAAGAATTCTCACCTGTGTATATTTTGTAGCAGAGTTCATTTCATCTGTTTTATAGAATTAAAAAAAGTTTTTGAGATTGTGAAACTTCTGGCCATATAACGGTTTTACCCACTTTCGACACACCCCTCTCATGCGGAATTGAAATAACGATAAAAATGGTGCAGATTCGTCCATTAGAATGGTTCTAGACGGAGTTATAACATACAGGGCTGACTAACGCCGTTTGAGGTGACACTGCAACATTTACATAAAGGCAGAAGATGAGATGTGACTTTCTCAATTTTAAAATTCATTTCTACGTTTATAGTTCATCATGTGTGGCGGAACGTACAGCCTTCCCTACCTTATCGTTTGACATTTATGTGGAGCTCTGTATTCGGTCTGCTCCTCCAAAAGGTTTCAATTTCGAGAGCAGGTCTTCCCTTATGACATCAGCACCCAGCACAGCTGGATGGGATCTCTGTTATCGTGCAGTCATTCAACATTAATAACAGCTGTTTAAGTATTAATTTTATATCATCAAGTTGTGAAAGATGTAAAGAAATAGTGTTAATTAAAATTTCAAGAAGGCAAAGTAATGATTTTCGAAGCAACCAATTTTTTCGGTTTCTTTCTTATGGGTCACAGGGAACTGATGTATCAAGATCAAGTGTAGTGAAAATGTTTAATATTACCTACAAAACAGTACGTTTACTCTTCTCTGTAAAAAATTCTGAATGAGTAAATTCAATAAAAGGTACTGATCTGCAGATTTTTCCAGTATCTTGTAGTGTAACTATCCTTTGGTTTGGGCTTACATGTAAGAATATTCAGTATTGAAGTCGATAATGACATTGTAAGGCATTTGGCTGTTGGAGTTTAAATATTCTGGCCACAATCCATCTCTGACGAGATCTGTCTGAGGGCACAGGCGTCCACGAATTCTTTTTAAAACGTTACATTAGTTTTATCTTGTAGATACGCTGGATTTCTTTATTGGGCAGGAAAAAATTCTTTTTCAGTAGAAAATCTAATCACTAAAATATGAACGCAAGGGTGTATTATAATGGTCATATAACCGATGGTGGTAGCTGTCGACACAAGCTATTCACAGCGGGGTGTTCCTCAACGCCGTCCGTGCCTGTGTGCCAAGTGGACCGCTAGACCAGGAGTCGGGTGCGTAGTCGATGATACAGTCTCCACATCTCTACAGCCATAATAGAACTTTGATATATCTTCGTTGCAACTTGTGTGCGATTTATAGTATCGAAACTGCTTCGTACCAGTCGAGTGAGTAATTATGAACCTTTCTATTAGCTGTCTTCCGTAACGGCGTCCATATTACTTAGCGCTTGGCAAGTGGAGTCTTGTGCAGTCTAAATCACTGATTGACGGATTTCATTGAACTTTACCCGTAGTCACTACTAGGCAATTTCTCCACGCTACATTAGAAGTAGCGTTTGTGAGCTCTGAAAGAATCCTCTTAGGAAAGAACATTTTTATTATTCCAATTTTAAAACAATTAGAGAGTATAGAAAAATTCATCATATTAAATAAAAAATAATGAATTTAAGGATGTGATCAAGTTTTTTTTCAAATAACTTAGTCATTTAGTGAACAACAGTATGTTCGTTCATGTACTACAGAGCTGCTCTGATGACGAAGTTGCAGTTTTAACGTATAACACTTGAAAATACCCTACATCAGCAGCTCCTATAGGACCACTGTTTTTCCCAGTATTGGTCAAGCAGATGTTTGCTGTCACTTTGCTGCCAGTGGGAGGCAATAGTAAATGTCGCTGCTGAACGATCACAGATCTGTGACCAAGAACAAGCAGGAGAACTGGTCCACAAACGAGTCAGTCAAGAAACAGTTTCTGGGAGAATTATTGACAAATATTTTTCATCCTGACTAAATAGTATCTACTCAAACGTATATTTTCATCTTGTTATCCTTTTCATACACACTGCTCATAGTTTTTCCAGTCAATAGATTACGTCCTTACAGGGCGAATTTGGAAGGTCGGCATAATACTCACATATCATTGCTACAATCACTTCAGTAAAATGTTAACTACGACATAAGTGTTATCTGGAAGAAGTTTGATATAAATATTCTACGTTATTTTATTTACCTATATGACAACCACACATTAGAGTCCTCGAATGACCGGTTTCGACTATATGAGACTATAAGGCACAGTCATATTCAGATCTACAAACAAGAACAAGAAATACAATCAAGGGTAACAAACAAAACCTAGCTTTATGGAAGGTTGTGTTTAAAAGTATCTTACGAAATGTTATACACTATAGAATCCCATGATCCTTTAAGGGCAAGCGTTCTCACGCTTCCTAAGGTAACGTGTGAAGTAGTTACAACACAATCATGGGAAATGACTGTGTTGTAAAACCACAAAACATCAGAACGTATTCTATGGGTGTCGTTCACTTTTATATAAAATTACGTAAAATACACTTAAAAGTGACCCATAAATACAGATCAGCTGTAACTGCCGATAAAGTGAAATAAAAAAAAAGTATCCATGAAAATAAATGTATTCACTCACTAAAAGACATAGATGCTGAAAGAAATAAGGTAACATGATATTCCAATGTTTATGTGCAGTAGAAAAATAGTAAGGAAAAAAAGCCACTGATGTGACGTATTTTAAATTTCTTGTACATACATAGTGAAATATACAATAATCA
The DNA here is from genome assembly GCF_023898315.1 of Schistocerca nitens. Lineage (NCBI taxonomy): Eukaryota > Metazoa > Arthropoda > Insecta > Orthoptera > Acrididae > Schistocerca > Schistocerca nitens. Next base: position 699,085,074 of record NC_064617.1, on the reverse strand, counting down.
ACAGTTTATATTAATAGAACTGTAGTAAATGAACTGTGCTTGTCCACCATAGTATTGAGCAGTATTAGTACGCTGACGTGTTGACTCAAGACTTGGCGAGTTGGGTACAACAGAGGGGCCGTAGCTCAGTGGATGGGTAAACGTACCGCTGGCCCCTCGATGCATGCAACTGGACGGTTGTCGGAAGAGATGTGCAACTCTTCCCTGAACTCGAAATGTGTTCTTTCCACAGGCTGATTTATTTGAGGACATATCCGTGCTGTGTACAGGGCGTTTGCCCTCTCTACCAGCAATCTTTCTTACACCATCGTCATGTGCGTAATCTAACCCAGCAGGCGACAGACAGAAGATCGTGCACTGTGAGCACCACTGGAGGTCCTTGGCCCCTCGGACCTGCTTTCTTCCGTGACTCGGGTGGCTACAGATAGATACAGCATTATACTGGTGTCACCTACGTATTGAGGCCAGCACAGGGCATCTCCAGGTCAGTCTTTACCTTCGAGTCCTCTGGGCCAGGCATTGGCCGCAGAATAGGTCCCTCGGTCAGAGTTCTCGCTAAGGACACCACTAGAACCGTCAACGTCGCACTGCCACCAGTCACCACTGACCATGGAGCCACTGTTGACTACCTCACACATCTCAAGGGATTGACCACTACACAAAGAACATTCGTACTGGCCGTAGACATTACCTTAAGTTTTAACTGTTCCACTACAGAGGGTAACAAGACTTTCTCTTTATCATAATTGTCCATCTCCCAATTTACTAACTTGCCTAAAATTAGTGATTGCCACAATCTGCTACAAACAGTTCTTGTAAATACCTAACTCTAGAAAGGAGTATTTGTTTATATATTTATTAATAAACTGTTTCCTGGGTTGTGTTCCCGTTGCATCTCAGCCAGTGCAGGACTTATACTTTTCTGTGATCCTCGTTTCTAACACTTGTTTAACCCCACAGATAGTATTGTCTTGCATGTTTCATCTACGTTTCATCTACGCTGAAAGTGCACTGATATTGTCCTTCCATCCCAACCAACCTGATGTTACTGCCTGGGTAGTGCTGCTGCTCCATATAGTGGCACAGGTTCACCACGTGAAACCCTCAAATCTCCAACACCTTCCATACGTCAGTTTACTGCGAAAGGATTCCGGACAGCCCTTCCACCATTCCAGGTGTTCTACAGGAAGATCGAGCCATGGACAAACTACTTGGCCAGGATGAAGTAACCTTTTCTCACACGTGGTATCACAGGTGGCACTCAGCAGCACTTGCTTTTTTCCCCATATGAGCGTACAGAAATTTATCAGTTGCTACAGTGGCACAACCCAAATACAGTCTCATGCCCATATGAACATTTGAAATCTTGTCTCACCGAATATTTCGATTCACAAGTGCACATTGCAGCTACCCATGACAGGTATTTTTGCTAACATAAGCTCAGTGGAAAGTTCTATAGGGAGTGGGTAACCTGGCTGCAGTGTCTGTCCATAGACTACCGTTTACAGTGTACCATTATCCACTGCAAACAATCTTACATATCTAGTCCAGGACAAGGTCCTTGTCCACTCGCCAATGACTTCACAATGACCTCCTCAGACTAAAGGATTGTATGTTGGAAATGTGACATCCCATCTTTCGACCTTTTTAACAATCTATATGGTCTTCTGCAGTGTTCCAAGTACCCTCTCAGGATTTTTCTATCTGCCAGGCTCATAGGTGCCAGCCCCAACCATGGACTTTCCACTGTACTGGGTCACCTGTTAATGGCAAACCTCCTGCAGGTGAGCAACACCTACAATACCTACCCTAATGCAAGAATTGTTTCATCGTGTCCATATGGGCCCCCAAATCCAGGATTAGAAAAATGCTTGCTCTCAAGATGCTCTGTACATCCATGCCGTGCTCCCCATATCTGACAGACTCTTAATTCTTGTAACACAAGTTAATGCTGGCCCCACGGTTTTTCAGAGTGATGCAGGTTCTTCCATGACTCATTGTTTGGGAGACTAGTCGGCACCTGGCCTCCCACTTCAGGAATTCTCCAGACAACTTTTCAGGTATAAAAACGATACTATTGAAATCACGGGACAGTTTACTACCCGAATTCAGTACCACTCAATCGCCCTCATGGTATGCATCCTGGTAGTCGACATGGAGGGATCCACGAACCTCCTCAGAATCTATGTTTTTAACGTCTTGGGCCAGGAAGGCGATTGCTCTGCCAACAGCGTCCAGCCATCAATGGCCAGGTCCTATTTATGAGACTTATGCAACAAGTATGAGTTTGTTCCTTCTCGACTCTCTCCTGGCGTCACTCGTGGACGCTACACCTATCAGCCACGAGTTTTTCAATACATGCAACATCCTCTTTGCTCTCAAGAAAAATCTGCAGATGGTATACGATACCTGTGAGAGGAAGGCATCCTGGCTGTAGTACCTAACATTCAGTGGGCTACCCCATTCGTCGCTGTGGAAAAACCAAATGGGTCACTTGGATTTGCAGAGATTTCAGGGCCACCACTAATACCCCAACTGTCATCGATACCGGTTCTATTACAAAATTCGAAGACATCATGGTGCACCTTACATGGGGAAGATATTTTCGAACATTGACGTTCAGGACACTTATCTTCAACTCCTTTTTGACATCACGCAGCGTTTTAATGATCAACACCTCATTTGGCCTATTCCGCTACAACAAGTTTCCTTTCAGCATCGCCAGTACCCTAGTTATTTTTAACAATACTTAGAAAACCTAGACGCCCTTTTCTCAGTGCTCTGGCAAGCCAATCTCAAGTGCAACAACTACAAATGCTGTTTCTTTGTGCCACAAATCGAATACTTTGGTCAAATCTTAAGTGACTCAGGAATGTAGCCGACACCACACAACATTTAGTTCTCCTAGAAACTTCCAGTACTTAAAGACACTAAACAACTCCAGTCTGCGTAACGTCAAATAAATTAGTATAGAAAATTTATACCCAATGCAGCAGAAACTGAGGGAAAATGCCATTTGGGATTGGACTCCAACATGTTTCAAAGCCTTCGGTGATCTACAACAAACTCCCGTTTGCCCAGTATGCTTTATGTCTTATGGCTCATCCACGTTATTCTCTGTGGCAGCTGACACATCAGATTATGGCGTAAGCTGTGTTTCTGTCTTACGGAGTCAATGGTGTGCAGTGCTGTATTGCGTTTATCTCCAAAACTTTAATGCAGGTGCAACGAAACTACAGCTGGATAGAAAAGGAAGCCCCATTTTTCTGCCCTAAAATATTCCAAAAGTACACATATGACTGACAATATATAAGCCTCTTTTTCCATTGCTGAAGGTCGACTCAGATATTCCTACCATGGCAGACATTACGGTAGACGTTGTTCCTGTCCAGTCACTCTGTGGCATCAAGTATTTTTACACTGCTCAACATGTCCTTGCAGACGTCCTCTCCAGTTTACCGCTGGCACAGGACGCAGAATTTGACTCAGCACTGGATGTCTGTTTCCATACGCATACTAAAGTAGAGGAGGCAGTGTTTGCTCTCCCCTTAGGCATGTTAGTCATCGTCCACTATTCCTCTGAGGACCTGCTCATCAAAGAAGTGCTCTGTCTACAGTTGGCCAACAAAACATAAATACCTGGACCACGTGGAAGCACAAGCCTTTCTGGTATGGGTGCAATGAGCTATCTTCTCATAAAAGCATCTTTTTTTACATGAAGACAATAGTCACACCCACGTCGTCATACCATATCTTCTCACTCCTCCATGAGAGACACTGGGAGATTATTCTGACAGAATAGTTGGCTATGTAACATGTATATTGTCAATGGAGTGACACCAGCATTGTCAACATGGTTGCAGCATGAGACTCCTGCCAGAGTCAATAGCTGGCACAGGCTCAGCAATACTTCCCCCGGCATGATATGTCATCTCTATGGAAGCACCTGCGTTTAAATGTAGAGGAACCCTCTTTAGGTTTTCATGTTTCATTGTTGTTGGTGCAGGTAGTGGTTTTCCATATGTGACAGACATGTCATCAACTCATCAGTCCAAACGATTCAGGCACTGGAACGCGTTTTTCCTATTGAGGTGCTCCCAGAAATTATAGGCACAAGCAATGGCCGCCTGTTCATGTCTTCTGAATTTTCCATTCTTTGTTCAAGGAATGGCACCACTTTGGTTTCTATGGCGCACTTCCTTCTAGCATCCAACAGGCTGGCAGAACAGTTTGTCCTCACTTTCAGTTCACTACTAGACAAACTGCACCTACACCTCTCTTAACTTCATATCACTCCACCTCATAAGACGGAGTCAGTCCAACCAAGAGATTACATGAACAACCACATCGTTTGCAGCTTTTCATACTTCATACAAAATCTGATTTACCCCTCTCCTTGGTAGTAAAGCCGGCACTGTTACTCTGTCAGTCACGAGGTCTGGGTGCTGGTTTTCTACAAGAAACACCAATAATGGGTGCCAGCGGTGGACACAAACCTATTGTATCAAGCTATGTTACAGTTGCAACTACAAAGCCTGCTCCACATGTTGCAAACATTATCAACCAGCTGTACTCCTCTAACACACCAACTCCTTTTACCAATAATCTTTCAGTCTTTGGTTGGAATACTTCCCTCCTAAGACCATGGGCAACGTCACCCTCCTGCCACCTCAATAGTTATGTGGCCTGCAGCTTTCAGTAGGGTTGGCCTTCTCTGACCCAGACACACACTGTAGGGTACATCGACCACTACCCTCCTGTTCGCCAAGTCCGCGATCAGTTGACGAGGAAGTTAGTGGTGGGATGGTGTGTAAGAGCTGCTCATCCTTTCTATAACAACGATTCTTATATCAGTGTCATACGAGTGGTCTAAGCCAGTGAAGCCACAGAGGCCATATTAGCAGACGACAGACGGAAGATCGCCCAAGCTCAACAGACCGGCTAGGGACTTCATGGGAACCACCAGCGATCACTGGTGCTGCAGACCTACTTACTTCCGCAAGTCACGTGGTCATAAATGGATGTAGTTGAATTGTTGCACCACTGGTACTGAGGCAATCCAGGCCAGTCTTTTTCTTCTAGTGCTCTCAGCCACAGACCTCTCGCTGAGAAAACCATCGGAACCGTCAGTGCTACACAACCGTCAGTCACCGCCTAATGTGGGGCCGCCAGTGACTACTCCAGGCGTCGTCAGGAAGTAGCTTCTATGCAGGAGATTGCAAAGGACATTGATATTGGTCATCACCATTATCTTACATTGTAACTGTTCCACTACAGAGTGAAGTCAGACCTTGGCTTAATTCTTCATTGGGGTCATATGCCCATATACGAACTTGTGTAAAATCAGTGATTACCACGAACTACTACACCCTTTTTTTTGTAAATGACTTACTCCAGAAAGGAGCATTTGTTTATGTATTCATTAATAAACTTAATAAACTTGTTCTGCCTTGTTTACCTGGGTGTGTTGAACTTTCTGGTGAATAGTTTGCATCTTCTAACAATTCACGCTTCAGATCCTCCGTTTTCCTCTGACCAAGTGCTTTTTCCTACAGAAGCCATGTCCTGATTACTTTTTTCCGAATCCTGGACTCTTCCCCTTTTCTTCTGGTAGATGAGTTGTGAATTAGTCGTCATCTATCGGTTAAAGCATCACAAAGTTATCAAGAATACCTTGTACCATCCGGAAAACATCGATCTTTTTAGCAAAATACTAAAAGCTTGTTCTCAACAGATAAATAAGATTCTCAGCCACCTGTGTAATAGCTCTCTGGAACAGGGCATTTTCCCTGATAGACTGAAATATGCTATTGTTATACCTTTGCATAAAAAGGGGGATAGATCTGATGTCAACAATTACCGTCCAATCTCCCTTCTAACAGCTTTATCCTAAATTTTTGAGAAAGTAATGTATTCAAGAGTAGCTTCACATATCTGTAAAAATGAAGTACTAACAAAATGTCAGTTTGGTTTCCAGAAAGGTTTTTCAACAGAAAATGCCATATATGCTTTCACCAGTCAAATTTTGAATGATCTGAATAACCGAACACCACCCATTGGGATTTTTTGTGATCTCTCAAAGGCTTTTGATTGTGTAAATCATGAAATTCTGCTAGACAAGCTCAAGTATTGTGGCATGAGTGGGACAGTGCACAAATGGTTTAATTCGTACCTAACTAGAAGAGTGCAGAAAGTTGAAATAAGTAGTTCTCGTAACATGCAAAGATCAGCACATTCCTCAAACTGGGGAACTATCAAGAATGGGGTTCCACAAGGGTCAGTCTTGGGTCCTTTGTTGTTCTTATTATATATTAATGACTTGCCATTCTATATTCATGAAGAGGCAAAGTTAGTTCTCTTTGCTGATGATACAAGTATAGTAATCACACCTGACAAACAAGAATTAACTGATGAAATTGTCAATACTGTCTTTCAGAAAATTATTAAGTGGTTCCTTGTAAACGGACTCTCACTGAATTTTGATAAGACACAGTACATACAGTTCCATACAGTGAATGGTATGACGCCATTAATAAATATAGACCTTAATCAGAAGCATACAGCTAAGGTAGAATATTGCAAATTTTTAGGTGTGTCCATTGATGAGAGATTAAATTGGAAGAAACACATTGATGATCTGCTGAAACGTTTGAGTTCAGCTACTTATGCAATAAGGGTCATTGCAAATTTTGGTGATAAACATCTTAGTAAATTAGCTTACTACGCCTATTTTCACTCATTGCTTTCATATGGCATCATATTTTGGGGTAATTCATCACTGAGGAATAAAGTATTTATTGCACAAAAGCGTGTAATCAGAATAATAGCTGGAGTCCACCCAAGATCATCCTGCAGACATTTATTTAAGGATCTAGGGATATTCACAGTAGCTTCTCAGTATATATACTCTCTTATGAAATTTGTTATTAACAACCAAACCCAATTCAAAAGTAATAGCAGTGTGCATAACTACAATACTAGGAGAAAGGATGATCTTCACTATTCAAGATTAAATCTAACTTTGGCACAGAAAGGGGTGAATTATACTGGCACTAAAGTCTTTGGTCACTTACCAAATTGTATCAAAAGTCTGACAGATAACCAATAAGTATTTAAGAAGAAATTAAAAGAATTTCTGAATGACAACTCCTTCTACTCCATAGAGGAATTTTTAGATATAAATTAAGAAAAAAATAAAGAAAAACAAAAAAACACAATAAAATAAAGTTGTTATATTAACTTAAGTATGTTGTTAAATTAACCTAATTATGTCATGTATTGGAAAATTCGACTCGTTGCACATCATTACGAAATATCGTATTCATGATCCATGGAACTAGTATTAATCTAATCTAATCTAATCTAATCTAGACCAAATCAGTTCTGCCTTAGTTTTTTGTAGGTTCACCGGTTTCCATTTACTGCTTACACGTATGGCATTAAGCGGTAGACCCAAGATCATCCAGACTAACAAATCGGTATCCTTAGTGAATTAGATTCCCTTGCATCGGTCCGAACACTCATTTTTATACTTGCGTTTGGTGTGTGCTCAATAAACACAGCACTCCACTTACTTAGGAGTTTTTCAGTGTTAATTACTCAAGTAAAGGGTAAAATATTTTATCTGATATGCCTTTTTTATATTTTTAATTTATTTTTTGGTCATCAGTCTACTGACTGGTTTGATGCGGCCCGCCACGAATTCCTTTCCTGTGCTAACCTCTTCATCTCAGAGTAGCACTTGCAACCTACGTCCTCAGTTATTTGCTTGACGTATTCCAATCTCTGTCTTCCTCTACAGTTTTTGCCCTCTACAGCTCCCTCTAGTACCATGGAAGTCATTCCCTCATGTCTTAGCAGGTCCTATCATCCTGTCCCTTCTCCTTATCAGTGTTTTCCACATATTCCTTTCCTCTCCGATTCTGCGTAGAACCTCCTCATTCCTTACCTTATCAGTCCACCTAATTTTCAACATTCGTCTATAGCACCACATCTCAAATGCTTCGATGCTCTTGTGTTCCGGTTTTCCCACAGTCCATGTTTCACTACCATACAATGCTGTACTCCAGACGTACATCCTCAGAAATTTCTTCCTCAAATTAAGGCCGGTATTTGATATTAGTAGACTTCTCTTGGCCAGAAATGCCTTTTTTGCCATAGCGAGTCTACTTTTGATGTCCTCCTTGCTCCGTCCGTCATTGGTTATTTTGTTGCCTAGGTAGCAGAATTCCTTAACTTAATTGACTTCGTGACCATCAATCCTGATGTTAAGTTTCTCGCTGATCTCATTTTTACTACTTCTCATTACCTTCGTCTTTCTCCGATTTACTCTCAAACCATACTGTGTACTCATTAGACTGTTCGATCCGTTCAGCAGATCATTTAATTCTTCTTCACTTTCACTCAGGATAGCAATGTTACCAGCGAATCGTATCACTGATATCCTTCCACCTTGTATTTTAATTCCACTCCTGAACCTTTCTTTTATTTCCATCATTGCTTCCTCGATGTACAGATTGAAGAGTAGGGGCGAAAGGCTACAGCCTTGTCTTACACCCTTCTTAATGCGAGCACTTCGTTCTTGATCGTCCACTCTTATTATTCCCTCTTGGTTGTTGTACATATTGTATATGACCCGTCTCTCCCTATAGCTTACCCCAACTTTTTTCAGAATCTCGAACAGCTTGCACCATTTTATATTGTCGAACGCTTTTTCCATGTCGAAAAATCCTATGAAAGTGTCTTGATTTTTCTTTAGCCTTGCTTCCATTATTAGCCGTAACGTCAGAATTGCCTCTCTCGTCCCTTTACTTTTCATAAAGCCAAACTGATCGTCACCTAGCGCATTCTCAATTTTCTTTTCCATTCTTCCTCCTTTCATCAATCAACTGAAGTATTTCTTCTGTTACCCATGGTTTCTTCGCAGCTACCTTCTTTGTGCCTATGTTTTCCTTCCCAACTTTTGTGATGGCCCTTTTTAGAGATGTCCATTCCTCTTCAACTGTATTGACTACTGCGCTATTCCTTATTGCTGTATCTATAGCGTTAGAGTACTTCAAACGTATCTCGTCATTCCTTAATACTTCCGTATCCCACTTCTTTGCGTATTGATTCTTCCTGACTAATGTCTTGAACTTCAGCCTACTCTTCATCACTACTGTATTGTGATCTGAGTCTATATCTGCTCCTGGGTACGCCTTACAATCCAGTATCTGATTTCGGAATCTCTGTCTGACCTTGATGTAATCTAATTGAAATCTTCCCGTATCTCCCGGCCTTTTCCAAGTATACCTCCTCCTCTTGTGATTCTTGAACAGGGTATTCGCTATTACTAGCTGAAACTTGTTACGTAACTCAATTAGTCTTTCTCCTCTTTCACTCCTTGTCCCAAGCCCATATTCTCCTGTAACCTTTTCTTCTACTCCTTCCCCTACAACTGCATTCCAGTCGCCCATGACTATTAGATTTTCGTCCCCCTTTACATACTGCATTACCCTTTCAATATCCTCATACACTTTCTCTATCTGTTCATCTTCAGCTTGCGACGTCGGCATGTATACCTGAACTATCGTTGTCGGTGTTGGTCTGCTGTCGATTCTGATTAGAACAACCCGGTCACTGAACTGTTCACAGTAACACACCCTCTGCCCTACCTTCCTATTCATAACGAATCCTACACCTGTTATACCATTTTCTGCTGCTGTTGATATTACTCGATACTCATCTGACCAGAAATCCTTGTCTTCCTTCCACTTCAGTGACCCCTACTATATCTAGATTGAGCCTTTGCATTTCCCTTTTCAGATTTTCTAGTTTCCCTACCACGTTCAAGCTTCTGACATTCCACGCCCCGACTCGTAGAACGTTATCCTTTCGTTGATTATTCAATCTTTATCTCATGGTAACCTCCCCCTTGGCAGTCCCCTCCCGGAGATCCGAATGGGAGACTATTCCGGAATCCTTTGCCAATGGAGAGATCATCATGACACTTCTCCAATTACAGGCCACATGTCCTGTGGATACACGTTACGTGTCTTTAATGCAGTGGTTTCCGTTGCCTTCTGCATTCTCATGTCGTTGATCATTGCTGATTCTTCCGCCTTTAGGGGCAATTTCCCACCCCTAGAACAAGAGAGTGCCCTGAACCTCTATCCGCTCCTCCGCCCTCTTTGACAAGGCCGTTGGCAGAATGACTTCTTATGCCGTAAGTCTTCGGCCGCCAATGCTGATTATTTATCAAAATTTAGGCAGTGGCGGGGATCGAACCCAGGACCGAAGACGTTATTGATTATGAATCAAAGACGCTACCCCTAGACCACGGGTACAATCCTGATACGCCTATGTCATGATATTGAATACAAATCTTCTGTCACTCGTCGTGCGATGTCATATCACATCGCTATATTGTAAGTGTGTTTTCATCTGCCTGGATATTTCATGAACGGCACTGTACAACATGTTAAAACAGAACTAAAAGAATTTCAGATGTGTCAATGGCATATGTGCACCAGGGTGAGTTCTTTTCACCCCATCCCCTGCAATGGACGTGAGATAGTAATCGCCGATTGCAAGCGGGCAGTTTTAGCTTTTTGCTATGTGTTGCTGTCGTATTTTCTGCTACTTCACTAATTGGTGATAGTGACGTAATTAACTCTCTCACAGCCGCCGTGTCCGATATACATCTCTTGACACAATCGGCAAGTGTGACGTAGTTAAGAGAAGGGCGGGAGGGAGTGGGTGGAGATGAATGCAGAAGCTCTTTTTTTGTTCCGTCGTCACTTTTGTATTACTGTCGCATACTCCGTTGCGTCAATCATTAACAATTGTACATTTAATAAGTGCGATCGCAATACCTAAATACAGCGTATTTGGTATAACATGACGACTGTTCAAACTGTGGGTCACTAATGTTATTACCCTTGTGCCCTCTGCATCGTTTTCCGTGACGCTGGGTTGTTGGAAGAGAATCTACTATTACTTAGCGTGCCCCACGTAGCGCTTTTCTGTCTTTGCGGTCTTTCACGAGCCTTTGACCTTTGACAAGCTGTTCATTCATAGTCTAGACGACTCGCCAGAAACAACACAATTTGGTCCACCCACTGCAAGCCCTGACTGCAACCATGATCGCTATCTCATTCAACTCCAAACGTGTCACGTAAGCTTGTGGAGAAAATATTTTCAACTTATTCTCTCTAAACCTTTTTCCAGTTACTAGATTTCGCAATTGGGGTTTCTTTAAATTGATTATCCTATAAAATGTAACTATACAATCGGTATATCCTTAAATGTACGGTTAAGAGAATTCGAAATTGTGGAATGAAACTCGATGCCAGTTACAAGGAAAGTGCATTGCAGTTATATGTGGATGACCTATTTACATTCTGAAGTTTTGTGCAGACATATGACAAAAGTTGATGGCGAGTATTTCATCTATAATGAGCTAGCCATGCAGAAGTTCTTACATCATGAGGTTAATAGGTTAATGGAATGTTATAGACAGGAGTTACTGAACGTCATGAACCAATGGGAAAATATATAGTGCTAATGAATATTCAATCTTTACGTTTACCATTCATCTCATATTGTTAGTTCCCTATAAATGCCAAATGACGGAAGATTATTTTACCATAACTCCCTACAACTCACCTCTTATCCCCTAGCACTGTCTGAATAGTTTGTAGCATCTTCTCTTTTGTAATACTCTTGAAATCCAGTTTCATCCCTATTCCCGCACTGACCATCTTTGCCACGTTGTATCCTTGATCCCCAAAAAACGGTATTCCAATGAGAGGCACTCCATAGTATGCTGCCTCATTGAAACTTTGAAGTCCGCCCTGGGTGATGAATAGTCGCACGTTTGGGTGAGCTGCATCAGAAACATAACAGAACACGCATTAATCTTACAGAATACATACTGAGGCATATGAAAAATAGCGGCAATTGAAACGTGTCAGTGGATTGGCTCTGAGAGTCGGACATCAGCGAGTAGTTGTTGTACAGCTGAGTAATGCGTGGGATTTCTATGCCATATGCATGGTGACCCGAAAAGTTCCCTATCATTTTAAAATTCAATACTTCACGGAATAGCGTAGATAGAGAGGCAGAAATTGACATATATGCTTGAAAAGACATGAGGTTATATTGAGACAAAACAGGTGTAGAATATGACGAAAAGGTGGCACTTCGTATGACACAAAAGCAGTTATTAACATAAGAACAGAATTTTAGCGAAAACAATGTTCTTTGTAACAAATGCTCAACCTGTTAGCCGTCATTCATCAACAATACCTATAGTCGAGGGACAATGTGGTGAACAGCATTCTACATTATAATAGTAGGTACGTTGAGAAAATGCCGTTGTATGTTGTCTTTCAGCATCCATAATGAGGTCGGACGTTCGCGGTAGACTGAAGACTTCAGGTAACCCCACAACCAATAATCACACAGATTAATGTCTGGGGACCTGGGGGGCCAAGGATGAAGGAAGTGAAGGCCCACCACGCAATCCTCACCAAACGATGTGCGCAAGAAGTCTCTCATGCATGTAGCAATATGGGGTAGCGCGCCATCCTACTTGAAAGTCCCACCTTCTGGCAATGTTTATGAGACAGGTTATAGATGAGGCGATTCCATAATATATCGGCATACCTAGCAGATAATGCGCATTCAATGCGGTGTCCCCGACTTGTTCCTGTCAAGCGTCATCTGGTGGCTGGTTTGTATCTACAGTCATATTATGTAGCCCATCAACAGCTATCATTGACAACTGTTGATGTGTATCACAATATGCCCTGTAGTATGGCATTTGTTTGTATCATAATACATGAAATGTAAAAGTCATTTTTTTAAAATTTTCTTTGGTTAATGGTTGAGAACCGAAACCGGTCTGGATAAATGTGTAAAATACAATATGGCAAAGTAAACATGCATTTTCTTAAACAACTTCGTAACACTTGCGTGCTGATTGAACTCACCGCTAAAAATTCTAGAAGCCCGCCTCTGAATTTCTTCGATGTCGTCCTTTAATTCGACCTGGTAGGCATTCAAAAGAATGTTCAAATGTGTGTGAAATCTTATGGGACTTAACTGCTAAGGTCATCAGTCCCTAAGCTTAGACACTACTTAACCTAAATTATCCTAAGGACAAACACACACACACATGCCCGAGGGAGGACTCGAAGCCCCGCTGGGACCAGCCGCGCAGTCCATGACTGCAGCACCATAGACCGCTCGGCTAATCCCGTGCGGCAGGTAGGGATTCCAAAGACACAAACAGTGCTCAAGAATGGACCCCACTAGCGTTCTGTATGCCTCCTGTTTTATGGATGAGTTTGTTTTTTTATTTTTATTTTTTTGAGTCATCTGTCTTCTGATTTGTTTGATGCAAAAATGGTTCAAATGGCTCTGAGCACTATGGGACTCAACAGCTTAGGTCATAAGTCCCCTAGAACTTAGAACTACTTAAACCTAACTAACCTAAGGACATCACACACACCCATGCCCAAGGCAGGATTCGAACCTGCGACCGTAGCAGTCCCGCGGTTCCGGACTGCAGCGCCAGAACCGCTAGACCACCGCGGCCGGCTGTTTGATGCAGCCCGGCACGAATTCCTTCTTCTCAAAGTAGCACTTGATACCTACGTCCTTAATTATTTGCTGGATGTCTTCCAATATCTGCACTCTACAGCTCCCTCTCCCTTGGAAGTCATTCCCTGATGTCTTAACAGATGTCCTATCATTCTGTCCCTTCTCCTTGTCAGTGTTTTCCAAATATTCCTTTCCTCTCCGATTCTGCGCAGGACCTTCTCATTCCTTACCTTACCAGTCCACCTAATTTTCAACATTCGTCTGTAGCACCTCATATCATATGCTTCGATTCTCTTCTGTTCCGATTTTCTCACAGTCCATGTTTCACTGCCATACAATGCTGTGCTCCAATCGTACATTCCTATAAATTTCTTCCTCAGGTCTTCCTCAGGTCTCTGATATAGGTCTCTGATATTAGCGGACTTCTCTTGGCTAGGAATGCTCTTTTTGTCAGTTCTAGTCTGTTCGTGGTGTCTTCTTTGCTCCGTCCGTCATTGGTTATTTTGCTACCTAGGTAGTAGAATTCCTTAACTTCTACATATATGAGCTGAACTTTTCCAAAATTCTCCCAATAAAACGAAGTCGATCACTCGCTTTCGCTGCTGCAAACCTGACGTGCTCATTGCATTCCATATCGCTTTGCAACATTACACCTAGATGTGTAATCTAAGAGACTGTGTCACTTGCACCTTACTGTTGCTGCATTAGAACATTACAGGACTGTTTTTTCTACACGTCTGTATTAAGTTACAATTTTCTACATTTAGAGTAATCTGACATTCGCCACACAAACTGCAAAATTTTGTCTAAATCGTCCTGTGTGCTCCTACAGTCACACAACGACTATACCTTCCCGTACGCTACAGCGTCAACAGAAGACAGTCTTAAGTCGCTGCTCACCAGTCTGTTAGGTCTTTTATGTATATCGAGAATAAAAGCTGTCCTGTCACACTTCCCTGGGTCATTGCTGACGATACCTTTGTCTCTGATGAATACTCGCCGTCAGGGATAAGGCACTGGGTTCTTTTACTGAAAAAGTCTTCAAGACACTCACATATCTGCGAACCTAATCTGTATGTACAGACTTTCGTCAACAATCTGCAGAGAAACACCATGTCAAATGGTTGAGGAATATGGAATCTCCCTGTTATTCTCCATCAGTGGTTTGTATGATATCAAGTGAGAGAGGTTCGCAAGAGTGGTGCTTTCTAAAAGCGTGCTGATTTGTGGCCAGAGGCTATTATGTCCCAAGAAAATTTATTATATTCGAACTCAGAAAGTGTTCAAAAATTTTGCAGAAGACCGATGTTGGTCTGATTTATGTGGTACAGTTCTTTTACTTTTCTTTTATATAGGAGTTACCTAAGCCTTTTTCCATTCGCATGGGACTTCTCGTTGGGAGAGAGATTCACCGTAAATGAAGGCTAAGTAAGCGGTCAATGCCACAGAGTGCTCTCAGTAAAACTGAACTGGGATTCAATCTAGAGCTGGTGACTCATTTCTCCCCAACTCCGTCAGTAGCTTCTCTACACCACGCATGCCAGTTTCTACCTCCCTCCATTAGGGAATTTGTACGACACTCAAACGACGGTATGTCTGTACGTCTTCTCGCGTAATTTCTTAAACGTGAAATTTAAAATTGCAGCTTTCCTTTTCGTATAGCTCACTGTGTACTCTATGGTATTGACCTTCCCATCGTATCGACTTTGCCACTGGCGGGTCCAGTTTACAACCCCGCCCAGTGACCCACCGACACTGTTTAATTATAAATGGTTCAAATGGCTCAGAGCACTATGGGACTCAACTTCTGAGGTCATCAGTCCCCTAGAACTTAGAACTAGTTAAACCTAACTAACCTAAGGATATCACACACATCCATGCCCGAGGCAGGATTCGAACCTCCTGCGACCGTAGCGGTCTCGCGGTTCCAGACTGCAGCGCCTAGAACCGCACGGCCACTTCGGCCGGCTATTTAATTATACCCGTCAGTCTTCACGCAGGGTGAAAGTTTCCTATCTTGAGGTGGCTGGCTTGTTCGCAAGTGTTCTCGTTGTACCAGTTCCCATTGCTGACTGCAATCAACCCAATGAATTGTTTCAAGTGTTTACCAGCATTCCATACTTGCCCAAAAATCACTCATACAATAGCAAACATATTTGTTTGTAACTGGAACGCCTGCAGTTTGTTCAAGTCCCTCCACGTGTTTGTGAGTTGGCGGCATCCCTTTTGCCGTCTACCAGACTTTATACGGTGCAACTCATCTCAATAGTGGCAAGCCTTCAGTCACGTCATCCCTGTCTGGCTTTTGAGATAGCTTCTCCCACCAGCTGTCTCGTCAGCAGTATCCGGTGACGAAGTATTACAGTATGTTGTTAATCACGAAGAGTTTTGTAGCAGAGGTATTCCCTGGATCGTGGTATTCATAGTGCTAAACACAATTTCACGTGAAATATCCAGAGCCAAAACACACTGTCTCCGGACCAGTGTGCCCTGTGAGTCGGAAACCCATTACATGACCGCGAACCTGGATAATATTGCACTTCTTCCCATTTTGTGCTCCACTCTCAGCCACCGCCCATAACAAGATCCGACACCGTTAGAGTTGTGTGGTCTCTCAACATTTCCGTTCTCCACGGTGGTACGACCGCTGTCTCTTCAGCACAGCAGCTATCTCTAATCCACTTGTTGATGAGTGAGCGTATACTGACGGTCTCATAACTCTTCTTATTGTACAGCCTATGATACTTCCGCTTGGGCCGTTATCGTGCTACTCTGGTTTCCTTAGAAATGATTTCGGAGAGCGATGTGGTTTAGTCATTTTCTCATTAGCCAATACTCGCATCTATACTCCACAAGCCACGTTATGGTTTACGGCAGAGGATGCCATTCGTGCCGCTTTGACATCCCCCTATCCTTGTTCCATTCGTGGATGATACACGGAAACAACAACTGTCAATAAACTTCTGTAGGAGATCTAATTTCTATGACTTTCTCGTCGTGGTCATTTCGCGAGACATGTGCGGGAGGAAAGACTATGTTGCCCTTCTCTTCTCTGAATGTCCGCTCTCGGAATTTCAGCAGCAAACTACTTCGTAATGCGGAACATCTCTCTTGAGCGTCTGTCACTTCTCTTTCCCTCCGGAACGCTCAGAGCACAGTAATAGCTTCATCATGTTACTCCTGCGCCATCAGAATATGTTACTTTCGTATTTTTAAATGAATAATTTATGTAATATATTTTAATTATGTAATAATAATAATTATAATAATAATAATAATAACAGTTTTAATAATATGTAATAATTTTAATAATTTTATAATAATATGTAATAATAATAATAAGCTAATAGGTGATGCAATTTTTAATTTCTATATTAATTGCTATATTACTGTGGAGAGTATCTGTTAGTGTATTGGATTAAATAAGGACCGTCATTAATACTGATTAGTGATTAAGTTGATACTGACAAAGTGAACAACACATCTGCTAACACTTAAAAAATTTTCTGGTGCACTATGTTTAAAGAAAGAGCGGGAAGACAGTTCATAATGGACTGTTATCAGGTAAATCTGTTGCATGACACCCCTATTGTTGAGAGTATTCAGGAAACATTGGCTGGGAAACTACACCTTGTGATTGCAGTGCTGTGCTAGACAGCCTCTGAGTATGGAGGTAAGAGACTGTTCTGTTTAAATAAATCATCTCGCCACGCTGTAGTAAATATTGTATTTCCAAAGATGGACGGAGAGATGTATAATCATCCTTATTTGTGGTCACGATAGTAAGAAATGTGCAAAAACAAAGACTAGCGGTTTCCTGATTTTTCTATTAGAGGACTACAGTATTATAACCACAAAGTTATATTCTTAAACTCTTGTTCCATACTGTTCGTATATTCGTTCAGTTCTTACCTATGAAACTCTTTTCTGGCGAATGAACACTCAAGATACAAACCTGGTCTACATAATATTGATAATGGGTCATAACGTTAACAAAGAACCGTAGCCATTATCACTGCATAGATCCGTTGAAAACTTTGGACTTTTAGCTGCACCATGTGAATGCATTTACCAATCAGTTACACATTTCATAAATATCCTTGATTATTGCTGCGCAGCTGCTCTCTTATGACCTTGGAAAAA
Source organism: Schistocerca nitens (assembly GCF_023898315.1). Classification (NCBI taxonomy): domain Eukaryota; kingdom Metazoa; phylum Arthropoda; class Insecta; order Orthoptera; family Acrididae; genus Schistocerca; species Schistocerca nitens. Next base: position 699,067,344 of record NC_064617.1, on the reverse strand, counting down.
CATCTAGACTGAACATAAATTAACCAAAAAAGAATAAACAATAACCCAGAACATCATTTTCACCAACGAAAAAACTGAACATTTTTTGCTAAGTATATAAAGAGAGACTACTGAATCAAAGTTATTTTAAAAGACTTTTAAACAGAACATTTAAACAATACGTTTTCTACAGTGAAAAATTGCTTAGATAACAAAGAAATTTGATAAAATAATGTGACACTAGTTAATAATAATAAAACATTTCTATCCTTTCGAAACACACTTTCGCACGACTACGTAGTTCCTTTTTTCTGAAATGTCTTACAACAAAGATTTGCAATGGATACTATTAAAATTTTATTCTTTCTCTGGTCTCAATATTTGATACATCACGGGAGGGGTTGGTGAGTTGGGGGTAGGAGGGCACGCTGACTCAATTTTTGAGGCAAACGTATGGGAAGTTGCGTTACAGAAAATGGAAACCATACATCATGGTCCCGGTTCTGGTGTCAGCCGACAGTATGTGTATTGCGTGCCCGGTGTGTGCAGTGATTGGTGGTGAGAAATGAGAAAACAGTTTAGCGGTAGCTTTTTACGGAATGATATTCGCAAGACTATGTTAACATAACAGCATTGTACACTGAGGATAAATTGGAATAGGATGTGCTGTTTTTAATCAGTTGGTCAGTTATTCAGGAGGGTGGAGATTCTAAACCTGAATAGGCCGTCATGGATTCGGTTTTCCGTGATTTCTCTAAATTACTTCGTGCAAGCGTCTTGATGGTTCCTATTACGTATCATATCCTTGACAAGCAAGACCTGGAGGCAAGTAAATGCTTGTATGTGTGAATTATGTTTTAGTTCTTAAACTGCAATACCATTACAGGTCCAATGTCCTGATCCATAGGTGAATAAAACTAGCGCTGTTACTCCTACTAAGTACAGTAACAGCACTTCGAAATCATTACAGCGATGGAGAAGAATTGTCAACAATAAGCAGGTATCCAGGCTGAAATCCTGACCTGGAACTCAAGTTATGGCGAATCAACCATACGGTTCCCAAGTAGCCATTACTTCTTTTTGGAGACAAAGAAATCATCGGCTTACTGGAGGACTTACCCAACACATCCTGCTGAGGGAGCCACTTGGCGACCATGACGTTGGCGGGCTTTCCCGGCAGGGAGTCGTCCTCAAACTTCCAGAGCACCCTCTGCGGCAGCTGTGAGAAAGCTTCCAGCAGGGCTCGCAGTGTGTCGCCGGGGAGGCTGCTGCTCTTCACGTTTGAGCCAAGGCTGAAGTAGATGGCGCCCTGCTTCGCTCCGTCAAGAAAGCGCTGTATGTCCTGTTAGACAAATGATTTCAGCAGGGAAGACTGTTTACCTCCGACCGTCATGTGCCTCATAGAATACTTTTATTTGTTTTCTAATATCATTTTACTACACAGTGAAATGTCAGAAGACTCTGGACGGCACTTTCCGAGTAGTAGTGTAGTAAAATTAAGTCAAAGTCACAGTTATGAACATCTTTTAACATTATGATCTAAGATTTATTAGAATACAACATCAGCTTAAAGAAAGAAATTGAGACACTTCACTCACTTTTTTCCAGAAATTCCACATTTCAGAAGTATAAACAGCGTAGTAAAAGAAGACGACTGAAATACTCCACTCAGCACCAGGTAATCTATCTCCATAATTAATGCGCTATACGAACCTGACACTAAATTCGGGGATGACTTGCATCCTGGTAGTGCCTTTGTTTACCAATAGGTATGTTTGGTTGTACTTGAAGATGTGCCTCTACTGCTAAAACCACATTTACACATTGACATTGTTCCTCACAAGAGACTTCCAATCATACTGCTCATCCATGGAGTGGAGTCTGAATTGTGCGAATGAATTCGTGACTTTCTGCCAGAAAGGTCACAGTTTGTAGTAACTGACGGAAAGTCATCGAGTGAAAGAGAACTGATCTACCGCTCCCCATAGAAGTATTTCAGGCCCTCTGCTGTTCCTAATCTATACAATCGATTTAGGAGACAATCTGTCATTTACGGTCTAGTAAGTCGTCAGATGATCAGAACCAATTCCAAAATGACTTAGACACGATATCTACATGGAGCGAAAAGTGGTAGTTGCATATAAACATAAAAAGTATGGGGTCTTGCACATGATCACTAAAAGGGATCCGTTAATTTTCGATTCACCAATAAATTCCATAGATTTAAAGGCTGTCCATTCGACTAAATACTTAGATATGACTGTTTCAAACAACTCAAACTGGAACCATCACAGAGAACACGTTGCAGCGAAGTGAACTAAACAATGCATTTTATTGGCGTAATTATTATCCGAAGCTGTCATTAATTATGCATGTGAATCATATGTTTACTTGTTAATTGTATAGTCTTCAGAAAATAACAGTTTAAAAAGTACGGTCCTGCTGCGAAGCTACAAACGGAAATTTTTCTAGCGGTGCATAAGAGTTCCGTGAGAAGCTGCGATGGATGACCTATCAACGGCCAATTTTAAAGAAAATATCTATTGAAACACCAGAAAAAACGGTCCTCATGCCTCTCTGGAGAGACATCCTTTATGTGGATCACGAGCTATTTATTAATAATATTTATAGGCTGCCAGATAGCATTGCACGTCGCTCAGTGGACCTCTCGATTGGCCGTTGATAGGTCATCCATCGCAGCTTCTCACGGAACTCTTATGCACCGCTAGAAAAATTTCCGTTTGTAGCTTTGCAGCAAGACCGTACTTTTTAAACTGTTATTTTCTGAAGACTATACAATTAACAAGTAAACATATGATTCCAATGCATAATTAATGACAGCTTCGGATAATCTGTTGACGTTTAACGTACTGGGAATAGGAAAGTGAAGAAGGGAAATGTAATGAAGTTATGTAGTGTTCATTACATCCTAAACAAGATAGGAAAGATGGTGGTAGTATAGTAGTCTTTCGAGGCCATAAATAGTTCAATGTAATCACATCAGTAAAAATGGGCATACCTGTGGCAGTGGGTTACTCTTTCCTGTGATATGAAGTCCTGTCATTTGTATTACGTTGGGCTGCAGCGGCTTTGGATAGCCGGTGCAGTAGTGGTTGTTGGCGAGCAGCAGGCTGATGTTGTACTGCAGCTCATGAATGCTGTGGAGTTCGCTGCCGAAATGTTTTCTCATTGTCTCATCCTGCCTTGGCCCAAAGTCTCCGGGCATCCGGAAGGACTGCAGGGTATCGTAAGCGTTGTGAGCTCTCTCCCAGAAAGTCATGTGGTCCGTGTAGGTGGACTGGAACTCGGGGAAGTAGGCCGGGTTCACGGGGTTGCCCACGATGCGGTGCAGGTGCGGGTACAGCTCCGCCGACCAGAAGCCAACCACGGGGGGAGCGCCCAGCTTCTGCACCATGCCGAGGTAGCAGAAGTGCAGGAACAGCTCCATGATCACCACGTCGAATTTCTGACCTGACCTGCAGCAAATGACGACGATGCTATGACTAAGTGCTTCAGCCTAAAATTTTTACCGACAAAAACACATGATTTATTTCCAAAACAATTTTGGTGGAATACTTCAAGTGTTCGGCATCGTATCAACAATGATTTTTGTCCCATTTCTCCCTGTTGCCTACGCATAATTATGGAAATCTTTAGTCTCTGTGTTTTTCCAACAGGGAACTAGCTACCGTCTCCGTTTTGTGGTGGAGACAGTTATCACTTAATAAGGTGTAACAGCCAAAGCGCATTACATGGTCGAATTTTACTGAAATATCTGAACTCTGCACATGCAACCATGTCTCTACCAGTAATGCCGTTGTCAGTATAGACAGTCATCCTCAGTAGCTTTAGCGCTGAGAGTAGCAATATGTACTATAACTACAGTTACTCTGAATGCAGAATACAAAAGAGATGGGCTAAACTTAAGCTATGCGTTGAAGTTCCAGTCAAGTAGTGGGTTCCACAAATCCTATCACTTTTTCAATGTAGGCCATGAAGAAGCGTAAGATAGCAGAAATTCAAAAGGTTGACGTCTGCAATGTCTTATTTTCGTAATAGGTGGCACTCATTGATATTAATATTTTAAATATCGTCTGTCCCCATCATTTTATTGATCTTAAGCGTGAGTGCAATGACCGAATAGCTGAATGTGTGCAAAATCTGTGGAATAATCACAAAATGACAAGTCATGCAGAATAGGTCGCTACAAGCTCTTAATACATAAAATTGGAAAATACCTTGTGAAATGCGAGAAGAAAATAAAAGTTTACAGAGGTATATGAACGAGTACACGAATTGAAATAAATATTTATTCAGTAATGGAAGTAGATACGACTGTCTTAAGATGAAGTGAAAAGGTTTAAGTCTCACTGTAAAAATAAAATAAAAATGAAAAGATAAGCCAGAAGGAGTGAAACAACGAAATTGCGCACAATACTAGTACTCAGGTGCGAAAATGAAGTACATAGCTATAAAGCAGTTGTCAAATGACCGAATTCATGTTTTATATATTAACGAATGTGTAAGGTTTTATACACACAAAAGACAGTAATTTATTCTGGAAAACTCATCATGCAGCTTTATCAAAAAATTGAAATCGAAGAAATTAATTCTATTCTATACAATCACTCAAGGACCTCTATCACATTCGTTGTCTTCTAATAATGGGTGAGAAACGATGATGATAGTAAATAAAGTTTATTGTCTCTATAAAATGCCAATAGTAATGGTTTTCCCGTTTAACTAATAAATTGCCAGAAGGGAAACAAAAAGTTCTGTGCTCGATCGTTCTTTCTTGGCCTTTTCTTTCTGGAATGTATCATGATTTATACAAAGATTACACTTACTGGACTAGTTCCTTCACAGCCGGAAATTGGAACTGAGCTTCACAGTCAGATACAGCAACCCCTCCCATGAAGTTGGCGGCATCGAACTTCGGAAGTTGAGACAACTGGAAGAAATGGACATCTCTTTTCCACTTTTCGTACATGAAGGATACATCGACTTGGGTAGTGTTTGGCGGTGGATCCTGCAAGGGAAGTAAAATATAAATCAATACAAATCATAGAATACCCCTGCAAAACAAGTTCAGAAAACACTAAAGTTTTTCTCGCGCTTATTTCCTTGGATAATCTTGTTAGGTAATGTGTGTGACTAGGGCCACCCGTCGGGTAGACCGTTCGCCGGGTGCAAGTCTTTCGATTTGACGCCACTTCGGCGACCTGCGCGTCGATGGGGATGAAACGATGATGATTAGGACAACACAACACCCAGTCCCTGAGTGGAGAAAATCTCCGACCGAGCCGGGAATCGAACCCGGGCCCTTAGGACTGACATTCTGTCGTGCTAACCACTTTTTTTTAGTCTCATTTTGTTCGCTTTTGTTCGTTGCATCTGCTAGGGGAGGACATCGTAAGACATCCGTTTAAGTTCGCTGTTGATCGATTAACTCAGGGCAGCTAACCCTCTGACCGAACACACTGAGCTACCCTGCCGGCATCACTCAGCTACCGGGGGCGGACGTTAGGTAAAGAAAGAAATATTTCATAAGAAGGTACTTTATAAGAAGATCTGTGGATCGTATTTCCTATTTCTGTGGTTTGAAAGCTTTCAGACAAGACATTATGTGAGAGTTTCATGTGACTGTACCAAAAAAAAAAAAAGGAACTCAAATTTACAACTCATTCTTGTATCGCGTATTGGGAACACACACAAAAAAACTCTTTAAAGTTTACTAGCCTACATCTAAGCACGTTGAGCCGTGCGCGGCTCGTGTTCATGACGTTTATTGCTTGGCATCTTGTCATTGCGGTTATGGCATCTCGTTTCTTATTCGATTCACTGGCGTCACTAAGTTGCTGGTTTGCCTGCCTGTGAGTGGCAGCAGCAGCGCTTATCGATAGCGCATACTGTGGTACCATCTTTGGAGCGGCCTCTAGTATTTCCGAGCCGTCGTGTGTCGAGGGAGAGAGTTGGGACGGAGCTGCAGTGAGGTCCGGACAGCCAGTACTCGTCCGACCGCCGGCGACACACATGCTCTGTCCGACGGAAGGATGTGGTCGCGAGAGTGCACGACCACGTCAAGGAGGGAGTTTTAGTTGAATGGACCGTGATATTCGAGTAGTGCAACTTTCACTGGGGTGTGTGTGTCCGCCCGTCGAAGTGGCCTCATGGCATAAGTTGTCAATCCACGATTTATACTGGGATCTTTCCCGTGCCTGACTTGAGTGGGGACGACCGTTGTATGGTCGTTCGGTCGGTCGTCGCAGCGGAACACGTGCATTTGGTCTTCCGATCGCTTCCGGCTTCCCTGTGTTTGTGCCGACTTACAATTCGTCTGTGTTGTTTCACAGTGACTGGTTTTAGTATTGTGAGCTGCTAATGGAATTGTTTTCCCAGATCCATGTGTATCTTGTGGTTTTGAATGAGCAGTTATTTTAATGCTGTCTGCGTACTGGATTTGGTGGGGGTTACGAGCGGACATTAGGTCGGTTGGGGGTGCAGCAGCGAGCAGGTCCGTGCAGCGCAAGGGCAAACCAGGGCCGCTGGCGGCGTGCTGCCACTGCCAGATCGAGGAGGGGTAGCTGCGAGAGCGACGACTTCGTTGCACACCGAACCCTGGACGTTTAAGCTGAGTGAAGAGTTAACTACTAATGCAACCGCGACTATTCAGAGATCTCGGCTTTGGTCGGCGGGTCGTTGCTCCCAGGGCCACCGAGCCTGGAGGCAACGAGTGAAGTGTTTCGAGGCAGTGAAATATTGCAGCCGTCTTTCTCTATTTGTTATTAATCATTGAATTTAGTATTATTCTTATTATTGAGGTAAATCCAGCGGTATTTTCTGCCTTGTGGCCTACACCCCTGTTACCTGCCCTGTAGGTTAGCGTACTTTTCCGGCAGTAGTTCGACAGCCTCTTGTATTGTACTACGTCTACCTTGGTTCTAGTGTTTCCTTCGGCCATGGGTGTTTACTGAAGACGTAGTGTTGTCTGTCCCTTCACCCTTGCCTAAAAATATTCCTTCGATGTACCGGTGATCGGACGTTAGGCAGATTGGTTAGTTGGTCGGTCGGCGCATAAGCTGCCCCTAGTTTGAGTTGCCATCCTGTTACGTGAGTTCAACTCTTGGCTACCTGTCTCACCCTACCTTATGTTTGAGTTACCTTCCCAGGCCGACCCTTGGAACACTTGCTGAGAACTGCTTGTCCTGATTCCTTAGATGGTGATGTTTGTTTTAAGGATATATGTAATTTTTGTAATTATTGTTGGTGTGGCGTTCAGCCGAGCAACAATTTCACTTCTTTGGTGATAAGTCCTTCAGCCGTGTTACAGTTAGTTTTTAAAGCACGGGATTTACTTCAAAAGTGGTATTTGGAATTGTTTTCCTGACTTCTAATTCAGACCTTCAGCCGTTTGTTATTTGAAACTGTTTGTCGCCTTCAGCCGAGTAATAAGTTCACATCTTTTATAATAGGCGGCCTGCCCCATCCGGAGAAACCAGCTCTCATACGTATTCCAAAGACCAGCGTATGATGCACGGCGAAGGCTACTTTGCAGCACTGCTGGTCATTTCCTTCTTTCTTGTTCCACTTGCAAATGGAGCGCGAGAAAAACGACTCTCTCTATGCCTCCGACGAACCCTAACTTCATTTATCTTCGTGGTCCTTAAGCGAAATGTACGTTGGCGTCAGTACAATCATTCTGCAGTCAGTTTCAAACGTCGATTCTCTAAATTTTCTCAACTTTCGCACAGGAAGTAAAGTAGTCCTCTCTCCAGGAGTTCCCATTTAAGTTGACAAAGCATCATCATAATTCTCGCGAGTTGATCGAACCTATGGGTAACAAATCTAGCTTTCGCATCTGAATTGATTCGATGTCTTTCGTTAGTCCGCCCTACTTTCCTAGTATTCTTCCAATAAATCAAAGTTGACCATTCACTTTCTGTAACACCGTCCTAAAGTGCATGTTCCATTTCATATCACTTTGTAATGTTACGCCTAAATGTTTAATGGACCTGTTGGTATCAAGAAACACGCTACTAAAGTTGTATTCGAACGTTGCACAATAGTTTTCCTTGCTAGTCTCCATTAAGTTACATTTTTATACATTTAGAGCAAGCTGCCATTCATGACACTAACTAGAAATTCTGTCTAAACCATCTTGCATCCTCTCAAAGTCACTCAACGTCGACACCTTCCGTACACGGGAAGAAACGGAAGATAATGTCTGGTAGGACGACGATAAACAAGGGGGTCAACAGTTAGTCTGAAGTACTTTAAAAAGTTCAACAAAACTATAAATTTGGATTGCCGAATAGAGATTTAAATGTGAGTACAGCTTGTCAACCACTGAGTCTCCTCATCCTGTTAGTTGGAGAAAACTGGAATACAGTGAGGAGGCTGCAAACATTAATAACGCCGATGGCTCCCGTCAGAAACTAAACAGTTATCTGTAAGGAGCGAAGTATGTGAAGTTAAAAGGAATACCACTGAAACAAGCAATTAGGGGAACAACGACTTTTTTTCAATGAGATCGTTTGGGATATTAGGCAGCATCATTATCAAACACTAAAACAGCTATATAATCGAACTGTCCAAAGTCTCTTAAATGACCGACTAAAGAGCAGTTTAACTCCTCTGAAAGGATTTTATTAAAATTAACATTGACGTAGATCCCTTACGAATTTATGATCAAGTTGTTTCTTCTCGTACTTGGGTGAGAAATTCATAGTTCTTTACATGTTAGTATAAAACACAAGACGTTGTATACATATGATTGTTTAATTTATAATAGCAATTTATATTTCTCTGTAGGCAAAGTTACTTTAATTAATAGGCTGCACAATTATTTCCTGAAAAAGGAAAGGTCTAAATATACCAGTTTTTCATTGGTAAATATTAGTTTTAAATTCAGTCAGTATCAAGTCAAACTCAACTCCAAAGTCGTCAAAAAGTGTTAAGGCAACATGGGAACTCAAGATTGCCATGTTAAGTACAGTCTTAATTAAAGTAACTGAACATTCACTTCCTACTAGCTGGTCTTTCCGTATGGCCTTGATTACTATGAGAATTACTTCTGCCGTATACTGACATGCTGAAGTTGTTATCGACGAACATGGAACGAAAGAAAGAGAGAGGTAGACGCCTATTGCCAGCATACAATCTGTTACTCTCCGATAGTTCCATCGAAACGCAAGGCATGAAATACGCTTTCAGTTCACCACCAACCCTCTGGTATGCCCCACACTGTCAGACTGAGTTTAAGTTCTGTTTTAAACCCCATAGATTGGTGATACTGATCTGACATGTGTCGGCACAATCTCTAGGCTTCGAGGAGCTTCTGCCGAGTGAAGTGGCTGACGCAGTGGTACTGGACTGAACTGCCGCTTGGGAGGATGATGGATCAAATCCTCGTCCGGCAGTCCCTATTTTGGTTTACCCTAGATTCCATAAATTGCTTAAGAACAATGCTAATACGACGCCTTCTTCACAGAAATACGGCACGTGTTCCACTCCATCCTCCCCTTAACCTAAACTCGTGCTCTGTCTCTAATGATCTTGTCATCGACGGGACGTTAAACTGTAGTATTCCTTCTTTTCTTGTTTCGAATAGCCTACAACAAGAGCGAGTGGCACTGCAGAGCCTTGTATTAGAGATCCTTCTTTTGGCAGCGGGCCTTCGCCACATGGAGACGATGAGTTGTTAAGGTTTCCGGTATTCACGTCAATGGTATGGAAGCGTTTGTAAATTAATATTTTAATTCTGTTGCTTCATTTCCATAGTTTATTAATTATCTCATCTGGTAAGGTTGGAAAGCGAAATTTAACGGAATAGTTTCATTTGTAGAACACACAGTACGGTTTCTCTACCTATGGTAACAGACTACGCAAAAGGAGACAAAAGCTGAACGTAACACAAACGTACTGCACAGCATTTTATTTCGAAGTACCAGCAGCTGACGGTATATTTTGGACTCGACGAAGGATACACAGGTATTTGACGGGGTTACAGTTCACCAACTACCCTACAGTCGAAATTTTTCGCTATGCTTTGTAACTAATGAAGAAGTGTGTTCCTCTGGAGAGCTTTTATTTCATCCACGTAGTGAAGAACTCTTTCCTCGCCCTGTATCAACACTTACAGTAAGTTTTCTAGATAAATGGAATCTAGAAGAGCTTTTCCCCGTAGAATAATTTGCTTTGATAAGTGTTCCCTTAATACGTCAGAAACCAATTTTCCTTGAATGAAGTACACAAAATTACATCTTTCGTAATGCCATTAAACGTTTTATATTTCTAAGGAAATCTTCAAATTGGTTCAAATGGCTCTGAGCACTATGGGACTTAACATCTGTGGTCATCAGTCCCCTAGAACTTAGAACTACTTAAACCTAACTAACCTAAGGACATCACACACATCCATGCCCGAGGCAGGATTCGAACCTGCGACCGTAGCGGTCACGTGGAAGGAAATCTTCCTTACCTTCATAGGGTCAGTGGTGATGATGGTGACTTGGTGACCATGTTCAGCGAGAGCTCGCATGATGATGAGGAAGGGCAGCTGGTGGCTGATGGACGGTGTGGGATTGATGCCCAGGATCCTCGCACATGTGCACGCGTGGAACAACAGCGGCAAAAGCAGCAGGGCGATCTTCATGTCGTGATGCTGAAAGAAAAATGGCCACATTACGCTATTAATATTCAGGATGTTAAGAACTAAGTACAAATAATTTTAGTAGTGTTTCGGAACGGTGTGGTGATAGAATTTACGTTATTAAATTGCGCTTGGTACACTTTTCGTAATGCGAGAATACTAGTGGGAAACTGAAGTTTCAACTTACGTTCATGAACGCAGAGATTACCGGACAAGCGAAGTTGTTGCAACAGGTAAACTAGCTGAAAAGAATCAGAAAGTAGTTGCACAGACACGCGTTTCGTTTGTAGTAGAGGAAGTACAGAATTGCGTTAACGAAAAGTAGATTACGTGTCGTGTCTCTACTCTTTACAAGGTTTCTTTTAGTACACTCCAGTATGAGCAGTACAATAAAGGTATCTACGGCAACTACGTGTAGTTATTTTAAGGCAAGAGACAAGTATCGAATTCAAAATGCTTTTAGGTTCATATCTAAACAAATGGTGGGAATCGTAGTATGATACATTCTCATTTCTCAAATGTTTAATTACGTCACTGCTACCATCGATAATGCGGTATCGATAGGTACGATGCCACAGTGTAGGTACAAGTTCTTAGGTTGGCACTACGACACCGAAGACAGCGCCCTCTAGCCGGCGCTGTGCAGCTCTACGAGTTCCAGATTCTGCCCATTTGTTCGCGAGCTGACCACCAACCAACATTAATTTCACAGTGGGCGAGCCATTACAGATTTTGCCTGTGTTAGCTTTGATACATCCGGCTTCGCACCTACGTGCTCATCATAGCCAAAGTTATGTAACCCTGTATTTGTCTTACGTAGAGTAAAACCACTTTAAAAGCAGTACCGAGATTTTTACCTCACCTGCTCCTACCCGCTTCCTACATTTGGCCTACCTTTCAGTTTACAGGAGCAGACCCAAGAGCCGCCTTCCGGGTGGGATACAAAAGATCATCGGTTCTATCACAAAATATGCTCCAAAAGATGTAATTAATCTTAACATAGGGTTCTATGCAACACTACCACGCGTCTCTCACACGCTCCCATGCAGCTTTAATAGCTCCACAGATTCTTCGTTCTAAATGACCTTCGTGGATGATATTAAGACAGGCGTTTTGTAGTGATCCAAAGAGAAGAAATGTAATGTACTCCTGTCGGGATTCACCAGTGAAGATGAATATATCATAATTGCCTAATTACCGCGCTAATACGTGTGAAACATATACATTTTTGTTTTTGTTTCTCCTCTTTAACGTTCTTAGACCAGTATGTCTGAAACTCTAAAAAAGACAATTACGGGGAATAGAGACAATTAAGACTCGTTATTCACGCAGGTAGCTCAAATGGTCCCATTACAGGTGTTATCTTTAAAATGTGTGAAACTTTATTGAACAACACGAGACCCGTGCGAAACGTCCACACTTTTATAGTTGTAAATAATAGCAGTATTTGCAGTAAGTGTTGTGGTTGGAATAAGGATAGTTGACGACAATGACAGAGATGTTTGTCATTTCGGAAAATGTATTCTTTTACTAAAGTCAACATATACGAGGGGCAGAGATAATGAACTACCGTAATGGTCATGGTTATTATTTGTGACAATGCTGTATACAAATTATCGAGTTAATGAGTTCGTTAAAAATAAAATGGTATTTGTAATAAGATAATATGAAAAGGGAGTTTCTCATTCTTGATTTATAAAGTAGCTCGTAAAATATAGGTACGAAGCTGGGCATCCATCATACCCTTTTGCCTATGGTAGTTAAAAGTCTCCTTTATGTTAAAATTCTCCACGAATAGTACGTGAAACGTGGCAATGTGCTGTGCACGAATGACCACGCTTCTGATAAGCAATAGTTTCAAGAACTTGATGTGATCCCTAAGAATATGGAGTAGCTAGAGCCGATTAGAAAGCAGCGGGCTCGCAGACAGACGGACGGCCAGAGCGGAGGTAGCGTGCCGAAGGGTTACGATAAGAGCCGAGTCGGGCGCTGTGGGCCAGCACGGTGACTTGCAAGAACGTGAAGGCGGAAGGACACAGAAAAGCCAGGGGTAGCTTGGATATACGACGCAGCATCCACAGGCGGGCACCCCTTGGGGATGGAGAAGGTGGATTGGTCCGACCAGAGGCTCCAGAAGAGTAAAAGAAGCAGTTCGTTTGAAAAACTTGCGGAAGAGTGTAAATCAAAAGTGCATTTTCGCATAAAGCACGAGGGAAAAAATAAGGTAAATAGGTGTCTGTCTTTAAGGGCAGAGATGGTGGCTGACGTCACAAGCGGTTTAGTGGGGGAGAAGGAGCGTACAGCTCGCCATTGTTGAGGACTAGCAGTTAGACCACGGAGCAGTGCGGATGGCCGGCAGTTGCGCTCCCGCAAGATTACCAATTAAGCTTTGTTTTTGGCTAAATCTGAATAAGACAGTGACATGGGGGTGAAGTTATTTTGACTGTGAATAAATGTTTATCTTATGTTTGACAATTACTTAGGTATAGACGCAAATAGTTAATTGAGTAAAGCTTAGTGCATGCAACAACACGACAGTCATTGAACACAGTATGTCAGCTGGTGTGGTCGCTCCTGCTGTTGCAATTCTGTTTTTGTTTTCTGCCAATGATCATTATAGCCAATTGTTTATTATCACGCTTATTTTTATTTCGGGTATCAAGTGTAAGTAAAGACTGAGCTCCGTGGCAACCAGTAATCCTGGCCTTGTGCACTAAAAGACCCAGATCGCAGCTGAGTGAATGATAATAAGACGATCACAATTGGGATTAGCCTGATTGAGACAACAACCAAAGGCAATCGGTATCCGACAGTGGTTTTTAAACCCACTTAGAGGAGCATATCCGTCTGACCGGTATCTGGCTGGATTCTGGCTTGCAAACTACAATTTTGCAACTTGGTTGTAAAAAAATTGCATCAACGGGTTTTGAGGCCAACGAGTCTCTAGAAGGTAACTGCTTTTATCAGGGTTGTGTTGCATTATTTAGTAGCACGGAATTCAACTCCAAAATTCTTAGTTCTACGTATTTACCACCACCAGCTTTTACCAACTGAAATCGGGACCTAACTGAACAGGCCACAGTTGTCCAGTTGCCTAGTCACGAACCCACGAGGCGCGCTGCAGGCGATGTCGTGCTGTTAGTCTTTCACGTCAGTCGTCTGCTGCCATAGCCCATTAACGCCAGACTTCGCATACTGTCCTAAGGGAAACGTTCGTTCGACGTTCCACATCGATTTCTGCGGTTATTTTACGTATTGTTGCTTGTCTGTTACCACTGACACCTCTACGCAAAAGCCCTTGCTCCCAGATTTCGACCACTGTGTTGTTGGTATTGAGAGATAATGCCTGAAATCTGGTATTCTCGGCACACTCTCGACGCTGTGTATCTCGGAATACTGAATTCCTTAACGAGATCCGATATGGAGTGTCCCATGCGTCTAGCTCCAACAACAATTCCGCATTCAGAGTCTGTTAATTCTCGTCCTGTAGCTATAATCACGTTGGAAACTCTATCACATGAATCAGGTGAATGACAGATCCGCCAGTGTACTGCCCTTTTATACCTTTGTGTACGCGATATTATGGCCATCCGCATATGTGCATATCGTTATCCCATGACCTTTGTCACCTCAGCGTAAAATGGTAGAGTTGGGAATAAAACGTGATGTGTGTTTTAGTTTTATTACGTGATAACTATTTCAGAAGCACAATTTATTCAAAAATACATAATACATCTGTTATCAGATTAAACAGCAGAAAAAAAGGTATAACAGGTTGAAAGAATTCCGTAGTTTAGTACATTCCAGTGGGATGCACAGGCGTATCTGCCCACAGTCGCTTAATAGATCACCAAGGAGAAGAGTACAAGTGCCTATCTATGTCTAGGGGAATACCACTTCTGAAGTTTTTCGTAGCATTTACGAACATCAATTCTAAGCCTACTCAGTGATTTCCACACGCCGCAACTCGTATATTTCCAGCTGTGTGCACATTTGACGGAGGGATTCATTGGGGTACTACACTAATGTAGATCTGTCTACCTCTTCTGTTTCAAAGTAGCTTGTTTCCACAATCTGAATCAGACTGTGGTGCTACTGAGAGGGAAGACGCAAGCTCTGAAGTGTGTTTCGGTTTGGTTTTCTTATTATTGTTTAGTGCTATCATTCCATTTGTTTTTAGTGCCATGCCAGCCATCTACAGGGTGTTTGGGAATTTCCGTTATAAACTTCTAGATCCTTCGTGGGGTACTGAGTACACGATATTTTGAATAGAAACCCACGTCCGCAACCCCCCCCCTTTTTTTTCCGTTCTACGACGGTTTCATATCAGGTATAAAATGCGTGCACGTCTGTTGAGGGAAGAGAAAAGTCTCAGAGTTGCTTGTCCTGGTATGCAACAGGGTAGACAGGTTGAAGTCTACTACGTTAGACAGTTACCTGATTTGGGATCGTATCCAAAGTTTAATTTACGAGACTCTTGTAGAGACAGAGGAAGATCTGCTGGCACGTGTTTTGGCGGCTGCACTAAAAACTGGAGAGACACCAGGTGCGGTGGAAAGTGCGTTCCCGAACATTCCTCCTAGGTACATTGGCCGTAACAACGTTGGTGGTTGCCACATCAAGCCGCTGTTGTAATGCGTCTGTACTATTCTGTACGTGCAGTATGCTGGGTTATTTTTGTTTCGGAATATTGTAAACACGTAATGTTTACATGTTAATACTAATACGTTTAAGTGATAAATGGGTGTTTCGTTATGTCTCCTTTCGAACTGTTATCTAATAATTGTACTGCGTCTCGCCTAATTAAATTTCTCGAGCAGATGTGGATGAGTTAAACATCTGAACTGAAATCGTGCTACAACGGAAGCGTACGTTTCCGGTCATGGGTTCATATTCAGAATATTATGTACTCGTTCCTCTCTACAAGCCCTAGAAGTTTTTAACGGGGATTTCCGAACACCTCGCTGGGGTTCTTTATGGGTCTGTAGCTTTTGCTGTGGGCAGAGAAGAAACTTTTGGTGTGCTTTCGTTTGTAGCACGCTGGATTAGCTTAATACCAGAGTGGAGAATTACTTTACTAAAACAGAAGTTCTCAGAACTGATGGTTTGATTTCCAGAATACAGCTAATTAACCTGTATAATAGTAGTATATTGTTGCATCTTTGACGAAGTGTTGTCTATAATTTTCACGATACTTTTGTGTTTTTTCATTCATGTTGAAAATATTTAATTCTGCTCTGATACCTTCATTGCTATTCATGTCTTGTCTTGTGCGCGCCTTCATCCTCCTCATTTATGATGCTTCAATTATATTCTCTTATTATTTCATAGTAACCTAGCTTCCGTTTTCATGGGACAACACAGGAACAGCCAAGACTTCCTAGAATATCATGACGGTCTCTTTCTGTTTATTAATGCCCAACGTTCTGCTAATGATACCACGTATAGCTTGAAATTTGGAGTGTTTTATTTTAAGTACCAAAATCATCAAAACTAGTAGCACGTCTAAATAAGAGATTTGAAAGACTTGTTCGAAAACTGAATTATGTAAAACATTTTTTTAATTGATTGGATATTATTTCCGTTTTATTGCTACAAAGTTTTATGTTGTGTTTCGTTACGCTGATGTACTGGTCTTTAGATGTCATCTTCATTCTTTTAAATAAGAGCGAAGTCATCTGCAATCAAAAGCAGTTTGAAGTATTCCTCATCCACTATCTTAATTCTTATATTTTTTTGTTAACATTTCTATTTAGAAAGAATGAAAACAATACAAATATTAAAAAGCGTAAGTGGCAGTCCACACAGAATTGTTATACTTTGTAAATAATTATTTATCGTATTTGGCTCACACTTGTGTTTATTGCAATGCGCGTATTTTTGTAAAGACTTTTCCTTGTCTCTATTTGATGATAAGTACATTCAGACATAATCTTCCATAGGCCATAACGGCTCACCATCAAAAGTCTCCTCGAGGATGGTAAGGGCCATATAGATTTCCACATTAAATTCTCTGTGTTTTTATATAACGCTCAATAATTGCAAACAAATTGGCTGTGCATGGACAACCTCATCTAAATCTATCTTTTCCTCAGAAATAAAAGCTTTCGTGATGTTCTTCTTGTGGTTACTGATTATCTTTGTTTATACTTAGCATCTAGTGTTTAGAAGACTGATTTTATGATAGGTTTTACAGTCGTTATGTTTCCCTTTTTCATCATGATGACTACTTGCAGCTGGTCTATGTCTCGATTATTTGAAACGAATCGTAGAATGAATTATGCCGTTGGCACAGTAGGACTGGACAGATCTATTTTGAACTTACTTTTAGAACTGAACATTTCCAAAAACTTACACATCGCGCAAAAGTAGAGGAAAATTGCGTAACGAAAAACAGTGAAGAAATATAGGGTGGCCAGAATAAAACTGGTTTAGAAACTACAAGCCAAACAAAAACCTTATCAATACGAAACGAATGTTCAACACGCTTCTGTAGAGTTTCTAATGCACAGTGCCATTTATTGCGTGAGTTAGAAAGCTACCCAGAATCAGCCCTCCAAGAACAAATAAAACGCTGAGAATATAAATTTCTGGATGAGAATTCATTCAGAAACAGTCTTCACAACTAAACGCTCACTTTTTGACCTAGAAGTTTTTATTTGCGTGACTCAGAAAATATGTAAGGATAAAGATGTAGGTCGAAATGTCCTGATACAAGGATCTTTTAATTACCCCTTTCACAACTAACCGGTGCTTCGGTGCGCCATTGAGTTGTTTATTTGTACAGATGTAGAAGAAATATTTGCACATCTGATAAAGCTGAAGCTGTATCAATAATTTCTTCTATGACACACACACAACTATTAGTTTAAAAATATTGCCCTATAACCTACACTTAGCGCCATACCATGTAATGCTCTTATTCCGAGACTGGTTTACAGCAATAGAATGTTTAGCCAGTCGCACAACCTCTTCTATATACATTCCGATTTCAAATATTTCTGTCATATTGTTGTTCAAGTTGTTAAACATATCACGAGAGTTAATGAAACAAGCACAACACAACGTACGCCCAACACCAGTAATGTACTAATGAATTCGCTGATACTAGTTGCCCTATGAAATTCTCTGCGTTTCATAGCGCGCTACGACAATTTAATGATTTTCACGCACAAAAGAGCAATTTTTGCTGCCCTGCTACGAAAAACAACACAAATAAGACGCAAATGAAACTCATAAATAAATCCGCATCCAAGGCATCCATAACTAACCTGATCCCATAAAGCTGTAGCTATTAGTCTCCAGGACGGCCTGTCCTACGAAATATTCACCCAATATCGTGACAAACACGAAAGATATACCAAAACCTGTACCACATTTGTGCAGACTAGGTTGGCGGCAGTTTTTTTTTTTTTTTTTTTTTTAAATATCTGCTCTCTTCTTGCAGGAGTGCAGTTCTCATTCCCTCTAAGTTACTGAAGGGTGTAGGACGAATGAGATGTCGATGCACCGGTAGAGCTTAATATTGCAGACGACAGTTCCTCAGTAAAACATAGACGCACACGGAGCGAGTAAATAAATCCATCAGCTGCAGCCTCTCAACTCTCAAAATCCACCAAATCTACGATGATCTTCTTGAGGGAAGGAATCTTGGGTGGTGGTTCGTTTACGGTTTCTAAAAGGGAAAAAAGGATACGACCTGAATTCACAGAACAAAATGATGGCTGTATAAGGAAGCCATGTTGGCGAGCATGAAGCCCAAGTTTGGGCCGACAAACGACCGCACACCACCCAGCGGTGACTCAGCAATTAACGAGCACATGATGGAGGCTGTGGCGTCCCAAAATCTTCGCGTTTATGTAGAGTCGTTTGCAGAGGAGCAAAGCATTACAGTTTATAGCCCTTAATAAAATAAATCACAAACCATCGGTAAGTTAGATACCATCAACCGATGGGTACTGCGGCTCCTCAAACCTGACAAAAAAACGGCATCGAAAGAAAGCGGGAACTCTCGTGTTGGAGCTTTGCCGGTCTCTGCTGGCGACTGTTCAGAGTATTTGACCTCCACACATCGCACAACAACAAAAACTTTAGGAATTACTATCCATGACATGCCCTTGTCAGACTACAATTTTAGGCGTGCACACCATTAACAGAAAATATTACCAGGGTCCACCTGTCGAGGTAGTTGGAGGACGTTAAGTATAATCCCCATCCTCTGAAGATACACCAAAGTATCGAACTGTATTGCACATGAACTCTACGGGTCGAATACAGCTCTATCTATACTGTAAGAAGATCACATCTTACTCGGAATACGATATGAAACGTTAAGTTATTATACGTATAACGTCACGTTGGCATACACCTAGCACACTTTCATTGAAGATGACCATTGGTTCGAATTCAGCGGTAACATGTTCTTGTTTCTTCAAATGCTATAAATCAAAGTTTTTACCTTTAGTTGAAATGAATGCCAACATCGTAATTTAAGAATGTACTCAGTTTTTAAATAAGTAATGTTCGACATTTTATTAAAGTAGCTCCATCATCATTCCCAGAGAAACACGTGATTACGGCCGGCCGGTCATCCTCTGCCATACGGCGTCAGCACCCCGCTCTCTCGATGGCCGTCAACTCTCCAGAACACCTACTCCTCGTTCAAAAAATGGTTCAAATGGCTCTGAGAACTACGGAACTTAACTTCTTAGGTCATCAGTCCCCTAGAACTTACAACTACTTAAACCTAACTAATCTAAGGACATTACACACATCCATGCCTGAGGCAGGATTCGAACCTGCGACCGCAGCGATCGCGCGGTTCCAGACTGTAGACTCCTCGTTCAGGTACCCCCTCAAATAGTCTCACAAGGCTGCACCCCATTGCTCCAGCCTTCCCACAAACAAAAGTCCTTGAAAGTACCGGTAACTGAACCCGGATCCTACACATGGCAATAAGAGGTCGTGGACATGTTTTGCAAGTCCTCATTAGAATTAATTTCAAGTTTCACATAGCTGAATAGAAAAATATAAATAGAAATGGATCTTAAAACGTATTACGGCAAGTACCCAAAACCTTTAAACGGACGTCATGGTCTCAAATGGCACCACTGTAATATTTTAAAGTACTAAAATACTAAAACAGAGAAAAACAGTTTTAGAGGGAATATACAGTAAATGTCGGTACATACAAATGCCAAGCTGTTATGAAGATTGCACGAAGCCATGCACGCATTAAAACTGAGCGACACACATGGGTCATATGATACCGTGAGATAAAAGAGAGATAATTGTCTTCCCGTAATCGCGTTTTCTTATCGATAGCCTCAATGACGCGTAAATGAAGGACGATGACGTCTGCTGAAGACCTGTACTGACCTTCATCCTTTGAAAACCTAATTCAGGTACTGACATTTTCAGTCTCGTTAGTGACACAAAATCGCTTATGTCGCGTTAGCTTCATCGGAAAGGGTACCTCAAATTTCCTTTCCCCTCTTTCCCCAACCAGAGCTACCAGTCCGTCTCCAATGACCTAGAACTCGATGGGTTGCTAAACCCTAAACTTTCGTCCTTTTTACTAAAAGCTTCAGATCCTTAAGGTAAATTGTGTTGTGTCGTTAGACTACACTCAAATCGTTAAGTGAAAGTACCGGGTGGTCAAAAAGTCAGTATAAATCTGAGAACTGAATAAATCACGGAATAATGTAGATAGAGAGGTACAAATTGGCACACACGCTTGGAATGACATGGTGTTTTATTAGAACTAAAAAAATACACAAGTTCAAAAAATGTCCGACAGATGGAGCTTCATCTGATCAGAATAGCAATAATTAGCATAACAAAGTGCGACAAAGCAAAGATGATGTTCGTTACAGGAAATGCTCAATATGTCCACCATCATTACTCAACAATAGCAGTAGTCGAGGAATAATGTTGTGAACAGCACTGTAAAGCACGTCCGGAGTTATGGTGAGGCATTGGCGTCGGATGTTGTCTTTCAGTATCCCTAGAGATGTCGGTCGATCACGATACACTTGCGATTTCAGGTAACCCCAAAGCCAATAACCGCACTGACTGAGGTCTGGGGACCTGGGAGGCGAAGCAAGACGAAAGTGGTGGCTGAGCACACGATCATCACCAAACGACGCGCGCAAGAGATCTTTCATGCCTCTAGGAATATGGCGTGGTTCTAATAAAACCCCATCTCATTCCAAGCATGTGTGTCAATTCTTACCTCTCTATCTACATTATTCCGTGGTTTATTAAGTTTTCAAATTTATATTGACTTTTTTATCACCCGGTATCTTCCACACTCACAAAAGAACATTGTCGCATAAGACTGTTGTGCGAACTAAACTGTGACGTGCTAGAAGCATAATTTGATAGTCAGACGGCTATATATTTTACTTCATGCTCATATTTAAGAAAAATATTTCAACAAAGGAAAAATGCATTCTATTAATTTACACTGGTATCCAAAATTAAAACAACAAACCGCTGTTTTCCGTCCTATTTCTAATTCGCGATATAATCATACGAACTATCAACATATATCCGTACGATCGTGTTCTGCAAGGAAGATGTCATTTCGGTCAACGGGAATACGATGACATCAGGGCACCTAGAAAACGGAGTAGTGTTGGCGGGTAGTCCCACATTCACAATCGCTGTGTACACAATCACAGACGATGCAGTATGGCACAGAGAAGACGCCTACCAGAGTCTTTGCGATGGAGGGCCATAGGAAGAATGGAAGCAGGACAGTCGTAAACTCATGAGGCCCGATGGCTTAACGTGAATTGTTCAGTTGTTTCTTGGATGTGGCGACAGTTTATAGAGACTGAAACTCTATTCCAAAGACCAGTCCAGGGCCGACCGGTGCGACATCTGAAAGAGAGGACCGTTATCTGGCTGTAATGACATTACGGTACCGCCTCAGAACTACGCAGCAGCTGGCATCTGGCCCCACAGCATCCACTGGACGTGTTGTATCGAGGCAAACGGTGTAGAGAAGGCTTCGGCAGAGTGGCCTTTATTGTCGGAGACGTGCTGTATGTGTGTCTCTGGCGCGTCTTCACAGAAGGGAACATGTACAGTGGAGTCGTCAACATGCCACATGAGTCTTGATTTGGTCTGGACAGTGATTCTCGACGGAAGTAGTAGGGTATTGGCGGTACTGGTGCAATTTCTATTTGCAAATTCCTTAAATTTATCAGGTAATTAATTACCCCTCCACCCCGAGTGTGGCCAACCCCACCCCTGGATGATATCTTGTATTTTTCTCAGCCTGCACGTGGCTCCCAGTCCCCTCCAACCTCCCCACCCCTCCCCTTCTCTTTTATCAATGGGAATTCCGAATTTTGGTGGGAATTACGAATTTTCTCAGGAAGTTCGAATTTTGGTGGGAATTTCTTTGTCCCAGGGCTGTGCTGGCATTCCACCCAACAACTTGCTCAGGAATTGGCAGTATATTAAAAATGGCAGAGCCTTTTCTGAGCTCAAAAATTGGTGATCCCATACAGCTGGTGTTATCCTGCCATGAAAAAGTTTCACATTACCACCCAAAACTAGTGGCAGGCACACTAAGACTCCACCTTTCACCTACAAGCCAGTGGGAAAAGGGCTGGGGTGTAAGGTACTACCTTTATTTTTTGGTGGGAAATATAGTCAACTGACAAGCTGCTGGTGTTGGAGAAAGAGGAGTTTAATAAGTGTATTACCTGTAAGCATACAGTGAGGACACAATCTTTCATCGTTTGCCATTAGAGTGTACTGCGGACACCTGTTTGAGGATCGCCCTGCAGCCCAGTTAATCTAAGCCAATACACTCTCCCATAACTGATGGAAAAAAGGCATCATTTCTAATTACACTTCTAAATTCTCGTGGAAAAACCAGCACTCATAATAAATCAGCCATAATGTACGGTGGAAAATCGTCGTCCCAAAGGAATGAGAGAAGGCGGTAGTTGAACAAGCATTCTCCTCGGTGTACAAACACAAACTGCTGAAATTCGATGCCCTCTTACCTCCCCATATCCCTCTCCTCCTTCCCTCCCGCCCTTCGTCCCTCGCTCCCTCCACCTATGGGGGGGGGGGGGGGGGCTGGGGGGACACAGGCATTTTCAAATGGTCAACTGCTATCACCGAGCACCTGATGGTTTTTCTGTGGCCAATAGCCATCCCCTCACAATCGCTGCCTGCACCTGGCATTCTGCCATACCCCTGCGGATGCCACCGACACCCACTCGGCCCTTCACCAACACAGAAAGAAAATTTAATGGCACCACCCCACCTCCACATCTGTGTTAGGAGACCACACACATTGGATGCTACCATTCTGCAATAGAGAACAATTGTATTTAATGTCAACACATTTATAACTGCGTATCTATTAAAAATGAGAACACAGTCATTTTTACGTTCAACAGCAACATGCTATAATTCAAGAGGATGTTTTGCTCTGTACACTATGGCAAGTCCCGTTTTATCGATGCAAAGTTATATCACTCCTGCATTTACGAAACAAATTGTGAGAGCCTGTCTTGTAACAGAACCTTCTATAAGATTTTACCGCATCTCTCTCTCTGCCGCTACATCGAAACCAGTTACTGTATGCTCCATAACTCCGGACGCGTCTGCAAAGCTTCTAATCATACAGCAGATTCTTGTGTTCTAGTTTTATAAGCAACCATGGGTAACAGAAGAAATACTTCAGTTTATTGATGAAAGGAGGAAGTACAAACATGTTCCGGGAAAATCAGGAATTCAGAAATACAAGTCGCTGAGGAATGAAATAAATAGGAAGTGCAGGGAAGCTAAGACGAAATGGCTGCAGGAAAAATGTGAAGACATCGAAAAAGATATGATTGTCGGAAGGACAGAGCATACTAGAAAGTCAAAACAACCTTTGGTGACATTAAAAGCAACGGTGGTAACATTAAGAGTGCAACGGGAATTCCACTGTTAAATGCAGAGGAGAGAGCAGATAGGTGGAAAGAATACATTGAAAGCCTCTATGAGGGTGAAGATTTGTCTGATGTGATAGAAGAAGAAACAGGAGTCGATTTAGAAGAGATAGGGGATCCAGTATTAGAATCGGAATTTAAAAGAGCTTTGGAGGACTTACGGTCATATAAGGCAGAAGGGATAGATAACATTCCATCAGAATTTCTAAAATCATTGGGGGAAGTGGCAACAAAACGACTATTCACATTGATGTGTAGAATATATGAGTCTGGCGATATACCATCTGACTTTCGGAAAATCATCATCCACACAATTCCGAAGACGGCAAGAGCTGACAAGTGCGAGAATTATCGCACAATCAGCTTAACAGCTCATGCATCGAAGCTGCTTACAGGAATAATATACAGAAGAATGGAAAAGAAAATTGAGAATGCGCTAGGTGACGATCAGTTTGGCTTTAGGAAAAGTAAAGGGACGAGAGAGGCAATTCTG
The DNA here is from genome assembly GCF_023898315.1 of Schistocerca nitens. Lineage (NCBI taxonomy): Eukaryota > Metazoa > Arthropoda > Insecta > Orthoptera > Acrididae > Schistocerca > Schistocerca nitens. The sequence goes on along the minus strand of NC_064617.1, from coordinate 699,043,256 downwards.
ACGTTACGGCTAATAATGGAAGCAAGGCTAAAGAAAAATCAAGACACTTTCATAGGATTTTTCGACATGGAAAAAGCGTTCGACAATATAAAATGGTGCAAGCTGTTCGAGATTCTGAAAAAAGTTGGGGTAAGCTATAGGGAGAGACGGGTCATATACAATATGTACAACAACCAAGAGGGAATAATAAGAGTGGACGATCAAGAACGAAGTGCTCGCATTAAGAAGGGTGTAAGACAAGGCTGTAGCCTTTCGCCCCTACTCTTCAATCTGTACATCGAGGAAGCAATGATGGAAATAAAAGAAAGGTTCAGGAGTGGAATTAAAATACAAGGTGGAAGGATATCAGTGATACGATTCGCTGGTAACATTGCTATCCTGAGTGAAAGTGAAGAAGAATTAAATGATCTGCTGAACGGATCGAACAGTCTAATGAGTACACAGTATGGTTTGAGAGTAAATCGGAGAAAGACGAAGGTAATGAGAAGTAGTAAAAATGAGATCAGCGAGAAACTTAACATCAGGATTGATGGTCACGAAGTCAATTAAGTTAAGGAATTCTGCTACCTAGGCAACAAAATAACCAATGACGGACGGAGCAAGGAGGACATCAAAAGTAGACTCGCTATGGTAAAAAAGGCATTTCTGGCCAAGAGAAGTCTACTAATATCAAATACCGGCCTTAATTTGAGGAAGAAATTTCTGAGGATGTACGTCTGGAGTACAGCATTGTATGGTAGTGAAACATGGACTGTGGGAAAACCGGAACACAAGAGAATCGAAGCATTTGAGATGTGGTGCTATAGACGAATGTTGAAAATTAGGTGGACTGATAAGGTAAGGAATGAGGAGGTTCTACGCAGAATCGGAGAGGAAAGGAATATGTGGAAAACACTGATAAGGAGAAGGGACAGGATGATAGGACATCTGCTAAGACATGAGGGAATGACTTCCATGGTACTAGAGGGAGCTGTAGAGGGCAAAAACTGTAGAGGAAGACAGAGATTGGAATACGTCAAGCAAATAATTGAGGACGTAGGTTGCAAGTGCTACTCTGAGATGAAGAGGTTAGCACAGGAAAGGAATTCGTGGCGGGCCGCATCAAACCAGCCACTAGACTGATAACGAAAAAACAAAAAAAAAAAAAAGCAATTTGATCATTACAGTCTGCTTCATGCAATCGAGTCATATGTCGGGAAAAAAGATAACACTATCACTTCTAGGATCTACAAAGAGCAATAATTCAAGTGGTGTTTTTATTTTATAATTAGAGTTTAAGAAGTATAAAATATCACAGGACTGTGGCAAAACTGCTTTTTAAACACACAGTCGTGACAATAATAATAAAAACACTCATGATTTCATGAGACTACTAGGACCCATGTACAGGTTAAGAAAAACACATGACACATCATTCAGGGTTTGGGGTGGCCATAGTCATGGGTAATTAATTGATCAATTTAATTAATTTGCATATCAATTTGATATCAAAATTGTATCACTACCGCCAGTAGTACTGATGGATTCACATCTGAGCACAATTTCGAGACCCGAACATTGTGGAAAGAGACCGATATCGAGGAGGATCGGTAATGGTGTGGGCAGGCACTGTGTTGACCACTGGAACACCGCTTCAAGAAATTGCATGGTTGAACTGCAAAGATATTAGTGCTGTCAGATATCGTAACGACGTCTTGGGACATCATGTACAGTTGTTGCGAGGTGCTGTGCTCCCCATAGACTTCATATTGATGGACGATAGGCTCGACCTCATAGAGATCGAGTAATTAATGTTTTCTTGAAACAGAAAATACTGCACGGATGGAGTGGTCTGCTCTCTCTCCCTGTTTTAATCCCGTAGAGCATGTCTGGGATGCACTAGGGAGGCAGGCTGCATCACATCAACGTCCACCAACCACTCTCCAAGACTTGCGAGCAGCCCTGTAGGAAGAATGAGTATTATTGCCTCAACATATTTACGACGTTATTCACAGCATGTTGTCAGGCCTGTGTTGCTGCCAGGCCTGTATTGCTGGTCACACCACACAGTGAGCGCGTTAACAAGTTGTCGCAATGTGTGTGCAAATTTGTTAAGTTGAAAAGACACGAAAAACATTTTCGTATAGTGTTACCAGATGTAGAAGTATGAAACCTGAATTTGGTTGCAGTAATTACACGTCTGCTGTTTGAAACTGGTAAACAATATTTTATTCAGAATAATATCCATTGCCGGCCGCGGTGGTCTCGCGGTTCTAGGCGCGCAGTTCGGAACCGTGCGACTGCTACGGTCGCAGGTTCGAATCCTGCCTCGGGCATGGCTGTGTGTGATGTCCTTAGGTTAGTTAGGTTTAAGTAGTTCTAAGTTCTAGGGGACTGATGACCACAGCAGTTGAGTCCCATAGCGCTCAGAGCCATTTGAACCAATAATATCCATTGCTGTCTATATATTTCTCCCACCTCTCCGGCACGCTATGAATGCCACGCCAGAAAAACAGTTCTTCTTTTGAAGCGAACCAGTTAGCGAGTGATTTTCATATATTTACATACGAACTGAAGAGTTGTGCAACGAGAGCGTGTCCCAGTGATGCAAGTAGATGACAATCGGACGGAGCCAAGTCTGGATAATAAGCTGCATGCCCTAGAATTTCCTAACTGAACGCCTCTATTGTTTCCCGGTCCCGTTTTGATGTGTGTGATGGGGCGTTATCGTGGTGAAATATGACTTTTTGTTGCCTTTGTCCATATTACGGTCGTGTTTCACATAATGCTCGATTTAAATCTATGTAGCGATCAGTGATAACGGTTTCACCAGATTGTAGCAGCTTACAATAGATGACAGCCTTCCGATCCTACCAAACACTGACCATTGTCTTCTTTCCAAAGCGATTTGGTCTTGCAGTGGATGTCGATGGTTTGCCTGGCTTCACCCATGGTTTACAACGCTTAGGATTCTGAAAATACATCCATTTTTCATCACCTGTCACTATTCGATGGAGAAACGATTTTCGTTTGTATCTGGTGAGTGGCATTTCACAAATGGTCTTTCGATTTACTTGCTGTCTTGTATTCAGTTGAATCCATTTTCCCGCTTTCTGTACTTTTCCCGTACTTTCAACCGAAGAGAAACGGCTGTCTGCGTCGCATTCAATTGTTGCGCGAGTTCCTGTTAAGTATCATCTTCATCCAGTAAGGCCTGCAATTCGTTGTCTTCGAACATTTTCGCTGGTTTTCCGCGCTCGTCATTTCTCACGTCAAAATAAACACTTTTGAATTTTTTGAACCACTCGAAACACTGTGTTTTCCCAAGAGCATGTTCCCCGAAACCTTCGACAAGCATTCGATGCAATTCAGCAGCAGTTGTCTTCAGATAATAACAGAAAACCAATGCTGTCCGCAAATCGTACTTCGTAGGCAAAAACCTCGAAATGTTTACAGGTTTGAAACAGATATCGATGTATGGAACTTGGCTTGACATTCTTCGTCAGCCGTTACAGAAAGCAGAAGGCGATGTGAAGGGGGTCTCACGGGCCATACACTGACGGTTAGCACCATCTATAGGAAAATTCCTGGTTCATTCTTTCCCCCGTAGTATTTATGCTGCAGGTGTCTACGTTCTGTATTATTTAGGTGGTTTCTACTTTACTATCACCTGTTTGCAACTTTGAGAAATTTACGTTTGTTGCTTTAATTTTGGACATCAGTGTATATAAAGCGTGGCATACAATTTCTAACGTAATGGAATAACACATATTTTCTAAAATTATATTTTACAGATTAGCCCCGTAGTGTCTTTAACATTTGGTCACAATATAAATTGTTCTCGATTGCAGGAACAATATTGGTTTTCAATACTTCGTGAGATATCCTTTCTGTTTCTCAACCGCTATCCAACGGGTCTTGAATGTTACCAGAGAACTGTGCTTCGGCTCACTATCCAGTTCAAATGTGGGTGAAATCTTATGGGACTTCCTACGGACAAACACACACACCCATGCGCGAGGGAGGACTCGAACCTCCGCCGGGACCAGCCGCACAGTCCGTGACTGCAGCGCCTCAGACCGCTCGGCTAATCGCGCGCGGCTCACTATCCAGTAAAAGTTTAAATTTTTCTGTCATCGTTTTGCTTCAGAATTACCAGATGTTCCTTCTTCTTTAAAGAGCTCTTAGTGACAGAAATCTGCCGAACACCACCTAACGAAGCACAGCACGGCATTAAGACATTCTTCCTACCGTGTTTTAACATTTGATCACAGTTTTTCGCCTATAGCTCGTCGTTTGGCTTTCGCTAGACGATAGTTATTCCGAACGACGTTGAATTTTCTCTCATCAGCAAACATAATATCGTTTAACCTCTTTGACCTTTAGTTTAGATGGTCGCTTGCGAAATGGAGACTTTTTACCAGGTTGTCTATGCTGACATACGGCTTTTTCCTTGCGATTCTTCTGCTGAGCGCTTTTTCTCAGGTACTCCTCAGTGCATCTTATTCACTTTTGGTTTCAATATTCTTGCAGTAGTTGGATTGCAGTTTAACGCGCACGTAACTGAAAATTCATCTTTAAAAATCACTAAGCGTCTGCCTCTTTCGTTTAGGGTCCCTGGCTACGCTTATTTTGGGACAGAGTCTAAGCGATCTTCCTTCTCAGTATAATCAGCAGACTTGCAATATCTCTGTGACTGCAATTTTCACACGGTAAGAAAAACAAATTATCGCTGTCCAAACGTCGTGTTAGTTCCCTTGTGTCCCACTGCGACGTTGTGGACCAAGCAGCATTACGGAATAATAAGATGACAGATTATTTTACAGTGAGTCAGTGTCTCAGTGTTTTTTTAACATTTATAACTCTACGGATCCGGTGCACTTAATGATACGACTGAAAACGAAAATTATTAGAAATAGTACCTGATCGAATATTAATGACATCCTCTGTAAGCCGCAGATTAGTAGAACATCATATGTGTGAGCAAAGGAGTAGGGTTTGGTAGCTGTGGCTACGTGTTGCGTGCGTATGGCGCACAGTACTTGAGTTGTGAGAGAGAGCAGGAGGACGCAATATACGCATTTGAATGACATTGTGCATGACTGTGCCAGCGGCAGGTCACGGCCATGGTGAGCACTCAGGAGGAAAGCAAGTTGCCATGGCAGCGTGAGCAACGTCGACGACGTACATGAACCCAACAGTAGGACTACGCTACTGCATATCGGAGAATATCAGACCATCACAGCACCTAACGTGACTAGAGGTCTTGTAGCAGCACCTGGTCATACGTCTCCCATCGCACTTTGTATCAATGCATGTGCATCAAGTAATTTGTTTATTAAATTAATAAAGACACATGAAACTGTAGGCCTAATCAAGTTTTTCTAGATAATTCATTAAAATGTCCAGCAGTATGCATGTCCTGACAGAAATAAGTAACGCCGATAGTACCATTAAAACTATTTGGAACATTGTCAAATAGAAGACAAAACAGCCAGTTAGCGTACAAGATTCCATAACAATTAAACTAAATGACAGTTCTGTGACTAACATTTCACAGGTTACATGTACTTTTAACACTCACGTTCAAAATTTAGCAGAAAACATAGGATTAAATCGTTCAGTTGAAGAAGCAAGAGAATATATTACAAACGTCACTCCACAAAACTTAAAGATACTAGAAGTATCACCTACATCCTTCACCGAAATAAATACAGTTCTAAAAATTCTAAAAACCGAAAGCTCATAAGAGTTGATGGAATTTCAAATAGAATTCTGAAAAGTTGTTCGAGCTTAATAAGTAATGCCCAAAGCGATATTTGCAATGCGACACGGCATAGGGAATTTTACCAGACAGGTTAAAATATGCAGTTATTAAACTGCTTCATAAGAAAGGTGAAAAGGCAGATTTATACAACTATAGTACAGTTATCTTATTGACATAGTTTTCCAAAATATTTGAAAAAATAATGCTCTCAACACAAGTCTCACACTTTATGTGGAAACAATTTACTTATCATATCATAGTTTGGATTCCATAAGGGTCACTCCTGAGAATGCCACTTATACATTTACTCATCAAATGGTACAAGCCTTAAATAATAGTATATTCCTTGTGATCTTTCCAAGGCATTTATTGTGTAGAGTATGATGGAACTGACAGACAGACAGAATGCAAAAAGCCGTACTGAGTAATTCAGACTATGTTGGAAAGACAGAAAACTGTAGAGACTGGGGAAAAAAATCACAAAGCGAGTTTCACAGCGTCCAATTTTGGGTCACCTATTCCATATATTCGTGCATATGAATGACCTTGCACTAAACATTCAACAAGCAAAACTGGCATACTTTTCATACAATAATAGTGTTATAATAAGTCCCGTCAAACAGAAAGCAACAGAAGAGTTAGTAAAACCTGATTTGCAACGATTTATTAAGTGGTTCTCTGAAAATGGACTCTGTAGGTACCTCTTCAAGGAGCTAGGTATTTTATCTGCACCATCACAATGCATATATTCCGTAATGAAATTCGTCATCAGTAATACATCACAATTTCAGAAGAACAATGATGTATATATCTACAACACTAGAGGGAAAAATTACGTTTATTACCCTTTGTTAAAGCTCTCAGTGGCTAATAAATGATTAAAATACGCAACAACAACAAATTTTTGATCATTTGCCCAATAAAATAAAATGTCTGACAGGAAGCAAAGCAAATTTTAAATCTAATTTTAAATTACTTCTCCGATATAGTCCCTTCTGTTCTATTGAGGAATTTATCCTTAAGAGTTGATAGCCACTTAAACAAAATTAAACGTAGTTGCATGAGGAGGACTAAAAATAATAATGTGTCCATTAACGTTAGCAATGGTCATTTATACGGATGCTGTAAACCGACACGTTCTGGAACTTATCATTATAAAATAAAGTTCGTCACATTTTGTGTAACTTTTGAAGAAAAGTCAAACAATCAGTATTGAAAGATATTTTCGTATAAAAAACTGTAATGTATTTCAAGGACAAAGAACATACTGTATTGCATAGTATTGTAACGAAGCAGTTACATTAAAGTCTGTGACACTTTAAAATTTTCTGAAACAAAATATAGTGTTGTCTCGAAAGGGAAGAGGTACGTTAATGAGGTCTCTGTTTCGAAATATGTAGCTTATAACAGTTCATATTTTGGTAAAACCCTGTCAGCAAATCATCTGCAGAATCCTTTAGATGGTCAAAATAATGTGTATATCAGTTTCTTCACGTTTCAGTAGAATAGTTATCTGGATTGTGCACTTATTGTTTAAGAACAAGACGACCGCATGTCATATCGCGTTGTGTTGTCTCAATATTGTTTACATTCAAGATCGAACCTACAGTTCTTTTCTTGGAGCCCAAATTAATATATGTAACCACATTTATTATGTGGAAATTAACACATTTTTACTACGGTCATAAAAGCTTTCAAACAATGAAGATGTGAAGTAGCCACCATGATACGATACATTCTGCGATGGAATGTAGTGGTAAGAAGGAAAAATTCACAATGATGTACGTATATGATGTACTTTATTCTGATAATTGCATCGTACCATCGCACTTATGATGTACGTTTCCTGAGGCAAAACATTCTTAAATGTATAGCATAAACTTTTGTCATATTAAATATTTTTTCCAAGTTTTATTCCGCCAGTAAGGAAAAGTTATCTTACAGCTCCACATCATTTCGATGAAAGAATCGTTCAAATGATCAATGGATTGTGTAACTAACTAACTAATTAACTAACTAGTTTAATGTTGCAGTCATTGGTGTTTGGTAAGTTAAGAAATTTAGTAATTAAGTAAAGACACTGTATGTACTGTTTTTTGACTACTGACGTAGATAATGTAACAAATGTCCTCACAGGGCACTGGTGGTAGTAGCACACTTTCAGTATAGGTTGAGATATTGTCATGTACATTGTAGACAAGGAATCAAGTCTGTGAACTCATCAGTAGGTTATCATTGGAGAAGCTAGATAGAGTAGCATTAGGTCAAGGTCACTGGTAAGAGAAGAGGGGATAGGATATTACACTTCTGGTGTCATCTTGCACACTTGTACTAGTTATATTCCAGGTCACCCCTTACCCCCCTCCCCCTGGGAAATCACCACCAATTGTTCAATGTCACTCCCAGCACTCCACTCCCTCTCACCCCCTCTCTGCCCAAGCTCCCCCTCTCCGCCCATGGACAGCAAGATTTAAGCATCTCTTCCCCTTCCTGCTTTTACAACTGGAGCACATGTGTCAGTTCATTGTGGAGCTGTGCAGCATAGGGAGAGGATTAGGATGTGGCCATTTATTAATAACAAATTAATATTATTGTAACTGCATTAAGTCATGTCACTCAAGTTCTAGATTGCAGTGTACAAGTGATAAGTAATTATGGATTAGATCTATTATTTTTTAATACTGCGTCGTTCCACTTGATAGCTAGGTTGTATTTGATTATTTCAAAAATAATGACAGTAAGAATAATTCATAACAGTATATTTCCAAACACAAAAAACCAGAGGACGATGGAAGAACCCCTCAGATTGGCAGGTAACGATACAGGGCAACTCTGACATATCAGCAGAGGCAAATCTAATCTCCCTCACCATCGCTGACAGCATTTACAGAACCTCTCTCAAATGTAGGTAAATAACAGTCAATTATCTACGTGTCGGAAGCAGTATATTTCCTACAACTTAAATTGATGAAGAGAACAATCGGAAGAAATCGTTAAAAGCAAGATAAATTATTCAGAAAATTATACAAATCCGAGCAACAGTATTAGGTGCTAAAGCAAGTCATATACACTCCTGGAAATGGAAAAAAGAACACATTGACACCGGTGTGTCAGACCCACCATACTTGCTCCGGACACTGCGAGAGGGCTGTACAAGCAATGATCACACGCACGGCACAGCGGACACACCAGGAACCGCGGTGTTGGCCGTCGAATGGCGCTAGCTGCGCAGCATTTGTGCACCGCCGCCGTCAGTGTCAGCCAGTTTGCCGTGGCATACGGAGCTCCATCGCAGTCTTTAACACTGGTAGCATGCCGCGACAGCGTGGACGTGAACCGTATGTGCAGTTGACGGACTTTGAGCGAGGGCGTATAGTGGGCATGCGGGAGGCCGGGTGGACGTACCGCCGAATTGCTCAACACGTGGGGCGTGAGGTCTCCACAGTACATCGATGTTGTCGCCAGTGGTCGGCGAAAGGCGCACGTGCCCGTCGACCTGGGACCGGACCGCAGCGACGCACGGATGCACGCCAAGACCGTAGGATCCTACGCAGTGCCGTAGGGGACCGCACCGCCACTTCCCAGCAAGTTAGGGATCGGCGAGGACCATTCGCAACCGTCTCCATGAAGCTGGGCTACGGTCCCGCACACCGTTAGGCCGTCTTCCGCTCACGCCCCAACATCGTGCAGCCCGCCTCCAGTGGTGTCGCGACAGGCGTGAATGGAGGGACGAATGGAGACGTGTCGTCTTCAGCGATGAGAGTCGCTTCTGCCTTGGTGCCAATGATGGTCGTATGCGTGTTTGGCGCCGTGCACGTGAGCGCCACAATCAGGACTGCATACGACCGAGGCACACAGGGCCAACACCCGGCATCATGGTGTGGGGAGCGATCTCCTACACTGGCCGTACACCACTGGTGATCGTCGAGGGGACACTGAATAGTGCACGGTACATCCAAACCGTCATCGAACCCATCGTTCTACCATTCCTAGACCGGCAAGGGAACTTGCTGTTCCAACAGGACAATGCACGTCCGCATGTATCCCGTGCCACCCAACGTGCTCTAGAAGGTGTAAGTCAACTACCCTGGCCAGCAAGATCTCCGGATCTGTCCCCCATTGAGCATGTTTCGGACTGGATGAAGCGTCGTCTCACGCGGTCTGCACGTCCAGCACGAACGCTGGTCCAACTGAGGCGCCAGGTGGAAATGGCATGGCAAGCCGTTCCACAGGACTACATCCAGCATCTCTACGATCGTCTCCATGGGAGAATAGCAGCCTGCATTGCTGCGAAAGGTGGATATACACTGTACTAGTGCCGACATTGTGCATGCTCTGTTGCCTGTGTCTATGTGCCTGTGGTTCTGTCAGTGTGATCATGTGATGTATCTGACCCCAGGAATGTGTCAATAAAGTTTCCCCTTCCTGGGACAATGAATTCACGGTGTTCTTATTTCAATTTCCAGGAGTGTAGATAAAACATGAGACCTGTAATCAGCAAACGTCTCGTGATTTCATTTGTAAGAGTCAATATGTGATCGTTGTGTACAATACCACTTTAAACTGCATCCAAATATCTTACGATTCCAAATATAGATGACGTGCAGCTCACATATATTTTGAGAGAATATGACAGCATCCAGAGTGCAAATAAATAACGTTACCGTTTCCTCAGGCACAGAGAACTACCAGGAGTATGACAATTTCGTCTCATCACAATGTCTCCGTCAAAGGCACCGTCTTTCCACTATTAAAGCATGTGCAGTATCAAACCGTCCCTTATATCTAGTCGTTATATGAAGGACCTACAGTCCCCATCAGCCACATATTCCTATTACTTCACCTGTATGATGTCTTTTTATTTCTAAGTCTATGTGTGACATCATGTCTCCCCCTCCCTCTGTACAAATGACGAGGTCACTACCAACTCCACAGCAATACATGTACGTGGGTGTGTTTTAATGTACGGCAAAAAAATGTGGCAATTTTGGGAAAAGACTATAAGATATGGCTATACAGGATTTGTGTATCTATACGTCGAAAATAGTTCATATTTATGAAATAAGCACAGCATCAAAGTATCTGAACATGTCTTGAATCCTTTCCTAGAAAGCTACAGGTTTGCGCTCCCGTAGTTCTCTGTATATGAGGCAATAGTAACGTTATTTATTTGGATTCTGAATGTTGTGGTATCTCTCCCAATACATGCGAGTTGCATGTCATATGTCTGGAATCATATAATATTTGGATGCAGTGTAAAGTAGTATGGTACACAAGGATATACAACAAATGGAATCACGAGAAGTTTGCTGATCACAGGTGGCATATATTTTCTCTACATGAGTTAGATTAGCACCTAATATTATTGCTCGTCATTTGCCTACTTTTTGAACCATTTATCTTGCTTTTAACCATTTTTTCGACTGTTCTCTCCATTAGTTTATGTCGTGGGGAATGTATAGCTTTCGACAGACAGACACTTGACTGATTTGGAGAAAATTAACTCACACTGGAGAGAGAGGAGTCTGGAGATGCTGTCAGCTCTATTGCTGTTCATATCTATAATCGCTACTGTGAGAAAGGGTACATCTACCTCTACCGATTCGCCATGGTCTCTCTGTATCGTTATCTGCTGGCTACGAGGTCCTATCATCGTCCTCTGTTTTTAATTATTATTAATAGTATTGTTTAAATATACATAACGCCCTAGCTTAGGAAGCGGAACTGGATTATGTTAAAAACTGATTTTCTTCCATTAGTATGTATTTTGGTGCGTCGGGCAATATTGTGCACAGAAAAAAGTCAAGTCCAACTTACCCCTGGCCCTGTCCATGTTGCAGCACACGCATACAACATTGTGGAATTACGTCTAAGTTATGTCTTTACTCAGAAGTTTTTGTTTCCGATATGAATAATCGGTTAAACTGTGATTGATAGGTTGGGGTTCCAATGCATAATGTTGTTTGTCAATAATTTTAATTTATTTGACGCAGAAATCCATTACACCAACTTGGGCTATTGGTACACTAATACGAAATAATGTATTATGAGATATTTACTACTAGAATGGGTACATAACCACTTGGTTAGGTAAGTACTGACGGCCAAAGTCTTAGTTATGCATATTATTTTATCAAAATACACGTTTTAGTTCTACTTAAAACCATATCAAAGTCATCCTTACATTATGACAACCCTTTGTACTAGGGTATTGTAATTACGTTCTTCTACGCATTTGTTGGGGTTGGGTTGTGCTAGTCCCTTTGGAGTGACATCTTGCATTTTTATAGACATTATGGCTGACACCTTAATAAACTTACACCTATAACCATGCGTTTTCGGTGTGCAGAGCTACACTACATCCAAAACTCATGGATACTGATTGTCGTCGCAGGATCCACACCCCACTCATGGTCGTGGGGTATCCAAGTCGCAGCACACACAAAGTAGTGTATTTGGATTGCAAGTCCAATCACATTTAGAAGGTATAACCAGAAGATCACGCGACTGGAAGAGCCACCATAATGACCTTTTCCTGAAGGATTTTGCTACTTGTATGAATAATCTTCATCAGTAAAACGCACATGCTGTTGGTGGATGTTCTGACCATGTCGCTATTCTCAAATTCTTTCCACTGTATAGCCTATAAATTTATGAAGACTAAGATAGACTGACATTGTATCTAAACCAGCATCTTCCAGAGAATTTAAGTAAATACTTTGGCTTGTGTGGATGTACACTCGTTCCAGGTACTCAGGACAAATAACTGCTTATAAAACTACGCTTTGTATGTCCATAGTTTTAGTTATTTAGCGTGAAAGTTGATTACAGGAACTGAAAAAGAGCTATACTGACAGTTCTATTGTAGACTATATCTTGGTGGTATTCTATGTTTTACATCTCAATGACTATTTGTCGTAAGCAAATCAGTGTAGGATACAATGGCTTTCCAGAAAGTTTCGTTAGTGTTAAGAATAATAACTCTAGTGACAGTAAATCAAAGAATGCAAAGTGCAGCTGTACATTGCTAAAGACCTGACTGACTTGGTGCCAAATATATAGATACCCAAAGAAGTCAACATGTCTAGCAGCTTAGACAATTACCTGTTTAAGTTTTCGAGTATCTGGAATTTTTGTAACAATTCATAACTAGTATTGCCCTTGCAGGTATGTAATTGAAGTTAATATAGTCTGTATTCTAATGAGTTGCTGTTTATCAAGTCTGAGTCCATTTGTGTTTCTTGTGGTGAGTGGTTAAGTCCTGCTCTATGCGCTATCTATTGCATGTAGTCAAGAGAGCGATAATGTCTCATCGGCGCAGCGTAGCTAAGAACAATGATACATGTATGCCTTCACATCACACTTTTTTAAAATAAAATGCATTTATTATCCTACAACTTTTTGTGACGAAATTGTTTGCATTGTACTTTTCAACCAATGTGTTGAGACGATCCTGTATTAGTAAGGGTACTTCTTCCAAAAGAGAATCGTCCATTTACTCTGCCTTAAGATGTAAGATGATTTTGCTGTAGTAGATTTAAAGCACAAGAAGCATAAAGACGAGCAAAGTAATGCACCTATTGTTACAGCTTACCTGTCTGAAGTACATAACACTACGTACTTCAAACCTGGAGTGATACATCACTCAATGTTTACCAGGTATGCGAAGAGTTACGTGATTCTCATCGTATAGTGGAAGATAAATCCATTGGGAGAGCAAAGTTCAAGAAGTTTAAGGATGGCATTAAGACTGATTTCCAAGATTACAGAGTAATTAATGCAGCTATATCTCTCTTTGCAGTATGTGTGTGTGTGTGTGTGTGTGTGTGTGTGTTTTAAGCACTGTTCTATCACTGGAATATTATATCTGAAAATGTGCTACATTTGCACCACACTAAGTTAAATGTCAATATACTACCTTAAGAAATACCTGTGACTGGCAATCATGATCTGTGTAATCCACATAGTTACCTATCACTTAAATACCACATTTCAGGAAATGTGGTTCACTGTAGTTTTCCGATGTGTTACGCAAAAATGCGTATGTTACGTGATTTGCTCATACACTACCAAAAAAAATAAATTAGAACGTCTTACGGTTGCCTTGATTCAGCGTCCGCTGGCTGCAGAGTGCATTTTGGAGGTGACGCATTACCCTCCTTATCGAGTGCCGGCGGCACATGGGCACTTCTCAGCTGCTGTTTCTTTTACTGGCCACAGAGTGGCCTCTGTTCGAGGTGCTGCGATCGGAGATTCGTGGGCAGCGGGAAGGAAATTCGCCGTTACCGCGAGACTGGTCGGGATTGTCTGATACGGAGGAAGATTTACCGTAGTTATTTGTAGTCACCGATCATGGCATTGTACCTATGGTGGTACTTCACTGGCTAAACGGCATATGTATATTTAAAGTGCAGACATGCTGTGTTTCTCAGGGTGATGGTTGCTCTCTGCACGTGAGAAGTCCCAAGCTGCAGTGGCAGCGTTCACCAGAGGCGGTCGCAGATGATTCAAGTACGTGCAGGTTGCTTTTGTTTCTTTTCAGCGGTCATTGTGCGCGCTTTGTTCGCAAGTTGATTCCTGTTAGTTGCAATTATGTGTGAGTCTTTGGGGAATCATCTAAATTGTTATTAGTAATGGATGGATGAGATCTTCATCAGTGTGGCTGCAGAATGTACGAGGTGATGCTGAAAAGTAATACCTCCAAAACTTTTTATGTGAAAACTCTGAAAGCTTTCTCAACAAAACAAACTACAAAGCATCAACATTCTAGATCTTTGTTCTTGATGTCTGTATATTTATTTCTCAACACAGTAGCCCTGGGGATAAACATATTTCTCCCAACGACAGGCCAGTTTGTTGATACCGTCACTGTAGAATGTCCATACTTCGTCTTTATAAGGGCTTGAAGTCTGCTTGGGACATTTTCAGTGAGGTATCTGTATATCTGTTGAGGAATGGCAGGCACCGTCCCTCAAGAACGGAAACCAGGGAAGGTAGTGATGCTGGATGCTGGGGGTCTGAAGCGAAGTCGACGCTCTAATTCATTCCATAGGTGCTCCATTGGGTTTAGGTCGGAGCTCTGGGGAGGCCAGTCCATTTCAGGAACATTCACAAACTACCTCTCAAGGTAAAAGCTGAGGTGTTACTTCGCAAAGGGTACGGCTCTCACGCCTCGCGTCTCTCGTGACCTACTTGTCGACGGGACGATGAACTCTATTCTTCCTTCCTAATGTCTACTGCATACTGTTCGTTCACTATGTTCACTCGGAAACTAGTTGACAAGCACCTACAGTCACAAACAGCAGCAATCTCTGTCAGGTTGGAAACCGTCATTTACGAGGCATCAGGTTCCTTTCGGTGTGTACCTTTTTACGACCACTGTTCTTACGTCATCCTGTATG
Source organism: Schistocerca nitens (assembly GCF_023898315.1). Lineage (NCBI taxonomy): Eukaryota > Metazoa > Arthropoda > Insecta > Orthoptera > Acrididae > Schistocerca > Schistocerca nitens. The sequence goes on along the minus strand of NC_064617.1, from coordinate 699,028,109 downwards.
GTTTGCGAGGTGGACACCATTCCGAGTAATCACAGTTTCAAGTTCCATTTAAATATTCGGAGCAATATCAAATACTTATTCACCAGTTTCTCTTGTAGGAAAGAGATTTCTGTGTTCTATCTAACATACGTTTGTTTACTGGAGAACATTCCAATCCGCACTAACTACAATCAACAAAATTATAGAAGAAGGAAAGCAATGAAAGGTACATAATACTTTTACACTCATGTTAAAAAAGTCCCAACACCAAAAAATTATTATTATACAATAATGAAATTCAGTTAGTCGATGAAAAAAGGAAGTACAAAAATGCTGACGGAAATTCAGGATTATAGAAGTACAAGTCACTGAGGAACGAAAGAAGTAGGAAGTGTAGGGAAGCTGAGATGAAATGGCTGCAGGAAAAATGTGAAGAAATCGAAAAAGAGATGATTGTTGGAAGGACTGACTCAACATGTGGGAAAGCAAAAACAACCTTCGGTGAAATTAAAAGCAAGGGTGGTAACATTAAGAGCGCTACAGGAATTCCACTATTAAATGCAGAGGAGAGAGCGGATAGGTGGAAAGAATACACTGAAGACCTCTATGAGGATGAAGATTTGTCTGATGTGATAGACGAAGAAACAAAATTTAGAAGAGACAGGAGATCCAGTATTAGAATGAGAATTTAAGAGAACTTTGGAGGTCTGAAGATAAAATAAAGGAGAAGGGATAGGTAACATTCCATCAAAATTTCTAAAATCATTGGGGGAAGTGAAAAAAATACGAATATTCATGGTGGTGAGTAGAATGTATGAGTCTGGTGACATTCTACCACTTGTATACAAACCAGACGGTAGTTATACGAGTCGAGGGGCATGAAGGGAAAGCAGTCGTTGAGAAGGGAGAAGGTCAGTTTTGCAGCCTATCGCCAATGTTATTCAATCTGTACACTGAGCGATCAGTAAAGGAAACTAAAAAAACATTGGGAGTAGGAATCAAGGTTCAAGGAGAAGAAAGAAAAACTTTGGGGTCTGACGGTGCCATTGTAATTCGGTCAGAGACAGCAAAGACCTAGGAAGAGCAGTTGAACGGAATGGACAGTCTGTTGAAAAGAGGATATAACATGAACATCAACAAAAGGAAAACAAGAATAATGGTATGTTGTCGAATATACCAGGTGATTTTGAGGGAATTAGATTAGGAAACGAGACACTTTAAGTAGTAGATGAGTTTTTTTTTTTTTTTTTTTGTTTTTTTTTTTTTGTTTTGGTAGCAGAATAACTGATGGTGGGCGAAGTAGAGAGGGTATCAAATGTAGGCTGGCAACGGCAAGAGAAGCGTCTCCGGAGAGAAGAAATTTGTTACCTTCGGATCTATGACAATTTAAGTGTTAGGAAGTCTTTGGTGAAAGTACTTGTATGGGGTGTAGCCGTGTATTGGAGTGAAACATGGATGATATCACGACGAAATAAATCTCGGGTGAACAGACTGGTATGAGTGTGCATAGGTCACATGTGTGTCCTATGCACACTCATATCAGGCTGTTCACCCGAGATTTATTTCGTCATAAAATACGCTTGGAGAAATTGATGGATGATATGAGTTTAGACAAGAATAAATGCTTTTGAAATGTGGTGCTACAGAAGAATGCTGAAGATGAAATTGGTAGATCATTTAACTAATGAGATGGTACTGAACAGAAGTGGGAAGGAAAGAAATTTGTGACTCGACTTGACTAGAAGACTGACTGACAGGAAACATTCTGATACACCTATTTAGTGTTGGAGGGAAGAGCGGCGGTACGATTGATAACGTTTGCTTGGGCATACCGTTTTTGAAATTGAACATTCTCTGTAAGACTCGAATTTTCTACTGCTTGCACCTCATGCTCTTCTCACAGTTACTTAACGAAGTTGCTTTGATGGGAGCCGGCCGCGGTGGTCTCGCGGTTCTAGGCGCGCAGTCCGGAACCGTGCGACTGCTACGGTCGCAGGTTCGAATCCTGCCTCGGGCATGGATGTGTGTGATGTCCTTAGGTTAGTTAGGTTTAAGTAGTTCTAAGTTCTAGGGGACTGATGACCACAGCAGTTGAGTCCCATAGTGCTCAGAGCCATTTGAACCATTTTTTTTTTTTTTGCTTTGATGGGAGAACTTCAGCTGACTAATCGTTACACTTCTCGTCTTCGTACAAGGCTTGGGAGTCCGAGATTATTGACATCGATGCATTTTTTCAAGTCATCACTCTTTCTATTGATTTAATTCTGCCCTCTTTCTTACCTGTAATATCAAAATCTTCTCATCCCCACATAACTTTCTTTTGTCTGTCCCTCCTGTTTTCCCCTGTAGTGCTCCTTCCAGCGCCCACTTAAGTATTCCTCGATGCCGAAGCAGAGCTCCCTCTAACATGACCCTTCTTCTGGTAAGTATCTTTTATAGACTCCATTCTTCATTTCTTCTTTGTATTACTTTTTTATTTCATAATTAATTTGTACACTTAATTTTTAACTCGCAGTGTTAGTGTCAAATTACAAATTCTTCTTCTCTGAATTTCCAGTGATCCACGTCTCACTTGCATACAATTCTGTACAGTTTCAGGAGCTTCTTCCCAAATTCCATGTCGATATCTAATGCCAATAGAGTTCTGTTACTGAAGCTAGCTTTCTTCGCCTATAATAATCTGCATGTGATATTTTCCTTTCTTCGGCAATCCTGTTTAATCCTGCTACCTATACGGGAGTGTTCACTTCTATCACTAACGTGTCGTTTGCAGTTTTGATGTCAAGTAAGTGACTATTCTCCATCGCCTTTGTTTTCGTTCCACACTGACGGAGAAAAAAATCACAGCACCAATAAGGAGTTGTGTGACATGAAGGAAAGTTGTTAGGCGTGTTACTACATCTGAGAGATGATGTCTATTCGGATTTCGGGCCAGTCGCACATGACTGACACTAGTAGCGGCGCTTTGAGGATACAAATAGTGTTTGCTTTAAATATGTGCTGTGAGCGTTAGTTACCTTTGAAATGGGACGTCGTGAGTTGATGTTTATCAAGAATGCCTTTATTTCGACGAAGACGCCAATATCAACAACTCGCTGAGTTTGAACAAGGTCGCGTAATAGCGCTGCGAGAAGTTGGGTGTTCCTCCTGCAATATTGCACAAAGACTCGGCAGAAATTTAGCCGCTGTAAATCATTGGTGGCAGCGGTGGTCACGAGAATGTACTGTTTTAAGAACACCGGGCTCCGAACGGCCACGTGGTACTAAAGAGAGGGAACACCATCGTAGGAGGCGTATGGCTCTCGTACTGCATCTGTAGCACCAATTTGAGGAGCATTTGGCCCCACAGTGACACAACGAACTGTTACAAATCGGTTACTTGAAGGACAGCTCCGAACCAGACATCCTGTAGTTTGCATTTCACTGAGCCATTTGTGACTTCAGTGGTGTCAAGCGAGAGTCACTGGAGCGCAGGATGAAGGCCTCTTGTGTTTTCTGATGGTCTGTGGTCACGATTTCGTATGACACCGGAAGCACTCTCGAGGTTATTCCACGCACCCTGACTGCAAATTTAAACGTCAGCCGGTGATCCGAATTGTTTTGCTGCCATTCATGAACAGCATTCCAGGGTTTTTTTCTAACAGAATACCGCGCGCCCACATACTGCTATTGTAATCCAACATGCTCTGTGAGCGTCGACATACTGTCGTGGCCTGCTAGATCACGAGATACGTCTCCAATCGAGCACCTATGGGACATCATCGAACGACAACTCCAGCGTCATCCACAAACAGCATTACCCGCCCCTGCATTAATCGTGCATGTGCAACAGGAATGGAACTCCATCCTACAAAGTGACATCCGGCACCTGTACAACACAAGGCATGTACGTTTACATGCTTTCATTCAAGATTCTGGGTGTACCACCGGTTATTAATGTACCATCATTTCTCATTTGCGACGCTGACGTTGACCTGTGATCTTCAGTCTTAATGTATTACAAATGTTACCTAGATCGACAGGAAGTGCAAAATGGCTAAGCAGGAATGGCTAGAGGAATAATGTAAGGATGTAGAGGCACATGGCTCAAATGGCTCTGAGCACTATGGGACTCAACTGCTGAGGTCATTAGTCCTCTAGAACTTAGAACTAGTTAAACCTAACTAACCTAACGACATCACAAACATCCATGCCCGAGGCAGGATTCGAACCCGCGACCGTAGCGGTCTTGCGGTTCCAGACTGCAGCGCCTTTAACCGCACGGCCACTTCGGCCGGCTGTGTAGAGGCACATTCACTAGGGGTAAGATAGATACTGCCTACAGGAAAATTAAAGAGACCTTTGGAGAAAAGAGAACGACTTGCATGGATATCAAGAGCTCAGATGAAAACGCAATTCTAAGCAAAGAAGGGAAAGCAGAAAGGTGGAAGGAGTATATAGAGGGTCTATACAAAGGCGATGTTCTTGAGGACAATATTATACAAATGGAAGAGAAAGTAGATGAAGATGAAGTAGGAGATATGATACTGCGTGAAAAGTTTGACAGAGCACTGAAAGACCTAAGCCGGAACAAGGCCCCGGGAGTAGACAACATTCCATTAGAACTACTACCTTGGGAGATCCAGGCCTAACAAAACTCTACCACCTGGTGAGCAAGATGTATGAGACAGGCGAAATATCCTCAGACTTCAAGAAGAATATAATAATTCCAATCCCAAAGGAAGCAGGTGTTGACATGTGTGAAAATTACCGAACTATCAGTTTAATAAGCCACGGCTACAAAATACAAATACGAATTCTGTACAGACGAATGGAAAAACTGGTCGAAGCTAACCTCGGGGAAGATCAGTTTGGATTCCGTAGAAATGTTGGAACACGTGAGGCAATACTGACCCTACGACTTATCTTAGAAGAAAGATTAAGGAAAGCCAAACCTACGTTTCTAGCATTTGTAGACTTAGAGAAAGCTTTTGACAATGTTGACTAGAATATTCTCTTTCAGATTCTGAGGTTGGCAGGGGTAAAATACAGGGAGCGGAAGGCTATTTACAATTAGTACAGAAACCAGATGGCAGTTATCAGAGTCGAGGGACATGAAAGGGAAGCAGTGGTTGGGAAGGGAGTGAGACAGGGTAGTAGCCTCTGCCCGATGTTATTCAATCTGTATATTGAGCAAGCAATAAAGGAAACAAACGAAAAATTTGGAGTAGGAATTAAAATCCATGGAGAAGAAATAAAAACTTCGAGGTTCACCGATGACATTGTAATTCTGTCAGAGACAGCAACGGACTTGAAAGAGCAGCTGAACGGAATGGACAGTCTCTTGAAAGGAGGATATAATATGAACATCAACAAAAGCAAAATGAGAATAATGGAATGTAGTCGAATTAAATCGGGTGATGCTGCAGGAATTAGATTAGGAAATGAGACGCTTAAAGTAGTAAAGGAGTTTTGCTATTTGGGGAGAAAAATACCTGATGATGGACGAAGTAGAGAGGATATAAAATGTAGACTGGCAATGACAAAGGAAGCGTTTCTGAAGAAGAGAAATTTGTTAACATAGAGTATAGATTTAAGTGTCAGGAAGTCGTTTCTGAATGTATTTGTGTGGAGTGTAGCCATGTATGGAAGTGAAGCATGGACGATAAATAGTTTCGACAAGAAGAGAATAGAAACTTTCGAAATGTGGTGCTACAGAAGAAAGCTGAAGATTAGATGGGTAGATCACATAACTAATGAGGAGGTACTGAACAGAATTGGAGAGAAGAGAAATTTGTGGCACAACTTGACTAGAAGAAGGGATCGGTTGGTAGGGCATATTCTGAGGCATCAAGGGATCACCAATTTAGTATTGGAGAACAGCGTGGAGGGTAAAAATCGTATAGGGAGACCAAGAGATGAATACACTAAACAGATTCAGAAGGATGTAGGTTGCAGTAGATACTGGGAGATAAAGAATCTTGCACAGGATAGAGTAGCATGGAGAGCTGCAGCAAACCAGTCTCTGGACTGAAGACCACAACAACAACAACCTAGACAGATATATCCCCGAAATTTCGTACTCTACTTTCATCATTTTTTGATGTTGCGATTTCTTCCGTCAGTGTATTTATCCTTAAGCTATATTCCATATCATGTACGTTGTCCATTCCTTTCAATAAGTCAGCTGAGTCTTGCAGCAGTCGGTCTGGAAGACGTCGTATGTGAACCTCAGCGTGGATACATGTTTTTCTTGTACTTTTATTCCTCTCCGGTAACATTCTTCATCTTTCTTCACTGTTTCTTCAATATACAAGTTGAAAACACTAGTGATGAGCTGCAACCCCGACTCACTTCTTAACGCCAACTTTTCTTATTTAGCCATCTACTTTTAAATACTACCACTAGATGCAGCACGCTACGTATTTAAAGAAGTCAGTATAGCTCTCACTGTTGACAAGGCAATGCCTCAATTTCTTGTTCGTTCACGTTAGTTGCTCATCTTAGTGGCTCGGTGATTCATACGGGAAGCAGACTAGGTTTATGGAAGCTCAGGGTCCAACTCTACGACCGGCCATCCAGATTTCGGTTTTCCGCAGTTTCGCGATTTCAAAAAATGGTTCAAATGGCTCTGAGCACTATGGGACTTATCATCTATGGTCATCAGTCTCCTAGAACTTAGAACTACTTAAACCTAACTAACCTAAGGACATCACACACATCCATGCCCGAGACAGGATTTGAACCTGCGACCGTAGTGGTCACGCGGTTCCAGACTGAAGCGCCTAGAACCGCACTGCCACACCGGCTGGCTTTCGCGATTTAACATGAACTTCTCACCTAGGCGCCTTCGAAAACGCACACGCCTATCAGTTTTCGCCACGGACAGACTTCACTCGTCCGTGTACGTCACAGGTCCCTTTAGTGTAGTTGCCGTTTGATATGTGTAGAGATGGAAAAAAAAGGAGTGATCCGGTAACATTCCCAGCTCGCACATGGCAGATACTCCGACAGGATTGTTCCAAAAATTTATCTTATAGCGCTGTCGAACACCTTGGCCCCAATGGCTCTGTATGAGATGCTGTTGCTGCTCGCTGACACAGCTTGGTAAAAAACGGACATCATGGGGCCTCGTCCAGCTGTCCTTATGACGTCGTATGTTTACAGTAGCGAGTCCACAGTCCATAAATCAAAGATGTCGACTCTCTGACAGATGCGGCATCGCTACCAAATGTCCACCTATTCTGGACTTAAGTAACCGTTTTTGCTACTTGCCGGCCGATAAAATGTTGCTTAGCATATGTTACACTGAATACACATTACACAAATAACTTTAATCTATTTAACAACTTTCAATACTCTACCTCATCGATTGTCGCTTTCTTTTGCCACATCATTTGTAACCTTAGGAAACGTGGAAAGAGTACTTTCAAGTCCTCTACTAGGGGGAATATTTGTCAGATGTGATAGAAGAAGGACCAACAGTCGATTTAGAAGAGATAGGGCATCCAGTATTAGAATCAGAATTTAAAAGATCAAACAAGGCAGGAGGTATAATTAATACTCCCCCAGAATTTCTAAAATCATTCGATGAAGTGGCAACAAAAGGACAATTCACGTTGGTGTGCAGAACGTATCAATATGGCGACATTCCTTCTGACTTACGGAAAAATATCATCCAAACAGTGAAAGAGCTCACAAGTGCAAGAATTATAGCACAATCAGCTTAACAGCTCATGCATTCAAGTTGATGACGAGAATAATATACAGAATAATGAAAGAGAAAATTCAGGATGTGTTAGATGACCATCAGTTTGGTTTTAGGAAAGATAAAAGCACCACAGAACAATTCTGACGTTGCGGTTGAGAAATACTAAAGAAAAATCAAGACATGTTCATAGGATTGGTCGATCTGGAAAACTCGTTCGACAGTGTAAAATGGTGTAAGATGTTCGAAATTCTGAGAAAAAACAGGGATAAACTATATGGAGAGATGGATAGTATAAAATAAGTACATTAGCCAGGAGGGAACAATAACAATGGATGACCAATAACTAAGTGCTCGGATTAAAAAGGGTGTCAGACAGGGAGGCAGTCTTTCGTCCCTACTGCTCAATCTGTGTACCGAAAACGCAATAACGGAAATAAAAGAAAGGTTCAGGAGTGGAATTAAAATTCAAGTTGAAAAGATATCAACGATACGATTCTCTAATCACATTGCTATGCTGAGTGAAAGTGAAGAAGAATTACGTGATCTGCTGAATGGACTGAAAAGTTAAATGAGTACAGAATATGCACTGAGAGTAAATTGAAGAAAGAAGAAAGTAATGAGATGTAGCAGAAATGAGAACAGCCAGAAACTTAACATCAGATTGATGGTCACGAAGAGGATGAATTTAAGTAATTCGACTACGTAGGCAGCAAAATAACCAATAACGGACGGAGCAAGGAGGACAAAAATGGTTCAAATGGCTCTGAGCACTATGGGACTCAACTGCTGAGGTCATTAGTCCCCTAGAACTTAGAACTAGATAAACCTAACTAACCTAAGGACATCACAAACATCCATGCCCGAGGCAGGATTCGAACCTGCGACCGTAGCGGTCTTGCGGTTCCAGACTGCAGCGCCTTTAACCGCACGGCCACTTCGGCCGGCGCAAGGAGGACATCAAATGCCGAATAGCACTGTCAAGAATGGCATTCCTGGCCAAGAGATCTCTGCTAGTATCAAACGTAGACCTCAACTTCTGGAAGAAATTTCTGAGAATGTATGTTTGGAGCACAGAAACTTGGATTGTGGTAAAACTGGAACAGAAGAGAATCGAAGCATTTGAGATTTGGTGCTACAGACGAATGTTGAAACTTAGATGGACTGATAAGGTAACGAATGAGGAGGTTCTGCACAGAATCGGAGAGGAAAGGAATATGTGGAAAACATTGATAGGGAGAAGCGACAAGATGATAGGACATCTGTTGAGACGTAACGGAATGTCTTCCATGGTACTAGAGGGGACAGTAAAGGGTAAAAGTTGTAGAGGAAGACAGAGACTGGAACACACCAAGCAAATAACTGAGGACGTTGGTTGCAAGTGCTGTTCTGAGATGAAGAGGTTGGCACAGGAAGGGAAATCCTGGCGGGCCGCATCAAATCAGTCAGAAGACAGGTGACTCAAAAAGAAATGGAACTTGAATGCGATGGCGAAGTAAATAAAATGATCGTATGTCATTTCTGGCCAGGAAACCCCGCAAGGATTATGCTGCCGAGGTCAAGTGTTCCTATTTAATACCACTTGCGGCACTTGTGCATCAGTGAGGATTTGATGAAAATGAGTACGAAGAAAATCTCCAACCCAGCAGGAAAGTGAGGCTGGAACCCCGCGATCTCCAGGCATCGAACTTAACACCACGTAACAGCACGAGCTGAGTATTAATGTATGACTAAGACAGGCTTATGGCGTAGTTACAGTACACCTTGCGTCTCCGATGCCTATTGCTGTCCAAACAGTGTTAACTAGCTGTATTAAATAATCAAAATCGTATTGCGTTAATTCTTTTCAACAGAAAATAAGTTTTAATTTCATTGGTGTAAAGTAGTTAGTACAGGGTTAGCTCTACATCAAGAAACATCAGCATTAGAATGTGCTCATCTTATATGCAAGCTGAAATAGTAGAAGCAATTTCCTCTTCGCCTTACTGTTCAGCTTTTATTCCAGGCTGCTGAACATAGTTGTATCAGAGTGACGTAAGCAGCATGTATTCCTTTTAAGGTAAGTCTCATTTATTGTACAGTCTCAGTTGCACATTTTTAATTAGATTACATGTTCCGATCGCTCGTGATCATCTTCAGATCTAAGACAAAGTAAAAGGAAACATGTACCATCTAATATTGTACAGTAAGTGTAGATAAAGGAATTCTCCATAAATGTAGAATTTACCTAGTCAGATGCATCAGCAACCCTTCTTCTCCACTCACAATCATTTACAAGAGTACTGTGTTTTGCAACTGCGGTCGATGTTTTAAACAGGTACATAGTTTACTGTGGATTAGATCTGGAGGTGATCCTGAGTGGTCGAAACATCTAGTCTCATTAAAAATGTGCAACTGACACTGAATAATAAATGAGAATTATTTTAAATGTCAGTATAATTTTATCTTAAATATCAGTATAGGTGCTAACTCTCAAGAGACGAATATGTCGAGTATAGTGATCATGTACTCCAATGAAAACTCGCAGTTGGTTAGTGAAATGAACATCCAAACAGTTGAAATTACACGAGAATCATCGCAAAATAATAGGTATAAGAATCTCTTTTTTACGGGCACGACCTCTTGTAAGAGTGCTTTGCGATTACAACATCCACCAGTTTGTGAAACAGGTCAGTGTTTCTGCCTTTGTAACGAATGTCTCTCTACCCCCCCCCCCCCCCAACCCCTCCGATTTCAAGATACGGATAAGGTAAGTGAGCGAGCAGAAATGGACAGAGGCTTCTTGCCTTTCACTCTGCTATGAAAGTGAAAACCAGGCTGTGATACAACCAGTAATTGAAAAGTTCTTCGGGTTTCGAAAATTTCGGATGAACAATAAGGTAATAACGAAAGCATACCATCTATGGTTCAGATCCAACTTGCATCAGAGAATCATCTCGAATAACCATTTGCACAGCTGTGTGAAGAGTGAAGAAGACGACGTAAACCACTTGCTGTTTAGCTGAATTTCTTCGAAGTACAGTAAAATAACTTCCGGCAAGACCTTGTGAAAATGAAGATACTCCTTCCAGTAAGAATCCAGCTTTATGGTGCCACGAAGACACTCAAATGAGCAAATCTCTTTTTGATTTTATGCTCGATGGTAAAGTGCGTCAAAGAAATTTGATGCATAAGGAGCAACCAAAAAGCTTCCGTTCGAAGACTAGACAGTCCAGAGTCGGTATAGCAATCAGCCAAAATCGCCGTGAGTACTATAGCAATCATTCAACTGCAGCGTGTCCTGCTGCGTGAAGTAGTCCGTAACTGCCTGCTGCACATCTTCGTACGGCAGGAATCGTCGAACTTTCAAGTCCTTTTTCAAAGGACCGAAGGTGCGATAGTCGCATGGGGAGAGATCAGCACTCTACGGCGGGTGCTGCAGTGTCTCCCTCTTTAGTTGGCGTAACTTCTGCGTTACGACGTCTGTGGTTGGTGACGTGTGCTATCACGAAGCAACAGCGCCCGTTGCTGCATTGTTCCTCAACGGTGATTTTCGTCAGAACTTTTTTTTTTTTTGAGTCATCAGTCTCCTGACGTTTGATGCGGCCCGCCACGAATTCCTCTCCTGTGCCAACATCTTCATCTCACAGTAGCACTTGCAACCTACGACCTCTATTATTTGCTAGATGTATTCCAATCTCTGTCTTCCTCTACAGTTTTTGCCGTCTACAGCCCCTCTACTACCACGGAAGTAATTCTGTGATGTCTTACCAGATGTCCTATCATCTTGTTCCTTCTCCTTGTCAGTGTTTTCCACATATTCCTTTCCTCTCCGATTCTTCGCTGAACCTCCTCATTCCACAACTTATCACTCCATCTGATTTTCAACATTCGACTTAAGCACCACATCTCAAATGCATCGATTCTCTTCTGTTCTGGTTTTCCCACAGTCCATGTTTCGGTACCATACAATTCTGTGCTCCATACGTACATTCTCAGAAATTTCTTCCTGAAGCTGAAGCTTGTGTTAAAGACTAGTAGACTTCTCTTGGTCAGGAATGCCCTTTTTCCAGCGCTAGTCTGCTTTTGATGTCCTCCTTGCTCCGTCCGTCATTGGTTATTTTGCTGCCTACGTAGTAGAATTCCTTAACTTCATCCACTTCATGACCATCAGTCCTGATGTTAAGTTTCTCGCTGTTCTCATTTCTGCTTCATCTCATTACTTTCGTCTTTCTTCGATTTACTATTAATCCATATTCTCCATTCATTAGACTGTTCATTCCATTCAGCAGAACATGTAGTTCCTCTTCGCTTTCACTCAGGATAGCAATTCATCGTATCATTGATATCCTTTCAACTTCAATTTTAATTCCACTCCTGAACCTTCCCTTGATTTCCGTCATTGCTTCTTCGATACACAGACTGAACAGTACGGGCGAAAGACTGCCTCCCTGTCTGATACCCTTTTTAATCCGAGCAGTTCGTTCTAGTCATCCACTCTTATTATTCCCTCTTGGCTATTGTACATGTTGTATATTACCCGTTTCTCCCTTTAGCTTACCATTATTTTTCTCCGAATTTCTAAGATCTTGCATCATTTTAGATTGTCGATCGCTTTTTCCAGGTCAACAAATCCTATGAACGTGTCTTGATTTTTGTTTAGTCTTGCCTCCATTATCGACCAAAACGTCAGAATTGCTATCTGGTGCCTTTCGCTTTCCTAAAGCTAAACCGGTCGTACCTAACACATCCTCAATTTCCTTTTCCATTCTACTGTGTATTATTCTTGTCAGCAACTTGGATGCATAAGCTGTTAAGCTGATTGTGCTACAATTCTTGCATTGAACAGATCTTGCAGTCTTCGAAATTATGTGAATGATATTTTTCCGGAAGTCAGATGGAATGTCGCCAGACCCATACATTCTACACACCAACGTCAATAGTCATTCGGTTTCCATTTCCCCCCTCGATTCTAGCAATTCTGGTGTAATATTACCTATCTCTTCTGTTTTATTTGATCTTAAGTCCTCAAAAGCTCCTTTAAATTCTGATTCTAATACATGATCCCCCATCTCTTCTAAATCGACTCCTGTTTCTTATTCTATCACATTTGACAAATCTTGCCCCTTATAAAGGCCTTCAGTGTACTCTTTCCACATAGCCGCTCTCTCCTCTGCATTTAACTCTGAAATTCCGGGTGCATCCTTATGGTTACCACAATAGCTTTTAATTTCAGCGAATGTTGTTCTAACTTTCATACAAATGAGTCAGTCCTTCCGACAATCATTTCTTTTTCGATTTCTTCACATTTTTAACGCACTCATTTTGTCTTAGCTTCGCTGCACTTCCTATTTATTTCATTCCTCGGCGACTTGTATTTCTGTATCCGTGAATTTCCTTGAATATTTTTGTTCTTCCTTCTTTCATCAATCAACCAAAGTATTTTTTCTGTTACCCAAGGTTTCTTCGCAAGTGACCTTCTTTGTACCTATCTGTTTCTTTCCAACTTCTGTGATTGCCCTTTTTAAGGATTTCCATTCCTCTTCAACCGTACTGCCTACTGAGCTATTCCTTATTGCTGTATCTATACCCTTAGAGAACTTCAAGCATACCTCGTCATTGCTTAGTACTTTCGTATCCCACTTCTTTACGTATTGATCCTTCCTGACTAATCTCTTAAACTTGAGCCTACTCTTCATCAGTACTAAATGGTGATTTGAGTCTATATCTGCTCCTGCGTACGTCTTACACTCCATTATCTGATTTCATAATCTCTGTCTGAACACGATGTAATCTAACCGAAATCTTCCTGTATCACCCGGTCTTTTCCAAGTATACCTTGTGCTCTCGTGATTCGATATTACAAGCTGAAATTTATTGCAGAACTCAATTAGCTTTTCTCCTCTCTCATTCATTTTCCCAAGCCCACATTCTCATGTAATCGTTTCTTCTACTCCTTCTCCTACAACTGCATTCCAGTCCTCCACGACTATTAGATCTTCATCTCCCTTTTATGTACTCTATTGCCCTTTCAGCATCATCACATACTTTCTCTATCTCTCCAGCTTCAGCTTTCGGCGTCGGCATGTATACTTGAACTATCTTTATTGGTGTTGGTTTCATGTCGATTCTAATGAGCACAACCCTGTCACTGAGCTATTTACAGTAACGCACTTTCTACCCTACCATCCTATTCATAACGAATCCTACTCCCATCATACCATTTACCGCTGCTGTTTATATTACTCTATACTTATCTGACCAGAAATCCATGTCTTCTTTCCATTTTACTTCACTGGCCCTTACAATATCTCGATTGAGCCTTTGTATTTCCCGTTTCAGGTTTCCTGGGTTCCCCACCACGTTCAGGCATCTGATATTCCACGTCCCGGCTCGTAGAACGTTATCTTTTCGTTGGTTATTCAATCTTTTTCTCTTGGTCACATGTCCCGTGGATGCAAGCTATGTATCTTTAATGCAGTGGTTTCCATTGCCTTCTGCATCTCCATGCCGTTGATCATTGTGATTCTTCCCGCTTTAGGGACAGCTTCCCACCGAAAGGGCAAGAGAGTGCCATGAAACTCTGTCCGCTCTTCCGCCCTCTTTGACAAGGCCGTTGGCAGAATGAGGGTGAATTCTTATGCCGGAAGTCTTCGGCCGCCATTCCGATTATTAATCAGAATTTAAATGGTGGCGGGTTTCGAACCCAGGACCGCTTTGATTACTAGTCAACGACGATACTCCTAGATCACGGGTTCAGATTCTTTTCCTCAGATATACTGCCTCAAACACATTCTTCATTCTCCGGTGGATGTCGACCGGTGTTTGTCATTTGGCAGCCGAGAAAAGAATAGCAGCACATCGCCCCTGCCTGGACGCGTTTGGTAATGACGTCGCCATAGCTCACTTTACCGCATTTACCACGCGCACATCGAAAGACAAGAGGGCCACACTAATCCTTTTCTACAAGTCGGTACTTATACACCCGCTTCGGAATCGGGGTACGTTGTATATAGAAACACTCTCAAACTGCAAATTTTTGATAGCCTCTTACACCATCAGTGGCTACATCAACACTTTAATCTCTAGGTCTGTACTCTCTATTTTCTGTTGAGTTTTTTCAGATTTATTTTGTTTACAGTTCGCTTCATTTCAAGATTCGTTAGCTAGACGTATTGTAACTATGTAAATATTTTAAAGTAAGCTGAAATCACTGTTCAGATTCTACATACAGCGACCCAGGAAGAATGATCAATTTTCAGGGATATCACCGGAGCCAAAAAGCAAGGAAGTCTGATAAATATGAACCCTAAAATGCCTAAATTAAGACCTATGAGCAATTGTTCTGTAAAAGATATGTATGTCACCTTATCTAAGGTGAAGAAGTGCACATAGCTGTTAAGGTATGCATTTTACAACCCATGTTCAACAGACTTTTGCTTCAATTGATCGTTGAATCCTCTTAGGACACCCTGTGTATTGTGGTGTCTCTGTATGCATGTTTTTATCTTTGTAGCATGCTTTTGGCTGTTGGCAGTAATATTCTATAAACCCGAGTAAAACGAAAAGTAGGTAAATAAAACTATAACGCGTAGTATGTTCTAGCAAAAAGTCACTCATAGGAATACCGTTTTAATACCGTGACAGAGACGACAAGATATACGTATCTACTGGGCAAAATTCCAACATTCGTAGAGCTGTAGGAAAGTGAGGAAGAATACCCAAGCTGCTCGGTGGGCTGCTGATCTCGCTCTTAAGTTGGGAGTAACCAGCTGCTTCATTCTCTTAACCATAAGTAAGGGGAGAAGCATTTGACGACAGCACTTTCAAACATGATTATCTGGATAACATCATCCGCAGCAGCTGTTAAATATCCTTTATTTTCCGTCTTAGTGTACTGAAATTTAAAAGAGTGTTATACAAGGTGCTTTTACTGACATAGCATCATGATTAGTGTTGTACCCTGCCTACTCTTCGAATCTGAATCAGCTTGCGTGGCTTGTGCGATTTTACGACAGTTCAGTGGGAAAGACTGAAGCAATTCAGACTACTGAACATCGATATGACAACAAGATGCAGCAGAAGCGTCGAGGTCCATTTCAGGGCCAATCGGAAGACGTGAAAGTGCGTCCGCATTACCAAGTTTAGCCATCGGACGATACACAATCTCGTACTGGTATTGAGACAACAAGAAAGCCTATTTTGTGACTGTCAATTCGCAATTTTTCACAAACACAACTTTTATTGATGTAATTTCACAAGGTTGATGACTGAACAACAAACGAAAGGTAACAATAACGATGCCAGTAAAAGTCTCCTAATTGAGGCAAACAAAAGTTCACTTCTAATTTTCCACAAACGTTCGTGCACACACTAGTAACAGTCCACTTCAGAGACAAAGACGTAATCTTCAACGGCCGCAGTACACGAGGTCGGCACCCGGCGTGAACTGAACTTTAGGGCTGGTTATTGCCCCTAAATAACTGTCTCCAATCAGTCAGGTTTTGGCGTAGTGATACTTCCTTCAGGCCATGGCTCGAGCTCCTCCTGCAGGAAATAGTGCTCGGAATGTCTGTTTCCATTATCTTGTATGTAAATAGCCGGTGTTTACCATGGTGCTATTGGTACGCCTTGGGCATAGACAACCTCGTTCTCTGTGGTGTAATATAGGTTGCCGGCCCTCAGGGGCTACCTTTGCTCCGGTATAACACCCGTCGTTGCGATTTTTGGTCAGTTCGTGCAGGAACCGGCTTCGTCGGATGAAATAAGGACTGCGATGGCTTGTGATCCGTTACTAAGTAGAATTTTCTGCCAGACAAATATTTATAGAATTTGGTGACACCATACACAATAGTCAAGACCGCTTTCTCTATTTTTTGCCTCGAAAAAGTTGAACTCCAGCCGATCAACGGGATCTAAAGAAGTGACTTTGAACTGTATTGTTTCACTTGTATACACTGAAGAGACTTCTTATTTGACTGTCGCCAATTGCTTGCGACACACCTTCGTCAGTTCCCAGAGGTAAGTATTGTCACTTACCTTGCTGTAACAAAAATTCATTAATACGATTTGCATGAATTTTTGTCTAGCAGGTTTTCTAGGCACTCTAAATTAGACGAGTAGGCACGACACAACAATTAGTGTCTAGTGTTAACAGCTGTTGTTTACATGTTTTTGTAGAGAACAGGTTTTTCTTCCATTGCAAGCAAAGTTTGAAACTGAAGAACTCATCATTTAATTCTCACAATTTATTTTCTTTAAATTTTTTCCTTTTTGTACATTTGACCTTTTCTTTCTTTATTATTTTTTGCATTTCACTATCGTAAAACTTCACTCAAGTTGCTTTCATGCAAATTATATTGTGATTCACTTGTTTCACATTTACATACCAAAATAACTAATAACAACTACTATAAAAACTAAACTATTGGAAAATGAACTATACAACCACGAAGTCAAGAAATTACCAGATCTCAGAATATTTTAAAGAACAGTCGTCACCGCGTAAAACACTTTTATTCACAAGTGGTGACCAGTTTCAACCCGATGTGGATCATCTTTGGACCAGAATCTGTAATTCAGAGTCCAACAGAACACAAGGAAATTCATAAATTAAAAAAAAGACTTAATTAAAATTCAATTATACGATATTACACCCAGTGTCGACGTATGGAGACGATGGCATGGGGCAGGAATTGTTGGTACCCCCCACTCCCCACCGGATACTGACTGCTGACTATGTGGCGATCTCATGGAGCTCCCTCTCTTGCCTGTCACCATACGTCATCTTTAGCCCATAGAACACGATGTACGCGACACATGTCAAACACCATGAATACCTTCATACTATGCCGGGCGTTATCGTTAAGTTTACATAATATAACATGAAGAAGTATAATTGAGAAGCCAATGGCAACACTTGGCGCTGAAAGACGACTTGCATCCAGCAGAATTTGAAAACCATAAGTGGCTGAATCGAATGCAATACGGCAGAGGCATAGCATCTATGACTGCTAGCAGTAAGTCGTCCGCGTAGCCGGGCAACCAGCGAGGTCCTGCAGCACACCTCTGGTGTACACGAAGCCCCACAGAGGACAATTTACCAGTGTGTTAACTGATGTCAGTGGCTGGTCAATCACACCTTTTCACAATATATTACGTAAAATTTTAATTGTGTAATTTATAAATTGTTATTCAGATACAAAAAAATAGTTCAAACGGCTCTGAGCACTATGGGACTTAACATCTGAGGTCATCAGTCCCGTAGACCTTAGAACTACTTAAACCTAACTAACCTAAGGACATCACACACATCCATGCCCGAGGCAGGATTCGAACCTGCGACCATAGCAGTCGCGCGGTTCCGGACTGAAGCGCCTAGAACCGCTCGGCTACCGCGGGCGGCTACTCAGATATAACTTAACGAAAATACCTAACATAGTCTTAAGGTTTATATTATGCTGATTGTTATACTTTGTATCCTTTTGGTTAAGAATGACGTATGGTGACAAGCAAAGGCCGGGTCATTTGATACCGCCACACTGTCAGCAGCCGACATCAGTAGATGGTGTCCACAGTCCCTGCTCAGTGTCATCGTCTCCACACGTCATTACTTAGTATATCAAAGTATAACTTATTTTTAGCCTAGTATTTGTTACATTATATGTTTCCCTCTATTCTGTTGTATTGTAAATTACAGAGTCTGGTCTGAAGGCGATCCACATTGAGACAAAATTGATCACCACTAATAAACATGTTTTTATGGGATGAAGAGCGTTCTACATAATATTTTATTACTGTTCTTTGTGATCATTGCTATGATCAATATGTTTGCAAAGATTATCAAGGTAGTCAGCTGTCGGTCAGAAATGACCCACCAGGGTTCAGTAACTGAAACACTGTACTTGTTCAGTGACTGATTTATACTTAGGTATCTGCAACATATATAGTCTTCAGGAAACTTGAAGGTTCGTAATGAGTGCACCAACACTTTCACCTCACCCCTTTCCATTTCCGAACGGACTGGTGCGCGGCAAGAACGATTGCTGGTCAGCCTTCGTGTGGGCTCCATCTCCCTGATTTTACGTTGCTGGTGTTATCGCGAGGCACATGCAACCGGCGACAGCAATCTTACATAACTTCCGACGGAAGTTATACAGTACAGTACACTGAAAACAGTAATGGTTCTGTAAGATTTACTTGGAGTAGGCCCGAAGTTACTTTTACATCTTAAGATTTTTCTTCGTCAAGAATGACACTCCGTGTTCTGTCTGCTAGGAACTCTTACATCTAATCACAAAGCTCTCCTGATCTTCCAGCAGCCCGTATTTTTATCATTAGGTGACAGTATGGAACTGTATCGAATGGACTCTGGAAGTCAAGGAAGACGGCATCAACATGGCGGCCGACAGACTGCCTTCAGGGTCTGCTGGACGAACAGATTACTGTAGTTTTTCATTGCGAACGTATTGCTTAATTCCCGCTCGAGTTGATGTATCTGAAGTGTGATATCTAGCTTAATGACCTACTTGTTCAGTCCCAGAATTTAGATGACTCAAATAAAATAATCTCTCAGTCGCAATACCCTCCGCTGCAGAGAAAACTTGCAAAAGTTATTTCAATATCTGGTTGCATGTGTGTGAATCAATCTTTCATTTATGTTCTGAAATTTACGAAGCTCATCCAGTGTTTATGAGTAACAATTTTTGATCTCTTTAACCCTACCCATTTGGCTGCAGTGCAAATCATTGTTCCAGATATATTAGGTACTTGCAAACACCATAACGCAGTTTTAAATGTCTGCATGTAAACTGTTTTGTGTAATAGATCACATGTACGCATCAGATCACTTGTTACTGATATTTCAAGTACTTAATCATGGAATACTCTCTTTCAAATTCTAAAAGTGGCAGGGCTAAAATAAAGGGAACGAAAGGCTATTTACTATTTGTACAGAAACCAGATGGCAGAGTCGAGGGGCATGAAAGGGAAGCAGTGGTTGGGAAGGGAGTGAGACAGGGTTGTAGCCTCTCCCCGATGTTATTCAGTCTATATATTGAACAAGCAGTAAAGCAAACAAAAGAAAAATTCGGAGTAGGTATTAAAATCCATGGAGAAGAAATAAAAACTTTGAGGTTCGCCGATGACATTATAATTCTGTCAGAGACAGGAAAGGACTTCGAAGAGCAGTTGAACGGAATGGATAGTGTCTTGAAAGGAGGATATAAGATGAAGACCAACAAAAGCAAAACGAGGATAATGGAATGTAGTCGAATTAAGTCGAGTGATGCTGAGGGAATTAGATTAGGAAATGAGACTCTTAAACTAGTAAAGTAGTTTTGCTATTTGGGGCGCAAAATAACTGATGATGGTCGAAGTAGAGAGGATATAAAATGTAGACTGGCAATGGCAAGGAAAGCGTTTCTGATGAAGAGAAATTTGTTAACATCGAGTATAGATTTAAGTGTCAGGAAGTCGTTTCTGAAAGTATTTGTATGGAGTGTAGCTATGTATGGAAGTGAAACATGGACGATAAATAGTTTGAACAAGAAGAGAATAGAAACTGTCTAAATGTGGTGCTACAGAAGAATGCTGAAGATTAGATGGGTTGATCACATAACTAATGACGAGGTATTGAATAGAATTGGGGAGAAGAAGAGTTTGTGGCACAACTTGACAAGAAGAAGGGACCGGTTGTTAGGACATGTTCGAGGCATCAAGGCATCACAAATTTAGCATTGGAGGGCAGCGTGGAGGGTAAAAATCGTAGAGGGAGACCAACAGATGAATACACTAAACAGATTCAGAAGGTTGTAGGTTGCAGTAAGTACTGGCAGATGAAGAAGCTTGCACAGAATAGGGTAGCATTGAGAGCTGCATCAAACCAGTCTCAGGACTGAAGAACACAACAACAATAATGAAGGGGTACTTGTAACACACTGAAGAAATATAAAAGGTTGAAAGCAATTCCACTGATTAAATTCCATTGGCACCTCCTAGAGACGGCGACACTGTTTTCCTAACAGTTCTGCTGTTGGCCGCTTTTGGTGGCATCCAGTATACAGCCGCCTCACTAAATCAGCCCTTCGGAATGGTTCCATGATGGGGAAAGTCAGAGAGCTAGCCAAAAGCAGGTAGGCAGAGGCACAATTCTTGGGCACGACCGCGTTTGTATTTCAGTTAGTACAGAACACAAATTTTAAAGTTTACGTACCAATCGCACGTGCTGAGTGCGTCAGTGCTCTTACCTGGAAGCCAGGCTGCGGCCGGAGAGGCGCCTGCAGTACTGGCGCGAGCTCACAAAAACGGAAGAGCCGGCGGTCCGCGCCGACCGCAGTGACGTAACGCAAGGGGCCTTGAGCCGGAGTCCCCCAACAGCAAGGAACTCAGTCAGCGGTTCGCGGCCGCCTGCCGACGTTGGCCGAGATGCAGAGGCTAGAGACTGGATACGGCACTGGACAGTTGGCGCTATCTACATCTGCATTCGTAGACTGTCAACAGCGGTGAAGTGCATGGCAGAGGTTTCTTCTCATTATACGCCGTTTTCGCGTTTCTTGCCTTGGGAAGAATGACTACTTGAGTGCTTCCTTGCGCCCCTCAGCTTGTCTAGTATTCGCTCTACATTCCATGCAGCGATAACGCAAACTCTCAACGCGAGTGATACCGAGCGCACACAACATAAATATTTTCAGCTCTCGAAACGTACCACTTGGTTATTTGTTGCACGTTCGCATTTCATCTGTCTGATAATGGCTAAAACAGTTCATGTTTTCCAAATATACTTGTATAGTCACTTGAAGATAATTTGGCTTCTTCACATTCTCAAAAAGCAGTAGTGAAACGTATTGCCAGGACTGAAACTATACAGATTACCTACTAAATGGTCATTGCAAATGACGACATTTATTTTAGATCACAGCATGATTCTAGTAAAATTAAATCTTGTTACTGGATTCATCCATCTCTACTCGCTAAAACAATTGTACCATTAACAATAAAATCGGAAACTGTAGACTTCCTACTACTATCATTGCCATGAGAATTCAGAGGACACTGTGCTCACTTGTAGATAAAGCACAAAGAGTGTAAAATACATCTATAATAAACATTCTGAGCCATGCTGCAGGTCGAGTTGGTGCTTTTTGTAGGTTTCCGTCCTCTGTTGGAGGCCAGACCGTATCCTTTAGTTGGCATGGTTGCGGTTGTTTGTCTTGTCCTCTTGACTGGCGCCACGCGTTTCACAAGCATTGTCTGTCCGCTAGTGGCAGCAGCGGTGGTTATCGATATGTAGTAACTGCTGCCCTATCTTTGGGGCGACGTTGTTGTTTTTCCATGTCGTGTGAGTGTGGCAGTTCGGTTGGGGACATTTGTACATGGAGAACTTCGAGGAGGAAGCCCTGTCGTCATCCGTATGGAAACCTACTTGCTTTTTCCGTTACGTGGACGACACGTTCCTCATCTGGCCACATGGTATGGATAAACTCCTTGACTTCCTTACACATCTGAACTCCATACGCCCCAACATCAAATTCACTATGGAGACTGAAACGGAGGGTAAATTACCTTTCCTTGACGTCTTGGTCAAGAGAAGGGCTGACGGCACCCTAGGTCATGGGGTGTATCGGAAGACAACGCACACTGATCTGTATTTGCACGCAGACAGCTGCCACCACCCTTCACAGAAGAATGGAGTACTTGAAACTCTAGTACATAGGGCGCGCACTATCTCTGACGTAGAGAGTCTACCCCAGGAATTGGAACATGTGAGAACTGTATTTCGAAAAAATGGGTACTCAGAGTGGCAGATTCAACGTGCTCTCCGCCCAACCACTGCAGCACAACCTGTTGAGATGGATGAAGTCACGAGGGAGGAGGTAGGCACTACATTTATTCCATACACAGGCGCACTCTCGGGGAAAATCGACCGCATTCTGAAGAAACACCGGGTAGGAACTGTGTTTTGTCCTCCGAATAAAACTCGTGCACTGGTGGGGAGCGCCAAAGATGACCTCGGTTTGAGGAAGGCCGGCGTGTACCAGATTCCGTGTCAATGTGGCAAGTCGTATATTGCGTACCGTCGAGGATCGATGCCGTGAACACCAGAGGCACACTCGACTGATGTATCCGAGCAAGTCGGCGGTCGCTGAACATTGTTTGTCGGAAAATCACTCTATGGAGTATGACCGCACGAGGATTCTGGTACAGACGTCGAGATACTGGGACAGCGTTGTTAGAGAGGCCATCGAAATTCGCACCAATGATGACCTCATAAACCGTGACTGTGGCTATAATCTTAGCAAGGCTTGGGAACCAGCGATTGGGCTAATCAAGAGTAAATCGAGCAAACGTATAGTTGTGACGACCACGGCGGACAGAGCCATCACACCGACGTCATCTCAGACGCCGTCGCAATCTGTTCCACCGCGCGACCGTGGCGCGGGGCGCGGACGGCGGAGGGAGCGCGCCGCGGGCGGAGGGTATTTAAATCGGCCGCCGCCGCGACCGAACCCAGTTCCCTCTGAGCAGCCATAGCGTACGGATCTCCGTGCCGGCACGTTCACAGGAGCTCAGTCCGTCAGTTCACCTGATCATGGCGACATGTATGATCGCCGAAATATTGTGCCCGCTGGACACTGTAGACCGGCAGTACACTCGTGGATATTTTGATTATCAAATACGCCGGGAGAAACTCAAGAATCACACGATACTCGTTATTTTATGAAGCCATAATGACAATTCAGCAAACTAAAAATAGATTACGAATATCTGTAGCCTATCGAACAGTATCTTAAGCGAAACAGATGCGTCATTTGTGCTTCAAGTGAGATATGGGGCAGTTAGTTATGTGGGTGTCCATGCTCATTGTACTCTTCGTCCACAGATGGATAAATTAAAATAATTAAAGAAATCATAAACAAACTATATCTGGTTACATAGAGAATTTTAATAGGTTAATGGAGGTGAAAACAGCGACGTGAGCCGTTACTACGAGATATTTACATTATTATTCCGTTGGTCGACCTTAATTCGCGGGTAGCCGAAGAGATCAGGAGGCGGGAGCGCCGCGGTGTGGGGCGGTGCTGGCCGAGAAATGCAAGTCATCTGTGCGTGGGCGCAGATAGGGTTTCTGGGAAGTCCGAAGGCTGGCAAGTAATTAAGTTGGTTGTCTACTGTTTTCACTGTGTGCCGCCTCATTTTTTGTTGTGCAATTACCGTCGCTGATGATCATTTGGCTATGACAGGAAAGATTTCAGTCATTTTGTGTTCGTTGCAAAGGTACAACTAATTCTAAAACTGTCAAAATGGCTTTGAGCACTATGGGACTTAACTGATGAGATCATCATTCCCCTAGAATTTAGAACTACTTAAACCTAACTAACCTAAGGACATCACACACATCCATGCCCAAGGCAGGATTCGAACCTGCGTCCGTAGCGGTCGCGCGGTTCCAAACTGTATCGCCTAGAACCGCTCGGCAACTCAGGCCGGTTCTAATACTATCCCGGCAGTGTATGGTATCAGGACACGCGTAGCAGGCACAAACAGAGTAGAATGGGGAGACATTATTATTGCGCTTTCTGGTGCAAGTAACTGGTCTTGTGTATCAGTAGTTTCGGGGCGAGAGGATAAAGTTACGTTCGCGAGTGAACTGTGAATTCTGATTGAAGCAGCTGGTACTTTATAACAGTGCTGCAACAGATGTATACATACGAAACTAGAGGACGCTGAGGGTACCCAATGTACATTATGTGATCAAAACTATCCGGACACTCCCAAAAACATACGTTTTTCATATTAGGTGCATTGTGCTCCCACCTACTGCCAGGTGCTCCATATCAGTGAGCTCAGTAGTCATTAGACATCGTGAGAGAGCAGAATGGGGCGCTCTGCGGAACTCACGGACTTCGAACGTGGTCAGGTGACTGGGTGTCACTTGTGTCACACGTCTGCACGCGAGATTTCCACACTCCTAAACATCCCTACATTCACTGTTTCTGATATGATAGTGAAGTGGAAACGTAATGGGACACATACAGCACAATGGCGTATAGATCGACCTCGTCTGTTGACTGACAGAGACCACCAACAGTTGAAGAGGGTCGTAATGTGTAATAGGCAGACATCTATCCATACCATCACACAGGAATTCCAAACTGCATCAGGATCCACTTCAAGTACTACGACAGTTAGGCCGGAGGTGAGAAAACTTTGATTTCATGGTCGAGCGGCTGCTCATAACCCACACATCACGCCGGTAAATGCCAAACGACGCCTCGCTTGGTGTAAGGACAATTGAAGAGTGGAAAAACGTTGTGTCTAGTGACGTTTACAGTACATCAGTGTGGCGACCCGATGGCAGGGTGTGGGTATGGCGAATGCCCGGTGAACGTTATCCAACAGTAAAATTCTTAGACGGTTATGGTATGGTGTGGTTACGTTTTTCATGGAGGGGGCTGGCACACCTTGTTGCTTTGCGTGGCAGTATCCAAGCATAGGCCTACAATGATGTTTCAAGCACCTTCTTGCTTCCCACTGTTGAAGAGCAATTCGGGGATGGCGATTGCATCTTTGAACAGGATCGCGCACCTGTTCATAATGCACGGCCAGTGGCGGAGTGATTACACGACAATAACATCCCTGTAATGGGCTGGCCTGCACAGATTCCAGACCTGAATCCTATAGAACACCTTTTTGATGTTTTGCAACGCCGACTTGTTGCCAGGTCTCACAGACCGACATCGATATCTCTCCTCAGTGCAGCACTCCGTGAAGAATGTGCTGCCATTCTCCAAGAAACCTCCCAGCACCTGATTGAACGTAGGCCTCCATGAGTGGAAGCTCTCATCAAGGCTAAGGGTGGGCCAACACCGTATTTAATCCCAGCGTTCCCGTGGAGGGCGCTACGAACTTATAAGTCATTTTCAACCAGGTTTCTGGATACTTTTGGTCATATAGTGTATCAAGATTTTACCAGCTTTGTCTGTGGTTTATTGACGAACTTGACTACTTCCCTAGAGTATTAATTTGGGAGTACTTTTGTAGGCACAATTCACAGACTGGGGCGCCAGATAAGTTTGACAGGTGTGGATGGTGCGGTTGGACATCAAATTTGCAATAAACACAAGCACTTCATTCACTCAGCACAGAGTATTGATAAAGGCAGTCGACGCGTTATACGTTGCTACATAAGGGTTTGTACCGCTGGTATTTCTCCTCGTCACATACCAACGCGTTTTAATTTAGTAGAGACGGCTGCGCGATTAGAGGCGCCGTGTCACGACTTGGGCGGCACCTCCCGGCGGAGGTTCGAGTCCTCCCTCGGGCAAAGGTGTTGCGTGTTGTCTTTCCTTTGAGTTAGTTTAAGCTACTTTAAATAGTGTGTATGTCTAGCGAACGATGACCTCAGCAGTTTGGTCCCTCAGGAATTCACACACATTTTTTAGTAGAGACGAAAAAGTGTAACAAGAGCGAGCCATTTTAAACGCGAGAAGGGAGACCGACTGCGTTAAATAAGAAACCGAGGCTACGCCGAGACCACGGAGACGGACTGTTTGAAACAGCGCCCTTGCAGTTTAACGCGTCTGATTCATGCATCTGCGACAATCAGTCGTGCAACGCGATGTTGCGTATATCTCTGTGGCGTTGTGACAGCTCTGTAGGCGACTTTTGTTTTTAGACACAAAGGTTCAAAAGGGTTATCAACCTGAAAGACGGCAATAACGAAACGCTTTCAGCAGCTAGTGCTCGTCTTTCGCAGCAGCGAGTACACTTTTTTGGACTGTGCAGTAATCGTTTCCTCAGCTACGCTTTCACACTCGTATCTTTCCTCTCCTCTTCATTTCCACATATGCAGAGCATCCCACATCATTCTTATTCTGATGCATGTCTGGCGTACTTGGTCGTCTACGGCGATTCCTTCCAGCAATAGCTCTTTCTTGTTTTGTTCCAATGATGTTACTGCATCTTAAAATGTGTCCTTCGACACCTTGTTTTGATGTGACGCCACAGCGACTCCACTTCCTGTACTTTTCTCAGCACTGCTTCATTGGTGGTTCTATCTATCCAGCCGATCCTCATAATCCTTCAGTAACACCAGATATCCAGGACTTCTAGCCATTTTCTCTTTTTGTTTTCGTAATGTCAAGTGTTCACACCCACATATTGTCAATGTCCAAATCTTGTGACAAATTTGCTTTAGCCAGTAGATCATTGAGATTATCTGGCTGCCTCTGCTTCTTGGCTGTAGATATTTTCCATGAAGTGAATTCTTCAGCACCACCAAGAGGACATGGAAACTGAAATCAATACCAGGAACACGCAGTTGGCAACAAAACTGTTCTCCACAATTCTTGAACTGTCATGCATCCAGAAGAGACCCGTCGAGTTTCCTTGAAATAAATTCTTTAGCACCACGAGAGGACATGGAAACTAAATTGATTACCACGGATGAATGGAAACGCTGCTGGCAACAAAACTGTCCTCCACAATGCCAGGAACTGCCATGCATCCAGAATGGCAGTTTGGGCTGTTTGGACTACACTGAACCGCAACCGAACAGGCCATGCAAGATGTTGAGACAGCATCTACGAGGAGGACAAATTTTCATCACCATCGTGTGGCTGCGGTGCGGAACGAGAGACAGTTGTTCACATTAATTCAACATGTCCCACGCGCGCCTACCAAGGTCCTTTCGAAGATTTCATGGCAGCGACGAATGATGTGATAAAATACATAAAAGACCTTGATGTCCAAACATAACTGTTGTGAATTACGTTATTTTATGCTGCAGATCTGTGTTTAAATATTGACATGTAGTTTTGTAATCTTTGTATGTGTATTGCCATACGATAAATAAATAAATGAGGGGCGTACTTCAAATACATGCTTTCATAATGCATTTCGTTACTTTCATACTGTTGTTTATAGCTCGTGAGTACGTTGTTTCTTAAATGAAATGCAGTTTTGACCGGCGGTATTCTGCTCACAACTTCTTTGCTGTTTCTACAGTAAATTGTGCCCAACATTATCAATTAGGTAGATTATTTTATCGCTTCTAACTTCGCTCTTCCGACTATCATTCTTAGAGAATCATATCCTTCTTCAATATTGCATACCACTGCTTTGGTCTTTATTTTGTTTATTATCGTACTACAACGATTCCAAGGAATCCTTTTCATTGTGCTGAGAAATTTCCCTTCACCTTTCGTCTCCTTGGCCACATCAGTACCATCCTTCACCTTTCGTCTCCTTGGCCACATCAGTACCATCCGTGTAACGCAGTACGTCTATATCTTCCGTTCATTAACTTTGATCACCACCTGATCTGTTTCGTGGACTTCGTCTACAGCTTCCTGGATGCAAGCACTGAATATAAGAGGAGAGGGAGCACATCAGTCTTTCACGCGTTTGGGTAATTTTTGATTCCTTTTCTTAATACGGCACTTCGGTCCCATAGCAGAGTTTCCCCCGCATGTCTTTCTATTTTAGGCCGACATTCTTCAGCTTTTTTCCGGCCAGAGTAGCCGAGCGGTTCTAGGCGCTTCAGTCTGGAACCGCGCGACCGCTACGGTCGCAGGTTCGAATCCTGCCTCGGGTATGGGTGTGTGTGATGTCCTTAGGTTAGTTAGGTTTAAGTAGTTCTAAGTCTAGGGGACTGATCACCTCAGATGTTAAGTCCCATAGTGCTCAGAGCCATTTGAACCATTTTTTTCTTCAGCTTTTGATCATCTCATGCCAGATAACAATAGCAGATACGTTTTCCAGGCCCAGAGAGGCAATCTAAGCTGGTTTATTTCTCTGTAATGGCTCCAGATAAGAAGCCTCAGTGACAACAGAATCATCTCTCTTGTTCCTAATCCCCTTCTGACTAAAAACTGACCTTCACGCAGCATATCCTTTACCATCTCTTTAACTCTCCTCAGAATCGTCTTTATGAGAGTTTTTATGCATGCGACTATGCCACGTGGCCATGTGATGGATCATAATTTAATATCGACACAGAGTGAGAATAACTAAACTGGCCATGGATGTCACACAAGGTAGGAGGCAGCTTTCCCATTGCATTGTGGCAGATGGACGGTCGAGACACATGGACCCAGAGTGTGGGAAAATTTCAGTCGGTAGGAGGCTCTGCCCTTGAGCCTTAGCAGATCGTAGAAACTTCCGAAAAAAATGCATAACTTCAGGTGGTAATTATTAATAATCAAATGAATCAAATCAACATGACGGATCTCAGGGGGGATGGCTGATCTTTGATGGAAATGTGCCTTGTATGGGCATGACAGAAACTTTAAGGTGAAGTCATTAAGTAGACAAGCTCGATGCTCGGTGATGTTAATACGCAACTCTTTATTTAACAAGTTACAATTTTGTAGTTTTGCATTTCTTTTCTTTTAGTTCTAATTCTCTCTTATCTGCAGTGCTATTTAATTCTTCCTCAGAAAAAGGAATGAAAAATAACATCATGAATAATAACAAAAACTATCTATTAGGCAACAAGTATGTCTCAAAACTTCAAACGGAGCGTACGAAAATATATACAAAGCACCTCTTATAACTTCGGGGATTGGAAATTACAATAAATTGTGGCTTCGGGACTGCAATTATCTGACTTCCACTTTCCATAGCAGTAGGCTTGACGAAATTACAACCTTCAGTTTTACGTGTTTCAACCTTGAAAACTTTTGACATGGTTTTTGCTCCAGTTTACACACTACATTCAGTTACTTAAAGATGAATTGCAATAATTGAAAAATAAATCCTAAAATTATACCCTTTCATTTGCTAATCCTTTCTTCATCCCTCTCTTAATTTTTCATAACACATTTTCAAGCTCCTCCAGTCACGATCTCGATTTCCAGGAACAAGTCTTTTTCGCATGGGGAGAAGTCTGAAGATCGCTCCGGTTTCTCTTTACTTTCGTCCATCTTTATAACATGACACCTTCAAAATAAACACTGAGCATCTACGATGTACAATTAATATCTGCGGACGGAGCGCAATAATAGTGTCGATAGCTGTAACATAGATCAACACATGGCTTTATTCGCAAATCCAAGTTCAGTTTTATACAACAGAGCGGAGTCATAAACAGAGTTCAGCTTCTGAACTAACGCGAAATTTGACCACCAATAGGCGCTTTGTTTTCTGACAAAGTAAAATCGTTACTTAGAAATTACACCCGTAGAAAAAGTTTGCATTGTTAGTTCTAGTGGCAACGCTTGTTTGGTTAATAAATCAAAGGGTCGGCAATATTACGATAACAATTTTAATTTTAATAATTAACAGCCTCAGTTGCTCCGTTTGCCTAGAATTTATCTAGGTTTCAGTCGGGATAACCCAACCTTCTTCAGAATAATACTAACTACCGTTTGTCCATAGTGGACATCGTCAAGCTAAAACTAAAAATCCATAAATTATCGTCAGACTATAAAACTTATCTGGAACTGCCTCGCCGGCCGGAGTGGCCGTGCGGTTCTGGGCGCTATAGTCTGGAGCCGAGCGACCGCTACCGTCGCAGGTTCGAATCCTGCCTCGGGCATGGATGTGTGTGATGTCCTTAGGTTAGTTAGGTTTAATTAGTTCTAAGTTCTAGGCGACTGATGACCTCAGAAGTTAAGTCGCATAGTGCTCAGAGCCATTTTTTGGAACTGCCTCGGCCCCACTTCGGGACCGTGATGCGGCAGCCACGAGTGCTGTACTGGAACTGTTGAAGACATTTAAATTACAGTAACAGTTCTACAACGAAATTTTTACATTGTAGCTGGTATGAAACTTCCTGGCAGATTAAAACCGTGTTCCAGGAAGTTTAATAGCTCTACAGTTCTAGAAAAAGAATTTTATCGGATTTCATTTCGTCAGTGATATTTACGGACGATGTAGTTATTTGCACACTTGTGTGGTTGTGAATTTCTCGACTCAGTAATAGTGGGATCATGAGACCTTACCTCACACCTAATCAACCATAGAGTACTAAATCTGATATTGTGAATATAAAAATGAAATACAGAATATCTGCAATTATCCGCCATTTCGTGTAACATGACAAAATTAGAAAAGAAATTTTCTCCTGAGGCGCTTCCGATTTTTTGCAGAGTTCTATTTCCTATCCGCATTTACGATTTTATCCGTTTTGAACTGAAAAAATGTGCTCAACAGACAAATTATCGAAGGTGTGCCCTGTATGCCTTGTTTGGGAACACACTTGTTCCATTCAGTCACATTAATGCTGTTGACAACAGTAATGCTCATTTTACACTTCGCCCTCAAGCTTGTCTTCAGTATTTCTCTGTAGCGTCTGTGTTTGTTTTCCTATCATTGAAGGTTGTACGTAAACAGTGACACACGCTGGTACAGACAGGTTTACTGCTGAAGAGTGGCAAAATATGAAGATACCAGAGGCTTGTGATGAAACTGCCACTGCTGCGGCAACAGGTCACAGGAGCGTCGTTGTGTCTCTCGTCCATGGCACTCAGAGAACCCGTATATCAGGTGCATTTCGATCAACGCTTCGTTAGTAAACTTGTTCATACTCCTGAGTATCACCTTTCAATACAACTACAACTGCCAGAAAAAAAATCCGAGACAGTACCAAGCAGCACTGAATGCAAGCTTTAAGGCGAAGAGTAAAATGGGCATTGTTAGTTGTTAACAGCAAGTACAACCAGTCTTCTTCTTCTTTTACGTTATCCCGTTTTCTGTGCAGTCAGCACTGTTGTATAGTTAGAGATAATGTTAGTGATAATCGTTAGTTCATTTTCAAGTGTGAGAACGCTTTTTAAGTCTTTGCCTGGCGTGTGTTTGAGGCTGGACGTGAGTACCAGCCCCGAATTAACCTACTTCGATATGTGAGACCGCTTCGAAACCACATCCAGAATGGCAAGCTAACCAGCCCTTGTTGTCAGTCCGCAAGTGGATTCGATTCGGTGCAAACTCGCCCCCCCTCCCTCCCCCCCCCACCTCGTTTTCCGGA
The DNA here is from genome assembly GCF_023898315.1 of Schistocerca nitens. Taxonomy (NCBI): domain Eukaryota; kingdom Metazoa; phylum Arthropoda; class Insecta; order Orthoptera; family Acrididae; genus Schistocerca; species Schistocerca nitens. The sequence goes on along the minus strand of NC_064617.1, from coordinate 698,996,493 downwards.
AGCAGCGTGTTAGAAATTTGTGGTAAGATCTTAAGAGTCATCAGTTCCTAAGCTTACACACTACTTATTACAACTTACTCAAGGACAACATACACACCCATGCCCGAGGGAGGATTCGAACCTCCGACTCAGGGAGCCTCGCGAACCGTGCAAGGGGCCTCGGACCGCGCGGCTACCCCGCGCGGTGGGGCGTATTAGAGAGCTCGGCTATAAGCGTGGTTTAGCATGTACTTTGAGTGACTGAAACAAATTCGTTTCCAAGCAAAACACAGTGCATACTGTCGATATCTACAATGTTGCGCAGATTTTTCAATGTAATGTAGGTAAAAAAAAAATGGGGTCAAGAAAACAAATGAAATGCAATTTCTCGGCAGAGAGCCATCAGAGATTGCGGTATATTTCTAACAAAACACAGGAAATATCCCAGAACAACGCAGAAAATATTGTATTACAATTAGTTTTAACAGTTCGAGGTAGATATTATTTTAAGTAGTACCATGGTACGATGTAACATGGAATTAATAAAAGACAAAAAACAAGATTTACAAACAGAGCATACGAAACTGACTAAACAGGACGAAAATGGAACACAGCATACACTGTGGTAGTATACTATAAAAAGCCTACTGGTGATACAATAAGAAACTATAAATCGTCGTTGGTAAACATTTGGGTTATTCCCAAATTACCACACATTAATCACTATATATCTAAATTAACAACAAAATGTTCTTAATATGTCCCGTGAAAATTGTTTCAAAAGCTACGGATAGAGAATTGAATATTTGTGAAGGTGTATATGTACCATCTAGACATAACAGGAGAACAGTTTACAAGAACCAGAGTCGTGTCTGACAGTCAGACGTACAGATACACCAATAGACATGTACAGATAGGAGGTACATAGTGATATACATCTCAAGGCTGAGCGTTCCATATTCTGCAGAATAGCACGTGGGGATATAGTCAATTAACTGAGTTTGGTCTTCCACTGGAATTTTAAGTACCAGGAACATTAGATTAACAGCGCAGGGGGCTGTATCTTTATGTTGGAATTGTTGAATAACTCGTATTTGCAAGGGCGTCTATGTGATATTTGTTCCAAGGACACTGTGGAAGTATATGGTTTGGGTCTTCTACCTCTCCGCAAACACAAAGAGGGATGGCACTTAGTTTCAATCGATAAAGGTGTTTGTTGAACTTCCAATGATTAAATTTCAGCCATGCTACAATTGTCGTGAAACTCCTCGATGCTTGTGCCTTATTATAAAATGGTGCTCTTGAAATCGTGGAATGAACTAGTGCATAACCCAGAACCGATTGCGGCCCTCTGATTTCAGCCGTAAATAGAAATATAAAAAGGAGTACCAAAGGGACAAAAAGCCTGTTTCAGAGTAGACCTACTTGACGGCTCAACACAAAAGTTTTATCTCCAGTACAGATAGTGCTGAGGATCAGTGGACAAAGTTGCAAACCATCGTACAATATGCATTAGATGAGTATGTGTCAAGCAAGATCGTAAGAGATGGAAAAGAGCCACCGTGGTACAACAACCGAGTTAGAAAGCTGCTACGGAAGCAAAGGGAACTTCACAGCAAACATAAACATAGCCAAAGCCTTGCAGTCAAACAAAAATTACGCGAAGAGAAATGTAGTGTGAGGAGGGCTATGCGAGAGGCGTTCAATGAATTCGAAAGTAAAGTTTTATGTACTGACCCTGCAGAAAATCCTAAGAAATTTTGGTCTTATGTCAAAGCTGTAGGTAGATCAAAACAAAATGTCCAGACACTCTGTGACCACAATTGTACTGAAACAGAGGATGACAGACTAAAGGCCGAAATACTAAATGTCTTTTTCCAAAGTTGTTTCACAGAGGAAGACTGCACTGTAGTTCCTTCTCTAGATTTTCGCACAGATGACAAAATGGTAGATATCGAAATAGATGACAGAAGGATAGAAAAACAATTAAAATCGCTCAAAAGAGGAAAGGCCGCTGGACCTGATGGGAAACCAGTTCGATTTTACACAGAATACGCGAAGGAACTTGCCCCCCTTCTTGCAGCGGTGTACCATAGGTCTCTAGAAGAGCATAACGTTCCAAAGGATTGGAAAAGGGCATAGGTCATCCCCGTTTTCAAGAAGGGACGTCGAACAGATGTGCAGCACTGTAGACCTATATCTCTAACGTCGATCAGTTGTAGAATTTTGGAACACGTATTATGTTCGAGTATAATGACTTATCTGGAGACTAGAAATCTACTCTGTAGGAATCAGCATGGGTTTCGAAAAAGATGATCGTGTGAAACCCAGCTCGCGCTATTCGTCCACGAGACTCAGAGGGTCATACACACGGGTTCCCAGGTAGATGCCGTGTTTCTTGACTTCCGCAAGGCATTCGATACAGTTCCCCACAGTCGTTTAATGAACAAAGAAAGAGCATATGGACTATCAGACCAACTGTGTGATTGGATTGAAGAGTTCCTAGATAATAGAACGCAGCATGTCATTCTCAACGGAGAGAAGTTTTCCGAAGTAAGAGTGATTTCAGGTGTCCCGCAGGGGAGTGTTGTAGGACCGTTGCTATTCACAATATACATAAATGACCTTGTGGATAACATCAGAAGTTGACTGAGGCTTTTTGCGGATGATGCTGTGGTACATCGAGAGGTTGTGACAATGGAAAATTTTACTGAAATGCAGGAGGATCTGCAACGTAAGGTGCTGCGAATACACAAAAAGAACGATCCGTTATCATTTATCTACAATATAGCAGGTCAGCAACTGGAAGCAGTTAATTCCATAAATTATCTGGGAGTAGGATTTAGGAGTGATTTAAAATGGAATGATCGTATAAAGTTGATCGTCGGTAAAGCAGATGCCACACTGACATTCATTGGAAGATGCCTAAGGAAATGCAATCCGAAAACAAAAGAAGTAGGTTACAGTACACTTGTTCGCCCACTGCTTGAATATTGCTCACCAGTGTGGGATCCGTTCCAGATAGGGTTGATAGAAGAGATAGAGAAGATCCAACGGAGAGGAGCGCGCTTCGTTACAGGATCATTTAGTAATCGCGAAAGCGTTACGGAGATGAGAGATAAACTCCAGTGGACGACTGCAGGAGAGACGCTCAGTAGCTCGGTGCAAGCTTTTGTTGAAGTTTCGAGAACATACTTTCACCGAGGAGTCAAGCAGTATATTGCTCCCTCCTACGTATATCTCGCGAAGAGACCGTAAGGATAAAATCAGAGAGATTAGAGCCCACACAGGGGCATACCGACAATCTTTCCTTCCACGAACAATACGAGACTGGAATAAAAGGGAGAACCGATAGAAGTACTCAGAGTACCCTCCACGACACACTGTAAGTAGGCTGTTTAGGTTTTTATGTTGGTAACGCCACGTAGCGCTCTGTATGAAAATTACTGACTATGCTGTGTGCAGGCTGTAGTTTATTTGCATTGTTGGAATATTGCTATTTTAGTGTTGGGCAGTTGGATGTGAACAGCGCGTAGCGTTGCGCAGTTGGGAGGTGAGCCGTCAGCGGCGGTGGATGTGGGGAGAGAGATGCCAGAATTTTGAGAGCGGACGAACTGGACGTGTGTCCATCAGGAAGAGTAAATTTGTAATACTGCATATCATGAACTTATATATGATGACTTTTGGACATTATTAAGGTAAATACATTGTTTGTTCTCTATCAAAATCTTTCATTTGCTAACTACGCCTATCAGCAGTTAGTGCCTTCAGTAGTTAGAATCTTTTATTTAGCTGGCAGTATTGGCGCTCGCTGTATTGCAGTAGTTCGAGTAACGAAGATTTTTGTAAGGTAAGTGATTCATGACAGGTATAGGTTATTGTTAGTCATGGCCATTCTTTTGTAGGGATTATTGAAAGTGAGACTGCATTACGCTAAAAATATTGTGTGTCAGTTTAGTGTTGATCTGGATAAGTAAAGAGAGAAATGTCTGAGTACGTTCAGTTCTGCTCAGCTGTTTGAAAATAAAATAACGTAAAAGGTTTATTAGCACAGTAATTCATTAATTTTTCTAAGGGGATGTTTAAACACCGTTAGGTGGCTTGCGGAGTTTGGATGTACACTCCTGGAAATTGAAATAAGAACACCGTGAATTCATTGTCCCAGGAAGGGGAAACTTTATTGACACATTCCTGGGGTCAGATACATCACATGATCACACTGACAGAACCACAGGCACATAGACACAGGCAATAGAGCATGCACAATGTCGGCACTAGTACAGTGTATATCCACCTTTCGCAGCAATGCAGGCTGCTATTCTCCCATGGAGACGATCGTAGAGATGCTGGATGTAGTCCTGTGGAACGGCTTGCCATGCCATTTCCACCTGGCGCCTCAGTTGGACCAGCGTTCGTGCTGGACGTGCAGACCGCGTGAGACGACGCTTCATCCAGTCCCAAACATGCTCAATGGGGGACAGATCCGGAGATCTTGCTGGCCAGCGTAGTTGACTTACACCTTATAGAGCACGTTAGGTGGCACGGGATACATGCGGACGTGCATTGTCCTGTTGGAACAGCAAGTTCCCTTGCCGGTCTAGGAATGGTAGAACGATGGGTTCGATGACGGTTTGGATGTACCGTGCACTATTCAGTGTCCCCTCGACGATCACCAGTGGTGTACGGCCAGTGTAGGAGATCGCTCCCCACACCATGATGCCAGGTGTTGGCCCTGTGTGCCTCGGTCGTATGCAGTCCTGATTGTGGCGCTCACCTGCACGGCGCCAAACACGCATACGACCATCATTGGCACCAAGGCAGAAGCGACTCTCATCGCTGAAGACGACACGTCTCCATTCGTCCTTCCATTCACGCCTGTCGCGACACCACTGGAGGCGGGCTGCACGATGTTGGGGCGTGAGCGGAAGACGGCCTGACGGTGTGCGGGACCGTAGCCCAGCTTCATGGAGACGGTTGCGAATGGTCCTCGCCGATACCCCAGGAGCAACAGTGTCCCTAATTTGCTGGGAAGTGGCGGTGCGGTCCCCTACGGCACTGCGTAGGATCCTACGGTCTTGGCGTGCATCCGTGCGTCGCTGCGGTCCGGTCCCAGGTCGACGGGCACGTGCACCTTCCGCCGACCACTGGCGACAACATCGATGTACTGTGGAGACCTCACGCCCCACGTGTTGAGCAATTCGGCGGTACGTCCACCCGGCCTCCCGCATGCCCACTATACGCCCTCGCTCAAAGTCCGTCAACTGCACATACGGTTCACGTCCATGCTGTCGCGGCATGCTACCAGTGTTAAAGACTGCGATGGAGCTCCGTATGCCACGGCAAACTGGCTGACACTGACGGCGGCGGTGCACAAATGCTGCGCAGCTAGCGCCATTCGACGGCCAACACCGCGGTTCCTGGTGTGTCCGCTGTGCCGTGCGTGTGATCATTTCTTGTACAGCCCTCTCGCAGTGTCCGGAGCAAGTATGGTGGGTCTGACACACCGGTGTCAATGTGTTCTTTTTTCCATTTCCAGGAGTGTAGTTAAACGCCTGCGAGCGAATTTTGAATGGCATCATGGTAGACTGGTTATCTGACCGGTGTACCACGAAAATAGACTAGGGGCGAATAGGAATCCTTGACTTCATCAAGGCTTGGGGAGAGTTTGATTGACCAAGGTCAATCCAGATAGAACGAGAGTTATCTTATTTGTCAGCAGCGAGCGGCGCAGACAGCAGTCATCGCAGCTTACGGTATTGTGAGCTACAGCTATGGCGAGCCCCATATTTCCTCCACAACAGTACACTTCACTGCATTTCACACGCGACAGCCTCGACCGTACCTAGCAACATTCTAAAGGATACCATCACGATGATGAAACAGTTCCTCTGCGCCCGAAAAACAAAATCGACAAATGCTGCAACTATTGGGTTGGTACAACTATTGTGATGGTGTCTGTTGAGTTGTAGGGCTGGCATAGTATCAGAGATTATCACTATTGCGTCTACTGTAGACTTCTGTGCAAATAATAGGGCTTCCAAAATGGCAGTCAGCTCGACTATCATGTTAGTGAAGTGTGGATCCAAATTGTACAGGCCTTGTTATTATCTTCTGGGTACCCACCCTTACTAGACTTGGACCCATCTGTACAAACAACGCATCGGTGATAGTGGGACAGAAATTCCATTGCCGTTTCGTTATCCGTGTCCTGGTTTTGACACGTTACACTAGTTAAACTAGTCCTGGCATCACTCTGTTGACTGAATCTATGAAATTGTGGTGTGTAGGGGCTGAGCCCCTTGGTGAAAGAGGAAGACGGTGTTCTAGTTGGCATAATTCGTCTTATCGGACCACGCTGTGGTGGGATCCCCCTACGTACTGCAGAATTTAAGCTTTGTTGGTGGGGTAGTTGGGCATGCTGTATTGGAGGAGGGGGGTTGTGGTATCTGCGGTGTATCCAGTGGACCACGGTTTCTGACCTCTGCGGCACTGCAGTCATAAGATAGGTTGGTTGATGCGGATCGTAGGTGGCGGTGTTGATAGTTGCTTTGAGCTGCTATTGAGTGGCAGGAGCGGGAATTCTGTACACTGCCTCGTAACGTTTGCGGAAGAAGTAACTGCATTCGCATAAGGTCTGGTTAGTTTCCTTGTGTTTAAGGTGCACTGGGCAGGTTAGAAATAAGCACTGTGACCACCTATACTGTGAATACAAGTTGGTCGGCTGGCCCTGCCATGAACATCAGTTCTGTATGGCCCTGCACAGTACACACATCTTGGGTTACTCGTATTTGCTCACTATTTGCTGCGATGTCTATATTGCATACAATTATAACATTGTAAGATGGAGGGTACAGACACTTCCACTGGACAGCAAATTCCATGAATATAAACGAAGGGTGGAAGCCACTGTAATATGAATGTCTCAACACAAACTAGAGACGGCCGTGTTACCTTTTACTAAATCTCCTGACTGCGATAACTTCTCAGCAACACGTCATTTCCGTTCGTAATCTTCCTCCGTAAGGGAGGTTTCAACACTATTCATGGTAATTAGTAGTGTAGATCTTCGGAGTGTATGCCTCCAAATTTGCTTTGTGTAAGAAAAGTGTTGAACTAAACCATTCGTATTTAATCCTGACACAGTCTCAATTTTCACACGGTTTTTCCCTGCCGCCGTAATATTGATTGTGTGCCTGAATAATTACTCGCAGTCCCGCCTAATAAGTTTGGCTAGTGCCATGGGATGGAACCTGCCTATGTTTCTGTCTCTACTTTCAACAAATAAGATGAAACGTTCTTTGTCCATACCTGCGTGCAAGTTAGCAATGCAACTTAGATGTTGGTGGATGATGGTTCCTTCTAGGGCGGCGTCGACACATAGACCTTTCTCCATTCTGTCTCGTTCTGAGGTGTGGGGTTGATCTGTTATTCTGTTATTCTGCGCAACGGATTAATCTGAGATGTACCCTTTACCCTGTGGCTCCTGCAAGATGCAATTTCCACCACCACACTACTACAGAGGTCAGACAGACGCTCCTAACGTTCTAAAGAGAAATGCCTGAAAAACTTTCAGCAATAAATATCTTCTGGAATCGTCCGCTGTAAGGAAATAACACAAAAATTCACAAAATTTCTTACGTAGCTAGTGGGATACTTGGGTACTGGAGTAGTGCTAGTTAGTGTAAGAAAAACATGAAACTAACGAAAGTTATTACCCGTGGTCGTGCGGTAGTGTTCTCGCTTCCCACGCCCGGGTTCCCGGGTTCGATTCCCGGCGGGGTCAGGGATTTTCTCTGCCTCGTGATGGCTGGGTGTTGTGTGCTGTCCTTAGGTTAGTTAGGTTTAAGTAGTTCTAAGTTCTAGGGGACTTATGACCACAGCAGTTGAGTCCCATAGTGCTCAGAGCCATTTGAACCATTTTGAAAGTTATTATTTATTTTGCAGTAATTCTGAGAAATCACAATGGCACTTTTAGTTATGAATTGAACAAGTTATATCCCGGTTCTTTTCGGAATGTGAAGTTACCTCTCAAGGATAGGATTCGCTAATGAAATGTCTATACAAAGTTTAAGATGGTTGTTGACTTGGCAGAATCGCTGAGAGGTGCACCTACTCAACTTGAATAATTATCCTTTAGAATGTTGCTAGGTACGGTCGAGGCTGTCGCGTGTGAAATGCAGTGAAGTGTACTGTTGTGGAGGAAATATGGGGCTCGCCATAGCTGTAGCTCACAATACCGTAAGCTGCGATGACTGCTGTCTGCGCCGCTCGCTGCTGACAAATAAGATAACTCTCGTTCTATCTGGATTGACCTTGGTCAATCAAACTCTCCCCAAGCCTTGATGAAGTCAAGGATTCCTATTCGCCCCTAGTCTATTTTCGTGGTACACCGGTCAGATAACCAGTCTACCATGATGCCATTCAAAATTCGCTCGCAGGCGTTTAACTACACTCCTGGAAATGGAAAAAAGAACACATTGACACCGGTGTGTCAGACCCACCATACTTGCTCCGGACACTGCGAGAGGGCTGTACAAGCAATGATCACACGCACGGCACAGCGGACACACCAGGAACCGCGGTGTTGGCCGTCGAATGGCGCTAGCTGCGCAGCATTTGTGCACCGCCGCCGTCAGTGTCAGCCAGTTTGCCGTGGCATACGGAGCTCCATCGCAGTCTTTAACACTGGTAGCATGCCGCGACAGCGTGGACGTGAACCGTATGTGCAGTTGACGGACTTTGAGCGAGGGCGTATAGTGGGCATGCGGGAGGCCGGGTGGACGTACCGCCGAATTGCTCAACACGTGGGGCGTGAGGTCTCCACAGTACATCGATGTTGTCGCCAGTGGTCGGCGGAAGGTGCACGTGCCCGTCGACCTGGGACCGGACCGCAGCGACGCACGGATGCACGCCAAGACCGTAGGATCCTACGCAGTGCCGTAGGGGACCGTACCGCCACTTCCCAGCAAATTAGGGACACTGTTGCTCCTGGGGTATCGGCGAGGACCATTCGCAACCGTCTCCATGAAGCTGGGCTACGGTCCCGCACACCGTTAGGCCGTCTTCCGCTCACGCCCCAACATCGTGCAGCCCGTCTCCAGTGGTGTCGCGACAGGCTTGAATGGAGGGACGAATGGAGACGTGTCGTCTTCAGCGATGAGAGTCGCTTCTGCCTTGGTGCCAATGATGGTCGTATGCGTGTTTGGCACCGTGCAGGTGAGCGCCACAATCAGGACTGCATACGACCGAGGCACACAGGGCCAACACCCGGCATCATGGTGTGGGGAGCGATCTCCTACACTGGCCGTACACCACTGGTGATCGTCGAGGGGACACTGAATAGTGCACAGTACATCCAAACCGTCATCGAACCCATCGTTCTACCATTCCTAGACCGGCAAGGGAACTTGCTGTTCCAACAGGACAATGCACGTCCGCATGTATCCCGTGCCACCCAACGTGCTCTAGAAGGTGTAAGTCAACTACCCTGGCCAGCAAGATCTCCGGATCTGTCCCCCATTGAGCATGTTTGGGACTGGATGAAGCGTCGTCTCACGCGGTCTGCACGTCCAGCACGAACGCTGGTCCAACTGAGGCGCCAGGTGGAAATGGCATGGCAAGCCGTTCCACAGGACTACATCCAGCATCTCTACGATCGTCTCCATGGGAGAATAGCAGCCTGCATTGCTGCGAAAGGTGGATATACACTGTACTAGTGCCGACATTGTGCATGCTCTGTTGCCTGTGTCTATGTGCCTGTGGTTCTGTCAGTGTGATCATGTGATGTATCTGACCCCAGGAATGTGTCAATAAAGTTTCCCCTTCCTGGGACAATGAATTCACGGTGTTCTTATTTCAATTTCCAGGAGTGTAGAACTGTGTCCATTCACACCGCACAATAAGAGTGTTGGCCAACACAGTGAACAACGCTTAATCGCAAGAACTCTATATAGAGTCGCCCTTTGATTCGCTCTCTACAGAGGTGCTCTCCCAGTGAAGTAATGAGGAGAGACTTGTTCCTCGCTCCAAGAGCGACAATGGAACAGCGCCTCTCCACACCAGACGTGAAGGGGTATATCTGTCGGTCTCTTACATTATTCCTTCAGCTCATGGTGTCAGAAATATCGTCTGCCAATCAGCATTGCTCTTCTAAAACGGGAGAATGACGTTTCATTGAAGGCGACGAATCTGGAAATCTGTAGCAATGGCGTTTGGCGTTTGCTGTCTCCTTGTGAAAATCTCTGAAACTGCGTACTATGTGTAAAGAATGCGTAGGCTGGCTGCTCCCACCTAATGTAGCGGAATTTGCTTTTAAGCCGAACACGGGGTCGTTCCTCCTTTTTACTTGGGCCCACGCTGTCCGCTACACGGGCGGTCACCGGCTGACATATTCTGGGTCGTCCTCTGAAGGGACTGGTGTCCCGTCGTGCAGTTTCTTTCCTGAACTAAAAGCTTCTGTGACCGTCGTGTCTGGAATGTATATGTGTACGCCAGCCTCGAGTATTTCAACCACGGTGCGCTTACTTGTTAATTGCATATCGTTTACATGAATTCATACAACATTGACTTTATCTTTTCGAGTTTGGGTTCGAATGAAGCGTCTTGATGTGCAGAATATCATTGTGAGGGCGGAATATGTAAGCAATGAAGGTCAGGAGACCATGACGTCTTACATACCTCCCTCCTTCTGACAAAATTTTTGTCTGGGGTTGTCAGTGCCAAGGAAAACATTGACAAAGTCAGGCAAAAATTGTTCTTTTAGATTTTCCAATAAACTTTTCTCAACCATTCTTAACAATTTTTTTCTAATGATTTCTATATAGCTATTGTTTCTATTTTTTAATTCTACAATTTGTTTTGTTGTTAGGCAAATATAGGCTTTACAAAGGTTGTTATTCTTTGTCGTTGCCAGTACATGTCTCTGTTTTTCTTTTTCAATTCCAAAAATTTGTTTTTACAATGTTAATTTTTCTAAACTCGTAAGTGTACAGTGTATCATGTTTTAGTGTGGTTATATCTTTTCTTTCGTTAAGCTTGCATAAATGTTCGCAAAAGCTCTGTTGTGTTACTTTGTTTTATTTATTTAGGCATTATCTTTTTCTTTATGTGTCAATGTTCTTTTTTTTTGTAAGAATGAAGGAAAGTTTCCTCTTAATTCTATCCTCGGTATTAATATTATTACCCCAAAAAGGTGTTTTTGAATGTTACTTAAACAAGAAAATTCCTGCTAAAATCCTTTTCTAATTTTACATAAAAAAGAAATAAATAGACTTTCCATGAGTTTGTGAGATTATATAACTATACTAATTAAGTTTCTTTACAAAAGGTTTAATGTATCTATAAATTGTGGACTTTACATACATAATAAAAGTAATTACTTTTACAAGAAAGGAAAAAGGTACTTTTAGAAATATATCATTTCCTTAACTATACCTTTGTTTTATCAGTCTTTTCCCTTTCTTCCGGCATCAGTTTCTGTGCTCGACGATCCCCACTGAAATACTGGAAGGTGTCCACACATTTGTATGGGTGGCACAAATCGTGAGAGAAGCACTCTAGTACGTGATGCTGGGTCTTACTTGTTGACATTGTCATCATGGAGTGGTACTTTTAACCGATGATGATGACAGTGGTTTATTGCATAAGCAGTGATGTCTTGTTACTCCTTTGCTGTCACACCTGGGACAGTATGGCAGTTCCATAATTGTAGTTGACTACCGACGATCGTCACCCAATATTGTGCTGTGACGTCTTGGTACTTCACACCTGGTTTGGTATGGCGGCTTGATGTGGTAGGGAGAATACTGTTCATTTTGTTGAATCTATTTCTAGATAATGTTGGTTGGTACTACTTAATATTCCGTTTGCCGTTCGCTTGTATTTGTTTGACGATTCAAGGTTTATTTTTGGAGAGGTGGTTGTAGTAGTTGCTATGCCTCAAAGTTCATGGAAAGACGTTTGTAGCAATTTGCTTTGTAGGATAGGAAAGAAAGCTATCTTCCTGTCTTCTGCCCTTCTTCATCTTGCATCTTCTGTTCTTCTCTTCTTTCTTGCATTCTTCTGTTCTTCTTGGGCTAGGAAAGTGTGAATTTTAGTGTAGGAGTGATATAGGATTTGTAGGATGTGACTGCCTTTCCAGCTGTTACTTGATGAGTTTGTAGATCTTAGTAATTTTTGGTACCTTCATTGTCGTCTCGTCGTATTGTGATTCTCCCCACACTCTTCTGTTGTGTAGCAGTGTCGTGACATATGAAATGTCCATGCTGCACGTTGTCCTCCTGAAGTCCAACCTGGTTGCAACCTGCATTTCCTGGGTGGCGTTGGTCTTCATGTTGTTGTTATTGCCCTAAGTGCTTTCTCAACATGTCTGTACCCTCTCCATTGCTATCTCGAAGCATCTGGTGTTAAGGGAGCTGGTGATTGGTGTTGGTGGCAATGTCCCTCTGATGCGTAGAAATATTTAAAATTTTTGTTTTACATGTATTTGTTGTTTACAAAAAAAACTCTGATTTCATATAATGCAAAAAATTTCTAATAGTGGCAAAAATTATGGTATATATATGATTTCTTATCTTTATTCTAATTATGTCCTACCACTTCTTCATTCTTTTAATTGTTGTGTACCATTTGTTTTTTGTGTGCATGTTGTAGTGTGCTTGATACTACAAGATATTGTTAGTGTCTATTGCCTCTCTTTTTTCTTTTACTTAATGTGTTAGTTTGTTGATTCTTAATTTATTTTTTGATTTAGTGGTTAGTACACGATTGCGATTGCCCCTCTGTCTGTTTCCCTTTCTTCTCTTTTACCATTTCTTTCATTCACATTCTATTAGGTGGCTCACTTTGTAGATGCCAATACTTTTACCTGTTTTTGGATTCGTTAGCTCTACGGCATTTTCGTGAGCGATCCTGGAAATTATCATTGGCCCTTTATAGATTACAAAGAATTTTCTGCATTTATTTTGACTCTTATGTGAAAGGTAATGAGTTTTTACGAATACCTTTTGGCCCTGTGTGAAGCGTTTCTTTGTGGCACATTTGTCTTGAGTGATTTTACGTCTCATTGCTGCTGAGCGAATGTTTTGTAGGGCAGAAGCGACGATTTGTCTATGTTGCTTTCGGGGAATGAGTGGAAATTTAATGATTTATTTTATTTTTTCTGGTGGATCTATATTCTTTAACACTGTAATTGGTGGTACTATGTGGTGTCTCATTAATTACCTCTTGGAAGTCTCGTAGATATAGGTTCCAAGTACGATGGTTCTTTCTACAAAACAGCCTACAAAGTGGTCCCAAATCTTTCATGGTACGTTGGCCGGATTTCCACTCGGTTTATATTTGGAAATAAAGGTGGATTTGATTTTTAATTTGTCTAATGTGTTTTTCCAATGCACTGATCTGTATTGGGGCCCATTATCTGAGATGATCCTTTTCACCCTCCCAACTTTTGGAATAAAGTCCTTTTGAAATGCTTTACTAATTGTAAATCCAGTGGCTTTCTTTAAGGGTGTAAGTGTAGTGTATTTTGATGCTGGTTCAATTACAACAAATATGTAGGTGAAGCCTTTCCTTGCTCGTGGAATTGGACCATAAATATCGGTTGCAGCAATCTTAATTTATCAGGGGTAATTGGAAACATTGAGGGTCTGGTGTGATATGTCACATGTTTTGACTGCATGCATTTTTTACAACTTTTAAGAACGTGTCAAATACGTCGCTCCAAAATGTCCACTGCTAAAGTGGGTATACCAAATGCATTTATTAATAAGTTCGTCAGGGATGCATGCTAACCATTGTGAAGCATCATTACTACGTTCGAAAAATAGGATATTATCCTTTACTATGTATTTTTTCTAATTTCTGTGTTGGTTTTATCGGTAAGTTGGTGTTTGATCTTGAGGAGGGTCTGATCTTTGTGTTGTTCGTCAGATAAATTTTTTAAAGCATTTGTGATAAAATTTTCGAATGGTACGTTTTTTAGATAATGGATAGTCCGTTCTTCATCTTCAATGTTGATTTTCTGGTCCTCTGCCATTCTCTGTGGTGAACGAGATAACGCATCGGCCAGAATATTTTCAGGTCCTGGTATGTATGTGATTGAAAAGTCATACTCCTGCAGTACTTGCATCCATCTTGCCAAACGTCTGTGGGTTAATTTGGAGGAGATTAAAGACTCTAATGCTTTATGGTCTGTGTACACTTCTGTTTTTCTGCCAAACAGAAAATGTCGAAATTTTTGAAGTGCCCATACTATGGCTAGAGCTTCTAATTCTATTATGGAATAATTCTTTTCTGCTTTCGATAGTACTCTGCTTGCAAAGGCTATTGTTTTATGTATTTTCCTACCTTTTTCCTCAATTTGTTGAAATATTACCGGCCCTAGCCCGGTCTTTGCACCATCAGTTACTAGACAGAACTCCTGACTTAAATCTGGGTGTGATAAAATTGGAGCATTATTCAATGCCACCTTCAACTTATGAAATTCTTCATTTGCTTGTTTATCCCATATCCACGGTGTGTTTTTTTCCTGTCAGTGCACACAGTCTAGGTGCTGCAAGTGTGTCTACCCACATAAATTTTTTGTAAAAATTAATAACTCCAAGAATCCCCTTAGACCTTTCTTGCTGTAGGGAGTAGGAATATTACGAGTAGCGTCTATCTTCTTCTCGTCCGGCGTTATACCTTTTGCAGATATGTTATGTCCCAAAAATTTAATTTCTGATTTTCCAAAATGCGATTTAGTAATGTTGACGGTGACCCCATGTTTTTTCATAATTTCTAGGAAATTATCCCGTATATAATTATGTTCTGCCCAAGTTGCCTCCACCACAAGAATATCGTCTACATAGCAAGTAATTTTCTAAAGTATGTCGAGATTTAGTATAGAATTCAGACCGCGAATAAAGGCAGCTGACGAAATTTTGAGGCCAAACGGTAAACGTTTGAATTGGTAGGAGCGACCAAAGACAATAAAGGCTGTGTATTTTCGGCATGAAGGCTCCAATTCTATTTGCCAAAAACTTGAACGCAAATCGATGGATGAAAAAATCTGTACTCCATGAAACTTCTGAATCAACTCTTCCAATTTCACTGGTCTATCTGTTTCCGAAATTTTAATTATATTTATTTATTTTGAATCGAGTACCAAACGTATGCTCCCATCCTTCTTACTTACAACGTGTAAGGGTGAATTATATGGTGACTTGGCGGGTTCAATTATGTCATCATCCAACATTTTTCTGATTTCAAGATATACTTGCTCCCGATAACTATATGGTATGGAATAAGGTGGAACACAAAAGGGTTAATGATCTTTGACCTCAAATTTGTGTTGAAAATCTTTAAAGCTACCTGTCTTTGGTGGAAATACCTCCGCATGTGATCTCAATATGCCTTCTAAATTTTTTTTATCGTGGAGCGAAATATCCTCTATTTGCTCTATCTTCTTACTAATTTATTGATGAATTTCTTCGATTATTTCAGGTGGGAGTGGGTCAAGATTTTCCTCAAACCTATATCCAGGGTGTCTCTCCTCCTCTATTTCATTCCCTTCGTGACAAATGTAATTGCTTTACTTTAACCTGTTCGTTTTCATAGTTCGAAGTTTGAATAAAATATAGTATTACATCATCCACTGTTACGCAGCCTTGTGGTATGCATATGTGAACCTTGCGCTCATTAATGAAATCTACTCCGATTATCATATCAGCTGTAGGTTTTAGTACGATTATAAAATTGCTTTCAAATTCGTAATCTTGACAATTGAATGAAGGACGTGTTTCGTATGTCACCTCTGTTGCATTTTTTCCTAAGGCTCCAAAAACTCTTATCCTTTTTGTCCTTAAATCGGTAATTCTTTCTCTCTATTGCACCTTTCAAATAGGCTCTCTGATATATCCGTCACTTGACTCCCACTATCTATGATTGCTTGTGTCGTGATTTCACCAATGTTCATCTTTAATATGGGTTGTATAATTGTGGATGTTACGATTTACTTTTCTTGCATCAAATCCTCTGCTATAAATTCATAGCTTAACCTGTGGATAATTGTACCTTCCCTTTGTGTTTGTGTTTGCTTAGATGTTAACTCCGTCAGCAAAACCGTTGGCGACCTATATACCTCTTTTCGTCTGTTTTCGAGCTCCTGTCTCTCCTTTTCCTTCATTTCCAAACATTCCCGAATGTACTCTCTCGCTCTATCTCCTCATAGTCACCCATGTTGTATACATTATACGTCTTTGGTGTTCGTGGCATCTGTGTTTTGTTTTTATCTAGGATACTCTGCTCTGTTTTGTCGCGTTCATTTTCTTGCTTCTCGTCAAATTTATAGCTAAGTCCGGTTAACAGTTCTTCATTGCTTAATTCTTTAATACACGGAAGTGGTGGCAGTTCATCCTCGCTTTCAGAATTTTCCCATTCTATGCTGTTTTCCCAGTCTATGTAACGTAATTCAAGTGTATCAGGTGCTGACTCTTTATCGGAAATTTTCGTAAGTCGCCGTTTGTCTGAATTTTGTCTATTTTCAGTTTTTTTTCTAATTTTGATCTAGCTACTTCCAAAACATGAATGTCCTTTTTTGAATGTTTTAATGAATGGACGTCAGTTTGCCTAACCTCTTCCGGATTTTCCATTCAATCTTTACGTTTTTCAGGATTCGGTGGCCTAATTTCTACTTCTGGTTTCCCTTTGCTATGTTGTTCTTGTCTTTGTGGACCATAATTTCCTCGGTAATTATTCGCGCCCTGGTCTCGCCAGTTGCTTTTTCTAACATCGTGACCTCTTTCAAAGTACCCTTGACCGTTGGCACTTTGATTCCTAAATCGATATCCGCCACTGTATGAGTGTCCATTACCGTTCCGATTTCGGTACCAATTATTCTGGTTATCGTTTCTATGCCAGTTGTCTCCATTGTGCCACTGTCCTTATCTGTTAAATTGCCTGAAATTATTGGTGTTAGGATTACGATTATTATTATTATTATTGTTATTATTATTGGAATATTCGTTCCTAGTCCTCCCCTTTTGCTGTTCCCTTTCCTTTCTTTTTTCTTTCACCTCGTCTTCTTTAAACATAAATTCAAGTTCCCTTAAAACCTCTTTGAATTCTTCGGTATTTTCATTTTTTCTTCTGTTGCCTATTGATACTTTACCGGTAATTTCATTCTACACAGACGTATCAGCTCTCCGTTATTGTATGGTTTGTCTAGGCATTGATTGTTTTTGTCGATTGTATCAAAGAATTTTACCACGCTTTTCTCTCCTGAGTTTTCATATGGTGTCATCTGAAGTAACTCGTATTTAATTTTGTTTTGCGCCTCCTTGGACCAATATCTTTCGAGAAATGCGGTTCTGAACTGTAGGTAAGACGTACAGGTAGCCGCGATCTTTTGCATCACCTCTGCTACTGTCCCTGACATGTGTGCTCAAATGAAGTCAAGTTTGTGAGCTACGCTCCAGTGGTTTGGTAAGCCTACTTGAAACTGGTCGATGAAAGTGCGTGCATACAAGCTACCGCCTTCTTCCTTGAAATGTTGAAATTTTCTAACTGTAAGGAAGTGGTCTGTATCATATCTACTCATAAATCCGCTTTCATGGATTCAAATAATCTGCCATTGCTTGTGTCGTCGTGTTTATTCTCTGGTAATCTACTGTCTGTCTGCCTATTCTCAATTTCCTGACTCATATCCGCGTCATATCGTATCATTGGCGAACAAAAGTGTTGTTCGTGTGTTTCTACTCTCGTCGTTCGTGGTATAGTACCTGTGCTGCTATTATATTGTGTCATTAAATTTACTGGTTCAGTTGCCTGTCTTTCGATTGGTATCGGCTGAATGTATGTGTTCCGTTTTTATGGGTACTGAGCCTGGTCCTGTGGCATGTCATGTATTACTTTAATCGGGGTTTTCTGTTTCGATTTCTGCGCGCGTGTTACGTCTAGCCTTGGTTCTACTTGACCTTTCTTAGACGGCGCGTGTTCGTGTACTGAATTAATGCTTGACGTGTCAGTTGTTTCGCTATAGGTGTAATTGGTCTCGATCTTTTCTTCGATAGTTTGTATCAACTCTGTTCGAAGCTTTTCAAACTGATCTTTGTTTTTAATTTATATTTTATCAATCTGCTGATCATACTTTTTCAGTGAAACCTTTGCGACCTTGCTTTGAATTGCTTGTTCTTCCGAAATTTGTATTGCTGTTCGAGTGGCTTTTTTCGTAAAACGTTCCACCTTTTTGTCAACGTTTACGATGCCCAATTGGACCTTGTCCACGTCAGTGCGTCATTGCTGCTGACCTTGTGTTAGTACCTGAATTCTTTCTCTAGATTCTTTCGCGTCTTTGTTTATCTGAGTGATCTGACTATCAATTCTAGCGATCCCTTCTTCCATCTTGATTTTAACCTGTTGGATCTGTATCTTAATCTCTTGTCTCAAGTTCTTATTATCCTGTTTCAATTCCTGATACCGTTTAGTCATCTGTGTATTCTTTTTCGTTATCTGTGCATTAATATTATTAATACCCTGATTCTGTTTCGTCATACTAGCGTTCATTTTTTGTAACATCTCCATGATCGCGTCCTGTCCTGTAACACTACCTTCTGCTGAACTATGCATTCTCGATCTATTGTTTTCCACTCGGCCAATTATGTCGTTTACTGGGCTATGCTGTGGCGTTTCTAAGTTTGATAACTGCAATAACCCGTGCTGTCTGTGTTGAGGACTAGTTGCGTTTGTCATTGAACCATTACATGGCGCAAAACAACTCCGCATTCTGCCCTCTCTGTAGTGTATGTCTTGTGTTTGCAGGTACAGTTGCGTCTGTTACGGAACCTTTTCGTGGCGCTTGTAAATCCGCAAAATTCTGTGCCTGCTGTTGGGGCATATTTAGAATGTGTACGATAGGTTCGACGTATTCAAAATGTTTCCCTCTTCCTCACTGTCTACTTCTCTTTGAACGTTAGCTAACTGCCGGTTCATTGACTGTATTGACGCGTATTCTGTCCCTGAATATGCGGCAAACAAACGCGTTTCCTGTGCTCGTTTAGCCTCTAATCTTTGCCATTTCCAACGTGGGCTGTCTATTTCTGGCTCAGAATGTGCCCTACCTGGAATTTCATATTCTGTAAATTCGATGTTCTCATCCCTTTGATTCCCATCCGTCTGAGAAGTCTCAATTTTATCCCAGTCTAACTGAGCCTGCTGATTCTGTAGCTCCCCGACTGTTCTATTCTCTGATTCACCGTATGTCCTATTTTCAGGTTCACCTTCTGTCCTATTCTCAGTAAGCTCGTTTACTTGCTATCTGGTTGATTCTCCCCCATCTTATCTACTTGCTGTCTCTCACGTAACCTTTTGGCTTGTGCTCTCGTTAACATGGAAATTCACCACAACCCTATCTACAAAACCGTACGACCACTTACCAGTTGGTTGAACCAACAACAACAACAACGTCATGACTTCTCGGCTAATGTTCTGACTGCTCTGCTACAGTCTCCAATCTCTACCTGTGCGCTTGCATAGGGAGAAAAATGTTATTTCTTAATTCTAATTTATATGATGCTGCGTCACACTGCATCTCTGCGTCACTCTGCGTCTGTGCCCATCACCTGAATACTCTATGCCCTAACAGCTACACAAAAATAGTAAGAAATGCAAAATTTTCCAACACAATTACACACGCCCTTTTCCCTTCAATTGAGCTTTCTTCACTACCTGTATCTATTCTGATCCCAATCTTTTCAAATAGCTATTTAATACATGAAAGAAAGTTCTTCAAAATGCTACTGCTGCGACCTGCCGTACCTAGCTATCCGGACTCTTTCCTATCCTGGTAGCTTACCTATTTTACCTATCCTGGCAGGGTCGCCATTTTCTGAGGTGTGCGGTTGATGTGTTATTCTGTTATTCCGCGCAACAGATTAATCTGAGATGTACCCTTTACCCTGTGGCTCCTGCAAGATGCAATTTCCACCCCCACACTACTACAGAGGTCAGACAGACGCTCCTAACGTTCTAAAGAGAAATGCCTGAAAAACTTTCAGCAATAAAAAACTTCTGGAGTCATCCACTATAAAGCAATGACACAAAAATTCACAAAATTTCTTACGTAACTAGTGGGATACTTGGGTACTGGAGTAGTGCTAGTTAGTGTAAGAGAAACATGAAACTAACGAAAGTTATTATTTATTTTGCAATAATTCTGAGAAATAACAATGGCACTTTTAGCTATGAATTGAACAAGTTATATCCTGGTTCTTTTCGGAATGTGAAGTTACCTCTCAAGGATTGGATTCGCTAATGAAATTTCTATACAAAGTTTAAGATGGTTGTTGACTTGGCAGAATGGCTGAGAGGCGCACCTTCTCAACTGGAATAATTATCCTTTAGAATGTTGCTAGGTACGGTTGAGGCTGTCGCATGTGAAATGCAGTGAAGTCTACTGTTGTGGAGGTAATATGGGGCTCGCAATAACTGTAGCGCACAATACCGTAAGCTGTGACAGCTGCTGTCTGCGCCTCTCGCTGCTGACAAATAAGATAACTCTCATTCTATCTGGATTGACTTTCGCTAATCAAACTCTCCCTATGCCTTGATGAAGTCAAGGATTCCTATTCACCCCTAGTCTAACTATTGGCGTGCTACACCGGTCAGATAACCAGTCCACTGCGATGCCACTCAAAATTCACTCGCAGGCGTTTAACTAGAATTCTGTCCGTTCACACCGCACAATAAGTGTGTCAGCCAACACAGTGAACAATGCTTAATCGCAAGGACTCAATATAGAGTCGCCCTTTGATTCGCTCTCGACAGAGGTGCTCTCCCAGTGAAGTACTGAGGAGAGACTTGTTCCTCGCTCCAAGAGCAACAACGGAACGGCGCCTCTCTACGCCAGATGTGAAGGGGTATATCTTTCGGTCTCTTCCATTATTCCTTCAGCTCAAGGTGTCAGAAATATCGTCTGCCAATCAGCATTGCTCGTCTAAAACGGGAGAATGATTCAGAAACCTGTAGCAATGGCGTTTGGCGTTTGCTGTCTCCCTGTGAAAATCTCTGAAACTGCGTGCTATGTGTAAAGAATGCGTAGGCTAGCTGCTCCCACCCAATGTAGCGGAGTTTGCCTTTAAGCCAAACACGGGGTCGTTCCCCCTTTTCGCTCGGGCCCACGCTGTCCGCTACATGGGCGGTCACCAGCCGATATAGGCTGGGTCGTCCTCTGAAGGGACTGGTGTCCTGTCGTGCGGTTTCTTTCCAGAACTAAAAGCTTCTGTGACCGTCATGTCTGGAATGTATGTGTGTACGCCAGCCTCGAGTATTTCAACCACGGTGCGCTTACTTGTTAATTACATATCGTTTACATGAATGCATACAACATTGACTTTATCTTATCGAGTTTGGGTTCGAATGAAGCGTCTTGATGAGCAGAATATCATTGTGAAGGCGGAATATGTAAGCAATGAAGGTCAGGAGACCACGACGTCTTATACCGTTGGTCGTCTTGTCCTTTCTTCTCTGTGCGGTCCCATCGGCGTTTCTGTCAACGCTGCAAGTCTCTTGCTGTAGTTGCACCGACAAGGTGGAACATGCTGTTGTGTGTGCATTGTGGGATGCAATGAATGCCGCTGGTTTTGTAAATTTGTGCAGCAAGGGGGAGGGGGGGGCTGCATTCGCCATCGTCCAAGGTGGTGATCGCAGAGTAACAGAGTAGGCAGAGATTGTTACTGTACTAAAAAAAAAGCAGAATGGACTTATCACTGTATGCATTTTGCGAGCACTAGTCGGGTAGGAACTCTTCACGCAATAGCGCCCCGATGTTATTGCCTCTACCGCTTCCCAGATCGAACTTGTAATGTGGGTCCACCATGTATAATGCATCTTACAATAAACTGAACACCTTTAACTGCTTACAGGCGTTGACATACGTCAACGGGGACAGATGAAAATATGTGCGCCGACCGATACTCGAACCTGGGATCTCCAAGTTAGATGGCAGATGCTCTATCCACCGAGGACACAAAAGATAGCGCGA
This sequence comes from Schistocerca nitens, assembly GCF_023898315.1. Classification (NCBI taxonomy): domain Eukaryota; kingdom Metazoa; phylum Arthropoda; class Insecta; order Orthoptera; family Acrididae; genus Schistocerca; species Schistocerca nitens. The sequence goes on along the minus strand of NC_064617.1, from coordinate 698,974,496 downwards.
CTGCAGGGATTTATCTCTGGCACGCCTCCCATGAAACCCACATTCTCAACGTATTGTCCCGCACTACATTCGTTGTGCCCCCGCCCATTATACTCATTACTCGCGGCGCGTTGCCGCTTCCCGTAAGAGTTCGGATCCTCTGGTCGAATTGAACCGATCCTTGTTTGGAAATGATTATGTTCGGCTACTTAAAATCATTAGCAGTGATTCATGGACCTTATGTCCCCAAATAAAGCTGGAATTTTTATGGACGATAATGCGCCAGATCACTGGACCACAATTATTAGCGATGGTTTGAAAAACATTTGGACAGTTTGAGTGAATGATTTGATCATCCAGTTTTCTCGATATTATTTCCTTCAAACATTTATTGGACATAGTCGAGAGGTCACTTCGTGCACAAGCTCCTGTATCACTAATACTTTCGCTGCCTAAAGAGGCAGCATGGCTCAGTATTTCTGCAGGGAACTTCCAACGACTTGTTGAGTCCATGCCACGTCGAGTTGCTGCACTACGCACGGTAAAAGAACGTCCGACACGATATTAGGAGGTATGCCATGACTTTTGTCAACTCAGTGTACATGATCAGTGTTAACATTAATGAAAACTCTGTCATTTTAGCTCTACTCAAGCAACTACGCTTAAATTTTATTATTTTTCTATTTTTGTTTAATTTTTGCTGGCTACCAGATTTTAAATATTAACTCATCTGTGGAATAGAAGGAGTTATCCAGGATATTCTTTCAACATGGTTAATAACAATGGTGACTTAACTCTATGGCTCGCATCAGTTGTATTTCCAGTAGAACAAAACTCAACGACAGGCAGGAATCGCCAATGTCTTTGTATGTGGCGGAATGAAACATCGAATCACTTTAGAATCCATGGCATTGGGAAGAGGTTCCTCTGTCTGATTGTTTATTTAGACATATTTGCGATTTAATTCCATGGTCAAGCAATAGGAAACAACTAAAGGTGGAGGAAATGGGGCTCCCTGTCTCGAATAATGTGGCGAACGTTCCCATAGGCCTCTAGAACATCCGTAATCATGATTGAAATTGGACAGTTTGTCAGTCTGGATGAACACGCACGAGCTTAGTAGCTGGTGAGAGTTACTTATCGGAGTCATTGGTCACATGGGAAATTTGGTAGAGCAAGGTTTATGTTATAATGAACTTTTCTGTGATACAAAACTGAAATGGATTACACGAGTGTTTTGTAGGCAATTTCCTCTGCATACTTACTGCATTGTCCCAGTATCGTACCAATGAACCGAAGTCTACCATTTGCTTTATCCACCACTGAACCTGTGTAGCTGTCATTCATTTCCCTACAAAATGCCACACCAATATGTTTGTATGAGTTGACGGGTTTTATTTGTTCCTAATTGATATTTTAGTTAGAGGTTTATTGGTGCCATAAAGAGTAAAATTTTACATTTCAAAACATTTTAAACAGATTATCAGTTCGAACTATACTTTGAAATCTTACCAATCTACTACATATTGGTGAAGACTTTAATAACGTAATTAGTTACAGATAACTAAAAAATCTGAAAAAGTTTGATGTTGCTATTAATATGAATCAAGATGAGTTACATACTTCCTCATTACCACAGTAGGAGAAACTGAAGCTGCCTAGTGTTGCTTTCAGCATAGGGGTGGAAGGTCTGGGATCTGTCAAAGTCTGCCATTAATAAGGCTACCGTTGCACTTCCACTTCTTTCACTGACAGGAGCCAGCTCTACAAGGAATAAGGTTTCAAACAGCCTGCTTTTCGATGGGGCACAAAAGGGGAAAAATTGAAAAAGCATTATATGAATTTGCGATAGACCTAAATATCTAAACATGTCGAGCCATATGCGATTGTCCCTTTTTGTACGAATACATGATACCCTTTTACACTTGCACATATTAGATATTCATATTTTTGACAGGGTACAATAGTAAATTAATGACTACTTCTGATGGGGAAATTGAATCTAAATCCCTCAAATATCTCGTCTCATATGATTCTCCCTATTCATTATATTTTCAGCTAACTTAATCCTATTTAATCAAATAAACTTTTTCTCATTTAAACCTAATATTATTAAAAGAGCAGAAAAAAGAACAATTTAGATAAAAAAAACTTAAATTGAAAATAACAAACTTATTCTCAACATTTGATCCATCAACTAACATCTTCAATTTATCATTAAATTGAACTAGAACATTTTAGGACTGTTATTAATCCCATCTATGTTATGACTTACACCATCACGAATTAATATTATCTGAAATAAACTAAACCTAACCTTACACAACAAATTCAAAACTCTACTAGGATCAGAATCATTTAATGGAACAACATTCATCTTTATCTCAATTTTTATTGTAATACTATTTAATAATTTTATAGGATTATTTCCTTACATCTTTACTAGAACAAGACATTTAGCATTAACATTTGCAATCGCCCTACCTATATGATTAATATTCATATTATTTGGATGAATTAATCATACTAATCATATATTTACACATCTTGTTCCACAAGGAACACCACCCACATTAATATCATTCATAGTATTAATTGAAACAATTAGAAATGTCATCCGACCTGCTACACTAGCAGTACGACTAGCAGCAAATATAATTGCAGGATATTTACTATTAACCTTACTAGGAAATACAGGGCCATCTATAGCAATAAACCTAATCTCACTACTAATTATTTGACAAATACTTCTATTAATTCTAGAATCAGCAGTGGCAATAATTCAAGCTTAGGTTTTCACAATTTTAAGAACTTTATATTCTAGAGAAGTATACTAACCTATGTTAACAACTCACTCAAATCACCCATTCCACTTAATAGACTATAGACCTTGACCATTAACAGGAGCAATTGGAGCAATAGTGCTAGTATCAGGATTTGCAAAATGATTTCACCAATTCAACATCAACTTATTTATAATTGGATTCGGAATATCTTACTAACTATAATTCAATGATGACGAGACGTAGTTCAAGAAGGATCATATCAAGGACTACATACAGGGTTTGTACCAATTGGATTACGATGAGGAATAATTCTATTTATTGCATCAGAAGTATTATTCTTCGTTTCATTCTTCTGACCCTTCTTCAGAAGAAGACTAGCACCAACAATTGAACTAGGAATATTATGACCTCCAATAGGAATTCAACCTTTTAATCCTATACAAATTCCATTACTCAATACAGCTATCCTTTTAGCCTCAGGAGTAACTGTAACATGAGCACATCATAGTTTAATAGAATCTAACCATACTCAAGCATTACAAGGACTATTTTTTACAGTATTACTAGGGATATATTTCACAATACTTCAAGCATACGAATATTGAGAAGGACCTTTTACTATTGCAGACGCAGTTTATGGATCAACATTCTTTGTTGCAACAGGGTTCCATGGTCTCCACGTAATTATTGGAACAATCTTCTTAACAACATGTCTACTTCGACACTCAATAAATCAATTCTCGCCAATACACCACTTTGGATTTGAAGCAGCAGCATGATACTGACACTTCGTAGTCGTAGTATGATTATTCTTATACATCTCTATTTATTGATGATGTAGATAATTGTTTTTCTAGTATAAATAGTACATTTGACTTCCAATCAGAAAGCTTGATATAAATCAAGAAAAACAATCCTAATTTTATCTACAAGAGTTTTTATTAGATTTATTATTCCAATAGTTGTTATAATCCTTGCAACAACATTATCAAAGAAATTAATCAATGATCAAGAAAAAAGATCCCCATTTGAATGTGGTTTTGATCCAAAAAGATCAGCACAAATACCATTCTCCCTACGATTTTTCCTAATTGCAGTAATTGTTTTTAATTTTCGATGTAGAAATTGCACTAATTCTTCCAATTGTAATTATTTTCAAAACCTCAGACATTATCAACAATATTTTTTATTCTAGTCCTATTAGGAGGACTATACGATGAATGAAATCAAGGAGCCTTACAATGAGCAGAATAAGGGGTTGTAGTTAACTATAACATTTGGGTTGCATTCAAAAAGTATTGATATAATCAATCAACCTTAAATAGAATAAGAAGCGAAATATTGCAGTCAGTTTCGACCCAGAAGATTTGTAAATAAAATACCCTTATTCTCATTAATTGAAGCCAAAAAGAGGTGTATTACTGTTAATAATATAATTGAACTATAAAGTTCCAATTAAGGAAATGTAAAGCCAATATGAAAGCTGCTAACTTTTTATATTAGCGGTTAAACTCCGTTAACATTTCTAAAATTTATATTGTTTAAATAAAACATTATATTTTCACTGTAAAAATAATATACCTATATTTATAAATACCTAAAAGTAAAAATACTTCCTTAACATATTCAGTGTCACGCTCTAATTATAAGCTATTTAAGTACGCAAAAAATAATATCACTAAAATAAATATTCAAATTATAAAAGTTAAAAGTTAAATCTTAAAATTAGAATCATATCAACCCTGAATATATCTAATTAAATAAATAAATAGTCTATACAAACCTTGGCCACCAAATAATTCACCTCAACCATAATCAAATGATTTAGATGAATAATAACCTAACTTTAAAGGAATATATCTAACAAACTTAGTTGAAAGAAAAGGTATAAACCATATAGAACCAGCAAATTTAACAAAAGAAAGAATACCTAAAGAAAATAAATCATGAGAAAAATCAAACTTATAAATAAGGTAACCCAAATAAGCACCGAAAACAACTACTGTAATAGTTAAAAACTTTAAATAATAACCCAAATAAGCACCTAAAACAACTACTGTAATAGTTAAAAACTTTAAATAATAGGGCAAAGCAATCACATGAGGAATAGGAAAAATTAACCAAGACAAAAGACCACCATCAAAAACAGCAACAAACAATAAACTAACTATACCAAACGAAATATAATAACCCTTAAGCATCAAAAGGAAATCCAGAATAAAAATTATTATCCCCAGATATTGAATAATAAAATAAACGAAAAGAATAAGAAGCAGTTAAACCAGTAGGAAAAAATAAAGAAAAAAATTAAACAATTAATTCATCTTAAACAAACCATTTCAAGAATTAAGTCCTTTGAATAAAAACCTGCCAAAAAGGTATACCACACAAAGACAAACTAGAGACATTAAAACAAACAGAAGTTAAAGGAATAAAATTAACAATTGAGCCCATAAAACGAATATCCTGAGAATCCTTTAAATTATGGATTATTGAACCTGCACACATAAATAGTAACGCCTTAAACAAAGCATGAGCTAATAAATGAAAAAATGCAAGTTTTGGATAACCTGTAGCCAAAATGCTTATTATTAAACCAAGTTGCCTTAAATAAAGTAGAAAGAGCAATAATGTTTTTCAAATCAAATTCAAAATTAGTCCCCAATCCAGCCATAAATATAGTTATACAACCAATCAAAAGTAAAAATCAACCACAATTATAAGTATCTAATATTGGTCTGAAACGAATTAATAAATAAACTCCAGCAGTAACAAGAGTAGAAGAATGAACTAAAGCAGAAAAAGGAGTAGGGGCAGCCATAGCAGCAGGAAGTCAAGAAGAAAAGGGAATTTGAGCTCTATTAGTCATAGCTGCCAAAACAATTAATATAGTAATAAGCTTTATTTCAAAAGAGTTAGAAATAAAATCATAATAATATAATTCCAACTACCAAAATTTAATATTGAAGCAATAGAAATTAAAATAGCAGCATCACCAATACGATTAGAAAGTGCAGTTAATATACCAGCACTATAAGATTTCACATTTTGGTAATAAATAACTAAACAATAAGAAACCAAACCTAAACCATCTCATCCTAACAAAGTTCTAATTAAATTAGGACTAATAATTAAAAAACCTATAGAAAGAATAAATATTAAAACAATAATAATAAAACGATTTACATTCTTTTCACCCAATATATAATCCTCTCTATATTAAATAACCAAAGAAGAAATATATATAACAAAAGATATAAAAATAAGAGACATTCAATCCAAGATTAAAGTTATAACAACCATAGAACCATTTAAATTAAAAAGTTCCCACTCAACAAAAACTCTATAATCAATTATTAAATAATAAATACCTAAAATAAAAATTATAGTTCTAGAAAAGAATAAAGAAAAAAACTCAAAGAACAAATTGTAAATAAATTCACCGCCTAAGATGAAAAACATCATATCATTGATTCCACAAAACAATATTTTTAATTAAAATACTTAAGCAAATTAAACAAAGAAATATTCACCCTTTAAACAAAGAATGTTTAAAGGCAATCAATGTAAAAGTAAAAGATGACATTCACGAAAATAACCTAGGGAACAAGTATAAACCCCAGAACAACAATTACCATGCTGAGAATAAGAATATATATATATAAAGTGTAAACAGCTCTAAAAAAATCTAAAAGAAGATCAAGACATAATTCTATTTAAAAATCTAAGTTCACCTACCAAATTTAATGAGGGGGGAGCAGCTATATTTGATGATCTCAAAAGGAATCACCATAAAGCCATTCTAGGTATTAAATTAATTATACCCTTGTTAATTAATAATCTTCATCTACCTAAACGTTCATAAATAATACAAAATAATCCAGAAGAACATAAACCATGACCAACCATTAAGGAAAGAGAACCTATACAACTTCACCAATTTATAGTTATCAATCCACCAATAACCATTCTTATATCAGCAACAGAAGAATATGGTAAAAATAAATCTAACAATAACCCCACCTGATAAACCTAAAGATAATCAAACATAATTAAACTTTAAACCCAAACAAGAAATAACCTTTATAACACGGAAAATACCATAACCACCTAACTTCAATAAAACACCAGCAAGAATTATTCTACCTGAAATAGGGACCTCTACATGAGCCTTAGGAAGCCATAAATGAACCAAAAATATTGTAATCTTAACTAAAAAAGCCAAAATTACAAACAAATAAAATATAAAATAATAAGAACCAAAATCAACAAATAAAGGAAAATATAAAGTGTTAGAAAAATCATAAACCTTAAATAAAACCAGAAATAAAGGTAATCTAGCAATCAAAATATAAAAAATTAATTAACACCAGCCTGTAAACGTTCAGGTTGATACCCTCAACCCAAAATCAAAAATAATGTGGGAACCAATATAGCCTAAAAAAATATAAAATGAAAGAAGGCTTAATCTAAAAAATGAACAATAAAGCATAGTCATTAAAATTAAAACCATCAGACAAAAAAATTAGTATGATAAGATCTTAAATAAACTGCACAAAATCAAACTAAAAGAAAAATAATCAACACCAAATAATATCTAATTATATTCAAATCCGCATACGAATAAACACAAATTATAAAAACAAAACCCGACAGAAACATTAAAGAATGAACCAACCATCAACAATTATTCAGCAAACAAAGAGGGATCAAAAAAATAGTTATAAATAAATACTTTAACATAAAGATAGTCCAAAAGAATTAAAAAATCATTACCATGAGAACGAATTATTGAAACTAAAATAGAAAGACCTAAAGCACCTTCACACACAGAAAAAAACTAAAAAAATAACAGGAAAGAAATAATCATAATGAAATTCAAAAGAAAAACAATAATTAATATAAACAAAGAAAGAACCATCAATAAATGTTTGCATTTAGAAGAAAAAACATAAACACCAGCAGAATAAACCAATAAAGAAGTAAAAACAGCGAATATAAACATTAGTTTTAATAGTTTAAAAAAACCACCAGTCTTGTAAACCGGAAATAAGTCTAGCCCCCACTTTTAAAATTTCAGAGGTGGAAAAGCTTCCATCATTGGTCCCCAAAAGCGATATTTTAAATAAACTAACCCCTGAAATGATTAAAATAATAATTATATCAATATCAAATGTAATGAATATTAATTTTATTTAATTAAGACACCCGATATCAATAATGCTTTTCATTATCCTACTAATTTTTTTATTTGGACTAATAACATGAACAGTAATGGAAAGATATTGATTATCATATATTTTATTTTTAACATTTCTTGGTGGTATATTAGTTCTATTTATTTATTACAAGAATTACATCAAATGAAATATTTCAACCTAAATCAATTACCATAATTATTACCTTAACAATATGAGTATTTATTATATCAACATTAATTATCCTAGATATAACAATATTAATAGACTTTTTCAAAAAATAACTATAATTATTGATAATTCAATCAATTACCAAGAAATAACAATATCTTTAGAAAAATTATATAACAGACCAACATTCATTATCAGAATTATTATTATTTATTTATTTTTAGCACTATTAGCAGTAGTTAAAGTCACAACAATTAACCAGGGGCCTATTTGTAAAATAAGATAATTTACTGATGAATAACCCTTACAATTAAGACATCCTTTAATTAAAATTATTAATAACTCTTTAGTTGATTTACCTGCACCAACAAATATTTCATTTTGATGAAATTTTGGGTCCCTGGTAGGGTTATGCTTGGTAATTCAAATCGTAACTGTACTATTTTTAGCTATACATTATACATCAAATATTGAAATAGCATTTAGTAGTGTAGTACACATCTGCCGAGCCGAAAATACTGGTTGAATTATTCGAACTTTGCATGCAAATGGAGCATCTATATTTTTTATTTGTATTTATTTGCATGTAGGACGAGGAATTTACTATGGATCTTATATATACATAAACATCTGAATAATTGGTACAATGATTCTATTCTTAGCTATAGCAACTGCATTTATAGGATATGTCTGACCTTGAGGTCAAATATCATTTTGAGGTGCAACAGTAATTAGTAATTTATTATCAGCAGTTCCATATTTAGGAACAGATTTAGTTCAATGGATATGAGGGGGATTGGCTGTTGATAACGCAACATTACATCGATTTTTCACATTCCATTTTGTATTACCATTTATTATTGCAGCTATAGCTGCAATTCACTTATTCTTTCTTCACCAAACAGGGTCTAATAACCCATACTTTACTTTCAAAGATTCTATTACATTCGTATTAATAACATCATTATTAATTATGTTATGCTTAATTAATCCTTACCTCCTAGGAGATCCAGATAATTTTGTACCTGCTAATCCATTAGTAACACCAGTTCATATACAACCAGAATGATATTTCTTATTTGCATATGCAATTCTACGATCAATTCCTAATAAGTTAGGAGGTGTTATTGCAATATTCTTATCATTTAGAATCTTAATAATTTTACCATTTTCTAATAAAACACCATTCCGAGGTATCCAATTTTATCCTATTAATCAGATTTTATTCTGAATCATAGTAGTTGTTATATGCTTATTAACATGAATTGGTAAACGACCTGTTGAAGAACCTTACATTATAACAGGGCAAATCTTAACATTTATCTACTTTACATACTTCTTAATTAATGTTGCAAACGCATGGGATAAGCTAATTAAGGAATAATAAGTTAATTAGCTTAAGAAAAACATATGTTTTGAAAATATAAAACTAGAAGTTTAACTCTTCTATTAACTTTTCTTAAAAAATTCCACTAAATAAATGAGATAAATAAAATCTTTAAACCAACAAAGAAAATAAAAAAATTCAAAGATAATGGTAAAAAACTTTTTCAAGCTAAGTATATTAGCTTATCATAACGGAACCATGGTAATATACCCCGAACTCAAATAAAGCCAAAGGATATAATAGCAAGCTAAATAAAAAATATAAAAGAATAAAAACCACCACCTAAAAAATTAAAGCCAACAATACTCTTATAAAAACAATTCTAGTATACTCAGCTAAAAAAATTAAAGTAAAACCACCTGTACCATATTCAATATTAAAACCTGAAACTAACTCAGACTCACCTTCGGCAAAGTCAAAAGGAGTACAGTTAATTTCGGCTAAACAAGAAGCAAAGCAAGCTAAAGCTAAAGGAAAAGAAATAATAACAAATCAACAATAAAGCTGATAATTTATAAAATCAAACATGTTAATACTACCAATTAAAATAATTAAAGATATTAAAATTAAAGCCAAACTAACATCATATGAAATTGTTTGAGAAAGAGAACGAAGAGAACGTAATAAAGAATAATTTGAATTAGAAGATCAACCAGGAATCATAACGGTATAAACACCTAATCTAGTGCAACATAAAAAAACAAAAACGCACAAGAAAAAGAACATATATAAGTTAAGTAAGGGAAAATTACTCAAACAGCCAAAGAAATTATTAAATTAAAAACAGGAGAAAAATAATAAAGTAAATGATTTGATATGATTGGAATTGGCTGCTCCTTAGAAATGAACTTCATAGCGTCAATAAAGGGTTGTGGGATTCCTACAAATCCTACCTTATTTGGACCCTTATGAATCTGAATATTACCTAAAACCTTACGCTCCAATAAAGTTAGAAATGCAACACTAATTAAAACACAAATAACTTTTAAAATAAAATTTAAAGTAAACATTAATAAATCATAAAGTATCAATACTATTTGTAAAAAAATCTACATAAATCATTTCTAAATTCAACACATTAATCTGTCAAAATAGTAAGTTAATTAATATTAATCAATATAATAAAAAATATTTCAACCATATGGTCCTTTCGTACTAATATGGATTAATAGTCTTAGTATAGAAATCGACCTGGCTCACGCCGGTCTGAACTCAGAGAATGTAAGAATTTAATGGTCGAACATACCTAATTATTTGGCTCCTGCACCCAAAATTTTTCTTAATCCAACATCGAGGTCACAATCTGCTTTGTCGATATGAACTCTCAAAAACAATTACACTGTTATCCCTAAGGTAACTTAATCTTATGATAATAAATTATGGATCAAAACAACAAACATAAATCTATGATATAATAATGAAGATTTTATTTATTCTTCATGTCACCCCAACAAAACATCATCATTAAATATAGAAAGACAAACAAAAAACTATAATTGTAAAATGTTAAGCTCTATAGGGTCTTCTCGTCCTAAAGAAGAATTTTAGCCTTTTGACTAAAAAGTTAAATTCAAATAATTATTAAGAGGCAGTTGATTTCTCATGAAGGCATTCATTCCAGCCACTAATTAAGAGACTAATGATTATGCTACCTTTGCACAGTCAAAATACCGCGGCTCTTTAAAAATCCGCTCAGTGAGTGGGCCAGACCTCAAAGTATTTTCAAGAGGACATGTTTTTGATAAACAGGCAGAAATTAATTTTGCCTGTTTCCTTATAATAAATTTGCAAGGTAAAAATTTTATACAAATAAATAACTGATTCTATCATTATTACAAAAATTCTAAAATTAAATTAATAATCTTAATAAAAAAACCTAAAACACTTATAAAATCAAAATAAAAAATAATGAACTAAAATGTAATCTTAAAGATAGCTGGTTTAAAGCCTACTATTATATTTTTATAAAACAAATTATAGGTTATTAACTTCAAAGCTTATCCCTTAAAGAATGAATAAGTTAATATTTATACTTAAAAAATTAAATAAAAACAATTAACTTCAAATATTAAATTTTTTCTTAAGAAACGAGATATCTTAGGAAACGATTAACATCTCATTTCTATAAATAATTTAATAATAATTATGATACATTAACTATAAATTATTTATAAATCAACCCAAATTGGAACAAGTAAAATAAATACTAAAATTTTGATAAACCCTAATACAAAAGGTACAATAAATAAAATCTACTTAAAAAAATTTAAAATAATATTTCGTGAAACACTTACATTACCAATAAATTATAATTTCAAAAATCAATTCTATAAAATATACTAAGACAAAATTCAACAAAATTATTTATATTAAACAATTAAGTAAACAAAAAATAAATATAGTAAAATAAATAATCAAGAGATCCTGATATGCACAGAAAAATTTTCAGTGTAAGTGAAACACTTTACTAATAAGTTATATCTTCAACCTCTTTCTAGATACACTTTCCAGTACATCTGCTATGTTACGACTTATCTCATGTAAATTGAAGCTACCTTAAAATAATAAAAATAGAATAATCAATAATAATGCGATGGGTGATGTGTACACACCTCAGAACCAATATCAGATAAAGTAAATAAATTTAATTATTATTAAATCCACTTTAATTAACAGTATTTCACCATCAAATCAGTTATAAACAAAAATCTATTGTAACCCACCTCCTCATAACTATAAGTTACACCTTGACCTGAAATATTTTATAATTATAAATCTTGAGAATTATAACTAAATAGATTCTCTGATAATGGATATATACAAACAAATAAATTAAGTAGAGCAAATCGTGTTTTATCAATCACGGGGTAGGTTCCTCTGAATGGAATGACATACCGCCAAATTATTTGGGTTTAAAGACCTTAACTAAAAGTACCCTGGTAAATATAATTAACACTTAAAATAATAGGGTATCTAATCCTAGTGTATTATTTAAATTTCACAGATTCATAAAAAGAGCTACAAATAAATTTTAACATTTCACCTTACAAATTTTTATTTTAACCCTAATAATATAAACAACTGTTTTAACCAATAATATTCACTTGTATCAATTGTATAACCGCAGCTGCTGGCACGAATTATGCTGATACTAAATCAATTGCTAAATCCAATATCACATGATAATTAAATCAAATTACTGCAAAAAGAACATTTAGTTTAACAAAACTTACATATAATACTAAGAAAAAGTGAATAAACAAGCAAGAATAAAAATTTTAAGAACAAAAAATAAGAAATTTAAAAATTTATCAAATTAAGAAAAAATAAAAGATTCAAATATTTAAAGAAAAAAAAGAAAAAAATCACAAACATTAACAAAAAAAAAGAAACAAGCCCCCGTACAACAACAACAACTTCTCTATTATATATAAATAAGATTTAATATGGAACATGTATACCAATAAATGGGTTATATTCTTTCTTTTTTAATCTTTCTTTTCACCAATAATAAAGAAAGATTAAATAATATAATAAATATATTTTATACAATTATGTAAATTAATGTAATATGTTATTAATCTAAAATAAAGTTTATATCAAGTTAACTTAAATATGTAGTAGTTAAATAATCTTATTATAAATAATTCTTTAATTATATTATTATAGTTAATATAATTATTTATATTAATATAATGAATGGAAAACCGCCTTGATTCACCCACTTCATAAGAAGGGAGACAAAACTGATGTTAATAATTACAGAGGAATTTCTCTTCTTCCAGTCACATACAAAATCCTCTCTCAATGTCTTCTGAACCGAGCACAACAGCAACTTGAATGGAAAATTGGCGAATATCAACCAGGTTTCAGGCCAAATAGATCTTGCCCAGAACAGATTTTAGTCCTCAAACTAATTCTCAGACATCAAAAAATTTACAATAAAAAACTAGTTTGTACCTTTGTAGATTTTAGAAAGGCTTATGACTCAGTAGATCGTGAATCTCTTTTCCAAATTGTGAAAGAACAAGGCCTGGATCCTAAAACCACGGCAATTATCAGAGACACGCTAACTGGTACAAAATCAAAAGTAAAGTTCAGAGGAGAAATTTCAGAATCCTTTGAAATAAAAACAGGCGTGAGGCAAGGTGATGGACTCTCTCCGTTGCTATTTAACTGCGTTCTAGAAAAAGTAATACAAGAGTGGCGCGAACCAAAATTGGAGTTCAAAATTGACCAACCAGTGAAATTAGGACGAACAAATATTCGAATAGACTGTTTGGCCTTTGCAGACGACTTGGTTATTCTAACGCAGGACATCCAAATTGCTCAGAAACAAAGAGAAATCCTTAAAGAAACAGCAGAAAGAGTAGGTCTCCAAATCTCATTTGAAAAAACACAGTATATGACTAGCAACAAACTGGCACCCAAACTTTTGGAAACTAAGTATGGAAAAATCAAAAGAGTTTCGCAAATCAAATATTTAGGTGAAACAATCTCAGAGACTGGTCTAGAAAAAATTGGAAATGAAATTCGTTGTCAAAAGATGGAGACAGCTTTTAGACTTACAAAAGACATCTACAACAAAAAATGTCTCTCGAGGTACTCTAAATTGAGACATTACAACACGGTCATAAAACCAGAGTGCCTTTATGGGGCTGAAACGCTAATTTTAAACAGAAAAAAGGACATTCAAGAAATCCAAAAAAGAGAAAGAAAAGTAATCAGAAAAATTCTAGGTCCAAAATATACTGAAGAAGGAACATACAGGCTAAGAGCAAATAGTGAAATTCAACAATACACCAGCATATATTCAGATATGAAAAAACGCAGATTAAAATTTTATGGGCATATTAAAAGAATGGATGCTACCAGACTAACTAAACAAGTAGTGGAATTCTACAAAAATCGAAGTAAAGCTAAATTTGAGACAATAAAATGGATTGCTGCTATAAAAGAGGACATGAAAGAGGCAGATATAAAACAAGATGAAATTCAAGACAGAAAATTATTTAGGCAAAAAATTCATGACTGGGTAGTTGGTCAAGCTGAAAAACCAAAGAAAACTGGAACCACATGGTCTGATGAAAGGAAAAGAGCTCATTCCGAGAGAATGAAAACAATTTGGGCAGAGAGAAAGTCTAAAAGAAAATAACTGAATGCCCCATGATTGTACTTCGCGTGGTCCAGTAGGGCCCAAACGTGAATAATAATAATAATAATATAATATTTTACATTTAAAGTTATTAATTTTATTTACTATATCCAATTATAATAATATTTAATATTAATATACATATTATATATATTATATTATAATAACCCTTTTAAGCTACAAACGTAAGTAGCTATAATCTTAGGTAAATAAATGTATTAAAATAATCACTTAATAATAATAAAATAATCTTATTATTATTTAAATTTAATTAAATATATAGTTGAATACAATATGATAATACCATTATTGGAGCAATTTTTTGTCATGTTATTAATGTTAGACAGTTATTTCATCTCATAGCACCTATTACTTCTGGAAATCAGAAATGAAAAGGTGCAGCCCCAATCTTTAATAATAATCTAGATCTGATTATTACTGATGGAATAAATTCTGCTTCCCATCCTATAGGATACTTTATTTGAATCAATGAAATTGTCGATGCTATTGCTTGGACAATAAAATATTTAATTGATGAATCACTTATTATTATATTTTTATTTCTTGTTAGGAGTGGAATAAATGAAAGTAAGTTGTTCTTAAGCCCTATTCAAACTCCAAATCAGAAATTTGATGAAATGGACAGGATCGTTGCTATCATTAATGTTGATAGGAAGAGAAGTTTTGTAGAGTTGTTGGTCATTAAAAAGGAGAGGGTTGATACCTCTATAAATGGGGTATGAACCCATTAGCTTGTTCAGCTTACCTTTTTACATTAAGGTGTATGATGCACGTTAGTTTTTGATACTAAAGGAGGTAGTTTAATTCTATCTTATGTAATTGTTTAATGAAGGTAATTTTTATTTACTTAATTTACCCTATCAAGAAACCCTTTAATCAGGCACTTCATTTATTTAATATAAAAATTAAAAGTTTTTTTTTAAATTTGGTTATGTATTATTCTGGTTGTTCCGAATTAATTTATCTGAGTTCGGTTATTTATATATAGATATATACACAGTGTGTGTGTGTGTGTGTGTCTGTGTATATATCTATATATAATTAACCGAACTCAGATAAATTAATTCGGAATAACCAAAATAATACATAACCAAATTTAAAAAAAAACTTTTAATTTTTATATTAAATAAATGAAGTGCCTGATTAAAGGGTTTCTTGATAGGGTAAATTAAGTAAATAAAAATTACCTTCATTAAACAATTACATAAGATAGAATTAAACTACCTCCTTTAGTATCAAAAACTAACGTGCATCATACACCTTAATGTAAAAAGGTAAGCTGAACAAGCAAATGGGTTCATACCCCATTTATAGAGGTATCAATCCTCTCCTTTTTAATGACCAACAACTCTACAAAACTTCTCTTCCTATCAACATTAATGATAGCAACGATCCTGTCCATTTCATCAAATTTCTGATTTGGAGTTTGAATAGGGCTTAAGAACAACTTACTTTCATTTATTCCACTCCTAATAAGAAATAAAAATATAATAATAAGTGATTCATCAATTAAATATTTTATTGTCCAAGCAATAGCATCGACAATTTCATTGATTCAAATAAAGTATCCAATAGGATGGGAAGCAGAATTTATTCCATCAGTAATAATCAGATCTAGATTATTATTAAAGATTGGGGCTGCACCTTTTCATTTCTGATTTCCAGAAGTAATAGGTGCTATGAGATGAAATAACTGTCTAACATTAATAACATGACAAAAAATTGCTCCAATAATGGTATTATCATATTGTATTCAACTAAGAACTTTCATTTGAACAATTATCATTTTAAGAATCATTATTGGAGCAATAGGGGGTTTAAATCAAACATCTCTACATCAACTTCTAGCATATTCTTCAATTAGACATTTAGGGTGAATAATTAGATCCCTATCAGTCAAAGAAAACATCTGAGAACTATATTTTATTATTTACTCACTACTAAGATTAATTATGGTTTTATTATTTAAGCAAATAAATCTATTTTTCACAAACCAAATTTATTCAGCCAGAAATATAAAAACTGAAATTAAATTCATAATATTTTTATCTCTCCTATCTCTAGGTGGTTTACCACCATTTCTTGGATTCCTACCAAAATGAATTGTTATACAATCATTAATAGAAAACAACATAACAACTATTATAACTTTATGGTCATATTAACTACAATTACACTTTATTGTTACATACGTATTAGATTCTTAGCCTTAATTATATCATACACAGAAAATTCATGATCTATAAAGATGAAATCTCAAAAATCAAGAATTATTCTTCCTATAACAGTAATAATTTCAACAATAGGGTTGATCTCAACATCAACCCTAATCTCATTATACTAAGGACTTAAGTTAATTAAACTAATAACCTTCAAAATTATAATTAAAAGAACAATCTTTTAGGCCTTAGTAAAATTTTACACCTCTAGAATTGCAGTCTAGAATCACAATTGAATATAAGACCAAAATATGGTAAGAGAGTAAGTATCTCATATGTAGATATACAGTCTACCACCTAAAATTCAGCCATCTTACCGCAAAAATGATTATTCTCAACAAACCATAAGAATATTGGTACTTTATACTTCCTATTTGGAGCATGAGCAGGAATAGTAGGAACATCAATAAGAATACTTATTTGTGCTGAGCTTGGTCAACCAGGGTCTCTGATTGGAGATGATCAGATTTATGATGTCATTATTACAGCCCACGCATTTGTAATAATTTTCTTTATAGTAATACCTATTATAATTGGTGGATTCGGTAATTGACTTGTATCATTAATAATTGCTGCACCAGATATAGCATTCCCACGAATAAATAATATAAGTTTTTCATTATTACCACCTTCATTAACCCTTCTTCTTACATCTTCTATAGTAGATAACAGTGCTGGTACACGATTAACAGTTTACCCTCCTCTAGCAGGAGCTATTGCACATGGAGGTGCATCTGTAGATCTAGCTATTTTCTCACTCCACTTAGCAAGTGTATCATCCATTCTTGATGCAGTAAACGTCATTACAGCAGCAATTAATATATGATCAGAAAGTATAACTTTAGATCAAACACCTTTATTTGTTTGATCTGTAGCTATTACAGCCCTCCTTCTCCTTCTTTCACTTCCAGTTTTAGCAGGGGCTATTACCATACTATTAACAGATCGAAATTTAAATACATCATTCTTTGACCCTGCGGGAGGAGTTGACCCAATTTTATACCAACACCTATTCTGATTCTTTGGGCACCCAGAAGTTTACATTATAATTCTACCCGGATTTGGTATTATTTCACACATTGTATGTCAAGAAAGAGGAAAAATTGAATCATTCGGAACATTGGGTATAATTTACGCCATACTATCAATTGGACTAATAGGATTTATTGTATGAGCGCATCATATATTTACAGTAGGAATGGATGTTGACACACGGGCATACTTCACATCAGCAACAATACTTATTGCTGTACCTACAGGAATTAAGGTATTCAGATGACTAGCTACACTATATGGAACTAAATTCAAGTTCAATCCACCATTATTATGAGCCCTAGAATTTATTTTCCTATTCACAATTGGTGGATTAACAGGATTAGTATTAACAAATTCATCACTTGATATTGTATTACATGATACATATTATGTAGTAGCCCACTTCCATTATGTATTATCTATAGGAGCAGTATTCGCAATTATAGGAGGTGTTATTCAACGTTACCCACTATTTACAGGATTAACCATAAACAACACATGATTAAAAATCCAATTCACAATTATATTTATTGGAGTAAACTTAACATTCTTCCCTCAACACTTCTTAGGGTTAGCAGGAATACCACGACGATATTCAGACTACCCAGAGGCATATACATCATGAAATGTAGTATCAAGAATTGGATCTACAATTTCTATTGTAGGAATTATTATATTCATTGTAATTATATGAGAAAGAATGGTTACAAACTGAGCAATTATATTTAGAGCTAACATAAGAAGATCAACAGAATGGCTACAAAATAACCCACCTGCAGAACAGTTACTCAGAATTACCATTAATTTCTAGATTCTAATATGGCAGATTAGTGCAGTAGATTTAAGCTCTACAAATAAATGTTTGACGTTTTTTTAGAAAATATTATAAATGGCAACATGATCAAATTTATCTCTTCAAGATGGAGCTTCACCATTAATGGAGCAACTATCATTCTTTCATAATCATACTATGGTCATATTATTATTAATTACAGTAAATGTAGGTTATGCGCTAAGTTATATATTACTTATTGCCTATACAAACCGAAACATACTTCATGGACATTTAATTGAAACAATCTGAACAGCATTACCAACAATTACCCTAATTTTTATTGTTTTACCATTATTACGACTATTATACTTACTTGATGATTCAGTAGACGCAATAATTACAATCAAAACCATTGGACTGTGATGTACAAGCAGTGTTTGGAGGTAGTGCCTGGTTGACACTTGCTGTTGTGTGGGGCAATCAAGCTTATCGCAACCACAACTTCCGGTCGCCACGCGCTCGCACAGCGCCAGCGCGCCTTATCAGCCTGACCGGAAGTGAATTATAGTGCAACACGGGCCTAGTAACACTAGGGCCCGTGTTGCCCGGCAGCCTCGTCCAGCGGTTCTAGCAACAGACTGAAAATAGCACCCATTCCCCATTTCTGATTTAGCTGTTTCAGAAATTTTCCATATTTGTAAGAAAAATGCAAGAACAAGAAATTGCCCTACAATGTCGCCAGTTGGGACCCTCATGCTTCACTCCAGTATAGCTAGGTTTGGCTGATAAAAATTAGTCTCTTTAATCGACCAGATCTCGAACAACATTGCAAGATTCCTCGTACAGAGGATTAAATGTTGAAAAATAAAAATGCTTGTATGAATGTAAGAGGCTGATCAGGGATTGCAAAAGATGTGTTTCCTTTACCAACTGTCGTGTAATTATGTCGTGCAGCAAAATCGTACTGTTGCAAAACAGTCTGGATCACGTGAAATACTGCTGCAGAAGAGGCGTTGGAGGGTCTTCTCCTGTATGTCCTGATTGCACTGAAGTTCGCTACTTTTCCATTCTTCTTTCATTTTTGTATAGTCTGTAATCTGTGAATTATGTCTGAACGTCTCTCATTATTACTTGCTTAACTCTTTGATCAGTAGCGCTGATTATCGTATCACCACATGTACTACCTTGTATTGATACTATGACGAAGTTTGTGCCCAAGTACTTGGATATGACCGTTCTGAAAATTAAGTGGCTTTTCAAAAAATATCAGCTCCATACAGATGCATAACTTCTGAAATAGTTTAGATACGACTGTTATTATGCAGACTGGTGGCTAGCTCTTTGACAGCCTTTGGTACGGTAGCAACTTCAGCATGTTTCTATGCCTCCAGTAACGCTCAATATGGAGCACGTCACTCAAGGTAGTTGAGATGTTGTGGACCACATTGGTGATCATGGACGTTCCTAGGACAGTCACCAAGAGAGGAGAAAGAGCAGCAGTGTGCCAGTCCTTGTCTCCTTCCTTGGTTAAACTCTACGCAGTCGTTTTTCGAAATGCACACCTTACGGCATTGGCACCCGGGGGTGAAAGGGGCAGCAGCGATAGTCAGGCAGCGGAGAAGAACGGCTCTGCTGATCTCAGCATAGAAACCGTCAGATGGTGGCATGTTGAGGTCGTAGGTCTGCCGGGGAAGTGCACGTTGACGATGCAGATAGGAAAGCGATCCCTCTAAAAACATAAATGTCCAGCGCTAATACCGTTTCATCACAAAGTTCAAACCTTCTGTGAACGTTAAAATCAATGTCTAAAATGTTGTTTTAACGAAGTGACGAAGATGGTAGTGAAACAATCGCAGTTCTCAAAAGTAGTTGTCCTCTATACAAATGAAATTTATGATGGCATGACCATACAGTGCAGACGTTCTGAGCCTAACGCAAGGAAATTAATTGAAGCATTCTAAGAATCACTGACTCGTTTGGTCTGTCTTAAGCGTTATCGAATCACAAAAAAAATTAACATAAGACACAGAGTAGGTTCAAATAGAATCTTCAGTGTTTACTCATACTTTTGTCTGTGACACGAAGAATGTTGAGGAGATGCTGCATAAACTACGGTATGAGACTATAACCGTATCATATCTATTGAGACCAGGTTTTTTGGTATCCAAACCTACATTCACTGGGCTCTGCAGTACTGACACTGCTATGTTTTACATTCAAACGCGTGTGACGGTATTTTCATGCAGGCAGTGGGTGTCAATCAGAATTGTGAGGGATGGACTTAGATGCATTATTAATGAATATGGGAATGTGAGACTGATGATGACAACAAATGAATAAGGGAAAGGTGATGAAACGAAGAATTTCGACTAGTAACACAGATGGAAAAGATGGTAACAAACTGTTGTTAAAGATGGGGTGTCTGGTTTTAAGTGTCTCAAGTGGTTTAACTTAATACTTGCATTGAAAGATAAAGAACATTAATGGTTGTATGCTTTGATCCATCCAAATTGTTATGGTTTTCATGGGGAATAATCCACAATGGCACTATCCTAGGTAAAAATGGCACTATAGCTGTAACAATAGTGATGAGCGAAGAGTGCGAACTGTGTCTGTCAGTTAAGATATTTCAATGCCTGTGTCGTTAAGAAGAACAATGCCGTGTTCCTTCAGACATACATACATGTCTGAAAGAACTATCATCAGCTGTATAAGGGAATGACGACAGTGAAAATGCGTGCCAGACTGGGATTCGAACCGGGACTTCCCGATTCGTGCAGGCGGATGCCTTAACCACTCTGGGTATCTCTGCATGACTTATGGCCAGATGTAAATTTCCATATTTCTTTCGTTCCTGCTTCACAACTTGTACACACATTACGTAATCCCCATACATGGGAGGTCGTCCTGCTTTGACTCATGTACACTGCTGGCCACCGTAAATGCAACACCCTGAAGGAAGCATCCGAATCAAGTGAAATTTACACCATGGGTTTGCAGCGATGAGATATGCAACTGATTAGAATTTCAGCGCAGACGCACATCACGCGCGCCTGTGGCGCCACCTCATAGCGCCATTTAGGGCTTGGCGATTTCGACGAGTGTACGTTCGACACGTGTGTTTACCTTGTGGTTGTTTCACAAGACGATCAGTTATGCCTCGTAGACAACAGCGAACATCGTTTGATCAAGTATCCGAGTTCGACAGAGGAAGGATAGTGGCTTACCGAGATTGTGGATTATCATACAGAGAAATCGCTAGTCGTGTTGGACGAAACCAAACAACTGTAATGCGGATATGTGACCGTTGGATGCAGGAGGGTACGACGGACCGACGTGGTCGATCGCATTAACCTCGGTGCACCACTGCACGTGCTGATAGGCAAATTGTGCGCATGGCAGCGACGGATCGCTCAGTGACATCCCGAACCATAGCACAGCACATTGCGTCTGTAACGCATCATCCAGTGTCCGCGCGTACCATTCGACGCCGTTTACAGCAGAGTGGTCTGTCCGCAAGACGTCCATTGCTTCGTTTACCATTGACGTAGAACCACAGACGTCTCCGTCGCCAATGGTGTGATGACAGACGGATGTGGACGGCAGAATGGAATGACGTTGTCTTTACTGACGAGGCACGCTTCTGTCTGCAGCACCACGATGGTCGGATTCGAGTGTGGAGACACCGTGGAGAGAGGATGCTAGACAGCTGCATTATGCACCGCCACACTGGTCTTGCACCGGGTATTATGGTATGGGGCGGTATTGGATATTACTCTCGCACGCCTCTAGTACGCATTGCCGGTACTTTAAATAGCCGGCGCTACATATCCGAGGTGCTGGAGCCAGTTGTCCTTCCTTACCTTCAGGGCTCGGCCACAGCCATATTTCAACAGGATAATGCGCGACCACACGTGGCACGCATTGTCCAAAGGTTCTTCGTCAATAACCAGATTGAATTGCTTCCCTAGCCGGCTCGCTCTCCGGATCTTTCGCCGATAGAAAACATGTGGTCCATGGTTGCTCAACGAGTGACCCAGATTACATCCCCAGCTGCCACACCAGATAATCTTTGGCAACGTGTGGGAGCTGCTTGGGCTGCTGTACCCCAGGAACACATCCAACGTCTCTTTGACAATGCCGAGACGTGTGGCAGCGGTGATCTCCAACAATGGCGGCTACTCTGGCTACTGATTCCGGCAGGAACCACATGTCACAGACGTCTGTAAACGTAATCATGTGATACTTGGTCAACATGGTATCTACAAAATAAATTTTGTTGTGCTACCTCTTGTCTTTCTTGGTGTTGCATTTACGGTGGCCAGCAGTGTACATATAGCCAAGACAGTTAGGGTGGCCACTTGCGAAAGGGGGGAAATTCGGTGTCTATTTCCAGCCCGGCAAAAATTTTCTATGTCAACATTTCCTTACATAGCTGATGGTTGTCCATATTCGCAACTGTGAAAACCTTCCATGTATTTCATAACGGCTGTAGTCGCCACAGTGCCTGTTCCTTCAGACATGCATGTATGTCGGAAGTAACTTTGCATCGTAATTCGCAATAATACAGGCTCTGCAATATCGTATCCATTCAAAATGTTCTCCCCTGTACGGGAATTACATAAGGTGTGTATAAGTTGTGACGCAGAAACGACAACATAGTGAATTTTAGGTCTGGCAGAGCGTCATGCATCAATAGCCAAAGTAGTCGGACTTAGGCAGTGGAGCAGCCCGGACGTTTTGTTTATGTCTGTGCCGCATTAGCGCATGCATAGTTTTGTTGCCATTAACAGTCGCTTCCGAGCAGTTTATTTCCTTCGATGCACCGTGACATATCTACAATGAAAATCGACATTCAAGTTTAGTTTTACGATCGAGTACGAGCAAACAAAAGTGTTGGAAACTGAACAACTTTTACGAGATGACGTTTTCATCGATTGTCATGAACTAGCAGGGATCCACCTCTCTGGCGTGAGTAGCGTGGTCTACGTTAAACTGGTGGACAACGTGACTTGTGAAAGGATCATAAGTCGAGCGACCTTCAGTTCAAATATTTGGATGGATACATTGACTCTGTGATAGTGGAACATATAGGTCTCAGCCAGATGACAATCCATGTGTTCAAGCTGCAGTTTGTGGCGCCAGCAGAGATGCTGATCGGAGAAGTGGCACCCTATGACGTTGTGATAAGCCATTCAGGATCCAGGAAAGAGGGACATCCCAGATCAAGCTGTATACACCGTCACATCGGGCAAATACCAATGGAGGAAGAGAAGATGTCACCCAATCTAATGGTGCTCCCATTGATTTATGTGATGGCTCTTTAATCTGTTACATCTGATCATCGATTTTCGACAGAAGTGTCATCTCCAATCAACAATGAGTAGCACCCTTTTTGTCGGCAGAGCATTGTGGATGGACAGTCCTCACTGCCAGAAAACTCCCCTGGCACTGGTCTTACATCGTGAAGGGGCAATAGCCCCACAGGAAAGGTTTGCAGCTGCAGATTTGATGGGGAGAACCGACACATTTGTCTCTGATGGCAACGACCCTCAGACGTTGTTGGATACTGACATTTATGTCCGAAAACAAAGTTCTCTGAGGAGATGGAATAAACGACGACCAGCTCCATCTGATACCTGCAGGTAACGGCGACAATCCCCAGCAGAAAGATACGGTCGTTAGTTCCCCTCATGGGATTCAATGGGCAGCGAATTCACAGAAGACCTCTCACAGCGTAATGCTTCTGGTTGATGGACAGCAGACGGATTCCGTCTCTGCCCGTGTTGCAGCCTCCAGCCGTCCCGTTAATTCCGAGGGGTAATGACTGCACAAGCGTAACTGCGTGTGCCGACGAAGTGGAGAACACGACATCTGCTGGCATAGGTACAGTTGTTGCAGTCGATTCACATCAGGAGAGTTAAATGCCAATGGACATCCGTTGTCGATGGCAGGGCCCTCTTTGTGTCTCCTACCTCCACCCCTCCCCGTGCCAGACCTACCGGTCTGGGACCGTCAACGTCAATACCTCCAGCTCCGCGATCAAGCTGCAGATGTTTCACGACATGTTGTTGGTGGGGATCTAGACGTCACACTCCTACAGGTAGTGTGCCTCTACCAGTTTCTCTTCTATTTATCGACACGACATTTAGCAGCCGCCATGTATGGACAACACCAGCGGTAGGGCCATTCTTGCGAAGGAAGGCATCGTGATGTGGTGTGACCTGCATCCCGTCTGCACAAGGACTGCTATTACATATCAGAGCGTCAGGATCGTGAAAGTGTATGCCCGCTCCGGTATGGACAGGAGGAGAAATCGCCCGAGGTTTTATTGTGGCGGAGGTCGCACTTATATGCGAGGCACGCCTCCATCAGATCATCGTAGGGGCAACTTCACATAGGATCAAATTCCACACTTAAGGTCTTGACAGGAACTGCATCAGGTGGTGTGAGACCTTCGCTTCGTCCATTCCTGGTGGCGTATTCATGGCGACAGACAGGGATACACACATGATACAAGGCATTGTCGTTATTTTTTATACAGCTGATGATTTTTCGTATTCGCAGCTACGGATACATTTCATGAATTGTAGCTTGTTACGGTAGCAATGCTTGCCGTAAAACAAATGCTTCATTTAACTATATATTTACATATATTATTCGTAATGATTTACTGAAAATGAGCCATACGTGTAGTATTGTGTAAATGAATTGAAATGTTTAGTAATAAAACTGTATTTAAATCAAAGCAGAGACATGGCATGGGTACTAATCAGACCATGACAGCTGTTAACCTTGTCATGCTTACCTGTGTGTGAGTCCCATTTCCTAAGTTGATAGACTCCGATTCCCTTTATTGAGCTTATGACTGCTAATGTCCATTTAAATATAAGACGCAGTAGCGACAGAACCTTACAAGACTCTTCAAACTAGATGTTGCACTTCCAGACTCGACCTGTACGAATCATGCAATATGATATTGGTAAAATTCATATTAGTCACAAGGTTGTTTCGTAAACGTCACGGCGTAAAAGAAAGATATTCAGTCCGCAGCTCGTGGTCGTGCGGTAGCGTTCTCGCTTCCCACGCCCGGGTTCCCGGGTTCGATTCCCGGCGGGGTCAGGGATTTTCTCTGCCTCGTGATGACTGGGTGTTGTGTGATGTCCTTGGGTTAGTTAGATTTAAGTAGTTCTAAGTTCTAGGGGGCTGATGACCATAGCTGTTAAGTCCCATAGTTCTCAGAGCCATTTTTGAACCAGAGATATTCATACAGAATCTAAGCGTCAGTCTAGGTAAGAAAATAATTTCTTTGGTTTCAAACGGTCTCCCCCGCAGACCAGATCCTCTAGTGATGATGTAGTGCAGTAACCAAAGCGTCATTCACGATAACCGAATGGGGTAGCGCAATTGTTAACAGACTAGAGTCGCATTCTGAAGTACGACGGTTCAAACACGCGTCAGGCCATTCTGATTTAGGTTTCTCATGATTTTCCTAAGTCACTTAAGGTAAATGCTAGGACTGTTCCTTCGAAAGGGCACAGCCGCTTTCTTTCCCCATCCTTCCCTAATCAGAGCTTGCGCTCCGTCGCTGGCCGTTGTGACCGATCGGTTCTAGGCGCTTCAGTCCGGAACCGCGCTGCTGCTACGGTCGCAGGTTCGAATCCTGCCCCGGACATGGATGTGTGTGATGTCCTTAGGTTAGTTAGGTTTAAGTAGTTCTAAGTCTACGGGACTGATGACCTCAGATGTTAAGTCCCATAGTGCATAGAGCCATTTGAACCATTCGTGCTCCGTCTCTAATGACCTCGTTGTTGACGGGACGTTAGACGTTAAACACTAATCTCCTGCTCCTCGTCCTTCATGATAGATATACCCACTTAGCAAATTTTGTGAACTTTTATGTGGGGTCTCCCCCACAAATCGTAAACAGTCTTCACTCTGCCATAGGCGTACAGGGGAGCTCTCCGTGGACTGTTTCTCATGCGGTTCTAGCGTAGATAATGAAATTCATTACGTTACCATAAGATTATTTAGCAATTTTCAGAACTAATCTGTGTATTTGCACTTTTATTTAATAATTCCCCTTGTTTTACCAGTTACTTACATCTGTTATCACTGTTTGTTATGACCGATTCTGTGCTCTGTGTCTTTTTACACGTAGTTGCTGGCTGCACCATGTAGTTGTTGTGGTCTTCAGTCCAGAGACTGGTTTGATGCAGCTCTCCATGCTACTCGATCCTGTGCAAGCTCCATCTCCCAGTATCTACTGCAATCAACATCCTTCTGTGTCTGCTTAGCGTATTCATCTCTTGGTCTCCCTCAACGATTTTTACCCTCCACGCTACCCTCCAATACCTAATTGGTGATCCCTTGATGCCTCAGAATATGTCCTACCAAGCGATATCTACTTCTAGTCAAATTGTGCTACAAATTTCCCTTCTCCCCAATTCTATTCAATACCTCCTCGTTAGTTATGTGATTTACCCATCTAATCTCCAGCACTCTTCTGTAGTACCAAATTTAGAAAGCTTCTACTCTCTTCTTGTCCAAACTACGTATTTATCGTCCACGTTTCACTTCCATACATGGCCTCACTCCATACGAATATTTTCAGAAACGACTTCCTGACGCTTAAATCTATACTCGATGTTAACAAAATTCTCTTCTTCAGAAACGCTTTCCTTGCCATTGCCAGTCTACATTTTATATCCTCTCTACTTCGACCATCATCAGTTATTTTGCTCCCCAAGTAGCAAAACTCCTTTACTACTTTAAGCGTCCCATTTCCTAAACTAATACCCTCAGCATCACCTGGTTTAATTCGACTACATTCCATTATCCTCGTTTTGCTTTTGTTGGTGTTCATCTTATATCCTCCTTTCAAGACACTGTCCACTCCGTTCAGCTGCTCTTCCAGGTCCTTTGCCGTCTCTGCCAGAATTACAATGTCATCGGCAACCTCAAAATTTGTATTTATTCTCCATGGATTTTAATTCCTACTCCGAATGTTTCTTTTGTTTCCTTTACTGCTTGCTCAATATACAGATTGAATAACATAGGGGATAGACTTCAAACCTGTCTCACTCCCTTACCAACCAATGCTTCCCTTTCATGGCCCTCGACTCTTATAACTGCCATCTGCTTTCTGTACAAATTGTAAATAGACTTTCGCTCCCTGTATTTTACCCCTGCCACCTTCAGAGTTTCAAAGAGAGTATTCCAGTCAACATTGTCAAAAGATTTCTCTAAGTCTACAAATGCTAGAAATGTAGGTTTGCCTTTCCTTAATCTATTTTCTAAGATAAGTCGTACGGTCAGTATTGCCTCACGTGTTCCAACATTTCTAAGGAATCCAAACTGATCTTCCCCGAGGTCGGCTTCTACCAGTTTTTCCACTCGTCTGTACAGAATTCGTGTTAGTATTTTGCAGCCGTGGCTTATTAAACTGATAGTTCGGTAATTTTCACATCTGTCAACACCTGCTTTCTTTGGGATTGGAATTATTATGAGTATATTCTTCTTGAAGTTTGAGGGTATTTAACCATCTTCGCTCATACATCTTGCTCGCCAGATGGTAGAGTTTTGTCAGTGCTGGCTCTCCCAAGGCTATCAGTAGTTCTAATGGAATGTTGTCAACTCCCGGGGCCTTGTTTGGGCTAAGGTCTTTCAGTGCTCACAAACTATTCACACAGTATTATACCTCCCATTTCATCTTTATCTCATCCTCTTCCATTTCCATAATATTGTCCTCAAGTACATCACCCTTGTACAGACCCTCTATATACTGCTTCCATCTTTCTGCTTTCTCTTCTTTGCTTAGAACTGGATTTCATCTGAGCTCTTGATATTCATGCAAGTGGTTCTCTTTTCTCCAAAGGTCTCTTTAATTTTCCTGTAGGCAGTATCTATCTTACCTCTAGTGAGATATGCCCCTACATCCTTACATTTGTCCTCTAGCCATCCCTGCTTAGCCATTCTGCACTTCCTGTCGAATTCATTTTTGAGATGTTTGTATTCATTTTTGCCTGCTTCATTTACTGCATTTCGTATTTTCTCCTTTTATCAATTAAATTTAATATATCTTCTGTTACCCAAGTACTTCTATTAGCGCTCGTCTTTTTGCCTACTTGATCCTCTGCTGCCATCACTATTTCATGTTTCAAAGCTACCTATTCTTTTACCACTGTCTTTCTTTCCCCAATTCCTGTCAATCGTTCCCTAATGCTCTCCCTGAAACTCTGTACAACCTCTGGTTTAGTCAGTTTATCCAGGTCCCATCTCCTTAAATTCCCTCCTTTTTGCAGTTTCTTCAGTTTTATTCTACAGTTCATAACCAATAGATTGTGGTCAGAGTCCACGCCTGCCCTGGAAATACAATTTAAAACCTGGTCCCTAAAGCTCTGTCTTACCATTATATAATCTATCTGAAATCTTCGAGTATCTCCAGGCCTCTCCCATGTATACAATCTTCTTTTATGATTCTTGAACCAAGTGTTAGCTATGATTAAGTTATGCTCTGTGCAAAATTCTACCAGGCGGCTTCCTATTTCATTTCTTAACCCCAATCCATATTCACCTACTACGTTTCCTTCTCTTCCTTTTCCTACTATCGAATTCCAGTCACCCATGACTATTAAATTTTCGTCTCCCTTCACTATCTGAATAATTTCTTTTATCTCATCATACATTTCAACAATCTCTTCGTCACCTGTGGAGCTAGTTGGCATATAAACTTGTACTCCTCTGGTAGGCATGGGCTTCGTGTCTATCTTGGCCAAAATATTGCGTTCACTATGCTGTTTGTAGTAGCTTACCCGCACTCCTATTTTTTTATTCATTATTATACCTACCCCTGCATTACCCCTATTTGATTTTGTATTTATAACCCTGTATTCATCTGACCAGAAGTCTTGATCCTCCTGCCACCGAACTTCACTAATTCCCATATCTAACTTTAACCCATCCATTTCCCTTTATAAATTTTCTGACCTACCTGCCCGATTAAGGGATCTGACATTCCACGCTCCGATCCGTAGAACGCCAGTTTTCTTTCTTCTGATAACGATGTCCTCCTGAGTAGTCCCCTCCCGGAGATCCGAATGGGGGACTATTTTACCTCCGGAATAATTCACCCAAGTGGACGCCATCATCATTTAACCATACAATAAAGCTGCATGCCCTCGGGAAAAATTACGGCTGTAGTTTCCCCTTGCTTTCAATCGTTCGCAGTATCAGCAGAGAAAGACCGTTTTGGTTAGTGTTACAAGGTTAGATCAGTCAATCATCCAGACTGTTGCCCCTGCAACTATTGAGAAGGCTGCTACCCCTCTTCAGGAACCACACGTTAGTCTGGTCTCTCAACAGATACCCCTCCGTTGTGGTTGCACCTACGGTACGGCTATCTGTATCGCTGAGGCGCGCAACCCATCCCTACCAACGGCAAGGTCCATGGCTCATGGCGTGGGAGGGGCCGCGGGGGAGGGCTGCACCATACGCTAATGAAAATCCAATGAACAATCTGTTTACGTTATGTTCATGGAAGTCCCAGATTTAACACCAACCTATGGACCATACATAGTCAAGTTACGTTACATTATTGTCACATTATATCTATGAACGCTAATTTGACAGTACAAACGTGTACTTCGTAAAAGTGGCACATACAGAAAAACCATAGGCCTTGTGTCGACGTTACATGCTATCCTTAAGTGCAGACTGATTAAGAACTTTGAAGACGGTAGTCGATATATACTGCTTACTAACAGGAGTAGACATTATCTGATAATCGAAACATATCACACAGATAACTAACCATATTTATTTATTGACAAAAAAACGTGGAGTAGAAAGATTGTCGGAACATACACATTGCACATACACAGATTTGTTTAGTTGCTTTGGACGCAAGATAAAGTAGATACACGATAATTAATAAAATGATCAGCAAAGCTTTTATTTATGAAAAACAACGTACAATATATCAGTGATCCATAGCTGGTCCATCGTTTGGCCACTGTTACAACCGCTATAGATTAAATAACGATCGAAGAAAATGTCTCCGAAGCTCAGTTTCATATCTGTTAATTCTGAGTTCCATCTTCTCCTTCCAATATCTCATTACATTGAAAAGTATTTTTCTTCTAGTTTGTTACTAAGAAATTAAGATATTAATAGATGAATTGTTTATTAAATGATAGTGCCTCTATAGCATGTGCTTAAAGCGATTCACTGAAGAAAGCGAACGGATTTGAATACCTTCAGATATGAAATTACATGTCTGGGAGATATATATATATATATATATATATATATATATATATATATATATATATATATATATATATGGGGGGGGTGACTCTCAGAGTAGTGCAGAAATCCACTAAAGTAAAGTAGAAAAGGCGAAGATTTTTGCAATAGTCATCAGTTCATGGGACCGCCTGACGGTGAAAAGATGCTGGACTAAAGATATAATAAAATAGTCCACCTGTTCGTCTTGTTCTCTACAGGCAATGATGTAATAGCTTTGCTTCCAGCCCGAAACGCATTCATAGGTGCAACCACACACGATCATTTTAAGTATATCTCTAGGAAGATAGGCCAAATAGTTAGAGCATAAGTAAGGAAAGGTAGCATCCTACTATTCACGGGGAGCACCACCTGCCTAGAAGAAAGAATCAAAACGTACTGCTGAAAGTAACTGAAAGGAAAGATAACTGTGCTATGATGCGGCATGCTTAATATATATCGATTGTCGTAAACTCTTTGGTTGCGAACAGAGGATGTGATGAAGGGGAGTAAATGCTCAGTAGTGCCCACTTGGTGAGCGACGGATAGGCGAAGATTGGATGGCCTTCCTTCCCGCGCTTCAGACTTCAGGGGCGATAGCGTGTAGCACGCCTGTGTTGCCGTGGTGTTTCGAAGCGCGTCGCGGCGAGAGACTTCGCTGACCTGAGTCACAGCGGACGGAAGCTTCTATTGCACGCCTTGGGAGGGGCCATAGATGTTGTGATACAGCAGTGCGACGGTGACTTCTCTCTTTGATCGTACACATCCTGTGGATCCAGTTTGATTGCGGAAATTTGCTTAGTTTAATGGTGAGCTCTGATAAACTTCCTTGCAAAGTTGTGGTTACTACGGGGTTCCCTACCAGCCTGAACGCACTGTTGTTGGCTGCCATCGTGAGGCTTTTAATAAAGGAAGAGTCCGGGATCAAGCTGAGTGTACTTATCTGGGCTGTGACGAAATTTGTCCTGAGACTTGTGAAGTAATTAAAGCGTACCGAGCGCGGGCTAGTTTGAGGTTGAATAATTACCTACTGCGAAAGACACTGGTCGAAGCCGTTGAGACTTTTAAATAGTTATTTTGAGATGGTTCCTTAATCAGCACGATAGCTGCCAAAGTAGTTAAAAGTTGTTCATTTGTGGAAATCTGAATGGGTTCCTTTTTAAATGCGTTCGTCTGTTCTGAGCCTGTGCTTACATTTCTTTCATGTGTTACACGTAGTTTAACGATCCTGTTCGTAAATCCTAGACATTGCACTGATGGCTGACGAGCGTTATGTGTGTCATGACTTGGTGGCTCTTTATTACCGTTACGTGTGTTCATCATATCAGCTGATGCCAGTACCTACGTTCGCTGAATCAGGGTGTGACGCCTAAATGAGCTGTTACTGTAACTCTTAAGAAAAACTGCAGCCTAATTGATCTGTAAAATTTAATTCTTTTAGTAGCTCAGAAAGTACATCATCTAATGGAATATTGTGTAAAGTTTTAACTGGCTTTTAATTTTGCAATTATACTTTATTCACTGGCAAATTTTGTCACTGTAAGAACCCTTGTAGCGGCAGTAATTTTCTGGAGTTTAAAGTTAATTGAGCATTTCAGACTTAAAAGAGAAATTAAGATTGAGTTTTTTCTGTAATGCTTGTCTGTTTTACTCCATTGTGAACATGATGAATTAAAGGTACAATTAAGATCCTGTTTATCACCTGAGAAATTTTATCTGTAATAAATGTGTTTGAAAACATTATGTGTTTATTTGATAATCCAGCTTATCACCATTCCACTACATAGCTCCTGGCTATAGTGCCATTTCACTAAGATATATTTTGGGTTATGGATAGCAAAATAAATACTAACATGACAGAAAAATACGGAAAAGATACCTAACGACTCGATAAGCTTCAAAATTGTGGAAGACACGCTGGAAGGCTAACAATTTTGTTATCTACATGTAGAAAGCAATTGACAAAAAATCTTGGGACTACGTCTAACATCATTAACTAATGAAATTGTTTTGTTTCACTGGAAGCTACATTTGAAGCCGTTGAAAAATTTAATAAAAACTGGAAAATATTACAATGTGGTGTTACAGAAAAATGTTAATAATTAAGTAGACAATGAAAGTAATTGTTAATGACTAAGTGTACGGTTAAAATAGGCAATGATAAGGTACAGTAGCGAATAATGAGGGCAGAAACGATAAGGAAAACTCGTAATAATTGTGGAAGTGACAAGTTGGTCTGAGTGAAAAAGCCATCCAGCCTTATTATTAACATAGCAGATGAAGGAATAGCACTGATGAAAATTATACGGCTTAGGCGGGAGAAGAATGATCTTGAGAAAGTTTATCAGCAATACTGAGTACAGTACGAATGTGGAGACAATATTTGCCTATCATAGTTCGAAAAAAAGGTGCCGTTCATTTAGTGGAAAGACTGACTATGATGACAACTTAAACACGAGTAACTGAAATATAGCGCCCATAAACGGATTCACTTAATGCATTACTCTGTTAGTTAAAATTTAACTTTCCTATCGTCTCTCTTCATAAATGTATTGATTACAGAGGGATTGGTATAAATTGCATTTCTTCAATTGGAACTACAGTAATTTCTGTTGCTAGTATCATAACTCTATACGAGACAAATTCAACGGCGTATCACTCTTCAGAATCCAGTTAGTAGTTTCAAAGACAACAACATTTAGAACGCAGGATTTACTCGTTTTGAACATTAAAGCGATCGTTGTATAAGGCGGACGTTCCTGTTGTTACATTTAAGTCTTTCGTCAGGTTGTTATGAAGCTCCAGCTTCACACAATTAACAGTGTATTTTATTGGGGTGATTTTGTACAGCTTTAACGAATGTTAAGCACAGCATTACGCATTATGGACAGCCATAACAGTGCATTTCTTTAGAGACGATCGGTTTCGGTCTAAGATCAGAACATCATCGGATTAAAAAACCATCTCAGGTATTCACCTGCGTAATTCGAATAATAGAATAATCCTTGCAGCAGCTGCATATACGTAACATTATGTCCATTTGATCTCACAGATGTTTCTGCGTAATGTACTCATGCATTGAAGAGAGACTGTTCAGTGCGTGAGTATACCACACGCAAACGTCTATTAGGTTAAATGGACATAATGTTACGTATAGAACGTAATGTTAAATATATACACTACTACCAGTGACTGGACAACGCATATCTGATAACTGTTATTCGGATTATGAAAATCCATAGCTGACATGGTTTTTGGGCCCTGTGATGGTCTGATCCCAATCCGAAATCGATGGTTCTAATAAAATATACTGCTACACTGTGTGTTGCATAACGCAGTTCTTAACGTAAGAGAGTGTACTTTTAAAAGAAGAAAGATGGAGAAAAGTTTTGTTTGAAACTGATACTAATCACACTTGGACCGATACATCAACTGGAAAGCAAAGGACGTGGCATCTAAGGCTGATTCACCAGTTAATTACGGTAACAGTTCTGCACTTGTTGCTACCAGAGTCCTGAAAAAACGGTGCACATCAAAAACTGAATGGATTTGTAAAACAGGATTTGAAGAATAAAGTTTGTTAAATAATAATACCACTTCATGAATTCGATATCCAGAGACACACTTACGTAGGAAAACTAGCTGAGTACCCAGTCTTACATGGGTATGTATGAATTCCAAACTTCTGTTAGTCTATCTCCTCTTACAGCCTCTGCCCATCTCCTCCTCCCCTCTGCCTCTCACTGTTCACCTCCCCCTTTCCCCCCTGCCTTTATCCCTGTTCATCTACTCCCCCTCCTCTGTCAGTCCATCTACTCCTCCCCCTCTCTCTATCTCCTCAGACTCCCTCCTTCTGTCCATCTTCTCCTCTCCCACTCTGTCCATCCCTTCTTCTTCCCTTTCTCTGCCTATCTCCTCCTCCTCCTCCTCCTCCTCCTCCTCCTCCTCCTCCTCTCTATGCCCACCTCCACCTTCCCTCATCTGTGTCCGTTTCCTCCATCCCCCTCTCTGTCCATTTTCTCCTCTCCCATCTTCTGTCACCATCACCGAGTTATCACCCAACTCCAACAACGGTCTGCTGGTTCTCACCCCCGCTGTATTTATTCCCGGACAGTATCGTGTGTACCAAGTGTGGCTGACATAGATCCAGGGGTCTAGGCGGACTTTTGATGCGAGTAAATACATGTCACATATATTTTATATATATTTAACCTATCTGACGGATATTTGTGCACGTATTTCATCTGTACCTGTAACGAATTTCGGCCTGTAGTTTCGTTTCCAAGCATCTCAATCTTTATGACGTCATATCTCCTGAGCAATGATATATTTTCGTAGGTATGTTCAGTGCCATACTTGGAAACTGTTTCCATTACGTGTTGCGAACAGATATTGAAGAAAAGAAGTAGCACATTGGAACGTCATGAAGGATGCAGCAGTTTTGTTCATATGTTAGTGTTTATGACGTCATATCTTGTGAACTATGTGTCGTACCACAATATAATTTTGTAGTTACGTTCAGTGATATATATGAATACTGCCTGAAAAATGTGTCAATAACACAGTTGGTAATAAAGCAGTAATAAATTTAAACATCTTGCGTAATGCGGCAGTTTTATCGCATGAACAGCAATAAAAGAGCAACCGATAATTTTTTTCTTTCATCGTTTTGTAGATGTCGTCAGCGAGAAAAGTTTTGTAAATGCTTGGAATTATGTGTAAAATCCATTGCAAGGCACTACTCTCATTCTAAAATACTTGATTAATAAAACCTGGATATTCGCGGGTCGTGGAGTTTAGTTATTTTTCACCGCCACCGCTTTGATAGGTGCGTGTATCTTACCCCCACAGCGATTCATTCCAGACAGTAAGTGATATGTCTTTCGTTGAAATCGCTCCATTGGTATAGGAAGCGACGTGGAACATGGAACATACATACACATACATATATTCAAGCACACATAAATCTCTGTACTATGTATGAATTACATCAGCAAGAGCAACAGAAAGGAAATTGAAAACGACTGTAGTCATAAACACTTCCTTAAAATTCCATTTATGTCATCAACTATTCGAAATGTCCAACGTCTACTGCAATATAGCTTTGCAGTCGCTGGTGCGAGGACTTCTGGAAGGACTGAAGAGATTCCTTTGATTCACTGCACATGCTGCAACAGTGCGATGTTTTAAATCGACTGCAGCCATCGGAAGGTGTGCATGGATTTCATCTTTGAATTTATCCTAGAGGAAAAAGTCATGACGCGTCAAATTAGGCGAACATGCAGATCAAATGATAACGCTTTCAAGTTCCATCTATCGAATAAGCTGGATAAGCGTTTTCTTTGCCACAAGTATGTATTTCGTATGGTACTTACTCTAGGCAAGTCGGTGGCTTTTTAGTACGAAATTGTTTGTATATTTTATCACTTACAATTTTTTGCAATGAAGTAAGGACCAGTCATGTAGTCTTCAGTAAGCCCCACCAAACGTTTTCACTCCACTACCTCATAACACGCGGTGTGGGTTGAAGGTACGACGTCGTCATACTTTTTTAGTGAGGGAATTGCAGAGTTGTTAGATTTTTACGCGTCGTATGGTTCACTCTTTTGCGAATTTCTTGGACTACTTGTTTATGCACCCTCCCGAATATTGGGAAGTACAGGGAGTTAGAAGAGACTGAAAGATATAGCGCAGGATGGACTGAGGAGATACATCAAAGGTATTGGATGTATAACTCCCGTTGAACGAGACGACGACCTGGACTCACCACCGTCTGGTTGCTGCAGACACCGCCGGAAGAAAATTTTAAAACAAGTTAAACGAATAAAATTAAATAAAAATTATTATTATTTACCTATGAGCCCAATAGAACTATACGAGGTACAGTTAATCAATCTCGCTTTTGATGGTTGGCCTTCCTTTGTGTATAAATTTGTTTCATCCTTTCAGAATTAAATCTCTTTCTTACATCAGACTACGCTGTTCAAGTCCGTTTCCTAATTTCCCTCTGACAAATTTTCCAGTCAAAGCTCCTTTGTCTGAATGTTTTTCCGTCTGTAATGTCAGCCTGACTTATACTGACTGCTTTAACCCTCGCACTGCATACTTGATTTGAATTACCTTGCACCTCACACTAGGATCCACTGGACCCCAGTAATATGTTATGATGTATCATATGTTCCAAACTCATTAGTATACACATTGGACTGTCTTATGTATATGGGACGTTGTAAATAATTATGTAGTTACCTGTAGTGATTTTTTGTTACTACAACAATGAGTAACACATGGTAGTTATAAAATGTGAGTAGTATTATTAATAAATAATGTTTTGTACTTCTTTATGTTTAGCTTTCTGATATTTAAAAATGTGTAATGCAACAGAATGTCTTACTTGACTTTATTTAGTTATTACAATGAGTAACAAACGGTATTTACAAATTTGATACATGTTACACTTCTACACTATACTGAAAATGAGTTTATATGTATGTATACATTCGACATTAGTCTCAACTTGAATATATAATGGAATATAATATAATGGATTATTTGTTTTTCACACGATATTTTGCCATAGTGTGTTTACATTACTATTATAGCATATTCGTGCAAAAACGCATTAGAAGGTGAAACTAATGTATACTAGAATCAAGTGAAAAACTGTAACTAATATATCAGTCACCATTTGTATTGTCAGATACTACACTCAGTACAAATTACGACCCCATCCTGACAGCATATTTTTGTTTTTCTGTCCTTTTTCCTTGAACATAGTGAACATCTCACTTTGCTGGTTAGAGGTTCTGGTCTGTCTGGTGCCACAGTATCTATTTCCAATATTTCTTCTAGAGTTCTCTTCACTTTCCTTCGTAGTGCAGGTATATTCAATCTAGCCCTTAGGTGAGGTGCAATTACGTTCCATGCCAGTTCACGCAGAAATTTTCTTTGTGACTGCTTTACTTCAGTGCTGGAAAGGGTAAACAGAACCATGGCGATTATCCCACTTTGATTCAAAATGTAACAGAAAATCCTCATAGGCGATCTTCTTGTTGCACGTGCAGTGGTCTAAGTTTTTCACAGCTCATAAAAAGTGTCAGTACCACCTTTTTTTTTACTGTATGAAATTATCATTTCAGGTTTTCATGCTGTTTTGTCAATGTCGTTTGAGTAGTGCATGGTAGACAGCAAGAGTACAACTTTATTCTTTTTTGGGACATATGACAGTAATGTCTTATTCACATCAAAGGCAAATTGTGTTTTTTGCGGCATTTTGAGAATGTAAAAATGGTTGTGGTATTTCAGGTTAACTTTTTCTTACAGTTCTCATCATTGTCAAACCAAACTTTCTAGTCATTGTCTGATAAAGAGGAACTGACAGAAACCAGTTGTCAACAGTCAGGTTCCTATTATTGCCATTTTTTCGTATAGTAAGACAGGATAGCTTCATTTTTTCTGTTACTATCTTCCCATTTACGGAGTAGCGTCCAGTAAATAATAAGTCTTAGGGTCATTCAACATCAAAATTTCAGTTCCATATTTGTCCGACTTTGAGGACATGTATATTCGGAGTGGACATCTGCCAAGGAAGCCCAATAGCTGCTCGTCTATTGTATAGTATTCGAAAGTGGTGGATAGGGATTTGCAGCTATCAATAAATTTAGTCCAGATGCCTCGAACGGGTGCAAATTGGTCTTCTTGTTTTCTTTGCTTGCGGGTTGGTTGTCAACAAATCTTAGACAACTAGTCAAAAACTGAAATCGCCTTTGTGACATTGTAGCGCTAAACAGGGCATTGCCAAATTTAGGAGACCAGAGTACATCTATATTTGTGTTTACACCGCAGAGATGCAAGAGTCCAATGGCAGCTCTTATCTCTACAATATCTGTAGTGTTATAGTAACTTTCCGGGTTTCCGATTGAAGAACGTTTGCGAGTAATTTCGTCGTTCGTGTGAGTGACAATCATGTCGAGCATTTGAACTGTCGCTAATAATTGCCATGCTTCAGTTTGTCTACAAATAGACCTTGCTTGACTCTTGGGTCCTGGGAGGTGAGTAACTAAACTTCTTGCCTTAGTTCTTCCTCTCTTAAATGGTGTAGTTGAAGACCACTTATAGCAATTCTTACCTACAAAGATGTTTGAATTGAAAGAACTGCCATGACTGTGATCATCGTTTTCTGCACTCTCTTCCGTAGCTGATGGTTCCTGTATTTCGACAAAGTCAGGATCTTCATCACAATCTAGGCCTCCGAATGAATCGTCTTCTTGGTACATCTCGTCCATAAGTGCATTTATATATCGTCATCAGTTATGAGTCTTTACTCATTGTCCCTGAGAAATAAAATAAAATAATATAGGGTTACACTGAAAGAAAACAGTTACAAGTTACACACAATATATATTTCAGTATTGTATTCTTACCAAGTTATTATTTTCAGTCTGCATAAATGAGCTACACGGAACGCACACTGGGGTAATCAGGACCCCAGGGACATTCAACAATCTTTACAGCTTGACACTACCGCAACAATATTAGATACAGGCTCCCAGGTAGATGCTATTTTCCTTGACTTCCGGAAGGCGTTCGATACAGTTCCGCACTGTCGCCTGATAAACAAAGTAAGAGCCTACGGAATAGCAGACCAGCTGTGTGGCTGGATTGAAGAGTTTTTAGCAAACAGAACACAGCATGTTGTTATCAATGGGGAGACGTTTACAGACGTTAAAGTAACCTCTTGTGTGCCACAGGGGAGTGTTATGGGACTATTGCTTTTCACAATATATATAAATGACCTAGTAGATAGTGTCGGAAGTTCCATGCGGCTTTTCGCGGATGATGCTGTAGTATACAGAGAAGTTGCAGCATTAGAAAATGGTAGCGAAATTCAGGAAGATCTGCAGCGGATAGGCACTTTGTGCAGGGAGTGGCAACTCAAATGGTTCAAATGGCTCTGAGCACTATGGGACTTAACATCTATGGTCATCAGTCCCCTAGAACTTAGAACTACTTAAACCTAACTAACCTAAGGACAGCACACAACACCCAGCCATCACGAGGCAGAGAAAATCCCTGACCCCGCCGGGAATCGAACCCGGGAACCCGGGCGTGCGAAGCGAGAACGCTACCGCACGACCACGAGATGCGGGCGAGTGGCAACTGACCCTTAACATAGAGAAATGTAATGTATTGCGAATACATAGAAAGAAGCATCCTTTATTGTATGATTATATGATAGCGGAACAAACACTGGTAGCAGTTACTTCTGTAAAATATCTGGGAGTATGATTGCGGAACGATTTGAAGTGGAATGATCATATAAAATTAATTGTTGGTAAGGCGGGTGCCAGGTTGAGATTCATTGGGAGAGTCCTTAGAAAATGTAGTCCATCAACAAAGGAGATGGCTTACAAAACACTCGTTCGACCTATACTTGAGTATTGCTCATCAGTGTGGGATCCGTACTAGATCGGGTTGACGGAGGAGATAGAGAAGATCCAAAGAAGAGCGGCGCGTTTCGTCACAGGGTTATTTGGTAACCGTGATAGCGTTACGGAGATGTTTAGCAAACTCAAGTGGCAGACTCTGCAAGAGAGGCGCCCTGCATCGCGGTGTAGCTTGCTCGCCAGGTTAGGAGAGGGTGCGTTTCTGGATGAGGTATCGAATATATTGCTTCCCCCTACTTATACCTCCCGAGGAGATCACGAATGTAAAATTAGAGAGATTCGAGCGCGTATGGAGGCTTTCAGACGGTCGTTCTTCCCGCGAACCATACGCGACTGGAACAGAAAAGGGAGGTAATGACCGTGGCACGTAAAGTGCCCTCCGCCACACACCGTTGAGTGGCTTTCGGAGTATAAATGTAGATGTAGATGTAGAACAACAATGCAAATGTTTGAGTTAACATCGCATACATGTAGGCAACGTTACTAACCTAATATACACTAAGTTTTAATAAATTGAAACCAAGATACTCTTTGTAATACACAACAAAAAATACTCTGGGGTCCCTAGGACCCCAGTGTGTGGTGCTCCTTAAACGCTGCGATACATTCAGTTGCCTCTGTTTTGGCCTTACTTCCGTTTCCGTAGAATTCTACTATTTGTTTTGTCATCCTAGTTGGTGCCACTCTTTTAATGTGCCCATAAAATTTAAGTCTTCGTTTTCTCATGTCACCATGTATGTCTGTGTATCCTTTTATTTCCTTATTAATTCTCAGCTCAAAAGTTTCTCCATCAGTAGTTTTAAGACCTAATATTTTCCTAATAATCTTTCTTTGTTTCTTTTGATTTTTTTTCAGTACCCCTATTTCTATTTAAAAAAAATTAAAGTTTCTGCTCCACAAAAACATTCAGATTTGATAGCAGTGCTGTAATGACTAAGTTTACTGAATTTAGAAAGTGATTTTTTATTACAAATATTTTGTGTTAATCTGAATGCAACTGCCATTATTTGATAGCCACATTCGTTTGTAGCTTTTTCCAGACCGTTTTCTTGTATGATTTCTCCCAATTATTTAAAATGAGAAACTCTTTTTATTTTCCCATATTTCGTGTTCAAAAACTTTGGTGCTTGTTTGTTGCGTGTCATATATTCCATTTCTTTTATCCCTTTTTTTTCACAAAACGATCAGAGGCGTATTTCGTTTTTGTTCGTGGGCGGAACATGAAGTGATGGCAAACATCCATCCTAGTTACCTTTTAGGATGAAAGTTATGGTGGCACTAGATATTGTTTTTGTTTGTAGGTTAGATAGGTTTTTGGGAGTAGTATGTGTGTTAGGAGCCAGCGGCGTAACTGGAAGAGGTCTGAAGAAATAAATAAATAAAAAATAAAGAAATTATAAGGCAACCGCTCACGTGTGAAAAAATGGGGTGGCATCTTTCATTAACAATTAAAACATTTTCAGTCCCAGGTTCGACTCCCGCCTCCGCTTAAATTCTGATGGCCGAGGACTTTCGGCATAAGAAGTCACCCTCATTCTGCCAACGCCCTTGTCGAAGAGTGCAGGATAACGGACAGAGGTCCTTGTGGTGAGAAACAGCCACTAAAGGCGGAAAAATCAGCATTAATAAACGCCATGAGGATACAAAAGGTAATGAAAACCACCGCATTATAGACATATAACGTGTATCCAGAGCGCATGTGGCCCTTAGCTGAAACGTGTAATGATGATCTCTCCATTGGCAAAAGATTCCGACTAGTCCCTCCTTCGGATCTCCGGGAGGGGACTGCTAAGGGATAGGTGACCATGAGAAAAAGACTGGATAACGAACGAAAGAATAACTTCCTACGAGTTGGGTTGTGGAATGCCATTAGTTTGAACGTGACAGGAAAGCTAGAAAATCTGAAAAGGGAAATGCTGTGGCTCAGTCTAGATATAGTGGGGCGGTCAGAAAAGTGAAATGGAATGAATATAGGACTTTCTGGTCAGATAATTATAGGGTGATATCAACAGCAGCAGAAAACGGTGCAACACGAGTAGGATTCGTTATGAATAGGAAGGTAGGGCATAGA
The DNA here is from genome assembly GCF_023898315.1 of Schistocerca nitens. Classification (NCBI taxonomy): domain Eukaryota; kingdom Metazoa; phylum Arthropoda; class Insecta; order Orthoptera; family Acrididae; genus Schistocerca; species Schistocerca nitens. The sequence goes on along the minus strand of NC_064617.1, from coordinate 698,931,968 downwards.
GTTAGTTACTATGAACAGTTCAGTGATAGGGTTGTTCTCATCAGAATCGACAGAAAACCAACACCGTCAACGATAGTTAAAATTTACATGCAATATCACGAGCCGAAGATGAAGAGATAGAGGAAGTATATGACGATATTGAACGGTTAATTCCGTACGTAAAGGGAGATGAAAATTTAATATTCGCGGGGGATTGGAATGTGGTTGTAGGGGAAGGAGCCTAAGAAAGGGTTACGGGAGAATATGGGCTTGGTACAAGGAATGAGAGAGGATACAGATTGAGTTCTGCAATGCATTTCAGTTAGTAATAGTGTAAACTCTGTTCAATAATACCAAGAGGAGGAAGTATATTGGAAAAGACCGGGAGATACGGGAAGATTTCAGCGAGATTACATCATGGTCAGGCGGAGATTCCGATATCAGATACTGTATTGTAAGGCGCACCCAAGAGCAGCTATAGACTCAGATCAAAATTTAGTATTGATGAAGAAATCAGTGAAGTTAAAGAGACTAGTCAGGAAGAATCAATGCACAAGGAAGCGGGATACGGAAGTACTAAGAAATGAAGAGGTACGCTTGAACTTCGCTCAGGCTACAGATATTGCTATAAGGAACAGCTCAGTAAGCAGTTCCTTTCAAGAGGAATGGACATATCTGAAAAGGTAAATCGCACAAGTGGGAAGGAAAAACATAGGCACAGAGGACACTGGGAGCAAACCATTGGTAACAGACGAAATACTCGATGAAAGAAAGGTGTACAAAAATGTTCAGGGAAATTCAGGAAAACAGAATTGCAAGTCATTTAGGAATGAAATAAACAGGAACTAAGGAACTAAAGGAAAATGAAGACACGTTCATAGGATTTATCGACCTGGGAAAAGCATTAGACAGTGTCAAATGATGCGAGATGTTCGAAATCCTGAGAAAACTAGGGGTAAGCTGTAGGGAAAGACGGGTGCACGGATTAAAGAAAGGTGTAAGACAAGGATGTAGTTCTTCGTCCTCGCTGTTCAAACTATACGTTGAATAAGCAATGACGGAAATAAAAAAATTTAACAGCAGCATTGCAATTTCAGGTGAAAGGATATCGATGTTAAGATTAGCTGATGACATCGCTATCCTAAGAAGAAGAACAGCTTATGGATTGAGAGTTAATCGAAGAAAGACGAAAATAATGAGAAGTAGGAGATATGAGAACAGCGAGGAACTTAACATCAGGATTGGTGATCACGAAGTAGATGAAGTTAAAGAATTCTGCTAACTAGGCAGCAAAATAATCCATGACGGACGGAGAAGGAGGTTATCAAAAGCAGACTAGCACCGGAAAAAATATAATTCCTAGTCAAATGAAGTCTACTAGCAGCAAACGTAGGCCTTAATTTCAGCAAGAAATTTCTGAGACTGTACGCTGGAGGACAACATCGTATAGTAGTGAAACAGGGATTGTGGGAAAACTGGAACAGAAGAGAATCGAAACATTTGAGATGTGGTGCTACAGACGAATGTTGAAAATTAGGTGGACTAAGGTGAGGATTGAGGAGGTTCTCCAAAGAATCGGCGAGGAAATAAGTATGTGGAAAACACTGAGAAGGAAAAGGGACGAGTTGATATGGCATCTGTTAAGACATCACATGATGAATTCCATTCTACTACGGGGGTGAGAGGGAGGGACGGTAAAGGGCGAAAACTGTAGAGGGAGATAGAGACTGGAATACATCCAGCACGTAATTGAGGACGAAGGGACATGGAATTAACTAGCTGCTGTTTGTTATCCTTCTGATCCTTATAAAAAAACAATGATGTAATTTAAGTAGACTATATATTGGCGTGATTTTAATCCCTATAACGCTCCATCCAAAAATCGCTAAAATGTGACCGGTGTATTCAGAAGAGCAAACGGTGACCACTAATATTCGTAATCTCCGCATGGGAACCGCTTTTTAGACCCATTGTTAAGAAATACTAGCACTGATCTAGTTTGTCAAGTCTCTCTGATATTTGGTCTTAGATGTGCGACCATCAGAGTTCTGGCATTTAAGTAATGATAGTACCAACAGAATCTGTGTTCCTTCATCACATCTGATGAATTTTGAGCTATCCATGGGCAGACACACTCTACAACAACGTTAACCCCTCCACTATAGATTGATGAACTCCTCCATTATCAGCTTCAGGTGATGAGGTATTCTGTATGGCTTCTGATAGACAAGAAGATCGCTGCTAATGGTCCACTACAACTGAACAAGTCCGCGTACAGCCAAAATAGCGTTTCTGTGGCTTTCTCTTTCAGACGCTGTTCCTTTTCACGCAACGCAGATGCACTGAAGACTGTTTATGGCAAAGGTCTACACCTGACCTGTCAGGATCAGGACATCCAGATTGGCTATTAACCACGACTTCAGCAAAACCACTTAATCGGTGCCAAAATTATCCATACCACCTGGAACCCTGTTTCCGCCATGCATCAACTCCACATGTGTCACATTCCCACACAAGAAACAATGTGACATATCCAAGTCGTCATTGTGTTGCTACGGCTCTATAACACACAAAACATCACTCGGTAAACGAGTAGCTAAGCTTACTCAAAGTAGTTTTCAGGTATCTTTTCGCACCTAATCATGCAGAGTTAGTCTTAATGAATGAGTAAGCATTTTAATCGTTTCTGCCTACGTGCTGGGTGACCCTTGCGTCAGCGTATCATCTGCAGCAGTTTCTCCGATCTGGAACAGTGTTAACCCCAGGATCATGTAGTACCTCCACCAACACGTGGCTACACTTCCACGTGCTTCCAAAAATTCCTAACTCCAATTGAGCAACGTTGATCCCAATGAAGCCCTTCATTGCCCCCTACTCAACAGAATCTACAACTCAAGCCTCTTCCTACGCATGAGGTTCAGACTCGCCACTTTCTCTGCCCCGTGACGACTGGGTGTTGTGTGCTGTTCTTAGGTTAGTTAGGTTTAAGTAGTTCTAAGTTCTAGGGGACTGATGACCATAGATGTTAAGTCCCATAGTGCTCAGAGTCATTTGAACCATTTGAACCAGACTCGCCATTGACACATGAGCCCCTGTGTCCACCAAAAAACTGTGTTTTTACCGTTCAATATACCAGATAAGCAACTTTCCGCCTCCGCATATGTCCTCGTAATACCTAACGGTGTCCGGTTGCGTGGTGCCCACTAGTGTTTAAAGACCTTTTTCTACCTTATTTCTTATTCCTAAACTCCCGCAACGGGAGCCCTGCCAGTCGTAGCACTGTGTTTGGCGGCATTTCTTCCAAATGTGACCCACAGGTACATATATCTAGCATTTTATCTTCGAGAAAGAAACGCTTTGGTTAGTCTGCACTCATGTTGCTATATCCACCTCCTGTGGGTGCGTAGTAGCCTTATTCGCAGCAGCTCTTGCCTGAATTTTCTATCGAGTGGAAGTCGCTACCTACCACCCACCCCCCACCCACCCCAAAAAAAAACAAAAGCATATAATACTCTGTGCCCCATCTTCTGGAGGATAATTTCGTCCATTATATCCTTCTGCGTCAAATCATAAATTTCGCCATTATCTTCGTAATCCTGTGGGATAAGTTTCCACAGATTCTTTCCATTACCAGGATATTTCATTGAGCTGCTCTAACAGCGTTCTCTTTACGGTAGCGATGAATGAGCCCCATTTTGAAATTTAGAAATGTATGCCCCTTATTCTACCCCTCATGGTACATCTTTGCTTCACCAGTTAGCTATAGCCTGTCCATGTGCAAACATACTTCTTCCGATCAACCACCCAGACTTGTGGCAGCTTCCAGAGTAAATGCTGACACATCCTCATTACCCAGACTCGAAAAAGGGGTCACTAGACTAGCCGCAGCCAAATTCAAGAAAGGCGTGGGTACGGTGAATGAACCTTTTGTTTCTGTCACCCCAGCTTGTACATCCTGTCTACCCACGAAGCCTCCCGTGAAAATATCCATTTGCCTTTGCTAAGCGTATTTTTTTCCTTCAGCTCAGCTATCTGTTTCATCAATGATTAGCTGTCTTCCTGAGTCGTCATCGCTCGTGTTTGTGATCCTGGCATTCGTGGAGTGGCCGCCGCTGGCTGGCTACGGACCCTGCGTCGGTTTCAGAGGGTCGAACCAGCGACCCGCTGTGGACTGGAACGCTGGCGCCCCACCTGCTGCTGCATGTAGCTAGTGGTGTGACACGTCCCGCCATCCAGGAGAGCTTCCACACTTGAATAATCTCGTTAGACACACGCACCTATTTATAAGCGGCTGTGCGCCTCTGTTTTGCCATATGTGCCGCTTCACATCACGTACTCATTACACGCTAGGTTGGCCAGTGGGTCCCTTATGCCTGTGATTTGTGACATGCAAAACTGATACGTATACTCTTTCAGCAATTTAACGGCCCTGTGGCCTCTATTGCACTTCGCAACTGTTGGTATGCGTAACTCACTGCAATTCAGCCCGCACCTGGCTGTGACTTGTGCTCAGAATATTGCACAAAACTAACTTTCCATATTCTAAACTGTGGTGCTCCTACAGTCCACTGGGCGACGAAAGGTGGCCTTTTCAGATGAATCGCGTTTTATGCTCCATCAGTCAGATGGCTGTTGGTATGTATGGCGTGAAACGTCTGAAAACAAAAGCCCAGCCACATTAGTTGGGACGATTCAAGCAGTAGGGCATTCCCTGGGTGATCTATTCATTCTCTAAGGCACAATGGATCAACGCAAGTATGCCTCTATCCTTGGCGACAATGTGCACCTCTACATGCAGTTTGTTTTTCCGCGGCATGATGTCATCTACCAGCAGGACAACGCAACCTGTCACACAGCTCGCCGTGTACATGTGTGGTTGGAAGAGCAACAGGATGGGTTTACCGTACTTCCCTGGCCACAAGGTTAGCCCAAGTAAACCGAATCGAGAATATGTCGGATGACCTCGACTGGGCTGTTCGCGCCATGGATCCTCAAAAAAATGGTTCAAATGGCTCTGAGCACTATGGGACTTAACATCTGAGGTCATCAGTCCCCGAGAACTTAGAACTACTTAAACCTAACTAACCTAAGGACATCACACACATCCATGCCCGAGGCAGGATTCGAACCTGCGACCGTAGTGGTCGCACGGTTCCAGACTGAAGCGCCTAGAACCGGTCGGCCACACCGGCCGGCCACGGATCCTCACCCGAGAAACCTGGCGCAGGTGGCCACGGTACGGGAGTCTGCGTGGCTCCACATCCCTGTCAGTACTTTTCATAAGCTTACTGAAGTCCTTCCTGCACGTCTCGCAGCGGGCTGTGCTGCAGAAGGAGGTCACTCAGGCTTTTAACAGGTGCTCACATTGATGTGTGTTACTCTCACTACTCGTGTTTGTTTAAACGATATATTCTTCCTAAATTGTGAGCTACCTCAGAGAATTACGCCATATGATATTAATGAAGGGAAATATGTAAATATATTAAAATAAATTGGATAGTTTATTTTTACTGCTTTCCAATAGGGTCTCGTAGCTGAATATTTTTGCTTTGTACATGAACTCTCGTATCTCGATACAATAGGTAACGCCCAACTGAGCTCGACATCACACGAGCATGGCGAGCAGATGTTCCATCGAGACATAAAATATTTTCAGATATATATTCCGACACGACTCCTGATACCCTCAGCATCATTCATTCTGCCAGAAAAAAACGATTTTACCCACAGTTGAGGATTTTAAGATGTAACAGATGTCGTCAAATAAAACAAGATAAACCTGTTGAATTCTGTCTTTAATGATGGTTGCGAGATCTGACTTAATAAATAGTAGAAGAATATTGATACAAAGTCATTACATCACTTATTATTTTCGAGAGATAAATCATGGCTATTAGAGATCTCTAAAAATGATCTATGAAAAGTTACACAACGTATCTTCAAAGTATTTAATGTTTCATCATGGTATACTACTTGATTAAAAACTACACGTAAGAGCGCATATTACATTTTAAAAAATGTAACCTTGTTGTACTACAGTTCAGCAACATGAATAATGCATTTGTGAGACACATCGGAAATTCACTGTGGTGTAATATACGTTGCTGCAATCGTACTACTGATCGTGTAGGCTCCTTAGGCGATTTACTACAACTAACGGGGGAAATGATGTGGAACTACCGTGGGTATTCTCAGGCGTAGCACGAGGATTTTCGTTTGTTTGTCCATTTCTCAACGTAAGTAGAAAATATGTTACATGTTCCCATATTGCATAAACGTCTATAGGAGGGTATTCCACTTAATATCTTGGTGAATTAAATACTCAGGTGCATCACTGTCTCATTAACATGACTACAACCATCGACAATAAACACTGTCTTCAGTTTTTCGGTAGCATTATAATAATGCATTCTCTCATTACCACATTCAACACCGTGGTGTTGAAAACCAGTTTTAACAAGAACGGCAGTGACATTGCAAGAAGATGCGCTCTAGAGCCAACAGAACGTCAGACGGACGTTATCAACAGCCTTGCTACCTAAGAGCCCGATTACCTGTATGTGCCTGTGCGATTACGACACTGACGGATATGAGTCACAACTTGCACGTGGTACTCCATACGTACTCAAACGGACTACATGTAAGCAACAAGACCGAGGTTCAGATGGTTCGCCAGCCTGAGTGGCCGAGCGGTTCTACGCGCTACAGTCAGGAACCGCGCGACCGCTACGGTCGCAGGTTCGAATCCTGCCTCGGGCATGGATGTGTTTGATGTCCTTAGGTTAGTTAGGTTTAAGTAGTTCTAAGTTCTAGGGGACTGATGACGTCAGATGTCAAGTCCCATAGTGCTCAGAGCCATTTGAATCAGATGGTTCAAATGGTTCTGAGCAGTGCGGGACTTGACATCTGAGGTCATCAGTCCCCTAGACTTAGAACTACTTAAACCTAACACTTAAGGACATCACAAACATCCATGCCCGAGGCAGGATTCGAACCTGCGACCGCAGCAGCAACGCGGTTCCGGACTGAAGGGCCTAGAACCGCTCGGCCACAGCGGCGGCAACAAGACCGAGAAGCATAGCTGCCATCCATTCTACGCTCAACAGCAGTTGAGAAGCTCAATCGCTCTCCGGTATCCCAACATTGTGTCGTAGCGCCCCCCAAAAGTTGTCATATTTTTAAACCGCAGTGTGACATTGATAGCCGGACTCAACTCAACATCGTATGTGCTTCGTATACAGTATTCCTAATTTAGTTAGTCTTATGTCTCAGATTTACAAGTTGTTTGTATAAAATGCCGCCTACTCAACTGTTTACTCTGTCACAAGACGTCTAAAACAAGTTGCCTCAATCGACGAACACCTTGTTTGAAACGTTGAATTTGTTTTTCCAACGAGCAGCAGATTCCATTCTGTGTACTCTGTCTACATATATAACCCGAAAGCCTCTACACAACACACGGTGTAATAAAATTGGCTGATTGTTTGTATGCCATTATTCGCGGACTGTCCTCTCTTATCTTATTTTCATGGTCTCTAACAGTAATAAACAACGAAGAATGGTAGGGCAAAATTCCTCGCACGCAGATCCTCAATACTTCGATGAAAATAGCTTTGTGATTAGTATTCGGCAGATCGTTCTATCTCGAGCGCAACTTTTTCTTTGGTTTGGTCCTGTTTTGCACATATTGTACCCATGCAGCGTGTCAGGCGAGGCTGGCTGCACGCCGGCAATACTGCCGCCGACGTCTGTAAACTGTCAGTAACGAAGTCGTATAATTCGAGCTGTAAATTAATCCAACAGCGACTCGCAAAAATGTCACCTTTCTTCGAAAGACACCCCTTCAAGTTAGCTAAGCATAACGTTTCACATGCTTACTATACCTGCTACAATCCTAGCAGCGCGTCTCTTGATCTTTTGTGGTTTCCGTCACGCCTATTTAGTAAGAACTCCATACTGCAGAACAATACTGGATAATACGTAATACTACTCTCTTTCATGTGATATTCTTTACAAAAGAACCACAGATACCCAGAAACCTTTTTACAAAACGGAGCCTTCAATCGACCTTCCTACAGCTGTGTTCAATCCAGATAATTTGGGTTTGTAAAATTACGCCAAAACACTGTATGAGAGGCGACCGCGGTGGCCACGCGGTTCTAGGCATTGCAGTCCGGAACCGCGCGACTGCTACGGTCACAGGTTCGAATCCTGCCTCGGGCTAGGATGTGTGTGATGTCCTTAGGTTAGTTAGGTTTAAGTAGTTCTAAGTTCTAGGGGACTGATGACCTCAGATGTTAAGTCCCATAGTGCTCAGAGCCATTTGAACCATTTGAACCACTGTACGAGAGACTGTAGGAGTTCATTACACTCCTGTAATCGGAGACTATAGTCTTCATTGTCATTATTACTTGCATTTGTACGTATTAGATTTGCCATTCCCTACGCTTAAAACTGCAAGGCGCCAATTGTCTACAAGGGAACTTCGACGACTCCCGAAGACATGAAATACAGTATAACACAGGTCTATGTTGTGATAACTGCAGATGGAGTTCGGCTGCCATTATTGTTTGCCCTGAATTGTTTTATGGCTTAGTTCAGCATTAAAAGCCAACGTCTTGAGCTCTTGATGTTGTTGTTGTGGTCTTCAGTTCTGAGACTGGTTTGCTGTTGCTCTCCACGCTACTCTATCCTGTGCAAGCTGCATCATCTCCCAGTACCTACTGCAACCTACATCCTTCTGAATCTGATTGGTGTATTCATCTCTTGATCTCCCTCTACGATTTTTACCCTCCACGCTGCCCTCCAATACTAAATTGGTAATCCCTTGATGCCTCAGAATATGTCCTACCAACCGATCCCTTCTTCTAGTCAAGTTGTGCCACAAACTTCTCTTCTCCCCAATCTTATTCAATACCTCCTCATTAGTTAAGTGATCTACCCATCTAATTTCCAGCATTCTTCTGTAGCACCACATTTCGGAAGCTTCAATTCTCTTCTTGTCCAATCTACTTATCGTCCATGTTTCACTTCCATACATGGCTACACTCCATACAAATAGTTTCAGAAACGACTTCCTGGCACTTAAATCTATACTCGATCTTAACAAATTTCTCTTCTTCAGAACCCCTTTCCTTGCCATTGCCGCTCTACATTTTATATCCTCTCAACTTCGAACATCATCAGTTAATTTGCTTCCCAGATAGCAAAACTCCTTTACTACTTTAAGTGTCTCATTACCTAATCTAATTCCCTCAGCATCACCCGACTTAATTCCACTATATTCCATTATCCTCGTTTTGCTTTTGTTGATGTTCATCTTATATCGTCCTTTCAAGACACTATCCATTCCATTCAACTGCTCTTCCAAGTCCTTTGCTGTCTCTGACAGAATTACAATGTCATCGGCGAACCTCAGAGTTTTTATTTCTTCTCCGCGGATTTTAATACCTAATCCTAATTTTTCTTTTGTTTCCAGTCGACATTGTCAAAAGCTTTCTCTAAGTCTACAAATGCTAGAAACGTAGGTTTGCCTTTCCTTAATCTATTTTCTAAGATAAGTCGTAGGGTCAGTATTGCCTCACGTGTTCCAAATTTCTACGGAATCCAAACTGATCTTCCCCGAGGTTGGCTTCGACCAGTTTTTCCATTCGTCTGTACAGAATTCGCCTTAGTATTTTGCAGCCGTGACTTATTAAACTGATAGTTCGGTAATTTTCACATCTGTTAACACCTGCTTTCTTTGGGATTGGAATTATTATATCCTTCTTGAAGTCCGAGGGTATTACGCCTGTCTCATACATCTTGCTCACCAGATGGTAGAGTTTTGTCAGGACTGGCTCTCCCTAGGCTATCAGTAGTTCTAATGGAATGTTGTCTACTCCCGGATCCTTGTTTCGACTCAGGTGTTTCAGTGCTCTGTCAAACTCTTCACGCAGTATCATATCACCCATTTCATCTTCATCTACATCGTCTTCCATTTCCATATTATTGTCCTCAAGTACATCGCCTTGTACAGGCCCTCTATATACTCCTTCCACCTTTCTGCTTTCCCTTCTTTGCTTAGAAGTGGGTTTCCATCTGAGCTCTTGATATTCATACAAGTGGTTCTCTTTTCCCCAAAGGTCTCTTTAATTTTCCTGTAGGCAGTATCTGTCTTACCCCTAGTGAGATAAGCGATAGCCATTTTGCACTTCCTGTCGATCTCATTTTTGAGACGTTTGTATTCCTTTTTGCCTGCTTCATTTACTGCATTTTTATATTTCTCCTTTCGTCAATTAAATTGAATATATATGTTCTGTTACCCTAGGATTTCTACTAGCCCTCGTCTTTTTACCTACTTGATCCTCTGCTGCCTTCACTACTTCATCCCTCAGAGCTACCCATTCTTCTTCTACTGTATTTCTTTAACCCATTCCTGTCAATTGTTCCCTTGTGCTCTCCCTGAAACTCTGTACAACCTCAGCTTTAGTCAGTTTATCCAGGTCCCATCTCCTTAAATTCCCACCTTTTTGCAGCTCTTGATATGGCTGCAAATATAATAAACGAATCGTCTCAGGTAAGTGCTTGCTTATATTTGGTTCAATAAGGCAGACGTTTGTTGGACATCTCCTGACGGCAGTTCAGTTTGCGGCGTTGTTATCTTGTTATTGACTGATCAAGTTCTACTCATACTCTGTCACTGAAGTCCTATTTGGACTCTAAAGTGCCATGCAAGCATGTACTTAGTTTCATTTAAAAAAAGGAAAAAAAACCGATGTAAGAATGCAGAGTTTATCAAGGTCAAAAATTGCTTGTGCATGTTACAGAATTCGCCACATTGTCAGCTATAGCCTCGCGAAAACCTAACCAAAATAAATTTACTTATTCTGGACGAATTGGGAATGGTCTGTCTTTCATTGCTTCCCATCTGTACACCATCAACAATTTTTGTTCGGTGAACTTGTATGGTTAAATGGTACCAAGCCTGGGATACATCAGTACTGTAATAGGGGAGACATATAACAGACGAAAGTTCATAATGAGTAGCAGACAATTATGGAGAAATGAAGGGTGTGACATAACTCAGTCGTAAACTGAGAAGTTTATGGAATCTACTAGCTTCACCTTCTCAGTAAACCAATTTAGTCTTGAATCTTTCGTATCCTTCTTCACCGAGAGGAAAATAGGAGAATACCTCCATCTAGAAGGTTATGGCCAAATCATTGCTACATTCTTCCCGATTTCCTGCTGATGGTTCATATTCTGTAATTTTACTGTCGTCTTTACTCTCCTTTCCTCTTTAGTTTCTGTAGGAAATACAGTGTATCCTCAAACAAACCTTACCTATCCTGAAATATATGCGCTGTCGCATCCTTGTGTTATTAGCATTCTTAACAAACATTAAGCGGGACACAGCAAGATAAACATAGAATATTGAAGTTACGAAGTTATTAATGTTGTTATTTACATTAGATTAAATTAAAAACACTTTTGTTTCATAGATTTGTAATTTGGAGATCCTTAGTGAACTAGATCACGTCATAATACAAGAACACCTGACACATATTTACAAGGAAAATGATAGGCTAATGTCCCTTCCACAGATCATAAAAGAAATGATCCAACTGGATGTAGGATAAGTCAAATAAGAAACCATATTGGCTGCAGGTTACCAACACGAAGTAAATGATTCTTATTGTGTGTGTCACTTAAGACAAATAATACTAGGAATATTTATAGAACTATGAGGGGGACATAGAAAGCTGCAGGTGAGATTTGTGAAACCAGAAGGACCTCGCTTGTGTCTCAGTTTAGGGAAACATAGGAAACACTAATTATGGCCAGTGTGATACCAGCATTGTACTATGGCAGGTCACGGATTGACTAGTAAGCATTTGGTGCCAACAATGTATAGTACTTTCTGATGTTATGGGCAAAAGGCAGATCAGTGTAGGAGGCCGAGGTGATTAAGTATTCACCATAATGACTGTAGGCATTTCTTCTTGTTCTTATACCCGAATGCTTGTGCTGGCAATCTTTGAATTTTTGTGTACTTGAAGTGTACAGCAGTTTTGGTGGATGGAATTTGAACGAATGCCAGGATCACAAACACAAGCGATGACGACTCAGGAAGATAGCCAATCATTGATGGAGTGACTGCAGGCAGTCGTGCTGGCTTCCAACACACACTGGAGGCATTCTGAAGCGAGGGCTGCAGATTCAGACTCGGGATCGTGGGCGCTTGTTGTTGCCGCGACCTTAGCCACGCCGGCGAGAAGCACGCAGCTGGCCACCTGCGGTTCTCACCGAGAAGAGCTGAGTCAGCAGCGATGCAGACTGCTGAGTCGACTGCCAGCATCCTGACAACGCCGCAAATCCGCTGCCGTATAAGGCCGACCCACAGCATTGTGTGCACAGGTCGCTGAGGCAGCCAGTCCTCGCCAAGCCGTTTAGCAGGCAGCGAAGTTGTGTCCTCAGCATTGCGGGAGCCAGTGACGCAGATCGAGAGGAATGGGGGCACTGTAGTTGGAAACAATAAATCACTTGTAAAGCTCGTATGAGTGCCTTCTACCTATTCCTGCTACATTTGGTCATCCTGATACATTCGGTGACAGAAGATGCCACTACAGCACGTCCAGTTCGTCGCCGATGAACTGATGTCAGCAAGGGTGCATGAGACTAGAGCCTTCTGCTGACACCCATATGCAGCAATGTTCGCTGAGTGATCGTAGTCCGACTTGGCATTCATTGGTAGAGTTGTTGAATGTCCTCCTCAGGGGTATCGTTTCAAATTGTGTCCAGTTAGCGCGCTAGATCGTCAAAATGCGAAGACTACGTCCTTAATACTCCAAATGTTCTCAGTTGGGGGAGATATCCGGCGAACTTTCTGGCCAAGGTAGGGTTTGGTAAGCACTAAGACAACAGTATAAACTCTTGCTGTGAATGGCAGACATTATCTTATTGAAATGTAAGCTCAGGATGGATTACCATGAAGGACAACAGAACACGGCAAGGAATATCGTCGACGTATTGCTGTGCTGTGAGGGTGCCGCAGCTGACAACCAATGGGCCCTGCTATGATATGCACCCCATATCATCACTCCTGGTTATCGGGACATTTGGTGGGTGAAGGTAAAGTTGTTACGTCTCCTGACTCGTCTTTGCTTGTCATCGAGGCTCAGTTCGAATCGGGATTCATCAAATGAGACAATTCTACTCCAGTCAATGAGATTCCAGGACCAATGTGGCTGATATCAATGCAAATGAGCTTGTTGGTGTACAAACGTCAATGGTAGTCTCTGCAAGGGGCACAATGATCTCAGCCTCCTTTCTGTGAGCCGTCTATAAATAGTCCTTGTTGTCACTGAAGCACCAGCTGCACGTTGGATCGATGATAATGATGAATCCGAGACTTTGAGTGCTTCTTTGACGATTGCTCGAGCCTCAAGCTCTGTTGTCTCTCTGTGTTGACCACTTCCTTCTTGATGTTGTGTCTGGCCATAGTTCACCAATTCCTGCCAACAACACTGAATAGTGGCATCGCTCTTATTTAAATTTCGAACGATTCGCTTATTACTCCAACTGGCTTCTTTGAGCACAACCATACGTACTATCGGTTCTCTCTCAAATGGTCACATGTGTGTATATTCATCACGTACCTTTCTGCTAGCAGAATTACTATACAACTGGGTACACGGAAAGAAACACGTATAGACTTTATGCCCTGGTATCGATATATCCCTGTTTACTATCCTGTCAGCTGCGTGGCGAAATTCCGCTGCAGCGTCAAACATCCATCCATCGGCCACCAATGTTTACAGTTTTGCATTTTCCGTCGATGCCTGTATGAATATCAGTTTGTGACTTATCTCCGTAACTCCTTCGTGGTGCGTCGGTTTTTGGTTTTAGAGTGTATTTACTGATGAATGTAGTAATAAATAATTAATCAATATTTTAGAAGAATAGTAATGCCCATAATTACGGTACTAGAGAGCAAAAAATGTAGTTGATGTTGCTTCAATTCCATGGGTGTAAACCTCACTGTGCCCTACGCGAGACCCTGGGTAGTGCTAAGAAATCAACTGGCTGCCAGAGAATTTTTTTAGATCTCCAACACTGCGTCAAACACCGTTTTCAGGACCAAACATCCAGAGAAGCTGGATCAATTATTAAACTACGTCAACGGAACATTGAGGGCGTTAGCAGAACCGAATGCCACATACCCACATACTATAAAATTATTGATTAAGCACAACATCCACGTGATTGCCCTACAGTAAACTCATACGGTTAATGAAGACCACATACGCCATACAGCAAGAATACCAAAATATGATATCGCTGGTGCAACGTACCGCATGGCTATGGAACGCACACCTGATACCCACTTCCACAAACGACAGTACTCACTTAGTAACAACCAAAATCGGGGATCTGACAATATGAAGTATCTACAAACCATCAATTTGTCCCAGGCCGACTCATGTTCTTCAAGTATGCCGACATACTGTAGTCTTTGTGAGAGACTTTAGGTAACTACACGCAATGGCGATATAGAACAACTCATACCAATGTCAGTAAACTTGGCAAAAGGAAACAACATTCATGTTATTTCCGATGCCAAAGATCACGGTTCCTTTAGGTCCACAACATGGATACAAGAGTACGACGCAGAATTTTGTTTTGTCACATATAATAAAAACATCGCTGGGTTAGTACGTGCTCCAACTGCTGACAAATACAACAGGTTTGTAGGAGCAGTTATCAGAACATCAAAAAGAACTCAAAGGATATCGAAAAGAGCACATTCTAGGCTGCAATGAGAAATGTTAAGAAGTCTGTAATGATTCTCAAAACAGCGCTTACAGAGAAATAGCATACGGTCTGATACACAGCCTAAATATTGCGCGACAACAAAAATGGACGGAAACTATTTATGCAACGGATTTGTAAGTATTCGTTATATAAACATGATCCCTGCTTTAAAAAATTAGTGGAAGTTAGTTGTATCACTCGAGAACCCAAACTCACATCAACTACAAAATATGGAAAGCTAAGAGCTAGAAGTAGAAAAAAATGTGTTGCACAGTATCGAAGATGAACAAGTGCTCATAGCTCTTATGGTTTGCAATTTAGGTGCCATGTTAACCAGACATTTTTTCTTGTTTTTGTGTAAGGAATCTGTCCTCAATGTGTGTAAGTGGAATTTAGTTACACCCTTTATACAAGGACTAGATGCCTGCTTGTGACTAAATATTAAGTGTTTAGAAATAATGAATATAATTCAACATTGAAATGTAATTTGATGCCACACGCTAAATAAGTAAATAACGGAAAAAATTTTATATTCTTACTGTAGCTTATAACGTTATGGGTTATTACTACAAGAGCAAGCCCCCAGTAATGTTACTTGTTTGATAAAAATCAAAGGTTTGACCGTGCCTGTTTACGATTGGGAAGCAATCGAACTGTGTTTCGTCATGCAGAAAATTGCTTATTGAAAGGGGGTAGTGGTGATACTGGCGGGGATCAAACCTACAATATTAAATTGGATAAAGCACTATTACCAATAATATAAATATAATAATAATAAATATATAATGATATAAACCAAATCGGACGCCAGACAAATTAGGCGAGGTAGTTACAATATATTGCTAATAAAGAAAACTAAGTACAGTATGAATTGGGATATAAATCTGTTTTGGAAATCGGACATGTAAACAACAGCACACCGTAGCATATACCAGTAAAGCAGCTAACCATGAGCAACAAAGTTAATAGTTTAAAATGTGTTAGCAACAAACTTTCTCCCACTAACAAACACTGTTTTGAAGTGCGAAACATAAAGATCATTACCTATTAATATTTAGTATGAGATAAACGCGGCTAAATTGGACATTAGGTGGCTTTAATCTTCACTGTTGAGAGAAACTAATTTCGAATAGGTTACCAATCTGTTTTATGCTAACTAACATGGGCACTATTTATTTTCATGGGAAGCATATAAGTCTTTGTATTTTACGGAACAGAACTGAAGTATGACATTAATTCTGTTATGGTTTTTCTAAGCTGTTGCAACCTATATTTACAAGAACACAAATGTCTCTAGAACGAATACCAGGCTTCACTCCCAAATTTACTGAACTACTGGCTCGGCATAAATGGGGACCCGCAAACTCATCTGTCTCTTAACTGCTAACATGAAACAGTTATAATATGCAGATAAACATATATATATATATATATATATATATATATATATATATAATCACATTATTAAAAACCTGTAGCACTAACAAGATAAGTACAGGCTCTATAACTGCTATGGCCTGTACTTCATTTTTCTCAGTCAGTGTCCTGTTATGTTAGATTGAGTATTGAGCAAAGCTTTTTATGAGAATGAAAATAGTACTGTAATAAGGCCTTCTTCAAACACTTATTCTCTTGTAGAATTTTTAGTATTCACATTACTAACCATGTGGAATATTTCATGCAAACAACTAACTAAGCACATGAGAAAATTATTACTCCACGGAAATTAATAATTGCTTTAAACAGTTATGATTTCATAGTCCATTATAATAGGACACTGGGGTATTTTCAGCACTACGAGGAAGAATCTATATAGGAAAATGACTGAGGATACATCAGTATTCTCCATACAGATTGAATATAGAACACTTATTAGTTGAACATTGAGCAAATTACTGGTCCATGCAAATGAATATAATACTAAACTTTACTTGTCGTGAAGGTGGTGACAGTGGCGACCTTCTGTTGCAAAATAAAACCCATCAGGCGTAATCATAGCTCTTTATATAAATGCTCTACAAACAACGTTCTTGGCGTCGGAATTTTAAGCTTCAGAGAAAACCAACAAATGCCACTAACTAGTAGACCGTATAAATCCACATCCGAGGCATACTTAATCTAATTTTGCTACATTTCTTGTCCCATTAAGCACTCATGACGTTAGCTGGTCGGATGCTGGCCACAGACTACATCTGCTGCTCTTGTGCTACTTCATGCCAATCCATCTTTTACTCTCCCACCTACAGCTTTTCGTTGCGGCGGGATTTCCCTCCAGGATTTACATTTGATACAATCTTACATGCCCTGCACATGAACCACTCATACGTAAAATAGTTCAACAAGTTTATACTAGGAAAGAACATAGTTTTAAGATATACATTCACAAAATAATTCTTGTTAAATAACTTTATATAAAAGAAGAATATTTGTATTGATATGTGTTTAGTCAAAGAAAATTTTAACACAAATATTCCAATATTCATAGGAAACATCAAATCAACATGAAAGAAAAACAGTCAATATCGTACATGAGTCCTAAAGTTGTCACGGGCTCGAGGAAGGATTAAACGTTTAGCTACTTGGATGATTTGGCCAAGGAATAAGAAAACAAATTTTAAATCTAATCCTGAACAATTCTTTTTGTACCGTGTATGAATAGTTAATTAGCCCCTAATACCATGTATAACTTCGTAGAAAATTACAATTACTTTGTCATTAAAATTTTGTTTCATTATTAACCTGTCTAGTAACACGGACAACCGTGCTAATATTCCTTAAATTTCAGACATTGTGACGTTTAGTATTCTGTAAATTGTAATCATGCAATCATATCTGCAAACAAATAATATACTCGTATACATGCCTTGTAACTAACCTGTTCTGCACGCTTTAGGTAAAAATCTTGAAAATAATCCACGAAACTGTAATTAGCTCAATAAGTAAATAACTAACAACTAAATCCGAAGATAAAACATGTGAGATATTGCATATTTTTATCTGCATCGTCCTCTGTAACTTGGGCGACTTCGGTACGGACTATTCCAGGCCTGACTTCAGCAGAGGATGCATCAGATGTTGCTGTTACTCAAATAATTACATGTTCTTACGTGGAACCCCTATTGGGTACTATTGCCTCAGATGGAAGCAGCTGTAACGGTGATCTTGATATTTCTGTGGTATGCTGTGGGTCGTGTTTTTAGACAGGGATCGGGAATCGGCGATTTTTTTAGGTATCCTAAATTAATGGCCAGGTGATGGTCAAATATATTCACAACTGTAAACATTCTTTTACAAACTATGCTAGTTATGACACAGACTGTCCTTCGCTCTTCTCATTAGAAGCCGTTTCTGTGTAAGGAAATGAGATGCACATTATTAATATTAAGCTGTTCGATGGAACGGTGTCAACATATTACAAGATGTCTAACATTTTCGGGTCATCTGTTTCCTCTAGTTTCTATATCTGTACATTAGATGTAACCTAAGAAATGCGGGCCATGGTCTCCCATAGTCTGTTGAAGTATGGAGTCTTCACAATCCATCATCAGTAATTTTGGAGAGAACTGTGTTTTACAGAAGTGCTTACTTCTGTCCATTATTTATTTAATAAACATTTATTTGAAATTCTGGATGTTTGCGTGGGAAATCCAGTCTTCACATTCCGTCAGCAACACATGTGCCTGCCTCTGTCCATTATTTATTTAATAAGCAGTTATACAAAATTCTGGTTGTTGTATGGGAAACCAACTGTTTCTTCTAGTTTCTACTTGTATATATTACATGTAACCTCCCATACGCTGCTGAAGTAAGCAATCTTCACATCCCATCAATAACACTTTTGGGGAGAACTGTGTTTACACGTCTTGTGCTTCCTTCTGTCCATTATTTATTTAATAAACGATTATTTTTTTGCTGTGGCGACACTTGAAGAGCAAGGTCTCTAATCAAACTCACACACAATACAGGTACTGAAAGACATCAGATGTGAAGTTGCCCCCATCGATATCCGAACTTTACACCGGGTTTATCTGAATATGCTTAGACTTGCACAACTGTTATTGATGTTGCAGGGGGTAGTTTTCAACATCTTCCATAAATGTATTTTTCACTGTATTTTTCATTGTAAATCAATTTTAAGTCCATTTCAGCTCTTACTTTCTGTAATGTCACTGCATTTCCTTTATAATTTCACGGGCTTAATTCTATCTGCGTCACCCATTAATACGTTGGGGCCATTTAGTAAAACGGACGGTATTTACACTACTGGCCATTAAAATTGCTACACCACGAAGATGACGTGCTACAGACGCGAAATTTAACAGACCTGAAGAAGATGCTGTGATATGCAAATTATTAGCTTTTCAGAGCATTCACAGAAGGTTGGCGCCGGTGGGGACACTTACGACGTGTTGACACGAGGAAAGTTTCCAACCGATTTCTCATACACAAACACCAGTTGACCGGCGTTACCTGGTGAAACGTTGTTGTGATGCCTCGTGTAAGGAGGAGAAATGAGTACCATCACGTTTCCGACTTTCATAAAGGTCGGATTGTAGCCTATCGCGATTGCGGTTTATCGTATCGCGACATTGCTGCTCGCGTAGGTCGAGATCCAATGACTGTTAGCAGAATATGGAATCGTTGGGTTCAGGAGGGTAATACGGAACGCCGTGCTGGATACCAACGGCCTCGTATCACTAGCAGTCGAGATGACTGGCATCTTATCCGGATGGCCGTAACGGATCGTGCAGCCACGTCTCGATCCCTGAGTCAACAGATGGGGACGTTTGGAAGACAACAACCATCTGCACGAACAGTTCGACGACGTTTGCAGTAGCATGGACTATCAGCTCGGAGACCATGGCTGCGGTTACCCTTGACGCTGCATCACAGACTGGGGCGCCTGCGATGGTAACTCAACGACGATCCTCGGCGCACGAATGGCAAAACGTCATTTGTTCGGATGAATCCACGTTCTCTTTACAGTATCATGATGGTCGCATACGTGTATGGCGACATCGCGGTGAACGCACATTGGAAGTGTGTATTCGTCATCACCATACTGGCGTATCACCCGGCGTGATGGTATAGGGTGCCATTTCTTACACGTCTCGGTCACCTCTTGTTCGCATTGACGGCACTTTGAACAGTGGACGTTACATTTCAGATGTGTTACGACCCGTGGCTCCACCCATCATTCGATCCCTGCGAAACCCTACATTTTAGCAGGATAATGCACGACCGCATGTTGCAGGTCCTGTACGGGCCTTTCTGGGTACAGAAAATGTTAGACCGCTGCCCTGGCCAGCACATTCTCCATACTTCTCACCAATTGAAAACGTCTGGTCAATGGTGGCCGAGCAACTGGCTCGACACAATACGCCAGTCACTACTCTTGATGAACTGTGGTATCGTGTTGAAGCTGCATGGGCTGCTGTACCTGTACACGCCATCCAAGCTCTGTTTGTCTCAATGCCCAGGCGTATGAAGGCCGTTATTACGGCCAGAAGTGGTTGTTCTGGGTACTGATTTCTCAGGATCTATGCACCCAAATTGCGTGAAAATGTAATCAGATGTCAGTTCTAGTATAACATATTTGTCCAATGAATACCCGTTTATCATCTGCATTTCTTCTTGGTGTAGCAATTTTAATGGCCAGTTGTGTACATTATGGAACCCATTTCGTTACTTCAATTTTTCAGACGTTTCAAGTTATTTAAAGTTTTTCTGTCTCTCTAGGGTACCATAATTTGTCAAAATACTAGAAGTAGTTAACACTCGATTTTACTTGGCGTTACGCTGAGGCGGTAGGCCCTTGCAGTGGCGATCACTTGACGTGTGATGAGTTACAGTACAGACGGCCGCCCTGCGGCGCCCCTGCCAGCCGGCATCCCATCGGCCGGCGTCGCAGTACCGGCCACCTACTACACAGTCGTTCCCGCGAAAATCATTCGTTCGACCGCTGCCGCAGACCTGGGTAAGAAAATAAAATGTGAGTACACCACTTGACGGTTGTTGAGCTGAAGTACAAGCGGCCGTGGTACGGTAAGAATACAATCTCCAAGTGAAGACGAGTTAGACAAAGCCAGAGATGTATACTCGGGCACACTTGTATGTGACACCAGAATAAGATAAGAATATTAATAAATTAAAATGAAACTGTTGTTGTTGTGGTCTTCAGTCCTGAGACTGGTTTGATGCAGCTCTCCATGATACTCTATCCTGTGCAAGCTTCTTCATCCCCCAGTACTTACTGCAACCTACATCCTTCTGAATCTGTTTAGTGTATTCATCTCTTGGTTTCCCTCTACGACTTTTACTCTCCACGCTGTCCTCCAGTACTAAATTGGTGATACCTTGGTGCCTCAGAATATGCCCTACCAACCGATCCCTTCTTCTAGTCAAGTTGCGCCACAAATTTCTCTTCTCTCCAATTATATTGAATACCTCCTCATCAGTTATGTGATCTACCCATCTAATCTTCAGCATTCTTCTGTAGCACCACATTTCGAAAGCTTCTATTCTCTTCTTGTCTAAACTATTTATCGTCCACGTTTCACTTCCATACATGGCTACACTCCATACAAATACTTTCAGAAACGACTTCCTGACCCTTAAATCTATACTCGATGTTAACAAATTTCTCTTCTTCAGAAACGATTTCCTTGCCATTGCCAGTCTGCATTTTATATCCTCTCTATTTCGATCATCATCAGTTATTTTGTTCCCCAAATAGAAAAACTCATTTATTACTTTAAGCGTCTCATTTCCTAATCTAATACCTGCAGCATCACCCGATTTAATTTGACTACATTCCATTATCCTCGTTTTGCTTTTGTTGATGTTCATCTTATATCCTCCTTTCAAGACACTGTCCATTCCGTTCAGCTGCTCTTCCAGGTCCTTTGCTGTCTCTGACAGAATTACAATGTCATCGGTGAACCTCGAAGTTTTTATTCCTTCATTGATTTTAATTCCTACTCCGAACTTTTCTTTTGTTTCCTTTACTGCTTGATCAATATACAGATTGAATAGCATCGGGGATAGGTTACAACCCCGTCTTATTCCCTTCCCAACCACTGCTTCCCTTTCATGCCCCTCGACTCATACAACTGCCATCTGGTTTCTGTACAAATCGTAAATAGCCTTTCGCTCCCTGTATTTTACCCCTGCCACCTTCAAAATTTGAAAGAGAGTATTCCAGTCAACATTGTCAAAAGCAAAAATGAAACTAGTGTACTATAAACAATGAACGTCTCTGATGGGAACGATACTGTGAATCGCTGACTGTGTGCGACCAGAGAGCCAAAGATACTGTACTGCATTGTTGGAGTAAAGGAGCGCTGGTCAAAGTTGTAGGTAGCTGTCTGTGAGAGAAAGGCAATGAGTAGGCAGTTTCTGTGGTTTGCTGTGTGAAGCCACCAAGAGTTATATTAATGTAGGTATGTCAATATTGTTGAACATGGAAGCAGAAGTCTTTAGGCAAATAAGGTAAAGATGTTAAATAATTATGATTTCTGTTTTTTCCAGCGCGTTAGTATAGCTGAGTTGGTTGATAATGTGTAATTGTTGAGTAACTAACCCCAGAATGTACGTAAACTGTTTTGAGAAAGAGACTGGTTTGATATTTCATGTCTGTAATGCTTTTAAGATTTGTTAACAGAGCTATGTGTAATTTGATGGTTTGCATTAATGTTGGATTAAAGAAGAATCAATTGTGAGTAATATAACTGCGATAGTCAGATGTTTTTGAAAAGCCAAACTTAACTTGCAATATAATTTTGTTAAAAAAAACTGAATGTTAGCAATTCACCGTAATCAGTACTGGCTCCCAATCCAGCTCATATAATTTTTAAGGAAGTTGAATTTTCTTAGTTATTCTCGTTTATCAGCCAAAACAATTTCAGGTGCATTTCAAGTATTATGGCCAGCATTGCACGGTGCTGAGCCTGTAGCTAACACTCATAATTTTTGGGAGAGTCCAGAATGTATCGTGTTACTCCGTTATTGCTTTAGAGGTAAGACAATTTAATTTATTTGTTATGTGAACAGGGCCTTAGTATTCAGTACTTAAGGGGCAGAATGTATTTTGCAGTGACTGTAGTTCTTTATTGGTACTGATAGTTGCTTTGCCCAAACGATTTGTGAAGTTTTGCTAACAATAACACAGAGTAATCACACAACTTGCAGTTACAAAACGCAACATGACAGTTCGAGTTCTGTAGCCAATCCACAGTTAACACTTCATTCAACGTAATCGTAAAGTTTTATTATTTCACATTTATTTTAAAGAACGCTGCACTTTGAAAGATACAGCCTATAACAGCAAACATGTCGCGAGGAGAAGACAGTGATTCATGGAGTGCGTCATTTGTACCACGTAAACGTCGCCGTGTAATGTGATAGCCGCAAGTAAGAATTCGTTTGATAGTTCATTAAGTTATCAAATCCACATGATTTGATCCTCAAGGGGAATACTGTGCATTTCCCATTGCTCATGGTCCCAAAGTGTAACAAAGTCAAAGATTATTATGAAATTTTTGTCACACTTGAAGCATCTGAACATATCAGTCCCGACTTGGCCCCATCCGGTTGTCATAATTTTCCAAAACTTCAAGAACACCTTCGACGACTTAACTTTCATTTGACGGAGCGCTGCAAACAGCTGTGATGTCGTGGCCCCGCCAACAAAGTCAAGGAGAGAGAATCGAGTTGTCATAAAGGAAGCGTGTGTCTCTTGTTACTCTGAGGTTTCAGTAAATAGTTCCCACTCGTGTTTAGGTGAGGAATAGGGTGTTCGAGGTCACTGTAAAGCCGACGTTCGATCTGAATGACGTTCCAGTGAATCTTCTTAGTTAAATTAAAAACTTGCTTCTCTTACTAAAGGCCGTAACACATTATGGCGTATTGTATGGCCTTGCTAAGAGACACTGGCTCTATGAGAAGTAAGGAAATGTGTAACATTTCGGCGAGTAAACCTAATTACTGAACTTCGTGTGAAGATCCGACTATTACTAAACCGATTTTGGTTGCAGTTTCTAATCGGAATGCCAATGTTTCGATATACACGCATCAAAAAAAAGTTTTGCATCACCCCAGTTCCCAGAACTCCTGAAGGCAGACGTTAACTGTGGATCTTGTACCACAGACAGAGTCCCTTTGACTCTTAAGAGACGTCACTATACCCACCCAAAGACATAAACAACCATACATGAGTAGCGCCTATTAGACGGAGGGGATCCGACAGCCAATCAGTTCCAGTCATTCCACCAGGAAGGAGGTACACGGCTCGTATTGTCTGTAGTTCAACCGTGCCTGGATGGTCAATAACGCGGTTCGATCTCGTCCGCATTGTTACTTTGTGCCAGGAAGGGCTCTCAACAAGGGAAGTGTCCAGGCGTCTCGCAGTGAGACAAAGCGATGTTGTTCGGACATGGAGGAAATACGGAGAGACAGGAAGTTGATGACATGCCTCGCTCAGGCCGCCCGAGGGCTACTACTGCAGTGGATACCCGAAACCTACGGATTATGGCTCGGAGGAACCCTGACAGCAACGCCACCATGTAGAATAATGCTTTCGTGCAGCCACAGGACTTCGCGTTACGGCTCAAACTGTGCGCAATGGGCTGCATGATGCGCAACCTCACTCCCGACGTCCATGGGGAAGTCCATCTTTGCAACCATGACACCATGCAGCACAGTACAGAAGGGCCCAACAACATGCCGAATGGACCGCTCAGGATTGGCATCACGTTCTCTTCACCGATGAGTGTCACATATGCCTTCAACCAGACAATCGGCGGAGACCTATTTAGAGGCAACCCGGTCAGGCTGTACTCACTCTCCAGTGAGTACAGCAAGGTGGAGGTGTCCTGTTTTGGGTTGGCATTATGTGGGGCCGACGTACGCCGCAGGTGGTCGTGGAAGCATATTGGGGAGACATTCGTCACGACAATTCGCGATCCCATAGTGCACATCTTGTGAATGACTTCCTTCAGGATAAAGATATCGCTCGACTGGAGTGGCCAGCATGTTCTCCAGACATGAACCCTATCGAAGGTGCCTGGGATAGATTCAAAAGTGCTGTTTATCGATGAATGACTTGACCCACCAACCATTCTGAGTGATCTACGCCGAATCGCCGTTGAGGAGTGCGACAATCGGAACCAACAATGCCTTCATCAACTTGTGGATAGTACGCCACGACTAATACAGGCATGCATCAATGAAAAACTACAAGCTACTGTGTATTAGAGGTATCGGTGTGTACAGAAATCTGGACCACCACCAAAATCAAATGGCTCTGAGCACTATGGGACTCAACTGCTTTGGTCATAAGTCCCCTAGAACTTAGAACTACTTAAACCTAACTAACCTAAGGACAGCACACAACACCCAGCCATCATGAGGCAGTGAAAATCCCTGACCCCGCCGGGAATCGAACCCGGGAACCCGGGCGTGGGAAGCGAGAACGCTACCGCACGACCACGAGATGCGGGCGGACCACCACCTCTGAAGGTTTCACTGTATGGTGGTACAACATGCTGTGTGTGGTTTTCATGAGCAATAAAAAGGGCGGAAATGATGTTTATTTCGATCTCTATTCCAATTTTCTGTGTACGTTCCGCAATTCTCTGAACCGAAGTGATGCAAAACTTTTTTTTGTTGTTTGTTGATGGTGTTAGCAAGAGTGTGTAGTTTGAGTTCGGTGAAAATTTAAAAAAACCTGATGAACATTAACATTTCTACCAGGGTCTGTGCATTGGGAAAGTATCTTTGTTATTCAGTGTGGACTTGGTGGCAGTATTTAGATTATCCATCACTAAAATGCAATGCATGTAGTTTTGAAGTAGCTCATCAGTTTACCTCATTTTGCTGGTAAATCTAGAAACGTAGTGAAAACAAATTTACAGTAGATTAACTCTCAACAGAGAGCAGTTTAGGGACACTTTGGATACATTAAGTCTTTCCTTGAATCAATTACATTAGCTGTTGGTTTTGATCTTATAGCGGGGTTGTGGAGTTCACTGAGGTACGTGAACTATGAACAAAAATTAATCATACCACCACAGGCGGTACATTTGACCGAGCGAGGTGGCGCAGTGGTTAGCACACTGGACTCGCATTCGGGAGGACGACGGTTCAATCCCGTCTCCAGCCATCCTGATTTAGGTTTTCCGTGATTTTCCTAAATCGTTTCAGGCAAATGCCGGGATGGTTCCTTTGAAAGGGCACGGCCGATTTCCTTCCCATTCCTTTCCTAACCCGAGCTTGAGCTCCGTCTCTAATGACCTCGTTGTCGACGGGACGTTAAACACTAACCACCACCACCGGTACATTTGAAAGTGTGTGAAAAATAGAAATGAGGTGGACTGCGAATTCGCAAAGTTATCGCTCCTTATCTCTCCTGGTCCGTCATTCTGATGATTCAAACGCCGACTACATCAGTTATTGCGATTAGCCCACATCCTGTTCCGTGTCTCGCTTAGATATATTATTGTTACAGTCAAAACCCGTTTTTAGTTAGAACGCGTTCTTACAAGTTAAAACTAGTTTTTACTGAGCCACTTCTTCAAGAAACTGTGTTTCCTTTAGATCTACCACTAAACCGTTTCCTCATTATATAAAAATTAACAATAAATAATTTTTAATTCTGCAACAGCGTTACTATTGTGAAAACCTTCGAATTGTTAGGTATTTAGGTGTTAGATAATAACTTTCCCTCACAACAATCGCACATAAGCGTGTCAAATACGGGCGGTTACGCCGGACGGAGTGGCCGTGCGGTTCTAGGCGCTACAGTCTGGAGCCGAGCGACCGCTAGGTCGCAGGTTCGAATCCTACCTCGGGCATAGATGTGTGTGATGTTCTTAGGTTAGTTAGGTTAAATTAGTTCTAAGTTCTAGGCGACTGATGACCTCATACGTTAAGTCGCATAGTGCTCAGAGCCATTTGAACCAACGGGCAGTCACAATAAGCGCTAGAGGCGCGGAAAGAATTACACGCGCGTTATCAGTTCTAGGCGCCAAAACTCCCCCCTGAGCAAGGCTGCAGCGACTGACAATAGCCCGCCACTGGGCGCTTTTCGCGACAACAAACAACACGGTCGAAGAGTTAAGCACGTGCAGATCAGCTTTTACGTATTTATTATGGCAGATCTAAATCATGAAAAGCGATGGAAAGAAGACTTTGTGAGAAGAACGTTACAGATTGAAGAACACGACAAAAGAGAAAACCACTACAATGTTATGACAAAAGAATCTTACGATAATTAGTAGACGAAATTGAAGAAGCACAATCAGCTGAGAAAAAGACACAGAAGCAGTAGAGAAGATTAAATCGATTCAAGGTTATTAATATTTGTCGGACCAGGAAGATAGTGACAAGAAAACAGCCGATACGTTACTACTTATGTGTCGAAAAAATTTTCGATCTTATTGAAGCAGCTCATCAGGCCGTTGGTCATGGAGGTCGAGACAGATTAAAGTTTGAAACTTCAAGAAAATATGCAAACATAACATTGGAGATGATAAACATTTATCTGTCCATGTGTGCAACTTGTCAGCGCAAATGAAGCATTAAGAAAAGGGGGCGTGTTTCGAAACCTATACTTCATTCAGAAATGAACAGTCGTTGCCAAGTTGATCTGATCGACATGCAAACTCAAGAAGATCATGGAATTACGTACATAATGGTGTATCAGGACCACTTGACAAAATTTGTTTTGTTACGTGCACTGCAAAGGAAGAGGGCAGAGGAAGTGGCACATCATTTAGCAGATATACACTCCTGGAAATTGAAATAAGAATACCGTGAATTCATTGTCCCAGGAAGGGGAAACTTTATTGACACATTCCTGGGGTCAGATACATCACATGATCACACTGACAGAACCACAGGCACATAGACACAGGCAACAGAGCATGCACAATGTCGGCACTAGTACGGTGTATATCCACCTTTCGCAGCAATGCAGGCTGCTATTCTCCCATGGAAACGATCGTAGAGATGCTGGATGTAGTCCTGTGGAACGGCTTGCCATGCCATTTCCACCTGGCGCCTCAGTTGGACCAGCGTTCGTGCTGGACGTGCAGACCGCGTGAGACGACGCTTCATCCAGTCCCAAACATGCTCAATGGGGGACAGATCCGGAGATCTTGCTGGCCAGGGTAGTTGACTTAAACCTTCTAGAGCACGTTGGGTGGCACGGGATACATGCGGACGTGCATTGTCCTGTTGGAACAGCAAGTTCCCTTGCCGGTCTAGGAATGGTAGAACGATGGGTTCCATGATGGTTTGGATGTACCGTGCACTATTCAGTGTCCCCTCGACGATCACCAGTGGTGTACGGCCAGTGTAGGAGATCGCTCCCCACACCATGATGCTGGGTGTTGGCCCTGTGTGCCTCGGTCGTATGCAGTCCTGATTGTGGCGCTCACCTGCACGGCGCCAAACACGCATACGACCATCATTGGCACCAAGGCAGAAGCGACTCTCATCGCTGAAGACGACACGTCTCCATTCGTCCCTCCATTCACGCCTGTCGCGACACCACTGGAGGCGGGCTGCACGATGTTGGGGCGTGAGCGGAAGACGGCCTAACGGTGTGCGGGACCATAGCCCAGCTTCATGGAGACGGTTGCGAATGGTCCTCGCCCTAACCCCAGGAGCAACAGTGTCCCTAATTTGCTGGGAAGTGGCGGTGCGGTCCCCTACGGCACTGCGTAGGATCCTACGGTCTTGGCGTGCATCCGTGCGTCGCTGCGGTCCGGTCCCAGGTCGACGGGCACGTGCACCTTCCGCCGACCACTGGCGACAACATCGATGTACTGTGGAGACCTCACGCCCCACGTGTTGAGCAATTCGGCGGTACGTCCACCCGGCCTCCCGCATGCCCACTATACGCCCTCGCTCAAAGTCCGTCAACTACACGTACGGTTCACGTCCACACTGTCGCGGCATGCTACCAGTGTTAAAGACTGCGATGGAGCTCCGTATGCCACGGCAAACTGGCTGACACTGACGGCGGCGGTGCACAAATGCTGCGCAGCTAGCGCCATTCGACGGCCAACACCGCGGTTCCTGGTGTGTCCGCTGTGCCGTGCGTGTGATCATTTCTTGTACAGCCCTCTCGCAGTGTCCGGAGCAAGTATGGTGGGTCTGACACACCGGTGTCAATGTGTTCTTTTTTCCATTTCCAGGAGTGTAGTAATTAGGATTTAGGTGTTCCGAAGTTCACCCAGAGTTCTATATCATACATCTCTCGAAACCGTTCGTTTTTCGTCCGCAGCTCGTGGTCGTGTGGTAGCGTTCTCGCTTCTCACGCCCGGGTTCCCGGATTCGATTCCCGGCGGGGTCGGGGATTTTTTCTGCCTCGTGATGACTGGGTGTTGTGTGATGTCGTTAGATTTAAGTAGTTCTAGGGGACTGATGACCATAGACGTTAAGTCCCATAGTGCTCAGAGCCATTTTTGAACGTTCGTTTTTCCCGTTTCCTTAGACATCTGGTCAAGTATGAAACGTTCAGTGTTATCAACTTAGGATTTCCCATGGAATGATTTGTTGAGGTCTGAAATCGTGCTAGTAGGTTCCTAGAGACAATTAAACATAGGGGAGATACGCGTGACTGTGTCTTGGTCCAAGTGAGCTGGGATTTGTCTTGGAGCTTTTAATCATTTCCCTAGATGTTTCGTCTTGTCAGCCTCCCATAAGACCGTGGAAAGGTATCGATAGTACGCTCCTGTGTTTGTTTCTCCATTACGGGCATACTGTGTTAGCGTTTAACTTTTTATTGCCAGAAAACACTCGACATTAGCTTGCGTGATGATGGTTAGGTCTCAGACCTTTTCGGCCATCGTGAATCCGCATGATTCCATTGTATGGCTTGTTCGTTTATCTCGAGCTAATAGTGATACGAGTGTCGTTCAATAAGTAATAAGAAACATGTTTTCTTGGTCAGTTTCGGTCGAAAAAATGCAGAATAAGATGTGAGATGTCGTGGAATACTCCTACTTCAGACCTTATAGTTTCATGAAGTTCCGAGAGATAGTGACGCTAAACATAGCCTCCAAAATGGCGTCTCAAACGGAGATGCGTTCCAAGGAGAGAGCTGTTTCTGAGATTTTTTTTTTTTTTGCATGAAACTAGAGCATCGCAGATATTCATAGGCGCTGGCAGAATGTCTACGGAGACCTGGCAGTGATAAAAATCAAGATGAGTCGTTGGGCGGACCGTCCGTTATCACCGCAACAAGGTCCCGCAAATCCTTCTCATGTCCCACGTGCCCGCCTGCCCGTCACAGCTGTGACTCGTGAAACATTGGAGCGCGCGGACATTCTCATTCGACTTGACCCGCGAATCACAATCAAACACCATGCTGCGCAAATGGACGTCTTTGTTGGAACTGCTGACACGCTCGTCCGCCAGTTGGTGTACTCACAGGTGTATGCCAGCTGGCTTCCTGGCCGCCTAACGGAAGACCTAAAGAAAAAAAATGGTTAAAATGGCTCTAATACTATGGGACTTAACATCTGGGGTCATCTGTCCCGTAGACATAGAACTACTTATACCTAACTAACCTAAGGACATCACACACATCCATGGCCGAGGCAGGATTCGAACCTGCGACCGCAGCAGCAGCGCGGTTCCGGACTGAAGCGTCTAGAACCGCTCGGCCACAAGCGCCAGCTAGACCTAAAGAGCAACGACGGATCATCTGTACTGTCTTGCTTGCGCCTTACGAGGCTGATCGTGACAATTTTTGTCGAACATCGTCACAGGCAATGAAACATGGGTCTGTCACTTCGAATCACAAACAAAATGGCAATGTGTGAAGTGGTGCCACTCTGCATCTCCTCCGAAGTAAAAGTTGAAAGCCTCACCCTCACCCAGTAAAGTAATTCCGACCGTCTTCTGGGAATCTGAAAGGATTATTTTGTTTTATTTCAAACCTCACGGTGCAGGGATCAACCCGCAGGAAACTGAAGAAAAAACTTCAGCGTGTTCGTCGCCACAAAAATGCAAATGTACTTCTACGTCTCCATGGCAACGAAAGGCGTCACACAAGTCTGCACTCCTGAGAGGACATCATTGGACTGTTTCCCTTATCCACCCTACAGCCCGGGTCTCACGTCTTCAGACTTACATTTGTCTGCCCACAGGAGTGTATGATATATGGCGGGGAGGCTATTGATGCAGCAAGACGTCGATCAGAAGAGTGGTTGTCGCATTGAACGGAGATTGAAAAAGAGGGAAGGGGGAATAGTATGCTGTATTCGAATCCTGAATAAAACCAATTTCCTTTCAGAAAAAAGAAGAATGTATTGCATTACATACTGAATGAACCTCGTACATACAACACCCGTCTTAAACGGTGATTAAATGGCTCTGAGCACTATGAGACTTAACTTCTGAGGTCATCAGTCCCCTAGAACTTAGAATTACTTAAACCTAACTAAACTAAGGACATCACACACATCCATGCCCGAGGCAGGATTCGAACCTGCGACCGTAGCGGTCACGCGGTTCCAGAGTGCAGCGCCTACAACCGCTCGGCCACTCCGGCCGGCAAACGGTGATTAGTCGGCTAAAGAAGTCATCTAGACTGACACATCTGAGACGTGTCTGCTGCTGCCAAACTTCGGAGGGCCCTCTGAATTGGTGCGAGCACTTGCGGAATGCAGCGGACGGCGACGTTTTCACCTTTTCCATGATCCCCATACGTCGGTCCTCGAGCACCAAGACCTCCACTTCTCTTGTTATTCCCAGTGTGTCACAAAAAGATCGTCTGCCACTTCGTTCTTCGTCATTCGTAGGTGTTTAATCACATTGGGAGCGTCTGCATCACCTAACCACTGAGACATGTTGCTTTGTTCCACTAATTCACAAGGACTGCCGGCCGCGGTGGTCTAGCGGTTCTAGGCGCTCAGTTCGGAATCGCGCGACTGCTACCGTCGCAGGTTCGAATCCCGCCTCGGGCATGGATGTTTGTGATGTCCTTAGGTTAGTTAGGTTTAAGTAGTTCTAAGTTCTAGGGGACTGATGATCACAGATGTTAAGTCCCATAGTGCTCAGAGCCATTTGAACCATTTTTTTCACAAGGACTGTAGTAAGTTTGTCCTTCAAGTGCACAGTGCTCCACTTTGTCAATGGGCTGAACCATTTTCTTTTGGATCATCTAGTGAGCGTGCTGCGGTACTATGACACTGTGATTTACTGTGTATCAAGACAGCGGACATATACCTGAAAACATTTACGTAACTACATAATTATGTAACCACATGTTTATAGGTGCCAATTAATTTTTATGGCGTCTCTAGTGGTCTCGTCACATTTTAAGGATAGTGATAACACATACTAAGAAAAAAAAGAAAAATAAATAAATAAATAAAAAGACGCACCACGAAAGAATAATGCGAATGGCACGGAAATTGGTATACGTAACGTACCTGGAAAGACTAACCAATAATTAAAATTTCGGAGAAACTGGATGATTTATTCAAGAGAAGTAGCTTCACAATTTGAGCAAATCAATGAATGCTTGGTCCACCTATGGACCTTATGCAAGCAATTATTCGATTGGGCATTGATTGGCAGAGTTTTTGGATATCCACCTGCGGGGTATCTGTCGAGTTGGCACATTAGATCGTCAGTTTTGCTACCCTTCGTGGCAAGCCCTCCTGAGCTTACAATGAGAACAAAAAATTCGTTAAATGTGTGTGATTTCCTAAGGGACCAAACTGCTAAGGTCATCGGTCCCTAGACTTACAGTCTACTTACACTAACTTACGTTAAGAACAACAGACGCACCCATGCCCGAGGGAGGACTAGAATCTCCAGTGGGAGGGGCCGCGCAAACCGTGACATGGCGCCTAAGACCGAAAGTCTACCCCGAGCGGAGTCAATTCATTCTTCTATCGAAAGTCATTTTGCAAACCGCAAAGAGAAACGTCTAACTCCCCTAACGAAATAAACTGAAATTCTGACAGAAGAATGCTAACAAACGATTATTTCCATATATCTCTCCATTGTAGTAACTGTTTATTTCAGATGTCGAAATATTGTATTCGCATTCAAAGGGCAGGCGGGTAAAATTTAACTGCTCTACCCTGTATACGTGACGCACTTTACATAACATCATTCACACGTTGACACATATGACGTTACTACTTGCTTTCTACTTGAATTCGCTGCCACGTTAAATAGTTTTGTAGCTACCTTATAATAAAGTGGTCTCTAAATGGTATGACTACATTGTTATGTTAGTGAATCAGGAAGACATTATCTATGAAAGACTGAACATTTCGGGATTTAAGTTACACAAAAAATATTCACTCGGCCTTAAATGATGACTTACTGTTATTATTTTTGAGAGATTTTTTTAAAGATTTTTAAAGTGAATAGCCGGCCGAAGTGGCCATGCGGTTCTAGGCGCTGCAGTCTGGAACCGCGAGACCGCTACGGTCGCAGGTTCGAATCCTGCCTCGGGCATGGATGTGTGTGATGCCCTTAGGTTAGTTAGGTTTAACTAGTTCTAAGTTCTAGGTGACTAATGACCTCAGAAGTTGAGTCCCATAGTGCTCAGAGCCATTTGATCCATTTTTTAAAGTTGATAGCTTATTCTTGGTATTCATCGAAAGTGATGTGAGCTCTCTTTTTATCTGATGTGTCATACTTCGTATCTCTATACTGGATACTTTTCAAACAGAAGTCTTTAATAGCCGATATGTTAGGCCACAGAGATTATGAGTACAAGCAACTTGATTTCTAGTTGTCGTTAGTATTATCGTTGGCAGTGCAGCATTCAGTTTGAAGCATGTGAGTGAGTCGGATGTTGGTCACATAGCTAAGCGGTCTGAAAATAACGCAGAGCTCCTAGTGCAGAGGATGTTGCTTTTTGGAGATTCATTTGAGAAGTGTGAACATATTTAGGTAATGTTGCTTGCTATATACTTGCTCGCGCGTAAATGAACATGATTTTGAAAAAGGCTTAGAATGATTTCTCTTTATTGTTTCGGGTCAGTTAGTTTGAAGGTCGAGACATGATTAAACGAAGTTATCTGCTCACATAGCTTGGACTCAGAGCTATAGTTTCATCACCCCTTTACCATTTCAGTAACGTGTATATGGTAGAGTAATATTTGTTTAATAAGAAATCAATTTTGTGAAGAATGTTGTAATTATTAAGGAATGAGTTGCATAACACAGAATACATATATGGATGCTAGTCTCTTCTACATCAGTCAGTAAATTCAGCTGCTACCACGTTCTCCTCACTAAAGTTTTATTTCTTAATCGTGAGTTACCACACCTTATATAGTAGAATACATTTTCTCATGCTTAATGTATGATGTGGTTAACATATGTATTGTGTCCACCTGCCCTGTCTATTGAGTGAAATTTATAAGTTCGACTTTCATTTAATACGATTTATGTAGTACCGTACCTTGATGTTAACGACGGTGTTATTGAACAATACCTACACTGCACTCAACCATAATAAGACGCACCACGTAAATCAGCAAAAAATTCTTTGATAAATAATGTGGGCAAGAGACCTGATATACTTCAGATTCCAGTACGCAGTAGAATAATTTGTAGTTTCTGGTATGGATTTAGCTGAGGATACTTAATCTATTTGTTTCTGGTTATTCTTTTTGTTAGAACTGCACTTTCAGAATTCGTTAAGCTTATTAATATTCAATAAAATTGTCACTACAGAATCAAACATATCCCTGCAACCCCGTCTACGTGGCGAATGATTAATCCAAGTAAAAGATACTGTACATCCACCAGTTATCAATAATTCATTGCAAAACCTATACAAGTTTTTGTCGCTACAAAATTCACGTACAACTTTAAGATAAATCTTCCTTTTATTAGTCTATATTCAGAGTACCTAGTCGAATTTCGATGATCACAACGTAAGTTATTCATCTCTGTTGTTAATAAACAAAGAAATTTAAAATATTTTCCTTTAAACTCTATACCTTGTTAGAACCGATGCCTCTGTGTAGTAAATAGATTACTTTTAATAATATAATATTAAGTAGCTTCGAAGAAATTCTCAACTTCTGTGAATGAAAATTTTCTCTTTGTCGTTTGTTTATATCAGCGATGTTAATAGTAAATTTCCCTACTTCCGTTTACTGAAACCAATAATATCTATGACCACTGAGTATGTATTATGAATAAAATTAGAAAATTCAATTTATTCCCTCATTCAAGATTAATTATCGTAAGGGATCTTGTTCTGAAATCTCCCAAGATATTCGATTTTCTCCATGCGAGTATATTAGTCGTAATTAAAGAAGCCACACAAATCACTTTGTATTGTATCACTTTACGACGAAAACAACTCGAAATATATCATCCTAAAATTCCGTAAAACTTATAGGTTGAAATAAGAATACTGATTTCGGTTTTTGAATTCTATGTGTGATGTCCTTAGGTTAGTTAGGTTTAAGTAGTTCTAAGTTCTATGGGACTGATGACCATAGATGTTAAGTTCCATAGTGCTCAGAGGCATTTGAAACATTTGAGTGGGCCAACAGATCCTCTACCTTTACTTTAAAGGAAACAAATCGGATCCTCAGGCTGACCAAATCCACAGTACCAATCGATATTTCAAAAATACCGAAAATTAGTAAGAACTGCGGATGCTAAACTTTTTGTATTAATCTACTTATTCGCATCAACGCTTACAGAGATCTTCCTAGCTACAGCATGAGCTATCACACACCAGCATTCCCAATCAAACATAAAAGGAACCTGTTCGCTTGAAATCAGAGACATTTACAATAGGTAAAATCGTGCCACGCTCTCTGTTTTGCTGTGTCGGTTTTTAGAAGCAGCCATCCTCGTACCGGATTTCTATAACAGATTTTAGTACAAGTGTATAAACAATTATCTGTATACAATTTTGTATTTTACACCTTTTGCAAAAGGTAGTGACCGAGTGCCAGCAAATCAATTTAATCCCCTCTAACGGAATCGAAAGGACAACAGAAATAAAACAAATACCCTAAGTGTAACGACCACTTTACACCTATCTTAGGACAATTCATAGATAAAGCTAAGCCTCTTCAGACGTTGACAGTTCGCGAATCCCACTAATGAACTCAAGATTAATAACGGTCACTCGTCACAATCACCAAATAACAGCACAGACACATGCAGTCTCCTAATATGGTTCAAAATTACTGTCACATCTAGGGAAGATCACAGCTATACCTACGCTATTTCCTCCGTAATTTATGATTATTTACGTAACTTTGTAAACATGTGCCTGCAATAAGTAGACCAAAAACACATGCAAACAATTCGACATAGTACACACAGATGCCTTTCCTTGCATTGCACTTGGGCACGGTTTCTTTTCTTTAGCTTGTTCACATTCATCACTTTCGAGAAGTATTGAGTTTCCGTGTCCACAAATTAATTCACAAAATTTGTTAGGACCAATTTAATATTACCATCAGGACAAAGTAAAATCATTCAGTCAGGCTTTACATTTGAAAACCAATATCAGGGTCAGTTTAGGTAAAGTCCAGTTCACATCTTATACTTAGTTTATAGTGGAATGTTACATTCGTGTGTGTGTCATTTAAGGTTTGGAATTTTATTTAGTCAGTTTGCGTACATAAATTTACAGCGTATTTTAGCAGTAGAATTTTTAAAATTTCTTCTTTCAAAGTTCAGAGTTCTTACTCTGCTAGTTTCGTCTGATGGAACTAAAAGACACGCATTGTGACGTCACGCATTTTATCACTGCTCGCTGCACTGTACTGCACAAATTTCAGGCATTACCTCTCAGTGACCGCTAATAAGCAAGCAACACCGAGTGAAATAACTGTAGAAATCAATGTGGGACGTATCCGTGGGACGTATAGTGCGGCGAAAACTGGTGTTAATAGGCTATGGCAGCGGGCGACCGACGCGAGTGCCCTGACCTGATAGGTTGGATCCCAGACGACTGGAAAACCGTGGCCTGGTCACATGAGTCCCGATTTCAGTTGGTAAGAGCTGATAGGATTCGAATGTGGCGTAGACCGCGCGAAACAGTGGACCCAAATTATCAACAAGGCACTCTGCAACGTGGCGGTGGCACCATAATCGTGTGGGCAGTGTTTACATGGAATGGATTGGGTCCTCTAGTCCAGCTGAACCACATATTCACTGGGAGTAGTTAAGTTTGGCTACTAAGAGACCATTTGCAGCCACTCATGTACTTCATGTTGCCCAGCAAAGATGGAATTTTTATGGATGACAATGCGCCGCTTCACCGGACCACAATTGCTGACAACAGGTCCGAAGAACAATCTGACGCCCATCGAACTTTTATGGAATATAATTGAGAGGTCAGTTAGTGCACCAAATCCTGCATCGGCAACTCACAATTATGGATGGCTGCAGAGGCAGTAAGCCTCAACATTTCTGCAGAGGACTTCCACTGCCTTATTGAATCCATGCCACGTCGATTTACTGCACTACGTCGGGAAAAGGAGGTCCGTCACTAAATTAGGAAGTATCGCATGACTTCTGTCACCTCAGTCTATACCAGCGTCATCCGGCTTTTACTTTATTGGAGCGCTGGATCCACCGTACAAGCGAACCTAAAAGCTTTTTAGGGCACAGAGGTGTAGGGGTGCCAAATTTTGAGCTTAAATTCAAAAAACTGGAACAGTGGATGTTTCTTGCCACTGTAATTGTTAGTTGTTTTCTTTGGTGATGCACATTTAATAAAAGCATTACTCGTACGGCCATGCACGCATCAGATATCACATACATTTCCAAAAGAACTTGGAAAACTACAAGGTGTATTTTAATAGTGTTTTATATATATATTAAGAGTAATTTCCTATTGTTTGGATTTCCTATGCGTTTTCTTTAATTTGTTCGTGATAGTACGAATAAGCTTGATTTCTAATTATTGTTTTCGCTACTGGAGGAACGGGTGGATGTGTGGTAAGTGCATCAGCCTCTTTTTACCAGTTCACACATTCATCCTCGTCACTTATCGAGCGCAGTAGCGCAGTTGTAAAGTAATTGAAGACTGACGGCTCAAATTCTTAACTGGCCGTCCTGATTTAGGCTTTACATTCCCTGAATCGCTTTAAGGCAACTTCCACAGTAGTTCCTGTGAAGAGGAGATTGCTTATTGACTTCCAGAAGCTTCCTTAATCTCAGAGTGTACTCCATCTTTGATGACATGGCCCTTAACTAGGCATAAACTGTAAGCTTCTTTATTCCTTTTTTCAGTTACATTTTAAGTTGATGGTTTATCTTACAGATCCATACATCTTCTGAATCTCATGCCGCATAAGGGCTCTTATGCTGTACAAACGCCACGAAATACTCGGTGGTCGTAATTAAACAGCAGCTACTCACAGAGGTCCATTGTGGGCTGCAACTACCGTATGGCAGCGAAAGTTGGTAGATATATACAAACGCTCTAATGCGGAACCGATTTACACTGGGAAAAAATTAGTTCTAACTCTGGCAATGAGGTACAAATCTGGCGCAGTAAACTGTTTGTATGACGGTATGACGTCCAAGCTGTCATTTGAGAAGCCATAACGCGAGTGTCAGTTCGGCTTCGAGAACAGAGACCGTGCGCTGTTAGTGAAACAGTTTTATGTGGATTTCAGTAATTAAAGTGTTGAGTTGAGAGAGTATCACCAACTGAAAGACCCGAGGGGAGTCCCGATATCTTTAATAGGTTTGAAGAAGATGATAATGAAATTCGAAAATTCGCGTATGCAGCAAGTGTCCCAGGAAGTGATAGGGGCCGTGCACTGTCACGAGATTTGTCCATCCCATGGTCAGTAGAACGGAAAGTTTTGTGGTCTGCATTAAACTGGTACCCGTGCAAGATGCATATGGTGCAAGAACTGAAAGCTCGTGATCTGCAGCAACGTTCTGAATTTTCTCTTTAGTTTTTGGCTCGGATGGAAGTTGATGACATGTAGCCCGCCAATATCCTATGGAGTGACGAGACACATTTCATAGTACTGGGTGCAGTGAATACACAGAATCGCCAAATTTGGGATATTTTTGAACCGCGTATTGTGCATGAAGTGCCATTGCGCTCGCCATGTGTGACTGTGTGGTGTGGATTCACAAGCTCCTTTACTCTCGGTCCGTTCTTCTTTGAAGAGAATACACTCAGTGGGCCTATCAGTTGTACGGTGAGGTCTGCACTACGTTGAGACCTTCACGTACAGCATGTCATTCCTGCTGTTGGAGTGCGCAGCTGTGTGGAAACCATTGTCTTCACACAGGATGGGACAACATCCCATGTCGCTCGCCCAATGTAAGATCTTCCAAGAACGCCTTTTCTCCAGAGATTTTCGAAACGCATCGCCGCAACATCGCCTGATCCGAATCCATATGACTCTTGATTCTGGAAATATCTACACTACTGGCCATTAAAATTGCTACACCACGAAGATGAAATACTACAGACGCGAAATTTAACCGACAGGGAGAAGATGCTGTGATATGCAAATGATTAGCTTTTTAGAGCATTCGCACAAGGTTGGCGCCGGTGGCGACACCTACAACGTGCTGACATGAGGAAAGTTTCCAACCGATTTCTCATACACAAACAGCAGTTGACCGGCGTTGCCTAGTGAAACGTTCTTGTGATGCCTCGTGTAAGGAGAAGAAATGCATACCCTCACGTTTCCGACTTTGATAAAGGTCGGATTGTAGCCTATCGCGATTGCGGTTTATCGTATCGCGACATTACTGCTCGCGTTGGTCGAGATCCAATGACTGTTAGCAGAATATGGAGTCGGTGGGTTCAGGAGCTTAATACGGAACGCCGTGCTGGATCCCAACGGCCTCGTATCACTAGCAGTCGAGATGACAGGCATCTTATCCGCATGGCTGTAACGGATCCTGCAACCATGTCTCGATCCCTGAGTCAACAGATGGGGACGTTTACAAGACAACAACCATCTCCACGAACAGTTCGACGACGTTTGCAGCATGGACTATCAGCTCGAAGACCATGGCTTCGGTTACCCTTGACACTGCATCACAGACAGGAGCGCCTGCGATGGTGTATTCAACGACGAACCTGGGTGCACGAGTGGCAAAACGTCATTTTTCCGGATGAATCCAGATTCTGTTTACAGCATCATGATGGTCGCATCCGTGTTTGGCGACATCGCGGTGAACGCACATTGGAAGCTTGTATTCGTCATCGCGATACTGGCGTATCACCCGGCGTGATGGTATGGGGTGCCATTGGTTACGCGTCTCGGTCACCTCTTGTTCGTATTGACGGCACTTTGAATAGTGGACGTTACATTTCAGATGTGTTACGACCAGTGGCTCTACCCTTCATTCGATCCCTGCGAAACCCTACATTTTAGCAGGATAATGCACAACCGCATGTTGCAGGTCCTGTACGGGCCTTTCTGGATACAGAAAATGTTCGACTGCTGCCCTGGCCAGCACATTCTACAGATCTCTCACCAATTGAAAACGTCTGGTCAATGGTGGCCGAGCAACTGGCTCGTCACAATACGCCAGTCACTACTGTTGATGAACTGTGGTATCGTGTTGAAGCTGCATGGGCAGGTGTACCTGTAGACGCCATCCAAGCTCTGTTTGACTCAATGCCCAGGCGTATCAAGGCCGTTATTAGGGCCAGAGGTGGTTGTTCTGGGTACTGATTTCTCAAGATCTATGCACCCAAATTGGGTGAAAATGTAATCACATGTCAGTTATAGTATAATATATTTGTCCAATGAATACCTGTTTATCATCTGCATTTCATCTTGGTGTAGCAATTTTAATGGCCAGCAGGGTAAAAGAACGCGTTTACTAGGAATCCGTTCGGCCTCCATCTGATCTGAAGGCCAGTATGACAGATGCAGCATCTCGCCAACATCCCCGGTGGTCATAATCAACAAACTGAGTAAGCGGCTGTTAATAATAAAATTCCCGAATGAGCTTTTCACTCTGCAGTGGAGGGTGCGCTGATATGAAACTTCCTGGCAGATTAAAACTGTGTGCCCGACCGAGACGCGAACTCGGGACCTTTGCCTTTCGCGGGCAAGTGCTCTACCATCTGAGCTACCGAAGCACTTTACAGATGGTAGAGCACTTGCCCGCGAAAGGCAAAGGTCCCGAGTTCGAGTCTCGGTCGGGCCCACAGTTTTAATCTGCCAGGAAGTTTCAATAATAAAATTAACATTAAGCCTTTCTCATTTGTTTGACCTTTTCTGCACACGTCCCATTACTAATCCAGTAGGTATGGAAATATTTCTATACGTCTTTCTTGTATTCACAGCGGTAGATTGGCACGTGGTGGCTCAAACTGGTACAAATTTTTTTTTCCAGCGTAACTCGGTTCTACATTTACGCATCAGAACATCTAGGAAGTTCCTCTGCCGTGCAAGGGACCTCTGTAAGTAGCTGCACTTTGATGGTAAAAATACATTACTTTCAATTTATATTCAACAAAATATGAAATTTGGATTTTGCAACTGAACTGTTACCGGAGACGGACACGTATTTAAAAATTGGCGGTGATACAGCGGCTGAACGCTGTCATGGTAGCTGAAGGACACCCGATAACATTATTGTTTCTTGTATGAAATGCATTGCAATGATAGTCCACCACAGCAGCTACTATTACAATGCATTTCATACAGTTTTGAGACAAACAAAAGCACACAAATGAAATATTGTTTCTTTTCCTCCCATAATTATATCACTTAATAAATTTGCAATTGTGATGTTATTCCTGGTGTTTATAATTACGTTTCACATTATTTTAGAAATTAAATTTCTGATGTCCTGTAGTTGTTATGACTTAGATCTTCATAACATAATACTGATACTTGGAACTGTTTCTTAGAGGAAAGGTAAGAATGTGGTCTTGACGGGGGAAAAGAGTAAAGTCAAGTGCATTAGTTTTCTAGGGCGCTAAATAAGTGAGGCATGTTATCCCACCAACTGGAAGCAAAAGTTGAGAGCTAAAAACTTTCGCCTTCGATAGATCTAATATCTATGAGTGTTTCTGACTCAAGTAATCATAATTCAAATTACAATATGATAAGTAAAAACATTCGTTTTGTAATAAGCTATGTGCGTTGCATTAGAATCGACCTGTTTGAATGACATCAGGAATTAGCTGCATCACCGATAGGGTTTCTTCATAGTGAGTAACAAAACTATTGGGAAGTAATTAACCTTGCATTCCGGAAAAATGATAGTTCACCCCCATAACATTACCTATATTTTCCACATCGGATTTTGTTTGGTGCAAGCGGTGTTCAAATCTCGTCATGATATGCTCATTTACCACTTACAACAAAATTAAAACTAAATGCCAGACCGTGACTGAAACCAGAAATCCTGACATTTCTTATCCATTTTTTATAGAACCTGCATCGACCCTCTCTAGCCCAGTGTTAAACCCTCCAAGTGTCCTTTCTTTGACCGGTTTCTTTCTAAAAGTAATAAAATAACAAACATTGTTAATGAAGAACAGCAAGAAACGTAGCAAGAAAGTGTTATATTTATTTATTCATTTATTTATACACTCTGGAGTAGTGGAAAGAAAAAATAAGAACAGTAATAAATCATTGTATATGGGTTTGCAGCTTTAGTTTTACTATATTTATAAATGAATGTTCCTCTTCTTCTTTTCGTGTCTTTTGAAAGTTTCTTTGTCTGAATCTTATTATACCATGAAACAGTTAGTGTCTTGTCGAATTCTGAAGCCTCAGCTTCTGCTTGTCTTTCATCTTTTCTGTTCAGTAGGGCGCTGTTAAGGAAAGTGCATAATGGGTTTCGTACTACTGAAATTGCGTTAACTTATTGTGCTCTGTTGTTCAGTAATGTTAATAATTCGCTAGGAATGTTCTTCCTTTCCTGCAAACAAAGTAACAAGTGCTAATGGCCTACAGTCAGCGGTACCCAATCCATTGTGTTTTTGGAAACCACGTGTCGTCTGTGATTGTTGTATCTCTAGAGGTGTAAGTATTTCCCGCTCTTATATATGGTGCCCACATTTTACCTCGTCCATCGGCATGTTTGTTCTGTAGTGTCTGCCATATCGCAGATAAGGACATAAAAAAATACGACATCGGCCTAATTGTTAAATTTTTATTGTTTCAGATTGTCCGATAAACCATTCTACACTAGAATTAGAGAGAGTTTGAAGTGATTAACGGACTGAGTTAGGTTTTCAATTTTTTGTAGTTCATTTGTTTCAGAGCGCTTTCGGTTTTACAGTGGTACTGTATTTGTAATTCATTGTATTGTGTTGTACATCCTTCCAATCGCCATATTTCTGTTTATCGACTTCTCGATATATCTGCGTTTTACAAAACTTGGTGAACGCTTTGTCAACGGAATCGGAACAGCGCATTGTGGTGGCAATTTGGAGAAGAACCTGTCACATGTGCTCCTCCATCCGGCCGAAAGTAATTCAAGATAATTCGTGGTCCTTCACTGCACACTCCACTTTAATGTACTATTGTGTTTACGTACAGCACCACAGTGGTCAGACTGTACCGATCGGTCGTCCGTCATGAGGTAAAATTTTTA
The DNA here is from genome assembly GCF_023898315.1 of Schistocerca nitens. NCBI lineage: Eukaryota > Metazoa > Arthropoda > Insecta > Orthoptera > Acrididae > Schistocerca > Schistocerca nitens. The sequence goes on along the minus strand of NC_064617.1, from coordinate 698,888,621 downwards.
ATAGTGGAATCCCAACAACAAAAGCGACCATACTAAGCTGAAAAAAATTGTAATCAAGCGCGTTACGACGCTTATTATTACCCATCTGGACTCTTGAGGATTTGCTACTTAGCTGCTGTTTCTTAGCAATAATAAAAGTAGCTGCTTCATTACCATATGAACAGGGTATCCTTAGTTTCGAAGTCATAATTGGTATGCCTTCTCATGCAGTTCTTCCAGTCCGCACAAATGATTCTCCGCTAGATGGTAGAAGAAGGAAGTTTGTGTATGACAGGCAGCTGACAGGCGGCAACAGAACTCTGTTCAGAAGCAAATGAAGTTAAAAAAAATAGACAGAATACAATGTTACGTGTTTCCCGTGGTAGTATATCAGTACGGCGACGACTTTCCTATAATATCAACCAGCAAGCCTACAGAAAGTACTCTGGAGTACTTCTGATAGTGTTACACAAATAATGCATTTTCCAAGGAAACACTTGAAACGTTCAACCATTTTTAATGAATTATTCAGATATCTGGACAACATGACGAATACGAAAAAAATCTTACTAATTCTATGTTCATAGCGCTTAAACTGTTTTTCTTATCGCAGGAGACATCATGTATCTAATACACTGAAATGTTATCTGTGAAACACAGTCTGTGCTTCTCACTTGTAATATTAGCGCATTTCATTCAAACAGGCGCTGAACGTTCATCATAGCAAGTTTTTAACAACTTTTTTGTAACTCTCTGGTGAGTGATGCAAACTTTGCATCTCCATTTATACTCTTATTTGTATTTATATACAGACAGTATTTCCTATTACTTTCACCTGTTACAGACGTCATCCACTGAAGTATTACCCAATGTACAAACAATCCTTTAGGCAGACGGACAATGCATTCGCAGCATATTACTGATAGAATAAAGTATTCAGATTAGTTTATCTATGTAATTGCCTTTTTTCAAAGTCCAGCATCGTTTTTCCCAACTAATAGTATGAAAAAATTAACCTAGGCGTTACTCATTCATTCAACAGTCACAGAATGTTTTATTTTGGGGCACAATAAAGTAGTCAGCAGTATTTCACTATACATTTCTTGGAAACCAAGTATTTTCATAAGACAGCCCACCGTGAAACTATGAACGTGTACTCTTCACAACTTATGTTTGACGTACATCTCATCAATGACATACACACTCGTTAATACGTTGATGAACATAAAATGATTTAGGCTTTTGTCGTATGTACCTAAAGTAGCTTACCCTTCTGTTTGTCATTTATAGTGCGATGGCTAGTGTTCATTGGTTATGATCTCAGGAACTGTAGAAGACAACCTTTGTTTATTGTGAAGATGTTTCCAGAAAGCATGCTGTCAGCTCCTGAGACTGTTCTCGTTACACTTTAATATGCAAATTTTTTGTAACGTTTTTCGCAAACTATGTTTAGTTTTAGTGAAAAGTTGTTTGGCTGAATCAGTGTAATCCGTTCGCCAGAATATAATTTCGTGGGGTTGTCAAGTGAATCATTCTTCACTAAATGTTAACCCAAATATCACAAAAACTGAATAATAAATGAATTGTAATTAAATAACACGTATCCATCAAGCAGAAATTGTCAGATTTATATATCTGAAATAGCAAGATTTTCACACAAATACAGACTTCTTCATACCGAAATATGGGAGTCAAAAAGTATGTGCATAATTATATGTAGCAACAGTGCAACATAAAAAATATCAATAAAACTGTGGCATTCGAAATGGCTAAATATCATCGTAGAGCAATACACCTTTCTTAATAAAATGGCATAAGAAACACTAAAAAATAGTGAAAGGATGGTAGCGCCAGAAAATATAGTACACGATGAAACTGAAAGGTAGACAATGATATTACTTGAGCCATACGGTTGGCCAATGTCGGTAAATTATGCTTGCAGTTACAGCACAGATAATTAAAAACGCTCAGCCGGCTGGTGTTGCACGCTGCATACACAGTTTACAATTGCATATGACAAAGGATTAATCGAGGCGTAAGTTAACGTGCGTTAACCTGAGCCGGAAGTATATTGAAATAATGGAATTGGACTCTATAAATTAAATCGAAATTGAAATAATAATTTATATAATTTAATTATTATAAATTAATAATTATCCAATTTAATGTCCCTATCCCGGTTGAAAAAGGAGGATGGGGAGGAGTAACACATCATTAGAAAAACCATTGTTCACCTGACCCGGGTGATAGTACGTGGTAAGGGTTCCTTGCCAGCATAACGGCGAAGACCGGCGTTGCATTATTTGATATGTCCTTTATTGTGAATAAGGCCATCTTGGACTCTGTCATAGATGTAAATCCAATCAGCAGCAGACTAAGGACCATGCGAATTAAGCACACCAACAAAACATACAGATCTGTTAATGTTCACACATCTGCTAACATTGACAACAAAAAAGAATCTGAAAAGTGAGAAATTTTTTTGGAAAAACTAGATACTGAAATGTCCAAAACTCCTAAGGAGGACGTAAAAATTCTTATCGGTGATTTCAACGTACAAATTGGCAAAGAGAGGAAATATTCAAAAAACAGTCGGCAATTACGCTGTACACAAAATTCACAAACAACAATGTCAGGCTCATCGAGTTGTGCCAACAAAACAATCTCAAAATCATATCAATACCACTTTGAAAGAACCCAGAGAAGCAAAAAACTTGGCGATCCCCGATCCTTCAGCTAGGTGAGTTTGAAATAGACCATGTAGCGGTCTCCTATGTTTTCCAAAAAGAAATACACGCCTTTGAAGTCCACAGAGGGCAGTTATAGATTTTGATCACTATCTTACCAGAGTCAAAATTAAATTCACACTAGAAAGGAAATGCCGTGGGAAAACACCACTCATTCCCAAATTTGATTTGAAAAAAATCCAAGACTCAAAAGTTACAGAAGTATGGGAAAAACAACCTACAAACAACTCGAGAGAGCAGGCCGGAGTGGCCGAGCGGTTCTAGGCGCTACAGTCTGGAACCGCGCGACCACTACGGTCGCAGGTTCGAATCCTGCCTCGGGCATGGGTGTGTGTGATGTCCTTAGGTTAGTTAGGTTTAAGCAGTTCTAAGTTCTAGGGGACTGATGACCTCAGAAGTTAAGTCCCATAGTGCTCAGACCCATTTGAACCATTTTTGGAACTCGAGAGATTTCAAAAGAAAATTATACAGAAGGCAAGAGAACTGATCCAATTGATCCTTAGGTTAGTTAGGTTTAAATCTAAGTTCTTGGGCACTGATAACCTCAGAAGTTAAGTCCCATAGTGCTCAGAGCCCCCCCCCCCCCCCAAAGCACAGAGGAAGATTATTAGAAAAATTCTGGGACCACGTTACACACAAGATGGATACATACTGGAAACCATTGAGCCAACAGAAAAAGTATCAAACATCGAAACTGACATCAGAGACAGACGAATGAAATTCTGTGAACACCTAGACAGATTATCCGAAAACAGACTAACTAAACGTCTATTGCACTACGTGACATCCCTTAAAGCATCAATACCTTGTATAATTCAAGTTAAGGCAGATTTGACAAAAAGCCAAAGTTGACGTAACAAACACATCAGACAGGGATACATTCAGAAGTAAAATTGATAAGTCGAAGTGTATTTCAGAGATGCAACCAAAACCATACCGACCAAAGTGGACAGAAGAAAGAAAAAAAGCCTTCTGGGAGAAAATGAAGAAATATTGGGAAAATAAGAAGAACTCTAAGAAAGATTGAAAATTACCTGCTTATCGTTCTCCAATGGAGGCATTCGTTAATAATAGTAATATATTAATATATAATTTAATACCTGTTAATGTAGAGCTTTCTCATTCATACACCGACTAAGCCAGGAGTGTTGAGTGTGTGGTAGCTGATACCACACTATGGGACACATACAAATGTGTACTTTCAACTTAATTCAAGTTTCATATTATCTGACAGCCATTTTAGGCTAAACTATTTTTTTCTATGCTAGTTGGTTGACACAGGTACGTTGCGCTAAGACGATATTTGTCACTTTTCGCAATATCATCCTGCGAAACGCCTGAAAACCTTTAAAGTAGTTGTTAGTCTGGAGAGCCGCATTGCTCATATTCAAATGCTGTGCAAATTCTTAATCTTTTTAATAGTGCATCTGAAGATGATATTGTGTAGTATCTACGACACAATGCCAGAGAACCTGTCAAAAAGTTGCCAACGTAGGGAAAGCTCCAAACTACAGCATTTTCTTGTAGCATCGCTCTTCCTTAGCACTGTGAAAAATATTTTTCTCTTTTAAAGTCTTACCTAAAGATGCTCTTAACTGATCGAAAGATTACATAAAAATTGCTTGCAATTAAAGACCGATGGTAATTCTAGAATTTGAAACACTGGATTCTTTTCACTTCATGTCGCACTTTATCAAATGTAAATAAGAAAATCTCAGAAAGTACATTTGTGTAAAGATATCTTTATTAGGCGACAGTAACAGGATAATTTTTCAAAACTACATTTCCATTATAAAGCATTGATATCACAGTAACACAAACAGGTGGTATTTGAAAACAAAAGTGTGTTCATATGACTGCCTAACACACAACAGTGCTGCAACAATACTTTTGCTCCATAGCGGAGCAGCAGGATGAAGAGGTACATACTTCGTTAAGAGTTAAATAGATATGGAAGTGGAGTTGTATGAGACACTACTTACACGGAAGAAGCAGGCAGTTGAGGGTTGCAGATAAGGAACTACTTCAGTTTCTGTTAAAATTAAGTTGATTCCGGTTAGGTCACCCAGCAAGAATAATATTTATAGAGGTTTCAACGCATAGTGCACATCAGACTAAGAATAACATAAAAAAACTTCACAGCCATTTCAAGAAATGGAGTATTAGAAAGGTTGTGGGTGAAATGACCATATGAAGGTTTACTACGAGGATCAGATACACGAATTGTGTCTCTCAGCATGGGGCTACTACCATTGCACCTCCGTTCATGGGCTGGTGTTAATAATACAAAGTATATTAGAAAGATACACGTGTAGTCGGTACATAGGTTTGTGGCCTCTTGTAATGGCCAAGAACATGGGCAAGATGTGGACTGTAAAAATATAAATGTTTCAATCTGTCTGAATGCACATTAACAGGTCTGATTCATTGTAGCACCTTCAGTAACGCAATGAGTTTTTGGGGATGAAGGTTTAACTTCTTGTTCATTAAAAGACACTTACAGGAAGCGTAGTGGTTCACTTGGGTACGTGAGGGGAAGGAAACTGGCTGTTTTCCTCTTGAGGGCACTATTTCTGAATGAAGGAAGAAAGGAAGATTATGGTTTAACGTCCCATAGACGTCTTCAGAGACGGAGCACAAACACGGGAAGGGTAAGAAAGGGGAATCAAATTGGACCTGCTCATTTCAAAGAAATAGCCCCGACATAAATCCTAAGCTTAAGATATCTCAAGCGATTACGAAAAGTTCAAGTCTGGCTGACCAGACTGAGATTCGAAACATTTGCCTCCCGAAGGTCTGAAAACATTTTGTGTTCAATACAGTCTCAAAACAATATTTTCGTGGTGTGTTTACAATGTAATAGAGTACAGTCACTTAAATGGGTTCTACAATACCCATCTTTCAAGATTATTTTCGACTTCTTGTATATTCGCTGAAGTTAGCGGTGTGTTCCTGAGTAGTTTTTAATCGTTAAGCAGCATCAGCAAGAAATGTCCTTGACCAAATAAGAAGACCAGTGCAGTCCGTAAAGGGAGGGAGTAGTGTGAAGAGAAAATAAAATATCGAAGATAATATGTTATTGGGGAAGGAGACACTGCATGCAATTCTCGTTGTACTTGCGGAAACATATAACTGATACACTTGAGAACAACATGCTTCCTAACTCGTGACTGTATTTACACTTAGACTGAACAGTCGGGGGATGAGTCTGATTGTCTTTATTCACAAGTATGTTCACACATTCACGAAAATTATAATCAATTCCACTGAAAACCGTTCAACCTGCGGATCACTGCCTACACAGCGAGACACTTGGTAATAATTTTGACACATGGTAATGAGACCTAAGTGCCCACAGTTGCGAATTATGGATTTGACCATTAAATCTTTACTTCTGTTTCTTGGATTTTGCACTTTTGTTATCCAAACAACTGTGGAATTTTGTTGTCGTCATCTCATTATGGCCTCTGAACGGCTCACGAAATTTTCAATTTTCGAGAGAGACTTAGCGTCCTCGCTACGTAGCTGACTCCCTTGTAGGTGATGTAGAGTGCAACGCTGGCAGTCACCACGACGAAAGCGATGACGTCGAGCAGCAGCAGCTGCCACCAGCTCAGGTCGAGGGCTGCACTGCGCATGTGCGGAGCTCCCTTGTGGCGTATCACGTACTCGATCCACCACACGGCTCTGTCCAGCGACGTCTCCTGGTGCTCGCGGTACATTGCTGAGAAGCGCTTCATGTTCTCCCGATAGCTACGCAGTAAATACAGGGGTGTAATTTCACTTGCTTACTATCACAGAAACATTTTTAAAGATAGAAAATATCATAACTTTTACAGTTGTTGCTGTTGGTTAACTAAACAGAATACACACAACACCTAGTACAACACATAAAAATAGAACTAGAAAAGTACCACCAGACTTACAACATTTCTATACCATTCCTATAAATCATGTTGGTCACTCTGAATTAATGGAACACTCGTTAAAGTATTTACATTCTAGGCGAAACGATAGATTATGGCAAAGAAACAAACAAAATACTGTTTAATAGAAAATCAATTGAATTAAGGCGAAATCACAGAGCTCTAATTTAAATCACATTTATAACAATTAATATAGTTGTTCAGAAATTTTGGTCAGCTCTACACTCATTATTATAGCAGAAAATATGAGGTACGTTAGTACATTGCGCAGTGAAAACATCCATGAATGGTATATGCATCAATAACTAAAGATATGAAAATGATGTTGAAGCAAAAAAAATTATTTACTAGTAAAAACAAGTGAATTAAATAGACATTACAAATTTTTATTGTAATCAGTTACGAAAACATAAATTTTATGCATGTTCAGAAAGTATTGATCTGTTGTGTACACATAATGAAACCTGAAAACTGACGTAAGACAGGTAATATTATCATAATCACATTGATAAAGGTGTAAGAACGTATACGAAAATATGAAATATAATCCTCAGTGAATGTAAAGTTCTGTAATTTATAGTGCCCCAACAAAAATTAGTAGGGGATATTAGGTGGATAATAGCCATGTTTTTGTCTATTAAATAAAACATTGCTTAGAAAGGTGAAGCTGTAGAAATAGCTGAGCTTGCCAACTGAGGTCGGTTCTTCAGTAAGCTACTCCCAATACTTCTTTAGGCAAGCCAGAACGCCCACTTTCTAGAACGCAAGTGTTAGTAGTGCCTCGGACAAAGCCACGCCTGATGTCTAACCGGACAGGACCTGAAGATTTTCCTGAGGCGTGTGAACTGAGCTTAATTTCGACAAAGTCATTTTCACTGAAGTCTGCATTCAAACCTGTTTGATTTTGTATCTCTCAAACTGGGTTTAACATGACCAGATGGCATACTGATCATATTGCAGCAGAGTATTCTATTCACCAATCAGTGTAGTCGTTACGCAGTCACTCTTCGACTCACCTGCAATATGTCTGCCGAAATGGTAGCAGACATTGACTGGCTCACTTCTCCATCTAAAATAGCAAATGGAGTGCAGACTCTACATATTGGTTGCTCACAAAATTATGTATGAAGATGGTTACCTCATAGAAACTAACAGTTATATATACATAAACTTCCATAATGCACTTCTGCGTGTATTCTGTTTGGTTCATTTAAATCTCACTTACATGTAATTAAACCTCTTCCGTCGTTGTTATTAGTACAGTCATCTTTGGCAGCCACTGAAGGCTCTACACTTGTACAAGGTAGTCGGTAACGATTATATCACAATGAATAAAAATGTCTTTTTCTGTTATCAACAAATTTCAGTAGCTGCTGTTTAATTTATTGAATTATTAGCAGCATAACGGAACATATATCAGATTTTTCTGCAAACCTTGCATAGTATTTGCTGTCTTCCTAATTACTGCTTGGATTACACCTTTATTTCAAGCCGTGAATAATAACCTAGTCTCATGTGGGTGAACCCACACGCAACGTATTTACTCTAGAGCCCCAGAAGCAGGTCCTTAATTATCCATCACACATGGGCTATAGAAACATTTGTTTTGAAATACCACTTGCCCCAGAAGCAGGTCTTTAGTTTTCCACCACACATGGGCTATAAAAACATTTGCTTTGAAATCCTAATTCATAATATACTTTAGTGCTCCACATTGTTACCCAGAAATTGCTCATAATGCAGGCTTGTGATACAGGACCGTGGAAGCGCTCATTACCGTAATCCCACTGCTTGCCATAAACAGCCAGAGCAGCATTTCACCACCACACCCATCTCGGTACACCAACATACCACTTGGTCAATGACTGATAGCATTAGCGGTATGCTTGACGCTTTGATGGCATTGGGGCCAGTGGAGTACGTGACATCGGGCAACATCTGCTCGTCGAGAAGCCATCCAGCCAGCAATAAGCGTCAAATCAGCGACCACTTTACTGCGGGTTACTGCTGTCAAGCCGTCGCTGTATGTAAACTGCAGGGAACGATAGGGGTTTCCCTCCACTCTCTTTCAAATCATCCCATCCTCTAACTTTAAATCACCTATCCCAGCCAGGGATGTTTTTCTTTTTCGTTCACTGGATATATAAAATTTAACATTCAATTTAAATTTGTAGAGCTGTACATAAAAAGTTTTATTACACTGTCACTATTTTAGCATTATCAAGTCTGCTCATTAATTTTGGAAAAAACGTTATTTATTTTAACATTTCAAAACATTTCACACAGAATCTTCAATCTCGCACTGTCATTGTTGCTTTAATCTAACGTATGTTCCGGTATCCGTTATTCGCGAGCTTGCGAGGAAACGAAATTATTTTTCATTTGAGTGTGTGCAGGCTGCGGAAGAACTATGGAATTTCCTCTCATCCTTCAAATAAAGCAAAATTTCGTCATTCCTGAAGAGCAATGCATTACCGGGAACGTGATTAAACATTGGCAGTTAGTATACTGAGAATACTGCTAAAGGAGTTAAAATAATCGATGAATCTAAAAGACGAAGTGGTAATGATGATGATAACGAAGAGAAACATAGTGAATGTTTGGGAACTGAAAACTGTGAGAAGTCTCAAGGTAGGGACGGGAGTGGCAGTAGACTTGAAATTATAGTGAGAAATAGCGTTGATTTACTACGTTTTCAAAATTGGCATAAGACTAAGCTGTTGCTGCCTGTACGTGAAAAAAACCCCTTGGTAATGTCCAGCGTGTTTAGTAGTTCGTGAACTTAAGGTGGGAAGTATGGAACATGTACGAATCGCTAATACGTTTCAAGAAGTGATTCTGGTAATAATGCCAAAAAACTACATGATTAAACGGTGATCATGAATTGCGTAGAATCATACGAGCAAAGAAAAGGAAAGTATAGAAAGATGCATGAGTGACAGCGAAAACTTGTGGGAAATGCAGCACCAAATAATAATAATAATAATAATAATAATAATAATAATCACAACTGCTTTGTAGGTCAGGTCTGCAAATGTAATAGCTAAACAACAATTATCATCCAAATCATAGCCCGTGGTAATCGAACTACAAAATTTTAACGGTTTATAAGTCGGTAAAATGCTTCATTCTGACCAGGCATGCCGGAATATCATTACGGTTATTGAAAAATAAGTGATAAATTATCTTGCTCACTTCCTTATACAATTGGATACAAATTTTAGTATCATGATGGGTGAAAGTTCAACGACTTCAAATAAAACGTGTTTAATAATACCTCTCGTTTGGGAGAGTTACTTCCAATCATTTTTTCGATATTTTTAAATTAGAAAGTAGGACGGAAAAGGTATTTTCAGTACACTAGTACAATTGTAAGTGAGACAGAAGAAGATGCAAAGACACAACTCGACAGCTTAAGTAAGGTAGCCAGAAAGGTGGGACTGAGGATAGCCTATAACAAGACAAAGACATTAAATACCACTGCACCGGAAGGCACTGTGGAAATGGTGGACAAATTTAAATACGTGGGAGAATTTATAACAGGAAGGAACAGGAACAAGTTGGGAATAACAGAGAGGATAAAGAAGATGAGGTCAGCCTTCTGCATGACGAGAGAGATATACAATAAAAAGAATCCACAGAGGCAAAGATAAGCCACTACAAGGCAACAGTGAGGAATGCAGTATTATATGCTGCTGAGAAGATTACACTAGGAAGAAATGGGGCAGAACAACTAGAGAAAGAAGAGAGAAAAATACTGAGAAAAATACTAGGTCCCAAAAGAGGTGGAGAGAGGTGGATGCGAAGACCTAGGGAGGAACTGTACCGGAACATGACAACAATATCCGGGGAAATCAGACTCAAAAGGGCAAGGTTTGCTGGCCGTGTAGTTAGGATGAGTATGGACAGAATGACGAAGAGAGTGTGGGAAACAACAGGGAGGACTAGGGGAAAGACAGGAACCAAGTGGGTTGTTGAACTTCGGAAGGACTGGTTGGAATTGGGGATCAAGGTCGAAGGAATGGAAAATTGCACGAACAAATATACACCGACCAAAATTCCGGAGATCAATGACAGAGAAGAATACAGAAAAAGATTAGAGTGTCACCAGTGGAGCCAACAGGAGAAACGGACACTGAAGATCTCGGAAGAAGAGCGGGGGAAAAGAAGAGAAAGAATGAAGAGGTTCTGGGAGAAGAAGAGGAGAATGCAGTCCACGAAGGGGCTACCCGTGGTCCTACAGGGCCCGTAACGCAAGAAGAAGAAGAAGAAGAAGAAGATTTTCAGTACACTGGTAGAAGCTCTTGAAAAGTGCAAAATTAAATGCGGTGTACTAAAAATCCATCTTGTAAGTATCGCAACAGATGGTGCATTAACAAGCGCAGTGTAGCCGACCGCGGTGGTCTAGCGGTTCTGGCGCTGCAGTCCGGAACCGCGGGACTGCTACGGTCGCAGGTTCGAATCCTGCCTCGGGCATGGGTGTGTGTGATGTCCTTAGGTTAGTTAGGTTTAAGTAGTTCTAAGTTCTAGGGGACTTATGACCTAAGATGTTGAGTCCCATAGTGCTCAGAGCCAGCCAAGCGCAGTGTAGCTGCTCTATTGCGAAATCATATAGAAAAGGACTTAAGTGTCGTTCTTTCTACCAGCCACAAAATGGTACTAGCTGTCCTTGTGTTATGAATGACGTGGCAGATGTGTACCAGATACAGATCATTTTTTTTAAAATACCTTATTTTCTGTGTTTTATGAAAGTCTCAAACTTAGAGTCTACTAAAGGAAGTTTCACAAGAATTATCCTCTCAGGTATCAAAATTAGACCATGTTTTTCATGCACCTCGGGTCACCTCGTCGCTTAACGCTGTTCGAGCACTTTCTGAAAGTCACAGTTCTGTAGTCCATCTTTTTGAAAAAGACATGAGGCCGGCCGCGTTGGCCTTGCGGTTCTAGGCGCTGCAGTCCGGAACCGCGGGACTGCTACGGTCGCAGGTTCGAATCCTGCCTCGGGCATGGATGTGTGTGATGTCCTTAGGTTAGTTAGGTTTACGTAGTTCTAAGTTGAACCATTTTTGAAGAAGACATGATATTTCCTCATCAACTAATGAGAGACCTATCTTTGAAGGTTTGCTAAAATGTCTCACAAAGCGGTCTCTTATAATGGAACTGGATGCGCTTTATGAGACGCTAGAAGTTTTGTAAGTATTATTATTCCTTACGCGAAACAGAAATATTTCAATCCTTAAAGCAAAACAAGAGATCGACGTGGCTGTAAAAACTCTGGAAATACTGAAAGCAGATGACTCTCCGCGAATTAGGATGACAGTATAAAGTTTGGAAGAAAAGCGCACATTCAAAGGAGTCATAATTAATAAAGCATCTTGCCTCGAATATTACAAATTTCAAACGCTTGTAAGACATTTCTTTCTGTCTTAAGCTGTATATAAAACCACTCAGGAGACTTGGAGTTTTTTTCAGACGTCACGTATCAATTCTTCGTTTATGTAAGAAGGTGCATTTTAAATGGAGTAAAAGAAAATGTACGCCACTAGTTAAAAATTTTCGACTCTATAAAGAAACTCAGTACAGTCCCACTGCTCTGAAATAATTTCTGATAGCAGTCGAAATTACAGCTATATCTATGGTTGAATGTAAACGCAGAATTAGTACAATTAATCTAATACTGACTGGTAAAAGAAATCATTTACAATTCACAACACTTTCTAATCAACTTTTTATGTCAATAAACTGACTTCCTCATCATTGCTGCTGCGCCACGAATAGATACAGGCGTGGATTTGGGGAATTCTTGTCAATTTCACATAGTTATGGCTGGAAGGTAGTACTTACGGGACCGGCTGTTACAGCGGATGGCAAGTGCAGGCAACCTTGATATTCAGCAAACGACTCTGCGAGGCAGGTTTACCCGACACCGCTCACACGCAAAAGAAGGCACAGTCCGACGGCAACTACATACAAGTGTGAAGTAATCAAGAAAGCACAGGGCACTGACGTGCTGAGACGAACCACGTACATTATCTGGTCAAAAGTATCCGGACACCTGGCTGAAAATGACTTAGAAGTTCGTGACGCCCTCCATCGGTAATGCTGGAATTCAATATGGTGTTGTCCCACCCTTAGCCTTGATGACAGCTTCCACTCTCGCAGGCATACGTTCAATCAGGTGCTGGAAGGTTTCTTGGGAATAGCAGCCCATTCTTCACGGAGTGCTGCACTGAGGAGAGGTATCGATGTCGGTCAGTGAGACCTGGCACGAAGTCGGAGTTCCAAAACATGCCAAAGGTGTTCTATAGGATTCAGGTCAGGACTCTGTTCAGGCCAGTCCAATACAGGGATATTATTGTCGTGTAATCACTCTGCCACTGGCCGTGCATTATGAACAGATGCTCCATCGTGTTGAAAGATGCAATCGCCATCTGCGAATTGCTCTTCAACAGTGGGAAGCAAGAAGGTTCTTAAAACATCAATGTTGGCCTGTGCTGTGATAGTGCCACGCGAAACAAAGACGGGTGCAAACCCCCTCCATGAAAAACACGATCACACCATAACATCACCGCCTCCGAATTTTATTGTTGGGACTACACATGCTGGCAGATGACCCTCACCGGGCATTCGCCATACCCACACCCAGCAATCGGATCGCCACATTGTGTACCGTGATTCGTCACTCCACACAACGTTTTTCCACTGTTCAATCGTTCAATGTTTATGCTCCTTACACCAAGCTAAGCGTCGTTTCACATTCACCGGCGTGATGGGTGGCTTATGAGCAGCCGCTCGAGCATGAAATCCAAGTTTTCTCACCTCTTTCGTAGTACTTGCAGTGGATCCTGATGCAGTTTGGAATTCCTGTGTGATGGTCTGGATAGATATCTGACTATTACACATTACGACCCTCTTCAACTGTCGGCGGTCTCTGTCAGCCTGTACGCTTTTGTTCTGTACGTGTCCCTTCACGTTTCCACTTCTCTATCACATCGGAAACAGTGGACCTAACGATGTTTAGGAGTGTGGGAATCTCGCGTACAGACGTATGACACAAGTGACACCCAATAACCTGACCACATTCGAAATCCTTGAGTACCACGGAGCGCCCTATTGTGTTTTCTTACTATGTCTAATGAGTACCTGGCAGTAGGTGGCAGCACAATGCACCTAACATGAAAAACGTTTTGGTGGGTGTCCGGATAGTTTCGATCACATAGTGTACGTCGAAGTCATAACAGCCCAGAGGAACAAAGTCAGAAACGTAGGAAAAATACATAAGCAACCGATCCCAGAGGCTAGAATGCGGGCCAACGACGACGACCTTCTGGCGATGGATATTGGCAGCCAACTGGCCCATTGAAACTAACACTAACATCCGCTGCACAGACGAGCCATAGTCGTGGCCGGGCAAGCTTAACCTTGGAGCTGCACCAGTGCGAGGAGTGAGAGGGCCGCTGGCCTCTACTCTCTGGGGACATCGTCCTGCGGACTGCAAGCTGTCATCCATAGGGGCAGGGCCAGGGCGGCATCTCGCGACCTCCTGGGGGCAGAGCTATCTGTGGTTACTGACCCAACTGCCCTGGGCGGACGGCCAGAGCTGCTGAGCCTTAGCACCACGACGGCGTTCGCCTGTTTCCGTTATACGCTCTACATAGGGCCCACGACTTGTGCTTGAGGGAGCAGCCAGCCGTGTCCCGGGCTACCGATCCCGGGCCAGTGGTGCAGCCAACACGAGTGGGGACTGCTTAGTCGTGGTGTGAGCGGGAGCGCATTGTCTGCAAGGTAGACGAACGCTGACGCAGCAGATTCTGGAAATGCCAGTGGCGCTGAGACACGCACGCTCGCCGCGTGGCGCCACCACCGGGATCCGTGGAAGGCTCGCTGTGTAGTTTTGATGCAATGAAGTCAGTGACACACTTCCCTGTGTTTCTCTGCACGCCTGAGTCACCCTTCTCTCCTCCCAGACCCTAGCTCTCAGTCGTTCTGACGCATTACAACTCCCAAGCTCGGGGGGGGGGGGGGGGGGGGGGGTTGTAACATTGCTTGCATACAGAAATATCTGCAGCAAGATGGATCAAGTCTCAGTACCATTGCGACCTTGACAAATCTACTGCTGAACCCCAAATCTTCAGGAGCACTCTCATTCATGTCGTTTGTTCAAGTAAACTCTCAAAGTTAGAATCAGAAGTATATACTGAAGTATGATTTTGCAAATATTCTTTATCTGTAATTTGCAGATAACGTAGATTTACGTAGGGAACTAGAGAGGTTACGAATGGAGAGAAGAGAAAATTCTCATAATAGTACGTCCCTACCTACCATGTTAGTGACTGCTTTTTTCAGTTAATCAGGGGACGAAATATTTAGTTTTATAAATAACCTACAGATGGCTGTAGGTTTTGAGGACTGGAATGACCATCGATACTGAGTATGTCTCGGTTATTATTGAAATGGGCTGCAAGGGATTTGTGGAATATTTGAATCTGCCAGTATTTGCATAATGTGCTGTTGGAGCGCCTGTAGGTATTATCGACAGCAGTGCAGTAATTTTACTCAGAGGCAACAGGAGTTCATCGAACATATCATTGATCGAATTACGAAATTAAATACTAATACTTGCGAACTGACACATAATGCCAAAGTCAACAAAACTGTTCTTCAAGAGGCAGAGCATAGGACACCAGATGCATTCTTTCCGGGCTTGTCAGCTGACATTTCTTCTAAGTGAGAGTACAAGTTTCGGCAGCTTTGCTGGAAACAGATGCGGTGACTACGCCTAGGGAATGAGGGTGGTTTTTAAAGTGGGAATCAAAACTTATCATTGTGGTCAGTCTAGACATAGTCGATCTACCCGTGGGAAAAAATCAGTTTGGAATGTGTAAGCATATTGGACATTCTGAGCAGGAACGTCCACAGGCGCAAGGAAGGTCGTCGCAGCACGGAACTCGCACTTCGACGTTAAAATAAAACAGAAACACTGCCCCCACTAGGCGGATTTCCCAGTAAATACATTGACAGAAGAAACATTACAACGCGAACAAGTAATTAATGTAGAGTAATGAAATTTCGGGAATACTTCTATATTTAAGTGGCTCTGAGCACTATGGGACTTAACATCTATGGTCATCAGTCCCCTAGAACTTAGAACTACTTAAACCTAACTAACCTAAGGACAGCACATAACACCCAGTCATCACGAGGCAGAGAAAATATCTGACCCCGCCGGGAATCGAACATCTATATTTAAGTGATTAACACTGCAAGATCACAGGTTAGTGTAAGCACGAAATAAGCCACTGCAACTGTGAAATGCTCGTACTTTAATAACCAGTGTAATGGTCAGAATGTTGAATGCAAACATGCAAACGTAAATAAATTGTGTTGCACAGATGCTGGATGTCAGTATATGGGATGAAGTTTGTAATGTGACAACGTGGCATTTAGTGAAGGCCAGGCATAATCAAGGCGCAACGGTAGAGAAAGTGGACGCTTAAGCCATCTGTGGGCCAGAATCGAAGGCAAAGCGGAAGTGCTTCCGCCTGGTGGCAGCTAAATTAAAGAGCGCTATGGGGGAGACGATCAAGAACTAAGTGCTCGTATTAAGAAGGGTGTAAGACAAGGCTGTAGCCTTTCACCCCTACTCTTCAATCTGTACATCGAGGAAGCAATGATGGAAATAAAAGAAAGGTTCAGGAGTGGAATTAAAATACAAGGTGAAAGGATATCAATGATACGATTCGCTGATGACATTGCTATCCTGAGTGAAAGTGAAGAAGAATTAAATGATCTGCTGAACGGAATGAACAGTCTAATGAATACACAGTATGGTTTGAGAGTAAATCGGAGAAAGACGAAGGTAATGAGAAGTAGTAGAAATGAGAACAGCGAGAAACTTACCATCAGGATTGATGGTCACGAAGTCAATGAAGTTAAGGAATTCTGCTACCTAGGCAGTAAAATAACCAATGACGGACGGAGCAAGGAGGACATCAAAAGTAGACTCGCTATGGCAAAAAAGGCATTTCTGGCCAAGAGAAGTCTACTAATATCAAATACCGTCCTTAATTTGAGGAAGAAATTTCTGAGGATGTACGTCTGGAGTACAGCATTGTATGGTAGTGAAACATGGACTGTGGGAAAACCGGAACAGAAGAGAATCGAAGCATTTGAGATGTGGTGCTATAGATGAATGTTGAAAATTAGGTGGACTGATAAGGTAAGGAATGAGGAGGTTCTATACAGAATCGGAGAGGAAAGGAATATGTGGAAAACACTGATAAGGAGAAGAGACAGGATGATAGGACATCTGCTAAGACATGAGGGAATGACTTCCATTGTACTAGAGGGAGCTGTAGAGGGCAAAAACTGTAGAGGAAGACAGAGAGACAGATATTGGAATACGTCAAGCAAATAATTGGGGACATAGGTTGCAAGTGCTACTCTGAGATGAAGAGGTTAGCACAGGAAAGGAATTCGTGGCGGGCCGCATCAAACCAGTCAGTAGACTGATGACCAAAAAAAAAAAAGTGCGAGAGACAGTGTCTGGCTTGTGCTGCACTCTGACAGCGAAATAACAAAAGAATTAAACTAAATAATACTGTTATGTGTAGTAAAAATATAAATGTAATATTACTTTAATATATGAAAATGACTGTAATTGAATATTTTAATGCTATGGTATGTTTAATTGTAAACAGAGAACGTGGCGTAATGTAAAATAGTGTTTAGGAGTGGGGGCAATCCCCGAGAATGAGAACAGTGTACAGGTTGGGCGCGTAATACTGGCGGTAGAAGGAAGTTGGCGTAGCTCTGAGACAGAACAAGTGTTAAGTGGCATAAAAGTGACTGTAGATGTGTGCTACGGTAACGTTGCTAACAGAGAAGATTAAAACTGAAGAAACTGCAAAAAGGTGGGAATTTAGGGAGATGGGACCTGGATAAACTGAAAGAACCAGAAGTTGTATAGAGTTTCAGGGAGAGCATAAGGGAACAACTGACAGGACTGGGGGAAAGAAGTACAGTAGAAGAAGAATGGGTAGCTCTGAGGGATGAAGTAGTGAAGGCAGAAGAGGATTAAGTAGGTAAAAAGGCAAGGGCTAGTAGAAATACTTGGGTAAGAGAAGAAATATTGAATTTAATTGATGAAAGGAGATAATATAAAAATGCAGTAAATGAAGCAGGCAAAAAGGAATACAAATATCTCAAAAATGAGATCGACAGGAAGTGTAAAATGGCTAAGCAGGGATGGCTAGAGGACAAATGAAAGGATGTAGAGGGTTATCTCACTAGGGGTAAGATAGATACTGCCTACAGGAAAATTAAAGAGACCTTTGGGGAAAGAACCACATGCATGATTATCAAGAGCTCAGATGGAAACCCATTTCTAAGCAAAGAAGGGAAAGCAGAAAGGTGGAAGGAGTGTATAGAGGGTCTATACAAGGGCGATGTACTGGAGGACAATATTATGGAAATGGAAGAGGATGTAGATGAAGAACAAATGGGAGATATGATACTGCATGAAGAGTTTGACAGAGCACTGAAAGACCTGAGTCGAAACAAGGCCCCGGGAGTAGACAACATTCCATTAGAATTACTGACAGCCTTGGGAGAGCCAGTCCTGACAAAACTCTACCATCTGGTGAACAAGATGTATGGGACAGTCGAAATACCCTCAGACTTCAAGAAGAATATAATAATTCCAATGCCAAAGAAAGCAGGTGTTGACAGATGTGAAAATTACCGAACTATCAGTTTAATAAGTCACAGCTGCAAACTACTAACGCGAATTCTTTACAGACGAATGGAAAAACTGACAGAAGCTGACCTCGGGGAAGATCAGTTTGGATTCCGTAGATATATTGGAACACGTGACGCAATACTGACCTTACGACTTATCTTAGAAGAAAGATAAGGGAAAGACAAACCTAAGTTTGTAGCATTTGTAGACTTAGAGAAAGCTTTTTACAATGTTGACTGGAATACTCTCTTTCAGATTCTAAAGGTAGCAGGGGTAAAATACAGGGAGCGAAAGGCTATTTACAATTTGTACAGAAAGCAGATGGCAGTTATAAAACTTGAGGGACATGAAAGTTAAGCAGTGGTTGGGAAGGGAGTGAGACAGGGTTGTAGCTTCTCCCCGATGTTGTTCAATCTGTATATTGTGCAAGCAGTAAAGGAAACAAAAGAAAATATCAGAGTAGGTATTAAAACCCATGGAGAAGAAATAAAAATTTTGAGGTTTCCTGATGACATTGTAATTCTGTCAGAGACAGCAAAGGACTTGGAAGAGCAGTTGAACGGAATGGACAGTGTCTTGAAAGGAGGGTATAAGATGAACATCGACAAAAGCAAAACGAGGATAATGGAATGTAGTCGAATTAAGTCGGGTGATGCAGAGAGAATTAGATTAGGAAATGAGTTTTGCTATTTGGGGAGCAAAATAACTGATGATGGTCGAAGTAGAGAAGATATAAAATGTAGACTGGCAATGGCAAAGAAAGCGTTTCTGAAGAAGAGGAATTTGTTAACATGGAGTATAGATTTAAGTGTCAGGAAGTCGTTTCTGAAAGTATATGTATGGAGTGTAGCCTTGTATGGAAGTGAAACATGGACAATAAATAGTTTGGACAAGAAGAGTATAGAAGCTTTCGAAATGTGGTGCTACAGAAGAATGCTGAAGATTAGATGGGTAGATCACATAACTAATGATGAAGTATTGAATAGAATTGGGGAGAAGAGGAGTTTGTGGCACAACTTGACTAGAAGAAGGGACCGGTTAGTAGGACATCTTCTGAGGCATCAAGGGATCACCAGTTTAGTATTGGAGGGCCAGTGTGGAGGGTAAAAGTTGTAGAGGGAGACCAAGAGATGAATACACTAAGCAGATCCAGAAGGATGTAGGCTGCAGTAAGTACTGGTAGATGAAGAAGCTTTCACAGGATAGGGTAGCATGGAGAGCTGCATCAAACCAGTCTCAGGACTGAAGACCACAACAACAACAACATGAGTGGAAGATCTGTGCCCTTCAGGTGCAGTTGAAAAACGCACAGGAGGAGCTACATAGGATGAGGAGGGAGAAGGGGTAGGGGAATGGGAGCTGGCTGTTGGTAAGAGATCTGCTAGGAGAAGGAGATTTTCAGATAGTTTAACTATTGGTGTTTTCAACTTTCATAGTCTAGTGGAGAGGAATCTTTAGTAGTTGTAGGTGTAGGAAGTATGCAGCAGACCTCAGCAGTTACGGTGGCTAGGACAGTTGCAAAGTCTAAGAGAAAGAAGAAGGTTCTGCTGTTAGGTAGTTCTCAAGGCAGAGGTGTAGGCCAGCAGTTGCAGGAAGTGTTGGGGAGTGAACACCAGGTCACCAGCATTGTGAAGCCTATGTCAGGATTGACTCAAGTGACTGTTAACATAGGGGGGTTATGTAGGGATTTTACTAAAGAGGATGAGGTAGTGATTGTGGGTGGGGCTGGTAATAGTACTGATAGGGATGGGGAGTATGACATAGATGGTGACCTGGAAAAGATAGCCACTCAGACTGGCAACACGAATGTGCATTTCGTGGGACTGTTTCAGCGTCACGATCTGCCTCAACTTAATACAACCGTCAGGTGTAATAACATGAGACTTGGGAGTGCGCTGATGACAGAAGGCATGGGTCACATTTCAGTGGTGTCGGTGGAGTCTATCAGCAGGATGGGATTCACTAGACATGGCCTGCACCTCAACAGACATGCGAAGGGGAGGTTGGCAAAGCTTATAGGTGACAGCATAGGTGGGGGTAGAGGGATCACTCATGGAAAAATTCCTGTAGTAGTGGGTGTTAGAGCTGCACCTTTTTTAGATTGAAGTCAGCTGCTAGGTATTTTAACAAAGGAACCACTTTCGACAAAGCTTAGGTATCCGAGTAATGAGGGAATTAGTATATTTCAACAAAATATACAAGGTATTAGAGATCAAGTTAGTGAACTGCTTATAGATGTTGACTCTGAAATTATTGGTATATCTGAACACTTCTTAAATAAGGAGATAATTCAGAGGCTTCCTTTACCAGGATACAGATTGGCTGGCAGCTTTTCCATGAGCTCTTTGCGGTGTGGGGGAGTAGCCATGTATGTGAAAAACGGCATCCCATTTGAGTCAATTGATGTTTCAAAGTTCTGCACTGAAAAGGTGTTTGTATGCTGCGCAGGTGTGGTTAAAATTAGTGGAGCTAAACTTCTAACTTGTTATTTATAGATCCCCAGACCCCAATTTCACAACATTTTTGCTAAAGCTAGAGGAGGTTCTTGGCTCACTTTATAGGAAATACAAAAAGTTAGTTATATGTGGTGACTTCAATATTAATTGTATAAGTGACTGTGCAAGGAAAAGCATGCTGGTAGACCTCCTTAATTCATATAATCTTATGCAATCCGTATTCTTCCCAACGAGAGTGCCAGGGAACAGTAGAACAACCTTGTTGTTGTTGTTGTGGTCTTCAGTCCTGAGACTGGTTTGACAGCTCTCCATGCTACTCTATCCTGTGCAAGCTTCTTCATCTCCCAGTACCTACTGCAACCTACATCCTTCTGAATCTGCTTAGTGTATTCATCTCTTGGTCTCCCTCTACGATTTTTACCCTCCACGCTGCCCTCCAATGCTAAATTCAGAAAGAACAACCTTAGACAACATTTTTGTTCATTCCTCATTACTAGAAGGGCATTCTGTTAGCAGAAAGGTGAATGGCCTTTCAGGTCATGATGCGCAAATTTTAACTCTAAAAGATTTTTGTGCTGCAACACATGTTAAATATAGTTATCAACTTTTTAGGAAAGCTGATCCAGTTGCTGTAGAGACCTTTCTAAACCTTATCAAGGAAGAAGAGTGGCAAGATGTTTATAGTGCTGATACAGTAGACGATAAATATAATGCTTTCCTCAAGACTTTTCTCGTGCTCCTTGAAAGTTGCTTTCCGTTAGAACGTTCAAAACAGGGTACTAGCACAAACAGGCAGCCTGGGTGGCTGACTAGAGGATAAGAATATCTTGTAGAACAAAGTGGCAATTATATCAAAACGTTAGAAACAATCAAAATTTAAATGCAGCAGCCCAGTACAAACAGTATTGTAACGTGCTTAAAAATGTTATTAGGAAGGCAAAAAGTATGCGATATGCAGATAGAATAGCTAAGTCTCTGGATAAAATTAAAACAGTATTCAATAATCACTTCCTGAATATAGCAGGTGAACTAAATAGAAACCTAGTCCCAACAGGGAATCATATAGTGCTATTAGAAAAAAGTGTTCCGAAACTGTTGCCTGAAATGCTCCTCCATGATACTGACAAGAGGGAGATTGCGTTAATAATTAAATCACTAAAGACCAAGAACTCTCATGGATATGACAGGGTATCTAGCAGAATACTGCAGTATTGTTCTATGTATGTTAGCCCAGTACTTAGCCACTTCTGTAACTTTTCCTTTAGGAGTGGTCGGTTTCCTGACCGATTAAAGTACTCGGTAGTGAAGCCACTTTATAAAAAGGGAGACAGGGAGACAGGGATAATGTTGACAATTTTAGAACTATTTCTATGCCATCGGTGTTTGCTTAAGTTATCGAGAATGTTGTATGTACAAGGTTACTGGAGCATTTAAAATCACATAATTTGCTGTCAAATGTACAGTTTGGTTTTAGAAATGGTTTAACAACTGAAAATGCTATATTCTCTTTTCACTGTGAGGTTTTGGACGGATTAAATAAAAGGTTGCGAATGCTAGATGTTTTCTTTGATTTAACGAAGGCTTTTGACTGTGTTGACCACAAACTATTACTGCAGCAGTTGGACCATTATGGAATAAGGGGAGTAGCTTACAATTGGTTCGCTTCTTACTTTAAGAACAGAAAGCAGAAGGTAATTCTCCGCAATATTGAGAGTGGTAGTGATGTTCAATCCCAATGGGGCACTGTTAAGTGGGGCGTTTCCCAAGGATCGGTGCTGGGGCCACTGCTGTTTCTTATTCATATAAATGATATGCCTTCAAGTATTACAGGTGATTCAAAAATATTTCTGTTTGCTGAGGACACCAGCTTGGTAGTGAAGGATCTTGTGTGTAATATTGAAACAGTATCAAATACTGTAGTTCATGAAATAAGTTCGTGGCTTGTGGAAAATAATTTGATGCTAAATCACAGTAAGACTCAGTTTTTACAGTTTCTAACTCACAACTCAACAAGAACCGATATTTTGATCAGACAGAATAGGCATATTATAAGCGAGACGAAACAGTTGAAGTTGCTAGGCGTTCGAATAGATAGTAAGCTGTTGTGGAAAGCCCATGTTCAGGATCTTGTTCAGAAACAAAATGCTGCTTTATTTACCATTAGAACACTATCTGAAATAAGTGACAGTTCAACACGTAAAGTAATCTACTTCGCGTATTTTCATACGCTTGTGTCGTATGTATTATTTTTTGGGGTAATTCTTCTGATTCAAAAAGAGTATTTTTGGCTCAAAAACTGGCTGTTCGAGCTATATGTGGTGTAAGTTCGAGAACCTCTTGTCGACCCCTATTCAATAGTATGGGAAGTCTGACATTGCCCTCACAGTATATATTGTCTTTAATGTCGTTTGTTGTTAGCAATATTAGCTTATTCCCAAGAGTTAGCAGCCTTCACTCAGTTAATACTAGGCAGAAATCAAATCTGCATGTGGAATGCACTTCCTTGACTCTTTTGCAGAAAGGAGTGTAGTATTCTGCTGCATCCATTATCAATAAGCTACCACAAGAACTTAAAATCTTAGCAGTAGCCCAAACACTTTTAAGTCTAAACTAAAGAGTTTCCTCATGGCTCACTCCTTCTATTCTGTCGAGGAGCTCCTGGAAGAGCTGAAAAATTAAGCAAATTCCAGTGTTACGTTGTTGGTTTTCTTTATTTTAACTTACGACTTGTCGCCTGAATATGTTTCCTATATTTAATTTTATCTGTTTCTACTATCGTGTTATGATTTCATGTATTGACTCGTTCCATGACCATGGTGACTTCTCCTTAATTTGGTCCCATGGAACAATAAAAAAAAAAAGTAGAGCTATCACAAAGTGTACTGACAGACAACCTACAAGTGTTGGAGGAAGAAGAGTAGACAGAGATTTCATTATACCTGTCTGTGTCATAAGTTTAGGGACTGGATTAATAAAAACTAGAGTAACATTTAGCTAGTTGTTCTACTGCTTCAGGTATCCTACATAGTCTTCTCCCAGCTGTGTCCTACGCACACAACTTTCATACAGCCATGTGAAACTGTCAGAAAAGTCCTTCTTTGGGATTCTGTTCAACTCGTGCATCACATTGTCTTTAATGTCGGTTACATCGTCAATGTGTTGACCCTTTATGTGGATTTCCGCACTTTCGTCATTTTGTGAAAGGTTCGTATTTAAATTCTCATCAACCATGATGATTTTTTCCAGAAAATAGTTTTCATCGTTTTGAATTTCAGTCAAGCTGAAGCAGCTTTCACGTGTTGTTGTTTTGCTTTATGAGTCAAGATGTGAATGACAAACTTCCTCTTCTACAAAACATTCCGAAGAAAAGTGCTAGACTTGTGATTTAGAGGTATTGTTCCATTGGGATTTGTGACACGACAACACTTACACGCTATGGCTGTACTTCTACTACTTAAAACTGCCTTTTCACAATAACTGATCGAATCCATATCTGTTGTTTACAGTTCTTATTTAAAGCTACTATCATAGTAACGGCACTCACATGCCTTATAAGAGAGGAATAAAATCAGTCTCAGAAGTCTTTGATGGATAAAGTAGAATGCTCTAAGCGGCGACAGCGTACCAATTTAGGCACACAATGGAGAAGAGTGTCAAAGGAGCTTCACATTTGCAATTAAGTGACAGGGAGGAGACAGGAAATCTGTTAGAGGAATGCGTGGAATTATCTAATCATCCCACATAATTGTCAGCAACACAGATAATGCAACATTAGATTCCCATAGGGAGTTAACCATGACGGTACAGGAAACCATACTGAGTTTCACATCACATTCAGTCACTGATGGAGGAATGTCTAAATCAACAGCACCGTGACAGGATGATAGAGAAGAGTACCAGCCCTTAGGGCTGTATATAGAAGGCCTGTGTATAGAAGAAGGAATGCAAATAATGTAGGAGCCAAAACAAAGACTGCTGAAGGTACTTCAAATAAAGCAAAACGCATTTGGTCCAAATAAGACTTTATACACAAGAAAAGGCAGAAATCCTTCATTACTTGTTTAAAAACAATTAAAATCATCCTCAATGTATGTGTTTACAAGTCATGTTCAGTTTTGTTACAACTTCTAAGCAGAGAGGCGATGACCAATACAGGAAACTAATTCTTTCCTCTTCAAGTGTTTTAAATTGTGAAGACCATGAAATAAAGTTACATGAGACTAGCGTCCTAATCAAAAGTTGTATTACCATGCATGTTTACATAGAGAGTCGCAATAAATACAAAAACATCATAATTATATTAAGAGAAAGGAATAAGTAGATAGATTCTTTGCAGAAACAGATGAACTGTAACGATCGATTACTTGTAATCGAGTATGTTCTCACCTGCCAGACACTCAGATACATTCAGCGTTATGTGAAGATAAATGGAGTTCTATATACAGCTTATAATTTCCACATAAATTCTGGAGTTCTTAAGCTTTCAATGCAGTTCCCAGGGTTCTACCTCTGAAGCTTTATCCCACAGATAGGAACTTAACATTAGTCCTATGCACTGACCAAGTCCTCTCAGTCATGATATTATAATTGAAATTGAAATCCATTTTGGTTGATAACTGCTTCTTTTCTGCAGCCTACATGTAAATATATTTACACAAAGAAAATGTTATTTCCTTAAAGTAATTGAGACTTTCCATGTCTTAATGAAATCTAACAAACATGTAATTTGCTAAATACCAAACAACAGTTTGTATTATATAATGCTGATGAGGAGACTTCAACAGTTTTAATCCATTTGAAGCAAAGAAGGTAAGTTTCTAAAGAAAATAAAATAAAATCATTAATGAATTTTTAAGATAAATGAATTGCTAATCATGAGTTAAAGTTTGAATAATACCTATAAAGCCTGTGCCTCATTATTACAAGTACCACTAGATTTAGTCCATGCTGAATAACAGATAGATTAGGAAGCGTTTAAAAATACTGTGCCAGCATTAAATGAATTTTCCACCAATGCTGAACAGAACGCAAGAATAACTACAAAATGAAATAATTTTCGATGTTTTGCAACAATTATTTAAAACTATCGCTTTTATGTATAACTGCATTTTAATGTGTGACTATAAATAAAAAAATACTGCTAAGTGAAAAAGGAATAATTATGTTCATCCATTACAGCATTGTTTCTGTTCACTAGTACATCTACATGGATTTGTCATTTCTGAGTGAGATCCATGTGAAAATGATACAATATAAATAATATAAATGGCATGGTTGAATCATAAACATGATAGAATCTGTCTGAAGTTACTTACATCTGGGAATGCATATCACTACTGCTTTTGTTCTGCTTTCATCTTCTTTCCTTTGCAATGTTCTCAATTCTGTTTTATGGTCATCGTTAAATCGCTGATTGCAAACTGTTATTTCAGCGAAGACTGTACGTTAAGAGTTAGTAATTGCTTTGAAATGTTTACACATACAGGGTGTTTCAAAAGGACTTTACAACTTTAAAAATTCATATAAATTTATTGAAAGAAGATCTAGAGCTGGGTTTAGTGCTAGTTTGTAGGGAAACACATCAAGTTTTTTTTATCTTAAACTAAAGCTGTTGTATGTGGCTTCCATTGGTTATCTTGCTAACATCTCATCGGAAGTAAATTTCTTCCCACAGTCTGTGTTGCATTGTAAGTGTAACTAGCTCAGTGGTGGTGTAAATTCTTGCTCTAATTTCAGGTAGATAAGCCAGTACAGGAGGCACAAACACAATATCCTTGGTGAATCCCCATAAAAAAAGTCAATTGGTGTCAGGTCTGGGGAACGGGGGGGGGGGGGGGGGAGTCATGTAGTTGGCACATCATGGTTAAGTTGTCACTTTACTTTAGGTAATCCCAGACATCAGCCAGGTAGTGAGGTGGTGCACCATCTTGCATGAAGCAATCATTTCGTTCTTCGTTATCCTCATCGAACTGTGGTATCAAAAATTGTTGTAACATATCCAGATACACTATCCCATTTATGGTTCTCTCATGGTAAAATATGGGCTGTACACTTTGTTCTTGCTCAGTGCACAAAAAGCATTCCGTTTAGGACAATCACGAACATGTGGAAATGTTTGATGTGGATTTTTCACTCCCCAAATCCTACAGTTCTGTGTGATAAACATGCCACTTAAATGAAAAGTCATCATTAAAGATGATTTGGACCAAGAAATGTTCATCCTCATGTAATCGATTTAACATATCCGCACAGAAGTGCTTGCATGCAATTTTATCAGTGTCTTTTATCACTTGTATGATCTTCAGTCTGTATGGTTTCAAAAGCAAACGGTTTCTCAACACACACCAAACAGTCATAGATGGGATTTGCAGTCCGCGAGATGCACACTGGGACGTAGGGCTGTTGACAAAATGTTGTCTCACTCGCTCAACGACGTCGTCAGATGTGCTTGGTAGATCAGATGATTTCACATGTCTTACCAAGCACCCTGTTTCTACAAAACATTTATGCCAATAGTAAATTGTAGGCCTTTTAGGAGGATCTTTAGTATACTTGGTACGGAAATTACGCTGAACTGTTGTCGCCGACTTCGATTCTTCAAACCAAAACACATAGCTAGCACGCTCGAGTCCAGTGAAGGCCGCCATCTTTAACGCAACTGCCATTAGCGCTCCTTACGGTGCGTTTCGGCACTAGCGAACTACGTGAGATAAAACTTCATGTATTTTCCTACAAATTGTCACTACAATCACCTCTGTAGGTACTATGAATTAATTTATATGAATTTTCAAAGTTGTAAAGTCGTTTTTGAAACACCCTGTATTAGTTCTGTATTCTCTACTGATGTAACAGTCTTCTCATTTACAGATGTTGGTATATTACGTAAATGCAAAGTTTTCGACTATTTGTAAAGTTTTGTATCTCTAAAGTACTCACACAATGTCAGTAGTGTTTGTCTCATTCCCTATTATGAGTTTTGTGCAAGTTTGTGCTGAAAGTATCGCTGTGAATTTGTGTTTTACCTTTGATCGCCGAGAACAGTGCGAATAGCATTCAAAACAGTAGTAGTTGTGACATCTTTAAACTCCAGATGATAGCCAATGCCTGCTTGAACCATTTTCGCCACATTGTTTTGTTGGTCACCCATGAATGGAATTCCGATTAGAGGAACACCAAAGTAGCCTGCCTCATTCATACTCTGGAGCCCACCTTGTGTAATGAACAGTTTGATGTTTGGATGAGCTGCAGAACAGAAGAACCATGTCGTCTCATTATGCCAATATATGCTACCATTAGATATCCTGACAGACATAAAGGTTTCACATACCCAACACATCTTGCTGTGGCAGCCACTTGGATATTTTGACGTTTCCTGGACGGCCGGGGAGGTCATCTGCTTCCCACTTCCACAGTACCCTCTGTGGCAGCTGCGAGAAAGCCTCCAGGAAGGCCCGACGCTTGTGCTCGGGCATCGTACTGCCTCGGACGTTGGTGCCCAGGCTGAAGTAGATGACTCCATTTTCCGCGCCATCAAGAAAACTTTGAATATCCTATGACATTTCATAAAACAGACTTTAAGTTATACAGCATTAACAGTCATAAGGCCTTGACTTCTTAGATAGCATCTTCTGTTCCTCCATTAAATATTACAATATGTGCATCCCTACATAGCCTATTACATTTCTAGTCGTCCATAATATGTATAGACATTTTATTGTTTTATTTCTTCGAAATTCATCGTTCTAGTCCTCATCACCACCCGCAGCTCCCAACCCCACCCTCACACATACTCGTCCCACCAAACAACTGCTTTTTTTTTTTTCAAATGTCAAATTATCTCACTTATAAAAGTCCAGGTCAACCATTACAATACAACCTTTAACCTGATAAGTAATATGTAAAATCTTATCTCCTCTCTTATTCTTTGCAAAGAATCCCTCTGTGGTGCTCCGTCACTGTACTTAAACTGTACACATTTTTTTTTTGCATTGTCCAACTGCTCCTGTTTCTTCTACACAAATTTCCCCTCAATCCACACTGTACGCCTTAAAATGGCTTTCTGTCATACCTACTGTCGTAGGAGCTGCTTTTCCATTGCTGTGTTATTATGGCTATCAGCAAACTTATTTTGTTCAAAACGCATTATTCTCCTGTATGTGGATGTGATATCTCTGTCTTTTAATGAGTTTTTCCCACTTTTTGTACGTAGGTGATTAGTTATTCGTGTCTGCTATATTTCAAAACTTATATCTTTACTTTTTTATCCCTGAAACCCATATTTTATATTAACTAATCTGTCCACTACATTTCTCAGTTCTTCTAAGTCAGTCTTACCTTCAGCCAAAAGACTATGTGGCATTTGAGCTTTATCAGCTTCCTCCAAACACCCTTAGTCTTCTTTAACGTCTCATGATCGGGGTTCACAGTCATGCAGAATTGTTTAAAAGACATCATATTCGCCTTTGTCTGTAGGGTATTATTCATTTCACAGTTTCAGTTTCGGTCTTCGGGCAATTTTCAAGTGGAACGGCAAAAGATTTTGCTTCAGTGCATGTCAGACTTTAACATCCTCCGACATGTACGCATGTCATCGTGATGAACAGACCTTTTCACTGTAGAAATACAGTAATATTAGACGAATGCGAAACTGTGTACACAATTAACGTCATTTGACGACGTACAGAACTTCGCACTTGTCTGATGTTGCTGTATCTCTACAATGAAAAGGCCTACTTTTGACGTTGTGCTAGAGGATTTTAAAGTATGAAATATGCTGAAGCAAAATCTTTTGAAGTACCTCATGAAAATGACCCAGAGGCCGAATTTGCAATAATCCCACAGTCAGTGGCGAATATGACGTCCATTAAACAAAACCACTGTATTTCTTCTTAAGCTGTCGTTCATTATGCCTTCGAGATACTATTTAAACAGGAATGACGATCAGTTACTTCCCATCCTACACCTTTCCGAACATTAGCATATCTTCCTAGATTTTCCAATTACATAACCTGTAATTGTCTTTATGTTGGACAGTCCATTAGTGAGATGACTGTGTACGTTATCCTCTTCCATCTAAAGAATTCATAAATATTATTTTTATTAATAAGCTTAGAAACTGTGCCATGCATGTGCGGGTCTTTTACTAATATCGTTTTTTTCTGCTCTGGGTTTGTCTCTGGCTCATCGCTGGGAGATCAGAGGACTCTTGGCCACAAGAGTGCGGACGTAAGCAGTAGCGGACCGGATTTAAGCCCGAGCTCGGTCAGCTACGGGAAATTGACAGGTTGGCAGCTGTGGCGCTTGGAGGTCAGCGTTTACCAGGGGCGTGTGAGCACTCCATTTTGGCCGAACATTGTTGAAATTTGGCGATCCCACGTGTGGAGTGTTTTTGGCGGAATCACGCCGGGTATTTATTTAACTTGCAGCTATTCAACCGTGGAAGGAACGGGTCCATTTGGGGGAAACACTGTGAACCTTCCCTTTGATAACAGGCATTAATTTTGAGCTCAGTAAATGCATCCTGTTTCCTTTCGCACCTGCTCGGTATTAGTCTCTTTACACCTGTCTGTTGTGAACGAAAGGCGCTTATTTGTGGTTTTGATACAAAGCACGTTTTCGCAAGTTGTGGCGAACTTGCATCAAGTTTGTTGTCTTGTCGCCATGTCACTGAAGTTTCTTCTAGGTGCTTTCATCAATTTCAATCTGTAAATTTCTTGTCATGATCTTGCTTACTACACTCCTGGAAATGGAAAAAAGAGCACATTGACACCGGTGTGTCAGACCCACCATACTTGCTCCGGACACTGCGAGAGGGCTGTACAAGCAATGATCACACGCGCGGCACAGCGGACACACCAGGAACCGCGGTGTTGGCCGTCGAATGGCGCTAGCTGCGCAGCATTTGTGCACCGCCGCCGTCAGTGTCAGCCAGTTTGCCGTGGCATACGGAGCTCCATCGCAGTCTTTAACACTGGTAGCATGCCGCGACAGCGTGGACGTGAACCGTATGTGCAGTTGACGGACTTTGAGCGAGGGCGTATAGCGGGCATGCGGGAGGCCGGGTGGACGTACCGCCGAATTGCTCAACACGTGGGGCGTGAGGTCTCCACAGTACATCGATGTTGTCGCCAGTGGTCGGCGGAAGGTGCACGTGCCCGTCGACCTGGGACCGGACCGCAGCGACACACGGATGCACGCCAAGACCGTAGGATCCTACGCAGTGCCGTAGGGGACCGCACCGCCACTTCCCAGCAAATTAGGGACACTGTTGCTCCTGGGGTATCGGCGAGGACCATTCGCAACCGTCTCCATGAAGCTGGGCTACGGTCCCGCACACCGTTAGGCCGTCTTCCGCTCACGCCCCAACATCGTGCAGCCCGCCTCCAGTGGTGTCGCGACAGGCGTGAATGGAGGGACGAATGGAGACGTGTCGTCTTCAGCGATGAGAGTCGCTTCTGCCTTGGTGCCAATGATGGTCGTATGCGTGTTTGGCGCCGTGCAGGTGAGCGCCACAATCAGGACTGCATACGACCGAGGCACACAGGGCCAATACCCGGCATCATGGTGTGGGGAGCGATCTCCTACACTGGCCGTACACCAGTGGTGATCGTCGAGGGGACACTGAATAGTGCACGGTACATCCAAACCGTCATCGAACCCATCGTTCTACCATTCCTAGACCGGCAAGGGAACTTGCTGTTCCAACAGGACAATGCACGTCCGCATGTATCCCGTGCCACCCAACGTGCTCTAGAAGGTGTAAGTCAACTACCCTGGCCAGCAAGATCTCCGGATCTGTCCCCCATTGAGCATGTTTGGGACTGGATGAAGCGTCGTCTCACGCGGTCTGCACGTCCAGCACGAACGCTGGTCCAACTGAGGCGCCAGGTGGAAATGGCATGGCAAGCCGTTCCACAGGACTACATCCAGCATCTCTACGATCGTCTCCATGGGAGAATAGCAGCCTGCATTGCTGCGAAAGGTGGATATACGCTGTACTAGTGCCGACATTGTGCATGCTCTGTTGCCTGTGTCTATGTGCCTGTGGTTCTGTCAGTGTGATCATGTGATGTATCTGACCCCAGGAATGTGTCAATAAAGTTTCCCCTTCCTGGGACAATGAATTCACGGTGTTCTTATTTCAATTTCCAGGAGTGTATTTTCCTTTTTAGGGGCATTGTATTTTAGCCCCTATTACTGTCTCCCGTTTTAATGAAAATAGTGTTGCTTTGAAGTTGTCAGCCTCTGCTCGTTTTTGAATTTCATTCACATACTATTTAGCCCTCAGCCTAGTTGGCTTTATATAGTACTTAGGCCTACTGGAACTCGTGTATTGGCTTATATTTAAGTAGAGTAAGGTTTCATTTTGTCTGTATGTGTTTGACGCAGGACAGGCTAGTCTTTATTTAATGAAATTTTTGCTAGGGACTTCACTGTATGCTTTAACGGAGCGGGTGATATTCGCCAGTTTTGTAATACAATTGTTAAAAGGTATCTATTTTAGTAAGGCAGCTGGGCAGTTGATTACATCAAATTCGTAGTACTTGTCATTTGCTGCCTGTTTGAACTAGCTGAGTGGATGTTCTTTGTCGTCTCTTTATTTGCCTTGCTACCTGCCAGGCCTTGCCCATTGTCTTTGTGTATTTGATCTGCTACTGCTGTTTTTTCCCGGTCGTCCCGATGTTTGGGGTTTATCTTACTTCAAATTTTTCAGTTATCTAGGCAGTAGGTGTTTTAATATAAATGGTTTCTTTTAAATGTTCAAGTAAATATATGAAACGTAGTCTTTAAGATCAGCCTGTAGCTTGTTTCGTCATTTTGTTGTAATTCTCAGTACTTAGTTACTTATGCATTCCTTGCGATTTAGGCAAATTTCAGGCAAACCTTTGAGCACTTTCAGCGGTTATAAACCTTTTTTGCATGGTCAACAGCCATTAATTCGATTAAGCTGTACATGTTCTTATTTATCTGAATACTAATGAAGTTTAGTATATGTAAAATTTGTGTTGCCCTTAAAATTTTGTTTTGCTTCAACATGGACCGTTTGGTGAAACTGCCATATATAGTCATTGGTTTCAGCATTTATTTTCTTAATCTATAGTTGTTTATTCCCACTGCAACTGCTTACCATATTGTGACGCGGTTTTATCATTGGGTCCAAACCCATTGGTGCAGTTGATATGAATAATTTTCGAATGGTATTGCACTATTACTCTGTTAACTGTTTGTACTGTACCTAATTGTAACCTAAGTTAGTCTGGCTTACCAATGAAACATATGTTTTATTGGGTCTAGGCCAATTTGTCACCTTCTAAGTTTGTTATCTGATTTTCTTACTGTCATTCCCCTATTGGATTATTTTTCTTATCTTAAAGATTTTGATTGTTTTAATAACTTCGTCCGAACAGGCTTTGGAAGTCCCAACGATACCGACCGACCGCTGCGTCATTCTCGGTCGATAGGTGTCACTGGATGCGGATCAGCAAATTCCTCTCCTGGCTGTTGTCAGTTTTCGTGGCCGGAGCCGCTACTTTTCTATAATTGTTTCTTTCCCTCTGAGTACTATTCCCGTCTGTGATTAACAATCATCATACACCTAGCAGGTTTATTCGTGCCTTCTCATGTTTTTTGGAAGTATGAAATTAAGCTTCTAGTGTCATAATATTTTGACTGTCATATTACCGTGTAAAGCGCCCATTAGTTTTAGAAACTTCGAAGGTGTCTCATTGACTCACGCAGACTTATTTCAGCTCCTACCAATCAATGCTCCATTAAACACTGGGTATTTCACGGAATAACTTATTTCTTCCACGCCGAAATCCTCCTCCATTTCTACCACGCTTAAGGAGAGAGCTATTTTCCATCAAACGATCTCGCAGTATACTGTTGCCAATAATTTGTCTTGGTTTGCTCTACCAGTTTGCATCTTGTTGAGCAGGAGACGTACTATGACTTTTACAAAATTAAATAAAATCTTCCAGTCAACACCTATTCCAATTTATTTCTCGTGATTTCTTTTAGTATCTCTTAAAGTCAAAAGACACATATATTCAGATTACATATTTTGTAAGTTCAAAGAAACTGGCGATTAAATACAATTAGACTCTAATAACAATATTCAGAAACACAAAATTTAAATATGAACAGTGTGGAGCAACAAATAAAAATTAACTGGTATTATAAAAATTGTTTTTATTTAACACCCATAGTACCGAGTTGCGTGTTTCTTATAAAATGAGCCAATGCCTACGGAGTACATCGAGTGACATTGTTAAATTTTTCTAGTTAATCCGTATTAACCACAAAAAAGGAACGAGAGAAGTGGAAAACATTTACAGAACGGGAGCGCACATTAGACTCCCAGCTGCCAACCTTGTAGGGTAGGGAAACACTGTTTCACTAAAAACGAATGTTTGAAACGCATCTTTTTAAGTAAACCGACTATGATGAGAATTTAGCACACTGCCTGTTTACTGTCCCCGTTGTCATAAGCAACAGGACAGCTGAAACCTGGTACCGTCACATCACCAATTACCCACCAGCAAAATAGAGTTACTAAGAATTTTATCCACTGCCACAGACTCTGACGACCTTCTGGTTGTCAGAGCACAAGTCCGGGATGTGGAGAAACATTTCAAACATAGGGATCCTTCAAAGATATTTAAAAAATTATAATAAAGAAAACCAAGGGGACAAATCTTGTCTTAGACATAAGTTCCTGGAAAGACCACATGCAGAAAGAGTTCATAAAGGAATAGGCAGCTCATATCCGTTCTAGACTGATTAACAATAGAAAAACCGGTGGGAGAAAACTTCAGAAAGTGGTAACTACTGGATATGAATTACGTAACATTGACTTCTCTGAAGATAGGGAACATGAGTTATGAAGTAATGGAAGATGAAAGGACACAGAAACTGGTTCCAGGTAGTCGAATAATCGATGCTTTTATTAATAAGAACACAGTCATTATGTACAGAAATGCTCATCTACGAATCTAGACTTCGAGAACCTATAGAGGTACTCAAAGTACCCTCCGCCACACACCGTCAGGTGGCTTGCAGAGTATGGATGTAGATGTAGATGTAGACTTAGCGTAACCATATTATTTAGCTAAGTCTACAGATAATATAATAACTCATTTTTCCGAATTTCTCAACTACAGTGTGTTATTTACATACAACTGTCTACGGAAGTTTATTTAGTTTCGACTTCGTAGGGAATTGACACAACAAACTGTGCGAACCGTAGGAGATGTAATTAAGTTCGTACAACTCTAGAATATTTATGAATTATAAGCAGATTTGTAAACGAGAATTAAATGTGTGGACATGTATGAAAATTAATGGTTTTATACACTACTTAATGTAGCCACACGAAAAACTGGCGCCAAACATAACTCGAAATTTTCATCGTTATCAAAACATTTGTTTTAGTTGTGAAATATATGTAGAGAACTAGTACTAAATAAATTTCACATTTACCTGAAGTAACAATATACCGTTTACAGAAAACATTTTAAACCTGCAGTGGGCTTTATAACTACTGCTGAAAGTTTACATAAAATGGTGGATGTAAGTGACTCCATCTGATTCTTAATGTAGAAGAGCAACTGTAATACGCTTTGTGAAGAAATAATATGGGACTATTATCAAACAACCATTCAAATATGAACCCCCTCCCGCTGGTTTCTGTGTTGAAAGTGTCTTGTACCTCCTATTTCTAAACTTAACGCTGCATCAGAAGATACTAAGATTAGTGATATCCTTTAGGATAAGGATACTTCATCAGTGTGTTCGCCTCCTCTTTTCCTTCTATTGAACGATGTTATCTTGCTTTTAGCTTTTGGTGTTTTATTTTGCTTTTGCAGTTTCGGCATTTGTGCCATTTTCAAGCATAATATATGGAAGTATATGTTGTCACTAAGCAGAGTCAACAACGAAATATCCACATATCTGTCTAATGCCTGCCTATATTCAAAAATATTGTACCTGAAAATGGCATAAATGTCAAAACTGCAATTGTAAAATAAAACACTAACAGCTAAAAGAAAGATAACATCATTTAAAAAATTAAAAAAGCTGTAAACAAATATTACGAGAAAAATGCTTCCTCTTCTGTTCGATGCTTTTTATTCTCTAATCATTTATAAGTACATCAGTCTCCACTAATGGCTTTAACCGCCATAACCATTGCTTCTCCAGATCTATGCATGTGTTCCTGAATTTAGATCGAAAGCTTCTTAGTTCTGTGTGACAACCTGCTAATGTACCACCTTAAAACACATAACATCAAGAGTATCCATGAAGAACGTTTCACAAACATCAAGTAGTTTGCCAACACTACACACAGTTAAGACGTTTTTACCGCCTCTTTACAGCCAATGCGCAGAGGGTACTTCCTTCGGTTAAAAATACCATTACTTACGGCCTCACATAATGGCATTCCACCCCTGTGGGTCCTGCTTCATGTGACTTTGTTTCTAGAAAAAGAACACGGAATTCAGCTTGTCCCTCTAATGAGTAAGATACTTTATGTATAAATAAATTTATAGCTCTTGAACAGGTAAGGTTTTGTTTGTCGTGAGAAAGATCTGGCTCTATGATTTATTTCATACATTTTGTTATTTCAGTACGTATATCGGTGAGAGACTTAAGAAAATCATTCAATTTGAAAACATTAACATGCTACTGAAATATTTTCCTAAATATTCCCCAGAATTATGTATATAAAGTACAAGGATATTCTGACACAGCTTTATAAAGTCAACTGTTTGCTTTTTAATTTATCTGTGCCTTTATGTTGCGAATCGCTGTTTTCCAAACTTGTCGTCAGTATAAAAGACTCGTGAAGTTAACTGCCTGTCATGAAATGTTCTCGATGTTATGTTGGTATGTTTCCATTGTCTGCGAAGTACAAGCCCTTAGCCCTAGGATTACATGATTTGCGTGTAATGATTCTTTCGGTAACATTCATGTGCATCATGTAAGGAAATGTGGCAAGAAAATCACTGCTCTTCATTTACTGTAGTGGTCAATAGACAATGTCGACAGCGTGCTGAGGGTGATCGAGGACAGTGAAACTTTATGTAGAATACTATTGAAAAACGATTGCAAAAGACCTGTAGATCACTAACAGTTTATACAGATATCCACTAGGACCATGGATGTCAGTACTATCTGGGAGTGATTAACAGTGGTATGATAATATGAATCTACGTGGTTCTGGACTGAATATTAATAGGAGTTACAAGTAAGAAGTTGTACGTTCCAGAAAATCCGGCAGTGTGCATATACTCCATAAATTAACGGGAGGATGTTTGTGAAGCACAGACTCCAAAGAACCCGTAAGAAGGTACAGTTTACGCATTCTTGTTGTGTATGATTCAAAAAGAAGTTTTTTGTAAATAAAATTAGAATATGGATATAATTTCATTACTAAACACAGCCTTCAGAAATGCCTTCACAAAAGAAGACGAAGGAAATATTCCATAATTCGAATCGAGAACAGCTGCCAACATAAATAACGTAGAAGTAAATATCCTCGGAGTACTGAAGCAACTTAAATCATTTAATAAAAGCAAGTCTTCTGGTTCAGACTGTATACCAATTAGCTTCCTTTCGGAGTATGCTGATGCATTAGCTACATACTTAACAATCATATACAACCGTTCGCTCGAAGAAAGATCCGTACCCAAAGACTGGAAAGTTGCACACGTCACACCAATATTCAAGAACGGTAGTAGGAGTAATCCACTATGTTACAGGCCCATATCGTTAACGTCGATATGCAGCAGGATTTTAGAACATATATTGTGTTCGAACATTATGAATTACCTCGAAGAAAACGGTCTATTGACACACAGTCAACAAAGGTTTAGAAAACATCGTTCCTGTGAAACACGACTAGCTCTTTATTCACATGTAGTGCCGAGTGCTATTGACAAGGGATTTCAGATCGATTCCGTATTCCTGGATTTCCGGAAGGCGTTTGACACTGTACCACACAAGCGGCTCGTAGTAAAATTGCGTGCTTATGGAATATCGTCTCAGTTATGTGACTGGATTTGCGATTTCCTGACAAAGAGGTCACAGTTCGTAGTAATTGACGGAAAGTCATCAAGTAAAACAGAAGTGATTTCTGGCGTTCTCCGAGGTAGTGTTATAGGCCCTTTGCTGTTCCTTATCTATATAAACGATTTGGAAGACAATCTGAGCAGCCGTCTTCGGTTGTTTGCAGATGACGCTGTCGTTTATCGGCTAATAAAGTCATCAGTAAATCGAAACAAACTGCAAAACGATTTATAAAAGATATCTGAATGGTGCAAAAAGTGGCAGTTGACCCTAATTAATGAAAAGTGTGAGGTCATCCACATGAGTACTAAAAGGAACTCGTTAAACTTCGGTTACACGATAAATCAGTCTAATCTGAAAGCTGTAAATTCAATTAAATACCTAGGTATTACAATTACGAACAACTTAAATTGGAAAGAACACATAGAAAATGTTGTGGGGAAGGCTAATCAAAGACTGCGTTTTATTGGCAGGACACTTAGAAAATGTAACAGTTCTACTAAGGAGACTGCCTACACTACGCTTGTCCGTCCTCTTTTAGAATACTGCTGCGCGGTGGGGGATCCTTACCAGTAGGACTGACGGAGTACATGGAAAAAGTTCAAAGAAAGGCAACACGTTTTGTATTATCGCGAAATATCGGAGAGAGCGTCATAGAAATGATACAGGACTTGGGCTGGAAATCATTAAAAGAAAGGCGTTTTTCGTTGCGACGGAATCTTCTCACGAAATTCCAATCACCAACTTTTTCCTCCGAATGCGAAAATATTTTGTTGACACCGACCTACATAGGGCGGAACGATCACCATGCTAAAATAAGGGAAATAGAGCTCGTACGGAAAGATATAGGTGTTCATTCTTTCCGCGCGGTATACGAGATTGGAATAATAGAGAATTGTGAAGGTGGTTCGATGAACCCTCTGTCAATCACTTAAATGTGATTTGTAGAGTATTCCTGTAGATGTAGATCTGTTTTATTCACCTAGGTATCTTTATGAATCATGGATAAAATGGTCCCTGCAGGTTAAAATGTGTTGCTGATTTGATGCAGAAAATTTTTAACAATGTCTGTGTTTCACATCTCTGTTCCTGGTTCTCTTGCAAATAGTTTATAACTTCTTTCCTCACTTGATACTTACTTTGGAGTAAAACACACCTGATATCATTCCTCTGGGTTTGTCTTTAGGAGGTTGGTGATTCACTATCGCCCCCTTCCAGTCATCCTGCTTTAGGTTTGTAGGATACATGCAAATCGTTTCATTTCCTCCATCAACGAGCAGCTGATTCCTCGCTTAATTCTTCTCCCTCTGAGATACTACTCCATTTATGTTAAATTTTACTCCTCCCTGATTTGCATGCATTCTTGTCTTCTTTCACATTATGTGGAACTAATATTGTATCAACACTGATTTATTAAACTAAGCACTTAAGTGCAGCAACATTAGTACCTACCTTGGGTAGAGGCTTTCGTTGCTTTTCGATGTGCAGCCCTGTCAGTTCTATCACATTTGGTAGCATCGGCCGTGGGTAGTTCATGCTGAAGTGATTATTCACAAGGATCAGGCTTATGTTTGTTTCTGTTTTCAGCACAGATGGCGGTTCTGCACCGAAATACGTTCTCATGACCTCATCTTGAGTCTTAAGTATTACATACCGCCAAAGGTAATTCAGACGGAGTATTATATACGTGTTGTACATTCGCTCCCAGAAGGACATGTGATCGGAGTAGCCAAGCATGAGATCTGGGCAGTAGGAAGGATTGTTGGGATTTCCATACGAGGTATGGACGGGAGAGGGGATACCTAGGGACACGAAACCAACCAGCGGCGGTGATCCTAGCTCATATACCAAACCGTAGTAGCACTGGTACATGAGATGCTCCAGTATAATGACGTCGAAAGACGGCCGGGATCTGAAACATGAAACCGCTCGTTAACAACTCAATATCAAACCTTGGAAAGCTATCAAATATAGCTTTTCACATGTACACTCCACTGTTCCACTTACGTGAGGAAGTCTTTGATCTGAGAAGAGCCAAGCTGTAGTTCGCAAATACGTTTCCCAGCTTCATCCATCATACTCATCAATGCAATGGGACTTGTTTCAGACATGGATGTAAAATCAAACGTTGCTCGCCAGTAATCGTACGTACTAGACAAGTCTATTTCCGTGTAATTCTGTACATTTTTCTGAAAAGAAATGGTAAAGTATTTCAGCAATAATTTTGTGTACATGGCTACTTATACTGTCTACCCACTGCATAAGTCTGATTTGCTGGCATCGACAAACATCAACTTGCTGACACATATCTTTCAATTTTCTGGCTAACTGCTTTGTGTGTAAGATCGATATCATCCTTGATGTTGCAAACTCTCTGATGGGGTTGAGGCGTGGCGCCTTAAGCCCCTATTACACGATGCGCGTAAACCGTACACCTATGCACCAGCGCTGCAAGCGTGCATGTCTGTAACTACAGACTGGTTCACGTAGACCTATTACACCATCCACGCGGGATATACTTGCCGCACATGCGCAGTACACAGTGATAACGAGAAAAACGCAAACAGAACTTCCTGACCTCTTGCAAAGTCGTTCGTTCTACCGCGCGAAACACAAGGGGTGCCCTGTGACATATTAGAACAACATTTTTTTCAAATTATTTATGTGACTCAAGGTTCCTATTTAATAAGAAATTGTTTTTTATCATTATTTATTAGGTGACTGCTATTATCTTATTTAGGTTACTACTGTCCTGAATTACAGACTCAACATATAGTTTTATATTACGAGACTTGGTTACACAGCTGTATGTATTGCACGTGGAGGACTCACTTGTTTTTAGAGCTATTGCCCTGGCAGTGACAGTAAATCTTCGGATTAGGGCACAACGAAGACGAAAACAAAAAGCCTTAAGTTTTTGCGTTCGACAACTGCTGAAAAGAAGGGACAGTGGCGAGGGATTATATTCACTGCTTACGAAAGAACTGAGGCCCCAAGATCAACACAGTAAATACAGTAAATTTATGAAAAACATGAAGAATAGCTCATTTCTCGGCCCTTTCTAACAGTGTTCCATGTGCGTGTTTCACTACGGAACAGAAAGCAGCTTCAGCCATTTTCATGCTGCGATTTAACAGCGCGACAATCAGAGCACAATAGTGCAGAGGCTGTAGCTGCACACGATTTTTGAAATAAAAACCCTGTAGCTAAAGCGTATTTAAGAACGTTGATGGCTGTTAATACATTTGAAATCTTAAAGTTTCATTTAACGTAACTTCTTAATAAGATATCTAACACATAAGCGTATACAAGAGCGTAATAACACTAGTGTACGTATGCTACGGCTTCTGACCAATCATCGCGTTTGAGTTTGTTTACATCAGGTTCATTCTTATGATGAACGGATTATAGATGGCTGTCGCACTAGACCAGTACCGTTCGCGGCGGATCGCCGTGTAATACCCACTTTATATCGCTCCCGTCTAGAGCCTGTGTATCGGGAGAATGACTCATGTGTGCACAGTGACGATGGTCTGAAGCGGGTTCAGTCGAGTACGTAGTTCAAATTTTCATCCATCAGAGTTCAGTAATGAA
The DNA here is from genome assembly GCF_023898315.1 of Schistocerca nitens. Lineage (NCBI taxonomy): Eukaryota > Metazoa > Arthropoda > Insecta > Orthoptera > Acrididae > Schistocerca > Schistocerca nitens. The sequence goes on along the minus strand of NC_064617.1, from coordinate 698,847,109 downwards.
CAGAGGCTTTCAAGAAACAGGTCAAGAGAATGTGTTTGTGAATTTTTCTCTTTATTTCTTGCGGCTTTTTTTTTTTGTTTATTTATCTTTGTAAAGTTTTGTATATGCTTTTAGTAGTGTGAATGATGCGTGAATGTGGTCTAAAGTAAATATGTAGATCATTGTTCTACTGATGAACGCTGTACAAACTAGTGTGAGAAACTTTTAAGACAGTGTGTGCCGGCCGGGGTGACCGTGAGGTTCTAGGCGCTTCAGTCTGGAACCGCGTGACCGCTACGGTCGCAGGTTCGAATCCTGCCTCGGGCATGGATGTGTGTGATGTCCTTAGGTTAGTTAGGTTTATGTAGTTCTAAGTTCTAGGGGACTGATGACCATAGATGTTAAGTCCCATAGTGCTCAGAGCCATTTGAACCATTTTTGAAGACAGTGTGAATGCAGACGACGGGGAATTTTGTATCATAATATGTTAAGTAAGTTTATGGTAAAATGAAAGCTAATCGAGTGCAAATGAAAATAGTTAATAATGTAAAGTATAAACAAAACATCCGAATGTTAAATATTTATTTCGGGGAAAAGTACAGTTCTAAAGTGCGTTATTTGTTGATTGGTTAGTCGTGCAAGGCACGAACTAACGAGCGAGAATAATGTTTTTCTATTGGCCTTAAGGAAAACTGACCAGTCGGAACGGAGTGCTCTTCGCGCGTCTTTTCTCTTGGAGATACAGAATGCTTACAACTGTCTAGAGTAGTCGCAGTCTAGAATAGTCGGAGCCCAGCCTTTCAATGGTACGGTCGTGTGTAGTATGAGCTCCGAAGGAAGTTATAATATGCCAGTTTTAGTTATACTACATGCTTCAAAAGTGTTTTAAAGTGAAGACATATTTATTCCGGTGTTTTTTCAGGAAGTACGGATTTTTTTAGTAATTTTGTGTATTTCGCATGCCATATTGAGCAGATCGGTGACTAAAAACTTGAGTGCATTAGATACCGATAAACCTAATAGTATGGCGAGCATTTTCATTTAAGAACAATGCGTGCTTAGTAGCTGTTCAGATTTCGGGAAATACGTTACCACAAACTTGATAACGTGAATGAAAGGATTTGTGCATGACCGTGTTAAGATTAGCACGGGCTTGGCAGGGAATGTGTACATTATCAAGGTTCAGAATATACCGAAGTTTCCAGTATTTCCACCTTTCATTCAATATTAAGACCTTCCCCCGATTCTTGGAATAGTTACATTGTATGCTGCCTGGTGCGAGTTGCAGTACGGTTGGTTTCTGCTCAGTTTTCCTACCGTCGACCTGCTGCAACAAGTTCACAGGTGGATGTAGGTAATGGACGAAAGGAACCACGCTGCCGCAGGGTGTTTCGCTTAAATCATTGGTATAATACTGAGTTGTTATTACAGTACAGCAAACAGTGTGTGTTTTTGCTTGGAAGGTCTCCGACTGGTCAAGTTGGGTGGATTACGACGAAGATGAAATAATGTGACTGGTCACCAAAAAACTAGGTCGTTATTGGTAGATCTATGTGGGTATGTTTCCTTAAAAGCTCTCTTACAGGCCAAGAATCGTAGCTTAAGATCATTGAAACCTCTTTGACTGGTTCATTTCCAAGAAAGGGGGTGTTTCAAGAAGATATAGACAAGGAGTATAGCTTGGGATGTCATGATTGCAGTTCACACACACACACACACACACACACACATATATATATATATATATATATATATATATATATATATAGGGTGTTACAAAAAGGTACGGTCAAACTTTCAGGAAACATTCCTCACACACAAATAAAGACAAGACTTTATGTGGACATGTGTCCGGAAACGCTTAATTTCCATGTTAGAGCTCATTTCAGTTTCGTCCACCTACGCTCAATGGAGCACGTTATCATGATTTCATATGGGATACTCTACCTGTGCTGCTAGAACATGTGCCTTTACAAGTACGACACAACATGTGGTTCATGCACGATGGAGCTCCTGCACATTTCAGTCGATCGTACGCTTCTCAACAACAGATTCGGTGACCGATGGGTTGGTAGAGGGGGACCAATTCCATGGCCTCCACGCTCTCCTGACCTCAAACCTCTTGCCTTTCATTTATGGGGGCATTTGAAAGCTCTTGTCTACGCAAGCCCGGTACCAAATGTAGAGACTCTTCGTGCTCGTGTTGTGGACGGCTGTGATACAATACGCCATTCTCCAGGGCTGCGTCAGCGCATCAGGGATTCCATGCGACGGAGGGTGGATGCATGTATCCCCGCTAAAGGAGAACATTTTGAACATTTCCTGTAACAAAGTGTTTGAAGACACGCTGGTACGTTCTGTTGCTGTGTGTTTCCATTCCATGATTAATATGTTTTGAAGAGAAGTAATAAAATGAGCTCTAACATGGAAAGTAAGCGTCCACATAACATATTTTCTTTCTTTGTGTGTGAGGAATGTTTCCTGAAAGTTTGGCCGTACCTTTTTGTAACACCCTGTATACACTGAAGAGCCATAGAAACTGCCTAATATCGTGTAGGGCCCGAGCGAGCACGCAGAAGTGCCGCAACACGTCTGAAGTAGTGCTGGAGGGAAATGACACCGTGAATCCTGTGGGGCTCTCCATAAATCCATAAGAGTATGAGGGCGTGGAGATCTGTTCTGAAAAACACTTTGCAAGGCATCCCAGATATGCTCAATAATGTTCATGTCTGGGGAGCCTGGTGGCCAGCGGAAGTGTTTAAATCCAGGAGAGTGTTCCTGGAGTCACTCTTAGCAATTATGGACATGTGCGGTGTCATAAAGTCCTGCTGGAGTTGCCGAAGTCCGTCGGAGTGCACAATGGACTTGAATGGATGCAAGTGATCAGGTTGGATTCTTACGTACGTGTCACCTGACACGGTCATATCTAGACGTATCGGGGGTCCCGTATCACTCCGACTGCACACGCCCCACATCATTACAGAGCCTCCACACGCTTGAACAGTCCCCTGTTGACATGCAGGAACCACGGATTCATGAGGTTGTCTCCATACCCTTACACCTAGATCCGCTCGATACAATTTGAAACAAGACACGTCCGACCAGGCAACATGTTTCCAGTCATTAACAGTCCAATGTCGGTGTTGACGGGCCCAGGTGAGGCATAAAGCTTTGTGTCGTGCAGTCATCGAGGGTACACGAGCAGGCCTTCGGCTCCGCATATCGATGATGTTTCGTTGAGTGGTTCGCACAATGACACTTGCTGATGGCCCTGCACTGAAATCTGCAGCAGTTTGCGGAAGGGTTGCACTTCTGTTACGGTGAACGATTCTCTTCAGTCGTTGTTGGTCGCCTTCTTGCAGGATCTTTTTCCGGCCGCAGCGATGTCGGAGATTATTTTGATGTTTTACCGGATTCTTGATATTCACGGTACACTCGTGAAATGGTCATACCGGAAAATCCCCACATCATCGCTACCTCGGAGATGCTGTGTCCCATCGCTCGTGAGCCGACTATAACACCACGTCTAAATGCACCTAAATCTTGATAACCTGCAATTGTAGCGGCAGTAACCGATCTAACAACTGCGCCAGACACTTGTTGTCTTACACAGGCGTTACCGACCACAGTGCTGTATTCTGCCTGTTCACAGTATCTCTGTATTTGAATACTCATGCCTAGAGCAGTTTCTTCGGCGCAGCCTCTAAGGTATTGTATCCTGTGAGAGCCTCTTCATCTCCAGATAACTACTGCAAGCTACATCTTACTGAATCCGCTTATGTATTCATCTATTGGTCTCTTTCCACGATTGTTACCCCCCACCCCCACAATTTCCCTCCATTACTAAATTGGTGATCCCTTGACGTCGCAAAATGCGTCCCATCAATCGAACCCTTCTTTAGCTCAAGCTGAGCCACAAATTTCTTGTCTCTACAATTCTATTCAGTACCTCCTCATTAGTTACGTGTTCAACGTACCAAATCTTCAATGTTCTTCTGTAGCACCACATTTCGAAACCTTCCATTCTCTTTTTGTCTAAACTGTTTATCGTCTATGATTCACTTCCATACATGGCTACACTCCAGACGAATACCTTCAGAAGAGACTTCCTTAGACTTAAATCTATATTCGAAGTTAATAAATTTCTCTTCTTCACAAATGCTTTTCTTGCCACTGCCAGCCTACATTTTGCATCATCTCTACTTCGGCCATCATCAGTTATTTTGCTGCCCAAATAGGAACACTCATCTGCTAGTTTAAGTTTCTCGTTTCCTAATGTGTTTCCCTTAACATCACCTGATTTAATTCGACCACAGTCCATTATCCTCGTTTTGCTTTTGTTGATGTACATCTTATATCGTCCATACAAGACGCTGTCCATTCAGTTCCACTACTCTTCCTTTACTGTCTCTGACAGAGTTACAGTGTCATGGGCACACCTCCAAGTTTTATTTCTTCTCCCTGTTCTTTAATTCCTACTCAAAATTTTCTTTGGTTTTCTTTACTGCTTATTCAATGTGTATATTGAATGATATCGAGGATAGGCTCAACACAAGCTGTAAATAGCCTTTCGCTCCTTGTATTTTACCCATGCTACCTTCAGAATTTCAAAGATAGTATTCCAGTCAACATTGTCAAAAGCTAACTATACGGTAGAGCTACATGTCCTCGGGAAAAATTACTGCTACTTTCAGCCGTTCGCAGTACCGCCACAGCAAGGCCGTTTTGCTTGACGTTGCAAGTCCAGATTAGTCAGTCATCCAGACTGTTGTCCCTGCAGCTACGTACGATAGGTACCATTCTTTGTAATTGTATTGCTTTTGCAATATTTTAAGTAGAGGTAGCATGCAGTCTCCTTTAATCAATGTGAGCAAGAACCTGCTTGATATAACGATGTAATTTTTTATAATTTCCTTTTGAAGAGAGTAGCTAAATAACAAGCTAATATTTTACAACGCCAAAGACTTTTTTTTCAAGTGCTAACGATTGCAGCTGTCTTTCGGCACCACTGGTATTGCCAGCAACATATCTTATGAGCCGCGCGGGATTAGCCGAGCGGTCTAAGGCGCTGCAGTCATTGACTGTGCGGCTGATCCCGGCGGAGGTTCGAGTCCTCCCTCGAGCATGGGTGTGTGTGTTTGTCCTCAGGATAATTTAGGTTAAGTAGTGTGTAAGCTTAGGGACTGATGACCTTTGCAGTTAAGTCCCATACGATTTCACACACATTTGAACAACATATCTTATGATGCCAGTGTCGCAGCACTGGATCATGTGGTAAATTCTGATTCTGTGATCAATAATATGGTTTGTGAGCTGTATAATGCTGTTATCTAAGTTTTCGTTAAATAAAATTGGAGGTTTCCTTTCTTCTATTTTATACTGAGGGAACTGAGCAAATTTTGTGGCAACTGTTTGCACATGGTACGTCGCGATCATGTTATCCTGCTACGTTGGTCTTGAGCACGTCTGATGTTATGCAATTGTGCCTGTGACGAAGAGCTACTGTGAGGAATAATTTTCTGTGCACTGTCTACAAATAAATTAGCTCAATACCCCGTAAGATGTATTGCAAGCAATCTACGTTAGAAAACCGAATAGACATATTCACAATGTAGATTAATAAAATATCTGCATCTACAAGATGTGCCAGGCAAAAGCCTTTATAAAAAAAAGTCTTCTCGGTTAGCATCAACCTACAGTGTCCCTTCAACGCGACGTTTCGATAAGACCAGTGAGAAGAAGATTAGCATCCGGTCTCATACTTTTGCGTTACAGGCGAAACAACAACGTACATTCGGAAACGAAAGATATTAGGTGTTTGTGGAACCAATGACAGTGATACTGGTAGAGTACTCTCCGTATTATCAATAGCTGCTTCTTTCTTAGGGTCGATCAACACGTAAGTATTACGGCCATGCATCGGGAGCTGAAATGGGAATCTCTGGAGAAAAGGCGACATTCTTTTCGAGTAACACTGCCGAGAAAATTTAGAGAACCGGCATTTGAAGCTGAGTGCCAAACGATTCTGTCGCCGCCGACACACATTGGGTGTAAGGGCCGTGAAGATAAAATACGAGAAATTAGGTCTCTTACTGAAGCATATACATTGTTGTTTTCCCCTCGCTCTATCTGCGAGTGGAACAGGAAAGGAAATGTGTTGTAGTGGTACAGAGTACACTCCGCCAGGCACCACACTGTGGCTTTGGAGTATCTACGTAGATGTGGATTTAGATGTAGATGTAGATGTAGAAGTCAGAATGTTATCAGCGAATTTGTGTTGCAGTATAATTTGAAAGCAGAGCTTATGTGGAAGCCACTGACCCAGCAAACTAGCTAACTGTATCACATTAAATCTCCACTACTTCCTAGCATCCGTAGAGATAGTATCACTAGACCTTTTTAGTCGAACATTGTTGGCTTGCTGAGTTTGCGTTCTGTATCAACTTATAGCGTCATATTTGGTCATATATTGAAGACCATATCTGCGCATGGTGCTGTAGTAAAAGTAATAAAATAAAATATAATAAAGATCCCTATACCACAATTGGATCGTTAATAGAATGGGAAACGAAATCTCGATGTATTTTAAGTGCGAAATTTACATATACCCATCCTAGAGTTCCTATAGCTGGGTTTTTTATGCGTGGCAGAGTTGTCAAGCACTTGTCTTCTCCACCATTGTCCTCTCCACCTTTTCCTCATCTGCGCGTCTGCGAGGGAGCACCTTCTGTGTATCTGTTACCTTCTTCAGGATGGGTAAGACGATGTTCGGAATTTATAAAAAAAGATGCTTGACGGACTCCAATATTTTACCACGTGATGCTTTGATCACTCGACGAAATGGTCCACCAAGATAGTGCTACGCAGCCGAGCGACTCGTGAGTGAAAGCAGTGAGTTTCATCAGTTCAATTTATGAAGATAAGATTTCACGTTTCAGAGTAAGATTTATATAATGAACTCATGTTCATGTGTTGGTTTTTATGGTTTGCACTCTTACCTTCACAGGATCCGTTGTAATAAGTGTGACCTGGTGCCCTCTCTTGGCGAGCTCGAGAGCTATCAGTCGGAAGGGCAGCTGGTGGCTGATGGAGGGCGTTGGGATGATGCCCAAAATCCTGGCAGAATGCGTACCTCCAACAACCAAAATCAGCGTCAATGTATGCAACAAAATGGTCTTCATGGCACCACTGTCAGGAAACTCTGTAAACGAAAGTTATGTTATTGTACTGACGTACATGGGAGCAGTATTGGTTCAAATGGCTCTGAGCACTATGGGACTTAACATCTGTGGTCATCAGTCCCCTAGAACTTAGAACTACTTAAACCTAACTAACCTAAGGACAGCACACACATCCATGCCCAAGGCAGGATTCGAACCCTCGACCGTAGCGGTAACGCGGTTCCAGACTGAAGCGCCTAGAACCACACGGCCACACCGGCCGGCGAAGCAGTATTAGCTGTATATACATCTACATCCGAAAGAAAGAAAAAATGTGATGCCTTGTCGATGGTGTTATCGCCAGAGACGGAGCACTCGTTCTGGTGATTAATGAAGTAAGTGGCTGCTATACCGAACACCCTGTCCCTCCAAATTCTCACCTCGCTTCCTGTATCCGCTCACTCTCCCCCACCCATACCGTATATGCCTGTTCAGTTTGCCACGTGTTTTATAGTACCTGGAACAACTTCACCCCAAAATTGAATCCCAGTACCATCCCCCCCCCCCCCACAACACTGAGAATCCTGGCCCGCCTCGTGCCACCTTACTTACCTCTCCTTACACTCTACGTCCTCCCACACGATTATTTCAAACCTTTCCCCTCCCAGACCATAAACTAATTCCTGACATCCAGCCAGCCTAGGCTGTTAACTATAACCTGTCCCACCACTACCTCATCCACGAGAAGGCTCCAACCCATCCAACAATTCTACACCTACCCTCTCCTCACTCTTCCCAATACTCATTCTTTATCACATAACTTCCTCTCCAATACCACTACATTTAATATCCCCAGCTAGAAATTCGTAACAGCACGCTAAAGCACCGTACTCCTCATAGTTTTCACGACTCCAAGCGTCACCATCCAATCAAGTTAATCAAGGTACTTACCTCTAAGCTTGTCAATATTTTTTATGCATTTTATAATTATAACGTTAAAATCCATCTGTTGGGGGGCTGTAAGTAACAAATAATCAATAAAAATACCTAGATACATAGAAGGAATAAACCAGAAAGCACATAAAATAACACTATGTTATCAAAAGTATCCGGACACTCCCAGAAACTTACGTTTTTCATATTAGGTGTATTTTGCTGCCGCGTACTGCCAGGTATTCCATATCAGCGACCTCAGTAGTCATTAGACATCGTGAGAGACCAGAATGGGGCGCTCCGCGGAACTCACGGACTTCGAACGTGGTCAGGTGATTGGGTGTCACTTGTGTCATACATCTGTCCGCGAAATTTCCACACTCCTAAACATCCCTAGGTCCACCGTTCCCGATATGATAGTGAATTGGAAACGTGAAGGGACATATACAACTCAAAAGCGTACAGGCCGACCTCGTCATTGACTGACAGAGACCACCGACAGTTGAAGAGGGTCGTAATGTGTAATAGGCAGACATCTATCCAGACCACAACACAGGAATTCCAAACTGCATCAGGATCCACTGCAAGTGCTATTTCACTTAGAAGGGTGGTAGGAAACTTGGATTTCATGGTCGAGCGGCTGCTCATAAGCCACACATCACGCCGGTAAATGCCAAACGACGTCTCGCTTGATGAAAGGAAAGTAAACATTGGACGATTGAACATTGGAAAACATTTTGTGGAGTGACGAATAACGATACACAATGTCGCGACCCGATGGCAGGCTGTGGGTATGGCGAATGCCCAGTGAACGTCATCTGCCAGCGTGTGTAGTGTCAACACTAAAATTCGGAGGCGGTGGTGTTATGGTGTGCTGGTGTTTTTCATTGAGGGGGTTTGCACCCGTCTTTGTTTTGCGTGGCACTGCCACAGTACACGCCTACATTGATGTTTTAAGCACCTTCTTGTTTTCCACTGTTGAAGAGCAATTCGGGGATGGCGATTGAATCTTTCAACACGATCGAGCACCTGTTCGTAATGCATGGGCTGTGGCGGAGTGGTTGCACGACAATAACATCCTTGTAATGGACTGGCCTGCACAGGGTCCTGACCTGAATCCTATAGAACACCTTTGGGATGTTTTGGAACGCCGACTTCGTGCTAGGTCTCAACGATCGACGTCGATACCTCTCCTCAGTGCAGCACACCGTGAAGAATGGGCTGCCATTCCCAAGAAACCTTCCTGAAACTGATTGAACGTATGTATGCCTGCGAGAGTGGAAGCTGTCATCAAGGCTGAGGGTGGGCCAACACCATATTGAATTCCAGCATTACCGATGGAGTGCGCCACGAACTTGTAAGTCATTTTCAGCCAAGTGTCCCGACACTTTTGATGACAAAGTGTATTTAGAGAATTAAGCTTTAATACTTCGTATTCAAAGCGCACAAATGCACATGTATGTCAGTAACACTTTTCATTATTGTCGATTTCATTGTTTTAAGCTGTAGACAATCTGCTAGTGTATTTATGTTTTTCCCGTATTTTTCTGCAGATCAGAAGGTGGTTATTATAGACCGAAACCGGCAGTTTGATGACAAAAATATTTGTGACCAATGACGTGAAGTAAAGGATATTTACTTTAATACTGGATGTCCAGACGCAAATCCATAGTGGACAACAGTAATTTAGGCAACGGCCTTGCCGCAGTGGATACACCGGTTCCCGTGAGATCACCGAAGTTAAGCGCTGTCGGGCGTGGTCGGCACTTGGATGGGGGACCATCCGGGCCGCCATGCTCTGTTACCATTTTTCTGGGTGCTCTCAGCCTCGTGATGCCAATTGAGGAACTACTCGACCGAATAGTAGCTGCTTCGGTCAAGAATACCATCATAACGACCGGGAGACCGGTGTGCTGACCCCATGCCCCTCCTATCCCCATCCTCCCCTGAGGATGACACGGCGGTCGGATAGTCCCGGTAGGCCAGTCGTGGCCTGAAGCCGTAGTGAGTACAACAGTAATTTAAGAGTCCTCTCGCCCTCGCCCCCCTCTAACCCCATCTGAAAAACAAGGGAACAAATAACGTTCCCAGCGACGACGGTACGCTAATTTTGAGGGACGTGTGACAGTAATTTGCCCAGATTTAATCTAACGTGGTCGAAAATTCTGCCTAAAGTACTAATGTTCAGGTAAAACAGTTTCTACTAAGGCTGACTGTTATGATCAACGAAATACGGCTTCGTGGAGTCACCATCTGCTACTTTTACTTTTAACAATTGATAAATGAGTCACACGGCAATTGGCCACTGGTTTATTCTGGCTAAAACAAGAACAAATGTGAGAACTAATCCATAGAGTTTCATCTTCTCGTCAAAGGATTCAGAAGTTACCGTCGTGCGTAAGTACTTGTGACTCGTCACAGGACACCAAATTAGTACGGCTACCTGAATAATTTCTCGACGATGAAATCGTGGAAGAAGATAAGGCCGAAAGCTCATGACGGTGTAGATCCTCTTCCTCGATTACAACTATGACTGAAATGCTTATGGCATACGGAGAACAGTGAGGCACAAACTTGCTACTACGAGGGTTATTCGGAAAGTAAGGTCCGGCGAGGTGCGAAATGGAAACCGCAGTGAAAATCCGATGAAGCTTTGCACAGATGTGTTGGGCACTGTCTCTAGTATGCTCGTCGATCGCGTCACGCCACTATTTTCGGTTCTGAGCGCACAGTGAGCACGTAATGTTGCTTGGAACAATAGTGTCTCCCGCCAGGCATGAGGGCCTGGTGTGAGATTTCGCCTGATGTCATCCAGTCCACGTAACATAACACGTAACATAACAAAAAAAAAAGTCCACGTAACATTCCTCCTGACACTTCTCGGCCCCTCTATGAAAGGGTAACGAAGATGCTCCTGCAGCGTTTCCGATGGGAAGTGTTTGATCACCCACAACAGAGCCCGTAATTGACTCTTCCTAAGTTTCATCTCTGCTCATATGAACCGCTAGCTGTGAAGACGACGTTCTGGCACAGACAATGAGCAGCAGACCAGCGTAGAGAAATGGCAGAAAGCACAGGCTGCTTCCTTCTGTGATGAGGATATTGAAAAGTTCGTAGAACGCTACAACAAATGTCTAAATCGAAGCGGCGACTACGTAGAGAAGTAGCTGGAAAGTGTACCTCCTGTTGCAAATAATACATTTTTAATTTTCACAGTGGTTTCCATTTTGCAACCGATCGGACCTTACTTTCCGAATAGATGCTACAAGCGAGATGATTCTTCGTATTTTTCTTTTTTCTTTGTTTAAAGGATTCCTTTGGCAGATTTTTCCAAGCTTACTGTACTGCAGGTAAGATAGCGAGCAAATGATTGTGTCTACCGAACAGCGCTGGCACCATAAAATTGACCTGGAGAAATATTTACATTCGGTGTAATTTTGAAAGAGGGGTTAATACTGCCGTTTCTATGGCATTTCGATAGCCCATACGTGCTCAATGGCTAGTTCTAAATGGCGAGTGCTTCAATGGATTCATTTTGTCCCGGCTGGGCTCAGGTTTGGTAGAAGTAACAACACTATAAAAATGTAGCGAAATACTGGAAGACCTGCCGCAATCGATGCTTAGTGCAAGGATTCGCAGTTGACGTGATGTATGTGACGTGAAGTGATGTATTGTGCACAAATATGTAGAAAACTTCTTATGTTATGATTACACGATTGACGAACACTCAATGGAAACATGTACATCCGTTAAATATCCGAGTGAATGCGTACGCCGTGGTTTTAAGTGTTAACAGTACATAAAACTAATCATAGGAAAGGAGCAAGCCATCCATTGCTTGATCCTTGGAAAGTGTAGTCCACCAGCAAAGGAGATATCTTTCAGCCTTGTTCTACCGATATTTCTGTATTGTTCGCCAGCCTGGGACCCTTACCAGATAAAAAATCCAGAGAAGAGCAGCGTATTTCGCCATGTGTTCGTTTAGGAATGACAAAAGCGCAATGGATGTGCACAAGCAACTACAGTATCAGTATAAATGCTTATGGAAAAACTGTTCTGAAAGTCTGACCGTCTCTGAATTCAATAGGACCCTCAACATCTGGTGTGCTACAGAACTGAAGTAAAAGGTATACCAAAGTAATGACCTGGCCATGTTTTCATTATTTCTTTTAATTGAAGCACACTTGTATTAATGGAACATATAGCATAAAGACGATTATATTCCTCAAGTTTCGTCTGCTTAAGGTGTTAACGTCATAACATGTTACTTATTTTAGTGTTGCAGACACACCACTGTTCTAAACGCAAAGTTACGGGCTGTAAGAATGTGTTATCAGTCCCTGGATGTTAAATGGAATCTAAGTGCCTTCGTGTACTTGTAAATTAGCTTGTATTTATTATGCTGAGGGCCATAAGGCTACAGAAAAAATTCTGTATTTCTTAAGAATGAAAAATTTTTGTATAACGCAGGCACGTAACTTTGCTACCTTGTTTGCTTTAATAGTTTCAACCCTGTTGATTGTCCTAATGTGCTTTGGCTCTTAAATGTGCGCGTCTAAGGGATTTGTTTCATCAGAATTATATACGTTTTTTCATATTTCACCCGATATAATGAGCTTTTTCATTTGTTTCCTAACCAGACAACGGTACAGTATTGTTGTGGGCATGTCTTGCGCCTAACCAGCCAGCAGTCAACACTACATCCGAGGGAAGTGGTTACATAACCGAAAGGAGCCGGCCTTCCCGGAGACAGACCTCCCTTAGCCATCATCCAACCTACCGCGAAATCGCGTCCCATGTAGCAATAGAGGTCCTTACTCCAACTGTGCCATACGGTTGTCCATACTTCCCTCACCTATGGTTCGACAGCGTGAGCCACGATTAGTGGCACAGTCTCCAGCGCCTGCAGAGTAAGGTGCTTCGTGGAGCCTGCATGTCCCTCCACTCATGAGCATTGTTAACTCTGCAAGAGGAGACAGACATGGTCTCTCTAAAGACGACCATTCGAGAGAAGGTGAGGCGCCTGTACGACAAATTGGACGCCCTGCGTGACACGGTCAATGGCTTTCAACACATTGGCACCACGACTCCCAGGCATTGGCACCACCACCCTGTTCCTCTTAGGATCCTCGAGGACTAGGATTTGGACCACGGCTAACGATAGCCCTGGTAACAGCAACTCATACTGCGGTAGATTTTGATAATACCACTCATTATGTGCAATCTTTGGTATGGCCATTACTATAACTACCGATGTAGTTGTGTCACTTCTTACTGACAACAATAAAGTTCCACCACAGGAGGCTGGTACAGGACTTCAAATCCCACCGCCATACCTTCAACGTCCAATACAATGGTGTCATTGTATTTATGTCGTTGTAAAATAGAAATATTTTATTTCTAAACTATGGGAGTTAGACGAGTATAAATCAGTCACGCGCTGTACCGCAACCTCTGCCCCCCCCCCCCCCCCCATGCCCAAAAAGAGAGAGAGAAGAAGAGTATTTCACTTTCTGGGCCAGGCGCCAAATGCAGTCGCATTCCATCAATCAAGAAGGACGCTGTGTTTCATGTCAGTGATCAGCTAGTGGACTTGTAACATTTCATGTCTGCGTTTCTACTTTAGACTAGGCAGCGTTTCATCATACTGGAACTCAGAAACTGAGGTGTCGTTCTGGGAGTTTTAACTCATACTGAGTGTAAGTGCACAAATCTTTAACTTTCACCTGTCCCATCAGGACTTGATCTTTGATTAACAGAGTGAATTGTGTATATACTAGTTAGTGACATTTTCTAGCGGTGTTTGTTTTCTTCTTATAGTTCTTACATCTTCAGACAATGTCGATGTTTGGTTTAAATGGCTCTGAGTACTATGGGACTTAACATCTGTGGTCATCAGTCCCTACAACTTAGAACTACTTAAACCTAACTAACCTAAGGACATCACACACATCCATGCCCGAGACAGGATTCGAACCTGCGACCGTAGCAGTCACGCGATTCCAGACTGAAGCGCCTAGAACCGCACGGCCACACCGGCCGGCCTCGATGTTTATCTGTTCTTCCTGTAAGTACATTTTCATTTAGTACTCAAAAAGATACTTTCTTTCCAGTACTATTTTTTCATTATTCAAGAATAAATGTCTTTGTCAACTGATTCATTCTAACATTGTACTAAAACACACAACAGAAAAGATACATTCTGTTAAATAAACTTAGTTCTCCCAAATCTGTGTGAACATTTATTGTCAGACAAACCAGGTGGACGCAACGAGTATTTGATCACCAACAAACCAGTATCAAACTATTTATGTACTACGTTGGATTCATATTGAGCCGTTGAATATGGTGCACCCCAAAATCGGCCAATAGTGTGAAAATTAATGACTGTGACCATAGCACTAATAAGATGTGAAATTGAATTGTATTTCAACGTCAAAGTTCAGATACGAAGGTAAGTCGATAATTCATATATGAAATTATTTCTGTTTCGGAAATGTTTTAAGTTGCATCACTGACCGAAGACGTCATGTAAAAAGATACGAAGTACTTTAAGTTGCCACACTGACTCAGGCAAAAGACGCGAGTAGATCACCTAATAAATTTCAAAAAAGACATGCCAGGCTGGAATGTCGGTCTTCATAACTTAAAATAAAAGTATTTCTTTATTTGGCAGTTCACTTTCTAATCGCATTTATCTATACAATTTCCCATTATATGACGTTCTGGAGGGACTCCGTGCATTCAGAGAAAATGCTCTTAGTTCGGGAGGGAGCAGCTACGCACACTGTAAATGTCGCAGTAAAACTAGGCCATTTCTCCTTGAATCGCACTAAAATTATGCCATTTCTCTTCAAATGCGAGCTAGATATCAAACGAAAATTTCGCCATTTCTTTGCGTGCTAGTACGCAAATAAAATGTAGGATTACAGGTTTTGTAGTGCTCTCTCTGCAATAACTATAAACTAGTGTTGAGTGCTGAAATCTGGTCAGCCATGCTACGATGAACTCAAAGTAGCGACGCAGTTTTCTCTTTCTGACTGAGCACGAGTGCTACGTTGCTCGCAGACTTCGGGCACGCTGTTGTTAAGTGAGTCGATATTCTAGCTACTCTATTTTAGCACATATTGTCCCCAATAAGATCAGTGGTTAATAATATGGCCTCATTCAAAAGAAACTGCAGAATTTATTCATTGAACAGAAATACCATCTGCTCTTGAAAAACCCTTCCGTAACCGTTGAATTGCTGCAGTCCTCTCGAACATCAGACTGACAGAAAATTGCAACCTAGCTGTAAACATCAAGAAACCACACAGTATGGTGTTGAATGCCTATTGATTACAGATATGTGAAGCAAGTTACGTTGTAGGCAAATGAAAAGAAAGAGTGTGGTAGAATTCACATGATGACTTTACTAGAGAAATGTTTGTTTGGCACTGATGTGACACGAGTTAAATTCTGATCCAGCAAGTAAAGCGAAAACGAATTTCTCGCCAAAGCTTGGAACATTTCGAAAACATTCCATCTATGTTTGTGCACTAATATGTACTGTAAATAAAGCATAGCTTAATCACTTGAAACCAACAATCAGTGCAGTCATTGTAAACCGGTTGTTCTGCATCCACAAAAGATAAAAATGAGAATAAATAAATTAGTTTTATTATGTATCTCTAAAATGAAAAAAATAGCTGACAATTATCACACAAGTTTTGTAACTACTCGTAGTAGGATGAAAAAATAATTTGAGGGAATAACTGGGCTAAACAACGATTAAATGTTAATCATATTAAAATCTGATCATATGGAAACTGACACATTCCATAAGCACAAGATTCCGTCTTCAGTCTCTAACCATCACAAGGATTGGCACATCAAGGGTCGGAACAGACGCAGATGGACTCCAGATGTGCGCATGTCGAGTACGCGTTTCTGCCTATTTACACTGCACGAGAGCCTCGAAGTCGCACAGACTGTGTAAATTCGTCACCCCAACTTTCCTGCTGCATGTTGCACAGAACCAAAGGCACATCTATATCCGTGCGTGTCAAAGCACACGATGTTCCACGAATGGTGCCGATAGAAGCCGAAGCGTTCACTCACAAGAGCTACTGTAGCGAATATGTCTGCAGCTGTGTACTTCACAACTCCCGCTGAGCGCTAACAGACTGATATTGAGGGGAAAGAACAAAGAATATGGCAACTCGGTGCAAAGAACACATGGTCGTTTTAACTTAATAAAACTAATCGAAACAGTGGCTTCTTCACATCGACAGTGAAGATTGTCACCATAACAACATACGTGATGTAGCGTCGAAATAAATTCTCTGGTCAGTGATCACAGCGGAGGGAATTGAAAAGAAAATAATAACTCAGCGGCCAAAGTACTGCTGGAACAGCCATGTACTTTTTATCCGAAAGAGAAGTGGTTATGGCAGCGGGGGTTTATAAGTACAGTTTTTTGACAAACTTCGATTCAACGATGGCATGGAATCTTAAAGTTGCCGGTAACTTCTCGGAATTACGCTACTGGCCACTAAAATTGCTACACCAAGAAGAAAGGAAGATGATAAACGGGTATTCATTGGACAAATATATTATACTAGAACTGACATGTGATTACATTTTCACGCAATTTCGGTGCATAGATCCTGAGAAATCAGTACCCAGAACAACCACCTCTGGCCGTAATAACGGCCTTGATACGTCTGGGCATTGAGTCAAACAGATCTTGGATGGCGTGTACAGGTACAGCTGCCCATTCAGCCGGCCGAAGTGGCCGTGCGGTTCTAGGCGCTGCAGTCTGGAACCGCGAGGCCGCTACGGTCGCAGGTTCGAATCCTGCCTCGGGCATGGATGTGTGTGATGTCCTTAGGTTAGTTAGGTTTAACTAGTTCTAAGTTCTAGAGGACTAATGACCTCAGAAGTTGAGCCCCATAGTGCTCAAAGCCATTTGAACCATTTTTTGCCCATTCAGCTTCAACTCGATACCACAGTTCATCAACAGTAGTGACTGGCGTATTGTGGCGAGCCAGTTGCTCGGCCACCATTGACCAGACGTTTTCAGTTGGTGAGAGATCTGGAGATTGTGCTGGCCAGGCAGCAGTCGAACATTTTCTGTATCCAGAAAGGCCCGTACAGGACCTGCTACATGCGGTCGTGCATTATCCTACTGAAATGTAGGGTTTCGCAGGGATCGATTGAAGGGTAGAGCCACGGGTCGTAACACATCGGAAATGTAATGTCCATTGTTCAAAGTGCCGTCATTGCGAACAAGAGGTGACCGAGACGTGTAACCAATGGCACCCCATACCATCACGCCGGGTGAAACGCCAGTATGGCAATGAAGAATACACGCTTCAAATGTGCGTTCACCGCGATGTCGCTGAACACGAATGCGACCATCATTATGCTGTAAACAGAACCTGGATTCATCCGAAAAAATGACGTTGTGCCATACGTGCACCCCGGTTCGTTGTTGAGTACACCTTCGCAGGCGCTCCTGTCTACGATGCAGCGTCAAGGGTAACTGCAACCATGATCTCCGAGCTGATAGTCCATGCTGCTGCGCCGGCCAGAGTGGACGTGAGGTTCTAGGCGCTACAGTGTGGAACCGCGCGACCGCTACGGTCGCAGGTTCGAATCCTGCCTCGGGCATGGATGTGTGTGATGTCCTTAGGTTAGTTAGGTTTAAGTAGTTCTATGTTCCAGGGGACTGATGACCTAAGAAGTTAAGTCCCATAGTGCTCAGTGCCATTTGAACCATGCTGCTGCAAACGTCATCGAACTGTTCGTGCAGATGGTTGTTGTCTTGCAAACGTCCCCATCTGTTGACTCAGGGCCGGCCGGTGTGGCCGAGCGGTTCTATGCACTTCAGACTGGAACCGCGCGACCGATACGGGATCGAGACGTGGCTGCACGATCCGTTACAGCCATGCGGATAAAATGCCTGTCATCTCGACTGCTAGTGACACGAGGCCGTTGGGATCGAGCACGGCGTTCCGTATTACCCTCCTGAACTTACCGATTCCATATACTGCTAACAGGCATTGAATCTCGACCAACGCGAGCAGCAATGTCGCGATACGATAAACCGCAATCGCGATAGGCTACAATCCGAACTTTAGCAAAGTCGGAAACGTGATGGTACGCATTTCTCCTCCTTACACGAGGCGTCACAACTACGTTTGACCAGGCAACGCCGGTCAACTGCTGTTTGTGTAAGAGAAATCGGTAGCTAACTTTCCTCATGTCAGCACGTTGTAGGTGTCGCCACCGGCGCCAACCTTGTGTGATGCTCTGAAAAGCTAATCATTTGCATATCACGGCATCTTCTTGCTGTCGGTTAAATTTCTCGTCTGTAGCACGTCATCTTCGTGGTGTAGCAATTTTAATGGCCAGTAGTGTAGTAATTGTTTTTCCCATCCCAGTAGTCCGCTTCTGTTGTGTAAGATGCAGTAGAAACAGAAATAATGCTAGCTCATCCTTAATTTCGAAACGAGTATTCGTCCTCTAAAAGATTTTTTTTTTTCGAAGAAATATCGAGTTCCACTTTACCCATTTTTTCGCCTTTAGTAACAGTTTCGTTCTTTTGCGTTGTCCACTGCCCAGTGCGTAAAATGTAGCGGCTCCTGAGATAGCAATAGCTTCTGATTTACTATTAGCAATTAGCACTCGACACCATAAAATCCGTGCACTGATGTGCGCTTTGTGGCGTCTCTCTCTCTCTCTCTCTCTCTCTCTCTCTCTCCCGCTAACTACATGAGATTTCTCATGTTCACATTATTACTCTTTGAGGAACTTGTAAATCGACACGCAGTCGCTGTATATCGAAGAACAGGGAAACAAACTTCTGGAAGCCATGGCAGATGTTACTGACCTAGGAGGCACTGTTCAACACACCGTATGCTCACAACGTATCCGGCGCCTGATGAGATGACTCCCGATATTAACAAAAGAACACGACTTAGTCGAAAAGAGTTTTACCATTTTTGTGAAATAGTTTGTGCTCCTATTCCTTGATGACCGATAGCTTTGATGGATTGAATCTGGAGACGAAATCTTGTACATTCGAGTCACTTTCAATGTGATGGATTCTAATGCGATTAGCATCATAAACATGGTTAAGCCCAAGCATTCTCTTACTACCTCAAGTTTGCTCCATCGACCTATCTATAAGGCGCATTCAAAAAGGAACGAACCAGAGACTTTAAAATGAAACCTGCTAAAGGGACCGTAATGTCATTGCGTACGAAAGAAAGTGTGGATCCTATAAAAGCACTGAGAACCGAAACTCGTCACTAGAGGGACATGGCTTCACAACCACGTGACCACAGAGCGATCACAACACGTGTCAAAACTCAGTAACACCAAAACCAGAGAAATGGAGGACTTAAACGAAGAGAAAACGGAAAAAGTGCGTTTCCTAACAGCAGAAGGGATACGGGGGACGAGAATTCATCGAAGAACGACACAGATGATCGGAGAGCCAGCGTCGTTGCTAGGTATTTTGCCGCCCTAGGCGAAAACTGAAAAATGACGCCCCCTCTATTTTACTTCCATTGACCCCCTCGATATCCTCTTCCCCAACCCCCTCCACCACTAACAACATGCGACTGCACGACAACGCTAATCCACTATTACCCATTTAATCATTAAATTAAAGTGACCAGACATCGTCATTTTCTGGGGACTGTCCTCAGTTTACATACTCTGTCCTCAATTGCTTTAAAACTGACTGAGGGAAACAAATGTTTTCAGTTTCTTATTTCTTGTCCCTAGTTTTTGAAATTTCCCAAAAGCATTGAAGTAGGAAGACTGTGCCGTTAGAACTCAACTGAATACACCAAATTTGGCATCAGTTACTTATTGTTTTTGACTGCAATGATATGCAGTACGCACAAAGACAGGGACAACAGCTTGCAAGGACAAAGCATATAATTTCTCCAATTATGTACCGTCGATAAACAAGTCATGACACTCTCTTCCTGATTGTTATTTGAGTGTACGCGAAATTTTAAGAAAATGAAAGGCGATTTGTTTGAGGAAAGACACTGTAGTGATTTTCTCGTGCTGCGAGAGTCAGACACTAAGAGAGAGCGTTACAGACAAACACCAACTCCTTTCTTTGTGTGAGTACAATGAACTGCACTTACCTTTTACTCCTTTTAGATATGTTGAAGGAGAAGTACAAGACCTCGGTTGTGAATTTGTGATCGTTTATTCACAGGTAGTAATAGTAGAACCAAAAACATCAACAGAACCACTCAGTGCAACTGACGCTTCACAAATGATCTGCCAAGGCAGAAACAAAAGGAAGGGCTGACGGACGTATGGTATCAACTCGCAGACACGATCGCAAGTCAGTGCACAGGCCCTGCTCCGGCGCTCGACGGACATGAATTAAGGTCGTGTTTTGTTTCCATTTCGCGCTCAGTAGCGGCTGCTTTAGTTTTGAGATAGATAAAGGCGATGTGTTTACTTTCGTCAAAGTAGATAAAGACTTATGAAGAGTTAGTTTTGAGGTAGGTAAAGCCTATGTGTTTACTTTCGTCAAAGTAGATAAAGACTTATTACGCCTTCTATATGAGGCTGAGTGAGTAACAGGTTAAAATTATATTTTTGTTTGACGTTTTAGAATTCGTGTCTATTTTAATTTAAGCTGCTGATATACAGGGTGGTCCATTGATAGTGACCGGGCCAAATATCTCACGAAATAAGCATCAAACGAAAAAACTACAAAGATCGAAACTCGTATAGCTCGAAGGGGGAAACCAGATGGCGCTATGGTTGGCCCGCTAGATGGCGCTGCCATAGGTCAACCAGATATCAATTCCGTTTTTTTAAATAGGAACTCCCATTTTTATTACATATTTGTGTAGTACGTAAAGAAATATCAATGTTTTAGTTGGACCACTTTTTTCGCTTTGTGATAGATGGCGCTGTAATAGTCACAAACGTATAAGTACTTGGTATCACGTAAAATTCCGCCAGTGCGGACGGTATTTGCTTCGTGATACATTACCCGTGTTAAAATGGACCGTCTACCAATTGCGGAAAAGATCGTAATCGTGTTGATGTATGGCTATTGTGATCAAAATGCCCAACGGGCGTGTGCTATGTGTGCTACTCGGTATCCTGGACGTTATCATCCAAGTGTCGGGACCGTTCGCCGAATAGCTACGTTATTTAAGGAAACAGGAAGTGTTCAGCCACATGTGAAACGTCAACCACGACCTGCAACAAATGATGATGCCCAAGTAGGTGTTAAGCTGCTGTCGCGGCTAATCCGCACATCAGTAGCAGACAAATTGCGCGAGAATCGGGAATCTCAAAAACGTCGGTGTTGAGAATGCTACATCAACATCGAATGCACCCGTACCATATTTCTATGCATCAGGAATTGCATGGCGATGACTTTGAACGTCGTTTGTAGTTCTGCCACTGGGCACAAGAGAAATTACGGGACGATGACAGATTTTTTGCACGCGTTCTATTTAGCGACGAAGCGTCATTCACCAACAGGGGTAAAGCAAACCGGCATAATATGCACGATTGGGCAATGGAAAATCCATGATGGTTGCGACAAGTGGAACATCAGCGACCTTGGCGGGTTACTGTATTGTGATCGATGGCAATATAAATGGTGCAATGTATGCTGATTTCCTACATACTGTTCTACCGATGTTACTACAAGATGTTTCACTGCATGACAGAATGGCGATGTACTTCCAACATGATGGATGTCCGGCACATAGCTCACGTGCAGTTGAAGCGGTATTGAATAGCATATTTCATGACAAGTGGATTTGTCGTCGAAGCACCATACCATGGTCCCCGGATTTCTTTCTGTGGGGGAAGTTGAGGATATTTGCTATCGTGATCCACCGACGACGCCTAACAACATGCGTCAGCGCATTGTCAATGCATCTGCCAATATTACGGAAGGCGAACTAGTCGCTGTTGAGAGAAATGTCGTTACACGTATTGCCACATGCATTGAGGTTGACGGACATCATTTTGAGCATTAATTGCATTAATGTGGTATTTACAGGTAATCACGCAGTAACAGCATGCGTTATCAGGAATGATAAGTTTACAAAGTTACATGTATCACATTGGAGCAACCGAAATAAAATATTCAAACGTACCTACGTTCTGTATTTTCATTTAAAAACCTACCTGTTACCAACTGTTCGTCTAAAATTGTGAGCCATATGTTTGTGACTATCACAGCGCCAGCTATCACAAAGCGAAAAAACTGGTCCAACTAAAACATTCATATTTCTTTACGTACTACACGAATATGTAATAAAAATGGGGGGGGGGTTCTTGTTTAAAAAAACGCAGTTGATATCGGTTTGAGCTATGGCAGCGCCATCTAGCGGGCCAGCCATAGCGCCATGTGGTTTCCCCCTTCAAGGTAGACGAGTTTCGTTCTTTGTAGTTTTTTCGTTTGACGCTTATTTCGTGACATATTGGCCCTGTCACGATCAATGGACCACCCTGTATACGACGTGCGCGAGCAGGCAGTGAGCTCTCTAAGTGCCGTAAACATTCGCTTCCCACGCGTAGTCTGGCTCATGTATCAGTCAAAGATGCTACGTTAGCTAGGTTCAGTAACACAAATGTGTGTCGGGCTGAGCACACTCTGTGATCACTGGTCTTAGGTTCAGTTAAGGGCCCCACACACAAGGGACGGATCGCAACGATCCGTTAAATGGTCGATATATCGCTTCGTATACCACACGTGTATGGACAAATCGCAGCGATCGGTCACTGCTCACTGATCGCAAGGAAATCCCAGGAATCCGAAGCATCGCATAGATTCATATCTGCAGGGTGGCTACCTCGCTGGTTTGCAGTGATGTGTGGCAATATGTTTCGAGTCGTAACTCTAGTTATTAAGCGTTGTTGTGCAGTTATTTTCGTTTCGCTTCGCCCTCGTTGAGTAGGCTCAAATGGCTCTGAGCACTATGGGAATTAACTGCTGTGGTCATCAGTCCCCTAGAACTTAGAACTACTTAAACCTAACTAAGGACACCACACACATCCATGCCCGAGGCAGGATTCGAACCTGCGACCGTAGCGGTCGCGCGGTTCCAGACTGTAGCGCCTAGAACCGCTCGGCCGCTCCGGCCGGCTCGTTGAGTAGGAATTTGACGTAAGACATTATAGTTATTCAGAGACCACGAACTAATGAGAGAAGTAAGGTGGAAGCCAGAGATGTCTTCAGTGCTAAGAAGGAATACAAAATACATCCTTCCATTCTGCATTGATTATCATTTTGGAACTTGCACTATAGACATAGAATTGATGGGAATTTTCAGTAACAGTCCCGATGCAATGGGCTCCATCTGATGATTCTTAGTTTTTTATGAAATAATTACTCACGTTTTAAAGTTTTTAAATTCTAAACAGAATAACATATATATTGTAATATTAAGATGACATTTTAATTTAAATATTCTAAGCGTATCTATTACACAGCTTAGTCATGTCCCTTGACACCTCTTGTAATCTAACTTTCCCTTACACAGTTTATAACAAGAGTTATGGTAATCAGTAGTGCGGCTATTGACATCATTATAGCCATATGTATAACACAAACAAATTGAATAAACACTTGCAGTTTAATTAGAAGACAAATGAATAGAAAAGCAATTAAGGACCAATGAAAGAAAAACCAATTGCATTAGCACACTGGAAAGATATATACAACCCATTTAGCGTCAGCGAAAAATATAATGTGTTACAGAGTAACCTACAATCTCCAAGAAAAGCGTTTCAAAATAAATTTATCAAATTATAAGTCTCATTCGTTTTAAATCTACTTTTTACAAGTATTCGTGGGGATATGGAAATCAATTGCAACTACTCATGGATCATTTTCCACAGCAGAACTTCTCGACACAGTGGAACTCATAATACCGTTTGTAGTTGCTTCAAAATTCGCACGTTTGTCGGTTGACGAGGCGAAACAACCGACAGCAGGCGATATCATCCGCGACGGGTCGCTACCGCCGCTATCGGAATACTTGGGGCGAAACGCTGATTAAGTCAGAATTAATTTCGTCACTTGGTCAGTATCTGTCTCCTCTAAGATTACTTATTGAATAAGGTTTCTTCAAAGGCGTGTGGATCTCAGCCACTAGTCAGTTTTAAAATTAACTTGCTCATTTATTTCACAGATACTTTGCCTTGCTGTGTTTTGCGTGTTTTCGAACAAGTACTGGTTCTTAAACTAGCGTAGCTAGATGTTGGTTGGAGTTTCTTGCCTTTGTGTGACTTCACATGATGCTGTTGTGCTCGCGTGTTTGGTAACTATTCGGGAATCTGTTATATGGAAATGTATAGTGTACTTGTAACTACCTGCAGAGGAATTCTTGTAAATTCGAGATTTTGTTCCCCACTTTGTGACTAACAAGCTCAAAATCCATTGTCTGAACAAGTAGTGGTTAATAAGCCCAGAATCCGTACGGTTTTTACGAGGTAAGACTTCTCTCTCATATGGATCGCAAGTTATGTTTATTTGAGTCAGCGTCCAGACAATTTTATTTTGTTAACTGTGAAAAACCGAGGCTTCCAACACTAATATGTATAAAGTGTGACAGGGTCTGAAGGGTCGTCTTATAGTTTCACATTTAAATTATGTATCGTAAAATTTTTATTGTTAATTCGATTTTTTTATACAAAACCTAAATAAAAATGGGCTTCATGAGTTTCGGTTCCTTTGTTCCTGAATGTTTTGTCCTGAACAATGTGATGAACACGTGTACCTTTAGTTTAAAGTATACCGAGTATAAATTTTGCTACGTGCTAATAATGCACACGGATTTTCCTCTTGCTTTATTCACCTGTACTGTAGATTTATTACGCACTTGTTCGTCACGTGATGTCTATGTCTACAGCTTCTATTCCTTTTGTAATGTAACAATCCTTCCGTCTGAATATTAAGCTATATCTCCACGAAGTTAGCACAAGATGGCTAACACTAAAGGATGCGAAAGTTTGGGTCACCACGTAGTTTGCAGCAAGCTAGTCCACTGCACGATTGCTGGTTACAAAGCACTGTACAGCACTGCTTCTTTTCGGCTTTCTGTTCGGGCATTAAGCGCGCTGCAAGCAAGATCACAGGTAAGTGCCAATTGTCCATTATGTCCCCAAGTTAACTAGAATATTGAAGACTTGGTTAGATACAGAGCAATAGAGCATATAATATTGTGGTATATGCAACAAAAATCGTTATCTATGTATGGATTATGTTTTTAAATAACAGTCAATGAATTCTGCTGGTTTTAAATTTCCGTTGTAGCCAGATACCTGTTCGTGATCAGTCCTTTGCATTTGTATACTCATAATTAGCCAAATGTGCTTAAATAATCATGTTTAATCAGTTGTACTGCAGTTTGCTAACCTTTCAACATTTGTTTTTCTACGCCTGCTCAATTGTGGTTATCGCAAATTGATGTTGAACCCCGTTTCTCTAGCACATGGAGGTCCAATACGTGAACAGCATCTACTAGTTTCGCACCGAACCATATATGTACACGGCTCTGCCAGTTTTACTGATTTGTAGTAGTCAGCCATCACGAAAATGTTTTCGGTTTCGTTATATTAAGTGCCATTGCTATGTGAAGCAAAAGTAATTGTGAAGTTTCATCTGCATAGTAACACCACGCAAGTGTATTCCACATTTTCGTACTAAGTGGAAAGTTCGCCATCGGAGAAGAGTAACAGCTTCAAAAGTATAAAATTTCATAAAATTAGCATATCGTCTTAAAACTGTGCAGTTTTCAGGCCATAGCGTTATTATTTGCATCGTTTGGTTCCTTGCTGGCATATTAGTCGAATATACGTGGGAAAACAGACTTCACAGCAACAAAAATCTGCATTTTAAATACACTCCTGGAAATTGAAATAAGAACACCGTGAATTCATTGTCCCAGGAAGGGGAAACTTTATTGACACATTCCTGGGGTCAGATACATCACATGATCACACCGACAGAACCACAGGCACATAGACACAGGCAACAGAGCATGCACAATGTCGGCACTAGTACAGTGTATATCCACCTTTCGCAGCAATGCAGGCTGCTATTCTCCCATGGAGACGATCGTAGAGATGCTGGATGTAGTCCTGTGGAACGGCTTGCCATGCCATTTCCACCTGGCGCCTCAGTTGGACCAGCGTTCGTGCTGGACGTGCAGACCGCGTGAGACGACGCTTCATCCAGTCCCAAACATGCTCAATGGGGGACAGATCCGGAGATCTTGCTGGCCAGGGTAGTTGACTTACACCTTCTAGAGCACGTTGGGTGGCACGGAATACATGCGGACGTGCATTGTCCTGTTGGAACAGCAAGTTCCCTTGCCGGTCTAGGAATGGTAGAACGATGGGTTCGATGACGGTTTGGATGTACCGTGCACTATTCAGTGTCCCCTCGACGATCACCAGTGGTGTACGGCCAGTGTAGGAGATCGCTCCCCACACCATGATGCCGGGTATTGGCCCTGTGTGCCTCGGTCGTATGCAGTCCTGATTGTGGCGCTCACCTGCACGGCGCCAAACACGCATACGACCATCATTGGCACCAAGGCAGAAGCGACTCTCATCGCTGAAGACGACACGTCTCCATTCGTCCCTCCATTCACGCCTGTCGCGACACCACTGGAGGCGGGCTGCACGATGTTGGGGCGTGAGCGGAAGACGGCCTAACGGTGTGCGGGACCGTAGCCCAGCTTCATGGAGACGGTTGCGAATGGTCCTCGCCGATACCCCAGGAGCAACAGTGTCCCTAATTTGCTGGGAAGTGGCGGTGCGGTCCCCTACGGCACTGCGTAGGATCCTACGGTCTTGGCGTGCATCCGTGTGTCGCTGCGGTCCGGTCCCAGGTCGACGGGCACGTGCACCTTCCGCCGACCACTGGCGACAACATCGATGTACTGTGGAGACCTCACGCCCCACGTGTTGAGCAATTCGGCGGTACGTCCACCCGGCCTCCCGCATGCCCACTATACGCCCTCGCTCAAAGTCCGTCAACTGCACATACGGTTCACGTCCACACTGTCGCGGCATGCTACCAGTGTTAAAGACTGCGATGGATCTCCGTATGCCACGGCAAACTGGCTGACACTGACGGCGGCGGTGCACAAATGCTGCGCAGCTAGCGCCATTCGACGGCCAACACCGCGGTTCCTGGTGTGTCCGCTGTGCCGTGCGTGTGATCATTGCGTGTACAGCCCTCTCGCAGTGTCCGGAGCAAGTATGGTGGGTCTGACACACCGGTGTCAATGTGTTCTTTTTTCCATTTCCAGGAGTGTATATGTATTTATGAACTGATAATGAGCGAATTTAAAAATTTAACGCAAAATTACTTTTAAATGGCTTTATTCGTGCGCCATCAAGTATAATAAAGAGCTGTGGTGCCACCTCAGTATAAAAGACAATGTATGCTCCGTTAAAACTGTGCATATTCTGCTCTATGCCTCGAAATGCTGACTTCTCAAAGAATGTCTTGAAAGTGACTGACACATTTCAAACTAAAATCTGTAAAACAATCCTCCAAACACATTGTGTAACAATAGATGCAGTCTGTTCACAGCGCAGACAGTCTTAAGGACACGGCAGAACTTCGATAACACAATATGACAATGAGAGGCTGTGTAAGTACGGTACAGTAATTTAATTAAAAGTATTACACCGAGTACACTTTCATAACATTTCTTACATCCAAAGGAAAATGTTTCCCACATGATTCTAATTTATTTACGTTTGCTAACGAGAATTTGAAAGTCCGGAAAATCGGAAAGTAGGTGTAAACAAAACATTCAGCTTGCAAAAACCTTTACCAATGATCTAATGAAACCAATGATTATTTGGACAACATTCACAGCATTAATGTCATTGTTACTAAGCGATCGCGCTACAGAAAATCAAGAAAGTAACAGTAAATACACAGCAGCACTAGTTGCATTATAGTCTTTATCTACATCCGGTTTAGATCCACTGTGGTTATCAAGATAACAAAACTAATAACACCATATCGATGTGAAGACAGATTTCCTATCTCGAATATGAGTTTACGTCGCAGGCATTGTGGGCAACTCGGCACCTGATAATGAACTTAGTGGCAGGGAAGTACATAGTAGTGTAATAATGGCTTGTTTACTATTTCAACTGATGTTTCATGCTACGTGTATATAAGTTATCGGTCGCTATTAGAAATTAATACTCGAAGATACTACAGAAATTACATGAAATTTTGCTACAGAACTACGAAAAGTAATATGTTAAAGAAGATCTTTTGCAATTATTAACTAATATGTAAGCTGAATACTGTAGGCAAAATTCTAAGCTTAATTTCTGGTGCTGTTCACTTACTGCAATAAGTGTATGACCATGAAAACAACTCAAAAATGAACGTAACATGAGAGATTCGTTTACTCCACTGCAAGACATTTCATTTAAGAAAGCTGACAGCCTGGTAATAAAGTTTTATGTGAGATTTGAAAAATTGCTCGATATCTGCAAAATTTTTTAGGTACCTATTGGGTCTTAGATTTTTAGTGTGAGAATGATTAAATTTCTCCAAGACTTCAGAGTGTTGTGCATTTCTTACGTTTAGCATTTTTATAACATCTTTCTCAAACGGACTAAAAAGTATAAAATATTTTCTTCTAACCCGATACAGATTCGTAATCCCCAAAGAGATAGTTCTGAAAATTTCTTCTTGTGAATCTTTAGTACTTATGATAACATTTCTAAAAAGAAAAAGAAGAACATGGGACACAGTTAGGAGTCAATTAATGCATGAATACTTCACCTTAGTAACTAACAATTTTATTGCACTGCAAATGATACCTACTGCTGTGTGATTTTTCTTAATTATATCTACTCTTTATGCTCCTTACTTATCTATTGCATTTTTCATTTTAAATTTTGTATGTGTTGTCATAGCTTCTAAAAATTCATAGCACAGATTTTCAGGACTATCAGTATGAGGCAAGGACTCCGTCTGGGGATAGGAGAAATTATTTTATATTAACAACTTTTTATTTAAATAATTACCTTTTGTTTTTAGTCTCGTGAGTCTGAAATTTGTCCATCAATTTCAAACTCTTTGATGACATCATAACAGACATATTTGGTAAATTTCAGATTCATTTTAGTTTCTCCTCATCCGAGGAGCTTCCTACAACGTATGTACTATATCGCGAAATGACCGAGAAATTAGAGAGATTCGAAGTCACACAGAGACCTACCAACAATCATGCTTGATTGCGAAACATTCGCAACTGGAACGTTGAAAGGTGAGAAGTAGCAGTGGTACAGAAACTACCCTCCGCCACACAACAGACATGAAAGCAAATTAATATTTCACTGTCATCTTCTTCTAAGCTATATGGAAAGTTTTAAGTTTCTAGCTCATCGGGAAGTTAGTTTAAAATCAATGTGTACTGTTCACCAGATACAAAAAACAAAGTACCCTCTAGAACACACAGGACAACTAAGCCAGTTATTATTGTAGTATTATCCGCTTCTGAGCTATATTGAAAGTTTCAGGTCTGTAGCTCATCGGGAAGTTAATTTGAAATCAACTGTGAGGAACCAACAGAAGGCGGGTGGTTATTTCCTTATAAGAGCCAAAATATCATCTGCTTCGACCTACAGATGTCCGGGACTCAGTTGCCATCTTCTAGGTTATCTGCAGCAGCACGTCCTGATGTACTGTCTGTTGTGCTAGCCCGTAACTCCCAGAGAAAAAGAACTGCCACAGAACAAAAAGTTACAGGTATACTGATCTATTGACGCCTATGTCCACAGATGACGATCAATTTGTCAGTTATAATTGCCACAGAAAAATAACTTCTACTCATCATTAGCCACAATTTCTACAAGCTTTTAAGGACTGGAAGCTTGTTAGTCAAATGGCGTTTAGTAATGTTTATTATAAAGCTGTGTGACAAATGATAATTTATTATACAGACATCAAAAAAAGTTTTGCATCACCCCTGTTCCCAGAACTCCTGAAGATAGACGTTGACTGCGGATATTGTATCACAGACACAGTCCATTTGACTGTTCAGAGATGTGATTAAACCCTCTCAAGGATGTAAACAACCATGCATGGGCAGCACCTATTAGACGGAGGGGGTCCGACAGCCGATCAGTTCCAGTCGTTCCACCAGGAAGGAGATACACGGCTCGTGTTGTCTGTAGTTTAACGATGCCCTAGACGGTCAATACCGCGGTTCGATCGCGTCCGCATAGTTACTTTGTGCCAGAAAGGGCTCTTAACATGGGAAGTGTCCAGGCGTTTCGGAGTGAACCAAAGCGATGTTGTTCGGATATGGAGGAGATACAGAGAGACAGGAATCGTCGATGACATGCCTCGTTCAGGCCGCCCAAGGGCTACTACTACTGCTGTGGCTGACCGCTACCTACGGATTATGGCTCGGGGGAACCCTGACAGCAACGCCACCATGTTGAATAATCCTTTTCGTGCAGCCACAGGACGTCGTCTTACAAATCAAACTGTGCAAAACACTGCTTGATGCGCAACTTCACTCCCGACGTCGATGGTGAGATTCATCTTTGCAACCACGACACCATGCAGCGCGGTACAGATGGGCCCAACAATGTGCCGAAAGGACCGC
This sequence comes from Schistocerca nitens, assembly GCF_023898315.1. NCBI lineage: Eukaryota > Metazoa > Arthropoda > Insecta > Orthoptera > Acrididae > Schistocerca > Schistocerca nitens. Next base: position 698,816,379 of record NC_064617.1, on the reverse strand, counting down.
TCAGGATTGGCATCATGTCCTCACCGATGAGTGTCGCTGTGCCTTCAACCAGATAATTGGAGGAAACCCGGTCAGGCTGAACGCCTTAAACACATTGTCCAGCGAGTGCAGCAAAGTGGAGGTTACCTCCTGTTTCGGGGTAGCATTATGTGGGGCCGACATACGCCACTAGTGGTCATGGAAGGCGCCGTATCTGCTGTACGATACGTGAATCCCATCGTCCGACCGATAGTGCAACCATATCCGCAGTATATTGGCGAGGCATTCGTATCCATCGACGTCAGTTCGGGCTCCCATCGTGTACATCTTGTGAGTGACTTCCTCCAGGATAGCGACATCGCTAGACTAGAGTGGCCAGCATGTTCTTCAGACATTAACGCTATCGAACATGCCTGGGATAGATTGAAAAGGGCTGTTTATGGACGACATGACCCACCAACCACTCTGGATTTTCTCTGCCTCGTGATGACTGGGTGTTGTGTGATGTCCTTAGGTTAGTTAGGTTTAAGTAGTTCTAAGTTCTAGGGGACTGATGACCATAGATTATAAGTCCCATAGTGCTCAGAACCATCTGAACCACCAACCACTCTGAGGCATCTATGCCGAATCGCCGTTGAGGAGTGGGACAATCTGGACCAACAGTGCCTTGATGAACTTGTGGATAGTATGCCACGACGAACACAGGCATGCATCGATGCTAAAGGACGTGCTACTGGGTATTAGAGGTACCGGTGTGTACAGCAATCTGGACTACCACCCCTGAGGGTCTCGCTGTATGGTAGTACAACATGCAATGTGTGGTTTCATGAGCAATAAAAAGCGAAGAAATGATGTTTATTTTGATCTCTATTCCAGTTTTCTGTACAGGTTCCGGAACTCACGGAACCGAGGTGATGCAAAACTTTTTTTGATGTGTGTGTATTAGGACTCACACGGGGAGGCCACGACGTTGGCATCACGGATTTACAGGGTGATTCAAAAAGAATACCACAACTTTAAAAATGTGTATTTAATGAAAGAGACATAATATAACCTTCTGTTATACATCATTACAAAGAGTATTTAAAAAGGTTTTTTTTTACTCAAAAACAAGTTCAGAGATGTTCAATATGGCCCCCTCCAGACACTCGAGCAATATCAACCCGATACTCCAACTCGTTCCACACTCTCTGTAGCATATCAGGCGTAACAGTTTGGATAGCTGCTGTTATTTCTCGTTTCAAATCATCAATGTTGGCTGGGAGAGGTGGCCGAAACACCATATCCTTAACATACCCCCATAAGAAAAAATCGCAGGGGGTAAGATCAGGGCTTCTTAGAGGCCAGTGATGAAGTGCTCTGTCACGGGCTGCCTGGCGGCCGATCCATCGCCTAGGGTAGTTGACGTTCGGGTAGTTACGGACAGATAAGTGCCAATGTGGTGGCGCTCCATCCTGCTGAAATATGAATTGTTGTGCTTCTTGTTCGAGCTGAGGGAACAGCCAATTCTCTAACATCTCCAGATACTGTAGTCCAGTTACAGTAGCACCTTCGAAGAAAAAGGGACCAAAAACTTTATTGGCTGAAATGGCACAGAAAACGTTCACCTTAGGCGAGTCACGTTCATACTGAGTTGTTTCCCGCGGATTCTCAGTGCCCCATATACAGACATTGTGACGGTTGACTTTCCAGTTAGTGTGGAAAGTTGCTTCATCACTAAACACAATCTTTGAAACGAAAGATTCATCTGTTTCCATTTGAGCAAGGATAAAATCACAGAAATCGATTCTTTTAATCTTATCAGCTGCAGACAGTGCTTGAACCAATTTCAGACGATAAGGTTTCATAACTAACCTTTTTCGTAGGACTCTCCATACAGTTGATTGTGGAATTTGCAGCTCTCTGCTAGCTCTGCGAGTCGATTTTCCTGGGCTGCGAACAAATGCTTGCTGGATGTGTGCTACATTTTCATCACTTGTTCTCGGCCGTCCAGAACTTTTCCCTTAGCACAAACACCCATTCTCTGTAAACTGTTTATACCAACGTTTAATACACCACCTATGAGGAGCTTTAACACCATACTTCGTTCGAAATGCACGCTGAACAACTGTCGTCGATTCACTTCTGCCGTACTCAATAACACAAAAAGCTTTCTGTTGAGCGGTCGCCATCTTAGCATCAACTGACGCTGACGCCTAGTCAACAGCGCCTCAAGCGAACAAATGTACAACTAAATGAAGCTTTATAGCTCCCTTAATTCGCCGACAGATAGTGCTTAGCTCTGCCTTTTGTCGTTGCAGAGTTTTAAATTCCTAAAGTTGTGGTATTCTTTTTGAATCACCCTGTACTTTAAATTTCGTACATCTCTAGCAGGCCATTAACGCAAGACAATATGCAATTTATAAGGTACACTACTCTGGCAGTTCTGAGAAGATCGCAAGAGAAGTTTTACAAGTCTGTTGTGTAAGTGAAGTTGTAACAACAACCACGCTGTACTATTATACAAATAATATTTTTTTCTGATTTTTCGATAAATTAGTGTAATCGATGTTCCGATTTCAATTTTTTTTTGTTTCATGCCATTATGTGAAGGAAACTGTAAACAATTTTCGATGTGAATATTAATGTTTATGTCAAATTTCAAGCAATATTATAAAAGAATTGAAATGTAAGAAACGTTGAAACTATTGTAAGATGTCAAAGTTGTAATTGTGCGTCTGGTCCATACGTAGGCAATGTATTAGGATATGTAGAATGCAAAACCTCGGGTGGATACCCGGCTTGTAAGGGAGCTGTAAAAGGTGGATGGCAGGCGAGCGCGGGAAAATGCACACGGGCGCTGCACGGCATAACGCGCTCAGCAGTAGTAGTCGGAGTTGGGCATTGGTCTGAGCAACACGTTCTGGATCGAGGAGGCTCTCCTGGAAGACGTAGTTTCATTGAGCCTCGGATATGCCGTTCCGACGCCTATACAGCATGGCAAAATTCCATAGGCACTAAATGGAAAAGTGTTGCGACGCTATGAAGAAGTAAAGTGCCGATACATCAAGAGCCATTGCTGTGGTTGTATGTGTGCTCTGTACTCGCCATCTCGCCGCTCGCCAACCGCCACATCGATACAAACAGGTTGTAACTTTTAGTACTGTATTCGTGTGGACCAGTGTTACTTTTGTTCCATACTGTTCAATAACAACTTAAATTTTACCAGAACTGTCCTATCATTTAATTATCCTCACAACTAACCTAGACAGGGTCCTTTCCACATGTTGTGCAATCCGAGTGTCCCGAGATGAAAAATTAAAGTTTGTGTTAATAATAATTACCTGCAGACCTAGCTATGTTAGGATGATGTTTAAAGAACTTTTTTTGTTAATGAACTAATAGACGAATAACAAAGGTCTGACAAAGTTGGAAGATAATTTTGAAATTGATTTAGTAATGAAGTTTAATTATTTCGAGACAGATATAATGGTATTTAAATGAGCAGGAAATAAGACAAAAAGAGTAGTAAATCATATATTGGAAATCTTGAGGGCATAATGATTTCAGTAATTAATTGTTTTAATACAGTGATCATAACAGTTTCAGGGTCCCCCCCCCCTTTTTTTTTATTCATTTGAATTCTGAAGTGTTCTAAACTGATTTGACCAGCAAAGTCAAAGCCAAAATAGAAACCAAAATTTATCAGTGTTTTACCTTTATCAAAATTGACATTGTGTGTGTGTTTCGAAAGTGCTATTTCTAGGGTAACCTATGCCCGATTTTAATCAGATCAATAGACAGTATGAAGTTTTGTAGTAAACATTGTAGTGTAATGTTATGTATTTGTGGTTTATCCATATTAGTACAGAAAGTGAAATTATCAGTTCAGTAGATTTTCTGGTTCTAAAATTTACCATATTATGCAGTGTTTTTACGTGTTGTTTTGCATGCACGTACATCAACTTGTACAGGGAAGAAACTCAGTTAATGCCTAATTAGGCTGGCGACCGTATTATTAACAAATTGGTAGCATCTTCTATGTTGTTTCTTGTCCGTCCTGACGTGTAGTTGCATTTCGGACTTGCTTGATGTGTCATTGTTATTACAGAGTGGGTGTAAGTCTGATTTGCCTCCATTTAGGTACACGCGGTCAACATCTATACGAAAATCCTTTCTCATAAGGTGAAGCCCGTCAACTTACCATAGTACAGGCTTTAAGGAGTACCGTGTGCCCACGCGCGCGCGTTACAAGTGGCTCCCGGTGACAGGACATCCATTTTTTGTCGGTCACAAATTAATGTGAATAGCGAACAGTGGATGTTCAGTGGCACGAATTGCAATAATATTTAGTAAAGTAAATAGCAGTGAACGTCAAGTACGGTAGTGTGGTGTAATTTGCGTTCAGTATGGACAAGAACGTAGAAACAGTAGATGTGCCTAGTGTAATGGAAGATGCGGCTGGCAATGACAGGAGTTTACGCGGCCAGATAACAGATGGCGTTAGCGGTAGACAATTGGCGTACATACAATACCACGAACATGTTAACGAACAGATTGAAATGTTGAGGTTGCCTCGAACACAGCAAGGAATAAAAAAAGGAAGCAGAGGATGACTTTGTAAATGGTAGTGGGTACGTGAACGAATCCACTGAGATGTTTGATTCACCACAGATAAAGAAAGAATCGAAAGAAAACTTTGAGGTAGGATCGGAACACACCGATTCCGTAGAACAAAACAGTGTGAAAATTTTTAGCATGAACGATGTATTTGAACAATTAACCAAACAAATTTCCGGACAGAGTGAGCAGATCAAAACACAGATTGATCAGCTTCAAAAACAAGTTAGTAATCAGGTTAATCAGCTTAAAACACACGTTCATCAGCAGCTCAAAACACAAAGTAATCAGCTCAAAACACAGAATGATCAGCTGAAAGCACAGGTCGAAGAACAAGGAATTAAAATTAGTAAACAAATAGAACAGGTAGAACAAAAAGTGGATAGTTTAAGCTCTGTAGTAAATACTAGGAAATTTGAAATTGACACAATTAATAAAAATATGGATACTATGCAGGGGGAAATTGACAACATTAACAGTAGATTTGATGTTGAAATTCTCAACATCCAAGAGAAAGTAGAGCCTCTAGTTGAAACAAAAGTAGACGAAAAAGTTTTCGGTCTTAAAACTGAGATCGTAAACGAATGTCAACATGGAATATCACAGTTGAAAAAGGCAGTATCATACACTGAAAGAGATTTAGGCGAAAAAGTTACCGGATGTGTACAAAAGTGTGAACAAAATACTTCGATAATTCAAGGCAAAATTTTCGATCTTGAGAGTAAAATCAAAGATAGGCCTGGTGTTGGCTGTAATGGCACGCCACTTACGAAGCTGTTGGAAGGTGAGGAGCGCTTCGATCCCGCCAAGAAACATAACGGATGGCATCTGTTAGATTTCATCAAAAATTGCGAGAGGATGTTTCCTGAACACTTGTCTGGTCAGGAAAAGATAAACGTAGTAATTAGCGCCTTAGCAGGTGACGCTAAGCGCTGGGGAATTAACTTGAACACCGAACAAATGACGTTCGAAGAATTTAATCATAAGTTTACGGAAGAATATTGGTCCGAACAGAAACAGGATCATTTGTGGCGCGAGTTTATCATGGCCAAACTTCATGATAACAGGGGCAGGAATTCTTTGAAAGATTTCTGCGAATATTGGTACCGAAAATTGACACATTTAAGAGGGAGAAGATCCGATTCTGAAATCATATGGGAGCTATATAAAAAGCTTCCAGAAGATTCAAAGAGGTATGTGGGAAGCAATCATCGTAGCTTCCAAGCATTTCTCGAAAGGGTCGAAGACGAAGACCACTGGCGCGAAAGTCGTGCCAATTATCAGAATTTTGGTAACAGAAATATTCGCAATAATGACGAGTGAAATGACGGCGAAGGGTTTCGCGTCAACATGATGCAGAGAGGTAGAGGCAGAGAAAGAGGGAGAGGGAGTTATCCAGGTCGCGGTAGAGGGTACGCCGCGCAAAATAATAACGACGCAGGAAACTGATTTCCGCGAACGTTGCGGGCCAAACGGAAGGGGACAGAACATACTGGCCCCGATTTAAGAAATGTTACCGGACTGACAGTAAAGTTATGAGACAGGTTAGAGACAGGCGTGGAACGATGCAACGTGTTGTTGCGGAACAAGCGTCAGGTGCGAGCGCTGGTGAGTCGTCTTCGCTGCGCAGAGCAATACATGTTAACAGGCGAGTGGAGCATCAGAGGGCAACGGCCCAGCCTAGCAGAACAGCTGTTCAAAGAGAAGCCGCTAGCAATGCGACAGCATTAGGTACGAACATTGCCGTAAGAGCTGGTGAATACATTACGAGTGGTAATTCCGTGGCGAAGGAAATAATAGATGGAACTGTGGATACATAGAGAGGTGAGGTTAGCAGTGTTAGCAATAAAGTAAAAGGCGAGAATGAATTAGCAGAAGTAACTGGTTGGCGTATGCAGATCGACGATCTGTACAAGGGCCTCAAGCAATGTGAGTGGGAGGATTTTAAGAAGGAATATGAGGCAAGGAGGTTAATTAGTGAAACAGGAAATAATAGGGTCGTCGATAAAGTGACCTGGTCCAAAATGAAGAGGAGAGAGTAAATAGGGCCGCGAAAAGTACGCGTGCTGCCGATGGGACGAAGTTTAAAGATAGGAAGGAATTGGAGGATGAAATCCTAAGCATTGACGAGAAAGTAACTTCTGTTAACGATCCGCCAACACTACAAGCTGCTACCGAAAGGCACCGTGGGGAAGGGGCAGGTAATTACCTAAAAGTAATTGAAGTCCACGAGGATTACACTAAATATGAAGTAACAGTGGATGTGAGTAAAGCCGATAATGATGCCGTTTTGCCAAAAGAAGATGTTGTTTGTTGTTGTGGTCTTCAGTCCTGAGACTGGTTTGATGCAGCTCTCCATGCTACTCTATCCTGTGCAAGCTTCTTCATCTCCCAGTACCTACTGCAACCTACATCCTTCTGAATCTGCTTAGTGTATGCATCTCTTGGTCTCCCCCTACGATTTTTACCCTCCACGCTGCCTTCCAATACTAAATTGGTGATCCCTTGATGCCTCAGAACATGTCCTACCAACCGATCCCTTCTTCTGGTCAAGTTGTGCCACAAACTCCTCTTCTCCCCAATCCTGTTCAGTACCTCCTCATTAGTTATGTGATCTACCCATCTAATCTTCAGCATTCTTCTGTAGCACCACATTTCGAAAGCTTCTATTCTCTTCTTGTCCAAACTATTTATCGTCCATGTTTCACTTCCATACATGGCTACACTCCATACAAATACTTTCAGAAAAGACTTCCTGACACTTAAATCTATACTCGATGTTAACAAATTTCTCTTCTTCAGAAACGCTTTCCTTGCCATTGCCAGTCTTCATTTTATATCCTCTCTACTTCGACCATCATCAGTTATTTTGCTCCCCAAATAGCAAAACTCCTTTACTACTTTAAATGTCTCATTTCCTAATCTAATACCCTCAACATCACCCGACTTAATTCGACTACATTCCATTATCCTCGTTTTGCTTTTGTTGATGTTCATCTTATATCCTCCCTTCAAGACACCATCCATTCCATTCAACTGCTCTTCCAAGTCCTTTGCTGTCTCTGACAGAATTACAATGTCATCGGCGAACCTCAAAGTTTTTATTTCTTCTCCATGGATTTTAATACCTACTCCGAATTTTTCTTTTGTTTCCTTTACTGCTTGCTCAATATACATATTGAATAACATCGGGGAGAGGCTACAACCCTGTCTTACTCCTTTCCCAACCACTGCTTCCCTTTCATGTCCCTCGACTCTTATAACTGCCATCTGGTTTCTGTACAAATTGTAAATAGCCTTTCGCTCCCTGTATTTTACCCCTGCCACCTTTAGAATTTGAAAGAGAGTATTCCAGTCAACATTGTCAAAAGCTTTCTCTAAGTCTACAAATGCTAGAAACGTAGCTTTGCCTTTCCTTAATCTTTCTTCTAAGATAAGTCGTAAGGTCAGTATTGCCTCACGTGTCCCAGTATTTCTACGGAATCCAAACTGATCTTCCCCGAGGTCGGCTTCTACTAGTTTTTCCATTCGTCTGTAAAGAATTCGTGTTAGTATTTTGCAGCTGTGGCTTATTAAACTGATTGTTCGGTAATTCTCACATCTGTCAACACCTGCTTTCTTTGGGATTGGAATTATTATATTCTTCTTGAAGTCTGAGGGTATTTCGCCTGTTTCATACATCTTGCTCACCAGATGGTAGAGTTTTGTCAGGACTGGCTCTCCCAAGGCCATCAGTAGTTCCAATGGAATGTTGTCTACTCCGGGGGCCTTGTTTCGACTCAGGTCTTTCAGTGCTCTGTCAAACTCTTCACGCAGTATCGTATCTCCCATTTCATCTTCATCTACATCCTCTTCCATTTCCATAATATTGTCCTCAAGTACATCGCCCTTGTATAGACCCTCTATATACTCCTTCCACCTTTCTGCTTTCCCTTCTTTGCTTAGAACTGGGTTTCCATCTGAGCTCTTGATGTTCATACAAGTGGTACTCTTAACTCCAAAGGTCTCTTTAATTTTCCTGTAGGCAGTATCTATCTTACCCCTAGTAAGATAAGCCTCTACATCCTTACATTTGTCCTCTAGCCATCCCTGCTTAGCCATTTTGCACTTCCTGTCGATCTCATTTTTGAGACGTTTGTATTCCTTTTTGCCTGCTTCATTTACTGCATTTTTATATTTTCTCCTTTCATCAATTAAATTCAATATTTCTTCTGTTACCCAAGGATTTCTACTAGCCCTCGTCTTTTTACCTACTTGATCCTCTGCTGCCTTCACTACTTCATCCCTCAAAGCTACCCATTCTTCTTCTACTGTATTTCTTTCCCCCATTCCTGTCAATTGTTCCCTTATGCTCTCCCTGAAACTCTGTACAACCTCTGGTTCTTTCAGTTTATCCAGGTCCCATCTCCTTAAATTCCCACCTTTTTGCAGTTTCTTCAGTTTTAATAGACCCTGAGTTAAAATCAAAGCCTGATGAAAATGCAGAGGAAGGACTCAGTGCCTGTCTCAGAAAAGCTTTTATGTTAGAACCTGAAAGCGATCCAGAATGGTCGGATTCGGACGATAGTTGAGATGACGAGTATTTCGGTACTAGTGAAAGTAATGGGAATACAACTAATTGCGATATTGTACCTACTGATGATGAAGTTTCAAAACAAAATCCAGATGTTGAGACTGAACACAGAAAAAAGGAGCCACTTGACGACTCAGGGTCTATTTTACAAAGAGTTCAAGTAATTAATGACTTTGAGCTCTGGGAACCAAAGAAACCGCCAGATATAGGTGATGTGAATGTTAAAAGCATATCTTGGGACGATGTTATCGTCGACCCGGATTTGCTTAGGGAAGATCACAACAATGAAAAGCATTTGATGGTTAGACAAACTATAATACAAGTTGAAATTTATAATGTGAAATTGCAAGTACTTCTTGATACTGGATCTCAGATAAGAGCAATCTCCCAGTCGTTTTTCGAACACATTTGTGATAAGCCTGGGCTAATAATTATGTCAGTGACAGGTGTAAAAATTGTTTGTGCTACTGGCAAGACTAGCAAGCCGGTAAAGAACCAGATTTTGGTTGAATTTAGTATAAAAGGACAAAAGTTTGAACACGATTTTTTGGTTGTGCCAGACTTGAGTACTGAAGTGATTTTGGGTATAGATTGGTTAGATAAAGAAAAGGTTATTATTGATTGTAGCCAGGAAGTGATCAAAATTAATAATGCATCTATGAATTTGGAATTAAAATTTGAGGAAAATGGGAAGGTATTCGATTCAGAAATTGATTCTTTATTGTTGGAGATCGACCAAGGGAATGATGGTTTAACAAACATGTATGAGGTGTACCATGTCAAGAGGTTAATAGATAAGAGTGACAAGCAGGGGCATGATTTTAAAGAAATTGTGGAAAATTTGAAGGAGATATCTCCTGATCAGAAAACAGAATTGCTTGATATTTTAGAAAGTAATAGCACCGTATTTTCGGGCAAACCTGGCCTAGTTAAGAACTTTGAATACCAGATTGAGACAATAGAGCATAAACCTTTCTTTGTAAGACCGTTTTCGGTACCCATATCAAAGAGGCAGGCTGTGCAAGTGGAAAAAGATAAAATGATAGAACGGGGTGTAATATAACGGAGTAGCAGCGAATATAATAGTCCCCTTATCATCGTGAATAAAAGGGATGGGGGAGTAAGAGTAGTTATTGACGCCAGGACTTTGAACAAAATTGTAAAGAAGGAAATGGACAGACCTGAAAATCTGGACGAAATGCATCAAAAGTTTTATAATGTGAAGTATTTAACCAGTCAGGACATGACCGCCGGATACTGGCAAATCCCATTGAGCAAAGAATCCCGTAAATATACCGCTTTTCTATTCGCCGGGAAATGCTATCAGTGTAAAGTAGTGCCATTTGGGCTTAGCACTTCTGTGGCAGTATTTATTAGGGCACTAGACTTTGTATTAGGGAGAGAATTGAGTTCCCGGCTAACCATTTATGTAGATGATTTACTGATTGCTACAGAAGAATGGCAAGAGCATTGTGAATTATTGCAGAAAGTTTTTGTTGCTCTACAAGCAAGGGGCATGACACTTAAGTGGAAAAAATGTGAATTTGTGAAGTCGGAAATAAAGTTTCTGGGGCACATTATTACTACGACTGGTATTGGCAAGCACCCGGAAAAGTTAAGTGCAATATCAGGATGTCCAGCTCCTAGAAATAGAAAACAGTTGAAAGCCTTTTTAGGTTTATGTAGGTTCTATAGAAAATTCGTCAAGGGGCAAGTTTTTAATAGTCCTCATTTGAATAATCTACTTAAGAAAAATAGTGCTTTTGTGTGGACTGAAGGGTGCATGAGAGATTTTGAAAATTTAAAAAGTGAACTTTTGAATGACAATATTTTGCATCACCCCATACTGTCAAAACCTTTCCATATGAGTACTGACAGTAGTGCTTATGGAATTGGTATAGAAGTTTTCCAAGAAATCTGTGATGGCAAAGAAATCGAACACAGGTCTATCGCGTTTGCAAGTAGAACTCTAACAAAATACGAGAGAAACTACACTATATCGGAAAAGGAGGCTTTAGCCATTACATGGGGGTTAAGAAATTCAGGAATTATCTGTGGGGCCATAAGCTCATCATACATACTGACCATAAAGCTTTAACTTTTCTTAAAGATTGTCGTTTACTTAATGGCAGGCTAACTCGTTGGGCTTTGTACCTGCAACAATTTGATTACGAGATTTGCTATGTTAAGGGTACTGAGAATTATGTGGCAGATGCTTTATCTCGATTGCCTAATGGTATGAGTGAAGTGCCCAATGAAAATGGTGAAGAGGGTACTTTTCAGATAAGGTATATGAAAGAGGTTTCAGGAAAAAGGAAAATTGAGCAAATAAGTAAAAACATGAGATATCATCAGAATGAGGATCCGACATGGAAATCTGTAAAGGTAAATTTTGACAGTGTGCAGTATCCTCAAATTAAGAAATATTACAAAATATTTAAAGGCATTTTATATAGGAGGAAAGATTTAGTCACTGAGGAATGGAGAGTATGTTGGCCACACCAGTTTGATACTGATGTTATAGATTTTTTTCATTTAGGATTGGGGCATAGTGGGCCAAAGAAATGTTTGGATAAATTGAATAATGTAGTAGTGATTGCTGGTAGTGTCAGTAAGAAAGTAAAGGAACGAATTAAGTCATGTGATGTCTGTCAAAGGGCCAAAGTACCGAACAGAACTAGTAGAGGTCCAATGCAAAGTACATTACCTGAAGACACCCTAGAATTATTATCAGTAGATTTGTATGGTCCCCTCCCAAAGACTTCGGGAAATTGTGCATATATTTTAGTAATTTTGGAAGTATTCTCAAAGTTTGTGAAATTATACCCCTTGAAAAAGGCAACAGCAAAAGCTGTATTTAGTAGGATGATCAAATACTTCAGAACCATCGGGAAACCCAACGCAGTACTATCTGACAATGGACCCCAGTTTATATCCAAAATTTGGAAGGAAGGAATGGAGCAAATTGGTGTGGAGGTTAAATATATCTCAGCATATCACCCAGCTAGCAACCCAGTTGAAAGGTACATGTGAGAAATCGGGAGATTGTGTAGAATGTACTGCAGCCATAATCATAGAGCCTGGGGTAGATTTATATCGGATTTTGAGAATGTCATGAACACCTTACATCATGAAACTACTGGGTTCCCACCGGAAGAAATTCTGTTAGACAGCAGAAGTAAAAGTTTAATTGAGGAAAAACTAGAGTTTCCACCTTGTACAAGCTTGGGGTTGAGTCAAAAGAAAGAATTAGTCAGAAAAAGTGCAAAGCAAAAAGCTGAATCTAGATCTAAAAGACATGATAAAAATCTGAAAGTTTCAAAATTTAAAATTGGAGATTATGTTCTTTTAAAAACCCACGAAAAATCTAATGAACTGAACCATGAAATTTCCAAATTTAAATATATTTATAATAGACCATATATAATACAGAACATTCCACACGATAATGCTTACTACCTGATCTACCCAAATTCCAAAAGACCTTTAGGTGTAAGAAACGTTGTGGACCTGAAACTGTATGTTCCTAAGAGTGAGTGACCTAAGTACAATCAGAAAGCAATTTGCAGTAAATGTGCTGTATCGTATGCTGAAACTATTTTATTCCAAATGTAACAAACCTTTGTAAATGTATGTATACCAGTGTCAGGGTGCAAATGTACTTATGTGAGTATCAGATTACCAAATGTACTATAAATGTAAAGATGTATGGAGATAAGGACTGAAAAGAAAGGGTAAATGCTGCAAGCCAAATAAAAGATGGAACTGCCAAAAATCAAAGTGGGCAGTATATGAGTCATAATATAAAGGACTGCCAAAAATCAAAGAGGGCAGGTAAATAGTCAAAGGAGAATTGTAAGTGTGGTACAGGTGATGTGGTAAAATGATGCGAAATGGATTGCCCAAATCTGAATAATAGGCAGCAAATATGTGTAGTAAATTTTCTGAATGTTATTGTGTGTTTTTTTAGTAAGTAAGGAAATGGACTGCCCTTCAATGCAAGCAGCAACAAATTGTTTTATAGTATATATAGGTATTTGTATATGCTTTTCTAGTTAAGTGTTTGTGTTCTAAAATTTGATTTTATTTTTCTGAGAAATTTAATAATAATGAGTAATTTGCTATTTAAATCATGTTGTGATAGGAGGTTGGACTGTGCCAAAGGCACTTGAGCAAATGATAGGTAAATGTTCTTGATATGTTAAAAAGTATAGATCTATATAATGTGAGTGAAAAGAAGTTGTGGTATAAACTTTTATAATGGCACATTCACGCAAAGATTCAGAACCCCTGTATAAATATAAAGTTCAGTGTTCCCATTAAATTTGCACTTAGTGAAATTTACTGGAAACAGGGGCATGTGTAACAACAACAACGCTGTACTATTATACAAATAATATTTTCTTTCTGATTTTTCGATAAATTAGTGTAATCGATGTTCCGATTTCAATTTTTTTGTTTCATGCCATTATGTGAAGGAAACTAAACAATTTTCGATGTGAATATTAATGTTTATGTCAAATTTCAAGCAATATTATAACAGAATTGAAATGTAAGAAACGTTGAAACTATTGTAAGATGTCAAAGTTGTAATTGTGCGTCTGGTCCATACGTAGGCAATGTATTAGGATATGTAGAATGCAAAACCTCGGGTGGATACCTGGCTTGTAAGGAGCGGTAAAAGTTGGATGGCAGGCGAGTGCGGGAAAATGCACACGGGCGCTGCACGGCATAACGGGCTCAGCAGTAGTAGTCGGAGTTGGGCATTGGTCTGAGCAACACGTTCTGGATCGAGGAGGCTCTCCTGGAAGACGTAGTTTCATTGAGCCTCGGATATGCCGTTCCGACGCCTATACAGCATGGCAAAATTCCATGGGCACTAAATAGAAAAGCATTGCGACGCTATGAAGAAGTAAAGTGCCGATACATCAAGAGCCATTGCTGTGGTTGTATGTGTGCTCTATACTCGCCATCTCGCCGCTCGCCAACCGCCACATCGATACAAACAGGTTGTAACTTTTAGTACTGTATTCGTGTGGACCAGTGTTACTTTTGTTCCATACTGTTCAATAACAACTTAAATTTTACCAGAACTGTCCTATCATTTAATTATCCTCACAACTAACCTAGACAGGGTCCGTTCCACATGTTGTGCAATCCGAGTGTCCCGAGATGAAAAATTAAAGTTTGTGTTAATAATAATTACCTGCAGACCTAGCTATGTTAGGATGATGTTTAAAGAACTTTTTTTGTTAATGAACTAATAGACGAATAACAAAGGTCTGACAAAGTAATGAAGTTTAATTATTTCGAGACAGATATAATGGTATTTAAATGAGCAGGAAATAAGACAAAAAGAGTAGTAAATCATATATTGGAAATCTTGAGGGCATAATGATTTCAGTAATTAATTGTTTTAATACAGTGATCATAACAGTTTCAGGGTCCCCCCCTTTTTTTTATTCATTTGAATTCTGAAGTGTTCTAAACTGATTTGACCAGCAAAGTCAAAGCCAAAATAGAAACCAAAATTTATCAGTGTTTTACCTTTATCAAAATTGACATTGTGTGTGTGTTTCGAAAGTGCTATTTCTAGGGTAACCTATGCCCGATTTTAATCAGATCAATAGACAGTATGAAGTTTTGTAGTAAACATTATAGTGTAATGTTATGTATTTGTGGTTTATCCATATTAGAACAGAAAGTGAAATTATCAGTTCAGTAGATTTTCTGGTTCTAAAATTTACCATATTATGCAGTGTTTTTACGTGTTGTTTTGCATGCACGTACATCAACTTGTACAGGGAAGAAACTCAGTTAATGCCTAATTAGGCTGGCGACCGTATTATTAACAAATTGGTAGCATCTTCTGTGTTGTTTCTTGTCCGTCCTGACGTGTAGTTGCATTTCGGACTTGCTTGACGTGTCATTGTTATTACAGAGTGGGTGTAAGTCTGATTTGCCTCCATTTAGGTACACGCGGTCAATATCTATACGAAAATCCTTTCTCATAAGGTGAAGCCCGTCAACTTACCATAGTACAGGCTTTAAGGAATACCGTGTGCCCACGCGCGCGCGTTACGAAGTACCTGTGTGAGAAGAGTGGCTGTAAGAAGTAATTGTAGTCAAGTGTTTAGCGTTCGCGCGTAGTAAGAAGGACGTGAACGAGGAGATGATTCGAATTCCTCTGACATTTAAATTTTTATCTACATTTTTCTCATCACTGGCCACATTAATTAATTCATATGACATTTGTGAGGTAAAATAAGGAAAAAAACCATGTGCATTTTGATGAAATTGTAGTGAATTTCATATGTTATTTGACTATTTACCAATTTTAATTCAAGTTTCAAGTACGAGGGACAGGCTTGGAAAGCACAAGGCAAACCTCGATAAACAGAGATGCGAGTGACGTTATTCACAATTAGTAAAATAGTGACAATGTGCCACTCGATGGATGTGCTCTGGACATCATGCGTTGCAGGACAGTATTGTCGTATAGATATGGAAAACATAAATTGAAAGGGCATCTACTAAATCGAATGAAAGCAGTTTTCTCGCATTTACAGAAAACGTTTAGAGTTTCTAAGGGAAAACACACTTTGTTAACATTTTGAAAAATTTCTCTTTCTTTCGCTCGTTTGGATGCAAACCATGCATAACGCAACATTTTGACAAATATAGGTGTTGTACGATGGAATTTAATTAAAATTCGTAAGTAGTCAAATAACATGAAATGCACTAAACCTCCATGCAAATACACGTGGTTTTTCTTATTTTATTACCTCTGAAGTGCCATAGAAATTAAATAATATGATCAGTAATGATAAACTATGTTAATAATTAAGTTTGAGCGGAGTTCGTATTACGTAGCTCGAACGCTAGTCACTTGTCCACCAGGAACTCTAACATCCACCCCTTCTCACACATTCATAAACCACGTAACAGACGCGTCTAATTTCTCTTGCGATTTTCTCGGAATTGCCAGAGCACCCTACTACTTACACATTATGTTGCTTTACTGGCCTACTAAAGGTGTACAAAGTTTGAAGTAAATCTGTCACCACTGCGTCGTCTACATCTACATCTACATGGATACTCTGCAAATCACATTTAAGTGCCTGGCACAGGGTTCGTTGAACCACTCTCACAATTCTCTATAATTCCAATTTCGTATAGTGCGCGGAAATAACGAACACCTGTATCTTTCCGTACGAGCTCTGATTTCCCTTATTTTGTCGTGGTGATCGTTTCTCCCTATGTAGGTCGGTGTTAATAAATTATTTTCGCATTCGGAGGAGAAAGTTGGTGATTGGGATTTCGTGAGAACATTCCGCCGCAACGAAAGACGTCTTTGTTTTAATGATGTCCACACCAAATCCCGTATCATTTCAGTGACGCTCTCCCCCCTGTTTCGCGATAATACAAAACGTGCTGCCCTTCTTAGAACTTTTTCGATGTACTCCGTCAGTCCTGTCTGGTAAGGATCCCACACCGCGCGGAAGTATTATAAAAGAGGACGGACAAGCGTAGTGTAGGCTGTCTCCTTAGTAGATCTGTTACAGTTTTTAAGTGTCTTGCCGATAAAATGCAGTATTTGGTTGGCCTTCCCCACAACATTTCCTATGTTTTCCATCCAATTTAAGTTGTTCGTAATTGTAATTTCTCGGTATTTAGTTGAATTTACTGCCTTTGGATTTGACTAATTCATTGTGTAACCGAAGTTTAACGGATTCCTTTTACCACTCATGTGGATGACCTCACACTTTTCGCGATTTAGGATCAGTTGCCAATTTTCGCACCATACAGTTATCTTCTCTAATTCGTTTTGCAATCCTGATGACTTTATTAGTCGATAAACGACAGCGTCACCTGCAAACAACCTAAGACGGCTGCTCAGATTGTCTCCGAAATCGTTTATACAGATAAGGAACAGCAAAGGGCCTGTAACATTACCTTATGGAACGCCAGAAATCACTTCTGTTTTACTCGATGACTTTCCATCAATTACTACGAACTGTGGAATCTCTGACAGGAAAACACGAATCCAGTCACGTAACTGAGATGATATTCCATAAGCACCAATTTCACTACAAACCGCTTGTGTGGTACAGTGTCAAAAACCTCCCGGAATCCGGCCTTCTATAATCATTATTTATAGGTGAAAAAAAAAAATTTTGAAACATATCAATGTGATGAAGCAAACATTCAGCTACTAATAGCGGATATATAATATCTCTATAGTTAAGCTCAGGAGGAGGCAGCATTTTTTTTTTTAAGTAACAGCCTCCTCTCTAAATTTAGATGACTGAGTGCGAATAGCATTATGCATTATGACAGTCTTTTGTTGCTAAAATATACACATTATGCTTCTCTGACGTTTTACATTGTGTGCATGCACAACGCGACTCCTTCAATAGCCCTGAAGGTTCTTTTGTTGATAGTATCTACGGAACACGAGGAATTAACGAATGAATGAATGGAAACGAGAAGACGGAGGACACCTAAAGTGTTTGCGTATTTACTTCTGTCAACGCCTTGAGCAAAAGACTGTTTCTTCTTGATTTGCGTTCACCAAGATAAACGTCCGTACCGCTGCAGCCCCATTGATAAACTGCTTTTTCGAAATACCTCATATCGTTGCGTATCGTATGTTGCTGTCTACTGCAGTTATACAAATATTATTTTCCTTTGCTTCTCATTGTATGATCTGCCAGTTTACTGATTAAATTTCACGAATTCGCTTCCTGTTTTGGACCGGTAGATCAAAATACAATGTTTTACCCTCAACAATCTTCTGCGTTACGTCTTTATGGCTGGTGAGATATTTCGCTCCGTAGAAAGCAATGCTACTACTGTTTTCCTCAAGGCAACAAACCTAACAAATGAATTATTACACAATGATTATATTTTGCGTTCGAACCTTATTACGAAATTGTAAAGAAAAAAAAAAGAGACAACTGAGCTGGTCGCTAGAGAAGTACGTTTACCTATTATGTAGGGATGGCGACCGTAGCGACGTCGCTACTCTTCCTCTTGGTGGTGACTACAGCGGCCGGTCTTCCCGCTCGAGTGTTGCTGCGGTGGCGGCAGTAGCACAACTTATCCCCTCCCGCTCCTTCCGCGGTCCTGACGGACGTAACCACTGCAAGGTCACAGAAGCGAACTTCCAGCCGGCCACGGACGAAATCGTGCTCCTCCACGCTGGTGGGGGGAACGTGGGCTCGGGACAGCACACGCCGCAGGCAAAAGGCGGTCCAGAGCCACAGTCAGCATGACACACATATTTGCAAATGATGTAACACTGCGCTACCGCACAGTGTAACGTCTGACAACAACAGCGGCTTTATAAAAGATGACGAGGCTTCTCTTGAACAGGACTAGGACGCCCAACAGCTCTTTAGGACCCGCGCGGTATCAAGTAACTGCTACCTCATTCTGTGCGTGAGTGGGCCACAGTTTTGTAAGGATTCAGAATTGCCACTACACTTTCTTGGCCACTAATGTTATTTAACATGTAAGTACGCGTCATTAAGGGTGACAGTAAAATCCTGCGCGGCTCACCAAACTGGGAAAATCTCTGCCAATATCAGAGGCCGAAACTACGTCTCCATTGTGCCAGGCCAGTCTTTCATGTTGACTCCTTAGAATCAGGAGCTGGCTGGAATCCTGCACGTGTGCGGTGCACTTGCACGTGTGCAGTTAACAGGCGTTCTGCGTTCACACCGGGGCAAGCTGGCCACCCGCTTCTCTCCCCTCCCCCCCATCTCTCCTCTCCTTCCTCTGTAATGCAATTTGTTTCCTAGCGTGCTTTATTGAATCAAGGAATGAGGTTAGTAGGAGTGCTTGAAAGAAATCATGATTTCGAAGAGTACCTATTACCTACGATACGTTTTATTTAATTATCACAGGTGGAGTTTACAATACGTTTAATGTCTGGAACAAAATTTCTTCATACAGACAAACGCAAACAGTTACGTAAATTTTCATCACTGATGTTTGCTCTTAACCGAGACTTATTAATTTTCATAACAGAAAAAAATCTCTCACAAACGTATGTCGAGCCAAACATTGACATTATATTCGCGGCTTCACGATGGAGACGAGAAAACTCTTGCTGTGGAAAGTCGTGATAAAAGTGTCTCTCAGACAAGAATTACACTCTACATCTATTACTTCCATTTGCAAAGTGGGATGATTATCATCTACAGAAACATCAAATGGTCTCGAGAACCATGCAAGAGCTTGGGATAAATATGATATATCCCAAAATCGCTTCAGAAATTCCGCTCTTATTGCACTAAGTACGGAAACATATTCTTTGCAATTCTGTTCTCGCACAGTAGACAGAGTAGGGAAATGCACAGCGTTCCCTGACGAGAGCTGTCGTTCCCACAGCTCAAGCTTGCTAGTGAAAGCTTGCACTTTTCAGCCATTTCACAAATTAGCTGATTTTCTCCTTGCAAACTTGTGTTCAATGCATTCATGTGTCCGGTAATGTCCACTAAAAATGCGAGGTCGACAACCCACTCTGGATCTTCTAACTTTGGGTCGTAACTTTCTTTGTCCTTTAAAAACTGATTTATTGGTATTGTCAGCTCAAAAATTCTTTTGAGTACATTACCGCGACTAAGCCAGCGGTGTGGTATGGTAGGTCACCCCACTCTTCCCCAATTTCAGCTAAATATGTGTGAAACTTTCTATGTGTAAGCCCGTGGGATCTCAAATAATTAACTGCCAAAATAATCACTTGCATGACGTCCCCCAGTTTTGCTGCTTTTGCAGAGTAGTTCTTGGTGCAAAATGCAGTGGATGCTGTACAATGATTCTTCTGTACGCTGCAGCTTTTACCTTAGTAATCCAACAAACCCCATTTGTTCCCCTTTCATTGCAGGTGCTCCGCCTGTTGTCGTTGACACCAAACGTTCCGAGTTTAAACCAGCTGAATAGACAGCTTCTTCAACGGCTTCTAGGATGTCCGAGCCAGTGGTCGTGCTTCTCAAAGATATCATATCTAAAAAATCCTCTGTTATGTGGAGAGCAGTGTCCACGCCGCGGACATAAATCACTAATTCCGCGGTGTCTGAAATATTTGTGGACTCATCAAGTGCGATGGAAAACGCAATAAACGCCTGAACTGCACTCCTTAATTAATGGTAAACGTCACCCGCCACGGCACTTATACGACGACTTACAGTCCGCCGAGAAAGAATGATAGCTCAAAACTGATTTGCATTCAGTGGGCAAAGTAAATCAGCAGCGTCATTGATGCACTCCTTTATAAACTCACCTTCAGGCAAATGGTTTTCCAGCTCTCGCTATATTAAGTGCAATGTTATAACTCGCACGTACCGCTGGGCTATCATTGTTGTCGTCCTGAAAAATTGAAAACAGTGCTCCATAAAATTTTAAACCAGTTAGACGAGAGACATGACGGAAGAAAGTCGCAGATCTCTCGTGACAACAGCAACTTAAGTCAGATTCATCTAGTATCGTCAGATCGCTCTTCTTTAGCTCAGTCAGTTACCCCATCCATTCAGAACCCGGCAATAAATTGTACTCGTCCTTGTGATATTTATTATAATGGTGTTCAATACTAAACTTCCGCTGACGAGCGAGAATACTGCCACATATTAAACATTTCGAATTTTCACGTTTTTGCACAAAGAAAAAATGACTCTCCCATTCCATTTAAAAGATAGCAAATCTCCACGTTTCCTTGATTGTCTCTGCATTTGCCGGCTCTTGAAATACAACGTTCACTACGTAGTGGTCGCTTCGCATCAACATCCGCAGCTTAGCCTGGTACTACACTGCCGCAACCTGCCGGCTGTCGCCACTGCCCCGGTCAACGACTGCACGCGAGCAGCACACGTGCAGCGCTGTGCGCTCATGAGTCGCGTGCAACGTTTACCCACCCCTGCCGTTGTATTTGGTCGTAGCGGACGTTACGTGACATCCGTTAAAGTTCGTTTGTTGGTCCATTGACTCAGTTTTTTTATTACAGAGACCAACCAACTCTCTGACCGAACACGCTGAGCTACCGTGCCGGCGCCTTGGATAGTGAGGTGGACTTGTTCAGTCATATTACGTAAATATACACTGAGAGGACAAAAGTCATGGGACAGCAATAGGCACACATACAGAAGGCGGTAATTCGCGTATACTAGATATAAAAGGGACGTACAGTGTCAGAGTTTTCATTTGTAGTCAGGTGATTCATGTGAAAAGGTTTCCAACGTGATTATGACCCCCACGACGGGAATTAACAGACTTTGAAAGCTGACTAGCAGTTGGAGCTAGACAAATGGGACATTTGGTTTCGGTAATCGTTAGGGAATTCAATATTCCGAGATCCACAGTGTCAAGAGTGTGCTGAGATTAACAAATTTCAGGCATCACTCCTCACCACGGGCTTCTCAGTGGCCGACAGCCTTCCCTTAACGACCGAGAGGCATCGGCGTTTGCTTAGAGTTGTCAGTCCTAACAGACAAGATGCACTGTGTGCAATAAGAACATAAATCCATATTGAACGTATGACGAACGTATCCGTTAGGACCTTGCGGCGAAATTTGGCGTTAATGGGCTATGGCAGCAAACGACTGACGCGAGTGCCCTCGCTATCGGCACGACATATGGCCGTGACCATATTGTTTGGAGATTAGACTACCGGAAAACCGTTGCCTGGTCAGTTGAGTCCAGATTTCAGTTGATAAGAACTGCTGAGAAGGTTCGAGTGCTGCACAAACTCCACGAATCCATGGACCCAAGCTGTCAACAAGGCACTGTGCAAACTGGTGGTAGCTTCATAATGGTGTGAGCTGTGTTTACATGGAATGGACTGGGTCCTTTGGTCCAACTGAACCGACTGTTCACTGGAAATGGTTATCTTCATCTACTTGGACACCATTTTCAGCCATACAGGGACTTCATGTTCACAAAAACTAAATCATGCCACCAGGCCACAGTTGTCCACGTTTGATTTGGAGAACATTCTGGACAATTCGAGCGAATGATTTGGTCATCCAGATCGCCCGAAATGAAGCGCATCAAACTTTTCTTTTTCTTAAGTCATCGGTCTTCTGACTCAGTTATTTGCCGGATGTACTCCAATCTCTGTCTTCCTCTAAAGCTTTTGCCCTCTACAACTCCCTCTAGTACCACAGAAGTCACTCCCTAATATCTTAACAGATGCTCTATCGTCTGTCCCTTCTCCTTGTCAGTGTTTTCCACATATTTCTTTCCTCTCCGATTCTGCGCAGAACCTCCTCATTCCTCACTTTATCAATACACCTAATTTTCAACATTCACCTGTAGCACCGCACCTCAAATGCTTCGATTTTCTTCTGTTCCGATTTTCCCACAGTCCATGTTTCACTGCCATAGAATGCTGTGCTCCAAGCGTACAATCTCAGAATTTTCTTCCTCATATTACGGTCTGTGTTTGATACTAATAGACTTCTCTTGGCCAGGAATGCCCTTTTTGCCAGTGCTACTCTGATTTTAATGTCCTCCTTGCTCCGTTCGCATTGGTTACTTCCTGCCTAGGTAACGTCAGCTATATCGTGACCGTCAATCCTAATGTTAAGTTTCTCGCTGTTCTCATGTCTGTTACTTCCCATTACTTTCGTCTCTGTTAGATTTACTCTTAGTCCATATTCTGGACTCATTAAACTGTTCCTTCCATTCAGCATATCATATAATTCTTCTTCGCTCTCATTTAGGATAGCAATATTTTCAGCGAATCGTATCATCGATATTCTTCGACCTTAAATTCTAATCCCACTACTGAACCTTTCTTATATTTCCATCATTGTTTCCTCGATGTGCAGATTGAACAGTAAGGGCGAAAGAGTGCATCCCTGTCTTACGCCCTTTTTAACCCGAGCACTTCGTCCTTGGTCGTCCACTCTCATTATTATACCCTCTTGGCTCTTGTACATATATTACCCTCCTCTCCTTGCAACTTACCCCTATTTTTATCAAAATTTCGAACATGTTGCATCGTTTTACATTGTCGAATGCTTTTTTCCAGGTCGACAAATTCTATGAACTTTTGTTGATTTATCTTCAATCTTGTTTCCATTATCAACCGCAACATTAGAATTGCTTCTCTCATGCCTTTACCTTTCCTAAAGCCAAACTGATGGTCCATCTAAAACATCCTCACTTTCCTTTTGTATGTTATTCTTGTCAGAAACTTGGATGCATGAGCTGTTAAGCTGATTGTGCGATAATTCTCGCACTTGTCAGTTCTTGCAGCCTTCGCAATTATGTGGATGATATTTTTCCAGAAGTCAGATGGTATGTCGCCAGATTCATACGTTCTACACACCAACGTGAATAGTCGTTTTGTTGCCGTTTTCACCAATGATTTTAGAAATTCTGATAGAATGTTACTATCCCTTCTGCCTTATTTGATCTTGAATGCTCCAAAGTTCTCTTAAATTCCGACTCTAATAATGGATCGCCTATCTCTTCTATAGCGACTCCTGTTTCCTCTTCTATCACATCATACAAATGTTCTTCCTCATAGAGGCCTTCACTGTACTCTTTCTATCTATCTGCTCTCTCCTCAGTATTTAACAGAATTCCCGCTGCACTCTTAATGTTCACACCCTTGCTTTTAATTTCACCGAGCCGGCCGCGGTGACCGAGCGGTTCTAGGCTCTTCAGTCTGGAACCGCGCGACTGCTACGGTCGTAGGTTCGAATCCTGCATCGGGCATGGATGTGTGTGATGTCCTTAGGTTAGTTAGGTTTAAGTAGTTCTAAGTTCTAGGGGACTGATGACCTTAGATATTAAGTCCCATAGTGCTCAGAGCCATTTGAACCATTTGAATTACACCGAAGTTTGTTTTGACTTTCCTATATTCTGGGTCAGTCCCTCTAACAATCATTTCTTTCTCAATTTCTTCACATTTTCAGGCAGCCTTTTCGTGTTAGCTTCCATGCACTTCCTATTTATTTCATTCCTCAGCGACTTGTATTTCTCTATTTCTGAATTTCCCTGAAAATTTTTGTACTACTTTCTTTCATCCATCAACTCAAGGAGATGTTACAAGAATTGGACGTGATTGAAACTTCAGTTCGTCCACCACATCCTGCACCGGCAACTTTTTCGCATTTACGGACGGCTGTAGGGGAGGCATGGCTCAACATTTCTGCAGGGAACTTACGACGACGTGTTTAGTCCAAGCCAAAGCGAACTGCTGCGCTTCGCCGAGCAAAAGAAGGTGCGACCCTATATTACGAGGTACCCCATGACTTTTGTCACTACAGCGTGCTGTGAATTTCCCGGTGTACTTGGACAGCCGTAATTCCTGAAACACGGGTTTCCTCCTCCTCTGTTTTGTATCTGGTGCCACCTGATGCTCCTTCTCCTGATCCTGGCATACAGTGAACATCTACATCTACAGCTTCATTCTGTAAACCACCGCAAAGCGTATGGCAGAGTGAACTCTCGTTGTACCACTTATTGCAGCTTGTGCTCGTTCCATTCAAGTACTGAGGGTGGGGAGAGTGATTGCTGAAACGCTTCTGTGCTTACTGTAATGAGTAGGATTGGATTGTTTTGGGGAAGGAGATTAGACAGCGAGGTCATCGGTCTCATCGGATTAGGGAAGGATGGGGAAGGAAGTCGGCCGTGCCCTTTCAGAGGAACCATTCTGGCATTTGCCTGGAGTGATTTAGGGAAATCACGGAAAACCTAAATCAGAATGGCCAGACGCGGGATTGAACCGTCGTCCTCCCGAATGCGAGTCCAGTGTCTAATCACTGCGCCACCTCGCTCGGTGTAATGAGTAGGATCTTGTCTCTGTGGTTTCCGCGGTAGCGATATCTCAGATAGCTATGCTATATTATTACATTCCTTACTCGAAGGTGGTTTCTAGATATTTGTAAGTGGCCTTCTACGGGATTGTTTATATCTGTCTTCCAGGGGGTATGGCAAGGTTCCTCCCTACCCCGTACTTACTTAATGTGTATACACAGAAAGTAATCGACGAAGTGAGAGAAGTTAACATAGGAGTAGAAATTCGTGGAGATAAAGTAGACATGCTGATATTTGCTGTTGACATAGCATTAATCGCAGAAAGTGGAGACCTGCGAAAAATTCTGAGCACAATGGATCGAATATTGGAGGAATATTTCCATATGACAATCTTTCTTTCTTTCATTTGCTGGTGCCTTGTCCCGCGGCTTCGCAGCGTCGGTACGATTAGGAACGGATTTGGCAAGGTTAGTTGTAATGGGTGGCCGGATGCCCTCCCTGCCGCCACTTCGTACCCCCAGGACGGAATTAGTGTACCCCAGCTGTCTGCATCTAGTGCAATCCAGGGAATAGTGCGAACGTGTCCAGATGTCGGCGAGTCGTGTAAATGAGGCGGAACGTGGGGACCAGCCCGGTATTCACATAGCGGGATGTGAAAAACCGCCTAAAAACCACATCCAGGCTGTTCGACACACTGGCCGCCATCGGTAATCCGCCGGGCGGATTCGACCCGGGGCCAGCGCGCCTACTCGAGTCCAGGAAGCAGCGCATCAGCGCTCTCGGCTAACCTGGATTCCATATGATAATAAACACACATAAACCAAAAGTTTCAGTCTGCAGTAGAAACAAAGAAAGCAAGACAGCAGTAAAATTGAAAAATGAAACAATTCAGGAAGTGAACGAGTTTAATTCAGATGTTCAAATGTGTGTGAAATCTTATGGAACTTAACTGCTAAGGTCATCAGTCCCTAAGCTTACACACTACTGAACCTAAATTATCCTAAGGACAAACACACACACACATGCCCGAGGGAGGACTCGAACCTCCGCCGGGACCAGCCGCACAGCCAATGACTGCTGCGCCCTGGACCGATCGGCTAATTCCGCTTGGCGAACGAGTTTAATTACGTAGGAAGTAAAATTACGAATGATGGAAGCAGCGGCAAGGAGACAGGTGCCAGAATGGCACAGGCCAAGAATGCTTTTAAAAAAATGGTTCAAATGGCTCTGAGCACTATGGGACTTAACTTCTAAGGTCATCAGTCCCCTAGAACTTAGAACTACTTAAACCTAACTAACCTAAAGACATCACACACATCCATGCCCGAAGCAGGATTGGAACCTAAGACCGTAGCGGTCTCGCGGTTCCAGACTGTAGCGCCTAGAACCGCACGGCCACTCCGGTCGGAAGAATGCTTTTAATAAGAAGAAAAACACATTCACTACAAAGAATGTGAGCCCTGACGTGAGGAAACGAATGTGGAAAACTATTATGTGTTGAGCATGGCAACATACGGCAGCGAACCTTGAGACGGCAGGAGTGAGAGAGGAGAGGAGATTCGGTGTTGTCTGAATATGGTGCTACAGAGGAATGATGAAAATCAGCTAGAGGGAAATGGTCACGAACGATGAAGTTTTCGTTAGAGCAAAAGAGAAAAACACTTGAAAAGAACAACCGCTCAGCTGATACGCCATACTTTTCGACATGATTGTCTGTTGAAAAGAAATTACAGATGAAGACTGAGAGTAGAGTATTTTAAACAAATAATGAAAGATATGAGTTGTTTTTCGTACTACGAGCTGAAACGGAAGTCTGATAAGCGAGAAGAAAGGGGGAGCTGCTGGCAACCAGTCTCACGGCTGCTGACTAGAGAGAGAGAAAGAGACAGAGATGTACAGGCGTCTGCCAGTCCGGTTTTCACGGGGTTTACGTGACACTCTCGTACAAATGAAACTGACCTTTGATCATTCGTGCTCTATTTTTTGTTATATGTTCAGTATCCACTGTAAGATAAATTTTGGTATCTGCCCACCACACTATCCGGTTAAAAACATCTGCACACCTAATTCGGAAGCCTTAATGACGCTTTGAGCTCTGACCGGGACACTTGTAACCGGGTGTCTGAACGTCTGTGGAGGAACTGCAGATCATTCTTTCTCAAGAACCTAAACCAGAGAAGGTAGTTACGTTAGACGCTGGGGTCTGAAGCGAACTTGACATTCCAACTCAACCCAAAGATGATCGATTTGATTCAGTCGATCTCTTGGCAGGCCAGTCTGTTTCATGAATTTTACTGTTCTCACAGGTGTTGTTTTATGGCGGTGTGCATTTTCGTGCTGATAACAAACAACAACCGTCTCCGAACTTTTCCTTTACTCTAAGCAACACACAGTTCTCCTTTCCATTTGCTTTGGCACTCATGAGTGCTTGCTTTGGCTACTTTCACGCCACTTTTTAAAACAGCCCTACACAATGGTCGACTGTCCCGTTTTGGTTCAGCTGCGGTTGTTCCTTCGCGTTTCCACTTCACACTCACATCACCAACAGACAACTTGCTCAGCTTTAGAAGGGTATAAGTGCCCCGATGAATTTATTACACAGGCGACATTCAATGACTAGTCTACATTTGAAGATACTGATCTCAAGTGACCGATCCAGTCTGCAGTTACTGCTTCTCTACTGATAACTGAATACTCCCCGTGGTATCTTGTGGTCAATTCCGCATTACATAGGGGTATCAGGAGACCTTTGAGCAGGTAGTGAAGGCTAGTACATGTTTTCTAAGCGTCTCCTTTGTATTCTTACTGCTGTACTCTCTTCACCTGTGCACAACTACCACCAGTTGATCCATTTGAACCTGCTCACTCCAAAGTTATAACCCCCCCCCCCCCCCCCATACACACACACACGCAACTCTTCCTGCCGTTACCAAATTACCTATTCCTTGATGCCTCAGGATGTGTCCTGTCAAACTTTCCTTTCTTTTTAGTTAAGATATGCTGTACACTACCTTCCGTACTGATTCGGTATAGTACCTTTCCAGCTGGCCGGGGTGGCCGAGTGGTTCTAGGCGCTACAGTCTGGAACAGCGCGACCGCTACGGTCACAGGTTCGAATCCTGCCTCGGGCATGGATGTGTGCGATGTGCGATGTCCTTAGGTTAGTTAGGTTTAAGTAGTTCTAAGTTCTAGGGGACTGATGACCTTAGAAGTTAAGTCCCATAGTGCTCAGAGCGATTTGAACCATTTTAAGTACCTTTCAGTTTGTTGTCCAGTCTACCCTCCTAGCCTTTAACGATCTTCTGTAACAGCACATTTCAAAAGCTTCTGTTTTCTTTTTCCCTGTACTTTTTTTGTCCACTCATTTTCGTGTATGCCTGTATTCCCTATACATGCTTTCAGAAAAGACTTCCTAACACTAAAATTTACATTCAATGTTAATGCATTTTTTCCAGGAAAACTTGTCTTGCTATTGCCAGTGTATGTTTTATAATGTAACATCCTCTGTCCTTCTGCCACGGTGAGCAATTGTGTTGCCTAAATACCAAAACACGTCCATTTCGTAGTGTCCCATTTCTTCTCTGATTCCCTCAGCAATGAGTCCTTTTCCGTCTCTGACAGAATTACGGTGTCATTGGCAAACAATGAAATTTTTGTTTCTGTCACCTTAACTTTATTACATTTGAATCGCCGTCCTATCGAACGCAATTCCAATGCCATTAACAGCTGTACCAACTTTCTCGATGGGGATGTCGTAAGTCAGAATATGTTCAAATGGTTCAAATGGCTCTGAGCACTATGGGACTTAACATCTATGGTCATCTGTCCCCTAGAACTTAGAACTACTTAAACGTAAATAACTTAAGGACATCACACAACACCCAGTCATCACGAGGCAGAGAAAATCCCTGACCCCGCCGGGAATCGAACCCGCAGAATATGCTCTTTGGGAGAATTCTAAAGAAATATAAATTGTTTGCCATGCTCATGGTTTACAAAACTACTGTTCTTCAGTTGCGAATCATTTCAAAGCTTATCAAAGGAGGGAGTGGGAAGAGTTTCACGTTTCGGTAAACGACTGTTCTATTCACGCAAAGGTTACTTTGACTCAAGTGTTGGACGGTATCAGATACACGTCGAGCGTCAAGGAAAAGCTATTTCTTTAACTTCAGAGTGCAGACATTTGAATATGAGTATAGAGCACCATGATTTCCTCCGATATAACTCTCTCATTGACGATCTACATCTATATCTATGTATATACTCCCCAAGTCAATGTACAGTACTTATCTCCTTTCCTATTGCATTCACGTATTGAGCTAGGGAAATAACAGTGTATGCCTCTTTACGTATCCTAATCCCTCTTCTCATATTCACATGACTCCTAGGGCAGATATACGTATTCGGCAGTATAATGATCACATAGTCTTCTCGCAGTACAGGATCTATCAATTTATCCAAGAGGGTTTCGTGATAACAACGCCGTCTTTCTTCTAACAATTCCGATTTATGGTCCCCGAACTATAATCCTATCAGGGCGTATCTAAGACCGTTCGATGTCTGCTTCCTGCCTCTTTCATAAAGACTCAAAACAACGTCGGTTCAATCCCGCGTCCGGCCATCCCGATTTAGGTTTTCCGTGATTTCCCTAAATCACTCCAGGCAAATGCCGGGATGGTTCCTCTGAAAGGGCACGGCCGACTTCCTTCCCCATCCTTCCCTAATTCGATGAGACCGATGACCACGCTGTCTGGTCTCCTTCCCCAAACAACCAACCAACCAACCTCGGTATGATTAGAGAAAAACCTAATTATATGTAGATTTGGTGAGGTTTTCTTTTTACACGTCATATGCTTCAGGAAAGGCGAAATGTTATACATTCTGCAGTAGTCTACGAATGATGCAGTACTTTAAGAAGGTAGGTGTGATGAATCCATAACAACAATTTGAAAGATATACTATTTTCATTGAATTATTTGATCCTTAATCTACAAATGAATGTGATTTATCCGAAATTATTGGATCGTTTTGTTCGTGTTACACTAACTTTTGCAGCTTAAATCAGACAGAAGAACAGATCCAGGGAGTCAATCATATTCGCTCTGAATAAATATGCAAAGTGATTTCTTTCGTTGATTCGCTCCCGCTAATTTTAGCATTACAGCCACTTCTCGTCGCTTACAAGCCTGAGCAGTCTACTTCTTACGACTGCGTAATAAATTGGTTTTGCAGGTGATGTAGCATTAAAACTCTCTATCATTCGAATCGGCACAGTTTTCTATCAGTTCTTCCGTTACAGTGGGCCGCAGTTGATGAGTGTAGCACTAAAATTTTTATATCGACTGTGTCGGATACAGATTTATAGCTGCCTTGAAGTGTCCTTTTTATGAGCAAGGATTAAAATGGCTTACTGTAAGAAGCAAACAGAATTCCACAGTGTCCAATTAAAGTTATGCGGATCACTTCAACTTGTAGCTACGAGAGAGATACCCATTTTCTCACTAGAAACTGTTTGTAACATATTATATTAGTTCAGGGTTTATTGTGCAAACTCTAATTGTGGGTTTCTCAGACAAATATACGTAAAAACAATCATATTATCAGAAATATGTTATTAGAAAGTAAATTGTATTATCTGAGGCGTACCGAATGTGATTACCCTGGTTTGGTTCACCAATTAATTAACCAGTGTGCAGCCGGCCGGGGTGGCCGAGCGGTTCTAGGCGCTACCGTCTGGAACCGCGCGACCGATACGGTCGCAGGTTCGAATCCTGTCTCGGGCATGGATGTGTGTGATGTCCTTAGGTTAGTTAGGTTTAAGTAGTTCTAAGTTCTAGGGGACTGATGACCTCAGAAGTTAAGTCCCATAGTGCTCAGAACCATTTTTTAACCAATGTGCAGCTATGAGTACTGATAGTCAGCCTACGCTAATTGCACACTCTTTGATATAAAATCTGGCCGGCGTCCGGTATAATGATCACACGGTCTTCTCGCAGTGCAGGATCTCTAAATTTATCCAAGAGGGTTTTGCGATAACAACGCCGTCTTTCTCCCAGGATTCAAGTCTAAGTCCGCGTCGATTGCAATAACCTGGCCACGCCGAGAATACTCTTAAGTTCAAATGGTTCAAATGGCTCTGAGCACTATGGGACTTAACATCTGAGGTCATCAGCCCCTAGAACTTAGAACTAATTAAACCTAACTAACCTAAGGACATCACACACATTCATGCCCGAGGCAGGATTCGAACCTGCGACCGAAGCGGTCGCGCGGTTCCAGACTGAAGCGCCTTGGCCGGCAATACTCTTAAGTCCAGGTACCCGCGCAGTATGGCAGCACTGTGGGCTGCGGCAGGTATAGGAGTGAACAACGCTCCGTCTGTCTGCAACGTCTCGTTGCCAAAACCGCTCGTTATCTAAATTCTTTACGGCGCTTTTCGTCTGAATGCTGAAGTCTTTAGTGTAATGGTAGCTCAGCTGCGATGTATTTCACTTTCTGACACACCAGGAAATATCAGTTTCGTCCAGTAACATTTTTGCGAAACATTTCTGGGCAGACTGTCGGCCTCTAAACGCGCATGCGTCAGAGCTCGACGAGTGAAGTTGGTGGTGTTCTGGTAGCTGCTGTCGCGACGGCACTGCGCTTCCTCGCACTTTGTCGAAAGCGTCAGCTACTGCCCATCGCTTTCAAGAGGATAAAACACTTTAGTGTCGTTGAATGATGCTCCACAAAGTAGTCAACGGTTTGCATTCGCGGTAGATAGCAATGGAGGCAAGACTATGGCTCCAAATTAATGTTATAGTTGGTGATCCAGTCTGATTACCTT
Source organism: Schistocerca nitens (assembly GCF_023898315.1). NCBI lineage: Eukaryota > Metazoa > Arthropoda > Insecta > Orthoptera > Acrididae > Schistocerca > Schistocerca nitens. The sequence continues at coordinate 698,784,631 of NC_064617.1, read as the reverse complement.
ACTAATTCCTTTAATGTTTTTCTTAATGCTTTAAATCTCGTTTCTGTCCCATTTAGAAGCGATTCTTCAGACATTTTTTTTCGTCAGAAATTCGTATGTTTTCGTCAAGCCACATTCGGTAACTGCGGTGTAACGAGTTTTACTGTAGTGATTTGATTTCTTAGGATAAATGTATGCGATAAATTGTGTGAATACTTTTCAGTGTATGCTCTACAGCAACGCAGGCAAACCGTCCATACTGAGATCCAATTTATCGAGAACTTGACGCTGATCGGAAGTGATATTTAAGTTATTCAATTAGATTTTACACACACAAAATTGGCCATTTTTCGAGCTGTCGAGTCTGGTTGGAAGGTGTTGACATGGGTGTCAGCAAGCGTCTACAAAGTGAGTAATTGCTGTTTCACAGATATAGCACAAATAAAGTATATTCGCTTCATAACTATTCGCCTGACATATGGCTTCTACGTGACGAACAAAACTCAAATTCGTATGGTTGACGGTCGAGTTGAACTTCTTCAGAGACGGTTTTAGGGGTGAAGAGGCTTGGTGTTCACCTATGACACTTGTGACAATTAACACAGCTTGCGTGATTACTTAATGTGTAAAGGTTTTCTTCAGATTTTGTTAAGGAACTTCTTGTAACACTTTGTAGCTGCATAAAATAAAACGGAAAGTAATAACCTTGAATGTACTGGTCCGCACTGCGGTTAGAACTGATAACTCATACCGCCCTTGCATTAAAAGACATGCACAGCCTTCTTCAGACTGGTTTCTTTATCATTTACAATAAGAAAAAATAGGTGCTTCCTACAACCATTTTTAAATTCTTTTTTCCGTTTTTGCTTTTTTAATTTTTTAAAGTCTTTTTCGTCTGGAACCTGTTAAAATTAAAGTCTTATATAATGTAAGTTATACTTCCTTTGTGATGAATTTAAATTCTGTGAATGCTTGGTGTCTGTTCTTTCGGACAAGTCCGAAAAACAGATACCACACGGAATCCGCAGCTGTGATGCATGTTAAATTGCAGATGGATGAGGCAGATAGGAAAGGAAAGGAAAGTGGATGAAAACTCGAACTCAAGTTAACTGGGACTTTATGTAAGTAGGCTGTTTAGGTTCTTATATTGGTAACGCCACGTAGCGCTCTGTATGAAAATCACTGCCTGTGCTGTGTGCAGTCTGTGGCTAGTTTGCATTGTTGTCTGCTATTGTAGTGTTGGGCAGCTGGATGTTAACAGCGCGTAGCGTTGCGCAGTTGGAGGCGAGCCGCCAGCAGTGGTGGATGTGGGGAAGTGAGATGGCCGATTTTTGAGAATGGATAATCTGGAGGTGTGTCCATCAGAAACAGTACATTTGTAAGAATGGATGTCATGAACTGCTATATATATTATGACTATTAAGGTAAATACATTGTTTGTTCTCTATCAAAATCATTCATTTGCTAACTATGCCTATCAGTAGTTAGTGCATTCAGTAGTTTGAATCTTTTATTTAGCTGGCAGTAGTGGCGCTCGCTGTATTGCAGTATTTCGAGTAACGACGATTTTTGTGAGGTAAGTGATTTGTGAAAGGTATAGGTTAATGTTAGTCAGGACCATTCTTTTGTAGTGATTATTGAAAGTCAGATTGCGTTGCGCTAAAACAATATTGTGTGTCAGTTTAAGCACAGTCTTGTACAATTTTTCTAAGGGGACGTTTCATATGTCGACCCTTAGCCGAGGATACCACACTGGAATCTTCTGATTTTTTTCTTATAGTTTGTGAAATTAGTGTAGCCTTTCAGAATGAGATATTCACTCTGCAGCGGAGTGTGCGCTGATATGAAACTTCCTGGCAGATTAAAACGGTGTGCCCGACCGAGACTCGAACTCGGGACCCTTGCCATTCGCGGGCAAGTGCTCTACCATCTGAGCTACCGAAGCACGACTCACGGCCGGTACTCACAGCTTTACATCTGCCAGTACCTCGTCTCCTACCTTCCAAACTTTACAGAAGCTCTCCTGCGAACCTTGCAGAACTTTCAGGAGTGCTAGTTCTGCAAGGTTCGCAGGAGAGCTTCTGTAAAGTTTGGAAGGTAGGAGACGAGGTACTGGCAGAAGTAAAGCTGTGAGTACCGGGCGTGAGTCGTGCTTCGGTAGCTCAGATGGTAGAGCACTTGCCCGCGAAAGGCAAAGGTCCCGAGTTCGAGTCTCGGTCGGGCACACCGTTTTAATCTGCCAGGAAGTTTCATATCAGCGCACACTCCGCTGCAGAGTGAAAATCTCATTCTAGAAACATCCCCCAGGCTGTGGCTAAGCCATATATCCTTTCTTTCAGGAGTGCTAGTTCTGCAAGGTTCGCAGGAGAGCTTCTGTAAAGTTTGGAAGGTAGGAGACGAGGTACTGGCAGAAGTAAAGCTGTGAGTACCGGGCGTGAGTCGTGCTTCGGTAGCTCAGATGGTAGAGCACTTGCCCGCGAAAGGCAAAGGTCCCGAGTTCGAGTCTCGGTCGGCCACACCGTTTTAATCTGCCAGGAAGTTTCATATCAGCGCACACTCCGCTGCAGAGTGAAAATCTCATTCTGGAAACATCCCCCAGGCTGTGGCTAAGCCATATATCCTTTCTTTCAGGAGTGCTAGTTCTGCAAGGTTCGCAGGAGAGCTTCTGTAAAGTTTGGAAGGTAGGAGACGAGGTACTGGCAGAAGTAAAGCTGTGAGTACCGGGCGTGAGTCGTGCTTCGGTAGCTCAAATGGTAGAGCACTTGCCCGCGAAAGGCAAAGGTCCCGAGTTCGAGTCTCGGTCGGGCACACCGTTTTAATCTGCCAGGAAGTTTCATATCAGCGCACACTCCGCTGCAGAGTGAATATCTCATTCTGGAAACATCCCCCAGGCTGTGGCTAAGCCATATATCCTTTCTTTCAGGAGTGCTAGTTCTGCAAGATTCGCAGGAGAGCTTCTATAAAGTTTGGAAGGTAGGAGACGAGGTACTGGCAGAAGTAAAGCTGTGAGTACCGGGCGTCAGTCGTGCCTCGGTAGCTCAGATGGTAGAGCACTTGCCCGCGAAAGGCAAAGGTCCCGAGTTCGAGTCTCGGTCGGGCACACCGTTTTAATCTGCCAGGAAGTTTCAGTGTAGCCTTTGTTTATTGCTAGCGCGTAATCATAGAGAGAATTTCCTTTGTAATTGTAGTTTTTCATTGTTGTACAGTAAAACAGTTGTGACATGCACGTAGATTTGCACCAAGTATTTCGCAGCTGCCCTTGCAATTAAGTAGATATTATTTCCATTGCTATGTTAATGTGTTTTCTGATTTTGCTCTTCAAATTGTGCTTTTCTGTGTTATCATGTGAAATATTGTGACAATTATGGCGTGTGAAAAACGTAATACTAGGCTCCAAAGTAAACTGAGAAATGACAGTGAAGACGAAAGCAGTGTGTTAGCGCCACTGTGTAATGAATTAACTAATGTTCAACATAGTAATTTGGTAATTGTGCATAGGGAAATGGAGCGGGCGGCAAACAATGGCGTAGACAGTGAAACAAATAGTGAACAGGGAAGCTTTATCGATCGATCGGTCGGCAACAGCTCGCGTCAGGAATCCGAAATGACAGGACACAATCTTGCAAATACTGCAGATTCAGGTTTTGCGTCCTCACCATTTTCTCAAATAAGTTAAGACACATTTTCTGCTTTTCAAAATGCGAATATTGCCGGTTCAAATGCACTGCCGAATAGCACTGAGGAACATGTTTCAGACACCAGTGCATTGTTATTACAGTTAATGCAACAAATGGGACAAAGGCTACAAAAGTTGGACACAACACTTGAACAAAATCAGAAACAAATGGGACAAAATCTCCAAAAGTTAGACACAATGGGACAAAATCTTCAAAAGTTAGACACAATGGAACAAAATCTTCAAAAGTTAGACACAATGGAACAACACCAGAGGCAAACACAGCAAAAGCTTCAAAAGTTAGACACAATGGAACAAAATCTTCGGAAGTTAGACACCACGCTTGAACAAACACGTGAAGATTTAACTAATGAGTTACATAACATTGAATCGAAATGTCAAAAAGTCTGTAATGACGTAAAATCACAAATTTGTGAGCATTTTCAACCTATTTTTTCGCGGCATGAAAATGCATTACAGAATCACGAAGCAGCCATAAAAGAACTGCAAACTATTGTTCATGAAAATCATGAGACCTTACAAACTAAAATTGACTCAGTTGCATCTACCGATTCGGTTACGCATCTTGCAAAAACTCAGGAAAACTTAAAGGACACAGTAGAAACTCTGAAAATTGGTTCAGAAAGACACATGGAGGAAATTAGTTCATTATCAGAGAAAGTAGCCGAACTTTTGGATCAGTTCACTAACTTATCTGCAAAGGTAGATGATGATCTGAATGACACAAGACCTGTAGCCATCAAATGGTTCAAATGGCTCTGAGCACTATGGGACTCAACTGCTGAGGTCATAAGTCCCCTAGAACTTAGAACTAGTTAAACCTAAGTAACCTAAGGACATCACAAACATCCATGCCCGAGGCAGGATTCGAACCTGCGACCGTAGCGGTCTTGCGGTTCCAGACTGCAGCGCCTTTAACCGCACGGCCACTTCGGCCGGCCCTGTAGCCATCACTGACACAGGAGAGTATGAACAAATTAAGAAATTCAAACAAAATCAGAATCAAATTAATACGCAACACAAAAGAGAAATCCAGGAAGTACAAGATCAGTTGGCACAAGTAATACAAAAATTACATATTTCAGAGGACACTCGCGCTCCAACACGGGAAGAGGGACTTAGAAATACGGAAAAGCCACAAAATAATAACACAGAGCATTTCGGAAATTATGAAAGAAATTGGCAAGGTGCACCGAATTTTGAGATGGAACCGCCGACACGACGTAACAATGACCGATATGCTACTCGGCGACACAATGATTTTGACTATAAGCTGTTCATTACTACACGTAAATTCAAAACATTTAAGAATTCTGGCAACGACATTCATCCACAAGCGTGGCTCCATCAATTCTCTCATTGTTTTCCTCCCAACTGGTCATTAGAGCACAGATTAGAATTTATGTGTGGCTACTTAGAGAATGAACCAGCTGTGAGAATGCGATCGGTCATTCACGATTGTCACAGTGAAGGAGAATTTTATCATGCCTTCCTCTCAGCATATTGGTCTCAGGCTACACAAGACCGAGTAAAACATAGCATCATAATGATGAAACATTTCGAACAATCTGAATTCTCCAGTCTTGTGAAATATTTTGAAGACATGTTGCACAAGAATCAGTATCTGTCAAACCCATACATTCCCTCAGAACTCATCCGCATTTGCTTAATCAAATTGCCTGAACATTTACGACACATTATTTTGGCAGGACGTTACAAAGACGACATTGAAGCTTTTCAGGGACTGTTACAAGAATTGGAAATTGACACTGACAATCGCGGAATGCGAAAACAGGAGCACAACAATTACAGGTCACATCCGCAACAATTCCGCGACAACAGAAATAATAACTGGACAAGACAAGGCTATTCTTACAACACAAATCGTGAATAAAACAGACACCACCCATATGACAACCACTGGCAGAGTAATAGTTACAGATAAAGAGTGCATTTCCGTAGTAATGAATATGACAGAGACAATCGTAGAAAGAGACAATATGGCAACCAGAACTGTTATTATCACGGCAGACAAAATAACTGCAGACGCAACGGTCCACCGTGCAGTGATAATTCAGGGAGAAATTCTCCACCACTTAACCGACAAGAAAGAAATTACAGAAATTACCGACATGACGACAGACGATATAATCATAACGACAGACGTGAATTTCGTCAGAACTGGCGAGATTCAAACAGGGCAGGTCCTTCTCGACAAGGTGATTTTGTAGAAGTTAGATCTCCAAATCCCAATAACAAAAATGGCTCTGAGCACTATGGGACTTAACTGCTGTGGTCATCCGTCCCTGAGAACTTAGAACTACTTAAACCTAAGTAACCTAAGGACATCACACACATCCATGCCCGAGGCGGGATTCGAACCTGCGACCGTAGCGGTCGTGCGGTTCCAGACTGTAGCGCCTTTAACCGCTCAGCCACTCCAGCCGGCAGTCCCAATAACGACGCGCGCCAACAAAGAGACAGACAATGACTCGCACCGCAGGCAACCACGTGCGCCGGCTGGCTCAGAGAAAAATAACATAGACGCTAACCTTGAGAAAATTCCAGTATTCTTTATCCGACGTATACCACATGATAATTGCGTTGAAGTTGAAACTCTTCGTACTAGGAAGAGAAAAGTTTACGCCACATTTCTCATGTAAAACCGTTTATTGAAAGATAATCTGTTTTTTAACTTAGTCTTTGCCATAAAACTTTCCACTTCACGCTACTAGTACAATTTGTCATACTGAGAAACTGTTAACATGCAACAATGTTTTGAAGTTAACTATCCAGCCTAGAACCTAGGGAACATTTTTAAACAGAAGTTACGAATGCATTGTTATAGTGAACAGACGACACAGTGTTGTTATTTGTACATCCTTGCTTGTTAGTTGCACGATTACGTAACGACTATCAGGCTTACATACTTAGAACATATACTGCTAATGAGATTATAATGCAACATTTTGGTTTACTTGAAAAGACATTCTTTATTTAAAGTACTTTCTGAGAGATACCAGATGACACAGTGGTTAGTTTATTTGATTGCTACACGATTATATCACGACGCTACTAATATGTGACACAATTTACATTGTTGCTTTTGCGGTGTATCTGTTTTATATCTGCACAGTTTCTATGTATTATTCTGGAAAGTAAAACATGTTTTAGTAGTAACTTTTGTGGTATAGCTACAATGAGACAGCCTTTTCCCTAGCACAACAACACGTTACATTATAGTACTTTCTTGATCACGGTAAGGTACGTAATAACTACGATATCTATACGCAAAGCATTTCACTTTTGTTTATCATGAGGTAAGTACGTTGACTTCTGCAGAACTTAGTTTTCAGAGGACGATAACTACTACACTTCCACAGGATTATCTTACAGCAAGACGCACATTTAGCGCTACAGGACACGCACCGTTCATTACAGCAAAAAACATTTCCCTAGTTTCACAACAATGCCGCTCAGATCATGTGCATGTTTGGATCTACGTATTGTTGTGAGCAGCTTTTCTCAGCAATGAAAAGAGTAAAAAGTAAGGAACGATCGTTTCTTCAGGACGCAACAATGAAGACCGCCTCCGCATTAACGCTGCGAACACTTTGACGCCTGATATTTCCGATCTTGTAATGAAAAGAAAATGTCAAGCTACAGAGGCCCAATAAATTTAGTATGCAATTTCTTGTAAAACAGCTGTTTCTTATTTATTTCTTGAACATCGTATTTCCTGGTGTAGCATGTCACCACGTCTTAGCAGCTAAGAGTATGAGGATGTCGATCTTGTGAGACGCAGCTGGCACATCAAAACGCTTGCCTTGCCGCCTGCCTCAGCCAGCCGTGCCACGTGCCGGCGTGCCAGCCCACTTGAATGGTCACAGCGAGCGACGCGGCTCCCTGGAGCAGCGAGCGCTCCGCGCCTCACAACGGAGCCGACGAGCTGGAACAGCCTGACATAAGGTATTCAATGAATTTATCATTCAGGTGTAGTAACTGGGTGGTTCATGGTGTGGGTTCCTGTTGTCATGTCCTAGCTCATGAACCACGGGCAACGTATGAGTGGCCAAGTAAGTGGTCCCGACAGTCGGGATACCAGTTACTTTGGAATAAGGCTGGGCATCTCGGACATATTCTGAGTCGTGGTCACCTTTGTGCTCATACGGCATAGACTACCAAATCCACCGGTTAGTCCCTCAACCGTTAGGGGTAAAACTCAATGGGACGCAGGGCAAGTAAGGCTAGCAACCTGCTTCCCTGGTAATTTAAGGGGCTCCGGAAAGGCTCAAAATCATGGAAAGTTCAATTTTTACTTTTTTGCGTTTTCTGAATCTGCAGACTATTACCTTTTAATAGATATATAATTTATTCAATTCTGAAGACTACAACTATTTTTAATTTTTTTTTTTTTGAAATGTGTTCTACATGGGCGTGACCCACTGTGGCGCTGTTAAACTGCTGTCAAATGGTGTTATTATTAACGTCCGTGTTCATCAGGTACATTTTAGTGATGTGAGATAAAGTATGTGTTGTGGCTAACCTGTGATGGTTCAATATATATCGCTGGTGTGATTGTCGATTGTTTCATGTTTATTTACTCTGTCGTTATCTCGAAAATATTCGTGATTAGTTCTGTTTCTTGAGTCTCTGTTTTGTTGAAGTATAATAATGAGTAAAAGTAAAGTTATTAGAAATCCTCTGAAGGCTTTTAAGAAAAGGAGAAATGTTGGAAAGCCAAAGGTATGTGTTATTACTGTAAACAATAAAGACGATAACCAAGTGAGTGAACCTAACCTCTCAAGTACACCTGCCCATAGCAGTCAAAGTGGGAAAGAAAATACTTCACAGAAGAAGCTTGGTTCAATGAGTGAAAACTATGAATGTTTTATGGGCGAATCGGATGTGAATGAAATATTTGATATGTCGGTTCTCAAAGGAATTTTTTCCAACTGTGTAAGATGTATTCATTGTAGTGAAGTTGGTCTGGAACTCTCCATAATAAAGCACGTAGGACTTGCTAGTGAAATACAACTGAAATGTGATAAGTGTTCATACATGACCACCTTTTGGAACAGTGTTGCAGTAACTGCAATTGAAGAAAATGGTAGCAAAATCTACGAACACAACATTAGATTTGTTTATTCCTTGCGTTCAGTTGGTAAGGGTGCTACTGCAGGTGCAATTTTCTGTGGCATCATGAATCTTCCAAATCCCCCAACCAAGTTTACGACCTATAATAAATTAATAGGGTCTAAAGTAGAAGATGTCTGTACAGAATATATGAAGAACGCTGTGGAAGAGACAGTAATGGAAAATAATGGTAACAGAGATTTGACTGCAGCGTTCGATGGTATCTGGCATAAACGGGGACACACATCTCTTCATGGTGTAGTATCTGCCACCAGTATGTATACAGGGAAAGTTTTAGATGTAGCAGTAATATCAAAGTATTGTAGATGTCCACAAAAATATAAAGGTACACATGAAAATAATTTCAAAGCTAACTATAGTGGCAGTAGTGGAGGAATGGAAGTGGCTGGTGTTGCCAGTATATTCCAGCGTTCTGAGGCGTGTGATAAAGTGCGATATGTTAATTACCTTGGTGACGGTGATTCTAAAAGTTTCAAACATGTTCAAGGACTGAAGCCCTATGGTGATGATGTTGTAGTGCAGAAATTTGAGTGTATTGGACACGTACAGAAGCGAATGGGAACAAGACTTCGGCGACTTAAAGCTTCGTACAAAAAACAAAAACTCAGTGATGGTAAAGGGTTGGATGGGAAGGGAAGGTTAACTGACAGTGTAATTGACAAAATACAGAACTATTATGGAATGGCTATTAGGCAAAATACACAAAGTGTGGACGAAATGAAGAAGGCTGTTTGGGCTCTTTTTTTTCATACTTCTTCAACCGATGAAAATCCCCAACATAGCTTGTGTCCCAAAGAAGAAGACAGTTGGTGTAAATATAACAAAGGATTGCTAACTGGTGAAGTGTACACTCATAAGCATAGTCTGCCTCATGCAATAATGGAGGTGATAAAACCTATTTTCAGAGACTTAGCAGCACCTGAACTGTTGAAAAAGTGTATTCACGGAAAACTCAAAACCCCAATGAAAGTGTAAATAGTGTTATATGGTCGAGAATCCCCAAGACTGTATTTGTTGGAATAGAAACACTTCACTTTGGTGTGTCTGATGCTGTTGCGACTTTCAATGAAGGCAACATTGTAAGGTGCAAGGTATTTAGAAATATGGGAATGTAGATAGGTTCTAACATGGTACGAGCGATGCTTGCTTTAGACAAGGAATGCCTTCGGGCTGCAGACAGGGCTGTAAAGAGTCTAGAAATACAAGCAAGAGTAAACAGGAGGAGGAACAAGAGGAAGCTGGAGGAGGAGTTTGCAGAGGATGAAGATAATCCATCCTATGGACCTGGAATGCACTAAAAAGTTAATCCAATCTTTGTCGCTCGATTCCCAAAACTTTTATTTTCTCATACTAATTACATGTTTTCTAAGGATCTTCCAAACATATTTGTTTCAAAATTTCAGTAAATGTTACACAGTACCTTCTGCATAATTTAACACAGCCTTTTTCCAAAAAACTGTATATTTTTGAATATATAAATAAAAAATTGCAAAAAAATGTTGTGAATTTTCATTACAATTGAAAAAAAATCATCTTTAATAACTGAACTAAAATTTTGTAAAATCCCTGTGTTAAGTTGTAGCCCATATTCCAATAAATAATCTGTAAAAAGTTCAACTTCCTACCTCAAATACTTTGTGAGGAAAGATGTAATTTATAAGCGTTATTTTAACATTGCAAGTATAGGGCGTTCCGGAGCCCCTTAAATATGATGCTGCAACAATCAGAGCAAAATGCCTCGGACCTTTGGAGGTGACGGAGTCCCACCTCTGACAAACCAGGGACTCCTAAGATACGACTTGGCAAACAAATGGTAATGAGATGGGGAGCTATTAATATCAATGGGGCCTACTCTGGGAAGAAGGTAGAGCTGGCAGAGGCTGCAAGTAACATGGGGCTGGACGTTTTAGCCGTTAGTGACATTCGGGTAAGGGGTGAGAAAGAAGAGAAAGTGGGAGAATACAAGGTCTACCTGTCAGGAGTCATAGCAGGAATAGCACAATGGGGTGTAGGGCTTTACATCAGGAAAGAAATGGAACCCAGCATAGTTGCAATAAGGTATGTAAACGAACGACTGATGTGGATAGATTTGACAGTGTCTAGTAAGAAAATTAGGATTGTGTCAGTATATTCGCATTGTGAAGGGACAGATTAAGATAAGATGGATAGTTTTTATGATGCACTCAGTGATGTAGTTGTTAGAGTAAAGGACAAGGACAGTGTTCTGCTCATGGGTGATTTTAATGCCAGGATTGGAAATCGAACAGAAGAGTATGAAAAGGTTATGGGTAAATTTGGAGAGGATATGGAGGCCAACAGGAACGGGAAACAACTCTTGGATTTCTGTGCCAGTATGGGCTTAGTAATCACAAACTCCTTTTTTAAACATAAGAACATTCACCGGTATACTTGGGAAGGCAGAGGAACCAGATCTGTCATTGACTATATAATAACAGATCAGGAATTCAGGAAGGCTGTGAGGGACACACATGTATTCAGGGGATTCTTTGATGACACTGATCATTATTTAATCTGCAGTGAAATTGGTATTGTGAGGCCGAAAGTGCAGGAGGTCAGGTCCATATGTAGGAGGATAAGAGTGGAGAAACTTCAGGATACGAAAATCAGGCACAAGTACATAACAGTGATCTCAGAAAGGTACCAGTTAGTTGAATGTAGTCAATTACAGTCATTGGAAAAGGAATGGACAAGGTACATGGACACAGTACTAGAAGTGGCTAAAGAATGTCTTCGAACAGTAGTGTGTAAAGGTAGGATAAAGCAAACAGTTTGGTGGAATGACACAGTCCAGGCAGCCTGTAAAAGGAAAAAGAAGGTGTATCAAAAATGCTACATACTAGAACTCAGGTAGACAGAGAAAGTTATGTTGAAGAAAGAAACAAAGCCAAACAGATAATTGCAGCATCCAAGAAGAAATATTGGGAAGACTTTGGAAACAGGTTGGAGACTTTGGGTCAAACTGCTGGAAAACCATTCTGGAGTGTAATTAGCAGTCTTCGAAAGGGAGGTAAGAAGGAAATGACAAGTATTTTGGACAGGTCAGGAAAACTGCTGGTGAATCCTGTGGATTCCTTGGGCAGATGGAGGGAATATTTTGAAGAGTTGCTCAATGTAGGTGAAAATACGATCAGTAATGTTTCAGATTTCGATGTACAATGGGATAGGAATGATGACGGAAAGTAGGATCACATTTGAGGAAGTGGAGAAAATGGTCAATAGACTGCAGTGCAATAAAGCAGAGGGGGTGGATGAAATTAAGTCGGAACTCATCAAATACAGTGGAATGTCAGGTCTTAAATGGCTACACAGGATAATTGAAATGGCCTGGGAGTCGGGACAGGTTCCATCAGACTGGACAAAAGCAGTAATCACACCAATCTTTAAACATGGGAACAGAAAAGATTGTAACAACTACAGAGGTATCTCTTTAATCAGCATTGTGGGTAAAATCTTCTCAGGTATTGTTGAAAGGAAAGTGCGAGTATTAGTTGAGGACCAATTGGATGAAAATCAGTGTGGGTTTAGGCCTCTTAGAGGTTGTCAGGACCAGATCTTTAGCTTACGGCAAGTAATGGAGAAGTGATATGAGTGGAACAGGGAATTGTATCTATGCTTTATAGATCTAGAGAAGCCATATGACCGGGTTCCTAGGAGGAAGTTATTGTCTGTTTTACGAGATTATGGAATAGGAGGCAAACTTTTGCAAGCAGTTAAAGGTCTTTACATGGATAGTCAGGCAGCAGTTAGAGTTGACGGTAAATTGAGTTCATGGTTCAGAGTAGTTTCAGGGGTGAGACAAGGCTGCAACCTGTCTCCACTGTTGTTCATATTATTTATGGATCATATGTTGAAAACAATAGACTGGCTGGGTGAGATTAAGATATGTGAACAAAAAATAAGCAGTCTTGCATATGCGGATGACTTAGTTGTGATGGCAGATTCGATTGAAAGTTTGCAAAGTAATATTTCAGAGCTAGATAAGAAATGTAAGGACTATGGTATGAAGATTAGCATCTCCAAACCGAAAGTACTGTCAGTGGGAAAGAGAGATAAACAGATTGAGTGCCAAATAGAAGGAACAAAGTTAGAACAGGTGGACGGTTTCAAGTACTTGGATGCATATTCTCACAGGATGGCAACATAGTGAAAGAACTGGAAGCGAGGTGTAGCAAAGCTAACGCAGTGAGTGCTCAGCTACGATCTACTCTCTTCTGCAATAAGGAAGTCAGTACCAAGACTAATTTATCTGTGCACCGTTCAGTCTTTCGACCAACTTTGTTGTATGGGAGCGAAAGCTGGGAGGATTCAGGTTACCTGATCAATAAGGTTGAGGTTACGGATATGAAAGTAGCTAGGATGATTGCAGGTACTAGTAAAATGATCAAATGGCTCCGAGCACTATGGGACTCAACTGCTGTGGTTATCAGTCCCCTAGAACTTAGAACTACTTAAACCTAACTAACCTAAGGACATCACACACATCCATGCCCGAGGCAGGATTCGAACCTGCGACCGTAGCAGTCGCACGGCTCCGGACTGCGCGCCTAGAACCGCGAGACCACCGCGGCCGGCGCAGGTACTAGTAGATGGGAACAATGGCAGGAGGGTGTCCACAATGAGGAAATCAAAGAAAAACTGGGAATGAACTCTACAGATGTAGCAGTCAGGGCGAACAGGCTTAGATGGTGGGGTCATGTTACACGCATGGGATAAGCAAGGTTACCCAAGAGACCATGGGTTCAGCAGTTGAGGGTAGGAGGAGTCGCGGCAGACCAAGGAGAAGGTACCTGGATTCGGTTAAGAATGATTTTGAAGTAAAAGGTTTAACATCAGAAGAGGCATCAATATTAGCACTGAATAGGGGATCATGGAGGAATTTTATAAGGGGGACTATGCTCCAGACTGAACGCTGAAAGGCATAATCAGTCTTAAATGATGATGATGATGATGGTGGTGGTGGTGGTGGTGTAATAACTGGGCGTATATGATTTTTTTTGTGAAATTTATCTGAAATCCGTACAGAACACAAACAGAAAAAAAGAACTTTGAACAAATAAAAATGAACTGTTCCGAAAAAGGAACCATCACAAATGAACTACTTCCCAAAGACGAAAGAGTCTGCTCATCTCTTATTGATATTTGGCACCTGTAAACAACATTGTTAAAAACCATTCAACAACTAAGATCGCATAGAATATCTTTTTATTTAAGACAGCCAGTTTCAACAGAATATGCTGTCATCTTCAGATCTGTAAGATAGTGCATATACAAAGTGACAGTTATTGAACTATATGAAATAAAATCACCATAGCTTCTGAACGGTTTGCATTAGGACGTTCAAACTACACGTTTGGCAGCGGGGCATGATGGGAGTTACTATGCGCATTATTGTTTGATTTACCGGTGAAGCCCACTTTCATTTCGACGGGTTCATCAGTAAGCAAAACTGGCGCATTTGGGGGACTGAGAATCCACATTTCGCAATAGAGAAGTCTTTTCACTGCCAATGGATAACTGTGAGGAGTGCAGTGTCCGTTGACGGAATAATCGGTGCGGTATTCCTTGATGGGATGGTGTCTACCGAACGCTACGTGAAGGTTTAGGAAGATGATTTCATCATCATTATCCAGAGTGACCCTGATTTCGACAAAATATGGTTCATGCAAGACGGAGCGTTTGATGTCCTGGAGTAGCACTTTGGGGCCGCATTCTGGTTCTGGGGTTCCCAGAGGCCATTGGCATGCACCTCGATTGGCCGCCATACTCTCCGGATCTGAACACATATGACTCCTTTTTGTAGGGCTACATCAAATAGAAGGTGTACATAAACAACCCCAAAACCATTGCTCAACTGAAAACAGCCCTTCAGGAAACTATCTGGCAGATTAAAAGTGTGTGCCGGACCGAGACTCGAACTCGGGACCTTTGCCTTAGCGGGCTAGTGCTCTACCAACTGAGCTACATCTACATCTACTACATCTACATCCATACTTCGCAAGCCACCTGACGGTGCGTGGTGGAGGGTACCTTGCGTACCTCTATCGGTTCTCCCTTCTATTCCAGACTCGTGGAAAGAAGGATTGTCGGTATGGCTCTGTGTGGGCTCTAATCTCTCTGATTTTATCCTCATGGTCTCTTCGCGAGATATACGAAGGAGGGAGCAATATACTGCTTGACTCCTCGGTGAAGGTATGTTCTCAAAACTTCAACAAAAGCCCGTACCAAGTTACTGAGCGTCTCTCCTGCAGAGTCTTCCACTGGAGTTTATCTGTCATTTCCGTAACGCTTTCGCTATTACTAAATGATCCTGTAACGAAGTGCGCTGCTCTCCGTTGGATCTTCTCTATCTCTTCTATCAACCCTACGTGGTACGGATCCCACACTGCTGAGCAGTATTCAAGCAGTGGGCGAACAAGTGTACTGTAACCTACTTCCTTTGTTTTCGGATTGCATTTCCTTAGGATTCTTCCAATGAATCTGTCTGGCATCTACTTTACCGACGATCAACTTTATATGATCATTCTATTTTAAATCACTCCTAATGCCTACTCGCAGATAATTTATGGAATTCACTGCTTCCAGTTGCTGACCTGCTATATTGTAGATAAATGATAAGGGATCTTTCTTTCTATGTATTCGCAGCACATTACAATTGTCTACATTGAGATTCAATTGCCATTCCCTGCACCATGCGTCAATTCGCTGCAGATCCTCCCGCATTTCAGCACAATTTTCCATTGTTACAACCTCTCGATATACCACAGCATCATCCGCAAAAAGCCTCAGTGAACTTCCGATGTCATCCACAAGGTGATTTATGTATATTGTGAATAGCAACGGTCCTACGACACTCCCCTGCGGCATACCTGAAATCACTCTTACTTCGGAAGACTTCTCTCCATTGAGAATGACATGCTGCGTTCTGTTATATAGGAACTCTTCAATCCAATCACACAATTGGTCTGACAGTCTATATGCTCTTACTTTGTTCATTAAACGACTGTGGGCAACTGTATCGAACGCCTTGCGGAAGTCAAGAAACACGGCATCTACCTGGGGACCCGTGTCTATGGCCCTCTGAGTCTCGTGAACGAATAGCGCGAGCTGGGCTTCACACAATCGTCTTTTTCGAAACCCATGCTGATTCCTACAGAGTAGATTTCTAGTCTCCAGAAAAGTCATTATACTCGAACATAATACGTGTTCCAAAATTCTACAGCTGATCGACGTTAGAGATATAGGTCTATAGTTCTGCACATCTGTTCGACGTCCCTTCTTAAAAACGGGGATGACCTGTGCCCTTTTCCAATCCTTTGGAACGCTACCCTCTTCTAGACACCTACGGTACACCGCTGCAAAAAGGGGGGCAAGTTCCTTCGCGTACTCTGTGTAAAATCGAACTGGTATCCCACCAGGTCCAGTGGCCGTTCCTCTTTTGCGCGATTTTAATTGTTGTTGCTACCCAAGCACGACTCACGCCCCTTCCTCAAAGCTTTACTTCTGCCAGTACCTCGTCTCCTACCTTCCAAACTTTACAGAAGCTCTCCTAAGCCACGTCTCCGCAATATCCTTTCTTCCAGAAGTGCTAGTTCTGCAAGGTTCGCAGGAGAGCTTCTGTGAAGTTTGGAAGGTAGGAGACGAGGTACTGGCGGAATTAAAGCTGTGAGGACAGGCCGTGAGTCGTGCTTGGGTAGCTCAGTTGGTAGAGCACTTGCCCACGTAAGGCAAAGGTCCCGAGTTCGAGTCTCGGTCCGGCACACAGTTTTAATCTGCCAGGTAGTTTCATATCAACGCACACTCCGCTGTAGAGTGAAAATTTCATTCTAGAGCCATTCAGGAGGTTATCGACAGCATCTATGTTCCGACACTTCAGCTGGTCATGCAGAATTTCGCTATTCGTCTGCGCCACATCATCGCCATTGATAGTAGGCATATCGAACGTGTCAGAACCTAAATTCGAATATCTGTAGTGATGTTTAAATGTTGAATAAAATGTGTGCTCTCCGTAGTTTGTAAATAATTTACGTTTGTTTTTCATATAGTTCAATAAATGTCATCCTATACATGGAATGTGTTTCACTAGTTAAGATGTAACATTTGATATAAGAGTTTTAGACTGGTATTACAAAAGCCAGAAGTGGACCAGTACACTTAGGTATTTTAAAATCTTTTGTTGTAAAACATGTTCATTTTACGCTGACCTCACGCACAAGATGTCAAATGGATAAAAGCAGCACGTTATACTAGGTTTGTCAACGTTAAATGTGCTACTTTTCTCCACTTGACAGCTTGTACTGAGGTAAAATGAACATGTTTTAGAACAAAAGATGTTAAGGTATGTAAATCTACAGGTCCACTTCCAGTTTTTATAACACCAATCTAAAACTTTTATAACAACTGGTACATCTTAACTTACGAATTTCCATATACACACACATTCTTATAGACCTGAAGATGACACCATAGTCTGTTGAAACCGGTTGCCTTAATAAAAAAACATTTTATGCTATCTTGGCTGTTGAATGCTTGTGAACAATTAAACAGATCGCCCCTTCAGTTACCTCAAAATGAGAAAATTCAATGCATGTTATGTAACAGTCCCCTTCAAATGCTTTCTCTGTCAGCATAGTTACCCATACACTGCTTAATATTTAAATCGGTCAGCATCGCTTAAGTTACATCTGTCAATAACCGAAGAAATGTACTTTTTTACACATTGAGATGCAAATGGAGAACGTTAACACATCTTCTGGACTTACTATATCAGACTGAGGACAAGAAGTAGAACGAGAGCTAGCTTCCTCGTTTCTAACATAATATCGCCATATTCTTTCAGGTCTCCGTTGGGTTATTCCGATTTTACTGCTTTTCCATGAAAAATGGTTTAATTAATGCTTTCGGAGGTCTTTTATGAGTTGTAAGGTCCTTGATAGTTCCTAAAAAGAGGCAACAATCATGTAAAATGTTCTGTGTTAAAATATTTTTGCGCTGTGGGCCTAAAATAGTCATAACCATTGTGTGTTAAAGTAAAAGAGTGGGTAGCCGAAGTAAGGTGATTTTCTAGAATATTATATGTTTTCTAATGCGTAATCTGAAAAGTGAGAAATTACGTAGAAGGAAATGTTTACGAATTTCACAGACTGACTTTGGTAATTCTCCAGAAGATTCGAAAAAACGGCATTACTGCAATTTTTTATTCATTACAAGAAGAAAACCATTAACTTTTAAGGTATTGGTATGGCATGGTTGATTAGCTCCGTCGGGTAAATTAAAGAGTGTGTGTTGTGAGTTATGTTTCCGCGACTTACATTCCAAGTTTGAAGGACTGAATATCTGGCTTCACAATCTCTTAAAGCTAGGCCTCCTTCGTTTAGTGGTTTCGTCAGGTGATAGCTGGCTACCCGAAACAAGCTACTACTTTTTTAATTGTTCGATACATTAGCTATCGTCGGTATAATTTGTGCAATATCCCACATTTTGGACAGGGCCAGTACGTTTACACAAGATCTGATCCTCTGAATGATCCGTACTATTCTCTGTATGAGCACTTCTAACTTTTTCTACCATTCATTTGGAATTGACATCAATTAACTCGTCTATGTTTTTCGTTAATTTCACTCCTAACTCTTTCATTTCAATACATTCGGTGGAATGACGTGGCTCGGGATGAGTACCTTCACCCATCAATTGTGTTGTTTGTCTTTACCCCTGTTGCTTCTTTATATTATTCCATCACTGCTAATATTTCTGCAATCTCTTGAGATTCTGTAATTATAATGGTAACATCATCAGCGTAGGCATTCACGATGAATCGTTCTGCACCAACAAGTAATCCTGGTATTGTGATACTGGGTCCTAAATAGATAGCTAACAGAATCACTGATAAGGGACAATCCTGCCAGACTGACCGTTGCATTTAGAATGTTGCTTTGAAATATCCGTCATTTGCACCTTGGAAGCTAGATGGTATTGATTCGGTAAACAATAAATCTATTGTTGCTTGTGGAAATCTGAAATTCTCTAGCATACTCCTTAAATATTGACGGCCGACGTTATCGACAGCTCTCTGTAAATCTATGTTCAGTAGAGCTAGTATTTCTTCCTCGTGCTTCCATGAGTAGAATGTTGTAACTCTTAAGGAGTAAATTTCATCTATAATACTTCCGTTATGTATTCTACCCGTCTGTTCCGGCCTGAGGATGTCTGAAAAGCTCTGCTTTAATCTTGCCGCTACGACACAAGAAATTATTTTAGAGCCAGCACATAAAAACGTTATCTCCCTGAAATGCGTTATTCCTCGTGATGTCGGTTTCTTGAAAACGAGCATGATAATGCGGGGTTCCTTTTCGGAGTATGTGGTGTCCCCATCGCTGTCTCTTTCTCGGTACTTCCATGAGCTGTTTCTTAATAGATGACCAGAACAGTTAACAAAAATTCTTAGGCGATACCATCTGCTCCTAGACCCCTGCGTAAGATACTAGTTTTGACAACAGAGTGATACTTAAGTTTGTAAAATGTGACGTACCATTTTGTAGCAGCTGCGCTTAGATTGTTGTGCACTATACACTCTGGAAATATTCTCTGATCCCTTCAAGACTAATATAGCCATTTCCAACTGTAGACAGTATTTTAGCCAACAATCTCTGTTTTTACTTTTTCGTTATCTTGTAACGTGATAAATATTCCACTTCCCATATGGTATGCGTCCGTAATCCTTGCAGGTGATTTTTTTTACGATCGATATGGTAGTAGTACAATATATTATTTCCCCTGGTTTCTATAATCCTGTAGGCAACATTTACAAATAGGTTTTGCAAGGTTCTCCCACCACTCAATAGTCTAACGAAAGAAATGTTTCCGGTTAACCCACGATTTGCAACGAGCACTGAACTCTGTTTTTACATTGGTATGTGGAGTACGTTACACTTTAATTTCCCGTGTCCTTTGCTAATTGTTCTGGGACGAGGTAGACCTTTTGCTTTAACGGATACAGTGTGATTGTCGGAGAGCTGAGAGGGAGTACCTCGTAATCTTGCATAGTTATTCCCGTTGTGATGTAGATTCTGCCAAGCCCTGAGGCTGCTGCTGCCGAGATGTACGTGTAGGGGGACGCGTGGTACCAAGTCGCTCAATAACTTCATTCAAGTTCAGACCTCCGAACAGATTTTGCAGGGGACCACAGATGTGTGTTGTGCCTTTCGAATCTATCACCGGAAGAATGCAATTAACATCTCCTGCGATGGTGATGTCGCCTTTGGCCTGAATACAGAACATCTTCTGCAAAAATAAATTTGTCCTTGCAGCTCCGTTATTGGACTCAGAGGAAGCTTAGAGATTTTAAAGGGTGACCCCATCCAGAACGCCTATAGTTCTGGGTCCTCCCGGCTCTTCTTCTACGTCCTGTAACTGCAATCCACCCTTGGTTAAAATACATAACATACAGCAACCCTTTCCTCCATTGCCAACGTTGTTATATACAGTACATGACTCTTCACAAACGGCTTATTGCAGAAGGGAAATATTCGCATCGTTAGTTCTAAGAAATTTCCCCAAAAAGGTCTATCTTTTTTCTGTTCCTTATCCTATAAGTATTTTAAGTTAAAAACGTAAGCACTCTTCTGTTTCCCGTAAAACTAACAATTAATTTGTTACCACGTATTTATGTCTTTAAGTTTTTGGTCCAGGCTCTTTTTCTGTTTGTGCAATTTGCGTATCTACCTTTGGTCTGTCTTCTCGGTGTTCTTTCACTTCTCCACTTATCGTTTTGTTACGTGACATGTTTAGATACGGTCTGTGCTTCTCCCATGACGATCTTGCGGTACTTTCGGGTTTGAGCGATGTCAGACCGCTGGCGACTTGCTCAGAGTCTCTAACGGTGCCTCAGCTGAGCTGTTAGTGACGGAGAAAGTTATTTTTGAGGGGTGTCTTACTTTCCTTCTTTGTTTACTCCATTCCTTGTCTACTATTGAAGCCTCACTCTGCTGTTGTCACGTTGTAGCCTGTTGTCATCGAACGCCCGCCGGCTGCTGTTTACTTTCCCGAGTAGCGTGGTTCAGGGGTCTGTTACGTCCGGTACAGGTGACGTATGTACCATTGATAGTTCTAAAGGTGTGTCAGCCGCAAGTCCTACGGCTAAATTCGATATTTTATGGGCTGTCTGCTTCCTTGGTGTTTGTGAAGATTTGCCACCGTCGTCTTCTGCTTCCGAGTTAGAGTTTTCCTTTTCCAGGGGCCGTTTTTTGGTCTTCTGAGGTTTACTGACAAGAGGATGTTCATCTACTGTCACTTCGGTGTCGCATTCTTTTGCATAAATTAATGCTACATCTACTTTTGTACTGGTCTCTTGTGTAGTAATTACAGGTATGACATCGATCGTTCTTCCACCTTCCTTGCTACATGTCTGCACGTTCAGTAACGCTCCGCTTCATCAAAGGAGAGATGTCTTCACAAGAGATCAGGGGTGGTCCTGTACCCGCCGCTGAGCTACCACCACTATTATCTCGTACAGTACCGGTCGGTGTTGTGTGCTGTAATTGCAGCCTGGTACAATGTTGTAGATTGTTTCTCAAAACAAACACACGCTGCGGACTGTTTTCGTGAAGGTGCCCTGCTTCGTTACAGACATGACACTTTGGTTTCTGACCGGGGTAGTTAACGTGGGCCTCGCAGCCAGATGAAATAACGTGGCAGGGAAGGGATGTCAACTTTTATGAACGTCTGTACTTACCTCATACCGTTATAAGATCGAATTTTGTATCCGTAGGACCACTTAATTAATGTTGTAAGGTCCCTAGCTTATTTTTGATATTCGATGAGACTGGTGAGTTGTCTTTTTATTCGATGAGTCACTCTTCTTACTTGTAAACTGGATACTTTGTCAGACATAAATCTTTAGTCGTCGATATTTAGGCCATAGAGTTTCTGAGTACACGCAATGCGATCTTGTGATTGTCAGTTATATTGTTGTTACCGAGTATAGAGTGAGAGAGTCTTAAGTCGGTTACGCTGCTGAGCGGTCTGGGAGTAACTAGCAGGACACAGAGAGGCAACGCAGAGATTTCTGATTGTTAGAAATATGGTTTTGTAAAGCCTGACTTTAGAAAAGTGAAGATATTCAGGTACTGCTGCCAGTGCATCGCTTCCTCGTGCGTAATTTATGATGAGTTTGAGAAATGTGAACTATCAGTTTGATTTTCTTTTTTTTACTGATTTTGGGGTCGATTAGTTTGTTTCTCGTGATTAAGCAAAATTGATTGCTCACATGGTATGGACTCAGATTTGTAGATTCACCACTTCTTCACCATTTCATTAAAGAGCCACATGGCAGAATTCAAAATTTTATAGGAAGTGAATTTTGTAAAGATTGTTCTAATTGACAAAAGTCAGTTTTATAATACAGTTTTTAAATGCTAATGTCCTTTATAGCATTCAGCCAGTTTAGTTTCATCCACCGTCCCCTGGCCAAAATTTAATTTTGTAAACGTGTGTCACCGCACAGCACTTAGCGGAGCACTGTTGCTCAAGCTTAAAGTGTAATGTGATCAGCACAGCTGCATTTCCTTGCGTTGCACTTGGACAAGATTTCTTTTGCTGTTTTGCTACTGTGCTGCATCCTAACATTCACCACTTCCAAGCAGTACATCTGCATCTATCTACATACATACTCATGCATGGCTGAAGGTACCCCGTATCACTGTTAGTCGTTTCCTTCTCTATTCCACTTGCAGATAGAGCTCACTTCAGTTTTGCTTTGATGTCTTCCTTTAATCCGAACTCGTGCCGATCCTAAACACTCGGGCAGTATTCAAAAATAGATCGCACTAGCGTCCTATATGCGATCTTCTTTACAGATGAACCATACATTTCCAAAATTCTCTCATTGAACCGAAGTCGACGATTCGCTTTCCCCACCACAGTCCTCACGTGCTCCTTCCATTTCATATCGCTTTACAACGATAATCCCAGCAAAACACTGCAGGGAGTGGCAACTGTCCCTTAACATAGACAAATGTAATGTATTGCGAATACATAGAAAGAAGGATCCTTTATTGTATGATTATATGATAGCGGAACAAACAC
Organism: Schistocerca nitens; assembly: GCF_023898315.1. Taxonomy (NCBI): domain Eukaryota; kingdom Metazoa; phylum Arthropoda; class Insecta; order Orthoptera; family Acrididae; genus Schistocerca; species Schistocerca nitens. Next base: position 698,761,698 of record NC_064617.1, on the reverse strand, counting down.
TGGTAGCAGTTACTTCTGTAAAATATCTGGGAGTATGCGTGCGGAACGATTTGAAGTGGAATGATCATATAAAATTAATTGTTGGTAAGGCGGGTACCAGGTTGAGATTCATTGGGAGAGTGCTTAGAAAATGTAGTCCATCAACAAAGGAGGTGGCTTGCAAAACACTCGTTCGACCTACACTTGAGTATTGCTCATCAGTGTGGGATCCGTACCAGATAGGGTTGACGGAGGAGGTAGAGAAGATCCAAAGAAGAGCGGCGCGTTTCGTCACAGGGTTATTTGGTAACCGTGATAGCGTTACGGAGATGTTTAGCAAACTCAAGTGGCAGACTCTGCAAGAGAGGCGCTCTGCATCGCGGTGTAGCTTGCTCGCCAGGTTTCGAGAGGGTGCGTTTCTGGATGAGGTATCGAATATATTGCTTCCCCCTACTTATACCTCCCGAGGAGATCACGAATGTAAAATTAGAGAGATTCGAGCGCGCACGGAGGCTTTCAGACAGTCGTTCTTCCCGCGAACCATACGCGACTGGAACAGGAAAGGGAGGTAATGACAGTGGCACGTAAAGTGCCCTCCGCCACACACCGTTGGGTGGCTTGCGGAGTATAAATGTAGATGCTAATGCTGTATCCGGACATTGCGGGTTTGTTTTCCCTACTCTTGCGTACTAATTTACTTTTTTCTACATTTAAATCTAGCTGCCATTCATCACACAAACTCGAAATTCTGTCTACGTCATCTTGTACCATCCTACAGTCAGTCATCGTCGACACCTTCCCAGTACACCAGAACGTCGTCAGCAGACAATTGCAGATTGCTGCCCACCGTGTCCGACAGATCATGTATGCATAGAGAAAATAATAGCAGTCCTGTCACACTTCCCTGGGGCACTCCTGACGATGCCTTTGCTTCTGATGAACGCTCGTCGTCGAGGACAACGTACTGGATTAAATTAATTAAGAAGTCTTCGAGCTAATGATATATCTGGGAACTTATTCCGTATGTCGTATCATCGTTAACAGTCTGCAGTGGAGTACGGTGTCAAATACTTTCCAAAAATCTATAAACAGGAAACTGCATGATGACCTTCTTCCATAGTTCGCAGAATATAATGCGAGAAAGGGGCAAGCTGAGTTTCATAAGATAAATGCTCTCTAAAACCAAGCTGATTGGTGGAAGTTAGCTTTCTGGTCTCCAGGAAATCTGTTATATTCGAACTCAGAACATGTTCTACAGTACTGCAGCAAACCGATGTTAAGGATATTTTGTAATTTTGTAGGTCCGCTCTTTTACCTTTCTTATATACAGGAGACACCTACATTTTTGCAGTACTTTGGGACTTTACATTGGGTGGCTTCGAGATAAATGCAAGATAGGTAAGGGACCAGTGCGGTATAACTGAATTGGTTGTAAAACTGAATTGGGATTCCATTCGGACCTGCCTACTAATTTGTTCTCAAATTTTCCAGTTGCTTCACTATGCAAGGATTCTTATTACTATGTCATCCATAACGAAATCTGTCCGATGGTCAAACAACGGAATGTTTGTACGATTCTCCTGCGTCAACGGTTTCTTAAACTCGGAATTTAAAACGTCGGATTTCGCTTTACTGTATTCGGATGCCATATCAGACTGGTCAACAAGTGACTGATTGGAAGCCTTAAACCCGCTTAGCGATTTAATATATGAACAGCATTTTCTCTGGTTCTGGAAAAGATCTTTTACAAAGCTATGACTGTGATAGATGCTGTATGCTTCTTTTCACTGACGCGCGAATATCTATTTTCTTTTGCCTATTGTCGTTTGCACGTTCTTTTTTGAACCGAGAGTGCAACCGCCTTCGCTTCCTCAGCATTTTCCGAATTTCTTTGCTAAACTGCCGTAGCTCTTTCCCGTCCTTAATCCACTGAATAGGCCCGTATTTACCGAGACCACAGTTTAAAATCAATTTAAACTTTGCCCATAATTCTTCAATGTCCATCATGCTTTAACTAAATGGAAATGAGTGTATGGCATCGTTGGCCGGGAGGTCCCTATTCGGTGAAGTTCGGCCGCCAAGTGCAAGTCATATTTCATTCGACGCCACATTGGACAACTTGCGCGCCTGTGATGAGGATGTGATGATGATGAGGACAACACAACACCCACTCCCAGAGCGGAGAAAAATCTCCAATCAGGCGGGGTATCGAACCCAGGCCCGCCTGCACGGGAGGCAAGCACGTTACCATCCAGATAAGCTAAAAGATTGTAAATCATTGTCTAAGTGAGTTAGCTGACTTTCTAGCGGAAACGCTCTCCTAGCCTTCTTGACTAATTTATTAATTTTCGCAACCGCAGCCGCCATGATGACATCATTACCACTGATCTCCGTCTCTATACTGACGTCATCGATAAGGTCTGGGGTGTTTGTAGATCATAGTCTTCGGAATTCATACTCAAATGTACTTCACAATACTGTCTGTCTGCCCCTCCCCCCTTCCCCCTCCCCCCCCCCCTGCAATGAATCCAGCACCGAGTTTCCGCGACCACAAGGTAAGTCATGAAAGAATTGTGGGGTCATTTTAACATAACTGTTAGGACGCAATGAGATTGTCTACAGTCAAGCATTCCATTTCAAAATTATCATCAGGTCAATTCAGGTTTGCCAGATATTCTTATTATTACAGTGCGGTGCAGTGTAACATGTTCGCGTGCGTGTCATTTGATGTTCTGAATTTTACTTACTTAGTGTGGGTCCGTAAATTTGCAGAGCATTTCGACATAAGCATTTTGGATATTTATTCTTTCAGAGTTGGGTTGGAGTTTTAGTCTATTGGTTCTGTGTGTTAGTATTGCAAGACACGTACTGTGACGTCAAGCGTTGTAGCACTGTTCTCTGCGCTGCACAATACAGAATTTCACAGGAATGCGTCTTTAGTATACAGTTATAAGTTTTCTAACTATTTCTTGTAAAAAGTTAATTGGCATACAGTTCACAAATTCAGACGTATTTGGACGAGTCATTTCATCGGATAGTATTTACGTAAGCCTACCACTTGCATTGTTCAGTTGAAAGAACGGTTACATTACAATACACACGCAGTAAGATGAAGTGTCTTATATACAAAACAAGACACCCAAAACAGTTGCAGCCTAGCCATATGTAGGAAGAACCTGTACTAACTCTTATTTTCTAGATCTGAGTGAAGATTCAAAATTGCAACGATCTTCGACTCATTGTTAGTATTACGAATTTCAACCAAGCTCACATAATCATCACGGTAACTGAACTGAAACTGTCCCTCAGTTAAAATACTGTACAGCAAAACACAAATTTACAATTTGACAAACTCGCAATTCTTTTCGCTATCAGTCTGTGTGAAGTCTGCATTGCCTGCTGGAACATCAAAGTTACTATCTTACCAATCATGGATTTCCAAGGCAGTGTGCTGACCATGACGATATTCTTGTCGAACGAAAATCTTAATGTTTTTTTTCTTGAGAGATTCCGACATGGTGAACAAGTGGGCAGCAGAAAAGCTCCTCTCCTTCACCAGACAAAAAGGAGGCTTATGTGGTAGTATTCAGCACTTACACGCCCGAAAGATGTACAGCCAAACGATTAAGCACACTTGATAACAGTTATCCCAAGCACTAGACGTCACACCACGATGCACCGCTAGGCTCCGTCCGCACTCGACGAGTAACAAGCCGCGACTACGAAACACTGAGCTGGCGAGACACTGCTGGCAGCAGGTCTCTCTCACCACCTCACAGGAACAGCCAGAGAGGAATACGAAAGCTCTTACGAGTGAACGAATAACAACAACAATAGTAATAATTACAAACTAACAATGAATAAAGTTCATTAGATTAAAGAACAATTATGACAATTAAAAATGAAAGTATACTGTGTTCAGTTAGCGCAATGCAAAGCTTTCCTTAGCATTTATTACTGAATTCCGTTGTGGCTATTTCCAGAGAAAAAAAAAGAAAAAACTGAAGGAATACACATTGGTAGTCCAGCGAGATATGAACCATCATCGGTCTTTTGATTGGTTTCCGCCACGAAGTCCTATTCTGTGTCAAACTTTTCATCTCAGAGTAGCACTTGCAAACTACAGCCTCAGTTACTTGCTGGATATATTCCAATTTCTGCCTTCCTCTACTATTTTTGCCCTCTACACTTCCTTCTAGTACCATGGAAGTTATTCCCTTATGTCCTAACAGTTATACTATCATCCGACCCCTTCTCCTTGTTACTGTTTCCAATATATTGCCCCTCTCCCGATTCTACGAATATCCACCTCAATCATTAAGTTATCAGTCCACCTAACCTTCAACATTCTTCTGTAGCATCACATCTCAAATGCTTCATCTGTCCTCTGTTCCGGTATTCCCACAGTCCATGTATCACTGCCATAGAATCCTGAGTTCCAAACATACATTCTGAATCTTCTATTTACTCTCAATCCATATTCTGTACTCATTACGCTGTTCATTCCGTTCAACAGATCCTGTAATTCTTCTTCACTTTTACTCAGGATAGCAATGTCATCGGCGAATCTGATCATTGATGTCCTTTCCCTTTGAATTTTAATCTTACACTTGAAGATTTCTTTCATTTTGATCATTGCTTATTCGGCGTGTAGACTGACCAGCAGGGGCTAAAGACTACATCTCTGACTTACATGCTTTTTAATCCGTGCACTTCGTTCTTGGTGTTCCATATTTATTTTCGCTATTGGGTCTTAAAATTATTGTATATTGTCCATCTTTCCCTCCTCTTTCCCTCCTACTTTTCTCAGGATTTCGAACATCTTGCACCATTCTGCATTGTCAAACGATTTATCCAGGCTGACAAATCCTATGAACGTGTCTGGATTTTTCTTCAGTCTTGCTTCCATTATCAACCGCAACGTCAGAACTGCCTCTCTTGTGCCTTAACCTTTCCTAAGGCAAAACTGATGGTCACCTAATAGATCATCAGTTTTTCTTTACCATTCTTCTGTATATTATTCTTGGATGCATGGTGCGATAATTCTCGCACTTGTAGGCTCATGGCTGAGACGGGTCGGTGGGGGTCGTTGCCAAGTAATAAGTTAGGCAAATTGGTACTATCCTTGAACTGTTTTACAATACTAATCGGATATTAAGAATTTATATAAGAAGACTGCATTCTTTGTCAGTCGAGTCAGTGCTCTAATGAACATGCTATGCAGTCATTAGCCTGAAAAATGAAGATTTTAACAGTGTCTTCTAAAAACACATGGGTAAAGTTATCGTATTTACAGTTTTCTTTCTCTCGGAGCGCTGCAATATGAGTTAGTCCGATTCCAACGACAGCAGTGATGAATCGTTCCCTCCGAGCCGACAAATTAACAGTCACATTGTGCGAAGATTAATTTTCGATAGTGACACTGACAATGAGAACAGAAATAGAAACACTGGAAACAGTTTTTATTCAACGCTGTGCAGAATGTGGAAGAAAGAGCACCTATACAAACAAAAGATTTACAATAGGTGGTCAAACGATAGTATTGAAAGGTTTAGGACGGCACAGATGCTTATATGATAAAGCTGTAATGAAAGCTGTACCGAACAATATATTTAAATTATTTACAAAAAATGTAGAATTTGAAAGACATTTTAATTGTCTTTTAGAAGATATGATCATTTCATGAGAATCTCTTCTCTGAAAGAAATAGATTTAACACCTTGGAAACATTCTATACTATTCGTAAGTCGTACTATATAATAACAATAGTCAACTTTAATTATAAATTAATTTCATTAAGTTAATCACATTATTACTGTTTACGACATTATGATCAAATTCGTAAACCGATTTTGTACATTGTTCTATGGAATATTATTTAAATGTAATTATTATTCAATCGCATGATGAAGGTAAATTACGAACATTGACTAACAAGCATTTTGTTAATCGGCCTAATAATGTATTGTATGCAGTAGAACAACCTAGACAAGATCATTACGATTTTGCAAATCAGGAAATTTTATGTACTTCTGAATCTCTCTAATTTGAAACAATTCTACAAATTGAGACTCCTATAGGCCCTCAGTGTGGTCGTTTCACATAATGGCTCTCCCGTCTTCATTTAACAGTGGAATTCTCTCTGCACTCCTAATGTTACCAGACTTGCTTTTAATTTCACCGAAGGTTATTTTGACATTACTACATGCAGAGTCAGACCTTCTGACTTGGGAATTTACCTTCCGATTTCTTCACATTTTTCACGTAATCGTATCGCTTAGCTTCGCTGCACTTCCTATTTATTTCATTCTTAAATGATTTGTATTTGTGTATTCCTGAATTTCCCTGACTATTTTTGTACTTCCTTCTTTCGTCGATCAACTGTAGTATTTCTTCTGTTACCTACGGTTTCTTCGCATGTACCTTCATGCCACCTACTTTTTTGTCTCCAACTTCTCTGATTGTCCTTTTTAGAGACGTCCATTCCTCTTCAACTAAACTGCCTACTGAGCTATTCCTTATCGCAATATCTATAGGCTCAGACATCTTCAAGCGTATCTTTTCGTTCCTTGGTACTTCCTTAGCTTATTGATTCTTCCTAACCAGTCTCTTAAGCTTCTGCGAAATTGTGACGTGGGTCTATAACTGCCACTAGATACGCCTTGCAATCTAATATCTGATTTCGGAATCTCTGTATGAGCATGATGCAATCTAACTGATATCTTTCTTTACTTCGGGGCGTTTTCCAAGTATACCTCCTCCTCTTGTGGTTCTTGAACAGAGTACTTGTTATTACATCTTCCTTAGCTTATTGATTCTTCCTAACCAGTCTCTTAAGCTTCTGAGAAATTGTGACATGAGTCTATAACTGCCACTAGATACACCCTACAATCTAATATCTGATTTCGGAATCTCTGTCTGAGCATGATGCAAATCTAACTGACATCTTTCTTTACATCACGGCCTTTTCCAAGTATACCTCCTCCTCTTGTGGTTCTTGAACAGAGTACTTTTTATTACATCTGTAACTTACTTTTGCAGAACTCGTTTAGTCTTTCTCCGTTCTCATTCCTACTACCTAGCCCATATTCTCCTGTAACGCTTTCTTCTACTCCTTACCCTACACCCACATTCCAATCCACCATGACTATTAGATTTCCATCTCCCTTTATGTACTAAATTACCCGTTCAATGAAATTATGTAGTTTCTTTATCTCTTAATCTCCTGCTTGCCACTTTGGCATGTATACCGGTGCTAATGTTGTTGGTGTTCAAATAACCTTATAGCTCGGATAACCACAGCTAAGGACCTTGTACATAATGTGAAGGACAGTAAAATAATTTAAAATCATATATGGTAAAATAGTCCATATTAAACTGAGTGAAAGTCCAAGTCCGCATTAGCTGTTTATTACGTTATTCCCCGTTTGACGACCGGTTTCATACCCTGAAGGTATATCTGCAGGTCATATAAAACAGTATTTCATGTGCTACGATCTCCAAAGTGCAGGCGCGCATAAAAACATGTCACTCCTCGGACCATGGATGAACCGGCTGATGAGCATCCGCTCCGGATGTTTTATTGATCATGCACGGTTCGGATCGAATGCCCATCAATCCGTTCATCCATGGTTTTACCGAGGAGTGACATGTATTTATGGGCATTTGCACCTTACAAATCGTGGCACATGAAGTACTGTTTTATATTACCTTTAGATACACCTCCAGGGTATGAGAGCAGTCGTCAAACGGGGGAAAAAAACATAATAAACAGCTAATGCAGATTTGGATTTTAATATGGACTATTTTACCCTATTTGATTTTAAATTGTTTGATTGTCCTTCATATTACGTTATCGGTGTTGGTTTGCTGTCGATTGTGATGAGAACAGTCCTGTCACTGAACTGTTCAGAGTTACTCACTCTCTGTCTCAACTTCTTGTTCATAAAAAATCCTACTCACGTTACATCATTTGCTGCTGTTGCTGATATTATCCTGTACTCGTCTGACCAGAAATTGTCGTCTTCTTTCCATTACACTTCAGTGTCATCCACTGTTCCTCGACTGAGCCTCGGATTTTCTAGTTTCCCTACCACCTCCACACTTCAGGCATTCCACATTTTGACTCGTCGAACGTTATCCTTTCGTTGGTTATCAATATTTTTCTCATGGACAACTCCCAGTTGGCAGTCCCTCCCGGAGATCCAAATGGAGGACTAGTCCGGAATCTTTTGCCAACGGAGAAATCGACATGATACTTTTTTTGGTTAGAGACCACTTGATCTGTGGATACCCTCTATGGGTCTTTAACACAGAGATTTCGATTGTCTTCTGCATCCTCGTGTTGCTTATCATTCCAGATTATTCTGTCTTTTAGGGGCAGTTTCCTATCCAAGGGAAAAAATGACGGTGACTTCTTATGCCAGCAGTCTTTGGTCACCATGAAACACGTATGTTGTGCGGCGGCGATGGCGAGGCATTGTAGAATCTCTGACCAAAGCAGTTGCGCTCGAAGCGCAGTGCAGTACAGTAGTCTGTTGGAAGTAGTAGCCGAGTGAGGTAGCGAGCGGGAGTCTGTCAGTAGTGGTAGCGCAGAGCAGTCGGCGGGCGTCGGCACCGCAATGGTCGAGATTCAGGACAAGGTATATTATTAAGCAGCATCGCGCTCAGCTAGTAATGTAAATTAAATGTAATGAACTTTAAAGAATCGCCCCAATAATAATTTTGATTTAAAAGCAATTTTTTAACAAAGAATCATTCGATTTCCTTCCATTTCCTTTAAACAAAAAATTCAATTAACTTCAAAAAATTTAGTTATTGGGATACATCTGCTGCAAGCTGTGCCGCAGAATAAGAGCAGAATTTTGACATGCAGTTATATTAAGGTAAGAAATTAATTCTGATTTTTGCACAGGGCCAAAGACCGACATTTCGGTTAAGCTGAGTTTTGATTGTCACTGTAGTTCCATTGTCATGGGATCATGTTTCATTATTTTATGCGAACTTATACTTGCGTCAGATTGCTAATTTTTGTTTAATTGTCATTGTCATTAATACTTTTGCGGGAAGGTTACACTTGGCTCCATTTCTATTAAGTATTGTCATTTCAAAATTTCTGTGGGGAGGTTACACTTGGCGACACCCAGTCCAGGATCGTATTTCGTGAGAATCTTTTGAAAAACAGTCAGATATCTGCTCTTATTTGCTTAAATATAATTATAATTTGGCGCAACGCTTTTACTAATTTGTGACTTTCTTTCCTCAGATCATCGGCGATTCGTTGCTCTGTTGTATTTGTGTGTTGCTTTTGTATTGTGCTTATTTCTTTTGTGAATATTTGTGTCTATTGTGAAAATGCCGCGAAAGACAGTGAATAGTGTATCGCGAGGCATTATGAACGAAATTACCGAGTTAAACAACGTGACCAATAGTACTAGTGACACGCAGTGTAATGATGACAATGCTGTGTTCACTAACAGTCAGTGCCTTCCAATCGCGAATGACGACTTTTACCCTAATGATGAACAAGAGAACTCAATTGTCTCCTCTGTTAATTTGACGACAATCGATGACGAGGGACGCTCTGTTGTAATGAGCGCTGCCCAGGTTAACACACCCGGTTTGGAAAATTCAAGTAACGAACAGACAAATTTGTCTAATGAAAATGGGCAGTGTACACAAAGTACGCCGGATTTATTTAATTCCGAAATAATGTCTGACAGTACACATCCGACTGACAAACCTTTTTGTGAATCTCAGAATAACCAAATGGTTACACAAAATGAGACGATTCCAGATCCAGCATTGATTAACACAGAGAGCAGAAATGCTAAATTTTTATCGGATCCAATTATGGCATTTTTGCAACAAAATTTCAGACAACTTAGTGAACAGAACAAACAGTTTAATGAAAAACAAGACAAACTTAGTGAACAGGTCAGACAACAGAGTGAAAAACAAGACAAACTTAGTGAACAGGTCAGACAACAGAGTGAAAAACAAGACAATCTTAATGAAAAATTAGACGAAAATTCCAGACAGCTTAGTGAACAAATTAGAGCCGTTGCCGCGCAGTGTCATGACACTAAGGAACAGTTACGCGTGGAAATTGAGGCTTGTTCAAAGAAAAGTAGCGAAGAAATTAGGTATGTTGCTCAGGAATTAAGAGAATTGCAAACAGCTGCAACAGAAACACTCAGAGACGAAATTAGCGGAGTCGCTAAACAATGGTCTGAAAAAGCTACACAATTACGCGACGAGTTTAAAGCAATGACGGTAGAACTTTCGCGCACAATGGATGGAAAGATTGATGCGAAATTCGAGCAACAGAACACTCAAATTAACGAACGTCTTAGTCTTCACATACAGAACAGTGATACGCGTTTCCGCAAATTTATTGATGATCAAAATAAAGTAAAACGTCAAGTAATGGAAACAATCACTGCTCAGAGACAGGAAGACAAACGTAAGATGTTTGCGAAAGCAAAAACATACGTGGACAACAATATTGCTACAGTGTCCGACAAAATTAATACCATCGAACAGTCAAACACAGAATTACGTGACGAAATTTCTGATCTGAAATCGAAAACAGACACATACATAACAGATTTTCAAACAGTGACCGACAGACTCGAACAATTAGAACTAACACAGGATTCCGATGTCGTGAAAGCTGATGTTAGAAAACTGAACGAAACTACACGTAAATTGCAAAACCAGATTAATGCCACTGACACTAAAACCGATGATCAGGTAAAAATACTGACTGAAAAATGTGATGAATTGGCCAGTCGTATTGATGTGATCGAAAGTACTAATGACAATAAATCAGACGATACTTCACCGGTTTCATTTAATCAAACACCTGAATTTCAAAATTTACAGCAGACGATTAATGAGATCGATTCGTCTAATAACACCTTGCATAGAAAGTTGTCAAGTTTACAACAAGAAGTAACAGAGATGAAAAGTATTTCAGTTAATAATACATCACAGCAGACGCCACTTTTCGAACATTTGCCAGACTCACGCAGCGCGCATAATTTGGGTAATCAACAGAGAGTACGGGACTTAGATTCAGAAATGACACAGAGAAACAGATTCTCACACAAACCTGAACGTATTCTTAAAATCAGTGACGAGAACGTAGATTATGAGCAATTTGCATTTGTAAGAAAATCTAAGGAATTTAATAATGACAGAGCACAGATACACGCTTTGAGCTGTATACGACAATTTATTTCTGTACTTCCACAGCTATTATCTGTAACGCAGAAACTAGCTTTGAACTCGATACGACAATTTGCCATTGTATTTTCATCAGCATTGAGTGTAATACAGAAACGACAATTAGCATGGATACAGCAATTTATTTCTGAATTTATACCGCCATTGCCTGTGACGCAAAAGTTAAATTTTATTTGCAGTGCGTAATAGACCTCAGGGGATTCATTACGCTTTAATGAATATGTGCCGTAGCGAGCATAGGGCCCCGAGCTGTAGTAGTGCTGTTTCATCTTTAGTTTTCTCCACTGCTGCCTTCTCTCCTACTATCCTTTATATCTATCAAAACAGCTCTTTAACTATTGTTCTACCTAGAATTAAGAAAAATGTAATGAAAACCCGATAAGACAAATTTTTAGCGAAAATGACAATTCTCTTTAGGCACTCCAGAACTACCAGCGTAATTTTAATAACAGATAAGATGGTAATCATCAGTGTGTGTAAAATTTTTGGCAACAGGAACCACATTTTGGTAACAATAGATGTTTTTCACTGTAACAGCATGAAAGTTAGCCGCTTAGCATACGTAACCAACAATGCAGTCTACAAGGTCAGCCAAGCTTTAATGTTTCGCCGCGTGCACGTGTAGTCCCAGCTACAATAAATAGTAACACACAGCAGCGAAGAAATAACTTCGTACAGACAACACACTATTTCGACTCGTATCGCAATGCGCCGTATAGAAGTGACTATCATGAGAGACGTAAAATTAATGAGCACAATTTTTCAGCGTACATTTCATTACAGTCGATCTTTTCAGCAGCAAGAATGTTAGCAACAACATATAATCATGAATGAAACAGACAATAGGTGTCATCTATAGCGTAACACGTCAGTAAGAAATAACAGAGCAGTTCAAATAGTCGATATGCCACAGCATCGTCCCGTAAATAACAGTACGTACGACAGAATTTGACCAGATACAGTACAGGTTGCATATTCCAGTAACGTAAGCAATAATTTTGATTCGCAGAATCCTGTTCACGAAAACGTTATTAATTTTGACGCCATCTGACACACGTTTGTATTAAAGACAGAATCACGACGTACGTAGATGACATTCTTATCGCAGAAGCTAACTGGACTGAACACAATCTGATTTTAGAACAACTGTTGCAAACCTTTCATGCACAAGGACTTACAATTAATCTCAGTAAATCGCATTTTGGCAAAACTTCTATAAAATTTCTTGGACACGTAATTTCAGCAGAAGGCATCGCGCCTGATCCAGAAAAACTTCAAGCTTTACGTGACATTACTGTTCCTACAACGAAGAAACAATTACGCAGTTTTTTGGGCTTAATTAACTTTTTTCGTAAATTTATTCATCACTCTGCTTTAGATACACCTAGATTATGCCAATTAACAGGTAAAAATACTATTTGGTCTTGGGATAAGCAAGCACATTCTGAATTCGTGAACCTGAAACATGCTTTGTTGAATGCTCCACTTTTATCGCACCCAGATCTTACTCGAAATTTTTCCATTGCCACCGACAGTTCTAACACAGCTTTAGGCGTACATATTTTCCAGGAAATTGAAGAAGATGACTCAACAGTAATTAAAAACATCGCATTTGCAAGCCGCATTTTGTCACCTGCTGAACGAAATTATTCCGTTACTGAACTAGAAACATTATGTGTTGTATGGGCTTTTACGAGATTTCGGCACTTTCTTTATGGCAGACACACGACCGTTTACACAGATCACAGAGCTATTCAATTCTTACTTTCGGCTAAATTCACTCACGACAGGTTAAGTAGATGGAAACTTTATTTGCAGGAATTTAATTTTACGATTGTTCACATTCCCGGCACACAAAATGTTATAGCAGACGCATTATCCCGTTCTCTCAGCAACAATCAGAAAGACGTAGCAACCAACTTCTGCAAAGCAAATTTCAGCGTTATGTACATTCAGCAAGTAGCATTTGAAAATTTTATTTCGTCGTCATTACAGGACATAGCAAAAGAGCAAAGTAAAGACAATGTGTGGAAAGAAATTAAACACCTTTGGCACGATAAGAATAATGTTACGGTTAGGAACCACTACACTGTACGCAATGACATTCTGTTTCGCCGCTCTCATCCAGACAGCAACAATTGGTTATTATGCATTCCTGACGAACTTGTTAACGAATTAATCTGGTACACTCATTTAAGTTATGCACATTACGGAGCGAGAAAATGTTTTCTTATACTGAGACAGAACTGTTATTTTACAAATATGGAAAAACGTATACGACGAGTTTTAGCGTCATGTAAAATTTGCCAGAAAGCTAAATCAGACACCACTTCACACATTCCTCCATTATATCCCATTATACCTGTTAAATTAAGACATATGGCTGCAGTAGACATTTTTGGTCCAATTCCGAGAACTAATAGAGGTTTTTGCTACATCTTTGTCGCTGTTGAACTCACTTCAAAATTTGTTACTTTCACTCCGTTACGTAAAGCTACTGCCAAAACTGTTTCGAAAGCATTTGTAAAACATTTTCTATTTCATGTAGGGCATGTGATGAAAGTAATTTCTGACAATGGATCACAATTTCGTTCTGCTATATGGACACGCATGTTACGAGCTAGAAACATTTCTCCGATTTATATATCCAAGTACCACGCTTCTTCGAACCCTTGTGAACGATTAATGAAAGAAATTGGTAAACTGTGTAGAATATACTGCCACAAAAGACATGTTAATTGGGACACACACATACACTCATTCCAAGATGTAATTAATTCCATTCCAAATGAATCCACTATGCTATCTCCGTCTGTAATACTGAAAAACGTTGAACCACCAAACAAAATCAAAGAATTAGTAACATTTCCTACATCTCGTCGATTACGACACCACGAAATAATTGACATTGCGCTGAACAACATCAAACGTGCCGCAGAGCGCCGGAGAAGACAGCAAAAACAGGTTTGTAGACTTTCACGTTGGACAGAAGATATTAGTACGTACACACTATTTATCCAGCAAATTAAAAGGTAAGTGCAGTAAATTTGAACTTCTGTACGCAGGTCCATATCGGATTCGCAGTATTCCTCACCCCAATGTTGTACACGTCGAAACTTTGAGAACCAGAAAATCGAAAGGCAATCACCATATCTCCAATGTTAAACCGTTTATTGAATGAACATACTTTATGATTTATCACACTGTAATACATTTTCCAGATATTTATGTGAACAATTATTGATGATTATCGTATTTTTTCTTGGCAAGTGCCCGGCAAGGTAAGGTTAGCAGGTCGCTCTTCTTGTCGTTACACATCAGACCGTGCATATTTTCCAGATGAACTTACACTTTTTTATGACCACTTATGCAATTATAATTATATGACTAATTACTGATGATGATTATCGTATTTTTTCTTGGCAAGTGCCCGGCAAGGTAAGGTTAACAGGTCGCTTTTCTTGTCGTTACACATCAGACTGTGGACATTTTTCATTTTTTGTGTGTACGATTGTTTTCAAGTTTTGTTTGTATGCACTGTGAACGAGTTAAGGTATAACACACACCAGTTGACTTTGACATTTTGCCCTATGATATCTCAACATCGTGACTGTTTTACATTTTTCTTTTTTTGCTGCTGCATTATGATATTCTCTGTACACTTTTTGCCTTTGAACACTGTCTATGCTTTTGACATATTACGTTTTTCTGTCATGTTATGCTGTATGCTTAATTGTGTCACCATTAACCAGTCATTATCTAATGGGTATATGATTTAAATGCAAGACATTAATCTTTGTTCATCAGTTTCAGAAAGAAATGATGCGTAAAGGAAATTAATTAAACAGAAATGGGAATTTTACCTACGGAATAGATGAAAGAAGATACGAAACCTTATGAGGACGAGTAAATGGATTAGAATTAACAAGCATTAACAAGAATATACTATACTCATCGTAAAATAGCAGTCGTAACTAATTTTTTCCTTTCAGAATACAAGGCGATTGATGCAAGCTGTCAGACAGAACTACACATTTTAGTTTTAAGTGATGAAATATGCTAGAGATAAGGAATAGTTGTGTAATGAATAATGAAGTGATTTTTGCAGATGATAATTAATGCTGATGAAGAGTAATGATGAAGAATATGCTACTATGAATAATGAAGTTTTTTCTTTACAGGTGATGATGATAATGAAGTTATGATAATATGGATAATGAAGTTTTTTTTTTCTTTACAGATGAAGATAATGTTGAAGTTATGTATTTATGCTATGTAGTTATTTAAGTATTTGTTGCAGTTTGCTTTGACAGCAGGTGTTATATTGCATAGTAGGATGACTGAAGGTTTTGGAAAGGACAGCTATGGAACACATTTTTATACACATTTCACTACCTGTTAATTCGAAGTTCACTACTTTTCAGCATAGTCTGCGTTTCTTCTTTCAGCTCAATAATCCATTTTGTATTTTTCCAGGAGAAGCTTTTCATGATACTTACTAAACTTGTTACTTATTATACCTGTTCTAATACTTGCAATTCTATTTTTTACCCATTTGTGTATATCATTTACAAATGTGATCACATATACTGCCTTGTTGCATAACCTTGCTACAGCTGACTCATGACGAATGACATTACACATTTTTCATTTATAGGAACAACCTAGAAGCAATTTTTTCTCCTTTTTTTCTTCTTGCTTTCCATTATAATTACCCAAAGCAATGCATTGCTAGCACAAAAACAAAATGTATTACCAGTCTCATATAATGTCACTAGTTTATGATAATTCTGAATAATACTGATCAGCTCTGAATAGTATGTCACTTTAATAATGACTTCTTAATTATCTGAATAATAATGCTATGATTGTAATTGTGTAACTGGCTAAAAATTGTCACTGTCTATTGTAATGAGACTACTTATTATGCCCATGATTATTAATGCTATGATTGTAATTTTATAACTGGCAAGTAATTGCCACTGTCTATTGTAATGAGATTACTTATTATGCCCATGATTATTAATGCTGTGATTGTAATTGTGTAACTGGCTAAGAATTACCACTGTCTATTGTAATGAGACTACTTATTATGCCCATGATTATTAATGCTATGATTGTAATTGTGTAACTGGCTAAAAATTGCCACTGTCTATTGTAATGAGACTACTTATTATGCCCATGATTATTAATGCTATGATTGTAATTGTGTAACTGAACAAAGATTGCCGCTGTTGATTGTAATACGACTACCCATGATGGCAATAATTTAATTTTATGAACATTATTCTGTAATACTAAAATACTTGGTACAGAAATGTTCAATAACTAGAGTATGGATGCCACAAACTACTTATGTAATCACTACTCAAGACTTGTGTGTTAGTTAATGTCCTTCACCTTCTGACCTAACTACCTGAAAATATTGTAACATCCATTTGTCTTGTCCGTCCTCATTATCATGGAGCACTATATTTGGTTTTTGCACTAATTCTACGTTGGTGTGCCTCTTAAGAGTGTGGTGTTGACACGACATGCTGTCCACCACCGTAAGCGATGAAGACGTTATTATGGTCCCACTGTTTGGTGTACCTGGTATACTGCCAAATGATAGCATGGAATATTACTACGACGTTTCAGTGTCTTGATACGCTGATAAATACTTCTGGGAACGGAACTACAGATTGTATCACTTAGTGTTGTGATTCTGTGGAAAGATATGGACTTTCAGTGCAGCTGTGTGCAAACTAAAGTGCTACAACCATGATGCAATCCTTTCCTTTCCTATCCTAATAGTGAAAATCATTTTTAACTAACACCATTTATGTTCATGGCCTATACATTTTTTCTCGATTTGTTGAACTCCAGTGCGAGTACACTTATGTCACCTGTCGACATGATTTTTTGCTATTATGTTTATTTATTGTGAAAATACTAAAGACATTTTTTGATTTGTTCTGAAGTGCAGTATGTGTGCACTCTTGTCATCTATATTGTATATACCTTTTGTGATTTGATGATTTTTCTACCCTTGCGTTTATTTGTTATAAAACTGTTCAAAAGTTTTCAGTGCATGTGCACTTATGTGAATATGTTTTCTACTGAACTCCAGTGCCTGTGCACTCTTCTCAATTTTCAATATGATTTGTGTTCATTCTGCATACCTTTTATGATTTATGTCCTCATTGTATATACATTTCGTCTTTTGCTGATATATTCTCCACTGCAGTGCATGTGCACTCATGTCCTTTATCAACATGATTTTGTTAAAAAAAAATGCTACAGAATCTTACAGTGCGTGTGCACTTTGTTATCTGTCAAATAATTTGTATATACATTTTTCTGATTTACTAATATGTTTTGTACTTATATTTTGTCTTGTCTGAAGTGTTTTGTACTAGGTGCATGTGCACAACATCTAATTCATGTACTACATCTGAATTTTATTTTTGTAAAATGTAAAAGTTAATTAATTACAGAAAAATTGTGCCGCGATTGGCAAGTCCAAATGACTCACCATCGCTGCCAAATTTTTGCCCCCCCAGTGGAGGGTTATGAAACACGTATGTTGTGCGGCGGCGATGGCGAGGCATTGTAGAATCTCTGACCAAAGCAGTTGCGCTCGAAGCGCAGTGCAGTACAGTAGTCTGTTGGAAGTAGTAGCCGAGTGAGGTAGCGAGCGGGAGTCTGTCAGTAGTGGTAGCGCAGAGCAGTCGGCGGGCGTCGGCACCGCAATGGTCGAGATTCAGGACAAGGTATATTATTAAGCAGCATCGCGCTCAGCTAGTAATGTAAATTAAATGTAATGAACCTTAAAGAATCGCCCCAATAATAATTTTGATTTAAAAGCAATTTTTTAACAAAGAATCATTCGATTTCCTTCCATTTCCTTTAAACAAAAAATTCAATTAACTTCAAAAAATTTAGTTATTGGGATACATCTGCTGCAAGCTGTGCCGCAGAATAAGAGCAGAATTTTGACATGCAGTTATATTAAGGTAAGAAATTAATTCTGATTTTTGCACAGGGCCAAAGACCGACATTTCGGTTAAGCTGAGTTTTGATTGTCACTGTAGTTCCATTGTCATGGGATCATGTTTCATTATTTTATGCGAACTTATACTTGCATCAGATTCCTAATTTTTGTTTAATTGTCATTGTCATTAATATTTTTGCGGGAAGGTTACACTTGGCTCCATTTCCATTAAGTATTGTCTTTTTAAAATTTCTGTGGGGAGGTTACAACCATTGCTGATGATTCTGATTCACAATTAAAGCAGTGGTGGGGTTCCAACCCGGGGCTGAGAATTGCTAACCAAAGACGCTACCCCTAGACCATGGGTACCAAAATAACCAGCAACAACTCTTAACGCTCAAGATGAGCCTGGCGGCACGCAGCAAACATGACGCTGCTTCGTTTAGCTTTCTGTCATTGCTCTGGTGGTAGTTAATGCTGACAGTTCACAATATTAAATACAAAATTCGTTGAAATTTAAGCGTTAAATTACTTTCCTAGGAGCGAAAAATTAAATTTACGATCCTGATCTCAAGTAAACGCGATGACTATTCAGATTACTTCATCAGTATGAAAAGAGAATGTTGCGAGAATTGAGCAAGATCACTCGCCACCAATCCCAAATGTTAGCGAACTATCATGAGGTGACAAACATCTTCAGCAATATTGGCAAGTCCCAATAGCAGTGGCAATATGAAGAACGTCATGCGCATCCCACAATGCGCTGACTGCTAACCACCACAGCCTGCCCCAGCTAGCCCTCAATTGAGCTGCGCTGCCAGACACCGAGGTAAGGACAACTTCGAAACGACAATAAATGACACCATCGAAAAATACAGGTGAGATGCACATTTAACGACCCTGTCCAAATTGTCAATAAACAGTAAAATACTATGCACTGGTGACCTCAAATGCACTCTATCTACGTCCAGTCTAGTGCCAAACAAAACTAGTATATCAGGAATACCATCAAGATGTGAAGGTGTTATGGATAACAGACTTTTACATAGATGCCACAGAGTAAGCATATTGTGGATTCACGGGCATAAATTGAACGTACGACTACTGAAGCAGAAACAAAACAGCGAAATGTGCAGTTGTGCACTTTTGTATGTTTCTCAACTCCAGATTTACCATTGGTAGTAGCTTGCACATTGCTTCCGGATTATCCCGTCTTGCTTGCTACCAATGTGATGAACAAAATATAGATTCGTGTCACTGACAATGGCATCGAATCTGTTCATAGACTTCCTTTTGTTTTGTTGATGTAACTTGGTATTCACGATTCACACGACTATGGCTGCCCTTCGAGGTTACTTGGAGACAAATGACACTGGCTGTTAAGATTCGTCACTTAATTTGTGGTGATTAGCAGGGCAACTGAAGTAGTTGCGAAAGAGAATGATAATATATAGCTTTTGCAGAAATATTTGAACTAATTATTTATTTGCAATTCCTGCTACCAGTCACTTATGTTTAATCGAACATAATACAACGAGTTTCTAACATGATCTGTTCATCATCAGGTGTTTATAGATACGTACATACAGAGAAATGTAAATTGTCTTAAAGTAAATTAACGTAGAACTTTTTGTCCATTATTGGTTAGTGTAGTGGCTGGTGTGGCAATTGGGGGCGAAGGGGGAGGAGGGCAGTGGATGGCTAAATCGATGTCAGTGATGTTCTCTGCTGGTTTTTATTGATGTCGCTGGTGTTTGACATCACAGACTGTGTAGGATTCAGATAGTTTTGCATCAACTGTGTGCTGCGAAAATTTTGTGGAGGCTTATATATGACAGTTGATCACTTACGATTTTATCGCCATGTAGCTTCACTTGCATCACTGGTGTAGTGGTGGAGCTCTTGAATAACATTACGCTATTGCACTTTGTACTTTGTCACTGTTTTCCGACGCAATTCACTGCATAAATTGTTTCGACACATAATACAAGATGGCGAACTTGTAGCACTTGAGTTAGTATCGATTATCGAGATTTTGTATCGATATTCTTGGTGCTGACAGATTTTTAGTCGTTTATTTACATCGACACAACTTGAATCTATTGAGCTAGAACGGGCTTAAGACTGTTGAAGAACTTAAAGTTTTTGATTTCGGTTATGTCATTAAGAATGTTATCTCCACGTTTTTTTTTTTTTTTGTGAATGAAAATTTCCATTTCTTCCATGATGTCCATTCTTTTAATGTTCATTTCTTGAGTAAAATTTCGAGATTGTCTTCGATTTTCAGAGGATGGCCTGTGTCTTTAATGTGAGTTGCTACTGCTGATTTGTTACATTTATCTAGTCTGTAGCAGTCTAAGTGTTCTTTGAATCGAGGTCTGAAATTTCTGTCTGTTTGGCCTACATAATATTTATTGCATTGGCTGCAGGTAATTTTGTGAATCTCAGATGCATCAAAACTTGTATCTGGTGGTTTTATATTGTGAGTAAGCTTCCTACTTAGGTCGTTGTTGGTGCTGAAGCTGACTTTACATCTGCATTTTTGAATAGTCTTGCTAATTTGTCAGATACTATTCCAAGACATGGCATTTTTACATATTTTACTGCTGGGGCACTGTCAGTTGTGAGTGTGGTGTGATGTTGTTTGTTCAGTCTGTTATGACATGGTATTAATTTGTGAAGGATCATATCCATTGTTTATTGCAATATATGTTATGGTTGGAATACTGTATGTTGAAGTGGAAATCTGTGTGCTCTATACAGCATTGAAATATAAGCAATTATTTTTGTGGGGCGACGGATGTGTAGAGTAGTTTGGTAGCATTGCCAGTTGGTTTCCTGTAAACACTCAAACATACCTTTTGGTTCTGTTTTTATATTTTTATGTCAATTAAAGGTATGGTGTTTCTCACTTCTTGTTCAAGGGTGAACTGAAGATTTTCATGTAGGCCACTGAATTGTTTGAAAAGGTTTGTCACTTCATCTACTGTGGCATCAAATAGAATGAGGGCGTCATGTACATATCTCTTATAGAATTTAACTTTGCTAGTGATGTTGTCATTTAGTGTCAGTATTTTATTTTCTATATGGTTGATAAATATTTAAGCTATTAGGCCACTGAGGGGGCTGCACACTGCTAGTCCCAGGTCCTGCTTGTAAATTTTATTGTTGAAAGAGAAGTAATTATGTGAGAGTACTAAAGTAAGTACATCTATAAGTTATATGATTTCTGGTTTGCACATTGTCTTGTTTCTCAAAGGTTCATTCTTACTATCTCAACTGTTTCATCTAGAGGTATACTGATGTAAAGGTTTACAGTATCTAGAGATAGAAGCTTACCTTGAGGTGGTACTGTCAAATCTTTCATACTGTTAATAAGTTCATAGCTCTTCTTTATGGAATATGATTTTTCAAATGTATATTTTTCTACAAGTATGTTATTTAGTTTTCTCATTAATTTGTAGGCTGGGCTATTAAACGAGTTCAAATTAGGCCTGATAAGTGTGTTAGTTTTATGGACTTTCGTTGTGCTCTGAGTTTAGGGGCTATTGGGTTTATCACAAATAGGTCTCGTACTTGGTTCTTAGTGAAAAGGAAGTTACTGTTGTTGAGGCATTTTCTTTGGTTTGGAGTCAACCTGTACTTCATGTATGTGGTTGTTTGCAAAGAATTGGAGTGTTTTAAGTATATAATCATACTTAAACATAATAACTGTTGTGGAAACTTTATCAGATTTTACTGTCAGGGCATTATGGTTTTGTACTTTCTTATTGATTGAATGAAGTACGTTTACTTCAAAGTTATTTGTTTTTGTTGCTTTAGTGGCTATGTGTTTTTCTATAATTTTATTGGCTTTGTGGCCTAGTACTGCCAAGTTTTGCAAAATCACTGGCTATCTTTAGTGAGCATATGGTGTCCTTTATGTTGTTGTGATTAATATTTGGATTTATATTATGCTTCAAACCCTTATTTGGTAGTGTCGTTTCTGTCTGACTGAACTGAATGTCAGTTGAATTTACAACTCATGGGAAAATTTGTGGGTGTTACTGCTCTTATTTATGTATTTATTGATAGAAGGCTTGTTTCCCTCTCTCAAATTGTCAACTTCCTTTTGTTGAATGCTGTTTATTTTATTTTGTGTGTTTTTATTATGTTTTGAAGGATGTAATGGAGTAATGGGATCTGTCCTGGATGTGCCAATAACATTAATTTCGGATAAGTGCTGTAAGCTAATCGGTCTAGGTGTTCTTCCATTTTATATAATTGTTATACTTCGCATCTTAGCCGGAACTTCTCACCTCTGGCATTAGCAGGTTGTGCTGAGGTAAATTTACTGTTCATCTTAATGTTCACATATTTAGGTACTACGTTTTCGTTTAGATAGGATCTGTTGAAATTTATATCAATACATGTTTTAAGTAACTTTAATCTGATGTTTCTGTATGTAAAAAATACTTTTACAACTTGATTGGTTGAATCATAATTATTTTCGGCCATAAAGGCTGAGTTTGTGAAACATGACTGTGTGGCATAATTATTTATTTGTAATTTCTGCTACCACTCACTTTTATTGTTTTATGTTTAATCTAACATAATACAACGCGTTTCGAACATGTTCTGTTCATCATCAGGCGTTTATACATCCATACATACATACATACCAGAGAAATGTTATTTAAAAATAAATTGTCTTAAACTAAATTAATCTAGAACTTTTTGTCCATTGTTCGTTACTGTAGTACCTGGTGTGGTATTGGCGGGGAAGGGGGGCAGTAGTCTACTGTGGAATAACTTGAAGAAGCTACACATTGGTAAGGCAAAGAATTTAGATGGAATTAGGTTGATGAAATAAATTAAACATTTCGAGATGGACTTCGACTTCTAGAACTTCGATTTTTGCTTTGATTTTTACTTTTATTCTTCCAAAGAAACTCGTATCCTGCACGGTGTTATTTATCTTAAAAACGTTCAAGGTATAAAAATATCTATGCACCACCACCACGTACGGAGTACTATATGCCACAGTCACATTCTTTAATGCGATTATATTAAGGAAAAACAACTTCGTTAACGTTCTAAATACCACACGATCTGACGATAATTTCACGGCAAACCAAACATATGAAAGCATTTTTTCGAAATCTGAAACCTGAAGTTGTATACGTCTCCAGGGCTATATTTTATTAATTTTATCGCTTCTGCTTGTGATTTCCGTTTGCTGTGCTATGGAATAGGGCACTTTAGTAACGGGCGAATGTAATTTTCGCCGTGCCAGTAAAAGTATCCGTTGCAGGCTTAACAGAACGGCATACATTACGGCAGAATCTTTTTTAATGAAGACGTCAATACAAAGAATTCATTGACAACCGGACCATCGTATGAGGAGGGTGAGCTTTGTACACTCCACGAGTCAATAATGTACAGAAACGGCTGCATTTTTAGTGTTCCTTGCCTCAGTCAGTAAAAATGGAACCTTTATAATAGTATCACTTTGTTGTGCGTCCGTCCGTCCTTTCGTTTGCCTGTCTGTCTGTCCGTCCGATTGTTAAGATCTCTGTTTCCAGAAACAGCTAGAGGAAACAACTTGAAATTTATGTAACTTACCAAGTTCTACCGTCACTTAACGTTGTACATAATTTCCGATTCTAAGCAAATGCAATCAAATGTTTATACATGTGCAACATGCAGGTAACACAAACGTAAGGGGTGGGACGTTTGTGAGTGGAAAATAACGTCAGCGCCTGAAGCAGAATTACCTCATCTTTATGCTAGATGAAGGAGCTTTAATTATAAGCCTCATCATCGGACAGAACGAAGATAAAACAGGACTGTGTGTGGTCACATTGACTAGAAATCTTTCTGAAAGTGAAGCGTCTGAACAGCGACTGAAAATGTAAACGACGAAAGGACTTTGAGTCCTTTACAAATAATTTAATGTTTTCCTTCGAGTTGGATTACAACCAGCAACCAGCCGATAAGTGCTCACACACTACCGAAGCGAGCGTGTACTACTGGATTTAAGGACAGTCAGTTTTTCCAATCTTCACTGTGACTTTAATTTCGTTGAATGACAACATCCTTCTTTGCAACAGTGGGCAAGCATATCTCGAAGATAAATTTATGTTAACTTCAGAGTGCATTACATTCTTAAGTCAGGGAATCGACGTTGTGACATTTTGTGGTACATTACGACCACGTTTTACGCATCTTCTCATTCTTTGGAGTGCTCAAAAACTTTGGTTCAGGAGTTTTAATGGATGTATTTGTCAAATGTGGTGCTGAACACCATTTGTAACCCATTCTCCGAAACGTAAATCCGAAACAGGCTATCACTACGAATGAGCTTCGTGACAGTAGGAGCAGCGACCTAGCCAGTGACGTCACAGCCATCACATGACTCAGATAGAGCGTGTTTTTTAAAAAAAAATACTGAAATTCAAGACGGAAAAAAGCATGTTATGAGCATAAAATGACATAATTTCCAAATAACAGCCAAATACCCCAATCTGCTCTTTATTCCAGATATTACATGTGATTCCTTGAACAGCACATGGATTTCTGTGTTTTTCCTTCTAAAAATTCCATTTTCTTACATGGGTATGAAGAACAGCGCCTTGTTTTCGAAAGTTTTATTTTTATATCTCCATCTTCTTGTTCAGTGTCCATATTTCAGCCCCATACACCAATACCGGTCGCACAATTGTCTTGTACATTCCGAGTTTCGTTGTTCTAGATAGTAGTTTGTTGCTGAATAGTTTTCCCATTGAGAATAGACTCCCTGGACGCTAGTATCTTACAGTGTATCAAAGATCTCCACGTGTTCTTAGAAAAGCGAACGACAAAGAAGTCCCAGATTAAAGAACTGCGAGTTGTGACATAGCTCAGTTACATTAAGTGGCGATGTCCATGTGAAACTTCTTGATAAGCACTGCGATTCAGATACGCCTCATAACGGTAATGTACTCTCATCGCTAATCTACTATATCTTCCCAAATATCTCTTATACAAACAAGTATCTGCACATACGTTATCCTCTGGATGACGCATATTTCATAAGCTTGTTGCACAATAAACGCTGCCGATTTCGTTTGCAGCTATAATTTTGTATCTAAAGCTTTCAGATAGAGTAACGTTTCGATCTTTGTTAAGTATATAACACGAAAATGATGACACAAAGCTTATATGCACTGTTCCACAAAATCGCAGATGTCATTCGCCGCCGTTACGGTTACTTCGGTTCGTTAATTGCTTCGTATTATATTGAAGGACATAGTTTAGTCTGTTATAATGGGGAGTAGATTATGCTTTAAAGACAAAATCGAGTAAGACAAATGGTGTCAGAACAGAACTAGGATCCTGCATGGAAGCTCTTCCATCTCGGAATATGCAGCCGTCGTTTAGGGACGATATTGTACCATCGCGCTTTGACCGAATATTAAAAAAGGCAAACAGAATACCACGAAGTCACCGTCACGTTTAACGGTGTGTGGTGCTAAGTCTCGAAGCTCAAATATCTCTGAGTGATATCTAAGGCTGAGCTGTTATTGACACATCTCACCAGTTGCCCTCACCGACCCATCTCTGGGCTATGCTGCCCTTCTTCAGGAATATTTACGCCAAGTTGTTTTTCCATACACCTACGATTATTTTCTTTTTGCAGCTTCCATCAAACATTAAACGCAAAATCAAGATTGATATATTACGATTATTATTATTATTTTCGTTAGCTTACTCCATTACATACAATAGCACCACTTGCGTTGGTAAACGTATTTACGACTGTTGTTGTAGACAAATACTGCATAATTTCTATCACAATGATTACTCTGTTAAAATTAGCACAGGGTTTGATTTTCAACTAGTGACTGAAATCGACAGATTTGGATTTTGTAGTTACTGTAATCCAGCATCGTGTGGTCCGCTAATTGGTTGCCGCAGTACACGGATAGATGGCGTCGTTGGTTATTCTGAATCGTTTTCCGTGTCCAATTAACTTTGTTGTGAAATTAGGAGAGATTGGTAATCTCATCACCAGTCTTTGGCACACCGTTGGAAAATATTATTCTTTATTGATTCCTGTTATAGTCTCTTACCATCCTTCGTCGCATTCTCCCAGAGCTGCTTTTCGTGACATATATTTCAGGAAGGTTATGGAATGTTTGATATAGAAGTGAGAAGTCTTATCTACAAGTTAAATTGTTACCTCTTTCTTTCATTTGCTTAATTTCATATTCTATTTCCTCTACTAAAAAGATAGTATATCATTACAACCTAGTCTTTTCAAAATAACTTTATCCTTTTGTTACACATTAATATGCAATATTTATAATAGGTTGGTTCTCTTTAATTCATTTTGAAACTAAAGCCAATGTGAAGTTGTCACTTCCGTTTGCTGTTTAATCTATCTGTACAATATTCACACACTTCCTCCATTTCCTCTCCTTCTTTACTTTTTGTTTACTGATCACTGCACCAGAGACAAGCAGTTTCTTTTTACTGTTTCCATAGTTTTTATTAAACAGTACATAACTCCACTTCTGGCTTAAATAACCAGCCTACACCTAATACAATGTTAACACTCATCTTTGGTAACATCAATACTGAATGACTAAAATAATTATCAGTAATACTGAAATTAATAAATGATTGTTTGGTAACTTACATGGCTACACATCAAACAAATACCTTCAGAAATGACTTCCTAATACTTAAATCTGTGGCTGGCCGGTGTGGTCGTGCGGTTCTAAGCGCTTCAGTCTGGAACCGCGTGACCGCTGCGGTCGCAGGTTCGAATCCTGCCTCGGGCATGGGTGTGTGTGATGTCCTTAGGTTAGTTAGGTTTAAGTAGTTCTACGTTCTAGGGGACTGATGACCTCAGATGTTTAGTCCCATAGTGCTCAGAGCTATTTGAACCATTGGAACTTCAATCTGTATTCGATGTTACCAAATTTCTCTTGTTCCGAAACGCTCTTCTCGCCATACTCAGTCTACATTTTACATTCTCTTTATTTTTTGTGACATCAGTTTGTTTGCTGCGAATTCCAAAACCCAACTACTACCTTTAGTATCTCGTTTCCTAAACTATTTCCCTCTGCATCACCAGGCTTAATTCGACTAAACTCCAATATCTTCAGTATCTTTGTTCTGCCTTGTTTGATTCTCGTCTTATATTCGTTGATGTTCGTCTTATATTCGCCTTTGAGGACGCTCTTCCAAGTCTTTTGCAGTCTCTGACAGTAGAACAATGTCATCTGTTGATCTCAAAGTTTTTTTTTTCTCCCTGACCTTTCATTCCTACTCTTTTCTTTGGTTTCCTTTACTGCTTGCTCAGTGTATAGACTGAATAAAATTTGGAATAGGTTAAAACACTGTGTCACTCCCTTCTAAATTACTACCTCCCTTTCATGCCCCTCAACTTTTTTAACGCCCGTGTTTTTTTCTGTTCAAGTACAAAATAGCTTTTATGCACCCTGCATTTTACCACACCTGCCTTCAGAATTCCAGTCAACATTGTAAAAAGCTTTCTCTAAGACTACAAATGCTATAAACGTAGGTGTGCCTTTCCTTAACCTATCTTCTAAGAGGAGTCGTAGAGTCAGTAATGCGACACGTGTTCCTACTATTCTCCAAAGTCCAAACTGACATTCCCGGAGGTCAGCTTCTACATGTCCTTCCACTCTTCTGTACAGAATTTGTATTAATATTTGGCAACCATGACTTATGAAACCGATAGTTCGGTAATATTGATACCCGTCCGCATCTTATGTCTTTCAAATTGGAGTTATTATGGTGTTCTTGAAGTCGGAAGTTATTTCGCCAGTCTCATATATCTTGCACACCAGATAGAATATTTCTGTCACGGGTGACTCTTCCAAGATATCAGAAGTTCTGATGGAATAACGTCTACTCCAGTGGCCTTGTTTCAACTTAAGTCTTTCAGTGCTCTATCAAATTCTTCTCGCAATATCATATCTTCTATTTGATCTTCATCTATATCCTCTTCCCTTTCTATAATACTGCCTTCACTTCCCTTGTACAGACCCTCTACATACTCGTTCCAACTATCAGCGCTCTCTTCTTTGCGTATTAAAGGTTTTCCACATGAGCTCTTGATATATATGCAGATGCTTCTCTTTTCTCCAAAGGTCTCATTAATATTCCGTTGGTGGTGTTTCTCTTTCCCATAGGGAAATACGTTTCTAAATCCTTACCTTTGTCTCTAGCCCTACCCACTAAGCCATCCTGGACTTCCGATCAATCTCATTTTGTAAACGTTTGTATTCCGTATCGTCTCTTCATTTGCTATATTTTTATATTTTCTTCTTTCATCAAATCAACTCAATATCTCCTTCGATATCCATGGATTTCCACTAGGTCTTATGTTTTTGTTTATTTAATCCTCTGCTGCCTTCACCGCTTCATCTCTCAGAGTTACCCATTCGTCTTATACTGTAGTCCTTTCCTCTGTTCTAGCCAGTCGTTGCCTAATGCTCCCCCTGGAAAATTCAACAATCTCTGCTTCTTACAACGTATCCAGGTCCCATCTTATTAATTTCCTACTTTTTTTTACAGTTTCTTCAGTTGCAATATACAGTTCATAAGCAATAAGTTGTAGTCACAGTCCACATCTGCCCCTGAAAATGACGTATAATTTAAAACCTGGTTCTGAAATCCTGTACTACCATTATTTAATCAATCTGAAACATTGTTGCGTCCCCATATCTCTTCTGCATAAACAACGTAAACAAGTGAGAGTGATGATTAAATTAGGCACTGTGCAAAATTTTACCAGACGGCTACCTTCTTCATTCCTTTGGTCCAGTCAATATTCACCTACTACTTTTCCTTCTCTTTCTTTTCCTGTTATCGAATTCCAGTCCCCCAAGACTATTAAATTTTCGTCTCCTTAACCGTCTGAATAGTCTCTTTTATCATACCATACACTTCTTCACTCTCTTCATAATATGCAGTGCTAGTTGACGTATAAACTTGTATTACTGTGGTGGGTGTGGGCTTAGTGCCTATCTTGGCTATGGTAATGTATTCACTATGATGGTTATACTAGCATATCTGCATTCCCATTTTCTTATTCATTATTAAAACTACCCCTGCATTACCCACATTTGATTCTATATTTATAACCCTGTATTTACCTGATCAGAAGTCCTGTTCCTCCTCCCACCAAACTTCACTTTTCCCGCTGCATGTAACTTCAACGCATCTATTTCCACTTTTCAATTTTCTAACTTATCTGCCGGATTCAGAGAACTAACATTCCATGCTACGACCCGTAGAATACCGATTTTGTTTCTCCTCATAACGATATCCTCCTGAATAGTTCTTCCCCAGAGTCCCGAATTGGGGACTATTTTACCTCCGGAATATTTTACGCAAGACGATGGTCTATCTTCTACATCAAGTTTCACACATATCAAGTTAAGTAATCTGTTGTCTCTTTCTCGTATATCTGCTCTTTGGGCCTCTTTTACTAACTTAACCCAGCATGGACGATAAATAGTTTGGACAAGAAGAGAATAGAAGCTTTCGAAATGTGGTGCTACAGAAGAAAGCTGAAGATTAGATGGGTAGATCACATAACTAATGAGGAAGTACTGAATAGGATTGGGGAGAAGAGAAGTTTGTGGCACAACTTGACCAGAAGACGGGATCGGTTGGTAGGACATGTTCTGAGGCATCAAGGGATCACCAATTTAGTATTGGAGGGCAGCGTGGAAGGTAAAAATCGTAGAGGGAGACCAAGAGATGAATACACTAAGCAGATTCAGAAGGATGTAGGTTGCAGTAGGTACTGGGGATGAAGAAGCTTGCACAGGATAGAGTAGCATGGAGAGCTGCATCAAACCAGTCTCAGGACTGAAGACCACAACAACAACAACAACAACCCAGCATTCCGCTAACTTTCTCAAATCATGAATAGTATATAAATCCATGGTTTGTCCAAGTGATAGTTCATATTTTAACTTGACCTCCTTATACATTAGACTTATCTTCCAAGTGCTTAGTAATAAACTGCCAGACAAGAAGCGTGAAGTACAAAGAATCGCTGGGTACATAAATCATTAGACTCGCAGTTATCTCTGAAAAGTAGAACGACCATCAGAACGTGTCGATCACCGTGTAGTGTTATTATCAGGACTGGTAGGTTATATGTGGGCCCTGAGCAGAGTCAGACGTTGAGTGATAACCGTGCAGGACACCGAGATTACGCGTACTAGTAAGTGACAACATTATCAGCATCTGACAGAATTCGAAAGGGGCCTCAATATGGGTCTCCATTTAGCTGGCCGATCGAATCATGCGATATCCAGATTTGTGGGACATTCAGATATAACAAGGGTCTGATATTGGGCTGCATGGAGTGATTCGATGAACCCTCGGCCACTGAAATGTGGTTTGCAGAGTATCCGTGCAGTTGTAAGGCTACGCATACTCGACACCAAGGTTATAGTCGACCATCTCTGACCATCACAAGAGAGAATCGGTGTATTCACAGGTGGCAATGACTGGGGAAACATTGATGGCACAAAGGTACCTCATGAACTCCCTGTCTATTCCTGTGTTGAAGCTACTGCGATAGGACTGTGATGCCATTTTCAACGGAACAACGCTCGTTCACACATGGCACATGTCTCTATGAACTGTGAGAGTGACTTTGAGATACTCCTGTACCCAGAAACATCCCCAGATTAGTCCTTTATAGAACATACATAGGACTGCTCAGATGGTAACTCTGTGCTGACGATGGTATCCTGGACTTTAACACCCGGTATCACAGCAATGGGCCATCTTGCCTCAGGAGAGGATGCAAAGGCTTTGTAAGACAATTACCAACCAAATCAGTGCATGTATTCGTGGCAGAGGGGTGTAGCTTCTTACAGATATGCGGACACATACTACCGAGTACTGTGTAAATTCGACTTCACCATAAAAACATTACATACTCCATCAACCAGTGAAGTTTCATTGCGTTTCCGCCCATTCTGGGCGCATCAGGTTTTTTGCAGGGATTTTATACTGGTTTTTCGTCTTTACAACCATTCTACTCTCAACAATATCCATCTCACATAGGTCTCACAGCACGTACATAGGACACAGGAATTCCATGTCCTCTGTGGAAAATCTCACTCTAGTCACTTCCTCTGCCATTTTGCTTTCTTTTCCCACTATTCCTGGTAAATGTATGGCCTTAACCGACAAATACATTACGTCCCACTTATCGTTTGTGTCTGGCACAAGTAAGAAACTGAACGAATTAATAAATGTCCAGTTTTTTCATTCACACCCCCTTGTCAGTAGGCCGAGACAGAAATTCGGATTTCTTCCGTTTTACTTCCAACAATGTGCCCTCAACAATTCACCCTCCAGACACCTTATAAATGCCAATTGTTACACTATTTCTCTCACAGGATTCCACGCTACGCTTGATTAGCGACAATCATCTAATCCTGACTTACTGGTCCTAATCCGCTGTCTCTCCGTATTTGCACACTGCTCTTGGATTTCGCCAAGAACATCTATGTTTGTTACACCCATCTCCTCTCTCAAATTGCCTATTTTGACCATCTGGTATTTCGCACCTATCAACTGTAAACTTACTGTAAAAAATTTGGAATTGACTTATGTATTATCTGACAACGGTTCACCTCAGCTATGCCAGTCACCTACCATCGGTTCCCATCTCTTTATATTATAGTTATTTGTATTCCACTTACTCCCACACACTTCCTCAGAATGACTTTGTACCAAGATCAGGATTCTAACCAGGTCTCCTGCTCATTAAACAGATGTGCTAATCACTACGTCACCCCAGCACAGTGGCTTTGCAAAATGCACAGACTACCCTAGTATGCCTCCTTCGTCAATGAGTTTTGCCTTGAGGATCAATTACTGGAAGGTTCCGTATCGATCATTTCAAAGCAAAGCTTCTCTCACTAATCGTAACTTCCATTTGAATTCCCACTTTCCGAATTAGGACTACTTCCACACCTTCATTCACTGACAATGACGTCCATTAAAAGCTCTCTAAGTTTTTCCATTAGTCTACTATGCCGACTGCTGCATAGTGGTGGAGTATTGTCAACTATTGTATCTTTCTTTTTTTTTTTTTTTACATTATGGCACAATTTCCCACGAGTAAAATTGACATTTTCCACAGACAAATGATACTTTCGCATTTCCCTAACTACCCAAGCTTACACTTGTTTCATCACCCAAACGTGTTTCACTACAGTTGTGGCACGCTCAGTGTGTTTTTTATTATTTTTCTAACATTCATGGAGCTTATTTGGGATTAAGGAATGTAATGCAACAAATTTTGTTGTCATTTAAATTGTATGTCCACTTTAGGTTTTATTATACATTGTCGCTGCCAACCAAAATCAGTCTTAGGCTTAAATTAGTACGCCATGTCGTCTGCAAACATAAGAGATGCTAGAAAATAGTCTGCATTGAATTTTTGATTTATTACTCGATCATTAAAATGTGTGTTCTGGTACGTGTAAGTTCTTGTAAAATTCCTGGCATATACCTTATCATAGTAGTATTTTGCTTGTTCTTAGCTGTGACAATTTTGTTTAGGTATCCAACGTGTTGTTGTGTAGTTGCGCTGAACCTGTGGACACCAATAAAACTTTTGGGAAGCTTAGGGACGGCGAACAATTTAGAGTAGTTTGTTGTTCATGGATTAAGTTTCGTGCTTTG
This sequence comes from Schistocerca nitens, assembly GCF_023898315.1. Taxonomy (NCBI): domain Eukaryota; kingdom Metazoa; phylum Arthropoda; class Insecta; order Orthoptera; family Acrididae; genus Schistocerca; species Schistocerca nitens. The sequence continues at coordinate 698,728,772 of NC_064617.1, read as the reverse complement.
ACAGTCTTTACTTACGTTTTTCCTGCTCGTTTGTAAATACTGCGTCCTGTTATGTTGCTGCGGTTTGGACATATGTTTCACTGCATAAATTTACCTCTCTGGTGTGCTTCTGGCAGTCGTTTGATTACTATTTTGTTTTGGTTTGACGTCCGCGAACTTTAAGTCTGTTCCATTTGTTTCAGTTCTATGAGCGCGCGCGTGTGTGTGTGCGTATGTGTGTTTTATTCTGTGTTGTCCGATAATTCGTTTAGAGTGTTGAATAATCTTTTGTTACATAGTACTATTTGATCATTGGTAACTTTTTTATCCTCTGTGATAGCCTTCTGGGGTGGTCATTTTCTTCTGTAGTTAAAGACTGGTACAGATAGTCACTGTGTTTTAGTATCTGAAGGTCTGTTTTTTTGTGTGCCACTGGGCTGGTAGTTATTTATAGTGAAATGGTCTGCAAATGTGAAATGTATGTTGTCACTTTTCACTGTTCTTAATGTTTTGAGTATCTTACCCTGAAGTTTCTACATATCTGTCCGATGTATATTAAATCAGTCTTTGCAGATTAGCTATCCGCTTTGTTGAATTTACGTATGGTGGTGACAGATATTTTTAATTTTTTCTGCAGAGTACTGCTTATTTTATATACCACAGTTATGCCTTATTTCCTCATGGTGTTTTCTATTTTGTGTGTTATTTTGTTGTCGAATGTCAGGGTCTGCCATTTTTCTTGTTCTTTGTTGTTTCTTCATCTTCTGCGCCTTGTTCTCTGTTGTATGATCGTTGCTGAAGTTTTGTGTCGTAATACTGTTGTGAGTTTTCTGTGTCTGTTGCGTTTTTATTTTATGGTTTAGTTTGTCAACAACGTTTAATTGGTCACCATTTTCTGTGGTAACCTGTCTGATCATGTTTAGTTTTCTGTAGCTATCTTCGTGCATTCGGGCTCTGTTCAGGAGGTATCTGAGGCTGACCTGCTTGTGGGCTGTCAGGTGGTTTGCTCCGTTGTGATTAACTGTATTTTTTTATGTAGTTTCGCTATGTGTTAAGAACCAGTGTTTGTGGTTTTTACTTTTTATTGTGATATCTAGGAAATATTTCTTTTTCTCTTTCAGTTTCAATGGTGAAGTGTATTTTAGGGTAAGCAGTATTGATGTCTCTGTGTAGCTGTAGTATCCAGTCATGCATTTCATCTGTCAAATAAATTCTGTCATCATCATAACGGTACCATTATATTACTTTGTACTGTTTTGGTTTATTATCGCTTCAAACATTTTGTTTTCATATTGGTTAAGGAAGACGTTGGCTAGTTGGCCACTTTTGGGTGACCCCATGGGAATCCTGCTTGTTGGATATAGAATTCATCTCTAAACTCGAGATAATTTTGTCCTTGGATTACCTTGAAAACTGTTGAGACTTCTTGTGTCTCTGTTTGTGGGATAATATTTGTCTGTCTTGTTTGTCTTTCGATTATTCTGATTGTTTCTTCAGTTGTTATGTGGGTGTACAATAAAGTATTGTCGAGTGATAGTAGTGTAGCTGTGTTGGGTACATTCATGTCTTTGATTTTGTTGATTAGGTCATTAGTGTTTTCTAAGCTTCTCTTGTTTGTATAACTGTAGTGTTTTCGTAGAATCGTGTGCATGTGCCTGACTAAATGGTACGCTGGTGAAGTTGTTTCCCTATCAACGTTGTTCCTAGCTATGAAAAGGTTAATGTAAAGCATGTCATCTGCTGCGCAATAAGCAAAAAGAAAGACAGAATTAGCATGAATTGGGAAGGAGATCCAAGAGCTCTACTCGAAGGAACCAATGCTCAACACCACACTATATAAAACACACTTACAGTTCTTGATTCTCTTCTTACCTCTCCTTTTCTCCCACCTGCCCCTCTTTATTCTTTCTTATTCCTTTCCCTCCTTTCCTCCTTCTGCTCACTTATCATAAAAGCCTTCATGTTTTCTTGTTCACTCATTTTTATATATAATTATAATGCATGGATCTCATAATGCACATATTTCAGTAACTACAGAAATCAGATGAATACGCTACATAGGAACTGCCAAATGCAATGCAGTGATATATTAACTTCAAACGTCACATTGAAAGCCATAATCTGCTTCTACAGTAACCATGATAAACAAAACCTTTAATTTGTTTCTACATTCACTGACGCCTATGAATTGATTTCATGCAGGTTAAATATTTGCTATCAGAGTAACACAAAAATAAACAGTGCATGAGACTACTTTAATTCGTTTAAATTTTACTTATCCCTACATATGCAATACAGTCGAAAGAAAACTTTTTTTTTTGCTTTTATCCTTTTTTAACTCCAGATCCTGTCTAGTACTATCCTTGCTCAATTACTTCTAATTGCAAATAGTCCTTTCCACTTGTAAATTCGGCCTGTTCAATTACAGGAGATGTGTGGCTCGAATATTTTTTCAGCTCAGCTGAAAGCTGACCAGTCTCGACAGTATACAGGGTGAAAAGTATTTAAACCGACAAACTCTGAGAAGTTGTAGGGGACATCAAAACAAATATTTTTCCCCAATGTCATTATTTCCTATGAGGAGTATTTTAACCGGTAGAGGAAGACTTCTCTGGTGGCAAATTAATTAAACCAACAAATACTTTTCCATTTTTTATGACCAAGAGACAATACATTAACACAACCCAATTTCAATTTCAGTAGATTTTCAAACATGCCTCCATTGACACGTAAACAAACGTTACGCCGTCGGATCATGTATTGTCTGACACGGGCTAAAACCGCAGGAGTTTCCTGCATTGTTCCTGCTGCTGATACTAACCGGGCAACCAGATCCTCCCCAGGGGACATATCTGGGGATCGAGCAGGCCATGGTACAGGACCACCTCTGCCAATCCACCTTTCTGGGAACCGTCGGTTCAGGAATCGACGCACACGACGACTGAAATGTGCCGGCGCCACGTCACGTTGGAACCACATGCGTTGTCTTGTAGGTAGCGGGACGTCTTCCAGCAATTCTGGCAATGCTCTGGCGAGAAAATTGTAATAGTACCTGCCATTTAATGGCCTACGTAGCAGATACGGCCCAATTAAACAGTCCCCAACGACACCGACCCATACATTAACGAAGAACCGCAATTGATGAGCGCTAGTAACTATGGCATGTGGGTTATCCTCACTCCAAACATGTGAATTATGCATGTTGAAGACTCCATCACGCCCGAAAGTTGCTTCATCGTTAAACAACACAGAGGATGGAAATGTAGGATGCATTTCACACTGTTCCAGGTACTACTGCGAAAACTGTACTCTGGGTTGGATAATCAATTGGTTCCAGGTTGTGGACACGCTGTAAGTGAAATGGACGTAACAATTGCTCTCGAAGGACTGTTCTTACATTAGTCTGATTCGTCCCCATGTTACGTGCAATTGCACGAGTGCTGATTGAAGGATCCCGCTCCACGTACTGCAAGACAGCTTCCTCAAATTGCAGCGTTCTTACCGTGCGACGGCGCCCGTGTCCAGGTAATCTGCTAAATAACCCGGTCTCACGCAGACGTTCGTACACAGCAGCAAAGGTCGTATGGTGCGGGATACGGCGATTAGGATATTGTTGTTGATAAACCCGCTGTGCAGCTCGTACGTTGTGGTGCGCTACGTAGTACGCACCAACCAACCATATCAGTGTACTCACTCCAGATGTATCGCTCCATTAGTAAACAGATACAATGCTCTACTACTAGTCCAGTGAAACTGTCAGAAAAAAAGCCTGTACCTTGCAAAAGGTGGGGTAGAAGATTTTATTTTTTTAAGTCGTTCATATTGTTGGAAAGGTTAGAAAACCAAGTTTTGCCAACAAAATTTCTCTTGGAAAAACTTTCTGCAGTCAAAAAACTTCGAAAATTTCGGACTTTTTTCAGTTTTTTCAAAATATCTCAGTTTCATTTGCTCCTATCGCTTTGACGTCTAGTTTCTTTTTTAAAGAGCACAAAATTCTCTACAAATTTGATTCTTACCATTTTTTTCTACTCCCAGTATCTAAGGCGCTACAGCGCGTCAAAAAATATCACTTTTTAAAATTTCGAGCAAAGAATAGTTGGTGACAATTTCCACGATGTAAACTTCCGTATAAAAGATAAAGTTGTGACTCTCCTTCTTGCGTTCAATTCTGTAAAAGCTGGGAGCATTAAAATTACCCCTGTTGATCCTTTAACTCATTTCCAAGGGATTTGTTTAATGAAACAAAGTGAAGAAGAGTTAAAAGCCTTTCTGAAATATGAACTTGCTCCTTACCCAATGTCCCTATTCTCAGAAAAAGGCATGCGAAAAGGAACAAAATCTTCATTCTACAATGCCTTCGTTCCAGTGGAAGATGTGAAGTCAGGTGGACCGAGTAAATTTTTTGTCATTGATGGAGGGTACCTTATCCACAAAGTGACTTGGACTCGAAATGTTTGCTTCAAGTCAATAGCCCAAAGCTATGCTTCTCACCTGCAACGTCATTTTGGATCTCAATTTGCTATTGTATTTGATGGGTATCCATGTGAGGGAGAGAAATGTAGCACAAAGAGTGCTGAGAGGATTCGTACGTCCAAACAACATTCTTCGGTTGACGTTCTGGTTCAATCAGAGATGGTGAACCAAGTCCCTCAGGACAAGTTCTTGTACAACGAACGAAACAATATGCGTTTGATCAAACTTCTTAAAATGGAATATCTGGAGTGTAGCATTGAAGTGCACCAGGCACAAGAAGATGCTGACTTTATAATTGTAACATCTGCCATTTCAAGAACCAAAGATTTTGGAATTGTTGTCATTGTAGGAGAAGATGTTGACCTGCTTGTGCTCATGACCGGTTTGGGGCAAGGCATTGAAAACTTATTTTTCTTAAAGCCAGGAAGAGGAAATGCAGAAGACAAGTGGTTTTCCACTACATCTTTCAAGTTTTACAGTGAATATATTCTGTTCACTCACGCCTTTAGCGGATGTGATACAACATCTGCTTTTCTTGGTCAAGGAAAAATTAAGTGCTGCAATATTGTTGCGCTTTTCACCACATTCTACCCGTGAAGAAATAATAACTACAGGAGAACAGGTTACTATCGCATTGTATAGTGGAGGTGTCAGCAGTTCCCACACACTAGACCATTTGCGGTACCAGCTATTCGTCAAGTCTGCCACAAAAAGCAAACTGAATCTTGCACCGTTGCCACCTACATAAGATGCTGCACAACATCATTCGTTGCGGACTTACCAACAAGTCCAAAGTTGGATGGGAAACTGGGAACCTCCTGAGAAATGGGGCTGGAATCACGGTGACCACGGTCCAATACCCGTTACAATGAGCCAAGATCCAGCACCTGAAGCACTTCTTCACATTGTTTCATGCTCATGCAAGCTGAACTGTGGCGGAGCGTGCTCCTGCAGAAAGGTGGGTTTGAAATGTTCTTCAATTTGCAAGAAATGTATTGAGGTCAACTGTGAAAACGTGCCAAAATTTTTGTATGAAGACAGTGAAGAAGATGTTATGGAGGATGCTGAGGAAACCGCTGACGAAACCGACGAACTTGCTGAGGTTGACTCGCTGTTTAAAGAAGAGGTCAATCTGGGATCAACTCTATGTACAGACCCTGAATCCGTAACTCAAGGTATTTCTTGTGACACTGAGGAACCTGGCCCATCAAAACGTTGGAAGTGATGCTTATATCTGTCTCAAGTGCGCTTAAGTGCAATATTACAAGTATTACACACCCAGAACTGTCAACATTTTTTAGTAACTGACAATGCGTTTTAATTGTAATAAAGCTACTTATTTTTAATTTCAACTGTGTGGCTTTCATACACAAGAATAATTACCTACCTAATTAGGTTGCCTATTGCAGCTAATAATAGTTCAGTTTCCTGAGACAAATTATTTTGTGTGTGTGTGTGTGTGTGTGTGTGTGTGTTTATGTCTCTTAATGATTTATATTTATAGTTTTACAAATACCAGGGCTGAGGTGGCCCATAGTGAACTTCAGGTAGTGATCTAAGAATCACAATAGTTGGGTGCCCAGCAATCCTCATGTTGCATACAGAGAAATTGAATACCTGAAAGTGAGGTGGTAAATTCCAACTTATAACATGATGTATAATGTATTTATACTACACAAACAGAAACTGAAAAAATAGTGTTCAAAAATAAGGTATCTTGCCACTATGCTCAAAATTTGAAAAATTGGTATTTTTTGAGGCGCTGTAGCGCCTTAGATATTGGGAGTAGAAAAAAATGGAAAGAATCAAATTTGTAGAGACTTTTGTGCTCTTTAAAAAATAAGATAGACGTTAAAGCGATAGGAGCAAATGAAACTGAGATATTTTCAAAAACCGAAAAAAGTCCGAAATTTTCGAACTTTTTGGACTGCAGAAAGTTTTCCCAAGCGAAATTTTGTTGGCAAAACTCGGTTTTCTAATCTTTCCAACCATATGAACGAGTTGAAAAAATAAACTCTTCTACCCCACCTTTTGCAAGGTATATCTGCTGTTTGACTGAACTATACACTGGTGGACAGCAGTTGCCTACAACTGAAGAGCGTAATACGCCCTCTAACAACTGATGATCGTAATACGGCCTCTAACAACCGAAGAACGTAATACGGCTCCACCGGTTTAAATAATCCTCATAGGAAAAAATGCCATTAGGCAAAAACATTTGTTTTGATGTCCCCTACAACCTCCCAGAGTTTGTCGGTTTGAATACTTTTCACCCTGTATAAGTTGTGTATACATTTATAACCAAATAAAATATTAAAATAAAGTCCTTCGTGTATTATAATAACCAAATTGTCATTCTCTTGTGTTATATTTTACTCAGACACCAGATCTGATGGTACAGACTCTCCGGACTGTTCATGGAAAATATTCTGTAAAATTCCTGAACTTGGCAGTCGCCAATGTAACACGCCTGATAATAAATGATTAACTTTTCTGCTCATTAAATAGTTAGCTTGCCATAGAAAAACCACCTGATGACACACTCTGGTAGCCTCCTCCCACATTAAATATAGTTTTCTGTCAACATTGTTCCTTATCGTGTTGGCGATGACAGAAATTGTTCCCGCACTAGTATTTATTTACATTTACTAGCAGTCGCAACTTTTTATCATCAGACTCTAGCTCTGAGCCAGAAGGACCGTAAAAGGAAATGAAAAGTCGCTTGATATCATGAATTATTTAGCATTCAAATATTACCGACCACAGCACAGTATGTCTCTCTCTCTCTCTCTCTCTCTCTCTCACACACACACACACACACACACACACACACACACACAAAACACACACACACACACACACAACACACATACACCAGAAGTTGTGTGTAGCATTTAACGTCCCTGGGTCAGCAGAAGGTCCACTCTGCCGGCAGATCGTTGTACCTTTTTATTCATACTCATTTCCCTTCCTTTACTGATGCAATAATAAAGAGTGAAAATTAAAGAGAAAGAATACATAGCAACTATGCATGTCAGATCCAAAGGGAAATGCTTACTACGTGCATCTTGTGCATACAGAAGTACACCTGGATGCATGAAAAGGACATAAAAAGAATATAAATGTAGGAAAAAATTCTAAACAGCGGGATAATTTAAATGAGCTGCCAAGAATAACTACAGATTTCCTATCACAATATGTATCTATACATAATTTTTTTGTTTTATAGACACAAGTAAAACATTCAGTAGAAAAAGATGGATTTTTTTCTTATCTATACGATAAAGAATTATTGAAATTTTATCACGAAATTATCTTCATTACGCAATTATTTTCATTACGAAATTATATTTCTGTATTAACACGCTGAGCCGTGACGACAAAGATATCCTGGTGTTTGTTTAATTCATTATTCAGTTACCCATCGTCTGGATGAACTAGAGAGAGCGGTACGAATTCTGAAATTGCTCTTTTATTACATAGGAGAATCACATATAGTGAATCATTGACCCAGTACTTCAGTTTTGAAACGTATTTAGAGTAGAAGATCAACTTAGGACAATAAAACAAAGGTAAAACGTCAATCTTGTACTCTTTCACATTTTAGGATCCATTGTTCTGCTTATTCCGTTCTGTGTTTATCAGTTTGTGATGTTTACATATTTCATGGCCACTGCTACTGCGAGAGAGGTATTTTGTATTTTATGAAGTTACTTGTACAAGGTGTTTATAAATTAGTTATAAATACTATCGCTGTTAGTTCCGGACGTTCCTGCTCGGTGGCAGTTATCCCTATAGTCCTCCTGGTGTCGTACAATGGTGTAGGGCGTGTGCATTGTTGTTTAGGGTTCCATAAATTCAAATCCGCTACTACAGTTCAGAGACAGTTCAGAACTAAATACCGCTAGCCATAACCTCAAAGACAAAATGTTATTAACTGGTACAATCGTTTAATTCAAAAATGGTTCAAATGGCTCTGAGCACTATGGGACTTAACTTCAGAGGTCATCAGTCCCCTAGAACTTAGAACTACTTAAACCTAACTAACCTAAGGACATCACACACATCCATGCCCGAGGCAGGATTCGAATGTGCGACTGTAGCAGTCGCGCAGGTCCAGACTGTGGTGTCCAGAACCGCTCGGCCACCACGGCCAGCCAATCGTTTAATTGAAACCTGACTGTGTATCACGTAGGGCGCCGGATCATGGTCAGCCAGCAGTCTCTGACGCAGCAATTGAAGTTTGACAACCTTACAGATTGTCCTTGAGGCGGTGGCCTGCGATATTTAATCCTAAATTGTCTCTGAACTGTGATACCGGATTTGAATTCATGAGCCATGATCAACACTCCACATACCCTGCACCAAATGGCTCTGAGCACTATGGGACTCAACTGCTGTGGTCATAAGTCCCCTAGAACTTAGAACTACTTAAACCTAACTAACCTAAGGACATCACACACATCCATGCCCGAGGCAGGATTCGAACCTGCGACCGCAGCAGTCGCACGGTTCCGGACTGCGCGCCTAGAACCGCGAGACCACCGCGGCCGGCATACCCTGCACCATTATACATTTCCATGACGACTGTTCGAGAATTCATTAGCGCGTGTCACATGGGGGAAACGTCGGGAGCTAACAGTGTTAGGCGGGAATACAATGTGAAGATATACAGGGTTATTACAAATGATTGAAGCGATTTCACAGCTCTACAATAACTTTATTATTTGAGATATTTTCACAATGCTTTGCACACACATACAAAAACTCAAAAAGTTTTTTTAGGCATTCACAAATGTTCGATATGCGCCCCTTTAGTGATTCGGCAGACATCAAGCCGATAATCAAGTTCCTCCCACACTCGGCGCAGCATGTCCCCATCAATGAGTTCGAAAGCATCGTTGATGCGAGCTCGCAGTTCTGGCACGTTTTTTGGTAGAGGAGGTTTAAGCACTGAATCTTTCACATAATCCCACAGAAAGAAATCGCATGGGGTTAAGTCGGGAGAGCGTGGAGGCCATGACATGAATTACTGATCATGATCTCCACCACGACCGATCCATCAGTTTTCCAATCTCCTGTTTAAGAAATGCCGAACATCATGATGGAAGTGCGGTGGAGCACCATCCTGTTGAAAGATGAAGTCGGCGCTGTCGGTCTCCAGTTGTGGCGTGAGCCAATTTTCCAGCATGTCCAGATACACGTGTCCTGTAACGTTTTTTTCGCAGAAGAAAAAGGGGCCGTAAACTTTAAACCGTGAGATTGCACAAAACACGTTAACTTGTGGTGAATTGCGAATTTGCTGCACGAATGCGTGAGGATTCTCTACCGCCCAGATTCGCACATTGTGTCTGTTCACTTCACCATTAAGAAAAAATGTTGCTTCATCACTGAAAACAAGTTTCGCACTGAACGCATCCTCTTCCATGAGCTGTTGCAACCTCGCCGAAAATTCAAAGCGTTTGACTTTGTCATCGGGTGTCAGCGCTTGTAGCAATTGTAAAAGGTAAGGCTTCTGCTTTAGCCTTTTCCGTAAGATTTTCCAAACCGTCGGCTGTGGTACGTTTAGCTCCCTGCTTGATTTATTCGTCGACTTCCGCGGGCTACGCGTGAAATTTGCCCGCACGCGTTCAACCGTTTCTTCGCTCACTGCAGGCCGACCCGTTGATTTCCCCTTACAGAGGCATCCAGAAGCTTTAAACTGCGCATACCATCGCCGAATGGAGTTAGCAGTTGGTGGATCTTTGTTGAACTTCGTCCTGAAGTGTCGTTGCACTGTTATGACTGACTGATGTGAGTGCATTTCAAGCACGACATACGCTTTCTCGGCTCCTGTCGCCATTTTGTCTCACTGCGCTCTCGAGCGCTCTGGCGGCAGAAATCTGAAGTGCGGCTTCAGCCGAACAAAACTTTATGAGTTTTTCTACGTATCTGTAGTGTGTCGTTACCATATGTCAATGAATGGAGCTACAGTGAATTTATGAAATCGCTTCAATCATTTGTAATAGCCCTGTACTTGATAACTTGCTATATGAAACATTTATTTAAGTTATTTACCCTATTCACAATTAAAGGTTTCTTTTATATACCTAATTTATAAACACTCTTTATATTCATCTTCCCGTGCAAGCAGCCTGTGTTTTGTGTAGTGTGTATGAGGTGAAGTCGCAACCGAAATTTGGACCCAAAGTAAATCATTCAAATATTTATTCAATTTTATTGCTCGTCAAGTTCCACTTAAATTATTAGCATATTTTATCACAGCAGGTCCATCTGTAAACTTAACAACTTTTTGAAATGTTTCTTTTCTCACTTTAAAGTCACATGGAAAAGTAGTATAAAATTCAGAACGTCGTTAATGAAACACGCATACTTCACACAGCTAGTGTAATTGCGAATAGAATAAAACCAAAACCAATGGGATTAAGTTGTTAGAATGTTATTTATTTCTATGAGAAGTAACCTGTATATTGTGCTAGTTCTGCGCAAGTGGAGCACTGATTACACAAGACTCCCTCTAGCAGACTGCTGCGTCATATCAAGGATTTATCGTGTGTTGTCTCTCGAATTAGCAGACATATTCAAGTAAACACGGTACATCCACGCAAGCGATTGTGGAAACGTCTATCCAGCGTGAGAATGCAGTTTCCACATATCGTGGAAGAGCCCACTTTCGGAAAGATGTGTAGCCTTCTTACGGAAGCTAGAGATACGTTTCTTGTACGTATCCTGTAATACCTTGAAATACTATATGTAAAAAGATTTTCAGTTCAGTACCGTACTATCGCCAGCTTGTAGTTATAAGCTGGCATACAGTACGATTTGTACTGTCACATCGTTGGTGTTACAAGTTGGCATACGGTAAGATTTAGATGGTAATGACTACTGCAGAACAAGGTATTTATCCAGAACCTGAAGTCATCAACAGATACAGAGATTACAAGCGACGTGTCCCAAGACACACGCTTCACTTTGCTAATAGTTAGCGGAATATTCCAAGTGTCATATCCTTAACAGTGTAACCTCCCCCTCACTTATCGACCTTAATGACAGTGAAAAATTAAACCGCGTGTACCTAATGGAAATTTGGGAAAAGCAATCGTCACCGAAGTTAATTTGTCGGTAAAGAGTGAGGAAAGGGTTACATCTAAATGAAAGGAAAAATGCAAATGAAACTGGTGGAAATTAATTTTGAAAAGAAGTAAAGTTAATAAAGAAAGTAAATGTGCTGCCGTTACGTTAACAATTAACTAGCGGTAATTAGATATTTGAGATTTGGGGAAATTACAGTCGCCAGTCCTAAGGACAATTACTATAGTAAATGAAAAAGAAAGGTTATTACACATATAATTAGCACTAGAAGCGTGGCAACTGAAGGTTGACACGTGTAGTGTGAAAACTGAATGTTTGTCAGAAGTAATAACTTTCGCTACACTCTGACTTAATTTAGCAAAAGAATTAATAAAACCGGAAAATTGAAAGTTAATTTAGTGACTGAAGTTAATAGTGAGCTTCTGAAGCACATCAAAATTCAGTAAAATGCGGTTAGTCTTGGACTACCTCAACAATCATTTCAAAAGCTACTTGAATTTACGCAATTTAGAAATAAGAGATTTAACTTTGAACTTGAATTAAATGATTCTGAACAATTAACAATAGTAAAATTTAGTACGTACCAAGCTGAGCTGCAGTCACAGGTAAGCTAAAATACGGTAACAAAACTCGCACTCTTAATTTGTGCTTGTGTAATCTAAATATTGTAGCCAGCTATGAATACCTTAACTGAACTTTGAAATTAAAGCAGTGAAATCGAATGATGCTGGCGTTTGAATTTCAACGACACTCGGGTTCATTCCGGAAAAGGAAGGGACCCTGCTTGGTAATGCAATTGGGACAATGAGCAACAAAGGTTCATGCTAAGTTGCTGTAATTTTGTGATGCAACAATTTTAAAAGTTTGAAAAGCTGAGGTCTGCCATACAGTTCTAAAACTTTACGTGCTTCCAGTCTTCCTTGTTGGTTGACTGAAGGTTTGAAGCCGTGGATCGAGGAGGTGGCAACAGTCACTCATTGTTGGCCGTCGCTGTTGCAGAAGCTGCATGTTGGCGCGCCTTCTTCTCGACACGGTCACCAGACGAAACGGGCTCTTGATGTGCGCCGGCTTATGCTTCCCGTCCGCGACACCATGTCAGAAACTATCATCGCAAGTCGAGCGCAATTACATGCTGCCAAACCCCGAAAGCGCGGCAACTCGCCGGAGCTTCACACAACACACCTGCTCCACTGCACCACCCCAGCCAGACTCCCCCTCTGCTCTGCCCGCGCTCCATGCGGCAGAGTTAACACTACCAAAGATCCTAAACACTTTGGTTCTCCACACGACCTATCGATGTATTCGTTCGATAGTATAGTTTTTCCCTAGGCAAGACCCGGCGTAAAAATACGAATAATATTTACAAAACTACAAATTATACATCGACATAAATGCATAAATATATATATACAAATAGTAAAACAATTACAATATATAAAGACACAGAAATGTCATATCTTGAGGTAACAAAACAAGGAAAAAAAATATATTACAATAGATGGAAATAGGAGGATATGCATTTCCGGCGTTACAACAGAAAGCAAAGTGTTCTGACATACACTGGCTGAATACCGAATTCTTTTAGCATCAGCTGTACTGGCTATAGCCACACCACCCATCGCTGACATATGAAAATGTTTGCCGGAACGGGACTCGAACCCGGAATACCCGTTTATAGCGAGCGGTCGCCTTCCCATTTAGGCTATCCGAGTACGCTCCCTGGACCGACCCGAACTCCCACATGTCACTCTGTCTACGTCTTTGTATCGTAGTCTAATCTGTTCGAGCACACTCCCCAGACCGACCCAAACGTCGATATGTCACACTGTCCACATCCTTATGTCGTAGACTAACCTGTTCATCCCTTAGTGCTAGCAACTTTACTTGGAATCCGCACCAGGAAGAACCAAACTGGAGAATTGAGACTATTATTATTATCGTCGTATGCCCTGCCTAAGGCTTGTAATACATATTTTACTTGACGATCCTACAACCGTCGAAATATTTTCGAAATACATTCGCTGAATTCCTAATTCTTTTAGCGTCAGCTGTACTGGGTATAGCTATTCCACCCATCGGTGACATACAAAAATTTGTGCCGGACCAGGACTTGAACCCGGAGTTCACGGTTATCGCGAACTGTAGGTAGTATAGCTACACCCATCACAGCTGATGCTGAAAGAATTCGCCATCCATCAAACTGAGAAACCGATGTCGCTATCGGAAGTATTACCACAAGGTAAGGAGAGGCCTAAGCTCTCAGTTGGGATTTTAAATGTTCAGATGTGTGTAAATTCCTAAAGGGACCAAACTGCTTAAGTCGTCGGTCCCTAGACTTATACACTACTTAAACTAACTAGTGCTAAGAACAACGCACACACACACACACACACACACACACACATGCCCGAGGGAGGACTCGAACCTCCGGCGGGAGGGGCCGCGCAGTCCGTGACATGGCACCTCAAACCGCACGGCCACTCCGCGCGACAGTTGGGATTTTAGATCGGAGTAAACGTCAAGAAGAGAATTTAAATATAGATTAATGGAACTGTGCACTTAACTAAAACGAAAAAGCTTAATAATGTGTAATACAGGACAAATGAGTGGAATAAGGTATTTATACTTTAACTGAATACAATAGTGCACGAGAATATGAAACAGAATGATCATATAAATAAGCGCTTGGCTAATGCAAGAACCACTCATCGAGTAACTTACGTGCGATGTGTGCTACGTTGGACAAGCACAGAAACATACAGAAAAGCATCGCGGAATGCCATTACGTTCTTTCACTTCCGAACGGGTGCCGCAGAGATAATGAAAACTCTGAAGTATTGACGAACGGAACTAACATCCTGACTGTATCGGAAAGACCTAACAAAATTCCATAATATTTTTATGTGTTCTCTAACGTGATGCAGCAACCACTATACAATGAACTCATAACAACTGGAAAGCTATCATTATGTTAATCACTTTATCCGTGGAGATAAATGAGTAATCGTTGTTCCCACACTCTGTTCATAAACGGGACATCAGGAAGATTTAACGACTATTATAATAAGAAGCACCCTCCAACTCGTACTCCACTATGATCAGCTTCTCATACAAAATACAGTAACAGAAAGAACTTACGGACCTGCAAGCGTTAATGAGCGCTTCTGTACTACACGAACGGCATTAGCATCCAACATCTTATTTCGACCATATCAGGAAATTTCAAACTCTGGTTTACGAAACGTCCAGTTAGCTTACTAGACAGACGAGCTGACACCTAGTTATAGTAGTTATATGACAGTAATTCAGGCTAAAATTAAGAATGGTTCAAGTAGGAGGTCGGGATAGAACAGCAAAGGACGTTAATATATATAACACGCAGGTGGTACGCCTGTGGCTCTGTAAAGTGGGAAGCTTGATCAAACGGGAACATGTAGCTAAACTTGTAATCGTTTTAATTTTTCATTCTAATAAAACTGGATGTATCGTTAACTTGCTCAGAAAATCTGAGAACTAGGCAAGTATCTGACTTCAAAGCATTGGATTTCGCAGTCGACAGTTGACAATAGAGACGTCAAACAAAACTGAAAATTTGTATTAGTCGTTTATAACTGTTGTGTTGAAAAGAGAAGAGAAATATCGTAACATTAATACAGATGAACGGCTCCCGGAAAAGACCTTTAAGAATAGTTGATAACTACAAATTCTGCTTGAAGGCAGCGGAAGTTACAAATCTCCTTGAGACGTAGACACACAAGAATGTTTTGAATAACAATGGAAAGTTATTTCCTGTTGTCACTGATCCTTTTGAGCCTGTCGATTTGTTGTTTCTATGCTGGTCACATATTCTTGATGATGAGGCATTGTATTTATTCTCATCAACTGGTAAGTAACTCACAATAACATGTTGCGATTCCGTTTAGAAAAAGGCACAGTAACTTGCTGCAAACAAATATGAAACCAAACATAACATTCAATGGCAGAAACTAGAGCGTTTCTGAAGTCTCGAATTGGTAATTTGTTCACGAAGCATGAGTCGGCTATTAAGAATGCTGACTCACGTATAAAACCTTATCTTCCATCCGCAGCTCTTATCTGAGCGTGACTTCGAAAACGAGGACTCAACGTGAACACGTGGCGCCACGACTCCCTTTGGCCTTAGTCCGCCTTATCTGAATGTGAAATATCGACAGCTTTTTATTCTGCCGCTGTGTCAATGACGCAATGTCGTGTTACTTTCAGCGAAGTCTGTAGACAAGGGCAACGAACTTTTATTTCAGGGTAACTCACAGAGAGTGACTGTACTAATTAAGTGTCCTGAATATGAGACGACAACTTATCACGGAAAACCATCCATATTATTTTTTACGTGACATTTTTACGGAGGGCTATGAAGGGAAGAAATATAACACCACAGAAAATATTAGAAAAATGGTTCAAATGGCTCTGAGCACTATGCGACTTAACTTCTGAGGTCATCAGTCGCCTAAAACTTAGAACTAATTAAACCTAACTAACCTAAGGACATCACACACATCCATGCCCGAGGCAAGATTCGAACCTGCGACCGTAGCGGTCGTGCGGTTCCAGACTGTAGCGCCTAGAACCGTACGGCCACTCACGCCGGCAAAATATTAGAAAAAATAACAATATTACGCAGTTTTAAAGGAACAAACAAAATATTTTCTGCCTTCTATTTAGTTAAATTACATTTACACATATATTAGAGAACTACTTATTTAAATGGAAAAATCATATTTATTTTTAAAATGTACTATTTAACTATTATTGTACGAAAAGTATATATAAGGACCGTTACAAAGATAATCATTTCCATGTATTAAGCGTCTCCATGTAATGTGTTCAGATATTTCTAGAACAATGTGTGGTTGAGAATAAAAATTCAGTGCGAATGACATCATCTGTAATCTGCAGTTAATGTACAAACTATTAAATTTAACAAGATCAGCATCAGAATATTAAATTTCGTAATTACGTAATGTCTCTGTGTGTCCAATGACACTTTACCTACATTAGTCTCACTCTGATGTAACCTACTGATAGTCGACGAAGCAGAAAACATGTAAATGAACATACTAAAATTGCTGCAAAATATTTAGGAAGTGTTTCTTTCTGTTATTGTTTTCATATTTCTAGAGACATATACAGAGAATATAATTAATTTGTTGGTTTTAGTATTAGAATGTAAGAGGAAAATAAATACTTTAGATGTGAAAGTGCCCCAAAAATTTCATTCTGAAAGTAAACGGTAATAATGTTTCAGCAAAGCTAAGGCTCTTAGAGGCCTGTCTCACTACCTCAAAACTAAAAATGAAAAGAAAAAGACTCTAAAGACAATATCAGCGAAACATGGCCCCCTTGTCGACAAGCGTTGCCGCCTAAAAGTTAATAATCTTGTGTTAAATCTACAGGCTGATGAAAAAGTATTGGACAATAGCGGTGTTCTACTTACGTGGCGAAATATCACAATAGAAATGGGCTCTCTTTGTGTAGTATGTTTCCTTTAGAACTGTACTTAATACCAATCGAAAGTAATAAAAATTTTAATTATAAGTAACAAAACGAATGTATCACACCACGGCAGTTAGTATAAATCTTTAAATTTCCATGTCACTTAAATTTCAAGTGCATTCTATATCAAATGGATCCATCCATAATATCAAAATGGGTAGTTGTATACTCGTATATATGTTCCACATATCCCCCTAAACTACTGGATAGATTCCAAACAAACTTTGTGTACGACTCACTCACTGTCTGCAGATAATCGCTGTGAGCGTAAGAACTGCCTACCTATCAAAGGAGTGAGGGTGAGGATGAGAAGACAGTTTCGCCCACAACGTGCGAAAATCCGAACTTTATTTATCCAGTACTTCAGAAGGAGAGCACTTATTGACTTACAACATACTTAACACATGATTTCTGACTCTTAAGAAACTTTTCATCGCTGAGAACCTCGACAAAAAGATGAAAGAACGAAAGTTTATCGCTTACTACATTTTATATATTCATGCAGTAAAACCGCTGAATAAACCATGACGTTTTAATTTATTACTTCTTTACCACTTGTAACGCCGGAAATGCGTATCCTCCTATTTCCATCTATTGTACTATAATTTTTTTTCCTTATTTTGTTAGCTGAAGATATGACATTTCTGTGTCTTTATATATTGTAATTGTTTTACTATTTGTATGTATTTATTTATGTATTTATGTCGATGTATAATAGGTTTCTTTTGTAAATACTATTTGTATTTTTACGCTGGGTCTTGCCTAGGGAAAACTATGCTATCGAACGATTACATCGATAGGACGTGTGGAGAACCAAAGTGTTTAGGATCTTTGGTAGTGTTAACTCTGCCGCGTGCAGCGCGGTCAAAGGGGATCTGGCTGGAGTAGGGATGTGGGGCAGGTGTGTTGTGTGACGCTACCGCGAGTTGCCGCGTTTTCGGGGTTAGGCAGCATGTAATTGCGCTCGACTTGCTATGATAGTTTCTGACACGGTGTCGCGGACGGCAAGCGTAAGCTGGCGCACATCAAGAGCCCGTTTCGCATGGTCACCGTGTCGAGAAGAAGACGCGCCAACGTCCAGCTTCTGAAACAGCGACGGCCGACAATAAGTGATTGTCGCCACCTCTTCAATCGATCACTTCAAACCTTCAATCAACCAACAAGGAAGACTGAAAGCACGTAAAGTTTTAGAACTGTATGGCAGACCTCAGCCTTTCAAACTGTTCCATTTGCCTCACAAAAGTACAGCAACTTAGCATGAACCTTTGTTGCTCATTGTCCCAATTGCATTACCAAGCAGGGTCCCTTCCTTTTCCGGAATGAACTCGGGTGTCGTTGAAATTCAAACTGCAGCATTAAAGTAATATCATTTGATTTCATTGGTTTAATTTCAAAGCTCAATTAAGGTGTCCATAGCTGGCTACAATATTTAGATTACACAAGCACAAATTAAGAGTGCGAGTTTTGTTACCATATTTTAGCTTACCAGTGACTGCAGCTCAGCTTGGTACGTACTTAATTTTAGTATTGTTAATTGTTCAGAATCATTTAATTCAAGTTCAAAGTTAAATCTCTTATTTCTAAATTGCGTAAATTCAAGTAGCTTTTGAAATGATTGTTGAGGTAGTCCAAGACTAACCGCATTTTACTGAATTTCGATGTGCTTCAGAAAGAAAGCTCACTATTAACTTCAGTCACTAAATTAACTTTCAATTTTCTGGTTTTATTAATTCTTTTGCTAAATTAAGTCATAGTGAAATTTATTACTTATGACAAACATTCAGTTTTCACACAACACGTGGCAACCTTCAGTTGCCACGCTTTTAGTGCTAATTATATGTGCAATAACCTTTCTTTTCCAGTTATTATAGTAGTTGTCCATAGGACTGGCGACCATAATTTTCCCCAAATCTCAAATATCTAATTAACGCTAGTTAATTGTTAACGTAACGTCTGCACATTTACTTTCTTCATTAAATTTAATTTCGCCATTTCATTTGCATTTTTCCTTTCATTTAGATGTAACCCTTTCCTCCCTCTTTACCGACAGATTAACTTCGGTGACGATTGCTTTTCCCAAATTTCCATTAGGTACACGCGGTTTAATTTTTCACTGTTATTAAGGTCGATAAGTGAGGGGGAGATTACACACTAACTGTATTCGTGACAGATTTTGCAGACAATATTCACACTTACCACTGAACGTACCAGTAAAATATGTTGTTGTACTACACATAGTCCAGGAGAAACAACTTCATAACATTGAGCTGCGTGAAAAACATGGAGCTGAAAAAAGGGGAGGCGGACGAGATGGACAGACATTGAGAGGTAAGGAGGGCATGGACACAGATAGTGGGAAGGAGATGGACAGAAAGAGGGAGAGGGGGAAACAGACAGAGAGGGGGGAGAGGAGGAGATGGGCAGAAAAAGGAAAGAGGAGGAGATGGTGAAAGAGTGAGGGAGAGAGAGATGGTGGAAGAGGAGGGATGCTGGAGGAGATGAACAGCGAAAGGAGGAGGAGGAGGAGGAGGATAAGGACAATGACAGGAGACGGAAAGAGATGGGGGGAAAAGGAAGCAGGTCGAGAGAAGGATAGGAGGAGATGGACAGGCAATAGGGGATGAAGAAGGTAGACAGAGACGAGAAAGGAGGAGATTAACAGAGGGCGAAGGAGAAGATGGACTAATAGAAAACTGAAATAAATAGATACCCGGGTAACCACAGGAACTCAGCTAGTAAATATATGATCTCTCTATCATTCTCCTGTTGTTCGTGGATAGTTCCATCAGTAGTAGAACTCGGTTAACATCATGTAATGAAGAAGAAGAAGACATTCGCCTGGGACACGTACACCTACCACAACTCAAACCTAACAGACATAACACAATTACTAGTCTACCTGTTCTCTGTGGCACATAAACACCACCACCTATGTTGACAGGACTGAGAATAAGCTCGACGTTTCTGAAATAAAGGCTATAACATGGGTCCCTGTAGCCATTGGCAAGGGCTGCATCGGCGAAAGATAGTGGTTTCAGTTGTCTGGTCCTACGAAAAGAAACACTGAAAACGCAATGCTCAGTTCTATGAGGATATGGATAGCAACAGAAACAATAGTATCAGTATAAACAGATGGACCTCCAGTGTTGGGAGAAGAAGACACAAGCTCTGCCGAATACGTAACTAATGTTACAAGACAGTCTCGAAGTGATACTGTCTATCATCTGATGAAAGATGGCTGTGGTTCTGTCCTGCACAAAGGGAGTAAATGTTTCAAGAGATCATTAAGATAGATTATGATGAGGTAAAATGTCTCATCAAAGGCTTCATTTAAATAGAGTTGCTGAAATAAAAATGGAATGATATGAAAATATGTCTGAAGATTAATTGAGCACGACACTGTTAAAAAAATCTTCCTATGTGGATCGAGATAAAAATAAATACATAGTATATTAAAAGGTACGTTTCATTACTTATCTTTCTAGTTGAATATTGGTCTTACTAAGTACTAGTGCGCGATGAAGAAAAACCAGTCTACTAGCTCTGCATCTTCGCAGATATATCACCCGTTTGAACTGCTTGTCGGATATTAAGGGACCTGTAATAATTGTAAGCCACACATCTATGGTGAATAAAAGAAGTTTTACTACCTACGTTATTCTGAGTACTCAGTGCGATTGCTTACTGAGTATCTGTCATTTTTACTTTCTTGGAATAGTCTGATTAGTGTTAGTAGCGTCTAAAACGCATTGGGACTCTCGTTTTTTATTTTATTTTTTTCGTGCCATTGAATACTGGGTAGTAGCGGGAAATGGACACAGTGCGTATTCTGGGGTAACTTTCCACTGTGTAAAACGAAGCAGTAAGCAGCGTTGGCAATGCCTGAGACCCATTGCCTGCTGCCGAGGGCTGCGGCTGTCTTAAGACGCCTGGGGAGAAGGCTGTGGCACTTTCGGGGACCTATGCTGTTTCCCCGGAACACTGATGACTCTGCGTCCTCAGTAACATGGCCAATACGTCCTCTTCGGAGGAGAATTAAGTGCGACAGTGCGGTTTCTCGAATCTCTAGAGAGTGTACTCTGCACATGGATGTCCCGCTACGCTTTGGTACCCGACATAACGTGTTTTTAATATTTGACATTACGTATGAGCCAGTACGGGACGCCTCCCTGTTGGAACCACAGCTGATCTTCCTGTAATTTCTGGACGACGGCGAAGGGTGTATTTACCAGTGGCAGCTAATTGGGATATGATACGTCTCAGATACATAGTAGCCGCCTGATAGGAAAGGAAGGCTAGTAGGCAATCAGTGTGATTTTATGAGAATCTCATCAGAGAGGTAGGGCCTTACTCTGCAGGCGGCAATTGTACGCGCTGGGTGGAAATCGTAGTATAAAACGTGGACCGATGGGATTTCGAAATGTAAATGGTGAGCTGTGCGTGGCTCGTGTTCGTGCCCTCTCTCCCTTTTTTACATTCTGTTCTACTGTACTGCCACCTCGTTTTGTTAGTTCAGTTACTGGTGTTACTGAGTTGCTTCCTTGTCTGCCCGTGAGCGGCAGCAGCAGCGCTTATCGATATATGTCCCGCCGTATAATCTTTGCTGGACTGCTATTACTTCCGGGTTATCGTGCGTTGGGGGAGCAGTTCGTATCTCGCAGTGAGTTGCAACGCGCCAGCAGTAGAGTTCGGACCTGGCAGTTGGACGGTTGGAGCGGCAGTGAGGTTCGGATAGCCATGACTCGCCCGACCGTTGCCAGCACACGTGTTTTCAATAGGGACGGTCTTGGTCGATCGCCGGTTGGTCGTCTTACTGGACGACATGATTGGGCGGGTTATTTGGGGGAAGAGACCAAACATCGAGGTTATCGATCTCATCGGATATGGGAAGGATGGGGAAGGAATTCGGCCGTGCCCTTTCAAAGGAACCATCCCGGCATGTGCCTGGAGCGACTTAGGGAAATCACGGAAAACCTAAATCAGGATGGCCAGACGCGGGATTGAACCGTCGTCCGACGTGATTGTTCGCCGACCGTTTGTGGGTTGGAGATGTGTGTATCTTAACTCGGGCCGGCCTAAGTGGCCGAGCGGTTCTAGGCACTACAGTCTGGAACCGCGCGACCGCTACGGTCGCAGGTTCAAATTCTACCTCGGGCATGGATGTGTGTGATGTCCTTAGGTTTAAGTAGTTCTAAGTTCTAGGGGACTGATGACCTCAGAAGTTAAGTCCCATAGTGTGGAGCGGAAATCACATTAAGCATTGCTCTGTTTGACGGTCTGTCGGTTGGGTGGACGTCGGATCGTGAATGGTTGGCCCAACTGCTTGTCTGCTCTAAGCGAGCGATGGTGTTTGAATTACAGGCGAACCCTCGAACATCTGGATGCCCTTGTGTGGACTCCCTTATTTTTTACAAATTTGTTCTTGTTGTTGGTACTTGTATGGCTTCTAGCCGGTATTGTGTTTTCAATTAGAGTTGTTTTAGTCTTAAGGCCTTCAGCCTAGTTTAAGGTACTGTTTCACGTAAGCCCTTTGGCATTTTAAATAATTTTTTTAATTTTTAAGTCTTCGGCCTTCAACCGGTTTGAGTTGCAGTTGTTTGTTCTTAAGGTTCAAATGGTTCAAATGGCTCTGAGCAGTATGGATCTTAACATCTGAGGTCATCAGTCCCCTAGAACTTAGAACTATTTAAACCTAACTAACATAAGGACATCACACACATCCATGCCCGAGGCAGGATTCGAACCTGCGACCGTAGCGGTCGCGCAGTTCCAGACTGAAGCGCCTAGAACCGCTCGGCTACAACGACCGTCTTTGTTCTTAAGGCCTTCAGCGTAAATTAAAGAACTGTTTCACATAAGGACTTTGGTATTTAAAAAAAAATGAATGTTTTGGAGTTTTAAGTGTTCGGCCTTCAGCCGATTTGAATTCAAAAAATGATATAATACAGTACTGGTGCTCCAAGAAGATTTACATTCCGAAAACCACACTGAAAAGATTAATATCAGGTCGAGGTCTACTTCATTGGGATTCTGGACATACGAATGTGCATTTCAAGTATACACTTTAAATGTACACATTTTAGTACGGTTCACGAAATTCCGATGCTCTTGGAGTATCCTCTGATGTCTTGTTTCTTTTGTGACATAATGTATGATCTTGCAATGTTTTAAACTTACCGGTACGTACATACGGGCTTCCTACGTCATGGTAGCTGCGCAAGCGCGTTGTCGCCTGTTATCTGCACTCTCTGGCAACTGCTGAAACGAACCTGTTTCTAACAAGTCGTGCGAAAAGGTTGCGAATGATAGTTTGAAAAGCGTTACTTTCAAAGTAAATATCCTTTTACGTAAGTTGAACTATGTGCGAAAATGTACCATGAATTTCTTAAATCAGAGAGCGTTTGACTCTCATTTAAAAATCACCTCTTTGATGACGAGCCATTTAGAAGAATTTCCAACCCTGAAGATCAGACATTTATGTCATTATTAAAAATTTTACTGGCACATTTTGTGATGTATCTTAAAGTGTAACACGCGCAGAAAAGATCAACATTATATGCGAAAGCTTAACTTCTCTTGCAGCTTATTAACCTTAGAGACCAATATTATATGTCAAAGCTTTGTTTTTCTTAAAACAACACTGTGTGTTTGTGTGTTCGTGCTACTTAACAGTGATGATGCTGTAGGCTGACTACATCACGTGTCCTACGCTGTGAATATCCGTTGTCATCGGCTGGCGAGATCACGTGACATGAGCTATGACTGGCTTACTAAAGCGCATCGCAATCTCGATTTGAATGATTCGCAAAGTAACATGCGGTGTTTGGTGGAATTCCAGTGTATACTTTCGTAATACGAAAACACGCAGGGTACATATTGCTGCACAGAAAAGATATTTCCAAAACGTGTCTTTTTCCCTGAGTTTCGTTTTCTAAAGTACCGGGAAATTTTGCGCCCGTGTATAGAACCATAACCATTCAAAGGATTGATAAGTTTTTCAGTTCCGGGGGAAAATATAGTGTCACTTAAAACGGAAAAAGTGTGTTTTCACCGATAAAAAGTGTATTTTTAACCGGGAAATCCGGGAAAAATCCGGGAATTTTTTTCTTTGTCCTCGTATACACCCTGTAATTACACTGGAGTTATTACGATTCATGAGGGGGCCACAGACATTACAAAGGAGGTATTTATATCTTAACAGGTCATATGGTCACAACGGACGGCACTGAATGTTTTGCAACGCGTTCTCATTCTGGCTACGACTTTGGTGACAAGTTTTCGTGGTGGAGCATTCCATTCCTCAGAGTTGGTTGAGAATTGGTGTATGGTCGTTGCTGCATGTGGACATGCTACAGCGCATCCCACACGTGCTCGATGGAATTTAAGTTGGGGGAACGTGCAGGACACTCCATTCGCCGAATATACCCTCGTTCCGATTGCTCATCCACTTGTGCTGTTTGATGCGCTCGGCCACTTTCAACATTAGAATTAAGTCAGGGCAGAATGCTGTCATCGAATGGAGCACATGCAAAGGAGAACAACGTCGCAATAACGATTACTGATGAGTGCATCGCCTTCTAAAATATGGAGGTCAGTACGCCATGCAACATTATGCCTCCCCATACCATAACATCTGGAACACAAAAACGATTATTTTCGACCGTGCTGGAAGTAGCCTCAAATAGCAAGAGGTGTTAACACGTAATGCGCCCAAGAACAGTGGCAAACGTGATCATTTCGGTGATCCAGGTGTTACGTTTTCGGGAGGACAATAATTGCATGGGCATACCGACGGCCATATCTTTGAATCCGATTACGAACTGTGTTGTATTGCAGACTAGAAAGGGTACATTCTTGCATCTGACATCTGTCAAGGGAGAAACGAAACTCTGGACAAGAAATTTGAAAGCTATGAGAGGGGAGAGAGGGTAATTTAGGTTTATCAAAGCAGTTTTGGAGCAAAAACAGGAGACTGGACTTAATCAAAATTTTTATTCCCTTTGCCCTACCTGGAAGGTTAAAAGTAGCGAAAACTTTGGCTTGTGCCTTAATGAGGATCAATAGGAACGCTTTCCCAGCAGGCCTTTCACGTTCTAAGGAAATGAAGAGGTGGAATTGATTATATGATGCTATCCTCTGTAATTGAGGTATTTTTATGGAAAGATAACAAACTATCTTTCTGATTTCCAGTTACCATGGAGCAGACGTCATTTTTTTGTCCAGAAAGCAGAAGTGTAGCACTAAACTGAACATTAAGTGCTCGTCTGTCTTCAAAAACTACAGTTGTAATATGGGAAGTGTGAATTATGGCGACAGATTAGACCTGCTTTAGGAATAGGCAGGACATCGCGACGTCTCCTGGCAAGACATTTACAAAACCGTTAGAATATATAAAAAATAAACATTTCTCTGTATTATTATTATTATTATTATTGTTGTTGTTGTTATTTCTTTCCTTTCTCAGACGTTATGTCTGGTTAAAAATGGAAAGTGACGCGGACCTTGATCAAGCGTGACTTCCTTTTAACTGTACGGTATATGTTACATTGCATTTAGGAACTTTCGTGTAATTGAACATGTATCAATAATTACAGACATCTGTAGATGTTTATATAAGTTTGGATGTAGCTGTATTGCGTTGACGTACTGGTGGATATTGTGTGGTATGACTCCTGTAGTTGATAGTACAATTGGTATAACGTCAACTTTATCCTGATGACACATCTCCTTGACTTCCTCAGCCAGTTGGATGTATTTTTCAATTTTTTCTCCTGTTTTCTTCTGTATATTTGTTGTATTGGGTATGGATATTTCGATTAGTTGTGTTAATTTCTTCTTTTTATTGGTGAGTATGATGTCAGGTTTGTTATGTGGTGTTGTTTTATCTGTTATAATGGTTCTGTTCCAGTATAATTTGTATTCGTCATTCTCCAGTACATTTTGTGGTGCATACTTGTATGTGGGAACGTATTGTTTTATTAGTTTATGTCGTGTGGCAAATTGTTGATGTATTATTTTTGCTACATTGTCATGTCTTCTGGGGTATTCTGTATTTGCTGGTATTGTACATCCGCTTGTGATGTGATCTACTGTTTCTATTTGTTGTTTGCAAAGTCTACATTTATCTGTTGTGGTATTGGGATCTTTAATAATATGCTTGCTGTAATATCTGGTGTTAATTGTTTGATCCTGTATTTCAATCATGAATCCTTCCATCTCACTGTATATATTGCCTTTTCTTAGCCATGTGTTGGATGCGTCTTGATCGATGTGTGGCTGTGTTAGACGATACGGGTGCTTGCTATGTAGTGTTTTCTTTTTCCTATTTATTTTCTTTGTATCTGTTGATTTTATGTGATCTAAAGGGTTATAGAAGTGGTTATGAAATTGCAATGGTGTAGCCGATGTATTTATATGAGTGATTGCTTTGTGTATTTTGCTAGTTTCTACTCGTTCTATCAAGAATTTTCTTAAATTGTCTAACTGTCCATAATGTAGCTTTTTTATGTCGATAAATCCCCTTCCTCCTTGCTTTCTGTTGCTGAATGTATGTGACCTATTCTATATTTGTGGCATTGTGATCGTGTAAGTATATTGAGTGCTTCTAGTTCTGTGTTACTCCGTTTCACTACTCCAAATGAAAAGGTAAGTATTGGTACAGCATAAGTATTTATAGCTTTTGTCTTGTTTCTTGCTGTCAGTTCTGTTTTCAGTATTTTTGTTAGTCTTTGTCTATATTTTTCTTTTAGTTCTTCTTTAATATTTGTATTATCTATTCCTATTTTTTGGCTGTATCCTAGATATTTATAGCCATCTGTTTTTTTCCATCGCTTCTATGCAGTCGCTGTGGTTATCCAATAAGTAACCTTCTTGTTTAGTGTGTTTTCCTTTGACTATGCTATTTTTCTTACATTTGTCTGTCCCGAAAGCCATATTTATATCATTGCTGAATACTTCTGTTATCTTTAGTAATTGGTTGAGTTGTTGATTTGTTGCTGCTAGTAGTTTTAGATCATCCATGTATAGCAAATGTGTGATTTTGTGTTGGTATGTTCCAGTAATATTATATCCATAATTTGTATTATTTAGCATGTTGGATAGTGGGTTCAGAGCAAGGCAGAACCAGAAAGGATTTAATGAGTCTCCTTGGTATATTCCACACTTAATCTGTATTGGCTGTGAAGTGATATTATTTGAATTTGTTTGGATATTAAGTGTGGTTTTCCAATTTTTCATGACTATGTTTAGGAACTATATCAATTTAGGATCTACTTTGTATATTTCCAATATCTGTAGTAACCATGAGTGGGGTACACTATCAAAAGCTTCTTCGTAATCAATGTATGCGTAGTGTAGCGACTTTTGTATAGTTTTAGCTTGATATGTCACCTCTGCATCTATTATCAGTTGCTCTTTACATCCTCTTGCTCCTTTGCAGCAGCCTTTTTGTTCTTCATTTATAATTTTGTTCTGTGTTGTATGGGTCATTAATTTCTGTGTAATGACTGAAGTTAATATTTTGTATATTGTTGGTAAGCATGTTATGGGGCGATATTTTGTTGGGTTTGCTGTGTCTGCTTGATCTTTAGGTTTCAGATAAGTTATTCCTTGTGTAAGTGTATCAGGGACTGTGAATGGGTCTGCAATGTAACTGTTAAATAATTTAGTTAGATGTGAATGTGTTGAGGTGAACTTCTTTAGCCAGAAATTTGCTATTTTTTCTTTTCCAGCGGCTTTCCAACTGTGCGGAGAATTAATTGCTCAGGTAACTTCATGTTGCAAAATTATCACTTCAGGCATTTGTGGTATCCTCTTGTATGTGTCTCTTTCTGCTTGTATCCACCATGCATGTCTGTTATGTTGTACTGGGTTTGACCATATGTTGCTCCAGAAGTGTTCCATGTCTGTTATGTTTGGTGGATTGTCTAATTTAATGTGTATGTTATCTATTGTCTGGTAAAGTTTCTTTTGGTTTGTGTTGAATGTTTCCTTCTATTTTCACTTTTTTTGTATCTTCTAAGTCGTTTGGCCAATGCTTGTAATTTCTGCTTCTTTTCATCTAATTGCTCTATCGCTTCTTGTTGTGAGATTTTACCTAACCTTTTTCGTTTTTTGTCTGATATTTCATTTCTTATAAATTGTGTTAGCTGTCCGATGGCTTTTCTCAGTTTTTCTATTCTGATCTGTAGCATGTGTTGCCATGCTGGTTTTGTGGGTTTCTTCTGTGTGTTGGTTGGTTCTGATCTCTGTCTACTGTGTATATTTAGTGTAGTGAGTGTTCCTATATAAACCAGTAGTTGTAACTCTTCCATAGTTGTATTTTCATTTATTTTCTTGTGTATGATTGTGTTGATAGTTGTTATTGTTGTTTCGACTTGGGGGTTATTTGGGAGTCTATGCAAGAATGATCTAATGTCTGTATTTGTGCCTTTGTATTCTATATATGTCAGCTGAAATTTTTTCTTCTATATCTAACATGTGTATAACTTCGTGTTGTATTTGTGCTTGTTCTGGTGGCTGTCTTAAGATTTCGTTTTCCTCTGATTGTTTAATTGATGCGTGTTGTTCTTTGTTTGTTTGCTCTGGTATGTTTGAGTCCATTACTGTATTTTCTTCTTCTTCTGATTGCTCATTATTTTGTTCCAGTATTTGTTGCACTTGTTGTTTCATGTTTTCTAATTCTGACTGGGGTGTCCTGTTATTTTTGATTATTACACGGATATTATCAGCTAGTCGTTGTTCTGTTAAAAATTTTAATTCTGGGTATCTGGTAATAAGTGTTGTGTATACTTGTGATCTGTATCCAATTGTGTTGGTTCCTTAGTTTGTTGCTTGATAATAACAGAACATGAGGTGTCAGTTAACTTCATCTGACCATCTCATCCTATGCCTTTGTTTTCCTTCTAGAGTGGTTGCAGGAAACATATCCTGAAAAACACCTCTATTTGGATTTAAATCATTTTCCGTGTGGCTAGCAGTGTCGTTACCATTGTGGACGGGCATAGGGTTCAAGCGTCGTCCCCGACCATGACAGCGCTTGTCCAAGGCCTCATTAGTTCTGTCTTGAACCAACTAATCACACTAAAAGGGGGGTTAGCCCTATAAGTGGTTTGTTCTTTTCGTCGCCTTTTACGACTGGCAGAACATACTGGAGGCCTATTCTTTTCCCCGGGCCTTATTATTATTATTATTATTATTATTATTATTGCGTTACTGTATGAATGGTTGTAGATTATGTATAAAAGGAAATAACAATTTTTCATTTTTATGTTTGTGCAATATTTATGTATTTATATTTCACAAATAACGTCTGTGGTCAGCGAATGTATGTATCGAAGCAGATAACGATAATTAGAAATAATTACAAAGATGCATATAAAATTGCCTATAAATAGTGGAGGTTAAAACATTACTGCCTCTGTCTTCTTGTAGCCGTTAAAGTTGTAAGAGCCTGTGACTCTCGCTTGAATGCATAGATAGCCTTTGTTTGTCCTTTGATCGAGGAAGCCGCCATTGGAGGCTGATATTTGTAATAGGTGTGTACGTTCAATTTATGTTGATTTTTTGAATATAGAAACTCTTAAAATTATTCCCTGTAATAATTTATTGCTAGCTTGCCCAAGAATTCATTCCACATTCTTAGCAGTTTTCAGCATATCAGGAATTTTTCATGACACAGAGCCGTGCAGCGATCGCGGGAAGCGCTGCCGGGGTAAATTCAAATTAAATTGAATTGAAGAAGATTTCCCGCAATATAGCGGGCAGGTAAAGGTACATTAAAATTTTCTCTTTCAGCTTCCTGGAGACTTCAGAGGGAAATTATGGGTTTTATTATATCATTTTCAGGTGGACATGGGCAGCTGCTATTATGTTATCAGGTACGTAAATTATTCATGAGTGATAAAATTTTACTTGTGTGTGATCAAAGACTGCTGTGCAAAACCTGTTCTGGCTAATACCATGATAATCAGATTCCTTTCTTTTTAGTTTCATGCGCTCATGTTAGTCGTGGCAGTTAATAGTGTCCATATATTTTTTTAAAAATCCACTGCAGCTTTTACGTTTAGTGAACGTAACATACTGTAACTTCCGTACATGTAATCAGAGTAATTTTCAGTGCATTCAAGAGATGAAAGTAGCGAAGGGCATTTTTTTAATTCCATAATTAGTTACAGTAATAATAACATAATCCATATCTAAGGAGCCAGATCTGTGTTATATATAAATAATCTGCAAATTAAAGCTCGTACTTCCACAGCAGTAAATATTTCAGTGTTGTGCGTATCCCCACATAATAGGTCAAAGTGCATAAAGTTAAAATATTTTCAACTGCAGAAACTAACAATGAGAATCGTATTTTATCTGTTGTGCTCGCAACAATAAGCAATATAAAGTTAATTAAAATTTTATGCCATATAAACTGCATATAAAGTGAAAAGGGTGTGTGGTGGGGAATACGCGACAATTTAGCGCCCAGAAGCGCGGCGCCCGAATGAGCAGCAAAAGCATCCAAAAGTATTTTTAAAAGGAAATGAAATGTACTGTGAGTTGTATGTGCAAAAATTCCGTTTCTGAAGTTTTGGAGAAAAGTTGCTCGGGAACTGGTGGCCCAGACGAATGGAAGGTATACTAGTACCACAGTTGAAAGCTAAATCCTAACAGAAAGTAACAAAAAAAGATAATCTCATAGTATATAGTAATAGGAAACAGATATGCTCTACAGCCACACTTTCCGTAAACGGGGGATGATGTGACGTATGTATTACAAACAGGTTCAATCTACACCAAAACAAAAATGTTTCTTTTGTGTAGTATTTCCCTGCTACAATCAGAACAAAAACATTTTTTGCTGAATTGCATTTTGTAAAGGTGTAATTACATTTCTGAGATTCATAGATTTGTAGTTTTACTACATTCTAACACATTTTCCTTGTTACTTAGGGAATGTGCTGCACAGAAAAGTACTGGTCGGCAAGCCACTGGAGGACCAGGCGATAATCAACAGTACCACCTTTCTCAGATGGGGCCGCGCGGCATTAGCCGAGCGGTCTTAGGCGTTGCAGTCATGGACTGTACAGCTGATCCCGGCGGAGGTTCGAGTCCTCCCTCGGGCATGGGTGTGTGTGTTTGTCCTTAGGATAATTTAGGCTAAGTAGTGTGTAAGCTTAGGAACTGATGATCTTAGCAGTTAAGTCCCACAAGATTTCACACACATTTTCTCCTATCTCAGATGGTGAGAAAACAGTCACGAGAACAGTTTATTAATGTTTCGTCACTATTTAATGCTGCGATCCATAAAAATAGGAAATTTTGTATGTATTTGATATTTCAGAAAACAAAGAGGTTGGAGTGTGTTTGCAGGCATCCGGTAAGTAGAGATTCAGAACTATTTCGAAATATACTGGTTTACATAAAAAGGAGGCAAAGACGTAACATTTAATCAGTTATATGTTTCATAGTATGAATTTTATGGAAATTGGAGAATGCATGATATGCCATAAATAAAACTAATTCCATGCAAGCAGCTGTGGGCTCGAACGTAGAAAATGTTTTAAATCTAAAAGTTGGAGGTGGTAGATTGATAGATTTTCAGGGACCTTTGGTGGACATGTGATTACACGGAGCAGCAAAACATCAAATACAACGATTTAAGGTGCTGTTAATAGCCAAGTCTACGTGTTCTGTGGCAAAAGACCTCCATTCCTCCTATACAGCTACTGACACTGTGGCAAGGATATGGACAGCATGTCAACAGCACACATCACAAGACTATCCGTATGTACTTTAGTTCGGAAGATCAAGCTGCCCACTAGATGCAATGAATTTTGAGATATTTGGAGATATTCGTCCACAAGATTGACCGCCTGCGAAAGTGAACTAACATTTTGTAGAACAAAAATCGTTGTATAATGAATCTACGTCAGGAGGAATATAAACATCAAAGGCATCTTACAAACTTTCGGCATTCACTGCTGCAGGTTGGAAGATATGGACGTTCATGCACCTAACTTTAAAACCGCAGTTCCACTTTTGTCTAACAGGAGGAGGAGGAGGAGATTAGTGTCTAACGTCCCTTCGACAACGAGGTCATTAGAGACGGAGCGCAAGCTCGGGTGAGGGAAGGATGGGGAAGGAAATCGGCCGTGCCCTTTCAAAGGAACCATCCCGGCATTTGCCTGAAGCGATTTAGGGAAATCACGGAAAACCTAAATCAGCATGGCCGGAGACGGGATTGAACCGTCGTCCTCCCGAATGCGAGTCCAGTGTGATAACCACTGCGCCACTTCGCTCGGTTTTGTCTAACAAAGAGGGATGTGATGGAAAGAGCAGCGGTCCAAAACCTCATACAGAGACCCGCAGTTAGGCTTTCTACGCTAGTATCATGGTGGTCAACAGAATGAAAAGTTATAATGTTACACATGTTTTTCCTACGTAGTTCTGTCGATACATATGTCATCTACAATCACTTTACAACCTATCTTGACCTTAGCCTTCATTGACAACTGTTTTTGATCTTTAGTGCAGCTCATATTCTGCTGTGGTTATGCAAAAGCTTGTTATGATTGATTCGGAGAAAACTTGTGCACTGCCCGGCCTTACACCTCTAGAAAACTTCACGTGAACCTTCTGTACGAGACACTTTAGTTCAGCAATTTCTGCCGTCTCTCAACCGTAGGAGGAGCAACATGTAGTCACTCGACCATCTATAATTTGAAATGTCTCCTGTATTTCTGTAGCCTGAAGATGAGTTCGTGTGGTATTTGACGTCTCGGAGAAATTCGACCAAATTAGCTATCCAGGAGTATTCTTTACCTTATTCTAACAGCTGTGTTTCATTTCGATGCATACAGCTGAGGCATATTGATTACAGGCTTGATTTTTCACGTGTGGCCGTTCAACGCAGTAATGCTATGATGATAACATTGTTGCATAGCAAACATTTTTCCGGATCACTACTACATTTTGAAGTTATTGCTCGACACAGACGGGAAAAGACTCACATCTTCGTCAGACCGTGTGCCACAACGGCAACTCAGAGGATGCGAAGAATGGGAGTATTGCAAAAGCAGAGCAACGCCTATGCTTCATTGCTGCACAGCAAGCACAGTTACAATAACGAACGCAGACGGTACTTTATGACGGCACTCAGAACTTGTTCCCGCAAACTCTACAACACGAAGTGATAACATACCACATCTGAGTTCCACCGCCCCAATGCGTTTATGAGAAATGCATAGGCAGTCAAAACCGTCGTCCATACTGTACTTGAGACACCACGGTGTGGACAGGTTCGCTGACACCTCTATTTAAACGAGAGCAAGTGTTCGCCTAGCCTGATACAATGATCTGATATCTGATTTAAACATCCCTGTTTTTGATAGGTCGTTCTCGGCGTCTGAGAAGGTCGATAACACTTTTACACTGGAGCTCTACATGCGGAAATTATGTCATAAGTCTAATGTTTCAAGATTCAGGTTTGACTTAAACAGACACTGTTGGGTAGATAATACATATTTCATCACCTACATAATGAATTATTATTGTAATTATTATTGTTGTATAGCGTGAGTGTGGCTGTAGGTGTACGTTCATATTTGCCTTTTTAAGGTGAAGACACACACACACACATTCAAGCAAACGCAGCTCTCACACACACACAGGACCTCTGCCTTATAAAGCGGTAGTGAGGTACGATCATCACAGCCCGTTTTTTTTCAACGTTTTAAAATCTGTGTTCACAATTGTTTCCGATTAGTGATGCTTTTCTATCGCCTACTGGTCGCTGGTGATTGTCGTGGAAGCAGAAAGTTTCTGTTTTAATGCTATCAGTATTACTGCTACCGTCCTTTCTAATAACCATAAGGAAATTAATAATTTGTAATAACTGTCTGACTTAGTAGTGCACTGGCAAAAGAATTAAGATGTATATCCTAATGCATATATGTTTCTGCCAAAAAAGTGAGCAATTGATACAGAGGAACAGTTTAAGCACCAGTGACTTAAATACTGTGTGTTTCTATTCTCAGCAATGTGTAACACGGCAAAATCCACTCAAACAAATATACGCAACAAAAGATTTTTATTTTATAAATAATACATACAGTATTTCAATAAATACAAAGAGTCACATACTAGTCACCTGCACAGCAGGAATGAATACTTTTTATCGGAGTATCACGTGGAAACAAAACATAATATAATAAAATAATGGCGTGTGACGGGAGCCTCCCGTCGGGTAGACCGCTCGCCTGGTGCAAGTCTTTGGATTTGACGCCACTTCGGCTTCGATGGGGATGAAATGATGATGATTAGGACAACACAACACCCAGTCCCTGACCGGAGAAAATCTACGACCCAGCCGGGAATCGAACCCGGGCCCTTAGGATTGACAGTACGTCGCGCTGACCACTCAGCTACCGGGGGCGGACAATAAAACATCATATGCACCGTGCCACAGAAGTTTCGTTGAAGCCTATCTCTCCACATTGGCTGTAGTCAAAATCTATGGTACGAATATATGAGACTCCTCCAAAATTAGTTTCACAAAGTCTTCTCCTTTACTTTAAGAGCCACGAATCTCTTGCAATAGCAGGCCGTCTTGTACAGCAAATAGACCACCACGGACGCCACTGCAACAACGAATCCGATGACATCGAGCAGCAGCAGCTGCCACCAGGTCAGGTCGAGGGCTGCACTACGCATGTGTGGAGCACCCTTGTGGCGTATCACGTACTCGATCCACCACACGGCATTATCCAGAGACCTCTCCTGGTGCTCACGGAATACTGCTGAGAGTCGCTTCATGTTCTCTCGGTAGCTGTGCGAAAAATAGGGAAATAATCGTAGAGTACAAGTAATAATTAGAAGTTACTGCAGAAGTTTAGTGCGAGAAAAAATAATGAAACACAGTTAATCAAATAGGAACTAAGTTTAAAAGAAAAAATATTAGTATGTATTACGAAAATCTTTGTAAAAGTGACACGAAACATAATATACTGGAGTCAGATAAGGTTCAGAAAGAGGAAGCAAACTACAACCGCGAGAGATCAATCTGTATATAGAATTATATTTATTACGTAGAAATTGTCCTTTGTATGTCTATAGCAACGAAACGTCACATACAAGTACATTCAGAATTTGTCATTACTCTGCTAAAGAAAACGAATCAATATAAGGCTGAACTTTTTGACAACGTAGAAATCTCTGGAAGCAAGCTACAGTTCAGGTCGAGAAATACTTGGGGAAAATATCAGTTTGTTACCTTGATAACACAAATGAAATTTTAATATTTCTCATCAAAATTAAAATATGTTAACTTACCTATCATTTCCAAGAACTGTGTGAACTGCTTTCAGAACGGTATCGGTAGTGACATCTTTGAATGACAGACGGTACCCAATTCCTGCCTGCACCATTTTAGCCACATTGTGCTCTTGATCTCCTATGAAAGGAATGCCAATCAGAGGCACTGCGAAGTAACTTGCTTCATTCATGCTCTGGAGTCCTCCCTGAGTGATGAACAGACGAATGTTTGGATGTGCTGAAAAAGCGGAAAGACAGGTAATAAACGTGGTCTGTACAGAGCTCTTCGCACAGGAATGCTACAGTGTACAGAAGCTTACCCAAGACGTCCTGCTGGGGCAGCCACTTGGCTATCATGACGTTCTCCGGCTGTCCAGGCAGGCTGTCCACCTCCCACTTCCAGAGCACCCGCTGAGGCAGCTGCGCGAAAGCTTCGAGGAACGCTCGCCTCTTATGCTCTGGCAGTGC
The DNA here is from genome assembly GCF_023898315.1 of Schistocerca nitens. Lineage (NCBI taxonomy): Eukaryota > Metazoa > Arthropoda > Insecta > Orthoptera > Acrididae > Schistocerca > Schistocerca nitens. The sequence continues at coordinate 698,692,925 of NC_064617.1, read as the reverse complement.
AATACTTTTCACATTGCTGCCGAGGCTGAAGTAAATCACACCATCTGTTGCACCATCAAGGAAATTTTGGATATCCTGCAAAATAAATAGCCCCGTGGGAGTACCTACATTATATAGACAAATTGATAACTTAGAGAATGTGCTATCCAAGATACTCATTTTAATGAGCTGTATCGTAAATTTCTTTCGTTCTTAAGCACAATAAACACTGTACGGAACACTTGTAACAAGTGTAAACAGGATGTCAAATTATTTTCATCACAATGTACCTTCTTCTAAATGTTAAAAGCTGGTAATATCACTTACATCATTGAGCCTATGGGTATTTCAAGGTTATTGCTACATCCTTTTCCCAGAAATGTTAGTCCCCAATATGCTGGAAAAGTGTCTGTGTAGTTTGAAAGTTATGAATAAGAACTAGTCATAAGTTGAGGATATGAACTGATGTGGTGTGCTTACATACATTTTCTTAGTGATAACTGAGAACATTTAAACATTTACACGTAAAGCTTTTAGTGTTACCAGCTATCAATCATACCTTAGTTTTTCACCACATGATTTTCTATAGCTAACTCATTTTAAATCACTAAATATTTAGCCATAAATTAAAGTTTCACTACTTGTCTCACCAGTACATGTCTGAGGTTGGAAAAGAAGAGATTACGTTTAACCCAAATTTCATGTGTGCTTACGCGCCTATTTCCAAAATGTAACTAACAGCTGCTGAGAAGCTTAAAAAGATGCGAAGACGTTCTGCCAGACCACTCACTACCTTACTCAAGCTGGCTGTAGAGCTGCCTAAAGCCAGTTCAAATGAGATACATGTGTTATTATTATTATTACACATTTGTCTGGAACGACCAAAGAACGTGACAACATGACAGCTCTTAGGTATTGTGTATGAATAAAAGTCAGCAAAAGACATTAAGTTATTGGAACTTCAATCCCAGAGTCAGCCATCAGACGCAATGCAACCGTTAAAATAAATTGGTACCTACATCCTTCCAACAAAATTATTTCACTCTACTCATAAATATAGATAGCCAAAAGATTTATAAAACACCTTTGATATAATTTCACATTTCCTCGTGAATTTTCAACAACACTCGCAACAAACCTGGGAGTCTGTGACTTTGTCCAAGTTAACAATATTATTTATGCTTGGCTTCATAGCCACACAAAACGTATTTTCCTGTATTTTTGTTCAGCGTAGTTGGCTGGATCGAGTGCATACCAATGGAAATGACTCCTTCTTCTTCTTCCTTAGTATTTGTCCCACATGCCGGCGGTGTCCACTGTTTCGATTCTCTGTCACCATTTTGTCCAATCTTCTGACTGATCAGTGTGCAGGATTGTAATCTTCAAGCAGAGTTTCAAGCCATCGCTCCCTAGATCATTTTACTGCCTGTTTAAATGTACTCTCAAACTAAATACAATCTTTGCCGCTGTTGTATGTCCTCCAAGAACAACTCCGTGCCATTTTAGAAGGCTTTCTCTCCTCTTGTCCACATTTGGCACTGACAATATAAATTACGAAATCCTCATTTGTAACGTGATCGTGTACTGTTAATCAAGGTGTCCACCTCAGAAACTTTGCTTCTTCGACAGCAGGTCGTTGCTTCACTTCTTTATTTCAAGGGCAGCATTCAGCATCGTTTTCTGAACGGATTACAGATCTGTATACTTCCGACTCCAGCAAATTTGTAAAACATAACTTTATACAATGCCTGACATAAAAAATTGAAGCATCCAGCAGAAGTGTGTTGGACATAAATGTAACTTCCTATAGGTTCACACTATCGGTAGATGTGTAAATGATTAAAGTTGCAGTTCTCTGTAACAGGTAGAATGCCCACCATACTGCATTAGTATTGTCACCAGGACTTTCTCTGGTAAGTGCAGCTCCGCTAATTCCTTTAAATATTACTCGTTTCATCGATGGTTTAGCCACACATCGTTATCTCTGTTGATGTTCCTTAAATAAGTTACAGTGTCTCCAGTTGATTACTATTTGCTATGCTAAATCTCATACAAAAACTTATCTTCGTCACTTTCTATGTGTTATAGAAGACACTAAAACTAATTTTATTTGTATATAAGTCGCTTGATGGTTTTCACTGTATTGTTGTCTGCTCGTACTACTTTCTAGCAATACCAGTACCCCTCTTTCCCATGTTGTTGATTGCTTTTACTACTTTGTACCAATACCAGTACCCCTCAAGCAATTCAGTGTTACTGATGGAATTAAAAACTTCAGACATAGTATTTTTAAATATTTGTTTCTTTTATTCTTTGTAGTTTGTTTGTCATAGGTTACATGTAAGGTACCATATCATAAAGATCATCACTTTTATTGAATATTGTGACCTGCGGTTTTTCATGTGATTTTTGTAACTCTTTTCTATACCTTTCATGTTTGCAGATAAGTAATTATATTCAAAATTTGCTTTGGTTTTCTAAATTACACACAGTTAAATATTCATGATTCAATAAGCTTGTCTTGACATTTAGCATTGTTAACTAGATATGTAAACGATGTAATTTTGAGTATATCATTTTTCCATTACATTTGCAGCAACTACTAACATTTAAATAAATGATCATCAGCCTTAATAGTTGTATTTTTATCTATAAAAATATACAAGGAGACTGAAAATTCGCAAACGTCACGTAGAAATATGACATGTGCCGCTTCCAGACTGCAGCCAAAAGCAATTTTCATTTCCCAGAATGAGCAAAATAAACTGTGTAATTATGTCCTCATACACAACAGTGTTCATTGTAGTTTCAAAGAAAGTAGGGCCTACTGTTTGACGATGCGATGCAGTGCAGTACACTCCGATTTTCTAACAGTGCAAGGTGTTTTCACGAAATAACAGTGTTTTTTCGGTTGATCAAGTTCAGGTGTTTTGTCTACTCATGCATCTACTAACAAAGAAACGTAATCAGCACGATCTCATAATATAAAGCGAAAAAAAGCACACATGCGTGATTATGAGCCCCAGAAATTGACCGTGCCGGAAAATTTGTGCCATAATTTTTTACAGTACTCAGTTATGGCCTTCTGAAAGTTCAACTTTTAAACTTTCGCGTTCATTGTTTGCTTGTCACTCGCTTCGGCCCATTTTAACCTCCTAATGCCTGAGTGCGAAATACTGTACACTGGAGTGACAACCAGTGCCCTCCTATTCACGAGATTTCAAAGGCTAGGGAAGAGGAGGGGCAAGGTGGATATATCTGATAACCGTGATTTGAAAAATCTTATTCGAGAACACATGTTGTCTTATGCACAAAAAAAAGGGAAGTCATAACAGAATGAAATATGTCAACCTCATGCACATGTACGTTCAATATCATTTTAACAATATTCTCGTATTGACATTCTGCATCTATATATGTGCCTCAAATCAAAACGAGTAAATCTAAGAAACTGAAGAAACATTACGAAACGAAGTTTGTGACTTCTTCGTTACCATTTAATCATGCCAATCGCGTTGAAGAATAGTGCATCTTCGGCAAATGTAGTTCAGTTTAACAGCGTCAGATTTAAAATCCAAAGAAAATAACGCACAACAGCGATGTTAATAATTAAATAGTGCTATGTTACTTCTTTAATCACACATCCATTCATTTCCACTGTGTTTCTGAATCGCGATATAACGGAGGAATCTCTGTCACCATGTACAGGCCAGAAATTGCACATTGACACAGCTAATAAAAGCATGTAACCAACTTCAAAATAATATCTCACAGGCCTCTACGGGAAGGACTGACTCGGTATGCAGAAAAGTCAAAACAATCTCCTGTGAAACTAAAAGTAACGGCAGTGACACTAAGAATGGTACGGGAATTACACTATTGAATGCAGCAGAGAAAGCGAATAGGTGGAAAGAGTAAATTGAGGGCCTCAGTGAGAGCGAGAACTTACCTGATGAGCTGATAGAATAGGAAACAGGAGTCGATATTGAAGAGTTAGTTGATCCAGTATTAAAATCAGGATTTAGAAGAGCTTTGGAAGACTTAAAATCAAATAAAGCAGAAGGGAAGCCGCAACATAACGATTACACACGTTGGCGTGTAGTATGTATCAGACTGGTGGTATGCCATCAAACTTCCGTGAAAACATCATCCGGACAATTGCGGAGATTTCAATACTTATTGCACAATCAGCATAACAGCTTATGCGTCCCAGTTACTGACAATAACATACAGAAAACTGGAAAAGAAAATTGAGAATCTGTGGATGACGATCAGTTTGGCCTTGGGGAAGGTAAAGACACCAGAGAGGCAGTTCTGACATAGCAGTTGATAAAAGAAGCAAGACTGAAAAAACTCAAGGCATGTTCATATGATCTGTCGACATGGAGAAAGCGTTCCACAATGTAAAATGGTGCAAGTTATTAGAAATCACGAGAAAAATAGAGATAAGCTATAAGAAAATACGGACAACATATTCAAGAACCAAGAGATAACAAAAAGAGTGGAATACCAAGAACGGATGACAAAGAGTGTTAGACAAGGACGTAGTCTTTCACCCCTGACATTCAATCTATGCAGCGAACAAGCAGTGACGGAAGTAAAATAACGGTTCAAGAGTGTGATTAAAATTCAGTGTGAAAGTATATCAATGATAAGATTCGCTGGTGACATTGCTATCCCAAGTGAAACTAAAGAAGAATGAAAGATCCTGTTGAATAGAAGGAACAGGCTACTGAATTCAGGATATGGACAGAAGGTAAATCGAAGAAAGACAAAAGTAATGAGAAGTTGCAGAAACGAGGACAGCAAGAAAATTAACAGAAAATGTGATCACGAATTAGATGAAATTAAGGAATTCTGTTACCTAGGGAGCAAAATAACCGATGACGGACGGAGCAAGGAGGACATAAAAAGCGGACCAGCACTGGCAAAAATGACACTCTGCGCCAAGAGAAGTCTACTAGTATCAAACATAGGCCTTAAGTTTAGGAAAAAATTTCTGAGAATATACGTTTTGAGCACAGAATTGTATAGTAGTGAGACGTAAGCTGTGGACAAATCGCAACAGAAAATAATTGAAGCATTTGAGATGTGGTGCTACAGAAGAATGTTAAAAATTAGGTGGACTAATAATGTAAGGAATGAAGAGCTTTTCCAGAGAACCGGTGAGGAAGGGAATATATTGAAAACTCTGATAAGAAGAAGAGATAGCATGATAGCACATCTATTAAGATATCAGGGATTAACTTCCATCAAGTAGTTAAGGACGTAGGTTGGAGTTGTTATTAAGGTGAAGTGGATGACACAGGAGAGTAATTCGCATCAATCCAGTCAGAAGACTGATGGCCTAGAAAAAAGAAAAGAAACTCTTCCTCACTGACTTATACAGTACTTCACCCTCAGACATTAAGCGGGCCTGCACTATGATGGAACACATGACAAACTAATGGTGCGCGCGTAGTTCCCAGACTACATTTTCAGAAGGTCATAGCTTGGTACTATCAGAATTATGGCCGAAATTTTCGTGCCAGACAGGTTCTTGAGGATGGTCTCTTACTAGTGTGCTTTTTTCTTCGTTAAATAAGAGGTGTAGTTAGTGACATTTCTTTGTAAGAAGAAATCGTGTCTCATCAGTTAAGGAAGTGTAGTCCAGTTCTGCTGTTGCGTAGGTATAAGCAAATGTCTGAAACAATGGAACCCACAGTACAGGAGACCTTATCTTAATCCGTGGCCTTCAATTTCTGCGCACTACGAACAAAAACTTAAGCTTTCGCTTCTTCATCTCCAACAGATGAACCCTTAACTGGACAGACAGTCTCCTCAAGCTTTTCGAAGAAGAACGAAACATCCTTTCACTAGCCATAGCCAGTTTGAAAATAACCCGTCTACCCGTTATCTGCTTGCCTGCAACTGATCCATATTCCTGGAAATGGCGATTAATCTCGTTACTGTGGAACCGTTCATGACTGAGGCATCTGGATATTTCCCACGAGACATGTCTACAACACGTTGCCTGTGGATGATTAGCAAACCACTGTTCGGTAATGATAACTCGTTGCTCATGGAAAAACGATACGTTGACCTGTCTATGAACTGCACAATACAACAGACATCGTGTGTGTTGTACCTACTGCATTAGGACCTTTGTTTGTTGTCGGTATACATGTGTCGCCATTTTGCGGTGGTTGATTGAACGAATGAAGTGCAACTGCAGTTTACAGACATTTATTTTCATATATTTGACAGATGGACAGCACTGTATATGTTACCTAAATAGGAATATTACCCAAATTCAAATTCAGTTACATTGCTTTTAATATGTTGTTGTGGCTAAATGGTGGTCATAAAAACAGGGAAAAATGATTCCCTTTGGAATTAAGAGTAACTGAAACAATATTAAAGACAGTCGTTGCAGACTTCAGCAATCGAGTTTTCAGTATGGTACAAGTTTATTAGTCATACGAAATTTAACGATAGGGTACGATGAACAATGGCAGGTAATTTTTCAAGTCTTTTTCTATAATTTGAGATCGGTTGTATAATTAGAGGATGATAACCGTGTGGGTTACACCGAGTTTGTTCAAGATCTTGGTCAACAGTGAGTGGTAGCACCCTTCTTTAACAGGGTGATGGGTTTGCTTGTGTAAGTAGACACGGTGCATTGAAGTTGAGATGGGGCTAACAGACAATGCTTGGAGCGGAGACCATGGGCTCGTGGCAAACAATTGTCCAGCTTTATATCCTTGCCCAGCCTAGTGTCCACCCATGTGCTGAGAGGCTCCGTGAGCGGTGGGCAGAGGGCCACTGCCTGATGTTTTGTGGACAAACTTTGTAGATGGACATCGGTCACTTTAGAAAACACAGGCTGCAGGAAATGATGTGCTAATCTCGTTATCTGTGCCCCCCCCCCCTCCTGCCCTTTTCCCCTATCATGTGTGCCACCAGGCACCAGGGCAGCTACCACAGGAGACATGTGATTGGTCCGCCTGACACTTCATGCAGGTGCATGAAAGGTGACCTACATATCTAAACGTAGTTTTTGATGTTTTTCTAGGCTATAATGTCGCAGAGACACAAAATCATTCTGAACGAATCTTCAGTTGGGAGATGTAGGGAACGTGTAAAAAATTTCCTTTATAATAAGACTGTTAGGCGGCTGACAACGAGAAGAGATCTTTTTCATTGAATTTCACCTATAAAGTCTAGATTCTCACAGAATGACGATTTCATTCTAGAACATGTTACCTATCAGGTCTAGCAAATTCATAATGAAGTTTCCTCACAATAACGTCTTTAACTGTGGACGTGTGCTTGACTAGCTGTCCTTAAATCAGTCTGACGTTATTCGCAATCTTGTGAGTTCCTACAAATATGGCATTATCGACAACTGACACAATTCTGCTCGTCATCTCCTTCTGACAGAAAACATCTTTATGCATGCTTCATACACGCAACCTGTTGTCACACACTGAGCGTTCAGTGAAGTGCGTGACAATATTTTAACGAACAGCATACAATTTACTCAACAGATTCAGCGGACCAAGGGTCTGTGTGCTGTGTCATGAATTACGTGTGTCAATCAATAAAATCTCAATTATCAAAAAGTAATCAAATAATTATTGGAGAATTCTTTGCACCCTATAGTGGCACACTAGTAAGTTCAAGGCGAAATTATTTGTCATGGATTAGCCAAAGTAGATTTTTCCACTTACCCTAGGAAGTGGCTTCCGCTCTTTCTCCAGATGCAGTCCCGTCAACTCGATGATATTAGGCAGCAGCGGTCGCGGATAGTTGACGCTGAAGTGGTTGTTTGCAAGAAGGAGGCTGAAGTTTCTGTCCATTTCGTATATATGGGGGATACCGGCACCAAAATACTTCCTAACGAGTTCATTTTGCGATGGTATCACTTCGTAGTTCATTATGTAAGTACATCGTGCTATAAGGTAGGCATTATACAGCCTTTGCCAGAAGGACATGTGGTCTGTATACCCAAGCAAGATATCGGGAGAGTATGCCGGGTTGTTGGGATTCCCAAAAGAATCCAGTACTGCAGCGGGAGCGCCCAGAGATACGAAGCCAATTGTTGGTGGGTATCCCAGGAGATGAATCAAGCCATAATAGCAATAATACATTAACTTTTCTATGATTATTACGTCGAAAGATTGTTGGGACCTGCGAACGAAGTTAAGAGGTCATATTATCTTAGCACTGAAATTTTGAGAACGCAAAATATATCATTCAATTCAAACATCATAATTACCGAAGGAAATCCTTAATCTGTTGGGACTCTAACTGGATCTCGCAAATCGCCTTTCCTGCAGGAGTCCAGGTACTCATCACTTCCATTGGGCTTTTGTCTGCCATTGATACAAAGTCAAATGATGTCTTCCAGTATTCGTACGTTGCCGACAGATCAATTTCTGTGTAATTCTGGATATTTTTCTGATGGAAGAAATTTTTTTTAGTGAGAAATGTCCTTACATATGTAACAAGAACAATAATGAATTACATTCTAATGTCTAAAAGTTGAGCTAAGGCAAGGAAAAGCAAGAACAAGGGAAAGTTATCACCCGTAATCATAGCATTTTGAAAGTGCTTTTTTATGAGTTATATCTCCGTAAAATGACCTGTACCCCACTTCGAGCAGGTTACTGATTTAAAGACAACGGTAAGTAGAGCAGCAAACTGGCAGTTCCTGAGTCGTGTTTTCATTTTCGTTGCGAGCAGAGAGTAGTCTCTTGGTGAGATTTACACTGTAAGGTGTCACGGTCGTCATTTAGACTCTTATTTTGTAACGTGGACTTCTCGGGCGCCTAGAAACAGTTCGAACCCAGAGAACTGTCTAAGAAGTATGGAATGAGCTACAAAGTGACGGAACCTGCCCCTTTAGCTGCGCTTCCCAATGCAAGCTAGTTTGGTGGTACTCTGGAGTTAAATATTTCGTGTCTTGGTGGTATATGAAATTTGGTACCTGTATGTCCCAAGCAAGAGGAACAGAGGCGGTGGCGTAAATCTCCTGATCATCAGACTGTAGCGCCTCAAAACTTCTCTGCGGTGTTTCATGGAGTGACAGCATGTAGCGTTGTTGATAGTAATTGCTGGATGGGAATACTAAGCTTAGCTGTTTCCTTGTTACTATTCAAGGGAAGATGGATATGTGCCGGCACTGATATTTACATCCTCACGGCACCCTCCCTTCAGCCAACAGTGCCACATATCTCCTCCGCTTTTGAGACCGTTAATCAACTGTCTGCAGAACTTACAACTGCTTGAAAGTTTAGCGCTGGATGCCATACACACGGCAGTGCTTGTGCAGTTCACGGAAGTTAAGTAATGGTGCTGTCTAGCGCAGTGGCAGTGGCATCGAGACACCCTAAGTGGCGAATATGTCCTTCACAGATGAATTAGGCTTCTGCTTGTAGCATTATTTTTCATCGCACGGTCATTTCGAAAGAAAGTCGTTGCCATTTCCGTTAGAGGAATATCGTGGACAGTTTGATGATTGACAATGCATCATACTGAAGTGCTCAGATATTCGTTGATGATTAGCTGTATGTCTTTCATTCCTTGAGGTACGCTGATTACGTACTGCAACCATATGACGCGAATAGGTGGCTGAGACAATGGTATGATACTGAACTCGTATTCTGGTGGACAGAAGTTCAAATGTCGGTCTAGCCATCTTGATTTAAGCTTTCCGTGGTTTCCATAAATCACTGAAAGCAAATCCTCTGATGGTCCCCTTGAAAATAACACAGCTAATTTCCTTTTCCCTCGTTCCCAAATCTGAGTTTCTGTCCTGTCTATAACGACACCGTCTGCGACGGGGTTTAACCGTAACTATTCTTCCTACTTCTTTGTAACTACACTAGGAATGAACTAAACAGTTTATTACTAACAAAAAGTGATAACCAGATAATATATTCTAGAAACCTGTTTATAGTCTAATAATTAATTATTTAATATATTTAATGTAGGCCATGAAGCACACCTAAAGCAACAAAGTAATCTACAGAAATGTAGTAATGTTTTCTAAGTGTTGTATGTGTTGAAGCATACATACTCAACTTCCGTTTATTTTAAACTTATTTAAGATCCTAAGCAATCTATTCATACTTATTTGAATGAATAAGAGCAGGCAATAGGAGCAGAACATCGGCCATATGTCTCATGTTTAAGCAAGTGCGGCGATAATTAGGAATAGGGAAATTATAGTAAGATACCTTCCCTCCAGATGATTTTTAACGTTACAGTCATTTTGAAACGAAATCTTATAAACAAATGTCGCACTGTGCGCTTTTGCTATTTTGGACCGTTACAGAAATATGTATCAAAAAAATGGTTCAAATGGCCCTGAGCACTATGCGACTTCTGAGGTCATCAGTCGACTAGAACTTAGAACTAATTAAACCTAACTAACCTAAGGACATCACACACATCCATGCACGAGGCAGGATTCGAACCTGCGACCGTAGCGGTCGCTCGGCTCGAGACTGTAGCGCCTAGAACCGCACGGCCACTCCGGCCGGCAAATATGTATCCTCACAAATATTTACGAGGGTTGCCCAGAAAGTAATGTACTGCACTTTTTTCTCAGCCAAAAACAAAGCTAAGAATGCGAAACGTTATTTATGTATTATTTGAAGTATTCTGAGTGAGCTCGCCAAGTTTCCGTCACATCCGACTGATAGTGTAGCTGCAGGACAGTTTCAAAATGGCAACTGTAGCCGATGTAGGCTACAAGAAATGTGCCGTCATTGAATTTCTCACTGCAGAGAAAGAAATTTGGGGAATATTCACAAATGATTGTGCAAAGTCTATGGAGCATCTGCTGTCGACAGAAGTACAGTTAGTCGCTAGGGGCGGAGGGTGAGGTTATTAGATGGCGGTTCGACGGAGCTCCACGATTTTCAGCGGTCGGGGAGACCACCACGGCTGTCACATCTGACATGTTGCAGCAACTGCTACCGCCAATAAGGTCATGATCACCATATTTTGGAACTGTGAAGGTGTGATTCTCATTGATGTGGTGCCAACAGACGGTGCCACTAATTCAGAAGCATATGTCAACACATTAACAAAAGACGCGCTTCCGGCGAATTCGGCACCACAGCAACCCAGGAGATGTTTCGCTGCAACAAGATAACGCTCGGCCCCACACAAGTCTGAGGATTCTGAACACATCGCAAAAAGGGGTTGGTCAGTGTTACCCCATGCACCCTACAGCCCTGACCTAGCCCCCTCTGACTTCCACTTGTTTGGGCCTTTAAATGATGCCATTCGTGGAAGACATTTTGAGGACGATGAGGAGGTGATTCACGCAGTTAAGAATTGTGGAAGAAAAAAAAAATGCGGTGCACTGTAGGATGCAGTGCCACATTCCTCTCGAGAAATCCGTGATACGTTTGGAGCTTCGCGCCTTTTGTACGCTCTTCTGAGCAGATCTGAACACACAAATTATGCAGATATGATGCATTATAGAAAGTGATGTATACACTGATCAGCCAAAACATTCTGACCACTGCCCATCGCGAAGTTGGATGCCGCCTGGTGGCATTGCGGGCACATGACTCATTAACAAAAGTATGTAAGGGAGCAAATACTGACGGAGGATCACCTTAGTGAAAATATGGGCTGTAAATGGGGAAATCCATTGAGATGAAATGAAGTAATTGTGTGGCGTTGTTGACCGGGAGGCCGCATCCAGGGATGTTCGGCCGCCGGGCTGCTAGTCTTATTTCGTGTGACGCCACACTGGGCGACTTGCGTGTCGGTGATGATGATGAAAGGATGATGAGAGCAGCGCAGCATCCAGTCCACAAGCGGAGAATATCTCCAACCTGACCAGGAGTCGAACCCTGGCCTGCTGCACGGTAGGGAAACACGTTACCATTCGGCCAAGCAGGCAGACTCCGTAAAGATAATCGACTTTGACAAAGAGCAGATTATTATTACACAGGGTCAGTGGATGGGTATTTCGAAAATGGTGAAAATGGTGGAATGTTCATGTGCTGCTGTCGTGCGCATCTACAGGAAGAGATAGAAGGACAGCGAAATTTCCAGTAGCCGCTAAATGATTGGACGTCCACGACTCTTCACAGAACGTGGGGTTCGGAGGTTTATCCCCTCAGTGAAGTAGGCAGATGGAGATATGTGGCATCTCTGCCGAAAGAACACACTTCTGGTGCACGCACAAGTATTTCAGAGCACACTGTTCATCATACATCGTTGAAGAGGGGAGCTCCACTGCAGACCACCCCTACGTGTTCACATGTTAACCCAACGACACCGTCAATTACGATTTCATTGGAAATGGAACCATCGAAATTTAACCGCCGATCAATGGAAACTTGTCGGCTCTTTGGATGAATCACATTTTTGCTACATTAGGTTCATGGTCGTCTGCACAAATGCCGTCATCGAGGTGAACGGTGGCTCGTAACGTGCAGAAAGTCACTGACGCAGGCTGGTGGGAGCAGTATTATGCTACGGGAAACATTCTCATGTTCTCGCATGGGACCTGTGGTACTAATCGAAGACACGCTGCTGGCTTGAACCACCTGCATCCATTCGTGCATGGTGTTTTCCCCGACAGCGATGACATCTTTGAACAGTATAATTGTCCATGTCTCGTCCACACCTGACGCGCGTCTCTACGAACTGTCTGTGTGAGTTTGAGATACTAACGTGGCCAGCAATACTCCCAAAACTGACCCTGATAAAACATGTTGGACCAGCTCAGACCCCAAATCTATCCCGATGCCAGTATCCAGGATATCAAGGAACCTCTGGCCCGGATGTATGATCCTGTTAGGTATGATGTCGTAAAGCAGTTATATTCTCCCCTGAGCCAAGCTGACCTGGATACTGACACCAGGATGGATTTGATGTCTGATCTTGTCAAGCACGTTTTTTCAGGGTCAGATTTGAGGACATTGCTGGCCACAGCAGTAGCTCAAAATCAGTTTATAGAGAGACACGTGTCGTGTGTGGACGAGTGTACTGAAAAATTTCTCCACAACACTGTCACGTGGGTGGCAACTCCTATCTTCTTCCAGTTACGCTTCTTCTTCTTTTCATTTTTCACACTGTCACGCCAGTTTCTTCTCCTATAGTTTCATTACTCACGTTTTTATCACGTTCCTCATGTGTCCATGCTTATCGTAATGAGTGTAAATTGGAAAATGTACTGTACCTAGTTACATGTAGGAGCCCTAGATGTGGTAGTGGAAATAAATCAATAAATAAGGATACTGGCAGAAGTAAAGCTGTGAGACCGGGCGTGAGTCGTGCTTCGGTAGTCAGATGGTAGAGCACTTGCCCGCGAAAGGCAAAGGTCCCGAGTTCGAGTCTCGGTCGGGCACACAGTTTTAATCTGCAAGGAAGTTTCATATCAGCGCACACTCCGCTGCAGAGTGAAAATCTCATTCTCGTGTTACAGTAGTTTGAGGAACATTATAGTGAACTCACGTTGATGTCTCGGCAGCGAAATTCGTTCTGAAGTAAATCCTATAGAACCCATCTGGGTCGCTAACGGGTGCCATCATCGAGAACGCAAATCGGCAGCCCGTTATTTACGCGCATTACATGACCTGTGAATAGACATCTAATGCAACACATCTCCGCAAACCTACTAACAAACAATCCGATCCCTGATACGCAGAATCAGTGATGTATTTCGTTCCAAAGGCGGACAAACAATCTATTAAGCAGGTGGTAGTAATGTTTTGGCTCATCAGTTCCTATTTTACTTTGGGTGTTATTTACGCGCATTACATGACCTGTGAATAGACATCTAATGCCACACATCTCCGCAAACCTACTAACAAACAATCCGATCCCTGATACGCAGAATCAGTGATGTATTTCGTTCCAAAGAAGGACAAACAAGCTATTAAGCAGGTGGTAGTAATGTTTTGGCTCATCAGTTCCTGTTTTACTTTGGGTATGTGCATGGTTCTCAACAATAATTAACAGACATATATCCTAATTCTTTATGAGGATACGTATTTCGGTAAGTCATACAACAATCCCATTTATCAGTGATATGTCGCAGTCCCTCTGGCCCGGATGTATGATCCTGTTAGGTATAATGTCGTAAAGGAGTTATATTCTCCCCTGAGCCAAGCTGGCCTGGATACTGACACCAGGATGGATTTGATGTCTGATCTTGTCAAGCACGTTTTGTCAGGGTCAGATTTGAGGACATTGCTGGCACAGCAGTAGCTCAAAATCAGACAGTTTATAGAGAGACACGAGTCGTGTGTGGACGAGTGTACTGAAAAATGTCTCCACAACACTGTCACGTGGGAGGCAACTCCTATCTTCTTCCAGTTACGCTTCTTCTTCTTTTCATTTTTCACACAGTCACGCCAGTTTCTTCTCCTATAGTTTCATTACTCGCTTTTTTATCATGTTCCTCATTTGTCCATGCTTATCGTAATGAGTGTAAGTTGGAAAATGTACTGTACCTAGTTACATGTAGGAGCCCTAGATGTGGTAGTGGAAATAAATCAATAAATAAGGAAGTAAAAGCTAAAAATAAGCGTGAATGTAACTGCTTGATAGACATGTATTAAAACCAATGGAAATGCCTTTGTATAACGTAGCGAACAGTATGAAATGAAATTAATATAGCAATGTATTAAAAGGATCTTGCACAACAATAATGCAAATGACTGGCACTGCGATGCTGCAATGACTGCCGTTCACAATGGCAACTAAAAATCCTTCAATTTAGAACTTGAGAGACACGTGTACAGATTATCTGAAGGAATTTAATTAATCTATGATTTACATTTCATTAACAATTAAGCTGCATTGAAAGTCCAGTAACAAAAATAATGTCATATTTGCTACGGAATGGTTGAACTCAAAATAAGTAGCATCATACAGATTTCAAAAGCACCATCTAGTATCTTTGGTACGGAATTTGAAATATTGTAACAATATATGATGTTTGAGTGATAAACCTACATACATTAAACATATCTACATGCTTTATTAGGTGTCTGACGCTGAAATTCATTTTCAAAAGCAAACAAATTTCCGTAAACATTTCTCTATCGTTAGATGGGGTTAAGACACAGCTGCACGTCTTCTCTCGTGCTTAATGACGGTAAAAGTCACGCTTGTAGCAAAAGACTGCTTCAGTTTTTAACCGAAAGAATATTTTTTATGACTTTCGTTTCAGTATGTGCAGACTTCGAAGCTGTGTAACAAGACGGTAGCTTAATTCATAGAGCAATCTTTAAGCTGACACATGTGCTGCGAGTTTATAGAGCACCTTGCTCTGCAAGTTTAGCGAGTGGTCACCGGCAGTTCTGCGGCTAAGGCTTTACGATGGATTTGTCCCTCAATAAAATTACGGCATCCATCCAGAGTCGCATAATAACGTCTCAGTTGACAACAGCAGCTACAGTATCTCAGTAACAGGCTATCGTCTGCCCCAGCTTCCCAAAAGTGCATCGCATCGTCAAACCGGGGTCGATCTTCTAGTGCTCCTAAAAGTGGGAGGGAACATTGGATCGCCGGCAGCTCGATAGCAAACGACTCCAGGTTCCGAAGTCCAGGAGAGGAACGTGATCAATATATGCCACTGTTATATTGCCGTCTAATGACGTCATGTGATAAAAGGAAAGAGTGAAAAGTCGAAAAAATTCATTGGATCCTTGAGCATAAATCCACGATTTCGCTATTTTTACGTAATTTAACGGCAGTTAAGACTGTAAAGAAATCAGGTAATTGCCGACCAAGGACCATTACTCATCAAATGAACCTTTTCGGCGTATGCTATAACAGACGAGAAATTTAAATTACATTTGTGACGTCTACAGAGTTTTAAATGTCTGCACAGTGATCTTTCTGGTATCTCTCGCCAACATAACTCTGCAGATTGTTCGTGGAATTCATGCTGCTCCGAACAATAACCTTCAGTGAGGAAAAGTGCCGTCCAAGCTGTATAAAAACTGCATTCCTTGTCAAAGATTCCATCTCTACCTATTATGACAGTGATATTCTCTGTACAGCCAAAGGTTTACTTACTCTTATGGGGTCCGCTGTGATGAGTGTGACCTGGTGGCCTCTTCTGACGAGCTCGAGGGCTATCAGTCGGAAAGGCAGCTGGTGGCTGATGGACGGTGTCGGGATGATGGCCAGAATCCTGGCAGAATTTGTAGCTCGAGCTGCCAGCATCAGCACCAGGTATAGCGTCACAGAGCTCCTCATAGCGAAATAACCAATAGTGCACCTGCAGACAGAGGCAAGGACTACATAAAAGCACTGTACCGGTCTGCTACGGAGAAAAATAATAACTATAGCACAATCCCTTAAACTGCCGTGTTTCTGGAAGTTTTCTCTCAATAGCCGCGTGGGAAAGAATCGAATATTTATTATGGCTACTCTCTGTATTAGTCACAGACCACCAAGGTACGTAAAAAGGAATATTGGATGATTCTATGTCAAGTGGACTACGACGCGCAACAATCTAAGATTTCTTTTTAAATTTTACGTGGAGCATTGTTAAACGATCAAAAGAAGATAGGCAAATTTCTAGCTCACAAACGTATTGAGTAGAGACGTCACCTGTTCAGATGTGTTAAAGAGCGGCAGCACCACGAGAGGCGTATGCTGTCACCTAGGACCTCGATTCCGCCGGGAGAAGAATCGGAAGGCGTCTGGATACAGCCGCATCCGTTCTACCGTTTATCTGTTAGCGCGTGGCCTCGGTAATAGGTCCAGTCACGGACGGGGAATTCGCTGAGTAATGCTAGCTAGTACCCCTCCAACTGAGAGATTAGTAGTCATGACTTGGCGACTCGTGTGCTTGAGTTTTATCTCCCTTGTCACACTAAGTAGAGTTTGGGCCTGAAGATTGTCCCAAAACTCCGCAAAACATGACTTTATAGATTATCTTCTTATTTCACTTATCTCGTTAAGTTTCATAAGTGTCTGCCAACATTGGGTGCATGGCTCTCTCAGGGCAATATGAGCTGCGCAAAGTGGAATGATGTCGATATCTATGTCTTTCTTTCTTTTTTTTATACAACTTGTTCCATGTTTCATGTTGACTCAGCTAAAACTTTCTTTGCAGAGCATAAATGTAATAGCACTCTATTGACGTTTTCGTGGTACAAGAGCACGAAGATTGAAAATGACCGATGCTTATGTGGACAAGGCAACGTTTGCTTGGCTTGCTGTAAGTTAGATGGCGCTGGTCGTACACCATCACTGTGTTACGCAATACAGAAATATCCATCATACTTTTGACCAGAAAACAGACAATGTAAGCGAATAAGTAAACATGTATATGTTCTGAAATAATAGCTGAAATATAACAAGTAATGGAACACTTGGAAAAGTCCTGAAGGATAATTTGTTGTTTAAAGTACAAATTAAGGAATGCTATTTAACGCAAGTTTCCACATATCGGAAAGGTGGTTTCGCAAGTTATGCAATCTTACGAAATTAAGACAGTTGAAGTATAATTAATTATGCAGCGTAAAACATGTAGCGCGAGCAGAGAGTTAAAACACAGTGGCATCGGCGAATAAAGTTCATTTTATAGCACGATACATCTCAAATTCAGCAACAAGAACTTAAAGTTCGTAAGTGAAAAATCTCAGTTACAGACTCAACGAAAATTATAGTTCATTATTGTCAATGACTATCGCGAAAAACATCTAGTAAGTTCACATCGAATCTCGCAGAGAAGAAAGCTAGCAGTCACTTTTAATAATGCTGTTAATTCACACAAATAGTACCGTTATCGGTGTCGAAACCGGCAAGTTCATCATCGGATGTCTGTTCACATTAAGATACATAATTGTTTTTGTTTATATTAGTTTTCAAATTTTATCCCCCATTCTCGTTAAAGTTCCTTGGGGTGATGCTACTGTCTGAAGTCCCGCGACATTACGTTTTAATGTCTACTGCTTGCGTTCATGCAGTAATGAAAATTATATGCATGAACAGAAGTAGTCAGCATTGCATGGTAATGATGCGGGACTTTCGACGACACCACCGTCACAAGGGGAATAAAAAGTGAAAACTAATGCAAATAACACCAAATACGTAACTTAACGTGAAAAGCCATCTGATCATGAACTTGTCGATTCGAAACCGGCAACGGCCCTGTTTATGTGAAAAAATAGCATTATTAAAAGGGACAACTTGGTGGTTTTTTTTTCTGCAAGCATCAGTACCCAGACAAAGTTGAAGTTCGCGTTGTAGCAGAAAAACAATCACAGAGACTCACACGAATAATCCTAAGTACCGTCAAGATTTAGAGTCCGGAATACTGAGTAACTGGCGCCTTAGATCGTCAGAATCCGAGCTGGTTGGAAGACCCCAGCCCCTAATGCTCCAAACGTTCTCAGTTGGAGAGAGGTCCGGCGATCTTGCTGGCCAAGGTATAATTTGGCAACCATGATTACAGGCAGTTGAAACTCTCACCGTATATGGGTGCGCATTATCTTGCTGAAATGTAAGCCAAGGATAGGTTACCCAGAAGGGCTACAAAACTGGGAGTAGAATATCGTCGACGTACCGCTGTGCTGTAAGAGTGCAGCGGACAACAACCAAATGAGTTCTCCCATGAAATGAAAACAACCCCCCCCCCCCACAGATCATCATTTCTGTCATTCCTGGCTGTCGCGACATATGGCGGGCGACAATCTGGGGGGACGTCTTCGCTGGTCACCACGGCTCATTTCGAAGTGGGACTGATCACTGCCGACAAATCTGTTCTAGTCAATTAGATTCCAGGCCGAATACGTGTCTGAAGACGCCGCAGACAGCGATGGGATTCAAACCTGGCTGTCGTCTGCTATACGGCCTGGCAACCAGGAATGATAGTCTGGGGTACCATTTCATTTCACGGCAGGACCAGTTTGGCTGTAATCCACGACAGCCTTGCAGCACAGAAGTACGTCGACGATATTTCACACCCCGTTTTATTCCCCTTCATGTCACGCTATCCTACGCTTATATATCAGATTACGCATCAGCCCCCTGGTACACAGTAAGAGTTTCCACTGCTTGACTCTGTGGTTGCCAAACCCTGCCAGCAAGATCGCCGCATCTCTCACCAACTGAGAATGTTTGGATCATTATGGGCAGAGCTCTCCAGTTATCTTTGGATTTTGGCGATCTGACGTGACGACTGGTCAGAATTTGACACAATATACCTCATGAGGACACCCAGAAACTATCAATCAACGCCACGCACAATAATTGCTTGCATAAGGACCAGAGTGGACCAGCGAATTATTAGCTTGTTCAATTTGTGAAGCTCTTTCCTTGAATAAATCATCCATTTTTTATGAAATTGTCATCGTTTCCATGAAAATTTCTCGGTTCACTTTCCGTATCAGATCTGGATAAAATTGATAGCTCTCGATGATGTCGTCTACCATCTTCGTCAGGAACTAAAATTCAGTGTAGTGAACTGGCGAGGTTCCCTCTTTTGTATCCGCAGTACGGGATCCGATTGGCTGGATTACGTCATGATGGTGCGTGCAGAGGTACGTCCACAGATTCTGCTTGTGCTCTCTACTTAGCTTTGCTGGAAGCGTCGTCCATCGCATGCGGCGGTGAAATGCTGTAAGTGTTCCTCTCTGGTTTTTGCATGTCAAACGCACGCTTTCATTAATTGTTAAATGCATAGCCAGTGTCTCTAACGAAGGTTTTTTCTCAAAGTCTAATTTCAAGTGCTTCTCTGATCAAAGAGTTCCAACAGTTTGATGCGTGAACAAGTGTTCTCGTTTATTCAAACAAAACCTTGTGCTTATTTAATATGCTGTACTCTGCCGCCCCTGAGTTATCCAAATCTCTATGCTTAAGATGACTCTGATTTTCGACGTAAGGATCGCTAGCCGTCGGTATAGAGTGGGTCAGTGGGTCACGAAACTATTGTCACATTCTTAAGGAACGCTATAAATTCCCGACACTCTCAGGTCGAAAGTGTCTAAAGGCCTGTTGCAATGTTTCTTTAACTTTTATTTATTTATTTATTTATTTTTTTTTTGGCTGGAAGCCTGATCTTATTTATTATTGCCTGTTAAGGGCTCTACCTATCTTGCTAGTTTTTGCACCGCAGAATGGAAGCAGCGCTCTGCGTTGGTCCTCTTGGCTTGTTTGAACTGCGTCGCATCTTGGTTTCCTGAACAGAGTTGATGCCACGGACACAACACCCGTTCCTTCTGAACACGGTCTTCAGATGGTTAATCTCGGAACCGAGGGGCCCATGTCCGAAATAGTTTTTGCTCTATGTACTGAGGTGTTCGGGTGTGATCAGAGAAGCAGTTGAAATCAGACTTTATGAAAACAACTTCAGTAGACACACCGGCTACGCACTTGCAGTGCATGGAAGCGTGCATATGACAAGGAGAAAACACAGAGGAATACTTCTCACTGTTCACCACCAGATATGATGGATGGCACTGCAACAACGCTAGCTAGAGAGCGCATCATGACTTCATCCAGCCAATGAGTTGCTGTACTGTCGGCATAAAAGAGAGAACATTGCCAGTTCACGACAGTCAGTTTTGAGTTCCTGACGAAGCTGCAGGGCGGTTTCATTGAGAGCCTGGAACTTTATCCGAATTTGGCACGGCAAGTTAACCGAATAATTTTTATGCAATAAACTTCGTAGCCAATGTCATCATTTGTTTGTTTGTACATTAACCCTCTGAGTACTGCAGACGTCATACACCGCGGCGCTCCACCTTGCCGCGGGGCCAGCGGACGTTCTTTGCCGTTCTCTCCCGTGAGCCCTGCAGACGGCATTCGCCGCGCGTCCTGGCCGGTACCCGAGTCCTAATGACGGCTTATACCGCAGCAGGTTCCACTGCCTGTGGGCCTGCGGACGTTAATAGCCGCTCAGGGCTGCATGTCCGCCCGTCGCAAGTTCTTTTGTGCCGTGCACTCTCTGGGATGGATGTACCCTATTTATTGTTCTGTGCCGCTGTCCCTGCTATCTGGGAAAAACTCTGCTACGGATTTCGCAGTTGCTGTTCGACATTCGTGCTAGCTGGGTCATGTGATATTCTGCTTTTTTGGTGTCGTTTAACCACCTGCCGTTTCATGACGAGTTTTAGAGTTCTGTCACTTTTCCACAGACAAATGGCACAACGGATTCGTTGCACTGACGAAGAGATACTGGAGATACTGACAAGGAGTGACAGTGAGTGTGGCATCTTCAATGAATGTAGTGACGATGAAGATTCATCAGAAGAATCTCGTAGTAAAATACCTTCACGTACTTCACCTAGTAGAGCTCTCCAGGACAGTTCTTCTTCTGATTCTGAAAGTGAAAACGAATCGATCCGTAAAAGGTCACGCCTTAGAATGAGAAATTGGATTGGCAAAAACGTTATTTCAGTCCAGCACTTCATGCATTTGGTGACTCATTTTCAGGACATAATTGCCAACTAGCGCCTGATTAAAGCGTTCTATCCTTTTTAATGCTATTTCTATCAGAAGATCTGTTGAAATTTATAGCACTTGAAACGAATCGATTTTTCACTTTCACCATGGCAAATACGTCGGAATCAGTTCGTTCTCGACTATCTAGCTGGAAAGGTACAGGTTTTGAGGAAATGTATAGCTTCATTTGACAATGTGGTTTGGGACAAGCTGGTGACTATAATGAGGGAAAAGAGAGTGGACTGGAAAACCAGAAGACTTATAAACTCATTATATCTTAATCAAAAAGTTTCAGTTAAAGTGAGAAGAGAAAGTACAAACTGGATCAGACTAGGAAAAGGAGTAAGACAAGGATGCTGTTTATCACCTACTCTTTTCAACCTCTACTTGGAAAATATGATTGACCAATGCTCATTAGATGACAAAGGAGTAGAAACTGGAGGAAGAAGAGTGGGGTGTTTGAGATTTGCTGATGACACGGTCCTTCTAGCCACAGGGGAAAAAGAATTACAGGATTTGGTGGACAACATTGCAACTAACGGAAAAAAAATATGGAATGAAAATTAACACAAATAAAACAAAAGTATTGGCACTAGGAGGAAGAAACATGGACTATGAGGAAAAAAGACAGAGAAAGACTGGAGGCTTTTGAGATCTGAACATGGTGGAAGATGGAAAGAATAAGTTGAATAGACAGAGTAAAAAATGAAGAGGTACTGAGAAGAGTCGGAGAGAAAAGACAGTTACTAGATGTAATAAAGAGAAGAAAAAGAAATTGCATTGGGCATATATTAAGAAAGAATGACGTACTGATAAAAACAGTTTTAGAAAGTTATGTAGAAGGGAAAAGGATGCGAGGAAGGAAGAGATTCCAGATACTAGATGACATGATGGACGGTACAACATACAGCAGCCTTAGAAGGAAGCAATGGATCGCAGAAAATGGAGAGGCAAGGGACCTGCTAATATAGCAGATAACTCATGATGATGATAGCTTCATAGGTATTTGACTTCTCATGGCTCGTGTTAAAAAGTTGAGAATAAAGGAAAACTTCTGAGTACTCCAATTTTTGGCGAAGTTATGTCCCGTGACCGTTTTATGTTACTTTTGAGAATGTTGCAATTTAGTGACAACTCGGCCAATCGTGGAGATGACAGTTTGTTTAAAATTAGGAAAATAATTGATATAGTTCGTGTGGCGTTGCGCAGTGCATTTAATCCACACAGATAACTCTGTGTCGATTAAAGCCTTTTATTGTTGAAAGGTCGCTTATGTTTTAAACAATACATTCCTTCGAAACGAAGTAGATTTGGAATCAAAACATTCGTGTTGTGCGACTGTAAAACTGGATACGTCTTGGATTTCATTGTATACACGGGCACAACAACAGGAATTGAAGTCCATAATTTGGGGAAATCTGATGATATTGTGGCAACACTAATGAAGCCATACCTTGAACGTGGATATACCCAGTATGTCGACAATTGGCATACAAGTACAGCCTTGTTCCTCTGGTTATACAACCAGAGAGCAGAAGCATGCGGTACTGTACGTGGGAACAGGCGCAACTTCCCGAAGCTACAAAAGAAACTGAAACGAGGAGAAGTTGAGTTTATGTCAAGTGACGCAATGCTGGCCATCAAATGGTGCAACAAGAAAGAAGTGTTCATGCTGACTACCTGCACCACTACAGAAATGCGTGACACGGGAAAGACAGACAGGACGACTGGTGAAAAGTAATGAAGCAGCAATGTGTTGTTCATTACAATGCCAATATGGGAGCAGTAGACACTCCGACATGCTGTTAAGCTCTGTTGCAAATGTGCGTAAATCTGTTAAATGGTACGAAAAGTATTTTTTTCATGTTGTGGACCTTTGTGTTTTGAATGCTCACACTCTTCACAGATCGGTGACAGGGAGCAGAATATCATTAGCAGATTTTCATTTATGACTGGTTCGAGAACTTGTGGAAAAACTTGCTACAGAACGGAGTGGAGATAGGAAAGGATGACGCTTTGATGACGAGAATCCTCTTCGCTTTACTGGGAGGCACTTTCCACATGTCATTCCAGGTGACCAGTCCAAGGAACGCGGACTATTGCGTAGATGCGCAGTCTGCTCGAAACAGAATATGCGTCGAGGAACGAAATATGAATGCAAAACATGCAACGTACCTTTGTGCGTTGACACGTGTTCTGAAACATACCACACAAAGAAGAACTTTTAGCCAAGTTGCTACAGCTGGAAGATGAAATGGAGCCCTCACTTCTGAAAAAAATTACTTAAAAATTTAAAAAAGTAAAAATAATAAAAAATATATAAAATATTTTTAACTTCGCCATTGCCTGTCCAAAAGAAAGAAAAAAGTAAATCACCGAATTATCTGAGCTTGAAGAGCCTCTCCCGATGAATTACTTTGCTGACAAACACCTTATGTACGAATATGTGAAACATTCAGTCTGTTGCTAATAATATTCAGTAACGGATTGCTGTCCTATGTTTTCCACGACAGCGAATTTGTGAAAAAATTTTAGGACTACACTTGGAAAGAGCGTCTCGGTACTCGTTGGTCAGTTGCAGACACTCGCCCGTTTCTGAAGCACAAAAGGTCATTAGGAATTAAAGGTGATATTTAGTTAAGTAGTTTCGAAGCTTAAGTATTTCCATCCCTAGTTCTTAAACAAAAGTTATAAATCATTGTTTATTTATACTGTACTATAACAATTGCGTCCCATATAAAAATGATTCAGAAATGTTGAATTTTTGATTTTGAAGTTTCCTTGGGGATAATTTATTTGGTTAATTCTCTCTAAATATAGCGATTAGCTGCAAAAGTGTGTCTCGGCATCCAGACGGTTGTTTGCGGGCGAATTATTGCGCAAGTACAGAAGAACGTCAACGTTTGGTCGTTACGGATTCTATGGCGTTTACATCGTAAGTTGCGTACAAAAATCGGATAATAAAGTATCAGTATGTCAAATAAAACACAGATGCACACTGAGACCTTATGACGATTCTCGAGAACTAATTGCAAATGAAAGAAAGCCTTTGATGAGGAGTTACATGTTAGCAGCGTTAGCAGTTTCAGTGTACAATAGGTCTATAGAGCAATTCATCTCCAGATTCAAAGCTATGGAATAAGTATCCAGAAATCCTGCGTTTATTTGTAACGTCGATGATCACACTATCTGCTAGATGGTCACGACCACAGAGCATAGAAGGATATGCTCTGTGGTCACGACCGCCGTGGTTCCAGAAATAGCCGCCGCTCCATAAGTTTTTCAACACCACTACGGCGACTTGCGAGTGAATGAGGACGAGGCAGAGAAAATCCCCGACCCTGCCGGGAATCGAACCCGGGACCCCGAGCGCGGAAAGCGAGAACGCTACCGCAAGGCCGCGAGCCGCGGACGTTCCAGAAATACACAGGCCAGGGAGAGAATGGCTGGGCGGAGAGCTCACGCACACACAGTAGCACAGAGTAACATATCTTTGTCTCTGACAGTAGACCGCGGAAGTGGCTGCCACTTCGAGTACCGGATTCGGCGGCCCCAAGGGCAGGCTTGACACGGCCAGCCGCACGCACCGGTGCAGCACTCAAAGGGTTAAGAGAATCCTGGTTCCTTATATAATAGGAATGTTAATTTACGTTCAGGGACACTCACACGTCGCAGGTTACGTGGAATATTCGTAGTAATGGCACAAATTACATATATATTCAGTAAAATTGTCCACAATTATTTATACGCCTGCCTTACCGTAAAAGAAGTGTGTTGTGCTGATTAGTGACATCATCAAATTTTAAATGACATATCATGTGCAGATATTGCTTCATTGGCTCATTTGTTATTAATTTTATAAACTATTTTAATTAAAAGGTTAATAACATTTAAGGAATTTTGTTTAAAATTAAATTTAAATTGGCAATGGGCTCCTATCATCGCCACAATCTCTCTGATGTTTTTGGTTTTTCTGTAGCATACCTGAAAAATACATTCATGTTCAGAAAAAATAAATAAACAGAATACCTTGAACAACTAGAGATAGGTCGTTTATATTCAGAAGACATGTACATTAATATTTGCTGAAGAAATGATTGCCAATTGAACCATGTCATGCCGAGTGTTCGAGATCAATATCGATCAATATCGATATCGCGGTTCAACACTAACTACCGGTAAAATGTGCCTGAGGCTCTCGTTGTAGGTATAAATCGAAGTTAACAGATCAGTGTGACTTGAGCAGATGTGCAGGATCCCTCGCAGACGCATGTGCGAACCGTCAAATCGGTGAGTCTGAAAGAAGGCGCATTATTGGTAAGAGCGAATATGACGCATCCATCCGGGAGAACCGCGCGGTGTAGCCACAGTCTGGGGCGTCTTCTCACGGTCCGCGCGTCTCTCCGACGTCTGTGGTTCGAGTCCTGCCTCGGGCGTAGGTGTGCGTGTCGTCCTTAGCGTAAGTTAGTTTCAGTTAGATTAAGTAGTGTGTAAGCTTAGGGACCAATGACCGCAGCAGTTTGATCCCATAAGACCTTACTACAAAATTTCCGAATTTTCAGCCGGGAAATTCCTGCTCGTGTGGACGAGTCTTTCGGCAGCGCAACCGTTGTGTGCAGAATGGTTCACGGAAGGCCTTTTTCTGAGGCACACACGTTCAGATCGTCCGCTCAATGCTCTGGCATCTCTCTCTCCACATCCACCACTGCTAGCGGCTCACCTCCAACTGCACAACGCTACACGCTGTTCACATCCAACTGTCCAACACTACTCAAGCGAATATTCCAACAGTGAGTCCAACCAGCCACAGACTGCACGCAGCACAATCAGTGATTTTCATACAGAGCGCTACGTGGCGTTACCAACATAAAAACCTAAACAGCCTACTTACATGGTGTATGGAACGACGTCACTGGGGATGGGAATGGCATCAGATGGTGTTTTCGGACGAATCCTGATTCCGTTTGTTTGAAAACGATGGCGGCATTTCGGTTCGCCAGAGACAGGGGGAGCAGCATCATAGTGACTTCATTCGCACAAGACATACGAGGTGCATTCAAGTTCTAAGGCCTCCGATTTTTTTTCTAATTAACTACTCACCCGAAATCGATGAAACTGGCGTTACTTCTCGACGTAATCGCCCTGGAGACGTACACATTTTTCACAACGCTGACGCCATGATTCCATAGCAGCGGCGAAGGCTTCTTTAGGAGTCTATTTTGACGACTGGAAAATCGCTGAGGTAATAGCAGCACGGCTGGTGAATGTGCGGCCATGGAGAGTGTCTTTCATTGTTGGAAAAAGCCAAAAGTCACTAGGAGCCAGGTCAGTTGAGTAATGAGCATGAGGAATCACTTCAAAGTTGTTATCACGAATAAACTGTTGCGTAACGTTAGCTCGATGTGCGGGTGCGTTGTCTTGATGAAACAGCACACACGCAGCCTTTCCCAGACGTTTTTGTTGCAGTGCAGGAAGGAATTTGTTCTTCAAAACATTTTCGTAGGATGCACCTGTTACTGTAGTGCCCTTTGGATCGCAATGGGTAAGGATTACGCCCTCGCTGTCCCAGAACATGGACACCATCATTTTTTCAGCATTGGCGGTTACCCGAAATTTTTTGGTGGCGGTGAATCTGTGTGCTTCCATTGAGCTGACTGGCGCTTTGTTTCTGGATTGAAAAATGGCATCCACGTCTCATCCATTGTCACAACCGACGAAAAGAAAGTCCCATTCATGCTGTCGTTGCACGTCAACATTGCTTGGCAACATGCCACACGGGCAGCTGTGTGGTCGTCTGTCAGCATTCGTGGCACCCACCTGGATGACACTTTTCGCATTTTCAGGTCATGCAGGATTGTGTGCACAGAACCCACAGAAATGCCAACTCTGTAGGAGATCTGTTCAACAGTCATTCGGCGATCCCCTAAAACAATTCTCTCCACTTTCTCGATCATGTCGTGAGACCAGCTTGTGCGAGCCCGAGGTTGTTTCGGTTTGTTGTCACACGATGTTCTGCCTTCATTAAACTGTCGCACCCACGAACGCACTTTCGACACATCCATAACTCCATCACCACATGTCTCCTTCAACTGTCGATGAATTTCAATTGGTTTCACACCACGCAAATTCAGAAAACGAATGATTGCATGCTGTTCAAGTAAGGAAAACGTCGCCATTTTAAGTATTTAAAACAGTTCTCATTCTCGCCGCTGGCGGTAAAATTCCATCTGCCATCTCTGGGACGTATTGACAATGAAAGTGGCCTCATTTTAAAACAAGGCACAGGTTTCTATCTCTTTCCAGTCCGGAGAAAAAAATCGGAGGCCTTAGAACTTGAATGCACCTCGTACAGCGCCAGCTCGAGACCTTACGGTGTGGTGTGCTACTGGGTACTACCACAGATCACATTTGATGCATGTTCAGGGCAGAGTGACCTATAGGAATAAATATACTGCGACCCATAACCGCACCCTCTTTGCACAACACCCCAGACACCATTTTCCAGGGAGGCAGTACATGACCATTATGTTGCTACATGACAAGTGCCTTCTCCGTGTCACAAGATGTCAGCCTAATGCCCAGGCCCACCAGATCATCAGATTTGCCGACAATCCAAAATGTCTAGGACATGGTGAAGCGATGGGTGTTGTAATGTGACCCGATGCCAAGCACCATAGACGAACTTTGGAAACAGGTGAATGAAGCATGCTTAGCTCTACCACAGAATACCATATGTGCCTTATACACGCCAAAGCCATCACACATGGAACAAGTTATCAGGAACCATGGCGGACCAAATGCCTACTAGCCAATAGGGCATATGCTCAGCTGAGGTGTCTGAAATGCTAATCATTTCTGCAGAACATACTAATGTATATGACCTGTGAATATGAATGTCCTATGTCGAGTATAGCCCTACCAATACTATTGTAAGTTATTATGCTTTTACCTAAATAAGAGTAACCCAGTCCCTATGTTGGCTTGTATAACCTTCTCACTAAATTTAGTTTAGTTTCGAAATAAAGTACACTATGGCAGGATAGTCCTGTTAATAGGAAAAGCTAATGTTTAGAGTTAACCTTTGCACAGGTTTTGACCAAGATCTTACCCAGCAGTTAGAAAGAAACGCAGTATGAATAGTATTATACTGAAGCTAGGACAGCTAGGTTCGAAGTTCATTTAGTGGTTTAAAATACGCAATAACGATCACCAGCCTGTTCAGGCAATGAAACAATGAACTATTGGAAAAGTGGAAGTATGAATTTTACCTACTCTCTTGCTAATGTTTAAGTTGCTTCTTCAAAGAAATATTGCTCCCCGTAAACAATGTTGGTGCAGACACTGGAATTGTTTGACTACTACACCCTCATACATTACGTTTTTAAAAGAGAAAAAGCCCAGTAGATAACTCCAAGGAAAAGGAAAAGAAATGGCATGGGGAGACATTTTGAAAAGCACCTTTCATAACCAACTAACTTAAATACTAAAATACTTAGATACTAAAGCACATATTTTTTATACTGAACATTTCACTTCAAGAAAACCTCTTTCCTACTGGAATTTACTTTCAAAAGCTGTAACTCTCCTTATTTCCACAAAAACAATTTTAAATGGTACCTCTTTATATTAGGTTGGAACTTCTAAGTCTGTAAAACAGGATACTCGGGTTAATCAAACACTGTACCGTCTAAGTCATCAGTGTTTGTGTGCAGTGCCGACAATTTTTTGTGCTTATTCGTCGAGTGTGAACGGCTTCGTGTTTTCCATTTTTGTATCTACTGTTTTTAATCACCAATCTGTTACTATTTTGTCTTCTTTGTCTCTTTTATTGTAATTCTTGTGGTTGAAGAGCGGAGTAGATTTGTCCGCTGCCAGCCCACCTTTGTATTAGGTGAAAAATAACAATAAAGGAAAAGAAAAATGCTCGTGAGGATGAGTCTTTCGGCAGCGCAACCGGTGTGTGCAGGAATGGTTCACGGAAGGCTGTAGAACACGATGAGCTGGGTGTTGTGACACCACCCACACCATCCCCTGAGAAGATCGACATCTCGTCCGAATGGCCTTTCAGGACAGATCTGCGTCCTTCTCGGCATTGGCGCAAAAGTGGAATAGTGTAACACATCGTTCACTATCAGGAACGACAGTCCGTCGCCGTTCATGATGGCATGGGTTACGTGCACGACGTCCACTTCTCCGCCTACTTTTGATGAATGTGCAGGCACTTGCCAGACGGTAATGGTTGAAACGTCCCCTTCAAAAAGCTGAGCAAAACTCTCTCTTTACTTATTCTGATCATCACTAAACTGACACACAATATTTTTTTAGCGCAACGCAATCTGACTTTCAATAATCCCTACAAAAGAATGGCCCTGACTATCAATAACCTTCCCTTTCAGGAATCACTTACCACACATAAATCTTCGTTACTCGAACTACTCGATTTTAACTACTGAAGGCACGAACTACTGATAGGCATAGTTAGCAAATGAAAGATTCTGATAGCGAACAAACTATGTATTTACCTTAAAAGCGTTCAAAAGTCATTGTATATAATTTTGTGACATCCTATTAAACAAATTTCCTTTTTCTGAGGGACACACGTTCAGATCTTCCGCTCAAAGCTCTGGCATCTCTCTCTCCACATCCACCACTGCTGGCGGCTCACCTACAACTGCACAACGCTACACGCTGTTCACATCCAACTGTCCAACACTACTCAAGCGAATATTCCAACAATGAGTCCAACCAGCCACAGACTGCACGCAGCACAATCAGTGATTTTCATACAGAGCGCTACGTGTCGTTACCAACATAAAAACCTAAACAGCCTACTTACATAGCCCCGATGCTCCCCACAAAAATTTTACAAATTGTTTTGGGCAGTGCCTAATAATTATTTGCTAATTTTTTATATGAACGATAAAAAATTACCAAATGCACACAATTATTGATACAATGTTGGTCAAAAGCAAAAACTGTTCTCAAAAAGACAGTCCTGATCGTTCATCACAGTAGTAATTACATTGCACAAAGTCTAATCACCAAAAGGAAATGCACATGAAGTAGTGGATTTCCATGCAGTCTTGAACAAGTTGTGTTGTCCTTCCAACGGAAAGACAGGTAATGGGCCACAACAGAGTAAACCCACAGAAGAGTCAGTCGAAGTTTTGAAGAATATAGGTAGATAGGTCATCACAGAGCAGACCCACAGTACTTCTTGTAGAGATTATGATATTGGTGGGCCACAGAAGGTAAAGACCCACCTGTAGTCCTTGTAGAGATAATGGTACTGGTGGGCCATCAAAGGTGCAGACCCACTGTACTCCTTGTAAAGATGGCCAGCAGCCATATGTTGCGACTGTGCAGGTGCAAAATCACAAATCGAAGAGTCTTGCAGACAATACAGCAAGTCCATAAACCACCACTTGTGCACTCACAAACTTTTTGGAATGTCCTCCGGAGCAGCAGTGGTGTTAACCAGTCCCTTTTTGAATTACCAACACACATGCGAGCACTGACTGTCCTTTTTAATTTTATAACTTGTCACATATTGTGCATATACTATGACCAACAGAAACGTGTGCAGTGAAATGAAATCGAAGAACTGGTGTGTATACAATTACAAATTTACAACATGAGAATACAATTACAAAGGTACAAAATAAATCATTAAAGAACATAATAATACAGATAACATTTGTAGTAATACAGGCTTTACAAAAGAATGGAAATAAACATATACATCAGTGTTACAGGAATTATGACATAAGTAAATAAATTATGTGGCTGCCAGCGGTGTGAGTCATTGTCTACTGTATCTTCGTTGTCGTGTGTCGTTATTGGGATTTGGAGATCTAATCTTGACAATTTCAGCTTGTCTTGAGGACACTGCCCTGTTTGAATTCCGTCAGTTCTGATGAAATTCAGGTCTGTAGTTATGATTACATCGTCTGTCGTCATGTCGGTAGTTTCTGTAATTTATTTCTTGTCAGTCACGTGGGGGGAGAACTTCTCCCTGAGTCCTAACTGCTCAGTAGACCGTTGCGTGTGAACTTATTCTGTCTCCCTTGATAATAATTATTTTGGTTGCCATATTGTCTGTTTCTCTGATTGTCTTTGTCATAGTCATTACTGCGGAGAGGTGATCTTTTCCTACAATTATTATTACTCTGTCAACGGTTGTCATATGGGTGGTGTCTGTTTTGGTCACGATTTGCGTTGTAAGAATAGCCTTGTCTTGTCCAGTTATTGTTTCTGTGGTCACGGAATTGTGACGGACGTGACCTGCAATTGTTGCTTTCCTGGTTTCGCGTCCTGCGATTGTCAGTTTCAATTTCCAATTCTTGTAACAGTCCCTGAAAAGTTTCAATGTCGTCTTTGCAACGTCCTGCCAAAATAATATGTCGCAAATGATCAGGCAATTTGATTAAGCAAATGCGGATGAGTTCTGAGAGGCTGTATGAGTTTGACAGGTACTGATTCTTATGCAACATGTCTTCAAAATATTTGACAAGACTGGAGAATTCAGATTGTTCAAAGTGTTTCATCATTATGATGCTATGTTTTACGCGATCTTAAGTAGCTTGAGACCAATATGCTGAGAGGAAGGCATGATAAAATTGTTCTTCACTGTGACAATCGTGAATCACCGAACGCATTCTTACAGCAGGTTCATTCTCTAAGTAGCCACACATAAATTCTAATCTATGCTCCAATGACCAGTTGGTCATGTTCGCGGGTCGCATATCGCTCATTGTTACGCCGTGTCGGCGGTTCCATCTCAAAATTCGGTGCACCTTGCCAATTTCTTTCATAATATACGAAATGCCCTGTGTTATTATTTTGTGGCTTTTCCGTATTTCTGTGTCCCTCTACCCGTGTTGGAGCCAGATTGTCCTCTGAAATATGTAATTCTTGTATTACTTGTGCCAATTGATCTTGTACTTCCCGGATTTCTCTTTTGTGTTGCGTATTAATTTGATTCTGATTTTGTTTGAATTTCCTAATCTGTTCGTACTCTTCCGTGTCAGTAAAGACTACCGGTCTTGTGTCATTCAAATTATCATCTACCTTCGTAGATAAATTATTTAGCTGATCCGAAAGTTCGACTACTTTTTCTGATAATGACCTGATTTCCTCCGTGTGTCTTTCTAAACCAAGTTTGGAAGTATCTACTGTTTCCTTTCAGTTTTCCTAAGTTCTTGCAAGTTGCGTAACCGAATCGGTAGATGCAACTGAGTCAATTTTAGCTTGCAAGGTGATATGATTTTCATGAACAATAGTTTGCAGTTCTTTTATAGCTACTTCATGATTCTGTAATGCATTTTCATGTCATGAAAAAATAGGTTGAAAATGCTTACAAATTTGAGTTTTTACGTCATTACAGACTTTTTGACATTTCGATTCGATTTTAAATAACTCAGCAGTTAAACCTTCAAGTGTTTGTTGATGTGTTTCTTTAATTTGTTTCTCATTTTGTTCCATTTGTTGCTGTGATTGTTTTTGATTTTGTTCCATTTTTTATTTTGTTTCATTTGTTGCATTAATTGCAGTGATAATGTATTAGTGTCTGGATCATATTCCTTTGTGGCTATCGGTAGTGCATTTCCACCGGCAGCATTCGTATTTTAAAAAGCTGAAAATGTGTCTTGACTTAATTGAGAAAAATGTGAGGACGCAAAACCTGAATCTACGGTATTTGCAAGATTGTGTCTGTCATTTCAGGTTCCTGGGGCGAGCGGTTGCCGACCGATCGATCGACAATACTACCCTGTTCACTTGCTGTTTCACTGTCTACACGATTATTTATTGCCTGGGCCATTCCCCTATGCACAATTACCAAATTACTATTCTGAATATTTATTAATTCATCACACGGTGGCGCTAACACACTACTCTCGTCTTCACTATCTTCTCAGCTTACTTTAGAGCCTACTATTACGTTTTTCATACGCCATAATTGTCGCAATATTTCACACGATAACACAGAAAACTACAATTTGAAGAGCAAAATAAGAAAACACATTAAAATAGCACTGAAAACAATATCTAATTAATTGGAAGAGCGGCTGCGAAATACTTTGTGCATATCTACACGCATGCCACAACTGTTTTACCGTACAACAATGAAAAAGTTCAACTACAAAGGAGATCCTCTCTACAACTACGCTCTAGCAATAAACAATAATTACACTATTTACTCAAACTACAAGAAAAAATCAAAAGATTCCAGTGAGATATCCTCGGCTATGGGTCGAAATATGATGCACCCCCTTAGAAAAATTAAGTATGACTGTGCTGGTAAACTTCTACGTTATTTGATTTTCAGAAAGCTGAGCAAAACTGAACGTACTCAGACATTTCTCTCTTTACTTATTCTGATCATCACTAAACTGACACACAATATATTATAGCGCAACGCAATCTAAATTTCAATACTCCCTACAAAAGAATGGCCCTGACTAACAATAACCTATACCCTTCATGAATCACTTACCACACATAAATCTTCGTTACTCGAACTACTGCAACACAGCGAGCGCCAATATTGCCAGCTAAATAAAAGATTCTAACTATTGAAGGCACTAACTACTGATAGGCATAGTTAGCAAATGAAAGATTTTGATAGAGAACAAACTATGTATTTACCTTAATAGCATTCAAAAGTCATTATATATAATTTTGTGACATCCTATTAAACAAATTTCCTTTTTCTGAGGGACACACGTTCAGATCGTCTGCTCAAAGCTCTGGAATCTCTCTCTTCACATCCACTACTGCTGGCGGCTCACTTCCAACTGCTCAACGCTACACGCTGTTCACATCCAACTGTCCAACACTACAGAAGCGAATATTCCGACAATGAGTCCAACCAGCCACAGACTGCACACAGCACAATCAGTGATTTTCATACAGAGCGCTACGTGGCGTTACCAACATAAAAACCTAAACAGCCTACTTACATGGTGTATGGAACGACGTCACTGGGGACAGGAATAGCATCAGATGGTGTTTTCTGACGAATCCTGATTCCGTTTGTATGAAAATGATGGCGGCATTTTGGTTCGCCAGAGACAGGGGGAGCGGCATCATAGTGACTGCATTCGCACAAGACATAAAGCGCCAGCTCGAGACCTTACTGTGTTGTGTGCTACTGGGTACAACCACAGATCACAGTTGACGCATGTCCAGGGCAGAGTGTCCTATGGGAACAAATATCCTGCGACCCATAATCGCACCCTCTCTGCACAACACCCCAGACGCCATTTTCCAGGGAGGCAGTACACGACCATTATGTTGCTACATGAACAAGTGCCTTCTTCGTGTCATAAGATGTCAGTCTCTTGCTCAGGCCCACCAGATCACCAGACTTGCCGACAATCGAAAATGTCTAGGACATGGTGAAGCGATGGGTGTTGCACTGTGACCCAATGAACAGGTGAATGAAACATGTGTAGCTCTACCACACAATACCATTTGCGCCTTATACCCGCCAAAGCCATCACTCATGGAACAAGTTATCAGGAACCATGGCGGACCAAATGCCTACTAGCCAACATGGCATATGCTCAGCTGAGGTGTCTGAAATGCTAATCATTTCTGCAGAACATAGTAATATATATGACCTGTGAATATGAATGTCCTATGTCGAGTATAGCCCTACCAATACTATTGTAATTTATTATGCTTTTACCTAAATAAGAGTAACCCAGTCCCTATGTTGGCTTGTATAACCTTCTCACTAAATTTAGTTTAGTTTCGAAATAAAGTACACTATGGCAGGATAGTCCTGTTAATAGGAAAAGCTAATGTTTAGAGTTAACCTTTGCACAGGTTTTGACCATGTGTTGTGTCTAATGGATAAGTAAATCACACTATTCAATTATGTTCCCAAGATCTTACCCAGCACTTAGAAAGAAACGCAGTACGAATAATATTATACTGAAGCTAGGACAACTCGGTTCGAAGTTCATTTAGTGGTTTAAAATACGCACTAACGATCACCAGCCTATTCAGGCAATGAAACAATGAAGTATTGGCAAAGTAGAAGTATGAATTTTACCTACTCTCTTGCTAATGTGTAAGTTGCTTCTTCAAATAAATATTACTCCACGTAAACAATGTTGGTGCAGACACTGGAATTGTTTGACTACTACACCCTCATACATTACGTTTTTAAAAGAGAAGAAGCCCAGTAGATAACTTCCAGGAAGCGAAAAGGAAAAACGGCCAGTGGAGACATTTAGAAAAGCACTTTTTATAACCAACTAACTTAAATACAAAATACTTAGTTACTAAAGCACATATTTTTTATACTGAACATTTCACTTCAAGAAAACCTCTTTCTTCCTGGAATTTACTTTCAAAAGCTATAACTGTCATTATTTACACAAAAACAATTTTAAATGGTACCTCTTTATATTAGGTTGGAACTTCTAAGTCTGTAAAACAGGATACTCGGATCAATCAAACACCAGGAAGGAAACCTATGTAGTTGTACGGTTAGGATGAAATAACAAGGTGAGCCACTAATAAAACACAGTTTATATTAATGGTTCACGCTGTACTAAAGTAGAATACCGAAAATTCTTACTTGGTGGCTGGCAGTTATAGCGGCTACACTACCCACGGTATGGCCTGCAAGTATCTTGCTGTATGGGCTTAATTTCTCTCCTTCACATAGTTCAGTTTTACATACAGTAGCCCAACAACTCACAGTTTTACCGTAAGCCGTTTGCAGTCTTCGTCCGAGGCATTTTTGGGAAAATTTGCAGGCAAAGCTTCTTCTGCTTCACAAGGGTGTTGCCTCAATCACTGCTGCCTACAAACTGTGTGACCTACTTCTCGTGCTTGCTCTAGGTAGCGCGCCAATTCGCCCTTGCCACCTTTTCCTCTCCCCAGAGCCACTTTCGCCTCAAACAAAAGTACACTGGCTTTTACATAACACTTATTTCTCACATAGTTCATAAGCGTGACCATTTCTTAGAATTGTCAAATTTACATCAACATGAACAGTTTATACAAGCAAATACATTTTAAATATAAAATTTCATCCGAACATTATTTATCGTGATAAACAATTTACATACTATTTTACATACATTACTCACAATGCAAAGAACTTCAACCTCCAGTATAGCACACTTTACTTTACATATACAGAAAATAAAGTACCAATATGTGAAAATTTAAAGCAAAAAAATTATAAAAATATTTAGATGCGCCATAAACAAATATTGTTATACAAGGAGTTCTGTTTTTTTCTGAACATGAGTGTGTATTGGTATTTTTAGTTGAAATAAAATACTTTCGTATCAACTATCCAGTATGAGAGCAGCCACACGCTGCTGGGATTTTCCTGCTAAGCCACTGTGGTCAGCCAGTGCCTGCTTGTTTCTACCACGTACTAAGCACCCTCTCTGCCCCACTTTAGCTGCATAGCACACAGCTAAACCACCTTGTCCAACCGGTTGGTTGACATGCCACACCATCAGATACACATAACCTCTCTCGACTTCCAAGCCAGCCTCTTGTAATGCCACAGACTGCCACTTCATATAGCTCTTATCTGGTTAACTGCAATTTGGAGTAGCAATGGATAGTGTCATTTTAATACCGTTTGTTGTCTATATTCCTACCTGTGCCAAAAATGGTGCAATAGATTTGTGGGAGACAACCTGGTATGGATACTAAGTGGACACAGAGATACGCATAAACACTTCTACATAAATAATAGCTCTAAGCCCGACAGACTAAATAAACCTTTTTAAAAAATAAAACAGTTCCTTTTGTGGTCTCGTAAAAAGTGAACAGTTTGGAATTAGATGGAAATGCCCTTCTTCATTGTGTATGATCACACCTCACTGAAATTCACCATAGCTGTGTCAATTCAGGTCGCTGCATTCGTCCTGTGATTACATCTGATGAATGTAGCCCCCCTCTTTCGCCCTGGCTTCATCAGTGCTCTCCCACTCACCTCCACGTCAACTAACATTTATTTGTGTTTCTTGCCAGTCAAACCACATTTTACCAAATGTTCAGACGCATGACCGATGAGTGATGATCACTTAACTGTCTGCATGACTGCTCAGTGATCAGACAGTTCCAACCCTTCCTTGGTTCACCACTTGTCTACTATACTTAGTTCTCAGCTGAGACTCATTAAGGCAACGAGACAAAACCCACAGACTTGTAACTGTACATAAACTACACATACCAATGACATTCTAAAATTTATTTAAGTCGCTGCCACTGAATTTTGGTAAATACTGACTTGTATCTCACAACCGCCCATGACATAGCACAAATAAACATCACATAAATAAATAAATTATTCATTAACTGATCCTGTATGAATAAAGAGCCACCAAAATGAATTAACCTAACCCTGGATCAAATGTCAGCCACAATTCTGATCTTAAATTCCCAAAACGTAAACGCTCCATGTTAACATGGATGCAATGTAAAACAATTACCCTCTTAACACAATTCACAATATAATTAAAATGACCCTACACATCCTCTTCCCTCTGTGCACCAGACTCAAGCTCCACGTGCCAATTCTCATGTCAAACTCTCTAGTTAGCATCATTTTAAGATTATGCCACCAATATCCATTCACATACACATCATTAATAAAATTAGACTAAAATCTTCATTTACATATGACATCAATACACATAATCATAGCGCAGACTGAACTGTTAATGCTATTTTCTATTCTCCACCCCCACTCAGACGAAATTCTGATGTTTCTTTCACTGTATCAGCGAAAAATGAAATCACACAACATACTTGCATCATTATTACACATTGTAATGGGGAACGCCTATAAAGGCACATTTGCATGCCGTGCGTGAGTTTCCTCGGAAGCGCGAAATCTTAATTAAATAATTAATCTCTGACAAATAAATAAAGCCTATGGCACAGAACTACAGCGGTATGCCGCTAATAAAACAAAATACAATTATGACACTCTTATGTTTCATTAAGAAGAAGGAGGTCTTGTAGAATAGCTGAGGCTGGAAGCACGTATATTTTATTAACTGGCACACCGCCATATTTGATGTTGTATAAGAACACTGCGAGTCTAATCTTACTAGGCACTCGATACTGTAAAGAATCTATATTTATGAAAGTAAGTTGAATTATTTAACTGTAGGCTTATTCGTTGAATATATCTGATTTAACTAACTGTGTAAACTTTTTTATGTTTAGTGGACACCTCTGTGCGAACTATTGACATGGCTGGCAAATTATTCTAATATTGAGATTTTGAGTCAGCACCTACCGCAGCAGTCTTTGGAAACGATTTAAATACGAAGTCCGATTATTTGAGTCTTATTTCACGGTCAACTACGAATAACATTGCATTTACGAAAAAGCCATTGTCAAGCGTCTGATACCAAATAATTAAACGTCCACGTTCCAGATAAGCAAATATTAACTACAACAAATCACTATAATACATAATTAATAATTAATATATTATTTTATTTTATTTATTTATTTATTTTATATTGGCGACTGCGTGTCGGACTTGTTATTTTGTCATTTGTTACATTGTTCTCTTTGTTTCATGTGAAAAATCAACTTTCTGGACCTGGACTTGAATATATGAGAAATAACAAAAATCTGAAGATATTTTACAATTCTAAAATCTTGCGGGAAGACGCAATGAAGCTTCCAGCAAAATAAGGTAAGACGCAGCATCTGGGCATTGACAGGCTTGACCAGACGCATAATTCAGTGTATTAGCTCTTCAGTAGATTCTGTAGTATTTCTTTCGCGCGTAGCAGTTTTCAGTGATAAATTTCATTCTCTGTGCTTTTCCTTAAACAATAACTTCTGCAACAATACCTATACACGAGTGAACAATATGGCCGACTTCTGTACGATACGTTGTAACATGGCCAGCAGCCATTAACAATAATCCCATATTCAGTTTACATTTTTAAATTAACAAACAGCCATTGTTGCTACGAGCGATTCATGTTCAACTGCATTTTATTTTAAAACCAGTGTCAAACTTTATTTTCTCGAAGCATATCTTTCGTGTGGCATGGTCATAACTAGAAAACAATACGAAAAGATGGAACAGCAAAGACATACTATTCAGACGCAATCCGACTCGGACGAGAGACAAGTGTTAGAAAATGACTTTACGACAGCAACCGGTAGTGACGATTCATCAAATATTGACGCAAGTGTTAACGGAAATTTTGACAATAGGCCGTCCACCACAAAAATTTCAAAGTCTCAGTCAGAGCCCATGTTAATACATGACGTCACGTCTAATGACGCGGCGGGGGCAGATACCTTGCAAACAGCAAACATTGCGAACATGTTACAAATGCTAATGAAACAAAACGCAGAAAATATGACAACCTTAAAGACACAAAATGAACAGTTAAAGACACAAAATGACGAAATTAAATCTGATCTCATAGCAATCAAGACAGGTAATGACACTTTACGTAAACGTGTGGAACTTATAGACGCCACACTGACCAAACAGATGACTGAACTCAGTACGAAATTTTCCAAGCTTAATACGATACAAGAAAGGACTAGAAATGACGTAGCACTTTTACAGACACAAGTAAAAAACCTTAATGTCACGTGTGAAGCTCTTACTGAACAAATTCAAACATATCCTTCAGTACACGACAACCTTGAAAAACGAATTACTGACGTGCAGAATAAATTTGACGATGTTGAACAACACCTGACTGACAGATTACAATCTGATGCCACAGCTCATTTTCAAAATATTAATAAGTAATTTCATGATTGGGTAGAGAACAAAGACAAACATTTTGATAGATGCATACGTGAAAACTTACCAACAATTGTGCACGACTCCGTAGCGGAATACATCACTAATAACAAACAGCTGATTAGTGACGCAGTACAGTCTGTCACTGCACCAATGACACAATTCACCGATCAACCACAGTCTGAATGTAAAGAAAATACCAGTCAAAATGTACAGTTCAGAAACCAATATACATACGAGTATGACGCACACAAGAACAAAACACACCACGACAACAACACATACCACGACGTGCAAACACAAACACAAGCTATTATCATGGTAAACCACAGCAACATTATCGTAATTACTCGCCATCTGAACATTACAGTAATAACAGTGGAACAAATCCATATCATAATGCAAAGGAAGAAGAAAGCTTAATAAAACACAGGCAATTTCAGACTTTTATCCCAGAAAAACGAACCATTTATCCGGTGATTTTTCTTAAATCTTTTAGTAACGCATTTCCACGCACTTGGAGTGACCGGAAAAATATTTCATATATTGTTGGTTACATCCAAGGCGATGCAGCTGTCTGGGCATACAGTCAAGCTGACGTATGTACCACGTACAGTGAGTTTGAGCGTGCCTTTCTGAAGAAATTCTGGTCGCAATCCGTCCAGGAGCGACTCAGAAGACAAATTTTAGAGCCTGAAACTTTTAACAGAAAAAATGGTAACTTACGCAGATATTTTGAAAAGTACTTGAACATGGGACATTTTTTGGACGAACCAGTCGCAACACGTGATATACTTCGTGCGTTGAAGGCCAAATTGCCTTTCAACATTAAAGAAAAACTCTTACTTATTCCGGATGACGGTCCAGATTATTTTTTAACAGCTTTAGATTCGGTTGACATGTTACTAGAAGATCAGCGCTTCGCGTGGCAAAACAGCAGCCACAATGTTTATACTAGTGGTATGCAAAACATGCAGGCTTGCCAACTAAATTCTGGAGCGCCCACAGTTGGATACGCGGTACAGCAAAAACAGCAAACTCACATGCCGTCTCAATACGGAAATCAAAATCAACACGCGTATTCCAATACAAACAACAGTTACAACAGTAATAACACTTCATGCGGCAATCCATACAAAAGGCACCGCAGTAACAACAACAACAACAACGGTAACAACGGATACAAATGTAACAACAAAAACACAAACAGAAATAGAAATAATAATAACTACGAGCCAAGACAGTATGAAGGCTGGACTCGAAGCGATCAATATTTTCATTCAAACACTGCTATACCACAGCAGCCAATGGGACAAAATTGGAGCATACCTTACGACCGACAGGTAGCCTAAGTCATAATGCGCAACAGCAACAACAACTGCAAAAGTTTGGAGATCACAACAGGCAATATCCGAACGTGAATATAATAGAAGTGACACCTGATACACAACCTCAATCTGTGTCAGTACCTAATACAAATGCTAATCCAACAAACTAGAAAAAGTCACTTCTATGCCCCGGGTCGTGGCTGAAGAATTCTTGGGGGGCGACTTTAATGTTAATCAGTTATTTGACACCACCATTGAACAACAAAATATTGATATGCCTAATAATTCTAAACAAAAACTACCTGTTTTATTTATAGGATACAACCACAATGACAATATATCAGATGAACTTTTGCAAGACAGTACACAATGTCGTTCAAACACAAATGAAATTGTTTTAGCATCTACTACTGGTGCAGTAGGTGGGATTCAAACTACTATTATCTTAGATACAGGTGCAGCTGTGAGCGTTTTGTCTTTTAATTTCTATAAAAAGATGTGTGAATTGGAGCCTGTGCCTGAGTTTCCCGCCCAAAACTGTAAAATAACTACTGCTCTAGGTAATAAGTCATATAGGGTTAAGAAGCAAGTTGTTGTAAACATTAAAATAGGTAATGGAACCGTACAATGGCCATTCCTGGTTGTACAAAACCTTGTGACAAATTGCATATTAGGATTAGATATTATGAGCGAGAAGGACTGCATTATAGACTTCTCCAAAGGTAAATGTATTTTAAATGATAAAGGCAGTGTAATTATTATTGATTTGGACAGGAGAACGCTAAAGCATGACAAACACTGTACAGGGTACAAGGTTCAGTTAGTACTTGACAATGACATTCAAGACATGCAAACACACTCATCTGACACAGAGCTAATGGACTTGAAAATATTGCTTGATCATAAGATAAATGAAGCTACAGCTCTCAGTGTACATAAACGTATGAAACTACAGGAAGTGTTATCCAAATATTTACAAGTTTTTACCAAACGATTAGGTGTTATCAACACGTATGTGTACAAGATTGAAGTTAAGCCTCACAAGATCTTCTACCACAAGACATATAACGTACCGTTATCTCAACGACCTGCTGTGTGGCAAGAACTAAAACAAATGTTAGACTGGAAGGTCATTGAACCATCCACCTCACCTTACTGTAGTCCTCTACTTGTTGTCAAAAAACCAAATGGTAGCATTAGGCTAGTGTTAGACACACGAGCAATTAATGAAATAATTTTACCGGTTCATACAAAACCCGAAAATTTAGAAGAGCAATTACAGAAATTTCTAGATGCAAAATATTTTTCCACAATAGATCTCGCTAATTCATTTTGGCAAGTAGGTATCACTCCTGATTCTCGGAAATATACTGCATTTATATTCGGGGGGCGAACCTATCAGTTTTGTGTTCTACCCTTCGGATTGAATGTCAGTTCTGGGGTATTCATTACAGCCCTGGATACCGTGCTTGGTGATGATTTAGTTGAGACAGTCACACGCTATGTAGATGATATACTGATAGCTACACAGTCTTGGAACGAACACGTTGACACACTTCAAAGAATTTTAGAAAAATTTGCACAAGCTGGAGTCACAGCCAATCTTAGAAAATCAAAATTTGGTTGCAGTGAGACAAAATATTTAGGACATATAATTAATTCACAGGGCATATGTCCTGATCCCAGTAAATTAGATGCTATCAGAAACTTTCCTAGCCCTCGAACAAAAAAACAGTTAAAATCATTCCTTGGGCTATGTTCATTTTTCAGACGTTTTTTACCACAACCACTTTTGAACAGTAAACATCTGTTAAATCTACTCAGAAAGAATCAGTTTAGATCTGGTCGGAACAGTGCCAGAATGACTTTAATACAATTAAACATGCTTTAGTGAATGCAAACATATTGAGCCATCCAGATTTCAATTTAGATTTTTGTATGACTTGTGATGCTTCACGTT
Organism: Schistocerca nitens; assembly: GCF_023898315.1. Taxonomy (NCBI): domain Eukaryota; kingdom Metazoa; phylum Arthropoda; class Insecta; order Orthoptera; family Acrididae; genus Schistocerca; species Schistocerca nitens. Next base: position 698,649,454 of record NC_064617.1, on the reverse strand, counting down.
CTGCCTTGGACTGTAGCTTATTTCAAGTTGTAAAGAATAAAGAAAAGGAACAGATAAGAATTATTGGGTTTGCAAGTTGTACTCTAACTGAATGTGAGCGTACATACTCCAATACTGAGTTAGAAACACTTTCCATAGTCTGGGCATTAAAGAAATTCAATTATTATTTATTTGGCAAACATACAGTAATTTACACCAATCACCAGGCCCTGACATTTTTGTTAACTTGTAAACTTGTACATCCTAGATTATCACGATGGGCAGTTACTCTTCAGAACTAGTCTTTTGAAATTAAGTACATAAAAGGTAAGGACAACACCATTGCCGACGCTTTGTTTAGACTTCCACAAGGTATGAATGAAACCAACAGTGACTTAGAAAATATAAATGACTACAGGATTCTCTTAATGCAAGACAAGCTGTATCACCAATATTATATTGATATGTGCAGAAACATGGCTAAATTACAAAAATCTGATCCTCACTGGTATAAGATAATAGCATTACTGGTAGAAAAACACAATCATCCTTTGACTAAGTATTACAGGTTACACAATGATGTATTATTTTATCGCCGACATCAAAATGCTACTAACTGGAGTGTATGCATTCCCAAGGAGTCTGAACGTAATTTGATTTGGCACATACACTTAGTTTGGGGTCAGTATGGAACGAAAAAGTGTTTGACAAAGCTCAGCACATACTGTTATTTTAGCAATATGAGAAGAAAAATTTACAGGGAACTGAAAACATGTGTCATATGTCAAAAATCAAAACCTCAGAATTTATCCACAAAAACAGATTTACATTTTATTATACCGAGTAAACCCCTGGACATTCTGTGTACTGACATCAGTGGACCGCATCCAGCAAGCTCTGGAGGCGTCAAATATATCTTAGCTTTTTACGATATATTTTCTAAACATGTAAAACTTTATGCTTTAAAATCCGCTACTGCAAATGGTATAATACGAAGATTCTCAAATGATTACCTGACGCACGTGGGAAAACCTAAAGCAGTTCTGTCAGATAATGCAGCATACTACTCTGGGTACAAATGGAGAAATTTATTGAGGGACAATAACATAAAAAGTATATTTATTTCAAGGTTTAGTCCATAATGTAATGCGACTGAGAGACTTTTCCGAGAACTAAACCGATTCATGAGGACTTATATTTCATCAAAACATACTAATTGGGTGTCCTACCTAAGTCTTTTCGAAGATGTACACAATAACTTAAATATTTAGAACACAAATTACACACCTAACGAGATCATGTTCAATTGCAAACAGAACGATCAATGGATAGAACCATTACCTAAGTTGTCAGACAAGGAAATTACACCTGAACAGAAAATGAAAGAAGTATTGACTACACTGACACATCACGCACAGATACGAAACAAACATCACAAAAACATAATAAAAAGAAAACAAAAATTCAAGGCAGGAATGCTTGTACTACTTCGTACTCATCATAAATATGTAGCACGCAAACGACGCAATGCTTGCTATATGAAGGACCTTATATTATTGTTAACATACCGCATCCTGGTGCGTATCTGTTACAACATCCAAGAACTAACAAAATTATTGGGCTATACGCACACCGAGATCTTAGAGCATTTCATGCTAAATAATGTCAAAGTCATATCCATGAAAACATTGCTAAGCAACTCGCAAAACTCTTATTTGCTACAACATAGATAATAAGTACACTCCTGGAAATTGAAATAAGAACACCGTGAATTCATTGTCCCAGGAAGGGGAAACTTTATTGACACATTCCTGGGGTCAGATACATCACATGATCACACTGACAGATCCACAGGCACATAGACACAGGCAACAGAGCATGCACAATGTCGGCACTAGTACAGTGTATATCCACCTTTCGCAGCAATGCAGGCTGCTATTCTCCCATGGAGACGATCGTAGAGATGCTGGATGTAGTCCTGTGGAACGGCTTGCCATGCCATTTCCACCTGGCGCCTCAGTTGGACCAGCGTTCGTGCTGGACGTGCAGACCGCGTGAGACGACGCTTCATCCAGTCCCAAACATGCTCAATGGGGGACAGATCCGGAGATCTTGCTGGCCAGGGTAGTTGACTTACACCTTCTAGAGCACGTTGGGTGGCACGGGATACATGCGGACGTGCATTGTCCTGTTGGAACAGCAAGTTCCCTTGCCGGTCTAGGAATGGTAGAACGATGGCTTCGATGACGGTTTGGATGTACCGTGCACTATTCAGTGTCCCCTCGACGATCACCAGTGGTGTACGGCCAGTGTAGGAGATCGCTCCCCACACCATGATGCCGGGTGTTGGCCCTGTGTGCCTCGGTCGTATGCAGTCCTGATTGTGGCGCTCACCTGCACGGCGCCAAACACGCATACGACCATCATTGGCACCAAGGCAGAAGCGACTCTCATCGCTGAAGACGACACGTCTCCATTCGTCCCTCCATTCACGCCTGTCGCGACACCACTGGAGGCGGGCTGCACGATGTTGGGGCGTGAGCGGAAGACGGCCTAACGGTGTGCGGGACCGTAGCCCAGCTTCATGGAGACGGTTGCGAATGGTCCTCGCCGATACCCCAGGAGCAACAGTGTCCCTAATTTGCTGGGAAGTGGCGGTGCGGTCCCCTACGGCACTGCGTAGGATCCTACGGTCTTGGCGTGCATCCGTGCGTCGCTGCGGTCCGGTCCCAGGTCGACGGGCACGTGCACCTTCCGCCGACCACTGGTGACAACATCGATGTACTGTGGAGACCTCACGCCCCACGTGTTGAGCAATTCGGCGGTACGTCCACCCGGCCTCCCGCATGCCCACTATACGCCCTCGCTCAAAGTCCGTCAACTGCACATATGGTTCACGTCCACGCTGTCGCGGCATGCTACCAGTGTTAAAGACTGCGATGGAGCTCCGTATGCCACGGCAAACTGGCTGACACTGACGGCGGCGGTGCACAAATGCTGCGCAGCTAGCGCCATTCGACGGCCAACACCGCGGTTCCTGGTGTGTCCGCTGTGCCGTGCGTGTGATCATTGCTTGTACAGCCTTCTCGCAGTGTCCGGAGCAAGTATGGTGGGTCTGACACACCGGTGTCAATGTGTTCTTTTTTCCATTTCCAGGAGTGTAGTATAGAAATGTTCATTTCAGCTGTACCAGTGACGCAGTTGAAGACAGAAGAACTTTTCTTTCAACGCCGCGGCACTACCAAGAAGACTGAATATTAAGGTAAAATTTATGATTACGTAGCAGTGAATGATATATTAATTTTTCACGGAACATTTGTGACTGTAGGTACCACTGACTTGGTATGACACCTGACGAACCGACAGACGTCATCTGTGAAGGGACCTTTTACTTCGAAAAATAGATTAGACGCACATCTCTCAGCAAGAAAAGCATCTACCAGCAGCCAAGGCCACACAGACACTATACACACACGCACAAAACGCGAGGAATCTAACAGATTTTCGTCTCTTATTATTTTGAATATTTATCAAGTAGTGAAAACGCCTGGTCTTGCCTACTGATGTAATGAATGTTGTGTCTAACCTATCTTAATTTCAGATGACATCACAAAAAACATCGATAAAATCCCAGCAAAACCGTTAAAGAGGAAGTAAATATCTGCTATTCATGTAATCAAATGTGACATAATGTAATAATTTATAGCTATGTAATGTAAACATGTTTATGTGTAACTGTATTATGTTTATGCTAAGAAAATATGTGACGTGTATATGTATGATTACTTATGTTTTTTTTAAAAAAAATGATGTATAATGTAACTGTTACTATGTGAAAATTTGAACGATAACGAGTGCCAAAACGTGAAAAACTTTAAAAAAAATTGCATAGTGAACGACTGTTCACGGACATTAACGTACATTACTAAGTCTGCAACTACGCAGAAACCTACGTGAAAGAAACTGTTAATGACATTCATCATGCAATGTACCTTTGTAAGCGCGATGAACGATTTCTTTGATAAGTAACTACGAACATTTAGGTGAGCTATATTTAGAAAAAAACTGAAAATGTGAAGTGCGTAATTGGTGCATCGTCTAGTGACATTACTACAGCAGCTAACTTCAAGATGTTAACTGGATTAAATGGTCACAACGTGCCTGTCCAGAAAACAACACGAGGAGTGGAAGAATTTTGGTTGGAACTTCAGGGAATGGAATGTTCTCGAAATGTGACGGACACACTTACCTGGACTATCCAAGGATCGACGCCAGCTATGTGTCGTCCGAGGTTCTGCAACCAAGCTTCCACGGAATATCGAAAACGAACTGCATATGGACCAATTACTCGACGGGTCACGTCCGATCTGTAATAAACAATGCTTTTTGTCACAACGAACTGCATCACAACGACTATAATGGAAATAGGAAATGGGCATGCTTATGTATCAATTACGTTGTTATACAGCGATGTTACTGTGATCAAAAAACTTTACCACGACAACACTAACCTGTGAAACATTACTGCGCAGCAGATGAATATAAACTGTAATAACAACACGATGTGTATAGGTCAATGCACCTGAAACAAAAAGACATTTTTCTTTGAAGCATTTCAATGCAATACTATGTAACCAAGAACATTCAACAATCTAAAGTTGTATTGTATTATAACAAATATTGTACTTTTAAAATTAAGTTACCTGTCATAGAATGTACTCTTCATATGTAATCTTGGTGGAATATTTTCTTTGTTCAACGACTAAGAAACGCGCGCGCACACACGAACAATATGAACTGTAATACTGTGCCGCGTGATGTAAATTTACGATATAACGGCAGTGCCGGAGTCACATAGACGCTTCTGCGCATGCGCGCACTCTATTTTGCCAACATAAGAACTTTTACGGCGCACGCCCGTCATTCAAATTTTGTATATAATATACTGTATAATGTACGTCATGTAAATAGTTGTAGATAACTTAGATTTTCTTGTGCCTTTAGGTGAATTGCTCGCCTGCAGGTGTGTCCTTTCGCCTCGCAATTCAGGAGGCAATATAAAGGCACATTTGCATGTCGTGCTTGAGTTTCCTCGGAAGCGCGAAATCTTAATTAAATAATTAATCTCTGACAAATAAATAAAGCCTATGGCACAGAACTACAGCGGTATGCCGCTAATAAAACAAAATACAATTATGACACTCTTATGTTTCATTAAGAAGAAGGAGGTCTTGTAGAATAGCTGAGGCTGGAAGCACGTATATTTTATTAACTGGCACACCGCCATATTTGATTTTATATAAGAACACTATGAGTCTAATCTTACTAGGCACTCGATACTGTAAAGAATCTATATTTATGAAAGTAAGTTGAATTATTTAACTGTGGACTTATTCGTTGAATATATCTGATTTAACTAACTGTGTAAACTTTTTTATGTTTAGTAGACAGTCACCTCTGTACGACGTATTGACATGGCTGGCAAATCATTCTAATATTGAGATTTTGAGTCCGCACCTACCGCAGCAGTCTTTGGAAACGATTTAAATACGAAGTCCGATTATTTGAGTCTTATTTCACGGTCAACTACGAATAACATTGCATTTACGAAAAAGCCATTGTCAAGCGTCTGATACCAAATAATTAAACGTCCACGTTCCAGATAAGCAAATATTAATTACAACAAATCACTATAATACATAATTAATAATTAATATTTTAATTAATATTTTATTTATTTATTTATTTTATACGCCGAAATAACTGCAGCTGTGCACAATAATGTGTAAATGAACACTTCAGCTCAAATAGATTTCCATCTATTCGTTCTGTATGTAAATGTGTCTTCATTTCATCACCTGTTAATTTTCTTTTAAAACTTAACCCTGATTCTGTAGTCCCATTATGAAATTTTAGAATTGTGTCTTTTACAATAAAATTACATGAATAGGCCCTGCGTATGTCAGAAGTCCAGCCCCAGAATAATATTCACAGTTAGGCCAAGAATAACGTAACAACCAAGATTAATAGAGTTAGCCTCAATTTTAATATCTAATAATATCTCTCATTTAAGTGGCTTGCAGCATTCCATAGTAGCTGTACCAACTCCTAACTTCTTATTTGCAACATTGAATTTCTTCGTCACTTTTAAATGAGTCATTAACTATTCCACCAACATCCTGTACACTACCTGTTCCTCAATTTTTCTGCCTATCTTAAATTTCAGTTTCTCGTATACCTCAGGTATTAACTTCTTATTGACTCTTGCGTAAGACGCCCAGTCATCTACACTATACTCTGCTTTATCTTTCTCCATCCAGTCTCTACTGATATCCTTATACACAATTGTATGTCCTCCACATTCCATAAGAATGTCGCCCCACTTCTTCTTCAGGGCTAATTTTACCTATACCACTATTACTTCAATTACCAACTCTTCAGTAACGTCATTATTATCACTGTGTACACACTTTGATACTTGTACTATATTAATAATCACCTAATTAACCACTGTGTCTTCTCCATTTATAGAACACACATCAGCATGTTCTCCAATTTGAGTACAGCCATCAACATTACTTCTACACTCCACATCATAATTCAGTTCTACACCTCCACATATTAAGTCCTCATTAATAGTTTGCATTGCTGCTAATTACATTGTCCTTTAGTTCCATATCAGCACGTTTATAATCCAGGTGATACCACTAACACTGTTTCTGACATATTGATTTCTATTTTTATTATATTCCTGTTCAATCACCTTATTTCTGTGAAACAATTCCCTACCACAATCACTAAAATGCTCGCGATGTCTATTACCACTATTACACCTATTTCTTCCATTCCATCCATTATACCTGTTATAATATCTGAAGATCTTTTCATTACCTGCTATAGAATCAATCTAGTGCATCCCAAACTCCCTTTTTTTCTTTTACATAATAATTTCTCTGCCTGTTGTAACTCTGTGGACCTGTTCCATGCGTATTAATTATCCCCCTGTGGACCTTATGTGAGGCATTAGTAAGTATCCCAACAGCTTTCCCTGAAAGTTAGCACCTCGTACACCCTCTTGTCTTGGCCATTCCCGTTCATCCTCTCTTCGCTGATGGAAATACTTTCTTGTTGTTGTTGTTGTTGTTGTGGTCTTCAGTCCTGAGACTGCTATGATGTAGCTCTCCATGCTACTCTATCTTGTCCAAGCAGCCTCATCTCCCAGTACCTACTGCACCCTACATCCTACTGAATCTGCTTAGTGTATTCATCTCTTCGTCTCCCTCTACGATTTTTACCCTCCACGCTGCTCTCCAGCACTAAATTGGTAATCCCTTGATGCCTCAGAACATGTCCTACCAATCGATGAAAGGTGGCTACACTCAGTCACAGCGCCAGAGATTGCGCCAAAGAGTATTATTTATCCGCCTCCACTGGCAGTAGTTCAGAGGTTGCCGTGAGCAGTTGTTGTTCAAAAGTTGCCATCGGCAGTAGTAGTTCAGAGGTTGCCGTGAGCATTTTTAGTTGAGGAGTTGACGTGGGCAGTGGTAGTTCTGAGGTAGCTGTGAGCTGTGCTTGTTGAGAGGATGTCGATAGCAGTACTAGTTGAAGGTATGTCGTGTGCAGTTGTCCTGTTGGTAGAGACAGCAGACGTTGTTCGATTGGGGATGTTGTAATGTTCACAGTGTATCTTTCGTTAATACATATGAAGGTAACAAATTTTTTTATTTATTTCAAATTCCCTAAATAACAATGCGTCTTGGTCACAGGTTCAGTCAACAAAGCATCTGGCTTGTGTTCATGTATTAGAGTGTAATTCTGGTTTCTATGTGCAATCATAGTATTTCTGGTTTTTTTAATTACTTCACTGTAAATGGCGTTTAAAGCATCTTGTCGTATTGAGGAAGAACCGTGCCATTTGTGTACGTTGAATCACACTTCCACACACAGAACAGTTACACTTGTGCTTTGTTGTTTCGTAGGTTTTATAGTTGCTGGGAACTTAATTAATTAATTGTGTTAACGGAAATTTCCTTTCATTTTTTATTGTTATTCTATACAGTCAGATTGCGGACTAATACTAGTCAGGGCCAACCGGTTACGAGACTGAGTAACCGGACAGACAGCTACTAAAACTAAAATTAAAATTATTTGCATTTATTTAACTAAGCCCCCATGCACCGATCCCTTCTTCTAGTCAAGGTGTGCCACAAATTTCTCTTCTCCCCAATTCTATTCAATACCTCCTCATTAGTTATGTGGTCTACCCGTCTAATCTTCAGCATTCTTCTATAGCACCACATTTCGAAAGCTTCTATTCTCTTCTTGTCCAAACTATTTATCCTCCACGTTTCACTTCCATACATGGCCACACTCCATACATATACTTTCAGAAACGACTTCCTGACATTTAAATCTATACTCGATGTTAAAAAATTCCTCTTCTTCAGAAACGCTTTCCTTGCCATTGCCAGTCTACATTTTATATCCTCCCTACTTCGACCAGCATCAGTTATTTTGCTCCCCAAATAGCAAAACTCATTTACTACTTTAAGCGTCTCATTTCCTAATCTAATACCCTCAGCATTGCCCGATTTAATTCGACTACATTCCATTATCCTCGTTTTAGCTTTGTTGATGTTCATCTTATATCCTCCTTTCAAGAAAGGGTCCATTCCGTTCAGCTGCTCTTACAGGTCCATTGCTGTCTCTGACAGAATTACAGTGTCATCGGCGAACCTCAAAGTTTTTATTTCTTCTCCATGGATTTTAATTCCTACTCCGAATTTTTCTTTTGTTTCCTTTACTGCTTGCTAAATATACAGATTGAATAACATCGGAGAGAGGCTGTAACCCTGTCTCACTCCCTTCCCAACCGCTGCTTCCCTTTCATGCCCCTCGACTCTTATAACTGCCATCTGGTTTCTGTACAAGTTTTAAATAGCCTTTCGCTCCCTGCATTTTACCCCTACCACCTTCCGAATTTTAGAGTATTCCAGTCAACATTGTCAAAGGCTTTCTCTGAGTCTACAAATGCTAGAATCGTAGGTTTGCCTTTTCTTAATCTAGCTTCTAAGATAAGTTCTCCAAAGGTCTCTTTAATTTTCCTGTAGGCAGTATCTATCTTACCCCTAGTGAGATTAGACTCTACATTATTATATTTGTCCACTAGCCATCCCTGCTTAGCCATTTTGCACTTCATGTCGATCTCATTTTTGAGACGTTTGTATTCCTTTTTGCCTGCTTCATTTACTGCATTTTCATATTTTGTCCTTTCATCGATTAAATTCAACATTTCTTCTGTTATCCAAGGATTTCTACTAGCCCTCGTCTTTTTACCTATCTGATCCTCTGCTGCCTTCACTACTTCATCCCTCAAAGCTACCCATTCTTCTTCTACTGTATTTATTTCCCCCATTCTTGTCAATTGTTCCCTTATGCTCTCCCTGGAACTCTGTACAACCTCTGGTTTAGTCAGTTTATCCAGGTCCCATCTCCTTAAATTCCCATCTTTTTCCACTTTCTTTAGTTTTAATCTACAGTTCATAACCAATAGATTGTGGTCAGAGTCCACATCTGCCTCTGGAAATGTCTTACAATTTAAAACCTGGTTCCTAAATCTCTGTCTTACCATTATATAATCTATCTGAAACCTGTCAGTGTATCCAGGCTTCTTCCATGTATACAACCTTCTTTTATGATTCTTGAACCAAGTGTTAGCTATGATTAAGTTATGCTCTGTGCAAAATTCTACCAGGTGGTTTCCTCTTTCATTTCTTACCCCCAATCCATATTCGCCTACTACGTTTCCTTCTCTTCATTTTCATACTATCGAATTCCACTCACCCATGACTATTAAATTTTCGTCTCCCTTCACTTTCTGAATAATTTCTTTTATCTCGTCATACATTTCTTAAATTTCTTCGTCATCTACAGAGCTAGTTGGCATATAAAGTTGTACTACTGTAGTAGGCATGGGCTTCGTGTCTATCTTGGCCACAATAATGCGTTCACTATGCTGTTTGTAGTAGCTTACCCGCACTCCTATTTTTTTATTCATTATTAAACCTACTCCTGGATTACCCCTATTTGATTTTGTATTTATAACCCTGTATTCATCTGACCAAACGTCTTGTTCCTCCTGCCGCCGAACTTCGCTAATTCCCACTATCTCTTACTTTAACCTATCCATTGCTGTTTTTAAATTTTCTAACCTACTTGCCCGATTAAGGGATTTGACATTGCATGCTCCGATCCGTAGAACGCCAGTTTTCTTTCTCCTGATAACGACGTCCTCCTGAGTAGTCCCTGCTCGGAGATCCGAATGGGTGACTATTTTACCTCCAGAATATTTTACCCAAGAGGACGCCATCATCATTTAACCATACAGTAAAGCTGCGTGCCCTCAGGAAAAATTACGGCTGTAGTTTCCCCTTGCTTTCAGCCGTTCGCAGTTCCAGCACAGCAAGGCTGTTTTGATTAGTGTTACAAGGCCAGATCAGTCAATCATCCAAACTGTTGCCCCTGCAACTACTGAAAAGGCTGCTGCCCCTCTTCAGGAACCACATGTTATCCTTCTATAATTCCTTTGCTCTCCCTGCTGCGTATTTGTCCAGTCACTATAATATTATTATGCCAATTCCTATCATCTCGCCATCTATTTTGCCAGATTTACCATAAGAAATATTATCATTGTTGTCACCTACGTCATGATTTCTATTATCATTTTTCCTATTCTCTTCAAACTTTGACCTGTAGCACAGAACCCTGACCATTTTTTCAATAAAATTTAAAATTTCATTCACAGGAACAGCAAGGCTGTGGACACGTTCTCGCTGTAATGACTCTGAAAGTTGTAATCTGTTCATTAAAAGTCACTATTTAAGTTACTCACTTTCATGTGAGTTGTTAATCGCCAAAGTATTGTGAAGACATTTGTACTTGGGTTCTTGACTGCTAACCATACTACAGTCTCCGGCTGGCAAAGTGAAGATATAACTGTACTCGATACTTTAGAAGTATGGATGGTTGATCAATCAGATACCCATGTGGTAGACTTCGGTCGAAGCACGCCCCATTGGAGGCTGGACAAAGGCATTACATTTTCTGCATTCACCATTCTCTGTTCTGTTCTATTTTCTAGTTGATGGTCGCATTGGATCTTCATACATGTTAGGGCTGGCTTGTGGGCACTGTGCGTACTTAGCTCAGGTTATGTTCCGATGACCATTTCCATGCTGTGAACTGCAAGGGTTATGCGGAGGCCATGGCAATGTTGGCACAGCTGGGTGTAATATTTTGTGTATAACACTTTAGGTGCTGTAGATGTACCTTCAATCGTATCCAGGTTTAACTTCTGTTTTTAAAAGAGGAGAATCTTTCTCCATGTTCATGGATCAGTACCAAAGAGATCAAAAAGCATGGCATTCGTTACCTTCCCATGTTTTAATATTATTTCGAATATTCTACCGTGAATGGAAGTATTTTTCTCCGATGCTCATGTATTGTGTAACTGTTCACCACATGGTCTATTATAAGATAAATATAATGTTGTTGCTGCCATTGCATGTTGAGTTAATAATCAGGCATTCCATTAAGCCATATACGATTTATTTTCATCCCACCGCCACTCATAAAGTCTGCACTATTTTTGAACTTTTCGAACATGCTCCTAATTTTCTTTACTTCAAACAGTATTTGATCTCAGAACAAGCTATTATGTACAATCTGTCTTCAGTGGAATTATTAGCGAAACTAAACTGCCATCGGCAGAATCAGCCCGAATTCTATGCAAGCCTTGACAGCCGGTACAGTAAGACAATGCTAGCGAAACTTTGAGAATTCGTGCTGTTCCAGGCTATGTCCGACGTGACTGTTATATCTTATGCTCTTTTTGTAGACAGGCATAACGCTCCAAAAGTGATCTGCCTGTAGAGCCGTCGGCACACGTAGCGTGCTGTCGAACATCAACGTTGAGCGTGCAGAGTTCAGCGTGCTGGTGAACGCTCGGAAACGATGCGACCTCTGCATACACCATAAGTGCCTAAACGTGGTATACCAGACCGTAACGCGCTCCAGCAACGGTTGTCGGCTATGTCTGGCTTTCAGTTCACACTGTTTACGAAATGGACGGAGGCATAAGTCCCACGTTAGCTCTATTGAAACGCACACTTCCTCCATCGTCCGTATGCTAGTCGTACTGCTCTGCCTGTAGTATACATCCATAAAATCTTCAGTATACATGGACATATTATAAGGCAAAAATGGAAGTATTGTGTCCAGTCAATAAGGACATCAGCTTATAAAAATGCCATTCAAACAGTGAGATACAAATGTACAATATTGCTTCACACAAGATAAAAAGAATTTCATCGTTCTCACTTTTTAGTACAATGCTCATGTCATTCTTATTTGGTCAACGTTCCGATTCAGCACCAGAATCTTTACAACAAGTGAAGTACAAAACTTAAAAAAAGAAAAGCGCAAAATATCTTGTTGCAAGTAGCGCAAGTTGTCTGGTAGACCAAGCCTGTCGAATAAATTCACTCCACAGAAAGGGCGCACTTACATTTATATAACATCGATTATTATAGAATATACTTTTATTAAACTAATAAGGAAGTATCATAATCTATTAGAAAAATCGAAGCTAGTAAAGAAGTATTTGGTTGCAATGAGACGCCAACCAACAACACTTCATCCGACACTGTACTATTCTTCGACTCTGCTTGTTGCGTTCTACCGACCACGACCGTGCTATGAACTACTTTGCATGTTAGCGTTTCCTAAAAGCTTTATTGTAGATACAGTACTAACTGACATTTAATTGTAACAAAATGTACCAAGAAAATTGCATTTCTTATGGATTCTCAGTGTGATGCCACTATGAAAGGCATACTTTCAACATACCCAAGTTACAATAGTTCTTTGACCACCAGTATAACGTTTCCAGTCATTTTATTGCAACAAATCACGGATTTAAAGACGCGTTTTCGAGAGATCCTCAACTTTCCGATGCTTAGAAACGGTAGATTACATATGAGCTACAACTGAAACCCAATATGGCGTCACTTGACTCTTTACTGAAGAAGGATGGCATGCATGTGACGTAAGTGGCGTTCTTCCATCTCATTGGTCAACGTTCAAACGCCCGTTCAGAATATTTTTGGGTCTTAGATATTGCTCTGCACATTCGGAAACACTCCCCAACGTGCTTTCACCACGCTATATGACTTCAGAAACTCAGCAAGCTCTGTGCTCAGTTTTAGAATGTACTGTCCTTGTGCCGACGGCTTAACGGAGGTCAAATTTAGACTTATTCTGTGTGATCAGAGTATCTGCACACCCCCAAAATCATTTTCTTTTCATATTAGGTGCATTGTGCTGCCACCTACTGCCACGTACTCCATATCAGTGACTTTAGTAGTCATTAGAGATCGTGAGAGAGCATAATGGGGCGATCCGCGGAACTCACGAACTTCGAACGTGGTCAGATGATTGGGTGTCACTTGTGTCAAACGTCTGTACGCGAGATTTTCACACTCCTAAACATCCCTTGGTCGACTGTTTCGGATGTAATAGTGAAGTGGACACGTGAAGGGACACGTAAAGCACAAAAGCGTGCAGGCCGACCTCGTGTGTAAACTGAAGAGAGTGTAACCTCCCCACAAAATATATTTAAATAATATGAATATGATTCTAATTTAGTGTAACCTCAAAACAAAATTCTTTCACAGTGTAACCTCCCCACAAAATTCGTTCCCATTTATAACCTTCCTACAAAATTCTTTTCACATTAACCTCCACACAAAATTCTTTCTGATTTAATCCAAGCTCAAAATTCATTTACATTTAGCGTAACCTCAAAACAGAAAAATTCCTAAACCTCTTAACAGTAAAAATTATAATTATGTCGTTCACATTCATTGTAACGTCCCAATAAAAAAATAAATTCAGTAACCTGGTAATAAAACAATGTAACTAACTTCTCAATTAAATTGTCGCTCACTTATGACTTTTCAATAATTCACTGTGAATTTAACCTGGTAAATTTTGGACGACAGCAGTGCTGCGTCATGGCCCTGAAAGATCATTCTGAATAAAAAAAAGGAAAAATTCTTACCTCAATGAAGTCGCCGGATATTTCTGCTCTTACAATAAATTTTTCCGGCACAGCTCTGTGCAATGCTGGCCGACCTATCTGTCATTTATGAAAGGAAGCAACTGATTTTTCTATTGCAATAATCGGGATGATCATGGATGGGAGAAATTAGTAAATTCTTTAAATTGAAATGAATGGTTGTTAAAAGTCACTTTTTATGAGAAAGATTATTATTACGAGATTTTTAAAACATTTACATGGGACTTGAGATAACATTCCTACATATGCGCGAGGCTGCTTTTTACCTTATACATTAATACTCAGGCTCCAACATCGCTGCACCGCGACTGGGCCAGCCAACACGATACACCAGACCAGACCAGAGCAGACTCCAGACTAGCAACAACTTACTGCTACAGCTACACAGTTCCTACTGCAGTCAACACTGCTCTCTGGTCAGAGACCTTGCATATCGCAGACAGTGCATGAGCAATACATTAAAATGACATCTGCTCGGACCTCTTACATAACCCTCCACTGGGGGGGGGGCAAAAATTTGGCAGTGATGGTGAGTCAATTGGACTTGCGATGAGCAACAAATTTTTCTAAAATCTACTTAATTAACTAATTACAGACACAGAGTATATATATATATATATATATATATATATATATATATATATATATATATATATATATAAGTGCAGAACATGAAATGAAATAGAGTGCAAATGCACTGAGTACAGAACATATCAAGAAATGACAAAATGTATACGCAATGAGTACAAAACATATTGACAAATGACATAAAGTGCACACGCACCGTATATGTCTCTACCATTTTACAAGAACTAGGAAAGGAAAGGGAAGGATTGCATCATGGTTGTAGCACAGTAGGTTTCACGTATCTGCACTGAAAGTCCATATCTTTCTACAGAAGCACAACACCAAGTGAGACAATCTGAAGTTCTCTTCCCTGAAGTATTAATTAGTGTAGCCAAGACACTGAAATGTCGTATTAATATTCAATGTTATCATTTTGGTAGTACATTAAGTACACCAAACAGTGGGACCATAATAACATCTCCATCGTTCAAGTGGTGGACAGCATGATGTGTCAACACCACACTCCTGCAGAATTGATACTTTTTCACCAACATAGAATTAGTGCAAAATCCAAATATAGTGCTCCATGATCATGAGGATGGACAGGACAAACGGTTATTGCCTTTAGGTCAGAAGGTGAAGGACATTAAGTCTTATGCTAGTCATCATAGAGAATTACACTAGTCTATCAACCGATTTGAGTAATTGTTGGCACTCATTGCATGGTTACTAAACATTTCTGTACTATGTATGGAGTATTACAGAACATTATATAAGTCATCTGATTACACTAAATATTGGCACTCATTGGCCAGTTAAAAACCATTTTTATGCATTGTTCAGAAGTCATCATTCAAAGCAAGAGTTAATTAATGGCATAGCATTAACATAATTCATCTAGTTATAGTAATCATTGACACTCATTGGCCAGTTACAAACCGTTTTATGCATTATTCAGAAGTGATCATTCAAAGCAGGAGTTAATGAGTGTAGCATTAAGCTACTGGTATTCATATATGATATCATGTAAGTGATATAAGACAAATTTAAAAATATAAAAAAACAGTGGCATTCATTGGCCAGTTACAAAGTATTCATATACTTTTATAAAACATTATTCAGTATTATTCAGAAGTCATCATTAAAAATGAGAGTTAATTGTTGGCATAGCATTTATAGAGTATAACAAAAATATTATTTACAGAAATTATTGGCATAGCACTTATGCATTATTACAAAACATCATTCAGTATTACTCAGAACTCATCATTCAAGTTACATAAGACATATTTAAAATGCAACACACTCCAACTATTACTCAAGGTCTGTGGTCCAATAATACATAGACATAATGTATTCAATACATCTGAGAAATCTGCATTATATTTAGTACTATAAATATCTCTTAAACTAGTAGCATTATTTGGGACTGGTAATACATTTTTTGTGCCAGCAATGCATTGCGTTGGGATCGATAATTAATTGCTGGGGC
The DNA here is from genome assembly GCF_023898315.1 of Schistocerca nitens. Classification (NCBI taxonomy): domain Eukaryota; kingdom Metazoa; phylum Arthropoda; class Insecta; order Orthoptera; family Acrididae; genus Schistocerca; species Schistocerca nitens. Next base: position 698,633,279 of record NC_064617.1, on the reverse strand, counting down.
ATGAAAATATTTGCTTTTCACTTATTGCTGCAAATAAGGATTAGTAACGTCATTCGTCATGAGTCAGCTGTAGCAAGGTTATGAAACAAGTAGAGTATATGTGATAACATTCATGAATGACACACACAAATGGGTAAAAAAAATGCAAGTACTAGAACAGGTTTAATGACTAACTGCTTATAGCACATTAATTTCATGAATAGCTTCTCCTGGAAAAAATACAAAATGGATTATTCAGCTGAAAGAAGAAACGCATATTATGCTGAAAAGTAGTGAACTTCGAATTAACAGGTAATGAAACGTGTACTCAATATGTATGTACTCTAGCTGTTCTTTCCAAAACATTCAGTCATTATACCATGTGACATAAGACATACTGTCAAAACAAACTGCAAAAAATATTTAATAACTACATAGCATCTCTTAATTAACAGTAAATATAAAACTTCATCATTATCCTCATCTGCAAAGAAAAACTTCATTATTCATATTACCATAACTTCATTACTATCATCACCTGCAAAGAAAAACTTCATTATTCATATTAGCATATTTTTCATATAACTATTCATCATCATTCATTATCATCTGCAAAAAAGACACTTCATTATTCATTATTCATATTACCATTTACTCATACAACAAAATTAGTTAAGACTGCTATCATACGATGTGTCTAGTATATTCTTGTTAACGCTTGTTAATTCTGTTCCATTTACTCTTCGTGACATGGTATTGCATTTTCTTTCGTTCATTCCGAAGGTGAAATTCCCATTTCATAATAAACCACTGTGGTTTGTTGAAGTTATTTCTTTTACACGTTATTGCTTTCTGAAAATGATGAATAAGGATTAATATCTTGCATTTAGATCATATACCCATTAAATAAAAACAGGTTTCTAGTGATATAATTAAGCATACAGCATAGCATGACAGAAAACATATTATGTCAAAAACATAGAGAGTGTTCAGGTGCAAAAATGTACACACAGTCTCATAATGCAGTAGCCAAAAGTGTAGGAAAGTCAAGATATTGAGATACCATAAGGAAAATCTTAAAGTCAACTGGTGTTTGTTATATCTTAAAGATTTCGTAGTGCATACAAACAAAACAGGAAAACAATCATACATACACGAAAAATGGAAAATGTGCACGGTCTGATATATAACGACAAGAAAAGCGACCTGCTAACCTTACCTTGCCGGGCACTTGCCAAGAAAAAATATGATAATCATCAGTAAGTGTTCATATAAATATCTGCAAATGGCATTACAGTGTGATAAATCATAAAGTATATTCATTCGATAAAGGGTTTAATATTGGAGACATGGTGATTACCTTTACTTTTTCTGTTTCTCAGAGTTTCGACGTGTACTACATTGGGGTGAGGAATGCTACGAATTCGATATGGACCTGCGTATAGAAGCTCAAATTTACTGCATCTACTCTTTCCTCTGTTGGATAAATAATGTGTGCATACTAATATCTTCTGTCCAATGTGAAAGTCACGGCGTGTACAAACCTGTTTTTGCTGTCTTCTCCGGCGCTCTGCGGCACGTTTGATGTTGGTCAGCGCAATGTCAATTATTTCATGGTGTCGTAGTCGACGAGTTGTAGGAAAGGATACTAATTCTTTAATTTTGTTAGGTGGTTCAACATTTTTCAATATAACAGTCGGAGATAGCATAGTAGATTCATTTGGTATGGAGTTAATTACATCCTGGAGTGAGAGTATGTGTGTGTCCCAATCAATATGTTTTTTACGGCACTATATTCTACATAGTTTACCAATTTCTTTTATTAGTCGTTCACAAGGGTTCGAAGAAGCGTGATACCTGGATGTATAAATCGGAGAAATGTTTCTTGCTCGTAACATACATGTCCATATAGCAGAGATCGAAACTGTGGCCCATTGTCGGAAATTACTTTCAATACATCCCCTACATGAAATAAAAAATGTTTTACAAATGCATTCGAAACAGATTTAGCAGTAGCTTTGCGTAACGGAGTGAAGGTAACAAATTTCGAAGTGAGTTCAACAGCGAGAAAGATGTAACAAAAACCTCTATTAGTTCTGGGAATCGGACCAAAAATGTCTACAGCGGCCATGTGTCTCAATTTAACAGGTACAATTGGATGTAACGGAGGAATATGTGAAGTCGTGTCCGACTTAGCTTTCTGGCAGATTTTACATGACGCTAAAGCTCGTCAAATACGTTTCTCCATGTTGGCAAAATAACAGTTCTGTCTCAGTATAAGAAAACATTTTCTGGCTCCGTAATGTGCGTAACTTAAATGAGTATACCAAATTAATTTGTTAACCAGTTCGTCAGGAATACATAGTAACCAATTGTTGCTGTCAGGGTGAGAGCGGCGAAACAGAATATTATTGCGTACAGTGTAATGGTTTCTAATGGTAACGTTATTCCTATCTTGCCAAAGGTGTTTAATTTCTTTCCATACGTTGTCTTTACTCTGCTCCTGTGCTATGTCTCGTAATGATGACGAAATAAAATTTTCGAATGCAACTTGTTGAATATACATGACGCTAAAATTTGCATGGCAGACGTTGGTTGCGATGTCTTGCTGATTGTTGCTGAGAGAACGGGATAGTGCGTCTGCTACAATATTTTGTGAACCGGGAATGTGAACAATTGTAAAATAAAATTCCTGTAAATAAAGTTTGCATCTGCTTAATCTGTCTTGTGTAAATTTTGCTGAAAGTAAAAACTGTATCGCTCTAAGATCTGTGTAAACGGTCGTATGTCTTCCTTAAAGAAAATGCCGAAATCTCGTAAATGCCCATACAACACATAATGTTTCAAGTTCTGTAACAGAATAATTGCGTTCAGCAGGTGACAGAATGCGACTCGCAAAGGCGATGTTTTTAATTAATGTAGAACCATCTTCTTCAATTTCCTGAAAAATGTGTACGCCCAAAGCGATGTTAGAACTGTCGGTGGCAATGGAAAAATTTCTAGTAAGATCTGGATGTGATAAAAGTGGTGCATTCAACAAAGCTTGTTTCAGATTGACAAATTCAGAATGTGCTTGGCTATCCCAGGACCAAATAGTGTTTTTACCTGTCAATTGACATAATCTAGGGGTGTCTAAAGCAGAGTAATGAATAAATTTACGAAAAAAGTTAATTAAACCCAAAAAGGCTGCGTAGTTGTTTCTTCTTCGTAGGTACAGTAATGTCACGTAAAGCTTGAAGTTTTTCCGGGTCAGGCGCAATGCCTTCTGCTGAAATTAAATGTCCAAGAAATTTTATAGAAGTTTTGCCAAAGTGCGATTTACTGAGATTAACTGTGAGTCCTTGTGCACGAAACGTTCGCAACAGTTGTTCAAGAATCAGATTGTGTTCAGACCAGTTAGCTTCTGCAATAAGAATGTCGTCTACATACGTTGTGATTCTGTCTTTTAATTCTGTCGGAAGTATAGTATTCAAACCGCGAATAAATGCTGCTGAAGAAATAGTTACACCGAACGGTAATTTACAAAATTGATAACAGTCACCAAAACAGAGAAAAGCTGTGTACTTTCTGCAGTTCGGATGGAGCTGAATTTGCCAAAATCCCGATTTCAAATCTAACGTGGAATAAATAGCAGTACCATGAAATTTCTGTAGAAGTTCTTCTAGTGTTTGAGGGCGATCTGTTTCATTAATAATAATGTCATTGATGTGACGCGAATCAAGTACGAGGCGAAGTGAACCATCCCTTTTCTTAACAATATGGAGCGGGTTTATGTACGGACTAACTGCCGGTTCAATAATTCCTTGGTCAAGCATAGCTTGCAATTCTTTCTTAACTTGTTCTCTGTGAATATACGGAATGGGATAATGTTTGGCTTTAAATGTATCGTGCTGTTTAACTTGAAATTCATACATAAAACCGGACATAGTACCAGGGACGTTGTCAAAAACTGGAGCTTGCTGTAAAAGAATTTTGCGTAGCTCTGAACGTTCGTCGTCTGTATTGCACTGCTCTGTTTAATTTTATCAGAAATCATCTGTATAACGTCATAGTCGGCTTCGTCTGGAGTATTATAGTTGTGTACGTACGTATCTGTGAACAATGTGGAATGACAGTCTATGTTACGTGATGCAGAAATGACATCTGTATGATGAATTGTTTGTTCTTCTGTAGATAAAGAGTGCTGAAATTCTAATGCCAGTTGTATATTTTCATCCTTTAACATTAAATACGAATTTTGAAAGTCAATAATTGCGTCGTTTTGTACCAGAAAATTCGTACCTAAAATAACGTCTGTTGTCAATAAGGGAACAATCCAAAAATTTGAGTGAAACGTATGACCTGCAATACAAAACGATAAGTGTGTCTGTAATTTTACATCTACTCCTTTACCAGATACTGCTCCTTTTACTTCAGTTTTGCCTAATGGTAACGTAGGATAGGTATTATTTTTGTTACATTCGTTGAAAGTTTCCTCATTTATAACTGACATGGGTGATCCAGAATCGATTACTGCTGAAAATTTGGATGATCCAATCTTTACTTCAATGACAAGGTGGGAAATGGCTTTTTGAATAACTGGTTTATCATGCAAAAGTATGTCTCGGATGACGTTAAAAGTAATAACATTTTCGTGAACAAGATTCTGTGTGTCAAAAGTATTGCTTGCGTTGTTGGAAGCTGCAACCTGTACTGTATCTAGTCAAATTCTATCTGACGTGCTATTATTTGCGAGTGGATGCTGTGGCATTTCAACTATTTGTACTGTTCTGTTATTTCTTCCTGACGTATTACGTTCGGGATGATATCTACTGTCTGGTTCATTCATGATAATCTGTTGTTGCGGATGATTCTGCTGCTGGTAAGACCGACTGTTACGCTGAAAATTGTGCTCATTACTTTTACGTCTGTCATGATAGTCATTTCTATACGGCGCGTTGCGATACGAGTTAAAATGATGTGTTCTCTGTATGTAGTTATTTCCTTGCTGTGCGTTACTATTTGTCGGAGCCGACGCTATACATGTAGGCGGCGAAACCTTAAAGCTCGGTTGACCTTGCACATTACATTGTGGGTTAGGTACGCTAACCGGTTGGTTTCTTGTTGTTGTGTGGAAAAACGTCTATTGTTACCAAACTGTGTTTGCGGTTGCTGAAAATTTTTTACATACTGATGATTAAAATTTTGTCTTATTAAAATTATGCTGGTATTTCTTTTTATTTCGCGAGGGTTTAAAGAAAACTGTCACTTCGGTAAAACTTGTCGTATCAGGTTTTCTTTACTCATCCTTAATCCTAGATAGATCGATAGCTGAAGAGCTGTTTTGATAGATATAAAGGATAGTAAAAGAGAAGGCAGTAGTGCAGAAAACTAAAGATGAAATAGCACTACTACGGCTCGGGACCCTGTGCACGCTACGGCACATATTCATCAAAGCGTAATGAATCCCCTGAGGTCTCTTACGCGCTGCAAATAAATTTTAGTTTCTGCATTACAGGCAATGGCGGTGAAAATTCAAAAGCAAGTTGTTGTATCCAATCCAATTCTAGTTTCTGCATTACAGGCCAAGCTGGTGAAAGAAAAAAAATAAATTGTCGTATCCAGTCCAAAGGGTGAATCTGTGTTCTGTCATTCTTAAATTTCCCAACGGATAGAAAGTGCTTGTAATCAAAATCATCGTCTCTGAATGTCTGAACAGGTTCAGGATTGTATGATAATCTGTTTGTCTGTGTCTGTTCGGAATCTAAGTCACGTACTCTCTGTAAATTACCTAAATTATACTGGCTGTGTGTCTGACAAATGTTCGGAAAGTAGCGTATGCTGTGATGTGTTAAAGGCTGAAATATTTTTCATCTCCGTCACTTCGTGCTGTAAAGATGACGATTTTCTACGTAATGTATTATTAGACGAACCTATCCCACTGATCGTCTGCTGTAAAATTCGGAAGTCGGGTGTTTGATTAAACGAAACTGGTGACGTACCGTCTGATTTGGTGTCATTATTACTTTCGATAACATCAATACGACTGGCCAATTCATCATATTTTTCAGTCAGTGCTTTTACCTGATCATCGTTTTTAGTATCACAATCATTAATTTGTTTTTGTATTTTACGTGTGGTTTTGTTCAATTTTTTAACATCTGCTTCGATGGCATCGGGATCCTGTATTAGTTCCAACTTTTCAAGTCTGTTGGTCATTGTCTGAAAGTCTAATGTGTGTGTGTCTGTTTTTGTTTTAAGATCGGAGATTTCATCATGCAATTCGGTGTTCAACTGTTTGATTTCGTCTGATACTGTAGCAATATTGTTGTCTACGTATGTTTTTGCTTTCGTAAACAATTTACGCTTATCTTCCTGTCTTTGTGCAGAAATTGTTTCCATGACATGTTGCTTTACTGTATTCTGTTCCTGTATAAATTTTCTGTAACGCGTTTCACTGTTTTGTAGGTGGTGATTAAAACGTTCGTCAATTTGGCTGTTCTGTTGGTCAAATTTCGCGTCTACTTTCGCATCCAGTGTGCGTGAAAGTTCTGCTGACATTAATTTAAACTCGTCGCGTAACTGTGTTGCGTTTTCAGAGTATTGTTTAGCGACTGCACTAATTTCGTCTCTAAGTAATTTAGTTGTGGTTGCATGTGTATTACTTAATTCTTGAGCCATAGATCTAATTTCTTCACTACTGTTCTTAGCGCAAGCCTTAATTTCCTCACGTAATTGTTCTTTAGTATCATGACATTGCGCGGCAACGGCTGTAATCTGTTCACTAAGTTGTTTGAAATTGTTATCTTGCTTATCATTCGACTGTTTGAGTTTTTCACTAAGGTTGTCTTGTTTTTCATTAAGTTGTTTGAAGTTGTTGTCTTGTCTTTCATTCTGTTGTAGCAATACTGCCATAATTTGATCCAAGCCAAAATTAGCGACTCTATTTTCTATGCTGTGTAATGGTGTATGTGCATTTGTCACGTTTTGTGTAATCATTTGGTCATTTTCTGATTCTTGAAAAGGTTCGCCAATTGGATGTGCACTGTTAGTCACTACCTCGGAATCAAATAAATCTGACGTACTTTGAGTACATTGTTCACCTTCGTTGGAAACAATTATCTGTTCGCTACGTAAATTTTGCAAATTAGGCGTGTCAAACTGGACAGCGTTCATTGTAACGGAACGTGCCGCGTCATCAATTGTTACATTTACTGCGGACATAATTGCATTTGTTTGCTCATCATTAGGATCAAAATCAATATTAGTGAACGGCACGCACTGATTATCTATAATTAGGGGATTACCACTATTAGACTGAGTGTCGCTAGTATTATCTGTCAAATTATTCGATTCGGCTATTTCACTCATTGTACATCGCGATGTACTGTTAACAGTTTTTCGCGGCATGTTTCACAAATAAAAATTAAGCACAAAATGAAACAAAGACGAAGCAAAAATGGAACAAACACAACTACAACAAAGAGCAATAAATTGCCGAAGATCTGTGAAAGAAAGAGTGATAAATTAGTAAATGCATTGCACCAGATGCAAACTACATTTAAGTAAATAAGAGCAGATATATGACTACTTCTCAGAGATTCATAAAGAAATACGATCCTGACCGGTTGTCGCCAAGTGTAACCTCCCCACAAATATATTTAAATAATATGAACATGATTCTAATTTAGTGTAACCTCAAAACAAGATTCTTTCACAGTGTAACCTCCCCACAAAATTCGTTCCCATTTATAACCTCCCTACAAAATTCTTTTCACATTAACCTCCACACAAAATTCTTTCTGATTTAATCTAAGCTCAAAATTCATTCACATTTAGCGTAACCTCAAAACAGAAAAATTCCTAAACCTCAACAGTAAAAATTATAATTATGTCGTACACATTCAGTGTAACGTCCCAATAAAAAAATAACTTCAGTAATCTGGTAATAAAACAATGTAACTAACCTCTCAATTAAATTGTCGCTCACTTATGACTTTTCAATAATTCACTGTGAATTTAACCTGGTAAATTTTGGACGGCAGTATTGCTGCGTCATGGCCCTGAAAGATCATTCTGAATAAAAAAAAAAAAAGGAAAAATACTTACCTCAATGAAGTCGCTGGATATATCTGCTCTTACAATAAAGTTTTCCGGCACAGCTCTGTGCAATGCTGGCCGACCTATCTGTCATTTATGAAAGGAAGCAACTGATTTTTCTATTGCAATAATCAGGATGATCATGGATGGGAGAAATTAGTAAATTCTTTAAATTGAAATGAATTGATGTTAAAAGTCACTTTTTATGAGAAAGATTATTATTACGAGATTTTTAAAACATTTACATGGGACTTGAGATAACATTCCTACATATGCGCGAGGCTGCTTTTTACCTTATACATTAATACTCAGGCTCCGACACCGCTGCACCGCGACCGGGCCAGCCAACACGATACACCAGACCAGACCAGAGCAGACTCCAGACTAGCAACAACTTACTGCTACAGCTACACAGTTCCTACTGCAGTCAACACTGCTCTCTGGTCAGAGACCTTGCATATCGCAGACAGTGCATGAGCAATACATTAAAATGACATCTGCTCGGACCTCTTACATAACCCTCCACTGGGGGGGGGGCAAAAATTTGGCAGTGATGGCGAGTCAATTGGACTTGCGATGAGCAACAAATTTTTCTAAAATCTACTTAATTAACTAATTACAGACACAGAGTATATATATATATATATATATATATATATATATATATATATATATATATATATATATATATATGTAAGTGCAGAACATGAAATGAAATAGAGTGCAAATGCACTGAGTACAGAACATATCAAGAAATGACAAAATGTATACGCAATGAGTACAAAACATATTGACAAATGACATAAAGTGCACACGCACCGTATATGTCTCTACCATTTTACAAGAACTAGGAAAGGAAAGGGAAGGATTGCATCATGGTTGTAGCACAGTAGGTTTCACGTATCTGCACTGAAAGTCCATATCTTTCTACAGAAGCACAACACCAAGTGAGACAATCTGAAGTTCTCTTCCCTGAAGTATTAATTAGTGTAGCCAAGACACTGAAATGTCGTATTAATATTCAATGTTATCATTTTGGTAGTACATTAAGTACACCAAACAGTGGGACCATAATAACATCTCCATCGTTCAAGTGGTGGACAGCATGATGTGTCAACACCACACTCCTGCAGAATTGATACTTTTTCACCAACGTAGAATTAGTGCAAAATCCAAATATAGTGCTCCATGATCATGAGGATGGACAGGACAAACGGTTATTGCCTTTAGGTCAGAAGGTGAAGGACATTAAGTCTTATGCTAGTCATCATAGAGAATTACACTAGTCTATCAACCGATTTGAGTAATTGTTGGCACTCATTGCATAGTTACTAAACATTTCTGTACTATGTATGGAGTATTACAGAACATTATATAAGTCATCTGATTACACTAAATATTGGCACTCATTGGCCAGTTAAAAACCATTTTTATGCATTGTTCAGAAGTCATCATTCAAAGCAAGAGTTAATTAATGGCATAGCATTAACATAATTCATCTAGTTATAGTAATCATTGGCACTCATTGGCCAGTTACAAACCGTTTTATGCATTATTCAGAAGTGATCATTCAAAGCAGGAGTTAATGAGTGTAGCATTAAGCTACTGGTATTCATATATGATATCATGTAAGTGATATAAGACAAATTTAAAAATATAAAAAAACAGTGGCATTCATTGGCCAGTTACAAAGTATTCATATACTTTTATAAAACATTATTCAGTATTATTCAGAAGTCATCATTAAAAATGAGAGTTAATTGTTGGCATAGCATTTATAGAGTATAACAAAAATATTATTTACAGAAATTATTGGCATAGCACTTATGCATTATTACAAAACATCATTCAGTATTACTCAGAACTCATCATTCAAGTTACATAAGACATATTTAAAATGCAACACACTCCAACTATTACTCAAGGTCTGTGGTCCAATAATACATAGACATAATGTATTCAATACATCTGAGAAATCTGCATTATATTTAGTACTATAAATATCTCTTAAACTAGTAGCATTATTTGGGACTGGTAATACATTTTTTGTGCCAGCAATGCATTGCGTTGGGATCGATAATTAATTGCTGGGGCATGAAAATATTTGCTTTTCACTTATTGCTGCAAATAAGGATTAGTAACGTCATTCGTCATGAGTCAGCTGTAGCAAGGTTATGAAACAAGTAGAGTATATGTGATAACATTCATGAATGACACACACAAATGGGTAAAAAAAATGCAAGTACTAGAACAGGTTTAATGACTAACTGCTTATAGCACATTAATTTCATGAATAGCTTCTCCTGGAAAAAATACAAAATGGATTATTCAGCTGAAAGAAGAAACGCATATTATGCTGAAAAGTAGTGAACTTCGAATTAACAGGTAATGAAACGTGTACTCAATATGTATGTACTCTAGCTGTTCTTTCCAAAACATTCAGTCATTATACCATGCGACATAAGACATACTGTCAAAACAAACTGCAAAAAATATTTAATAACTACATAGCATCTCTTAATTAACAGTAAATATAAAACTTCATCATTATCCTCATCTGCAAAGAAAAACTTCATTATTCATATTACCATAACTTCATTACTATCATCACCTGCAAAGAAAAACTTCATTATTCATATTAGCATATTTTTCATATAACTATTCATCATCATTCATTATCATCTGCAAAAAAGACACTTCATTATTCATTATTCATATTACCATTTACTCATACAACAAAATTAGTTAAGACTGCTATCATACGATGTGTCTAGTATATTCTTGTTAACGCTTGTTAATTCTGTTCCATTTACTCTTCGTGACATGGTATTGCATTTTCTTTCGTTCATTCCGAAGGTGAAATTCCCATTTCATAATAAACCACTGTGGTTTGTTGAAGTTATTTCTTTTACACGTTATTGCTTTCTGAAAATGATGAATAAGGATTAATATCTTGCATTTAGATCATATACCCATTAAATAAAAACAGGTTTCTAGTGATATAATTAAGCATACAGCATAGCATGACAGAAAACATATTATGTCAAAAACATAGAGAGTGTTCAGGTGCAAAAATGTACACACAGTCTCATAATGCAGTAGCCAAAAGTGTAGGAAAGTCAAGATATTGAGATACCATAAGGAAAATCTTAAAGTCAACTGGTGTTTGTTATATCTTAAAGATTTCGTAGTGCATACAAACAAAACAGGAAAACAATCATACATACACGAAAAATGGAAAATGTGCACGGTCTGATATATAACGACAAGAAAAGCGACCTGCTAACCTTACCTTGCCGGGCACTTGCCAAGAAAAAATATGATAATCATCAGTAAGTGTTCATATAAATATCTGCAAATGGCATTACAGTGTGATAAATCATAAAGTATATTCATTCGATAAAGGGTTTAATATTGGAGACATGGTGATTACCTTTACTTTTTCTGTTTCTCAGAGTTTCGACGTGTACTACATTGGGGTGAGGAATGCTACGAATTCGATATGGACCTGCGTATAGAAGCTCAAATTTACTGCATCTACTCTTTCCTCTGTTGGATAAATAATGTGTGCATACTAATATCTTCTGTCCAATGTGAAAGTCACGGCGTGTACAAACCTGTTTTTGCTGTCTTCTCCGGCGCTCTGCGGCACGTTTGATGTTGGTCAGCGCAATGTCAATTATTTCATGGTGTCGTAGTCGACGAGTTGTAGGAAAGGATACTAATTCTTTAATTTTGTTAGGTGGTTCAACATTTTTCAATATAACAGTCGGAGATAGCATAGTAGATTCATTTGGTATGGAGTTAATTACATCCTGGAGTGAGAGTATGTGTGTGTCCCAATCAATATGTTTTTTACGGCACTATATTCTACATAGTTTACCAATTTCTTTTATTAGTCGTTCACAAGGGTTCGAAGAAGCGTGATACCTGGATGTATAAATCGGAGAAATGTTTCTTGCTCGTAACATACATGTCCATATAGCAGAGATCGAAACTGTGGCCCATTGTCGGAAATTACTTTCAATACATCCCCTACATGAAATAAAAAATGTTTTACAAATGCATTCGAAACAGATTTAGCAGTAGCTTTGCGTAACGGAGTGAAGGTAACAAATTTCGAAGTGAGTTCAACAGCGAGAAAGATGTAACAAAAACCTCTATTAGTTCTGGGAATCGGACCAAAAATGTCTACAGCGGCCATGTGTCTCAATTTAACAGGTACAATTGGATGTAACGGAGGAATATGTGAAGTCGTGTCCGACTTAGCTTTCTGGCAGATTTTACATGACGCTAAAGCTCGTCAAATACGTTTCTCCATGTTGGCAAAATAACAGTTCTGTCTCAGTATAAGAAAACATTTTCTGGCTCCGTAATGTGCGTAACTTAAATGAGTATACCAAATTAATTTGTTAACCAGTTCGTCAGGAATACATAGTAACCAATTGTTGCTGTCAGGGTGAGAGCGGCGAAACAGAATATTATTGCGTACAGTGTAATGGTTTCTAATGGTAACGTTATTCCTATCTTGCCAAAGGTGTTTAATTTCTTTCCATACGTTGTCTTTACTCTGCTCCTGTGCTATGTCTCGTAATGATGACGAAATAAAATTTTCGAATGCAACTTGTTGAATATACATGACGCTAAAATTTGCATGGCAGACGTTGGTTGCGATGTCTTGCTGATTGTTGCTGAGAGAACGGGATAGTGCGTCTGCTACAATATTTTGTGAACCGGGAATGTGAACAATTGTAAAATAAAATTCCTGTAAATAAAGTTTGCATCTGCTTAATCTGTCTTGTGTAAATTTTGCTGAAAGTAAAAACTGTATCGCTCTAAGATCTGTGTAAACGGTCGTATGTCTTCCTTAAAGAAAATGCCGAAATCTCGTAAATGCCCATACAACACATAATGTTTCAAGTTCTGTAACAGAATAATTGCGTTCAGCAGGTGACAGAATGCGACTCGCAAAGGCGATGTTTTTAATTAATGTAGAACCATCTTCTTCAATTTCCTGAAAAATGTGTACGCCCAAAGCGATGTTAGAACTGTCGGTGGCAATGGAAAAATTTCTAGTAAGATCTGGATGTGATAAAAGTGGTGCATTCAACAAAGCTTGTTTCAGATTGACAAATTCAGAATGTGCTTGGCTATCCCAGGACCAAATAGTGTTTTTACCTGTCAATTGACATAATCTAGGGGTGTCTAAAGCAGAGTAATGAATAAATTTACGAAAAAAGTTAATTAAACCCAAAAAGGCTGCGTAGTTGTTTCTTCTTCGTAGGTACAGTAATGTCACGTAAAGCTTGAAGTTTTTCCGGGTCAGGCGCAATGCCTTCTGCTGAAATTAAATGTCCAAGAAATTTTATAGAAGTTTTGCCAAAGTGCGATTTACTGAGATTAACTGTGAGTCCTTGTGCACGAAACGTTCGCAACAGTTGTTCAAGAATCAGATTGTGTTCAGACCAGTTAGCTTCTGCAATAAGAATGTCGTCTACATACGTTGTGATTCTGTCTTTTAATTCTGTCGGAAGTATAGTATTCAAACCGCGAATAAATGCTGCTGAAGAAATAGTTACACCGAACGGTAATTTACAAAATTGATAACAGTCACCAAAACAGAGAAAAGCTGTGTACTTTCTGCAGTTCGGATGGAGCTGAATTTGCCAAAATCCCGATTTCAAATCTAACGTGGAATAAATAGCAGTACCATGAAATTTCTGTAGAAGTTCTTCTAGTGTTTGAGGGCGATCTGTTTCATTAATAATAATGTCATTGATGTGACGCGAATCAAGTACGAGGCGAAGTGAACCATCCCTTTTCTTAACAATATGGAGCGGGTTTATGTACGGACTAACTGCCGGTTCAATAATTCCTTGGTCAAGCATAGCTTGCAATTCTTTCTTAACTTGTTCTCTGTGAATATACGGAATGGGATAATGTTTGGCTTTAAATGTATCGTGCTGTTTAACTTGAAATTCATACATAAAACCGGACATAGTACCAGGGACGTTGTCAAAAACTGGAGCTTGCTGTAAAAGAATTTTGCGTAGCTCTGAACGTTCGTCGTCTGTATTGCACTGCTCTGTTTAATTTTATCAGAAATCATCTGTATAACGTCATAGTCGGCTTCGTCTGGAGTATTATAGTTGTGTACGTACGTATCTGTGAACAATGTGGAATGACAGTCTATGTTACGTGATGCAGAAATGACATCTGTATGATGAATTGTTTGTTCTTCTGTAGATAAAGAGTGCTGAAATTCTAATGCCAGTTGTATATTTTCATCCTTTAACATTAAATACGAATTTTGAAAGTCAATAATTGCGTCGTTTTGTACCAGAAAATTCGTACCTAAAATAACGTCTGTTGTCAATAAGGGAACAATCCAAAAATTTGAGTGAAACGTATGACCTGCAATACAAAACGATAAGTGTGTCTGTAATTTTACATCTACTCCTTTACCAGATACTGCTCCTTTTACTTCAGTTTTGCCTAATGGTAACGTAGGATAGGTATTATTTTTGTTACATTCGTTGAAAGTTTCCTCATTTATAACTGACATGGGTGATCCAGAATCGATTACTGCTGAAAATTTGGATGATCCAATCTTTACTTCAATGACAAGGTGGGAAATGGCTTTTTGAATAACTGGTTTATCATGCAAAAGTATGTCTCGGATGACGTTAAAAGTAATAACATTTTCGTGAACAAGATTCTGTGTGTCAAAAGTATTGCTTGCGTTGTTGGAAGCTGCAACCTGTACTGTATCTAGTCAAATTCTATCTGACGTGCTATTATTTGCGAGTGGATGCTGTGGCATTTCAACTATTTGTACTGTTCTGTTATTTCTTCCTGACGTATTACGTTCGGGATGATATCTACTGTCTGGTTCATTCATGATAATCTGTTGTTGCGGATGATTCTGCTGCTGGTAAGACCGACTGTTACGCTGAAAATTGTGCTCATTACTTTTACGTCTGTCATGATAGTCATTTCTATACGGCGCGTTGCGATACGAGTTAAAATGATGTGTTCTCTGTATGTAGTTATTTCCTTGCTGTGCGTTACTATTTGTCGGAGCCGACGCTATACATGTAGGCGGCGAAACCTTAAAGCTCGGTTGACCTTGCACATTACATTGTGGGTTAGGTACGCTAACCGGTTGGTTTCTTGTTGTTGTGTGGAAAAACGTCTATTGTTACCAAACTGTGTTTGCGGTTGCTGAAAATTTTTTACATACTGATGATTAAAATTTTGTCTTATTAAAATTATGCTGGTATTTCTTTTTATTTCGCGAGGGTTTAAAGAAAACTGTCACTTCGGTAAAACTTGTCGTATCAGGTTTTCTTTACTCATCCTTAATCCTAGATAGATCGATAGCTGAAGAGCTGTTTTGATAGATATAAAGGATAGTAAAAGAGAAGGCAGTAGTGCAGAAAACTAAAGATGAAATAGCACTACTACGGCTCGGGACCCTGTGCACGCTACGGCACATATTCATCAAAGCGTAATGAATCCCCTGAGGTCTCTTACGCGCTGCAAATAAATTTTAGTTTCTGCATTACAGGCAATGGCGGTGAAAATTCAAAAGCAAGTTGTTGTATCCAATCCAATTCTAGTTTCTGCATTACAGGCCAAGCTGGTGAAAGAAAAAAAATAAATTGTCGTATCCAGTCCAAAGGGTGAATCTGTGTTCTGTCATTCTTAAATTTCCCAACGGATAGAAAGTGCTTGTAATCAAAATCATCGTCTCTGAATGTCTGAACAGGTTCAGGATTGTATGATAATCTGTTTGTCTGTGTCTGTTCGGAATCTAAGTCACGTACTCTCTGTAAATTACCTAAATTATACTGGCTGTGTGTCTGACAAATGTTCGGAAAGTAGCGTATGCTGTGATGTGTTAAAGGCTGAAATATTTTTCATCTCCGTCACTTCGTGCTGTAAAGATGACGATTTTCTACGTAATGTATTATTAGACGAACCTATCCCACTGATCGTCTGCTGTAAAATTTGGAAGTCGGGTGTTTGATTAAACGAAACTGGTGACGTACCGTCTGATTTGGTGTCATTATTACTTTCGATAACATCAATACGACTGGCCAATTCATCATATTTTTCAGTCAGTGCTTTTACCTGATCATCGTTTTTAGTATCACAATCATTAATTTGTTTTTGTATTTTACGTGTGGTTTTGTTCAATTTTTTAACATCTGCTTCGATGGCATCGGGATCCTGTATTAGTTCCAACTTTTCAAGTCTGTTGGTCATTGTCTGAAAGTCTAATGTGTGTGTGTCTGTTTTTGTTTTAAGATCGGAGATTTCATCATGCAATTCGGTGTTCAACTGTTTGATTTCGTCTGATACTGTAGCAATATTGTTGTCTACGTATGTTTTTGCTTTCGTAAACAATTTACGCTTATCTTCCTGTCTTTGTGCAGAAATTGTTTCCATGACATGTTGCTTTACTGTATTCTGTTCCTGTATAAATTTTCTGTAACGCGTTTCACTGTTTTGTAGGTGGTGATTAAAACGTTCGTCAATTTGGCTGTTCTGTTGGTCAAATTTCGCGTCTACTTTCGCATCCAGTGTGCGTGAAAGTTCTGCTGACATTAATTTAAACTCGTCGCGTAACTGTGTTGCGTTTTCAGAGTATTGTTTAGCGACTGCACTAATTTCGTCTCTAAGTAATTTAGTTGTGGTTGCATGTGTATTACTTAATTCTTGAGCCATAGATCTAATTTCTTCACTACTGTTCTTAGCGCAAGCCTTAATTTCCTCACGTAATTGTTCTTTAGTATCATGACATTGCGCGGCAACGGCTGTAATCTGTTCACTAAGTTGTTTGAAATTGTTATCTTGCTTATCATTCGACTGTTTGAGTTTTTCACTAAGGTTGTCTTGTTTTTCATTAAGTTGTTTGAAGTTGTTGTCTTGTCTTTCATTCTGTTGTAGCAATACTGCCATAATTTGATCCAAGCCAAAATTAGCGACTCTATTTTCTATGCTGTGTAATGGTGTATGTGCATTTGTCACGTTTTGTGTAATCATTTGGTCATTTTCTGATTCTTGAAAAGGTTCGCCAATTGGATGTGCACTGTTAGTCACTACCTCGGAATCAAATAAATCTGACGTACTTTGAGTACATTGTTCACCTTCGTTGGAAACAATTATCTGTTCGCTACGTAAATTTTGCAAATTAGGCGTGTCAAACTGGACAGCGTTCATTGTAACGGAACGTGCCGCGTCATCAATTGTTACATTTACTGCGGACATAATTGCATTTGTTTGCTCATCATTAGGATCAAAATCAATATTAGTGAACGGCACGCACTGATTATCTATAATTAGGGGATTACCACTATTAGACTGAGTGTCGCTAGTATTATCTGTCAAATTATTCGATTCGGCTATTTCACTCATTGTACATCGCGATGTACTGTTAACAGTTTTTCGCGGCATGTTTCACAAATAAAAATTAAGCACAAAATGAAACAAAGACGAAGCAAAAATGGAACAAACACAACTACAACAAAGAGCAATAAATTGCCGAAGATCTGTGAAAGAAAGAGTGATAAATTAGTAAATGCATTGCACCAGATGCAAACTACATTTAAGTAAATAAGAGCAGATATATGACTACTTCTCAGAGATTCATAAAGAAATACGATCCTGACCGGTTGTCGCCAAGTGTAACCTCCCCACAAATATATTTAAATAATATGAACATGATTCTAATTTAGTGTAACCTCGAAACAAGATTCTTTCACAGTGTAACCTCCCCACAAAATTCGTTCCCATTTATAACCTCCCTACAAAATTCTTTTCACATTAACCTCCACACAAAATTCTTTCTGATTTAATCTAAGCTCAAAATTCATTCACATTTAGCGTAACCTCAAAACAGAAAAATTCCTAAACCTCAACAGTAAAAATTATAATTATGTCGTACACATTCAGTGTAACGTCCCAATAAAAAAATAACTTCAGTAATCTGGTAATAAAACAATGTAACTAACCTCTCAATTAAATTGTCGCTCACTTATGACTTTTCAATAATTCACTGTGAATTTAACCTGGTAAATTTTGGACGGCAGTATTGCTGCGTCATGGCCCTGAAAGATCATTCTGAATAAAAAAAAAAAAAAGGAAAAATACTTACCTCAATGAAGTCGCCGGATATATCTGCTCTTACAATAAAGTTTTCCGGCACAGCTCTGTGCAATGCTGGCCGACCTATCTGTCATTTATGAAAGGAAGCAACTGATTTTTCTATTGCAATAATCGGGATGATCATGGATGGGAGAAATTAGTAAATTCTTTAAATTGAAATGAATTGATGTTAAAAGTCACTTTTTATGAGAAAGATTATTATTACGAGATTTTTAAAACATTTGCATGGGACTTGAGATAACATTCCTACATATGCGCGAGGCTGCTTTTTACCTTATACATTAATACTCAGGCTCCGACACCGCTGCACCGCGACCGGGCCAGCCAACACGATACACCAGACCAGACCAGAGCAGACTCCAGACTAGCAACAACTTACTGCTACAGCTACATAGTTCCTACTGCAGACAACACTGCTCTCTGGTGAGAGACCTTGCATATCGCAGGCTGCGCATGAGCCATACATCGAAATTACATCTGCTCGGACCTCTTACAAGAGTCGTAATGTTTAATAGGCAGATATCTATCCAGACTATCAAACAGGAATTTCAAGCTGCATCAGGATCCACTGCAAGTACTATGAGATACAGTTGGGAGGTGAGAAAACTTGGATTTCATGTTGGAGCGGCTGCTCATAAGCTACCCATAACGCCGGTGAATGCCAAACGACGCCTCGCTTGGTGTAAGGAGCGTAAACATTGATCGATTCAACAGTGGAAAAACGTTGCGTGGAGTGACGAATCACTGTACACAAAGTGGCGATCCGATTGCAGGGTGCGGATATGCCGAATGCCCGGGAACGTCATCCGACAACGTGTGTAGTGTCAACAGTAAAATTCGGAGGCGGTGGTGTTATGGTGTGCTCGTGTTTTTCATGGAGGGGGCTTGCACCCCTTGTTGTTTTACGTGGCAGCATCACATCACGGGCCTACATTGATGTTTTAAGCACCTTCTTGCTTCTCACTGTTGAAGAGCAATTGGGGGATGGCGATTGCATCTTTCAACACAATCGAGCACCTGTTCATAGTGCACGGCCTGTGGCGGAGTGGTTACACGCCAGTAACATCCCTGTAATGGACTGGCCTGCACAGAGTCCTGAGCTGAATACTATAGAACACCTTTGGGATGTTTTGGAACGCCGACTTCGTGCCAGGCCTTATTGACCCGCATCGATACCTCTCCTCAGTGCAGTACTCCGTGAAGAATTGGCTTCCATTCCCCAAGAAACCTTCCAGCACCTGACTGAACGTATGCCTGCGAGAGTGGAAGCTGTCATCAAGGCTAAGGGTGGGGCAACACCATATTGAATTCCAGCATTACCGACGGAGGGCGCCACGAACTTATAAGTTTTTAGCCAGGTGTCCGTATTCTTTTGATCACATAGTGTATGAGTAATGGCAGGAAGTTACTGGTTGTAAACTGTGGCTGCATTTGAGCTCCCTTTTTCTCTTCTGTTGCACAAAGGAAGCACTCCAACTTCTGAATATATCTTTCAAACAGTGATTAGATGGCGTTAATAATTATTCTTAGATCCAAATTTTATTTAAAAGGAGAATATTTTCAGGGTATTCTTTTCGAAGTCACGTATCTTATGTGTTTCGTTTAGTTCGATAAAAGAAGTAGAAAGGAGGTTTCCAGAGTCTTCTTTCTGACAGCAATCCCATTGGTCTGTCTAAATGAATCAACACATTTAACTTGTTGCACACTACGTTCTGAGTAGTATACTAAGCTTAGAACATCAACTACTTTTACTGCAAATCGCTTTTCACGACCATATCTTGTTCTTGGTTTTTCAGCCTCTGTAGCGTCCGGTTGTTGATCCTAGGTTAGCGGTTCAAATGGAGTGTCTTCAGGCTGTTCATCATTCGGTTTCATCAAGCATGAGGGTTTAAATCGATTTATGGTGATATTCTATATCTAGTCTTTCATTTTGAGTCTTACAAATTTTGGGGTCCTTTCCATTACCTCGTATGGACCATATATGGAGCCTCTAATGCCTTCTTTACTCAGTCAACCCTTACAAATGCATTTTTTGACTTTCTGAGGTCCTTGTGTACTAATAGTGTTTCTTTGGTTCAAATGGCTCAAAAATGGCTCTGAGCACTATGGGACTCAACTGCTGAGGTTATTAGTCCCCTAGAACTTAGAACTAGTTAAACCTAACTAACCTAAGGACATCACAAACATCCATGCCCGAGGCAGGATTCGAACCTGCGACCGTAGCGGTCTTGCGGTTCCAGACTGCAGCGCCTTTAACCGCACGGCCACTTTGGCCGGCAGTGTTTCCTTTGCTTTGCGGGGATCCAGTTCTGGTTTCAGACAATTCATGTACTGTTTCAGATGTAAACGAATTGAGGTAAGTCTGCATCCATTTTTGTGACACTCTCTTGAAATATCTTTCCTGGTATCATGATAGGTCACCGATGAACTATTTCTGCAGTTGTAGCGTTAGTGTTTTTCCTAATGGAGCATCAAAGACCTACAGGGCTACGGGTATTTGAGTCCATTTAGCTCTTGCATGGGCACAGATGGCGGCTTTATTTTGAGGCGTTTATCGTCTCTAGGAAAGTGCGCCAATGGTGCTTGAACATGTCTTGACATTTTGTTTTCTGACAACTAGTACATATTTTTGTTCAATTTCGGACATCTCTTTTTATGTTGATCCAGACAAACCCTGATGAGATCATCCTTTCACTCGTCCCAATGCCTGGACGAGCCAAATTATGACAGTGTTGGAAAATGGGATATCTAGAGGTATGAGGAATATATGGACGAATAATTTGTGTAAACACATCACACCACAACTGTTTTCTTCCACGTGTCAAACTGATTTTCGTTTAAGTGATCTGCGACAGCTAAACTGTAGTTGATGAAGCTCTCTATGATCTTTTTGTCGTTGGGCTACATCTTTAACTTAATTGGAACTAATTATTCAATTAATAAGCTGTCAGCAACAACATTTTCTTTACAAGATGTATGTCGCAGATCCGTAGTAATTTGGAAGTATGCTGGAGATAATGTAAGTGGATTGGTGTTACTACCTCATTCATTTGCTCAAATGCATATGTTGAAGGAGCAGAGTCGGTATAAATAATGAAGACTCCTCCTTCTAGCAGATATTTCAAATATTTTACAGCCGTGTGTATACTAACAAGCTGACTGTTATACATGAAATTCATCTTCTGTGCTATTAAGAACTTTTTTGAAAAAAATCAGTCTCCATTGTTTATCTTGCCACTGTTACAGTGCAGTCCCTGCCACACAATATGAAGCATCCACAAATAATGCGAGTTGACTGTACAAACCAGTACATGGTGAAAGCGTAACGTATCTGAAATCGTCTTTGTATTTTTGGAATTGAGCAATTGCTACTCCTGTACTACCAATACGTCTTCGGTAATTTTCAGTTGTTTCTTGTAGGTAATCATTCTGAAAAGCTTGATTTTCAGTAAAAGGTTTCAAATGCTGACGACAGAAATTGATGATCCCTAAGAATGCTCTATTTTCATAAACTGTTTCGGGTCTATGCAGTTTGTTATTGTCACTACCTTTCCTGGATTTGTCTTTTTTTCCTGGAGTGTAATTAAATGTCCTGAAATGTCTGCTGTTGTAGACCAAATACTTATTTTCCAATATTTAATACTTACTCAAGAGTTTAAAGAGTAAATTTAGATGAGCGACATATTGTTCTAGAGATTCAGATGCTATTAGAATACAACTTTATGTAAAAACCTATGAAATGTACCAGGTGCTTTACAGAGTCCTAAGGGCATATAATTAAATTCGTTAATACCAAATGGTGTAGTAACAGCTTTTTTTTAAAAAAAACATCTTGGTAAAACAGCGATCAGTTTCACAACTGTACTTAGAAAAACAGTCTAGATCGCACAGATTACATTTATTGGTGACCGTTTTCAGTCCAAAGGCAGATCATCTTCAGATCGTATTCCAAAGTAGATGTGTGGAGACGGATTCACGGAGCGGGAACTGCACAAGTCTTTAGACAGCTGAAAGCATTTGAAGATTTCCACAGTTCCTGCTCCATGGACCTGTTTCCACACATCGACTTTGGAGTACAGTATGACGACGGTCTGCTTTAGATGTGAAACCGACAACCAATAACTGTGATCTGTGCGATCCAGACTGTCTTTGTAAGAACAAAAATAATAGTTGTTTTTGATTTACCCTCTCTAGCTAATGGAATGTGGTAACAGGCTTTAAGTAGGTCAGTCTTTGAGACTACCTTTTTATTTTGATGTATAAAATTTACATTATCAGCTCGTGGAACTGGATGGTGGTCTGTGAGAACCCTGTCATTCGGACGGAGATAATCTCCACAAACTCGGCGCTGACTATTTTGCTTCGTAACAAGGCGTAGTGGACTAGCCCATTATGATTGCGATGGATGCATAATACCAGTACGTAACAGAAACTGATAATCCTTCTAACGATTGCATTTTATGTGGGCCCAATCTACGTGCCTTACTGTATACTGATGGATCGCTAGGCGTAGTGATATAATGCTGCCCTTTGCGCTGTGACATCGTTGGTACTATTGACGGTTTTGTTAGTTCAGAATTTATCAAAATGTGTGGGAAACTGGCACGTTGCACAGAGTGAGCTATCTCAGTCTAAAATTCTCCGTGGTTATCCTAGGCTGAAATTTTTAATTTGATGACGCTGTCTATCAGCTTTTTATTTTTGAGTTCAGCGAGGAAACCATAATGATGAAGGAAATTAACCCCTAATATGCCTTTTGATATGTCTGTTACAATGAATGGCCACTCAAAATTCGTTTGAGGCCTAAATTGATAGTTAACAACTTTGAACTGTAAGTTTTTTCCTCTGACTCACTTACTGCATAAAGATTGAAATCAGAGGGTTTAATTTTCTTGTCTATTGAAACGGGTATAACAGACATGTCTGCATCGCTATCTACCAGAAAATATATTCCACAATTTCGATCTCTAACAAATAGGCAGTATCGAAGGCTTGATGTGTGTACGGGGATAGAATTCTTAACCGCCGTTAAGTCTTCTCTTCCTAGTTCCCGTTGCTTTGCAATTGCCAAGGCTGGACACATTTTTGAGGTTTACAGGGGGTGCAAAATTTACAATCATAATAGTAGTATTTACTCTTCCTATCGAATTTTGTTCTGCTTTTACTTCTACTGTGAGATATTTGCCTACATGGTTTTCGAAGAATCCTAATCTCATTTTCGAATTCTTCAGTTCTTGAGAGAATATCTTGGACAGACATGGGCGACGATGTTGACGGAATAGACAGATATGATGCAGTTTGAACCTGCTCAACAAAGTTCATTTCGACCACACGATCTAACATTTCAGCTATCTTATGCGCTGTATACTTCGAATACTACTACGAAATTTGTCAAGAAAAAGTGTTTTTAAGATCTTGCCCGACACACTAGTTCCAGGTTCCAGCATAGCCCCACGTTTTCTTAATAATTGTCTAGATTTAGTATACGTTCTTCGCTATCTTTAAATATGCTCAAAAGTCGTTCTTTCGTAAGAAAATATTTATTGAGCTCGTCACTGGTAACTAGTTCCAACATATTTTCAACAAATTTCGGCCCCAGCTGAGCAAGTAAATAGTTAAATTTAGTCGCCTCCTTAGCAATACTAGCGATCGTAAATTACCCTTCGGCTTGACAAAACCAGATGCCGTCCAAAACGGCGGTCGCTTAACGCTTCCCTTATCATTTTCCAACTTACATTGAGGATTATCCCTTTCTTATCCATTTGCTGTTGACATTTAGCATATTTTTCAACGCAGTATACGACGAATTCAAGTTTAAATAATCACGTAGAAAATTTCATCACATTTTCGTTGCAGATGTGGTTGTCTCGCCAGTCAAATCGAGGTCACCAATTTGTGCACACTACGTTCGTTAAGGACTCAGTTTGAATTGAACTTTTTCAGTTATTTTATTTTCTTATCTTACACTCAATGGAACTTAACGAAAACAGTCATAGAGTAACAAAGGTCTTTGTTTGTTAAATTCCCAAGAATAATTACGCTATTATGCCAACATTATCATGGGAAACGTTCTACAAACACATTCAAATATAAATAGTGATGTGTTACGTTACCACAAACTCACTGATAAAAATTCCTTCATCATATATTTTCAACTTTTATAGCCTGGTTCATTCGAAAAACCACTCTCAAATCCCAGTTACTTGGCTTGTACCTAGTATTTATGTGAAGTACTGCTTCATAGATTTTGTAATCAGTAAATTGCCCAACATGTTGATAAACCCATGTCTGAGTGCTCCTCCTAACCTCTGCCATGTACTTTACAGAGTAAGAATGTAGATGTAGATGAACTGCCTCCTCAGTAACTAATCCTTTGCAACCACACTCCTACCTGCAATATAGTGTCTTTGCATGTGGTAAAAAATCCACTGTATGGTATTTATTTTCCTCACTGATTAGTTCTGTACATTGCTCTCGCCCCAAGGGGTATACCACTAGTAAACGTCCTTTCCATGCTACTACGTTACATACAGTTTAAACTTTTTATTTACGTCTAACTGTTGATTACTTCCCATTCTTATTTTTCATTATTATTCCTATTGTCTTTATGACTTTAATTCTCCCTTAATGGTTTCAGAAATAGTGGAAAAATATGTATAGTTATAAGCTATGCAGCAGTGGACTTAATACTGCAAATATTACAATAGACTGTCCACACTATGAAGAGTCAGCTCATATAATTATATTAACACAAATGAGCTAATCCCTATAGGAAAGTATTATCTTATTTTAACGAAGTAATCAGAAGTTGCAAATGTTCTCATTATGTTCATAAGTCAAAATATTTCTTCAATAATAACTAAAACACATAGGTTCTGTGTTTCAGAGTACTGTCAATGCAGTATCCTAACTAATGCTATTGTGTCTTTTCCTTATAACTACTATTTACACACTCGTATAAATCAATAATTGTTGGAATGATCTAGGCAGTAAGGGCTATCAAGTACTTCATTCAGCATATATATTCAGTAAGTAAGAGCCAAACTCATCTAGATACTACCATCTTAAACTTTCTCTTTCTAATGAATGTCCATGCACTGAGAGTACTAAACTCATAGCATCCCTTTAATCCTTAAAGATACTTTCCTTACATATGACACCGACGTTTCTATCGATAACACCAGTTATGCCACTTACAGATCACAATTAATAATCAAACTAAAATATAAGACATTGTATATAATATGAATCAACCGAATTATTTATGCAAGTGTTTCTTAAGATGCTGGTGGACACATAATCCCTTAATTCCATTGGTTTCTGGATAGGCCATGAAGTAACTTCCTGCTAGTGGAATCCTCACTGTTTTATAAAGACGTGTGTACAAAAGCTACCATGTACGATTTCTTTTGCAAATAAGTGAGGATTTTCCTTGAGTTTTTAACATAATATGTTTTCCTACCTGATATTTTTCCATGTGTCGAAGTCTATCATAACAGATCATACTCAAGTGTGCCCGCTCGGCCAGTGAGAAGAAGACTTTTTTACCTTCTCTTCCCAAGAATACTGTTCTGTGTAAACTTGGAGGCAGATTTATCCACTCATTCTTCTCTTTTGCCCTATTTGTGGGCTCATTTGGTTTGAATTGTGTGTTTTACAGTGGCAAACTGTTCATAACCTGTTTAGGAAGTTCCAGATACTCTATTCATTTTTATTTGTTTACTGTGTCCATAGGTTCTATTGGAACAGTTATATTCTCGGCAGATATACATTGAAGATCCAAAGAAACTGGTACACCGACCAAATATCATGCAGGACCCCGCGAGCACGCAGAAGTACCGCAACTTGACGTGGCATGGACTCGACTAATGTCTGAATCAGTGCTTGAGGGAATTGACACCATGAATCCAGCAGGGTTGCCCATAAATCTGTAAGAGTACGACGGGGTGGAGATCACTTCTGAACAGCACGTTGCAAGGCATCCCAGATATGCACAATAATGTTCAGGTCTGGGGAGTTTGGTGGCCAGCGGAATGTTTAAACTCAGAGGAGTGTTCCTGGAGGCTGTCTGTGCCAACTCTGGACATGCGAGGTGTCGCATTGTCCAGCTGGAATTGCCCAAGCCTGTAAGAACGCACAATGGACATGAATTGATGCAGGTGATCATACAGAATGCTTACGTAGGTATCACCTGCCAGAGGCGTATCTACACGTATCAAGGGTCCCACATCACTCCAACTGCACACGCCCTACACCATTAAAGAGCCTCCACCATCAACAGTCCCCTGCTGACATGCAGCTTCCATGGATTCGTGAGATTTTCTCCGTACCTGTACACGTCCATCCTCTCGATACGATTTGAAACGAGACTTGTCCGACCAGACAACATGTTTACCGTTATCAACAGGCCATTGTCGGTGTTGAGAGGCCCAGGCGAAACGTAAAACTTCGTGTCAACAAGGGTACACGAGTGGGCCTTCGGCTCCGAAAGTCCATATCGATGACGTTTCGTTGAATGGTCCGCGCACTGACACTTGTTGATGGCCGAACACTGAAATCTGCAGCAGTTTGAAGAAGGGTTGCACTTCTGTCACGCTGAACGATTCTTTTAGTCTTCATTGGTCCCGTTCTTGCAGGATCCTTTTCCGGCCGCAGCGATGTCGAAGATTTGATGTTTTACCGGATTCGTGATATTCACGGTACATACGTCAAATGGTCGTACAGAAAGCTCCCCACTTCATCGCTACCTCGGAGATGCTGTGTCCCGTCGCTCGTGCGCCGACTATAAAACCACGTTCAAACTAACTTAAGTCTTGATAACTTGCCATTGTAGCAGCAGTATCATATCTTACAACTGCGCCAGACACTTGCTGTCTTATATAGGTGTTGCCGACTACAGCGCTTTGTCGTGACTGTTTACGCATCTCTATATTTGAATACACATGCCTATAGCAGTTCCTTTGGCACTTCAGTGTATTTATTGGGGTTTCCCTCAGGATGAAAACGTGATATTAATATCTGCTTATGCTACATTCATGTAAAAATGTTTTCCGTGTTTCAGAAGTGAAATGTGATGCGTCGTCTGACGCTGGTATATAACTGTTTTGTATTCTTTTAATGATGGGACCTGCTGCAGTAGACTCTGTAGCATACGATTTAACATACTTTGTGAAAATATCATACTGTGCTACTACACACTGAAGTCTACTTCTGGCTGAGGTAAAATGTCCTGCAGAATCTATTGTGATGATCTGTAGTGGTTTTCTTAGTATAGTAGGATTTAACTCTGTACAACAGCATTTGTTTCTTGGTTTTACTTTTCGACAATTCGAAAGCTGTAGTATGGGTCTTCTCATATGATGAAAGTAGCGATACAAATTAACGTCTCTGACACACTTAAATGTACCATTTCAATGCATCTTCACTTGAAACTGGAATACAAACACACCATGTGTCATATAGCGTATAATATCTGTTGAATAGAACATCATTCTGTATTTTGTAATGTCGTTTTAATCTCTCTATAGGATTTTGTGGAAGCAGTGTTTTAACTTTGTACCAACACTGGTCAGCATTCGACAAATCAGCCATATTTCTACACATACCTCAGGAATATTGATAGTGATAAATATCTTTCTTGAGTAAGGCATAGCAGGCAGTGGTTTGTTCTATAAATTCTGCATATTCTGGTAAACTTTATGATGATCATGACAGAGCGTCTCCCTCTATGTTATCTTTTCCAAGATGTGTGTGAGCTCAAAACCGTACTCTACTAAGAAAAATGATCAACATGTTAAGCCTGGATGGAGTAGCTTGCATTAACTGACTTTTCAGGCTTTCTCGACGGATGTGTTGCAAATACACTTCTCGGGTTTGCAGCCGGATCGTATTGCGTAAATCACACAGTATTTCATCGATGCAACAGCTCGACATCTTCAGGTGGTGGTAGTTGCTGCTGTTACTGCTGCAAGGTGCGACTAGTGATAATCGCGCGGAAACGTCAAAATTTATCAGGCCAGGAACAGGCAATACGCGTGCGCGGGAAGACGCTCGCAGTTGGAGGAAAGTGGCTGCTGGGAGCCGCAGGAGAGCCTTCCGCGCGTGTGTTGCGCTGCCGGACGCTCCTGTGGTTAAAAGCTGACTTAAGTCTCAGCAGTACACTGCTTCGCGTCCTTGTTGTCCCTGTTTTGATTTAATGACAACCTGTGCTGGATTCCAGGCGGCACTTAATTGAAAACCTGCATCTCTGTGCATAAGATTGTTCTCCGTACTGATATGTGTGACGACCTTAACAACACTGTCCAGAAAGATGACGCTGGCGATAAAATTTCAATATTTTAGTAAAACACGTGATACCCCGTATTCAAGTACAGCTCTGCTACCGCTGATTTATCAGGTTTCCTCAGCTGTATATGACGATAGTGTTCAACGAAACGTTCTTGCACGATTCGGCATGTCTGCTCAATATAAAATTTTCCACATTGGCATGGTCTTATACGAGTCACGTTTCCTAAGGCCAAGGTCGTCTTTGACCGAGCACAATAAATGCCTCAATTTTGCTGGTGGTCGAGAATACATTTGATGCCGTGCATTTTGAGGATTCTTTCTATTTGTGAGGGCACGCCTTCAAAATATGGCAAGAACGCCGATGCAAATGGCTCTGAGCACTATGGGACTCAACTGCTGTGATCATAAGTCCCCTAGAACTTAGAACTACTTAAACCTAACTAACCTAAGGACAGCACACAACACCCAGCCATCACGAGGCAGAGAAAATCCCTGACCCCGCCGGGAATCGAACCCGGGAACCCGGGCGTGGGAAGCGAGAACGCTACCGCACGACCACGAGATGCGGGCATACGCCGATGCAGTGGGTGCCTCCGCATCTTCATCTACATCCCTGCTTTCAATTTGCTTAGAACGTAATGCATGTGCTTACCTCAGACATATGCCGACCTCAACTTATATCTTGTTCAATGACCAGTATTTTGAAGAAGTGGGCGGTGTCACCATGGGAATTCCTGTGCCTTAATGGCGGCCAGCTATTTTATGGAAGACGTTAAGGAAAAAGCATTGCAGGCGACAAGCCTCAAACCTTACTGCTTCTGGCATTATGTAGACGATACATTTGTTAAACTTCCTGGCAGATTAAAACTGTGTGCCGGACCGAGACTCGAACTCGGGACCTTTGACTTTCGCGGGTAAGTGCTCTACCATCTGAGCTATCCAAGCACGACTCACGCCCCGTCCTCACAGCCTTACTTCTTCCAGTAGCTAGTCTCCTAACTTCCAAACTTTACAGAAGCTCTCCTGCTAACCTTGCAGAACTAGCGCTCCTGAAAGAAACGACATTGCCACATAGCCACAACCTGGGGGATGTTTCCAGAATGAGATTTTCACTCTGCAGCGGAGTGTGCGCTGATATGAAACTTCCTGGCAGGTTAAAACTGTGTGCCAGACCGAGACCCGAACTCGGGATCGTTCGCCTTTCGCGGGGAAGTGCCAGGAAGTTTAATATCAGCTCACTCTCCGCTGCAGAGTGAAAATCTCATTCTGGATAAATCTGTTATGTGGCCACACGGAATAGAGACGTAAACTATATTTCTCCGGCATCTGAACTCACTCCATCCCAATACACAGTTCACAACGGAAGTCGAAAAGGATGGCATTTTACTATTCCTGCATAGTCATAAGAAAAGCCGATGATGCACTGAGACATCGTGTCTATCGCAAATCAGCTATACGGAGATATATTTACAGGCCATAAGTTGTCATCATCCTGCGCAACGCGGTAGTAACTTGCGCTCTTTAGTGCATAGAGCACACGTGGTCCCAGATGCCGACAATCTACCTAATGAGCTACAGCGTCTAAATATGGATTCCAACAGAATGGCTATTCCGATAGACAGATGTGCCATGCATACCGTTGTAAGCCAATTCAAATCAGGGACGTAAATGAAGATGCGAAGGCACCCATAGCAACGGCGCTCTTGCCCTATATTGGCGGCATGTCTTCAAGAATGGGAGGAATCCTCAAAAGGCTTGACATCAAGTCTGTTTTTCGGCCACCAGCAAAACTGAGGCATTTATTGTGGCCTTAGGAAACGTTGCGTGTATAAGATCCCATGCTAGTGTGGAAGATCTTATATTGGGCAGACATTCCGAACCATGCAAGAGCGTTTCGTTGAACACTATCGTCATATACAGCTGAGGGAACCTGATAAACCAGCGGTACCGGGGCATTTCTTGAACACGGGGCATCGTATGTTTTACTAAAATATTGAAAATTTATCCCCAGCGTTATCTTTCTGGAACTGTGTTGTTGAGGAGGCCATAGATATCAGTACGGCGGACAATCTTATCCACAGGGATGCAGGTTTTCATTTAAGCACAGCCTGGAGTCCAGTTCCGGTTGTCATTAAATAAAAACAGGGCAACAAGAACCTCCGACTCATGACGCGACGCAATGCACTGCTGAGATTTAAGCTAGCTTTTAAGCACAGGAGTGCCCGGCAGCACAGTCATTGCCCACGGGGCACTCGCGGAATGCCTTTTGGCGTCTCCCAGCAGGGGACACTAAAAGAGCGCCTTCCCGCGCACGCGTATTGCCTGTTCCCGGCCCGATAAATTTCGACGTCACCGCATGATTATCACCAGTCCCGCCTTGTAGCAGTAACAGCAGCAGCTACCAACAACCTGAAGATGTTGCATTGACGACATACTGCGTGACTTTCACAATAGGATCCGGCGGCAAAGCCGAGAAGTGTTTTTGTAGCTTACGTTACGTAAGTAAGCTTAATGCCTGATGGCCACCGATCACCTTGAAATTTTTTCTGTGTATATAATAATTGAAGATTTTAAAGACATTCACACTCTGGCATTGTATGGCTAGCAAAACTAATAAAATGAATATCTTACTTGCAATCCTTGTAATTTGCTTGAAACAGACAGTCTCCTAAGACAGTAAATGAGGTAATGGTTACTAGGAAAAAATCTTTGATCTTATCAGGACGATGTAAAATGTCAGAGATAACTAAACCATCTTTTACTGCAGCAAAATCATTTTTACAGTCGATCATCCACACCCACGGTGGATTTTTCTCCAATAGAATTAGCAAGACTATACTGTTTGATAGCTGAATTGATGATGAACTGTCGACAATACGTGCACAAGTCGAAAGATGTCTTAAACTGTTTTTTTTTTTTTTTGTGCTGAGACAGGAATTTTTTTTATAAGCACTGATTTTGTCCAAGACTTGATACTCCTGTACATGAAGTCATGTGAACAGGAAACTTAATTTTGTCCCTCAAAGATTTTGACTTTTCCAGGTTCGCTGTAATTTCTTTTTCTGACAAATTTACATGCTCTTCCCGTCTGTAGATGGCTGTTAACACATCGTCAGCATACACTATGACTCCTTCTAGCAATTTACGAGCTAAGACATTATCTAAGACAATAATGATTACAACTAAAATTACGTTTAAACCAAATGGTAGTACACAAAATTGGTAATTTCTTCCTGAGAAGATGAAGGCAGTATATATTTGCTAGATTCCTTAGTGAGACTTACCTGCCAGTACATACTTCTTTAATTTATCATCAACATAGATATTTATCTCTGTCGAACTTCCGAAACTGTGCATGGGGGCTTAATTATATATAACGCAAATAATTTTAATTTTAGTTGCTGAATGTCCGGCTACGAAGTCTCGTAACCGGTTGGCCCTGACTAGTATTACTCCGCAATCTGTCTGCATAGAATAACAACAAAGAATGGAAGGAAATTTGCGTTAACACAATTAATTAATTAAGTCCCCAGCTACTATAAAAGCTACGAAACAAAAACTACGGAACAACAAAGCACAAGTGTAACTGTTCTGTGTGTGGAAGAGTGATTCAACGTACACATCTGGCACGGTTCTTCCTCAATTAGACAATGTATTTTAAATACCATTAACACTGAATTAGTTAAATAAAAAAACCGAAATACTATAATTGCACATAGAAACCTGAATTACAGTCTAATACATGAACAAAAGCCAGATGCTTTGTTGACTGAACCTGTGACCAAGAGGCATTGTTAGTTAGGAAATTAAAAAAAAATACAAGAAAATGCTTTTTACCTTCATATATATTGACTAAAAATACACTCTGATCCTCACAGCAGCTCCATTCGAACAACATCTGCTGTCTAGCCCATCAAAACAACTTCACACGGCATGGCCTCAAACAATACAGCTATCAACATCCTCTCAGCAAAGCACTAACCACCACAACTTCTGAACAAGCACTGCCAGTGGACGCGGCGGAATAAAACTCTTTGGCGCAATCTCGGGCGCTGTGACTCAGTGTAGCCACCTTTCATATGCCCCTCCTCCACGGGCTAGAATTTGATGGTATTTTTGCCAGCATTGGTGGTGAAAATACCACCAAATTCGTCCAAATAAAAATACAGACAAAAATAAAAGATAATATTAATAACTAAATATCACATAACCAAATACATTTTGGCTTTGCACTGACCCTTCAGTAACCTAATATATAAAATACAGCAAGGAATACAAATGCTTTCATTCATGTGATTTTACATAATAGTTTACACAAGTATCATTCAATCAATGGCACCAGCAATGACGAATAGGTGTAGGTAAGAGTCTCATAACATTTCATAAACAGTAAATACACAAAAAAATCAGTTTATACAAATATTCACATAAAATCCTTTCAATAGTTCAATAAACAAGTAGCACTCCACAGAGTAGTTCACAGTTCCAACAGTAGCACCCAGCAATGGTCAACAGGTGCAAATAGCAGTCTCATAACATTTCATCAGCAGTATTTAAACAGCTCCAACAGTGGCACCCAGAAATGGCGAGCAGGCGCAGACACCAACAAGTGACATCATGTCAGTAGAAGCAGTTCCATCAGTGGCACCCAGCAATGTTAAACAGGTGCAGACACCAACAAGTGACGTTATTTTAGTAGAAGCAGTTCCATCAGTGGCACCCAGCAATGTTGAGCAAGTGCAGGTAACAGTCCATAATATTCACTATATCACTAATCAGACAGTTCATCAGAGTTCATTAGCACAAATTAAACATTTCCAAGTGGCACCCATCATGTTGAAAAAGTGCAGGTAACAGTCCATAAAATTCACTATCACTAATCAGACAGTTCATCAGAGTTGATCAGCAGAAATTAAACATTTCTAAGTGGCACACATTAATGTTGAACAGGTGCAGGCATGAACAACAGTTTGAATGCACACACAATTGCTTTTACAAAATTATTCTCAATGCTCTTACACTAAATATACAAATTATAACAAACACACAAATGATATCAGATAATTGTCATATTAACTATTACAATATGCAAATAACAGTAAGCCTATAATATTTACGGGTGTCAGTGCAAGCCACAACAAACAAGTAAAATAATATTTAGGAGGTAGGTCGGTACCAATTATTTGGGATTAGGAAAGGAAAACACACAAAACACACTCACTTATCTTTCATCCACATTAAGTACTACTGTGTAATTGAATAGTGTTAACTGTGCAAATGCAATTCTGTCAAAGATTTGATGTTCGACATGTGTATCAAGTAGTCATGGCAGCAGTGTATAACAGTCAATAATAGTTAGTCAACGTCATAGTCATCATGTCAAGACCAATGTTTGCCAAGCCAGATCAAAATGTACAGTTGCTGAACAACTGTCAGTGTGCCAAGATATGCAAATGCTTCCTCTCTCAAAAAAAAAAAACTATATACTACCTTATTGATTTAACAAAGTGTGTGTGTAGACAATCTTCCTTCTACTTGAGTGTTCTAGTCTGCCATCTTCATCCTCCTTGTTCCATATAAACCAACAAAAAAACTATGCTCCTCACTTACTTTACCTCTTATCCATCAAAACTCCAATAACCATCAGCATCACATAATCTTAATACTTCAATAATACCTCTTACGCCGATAAATATAAACCTTATCATCAATATCATTTACCTTACCTCTTGTCCACCAAAACTCCAATAATCATCAACTTTTCACAATCTCAATACCTCAATAATACCTCTTCAATACGTCGATACATATAAACCTTATCGCCAATATCATTTCACTTCCATAACAACTCTTTCCTCTACTCAGTCTCCTCGAACAAGTACAGATAAAATCCTAGTGCAAACTTCAATTTATCATCCCATACAATCCGAAGACACAATGTCCACACACAACCTCTGTGTAATCCATCTGACGCAAATCTTCTACTCATTATGAATTATAAAATACATTTTGGTTACCTTGTCCATCATTAAGTAAAAGAAATGCATACATGACCTCTAACAGCCTTTAGTTCGAATAACTTTCAGTAAGTAAGTACGAATACGGAGTGTGTATGATCATAATTTTTCACAGTGTGTACACCACTTCAAGAATCATGGCAAAACAGAAGCAAACATGTGGAGTATTTCTTGTGTCAAGTGTCACTTGCTATTTCAATTGCTCACGAAGAATGTAGTATAATAACTGTCAATGGTCTAAACCTAGTGTTGGTATATCATGTCGTTAGCTTCCTTCCTATTAACATAAATTTATACAGCTTCCATAAAACCTCCAGCTCATGTGACTTCAATGAAGTTTCTTGTACCAATTTCGTTTGTAGCATTATAGTAGTTCATTTTCTTATCTTAAAATATAAGGCACTGAGCGTAAGCAAAACATGCAATAGCGAGTAAATATACCAGTAGAGAACAGAATGTTAACAAGTGGATGTAGCGCTATCCCTATAACGAGGCTCTGCCAAGCGAACAATCTATAATTAATACCATAGTGTGACCTAAACTCCATGTTCATACGCCGTATATCAGCATTTCTATGTACCAAATTAAAGAGTAGTTATGACAACAAAACAGAAATGTGTAAATATGCAATCCATACGCAAAGCAGCAAACATATACCTTACATAATAGACAGGTCATTAGCATCATATCAGCATAAGCAAATAAATGTTCATGTGTAATCTTAATAAGTAAACATGAAGGCGCAAGCAGGTAAATTACAAAGTGTAACCTACATACATAACCATATCAGCACAACTAATCAGATGACAATTATAATTTAAATAAATAAGCACAGCAGGCACATAACAAAAAAATGTGACATCAGTGAAAAAGCATAGCAACCAAGCGATGCATAATATACACAAGTAACAACCCTGTTCATTAATCAATCATTGTCAATATCAGTTAACACAAAGTATAAATCTCGTAATCGCGAGCAGCAAATTACGTCTAAAGTACGTACCTAAGTGGAAATATGTTACCTGAAAAATAAACTCAACTAATAGTTACCTTGTTAGTCTATTAGTTCTTCTTCGAAGTTACATTCTTTCTGAAATTTTCTCGACTGCAAGTCCTCTTAACGTCGGACACACACAGAATTTACCTGAAGTTCTTAAATATTTTATACAACCGTATCCTGAAAAATACTGAAAGTTAATAACATAATTTATCAAGTCACTATAGCTTTATACTGAATTGAATCAGAGAAATTAGACTGTGTATTTGTTTACGGCTGTCAGTGCATTCGCACTGAGCGCTCGATCAGCTGTAGGTACGCGTGACGTAGGAAGTAATTGTTTGCGGTCAACGACTGCCTTGTGCGGCACGCAGACTTGACTGTTGCTTTGAGTATGTGCCGCCGCCAGAACACGGCGCGGTATTCTTATATTCTCTGCGTGTTTACGTACAACTGTTTGTTTCTCAAAAGTATGTCATTCCACAAAAATTTTAACGTTCGATATATGATGTATTCCCTTAGATCGTCGAGATTTAAGAGTTTCTACTTCGACAGTGTTATCATGAATAATTTTGCGAACCCTATATGGACCGTTATAAAGCAGAAAAAATTTGGGACACAAGCCTTTTCCTTTGTGAGACAAACGATGAGACTTAATTAACACCTTTTGACCAACTGACAAGGTTTTTAAACGACCAGGACGTTTAGCTGATTTCTCTCTTCTAACAGCCGCAGATGCAATATTTTGTAGAGGCAGGTTGACAACTTCAGAATGCCGCAGTTTCCGTGAAGGCGGAAAAGGAACGATTTCAGAAATGGGATTTGTCGGTGCTTTATTTTTTAATATCAATATAGGCAGTGAAGAAGTTGAATCATTAGGGAGTTCATTCAGAATGTTTTGAAAAATATGAAGATACTGATCCCAAGTTCTGTGATTCTGATGACAATAAAGTCGACACAATTTATTGATTTCCTTCATCCATCTCTCTGAAGCATTAGATTGAGGGTGAAAAAGTGAAATGAAAATTGGTTTAATCTTACGACGCCGTAGAGTACGAAGCCAAAATTTAGAGCGAAACTGTGATCCATTATCTGATATAACCTTATCAACATGACCCACTTCTTTAAGAAAATGTTTGATGAAAGCGTTAGATACTGAACGAGCTGTTGCTTTGCGTAAAGGTGTAAAACACACATATTTTGATGTCAATTCCACTACCACCAAAATGTACGCAAAACCGTTAGTAGAACGAACCAGTGGACCGAACAAATGGACTGCAGCTATCTCCTTTAATTTCGCTGGAATGATAGGAAACAACGGTGCTCTGTGAGAAATAGTTGGCGGCTTAGCCTTTTGACATAATTTGCATTTGGCAAGAACAGATCGGCAATAGTTTTCTGTACTACAGCGCCGTTTTCTTCTATCTCTTGAAATAAGTGTGCATCTAGGCCTTTGTATGATGAGTCCGTCGCCCAACAAAAATCTTTAGATAAATCCGGATGTGAAAGAAGTGCAGCAGCAACTAAAGCATCACGAAGTTGTTCAAATTCTGATTGAGCTTCCTCATCCCAAAACCAATTAGAATTCTTTCCAGATAGTTCACATAAACGAGGTGTGGCCAAATCGTCCAATCTAACAAAGCGTCTAAGAAAATTACAGACACCAAGGAAACTACGAACATCACGTTTTGTGGTAGGAACAGCATAATTACGAATAGCATCTAGTTTCTCTGGATCAGGAATTATACCTTCTGTAGAAATAATGTGACCAAGAAATTTCACCTGAGAACGACCAAATTCAGATTTTTTCAGGTTCACTGTAATGCCAACTCTTGCAAAAATACGTAATAATGAATCCAAAATTTTGTTGTGCTCACTCCAAAAACGTTTAGCAATAAGAATATCGTCAACATATGAAGTAATATTGTCACGAAGATAAACAGGAAAAATTTCGTTTAAACCACGAATGAATGCTGCTGAAGATACAGTAAGTCCAAATGGTAATTTCCGAAATCACTTTTGGGTAAAATAGTCATATCCGGTTATTCTTTACCGACTCTCTAGATAGACTGATGCCCGCATCTCATGGTCGTGCGGTAGCGTTCTCGCTTCCCACGCCCGGGTTCCCGGGTTCGATTCCCGGCGGGGTCAGGGATTTTCTCTGCCTCGTGATGGCTGGGTGTTGTGTGCTGTTCTTAGGTTAGTTAGGTTTAAGTAGTTCTAAGGTCTAGGGGACTGATGACCATAGATGTTAAGACCCATAGTGCTCAGAGCCATTTGAACCATTTGATAGATTGATAGTTGAAGAGTTATTCTGACAGATACAAAGAATAGTAAAAGAGTAGGCAGCAGTGCAAAAAACTAAAAGGGAAATAGCACCACTACAGCTCGGGGCCCTGTGCACACTACGGCACATATTCACTTAGTGTAGTGAATCCCCTGAGGACTTTTACATCTTGCGGCTAAAGCAATTTGTCTTATGGATTGTGGCAGCTTAGATAAACAAATGCGAATTAATTCAGTCGGGCTATAAGGGCTGGAAAGGAACTGATTCTTTCGAATCATGTCTTCAAAGTATTCTGCTGGCGTGCGGAACGCACACTGTTTAAAATTACGCTGCATAATAAGACTATGTTTGACTCTGTTTTGCATGTTTTCGGACCAATATGCCGATAGAAATGCATGATAAAAATCATTTAAATCACTACAATCTCTAATAAGTGCGCGCATGCGCGTCGCCGGTTCGTTTTCTAAATATCCACACATAAATTCCAGTTTGTGACTTAGTGGCCAATTTTGTGGAAGTGCGTACATAAATTGATCTAACCATGAACATGGATGTATGTCATTCTTAGAATTGCGAAAGATCTTAAATTTCCGAACAGTTAAAAAGTGTTTATAGTCAAAGTTTTCGCCTTGTGGCGACAAAGACCTACCGCGTCTGTCCCAGTCCGAATGTCGATTATTGTCAAGTTTGCGCGCCTGGCGCTCTCTTGTTGCATCTCGTAAATGAAATAAATTATTTTCTTCAAAGCCCTCTGCTATCTGTGATTCTAAATTTCTTCTGCTGTCTTTTCCTACGATTTCGCCTTCAATTTGTTTGACTTGCTTTCGTAATGCCTCAAATTCCCTTTTAACGCGTTCATTAAATTTTCCCTGATTTTCAACATGTTTATTTATGTCCTGGCACTCTTCTGTTTCTGCAAATGGCAATGGAGCTGTATCATCTGAATCTCTGTCCCCATGTAAACTAAGATTTGTCAATTTATCTGAAATCTCCTCAACTCTTTCCGATAAGTCACCTATTTTTTCTTTCTGTTTATTTACGTTTTCCGTAAGTGTCGCGACTCGGGTTTCAGTATTGACACATTTAGTAGTTAACTGTTCATATTGTTGTGTTAGGTTATTTATTCTGTCATTTGGTACGGATTCCTAGATTCTCGCAAATATTTCTTCCTTGTCGTGTGCACGTTGTAAATTTAACTCAGAAAATGTTTGTCCCATCACGCGATCTCTTTCTTCCTGTTCTCTATCCTGTTCCTTTTGTCTAATCTCTATTGAAATTAACCTATTATTGTGAGCATTCAAAATCGGTTGTACTTCTTCTCTAATTTCTTTCTTTAATTCATCTTTCATATTTTTGAAATATGTCCCTATTCGTGAGTCTAAGCGTGTTTCCATTATTCCATCTCAGTTTTAATTGTTCCTATTTGTGAGTCTAACCGTGTTGCCAAAGTTCCAATCTATGTTTCAAATTCAGATCGTAACTGTGATCCCACTGTTTTTAATTCAGATCCCAAATTAAATATTGCACTCATCAACTGCTCCATATTAACTGGTTCGAAATTCTTTTCGCCCCTAACATTTCCCGCAAAACCAACTTCTTCCGTCAAAGCTGTAAAGCTATCTGTGTTCGATACTATTCCAGAGTCTTCTGTCGTTAATCTCGTATTCTCAAAATGTTTTGATTGTGAAAAATTTTGAATTGCTTCCGGCCTATTTTCCCGACTTATTAAATTGTTTTCAACTTCATTATTCATCATACTGTTCTTCTGTGTTGGCGAGTTCACCATGTTAACAATTTCGTCACTCTCACTACTGATCATTTTTGCCTTTTCCATCGATCGCGTAATCATTTACAAAACATACAAAACTCGTCACTATATGAAAATTCCACACAATGACACTTTATCTCCAACAATATCATTGACATGAAATGCTTCCCGACAAACACGATTAACGAACAATTGAAATCTTCATAATTGCACAAAATTGTCAAACCCGTATACAAGACATCAAAAATTAAATTCTGCAAAAATACCATTAGAAGAATGACAAGACAACTACAAATGTTCAATTACCCAATCTACACATGCAATATAGACTACATTTACTAAACTACAAATTACTACAACAATACTACTGTCTGCTATTTTTACTATCAAAAGAATTCCAAGGGACGATCCTGGCAGGGTCGCCACGTGCATGGGGGCTTAATTATATATAATGCAATTAATTTTAATTTTAGTTGCTGAATGTCCAGCAACAAAGTCTCGTAACCGGTTGGCCATGACTAGTATTACTCCGCAATCTGACTACATAGAATAACAACAAAGAATGGAAGGAAATTTGCGTTAACACAATTAATTAATTAAGTCCCCAGCAACTATAAAAGCTACGAAACAAAAACTATGGAACAACAAAGCACAAGTGTAACTGTTCTGTGTGTGGAAGTGTGATTCAACGTACACATCTGGCACGGTTCTTCCTCAATAAGACAATGTATTTTAAATACCATTTACACTGAATTAATTAAATAACAAAAAACTGAAATACTATAATTGCATATAGAAACCCGAATTACAGTCTAATACATGAACACAAGCCAGATGCTTTGCTGACTGAACCTGTGACCAAGAGGCATTGTTAGTTAGGAAATTTTAAAAAAATAAAAAAATGCTTTTTGCCTTCATATATATTGACTAAAAATACACTCTGATCCTTACAACATCTCCATTCGAACAACATCTGCTGTCTAGCCAATCAAAACAACTTCACACGACATGGCCTCAAATAATACAGCTATCAACATCCTCTCAGCAAAGCACTAACCACCACAACTTCTGAACAAGCACTGCCAGTGGAGGCGGCGGAATAAAACTCTTTGGCGCAATCTCTGGCGCTGTGACTCAGTGTAGCCACCTTTCAACTGTTCGTCCAAGTTTTTGGGTCACGTTCATACAGGAATAACGAACTTATTTATGGCCATTGCATCTAAAACCAGGCAAATAGTTCCTTTGAGCACTGCAACTGCTAGAAGTGGAACTACACTCGAGCATTTGCTTCATGTCGTTCATGATCACTACTCTCTTGGTCTCTAGAATGAAATAAATGTTATGACAATAGATTTCATTGCAATGAATATTCATGTGATATAGGTTTGTGCTGCTAATACCAGGCTCGTTTCCAAATACATGTACATTGTTTAATAGCAATTATTTTAATTCTAATTTTTACTAAAAATCAATAGTATTTGTCTCTATACTCTTACCTATTACATGATTTTCAATGTTTTCAGCGTGACGTGACTTGTGAAGATGTACTGTTGGCGTATAATGTTTTGTCTAACTTTACTCTTAAGTCCTGGCAGTATTTACTAGGTTCTATCTTGGTTTTCACTAGATCAATTACGGTCCTTTGCTATCGATATTTAGAAATCATTTGCCTAAAGCGAACTTGAATACTATATCATTCTCTGTTAGGAAATCAATGCCAAATATGTATTCCACTGTCAATCCACTTGTAACTAGCAATGGGCATTTTATATCTCCATTTCCTATTTTAACTTTCACCTCTATTTGCATCTTGACATTGCACACTTTGTCACCAATAGCTCTTATGATTTTACAGTTTTTTTAGCGGATACCTGCGTACTTCAGTGTCCTCACAAATCTTATTTAACAAATTCGATGACATAACGCTATTTACAATTTGTACAGAGACCAGATGGCAGTTATAAGAGTCGAGGGGCATGAAAGGGAGGTAGTGGTTGGGAAGGGACTGAGACAGGGTTGTAGCCTATCTCCGATGTTGTTCAATCTGTATATTGAGCAAGCAGTAAAGGAAACAAACGAAAAATTCGGAGTAGGTATTAAAATCCATGCAGAAGAAATAAAAACTTTGAGGTTTGCCAATGACATTGCAATAATAGATGGCCGGTGTGGCCGTGCGGTTAAAGGTGCTTCAGTCTGGAACCGCGTGACCGCTACGGCCGCAGGTTCGAATTCTGCCTCGGGCATGGATGTGTGTGATGTCCTTACGTTAGTTAGGTTTAAGTAGTTCTAAGTTCTAGGGGACTGATGACCACAGCAGTTAAGTCCCATAGTGCTCAGAGCCATTTGAACCATTTTGCAATACTGTCAGAGACAGCAAAGGACTTGGAAGAGCAGATGAACTGAATGGACAGTGTCTTGAAAGGAGGATATAAGATGAACATCAACAAAAGCAAAACGAGGATAATGGAATGTAGTCGAATTAAGTCGGGTGATGCTGAGGGAATTAGATTAGGAAATGAGACACTTAAAGTAGTAAAGGAGTTTTGCTATTTGGGGAGCAAAATAACTGATGATGGTCGAAGTAGAGGGGATCTAAAATGTAGACTGGCAATGGCAAGGAAAGCGTTTCTGAAGAAGAGAAATTTGTTAACATCGAGTATAGATTTAAGTGTCAGGAAGTCATTTCTGAAAGTATTTGTATGGAGTGTAGCCATGTATGGAAGTGAAACATGGACGATAAATAGTC
This sequence comes from Schistocerca nitens, assembly GCF_023898315.1. Classification (NCBI taxonomy): domain Eukaryota; kingdom Metazoa; phylum Arthropoda; class Insecta; order Orthoptera; family Acrididae; genus Schistocerca; species Schistocerca nitens. Next base: position 698,590,946 of record NC_064617.1, on the reverse strand, counting down.
TGGACAAGAAGAGAGTAGACGCTTTCGAAATGTGGTGGTACATAAGAATGCTGAAGATTAGATGGGTAGATCACATAACTAACGAGGACGTATTGAATAGAATTGGGGAGAAGAGGAGTTTGTGGCACAACTTGACAAGAAGAAGGGACCGGTTGGTAGGACATGTTCTGAGGCATCAAGGGATCACCAATTTAGCATTGGAGGGCAGCGTGGAGGGTAAAAATCGTAGAGGGAGACCAAGAGATGAATACACTAAGCAGATTCAGAAGGATATAGGTTGCAGTAAGTACTGCAGCAAACCAGTCTCAGCACTGAAGATCACAACAACAGCAACAACAACAACAACAATGCTCACCACAGCATCTATTTCTATTACAATCGTAATCGATAATTTTCCTACTACGCCATATACAGTGGCCTGAACAATCTCTTCACTCTCAATACGTCATTTATAATGGTCTGTAGTTAGTACCTCTCTAAAGTCCTCATCATCATTATATTGTAACGTATTTGCTGTTTTATTTACGTTGCGCCTTCTCCAACCCACCCAAACAATGTTTATGGCAGGTTTCTTTAGTTACCAATTTATATTAATGATACAGTTTAGTACTAAAATCCCCTACGAGAGCATCTTCCTTATTTTGCAGTTAGTACATGTGTCACAACAATGACATTCTCTTAGTCGAGTATAATAGTAACTGATTTGGTATTGTTAAGGGCTCTGTTCAATTTAATGAGACTGGGTGGAATGTGTTCTTCATGCTGAGTGTGGCGTAGTGGCGGAGTCACCAGCAGCATCACAGGTATGACGTTGTCATCTTTCGGTATGCTTTGACTGTGAAATATAATGTGCAGCAGAGGTAAGCGAGCTGAAACACTACTGTTGTCGTTATTCTTCTTATCCATGTTTTAGTGAAACTCGAATATGTTCTTCTTTAATAGACATTCACCTAATAAAATTTACTATAAATATTGTACTGCCACTACCCCATGTGATACGTACTTGAGTGAGAGACCCACTTGATTTGTTTTGTAACTACAGATCTCATTATGTTTTGTGGGATAAATACTTCACTACATACTGCTATAACTAATGGCAGAGTGCCTAGTATTATTTGTTTTACACCTGATTGTTCCTCTGGTACATTACTGGTTTGTGTCATAACTTTATCATTGTTGTGTGCTGATGATAAATTTTCACATAATGTATTTTGAGATGGTTTCACTTCAGGCTTCGTAACTTTTTCCAAAGTGTCATTCTGAGATGAAAGTTCAGTAGTTGAACGCTACACTGTATACCAGATCTGAATATTCTTTTGCATCACTGTTATTAACATTCAATGTATACAGTCTTGAGTTTGGATGACGTACTGTCTGGTTTAGTTAAAACATGATTTATGTTGAATAATATTTCCTTACATGTCGATGACATTGTATTTGGTGTAGGAGACATTTCACTGTATTTAGTGGTCAATGTATTACATTTAGTGACCATTTCCTTACATTTAGCTGAAAATTCATTGCGGAATTCTTTCTTGTTTAGTTCACATTTCATTACTTCAGATGACAGTTTAGATGACGACTCATCTAACATTTTGTTGTACATAGCCAACGTTTCAATACTAAAATTACCTTGTTTTGTGAAAATAGTTTTAACATTGTCATCAAACTATACAACATTGTAGTAGATTGTGCTGGTGGGCAGCTAGTTACTGGATTAACTTTATTGTTATGCGTTTCTGTTTCAGTTGTGATGGATTTTGTTGTTGTTCGCCTTAGTGTGTAAAATGATGGAAATCACATATGTGAAATTGCATGATCCAAAATGTCAGCACACGAATGATCAATACTGCTGAGCAAGATTGTTCTGTAAATATGACACAATTGGAATGGAATAGCAAAACATTGCTGTAGCCTTATGCATGCTGTTGACATGAAGTCAGGGATTTTTAACAAATCAGATTTTCATTATTATTAAAGTTCACTACTAAATAAATTTCAAATTTTAATCTACTGCACAAAATCTTTCTGTGGTTAAGCATACGAGGAGCGGTCAGTATGTAATGCCCCACAGTTTTTTTTTTAAAGAAAGCCGTTAATATGCATAGGCAAATGTCCTTGTTGGTGCTTCAGATTTCATGTTTGTTCTGTACGCTGGGGAAGTTTCAACGATTTTGACAGATGCCAGAACCGTGGTACAGTGTCAAAGGGGCGTCTACATACGACTCACTTTACAAGCAGTGTGATGTTGAATTCTTGTGTGCAGAAAAATAAACTGTGGTGAACATCCATAAGCGTTTGTGGGCAGTGTATAGCGATGCTGCATTTGATAGGAGTACAATTGGGCAATGGGTAAAGAAAGTTACAGCCTCAGGAAATGCAGAAACAGAGCTTGATGATCAGCCACACTCGGGATGTCCTGTTACAGCCATTGCTCTGGACATGCTGAATCGTGCGGATGCCATTATTCGTACCGACTGGTACATTACATGATCGAGACTCTCGGATATTCAAAGCGGTGCTCACAGTGAGTTCCATAAATGCTCACAGCGGACCACAAAATTCAAATAAAGGCCATTTCATCTGAATTGTTGGAGCGACAGAGAGGCCTTTCTGTCACAGATCGTCACGGGGGACAAAAGCTGGATGCACCACTTTGAGCCAGAAACAAAAAGCAAGTCCATGGAGTGGCATCATCCTCATTCACCACAAAAGAAGAAATTCAAGACATCCTCCTCTGCCAGAAAAGTCATGGTGACAGTCTTCTAGGATTATGATAGTGTCATTCTCGTGGATGTGATGCCAGGATGGTCAGCCATCAATTCAGAAGCATATGGGAAGACTCCGAATAAATACAAGAACCGTTTCCGACGTGTTCGATCGGACAAGAATCCAGTAGCAATCTTGCTCCAACACGATAATGCACGCCTACATACAAGTCTGACAACCTGGGAACACATGGCCAAATTTCAGGTGGACATCATTGACTCATCCACGCTACAGTCAAGATCTGGCGCCCTCAGACTTACTTCTCTTACGGGCTGCTTGAGGATTTTCCATGGGGAGCACTCTTTGAAAGTGACGAGAGTCATTCATGCACTGAAAACATGGCTACGCCTACAGGACAAGAGCTTTTACCAGCAGGGAATACATGCTCTTCCACAACATTGGCGTATGGCCATAGAACGTGATGGAGACTTCATAGAAAAATAAGACATGGGTAAGAAATGTTGATGTATATTGTCACCAAATTCTGACTCTTAAAAATAAATGTTCTGAAAAAAAATGTGGGGAATTTCTTATTGAACGACCGTTGTAGATGATACTCGAACTCGCTCTACATGTAGGAAAAGGAAATAGACAACATGGTCTTAACTTTTCTTTTATGACAGCAGCTGCCAAATATTTTTAAAAAATCTTCTAGTATTTCTTGTTATACATACTATTGTGGCTCAGAATAGTTTTTGGGAGTAGTCCTCTGATTTTTATTGGTTTATCAGATTAATTCTTTCAGTTCTTGATAACATTTTTGTTGCTTATGTAACAAATACAAAAACCTTCAAAAGTGTCATATCAATAAAATTTAAACATAATGTACATAAAAATGATATTATGTCATGTAAGAGTCGCCAATGTAGTGTACTCCTCGAAGAAAGAATGGTAATAACATGACTGAAATTTAATCTGTCGTCAGGTAATTGTTTGGAGATGGAACATTTTACAATAACCATAGAAGGAGCACATTAAAAACAAGGATATTGTGAAATTTAATGTCAACTAGAATTAAGGTAGCAACTAGGTCTAAGAAAGCTCCATAACCTGCTATTTTCTGATTTCTTTTAGAGTCATCATAAGTGAACAGAAAAGCTGATGACGGTAGCACGGATGCAAGAACTGATTTGGATTCACAGAAACAATAATTGGAGTTCATAATGAGAAATTTAGATTACAAGGTTAGAATTATAAAATGTAAATGTATATATGATGACGCTCTGATGGTACACAAATGACACATCAACAAACCAATTGCATCCCAGAACAGTTAAAAACTGAAAGAGAAACAAATTCTGCATACCTAATTAGTAAAAGAATATGGATAAATAAAAACATAAATGTACATAAAACTAGAATTATAACCAGAATTGCAGAGAATAAGGAAATACATCTTTACATGAAGACAGTCGTGAGATAAAAGGTGAGATAAAAGGTTTGCCCCAGTTATTTTGAAAAATGTGAAACACAAAACTACAAAAGTGATACCAATTATTTTCCACAATACAAACTGAAATTTGATCTATTACATAGCAAGATACATTAATATGCCGTACTAATATGAGTTCTTGAAGTGACTCTTGCTTAGAGACATGATGAACAATTTTTTGTAATTCAGAGCACATCCCACCTACTCTTTCTTTTATCTGATTATCGTCTGGCGCTGTTCCATCTAAACATGTCATTAAGTTAATTATTTTCATGTAAGTAAGTTTGCTTTTATAAACTGACTGAAGAAACAATTGTACTGGTATGTGACACATGAAAAGGCACAAGATGCTTGGATAGCATGATGAGATATTAATTTCTTAATTTCTTACAATTTTTGGAGGTTGTTTGCAGCATCACTTTTACAAAGAAAAAGGTAGATGAAAGGCTGACACAGCTATGTTGCACTTTTACGAGTATTACAAAGTATTTGTAAACATTCCTTACAGTTCATTGTGGCAAGCATTTACTAGTTGACACTTTGACATTCCAAAGGATTGACATGTTGTTACAAAGTGTCAGTACCAGAGTACGCCAGATGGGATGTACTACAACCACTTGATTTTTCAAGAGTGTTGGGGGAAGGGGGTTGGAAGAGGGGTACCATGGTACCTGCCAGCCAACTTAAATGAATGTATCTGAATAAATGCATGTCTTCATGGTACAATTAGACACCTCTACTTTTCCACCTATGCTGTTATTCGTTGGCAACAGCTATTGGATACCCTTACGAAACTCTCATTCACACATCTGAGTTATACATATGTGTTTCAATTATAGGAGAAGAATGTACAGAAGGCACAGGTACACAAATATCAATGTAAAGACTAAGAATGAAACGACTCATTTACTCCCTAAGGCAGTGTAAGGCAACACAACACAGGAATGATGTAATTCCACCAAGGTGTGTGAGATTCATAAAGGGATCTGTCTCATTTTTTCGCATGGTTACATCGTCCTTGGTGGCAGTCCTTATCTAATGTCAGAATGAGGGACATAGCCAGAATCTTTTGGCAATTTAGAGATAGCCCGAGACACTTTTTCAGTTATAGGTTATGTTATGTGAGTAGAATAATTTTGTATGTTCTGGCTCACTAACTCATTTTTAAACTAAATACTGTATTTTATAAATAACACAACTGATTTTAAAAATCAGTACATTTAATTGACTAAACCGATTTTGTGAAGTTAACTAAAATACCTAATTTTTACAATAACACAACTAATTATAATCAGCAAATGATTTCCAACTTTATTATTTGTTTATAACAGGATTTTTTAAATAACACAATTTTTAAAATAATGTGATTTTAAAATAACACGATTTTTAAAATAACACGAATTATAAAATAATAACATGTATTAGTTAACAAAAGTAAATTATTTCAAAAAATCACATTGTGAACATAAGTAAATTAATTAAAATGTATTAGTTAACCAAATTTAAAACGAGACTGTAAGATAATAAAATGTATTACTTAAAACAAAAGTACATTATATTAAAATTTTCTGATTTTATTTTTTCGATCATTCTTAAAATTTTTCAGAAATGTACATAAATATGAATTTAATACTTTTATAAATTTTTAAGTTTTTCATTCATTTATATAGAAGCAAATGTTAACAATTAAAAATTTTCAGTAAGTAATCTACATTGTTCATCATATGTAAGATTCTTTTTACCATACATAATTACATAAGCAATTGTATTATTTGGAATTTTATCATTAAAAGTTGCACAAAGTTGTATATTTGTTTTTTGTGTAGCTATTACATTTTTTCTAGATGTCATATTGATTACATAAATTGGATACTTAGTTATAAAACTAAATGGATTAATATCAATACCTGATTTTAGTAAAGTAATTCTTTTAAAATCAAGAAATGCATCACATGATTTTAGAAAATTATTGGGTTGATTAATATTCCACATTTCTTGATGAAAAACTTCATTTTTACTATTTTTTAAATATATATTCTGTAATCAAAATATCCACGGGTGTGCTGCCGGTCTATAGTGTCCAATGGGCACAATATTTCGGCGATCATACATGTCGCCATCATCAGGTGAACTGACGGACTGAGCTCCTGTGAACGTGCCGGCACGGAGATCCGTACGCTATGGCTGCTCAGAGGGAACTGGGTTCGGTCGCGGCGGCGGCCGATTTAAATACCCTCCGTCCGCGGCGCGCTCCCTCCGCCGTCCGCGCCCCGCGCCACGGTCGCGCGGTGGAACAGATTGCGACGGCGTCTGAGATGACGTCGGTGTGATGGCTCTGTCCGCCGTGGTCGTCACAACTATACGTTTGCTCGATTTACTCTTGATTAGCCCAATCGCTGGTTCCCAAGCCTTGCTGAGATTATAGCCACAGTCACGGTTTATGAGGTCGTCATTGGTGCGAATTTCGATGGCCTCTCTAACAACGCTGTCCTAGTATCTCGACGTCTGTAAAAGAATCCTCGTGCGGTCATACTCCATAGCGTGATTTTCCGACAAACAATGTTCAGCGACCGCCGACTTGCTCGGATACATCAGTCGAGTGTGCCTCTGGTGTTCACGGCATCGATCCTCGACGGTACGCATCGTCTGACCAATATACGACTTGCCACATTGACACGGAATCTGGTACACGCCGGCCTTCCTCAAACCGAGGTCATCTTTGGCGCTCCCCACCAGAGCACGAGTTTTATTCGGAGGACAAATCACAGTTCCGACCCGGTGTTTCTTCAGAATGCGGGCGATTTTCCCCCAGAGTGCGCCTGTGTATGGAATAAATGCAGTGCCTACCTCCTCCCTCGTGACTTCATCCATCTCCACAGGTTGTGCTGCAGTGGTTGGGCGGAGAGCACGTTGAATCTGCCACTCTGAGTACCCATTTCTTCGAAATACAGTTCTCAGATGTTCCAATTCCTAGGGTAGACTCTGCATCAGAGATAGTGCGCGCCCTATGTACTAGAGTTTTAAGTACCCCATTCCTCTGTGAAGGGTGGTGGCAGCTGTCTGCGTGCAAATACAGATCAGTGTGCGTTGTCTTCCGATACACCTCATGACCTAGGGTGCCGTCAGCCCTTCTCTTGACCAAGACGTCAAGGAAAGGTAATTTACCCTCCGTTTCAGTCTCCATAGTGAATTTGATGTTGGGGTGTATGGAGTTTAGATGTGTAAGGAATTCAAGGAGTTTATCCACACCATGTGACCAGATGACGAACGTGTCGTCCACGTAACGGAAAAAGCAAGTAGGTTTCCATACGGATGACCACAGGGCTTCCTCCTCGAAGTTCTCCATGTACAAATTCGCTACCACCGGTGAGAGTGGGCTACCCATGGCGACTCCCTGCGTTTGTTCGTAGTATTCTCCATTAAAAAGAAAATACGTGGAAGTCAAGACATGCCTAAAATGTTCAGTGGTCTTCTCGTCAAACTTCTGACTAATCAATTCTAGTGACTCTCGCAGGGGTACCCTCGTAGACAAGGAAACGACGTCAAAACTCACCATGATATCTGACTCATCCAACCTGAAGCTATCAAGGCGTTTAACAAAATCCACGGAATTACGGATGTGATGAGGGCATTTACCCACATAAGGAATTAATATTCCCCTCAGGTATTTGGCCAACAAATATGTAGGTGCCCTGATGTTGCTGACAATGGGGCGTAGTGGTACCCCCTCTTTGTGAACCTTCGGGAGTCCACATAGTCTAGGCGGTACCGGACCTTGGGGTAACAATTTCTTAGCGTCACCCTCCAGTAATCCGTAATTCCGTGGATTTTCTTAAACGCCTTGATAGCTTCAGGTTGGATGAGTCAGATATCATGGTGAGTTTTGACGTCGTTTCCTTGTCTACGAGGGTACCCCTGGGAGAGTCACTAGAATTGATTAGTCAAAAGTTTGACGAGAAGACCACTGAACATTTTAGGCATGTCTTGACTTCCACGTATTTTCTTTTTAATGGAGAATACTACGAACAAACGGATGGAGTCGCCATGGGTAGCCCACTCTCATCGGTGGTAGCGAATTTGTACATGGAGAACTTCGAGGAGGAAGCCCTGTGGTCATCCGTATGGAAACCTACTTGCTTTTTCCGTTACGTGGACGACACTTTCGTCATCTGGTCACATGGTGTGGATAAACTCCTTGAATTCCTTACACATCTAAACTCCATACACCCCAACATCAAATTCACTATGGAGACTGAAACGGAGGGTAAATTACCTTTCCTTGACGTCTTGGTCAAGAGAAGGCCTGACGGCACCATAGGTCATGGGGTGTATCGGAAGACAACGCACACTGATCTGTATTTGCATGCAGACAGCTGCCACCACCCTTCACAGAGGAATGGGGTACTTAAAACTCTAGTACATAGGGCGCGCACTATCTCTGACACAGAGTCTACCCCAGGAATTGGAACATCTGAGAACTGTATTTCGAAGAAATGGGTACTCAGAGTGGCAGATTCAACGTGCTCTCCGCCCAACCACTGCAGCACAACCTGTGGAGATGGATGAAGTCACGAGGGAGGAGGTACGCACTGCATTTATTCCATACACAGGCGCACTCTGGGGGAAATCGCCCGCATTCTGAAGAAACACCGGGTCGGAACTGTGATTTGTCCTCCGAATAAAACTTGTGCTCTGGTGGGGAGCGCCAAAGATGACCTCGGTTTGAGGAAGGCCGGCGTGTACCAGATTCCGTGTCAATGTGGCAAGTCGTATATTGGTCAGACGATGCGTACCGTCGAGGATCGATGCCGTGAACACCAGAGGCACACTCGACTGATGTATCCGAGCAAGTCGGCGGTCGCTGAACATTGTTTGTCGGAAAATCACGCTATGGAGTATGACCGCACGAGGATTCTGGTACAGACGTCGAGATACTGGGACAGCGTTGTTAGAGAGGCCATCGAAATTCGCACCAATGACGACCTCATAAACCGTGACTGTGGCTATAATCTCAGCAAGGCTTGGGAACCAGCGATTGGGCTAATCAAGAGTAAATCGAGCAAACGTATAGTTGTGACGACCACGGCGGACAGAGCCATCACACCGACGTCATCTCAGACGCCGTCGCAATCTGTTCCACCGCGCGACCGTGGCGCGGGGCGCGGACGGCGGAGGGAGCGCGCCGCGGGCGGAGGGTATTTAAATCGGCCGCCGCCGCGACCGAACCCAGTTCCCTCTGAGCAGCCATAGCGTACGGATCTCCGTGCCGGCACGTACACAGGAGCTCAGTCCGTCAGTTCACCTGATGATGGCAGCATGTATGATCGCCGAAATATTGTGCCCGTTGGACACTATAGACCGGCAGCACACCCGTGGATATTTTGATTATCAAATACGCCGGGAGAAACTCAAGAATCACAATATATTCTGTAGTTTAACATGATCAAATAATGATGAATCAACTAATTGATTATTTTTACGATTTGTCTGAAATACAAGAAAAACAAAATATGGCATATCAAATTCTGCAGAGTTATAGTAATTTGTTATATCTAGTTCGAAATTGTTTTTACCGGACAATCCAGCAACTTCTTCTGTTTGAAGTTCATAAAAAGAAATAGGAATATTGCACTATCAGGCTGCCCTGTCTCCCATTTGACAATATTCCATATAGTTTTAATCTTACTATCTGCATTATTAATTTCTGTCAGAACATATAAGCTTCTCAACTTATTAATGACTTTCCTTAAAATATTACAGTATCTGTTATGGTAAACAAGTAACGTTGGATCCTGGCTTATTCTGTCCGTGTACTCGTATTTCCCTATTCCTCTTACACAATATCTTAATTCCCTTAGTAATCTATGGCTTACTTGACTTTGTAATGGTTTTTTTGGATAATGTTTCAGGATAGCAACTCTCAAATATTAAGACAAATTTACGGTGGACTAAATTGAATTTGGCATCAGCATCATTTTTTGTGCATACTTCATCCCATTCTACCTCTTCTAAGCTACATTTAAAGCTCTGTATCCTGTTCGCATTAATAAGCCTCCCTGCCTTGTATGAACCTGCCTGAAGCCTATAAGGTGCTATATATGTTATTTCCATTAACTGTGCATCATGATCTGATAGCTCATTAACAACTGGGTACACATTAATTGTTTCTGCCTGAGCAGTGTCTGTGAAAATGTTGTCGATAAGTGACCTACTATCTTGCTGTACACGAGTTGGAAAATTTACAGCAGATACTAGTTTGAAACAACCAAACAAAGATTCTAGCTCATTGTTCCTATCTGTATCTTTCAAGAAATCTACTTTGACAGGTAGCTCAATAATGCCTCAAGATTTTTCATGAACAGCTGAAAGTTACCTTGAGGGGATCTGTAGGTTATTACAATTACTATAGAAGTAAATTGCAGTAGCAACTCACATGCTTCAAGGATCTGATCTACACAAAAGTATTTGTTTCAATATTTTTGACTTTCTGTCCAGTTTTTATATAAGTAGCAACACCTACTATTTCCATGTCGACTCTACATGAATAAGATCCTAATCTGTAATCCCTTAAATTTAACTTCTCCATCCCTGCGGTTACATGGTGTTCAGAGAGACACAAAACATCTATACCTTCAGACTTTACCCCATTTTCTAGGCATACAAGAAGCTCATCTATGTTATTTTTCAGTCCTCTGATAACTCTAACCTAAAAAATGTGTCCCTCTGACTCCAGTAATCACAGGTATTTTGTCTTGTGTGCATGTGCCCCCCCCCCCTTACATTTTCTGCAAGAGGATCAACTAACCTATCCTTCCCCCTCCTATTCAGGTGCAGGCCATGAGTAGTGTAACACCACCTCCCAATTGCATCAACAGGCACAGCACAGATACGAGATTTTGTTTCTGCCAACAGTAACCTCCCCAGCTCTCTGTTAACACAGTTGACAGCCGTATTAACCCAGGGCTGTTCATGGCGCTACAAAACATGCACAAACCCCACACGAGTGTGAGCTGTTGCTGCACTTATTACATACAGGTCGCACCTAATACTATAGTCAGAATTGCTAGCCACGTTGTTTCCTTATCCTCCTACTATAAGAACATGGTCCTCGCCATCAAAATCTTTGCACAAGGCCCCTAGGTTTTCTGTAATCTGGCTAAGCTTAGCAATAGGTTTCACAATGTTTGTGACATGGTACTCGACTGCTAGCCTATCCAGTAGCAACTGGCCTACACCTCCCCCGTGACTGCTACCTAATAGCAGGACTCTTGTCTTTCTGCTTGACTCTACTTCCGACCTAGCATTACAATTGTTACTACGAGTCTGCTGCTACCTACTTTGCTCAAAAATTGTTCGAGGCTCTGCTACTTCAGGTAACTAATCAAAGTGATTGCTCACTGGAATCTGAAAAGTGATTTCTGAAGTTTTCTCCTTCTGACTACGACTTGTTACAGGTTCCCAGCTCCCACTGTCTCTTTCCCCCTTCAACCTGTCTAATTCAAAGTACACCATTTCTAGTTCAGCCTGAAGGGCACAAATCTTTTTTCCCTGTTCCACGATTTTCTTGTCACGGCTACATAATCGGCAACTCCATTGGCGAGCTTCATCTGGCACTATAACAGCTTCCCCACTACAATCTCCCCAGTGAAACACCTACCCAGGGTCAGCGGAAGCGTCCGATTCCACCCGTCGGCCTTGACCCGTGATGTAAGGCTGTTCTGGTGTGTGACGTCACGACGGCGCGGAATTTAGTTTGTGAGAGTGGCGTGTTTGTAGGTGTCGTTGTGATGTGATCGGTGGTACTCTCTCGTGGTGTGTTTATGTGTTGTGTGTTAGGTGATGTTTTTGGTTTAGTTTGCGTGTGTGGCGTGTTTATAGGTGGCGTATTGTTGCGTTCGGTGGTTCTCTCTGGTGGAGTGTTTATGCGTAGCGTGTTATGTGGCGTTATGGGTTCATTCGCAGGGTAGCATTGCACGTGTGTGATATCGGTAGTGCTTTCAGCGGAATATTTTTCAGTGAGTTAACGACTTTGGCTGAACGTTAAGTGGGAGGTTATTTTGTTATGTCGACGTTATTATAGTTTTTTTTTTGTTCGTCGTGTGTGAATTTTGGTAAATTGCTTTGTTTATGTCTTTAGTACGTATGTATATGACTGACAAGGTCAACAGTTTTCAGTTGTCGGAGATGATGGGGGACAGTGCGTTGTCTCTAATAAAATCTCTTTAACTATTCGGATTTTTGGATGAAGTCCTGAAGTGTTCAGTGTGTCGTGAAGAAATGAGGCTTACTAAAGTTCCGGCGTCTCTGAACAGGGACCGCTATATGTGGAGATGTCGTAAGGATAACAGGTCAAGGGAAGTGTTCGATTCCCATTTTGTTGTTTTGTTGTGTTTTTTGAGTTAGTGATGATTGTGGTTTGTCACACATGACGGCACATTAAACAATACAAATTACACTACAAACAATACCTCTACACCAATTGATAATTAGCAGAAAGTAACTTAGCTTGCGGTGACATGAGCAGAGAACGTCTGGACGTCAGACGAATGTAGCAGCAGGCGAATGTAAACAGCGCGAAGTTAATCGCTGGCGTAGGTTATAGTGGCGTAAATCACGAAACGAGTAAGAAACTGAAGTGGATCGATATTTCCTAACGACAAATTTAAACAGGCGCTACCACTGCATTATGTATAAATACTCTAATGGAAACAGAAACACCACTTAACGACTTTACTGCACAATCTGGAAAATTAACTGTACGGAAGTACAGAAACACAGGAAACACTAACCTAACGCAAACTATATACGTACGATACTCTTCACAATAAAGCTACACAGACACCACCCGGAAATTATTGAATAATCACATAACTTACTGCGGTCAGTAACGAAAACAAACCCACGCCAAGCCTTGCACTTTAGAACAATTAACATTTCATGAAAACTACACAAGTAAAAACGAAACTTTCAATATATATAGATCACAATAGATACTAATTTACTTATTGAAGCTATAATATTCCCTTAATAAATTGTTTTTCCACGAGTAAACACCTACATTTACGAGAGCACTGAGTAAACACACACGCCAACGGCTTGCACTTTATAAGAGTTAACTTTTCACGAGAACTACGCAAGTAAAAGTGACACCTTCAATTTATAGATCACAATAGATACTAATTTACTTATTTAAGCTATAATATTGCCTTAATAAATTGTTTTTCCACGAGAAAACACCTATATTTACGAACGCACTGAGTAAACACACACGCCTACTCCATAGAGCTTACAAGAGCTGAAGCTAACTCAACACAATCAATGATGACTAACTTGACAAATTAGGAAAATTCATAAAATTTTATTAAAATCAAATGTATAGTTACTAACAGAGAAGATATTACACGTCATAGAGGCCTAATTGTAGGAAAAGGGTTGACTGTCAAGTAAGAGTACGCGGCATGTAGTCAAAGAGTACACAGTAACGTAAATCGCAAGAAAATTCACCATGTCCTTAATAACCTTTGCATTCCTCATGCCACCATTGGGAACAATTATCACACTTAATCCAGTCTCCCGTGACAGGCTGCTTGCAGACTTGACCACAACCTGGGCAACTGCCTTCTTGAATTTGGACCTGGTTGTTCCTGAAGTTGGGGACGCGATTAAGTTCATGTTAGCCCTGGTATTTCATCTCTTCTACATTTCGTCTGGTTTAGCTTTATCTTTTAACAACGCATTTTTGTACGGAGAACTAGACAAAATCTCGTATTTCTTGCCATTTCTTTGTTCTGGATCGATCATACACTACTGGCCATTAAAGTTGCTACACCACGAAGATGACGTGCTACAGACGCGAATATTAAACCGACAGGAAGAAGATGCTGTGATATGCAAATGATTAGATTTTCAGAGCATTCACACAATGTTGGCGCATGTGGCGAAACCTACAACGTACTGACATGAGGAAAGTTTCCAACCGATTTCTCATACACAAACAGCATTTGACCAACGTTTCCTGGTGAAACGTTGTTGTGATGCCTCGTGTAAGGCGGACAAATGCGTACCATCACGTTTCCGACTTTGATAAATGTCGAATTGTAGCCTATCGCGATTGCGGTTTATCGTATCGCGACACTGCTGCTCGCGTTGGTCGAGATCCAATGACTGTTAGCAGAATATGGAATCGGTGGGTTCAGGAGGATAATACGGAAAGCCGTGCTGGATCCCAACGGCCTCGTATCACTAGCAGTCGAGATAACAGGCATCTTAACCGCATGGCTGTAACGGATCGTGCAGCCACGTCTCGAGCCCTGAGTCAACAGAAGGTGACGTTTGCAAGACAACAACCATCTGCACGAACAGTTCGACGACGTTTGCAGCAGCATGGACTATCAGCTCGGAGATCATGGCTGCGGTTACCCTTGACGCTGTATCACGGACAGGAGCGCCTGCGATGGTGTACTCAACGACGAACCTGGGTGCACGAGTGGCAAAACGTCATTTTTTTCGGATGAATCCAGGTTCTGTTTACAGCATCAAGATGGTCACATCCGTGTTTGGCGACATCGCGGTGAACGCACATTCGTCATCACCATACCGGCGTATCACCCGGCGTGATGGTATGGGGTGCCATTGGTTTACACCTCTCGGTCACCTCTTGTTCGCATTGACGGCACTTTGAACAGTGGACGTTACATTCCAGATGTGTTACGACCCGTGGCTCTACCCTTCATTCGATCCCTGCGAAACCCTACATTTCAGCAGGATAATGCACGGCCGTATGTTGCAGGTCTTGTACGGGCCTTTCTGTATACAGAAAATGTTCGACTGCTGTCATGGCCAGCACATTCACCAGATCTCTCACCAACGGAAAACGTCTGGTCAATGGTGGCCGAGCAACTGGCTCGTCACAATACGCCAGTCACTACTCCTGATGAACTGTGGTATCGTGTTGAAGCTGCATGGGCAGCTGTACATGTACACGGCATCCAAGCTCTGCTTGACTCAGTGCCCAGTCGTATCAAGGCCGTTATTACGGCCAGAGGTGGTTGTTCTGGGTATTGATTTCCCAGGATCTATGCACCCAAATTGCGGGAGAATGTAATCACATGTCAGTTCTAGTATAATATATTTGTCCAATGAATACCCATTTATCATCTGCATTTCTTCTTGTTGTATCAATTTTAATGACCAGTAGTGTATTTTGACAAAGGATAGGCCTACACCTGCTCATGCATCAGCACTCTGAACTTCATTTGTGTCACGTTCTTGGTTTTTTTCTTGGCGACTGCGCAGACAAGTCATCTGTCACTGAGGAGCAGCATTTGGTTTTGGACTCCTGTTGAACTCCTTTGCCTTCTTCAGTTGTTTTATATAGCTCGAAACAAAGCACTCACATCTGTCTACCTAACGTGTCTTCCCGGATTAGTAACCATGAACTTACCCGCTTCCACTACATATGCTTATTTAAGAGGACCATAGAACTCCTTCTTCAGTAGTTGTGAGTGGAAAGGTGAAGTTTAGAAAGAAGAGTTATGTTATTATCTCTGCAAAATGATAGCTTCAAGAGAACATTAGGTGCCACGGTTGTCCAAAATGAGGAGTACAACATCATTAGTCGAGGATTTTACGTGCTGAGCAAAGTGATTCAGCCACTGCACACACAGTTTGGAATTTATGAAACCAAATCCAGAAACAAGCACTGAAGTTCCCACAGGGACTCCAGAGAAGACCAACAGAATAACAGAACACATTTCGGGTAAACAATAAAAACAATAACTATAATAACATAAATAATAAGGAAATAGTTACCGCTTTCAGTCGCTTCCTTGGCGTACATTCGTTCGTTACCAATGACTTAGCAAATTCTGTTTTTCCGGTTCCTACATATTCGGAAATTAAACGGGTTTAAAATAAAAGAAAGGACACTACAACAAAATATGTATTATCTTGTATTTCGTAATGTAGGTAACTCACATACGCATTACGCACTCCATTCACAATAAAAATTGTTTCGATGCAAAGAAAATCACATAGACAGCAAGTTTTGAAACAAAGAGGAAGGAGGGCCAGGGAGTTAAGAGCACGCGCGTAGTGTTTTTTTTTTTTTTTTTTAATATATATCTTAGTGTTCTCTTAACCGATGGGCAACTCAGTTGAAAAAAATAAAATCTCGGATGACAGTCACTGCTTGGTTCCGCAGTTTGTCGTGCGGTGGTTTGTTCCTCAAAGAACAGTGAGTCTTTTAGCGAAGAATTTTATTTTCTAGTGCATACCTAGAAAGTGCTTTTTGCTTACGATATACAACTTAAAGATTACATAATTTGAAACAAAAACATATATTTACCTGCTATAACCAATAAATCAGGCGGCGGTCTTCAAGATAACGTGTGATGACATCACTATAGAAGCAACATCTCAATACAGTTTTCCGTTGTCGGTCAGTGTTGCCATCTAGAGAAAATTCCATTGCAAGCTCTTACCATACGGGTTCTCGTACCGTACTTTACCCTAATTGTGAATCACTGCCGCTGCAAAAGTGTGGCTAGCAAAAGTCACACGATTCCGGCGGACACTACACTAAACGAAAACTTTCTTCTCTACGTGAACAACGATACGAGTATAAAAACACTTTTAATAATACGAAGAGTACGAATCGCAATACTCGTCCGCGCAACTTAAACAACACACGACCTCGTGAATCTCGCCTGAAACTATATAATCGAGACATCTGTTCTGTGTTATGAGTGTAGGTCCAGCAAAATTAAAGGTCCTGATTCGCTTCTAAGATATTTAATTCACTTAGATACACTTAGTCTTAAAGTTTTCTTGTTGAAAATCGCTGTATCAGTTTATTGGTGTAGATAGTCTATAGCACACGTGTGTATTAGACCCCGCTCTTCCGGTGAAATCTCGTCGTTCCACGGTCACCAAATACTAACGGATGCTTAGCGTCAGCTGGAAGTATTAGCGAACATTTTGGTTCCAACGAAAGTTGTTCCTCAGGACGTGATAAATCGCACCCACATGGTTGATGCTGACACTTAGAAAAACCCTGTATAATTCGTAAATGGAAACGTATGATGTGACGCTCAATTTTTCAAAAATGGTTCAAATGGCTCTGAGCACTATGGGACTCAACTGCTGAGGTCATTAGTCCCCTAGAACTTAGAACTAGTTAAACCTAACTAACCTAAAGACAACACAAACATCCATGCCCGAGGCAGGATTCGAACCTGCGACCGTAGCGGTCTTGCGGTTCCAGACTGCAGCGCCTTTAACCGCACGGCCACTTCGGCCGGCCGCTCAATTTTTCCTCTAGCTGTAAGAAATAAGTTGGTTCAACGACAATTGCAGAGAAGAATTTCAGGCCATAATCTTTCCTTGCCTCTGTTGTCTGTACTTGGTTAAAATTCTACATAATAACTAGGTAAGGAAGGAAACTGGCACAATTGAAACCAACCAAAGAGCTGAAATCACGCAGAAGAGATGTAGACAGTGTCAGAAGGAGAAGGGCATTGTAATGAAAAGATACACGTGTAATTCATGGGATAATTATCTAGCTTTCTAGCGAGGCACTTTAATATGTAAAAACGACTGTGAAGACAAAACGACAGATCCACAGATGATGTACGACGAATATCACTTTTTTTGTAGAATAAACCGCCATTTGATTATATATTACTGTATATATCTTTTGTACTATCTAGATTTCGGCTTTTAAGACATTATCGAGTACAATGTTAAAAACTGGAACACGGAAATAGTATGACACATTGTAAAAAACATTGAAAAAATTTAAAAAAATATTAGATGCACACTGATATAAAATTACGAAATATTCACTTACTCCTTAGACCATTAACACGTAATATCTGTTAAGGCAGTCAAAAGCAGGTAAATAAAAATAACACGTGCCTTTAAGATGTAATTGTCAAAGAATGTAGACTATGGAAGAACGCGAAATCCCGAAGATCGGCTAAAATTTACAGACGCGCGAAATTTGGCACGGACGTCAATGCGAGATGCCTTTAATAGGTTCCACAACGAAACATTGTCTCGAAATTTGGTAGAAAATCCGAAGAAATTCTGGTCGTATGTAAAGTACACAAGCGGCAAGACGCAGTCAATACCTTCGCTGCGCAGTGCCGATGGTACTGTTACCGACGACTGCGCCGCTAAAGCGGAGTTATTGAACGCAGTTTTCCGAAATTCCTTCACCAGGGAAGAAGAATGGAATATTCCAGAATTTGAAACACGAACAGCTGCTAGCATGAGTTTCTTAGAAGTAGATACCTTAGGGGTTGCGAAGCAACTCAAATCGCTTGATACGGGCAAGTCTTCAGGTCCAGATTGTATACCGATTAGGTTCCTTTCAGATTACGCTGATACAATAGCTCCCTACTTAGCAATTATATAAAACCGCTCGCTCACCGATAGATCTGTACCTACAGATTGGAAAACTGCGCAGGTAGCACCAGTGTTTAAGAAGGGTAGTGGGAGTAATCCATCGAACTACAGACCTATATCATTGATGTCGGTGTGCAGTAGGGTTTTGGAGCATATACTGTATTCAAACATTATGAATCACCTCGAAGGGAACGATCTATTGATACGTAATCAGCATGGTTTCAGAAAACATCGTTCTTGTGCAACGCAGCTAGCTCTTTATTCGCACGAAGTAATGGCCGCTATCGACAGGGGATATCAGGTTGATTCCGTATTTCTGGATTTCCGGAAAGCTTTTGACACCGTTCCTCACAAGCGACTTCTAATCAAGCTGCGGGCCTATGGGGTATCGTCTCAGTTGTGCGACTGGATTCGTGATTTCCTGTCAGGAAGGTCACAGTTCGTAGTAATAGACGGCAAATCATCGAGTAAAACTGAAATGATATCAGGTGTTCCCCAGGGAAGCGTCCTGGGACCTCTGCTGTTCCTGATCTATATAAATGACCTGGGTGACAATCTGAGCAGTTCTCTTAGGTTGTTCGCAGATGATGCTGTAATTTACCGTCTAGTAAGGTCATCCGAAGACCAGTATCAGTTGCAGAGCGATTTAGAAAAGATTGCTGTATGGTGTGGCAGGTGGCAGTTGACGCTAAATAACGAAAAGTGTGAGGTGATCCACATGAGTTCCAAAAGAAATCCGTTGGAATTCGATTACTCGATAAATAGTACAATTCTCAAGGCTGTTAATTTAACTAAGTACCTGGGTGTTAAAATTACGAACAACTTCAGTTGGAAAGACCACGTAGATAATATTGTGGGGAAGGCGAGCGAAAGGCTGCGTTTCATTGGCAGGACAGATGCAACAAGTCCACTAAAGAGACAGCTTACACTACACTCGTTCGTCCTCTGTTAGAATATTGCTGCGCGGTGTGGGATCCTTACCAGGTGGGATTGATGGAGGACATCGAAAGGGTGCAAAAAAGGGCAGCTCGTTTTGTATTATCACGTAATACGGGAGAGAGTGTGGCAGATATGATACGCGAGTTGGGATGGAAGTCATTAAAGCAAAGACGTTTTTCGTCGCGGCGAGATCTATTTACGAAATTTCAGTCACCAACTTTCTCTTCCGAATGCGAAAATATTTTGTTGAGCCCAACCTACATAGGTAGGAATGATCATCAAAATAAAATAATAGAAATCAGAGCTCGAACAGAAAGGTTTAGGTGTTCGTTTTTCCCGAGCGCTGTTCGGGAGTGGAATGGTAGAGAGATAGTATGATTGTGGTTCGATGAACCCTCTGCCAAGCACTTAAGTGTGAATTGCAGAGTAGTCATGTAGATGTAGATGTAGATGGAAGACATAGTAAATACAGAAGTATCACAGATAAAAGTTTGTAAGTGTTAGGTGTCATCTGACCTCATGTGGTTACCTTAGGAGACAGCATTATGAATCACTATCTTTGTATTTACATGTGTACATCAGATCGTTAATAATATGAAGTGAACAAACATTGTGCAATATGAAGAAACCGAAGTTCACAAGGAACGGATGAAATAAAGTACAAAAGACAATGAATAACACATAACGATATAGTAAGTGCCAGTAATAATATAAAAAAATTACTAAATATGAG
The DNA here is from genome assembly GCF_023898315.1 of Schistocerca nitens. Classification (NCBI taxonomy): domain Eukaryota; kingdom Metazoa; phylum Arthropoda; class Insecta; order Orthoptera; family Acrididae; genus Schistocerca; species Schistocerca nitens. The sequence goes on along the minus strand of NC_064617.1, from coordinate 698,570,664 downwards.
AGAAAAACTGGGTGGTAGGAAGGAAGGTGGGGGAGGGTGGAAATGGAAGGAGAAGAAATAGGAATATATAATATTATGTGATGGTCGTATATGATTAAAGAAAAGGAAGAAGGTAAAGATTGTGATTGGAAGGGCAAGAGTGGAGGTAGGGGTTAGAGGACGAGGTGTGGCCCTACTGTAGGGTCAGTCAGTGGAATGGATAAGCAGGAAGTCTAGTGCCAGTTCACCTTTTCTCCCACTCGTCCATATTTTCTCATCCCGTTTTCCCCTTGCATCAACCCCCCCCCCCCCCCAATTCGATTCAATGGATTACAATCCTTCCCCATCTTCCCTTATTCGTTAGATAAATTCTAATATTATTAATTATTTACTGTGAAACCTCCTGGCAGATTAAAACGGTGTGCCGGACCGAGACTCGAACTCGGGACCTTTGACTTTCGTGGGCAAGTGCTCCGCCATTTTTTTTTTTTTTTGTTAATCTCGTGTTTTGTTCGATGTTTGTTCGTTGCATCTGCTTGGGGCGGACGTCGTAAGACATCCGTTTAAGTTCGTTGTTGATCGATTAACTCAGTTTTTTTTATTACAGAGGGAGCGAACCTTCTGACCGAACACGCTGAGCTACCGTGCCGGCAACCACTGAGCTACCCAAGCACGACTCACGCCCCGTCCTCACAGCTTTATTTCCGCCAGTACCTCGTCTCCTACCTTCCAAACTTCACAGAAGCTCTCCTGCGAACCTTGCAGAACTAGCACTCCTGGAAGAAAGGATATTGCGGAGACATGGCTTAGTCACAGCCTGGGGGATGTTTCTAGAATGAAACTTCTGTGAAGTTTGGAAGGTAGGAGACGAGGTACTGGCGGGATTAAAGCTGTGAGGACGGGGCTTGAGTCGTGCTTGGGTAGCTCAGTGGCAGAGCACTTGCCCGCGAAAGGCAAAGGTCCCGAGTTCGAGTCTCGGTCCGGCACACCGTTTTAATCTGCCAGGAAGATTCATATCAGCGCACACTCCGCTGTAGAGTGAAAATTTCATTCTAGAAATTATTTACTGTTGTAATTATTATGTGGTGACCCCAATGTATCACTCAGCTTGGTATTGACGTATTACTTAAACTGTTATTTCTAGATATGTTCTTGTTGTTATTAACAGATACTGCGAGTTTTCCTTTGGGCTACTGGCTGCTTCCTCTTTCACATTCGATACACAGTATTCCACGCATGAGAAGAAAAAATGGTTCAAATGGCTCTGAGCACTATGCGACTTAACTTCTGAGGTCATCAGTCGCCTAGAACTTAGAACTAATTAAACCTAACTAACCTAAGGACATCACACACATCCATGCCCGAGGCAGGATTCGAACCTGCGACCGTAGCGGCCGCTAGGCTCCAGACTGCAGCGCCTAGAACCGCACGGCCACTCCGACCGGCGCATGAGGAGAAACTTGTTTTCCAAGTAGGATTATAATATTTACAACACAGCATTTAATTTATCTCACACCTCAGAACAAGATGATTCCCTCCAATATATTATTAGTTCCCTTCTTCGAACATTTTTCTTGCATGAAATGCAGATTGATGGGTGTTACTTTGCTAGTTATAGATCAAAATATATTCCACATGGTCACTGATAAGTCACTGAGAAAGCTCGTCCTACTGTTCATATATTGTATTAATGGAGGTATAAAAGATCTTGCTTGTCATTATGGTCCCAATTGATAAAAAAACTGAATGCACTGAGCATCAAACCGCTCAGTCCGCACGTAGTTTTCACTTCACGGGTAACGCCTGCCACTCACATAGACCATTTAAGGTCCTACCTGAAGACCATGTGGTTCATGGTGGTGAAAATCTTGTCAAGCTATCCATGCTAAAATGCAATCAGCCAAATTAGGAGACCTGATGATAATAACATTGGTTGCATAACACCAGACAAAATCAAACAGTCAATAAACACATAGCATCTTTTTTTGGGGTAAGAGAGCTGATATTCCATCACAATCAGCTAAAATTGGCGAAGGTGGGACAGGTCAAGAAGTAAATAGAAAACACAGCACGGCCCTGTGCTGTTTCACAAACACCAACTACAACCTCAATGAGACCAAGGTCGATGGCCCAGCAGAATAAGCTTCTATGAGATTCCTCAGTATTCCAATTAACACTCCCAACGCCATTCCCACCACAGGGATCAGCCTGCATGCAACCGTAATCAGCAACAATTCAAACAATACCATCACAGCAGTGACCCCAACATGAAGCACCAACATCCACAGACGCTAATTGGGGCATTTGCAGAATCCATACATTTACTGTGAGGTGCACTCACCATATCACAGACCAACACTACCCATATATACTAACTACAGGTAGAGGACCAACTGCAACAATGAAAATAAATATGAAATTAATAGTAGTGATGGTGAATTCATCACCAAGACATGCCAAAATGCAACTTGCATTAATGAGTACTAATCACAGCAGCGACAAGCGAAGACATTTATCCACGCCTGGCATGGACCTTTTTTGATAGGAAAAAACTGCATCCTGTGATAGTATATAACACGTCTTGGGTAAACAGCACACCGCTTCATGTTTGCATCTTGGTGTGTCTGCCACTCATCAATTTGAGCACAAGTACTCTTGCTTTAAGATGGATTCTATTTGAACTCATGTGTTTGATATCATAACATGGCCTTTCTTTAAGGTTACTCATAGTTTCCCTTCTACATAGTCTGTTATCGTGTTTACGACGATCTGTTGTCTAAAAGGTTAGAACGTGGTCGCTGTGCATTACTATGCTGTTAAATGAGTAAATAAGCTTGGCAGACTCTATTATAGTGTGTCTCTAGCGAGCCTGGCAAAAGGAAATTCGTATCATTTGTCTATACACTGGTTTACATAAAAAGAAAGCCGGCACAAAACATTAAATCAGAGTTATGTTTCTCACATTAACACATAAGATACAACGTCCTCTAGTGTTGTTAGTAGTAAAGTATCCTTATTACGTAGAAAATAAACGACATTCTTCCTGCGAAGCTACTACACTCACGTTGAGAAAAAAAAAAAAAAAAAAAACAGAACACCTTGAGTGACTAGAGTTAGGACGTTCATCTCACTGGACATTTACATTAGTATGTTCTCCAGAAATGATCAGCTTTTCAGCCACCTCGTTTCAGCATGTTTCCTGTCGCCTAGTAGGCACAGGGTCCATTATGGGCCCTGATAACTTGTTCCATGTGTGATGGCAGCGACGCGTATTAGACACGAACGTCGTCCTGTGGTATAGCCTTCCATGCTGTATTCACCTGGTTCCAAAGTCCATCTATGGTGGCTTGGCATTGGGTCACAGCGTTGCACCTGTCGTTTCACCATATCCCACATATTTTCGATTGGTGACAAGTCTGGTGACCTGGCGGGCCAAGGCAGAAAGCTGACATACTGTGACAGCAAGAAGGAACATGTTCGTGCAGCAACATGTGGTCGTGCATTGTCTTGCTGAAATGGCATCTGCGGTATTGAGCAGAAAGCGATGGGTACAGGTCGCAGGATGTCATTCACATAGGTCACATTGGTCACCGTGCCCCAGACCTGCACCAATTGTGATTTGTGGTTGTACCGAATAGCACTACACACCATGTCCTGAACTGGTGTTGTACATTTTGTGCGAATGCAGTCACTGTGAGGCTACTACTCCTGTCGTGGCGAACCCAAATGCAGCGATCATTTTCGAACAAACAGAAACTGCATTCATCCAAAAGGACTATCTGATACCATTCCTGTCCCCAGTGACGTCGTTCCATACACCATTTCCATCTAGCTTGTTTCTGCACATTCGTCAAAGGAAGACGGAGAAGTGAACGACGCGCACGTAACCGATGCCATAATAAACGACAATCCCTGATGTTACACTGTTCCACTGTTGCGCCAGAGCCGAGGAGAACGCAGATCTGTCCTGCAATTCCATTCGAATGAGATGTTGATCTTCTCCGGGGGATGAGGGTGGGGGGGGGGGGGGGGTGCGACCTAAGCCATCCCGTCGCGTTCTACGGCCTTCTGTGAACCAAACCATTCTACATACCCTCGTTGCACTGCTGAAACACTTCGTCCTACACAAGCAGCAATTTCCTGGGTAGATGAATCCAATTCTATCAAGTCAATAATGCGCACTCTTTCTAACTCACTTATTTAACGGTACAGTTCGCACATACGTCTACGAGGCATCGTGCAAGTCTGCTCAAGTCACACTAATCCTTTACCTTCGGTTTGTAGCGACAACGAGTGCCGCAGACACATTTTACCGGTAGCTGGTGTTGCGCCGCGATATCGATGTTGACTTTGAACCCGTTGGTCGACGTAGTTCAAATCCTAATCATTTCTGCAGAACATACTAATATACACATCCTGTGAATGTAAACGTCCTATCTCTAGTCGTTGAGGGTGTGCTGTTTTTCCTGAACATTATTGTAACATACTGGTAAACACCTGGACTGGAAGTATCAGTTCACTAGATTATTCCATGGCTTTCTGGTCGGAAGTTCGAGTTTGAAGATAATCATCCAGAAGGTAAATCATTTGTAACAGTCCATTCTCGTCTTAAAGAATGAAGTGACTGTGTATTGTATCTACACTAGGACGAATACAAACATCAAAGGCGTCATAGCTGTAATCCTAGGCACTCAGAGCTACAAACGGAGAGATACGGACTTACACGCACTTACCTTTATACTACTGTTTCACTACGGTCACACCGAGGTGCCACAATGTTTAAATCGAAAAGAGCATCGTTCCAAAGCCCCATCAGGATATCGATAGTTAAGTTCTCCGCAGTTTCAATGAGTATATTAATGAAAATGTCAGTGTTGCGTTTCCAAAAGAACACAGTCAATTTGCTCTCTAAACCCACTCCTATCGCCATTTTCATATTGGGTATTTTGCTGGTTACCAGAACGTTTTGGTGGATAACAGAACCAGTAATTATAATAATCCAAAGCTTTTTCCTTCAACTCTATCGAAACAACGAGTCTTCATGAAAACTTTGATCTTGAACTCAGTTTTTATTGTAGCGTATTTATGCAAAAGCTTGTTATGACAGCACAGCAGCCAACCTTGTGACACTACCCCACGTCATAGTTCTTGAACGTCCTCAGATGAACCATCTGTTAATGAAACAGCTGGTGAAAAGTTCTTACTACACTCTGTGAAAAGCAAAAGGAGGAACACATAGTCACTTTACCATGTCTGACATGAAATTCTTCTTATATCCAATATCCTACAGTTGAGTTCGTATGGTGGTTGACGTCTCGATAAACTTTGACCAATTTAGTTACCCAAGCAGTATTTTCTCACCATCATCTACCGACATTCTTGTATTCGAAGCATGCAGATGAGGCATATTGACTGCAGGTCCGCCTTTTCTCGCGTGGTAGTTGAACGGTATGCTTCTGGGGTGATAATACACTACATTTTTGTCATTTGCTGCAACTCTTGACCAGTTACTATTGCTGTAGTGTTTCCGGTGTAACGCGAATCACGCCATACATTACTACTTACATATTTTCGCTAAAATGCTACCTTTTTTCTCTGTGATGTATTTACTTTGGAGCTGAAACGATAATCCTTGATTGCTTTAAACTGAGTTCACACAGTAAAACTGAGTTTTGTCTGTTGAAATTAATCATCTACCATCTTACGGTTGATGGCAGATGACGACCCTGTAATACCAACTGCTACTGCGGCTACCCTACCTTAACAAACAGATTCTTTTGAAGCCATCCTGGATAATGCAGAAGCTTAGATTTAATTTGGGTTAGTAATGTTTCTTTTTCCTGCTGAATAAAGGTGACTATGACTGAAGCAAGAGCATGTATTTTAATGTAATCGGTATTACTCCCTCTATAATTTATGAGAACGATAGGGAAATGACTATTTTGAAACAATTGTCTGCGTCATTCATACATTGTGGCTATAAGTATTACCAACAAAATCAACAAGTGTACCCAAACATGTATGTATTTCTGTAAGGTAGGTGAAAAGCATGAAAACAGAAAACAGCTCCCTCAAAATAAATAAATAAATGTATAAAAATAAAATGCAACTGACACCCCATAGAGGATGCAAAAGTAGACAGAATAGGAACTGGAATGAAATTTTCCCTCTGAGGTGAAGTGTACCCTGATTTTAAACTAGGCAGATTAAAACTGTGTGCCGGACCGAGAGTCGAACAAGGGACCTTTGCTTTTCGGGAGCAAGTGCTCTAACGGCTGAGTTACCCAAGCATGACCCACGACCCGTCCTCACAGCTTCACTTCCACCAGCACCTCATCTCCTATCTTCCTGACTTTACAGATGCTCTCCTGCATATCTTGAGGGGCTAGCACATCTGGAAGAAAGTGAGTTAGAAAGAGTGCGCATTATTGACTTGATAGAATTGGATTCATCTACCCAGGAAATTGCTGCTTGTGTAGGACGAAGTGTTTCAGCAGTGCAACGAGGGTATGTAGAATGGTTTGGTTCACAGAAGGCCGTAGAACGCGACGGGATGGCTTAGGTCGCACCCCCCCCCCCCCCCCCCCCCCACCCTCATCCCCCGGAGAAGATCAACATCTCATTCGAATGGAATTGCAGGACAGATCTGCGTTCTCCTCGGCTCTGGCGCAACAGTGGAACAGTGTAACATCAGGGATTGTCGTTTATTATGGCATCGGTTACGTGCGCGTCGTTCACTTCTCCGTCTTCCTTTGACGAATGTGCAGAAACAAGCTAGATGGAAATGGTGTATGAAACGACGTCACTGGGGACAGGAATGGTATCAGATAGTCCTTTTGGATGAATGCAGTTTCTGTTTGTTCGAAAATGATCGCTGCATTTGGGTTCGCCACGACAGGAGTAGTAGCCTCACAGTGACTGCATTCGCACAAAATGTACAACACCAGTTCAGGACATGGTGTGTAGTGCTATTCGGTACAACCACAAATCACAATTGGTGCAGGTCTGGGGCACGGTGACCAATGTGACCTATGTGAATGACATCCTGCGACCTGTACCCATCGCTTTCTGCTCAATACCGCAGATGCCATTTTCAGCAAGCAAGCCACAGCCTGGGTAAAGTTTCCACAGTGAAATTTTCACTCTGCAGCGGAGTTTGTGCTGCTATGAAACTTCCTGGCAGATTATACCTGTGTACCGGAAGGAAGGAAGTTGAGAGATGAAGTTATAGCGGAAGGATGGCTGTGACGTCGGGTCATCAGGCGTGCATGGGTAGCTTAGTCAGTAGAGCACTTTACTGCAAAAAGCAAAGATCTTGGATTCGAGTCTCGGTCCAGCATCCAGTTTTAATCTGCTATGAAGCTTCAGAATAAGGTTTCCATTCTCAGCATCACATAACATTGCAAATACCAGTCAAAGAAAGATAGTACGAAATAAAAATGTTCACTTTATACAAAGTACAGTCATCCCATTAATAAATACAAAGGGGTTTATGTCCCTGTTATCTGTATAGCAGGAATAATACCTTTTTATAAGAGTGCCATGTGAAACTAAGAAGCCACTTGCTGAGGTTCAGACTGCAACACAACCTTCTATGTGGCCTAACACTTCGCCCTAGCTACAGCCAAAAAGAGTGAAACGCCTACAGATTCGTTGCAAAATTAGCTTTACGCAGTCTTTTGCTTCAGATTAACGGCCACAAGACTTTTGCAATAACAGGCTATCCTGTACAGCAAATAGATCGCGATTGACGCCGTCGCAACGAAGAATGCGATGACGTCGAGCAGCAGCAGCTGCCACCAGCTGAGGTCGAGGGCTGCGCTGCGCAGGTGGGGAGCTCCCTTGTGACGTATCACGTACTCGATCCACCACACGGCAGTGTCCAGCGACGTCTCCTGGTGCTCGCGGAATACCGCTGAGAATCGCTTCATATTTTCTCGGTAGCTGTGAGGAAAAAGAGGATAGATGATCATTTGTTACAAGTAGTAATTAGGATTGACGGTAAAAGAATAGCACAAGGAAAAATAACTTCCATGAAGTAAAACCTACTAATAGATAAATAGGAAACAAAAAATCAATATAAGTTAGGAGAATCTTTCTACAAGTCGCACTAAACTTCACACTCGCTCCAGATGCAAGTTCAGAAATATTAAAAAGTACAAGCGAAAGGTAGCAACCTATATTACATAAAAGTTTTCTGGGTATCTTACCATATCATATTATAATAACCATACAGGAGGACTGACGTTTCGGCCATGGTTAGACTGGCCTTCTTCTGGGTCTACCTGATGTGCTTTGGTTATGAGATGTCGCTAGGGCGGGCGCGCAGGCAATGGCGGCTCTGTGTTCGAATCACACAATCGAGCGCCAGTCTCACAGAAATGTCCTGAGGTGCCTCACACAGAGAGCACCCCAGAGTACCCCTCAGAGCTACAACAACCGCTTCTCGCTTTTTGGCAAGATTAACATTTTTTTCATTTTTTTACAAGGATGGGAACCTTTATTTATGATAATGTACAGTCAAATCACAAACAGATCGTATAGTTTCACATACACACCATGTCCTTCATACCACATGTATACAGACTCATCTTGATTCACCTTAAGACGACTATGTGTTCCGTGTTTTCACAACAAAGGGCACTGTCGAATATAAATAAGACTTTCCAGATCTCTATTATAAACTTCACCAACAATAAAAGTTTGGTAAGCAATAACATCACGAGCATCGAATCTTTCAAGGACACCTCACAGCTATGGCACATCAGTAGACCTAGAAGAAGGCCGGAACACTGGCTTCTCATACTTAGCTTCTACACTACTGGCCATTAAAATTGCTACACCCCGAAGATAATGTGCTACAGACCCGAAATTTAGCGGACAGGAAGAAGATGCTGTGATATGCAAATGATTAGATTTTCAGAGCATTCACACAAGGTTGGCGCTGGTGCCGACACCTACAACGTGCTGACATGAGGAAAGTTTCCAACCGATTTCTCGTACACAAACAGCAGTTGACCGACGTTGGCTGGTGAAACGTTGTTGTGACGCCTCGTGTAAGGAGGATAAATGCGTACCATCACGTTTCCGACTTTGATAAAGGTCGGATTGTAGCCTATCGCAACATTGCTGCTCGCGTTGGTCGAGATCCAATGACTGTTAGCAGAATATGGAATCGGTGGGTTCAGGAGGGTAATACGGGATGCGGTGCTGGATCCCAATGGCCTCGTATCATTAGCAGTCGATATGACAGGTACCTTATCTGCGTGGCTATAACGGATCGTGCAGCCACGTCTCGATCCCTGAGTCAACAGATGGGGACGTTTGCAAGACAACAACTATCTGCACGAACAGTTCGACGACGTTTGCAGCAGCATGGACTATCAGCTCGGAGACCACGGCTGCGGTTACCCTTGACGCTGCATCACAGACAGGAGCGGCTGCGATGGTGTACTCAACGACGAACCTGGATGCACGAGTGGCAAAACGTAATTTCTTCAGATGAATCCAGGTTCTGTTTACAGCATCATGATGGTCGCATCCGTGTTTGGCGACATCGCGGTGAACGCACATTGGAAGCGTGTATTCGTCATCGCCATACTGGCGTATCACCCGGCGTGATGGTATGGGTGCCATTTGTTACACGTCTCGGTCTCCTCTTGTTCGCACTGACGACACTTCGAACAGTGGACGTTCCATTTCAGATGTGTTACGACCCGTGGCTCTACTCTTCATTCGATCCCTGCGAAACCCTACATTTCAGCAGGATAATGCACGACCGCATGTTGCAGGTCCTGTACGGGCCTTTCTAGATACAGAAAATGTTCGACTGCTGCCCTGGTCAGCACTTTCTCCAGATCTCTCACCAATTGAAAACGTCTGGTCAATGGTGGCCGAGTAACTGGCTCGTCACAATACGCCAGTCACTACTCTTGATGAACTGTGGTATCGTGTAGAAGCTGCATGGGCAGCTGTGCCTGCACACGCCATCCAAGCTCTGTTTGACTCAATGCCCAGGCATATCAAGGCCGTTATTACGGCCCGAGGTGGTTGTTATGGGTACTGCACCCAAATTGCGTGAAAATGTAATCACATGTCAGTTCTAGTATAATACATTTGTCCAATGAATACTCGTTTATCATCTGCATTTCTTCATGGTGTAACAATTTTAATGGCCAGTAGTGTACATTATGGTGCGGTACAATAATCAGAAAACTTTTATGTCAGCTGACTCTGGTTGTAGAAGCCTACGCAAGTACATTTATCCATAGAAATTATCTATTTTATGTCTAAAACAAATGTATATCAAGTGCAAATAGGTTCAGAATATGTCGTCGCTCGACTAAAGGAATGAAATGAGGTCAAGGCCAAATATTTTGTCGATATAGGAATCTCTGGAGGTAAGTGAGAGCTCAGTTCGAGAAATATGAGGAGTAGAAGTATGTGTTAGTTTGTTACTTTCTCTACAAAATGGAAACGTATAAACTTACCTAGCGTTTCCAAGTACTGTATGAATGGCACTCAGAACCGTATCGGTAGTGACGTCTTTGAACTGCAAGCGGTAGCCTATACCGGCCTGTTCCATCTTAGCCACATTGTGGGGCTGATCTCCCATGAAAGGAATGCCAATCAAAGGCACTGCGAAGTAACTTGCTTCATTCATGCTCTGGAGTCCTCCCTGGGTAATGAACAGTTTAATGTTTGGATGTGCTGAAAAAGTGGCAATACATGTAAAAGTTACGACACTGACGAAGCTTTACTTGTAAAGACTGGTGCACTGTACAGAAGCTTACCCAAGACGTCCTGCTGGGGCAGCCACTTGGCTATCATGACGTTCTCCGGCTGTCCAGGCAGGCTGTCCACCTCCCACTTCCAGAGCACCCGCTGAGGCAACTGTGCGAAAGCTTCGAGGAACGCTCGCCTCTTATGCTCTGGTAGCGCAGTGCTTCTCACGTTGCTGCCGAGGCTGAAGTAAATTGCACCATCTTTTGCACCATCGAGGAAATCCTGGATATCCTGTAAAATAAGTAGTCTCATGAGCCAGTTTACCCTGTACGCAAATTGTTACAATAGGTAATGTTTCACAAATATATAGAAAACAATCAAAGAGACAGATTTTGATGGGATTTGTGGTAAATTTCTTTTATTCTTAAGCACAATAAACACTACATTTATCACTTGTAACGATTGTAAATTGGGTGTCAAATTATTTTCATCACAAGGTATTCTCCTCTATAGATTAAAAGCCACTAAACTCATTTGCATCACTGAGCCTATGGGAACATCAAAGTCTATTTCCCCCGGAGCGCTACTCCTCGTCTTAGAGGGTATATCTATGTTGTTTGGCATTGTGGATAAGAATTTTTAGTAGGCTATAGATAAGAATTAATGATGTGTTCCTGGATATATTCGCTAACTGATAACTGAGGAAACTGAAATCATTATGTGCAATATTTCTGTTGTGTCACCAGCTGCTTGTTTTGTTTCCTCAATAATTTTGCTATATTTCATTAATTTTAAATCTCGATATATTTAGCCAAAGACTAAAGCTTCACTCCTCTTTGTATCATAACAAGTCTGAAGTGAGAACATCAGAGTTCACCTACACCAGAGATCACCTGTTTCATATGTTTACTATGCATGTATACACAGTTTCAAAACATGAGTGACTGCTGTTGTCAAATTTCACAAGTGTAAAGATGTACTAACGGACATTTTTCATTACTCATGTTGAAACAGAGCTGCCTACAAGCCAGTTCAAACTGAGCAATATTTATTATTATTATTATTATTGTTGTTATTAAATTATCAAATTCTAATTTCAAATGACCAACTAAACTGAAAGCAATAGTCACTAATATTACATGCACCATACTCATGAATAAAAATCAACCCAATAAAATTGTAAGTAATTGCATACCTACATATCTTTAGTGAAGTGATTTCCAGTTCAGTTTTTCATAAATATAGAAACCCCATAGAAAACAACATTTCTCTTGATATACCTCATATTTCATCATTTGCTGTAGTGAAATATCAACACCCAGAAAACTTATGTCTTTGGCTTCATTCAAATTAAAATTCTGTTCATATATACAGCCTTGCTCAAATAACTATATTATCTTTTTTATGCTTATCTCAACCGTCACATAAAGAAATTTCATATGTGGTTGCTCAGTGCCACCTAATAAAGGAAATGTGTTAAATTTGAGACATTTACTTACATAAGGAACATGGTTACATCCAGCATATAAATTATGCTATATTTACGTAAATTTAAGGAAATGATTCCTTGCATACATTCCTAGACCTTTCCATACTAAGAGCTTTTGTAACCTGCCAATTAAAAAGGAGGTGAACTACCTATCATTTAACAACAGAAAAATCTCATTTCTGTCTATAAAACTGTGACTTTCAGTATTATACGATTCAAATATATAACATAAATTGTAATTAATGGACTTTTTCTCATACATTCTTGTATTTATGTTACTTATGAAGTTGCGCTTTATGTAATTAAGTACACCTAAAACACTGAAAAGTAATTTTTGAAAGATATTCAAAGTGATATAATAGTTTATCTAATAATTTTCCACATCTGTAACAGAATTTAGAGCAAAAAAGCAAGGCTGCAGTTATTCTCTTAAATATTATTAACCTTTCAGAGGATTTGCTACACAAGTAATTACCCCTGTCGACTTTCCTTAAATTAGCTGGTCTACCACTACTCTAAATCTCACACAAACCCATATCTTCATCCATATCTTCATCACTCTGTTGTTGTTGTTGTGGTCTTCAGTCCTGAGACTGGTTTGATGCAGCTCTCCATGCTAATCTATCCGGTGCAAGCTCCTTCATCTCCCAGTACCTACTGCTATCTACATCCTTCTGAATCTGCTTAGTGTATTCATCTCTTGGTCTCCTTCTACGATTTTTACCTTCCACGCTGCCCTACAGTGCTAAATTTGTGATCCCTTGATGCCTCAGGACATGTCCTACCAACTGATCCCTTCTTCTAGTCAAGTTGTGCACAAACTTCTCTTCTCCCCAGTCCTATTCAATACCTCCTCATTAGTTACATGATTAACCCACCTAATCTTAAACATTCTTCTGTATCACCACATTTCGAAATCTTCTATTCTCTTCTTGTCCAAAATATTTATTGTCCATGTTTCACTTCCATACATGGCTACACTCCATACAAATACTTTCAGGAACGACTTCCTGACATTTAAATCTATACTAGATGTTAACAAATTTCTCTTCTTCAGAAACGCTTTCCTTGCCATTGCCAGTCTGCATTTTATATCCTCTCTACTTCGACCATCATCAGTTATTTTGCTCCCCAAATAGCAAAACTCCTTTACTACTTTAAGTGTCTCATTTCCTAATCTAATTCCCTCAGCATCACCCAACTTAATTCGACTACATTCCATTATCCTCGTTTTGCTTTTGTTGATGTTCATCTTATACCCTCCTTTCAAGACACTGTCCATTCCATTCAACGAACGACTTCCTGACATTTAAATCTATACTCGATGTTAACAAATTTCTCTTCTTCAGAAACGCTTTCCTTGCCATTGCCAGTCTGCATTTTATATCCTCTCTACTTCGACCATCATCAGTTATTTTGCTCCCCAAATAGCAAAACTCCTTTACTACTTTAAGTGTCTCATTTCCTAATCTAATTCCCTCAGCATCACCCAACTTAATTCGACTACATTCCATTATCCTCGTTTTGCTTTTGTTGATGTTCATCTTATACCCTCCTTTCAAGACACTGTCCATTCCGTTCAACTGCTCTTCCAAGTCCTTTGCTGTCTCTGACAGAATTACAATGTCATCGGCGAACCTCAAAGTTTTTATTTCTTCTCCCTGGATTTTAATACCTACTCCAAATTTTTCTTTTGTTTCCTTTACTGCTTGCTCAGTATAAAGATTGAATAACATCGGGGAGAGGCTACAACCCTGTCTCACTCCCTTCCCAACAACTGCTTCCCTTTCATGCCCCTCGACTCTTATAACTGCCATCTGGTTTCTGTACAAATTATAAATAGCCTTTCGCTCCCTATATTTTACCCCTGCCACCTTTAGAATTTGAAAGAGAGTATTCCAGTTAACATTGTCAAATGCTTTCTCTAAGTCTGCAAATGCTAGAAACGTAGGTTTGCCTTTCCTTAATCTTTCTTCTAAGATAAGTCGTAAGGTAGTAGCTTATCCGCACTCCTATTTTTTTATTCATTATTATACCTACTCCTGCATTACCCCTATTTGATTTTGTATTTATAACCCTGTATTCACCTGACCAGAAGTCTTGTTCTTCCTGCCACCGAACTTCACTAATTCCCACCCTGTATGTTATATTTAAGATATAAAAACTAGTTCTATTTGTATACTATGGTTTAACAATAATTTGTGATGTTCAAATCTCCACAGTATTAACTGCTTTTACCATTTTCTTTGAAGTACCAATACCCTCCATACAATGGAGTTTTTGTGATGGAATTAATAATTTTAGAGTTTGTAATGTTTCAGTCTTAAATCCTTTTAATTTTATTCTTTAACCTTTGTCGGTCATAGATTTGTGCATAAAGTGGCCAATTCTGAAAGATTAGCGTTTTTATGCCTTCTTTTCACATCTTACATTTGAGTGGATATGTTATTATATTTAAGAGTAGATTAGGTCGTCTAAATTATAAACATTGATACATTCTGTACTCAATAAGGTTTCCTTTACATTAAGTGCATTATAGTTTTGTTTTAATTTAAACTGTTTCCTAATTTCCGTAGTAATGTGATACATTTACTTCCTTTATTGTCATACATTGCATACAACGACTCATTTTATAGATATATTATTCTAAACTGAACTGAAATAATGCAATTTACTTCCAGCTACCCATGTCACTTCTGATATTTTGATCAATAGTTCTGGTAGAGATGTTGCAACATTTTAAATTCTTCTTTGAGTGATAAAGTACAGCTCCTTCATTCATTTCTTGAAGAAATATCTTGATGTCTAATGTGATCCAACTAAAATCATTACCAGTTTCTCAGTTTCTGTAACAAACTGAAGTAAGAATTGCAATGGATTAACATCTAACAGTAAATCTTTTTCCTTCTATTTCTTTATCACCCTTTAGATTTGTCTGAAATAATTTGATTATTTTTCTCATCTACCTTGCTCATTAACACAATGAGAACTAGTGCCTCCAGTCTTCGTGAACTGATAACATATATTATGTTACCAATAATTACACTACAAAAACTGTTACATTATCCTTCTCTTCTCATCGAACTCTGTTCTCTGAACCCTCTTTCTCTATCGTGATTACAGTTTTTCGATATTCTGAACTCTCTTTCCAAATGTTACTTTATAAAGGATGATCCATCAGTACTGGCAACGAATAAATGAGCGATGTAGATATTAATGCCAGTGGCGCTGAAAACTGCTTAAATCACTAAAACTGAACAAGGTCCGAGGGTCCACGGAATGTTTGTTAGTCTATACAGAATCAACAGCTTATTTGACCACTATCTTTATCTTCTTAAACTGCAGAATGCTTATACAAAAAGCGATACTTAGTATTTCGAAGATTCCTTAAGTTCTTTACAATACTACCGCCAAGTATAACAACCAACAATATGGTACAGAATTATGCAATAATATTCTGAAATCAAACATAAAGACGTATCTCGAGCTGAAAGTCCTGCTCCACACCAAGAGCAAGGGTTTTGGACAGGAAATCCCACTATTGTTTTTCTCACATGGCATCCTGAAAATCATGCCTCAAGTTAGCCAAGTTGATGTATTACTTCTAGACATTTGAAAAGAATGTCACTCAGTAGCATACCAATGCTTATTAATAAAAGAATGGTCATTGATATACCAAATGAAATGTGAGACCGGAATGGGAATTTCTTGCTATGGAGATTGCATCATGTTATCTTGGGTGGAGGGTCATCCACAGAAGTAAAGTAGAAGAAACTGTGGCATGCCAAGGTAATGTAATGGAACCAATGCTGCTCATGTGATACTTCACTGACCTGGTAAACAAGATCAATAGTTGTTGCAGATATTTTGCAGAAGTTGCCTTTATTTACACCGATGTGACAAAAGTCATGAGGCTGCGATATGGAAATATACAGTCTGCAGTAGTATCGTGTACACAGGCCATAAAAGGGACTTGTAATTTGAGCCGAGGCGATTCATGTGAAATGGTTTCATAGCGAATTCAGTCTTCCGAGACCCATAGTGTCAAAAGTGTGTTGAGAATACTAACTTTCAGGCATTACGTCTCATCACGGACAACGCAGAGACCGATTGCCTTCACGTAATGAAAGGGAGCAATAGTGGCTGCGTAAAGGTATGAGTGCTAACAGACAAGCAACACTGCTTGAAATAACCTCAGAACTGAGACGTGGGACTAGGAGAGCAAGAAAGGTGTGGATGGGGCCTAATCAGTTACCGTTGGTTGCACAGAAAACACATATACTTTATTTTTAAAAAATAAAACTCTCAGCTGTCGTTTTTAAAAGATTTTATTACACTGGCGACTGAAAGCCTTATTAGAAGAATTGCAAGTTTTTGTCGTCTGAAGGCCACAAGCTATGTTACACACAATCAATACCTGAAAGCCTGATTAAGAAGGTTTAAAATTATTCTTCGGCTGAAGGTCAGAAGCAATCTCAAAAATACACAACTGCTGAAGGCCTGAATTACGAATAAGGAGGACAATTACACGTTAAAAAAACCAAGAACCCTTTAACAATCTTAATAACTGTAACAAGTTATAGTGATGACTGAAGGCCTTATCATGACAGAACTGAAACTATTTGTCAGTTGAAAGCCACAAGCAATGTCGCAAACAATTAACGGCTGAAGGGCAGCAGCAGTTTCAGAATACACAAAGGCTGAAGGCCTAAATTACGAGTGAGGAAGGCAGTTACACATTAAAAAATACTAAGATATGTTCTTCTTAACAATCAAAATGGTAACAAGCTATAGTAATGGCTAAAGGCCTTTTTAAGATAAAACTGCAAACTATTGGTTGGCTGAAGGCTTCAAACAATGTTACACACAATCAACGGCTGAAGGCCTGATTAAGAAAGTTGAAAATTATTCGTGGGTTGAAGGCCACAAGCAATTTCAGAATACACAAGGGCTGAAGGCCTGAATCACAAGGAAGGAAGGCAGTTTTATGTTAAAATACAAAAAAACCTTTTTTAAACAATCTTAACGAACTGTAACAGGCTATAGTGACGGCTGCAGGCCTTATTAAGAGAAAATTGAAAAATAATAATGTCGGCTGAAGGCCAGAAGCAGTATTACAAAGAATTAACGGCTGAAGGCCGGAATTACAAATAGGGAAGCCAATAACATGTTAAAGCATTAGGGTAAATTTTAAATAATTATAACAACTTGTCCACATAAGACGGAGTGATCCACAGACAGTGCTCCCTGGATCGACCTGAGGAAGATGACTACAGCTGTGAAAGCAGTGAGACAGGCAGCCAAGAGTTGTACTCACGTAACAGGATGGCAATGCACACTAGGGGTAGCTTCGGCGCCGACTGACCAACTAACCAATCCGCCTAACGTCCGATCACCGGTACAACAGTGGAATACTTTTAAGCAAGGGTGAAGAGACAGACAGCACTACGTCTTTAGAAAACACCCAAGGCCGAAAGAAACACTATAACCAAGACAGAACTCTCAAAAAATATGCGCAGTATAATACGAGATGCTGTCGAGCTACACGCCGTGTCGGACAGGATCAACACGACGAGGAAAGGTACACTGCCGGAAATGTATGTTAACCTAGAGGGCAGGTCACTGGGGCGTTAGTGGCCACAAAGCAGAAAATACTGCTGGTTGCACTTCACTAATAAGAATAATACTAAATCCAAACTAACATCGGCTAATAGCTTCCACCAGCCTGACAGAATCCACTTGTTGCAGTTGGTCTCACCGACCCTGGGAGCAGCATCAAGCAAACAACAGCGAGATCTCAAACAGTGGAGGTTTCAGTACTGGACATGGTTCACCCAACTTCAACCGTTCGGGGTTTGGTCGTCAGCTACAGAGCTACAGCCCCTCGATCCGACAGTGCCTTCACGCCGCCAGCGGTCCCGGCCTCCACTCGTGCAGTGGACCTTCCCGCTGTTCAGTCCAGAGCTGAGAAGCAGTGAGGTCCGGACAGCCAGTACTCGCCGGCATCCACTGGCGACACACATGCACTGTCTGAAGGAAGGATTGGTCGCGAGAGTGCACGACCACGTCAAGGACCACATTCAGGAAGTTTTAGTTGAATGGACCGTGGTATTCGAGTAGTGCAACTTTCACTGGGGTGTGTGTGTCCGCCAGTCGAAGTGACCACATGGCATAAGTTGCCAATCCACGATTTATACTGGGATCTTTCCCATGCGTGACTTACGTGGGGACGACCGTTGGTTGGTCGTTAGGTCGATCATCGCAGCAGACGACGTGCATTTGGTCTTCCGACTGCCTGTGGCTTCTCTATGTTTGTGCTGACTTATAATTCGTCCGTGTTGTTTCACAGTGACTGGTTTTAGTATTGTGAGTTGTTGGTGGAATTGTTTTCTCAGATCCACGCGTATCTTGTTGTTTTGAATGAACACTAATTTTAATGCTGTCTGCGTACTGGATTTGGTGGAAGTTGCGAACAGACAGTTTGGTTGGGGCGCAGCAGCAAGCAGGTCTGTGCAGCGCGAGGGCAAGCCAGGGCCGCTAGTGGCGTGCTGTCACTGCCGGATCGAGGAGGGGTAGCTGCGAAAGCGACGACTTCGTTGTACACCGAACCCTGGACGTTTAAGTTGAGTGAAGAGTTAACTGCTTATGCAACCCCAACTATTCTGAGATCTCGCCTTTGGTTGCCGGGTTGTTGCTCCCAAGGCCGCTGAGAATGGCGGCAACGAGTGAAGTGTTTTGAGGCGGTGAAATATTTCAGTTGTCTTTCTCTATTCTTTATTCATCATTGAATTTAGTATTATTCTTATTAGTGAAGTGCAACCAGCGGTATTTTTTGCGTTATGGCTGCTAACGCCCCAGGTGCCTGCCCTGGAGGTTAGCGTACTTTTCTGGAAGTGTACCTTTCCTCTAAGTAATGAGAAAAATCTGGGGAACTGTGTTGGAGAATGGTGTATGGAGAATTGGAAAGAACAATGAAATTTATCAGTTAATGATGCAATCCACTATCACGAAGAAATGAAAAAGTAGGGGCTGCAATGGGCTGGACATGTGACTAGAATGGAAAACAACAGAATCACCAAGAAAGCATTGAAGGAACTCTCCAGGCAACGAGACCATTGGGCCAACCCCATACAAGGTGGAAAAATGACACAAAGAAAGACATCGCAGCATTAGGAAATTCCACAGGGTGGATAGAGGCTGCAAGAGATACAAGGCAGTGGAAGGAGATTGTTGATGCAGCGCGTGGTCTACAGGGCCAGTGATAGCTGAGAAGAAAGAGAGAGTACCTTTCCTCGGCGTGTTGATGCTGTCCGACACGGCGTGTAGCTCGACAGCATCTCGTATTGTACTGCGCATATTTTTTGAGAGTTCTGTCTTGGTTCTAGTGTTTCCTTCGGCTTTGGGTGTTTTCTGAAGACGTAGTGCTGTCTGTCTCTTCACCCTTGCCTAAAAGTATTCCACTGTTGTACCAGTGATCGGACGTTAGGCGGATTGGTTAGTTGGTCGATCGGCGCTTAAGCTGTCCCTAGTTTGAGTTGCCATCCTGTTACGTGAGTACAACTCTTGGCTGCCTGTCTCACCGTTTACACAGCTGTAGTCACCTTCCTCAGGTTGATCCAGAGAGCACTGTATGTGGATCTCCCCATCTTATTTTGGCAAGCAGTCATAACTGTTTAAAATTTACCCTAATGTTTTAACATGTTATTGCCATCCCGACTTGTAATTCTGGCCTTCAGCCGTTAATTCTTTGTAACACTGCTTGTGGCCTTCAGCTGACAAATTATTTTCAATTTTCTCTCAATAAGGCCTGCAGCCGTCACTATAGCCTGTTACGAGTTATTGAGATCATTAGAAAGGGTTTTAGTATGTATTTTTAAGGGAAATTGTCCACATTATCTGTAATTCGGGCCTTCAGCCCTTGTATATTCTGAAATTGCTTGTGGTCTTTAGCCCACGAATAATTTTCAACCTTCTTAATCAGGCCTTCAGCCGCTGATTGTGTGTAAGATTGTCTGTGGTCTTCAGCCAAGCAATTATTTGCAATTTTTTTCTTAACAAGGCCTTTAGTCGTTACTATAGCTTGTTACCGTTTTGATTGTTGAGAAGTATTTGTTAATGTGTAACTGCCTTCCCCACTTGTAATTCAGGCCTTCAGTCGTTGTGTATTCTACAATTGCTGCTGGCCTTCAACCGTTAATTGATTGTAATTTTGCTTGTGGCTTTCAGCCGACAAATAGTTTCAATTCTGTCTTGATAAGGCCTTCAGTCGCCACTATAATTTGTTTCAGTTATTAAGATTGTTAAAAGGGTTTTTGGTATTTTTAACGTGTAATTGTCCATCTTATTGGCAATTCAGGCCTTCAGCAGTTGTGTATTTTTGAAACTGCTTCTGGCTTTCAGCCGACGAATAATTTTGAGTCTTCTTAATCAGGCCTTCAGCCGTTGATTGTGTGACACATTGCTTGTGGCCTTCAGCCGACAATATCTTGCAATTCTTCTAATAAGGCTTTCAGCTGCCAGTGTAGTAAAATCTTTTAAAATGATTGTTGAGAGTTTTGTGTTTTTTCTTTAAAAGAAAGTGTATGTGTTTTCTGTGCGATCAGCGGTAACTGATTAGGCCCCGTCCACATCTTTCCTGCTTTCCCTAAGTCCCACGTCTCAGCTGCAAATATTTTGCTGAAGTTGCCTTCATTTACACGGATGTGACAAAAGTCGTGGGGCTGCGATGTGCACATATACAGTCTGCAGTAGTATAGTGTACACAGGCCACGAAAAGGACCTGTAATTTGTGCCGAGGCGATTCGTGTGAAATGGTTTCCGATATGAATATGGTCGCAGGACGGGAATTAACAGACTTTAAGACGGAATAGTAGTTGGAGCTAGACGCATGGGAAATTAAATTACGGAAATCATTATCGAATTCAGTCTTCCGAGACCCATAGAGTCAAATGTGTGTCGAAAATACTAAATTTCATGTATTACCTCTCACCACGGACAACGCAAAGACCGATTGCCTTCACGTAACGACTGGGAGCAACAGAGGTTGCGTGAAGTTATCACTGCTAACAGACAAGCAACACTGCGTGAAATAACCGCAGAAATAAATGTGGGACGTGCAGCGAACGTATCCGATAGGACAGTGAGGTGAAATTTGGTGTTAATGAGTTATGGCAGCAGACAACCGACGGACGTGCCATTGCTAACAGCACGACATCACATGCAGCACCTCTTCAGGGCTCGTGACCATATCGGTTGGACCCTAGACGAATGAATAGCCGTGGCCACGCCAGATGAATACCTATTTCAGTTGGCAAGAAGTGATGGTAGATTCGAACGTGGCGCAGACCCCACAAAGCCATGAACCCAAGTTATCAACAAGGCACTTTGCAAGCTGTTGGTGGCTCCATAAAGGTGTGGACTGCGTTTACGTGGAATCGATTTGGTACTCTGGTCCAAATGAACCGATCATTGACTGGAAATGGTTATGCTGGGCTACTTGGAGAATATTTGTTGCTGTTCGAGGACTCATGTTCCAGAACAATTATAGAATTTTTAAGGATGACACAACTGCTCATGACTGATTTGAAGGACAATCTGGACGATTCGAGCGAATGCTTTGGCCACCCAGATCGCTGGACATGAATCCTATCGACCATTTATGGGACATGATCCAGATCTCAGGTCGAGCACAAAATCCTGCAGCGGCAACACTTTCGCGATTACGGACAGCTGTAGAGGCAGAATGGCTCAATACTGCTGCTGGGGGCTTCCAACAACTTGTTGAGTCCAAGACACGTCAAGCTGCCGCACTACGCCGAGCAAACGGAGGTCCGACACGATATCGAGAGATGTCCCATGACTTTTGTCACTTTAATGTATAATGAAACACCATGTGCAAAAACCTGTACAATTATTCAGTCAGAAGATTTCAAAGTGGTCGAAAATTTGACAATTTGCTTTAGGTATACGCAAATGAAAAATTGTGCATTTCCCAAACAGGAGAAACTTAGTACCCAATGACAGATTAGACACGAGACTGCATGAGACACCAATGTGATCAATCTTACACTTTCGCTCCGGTTTGTGGGAGCTATACCGAACAGGACTGGCCGCTGATTTGTTTGACACACACGAGAGAGTCACGTAAATACTGAAAAATCTAACATGAGTGCCCAGTAAAGCACGATGCCCTAGGGTGGCATTAGCCGACGTAGGTTGGTGGTACTTCCCTATCCAAATTATGTAAAACTCCTTTGAGGGGGAAGTGGTTTATCTGGAAATGGGCATTCTTTGGAAAACAGGAGGAGGTCAGCGGTAGTATATGACAGAGAGTGTGACGCAAGGAAACAGGAGGAACCGTGCAGATGTTGTTGAAAGCGAGGTACCACGCTAGAGCGCTGCTATTTGTTTGGTGGAGACTACGCCAAGGAGAGCGATTAGATTCTCGCATGAACTATGAAAGAGACACGGTGACTAGAGGCAGACGTTGATGAATAACGTGTCCCAATGGGCCAGATATCATCATCATCATCTTGAACAGTTTCCAGCCCCAGGCTGGGTCCGTTTGAAACGTAAGCCTCGCCATCTAGTCCTGTTTTCCCACCATCTTCAGTCCCTACCTCTTTCTTCAGCAAACTCCTCCATATCTTTCAGCCATTTATCCCATGGTCTTTCTCTTTTCTCTTTGCTTCTCAGCTCCATTTCATCTATCCTCTTGTGAATCCTCCTGTTTTCTATTCTCTTTAAGTGCACGTAGCATCTTGGCCTTGATGTTTCTATCCTGCTCTGTAAAGGATCCTCTTCCACTGTTTCCCTTACCCTTACATTCCTCATCCTATCTCTCCTTGTTGCTCCTGTCCTACTTCTGCGGAACTTCATTTCACAATCCTGTAATCAGCCTACATTTGTTTTCTTCGTTATTGTCTCAAATGCATAGTTCGGGATTAGGATGCTGTGGCTTCTATATATTACTTCTTTGCTGTTTCGTGGGAAATCTGTATTCCAAACCAGACCCCTAAAACTTCGCAGAAATGCTTCTGTCTCTCTGCCACGTTCACTGATCTTTTTCTCATTTCTTCCAGTTTCCTCTGCCCCACTTCCAGAGTACTTAACACTTTCCACCTTCTACAGTTATTCACCTCCAGTCCTTCTTCAACAATCTTTTTTTTTCTATTTGTAACAAGGATCTCACATTGATTTTCATTAAATTTCATTCAATACTGTCTTACAGTTACTTCCCAAGCATCCAGCTGTTCCTGAATCTACTCCTCCTTGCTTCCCCAGATCATCAAGTCATCCCTGAACACCACTGCTCTCATCTTGTCTTCTCCAGTTTTTCCTGCCAGCTTAGTCATTACCTCATACATGTACCTCATTAGCTCATGCAGTTACCACAATGAAGGGGAGGGATGACTATGGACTGCCGTGTTTCACACCACTTACTTGCTGGAACTAGTCTGTCTTTCATTGCCCTCTTTCACATCACTCAGACTTCCACTTTACATCTCCTACACTCTGCTTATTATCTCTTTTCCATATTCTTCTTTTCTAGTGCTTCCCGGACCTTTCCTCTGCAGACGCAATCAAACGCGTTTTCTATACCGAGAAAGGTCACCACAGTTTCTAACCGAAATCAATAGTGGTGCTCCTGCAGCTGCCTCACTGCAAATATGAGGTCAACAGTTGACCCCTCGGTTCTGAACCCATGCTGTTACTCTCTAAATTTGTTCTTTACCATTCTTCGGATT
Source organism: Schistocerca nitens (assembly GCF_023898315.1). Taxonomy (NCBI): domain Eukaryota; kingdom Metazoa; phylum Arthropoda; class Insecta; order Orthoptera; family Acrididae; genus Schistocerca; species Schistocerca nitens. The sequence goes on along the minus strand of NC_064617.1, from coordinate 698,546,724 downwards.
CTGATCTTCAGGATCTTGTCATATACCTTTACACAGTGTGGTATCAGTGTGACCTCTGTAGTTCCTAAAATCCTTTCAACTATCTTTTCCAATCTTCTGGAGCCTTCTTATCATTCCACGCCACCCTCATAACATCATACAACCAACGTTCTCCAACCTCCCCAGCTGCATTAACCATTTCGACACTTATTTTGTCCATACCTGGTGCCTTTCCTCCTTTCATCTCGTCCGGTGATAGTATCATTTCTTTCCTTGTCGGGTCCTTCCCGCCTACCCCCTTCAGAGTTAACGTCTACCTCCTTTGGTCTATTATCTTCATTTACAATTCCGTTTAGATTTAGCAAATGCTCAAAATACTCCTTCCGCACTATCTTCAGTGTCTTTTTGTCAGTAACCACGTTTCCATTTCTGTCGTTGTTGCATCCTATCTCACACCTCTCCTATAACTTTTGACCGTTTCACGTAGCACTTCCTTTGCAGTCTTCCTCCACTATCTTTGTCCATTCATCCATCCACTTTCTCCTCTCCCTAGCAACGGTGTTACTTGCCTCTTTCTTATTTTTCTTATGCTTCTGTCTTGCTAATTCGGTTCTTTCTCGGAACTATAGAGTGAAAGCCTTCTTCTTCCTTCCCACTACCTCCTTAACTCGGCTGTTTACTTGGTCGAAGTTACGCTGAGGAGAGCGATTAGCTTTCCGCATGGAGTACGTACAGGGTGTTTCAAAAATGACCGGTATATTTGAAACGGCAATACAAACTAAACGAGCAGCGATAGAAATACACCGTTTGTTGCAATATGCTTGGGACAACAGTACATTTTCAGGCAGACAAACTTTCGAAATTACAGTAGTTACAATTTTCAACAACAGATGGCGCTGCGGTCTGGGAAACTCTATAGTACGATATTTTCCACATATCCACCATGCGTAGCAATAATATGGCGTAGTCTCTGAATGAAATTACCCGAAACCTTTGACAACGTGTCTGGCGGAATGGCTTCACATGCAGATGAGATGTACTGCTTCAGCTGTTCAATTGTTTCAGGATTCTGGCGGTACACCTGGTCTTTCAAGTGTCCCCACAGAAAGAAGTCACAGGGGTTCATGTCTGGCGAATAGGGAGGCCAATCCACGCCGCCTCCTGTATGTTTCGGATAGCCCAAAGCAATCACACGTTCATCGAAATATTCATTCAGGAAATTAAAGACGTCGGCCGTGCGATGTGGCCGGGCACCATCTTGCATAAACCACGAGGTGTTCGCAGTGTCGTCTAAGGCAGTTTGTACCGCCACAAATTCACGAAGAATGTCCAGATAGCGTGATGCAGTAATCGTTTCGGATCTGAAAAATGGGCCAATGATTCCTTTGGAAGACATGGCGGCCCAGACCAGTACTTTTTGAGGATGCAGGGACGATGGGACTGCAACATGGGGCTTTTCGGTTCCCCATATGTGCCAGTTCTGTTTATTGACGAAGCCGTCCAGGTAAAAATAAGCTTCGTCAGTAAACCAAATGCTGCCCACATGCATATCGCCGTCATCAATCGTGTGCACTATATCGTTAGCGAATGTCTCTCGTGCAGCAATGGTAGCGGCGCTGAGGGGTTGCCGCGTTTGAATTTTGTATGGATAGAGGTGTAAACTCTGGCGCATGAGACGATACGTGGACGTTGGCGTCATTTGGACCGCAGCTGCAACACGGCGAACGGAAACCCGAGGCCGCTGTTGGATCACCTGCTGCACTAGCTGCGCGTTGCCCTCTGTGGTTGCCGTACGCGGTCGCCCTACCTTTCCAGCACGTTCATCCGTCACGTTCCCAGTCCGTTGAAATTTTTCAAACAGATCCTTTATTGTATCGCTTTTCGGTCCTTTGGTTACATTAAACCTCCGTTGAAAACTTTGTATTGTTGCAACAACACTGTGTTCTAGGCGGTGGAATTCCAACACCAGAAAAATCCTCTGTTCTAAGGAATAAACCATGTCGTCCACAGCACACTTGCACGTTGTGAACAGCACACGCTTACAGCAGAAAGACGACGTACAGAATGGCGCACCCACAAACTGCGTTGTCTTCTATATCTTTCACATAACTTGCAGCGCCGTCTGTTGTTGAAAATTGTAACTACTGTAATTTCGAAAGTTTGTCCGCCTGAAAATGTACTGTTGTCCCAAGCATATTGCAACAAACGGTGTATTTCTATCGCTGCTCGTTTAGTTTTTATTTCCGTGTCAAATATACCGGTCATTTTTGAAACACCATGTAAGAGACATGGCGAGTCAAAGCAACCATGTGCGCATAACACCTCTCAGGAGGCGGGATATGTGAAGTGCAGGTGCAGCCGCTGTGCAGATGGGAAGGTTTACAGGAGGTACTGTCATTCGGGAATATTTCATTGTCATCATTTTGGTAGAACATCTTTCTGTTATATCATACTGCTGAACATTGTAGTTGAGGCTTAGCTTCTATTGATTGTGCAGCCTTTTACTTTAACGCTCGACGACTGCTTAAGCACATGTTTTCGGTTGTTGCTATTTACAGAACCAGATGTCGCTCGCTTGTGTCACGTTGTTTACTGATAACGCCGATTGCCGTGCCGATCGCGTCAAGTGACTGGAACTGAATCATACCTGAACAATGTGGCTTTTAGAGGTCATTTTACTCTTAGACTCATACTGTGCTGTTTCAGATGTAAGAGCTGGTATTGTCTTGTATTTCTGTGGTCTGTGGTAGGTGGATGCATCATACCGACATCATGGGGTGAAGCAACGGCCAGGACACGACTGAACGTACTGAAAGGGAAGCTATGTTTATTTCGAATGCACATTCTGTGAGCATTAATATCAGATAGTTGCTGTTGATTCCTCTACTAACTGTGAACTAATTTCCTGTCTATTCGCTAGGACTTGTTAATTTTGGTATTCTTCGTAATCATAAAGTGCAACCCATATCCTTCTGAATCTGCTTAGTGTATTCATCTCTTGGTCTCCCTCTACGATTTTTACCCCCCACGCTGCCCTCCAATCCTAAATTGGTGATCCCTTGATGCCTTTGAACATATCCTACCAACCGTTCCCTTCTTCTTGTCAAGTTGTGCACAAACTCCTCCCCAATTCTATTTAGTACCTCCTCATTAGTCATGTGATCTACCCATCTAATATTCAGCATTCTTCTGTAGCACCACATTTCGAAAGCTTCTATTCTCCTCTTGTCCAAACTATTTATGGTCCATGATTCACTTCCATACATGGCTACACTCCATACAAATACTTTCAGAAACGACTTTTTGACATTTAAATCTATACTCGATGTTAACAAATTTACCTTCTTCAGAAACGCTTTCCTTGCCATTGTCAGTCTACATTTTATATCCTCTCTACTTCGACCATCATCAGTTATTTTTCTCCCCAAATACCAAAAGTCCTTTACTACTTTAAGTGTCTCATTTCCTAATCTAATTCCCTCAGCATCACCCGACTTAATTCGACTACATTCCATTATCCTCGTTTTGCTTTTGTTGATGTTCATCTTATATCCTCCATTCGAGATACTATTCATTCTATTCAACTGCTCTTCCAAGTCCTTTGCTGTCTCTGACAGAATTACAATGTCATCGGCGAACCTCAACGTTTTTATTTCTTCTCCATGGATTTGAATACCTACTCCGAATTTTTCTTTTGTTTCCTTTACTGCTTGCTCAATATACAGATTGACTGATATTTTAAAATAAAGAGATTTAAGCCTTTCACGCCGGAGCCGTGACTGTTGCGCCGTGCTCTGCGGGCGAGCGCCAGTCCGGCCCGGCCGTGGCCCCTGCACGGCGCACTTCCCGCGCTGCCCGTGGCGTTGCTCTGTCCTGCTTTCACACTCGTAGTGTTGTCGCAGTTATCGGACTTTATACTATATATTTATTCGGGGAAATATTCATACAAATCACACATGTTTTTGACATTGTCTGCGTCCGTGCACAAATCCAAGAAACAGCTGAAGTAGCACGTATACATGATCTAGAAGCAGCTACAAAGGTGTTTCATGTTCGTCGTCAGATTCGAGCGATGATTCGCTTTCATTTTCTGAGTCATTACCCAGTATGAGAGAAAGAGCTTACCTGCCATAACACTCCTAGGAGAAACTAACTGAGGTTAACAACACGTCAGTTCAGGTTAGAGACAAGGCTGCAAATGAGCAGTTGAGCACGGGGAACAAAGCCGATAGATGGTGCGTTGGTCAAACTTCTACACAAGTCGAGAGTAGTGAAGCGGAGAAATATGACGCGAGGCGGAGCTCCTGCAGCGGTCCGCCGGCTGAGCGGCAAATTCGCTCCCGACTTCAGCGTAAGTTCGCCGTAGCGAAAGGGTTAAACGAAAAATAGAGACTGCTCTCTGCTGGATAATTGTAATGAGAATTGTTTTGTATGGTGATCAGTGACCAGAGTTGTGTATATTTTGATCTTAATAAATGTTAACAGATTCCTGTCGCCACCCGAATCATTATTACTTCCCATCTCTGACTATTATTTCAAAATACATAATTTCCGAACAGGGACACTCAAGTCAGTTGTTCGCTATTACAGTACTTCGGAGAGCTCCTATCTTGGTGTTCGGACTTCCAGAAAGTGCTACGTGACTTGAAAATCATATTACTCGCGTGATCAGTGCCCGCACATTCGTTGTTTCTGTGTACTTCCCTAGTTGTCTTGATTGCAAAAGTTTATCCTAAAATGGCGGTTGGGGGGCTGTTGGACTAATGAAGAAATTCTGGGTCTGATAGGACAATCTGGTACCTATAGCTCTGAAATCGATAACAGTATTTCTGAAATAGATGGTGATCTGGTTTTCTCCTTCATCTTATAAGCAGGAGGCACGCAAAGAGTGCGAAAAAGTGTAAGACTTGCGTGGGACGCTGCAGTCACTGTGGCAAGAGAGGAATCTGTTAAAATTGTTAATGCTGTCGTTACTCAGTCAATCGCTCTATCCATTTCTCATTGTGGCCCAGTAAACAGTAACACTTGTGGTGCTACAGCGTGGTTCAGTGATTGAGTAAGGATGGATTAAGATACAGGTCGGCTTTTCTGTTTACTCAGCTTGGCTTTTTCAGAATGCGTGAGGTGAAGGATCCGGCCTTTTTGAGACGTGAGTTGGAGTGCAAACTGAAGCGATGGAAGATAGAGCCAAAAGTAAACATTCATAAACTGATGGAACAAGTGAAACAAAACAGTCACGTGCCCACACAAAACACTAGTGATCCCGATGAAGTGAGTTTGGCTGCCGACAACATTTGTTACTGAATATGAGGAAATGTTCAAAGACTTGCGGAGCCAGGCTACTCGTAGTCCTAACCAACTGCATAGACTCCAGGCCCATTTCAACAACTACCTTGATAGAATGAATGATTTTGCAGGTGTGAACATAGATCAGATACAGAATTTGCTGTCTGATGGTAATACGGTTCATGAACTGTTGCGGGATAGGAGCGGTAATGCGAGCAAAACCATTTTTGAAGTACATCAGACAGATCATGCTTAAATAATGGGGCAGACTGTTGTGTCTAGACAAGACAGTCTAGACAAGGCGAGGAAGCCGAAAGGGCACGCGTCAACTCACGCAGGCTAGTTTAGGTCTGAAACAGGAGACGTAATGAATGCTATAAAGAAAAGTACGTAGCTGCGGAAATACTTAACTTTATTCCATCATTTGTGTAAAGCATTCTTGATGATACAAGTGAGACTCTATCTTGAAATGGTTAATGGCGCCTTGCTAGGTCGTAGCCATGGACTTAGCTGAAGGCTATTCTAACTGTCTCTCGGCAAAGGAGAGAAAGGCTTCGTCAGTGTGCATCGCTAGCTACGTCGTCCGTACAACTGGGGCGAGTGCTAGTCCGTCTCTCGAGACCTGCCGTGTGGTGGCGCTCGGTCTGCGATCACTAACAGTGGCGACACGCGGGTCCGACATGTACTAATGGACCGCGGCCGATTTAAAGCTACCACCTAGCAAGTGTGGTGTCTGGCGGTGAAACCACACAGACAGTTTTTGAAACCTTATTCGTTAAGTTGCCAAACACACTATAAGATGTGTTACATGAATGTTCTAAGTTCTCGTTAGATTCAGTTGACTGTATAGGCGAATTTTTTAACTTTGTGGTTGAATTCCAGATAAGATCACGAACGTTGTAAATGAGTGGTTTAGAGGCATTAAGAGTAATTGCTGTAACAGTGAAGGGTAGCTTACTTGAAAAAGTACTTGGGAAGTAACACATGGAGGTAATTCTGGAGTAGGACCTGTGAATTAATGCCGTCTAGAGCCACGCAAGAATTGGTTTATCTCGATGCTATCAAGCTGCTAATAAAATATGTGGCACGAGTTAACCGAACCGTAGTAGTATTTGATATGGCATACACTGAAGAACAGGTCGTAAGTCATATATTAGGTGAGTTAAATCCTGAAAGTAGACAGGGAGCTTTATTTTGTCAGATTCCCAGAACTGTTTCTCAGCAAACGAAGTAATAAAGCAAATAGGGGCTATGTAATTAATAGATGCGCACACTGGGATGAACATGACTTAAAAGGATTGGCAGTGAGCAGCAGGCAGGTGTAAGGAAAACAGGAACAGCAAAAATACTGTAGGAGACCACAATAAAGAAGCCCCTAGTCTGCAAAACATAGTGATATAGCATCATCGTAGGTTACATGTTGGAAGTATGGTTGTAGGGCCACGAAATGAATGATTGTGTACTGCAAGGAATGGTAGGTTAATTAGGGCGACGAAGGTTAATGAGATGCCAAACTCCCCATGCGTGTGCGCAGTTAATGAAGAACCAGTATGTGCTTTAATCGACCTGTGCAGCACGGTTTCGACTTTTGACTACCAATTCTTTGTGGCATGTCAGACAGTGTTGCCAAATTCCTGATTGATCATGGTAACAATCTTAAATTTAGGCCTGTGGAATAATTCTACTTTTGTAAGCATTGTCAACGGGGACCATGGCCGGAAAGAAGACTAAACCTTATTTGGGAGGAAGTGGTAGAGGAAATTCGAATTGAAATGCGTTTGAGGAACAACCGAGTCAGGGAGAAATTCCTACGGGTATGGGGAGAGGAGGAGGAGATTAGTGTTTAACGTCCCGTCGACAACGAGGTCATTAGAGACGGAGCGCAAGCGCGAATGAGGGAAGGATGGGGAAGGAAATCGGCCATGCCCTTTCAAAGGAACCATCCCGGCATTTGCCTGAAGCGATTTAGGGAAATCACGGAAAACCTAAATCAGGATGGCCGGAGACGGGATTGAACCGTCGTCCTCCCGAATGCGAGTCCAGTGTGATGGGGAGAGTTTCCTGATGCGTTGACTAAGGAGTACGGGATGACCAGTTTGGTTGAATATGGGGCCGACTTAAACGGTTAGATCCCTATTAAGGAGACGCCCTATTGGTGGTCACCACCAAGGACGAAAGTATTGAAAGAACATTTAGAAGGAATATTAGAGCAAGGCATTATGTGACCATCCAGACCACTATATGGTACCTCAATATTCTTGGTGACCAATCCTAATGAAGAGCGTGAGAGCATGGTCTGGTAGTGAATTACTTTTGCCTCCCTTTCGATGAAAAATCAATCCGAGCTGAACGCCTGGCAGCCAACAAATTCGCTCTTGTATCCGAAATTTAGGGAAAATTAATTGAAAACAGTATTCGTTCTTACCGCCCTGGAGAAAATGTAACCATTGACGAGTTACTGTAACGAAGCAAAAGAAGATCTACGTTAACTCAGTTCATCTCCAACAAACCAGACAAATCTGGTCTTAACTTCTGGTTGGCTGTCGATGTGACGACAAAGTCTACATGTAACGCTTTCCCATAACTCGGCAAAGATGACACCCACAGAGAGAAGCAACCACTTGGAGAGTGTAAATCAAGGAAGAAATGTGAGGACAGAAAACTTTTTTACGTCCCTTCAACTTGCTGAAAACTCAAAGCAAAGAAAACTTCACATGTTAGTACAGTGAACAAGATTGTAGTGGGAACCCCCCCCCCCCCCCCATAAAGTACGGAAGCCGAATGCTGAAATACACTTCATCACCATCCTGCACCATAGTGGCAAGACAGAGTGCACCATGACCGTACATCAAGGAAAGAAGAATAAAAATGTCATTCTTCTGACTACACTGTTTGCTGGATAGCAATAAACTAGGAAGGAAAGAAGAAACCTGAACATATAACATTCTTCAATGCAACAAAGTATGGGGCGGACGTGTTTGGTCAAGTGACCTATCAATGTACCACAAAGGTTGCATTTAGTAGAGGGCCAGTGCGTGTCTTCTACAGCCTCTTGGACATGATGGCAGTAAACGCATGGGTCATCTACAACATGGTAATGAATAAGAAGATGGAAAGGAAGAAGTTCATACTTCACGTGGAGAATGAACTCAAGGGAACGAAAGAGAAAGAACATCAGGCAAAGGAAGAGGGTACGAGACTGACAACATCTACAAAGCGGAGGAAATGCCAAATTAACCTCTGAAAAGGCAACAAGGCCAGCGAAAACTATGTGAAGTGCCTCAAAGCAGTGAGCAGAAAATGTGCGCGTAAAACAGAAATCACCTGTTGTAAGTGCGTCTCCCAGATTCCAGTTAACTGGAGTGACAAATAATAGAAAACCGTGTGCAGAACACATGCGAGAGTAATAGGGACCAAATATACTAAATGTGTCTAGAAGGCTGTACAAATAGTTCATAAATGACAAGCTACTTGTTGGCAAATTTGTAAAACATGTTATTGGTGAAATAATAATTATTAATTATCGTGTTAAATAATTATTGTGATTACTAGAAAAAAAGGTATGCTTTAACAAAAACTAAAATGAACAACTTGTTTAAGTCCGACATGAAAATATTATATGTGGGTTCAAAGTGACACCTTTTCTACGTTTCTAGGTTCTAGTGTTAAAGATGAAAGGACATTACGGTTTAACCAAAATAGATTTTTCTACTTACCTGAGGAAGTCGCTTCCGTTGTTTCTCTAGGTGTAGTCCCGTCAGCTCGACGACATTAGGTAGCAGTGGCCGCGGGTAATTGACGCTGAAGTGGTTGTTGACAAGAAGGAGGCTGAAGTTTCTGTCCATCTCGTACGTAGGGGGGAGATCGGGACCAAAATACCTCCTAAGGAGCTCATTTTGTATTGGCATCACTTCATAGTTCCAAGTGTAAGAAAATAGTGCGATAACGTAGGCATTATACAGCCTCTGCCAGAAGGACATGCGGTCTGTGTAGTCAAGCATGAGATCGGGGGAATATGCTGGGTTGTTGGGATTTCCCACAGAAGAGAGTACTGGAGCAGGAGCACCCAGAGACACGAAACCAATTGCTGGTGGCGATCCCAGCTGGTAAATTAGGCCATAATAGCAATAATACATTAACTTCTCTAGGATAATTACGTCGAACGACGGCTGGGACCTGCAAAAGAAATTGAGATGTCACATTATCTCAGTACTGAAAATTTTTTAGGGCTAAATATCTCATTCAGTTCAAACATTATAATTACCGAAGAAAATCCTTCATCTGTTGGGATTCTAATTGCATCTCACAAATCGCCAGTCCCATAGGACTCCAAGCCCGTAACGTTTCAATTGGCCTTTGGTCCGCCATCGATACAAAATCAAGCGCTGTTCTCCAGTGGTCGTACGACATCGATAGATCAATTTCTGAATAATTCTGAATATTTTTCTAAGGGAAAAAAATGTATTTTAGTGAGCAGTTTCCCAACATGTTTAACAAGACCAATAATGAATTACATTCTAATATCTAAAAGTTGAGAACTGGAAGAGGAGAACTGGAAGAGGAAAACTGCTAACTTGCTGCAAATGAATGAATATGTGGAAATTTGCTAACTCTTTAGACATGACCTGCATCCAGCTTCTCCGATGTTAGTGTATGGCAGAATGCAGAGCATCAGACTCATAATTCCTGAATTGTGCTTTCACTTTCGTTGGGAGCAGAGAGCAGTCTAAATGTGAAGTTTACACCGTAATGGTAGACGGACGTCGTTTGGACCCTATTGTGTGGGGCACAATCTTCAGGCGCCAAGATACAGTACAGACTCTGACGAATGTCTAAATAGCGGTGAATGAGGTATGAAGTGTCATTTCAGCTGTTTGAAGACGGCACTCATCTCATTGGCCGAGCTCCACAACAGACGCTTTTGCAGTGGCACACGACTTGGAGGTAACCATTTCGGATCCTGGTGGTGGGAGACATTTCCCTGCCTATATTTGGACAGCAAGATGAGGAGAGGTGTTGGCCCTGAATTTGTGTAGCATCAAACTATGCGCCAGTGTCCTAGACAAAATTCCACACACGTCCGCAACGTTTCATGGAGTGAGGGCATGTATACCTGTTGACAGTGATCCGTTGGGTTGATGAGGACGTTAAACTCGGCGGTCCCCGTGCTGCTACTCGAGGAGGAAGAAATTAGTGTTTTAACGTCCCGTCGACAACTGGGTCATTAGAGACGCACAAGCTCATATTAGGGAAAACTGGGAAAGGAAATCGGCCGTACCCTTTGAAAGGAACCATCTCGGCATTTGCCTGAGGCGATTTAGTGGAAACGCGGAAAACATATATTAGGATGCGATATATACGTTGTTATAGTGCCTGTGTTATTCCGAATTACGATGCAATTGCCGACACTGGAGTATCGTATTCATGCACCGACACCTGGCAAGCAATTTTCAAGTAAGATGTCTCCCCTGTAAGGGAATATAGATAATGGATGTACGGTACAGGTTGTAGACGCATACAAAATTGTTACGGCTTTCGTGGCCACTTGTTGACAAACTGCCTATTTGATTCTGTCTCGGGTTCTTCGGCCGACGTTCGTCTGATGATTTTACTGGCGTTTCGCCAGCACGAGTGGCTGGCATTGTCAAAGCTTCACCCTCCACTGCCGGTGGTGAACTGGAGCCGAGCTCGCGGCCGCAGATTATACGTACCTGGCGCGCCAACGTCCGAGGGCTTCTCCGGTGCGGTTCTCCTCTTTCTACCTGCGACGGTCGTTCGCTGCAGTACGGGAAGCCAGGGTCCGTTTATCTTAAGCCTTTCCTCTTTCTTGTTGAAGCTGTTCCCGTGTGTGTGTATTTCTACAGCTTCTCTAAACAAGCGGGTGTGATAGTGCTTCTCTACAGCCAGAACTTCCGTGTCGGTGAATTTTATTACATTGTCGGTCTCGCTCAGCGCGTACTCTGCCACGGCCGATTTCTCCACCTGCCCCAATCTGCAATGTCGCTTATGTTCTTTAATCCTGGTGTTGATTGATCGTCCAGTCATTCCGCATGTGCATGGTAAGCGGTATATTCCCGACATTGCAAGTGGTTCCCTTTTATCCTTTGCCGATGTAAGACATTCTTTGACCTTCCTTGTCGGTTTGAAAATTGTCTTTACGCCGTGTTCTCAGCGGAGAAGCCCTCGGACGGTTGCGCGCCAGGTACATACAGTCTGCGGCCGCGAGCTCGGCTCCAGTTCACCACCGGCAATGTGGAGGGTGAAGCTTTGACAATGCCAGCCACTCGTGCTGGCGAAACGTCAGTAAAATCATCAGACGAACGTCGGCCGAAGAACCCGAGACAGAAACAAATAGGCAGTTTGTAGAGACATAGTTGACGACATATGGTAGTTGAGGTACAGCCTTGAGTCACGCTCGGATAGCCAAATGGTAAAGCGACCGCTCACGACAAGCGGGAAATCTGGGTTCGAGTCCCGGGCCGGCACATATTTTCACTGTCGTGATTCCATTATAAACCTGAGGGTTGTCAGTATTCATAACTGCGAATACATCGCATATACTAAACCACAATGGCAGGACGTGTGTTTGAACCGTCGTCCTCCCGAATGCGAGTCCAGTGTGCTGATCACACCTCGCTCGGTTTGCTGCTATTCAAGAATAATAGGCTGTGTGGTGCCGGCACAGAGTTTCACTCATTTCCTTCTCCTTCCCTTCAGCCGACAGCGCCATGCGTCTCTTCCTCTTCTGAGACTAGCAATCAACTGTCTCCAGAACCCATAGTTTCCTTAAAGGTTACTGCTGCATGTTAGAAATCCAACTGTGCTTCTCACGAAAGCTTAGAAATGGTTCTGTCTAATGTCCCACGTTAGGGGCCGGCGATTATTAGCTCACCAACACGCCTGGCAAGCGTGGTGTCTTAAATGTCAATCACCTTCCATAAATTGAAATGATGACTTCGAATTTTTAAACGAAGTTAACCCAGATGAGAGAAGTGAAATGGTCAGAATTTCACAACGATGATTCATCAGTCGGCTTCAAGGGTTCTGGAGGAAGCAAAAATTCAAGGAGAAAGAGTAAAGAGTGAGGAACAATGAGACAAGCTGAAGACCGCGAGAGACTTGAATAAGAACTACAAGACTGTAAATGGGATAACATTTGTATCTGTGAGACAAGTCTACAAGGAGAAAAGGTTGAGACGCTTCCATCCAGTCACGTCATTTTAAGAACTAAAGGGGACGCTTTTGTACATTTAGCTGCAATTCTAGTCAACAGAAATATCAAGAAATTCATACGGAAGATGGTTTACTGTTCTCCTAGACTACTGTACGTTGTCCACAAATTGAGCAGCAAATTTGCCATACGGGTCATTGAAGTTTATACTCCAATAAGTGAAGGAGAGGATGTCGAACAACTTTACGAACGTATCACTAAAGCAAAAGATCCTAAAGAGACACAACTGGATATCATTATGGGGGATTCCATTGCAAAAATAGGACAAAAGAAATATGGGGAGTCATGGAATCAGTTAACTATCTGGTAGGTTGCAGATATGAAAGAGGTGAAGGATTGCTAGATTATCTTAGAGTTGAATATTTGTGTTGGGCGAATACGTTCTTTAAGAAACTCGCCCAGCGCAAATGAACATAGAATCCAGCCATCCTGATTTAGGTTTTCCGTGATTTCCCTAAATCGTTTCAGGCAAATGCCGGGATGGTTCCTTTGAAAGGGCACGGCCGATTTCCTTCCCCATCCTTCCCTAACCCGAGCTTGTGTTCCGTCTCTAATGACCTCGTTGTCGACGGGACGTTAAAAAACACTAACCTAACCTAATGAACATAGAAGCGCCCTGGTGGCAAACCAAAAATGAAGTAGACTTCATTCAAACTAACAAAAGACGGAACTGCCAAAATGTGACTGTAGTCAACAGATTCGACATGGAAAGCGACCATAGGTTAGTTCAAGCGAACTTCTCATTTGACTCCATGTTTGAACTATCAACAATGATAAGGAAGCACATTTTTTCAAGAGCCAATGACTTAGGGAGAAGAAAGCATGATTTCGACAAACTTTACCTGAGAAACGTAGTCTAACAGAAAATCTGAAGTCCTTAGAAGTAAACGAAGTTACTGAGACAATTACAACATGCACCTACATTGCAGCAAACGAGGTCCCACTCCAGAAATCTAACAAGAACAGTCGACTTCGTTGGTACTATTCAGCTCATCGAAGAAAGGAACACAATGGACACGAATAGAGTGGAATATACCACTCTTAATAATATTATATGGAAAGAAATAAGAAAATAATATGAGGAAATTTAATAGTAATTAGATCGTGTGGACTACTGAAAACAGCTGAAAGATGCAAATTTTAAATAGCAGCATGTCTACAGGAATATCTAAAATTATGAAACTCAAGAACATGAAAGGACATATAGTCATAGACAGACAATATATTACTGAATTTTTTAAAAATTTCTATAACAGCTGTATACTACATCTACATCTACATTTACATTTATACTCCGGAAGCCGCCCAACGGTGTGTGGCTGAGGGCACTTTACTTGCCAGTGTCATTACCTCCATTTCCCGGTCCAGTCGCGTATGGTTCGCGGGAAGAACGAATGCCGGAAAGCCTCCGTGAGCGCTCAAATCTCTCTAATTTTACATTCGTGATCTCCTAGGGAGGCATAAGTAGGGGGAAGCAATATATTCGATACCTCATCCAGAAACGCACCCTCTCGAAACCTGGACAGCAAGCTATACCGCGATGCAGAGCGCCTCTCTTGCAGAATCTGCCACTTGAGTTTGCTAAACATCTCCGTAACACTATCACGCTTACCAAATAACCCTGTGACGAAACGCGCCGCTCTTCTTTGGATATTCTCTATCTCCTCTGTCAATCCGACCTGGTACGGATCCCACACTGATGAGCAATACTCAAGTATAGGTCGAACGAATGTCTTGTAAGCCACCTCCTTTGTTGATGGACTACATTTTTTAAGGACTCTCCCAATGAATCTCAACCTGGCATCCGCCTTACCAACAACTAATTTTATATGATCATTCACTTCAAATCGTTCCGTACGCATACTCCCAGATATTTTACAGTAGTAACTGCTACCAGTGTTTGTTCCGCTATCTTATAATCATACAATAAAGGATCCTTCTTTCTATGTATTCACTATACATTACATTTGTCTATGTTAAGGGGTCAGTTGCCACTCCCTGCACCCAGTGCCTATCCGCTGCAGATCTTCCTGCATTTCACTGCAATTTTCTAATGCTGCAACTTCTCTGTATACTACAGCATCATCCGTGAAAAGCCGCATGGAACTTCCGACATTATCTACTAGGTCATTTATATACATTGTGACCATTGAGGAGGAAGAACAAGCAGCCCTGAAAGATATCAAGGAGGAAGGCTGGCAGTAATCACTGCTGAAGTTGAAAATGCTCATAAACAAAAAACAAAAGAGCGACTGACGAAGGTACGATAACCAATAAAGTGCTGAAACTGGGTGGAAGTAACCTGCTGGAACTTGTTAGAATACTAATCAAAAAATTCATCAACTGAGGAAGAATACTAGAAAAATGAAAAATGCTGAAGTGGTACTACTCTTCAAAACAGGCGATAAGGAAAACGTGGATAAATCGTAACCAATTGCCTCACAAGAGTATTGGATTTACATCAGTCCCCTGAGCAAAAGAGATTTCGAAAAGGTTTTTCGGCTATGGATCACGCCCATACTATTCACCTACCTCTTGAGAAAACAACTGAGTGGAGCATCAGGATTCATCTGGCCTTCATAATTGATCGAAATGCTTACGACTCTGTAGTGATTTGAGAGTCATGAAGACCATGTAAAATGCCATGAAAAATTCACCGAATGTAAAGCTCCTGAAATACATCTATGAACAGACAACAATGCCAATTAGAGCGTATGAAGACCTTATCACCAGTAAAATACCAATCGGCAAAGTAGTTCGCAGAGTGACACAATCTCTGCGAAACTGTTCACCCTCGCATTACCAGAAGAATTCAAATCACTAGATTGGAACAACAGTCCAATAAAGCTGAAGGGCTCATATCTCAGCCACTTGCACTTTACAGATGATGTTATGCTCATAAGGGAAAATTCGTAAGAACTAAAGAGTACGATCTACGAACTAAAACTTGACAGTTGCAAAGATTGGCTTTGAAATGAGAAACATGAAACCCAGACAACCAACGATTTACAGTTGGCTACAAGAAGCTGTTGATGAATACATGTACCTCGCCCACATAATTAAACAAGGGAAAAACAGTCAAAATATTGAAATGTCTCGTAGAATGGGACTGAGCTGGTCAGAATTCCAGAAGCTGAGATTTATCCTGACCGATAAGAATGTCCCAAATATCCTGCAGGCTACATGTTGCAGTCTATGGTCTGGTAACTGTGACTTTGACTAAGGCAAGCACTTGTAAAGTAAAGTACGCATAACGAGCCATGAGGCGACAGATGCTATGAGCCAGCCTCAGGGGTAGGATTCGATAAGAGGTCATTAGAAGGGAACAAAGGTAACTGACTTTCTAGAGAGAACGCAAGACTGAAGTGGCAATGGGTTGGACAGGGAGCTCGATAGGATCGTAGAAAGTGGGCCCCTACAATTGTTCACTGGAGATAGTGGGATCACAGGAGGGATTGGGAGACCCTAAAAGATCTGGTGACTGGTACATTATGGGACTATGAAACATATGGACTATGGAAACATATGGAAGAGGCTTGTACTCAGCAGTGGATTGAGATAGACTGAAGAAGAAGAATATGGTATCAACAGTATCGAGGACCTATAAGTGAAAATACGTTCTGCACAGTTCAAAATGGCTCTGAGCACTATGGGACCTAACATCTGAGGTCATCAGTCCCCTAGAACTTAGAACTAATTAAACCTAACTAACCTAAGGACACCACACACATCCATGCCAGAGGCAGGATTCGAACCTGCGACCGTAGCGGTCACGCGGTTCCAGACTGAAGCGCCTAGAAACGCACGGCCACACCGGCCGGCTCTCCACAGTTGAATCCTGCTACAAATTGCAGACTTATTTCCATGGCACATTCATATGGAAAGATGATGTTTGCCAGTTCAGTTACTGGAACGTAGTGGACAGTTTGGTGATTGACAAGGCATCATATTAAATTTGTCAGAACTTGGTTGATGATCGGATGAATGTCTTTCATAACCTAAGGTACAGAGATAACATACTACGACCATGTGACCGAGCGAGGTGGCTGATGTAATCATAAGAAACTGGACTATCATTCAGAAGGCCAGAAGCTCTTGGCTCAGTCCGGCCATCCTGATTCTGGTGTTCTGTGGTTTACCTAATTGCATATCCCCTGATAGTTCTCTTGAAAATGACACGGCCGATTTCCTTTTCCTTCATTTCCCAATTCGAGTTTCTGCTCTGCTTCTGATAGCCTCGTCGGTGACTTGATGTTCGGCACTAATTACTCTTCCTACTTCCTTGTAACTACATTATGGGTGGGCTAACTGTTAGTTACAGGGTGTTTCAAAAATGACCGGTATATTTGAAACAGCAATAAAAACTAAACGAGCAGCGATAGAAATACACCGTTTGTTGCAATATGCTTGGGACAACAGTACATTTTCAGGCAGACAAACTTTCGAAATTACAGTAGTTACAATTTTCAACAACAGATGGCGCTGCGGTCTGGGAAACTCTATAGTACGATATTTTCCACATATCCACCATGCGTAGCAATAATATGCCGTAGTCTCTGAATGAAATTACCCGAAACCTTTGACAACGTGTCTGGCGGAATGGCTTCACATGCAGATGAGATGTACTGCTTCAGCTGTTCAATTGTTTCAGGATTCTGGCGGTACACCTGGTCTTTCAAGTGTCCCCACAGAAAGAAGTCACAGGGGTTCATGTCTGGCGAATAGGGAGGCCAATCCACGCCGCCTCCTGTATGTTTCGGATAGCCCAAAGCAATCACACGTTCATCGAAATATTCATTCAGGAAATTAAAGACGTCGGCCGTGCGATGTGGCCGGGCACCATCTTGCATAAACCACGAGGTGTTCGCAGTGTCGTCTAAGGCAGTTTGTACCGCCACAAATTCACGAAGAATGTCCAGATAGCGTGATGCAGTAATCGTTTCGGATCTGAAAAATGGGCCAATGATTCCTTTGGACGAAATGGCGGCCCAGACCAGTACTTTTTGAGGATGCAGGGACGATGGGACTGCAACATGGGGCTTTTCGGTTCCCCATATGTGCCAGTTCTGTTTATTGACGAAGCCGTCCAGGTAAAAATAAGCTTAGTCAGTAAACCAAATGCTGCCCACATGCATATCGCCGTCATCAATCGTGTGCACTATATCGTTAGCGAATGTCTCTCGTGCAGCAATGGTAGCGGCGCTGAGGGGTTGCCGCGTTTGAATTTTGTATGGATAGAGGTGTAAACTCTGGCGCATGAGACGATACGTGGACGTTGGCGTCATTTGGACCGCAGCTGCAACACGGCGAACGGAAACCCGAGGCCGCTGTTGGATCACCTGCTGCACTAGCTGCGCGTTGCCCTCTGTGGTTGCCGTACGCGGTCGCCCTACCTTTCCAGCACGTTCATCCGTCACGTTCCCAGTCCGTTGAAATTTTTCAAACAGATCCTTTATTGTATCGCTTTTCGGTCCTTTGGTTACATTAAACCTCCGTTGAAAACTTTGTATTGTTGCAACAACACTGTGTTCTAGGCGGTGGAATTCCAACACCAGAAAAATCCTCTGTTCTAAGGAATAAACCATGTCGTCCACAGCACACTTGCACGTTGTGAACAGCACACGCTTACAGCAGAAAGACGACGTACAGAATGGCGCACCCACAAACTGCGTTGTCTTCTATATCTTTCACATAACTTGCAGCGCCATCTGTTGTTGAAAATTGTAACTACTGTAATTTCGAAAGTTTGTCCGCCTGAAAATGTACTGTTGTCCCAAGCATATTGCAACAAACGGTGTATTTCTATCGCTGCTCGTTTAGTTTTTACTGCCGTTTCAAATATACCGGTCATTTTTGAAACATCTATATTAGTAAAACGTAACAACCAGTTACATGTTCTAGAAACCTATCAATTATTTAATAATTAATTATTTGAAACGCTTCGTGTGGGCCGTGAAGCACACTGAGATCAAAAACATAATATACAGTGTGTAACGATGAGCCCATATATTGACGTACATGTGGAGGAAAATCATCTTGAACTTCTGTCAATTTTAAATTTATTTTCGATTCTAAATATTCTGTTTGTAATTCGATCACCAAATAAGAGCATTTTCCAACTCCAAGGAACATATGAATACTGATTGGCACTTCAAACATCATAAGAAATTCACATTGGACATTGGTGGTTGGGCCGCAAGGAAAACTAACAAGACGGAATAAAACATGTCACTTGGAATGAATTCAGCCAAAAACTATGCGACGTGTGATTACGTAGATTTTTTTCCGGCGTAATGCTTGTTGATGCTCTTCAGGGTATGTGACCGGACTCCATCGTTCTGACGACACGATATCTCGACGGGCCTCCAAGCCGCCATCTTCAGATGAGACTGTCGGTGCACAATCACGCCGGAACTGAGGTAACGTCAGCCCCTTTATACCCTGGAAATGGGCCTCTGCTTGTGCGTGAGAAGCGAAAGGGCTGTCCTCATTTCCGGCGTGACTGTGCACCTGCTATCGCACCTGAAGATGGCGACCAGGTGGACCGTCGAAATATCATGTCGCCAGGACAATGAAATCCGGCCGCATAATCGTGAAGAGCATCAACTATGCGACGCGAGTGGGAAAAACAGTAGCTTTGGTGATATTGTACTCTAGAAACTTTAGTTAAGCATGCATGAGGCGAAATTACATATGCTCGGCAATGGTCGAGCAATCATCTGTCTGTCGTTCACTTACGAATAAAAGAAAAGCGGATCATTGAATTAACGGAATGAAGCTAAGTGAAACCCGCGCTTCCATGCGTTCCGTCAAGCTTGGAAAGGTTGTATCAGGCCTAGCATCCTCTTTCGAATTCCAGCTTTTATCAAATTTAAAGCTGTAGGGTGAAGACACCACCCGTCGGACTCTACTCTCAGGGGCTCGGTGTCTATGCCACTCGTGATCGGCCGTCAGGACACAGGTCCGCCAATGCCGAACTCTTCAGGGCTGTTCCCCTAACAACTTGCCACTTCTGATCCTCTCGGAGTTTGGCACAAGAATATCATTCGTGCTTCTCCACCCAGCTTCGCTTATCCTCTCCTAAGGAAAATGCATCGATTGCTTCGGCCCATCAATATCGTACAACCCGCAGTCCACCAATCAGGATAGAGAACCGCAAAGTTGCTGTTGTCTTCCACATGAAGTTAAGCTTGTGGCCAACCAGATTTTACCATCTGTGAGTGGAAAAGTTTGTTGTGTACTGAACTGTGTGACGCCAGGTTGTTATCACAATAACTATTTTGTAAATAGAGGAATGTGACCACGTGCGATGTGTCACCATATGGCCACTGCGTGAGTAAGCTGCAATCTGGTTAACGCCATGGTGATATTCTAAGGAATAGTTGAAGATGACTCGCTACTGCCAGAGAACAAGACACTCATTCTCACTCTGCTTGTGAGAGAATTACAGAGGAGGGCGTCTACAAAAGACAAGACGCCTTGTGAGTGGTTATGGCTAAGCTGCACGAAAACACCTCCGATTTTTAAATCACTCCACCACTAGTGTATAAACTACGGGCGTGCTTCATCGGGACAAACTGCATCCCAGTGACGATAATTTGGCCCAGTATTGAAGCGTGGTTCTCTTTCTAAGGGCTCTCTTCTGAACAGAGAAGAAAGATGACCTCCCGCTAGCGTCTCGCCTGGTGGCTCTAAATACATTCTAAAGCGCGTGCATATCAAGAATTTAACAAGAGAACAAAGCTTACTTTCTTTATGTTTCATAAAAATTGATTGACCTTTGCCTCACAACCACATTAGAGCATGCATAAGGTATCATTGATTGATTTCTTGCAATGTTTTGTGTCATTTATGATGACTGTCTTCATCCTTTGTCCCTCACAGTGGCGTAAGTAGTATAATACGAAGCGAGTTGGTCAGTTAATTGATATACTGTAATTGACCGACGTATTTCAAGTTCACGTGAGGAATAGAATTTTGTCCAAATACTTCTTGCTTAAGCAAGTACGGCAATAATTGTGAACTGAGAAATTTTTAATTGGATGCCCGCTCTAGAGACGTATTATGGTGTTACAATCATTCTGAAACATAATATTTAATCAAAATTATCGCACATTGTACTTTTGTTGCTTTAGGCTCTTAGAGGAATATACAAAAAAGAGCCAAATAAACTGGGACACCTGCCAAATATCGTGTAGGGCCCTCGCGAGCGTGCAGAAGTATCGCAACACGACGTGGCATGGACTCGACTAATGTCTGAAGTAGCGCTGGAGAGAATTAACACCATGAATCCAGTTGGGCTGTACATAAATCCGCAAGAGTACGGGGGGGTGGAAATTTCCTCTGGACAGCACGTTGCAAGGCATCCCAGATATGCTCAATAATGTTCATGTTGGGGAGTTTGGTGGCCATCAGAAGTGTTTAAGCTCAGAAGAGTCTTCCTGGAGGAACTCTGTAGCAATTATGGAAGTGTGGCGTGTCCTTCTGGAATTTCCCAAGTCTGTCGGAATGCGCAATGGTGATCAGACAGGATGCTTACGTACGTGTCACCTGTCAGATACGTATCTTGACGTATCAGGGGTCCCATATCACCCCAACAGCAAACCCCCACACCATTACAGAGCCTCCACTAGTTTGAACAGTCCCCTGCCGACATACAGGGTCCATGGATTCAAGAGGTTGTCTTCATACCCGTACACGTCCATCCACTCGATACGATTTGAAACGAGACTCTCCCGATCAGGCAACACGTTTCCGGTCGTCAAGAGTCCAATGTCGGTGTTGACAGGCCCAGGCGAGGCATAAAGCTTTGTGACGTGCAGTCATCAAGGGTACACGAGTGGGCCTTCTGCTCCGAAAGCCCATATCCATGATGTTTCGTTGAATGGTTTGCACGCTGACACTTGCTGATGTCGCAGCACTGAAATCTGCAGCAGTTTGAGGAAGAGTTGCACTTCTGCATGCGATGTCGGAGATTTGGTGTTTTACCGGATTCCTCATATTCACGGTACACTCGTGAAATGGTCGTACGGGAAAATCGCTTCATCGCTACCTCGGAGGTGCGGTGTCCCATCGCTCTTGCGCCGGCTATAACGCCACATTGATACTCACTTAAATCTTGATAACCTGCCATTGTAGCAGCAGTAACCGATCTAACAACTCTGCCAGACACTTGTTGTGTTACAGGGTGTTTCAAAAATGACCGGTATATTTGAAACGGCAATAAAAACTAAACGAGCAGCGATAGAAATACACCGTTTGTTGCAATATGCTTGGGACAACAGTACATTTTCAGGCGGACAAACTTTCGAAATTACAGTAGTTACAATTTTCAACAACAGATGGCGCTGCAAGTTATGTGAAAGATATAGAAGACAACGCAGTTTGTGGGTGCGCCATTCTGTACGTCGTCTTTCTGCTGTAAGCGTGTGCTGTTCACAACGTGCAAGTGTGCTGTGGACGACATGGTTTATTCCTTAGAACAGGGGATTTTTCTGGTGTTGGAATTCCACCGCCTAGAACACAGTGTTGTTGCAACAATACGAAGTTTTCAACGGAGGTTTAATGTAACCAAAAGACCGAAAAGCGATACAATAAAGGATCTGTTTGAAAAATTTCAACAGACTGGGAACGTGACGGATGAACGTGCTGGAAAGGTAGGGCGACCACGTACAGCAACCACAGAGGGCAACGCGCAGCTAGTGCAGCAGGTGATCCAACAGCGGCCTCGGGTTTCCGTTCGCCGTGTTGCAGCTGCGGTCCAAATGACGCCAACGTCCACGTATCGTCTCATGCGCCAGAGTTTACACCTCTATCCATACAAAATTCAAACGCGGCAACCCCTCAGCGCCGCTACCATTGCTGCACGAGAGACATTCGCTAACGATATAGTGCACACGATTGATGACGGCGATATGCATGTGGGCAGCATTTGGTTTACTGACTAAGCTTATTTTTACCTGGACGGCTTCGTCAATAAACAGAACTGGCACATATGGGGAACCGAAAAGCCCCATGTTGCAGTCCCATCGTCCCTGCATCCTCAAAAAGTACTGGTCTGGGCCGCCATTTCGTCCAAAGGAATCATTGGCCCATTTTTCAGATCCGAAACGATTACTGCATCACGCTATCTGGACATTCTTCGTGAATTTGTGGCGGTACAAACTGCCTTAGACGACACTGCGAACACCTCGTGGTTTATGCAAGATGGTGCCCGGCCACATCGCACGGCCGACGTCTTTAATTTCCTGAATGAATATTTCGATGAACGTGTGATTGCTGTGGGCTATCCGAAACATACAGGAGGCGGCGTGGATTGGCCTCCCTATTCGCCAGACATGAACCCCTGTGACTTCTTTCTGTGGGGACACGTGAAAGACCAGGTGTACCGCCAGAATCCAGAAACAACTGAACAGCTGAAGCAGTACATCTCATCTGCATGTGAAGCCATTCCGTCAGACACGTTGTCAAAGGTTTCGGGTAATTTCATTCAGAGACTACGCCATATTATTGCTACGCATGGTGGATATGTGGAAAATATCGTACTATAGAGTTTCCCAGACCGCAGCACCATCTGTTGTTGACAATTGTAACTACTGTAATTTCGAAAGTTTGTCTGCCTGAAAATGTACTGTTGTCCCAAGCAAATTGCAACAAACGATGTATTTCTATCGCTGCTCGTTTAGTTTGTATTGCCGTTTCAAATATACCGGTCATTTTTGAAACACCTTGTACATAGGCGTTGCCGACAGCAGCGCCGATTTCTGCCTGTTAACATGTCTCTGTATTTGAATACGCTTGCCTGTACCAGTTTCTTTGGCGCTTCAGTATATATCCTTTCAAATAACTAGATCGCTGTATTTATTATTAAAGTGCAGCAACATCGCTGGATGGTTGCTGGAGGGAGCATGCTCCGTGACGAGGAAAAGGCTCTTAACCAGTGCGTTGAACGAAAGGCGGTGGCCGGACAGAGCGCGTCGCAAGATGGCGGCAGCAGCTCTGCGTGGGGCAGTCACGAGAGACCGGTGCGCAAGACGGGAGTGAGCGAGCACCGTGGGCTGCACCAGACGAGGTGTTCTGATGACGTGCAGTGTGCGGACGTCGTGTGAGAAGTGAGACATTCCGTACCAAAGTTGGACGGTTGTCTCTATGGTGAGGTAGAACTTCGAACTTTGGGAGATTGTGATGGCGTCGTGGCTCTTTAGACATGTTACAGCACTGCCTTCGCTAGACTCACTGGGTTTTGAATTTTTGTCCTTGTGGGCATTACAAGCGTTTAACTGCTAGGATTAACCTCAACTCACGCTCTGTTCAAGTGACTGCTTCGATATTTCTTCGCTACAGGTTGAAATTTCGAAATAAGCTGTTTTGGGAGGGTTGGCATATTTTCCCACCAAGTATGACATTTATGAAAGAACCGATTTGGATTGTTTTATTTCGTAGATTGTGCACGCTGCAGCGTTTGATTAGGCTCAAGCACTGAAGTGTATGTTATTTGAATTGACTAATTCCACTTCTCTGTTTGCTGTAGAAGCCTGATAATATTCTGTGCACTAGTTTTCCGTGCTACCACGGGATTATTGTGTAGCTGCAAGCGGCCTGCAACGAGTTTGCCTGCTCTCGAGCTGCTATCGAGATGGTGCATATTCTGTCTCTGGTCCTGTAACGTTTAATTGAGCTGGATATCGTAGTATGGTGGTACACAGATTTTCTGGGCTTAGGTTTTCGAGAATATTTTACTGCTTTGTTCTTACTTAGTGTTAGTGTAACCATTTGTCAATGATCAGTAGTAGTTTGTTAATAACAGCATGTTGCTCTTAGATTGGAAGTTCAGAGATATTGTTATCTCCTGTAACGTACTACTAAAGCGATGATTAAAGCTGAATGTACCACTAAAAAGGTGCTTGAAAGTGGCTCTACGCGGTCACATATTGCTTTTCGTTAAAGATAAAAATTCCTTGTGACTACTTCAGAATTTCCTTTAATAACCCATCGAGATTTGTTTTAGTGCTGTAATGCCTTACATTGTTTGATGCACAGGAACTCAATGAAACTCTTCTCTTTTAAAACATAACTGAAAGTTAATAGTTGCCGATTGATTGTATCATTCTATTGTACATTAATTTTATTTCTGCTGGGACTTGATCCTGTGTGTTCTGTTTTTGTAAAGAATACTCGTAGTATATCGCCTGATTAACTGAATTAAAGTTTTATCAACGTATATCTTTTCAGTACCAAGTTAAGACAGCTCTTACTATGACGAAGTTTAATAAGTCTACGATCTTGAGAGAATATTCAGCATGTTTCCACGTAGGGAACCCTGTTTCCTATCCAACCTCCTCAACTGGTGCAAGGCCTTAATAGAGAGCGATTTGAGTTTTCATGGTCCTTCAAGAGGGACATTAATGTTCTTAATTGTGACAGTACTTAAGGTAATTATTTGATCTTTTTACCCAATATATGTATGAAGTTGCCTTACACCGGCTCGTTTTCTTATACTGTTGTTCAAATTCATTTAGTTTTATTTCTGTATTAGTAGTTGGTCTTCGAAAAAGATATGTTACTGAATCGTGTGATTGTACCATTGTTCTGGTCAAGTCAAATCTGTGTCTGTGTGAGGTTGTTTATGAATGTTATCGTTGTTGTTGTTGTGGTCTTCAGTCCTGAGACTGGTTTGATGCAGCTCTCCAAGCTACTCTATCCTGCCCTTCAATACTAAATTGGTGATCCCTCGATGTCTCAGAACATGTCGTACCAACCGATCCCTTCTTCTAGTCAAGTTGCGCCACAAGCTCCTCTTCTCCCCAATTCTATTCAATACCTCCTCATTAGTTATGCGATCTGCCCATCTAATCTTCAGCATTCTCCTTAGCACCACATTTCGAAAGCTTATATTCTCTTCTTGTCCAAACTATTTATCGTCCATGTTTCACTTCCATACATGGCTACACTCCATACAAATACTTTCTAAAACGACTTCCTGACACTTAAATCTATACTCGATGTTAACAAATATCTCTTCTTCAGAAATGCTTTCCTTGCCATTGCCAGTCTACATTTTATATCCTCTCTACTTCGACCATCATCAATTATTTTGCTCCCCAAATAGCAAAACTCCTTTACTAATTTAAGTGTCTCATTTCCTAATCTAATTCCCTCAGCAGCACCCGACTTAATTTGACTACATTCCATTATCCTCGTTTTGCTTTTGTTGATGTTCGTCTTGTACCCTCCTTTCAAGACACTGTCCATTCCGTTCAGCTGCTCTTCCAAGTCCTTTGCTGTCTCTGACAGAATTACAATGTCATCGGCGAACCTCAAAGTTTTTATTTCTTCTCCATGGATTTTAATACCTACTCCGAACTTTTCTTTTGTTTCCTTTAGTGCTTGCTCAATATACAGATTGAATAACATCGGGGAGAGGCTACAACCCTGTCTCACTCCCTTCCCAACCACTGCTTCCCTTTCATACCCCTCGACTCTTATAACTGCCATCTGCTTTCTGTACAAATTGTAGATAGCCTTTCGCTGCCTGTATTTTACCCCTGCCACCTTCAGAATTTGAAAGAGAGTATTCCAATCAACATTGTCAAAAGCTTTCTCTAAGTCTACAAATGCTAGAAACGTAGGCTTGCCTTTCCTTAATCTTTCTTCTAAGATAAGTCGTAGGGTCAATATTCCCTCACGTGTTCCAACATTTCTACGGAATCCAAACTGATCCTCCCTGAGGTCGGCTTCTATCAGTTTCTCCATTCGTCTGTAAAGAATTCGCGTTAGTATTTTGCAGCTGTGACTTATTAAACTGATAGTTCGGTAATTTTCACATCTGTCAACACCTGCTTTCTTTGGGATTGGAATTATTATATTCTTCTTGAAGTATGAGGGTATTTCGCCTGTCTCATACATCTTGCTCACCAGATGGTAGAGTTTTGTCAGGACTGGCTCTCCCAAGGCTGTCAGTAGTTCTAATGGAATGTTGTCTACTCCCGCGGCCTTGTTTCGACTCAGGTCTTTCAGTGCTCTGTCAGACTCTTTACGCAGTATCATATCTCCCATTTCATCTTCATCTACATCCTCTTCCATTTCCATAATATTGTCCTCAAGTACATGGCCCTTATATAGACCCTCTATATACTCCTTCAACCTTTCTGCTTTGCCTTCTTTGCTTAGAACTGGGATTCCATCAAAGCTCTTGATATTCATGCAAGTGGATCTCCTTTCTCCAAAAGTCTCTTTAATTTTCCTGTAAGCAGTATCTATCTTACCCCTAGTGAGATAAGCCTCTACATCCTTACATTTGTCCTCTAGCCATCCCTGCTTAGCCATTTTGCACTTCCTGTCGATCTCATTTTTGAGACGTTTGTATTCCTTATCTGACCGGTAATCCAAGTTCAATCAATCAATTCCACCCTGTATTCCAATGGGCCGAATTGCAAGTATCGCATGTCGTAATGAACGTAACGTAAAATATGTACAATGCCCCAGAGTTAAGAGGTCCTGGTGCCTTGTTAGATGTAGGGGAGGGTCTTATTGCCCTAATCTTCGTAGGATAAATAAATCAATAAATAAACATCGAAAATAAAAAAAAAGCGTCAAGGTAACTCCGTAGTAAAAATGAATAAAAACGATGAAGATACGTTTGGATGTGTAATGAACGATATGATAGTAAATTAAAGAGTATTAAAAGTCCCTTATAGAACAGAAATTAAAAGACTGACAATTTGAAGCTTGAGAGACAAATCAACAAATTATCGAAAGGAATCTCATTGAAGTATAATTTAACATTGTAATAACCATCAAAATGCGTTTAAAATACAGTAAAAAAGAAACTGACGTCGTACTTCCTATGGAAACCTTGAAACCAAACTATTGTAATTACATACAACATGAGTAAGCAACTTCCCCTGTCTATGATCCGAAATTTGAAATATTATAACAATTAATCACGTCCGAGAGATAAACACACATATTTGTAAAAGAATCTACATGCTCTATAAGGTGCTTGATGCTGCAATTGATTTTACAAACATACAATATTTCGAGGTTGTTATATAGGATTTAAGACAGCTACACATCTCCTCCCGAAATTAATGACTGTAAATGCAATTTGTCTTTGGTGGGGAGGCTTGCGTGCCTCAGAGATACAGACAGCCGTACTGTTGGTGCAACCAAAACGGAGGGGTATCTGTTGAGAGGCCAGACAAAAGTGTGGTTCCTGAAGAGGGGCAGCCTTTTCAGAAATTAAAAGACTGACAATTTGAAGCTTGAGAGACAAATCAACAAATTATCGAAAGGAATCACATTGAAGTATAATTTAACAATGTAATAACCATCAAAATGCGTTTAAAATACAGTAAAAAAGAAACTGACGTCGTACTTCCTATGGAAACCTTGAAACCAAACTATTGTAATTACATACAACATGAGTAAGCAACTTCCCCTGTCTATGATCCGAAATTTGAAATATTATAACAATTAATCACGTCCGAGAGATAAACACACATATTTGTAAAAGAATCTACATGCTCTATAAGGTGCTTGATGCTGCAATTGATTTTACAAACATACAATATTTCGAGGTTGTTATATAGGATTTAAGACAGCTACACATCTCCTCCCGAAATTAATGACTGTAAATGCAATTTGTCTTTGGTGGGGAGGCTTGCGTGCCTCAGAGATACAGACAGCCGTACTGTTGGTGCAACCAAAACGGAGGGGTATCTGTTGAGAGGCCAGACAAAAGTGTGGTTCCTGAAGAGGGGCAGCCTTTTCAGTAGTTGCAGCGGCAACAGTCTGGATAATTGACTGATCTGGCCTTGTAACACTAACCAAAACGGCATTGCTGTGCTGGTACTGCGAACGGCTGAAAGCAAAGGGAAACTACAACCGTAATTTTTCCCGAGGGCATGCAACTCTACTATATGATTAAATGATGATGACATGCTCTTGGGTAAAATATTCCGGAAGAAAATGGTCCCCCACCCTATTTGGATCTCCAGCCGGAGACTGCTCAGGAGGACATCGTTATCAGTAGAAACGAAACTGTCGTTCTACGGATCGGAGCGTTGAATGTCAGGTCGCTTAATCGGACAGGTAGGTAAGAAAATTGAAAAAAGGAAATGGATAGATTAAAGTTAGATATAGTTAGATGGAAGGAGGAAAAGGACTTGTTGTCAAGTGAATACGGGGTTATAAATACAAAATCAAATGGAGGTAATGCAGGAGTTGGTCTAACAATGATTAAAAAAATAAGAACACGGGTAAGCAACTACGAACAGCACAGTGAACGTATTATTGTAGCCAACATAGACACGAAGCCCACACCCACCACAGTAGTACAAGCCAACTAGCTCCGAAGATGATGAAGAGATTGAAGAAATGTACGACGACATAAAAGAAATTATTGAGATAGTCAAGAGTGACGAGAATTTAACAGTCATAGGAGATTGGAATTCGATAGAAGAAAAAGGAAGAGAAGGAAAATTTGTAGGAGAATATGGACTGAGGGAAAGGAATGAAATAGAAAACCTTTTGGTAGAACTTTACACAGAGCATAATTTAATCATAACTAACCCTTGGTTTAAGAATCATGAAAGAGGGCTGTATACATGGAAGAGACCTGGAGACACCGGAAGGTTTCAGATTGATTACATTATGGTAAGATAGAGATATTTCGGAACCAGATTTTAAATTATAAGACGTTTTCAGGGACAGATGTGAACTCTGACCACAATTCATTGGTTATGAACTGTAGATTAAACCTGAAGAAACTGCAAAAAGGTAGGATTTTAAGGAGATGGGACCTGGATAAACTGAAAGAGCAGAAGATTGTAGGGAGATTCAGAGGGAGCGTTAGGGAATGATTGACAAGAACGGGCAAAAGGAATACAGTAGAAGAAGAATGGGTACTTCTGAGGGATGAAATAGTGAAAACAGAGGATCAAGTAGGTGAAAAGACGAGGACTAATAGAAATCCTTAGGTAACACAAGAGATATTAAATTTAATTTTTGAAACGCGAAAATACAAAAATCCAGTAAATGAAACTTGCGAAAGGGAATACAAACGTCTCAGAAATGAGACTGACAGGAAGTGCAAAATAGCTAAGCGGGAATGGCTAGAGGACAAATGTAAGGATTTAGAAGCATATATGATTAGGGGAAAGATAAATGCTGGCTACAGGAAAATTAAAGAGATCTTTGGAGAAAAGGGAACCACTTGTATCAATATCAAGAACTCAGATGGAGAACCAGTTCTAAGCAAAGAAGGGAAAGCAGTGAGGTGGAAGGAATATATAGAGAGTCTATACAAGGGCGATGTACTTGAGGGCGATATTATGAAAATGGAAGAGGAAGTAGATGAAGATGAAATGGGAGATATGATACTGCGTGAAGAATTTGACAGACCACTTAAAGACTTAACTCGAAACAGGACCCCAGGAGTAGACAACATTCCATTAGAGCTACTGATAGCCTTGGGAGAGCCAGCCCTGACAAAACTCTACCATCTGGTGAACAACTTGTATGTGGCAGGCGATGTACCCTCAGACTTTAAGAAGAATATCAAATTCCAAAGAAAGTAGGTGCTGACACATGTGCAAATTAGCGAATAAACAGTTAGGTAAGTCACGACTGAAAAATACTAACATAAATTCGTTACAGACGAATGGAAAAACTGGTAGAAGCAGACCTCGAGTAAATTCAGTTTCGATTCGGGAGAAATGCAGGAACACGCGAGATAACAGTGACCCTGCGACTTCTGATACAAGATAGGTTAAGGAGAGGGAAACCTACATTTATAGCATTTGTAGACTTATAGAAACATGTTGTCAATGTTGACTACAAGACTCTCTTTCAAATTCTAAAGGTGTTAGGGGTAAAATATGGCAGCGAAAAGTAATTTATACTTTGTACAGAAATTAGATGGCAGTTATAAAGAGTCGAGACGCGTGACAGGGAAGCAATGGTTGAGAAGGGAGTGAGACAGCGTTGTAGCCTGTCCCTGGTGTTATTCAGTTTGTATATTGGGCAAGTAGTAAAGGAAACAAAAGAAAAATTTGTAGTCGGAATTAGAACCCATGGAGAAGAACTAAAAACTTTGAGGTTTGCCGACAACACTGTAATTCTGTCAAGACAGCAAAAAACTTGGAAGAGCAGTTGAACGGAATGGGCAGTGTCTTGAAAGGAGGATATAAGATGAACATCAACAAAAGCAAGACGAGGATAATGAAATGTAATCTAATTAAATCAGTTGATGCTGAGGGAATTAGATTAGGAAATTAGATACTGAAAGTAGTAAAGGAGTTTTGCGACTTAGGCAGCAAAATAACTGATGATGGTCGATGTAGATAGGCTGCGAAATGTTGACTGACAATGGCAAGGAATGCGTTTCTGAAGAAGAATAATTTGTTAACATCGAGTATAGATTTAAGTATTAGGAAGTCTTTGCTGAAAGTATTTGTATCAAGTGTAGCCATGTATGGAAGCGAAACATGGACGATAAACAGGTAGGACAACATGAGAATAGAAGCCTCTGAATTACGGTGCTACAGAAGAATGCTGAAGATGACATGAATAAATCACGATACTAATGAGGAGGTACTGAATAGAATTGGGGAGCAAAGAAATTTGTGGTACAAGCTCACTAACGAAGGGATCGGTTGGAAGGACACATTCTGAGACATCGAGGGAACACCAGTTTAGTACTGAGGGGAAGCATGGTGGTTATAAATAGTAGAGGAAGACCAAGAGATGAATACAGTAAACAGATTCACGAAGATGTAGGTTGCAGTATTTACTAGGAGATGAAGAGGCCTGTACAGGATAGAGTAACATGGAGAGCTGCATCAAACCATTCTTTGTACTGAGGACCACAATAACAACAAGACGTCGGCTTTATTCGTTGAGCACTATACAGTTAATAACGTCTGTGTGTTTTCAGTGCACCTCACTCTGCAAATTCATCGACTGGTCATAGATAGTTAGGCGAATAAGATATTTCAGTGGACTTATATCTCAGTATAATTGCAATAAAAGTTTATAATTGTATGACAGCATCTCAGCTGATAACAGCAGCAGCAGTTTCTCGGTAACAGGCTGAAGTTTGACCTATTTCTCAAAAAGTACAGCTTATCAGAAAATGCAGTTTCGATCTTCAACACTGTAAGAAGTGGGAGTGCGGTATTTGATCGGTGTCTACTCGATAATGAAAGACTAGCAATTCTGGAGATCAGGAGAGTAATATAATAAATATACAAGGTGATTATAATTACAGTTACACTTTTAAATCGCTATATAAATAACACCACTCGTCAGAATGACGTCAAATTGCAAGCGGAATGTTATCGGAGAAGGGGGTAAATGTATGGCAGAAGAAAAAAAATAGTGTGAAAATTGATCACTAGATGGCGCTGTATGTGTTAGAATACGTAAATGAAAACACCTGTCAGGCGCAAGAGCCATTGAAGTTGGTGTAAACATGCCTGGTACACAACTTTTCCTCCTTTCGCGTCTGTGGCGTTCGCCATGACTGCCCCAATGCAGGACAGCGCTCTGCATGTAAAGCTGTATTACAAGAATGATGACTGTGCATACGTCGCTCTGCAGAAGTTCCGGACACTGAAGGGTTTGAAAAAACGCGTTGGTCAATGACTGCTGTGGGTCTGGAGAAAATCATTCGGAAATTCGAAAAGACGGGCTGTTCTGGTGTGCAACCTGGTAGAGGGAGGTTCAAATGGTTCAAATGGCTCTGAGCACTATGGGACTCAACTGCTGAGGTTATTAGTCCCCTAGAACTTAGAACTAGTTAAACCTAACTAACCTAAGGACATCACAAACATCCATGCCCGAGGCAGGATTCGAACCTGCGATCGTAGCGGTCTTGCGGTTCTAGACTGCAGCGCCTTTAACCGCACGGCCACTTCGGCCGGCCGGTAGAGGGAGGAAACGAATTGATCCGACATCAGTGGCAACAGTGGCCACAGCAATGCAGGAGGAGACGAGTGGTGGTGTGCAAACGTGCAGTGCACCGAGAACTGCCCGAACATTGGACATACCTGTGGTCACAGTGCGTGAAATCCTACGAAACATCCTTCTTTGCTATCCACTCTAAATTACCCATGTGCTCGAGTTGCTTTGCGTTGACCTTCCAGCAGGAGAGACCTTTGCTTTAGAATATCTTGCTCACGTGGTAGTGGACAATGATTGGCCGTGGAAGATTTTGCGGACAAAGAAGACCATTTCCATGTGACAGGATATGTCAATACACAGAATTGTCGAATATGTGAAACGGAAACACACACACACAAATCAACCATTGCCACTTCATCCTGAAAAGGTCACTGTCTGGTGCGGGTTGAAGGCATCATTTATCAAAGGGCCATATTTTTTTGAAGAGGCAGGTGCTTCCGGTACCGTCACTGGTAATCGCTATGAGTGTCTTTTGCGTAACCATGTCATTCCAGCTCTCCAACAGCGTGGAGCACATCCGCACATTGCAAATTCAGTTAAGCAGCTGCTGAAGCGCCATTTCGAAAGTACTAGAATTATGAGCCACCATTTCCCTACAGCCTGGCTATCCCGACCACCTGATCTTAATCCGTGTGTCTTCTGGCTGTGGGGATACCTGAAAGATGTTGTGTTCAGTGTTCCGATTGCAAGCTTTGCTGCATTGAGGGCACGTATTGCGCAACACATTCTGAACGCTAATCCGGAAACACTTCGATCAGTTGTGGAATATGCTGTTCCTCGACTACATCTTGTTGCAGAAAACGGTGTACAGCATATTGAACATGTTTTGCGCCAGTCACACAGAAATTAATAATCTGATTTGATTTTGACTGATGCTTTTTATGCGGTTTTTGGTCTCAGGACAATTAAAAACCGATGTGATTGATGCCTCTTATCCGGTTTTTGGCCTCAGGCCAGTTAAAAACCTATTTTTCCCATCCGATGTGATATGACCTTGCCGTGGCGGATGGACTTGCGTAACTAACAGTGTCACACCTGTACACCAAGCACACTGAGTAGTACATTTTGTTTAACGTCAAACGTAAACCTTAGGCATAGTTGTATGATTCATTTGTTACTTGTGGTCGACAACTATTACATTATGATACTTACAGCGCCATCTATTACTACATTCTGTTACTATTTATTTTTCTTCTGTCACACGTTTAGCCGACCGGGTGGCCGAGCGGTTCTACGCGCTTCAGTCTGGAACTGCACGACCGCCTCGGGCATATATGTGTGGGATGTCCTTAGGTTAGTTAGGTTTAAGTAGTTCTAAATTCTAGGGGCCTGATGACCTCAGATGTTAAGTCCCATAGTGCTCAGAGCCATTTGAACCATTTCTGTCATACGTTTTCCCCCTTCTCCGATAATATTCCGTTGCAATTTGACGTAATTCCGACCAGAGGTGTTATTTTTGCAATGGTTTGAAAGTTTAACTTCATTTATAATCACCCTGTATAGGCTTCTCGAATATTGGCATCCACTGATGTCATGACAAGAAAGGAAGCAGCAATAAGTCACAAAGAATGAGTGGACCCTTGAGCATAAATGCGTGATTTCGCTTTTTTTGTGTTATTAACGGCAGCGAGGAAACTAAGAAATCAGGTAACTGCTGATCAAGGACAACTGCTCATGAAAAGAGTCTTCTCATCGCATGCCGTAACAGACGAGAAATTTCATCTACATTGCTAACGTTCTGTAGATAGTTCAGTAGGCTGTTCACAGAATTCCTGCGGTCCCAACTAATACCCTTCAGTGAAGAAACCTGTACTCCATACGGCATAAACCTGTATTTTAAAATGAAGATTCCATCTTCCAGTATTAAGACAATGGTATCTTAGATACAGCCAGAGATCTACTTACTTTTATGGGGTCTGTAGTCATTAGTGTGACCTGGTGACCTCTCCTGACGAGCTCGAGGGCTATCAGTCGGAAAGGCAGCTGGTGGCTGACGGACGGCGTCGGGATGATGCCCAGAATCTTAGCTGAGTGGCTCACTCCAGCTGCCAGCATCAGTACCAGAACCAGCGTCACAGGGGCGCTCATCGTGAAACTGCGAACTGCGGGCAGATACAAGGACTACATCACAGCACAGTACTGGTCTGCGATACGGAGGGATAACTTAAACCCAACACGCAGCATTGCTGTCATTCTGGACAGTCCATGGCATATTATACACTAAAGTGCCAAAGGAACTGGTGTAGGCATACATATTTAAGTACAGAGATATGTAAACAGGCAGAATACGGTGCTGCAGTCGGCAACGTCTAAGACAACAAGTGTCTGGTGCAGTTGTTGGATCGGTTACTGCTGCTACAATGGCAGGTTATCAAGATTTAAGTATGTTTCAACGAGGTGTTACAGTCGGCGCACGAACGGTGGGACACAGCATCTCCGAGGTAGCGATGATGTGGGGATTTTTTCGTACGGCCATTTCACGAGTGTGCCGTGAATATCAGGAATCCGGTGAAACAAAAAATCTCCGACATCGTCGAGGCGGAAAAAAAATCCTGCAACTTGACAGAAGTGCAACCCTTCCTCAAACTGCTGCAGATTTCAATGCTGGGACATCAACAAGTGACTGCACGACACAAAGCTTTGTGCCTCGCCTGTGCCCGTCGACGCCGACATTTAACTCTTGATGACTGGAAACATGTTGCCTGGTCGGACGAGTCTCGTTTCAAATTGTATCGAGCGCATGGACGTGTAAGGGTATGGAGACAACCTCACGAATTCATGGAACCTGCATGTCAGCAGGGGACTGTTCAAGTTGCTGGAGGCTCTGTAATGGTGTGGGGCGTGTGATGTTGGAGTCATATGGGATGTCTATATACGACTCTGACCGGTGACACATACGGAAGCATCCTGTCTGATCACCTGCATCCATTCATGTCCATTGTGCATTCTGGCGGATTTGGGCAATTCCAGAATCACAGTGCGACAGGCCACACTTCCAAAATTGCTATAGAATGACCTCGAGGTACACTCTTCCGAGTTTAGGCACTTGCGCTGGCCACCAAACTCCATAGACATAAACATTATCGAGCCTATGTGGGACGGACGGAGTAGGTATTAAATTCCATGCAGAAGAAATAAAAACTTTGAGGTTCGCCGATAACATTGTAATTCTGTCAGAGACAGCAAAGGACCTGGAACAGCAGTTGAACAGAATGTACAATGTCTTGAAAGGAGGATATAAGATGAACATCAACAAAAGCAAAACGAGGATAATGGAATGTAGTCGAATTAAATCGGGTGATGCTGCCGGAATTAGATTAGGAAATGAGACACTTAAAGTAGAAAAGGAGTTCTGCTATTTGGGGAGCAAAGTAACTGATGATTATCGAAGTAGAGAGGATTTAAAATGTAGACTGGCAATAACAAGGAAAGCGTTTCTGAAGAAGAGAAATTTGTTAACATCGAGTTTAGATTTAAATGTCAGGACGCCGTTTCTGAAAGTATTTGTATGGAGTGTAGCCATGTATGGAAGTGAAACATGGACGATAAATAGTTTGGACAAGAAGGGAATAGAAGCTTTCGAAATGTGGTGCTACAGAAGAATGCTGAAGATTAAATGGGTAGATAACATAACTAATGAGAAGGTATTGAATAGAATTGGAGAGAAGAAAAAATTGTAGCACAACTTGACTAGAAGAAGGGATCGGTTGGTAGGGCATATTCTGAGCATCAAGGGATCACCAATTTATTATTGGAGAGCAGCGTGGAGGGTAAAAATCGTATAGGGAGACCAAGGGATGAGTACACTAAACAGCTTCAGAACGATGTAGGTTGCAGTAGGTACTGGGAGATGAAGAACCTTGCACAGGATAGAGTAGCATGGAGAGCTGCATCAAACCCGTCTCTGGACTGAAGACCACAACAACAACATGTGGGATGGCATCCAACGTGGTGTTCAGAAGAAATCTCCACCCCTTGTAGTCTTAATGATTTATGGACAGCTCAACTGGATTCAGGTGTTAATTCTATCCAACACTACTTCAGACGTTAGTCGAGTCCATGCCACGTTCTGTGGCTGCACTTCTGCGTGCTCGCGGGGCCTTACACGATATTAGCCAAGTGTACCAGTTTCTTTGACTCTTACGGAAACAACTCTTAGCTGTGGCTAATCTACACTTCCATCACTTCTCCCGCCAGTACCAGACCTTCACGATATGCAAAAAAGAATATTGAGAGTTAGTATCCCGTCGACATCCAAGCTAGAATTGGACGTCATTTGGCAAAAGAGTCGAATGTTATCTTTTCATGTGAATTATCCCAGCGTCCGTGATAAACGATTCACGAAACCTACGGAATACATTAATCTGGATGCCCATACGAGTAGTTGAGAGAAACATTGAAACTAATACTATCATTCAGATCTAAGACGTGTGCTCAGTTTGGTCTTATGATAAGAGTTTCTTCTGCAGATATATAATATTTGGGCTTCATTTCCATTTCATCTCACAGTTTCGAGTTGAAAAATTTCATTAAAGACTACTCACACGGTATGCTATCGCTCTAAAATGGGGCAGGTAGCAGGGAGCTGACAGCAGTAAGATGCTGGAAAATGAAAAGTGACACTTGCGTCAGAGCAGACATTTATTCGAAAATATCAGTTACGTTTAACTCCAAAAAAATTTCAGATATTCCACTTCGCTTTTTATTGCAGAACGCTATCTTGTGACACTAGAATAAATGACTCTTACAGGTCAAAGAATTTTTAAAAAAATTGGATATTGAGAATAGTAGCTAGTGAGTGATAATAATTACCAAAAAGATTTCTCTATTAGAAGAGTATTTAATCAAATGAACAACAGTTCATAAACGTTGAGACATCAGTAACATAATCACAGAAAGTACGTATAGTTGAAATGTAATTAGTTTTATTCTTTGCTGCCCTTGGTTTAATCTATACTAGAACAACAATATTAAAACAGAGAGAAATATATACATTAAACATACTATATACATATATACATATATATATACATATATATTATATTATATTATATTATTATATTATTATATTAGATTATATATATATATATATATATATATATATATATATATATATATTTATATATATATATATATTAAACATACTATATACATATATACATTAAACATACTACGAGAAGCAGCATTCAAGAAAACAGAGAAAAAATATACATTAGACTTCCTACGAGAAGCAGCATTCAAGAACGTTTAAGAATCGGGTCAAATCAATCAGTGATCCGTCATAACCAATGGCTATAAGAACAAGTGGGCGCAATACAATTAAAAAAAAGATGCGGCTCAAGTATTTGCACGAAAGAGTGTGCTCAAAATGCTGATCTTCAAAAATATCTTTCCAGTAATCGTAAACGGCAAGCAAATACCCGCTTCACACCAAAAACAATTAAAATGGCTTTTATTGGGCAAAAAATTACAGTAAAAGTGTTTTTCAATTTAAACAATATTTAAATAAAAAACAACAGATCAAAGAAGGTACCAATGACTTAGAACCCGAAAAACTAACTAGCTGATTGTTAACAAAACCACTTCACCTCGTCCAGCAAACGCACATAT
Organism: Schistocerca nitens; assembly: GCF_023898315.1. NCBI lineage: Eukaryota > Metazoa > Arthropoda > Insecta > Orthoptera > Acrididae > Schistocerca > Schistocerca nitens. The sequence goes on along the minus strand of NC_064617.1, from coordinate 698,508,653 downwards.
GCCCAACATAGACCAGTTCACTGCGCTCGGTAGAAAAAGACGAAAAAAAATGGTGCAACACTGGAAACTTGAGCTTTCCCGTGCACTGTACACATCTAACAAACAGTTGGTAAACACATACACGCTAAAAGGCAATGCTGCCATTGCACGTCGGTAAACGAACCCAATAACGCTACTGGTACACGGCCTTTGGAAGCGGGTATCGTGCGGTTAAAGGCGCTGCAGTCTGGAACCGCAAGACCGCTACGGTCGCAGGTTCGAATCCTGCCTCGGGCATGGATGTTTGTGATGTCCTTAGGTTAGTTAGGTTTAACTAGTTCTAAGTTCTAGGGGACTAATGACCTCAGCAGTTGAGTCCCATAGTGCTCAGAGCCATTTTTTGAAGCGGGTACGCTTAGCCACTGAGCGTAAAGCACGCCACAGGTCAAGCAAGATGCCCGCCAAACACAACCATATGCGTCTGCTGCTGCACTCTGTCCATGTACCCACTGACCGAACAGCAAAGGCCGTGTTGGAACTCGAAAGCCGTGTTTCTCAGACAAGTGAGCTTAGCAATCCACGCCCCGCTCACAAGACAGCGCAACACCGAGAAATGCTCTTACGTTTATAGCCCCGCGGAACCACCACTTTTAGCTACTCACAAGGGGAACTCCCCATCGCATTCCCGTCAGATTTAGTGGTAAGACGTCCCAGTGCTTAGCCCGTTAAAAACTGAACACAGATCAAGCATGAAAACAGGAAGAAGGTGTATTGAATTGTGAGAAAAAGCAAAATAGAAAAAGTGAACAGTCCACGGGCGAGCAGTGCAATGTAGGGCGGACTGCCAGAGCGACGGCGTTATGGTTAAGTGGACACAGTGTTGGACTGTGAGGCGGACGAGCCGTGTTCAGAACTGTCTCTGCCATTTATCTTAATTTTTTTTCGCAGCCTTATGAACTTTCTGTTCGGTCTTTGAAATGTTGTTTTCGTGTAGTCTTGGCAGTTGTCATCCTATAAATTGATTATAAATATGAGTTATGTGGTAAGAACACGTTACCGCCGCAATGAAAAACGTGACAAATAGCGAGAGCAGGTGAGATACCACATAGACGTCTCACAGAAATGAAAACAACAAGTAAACGGGTGTTTCAACAAAGGAATTCAAGAGTCAAAATTTCGAAAACGGAACACAACTTCTAAATCGTTAAAAACGTATGTTTTGACAGAGCACAGGGAAGCTGTGTGATTCTGAAACTGTTTCGTTCATTTGATGCAGCTTACGTAACAAACTATTATGTTTTCATCATTTCACTGGGAGTGATTACATTCACATTCATACGAACACCTGAGTCAGGCAAGGAGGCATATCTCACCCACTTGCCAGGCGTACAGATTAGGTCCGTCGTTAAGAGATTCCTATCATATGACACGCCGTGTGTGGCACACCAGACGTGTTTCACGGTGGAGGATTCGGTTGACTTGTCGCCTTGTCATCAAATGTCTGCGGTTACCATTCGATTGCCACTTCATGTCAGCTGCTAATAGAGAAGTTGTGCAGAATCAACTGTCATTATAGGTTCCTTCCTTACATCTTCCTGTTGCAAACGGGCGTTACGCCACGACACAGTCACAAATTTGAATACAGCGAACAGCGGAAAAAAAAAAAGAATTGGCGCGAGGAACGTTTATCACGGCTCGCCCACTTGGCAGTCAAGCACCGTAACCCACGACGCCGTTGCTCCTTAAGGCCGCCCTATGCTGCCCTTCTTTTGCTTGGACCGTTCACTGTTCCTATTTTGAATTTTTTTCATAGTTGGTAACACCTTCTTCGTGTTTTCATGTTTGATACGTGTTTACTTTTTGATGGGCTGTCCACTGGGCCCTCTTACCTCTAAGTCTGAGTGAGGAGCGATTGGGAGTTTCCCTTGTCAGGAATTTCCTTCTTCAGCTAGCAGCAAGACGGAACTGACCGAGAGCAGCACCGTGTTAAGTCAGCGCGGCCGGTCACGCGTGCACAGTCTCGCAAGACGTCAGAAATGACGTTGCTTAGCGACCGCCAAAGATGTAGCCTCGCGCTGTCGGCGAGGAATCGATAGTGAGCAAGACTCACGCCAAGGAATTTTGTTTTTACACCATCACGTTGCTCTATTCTACATTAGCAATTAAAATAGGTAACATATGTATTACTTTTATTCAGAAATTGGTAATGAGAAATGACGCTGAATTAACTAGATTAAAAAGGTCGAATTTTCTTTTTATTGGAGCTAGATTTAAAAAACAAAAAAAAACTGTTCAATGTTCGTAGTTGAAAAAATGTTGTACCCTGCTTAGTTGTCAAAGATAGGGTGTCTAGGAGCCTGCTTTCTCGGATCGCTAGACAACGATTCAAGCAAATCGTATTAATGAATTTTATTACAAAAGGAAACGATCACAATTCTTAACCTTGTGTTAAACATACGTGTCGCAAGCTAAGGGCGAGAGACAAAATCAAAAATTGTTGTAACTGCGACCGGGGTGGTCGCGGGGTTGAAATGACGGAAAGCGCGGCGGGACCCGCGGAGAGGCCCAAGAACAACACAATGGAAGAGGACGGACACGAGCAACGAAGGACAGAACGAACAACAAGATCGAACAACGGAGTCACGAGGGAACCTAACAAACACGTCCACTCGTACACAGAACAAGAAAGTAAGTAAGCTTTCTAATGTGAGGCGATGTGTCCACACACGTACGCGAGATTAGACTGGCCGGCTGAGCGAGAGGCAGGCGCTTTAAGTAGTCTATCGGGAGCGCCGCTATTGGCCGCTGGAACCACGTGTTCCACTGTGGCGCCCTCACACTAAAAGCGGGCCAGGAGGCGCGCGCCGCCACAGCTTACGGCGCGATGGTGTAGAGACCTCTAGGGGTCTTCGATGTCCATGACGTCTGTCGGAAAAATGTCCATCAGTATATACAGTTACTAAGTCGCTGGTCTTTAAGTGCCTAATCTTGATGCTGCTGTAGAGAAGGGCCTCGACCCGTCGGCGCGGCGCTTACGTCCTCTTTGCATAGAGGGCTATGCCGTCGCGTTGTCGTCCTGGAGAGGGGTCGGTCAGCGTGCAGTTGGCTGACGTCTTCCTCACGACCCTCTTTGCTCTCTCGTTTCAGACCGATCATAGTAAAAAGGTAAATTACAGCTTCCTTCGCTGCACTTTGTCTGAGGTTAATTATAATAATCTGACGTTACTTCTCTACGCAACAGTTTTCAGGTCCCTTGAAAATTGCCTGATGTGAAGGCAGAAACCGGTCTTGGACTTAATGTACTGGAGTGGATTTACGTTAGTTGATCATTCAGTTGCGGAATCAGCTTGCAAGATACCACATGTGGGAGGGAGAAAGAGGTGTGAATTTTATTCAGATTCTATAAATGAAATGCAAGGAGTGTTGTTCAACATATAAGTGGTTTTTTCAGTGAAACTGTATTAAACTTTAATGCAATAATTATTGAAATTTTATCAAATTCATTAAAAATTCACCAGCAAATTATTCAAATAATGATAAACAAAAATATTAAAAAAATTGGGTCGCCAGATACTGTAGAAAGTATAAAAAAAACGACAAATAGAATTGAATTGACAGCAAGAGCTCACAACAAGTGAATTATATAAAGTGCCTGCTCTGGTATTTGCCTTTTAACATGAGCATTGTATGACTTCATTCTAATTTAACATATAAATAAATGACACGAGATGGGTTTACCTGGTGTAATAAATGAGGAAGGAATAGTAATAATATAAAAAACAGCTGAACGTATGACTCCCTTAGCGAGCAAACGGTGAATACTGTCCTTGCGGCTTAATGAGCATCTAACACATCGCAAGGAAATAGAAGAAAGCGAAAGAAGAATGCGCAGCTAGGTAATCGGGCGTTTTCTGTATTACCATGTTCGTAGCGTGGTTGGCGTGGCGGTGGAGTCGGCTGATTGCGTGCGGCTGCAACAAGACTCTGCCGGTGACGTAGTTGATAGTGTCTGACATGTCCTACGCTGAAAATAGTGACCGAAACCTGCTACTGGAAGTTATCATTACTGGACGATGGTATGCGCCCATGTGCAAGTGCAAACCTACGTGAAACTGCATTAAACATAGCTCAAAACTGTTCTAATAGTACTACCGTCATCGGACATGTAGTAAATCAAAATGTGATCCTGAGTTAAGCTCTTGATAACGAGCACAGTGAGTGAAGCCCGCCTACTTGGATCTAACAAACTTTGCTCTCTACGCTGTTTGCGACGAATGCAAAGTGCATCGCCTAGTGACAAGCGATAAGAGAATCCTCTGCGACTTAAGAGTGAACTCCTGCCTCCTCAGATGCAATATTCTGAATCCCTAATACAAGTGCACTCCTCGCACCTGGAGAGAGAGAGCCACTCCCCTCCAGCGTCTTGTCCCCGCCCTTCCGCAAATTACATAGCTCGTACTATTTTTCAAAGCGAATATGAGATTCCTGCCAATGAAGAGGTCCATTTCAAAATTTCCTCCCTCCTTGCCATCGCATTCCACGAGGAAAAGAGAGCTATACACTGTGTGAGACAGAGTATACAAATAAACCAAGGCTTCTCCCTTTGAGTATTGCCGCTATGTTCCCAGGTGTTCTGCTCGCGGGAAACGGCCAAAATTCCCCGGGCCACTTGAGATTCTTGGACACCCAAGTCGTGTTGTTGCTATTCAACTCACGTCTCTGTCCGCGTTACCTATAATCGTGACAAAACTGTTTTTACGCTACGTTTATAGTTTCCACTGCCTCGGGCACACGTGCGAATGTCCACGGCTTCCCTTGGCAGTGTGTTGATGTATGCAGTGTCTTCGCCTGTCGCTAATCCTCTGGGGCCTGCCCTCTGTGAAGCACGCGGACATTGGCGCACGACCGCTGCTCGCCTATGGGCGCACTACCTGTGTCCACCTAGTCGCCGGGCTTCCCAGCTAGGAACGCATCAGAAGAATTCCTTTCATGCACAAAGTGTACCAAGTTTGCAAAGAGAAGAATCATAGCCCTTTACCGGTGATTAATGACACAATAATTCACCTCCGTCACATTTCATATATTACAATAAACTAATGACTGATTTTAAAAGCAATTATCTCCTTTAATTATAAACATGAAAAGCTCTGACGCTTTTCAAGCTACGTGAATAACTAGCAGTAATAATTTCTGATACCTAACCAATAAATTTTCTGCTTCATATGTATTAGATAACGCGAAACCAATGTGTTTGCAGAATACAAGTTACAGTAATATGAGTCCCATTAGTAGAATGCAGCAGCATCCATAGTAATGTCCCAAAATTAGTCCTGATTATTAAAGATAGAAACGCCTACATGGTATTAGCTACAGGAAGGTAGTTCAAATCGGAAAGGAATAGTACGGAAATCAAAAATTCTGACTGCAGTACATATAATAAATCTGTTGTAGAATTATGAAACAGGATATGCTCACACAGCATCACATTTTTGGAGAACGAAAATCTCATTTACAGTGGCTGAAATTTGAATTATCCCCTTGTTGTGCAGCAGCAAACTGTCAGGCCGTTTTTTGTTCGCTCCGTTCATTCGGAGACCCTTCTGGCGTTCGGCGTCCCGTTGCGTCTCTGCAGGGCTCCGGCACTGTGCGGCTCCCTGTTCCGTCACAGCAGGGTTCCGCCTAGTGGGCAGATTTATTGCCCACTTTACGAGGGCCCTCTGTTGGTTTCGCTGTCCTTTCCCTTCTCTCGACGCTTCTGCCTTGAAGGAATCGTGTCTTGCTAATTACGTCCTTTTCTTTCTTGATACTTCTCGTGTTGCAACTTGTGGGTCGTTGCATCTGGTCTTTGCTGGAGTTTTTACAATGGTCTAGTACCTACATTGTTTTACGCCTTTTTAAAAAGCTTTACAAATTTTGGCCCCCTTTTCATGTTACAATTCTATGATATTTCGAGTCTTAACTTCTACCAAAAATCCTCAAATTCGTTTTTTATTTTTGTGTAGTGTCGTGGTGTATAGCATTTTAGTATTTCATGTTGTTAGACTACCTACGCTTTATCCCTTCACCTTAATCTATGGTGCTATTCGTGTTATTTCTGTTTTTGTTTTTATTGAAACTACTTTCTTTATCCCACCTTCCTCTCCTTCCTCTCTCTTCATTCTTCTTTCTCCTGACGATCTTATCTGCAACATAATCTTGAAATATTGTGCTGATTATTTACCAGCAATAAAATTAATCTTCAAACTTCTTGATATAGCTCACATGTTGAAGGCTTAAGCTTTTGCCTGTTTTTGGGTTCATTAGTTCCACAGCATTATCATGAGCAATTCAGCTAATTATGACAGGTCCTTTGTATGCAGCGTAAAACTTATGTATTTTGTGTTTCTGTTTGCTGGAGAGATGGTGTGTTTTTACAAATACTTTCTGGCCTACTGAGAATGTTCTTTTAATTGCTGTTCTGTCTCCTCTTTCTTTTCTTTTAATGGCTGCCTTTCTGATGTTGGAGAGTGCTGTTGCTATGACTTGTTTGTGCTGTCTACATGGTACAATAGGAAATCTAACATTTTCTCTGGTTATGTTTGGGGGTTCAATATTTTTAAGTACAGTAACTGGAGGTAGTAGTGTAGTGCTATGTGGCATTTCATTTATTACTTCTTGAAAATCTTTAAGGTATATATCCCAAGTGTTGTGTCTTTTGCCTGCAAATAATCGGCATAAAGTGCCTATGTCCTTCATAGATTGTTCTGCTGGATTTACGCTAGGTTTGTACTTATATATGTAGATGGGTTTTATTTTGTGTTGTTTTAACGTGTTCTGCCATTGCACTGATTTGTATTGTGGGCCATTATCCGAAATTATTCGTTCCACTCGACCTACTTGTCTGAGAAAATCTTGTCTAAATGCTTTACTTATAGTAAGACCTGTTGCCCATTTTAATGGTGTCAAGGTAACATATTTAGAAGTAAGTTCCAAAACGACAAATATGAAAATATATCCATTTTTTGTGCGTGGGAGGGGCCCCATCAAATATGTTGCAGCTATTTGTTTTAATCTTTTAGGGATTATTGGAAACATAGGTGGTTTGGTTTGGAAAGTGACGTGTTTAGCCCTCATGCATTTTTTGCATTTGACTAATACTGTTCTAATTCGTCTTTCCATATTAGGAAAATGGCTTGTTTGTTTCATTTTTAAAAAGCATTTCTTTGGTCCAAAGTGGCCATTACTTAAATGTGTATACCATATGTACTTATTAATTAGTTCATCTGGGATATAAATTAACCATTCATTCGTTGCAACATTTCGTCTAAAAAATAAAACATTGTTTCTTACGAGACAGTGCTGTCGAATGTCTGGAAAATCCTTACTTCTCCACTTGTGTTTGATTCCTAGTATTTCGGGATCCTTGTCCTGTTCTTTGCCTATGTTTTCCAATAGCTGTCGTAATGTAGTTTTCGAAAGGTACTTGTTTCATATAGTACATTGTAAACTGGTCTTCTGCTGCTTCCAAACCTATGTTATTGGATGCACCCTGTGGACATCGTGATAAAGCATCTGCTAATACATTCACTGGTCCTGGTATGTGTGTAATAGTGAAGTCAAATTCTTGTAGTATTAACATCCATCTGGCTAACCTCCCATGAGTTAGTTTGGCGGATAACAGAAATTCTAATGCTTTGTGGTCAGTTTATACTTTTGTTTTTCTTCCGAATAGGAAGTATCGAAAACGTTGGAAGCCCCATGCAACGGCCAGTGCTTCCTGCTCCGTGACTGAATAGTTTTTCTCGCTTTTTGTGAGTACACGACTGGCAAATGCAATTGTTCTATATGATCTTAGCCCTGTCTGTTCGTATTCTTGGAATAAAACAACTCCTAAACCTGTTTTCGCGCTATCAGTGGCCATACAAATATTTTGTGTTAGATCAGGATGTGCTAAAATCGGTGCTGTTGTTAGTGCGTTTTTCACTTTTAAAAATTCTTCATTGGCTTGTTGATCCCATACCCATGGCGTGTTTTTTCCAGTCAATGCACATAGGCGTGGTGTTGCGAGAGAGTGGATCCAAATAAATTTTTTATAGAATCCGGTGAGACCTAGAAATCCTCTGAGAGTTTTCTTATTATATGGAGTACAGAATTCTTTGATTGCCGTTAGTTTTTCTGGGTCGGGCATTACCCCTTTCTCGGAAATTATGTGTCCTAGAAATTTGACCTCTCGCCTTTCAAATTTGGATTTTTTTTATATTTACTGTGACCCCATGCTCTTTCATGATCTGTAAAAACTGATTTAATGAGTCGTTGTGATGTTCCCAAGAGGGTTCTACGATAATCACATCATCAACATAACAAGTAATTTTTTTTAAATTTCAGGACTCAGTATAGTATTAAATCCCCTAATAAACGCTGCTGATGATATGTTTAATGGCAATCGCTTAAACTGGTAACATCTACCGAATACGATAAATGCTGTAAATTTTCTACATTCTGGGGCCAATTCTACTTGCCAGAAACTACTCCGTAAATCAATTGGTGAAAATATCTTAGCACCGTGGAAGTTTTGTATCAATTCCTCTAATTTTTCTGGGCGATCTGTCTCAGTGATTATGATTGTGTTGATCTGTCTGGAATCAAGCACTAACCTTATGCTCCCATATCGTTTTTGTACAATATGGAGCGGGCTGTTACATGTGGAGGTAGCTGGTTCAATAATATCGTCATCTAACATTTTAGATATCTCCTGGAATACTTTATTCCTGTAGCTTAATGGGATTGTATAGGGTGGCACTCTAAATGGTTTGTGCTGTTTTACTTCAAACTTGTACTGAAAGTGTTTAATACTGCCAGTCTTAGGTAAAAATACCTCTGCTTTATCTCGTAAAATACCAATTCTCTTTTACTGTGTTCCGAAATACCTTGAACTTCTTCCAATTTTTCGTCGATTTCTATATGGACTTCTAACATGTGTTGAGGCGATTCCCCCTTTTGTGCATACCATTCTAATTCTTCATCCTCTTTATCTCGCATCATTCTTAATTGTTTGTTTATGACTGGTATTTCTTCTAATTTTAGCTTTTGCTCAAAGAGAAGTGTGACATTCCCGAATGTTACGCTACCTTTCCCCATACCTATTATCGCTTGTCTCTCATTTAAAAAATCTGCACCTATAATCAAATCTACAGTTAGTTTAGGTATAATCACGAAGTTGGCTTCGATCTTTTGACCTTGGCACGAAAGAGTTAACCTTGTTTGTCTCGTAACTTCCGCATCATTGTTTCTAATAGGACCTCTTACTTTAATCTTACGTGTTTTCAGAACTGGCAATTCCTCATTGGCATTACACTGCATGAATAAATTTTCTGAGATCGCAGTCAGTTCACTTCCGCTATCAATTACAATATTGACTGGGATATGCTTTACCATGGCCTTCATAATTGTTTGAATTTGAAAGGCTTGGTCCTGTTCTTCTTCTTCTTGCGTCAACGAATCCTCCACTGAATCATACATGAGTCTTTTTCGGAATTTCCCTTGTGAATTCGAACTTTCTGTAGGATAAGCTTCGACTGCTACTTCTCTCTCTTTTATTTCCTCTTCTCTATTTCTTCCTTCATTTACGCTTTCTTCAACATCCTCTACTTTTTTCTCATCCTCGTCTATCTTCTCCTTCTTCGTCGCTACTTCCACATAATCGCATTTAAATGCTCTAATTATCGCTTCATAACTTCCCAGTAGGTACTGGGAGATGAAAAAGCTTGCACAGGATAGAGTACCATGGAGAGCTGCATCAAACCAGTCTCAGGACTGAAGACCACAACAACAACAACTTCCTTCATTATATACGTTGGGTTGTGTGCCCACTCGTAACTTATTTTTAACTTCTGTCGACTGCGCATTATCCTCATTGAATTCGCTTGCCCTAGTTTCCATCTCAAACAGCTCTGCAATAATCATTACTTCGTCCTTTCCTCCCACATTCGTTGTGCATGCCTCTGGTAATTCATCTTCCTCGTCAGTATTCTCCCAATTAATTTCGTCCCAACACGATATTGTTATTTTCTTGTCTTCGTTTTCATCTGGTCCCTGCGGATTTGTTTCTTCCTTCTTCTCTTCTCGTGATAAGATTTTTACTTCTCTGTTCAAGGTGCTGCAATTGTCCTGGGTCGGTGCGTCATTCTCTTTGGCATGGGCGCTTAGCTGTCAATTCGAACGTTTATCGGGGTATGGTGGTCTCACCTCCACCTCTTCTATCTGTATTCTCTTTTCTTGTTCAGCTTGTTGATAGTGGTTTCTTTGTTGATAATTTGTCGGTCTATTGGTTCTCCAATACCCGTACCGGTTGTCGTTATTCCCTCTGTAATAGTTGTTGCCGTTCCTGGGTGAATTATAGTTATTGCCATATTCTCTTCTAAATCCATAACCGGTTCTTTGTTGAAATCTATTGTCGTTTCTTGGTGCGAAGTTATCACATGGTTCGTAATTATTGTTTCTTCGTACTGTGTCTTGTGGATTCCACTGCTTTTTGCTTTCGTTTTCAGGTGCGCTTCGTCTTTTTCTTGCGTCATCTTCCGAAAATATGAACTCTAATTCCCTTAGAATACCTTTAAATGCTTCGACGTCATTGCCTCCGCGACCTACTAATGATTGCTGCTATTTCAATGGTAGCTTCATCGCGCATAATTTAATCAACTCTCCGTCACTGTACGGTACATCTAAGCATTGATTTTTATTTGCCATTAATACGAAAAATTTCACGGGACTCTTCTCTCCTGAATTTTCAAAATATGGGTTCTGTAATAATTCGTACTTCACTCTGTTCTGTGCTTCGCTGGACCAATATCGTGAGAGAAACTTCTCTCTGAAATCTTCGTACGATCGGCATGTCGCTGCAACATTCTGCATGGTTTCTGCGACTGTTCCTGTCATGTGTGCACATATAAAGTCTAATTTGTGTGCTAGCGTCCAGTGTTCTGGTAATCCTACTCGGAATTGATCAATAAAAGTTCGTGGATATAATGAGTTTCCTTCTCGAAAGTGTAGAAATTTTCTGACTGTGAGGAAATGATCGTTGTCGTACTTCGTCATAGTTCCATATGAAATTCGCGATTCTTCGCCATTTTTGTTTCTGATCATTTCTCCCGTCGTTCTTTCCGGTTGTGGTAGATCCATTGGATATTGTCCACTGTAACTTTCGCCTACCCTTGCGTAGTATCGTTGGAGTGGTACGCAATAATTTTCTTCCATCGGTTGTGAACGTGTAGCTGAATGCATTGCACTGTACCCTTCGCGACCTGGCTTTCCATTCTCACGTATGTTACTTTCCGCCTGTGATTGGAATCGCAAATGCATGATATCTTCAAAAAATGGTTCAAATGGCTCTGAGCACTATGGGACTTAACATCTACGGTCATCAGTCCCCTAGAACGTAGAACTACTTAAACCTAACTAACCTAAGGACATCACGCAACACCCATGACATCTTCGTTAATTGCTTGTTTTTCCGGTACTGTTACAGATTCGGATGTGGTTGCAGACTCTGTGCTTGTTCGATCCTGTTCACTACGCTCTTCAATGGTTTGCAACAACTCTGTTCGCAATTTCTGAAATTGTCGCTTCGTTTGCGCTTCTATTTTGACTATGCGGTTATCATATCTTTTCAGTGCTGCTTTTGTGATACGTTTGTGTAACACACTGTTTTCAACAATTTCACGCGCTGTACCTGCTGCTTGTCTAGTAATTACGTTTATCTGTTTCTCTAGTTTCTTGACTTCTCCCTGGGTGTTGTTACGTAATGTTTTGATCTCGTCCTGAATGTCATTACGCAATGTTTGTACGTCCGCTTGTACCTTGTCAATATCTGTTCTCAATTGATTGTGACCTGTTATTAAGTTTCCTATCACTTCTCGAGATTCTTTTGCCTCGTCTTCAATATGACTTAGGTGTAACTGAATTTTTTTTGTTTTGTTCTTAAATCTCACTCATTTGTCTCGTGGTTTCTGCATTCAGAATTTGAATTTGATTCGCTATGTCTTTATTTTGTCTTGTCATGGTTTCCGTCATTTGTTGTAATAATTCTGCCAGATTGGTGGGTGCTATTGCGTTTTCTTCCGACGTCCTACGATCTGTGTTTTCGCCCAAGTGTTGGTTTGCAACCGATTGCATTGAACTGTGCGGTGACACGTTTCTCCTCGAATTCCTTGTACTTTGTGGTGAGGGAGCTCTGATTACTTGTACTATGGGTTCTACGTATTCAAGACGCAAGTTAGAATCCTCATCGGCTGTCTCTCTACTTTCCTGCTCCTCTGTCGTATGCTGACTTACGTTTTCTGTGCCTTGACGTACATTATCCTCGTTATGGTGCGTTATATGTCCTGTTTCTCACGATACTGCATCGTCTGTTGTACTGTCCTCTATTCTCTGTCCATTTTCATGCTGGGTCTCTACCTCAATTCGGTCAAGGTCTCGATCTGGCATTGCTAATCTTTCCGAATCCCTTATTTTCTGTTTTAAAAGCAATTCACGCGCTCTACTTCGAGTCAACATGCGCTCATACGATCTCACGCGTTTCATAAACTTTTTGTTCACACGACTTGACAAACCATTCACTTACTTGATGAGTCAGAACCAACTTGTCAACGATATATCCGCCACCTGTGCGCTTGCATTGGAGAGAAAACTTAATTCTTACAATATTAAACTTCATAACTTAATTATGCTATTGCTTCTGCTAGAATTCTTACTTTCTATTGAATACTTTATTACTATCTATCGCTGCAGCTACTGATTTCGACTATGTATAACTTTAAGAAAAAATTTTTTTACTACGAAAATTTTCCAACAGGATATTTTTCTGACCTAGTTAGGCATGTGGTCACCCTTCAATCATGGTATTTTACCATCCTGGCAGGGTCGCCATTTTCAAACATTCTGAGTGGTGTCTGTTTGTTCTATATCATGTCTCCCTACCACTTGCGCGCAATGACGCTCTGAGCGTGTTTTGTAGGGAATTGGCTAGTTTGAACCTGGGACCTGTTGCTGGTAAGGAGACGCCAGACCACACATGACATGTAGAATTCAGAAGAGTTCGGTGAGACTAGCGATGATATAACCAAATACTTAATGATTTCAGCGTCAGCTCCACTGCACTCCCTGTAAAAGAATCTTAATACTAACTAAATATGGTGGAAGGGGTTCAAGGCTTTCCCATTTTTAGTTAGCTGGTAAAATAACTTTGAAAAAACAGTTAAGTTTACCACTGGAAATTTTATTCTACTCACAAAATATTTTTTATAAATTGCACTATTGATAAAAGGAAATGTTTTAATACCGTATGGTAAAAACCAACTGCGTTCAACAAAAATGTGAACGAATATTCCCTGAGTGGGTTTCCAATTTCTACAATGGATCGAAGGATGACCTATGCCATATCACATCTATAATCTAGGTTTAAATTAAGTTTCACAAGAGAGAAAACTATCAAAATGGTCTACAGTGACCCTAAATTATCTTTAATTATTTATCTAACTTGTCGTAAATTACAGTGGCTGATGTGGCTTCTCAGTAACTATATAACAGAAAAATCATCGGGTTTCAGATTTTTACTTCAAGTGGCAAATGCGAACACCATGAGCTTTAATTGACGATCGACACTAGTATTACCCAAAAAGGGGGTGTAACAGATGAGACTTCTGCAGTTCTGAGTGAAGCTTTATGCGCTGTTATGCAGCATTGCGTGTGTTCATTACCTTGTCGGTGTTCGTCAGGGGGCGGCAGACAGCACAGCTCTGCTCACCTCGCCGTTTCCGAAGCAACTCTGTTGTCCTAACTTCTCCTTACTACAATTTACCGAAGTTGGTTTAAGAAAAACTATCTGGCTGTGTTTTCATCTGACCAATCAGGGTCTCAATGTTAACCTTAAACTCCGCCTACAAAAATTCTGTCTATCCAATGAGAAACGTTATACTTTTCGTGGTGGGGCAACGTTTTTTAAAGTTTGCAGCGTAAGAGAGACGCGAAAAAGTCTCACGCTCAAACTTGCAGCTGGTGTTGTCCTTTAGTGTTATCGTAAGATCTATACTGTTCTTCTGGAGGGCTCTATCTTTTAACATCGGCTGTGGGGTGGTCCTAACGTAACAGAGACGCGAGAAAGTCTCACGCTAAAGCTTGCGGGTGGTGTAGCCCTTTTTGTGTTATCGTAAGATCTATACTGTTCTTCTGGAGGGCTCTAGCTTTTAACATTGCCTGGGGGGTGGTCTTGACATAACAGAGACGCGAAAAAGTCTCAGGCTAAAACTTGCGGGTGGTGTGGTCCTAGCGGTTAGCTGGCGACGTGGGTGTCCGTCCGTCCCTTATCGTAGGGCCTTCCAGCTTAACACGGTTCTGCTCTCGGCTTCTGTTCTCGTTTCTCCCCTCGGAACTGCGTCTGTCTCACGGTGGGAAGGTATGACATGCATTTAGGCATTCGAACATATTGCCTGGACCCTAAGCGACTGGAAAACCTTGGCCTAATCAGATGATTCAGTTAGTAAGGGATGATGGTAGGGTTTTAGTGTGGCGCAGACCCCTCAAAACCCTAGACCCATGTTTTCAACAAGGCAAAGTGCAAGCCGGTGATGGCTCCATAATGGTGTGGGCTGTGTTTACATGGAATGCACTGGGTCCTCTGGTCCAACTGAACCAGTCATTGAAGAGAAATGGTTACGGCTACTTGGAGACCACTTGCAGCCATCGATGGACATTTTTTTGCAAAAGAACAATGGAATTTTTATGGATGACAATGCACCTTATCACCGGGCCACAGTTGTTAACAATCTGTTTGAACAACACTCTGGGCAGTTAGAGCGAATGATTTGGCCACCCAGATCACCCAACATGTATCCCATCTAACAATTACGGAACATAATGGAATGGTCAGTTTGAGCACAAAATTCTGCACCGGCAACACTTTCGCAGTTATGGACGGCTATAGTGGCAGATGGCTCAATATATCTGTAAGAGTTTTCCAGCGACTTGTTGAGTCCATGCCACATCGAGTGGCCGCACTACGCCGAGAAAAAGGTCCGAGACGATACTACGAAGTATCAAACGACTTTTATCACCTCAGTGTAATGAAGACTGTAAGAGATACGTTTCAGAAATACTTACGTCTGTACATGAGATATTTTGCAAGGTATCAGTGATATGTCTGGGTCATTTATCCTGTTCACAAAAGAGAAATAACACTTTCAAAGACGGGCTGTGCGACCAGCGAGGTACTGGGTTCATAAGTCAGAGCTACAGAGATGCTGAACGTCAGTGCGACATTCCACAAAAATATAGGAAAAGATACCATACATGGTGAGAAGAGCTGTTGTTAAAATATCAGGAATCTGTATTCGTACATCGTAAGAAAGTATAGTCCTCCCAAGGTACTTGTTTACACATTACTGTTAACAGTAACAAAGAGCTATAAAGCAACAAGTTACCAGAATTTCATTCGCGAATTGTACAATAGAAAGACGTGTAGCGGCATAAATTGCGTGAAACCACACAGTATTTATTTACCTCACCGAAGCAGTTTCGAATGGAAAGGACTATCTGCGTGATGCTAATGAGCTGAATGTATTTATCCCTTGCCTTTGTAGAACCTCCAGCCCCCCTCCTCTCTCTACCTCTCTCTCATCATGAACTGTATATACCAAAAAAACTGTAAAATGTTCTCATTTTCTAAATATTTGAGGTGTCATGAGGATAATTACAATTACCGACAGAGTAACAGTGAATAAAAAAAAGGAATAAATAATATCAATAATACTGAGAAGTCGTATATAATATCACCAGAAAGAGGAAGACTAATGCCGGCTGCAGTGGCCGAGCGATTCTCCGGAACCGTGAGACCGCTACAGTCGCAGGTTCGAATCCTACTCCGGGCATAGATGTGTTTGACGTCCTTAGGTTGGTTTGAACTCAGCTGTTTCTCAACAGTTATGATTATTTCAACGTTCACCTCTGTCATTAGTCTTCCTAAAATGGTTTAAATAGCTTTGAGCGCTGTGGGACTTAACATCTAAGGTCATCAGTCCCCTAGAACTTAGAATTACTTAAACGTAACTAACCTAAGGACATCACACACATCCAAGCCTGAGGCAGGATTCGAACCTGCGACTGTAGCGGTCGCGCGGTTCCAGACTGAAGCGCCTAGAACCGCTCGGCCACACTGACCGTCGATACAAGCACATTTTCCACATCAATTTGACTGACTAATTAATTAAATCAATCAATTAATTAAATCCACCCGCTGCGAAACCCCCAGCCCTCCCCCTCCTCTGCACCTCCTGTAAATTGGCGGGGAAGAGACACCGTTGATCGGTCATTTCAAGGGAAATGGACTGAAGTGTATCTAACATTGTTTAAACAATTTAGACAATGTATGGAATATTATTTAAACAATTTATGGGATTCAATGCGGTGTACAGAATATAGTTTATTTATTTAGTTAAAAAATTTGATAGGAAATCGATAGCAGTGTATAGAATGTTGTCTAAACTACTTAGTGTGGAATATTGTTTATTTAAACAATTTGCACGATAGAAGGCGGTGTTTGGAATATACACACATCAAAAAAAGATTTGCATCACCTCAGTTCTGAGGGTTCCAGAACCTGTACAGAAAATTGGAATCAAGATCAACATAAAAATCATTTCCACTCATTTTTTTGCTCATGGTTCAAATGGCTCTAAGCACTATGTAACTTAACATCTGAGGTCATCAGCCCCTAGACTTAGAACTACTTAAACCTAACTAACCTCAGGACATCACACACATCCATGCCCGAGGCAATATTCGAACCTGCGACCGTAGCAGCAGCGCGATTCCGGACTGAAGCGCCCAGAACCGCTCGGACACTGCGGCTGGCTACTGCTCATGAAAACCACACATTGCATGTTGTACCACCATATAGCGAGGCCATCAGGCGCTGTGCTCCAGATTGCTGTACACACCAGTACCTCCAACACCCAGTAGCACGCCCTCTTGCATTGATGCATGCCTCTATTCGTCGTGGCTCACTATTCACAAGTTCATAAAAGCACTGTTAGTCCAGATTGTCCCACTCCTCAACGTTGATTTGACGTAGATCCCTCAGAGTGGTTGGTGGGTCACATTGTCTATAAACAACCCTTTTCAATCTATACCACGCATATTCGATAGGGTTCTAGTCTGGAAGACATGTTGGCCACATCATTCGAGTGATGTTATCCTGAAGGAAGTCATTCACCAGATGTGCATGATGGGAGCACGAATTGTCGTCCATGAAGACGAATGCCTTGCCAGTATGCTGCCGACATTGTTGCACTATCGGTCGGAGGATGACATTCACGTATCGTACAGCCATGACGGCGCCTTCCATGACCACCAGCGGCGTACGTCGGCCTCACATAAGGCCACCCCAAAACAGCAGGGTAACTCCACCTTGCTGCACTCGCTGCACAGTGTGTCTAAGGCGTTCAGCCTGGTCGGGTTGCCTCCAAACACGTTTCTGACGATTGTCTGGTTGAAGGCATATGCGACAATCATCGGTGAAGAGAACGTGATGCCACTGAGCGGCACATTCGGCATCTTGTTGGGCCCATCTGTACCGCACTGCATGGTGCTGTGGTTGAAAAGATGGACCTTGCCGTGGACGTCGGGAGTGAAATTGCGCATCATGCAGCCTATTGAGCACAGTTTGAGTCGTAACACGAAGTCCTTGGCTGCACGAAAAGCATTATTCAACATGGTGGCGTTGCTGTCAGGGTTCCTTCGAGCCATAATCCGTAGGTAGCGGTCATCCACTGCAGTAGTAGCCCTAGGGCAGGCTGGGCGAGGCATATCATCGACGGTTCCTATCTCTCTGTATCTCCTCCATGTCCGAACAACATTGCTTTGGTTCACTCCGAGGCGCATGGACACTCCCTTGTTGAGAGCCCTTCCTGGCACAAAGTAACAACGCGGACGCGATCGAACGTCGGTATTGACCGTCTAGGCATGGATGAATTGCAGACAACACATGCCATGTACCTCCTTCCTGGTGGAATAACTGGAACTGATTGGTTGTCGGACCCCCTCCGTCTATTAGGCGCTGCTCATGCATGGTTGTTTACATCTTTGGGCGGATTTAGTGACGTCTCTCAGCAGTCAAAGGGACTGTGTCTGTGGTACAATACCTACAGTCTACGTCTACCTTCAGGAGTTCTGGGAACCGGAGTGATGCAGAACTTTATTGGTGTGTGTATTTTGTTTACTTAGTTAAAAAATTTGTCGGGAAATTGACTGCAGTAAATGAAATACTGTTTATTTAAACGATTTACAGGATACAAGATGGTTATGGAATGTAGTTTATTTAAAGAATATGTCACAAAATCGATCGCAGTATGGAATATTTAAACAATTGCGGCGCTTTTTTTATTCTGATCGCGGTTGGAAAGGCTGAGTAGGCTTAATTTATATTTGCTGCCAGAATCAGGGATTTTAAGGTTCTTGTTATTTATTTTCCTCATTTTTCTAAGCATACTGGTGTCCAAGCATAGACTGTAAAATCGGAACAATTACATATCTAAAAGTTCATGACGTATTTAGAACTACAATGAAATGAATACCCGTAGCTGCATACGGGCGTTGATATACGTCAACAGGGACAGCTGAAAATGTGTGCCCCGACCGGACTCAATCCCAGGATCTCCTGTTTACATGGCAGACGCTCTTTCCATCTGAGCCACCGAGGACACAGAGGATAGTGCGACTGCAGGGCTAAAGGTTCAAATGGCTCTGAGCACTATGGGACTTAACTGCTGAGGTCATCAGTCCCCTAGAACTTAGAACTACTTAAACCCAACTAACCTAAGCACATCACATACATCTATGCCCGAGGCAGGATTCGAACCTGCGACCATAGCGGTCACGCGGTTCTAGACTGTAGCGCCTAGAACCGCTTGGCCAGCCCGGCCGGCCGACTGCAGGGACTTATCTCTAGCACGCCTCCCGTGAGACCCACATTCCCAACTCACTGTCCCGCACTATATTCTTAGTGCCCCTGCCCATTCTCGCAGCCCCCAAGGTCGAAACACGTGATCTTTCTCTGTTTCTCCTAGTGTAACATGCCACTGCCAGGCCTGAACGCGCCATCTATCGCGGTCCTTTAGAGCCGCCATCGAAAGACCTTTACCCGGTGAAAACCTGCGGAATACCGACGAGTGCGAGGTGCCTTCCAAAGCAAATTCATTACTGAGAATGGATTCCGCCGTGGGCTCTAAGCTGCTATCTGTGCTGGAGAGAAAGGCCCTCACGACAATGAATTGAATTACATAGTACACAATATACTGTTTATTTATAAAATTTAATTTTCAGGGGCTGGATCTCAGTTTTATTTTGTGGCAAAAGCTCCCATACAGCAACTACATGTCCTAATTACGTAGTTACAATGCGGCAGATTGAAGGAGTTGTCTTACTGGATAATTTTCCTGTGTGTGCTCACTTTGACATGCAGCGATCGACTTCGCTAGTTCACAGTGCTATCACGAGAGGAGGTTGAGGCATAGTGCCGTATAACGATCCTGCCTTGGAGGCTGTTAAGTGGGAAATACGTCTCAGAGCTGGAGAGTGACAGATGGTGACGCGAGACTGGACGCGCACGTAGTTTATGTATCAGCCGACAGAGGACAATATTGAATAGGGGGACTGTGATTTTAGTTTCAATTGTACCCAGTAGAGTGCACTAAAGTAATAGAATGTTTTTCATAAACTGTTCTAGTATTTTCATAAAGTGTTATTATTTCTTTTTGTGCATGTAAAATGTTATAAATGTGTTTTAGCAGTATGAATGATGCGTGATTGTGGTTTAAGGTTAACATGAAGATAATTGTTTAACGAGTTATGAAGTGGAATTTAGTGTGGGAACATTTCGAAGAAGTATGGATTTGTGGATTTTTGTAGAATAGTTTTGTAAAGTAAGTTTATGGTAAAGGGAAAGTTAATTCAGGTGTAAATAACAATATTAAATAACTTTATGCATAAACGAAACTTCAGCATATTAGATAATTACGTCGGTAAAAAGTGCAGTCGTTAGGTTTACTATTTTGCGATCGGTTATTGATGAAAAGCGCGGACTGACGCGGGAGAATGTTGTTTTGCTATTGGCTGTTGAGTAAACTGACCAATGGTAAAGCAATATTCTTCGCGCGCCTTTCTCTGCTGGTAGAGAATTAAGAGTATCCTAGAGAAGGGTCGAAGGCTAGCCATGAAAGAGATCGGACGTGTGCCGTAGTAGTTCCGATGGAAATGATAAGTTGCCGGATCTAGCAGTGTTTCATACATCAAAAGTGTTGGAATGTGACGGCATAATTATTCCGATGTGTGTGTAGAAATTTCGGAATTTTTAAGTGAATTTTGTGACGAGAAAAGACATGTATTCCGCGTGGCGTATTGAGCAGGACGGTGGCTAAAAACTGTGACTACATTTGGTACCGACAGACTTAATATTTGGCGAGCATTATCGATCTAAAACAATCAGTATTTTTGTAGCTATTACGTTTTCGGGAAATGCAACACCATAAACTTGTTAACGTGAGTGAAATGGATTATGAGTGACTGTGTTAAGACTAGCACGGGCTTGGCAGTGATACTTGTTCACCTAAGTTTCAGAATATATTAATTGAGGACAAAATTTCCAACCTTTCATTTCGTGTTTCTCCCGAAACGTAGATTAGTGACTTAAATTGCAGCCTGGTTCACGTCGAAGTAAAGTAGGTTTCGCTCGGCTTTCCTACTGATGATCTGCTGAAACAATGTTCACAGATAGGTGCAGGTCCGTCGTAAAGGGATGGAAAGAACCGCGCCGCCGCAGCGTTCCGCCCCCCCCCCCCACCTTTCTCCTCACCCCTCCCTCCCTACCCCTCCTAAAAAAACTGGTAAGAAAAACACTCACTCTGTGCTGGCGAAGAAGGATCTCACAACACGAAATTCAGATCAAAGTCCATAATATACATCGATAAACGTTCTTTATTGGATCACTTTGCAGGAGACGCGCAGACAACTTGACTGCACTCCAACCCTTGCTCCCCATGACATAATAACTGTAATCACAAGGGAATGGAATTAAGTGCGATATTTTAGCCCTCGTTTGGGTACGCCTGCTTGTGTCTCTATCGTCAGTCACGAAAGTCAAGATAGCCAAATATCCTAATTACAGACTATGTTACTAAATACTACTGACGACGGACCAGGTATCAGCCTCCTTTGACCTCGTGGCCCCCAAACAAATCATCAAGTGGCAGCATTCTGTACATTGCCAAATTCCAGATTCTCTTTCTCTCTCTGTCGATCGCCAGAAGCTACTCCATTCTTGTCTGTGTGAACCAATGTCTTCAAACATGAAGCTGGAAGTTTTCATCTCACCTCAGAATACTACATTCCTGTTGTCTAATGCTGGAGGCGAAGAGAAGCTGACTTAATTTCGATATCGAAATAGGGAGATTTAATCCATTTGCACTAAACTGTTAAATTAATTGTTTAAAAATTTTCCGGAGTCAAATAGATCGAAACATATTTTCAACGTTTGAGTATCACACGCACAAATAGATCGTAGCGCTAAATGCATCCGAGGTCTTACACACGCCCTCCTCCACCACAATAGTTCCACTAAACGCATCTGGTGAAAGAAAATTTCCTTACCCTCACACAAGCTAGCGATCGCGAGGCGCGCGCCGTGAGCCCACAGCAGGGTACCCCGCGTCTGCTCTGGCTCGGAGAGAAACACACCGAACGCATGCATGCACGCACGCATTATAACTATCGGAAACGATAAATTGATCAATTGGGAATTTGACGTCGCGATTGCATTTTTCAAAGTTCCATAGACTTCCCACATTCATTCTCTCCGGTACATGAGGAAGAAGGGACGAAGGTTCTACTGAGTGATAGAATAGCAGATACCACTGCAAGACAGAGTCCACTCTGATGTTTTCAAAAGCACTAAACACGACACACTTATACCATGATCCAGTCCGTAACAGTAATCTGTCAGGGCTAGATGTCGGAGACACCTGGAAACACTCGCACTCCTCTCCCATGCTCCACACCCAGCGCCCCTATCCCCATGTACGCTGCCAGCACTGTACTCGAATGCATCCAGGCATCTCCAACCACATATTCTACAGCTGCAGTGCATTTTCACTGTTGTCTGTATGTCTCTGTTGCAGAAGGCTCCAACGACCCAGAGTAGACCCGAGTTAGGTGCAGTCTGTGGATCGTCCACACGTTATATCTGGGGCGATGTTGGGATGCAGATCCACAATATGCCACGTCCGGGATAGTGTTGAAGGTGGATCCGTCATGCATAATATCCGGAACGATATTGGGATGCAGATCCACAGTATACTACATTCAGGATAGTATTTGAAGGTGAATGTACCGCGTGTTACATTTGGAAATGTGTTCTATGTTTGAAGTCGGTTCCACCAGCGGGAAGACCGACTCATGGGAGTCTTCCGCGACACAGACATACAGCATTCGAGTATATGCCGTAGTACGTCTCCCGACCAGAAAATAGTGCATTTGCGCTAGCTGTTAACAGCTGTACTACAGGCAATTTTAGATTAAGAAATTAGAAATGATGTCATGATCGCATGGGTAGAAGTGACATAAAATCGATAAAATGACAAAAATGATGCAAACACGTATAAATTGGGTGAAAGTGCGTCGAAATACGGGGAAATTGAGGTAGTACCTGCACGTCTTCTGCTTGGTGCAGAGCAATTCTTGTACATGCGAATGGGAATATGAAGAAACGTTGACATGGAAGCACCGGGAACCAGGGTAACAGTCATTTTTTTCGTCGAGGCAACATTTTACTGCATGTCTATTGAGTTAATAGTGATACACGCGAGTTGACTGCTTACTTTGATGCTTTCCTGGAAAAAAGAGAATCAGCTGCCTGTAAACTTACTTGCATCTGCGTTAAAGGATAATTGAAAATGGATGGAGTGATCAGATGAGATGGACTCGTAATGAGGTACGATTTAATGGTAGACTGATGATACATTCTAGAGAGAGAGGGAGATGTTGCTGTTCTGTTGGGATGAATCAGTTGTTGACATAACCTTCGTTCGACTCATATACAACTGCGTATTCTGTGTGTGACTTAGAGCACTTTTTGTGTATTTGCGATCGTTAACAGAAAACCTCTCAGTCATCAAAGTACTTCATCTCATGTGCATCGTGTTTCGACACATTCCTCTTGACAAACGAAGATTTATGTGACGTAATCGATTCCCCTGCTGCATCTCGGTCATAAAGTCGACTCTTCAGTTTCATAACTGCGGTGATTCTAAGTTAGCGACAAGTGTTTGTGGGGTATTGCAATCCCCGTGTATACCTCTACTTGACACATGTCCTGTTTATGGAGTTAGTGGCGCCATGACGTGTAATTTCACTTGCCAATCATCGCTGCTATGCGTTTATCTCTTTCTTTATAAGAGGTATTCTCCATTACTGACGATTATTTTATGTATGATTGATACGAGCATAGTATGATTTCTGAAACATGATCTGATGTGAACAGTGCTCACTATACACATTTGGAAAGCTGTATTGTACATGTATCATACAAAATCGATGTTTTAAGGTAGTAGTTTTTTTTTCATTTTACGGTTTTTCACCATAGTTTATCGTAGAGAAAGCTGCAAGGAGAATGTATGTCATGCTCTGTAAATATAGTTCATACAATGGAACATTAACAGCGTTGCATTCCACATGAATAATAGGTCGAAAAACGCACTGCTCTAACATTATAGCCCGTTTTAAGTGTAGAACTGTGTAGCCTTAGAAATGCATGTATTTACGTTCTCTCTTGCCAATATCTTCTTGGTACTGACCCCAGATACTAGAGAAATACTTTAGAATTATTGACAGCACAGTTGGTTTACGTAAAATTGTTCAAACTCCGTCCTCCTGGAGCTCTGTCATGCATAAAAAGCACCCGTTTCTTCTTCTTCTCAACCGTCTGCTATGATGCCACAACACTTTCACATCTACTCCTATACACAGAAAAAGGGTGCTAACCTCATCCACATGGAGAAATCTTGTGCTCTTGGACGAGTGTGGAACAGCAGTTACAGACTTTGCTCGCTCTACTCCTTCACGAGACGCAGAATGTGGCGATCTACTTCTGGCCAGCTACAGACTAAATCGGTGATGGTAATGCAGGGAGGATTGGTCACAGACAATGCAAGGAGATCTTTCAGTCTCTAACTTTATCCTAAGATTGCGAGAATACCCTGTGACTCCCATTCACATACAGGAAGATCATAAATTACGCACTATGCTCCATGTGCTATAAATATGTGGATCACATACTTTGATGTATATGTTCGAGAATTAACAATGAATGGATGTACTGCACAGTCATCTACCTACATTCGCAGTAGTACTGGCAAAGTAGAGAAGGGACAGTTTAGCAATGATACAGAGATTGGGATGCATGCTGCCGTATCAAATGTCGCTGTTGAAATAACGGTAAAATTGCTAAAATTGATCGCATTGTCAACTGTGATGCTTATTACAGTACATCGACGGTGTCTTTTCCATACTATCTTTCACTGGTATGCTGTTGGTTGATTTTCACATAATGACGGACTGAGATCGCTTGTTTGAGATGGAGAAAGAGTCTTGGAGGAGGGGCAACACCTTCCGGGGATGCCTAGCACTAAAACAGTGATCGGTACATGACTGCAAAACGAGGTATCAACCGAAACGGAACACTGAGCCACCAGCTGTTCCGTCACTGTGAAAGATAAGTTTGAATGTAGACGCCATCAATCACCTTCGGGCAGCTGTTTGGAAATGCTCCACAACCCCCCCAAAACTCTACCAGTTTCCATTTGTTGTGGCTGTCTTTTATTTAAAATCATCGTGTGTGTGTGTTGAGGTAGCAGCAGCAACATCATTTACACTGTGCGACTCTAGTTTTCTATGAGAGGTAATGGATCAAAGCATGTTAATCTCAGTTTAGAACCTGACACAGATCTCGAAGTTGTGGCGGAAAAAAACATAAAGTATAACTGTGTACAAAACGTGTTACAGCAGAAAGAAACAAAGAATCAAACTACAGAACGGGGACCCTCTCTTGCTACTGATAGTCTGTGGGATGTGGGACTCCTACAGTACAGGCGATGAAACTTTACACTGGTCTGTGCAAGCGACTTGATCCCTGGCCACCTCCTCCAGTGGATCAGTGCCTGTATATTTAACAGGATCAACATATACGATCGATAACAGCATGCAAAAAAATGGCTCTGAGCACTATAGGACTTAACTTCTAAGGTCATCAGCCCCCTAGAACTTAGAACTACTTAAACCTAACTAACCTAAGGACATCACACAACACCCAGTCATCACGAGGCAGAGAAAATCCCTGACCCCGCCGGGAATCGAACCCGGGAACCCGGGCGCGGGAAAGGATGGTGAACTGACGCCGTACTGAGGTAGGTGGAACTTTTGCATTGAACAGTGCGACAAACGAGCAAACTTTTATAACCCAGTCTGCCACTCCCTGAAATGATACATGTCCTACCCACTATCCTTCCCACCCCTCCCACAGTGGTATTCCGCCATCCACCAAAACTGCACTATACTCGTAAATCCTTACACAACCACTGTTCCCAAGCCCTTACCCTATGGTTCACACCCCTGTAATAGACACAAATGCAAGAACTGTCCCATACATTCTCCCACCACCATCTACTCCAGTCCAGTCACGAACTGTGCAGAACATACTACCAAGCATGACATTCTTCATTTCACTGACTGCTTCACAGCCTGTGCCGTAGGATCCTCCCCACCAACACCAGCTTCTCTGAATCGCGCAGGTGGGAACTCTCCCTGCAACACATCCTGTGTTCTCGTAACCTCCTTGCCTCAATCTTCCCGCCAGTTTCCGGGATGTGGAGGGGAGGGGGAAGGGTGGGGGTTTTGCAGAGGGTGGATATAATTAATTAATTGATTTACGTAATTAGTCAATCAAATTAACATCAAAAGTGTGCTTGTATCAGTAAGGGAAGTTCCCTGAGGGATGGGGGAGGAGGAGGTGGAGAGGGAGGAGGAGCTGGAGGGGGGGAGGAGGAGGAGTAGGGGTTAGGGGAACAATAGGTTAAGGACCTGTCAATCAAAAAGAGTGATGTAGAGCACAAAGCACAACAATGTGTGTAGTGGATGGACTATGTGAGAAACCTGTAACCTCCATTGCATTAATGCTACTAATTGAGAAAAAGTAATTACTGGTAACTTATATAAGCAGTATAACAGTCTTAAATAATTGTGGCAATAGTAATGATCTTTTGAAAATAATTTAGTTGTATGACTGAAACAGAATCGAATCGTTTACATTTTATTCCTTAGAAAATTTCATTTTACCCTCTGGGGTAATTACCCACAGGTTGGGAACCACTGATATAGAGGGCGCGGTCCGTATTCAAGTATCCATGATGATGGTTTCTGAGGTAGAAATGATATGATCGAAAAGAAGATCGTCAAAAAGGTGTCAATCAAGAGCGTTAATCGCCAGTTCCATCCGGAGTGAGCTTTTATAAGAACGTTCTTCAAGAATGTACAGTAAGATTAATATAAGATTAAGATTGTGGAGAGCATAACGTATTAAGTAACGACGTTCACCTGTCAGCCACGGACGTCGGCGCCGCCTTCAGGGCAATGTGATGCCGTCTGCATGTAAGTGCTCCTTTCCGCTGCTTTTATCTCGCATTGATGACCTTGGCAGACACAGCATTCGGTGACGTCACCACTAGAGCGGTTACTCACGAGGAGCGTCAAGGTATCTCGGAGCCAAGGCCGGCGGAAGTGCCGACTCATGCATGCAAGACTGCGTAACGTTGAGTGCTGCTTTGTGATAAGCAGTACTGACTTGGCAACTCATGTGTTTAGGTCACGCCCTCTTTGTGACAGTAACTAGAGTTTGGGTTTGTAAATCCTCCCAAAAACAGATAAAACACAATTTTCTGGATTATATGCTTAGTTCATTTAACTTATTTAAGGTTTATAAGTATTCGCCAACACACGTGGATGCATTTATCGGGCTAGCAAAGAGAAATTACGTGGATACCAACGAAATTGTGTTTCTGTTACAATGTTGCTACATATTGCACAATAACGTAATTCAAGTATCCACCTTATCTACAAAATGACATTTTTTATACAATAGTTAGTAGTCTATCGCAATCAGAGTCAGTTTCTATAACTTGTTGTAAAATGATGTACAAATGCTCAGTCACTATCCTAAGTGATTTCACTATGTTATGTAATACTATTTGGGAAATGCAAACTTAAATATAATAACCAGTCTTTGCTTCTGTCCTTGTTATTCCTTAAAAGATGTGAAAAGAGAACACACGCTGTGATAGAATGTTGTGTGTGAGGAGAAAGGAGACAGCTCTTTATAGACCAAGCGTACGATGTATTGATTGGCACTCATTGCAAAAACTGGAGGGAACTGCTTTCATGAGTTGTTGCTGCGCCCGCAGTAACCAATGGCGCTTACACAAATTACATTGCAGATACACTCTAAGACAAAAAAAGGTCCCACGGAGGAATTATCCGAATGCGACGAAAATCGTTTGATGTGATGTACATGTACAGACAACCGAACAGTTACAGTTTCAGAAAAACTGGATAATTTGTTCAAGAGAAAGATCTCCACAAATTGAGCAAGTCAGTAACTGGTTAGTACACCACTAGCCATTATGCAAGAAGTTATTTGGCTTTTGATTGGTAGAGTTGTTGGGTGTCCTCCTGAGGGATATTTCGCCAAACTCATTCCAACTGACGCGTTAGAGCGTCAAAATCTCGAGATGGTTAGAGAGTCTTCTCCATAATGATTCAAACGTTCTTTGATGGGAGGGGATCAGACGACCTTGGTGACCAATGTAGGATTTGGCAAGGACGAAGACAATTGGTAGAAACTCACCGTCTGTGGGCGAGAATTCTCTTGCTGAAATGAAAGTCCAAAATGACTTTGCCATGAACGGCAACAAAATGGGGTGCACAGTATCGTCGACGTACCTCTGTGATGTAATGGTGTCACGCATGACAACCATATCGGCCTGCTATGAAATGAAATGACAACCTAGAAAACCACTGGTGGTTGTCGGGCTACATGGCGGGTGACATTCAGGCTGATATCCCACCGCTGTCCAGGACGTCTCCAGATACTTCTCTGGCCTGGAGTCTCATTGATTGGAGCAGATTAGTCTTCCGTGATAAATTCCGCTTCGAACTAAACCCGATGACAAGCGAGAGGATGACCAAGAGAAGAACACAGTGAACAGCTTCTGATGTGTGTAGGTTGCAATAGTTACATGGAGATGATGAAGCTTGGACACGACAGAGAACCTTGGAGAACTGCATAAAAGCAGTCTTTGGAGTTACCAACAATAAAAACAACAGCAACAACAACGTCCCTGAGTCGCACTTCCAGCACCACTCACGCCAAATTTGAAGGAGTTTGCTGCAATTATCTTCTAGCAAATGACGACTAACATGCACTTGGAATAACAGGCCCTCAGAGGGCAACAATTCCTCAATATTCTCCAGTCTATCCCGAAGTTCTTCTAACATACAGTTTGTGATCAAAAGTATCTGGACACCTGGCTGAAAATGACTTACAAGTTCGTGGCGTCCTCCATCGGTAATGCTGGAATTCAGTAAGGTATCGGCCCACCCTTAGCCTTGATGCCAGCTTCCCCTCACGCAGGCACACATTCAAACAGGTGCTGGAAGGTTTCTTGAGGAATGTCAGCCCATTCTTCACGGAGTGCTGCACTGAGGAGAGGTATCGATGTGGGTCGGTAAGACCTAGCACGAAGTCAGCGTTCCAAAAATCCCAGAGGTGTTCTATAGCATTCAGTTCAGGACACTGTGCAGGTCAGTCCGTTACAGGGATGTTATTGTCATGTAATCACTCAGCCACAAGCCGTGAATTATGAACAGGTGCTCGATCTTGCCGGCCGAAGTGGCCGCGCGGTTCTGGCGCTGCAGTCTGGAACCGCGAGACCGCTACGGTCGCAGGTTCGAATCCTGCCTCGGGCATGGATGTGTGTGATGTCCTTAGGTTAGTTAGGTTTAACTAGTTCTAAGTTCTAGGGGACTAATGACCTCAGCAGTTGAGTCCCATAGTGCTCAGAGCCATTTGAACCATTTTTTTGCTCGATCTTGTTGATAGATGCAATCGCCATTCCCGAATTGCTCTTCAACAGTGGGAAGCAAGAAAGTGTTTAAAACATCAAAGTAGACCTGTGCTGTGATAGTGCCACGGAAAACAACAAGGGGTGCAAGCCTCCTCCATGAAAAACACGACCACACCATAACACCACCGCCTCCGAATTTTACTGTTCGCACTACACACGCTGCCAGATGTCGTTCACTGGGCATTCGCCATACCGCCGGCCGCGGTGGTCTAGCGGTTCTGGCGCTGCAGTCCGGAACCGCGGGACTGCTACGGTCGCAGGTTCGAATCCTGCCTCGGGCATGGGTGTGTGTGATGTCCTTAGGTTAGTTAGGTTTAAGTAGTTCTAAGTTCTAGGGGACTTATGACCTAAGATGTTGAGTCCCATAGTGCTCAGAGCCATTTGAACCATTCGCCATACCCACACCCTTCAATCGGATCGCCACATTGTGTACCGTGATTTGTCACTCCACATAACGTTTTTCCACTGTTCCATCGTCCAATGTTTATGCTCCTTACACCAACCGAGCGGTCGTTTGGTATTTACTGGCGTGATTTGTTGCTTATGAGCAGCCGCTCCACTATGAAATCCAAGTTTACTCACCTCCCTCCTAACTGTCATAGTACTTGCAGTGGACCCTAATGCACTTTGGAATTCCTGTGTGATGGTTTTTATAGATGGCTACCGATTACACATTATGACCCTCTTCAACTGTCGGCGGTCTCTGTTAGTAACATACGAGGTCGGCCTGTACACCTTTGTGCTGTAGGGTTCCTTCACTTTTCCACTTCACTATAACATCGGAAAGAGTGGACCTAGGGATGTTTAGGAGTACGTAAATCTCTCGTACAGACGTTTGACACAAGTGACACCCAACCACCTGACCACGTTCGAAGTCCGTGAGTTCTGCAGAGCGTCCCATTCTGCTCTCTCACAATGTCTAATGATTACTGAGGTACCTGATATGGAGAACCTGAAAGTAGGTGGCATCCCAATGTACCAAATATGAAAAACGTATGTTTTGGGGAGTGTCCGGATACTTTTAACCACATAGTGTGCCTGAATTCTAGACCGCAAGGAGATGCTTGAAGACATCCTTTCGTAGTACCTTTGGTAACTGTTGATATGGTACTAGTGTTGTGTATTAGTCTCTACAGTAATCCAGTAGACAACTGTACATTACTACAAAGCAATCCTTCTCCCTTAGTATTCTAAAGAATGAGGATACCATAAGCTAAGTATCGGCTCAGAAATATTTATCATCATATACTCAAAGAAAAAAAAAAGAACGACGCACCACAAAGGAATTATCCGAATGTGCGGGAATCGGTAGACATGATGGACACGTACAAACAGACAGATTTCAAAAAAATTGGTGATTTATTCGAGAGAAAGAGCTTCTCAAACTGAGAAAGTTTTTACACCCAATGAGGTGGTGCAGTGGTTAGCGCATTGGACTCGTATTCGGGAGGACGACGGTTCAAATCCGCATCCGGCCGTCCATAATTTGGTCTTACGTTATTTTCTTAAATCACTCCTGACAAATGCCGGAATAGTCCTTCTGAGAGGGCTCGGCCGATTTCCTCCTCCATCTGTGACACAATCCGAGTTTATACTCTGTCTCTAATAACTTTGATTTCAAACACTAATCTTCTTGAAACTTCCTGGCAGATTAAAACTGTGTGCCCGACCGAGACTCGAACTCGGGACGTTTGCCTTTCGCGGGCAAGTGCTCTACCATCTGAGCTACCGAAGCACGCCTCACGCCCGGTCCTCACAGCTTCACTTCTGCCAGTAAAGTTTGGAAGGTGGGAGACGAGATACTGGCAGAAGTGAAGCTGTGAGGACCGGGCGTGAGTCGTGCTTCGGTAGCTCAGATGGTAGAGCACTTGCCCGCGAAAGGCAAACGTCCCGAGTTCGAGTCTCGGTCGGGCACACAGTTTTAATCTGCCAGGAAGTTTCATATCAGCGCACACTCCGCTGCAGAGTGAAAATCTCATTCTGGAAACATCCCCCAGGCTGTGGCTAAGCCATGTCTCCGCAGTATCCTTTCTTTCAGGAGTTCTAGTTCTGCATGGTTCGCAGGAGAGCTTCTGTAAAGTTTGGAAGGTGCGAGACGAGATACTGGCAGAAGTGAAGCTGTGAGGACCGGGCGTGAGTCGTGCTTCGGTAGCTCAGATGGTAGAGCACTTGCCCGCGAAAGGCAAAGGTCCCGAGTTCGAGTCTCGGTCGGGCACACAGTTTTAATCTGCCAGGAAGTTTCATATCAGCGCACACTCCGCTGCAGAGTGAAAATCTCATTCTGGACTAATCTTCTTCTTTACAATTTTTAACCCTCCTGCTCTCTCCTCTGCAGTTCGCTACATTACCAAATTAATGATTCCTTCCTGCCTCAGGATGTGTCTGATTTATCGGTCCCTTGTTTTAATCAATTTGTGCCATAAATTAATTGGCTTTGTATCTGTCCTGATTGCGATACTGCGTTCACTACGCTGTTCACAGAAGCTTACGTGATTTCTTATCGTCTTACCCGTCATTTGATCTGATCCTGCAATACCCCCGTTTCATTTTGTATCTATAACCCTGTACTCATCCGAGGAAGAGTTCTGTTCTACCTGCCATCGCAACTCACTAATTCTTACTGTAACTTTAGTCTATCCATTTCTTATATCAAACTCTCTGGTCTAGCTACACGATTAAGGGATCTAACACTACACGCTCCAACTTGCACACTCCCAGTTTTGTTTTTCCTGGAGATCAGAGTTTGGCACTACTTTTGCTAATGAAGTATTTTATCCAAGAGGATGTCATAACACTACTGTACAGCATCATGCCAAACGTAAAGGTAGTATTTTTCACTTGCTCTGAGCCGTTCGCCGTACAGCATATAAAGGCCATGTTGGCTAATAATATTACAAGGCTAGATGAGTCAGCCATCCACAATGTTACCCCATCACATTTAGAAAAGGCCGCTGCCCCTCTTCAGGAAACATGGATTAGCCTGGCTTCTCCACACATGTTCGCAAACCGCCGCCCGCCCACCTTCACCCCCCTCCCCATTCCACCCGCTCCTCCTGCCTCGGCAAAGTCTATGACTCATGAGGGACCATTCATGGCGGCACCACAAAAATCGAGACACATGTTTGTTAAAGGAAGACTTATTAGGGACGCCACTGATTAAAATAAATCCGGCGATAATTCAAAGACATATGGTTAACAGGTATTTAGATGTGTACCTAGATGAAAGAGAAATATTCTAAGTACACATAAAAAATACAGAAAGAAAGGCAGCTGTATGATGAATAAAATTATTAATATGGCGCAAACGTCTAAATTATCCCTGAAAATAATCAGGCTATACACTGAGACTATATTAACCGCAATTTTAGGCTATGGAGGCAGTTTTTGGATGAACACGTTAATGGGGGTGAAACACGCCAATACATTAAGAAAAGTACAGTTTGGAATTCTACTACGCTATTGTCGAGACTTCAGAACACGTCTATAGAAGTCTTAGATGTATCAATTGGAGTAAGTCGTTGGACCTACAAAGAAAATAGGCTGCCATCTATTTCATAAAGAAACGCAATACTTTGGAGACCTAGCAACAGATCTGTTAGTAGTAAATAATTTAGTATTTACAGTGTGGCAGCAGAAATTGAATTCCTCTGATGCAGAAAGAAGAACGTTTCAGTATCTTCCTGGTGTAAAGCAAAGGCTACACGTAACACTTTTTGATCCAAGAAAGGGACTAGATATCCTAATAGAATAGGTAGTAGGGAAACGACAAGCTCTCACTGCTCCTATATCGTCACATCTGACAGTGTTTTATGGGTCTGACCAATAGCTGAAGATACATCAGGGAATGGTAGGCAGGAATTAAAGCGTAGAAGTGTTTGCAGTATGACACAGTAAATAAGGACTTTCAGCCTCTAAACCTATGTTGTCTCAGAAAAATCAAGGGTTAACTGTAGTTAGCCATATCAAATAGGAGCTTGGCTAGTAGAGGAGACTACAAACCAGAACGAATCCCGGTAACTCTACTATCCCACGGCCCACTCACGGAACTGTGAAGTGAGGTAGCGTGCCTGAGAAGAACAGCAGAAATCAATGAAAGCTCATCTGTCGCCATGAAGCCTGCAGGCAGCAAGACACTGTTGGCCAGTCTGCTACGAAGGATTCGGAGAGTGTAGATGACACACTGGCAAGAAAAATCGCAACACCAAGAATGAGTTTTGTGACATAAACGAAAGTCGGTAGGCATGTTTCTACATTTGAAAGGTGACGTCTGTTTAAATTTCGCGCCAGTCCCATAAGAGTGGTGCTGGTAGCGCTACCACGCGGATAAGATTGAACATAGTGAGATGACGTTAGGCAAGAACGACTTTAAGGTGACAAAGACGCCGTTGTCAGCACCTCTCTGAGTTTGAACGAGGCCGTGTAATAGGTCTACAAGAAGCTGAATGTTCCTTCTGCGATACTGCACAAACACTGTACATGATTGCTGTCAGCGGTAGTCACGAGAATGTACGGTCGTGAGAAGGCCGGCTCCAGATGCCCACGTGCCACTACCGAGAGCGAAGACCATCGTGTTCGACATATGGCTCTGCTGCACTGTACTGCATCTGCAGAAGCAAGTCTATTAGCAGTTTGCACCACAGTGACACAACGAACTATTACAAATAGGTTACTTTAAGGACAGCTCCGAGACAGACACCCTGCGGCATGCATTACTGTGACCCCAAACCACCGCCATTTCCGACTTCTCTGGTGTCAAGTGAGAACTTATTGAAGGCCCAGGTGGAGGTCTGTTGTGTTTCCTAACGAACCCTGGTTCTGCTTCGGTGCCAGCAAGAGCCCTATATGGTTAGGAGGAATCCAGTTGAGAGACTGATACCAAGCAGTCAGCGTGTTAGACACCTGGACTTATACCTTGAGTTATGGTCTGGGGTGCGATTTCGTATGAGAGCAGGAGCACTCTCGTTGTTATCCCACGCACTCCAACTGCAATTTTGTACGTTAGTTTGGTGATTCGACCCACTGAGCTGCTATTCATGAACAGCATTTTGGGGTGTTTTCCAACGCTCACCCACACACCACTGTTGTAACTCGTCATATTCTACTGATTGTTGATGAGCCGTGCGCAGCTCGTGTTCATGCCGTTCATTGCTTGGCATCTTGTCATTGTGCTTATGGCATCTCGTTTCTTATTCGATTTACTGGCGTCACAAAGTTGCTGGCTTGCCTGCCCGTGATTCGCAGCAGCAGCACTTACTGATACGAGTACTGTGGTACTATCTTTGGAACGACCGCTAATATTTCCGGGGTCGCATTGTTTGGGGTGGAGAGTTGCGAACGGAGATCAGTTCGGTTTGGGGCACAGCAGCGAGCAGGTCCGTGCAGCGCGAGGGCAAGCTGGGGCTGCTGGCAGTGTGCTGCCACTGCCAGATCGAGGAGGGGTAGCTGCGAGAGTGACGACATCGTTGCACACCGAACCCTGGACGTTTACGTTGAGTGAAGAGTTAACTGCTAATGCAACTTCGACTATTCTGAGATCTCGCCTTTGGTCGGCGGGTTGTTGCTCCCAGAGCCGCTGAGCCTGGAGGCAACGAGTGAAGTGTTTTGAGGCGGTGAAATATTGCAGCCGTCTTTCTCTATTTGTTATTCATCACTGAACTTAGTATTATCGTTATTAGTGACGTACAACCAGCGGTATTTACTGCCTTGTGGCCGCTAACGCCCCAGTTACCTGCCCTGGAGGTTAGCATACTTTTCCGGCAGTGTATCTTCCCTCGTCGTGTTGATGCTATCCAGCATGGCGTGTAGTTCGACAGCCTCTTGTATTGTACTGTGCACTTTGTTTTTTTAGGTCTACCTTGGTTCTAGTGTTTCCTACGGCCGTCGGTGTTTTCTGAAGACGTAGTGCTCTGTCTCTTCGCCCTTGCCTAGAAATATTCCATCGTTGCACCAGTGATCGGACATTAGGCGGATTGGTTAGTCAGTCGGTCTGCGCTTAAGCTGCCCCTAGTTTGAGTTGCCGTCCTGTTACGTGAGTACAACTCTTGGCTGCCTGTCTCAAATGGTTCAAATGGCTCTGAGCACTATGAGACTCAACTGCTGTGGTCATCAGTCCCCTAGAACTTAGAACTACTTAAACCTAACTTAACCTAAGGACATCACACACATCCATGCCCGAGGCAGGATTCGAACCTGCGACCGTAGCAGTCGCACGGTTCCGGACTGCGCGCCTAGAACCGCGAGACCACCGCGGCCGGCGGCTGCCTGTCTCAAATGGCTCTCAGCACTACGGGACTTAACATCTGAGGTCATCAGTCCCCTAGAACTTAGAACTACTTAAACCTAACTAACTAAGGACATCACAGACATCCATGCCCGAGGCAGGATTCGAACCTGCGACCGTAGCGGTCACGCGGTGCCAGACTGAAGCGCCTAGAACCGCACGGTCACAACGGCCGGCTGCCTGTCTCACCTTACCTTATGTTAGAGTTACCCTCCCACGCCGACCCTTTGAACACTAGCTCAGAACCGCTTGTCCTGATTCCTTGGGTTGTGATGTTTGTTTTAAGGATATTTGTAATTTATTTTATTTATCCTTGGTGTGGCCTTCAGCTGAACAATAATTTCACTTCTTTCGTGATAAGGCCTTCAGCTGTGTTACAATAAGTTTTTTTTAAAGCAAACTTGTTTTAAAGGCAAGGTATTTGTTGAGATGTGTGCGTCTTGGATTTGTTTTCCCGATTTCTAATTCAGGCCTTCAGCCGTTTGTGATTTGAAGTTGTGTGTGACCTTCAACCAAGCAATAATTTCACTTCTTTCATAATAAGGCCTTCAGCCGTGTTACAATAAGTTTTTTTTCTTTAAAGCAAACTTGTTTTAAAGGCAAGGTATTTGTTGAGATGTGTGCGTTTTGGAATTGTTTTCCTGATTTCTAATTCAGGCCTTAAACCATCTGTTATTCGAAATTGTTTGTGGCCTTCAGCCGAGTGATTATTTCACTTCCTTGGTCACAAGGCCTTCAGCCGTGTTACAGTTTGTTTTAAAACGAAGTATTTATCTTAATATGAGCTATTTGGAATTGTTTTTCTGACTTATAATTCAGGCCTTCAGCCGTTTGTTGTTTGAGGTTATTGTTGGTGGCCTACGTCCCTAAAATTGTGGAATTTTTTATGATAAGGCCTTCAGCCGTCATAGAGTGAATTGTGTTTTTTTAAAGAGAGTGTTTTAAAATTTTAATTTCTTTAAATGAAGTTTACGTATTTGTTGTTGACGTATTTGTTGCGCAACCGAGAGTAACTGATTACTGCTCCGTCCACAATCGTAACCTTATCCTGTCCCATCTTGAGAAACCAGCTCTCAGTTGACATGATGTCTTGAACTGCTTAATCATCAGCTCTGCTTCCAGTCGAGCCCATGTGGGACGTCATCCGACGACTAGTCCAGGACCCTCCACAAACCGCATACACCGTCCCTGTATTGGTCGACAAAATGCAACATGCATTGAACTCCATCCAACAAACTGACATCCTCGACACAATACATGCACGTCTGCAGTCTTGCATTCAACACTCTGGTGCTTAAACCGGTAATTAATGTACCAGCATTTCGTATTTGCAATGACTTATCTCACGCTAACATGAACCAATTAATCACTTAAATATGTGACCTAGACAAATGTGTTCCCGAAATTTCATTACTCTACCTTAATTATTTTATGGTGCTGCGATTATTTTCCGTCAGTGTATTCTAATAGCAACAAAGTGCATGTGTCCATTTCAGATTACAGGAGAGAAATATTGACTAGAACCACACAAGACAATACTTTGAAAGTCAGCGACCATAGCGCAGTTTAACGTATTAGAAGTATTAATATTGTTGCTAATATTTGTAAAATAAGTTTTAATGGTAGTAACTCCTGTAGAAACATTGAAGGTGCTGGTACAATTAATGGGGTCTTCCTTCCTGTGTCGCAGGAAACACCTGATGAAGGCGTCGAAATATTGTGTTGGGAAGACGCACATCACCAGCAGTACACTCAATTCCACGAGATGACATCGAATCCCCGAGAAAGTCTAAGAAATTACAGTTGTATTGTTGTTATTATACTAGTAGTATCTACAGTTTTATTAGCACTAATAGCAACACACGAAAACAATAATAGCAAATTACACTGACGTGACAAAAATAATGGGGTAGCGATATGCACATATACAGATGGGGTAGTATTGTGTACACAAGGTATGATAGGACAGTGCACTGGCGGAACCGTCATTTGTACCCTATTATGAAAAATTTGTGACGTGATTAGCGTCGCACGACGGAAATTAAGACTTCGAACGCGGAATGGTTGTTGGAGTTAGATGTTCGGAGACCCACAGTTTCACGCGTGTGCCGAGAATAACAAATTTCACATATTACCTCTCACCACAGTCAAGACAGCAGCAGACGGCATTCACTTAACGACCGACAGCAGCAACGTGCTAACAGACAAGCAGCAGTGCATGGAACAGCTGCAGAAATCAATGTGGGACCCACTACGAACATATCCGTTAGGACAGTGAGGCGAAATTTATCGTATCATTGACCATTTGCAGCCGTTTATGGACTTCATGTTCCCAAACGAGGATGAAATTATATGGGTGACAATGCATCGTGTAACTGGGCCACAGTTGTTCGCGATTGGTTTGAAAAACATTCTGAAAAACTCGAGCGAATTATTTCGCTGCCCAGGTTGCCCGACATGAATCCCATCGCACATTAATGGGACATAATCGAGAGGTCAATTTGTCCACAGAATCCTGCACTGACAACACCATTAAATACAATAAATGCATCATAAGTTGCAATTCTGACAACTGTATCAGACGCAAATGAGTTTTTAGGGCATCGTTTCCATATGAGTGAATTTAGAGACTCATTTGGATTTTTGGTTTTGCGATGAACACACTTTTTGAGAAGTGCAGGATCTGCCAGAGATGATCTATAAAACCAAAGAGTTTGTATCACGGCCTTCTAGATGTATCCCGCACACGTTTGGTTGAAAATAATAGACAGAATCGTTGTTCACTGAGCTGGTATTGAAGTGCTGCTTGAAAACGTGGGCATGACAGGGAGGCCGCGTCCACTTTTAATTAATTTTCGGGCGGATGCGATTTCAACAATGAAACTTTGGGAACTTATTGTCCATGAGTAGTACTAACAAATAAAAAATAAATCGAAAATTACATTTTTGGTCAATTTCATCAACGTCCCCAGTTAAAGAGAAGTATGGATGCTCTGCATAAAAACCTAAAAAAGAGTTACCACGGTCAAGCAAAATCGCATGATAAAGCTCCTCGAATAAAACACAGAAAGAACGTAGGCATTCCTAAAAAGATTCTTCATGACGGAGAACATGACGATACGGATGTCCTGTATCATAGGTGTCTTAAACCATTTTGTCACATCAATACAGGCAAAATGGATTCAATGTACAAATTGTAACCAGTGGGCACATTTCTCATGAGTTAAAATTGAAAGAACATTTTTATGAATGTATGAACTGTGAAGATCCTATTGGGCATCCAGTCGAAGAATGATAAAACTTCCAGACATACTTTTCTGTCAAACGGTTATTATAATAATAATGAAACAATTTATGATTATAGTCTTTGTTACAAAGCGCTAGGAATTTTTACTAAAATAAATTGTAGGTATTAAAGTAGATATCTTTTCAACTAAATAACCAATGTAATAACTAAGTTAAATGATAAATTCTTACAGCAAACTTACCCCAACTGCTGTGCCAACTTGCCCTATGGGTGGGGTAGGTTGCCTCAGGAGGTATTTCTGTACTAAAAATGTTCCAAGCAATAGACAATCACTGAGAAGCAGTAATTACTTATTCGTAAAGGTGCTGAAAGAACCTCACAATGTTTCCACATAGAACGATCGATGCAAACATTTAAAATACAACCTGGGGGAAAAAAGAGAGCAAAAGTGGGCCAACCTGCCCTTTCTGCCCTACTATGTGATTGGAGTGTTCGTAGTTAGCCAGAACACAAAACACATCTCTAGCCAGCATTTGCAGAGACTCCCTTCGTCAGTTGTCACACCACACGTGGCCCTCCTGATTGCCCGATTTCTGCTAACAAAAATTCCACCTCCTCCTTTTCACTTCGAGCCCAACATTCGGTCATATGACGAACTTTATTTGCACTCCTTTTCAGGAATTAGAGGGGCAAGACGCACTTAAGTTGCGTAGCTATCGTATTATTACTTGCAATAGTGGCCGAAAGATTGTTTCATCAATATAAAATATGACATGATCTACTACGCGGAAAAATTTGTGGAAACTCTTCACATTATCTCGTGTATGTTTCGTCTATAAGGATAAAACAAAATATGGCGCCATCACGAAAATGAAATTATCGTATGGCATTATTGGACAGGAGAACCCGTCTGTTGTTGTTCGGCGGCCCGCTAAAGTCTTTTTATTTGGCGCCACTTCGACGACTTACGCGTCAATGATGATGAAGTGATGAGGACAACATAACACCAAGTCCCAGGGGATAAAATGCCCTACCGGGCCGAAAATGGAATCTGGGCCCCTGGATGGTGATTAGCCGACCTGACCACTGAGCTACGGAGGCGATCAGGACATCCGCTTTTAGAAGATTATCGCCAACGGAACTCCATAAAATAAGTTGGTGAAGGTCTATAAGAAGCCAAATCCTACAAATCCCACACTTAAAAATGGGTTGTTGAATTTAAGGGTGCTACAAATACCTTTGAAGACGATTCAGAAGTAAGAAGTCCCAAAACTGCAAACCATACATGAAAGCAAGCGTACAATAACACCGCTATATGTGTAAAGCTTCCTGGTGCTGCTCACGACGTAGAAACATTAGAATAAAGAATATAGTACATATTACATGAATTATAATGAGAAAACACCGTGTATGGTCATGTCGCATTTGTTAAACGCTAAGCCAAAGGATTTCCCAACTATACCGTCAACATTTAAATAACGATCCAATTGTTATGGTGCGCTGAACTTCTTACTTTTGATCAGACGTGGTCCCATCCCACTGAGCCGGCTGCGGTGGCCGAGCGGTTCTAGACGCTTCAGTCCGAAACCGCGCGACTGCTACGGTCGCAGGTTCGAATCCTGTCTCGGGCATGGATCTGTGTGATGTCTTTAGATTAGTTAGGTTTAAGTAGTTCTAAGCTCTAGAGGACTGATGACCTCAGATGTTAAGTCCCATAGCGCTCAGAGACATTTGAACGATGTTTGATCCCATCCTAAATGGCACAAATGAATTGGCGATCAAAGGACTCGGTAGATGCCGTGACCCTGCTCCAAAACAAGCAAAGCTGATTTCCCT
Organism: Schistocerca nitens; assembly: GCF_023898315.1. NCBI lineage: Eukaryota > Metazoa > Arthropoda > Insecta > Orthoptera > Acrididae > Schistocerca > Schistocerca nitens. The sequence goes on along the minus strand of NC_064617.1, from coordinate 698,468,059 downwards.
TTCTACAGAGGGGAGTGCCAGTGCTTTCCAGGATCCAAAAAAAATTGTCATCACTAATTTCCTAAAAAGGCAAGAACAAGAACTGGTGGATAGTCTTCACGTCTTCATAGGTAAGTTCGGTGTGACAAGCGTGAGAGTAGTAGCTTAAAGTGAAATTCAAAACAACATACTTTAGTCTAATGCACCTACCCACAGAACTGCCTTGGCAATAGGGCCGCTGAGAGTTTTTAAGTAGGCACTGATAAAACACCTCTCTGTTCGTCACTTTTGGCACAAGCTGACTTTCACCAACCCCGTGATACGACTGGCGTAGGAAAAGAGGTTGAGAAAACACTTGAGTCATTTCCCACTTAGACGTTTAAAATAATCTGCAGCATTTGACTTCCAGTTCAGCTTCGTATCAACACAAGCGCCAGAGAGTTTAGAAAATTCTGTTTCATTTAATTATTTTCTCTCGTGCTTTATTTCTTACGGTGTGGTATGGATTTGCGCGCGCAAAAATGTATGCATTGCGTTTTATGCATGTTCTGATTTGTAAATTGAAAGAGGTCGCCTTTGAAAGACAACACTGTCGATTTTGATTGTTAAGACTATTTACTCATAAAATCTTCTGTTATAACTATAGTCGTTTAGTAGCTTTCAAGTGGGTAGCAGCAAACGTTTTATGGCGTGCTCCACCTGAAAACGACCAAACAGCTGAAATTTCAATAGTGGACTTCAAAAATACACAGTGTTAACCAGTCATAGACGAAGATGATGTCTTCCAAAAAACGAAACATAGCTACAACAAACTACGTAATGAAAACTGTATGATCCATAGGAAGCCTTTTTGAAATCAAAATTTGGACTGGTTATTGTATATTGGGTTAACTATGTTACTCTTCTTCTGTTGATAATCTTGTACGCCTCGGCGGGGCTAATGGTAAGATATTTGATTCCTATTTGTGCTAACAGCGGTTTAGATTTTCATCTCGCCATTCAAATTTAGATAAAATCAGTGAGAAAACAGTCTAGACCGCGATAATGACCGGTTTCGGCCTATACTTAGGCCATCTTCAGACAGTTTCAGGGTCTGAAGTCAACTGGCTATTGTACGAATCAACTTCAGCTGATAGTGCTGTCTGAAGATGGCCTAAGTATAGGCCCAAACCGGTCATTTTAAGAAAGTACCATCGCGATCTTCGCTGTTTTTTTCACTGATTTCGTATAGATTATAAGATCGCTGCTTCCCGAAAATGTTACCAAAAATTTTGAATCCAAATTTAGGTTACCCAACGTTTCCTTCAAATGATTAAGAAAGCATCGCTTTTCTCACATGATATACTGCGAACTAACGATGAAGTGAAACAGGCCGGTTCTATTGTAGTGTTTAATACAAAAGAAAATGAGAAGAAAAGAAAAGGTTGAAAATGTGGGAAGAAATGGTGAATAAAAAGGGGGTTTTAAAATCGTTAATGACTGTGAAAAAAGGGAAAGAATGAAATGCAAATCGGACTTCGTATTACAGAAAAGTTATCGGACTTAGTGATTCCGAAAACTTATTGTTGGGGTGGTCCTTGTGGCGTTTCTGAGCAAAAGTCAAACCAATTTCTACTACAAAAATTATTTGAAAAAAAACAGAGAATAACAAAATGTAACTGACAGGGGGAAATGGCGTAGATAACCATGTTAACATGTCTTCTTTCGTGCGGCGTCCAGGTCTTCAAAAATCTCCTACTTCCTTTCTGCCTGAAAAGTAGTAGCTGCTCCGAAATCTTGCAATCGTCCAGGAATCATTTTGACACCGAATGCAATTTATTTTACGTTGCTACTTCCATCCTCCGAATTTCATAACAACTTCCACAATATGTCTATACATTAATAAATTTTTTCGTCTTAATCAGATCAAGACTAGCTAATAAGTTTTTTACGTCTTGCATTAAGCTTCCGCTCTCGAGAGACAATAGACGGATAGAAAACAAAAAAAGAGTTACAATTTTAGTATTTTCTCTGCCGTCGAGCGCTCATACCGCTGCGACGGTATAATTTATATCTGAGCGAACGAGTGTAGCGCGGCGAAATTCAAAATCCCGCTACACTATACTTCTATATTTCCGGAAAGTATTTGACAAGCTGCTCCACGACAGACTGTTAACGAACATTTGAGTATGTGGAATAGGTTACCGGATATATGAGTGTCTCAAAGACCTCTTAGGTAATAGAACCTAGTACGTCGTTCTCGACGGTAAGTTTTCATCAGAGAGAAGTTCATCGTCTGAACTGCCACAGGGAAGTGTAATATGACCGCTATTACTTTCTATATGCATAAATGATCTGGCGAACATTGTGGGCAGCAATCTGTGGTTATTTGGAAACGATGCTGTGATGCACGGGAAGTTGTGGGAGTTGAGTGACTGTAGAAGAATGCAAGATGACTAAGACAAAATTACTAATTGACGGATGTGATGAATAGCAGCTTGCTCTAAACGTATGAAAATGTAAGTTACTGCGGATGAGTTGGAAGAAACAAACCGAAATGTTCGGATAGAGCATTAGTAGTGTCCTGTTTGACGCAATCACGTCGTTTACATATCGGGGCGTAACGCTGCGAAATGATATGAAATGGAAAGAACTCCAGTACAGCACTCGTGGCTGCCGCATCACGGGCGCGAAGTGGGGCCGAGGCAATTTCAGATAAGTTTTACAGTCTGACGATAATTTATGGATTTGTAGTTTTAGCTTGACAATGTCCACTATGGACAAACGGTAATTACTGTTATTCTGAAGAAGGTTGTGTTATCCCGACTGAAACTAGGTAAATTCTAGGTAAACGGTGCAACTGAGGCTGTTGATTATTAAAATTAAAATTAATATTTATACAGTTGCTGACAGGGCCGCGAAAAGTTGAAAGTATTTATTTGGAGAAAGCCCGCCTACTGGTTTGAAATGATAACTCTAGGAATATTCCACAACCCCCTGTGTATCGCTCCCATAGGGATGTCAATTATAGCATGCGATATTTAAACACTAATTCTTCCCACGCGCCATACATGAGTGGAAATGGAGAAAAACACCACTAGCTGGTACAAATTTGATGTACCCTACGCCATTCACATCACAATGGTTTGCAAAGTATGGATGTAGATGCAGATCACAAAATTGTATCAAATTTACGAATTACTTATCAATGTCAGACCAATTATCAGAATGCGCTGGACGTATGTGCTGTTTCCGTTGGGAAAAACGCCATAAAGTCGTATTCTCTCGAGCATACTGGCTGTGGGATCAGATTGACATCTGAGCTGGTCCCACACGTGTTGCTCTGAGGGCAGGACTCAGGACCTCGCTGGCCACTGGAGTTTGTAACATCGAAAGTGCAAGGTGCATGGCACCTGTTACCGATATATAAAAAAAATTTTTGTTGAATTGTATGTAAACATTTGTAATTTAAATGCTTTCTTTTAATAAGTAAGGACATTGCTTCACTGTATGTGTAAATTTGGTTAGAGGTCTGTTGGCATTTCATTGTATTTATCTGTGTCTTACTGTGAAACTTACAAGCTCAGGGAAAAAGCCAAAGGAATTGTTATTTGCATCGACTACCAGCGATAATAGCAGTGCTTGTGCGTAGTAAAATCTTTGGGGTAGAGAGTTGTTACACAGAGCGCACGGAGAGGGGGAGACGGGTTTCAGCGCTTGTAGTGTGCGGAAGTGTGGTGTTAATGCTCTCGCAGGAGAGTGTACCATTTCGGCGGCATCATGTACTTGTACGAGCGCCGCCCTGATGTTTAATAGAAGAAATAAGTACAGTGGATGGTCGGAAAAGGCTGTATTAATTACGATTGCCCGTTCCTGTAACTAGCCATGCTTCACAAGATGCTACCATCTTCAACAACAGCAGCAGTTCCAGCAACACAGATTCGTCGTCGGCTCCGAGTTTCGTCGTATGCACAGCACTGAAGTAAGACTGTTCATTGGTAGAAAGTATTAACGGCCAACCCAGCAGCACAACTGAATGAGATTTGATTGATAAAATTTATTTAAATAATAATCAGTTAAAATTCAGGGCGATTGTGTCCTCATTGCCCTCAGACATTGTTCCCAAGCACGGTCCTTCTTCCTTTTTTTCCTTATATGCTAACCGAGTGTCATAAGCAACAAACTGAATAGTTACAAAACTTCCTGGCAGATTAAAACTGTGTGCCAGATCGAGACTCGAATTCAGGACCTTTGCCTTTCGCGGGTAAGTGCAAGTACTGGAGGATGTAAAGCTGTGAGGAGGGGGCGTCAGTCGTGCTTGGGTAGCTCAGTTGGTAGAGCACTTGCCCGCGAGAAGCAAAGGTCCCGAGTTCGAGTCTCGGTCCGGCAAACAGTTTTAATCTGCCAGGAAATTTTATTTCCTTTTTGTTCATTAGTGTAAGTTTTGGATTCATGATCAGTGGTACCTCTTTTCTGTCCAGTGTTGTTCGTGAGTGAATGCACAAAACTACTTTCATTTTTCCAAATTATTATCCTTTTCGGTTTAATTACTTTTTATTCTCAGTAGATTTCTCCCTCAGAAGGGTCTGTTCTACACTTTCCTCCTACTTATCGGTATTATTTCTTCGGGAAAGACAGCCTTATCCAATCAGTAAAAATCCATTAGGCATGCATGCGATCCACGGTCATATCCCATATCGCAAGCAGGATAGGCAGATTAGTAAAGGGGAAGTTACAAGTTCCCCAGCATCACACAGTGAGAGATGACTGATCAAGCCGCTAGATGTCCGTGACATACCAATGCGCCTTCGGAGTTCCCTCAATCACTGCCGTCGTGGCCTGAAGTCGTACGCGATAAGTCCCCACATCATGCTGCCAGGAGTAGCACCGCTTTACCTGACTTAAACACTGAAAGAATGGGATCTGTATCTAGGTAGACGCCATAGTGGCCAAGCGGTTCTAGGCGCTACAGTCTGGAACCGTGCGACCGCTATGATCGCAGGTTCGAATCCTGCCTCGGGCATGGATGTGTGTGATGTCCTTAGGTTAGTTAGGTTTAAGTAGTTTTAAGTTCTAGGGGACTGATGACCTCAGAAGTTAAGTGCCGTAGTGCTCAGAGCCATTTGAACCATTTTTTTAGACGCCATAGTCGCCAATGACGGGCATCTGGGATAGCGTATTAGCGCGATTCACACAACGTGACGTCATTCACGAACGATCCGTGCCTCTCGCCACAGCACCAGTGCAAACACAGCCGTTTCTGTTATGTTAATAGGTAGCCATCTCATGGGAAGGTAATCTCCTATTTTGGCTGCAGCTAGTCTCCGACCGGTGGTGCGGGACGACCGGGAATGTTGCAGGGATTCCGTTACTTCTTGGGGGATGACTGGTGATGTGAAGGCGTTAGGACATGCCTGGTGCACAGTACGACGATCCTCACGTGTTGTGGTCAGACGTGGTCGACGCACCTTTAATGGTGAGTCTGCCTACCTTCACGTTCATTTGTCGTCCAACATCGGGCCACTGTCACACCCGAATGCTCCATATACGTGGATACTGCACGATTCGACTGTTTGACCACACAGAGACCCAGAATGAGGCCGATGACATTCACACGGGGACACGGAATTTTCGAGTCCTTCACAGTGATCATTCAAAATCTGACGCTCTTCACGCCCCTTCTATGCCCCTCCTGGCCCAGTAACAACACTAAGCACGAACAACACTAATGCACTGTGGTGGCCGCTATAACTGTCGCAGAGAATTGCTACTCTAATCATTTAATACACGCCGATGCAGTGTACATTAAGGAGCTACTTTAACATCCGCCCGCGTCTTCTGCGTGCTCCACTTTTTTGTGAAGCAGCGTACATTTTAAAAAATCACCTGTAAAGACCGGATTTCAATTAAGGGAAAGGTTTCGACGACAAGGCCTTTATGTTTAGTCTATTTGCCGTTATACAGTTAGGATCGTTTTTTGGGCGAAAGTTTTGTGTAGCACTGCAACGCTACACTGATATTTCGTGAATAGGTTAAATGCATATGAAGCGAGAAAACCAGTCCAGGAAGTTTACTGAAAGCTTCCAACTGAACCATTCAATGCCATGGCAACTTACTCCTTTTCAAGTATGTCTCTATAGACAAGGGTATAAAACATATACTGGAAATAGCGGAAAAGTATTTGCCTACGACGTGAATTTCTAACTATCGAACTGCCACTGGAAGTGATTATCTTATCTGTGCAACTTCATTACGACTGAAGGGATCGTCATGATGATGCAGCACTTTCAAGAGGCACGCGCGTCTCTGACATAACAGTGTGGTGCCGGCTAAGTATTTGCGTGTTATCTTTAGCGATAAGAGACAGCAATAGAATGGAAATACACTCGCCGGCTCTGCGTGAAGCGATAGCTGTCGTAGTCAATGCCGAATGAAGCACAACTGTTTCCTGGCTGCGCGAAGCCAATTGCAAAAAATGTTCAAATGTGTGTGAAATCTTATGGGACTTAACTGCTAAGGTCATCAGTCCCAAAGCTTACTCACTACTTAACCTAAATTATCCTAAGGACAAACACACACACCCATGCCCGAGGGAGGACTCGAACCTCCGCCGGGACCAGCCGCACCGTCCATGACTGCAGCGCCGCAGACCCCACAGCTAATCCCGCGCGGCGAAGCCAATTGCCTTCAATACATTTCTGATGTAACACTAGGAATATATCTTAAATCTCAGATTTACTTCTGCTCTAAACAGCCATATGATTTATTTATGTAGCTCCGCAGATATATCAAGCCAATATGCACTGATTTCCGTAAGCCAATGAAAATACACAAAGCAACAAAGACGCTAGCGCGAAAATTAAATATCTTTTGTCACCACACTAGCACTGTACGAAACTACCACATGCCTGTCAATAGAGCCCCAGTTCGCTTGCGTCATCTGTACATGGCAGAAACATTCGTAGCTCTCCACAGACAACTACACTACCGGCAATTAAAATTGCTACACCACGAAGATGACGTGCTCCAGACGCGAAATTTAACCGACAGGAAGAAGATGCTGTGATATGCAAATGGTTAGCTTTCCAGAGCATTCACACAAGGGTGGCGCCGGTGGCGACACCTACAACGTGCTGACATCAGGAAAGTTTCCAACCGATTTCTCATACACAAATAGCAGTTGACCTCCGTTGCCTGGTGAAACGTTGTTGTGATGCCTCGTGTAAGGAGGAGAAATACGTACCATCACGTTTCCGACTTTGATAAAGGTCGGATTGTAGCCTATCGCGATTGCGGTTTATCGTATCGCGACATTGCTGCTCGCTTTGGTCGAGATCCAATGACTGTTAGCAGAATATGGAATCGGTGGGTTCAGGACGGTAATACGGAACGCCGTGCTGGATCCCAACGGCCTCGTATCACTAGCAGACTAGCAGTCGAGGTGACAGGCATCTTATCCGCATGGCTGTAACAGATCGTGCAGCAACGTCTCGATCCCTAAATCAACAGATGGGAACGTTTGCAAGACAACAACCATCTGCATGAACAGTTCGACGACGTTTGCAGCAGCATGGACAATCAGCTCGGAGACCATGGCTGCGGTTATCCTTGACGCTGCATCACAGACAGGAGCGCCTGCGATGATGTAATCAACGACGAACCTGGGTGCACGAATGGCAAAACGTCATTTTTTCGGATGAATCCAGGTTCTGTTTACATCATCATGATGGTCGCATCCGTGTTTGGCGACATCGCGGTGAACGCACATTGGAAGCGTGTATTCGTCATCGCAATACTGGCGTATCACCCGGCGTGATGGTATGGGGTGTCGTTGGTTACACGTCTCGGTCACCTCTTGTTCGCATTGACGGCACTTTGAACAGTGGACGTTACATTTACGATGTGTTACGACCCGTGGCTCTACCCTTCATTCGATCCCTGCGAAACCCTACATTTCAACAGGATACTGCATGACAGCATGTTGCAGGTCCTGTAAGGGGCTTTCTGGATACCGAAAATGTTCGACCGCTGCCCTGGCCAGCACATTCTCCAGATCTCTCACCAATTGATAACGTCTGGTCAATGGTGGCCGAGCGACTGGCTCGTCACAATACGCCAGTCACTACTCTTGATGAACTGTGGTATCGTGTTGAAGTTGTATGGGCAGCTGTACCTGTACACGCCATCCAAGCTCTGTTTGACTCAATGCCCAGGCGTATCAAGGCCGTTATTACGGCCAGAGGTGGTTGTTCTGGGTACTGATTTCTCGAGATGTATGCACCCAAATTGCGTGAAAATATACTCACATGTCAGTTGTAGTATAATATATTTGTCCAATGAATACCCGTTTATCATCTGCATTTCTTCTTGGCGTAGCAATTTTAACGACCAGTAGTGTGAAACACCTTAACCAGTCGCCCTTAGCTTCGTTATTAACGTTTACAATGCATTTCGGAGATGAATTGTCATCCTCTGATGACATTTTATGATCACTTCAATTTCATTGCTCTCTAAACTGGTAAAGATATACGAAATATGGCGAAGCCGGACGGTGAGCCAAATGCACTCAGGCTGAGGTTCAGCATATCAACAACTGTTAACCTCTTCAGTTCCACCAGTAGAAAAATAAGTTATCTATCTAGCATCTCTGTTCGACGTAACAGACGACACATAGCGCTGGAACGTGTTGCAGTGGGTAATGATACCTTGCAGCCTTCGAACGAACTATTAGCATGTGTATCTTAGGCGATACATGGGTTCTTTAGACTGACGAAAGCAACCAGTTTCGTTTCTCGTATACAGTGATCAGCCAGAACATTAGGACCACCTGTCTAATATGGTGTATGTCCACCCTTTGGCACTGATAGCAGCAGCGGCGCGTCGTGGCATGGAAGCAATGAGGGCCTGGTAGGTCGCTGTATGGAGTTTGCAACACATCTGCACGCACAAGTCACCTAATTCCCGTAAACTCCATGGAGAGGGAGATGAGCTCCGACGCAACGTTCAATTACATACCGGAAGTGTTCAATCTGGATCAGATCTGGCGAGTTGGAGGGCCAGCACATTAACTGGAACTACTCCATCACACCCCTGGCCTTGTAACACGGCCTTGTTGAAAAATGCCCCTGTCGTCGGGAAAGATGATCGTCATGAAGGGGTGTACGTGGTCTGCAACTAGTGTACGATATTCCTTGGCCGTGATAGTGCCTTGCACGAGCTCCACTGTACCCGTAGACGCCCAGATGAATGTTCCTCAGAGCACAGTGGAGCTGCCACCGGCTTGTCTCCATCCCGCAGTACAGGTGTTAAAGGAGCTGTTCCCCTGGAAGCCGAAGAATTTGCTCCCTCCCATCGGCATGATGAAGAAGGTACCGGGATTCTTCAGACCATGTGTTGCCGATGTCGTGGTGGTAGTCGCCGTTGTCGTGGTGTTAATATCGGCATATGCATACGTAGTCTGTTCCAGAGGCCTTTCGGTGGGAGTGTTCAGTGTGTATGTGTTCAGACACACTTGTACTCTGTCCAGTATTAAAGTCTGATGTTAATTCAGCCACAGTTCGCCGCCTGACCTGTTTTACCAATCTGCCCAGCCTATGACGTCTGTAATGAGGGATAGCCGCCCAATCCCATGACGTCTAGAAGTGGTTTCACATTGGTTTCGCCACGTGTTGAAGACACTCACCACAGTACTTCTCGAACACCCGACAAGTCGTGCAGTTTCACAAATGCTCGTGTTGAGCATCGGGCCATCACAATATGCCCCCAGTCAAACTCAGACAGATGGTGCGCCTTCCTCATTCTACACAAGGACAGTAAGCTTACTGATGCTACATGCAACGTGCGTGTGTTTGACTAGCACTCATTCCTCACCATGTGACGTTGATATTACCTGGACGATCGATAGAATTTCGGTGGTCACTATGTTCTGGCTGATCGTGCGTCACGCGGGAAGCGAAGAAGACATCCGCCGCACTCACAATGGAAGTCAGAAAACGTCGTAACGCTGCTGTACCCTATCCGTTCCTAACGTCTATACAAACGTAGACGATTGGATTGCTAGTAATATAGGACTGAAAACTTAACATGCTCGGGGTCTTATCTTTTAAACTGTAGTAACGAGTAACGAGTAACGAAACTTTATGCGTGCATAGAGAAGAAAGCACCAAAGAAGAGACTAAACTTATTACTTTTTCACAAGATAAATGTATGAGAGTCTTTCAAAAAGTAATGCCCCACATTTTTTAAAAAGTCATTAATATACATAGGCAAACGTCCTTGTTTGTGCTTCAGATTTGATGTTTTCTCTGTGCGCCGGTGATTCAAAATAGTTCAAATGGCTCTGAGCACTATGGGACTTAACTTCGGAGGTCATTAGTCCCCTAGAACTGAGAACTACTTAAACCTAACCAACCTAAGGACATCACACACATCCATGCCCGAGGCAGGATTCGAACCTGCGGCCGTAGCAGTAGCGCGGTTCCGGACTGAAACGCCTAGAACGACTCGACCAAATCGGCCGGCGCGCCGGCGAAGTTTCGAACCGTTCTGGCAGATGGCAGAGCCGTAGTACAGCGTCAAAATAACGTCAACATACGACTCAAGTGACAAGAAGCGTGCTGTCATTGAATTCTTGTGTGCAGCATAAGAAATCCTGGTGGACATCCATAAATGTTTGTGTGCAGTGTATTGCGATGCTGCGGTTGATAGGAGTACGGTTCGGCGACGGGTAAAGAAAGTTATATCCTCAGGAAATGCAGAAACAGAGCTCCATGATCAGCCACGCACGGGACGTGCTGTCACAGCCACTGCTCCAGACATGCTGAATTGTGAGGATGACATTATTCGTGCCGACCGGCGCACCACAACTCGACAATTGGCTCTACAGTTATCGGTTAGCATTGGAAGGGCGTCTGCAATGATCGAGACACTTCAATACTCAAAGCGGTACTCACGATGGGTTCCACGAACGCGCACAGCGCACCACAAGATTCAAAGAAAGGCCATTTCATCTGAATTTTTGGAGCGTTTTGTGACCGATGGAGAGGCCTCTGTGTCACGGATCGTTACGGGGGACGAAAGCTGTGTGCACCACGTAGCACAAGAAACAAAAAGGCATTCCATGCAGTGGAATTATCCTCATTCACCACAAAAGAATAAATTCAAGACAACCCCGTCTGCAGGAGATATCATGGTTGCAGTCTTCTGCGATTGTGATGGCATCATTCTCGTGGATGTGATGCCAAGAGGGTCAACCATCAATTCAGAGGCATACGTGAACACTATGAATAAACTCAAGAACCGTTTCCAACGTGTCCAATCGGACAAGAATCCAGCAGAATTCTTGCTCCAACGTAATAATGCACGCTCACACACAAATCTGGGAGCCCAGGAACACATCACCAAATTTGGGATGGACATCATTGCCTCAGACACCCTACAGTTCAGATCTGGCACCCTCGGACTTCCATCTCTTTGGGTCGCTTAAAGATTCTCTACGGGGAACACACTTTGAAGATGACGAGAGTGTCAGTCATGCAGTGAAAACATGACTACGCCTACAGGACCAGAGCTTTTACCAGCAGGGAATGCACGCTCTTCAACAACGTTGGCTTACGGCCATAGAACGTGATGGAGACTACGTAGAAAAATAGGACATGGACAAGACATATTGACGTATATTGTCACCAGATTGTGACTTTTAAAAATAAATATTTTCTGAGAAAAAAATGAGGGGCATTACTTATTGAACGACCCTCGTAGGTTGGTTCAAAAATGGCTCTGAGCACTATGGGACTTAACGTCTTTGGTCATCAGTCCCCTAGAACTTAGAACTACTTAAACCTAACTTAACTAAGGACATCACACACATCCATGCCCGAGGCAGAATTCGAAGCTGCGACCGTACCGGTCGCGCGGTTCCAGACTGTAGCGCCTAGAAACGCTCGGCCACTTCGGCCGGTTCGTAGGTTAGTAATTTGTGTAGGTATAATACGTAACGAGTCACCCTTTTTAAAAATTTGATACGGTTTATTGTACCATTATTTAGTTTCTGAGCCAGTACTGCAGATTCGTCATCAGTTGGAGGTGTTACGGGAAAATTATATGCTGGAATATGTGCAGCCAGACGCTATGGCTGTGACGATTGCACTCCCTCGTTGTATCCTTCACAAATTGAATCCTACTATGTACATTTTATCAGCTTACACACACAGTACTTTGGTGCATTTCGTTTTACGGCAAAAGAACACTAAATGTATGCACAATGAGTGTACTTCTTTAAATGAAATAACGCACTGAGGGCACACCGTATCATCAACCTCGGGGGCCACCGGAATAACTGATGATAGTATGCAGAGCGAACGAGGTAACATAAAAGAGACACATCGACGTTAACCCCAGTGGAAACAAAAATCAGACTGAATTCCTGTACTTTCTATCTTCTTGCGTATATCCCGTCGTACGATGCACTCTGTTTACATACTTTGGCAAATTTAATTTATTTCAACTTTGAGGCCGATTCGTGTGCGTTGTCTGTTATTCGTGTAAGCCTTATTCTCTGTGTCTCTGCATCACGTTTTTTCACCTGGGAATGAATCAACATATATTGAGGTATACTGCTTCTATAGCCGTCCATACTTATAAATTGCCAGGGCAGAATTATGTCCCATAAATGTTCTGTGGGACTGATGTGCGGTCTGCGTGGACAAATCATTCGCTCGAATTGTCCAGAATGTTCAACGTTGTATATAACATTAAGTCCATGAATAGCTGCCAATTGTCTCCAAGTAGGCGATCATAACCATTTCCAGTCAATGATCGGTTTCCATTCCATGTAAACACAGCCCACTCCATTATGGAGCTACTTGGGTCCGTGGCTTTGTGAGGTCTGCGCACCACTCAAGCGCTACCATCAGCTCGTACCAACCGAAATCGGGAGTGATCGGACCAGGCCACGATTTTCCAGTCGTCCAGGGTCGAACCGATATGATCACGAAGCCAGGAGAGGCACTGCAGGTGATGTCGAGCTGTGAGCAAAGGCACTCGCCTCGGTCGTCTGCTGCCGTAGCCCATTAACGCCCAGATTTCGTCGCACTGTCCTAACGGACACGTTCATCGTATATCCCACATCGATTTCTGCGATTATTTCACGCAATGTTGCTTATTAGCTAGCACTGAGACTCTACCCAAACGTCGCTGCTCTCGGCTGTTAGCTGAAAGCCCTCGTACACTGCGAAGTCCGTGGTAAGAGGTAATCCCTGAAATTTGGTATTCTCGCCACAGTCTTGACACTGTTGGTCTCGGTATATTGAAGTCCCTAACGATTTTCGAGATGAAATGTCCCATGCATCCAGCTCTAACCACCATTCCGCTTTCAAAGTCTGCTAACTCCCGTCGTGCGGCCATAACCACGTCGGGGCCTTTTCACATGAATCGCCTGAGTGCAGATGGCAGCACGGCCGATGGACTGCCCTTTTATACCTCATTTACGCTACACTACCGCCATCTGTATATGCGCCTATTGCTATTCCACGGCTTTCGTTACCTCAGTGTGTAACCACTAAAGACTCACAACCTGATCTGCTCACCCACATACAACCCCCGTAGTCCATACAATAACATATGCTACAGATCACGCAACCTTTGGACAATTTTAACCAAATCTAACAATTCCTCACTGCAGCCGAGCAGACAAGGGGTGCTCACTTGACAGGAAAAGGAAAACTCGTAAGAAGGGAGTGAAAATCAAGCACGGAGATACTAAAATCGATACTAATTTTGCTTTTACGCTGACACGCTCCCTCTATATAAGCATAGGAATACCCGCACGTATCTCCGGAAGTAGAACATATTCCCTGAATAAAATGGTCAGTGAATCATAATGAATGCTGTTGTTAATATTAAACGTCAGGCCTACCAATTCGAGGCTATTATTATCAATTTCACTACTGAGCCAACTGAAATATTGGAGCTGTTATCGACACACCAACAGCAAATGGATTGCTGTGGAATGATTTTTAAGAGTAAGAATGCTACGTTAAACCTCAGTTTTCTGAATGTGCGGTTAGGGGTAAAGAGTTCAAAGTATTGTCTTAAATTTATCACCAAATCTGAGTTGTCTGTTGAGTCAAAGTTCGTTGTGGGTCATAGTAGTACCTGTGCCATTCTACTGCTAAATTGCCAAAGTACTGACTATGCTATACAAGAAATATGGAATCAGAATGACTGTGCTGAAGGGGCAGTTGTGATAGTGAAATAGTTTTGGTGTTCTGTGACGTTATTCTTTGGTGTTTCCTGGACATCCATGTGTTGGGGTCAGTCAAATGAAAATTAGGCAAATGAAAAATAAGTACGCAAACTTTCATTATTTCAAGAATAATCACCAAAACTGTCAATACATTTGTCTCACTATGAGGCAAGGCAGTCAGTTTGTTCATGGAAAAACGTTTGCGGTTGCCTATAGAGCCACTGTTGTATCCGAAGCAATTCGGTGGTCATTGACGTCTCTCTTCAGGACTTCAAAATTGTGGATATCACATGGGGAGAGGACTATATGGATGATGTGTAACAGCTTCCCAGTAAAACTTTTTCAGAGTAATCGAAACAACCTTGCCAACATGTTATTGAACAACAATGTATTTTGATAAATGATAATTATGCTGCTTTTTTTAAAGTGTGGTACAGGCCTCGAACTGAGCTCACTGGCTGACCCGTAAGTAATAAAATCAGTGCCAATAAACGAGCACCGTATGTTATGGTAAGTAAAATGGACTTTGTACCTCGAAAAGTGTGGCACAGGTGTAGAGCCTTGGTGGGCAAGATGTTGACTTAGCCTGTAAATTTTATCATTACTGGTATTATGTAAACCATGAGATTTTATTAAAATCTTATAGAACAATAAAGTTGTGAAAGTAGTGTCATGTGTGATTTGTACTTAATATCGTACATATTTTCTAAATAATTTTATTCTGGTGCAAGATCGGAGTTTAGTTTCCTGTCAGAGATCGGAATTTATGCTTTCTTATTATGATAATTAACCTGCATGTCTTGTGGTAAGTAATTTTATTTTGCGGCAGATATCGTAGTTCTGAAATATCAAACTTCTGTCTCTATATGGAAGCTTTTTCAAGCATTGTTTTTGACCATGTTGTGTTGTGGAGCAATGTCGTGTCCTTACATCATATATCTGGCCTACCATGAAAATCTCCTTGTGTGGAACATATCTGCAGGTAAGTGAAAGTAATTAGAAAAGCTATGGTAGTCAGGAAATAAAGTCAATTATCTTTACTGTTTCACAGTATGATGAGTTCTTCTTCCCCACAAAAAGGTGCTTGGTGAGGAGAAGTATCACTGAAAAATTTCTAAAAACGCCAAATAATTAAAGTTAAATGTACCACTAATAACATGGTCTCATATCCATATGCCAGTATCTTTATGTATTATGATAAATGTTACAGACACTTAAAAGCTTTTGTATCATAGCTGAAATCGATAAATGTCGCAGGCTTCCTCGAAATTTCGTTACTTAGGCGTGAAATCAACTGTCAACTGCCTGCTTAGCATGTTATACCGTCCGTATGGCCACAATTGTTTTGAGCTGTTGTAGAAAGTCACATATAGAGAACGATGAAATTATCGGTGGGGTATTATGGTATCTGAAATAAACATTTTTTGTATGGTGCAAAACAAGGAATGAAATTTACTAATGATTAAGGACAGACTTTCACACAAACATTTTATGTGACGCATAGAAAAGAGAGACGAAATTTTTATGATTCAGCAGTTTTAGGTGGTTACATATTTTTGATAGTGCAGATGTGGAAACACTGTAAGCTACACCCATTATGTATTTTTGATGCAGATGTCAGATGTTAGGTACAGTATTTGACCTAAACTTTCTTACATATTTTTGGTAGATAGTACAAGTCACTTAGGTACCTTTAAACATGCTGCGCAATTCAGACAGTTTAGATACTTTTGATCGTGACGCCATTTACGTTTCATGTGAAGTTTACTTATTTTTTAGTTAGAAATACTGCAATAATGTATCTTTACGTATTTTGTTTGTGTGTGTGTGTGTGTGTGTGTGTGCGTGTGTGTGTGCGTGTGCATTTATGTGTGCGCGCTCTCGTGTGTGTGTGTGTGTGTGAGAGAGAGAGAGAGAGAGATAGAGAGAGAGAGAGAGAGAGAGAGAGAGCGAGAGAAAGAGAGGGAGGGGAGAGAGAGAGAGAGAGAGAGAGAGAGGGAGAGAGAGAGGGAGGGCAGAGAGAGAGAGACATGAATTTGCTGTATGGCCCAGTTTATGCAGTTCAGGGGAAGCATTCATATTTCCTTTTATCGTCATGGAAAATTTGTAGTACTGAAAATACCTTTTTTGAACATGGCGCCATATTATGTAATTCAGGTGATGCATTCGTAATTTGAGTAATACTAGTCCATCAGATTGCCCATTGTCTTTGTTAACTGACTGTTTGTTTCAGCAGTATTTTTTGAATTTAGCGCCAATATGACATTATACAAAAATGGATGTGGTTTGTAAAATCATGAACATGACGTCATATATATGAGGGTCATGGGTTGTGACATAATGGCTGGGACACTGACCAGCACAAGTGGTCACAAATGCGAAGTGCAGCAGAAGAGGCATTCCCCTTCTACAATATTTTTTTAAATATTGAAACGTCCCCTCAGAAAAATTATACATGACTGTGCTTAAACTGACAGACGATATTTTGTAGCGCAACGCAATCTGACTTTCAAAAATCCCTACAAAAGAATGGCCCTGACTAACATTAACCTATACCTTTCACAAATCACTTACCTCACAAAAATCTTCGTTACTTGAACTACTGCAATACAGCGAGCCCCACTACTGCCA
Source organism: Schistocerca nitens (assembly GCF_023898315.1). Classification (NCBI taxonomy): domain Eukaryota; kingdom Metazoa; phylum Arthropoda; class Insecta; order Orthoptera; family Acrididae; genus Schistocerca; species Schistocerca nitens. Next base: position 698,451,225 of record NC_064617.1, on the reverse strand, counting down.
GCTAAATAAAAGGTTCAAACTACTGAAGGCACTAACTACTAATAGGCATAAGCAATTGAAAGATTTTGATAGCGAACAAACAATGTATTTACCTTAATAGTGTTTAAAAGTCATAATATATATAGCAGTTCATGACATCCAGTCTTACAAATGTACTGTCTCTGATGGACACACGTCCAGATCATCGGCTCTCAAAATTCCGCCATCTCTCTCCCTACATCCACCACTGCTGGCGGCTCACCTCCAACTGCACAACGTTATGCGCTGTTAACAGCCAACTGCCCAACGCTACAATGGCGAGTATTACAACAATGCCAACCAGCCACAGACTGCATACAGCACAACCAGTGATTTTCATACAGAGCGCTACGTGGCGGCGGCGTTAACAATATAAGAACCTAAACAGCCTACTTACAATATCTATTGAACTTGAAACCACTGTATCGGTGCCACAGTAATATACAGGTTGTAATTTCGACAGCAATTGTGTCGGTCTTCACCAGTCCACTGCGGAATGTGTGAAATTGTTAAAGCAGAATTACTAATCACAAATGACATGGTTATGTGACATTATTTACAGACCATAGCTATATATCCCACCTAATAAGTTTATTTTCTTGATTATGAATATCAGTGAGAGTTATATGAAATTTTATTTAGAGGGACAGACAAGGGACAGTGCCACCATGCTGCATTTCTCAGTGGTCGCATGAAAAGCAAAAAAGTATATTTTATCCCACATTGTAGCAACCCCACCACAAAGCAAATGTGTAATAGAGAAAAGAAGTTAAATTTTAGTCCACATTTTTCAGTAGTAGTATAAGATGAATTCATGTTACACTGGTTTCTATAAACAACACAAAGAAGAAAAACAGTTCTGTAGTAATAACTTGTTAATACGTGCAGAAACTGACTTGGGAGAATATTGTCAGAATAGTGCTGTGATGACCTTCACATGCAGAGCCAGGCAGCTGCAATCCGTTTGCTGCCCTGTATGTATCGATTAATAGGGAAATAATTAGAAGATGGAGAAATAAAGCTGCTAATATAGGTAAGTTAGACGAATTTTGCTACATGACAAATACCTCACGAACTCTATAATAACTGTTGGAATATTGAAATCATGTCAACTCAGAATTAGTCAGGTGATTATATGTTCGCATTCTGCTGTCAAAGATTGTACCAAAAATCTTGGACAACAGATTTGTCAAGTAGAATGTTCATCTGAGAACATTCAAGAGCTAGGGCATGGGACAATGAAAGAGGTTTGGCATCACATTATAACAGCGCTACACAATGCAGTCTGAACTGAAGGTCAAAGGGTAACAGTTGTCATGATCCGTGAGACACAGTTTAACTTGCAAAGTTGGAGCTAACATAGTTTTATTTGACAGACTTAAGAAAAGGCTTTGGAAGCATCAGCCAACATAGTTTGATTTGAAAGAATGGAAGAATAAAATGTTTGGAACTATTCTGTTAATCAACAGATGATTAGAGATTTTACCCAGCCTAGGCAGGACAATGACAGGAAAGAATTTAGCTGTGTTTTTTTTTTAAACAAACTGTACTGCCATGTACCTTAACTGTGTTATGGGAAATATGAAAAGATATTATATATATATATATGACTGGAGGGGCATTTAGACTGAAGCTAATTTTGAGTTATGCTTAATTACTGAGCCACATCTACCTTTGATAAAAATGGAAATGTTATTCACCTTCATTTGATCAACAGTTCTTCATATCTTTCCACTTCCAACGGTGATTGCCACTTCCAACTATGATCGTTTGATATCTATACAAATCCTTATGTATATTTTCTCCAAGAAGGTGACAATGTATGTCACCAATGATTTAGTGTGTCAACAATTATCTTCAGATGTACAAAATTCTGTTTGAAGTACCGACATGAAGTCTGCATACTATGAATGTAGTGGTCCATGGAGATGTGTTATCGTAAGTAAGCCTCTTCACCAAATAATTTTCATTTTCTTATGGCTTTGCAGCTGGCGTTGTGACATCATGCAGATGTATGGGGCAATTTGTTCCTGTTTTTTGCAATGATATTATGAGGTATGGTACAATTTTAATGATGATTATCTGTAACCAAGAATACTATTTGTGATCCAGTAGCCGGCCGGAGTGGCCGAGCGGTTCTAGGGGACTGATGACCTCCGCTGTTAAGTCCCATAGTGCTCAGAGCCATTTGAACCATTTTATTTCGTCAGTTTATGATATTGGTGAAATGAGATTTTGATTTTGGTAAAGTAGTTTTGCCAAGAGAGAGTTAATTTTAATTTGTGGGTTTTCTAAATTTATTTATGTTAATTTAGTGTTCTGACTCAGTGACAAATTTTGATTGGTTCTGAATACATGCTCAGATTTAGAGGGTTTGATGCTGATTTCCATTTAGCTGTGATGTTTCTCTGACAAACAGAAATTAGCATATTCGTACGTATTTTGGGAACTAGAAACTGCTTTTGTGTGGAAAGATGAGTAGAGTCGGGGCTTAGATCTCATAGTGATCATCAGACCCTTTGATAGATGCTCCGGTGAAAGCTATTGATATTGCGATAATTCGATGCCAATATGTTTGAGAAGTGCAGTAAAGCGTGTAAAAGACTTCCATTTAATGCACTGTGTGAAATTCAGAATGTTTGGGGACATTGTAAATAACTAAATTCCGCATGGCGTCTTGCTTATTCGCGAACGTGTACTTTTTGTTACGTGAGACTGATTATAGCAACATTTGAGCGAGCAACTCTAGAAGAAACAATTCGTTTGTAAAGTATCTGAATAACCAATAATTACCATAAACTGGCTGCGGTTATGAATGGTGTGTGGATATGTACTTTTCAGTCTTTGTACAGCTTAGAGTAAGGATTGGTAGTAACTGGTGTATGCAAACTTACAGTAGTAGAGTGACATCTTACGCACGTACATAGTTTCATTTAACTAATATTAACCGTCCACCATCAATTTTTAATGCGACTTGTGGTTACGAGACGCGCAGTTGTTTCTTTCCTGTACCTTTTTCCGGATGAGAAGTGCATTTCAGTAACTTTAGGGAGGCGTACATGTGAGAACAGATTCACCACAAGGTGAGTCGAACTTCATTCGCAGCAGCACAGCAACTTGGCGCCGCAAATGGTGCATCGGTTGGGAAGTATAGAAAGCTGTAAAGAAGAGACCCACGGTCGAGAATAAATGTGAAAACGAACAATATCGATCAGTGATCGAAAGACAGGCCAGAACAGTGTGTGACAAAGTGGGAAAGCAGGACATTTGAACGAGAACTGTAATTTTACAGTTGGAAGAAGAAAAAGGTCATCGTACATAAGACAGAAGAAGCAGATGGAACGACGGATGCAGCGGCAGCCGCTGTCTCAGCCTCTGCACTAACGGTGTTGGCGGTAGATGGGAACCATTGAACTGGTACACATAGAGGCGGAGGAAAGCCCTGCTGTTTTATTTAGCGTGCCGAGACTACATTCGACAAGTAGAGATAGTTTAAGTTCAGTCCCCTGTTGTTTCCTTGGCTAAAAAATACGTTTTAAAAATGGAGGGGAATGATAATTCTGTAGTTGTCAAGATTATGTGATTCAGTTTTATGGAAGTGCCAATCAGACAAGCACTACCAGACAGAGAAATGTGGATGAATTGGAAATAAATGATGTTTCAGTTCCAAATTTAAAACATTTATGTACAACTGTGGGAGAGAAACAGGGACAAAATGTTTTAACACATGTAACTATGGGAGAGGGTACCAGCTCCTTTAATGATAGATTAGGTGATTTTAGTGATTCTGGTTTATTTCACATGAGCCAGGGTGACGTAAATGAATAGTAGACAAGAGATTTAGATTTCAAACTTGGTATACTGCAAGTAAAGTGAACCGAACAGGAAAGTTTAAAGGAGATATTAGCAGCATTAATGCTTAGCATTAATGATTCAAATGGAAATTTAGCTAGGGATCTTAAGCAAGATGTTAAAGAAGTAAAACAACAACAGCTGAGTAAATTTGAAGAACAGAATGATAATTTTAATAGGATAATTGATCATCAGTCCAATACTATTAGAGCTTAAACAGAAGTCTAATACTATTAATGATTTAGCTGATGAGCTTGCACACTTCAGAGCTGAAACTGATACTAAGTTAAAAAACACAGGTTTATGATCTAAAGAAAATGTGCCAAGAAAGAACTGGAGGCTTAAGTTTCTCATGTTGAAGAAAATTGCAAGAAAGCCTCAGACAGGGTAAAAAAGGAATGAACAGAGACTGTACAAAGGTTAGCTAATGAAAGCAAGCAAAGAATGGATCAGATCCGACAAAATGTTCAGAAAGTAGAGCATAAAATAACTACAGTTCTAGAAGTATATGGAAGTGAGCATACAATTTTGAATAGTAATCAATGAGGAAAGTGAAAATCGTTTAAAAGCTGTAAAGGTGGAGGATGTAGAAACTAACATGAATCAGTTGACTGCATAATTGTAATAACAAACTAAAGTAGAACATAATACAAAAGTTTGTACCAACAGTGTGGGTGGTAGTCTGATAACAGAGTTGGCTGAAGTAGCTTGTATTACTAATAGACAGTTCTTACCTTTTGATCCTCCTGGACATGTGCATCCAAATGAATTGTGGAATGATTTTGAAAATGTTTAGCAAGACTGTGGACTGATAGGCAAAATATCGTTTTTTATTTCATCATAACTTATGGGGAAAACTGAGAAATAGAGTGTGAGAGCTACTGAACGATACGATACTTCGGAAAAGTTTAAAGATGCATTTTTCAAAGAATACTGGGATAAACATAAGCAGATGGAGCTGGAAACAGTTTCTGGGCTGGGGAAAAGGAGAGTATGAAAAGATTTGCTTCAAAGTGGGTTGCAATTTTATTATATCTCACTAACAAATTAGAGCCAAAGCAGATTATAATGGGTTTATATGGGAAGCTGCCCATGAAATGGCATAACAAAATAACTGGGGCTCCCAGGGACGATATTAACTAATTTATTAATTATCTGGAAAGAGTAGAGAGACTAATGCAGGAGGAGGCTCAGGCTAACAGAAAATTTAGGCCTTCGCATAAAGCAGAACCTTGACAGAATGTAAATGTAAACAGAGTGGGTGTCTCATGAGGTAATCGTAGGAGAAGAGGAACAAGAGTCTGGCACCATCCTATGGCAGATAGGCAAACTAACTTCGATAAAGGACGTGCTAACAGATGACGATCTCCAGTATATGACGATAGTGATGTCCAAAACAGACAACAGAGCTGAGAGCGAGCCGAAGGGATGGCAGAATCACAGAGTATGGGAAACTAGATCCCGTCCGTGAAGATGCTAGCGTTTGTAGGACGCTAAATGGTAGTTTAAAACTGCTAGAAACTCGTTTTGTGACGTGAAATGAAGAAGTAACTGAACTGGGAAGTAATGATGCGGCAGTAGGAATGAGTAAATTACATTAAAATACTTGTATCTAATGGTGGCTTAGGTGACTTTTTGAATAGGAACAGAAGGAGGGAACACTACGGTAATGAGGATTTAATATGTGTGTGTACAGTTGATGACACAGGTTCAAATCAACATGGAAACGTGTCCAATGTAACAGACGAGGAATCTTTTCAGGAAGTACGGGAGAGCAGAGATAGTAAAAAATTGCAATATTTTGAAGACAGAAATGTTGTGCAGATGATTAATGAGAATTTCTTTTTAGTAAGGGCAGAAGAACATGCCGAGGATGACAATAGGGGGTCAGTTAAGTAACAGATTAGACGAGGTTCAGGAAGAAAAAGGTAATGTATCAAGGTGTTTTGATTTGTAATTAGTGGACAGATTGACTGCTACTAAGCAGTTAAATACTGAAAATAATCCTACAAATATCTGTGTAATCTGTAGGCATGGGGAAGATTTTGAAAGAAGGGAAGTTGTACACGATTTGCTGGATGAATCCGAAGTCAGCAATATTGGGAAGAAGGCAGAAGGCAGTGTTCTACGTGATATTAGCCAAAGGCGGTTAGATGCGTTGCCAAACAAGGACGAATTAGTAATAATGCCTGTCATGGTGATTAAAATATTTGTAGCCACAGGAGAGGTTAAGAAACCTGCTAAATATGAAGTATTGCTGCCTCTTAAAACAAGTGGTATACAGTTTTACCATAATGTCCTAATAATTCAACGATTAGATGTGGACATATTGATAGGGGTGGACTTCTTGAATAAATAGAAAGGGAATCTAGATTTCAATGAGGATTCTATGACGTTAGAAATACTGGGAAGAAATGTAATTATACCATTTTCTAGGAAAAAGAATCTAACTACTGAGGAGAATGACAGTTTTCCCGTTAGATATTGCAGAAAAGGAGAGTATATGGAAAGGTATAATGAATTTGGCACTGAGGAGATGGGGGCTAATACAGAAGAGTTTCTGGTTCTACAGGACAAGATAGAAGTGGAAGTAGAAGAAGTAAATGAATTAAATGAAAGTCAGAAATCAGAATTAAAAGAGGTTTTACTCAAGCATAAAAGGTTTTCTCATATCAGCCACATTTAGCAAGGGACTATGAATGTTATTTGACTGTGAAAGAATATACACAGTTTTCAAAAGACCTATACCAATTCCAAAAACGCATAGGTAAGCAGTAAGGGACTCAATCTAGAAAATGTTAAAGTGGGGAATTATTGAGAAAGCTGAAAATGATAGGCCGGAAAACATCAGAAACTATCACAAAAATTTAAAGAGGCTAAATTCTTGATTTCAGTGGACATGGCATGTGGCTATTGGGGTTTGCCACAGGCAAAGGAACCCAAGAAGTATACAGATTTCTTATCTGAAGGTACGTGTTATTAATATAAAGTTGCATCATTTGGAGTAAGTACAAGCGTTTGTGCTTTTGTGAGAGCTATGTCAAAAGTTTTGGATGACAAAATACTGAGAAAAATAACTTTTTATACTGATGATATTTTGATTTCGACTGTAAACTGGGAGGTACATTGTGTATTATTAGACAACGCTTTGGATACAGCTGAGAAAGGAGGGATGAAATTAAAGGTGAATAAGATTGAGGTTGTAAAAACGGAACTAAAATTTTTGGAACATATCATTAGCGGGGAAGGAATTCTGCCACATCTGGAGAAAACTGAGGCTATAAGGGGATTTAAATCTCCCACCAACAGAAAAGAATTGAAGGGTACGTATGGTCTATTCGGATCTTATCGTCGTTTTGTACCAGGACAGTTACTTAATGCTCCATGTTTGAGAAATCTGTTAAAGAAAAATGTAAGTTATTAGTTGACTGCAGAGTGTCAAACAGCATTTGAGGAACTCAGAGAAGCCGGCCGGGGTGGACGAGCGGTTCTAGGCGCTACAGTCTGGAACCGCGCGACCGCTACGGTCGCAGGTTCGAATCCTGCCTCTGGCATGGGTGTGTGTGATGTCCTTAGGTTAATTAGGTTTAAGTAGTTCTAAGTTCTAGGGGACTGATGACCACAGAAGTTAAGACCCATAGTGCTCAGAGCCATTTGAACCATTTAGCGATTTTGAACTGAGAGAAGCTTTATGTAACAGTGAAATACTTCACCATCGATACTTCAGTAAGAATTTTGTTTACAGAAGGAGGCATGTGGGTATGGTATTGGTGTAGAATTGTTTCAAGTGGATAAGGAAGAAGAGGAAGAGGTTCACAAATATATAGCTTTCACTAGTAGGTCGTTACAGCAGTCAGGAAGGAATTTTTGTAATTCAAAACTCGAGGCTTTGGCTGTTATGTCCAGGTTGCAAAAGTTTCACCATTATTTGCTGGGGCAGCAAGTGCACGTGTGTAGTGATCATAGGGCACTTACGTTTTTACAAACTTGTAAACTTAGCAGCCATAATTATCTAGATGGACTTTATGTATTCAGCTGTATGACACTGAGATTAAGTACATTAAAGATCTGAAAATGTTGTTGCTGATAAATTATCTAGAAGTATAGAAGAAGGAGCTGAGAATGATAATTCATTGTTGTATAAAGAGGTAGTGCACATTTTTGCTACAATAATCAACATGTATGATGCAGGTCATCTGAAGAGGGTTTGTAAAGAACTAAAGCGAAAACAGAATATCGATGATAATCTGAAGTTAGTTAAAAGTTATTTGGGAAACCCGAAATATCCCAAGGTAAAAGAATACTGTAAATTGCATAAAGGCATCTTGTTTAGGAAGAAAGGGAACGCTGAAAACCACTGCAAAATTTGTTTTCCCGAGCAACATGTGGATATGGTAATTCACTATGTACACAAAAATTTTGGTCACTTTGAGGCAAGAAAATGAATCGCCAAGTTAAGTGAGACTGTTATCTTAAACAATATGTGAAGGCATCTTATACATAAAAGTGAGAGAAGTTAGGGCAACTAATAGGATAATACAAGTTCAAAAATATTGTGGGGAATCACAAAACAAACTCGATCTAGTGGCTGTGGACTTCTTCAGTCCTTTGCCTGAGAAGGGTGTGAACGTTTTTGTGTTAGTTGATTGGTTTACCAAATTTGTAAATTATTCCCTACTAGAAAAGCAAACGCAAAAGTAATAGTAAGTAAACTGAAAAAGGACTACTTCATTACATTGGGAGTACCTAAAACCACATTGCCATGTAATGGCCCAAAGTTTGCTCCAAAAAGGTTCACGAAGTGTTCAGAAAGTAAAAATATTGAACATATTAAAGTTTCAGCATACCTTCCCCAAGGCAAGGTGTGTGAGCGTATTAAGAAAGAGCTTAACATGTTGTGTAGAACATATTGCCATAGAAAGCATACCGCATGGCCTTAAAATTTAGAGTATTTTGAAGAGTTCATCAATCATTTGAAGCACGAAGCAACTGGTTTTGCCCCATGTGAGACGATGTCCTCAATAAGACCCGATAATTTACTGTCTGAATTGGTGGAACTGCTGGAGATTGCCGATGTTTCATTGGGGAAATGGGAAAAAACTGCTAGAGAAAATATTAGCAAGAAGGCACTTGAGAAAAAGAGGTGACATGATGCTAGACCACCTCTCACTACTTTTCTCATAGGCAGTTTGGTTTTAGTTAAAACTAGGGAAAAGATGAAGAAGATCACGTCAGGAATAAAGAAGTTTACGGATGAGTACATGGGTCATCTTATGGCAGTAGAAAACCCGCATCAAAATGCTTACAGATTGGAATACTGGAAGTCTGGGAAATCTTTTGGATTAAGAAACACTGTTGACCTGAAGAGTATTTTCAGTAACATTAGGAGTAAAATGAGGTAGGAGGTTTGCTGACTTTTGTAGGGACACCCTTTGGCGAGTGGTACCTTCTCTAGCTAGGCGTTTCCGTTCTTATTTTCTGGTGCACTCTATCCTAACTCTTACCTATTTGGGGTCTGTTCCCACTGTGCTCTTCGATTTTTGTTTTACTTTTCTATCTGGGGTCTACCCTATTTTATGTTGCCACAACTTCTGTGGATCACTTTATTTGGAAAAGGAAGCTTTGGTACAGCTATATGTTTGTTACACCTGTCAACTCTTGCATAAAAATTCTTGCAAAGTAGGGCAAGAAATAATTTTTGTTGTAGCGTTATTTTGTATGCTTAGCGTTCAATGTTCTGTATGGATGTTAAATTTGGCAGTAATATGGTTCTGGTATTCATTCTTGTTAATAAATTAGAGTCAACTGTGGAGTTTGGTAAAATGAATATGTACTGTGGTGAAAGAAGTTTAATGGTGGGCAATAGTAACAATATTGAAGAAAGCAAAATTGAATCTGCTCCAGTGAAAGTCAGTCGTTACTGAGTACAGGCAGTAGGGCCTGAAGTTGATGTTTCTGTAGGCAATAACACACAAAAAGCGGTGCTTACTCCAACGAAGGTGAGGAAGTTTAGAATTAATGTGACGTATGTTGTTGTAGCAATGGTAATGCTCTAAAGGCTGCATACTTCAAAGAAGTACGAGAGGTTTATGTGGAGGTAAAAGGTGTTGATGTTATGGTTATGATAGCTGAAGCTGTAAACCATGAAATGTAACTTAATGCGGTAAGATCTGTTGCAAGTTATATGAGTGTAAGTGTTCAAAGATAGACAATGTGATTCCAGTAATTGGATAGCCAGGGAAAAATATATTCAGAAATGGGCCCTTCAGAGTGGTGAGTTTAGTAATGCTGAAGGTATCAGGCAGATAAAAAACAGGAGTTGGCGTTAATACCCCAAAGGGCATTACACTCTTTGCAATGCTATGTAATTGGCGATTACCAGGTGCTAGAGTTATTGACAATACTACTTCAATATCTTTTCGTGTTGTTAGTCATCCTCTTCTATCTTTCTGAACTTTGGTCTATCATCTTCAACTTTTTTCACTTCTGTAGCAAAGCAGAAGTTCACACCCGTGGTCTAGGAGTGGCGTCTTTGACTAATAATCAAAACGTCCTCCGTCCCGTTCGAAATCCGCGACTGCTTAAATTTTGATTAACAGTAATCATTGGCAGCTGAAAACTTCCAGAATAAGAAATCCGCCTCATTCTGATAATGGCTTTGTCGAAGAGGGCGGAAGAGCGGACAGAGGTGCAGGGCACTTTCTTGTCCTAGGGGTGGGAAACTGCCCCTAAAGGCGGAAGATTCAGCAATGATCAACGGCATAAGGATGCAGAAGATAATTGAAATTACTGCAATAAACACACGTAACGTGTGTCCACAGGACATGTGGCCTGTAACTGAAAAAAAGTCATAACGATTTCTCCATTGACAAAAGATTCCGGAATAGTCTCCCATTCGGATCTCCGAGAGGGGACTGCCAAGGGGGAGGTGACCACGAGAAAAAGATTGAATAATCAACAAAAGGATAACGTTCTACGGGTCGGGGACTGGAATATCAGAAGCCAGAACGTGACAGGAAAAAACTAGAAAATCCGAAAAGGGAAATGCAGATGCTCAATCTAGATATAGTGGGGGTCGGTGAAATGAAATGGAAATAAGACAATGATTTCTGATCAGATGAGTGTAGGGTAATATCAACAGCAGCGGAAAATGGTATAACGGGAGTAGGTTTTGTTACGAATAGGAAGGTAGGGCAGAGAGTGTTTACTGTGAACAGTTCAGTCGCAGGATTGTTCTAAACAGAAACGACAGCAAACCAACACCGACAATTGTAGTTCAGGTATACATGCCGACGTCGCAAGCTGATGATGAAGAGATAGAGAAAGTATATGAGGAGGCTGAAAGGGTAATACAGAACGTACAGGGAGATGAAAATCTAATACTCATGAGGGACTGAAATACAGTTGTAGGGGACGGAGTAGAAGGAAAGATTACAGGAGAATATGGGCTTGGGACGAGGAATGAGAGAGGAGAAAGACTAATTGAGTTCTGTAATAAATTTCAGCCAGTAATAGCAAATACTCTGTTCAAGAATCACAAGAGGAGGAGGTATACTTGGAAAAGGCCGGGTGATAGGGGAAGGTTCAGTTCCATAACATCTAGATCACACAGAGATTCCGAAATCAGATGCTCGCTTGTAAGGTGTACCCAGGAGCAGATATAGACTCAGATTACAATGTAGTAGTGACAAAGAGTAGGCTGAAGTTTAATAAATTACTCAGGAAGAATCGATACGCAAAGGAGTTGGACACGGAAGTACTAAGGAATGACGAGATACGCTGTAAATTCTCTAAGGCTGTAAATACAGCAATAAGGAATAGCTCGGTAAGCTCGGTAGGCAGTACAGTTGAAAGGGAATGGACATCTTTAAAAAAGGCCATCACAGAATTACTATAGAAAAACATAGGTACAAAGAAGGTAACTGCGAAGAAACCACGTATAACAGAAGAAATACTTCAGTTTATCGATGAAAGGAGGAAGCACAAAAATGTTCCGGGAAACTCAGGAATATAGAAATAAAAGTCGCTGAGGAATGAAATAAATAGGAAGTGCAGGGAAGCTAAGACTGAATTGCTGCATGAAGAATGTGAAGAAATCGAAAAAGAAATGATTGTCCGAAGAACAGACTCAGCATACAGGAAAGTGAAAACAACCTTCGGTGTCATTAAAAGGAAGGGTGGTAACATTAAGAGTGCAACGGCAACTCCACTGTCAAAAGCAGACGGGAGAGCGGACAGGTGGAAAGAATACATTGAAAGCCTCCATAAGTGACAAGATTTGTCTGATGTGATAGAAGGAGAAACAGGAGTCGATTTAGAAGAGGTAGGGAATCCAGTGTTAGAATCAGAATTTGCGAGAGTTTTGGACACTTGAGATCAAAGAAGGCAGGAGTGGTAAAAAACATTCCGTCAGAATTTCTAAAATCGATTAGGGAAGTAGCAATAAAACGACTGTTCATGTTGGTGTGTAGAATGTAGGAGTCAGGCGACATACCAACTGACTTTCGAAAAAAATATCGTCCACACAGTACCGAAGATTGCAAGAGCTGACAAGTGCGAGAATTCTCGCACAATCAGCTTAACAGCTTATGCAGCCAAGTTGCCGACAAGAATAATCTACAGAAGAATGGAAAAGAAAATTGAGGATGTACTAGACGACGATCAGTTTGGCTTTAGGAAAGATAAAGGCAATTCTGATGTTGCGGTTGGTAATGGAAGCAAGACTAAATAAAAGTAAACACACGTTCATAGGGTTTGTAAGCTGGAAGGGTCTGTAACCTGGGCAATGTAAAATGGTTCAAGATGTTCTAAATTCTGAGAAAAATAGAGGTAAGCTATAGAGAGAGACGGGTAATATACAATATGTACAAGAGCCAAGAAGGAATAATAAGAGTAACGATCAAGAATCAAGTGCTCGGATTAAAAAGGGATGTAGTCTTTATTCCCTACTGTTCACTGTGTACATCGAAGAAGCAATGATGGAAATAAAAGAAAGGTTCAGAAATGGAATAAAATTCGAGGTGAATTCGCTGATGACGTTACTATACTGATTGAAAGTGAAGAAGAATTACATGTTCTGCTGCATGGAATGGACAATCTGTTGAGTACAGAATATGGATTTAGAGCAAATCGAAGAAAGATGAAAGTAATGAGAAGTAGCAGAAATGAGAACGGTGAGAAACTTAACTTCAGGATTGATGCTCACGAAGTAGATGAAGTTAAGTAATTCTGCTTCTTGGCAGCAAAATAACCAATGACGGATGGAGCAAGGAGGACACCAAAAGCAGACTAACTGCTGCAGAATAGTGAGAAATAGACCATTTCAAGACCGCATACACATTTGTTTTTACGTAGGCGTTCCTAGCCAAGAGAAGTCTACTAGTATCAAACTTAGGTCTTAATTTGAGGAAGAAATACCTGAGAATGTACATTTGGAGTACAGCATTGCGTGGTAGTGAAATATGGACTGTGGGAAAACTGGAACAGAAGACAATCGAAGCATTTGGGATGCGGTGTTGTAGACGAATGTTGAAAATTAGGTGGACTGATAAGGTAAGGAATAAGCAGGTTCTGTGCAGAATCGAAGAAGAAAGGAATATGTGGAAAACTCTGACAAGAAGAAGGGACAGGATGATAGGACATCAGTTAAGAGATCAGTGAATGATTTTCATGATACTGAAATTCACTACTATTGGTGATATTGTAAATAACTAAATTTCGCATGGCGTCTTACTGGTGAACGTGTACTTTTTGTTACGTGAGACTGATATACAACATTTAAGCGAACTGTTCTAAAAGAAACAATCTGTTTGTAAACTTTCCGTGAAGCATAACCATGTGAACTTTTCAGTCTTGGTACAGCTTAGAGTAAGGCTTGGTAGTAACTGGTGTATGCAAGCTTATCCGATGGCAGGTTGTGGTTATGGAGAATGCCCGGTGAACTTCATCTGCGAGCGTGTATAGTGAAAACAGTAAAATTCGGAAGCAGTGGTGCTATGGTGTGGTCGTGTTTTTCATGGAGGGGGCTTGCACCCCTTGTTGTTTTGCGTGGCACTATCACAGCACAGGCCTATATTGATGCTTTAAGCATCTCCTTGCTTCCCACTGTTGAAGAGCAATTCGGAGATGGTGATTGCATCTTTCAATACAATCGAGCCCCTGTTCATAATGCACGTCGTGTGGCGAAGTGGTTACACCACAATAGCATCCCTGTAATGGCCTGGCCTGCACAGAGTCCTGACCTGAATCCTATAGAATATCTTTGGGACATTTGGAATGCCGACTTCGTGCCGGGCCTCACCGACCGACATCGATACCTTTCCTCAGTGCAGCACTCCGTGAAGAATGGGCTGCCATTCCCCAAGAAACCTTCCAGGACCTAATATAACGTGTGCCTGCGAGAGTGGAAGCTGTCATCTAGGCTAAGGGTGGGTCAACACCATACTGCATTACTGATGGAGAGCGCCACGAACCTGTAATTCATTTTCATCCAGGTGTCCGGATAAAAAATGGTTCAAATGGCTCTGAGCACTATGGGACTTAACATCTGAGGTCATCAGTCCCCTAGAACTTAGAACTACGTAAAGCTAACTAACCTAGGAACATCACACACATCCGTGCCCGAGGCCGGATTCGAACCTGCGACCGTAGCGGTCGCGCGGTTCCAGACTTAAGCGCGTAGAACCGTTCGGCCACAGTGGCCGGCAAGGTGTCCGGATACTTTTGATCACATAATGTACGTGGAAGTTAAAGAAGTAGTGGTAATTTTTACTCAAGACACAAAGTTGGCTGGTATAGCGGCAGTAGGTAGGGGAGTATTAAGGAGGATTGTAGAAATACTATACACTAGAGATGGGACTGGTAGAGCCCCAGTAACTCGGTCATTGGTATCGGAGAGCTCTTGAAGTCGGGTCACTGGTTAAATCTGTCAGACAAGAGATATGAATATAGAACTAATGACGAGTAGACAGATTATTAGGTCATGTAAGTTCGGATAGATTCCACACTCACGATGTCTTAGAAACGAGGCTAAGGCAAGGCTACTATGGACTTATTACTTTGGTAAATAAATTTTTCCCAACTGCTAAGATATAAAATACGGTACAAAAGGAGAGTGCGCAGACCAGTGTCGCCAAGCCATAGGCCAGGCAGTGCACTTGAAATTCAATTCCCTTAGATCAGTTTTGCTCCCCATAGGTTATTCAAGCGTCTATTCTATTTGATGGTCTTTAGAAATACACAGTAAATTACTTAATTGGAAGAGAAATATTAGATAAAAGTAAATAATATGTGACTTCATCAGGTCCTTTGAAGCCACCCTTATACCTTCCTCTCCCACGAGAAGTAACTGCATAGCTACTTACCATACTGGAAAGGAAGAACTGAAGGAATAATAGTGCAAACGGAACCTAGAGTTCTGTGTTTGTGCATCATAGGAGTAAAACAGTGAACCTAGTGCAAATATCAGAAGGAAACATCGGCACCAAAAGCCGAAGGTTATTCAAGAGTGTTTACTTCAGACTTATCTACAGGAATGTGGATCGCACAAGTAATTTTAATGTATTAGTGCCTCGTCTGAAGCCAGTTTCTCAAGCACGTTTCCTAGGAGGAAGGAGGATCCTATTTTTAGCAACATGTTTTGCATTGTTATAGAAAGTAATCATTACGGAGAGTGGTGAAATTCGTTGATGAGATGCTATTTGACATACATAATAATTTGTGAGATATAAAACAGAGAAAGAAATGAAATTTACTAATGACTCAGGACAGTATTTCAAAATATCATTTCTTTAGTGACGTATAAAACAGAGAGAAGAAATTTATAGATGAGTCAGAATTTTAGATGCTTTTGTATTTTTGGTAAATAAGGTAGACCCATTATGTAATTTTGACTCCGTGTCTGCACATGCGAGATGATACGTTCCGTATTCGTCATAAATATTTTTTTCTTATTTTTAAGATAATACAGATCGTTTAGATAGTTTTGAACATAGCGCACAATTTAATCGAGCAGATGTTTTTGCATAATGCACCTATATGACGCTCCACACGCCACTGTATGGTGCATGGCGCAGGGCACCTTTCATCGCTACTAGTCATTTCCTTTTCTGTTACACTTGTAAGTGGAGTGAGCAAAAAACGGCTGTCTCTCTTATCTTAACTTCGCGCTCGTTACCCAAAATGTACGTCTCCTGCAGTAGAATATTACTGCAGTTAGCTACAAATGACGGTTCTCTAAATTTTATCAATAGATTTTCACGAAAAGAATGTCGTCCTTCCTCTATGGATGTCCATTTGAGCTAACGAATCATTTCCGTAACACTCGCGTGTTGGTTGAGTATACCGATAACGAATCTAGCAGGATCCGTCTGAACTGCTTCGACGTTTCCTTTAATCCGACATCGTGGGCATCCGATAACTTGAGCAGTACTCAGGTATGGGTTGCGCTAGTGTTCCATACACGGTCTTCTTTATGGATGACCCGTACTTTTCTAAGGTTTTTCCAATAATCTGAAGTCGACCATGATCGTTCGGTTCAAATCGCTTTGCAACGTTTAACCGACGTCACGGTGTCAAGCTGCACATCACTGATACTGTATTCGATATGTACATGATTGTTTTTCCCACACTCAACTGCATTAAATTACATATTACTACATTTAGAGCAAGCTGTCATTTAAGAAAACAAATAGAAATTCTGTCAAGGTCATCCTGTGTCCTTCAACAGTCACTCAACGGTGATACTACTCCTTACAATACAGCGTCATCCGTAAGATCATTTGGATTTATAGAGAACAAGAATGGCCGTATCACACTTCCCTGGGGCACTCCTGACCATACCTTGTCTCCGATGAACATTCTTCGTCGACGACAACATACTGGGTTCTATTACTCAAGTCTTCAAGTGACTCACACATCTGGAAACCTATTCCATATGATTGTACCTTCGTTAACAGTCTAGATTGGTGCTCTAGGAATATGGACTGTGACTATTGCCTTTCGTCTATATTTCGCAGTATATCACCTGAGAAAAGGGAAAGCTGAGTTTCGCACGAGCGATGCTTTGTAAAACCGTACTGATTCGTGGAAATAAGCTTCTTGATCTCAGGGAAATTTGTTATGTTCCAAGAATTATGCAGCTAGTCTGTGTTAGGGATATTGGTCCGTAATTTTGCGTGTCCGTTCTTTCACACTTCTTACATACAAAGTCACGTCCGCTTTTTCCTGGTAATGAATCCGTGATAAATGCAAGCTAAGTAAGGGTCAATTTCATGAAGGGCATATTGAACGGAGATTATTTCGAAAAATAAGACTTCGTAGCGAATTTTAAAATTTTCCTGGCGAATTAAATGTTCGAACAAATTTCGCTTGCAGCCGATCGTCGTTTAATTCATCGCAAGGTATTTAGACTGTCGAAATACGGTGCGGTGAAGCCAGAAATGTGTTCGAACCGTGTTTTGTAGCCAAAAGAGTGGGGAATAATGTGTGTATTGGAATCGTGAATAAAACCAATATGGTTTCAGAAAAGAGAAGTATTGCATTACTTACTGCAAGCCCATTGTATGTCGGTGCGTGAGAAAGAGCGTGCTGTAATCGAATTTCTAATTCGAAGAGCTCGTCCGCACACGGAGCTCACTCTGCTTCAGTGTGACAATGCCAGACGACTGACGATTACTGCGACATCTGCAACAATCCAACGCCTTGGGTTCAACTGTCATCGATCACTCTCAAATTGTTAGAACTGTCAATGGCTCTGAGAATTCAAAACGAAGAAATAAAAAATTTTGGTGATTTGTCCAGTAATATAAAATGTCTGACACATACGGAAGCAGGTTTTAAATCGAATTTAAAATCATTTCTCCTGGACAAAACGTTCTATTCCACTGACAAATTTCCGCTTAATAATTGGAAGCCAGTAAAAAAATGTTTCAAGTGTAGTTGCATGAGTAGGAATGAAATGCTAATAGGTTCTTTAATATTAACATGTATACATATTCTGTAAACTGACTCGTTTCACATCATTTCGATAAAAAAATTGTTCAAATGACCTATGGAACATCTCTAACTAACCAGTTTCCAAAAACTGAAGAACACCTTTGTCGACATCATTTTGATAGTGATGAAGCGGTGCGAGCACAGGTGAGGTTGCTGTTCCATCAACAACGTCAAATATTCTACAGTGACGGTTTCTACATCTACATTTACATTTATACTCCGCAATCCACCCAACGGTGTGTGGCGGAGGGCACTTTACGTGCCACTGTCATTACCTTCCTTTCCTGTTCCAGTCGCGTATGGTTCGCGGGAAGAACGACTGCCGGAAAGCCCATGGGCGCGCTCGAATCTCTCTAACTTCACATTCGTGATCTCCTCTGCAGGGGGAAGCAATATATTCGATACCTCATCCAGAAACGCACCCTCTCGAAACCTGGCGAGCAAGCAGCACCGCGATGCAGAGCGCCTCTCTTGCAGAGTCTGCCACTTGAGTTTGTTAAACATCTCCGTAACGCTATCACGGTTACCAAATAACCCTGTGACGAAACGTGCCGCTCTTCTTTGGATATTCTCTATCTCCTCCGTCAACCCGATCTGGTACGGATCCCACACTGATGAGCAATCCTCAAGTATAGGTCGAACGAGTGTTTTGTAAGCCACCTCCTTTGTTGATGGACTACATTTTCTAAGGACTCTCCCAATGAATCTCAACCTGGCACCCGCCTTACCAACAACTGATTTTGTGTGATCATTCCACTTCAAATCGTTCCGTACGCATACTCCTAGATACACTCCTGGAAATTGAAATAAGAACACCGTGAATTCATTGTCCCAGGAAGGGGAAACTTTATTGACACATTCCTGGGGTCAGATACATCACATGATCACACTGACAGAACCACAGGCACATAGACACAGGCAACAGAGCATGCACAATGTCGGCACTAGTACAGTGTATATCCACCTTTCGCAGCAATGCAGGCTGCTATTCTCCCATGGAGACGATCGTAGAGATGCTGGATGTAGTCCTGTGGAACGGCTTCCCATGCCATTTCCACCTGGCGCCTCAGTTGGACCAGAGTTCGTGCTGGACGTGCAGACCGCGTGAGACGACGCTTCATCCAGTCCCAAACATGCTCAATGGGGGACAGATCCGGAGATCTTGCTGGCCAGGGTAGTTGACTTACACCTTCTAGAGCACGTTGGGTGGCACGGGATACATGCGAACGTGCATTGTCCTGTTGGAACAGCAAGTTCCCTTGCCGGTCTAGGAATGGTAGAACGATGGGTTCGATGACGGTTTGGATGTACCGTGCACTATTCAGTGTCCCCTCGACGATCACCAGTGGTGTACGGCCAGTGTAGGAGATCGCTCCCCACACCATGATGCCGGGTGTTGGCCCTGTGTGCCTCGGTCGTATGCAGTCCTGATTGTGGCGCTCACCTGCACGGCGCCAAACACGCATACGACCATCATTGGCACCAAGGCAGAAGCGACTCTCATCGCTGAAGACGACACGTCTCCATTCGTCCCTCCATTCACGCCAGTCGCGACACCACTGGAGGCGGGCTGCACGATGCTGGGGCGTGAGCGGAATACGGCCTAACGGTGTGCGGGACCGTAGCCCAGCTTCATGGAGACGGTTGCGAATGGTCCTCGCCGATACCCCAGGAGCAACAGTGTCCCTAATTTGCTGGGAAGTGGCGGTGCGGTCCCCTACGGCACTGCGTAAGATCCTACGGTCTTGGCGTGCATCCGTGCGTCGCTGCGGTCCGGTCCCAGGTCGACGGGCACGTGCACCTTCCGCCGACCACTGGCGACAACATCGATGTACTGTGGAGACCTCACGCCCCACGTGTTGAGCAATTCGGCGGTACGTCCACCCGGCCTCCCGCATGCCCACTATACGCCCTCGCTCAAAGTCCGTCAACTGCACATACGGTTCACGTCCACGCTGTCGCGGCATGCTACCAGTGTTAAAGACTGCGATGGAGCTCCGTATGCCACGGCAAACTGGCTGACACTGACGGCGGCGGTGCACAAATGCTGCGCAGCTAGCGCCATTCGACGGCCAACACCGCGGTTCCTGGTGTGTCCGCTGTGCCGTGCGTGTGATCATTGCTTGTACAGCCCTCTCGCAGTGTCCGGAGTAAGTATGGTGGGTCTGACACACCGGTGTCAATGTGTTCTTTTTTCCATTTCCAGGAGTGTAGGTTACAGAAGTAACTACTACCAGTCTTTGTTCTGCTATCATATAATCATACAACAAACTACTCTCTCGTTGGGAGAAACGTGCTTGTCGCCGGGGTGACTATGTTGGGAAATAAATTTGTAGACATGAAGAATAAAGATGGAGAATGTTAATAACGTTTGTTTTATTTAGAACGCTTTAAGAGTTTTCACATTAAAAAATTTTGGAGGCGGGCTCTCGAAAATGATGTACATCCTTTTTCAAAGGACTCTGGTGTATAACACTTGAGGATGAAAGTAACTTTCGCATGATGTGTTAGTACCAAACAGCATAGCCCGATTAAAACTGGACTGTACATAGAAAGAACTGCTGCAATTATAACACAGAAGGTAACTGAAAGAAATACGCAATTAGACGAACAAAATGACACTTTCATTCAAAGACAATAATTACAGTGAAACCACCGCGTTTCAAGATGGTCCCCTGGACACTAGAAAAGGCGGGACATGGTTCGTAATAGTGTGTGTAGTCCCCACGAATGGAAACGCATGCTTTGCTATGTGCTCCCATTCTGGCCACTAGGTTAGTAAAGAGTTGTTGTGATAGTGCGTTCCATCCTTCCACCAGTTTGGTTGTCAACTGCTCGATCGTCATAGGTACATGTGGGTGGGCCGCAGTATGCAACCAAAAGGTGCTCGACCGGGATTTAAGTCTGGGCAACTAGCAGGGCAGTCCATTCGCCGAATATCGTCTCGTTCCAAGAGCTGCTCCTCCTCCTCCTTCTTCTCCTGCGCAGTACAATGCGGTCACACATTGTCATCCTTACTACAGAAGTCAGGGCTGAATGCTCCACTGAAAATACGCACATGCGAAAGGAATACCGTGTCCAGTAACGTTGAACGACGAGTGTACCGTGTTCCACAATTTGGAGGTCAGTACGTCCATGTAGAATTATGAGTTCCATCAACATAACGCCTGTACCACCAAAACGATCATATTCGATAATGTTCCTGGGTGCATTATGTATCTCCATATGGCGAGAGGTAATGTTGTAATGTCCAGGGACCGTCATGAATCTCCGTGACTTCGTAGTAAGTATCGTCTTTGAATAAAAGAGTCATTTCTGTTCCTCTCATTGCGTATTTCTTTCCGTTGCCTTTGTGTACTATACTACAGCAGTTCTTTCTATGAGTGGTCCCAGTTTCATCGGGCTATACGAATGTTACTTTTCTGCTTTGTTTTTCATACTACTGTCTTATACTAATAACTGCTTATCTACTCTTTCCACAGTAAATACTTTCTTAGTCTTCTTGAAGGACTTATCGTCGCTAAGACATCATGATCACTAATCGCTGTCTATACTCTCTATAGGGTCAAATCTGTCTGTAGCCGCAAGGTTCAAAATATTTCCATTGTGCGTGTGTGTTGTCGAATTATCTGATCCAGACAGTTTTCCAAAATCATGTTCAGAACTACCTCACAAGATTGTCGGCCATACCACCTGCAATGAATCCATAAATACCCAGTCTGTACTCGGTAGATCAAAGTGGTGTCCAGCTAACACGATGTAAGCGGGGTACTTCCGCACTACTGCGTTACTGAGCATAGATTTACTTTGAATTATTCTAAATACGTTACGTCGGTTAGCCGATAAAACCATCCCATGATAACATGAGAGTTCACCTAGGCCGCTTACTCTTGTCCATATAATTTCAAAATCGGACTCAATATTGACCACGATAGACACAATATTAATGGTGAGGGCAATGAACACTCCTTCTACTATGGCGTCAAATATGTCGTTTTAATATACGTTCTATGCCTCGTTCAATACTTGTGAACTTACTACTCCGTGTTTCATCTAGCTCTTGGTTTCGGAAATAATTTCAGCGCTACAACTTTTCCGGAGTGCAATAAATTCAGAAAACTTGTTACGAATTTTTTGGTAACTTACTGTTAAAGATTTAACAGTTGTAGTGTCTTTAATTTGTACGTGATCTGGCTTCGCTCTGTGTGTATCGAGTGGCGAGCGTTGATCTGGGGACCTCAAACTATGGCCTAACCTAAAAGAAAACTCTACAGGCAATCTGCTTCCAAAGTAGCTGCTTCCGCTGTGTAACTCGTCCTGACATATCAGTTCCACAGTTTTCCAACCCATAACGCAGGTTCACACATCTACAGACGCCAGCTGAGAACGTCTCAGAATAGATGTAGCCTCTGAGACTCTGCACACGGTTCCACCTACAAAGAACACGATTCAATTCAGGACACAATATGGCAAATAGTGACCCTTCATTGCACTCCATGAACATGGTTCCAGTTGATTTCATTCCGGTGAAACTTACATTTTTTGACACGGAAATGCTGTAATATCGCTAATTGAGAATTTTTGACAAACAATGAAATACTGTAGTACTGACAACATCTTTTTTTGAACGTTTCAATTAGTGTGAAAAGCACACAATTTTCGCACCATTTCAATTAATGTGAAAATTACACAATTTTCTTTCAAAATAAAACTGGTCATTTGACTTGAACTTGGAAGCCACATAGTGGTTGTGTGTGTCATCTATGTTAATTGAATTTCCTGTTAACGTTAAGTCATAGGAAAAGGCGTATGGCTTGTAAAATCTTTATTATGATTCCATTGATAAGGGCTGTGCCTCTTCACATTATGACGACGACATTATAGATAATAGTGCGTGGCTTGTGATGTCATGGCTAGGTCAACGACCTAAACAAGTGACGTCTCAAATGCAAACAAAGTACACCAGACGGAACATGGCCCTTCTACTTTGCATCACCTATTGAATTTCAAACTATGGTCTTAGAATTAAAATCTCGAAAATATAAACTCGCTCCAATCCGAAATTGTTAATATCTGTGGCAGATTCTAAGATCAGAATGGCTCTACACGCAAAAAAAAGAAAGGGTAACTGGGTTACTCATCAACTGCGACATTCACTTCGTCATTCGTCAATCCGAATCGTAATTTTCGCCTAGTGTGCTATCTTGAAACTAAAGACACCAAAATGTACTTGATGAGAGACTGATTAAAATGATATATCTTAATAAATTTGTCGATGACTATGTCGCCCACAGTCGCAATTAAAGTGAAAGCTGTTTACACATACTTTTAAGTAAATTTATTCTTATTGAACTGTGCCTTGAAACTCTGCAATATAAATTTAACTGGCACGTCAGTCTCGTCGGAAATGATCTGCTGTTTCTGTTGGTGTCGTCTACATTTATGTAGCTCCGATAGCTTTTAAATTATGAGTGAATCTATGCAAAAATGAGTTGAAAACAGCAATGAAATTCCGATAACTCAAAAACCTAAATTTTTTTCATAGTGTGTGGTTATGTTGTCCAATACATGCTGCAGTGCTATTTGTGTATCTGTTTTGTACATTTAGACTGACCTTAATTAATTATTTGATTCTGACCCTTCTCAGGGACTAGTTAAGTGCTTGATAAGCATTTGAGTAGCTCATACTGTTTGTCTCAACGAGTTCTTTCATTTTGTAGGTCGATCTTCTCGATCTTCTCTGTGGCTCAATTAGTGTAGATGTTATAACAATTATGGTAAAAAGTCGTTACTGATTCATTTCCCACCTATTAATTAATTAAATACTTAACTTCCATAGGCAATCAATACATCGACACAATTCTCTCAGTGGCTTTTTAATTTGGTTCATCGGGTTCTGCTGTACATTCACTGGTTTACACTTCACATATGTAAATATGTATTAACTTCTAACGACTCTTGCGAAACAGACGAGTATCCGCGCACTCGAACTGAAACACATCACCTCGGAGCTCTGTTCAGGCTGACGTGTCACAAGGGCCACACTGAGAGGATAATCCTGGGTTATTTAAGCTGACAGTGGCCTTTAGCGAGGAACTCCGATTTTTATCTTTTGTGGGTAGTAATCTAACATCTTAGACTGAGATGGCGATCGGCAAAGCCTATTTGCCACTGTGCCTCTTCTGGTATTGCTGGTACAAACTTTAACCAGGTTCTTTTGAAGGCCATCCTGGGATCATACACAGTACACAGGCATATCCGTATTTAGATTGGATCTAGATCACTGATTACTGTTTTATACAGATCGATGACGACTGTCATGGAGGCAGAGTTAGTGTTGCAGTTAGTGTTGCTATATTCCACTACCATCATTTCTAGGAACTACATTCAAGAGTATATTTTGAAATAATTACGTGTCTTATTAATAATATCAGTGTCACTATCAATACTACGAAAACTTGTGTTGCTAACAACAGTCACATACAGACAGAGGAATAGATAAAGGCACTAGTAAATTAAATATGATGTGAGTATAATTCAGTCTCCAGTTTCCATAATGTATAAAAATGCAAATTCCATTGAAACTAAAGCAATGTGAAACAAAATACCTTTATTTTATAGATAATATCGTACTTTAATAAATAAAAATAATTATGTTCCAGTCACCTGCACAGCAGGGATTATTATTTTTTATTGGAGTATCATGTACGAACAAGGTGTCTAACGGTAAAGTTGATAAATTATCACAAAAACTTCTTTCTGACCTCTTTCTTCACATGTTCAATCTATAGAACGACTGTAGACACCTACAAAAGTAGCTTCACGCAGTCTTCTGCTTCAGATTAACAGCCAAAAGTCTTTTGCAGTAGGTGGCTGCCTTGAACAGCACGTAGACCACGATGGACGCCATTGCAACAACGAACCCAATCACGTCGAGCAGCAGCAGCTGCCACCAGCTCATGTCGAGGGCTGCACTGCGCATGTGCGGTGCACCGTTGTGACGTATCACGTACTCGACCCACCACACGGCAGTGTCCAGAGACCTCTCCTGGTGCTCACGGAATACTGCTGAGAACCGCTTCATGTTTTCTCGATAGCTGTCGTAAAAGAGGACAGATAATCATAGGCTACAAACAGCAATTCGTAATAGCTGCAAAGAATAGTGTAAAAACCAGCTAAATGTAGTTAATGAAAAAGTAAGTGAGTATGAATAAAAACAAAAGTCAGTGTCCACTACGAAAAACTTTCTACAGTCGACATGGAAAAGACTGTTTATAAATATAATAACAAAGAGGAGAAGGAAATTATCACCATAAGACAGTAATCTGTGTGAGGAAATAAAGTTCACCAACAGAAATTGCCCATTGTATGTCAAAAACAAAGACATGTCTCGTGCAAGTTAGTTAAGAAAATGCCTGCTATTTTTAAATATTGTTTTGACTAGACTAAACGAAAGAGATAAAATTAAGGCTCACCTTTTGTTGACATAGACATCAATAGGAGAAAGCAACAGTCAAACTAGAGGAGGAATGAAGTGGCTGTCTGTATGTTCCTTTGATAACATAAATGAAATTTAATATTTCTGTTCCCACCTGTCGTTTCCAAGAACTGTGTGAATGGCTTTCAGAATGGTATCAGTAGTGGCATCTCTGAACAGCAGCTGGTAGCCAATACCAGCTTGTACCATCTTAGCCACATTGTGTTGCTGGTCCCCAATAAAGGGAATTCCTATCAGGGGTACTGCAAAATAACTTGCTTCATTCATGCTCTGAAGTCCTCCCTGGGTAATGAACAGACGAATGTTTGGATGTGCTGGAAAAGCGAAAAGGGAGGTAGGACAAATGACTTTACAGTGGTGTACCTACAAGAATTGGTGCACTGTACAGAAGCTTACCCAAGACGTCCTGCTGGGGCAGCCACTTGGCTATCATAACGTTCTCCGGCTGTCCAGGCAGGCTGTCCCCCTCCCACTTCCAAAGTATCCGCTGTGGTAACTGCGCAAAAGCTCCCAAGAATGCAAGTCGTTTGTGCTCGGGCATTGCACTACCCTTCACATTAGTACCAAGGCTGAAGTAAATAACACCGTTTTTTGCACCATCAAGGAAATCCTGGATATCCTGCAAAATAATTAATCTCATATTGTATACGAAGTCATTTACAATAGTGGATGTGGCTTTCAAAGCACCACACAAATAAGTAAACCGTTTTTGATTAGATACAGTAAATTCTTTAGATTCGTGAATATAATAAACGCTGCATTTAACGTTTTTTGTAAAACAATAAAAACAGATTTTATAACAACGGCAAAATCAATGTCAAATTATTTTCATCATTGTGTCAAATTATTTTCATCACAGTGTATTATCCTATAAGTACCAAAACCAGTAATCTCATCTAACTCTAACTCATTATTACATCCTTTTCCTGATGAATGCTAGTCGCCAGCAATTTGAGACAGTACCTGTCTAGTTAGGATGTAATGGATAAGAGCTTGTGATAAGGTGCTGATAAGAGTTAAATACGTGTTCTCTGACACACTTGCTCCATGATAACTGAGGAAATTTAGATCACTCTCTAGATGAATAAGTTACATTTAAAGTTTTTATATTCTTACCAGCAGTCGAATACATGTTATTGTATAGTGGCAATATTTTTGTTAAATCTAAGTACTTCCAAGTTATTGGATCTTCAGCCTCAACCCAAAAATTCTGCAATTTTTGCATCACAATACATTCGAAATGGGACTAGTAGATTTAACTTTTATCCCTTATGTAACCCACACAAGTACATCTTTTTTTTTAAAGTGAGACTGACAGTTGTTGAGAAAACTTCACAAGAATGAAAATGTGGTAATTTAGACTTTCTCGCCGAATCTGGATGATGAAGTCTTCTTGGGTTATCAGCTGAGACAATGTGTCGTTATGTGGCATCCTACTTGCCATCTTCAGGTCTGATATCCTGAGAATACTTTATCGTCAAGAACGAAAATGTACTGTCAAGCTTCTCTCACTAATTAAGACTGCCATGGAGCTGTCTACCAGCGATTTCAAAATGAGTAACATGTATTAGTGCCACATACATTAATAAAAGTCAGCAAGACAAATTAACTGGTAGGAACTCAAATTCAAAAATTTTCTGTCTCACAGAGCGCCACAGTTTAAGAGATTAGGTTCCAGTTTACCTCCAAAAAATTGATCCATAATTCTAGTTCTCATAAATGTGGGGATCCCATAAACTTATGAAGCTCACTTTTATGTATCATAATTACGCTTTTCTCTAAAACTGCAATCTACATCAAAGAATTGGATAGTTGAGGTTTTGCCCAACTTAAAAATGTGTCAATATGTGAAGAACATTTCATGTGACTCGATAATCCTTTTTCTCTTCTAGGTAGCATCACCCTAAATCTGAGAAAAGACATCATTCCACAAGGCTGTATTTTAAAAATCTACTTTATTGAACCCTCCTAGTTTTAGGTGTGATCCAGTTTCAAGTACATCTAGGTCAACGTCGAGATTAAAGTCGTTTCCTGCATGATTGTTCAAGGTAACTAACCACCACTGTGGCAATCTTAATTATGTAAAAAAGAGACATTACATATTCAAGGGAAAGCATTCCATTCAGTACTGCACTAAAAAGTTGCTATGAGTACCTATTTATGTCTAAGAAAATGATTCTTTTCGCACACTCATATAGCTACCAAATATTATGATTCACATATATCACAGAAATTTTAGTTAATAGGTCGTTTCTTATGTATCATATTGATTTCATATTTTGTAAGTTGCGTTTTCTGTGGTTAAGCATTCATAAAACCTAACAAGCTGTATTTTGGAAGATCTTCAAAGGGATATAAAAGTATTGCAATGATTTCCACAGGGTGTCAGGTACCAAATTACAGTCCTTTTTGAAGAAATAAGGCTGCAATTATTTTTTAACCACATGGAAGATTTATTCAAGAGAGAATTATCTTTGTTGATATTCTTTAAAGAAGGAGTATCTTCAATTTATTAACATTCACTGTAATATGCCCGTTTCAGATACTTCTCTTCATCACCCAGTAATCGTTTTAAGTTTAATTTATAATCATTTTATGTTTAATTTATGACATTAAAACTGTGTGTTTATACATCGAGATTTGATAACTATTTTCAGTA
Source organism: Schistocerca nitens (assembly GCF_023898315.1). NCBI lineage: Eukaryota > Metazoa > Arthropoda > Insecta > Orthoptera > Acrididae > Schistocerca > Schistocerca nitens. The sequence goes on along the minus strand of NC_064617.1, from coordinate 698,423,203 downwards.
TTCATACCACATTGTCACTATTTGCTTTAAAACCTTCTACAAATACCACATGGTTTGAATCATATGAGTGGAATTATAAATTCAAAAATTGTATGTTTTTAAATCTTTACTTCTATGACTTTTATTTTTCTACATCTACATCTACATTTATACTCCTCAAGCCATCCAACGATGTGTAGCGGAGGGCACTTTACGTGCCACTGTCATTACCTGCATTTTCTGTTCCAGTCGCGTATGGTTCGCGGGAAGAACGACTGTCTGAAAGCCTCCGTGCGCGCTCGAATCTCTCTAGTTTTACATTCATGATCCCCTCGGGAGGTATAAGTAGGGGGAAGCAATATATTCGGTACCTCATCCAGCAACGCACCCTTTCGAAACCTGACGAGCAACCTACACCGCGATGCAGAGCGCCTCTCTTGCAGAGTCTGCCACTTGAGTTTGCTAAACATCTCCATAACGCTATCACGGTTACCAAATAACCCTGTGACGAAACGCGCCGCTCTTCTTTGGATCTTCTCTATCTCCTCCGTCAACCCGATCTGGTACGGATCCCACACTGATGAGCAATACTCAAGTATAGGTCGAACGAGTGTTTTGTAAGCCACCTCCTTTGTTGATGGATTACATTTTCTAAGGACTCTCCCAATGAATCTCAACCTGATACCCGCCTTACCAACAATTAATTTTACATGATCATTCCACTTCAAATCGTTCCGCACGTATACTCCCAGATATTTTACAGAAGTAACTGCTACCAGTGTTTGTTCCGCTATCATATAATCATACAATAATGGATCCTTCTTTCTATGTATTCGCAATACATTACATTTGTCTATGTTAAGGGACAGTTGCCACTCCCTGCACCAAGTGCCTATCCGCTGCAGATCTTCCTGCATTTCGCTACAATTTTCTAATGCTGCAACTTCTCTGTATAGTACAGCATCATCCGCGAAAAGCCGCATGTAACTTCCGACACTATCTGCTAGGTCACTTATATATATTGTAAAAAGCAATGGTCCCATAACACTCCCCTGTGGCACGCCAGAGGTTACTTTAACATCTGTAGACGTCTCTCCATTGATAACAACATGCTGTGTTCTGTTTGCTAAAAACTCTTCTATCCAGCCACACAGCTGGTCTGATATTCCGTAGGCTCTTACTTTGTTTATCAGGCGACAGTGCGGAACTGTATCGAACGCCTTCCGGAAGTCAAGGAAAGTAGCATCTACCTGGGAGCCTGTATCTAATATTTTCTGGGTCTCATGAACAAATAAAGCGAGTTGGGTCTCACACGATCGCTGTTTCCGGAATCCATGTTGATTCCTACAGAGTAGATTCTGGGTTTCCAAAAACGACATGATACGCGAGCAAAAAACATGTTCTAAAATTCTACAACAGATCGACGTCAGAGATATAGGTCTATAGTTTTGCGCATCTGCTCGACGACCCTTCTTGAAGACTGGGACTACCTGTGCTCTTTTCCAATCATTTGGAACCTTCCGTTCCTCTAGAGACTTGCGGTACACGGCTGTTAGAAGGGGGGCAAGTTCTTTCGCGTACTCTGTGTAGAATCGAATTGGTATCCCGTCAGGTCCAGTGGACTTTCCTCTGTTGAGTGATTTCAGTTGCTTTTCTATTCCTTGGACACTTATTTCGATGTCAGCCATTTTTTTCATTTGTGCGAGGATTTAGAGAACGAACTGCAGTGCGGCCTTCCTCTGTGAAACAGCTTTGGCAAAAGGTGTTTAGAATTTCAGCTTTACGCGTGTCATCCTCTGTTTCAATGCCATCATCATCCCGGAGTGTCTGGATATGCTGTTTCGAGCCACTTACTGATTTAACGTAAGACCAGAACTTCCTAACATTTTCTGTCAAGTCGGTACATAGAATTTTACTTTCGAATTCACTGAACGCTTCACGCATAGCCCTCCTTACGCTAAATTTGACATCGCTTAGCTTCTGTTTGTCGGAGAGGTTTTGGCTGCGTTTACACTTGGAGTGAAGCTCTTTTTGCTTTCGCAGTAGTTTCCTAACTTTTTTGTTGAACCACGGTGGGTTTTTCCCGTCCCTCACAGTTTTACTCGGGACGTACCTGTCTAAAACGCATTTTACGATTGCCTTGAACTTTTTCCGTAAGCACTCAACATTGTCAGTGTCGGAACAGAAATTTTCGTTTTGATCTGTTAGGTTGTCTGAAATCTGCCTTCTATTACTCTTGCTAAACAGATAAACCTTCCTCCTTTTTTTTTATATTCCTATTTACTTCCATATTCAGGTATGCTGCAACGGCCTTATGATCACTGATTCCCTCTTCTGCGTTTACAGAGTCGAAAAGTTCGGGTCTGTTTGTTATCAGTAGGTCCAAGATGTTATCTCCACGAGTCGGTTCTCTGTTTAATTGCTCGAGGTAATTTTCGGATAGTGCACTCAGTATAATATCACTCGATGCTCTGTCCCTACCACCCGTCCTAAACATCTGAGTGTCCCAGTCTATATCTGGTAAATTGAAATCTCCACCTAAGACTATAACATGCTGAGAAAATGTATGTGAAATGTATTCCAAATTTTCTCTCAGTTGTTCTGCCACTAATGCTGCTGAGCCGGGGGGTCGGTAAAAGGAGCCAACTATTAACCTAGCTCGGTTGTTGAGTGTAACCTCCACCCATAATAATTCACAGGAACTATCCACTTCTACTTCACTACAGGGTAAACTACTACTAACAGCGACAAACACGCAATCTATCCTTTCTAAACACCGTCTGTGCCTTTGTAAAAATTTCGGCAGAATTTATCTCTGGCTTCAGCCAGCTTTCTGTACCTATAACGATTTCAGCTTCGGTACTTTCTATCAGCGTTTGAAGTTCCGGTACTTTACCAATACAGCTTCGACAGTTTACAATCACAATACCGATTGCTGCTTGGCCCCCGCATGTCCTGACTTTGCCCCGCACCCTTTGAGGCTCCTGCCCTTTCTGTACTTGCCCGAGGCCATCTAACCTAAAAAAAAATGCCCAGTCCACGCCACACATCCCCTGCTACCCGTGTAGCCGCTTGCTGCGTGTAGTGGACTCCTGACCTACCCAGCGGAACCCGAAACCCCACCACCCTATGGCACAAATCGAGGAATCTGCAGCCCACACGGTCGCAGAGCCGTCTCAGCCTCTGATTCAGACCCTCCACTCGGCTCTGTACCAAAGGTCCGCAGTGAGTCAAAAAAAATGGTTCAAATGGCTCTGAGCACTATGGGACTCAACTGCTGTGGTCATTAGTCCCCTAGAACTTAGAACTACTTAAACCTAACTAACCTAAGGACATCACACACATCCATGCCCGAGGCAGGATTCGAACCTGCGACCGTAGCAGTCGCACGGTTCCGGACTGCGCGCCTAGAACCGCGAGACCACCGCGGCCGGCGCAGTCAGTCCTGCCGACGATGCTGCAGATGGTGAGCTCTGCTTTCATCCCGCTAGCGAGACTGGCAGTCTTTACCAAATCAGATAGCCGCCGGAAGCCAGAGAGGATTTCCTCCGATCCATAGCGACACATATCATTGGTGCCGACGTGAGCGACCACCTGCAGATGGGTGCACCCTGTACCCTTCATGGCATCCGGAAGGACCCTTTCCACATCTGGAATGACTCCCCCCGGTATGCACACGGAGTGCACATTGGTTTTCTTCCCCTCTCTTGCTGCCATATCCCAAAGGGGCCCCATTACGTGTCCTACGTTGGAGCTCCAGTAAGCCCACCCTCTGCGACCGCCCGGATCATGCAGACTGAGGGGCAACCTCTGGAACAGGTTAAGCACCCATGTCCGGCCGAAGATCAGTATCAGCCTGAGACAGAGCCTGAAACCGGTTCGTCAGACAAACTGGAGAGGCCTTCCGTTCAGCCCTCAGGAATGTCTTTCGCCCCCTGCCACACCTCGAGGCGACCTCCCACTCTACCACAGGTGAGGGATCAGCCTCAATGTGGGCAGTATCCCGGGCAGCTACAGTCGTAGTCCGATCGGGGATGCGTGGGACGAGCTGCTGGTCATAGTTGATATGTAAAGTATCATCTCTTAATGGTTGGAATATTTATTGATTTTTTTATGATAACTGGTTCTTCTTCTGTTGTTGTTACATGTTACTGTGTTTTCTTCCTTTCTATATCTTCCATTTTCCTGTATATATAACTGTATTTAAGATTGACTTTTCGCACGTGCTTTGGTACAGCTGTTACTCAATAAGTTTTCTTTTCATTTACTATTGTGAGCTGTGTGCCTTTTAAATTTAATTGTTATGTTGAACTTTCGGTTTGCTCTCCACAATGACTAAGAACACTTAATTGACTGATCATCATAGCAAGAAATACGATTGTTATTGTCGACTGTAGTTATTTCGTGTATAACAGATACATACCTCGCTACCTGAACATTAGTAAAGACCGAATTTGTAGCTCCTGGAAAATATAAATATCTAGTTGTATTTGGCTAATACTAAAGATTCCATAGCTCAGTATTTCATCAACTTTATGTAAGATATCAAATGGAAACAAGTGATACGCAAAACACTCTCTACCAGCGAAAAAAAATCTCGCAGGAGGTAAGACAGTAGCTGCTATAATAACAAAGGCTGCGTGAGTTTTGGATATCTGGAAGCAATCTCCACAAAAATTCTAAATGACAAATTTTTATTCATGGACTGCATATGTTTAGTGTTATCCTACAACTGAAAATTCTACTTTCAGCCAGTGTCTGTTGGTTTAGCTACAATCAAAAATAAATATTAAGGACATACATACCCTATGGAACAGATATTACCATTACACAATGCTTACATGAAACAATCAGAACTGATAATTAGCAAGCACTACTCAAATTCTGAGAAATATTGTCAACATGGTTGAAAGAAAAGTGGTAGAAAAATAAAGCATTCTTTACTAAATTTACGAGTATGTAATAGATGGAAATGATTTTCTGGGACTTGGCTTCATGATGTCTAAACATCCCAGTATTCTACAAAATACTGGTCAAAACAGGTTGAGGAACCTACGACATATTTACAGCAATGCCAAAGTTTGCACTTCAGGCGCATGAAGGCGCCATAATACAGACACTTTTCGCAGTATAAACGAATATAATCTTCTGCAAAGTTAAAAGTGAAGAGAAAATCATGGGACAAAACGTCTCATTGAATGTACTATTGGGCGAAACATGCATCCATAGATTTGAAAAATAATTTAAACCGTAAATAGTCGTGAAGAGATGTCTCGTAAAATGATTTTACCACAGTTAACTAAATATTCTATCCTGATGCAACTGTTGTAGCCTAAATCAATGAACCAAGACTACTGGGAACTCTTGTCGACTGTAGCAATAACGTTTTCAGTCTTTTTACACGAGATACAACAACAGAAAACGGTACTTCTTGCAACAAGAAATTATTTGAGTTGGTCTGCTAGTGCGTCATCAGTTTCATAGTAATATTAGTTGTCCACTTCTTTGTTTCCTCACATTTTACAGACCAACATGTTTGATGGATTTTGTATTTTTAGCTTGAACTCAAAATATTCACGACCCTTCAATCGAGATATTACAATCAATATTCTTAGATTAGGCATTAGTTCTTAATAGAATGACCAAGGAGAGCGTATTTATTCTTTTCTCCAAAAAATACTTTGGCGTGTGAAATGTTATGTAGACAACATTATTGTTGATTTCATACTGCTTGTAACAAGTTCGCGTGCAATATATTACGGACTTACATCTACCAGAAAAAAACTTTTTTCCATTTAATTATACCTATTTCCGATCTGTCTGAAATAACAGAATTAATTTTCTCGTCTACACTCTTCAAACATCTAATTAGTATGCGTATTTCATCAATGGCGGATCTAAACAAACGATTTTGTTACTCTTCCCCTATTATCTAATTCTGTTCTTTGAACCATCTTTCTTTACGGTAATTACAGTGGTTCAGTTTCGAAGTACAGGTTCTTATATCATAATCTGCCGTTCTATCTCTGAAATGAGAGCACTGGTGACACGAAATTTGCTTTCTCCCTACTGAAACCGTTTCTCAGTGAGATCCCAAAAAACGCACATAATATGAACAAACAGTGGATCAGTTGTAGTAGAACATAAACAATATTACATCAGAATCTCAAAACAAGCTAATCAAATAATTTCGTTTTCTTCCCGCTGTTTTTGTTAAAACGTGTACTGTATGAGTAAGAATAGTTTGTACTATAAGGAAAAGAATTAGCAGTCATTTGTGAGAGACTGTGAAAACAGCAGCTACTATAATCAATACTATTCTCATGTCGCACACTGATAATTCATCACTTTAGGTTAAATGTTCGTTGTTTTATCTGGGAGAAATTCTGGAATAACATTCCGTTTCATAGGGTCTTCTTCACAGACATGATTAACTAAATTTGTAAGCAAGGTTTCAAGTAGTGCTTATAACCCCACCACTACTATTGGAATTTAATATGGTTTTACCTAAATAACAGAAATCCTATCTCCACGTTGCCACGTAATAACCCTCTTACTAAAATTTAGTTTAGTTTCTAAATAAAGTACACTGTGGGAGGATAGTCCTGTTTATAGGAAAAGCTAATCAATAGAGTTACCCTTTTTACAGGATCTGACCGTGTGTTGTGTCTAATGGATAAGTAAATCAGACTATTCACTTCTTTTCCTAAGATCTTACCCATTGGTTAGATAGAAACGCAGTATCAATAATATTACACTGAATCTACGAAAACTCAGTCCAAAGTTCATTTAGTGGTTTAAAACATGTACTGACGGTCGCCAGTCTATCTAGGCAATTAAACAATGAAGAATTGGAAAAGCAGAAGTATGAATTGTGCCCACTTTCTTGCTACTGTTTAATTTGGTTCTTCAAATAAATATTACTCCTCTTAAACAATGCGCGACTACGCCCTTATACATCGCGATTGTAAGAGAGGAAAAAACCCAGTAGATTACTTCAAGGAAGCTAAAAAAGTTGGCCAGGGGACCTTTAGAAAAGTACTTTCCATAATCAACAAACTTAAATACTAAAATACTTAGATACTAAAGCACACACTTTTTATACTGAATATTTAACTGGAAGAAAACCTCTTTTCTACTGGAATTTACTTTCAAAAGATATTACTCTTTGAAGCGGTTCTGTATAGTCACTTAACAGATTCTAATAACTTGGCTTCTCTATGATTGAATTTTACGTAAGCAAACTTTTACTATAACGTATTGCAATAGTTGAGAAAACTTTGTTATTATTTACACAAAAACAATTTAAATGGTAACTCTTTATACTAACTTGGCACTTCAAAAGTCTGTAAAACAGGATACTCGGATTAATCAAACACCAGGAAGGAACTCTATATAGGTGTATGGTTAGGATGAAATAACAGGGTGAACCAGTTTCTTTAAAGTTCAAGAATGATTATTAAAACACAGTTTAAATTAATGGTTCACGTTGCACAAAAGTAAAAATACAAAAAAATCTTATCTGGTGGCTGTAGGCTTGGGTGTGGCGAACAGTTATGACGGCTACACTACCCATAGTATGGCCTGCAAGTTTCTTGCTGTATGGGCTCAATTCCTCTTCTTGGCGCTGTTCAGTTTCATATACAGTAGCTCAACAACTCGCAGTTGTGCCGTAAGCTGTTTGAAGTTTTCGTCCTAGGCATTTTTGTGCAAATTTGTAGGCAAAGTTTCTCCTGCTCCACAAAGGTGTTGCCTCAATCACTGCTGCTTACAGACTGTGTGGCTTACTTTACGCGCTTGCTCTGGGTAGCGCGCCAATTTTCCACTTTCCAGAGCCATTTCCACTTCAAATAAAAGCACACTGGCTTTTACATTACGCCTATTTTTTACATTGTTCCTAGGCGTGACCAGTTCTTAAATTGTCAAATTTACCTCAACATTAACAATTTATACACACAAATATTTCTAAATACGGAACGCCATCAGAAAATTATTTACCGTAATAAACAATTTACGTAGTATTTTAAATACATTACTCACATACAATGCAAAGAACTTCAAACACCAGTGTAGCACACTTTACTTTACATCTACAGAAAATATAGTACCAATATGTGAAAATTTTAAAGCAAAACAATTATAAAAATTTTAATTAACAATAAACAAATAATGTTATAGGCTGTACTATTTGTTACGAGTTTCTTAAGTCAGAACGGCATTGCTAAAGAGACTCTGAACCAACTGCAGCGTCTGTGATATCTGGAAATGACTCATCTGGTGGTACTGCGAAACCAGATTATGGAAATAATCAAAGAAAATAGTGATATCTTCCACGTCAGTACCGTATGAAAGACATAAAGGTGATATTAGGGAAAGATCTGATCTTTGGGAGACTCACAGTTGGTGCCTACTCAGAACTACGATTGGTGACTGAAAAGGAGTGGTGAGGCGAGGAGTTTTACGAGTACGCTATGTACTGCGTGGTGAGTTTCTTTCACAAGACACCATTTGGGAGATCAGAGCTTATCTATACGCCACAGTTAGTAAGAATGATCTGTACTCTAAAGAATAGTCCATTGTTTGACTGTTGAGTAGCCCTTCAATTTAGACCGCAGTACCCACAGTGTCATACAGCCAGTGATTTATTGGTTTTGTTCTGCTCTTCTGTTCATTGTGTTAGAATGAAAAACATTGCCACGTCACTGTGTTTGTTTTGACCAACTAAAGCAGTAAGAAAGGAGTAGCAGAAGAACTGAACTAGGTTTCCAAATGTTCCTTTACAAAGGAAATACTACAAATATTGTGTGTAGATATTAATGGCGATGACGCTGAGAAACAGAAGAGGTCATTAAACTGAACAGGTCCCCCAGAGTCCAATGGATGCCCTGCCAGAGTCTATACAGAATCTGCAGTTGACTTAGACCCTCTTTTGACCATAATATAGCGTAGATCTCTCTGAATCTGTGCCCATTATTTGCTCACCTGCCTATGAGAAGAATAGAAGAAATGATTCACAAAACTGCCATGTAATGCCACTGACATCCAGCACTTGTAGGCTCTTAGAACAACTTATGAGCCCAAATGTAACGAGATATCTCGAACAAAATCACTCTTCCAACTCCAGCCAGCATGGATTTGGAAAGACTTTCATACGAAACCAAACTAACGTTCTTCCCACAGGACATCCCGAAACCCGTGGGTCAAAGCAAAAACATAGACACAATTTGTCTAGTCTTCCGGCACAGCATTTGATTCAGTGAAATACGGACCAATTATACGAGGTTTTTGATTGGATTAATGATTTCTTTGCTATCGACAGATGCAGATCTAATTCAACATGTACCTCAGGGACATTTATTGCTATGCTTGCTGTTAATGCTGTACGTTAATGACTTGATCGACAATATTGATAGCAATCCCAGACTTCTTGCAGATGATGCTGCTACGTATAATGACCCACTATCTGAAAATAAGTTGCACGGTTATTCAGGAACAGATTATTAATATGTCAAAGTAGTGCAAAGATTGGAAACGAAACTTGCTTCAGATATTCAGAAACGTAAAACTGTGTACATCACAAAACGCAAACACGTTATAGTCTATGAGTACTGCGGCAATGAAGCACAGCTCGAATCAGAAAACTCATAGCAGAATCTGTATGTAACAATTTGTGGGGATATGAAATGGAAAGATATCGTAGGCCTAGTCGTAGAGAAAGCAGGTGTCAAACTTCGGTTCTTTAGTACCATACTGTGAAAATGCATTCACTCTACAGAGGAGATCGCTTAAAAAATACAAGGCGCGCTGAAAAATTCGTTGAATGGTCCCAAAGGCTAGCATCAGCGTTAGTTATAATGAGAGAAATGTCAACAGGCGCTTCCTATGACGAAAACCGCCGAAGTGAAACAATGGTGCACACTGCGACCAAATTTACGGAGTCGATATGAAAACTTGTGTCACTGCAAAATGGAGCAACCCGTTGACATGAAATTTTGCTTCAAGTTAGGGAACACTGTGACGGAGGCTCATGGGATGTCAGTGCAAGTGTATGAAGTTGAAGCAGTAACTAGGAAGTATGTATTGCGTGATTTAAACTCTTTAGAGACGGAAAGGGAGGCAGCCTGGATGAGCCGTTTTGGGGTCGACTGTCAACAAGAACAGTGCCAGACAACGTCGAACGAGTGAGACGGATGCTTGCGGAGGGTCGGCGACTGTCTTTGACAGTGACAACAGAAGAGTCGAAGATACGCAGAGACGGTGTAAGAAGTATTGTTCACGAATATTAAAAAAGGCGGAACATCTGTGCCCGGTTTGTAACGCACACGCTGACAGACGAGAAGGACCAAAGACGGATGGATACGTCTGGACATGTCATCGACATGTCTGGCCGGCGTCATCACTTTTTGAAAACCATCATTGCAGGATATGAGACTGGTGCTACCAGCACGATCCAGAACCCACCGACAGTCAGTGGTATGATGTTCATCATCTTTCACGAACAAAAAAAAAAAAAAATCGGCTCTCAAAATCCAAGATTCTGTCGATTTTGATCGCCTTTTCCGACAGGAAGGCCTTCAACTATCACGAATTACTACCTGAGGACCAAATTGTCAACATGGAAGTTTACGCGTGAGTTTTGAAACGGCTGCTACAACGCATCCGGCGGGTTCGGCCACAACTGTACCTGAGTGGACGGTGGAATTTCGTCGGCGATAACGCCCGTCCGCACATCGCTATCTATGTGCTCAACTTCGTCGCTCAGCGCAAGGTGATTGTTTTGCAACAGTCCCATTATCTTCCAGATTTGGCGCCGAGAGATTTCTTTTTGTTTCAATTAAATTTGACGCTGGTAGGCACAGACTTCGAAGACGTTGCGGATATCCAACAACGCGTGGCCACAGCGATTTGAGCGATGCCACAACAAGCGTTTGCCAATGCCTTAACAAACGATATCAGAGGTGTGTTGTAGCTAATGGTGATTACCTGAAAGCCCAAAACTCCGAACAAGACTCAAAAGGCCCAACAGTATCGACCGACTGCAGTGTCATCTTCAGCCAACAGGTGTCCCTGAATGCGGTTGTGGAGGGCATGTGGTCAGCTCTCTACTCTCCCGTTCGTTGTCAATTTTCGTGATCGAAGTCACTATTTCTCTTTCAAGTAGCTCCTCAGTTGGTCTCACGAGGGCTGAATGCATCCCACATGTCAACACCTCTCGGCAGATCCGGATGGTCAGCCACCCACGTGCTAGGCAAGCCCAACAACCCTTAACGTCGGTGATCTGACAGGAACAGGTGTGACCACTGCGACAAAGCCGTTGACCAGTAAAGGTACTTTGTTTGTATCCCTTATTTCCATTATTTTCTGAAACCATTCACAGAACTTTTCAAATGCTTGTACTGAAGTGACCAAACTTATAATAGTGCTCAAGTGTGTGTCATCCGTACCTAATAGGACTAATATAATAAACAGAAAGTTGGACAGTACGAATAGTAACTTGTTTGACACAGGTGAGAGCGACGTGGATACTGTAGAAAAGCGGAACTGGCAGACCACTGAAAACAGGCGTCAACTAATCTACAACAGTCTTAGGAAGCAGTGTTCAGGACTCTAGGAGAATAATACAGCCGCACAATATCGCTCCCATAGGGACAGTGAAGACAAAATTGTACGAACTGTATGACGTACAGAGGCATTTACGTAGTGAATTTTCCCGCGCTCCACATCACAATATGTGGCAGAGAGGGGAGTGCCATCCCCCCCACACAGAATGTTTGCATAGGAGCAGAAGCTATCACTTTTGGGCTATAGGCTACATATCTCCTTCTTTTCATGTGATGCTTTCACTTATGTACATTTTATTGTCTTTTACTTCTTGTTTTGACGTATTTTAGCATTTCAGGGCGGTATATAAGAGAGTTCAAAGCCCAACGCTATTCGTAGCAATGCTTAATCCATATTTAACTATGAATGTTGTTAAAAAATAATTGATAAGCCACGATCGCTTCAAAATCGTTCACTAGATCACCGGTTTCAGCACTCTGAAGGTGCCATCATCGGATCTGTGAAGGTATAACATAACAGTTGAGGGAGGGCTTACATGAGTTAACTATATACATCACAATTATTACAGAACCACATACCTGAAACGTGGATTAACATTTATAAAACCATATGGACATCATGGCACATGAGGCAGACCATCTGATAAAAATCATTGACACAACCAACAAAAAAATAATAAAAAATTGCTCTCATGGTCGTTCTTTCCATAAAATATAAAACTGAAGTCACCAGATAAAACTACCACTGCTCGCCTAACACTGGTAGGCATCATCACCGCCCTATTCCGCGCAGGCTTACCTGCTGTGATTCTAGCGGTTCACAACCGGCCTCCAGATAGCGCTGTCCAATCAGCGCACTCACGGTCCCACTGTATAACCACTCATTATTACTAAAACACAACTTTACTGTAACTGCTTGTCACATACACATACAAAGCCCACATTTCCTGTACCTACTATTATCACTATAAAGTACATCAGTTACGAAGTAAAAGCATCTGAGGCAGAGACATTATCCATTAGCGCCTTACAAAACTACATATTATAATTTACCTTTATTCGTATAAGGACGTCAGAAGTATGCACACAGAAGGCTGTTCATAACACGACTTAGGTACAATGTGATGAGCGATTAAAACCTGTACGCTGGGCTTTACCTGTCTAGGCACTATGGTCTTAGGTATTGTAAGCGCTAAAAAAGAACTTATTAACTTGCTATAAAGTCCCTCACCATCTATACATTCCTTATGAGCAAGGTACGAATCAACTACGAAAGCCTGCATAGGCACATGGAATTAAGGAATGCCAGGTCAGAAGAAAACCGAAGGGCATAGAAACAGGAGGGAAAATGAATGTTGTCGTTGAGCGTAGACGAAAACTGCAGAGTATTCTGCAGCCTTTTATTTCATAGTCCACCGGTTATAGTCAGATCACCGAAGGAGAATAACGTCTGGCGTGGCTAGTAGTTGTACGGTTAACCGTATGGGTAATCCACGTGCTATTGTCTATTTTCCCTATGCTTTTACGGCGAAGGTGCGATGGGATGGTGGCGTAAAATTCCTGACCACCAGACTTCAGGTCGATGTCCTGGATTATATTCTAAACCTTTCCGCAGCGTCTCGTGTAGTGTAGGCATCTGATACTGTTGATGGTGAGCCGTCCGGCAAAAGGGGGCGCTAAGCTCAGCGACCCCTTGGTGCTATTCGAAAGGAGTAACCTGTGTGTCGGTACTGGATTTCACTTCTCCCATCTCTCATCACCATTCACTACAGTCATGACCCCACGATACACACACACACACACACACACACACACACACACACATACACACACACAATTATCATACTTCGCGAAGGCAAGGCGCCATCGTGGGCAAACTGCAGGAAAACCTAGACGGCTGAACCTGCCCTTCCCGAATCTCCCAAACAACAGCGCTTAAGTAATGTATTCGTTCACTGCTCGTTGAAAGAGATGAAATTTCAGGAGATAGAATCAAAACGTGGGGAAACTTACTGAGGCAGGTACAAACACAAAGAATAAGTGGTGAGCTGCAATACAGAAGTTTTTTGTACTTACAGATTCGCTACATACGTCGTTCTTCTAAATATTTGGTTTCATCGTTCAGACTCAGAAACTCGGAAAAAATTGTTGCCTTTTCTCCCTACAAAAGCAACAATTCATTCAGAGTTGTGTGAAATACGAAAAAAGCGTTCCCCTTGGCCACACAGACACTTCCACAGTGGCAGAGCACAGCTAACAAAATCAGGTTCTAGACTTCTGTAATCCAATACGTGGATGAAAATAAGAATAGATGACTATCTCCTTAATCATAACAGCGGTCGTTACCCCGTTTGCAGATGGATTGCTGCCCTGTCATTGCTTCGGAAAGAAAGTCACCGGGTAAAACTGAGACAGAAACCAGCAAGACTGCCAGCATTTGGACTCAAAATAAACTGTCGCCCCCATCCCCCCCCCCCCCCCCATCATGTTACATTCCTTAACACCTTTCGGGACAATACGACAGAAGGTGTGTGACCGGCCAATGCAACACTTCAGGGGAGTCAATGAAAGACAACATACAGATCCGACCAGGGTTTCTGATGTTTTTCTTTGGTTTAGAAGTCCCCAAAATGTTCTTAATAATTTTTCAATTGGGTGATGTAGGAAACTTGTCAAAAATTTCCTTCAAAATTAGACTCCTGCTCAGCTCCGCAGAAGAGCTGAATTTGGCATAGAAAGTCTGAATTATCATGTAAAGGCGATTTTGCTGTAGAAAATATTCTAACGTTGCAGTTCCTATCTGATAATTCCTTAAACCTAGAGTATCGATGACGACGTTTACTTCTTCCCTTCTCTTACAATACCATCGTTGATTATACCCATGTGCGCTAGTAGCTCTTCTGGAATCTGTCTGGCAGTCTTCTCAAACTTGTCAGTCTCTACAAACATGCAACCATCGGTGGCTGACATAATTCTCGTTGTCATTTTCTTCTGACAGAAATCATTTGTATGAACGCATCTATATGCGCAACCTAACGTCGCACGTAGTGTATTCAGTGATATGTATGTCAATCTTTGACCAATCCGCATATGATATATTTATTAGGTATTTCAGTGCGCAGTCAGACGATACTGGAAATGCGTCGTGTCCACAGTTGTGTGTCATGGGTCAAGAAATGTTCAGTTACCCACAAAGAGTGGAGGATATTCTTACAAGGAAGAGTTTTACACAAATAATTTAAAAACGAAATTATTCTTCTGGGTTAACACACAGTAAATGTTACTACTTACCCCAGGAAGTGGCTTCCGCTGTTTCTCTAGATGTAGTCCCGTCACCTCAATGACATTAGGCAACAGTGGCCGTGGGTAATTCACGCTGAAGTGGTTGTTGACAATAAGAAGACTGAAGTTTCTGTCAATTTCTTCCACAGGGGGGTGATCAGGGCCAAAATATTTCGTAATCAGTTCATTTTGCGATGGCATTGTTACGTAGTTCCATGTGTAAAAAATACGAGCCATAACATAGGCATTATATAGTCTTTCCCAGAAAGACATGTGGTCTGTGTAGCCAACCAGCATATCGGGACAGTATGCTGGGTTGTTGGGATTTCCATAAGAAGCGAGAACTGGAGCAGGAGCGCCCAGAGACACAAAGCCAATTGTTGGTGGAGATCCCAACTGGTGAATCAAACCATAATAGCAATAATATACTAACCTCTCCAGGATAACTACGTCGAAAGACGGTTGGGACCTGCAAACGAAAGTAAGACATCAAAACATCTTAGTATCAAGCATTTTAGAATGTAAAACATATCGCTCAATTCAGACAACATAATTACCGGAGAAAATCCTTCATCTGTTGGGATTCTAACTGGATCTCACACATCGACTTTCCAGTAGGAGCCCATGTTTCCATTATTTCAATTGGACTTTTGTCTGACATCGAAGTAAAGTCAAATGTTTTTCTCCAATAGTCGTATGTCATCGACAGATCAATTTCTGTAAAATTCTGGATGTTTTTCTGTAGGAAAAAATGTATTTCTGTAGGTACTTCCCACAAATATATTACACGATCAGTAATGAATTACACAATAGTGTCCAACTTTTAAGCGTCGGCATGAAAGAGGAAAACTGAATGAGAAGAATCTGAAACTCATTCTATAACTACAGTACGCAGTCAGCTGACTAGCTGTTAGTATAAATAATACTTGACACGATATTCTCTATTTAAAGTTGTTTTCTTTACTGCGTGAGCTTGTTTGTCAGTAGATGTGCGCTTAAGAATTATCTCTAACAGACTTCGAATAGGTAAGTTATTTAAAGAAAACGCTTTGCAGAGGATCGGGAACACTTTTTTCCGCCATATGGTCATCGTCTGAACGCTGGTTTACTGGCTACGGTCCACACGTGCATAAAAGTACGCCAGACAACGACCATCGTCACAGCTGAGGTTGCTAACATGTCAGTATGGTGTTTCTCGACTCTCAGGTGTGTGGCTCGAGACAGGGCGTTGGAATTAATTTTCATCGCTTTCATTTACGTGGCTGATGTGTAGTCCCCTTGAACACAAGACTTTGCGCCAATAACCTGGACTAAATACCAGAAGTCCCCATAACGGTACATGGAGTGAGGGAATGACAAGCTGTTGACTGAAAGCCGTCCGATAGATGGGAATGTTAAGCTGGGTGGTCCCCTTGGTGCCTGTTTGAGAAGAGGCTACGTGCTGTCACAGGTTTCACTCTCCCTCTTCTCACATTTTCAAACAACACAAATATGTCATTATACTATACACATACCCATTACAATCACCTACACTTAACAGATCCATTACACTACTGTCATACTGCCACAAACTGCGAAGAAAGGGATCATACAACGAGGTGACAAAAGACCTCCTAATATCGTGTCGGACCGTCTTTTCCTGGCGTAGCGCAACAACTCGACGTGAGATTCACTCTACAAGTCGTTGGAAGTCCCCTGCATAAATGATGAGCCATGCTCCCATAAACGTTCAATGGGATGATGTCGGGCGAGAGGGGTGACCAAATCAGGCGCTGTAATTGTCCAGAACGTTCTTGATACCTTTTGCGAACAATTATGGCCCAAAGACATGGCACATTATAATTCATACAAATTCCAATGTTGTTTGGGAACATTAAATCCACGAATGGCTGCAAATAGTCTCCAAGTAGCCGAAGATAACCATTTCTAGTCAATGATCAGTTCCATTCCATGTAAACACAGCCCGTATCATTATGCAGCGGGCAACCATCAGCTTGCACAGTGCCTTGTTGACGACTAGGATCCATGGCCTCGTGGGTTCAAAAAAAATGGTTCAAATGGTTCAAAAAATGGTTCAAATGGCTCTGAGCGTACCATGCAGATTCGTAACTGTCGTCTGCTATTGTGACGTCATAAGCGAGTGACTGCGTGTGAGATCGCTCTCTAAGTTTTCATATATTTTTAGGTTCCAGATACATATTTTAACGGTTTTTGTGATAAAATTTACTATATAAATGACGTATTAGTGGTTTCTTCATTCAGCTCCGCCTTTCTTCTGTTGTGACGTGATATTTGTGAGTGTTTCGTATCGAGCAACTTAACCTCTTGCCTGTGTTTACATTCCGCGCTGACCAGTTGCAGCTGTAGCGGCGCATCGAAAGCTAAGTACTAATTAATTGTTTGTGCATAGTGATTTATTTAGGAACTTTAGTAGTCTTCAACCGGTGTTCGTGGTGTTTTCTGGTGAAATAATTTCAGAAGAACCTTTTGGGAACTGTTTACAGCTCGTTACTGTGTGATTAGACGTTTGATTCTCTTTCTGTATTAGTCTTTTGTTATATTCACATTTGTTGTTTATTAATACTGTTAATAATAGTAGTTACTTCCCTTGTAGAGTAAGTTTGTGATTATTGTAGTCAGGTTTTTAGCATCTTCTTATTGTAGTAGCGGAACTTAGAAAAAGTAAAATTTTACCATGAGTGAGAAGTGTGGGCTTTGTCGTAGGTTCGTGAGTAGTGGATTGCGGTGTGACACTTGTTCGAAGTATTTTCACTGGGGGGAATGCAGTGGGGAAGCCAGTGGGCATTCTGGTGAGATCCTCTCCTGGAACTGCAGGTTATGTAGCAAGAGTAAACTGATAGAGGAGCAGGAGCGTAAGATCTGTGCCCTTCAGGTGCAGTTGAAAAACGCACAGGAGGAGCTAGATAGGATGAGGAGGGAGAAGGGGGTTGGGGAATGGGAGCTGGCTGTTGGCAAGAGATCTGCTAGGAGAAGAAGATTTTCAGATAGTTTTACTATTGGTGTTTACAATAGATATGACCAACTGTCTGAGTCTAGTGGAGAGGAATCTCTAGTAGCTGTAGATGTAGGAAGTATGCAGCAGACCTCAGTAGTTACTGTGCCTAGAACAGTTGCAAAGTCGAAGAGGAAGAAGAAGGTTCTGCTGTTAGGTAGTTCACATGGCAGAGGTGTAGGCCAGCAGTTGCAGGAAGTGCTGGGAAGTGAGTACCAGGTCACCAGCATTGTGAAGCCTAATGCAGGGTTGGCTCAGGTGACTGTTAACATAGGGGGGTTATGTAGGGATTTTACTAAAGAGGATCAGGTAGTGATTGTGGGTGGGGCTGGTAATAGTATTGGTAGGGATGGGGAGTATAACATAGATGGTGACCTGGAAAAGATAGCCACTCAGACTGGCAACACGAATGTGCATTTCGTGGAACTGTTTCAGCGTCACGATCGGCCTCATCTTAATACAGCCGTCAGGCGTAATAACATGAGACTTGGGGGTGCGCTGATGACAGAAAGCATGGGTCACATTTCAGTGGTGTCGGTGGAGTCTATCAGCAGGACGGGTTTCACTAGACACGGCCTGCACCTCAACAGGTATGGGAAGGGGAGGTTGGCAAAGCTTATAGGTGACAGCATAGGTGGGGTTGGTGGGATCACTCATGGGAAAATTCCTGCAGTAGTGTGTGTTAGAGCTGCACCTTTTTTAGATTGAAGTCAGCTGATAGGTATTCCTGCTTAAGGGAAGTCTCTCTAACAAGGGAATCACTTTTGACAAAGTTTAGGTATCCGAGTAATGAGGGAATTAGTATATTTCATCAAAATATACAAGGTATTAGGGATAAAGTTAGTGAACTGCTTATAGATGTTGACTCTGAAATTATTGGTATATCTGAACACTTCTTAAATAAGGAGATAATTCAGAGGCTTCCTTTACCAGGATACAGGTTGGCTGGCTGCTTTTCGAGGAGCTCTTTGCGGTGTGGGGGAGTAGCCATGTATGTGAAAAACGGCATCGCATTTGAGTCAATTGATGTTTCAAAGTACTGCACTGAAAAGGTGTTTGAATGTTGTGCAGGTGTGGTTAAATTTAACGGAGTTAAACTTGTAACTGTTGTTATTTATAGATCCCCAGACTCCGATTTCACAGCATTTTTGCTAAAACTAGAGGAGGTTCTTGGTTCACTTTATAGGAAATACAAAAAGTTAGTTATATGTGGTGACTTCAATATTAATTGTATAAGTGATTGTGCAAGGAAGAGGATGCTGGTAGACCTCTTTAATTCATATAATCTTATGCAAACCGTATTCTTTCCAACGAGAGTGCAAGGGAACAGTAGAACAACCATAGACAACATTTTTGTTCATTCCTCATTACTAGAAGGGCATTCTGTTAGAAAAAAGGTGAATGGCCTTTCAGATCATGATGCGCAAATTTTAACTTTAAAAGATTTTTATGCTGCAACTCGTGTTAAATATAGTCATCAACTGTTCAGGAAAGCTGATCCGGTTGCTGTAGAGACCTTTGTAAACCTTATAAAGGAACAAGAGTGGCAAGATGTTTATAGCGCTGAGACAGTAAACGATAAATATAATCCTTTTCTAAAGACCTTTCTCATGCTCTTTGAAAGTTGCTTTCCGATACAACGATTAAAACAGGGTACTAGCACAAACAGGCAGCCTGGGTGGCTGACTAGAGGGATAAGAATATCTTGTAGAACAAAGTGGCAATTATATCAAAACGTTAGAAACAGTCAAAATCTAAATGCAGCAGCCCATTACAAACAGTATTGTAAGGTGCTTAAAAATGTTATTAGGAAGGCAAAAAGTATGTGGTATGCAGATAGAATATCTAAGTCTCAGGATAAAATTAAAACCATATGGTCAGTCGTAAAGGAAGTTGCTGGTCTGCAGAGACAGGTCGAGGATATAGAGTCAGTGCGTAGTGGGAATGTCCGTGTTACTGATAAGTCGCATATATGTACAGTATTTAATAATCACTTTCTGAATATAGCAGGTGAACTAAATAGAAACCTAATTCCAACAGGGAATCATATAGCGCTCTTAGAAAAAAGTGTTCCGAGACTGTTACCTGAAATGCTCCTCCATGATACTGACAAGAGGGAGATTGAGTTAATAATTAAATCACTAAAGACCAAGAACTCTCATGGATATGACGGGGTATCTAGCAGAATACTGAAGTATTGTTCTATGTATGTTAGCCCAGTACTTAGCCATATCTGTAACTTTTCCTTTAGGAGTGGTCGGTTTCCTGATCGATTAAAATACTCGGTAGTGAAGCCACTTTATAAAAAGGGAGACATTGATAATGTTGACAATTTTAGACCTATTTCTATGCCATCGGTGTTTGCTAAAGTTATCGAGAAGGTTGTATATTCAAGGTTACTGGAGCATTTAAATTCACATAATTTGCTGTCAAATGTTCAGTTTGGTTTTAGAAATGGTTTAACAACTGAAAATGCTATATTCTCTTTTCTCTGTGAGGTTTTCGACGGATTAAATAAAAGGTTGCGAACGCTAGGTGTTTTCTTTGATTTAACGAAGGCTTTTGACTGTGTTGACCACAAAATATTACTGCAGAAGTTGGACCATTATGGAGTAAGGGGAGTAGCTTACAATTGGTTCGCCTCTTACTTTAAGAACAGAAAGCAGAGGGTAATTCTCCGCAATATTGAGAGTGGTAGTGATGTTCAGTCCCAATGGGGCACTGTTAAGTGGGGCGTTCCCCAAGGGTCGGTGCTGGGGCCACTGCTGTTTCTTATTTATATAAATGATATGCCTTCTAGTATTACAGGTGATTCAAAAATATTTCTGTTTGCTGATGACACCAGCTTGATAGTGAAGGATCTTGTGTGTAATATTGAAACAGTAACAAATCATTTAGTTCATGAAATAAGTTCGTGGCTTGTGGAAAATAATTTGATGCTAAATCACAGTAAGACTCAGTTTTTACAGTTTCTAACTCACAATTCAACAAGAACTGACATTTTAATCAGACAGAATGGGCATGTTATAAGCGAGACGGAACAGTTCAAGTTCCTAGGCGTACGGATAGATAGTAAGCTGTTGTGGAAAGCCCATGTTCAGGATCTTGTTCAGAAACTAAATGCTGCTTTATTTACCATTAGAACAGTATCTGAAATAAGTGACACTTCAACACGAAAAGTAGTCTACTTCGCATATTTTCATACGCTTATGTCGTATGGTATTATTTTTTGGGGTAATTCTTCTGATTCAAAAAGGGTATTTTTGGCTCAAAAACGGGCTGTTCGAGCTATATGTGGTGTAAGTTCGAGAACCTCTTGTCGACCCCTATTCAAAAATCTGGGAATTCTGACATTGCCCTCACAGTATATATTTTCTTTAATGTCGTTTGTTGTTAGCAATATTAGCCTATTCCCAAGAGTTAGCAGCTTTAACTCAGTTAATACTAGGCAGAAATCAAATCTGCATGTAGAATGCAGTTCCTTGACTCTTGTGCAGAAAGGAGTGCAGTATTCTGCTGCATCCATTTTCAATAAGCTACCACAAGAATTCAAAAATCTTAGCAGTAGCCCAAACTCTTTTAAGTCTAAACTGAAGAGTTTCCTCATGGCTCACTCCTTCTATTCTGTCGAGGAGCTCCTGGAAGAGCTAAAAAATTAAGCAAATTCCAGTGTTACATTGTTGATTGTCTTCATTTAAACTTATGACTTGTCACCTGAATGTTTTTTTTCTATATTTCATTTTATCTGTTTCTAATATCGTGTTATAATTTCATGTATTGACTCGTTCCATGACCATGGAGATTTCTCCTTAATTTGGTCCCACGGAACAATAAATAAATAAATAAATAAATAAAAAGATATCCTCAAAAATAACATGACGTATGCCTGTCAGTTACTTGTAGCAACCAGAAACAAACACAGACAAAACTGCATCTAGGATGACTACGCTTTACTTTATATAGTACTAGAGGAGAAATCCGGCGTTGCCCAAGTAATTTATTTATAGCTGTGCGACCACGCCCGTACTACACAGCGTCTGGCGTTGTGCTTAATGTTTATGACGTCATATCTTCTGAACGATGTGTTCTCCAGTGATATAAATTTTTTGGCATATCACCACTATATGTGTATACCGTCCGAGAAATGTGTTGCGAATGGAGTTACTAGTAAAGAAGTAATTAATTTAAACGTCATGCATGATGCGGCAGTTTTTCACCCAACTCATTGCTTCTACTCACCTACATGCATCTATATGATTACTCTCCAATTAACAACTAAGTGCTAGGCAGAGGTTCATCAATTCACCTTTAAGCTACCGTTCCACTCTATCTTTCCGTGCGAGCTCAGATTTCCTATATGTATTCGGGTGCCAGCAAAACATTTTCACACTGTGAGAAGAAATTTGGTGATTGAAATTTCATGAGAAAGACCTGCCGCAGCGAAAACCGCCTTTGTTTTAATGACTTACGTCCCAATTCGTTTATCATATCAATGGTAATCTCCTGAACTATATGTTGTACAGTGACAGTAAAGTACATGTGTATAAAGTTTGGCTGAAATCGGTCCTGTGGTTTTGGAGATGTGGAACATACACACAACGTTTATACCTGCTCACAAGAACGCAGAATACACTCGGAGCTACGAATGTTTCGCCCCTTCCGCGAAAGGAAAGCTGCACTTCTAACGACTTGTTACCTTTTTCATTCTTCACTAGCGCAGCCAGTGAGGTGGGGCAATGATTAGAACAATAGCCCGCATTTTGGAGGAGGACGGTTCAAAATTCGCGTCGGGCTATCCAGAGTATGTTTTCCGTGATTACCCTCATCTGCCACGGGCAAATGCTGGGATGGTTCCTTTGTAAAGAGCACGGCCGATTTCCTTCACCATTCTTGACACATTTCCAGCTTCTGCTCTGTCTCTAATGACCTCAACGTCGACGGGACGTTAAACCCTAATCTTATTTCCTTCACTCCTTTTCCAGAATCGCTGTTATATATTTCCGCGTCTCGTTGAGCTTAGTTGACCTTTTATTTTGCACCTGCCTCTTGATAATTGATTTCCATTCAATTAACATGTAGTGGCAAAAGCCTTTTGATCGTTCGTTAACTACTCTCTTCATAGCTTAAGCGTACCAAGAAGATACTGCGCTTCGTAACTGAGTTTATCTTCGACACCGCCTCCAGATATATAAAATACCCGTTTCCTGGGATAAATATTTATATACCAGCTACATTCCAAATATTGTTTCCTTGAGAATGTAAGTTACTCAATGCACATCTTCACACAACACATCGAGTGATCCATCCAACGGCCGCTGTAGCCGAGAGGTTTTAGGCGCTTCAGTCTGGAACCGAGCTGCTGCAACGGTCGCAGGTTCGAATCCTGCTTCGGGAATGGATGTGTGTGATGTCCTTAGGTTAGTTAGGTTTAAGTAGTTCTAAGTCTAGGGGACTGATGACCTCAGATGTTAAGTCCCGTAGTCCTCAGAGCCATTTGAACCATTTGATACAGCCAATCAGCCACTTCCCACGCTATCCACACCTACCGCTTAAACTGTGAGCTGCTAACGAAGACAGAAGTTCCATCCGCGAGTAACACTGCCCGTGTGGAGCTATTACGGAGTAGCGGCTGCCACTTGGAACGGCTTCCGGGGAACACAAAACGGTTCGTATGCTTCCTAGGAGTGTGGCCATTATGCTGTTCACACGAGACGTCTGAGCTTAAAGCGCTCCAAGACGGAACTCTGAGGCTGCCTACTGCCGTGGCAAGGCGTGAATGTTGTAAATTAATTAAATTTGTAGCTGTCACCAGCACTAAATTGTTAGGGTGGGAGGACTCAATAGATAGAGTGCATATCACAAGAGGGTCTAAACATGAGATCCACTTGAAAGTTGTTGAAAAAATTAGGACCTAAAACTGCTTTCTGGAGCATTCTCAGTGCCTCAGAACAGATATTTCAATGGCACTTAAAACTTCTAAAGCGTGTCTTTTAAGACTGGATTACCGACTGTAAAAAAGTTATATAATATTAATATTTAAATTTGTCGACAGTGTGTGTACTATTACTATGCATTATGTCCTAAACAACCGTTTCTCAAACTTAATTCTTTTTGGTGAGTAATACTAGCGCATTTGATTCACTGGAACGTTAGTAAATCCTGAAAACTGTAAATTCTTACTGCACAAGAGCTTTTAGTTATCAGTTAAGCTTGGATATGTTCGTCCGACGGTATCATTTTTTGTCAACTAAGACTCAAAAAACTTTAATCGCTTTTCAAATAATACTATGGAGGAATCGCGTCTGGGACCCCCCACCCCCGCCCCCGGACGGTTATGCTCATGGCTAGAGGAAAAGTAGTTTAGTTTCATGGCCATTGCCAGAAGAAATGTATTTTAGCTTCATGGCTATACAAGACGAGGAGTGTGGCGAAAATTCGCTTTTCTGTTCGTGTCATTGCTTCATAGTTATATTTCAGTAGTAGTATTATTTTAACAGTTATGCAACTGTTCATGGAATGAATGTTCTCTTCTTAGTGTATGCAGCCACAGACAAAAAAAATTCCACGTGCACTTTCAACTCTCGACGTATATTTAGAGATTTATTTTTTTCCACCTGCTCTTCTGACTCTCGACATCTATAGAGATTTTTATCTCAGCACAGTTATTTAAATGGTTTCACAATCGTTCTTCTGACGTTTAAGAAACTTTTTCTGTCTCAACCAATAAGTGAAGAAACCTACATTACATTTTGAAGAACCCGTAGGCCACGCCAAAGATTTTGAACCTAAAAATTATTTTCTGTCGAAGGTGCACTTACTCTTATCGGGTCCGTTGTCATGACTGTGACCTGATGGCCTCTCTTGGCGAGCTCGAGAGCTATCAGTCTGAAAGGCAGCTGGTGGCTGATGGAGGCCGTCGGGACGATGCCCAGGATCCTGGCTGAGTGGGCCACTCGAGCCGCCAGCATCACTAATAGGATCAGCGGCACGGAGGCATTCATTGTGAAAATGGCGGAGTCTCGCCTGCAGGCAGGGCCAACGATCACGTAAAAGCGCCTTACCCCTCTGCGAAAGAGAAACATTAAGAGATCATCCTTAGCGTTTAAGTCTTTCTAGACAGCCAACGGCATAATGGAACATTTGTTACGGTAACAAATCCTAGTTTTGCTTAATATGTACCCCAGTTTGTTTATGAAGAAGCAATTCTTGGTTTTACACACGAAATTTTGCTGCAGAAATCTTCAGAAAAAATAAATTTACAGCGTCTCTCACTGAAAAGTCAGCTCAAGACTGGGTAAGCAGATAACAAGAATACAGAAGAGAAACCTAGAAGGGAAAAAGAACCCTGAGTACAAATCTGCGGCCTTCTGAAGAGATGGCATAAAAAAACGTTATGAAATTACAATGAAATCCAGACCATTACAGACAGTTGAAAATATGTGCGTAAACCGGGGCTCGAACCCGGCATCACCTGATTACATGGCAGACGTTGTATTCGACTGAGTCACAGAGGACTCAGAGGATAGAGCGACTGCAGCGACTGATCTCTGGCACACTCCCTGTGAGATCCACATTTCCAACTTACACTCCACACACTACATTTGTAGTGCCCCTGCCCACTATACTCATTACTCGCGCAGCCTTATCTGTTCTTTCTGACATGTTTTCATATAGATAAGGTTTACCAGCCAATGATCTTCTTCAGTACGGAAGCTCTCACATTGCTCAAACTCTTACGGAAATCAGTAGATTGACTACCGCGAGTAATGAGTGTAGAGCGCAGGGGCACTACAAATGTAGTGTGAGAACAGAAAGTTTGAAACTATGGGTCTCACGGGGAGCGTGCCAGAGTTCAGTCCCTGCAGTCGCTCTATCCTCTGTGTCCTCGATGGCTCAGGCAGCCGGCACGGTAGCTCAGCGTGTAGGGCAGAGGGTTAACTACCCTCTGTAGTAAAAAAAAACTGAGTGAATGGATCAATGAAGAAGCTGAGCAATCTTTATCGGACATCCGCCCCAAACAAATATAGCGGTCAATGACGAACAAAGTGACATCAAAAAAAGTCGCATAGAGCATCTGTCATGTAAGCAGGTGATCCCGGGTTCGTGTCCTGGTCGGGACACATATTTTCAACTGTCGCTGGTCATATTTATCAACGCCTGTAAGCAGCTAAAGGTCTGTATTTCATTGTAATTTCACTCTTCGAGAACTGCAAGATCACCAATGGTATCTTTTCTTTCGGACATATTCGAAAGAACAGATACCACTTCATATATTCATATAACATATAAAAAACATTAGGTTGAATTTTAAATTGTATTTTATGAAAATTGATACATTTTTAAAGTTTATGCTCCTTTTTCGCAGAATCTATGAATTATTTAATTTCGTACACTTTTTCTGTGAACACAATAACTGTTGTCTCAAGAGCAAATTTTTAAATTCTAAGTGTGAACTGAGGTAACGGGCAAAATGGTTAGAATTTTACATGAATTTTATATTACCCTTCAGAATTAAATTAAAAAATTGTTAAAATTCTCCTGTTCGATATATTCAAAACAACTTCACGAGAGCAGCTTACTATATGCAAAGGGATCAACAGGGAAAGTTCTATAGAAATATAGAAATCTCTTGAACAGTTTCTGAGAAAAAGATGAATATATTATTTACTGCTATTTCTTTCTTAAAAAAGTTCGTATCTTAAATACTTAATAATTAAATTAATACTAAATTAGAAAAGTATTATCTTGGCTACTTCGGCTTGCAATGTTCACTGTGTGTTACCCTGCTGCAATGCCTCGTCGACGTTACTATCGTCCGCGACTTCGGTGGTATGTTCCTGTGTATGGTTCATTGAAAGAAATAAAAATTGACCTTACTGGGAAATTTAATACTGTTATATATATATATATATATATATATATATATATATATATATATATATATATATATATATATAATCCAAGGAACTTAACAGTAATGTGTTACTTTCATGTAAAGAACGTGCAAAATCTCGTTGTCATGTATTCAAAACTGCGGATTTGGCGCTTCTTTTAAATAGTGTCTGTTTTCCATGAACGCGTCCCCCCTCCTTCCTTAAGAGAGTTGTGAGAAACGGTCTAATTAATGATTTCAGTTGTTCAATAAATTTTGGGTCTTCTGGTAAAATGTGCTGGCATCATTAACCTATCGTGTCTCAGTTCCAAGTTAGAAGGTTTCATTATGGACTGCTTCTACAGCACGATAGCGCACAGGCGTTTAATGTTCTTACGAAAGAAGTTTCTACACAATGTTATTATACTCAGCCTCTTAATGAACGCGGATAGTCAAAATACGTAACACCGTTTAAATATTTTGATAAAGAAACTAGTAATGATGAAGGAGTGTTGTACTCATTGGAAAAACTGTTCTTTGTTTTTAGTTGAGGGTCAGCAATTTGCAAAATTAATTACTACTTCCTGACTTTCTCTTTGTCTGAGGTTGATTATAATATTTTTTGCCACCTCAAAAGATATAAGTTCTCGTCGGTATTCACTATATAGGAGGAAAACAATGTATTTATGGAACACAGTTGATATTAATATCGAACCTTGTGGAGTTCCATTAGTGATTTCCTCAACCGGAAAATCTTTTCTGCCTTATTACTTGAATGATCTACTTGTTAAACTATTAATTCTTTGAATGCTTTGTTTTTGCAGTAAAATTTGCTATGTCGGTTTTACGGAAGCTGAGAAAAACCTGGAGACGTCTGTGCTCTTTATTGGGATCCTTACGCTGGCCACCTTTGTAAAGGACTCTGGGTGTTTATTATACATGTATTGGCGAATACTGGCCATGTTTCCTATTTCTGCCACATAATCAAAACATAATAAATATTGATAGATGAAAAACCGAAGAAAAATGCATAATTTTAGGTCTATACAGGTGTGCTGCACGATGTTTTCTTTCGCCTTAATTGAAGTTGATGGTATGGCTAAAATAATTCCATTAGGTCGCTCAAAAACAAAGAATTTATAGTGAAAAATATGTGAGCACCCACAGGTATGGGTCCTGGATGAGTGATAAGTACCCAGAGAAATAGAAGTAAATTTTTATTAACAATACTGAAGACTTTTCCAGAACACTGTACCATCATAAACGTTATAGGAAATAATTTCAGAGACATCTTAGGTAGGTTTAAATGTACAACTGTAGTGTCACATTCTCTAAAAGTGGTGCATTGTAATTTCACTAAAAGATGTTCCTTAGCCTTTCCTGTTCTGTTAAGATATGATTTTTACTTGAGAACGAGTACTGAGCGGTGAAGTAATACGCCTTATCCTGTATTAAACTCCAAAGAAGTTGAATTTTTACCAGTCTTCTTCATTTACTCTTCTCTGCTGCTTGAGCGTGTTTTCCTCTTCAGATATCATCATCAGCAACAGCAGCAGAAGCCAATTCAGTCATTAAATGATGTGGTCTCTTCGAGTCTTAGATTCAGGTAGTCTTTCAGCAGTCCTCTCCAAGCGGAACGGTCTTGGGCAGTTCTCTGCCAGGTGCTATCAGCGATCTTCTTGATATCTTTGTCCCATCTGTCTGGTTGTCTTCGTCTAGGACTCCGATGCTCTCTCGGACTCCAGTACTAGCTTCGTCCACCTGCTGTCTTTTCCTCTGGCGACGTGACCAGCCCACTGCCATTTCAAGGAGCCTACTGTCTCTAAGATGTCCTTAACCTTCGTCACAGGCCGGATGTCATCTGCCCTTTTCCTATCCTTTCTTGTATAGCCCAGCATTGATCTTTCCATGGCTCTCTGTGCTGTCCTAAGTTTATCTTTTGTAAATGAGTTATGTGTCCATGACTAAACCACACGTCAGTGCAGGAAGAATGCACTGATCACATACCGTTTTATTCAGATTAACTAGCATTTTTGATCTGAATACTCTTGAATTCCGCCAGCCGCTGTGTCCGAGCGGTTCTAGGCGCTTCAGTCCGGAACCGCACTGTTGCTACGGTCGCAGGTTCGAACCCTGCCTCGGGCATGGATGTGCGTGATGTCCTTAGGTTAGTTAGGTTTAAGTAGTTCTAAGTCTAGGGGACTGATGACTTCAGATGTTAAGTCCCATAGTGCTTACAGCTATATTTTTATTTATTTATTTTTGTTGAATTCCTCCCAAACGCTTGCCAGTAAGGCAATATCATGAGCAAATCTCCAGTTGGTAAGCCTTCTTCCATTAATTCTAATTCCCTTACCTTCTCAGCTCAGCTCTGACATAGCATTTCCAGTACAACCGAGGCTTTGAGGAGATGGGATCGTCTTGCTTGACACCCCTCATGATGCGGAATTCTTGAGTTGATTCGCCGATACTAACATAAGCTGAAGAAGTCTTGTAGATATTGCTGAGCACTTCAATGTACGCTGCTCACACTCCTTGCTCACTCAAAGCCTGGAGGACAGCTACATGGCTAACGGAGTCAAAGGCCTTTTCAAAATCACCAAAGGCAATGCAGACAGACAGCTGACATTCATTTGTTCTGCTTATCACTTCACTAACTGGCAGAATGTGGTCAATAGTGTTAACATTGCTTCGGAATCCTGCTTGTTCTATAGGTTGGGCTCAGCCTAGAGGGTAACTAATTCGATTTAACAGGATCTTTGTGAAAAGTTTGCACGATAATTTTTGATATTGTGAATACTTCCTTTCTTGTGTATCAATATAATATTTGCCTTGTTCCACGACAGCGGGATTGAAACATAGTGCAAGCAGGAATTAAATACTTTTGCCAAGTGATTTATTGTTTCCTCTCCAGCCAGTCTCAGGATGTCAACACTGAGCTCTTCGTAACCCGGCACTGTTCCCTTCATCATGCAGTCTAGAGCACACTTGACTTCCGATGGGAGTATATATGGAACACTAGGTACATCATTTAATTTAGATACACTCAAATTTTCGCTTGGTTTGCTATACAGATTGCTATAAACGTCTCTGATGAACTTCAAAGCCTCCCCCTTTTGAGTGATTCGACTGTCATTTCCATCAAGTGCGATAATCTGCTTTTTACCGATTGTGAGTTTGCGTTTGGCTGACTTCAAACTTGTCTTTTTTTCTAAGCTCGCTCGTAAGGTGTCTTCACTGAATTTCTATATGTCAGTTTTCATTTCTCTTCGGACTGCCTCACATAGTTCGGAATTCACTGCCATGTCACGATCGGTTTTGGATTTTCATTTCTCTCCTCTGTTGTAAAAGGTTTTCAGTTTTAGCGCTGAACTTCTTTAGTTGTTTATTCTTTTGGCATAGGCCACCAACTTCTTGTGTACTTGAAACAATCATTTCCGCCAAATCTCTATCTTTAGTTACGTGGAATTTGCCTCGGAGGACTTCTTGAAATTTCGACGAATATTCTTCCACCTTTTTGAAGGTTGATTACGCTTCTCTTCCCTTTAATCTCTTACACTGATTTCGACCCTTGCTCTCACCAGACGATGTTCACTGCCTGTGTTGAACTGATTTAGCACCGACACGTCTTTTACAATTTGCGGAATGTTTGACAGAATAAAGTCTATCTCATTTTTGACACAGAAATTTGGTCTGCTTCAAATCCATTTTCGGTCAGGGTGTTTCTTAAAGAATGTATTCATGATGGACATATTGGTGTACTCAGCGAACTGGACTAATCTCTCACCTCTATCGTTTCGGTCATCAATCCCATAGTTACCCACCACTGTGTCACCTTGTTTCTTGGAGCCAACTTTTGCATTAAAATTGCCAATAACCATCTGGAAGTGATAATCGCTATCTTTTTTACAGGTATTATCCAGGATATCATAAAAAGATTCAATTTCTTCGTCAGGGTGGCTTGAAATGGGCGCGTACACCTGAACAATCTGTATTTTATACCTATTCGACACCTTAAGGACCATTCGAACTATCCTAATGGAAGTTCCTTCTAAGAAAGATACTCTGTCAGCGATATTCTTGTTAATTAAGAATCCAACGCCATTGAGTTTCCTTCCGAGTCTCCACAAAAGTAGAACAAGTTGCCAGAGTGCAAACGGAGACAGTCTTCCCCTTTTCGACGTACTTCGCTTAAACTAACAATACTCCAGTTGATTTCTGTAAGCCCTTTCTCGATCTCCTTTAGCCTGTCGTTGCCTATTAGAGAGCGACAGTTATATGTACAGACTTGAATAATCTGCATCTTCTTCTCAGCACATCTTGGTTCCAAGAGGCTACTCCAGGCGGGTGTAAACTGAATGTGATCAACGGAGAATAATACACGCTAAAATGAAGATCTGGCCCAGTCTGACTACCCCCTGAAGCAGATCTTAGGATCTCTTAATTCTATAAATTACAATCTAAACATAAATGAATGATGAAGGCAACTAAACCTACTAAATGATAAACGTTGTTTCTGCTTACATATTTATTGTAATTTAAAAAAAAGCCGGCCGCGGTGGTCTCGCGGTTCTAGGCGCGCAGTCCGGAACCGTGCGACTGCTACGGTCGCAGGTTCAAATCCTGCCTCGGGTATGGATGTGTGTGATGTCCTTAGGTTAGTTAGGTTTAAGTAGTTCTAAGTTCTAGGGGACTGATGACCACAGCAGTTGAGTCCCATAGTGCTCAGAGCCATTTGAACCATTTTTTTTAAAAAAAACTTTGTAATGTAAAGTTTACATTTCCTAAGTAAAATTACTAATCAGTTGTCCAACTCTGCCCCTTATTATGACTGCACGGTCTAATATCAATAACGCGAAATGAGTGACATCATCTACGTACCAAACACTAGAAGACACTACTTTCAAAGATGATCTACGGTGGTGTGGAACCTCAGTGGAAATAAACTAACGTGATCACTGCTGTTTAGCTTTTATTGCCCTAATAAGCCGAAGCAGTTTGCGATATCACCGTATGTACTGCGTCTGGTGCTTCGAAGTGATGGTTCTCGTACTCGACTGCGACGATGGAATTACTCCAGCCACAAATAAACTCCTTCAAACACTAGGACGGCAGAAGGCGGTCCTCTGACTAATATACTCTAATGCTGTCTTCTCCTCTCTGTGTTTTACAGACGAGAATCGCGAACTCCCAGCCACAAGGACGGATTTCAGATAACGTCTCAACGTAAGTATAGGCAGAGGAAGTGCTCTCAATTACTGAACGCTGCGTACTCAACGACGACAATCAACCCGGAGGTGAAGTTCAGAACCGTATAGGTTCGCAACAGTACAGTGCCTAACTGTTCAGACTATAAACTCTCCTGAGAGCAAGGACAGCAAATCCGTCTGCATCAACAAAGCTGATATCGAGCGACCGTCACACACGAGCTCTCACAACGGAAGACGTCGTCTCTCCAGCGCTGGCTTCCCAGCAAGGCTTGGCTCCCCACCATCGTAATTCAGAAAACGAATCATATTCCCGAAGCCACGGAATATTCTCTCTCTCTTCTCTAATTCCTTCCTCTTATTGGAAGTTGTTGAGGTAAAGGTTGTTGTCCCTTGGGGACATTTCCTTCGCTGTGACTGAGTGTGTTGGGATGTGCATTTCTTTTGTTGTTCTGTTGTGTTGAGAGGTGTGTGTTCCTTTTGCTGTACTCAGGAGAGTATTGATTTAGGTCGCTTCTATCTGTCATTTGCTTGGTCGTATTGACCTAGTGTGTTTATAAGCTGATTGTGTGAAGTTCCAGCTGTGGCATAAAACTGCTCTGCCAGGTGTCGGAACCGTGTTTGGAGTGTTTCAATGTCCGCAGCAGCATGCAAATGGCTCTGAGCACAATGCGACTTAACTTCTGAGGTCATCAGTCACCTAGAACTTAGAACTAATTAAACCTAACTAACCTACGGACATCACACGCATCCATGCCCGAGGCAGGATTCGAACCTGCGACCGTAGCGGTCGCTCGGTTCCAGACTGTAGCGCCTAGAACCGCACGGCCACTCCGGCCGGCAGCAGCATGCAGATCTGCTGTGGGAAAGCGTGGAGGTAGTGTAGGGCCCGACGGAGGGCTCTGTTTTGAATTTTTTGTAAGCGGTCTATTGTCGATGTGGCTGCATAGCCCCATACTGGGCATGCGTATTCCAGTATCGGCCTAATAAGGCTTCTATAGACCGCTACTCCAGTGCTGGGGTCGAGTGAACTGTGTTCGTTCAGTATGGGGTAGAGGACTTGCATCCTGCCAAGGGCTTTCCTGCGGAGTTTCTCGATGTGGCACTTCCAAGTTAGTCGCTTATCCAGTGTCACACCGAGGTATCTCGCCGTGTTTCTCCAGGGGAGATTTTGCCCTTGTAGCTGCAGCAGTTGGATGGGTCGTCTTAGGGGACGGCGTTTTCCGAGACGTCTTGTGATCATTAAAGCCTATGTCTTCTCGGTGTTTAATGAGATGCGCCATTTCTTCGCCCACGTGCTGTTTAATGCTGTCTGTAAACGTCTCGTGACCAGGTTCCTGTTCGTGGAGCACGAGAAGAATGCGGTGTCGTCTGCGTTTTGTGCTGTTTGGAAGTGCTGCGTGACAGGGATGTCGGCAGTATAGAGGTTGTACAGTGTAGGAACCAGTACGGACCCTTGCGGCACTCCGGCGTGTATTCTTCTCCCGCTCGACTGTGATCTATCGATCTTAACGGAAAATGTCCTACCGGTCAGATAGCTCTGTATAAGTTTTACTATCTTCCCTGGGAAGCCTTGGGTGTACATTTTATGCAAGATTCCGGTGTGCCGGACTGAGTCGAAAGCCTTGGCAACGTCTAATAAGACAATGCTACAGTAGCCCTTTCGGTTGAAGCTTTCTGTAGCTCCTTCAACTACCCTCATTATTTGTTGGGGGGGGGGGGCGGAGTGTTGTTGCTGGAATCCGAATTGAAATTTTGGCATGATTTGCTCTCTTCTGATGTGATCTTGAAACGGAGTTAGGAGGAGGCGCTCGTACAGTTTGCTGAGGGTGGGCAGGAGACCAATTGGTCTGTAGTGCTGCGGGAACACCGGGTCTTTTCCTGGTTTTGCGATCGCGACTACTTCTGCATGTTTCCACTGGGTCGGGAATTTTTGTGATCGCGTAATTTCGTTGAAGATATCAGCTAGGTGGGTTATTGCCAGTGGCAGGATATGTTTTAGAAGTTCGTTGGTGAGCTGGTCTTGGCCTGGTGCCTTTTTGTTGGCAGTGACTTGATGGCTCCTGCCACGTCTTCAGGGTTAAAGAGTGGCGTGTATTCATCTTCGTCTTCTGCCTATAAATAGGTGGCCAGTTTTCTGCGGACTGTTTCTATGTGTACCCTGTCCTGTGCCTCTGTTGGCGTGAATTGTTTCTCCAACACGTCGGCTAGCGCGTTTGCTTTGTCTACGGCGCTGAACTGCAGTCCACGTTCGCCATGCAGAGGCGGCATTTTTGCGCGTCTTTTCGTGAACTGTTTTGTAGCTTGCCATAGACTGTGGTCCTCTAAGTTGAGAGCTGATAGCCTTCTGACCATTTCTGGTTGCGGTGCTCAGTGAGCGCTACTTTCAACTCTCTTTGTAGTCTGTTGAGCAGCCTCCTTGTGTTTCTGTTGCCTGTGAGTTTCCACTCTTTGACGATCCTGTTTTTGTGTTGAATTTGAGCAAGCAGGTGCTGGGGAAGTTGCCTGGAGCCGGTGAGACCCGCTGGCGCAGGCGTGGCTTCCTCAGCTGCTTGCAGGATCACTTTCGTGAGGTCTTCCAGCGTTTGCTCGACAGTGTCTGCTGTTGGAGGCGGGGCTTGGGTCAGTTCTGTAGCTATATTGGTGCGGAACTGTTCCCAATTTGTGTGTTTGTGTGAGGCTGTGAGCTGTGGGATAGAGAGCCATGACCTCGAGTATGACAGGGTTGTGGTCCGATGACATTCTGTTCACTGAACTTGAGGACATGAAACCCATGATATGTTTTGTGAGGGCAATGTCGAGGACATCCGACCTGTGGGAAGTGGGTGGGTTCCTCTGGGCCCCACACTTTGAACTGGTGCATGCGCGCGAGTCGTTGCAGTTGTCGACCAGCTCTGTTACTTACTCTTGAGTGCCAGTCTGCGTGTTTGGTGTTGAGTCTCCTCCTATTAGGAGCTTGCCTCTTATTTGGCTTAATGCAGCTATGTAGTCCTCTTCAAGCGCTGGGGAAGGGGGGCGGTAGGCTGTAACGACTGTGAGGGGTCCTGTTACGGTGGCTATTTGTATTGCGACCGTTTCTATCTGTTAGGTTGCTGGTGGGTACACCTGGTGGTGTTCTATGCCTCGTTTGACGTATACTGCGACCCCGCCTCCTGCGGTGGGCCGATCGCATCTGTAGCAATTGTAATTTGGTACAGATGCCCTTACCCCTGGTTTAAGGTGTGTTTCGGCTACTAGGCATACGTCAATGTCTTCCTCTTTTATGAATTCTCTAAATTCGAGGGCCTGATTGAATAGATCGTCTGCATTGA
Source organism: Schistocerca nitens (assembly GCF_023898315.1). NCBI lineage: Eukaryota > Metazoa > Arthropoda > Insecta > Orthoptera > Acrididae > Schistocerca > Schistocerca nitens. The sequence goes on along the minus strand of NC_064617.1, from coordinate 698,387,978 downwards.
AGACGCAGATTTTGAGACCTTGTATATTAGGTCGTCTATCCATGGTGGGGAGTGGGGTTTCCTGTGGTAGTCGCTGTATGCTGCGACTGCTTGGCTGCCGAAGCGAGTTCGGCTGGAAGGTGCGTGATGCTGGCAAGGACGTTGACCAAGCGGGTCATCTGTTCTTGCAGCACTTTGATTGACGACGCGAGTCCCTCAATAGTGGCGTCCTCGGCTGCTTTACACAGACTGGGCTTGGGGGGCACGAGGGGGCTTCCCTAGATAATTCTCCGTTTTCAGCAACTGGTTTGAGTCGGGTGGTTTGGGTGGTTTGCTGGGATCGCCTACAGTTGCGGAGTATGTACGGGATGCGTATACTCTGGTTGCTGTTTTGTTTAAATTGTCGGTAGGGGGCGGTTTTTGAGGTGCGGTTGTATTTCCCGTTCTGTGAGAGCGGTCGCTGTGAGTTTGTTTCCCTCTGAGGCGATCCCTGGCTTGTCAGTACGCAGGGCACCCTAGGTAGCTGGCAGGTTGTGCTCCTCTGCAGTTGCAGCACGTTTCCTTGCCTTCTCCCCTTGGTACCCTGCATTCGTCATATGTATGGTGCTCTCCACATCTGACACATCTCATGGGCTTACCGCAGTCCCTTGCTTGGTGCCCTATGCTCTGGCAGTTCTCCCTCTCTGCAGATTCTTCCGAACGCCGACCAACCATATTTTAGTCTTTTGTCGTCCAGCGCGGAAAGTTTGCGAGGAAAAACCTATACTCGTACAGTGGTACGCTACTGAGTAAAAATCCTTGGAAATAACCCAGCCTGCGTGATTTCTCAGGTGCTGCTTCTTCGATCCTCTAACCTTCGTCCAAGATTTTCAGCGTTCGCAAGTATTATCCGGTTATCCTTCCGACCCCTACTACAATAGCGAACAGCCGTCACCCTATTGTGCTCCAGAGTTCAGGTGCCACGATGTCTGTGTAGCTACTTCCTGTGCTTAAGCAGGACAAACACCTGTGCGGGCCTTCCACCCAGAGCTTGAGTTCTGCCTGCCGTTTCATCTGTACTGGCGTTCCAACCTCTACTAGTATAGGCAATCATTCATTATGCCGTTTTTATAATAAAGACACCCGTCACCTTTCATGAAATAACCGTTAACAATTATTTACAGGGCGTACGTGACATTGTCAGTCTCCTTTAAATATTCATATATATGATGTACTACCTATCAAATAATACCTAATGTGGTTGTACATCACGACAAAGTATGTGGATGAGTGCTTGTAAGGTGCGAAATTATAGCCACCTTACGTGGTGTTTGGGACATCAAAGTTGGTCCCAAGCGGAGATCCCATTGTGGGGCTATTACTCCGGAAAATTTAACATTAATGTCACACATTATGACTCAAATCCATAAGAAAACATAATGAACCACACTCGCTGCCGTCTCAGTTTTCGTTTATGACCATCAGTTTAACCTAACAGTGTATTTTCTTCATCTGTGATATATGTTACTTCACTTCGTTGTATTACAATCCACATCGATTTAGGCCTGTTACCTGAATTGTTAATCAGGAGAATTGCGGCCAAGACATTGCTTTCAACGACGTACCAATAGTTATAGTAGAAAAGTCCGAGAAGATATTGACATTTCCAGGAACGAATATAGATTCATTATAGAGGAGGGCTGTGGGCTTCACGCTTTGTGGCTTCCCGGAGGTGAATACGCAGCCACGGTGCACGAGGAATACAGTGGCCATGAAGCCATCTCCGTGGACAGTAACATTTTTGATAAACATTCCCCCTCCCTTACTCCGCACGTTTCGCTTCTACATAACGACGATGACCCACCAGTAACTGAAGGAAGAATTTTAACCAATAACTCTTCTTCCGCATAAGCGAGGGACACTCCTTTTCTATCCAATGACAATGGCCCATCAATGGTAGCCACAATAATTTTACCCATTTCTTCTATATAAGCGCGGGAAAACTCTCTTCTAGAAGAAAAAGCGACACTAGCCTTTGACGTGTTTAGCTCTACATGAACTGCAATCCTGAAGAAGACCCCAGCAGCAGAGAGGTCGAAACATCGATCGTGTAGAAGAAATATGTCATGACCTAACAACCTACAATATTTTACCTTCAATTGTTGTCTCATAACATGCAGACGCTTAGGCTTTTGTAATAAATGTCCTTTCCAAACTGCCGAACAAAAAACGGTAAATACCTAGCTTAAAGGGGGCAGGGGGGGGGGGGGCAAGGGAGGGAGGAGGGAACGAAATTAAACTTCACAGCCTTAGAAGGTATGCATTGTTATTTCAATGGTTACAGTATCGACTGAAATCTACGAAGAACTTGGCAGTATGATCCCACTTATCAGGATGTTTTTGCACTTACTCTGGCCTGGATGCGTGCACTCACTCGCTTGGGAAGAATGTCATAAAACCATTGTATCCTTTCCTGTGGCAAATAGCTCATAACTGTGTAACTGGTGCTTGATGTCCTTGATACTGGCACGTCGCAATTGGTCCCACATATGTTTTGCCAGGGACAAACCTTAGGGTCTCCCACAGGAGTAGGTCAGTATCTGGCAGACAATTCATAGAGACACGTGCCATGCGTGGAGGAGCATTGTCCCGCTGAAAAATAGCACCGCGATATTGTCGGGTGAGAGGTAACGTATGAGAATGCAGGATGTCCCTGACATTCCGTTATGCAGTCAGAGAGCCTTCAATGGCTATTAGCCGTGTCCTAAAGTCGTAGCTGATGACACCATGCACCAGGAGTCACACAGCTGTGTCGCTATAGAACACTGTTAAGTATGAGACTTCTTCCCAGGATGCCGCTATACTTTCCAACGATGGTCATCTGGTAGTGCAGAATCGCGATTCATCGCCAACACGATGCGACGCCATTCATCAGCAGTCCATGCTTCCCGGTCATAGCACCTCTCCAAAGGCAGTCTACACGAGCGACAGTGATTCCGAAGTCCGACTGCAGCTGGCTTTCGACCAAAGGTGACACAGAATGTTGCAACGGGTCCACTACGTGTTGTATAATGGCAGGCGCAGAAGTGAAGAGCTTACTATGTGCTTGGTTCACAATTCAGTCATGCTCCCTGTAAGGTGTCAGGCAAATCCAACACCTTCCATGAAAACCCTGACATGATAAGCAAATCCAGTAGTATGTCACATAGCTCCGAATAAATCGTGACATTAAATTAACCAAAGTAATACGAGTAACGAGTGAGCAAATGGAATATCACAGACTAACACAAGAATACCTAAATGCATGTCATACCTTCCCACCGTGAGACAGACGCAGTTCCGAGGAGAGAAACGAGAACAGAAGCCGAGAGCAGAACTGTGTTAAGCTGGAAGGCCCTACGATAAGGGACGGACACCCACGTCGCCAGCTAACCGCTAGGACCACCCCCCAGCCCATGTTAAAACAATGTTTTGTGAGTAGAATAAAATTTCCAATGGTAAACTTGACTGCTTCTTCGACGTTATTTTACCAGCTAACTAAAAATAGGAAAGCCTTGAACCCCTTCCACTGTCAGGCGTAACTGTTGGGAACCTCGGTGACGAGTACGCCTTCTCTCAGGTTCCCAGGCTTTCTAACATCAGGTCACTATCACATCAGAATGCCCCACAAATCTTTATATTGCACGATTCGGCCAGCTGGTGAAATGGAGACCAACAATGAAGCCACTTTCTAACTCTGTCAGGCGCTGATAATGATGACTAACACGAGTACGCAGCTCATCAGTGTCCTTCACACGATCATTCTACTTCTCTCGCTGTTCGCACCTGTTATATGAGGTGGGACAAAAAGTAATGAGACTGAAGCGAAAAAAAATGTTGTGTAACGTTTTAGTCAAGTTTAGTGTTGTCTTCTTCAAAGTAGTTCCCTTCTGATTGCACACACTTTTTCCAGTGCTTCTGCCATTGATGGTAACATTTCTGGAACTCATCTTCTGTAACATCCTCCAAGACCCTCGTCTCAGCTTTTTGGACATCTTGTGTTGTTTGAAAATGGTGTCCCTTGACCGCCGTTTTCAGTCTTGGAAATAGAATAAAGTCGCACGGAGCGATATCTGGTGAATAAGGTGGCTGTAGTATTACTGAAATTTGTTTTGAGGTTAAAAATTGCCGTATTGACAGAGTATTATGGGATGGAACATTACCGTGATGCAGAATACAATTTTGCACAAATCTTTCTCATACTAAGATCTTCAGTTATTATTAGACGAGCCGTTTCTCGGCTGATGTTCAGTTCTTCTCCAGTAATTTTCACGGATAACCTTTGATCAGATCGAGGTTGATGGTCATCCACTGCGGTTTTCATCTTCAAAATTCGTTCTGCCTCCACTAAACACTTTATTCCAACGAAAAACTTGAGCTCTTGACAAAACTTCCTCTCCAAAAGCCTTCTGAAGCTTAACGTAAGTTGTCGTCGCGTTTTCACCCAATTGAACGCAAAAAGAAATGGCATACCGTTGCGCAATATTAAGCGGTTCCATTTCCGTGACGAGAGACGCAAACACATGTTAACTTATTACAGCACAACTCACGATTGAGCAGTTGCATCGATGTGCCACTTGGACTAGAAGCAGCTCACAGACCAAGGTCAAAGCTATTGTGGTTGAAAAATGGTTCAAATGGCTCTGAGCACAATGGGACTTAACATCTATGGTCATCAGTCCCCTAGAACTTAGAACTACTTAAACCTAACTAACGTAAGGACATTACACAACACCCAGTCATCATGAAAGATATTGTGTCTACGCAAGCCTGCAGGGTTGCCGCATCTTGCAAAGAAAATCAGTCTCATTACTTTATTGTCTCACCTCGTACATCATACGAGGCATTGTAACAGCACTAAACACGCACAACACTAATGCACTGTGATGGCCATCCTGCCTCTGAAAGATGCTGCAACGAACCCCATTTACGTATACGCCAATGGTATGTAAGTATTACATTGAGGTCCGACCATGTCTGCTGGATGCTCCACATTTTTTTTCAGACAGTATACATTGGATTAAAATTTGTGTGCACTGTATATTATTACGGATATTATATAAAATTCAACTTCTCATTTATAAGATCAGTTAATCTCTTAAGTGACCTTTGGTTTTTTCATGTTTGTTTAACATCATTTCCCATCACGTTGTTAGCTAACTTAGGTTCAAAATACAAGATATGCTTCTCATGAAATATACAACAATTCACGGTGGCCGTCCTTATACCGTACACTCCACGCTACCTCTCGTAATTATTTCAAAGCTATTGTCTCAACGTATCGTTCACTACCCTCACACGCTTTTTGACAGTTTCTTTGCACTACGTTGTTCTATGTTTTTAGTGCCTTGTTAATATAATCACAAGCTTTTTTTGTAGAACTATGTGTGTGTTGTGATGTAACATCTCTGTTTTACATCTCTAAAACAGTATCTGCACAACTACTGGGTGCAGTACTGTGGCACAAGAGAGTGATTACCCACTATGACGATGTTTACTTTTAAAATCAGGAGAGCGTATGTTCCAAGAAGGATCGAGCAACATATTACTTTCCATCACGTGCGTCTCGTGAAATAATCACGATGAGAAAATTTGACAAATAAGAGACCATAAGGAAGTCTACCGACATTCTTTCTTCCAACGCATGACGGCGAATGAGCGTGGTTTGGAGGTGTAGGCGGCGATACTAGCGGTGACAGAAGTACCCTCCGCCAAACAGCGTAGGTTGATTTGTTGAATAAAGATGTAGCTCCTCCTCGCCTTGACGTGACTGAGATGTCGGTGTGTTTCAATGATCCACTGATCAATTCTGGCTGGAGTTATGCTTCTTCTAGGAACAACCATGCCACACTGGTCAGCTGGTGATATTCCTGACAAAGAGAAGGCCCAATAGGATTCTTCTTCTTGGGAATAAGTGGGCCTTAGCTAAGTCTGAGATTACTTCCACTTACTTGTGTCAGGTTTCGTCCGTTTCTCTTTCCTATGAGCCTCCATTGGCCTGCTCTTGTTTTTTTGGCCTCAACGGTCTTAGGTTTCGAGATCTCAGGCGACTTTCATTACCCTTTTCTATCTCCAACGGCCAAAGGTTAGCATAGGATTCCAGTGTCTGTTCAGACTGCCAATATCCGTTCAGAGTGGAAACTCTATGAAACGTCCGCCGAAACATCATGAATTAATCCGACCTTCATGGTTTCAAGGCAGTTCGGCCGACAACCCTTACTCCCAGAGGACATGAGTCGCATGAGCCCTGCACAATGCATGGCGTAAGTGGGTGTATGTTATCTTGGCAACGGGAGAGGATGAGAGGTAAATTTTCTAGCGCCATTAATAATCAGAACATATCAGCTAAGAAAGGTAACCCCTAAAGGAAATTCTGGTCCACCTAGATCTGTGTGTGGTTGGGGCGGGGGGGAGGGGGGAGGATGATGGCTGATAACCAACTCTACACTACTCCTTGCACCCCAAGGAGCCTCGGAAACAGGATGAACTCAAAGGTAAATGACAATGCTATGAAGAAAGGCAAATGAAAGTGCAGCAATGGGTGCATCAAGGCAGCAACATGTAATGTCAGAGGAATTTTTCAAAAAGATATATAACTAGTAAATATACTAAAAGACTTGAATATCGTTGCTGTAGCAATCACATTTACGAAAATGAAAGCGAGAGGTTATAAATATGTAGGAGAATACGTTATGTTCTGCAGTGCAATTAGGTAAAATAAAAGACCAAGCAATGGTGTAGCACTACTCCTGCGTAAAGAATTGGGAAAATAGATCAAAGATTGCGCATACTTACAGTCAGAGGGAAACTGACAAGAGGCAATGACTGCACCAGAAGAAGGGAAAAATGATGAGCTTAACACCTTATATGAAGAACTATAAAATAATTGGAATATTTACAATGCTACTGACCAGATTATTATGTTGGACGATTTCAATGACAGAATGCGAAATTTCCGAGTAACGAACATTATACGGCCTTTCGGAGAACCGGTATGTAATGAAAATGGAAAAATAATAAGGGATTTTGCCGCTTACAATAACTAAAAATATAAAACTCACTTTTTAAGAAAAGTAATTTACATACATATACTTGGGTCACTAAATTTCTTGCATCACTAACTGACTACTGATTGGTAAATGATAAGCGAGGGATCAAGTAAGGGATACAAGAGCTTATAGCGGTCATGATATAGTGTCAGATCATTTTTAACAATCTCCAGAATAGATCTTTTTTATAAATTTCAAAAAAAGACAAAACAAATAAGTAACCAACAAGATCAGAGTCTTCATAAAGTACACTTGTTTAAAAAGGACTGCGTGGAACATCTTCACTAAAGCAAATAAGCATTTTGCAAACTAACAAACAAAGGGTAATATAGAAGAAGAATGGGAAAATATAAAGAATGTGGTATATAAGTATAAGGAAAAGAGAATGGTTAAAAACTTGGAACGAGGACATTAAGAAGGGTGTCAACTCTTTCGCGGCCTTGGGGGGTATACTTCCACATAATGTATTTCTTTACGGCGGAATGTGTATTTCCACTTCTGTATGCTCCTGGCATCTAGTGGCAGTATGCTGCACCGGCTGTAGTCTCTGTCTGTTGTTAAGTATAACTTCAGGACTGTGGGAAGCATATATACCACCAAACAACGGTGTTTTAATGGTTATTGGGAAGTACAGTTACCACCAAAGTAGTTTCCGAAAGGGGCTTGGGAAGTATACTTACCACAAAATTAATCTGTCATTTATGGTCCTTGGGAAACGCACTTACCACCAACTTAGGAGTATCAGAAAGCTTTTGGGAATACGTCTTACCACCTCTGCCTATGCCTGACATCTTATGGTAGTAAACTGCCCTAGGTGTATGAGAACTGCAACAACGACCAGTTTCTGTTTGTCGTGGGTTACTACTGTTGTCGCAACACATTACTTCGCTTCTGCAATATACATTATTTTGACCTGTATCAACTCATACCTTCACTGCGTGATAAAGTTTCAAGGACTGTTTTCACATTGTGGTAAGTAACCTCTAATATTAGTAACAATTATTTTTAAATGAAGTAAAGGAAAACAAAATGAAAACAGAAAACACGTCATTACTTTTTACGTGGAGTGGCAACACGTAACAGCTCACAACAGTTATTTGGGAAACCCAGTTACCACTGTAGTTTTAATACCTCAAACAGTTGACGTGGGGATACATGTGCCACCATAGTTTCCGGTCCTAAAGCACAAAAATAAAATTATCTAAAAATACATATAATCAGTTGATCAGAATTCTAATGCGATGACAAAATAATTATCTTCGCTGAGTTGCTGCAAAAATGCGCCCACGAAACGGCTGAAGAAACAGGATGCATGTGCAAAATACTTAAACAACACCACAGCTGAAAAGAAGCAATACTATGATGAAAGAAAAAATACCGCTAAATGTGTAGTAAGGAAAACACACCAGGTACATTGAGACAGACTTGCTCCTAATATGAGAATAATATTCACGAAAAACAGCAAATTCTATATAAGGTTCTAAAAATTTTAAACACAACTGAAAGAAAGAAGCTGCGAATAAACAATACTGAAGAGGAACAATGAGTAAATTTTTACAAAGGATTACGGTGTGCAGATGCAGCACAACAATCTGAAACTGAGCGAACAGGTAAGAAGGTATTAGATGAAACACAATCTGACGAAATAACATCCGCCTTAACAACACTGAAGAACAGAAAAGCAACTGGAAGAGAGGATATTAATACTGAGTTGCTAAGCTACGAGGGAACAATGCTATACCAAAGACTGCTACATCTCTTAAACGAATGTTAGAAGAGCAATAATATCCCCCAAAACTGGAAGATTGCTAGGGTGATATCAGTTTTTAGAAAGGGAGACAAAAGCCTGTGCGCTAACTACAGAGGAATACGTTTACTGAACTCAGCATGCAAGCTATATGCTAAGATTTTAAACAAGACTCAAAAACATAACAGAAGTAATTTTGTGTGAGGAACAAATGGGTTTTAGGGAAAGGAAGCTCCACGACAAATACGCTTTTATTTTACCGCAAATACTAGAAAAACACAGAGAATATAATAAAGAGACACGCATTATTATTATTGATTTTAAAAAAGTTTTTGACCATGTCAATAGACAGGAACTTTGGAAAATAATGATGAATCGCGAATATCCGAAATTTAGTAAATACGTTGACAAGTTACTCTAGATCCTAACGGGAAAATGACTAATGAGATACCAACTAACAAAGGAGTACGATAATGCTGCTGTATCTCCCCAGCATTGCTCAGCATGTACATATATTTATTTATTTGTTTAGTATATGGCTTACATAATTATATTTTACACGAACTGGATTGGTTTTCTGAGTCTTGACGGATTTTTCTTAAGGGAAAATTTTGCGTGAAAAATAAATGTTTTGACAATGCGTTTTACGTTATTCGACAAACAATTATGTAGATGAAGCTGGTATTTGTACAGATACCATTGGTGATCTTGCAGCTCTCGAAGAATGAAATTATAATGAAATCCAGACCTTTGGCTGCTTACAGACGTTGACAAATATCAAAGGGGACAGTTGAAAAATGTGTGTCTCGACCGGGACTCGAACCCGGGACCTCCTGCTTACATGCCAGACGCTCTATCTTTAGTTTTTGTTTGGACCTCTTCCACTTCAGGCATTGGCCCCTTGTCGCCCATACTATCCTCAAAAACCTATCTAACCTAAAATCAAAAACAAAGATAGTGCCACACCGCCACTTTCACCCTAAAGCTAACTAGGAGGGTCTTGCGAAACCACTTCAGGCTCTGCCAACGAACAAAAATTAAATATGCCTCTGAACATTTTATTAAAAAAGAAAAGGATAAAGGAAGGGGTACAATACTTTATTATATTTTATGTGTTGTTTATTTTGTTCTTATGTTTTTATTTGTAATTCTTTCTTTCCTCTTTTTTCCTAGGGAGTGTCCACAGCAGCCAGACGGTGGGATGCTCTGGTCGTCTTCTCGTTCAGCGAGGGTGAAACACCCTATAATTACCGTTTATGACTCTCACCAGTCCATCATGTGTAATATCTCAGTCTCTTCTCACACTCGATGCACCCCAATGGTCTGGAGAGCGCGTTAACAAAGACCCCAAGTAATTCGCAAGGAGCGTACCATACGACGTTTTGCGCCGTAAAATCGTGTAATAACTCGCTAAACACTGCCAGAAATCTATCAATCCTGCAACGCTCTCATTAAAAAAGTATGACAGTGCCACATACCCTTAACCCACACCGTGGCGTTATGACGAGTAGCAGGGAAGTAAGTGACGTCGGGATGGATCAGTTCGGTGGGCTCTACGGACTGAGGCGTTCGTCGCAGCAACAACGCCAACATCCGCCGTGTGAGGAGCCAGCAGTCGATAGCCGTACCACAAATGAAACGGTGCATGTCGGTGTCGACATCGGTGCATCTGGGGCAGAGAGGATCCTCGGCAAGACGTATCATGTGTAAACGTTGCCGGGTGGGGAATTTTTCAGTGTCACGTACCACAGAGCCCTGGCCGTGGTGGGAAGGAAAGGCGAGTGTATCTTATTCCACACCCACCTCCAGCCAACTGCCGCATGTCGGCGTTCGACCACATTAGCAGGCAGCGTCCGTTGAAAGTAGCGGTAGAAGTCCTTGGTTCTATAATCCAGCGTGGTCGGCAAGACATCCAACAGATAACTCGTATCGACCAGATAGATGCGAATGTGACACAGTGCTGGCGTCATATGTCCAACAGGAATCGGCGGACGGAGGGATTTCAGGCACCACCTCCTGAATCAGTTTACCAGGGGTAGTGTCCTTGTCCGAAATTCGTAAGCGATGCATCGTCCGCAGGAAGAGAGCGCGCGCCCTTTTGTGGACGTTTATCAATCCAAAGCCGCCTGCAAGTGTGGGCAACGCCAGCATCTCGTAACGGTTCCTGAACATCCTACCCTCGCTGACGAAATGATCGAAAGCCGCCTGGAACTCGGCAGCTACCATAGCGACCATCGGAAGAACGTGTGTGTAATGATTAGGTTTTGGAGCGAGGTAGACGTTGACAAAATATATCCGCATGATCAAGTCAAGTGTTCGAAAGTGATGGAGTCGAACTTGCTTGCGGATCACATTAAGTAGTCTGCGATACGTATCTGCTACTGTAAGCTGCACGTTCCCATGGAAGGTCATTCCCAAACACTTCATCGCCGGGGCTTTGGTGACGGGCAGTGGCGTATTCATATGCAATCCTCTGCCCACATCCACGTAGTGCGACTTTCGCAGGTTGATACCTCTCCGTATTACCGAAGCCACGCGATCGCCTCCAAACGCTGTCGCAGAACATGAAGTGCAGGCTCGAGGGCGACTACGAAGAGAAAGGGCCGACAGGGGACATCTTTGCCGCACTGAGCGCTCGATAGTGAACGATGGCGAGCGGTAGCCGTTGACCAAAACTGTGGAAGGGGCTCCGTGGATGAGACGGAGAACCACACCTGCCGATATTGGGGACAGTTCCATCTTCTCTAAGACAGCCTGCAAGAAATGGTGCTCAACTCGGTCAAATGCGTGGTCTACGTCAACTGCCACGAGGGTGCCTTCTAAGCGACATGCCGACATGAGCGCCACCACATCTCTACAAGAGCTTAACGCCGTGTGTATTACTGTCACCTCCCAGACAATTTAGGTCGGCATGAATGGCATCTTTGGCCGGCCGAAGTGGCCGTGCGGTTAAAGGCGCTGCAGCCTGGAAGCGCAAGATCGCTACGGTCGCAGGTTCGATTCCTGCCTCGGGCATGGATGTTTGTGATGACCTTAGGTTAGTTAGGTTTAACTAGTTCTAAGTTCTAGGGGACTAATGACCTCAGCAGTTGAGTCCCATAGTGCTCAGAGCCATTTGAACCATTTGAATGGCATCTTTGACAATAGCAAGGAGGCGAGATCGAAGAATGCGGGCGAACAGCTTGTAATCCGAATTCAATAACGTCAACGGCCGGAAGTCTTGAGGTCTGCACCCCCGTTTTGGCACAAGGATGATCATGCCCTCCAAAAATTCGGTGGGGGGGGGGGGGGGAGGGAGGGACGCGGAAGCCCAGATCCAGAAGTTCGCAGCACATCTTCCACCAAATTTCCCCTGTCAGGTCAGAAAAGGTGCTATAAAATGCAAGTGGAAGACCATCAGGTCCAGGTGATTTGTTTCTCGCTCTCCGCGAAAGGGCCATGCGCATTTCTTCCCACGTGACGACCTCCAAGAATGTGGCGTCGCCTTGCACCGTACCCGATGGTGGCAGGTCGTGCAGAACGTCCTCAAGGTCGTTGTCACGTCATTGATCTGCTAGGCAGAAAGTGCGGTAATAATCTGCGAGGGCACAGGAGATGGCGTTGTGTGTCTCTGCGTATTGCCCGTCCGCAGAAATAACTGCTGTGATGAGCCGTCTCTTACGGTGTCTCCTTTCTCTGACGATGTGATAAAGAGAGACACGTCCCTCTGCGATGAAATCTTGCAGTCTCGATCGAACCCGTGTGCCGTCCAATCTGCAGAAGCCGTGCCTGTGTTCAGTGGACGGCCATTTGGCTCTCTGGCGAAGGTTGTTGCGACGCTAGTTCCCGCAAAACCGTGTAGTAAAAGTCAGAGGTGGATCGGAGCCAAAGTGTCCTGCCTCGTCCATACGTCATGAGTGTGCGTCGAAGAGCTGGTTTGGCGCCCTATGTCCAACATCGTGTGGAGGAATCATAGGTGTGACGCCGTCGCTCACATTTGTGCCCGGTATCAATGACGGCTTCGCTGCAAGCCTCTTCCTGGAGAATGTTAACGTTAAGAGTCCGAGGTCCTCTACTACAGCTCGTCTGTTGTCGTGGTAGAGTCACGGCGCAGATGAAGGCCTGATGGTCGATGAATGCAGTGGGCCACAGCTCAGCACCGACAGTTGCTGTCCGGAGACCTCGGGAGACATAAATCCTGTCCAACCTACTGGCCGAGTGGCTAGTGACGTGTGTATATCCGCGTCGGTCACCGTGGATTAGTGTCCATGTATCATGCAAAGCGAGATCTCTGACCATAGCATGAAGTGCTGGACATGGGACATGGCGAGGGATCTGATCCTCAGGGCGTAAGACACTGTTAAAGTACCCACCCAGCACCAGGTGCTCTGTAATGCCTTGAAACAGTGGAGCTACCTCAGTGGAGTGAAAGAGTTGTAAGTAGGCTGTTTAGGTTTTTATGTTGGTAACGCCAAGTAGCGCTCTGTATGAAAATCACTGACTGAGCTGTGTGCAGTCTGTGGCTGGTTTGCATTGTTGGAATTTACTATTGTAGTGTTGGGCAGTTGGCTGTTAACAGCGCGTAGCGTTGTGCAGTTGGAGGTTAGCCGCCAGCAGCGGTGGATGTGGGGAGAGAGATGGCGGAGTTTTGAGAGCGGATGGTCTGGACGTGTGTCCATCAGAGACAGTAAATTTGTAAGACTGGATGTCATGAACCGATATATATATATATATATATATATATATATATATATATATATATATATATATATATAATTTTTGAATAGTATTAAGGCAAATACATTGTTTGTTCTCTATAAAAATCTTTCATTTGCTAACTATGCCTGTCAGTAGTTAGTGCCTTCAGTAGTTAGAATCTTTTATTCAGCTGGCAGCATTGGCGCACGCTGTATTGCAGTAGTTTGAGTAACGAAGATTTTTGTGGGGTAAGTGATTCATGAAAGATATAGGTTATTGTTAGTCAGGGCCATTCTTTTGTAGGGATTATTGAAAGTCAGATTGCATTGCGTTAAAAAATTTTGTGTGTCAGATTAGTGATGATCAGAATAAGTAAAGAGAGAAATGTCTGAGTACGTTCAGTTCTGTTCAACTGTTTGAAAAACAAATAACGTAAGGGGTTTATCAGCACACTAATTTATTAATTTTTCTAAGGATTGGTACGATGCTATCGCGTAGTAGAAAGGCCGTTCCACCACCACCGTCGGAAGTTGGGTTGACGTAAGACGCGTATCCATAAACATCCAGGCGCAGATCAGGCCGTACCTCTTGAAGAAACATGATATCAATGTCCGCCGCCCGAAATATGTCCTTCACATTTACTGTACCTATCCGATACAGCCGGGTCATTTGACAGTACGATGACGTATCCTGCAGTCGTTTAAGCCAGTATGCGCCACGTCGTCCGTCCGATCTTCCATGTCAGCCGCACCATATGTATTATTGATCGGCTGAGACAAGATGTCCGTCCGACGATCCGCCGGCCGCGTGCATCTGGTTGTCACTTGAGTCTGATATCATTCTTTCCATCTCCATTGAGGACGCCCAATCACCAAGCTGGAGGTGTGGTACGTTAGGCGACGCATCAAGTTCTTCCGATGCCTTAGCCGCAAAATCGCCAGGGGGCTCGTCGGTGAGCTGATCACCGTCAACTTGGCTTTGTCCTTGGGCGGACGTTGCCACAGTGAACCAGGCGCCATTTGTGTGAGGTCCACAGCCCTGGCCGCAGATTTTTCTTCACCCTCCTGCAACGTGTCACCATGTCGCGAATCACATCCTGCAGACAGCCTCCTCCTCTTTCGTCGCTTGGGCGACTTCTGCTTGCGGAAACGCGTGTCCGCGTCCTGTGGATCCCAACAAACAGCAGGCACCTCCCCCATCTCCGTGTCCGAGCTCGAATCCATGCGCTGATGCTCCCCTTCCTCACAGGGCTGGGGTGCAGACGTGGTCGCTGCTGTCGAGCACAGCGGCGGTTCCGATGGAGGCTGCGTCGCTGTGGGCGCGGAAACTGGGCCCGCGGAAGTCGACAACTGGAACGGAACAACGTCCGCGTCCTCGCTGCCTCAACGTATGTAATAGGCAGCGTTGTCGGTTGCGATGTAGGCGTCGTGTCTGCACGTGGCATGTAGACGAGGCGGTGCTGCAGGCATTCAGAGAGTACATGCCCTTCCTGCCCGCACCCTCAACAAGTCCGCGGCTGACCGTCATAAATGACGATCGCGCGACAGCCACCAAAAGTCACGTACGATGGGATGTGTTTACGCGGTTCGATTCGCACCTGACGCACTCCTTTTACTACAGGATACGTCTCGAACGTATGCCACTTTTCTTCCACGTGACTTAATACTTCCCAGTAAGGCCGCAGTGCGTTCACGACAAGCACGGCTGGAACTTCCAACGGCAGCTCGAAGATTCGTATGTTTTGAACGCCGAGTCCTGCATGGTCTGCAGTCACTACACCCACATGGCCGTCCGAGGGGTGGAAACGATATCCATCGGTGGAACGGCGAAGAAGTCGTTCGTACGCTGCTTCATCGACAAGTTTCAGGTAAACTGTGCTGGAGACGATCGAAAGATGTATACCGATAAGTTCCTGTGGATCCACGTGCATTACTTCACGCAGGAAGCGCTCTACTTCATATGCCTTAGGTCGTGCGTACTTTAATCGTGGCCTTTCTATAAGAAAGCGCCATCGTCGTTCGAGGTGATCTGTTTACGAGTAAACAACGGCCCCGCGCACGTCCGCTTCGCAACACGGCTGAGACCCGGCTGTCCGACTGAGCCACCGAGGACACAGAGGATAGGGCGACCGCAGGGACTGATCTCTGGCACGCTCCCATACTGTCCAACTTTCTGTCCACCACTAAATTTGTAGTGCCCTTGCCCACTACATTCATTACTCGCGGCATTCAGTCTAATGATTTCCGTAAGAGTTTGAGCAATGTGAGTGCTTCCGCACTGAATAATATCATTGGCCGGTAAGCCTTATCTATAAGAAAATAGTATCTGTTCTTTCGAACATGTCTTAATATAGATAAGAGCTACCGGGCAATGATCTTCTTCAGTGCGGAAGCACTCACATTGCTCAAACTCTTACGGGAATCAGTAGACTGGCTGCCGCGAGTAATGAGTTTAGTGGGCAAGGGCACTTCAAATGTAGTGTGTGGACAGTAAACCGGAAACGTGGATCTCAAGGGGAGTGTGGCAGAGATCAGTCCCTGCAGTCGCTCTATCCTCTGTGTCCTCGGTGGATCAGGCAGCCGGTCAGAGGGTTAGTTGCCCTCTGTAATAAAAAACTGAGTGAATGGATCAACGATGGACTTTAGCAAACTCATGGTACATCCGCCCCAAACAAATACAGCGGCCAATGACGAACAAAATGAGATTAAAAAAAAAAAGTCGTAAGAGCGTGTGCCATGTAATCAGGTGATCCCGGGTTCGAGTCCCGGTCGGGGCACACATTTTCAACTGTCCCCGTTGATATTTATCAACGCCTGTAAGCAGCTAAAGGTCTAGATTTCTTTATAATAACTATCATGTAGTCTACAAAATAGTGCATTTATTTTTTTATGCTGAAGTTCTTTTTATTCTTTGCAAGTCATCAAAATGGAGTGTCAAATCGACATAAAACAGCATTTTCTACACTGCCCACTTTTTGTGTTTAATCGAAGTCCCAAAGGCTCAGAAGCTGCTAGAGAAATTTGTGAATACTGCGAAGAAGCGGTGCCTCTTAGGACGGCTCAGAATTGGTTTGACTGATGCAAAGAAGACAGTTTCCATCTCAAAGACAGACTTGATCGACCACGAATAGTTTGATCGGTACCAATCAGTGAATGAGGAACTTAACGTTCAACAAACGCAGCGACTCAGCAACGCTATCCACCAAAAACATCCTGATGGGAAATACGAAAACGCCCTCACATCATCAAGGAGGCCATTCATTACCTTGATTGGAAAGTGCTGCCACATTCTCCGTATTCTCCCGACTTGGTACCTTCGGATTCCAATCTGGTCGAAACCCTCTCTAATTCATTTCGTAGCGTTTCGCTCAGTAATGATGTGTACCTGAATGCTAGGCTGCACGATTTCTTCGGGTGGAAATCAGTTGATTCCCATTGTCCTGTTGTCGACGCATTGAACAGCTTGTTGAAAGTTGGAAAGAAGGTTGTTGTCCATTCCTGTTTACCTTTGTGAAAGCCTAAACGTAAAAAAAATAGCGTCCCAGTTGCGTTTCATCGGATTCAGGTAAACCGAACTTGATGGCAACACATCAGCATGAGTTGCCTATCATGCTCCTCAAACCATTGCAGCACTGGTCTTGTGGCATGGACGGTCATCATGTTGGAAAATGCCATCGCTCTTGGGGAAGACGTCAAGGATAAGGGGCTACAGGTAGTCCCTAATAATGTTCATATAGTCTACATCTGCCACGGTGCCTTCATTACTACCACAAGTCCCATAGAAGCCCAGGTGAGTGTCTCCCATAACATAATACTACTTCCACCTGCGTGAGTCCATGGCGCCCTGCATATTTCGAGCAGCCGCTCTCCTGGATGGGCAACGGCCTTGCCGCAGTGGATACACCGGTTCCCATGAGATCACCGAAAATAAGCGCTGTCGGGCGTGGTCGGCACTTGGGTGGGTGACCATCCAGGCCGCCAAGCGCTGTTGCCATTTTTCGGGGAGCACTCATTCTCGTGATGCCAATTGAGGAACTACTCGACCGAATAGTAGCGGCTTCGGTCAAGAATACCATCATAACGACTGGGAGAGCGGTGTGCTAACCCCACGCCCCTCCTATCCGCATCCTCCACTGAGGATGGCACGGCGGTCGGATGGTCCCGGTAGGCCACTAGTGGCATGAAGACGGAGTGCGCTCACATGGATGACGGCGTATCTGGCCACGACCAGCGACCTGGTTTTAACAATAAACTGTATTCAGCTCATCAGACACACGATTCCATTAATCCGTGGTCCAACCTCGATGATCCCGTGCCCACTGTAATCATAAGTGACGATGTAATTGGGTCAACACGGGAACACGTAGGGGTCTTCTGCTAAGAAACACCATGCTCAGGTGCGCTGAACGTGTGTCTGTGCCAGGACCACACTCTGTCGTCAGATTTGCCACACCTTGCCGCCTGTCCTGCTTTAGAGAGCGAGCAGACCGCCAATATATGCACGTACATGCAATAATGAAAGCTGGAGAACCGGCAGTAGCTAAAAGCGGTTGAGATGTCAATTTTCCTCCATAATTGGATATCCTAAATACTTCAGCCAGTTAATTGCTGCCAGTCTTGGGTCTACGATGTCTTTCCAGATACCCACGAATTTTCTTTTTGGGAAGTCGTGCAAAATGTGTACCAGTGTTTGTTCCAACGTTCCGCAGTCGATACTGGTCATCATTTCCCAATTCAATAGGGTTGCTGCGGTCACGCAGTAGCCAATTTTGATACGGTTGAGGGAACTCAATATTTGTTTTGCTTGGTTCGCTTTGGGGGACTTGGTGATCGGATCTGTTTCTCCCAAATTTTTATTGCCATGGAAGGATCCGCACTAATTTCTCGATTCTTTTTGTTAGATTATATATTTCTGGGGCGAGTCGGCAATTGTTTATCCGGATTGGTTCTTTCGATTTGAGTCGAGTTCGTGGTAAGTTGTTGAATGTTTCATGTTGAGCTCCATCAGTTCATGTGTTACTGCTTGTTGTCGTCGGAGATTTGGAGTGGCAACATTGGCGAATACTGACAACCACGATATTGGTGTGGGTTTAAGAGTTCCTGTCAGGATCCTCATCGTGTCATTTAGTCGGGTATCTATTTTCTTGACATGGCTACTTCTACTCCAAACAAGAGAACAGTATTCGGCGACAGGATACACAAGTACTTGTGCTGTAGTTCTTAAGGAATTTGCATTAGATCCCCGCCTATCACCAGCCTGTTTCCTTACTATATTATTTCTTATTTTAGCTTCTGTCCTGTTAATTCCCGGTGTTTTCCTAATGCCAGGCTCTGTCAAGAGTAAAACCTTAATATTTGGGGTGTCGACTGTGTCGTAACTTTTTGTTGCGAAAGATTACTTTCAATCCTTGTTTGCCATTCTCCTGTTTACGTGGAATTACATGACTTCTTTTATATTAGGGTTCGGAAAGAGTCTCAACTTCTTGCAATACTGGTTGAGCTTCCCTTGACTGCTAGTAAGTGTTTGTTCACCTTCATCGAATGTGTTTCTTTGAGCTGCTACAGCTAGGTCGTCGGGTCAGCTAAACTTAATAGGATCAGTAGTGACTATATATCTAGTGTACAAGCTAAATAAAAGTGGGACCAGAGCCTAGGCCTATGGGCGACCACTCTTTATGGTATAGGATTTACTTGTCTTTCGATGACCATTCTTAATGGAATGGGATTTACTTGTGTTTCTCCAGTAATAACTTTAAAAGAGAGGTTATTAAGCATGTTTTCGATTAGCGCTGTGATCTTTGAGCTTGGGACAGTTTAATTTGGCTTATACATTAATATACCCAGCAGCACGGTGACGTATGTTGCTGTGAGATCAGTGAAGGAAACTGAGGTTGTGTATTTCGTTTAGAAGCCCGCTTCTATGAAAGATTTTACGGCGAGAATTTGCTCGCAGTAGCCTAGATTCACACGGAATCCTCCAATAATCACTTCACTTACCGAATATGTAAGGTGACATATGACTGGAGCATAGATGCAGGAGTAAAGCTTAGAAAATTCGGCCACTTGTATGAAACAATTAACAAAAATCTTAAAGATGAAACTAGGAAATATGCTCACATCAAACACTACAAAACTGTTGCAGATTCCACACAACTCAATGTACCCGATACATGAGTGACTAACGAAAAGCAAGAAAGCCGTAATCAGGCACAAGCAAGAAAGTTCATAGAAAGAATTAAATGTTGCACAGTAGAAGACAGACTAAAGAATTAAGGTATTAGAGAATAACCAAAACATTTACTTCTAAATGATACAATGCTAGATCACAGTAGGAAATGGAACGAACACCTAGAAAGAATGGAGAGTGCGAGACACCACTTATAGGCTAGAGAAAGTGTCAAGGAAGAAGAGACGGACGAAGACCCCGGCAAGGATGGGTACCGTAACAGGTCGATAGGCTCGGTTTTTGACCGAGGAAACTGCTTCTTAACGTCAATACATGTTGTTTTCTATTTTTTCTTTCATTTCTGTTCCTGCTCTATGTTTTTGTTCAGTTACAAAGGAGAATCTGTTCCAAATACGAGGGTGAGTCAAATGAAAACCTTATTTGTAATAGCAAATCGAAGATTCGCTCCGTTATCCTGTAAGTTGGTTCAAAATGGTTCAAATTGCTCTGAGCGCTATGGGACTTAACATCTGTGGTCATCAGTCCCCTAGAACTTAGAACTAATTAAACCTAACTAACCTAAGGACATCACACACATCCATGCCCGAGGCAGGATTCGAACCTGCGACCGTAGCAGTCCCGCGGTTCCGGACTGAGCGCCTAGAACCGCTAGACCACCGCGGCCGGCTGTAAGTTGGTAAGCGTGCTACAAACAGCGTGCAGAATGGTCTGTAGGTGACAGCATAGTGCAGATGCACACATACCGTCGCAGTATCAGTATAAAGATGGCTGCCCCACTTGCGACTTGCACCAGGGAAGAACAGCGTTCTGTTATTCGGTTTTTGCGTAGTGATGGTGTGAAACCTATTGAAGTTCATCGACGAATGAAGGTTCAGTACTGTGATGAATGTTTGTCACAGCAGCAAGTCTACGAATGGAGTA
This sequence comes from Schistocerca nitens, assembly GCF_023898315.1. Taxonomy (NCBI): domain Eukaryota; kingdom Metazoa; phylum Arthropoda; class Insecta; order Orthoptera; family Acrididae; genus Schistocerca; species Schistocerca nitens. Next base: position 698,367,401 of record NC_064617.1, on the reverse strand, counting down.
GGAAGTTCGCAAATGGTGTGACTTCAGTGGAAGATGCTCCTCGCCCAGGTCAGGCACAACGAGCTGTGACTTCACGGAACATTGCAGCAGTTGAAGCCGTAGTGAAGGAAAACCGCCGAGTGACACTGAATGACATTGCAGCATGTTTAGAGATTAGTCATGGGTCAGCACACCACGTTGTGCATGATGTGCTCCAGTTTCACAAAGTGTCTGCAAGATGGGTGCCACGGGAGCTGGCTCATGAAATGAGAGAACGACGTGTTGATGCTTGTGAAGAACTTCTTCGGCGCTTTGAACGAGAAGGTGATGGCTTCCTTGCAAGAATCGTTACTGGGGACGAAACCTGGGTTCACTTCCACCAACTGGAAACGAAGAGAGCGAGCAAGCAATGGCGCCATTCCTCATAACCAAAACCAAAGAAGTTTCGAACAGAACCGTCAGCAGGGAAGGTTATGCTCACTCTCCTTTGGGACGAAAAAGGCGTCATTTTGGAGCATTACGTGCCTAGAGGGACTACTGTCACCAGTGGATCATACACAGATCTCCTAAAAAATCATCTGTGGCCTGAAATCAAATCAAAGTGACGTGGATTGCTGTCAGCAGGTGTCCTTTTGCAACATGACAATGCAAGGCCCCACACTGCCCGTACAACAGTTGCAACAATCACAGACCTGCATTTTGAGTGTCTTCCTCATCCACGATACTCACCAGACCTTGCGCCAAAATTGGACCACTGAAATACGCAACGGGAGGAAAGAAGTTCCGTTCTGATGAAGAGGTACGCCCCGCGATACATGAGTGGTTGCGCGGACTACCAAAAGAATTTTTTTCTAAAGGAATTTATGCACTTTGTAAGCGCTGAAGGACTTGCATTGAGCGTTGGGGGGATTATGTTGAAAAGTGATACAGTTTTGTACCACTTCTGCACAATAAATAATATTTAAAAAATATTTAAGGTTTTCATTTGACTCACCCTCGTATGAGAATAAAGATTCTGTTTTCCAAAATCATCATAGAATGGAAAACTACACTGCATCTCAAATCTGCAGGTGGCAGAAGAGAGAGAAATAAGAACATGTATTAACTGTGGCCTCTGATATGCACGAAATTTATACGAACAATATAACTGCAGTGATAACGCGAGCAGGAGCAATTTGGGAAAATAATTAGAAGACTGTCGAAGATAGTCTCAGGAATACTTCGGTCTGTAAACATTACTACACATGAGGTATTTTGCAAGGTGTCATTCATATATCCCGGGGCCCCAAAAAAGGCAGGAACTTTCCCCTACGTCCATTAGCTCATTCTGTTATATAAATATGTGTTGCGGTAGGAATCGTATGACATCACACAGTATTTATTCACCTCACTGAAGTATTTTTACATGGAAAGGATTATCTGCATAATGGTAATGAGCTGGAATATATATATTTATTATTTTATGTACGACGTTCAAACTCTCCCCCACCATGAACTATACACCAAAAACTAACACAAAATATTCTCATTTTCTATGAGTATCTCTGATTCAGTTTTGAACATTTGAAACATTATCCTGAGGCTACTTGTAATTACAAGGGCAAATAAAAACAGTGAATGATAAAAATACGAATAACAATGACAATGATAATAGAAGGCACAAGGAAGCTGTGTTTAATATCATCATAAGCACAAAGTGTAATGACAGGGGAAGATTGAAATGACCGTAACTATTCAGAAAGAGCTGACTATTTATTAATGAGACAATCAATTTCGGTCAGCTGTTACTATATTCAGACCTGAGTGAATCCATTGCATTACATAATTCGTGTCATTGTATGTATAGATGCTATAGTCACATTAATGAGCCATACAAGCTGCGTAATGATATGGCTGATTAATGTGACTGTACCATCTATACATACAATGACACGAATAACGTAATGTACTGGATTCACTCATTATCTGAAGATGGTGATAGATGACCGATATTAATTAGCTGGTTAATATCATTTCTGTGATAGATAACTGGATTTATAACAAAATGGCTCTGAGCACTATGCGACTTAACTTCTGAGGTCATTAGTCGCCTAGAACCCAGAACTAAATAAACCCAACTAACCTAAGGACATCACACACATCCATGCCCGAGGCAGGATTCGAACCTGCGACCGTAGCGGTCACGCGGTTCCAGACTGAAGCGCCTTTAACCGCACGGCCACACCGGCCGGCATTTATAACAAACCAAGCACTTCCTTACTCGCTGTGAAACATTATTACATACATGTCGCAACTCGTGAAAAGAGCTGACTGTTTTAATAGAAGACAAGGGGGAGGGAAAGATGAAGGGGAGGGGAAGAGGAAGTTGAGACTAGTGATCTACAGGCAAGTGTATGAGTTCCTTGAGATTTCGCAGAAGACCCTTCTGGGTTCTTGTTACAGAAAAGGAGTTTGAGAAGATGGGTCTATTATACGACTGAACAGAGAAGATTTTAATTTGTTGGGAGCCACTACTTCCTCTATGATATTTAGGTAGATGTTTGAGAGGTGAGTGTGAACGAGAGAGAGTGCAGTGACTGAGCAGGCGGTACTGCAGCAAGAGGGTACGGTAATCATTATTTCTGTATTCACATAGCCATGATAATTGTTTCTTAACCAAGAGTCATATGATCGAAAAAACGATAGGCACGAATGTCTAGCGCACAAGCGTTCATCGACAGTTCCATCCGGCGTGAGGTCCTTCACGAAAGTACTCGAATAATACACTACTGACCATTAAAATTGCTATACCAAGAAGAAATGCAGATGATAAACGGGTATTCATTGGAAAAATATATTATAGTAGAACTGACATGTGATTACATTTTTACGCAATTCGGGAGCATAGATCCTGAGAAATCAGTACCTCCTGCCGTAATAACGGCCTTGATACGCCTGAGCACTGAGTCAAACAGAGCTTGGATGGCGTGTACAGGTACAGCTGCCATGCAGCTTCAAAACGATACCACAGTTCATCAAGAGTAGTTCAAATGGTTCAAATGGCTCAGAGCACTATGGGACTTAACATCTGAGGTCATCAGTCCCCTAGAACTTAGAACTACTACATCCTGCCGCGGGCATGGATGTGTGTGATGTCCTTAGTTAGGTTTAAGTAGTTCTACGTTCTAGGAGACTAATGACCTCAGATGTTAAGTCCTATAGTGCGATTTGAACCATGTGAAAAATATAACTGGCAAACACATTCGCGTGGTTAAGTTCATGGTAAGCATAGAGTATGTAAGCAGAGACCTGAATAAAAGTTCACCTGCTCGCGAGTACTGCAGACCAGCAACGCAACCAAAACGTGTGCTGACGCTGGCGAAGACTTCAGCAACGGATCTCGACAGTGCAATCGGCCGGCATGTGAATGCAGACGCGCCTGTTACGGCATTACGTCGCTGCGCCCTACCTCGGCACTCCAGCCCGACCTCGGCGGCGTCGCGGCTAGAGGGGTGCCCTCGAAGAGCAGCCGATATCTCGGTGCCACTGCTGGAGGAAATGCCGACTCATGCAAGTGTTATCACGTCTCTTTAACCTTTAGTTTGCTTCGAGATAAACAACCGTGACTTGGCAACTCGTGTGCCTAAGTAACACCTTCCTTGTGACGCCAAGCAGAGTCTGGTATTGAACAGCCTGCCAAATACAGATGAACGACGATATTTCCATATTATTTTCTTTTTCCGTTTAACTTCGTTACCCTTTATATCTACTAACACACTTGGACACATGACTCTACGAGAGCTAAGTGAATACTTCTCAGGCTGGCAAAGAGAAATGACGTAGATATCAGTGAAAATGTGTTTTTCTTAAGATGTTTCTACACATTGCACAATGTTGTAATTCAAATGTAAACTTTTTCTTCAAAACAGTATTTTGTTTGTACAGCTTGTAAGGGAGGCTTGTCATTTTCATTTTTGTAAGTTACCGACCAACATTTCAGAGAGAGAGAGAGCAAGTTATGTTACTGCTAAACAATCTTTGGTCTTGTGGCACTGTTTTTGCCTCTGGACAGTCTGATACATCCTTAGTTGAAGTGTGATAAGTTATGGACGTATTTAGTAGCGCTATGTTAATTTGAGATTGTATTTGTTACATGAAGAAAGATTTGTTGTAAAGAACTGTACGGATGAATATGATGCATGTATTGAAAGGTGAAAACAACATAAATTTTGAATAATGTTATTTTTTACGAGGATAAGTTTAAGGAAAGACAGCAGCACTGCGTAACTAGTTTGTCGGAATGATTATTTTCAACTAGTTAACTTCTTTCACTTGCTCAGAGCTGAGAGAAAAGCAACCCACTTTCCTGAGTCATGCATTAACATATCAACCGATTAAGCTATTTGGTTTTTATAGAAAATTTACGTTAAAAATGTACCCTTTTTAAACCATTGTTCACTTTGTTTACACTGCATTGCAGGGACCAATGTTATGTGTGAAGAACATGAGAAGTTTGACTCTGACTTTTTGAATACACACTTAAATCTAAAATCGTTGTCTTGGAATATCATTTCTTAGGAATAGCTACTCTCCCCATCCCACTGTTCAAAGAAGGTTTATCATTATGCACTAAACACGTAAGTGGAAATTTTGAATAGTGCCAGATAATTGTTTTACTTCGTGAGACCTTAACTTTTCCCGGCGATTTGAATCTTCAAATAACCACCGCCGATATTTCGACAGGAGCACACCCTGCCATTCTCAAGGTACAACTGCAACGGAATTTAATACCTCGGTTCACAGAGGAGAAACAAAGAAGATACCACACACAGAACAAGTAACCGCCGAGTCCACACACAACCAAAGATAACCAACATCAGAAATATCGATAGTGACTATTACCAGCAGGAGAGGTGGCACTAATTCGGTCCCTCTGTTTTTTATGAGAGACAGAGCCGGATTCCAAGCAGCATTTAAACAAAATCCTACATCTCTGTTTATAACGTTGCTTGATAATTTGATTTCAACAGCTTCCTTAATACCACTATCCCAATAGCTGGATGTGCAAGCCAGAATCTCTGTATTGTTGTATTCCATAGGATGACCGGTGTCAAGGCAATGTTCTGCAGTAGCGGATTTTCTCGGCTGTTGTAAGCATGTGTGACGCTTATGTTCAATACACCGGTCTTCCACAGTGCTGATTGACAAATACGTGACATGCCACAACTGCAAGGAATACGATAGACACCTGACTTACGCAAACCAATATTATCTTCTACGGACGCCAACAGGGCCTTAATCTTATTCTGTTGGAAATGCTTCCTGCGTAAGGCAAAAACGCCGTAGACGTAGGTACCACTTCGTTGCTATCGTCACTCACCCGTTGCACAGAAGGCTCATAAAACAACGCACGTTTGATCTGCCTCTCACTATAACCATTCTGACGAAAGGTGACTTCGAGATGTGATAACTCAACTGCCAAACTTTCAGGGTCTGAGATAACGTGGACCCTGTGAACCAAGGTTTGCGGAGGTCGACGACGTCACCCGGCAGCAAACCCGTAAGTTATTTGAATTGTTTTACTTCAGCTGCGCATTCAATATAAAGATAAGTTGTATTCAGACCAGTAAAAGTTCAGTTCAAATTAGGTTATGGTTAGTCAAAGGTTAGCATCCGAGTTTAAGTTAGATAGCAATTTGAGGGTACACAGAATTGCTAATACACAGACTTTTTATAGAGTGGGAGTTAAAGTTCGGTTAAATTTCTACAGAAACACATAGTCGGGAACCTACATATGTCGACCTTTTCTGCTAGTATAGTTCGTTGATTCGATTTGTAATACATAGTCAAATAGTGTTGGATTTATCCAAAGCAAAAAGAAAAAGAAACGCTGTGCTAATTTTACCAGTCTTGTGCTTCTTTTTCAGGCAGTTCATTCAAAATTTTGTGCTGAATTTGCGAAATTTTGTGTCTTGTCACGACAATGGATTACTTTATTACGTTAACAATTGCCATCATAGTGCAGTATCTGTGCGGATTTCATTTATTGTTGAGTATTTGAGTACACGATGATACAGGTTTTTTTTTTTTTTTTTGTTTGGTCACTGCAGCAGTTTTGTTTTTCCAAGAAATAGTATTTCGTCATGTTTGGTACAGCAGAAATAAATATGAAAGTCCGTCGTATCATAAGACAACAGAAATTTTACGAAATAGATGGTCGGCACAGGAAGATATAACCCACCTTCAGCAATTGGTAACTACCAATATTTTAAATGAGACTGCAGGGAATTGCGTGGCTCCACAATTATTAACCATAAGTGTTAACTACCGGGACCAATGTCACAGTTAATAAAATTTTTCTGCGTTTCTGACAGCATTGTCAAAACTACCGACGTTTCGGTCACTGTTACAAGTGACCTTCTTCAGGTATTTTTAATGAACCAAAAAATAAATAAATAAAACACCTTGAGGAATGTCACTTCTAACAGTGACTGAAACGTCAGTAGTTTTACATATTGATAATGCTGTCACAAACCAAAATTTTTTTATTGACAGTTATTAACCAATTTAGGGAGCAATAATGGAAAGGACGAACGATGAGTAACGAGGGTGCCAATTCTGAAGTCGAGTCGGTCGATGATAAGTCATCGCAGTCTACAGAAAGCTTACAAAAGTTGCTACAGTCGTGCGAAATTTTACAACTTGTAAGAGACTTATCAGAATAAGGTTTTTCGTCACAGTCTTTTGAAGGAACACAGCCATCACCTACAGCGAACAGGTATATAGAACCAAACTGCGCGAATCCGATAAATTTTCTAGAAACAATTCGTCAGATCCTTAAAGAATCAGAATATGAATTGAGTAATAAAACTGACAAATCACGTGAAGAATATAAGAAATCACAGGAAGAAAATAGTAAGTCACTTAGGGAAGACATAAAAAAAACAAAGAATGGAAATATAAGACCACCGGAAGAAATGAAATTTAAAATACAAAATTTAGGGAAGTAATTAAAAAAGACATTCAACCAACAATTAGCAGTTTTACAACTAGATGACGTAAACTTGAAACATAACACGAAAACATAAACAAAAACCAGGGTGATGACGAGGACGAATTGTTAGCTAAAATAAAGAATCTAGTTCCGAGTGCAGGAGTTACACAGGTTGTTTAAAAATTCATACACCTGATTAGCACGTGACATAATGTCTTAATGGTGTCTCATTTCCTTAAGACAGATATTCAGTTTGGTTTGACTTACGTTATAGACACGAGCCCCCTGATTTTACTTAATCTTCGTAAGCTTTTAGGCCCACTAGCACTCCTTTCTTCTTATATAAGTGAAATGTCTTGTAGTCATCTATCAGTTTATTGGTGCTAATCATTATATGTCTCGGGATTTATTAATGTTTTACTTACGATGCGAAGTTTTTTCTTTTTGTCACCATATCCTCGTATTTGTTGCGTTACTTTTTAATTGTATGACAGCACTATGTAAAACTATTCTAACGAAGATACGTTTATAATCTGTTTCCTACTATTCACTTATTTTTATTAATCGACTGTTAATTGTAATCCAACTCTAGTAATCACTAAATTCTTATTCTGTACACATTTTTTGTAGGTCTCTGTCGGCCAGAGTTCAAAAAAATGGCTCTGAGCACTATGGGACTTAACTTCTGAGGTCGTCAGTCCCCTAGAACTACTTAAACCTAACTAACCTAAGGACATCACACACATCCATGCCCGGGGCAGGATTCGAACCTGCGACCGTAGCGGTCTCGCGGTTCCAGACTGAAGCGCTTAGAACCACTCGGCCACACCGGCCGGCGGCCAGAGTTCGCTTGACGGTTGCTTTCCGATGTAAGCTTGACTGTATGATCTCCCGAGGAGGGCAAATTAATTTGCCTAAATCCGTCAGGAAGTTAGTTTAATAAAACTTTGTGCGGCTGACGACTAATTGTGTTTATTCTTAACGTAGCAAGATATTCATACACGTGGAATTTATCACTGGCATGTAGAAAATAGATTACTTGTGTGATGGCCAGGGTTTTCTTCATCGCGTGATAGTTGGATTAATACTTAAGACTTGGTAAATAACAAAGCTAAACCGCCCACCTAAACCACCACTCCTTAGCTTGAGCGCTAGGAGAAGCATCATGGGGGACTGGCAATTTTCTCGACAAACTTCGTGTGGAATTCGATGCACTAACATACAATTAAGGTGGATCTGGAACAAATCTGTAGAAAGGTTAAGCAAGGCGCTAATGATTTCGAAGAAGCTTGTGAACTGCACGATACGTCATACAGTGCAACCAAATATATTACAGAATGTCACACAGAAGATCGTATTTGAGGTGATGGGGCTAAGGAGATCCGTTCAAAAAAGGCCGTTGATTTAGGACAATATATTGCAGCTTTAGCGTCGGTAAAATAATTAGTGCAAAAACGAAACTGAGTGCATGGATATGTAGATGACGATCTATGAATGCCTCTCGCTGTCCTGCAGACATCAAAAGTGATGTAGCAAAATGCATTCGATCATCTTCATCAGCAGCTGAAAAGGCTCGTAACGCAGAAACGAGGAAAAAGGCAAATCAAAATGAGAAGTGTTCTACCCCTACCTTACATTTCAGGTGAATTTCTTCTATTTCTGATACCAGCATTAGCTGATCTGCCGGCGATAACATCTTTAGGAGGAGGAGCTAATGCAATAAGTCAAACAGTAATAAATGTGAAAAATCCACAAGAATAGTTTTAGGGAGCCAAAAGACATAATGAATCGATGGACTATACGAATGCATGTTGTCTTTTCTTTTAGACATGTCTGAAAGAACAGATACCATGCGTTATCCCCAGCTGTGATACGTATTACGTTCATTGAAAGGGGTGTGGAAGAAAGGAAAAGGAAGTAAATAATGGTGTCAGCTGCATCACCATGCGGAATCAACAGTGACGAGTGGAAATGTGTGCCAGACCGAGACCTGAACCTGCATTTCCTGCACACTGGGCAGTTTCGTTAACCAATGTGCCACCTGGACACAGAGTTTATCGCAAATGCGCAGACTATCAAAGCACACTCCCTCGCCAACTCACATTCCACCTAGCGCCAACTATCCATAGTCCCTAGCCATGTCCTCCATGCTTACTAAAATTAGATTCTCACTGGATGTCGAACTCAACCCGCCAGGGTAGCCGAGAGCGCTAACTCGCTGTTTCTTGGACTCGGGTAGGCTGGCCCCAGATCGAATCCGCCCGGCGTATTAACGACGAGAGCCAGTGTGCCAGCCAGCCTGGATGTGGTTTTTAGGCGGTTTTCGACATCCCGCTAGGCGAATACCGGGCTGGGCCCCATGTTCCGCCTCAGTTACACGGCTCGCAGACATCTGAACACTTTCACATTGTTACATGGATTACACTCGACACAGACAGTTGGGGTACACTAATTCCGTCCTGGGGGGTACGGGGTGGCGGCAGGAAGGGCATCCGGCCACCCCTTAAACATTAACATGTCAAATCCGATTAACGATGGCTGACCCTGTATAACTGCAGGACAAGGCTCAAGCGATAGAGCTGGAGGTCGAACTCAAATGTGCATCCACAGTGAACATTGTAGATTCATCGCCCCGTCGAGGTGAACCAAATATATGAATGTGTGGTATCTGTTCTTTTATACATATCCAATAGAACAGACACCATGTTGAATCTGCAGCTTTGATACATATTATGTAAATTGAAGGGAGGGAGAAAGGGAAAAAAAAGGGGTGGAACTAATGATATCAGCTGCATTGTGAATTAGCGGCGATGAGTGAAAATATGTGCCACACTTAGTCTCGAACCTTGGATCTCCCACTTACTAGGCAGTTGGGTTAACTAATGTATATTGAGCAAGCAGTAAAGGAAACAAAAGAAAAATTCGGAGTAGGAAATAAAATCCATGGAGAAGAAGTAAAAACTTTGAGGTACGCCGATGACATTGTAATTCTGTCAGAGACAGCAAAGGACCTTAAGAGCAGCTAAACGGAGTGAACAGTGTCTTGAAAGGAGGATATAAGGTAAACATCAGCAAAAGCAAAACGAGGATAATGGAATGTAGTCAAATTAAATCGGGTGATGCTGCGGGAATTTGGAAATGAGACACGTAAAGCAGTAAATGAGTTTTGCTATTTGGGGAGCAAAATAACTGATGATGGTCGAAGTACAGAGGATATAAAATGTAGACTGGCAATGGCAAGGAAAGCGTTTCTGAAGAAGAGAAATTTGTTAACATCGAGTATAGATTTAAGTGTCAGCAAGTCGTTTCTGAAAGTATTTGTATGGAGCGTAGCCATGTATGGAAGTGAAACGTGGACGATAAATAGTTTATACAAGAAGAGAATAGAAGCTTTCGAAATGTGTTGCTACAGAAGAATGCTGAAGGTTAGATGGGTAGATCACTTAACTAATGAGGAGGTATTGAATAGAATTGGAGAGGAAAGAAATTTGTGGCACAAGTTGGTTAGAAGAAGGGGTCGGTTGGTAGGGCATATTCTGATGCATCAAGGGATAACCAATTTAGTATTGGAGGGCAGCGTGCAGGGTAAAAATCGTAGAGGGAGACCAAGAGATGCATACACTAAACAGATTCAGAAGGATGTAGGTTGCAGTAGGTACTGGGAGATGAAGAAGCTTGCAAAGGATAGAGTAGCATGGAGAGCTGCATCAAACCACTCTCTGGACTGAAAACCACAACACCAACTGAGATATCCTGGCACAGTGCTTATCGCAAATGCACGGATTACTTTGGCGTGCATACACATTCCCACCTAGCGCCACATCCTCCATGCTCCCTAATCTTAGATTCCCACTGAAGGTTGAACTTAAATGTGGATCCACACTAAATGTTGTGGACTTATTTTCCATCGAGGCGTATCAGTTATATGAATGCACGGTCTGTTCTCTCAGACATGTCGGAATCAACATACACCACGTGGAATCCGCAGCTGTGATATGTAACATGTGATTGATGGTGGGAAATGGGTATGATGGAGGGGATGGGATAATCCGCTTACCAGGCAGCTGCATTAAGCATTGCACCACACGGACACTGTTGTCGGGAATGCATGGACAATATCGGACGCTCCTCAGACAACCCACATTCCGACCTAGTGCCACTTATCCACAGCCCTCTTCCATCTCCTCCATGCTCACCAGTCTTAGATTCCCGCAGGAGGTTGAACGTAAATATGCATCCGCGCTGAAGGTTGTGGATTCATTGCCTGTCGAGGCAATTCAATTATATGAAAATGTGGTGTCTGATGTCCGAGAGAATAGACGCCACACACTCATGTAACTGATTCGCCTCAACGGGCAATGAATCCACACCCTCCAGTGCGGAGCACATTTACGTTCATCCGCCGGTGGAATCTAAAATTAGCGAGTCAGCCGGGGACCGTGCCTAGATAGTTAACTCATTTGTGATACACACTGTGTGCGGGTGGCGCACTGTTCTACGCTACTGCCTATTAAGCAGGGGATCCTGGGTTCATGTCTCGGTGGAACACACATTGTCACTGATCACTGGACTGATTCCACGTAACGTCCTGATGCAGCTGATATTATTAGTTACTTCTCTCCTCACCCCGTTCAATTCACATAATGAATTGATGGAATCTGTAGCAATGGGAAAGGGCCTATATTTAAACCCATACAGACATGGGATGCGACAGTAAAAACAGTCCCCTAGCTATTCTAAAAGACAGACTTCTCACAAACACGACTCTGCTGAAATATGTGAAAAATTCCCACATCACAAGACTACTAGGAGTGTTTACCCACAGTGAATTTACTAATACTGTATGGGAAACGACTGAATTTGAAATTATGAATTTAAATATGGAACGAGGCTGTGGCACCCCCTGAGTGGCAAAAGTTAAGAAAAATCGGAATAACACCTATTAGTTTCACTCGTTTCGAGGCTGAAAACGTCCCTAACAATTACTTCTAGGTCATGGTCGATTAATAAAAATGTTTCCTAATGTTTTATCTGGGACTGCGAGACACATCCTCAGCGGTAAAGCGGAGAACTGCAACCAGAACTCAAGGAGCTCCGAATATGTAGGAAGTGTAGAGTCCATCAGATGACGTCAGCTACGAGATTATCTCTGGTAATGCCAACATTCTCTGCTGAAAGAAACTGGTCGTCATTCTTACAGTGCAACGTTGACATGCAAATTTGAGCTAATTTAACACGTCCTCTTTTCTTTTACAATTATTACGTTGTTTATAAATCTCAGTATCCTGTTTATACATGCGCGCATGATAATGCGTTGTTTTCGACATGACACTCGTCTCACTGAATTTTATTTGATGAACATCTTTCTGGCAAACATGATCCGCTACAGCCAATTTATCCGTATCTCCCAACGTGTTCTTGTGTTCAACCAAACACTTCCTTTTATGGTACCAAAATAAACCACTCGACAGCGCACGCAATTTCATACATAGCCGGTGTAGCCAAAGGATGTCGTATATATTTTGCCAATCTTACCTTTCTGGCGGGTCTGAAGATAGCTTCCACACCATACTTGCATAAAACTTTCGCAATGCGATCGGTAATCTTAGTAATGAATGGAATGAAATCTTTCACCTGGCCAGCCATTGTTCCTCATTGATCCCGATTCTCTCCCTAGGGCAAAATGCACGATTTAACTCCTTGTTAGACTAACCATTCTTCTTGACTGTCGACCATAGGTGTTCAGCCTCATTTTTTAAAAATAATTTACTTCACATATTTTGTACTCACAGTCTACCAAGTTTTCAATCACACCTTTATTTTGTCTGGGGTGGTGGTTAGGATCTTTACGAAGGTAACGGTCGGTACGCACGGTTTTTTTGTTCGAACCATCATCCCACACAAAAAAGAGATGTGATTAAAACCTTGGTAGACGTGGCGTACAAAGTTTGTGAACCGGCTTATTTAACAGACGAGGTTGAACATCTGGAGTTGACACCCGAGGAGAATGGTTATTCCAACAAGCAAGATATATCGAGCACTTCGTCCTAGGGAGACAATCAAGACCAACGAAGAACAACGGCCGTCCATGGGGAAAGTTTTGCTTCCGTTCATTAGGAAATTATAGATCGCATTGCAAAAGTGTTGAGCAATTGTAGTGTGGAAACTAGCTTCATACCCACCAGGAAGATAAAAGAATATTTAAGATACCTTTTGGATAGGCCGGGTGTCTATAAAATTCTTTGAATTTGTAGATTGGTTTACATTGATACCGTTAAAAAAGTCTTAACACCCGCCCGATTGAACACAAGACGAACTGCCGCCTGGGACTTCTGGATAAATCGTCCACAGTGGAACATCTTTATCAAATGGACGTTCGTGAAATAAAATTCTGTGGGACGAGCGTCATACCGAAAACATTGCATTATCATGTGCATATGTACAGAGTGGATATTGAGATTTATAAACACCGTGATAATTTTAACAGAACAGAGGAAGGTTTTAAATTAGATAAAATTTGGATGTCAATGTTGTACCGTAAAAGTGACGATCGGTTACTTTCAATCGAGAATATAGGTATTCCCAGAGATAATCTCGTAGCCGACGTCATGTGACTGCCAGTGATGTCCTCTACACTTCCTGTCTATTCGGGGCTCCCTTGACTGCTGGTCCCTAACAGAATATATATATATTTCATTCATTCATTTCATTGTTGCCCTTATGGACAGTGTTTGAACTCGAAAATCACATGATGACACAATTTTCATTTCTTTCCTCTCTTCCTCTTCTCTTCCCAAAATCTCTTCATCCTTTGGCTGTGCTCCTGTTTCCTTTGCTCTGTCCATAATGTTCCTGTCTTCTTTCTCTCCTTTACAATAAATTTTGCACTCCTAACTTTGTTTCTGAAGTATTTTCTGTCTCCTATCATTTGCCTGTTGATCCCTATCTGCCTTAAGTCTTCGTCTATTTCATGATACCAATTTGTTTTCTTGCTTGAGCTGTTTACTACATCAAAAATTTTCTTTGTAAGTCGGTTGTTGTCCATTCTCTGTATGTGCCCATAGAAAGTTAATCTGCGTTTTCTGATCGCGTCTGTTAGTCTGTCAGTGTGCTGGTACAGCTCTTTGGTAGGTCGCTTCATCCATATGCCATCTCTGTGAATTGGTCCAAATATTTTTCTGAGAATTTTGCGTTCTATTTTTTCTGTGTCTATGATGCCTGATGCTCCAATTGTGGTTGTTTCTGACGCGTACAATGCTTCTGGTAATACAACTGTTTTGTAGTGCCTAAGTTTGGCCTGCCTCGATATGCTTTTCTTATTATAATGTGACCATGTGAGTTTGTATGCCTTCTGGAGTTTCTTCGTTCGTTCCATGTTAGCCGCCTTGTTTGATCCTCCCATTTGTATGTACTCCCCTAAATACTTAAATTTTTCGACTCTTTCTACGGATCCATATACAGTATGCATGGTGTGTACATTGTTAGTCTGTCGTTCCATATATTGTGTCTTCTCGTAAGATACCTGCAGACCTGTTTTGGCAGCTATTTCATGCAAGCATTCCAGTGCTTCCTTTGCCTCCTGTGTATTATTGCTGAGTATGGCTATATCATCTGCAAATGCCAGACATTTTATGATTGTTTTGGTTTCACGTGTTCTTCCCAGCTGTATTCCTTTAACTTGTTCCTCCCACTGCTTGATAATTTTGTCTAACACCATGTTGAACAGTATTGGTGAGAGCCCGTCTCCTTGTCGGACACCTGTGTGTATGTGGAAGGGTTCCGAAATTTCTCCCATGAACTTAATCTTGGAGGTAGTGTCTGTAAGCGTCTGTTGTATAAGTGTCCTGGTTTTTCTGTCGATACCATATTCTTCCAGTACGTCAAAGAGTGTCTGTCTGTCTATGGAATCATATGCTTTTTTAAAGTCCACAAAGGTAACTACAGTGTTTCTTGCCTGTCTGACTTTCAAAAGTGTTCTCAAGTTCCAGATCTGTTCGATGCATGATCTCCCTTCTCTGAAGCCCGCCTGGTATTCCCCAATTTGCAGATCTGCTTGTGGTTCTAGTCTGTTTAATAGCACCTTAGAGAAAATTTTGTATGTAACTGGTACTAGCGAAATGCCTCTGTAATTGTTTGGATCTGACTTATCACCCTTTTTATGTAACGGATGGATCAATGCACATTTCCATTCCTCTGGCACTTTCTCTGTGATCCAAATTTCGGAGATAATCTTATGGATTTTTTTGGTGATGTTTTCATCTTGGAGTTTCCAGATATCGGCGATAATACCATCTTCTCCGGCAGCTCTGTTATTTTTCATTTGTTTTATGATTTCCTCTATCTCTTCTATTGTGGGTGGATCAGAATCGGCATTAGATGTGGTCTTTTGGAATGTTAATTTTCCTGTAGGTTTTTTGCAATTAAGAAGTTTATCAAAGTAATGTTTGAGAATTTTACAGTTTTCTTTTGTGTTTGTTTCCAGGGATCCATCTGTTCTTCGGAAGCAGAGGCTAGGGGGTTGATAGCCCTTAATATTTTCTTTGAAAGTTCAGTAAAAATTTCTTGTGTTATTTCTTTTGAAATCTTCCTCAATTTCTTTTAGTCTGTTATTGTCATATGCTCGTTTTTCCCTTCTGATTTCCTTCGATGCTAGTTTCTGAATATATATATATATATATATATATATATATATATATATATATATATATATATATATATATATATATATACAGGGTGGTCCATTGATAGTGACCGGGCCAAATATCTCACGAAATAAGTATCAAACGAAAAACTACAAAGAAGGAAACTCGTCTAGCTTGAAGGGGGAAACCAGATGGCGCTATGGTTGGCCCTCTAGATGGCGCTGCCGAAGGTGAAACGGATATTAACTGCGTTTTTTTAAATAGGAACCCCCATTTTTTATTACATATCCCTGTAGTACGTAAAGAAATATGAATGTTTTACTAGGACCACTTTTTTCGCTTTTTGATAGATGGTGCTGTAATAGTCACAAACGTGTAAGTACGTGGAATCGCGTAACATTCCGCCAGTGCGGACGGTATTTGCTTCGTGATACATTACCCGTGTTAAAATGGACCGTTTACCAATTGCGGAAAAAGTCGATATCGTGTTGATGTATGGCTATTGTGATCTAAATGTCCAACGGGCGTGTGCTGTGTATGCTGCTCGGTATCCTGGACGACATCATCCAAGTGTCATCGGGAATCTCAAAAACGTCGGTGTTGAGAGTGCTACTTCAACATCGATCGGATAGTTACGTTATTTAAGGAAACAGGAAGTGTTCAGCCACATGTGAAACGTCAACCACGTCAACCACGACCTGTAACAAATGATGATGCCCAAGTAGGTGTTTTAGCTGCTGTAGCGGCTAATCCGCACATCAGTAGCAGACAAATTGCGCGAGAATCGGGAATCTCAAAAACGTCGGTGTTGAGAATGCTACATCAACATCGATTGCACCCGTACCATATTCCTATGTACCAGGAATTGCATGGTGACGACTTTGAACGTCGTGTGTAGTTCTGCCACTAGGCACAAGAGAAATTACGGGACGATGACAGAGTTTTTGCACGCGTTCTATTTAGCGACGAAGCGTCATTCACCAACAGCAGTAACGTAAACCGGCATAATATGCACTATTGGACAACGGAAAATCCACGATGGCTCCGACAAGTGGAACATCACCGACGTTGGCGGGTTAATGTATGGTGCGTCATTATGGGAGGAAGGATAATTGGCTCCCATCTTATCGATATTTCATGATAGGTGGACTGGTCGTCGAAGCACCATACCATGGCCCACACTTTCACCGGATCTGACGTCCCCGGATTTCTTTCTGTGGGGAAAGTTGAAGGATATTTGCTATCGTGATCCACCGATAACGCCTGACAAGATGCGTCAGCCCATTGTCACTGCATGTGCGAACATTACGGAGGCGAACTACTAGCTGTTGATAGGAATGTCGTTACACGTATTGCCACATGCATTGAGCTTGGCGGACACCATTTTGAGCATTTATTCCATTAATGTGGTGTTTACAGCTAATCACGCTGTAACAGCATGCGTTCACAGAAATGATAAGTTCACAAAGGTACATGTATCACATTGGAACAACCGAAAAAAATGTTCAAACGTACCTACGTCCTGTATTTTAATTTAAAAAACCTACCGGTTACCAACTGTTCGTCTAAAATTGTGAGCCATATGTTTGTGACTATTACAGCGCCATCTATCACAAAGCAGAAATGTGGTCTAACTAAAACATTCATATTTCTTTACGTACTACACGAATATGTAATAAAAATGGGGGTTCCTATTTAAAAAAACGCAGTTTATATCCGTTTGACCTATGGCAGCGCCATCTAGCGGGCCAACTTTAGCCCCATCTGGTTTCCCCCTTCAAGCTAGACAAGTTTCGTTCTTTGTAGTTTTTTCGTTTGACGCTTATTTCTTGAGATATTTGGCCCGGTTACGATCAGTGGACTACCCTGTATAAATTTGTGTGTGCGAATTCATGCATTGTTTGCCATGATGAGTACATATGAAAACAGAACTTCTGCAAATCTACATATCAGTTTAACTTATATACACTAATGCTAAACGGATGAACTACGATTCTAAGTGCAAATTATTTCGCAACATTAGACTCGGGAAAAGGAAAATGGTTTATTTGGACTGGCAGCCTTCGGGGTGTATAAAGCAATGTCAAATATCACATCACCAAAGTGTAAATTAAATCTAGCAGGTAACAAGTCTGTAAGTGTTTCCTATGTCGAAATCGATACTGATTATGTCAATTCATATTTAAAACGGTTTACAGAAGGGTCTGAGTTACATTCAAGTATCAATAAGCTTAATATGGAGATATGAATAACCGAGGAGACTACTGACGAGAAGAGGAAGGATCAATAGGACACTTTTGTGTTTTACAAAGAAACAATGTCTGGCATCAGATTCTGATACAGTTTATGCGTCAATTGGTAGATATATTACCGACTATTACTACTCACACTGGGAGTAATATAACAAAAATGCTTATCTGAATGAGTCATCCATATAATTTACATTTTTTCCTGCATCAGACCCTTAAGCGTTACATGGTGCAACTATTTGAGTACCTGCTCCAACCTACATGCACAGGACGTACATGAACTATTAAAATGACAGTAAAAATTGAAATATTGTGATTCGTAATAATTGCACTGCTAACGGGCCGCGAAGGAAATCCTAAAAATGATTCTAGTGAATTTGATCACTTGTAAATTAACAAAGGAGAAGGTATACTTAATTCAGAATTCTATCCACGAGCAGCTTTGAACAGGATTGTGAGTAGAACATTTACACCGTACTATATGACTTGTAGACGAAATTTCAAAGCACTAATTATGATGGTCTTAAAGACGGTAGCTGTATCTTATCACCAAGGGAACTGAAGAAAACGACTCCCATTGTCGTAATCGATTATTGGAAACAAAAGGAAATCATTAAATCAGGTCTAGTTGACGTACGTAGTGAGTTTATAACCATGGATAACTTCCCAGGGGGCACACCTACCTAATTTGCATGGCCGTGTCATAAATAACACACCGTTCAGTTGGTACAAAGAGATGCTTAAAAGGAATTTTAAACAACTTCGCTATGATACGTATCTTCATATGTTAATTGATTTCTGTCGTCCCAGGATTCCACGACGACAATGGTTTATTTATGGTGAAAAATGTCACTTTCATCGCTCTAGGAGAAAAAGTACGTGTTATCACAACATTCAGTACGATTGTGGGACCGCAGAAACTATTTCCCAATGTTACATGCTTGAAACCACTATGAAAGACATTATGGTTGGTGCATCATTTCCATGGGATCTGATGCGATGCACTTGGTATTCAATACACGGACTTAACAAATGGTTCAAATGGCTCTGAGCTCTATGGGACTTAACATCCGAGTTCATCAGTCCCCTGGAACTTAGAACTACTTAAACCTAACTAACCTAAGGACATCACACACATCCATGCCCGAGGCAAGATTCGAACCTGTGACCGTAGCAGTCGCGCGGTTGCAGACTGAAGCGCCTAGAACCGCTCTGCCAACACGGCCGGCACGGACTTAACAGCAACACTGAAGATGTTCGATCATACAAAGTGGAAAAACGGCTAGCATGAGAACAAATGGGTATGTAGCAGTGGGATCGCTTGAAGACAAGAAGACATAGGATACCAGTCCTCATACTCTGAAGATTGTAAGTGATAAAGTTACGAAAGTACTTGACAATTTAATACTACTGTTAAAATGGATTTTAAAACAAACAACTTTTTTTAAAACAAAGCTGCTTTTACTTTACTCACCTCCAACACGTGCGAATAGATGTAGTGCACGCCCACTGATAGCTACAGAGGGGGCAAGGTGGCGCGGCGTGGTTATGGAAGAGAGCGTGGAGACATTCGCTTTCCCATCTCCGCACAATGCGCGAAACCACTGGTTTAAAAATTATACGGTCGTAGCGCCGAGTCTGAACAGCATTTAGCCACACGTATGGTGGCGGTGATAAACACTCGTGTGTAGAGATTATGAAAGCGAATGTGGAAACACTCGTTTACCCATCCCCGCGCAAGGTGGCGAAACTAACTTTCTAGAGCCATAAAGGCGTTTCTTGAACAGCAATTAGCCGGACGCACTGTGACTGTTAAAACCCTTGCTCGTATTAATTACGAACGTACGCGTTCCCCGTATCGTTAAATTTCTTCTGCCACTAACAGCGTTTATGCGAAATACTCGAGCACTGTGGTAATGCAAGTGTACATGGAGACAATCGTTTCTGCTTCTCATTAATTTTCTTCCACGAACTACAGTGGTCGTAACGACGTTTGAAGATACTTGCTAATAGGTTAATTATGGACGGGCGCAGATATTACATATCCGTTGTGGCTGTCTCCGTTTGTAACAATGATTAACAAATACTTTTCTTTCGTAGCACCTCACTGAAGTGTACGCTCAGGCGTAGGTGCGGAGTAACACGCTGCTTTGGTCTGTGCATAAGACGTCTGAGAACGAGCCGCCTGCATCATACCCACATAGCGCCGATGGGTCTCAGGAACGCAGCGAGCGCCAGCATCCTTGTCTTTTACACAATTACAAAATCGTTTTGGCACTTAACTTTTTAGATGCACAAAACTAAAAATTATGATCTATGTGTTAAAGCTAAAACGTCTAAACTCGATCGAATATTTTCCATTGCAGATGAGGTATTCCGTATGTACCCATCCTGAAACACATACCTATACACTGAGGCGACAGAAGATATGAGATAGCAATATGCACTTATATAAATGTCTGTAGTATCGCATTCACAAGGTATAGAAAGACAGTCCATTGATGTAGCTGGTATTTGTACTCAGATGATTGGTGTGAAAAGATTTCCGACGTGATTATAGCCGCTCGACGGGAATTAACAGACCGAACGCTGAATGATAGTAGGAGCTAGATGTATGGGAAATTCCATTTCGGAAATCGTTAGCGAATTCAATATACCGACACCCACGGTAACGACAGTACGAAATTTCAGGCATTTGCCCTCAATACGGACAACGCAGTGACCGACGGCTTTCACTTTACGAGCGAGAGCAGCGACTTCTCCGTAGAGTCTTCAGTGCTAACAGATAAGCAATACTGCTTGAAATAATCACAGAAACTACTGTGGGACCCACGACGAATGTATACGTTAGGGCAGTGCGGCGAAATATGCCTTTAATAGGCTATGGCAGAAGACGACCGACACGAGTGCCTTTGCTAACAGCACGACATCGTTGCAGCGCATCTCTTTGGCTCGTTACCATGTGGCTGGACGCTAGACTGCAGTAAAACCGTGGCCTAGGCCGATGAGACCTGATTTTACGAGAGTGAGTCAAATGAAAACCTTATATATTTTTAGAATATTATTTATTGTGCAGAAGTGGTACAAAGCTGTATCAGTTTTCAAAATAATCTCCCCTACGCTCAATCCAAGTCCTCCAGCACTCACAAAGAGCATAAATTATTTTGGTAGTCCGCGCAACCACTCTTGCACCGCGTGGCGTACCTCTTCACCAGAATGGAACTTCTTTCCTCCCATTGCGTCTACGAGTGGTCCAAACATATGGAAATCACTAGGGGTGAGTATGGTGGATGAGGAAGACACTCAAAATGCAGGTCTGTGATTGTTGCAACTGTTGTACGGGCAGTGTGGGGCCTTGCATTGTCATGTTGCAAAAGGACACCTGCTGACAGCAATCCACGTCGCTTTGATTTAACTGCAGGCCGCAGATGATTTTTTAGGAGATCTGTGTACGATGCACTGGTGACAGTGGTCCTTCTAGGAATGTAATGCTCCAAAATGACGCCTTTTTCGTCCCAAAAGGGAGTCAGCATTACCTTCCCTGCTGATGGTTCTGTTCGAAACTTCTTTGGTTTTGGTGGTGAGGAATGGCACCGTTCCTTGCTCACTCTCTTCGTTTCCAATTGGTGGAAGTGAAACCAGGTTTCGTCCCCAGTTAAGATTATTGCATGGAAGCCATCACCTTCTCGTTCAAAGCGCCGAAGAAGTTCTTCACAAGCATCAACACGTCGTTCTCTCATTTCAGGAGTCAGCTGCTGTGGCATCCATCTTGCAGACACTTTGTGAAACTGGAGCACATCATGCACAACGTGGTGTGCTGACCCATGACTAATCTGTAAACATGCTGCAATGTCATTCAGTGTCACTCGGCGGTTTTCCTTCACTATGGCCTCAACTGCTGCAATGTTTTGTGGAGTCACATCTCGTTGTGCTTTACCTGAACGGGGTGCATCTTCCACTGAAGTCACACCATTTGCGAACTTCTTACTCCTTTCGTACACCTGCTGCTGTGACAAACATGCATCACCGTACTGAACCTTCATTTGTCGATTAACTTCAATAGGTTTCATACCATCACTACGCAAAAACCGAATAACAGAACGCTGTTCTTCCCTGGTGCAAGTCGCAAGTGAGGCGGACATCTTTATACTGATACTGCGACGGTATGTGGCATCTGCACCATGCTGCCACCGACAGGCCATTCTGCACGCTGTTTGTAGCACGCTTACCAACTTACAGGATAACGGAGCGAAATTTCAATTTATTAAAAATTTAAGGTTTTCATTTGACTCACCCTCACAGTTGATAAGAGCCGATGATAATGTGTGTCGTGGGCGACGCCATTGACTCAAGTTGTCGACAAAGCACTGTGCAAGCAGGTGGTGGCTCCATAATGGCGTGGGCTGTGTTTACGTTGAATAGACTGGTTTTTCTGGTCCAACTGAACCGATCATTGACTGGAAATGACTGTGTTCAATTGTTTGGAGACTATTTTCAGTCATTCATGGAACAAAGATGAATTTTTTGTGGGCGACAAAGCGCCATGTCACAGAGCCACAATTGTTTGCGATTGAAGACCATTCTGGACAATTCGAGCGAATGATTTCGCCACTCATATAGCCCCTACTCAACAGGACGTCGTTATCAGGAAAAAGAGAACTGGCGTTCTACGGATCGGAGCGTGGAATGTCAGATCCCTTAACTGGGCAGGTAGATTAGAAAATTAAAAAAGGGAAATGGATAGGTTAAAGTTAGATATAGTGGGAATTAGTGAAGTTCGGTGGCAGGAGGAACAAGACTTTTGGTCAGATGAATACAGGGCTATAAACAGAAAATCAAATAGGGGTAATGCAGGAGTAGGTTTAATAATGAATAGGAAAATAGGAATGCGGGTAAGCTACTACAAACAGCATAGTGAACGCATTATTGCGGCCAAGATAGACACGAAGTCCACGCCTACTACAGTAGTACAAGTTTATATGCCAACTAGCTCTGCAGATGATGAAGAAATTGATGAAATGTATGATGAGATAAAAGAAATTATTCAGGTAGTGAAGGGAGACGAAAATTTAATAGTCGTGGGTGACTGGAATTCGAGAGTAGGAAAAGGGAGAGAAGGAAACATAGTAGGTGAATATGGATTGGGGCTAAGAAATGAAAGAGGAAGCCGCCTGGTAGAGTTTTCCACAGAGCATAACTTAATCATAGCTAACACTTGGCTCAAGAATCATGAAAGAAGTTTGTATACATGGAAGAATCCTGGAGATACTAGAAGGTATCAAATAGATTATATAATGGTAAGACAGAGATTCAGGAACCAGGTTTTAACTTGTAAGACATTTCCAGGGGCCGATGTCGACTCTAATCACAATCTATTGGTTATGATCTGTAGATTAAAACTGAAGAAACTGCAAAAAGGTGGAAATTTAAGGAGATGGGACCTGGATAAACTGAAAGAACCAGAGGTTGTACAGAGTTTCAGGGAGAGCATAAGGGAACAATTGACAGGAATGGGGGAAAGAAGTACAGTAGAAGAAGAATGGGTAGCTTTGAGGGATGAAGATGTGAAGGCAGCAGAGGATCATGTAGGTAAAAAGACGAGGGCTAGTAGAAACCCTTGGGTAACAGAAGAAATATTGAACTTAATTGACGAAAGGAGAAAATACAAAAATGCAGTAAATGAAGCAGGCAAAAAGGAATACAGACGTCTCAAAAATGAGATCGACAGGAAGTGCAAAATGGCTAAGCAGGGATGGCTAGAGGACAAATGTAAGGATGTAGATGCTTATCTCACTAGGGTTGAGGTAGATACTGCCTACAGGAAAATTAAAGAGACCTTTGGAGAAAAGAGAGCCACTTGTATGAATATCAAGAGCTCAGATGGAAACCCAGTTCTAAGCAAAGAAGGGAAAGCAGAAAGGTGGAAGGAGTATATAAAGGGTCTATACAAGGGCGATGTACTTGAGGACAATATTATGGAAATGGAAGAGGATGTAGATGAAGATGAAATGGGAGATACGATACGGCGTGAAGAGTTTGACAGAGCACTGAAAGACCTGAGTCGAAACAAGGCCCCCGGAGTGGACAACATTCCATTGGAACTACTGACGGCCTTGGGAGAGCCAGTCCTGACAAAACTCTACCATCTGGTGAGCAAGATGTATGAAACAGGCGAAATACCCTCAGACTTCAAGAAGAATATAATAATTCCAATCCCAAACAAAGCAGGTGTTGACAGATGTGCAAATTACCGAACTATCAGTTTAATAAGTCACAGCTGCAAAATACTAACGCGAATTCTTTACAGACGAATGGAAAAAGTAGTAGAAGCCGACCTCGGGGAAGATCAGTTTGGATTCCGTAGAAATATTGGAACACGTGAGGCAATACTGACCTTATGACTTATCTTAGAAGAAAGATTAAGGAAAGGCAAACCTACGTTTGTAGCATTTGTAGACTTAGAGAAAGCTTTTGACAATGTTGACTGGAATACTTTCTTTCAAATTCTAAAGGTGGCAGGGGTAAAATACAGGGAGCGAAAGGCTATTTACAATTTGTACAGAAAGCACATAGCAGTTATAAGAGTCGAGGGGCATGAAAGGGAAGCAGTGGTCGGGAATGGAGTGAGACAGGGTTGTAGTCTCTCCCCGATGTTATTTAATCTATATATTGAGTAAGCAGTAAAGGAAACAAAAGAAAAATTCGGAGTAGGTATTAAAATCCATGGAGATGAAATAAAAACTTTGAGGTTCGCCGATGACATTGTAATTCTATCAGAGACAGCAAAGGACTTGGAAGAGCAGTTGAACGGAATGGACAGTGTCTTGAAAGGAGGATATAAGATGAACATCAACAAAAGCAAAACGAGGATAATGGAATGTAGTCCAATTGAGTCGGGTGATGCTGAGGGAATTAGATTAGGAAATGAGACACTTAAAGTAGTAAAGGAGTTTTGCTATTTAGGGAGCAAAATAACTGATGATGGTCGAAGTAGAGAAGATATAAAATGTAGACTGGCAACGGTAAGGAAAGCGTTTCTGAAGAAGAGAAATTTGTTAACATCGAGTATAGATTTAAGTGTCAGGAAGTCGTTTCTGAAAGTATTTGTATGGAGTGTAGCCATGTATGGAAGTGAAACATGGACGATAAATAGTTTAGACAAGAAGAGAATAGAAGCTTTCGAAATGTGGTGCTACAGAAGAATGCTGAAGATTAGATGGGCAGATCGCATAACTAATGAGGAGGTACTGAATAGAATTGGGGAGAAGAGAAGTTTGTGGCACAACTTGACAAAATGAAGGGACCGGTTAGTAGGACGTGTTCTGAGGCATCAATGGATCACAAATTTAGCATTGGAGGGCAGCGTGGAGGGTAAAAATCGTAGAGGGAGACCAAGAGATGAACACACTAAGCAGATTCAGAAGGATGTGGGTTGCAGTAAGTACTGGGAGATGAAGAAGCTTGCACAGGACAGGGTAGCATGGAGAGCTGCATCAAACCAGTCCCAGGACTGAAGACCACAACAACAACAACAACATAGCGCCACATGAATAGCATCGAACATCGAGAGATCAGTTCGTGCACAAGACCCTACACTGGCAACACTTTGGCAATTATGGACAGCTATAGAGGCAGCAATACTTCTTCAGGGGACTTCCGACGCATCATTGAATCCATGCCGCGTCGAGTTTCTGTACTATGCCGGCCAAACAGAGGTCCGACTCGATGTTAGGAGGTATCCCATGGCCTTTGTCAACTCATTGTGTTATTCTGCTGTGCTTGCTTCCTTCTTATCCCAAAATCTCTTCATCCTCTAACTATGGTTTTTGTCACGTTTTTCTGGGCGCGTTCTCTTAGATGTAACGGTTTAGCTTTAAACTGACGCTTGTCATAGCCTTAAATACAACTTTGTCCTGTAGAATTGTAATGCCTATTTCCTAAGGATATTTTTCAATGTAAAGTGTCCTATGGTTTTTAACTTTCATTCAAAGGGCATAGTAGGACTTCTTCTGCTCAGTCTATTATTTTCATTCTGAGACCGTGGCAAAAAAAATTCAGTCTTTTTTCAAAAAGTGTCCGAGATTATCTCCACTTTTTTATATAACGCGTTGAACTTCCGTCTCATCCAGATGCACTCAACACGAAATGGACCAAGAATTTTCTTTAGTATTTTCCTCTGTGCTGGGTCTATATCTTTATTTAATAGTCTGCCTCCAATGATTACAGTCTCTAATGCATATAATGTTTCAAGTTTGACTACTGTGATGTAAAGTTTTAATTTAATGATAATGGATTTTTATTTCAGCTATTCCGTTTAATTCTGTAAGCTTTTTGTAATTTAATGATTCTGTCTTTGCTGCTTCACGAGTTAATCCAGAGGTTAGGTCCGAATCCTCCTTCGGGCATGGGTTGCGTGTTGTCCTTAGTGTCAGTTAGTTTAAGTTAGATGAAGTAGTGCATAAGACTAGGGATCTATGACCTCAGCAGTTTGGTCCCATAAGACCTTACCATAAATTTCCAATTTCCAGATTTAGGATGAGTTCTCGTAGGTATTTAAACTAGTATAAACTTTTATACTTGAGATATTTTGCCAGACTTTGTAAACATGGATTGCCCATTTAAGTATCTCTAAGTATCGAGGAGAACCTTCCATGTATTGTTTTTTTCCATTACACCACAGAGAACACCGTTGTCTATGTCCAAAGCGTACCAAAAGCACCATGGTAAATACCAGATATTTACATACAAGATAATGGAAACAGACATTCTGAGCACTACTTCCTGCAGGGGAAGCTCGAGCCACGGCCTGCAGGAAGTACCACTACGCCATAACCTGACTGGCTGGAGACAGCTATTTAGGGGCTAGAACCAGCCCCGAAGTTCAGTTCACTCTGGATGCAGACCTCGTGTAAGCTCTTACTAGTGTGTGTGTGCTACCACGAACCTTTGTGGAAAATTAGAACTGAACTTCTGTTTGCCTCAATTAGGAGACTTTTACTGGCATCGTTATTGTTACCTTTTGTTTGTTGTTCAGTCATCAACCTTTTGAACATACCTCAATAAAATTTGTGTATGTGAAAAATTGGGAATTGTCAGTCACAACAATTTTCAGTCCACTTTTAGCCGGTATTTCATGGAGTCTTTTGAGGGTATTTATCACCTCTTCTCTGTTGTTTGAAACCTCGCTGCACTGTCTGCATAAGCTAAACTTTGTAAACGAATTTTAGTTGCTTGTAGTCTGATAATGCTTGTTCCTTCTACTTCTCTTGTCATGCCCTGATTACTTTTCATAGTACAAGGTTTAGCTGTGTGGAGCGTCGTCTGTCTCCCCGTCGGGCCCATGTCTATATATCCAAAGCTTCAAACATTACACCTTGCAATTTAACTTCTGAGATGGTGTCGTTTAAAATTTGTTTAATCAATGTATTGTCCTTCCATGTACTTTAAACTCTTCTAGTGTACATCTGTATTCTAAATGGTATTTGTTTAAGTTCTCAAAGATGATTGCTGTCCAAGTAAGACAGTGTTCAGACTGAAAATTTGTTTCACATAGGATCTCCTTTTCCTAAAACCTGCTTGATACTCGCCAATTAAAAGGTCCGTTTCTGCTTCAAGAATTTTAAGTAAGATTTTTGAAAGAATTTTATAAGTAATCAGTAACAAAGACATCACTCTGTAGTTATCACATTAGTTTGGTCCATTTATTCTGTAATCGGTGGATTATTGCACATTGTCTTTCTTTAGGTATTGTTGCCTCCAACCAAATACCCGAAGGAATTTATACATTGACTGCTTCAGGCTCTTACCACCTATTCTACACTTTCTGTTATTATCGCATCTTCTCCTCGAGCTTTATTGTCTTTAAGTTCACATATTGCTTTGTCAGATTCTTCAATTGTTGGAGGCTCTGATTCTACATTTGGCTCAGATTTTCCGAGTGTAAATTCGGCTCAGGAGATACAGAGTTTAAAATATCGTAAACTACTGGTCTAGGATACAGGGTTTGAACATCGTCACTGCTTAAATTTTCAACAAAAATCATCAGTAATGGCGGCCGAAGACTTCTCGCATGGGAAGTCACCTTCGTTCTGCCAACGACCTTGTCAAAGAGGGCGGAGGAGCGGACTGAGTTTCAGGGCACGCTCTTCCCCTGGGAGTGGGAAAATGCCCCTAAAAGGCGGAAGAATCAGCAATGATCAATAGTACGAGTTTGCAGAATCAATAGAAACCACTGTGTTAAGGACTCATACAGTAAAGTGTTATGGTGATCTCTCCATTGGCAAAAGATTCCTCCACGCTGATCGCCGGGAGGGAACTGACAAGGGGGAGGTGACAATGAGAAAAACATTTAATAGCCAACGGCAGGGTAACGCTCTACGAATTGGGGCGTGAAATATCAGAAGTTTGAACATGACAGGGAAGCTAAAAAATCTGAAAAGGGAAATCCTGAAGGTCAGTCTAGATACGGCGGGTCAGTGCATTGACATAGAAAGAATACAAGAATTTTTGGCGAGACAAGTATATGGTAATATGAACAGCAGTGGAAAATGGTGCTAGGGGAAGCATGTTGACGTTTCTTCTCTGAAAAATATATCTGGAAAGTATCAGTTTGAATTTTTCTTGCACTCTTTTTCTATTTCTACTAGTCTGGTTTTATCATAACGTCGTTTTACGAATCGAACTATTTTGTAAGTATGTTTCTGAACGGTGGTGAATTCATGCCATTTTTGTGATGTTTTATGGAAGTTCAGATCAGCTTGGCTTTAATTCTTTGCTCTGTGGCCTTATAACATATATTATTGCACCACCCATGTTTACGTTTCTTTGGGAGTATACCAGTACATTGGGAAGGTTGTAAGAGAGTATCTTTTAAGTTCCGACCAGCTGGAAAATTCTTGGCTGAGGGCGTTTGCACAGAAAATGATCCCATTTTTTTAAAGAAATTCTGGTTGTGTTCTTAGATTTTTACTCATTCTTGATTTATTTCTACTTAGCTGGCATTTAACTTCAATAAATATGTGGGGATCAGAATCGAAGAACACTTTTTTTTACTTTTAATTGCAAAATTTCTTTTTAATTTTTTGTTTGAGAAGGCCATTTGCTCTATTTCAAATTCTCGAAGATAAGGAGCTGGAGATTTTAAATTTTCTTCTTCTTAAGCAATGCCACAAAATCTGTTGAATCAGTTTCATTTGCAGAACTTTTATTAGTCCTTTGGTGAGCAGGGTACAATCTTGCATTTCTTCTGAATTTCTTTTCCTTGCCAGTTTGTGTCTGCCCTCCAAATTTTAATATGGTGATTGGGTACAGCGGCTCAAGTTTCTGCCTCTTAATTCCCAGAATTGCTCCACTTCATGTTATAATTGTTTTGGTTATAATTCGTTACTGTTGAATAGTCATTGATTAATACAAATGCCTTGTTCCATAATTTTATTGATAGCATTCGGAATGTGAAGTAAAATTCAGTATTACTTTTATTATATTTCTTTTGATTGTACACCCAGTTCCAAAATACAGTGTTGTGTTAGGTTCCAAGATTCCTAGTTTACCTTTGTAAATTCTGTGACTTCCTGAAGCAAAGTGACATTATTTTTTATTTGTCATTCCTTATTGTGTCAGGATTTAGATGTTTCTCTAGTATATCTGTCAGTCGTTTTAATTTTCCAGGTTTTAGAGGTGTGTTTGGGTTTTAGTACCTATGAAATGTTTTGCCCTTGGATGAAGAGATTTGCGAAGCTCAAGTACTTTGCTGCATGATGTTCTCCGAAATCCGACAACCGAGAAATTTAGTAGAGTCTGGGGTAGCTGCATGCTTTGTAGACGCGTATATCACGCTAATAAGTTAAAGATAACTGGGGGTCAATTTTTTTCGAGCTATTTGTTACAGCTGTGTTACTGAGCTTTAGAGGTTGCCTCACGCTGTTTTCTGATACTTTTTTTACGGGTTCTCTATACGCTAAGTTTCCATTTTTATTAGGGCTTAGGACCGGCAGTAGAAGGAGATGTTAGAGAACCAACAGCAGCGTAATGAGAAAGAGGTGATTCATTTATTAATCAGTAATCAGTGTTACATTACTCTAAACATGTGTGTATAAATGGTGTTTATATACAGTGTATTCTAATATAAAGCCTTGCCTTGTAGATTATTCTATAGCGGTGGAGGAGGAATCACAATCAAACATACATGAGTAATTCTTACGTATTTTTAGAAGAAGAGACTTGAGACAACTCCCAGCCTTTGAGCTATTACCGAGTATATGAGTAAGTAGCAGTCGCTGCGTTAATCTTTTTTTACGATTGTTGTCTAAGATGATACTTAGATGTTTGTTGTGATGTTTGCTATAGGAATGTTCTGTCACAGAAACTCTGGAATCGCCACAGCCCACGTCTAGCGAACAACTGTTGCCACCAACATCATCACAGTTTCGCTTTTCATCTCCACAGACCAGACCAGATCTGTAACTGTTACGTTCCCAGCCGAAAGTAGTATCAACACAACCTGGTGTTTTGCATCCATGTTACCGCAGCCTGTGCACTTGTAGTCTAGGGGATGGCGTCTCTGGCTAGTAATCAAAACGCCCTCGGTCCTGGGTTCGACCCTATCACCCACCTTCTGAATAAAAATCATCAGCAATGGTGGCAGAACACCTTCGGCATAAGAAGTCACCCTCGTTCTGACAGCGGCTCTCTCAAAGAGGGTGGAAGAGCGGATAATGGTTCAGGGCACTCTCTTGCATTTGGGGTGGGAAACTACCCCTAAAAGGCGAAAGAATGAGCAATGATCAACGATATGAGGATGCAGAATGCAAAGGAAACCACAACATTAAAGACACATAATGTGTATCCACAGGACATGTGGACAATAATTGAAAGAGTGTGATCGGGAAAAGATTCTGGTCTAGCCCAGCATTCGGATTTCCGGGAGGGGACAGCCAACGGAGAGATGACCAGGAATAAAAGTTTGAATAACCAACCGAATAGTAACGTTCTACGAGTCAGGACGTGGACTGTGAGAATTTTGGACGTGGTAGGGAAGCTAGAAAATCTGAAAAGCGAAATGTTAAGGCTCTATCTAGATATAGTGAGAGTCAGTGAAATAGGAAAGGAGACGAGTATAGGGTAATGTCAACAGCAGCAGACAGTGGTACAACACGAGAAGGATTCCTTATGAACAGGAACGTAGGTCTGAGAGTGAGTTACTGTGAACAGTTCAGTGTTTAGGGTTGTTCTCATCAGAATCGACGACGAACCACCATCAACAACAATAGTTCAGGTACAGACGATGAAAGGGTAGAGAGAGTATAAGAAGATACTGAACAGGTAATTCAGGAAGGATTTGAATGTGGTTGGGGGGAGGAATAGAAGAAAGGGTTATTGGAGAACATGGGCTTGATTGTAGGAATGAGATAGTAAAAAGACTATTTGATTTCTGCAATAAATTTCTGCTAGGAATAGAGACTACTCTGTTCAGGAATCACGGGAGGAGGGAGTGCACATGGGAAAGGCCGAAGTCACTGTGTAAGTAGGCTGTTTAGGTTTTCTTATTGGTAACGCCACGTAGCGCTCTGTATGAAAATCACTGGCTGTGCTGTGTGCAGTCTGTAGCTAGTTTGCATTGTTGTCTGCCTTTGTAGTGTTGGGAAGCTGGCTGTTAACAGCGCGTAGCGTTGCGCAGTTGGAGGTTAGCCGCAGCAGTGGTGAATGTGGGGAGAGAGATGGTGGAATTTTGAGAGTAAAGAAAGAGTAAATTTGTAATATTGGATATCATGGACTGATATATATATTATGACTTCTGAACACTATTAAGGTAAATATATTGTTTGTTCTCTATCAAAATCTTTCTTTCGCTAACTATGCCTATCAGTAGTTAGTGCCTTCAGTAGTTTGAATCTTTTATTTAGCTGGCAGTAGTCGCACTCGCTGTATTGCAGTAGTTCGAGTAAGGAAGATTTTTGTGAGGTATGCGATTTGTGAAAGGTATAGGTTAATGTTAGTCAGGGCCATTCTTTTGTAGGGATTTTTCAAAGTCAGATTGCGTTGCGCTAAAAATATTGTGTGTCAGTTTAGTGTTGATCAAAATAGGTAAAGAGCGAAATGTCTGAGTACTTTCAGTTCTGCTCAGCTGTTTGAAAATCAAATAGTGTAAGAGGTTTATCAGCACAGTAATTCATTAATTTTTGTAAGGGGCCGTTTCATATGTCGACCCTTAGCCGAGGATACCTCACTGGAATCTTCTGATTTTTTCTTGTAGTTTGTGTAATTAGTGCAGCCTTTGTTTATTGCTAGCGCGTAATTGTAGAGAGAATTTCCTGTGTAGTTGTAGTTTTTCATTCTTGTGCAGTAAAACAGTTGTGGGATGCATGTAGATTTGCACCAAGTATTTCGCAGCTGCGCTTGCAATTAAAGAGATACTATTTTCAATACTATGTTAATGTGTTTTCTTATTTTGCTCTTCAAATTGTGCTTTTCTGTGTTATCGTGTGAAATATTGTGACAATAATGGCGTGTGAAAAACGTAATACTAGGCCCCAAAGTAAACTGAGAAATGACAGTGAAGACGAAAGCAGTGTGTTAGCGCCGCCGAGTAATGAATTAACTAATGTTCAAAGTAGTAATTTGATAATTTTGCATAGGGAAATGGAGCGGGCTGCAAATAATGGTGTAGGCAGTGAAACAATTAGTGAACAGGGAAGCATTATCGATCGATCGGTCGGCAACAACTCGCCTCAGGAATCCGAAAAGACAAGACACAATATTGCAAATACTGTAGATTCAGGTTTTGCGTCCTCACCGTTTTCTCAAATAAGTCAAGACACATTTTCTGCTTGTCAAAATGTGAATGTTGCCGGTGCAAATGCACTGCCGAAAAGCATAGAGGAACAGATTCCAGACACTAATACATTATTATTGCAATTAATGCAACAAATGAAACAAAATCAGAGACAAACACAGCAACAGTTAGACACAATGGAACAAAATCAGAGACAAACACAGCAAAAGCTTCAAAAGTTACACAATGGAACAAAATCAGAGACAAACACAGCAAAAGCTTCAAAGTTACACAATGGAACAAAATCAGAGACAAACAAAGCAAAAGCTTCAAAAGTTAGACACCACACATGAACAAACACGTGAAGATTTAACTACTGAGTTACATAACATCGAATCTAAATGTCAAAAAGTCTGTAATGACGTAAAAACACAAATTTGTGAGCATTTTCAACCTATTTTTTCGCGGCATGAAAATGCATTACAGAATCACGAAGCAGACATAAAAGAACTGCAAATTATTGTTCATGAAAATCATGAGACCTTGCGGGCTAAAATTGACTCAGTTGCATCTACCGATTCGGTTACGCTACTTGCAAAAACTCAGGAAAACTTAGAGGACACACTAGATACGATTTCAACACAAATGGACACTCTGAAACTTGGTTCAGAAAAGCACACAGAGGACATAAGTACACTATCGGAGAAAGTAGCCGAACTATCGGATCAGTTCACTAACTTATCTACAAAGGTAGATGATGATCTGAATGACACATGACCTATAGCCATCACTGACACAGAACAGTATGAACAAATTAAGAAATTCAAACAAAATCAGAATCAAATTAATATGCAACACAAAAGATAAATCCGGAAAGTACAAGATCAGTTGGCACAAGTAATACAAAAATGACATATTTCAGAGGACACTCGCGCTCCAACACGGGAAGAGGGACTTAGAAATACGGAAAAGCCGCAGAATAATAACACAGGGCATTTCGGAAATTATGAAAGAAATCGGCAAGGTGCACCGAATTTTGAGATGGAACCGCCGACACGAAGTAACAATGACCGATATGCGACTCGCCGACATGTTGATTTTGACTATAAGCTGTTTATTACTACATGTAAATTCAAAGCATTTAAGAATTCCGGCAACGACATTCATCCACAAGCGTGGCTTCATCAATTCTATCATTGTTTTACTCCCAACTGGTCTATAGAGCACAGATTAGAATTTATTTGTGGCTACTTAGAGAATGAACCAGCTGTGAGAATGAGATCGGTCATTCACGATTGCCACAGTGAAGGAGAATTTTATCATGCCTTCCTCTCAGCATATTGGTCTCAAGCTACACAAGACAGAGTAAAACATAGCATCGTAATGATGAAACATTTCGAACAATCTGAATTTTCCAGTCTTGTGAAATATTTTGAAGACATGTTGCACAAGAATCAGTAACTGTCAAACCCTTACAGCCCCTCAGAACTCATCCGCATTTGCTTAATCAAATTGCCTGAACATTTACGACATACTGTTTTGGCAGGACGTTGCAAAGACGACGTTGAAGCTTTTCAGGGACTCTTACAAGAATTAGAAATTGACACTGACAATCGCGGAACGCAAAAACAGGAACACAACAATTACAAGTAACATCCGTCGCAATTCTGCGATGAAAGAAATAATAACTGGACACGACAAGGCTATTCTCACAGCGCAAATCGTGACCAAAACAGACACCACCCATATGACAACCGTTGGCAGAATAATGGTTACAGAGAAAGATCGCATTTCCGTTATAATGAATATGACAGAGATAACCAAGGAAACAGACAATATGGGAACCAAAACAATTATTATCAAGGGAGACAGAATAACTTCAGACGGAACAGTTCAGCGCGCAGTTACACGATTCAGGGAGAAATTCTCCACCATGTGACCGACAAGAAAGAAACTGTGGTATCTATCGACATGACGACAGACGATATAATCATAACGACAGACCTGAATTTCATCAGAACTGGCGGGATTCAAACAGGGCAGGGCCCTCTCGACAAGGTGAATTTGTCTAAGTTAGACCTCCAAATCCCAATAACGACGCGCGCCCACAAAGAGACAGACAATGACTTGCACTGCAGGCAGCCACGTGCGCCGGCTGGCTCAGAGAAAAATAACATATATGCTGACCTTGAGAAAAATTTTAGCATTCCTTACCAACGTATACTACATGATAATTGCGTTGAAGTTGAGACTCTGCGTACTAGGAAGAGTAAAGGATTGCACCACATTTCACATGTAAAACCATTTATTGAAAGATAATCTGCTTTTTAACTTAGTCTTCACTATAAAACTTTTCGCTTCATGTTACTAGTACTCTTTGTCACACTTACAAACTGTTAACATGCAACTATTTTTTAAAATTAACTTTCCAGTTTAGAACCTAAGGAACATATTTAGACAGTAATTACGAATGCATTGTTATAGTGAACAGACGACACAGTGTTATTGTGTGTGCACATTCTTGCTTGTTAGTTGCACGATTACGTAGCGACTATAAGGCTCACATACTTAGAACATATACTGCTACTGCTAATGAGATTTTAATGCAACATTTTGGTTTACTTGAAAATACATTCTGGATTTGAAGTACTTTCTGAGAGATACCAGATGACTCAGTAGTTAGTTTATTTGACAGCTACACGATTATATCACTACACTACTAATGTGTGACGCAATTTACATTATTTATTTATATATTTACGTGACCTTCACGTAATGTGTCGTGGGCACCCAGCTGCACGACAGTCGCCTGGAAAAAAGCCATTAGTGTGTGCCTTTCAGAGGCACAGGTGGAAAAAAAGGGGAGGCCATTAACCTCGCTATTGACATTCCTTTCTAGAAAGCATCGCAAATACGACACGCTCATTACTTGGGAAGATACATCTGCATACCTGATTATGACAAGCGTCTTTCTATGAGAGTTATGAGAATTTCTACTAACTTATGAAATGCCACATCACTATTGAATGATATTTTTATGCTTTACTTTGTACATAGTTGCTTATTTCATTTGATATCTGGTCTCCAGCTGTGTTCCAACATTGGTTTTATAAAATAAAATTAAATGCATTTGCTAATGTGAACACTTTCTGCCAACAGATCTATTAAATAATAATTTTATGATCCACGTTCTTCGAAAATGGGGCACTTGGAATGGAAAGAACAACAAGAAGGGATTAATAACAGTAACTGCATACATAATTTTCTTTTCAACTACTTGGTAATTTTTTGGTAGAGTAAGTTATGGTGATGCATCACTCTAGTGTTAAGATGTGACATAGGTATTAAACATGGCCATTTTTACTGTAATATTTCTTCTGCTTTAGCTTTGTCATGTTTAGATACAAGTTATTGCATAT
The DNA here is from genome assembly GCF_023898315.1 of Schistocerca nitens. Taxonomy (NCBI): domain Eukaryota; kingdom Metazoa; phylum Arthropoda; class Insecta; order Orthoptera; family Acrididae; genus Schistocerca; species Schistocerca nitens. The sequence continues at coordinate 698,331,369 of NC_064617.1, read as the reverse complement.
GCTGCTGCTGTTTGCCAGGCATAATGTTACTGAATTTGACTTTGTATTACTCTGTTAAGCCAGTTTAACTACGGATTTATTTTTCTTCTTTGCTGTGCATTGCCTTATATTAGTTGTAATATTGCTTTTGCTTTGCTAATTTATGCTGCTTACTTTGCCAATTTGCATTTTTATCATTGCTGTTTGTGTTAATTGTTTTGCACTGGTGCATTACCTCGTCCCTTAGTTTAGCATCTGAGCTCAGTAGATTTAAGTTAGCTTAAGAGGGGGTAGACTATATAAGAAACTAACTATGGAGAATAGGGAAAGAATGCATTGACAAGTTATATGAAAAAGATTTAGGCCAAAATGAGTATTGTACACTGAGAAATAATTATTTTGAAAGAAATATGAATAGAATACTGAAAGCAGGTATAGATAGGACTTTTTGGGAATAATGATGAATGAAGGGAGATCTCCAAGAAGTAAAGAAAGTTTTGTTTGCAAAATACTGCAGTAAAACAAGCCCTGTCCTTTCCTTTTCCGTTATTCCGCTATGTGTTTGTGTACTCTTGTATTTGTGTTTATCCTGTCTTTATGTGTTTAGCTAATAAGATTTATGTTGTGGAAATTTTCTAATAATATGTTATTTTCTTTGTAAATTGCTTAGACATTATTTATTCTGTTTTGTTTTAATGCTCATGTGTGAAGTTGTTTCAAAAGCTATTCTGATATTTTATGTATTTACTTATATCATAATTTCTGTAACACTGATGTATATGTTTATTTCTATTCTTTTGTAAAGCCTGTATTACTACAAATGTTATCTGTATTGTTACGTTCTTTAATGATGTATTTTGTACTTTTGTTATTGTATTGTTATGTTATAAAATTGTAATTGACACCAGTTCATCAAATTAAGTAACTTGTAAGTTACATTTCACTGCACACGTTTCTGTTGGTCATAGTATATGGACAATATGTGAGAAGTAGGGACTCGTAGTGTTTGCACGTGTGTTAATAATTCAGCAAGGGACTGGATAACAGCATTGCTGGTTCTAAGGACATTTCAAAAAAAATTTTGTGAGTGCACAAGTGGTGGTTCACGGATTTGCTATATTGTCCACAAGACTCTTCTATGGTGACTGTGCACCTGCACAGTTGCAACGGATGGCTGCTAGCCATCTCTACAAGGACTACAGTCGGTCTACACCTTTGATGACTCACCAATACCATTATTTCTACAAGGACTGCAGTGGGTCTGCACCTCTGGTGGCCCACCAACACCATACTTTCCACCAGGAATACAGTGGGTCTGCTCTGTGATGACCTACCTACCAATAATCTTCAAAAGTTCTACCGAAGTTTGCTCTGTTGTGGCCCATTACCTGTCTGCACGTCAAGAGTCAGCACTGTCTTTCCGTTGGAAGGACAACACTACTTCTTCAAGACTGCATGGAAATCCACTACTTCTGTGTGCATTTTCTTTTGATAATGAGACTTTGTGAAAAAAACTGTAATTACTATTGTGATAAATGATCAGTACTGTCTTTATGGACTGTGAGAAAATTTTAGCTTTTGACCAACATTGTATCAATAAGTGTGTGCATTTTATTTCTTTGGTATTGTAACTATGAAATTTTTATTTCAAATCTGTATTGGCCATTGCCCAAAACAATTTGTAAAATTTTTTGCGGGGAGCATGGGGGCTATGTAAGTAGGCTGTTTAGGTTTTCTTATTGGTAACGCAACCTAGCGCTCTGTATGAAAATCACTGGCTGTGCTGTGTGCAATCTGTGGCTAGTTTGCTTTGTTGTCTGCCATTGTAGTGTTGGGAAGCTGGCTGTTAACAGCGCGTAGCGTTGCGCAGTTGGAGGTTAGCCGCAGCAGTGGTGAATGTGGGGAGAGAGATGGTGGAATTTTGAGAGTAAAGAAAGAGTAAATATGTAATATTGGATATCTTGGACTGATATATATATTATGACTTCTGAACACTATTAAGGTAAATACATTGTTTGTTCTCTATCAAAATCTTTCTTTTGCTAACTATGCTTATCAGTAGTTAGTGCTTCAGTTATAGGTTAATGTTAGTCAGGGCCATTCTTTTGTAGGGATTTTTCAAAGTCAGATTGCGTTGCGCTAAAAATATTGTGTGTCAGTTTAGTGTTGATCAAAATAGGTAAAGAGCGAAATGTCTGAGTTCGTTCAGTTCTGCTCAGCTGTTTGAAAATCAAATAGTGTAAGAGGTTTATCAGCACAGTAATTCGTTAATTTTTCTAAGGGGACGTTTCAACTGGAAGATATCAGTTCGATTACATCACGATCAGGCAGAGATGCCATAAACAGATATTGGATTGTAGGTCGTACCCAGGAGCGGATATAGACTCAGATCATAATTTAAGAGACTAGTGGGGAAGAATCAATGTGTAATGAAGTGGGATATTGAAATTCCAAGGAATGAAGAAGTACACTTGAAGTTTTCTGAGGCTTTACATGCTATGATAATGAATAATTCAATAGACAGTTCACAGTTCACTTGACGAGGAATGAATATTTCTAGAGAGGGCTATCACAGAAGTTGGAAAGACACATAGGTACAAGGATGGTAACTGTGAAGTAAACATGGGTAACTGAACATATACTTCAGTTGATCGACGAAAGAAAGAAGTACAAAAATATTCAGGGAAATTCAGGCAAACAGAAATACAAGTCATTTAGGAATGAAATAAACAGGAAGCGCAGGGAAGCTAAGACGAAAAGGTTGCATGAGTAAATCGAGAAAGAAATGATTGATAGTAGAGCTGACTCAGAATATAGAAAAGTCAAAACAACTCTGCTGAAATTAAAAGCATGGGCGGTAACGTTAAGCGTGCAATGGAAATTGCACTGTTAAATGCAAAGAGGAGAGAATTTAGTTGTGAAGAGTACATTGAAGGCCTCTATGTGGGGGAGCATTTGTCTGATGACGTGAGAGAAGAAGAGACGAAATAAAGAATCCAGTTTTAAAATCAGAATTTAACAGAGCCTTGGACGACTTAAAGTGAAGTAAGGCAGAGGGGACAGATAAAATTCCATCGAAATGTTTAAACTCATTGGAGGAGATAGCGACAAAACGACTATTGACGTAGGAATGTAGAACGTATGAGACTAGTTTAGTTACGTCAGACGGCAAAGCAGTTAACTGCTAGAACGACCGCATTATCAGCTAAACTGCTCGTGCATACAAGTAGCTGACAAGAACACTCTATGGGAGAATAGAAAAGAAAATCGAGAATCTGTCAGATGACGATCGGTTTGGCTTTAGGAAAAGTAAAGCCACCCAGAGAGGCAGTTCTGACGTTGCGGCTGATAATGGAAGCAAGAATAAAGAAAAATCATGACACATTATTAGTATGTTTCCATCCGTAAAAAGCGTTCGGGCGTGTGAAATGCTGCAAGATGCTCGAAATTTTAAATAAAATAGGCGTAAACTATAGAGAAAGAAAGGTAATATACAATATGTACAAGAACCAAGAGGGAACAATGAGACTGGAAGACCAAGAACGAAGTGCTTGCATTTAAAGTGTGTAAATCAGTGGTGTAGTGTTTCGCCCCTGCTGTTCAATCTGTATATCGAAGAAGGAATGGTGGAAATAAAAGAAAACTTCAACAGTGGGATTAAAATTCAAAGTGAAAGGATATCACAGGTAAGATTCGCTGAAGACTAGTGATGGTAAGACTGCACATAGTTTTGTTGATCCTATGCATTTTTCTGATTTCTACGGTTAGCGGCAGAAACATATTTATTGCTAATCTCTAGTAGCGACAAAGTAGCATTACTGCTGTGAACTGGGAGGGTGATCCCATTGTCTCATATTCTAGCATCACGAAACACACACCATTTTCAGTCACATATCAAATAATATGTTCATTTTATTACACTCTTATCATTTTGAATTGTACATTGGGACAGATGCAGCGATATGGCTGCTCTCTGAGCTTGAAAATATTCCAATGAACGTTGATGAGATTTATAACACCATCATTATTACGCCTAAAACGCCGGAAGGGCAATCATAGTATGAGAATGCAGTTGATTGCTATATTTCTGTTCAGCGAATAGATAAACGAGCTGAAAAAATTGAATAGGTATCATTGTCTTCTAACAGGTAAAGTCCATGGTGCAGCACATAATTCGTGCAATTTGAATTATCGGCGTTTGCAGCACATATCCTTTTTTTCCAAAATTTGAACAGATATGATGCTTACTTCCTTGTTGAACCTGGACTGAATTTGATTAAGCTAATGAACAGGTCAGCGTTATAGCTGAGAGCACAGAAAAAGATATTTCATTTTCAAAGAGGATGACAAAGTGTTTTGCGCTACACTTCCCACCCACCCTTCATGCCGGCATCACTGCAGAAACTTGCTGGGAGCATGTGTCAGGAGGATTTGCATTTCACTCGGGCAGCACATATTGATGACGATAAACTTCAACTCGTAATGTGGAAAGGGGTCTTCCCATATGAATATTTAGATCCAGAGGAGGGACTCCGTGAAATCTTGTTACTCAACATAGCCGCATTCTGCAGCAAACTTACTGGTAGCGATATAACGAGTGCCGAATATGAACATGTGCTATGTATCTGGGACGAGTCAATGATTCTAATCTAGGGGAGTATGCGTCCCTTGATATGAGTACAGGTACTAATGTACTCTTACCTGCAGATGTCTTCAGACGATTTGGGAATTTATGCAATGAATTGGATTCTGCCTTCTGCTATAAAGCAACAGAGAATTCAAGGGAAGCGATGTTGAAAACGACATCTATCACATCATAACTACACTGACGGAAAAAAGCACAACATCGAAAAGGAGCTCTGTGACATAAACGAAATGTGGTAGGCCTGTTTTTATATCTGAAACATGGTGCCTATTCCAGTTTTGTGGTGCTAGTTACACAGCTATAAGGATCCAAATCAGGTCTGGTTTATACACACGCTATAGCGGTTGTGAGAGTTAGTTACCACTGAGATTGGATATGGTGAGTCGATGTTAGTCAAACATACCTTTAAAGCGACGAAGACGTCGTTATTTGCAACTGAGTTTGAATGAGGACATGGCATGTGCCTACAGTAAGCTGGAGGTTCCTTCTGTAATATTGCAGATTGACTTGGCAGGAATGTAGGCAATGTACATGATTGCTGGCAGTGATGGTCACGAGAATGTACGGTAGCAAGAAGATCATGATCCGGACGCACACGTGGCACTACCAGGAGGGAAGACCATCTTGTTTGGCGTATGGCTCTGGCGCATCATACTGCATCTGCAGCAGCAATTTGAGCAGCAGCTGGCACCACAGTGACACAACGAACTGTTATAAATCGGTTACTTCAAGGACAGATCCGAGCCAGATGCCTTGTAGCGTGCATTTCACTGACTTCAAACCACCGAAACTTGAACTTCAGTAGTGTGATCTGAGAGCTCATTGGAGGACGGGATGGAGGTCTGTTGTGTTTTCTGATGAAACCTGGTTCTGATTTGGTTCCAGTGATGGCTGTGTGTTGATTAGAAGAAGACCATTTGGGTGCTGTTTGCGTGCCAGGCGCACTGGACTTACACCTGGAGTTATGGTTTGGTGTGCGATTTCGTTTGACAGCAGGAGACTCTTGTGGTTATCCCACGCACATTAGTCTGGTGATTCGACCTGTTGAGCTGCCATTCATAAACAGCATTCCAGGGGGTGTTTTCCAGCAGGACAACGGTAGCTTCATACCGATGTTGTAACCCAACATGTTCTACACGATCTCGACGTTTGCCTTGGTGTTGTCGCTCACCAAATCTGTCTCCAATCAAACACATAAGGAACATCATCGGACGACAACCCCAGCATCATACACAAACAGCATTGACCTTACCTGAATTGATCGACTAAGTCCAACAGGCATTGAACTCCAATCGGCACCTGTATAAAACAATATATACGCCTTTTCATGCTGACATTCAACATTTGAGGTCATTAGTAGAGGAATGAGAGGGAAACTGGCCCAGAGTGCATTGTTGTCAGATGTATCCAAGATGGCGGCGATGATGTCATCCATGATGGAAGCCTGAAGAGTTAGCAATAACGCATGACGCATTCAAGATGGCGGCGGTGACGTCAGCTGAAGATACGAGCACCGCTATCGAAGATGTCAGCTTTTGTCAGGAAAGTGCCATTCCCCCTGCAACGCCACTGGGTGGGAAGTTTGAATTTTGGCGTGAAATTGAATTATTTGCCTCTAAGGGTCACCTGGCAGTCCCCTCACACCCCATTCCAACTTTTTGCATGATGATGCGTTATCGTTTTGGAAAATGGGCTCGAAAATTTTAATTTTGAAGGGAATTTTGCTCAAAGAGCTTACCCCTACAGCTAGGGTGAGTTAGGATGGTGTTGCCACCACTAGAGACTGCTCATGATGTCATCAATTCGAATATAATTGGTTTAAATGTGTTAAAATTTGTTGAATTTTTTGAAATTTGTTATCTACCTACAGCAAATAGTGGCTTTGTGTGGTGTTATCACCACAAGACACTGAGATATCAGTGCTTGTTGAGCTGTTGCTGTGGAAGGAGCTTCTGTTCAATTAGCGAGATGTTGGTGCCAGAGAGGGGGAGTTTTAATAGCTGTATTGCAAGCACTCATTCAGCTGAGGAGTGCATCCACAGCTCACTGCATGAAGAATGGAAGCGAGCATTTATACTTGAACATATGAAGACAATGAATAGAGTCCTGCAAATAAATGCTTAGCATTGAGATGCATTAAAGATGCATTACACAATGCATAGAAACATCTGTCTGTTCTGGAACTGTCTGTCATTTCTAAAACCTACATATAAGCTCCCATCCCACAAGAGACAGCTGCCTCCGATCCAGAAGACCAAACAACTGAGCTAGTTCTCGAGTTCACCGCTAGAGGGCGCCATGATAGGTCACGTGATTGTGCAGTTCAGCTAGTGTAATTCGTTTATTTTTGGAACAATTTATTTAGAGACGGATTTCACGTAATTTATTTGTTACGCTTATACAAAACACTCACCCTGACGTGCTTGAAGTCGTAGTAAATAGTCTACAGACCTGCAAACTACTCGTAAATAATGCTGTACAGTGATGTGTGAGATACCCAAAAACTCGTAATTTTCCGAAATAATGCAATACAGAGCATACAGATGTGCACACTACACGTAGATCACAGAAATATTGCAAGTGTAATACTATGCAAACATGCTCACGATGCTTAAACACTGGAAAATGATCCAGTGCACAAAAATTTAATGCACGTAAAAAACCCAAAGTATCAGCTACTCTAACCCCGGTCCTCTGGAGCAGAAAGTCCAAGTGCAGCCCCATAACACAATTAAACCACCGGATACACTTGGAATTGCTGGAAAATTAAAAATGTCAGTGCTTTATCTGGGACACGAACCCTAGTGCTCCTAGATGGAAGGCTCAAGTGCATCCCATAATACATGGAGAGGAAGGTTAGCTTAGTGTACTTTATTTATTTTGGTTGGCAAACTGATGTAAAGATCGATCCTAATTACATTATTAATCACAAAGATGGATCCTAATTATACAACTATATGCATAGCGTTGCACAAGGATGGCAAAAAATTATCAATACAGCTCAAAAACTAACGATAGCATACAACTGGTGTTGTCCTGCTGGGATAAAATTTCGCAGTAATACTGGAAACCATCGACAGAAACGCTCAAACTCAATCCTACACCTACAAGCTAGGGGGAAAAAGGCTGGGGTCTATGTTACTATCTTTATTCGTTTTGGTGGGAAATTGTGTTCACCTGCCTACATGCTGGCGTTGGACAGAGAGGGGTTTAAAAAGTGTATTACCTGCAAACATACATTATCTATCGTTGCTTGACGTCAGAGTTCGCTGCAGATGACTACTAAAAATCACCCTACAGCCAGGTAATGAAAGCCATTACACACTGTCACAGCTGATGGAAAAAATGCATCACAATTCTAATTACATTTCGAAATTGTCGTGAAAAACCAGCGCTCGTATTGAACGGGTCATAATGCAGCACATGTACTGGGGAAAATCGTCATCCTAAAAGACTGCAGAGGAGGCGGTAGTTGAAGTTGTGTTCTCCTCGATGTACAATCACAAACAGCCGAAAATCGAGGCCCTCTCCTTCACTCCACCTACAGGATTGATCGACCAACGAAGGGAGCTACTCCACCAGCAGCCTCGTGACTTCTGCTGGCCACTGTCCATCTTTAGATGTTGGTCCTTCGCCAACACAAAAAGAGGTATTGTTAACTGAACTATAGGAGATAAAAGGACGGTTGTCCCAAATGCATCTTGGTGGCCTAAAGTATAGTGCCACAGCTGCCCCTAATGGTTAGAGGGCGCACTTGCAGTGAAGAGCTGTCACAGACTAGACAGGTCCTCAATGCCTCCAATAGGCTTCTCGTTCTGCGATTGAAAACACTTTTGCTTAATGTCAACAACTCATACCTGCAGTCTATTAAAAGTATTTCTCTGAATGACAGGAGCCCTTTCAGAACAACAACAAAATTTCTGAGAAAGGTCTAGCCTGGACCGAGGGGGAGCCATGGTCTCATAGGGTTCAAATGGCTCTGAGCACTATGGGACTTCTGAGGGCATCAGTCCGCTCGAACTTAGAGCTACTTAAACCTATCTAAACTAAGGACATCACACACATCCATTGCCGAGATACGATTCGAACCTGCGACCGTAGCGGTCGCGCGGTTCCGGACTGAAGTGTCTAGAACCAATCGGCCACACTAGCCGGCGTCTCGTAGGGAAGTCGCCCGCCGTTCTGCACTGGACTGTTTAACATCAACCGACTCCTATAATAAAGCAACTATTAAAAACAAACGAAAAACAAATTATACACGACGATAATAAATGTCCTCTTTCCATGGAAATTGACGAAGTCCATTTTCATTTAGTTTTATGACAAAAATCAGTATAGTTTTTACATTCGACTACACTCGCATCTCATTAATTTGTTACGTCCAGCTAAGTGCACCGCCACCGATCACAAATTATCAGCAGACATACCCACCCTGCGTAAAATCAGGAAAGAAAAGTCTTCGACTATTTTGATGCGAAAACTACCGATCACTGCAGAATGTCCTCGTTATTTCGAAATTAAGTTGATCATGAGAATCGCTTTGCATGGCGAGTAATTACCGTTTTTTTTCTGTACTAGGATTACATTCACCAGGTAGGTCAAATGGGAATCCGTGGAGGGAGCACGATGTTATTTCGAGGAACACCATAGCGAAATGTCATCTGAAGCTGACCACAGAGGGATTAAACACCCCACAGCATACATTTCGCGTAAGGGCCATGCTATTAAATACACGATCGCCCAGACTACTTTACCGTCGCCCTGCATAAAAAATTCAAATGGCTCTGAGCACTATGGGACTTAACATCTGAGGTCATCAGTCGCATAGAACTTATAACTACTTAAACCTAACTAACCTAAAGACATCACACACATCCATGCCCGAGGCAGGATTCGAACCTGCCACCGTAGCGGTCGCGCGGCTCAGGACTGAAGCGCCTAGAACCACTCAGCCGCACCGGAAGGCCCCCGCATAAAAAGCGGTCTCGGTTCTACAGGTACACACACGAGCCGCTGATAGTGTTATGCTTTCTGGTAGAGGAGCTGATCGCGATTTGGAATCAAGACTATCCATTCAACCGCTTACTTGCGTTGGATCCTGTAGAGACATCTTTTACTGATTACAGCCACTCGTGAATCATATTCGTGGCACTCTCATATATCGAAACGCGTTACGTTTCTGGAACCTATATGCTAAGGATCCCATACGACAGAAACTCCACTGCTGTTTTTTAGACATTAACTGCATCTAAGTCTACGCCCCCACCATCCATGCAGCTTAGTCTATGTGATCGCCCCAATTTAAGTCTGTCCTGTATGGAAGTCATAGAGCACTATATCTAACACCTTCTGCATCCTATCGGGAAACAGGACAAGCTGAGTTAATGCAACTGGCCATTGAGTTTAAATGGGACCATGGTGGCCTAGTTACGCCAACCGTGTACAGTGTGTAAGGCCAGAGCCAAACGAAGCTTTCCCCTGCAGCACAAGGTAGTAAAGGTTTAGTATGACCAGTTATAGTGGTGTTTCGTGTTGGGAAAATTAGGAAGACTACACACCATACATGGCATAGAGGAAGGACGAAGATTTTGCGACATATCTCCAATCTACATACAGGTACGATTAAGGAGATCTATGGCACTCAGAGTGCATTCATGTCTATCATCCAAGCGTACGTGACGATCCTATTAAATATACATGTATTGAAATTTCCTGGCAGATTAAAACTGTGTGCCGGACCGAGACACGAACTCAGGACCTTTGCCTTTCACGGGCAAGTGCTCTACCATTTAATCTACCAAAGCACGACTCATGCCCCGTCCTCACAGCTTTACTTCCGCCAGTATCTCGTCTCCTACCTTCAAAACTTTACAGAAGCTCTTCCACGAATCTTGCAGAACTAGTACTCCTGAAAGAAAGGATATTGCGGAGACATGGCTTAGCCACAGGCTGGGGGATGTTCCCAGAATGAGTTTTTCACTTTGCAACGGAGTGTGCCCTGATACGAAACTACCTGACAGATTAAAACTGTGTGCCGGACCGAGACTCGAACTCGGGACCTTTGCCTTTCGCGGGCAAGTGCTCTACCATCTGAGCTACCCAAGCACGACTCACACCCCGTCCTCACAGCTGTACTTCCGCCAGTACCTCGTCTCCTAACTTACAAACTTTACAGAAGCTGTTCTGCAAACCTGCAGAACTAGCACTCCTGAAAGAAAGGATATTGCGGAGATATGGCTTAGTCACAGCCTGGGGGATGTTTCCAGAATGCACACAGTTTTCATCTGCCAGGAAGTTTCATATTAGCGCACACTCCGCTGCAGAGTGAAAATCTCATTCTGTATATATGTATTGGTTTACTGGAGCAGCTGGTTCGTGATGGAAGTCGCTTCCACAAACCGGTGTAAAGTTTCATCAGCTGTACCGTAGGACGACCACATCCATCAGACTATCAATCACACGAGAGGTTTCCTGTATTGCTCCTTCATAAGCAGTTTAAGACATTTTTTTCGGTTGTGAAGCACCCAATCAGTGTACACCGCCATACTTTGTTTTTCTACCATGACTTAGAGAGCCATGTCAGCTGCTGCTAAACCGACATTAGCACCTCTCGATCCTGTGGCTCTCACAGAAAACTGAACGTCACATGGCATAAACTATACAGCTACCACACCACAGGCTGGTAGAAATAAAACAGTTTCGATGTTTCTCATTGACAGAAATGTGGAAGAAGGGCAGCATATGGGTACTGGAAGAGTTTGCGTTATTGTAGAGCACTTCCAACAACTATTCGAAGGTGATTACCTGTACAGTTAATCTCATCTTCCCATCAAAAGGGTAGCGGATGTCTAGGTGCTCCGTTTCGAAAAGCATCGTTCCTTCATTTTGCAGTCATATGCATGATAGCTATTCTCGTGTTGACCATCACTGGAAGGTGCTGTTCACAACACGCATGAGGTAGCACAAATAAAAAGAGGTAACTTTTTTCTTATTGGTGAAAAAAATTAAAAAAAAATAACAGAAAGGCATGTGTAGGTTATCGCAGGATATGGAAATAGAACGAGTCTGTAGCAATGAGTAACGCTTCCAAACAACTGTATTAAGGTGATGACCTTTACATATAATCCGATGTTCCACAGCGTCAAGTAGCACATATCCAGTGTTCCGTCCAGGTTCCCTCCATCTCAACGGAGTGGTGGCAGTTAATAATTATGCGGTAATCAACAGCGAACTGAGTGGAGAGCTCGGATTGGAAAGATGCCATTGATATGGAGCGATGTACTGTAATACATGCCGCAGTTGATAGCGAGATCAATTTTAACAATTTTACCCAGAAGTTGGAGAGAGCAGTATCCAACACATTCTGCAGCCTGTAAGGTCAGCGTCAAATGATGCCTGCTCCTGCAACACGAAGACTGTAAGAAGAGTTATGGTGGTACTTCTTGCTGGGGAACTTAGGAAGACTCAACATCGAATCAGATCCTTGTCCATCAGGATCTATTCACATCTGTCACCCAAACTTTCTATCATCGTTATTCTGTACCATACAGCAGAGAACAATTACGAACTATAAACGCTCCATTAATTTCTTCTGATAGATTTTTACCGCATCTCTCTCCTCTGATATATCGAAAATGAATACTGCCTTCATGCCGGCAACAAGCATATGCTGAGATCCTATTAAATATACAAGTATTTATCCATTGGAGCAGGCGGCCAATGGTCGACATCGCTTGCACAGACCGGTGTAGAGTTTCATCACCTGTACTGTACGAGAACCTTCTCCCACATGTTATCAGTCGCAGGAGAGGGACCCTGTTTCATTGTTTGATACACCGCTTTTTTCTGCTGTAACACACTGTGTACACTGGCACACATTTTTTTCTGCCAGGACTTTGACGCCTTTGTCAGATTCTAAACTGACATCAACACGTTTGTTCCATTGACTCCCCCAGGAAACTAAACATCGCACAGTGTAAATCACATTATCTGGTAACGAACAGAGTACCTGGACTGTTAGGACGGAAAAGACACCGTCAATGTACTGTAATAATAAGCATCAGAGTTGACAGTGCGAACAATTCGAGCAATTTTATCATAATTTCAACACCGACCAATGACGTGGCAGTATGCTTACCAATTTCTGTATCATCGCCAAATAGCCCCTCCGCTACTTTTCGAGTACCGTCGTGAATGTAAGTAGATGAGGGTGATCCATCTGAAGTTTCGGATGAGATTATCTCGAAAACTATACATCGGTTACAAATAGTGGGTCAGACAAGTTCGTAAGCTCAAAGGGGGACATCAAATGATACTACACATGACCCCAAGCCCCCACCCCGTTGGGTAGAGCGGGTGGCAACTTTTAAATCTTAAACAAAAACCCCCATTTTTTTAATTGCAGATTCGGATTCTCCATAAAAAAAGTGATCAAGTTTGCTCTGAAACATTTTTTAAACCATTGACAGACGGCGCTGAAATCGAGGAAAAACTAGAATTGGGGAAGAACTCCGATTTATTTAGAAGATCCGAGAAGGACACACCAAATCGATACAAAACGTGCACCAATTCTTTCATTACGCCAAATTAAGCTTTTTTTTTTACAAAATGTATGCTACCCGCCACAGTTTTTGGTGGAGGGAGGCGTAATGGTTTAAAATCTCGTTAGGGAACACTTCACAATTGCATTAGTCACCCGACTGTGGCGCTACCGTGGCCAAACAGTGAACTATGGTTCAGTATAAAGGTCAGTGCAATGCAGTCAGACGTCAATTAACTTTCAGATTGTGAACTGTAAACATCAACTGATGAAAGTAAATTATTCTTTAGCGAAACATGGCTCACTATCCTCTTACAGAGATTGTTGATATGATGTTAATTTTGGGTGAATGCCATAAAAATTACGCTGCAGCTTTCCAATTGTATGCGGATCGTTTCCCAAACAGATGACACGCAAGCGAAAATATTATCCGAAATTGTACTCAGCTAGCTCTAAATGGATACATGCACCGTCCACCTCGTCATAACGAATACAGTGAAAACGACACTCTTACCCTTACAGTTCTCGCTTCTGTTCAAGTGGATCCCGAAATGAGTAGTCGTGCGATTCAGGGGCAACCTGGAATACCGAAATCAACTGTTCTGAAGGTTTTGAAGACACATAAATATCATGTGTATCATATCACACTGACAGAGGCATTAACGCCGAAAGATATGCAAATATGCGTGCATTTATGCCAATGGGCCTTGGAAATGATAAGAGGTGACAATGATTTTTTTAGATATGTTATGTTCACTGATGAAGACACATTCAGAAACAATGGCGAATTAAATAGTCATGATTGTCATGTCAATCCAAAATGTTACAGACCCGTTGCCAATCAACACAAATGGTCGTTAATGGTCTGGTATGGAATTGTAAACGGTTGCTTGATACGACCGTATTTTTTTGACTGAAATATTACTGGGGTATCTTATTTACAACTTCTCGGTGATGATTTGTTGGAGCTAATGGACTAATGGAAGATGTTGATTTAGAAACTAGGCAACGAATGTGGTTCCAACAGGATGGAGCAGCTCCGCATTATGCTAAAAATGTGCGGAAGATTTTGAATTTATAGTACCCTGGTCGATGCACAGGTCGTGGCAGGCCAATTCAGTGGCCTCCACGTTCACCAGACCTAACATCTCCTGATTTTTTCTTGTGGGGTTATTTAAAAAATATTGTTTATAACAGACAGCCCACAACACGAAACGATATGGAGCAAAGCATTCGAAGAGGGTGTGCAGCCACACCATGGGTTGTGCTGCTCAAAACTGTGGACAACTTTTGCAGACGATTGACTTTATGCACTGAAGCAAATGGGAATAATTTTTAACAATTTCTTTGTGGCTAGTTCCATGAATAAAGCAACCCAAATTGCGAGAGGCAAGGGGATTCACACTAATGAAGCACCCCAGCATGTGAGCGGCAAGGGGACTCACACTAATAAAACACCCCATGGGAACATCATTCTGCTACGTCCATGTCGTTGTTCCAGAGTAACGCTAAAAGTAGGATACGGTACATTTTGTACAAAAATAGCTTAATTTGGCGTAACGAAAGAATTGGAGCGCATTTTTTATCGATTTGAAGCGTCTTTCTTGGATAATTATAAATAAATAATTCCCCAATTTTACTTTATAGTCGATTTCAGCCCCATCTGTCAAAGGTTTAAAAAATGTTTCAGACAAAAATTGATTACGTTTTTATGGAGAATCCGAATCTGCCATTAAAAAACGGGTGCTGTCATTTAAGATTTAAAAGTTGCCCCCTGACCCTCCCCATCGGGGTGGGGCGGGCGTGGGCTGGGGGTCACATGTAGTATCATTTGATGTCCCCCTTTGAGCTTATGAACTTGTCTTACCCACTATTTTTACCCAATGTATAGTTTTCGAGATAATCTCATCTGAAACTGCAGATGGACCACGCTATATACACCATATTACAACAAACAGCGACATGCATATCTCCAACACTTCGATCATAGTGCGTTACTTATGATCTTTCCCACGCGATTCTGCAGAGTGTGTTCTACGTTCGAAGTTGAATCCACCAGCTGGTGGAGCATGTCGTGGCAGCCTTCTGCAATACATGTACCATCATCTCAAGGTGGACAGCAGCCAGCACGTGTCATGAGGCTGTTGGTGGAATAGCTCCCTCTGTCGGTCCATCCATCCTGTAGGTGGAGTGAGGGGAGAGAGCCTCGATTTTCGGCAGTTTGTGATTGTACATCGAGGAGAACACAACTTCAACTACCGCCTCCTCTGCAGTCTTTGAAGATGAAGATTTTCCCCAGTATATGTGCTGCATTATGACCCATTCAATATGAGTGCTGGTTTTTTCACAATTTCGAAGTGTAATTAGAACTGTGACGCATTTTTTCCATCAGCTGTGGTAGTGTGAATTAGCTTTGATTACCTGCGCTGTAGGGTGATTTTCAGTAAGCGTCTGCAGTGAACTCTGACGTCAAACAATGATAGATAATATATGCTAGCAGGTAATACACATTTTAAACTCCTCTCTGTCCAGCACCAGCATCTAGTCAGTTGAACGTATTTCCCACATAAAAGAATAAAGATAGTAACTTACACCCCAGCCTTTTTCCCTCTAGCTTGTAGGTGTAGGGTAGGGTTTGAGTGTTTCTGTCGCTGGTTTCCAGTATTGTTGCGAAATTTTTTTCCAAGCAGGATAATACCAGTTGTATGGTATCATTAGTTTTCTACCTGTATTGCGATTTTAAGCCGTTCTTGTGCAATGCTATGCATATACACTCCTGGAAATGGAAAAAAGAACACATTGACACCGGTGTGTCAGACCCACCATACTTGCTCCGGACACTGCGAGAGGGCTGTACAAGCAATGATCACACGCACGGCACAGCGGACACACCAGGAACCGCGGTGTTGGCCGTCGAATGGCGCTAGCTGCGCAGCATTTGTGCACCGCCGCCGTCAGTGTCAGCCAGTTTGCCGTGGCATACGGATCTCCATCGCAGTCTCTAACACTGGTAGCATGCCGTGACAGCGTGGACGTGAACTGTATGTGCAGTTGACGGACTTTGAGCGAGGGCGTATAGTGGGCATGCGGGAGGCCGGGTGGACGTACCGCCGATTTGCTCAACACGTGGGGCGTGAGGTCTCCACAGTACATCGATGTTGTCGCCAGTGGTCGGCGGAAGGTGCACGTGCCCGTCGACCTGGGACCGGACCGCAGCGACGCACGGATGCACGCCAAGACCGTAGGATCCTACGCAGTGCCGTAGGGGACCGCACCGCCACTTCCCAGCAAATTAGGGACACCGTTGCTCCTGGGGTATCGGCGAGGACCATTCGCAACCGTCTCCATGAAGCTGGGCTACGGTCCCGCACACCGTTAGGCCGTCTTCCGCTCACGCCCCAACATCGTGCAGCCCGCCTCCAGTGGTGTCGCGACAGGCGTGAATGGAGGGACGAATGGAGACGTGTCGTCTTCAGCGATGAGAGTCGCTTCTGCCTTGGTGCCAATGATGGTCGTATGCGTGTTTGGCGCCGTGCAGGTGAGCGCCACAATCAGGACTGCATACGGCCGAGGCACACAGGGCCAACACCCGGCATCATGGTGTGGGGAGCGATCTCCTACACTGGCCGTACACCACTGGTGATCGTCGAGGGGACACTGAATAGTGCACGGTACATCCAAACCGTCATCGAACCCATCGTTCTACCATTCCTAGACCGGCAAGGGAACTTGCTGTTCCAACAGGACAATGCACGTCCGCATGTATCCCGTGCCACCCAACGTGCTCTAGAAGGTGTAAGTCAACTACCCTGGCCAGCAAGATCTCCGGATCTGTCCCCCATTGAGTATGTTTGGGACTGGATGAAGCGTCGTCTCACGCGGTCTGCACGTCCAGCACGAACGCTGGTCCAACTGAGGCGCCAGGTGGAAATGGCATGGCAAGTCGTTCCACAGGACTACATCCAGCATCTCTACGATCGGCTCCATGGATGAATAGCAGCCTGCATTGCTGCGAAAGGTGGATATACACTGTACTAGTGCCGACATTGTGCATGCTCTGTTGCCTGTGTCTATGTGCCTGTGGTTCTGTCAGTGTGATCATGTGATGTATCTGACCCCAGGAATGTGTCAATAAAGTTTCCCCTTCCTGGGACAATGAATTCACGGTGTTCTTATTTCAATTTCCAGGAGTGTAGTTGCATAATTAGGACCGATCTTTGTGATTAATTATGTAATTAGTATCGATCTTTACATCAGTTTGCCGACCAAAATAAATAAAGTACACTAAGGTAACCTTTCTCTCCTGTACCTGGACAGTTTCCATCTGTTAGGACGTGCACTTGGGCTTTCCATCCAGGATCACTAAGGTTCGAGTTCCGGAAATGGCACCAACATTTTTAATTTCCTATCAATTCCAGATGTATCTGGTGGTTTAATTGTGTTATGGGAGTGCACTTGGGCTTTTCGCCTAGGAGGACCAGGGTTCGAGTCGTTGATATGTAGCGTTTTTTACGTGCATTAAATTCTTGTGCAGCGCATTATTTTCCAGTGTTTAAGCGTTGTGAGCGTGTTTGCATAGCATTACACTTGCATTATTTCGATGATCTATGAGTAGTTTACACATCCGTGTTTCGTGTACTGCATTATTTTGGTAATTTACGAGTTATTTGCGTCCCTGCACATCAGCGTACTGCATTATTTACGAGTAATTTGCAGGTCTGTAGACTATTTACTGCGAATTCAAGCATGTCAGGGTGAGTGTTATGTACCAGCGTAATAAATAAACTATGTGAAATCCGTCTCTAAATAAATTGTTCCAAAAATAAATAAAGTACACTGGCTGAACTGCACAATCACGTGTCCTGTCATGGCGCCCTCTAGCGGTGAACTCGAGAACTAGCTCAGTTGTTTGGTCTTCTGGATCGGAGGCAGTTGTCTCTTGTGGGATGGGAGCTTGTATGTAGGTTTTAGAAATTACAGACAGTTCCAGCAGAGACAGATGTTTCCGTGCATTGTGTAATGCATCTTTAATGCATCTCAATGCAAAGCATTTATTTGCAGGACTCTATTCATCGTCTTCATATGTTCAAGTATTAATGCTCGCTTCCATTCTTCATGCAATGAGCTGTGGACGCACTCCTCAGCTGAATGAGTGCTAGCAATACAGCTATTTAAACTCCCCCTCTCTGGCACCAACATCTCGCTAATTGAACAGAAGCTCCTTTCACAGCAACAGCTCAACAAGCACTGATATCTCAGTCTCTTGTGGTGATAACACCACACAAAGCCACTATTTGCTGTAGGTAGATAACAAATTTCAAAAAATTCAACAAATTTTAACACATTTAAACCAATTATATTCGAATTGATGACATCATGAGCAGTCTCTAGTGGTGGCAACACCATCCTAACTCACCCTAGCTGTAGGGGTAAGCTCTTTGAGCAAAATTCCCTCCTAAATCAAAATTTTCCCACCTATTTTCCAAGAGGATAACGCGCAATCATGCTCAAAGTCGGAAAGGGACAGGGGACCGCCAGGTGACATGTAGAAACACGTAATTCAATTTCACACCAAAATTCAAGCTTCCCACCAGGGGGCGTTGTAGAGGGCATGGCACTTTCCCACCAAAAGCTGCCATCTTGGATAATGGTACTCGTGTCATCAGCTGACGTCACGGGCACCACCTATTATGACGTCATGCGCTGTTGTCAAGTCTATGGGTCGTCAACTTGGATTACATCATCGCCACCATCTTGGATACATCTGACAACAATGCACTCTGGGCCAGGTACCCCTATCATTTCTCTACTGGCGTTTACACAGGTTATCAATGTAGCAGAGTGACAAATGTATTTCCAAAATATCTTTGCTCTACATTAGTTATTTTTTGGTGTTGGGATTTTTTCCCGGCAGTGTATTAAGAGATGTTGACATAGGTGAAACCGGGTGGTGCTTACTGCAGTAAGGAATTCCATAACAGCTAATGAGATTTCGTCAGGGAGAACTTGCAGAATTTTGTGAATAAGTTTCTTGATCACATAGTTGTATTAAAGAGTGACTTCAATTTGTCAGCTACAGAATGAGAGAGTTATGCTGAAAAGTCTGGTGCCAGAGATAAGGAGTCATGTGCTATTAGTCCGAATGTATTGTCCGAAAATTACTTTGGGCACATAGTTAGAAAACCAACTTGTAAAGATAAAGTCTTAGCTCTCTTATTTCAACAAAAGTGTCTGTACTTTTCGAGTACGTTCACGTAGAGGAGGGAATCAGTGGTCACAACTCTCTTATAGCACCAATGCCTATGGGTATTATAAGGAGTGTTAATAAAAGCAAGCAAATATTTTTACTTAGGAAGTGTGACAGCACACAAATTGTAGAGTAACATCCGACACTCATGGCTGAGGACAAAGATGTGCACCATGAAAGAATAAAATTCGAAAGCATTGTTCAATAAGCCCTATTCAACTATATACAGAGCAGTGTGTTTAAGGGATGGGAAAGACTCGCAGTGATTTAATAGCCGCATTAGAATGTTGCTACGAAAGCACAGTGAGCTTCATTACAGATTGAAGCCTGGTCAATGCCTAGTCGACGAACAATAGCTGAACGAATCGAATATGAACGTAATGTAAATTACCCTACAAATAGGAGCCAGGAGACAGAAGATAAGTTTTTTAGTCTTTTTATCACTTGAGAAATGTTTTGAGATAACGTTCTTCTGACTTCTAATTATTCGAAAGTCGGGATGAGTCACAGCGATCACCTCAGGAGTAGACTCGGAAAATCGTAACTGAACCAAGTAAATTACAATGTACTATAATTTCGACTTCGAATGGTCTGTTATGATTAATTTTGTTATCTTCTTTGCTGATTGTCATGCTCCGAATCGTTGTTGACGAGCAGATAAGTTTGGTTTGTAATAGATACAATGCAACACATAATTCTGCTTATATGAATATGGTGTCTGTTCTTTCGGACATGTCCGAAAGAACAGACACCATATCTAAACAAGTATATAGTTCTGGCAATACCGGCCTTGACCTTCTTCTTCTGTGTGGATGCACACATATTCCCCAACTCTTATGGGACTTGGTAAGAATGTCTTAACGAGTATTGAGTGTGTCGGGGTGGGACACTACGAATGTAGTATGTGGGCGTACAAGGTGAGAATGTGAGTCTCGCGGGAGGCGTGCGCTAGATAGTCCCTGCAGTCGCACGATCCTCTCTGCCCTCGGTGGCTCAGAGGGATAGAGCGTCTGCCATGTAAGCAGGAGATCCTGGGTTCGAGTCCCGGTCGGGGCACACATTTTCACCTGTCCCCGTTGATATATGTCAACGCCCGTCAGCAGCTGAAGGTATCAATATAATTCTAATTAGATAATTCTGCATTAGTTGAATAAAATACGTCGGAATTGTGCCAGAGTTAGATTGCAAAGGCACGACTTTTCTGTGGTGTGCATATTTTCACATAATGGGGCTTGGCTTGTGCTTAAACCGACACACCATCAAGCTGATCTCCTACCTAGTCCAATTACACTGAAAAACAGAAACTTTGTAGTGATAACAGGCCACAACATTGGTCTTTAAATGAAACATGGACAGAAGTATGGATTTCTATTATTATTATCCAACTACTTAGGTTTAATTGCAATGATGCTTACATGATTAGCTGCTGCAAGTGAGAAGGCCAAAGGAGAAATGATAGCCGGCCGCGGTGGCCGAGCGGTTCTAGGTGCTGCAGTCTGGAACCACGCGACCGCTACAGTCGCAGGTTCGAATCCTGCCTCGGGCATGGATGTGTTTGATGTCCTTAGGTTAGTTAGGTTTAAGGAGTTCTAAGTTCTAGGGGACTGATGACCTCAGAAGTTACGTCCCATAGTGCTCAGAGCCATTTGAACCATTTGAACTGATGCAAGATTTGTTAGAGATGGTGTTGTCAGATGACAGGTGAATGATTAGAATTTGGGCAGGGAAGTTCACAATTGAACAGCAGGCATGACATGACAATTCACCAAGAGTATTTTGTCTGTCATGTTCCCTTATACAGCATCGCATCATTGTGCACAAGACACAATTACACGATTGAATTATTTGTATGAAGAGGAAAACTTACAGAAGTTAGATTAAAAGAAAGTCTCGTTAAACTGTAAATAACAGTTTTTTCTTTTATAATTGGGTAGGCTTCCGCAGCCAGAGTCAGTCGACATAAAAGTTTTCTGGGTATGGTACTGCGTGATAATGTATAGATCTACTGCTGCTGGAGAAAAACCACGTTTCGCCCACGGTTGCAGCAGGCTTCTTCTGGGTCTACTGATGAGTTCTAACTTCTTTTTTCTTTATTGTTATTTTTGACTCCTTACACAAAGGTGGGCCGGCAGCGGCAATATTACGTCGCTCTTTGGCCACAGTCAGTACAAATAGAAACAATGAAGACGCAGAAAAACAAAACATAATGGTGGACAAAAAACAGTAGACACATGAGTAAAAAACACGGAGCCATTCACAGGTTAT
Organism: Schistocerca nitens; assembly: GCF_023898315.1. Classification (NCBI taxonomy): domain Eukaryota; kingdom Metazoa; phylum Arthropoda; class Insecta; order Orthoptera; family Acrididae; genus Schistocerca; species Schistocerca nitens. The sequence goes on along the minus strand of NC_064617.1, from coordinate 698,309,694 downwards.
AAAAAATAAAAAACGGTCAGCACTGTACACGAACACTGATGACTGAGATAACACACGTGAACGATGGATCGTGGGGTGATGAAAACACTGAAGTACTAACACGACGGCACACACACAGAACCAATGGCGATGATCTCCAGCGCGCGAATGTTCACTTGACGTGTGGGAGTCCAGGGACCTGCCATAAGGGGAAAAGGTGGGACAGGAGGGAGAGGGCAGAGGGTAGATGACAGTGGCAGCGGAGATGGGAGGGGGAGGAAAGAAGGTACGAGGGGTAGGGGAAGCATGGGGAGAGGAGGGAGGGAGGAAGGGAGGAAGGAGAGAAGGGAGAGAGGATGCCCTAAGAAAACACAGGGAGGGGATAGGGAGGATCAAAGTTGATAGGAGGGGTAGATGGAGGGGATGAGGGCATCATCAGGGAGGGGGAGTTGGTGGAAGCCACCTTGGGCGAGGGTATGGAGAGTGGAGAGATGGAGAACAGGTGGGATGTGGGAATACAGGTGCGGCAGTGGACAGGGGTGGGAGAGGATGGGAGAGACAAGCGGGTGAGAGGGATCAAGTTTACGGAAAGTGTAGAGGATCCATATCCATTCGAGGAAAAGGAGGAGGTGCGGGAACGGAATAAGGTCATACAGGACCCGCGTGGGGGAGGGGGGATGGATGCGATAGGCGAGGTGGAGAGCATGGCGTTCTAGGATTTGAAGGGATTTGTAAAAGGTAGGAGGGGCAGAGATCCAGGCAGGGTGGGCGTAGCAGAGGATAGGGCAGATGAGGGATTTATAGGTGTGGAGGATGGTGGGGGGGGGGTCCAGACCTCATGTGTGGCCAGAAAGGACCAATCATGGCACGTAACACAAGAGCCAATAAACAACAGAGGTTACGTTATCCCTCCACCGCAATAACCTATTAAAATAAAGTGGCCCCTCCTTTTTCCTTAAGTAAGCAATGAAACGAACTATCTTTTTTAAATGATGACGTAATGGCATGCGCGGTGTACAGTAACAACGAAATATATGGAACAGTCCATAACCAGAACTCATCAGTAGACCCAGAAGAAGGCCTCTGCAACTGTGGCCGAAACGTTAGGTATTTTCTAGCAGCAATAGTTTTATACATTATACGCAGTACCATACCCATAAAACTTTTATGTCATGTTTTTATTTATATTATACACAATAATATGAGTTCTTGGAACATGGAATGGATTCGATTTGATTTGCAGAAAAGAAGATTCTTTTACATTTTGCGTTTTTAAAGTGTCACCATTCCTTACATCGAGTGCAGTTACTAACATTCTTCATGAATTTGTCCTTGTAGTAAAAAAATTACTTTATTTAAGCATATAACATACACATCTTTAATGTCTCTTTTGGCAAGTCATTTTTGTTTTCAAAATGCGCATTGCTATTTTAAAATGCTTGCGCATCGAGTGTTCATAGCTACAGTTCAGGTGGGAGCTTTGCTCACCGGAGGTTAGGTATGCCCCATGTTATCAACTCGTGTGCGTCATGTCAGTGTATCCTTCGGTGTCTGCAGGCATCGCACATCACACTGGATAAAACTGTCATAAAGTCTGTACCAGACCAGCAGCAGACAACCCGGTGTAGAGTACATTACTAGTGTGTACCACATCCCACTGCCAGCAAGCTCTGATAGTTTTTTAGTTTGTTTTTTTAGTTCACAACAACATGCTTCGACATATCACTACCTCAGACTGTGCTACCATTACTTTAGTAGTAGTCAGCTCAGTGTATATCATGCCACTTTTTTACAGTTGTATGAGTCTTGTTTCTTAGAAACTGAGCTCACATCATCATAGTCCAATGGCTTAACATTTCTTAGTCTACAGCATTTTATTCTCCACGATACCCAGGTGTGCTTAACATAATATTCCTAATTTATATACACACATAAAAAAAAGTTTTGCATCACCCCAGTTCCCAGAACTCCTGAAGATAGACATTGACTGTGGATGTTGAATCACAGACACTGTTCCTCTGACTGTTCAGAGATGCCACAAAACTCGCCCAAAGATGTAAAAACTGCATCTATTAGATGGCCGATCAGTTCCAGCCATCCACCAGAAAGGAGGTACACAGCTCGCATTGTCTGTAGTCCAACCATACCTATACGGTCAATACCGCGGTTCAACCACGTCCACATTGTTACTTTGTGCCAGGAATGGATTTCAACAAGTGAAGTGTCCAGCCGTCTCGGAGTAAACCTAAGCGATGTTGTTCGGACATGGACGAGTTACAAAGAGACAGGAACTGTTGATGATATGCCTCGCTCATTCCACCCAAGGGCTACTGCTGCAGTGGATGTCCATTGTCTACGGATTATGGCTTGGAGGAACACTGGCAGCAACGCCACCATCTCGAATAATGCTTTTCGTGCAGCCACAGGACGTCATGGTACTTCTCAAATTGTGCGCAATTTCCTGCACTTTGCGCAACTTCATTCCCAACGTCTATGGTGAGGTCCACCTTTGCAACCACGACATCATGCTGCGTGGTACAGATGAGCTCAACAACATGCCGAACGGACCGCTCAGGACTGGAATCACGTTCTCTTCACCGATGAGAGCCGCATATGCCTTCAATCAGACAATCGTCGGAGACGTGTTTGAAGGCAACCCGGTCAGGCTGAACGCCTTAGACACACTGTCCAGTGAGTCCAGCAAGGTGGAGGTTCCTTGCTGTTTTGAGGTGGAATTATGTTGCGCTGACGTACGCCGCTGTTAATTATGGAAGGCGCCGCAATGGCTGTACAGTATGTGAATGCCATCCTCCAACCAATAATGCAACCATATCAGTAGAATATTGGCGAGGCATTCGTCTTCATGGACGACAATTCGCGCCCCCATCGTGCACATCTTGTGAATGACTTCCTTCAGGATAACGACAACACTATACTAGAGTGGCCAGCATGTTCTCCAGACATGGTCCCTATCAAACATGCCTGGGATGGATTGAAAAGGGCTGTTTATGGACGACGTGACCCACCAACCACTCTGAGGGATCTACGCCGAATCGCCATTGAGGAGTGGGAACCCCTGCCCTCCCCTTCCCTCAGCATATGTTTTCTGGTATGGAGGTGAGAAACAGCTGATAATGCTGTCACCAAGATCTGAGATGTGCAGTTGTTTCACCTGTAATACGACACCTCAGATAAGCAAGTGCTGATGCTGACGTCAGCACCTTTTGGGCTCATACTCTCCTTGCAACCCTACTTACAGTTTTCAATACTGCTGATGGTGCATATCAAGATAACTCCACTCAGTAGACAGTTCATATGAAAGTGAATTCAAATGTCATATAATAAACTACAGCCAAATTGCTGTTAATATATTTATAGGAAAACACCAATACATTTATACATGGAACTAAATATGTCCCTGAAAATAAAAACATTACAGTAAATACAAGAATACACTGCAATGTTGCAGAGCAAGCACACACTCTTCAGCACACAGGCAGTGTTGACTGAAAGTTTGCCATGATAAATTACACAGTTATGGAATGGTTAGTGTTTTCCAGTACATTTCATGGGATTGTGTCACAATTAATAATTGTGTATTAGGGTTTCCTTTAAATGATTGGTCCACACCTCTGTTTTGGTAAAAAGGGCTTTGTAATATCCTTGTTCATGCCCATGGCATACCTGTCATAAAAAACTAGATTGCTATTATCTTCACTACTGTCAATTTCTGTCATTGCATCGTTCATGACTACAGGGTATAATGGGTGATAAGTGTCCTAATTGCATTAGTGAGTTCACATGAATAGCAATCATGATAAGTTCTTGAGAATAGTTGTGGTGATTTGTCTAAGTATGTTCATTGTCACACACAAGAAATACAGAATAAAAGTACTTATATTTACTACATGGACGCAATCACTCTTGTGTCACTTGCAGATCATATTGTCAACACACATTTCAAAGTTTGAGGTCATCGTTACATACCATATTCATTGTTCATTGATGGGCCGTCTACTTGTGTGGGCGATACAATGCTAAATATCATTATCGATTTGTGTAGACCCCACACAGCATCACTAGTGTCTGATCTTGATCATTGTCTTTTGACTTTGTCTTCAGCCATCAACGTGGGCATTCCAAGAAGAATTGGCGGACTGTGGTCTGTTGACACAGAGGTGCAGGCGATTGACTGCTAGACAACTGTGGTACATACCGGTACCCATTGTTCCCTGTGGTCCGCCGTATACATGTAGCTGCCACGCACCACCGCAGCTGGGTGCCCTAGAAAGCAGTGCGACAGCTGCTGGCGCGTCAGCTGCTGGCGATTAGCAACCCCCCCCCCCCCCCCAGGTAAAGCCCAGCCTCGGACATTTACTTCTCTTTGCACCCGGCAGTGTGCCAAGACGGCGCCTCCTGGTATCTGGCCACTCAATCAGTTGTCCCATGATCTTGTTCACACTCTGTCCTTCACGCTGATGGTTTGTCCTCAAACAGTATTACATAGTTGGATTAGCCACACAGAAATAAACTTAACAAAATAACCATGACACTTAGTATGTGTTATCTATGAGGAACAATATTTACTGATTATCCATACATAGCCGGCCGGAGTGGCCGAGCGGTTCTACGTGCTATAGACTGGAGCCACGCGACCGCTACGGTCGCAGGTTAGACTCCTTCCTCGGACATGGATGTATGTGATGTCCTTAGGTTAGTTGGGTTTAAGTAGTTCCAAGTTCTAGGGGACTGATGACCTCAACAGTTAAGTCCCATAGTGCTCAGAGCCATTTGAACCATTATCCATTCATATTTCAAACAGAATAAACAAATGTTACCTAATATCCATTATACTTAACATGATTCAAGAAAAAATACTTAATAAAACTAGTGGGTATTTTTACCATTTCACTTACTTGTTTCTTTGACCAATTAAAGAAAAAGAACAAACTCAGTTTGACTAGCATCTACGAGCAGAGTGGTGCTAAATAATGTCTCGCTAGTTATTGTAATACTGGAAGTGGTTGATGTATGTGTTACGTGTATATTTACAAGTTGTCATGCTGCTAATGAGTACTGTGTGCAAATCCATCTACCCCAGAGATTTCTGTCGATATATATTGGAACCCTCCTTTCACCTTGGCAATTAACATACTTATTGGATCACCTGGCTATTGCACAGCAACATACACATTTGCATACTCCCTTCCTTAGTAAGGGATCCTTCTCGTTCTCGTAATTAATTTCGTCTCTTTTGTTCCTTGGTTTCAGAATGTATAATAAATTCTGCAGTTGATGGGCATTTACTCTAAAACATACAACGCAGACATACATAACACATGGAGGGGTAAGGCAACTGAGTACAAAACATTCTGCAATGATTCTGAGTTCAAAACTAAATCTCTTGTAAATCTATGTAAATCGATGTGAAACTGTAACATTACCTTTCCCTTTCTTCAGACTGCATTATTGCTCACTTATTTGTTTCTTCTGTGGGCTGTATCTCTCATCTTACATGACATTTATAATTGCAAATAGGGATACTCCAATTGACACTTCTACTACCTGTGAACAGTATAACAAGAACAAGCAAAAAAATCCTGCACCTTCAGTTCATCGGACGCACGTAGCTGCACATGAAACGACGTTTCCTTCTTAATGGCCCAGTGCACCTCGCTGTTGGCTCTCTCTTAAAAAAAAAAAAGAATGCTGGCACGACACACCATAGCGACCGGAAAATTAACAAAGTTCAGTCCTTCGATGCTGCTCCTCAGTACTTCCATACTACCGGCAATTATGGCACGTTGCACTTCACAACTGGCGCCTAGTAAAAACTCCGACATGCGAACAGTTCAGACAGGACAAATTGATCCAGTACCTCATCCGATGTTTTCTCATCTTCATCACCTTCCAGTTTTCAAGTAAAGTCATCCAAGCAATAATTTATCGAAATCTGACGACAGCTGGTTCTGTCTCGGTGCCAGTGATGGCCGTAAGTTGGTTAGAAGAAGGCCCCCCATGAACCATGGACCTTGCTGTTGGTGGGGAGGCTTGCGTGCCTCAGCGATACAGATAGCCGTACCCTAGGTGCAACCACAACGGAGGGGTATCTGTTGAGAGGCCGGACAAACTTGTGGTTCCTGAAGAGGGGCAGCAGCCTTTTCAGTAGTTGCAAGGGCAACAGTCTGGATGATTGACTGATCTGGCCTTGTAACAATAACCAAAACGGCCTTGCTGTGCTGGTACTGCGAATGGCTGAAAGCAAGGGGAAACTACAGCCGTAATTTTTCCCGAGGAAATGCAGCTTTACTGTATGATTAAATGATGATGGCGTCCTCTTGGGTAAAATATTCCGGAGGTAAAATAGTCCCCCATTCGGATCTCCGGGCGGGGACTACTCAAGAGGATGTCGTTATCAGGAGAAAGAAAACTGGCGTTCTACGGGTCGGAGCGTGGAATGTCAGATCCCTTAATCGGGCAGGTAGGTTAGAAAATTTAAAAAGGGAAATGGATAGGTTAAAGTTAGATATAGTGGGAATTAGTGAAGTTCGGTGGCAGGAGGAACAAGACTTCTGGTCAGGTGACTACAGGGTTATAAACACAAAATCAAATAGGGGTAATGCAGGAGTAGGTTTAATAATGAATAGGAAAATAGGAATGCGGGTAAGCTACTACAAACAGCATAGTGAACGCCTTATTGTGGCCAAGATAGATACGAAGCCCACACCTACTACAGTAGTACAAGTTTATATGCCAACTAGCTCTGCAGATGACGAAGAAATTGAAGAAATGTATGATGAAATAAAAGAAATTATTCGGATAGTGAAGGGAGACGAAAATTTAATAGTCATGGGTGACTGGAATTCGAGTGTAGGAAAAGGGAGAGAAGGAAACATAGTAGGTGAATATGGATTGGGGCTAAGAAATGAAAGAGGAAGCCGCCTGGTAGAATTTTGCACAGAGCATAACTTAATCATAGCTAACACTTGGTTTAAGAATCATGAAAGAAGGTTGTATACATGGAAGAAGCCTGGAGATACTAAAAGGTATCAGATAGATTATATAATGGTAAGACAGAGATTTAGGAATCAGGTTTTAAATTGTAAGACATTTATAGGGGCAGATGTGGACTCTGACCACAATCTATTGGTTATGACCTGTAGATTAAAACTGAAGAAACTGCAAAAAGGTGGGAATTTAAGGAGATGGGACCTGGATAAACTGAAGGAACCAGAGGTTGTACAGAGTTTCAGGGAGAGCATAAGGGAACAATTGACAGAAATGGGGGAAAGAAATACAGTAGAAGAAGAATGGGTAGCTTTGAGGGATGAAGTAGTGAAGGCAGCAGAGGATCAAGTAGGTAAAAAGACGAGGGCTAGTAGAAATCGTTGGGTAACAGAAGAAATATTGAATTTAATTGATGAAAGGAGAAAATATAAAAATGCAGTAAATGAAGCAGGCAAAAAGGAATACAAACGTCTCAAAAATGAGATCGACAGGAAGTGCAAAATGGCTAAGCAGGGATGGCTAGAGGACAAATGTAAGGATGTAGAGGCTTATCTCACTTGGGGTAAGATAGATACTGCCTACAGGAAAATTAAAGAGATCTTTGGAGATAAGAGAACGACTTGTATGAATATCAAGCGCTCAGATGGAAACCCAGTTCTAAGCAAGGAAGGGAAAGCAGAAAGGTGGAAGTAGTATATAGAGGGTCTATACAAGGGCGATGTACTTGAGGACAATATTATGGAAATGGAAGAGGATGTAGATGAAGATGAAATGGGAGATACGATACTGCGTGAAGAGTTTGACAGAGCACTGAAAGACCTGAGTCGAAACAAGGCCCCCGGAGTGGACAACATTCCATTGGAACTACTGACGGCCTTGGGAGAGCCAGTCCTGACAAAACTCTACCATCTGGTGAGCAAGATGTATGAAACAGGCGAAATACCCTCAGACTTCAAGAAGAATATAATAATTCCAATCCCAAAGAAAGCAGGTGTTGACAGATGTGAAAATTACCGAACCATCAGTTTAATAAGTCACAGCTGCAAAATACTAACACGAATTCTTTACAGACGAATGGAAAAACTAATAGAAGCAATCCTCGGGGAAGATCAGTTTGGATTCCGTAGAAACACTGGAACACGTGAGGCAATACTGACCTTACGACTTATCTTAGAAGAAAGATTAAGGAAAGGCAAACCCACGTTTGTAGCATTTGTAGACTTAGAGAAAGCTTTTGACAATGTTGACTGGAATACTCTCTTTCAAATTCTAAAGGTAGCAGGGGTAAAATACAGGGAGCGAAAGGCTATTTACAATTTGTACAGAAACCAGATGGCAGTTATAAGAGTCGAGGGACATGAAAGGGAAGCAGTGGTTGGGAAGGGAGTAAGACAGGGTTGTAGCCTCTCCCCGATGTTATTCAATCTGTATATTGAGCAAGCAGTAAAGGAAACAAAAGAAAAATTCGGAGTAGGTATTAAAATCCATGGAGAAGAAATAAAAACTTTGAGGTTCGCCGATGACGTTGTAATTCTGTCAGAGACAGCAAAGGACTTGGAAGAGCAGTTGAATGGAATGGACAGTGTCTTGAAAGGAGGATATAAGATGAACATCAACAAAAACAAAACGAGGATAATGGAATGTAGTCCAATTGAGTCGGGTGATGCTGAGGGAATTAGATTAGGAAATGAGACACTTAAAGTAGTAAAGGAGTTTTGCTATTTGGGGAGCAAAATAACTGATGATGGTCGAAGTAGAGAAGATATAAAATGTAGACTGGCAACGGTAAGGAAAGCGTTTCTGAAGAAGAGAAATTTGTTAACATCGAGTATAGATTTAAGTGTCAGGAAGTCGTTTCTGAAAGTATTTGTATGGAGTGTAGCCATGTATGGAAGTGAAACATGGACGATAAATAGTTTGGACAAGAAGAGAATAGAAGCTTTCGAAATGTGGTGCTACAGAAGAATGCTGAAGATTAGATGGGTAGATCTCATAACTAATGAGGAAGTACTGAATAGGATTGGGGAGAAGAGAAGTTTGTGGCACATCTTGACCAGAAGACGGAATCGGTTCGTAGGACATGTTCTGAGGCATCAAGGGATCACCAATTTAGTATTGGAGGCCAGCGTGGAGGGTAAAAATCGTAGAGGGAGACCAAGAGATCAATACACTAAGCAGATTCAGAAGGATGTAGGTTGCAGTAGGTACTGGGAGATGAAGAAGCTTGCACAGGATAGAGTAGCATGGAGAGCTGCATCAAACCAGTCTCAGGACTGAAGACCACAACAACAACAACAGGACAGCGCTCGCTCTTATAGGATAGCGCTCGCTCTCATACCGCTGTTGTAGCCCAACATGCTCTCCAGAGTGTCGACGTGTTGCCTTCGCCTTTTGTCTCCAGTCGAGCACACGTGGGACGCCATCGGACAACTCCAGCGTCATCCACTAACAGCTTTAACCGTCCCTGTACTGACCGACCAAGTGCAACAGACATAAAACTCCATGTCACAAACTGACATCCGGTAGCTGTACATCATAATGCATGCACGTTTGCAGGCTTGCAGTCAACATTCTGGAGGTTACACCCGTTATTAATATACCAGCATTACACATTTGAAGTCGCTTACCTCTTGCTTACATTAACCTCTGATCTTGTAATGTTAATCACTTAAACGTGTTGCCTAGAGAGATGTACTCCCAAAATTTCATTACTCTACATTAATTACTTTTTGGTGTTACGATTATTTTCGGTAAGTGTATGCACGTCTCCCTGTTTCCAGTGTTTATTATATATGTTCGTTCCTTTTCTAGAATATCATAGCCAGTGATTCGTCCTCATAGTCACTGTTCAGTTCTCTGCCTTATTCCCTGTTTCTTTCAATCCTCAGAACAGCTTGACTTCCTACGTCCGTATAATCTTTCTTTCCACAGGGTTTTATCACGCGTTCTCAGTTCACACATTCGGACTCGTCTCCACTCGAATCATCATCCGTAAATTTATTCATTCCCTCGTGTGTCTCCTCATCTTTATCTATTCTCTTCTTGTCGGAACTGTTTATCGCCCAAACTTCACTTGTGTACAGCCCTTACGGATGGCCAGGCGTGTTAGCACGCCCCTTCCGGGATTCGGGGAGGTACGTTGGCACCAGATCGAGTCAGCATGGTCGATTAATGCCGCTTAGCTTAGATATCGTTTCTAGGAGGACTTCATCATCCGACTGTGTGAATACCGGGCTGATACCCATCCTACTTCATTTACACGTTTCTCAAATATTTCTGTTGCGGCGGGAAGGGCATCCGACCATCCTGTACCACTAACATAGCCAAATCCAGATTAACATAAAAACCCCAAGAAGAATACGGGATAAAGGTCAGGGATACGAATTAAAAAAATAGCTTTGCTTCTGTACGACGGTACTCTCCAGAAAATGCCTTGCTGTAACCGGTCCTCATTGTAAATCATTTCTAAATCAATTACATTACATTAACTTTGTTTTACTTTTGTTAACGTTCATCTTATAACTTCTTTTCTGTCCATTCCGTTCAGCTACTCATCCATATCCTCAGCCGTCTCTGACAGGATTACAATATCATCGTCAAACCTTAATAAATATGCTTTTTTCTTGATCTCTAATTCTTTTACCAATTTTTTTCTTTATTTCCTTCACAACTTGCTCAATGTGCAAATTAAATAACGTTGTGGATAGGCTACTAGCCTTGTAAATCCATTTTCAACTACTGCTTCGCTTTCACGTTCTTCAACATTTATATCTGCTGTATGGTTTCTGTAAAAGATTTAGAAGACTTATCTTTTACTGTATTTTATCCCTGCTACCATAAAGAATTTGAAAGAATGTAATCTTGTCAACTTTTCAAAACCTTTCTCTATATCTACAAATGCTAAATATATAATTTGTCTTTCTACAGTCTATATTCTAAGATATGTATTGGCAGATGTGTTCCCTCATTTCTCCAGCATTCTACAGCGTCGTCACCTATCAGTGTTCTAGTTCTTCTGTAAATTATTTCTGTCACGTTTTTGCAACCATTGCTTATTATACTGATGGTTTCCTATTACTCACACCTGTCAGCATCAGTCTTCGTATTAACTGGAACTAATTACATTCTTACTGAAGTGTAAAGGTATTTCGCATCTCTCATATATCGTACCCACAAGGCAGACTAGTTTAACCATGGTAGGTTATACCAAGGATTACAACAATTCTAAGGGAATGTTGTCTACTCAAGTGGTCCTCTTTCGACATTTGTCTTTGAGAGCTGTATCAAATTCTTCTCACAGTATCATACCATCTATTTTAACTTTATTAACTTTCTATTTCCTTTCTATAATACTGTCTTGAAGTTAATTTCCTTTAAATAGAACATCCTCCCTCCTATCAGCTTTCCCTTCTTTGTTCCACACCGGTTTCCCATCTGAGTTTTTAGTATTCACACAGGTGCTTCTCCTTCTAAAAAGGTCTCTTTAATTTTCCTAACCACGGGGTCTATTTTCCTCATTCATGGTTCCACAGTTCTGCATTTGACCTCTCGATGCTCCTGCTATGCAATAAGGCACTATCCCTCAGTCTCATTTTTAAACGTCTACGCTCCTTTTTGCCTGCTTCCTTTTCAGCATTTTTACAATTCTCTCGTTAACTCAATGTAATTCAATATAGCTTGTCTTATCCAAGGAGTTCAATGGCGCCTTCTGTTTTTGCGCAATCCTACCTCGGATGCCTTTACTCTTTCCTGTATTAAAGTTACTCATTTGTCTTTTCATTTCTTTTCACTGTTTCAGTCAATCGTTATATAAACCTCCTTTTGAAAATATCGACAGTTTGACAGCTTCTCTTTCTTATAACTAAATCTCGTTAATTTCCCAACTCTCTGTAATTTCTTAGTTCTTATCTACAGTTCATAACTAATGAAATGAGCACAGTCCACACCCGCCTGTGGAAATGTTTCTCAGTTTAAAATTTGATACGAAATCTATGACTCACCATTATTTGAACTATCTGAAACCTTCGTGTCCTCATCACTTAGTTACAGAGTAAGAGATGAAACGTCCCCTTTGAACAATTATACGTGACTGTGCTTAAACTGACACACAATATTTTTAGCGCAACGCAATCTGAATTTCAAAAATCCCTACAAAAGAATCACCCTGACTAACATTAACCTATACCTTTCACAAATGACTTACCTCACAACAATCTTCGTTACTCAAGCTACTGCAAAACAACGAGCGCCACTACTGCCAGCTAAATAAAAGATTCAAACTACTGAAGGCACTAACTACTGATAGGCATAGTCAGCAAATGAAAGATTTTAATAGAGAACAAACAATGTATTTACCTTAATAGTCATAATATATATAGCAGTTCATGACATCCAGTCTTACAAATTTCAAAACTCCGCCATTTCTCTCCCACGTCCACCACTGCTGGCGGCTCACCTCCAACTGCGCAACGCTACGTGCTGTTCACAGCCAACTGCCCAACACTACAAAGGCCAGTATTACAACAATGCCAACCAACCACAGACTGCACACAGCACAGCCAGTGATTATCATACAGAGCGCTACGTGGCGTCACCAATAAGAAAACCTAGACAGCCTACTTACATAGCCCCCATTCTCCCCACAAAAAATTTTACAAATTATTTTGGGCACTGGCCAATACAGATATGAAAAAATTTTCATAATTACAATAACAAAGAAATCAAATGCACACACTCATTGATACAATGTTGGTCAAAAGCTAAAATTTTCTCACAGTCCATAAATACAGTCCTGATCATTCATCACAGTAAAATTGTAGTGGTTTTTTTTCTCAAATTCTGAGCAGTAAATGAGAAGGCACACAGAAGTAGTGGATTTCCATGCAGTCTTGAAGAAGTAGCGTTGTCCTTCCAACGGAAAGACAGTGCTGACTCTTGACATGCAGACATGTAATGGGCCATAACAGAGCAAACCCACTGCAGAGTCAGTCGAAGTTTTGAAGAATATTGGTAGGTAGGTCATCACAGAGTAGACCCACTGTAGTCCTGGCAGAGATTACAGTATTGGTGGAATATCAAACATGCAGACCCTCTATAGTCCTTGTAGAGATAATGGTATTGGTGGGCCATCAAAGATGCAGACCCACTGTAGTCCTTGTAGAGACGGCGAGCAATCATCTGTTGCGATTGTGCAGGTGCACAATCACCATCGAAGAGTCTTGCGGACAATATAGCAAGTCCATAAACCACCACTTGTGCACTCACAAAGTTTTTTCTAATTGTCCTTAGAACCAGCAATGCTGTTAACGAGTCCCTTGCTCAATTATTAACACACGTGCAAACACTGTCAGTCCCTACTTCTGACATATTGTCCATATACTATGACCAACAGTGAAATGAATGCTTACAAGTTACTTAATTTGATGAACTGGTGTCAATTACAATTTTATAACATGAGATTACAATAACAAAGGTACAAAATACATCATTAAAGAACATAACAATACAGATGACATATGTAGTAATATGGGCTTTACAAAAGAATAGAAATAACATATACATCAGTGTCACAGGAATGATGAGATAAGTACATACATGAAAGATCAGAATAACTTTTGAAACATCAACTTCACACATGAGCATTAAAACAAAACAGAATAAATTAATAATGTCTAAACATCTTTACAAAGTAAATAACATATTATAAATGCAAATTATATTTGAGGATAACAGTATTCCTCATCATAGTGAATGTAGCTTAGTACTAGAAAAATTCTACAACATAAGTCTTATCAGATAAACACAAAAAGACAGGAAGTACACAAATACACAAGGGTACACAAACACATAGCATAATAATACAAAAGGAAAGGACAGGGTTTGTTTTACTGTAGTATTTTGCAAACAAAACTTTCTTTACTTCTTGGAGATCTCCCTTCATTCATCATTATTCCCAAAAAGTCCTATCTATACCTGCTTTCCGTATTCTATTCATATTTCTTTCAAAATAATTATTTCTCAGTGCACAATACTCATTTTTGCCAAATCTGTTTCATATAACTTCTCAATGCATTCTTTCCCCATTCTTCATAGTTACTTTCTTATATAGGATCCCCTATCTTAAGCTATCTTAAATCTACTGAACTCAGATGCTAAACTAAGGGATGAGGCAATGCAGCAGCATAAAACAATTAATACGAACAGCAATGAAAAAAAATGGAAATTGTCAAAGCAAGCTACAGTAAATCTAAATTACCAAGCAATGCAACATTACAACTAATATGAGCCAATGTGCAGCAACAAGAAAAATAAATCAGTAGTAAAACTAGCTTAACAGAGTAATACAAAGTGAAATTTAGTAGCACTATGCCTGGCAAACAGCAGCAGCAAATGCAATAACCTATGTCTAAACATGACATAGCTCAAGCAGAAAAAATATTACACAAAAGGTAACAATGCAAATAAGGGAAATATTGAAACACATCTTAATGTCTATGTAATTAAAGTGGTGCACCACGACTATTTCTACAAAAGAAATTACCAAGTACTTGAAAAGAAAATTATATATGCAGTTACTGTTATTAGTCCCTTCTTATTGTTCTTTCCATTCCAAGAGCTCCTTTTTCGAAGATTGTGGATCATAAATTAATTATTTAATAGATCTGTTGACAGAAAGTGTTCACATTAGCAAATGCATTTAATTTTATTTTATAAAACCAATGCTGCAACACAGCTGGAAACAAGATATCAAAGGAAATAAGCAATTACGCGAAACAAAGCATAAAAATTTCATTCAATAGTCATGTGACATTTCATAAGTTAGTAGAAATTCTCTCAACTCTCGTAGAAAGACGCTTGTCATAAACAGGTGTGTAGATGTATGTATCTTTCCAAGTAATGAGCGTGTCGTATTTGTGATGCTTTCTACAAAGGAATGTCAATAGCGAGGATAATGGCCTTTTTTTTCTCTCCACCTAATGGCTTTCTTTTGTCAGACGACTACCTCTCAGCTGGGCGCCCAAAACTTATTACGTCAAGGTCTCTTACCTTTCTAACCGAAATATTTACGACAGCAGTTTACGCTACAGTGACAGTCTCATATAAAAATTTCACAGGTTGAGAATTTGCGTTACAAATCTGTAGCAAACAAAATCCTATTGATATAACAGTAACCAAAAAATTTTCATCGGCATTGTAATACATTCACGCATTTACACACATTTCATAACTGTTAAAGTACGATTCTTAGTTTCCAACATCCTTTTTCACAAATCAGAGTCCATAACCACTACTCATTATTCCTTACCTTATTATACATATACATATTCGTCGACACTTCTTCAATATTTCATCATAATAGAGACGTAGCATAATCAAATTCCTCATATAGCATCAGCTTATTGATCATAAACCTACCGCAACAGTGTAATTCACATTGTCATCATAACATCATAAAACCTCTGGCAAATCTCAAAATCGTTGTAGCTTCCTCCAATGATTTCAAAAACTAAAAAAAATTCTCTGCTCATGTCAAAAGTTTCATCTACCTCAAATGTACTTTAAAAATCATGTTCCCATACCAAATACATCATTCAAAGCTCTCATAGTATCACAATGGTTCTGAAAAAATATGAAGAATTCACAAAGTAAATACAAAATACAGTTTCATAAGTGTGAAGTTATCCAACTGTGTAATTACGCAAACATCTGTCACTGATGTAGTAAAATAAATACTTGTCTCTCTCAGTTAAATGATCAGATAGCTGTGTAATTCTGTGTTAGAGAAATATGGTACCAATGTGTAAAGTTGTATAAGCAAATACCATATTAGCTAGGGCTCCTTGTGCTTGCCACACACATCGTACACAAAGTAAGCGTGTACCCCCTGAGGATTAATGTAATTATACCCTCATGTGTTACAGATTATTGCAATGGAATGAAATGTATCACGGAAAACTTTCTTTGTAATTCAAAAATCTTGAAAAATAAATGTTTTAATAAAAATGAATCACTTAAATGCATGTACTGTAGCGCTAAACTGTGCGTCTAGTTGTAAGATAATCTCTGTGGAAGTGTCGTAGTTATTGTCCTCCGAAAGCTAAGTTCTGCAGAAGCCAATGTACTTACCTCATGATAAACAAAAGTGAAATGCTTTGCATATAGATATCTTAGTTATTACGCATATTGCCGTGATGAAGAAAGTACTGTGCTGTAACGTATTGTTGTGCTATGGAAAAGGCTGTCTCATTGTAGCTATACCACAAAAGTTACTACTAAAACATGTTTTACTTTCCAGAATAATGCAGAAAAACTGTGCAGACATAAAATAGGAACACTGAAAAAGCAACATTGTAAATTGTCACTCATTTGTAGCGTCGAGATAAAACCGTGTAGTTGTCACATAAACTAACCACTGTGTCATCTGGTATCTCACAGAAAGTACTTTAAATCCAGAATGTGTTTTCAAGTAAACCAAAATGTTGCATTAAAATCTCATTAGCAGTACTGGTAAATGTTCTAAGTATGTGAGCCTTATAGTCGTTACATAACCGTGCAACTAACAAGCAGGAATGTACACATACAATAACATTGTGTCGTCTGTTCACAATAACAATGCATTCGTAATTTCTGTTTAAATAAATTCTCTTGGTTCTTGACTGGATATTTAAATCAGACAGTGTTGCATGTTAACAGTTTCTTAAGTCTGACAAAGCATACTAGAAATGTGAAGTGAAAAATTTTATGGCAAAGACTAGGTTAAAAAGCAGATTATCTTTCAATAAACAGTTTTACATGTGAAATGTGGTGCAATCCTTTACTCTTCCTAGTACGCAGAGTTTCAGCTTCAACGCAATTATCATGTGGTATACGTCGGATTCTGTAAGGTCCATTGTAAACTAGAAAGAATTTATGGCACAAGTGTTTCTTCTTATGTGACAATGAATTAGCTTTAATGAGAACTTTCTGACCAATATACACTCCTGGAAATTGAAATAAGAACACCGTGAATTCATTGTCCCAGGAAGGGGAAACTTTATTGACACATTCCTGGGGTCAGATACATCACATGATCACACTGACAGAACCACAGCCACATAGACACAGGCAACAGAGCATGCACAATGTCGGCACTAGTACAGTGTATATCCACCTTTCGCAGCAATGCAGGCTGCTATTCTCCCATGGAGACGATCGTAGAGATGCTGGATGTAGTCCTGTGGAACAGCTTCCATGCCATTTGCACCTGGCGCCTCAGTTGGACCAGCGTTCGTGCTGGACGTGCAGACCGCGTGAGACGACGCTTCATCCAGTCCCAAACATGCTCAATGGGGGACAGATCCGGAGATCTTGCTGGCCAGGGTAGTTGACTTACACCTTCTAGAGCACGTTGGGTGGCACGGGATACATGCGGACGTGCATTGTCCTGTTGGAACAGCAAGTTCCCTTGCCGGTCTAGGAATGGTAGAACGATGGGTTCGATGACGGTTTGGATGTACCGTGCACTATTCAGTGTCCCCTCGACGATCACCAGTGGTGTACGGCCAGTGTAGGAGATCGCTCCCCACACCATGATGCCGGGTGTTGGCCCTGTGTGCCTCGGTCGTATGCAGTCCTGATTGTGGCGCTCACCTGCACGGCGCCAAACACGCATACTACCATCATTGGCACCAAGGCAGAAGCGACTCTCATCGCTGAAGACGACACGTCTCCATTCGTCCCTCCATTCACGCCTGTCGCGACACCACTGGAGGCGGGCTGCACGATGTTGGGGCGTGAGCGGAAGACGGCCTAACGGTGTGCGGGACCGTAGCCCAGCTTCATGGAGACGGTTGCGAATGGTCCTCGCCGATACCCCAGGAGCAACAGTGTCCCTAATTTGCTGGGAAGTGGCGGTGCGGTCCCCTACGGCACTGCGTAGGATCCTACGGTCTTGGCGTGCATCCGTGCGTCGCTGCGGTCCGGTCCCAGGTCGACGGGCACGTGCACCTTCCGCCGACCACTGGCGACAACATCGATGTACTGTGGAGACCTCACGCCCCACGTGTTGAGCAATTCGGCGGTACGTCCACCCGGCCTCCCGCATGCCCACTATACGCCCTCGCTCAAAGTCCGTCAACTGCACATACGGTTCACGTCCACACTGTCGCGGCATGCTACCAGTGTTAAAGACTGCGATGGAGCTCCGTATGCCACGGCAAACTGGCTGACACTGACGGCGGCGGTGCACAAATGCTGCGCTGCTAGCGCCATTCGACGGCCAACACCGCGTTTCCAGGTGTGTCCGCTGTGCCGTGCGTGTGATCATTGCTTGTACAGCCCTCTCGCAGTGTCCGGAGCAAGTATGGTGGGTCTGACACACCGGTGTCAATGTGTTCTTTTTTCCATTTCCAGGAGTGTATAATTTCTTTGCATTTGCTTTACCGTGTAATTTTCTCCTTTTGTTTGCTGAAGATTTTATATTTATAATAGCCAAATCAATTATGTCTTTGTGTCGAAGTTTACGTGTATTCTGGAAAGGTACAAGCTCTCTGATGCTGTTTGGTGGTTCTTCATTCTTCAGTACAAGAGTAGGTGGTAAAGCAGTGGAGTCATGAGGCATTTCATTCAGCACGTTTTGAAATAAGTGTAAATATCTGTCCCAATGCTGATGCTTTCTGTGACAATAAAGACTGCAAAGCTTATTGATTTCTTTTATAATCCGTTTGGAGGGGTTAGAATGTGGTGAGTACAATGAAATAAAAACGGGTTTGATTTTATGGTTCCGAAGCATGCGTGACCAAACACCAGATCTGAATTGAGGTCCGTTATCTGAAATGACTTTACTAACATGTCCAACTTCACGTAAAATTTTTTTAACAAAGGCGTTGGATACAGACCGTCCAGTGGCTTTACGTAACGGTGTGAAAGAAACAAATTTTGAAGTAAGTTCAACAGCGACTAGAACGTACGAAAATCCATTAGATGTTCTGACAAGTGGTCCCAAGACATCAACAGCAGCAAATTCTTTTAATTTAGAAGGAATGATAGGAAACAACGGAGCACGATGTGAGATAGTAGATGGTTTCGCCTTTTGACAAAGTTTACAAACAGACAAGACTCTTCGAATTCTCTTTTCCATATTGTTAAAATAACAAGTCGTCCGAAGAATATGATAACATTTTCGTGGGCCAAAATGTGCATAGCTGAAATGAATGTACCAAATGAGCTTATTAACAAAATCGTCAGGAATGCAAAGTACCCATAGCTTGTCATCAACAGTGCAGCGTTTGAAGAGTATGTTGTTTCTAACCAGATAATAATGCCGAATCTGAGTGTTGCTGCTTTTCATGCCATTTACTTTTGATGTCCTTCCAAATCGGATCTTTATCTTGTTCATGAGCAATGTCCTTCAAAGATGTGGTGATGAAGTTTTCAAAGGCGACTTTCTGAATGTAAAGGTGAAACGTCCCCTTTGAACAATTATAAAAGACTGTGCTTAAAATGACACACAATATTTTTAGCGCAACGCAATCTGACTTTCAAAAATCCCTACAAAAGAATGGCTCTGACTAACATTAACCTATACCTTTCACGAATCACTTACCTCACCAAAAAATCTTCGTTACTCAAACTACTGCAATACAGCAAGCGCCACTACTGCCAGCTAAATAAAAGATTCAAACTACCGAAGGCACTAACTACTGATAGGCATAGTTAGCAAATGAAAGATGACATCCAGTCTTACAAATTTCAAAACTCCGCCATTTCTCTCCCCACATCCACCACTGCTGGCGGCTCACCTCCAACTGAGCAACGCTACGCGCTGTTCACATACAGCTGCCTAACACTACAATGGCAGACAACTATGCAAACTAGCCACAGACTGCCCACAGCACAGCCAGTGATTTTCATACAGAGCGCTACGTGGCGTTACCAATACGAAAACCTAAACAGCCTACTTACAAAGAATACTGAAATCAAATGCACACACTTGTTGATACAATGTTGGTCAAAAGCTAAAATTTTCTCACAGTCCATAAAGACAGTCCTGATCATTCATCACAGTGAAATTGCAGTGTTTCTTTTTTTTTCAAAGTCTGAGCAGTAAAAGAAAATGCACACGGAAGTAGTGGATTTCCATGCAATCTTGAAGAAGTAGTGTTGTCCTTCCAACGGAAAGACAGTGCTGACTCTTGACATGCAGACAGGTATTGGTCCAAAACAGAGCAAACCCACAGCAGAATCAGTCGAAATTTTGAAGAGTATTGGTAGGTAGGTCATCACAGAGAAGACCCACTGTAGTCATGGTAGAAATTACGGTATTGGTGGGCCACCAGAGGTGCAGACCCACTGTAGTCCTTGTAGAAATAATGGTACTGGTGAGTCAGCAAAGGTGTAGACCCACTGTAGTCCTTGTAGAAATGGCCAGCAGCCATCTGTTGTGACGGTGCAGGTGCACAATCACCATTGAAGAGTCTTGCGGATAATATAGCAAGTCCATAACCACCACTTGTGCACTCACAAAGTTTTTGGAATTGTCCTTAGAACCAGCAATGCTGTTATCCAGTCCCTTGCTGAATTATTAACACACATGCAAACACTAACAGTCCCTACTTCTCACATATTGTCCATATACTATGACCAACAAAAATGTGTGCAGTGAAATGTAACTCACAAGTTACTTAATTTGATGAACTGGTGTCAATTACAATTTTATAACATAAGAATACAATTACAAAGATACAGAATACATCATTAAAGAACATAACTATACAGATAACATTTGTAGTAATAGAGGCTTTCGAAATGAACATATACATCAGTGTTACAGGAATTATGACATAAGTAAATACATAAAAGATCAGAATAACTTTCGAAACATCAACACATGAGCATTAAAACAAAACAGAACAAATAATGTCTAAACATCTTTACAAAGTAAATAACATAGTATTAGAAAAATTCTACAACATAAATCTTATTAGCTAAACACATAAAGACAGGAAAAACACAAATATGCAAGAGTACACAAACACATAGCAGAATAACACAGGGGAAAGGACAGGGTTTGTTTTCAGTGTAACATTTGGTACTGCAGTATTTTGCAAACAAAACCTTTTTTTTTCTTGGAGATCTCCCTTCGTTCATCATTATTCCCAAAAAGTCCTATCTATACCTGCTTTCTGTACTTTTTTCATATAACTTCTCAATGCATTTCTTCTAATTCATCGCAACTCATTCTCTTATATAGTCTACCCCCTCTTAAGCTAACATAAATCTACTGAGTTCAGATGTTAAACTAAGGAACGAGGCAATGCAGCAGTACAAAACAATTAACACAAACAGCAATGATAAAATATTCAAACTGGCCAAGCAAACAGCAATATTACAACTAATATAACACTATGAGCAGCAAACAAGAAAAATAAATCAGTAGTAAAACTGGCTTAACAGAGTAATGTAAAGTGAAATTTAGTAGCACTATGCCTGGCAAACAGCAGCAGCAAATGCAATAAATTATATCTAAACATGACAAAGCTCAAGCAGAAAAATATTACAGTAAAGACAACAATACAGATAAGGGAAATGTCTATTCACATCTTTATATCTATGTCATTAAAGTGTTGCACAACAACTTATTCTACAAAATAAATTACCAAGTACTTGAAAAGAAAATTATGAATGCAGTTCCTGTGAAGGTAAATGTCTTTTTGTGCTCCCTCATTTTTTTGAAAAAATTATTATTTACTCGATCTGTAGACAGGAAATATTTATATTAGTACATCTATAAATTTTATTTTAACCAATGCTGCAGTGCAGCTAGAAACTAGATATTAAACAAATTGAGTAAATAAATACATAAAGCAAGCCATATGGCATTTCTCTCAACTAGCAAGACAATAGCCGTGAAATGTTTCTCGTCATTTCATTAGGCAATTTAGTAAATATCATAAATTAAGAGCTCCACAGTGTAATCATATGTTTTCAATTTCGACCTTGTCGTTTTTGCGATGCTTTCTACAAAGGAATGTCAATAGCGAGGATAATAGCCTCTTTTTTTCTCCACCTGTGCCTCTGAAAGGCACTCACTAATGACTTCTTTCCAGGCGACTGTTGCCCATCTGGGTGGCCATGACGCATTATGTGAAGGTGGTCACTTAACTTTCTTACCGAAATATTTACGACATCAGTTGGCACAACAGTGACAGTCTCACATAAAAAATTTCACAGGCGGAGAATTTGCGTTGCACATGTGTAGAAACAAAATCCTATGAATATAACAGTGTCCAAAAAATTTTCAGTGGCATTGTGATACATTCACACATGTACACACATTTCATAATTCTAAAGTACGATTCTTGGTTTCCAACATCCTTTTCCACAAATCAGAGTCCCTAACCACTCCTCATTATTCCTTACCTCATTATACATATACATATTCATCGACACTTCTTCAATATTTCATCATGAGAAATACGTAGCATAATAAACATTCCTCAACAACATAATACACATCGTCGTCGTAATAATATCATAACACCTCAGTCAAATCTCAAAAACGTCGTAGCTTTCTGCAATAATTTCAAACCCTAAAAAATATTCTCTGCTCATTTCAATAGTGTCATCTACCTCAAACGTACCTTAAAAATCATGATCTCATACCAAATACATCATTCAAAACTCTCATAGTATCACAATGGTTTTGAAAAAGTATGAAGAGTTCACAAAGAATACACAAAATACAATTTCGTAAGTGTGAAATTATCCAACTGTGTAATTGCGTAAACATGTGTCACTGACATTAAAAAATTTTTGTTTCTCTGTTAAATAATCAGAATGCTGTGTGATTTTGTGTTGGAGAAATATGGTACCGATGTGTAAAGTTGTATAAGCAAATATCATATTAGCTAGGGCTCCTTGTGCTTGCCACACACACATAGTACACAAAGTAAGCGTGTACCCCCCTGAGGATTAATGTAATTATACCCTCAGGTGTTACAGATTACAGCAATGGAATGAAATGTATCACGGAAAACCTTTGTATCATTGTACTTCAAATATCTTTAAAAATAAATGATTTATGTGCAAACTTAATCACTCAAATATGTGTCTTGTAGCGCTAAATGTGCATCTTGCTGTAAGATAATCTCTGTTGAACTGTCGTAGTTATTGTTCTCTGAAAGCTAAGTTCTGCAGAAGCCAATGTACTTACCTCATGATAAACAAAAGTGAAATGCTTTGCGTATAGATATCTTAGTTATTACGTTTATTGCCGTGATGAAGAAAGTACTGCGCTGTAATGTATTGTTGTGCTATGGAAAAGGCAGTCTCATTGTAGCTATACCACAAAAGTTACTACTAAAACATGTCTTACTTTCCAGAATAATGCTGAAAAACTGTGCAGATATAAAACAGAAACACTGAAAAAGCAGCATTGTAAATTGTCACTCATTAGTAGCGTCGTGATAAAATCGTGTAGCTGTCACATAAACTAACCACTATGTCATCTGGTATCTCACAGAAAGTACTTTAAATCCAGAGTATATTTTCAAGTAAACCAAAATGTTGCATTAAAGTCTCATTAGCAGTACTGGTAAATGTTCTAAGTATGTAAGCTTGATAGTCATTACGTAATCGTGCAACTAACAAACAAGAATGTACACACACAATAACACTGTGTCATCTGTTCGCAATAACAATGCATTCGTAATTTCTGTTTAAATAAGTTCTCTTTGTTCTTGACTGGATATTTAACTTCAAACATTGTTGCATGTTAACAGTTTCTAAAGTCTGACAAAGCATACTAGAAATGTGAAGTGAAAAATTTTATGGCAAAGATTAAGCTAAAAAGCAGATTGTCTTTCAATAAACGGTTTTACGTGTGAAATGTGGTGCAATCCTTTACTCTTCATAGTACTCACAGTTTGATTTGAATACAATTATCATGCGGTATATGTCGGTAAAGAATACTGGAATTTTTCTCAAGGTTAGCGTCTATATTATTTTTGTCTGAGCCAGCCGACACACGTGGCAGCCTGCGGTGTGAGTCATTGTCTGTCTCTTTGTTGGCGCGCGTCGTCATTGGGATTAGGAGACCTAACTTCTACAAATTCACCTTGTCGAGAGTGCCCTGCTCTGTTTGAATCCCGCCAGTTCTGATGGAATTCAGGTCTGTCGTTTTGTCGGTAGTTTACATAGTTTCTTGTTTGTCAGTCACGTGGTGGAGAATTTCTCCCGGAATCATAACTGCGCGCTGAACTGTTGCGTCTGAAGTTATTCTGTCTCCCTTGATAATAATTGTTTTTGTTCCCATATTGTCTGTTTCTATAGTAATCTCTGTCATATTCATTACCACGGAAATGCGATCTTTCTCTGTAACTATTATTACTCTGCCAGTGGTTGTCATATGGGTGGTGGCTGTTTTGCTCACAATTGGCGTTGTAAGAATAGACTTGTCGTGTCCAGTTATTGTTTCTGTCGTCACGGAATTGTGACGGATGTGACCTGTAGTTGTTGTGTTCCTGTTTTCGCGTTCCGCGATTGTGAGTGTCAATTTCTAATTCTTGTAAGAGTCCCTAAAAAGCTTCAATGTCGTCTTTGCAACGTCCTGCCAAAATAATATGCCATAAATGTTCAGGTAATTTGATTAAGCAAATGCGGATGAGTTCTGAGGGGCCGTATGGGTTTGACAGGTACTAATTCTTGTGCAACATGTCTTCAAAATATTTCACAAGACTGGAAAATTCAGATTGTTCGAAATGTTTCATCATTATAATGCCATGTTTTCGTCGGTCTTGCGTGGCTTGAGACCAATATGCTGAGAGGAAGGCATGATAAAATTCTCCTTCACTGTGGCAATCGTGAATGACCGATCGCATTCTTACAGCTGGTTCATTCTCTAAGTAGCCACACATAAATTCTAATCTGTGTTCTAATAACCAGTTGGGAGGAAAACAATGAGAGAATTGATGGAGCCATGCTTGTGGATGAATGTCGTTGCCAGAATTCTTAAATGTTTTGAATTTACCTGTAGTAATGAACAGCTTATAGTCAAAATCATCATGTCGGCGAATCGCATGTCGGTCATTGTTACGTCGTTTCGGCGGTTCCATCTCAAAATTCGGTGTACCCTGCCAATTTCTTTCATAATTTCCGAAGTGCCCTGAGTTATTATTTTGTGGCTGTTTCGTATTTCTATGTCCCTCTTCCCAAATTGGAGCGCGAGTGGCCTCTGAAATACGTAATTCTTGTATTACCTGTGTCAGCCGATCTTGAACTTCCCGGATTTCTCTTTGGTGTTGCGTATTAATATGATTCTGATTTTGTTTGAATTTCCTAATTTGTTCGCTCTCTTCTGTGTCATTAAAGACTACTGGTTTTGTGTCATTCAGATTATAATCTACCTTCGTAGATAAATTATTTAGCTGATCCGAAAGTTCAACTATTTTCTCTGATAATGGACTAATTTCCTCCATGTGTCTTTCTACTGTGTCCTTTAAGTTTTCCTGAGTTTTTGCAAGTTGCGTAACCGAATCGGTAGATGCAACTGAGTCCATTTTATCTTGCAAGTTCTCATGATTTTCATGAACAATAATTTGCAGTTCTTTTATGGCTGCTTCGTGATTCTGTAATGCATTTTCATCCCGCAAAAAAATAGGTTGAAAATGCTCACCAATTTGTGTTTTTACGTCATTAAAGGCTTTTTGACATTTCGATTCAATGTTATGTAACTCAGTAGTTAAATCTTCACGTGTTTGTTAAAGCGTGGTGTGAAGATTTTGTTCCATTGCGTCTAACTGTTGCTGTGTTTGTCTCTGATTTGGTTCCATTGTGTCTAACTTTTGAAGCTTTTGCTGTGTTTGTCTCTGATTTTGTTCCATTTGTTGCATTAATTGCAATAATAATGTATTAGTGTCTGGAATGTGTTTCTCTATGCTTTTTGGCAGTGCATTTTCACCGGCAACATTCACGTTTTGACAAACGGAAATGTGTCTTGACTCATTTGAGAAAACGGTGAGGACCCAAAACCTGAGTCTACAGTATTTTCAATATTGTGTTATGTCATTTCGGATTCCTGAGGCGAGCTGTTGGCGACCGATCGGTCGATAATGCTTCCCTGTTCACTACTTGTTTCACTGTCTACACCATTATTTGCCGCCCGCTCCATTTCCCTATGCACTATTACCAAATTACTACTTTGAATGTCTGTTACTTAATTACACAGTGGTGCTGATAAGCTACGCTCGTCGTCACTATTATTTCTCAGTTTACTTTGGAGCCTAGTGTTACGTTTTTCACACGCCATTATTGGCACAATATTTCACACGATAACACAGAAAAGCACAATTTGAAGAGCAAATACAAGAGAACACATTAACATAGCACTGAAAATAATATCTAGTTAATTACAGCTGCAAAATACTTGGTGCAAATCTACATGCATGCCACAACTGTTTTACTGTACAGCAATGAAAGACTGCAACTACAAAGGAGATTTCCTCTACAATTACGCTCTAGCAATAAACAAAAGCTACACTAATTACACAAACTACAAGAAAAAATCAGAAGATTCCAGTGAGGTATATGAAACGTCCCCTTTGAACAATTATACGTGACTGTGCTTAAACTGATACACAATATTTTTAGCGCAACGTAATCTGACTTTCAAAAATCCTACAAAAGAATGGCCCTGACTAACATTAACCTATACCTTTCACAAATCACTTACCTCACAAAAATCTTCGTTACTCAAGCTACTTCAATACAGCGAGCGCCACTACTGCCAGCTAAATAAAAGATTCAAACTACTGAAGGTACTAACTACTTACTGATAGGCATAGTTAGCAAATGAAAGATTTTAATAGAGAACAAACAATGTATTTACCTTAATAGTCATAATATATATAGCAGTTCATGACATCCAGTCTTACAAATTTCAAAACTCCGCCATTTCTCTCCCACGTCCACCACTGCTGGCGGCTCACCTCCAACTGCGCAACGCTACGTGCTGTTCACAGCCAACTGCCCAACACTACAAATGCCAGTATTACAACAATGCCAACCAACCACAGACTGCACACAGCACAGCCAGTGATTATCATACAGAGCGCTACGTGGCGTTACCAATAAGAAAACCTAAACAGCCTACTTATAGAGAAAGATCTTTTATCGTAAAAGATCTCTCTCTCTCTCTCACCGATGTGACGGACTTTCTTTGTGATGTGAAACCACGATTCGCTAATAAATCTTTCTGACTCTGAACATTATTAAACTGACAGATTTTTCATATTTACTTCTAGGGTCAAGGTCGTATGTAACGGACGTTACGGTAAGTGACCTCATCTGATGAGCTTAATGGAATCTTAAAATCCCTTGAATTCAGCTTAGAATGACATTGTTGATCAGGCATTGTTTTAAACGAAGAAAGGTATGATGATTACGGTTTCACGTTCCTTTGGTGGCGATGCCGTGAGACACATCAATGCGGTGATGTTGTTGGAGACCAAATCCAGGCTCGGATTGTGAAATGATGGTGAAGGAAGTCTGCCATGACCTTTTCAAAGGAGCCATCCTGGATTTGAGTCAAATGATTATCGGTAAACAGCGGGAAACCTAAATGTGGATAATCGAATGTGGATTTGAGTCGTTGTCCTCGGAATACTAATCCACCGTCTTATTACTACGTCAGTTCGAAAAGTATCTTGCTATAATATCAATAGCGACAAACAATCTTTTAATCTCCTAGAATGGAAATCGGTTCCTCTGAGATTCAGGACTTGCTCTGCTGCTAGGTCGTGGCGCTGTTTTCTGTGTCCATAATGACAGATCGGAGTGAAGATTATTGATGTTTTCTGGATACTGAAGGCCTGCTTTTGAAATACACAGATGAGCCATAACATTATGATCACTGATCACCGCAAGATTAAATACCGCTTCGTGACACTGCGGGTACGTGACGCGTTAAGTAAATCATGTAAACGAAGCAGGGAACGGGGAATCATTCTAGCGATGATACAGGCCTCAAATGGGAAAACCCACTGAAGTAAATGATTTGGACACTACTGGCATTAAAATTGCTACACCAAGAAGAAATGCAGATGATACGGGTATTCATTGGACAAATATATTATACTAGAACTGACATGTGGTTACATTTTCACGCAATTTGGTTGCATAGATCCTGAGAATTCAGTACCCAGAACAACCACCTCTGACCGTAATAACGGCCTTTATACGCCTGGACATTGAGTCAAACAGAGCTTGGATGGCGTGTACAGCTACAGCTGCCCAGGCAGCTTCAACACGATACCACAGTTCATCAAGAGTAGTGACTGGCGTATTGTGACGAGCCAGTTGCTCGTCCACCATTGACCAGACGTTTTCAATTGGTGAGAGATCTGGAGAATATGCTGGCCAGGGCAGCAGTCGAACATTTTCTGTATCCAGAAACGCCTGCAACATGCGGTCGAGCATTATCCTGCTGAAATGTAAGGTTTCGCTGGGATCGAATGAAGGGTAGAGCCACGGGTCGTAACACATCTGAAGTGTAACGTCCACTGTTCAAAGTACCGTCAATGCGAACACGAGGTGACCGAGACGTGTAACCAATGGCACCCCACACAATCACGCCGGGTGATACGCCAGTATGGCGATGACGAATACACGCTTCCAATGTGCGTTCACCGCGACTCGCCAAACACGGAGCGACCATCATGATGCCGTAAACAGAACCTGGATTCATACGAAAAAATGACGTTCTGCCATTCGTGCACCCATGTTCGTCGTTGAGTACACCATCGCAGGTGCTCCTGTCTGTGATGCAGCGTCAAGGGTAGCCGCAGCCATGGCCTCCGAGCTGAAAGTCCATGCTGCAACAAACGTCGTCGAACTATTCGTGCAGATGATTGTTGTCTTGCAAACGTCCCCATCTGTTGACTCAGGGATCGAGACGTGGCTGCACGATCCGTTACAGCCATGCGGATAAGATGCCTGTCATCTCGACTGCTAGTGATACGAGGCCTTTGGGATCCAGCACGGCGTTCCGTATTACCCTCCTGAACCCACCGATTCCATATTCTGCTAACAGTCATTATATCTCGACCAACGCGAGCAGCAATGTCGCGATACGATTAACCGCAATCGCGATAGGCTACAGTCCGACCTTTATCAAAGTCGGAAACGTGATGGTACTTACACGAGGCATCACAACAACGTTTTACCAGGCAACGCCGGTCAACTGCTGTTTGTGTATGAGAAATCGGTTGGAAACTTCCCTCATGTCAGCACGTTGTTGGTGTCGCCACCGGCGCCAACCTTGTGTGAATGCATCATCTTCCTGCCGGTTAAATTTCGCGTATGTAGCACGCCATCTTCGTGGTGTAGCAATTTTAATGGCCAGTAGTGTATTGTTATGGCTTGGCGTCTGGGAACGAATACGTTGGGATCGGCGAAGCTGGTTTGCCGTTAGCGAGATACTGTCGTGATTATCCATGGAAAGTTTTTGAAGGATGGTGAACACGATCAAGCGACAAAGTGTTACATATCCACGCCTCATCACAGAACATGGAGATCAGAGCGGAATAGGTGGCATTATGAGGCAGATCTCACGAAGGACTACAATGCTGGTTCACATACAAGTGTTTTAGAGGACACTGTCCACCGCACATTGTTCAACGCGAGACTCTGTAGCAGTTGACACATACGTGTCCCCGTGTCGACCCAACGACACTGTCAACTACGACTGCAGTGGCCAATGGATGATGGAGTTTGCTCCGAGAGCAAGTGGAAACGTGTCACCAGCTCACATGGATCACATACCTTGCTGTACTAGCCGGCATCCAAGCGAATGGCTGCTCCAGCGTGCATCTCGCCGTGGACGCGGGTCGGTGAGGACCGTCTTACGTTATAACGACACTTACCTGGTTTTCCATAAAACCTGTTGTAGTAATCGAAGGCGCCATGAAAGCTGTAGGCTAAGTGAACATTATAATGGACCAACAGAGTCCTGTCACCCTTGATTACTTCCCCGATGGTGAACATCACCTGTTACAAGGCAAGAATCATGCCGCACTGGCTTGGCGAGTATGGTATTGACCTAAGGTTGATGTCTTGGCCACAAAATTTCCCAGATTCGAGCCTTACCTGTGACGCTATCGGGCGCCAGCTCCGCGCTCTCAAACCACTAGTCTGCAATTTAATGTGATTACGTGATCTGTGCTTTGCCATCAGGGGTTACATACGTCCGAAAACCAACCAGGAACTTTTCTAATCCATGCCACATAGAATCACTGCTATATTGGGATTCAAAAGAACACCAACAGGCTATTAACAGGTGGTAATGATGTTGTGGTTCACCTGTGTATGTTCCATAACGGAAGCTTGTGATAGACTCGTTACATCAAACTTCCTGGCAGATTAAAACTGTGTGCCGGACCGAGACTGGAACTCGGGACCTTTGCCTTCCGCGGACGAGTGCTCTACCGCCTGAGCTACCCAAGTACGACTCGCGACCCGTCCTCAAAGCTTCAGTTCTGCCAGTATCTCGTCTCGTACCTTCCATACTTCACAGAAGCTTTTCTGCGAACATTGCAGCACTAGCACTCCTAGAAGAAAGTTTAAAATGGTTCAAATGGCGCTGAGCACTATGGGACTTAACATCTGTGGTCATCAGTCCCCTAGAACTTAAACCTAACTAACCTAAGGACATCACACACATCCATGCCCGAGGCAGGATTCGAACCTGCGACCGTAGCGGTCGCGCGGCTCCTGACTGTAGCGCCTAGAACCGCTCGGCCACACGTCCGGCCTAGAAGAAAGGATACTGCGCAGACATGGCTTAGCTACAGCCTGGGGGATGTTTCCAGAGTGAAATTTTCACTCTGCAGCGTAGTGTGCACTGATATGAAACCTCCTGGCAGATTCTGGAACCATCCCACAGGCTGTGGCTAAGCCATGTCTCCGCAATATCCTTTCTTCCAGGAGTGCAAGTTCTACAAGGTTCGCAGAAGAGCTTCTGCGAAGTTTGGAAGGTAGGAGACGAGGTACTGCCAGAAGCAAAGCTGTAAGGACGGGTCCTGAGTCGTGCTTGGGTAGCACAGACGGTAGAGCACTTGCCCGCGAAAGACAAAGGTCCCGAGTTCGAGTCTCGATCCGGCACACAGTTTTAATCTGCCAGGATGTTTCATATCAGCGCACACTCCGTTACAGAGTGAAAATTTCATTCTCGTTACATCAAAATTTTTCAAAGTTTCTGAAAACACGTGAAAATTTATTGCCCAACCATACATCTCATTCACATCAAGATATGTTACCGTAAAGAGCGAAAGAAATTGGACCAACTGCCTAATATCGTGTAGGGCCCCCGCGAGCACGCAGAAGTGCCGCAAACAACGTGGCATGGACTCAACTAATGTCTGAAGTAGTGCTGGAGGGAATTGATACCATGAATCCTGTAGGGCTTCCATAAATCTGTAAGAATACGAGAGCGTGGAGATCTCTTCTGAACAACGTGTTGCAAAGCATCGCAGATATGCTCAATAATGTTCATGTCTGGGGAGTTTGGTGACCGGCGGAAGTGTTTAAACCCAGAAGAATATTCCTGGAGACACTCTGTAGCAATTCTGCACGTGTGCGGCGTCGCATTGTCCTGCTGGAATGGCCCAAGCCGTCGAAATGCACAATGGACACGAATGAATGCAGGTGACCAGGCAGGACTCTTACGTATGTGTCACCTGTCAAGTCGTATCGAGACTTATCAGGGGTCCCATATCACTCCAACCGCAAGCGCCCCGCACCATTACAGAGCCTCCACCAGCTTCAAAAATCCTTTGTGAACATGCAGGGTCCTTGGATTCATGAAGTTGTCTCCATACCCTTTGTAAGTAGGCTGTTTAGGTTTTCTTATTGGTAACGCCATGTAGCGCTCTGTATGAAAATCACTGGCTGCGCTGTGTGCAGTCTGTGGCTAGTTTGCATTGTTGTCTGCCATTGTAGTGTTGGGCAGCTGGATGTTAACAGCGCGTAGCGTTCCGCAGTTGGAGGTGAGCCGCCAACAGTGGTGGATGTGGGGAGAGAGAGGGCGGAGTTTTGAAATTTGTAAGACTGGATGTCATGAACTGCTATATATATTATGACTATTAAGGTAAATACATTGTTTGTTCTCTATTAAAATCTTTCATTTGCTAACTATGCCTATCAGTAGTTAGTGCCTTCGGTAGTTTGAATTTTTATTTAGCTGGCAGTAGTGGCGCTCGCTGTATTGCAGTAGTTCGAGTAACGAGGTAAGTGATTTGTGAAAGGTATAGGTTAATGTTAGTCAGGGCCATTCTTTTGTAGGGATTATAGAAAGTCAGATTGCGTTGCGCTAAAAATATTGTGTGTCAGGATAAGCACAGTCATGTATGTCGACCCTTAGCCGAGGATACCTCACTCGAATCTTCTGATTTTTTCTTGTAGTTTGTGTAATTAGTGTAGCTTTTGTTTATTGCTAGCGTGTAATTATAGAGAGATTTTCCTTTGTAGTTCTAGTTTTTCATTGTCGTACACAGTTGTGGCATGCATGTAGATTTGCACCAAGTATTTCGCGGCTGCGCTTGCAATTAACTAGATATTATTTTCAATGCTATGTTAATGTGTTTCGTTATTTTACTCTTCAAATTGTGCTTTTCTGTGTTGTCGTGTGAAACATTGTGACAATAATGGCGTGTGAAAAACGTAATACTAGGCTTCAAAGTAAACTGAGAAATGACAGTGAAGACGAAAGCAGTGTGACAGCGCCGCAAAGTAATGAATTAACAAATGTTCAAAGTAGTAATTTGGTAATTGTGCATAGGGAAATGGAGCGGGCTGCAAATAATGGTGTAGGCAGTGAAACAATTAGTGAACAGGGAAGCATTATCGATCGATCAGTCGGCAACAGCTCGCTTCAGGAATCCGAAATGACAGAACACAATACTGCAAATACTGCAGATTCAGGTTTTGCGTCCTCACCGTTTCCTCAAATGAGTCAAGACACATTTCCGCTTGTCAAAACGTGAATGTTGCCGGTGAAAATGCACTGCCAAAAAGCATAGAGAAACACATTCCTGACACTAATACATTATTATTGCAATTAATGCAACAAATGGAACAAAATCAGAGACAAACACAGCAAAAGCTTCAAAAGTTAGACACAATGGAACAACACCAGAGACAAACACAGCAACAGTTAGACACAATGTAACAAAATCTTCGGAAGTTAGACACCACACTTGAACAAACACGTGAAGATTTAACTACTGAGTTACATAACATTGAATCGAAATGTCAAAAAGCCTTTAATGACGTAAAAACACAAATTGGTGAGCATTTTCAACCTATTTTTTCGCGGCATGAAAATGCATTACAGAATCACGAAGCAGCCATAAAAGAACTGCAAATTATTGTTCATGAAAATCATGAGACCTTGCAAGCTAAAATTGACTCAGTTGCATCTACCGATTCGGTTACGCAACTTGCAAAATCTCAGGAAAATTTAAAGGACACAGTAGATACAATTTCAACACAAATGGACACTCTGAAACTTGGTTCAGAAAAACACACAGAGGAAATAATTTCACTATTGGATAAAGTAGCCGAACTTTCAGATCAGTTCACTAACTTGTCTACAAAGGTAGATGATGATCTGAATGACACAAGACCTGTAGCTTTCACTGACACTGAAGAGTATGAACAAATTAGAAAATTCTAACAAAATCAAAATCAAATCAATACACAGTACAAAAGAGAAATCCGGGAAGTGCAAGATCAGTTGGCACAAGTAATACAAGAATTACATATTTCAGAGGACACTCGCGCTCCAGTATGGGAAGAGGGACTTAATAACACGGGGCATTTCGGAAATTATGATAGAAATTGGCAAGGTGCACCGAATTTTTAGATGGAACCGCTGAAACGACGTAACAATGACCGACATGCGACTCGCCGACATGATGATTTTGACTATAAGCTGTTCATTACTACACGTAAATTCAAAACATTTAAGAATTCTGGCAACGACATTCATCCACGAGCATGGCTTCATCAATTCTCTCATTGTTTTCCTCCCAACTGGTCATTGCAGCACAGATTAGAATTTATGTGTGGCTACTTAGAGAATGAACCAGCTGTAAGAATGTGATCGGTCATTCACGATTGTCACAGTGAAGGAGAATTTTATCATGCCTTCCTCTCAGCATATTGGTCTCAAGCTACACAAGACCGAGTAAAACATTGCATCATAATGATGAAACATTTCGAACAATCTGAATTCTCCAGTCTTGTGAAATATTTTGAAGATATGTTGCACAAGAATCAGTACCTGTCAAACCCATACAGCCCCTCAGAACTCATCCGCATTTGCTTAATCAAATTACCTGAACATTTACAACATATTATTTTGGCAGGACGTTGCAAAGACGACATTGAAGCTTTTTAGGGACTCTTATAAGAATTAGAAATTGACACTGATAATCGCAGAACGCGAAAACAGGAACACAACAATTACATGTCACATCCGTCGCAATTCCGTGATGAAAGAAATAATAACTGGACACGACAAGGCTATTCACACAACACAAATCGTGACCAAAACAGACACCACCCTTATGACAACCGTTGGCAGAGTAGTAATAACTACAGGGAAAGATCACCTCTCCGCAGTAATGACTATCAAGGAGACAATCAGAGAAACAGACAATATGGGAACCAAAATAAATATTATCAAGGGAGACAGAATAACTTTAGACGCAACAGACCAGCGCGCAGTTACGATTCAGGGAGAAGTTCTAAACCACGTGACCAACAAGAAAGAACTATATAATCTACCGACATAACGACAGACGATATGATCTTAACAACAGACCTGAATTGCATCAAAACTGGCGAGATTCAAACAGAGCAGGGCACTCTCGATAAGGTGAATTTGTAGAAGTTAGGTCTCCTAATCCCAATAACGACGCGCGCCAACAAAGAGACAGACAGTGACTCGCACGGCAGGCAGCCACGTGCGCCGGCTGGCTCAGAGAAAAATAACATAGACGCTAACCTTGAGAAAAATTCCAGTATTTTTTACCGACGTATACCGCATGATAATTGCGTTCAAGTTGAAACTCTGAGTATTGTGAAGAGTAAAGGATTGCACCACATTTCACATGTAAAACCGTTTATTGAGAGATAATCTGCTTTTTAACTTAGTCTTTGCCATAAAATCTTTCACTTTACATTACTAGTATGCTTTGCCAGACTTAGAATCTGTTAATGTGCAACAATGTTTGAAGTTAATTATCCAGTCGAGAACCAAGAGAACTTATTTAAACAGAAATTACGAATGCATTGTTATTGTGAACAGACGACACAGTGTTATTGTGTGTGTACATTCTTGCTTGTTAGTTGCACGATTACATAACGACAATAAGGCTTACATACTTAGAACATATACTGGTACTGCTAATGAGATTTAAATGCAACATTTTGGTTTACTTGAAAATACATTCTGGATTTAAGGTACTTTCTGTGAGATACCAGATGACACAGTGGTTAGTTTATGTGACAGCTACACAATTTTATCATGATGCTACTAATGAGTGACAATTTGCAGTGTTGCTTTTGCGGTGTTTCTTTTTTATATCTGCACAGTTTTTCAGCATTATTCTGGAAAGTAAAAGTTGTTTTAGTAGTCACTTTTGTGGTATAGCTACAATGAGACAGCCTTTTCCGTAGCACAACAATAGGTTACAGCACAGTACTTTCTTCATCACGGCAATAAGCGTAATAACTAAGATATCTATATGCAAATCATTTCACTTGTGTTTATCATGAGGTAAGTACATTGACTTTTGCAGAACTTAGCTTTTGGAGGACGATAACTACGATACTTCCACAGAGATTATCTTACAGCAAGACGCACATCTAGCGCTGCAGGACACGCATTTAAGTGATTCATTTTTATTAAAACATTTATTTTTCAAGATTTTTTAATTACAAAGAAAGTTTTCCATGATGTATTTCATTCCATTGCTGTAATCTGTAACACCTGAGGATAGAATTACATTTATCCTCAGGGGGGTACACGCTTACTTTGTGTACGATGTTTTTGGCAAGCACAAGGAGCCCTAGCTGATATGGTATTTGCTTATACAACTTTACACATCAGTACCATATTTCTCTAACACACAAATTACACAGCTATCTGATCATTTAACTGAGAGACAGACATTTTTTTTACTGCGTCAGTGACACATGTTTACGCAATTACACAGTTGGATAATTTCATACTTATGAAATTGTTTGTTGTCTGTACTTTGTGAACTGTTCACATTTTTTCAGAACCATTGTGATACTATGAGAGCTTTGAATGATATATTTGATATGGGAACATGATTTTTAAAGTACGTTTGAGGTAGATGACACTATTGAAATGAGCAGAGAATGTTTTTTTAGGTTTTGAAATTATTGCAGAGAGCTACGACGTTTTTGAGATTGACTGAGGTGTTATGATGTTATTATTACGATGACGATGTGTATTATGCTGTTGAGGTATGTTTATGATCAATAAGCTGATGCTATATGATGAATTTGATTATGCTACGTATTTATTAAGATGAAATATTGAAGAAGTGTTGACGAATATTTATATGTGTAATAAGGTAAGGAATAATGAGTAGTGGTTAGGGGTCCACATCTGGTGGTCGTGCGGTAGCGTTCTCGCTTCCCACGCCCAGGTTCCCGGGTTCGATTCCCAGTGGGGTCAGGGATTTTCTCTACCTCGTGATGACTGGGTGTTGTGTGACGTCCTTAGGTTAGTTAGGTTTAAGTAGTTCTAAGTTCTAGGGTACTGATGGCCATAGATGTTAAGTCCCATAGTGCTCAGAGCCAGTAGTGGTTAGGGACTCTGGTTTGTGAAAAAATGATGTTGGAAACCAAGAATCGTACTTTAAGAGACATGAAATGTGTGTAAATGCGTGAATGTATCACAATGCCACCGAAAATTTTTTGGACACTGTTATATTTATAGGATTTTGTTTCTACAGCTTTGCAACGCAAATTCTCGACCTGTGAAATTTTTATATGAGACTGTCACTGTAGTGCAAACTGATGTCGTAAATATTTCGGTAAGAAAGTTAAGTGACCACCTTCACGTAATGCATCATGGGCACCCAGCTGCGCGATAGTCGCCTGGGAAAAGTCATTAGTGTGTGCCTTTCAGAGACACAGGTAGAAAATAAAAGGGGCCATTATCTTTGCTATTTTTATTTTTTTTATTTATTTATGCATTTATTTTACCTGGCAAGATTAGGGCCTTCAGGCCCTCTCTTACACCTAACCAGGCATACTCAGATTCAACAAATTTCAGTTTCTACAGAACATTAAGGACATATTACATGTTATACAGTATTAATGTTAAGAAAAAAATAGAGATTATAAACGTAGTACAATGATAATTATAACAATCAAAAATTAATTATAACAATCAAGAATAATAATAATAGTAATAATAATAATAATAATGACTATGTATATGAAAG
Organism: Schistocerca nitens; assembly: GCF_023898315.1. Taxonomy (NCBI): domain Eukaryota; kingdom Metazoa; phylum Arthropoda; class Insecta; order Orthoptera; family Acrididae; genus Schistocerca; species Schistocerca nitens. Next base: position 698,272,186 of record NC_064617.1, on the reverse strand, counting down.
TATCGCAAATACGATACGCTCATTACTTGAAAACATATGATTACTCGTACTTTGTGCTACTTACTGAAATGTTTATGAACTGATGGGAAATATTCTTACATCTGCACACCTGATTACGACAAGTGTCTTTCTACGAGAGTTGAGAGAATTTCTACTAACTTATGAAATGCCACATTACTATTGAATGATATTTTTATGCTTTACTTTGTACATAGTTGCTTATTTCATTTGATATCTGGTGTCCAGCTGTGTTGCAACAATGGTTTTATTTAATAAAAATAAACGCATTTGCTAATGTGAACACTTTCTGCCAACAGATCTATTAAATAATAATTTTATAATCCGCATTCTTCGAAATAGGAGCTCTTGGAATGGAAAGAACAATAAGAAGCGATTAATAACAGTAACTACATACATAATTTTCTTTTCAACTTCTTGGTAATTTTTTTGGTAGAGTAAGTTATCGTGATGCATCACTCTAGTGTTAAGATGTGATGTAGGTATTAAACATGGCCATTTTTACTGTAATATTTTTTCTGCTTGAGCTTTGTCATGTTTAGATATAAGTTATTACATTTGCTGCTGCTGTTTGCTAGCAATAGTGCTACTAAATTTCACTTTGTATTATTCTGTTAAGCTAGTTGTACTACTGATTTATTTTTCTTGTTGCTGCACATTGGCTCGTATTAGTTGTAATGTTGCATTGCTTGGTAATTTAGATTTACTGTAGCTTGCTTTGACAATTTCCATTTTTTTCATTACTTTTTGTATTTTTTTATGCTGCTGCATTGCCTCGTCCCTTAGTTTAGCATCTGAGCTCAGTAGATTTAAGTTAGCTTAAGAAGGGGTAGACTATATAAGAGAATGAGTTGCGATGAATTGAAAGAAATGCATTGAGAAGTTATACGAAAAAGGTACAGAAAGCAGGTATACATAGGACTTTTTGGGAATAATGATGAACGAAGGGAGATCTCCAAGAAAAAAAAGGTTTTGTTTGCAAAATACTGCAGTACCAAATGTTTCACTGAAAATAAACACTGTCCTTTCCACCTATGTTATTCTGCTATGTGTTTGTGTACTCTTGTATATTTGTGTTTTTCCTGTCTTTATGTGTTTAGCTAATAAGATTTATTTTGTAGAATTTTTCAAATACTATGTTATTTTCTTCGTAAAGATGTTTAGACATTATTTATTCTGTTTTGTTTTAATGCTCATGTTGATGTTTCGAAAGTTATTCTGATCTTTTATGTATGTACTTATGTCATAATTCCTGTAACACTGATATATATGTTATTTCGGTTCTTTTGTAAAGCCTGTACTACAAATGTTATCTGTATTGTTATGTTCTTTAATGATGTATTTGCACCTTTGTTATTTTATTCTTGTGTTACAAAATTATAATTGACACCAGTTCATCAAATTAAGTAACTTGTAAGTTACATTTCACTGCACACGTTTCTGTTAGTCATAGTATATGGACAATATGTGAGAAGTAGGGACTGTTAGTGTTTGCATGTGTGTTAATAATTCAGCAAGGGACTGATTAACAGCATTGCTGCTTCTAAGAGCAGTTCCAAAAACTTTGTGATTGCACAAGTGGTGGTTTATGGACTTGCTATATTCTCTGCAAGACTCTTCGATGGTGATTGTGCACCTGCACAGTCGCAACAGATGGCTGCTGACCGTCTCTACAAGGACTATAGTGGGTCTGAATCTTTGATGGCCCACCAATACCATTATTTATACAAGGACTACAGTGGGTCTGCACCTCTGGTGGCCCACCAATACCATACTCTCTACCAGGACTACAGTGGGTCTGCTCTTTGATGACCTACCTACCAATATTCTTCAAGACTTCGACTGACTCTGCTGTGGGTTTGCTCTGTTGTGACCCATTACCTGTCTGCATGTCAAGAGTCAGCACTGTCTTTCCGTTGGAAGGACAACACTACTTCTTCAAGACTGCATGGAAATCCACTACTTCCGTGTGCATTTTCTTTTACTGCTCAGACTTTGAGAAAAAAAAACAGTGCAATTTTACTGTGATGAATGATCAGGACTGTCTTTATGGACTGTGAGAAAATTTTAGCTTTTGACCAACATTGTATCAATAAGTGTGTGCCAGGATAAGCACAGTCATGTATAATTGTTCTAAGGGGATGTTTCACCTTAAACGTCGATCCGCTCTATACAATCTGTAACGAGACTCGTCCGACCAGGAAACATGTTTCCAGTCAACAGCAGTCCAATGTCGGTGCTGAAGGACCCAGGCGAGGCGTAAAACTTTGTATCGTGCAGTTGTCAAGATTACACGAGTGGGCCTTCGGCTGCGAAAGCTGATATCGATGATGTTTTCTTGGACGTTTCGCACGCTGTCACTTGTTGATGGCCCAGCATTGAAACTTGCAGCAATTTCGGAAGGGTTGCACTTCTGTCACGTTCAATGATTCTCTTCAGTTGCCGCTGGTCCCATTCTTGCAGGATCTTTTTCTGGTCTCAGCGATGTCGGAGATTTGCTGTTTTACCGCATTCCTGATATTGTCGGTACACTCGTGAAATGATCGTACGGAAAAATCCCCACTTCATCGCTAGATGCCGTGTCTCATCGCTCGTGTGCCGACTGTAACACCACGTTCAAACTCACCTGACTCTTGATAACCTGCCATTGTAGTAGCAGTAACCGATCTGACAACTGTGCCAAACGTCTCATATAGGCGTTGCCGACCGCAGCGCCGTATTCTGCCTGTTTACATATCTTTATATGTCAATACGCATGCCTATAACACTTTCTTTGGCGCTTCAGTGTATTTGAGCTCCATCAATAATTTTATTGCAATCAAATGTTTACAACAGCGCGTCTAAATAACAGAGAATGATAGCAGCTGTGACGCTTTTTTGAACAAATTGTAAATGTTCTACGTCTGTAATGAGTTGTAATTTCACATTAATAGTTTTCAGGAAACCATCATGTCTTAAACCAGGCGAAGTTGCTTAATGAGTAATATCTACATTGACTGACTGTTCACTCAGTTCTTGTTAGAATATTTTGTACATTATGAATGGAATCACCCAGTACGCTGATATAATATTCTATAATTATTATTTATTCGTCAAACCGGTTTTCGACTATTACCATCATCAGGTACCTTGCGGAAGCTTGTTTGTGAAATAAATAATAGATATTATAGAATATTACACCAGTGTTGTGTGTGTTTTCCCCGTAATGTGTTATACCTAGTTGGTGATGAACACGCCAGTTATTGAAGGAACCTACATATCGAAATTTAATGGCGCACTTCTTCTGTGCATGTATTACTGCAATAGCTCTAGTAAACATTGTTCGCCGGAATCACACAAAAATTATCTTTATGTATTTTCCCATCTTTATCATTCTCTGTTTTAATTTTTTACATACGTTCATAATTACAATATAAGCATTTTAATTTGTTACATTTTAAAATACTGCTGCTACTGTAAATTAGGTCATTATTTAAGTTACAACTGCCACGTATAGGTCTTCAAAACGCCAATGAAATATCGATGTTATGTGTGTTTCACAGCAGGTCCCTCGAAACGTTCGTTCCAGATGTAAGTAATCTCGGCACCTCGAAGTGCTATTTCCACTTTGAGGTCGTTTTTTAGCTGCAGAAGTTACACACGAGGTTGAAATCGGATATTACAGAGTAGGATTAAAAGAAGCGTGACGATTACGCATAACTTATTAAAATCCATGCGATTCATTCAACACATGACTTTACAAATGAATTAATGACAGTAGTATAAAAAAAAGGCGAGAAGTTAGTTGCCACGAAGCATGAGGGATTGTGATGAGAATACAGGGTGTTTATAAATGAATATCGGGATTTTAACGGTTTGTAATATTTATTACACTAAACTTATAGTTACAAATGATATTGCTTGAACAGTCCACGGGTATACTGCCGGTTGATAGCGTCCAACGGGCACCATATTTCGGCGATCAGACATGTCGCCATCGTCAGGTGCGCTGACGAACTGAGCTCCTGAGGGCGGGCGGCCGATTTAAATCCCCTCCCCCCGCGGGCCACTGTCTTAGCCGCCCGCGCCCACGCGCTGGCGGTTGCGAAGACGTGGGCGTCGGAATGTGTCGTAGCGTCGATGTGCTTGCTACGTCCGCCCTGGTCGCCAGTTCGTACTTCTTGCTGACAGTCTTCTTAATTACATTCAATGCCGGGTTCCAAGCCTTGCTGAGATTGTAGCCGCAATCTCGGTTGATAACATCTTCCCTGGTGCGAATTTCGATAGCCTCCCTTAGAACGCTGTCCCAATATTTAGAGGCCTGAGCCAGAATCTTGGTACGCTCATAATCCATCTCGTGTTTCTCGGACAAACAGTGCTCTGCTACCGCCGACTTATTTGGGTATTTCAGTCGAGTGTGCCTTTGATATTCTCAGCAACGATCTTCAATGGTACGTACTGTTTGTCCGATATAAGTCTACCCACACTCACATGGAGTTTGGTATATGCCGGCCTTCCTCAAACCGAGGTCATCTTTCACACTTCCCAGTAATGCCCGTGTTTTATTGGGCGGGCAAAAGACGGTTTTAACTCGGTGTTTCTTTAATATACGGCCGATTTTCCCCGATAGTGCGCCATTGTACGGAATAAAGGCAGTGGCTACTTCTTCTTCCGTGACTTCATCCGTCTCCACAGGTTGTGCTGTGGTGGTGGGACGGAGAGCGCGTCTAATCTGCCATTCCGAGTACCCGTTTTTTCGGAACACGGTTTTGAGGTGTTCCAATTCCTGGGGCAGATTCTCTGCGTCTGAGATACTGCGCGCCCTGTGTACTAGTGTTTTTAGTACTCCATTCCTCTGAGAAGTGTGGTGGCAGCTGTCTGCATGCAGGTACAGGTCAGTGTGCGTTTTCTTCCTGTACACACCGTGGCTCAGGGTACCATCAGCTCTTCTCTTGACCATGACGTCCAGGAATGGTAAACTTCCTTCTGCTTCGGTCTCCATAGTGAATTTGATGTTTGGATGTATGGAGTTCAGGTGTGTAAGGAAATCCAGGTGCTTGTCCCTACCATAGGGCTACATGACGAACGTGTCATCGACATAACGGAAGAAACAAGTAGGTTTCCAATTGGATGACGCCAAGGTTTCCTCCTCCAAGTACTCCATGTACAAATTCGCGACCACCGGCGAGAGTGGGTTGCCCACTGCGACCCCATCCGTTTTCTCATGGTATTCCCCATTAAACAGAAAATACGTTGAGGTGAAGACATGCCTAAAGAGTTCGGTGGTCTTCTCGTCAAATTTCTGCCCAATAAACTCGACTGACTCTCGTAGAGGCACGCTGGTGAATAGTGAAACCACGTCGAAGCTCACTAGGATATCAATGTCTTTCAGTCTGAAGTTGTCGAGACGTTTCACGAAATCCACGGAATTATGGAAATGGTGAGGGCATTTACCTATATAGGGGCTAAGTAATTCAGCCAGATATTTTGCCAGCAAGTAAGCAGGTGCCCTAATGTTGCTGACAATCGGGCGCGTAGGCACCCCCTCTTTGTGGACCTTAGGGAGTCCATAAAGTCTTGATGGTACAGGTCCTTGAGGTGACAATTTCTTGGCGTCCCCCTCTGGTAGATCCGCGTCCTTGAGTAGAGCCCTGGTCTTCTTCTCCACCTTCTTCGTGGGGTCTGCGTTGATGTTCCTATAGGAGTCGTCATCTAGCAGGCGCTGCATCTTCTCAATGTAGTCCTTACGGGAAAGAACAACAGTGGCATTGCCTTTGTTAGCAGGTAAGATAACAACCTCAGAGCACTCTCTTAGGTCCCGAATGGCCGCCCTCTCTCTACTGGTAATGTTAGTCTTCGCAGGTTTAGTTCTGGTCAGAGCCCGGCAGGTTTCCCGACGCACTTCTTCTGCTGCTTCAGGTGGTAATCGCGCTGCAACCTGTTCCACTGCACTGACGATATCCGCGACCGGTGTGAACCCAGGGGTGGGAGCAAAGTTGAGTCCCTTCTCCAGAACCGAAACCGCCTCATGAGAGAGCTCCATGTCAGTGAGATTGATGATCGTCTTGCATGGTGCCTCCAGCGATGGTTTATCCGAGAGACGTGAAAATTTTGAAATCTGACGTCCAGTGGCCTTTTTATGTGCAGAATCGGCTGTCGTCCAGGTAACACCATCCACCCAGTCCCAGGTCCACGAATTAAAATGATTTAGTCAGTTTAAGATGAAGTTGTATTCAAGGCTGCGGCGAGTAAAGTGCACCCTCTCACGTACCAAGGCAAGGCTGGCCCGTCTCTTAATTCTCTTGGCTGCTGCAGAATCGCTGTGATGCGTGACCTTAGCAAAGTTTGGCACAGTCTGCTCGGTACGACATCTCTTCAGGAATGCAGGAGCACTCAGCAAACAGCTTCTTCGGTGGCACAGCTTGTCGAGTTTCTTCATGCTGCGATACATCTCCTCCCCGTAAAGGTATATGATGTGATTCTTCAGTTTCTCCCGGCGTATTTGTTGCTCGAACCGTCCACGGGTATACTGCCGGTTCATAGTGTCCAACGGGCACAATTTTTCGGCGATCAGACATGTCGCCAGGAGCTCAGTTCATCAGCGCACCTGACGATGGCGACATGACTGATCTCCGAAATATTATGCCCGTTGGACACTATGAACCGGCAGTATACCCGTGGACTGTTCGAGCAACAAATACGCCGGGAGAAACTGAAGAATCACATAAATGATATGTCAAATGAAAGATCAACTCAGTTTTACCAAGAACCTTATAAATGTTCAATGTGAGCACCATTTGTCACACGGTACACATCGAGTCTATAGCCGAGTTCTTCCCAAACGTTGATAAGCTGCTTTGCATGGCCTCCACGTTCATCCGACCTAACGCCATGCGATGTTTTCCTTCACCGAGGATCGCGTGGACGTGCTTCCGCTACCAGCAGACCTCCCACAATTAAGAAACCGGATTGAAGCAGCTGTTTCTACAATCACTGAAGACACACTTATCAACATTTGATGTGTTCCGTGTGACAATTGGTGCTCACATTGAATATTTATAAGGTTCTTGGTAAAACTGTTTGAGTTACTCTTTCATTTCACATATCATTTATAACTGCAAGTTTAATGTAATAAATATTATAAAGCGTTAAAACCCCGATATTCATTTATACACACTGTATTACAAACCTGTTGTTGCTCCGTTGCTTATTTGCGATCACTCAAGGAACACATGTAAGAAATAAAACTGAAAAATTTCAAAACTGCACAATTTGTGTCGAGTTCATCAGATCAGTGGTAAAGCACTTCATATCTGCTCAACAAACGTCAATGGGACTTTCGAAAAGAGAGTGTGATAACAGCATGGAGAAAACAGTTTTTTATGGTGGAAATCTTTAGTCCAAATGATCAAAAATCTGTCATCACTCAAGTCGGTAAAACATGTAACACTAGTTCATTTTCATACCTCACCCTATGTACTGGCCAAGCAGCGACGAATTAATTTTATAATAACAGGCTCATAAAGCAAGCGAGCTTGCAGTGACTTCAGATACTTACTCCTTCCTACTAACCCATTCTAATCCCCCACTTTCTTCATACAGGTCAGGGTAATGCCATACAGGTACATTTCTCGGTATTTCCTCCCCACAGCTACCCCAGTTGTGGAAATGAAGATAGCCGAAATGGTTAATGTTGTGCCATGGCAACTATGGCTGTAGGAAATAATTAGTTGAAAGGCATTTAAGTTCAACAACCTTAAGTGTCCAGATGTAGCATTCGTTACTGAAATAGGAATGAGCCAATGAATGCTATTACGAAATATGCCACACACGGATGTACTTAACTTATCGCGTGAAATCAGGCGCTGTATTCTAATCGGTATGAAGCAGATGATGATTGTTAGATTTTATTATCTGCCAAGATAACAGTTCGCAGACAGACGTGTGATGCTCAAGGAAGTTCGTAGAAGCAAGGACGGGCGACGTAGCACATCAACTGCCCTTCGCCTCTTTTATGTACGGCGGAAAATCCGGCGGGTACATTCGGTCTTTTCTCGCTGCTGCGCTTGATCATGTGGATTCGGTGACATGATGAATGTGGGATACTCTCAACGTTTTCGTCACCTTGCTACTTCGGATAAACAGAATTGTCGGCACCTCATGTTTTGCATACGCATTTAACGCTCAATAAGACAGAGTTTAGTTTTCTTGACTTGATAGCTGTTACGAAAAGTGTACTTCAGTTCTGCGATGTTCTGAGACAGTGAGGTTGAATACACTACCAGTACAGACGTCACACAATACACGCATTCCCTCCTGCTATTCTTGCTTCTTTTAACACCGTAAGAGTTTGTGGTGTAAATTCAAGCTGCCGATGATATTACTGTTAACAAAGTGTTCCACGAAAGACAGAACATGCTCATTTAACGTGGTTATGTGAAGTGCACTTTGAATCGTGTGTAGGACACTGGGATGGCACGCTACATTGCCAGCCCCTATACTCGAAAAAAGATCTGCACTAGAACAACGCCGCTTCTCGAATTTGTTCACAATGACAGCTATCAAAAAATGGCTCTGAGCACTATGGGACTCAACTGCTGAGGTCATTAGTCCCCTAGAACTTAGAACTAGTTAAACCTAACTAACCTAAGGACATCACAAACATCCATGCCCGAGGCAGGATTCGAACCTGCGACCGGAGCGGTCTTGCGGTTCCAGACTGCAGCGCCTTTAACCGCACGGCCACTTCGGCCGGCGACAGCTATCAGTAAATATTTTCGTTAGTTACTCATTTTTGTTCCTTGCAGTGTTAAGAGTCTTATTTTCTGTAAGCTTCCATATAAGTTTTGTCTGTTCCCGAGTAATGATCCCCTGATCGGAAAAGCGTGAATCACAGATCAGTTCCATAACGAAACTCACCTCTTATTTCTTGCATTTCAACTGGGAAATAGTGAAATTCTTTACTGCCTTCTGGCATCTGAAAATAAAGGCCCATCAAAAGCGACGTCGTCGCCAAGGGCCCAGTTCCCACGAATGCCACTGTCTTAAGGAGTCGATTTTGTAGTCAAGAATAACGTTGCTTCCCCAACGCTTTCGGTATCTCTAGAGCTCAGCCCAAGACCTGTGGACTCGTTGTGCACTTTGAATCGTGTGTAGGGCACTGGGATGGCACGCTACATCGCCAGCCCCTATACTCTAAAAAAGATCTGCACTAGAATAACGCCGCTTCTCGAATTTGTTCACATTGACCATTTTTAGGACTGAATTCACATTAACCTAAAAGTGATTATTTTTGTAGGGTACAAGGTAGAGTGCACATTGATGACAAAATATGCTTCTCTGATGATGCTTTTTAAGATCTTATCACAAAGGAAATATTTATATTTAGAAGCAAAGGATGGTCAGGAACGCAGTATGAGGACAATGTGAAAAGTTCTCGTCATGATGCAAAATGGTAACAAAAATCAATGATGTTTGGTTTTATTATCTACTAAGAAGTTACGCAACAATACAAGTGAAGTATGAACTTGATCTGTGGAATAGTCTTGATAATGTGGTTTTTAAAGTAGCGCTGTTGTGTATGTTTCATTCAGATGAGTAAATTGATATGCTGTGCCAGTACAACTTCCTTTGCCTGATAACTTTTTACCATTCATTTAGAGTAGCATGGTTTCCTGTTCAAAATCTATTGCTACACACTAAAAGTCACCTGTTACGTCCTTTATGGCAAACTGTCCATCCTATGTAAAATAAACAATAACCTCTTTTGGATTTTCTATCCAACTGCAACTGTAACCCAAGGATTAGTCCTGTCATCGACCATTTATCTCCTGTACGCTATGGTAAACGTCACCTATTTTTTACTCCTTAAATCTTTTGTGTCAGAATTTCAAATGATATATCGAACGACTGATAAATTACAATTTGGGCGCAGCCATTCTACTTCTGGATTTTTTAGTTTAATTACTTGATAAACAAAACTAAAGAAACCCAATGTATAGGCAATATTTATAAGACGAGCCAGCACCAACTTCCACTTCCATTGTCTCTACCTCACCATTTACAACCTTCCTCTTCAGTTAACCAATACACTAAAGCAACTCAGACTAATCTTCGATTACAAACTAAGCTGGAAATCGCACCTGCTGATCACTCAACATAGAATCCACTATAGAATAAAAGTAGTTATGCCCGAACATGGGAACTGCAGCTCCCCAACAAACTTCACACGTGCAAAACCTTAATCAAACCAAACCTTTAGCTACTGCCTCCAAATCCTCAAAAACGCCACTCACTCCACCTTGCTCTCCTCCTCCCCCCCCCCCACCCTCCACACACACACACACACACACACACACACACACACACACACAGACACACACACACAGATCCTGTGTGAACTTAATTTCCCTTCGCTTGTCTACCATACTGCACACCTTCAGATTTCCTATTTGTACTTTCCCTGTCAACCACTGGACCATGCTATGCTTTACCGTTCGTAGCCCCCCAACCTCTCACCTACTAACTTGCCATATCCTACCCTTCCGAAACATTAACCGTCCTCCCCTACCTGACGAAGAAATCAACGCAGTGGTCGACCCATCCTTCCACCTCAAAGAATATAGCGCTCAACATTTTCTTTACTGCTTTTCCAAAAGCTTGGTTAGATGTCCTCCCCAAACCTCCTATCGCACATCTTCCCTTCAGAAACCCCCTCACATACTGCTCACTTTCTCTAACCCAGTCAAGTAAAGTTTAGTGTTCTGTATACATATGCGAAAACTATCCACAATTTTCTGTATTGTAAAATTCAACAAAGCTTTAATTAAAATCTTTAATATACAGTTCAACCAACATGTAGATTTTTTAAATTTTTCTGGGTACTCTGTTTGTATATCTTACAAATGCTCCCAGCGCAAGAGTGGAAATGTAAAATTGTCTGACCACTCTTACAACGACAGGTAAATGACTGAAATAACAGCAAAGGGAAACAAGGCGCTGCAAGCAGAGGCAGTTTGTACATGTATAGTAGCACATGCTACGAGATCCACGATCTAGGAGCTCCGCACTACAACGAGATGTTTTGCAGAAGAATTAACTGTAACCAGATTTGAATTCAAAATAGCAACACAGTTTAGGATTATGTACACTTGATTGTGCAGTATTTTTGGAACATTGAAAGTAACAAATCATTACAATAAAATTGTACTGCGAACTCCCGCTCCCCGTGAGATCCACATTCCCAACATGTCCACACCACTACATTCGTAGTGCGCGGGGAGCGTGCAAGGGATAAGTCCCTGCAGACGCACTATCCTCTGTGCCCGCGGTGGCTCAGATGGATAGAGCGTCTGCCATGTAAGCAGGAGATCCCGGGTTCGAGTCCCGGTCGGGGCACACATTTTCAACATGTCCCCAATGAAGTACATCAACGCCTGTTTGCAGCTAGGGTGTCCATTTAATTATCATCTCATTTCTAGCAAAGCTGCATGGTCATCCACGGTAACTGTTCTTTCGGGAACAGATACTACCGTCATATATAGTTAATATATATATATATATATATATATATATATATATATATATATATATATGGCTTCTCGGCCATTGACCTTCTTGTGCGAACGCACACGCTATGCCCGAACTCGTACGGGACTTGGTAGATTAATCTGCCACGAGTAACGAATATGATGGGCAAACATCTATTAGGCGCACTACGAATGTAGTGGTGTGGACATGTTGGGAATGTGGATCTCACGGGGAGCGTGCAAGGGGTAAGTCCCTGCAGACGCACTATCCTCTGTGCCCGCGGTGGCTCAGATGGATAGAGCGTCTGCCATGTAAGCAGGAGATCCCGGGTTCGAGTCCCGGTCGGGGCACACATTTTCAACATGTCCCCAATGAAGTACATCAACGCCTGTTTGCAGCTAGGGTGTCCATTTAATTATCATCTCAAAGAAACATATGTAAAACACCGATAAGAAGAAGGGACAGAATGATAGGGCATGTCTTAAGACATGAGAGAATAGCCTACGTTGCACTAGAGGGAGCTGTAGATGGTGAAAATTGTATGTAAAACAAGAGTGAAATACATTCGACAAATAATTGGTGAAGTTTGGTGGAAGTGCTACTCTGAGATGAAGAGGTTGGTGCAGGAGATTTAGTGGGGGCCGCAACAGAATAAAGACTGACCCGTTTTCAAGAACGGACGTCGAACCGATGTGCAGAACTATAGACCTATATCTCTAACGTCGAGCCGGCCGAAGTGGCCGTGCGGTTAAAGGCGCTGCAGTCTGGAACCGCAAGACCGCTGCGGTCGCAGGTTCGAATCCTGCCTCGGGCATGGATGTTTGTGATGTCCTTAGGTTAGTTAGGTTTAACTAGTTCTAAGTTCTAGGGGACTAATGACCTCAGCAGTTGAGTCCCATAGTGCTCAGAGCCATTTGCACCTCTAACGTCGATCAGTTGTAGAATTTTGGAACACGTATTATGTTAGAGTATAATGACTTTTCTGGAGACTAGAAATCTACTCTGTAGGAATCCGCATGGGTTTCGAAAAAGACGATCGTGTGAAACACAGCTCGCGCTATTCGTTCGCGAGACTCAGAGGGCCGTAGACACGGGTTCCCAGGTAGATGCCGTGTTTCCTGACTTCCGCAAGGCGTTTGATACGGTTCCCCACATTCGTTTAATGAACAAAGTAAGAGCATATGGACTATCAGACCAATTGTGTGATTGGATTGATGAGTTCCTAGATAACAGAACGCAGCATGTCATTCTCAATGGAGAGAAGTCTTCCGAAGTAAGAGTGATTTCAGGTGTGCAGCAGGCGAGTGTCGTAGGACCGTTGCTATTCACGATATACATAAATGACCTTGTGGATAACATCGGAAGTTCACTGAGGCTTTTTCCGGATGATGCTGTAGTATATGAAGAGGTTGTAACAATGGAAAATTGTGCTGAAATGCCGGAGGATCTGCAACGAATTGACGCATGGTGCAGGGAATGGCAATTGAATCTCAATGTAGACAAGTGTAATGTGCTGCGAATACACAGAAAGAAAGATCCTTTATTATTTAGCTACAATATAGAAGGTCAGCAACTGGAAGCATTTAATTCCATAAATTATCTGGGAGTAGGCATTAGGAGTGATTTAAAATAGAATGATCATATGAAGTTGATCGTTGGTAAACCAGATGCCAGACTGAGATTCATTGGAAGAATCCTAAGGAAATGCAATCCGAAAATAAAGAAAGTAGGTTACAGTACACTTGTTCGCCCACTGTTTGAATATTGCTCACCAGTGTGGGATCCATACCAGATAGGGTTGATAGAAGAGATGGAGAAGATCCAACGGAGAGCAGCGCGCTTCGTTACAGGAGGATCATTTAGTAATAGTGAAAGCGTTACGGAGATGATAGATAAGCTCCAGTGGAAGACTCTGCAGGAGAGACTCTCAGTAGCTCGGTACGGGCTTTTGTTGAAGTTTCGAGACGATACATTCACCGAGGAGTCAAGCAGTATATTGCTCCCTCCTACGTATATCTCGAGATGAGACCATGAGGGATAAAATCAGAGAGATTAGAGCCCACATAGAGGCATACCGACAATCTTTCTTTCCACGAGCAATACGAGACTGGAATAAAAGGGAGAACCGATGTACTCAAAGTACCCTCCGCCACAGACCGTCAGGTGGTTTGCGGAGTATGGATGTAGATGTAGACAAAACAAGAAAAAAGAGTGTACTGGGTAGTTCTCCAGCGCTAAGGTCCTGGCGACATCTTACAGGGTCGCTGATTGCAACAAGGGGTACTCTCTTGGGTCCATTCGCATGTCAACTATAAAATTCTGTCATCACCCTCACTAACGAGGTCGCTGTCCTTCGATACCAAGGAAGTCGTAGCCGTTGCCGCGTTCCGAGCAAGACTTTGTTCTCCAATTACAGTGTACCTCGCTGCTCGCCGATAGCACCATTTTGCGTTTCCACGAACGTAAAGAGATACATTCGCTCGCTCCATCTGGACTTCAGACGCCGTCGCCGTTACACTACCAACTGCAAAGGCGTTTCCGTTTCCTTTATTTGAACAAAAAAATAGAAGTCCTACAAGTTACGAATTCGGCGCACAACCGCTGCTTCCGGCTGGTTGCAGTTATGCAAAAGATGAATAGTGTAAAACGTTTCAAGTCCTTCCGTGTACGGATCAAGCCCATTGTATTGTTATGAGAAATCCAGTCAGTCAAACACCAGACATGTTCCGAGTCTGATGCTTATCTAGAAGAAGTGTAGGGATGAATACTAGACTTAGTTGTCACTGTGCGGGCAGCTTTATTCCACTCCGGGGACCATGGGATCGCTTCACATAACATAACGTGGCGGAGGAGGACCGTCTCAGGCATGTTGCTGTGTACACAGTACCTGCTGCGAGTATGCCTTCCCGTTGTTGGAACGAGCTCTCTTAATCGCTGGCTGCTAAGCTACCCACCCTCTACACCCACAGTCTTTACAAGAGGCTCCAAACAGAGTTCCTATTACCACATATCATCTGCCCCTCCCTACAGAACGACTGCAGGGCCATGACCAAAACCTTCAGATTTTAACATTACATATCATATTGTCCACCTATCTAGAAAACCCCGAACAACCTTCAGAATTGTCTACTCTCCAATCCCGTTCTCTCTTGTCTTGGGATAAATATAAGCACCAGGATCAACAGTGTCAAACGGAGAAGCAACCATAAATTCTTCTTCATCCAGATCAAGACCAAATCCATCGCCATCAGTGGGAGCAACAGCGCATCCACCGACATGTTGCTAATCACTCAACTAGCAACTCCTGTAAAAAGTTCCATTTTTCTGTCAAGTCTCAAACACCTGTGATGTATATATTCAGACTGAATCGACGAATGAAAATTTGTACCAAAGCCGGGTTTCGGACTCGGGTCCCCTGCTCTCTATGCAGGTGTGCTAACAACTACACCAATCTGACACAGTGGCTTTGCACAAACGCGTGGACTACCCTAGCATGCCTCCCTGCTCGATCCAAATTCCCATTCAAACCTCAGCCCATTTGGTATTCACCCCAAACTCGAACAGCATTGAAAAAAAGCACTCCGTCTTCAGGCCACAAGTGGCCCATCGGGACCATCCGATCGCCGTGTTATCCTCAGTTGAGGATGTGGATAGGAGGGGCGTGTGGTTATGATGGTCTTCTTTGACCGGAGCCGCTACTATTCGGTCGAGTAGCTCCTCAATTGGCATCACGAGGCTGAGTGCACCCCGAAAAATGGCAACAGCACATGGCGGCTGGATGGTCACCCATCCAAGTGCCAGCCACGCCCGACAGTGCTTAACTACGGTGATCTCACGGGAACTGCGGCAAGGCCGTTGCCGAACAGCATTGAAGAGGATCTCTCATTGAATTGGAATAGCACCTGAGCATCTAACGAAACTGGCGTCCTGTCTGAAACCTACGCACAAGTGATTTAATCAAATTAATCTATATTGTTCCAGAGACCATTTCAAGTCCACAACATCTTTGATGAATTTAGATTGAGGAGGGAGTGGTGCTAATGTTGTCAGCGCAATTGTGCAAAGTCAATGTGCCAGGGTGCCGTAGAGGTTAGTATATCTGCCTAGTGAGGTCACGCGTTTGAATCCTGGCTTTGGTACAATTTTAATTAGTCGCTTCAGTCTGCATATACAAATCATAAATGGTTGAGACTTGAAAAGGTCTCTGTAGCCATATAGTTTCATTTGATTAAAGTGTCTGTACCTGAGTTTCAGGCAGGACACCGTTTCATTCGATGCAGAGACGTTATTTCAATACAGTTGGAGAGCCTCTACAGTTCTTATAGAGTTTAGGGGGAATGGCAAGTGGTCTCAGTCGTGAGTGGGAATTTGGACTGTGGAGGGAGGCATGCTAGGGTAGTCCACTCGTTTGTTCAAAAGCACTGTCTCAGACTGGTGTAGTTGTCAGCACACATGCGTAGTGAGCCGGAGACCCGAATCCGAAACGCGGCTTTGATACTAATTTTCGTTCGTCGTTTCAGTCTGCATATATACTATTAATAGTGGTATATACCTCGATGAGGACATTCGAGAAATCGTCTGCATCTGGCAACGATATCATCTTAAACACTCACATTTGGCGTCATCAACGACACAAACAGTCTCTGCGTGTACCCGTTCCAAGCTCCTGCAGTAGATAATTAGTGTTAATACACAACACTGAAACTTCAGTAAGGGCAGGTGCTACTTTTGGGAAAGCAAGAAAAACGTGTGTCCGAGCAATCATCTTGTCTCGCGATGGACAATGCAATAAAAATATTTTAGGTATTTTCACAATTCTCTTTCTAGAGCAAAATAAGAATGGTGCAACATTGTCGTGAGTCATACTGCCCCCCACCGCCGAAAGAGAGTTATCACAAGACGAATTTCTTATCTTAGACAGTTCCTTGTGAATTAAGAAATCACGCGGTGACTGCGTGCTTTCAAGACACGTCCTAATCTGTGATATAACGGCGTGATACAGCTTCCAAAGTTGTGTACGTGTGGCCTAATCAGATTATGCGATCAGCAGCGCTAGTACGGAATCTGCGTGTAGCAATAGAGATGAGTGAAACTGAAAGTAGAGAGCTCCGAAATCTTTAACGCGGCGTGGAACGCTTATATAAAAGAGAGGTCGGACATCAAGAGAGGGGAGCGTTTATTGCGACCGGCAAAATATTATGTCTATTGAGATTGAAATTGAGTCTGACTGCGAAGTTAAAGCCAACCGCTGTGGCCGAGCGGTTCTAGGCGCTTCGGTCCAGAACCGTGCTGCTGCTGCGGTCGCACATTCGAATCCTGCCTCGGGCATGGATGTGTATGATGTCCTTACGTTAGTTAGGTTTAAGTAGTTCTAAGTCTATGGGACTCATGATCTCAGATGTTAAGTCCCATAGTGCTCAGAGCCATTTAAACCATTCTGAATTTGTCTGCGAAGTTATCCGAACGCCCGCAACCACCCTAGTGATCTCAACCTAATCACCACATATTTTTAAGATCCACCTGATTCCGCTGTAAAATTGTAAAATCATTCAAAGAAAGTCTTCGCTTAGGAGGGCGGAATTTAATAGAAAAAAGTGCAGGCAGCTACCTTGCATAAGAAGGGTAAGAGAACGGATCAGCAAAGTTACAGAGCAATATCGTTAACGTCGGTTTACTGTAGAATTCTTCACCATGTTCTAGGTTAGAATACAATAAATTTCCTTGAGGCAAAAACGCTTCTATACTCAAATCAAAAAGCATTTATAAAGCATCGCTTGTACGAAACCCAGAGTGCCATTTTCTCACACGAAATTCTACGAAACACGGATGAAGGGACTATATTAAACTTCCAGTATCTATAGTTTTATACGGTTTATGTAATCTCTGTGAAGCGTACAAGTCGGACGTTCCAGATGTGACTTCTGTATAACTATATTAACTTCACACTCAATTTTTGAATTTAAACTTCTAATGTGGAACATTTATACAATATTTTAATTGTACAACATAGGTATGTATGTTGACCAAACCAAACCAACTTTCACATACGTAGCCGTGAAAGATTATTGCACCATTATTGAACTAATCATACAATATAAAGTGTACTTATCCACTGCTACTAGCACAGAGCAACACATTTTTTAACACAATGCTCTGAATACGATAGGATGTTTGACCCAACAACTATAACTGATAGACATACAGGATAAACAAGCACTACAGCTTAAGGTAATCTCAACCTGTGAAAAATGAATAAAAACTCACCATTCCTTAAAGGCACTAAACAAAGTCTGATCGTGGCTCTAAGAAAGATATGACTTACCTGTGCAACAACGGAAACATAGTTCTATTCCGCAGTGCATGCCTACCTTGACTACACTCATCTGTAAAAAAATGAGCTGAAAGAGATCATGCTGCTTTTGATATGACATAAACAAATGTTGCTAGATGCAACGCGAGGGGGCCAAGCTTGATTAAACCATTCACAAATAATCGAATCACACAATCTGCAATACATATTAAGATAACCGTACATTAAAACTTTTGAATACGCAAATGTGGTGTGTGGAATGTGTGTGATGTAGTTGTGTATTAATCATAAACGACTGACACAATGAGAACTAGAAAATATTAGTATATCTACAATGAAATTAACTGTCGTTTACAAGTACTGTAATTTGAATATAAAACATTCAGTACTTTAAAAAGAAAGGGGAAAAGAGTGATGTGATGCTTTCCTGAGTTCATGAAGTGATTAAACTGACAATGTTCAAATAGTCAAAACATAAGATACACTACTGGCCATTAAAATTGCTACACCAAGAAGAAATGCAGATGATTAACGGGTATGCATTGGACAAATATATTACACTAGAACTGACATGTGATTACATTTTCATGCAGTTTGGGTGCATAGATCCTGAGAAATCAGTACCCAGAACAACCACCTCTGGCCGTAATAACGGCCTTGATACGCCTAGGCATTGAGTCAAACAGAGCTTGGATGGCGTGTACAGGTACAGCTGCCCATGCAGCTTCAACACGATACCACAGTTCATCAAGAGTAGTGACTGGCGTATTGTGACGAGCCAGTTGCTCGGCCACCATTGACCAGACGTTTCCAATTGGTGAGAGATCTGGCGAATGTGCTGGCCAGGGCAGCAGTCGAACATTTTCTGTATCCAGAAAGGCCCGTACAGGACCTGCAACATGCCGTCGTGCATTATCCTGCTGAAATGTAAGGTTTCGCTTTCGCAGGGATCGAATGAAGGGTAGAGCCACGGGTCGTAACACATCTGAAGTGTAACGTCCACTGTTCAAAGTGCCGTCAATGCGAACAAGAGGTGACCGAGACGTGTAACCAATGGTACCCCATACCTTCTCGCCGGGTGATACGCCAGTATGGCGATGACAAATACACGCTTAGAATGTGCGTTCACCTCGATGTCGCCAAACACGGATGCGACCATCATGATGCTGTGAACAGAACCTGGATTCATCCGAAAAAATGACGTTTTACCATTCGTGCACGCAGGTTTGTCGTTGAGTACACCATCGCAGGCGCTCCTGTCTGTGATGCAGCGTCAAGGGTAACCGCAGCCATGGCCGCCGAGCTGATTGTCCGTGCTGCTGCAAACATCGTCGAACTGTTCGTGCAGATGGTTGTTGTTTTGCAGACGTCCCCATCTGTTGACTTAGGGATCTAGATGTGGCGGCACGATCCGTTACAGCCATGCGGATAAGGTGCCTGTCATATCGACTGCTAGTGATACGAGGCCGTTGGGATCCAGCACGGCGTTCCGTATTACCCTCCTGAACCCACCTATTCCATATTCTGCTAACAGTCATTGGATCTCGACCAATGCGAGCAGCAATGTCGCGATACGATAAACCGCAATCGCGATAGGCTACAATCCGACCTTTATCAAAGTCGGAAACGTGATGGTAGGCATTTCTCCTCCTTACCCAAGGCATCACAACAACGTTTCACCAGGCAACGCCGGTCAACTGCTGTCTGTCTATGAGAAATCGGTTGGAAACTTTCCTCATCTCAGCACGTTGTAGGTGTCGCCACCGGCGTCAACCTTGTGTGAATGTTCTGAAAAGCTAATCATTTGCATATCACGGCATCTTCTTCCTGTCGGTTAAATTTCACGTCTGTAGCGCGTCATCTTCGGGTGTAGCAATTTTAATGGCCAGTAGTGTATTAAATGGCGGTACACCTTGTTGACATTCCAATTGACACACCGGCCCAGTTCTAACCTTCTCTATTCTGAGAACTTTTCTAAAAATATAAATGTGTACAATAAAATTATTCCGCAGTTCAACAGGGCCTGAATATGTGGCAAGAACATGAACTTTGGTATTCAAAGAGGTTCTTCTACGCATGTACTCTGGAAATATGCTCTCTGTGACAAATATTACGAACAAAACCGCCACCTCTCATAATACAGAAACAGACCTCAGTACGCCTAAGAATGTCTTTATCTTACTGAAAACCCCATCGTGATCTCTTTCTGTCAGTTTGCGAACTGTTCCGCTGTATCTCGGGACAAAAACATATTTACATCCATCTTCACACATTTCTTGACTGACGAAAGCACGACCTCTGTAAACCAGGAGTCAGCAGTCTGTAGCGAAGGCTCCTGATTACCAAAAGCAGAAGTGTAACGAGAGAGTTGTCGAGTTAAGCTTTTACGAAAACAGTAACGATACCAGCCAATGAAAGCTTCACCACAGCTTTACCCTTAACGGCACACTGTAAGCAAACTACTAGATCACTTTCTTAGCTGTCACTGTTTTAACAACAGCAAACGGCAAATTTTAAAATAATCTTAATTTCTCATTTCAGTTATGACATCCAGCGTTGTAGTAATTACGTCGTTAACTCTGAGTTAAAACTTCCGGGATGAGAGGCCGTGGTCTAAACATGGGTCATGTAACCCTACACTGAAAGCTGTAAATATTCGCCGTGTCATGGTGACGATTCCCAAACCAGGCGAAGATAAATGTCTTAGCGTAAACTAGCCTGAGCTGACAATTCCACCAGCCAGTGATAGCAAGGTGCTTCTTCCCGATGATACAGCGATTTTGACGCCGCCGAGTACGTCATCTGGCAAAGACATTCGGTGCGAGATAAATGGCTGAACGTGTGCACGCTGCAGCCAGTTGCTCCAGAGGTTGTTTCGACGCCCATATTGGCACCATCGGTGCAAGTGCAACATCGTTCTCTTCAGCTCCTGAAATCGCCTTCATATAAGTAGCTGCAGTGCTCTTTATTTCATCAGATCGCGCGCTGCTTGTTTCCATGCGTTTATTCCGTAAGTTATCAGAGATTTGATCGTTGCTTTGAGCTCCTCTGTGCTGCGTGCATCCAGAGGCTACAGAAACATCACCCGGTTCACTAAATTTCTCAGACACTATATCAATGTGTAGACGAGGCAGGTTTGACAGAGTTTCATTGAAAACGAGGTTCTCAGGAGTGTATTCATGCCATCCACCTCTCCATACATACAGTCACCCAGTGCTCACCTACGAAAGAAGTACTGAGCATTTCTAGACTGAAGGAAATTTCTGGAGATTTACCATTGCTCAGATGACACTATAAGACCACAATTTTTTTCAATACGAGTGGAAGCGATGTCGATGTGCTACGTTACTCTCAGTAGTTTGCCTCATTGTTGTTTGTTATTTGTTCACCCTCCGATTTGTTATTAATTCTTGTCGACGCTAAAAAATATTTGCTCTCTTACTTACGCTTAGGCCATTACGTCATCGTTTCTAATAATAGTTTATTTTGTGTCGTGACATACGTATCTAATAGCTCTTTCCTCCGCTCCTCTTCCTTGCTTATTAACACAATAAAGAACTGCATACTACATGTCAAAGTGACGGTTCAGGTCGGACATGGATGTGTGTGATGTCCTTAGGTTAGTTAGGTTTAAGTAGTTCTAAGTTCTAGGGGAATGATGACCTCAGACGTTAAGTCCCATAGTGCTTAGAACCATTTTAACCATTTTTTTGACGGTTCAGGAACGCCACCTTTTACCTTTTCTATTCCAGTCACGCATACTTCGCGGAACGATGATTGATTGCACACACCGAGTGAGGTGGCGCAGTGGCTAGCACACTAGACTCGCATTCGGGAGGACGACGGTTCAATCCCACGTCCGGCTATCCTGATTTAGGTTTTCCGTGATTTCCCTAAATCGCTCCAGACAAATACCGGGATGGTTCCTTTGAAAGGGCACGGGCGACTTCCTTCCCCGTCCCTCCCTAATCCGATGAGAAATATGACCTCGCTGTCTGGTCTCCTCCCCCAAACAACCCAACCCAACCCATTGATTGCACAGTTCCGAACATACCCTTATCTCCTGAGTTAATGATTAGTCACCGCGCGATATGTACATTTAACATTACGAAATTTGGTGGCGGAAATCACTACCACACATTAGGGTCTATACAATACTAACGCAAATGAAACATAACGTGTCGCTTTTATTTTATGTCTGGGACTGCCTAGAGTGGAAATTTTATGTGACATATTATGGGAAAACGGCCCTGTCCTTTCTCGTCGTGTATTAGATGAAGTAACCAATACTGTGCCATTATCGAGAGATATAATTCATACTACCGGAACAGGGAAACATTTACTGGGGGCTCACTAACCATAGCTAACACTTGGTTCAAAAATCATCATAGAAGTTTGTACACATGGAAGAAGCCTGGAGATACTAGAAGGTTTCAGGTAGATTGTATATTGGTAAGACAGAGATTTGGGAACCAGGTTTTAAATTGTAAGACATTTCCAGGGGCAGATGTGGACTCTGACCACAATCTATTGGTTATGAACTGTAGATTAAAACTGAAGAAACTGCAAAAAGGTGGGAATTTAAGGAGATGGGCTCTGCATAAACTGACAGAACCAGAGGTTGTAGAGAGTTTCAGAAAGAGCATTAGGGAACGATTGCCAATAAAAATGGGGGAAAGAAATAAAGTAGGATAACAATGGGTAACTTTCAGAGATGAAATAGTGAAGGCAGCAAGGCATCAAGTAGGTAAAAAGACGAGGGCTACTAGAAATCCTTGGATAACAGAAGAGATATTGAATTTAATTGATGAAAGGAGAAAACACAAAAATGCAGTAAATGAAGCAGGCAAGAAGCAATACAAACATCTCAAAAATGAGATCGACAGGAAGTGCAAAATGGCTAAGCAGGGATGGCTAGAGGACAAATGTAAGGATGTAGAGGTATATATCACTAGCGGTAAGGTAGATACTGCCTACAGGAAAATTAAAGAGATCTTTGGAGAAACGAGAACCACTAATATGAATATCAAGAGCTCAGATGGAAACCTAGTTGTAAGCAAAGAAGGGAAAGCAGAAAAGTGGAAGGAGTATACAGAGGGTCTAAACAAGGGCGATGTTCTTGAGGACAATATTATGGAAAGGGAAGAGAATGTAGATGAATATGAAATGGGAGATACTGCGTGAAGAGTTTGACAGAGCACTGAATGACCTAAGTCGAAACAAGGCTCAGGGGATAGACAACATTCCATTAGAACTACTGACAGCCTTGGGAGAGGCAGCCCTGACAAAACTCTACCAATTGGTGATCAAGATATATGAGACAGGCGAAATACCTTCAGACGTCAAGAAGAATATAATAATTCCAAAGAAAGCTGATGTTGACAGATGTGAAAATTACCGAACGATCA
This sequence comes from Schistocerca nitens, assembly GCF_023898315.1. Classification (NCBI taxonomy): domain Eukaryota; kingdom Metazoa; phylum Arthropoda; class Insecta; order Orthoptera; family Acrididae; genus Schistocerca; species Schistocerca nitens. The sequence continues at coordinate 698,248,942 of NC_064617.1, read as the reverse complement.
GTTTAATAAGCCACGGCTGCAAAATACTAACACCAATTCTTTACAGGCGAATGGAAAAACTGGTAGAAGCCGACCTTGGGGAAGATCCGTTTGGATTCCGTAGAAATGGTGGAACTCGTGAGACAATACTGACCCTACGACTTATCTTAGAAAATAGATTAAGGAAATGCAAACCTACGTTTGTAGCATTTGTAGACTTAGAGAAAGTTTTTACAATGTTGACTGGAATACTCTCTATCAAATTCTAAAGGTGGCAGGGGTAAAATACAGGGAGCGAAAGGCTATTTACAATTTGTATGGAAACCAGATGGCAGTTATAAGAGTCAAGGGGCATGAAAGGGAAGCAGTGTTTGGGAAGGGAGTGAGACAGGGTTGTAGCTTATCCCCGATGTTACACAATCTGTATATTGAGCAAGCAGTAAAGGAAACAAAAGAAAAATTCGGAGTAGGAATTAAAATCCATAGAAATAAAAATTTGAGGTTCGCCGATGACATTGTAATTCTGTCAGATACAGCAAAGGACTTTGAAGAGCAGTTGAACGGAATGGACAGTGTGTTGAAAGGAGGATATAAGATGAACATCAACAAAAGCAAAACGATGATAATTGAATGTAGTCCAATTAAATCGGGTGATGCTGAGGGAATTAGATTAGGAAATGAGACGCTTAAATTAGTAAAGGAGTTTTGCTATTTGGGGATCAAAATAACTGATGATGGTCGAAGTAGAGAGGATATAAAATGTAGACTGCCAATGGCAAGGAAAGCATCTCTGAAGAAGAGAAATTTGTTAACATCGAGTATAGATTTAAGTGTCAGGAAGTCGTTTCAGAAAGTAATTGTATGGAGTGTAGCCATGTATGGAAGTGAAACATGGACGAAAAATAGTTAGGACAAGAAGAGAATAGAAGCTTTCGAAATCTGGTGCTACAGAAGAAGGCTGAAGATTAGATGGGTAGATCACATAACTAATGAGAAGGTATTGAATAGAATTCATGAGAGAGAAACTTGTGGCACAACTTTGAAAGGGTCCTGTAGCCACCTTTCATTAGTCCGGTAGCCCATTTTCATACCATTTCTCTTTCTTTTCCTTGTTTCTCTATTCTCTTTACTCTCATAGTAGTGTGATTGAATGAATGTGGTTGTGTGTCACGTTGCTAGACGGTGGCGTAGTCTGCTGCAGAAAGTCTGCGATAGTCGTACAGATTCAGCAGCAGTTGTACAGAATAGCCAACTCTCGTAGTGGTCAAGTCGGCAAAGAGGTTTACTCTACTTGTGAGAAATCCACCTGCGTTCGGTTGGTGGCGGAAATGGCATCTTGGGGTTTTCCGGTCCACGCGGAGCGTGGAAGAGGCTGGAGAAGCGGGAGGCAGTCTGCCGCCGGTACGGGAAGCGTCCACAGCTGTGTTCCAGTCGAAGAAGGGTGAGTTAGACTGACCGCATGGCGCGTTGTTACTTGGCGAGGGGAGAGCTGTTAGCTTTTGGTCTCGCTTTTCAAATCTGGAAGATTGCTTTGCCTTGTCGCAGCAAGGAATGCAAAACTTTGGCAGATTTTTCTTTTAGCAAATTTCCGTAGCAGACTTGGATCCGCCGGAAGAGCGCCACACAAAGGTGTCGGTAAGAAGTGAGCACTCGCTTCTGTATGAATGTCTGTTTGCCTTCAGCTGTGCCTGCATAAGCTTTCACCTTTCTAAAGATTTAAAGCTTTGCCTTCTCGTAAATTTTCCTTGCTTTATGTGTCTTTCGTCCGTGGGGAGCCGACCACGTGGTAGAACATTATAGTTGTTGGGCTACCGGCATCACTAACTGTCTGATCGCATGTTTGTTTTAGATAATGTTAACAAGATTGTGTGATGTGATATTGTTGCAACTTGCCCACGATACCTCACGAATAGTTACATATGGCTTACCCTGCTCACGGATTTCGGTAAACCAGAGATCTTCTTATGCGCAGTAAGGATTAGTTATTTTCGGTTGGATGTGCTAACTGGTATATTGTCTTTCTGTGATACGGAATTGACGTGAATTTATGATATAGGTGTGCATTTTCTTACATGTTTTACCTTGTATATGTATTACTGTATACACATTGTGATTTAGTATTCAATTGTGTTACAAGTGTTTGTTGATTCTTGTCCTGTGGCGTGTATCGGTGTAATATAGTAAATCTTGGGTGCTTTGTGGGGACTGTGAGTCCATTAGGAGACTTTGGCATTATTCTTGTCGTATTTTGGAGCACGGAGTAACTACCCTTATGATGGAGACGCGTAGCTGTTCAGGGAGCCGCGATCGGAAAATCCTGCCAGACAATAACCCTGAACAAGGACGAGGTCAAAACGTCGAGTCCGACCATGAACGAAACGCGGAAAACGCAAGTACAAGTGTTGTCCATCCTGAGCCCGCTGTAGTGATTTCGAATCATTCGATAGATGCAAATTCATTACAGACTACGCTACAACAATTACTAGACAGTAATAGGAGACATATCGAGGAAGTGAATAAAAAACAAGCGGAAGAAAATAGGAGACATAGCGAGGAAGTAAATAAAAAACAAGCGGAAGAAAACAGGAGACATATCGAGGAAGTGAATAAAAAATAAGCAGAAGAAAATAGGAGGCATATCGAGGAAGCAAATAAAAGATTGACTAGTGAAATAGTACAGGGTGTTGGGGAGAAACTGGCGATCATTGACCAACGCATCTCCGCCTTAGAAGAGGGGCAGCAAGTCATTAGTAAGCAGGTGATGGAGCTAGAAGAAAGGTTCGCTGGGAATATACGTATACTAGCAGAACAATGCGAGAGTGAACAAGCGGCTCTTGAGTCCCAAGTAGGACAAAATTCCGCCAGGGATCTCCGCGCGTTAGCAGAACAATGCCAGAGTGACCACGCGGCTCTCGTGTCCCGAATAGGGGACACTGCGGCTAAGTGCCCGGTCCACCTTAGCGCGCAGGTAGAAACCCTCAGCCAGGCGATAATAGCTTTCGAGCGAGAGCAAGGGCTTACGACACAACAAGACACGGCCCACCGAGAGATGCGAGAAGAAATAGCCAGGATCTCAGACGCAGTGGCGCGTAAGTCTGACAATAATAGGGAAACGATTATCTCGTCATCAGCGGATGCAGACGAAATACGGTCGATAACGTAATGTCCGCGTGGACAGTGTGAAATAAAAATACAACAAAGAGGGGTTACCGAGGGAATATGTGAGCGCATGGCCCGTTTAGAACTTCACCTAAAAGGGTTAAAGGCCCATGAAGTTGAAAGAAATGAACGAAAGGGCCATTATTCCGACGATGATTCCGGGAACGATGGCGAATTTGATCATCGTCATGATCACGGATCTCGTACCAGGTGGGAACGGCGCGGATCCCCTCAGGAACGTTCGCCAAGGGAAACTCACGAATTTGACTTTAAACATTTTCTGACGGTGAGGAAGTTTGAAGTCTTCCGTAACTCGGCTACAGGGATTCACCCGCGGGCCTGGTTACAGCAGTTCGAGTTCTCCCTTCCTCCTACGTGGCCCAGTGCGCACAAAATAGAGTATATGAGCGGCTACCTCGAAGGTGAGCCAGCGGCGCGGATGAGGTCAATTGCACGCAATTGCTACACTGTTGGGGAGTTTCGACAACAGTTCCTGTCGATCTATTGGTCAGTGGCAGCGCAAAGTCGTGTAAAACACGGACTCATTATGCTACCAGAGTTAAACAGGTCAAAATCTCCAGCCCTGTGCAGATGTTCGAGCACATGCTGCAGGCGAATGAACATCTTGACGATCCTTATGGACCTGAGGAAATTATTCGTATTTGCCTGGGAAAGTTTCCAATGCAGTTGCGGCACGTTATCCTTGCAGGACGATGTGAGGATGACGTAGTGGGGTTTCGCAATTTCCTTTTAGAGCTTGAGTGCGATGCGAATGGCTCCACGCACAATTACGGTCAGAGCGCCTACGAGCAGCGGCCGCGCAAGCGAAGCCGCAGCCGCAGAGACAGGTGGCAATACAGACGTAACGGGTCGCCTGAGAGTTACAGAATGCGCGAGCGTTGGCAGCGTCGCGACTCCTCATGGAACGCGGGCAGAACGAACTATGCCAATGATCATCATTCGTCTAGAGGAAATCAAAGACACCCCCGGGAATTTAGAAGATATGGTAATGTGCAGAGATTTAGGCGCAATTACAGCGGACCTAGGAACGGTAGTCGTGACAGACCCCAGAATAATTATCGAACAAGCAACAACAGGGGTGCCGTAAACAGTACGGGTGGTCCGCCAGTGGGTGTTGAAATTCGTCCCGCAAACCCGCGGCACAATCCGACAAATGCCTCTAATCAAAGGGATCAATGACTGTTAACTGACTCGGTTGGCGTCAGCTTAATGAGGACCAGTGCTATTGATGTGCATTTGAATAAAGGAAGACGATATTAGGGAAGATTTGTTGAGGGAGGGCCACAGTATTGGTGTGCCCGCGGTAAACCCAGTCGCCTCTGTTTCGTAAAATTACAGTGTATATATTCCAATGTTTTGATTCACTCTCGTGTGATTAAAATTAAAGTGTATATTTTCTATGAACCGTAAAGGGTCCCCCCAATATGTGTGTAGTTATTTCTTCTTCTGAGCAGAAAGGAGTAGTGTTGTTCAGCTTCAAAACGTCTGAATGTGAATGATTATGAGGCTCATATGAAGCGTTTCTTGTTACAGTAAGATGGCTTTCGTTTTTTGATTACTAAAAAGGTATCGGGTATGTTGGCGTGGCGAGTCAATGGTCGTAAGGTAATTCTTGATGATAAATTACAGTTGTGGCGTTCTTATTCCCCTTAGGTGAGCATGATTCAGTGAGATTTTTCAAATGTACTGCGATGTTGATGAAGCGACTTGGTGACTTGCAGGTGAAGGATTTGTGTAAGAAGGGAGATTAATAGTGTTTGATTTTCAGAGTTGCCATCTTATAAGACATTTGGAAAGTGTAACTTGCCGTCACATACTACTAGGTGCGGTTGAGGACACCAGGATGTGAAACCCCAGAAGACGTATATGGAAACAGCTTATAAACTCAAGCAGCTTGATATTTAATAGAGAATCAATGCGACTACCTCCAAGCTAAAGTAACATGACGGTAGGTGAGGACCCCTGGGGACATGTGGTGAGTAATTGTGTAATCATTATGAGTATCTTATGACAGCAGTAAGTTGGGTACTCATGGCCCTGGACAATGGATTTCTTTTGACAGTATTTTTTATGTACTTATAGGACGAAGTGTTTATGTGTTTGCTAACAGGATAGGATGATTTTTATTTCCATTTTTATGCCCACTGACCTTTTGCATTAGTCTGATGAATAGATGTTGAAACATTTACCATTCCAGATGTGACTTGAATGAACCTTCTGTGTCTCATTAATCATAACTTTTATTATGCAATGTCCATAGAAAAGAAGTCTCGGAAATTTTTCACAGATCAGCAAACATGTTCTGCAAACCTTGGAGGAGCAGTCAATGAACAACGATATGGGTATTGGTGTTGAAAGGAATATTTTGTTTATATGTGGGAATGGTAGTCGGGCTATATGGTGATGGTGACTAGTACGAGCTGTGTAGATTGTGTGTGAGAGCGTAGTTAGGAGTAGGTAGAGTTTTGTGTCTGTAGCTAGCAGCGGCGCCAAATCCTATCCAAATCCTGACCAAACCTTGTACAAGATCTACCCTGAATGATTGACAGCAGATGTAATGCTGGAACTATATTTTATAAAAAGGATTTTTTGTTTGTTTGAATATTGGTTATTTAATTTTCCTCATTGTTTTTTTTATTAGTAATGTTAAGAAGGCCCTTTTTGTCAAGTTAATTTTGGGCACTATTCCACGTATTGATCAGGAGTGAGAAACTCCGAACATTTTGTGGTAATCTGTACACATGATATTTTGTAACGATCTCTGTGAGCGCAGTTCTTAAGTGGGTGCAAGGCCGCCTAGGGAGCCTCCGCATCAGAAAGCACAGGGCTTGGTCCACCGGCAGGCGTTGCAGAACCCTGCTATCAACGGCGAGGCAGTGGTGGGGCGAGCGGTCACAGCTGTCTCCCCATCAGAGGGGAGGGGATGCTGGTCTTCCCCCAAGCCCAGGCTCACACCGGGGCCCGCGGGCGTGTCACCCAGCGCCAGCTGATGGCCGGCGTTCCACTCCATGCGCTAGTCATCTGACAAGCGAAAGGGAAAGTATGACGCGCACCAGGCGAGGCCGCCGATCCCTGAGCGCCGCTACGGCCGCTGCGGTGAGGTAAAGCCCACTGCCCGAAGGGACACAGGTCCCACCACTGACGCATCAGCTGAGACGGTGCAAAGAGGTGATAAGCGGGTCTCAAGCCTGACACCCGCACGAGTTTACGTCGACCTCGATGCGACGGAGAAGAGCACGTGTCTCGCCATTGACACGACAGGAGACAGGGGCGTGTGTCGTAAAACACATTCCTCCGCAACACACGGACGACGACCGCCAAGCCGCCTTCTCGGTGATGAGGCAGGACCCACAGGCGACGATGTCCTGCAAATCTGCGACGTCGAACCATCCCACAGTATGGACGCAGAGCGTGGAAACGGGAACGAGGCAACGTCGCGGGGTGCTGTCTAGGATGAACAACCTGGGTTACAACGGACGTTACAATCAACGCCGCTGCGAACTCCCCAGTTCAGTGTTGTGGTCCCCTAGTAGCTTATCCTCCAAGTCGCCTTTAGAACAGACGCCCACCCCAGCACCTAAAGAGAATACCCAGTGAAACAACCATGTGACAAAACTAAAAAATGACAGCGTGTCAACGAGTTGGTTTCTGGATGTGTTTTTGTACTCACGTCTTATTTTCCATAGCTGGTTATTTACCAGCTGTCATTCCATTGGTTCATTGGTTTCATTAATGATTTTGTGTCACTGTATTTGTTACGCACATTGAGTTTTGCACTTTCACGTAGAAGTTTTTATATATGTCAGCACCAGCTGACACTCCTTTGGCTCTTGGTAATGATTTTGCATCATTGTATTTGTTTATATATGTATATATTTTGTGTACCTGTTCATCTATGTCTCTATGTTAACTTTTGATAATAGGTTTAAGCAATTTTAAGATAATATCTCATGTTTGTTATCGTAGTAGGTCAGATGACATGATGTTAGCGTACAGCATCACACTTAATTCAATTTGTTTTGTTAGCCTTGCGGACCGCATGAGGTCACAATTATTGACTAAGGTCAGATAAAACTCATTTGGATCTAAGAGATCAATCAATTCTTTTGTGCTGCTGTTTGCCTGTTGCAATTGTTGCTCGTTAGGGTATGTTTCTTTCGAAGACTGTTGGCGAATCTCCTAGCATGGCGAGAAAATTCGCGGCACAGTCTTCTCCGGGACGTTTGGGGTGATGAAAGGGTCCTGTAGCCACCTTTCATTAGTCCGGTAGCCCATTTTCATTACCATTTCTCTTTCTTTTCCTCGTTTCTCTATTCTCTTTACTCTCATAGTAGTGTGATTGAATGAATGTGGTTGTGTGTCGCTAGACGGTGGCGTAGTCTGCTGCAGAAAGTCTGCGATAGTCGTACAAATTCAGCAGCAGTTGTACAGAATAGCCAACTCTCGTAGTGGTCAAGTCGGCAAAGAGGTTTACGCTACTTGTGAGAAATCCACCTGCGTTCGGTTGGTGGCGGAAATGGCATCTTGGGGTTTTCTGGTCCACGCGGAGCGTGGAAGAGGCTGGAGAAGCGGGAGGCAGTCTGCCGCCGGTACGGGAAGCGTACACAGCTGTGCTCCAGTAGCAGAAGGGTGAGTTAGACTGACCGCGTGGCGCGTTGCTACTTGGCGAGGGGAGAGCTGTTAGCTTTTGGTCTCGCTTTTCAAATCTGGAAGATTGCTTTGCCTTGTCGCAGCAAGGAATGCAAAACTTTGGCAGATTTTTCTTTTAGCAAATTTCCGTAGCAGACATGGACCCGCCGGAAGAGCGCCACACAAAGGTGTCGATAAGAAGTGAGCACTCGCTTCTGTATGAATGTCTGTTTGCCTTCAGCTGTGCCTGCATAAGCTTTCACCTTTCTAAAGATTTAAAGCTTTGCCTTCTCGTAAATTTTCCTTGCTTTATGTGTCTTTCGTCCGTGGGGAGCCGACCACGTGGTAGAACATTATAGTTGTTGGGCTACCGGCATAACTAACTGTCCGATCGCATGTTTGTTTTAGATAATGTTAACAAGATTGTGTGATGTGATATTGTTGGAATTTGGCACTAGAAATTTGGCACCTAGAAATTGTGTCTCCACAAACCACGTGTTATCAGGAATCGTGTACATGCCCCACACCCTTATCTTAGGAATAAATGATTTTATCTACAATTTTCTCTTGTGTTCCGAGATTACGTTTTTGCACCTAAGCCACTCACCTCGTAGCTTTCCCGTTAGCACATCCAATGCGTTTCCTTATGCACAGGTCCAGTGATTTGTCTCCTCTTGTATTTTATAACAAATGCTTTAGATTAAGTCATATTTTCAGGTGTGTTGCTGGGAGCTGATCTTATGCAATGTTCATGCATTTTGTATTTTATTTTAAATGTTTGATTATCGTGAACAGTGCACGGGCAATACTGTTAATTACATCGGACCCGCTATGAGCGACCTCACAACATATGCATTTTTGTGAGTCTTTGGTTTGTGATCAAATTAATTTATTTTCCGACTCGACCAAACCTTCGATTAATTGTATGGTTAGAGTCGGTGGCGACCCTAATCTTCTCAAGTTAACTTCACAAGCAATAAGTATTTACATTCCCAATAATAACGTAATAACCCGTAGTAACAGGTTAGTTACAACTTGACTAGAAGAAGGTATCACTTGGTAGGACATATTCTGAGGCATCAAGGGATCACCAATTTACTATTGGAGGGCAGCGTGGAGGATAAAAATCGTAGAGGGATATCAAGAGATGAATACACTAAACAGATTCAGAAGGATGTAGGTTGCAGTAGGTACTGGGAGATGAAGAAGCTTGCACAGGATACAGTAGCATGGAGAGCTACATCAAACCAGTCTCTGGACTGAAGACCAGAACAACAATAACATTTCTGTATGAGACGTATTCACCTGTGAAGTTACTTTAACCTTAGTAACACACTAAAGATGACAGTTTGTTAGATATAAGTAACAACGATCAATTCCAGTGGCTAACAATACAAAAACTGACGAAAACATATAAACTCATTAGCTTCAACTTCTGTTGTAAGTCCACCATAGTGGGATGCCTCTGCCTTCTGTAATAACAATAATAATTCACTAATAAGGGCCGTGCGGTGTAGCCGTGGGGTCTGGGGGGTTTTGTCACGGTTCGCGCGACTCCCCCGTCGGTGGTTCGAGTCATCCCTCGGACATGGGTGTGTGTGTTGTCCTCAGCGTAAGTTAGTTTAAGTTAGAATAAGTATTGCGTAAGCCTAGGGATCGATGACCTCAGCAGTTTGGTCCCATAGTCCTTACCACAAATTTCCAAATTTCACTAACAATAAATGAGTTTTTCCACAGTCTGGTAGAGATGGTAATTGTCACCAGCTGCCTGTTCGGCCTACTGACCATGAGTGGAAACGCGTTCGAGGCTTTCCTACAATTTCGTTCTTGGCAGTTACAGCTCGCTCAAAGAAAGATAAAAAAGAAAAACTAGACGAAAATTTGTTGTTATCCAGTGAAATTTGGCCTAACTTTCACCACATTCTTCGCACTGGGAGACGAGAGCTGGAGCACACGGCGAGCGCGATGCTGCAATCGTAACAGACTTTCTCATTGCTGAAATGTTGATTAAGGCTGAAGGCTTGTGACGTGAAAATAAGAGCAGTTGTAGCTTAAACACTAAACGACCATTTTAGATTCTGAAAACTAACTCAGTACTTGACTTACAACCTACATGTGAATTATTCTGAGTATTATCGTTGTTTAAGGGAACTCAGATGGATTTAGACACAATTGAGAGCCATACCAGGAAATCGGCGGTCGACAACAGAATTGCCAACGTCTCCCATCACGTTGCCAAGTCTCAGCTGCACTAACAGCAGGAAGGATACATTTCTACAGTCGACATGTTTCGTGAGTGTATGCAAACGTCTAGCAGCACAACTTGAAAGATCTCGTGTATAAGATCCTCGCTCCGACGTTAACGGCAATTGACAAATCAATGGTAAATGGCTGTTTTACCGTACAATATAATGCTATGGAAAGTACGTTCTATAGGCAGTAATAAAAACAGATTACTTTCATTTATGAACGTGCAGCATATAGCAATATACGCAGTGAGACGCGCTTAGCTCTACTGACTTACATCGCCATATCCAGCTCGAACATTGTGCGCGGTGACAGCGAAGACTGGTATGGAGGAAAAGCGCATCTAATTAAACATGAGATCCTAAATAAAAATTTTAAATCAGGCATGCAGAATTTCAATACGCAGGTGTCTCCATTCTCTCATATACTGGAAACTTTGACATAATTTCTGTATTCAGGGCACCACATAATGATATAACTAAAGTCCATCTGGGTACTCTCGTAAGTTCCAGTACTAACTCAAAATTAATAACGCAGGACTTCAATGCACATCATCTTTCTTCGGACTAACGTCGAGAAGACAGATTTGGCATATTAATCGCAGAGATCACTGATGAAAGTAACTCGATGATACTCAACAACGGGAGACCAACACTAAATAATAGTCCAAAGCAAGGGAGTAGTGCAGCCGAACTGTGTCGTGTATCTTCATCCATCTTCGAACCATCCTCCGATGTTTAACAGAAAGTCCTGATAGGTGGTGGTGTGGTGGTTAGTGTTTAACGTCCCGTCGACAACGAGGTCATTAGAGACGGAGCGCGAGCTCGGGTGAGGGAAGGATGGGGAAGGAAATCGGCCGTGCCCTTTCAAAGGAACCATCCCGGAATTTGCCTGAAACGATTTAGGGAAATCACGGAAAACCTAAATCAGGATGGTTGGAGACGGGATTGAACCGTCGTCCTCCCGAATGCGAGTCCAGTGTGCTAACCACTGCGCCACCTCGCTCGGTTCCTGATAGGTTGCTTACATACGAGTATAGCGTGTAGGAGTGTATTTATCACAGTCATATTCAGTACCCTTATCAAACCCTCCACAATTACGATACTGATTACTTCCATGTTTAAGTCTCAAATAGTTTAGGCTTGGTAAGACGGATGGTATGAATGGCTTCACCTGGCGCCTTACTCCATGAATAGAAACGTAGCCTGATTTTTTCTTTCTTTTTCCTTTTTTGGAGGGGGGGGGTGGGGGGGTGGGACGACTTCTCTGTTAGCAAACGTACTGGGATAGGCTTTTTGATGTCCTACTGTAATGGGTCTGGTGCAGCGTTTCACTTTTACTACAGGTACGCTGCACTGGTTATGTCCAAACTTTCTTCTACAGACACAGTTAAGTCCCCATCTTGGGTGATACCTCGTCACGCCGTCATGAAAGACCGAACATAAGCCTGTATGTTATTACTCTGAAAAACTGAACTAAAGCGTTTGCCCCTTAAGCAGAGCAACTTTCTGCTTTTAGTCTACTGTAGTTTTTGATGTATTTGGTTCAAATGGCTCTGAGCACTATGAGACTTAACTTCTGTGGTCATCAGTCCCCTAGAACGTAGAACTACTTAAACCTAACTAACCTAAAGACATCACACACATCCATTCCCGAGGCAGAATTCGAACCTGCGGCCGTAGCAGTCGTGCGGTTCCAGACTGAAGCGCCTAGAACCGCTCGGCCACTCCGGCCGGCCCATGGAGACGATTAGCCATTAATTTTGCAGAGAGGAGTTTAGATTTTACGTCTTCCGCACACATGAAGTAAACAAGGAAACCGAACTGTTGTCGCTAGCATAGTACTGCTGTTTCACGTCTGCCAAGGCGTGAGGCGAACTTAGCCTTAGAAGACGTGTTGGAAAACTCCCAGTGATATGTCAGCCAAATCGCTATACCAGCTTAACACGACTGGCGGAGATAGATGACGACTACGCAGCAGAACCGGTCGTCCCTCAACTGCGCCTTACACACCACACATAATTACGAGAAAACTGCCTGTGTTCCTATAACTTCGACAGTACGGCCAACCTTGTAGTGTTCCAACCCACTTCTGCATTAGGATGGCGCGCAACACGTTTCCAGCGGCAATATATTGGTCAATACTGCCTCTTCTACGGAATGTCTCCAGGGCTCTGAGCTTCTACTTGTGAAGCACGTGAGATGTGACGTACACGCAGAGGCCGTCCGAGACGTGCAGGCACTGAAATCACACATTAATGTTGGCTTTTAACCATTCGTCCTGCTCTAGGCTAACATGCGCCGTGTTGCCCACAGAAGTGTACTGCACATTGTAACATCGTCTCTACCTTGGGACGCGTGTATTTGTGAACTTGTATTCGATACCTTCCCTTTGCTCCTCATAGCTACGGCAATCTTCTCTGTGGTTTGGATCCACTGCTCAAACAGATATATTTTATTTTTAACTGGGGCAGCCATAGTTATAACAGTTATGCATGACTGACTGACAGTTCACGCCGTACAACAAATGTTTAAAAAAATGGGAGTTAAAACTGTTAGAATATAAAACAATGAAAAGGCGCTCTATGTGAATTTATTTAAGTCGCTTAGAGACCCATACAATCTGTTCCGCAACTCTTCTGGTGCATATGTCCACAGGAAGTTTTTTAGATTAATGCTTTGATAATTTAAGGTATCTGAGATATAGTACTGAATGCACCGACTTAACCAAGGAAAAAAATGTTACGCATCTAGTTTTCCATGGTTAAGTATGTTCATTCAGTACTTAAAGATATCTAAGATAACTTCAATTCCCCATCATCAAGGCACAAATTTAAAAAAAATTTTGTACAGATATACACCAGAAGATGCAACTTAGAAGTTGCGAAACCGGTTGTATGGGTCTTTAAGCGACTTAAATAAATACACATACATCAAACTATCGGACTTTGCATTCAGTTTTTATTTTAATTGTGCTAACACCAGTTTTTTCAACATCTGTTGTCCTGTGTGAATTGTCAATCAACCATTGTTCAAAATCACTGTCCGTATGAGTACTGACAATGTCATACTTTCTTAGATTGCACCGTAAGTGAATGACTACCTATTCTAAACGCACTGGATTTCTGGCAGTCGAGATGATCTCAATCCTTGACCACTGTGTCACTAAGCCTGATCCCACCCATCACGTCCTACAAGAGCATCACTACATTGAGTATCACTACATCGCTTGCGAGCTTGGTAGCGGATTCATTTCACATCTGAGTGCTCGCGTGCTTCTCTGAACAAAAAAATGCTTCAAATGGCTCTGAGCACTATGGGATTTAACTTCTGAGGTCATGAGTCCCCTAGAACTTAGAACTACTTAAACCTAACTAAACTAAGGACATCACACACATCCATGCCCGAGGCAGGATTCGCACCTGCGACCGTAGCGGTCGCGCGGTTCCAGACTGTAGCACCTAGAACCGCTCGGCCACCCCGGCTGGCCCTTCTCTGAACCTATGTGTCAAATAATGTAAATAATTTTACAGTTTTCTGAAGGTGCATATACTTAAGCTAAATTACAATACGCCTTCTGTCGATATCATCACACTTTACCTCTCCTGTGATCATTAATACAGTATTTTGTTGTCGTATGCATCTATGTAGCATTACACTGGAACTGTGCTGGTGTTTGCAGGTATAAGTGGACATACCGACAATGACGAACTTCGCAACTCTGTTCTTGCTGTTGACTATGGCAGCCCGAATGGCAAACTCGGCCAGGATTCTGGGCATCATCCCCATGCCCTCCATCAGCCACCAGCTCCCTTTCCGACTGATAGCTCTCGAGCTCGTCAAGAGAGGCCACCAGGTCACACTAATGACTACTGATCCCCTAAGGGTAAGTACCTGGTTGACTAATCGGAAGAAAAGCGTAGCTTAAGAAAACCATAAGATTTAGAGTAGCTTCTTGTTTTTGGCATGGAATTATGACATTTTGCTAGTTACCTCAATTAATGCCATAATATGTTCATCAAAATTTATGTTATTAACAAGACTTTTCCAAATTGACTTTAGTGCAGGTAGCTTCCTCAGTGTAAATGCTATTACCAATGAATTTGAAAGGTGGCTACACTGAGCCACAGCGCCAGAGATCGCGCTAGAGAGTATTGTTCCGCCGCCTCCACTGGGAGTGATTATTGAGATGTCGTAGTGGGCAGTGCTTGTCGAGGACTCGTAGTAGTCAGTTCCTGTCGAGAGTTCGTGTTGAGATGTGCTAGAGGGCAGTGCTTGTCGAGATGTTGTAATAAGGAGTGCTTGTTCCATGTTTTATGCAGTTGTTTGATGGGAAAGACAGCAGATGGTTCGAATGGAAATACTGTAATGATCAGAGTGCTTTTCGTCAATATATATGAAGGTAAAATATTGCGAGTTTTTTTTCATTATTTCCATGTTTTAACTAATGCGTCATTACAGGTTCAGTCAACAAAGCATCTGGCTTGTGTTCTTGGATTAGAGTGTAATTCTGGTTTTCTTGAGTAATTATGGTATTTCTATTTCCTTTAATTAATTCAGTATAAATGATATTTAAAATTTCTTGTGTTATTGAAGAAGAACCGTGCCAGATGCGTACGTTGAGTCATACTTCCACACAGAACAGTTACACTTATGCTTTGGTTTCGTAGGTTTTATAGTTGCTGGGGACTTAATTAATTAATTGTGTTAATGAAAATTTCCATTTCATTCTTTGTTGTTGTTCTATGCAGTCAGATTGCGTAATAATACTAGTCAGGGCCAACCGTTACGAGACTTCGTAACCGAACAGACAGCTACTAAATCAAAAAAAATAAATAAATAAAAATTATTTGCATTTTATTTTAATTAAGCCCCCATGCACGCGCCACGTGCATGGGGGCTTAATTAAAATAAAATGCAAATAATTTTTATTTTTTTTTTATTTAGTAGCTGTCTGTTCGGTTACGAAGTCTCGTAACGGTTGGCCCTGACTAGTATTATTACGCAATCTGACTGCATAGAACAACAACAAAGAATGAAATGGAAATTTTCATTAACACAATTAATTAATTAAGTCCCCAGCAACTATAAAACCTACGAAACCAAAGCACAAGTGTAACTGTTCTGTGTGGAAGTATGACTCAACGTACGCATCTGGCACGGTTCTTCTTCAATAACACAAGAAATTTTAAATATCATTTATACCGAATTAATTAAAGGAAATAGAAATACCATAATTACTCAAGAAAACCAGAATTACACTCTAATCCAAGAACACAAGCCAGATGCTTTGGCCGGCCGAAGTGGCCGTGCGGTTAAAGGCGCTGCAGTCTGGAACCGCAAGACCGCTACGGTCGCAGGTTCGAATCCTGCCTCGGGCATGGATGTTTGTGATGTCCTTAGGTTAGTTAGGTTTAACTAGTTCTAAGTTCTAGGGGACTAATGACCTCAGCAGTTGAGTCCCATAGTGCTCAGAGCCATTTGAACCAGATGCTTTGTTGACTGAACCTGTAATGACGCATTATTTAAAACATGGAAATAATGAAAAAAAACTCGCAATATTTTACCTTCATATATATTGACGAAAAGCACTCTGATCATTACAGTATTTCCATTCGAACCATCTGCTGTCTTTCCCATCAAACAACTGCCTAAAACATGGAACAAGCACTCCTTATTACAAGATCTCGACAAGCACTGCCCTCTAGCACATCTCAACACGAACTCTCGACAGGAACTGACTACTACGAGTCCTCGACAAGCACTGCCCACTACGACATCTCAATAATCACTCCCAGTGGAGGCGGCGGAACAATACTCTCTAGCGCAATCTCTGGCGCTGTGGCTCAGTGTAGCCACCTTTCAGATTCCAGGTTCGTATCCTGGCAGGGTCGCCACGTGCATGGGGGCTTAATTAAAATAAAATGCAAATAATTTTTTTTTTTTATTTAGTAGCTGTCTGTTCGGTTATGAAGTCTCGTAACGGTTGGCCCTGGCTAGTATTATTACACAATCTGACTGCATAGAACAATAACAAAGAATGAAATGGAAATTTTCATTAACACAATTAATTAATTAAGTCCCCAGCAACTATAAAACCTACGAAACCAAAGCACAAGTGTAACTGTTCTGTGTGTGGAAGTATGACTCAACGTACGCATCTGGCACGGTTCTTCTTCAATAACACAAGAAATTTTAAATATCATTTATACTGAATTAATTAAAGGAAATAGAAGTACCATAATTACTCAAGAAAACCAGAATTACACTCTAATCCAAGAACACAAGCCAGATGCTTTGTTGACTGAACCTGTAATGACGCATTATTTAAAACATGGAAATAATGAAAAAAACTCGCACTATTTTACCTTCATATATATTGACGAAAAGCACTCTGATCATTACAGTATTTCCATTCGAACCATCTGCTGTCTTTCCCATCAAACAACTGCATAAAACATGGAACAAGCACTCCTTATTACAACATCTCGACAAGCACTGCCCTCTAGCACATCTCAACACGAACTCTCGACAGGAACTGACTACTACGAGTCCTCGACAAGCACTGCCCACTACGACATCTCAATAATCACTCCCAGTGGAGGCGGCGGAACAATACTCTCTAGCGCGATCTCTGGCGCTGTGGCTCAGTGTAGCCACCTTTCAAATTATGTAAAAAACTGAAAAACACGAATTTTAGTCCTCACCGACTTGATATGCAACTATGCCCACTGACTGCTACTTCATCTTCCTCGTAGGGCCTTATTGGAAGACTGTGGAGACTTCTCGTAGAACATCACTGCCTTAGCTGTTAGTCTCATTTTATTTTTATTTTTTTATTTTCCATGTCCCTTCGGATCCAGGAAAGTTGGTCCGAACCTCTCAGTCGTAGTTTACAGAATGGTGATTAGCAAAGTTATAGACAAAAGAAACTGAACAATTTATAAACCCCGAGTAAGAAACATATTACATATAAAAGTTCTCAACTCCAGTACACAACAGGAGTAGTAGGACACGAGGAAGCCTTTCAACTTAGATTTGGACTTGGGGTCACTTAAGTTTTTCAGATTCACAGGAAACCTACTGAAAATGGAAACTGCTGAATAGTGTACATCTCTCTGTAGAATCCTTACCGAAGTTACCAATTGCAAATCGTTCTTCCATTTAGTGCTACAGAATGAATGTTGCGGTTTCTCCTGAATGAGTAATATCGTCAAATTTATCAATATGTCAACACTGCCTTTTCAAAATGAGTCCGTTACTTTTCTTTAAAGAAGTTCCACAGCTGGCTTCCCGACTCTGATATGGTCCCACTTACTGTCTTCCCACCGAGGACAAACAGCCGATATTTGCTGGGATCGAAATCAGGCCCTCACATATGGAAGCGAACTTCACTTAACATTATACACGGCCAGGGGAAAAAAATTGGTACACCCTTTTAGAGGTTTCCAATTCACTCAAGATTCATTGTCGCAATAGTGCATATGGAGTACGTGATATGACTACATTTACAAGCTTCTGAGGTTTATCGACCCATACTGAAACACCAATATTAGTATGTTGTGTAACTTCCACGGGCGGTAATGCAGGCGCTGACTTTGGCATCCAGTCGATTGTACAGATGGAGAATGCTGTTCTGGGATACGTTGTGCCACTCCTGGCCGACCTGTTCAAATAGTTCTGTAAGAGTTGTTGGTGGACGAGCCGCAAGAGTCACTTCTCGTCCTATCATACCCCATGCGTGCTCGATTGCAGAAGATCCGAGGCTGTACTGGCCAGGGAAGTTCTGCACGTCTTGAAGGGCACGTTGGGTTACACGAACAGTTTGAGGGTAAGCTTTATCCTGTTGGAACCACATATCACGTTCCTGTTGCAAGAATGGAACGTACCGAGCACTGGTTAGCGTCTCTTCCAGAAACACAGTGAACGAGAGTCGTAGGTTATCGCACGCCAGGCCATAAGGCCTCGGAATGGGGACAGTGTGTCTCGGACGAATGCACTCTACGAGACAGTGTTCACCAAATCTACGTCGTACGCGCAAATGATCATCAGTTGCGTGCAGGCACAAACTGCTTTCATCGCTGAGGACCACGGTGCGCCATTCCATCCTCCATGTGACCCCCCGACGGTACCAATCGAGCCCTGCACGTCGATGCTGTGGAGTGAGTGGAAGACGGGCCAGAGGTGTGCGTGCCCATTGCTAATAACCGGTTCGCAACAGTTAGTGCTGACACTTTTAGACTGACAAGCCCTGTTACCTGTGCTGTGTTACCTGTACGAGCTGCCACTGCTGCCCTTACAATACGACGATCCTGGCTCGCTTCTGTGCTGCGTGGACGTCCAGAACTCGTCTACGGATGTGGCAATGCTCACGTGACCACTGATGCCAACATTGCTGCACGCAGCTTGTGTGGTAATTCTCCGAAAGGCCCATCCCGCCACGCAGAGGGCCACAATTTGACCACTTCCAAACTCACTCAGTTGCCTGCAGGAAGCACGAATGCGACTCTGCAACATGGTTGCCTGCTTGTTTCACAATTGCACCACACTAAGCCTTGTGGCCGTGAGCAATCCCTATTAAAGGCTAGACACTAATGGAGTTCTGGTAGCTATGCCACTACAGTATATGTTGGCGGACGACGTTGAAACCATTATTACTACATCTACCATCTCCCAGGTGGCATATACCATCGTCGGATCAAAAACGACGTCGTTTTTCAAGGTATACTAATTTTTTCCGGCAGTGTGCATTAAAACCACCTGAAAGAAAACTTGCCGTTTAAGGAAAATGCTGCTACCTCCTGAGTTACTAAAATATTGAGAAGGAAATTAAAGTTCAGGGAGAAGAAATAAATATTTTGAGGTTTGTTGGTGAGTAATCCTGTCAGAGATGGCAAGTACAGTTGAACACTTTGGACAGTGTCTTGAAAGGAGGATATAAAATGAACATTAGCAAAAGCAAAAGCAAGGTAATCGAATGTAGTCTAACTAAATCAGGCGACGTTGAGGAAATTATGTTCGGAAATGAGTCAATAAAGGTAGTAGATGATTTTTGCTATATGAGCAGTAAAGTAACTGATGATGGCCAAAGTAGAGAGGACATAAAATGTAGACTGGAAATGGCAAGAAATGTGTTTCTGAAGAAGAGAGATTCGTTGACGTCTATTGAAGTGTGAGGAAGTCTTTTCTGAAAGGATTTGTCTGAAGTGTAGTCTCCTACGGAAGTGAAAGATGGACGATAAGAAGTTTCAACAAGCAGAGAATAGAAGCTTTTGAAATTGGTGCTACAGAAGAATGCTGACGATTAGATGGTAACTAATGAGGAGGTACTGGATATAACTGGGATGGAAAGAAATTTATAGCATAGCTTTAATAAAAGAAGGAATCGCTTGATACCACACATTCAGAAACATCTAGGTGTAGTCAGTTTAGTATCGGTGTTGGTGGTGTTGGTGGTAAAAATTGTAGAGGGAGACCAGGATTCGAGTACAATAAACGGATTCAAATATATGTCGGTTGCAGTAGTTATTTGGAGATAAGGAAGCTTGCACAGGATAGACTGAAGAACAGAACCACTTAAGGGGCTACAAACGATCCAGCCTGCCGTGAAAACATTTAGGTAACTAACATACATAAACATACATTTAATTTTATACTTATTTAGCTTTCTTTACCTGAGAATAGTTAAATGAACATTTAAATTAGAAACATTTCTAATTTTGACTCACGGTCTAGGCTCTCAGTACTAACAGTAACAATCCTTTGTTATAATGACTGTACTTGGCTGAATGATATTTGTGTGAAGAAGAGAGGAAAAAGAGAAAAGACTACACCTTTTCTACCATTATCAATCTTGTATTCTATAGGTAAACAGGTAGCTGACCGAATGGGACAGGAATCGGTTGAAGTGATGTACATGTACAGACAAACAAATGATTACAATTTCAGAACAATTGGATGATTTGTTCAAGAGAAATAGCTTCACAATGTAAGTCAATAATGCATTGGACCACCTCTGGCCATCAAGCAACCAGTTTTTCGGCTTGGAGTTGTCGGATGTCCTCCTTAGGGATACCGTGCCAAATTTGTCCAATTGGCGCGCTGGATCGCCAAACTCCCGATATGTTTGGAGGACCATGGCCATAATGCTTCAAACGTTTCAATTGGTGAGAGATCCCATGATCTTGCTGGCCAAGACAAAGTTTGCTAAGTGCGAAGACAAGCAGTGGAAACCATCGCAGTGTGCGGCTTTATCTACTGAAATGTTAGCCCAGGATGGCTTCCCGTAAGGAGCAACAAAATCAGGAGTAGCATATCCTCGACGTACCACTGTGGTGTAGAGGTGCCGGGGATGACAACCAAAGGGGTTCTGCTGGAACCCTCTGCCAGGCACTTAAATGTGATTTGCAGAGTATCCACGTAGATGTAGATGTAGGAAAGAAAATGACAACCCAGCCCATCACTCTTGGTTGTCGCGGCGTATGGAAGATGAGAGACAGGCTGGTGTCAGACCGCGGTCTGGCGCATCTCCAGACACGCCATCGCCGGTAAACGGGGCTCAGTTCGAAGCGGGACTCGTCACTGAAGACAATTCTACTCCTTTCAATGAGATTCCAGACCAGAGCAGACGCAGATAGAGTACCTAAATTTTAGCGCTTGTAGGTACTTAGGAAGCTTTTGTTAAAGTTAATCGCTGTACACTCTAAGATATTCTGAAGGTAGCATGGATAAACTATGGGGAGCGAAACATTATCTACTACTTGCTACAGGAATCAGCTTGTAGTGTTTAAAGTTATGGAAGGAAAGCAGTGGTCGGGAAAAGAGGTGAGACAGGGTTGTAACCTATTCCTGATGTTATTCAATCTGTACATTCATCAGGCTGATAACGAAACCAAGAAGAAATTTCTAAAAGGGATTAAGGTTTAGTGACAGGGAATAAGAACTTTTAGTTTCGTTGATGACGCTCTAATTCCATCAGAGACAGCGAAGGACTTGGAAGGTCAGTTTAATGGCATGGGTATTGTCTTGAGAACAGATTATAACGCACACAGCAATGAAAGAAAAATAAGGATCGTCAAATGCACTCTAATTAAATCAGATGATGGTGAGGGAGTAAGGAAAGATAATGAAACACTGAATGTAATAGTCCAGTTTTGCCACGGAGGAGAAAAATAACTGACTGAGGAAGCAATAACGAGGATGTCAAAGTCATACTTCAACTAGCGAAAAAAAAATTTGTAATGAAGATAAATGTTAACATCGAATGTAAATTTAAGTGAATGTTCTGGTAGTAATTGCTTGGACTGTAGCCTATTGCGTAATGAAAAGTGGAAAATAAGCATTCTGATAGAATGCTGAAGATTAGATGCGTAGATCGGATAACTAAGTAAGAGCTACTGAATATAGTCGAGGAGAAAAGAACTTGACGGTACAACACAGGAAACAGCATGCGATGTCAAGAAATTGGTAATTTTGTAGTGGAGAGAAATGTTGCGGTAAAAACTGAAGCAGGAGACCAAACCATGGATACTGTAAATAGGTTCAAAAGGATGTAGACTGCAATAGTTTAAGAGACTTCCTCAGGTTAGAGTTGAGGAAATAGTTGTACCAAATCAATTTCTAGACCAAAGATCACGTCACACTCAGTGATTTTGAAATGTTGTATTTGTAATGTTACGTATATACTTCCTACATGTATTTTAAACCAAATATAAGTATAATACAATGAGACACATTCCCAGATTATGTCTTTCTGATTTGTCTTCTTTTTTCTGTCTTTTGTCCGTAGGAAAGTATCCAGAATTATACAGAAGTAGACTTGTCAAAGTCATACGACTACGTGAGGTCAGAAATTGACTTTATGTCAATGTCAGACGTAAGTCCAATCGAAGTGATAGACCTATGGGCTTCTATGACGGGAAAAATGTGTGAAATTCAACTGGAGTTCCCGCAGGTGCAGCATTTCATTCGGTAAGTATGAGATTCCCACGGCATTTAATGTATGCCATTTTATAATACCACTATAGAAGTAGATTTCGAAAGACTGTCCACATCTTAATTTTGTTTTGCAGGTCCCAGCCGTCTTTCGACGTTGTTATCCTGGAGAGCTTAATGTTCCAATGTTACTATGGTCTGATTCACCGGACGGGATCCCCGCCAATGATAGGCTTTGTATCTGTGGGCGCGCCCGCTCCTGTACTCTCCTCTTTTGGGAATCCCAACAACCCTGCCTATTCCCCTGATTTCATGGTGGGCTACACCGACCACATGTCCTTCTGGGAAAGACTGTATAGCACCTACGTAACAGCACGCTTTCAATACATATGGAACTCCAGAGTGGTTCCAATGCAAGAGAAGATTCAAACGAAATATTTTGGTCCTGGTCATCCACCAGTGTACGAAACTGAAAGGAATTTCAGCCTCCTCCTCGTAAATAATCATTTCAGTATGAACTATCCTCGACCGTTGCTGCCTAATATCATTGAGCTGACAGGGCTGCATCTAGAGAAACAGCGGAAGCCACTTCCTCTGGTAAGTAGTCCATCCCATGTCCTTTAAACCATTAAAGGAAGTTATTTTACGTTTTATAATATTAAGGTGCAAGATTTCACCACAGAGCAACATTCCAGCGCTTATTTGTTCAACTTACACCGACGAAGTCTGTTCAGGATGATTACAGATTAAACACTCTCTACGAATTTAAAAAAATTGATTGTTATGATGAGTGAAATGAGGTTTCTTTGCGATTTTTCGATTCACAGATCTCTGAAATTAAGTATAAAGTCATTAACTACCTCTCATCTTAGATGATATTTAAGGTATGCATCTTACAAGAAAACATGATAATAGGTAAAGAAACATCCAATTCCTTAACAGCATTCCTTTTTGGTCTGACACCCTTTTCATGATTCAGCAAGCATCACTCGATGTCTCATCAGTCCACTTCCTTCTGTATCTTTCTTCCATCAGCGAGAAATCCTGGTGATGGCTGGTGTCTCTTATGCCTTTGACTGCTCTCTGAACATGTTTATATGCGCTGCTGCTTCTGTCCCTGGGTGCTCTGGAGGCGTTTACGCGCGTCTTTGATCCTTCTATCAGGTGCTCTAGACGTGTATATGCGCAACCTCTTGTCGCCTTCTTTGTGCTCCCGACATGTTAAATCTGTCAACGGCTTGGGTCTTTGTGTGCTCTGGGCACGTTAACGAGCGAAGCACTTAGCGGCCAGGTAGCCGCACATCCGCATTGGCCACTCAGCAGCCTCCCATCGTTCGCCCTGTGTGCGTCGGCTGCTCTTCTCTTATTTGTGTTGCTCCTTTCATCTTCTTTTTTGACTGAGAAAATGGAACCCCGTTGCGGTTCTACAGAGAAATAAATCATGAAGACGGTGACAGGTAATTACATCTGGTACCTGGCATCACAGGGTAAAAGAAATTGAAGCAGACTATCACACACCTCCAAATAAAAACCAGTGCCATAGTGTCACTAGGGAGACTAGCTGGCAAGTTGATATCATTACATGCAGCAATAATGCATTCTAAAGGTTATGAATAAAGGAAAGATCTCGGTGGAAACTGTAATAATTAAAACATTTAGTTACTTAGTGGTTACATCTTGTGACATAACAACAAGCAGATATCGGTTAAAGCTGAATATTCCACTTAGAATATCGTAAATATTAATTCCTCCAAGTCCACAATATACTATTTTGACTAGATATTAAAATCTGTTACAGAACTATATCTTTCCATCGAAAAAATCATAATTACATCTATGTCTTGATAGATAAAAATGTTTCAAGTATTACGGCAATATAAGCACCTCTTCGCATGCTATCATTTGCATAAATGCGAAAGAATGAAATTTTTTCGCCAAACAGTTTTCTTAAAATCAAATGATATGTATTTCACAGTGCTCAGCATGTCCACTGAAGTATGTTGCCGACAAATCATGCTAACTGTTCTGAAGATATAATAACCAATATCTTGAGAACATTGGCACATATCGTTCTGTTCTCAGATTTAAATACGATTTCGATATTCACTGAAGTCAATGACGTAAAACGAACCACACGCAAAGTCACCTCTGCAAAAATCTTAAAAAATCGTGCAATGCCTTACTTCCTTGAAGGGAGCACAGTAACTAAGACGAAGAATCAAGTTCTTTATCCATATAGGATATACTGTAAGATGTGAAAAGATCATTTTTGTTTCTCCAAATGGTTTTCCTAAAATCAGATGATAATTACACTCCTGGAAATGGAAAAAAGAACACATTGACACCGGTGTGTCAGACCCACCATACTTGCTCCGGACACTGCGAGAGGGCTGTACAAGCAATGATCACACGCACGGCACAGCGGACACACCAGGAACCGCGGTGTTGGCCGTCGAATGGCGCTAGCTGCGCAGCATTTGTGCACCGCCGCCGTCAGTGTCAGCCAGTTTGCCGTGGCATACGGAGCTCCATAGCAGTCTTTAACACTGGTAGCATGCCGCGACAGCGTGGACGTGAACCGTATGTGCAGTTGACGGACTTTGAGCGAGGGCGTATAGTGGGCATGCGGGAGGCCGGGTGGACGTACCGCCGAATTGCTCAACACGTGGGGCGTGAGGTCTCCACAGTACATCGATGTTGTCGCCAGTGGTCGGCGGAAGGTGCACGTGCCCGTCGACCTGGGACCGGACCGCAGCGACGCACGGATGCACGCCAAGACCGTAGGATCCTACGCAGTGCCGTAGGGGACCGCACCGCCACTTCCCAGCAAATTAGGGACACTGTTGCTCTTGGGGTATCGGCGAGGACCATTCGCAACCGTCTCCATGAAGCTGGGCTACGGTCCCGCACACCGTTAGGCCGTCTTCCGCTGACGCCTCAACATCGTGCAGCCCGCCTCCAGTGGTGTCGCGACAGGCGTGAATGGAGGGACTAATGGAGACGTGTCGTCTTCAGCGATGAGAGTCGCTTCTGCCTTGGTGCCAATGATGGTCGTATGCGTGTTTGGCGCCGTGCAGGTGAGCGCCACAATCAGGACTGCATACGACCGAGGCACACAGGGCCAACACCCGGCATCATGGTGTGGGGAGCGATCTCCTACACTGGCCGTACACCACTGGTGATCGTCGAGGGGACACTGAATAGTGCACGGTACATCCAAACCGTCATCGAACCCATCGTTCTACCATTCCTAGACCGGCAAGGGAACTTGCTGTTCCAACAGGACAATGCACGTCCGCATGTATCCCGTTCCACCCAACGTGCTCTAGAAGGTGTAAGTCAACTACCCTGGCCAGCAAGATCTCCGGATCTGTCCCCCATTGAGCATGTTTGGGACTGGATGAAGCGTCGTCTCACGCGGTCTGCACGTCCAGCACGAACGCTGGTCCAACTGAGGCGCCAGGTGGAAATGGCATGGCAAGCCGTTCCACAGGACTACATCCAGCATCTCTACGATCGTCTCCATGGGAGAATAGCAGCCTGCATTGCTGCGAAAGGTGGATATACACTGTACTAGTGCCGACATTGTGCATGCTCTGTTGCCTGTGTCTATGTGCCTGTGGTTCTGTCAGTGTGATCATGTGATGTATCTGACCCCAGGAATGTGTCAATAAAGTTTCCCCTTCCTGGGACAATGAATTCACGGTGTTCTTATTTCAATTTCCAGGAGTGTATTTCATTAGAGGTTCACACATCCACTCAACCGAGTCGCTGACAATTCGTGAACGGAATGCTCAAACGTGGAGTGAAAAAGTTTTTGCTGTTATTCCCAACAACTACTGGTCTATTAGAGCGATATCGCCGCGTGACTCATCCTTTCCTTGAGTTTTTACATTTATGGATGTACGTAGGACAGCAGTTTTATGAAAGAGTAACTAGGTAAGAACAACTATGTTACTGAGATGAATCGAAAATAACACTCCACTTTCCTCGAATGCTTCTGACATCCTACTAAAAACTCCAGGACAGATGTAATTGTTAGGTGCGAAACAGTATTAACATACCTACGCGTTTGTTTATGCAATGATTCATTTCTAGTGGAGTTTTAACGTCGAAAGGATAAGTTGTTAGAGTAACTGTATTTACGGTAGACTCTTGGCTATCTGGCACGTTACTATCTGCCCCCCTCCCCTTTCCCTACTAATCGACCGGCTTAACTAATATAATAATACTTCTGCCTGATAAAATGATTATTAATTCAATGTATGTAATGTACTTTCCAAAACTTTGTCAAGCCGCACCCGCTACAATGGTATGTGGCTATTCAAAAGGTTCTAAGTGTCTTTTGTGCTTCTAGCACATCTGAAATCATAATTATAGGGAAAATAGTGTAATGTTAACATTTAAATGAGTTACCGGATGCAATCTTCAACAAAAGATATTTAGAAGCCCTCTTCCTGCGCTCACATACAACAATAAACACACGAGGAGAGTAGCTCTGATGGAAATGCTATACTTTTTGTTTCTTCATTTACTTATCAGACGTCCAAACTGCGCTTTATCACTTAAAATTGATACTTTTGTAATACACAATTATAAATACAACAAATAACAAGTGTAAATTACCGTGTCAGTTGTTTGGATTGTTCATGTCAGCCAATCGCAACACAAGTTCTGTGACATCATGGAAATATCACTATTTCATCACGTGAACTCATAAACGCAGCAGGTTGAGCACACAAAACCCTAAACATTGTAAGTAGCGTGTGGTTATAATTACGCTTTCTCTATTTAACACGTTATGACAGGAAAACTAATTACCGTATGCATACCAAACTTTGTAGCATTAATGTCAAGGACATGGGGAAGAGAAAAAATGCAGAGTCAATTCAGTTGAAACACTTTTAATGAGCTGCTACGGTACATCATACCACTACATGCCGGTACCATTACTGCTACAAAAGGGGCTCAATGTGGCGCCCATCAGTGTCCATAAGAGTCTGAAAGCGCAGCACTGCATTCTGCACAGCAGAACGAAGCATGTCTGTAGCTATGCTGCCTATCTCTCCTGATATGCTGCGCTTCAGATGAGCACATTTGTGAATACCCTGGTGAACTCTGTCATTCAGGTATCCCCACAACCGGAAATCACAGGGAGTGAGATCAGGAGATGAGATCAGGAGACCGTGCCAATCAAGCTTTTGGATACGATCGGCTGATAATTCGATGGTTTCAAAACGTGTGTCGGAGAATAAGGTGAACTTCAGGAGAGATGTGCAGTGGGGCCCCATCTTGTATGAAAACTGTTGAGTTCGATATGTCTCTCTCCTATAGGGAGGGTGTGGCATGCTGGCGAAAGAGTCACTTGCACGTCTTTGGTCCTTGAGCGCCAACCTGTTCAAAAAAGAATGGGCCAATTATGAACATATCCGTGAAGCTACACCGTACGGTGACACGTTCATCATACAGAAGAACTTCATGCACAGTGGCTGGAGGTGAAGATCCCCATTCCGTGTGTTCACCTCACCCGTCAGAGAAAAATGAGCTTCGTCTGTCCATAGGATGGTCCAGGTCCCTGGTCGACTTCAGTCCTTGCGAGAAAGTGGAGAGCGACGTCAACACATCATTGTGCGTCCTGTAGTGCAACCTGCTGTACTATATGGCTCTTGTACGGATACCATTTGACAATGATTCGAAGCACCTTCCTTACAATGGTCCAGCTGTCTGACACAGCACGCGCACTGCCTGACGATCGGGAATTGCGCGCCATAGCAAAAGCGATTTCGTCAACCACCTGTGGTGCAACCCGTCGTCGGCCTCTTCCCAGAGCGATGCTCAGTTCTCCAGTTCATTGGAACTTCTCCATCATGCTCCGCACAGCAGGCGGAGAAAGAGGATCCTTCCGTAATTCTTTCATCCGGCGATATACTCGAAGTGTAGCTGCAGCATCACTGTTGTTCTGATAATAGAGCTTCACCAATAATGCCCTGCAACGTCAACAAGAGCGCTGGGACTGGTCAGGTGTGTGAGACTATGAATCACGATGACTGATCACGACACCTTGTGGCCATCGTTGGGAATGGACGGTGGCGCTGTGGCCCATGGGAATCATGCGCCCCATACTCAGGACATTAATACTACCAAGTTTGGTACTAGTACGGTAATTAGTTTCTGTGTTATACCTCTTAAACAGGGAAGTTTAATTATAACCACCTGGGTAGAAATGAAAATACCAAAAACATTGAGTATGCAGCGAGGCTAACAAAAAAAAATGGTTCAAATGGCTCTGAGCACTATGGGACTTAACATGTATGGTCATCAGTGCCCTAGAACTTAGAACTACTTAAACCTAACTAACCTAATGACATCACACACATCCATGCCCGAGGCAGGATTCGAACCTGCGACCGTAGCAGTCGCGCGTTTCCGGACTGCGCGCCTAGAACCGCTAGACCACCGCGGCCGGCCGAGGCTAACATACATAGTATTAAAGATCTCTCCAAACCGGGTCTTTGATATGATTTGTTATGGTTAACTGTCAGGAAATGTGACGGTGGGAGATAAATATGCTGCCTACAGATTTCATGTTGGAGTTAGCTTTTGATGTTATTTAGTAGTTGATCATGAAACGGGAAGAAGATAAACGTTTGGCTAGAGAGTGATATTGCACCCCCTGCCTCCTGAAATCTTGGTTTTGGTGACAGAATTATGTGACTCGTAGCCCGGGTCTAGGTTAGATACGCTCAATAAATGTCGCAGTCTTTGGTTCAAATGGCTCTGAGCACTATGGGACTCAACTACTGAGGTCATCAGTCCCCAAGAACTTAGAACTACTTAAACCTAACTAACCTAAGGACATCACACACATCCATGCCCGAGGCAGGATTCGAACCGGCGACCGTAGCGGTCGCGCGGTTCCAGACTGTAGCGCCTAGACCCGCTCGGACACACCGGCCGACCTCACAGTCTTTCCCATCATGGAAACCACGAGCTGTGCCTAGACAAGGGGTGTCTCTACTAGCGGCTGCTGTGAAAGATCACAAGAGCACATGAACGCCCTAACTTTCGACACCTTGCAGATTTATTGGTTTTTTCTCTGAATGCTGTTAAACGTATCTTACAGATACCGCCTTGAATTCTACCGCGCTACTGCTCCTCTAGATCCCGTGAAACTTGGCGTCAGGGTCACGAGTACACCTTCGGTCGTGCACGTTTTAAGGAGCATTTGCGCATGACATGCGCGACATACATACGAATTTGTTAAACAATGAGCACGATTCACGATGCGCACTCTAGCCCTTGCCGCTCAACTAGAAGTTTACGTCAGTGCCAGCAGGTGGTAGCACACTGCGGCCATCTTTTATCGCCATTTTCTCGGCATAAATCCTACTAGATGATACCACGCTCCTCAGATACATTAATTCACTCGATGTATAGTGAAATTAGATCGGACGTAGTATATATTAAAGTTGTACTGACAGTAAACCTATTTTGTGGATTTCTGAATGAATTATAGAATATTAAGTTATGAATTTTATCATACATAACATATTTCAAGCGCTGAGACTCGTAAGGACCTAAAGCACATCGATTGTGAGATTGTAGCATTTATTCATGCTTCTGGAATCCGTTGACCTTATGGTGAGTCAGGTTTATCTGTACTGTAGGCGCACATTATATATATGAAAATTCACGAAAAGCTGTATCAGTGGTTTCTCTGTTATTCACTTAAATGTGGGATCGACCGCGGTGTGGTTTAGGCCCTTATGGATCTCAGCTCCTTATTTATATTTTAGGCAACTGACCATCTTGGTAGACATTACTACTTGACTTTAATCAATTCCACAAACTGCAGTTTATCAGTTTATGTTTGGAGTTAGTTGTTTCCTGTGGGGGAATCGGCTTGCAAGTGCAATGTAAACGCTGAGTCGCCCTGATAGCTTCCCTTCTTGCTTTACAAAGTACAGTCTTGAAGTTCACATCGTTTCGCATATTTGCAACGAAATCTAAACCTTCATCTTTCAAGTATCGAAATTCATCTTTAAAAATTTAGGAAACAGGCACTGTCTTTTCTCCGTGGACTCTTTTTCCCGCATTTATGTATTCGTTTCAAAATCTTCACATCTGTGTCGTTACGTGGGCTAGAATGTTGCTGTTTAGCCATAATTATGTGCAAAAGCATCAAAACACGACCATTACGATATTCGTAACTACTGAAAACTCTTAACTGGCCACAACACTACAGTTCAAGTGATGAAGATGTTTAAAGCATGTACTTGATCACTTGATGAAACTCTGTTGTGGGAATTAAGACATGCTCAGTTAGTGCCGCAGGCCGCTTTTAAGTGCTCCCCATTATTTAGTGAAAAGAATGTAATTAAAGGTAATAGCTGCAGTTAGAAAGCTCGAGCTAATACGAAAATTTTTAACATCAGCTCCGTATTAAGTAGCACCCAATGAATAAGATTTAGTTCATTTCATTTCACTATTATTATGAGTGTTGAACAGCGTTGATAGTTCTGTTGGAATAGGTTTTATTTTAAGAAAAACAGAAACACGGTATTTGACCTAACCGTAATTTCAGAAGATTATTCTGTATTTGGAACGTTCAGAATTGACTCTGTATGCCGTCCTCCAAGATATGAGTACGCAGTCTCAGAGAGAGTGGCGTCAATAAGACGATTACCAGACCAGTTTCCAGGTCTAGTGTATGGAATGTGATGGGAAGAGTTGCTCTAGAAGCCAACTATAGTGCAAATTGAGTGAAACTTTCTTACGGATCCCATGAAGAATTTCTGTTGTGTGGTTGCTAACAACTACAATTACCAGCATCAGTAGTAAAGATAACTGGGCAGAAGCCGATCACTGAAGAGGCGGAAGTTTTGGTTGGTTGGTTGATTTGGGGGAAGGGCCCAAACAGCGAGGTCATCGGTCCCATCGGATTAGGGAAGGATGGGGAAGGAAGTCCGCCGTGCCCTTTCAAAGGGACCATCCCGGCATTTGCCTGAAGCGATTTAGGGAAATCAGGCAAAGCCTAAATCAGGATGGCCTAACGCGGGTTTGAAGCGTCGTCCTCCCGAAAGCGAGTCCAGTGGGCACAACTTTTATTGGAATTCTGAAATTACAGAACAGTACGAGATACTGCCGGACTTAATCATTTGATGAACTGGCACGGGATGTCAACATGAAAACATTTCTAAAGAGCGTGTGTTTGATCGAGGCTTTTGCGATTATCCTGCAGTTTACGATTTGAACTGTTTTTGTTCACTGAAAGAGCTTTACAGTCACAGTTCTGGGAACACATTAAACAACTGGTTAAGTAGACACGCTAGAGAGAACGAAGACAAGGAGATCGATAGATTGGGTGTATATCAGCCGCATGCACAGGCTTGTAAAGGAGGCCTCCCAGTTCGTCGCATCTCACAGTGTGTGCCCCAAAGTACAAAGTTAGCGTCATCTCACTTCCATCAACAGCTTCAGTTACTTCTACAGTCTGCCGGCCACCTTAGGGTATGCAGCAAAGGGCTCACTGGGTTCTATTATCATTTCCCTCCTATCCTATTCCAACCGCGCACGGTGCACGGGTAGTGCGATTATCCCTAAAAATGGTTCAAATGGCTCTGGGCACTATGGGACTTAACATATGCGGTCATCAGTCCCATAGAACTTAGAATTACTTAAACCTAACTAACCTAAGGACATCACACACATCCATGCCCGAGACAGGACTCGAACCTGCGACCGTAGCGGTAGCGCGGTTCCAGACAGAAGCGCCTAAAAGCGTTCGGCCACACCGGCCGGCCCTAAAAACTGTATGAACGAAGTTTTCTCTGCCTTTCCACCACTGGCCCTTCTCAAGGTAGATCGATGAGAAAGTAATATGTAACTGTCTCAACTTAAGATTGTGCGTCCTCGGAAATTTCCACTGTAAACCTCTTCATGTTGCACAACACTTCTGTTGTACCATCGGCATTTGCATTTGGGTGGACATCTTCATGACGCCTTAGTGTTAAAAAACGAATCCATGACAAAACGTGCTGCTTTTGATTTGATGTTCTCTATTTTGTCCCCTAATACTACTTGGTAAGCAATCCACACTTATACGAAGATCTTTTAACGTATCTTGGTGGTGGGCGGATTACATTTCTTTAGGATTCTTAGAATGTATCTCAGTCCGGCATCTGCCTTCTCTATAACTAGTACACGTTAAGTCCCTCGAAGTTTATCCTTCGGGATATTTTACAGTTGCAACTCAGTAGTATACGTACAAGTCCGCCAGCCTACAGTTCAAGTTTCTGCAGCTAGTCGGTGCCACAGTAGTAACGCAACAGCAATTGATAGTGGCAAGACATTTGAAAAAAAAAAAAAAAAAAAAGCTGACGGATGGGGAGATTGGTAGAAAATTCAAAATAGGTGAAAGCACAACGCATAAAATAACGGAAAATTTAAACATGGGCGAGACATTTAATAATCAATGATGGCAGATGGTAGGGAATTCAAAAAACACGGGAAATTAAAAAGAACCCGAAGATCCTCCTGTCTCTTCATCCGAACACAGTGAAATATTAAAATGCCTAGGTGTATAATTTCTGTGATATTTACATAAAACTGCGTAAATACACACTCCACAAAGTGTCACATCCCTCTATTACTCTCCAATAATAACCTAGTATCTTAGCCACCATCAAAAGGAAAGAGCCAGTTACAATATAGCCCCATCTTGACTGTGCTCAAAAAGCAACCAAAGTATTTATCAAAAAAATTACATTGCAGTATTTCCACATTTAAAATAGGTCATAAAAACACACATACACTTAAAACAATAGCTGAACTGCAAAAATATTGCCAAAAATATTGTCAACTATGTTTCCATTACTGATTACAAAAAACGTTAATGGACTTTCTTGCCAGTGGCATCTATGAATTTTCTTGGAAGTTATATATCATTTGTTATCTGATATTACAATGAGTACAAAACATATTCACCACAGTTAAAACAAACATTTGTTTATATACTGTAATTAATGAATTAGTAACATATAGCCATCAAACATGAGTTTTATTTTAAATGATATTCCACAAAACTTCAAAAATGGGAACTAAAATCAACTGCTCATTTATGCAACCTGATGCCTGTCTCTGCCAGTATATGGCTGCACTGACAAAATGTCCAAGGTCCGACTGTTGTGTTACAGTGTAAGACACAACAAAATTTCAGATTAATTGCTTACCACATCTATGTTGCTTGTCAAACGCCACAGTATTCGAAAATGTCTACAAAAATGTATCAGCAGCGCAAAACATCATTATTTTTACGTCGAGTAGCACAATGTATAGGTCAAATGTAACGTTCTTATTTTATACACGTATTCGTGAAATCGGTGCCTAAAACATCCCTATGGCTTTCAAACTAAGTGCCTCAGTGTTTTTTCATGCCTAAAAAAACAGACAGTGGACGTTCCAAGTTATGCTGAAAAGATTGACACTAACCTTACCAGGCTTATAACAACAGAAAACATGCTAGGTAAGTCCACTACAACATCGTTGTGAACTCTAGAATGAACTGTGTCAGTGGTATTTCTATGCGTAAAAACATGTGGTTTAACACAAATTTTAGGCCTAAGACATTGATACTAATCTGGCCGCGATAAAATAATAGGCAAACACACAATAAAATAGACATTCTGAATGAAATTATTTAGGCCTAATATTGCTGCAATGTCCTCAAATTAACAACGATATCTAAAGACGTACAGGGAATTCAGTATGATGCTGCATGCTCTAATCACCCAAGGTGTTTCCTGTTTCAGCACCAATTTAGGGTGAGGGAGAAAATAACACATCACCAGAAAACATAATCGAAGATATTGATCGGCAAGTAATAGATATCACTGAACCTAGTTGCTAAAAATTGCTACAATCAGAACCACGGCTCTCCAAAACTGCAATCAGCTACACCAACATCAAATAAAATTACCACAACACACACACGCACACAAATACCATTTTTAGGATGGAAGACATAAGGTATTTTTTAATTATGATGCATCACTTTAAACTCCCATGTTAAGTTACACACAACATGACTAAATATGGTAACAGATACGTAACATTTCGAAAGAATATATCTGTATCATTTTATCCATTTCGGTTGGAGAACGAAGCAGCTGTAGGAAATACTGCAACCAGCCAAAAGTTTTGGAAATTATTTTATTGTACCATTACTAGCTTCGGACCTGAGCCCACTGTCAGACGGTAGCGTTGACTTGTTTACAAGTTTTACATTTGTGTCCTAAAATTGTACAAAGTTTATGTGGTGAATAGTTTACAAAAGGTTTTACTTATAAGTACACTTATAAGTATAACACTATGTAATAACAAAAAATCTGTTATATTTTAGGATGCAAATGTAAAACGTTTTGTCAATTATGCATCACAAAAATTTTGTTATATTTTAGGACACAGATGTCAACGCTGCCATCCAACGATGGGCTCAGGCCCGAAATTAGTAATGCTACAATAAAATCATTTCAAAAAAACTTGTGGCTGGTTGCAGTATTTCCTACAGTGTAATTAAAGATGTCTGTATATGTCAAAAGTAAATTCTTCCATAAGATTATTTATTATTTATTGAGTACAAAAACACACACACGCATGCAGGTTGCTTATCGTAATACACAAATATAATTACGCTTCCTCTACGTAAATTCTAGCAAAATAAAAAGTATTATAATTATGTAAGATTTCGCACACTTTACAAGTACAAATGACCTTCAAAGGAAATATTTCCACATGTAAATTGTCTGTTTTACTTATTATAATACATGCAGCTTGCATGTTTATTGTAATATGAAACGTTGCTATTCAACAGGTCTTAAGAAAAAGAAGCAGTGTATCGAATGGACTAATGCCTATCGCTATTAAAGAAATTACTCCTTAAGGTGAAGCTAATGTGAAAAAACTGGAAATGGTATTGATAGAGTCGTAAAAAAACGAAAAAAACTTGCAGTATTGGCGACAACAGTTGCCACCAAGGGAAACTGTAGACTGTTACTCAAAAAAGAGCCGATCATTAACAACAGTGTGCAGGCAATGTTACAAATTATTTAAAAACAGAACGCAGAAAATAATTGGATACAATGGGGAGGGGGTAGCAGCACATAGGATATCTAAATGCGCTATAAATATTAATTTGGTGGTTGATCTCTGTTGCAGCCAGCGCATAATGATGATCCTTTCACTATGGTGAACAGAGCATGAGTAAGGAGTCAGTCTGATGGTTAGTGAGGAATGGCGGGGGTAACTATTTTTTTGGAGTCGTGTGGGAAAATCCCAATTTTTGGGTAATAAATCATTATAACTGGTTGATAAATAATGGAGATAAATGCGACAGGTCGTCAGTTAACTTGATAATTGGGTAATAAGTTATAACAGTAACATGATAGGTCATTAACAAAAGTGACTGGCGATAAGGAAGCTAGCCCAAGTAGCTGACTTGTAGAGAGCACTGGACGCCTTATCGCAAGGAGGACATTGGCCCAGGACATTGGAGATATGTCACACGGTTGTCTCAGAATGAGGCACATTGACCTTGGAGATGTGGAGAACATTTACCTTTGATCTTAGAGTTAAGAAGTACAAGGTGCCCTTTATCCTCACACCCACACTTGATCACTACTACTCACACCTATGAAGCTATCTTTTAAAACATGGAAAGTTGAATCTAAGAAATATGCCTTATTGGTCATCAGAGAATGTTCATCTTTCTTCCAAGGCTCTTGAAGAAGCAAGAGTAGAAATGTTACCGCAGTTAACTAGTGAATCATTCTCTGATGTCACATTCTTTACATTCCAGTTGGTGTGTCGGTCCAAATACATGTAGCCAAGTGTGCTTAACATCAGTTTTGAATTTAACTTTTCTCCGCTGTCCCGCTCTTGCAAGCAGACTCTCTCAGCTGCCTTAGTTTGGTGCTCCTCATCAGCCTACAGCGACAGGTCCTTATAACAACAGGAGCTTCCGCACAAGACAACGATCGATTTCATGTTCAAAACAGATAAATTCGAAGCACACTTATTTCTCCAAAACTAAGAGTGAAATGCCACTGGCTCCTTTTCTTACGATACCAGCGGCAGAAATTATTAAAATTCCATTTCAAAAATCGAAGTTGATACTGATATCTCTGTAATTCATATAAATATCAGCAGAGACATTACGTCATTTGGTGAGGATCTTTTCCACAATTCATCTGGGTTAAAAAGGAATTATCACATCTTAAATGGTTCCCTAATTTTTTCGTTTTACCGATTGCTATGAACCATTGTCAAAGAATTTATTTCCTGGATAGAATGAAACGTTGTACATCGTAATGTTTAATATGCTTGTAGTAATATTTTTTTCTAACAGGCTGTACAGAGCTTCCTCGATGGTGCAGAAAACGATGTGATTTACTTCAGCCTCGGCAGCAACGTGAGGAGCAGTACGATGCCAGAGCATAAGAGGAGAGCGTTCATTGAAGCTTTCGCGCAGTTACCACAGCGGGTGCTCTGGAAATGGGAGGTGGACAGCCTGCCTGGACAGCCGGAGAACGTCATGATAGCCAAGTGGCTGCCCCAGCAGGACGTCTTGGGTAAGCTTCTGTACAGTGTACCAGTCATTACAAGTAAAGTTTCGTCAGTGTCATTACTTTTACGTCTGTTGTCACTTTTCCAGCACATCCAAACATTCGTCTGTTCATTACCCAGGGAGGACTCCAGAGTATGAATGAAGCAAGTTACTTCGCAGTGCCTCTCATTGGCATTCCTTTCATGGGGGACCAGCAGCACAATGTGGCTAAGATGGTACAGGCAGGTATAGGCTACCGTTTGCTGTTCAGAGATGTCACTACCGATTCCGTTCTGAAAGCCATTCACACAGTTCTTGGCAACGAAAGGTAAGAATACGTGTCAAGATTCTTAAGCCAAAAATTAGTGCTTCGCGTACACACACTAACTAACCTTTATGTTACTGCAGAGGAAAACATTTTTATCTGGACAGATGCTCTTTGTATCTTACTGTGTTTAACTCTAAGGATCACATCCCTTGAGTGAAAACAGGTTGAAGTTAAGATATTCAGCAATCACAATTTTGTGTTAACTGTTGTAGCTTCCTATCTCTTACGCACCGCCACGCGGGATTAGCCGAGCGGTCTTAGGCGCTGCAGTCATGGACTGTGCGGCTGGTCTCGGCGGAGGTTCGAGTCTTCCCTCGGGCATGGGTGTGTGTGTGTTTGTCCTTAGGATAATTTGGGTTAAGTAGTGTGTAAGCTTAGGGACTGATGACCTTAGCAGTTAAGTCCCATAAGACTTCACGCACATTTGAACATTTCTTACGCACCATACATAAATGTGACGGTTTAATTGTTATTTATATCCTTCACAGCACATAACCATTTCTGCAACCAAAATAATGGACTTAATGTGGGAATCTATTAGCTAAGGTGCCCAAATAAAATTTCTGAATAGTGCTATTAACAAGGTAATAGCAATCTTGACGTGCTACGAAATAAGCTCCAAGCATCTGGATTTTAGATATAACGATCAGCTTACAAAAAATTTTTCTTTGTAATGAAAAGCTGCTGTTATTTCAGTAGTATTTTACAAACCTAAAAACTAAGTTTTGTTTATCTCATTAAGAATTAGACGTCTGCGTGTGTAAAAAACATGAGATCCGCATCCACACTACATCCACACTTGCCTCACTCATATCCAATCCAGAAATCTCTTATTCGGTTTCCAGGTTAAGCAGTATATCGAATGGACTAAGGCCTATCACTATTAAAGAAATTACTCCTTAACGTGCAGTTAATGTGGAAAAACTGGAAATGCAATTGATAGATGTACAAAAAACAAAAAAAGGAAAAAACTGCAGTATTGTCGACAACAGTTGCCACGAAGGGAAAGTATAGACTGTTACTCAAAAAAGAGTGGTGGAGACGTAGGGTCTTTGATAACTTACCAAACGTCGTGGATTCCGGCTTTCAACCCTCAGCCAATGCTTAAACTTTTAACAAAAATAACAACCAATAGCGACCGAATTCTCCCGGACTGATAACTAACCCTAGTCTGCCAACGGCCTTGTCAAAGAGGGTGGAGGCGCAGACAGAGTTTGCCGACGGGATGCGAAACCCCCCAAAAAGGCGGACAAATGATCCATGATTAATGGTATGAGGATGCAAAACACAATGGAAACCATTACACTGAAGGCACATAACATGCGTCCACAGGATATGTCGCGTGTAACTGAAAAAATCTCATGATGATCTCTCCATTTGCAAAAGATTTCGGATTAGATACCCAAGTCCGATCTCCGAGAAAGAACTGCCAACGGAAAAGTAACAATGAGAAAAAGATTGAATAACCAACGAAAAGATAACTTACTACGAGTTGGAATGATAGGACACTTAGAATATCTGAAAAGGGGCATGTAAAGGCTTAGTCTGGACGTAGCGGCGGTCAGCGACGTGAAATGGAAATTAGGTAAGGATTTCTTGTCAGAGGAACTTAGTGCAACATCAACAGCAGTAGAAATTGATATAACACAAGTGGGATTCGTTAAGAATAAGAAGGCAAGGCAGGGAATGAGTTACCGTAACAGTTCAGTGATAGGACTGTTCTCAACACAATCGACAGGAAACCAAAGCCAACAACAGCCCCGGTATATGTGCTGAAGTCACAAACAGAAGATGAAGAGACAGAGAAATTGTGTGATGAACGAGTGATTAAGTATGTAAGAGGAGATGATAATCTGATAATCAAGAGGGATAGGAACGCAGCAGTGTGTGAATGAACATAAGGAAGAGTCACGGGCGAATATGCGCTTGATAGTAGGAACATGAGAGGAGAAAGGCAAATCAGTTTTATAATAAATTTTAGCTGGTAATAGCGATAACAGTGTTCAACAATTGCAAGAGCAGGAGGAATACTTGGAAAAGGCTTAAAAATACGGGAATATAAATCAGTCAAAGAATTGTAAGGCATACCCAGGAGTAGATACAGAAAAGGATCACAGTTTAATAATTATAAAGAGTAGGCTTAAGTTTAAAACACTCGTCCGGAATAAGACAAAAGGGATAGAAAACTTTCTTTTGAAATTTCTGAAATCATTAGGGGAAGTGGCAACCAAGCGGCTATTCAAGTTGGTGTGAAGAATGTAAGAAACTGGAGACACACCATCAGACTTTCCGAAAAATATTATACAAACAATCCCGAAGATAGCACGGTAGGAAAGAGGGAGAACTATCGCACGATCATCTTAATAGCTCAAACATCCAAGTTTCTGAGGACAATAATATGCAGAAGAATCGAAAAGAAGGTTGAGGATCTGTTACATGACAATCAGTTTCGCTTTCGAAAACTTAAGGGCTCCAGAAAGCAGTCTTTCGTTGTGACAGATAATGGTACCAAGACTTAAGAAAAATCAAGACAGCTTCATAGGATTTGTGGATCTGAAAAAACGTTTGAAACGTAAAACAGTGTAAGATGCTCGAAATTCTGAGAAAAATGGGAGTAAACTATATGGAAAGACAGGTAATATGCAACATGCGCAAGAGCCAAGAGGGAACAATAACAATGGAAGATCAAGAACGAAGTACACGGATTAAAAAGGCTATAAGACAGGGATGTAGTCTTTCGCCCCTACTGTTCAATCTGTACATCGAAGAAGCAATGACGGAAATAAAAGAAAGGTTCAAGTGTTGAATTAAAATTCAAGGCGAAAGGACCTCATTTCTGAATTTGCTGATGACATTACTGTCCTCAGTGAATGCGAACAAGAATTACAAAATGTTTTGAATGGAATGAACAGTCTAATGAGTATAGAATATGGGTTGAGAGTAATCCGAATAAAGACAAAAGTAATGATGAGTAGCGAAATGAGATCAGCGATAAACTCAACATCACAACTAGGGACCATGAAGTAGATGACGTGTGGAATACTGTCACCTTTCAAACAAAATATCGCATCACGAACGAAGCGCAGAGGATATAAAACGCAGATTATCACAGACAAAGAGGACATTTATGGTCAAGAGAAGTATACCAGTATCAGACAATGGCACTAATCTGAGGAAGCGTTTGTAGCAAGTCACTGTATGGTAGTGAACCACTGACTGTGTAAAAATCGGAAAAGAAGAGAAGGGAAGCATTTGCGATGCGATGCTACAGAAGAATGTTGGAAAATTACGTAATCTGATAACTTAAGAAATGAGGAGATTCTTCGAAGAATCGGTGGGGAAGGAATATATAGGAACCACTAAAAACACTAACGAGAAGGGACAGTATGGCATGGCAGGTGTTTAGGCATCAGGGAACAACTTCCATGGTATTAGAGGGAAGTGTAGAGAGACTGAAATACATTCAACAAATAACTGAGGACATTGCGTGCAAATGCTAATCTGAAATGAAGAGTCTGGCACAAGTAAGGAATTCGTGGTGGGCCACATCAGTCTTGCCAGAAAGCTGATGACAAAAAGAAGCCTTATCTGGAAGGAAAGATACAAGTTCCTTTTTTAAAAAATTGCAGTAGATGGTACTGTCGTTTCCTCTTTTGTGTTTACAGCTTGTCACCAGTCACCGAGCGAGGTGGCGCAGTGGTAAGACACTGGACTCGCATTCGGGAGGACGACGGTTCAATCCCGCGTCCGGCCATCCTGATTTAGGTTTTCCGTGATTTCCCTAAATCACTCCAGGCAAATGCCGGGATGGTTCCTCTGAAAGGGCACGGCCGACTTCCTTCCCCATCCTTCCCTAATCCGATGAGACCGATGACCACGCTGTCTGGTCTCCTTCCCCAAAACCAACCAACCAATCACCAGTCAATACACGACAGTTGCGACACAAGTTTACTCAAGGCTAGTTCAGAATGACTATGCTGATCACAAATCCTGTCAGATTAGATGTTACAATGAAATGAGGAGATGATTAATGGACTGCAGTTTGATAGCATGTGGTAACTGTTCGACCTCTTGACACAATTGAGTAGATGCAGACGCTGCAACTTGAAGAACCAGCTGAAAATATTTCGGACGGTTAAAAAAAATGCGGTTACTTAATACTGAGTAATATTTACGTATAAGACCATGCCGTCTGGTAATTATATGTTACACACACATGAGTAAACACGAGTTGGATTAGCAATGAACCGCAAAACTAAAAAAAAAAAACAACAACAATATTCATTAACCTTGGTCATGACCAATGGAATCACACTTCACTTGATAAACTAAGACAGTTGCCAATGGCTAGCAGAATATAGGAACGTGTTTTAGGAAATTTGGAAATTTGTGGTGTCTTATGGGACCAAACTGCTGAGGTCATCGGTCGCTAAGCTTACACACTACGTAATGTAACTTATACTAACTTACGCTAAGGGCGAGACATACACCCATTCCTGAGGGAGGACTCGATCCTCCTACGGGGAGAGGCGCGCTGACTGTGACAAGCCGCCATAGACCGCGCGGCTACCGGCGCAGCCGTTTTTAGGCTATCAGCAGTTGTCCACAATTACATCTGCAGTATTTGTGACATGCTGGTGTTCAATGCCACATTTTATTTAACATAATATCACTATGTGACTTTCAGTATTACTTGATTCTTCAAGAATATTATAACTTTCAGATCGCCCCAAAACAATACTAAAAGTCACATAATGGTGTTATGTTGAATAAAATGTGGCATGGAACACCAACAATTAAAATAACATGTTGTTCTGATGTCTTGGCATAACTAATCTCTTGGCACCACAATGGTGACTTCAGTGGAAGTCGAAATTCGATTAGTGTATGCTTGGACATCATCACATCTCATATTTTTGATTATATGACATGCTGATATTCCTTGCCACGTTTTATTTGACGCAGCATCACTATGTGACTTTCAGTACTGCAGCAAGCACGTACAACGAATAATGTTAAAGATCCGATGATGACAGTGTAGATCTGTCGAAACTGGTCATAGTAATAAAAAGAATTGTTAGCGATCTTGTCTAACTTGATTCTTCAAGAATAAAATAAATTTCACGTAAATGACAAGTACGAGGTAAAAGGTGCGTTTGAAAAATTCGTTGAAATGCCCCATATGTTAAAAACCGAGCTGGTTAGGATCATACGTCCGCAAATACGCATTCAGAGACATGTCGACAACCAGCCCCTGCCGTGCAAATCACGGATGTGAAGCAGTGATGCACACTGCGACCAAATTGACGGAGCCACCGTGAGAACTCGAAGCATTGCAAAATTAAGTGCAAAGTGAAGCAACGCGTTAACATGCAGTTTTGGTTCAATTTGGGGAACACAGCGATGGAGACTCTTGAGATACCAGTGCAAGTGTCAGCTGTTAAAGCAGTCAGCAAAAGGTGTGTGTTTGAGTGCTTTGATCGCTTTAGAGACGCAATGGAAGTTGTTAAGGTTTACACCCACCTTATTCTCCAGATTTGCCGCCGGCACACATCTTGTTTCCCCGCCTTAAATTAACCCTGAAAGACTTACGCTTCGCAGATGTTGCGAATATCCGACAAACTGTGACCACAGTGCTTCTAGCTATTTCACAAGGAATGTTTGCTGACAGTTTCAACAGCTTTACAACCGATCTCAGAAATGTGTTGTAGCTAATGATGATTAGTTTGAAGACCAGTAACTGTATTTTGTTTCCTTCATTTTCTGAGACCATACACCGAAGTTTTCGGACGAACTTTGTTCTATCAACATTGCTGTTCTAAAATAATATATCGAAACACTTCAGTGAAACAAAAGTTGTATTTTCTTACTAACTTATACCGCAGACGTTAAAACCTACACGCTCACTCATTCAAATAGTCGTCATCTATGTAGTAATATTAACTCAGGAGTTATACTTTACCAGTTTTATGAAGATGCGTCTTTTTGCTAGTTCTAATTCCTTTTCAACGTTATATTCTTATATTTCATTGGTATCTGTTCCTCGTCTCATGATGATAAAACTGTTTGAGAAATAATCAGATCTATTTTTCTTTGTGTCAGTATCATTATAGTTGTTTAAATATTTATTTACTTTCTTTCTTATGCCGTAAAATATTAATTTATTCTGGTTCATTGTGTGTAGGAACTTCGAAGCATTACTTGCTATTGATATCATTGGCTTCCTTATTCCACAGCTACCAGGAGAACATGAAGCGATTCTCAGCGATATTCCGCGAGCACCAGGAGAGGTCCCTGGACACTGCCGTCTGGTGGGTAGAGTACGTGATACGTCACAATGGGGCTTCCCACCTGCGCAGCGCAGCCCTCGACCTGAGCTGGTGGCAGCTGCTACTGCTCGACGTCATCGCATTCGTGGTTGCAGCGGCGTCCATCGTAGTCTACCTGCTTTACAAGGCAGCCTGCTACTGTAGAAATTCAGCACGCGATTTTCTGAAGCAGAAGAAATTGTGATGGATACTGATGACGAAAGTTTCACATTTTGGACTGAAGAAATAATATTCATAGCATCTAGCTAAAACAAAACTGGACATGAAAAATCAGCTGGGGCAATTTATGAGAACTAGCACGTGTTAAATTGTCTTTACATGAGACTCATGTGAAACAAATTATTTCCTGCTGTGCAGGGTGCCGAAATATATATTTATTAT
This sequence comes from Schistocerca nitens, assembly GCF_023898315.1. NCBI lineage: Eukaryota > Metazoa > Arthropoda > Insecta > Orthoptera > Acrididae > Schistocerca > Schistocerca nitens. The sequence goes on along the minus strand of NC_064617.1, from coordinate 698,205,334 downwards.
TTGTTAAGTAATTTAAGTGACTGTGTATTTCTAACACAATCGTATTTCTTTCCATTCAGATTTTTTCAGCTGATGTTTACGTGCATTGCACTAGTAAGAACGCAAGTGTGAGGGCACATTGAAAAGCAATAACACCAAATTTTTTATGTGAAAATAAAGATTTTCAAATAAAATAAAACGTTGTTAATATTCTACATCTTTGTTCTTCGTGTCTACATATTTATTTCTCAACAGAATCACCTTGGCCACAAACACAGGCCCCTGCGGGTCCAGGTATTAGAATAGGCACGAGGTATTCCTGCCTGTCTTACGAGCCGACTAATAGGAGTTTCACACATTTCGACCTTTATGTGATGGTCCCCTGTAGGGTTTGACATCCATTCTTCAAAATTTTCCTGAAGAGCGAGCCAATTTGGGAAGGGCACCTTACAAGGTGCATCGTGTCCATCGTGCATTGAGATCTTTAGCCCACTTCCTCATCCTCACATTGCACTCCTGTCCATTCTCCATTCCTTGGGCGAGGACACCTTCCTGGGTGTGTTTTCCACCCTGCACTATGCAGTATCGATTTCTGCATCGACGATCACCATGGACTTCTTTGCACCTGATATCCAGCACGGTAGCCAGTCCTTTGTGGTGGGGCCACCACGTACCCTGTTGGTTGTAGCCCGCTGACCACACAGGAATCGCTCTGCCGAGGCCTGCACCATTAACGCCCCACGTATGCGAAGGGGTAGATGCCTATCCCCCTGGGGCATTGGGACTCCCGGCAATGACCATCCTGCCAGGTGGCCTTTCCTGCAGCTGGTTGGCGCCCATGGGGAGGGTCCTTGGTCGAAGTGGGTGGCATCATAGTGGATGACACACGATGAAGTGTAGTCCATCATCTCTTGCTGGTGGTGAAACACCAGCAGTTCTAAGCGATCATGAGGTCAATTCAACGCACAGAAGTCCGACCCCAAATTGCTCCCCCCCTGGCCACACCATGGGAGGAACATTAGGCTAAGGATGGCAGTGGATCTTATTCGCCCCAGTACCTTGTATATTCGAGAGCTGCTGGGGAATATTTCATGATGATGAAGCTTCAGTTTTTTGTTGAGAATTTAGAGGACAAGTTCGGGGAGGTGGAGGACCTGTCCAAAATGAGATCTGGGTCAGTCTTGATCAAAACAGAATCCTCTGCCCAGTCACGGGAGTTACTCACTTGTGACAAGCTGGAGGATGTTTCTGTAACCATCACGCCCCATAAGAGCTTAAATATGGTCCAGGGTATCATATTTCACAGAGACCTTCTGTGATCTTCTGTTGCAATCTGACAATGAACTGAGCGCCAATTTAGAGTGGCGAGGTGTACATTTTGTCAGGTGTGTCCACCAGGGTCCGAAGGATAATCAGATTTCCATCAGTGCCTTCATCTTGGCCTTTGAGGGTGATACATTGCCCGCGAAGGTCAAGGTGATGGTCTACCGGTGTGATGTAAAGCCCTATATCCCTCCCCAGATGCGGTGCTTTAAGTACTGGAAGTTCGGCCATATGTCTTCCTGCTGTACTTCCGGCATCACATGCCAAGACTGTGGACGCCCATCACATCCCAATACTCCATGTGCCCGCCTCCCATCTGTGTCAACTGCAGAGAGCACCATTCGCCTTGCTCACCTGACTGCAGGATTCTCCAGAAAGAAAGGAAAACCATGGAGTACAAGACCCTGGACCGACTGACCTACACTGAGGCTAAGAGAAAATTTGAACACCTGTATCCTGTGCGTATGACATCGTCTTATGCTGTCGCTAATACATTTCTGGCACCATCAGCTCTGCCAACCCAGGTCACCTCTCAGAGCCAGAAGACTACATCTGCCCCTTGATGGTGGGGGGAGGGGGGCATTTCTCTCCCTCTCACTCCCACACCACCTACTTTGGAAGCAACCCCCCCCCCCCAACCATCAGGGACGTCTGTCCCCAATTCTAAGCTGGAGAAGCGTAAGTTTTCTTCAGCTTCTTTCTCTAGGAAGCTGTCCCTTGGGTCACTCCCTTCCCAAGTTTCTGCTTGTGGGAAAGATGGCACCCACCATTGGCTGAAGAGCTCAAAAGCTGCTGGTTGAAGGGCTTCACGCTCATTCTCAGTCCTGGAGACTGAGCCAGTCAAGGAAACCCAAGGAGCAGCGAGAGAAATCCAAAAAGAAGACACCTAAGACCAAGGAAATTGCGGTGGCACCCACACCATCCCTGTTGCTCCTGCACCACCTACTTTGGGAGCAACACTCCCCCAACCACCGGGGACGTCCAACCCCACTTCTTAGCCAGAGAAGTGTAAGTCTTCTTTGGCTTCTCTCGCTAGGAAGGGGTCCCTTGGGTCATTCCCTTCCCATGTTTCTTCTAGTGGGAAAGACGACATCCGCCAGTGGCTGAAGAGCCAAAAAGCAGCTGGTAGTAGGGTTTCACGCTCATCCTCAGTCCCAGAGACTGAGCCAATGAAGTCCTCCTAGCTAGGGAAACCCAAGGAGCAGCGAAGGAAATCCTAAAAGAAAACCACTAAGACCAAGGAAATTGTGATGGCACAAGCTCTGCGTCTGAGGATGGGGTGGACATTTTGGCGTCTGCTCAGGACCTAGATCTCGCCAGACCTTCAGACACGATGGATATAGACTGTACAGGTAATAAATCGGTGGCAGCAGGTGACTGTGAGGCGTAAACTGCCTCATTGAATGTTCCATGCCTTCCCAGTCTCACGATGTCATCCTCCAGTGGAATTGCGGCGGTTTTTTCCACTGCCTAGCTGAGCTACAGTAACTGTTAAGCTTTATACCTGCTATTTGCATTGCCCTCCAGGAAACTTGGTTCCCAGCAATGTGAACCCCAGCCCTCCGTGGTTATAAGGGATATAACAGGAACCGTAGTGACTATAATCGAGTGTCAGCTGGAGTTTGCGTTTATGTCCTAAATTCGGTCTGTAGTGAACAAGTGCCCCTTCAAACCCCTCTTGAAGCTGTGGCTGTCAGAATAAGGATGATGCAGGAAATAACTGTCTGCAATGTATATCGTCCTCCAGATGGTGCAGTACCCCTGAATGTATTAGCTGCACTTATTGATCAACCCCCTAAACCTTTCCTACTTCTCAGAGATTTGAATGCCCATTACCCCTTGTGGGGTGGTACCATGCTTACTGGCCGAGGCAGAGATGTCGGAACTTTACTGTCGCAATTCGACCTCTGCCTCTTAAATACTGGGGCCGCCACACATTTCAATGTGGCTCATGGTAGTTACTCGGCCATTGATTTATCAATTTGCTGCCCAGGACTTCTCCCATCTATCCACTGGAGAGCACATCTTCCTGTCACTGCCCCAGCGTCAGGCACACGGACACCTGCCCAGATGGGCTTTGAACGAGGTGGACTAGGGAACTTTCACCTCTGGTGTCACCGTTGAATCTTCCCCACATGGTAACATTGATGTGATGGTTGAGCAGGTGACTAGTAGAATTGTTTCTGTGGCAGAAAACGCGATCCCTCAATCTTTGGGTGCCCGAGGCGTAAGGCAGTCCCTTGCTGGTCACTGGAAGATGCTGAAGCAATTAAGGAGCGTCGGCTAGCTCTACAGCGGCATAAGTGGCAACCTTCCCTGCAGCACCCCATAGCCTTTAAACGGCTCTGTGTCCATGTTCGCTACCTTATCAAACAATGGAAGAAGGAATGTTGAGAGAGATATGTCTCCACCTTTGGGTGCTATAAGTCACCTTCCCATGTCTGGGCAAAGATCAAAAGTCTTTTCGGGTACCAGGCCCCAACAGCTGTCCCCAGTGTTACCATAAATGGCGAGTTATGTACTGACGCAAACGCGATTGCTGAGCACTTGGCTCAAGCCTCTGTGTTGGAGAATTACCCCCCAGCCTTTCGCACACTCAAATGGCGGCTGGAAGGGAACGTCCTCTCATGCCATACATGCTGCAGTGAATCCTATAATGCCCCATATACAGAGTGGGAGTTCCTCAGTGCTCTTGCACATTGCCCCAACACAGCTCCTGGACCTGATCGCATCCACAGCCAGATGATTTAACATCTCTCATCTGTGTACAAGCGACATCTTCTCGTCATCTTCAACCAGCTCTGATGTGGTGGAATCTTTCCATCGCAATGGTGGGAGAGCACCATCATTCCAGTGCTCAAACCCAGTAAAAACCCGCTTGATGTGGATAACTATCGGCCCATCAGCGTCACCAACGTTCTTTGTAAGCTGCTGGAACGTATGGTATGTCAGCAGTTGGGTTGGTCCTGAAGTCATGTGGCTTGCTGGCTCCATGTCAGGGCGGCTTCCACCAGGGTCGCTCTACCACTGATATTCTTGTGTCCATCGAGTCTGCCATCCGAACAGCCTTTTCCAGACGGTAGCACCTGATTGCTGTCTTTTTTGACTTTCATAAAGCATACGACACGACTTGACGACATCATATCCTTGCCACATTGTATGAGTGGGGTCTCCAGGGACCACTCCCGATTTTTATCCAAAAATTCCTGTCGCTCTGTACTTTCCGTGTCCAAGTTGGTGACTCACATAGTTCCATCCATATCCAGGAGAATGAAGTCTCACAGGGCCCTGTATTGAGTGTCTATTTTTAGTGACCATTAACGGTCTAGCAGCAGCTGTCAGGCCCTCCGTCACACCTTCTCTGTATGCAGGCAACTTCTGCATTTCGTACTGCTGCTCCAGTACTGTTGTTGCTGAGCGGCGCCTCCAGGGAGCCATCCAGAAGGCGCAGTCATGGGCTCTAGCCCATGGATTCGAGTTTTCAGCCACAAAGTCGTGTGTCATGGACTTCTGTCGGCGTTGTACTGTTCATCCGGAGCCCGCACTTTACCTTAATGGCGATCCACTCACTGTAGTGGAGACATATAAATTCCTAGGACTGGTTTTCGACACTCGATTGACTTGGCTCCCTCATCTTTGTCAGCTTAAGCACCTCAATTCCCTCCATTGCCTGAGCAACACCAATTGGATTGCAGATCGTTCAACGCTGCTGCAACTCTACAGAGACCTTGTCCAATCCCGAATTGATTGTGGGAGTGTGGTTTATAGTTCGGCAGCGCCTTCAGCATTGCATTTACTCGACCCTGTGCACCACTGTGGGGTTCGATTAGCGACGGGAGCTTTTAGGACGAGTCCAGTGACCAGCGTACTGGTGGAGGATGGTGTCCCTCCACTGCAGATCAGAGGTGCACAACTGTTCGCCAGTTACGCAGCACACATTCATAGTTCCCCTGAGCATCCGAATTACTGTCTCCTTTTCCTGCCCGCGGCAGTCCATCTCCCGCATCAGCGGCCCAGATCGTGGCTAATTGTGGTTCGCGTGTGGTCCCTTCTCCCCCAACTGGAGTCCTTCCCTTTACCACTTCTACTTGTGGTCCGTTCACATACACCTCCATGGTGTACGCCTCGGCCACGGCTTCGTCTGGACGTTTCACATGGCCCCAAGGACTCCGTTAACTCCGCCACTCTCCGCTGTCACTTCCTCTCGATTCTGGACGTGTTCCGGGGCTCTGAAGTGGTTTACACCGACGTCTCAATGGCTGATGGTCACGTAGGCTTCGTATATATTCATGGAGGACATATTGAGTAGCACTCCTTGCCAATTGGCTGCAGTGTTTGCACTGCAGAACTGACAGCCATATCTTGTGCTCTTGAGTACATCTGCTCATGCCTTGGCGAGTCATTTCGCCTGTATACTGACTCATTGAGCAGCCTACAAGCTATCGACCACTACTACCCTCGCCACCCTCTGGTAGCGTCCATTCTGGAGTCCATCTATGCTCTGGAACAGTACCGCCATTCCGTGGTGTTTGTGTGGACCCCAGGACACGTTGGAATCCCTGGCAACGAACTTGCCGACAGGCTGGCAAAACAGGCGACGCTGAAACTGCTTTTGGAGATAGGCATCTCTGAAGCTGACCTGCATTCTGTCCTACACCGCAGGGTTTTCCGGCTTTGGGAGATGGAATGGCATAACAACACACCACAAGCTGCGAGCCATTAAGGAGACTATGAATGTGTGGAAGTCTTCCATGCAGGCCTCTCGCCGGGAATTAGTTGTCCTCTGCTGGCTCCACATTGGCCATATGCGGCTCATGCATGGTTACCTACTCCGTCGCGAGGACCCACCTCAGTGTCACTGAGGCTCCCAAACGACAGTCGTCCACCTCTTGCTGGACTGCCCACTTTTAGCCGCTCTGCGGCAGACTTTTAACTTTACCGGCACCCTGCCTTCAGTATTGGGCGACAATGCCTCCACAGCAGCTTTAGTTTTGCGTTTTATCCATGAGAGTGGGTTTTATACATCTATGCAGGTTTTAGCGCAAGTCCCTCTGTGTCCTCCACCCTAGTGCTTATAGGGTGGAGGTTTTAATATGTTGCAGATTGGCTGGCTTCTCCTTTTTATTCTCGTGGTTGGCAGGTACTGTAATCTGCTTTCTTGTTTTACTCTCTTCTGCTTCTAGCGTTTCTCTGTTGTTTTCTGGTCCTCGCTTGTTCCTTTTAGTGTTTGTTGCCATCCCTTCGTTCTTCTGGCTTTTCCTTTCTTTCCGTTTTGTGTTATATGTTTCGTCCGTTTTATTCTCAGACTTGTGGCATTGTTTTATTAGGAACAAGGAACCGATGACCTCCTAGTTTGGTCCCTTCTCACACCTTTAAACCAACCAACCTTGCTACAAACACATCTCTCCCAACGACACCAGTTTGTTAATAACTTTACTGCAGAATGTTTGACTTTGTCGTCAGAGAAACAACCTCACCTCTGTTTGCCCGAAATGTCTGAACAGAGTTACCTCACTTGTGCTGTTCCCACTTCTGTGATAGTTCATTCCATGTGAAGTATCGTGGGACATCACAATAAAATGTTCGTGCTAATTGACCGAAAATATCTGTTCCTTTGCTTATTTCGAAAAATTTAGTCAGCATGGTTTTTGGTGGATCGAATGCTCTTTGCAGAACACTGCATTCTGTGAATCAAACACATTGCCATTGTCAGGATGGACAGCCAGATGCATGACAGATCAACCGTGTATGTAACAACTCAAAATACACGAAACAGATTCGTTGCCGCTGATGTATCTACTCAGCTGGTAGCCTGTCATTTCGTCGTTTTCATTTAAATTTTGAACTGCAAATACTGTCATATTGCTGCACTTATGAACATTTTTGATATGTGTTTCACTGATTTAACAGTACTGCAAAACTACACATCAAGGTGAGCTTTGTAATTTTTGACAGTAGGTATGAACATGGTACTACCCACTGAGTGCCAGTGTGAGTCTGACTGCTACTGTTTGACATACACTTTGTAAATGAATGACCATCATTGTCTGTGTTCCTACGACGATATAATGGATAACTGTCGATGTTCGAATTAATGTCGTTAATAAACTCTCGTGTTCAGATCACTGCATGGAACACGGGGCATGTTTGTGGTAACAAAACGGAACAATTCTTCATTGGTTGACCTATCTGATACTTCTGCTTAAATAACATTACCAAATTTCTTCTGGTCATATTTTGTCTGTTAACCATATCAGAACGTGTACATGCGACAGACTTCATTTTTGCAGCTCAATAGAATACAATGAGCAACATTCTGGTCCAAAACGTGCAATCTGATTGTTAAATTAATCAATGGTTTCAGTTTTTGCTTGAACACATGTTCAGTAATGTCATAGTATTGTATTGCTGATTGACCTTGCAATAACAAAGTTTGTATTTCTTCTCATTTGGGATTAAAAGTGAACGTTATAAATACATATGGTCGTCCATAAACGAGCACGAAAGTCACAGTATCTTGTATGTATTCTTTCATATGATGTGGACTGCCAATATATGTCGACAGAAGTACGAACGCATTTCAGATTTCGTTGATATTTAAATTTCTATGTATGTTACTGAAAATAGCATCTCTCAAACAAATATACTCCTCTGAACACAGCTTCACTTGATTAAAACAGCTGTAATGTGATCGCTTGCTCTCCATTTTCACGTACATGTTCACGATGTATTGCTGGAATATCTGCTGACATTTCAGAATCTGATTGTGTTTATTGGCTCGTATCACCATCTGGTGTGAATAATATCTCACTGTGCTAACAATTTTGTTGGTTTCGACACCCAGAAAGTATGAATGATTGAATAAATATTGAAAATAGTGTTGTATGAGACATTTCCGTTTCCATTTGAAAATTTATTCCTATCAATCGATTCTGCCGTTTGATATTAATTAGATATCCATCTTCTCCTTCCCAAAATAACAGTTGATATTGTAGAGCACCGAATGAGTGCCGTGTGTCTGCAGTCGTCTGTACTGTGTTGTCTCTGCATTCGATTCTAATGTCTTGATGTTCAAACTGATCGTCAGATATATCAACGACTTCCTGTATAGTCAGTGCATTGACTAGCTTATTTGTTCTCAAGCTGGCGCTTTGTTTGCTTTGATGATGAGCACATCAGTGTCATTCTGCAAACTGCTTGACAATGTTTTGAATAATCGCACCAACTGTTTGTGACTGTTTGAAAGCCATGCCACAATTCCCTCTCCTTGGTGTGTTTGATGTGATTGTAATGGTATTTTGTGTCCACGTATACTTTTTATGCAACATGAAGTAAATTTTTCGGACTTTTAGATCCTCATCATGAACTGCCATTGACGGTAAACTTGGCCTTCAATTTTGAATATCGACTCAAAATTTTGATCATCATTGCTCTGAACAATGTTAATTGCTCAAAAAGGCATCATTTGGAAGCCTGAATCTAATTTGTGAATTTTGAGCAAAAACACATCTTAAGGACAGTCGCACCATCCATAAGCTCTTTCAACGATTTGGGTGGTAAATTCTAAGCTGGTAGTACGACTTCACCTGGTTCACAGCAGTTGCCATGTGCTTCTAATTTGAATGTTAATGCATGAAAATATTGGTAATCTTCGTCCATTTCACCAGTAACAATTCTGAATGCATCGAATATTCAGTGTCTGGTTCACAGTCAAATACAAGACAAACGAATGTAGAATGTGTTACTGCACGATGTGCTTCCATGCACTGTCGTTTCTATGCTCCATGTGCATCAGTGGCATGTTAACGCACCTTCCTTTGTCCCAATACATCTGCTTGAAGGCGGTTGTTGCATTGCTCTTGACTTTCGATTGCACATATGTTTGCCATCCCATCTTGTGCGTCTGCATTGTGCACTGAGTGTTGGTCTGATGCTCTAAGGTTTCTTACGGCCTGACTGATCTGTGTATGTTGAACAAAATTTGTCTGTGCTTTTTTTTGCATATTTCCATACATTCACAATATATGAATATGAGAAACACATAAAACATATATATGAAGAACGAATATTTCATTTATTTTACTTTACATTAATTTGTAGAATATGATTACATGTTGTGTACATTCCACAAACCATTTAACTCTTCATAAACATTGCTTCATTATCGAAATTGCACAAATGAATACTGAATAACATGTTTTATTTAGAAGGTTACATATTAAGGCCGCCAAATGAAAATGTGTAAAAATCAGTCAATGCACCTTTCACATTTTCACAGAGTATTATTTCAAATACACTTCACTTGTTGTATGAGTGTCGAATCGGTAAGTAATTCGCTCAATATTCCTGCATCTACAATACACAGAATATATCAGAACTCAGCAATCCAAAATCGAACTGTAAAAATAATGCCAATCTATGACACAATGAGATTGTTCATACACTGATGCATAAGTCAAAAGCCACAGATTAATCAAACTGTCAGTTATAAATGAGCCACATATTATTTAAGTCAGTAGAATATACTTACACATTGTGTCCTTCATAAACATTGCATCATCATTGAAATGGGACAACTGAACACTAAATGAAATACTTATTTAGGTTACATGGAAAGTGCTAAATGAACACATGTAAAAATCGTAATTCAAACAATGAACCTTTCGCATTTTCACGATATATTGTTTCAAAAACATTTCCTTTGATACATCTGCTTCAAATTAATCGATAAATAATTCACTTAGTATGCATGCAATTACAATACATGTACTATACCAGAACCCAACAATCCGAAATTTCAGTGTCAAACCAGTGCCAATCTAATATGCAATGACCTTTCTCATGTATTGAGGTTTAAGTCAAAACTGAGAGGTGCAAGGAGACTAAAAATTTGTGATTATATGCTTTTTGTGTGAGGAATCCAAAACATATATAAAAAGTTTGGTCATAATATAATAAATATTTATGGAGCTCGACAAGAACATCATCAACCAGAGCCAACTGTGGCTAAAAACCATTCAAATGACCCCATCAGTATAAAAAAAATTTCATCAAAATCGGTCAATCCATTTAAGAGGAGAAGAGTTATTGACACCTACATACTGGAATTTTATATGTAAAAGTGTCAAGAACGGTTATACTGTGCAGTTATTTGCAGGATAATATTGAGTCATCAGTATGATCCTCAAAGATTAAAGTGAATCCATGTATAGTTTTTTATTGTTTAATGCAAATGTTCCACAATACTCACTTTCATGTGGGAGAATGCTCAGGAAGGATGTATTCTGTATCGATCCATTACTGCCCTGAGACACCGATTGTAGAATTTGGCACCATGATTGGTCTGAATGTTGCCTGGGCTGTGATTTGTTCCTGTCTGCAGAAATTGTTCAAATACATGTGCAACATCCTTACCACTCTTCACCTTCACAGGTAGGGCCCTGGGTGAATTTAGAGTATGTGTCTATAACTATTAAAACATATTTGGAATTTTTATTTGCTCAGGAATATTGGTTCATATCTGTGAGATCTGTCTGCTATAAAGTACCCAAATCATATATAATAACATGCCTACACACTAGTTTATGGAGCTCTTGGACAATAGTCTCCATAATTATTCAGAACTGCCCCCTTCTCGAAGCTCTAAAATGATTGGTGTGATTTCATTCCTCTGAACAGCATTCCCTGCACCAGATGGTGATATGAGTAGCCATAAGTATTCTGTAGTGGCACCACTGTTTAGGAGATGGAAAGTTAGTTTTGTGCAATATTCTGAGCACAAGTTACAGCCAGGTGTTGGCCAGATTGCAGTGAGTTACGCATACCAACAGATGCGAAATAGAATAGAGGCCACAAGGTCGTCAAATTGCTGAAAGAGTATACATAGTGGTTTTGCATGTCGCAAATCACAGGCAGAAGGGGCCCACTGGCCAACTTAGCACGTTATGAGTACGTGATGTTAAGTGGCGCGTATGGCAAAACAGAGGTGCACAGCCACATATAAATAGGTGTGTGTTTCTAAGGAGATTGATCCAAGTGTGGCAGCTCTCCTGGACAGCGGGGCATGCTGCACCACCAGCTACACGCAGCAGCAGATGGGACGCCAGCGTTCCAGTCCACGGTGGGTCACTGGTTCCACCCTCTGAGGCTGACGCAGGGTCCATAGCCAGTCAGCGGCAGGCCACTCCATGGCTCGCTACCGTGGGCAGTAGTCCTGGCTTCCGACACATGCCAGCAGCATCCCGAGGCGAGGGCCGCAGACTCAGATGCCGGATTGCGGGAGCTTGTTGTCACCACAATCTCAGCCATGTCGGCGAGAAGTATGCAGCTGGCCAACTGTGGCTCACACCGAGCCAACTGCCAGCGTCCTGACGACGCCGCAACTCCACTGGCGTAGAAGGCCGGCTCGACACAGCATTGCACTGCACGGGCCGCTGGGTGCTTATTCAGCATTGTGAGGCTCTGTGACGCAGATCGAGAGGAACGGGGTCACTGTAGTTGGAAACTATAAATCACTTGGAAAGCATGGGCAAGTCTTAATACAGTGCCTTCTATCTCTTCCACCTACATTTGGTCATCCTGATACATTCGGTGGAAGAAGTTGCCACTACAATTCTATGATTTCGTTAGAGTCACCATAGCACACATGCTCCAGAGGTCGATTGTTCATTCCCTTATGCCAGATGTCGATGCTTTCACGGCCTAATAATATTCATGTATTTAATGTAGTTCAGGCTATTTATTCGTCCATCTGGGGTGCTGTTTCATTTATGTGTGTTAGTCATAAATAATATTTCAGAGATATGAACATATACTGAAATATTTTCATATCTCTATTGGGAATTACATGCTAGGATTGGAAGTTTTTAAAAATATCAGACCACTAAATAAGATGTTTGTTCAAGTTCATTCTCTCCAACATGCATTAAACGTCTGGTTAAGCATTTAGGATGCTTTTCCAACATATGTAGTTTATCTTTGTTGACTTCATATGTCCTGTCTATTTTGTTAGCACTGTGACAGTTAATGTAATCGTTAATAGTATATCCCCCTTCTCCTTCTTCTTCTTCTTCTTCCTCCTCCTCCTCCTCCTCCTCCTCCTCTTCTGCCCACATCCGTCATGTATGAAAGTCATTTAAGACTTTCAGTTACTAGTCTAAGCATTTCAGAGAGAGAAAATGGTCTTGTTCTGTCTTAATTTTAGCAATCATAGTTTAAAACGAATAGCCTCACACAGCTTAATGACTTTGCATGTTCCTGACATTTATATAAAAGTTAATGTACATTGTTTCTTTCCAAATGCCTCAGACTTGCTCTACCTTGTCAACCTTTGCATATACCATATTGATTACCCTCAGAATGATTCTAGTGCTTTCTTTCCATACATTTCTTTTATTAGCATTTGTCTCCTCAGTAGTTGTTTCAATTTCATGTGCCTTTCCAGTTACTGTTTTGAGGGCATCTCTAAAATCTTGCATTTCCACAGTGCAATGTTTAAGAGTATCAGTGATATATTCAGTAGAGCTTCCAAGACTTCAATTTACTGCTTCAATTTTTGTGTTAACATGCAGATGGATATCTGGCCTGCACATCACACCCTCGGAGTGAGTGCATGGCATTCTCGCAAACTTACCCATTGCAAACAATAAACTGATGCAGCTACATAATGGTACACTGTCTTTTAAACAAAACCTCCTGGAAGTTTCGTCTGTAAGTCCATCAATCAGTTTTCTTGTTTTGTCAGTTACTAGAAGCCAATACTGTCCATGATTCCAACAGTCCTAACATATGGCAATAAACTCATTGAATGTCATGCCATTTTCTACACATGCTAGATAAATTGTTTAAAATTAATATTGACCAGTTTGAAAGCAATAATAAGGTTCGCATTATCGCTTACCAACTGCTGTAGAATCCTAGAGTATGTTTGGTTCAAATAGAGGAGATCGATCTTCATATGGCGACCAAAACAGAAATATTTCCGGTTCCCACCCTGGATTTCCATTGAGACATTATCAGATATGAATACATTGCTTGGATTTACTTTTTCAGGTGATGGAATATCGCTGCTTTCACTGAACATCTGGTACATTACTCTATCAATACCATGCAGATTATCTTGCAATAGCTAATACTGGGGTTGAGATCATGTGTTCGAAAAAAGGTATAAGTGCCCAAAGTTGCATTAACAGAGATGGAACACCAGTCTTCCCACAGTGAGGAGGACCTACAGTTAAAGTATGTATGTTATTGGAGAGAAGGGTCCTTTTTTTCCTGTTCTTGTTATCAAAGTTATTGCAGGACAAGTTAGTTACTGTGAAATCCTTGTGAAAAGGCTATTTCATCCACTGAGCGATGGTGACAATTAACGTTTTTTACATTAGCATTCAGTGGATTTTATAGAGTGAGGAATCACGTACTGATATTTCATTTTTATTTTTTCTTTATGAAATCTTACACATATAAGGATAAATATATATGCTTAAATATGCTCATAGTTTGGTGCCGGCATCTGGTATGGCAATTTCATACATAATCCCATGTATTTACGAATAGCACGCGTCATACAGCTGAGTGGTGATTTCTACAGGCAGATTAGGATTTCGAAATGCCAACTCCATCAAACTGATCCAAATTTTCTCATAGAATCTGTAGACATATAGTTTTAAGCTTGGCTGTCTTCAAAGAGCATAATGGATTGGATAACTGACATATATCAGGTTTTTAGGTGTCTGCTCTTGTAGATGAGTGCACTTTATACAAAACTAGAGCTATTCGTTTAGACTGCAAAGTTTTCGGTGTCAGCTACAGTTATTGACATTCTCCAGCCACTTTCTTAATAATTCTTATTGAACTTTATAGGGAAGTAGAACATATTCTACCGGTTTGGTTATCCCTAAGACAAAGCCAAAACACATCGACGACACGACACCTGACCCACATTCCAGGCCACTTGTAGTGTGGTGGTAGTTTGAAATATCTAATCGATGACGAAGTATTATAGGTGTGGCACAAAGTCGGACAGGGCAAGGGGCAGTTGCTACGCCAAAAGACAGCATCGAAATGAAAAAACATGCAGGAGATGGGAGTTTGGTGCAGGAATTGTCAACTCGACCTGAATATAAGTAACTGTAATGTATTGCACACAAATACCGGGTGGTCATTATTGAAGTGTACTACTCACAGATGTCCGGAGTGGGCTGTAATTCTCATATAGCAGGGAAACTTCGCTAAGATGCTAATGCCTTACTGTGGAAGCGTTTTACGCTGGAGAAAAATTAGTTCCAATTTTGATCACCAGATGCAAATCTGGCGCTGTGAATGTAAGAAAGACATGTAGAAGTGTTTCCACATGTAATGGATTAAAAACAGGGTGTGGGTAGAAAAGGTCAAACAAGTGAGAGAGGCATAATGTTGATTTTATTATTAACTGGTGCTTACACAGTTTCTTTGGTATGAGCACCGGAGACGTCGACGTGATGCTGCATCTGTAAAATGACGTGATAAACAGTTGCTTGCTCCAGGTCTGGTGGAATCTGAGCAATGTGCTCCTGTATACCGGCCTATGAATCAGGTATAGATCGATCATGTCCCCAGTAAATGCGTTCTTCCGGATATCCCCAGAGTCTAAAGTTGCATGGATTCAGATCAAGTTCTCTTGCACGCCATTCAGCAAGAAAACCTTAGAGATAACGCATTCGTGGAAGGTTGCATTAAGCAGATGTTTCACAGGGCGAGCGACATAAGGTGATATCCCATCCTGCATGAAAACAGTGGTTTCCACACAGTTGCGCTCTTCAGAAGCAGGAATCACATGCCTTTACACGGAGGTTTCAAGAACGTGCAGAGGTCACGGTATACCTGACATCTGTGAGTATTTTCTTCATTACGAACTGACTGAAAGTAAAGGTGTTCGTGAATCAACACCACACAATCACAAAAGGCGAGTGCAATGGCTCTTCGTGTATACCACGTAGTTTGACAGTTCCCCAAACTCGGCAGTTCTGTATATTCAGTGCACCCTGCAGTGTAAAATGTGCCTCGTCACTTCATAGCATATCACCTGGCCACATGGCATCAACTTCGATCCATATCAAAAACTGAAGAGCAAATTCAGAACATTAGTGTGGATCGTGAGGTTTCAGTTGCTGCATTGTGTGGATCTTGTACGGGTACCAGTGTAAAATAGACAGCAAAACTGTGTATACTGCTGTCCGTGCCGTAGACAATTCTCATGACATTGCACGAGCAGCAGCACTACGTAAGGCACATAGAGTTTGGTCAGTTACGGCAACAGCAACCTCGTCAACAACTTCCTCAAGGATAGGACGCCTTCCTCTTCTGTGTGCCACATCAAGCACGCCTGTGTTTTATAATTTCATTATCATCTTCTTTAAGCCATCTGATGAATTTTAGCCTCTCCTCAGACCCTTCATCCTGCGGTACTCTCTCAAAATATCACTTGAATTGCTGCTGTTCACGTAAAAGAGTTTCAGTAGTGCACAGTCTCTCTTGTCGATAGCCATACTGTTCACTCACATTACGGCTTGTCAAATGACAGCGTGGATGTCACACTGTCATCCAAACATTTTACACTGTCAGATTTGCACCTGGTAGCCAAAATTGAAAGTAATTTCTTTCCAGTGTAAATCGGTTCTGCATTGACACATATGCACAACGTTTTGCTGCCAAATGACTGGATCTCTGTGAGTAGCTGCACCTTAATTATAACCACACGGTATATCAAGAGTTCCACTATTGTTTCATCACATTATTAGCGACAAACAAATGGGAAAAATAACTATCCTAAAATAACTAATAATATCTAGAGCAACGTTAAGTGGAAAGGCGGCGTTAGACAACAGCAGGAAAAGCAGCTGTCAGCCTGAGATTCATTGGGAGAATCTGAAGGAAATGTAATTCATCTAGGAAAGAGCAAGCTTACAAAACATTTGTTAAACCGATCTTTTAATACTGTTCGTCAGTCTGCGACCATTACCAGGCTGGATCAACAAAAGAGAGTCTGGGGATGATCTATCGAAGAGGTGTTACGTCACGGTATTGTTTAGTCGCCGCGAAAGACTTATGGAAGTTGAAACTTGCTGGCAGATTAAAAGGGTGGTCCGGACCGGTACTAGAACTCGGAACCTTAGAGACATACTCAACAGGCTCCAGTGGCAGACGCTACAAGAGAGGCGCTGTGTACCACAAAGAGGATTCCTGTTGTATCAGAGAGCGTACGTTGCAGGAAGAGTCGAGGAACATATTATTTCTTTCCATGCAAGTCTCACAGAAGTACTGCAGTGAGAAAATTTGAGAAATCAGAGATCCTACGGAGCTTTACCAACAATAACTCTCCTCACGTGCAGTTCATGAATGGGATAAGGAAGGAGGGAACTTATGATAGTACGAGAACTATTCTCCGCCACGCACCATAAGATGGCTTGCATAATATAGGCTTGGACATAAAAAGATGAATGAAAAATCCAGCCTAATGTGTACCAAATCGGCATCCTAGTATTATTAATCGATTTAGGACAATCGCGGAAAATCTGTCTCCATGATTAAAAGAGGATATGAACCACAGCCTAAATGATACGTCCAGGTTGTACCATAGAAAGACCTGAACAGCATGTGGCTTAAAATATTCCATAGACACGCTCGGTATTGTTATGCCTGATCATGAACGAGTCTGTCAAGTACGCAATCCCAAACCAACCAGCACGATCACTGACAATGGCTTGTACACTCAGATTTGATACTTAAGTCAGTAAGATGTGAAGGCAGTTTTTCAACACAGTTAACATGCAACCAGATTTCTGTTATATGCAAGTAACATACTCGAGGAACTGGTTAACATTCGTGGTGAGAGATGCCACTGTCGGCGTTTCATAAACAAGAAGCTTCACAAACACAGAACTATCTCGTTTCAGCCTGATGTGTACCTTGCAAAAAGCATTATCCA
Organism: Schistocerca nitens; assembly: GCF_023898315.1. Classification (NCBI taxonomy): domain Eukaryota; kingdom Metazoa; phylum Arthropoda; class Insecta; order Orthoptera; family Acrididae; genus Schistocerca; species Schistocerca nitens. The sequence goes on along the minus strand of NC_064617.1, from coordinate 698,188,068 downwards.
TTCTCGCTGGCTACAATGAAAGTGCTCGGTTAGCGTCTTCCCAGAGACCGAGACCTCCTCCTTGTCTGCCAAAAGGCTGCTGCTGCTACGGGGCATCCTTGGCACTTTGACCGCTGCAGGCATAGCTGTCCTCCAGGTATGCTGTGGCATGCTGCCGAGAGCAAAGTAAGTAGAGCAGCCTTCCCCATGGTGAAGGACCAGAAGCATGTGCCCGGTCGCCCCGTCCCTCAGCTAACCATTGCGCATAGTGCAGCATTACATGTCTCACTCAAGTTATTAGATTGTAAAACAACAGATATTTCAATTTCCATACACTTATCTCTAGAAGAATGTATTTACACTGCATTACACCTTCGCTTCAGTTATTAGGCAATAACACAAAATTCATTTTATTTTAGTCATTTATTACGCTTTTCTCTATTATAAATTGTGAAGCTGGTTCGATGAACCCTCTGCCAGGCACTTAAATGTGATTTGCAGGATATCCATGTAGATGTAGATGTAGACAACCGAAAGTACCGTTGTCTCCTACACACACCGCTGCAGGGTGACACTTATTGAACTATATGAAAACAAACGTAAATTAGTTACATACTTCAGTCTGCACACATTCTGTTCTACATATAAACGTCACAACAGATTTTTTGGATTTAGGTTATGACATGTTTGATACGCCTGCCCTCATTGGGGATGATGTGGTGCAGACGAATAGCGAAATTGTGCATGCCCGATGAAGTATTGGAAGATCGATGCTGTCGATGACACCCTGAAAGGCTCTTTTCAGCTCAGCATTGGCTCTAGGGCTATTGCTGTACACCTTGTCTTTAAAATCGAGACCACCTTGTACAGGCAAGTGATCCCTGCTTCAGAAGAGTGTAACTGTGTGAAAACCGCTGTTTTCATGCAAGATGGGACAACACCTTACGTCGCTCACCCTGAGGAACATCTACTTAATGCAACCTTCCACGAACGTGGTATTTCCAAAGGTTTTCCAGCTGCATGCTGATCTGAAACCAGGCAACCTTAGGCTCTGGGAATATCCAAAAGAACGCGTTTACCGGGGACATGTTTGATCTGTACCTGATCCAAAGACCAGTATACAGGAGCACATTGCTCAGATTCCACCAGACCTGGCGCAAGCAACTGTTTATCACGTCGTTTTACGGATGCAGCATCATTTCGACGGCATACCAAACAAATTGTCTAAGCAGCAGTTAATAATAGACTCAACATTATGCTTCTCTCACTTGTTTGACCTTTTCTGCCCACACCCCGTTCTTAATCTATTATATGTGGAAACACTTCTACATGTCTTTCATACATTCACAGTGCCAGATTTGCAGCTGGTGATCAAAATTGGAACTAATTTTTTTTTCAGCGTAAAACGATTCCACATTAACGCATTAGCATGGTTGCGAAGTTTTCCTACTATATGACAATTACAGCCTACGCCGGACAACGAAAACTTTGCAGTCCAAACGAATGTTTCTGTCTATTCAGTCAGAAAAAAGTTCTCAGCAGTAGGTTACAGACATCCGACAGTTCTTCCAAAATTTTATAAAGAATCTGTAGGCCAAGAAAGTTTTAAATTTCAGATTCAAAGTTCTTCAACCGAAGTCGAAGTTCGGCACTGCAGCTCGTTTAATTCTAGAAGTCCCGAAAGTGGACAATATTATCTAAGTTCGTCAACTCGCAATGTGGCGGAATTTTCTCAGTACCACAATAGCTCTAGCACAACTTTTCCAAGTGTTAGAAATCAATGAAAATTTTCCAATGTCGAAAAGTGTGGCCACATTCTGCTTAGACTGACACACTAAGTTAGTCACACATAACCTGCAAACCAAGCATACCCTGCATTGCCGGAACAAGGGCTTCAACGTCCGGGCCCCATATTGGGTTCGTCCCTCCTCATCGCCAATAAAGGGTGGTTACATTCTCAATACATACAAACTGAGATAAATCTTAACATGTAACACACACAGAAAAACTAAACTCATGCCATTTCCATGGTTTAATAAGGCACCCGATGTATATGAGAGGCGTTTAGAAAGGAATGCAACACTTTTTTTCTTGGCCAATTTCGGTTGCAAAAATGTGGAGTTGGTGTGCAACATCATGGAATATTCCCACTTTAACCCCTTTAGTTACATGAATTTCCCACAGGTGGTAGCGCTATACGTAGCCTTCAATATGGTGTCCGTAATGAAAGTGCGTTCAAATTGGAGGAATGCCATTGAATTTCTTTTGGCGAAAAACCAGTGCATCACAGATTTTCGTAGGCGCCTGTAGAATATCTATGGAGACAAGCAGTGAACAAAAGCATAGTGAGTCGTTGAGTGTAGCGTCTTTCACCATCACAAGAAGGTCGTGTAAACCTGTCCAATCCCCCACGTTCCAGCTGGTCGCACACAGCTGTGACTCCTGCAGTGTTGGAACGTACTGACACTCTCAATCGAGGTGATCAACACATCACAATCAAACACAGGGCTGCACAAATGGATTTCTCTGTAGGTAGTGCTGACCACCACCTGGGGTCATCAATGGTCTGTGAACGCTGGGTTCCTCGCTGCATAACGGGAGACCATAAAAAGCAACCAAGGACCATCTGTGAGAAATTGCTTGCGTGTTACGAGGCTCACTGTCACAATTTTTTGTCGAACATCGTCACAGGGGATGAAACATGGGTTTGCTTTGACAGATCCTGTTTCTTTTGCGTTCTCGTCCGTTACTAAGAGCCATACACAAATACCTGCCTGATTGACAAACCACATTACACACAAGAAAGCTACACAATAAAATAAACAATTTACACCCAAAAATTGACTTCATATTAGAACAGAAACAGATAACATACTAAATTTTCTGGATCCCATCATACAAAAAACAAATAAAACTCATGACTTCACAATATTTAGGAAACCGACAACCACCAGCACCACCATTCCCACACTAAAGAACCACCCACTGGCACACAAGCAAGCAAGCTTCAGATTAAAGTTCCACAGATTAAACAGAACATTTATAAGCTAGTGGAACTACACACAGGAGCTAAGCACAATAAAACAACTAGCGTTGGAAAAGGGTTATGATACCCACATGATAGAGAAACGAAACTGACAAATATGTAAATGGAAAAGGAATGAAGAGACCATATACACGCTAGACTTTACAGAACATGAAAGAACACAGCACATAGACATTGAGCACATGCAAGAAGCAGGGACTTTAAATAGGCTGGAGGACTGACAAAACAACACAGAAAAAGCTCATAACACAGGAAATATCCAGAGATGAATTCAACAGATCAGGCGTTTACCAACTCACATGCAGTACTTGGTGTACATAGAGCAAATGTACATGATATTCAGAACACCTCACGGCTCTAAAAAGTAGCAGCTCCAACAGCACCTCTGCTGATAACCTAATAGACCTCGACTACCATCCAACCAAAATAGAAACAGATTTAAAAGTACTAACACCCAGCCACAACCTGTACCGCAAACTGACAATAGAAGAAAACTTCCACATACAGAAAGCGATTCAGAACGAAAATGGGCTTAAATGAATATACTACACTAAGCAAAGGCACGATATTGAACACATTGAACATTAATAAGCATTAACTTCACAGAAATTACAACACATAGCTGACAAGCCTACACACACCCACACAGACACACCCACACACACACACACACACACACACACACACACAGAGAGAGAGAGGGGGGGGGAGGAAGAGAAAGAGTGTGAAAGAGAGACAGACAGTAAACAAATTCAAATTCAGCACCAAACTCACTTGAAATCAAGTGAACGCCAACTCTGATGAGACACATAATAACAATGTTTACTTTTGACAAAGTGAAAAGGATTTGTTATGAACAAAATTGTGCAAAATATGTATAGTATTTGTGTGTGGTTCTCAATAACTCATGAGAACGCAAAAGAAGAAGGATCTGTCAAAGCAAAACGTAAAACAATTCACAATTTTAATGATGATAGTGTTTATAAATTTAAGACAATTGACGAATTTTGTAGGTGGATGATTGCTGATAATCATCAGAATTATATACTTATAGTTCATTATGCTAAAGATTACGATTTTCAATTGATTCTAAACCACTGCCTACACAGGAGCTAAATTGATGTTATTAGAGATAAAGCATTTAGAACTAAAAATTATAGATAGAAGCAATTTTATACGAGGAAAACTTAGTAAACTTCCACAAACATTTGATTTGAAACAATTAAAGAAAGGTTACCTCTCACATATACTCAATACACAGGAAAATTAAAATTACATAGGACCATTTCCTGATACCAAATACTATTGTGCTGATACTATGACGCTTAAAGATAGGCAAATATTTCTCAAATGGCAAAGAAAGTTAATGAAAATTCTGTATTCAATATTAAGAAAAAATTAGTAAATACTATAATTCTGATGTAGATATATTAATAAGAGTTTATTTGGAACTAAGAAAACAACTGCTAGAAATAGCTAATGTGTATCCATTCTGTTATTTAACAATTGCTGGAGGTTTCATGGACATATGCACATCTAAATATATGCCTAAATTAAAAATTGCTGTCCTGGATAGACAACAAAAACAAAATTATAGCAAATGATCTATAGCTTGGTTGAAGAGTTTACACAATAATAATATGAAATGTGCTCTTAATGGTGGAGTTAAAGTAGATGGCCTCGATAAAGCAACCAAACTTTTTATCAATACCCTTGCCGTTTTTGGCATGGTTGTAAGAAATGTTTTTAATGTGAGAAAATTAACAACAAAAATAAGGAATCGATGGATGACTTGTATCAAAAGACACTGACAAGAAGTGCAGAAATATAGGATACCATATGCAATTTAGTGGAGATATGGGAATGTGATTGGGTTAACTAGCAGAGTACAAAAAACTTAAGAAATTAAAACAGTTACCCGAAGTTGTTAAACCACTGAATCAAGACATGCTTTTCATGGAGTTCATACAAATGCAATCAAATTAAGAGCTAAAACAGATACTGTTAACACATAAATAAGGTAGATTGATGTGTGTAGTCTCTATCCAACTGTACTACATTATCATTACTATCCCGTAGGCTCACCGAACAAAAATATACACGCCAAGATATTATTCTAATAAATGGTGTGTTCTTATAAAATGTGAAGTAGTGACATCTAGAGGGTTGTATTACCCTGTTTTACCTATATGTATGAAGATCGATAAAAGTGAAAAACTATGTTTTATTGGAACTTGGACAACTGATGAAGTACATAATGCTACAGGAAAAGGAAATCAAATTTTAAACATCAAAGTGTGTGTGGCGGTCAGAGTGGTATCTCTGCGCACTGACACGCTCTTAGAACGTGGGTCTTGGCATGTGCCTTTGTGCAGTTGTGTTTACGTTTTGACCGGTGACACTCGCGAGGCTTGTTTATGTGTGTATATGTGTAACTGTGCAGTTAGAATAAATACGAGTTTCACACAAGTGGTGTTCCGGTTATTACGGCAGCTAAGCAACCTGACTCACTTAGTGCTGACCCCGGACTTTTTCGATACGACCACAGTATGCGCGTTTCTCATCTTTCCTCCTGCCACCGTTACGCACCGATGAACCACCACGTGATTTGTGACCCGGAGCTCGCCATAAGTATCCCTACAATTTCATTCATGGACGAATTGCCGTTAATTCACCCATCGGCGGCTCCGACTACAGTGTTAAACCCGTGTGCACAACATAACCCCATTAGTACAGTCGACGCATCGTGGCCCACACATGTCGCAGTGCTTCCAAACGCGTGGCAGTTTCCGAACTTCATACCGCAGGTGAAACAAGAACTTCCCTCACCACAGTGCTCAGCAACATCCCGTATGAATATGTTACATACCAGCCCGACACATGACCAGGTACTTTCGCCCGAAGCGCATACCGCTACGTTCCCGACATACCAACAGCTTGCGACCGCATTTGCAGCAGCCGCGACGCCCGCGCGTACCGCGTTTGCTCCCGCACCTTGTGTGATGTGGTCAGAGACCTAACTGCGCTACAGTACAGACACTTGACCCTATACCAATTTCCAGACCACCACTGCCCCCCTATCGCCATCTTCCCACAACACCACAGCAGCCACCTGTAGGGCGGTTTCCGAAGCTGCCACAACTACAGAAGGACAACGCTATATCATGTTTTGTGTTAGTGGACAATATTCTGGACATTCACGGAGTGTGGGGAGACGATGCACGTTTGATTTGTTTAATTACCCACCTCCACAACGAACTAGACCTGGTCAGTAACCTATTGCTCTCGCCACCGAGCCAGCACAAAGATGCCATCACAAGAGCTCGTATCATCGAGCACTTATCGCACCCTCCAGCAGAAGCCATCCACTACATAATTCACGACGTGCCAATAGGGGACCGTACGCCTTCACAACTTTGGCGCCATTTAAGGGCCCTGGTGGGCAAGGAGCAACTCCCCGACCTCGCACTCTGGCCATTGTGTCTTGTGAAAATACCGCCAGACCTCCAACTACACCTGCTGGCATACCAAAACGCCGCTCTGGAGGAAAAACTACGACGGGCGGACCAGGCATATTCCATTATCAAACATCGCCAGATCGCGTCCTCCTGTTTTTCCGACACTCCGAATGTTGGCGACACTGCCGTCATGTCTATTACGTTTCACCAGCCGGCTGGCAGAGGCTGGGCGCTTAGCTCGCAGCAACGGCCCCTGGTGGCCAGATGGCCGTACTTGTTACGGTTCCTCGACCAGTCGCCCCACCCACCTCCACGCGGGTGCAACCGAATACGCCACGTGACGTTGCCAGCTCGCCGGCTCAGGCACAACACCCAGCGTACCCACTATGCTGGTATCATATCACGTTCAGCGATGCGCGTTCTTGTCGCGCACCCTCCAACTAGCCAAACGGGCAGCGCTAGTCAGGATAGGCGCCACGGCTCGCACTGGCAGTTTAGTGCGCCAAAAACATTATCGACTGACCACCCCCACTGCCCACCATGCCGACAGACTGTACATCCATGACAGGATGAGCACACTCTACTTCCTCGTGGACATGGGCGCTGATGCTAGCGTCATTCCTAAGTCTAGCGCCCACTGTGCCACTGTGAGCAGCCAACAATTCCGCAATTCGCGTCCACGGTTCAGCCGAACTCCAACTAAATCTCTCGCCTGATTTACGCTGCACCTGGACATTTTGCATCGGGGATGTCGACTGCCCCATTATCGGTATGGATTTCGCGCATAACTTCAGGCTCTCGCCAGACCTCGAGGCAGCAGCCCTCCTGCATCACGCTTCCAGCAACAGGATACCGGGGATTTTCGCCACCTTCCCCCGCCCTCTGCCACACACTGTGATACCTTGCCCACCATGACAGCCAACGCGCCCATCTCATGACAGAGCTCTCCGCCGCCTGGTCGCACCTGACAACCCAACGCCTCGAGATCACCGACCTTCGCGCCGAAAACGCGCGCCTGCAACAGATGAAAACCGCCACATCAGCCGAACTGTCATGCACACGGGAGGCAGCAGGGGACGTTTCCGCACTGCGGGGATACACCCACAAGAACTCGAGCGAGGCACAGATACCTCCGCAACAATGCATTTTCCCGCAGGTCAGTGACTTCCTACGTCTAATGTAGTGAGTGTTACCCCACCTAGTCCCAGTGTGGTTCCCCAGGGTGTCCCACAGGTGATAGGCGCGATTACTAACGGTACCTGTCACCATTTGAACACCATGGAAGGCCCCCCAGTACGCAACAAGGCTCGACGCCTTAATGCCCCAAATTACAGCATGCAAAAACCGCTGTACAGGAGCTGTTATATTCAGGTATTGTCCGTCCATCCAACAGCAATTGGTCCTCTCCTATCCATCTAGTGCCCAAGAAGGACGGTTCATTTCGTTTGTTTGGCGACTACCGACAGTTGACGCCAGAACGATTTTAGACAACTACCCTATACGAAACATACAAGATTTCGCCCAAGAACTCCACGGTGCACGCGTTTTCAGTGTACTTGATTGCCGAAAAGCGTACCATCAGATCCCCATGTACCAGTACGACATCCCTAAAACAGCAATTATCACCCCTTTCAGACTGTACAAATACTGTTACATGCCGTACTGCCTCAAAAACGCCGCACAGACTTGGCAACAGTTTATCGACTCCATACTTTTCTCACTCCCATACTGTTACGCGTATTTAGATGACATCCTCATTTCATCAACTACCCTTGAAGAACACGAACTGCCCCTATCAACAGTTCTTAGTGTTCTCTCCGAGAATGGAGCCCAAATCAACGACGATAAATCTCAATTGCGGTCGTCTAGTGTGACATTTTTGGGCTATACTTTTTCCTCGGAAGAGACCCACCCCACGTCAGACAGAGTCGCATTTATATGCGACCTCCCCCTGCCTGAGACTTACCGCAACCTACGTCGTTTTTTAGGGATGATAAATATTTTCCGGCGGCACATCCCACACGTCGCATCCCTACATGCTCCGTTGACCAACGCACTCATCAGAAAGAATACTTCAGGGCTCCGCAAGGTCCCGTGGGGTGACGACATGCGACGCATGTTCGACGCACTAAAAACGCCACTAGCGAGCGCTGTCATGCTCGCGCACCCAATATCTGACGCCCCAATGTCAATCACAGCTGACGCAAGCAACGCTGCTATCGGCGCTGTGCTCCTGCAGCAGGTGGCAGGCTCCGCACAACCACTACATTTCTTCTCGCAGAAGTTGTCAGCCTCCCAGCGTAAGTGGTCCACTTCCGACCGAGAACTCTTTGCTATTTACAAGGCAGTTCAGCATTTCCGAGAGGACATTGAGGGTAGGTCAGTGACCATATATACAGACCACAAACAGTTGGCGGACGCTGTGCGTAATCCCACAACCGACCTTCCCCCCGCCATTTCAGACACATGGACCTAATATGCCAATTCACAACAGACGTCTGTTATATCAATGGTGCGGACAACGTCGTTGCTGACTACATGTCACGGGTCGGTACGATCTCGTTTTCTTGGGACTTCGATGACCTAGCTGCCCAGCAACAAGCGGATGACAACATTCAACAGTTACTGAATAGCGAGTCCACCTCGCTCTCAATTGAGCCCCGCCGAATTCCAGGTTCGGCCTTACCAGTCCTCTGTGACATCTCCACAGGTACTGCCCGCCCCCTAGTACCAGCTGCCTTGCGCCGTAAGTTATTTGCCACTATCCACGACCTAGCACATCCCAGTATTCGGGCTACCACACGCCTCATAACAGAGCGATTCGTATGGACTGGGGTTAGAGCAGACTGCAAACACTGGACACGGGCATGCATACCTTGCCAACGCGCTAATGTCGGCTGTCACGCATACCCACCACTGGGCTCGTTTGAGGTACTGAAAGGCAGGTTCCGTCACGTCCATCTTGACCTCGTCAGAGCGCTCCGTCCTTCCGAGGGTTCCCGATACATTTTATCTATCATCGACTGTGTTAGTCGGTGGGTGGAGGCGATTCCAATAGCAAGTCATTACCACCGACTCTGTCGCACAGGCCTTCATCACCTCCTGGATCGTACAGTTCAGTTGCCCCCCATCTTCGGTCACGACGGACCAAGGACAACAATTTGAAGCTGTGCTCTTTGGCAAATTATGCGATCTATGTGGTGCAAACCAATTACGTACAACCGCCTACCACCCGCAAAGCAATGGGTTGGTCAAGCGCTGGCACCGCACATTAAAAACAGCGCTGATGTGCCACGACAGATCTTGGTCCAAAGCCCTCCGCTGGTTACTACTAGGTGTCCGTTCAGCTTACAAAGTCGATTTGCAAGCCTCCCCAGTGGAATTGTTGTATGTGGAACCCCTCGTCCTCCCAGAACAATTCGTCGAGAGCTATGATCCTCCCCCACAGTCAGAACTTCCAACACTTATAGAATGCGTCTGACACTTCGCCGCGAATGTACGCCCCCCATCTACACGAGCACACACGGTCCCTCGTGCCTTCGTGCACAAAGACCTATACGTTTGCGATTACGTGATGCTGCGCGATGATATGGTACGACTCGCACTACATGCGCTCTACTCAGGCCCACACAAAGTGATAAGCCACTAGCTGCAGACCTTTGACATTCTGTGCAACGATGAAATACAAACAGTGTCCGTCTCACGCCTTAAACCAGCTTGGCGCCTCAACAACGAGGCAATTTAAGAATACAACTTCCACCCCGACCATACTCTCGTGCCACCTTCCATCTCTAATACCTCAAATGCACAGAACCCCCCCTCTGGTACCCAGGACATGTGTGACAATGCGTGTGATGATGCGTGTGACACCAGTGGTTCGTGTTCTCCCCTCAGCTCAGAGGCTGCAGGAAAGGTCGTGTGTGAAGGTTTCACCCCTCCCTCCCCTCACCTTAGTGTTTCCGTCGACCGGCCGACACAGACCGACGACACCAGCGTCGCCGTTTTCCACGTCGACGTGTCACATTTTCCGGTTGAGGACCTGTCTCTCCATCTACGAAATGGGACACTGTTCGTCCTGCATGTTTCCCCCCACACATTGGACGATTCAGCCACCCAGGTTACACTCCTACGCACGTTTGCAGTACCGACGGACGCAGAGGAGGCGGCAATTATCACTTCGATCGACGAGGACGGCCACCTCTGCGCGCGCCTTTGTGCAGTTGTGTTTACGTTTCGACCGGTGACGCTCGCGAGGGTTGTTTATGTGTGTATATGTGTAATTGTGCAGTTAGAATAAATACGAGTTTCATACAAGTGGTGTTCAGGTTATTACGGCAGCTAAGTGACCTGATTCCCATATGTGGAACAATAGAAATAAAAGCAACATGTTTAAAAATTATGTGAAAGGCTTTATGAAAATAAAATTGGAAACAAGTAAATATAAGTTTAAAACAAATAAGATATATATAAAATATGTAAAAGAAAAAATAGGTATTAACTTTAGATCTAAAGAAAATAAAATTAAACCCAGGAAAAGGTATGCCTGAATTCATTATAGGGAAAATTTGGACAGCAGCAAAATATGAGTAAAACTGAGTATGTGGAAGATTTACTACAATTTTTGAGATAGTATTGGATGATTGATTAGATAATATAGATATAAATTTTGTTATTGACAATATGGTCCAGCTGAAGTAAAATTTCAAGGAAAATGACAACGTTAAAATAATTTTATAGCAGCGTTCACAATATCAAATGCAAGACTCACATTGTATGATATGTTAGATAAGCTAGGAAAAGCTGTTGTATATGTATTTTGATACACACAGTATAGTATATATTGATACTGGTGAAATTCTCAATCCAATGTCTTAAGATTAACATAGGTTACCAGTTTCCAAGTTGTACTAGTGATTTTGACTTCACCCTCATGATGACAATATATTCATGAACACATATATACTGGTTGAATGTCTATGGTCTTGTCCATTTCTCCACGCACTCAAAAACTGTATGAGCACTACCTGCAGGTGATGATCCAAATCCAAATCTTCACTCACCTTGGCCATACAGGCTTGGAATTCTGTGAGAGAAATCCTGAGATTACTTCCATTGAATTACTCTATATTACATCTGTGTTAATAGTAATGCTTCCATCTATTAACACACACCTTTAACCATTGAATCCTATTCGTCTTTAATACTGCGTTTGGCAGTTCTACTTTGACCGCTTCATATGCTCCTCTGAAATGGGAATCTAACTTCTTTGATTTATGTTGTACTGTCTCATTGTGTAGTGACACTTGGTCACCTATCTGAAATGTCCTTGGATGCTCTGTCTTATAATGACCCTTGCTTGCTTCTTTGACCTCTTCTTTTCTCTCTCACTCTTCTATGTGCTTCATGCATTCTGGCTTTGAACTGATTTATGTAACTGTCATACTTGTACCCCATTGTGGCTCTCTTTCTGTAATGGCCTTCGTACATTTGCTTTTCTTCCGAACATCAACTCAAAGAAGATATACCCTGTGCTGGTATGTGGTGCAGTGTTAAAAACAAAAATACTGTAAGGGATCCACATATCCTAGTTGCTGTGATCCTCGTTTATCAAATGTATCAAATATTCCATTATTGTTTGATGTTTCCTTTCTAATGCTCCATTCATCTGGGAGTGGAAAGAAGTTGTAATTCTTAATAATTTACTCATTCTCTTAAACACTTTACTCAGAAAGTTCAATCTTTGGTGCATCAGTACTACTGAAGAATGCCATACAATAAAATAATCATCTCAATAAATTTTTCTGCTATTGTATCCGCATCTTGTTTCTCTAGTGAAGTGGTTACTGGAAACTTACTCAGATCATCCTGGAAGGTTAGGATATATCTGTTGCCCTATGACGTTACATCTAATGTGCTGATTATATCAATATTGCATTTGCCAAGAACAGTTGTGGCCATATCTGCAATTGTCAATGGCATTTTTGTTTTACACTGAGTATCTTATTGTGTTGCCATTTTTCATGTGTTTTGGTGTACTCTTCGATGCCCCTGTACATTCCCTTCCATGTGCTATATTCTTTTAAATGCTCCTGCAGTGTACCCCCTGGTGACCACCCTTCTGCTCGTCACTCAATTACTACCATATTCTCATCTAATTCTTTGTTCTGTTATCGTTCTTTTTTGTTCCAGAATCTCCCCTCTTAATGCTTCTTTGTCAATTTCTGCATTCACCTAATGCATCTGTATTGCTGTTCAATCTACCTGGCTTATATAATCTCATATGAATTCTCCTCAAGTTTTAGTCTTCATTTTAATAACTGTGAGGACAGGTCCTTCCAACTAAAAATCCAAGTTAAAGGCTCCTAGTCTGCCACAATTGTGAATATTCTTCCATATAAATATGGTCAAAATTGCTTTCTAGCCCAATCTAATGCCATACACACTAACTCCATGGCTGAATAATTCTTGTTCACTTTATTTAGGGATCTCAACGCATTAACTATTGGTAGATCTCTTCCAGTTTTTCCCTGTGACAGTACTGTCCCAATGGCCCCACCACTTGAGTCCATGGGTATAATGAAAGGTTATTCAAAACTCGGATGCTGCAATGTGGAGGAATAAATTAATGTCTCTCACAATTGTTCAAATGCATTCTGTTGTTGGCCTCCCCACTTATGACTTTCATTGACTTTAAGAGTTTACACAAGGGTGCTTCAATTTTGCTGAAGCCTTTTATAAAAGTGAGATCGTATCCTACTAACTGGACATACCTTTCCACCTCAGTCCCAGTTTTTGGCACTGGAAATCTTTTCTACATTCTGTTCATCCAGCCCCACCCCACTGTGTTATCGTATGCCCAAAAACATCGCTACCTTTCATAGTAATTTGCATTTGTATGGTTACAACTTCAGTTGGTGTTCCCTTGGTCTATCAAAATTTCTCGCAATTTCTCATTATGCTCTATCATGGAACTTTCACAGCAGATAACATCTTCTAAATATACTGAACATTTCGTACCTTGTAACCCTTTTAATGTAATGTTCATCACTCATGGAAATGTACTGGGTATCCCTTTCAAACCAACCGTCATTCTCTTGCATTCATAATGCTCACAGCTGGCGCTTGTAATCTTACCCTCCCACATATCAACAGCACATTTTCAGTCTATTCATAAAAATTGATTTGTTTCGAAAGCATCGAGAGGCATAAGAGGTCCAAATAACTTTTTACCTACCTTCATTTTCTCATTGTTGGCTGCAGTTCATCACGTCTAGGGTTGGATTCTTCACGCTGAAATTTTTTGAATTTATGGGTTCGAGATGATTAGATAAATTTTAAGTAAGTCTGTTGCATGACTTCTGTTTGCACTTTTTTTTTACTATGTCACATTCTTCTATATCACACTGACTTTATGATCTCCACTTCCATAAAACAGACATTTACATTGTTATTTCCAAACACAAAAGCATGTCCAATTCCATAAGAGGCATGCCCACTACTCCTTCTGAAGTACTAACTACATTCAAAGGAGTTTACAAAACAAAAGAGTTAACAAACTTTCTTGACAAGAAAAGAATCTTCACCAAGTTATATCATTATTTTGTAAATGAATCCAGAAATGAATTTAATAAATACCATCAGATTGTGTAAATTAATAATAGAAATTTTAAGTTGGTTTGTTGGTTTGTGGGGGTTAAAGGGACCAGACTGAGGAATTTTAAGTGTGCCAGATATTTCGTAATTTCAAATGTTTCTAAAAGAAGAGTAATTTTAAGTCTACATACAGAGTTAATACATATCAATTGTAATAAATTTATTTCTTTTTATACATTTTAGCCTGACTAATGCATTGTACACACAATCATACGAAATTCCTTAAGTTAAACAGCTGAGATAATTTTAACCTTGACAAGATCCGAAATTACCTTTTGGTATCGATTATTTCTGTTAAAAAGAATTAATGCTATAGGATGGTGACCCTTTACAATATCTCCCTTACAAAATTTGGAAACTGCGTTTACAATATTTCGTGATAGACTATAAGATTTTCCAAATGGTGTATAAAATGATGCCAAAAATTAGAATACAGATGTGTAGAAGTATCTGATACATATTACAGAAAACATAAGAAAAATATCTACTCTATAATTCACAATCTATACATAAATAACAACATCGCATTCAAATTTTCACATTTGTGGTACATTCTGTCCCAAGACAAATGCTACAAAGTCAAAACTACAATGTTACAACACTAAACTATAGAAATAAGTGCAGAGGCAATATAAATTACTAGAATTACAAATTGCAAGCTTACATCTATTAAGTCACACCTTCAAAATCTTCAAAATAGAAGAGAAAAATTCAAAGCGTGAGTGTACGTCAAAAACCTGATGGCAACATGTACAGTTTCTAGTGCTCATGACATGAATGAAAAATATAACACATTCATGAACAATGTCAGTACCATGTTTGAAAACTGTTTTCCTCTAAAAGTTACTCAAATTAAACAGAAGTCTATAATAAAACCATGGATTACACAAGGAATAAAGATTTCCTGTAAGACAAAAAGGAAAATCTATCTGTCAACCAAGAATATCTCCAATGCTTTTGATTTAGCTAAATACAAGGAATACTGTAAAATATTTTTAAAAAAGTAATTCATACATCTAAACAAATGCACTACGAGAAGAAGATAGCGTTGTCAGGGAACAAAATAAAAACAATATTGGACACAGTGAAAGAGGAGACTTGTAGAACCAGAAAGGAACAGGAGCAGATAGTACTAAGGGTAGATGAAACATTAGTAACCGATGAGCATAGTGTGGCAAATCTATTTAACAAGTACTTTATATACATTACTGATAGAATGGGATTGTCAGGATCAGTAAATAATGCCCTTGAATATCTGAAACTAGCCTTTACAAATAGCTTCAGGTACATGAATATGTCACTCACTTCAACAAAAGAAATAACTTCCATAATAAAATCTTTAAGAACAAAGCATTCTAGTGGTTACGATGAAATATCAACAAAGTAAATTAAGCCATGTTCTCGTGAGTTTAGTACAATTCTGAGTTACTTGTGTAACCAGTCAATTATAACTGGGACATTTCCTGACTGGCTAAAATATGCAGATGTTAAGGCTCTATTCAAGAAAGGTGATAAAGATACCACCAAACTACAGACCGATTTCACTTTTGCCAGCATTCTCAAAAATTTTAGAAAAAGTAATGTACAGGCAGCTTCTCAACATATGACCACAAATAACATATTATCAAGAACACAATTTGGATTTCTGAAGGGTTCTGATATCGAGAAGGCTATTTACACCTACAGTGAAAATGTACTTAATTCATTAAATAACAAGTTACAAGCAGCAGGTATTTTCTGTGATTCGTCAAAGGCATTCGATTGTTTGAACCACAACATCCTTTTAAATAAATTAGAATTCTATGGTGCCATGGGCAGTGCTGCAAAGTGGTTCAAGTCATACCTCGCTAACAGGAAACAAATGGTGTCACTGCACGGGACTAGTGAATTAAGTGATCAGTCGTCATCAGAATGGGAAGAAATTACATGTGGTGTCCCACAAGGATCGATCTTAGGGCCATTGCTTTTTCGTTTGTACATTAATGAACTCTTATCAGTTATACTGCCAAAAGCAGAGTTCGTTCTGTTTGCAGATAACACAAGTATTGCAATAAATAGTATGTCGAGTGTAGTTCTAGAACGATCTGCTAATGGTATTTTCATGGATATTAATAAATGGTTTAAAGCCAACTCACTGACATTAAACTTCGAAAAGACTCACTATATGCAATTCAGAACCTGTAAGAGGTTTCCTACCAGCATATGCATAAAGTATGAAGAAGTGCAGATAGAAGAGGTTGACAGTCTTAAATTCCTGGGATTACAACTTGAAAATAAATGCAGTTGGAAGGAGCACACCACAGAACTGCAGAAACGCCTTAACAAATCTGCATTTGCAATTCGAGTGTTAGCAGACATAGGCGACATAAAAATGAAAAAACTTGCATACTTTGCCTACTTTCATTCCATAATGTCAAATGGAATAATATTTTGGGGTAACTCTTCAAGTCAAACAAAAGTTTTCATAGTCCAAAAGTGTGTAATACGTATTATTTGTGGAGTAAATTCACAGACGTCCTGTAGAAACCTCTTCAAAGAACTGGGTATACTAACTACTGCCTCTCAGTATATTTACTCCTTAATGAAATTTGTCCTAAATGACATATCTCTTTTTCCAACCAACAGCTCAGTTCATACATACAATACCAGGAACAAATATGAACTGCACAAGAACTTAAAATCACTTACTTTAGTTCAAAAAGGGGTCCACTACTCAGGAACACTCATCTTCAATAATGTGCCAGCAAACATAAAAAAATTAGTTACAAATAAAGATCAGTTTAAAAGGAGCCTGAAAGACTTACTAGTGGCCAACTCCTCCTACTCCATTGACGAATTTTTTAATAGAAACAAATGATCTATTGTATATATTCATACTATTAGTATTGTTATTTCAGCTTAAAAAAATTGACATGTTCCACATCCACGAGGATCTCCTCAGCACGGACCTATGGAATGAAAAACTAATCTAATCAACAGACCAGTAAAATATACTCAATCATGAATAGAAATGTAACACAAAATCAATCAGCCACATAAACTAGAGTATTTAAGGATATGATGACTTATGAAAGAAGAAAACATTGAAAAAATATTAGTGCCTAAGCTTACAATGTGGGGACCGACTCATGAATCAAAACCACACCAGATACAGACCAGCAAAAATGTTTTGACAACAAAATTAATAAACTTCACAATCATTTATCAATAAGTTCAATCATATGTAAAGAGTAATTATAGGAAGCATCTAGCCTTAATCAGTGGTTGTATGCTCACCTTGAGCACACACCCACACACAGAGACAGACAGACAGACAGAGAGAGAGAGAGAGAGAGAGAGAGAGAGAGAGAGAGAGAGAGAGACAGAGTGTCAGTGACCACAGATACCCAAAACAGAGTTAAGCATGAATCTGCCCACAATGCAAGTTCCAATCAGATACAATATTTCAATACTGAGTATAAATACAGGTAAACAGAATCATAATTAGCTTTCAATGATGACATAATCGAGTAGCTTAAAAACCAAAATCAGTGTATGAAAGCAGACATGTCTACAGCTTGTTATATTGTCTATACTAGTAGATGTTTTCCACGCTATTTGCTAATTGTGCATAAAACTAACCTATGTACATGGAGACCTAGAAGATTCATTTACAACTGATGAAAAAAATACATACTGATTTAAAGTTACATAATGTGTTGGGAAGTCAATCCTCCTACTTGAAAAAACATACATTTATGTGAAATAACACTGTCTTTAGCAGTCTTTGCTAACAATTTACACATCTCAGTCACAACACGGATATAGTTGACAGATGCTTGAGTACATAACCCAGCAGCTATAATCTCTTGTAAATCGACTGGTCCAGTAGGGCACAGCCATACAGCACTGTGGGAAGTTTCCTCCCCAGAGTTCTCATCATGTGCTTCAATGGATAGGTAACTTTCTGTCTAGCATTCACATCATATCCTGAGACATTGTTTTGTGTACTAAACATGCTGTTCAATACCTTCTTCACATCACACAAAATATGCCCTCCACAATCATTTTCCAAAATCAGTTATGTGGGATATATGTCATGTCCGGTTAAAAATTGTTCACATACGAAATGTTGATAAACAGGATTAAATACAATAAAAAGAAATGGACTAATAAGATATTACACACAGATATGCTAAGATACTACTCCTAATTTTTACAGTACATATTATGAACAATGTCCCATTTCAATCTACCCATTTTGTCTCATGCCATATATGTATCAAATTCAAAAGCACAGATGTATTACAAAACATAATTATATAGTGTATGACAGATTTTAACTCAGTCAATAGATAAGATAGAACTTTAAAAATTACATCTTACATACTGCATTCATGGCAAACAAAACAGAATTACATGGTTTTATAAATCTACAGACACAGTGTATATTTTCTGCTATACTTGGGATCATTATGCAGCCATGTTGAAAGGTCTTGTCCTTCACACTAAATTTAACAGTACTTGACATTTTACATACTTGCTTTGTTTACTGGTAGCTCCTCTTATCTTTACACCTACAATGGGCAATTTCACATAATTCTTACTATACTGGATTTTGTCTCTAAATTTTTCATATATGCTACCTGTATCAATCAAACAGTTTGCTTCCAACTGATCAGTCTCAATCTTACTTTAAGAACACCCAAAATCTGAATCATTTCCTCCATTATTAGACACTTCAGGTAAAAGATCCCTTAGTATTTCATCAAACGCTACATCCACACTGTTTTTGCAGGGTTTTATCAACTTTACTGGTATCATAGCATTACTTCGGTTACTCATGTTCTCAGGTAAAGATTGAACACACTGAATGGGTTCTATAGCACAACTAATATCATCTATTACACAGGAACACAAAATATATTACAGTCAAAATTACACTTCCTGTTTAGATCTTATTTCACTTCATTCCACCAATTTGGATACAAATTTTTACTAAGTACAGCTAACTTACTCCAGAATGCACATTTATCTATGTTATCATCAACCTGGTCCAAAACAAACTTCAAAAAAGTTTTTACCTTTATTCTGTAGGCTTACAGATAACTCACTTTACTGTTTGTATCATTACTCTGCATTACATTATTGAAAAAGTTCTTTGACTGGACTGGTATTACATGACTCTCACTTAAATCATCAGTACATCACTTACCTTAGCTGCATTCACAAATAACTGAAACGTCATTATTCTTAAACTCCACAGTACCTGATACTCACCAGCATCTTCATATTTTTCCAAAATTACTTTATCAACAACATAATTAACAATGCTATTCTCATCACCATCAAAGTCACACACTTCACTTACATTCATTTGCAATGAGCTACCAGTCTCAGACTTACCAACCTCAGTTACTTCACAACTCTCATTCACATCTACATCAAAAAATTCAGGTCCAATACAGTCATCATCTGTTTTACACACATCATTAGCATTGTTTTCTGACCAAGAGAAGAAATCATTCATGCATGTTACATCAAAATTCTCATTATTCTCACATTCTGGTTTGTCATTAGTTCCTACATCACCATAATTAAACATAATACCTCAAACCTTTTGATCAAAACATAAATGAGAAATCTGATATTCCTCCTGTTCAGCCTCAGATAAATGTGCCACATTATTAACACTGTTATTGTTGTCTAATTGAAAGTCCAAATTTGGTGTCCGGCACTTGTTTCCTCACTCCAAAACTGTGGACCTTCATTTAAGTGGACTTCCATTTCCTGAATAGTTACCTCCATGATTATTTTGCCTATTAAACTGCCCATACTTATCCCCATTATTCCTATTCTGCTGATGTTCAAAATATCTGTCTCTATTACCATTTTGACCCTGATAGAAGTTACCACTGTGTCTGTTTCTGTAGTTATTACCATTGTGATCTCTATCATTTCAAGTATTATGGTACATGCTTCTTTCTACTGCTCTATCCAGCCTGTCAACATACCATTCAAACTGTTCAAGACAATCATCAGGCCCATGCACTAAATACCACTGCAATCTCTCTGGTAATCTCCATTTGAGTGCATCAGTCAATTTTATTTCATCAAATGGTTTGTCAAGGTGTATTAGTTTCTTAACATGATTCTTACAAAGCTCTTTCAGAGTACCATCCCAATCCCTATAATTAGGACGAATCAGAAATTCACTTTTAATTCTCCCCTGTTCAGCTTCTGACCAAAACTTATTTTAAAAAAAATTCTCCCCTGTTCAGCTTCTGACCAAAACTTATTTAAAATAACTTTTTTCAAAACTTTGATATGTTTCCCACTGACTTAAATTTAGATTTACCCAAGACAGAGCTTCACCTTCAAGACATCTTTTAACAAATTTAATTTTTTTACTGTCACTCATGCCCAACACAAAACAATCTCTACAGTGGTGGAAAAAACCACAGGATGTAAATTGTCTGATGGAGAACTTTTGATTGGAATGTTGCACCATGCAATACCATTGTTTGAATACAGATTTTTATGAACACAATTTTCCTGAACTGCTGATTTTTTTATCTAGAACATTTACATTAGTCTGCATACTGTCTTCAAAATTTTAAGTTTTTTTTATGTAAAATACTAAAGTTCTGTTCCATCCTTTCCACTACAGTCTTTTGTTCAACTCTGATGTCATTAACATTCTTATCCTGATTTGCGGATTATGCAACTAACTCTTTTCCAAAATAATTTATTTTCTAATAAATTGACATTTTGATTCACACTTTTTAATCCACCTGAAAAACCATTTTTCTAGCTCCAGAACATGATTACTTAGTTGGACAATTTGGTATTGTACCCTGTCCGTTTTATTATTTTTTTCAGTTTTTATATCATTTAATTGTGAATGAAGTTGCCAGCATTGTCCATCCTTATTACAGTTAACTGCTCATTAACTGCACTAAATTTGCTGTTATCTGTGTTCATTTCCTCGAGTTTTGCCAAAATTAACGGCAAAATATTGGTTTTTACTGTTTCTTTGCTGACTACACTTTCACTTGGTCCAAACATGTCCTTGTTGGATCCTACATCTTTCACTTCTACATCACTACTACCCTCATCTCTATTTGTGTTCCTAGCAATCATCCAGTCCACAAAAAAAAAAAAAAAACGCAGTTTGTACTTATCTTTTATTTTATTTTTTATGTCCCTTGTCTAGTTGTAAAGTCCTCTTTCAGTTGATCGAGTCCCTCATTGATGGTACTGTCTTCTCACTGTTGATACAACGTCGTTGGGCAGTCCTCGGTCTTCTTTCTTCACATGTTGGTGACTTCATTTATATGTAAACTGCAAATGACACAAATCACTGTCCCTTCTTCTTCTGTAACACACAAAACTTCATCAGCCGTCAACTGATCCCAGACAATGCCCACAATTGTAATCTTACCCTCCCACACATCGCCAACACATTTTCAATCTCTTCATAAAAACGGATTTGTTTCAAAAGCATCAAGAGGCATGAGATTTACTTATACAAATAACTTTCTTATTTTTCCCATTGTTGGTTGCAATTTGTCACGTCTAGGGATAGATTCTTCAGGCTGAAATTTTTTTTAACTTTTTTGGGTTTCGGATGACTATATAACTTTTAAGTAAGCCTGTTGCATGCTTCTGTTTGCACTTGTTTTTTATTATGTCACAGTCTTCTATATCACACTGACTTTAGAATCTCCATTTCCATAAAACGGAAATTTAAATTGTTATTGCCAAACATAAAGACACATCTGATTCCATCAGAGGAATGCCCACCACTCCTGCAGTATTAACTGTATTCCAAAGAGTTTACAAAACGAAATGGTTTACAAAACGAAATGGTTTACAAGCTTTCTTGACAAAAGAATAATCTTCACCATGTTATATCATTATGTTGTAAATGAATCCAGAAAAAAATTTAACAAATATCTTCAGATTGTGTAAAGTAATAATAGGAATTTTAAGTGTGCCAGACATTTCATAATTTCGAATGTTCCTAAAATAAGAGAAATTCTAACTGTATATACAGTGTTAACACATATAGATTGTAATAAATTCATTTCTTTTTGTACATTTTAGCCTGAATTATAATGCATTGTATACAAAATCATATGAAATTATTTTTAGTTAAACAGCTGAGATAATTTTAACCTATATAAGACTCGATAATACTCTTTGGCATCGTTTATTTCCGTTAAAAAAGGTAGTGTTAGTGGTACTGGTAGTGGTGGTGGTGGTGGTAGTAGTAGGAGGAGGAGGAGGAGGAGAAGGAGGAGCTTTATTCATCCGTAGATCTCTTTTTACAAGGATGAAGAGCATGTCAAAGTATTTACACACACACACACACACACACACACACACACACACACACACACAACAAAACAAAACAAAACAAAACAAAACAAACCTGAGTCAGAATCCCTGTATAATGTGTGAGATGTTGAGCTCAGAAAGAGGAAGAGGCGTTAGTATTGTGCTATGCATAGCTTGGGGGTAAGTATTGTAAGTATTTCTACAAAGGAAGAAAGAAGGAAAAGGTAATGTGAAGGTGCTGAGTGGAATAGTGGATGTTTTATAATCATTAGTATTATTTATTTGTATAACTTTTTTTATCAAACCCCCAACTGTTTTTTCTACATAATCCTTCAATGTATAAAATGTATTGCATAACAGGTACCTTTTAGCTGCCTTCTCAAATAAGTGTATTTTTGCAATGTCTTTAATCTCTTTTGATAATTTATTGTATATTTTTATTCCTTGGTAGAAAATGATATTTTGAGTTTTATATTTATTTCTTCTTGGTAAATATTAAGTTAAATCTAGCTCTTGTTGCATGGTTATGGACAGAGCTGTTTGTGCAGCAATTACCAATGTTATTTTTGATGTATACAACTGACTGGTAAATTACTCACATGGAGCTGTTAAAATCCCCAGTGTTTTGAGCAGATCTTTACAATGAGCTTGAGTAGTATTTTTGGTTATTATTTTATGGCTCTTTTCTGGAGTCTGAAAATTGTGTTCATATTTTGTGTATTTGTTCCCAAAAAAAGTATACTGTAGCTAAGAATTGAGTGTACATATGAATAATATGCAACTAAAAGACACTGCATTGTGTGGGCATAACAAGCTGATGACATTCTGTTTGCTAGTACCTTTGTGCTTTCACACCACTTCAACTGAGGATCAGTATTCATTGCTTAAAATTTTGCATTTGTTATACAGTCTATAAAGGTGCCATCTACATTTAATTTAATATTGTCACTTTCCCTCCCCAAAATGAAATTAATGGCATCAGTTTTCTTTATGTTCAATGTCACTTTGTTGCTTATTGACCAATCATAAACTTCCTTGAGAGTTTCATTTGCTTTCCCTGCAAAGAGTCCTCTTGTTTTCTCAGTGACTATAATATTGCTGTCATCAGCAAAGAGAATTTTTTCACCATGAGTAACACTACTGAGAAAGTCATTGACATATATCAGGAATAGTATTGGTCCTAATATGCTATCTTGCAAAACCCCTATATTAACGTATTTTGGTTCTGATAAATGGTTTACTAAATGTTTAAATCTATTTGAAGTATGTGTTATTTTTACTCTTTGTACTCTATCTGCTACGTATGATCGAAAACAGTTATTAGCTACCCCTCTTACTCCTAACATTTCTTATTTGTTTAATAGAATCTTGTGGTTGACTGTATCAAAGGCCTTAGAAAGATCCAAAAATATGCCTGTGACAGCCTCATCTTCGTAAGAGCATCAAGTACAACTTCTGTGAATTCTAATGTGGCTGACTTCATATTTTTGCCACTTTGGAAACCAAACTGTGATTCACTTAAAAGACTGCATTTATTCAAGTAATTCATCACACTGTCTTTTGTAACTGCTTCAATTATTTTTGAGAATGGTGACAGCAGGAAAATGGGCTGGGAATTTTCTGTATTCTGCATTACCTTTCTTGAGCAAAGGTACAACTCTTGCCTGTCTTAACAGCTCTGGAAATATCCCTGATGTGAAGGGTTCATTTATTATACTTGTTAAGGGGCATTGTATAATCCTTATGCAGTATTTCAGTACAGACATTGGCGCTTCATCTAAGCCTACTCACTTTTTATTTTTTAGTTTTTGAACAGTTTTATTGATTTCATTCTCTGTGGTTGGAAGTAATGTCATTGTATTTAGTGCAACATTATTTACAGGTGTTATATTTGTTTTGGGGAATTTTTGCTGTAACTTCGCTGCAATACTTGAAAAATGCTCATTTACGTGGTTTGCTAAGTGTTGTGGGTCGTTTATTACCTTACCCCCTCCCTCAGCAGTATGTTATTTTGAATTTGTTTGCCTCTCCTATACTGATTTGCTTTTATTCTGTGTATTGTATATTATTTTGTCATTAAATGACTATTTCTAGCAATCAGCACCTTCTATAGATCTTTTTGTATCTATGATAGAAATTTAATAATTCTGGGTCATTGCAAATCTTTTTCGTGGAACTGAGGTTTTTAAGTGTTTGTGAGGCCTTCTTAATACTTACTGTTATCCATCTGTTTTTGCGAGATGTTGATACAGAGACGTATATTTTAGGAAATGTGGATAATTTAGAGAATTTCATATTCTCATTGGGGAAATGTGGATAATTTAGAGAATTTCATATTCACATTGGTTTCCTTATACAGTAATCCCAGCTTTGTTGTTTTTGAAAGAGATGGTCTCATAGTCCAAGATCTTTTACAGCTACAACAAATTTTTCCCTGCTCACATGGTCAATTACTGATGCAGTCATTGCAGTAACCCTTCTTTCACTATTGACAAATAGGGACATGCCAAAATTTTGAAGGATATTTATGATATTAGTGTTGATGTTAATGTCAACACACGGAATTATGTTCACCTTTGTACTTGAGACTTTATCTATAACTTCTGTTAATTTATTGAAAAAAGTGTCCACACTACACTGGGAGATCTATACACACGCAAAATGATTAATTCATTGGTGATATCTAACCCTGTTAATTCAATGGCTGATATTTCAAAGTGTTTGTCTTCACTTACTATACAAGGTGCGTTCAGGTTCTAAGGCCTCCGATTTTTTTTCTCCGGACTGGAAAGAGATAGTAACATGTGCATTGTTTTAAAATCAGGCTGCGTTCATTGTCAATACGTCCCAGAGATGGCAGCACCGTATGGCAGATGGAATTTTACCGCCAGTGGCAAGAATGAGAACTGTTTTAAATACTTAAAATGGCGACGTTTTCCTTACTTGAACAGCGTGCAATCATTCGTTTTCTGAATTTGCGTGGTGTGAAACCAATTGAAATTCATCGACAGTTGAAGGAGACATGTGGTGATGGAGTTATGGATGTGTCGAAAGTGCGTTCGTGGGTGCGACAGTTTAATGAAGGCAGAACATCGTGTGACAACAAACCAAAACAACCTCGGGCTCGCACAAGCCGGTCTGATGACATGATCGAGAAAGTGGAGAGAATTGTTTTGGGGGATCGCCGAATGACTGTTGAACAGATCACCTCCAGAGTTGGCATTTCTGTGGGTTCTGTGCACACAACCCTGCATGACGATCTGAAAATGCGAAAAGTGTCATCCAGGTGGGTGCCACGAATGCTGATGGACGACCACACGGCTGCCCGTGTGGCATGTTGCCAAGCAATGTTGACGCGCAACGACAGCATGAATGGGACTTTCTTTTCGTCGGTTGTGACAATGGATGAGATGTGGATGCCATTTTTCAATCCAGAAACAAAGCACCAGTCAGCTCAATGGAAGCACACAGATTCACCGCCACCAAAAAAATTTCGGGTAACCGCCAGTGCTGAAAAAATGATGGTGTCCATGTTCTGGGACAGCGAGGGCGTAATCCTTACCCATCGCGTTCCAAAGGGCACTACGGTAACAGGTGCATCCTACGAAAATGTTTTGAAGAATAAATTCCTTCCTGCACTGCAACAAAAACGTCCAGGAAGGGCTGCGCGTGTGCTGTTTCACCAAGACAACGCACCCGCACATCGAGCTAACGTTACGCAACAGTTTCTTCGTGATAACAACTTTCAAGTGATTCCTCATGCTCCCTACTCACCTGACCTGACTCCTAGTGACTTTTGGCTTTTTCCAACAATGAAAGACACTCTCCATGGCCGCACATTCACCAGCTGTGCTGCTATTGCCTCAGCGATTTTCCAGTGGTCAAAACAGACTCCTAAAGAAGCCTTCGCCGCTGCCATGGAATCATGGCGTCAGCGTTGTGAAAAATGCGTACGTCTGCAGGGCGATTACATCGAGAAGTAACGCCAGTTTCATCGATTTCGGGTGAGTAGTTAGTTAGAAAAAAAAATCGGAGGCCTTAGAACTTGAATGCACCTCGTACTGAGGTCATGTCTTGATTTGAACTGTGTTCCCTTTCTGATATAAATGCATGATCCTTCACCCCTTGAAGCAGTTCTGCAGTAAGAGTTTGTGCTTTCATGCAATGATAACACTACATGTTGGATTTCTGTGTCTCTACGCCAGTGCTCAGTAACACAAACTACTGTGCAGTTCAAAGATTGGAGCTCAACTTCTAATAGTTGTATTTTATTTTTTATTGATTACATGTTTTGATGGAGGATTGTTAAGTCTGTGAAATGCCCCATGTTACTCTTTCCAATGGTTTGTTTTTCTTCGTGACATCTAGTATGTGTGATATTTGAAGTGTTAAAATCTGTCTTGTGAGTGATTGTTTCAGTATTTTTTAAACTGCTGTAGATACTCTTTAGGCAGGGGAACCTGTTGTCTGGATTTATCCTGAAAAAGACCTACTTTTCCTACCCATGACAACAGGAATTTGACCATGTGTGGTCCGACATCCACCCCCCTATACTTTCATGAATCAGCTGTACCAATCTTCCCTTCCCAGTCTTGCTTAGGTGTAGGTCATCCCTAATGAAACCACATCTGTTGACAGTCCCAACAGGCACCAGAGCAACATTGGTTGTCCTCAGAGTCATCCTTAACCCCACATTGATTCACCTCAAAGCTCCATCAAGGTGTGGTCGATCATGATGTCAGAATAGCTCAACGAAGTGTATGTTGGTGCCATGAGTCAGGGAAGCTATCCTGCCCTGGTCACCACTTATGTCATATGCCCCATCCCTGTCCATACTGTTTCCCACCCCACCCACTATCGCTACATGGTCCTCTTTTGTAAAGTCCTTACATAAAGACCCTAAGTCCTCTATCACATGACTTAGCACTGCATTTGGCTTGAAGATACTGGTGGCCTCGTACGCTACCGCCGAACTTTCCTGTAACTGCAAGCCTACACCTCACCTATGGCTACTACCTAACAGCAGCACTTTCTTCTTCTTAACACTTTGTACATTCCTAGGATTCTTGGCCGTAGTTGAAGTGTGCTGCTCCTCGTTCTAGCTGAGACTCTCCTCCACTTAACTCTGGCAGTTGTAGATACCTGTTTTTGGTGTTGATATAACTATCAGATCACATTCTCTTTCTTCCTATTCTCCTACCCGTTGCCAGTTTCCAACCACCCTCCTCCTCCTATCTCCCTTTATCCTTATCAGTTCCTTCCTTGCTTCCTCCAGCTGTGCCTGAAGGACACATATTTTCCTTTCCTGTTCCCCAATCAAAATGTTCCTACTGCATACTCTGCAGTTCCAGGAGAGAGTCTCCTCTGTTCTACCAACATTCTCCACCCCCCCCCCCCCAAGTGAAAATACTTCCTACAAGGTTGGCAACAAATCCCTCTACTCACGACCCTATAACAGCTCCCACATTTCTCACTCATAGTCAGTTTCGAAAGAATAATTAAGTTTAAGGAATGTTTTAAATTTGTCAAGGACGCGAGATTGGCTGTGTGTAAACAAAAAGCAACACAAAGGTCTCATGTGCGGTGGTTGTTGTTTTTGTACTGATTTAGAAATACAATGACAGAAGAATGAATTTTTAATTACTTTGCTTTTAGAGAACTGACGTTATCAAGCGTGTTTGCTCAGGTTTTTAGACGTTTATAACTCGGAAAATTTAGGCCTAGATCGCGTCTATGTAACTAGTAAACAATACGAAATGTGTTAGCTAAATACCATTTACAAATGTTTAATTGCTGTAGGATTGTGTCCCTTTACACGCTGAAAACTACACTCCTGGAAATGGAAAAAAGAACACATTGACACCGGTGTGTCAGACCCACCATACTTGCTCCGGACACTGCGAGAGGGCTGTACAAGCAATGATCACACGCACGGCACAGCGGACACACCAGGAACCGCGGTGTTGGCCGTCGAATGGCGCTAGCTGCGCAGCATTTGTGCACCGCCGCCGTCAGTGTCAGCCAGTTTGCCGTGGCATACGGACCTCCATCGCAGTCTTTAACACTGGTAGCATGCCGCGACAGCGTGGACGTGAACCGTATGTGCAGTTGACGGACTTTGAGCGAGGGCGTATAGTGGGCATGCGGGAGGCCGGGTGGACGTACCGCCGAATTGCTCAACACGTGGGGCGTGAGGTCTCCACAGTACATCGATATTGTCGCCAGTGGTCGGCGGAAGGTGCACGTGCCCGTCGACCTGGGACCGGACCGCAGCGACGCACGGATGCACGCCAAGACCGTAGGATCCTACGCAGTGCCGTAGGAGACCGCACCGCCACTTCCCAGCAAATTAGGGACACTGTTGCTCCTGGGGTATCGGCGAGGACCATTCGCAACCGTCTCCATGAAGCTGGGCTACGGTCCCGCACACCGTTAGGCCGTCTTCCGCTCACGCCCCAACATCGTGCAGCCCGCCTCCAGTGGTGTCGCGACAGGCGTGAATGGAGGGACGAATGGAGACGTGTCGTCTTCAGCGATGAGAGTCGCTTCTGCCTTGGTGCCAATGATGGTCGTATGCGTGTTTGGCGCCATGCAGGTGAGCGCCACAATCAGGACTGCATACGACCGAGGCACACAGGGCCAACACCCGGCATCATGGTGTGGGGAGCGATCTCCTACACTGGCCGTACACCACTGGTGATCGTCGAGGGGACACTGAATAGTGCACGGTACATCCAAACCGTCATCGAACCCATCGTTCTACCATTCCTAGACCGGCAAGGGAACTTGCTGTTCCAACAGGACAATGCACGTCCGCATGTATCCCGTGCCACCCAACGAGCTCTAGAAGGTGTAAGTCAACTACCCTGGCCAGCAAGATCTCCGGATCTGTCCCCCATTGAGCATGTTTGGGACTGGATGAAGCGTCGTCTCACGCGGTCTGCACGTCCAGCACGAACGCTGGTCCAACTGAGGCGCCAGGTGGAAATGGCATGGCAAGCCGTTCCACAGGACTACATCCAGCATCTCTACGATCGTCTCCATGGGAGAATAGCAGCCTGCATTGCTGCAAAAGGTGGATATACACTGTACTAGTGCCGACATTGTACATGCTCTGTTGCCTGTGTCTATGTGCCTGTGGTTCTGTCAGTGTGATCATGTGATGTATCTGACCCCAGGAATGTGTCAATAAAGTTTCCCCTTCCTGGGACAATGAATTCACGGTGTTCTTATTTCAATTTCCAGGAGTGTATTTTCTCCATCCTGGGGGCCTATTAATATGCGATTGTAGCTACTTGGTAAGTCCAATGTGGAAAAATACTTGGCCCTCCCTAACTGGCCCAGTATCTCTGATACGTTTGGGATTCCCCTACGGAAATCTCCTTTACTTTTCTGTAATCTGTTACCAATCTATACTTCATTTGCCCACTGACACCAATTCCCTTTGGAATTAGAAGAACTGGGCGATCCAAGCACCTTGACTCTCCACAATAACATCATCAGCCAGCATTTGCTCCATTTGTTCCCATAATCTCTATCTGTGTCTTTAGGGTCCGACACTGAAACCTTGCCTTTGTGCTCCAGTAGTGCTGGAAGGGTATGCTTTACAGTTTCTGTAAATGACAACCTGTCCCCTTCCAAATGAAGTGCATCACAATATTCATTGCACAACTTCTGCAACTCATGTTTGCAAGTTTCCCCAAACTTGAGTGACGAGGTTCTTATACTTCTATGCCTGTTCTGGTTCCTCTAGTACCCTTCAAACTTGCTTCATTGCATTTCGTTTCAATTGCTCATTGTATGGAGCTCAAGTCACACTCTTTCTCTCTGGTATTTAATACACTAATAATGCACTCTCCTTACCTGTGTTGTACTTATACTTCACTAACAAATATGCCTTATATTACTTATTGTTTCAGCACTATAACCTCTCATTATTCTGAAATCGTCTTGTGTCTTTCTATTCTAATTCTCATAACTTTCTCCTCTCTTGGTCTGATGATTCCACTTTTGTTGCTACTTTCACTTTCCTGACCGTGCGTCACATCATTCGATCTCAGCTTGTTACTTTCACCAATAGTACCCTGTCCCTTTAAATCTTCTCAGTATGAACTATCACATTGTCTCCTTTCACAATTTGCCTTATTGTGTCCTTATTTTCCAATGTGCGTCCCTCTGTCTTGTTACGTTTTGTGATCCCATTTGTTTCTTTGTTGCCTCATGTTCTGGCAGCCAACAAAGGAATACTCTACCCCAGGGATGGCCACGGCCTGCCAAACTGCACGCGTGTACAGATGTGCTGCACGCGTGCCGTCCAGGGCTAGGTCCGCCTCGCCACTACTCGGCTTTCCTCGGTCTTTCGGGGCACGGCGCGACATTAGACTAGCTGTGCGATGCGACATCTTTCCATCCGGCATAGGGTGCATTAGTTGATTCGTAGTAGTAGCCATGTTTATTCCTCGTTATTTGTTAGCGATTCGTAGGAAGTTTATAAGTACTGTACAGTGGTTGTTTCAATGGAACACACGCTCACAAAGAGGCGGGGTAGTGACACAATGTCACGAGCCTTCAGAGCTGAATGGGAATTGCAATATTTTTTTGAAGAGAAGGATGAAAATTCTCAATGTCTATTATGCAGTCGCATACTCGCCGGGCACCGCAAATTTGCAATAGAACGGCATTATAACACCACACACAAAGGACTTAATGATTTAGTTGGGTTGATAGATCAAACAAGTTGGCGGAATTAAGAAGACGTAGTGTTATGCAGCGAGACGGACCGAACGCGAGTACCACTTTGAGTTTCTTATGTTTGTATTTGTACATATTTGTCGTTAAAATTCGAATTTAGTGTTCACTCAATTTTTGTTTCCTTTTTTTAGCCTGCAACCGAACGTAGCGACCTGTCTTTTAACAGCAAGCTACAAAACAGCGCTCAAAATAGCAAGAGCGAATAAGCCTTTCAGTGATGGTGATTTCATTAAGGAGTGTATTGTTGAGGCGGCGGAACTCTTGACGCCACTGGAAGTAAAGAAGTTTAGTGAAATTAGTCTTTCCAGACAGGCAATAGCTCGCCGCATAGCTGGTATGGCAGCGGATGTCTACCGGCAGTTAATTGATAGTGCTTGCAAGTTTATTGTATTCTCAATTGCTTTGGACGAGTCGACCGACATTTCGGACACAGCACAACTAGCGATTTATGTTGGTGGAGTCGACACAAATGTGCACGTGACGGAAGAACTATTAGATTTACTACCAATGAAACACACAACGAGGGGTATCGACTTGCTAAAAGCAGTTGAAGAGGCAGTTGAAGCCGTTGGCCTGAATTGGAAAATGTTAGTTTCAGTCACCACGGATGGAGCGCCAGCAATTCGAGGTGCTCAAAATGGGCTTGTAGCATTGTTGCGTACAAAACTAGGACGATCGACAGAATATTTGTACGGAATTCATTGTTTTGTACACCAAGAAGCTCTTTGTGCTAAGTATGCAAATTTGGAGCACGTGATGAAGTTGGTCACCATAGTACATTTTTTGAAGTCGCATGGCTTAGTACACCGTCAGTTTCAACAGTTTCTTATAGAACTGAACGGGGATGTTATTTACCACTGGGAAATACGTTGGTTAAGTCGAGGATCATGCCTCGAAAGATTTTTCAATTTAAGACTCGCTATTGTTGAGTTCCTGAAGGAAAAAGGAAAGGCAGAGCCAAAATTAGAAGATCCAAAATGGATTGCAGACCTCGCCTTTTTAGTTGATCTGACTGCACACTTGAACGCTCTCAATAAGACTTTGCAAGGGTAGTAGCAGCTTATTTCTGATCTGGTGAAAAAAGTGGATGCATTTAATAAGAAACTCGCATTGTGGAAGGAACAACTCTTGAAAATGAATACCGCCCATTGCCCTACGCTCTCTAAAGTCAGAGAGAACGCAACTTCTGACGAATTCGTTTCTGTGTTGGAGGAACTACAGGCACAATTTTCTAAACGTTTTCAGGACACTGCCAGTCTGACATCTGTTTTTGGAACTATTTTCTAGACCCTTTGCCGTTTCAGTTGAAAGAACTCCAGTGCATTTGCAAATGGAATTGATCGATCTGCAGTGTAACTCCCGTTTAAAAGACTTTTTTTTTTTTTTACGTATAAACTGTCCAGGAATTTTATGAAGGTTTTCCTCGGGAAGAGTATCCCCGTCTCCACAACAAGGCTGCAAAAGTTATATCAATGTTTGGATCCGCATACGTGTGCGAAAGGTTTATTTCGATTATGAAACTAAATAAGTCAGGATTACGTGGCAATCTGAGTGACGAAAATATGAGAAACTGTCTGCATTTGTCCGTGTACCGTCCGTTTGTGCCGGATATGTACTTTATTATGTCTACAGTGAACCAAAAATAATTAAATTAATGGTGATAATTTTGTTGTATTTGTCATATGTTTTGTTGAGAATTGTAGTTATCGTAAATTTTGTACAGTAGTTCCAGAATATAAAATTTGCTTGTTTCACAGGTAGTTGGAATCACTTATTCCACATCATACTGCATGCTGTAGACCAGGGCTTAACAACTGGCCGGTTTTGAGCGCGAGTACTCGCGTCTGCTCAGGCACGTGCTCGCGAG
Organism: Schistocerca nitens; assembly: GCF_023898315.1. Lineage (NCBI taxonomy): Eukaryota > Metazoa > Arthropoda > Insecta > Orthoptera > Acrididae > Schistocerca > Schistocerca nitens. The sequence continues at coordinate 698,154,992 of NC_064617.1, read as the reverse complement.
CAGGTGCAAGGTCGTGGAGTAGGGAGGGAGGGGAGGGTAAATGCGCGCGCACGCTTGAATAGGGCCGCAGCGTGCCTATTGAATTCGCGCCGACTGCGTAACGTTTAAAGTACTACGATCAGCTCAGATAACAGTCACTTCGCTGGTTAAGAATCACGTCAAGTCGCCGTTGTGTAACCCCAACCATGTTTTCGCAGTTCAACCCCCACTGGAATGAATTGTATCGGTTTACAGAAAAAGATGGTGTTGCAAAATGTTTAGTATGCCACAAAACGCTGAATTCTTTTAGAAAATTTAATTTGCAGCGACATTATATGTCGTACCACGCGAAAGACCAAGGAAGTGGAAAATGTGATGGACCAGATCGTGCACAGGAAGTTATTAAACTTAAAAGGAAGCTATCTGAAGAAAATCTGGACGACGAAGAAAAATCAACCGAGGCAGATCTCAGAGTGAGTTCCAAAATTGCTTTGCTTTTAGCAAAAGCCCTGTGCCCCTTCACTGATGGCGATTTAATAAAAGAATGTTTGGTAGTTGCAGCGGAACATTTGTGTCCATCTCAAGTTGAACAGTTTCGGATTGTGCCATTATCTAACATGACCATTATGTGTCACATACAGGACATGGCAGACGACGTCCAGAGCCAGCTTGCAAATATCTGTAAAGATTTTATGGCATATTCTCTAGCTCTGGACGAAAGTGTTTATATCACTGGAACAGCACAGCTTGCCATATTTATTAGAGGTGTTAATAGAGATCTTCAGGTGAGGGAGGAGCTCCTCGAGGTAGTAGCCATGAAGAACACTACAACTGGAGGTGATATTTTAAGTAGTGTTGAAGAAAGTGTTGAAAATATAGGATTGTCGTGGAATTCTTTAGTTTCAGTGTCCACAGACGGTGCACCAGCGATGACAGGGAAAAAATTAGGTTTTGTTGCGCTGTTGAAGGAGAAAATTATGTGCAAAGAGTATCTCTCTAAAAATGTGATGAGTGTTGTTGCTCGTACAACCAATTATATAAGGAAGCATGGGCTACAACACAGGCAATTTAAAAGCTTTCTTGAGGATGTAGAAAGCCAGTATGGTAGCCTGCATTAATACAGCGAGGTCCGCTGGCTTAGTCGTGGAGAATTATTAAATCGATTTTTTTGCTTATTAGATAAGATAAATATGTTCATGGAAATAAATAACATGCGTGTTCCTGAATTGAAAGAGCCTACATGGAAATGTGATCTCGCGTTCTTAGCAGATTTAACTAGCCATCTGAATGGTTTGAACATTTCACTACAAGGTAAAGATCTGATAATTACTCATTTCATAGACCGAATACGAGCTTTTAAAATGAAATTGACACTTAAGGTGAGTCAGCTGGAAACAGGAAATCTAGCTCATTTTCCTAAATTACACTCCTGGAAATTGAAATAAGAACACCGTGAATTCATTGTCCCAGGAAGGGGAAACTTTATTGACACGTTCCTGGGGTCAGATACATCACATGATCACACTGACAGAACCACAGGCACATAGACACAGGCAACAGAGCATGCACAATGTCGGCACTAGTACAGTGTATATCCACCTTTTGCAGCAATGCAGGCTGCTATTCTCCCATGGAGACGATCGTAGAGATGCTGGATGTAGTCCTGTGGAACGGCTTGCCATGCCATTTCCTCCTGGCGCCTCAGTTGGACCAGCGTTCGTGCTGGACGTGCAGACCGCGTGAGACGACGCTTCATCCAGTCCCAAACATGCTCAATGGGGGACAGATCCGGAGATCTTGCTGGCCAGGGTAGTTGACTTACACCTTCTAGAGCACGTTGGGTGGCACGGGATACATGCGGACGTGCATTGTCCTGTTGGAACAGCAAGTTCCCTTGCCGGTCTAGGAATGGTAGAACGATGGGTTCGATGACGGTTTGGATGTACCGTGCACTATTCAGTGTCCCCTCGACGATCACCAGTGGTGTACGGCCAGTGTAGGAGATCGCTCCCCACACCATGATGCCGGGTGTTGGCCCTGTGTGCCTCGGTCGTATGCAGTCCTGATTGTGGCGCTCACCTGCACGGCGCCAAACACGCATACGACCATCATTGGCACCAAGGCAGAAGCGACTCTCATCGCTGAAGACGACACGTCTCCATTCGTCCCTCCATTCACGCCTGTCGCGACACCACTGGAGGCGGGCTGCACGATGTTGGGGCGTGAGCGGAAGACGGCCTAACGGTGTGCGGGACCGTAGCCCAGCTTCATGGAGACGGTTGCGAATGGTCCTCGCCGATACCCCAGGAGCAACAGTGTCCCTAATTTGCTGGGAAGTGGCGGTGCGGTCCCCTACGGCACTGCGTAGGATCCTACGGTCTTGGCGTGCATCCGTGCGTCGCTGCGGTCCGGTCCCAGGTCGACGGGCACGTGCACCTTCCGCCGACCACTGGCGACAATATCGATGTACTGTGGAAACCTCACGCCCCACGTGTTGAGCAATTCGGCGGTACGTCCACCCGGCCTCCCACATGCCCACTATACGCCCTCGCTCAAAGTCCGTCAACTGCACATACGGTTCACGTCCACGCTGTCGCGGCATGCTACCAGTGTTAAAGACTGCGATGGAGCTCCGTATGCCACGGCAAACTGGCTGACACTGACGGCGGCGGTGCACAAATGCTGCGCAGCTAGCGCCATTCGACGGCCAACACCGCGGTTCCTGGTGTGTCCGCTGTGCCGTGCGTGTGATCATTGCTTGTACAGCCCTCTCGCAGTGTCCGGAGCAAGTATGGTGGGTCTGACACACCGGTGTCAATGTGTTCTTTTTTCCATTTCCAGGAGTGTATTATCCATGCAAGATGTTCACAAAGACTGTGAACGTTATTCACATAGTTTAGTTGCCCATAAGAAAGAATTTGATCAACGCTTTCAAGATCTGACAGCACTAGACAGTGATTTTGAACTGTTCTCCTCTCCATATTCGGCGAATATTGAAGAGATTCGTCCTGAGCCACAACTAGAAATTATTGACCTGCAGTGTGACAGAGAATACAGAGACAAATTTCAGAACAAGAAAAACATTTTGGAATTCTACAGACACTTCCCTCAGGATAGATTTCCTCGTTTGCACAAACTGGCGGCTAGAATTATATCAATGTTCGGTTCCACGTATGTTTGTGAACAACTGTTCTCTGCAATGAAATGTAACAAGATGCGCCTGAGAAACGCATTGTCTGATCGAAATTTAAATTGCACGCTGCGCCTACAATGCAAAAGAACAATTACTCCGAACGTAGATGCAATTGTAAAGGGCAAAAAGTACAAGCTAACCAAGAATCCCACACTTCAGTGACACCTTTTATTGTGTAACAGTTCACAAATTAATACGAATGTAGAGGCATACAGTAAGCTAATAAAATTATGTGGCACGTGTACATTCTCCTTTATTTGTTTCATTTGTCGCAGTAATAATTCGTGAGTGATATCTCTGCAGGTGGCCGCGGATTTACATTGACTGGCGGCAGCTGTTGTGTGCCCCACGTGACTCTCCCCCCTCTCTGCTCTGGCCCCGTACTGGGGATAGCGTGCTCGCGCTGCTCCGTGTTCGCGCCTTGCTGCTCACAGCTTGCTCCACGAGCATGTATGTTGTGAAGCCCTGCTGTAGACTACTTTCAAGTCTGTTTCTCTATATCAGCTTAAGTGTTGTAAGAATTTTACGATTGACGATGTGAGAAGCATGATATTGTTGGTGTAATGCAGTTTCAAACCCAGCGTTACTGTTATTTTTCTGTAGGTGTACGAACAGCCAACAAAGATTCAGTATTGCTCAACATGATGTGTTGTACAGAGCTTAATATTATCAAATGTTGTAATAAGAAACTAAGCCACATGCTAACAGGGCGGTGTTCTTTACGCGAATGCACTGTCGCGTGCGGCGTGTTCGTAGTTCCGCGCATGCGCGCGCAGTCAGCTGGTGTGGTAGTGGGGGACGTGTGACGTCAGAAGGGAGCGATCCGCACGCGTGTGAAACCTCGGCACGCGTCCCTGCTCTACCCATAAATTCTAATTACCTCCTCATTGTAATTAATCAAAACCATGCATTTCCTCAGGAAGTCCCTTCCTCCATCATATGGAATCTCTGATCCTCTTATGGTATGGTATTCGAGCTTCACTGGCACTCTGGCACTCTGCAGTTCCCAATGTGTCTACTGTACATTGTAACACACTCTTCAGTCTATGGATATTTTTCCTGTTAATTACTAACTTCCTCATGAGTCTCTCTTCTTTTATGAAGCTTATATGCGCCCCAGTATCCATTAATAACAATAATTTTTTTCTTAACTCATAGCAATAGGCCGTCATAATTTTGTTCTTTGCTTCACTATCTATGATTAATTTTTGCCCATTTTACCACGGTAATGTGACTGCTTTAAGTCCAACCCTGTTAGTTTCTCTTTCTTTCCCCATGTGGCCTTTGAGGCTTTTCTCGACATTGATACATTTTATGCCCACACTTGTTACACACAAAACATTTTAAAAAATCTACTCACCAAGTGACGGCAGGGGAAAACGTACACAAAAGGATTTAACTTACACAAGCTTTTGGAGCCAGTAGTTCCTTGTTCTGTCAGAAGAGCTGAAAAGGAAGGAAGAGGGGTGAAAACAAAAGGACTACAGAGGTTTAAGGAAAAGGGGTACAGTTTAGAAATCACCCAGAACCCTGGGTCAGGGGAGAATTACTGGACAGGATGAGAAGGAAAGACTGATTGTTGGGGGCTGCACTGGACGAGATCTGAAAACCCTCTCCCCTGACCCGGATTACTGGGTGATTTTTCTAAACTGTACCCATTTCCCTAAATATCTCCCGTCCTTTTCTTTCACCCCTCTTCCTCCCCCTTCAACTCTTCTGCCAAAAGGAGCCACCACTGGCTCCGAAAGCTTGTGAAAGTTAAATCCTTTTGTATCTGTGTTCCCATGCAGCTGCTTGGTGGGTAAATCTCTTTATCTGTCCATATAAACTATATTGTCAATAATTGATTATTTTCGTTGTTATATTAGCCTTTGTGGCCATCATTCCTTCTTATGTAACCATCTTATCAGTCTTTGTTCTCGTCTGTCTTGTTCAAACTATCGTCTGTTTTCTACCTTTTGTGCTAGTATTCCGAATGTTTGTTAACCTGTACCACACAAATTAACACTTTGCCCACACATCTTTTCTAGTACCAGTTTTCGTGCACATAGATGGGCCCAGTGTTATTTGTGAATTTACATATACAGCTATTTTCTTTCCCACCCTATCTATATGCAGTTCTTTCACGTTTTTGAGCGTTTGCTTTTCGCCTAACCGCTCTGATCGACTTCTACTGCCATCTCCAACATTACTTCATTTGCCAAGCGAAATAATTTACATTATCTCCTGCGACTTTCTCTTTCTGTCTGGCCAGTTTTTCAAATTTCGTCTCCTTTCATAACTTTGCCTATCTGTTTTTGTTTTTTTGTTTACAATCACTTTTTTGTGTCATATAAACCATTCTTGTGGCGAGAAGTTCTTGTCCACGCATTGCCTCTTGTTAACCATTGTCTGTTCTCAAGATGGTCGTGCGAATTTTTCTGATTTTTCCAAATTTTCCCCTGCTTTTCTTCTGTTCTATCTTTTTCCAGCCTCTGCCTCTCGTTTATGCCAATTCCACCATTTCTAATGCTCCAAACTGTCCTCTCTTGCCATGATGAATCCATTCTCTTCAAAAACATGGCTTCACACTATCCAAATTAAGGTCCCACATTCTGTTTCTCGAAATCTGCTTGTCCCTTGGAATTACTCCCTAAGTCTCTGTTTCTGGATGCAATCCTACTCTACACCAGGCTCTTTTACAGTTTCAAATACAGCCATCTCTTGCACTTACCCAACTAATCTGTGATCTATATGCCTCATCTGCCAATTTCCACTCCACCAGATTTCTCTGCTTCAACAAAATCATGCACTTATCTGCCTCTCATGTTTCCCTGGATGCTATCTGCCAAGCCAACTTCAGACTGCAACAACATTCCAGGCTTCATCTCAAAAAGCTATCCCACCTTCTCCTAAGCTATCTCCTGTCTCTCTGCCGCTCCCCAAACAGCCACATCATCAACCACCACTCCTCCCCTACAAACCTAGCTTGGCAACTTCCTTAACATCCTACAGCCTTCAACACTGCCTTCCAAACCTGTAACATCTCGTAATCACAAGAACCAGTCACAACCATAACGTGTTCTCAACCTCTCGTCCAAAGCACTCTCCCCCCTGAATTATCTGTATTATCCAAGGGTCTCACTTGAAGCCCTAAACCTGTATTTGCTACTTTGGTGAAGGACATACTTTCCTTTACATGTAAAGCCAACTGGAAATATCACTTTGTAACCCAATCCCCAAACCTTTCCAACAGCAAATCTGACATTGAACCCTGCCTTGAACGGCTACGTCCACGATCCCAACTTTATCCACCACCACTACCTCAGAATCATCCCCTACAAGCCTTCCAAGAATTCCTCACATCCAGGATTGCTTCACAATCTTTCCTAAGGTCGGTACAACAAGACCCTAACATGTCCTCTGCGTAATTCTAGGTTCCCTAAAAGCTCATGACTCCATCATTATCCTCCCAGCAGACAAAGGATCTACCACTGTGGTACTTGACCGACAAGAGTATGTAAGTAAAGGTCTATGCTAGCTGTTTAACACCTCTACATACAGCATCTGCCACCCAGATCCCGTCCCTGTTATTCAAACTGACCTGTAGTCCCTTCTAAAGACCTCAGGCCCATCACAGAGACTTACACCTCAATCCATAGAACTTCTTACTCCACCCAAACCACGCACCCCCCCCCCTTTTACCTTCTTCCTAAGATCCACAAACCAAATCACCTACCGAGCGAGGTGGCGCAGTGGTTAGCACACTGGACTCGCATAAGGGAGGACGACGGTTCAATCCCATCTCCGGCCATCCTGATTTAGGTATTCCGTGATTTCCCTAAATCGTTTCAGGCAAATGCCGGGATGGTTCCTTTGAAAGAGCACGGCCGATTTCCTTCCCAATCCTTCCCTAACCCGAGCTAGCACTCCGTCTCTAATGACCTCGTTGTCGACGGGACGTTAAACACTAACCACCACCACCACCACCAAATCACCCTGGTCCTACTATAGTTTCTGGCTTCAAAGCACCCACCGAACAGATATCTGCCTTAGTTGATCAACACATGCAACCCATAGTACAGAGACTTATGGTTGGTTGGTTTGTGGCGGTCAAGTGGTCCAGACTACAAAGGCCATTGGTCCCCTTGTTCCATGACCATAAAAACTTACAAGGCATAAGAACAAGAAAGACACAGACAAAGACCAGAAAACAAGGAAATAAAAGCACATAGAGATTTACAGTGGTTCTCCGACCATGAAAACAAAAAAGGAAAAGACAACCACCAAGAAACACACTAAAAACCAGAATCTAAAACCGTAGGCCAAAGGCAAGTCTCAACACAAAAGACACAAACCCTTAGATCAAGCGGTAAAAGCCCCCTGCACGAATAAAACTCAAAACTAGGTTTGCCATTGCAGCGTCATCCGACAAAAGTGCAGGGAGCGTATCAGGCAGTGCAAACATCTGCCTGAGTGCAGTTACAAATGGACAGGCCAACAAGATGTGGACCACTGTCAACTCTGCTCCACACTGACAGAGAGGTGGGTCCTCATAGCGCAAGAGGTGACCATGCGTCAGCCAGGTGTGGTCAATGCATAGCCAACAGATAACAACTGACTCCTTGTGGGAGGCTTGCAAGGAGGAGTGCCACACACCAGTAGTCTCCTTGATGGCCCAAAGTTCGTTGGATGAAGGCAGGGTGCGCCATTCTTTACCCCAGGTGCAAAGTACCTTCTGCTGCAAAACTGACCTGATGTCACTCACTGAAAAGCCAATCTCCAAGGCCGGTACACCAACAGCCTGTTTGGCCAGTGTGTCAACACGTTCATTTCCTGGGATGCCGACATGACCCGGTGTCCACACAAAGACCACATAGTGGCCGCATTGGGCAAGGGTATTGATGGACTCCTGGATAGCCATCACCAGATGTGAGCGAGGAAAACACTGGTTGATAGCTCGTAAATCGCTCATGGAGTCTCTACAGATAACAAAGGACTCACCTGAACAGGGGCGGATATGCTCTAGGGCGCGAGAGATGGCGACCAGGTCTGCAGTGAAAACACTGCAGCCAGCTGGCAACGAGTGTTGTGCATAATGGTCTCCCAGAGTAAGAGCATAACCCAAGCGACCAGCAACCATCGAACCTTCGGTATAGACCACGTCAGATCCTCGAAACAAGGCAAGTATTGAAACAAAGTGGCGGCAGAGGGCCTCAGGAGGGACTGAGTCATTCGGACCCTGTGCCAGATCGAGTCTAAAGCATGGGCGGGGCACACACCATGGGGGTATATGTAGAGGGGCCCAGAAAAGAGGCAGAAGAGGCAAAACTTCAAGCCCAGAGAGAAGACTTTATCGTGAACCGCGATCTTACACCCTGACCAGGGCTGCCGTTCCGGAAGATGGACGACTGAGTTGGGGAACAGCAGACAGTAATTGGGGTGCCCGGGTGAGCCACAAACATCCATAGCATAAGCGGCCAGTAATCGTTGGCGCCGGATCCACAATGGAGGGACACGAGCCCCCACAAGTATGCTGGTGACAGGGCTGGTGCAGAAGGCTCCAGTGGCGAGTCGGATTCCGTTGTGAAGGATGGGGTCAAGCAACCGCAATGATGAAGAGGATGCCGAACCATAAGCCAGGCTCCCATTTATACAGAAGGGACTGAATTAATGCCTGGTACCGCCATAACAGGGTAGACCAATCAGCACCCCAGCTGGTCAGACTCAACCAACAAACAGCATTAAGGTGCCAGCTTTGTTTAAGCTGCTGAATATGAGGGAGCAAAGTGTCAACTGGGTATCAAAATCCAAAACCGAAAAACTGATGCATCTCCACCACTGCAAGAGGTTCGCCGTAAGATAAAGCCCTGGCTCAGGGTGAACAGTACAACGCCAGCAGAAATGCATAATGCAGGTATTGGCAGCCGAAAACTGAAAGCCATGCACTACAGTCCAAGGCTGCGCCTTATGGATAGCGCCCTGCAGCTGCAGTTCAGTAGCTGCAATGCCAGTGGAGCTATAGTATAGGCCGAAGTCGTCAGCATACAAGGAAGCTGAGACAGACGTTCCCACAGCCGCAGCGAGCCGATTAATAGCAATTAAAACGAAGCAGACACTTAAGACAGATCCTTGCGGTACACCATTCTCCTGAACTCGGGAGGAACTATGAGAGGCAGCAACTTGCACGTGGAAGGAGTGAAGCGACAAAAAATTTTGTATGAAAATCGGAAATGGACCCCGAAGACCCAATCATGAAGCATGGAGAGGACGTGGTGTCGCCATGTTGTATCGTAAGCCTTACGCATGTCGATAAAAGATGGCGACCAGATGCTGACAGCAGGCAAAGGCCATACGGATGGCAGACTCCAGGCACACCAGAGTATAAGCGGCAAAGCGGCTCTTACAGAACCCACCCTGAGATGGAGCCAGAAGGCCCCAAGACAAGTAGCCAACTCAACCTCCGGCTCACCATGCATTCGAGCAACTCGCAAAGAACGTTGGTGAGGCTAATGGGGCGGTAGCTGTCCACCTCCAGTGGGTTCTTGCCAGATTTCAACACAGAGATTATGATGCTTTCCCGCCATTGTGACGGGAACTCACCCTCAACCCAGATACAGTTGAAAAGATCTAGGAGGCGTCATTGGCAGTCCACTGAGAGGTGTTTGAGCATCTGGCAGTGGATGCGATCTGGCCCGGGCGCCGTATCAGGGCAAGCAGCTATGGCACTTTGGAATTCCCACTCACTGAATGGAGCATTATTGTACAATTCAGGGTGGCGCATGTGAAATGAAAGGCTCCAACATTCCAACCGCTCTTTCAGGGAGCAGGAGGCCAGCGGGTAATTTGCAGAAGCGGAACTCTTAGCAAAATGCTTCGCTAAATGGTTTGCAATTGTGTCAGAGTCGGTACAGACTGTGATAGTGCAGGGATACTGACAGAGGTCCGATAGCCATAGAGTCGCCTAATCTAGGCCCAAACCAGCGATGGAGAGGTACGGAGGCCAATGGTGGAGACACACCTTTATCAGCACTCCTGCTTCCATTGGCGAATGAGCTGATTGGCTTGTGCAAGGAGCCGTTTAAAGGCTATGAGGTGTTCCAATGAGGGATGCTGCTTGTGATGCTGGAGGGCTCGCCTGTGATCTTTAATTGCCTCAGCCATCTTGGGCGACCACCAAGGCACAGTCCGCTGCTGAGGGGACCCAGAAGAACAGGGAATGCCAGATTCTGCGGCAGTAATAATGCCGGTGGTAACCGAGTGAACCACCGCATCAATGGCGCAACTGGAAAGAGGCTCATTAGTGGCAATGGAGGTGAACAGCCTTATTCATAGCCCATCGACAGGGGCGCCCAGAAGAGTGACGCTGTGGCAGTGACAGAAAGATCAGAAAGTGGTCAGTACCACACAAGTCGTTATGCACACTCCATTGGACATATGGTAATAGGCTACGGGTGCATATGGAAAGATCGATAGCTGAGTACGTGCCAGGCACAACACTGAAATGTGTGAAGGTATCATTATTTAAAAGAGAAAGGTCGAGCTGTGCCAACACTTGCTCAATGACGCTGCCTCGGCCTGTTGCCACTGATCCACCCCACAGAGGGTTATGGGAGTTGAAGTTGCCCAGTAACAGAAAAGGTGGCGGCAATTGGGCTATCAGCGCAGCCAGGACATGCTGTGGGACTTCACCATCTGGTGGAAGATACAGACTGCAGACAGTAACAGCCTGATTCATCACACCCGAACAGCGACAGCCTATAAAGGTTTTTGTAGAGGGAGACACTCGCTGTAAAAAGAGTGAAGGACGTAGCTGCAGATGCCACCAGATACCCTCTCATAAGTTGCCCGGTTCTTACAATGTAACCCCGATAGCCACGGAGGGACACCAGCCTGCTGCAGTTCCACTGGAGGATGACATTGTCCATGGGCGACAAAGGCATGAAGGGACCGAGGAGGCAGTTTACGCCGCTGTGTCACCTGCTGCCACCAACTGTGTACCGATGGGAGTGGCATCACGTCTGAGGGACTGGGCAGATCTAGGTCCTCAGCGGATGCCAGAATCTCTACCTATCCTCAGACGCAGAGCTTGTATGAAGTGGCAGAGTGGGTGCCACCGCAATTTCTTTGATTTTAGGAGTCTTCAATTTCGATTTCTCGTGCTTTTCCTTTGGTTGCCCTTGCTGGGAGGGAGTCTTTGGTTCAGTCTCTGGGACTGAAGAGGACCGCAAAGCCCTATGACCAACGACCTGTGGCTTCTTCAGCCACTGGCGGGTGTCTGCTGTGTCGTGAGAAGGAACCTGGGAAGGGAGTGACCCAAGGGATCCCTTCCTAGCGATAGAAGTCGAAGAAGACTTGCACTTCTCCGGCTTAGAAGTGGGGACCAGTGTCCCCGATGGTTGGGGGGGGGGGGGGTGCTGCTCCTGAGGTAGGTGGTATGGGAGCAACAGGGAGGGCACTGCCCACCACGATCGGGGGGGGGGGCAGGTGTAGACTTCTGGCTCTGAGAGGCGACTGCTGGAGGTGGAGTTGATGGGGCTAGAACAGCAGTAGTGGCGGGGTAAGTAGTAGCCATGTGAACAGGATGGAGGCATTCAAACTTCCACTTGGCCTCAGAGTAGGTCAGTCGGTACAGGGTCTTATATTCCATGATTTTCCACACTTTACTGAGTATCCTGCAGTCTGGCAAGCAAGGTGAATGATGCTCTCTGCAGTTGGCTGAGATGAGAGGCGGGGCAGATGGAGTATTGGGATGTGATGGGTGTCAGCACTCACGACATGTGAGGCTGGAAGTACAGCAGGAAGACATATGGCCGAACTTCCAGCACTTAAAGCACTTAAAACACCGCATTTGGGGGAGGGACATGGGGCTTGACATCACCGTGGTAGACCATCACTTTGACCTTCTCAGGTAATGTATCACCCTCGAAGGCCAATATGAAGGCACTGGTGGCAACCTCGGACCCCGATGAATGCGCTGGACGAAATGAACACCTCGCCGCTCTAAATTGGCGCGCAGCTCGTCATCAGAATGCAAATGAAGGTCTCTATGGAAAATAATACCCTGGACCATATTTTCTTATGGGATGTGATGGTAACTGAAACATCCCCCAACTTGTCACAAGCGAGTAACCGTCGTGACTGGGCAGAGGATGCCATTTTTATCAATACTGACCCTGAGCGCATTTTGGACAAGCCTTCCACCTCCCCAAACTTGTCCTCTAAATGCTCTACAAAGGCTTCGTTGCCATGAAAGATTCTCCATCAGCTCTCGTACAAACTAGGAACTGGGGCGAATAAGTGTCACTGCCATCCTGACCTTTACACTCCTCCCACGGTGTGGTCAGGGAGGGGTACGATTTTGGATCGTATTTCTGAGTGTTGAATTGAGACCGAGAATGCTTAGAGACTGCTGGCAGCTGGCCACCAGCAAGATATGATGTACCACGCTTCATTGCGGGTCATCCGCCCTGATGCCACCCACTCCGACCAAGGGCCCTCCCCACAGGCGCCACCCAGCCACAGCAAGGGCCACCTGGCAGGATGGCCATTGCCGGGAGTCCTGATGTCCCAGGGAGATGGGCATCTACTCATTGGCATACATGGGGAGAACAGCACAGGCATCAGTAGAGCGATTCCTGGGTTGTCAGGGGCCTACAACCAACAGGGTACATGGCGGCCCTACCACAACGGACTGGCTACCATGCTGGATATTAGGTGGCAAGTAGTCCATGGTCGTTATCTCCGCAGAAAGCAACACTGCACAGTGCATGGTGGAAATCACACTCGTTTAAGAGATTGTAACCTCCCCGTGAAAATAAAGAAATTTAATTAAAATGTTTATGGTCGTTGTGCTAAACGTAACCTCCCAGCAGAAATAAAAGAAAAGTCTATGATAATGAAAATGAGCCAAATGTTTGCTCCCCACAAAAATTATAGAATAATAATGACCCAATGTAAACTCGACACAAAAATTAAGAAATGAAGATTAATCCTTAAACCCACAATAATAGGGCAGCATCGCTGACCTTAGGCCCTGTGCAATAATTAACCTGATAAATTGATTCTGGGAGGAAAAACATAGGAAATACTGTTTCAATTGGAATGATTCTTTTCTTAAAAACGATTGCTTTGAAAACAAAATTATTATTGGGGCATTTCTTGAACAAATTAATTACAATTAACATACATTACATTATCAGATGTGCGCAATGCTGCTTCATTACCTTATTTAACAATATACCTCGTCCCGAACCTTGACCAGAGACCCATGTCGACGCCCACCAACTCCTCACACAAAACTCCGACTGACTACAACTCGCAACTGACAACTCGCAACTGAACTCTCGCGCAGTCAAGCGCAGACTAGACACGATAAATAACTCTCTGGTCAGAGATTCTGTCATGCCTCACCATCACTGGTAATGAAAAGATATGAAACGTACGCGTTTCATAACCCTCCACTGGGGGGGCAAAAATTTGGCAGCGATGGTGAGTCATTTGGACTTTCCATGAGCAACAAATTTTTTCATAATTAATTAACTTTACAATTACAGCATATATACAAATATAGAACATGAAGTAAATATGGTGCACATGCACCAAGTATAAAACTTATTAGACAATGACAAAATGTGAGTACAAAACATGTTAACAAATGACATAAGTGCACACGCACTGAAAAATTCTTCAATGTTTTCACAACAAATAAACATAATGAGTACAAATCTCATTGACAAATGACATAAGTGCACATGTACTGTAGTTCAGAACATATCAACAAATCAAAATGCACAAACAATGTGTAGAAATCATGTTAGAAAAATGACAAAAGTGCACACGCACTGAAATTCAGAATATATCAGCAAATCGAAAAAAAATGTATAGGCCATGAATACAAATGATGTTAGCAAAAAAAATGATTTTCTCTATGTTACAAGAATTAGGATAGGAAAGGGAAGGATTGGATCATGGTTGTAGCACTTTAGGTTGCATGCAGCTGCACTGAAAGTCCATATCTTTCCACAGAAGTACAACACCAAATGAGACAATCTGAAGTTCTTTTCCCAGAAGTATTTATCAGCGTAGCCAAGACACTGAAATGTCGTAGTAATATTCCATGTTATCATTTTGGCAGTACATCAGGTACACCAAACAGTGGGACCATAATAACATCTCCATCGCTCACGGTGGCGGACAGCATGTCGTTTCAACACCATGCTCTTACAAGGCACACCAACGTAGAATTAGTGCAAAAACCAAATATAGAACTCCATGATCAAGAGGATATACAGGACAAATGGATATTGCAGTAATTCAGGGTAGTTAGGTCAGAAGGTGAAGGACATTAAATCACATACTAGTCTTCATTGGGAATTACGTTAGTAGTTTGCGGCATTCATAGCCCAGTTATTGAACATTTCTGTACCATGTATGTAGTATTACAGAAAAATGTTCATTAATTGTTTTACAGAGAACATTGGCATTCATTGCCTAATTACAAATCATAGAAGTCATTCGTTTTACAGAGAACATTGAAATTCGTTGCCTAATTACAAATCATCAGAAGTCATTAGTTTTACAGAGAACATTGAAATTCGTTGCCTAATTACAAACCATCAGAAGTCATTAGTTTTACAGAAAACATTGAAATTCGTTGCCTAATTACAAATCATCAGAAGTCATTACTTAAAACAGGAGGTAGTCAATAACATAGTATTACAGAATAATGTTGATAATTAATCATTATTCATCCCAATACATTAATCAGTAGCATTCATTTCCCAGTTACAAAGCATTATTAATTAATCATTGGTCATCCCAATACAGTAATCAGTAGTATTCATTTCTCAGTTACAAAGCATTATTAATTAATCATTGTCATCTCTATACAGTAATTAGTAGCATTCATATCCCAGTTACAAAACATTATTAATTAATCATTGGTCATCTCAATACAGTAATCAGTAGCATTAGCATTCATTTCTCAGTTACAAAGCATTATTAATTAATCATTGGTCATCTCAATATAGTGATTAGTAGCATTCATTTCCCAGTTACAAAGCATTATTAATCAATCATTGGTCATCTCAATACAGTAATCAGTAGCATTGGCATTCATTTCTCAGTTACAAAGCATTATTAATTAATCATTGGTCATCTCAATACAGTAATTAGTAGCATTCATTTCCCAGTTACAAAGCATTATTAATTAATCATTGGTCATCTCAATACAGTAATCAGTAGCATTCATTTCCCAGTTACAAAGCATTATTAATTAATCATTGGTCATCTCAATACAGTAATCAGTTTATGCGCATAGTATTTATGCATTCATTATTCAAGTGACACACTATTCAGAGCTATCAGTATTACTCAGAACTCTCTTAAACTGGTATCATTATTTGGGACTGGTAATACATCCTTTTGTTAGCAATGCATTGCTTTGAGTAATTATAGGGGAAAGCAAGAAGAAAAAAAATTGCTTCTGGGTTGTTCCTGTAAATGAAAATGTGTAACGTCATTCGTCATGAGTCAGCTGTAGCAAGGTTATGAAACAAGTAGAGTATATGTAATCACATTCATAAATGACATAGATTTAATGAACAGCCGACCGGGTGGCCAAGCGGTTCTAGGCGCTACAGTCTGGAACAGCGCGACCGCTACGATCGCAGGTTCGAATCCTGCCTCGGGCATGGATGTGTGTGATGTCCTTAGGTTAGTTAGGTTTAAGTAGTTCTAAGTTCTAGGGGACTGATGACCTAAGAAGTTAAGTCCTATAGTGCTCAGAGCCATTTAATGAACAACTGCTTATAGCACATTAATTTCATAAATAATTTCTCCTGCAAAAAAATGGATTATTAAGCTGAAAGAAGAAACGCATTTTATGTTGAAAAGTAGTGAACTTCGAATTAACAGGTAGTGAAATGTGTATAAAAATGTGTTCCATAGCTGTCCTTTCCAAAACCTTCAGTCATTATACTATGCAATATAACACCTGCTGTCAAAGCGAACTGCAACAAATACTTAAATAACTACATAGCATGAATACATAACTTCCACATTATCCTCATCTGTAAAGAAAAACTTCATTATCCATCACTTCATTATCTATATTATCATAACTCCATTATTATCATCACCTGTAAAGAAAAACTTCATTATCCATAGTAGCATTATTCTTCATCATTATTCATCAGCATTCATTATCATCTGCAAAAAATCACTTCATTACTCATTACATAACTATTCCTTATCTCTAGCATATTCCATCACTAAAACTAAGATGTGTAGTTCTGTCTGACAGCCTGCATCAATCGCCTTGTAATCTGAAAGAAAAAATTAGTTAAGACTGCTATTCTACGATGTATATAGTATATTCTTGTTAATGCTTGTTAATCCTGATCCATTTACTCTTCCTCATGAGGTTTGCATCTTCTTTCGATCATTGCGAAGGTGAAATTCCCATTTCTGTTTAATTTATTTCTTTCACGCATCATTTCTTTCTGAAATTGATGAACAGAGATTAATGTCTTGTATTTAAATCATATACTCATTAAATAATGACTGATTTATGGTAACATAATTAAGCATACAGCATAGCATGACAGAAAACGTAATATGTGAAAAACTTATATAGTGTTCAGAGGCAAAAATGTACTCAGTGTATCACAATGTAACAGTAAAGTAGTCACGATGTTGAGATATCATAAGGCAAAATATCAAAGTTAACTGGTGTTTGCTATATCTTAACTATTTCATAGTGCATACAAACAAAACATGAAACAATCGTATATACCTAAGAAAGACAAAAAATGTGACGTTCGTTGTGTTCAGCTTGTATGTTGTGTAGTTAATAGAGGCGAGAATTAAAGACTTTAATGGAGAGAAAATTTAATAAAATTAATATGTCACTAGATAACATTGCATAATTATTCATAAGATACGTAAGTTTCTCTGGAAAAAAATGTACACAGTCTGATATGTAACGACAAGAAGAGCGACCTGCTAACCTTCCTTACCCTTGCCGGGCACTTGCCAAGAAAGAATACGATAATCATCAGTAATTAGTCATGTGAATATAATTGCATAAGTGATCATAAAACTAGCAAAATGGCATTATAGCATGTTAAATCATAAAGTGTCTTCATTCAATAAAAGGTTTGATGTTTGACCAATGGTGGTTGCCTTTGGATTTTCTGGTTCTCAAAGTTTCGACGTGTACAACATTGGGGTGAGGAATGCTGCGAATCCGATATGGACCTGCGTATAGAAGTTCAAATTTACTGCACCTACCTTTTCCTTTGTTGGATAAATAGTGTGTACGTACTAATATTTTCTGTCCAATGTGAAAGTCACGGCGTGTACAAACCTGTTTTTGCTGTCTTCTCCGGCGCTCTGAGGCAAGTTTGATGTTGTTCAGCGCAATGTCGATTATTTCGTGGTGTCGTAATCGACGAGATGTAGGAAAGTTTACTAATTCTGTAATTTTGTTAGGTGGTTCAACATTTTTCAGTATAACAGACGGAGATAGCATAGTGAATTCATTTGGAATGGAATTAATTACATCTTGGAATGAGAATATGTGTGTGTCCCAATCAATATGTCTTTTATGGCAGTATATTCTACACAGTTTACCAATTTCTTTCATTAATCGTTCACAAGGGTTTGAAGAAGCATGGTACTTGGATATATAGATCGGAGAAATGTTTCTAGTTCGTAACATACGTGTTCATATAGCAGAACGAAATTGTGATCCATTGTCAGAAATTACTTTCAACACATGCCCTACATGAAATAGAAAATGCTTTATAAATGCTTTCGAAACGGTTTTAGCAGTAGCTTTGCGTAACGGAGTGAAGGTAACAAATTTTGAAGTGAGTTCAACAGCGACAAAGATGTAGCAAAAACCTCTATTAGTTCTGGGAATCGGACCAAAAATGTCTACAGCGGCCATATGTCTTAATGTAACAGGTACAATGGGATATAATGGAGGAATATGTGAAGTTGTGTCTGACTTAGCTTTCTGGCAGATTTTACATGACGCTAAAACTCGTCGTATACGTTTCTCCATGTTGGCAAAATAACAGTTCTGTCTCAGTATAAGAAAACATTTTCTAGCTCCGTAATGTGCATAACTTAAATGAGTATACCATATTAATTTGTTAACCAGTTCATCAGGAATGCGTAATAACCAATTGTTGCTGTCAGGATGAGAGCGGCGAAACAGAATGTCATTGCGTACAGTGTAATGGTTTCTAATCGTAACATTATTCTTATTTTGCCAAAGGTGTTTAATTTCTTTCCACACATTGTCTTTACTTTGCTCTTTTGCTATGTCCTGTAATGACGACGTAAAAGCCCATACAACACATAATGTTTCCAGTTCTGTAACAGAATAATTTCGTTCAGCAGGTGACAGAATGCGACTTGCAAATGCGATGTTTTTAATTACTGTTGAGCCATGTTCTTCAATTTCCTGAAAAATATGTACGCCTAAAGCGGTGTTAGAACTGTCGGTGGCAATGGAAAAATTTCTGGTAAGATCTGGGTGCGATAAAAGTGGTGCATTCAACAAAGCATGTTTCAGGTTCATAAATTCAGAATGTGCTTGCTTATCCCAGGACCAAATAGTGTTTTTACCTGTCAATTGGCATAATCTAGGTGTGTCTAAAGCAGAGTGATGAATAAATTTACGAAAAAAGTTAATTAAGCCCAAAAAACTGCGTAGTTGCTTCTTCGTCGTAGGAACAGTAATGTCACGTAAAGCTTGAAGTTTTTCCGGATCAGGCGCAATGCCTTCTGCTGAAATTACATGTCCAAGAAATTTTATAGAAGTTTTGCCAAAGTGCGATTTACTGAGATTAACTGTGAGTCCTTGTGCATGAAAAGTTTGCAACAGTCGTTCTAAAATCACATTGTGTTCAGACCAGTTAGCTTCTGCAATAAGAATGTCATCTACGTACGTTGTAATTCTGTCTTTAAGTTCTGTCGGAAGTATTGTGTTGAAACTGCGAATAAAAGCTGCTGAAGAAATAGTTAAGCCGAACGGTAATTTACAAAATTGATAACAGTCACCAAAACAGAGAAAGGCTGTATACTTTCTGCAATTCGGATGAAGCTGAATTTGCCAAAATCCCAATTTCAAATCTAGTGTGGAATAAATAGCCGTACCACGAAATTTCTGTAGTAGTTCTTCTAGTGTCTGTGGTCGATCTGTTTCATTAATAATAATGTCATTAATGTGATGCGAATCAAGTACAAGGCGAAGTGAGCCATCCTTTTTCTTGACAACATGTAGCGGGTTTATGTATGGACTAACTGCCGGTTCTATAATTCCTTGGTCGAGCATATCTTGCAACTCTTTTTTAACTTGTTCTCTATGGATATATGGAATGGGATAATGCTTGGCTTTAAATGTATCATGTTGTTTGACTTGAAATTCATACATAAAACCGGACATAGTACCAGGAATGTTGTCGAAAACTGGAGCTTGCTGTAAAAGAATTTTGTGTAGTTCCGTGCGTTCGTCGTCTGTATTTGCACTGCTTTGTTTAACTTTATCATAAATCATCTGCATTACGTCGTAGTCAGCTTCGTCTGGAGTATTATAGTTATGTACGTACGTATCTGTGAATAATGTGGAATTACAGTTTATGTTACGTGATACGGAAATGACCTCTGTGCGATTGTTTGTTCTTCCGCAGATAGTGAGTGCTGAAATTCTATAGCCAATTGTATATTTTCATCCTTCAACATTAAATAGGAATTTTGAAAATCGATAACTGCGTCGTGTTGTACCAGAAAATTCGTACCTAAAATAACGTCTGTTGTCAATAAAGGAACAATCCAAAAATTTGAGTGAAATGTCTGTAATTTAACGTCTACTCCTTTACTCGATACTGCTCCTTTTACTTTCGTTTTGCCTAATAGTAATGTAGGATAGGTATTCTCTTTGTTACACACGTTGAAAGTTTCTTCATTTATTACTGACATAGGTGATCCAGAATCGATTACTGCTGAGAATTTCGATGAACCAATTTTAATTTCGATGACAGGATGTGAAATAGTTTTTTGAACAACTGGTCTTTCCTTTAAAAGAGTGTCTCGGATGTCGTCAAAAGTAATAACATTTTCGTGAACAACATTCTGCGTGTAAAAGTAGTGCTTGTGTTACTGGAAGATGCGACCTGTACAGTATCTAGTCAGATTCTATCTGACGTGTTATTATTTTCTGGAGGATGTTGTGACATTTCGACTATTTGAACCATTCTGTTATTTCTTCCAGACGTATTACGCTCTGGATGATATCTACTGTCGGGTTCATTCATGAGAATATGTTCTTGCGGATGATTTTGCCGTTGGTAAGACCGACTGTTATTATATGTACGCTGAAAATTTTGCTCATTATTTTTACGTCTGTCGTGATAGTCATTCCTATACGGTGCATTGCGATAGGAATTGAAGTACTGTGTTTTCTGCACGTAGTTATTTCCTTGCTGGCGTGCGTTACTATTTGTTGGAGACTGTACGTTTAGTGGTGGGCAGGAAATCGCGTATCTGTTAGAAATCACAGTGACTGAGAAGTCACAGATATCACAGTAGCAACTTTACAGAATCTAACAGCGATTTCAGTCACAGTTAGCAGTCGCAAGTAGTATTTCACATTCAAAGAAGTGAGCCATCTATTGGTCGAATTTAGCACTGCTTTCTGCGATTTCAGTGACAAGTCGCAACTAAGAGTCGCAAGTAGCAACTAGAAAGCGCGGTTAACAGTGCCATCTGTTGGCCAAAGTTCGTACTACGCCCATCTCTGCGATACACTATTGAGTCCAACTGCGATTTCCGTGACAAGTCGCAACTAAGAGTCGCAAGTAGCAACTAAAAAGCGCAGTTAGCACTGCCATCTGTTGAGCAAAGTTCATAGTACGCTATTCGCTACCGAGTCAAACTGCGATTTCTGTGACAAATCGCAACTAAGAGTCGCAAGTAGCAACTAAAAAGCGCAGTTAACATACTTTTCCTAGTGTCATCTGTTGACCGACGTACGTACTTCGTTATGAGAGTCTTGTGCCTCACGAGATCGATGTGCTGTGTGTGCATATGAAGGGCTTATTTCAATAGTGGTACAAGTCCATTTTTGTTCATTTTGTGATACAGAGTCGTAAAGTTACATGAGCGCTGAAAAATCTGCAGTTGAGATACCAGAAATATTCAAGCATATGGCTTCTTGCTAGAGATGAACCTTTATTTATGTTTGTTTGGATCACTAATTTCAGAAGCATTATAGGCAGAAAAGTGGAGGTAATGGACTTGTACCACTATTGAAATAAGCCTTTCATATTATATGACGACATGCACATTCAGCATCAGTTATGGTTGGTCAAATACTGCTGTGACTCTGAATGTATTATATTAATAAGAAGCAACATTACCTTTTTCTCCTGAAAATATCAAGTAACGTAACAAATGTGTTTGATTCTGCTTCCAATATGACAGTTTTGGTTAATACTCCACATGCCTACAGGACTTTGCAATGTTAACACAGCAGAACTCAGACATCTGTATAAGTGTAGAGAAATGAAAACAGTCATATGAATGCCTCACTTTTGTTCCGACACAGTTCAAGACTCGGGAGAAAAGTTTTACACCTGGTGTTCTACATGGCAACTTCACACACAAGAACTTTTTGCCGACACTACTACCACCTACATAAGTAAGCTTTTCCTGTGTTACTTTCAAGTAATGCACTTAAGCTATTCCTGATTTAACTGGAAGATCTGTACTTCCCACTTTCATATCAACAGCCTCAAAATGCATATTGTAGACTTCGGGATATGTTACAGGTCAGTGTCACACCAAGATTGTGGGGAAAGGGGGGGGGGCGGCATGTCACTCTCCAACAAGTGTTTACCAATAAGTAAGTGGCGGAAAATTATGGGTATAGGACGGCTTAAACATGTGGAAAATGAGATTTTTATTATTCACTCACTGTATTTGACATTTATTATTCCTTTAAAATCGCACAATAACTTCAATAAAACACAGTTTAATCATTCACACACTTATTTCACAATTATTTCACTTTTAAACTGCAAATCCTCTAAGAGCTGTCTTGAATCTTCACGAGTCTCTCTCAACAGCCTTGATGTGGATAAATACGTACAGCAACCAGTAATCAGAGTCAGAACTGTGTCTGAAAAAACACAAGGATTATTAAACAATTGTTGCTGTCATTAATTACTAGCAATATAATTGACAGAGTAGATTACTAATATTTGCTGTAATGAATATCACATTTGCAAGAACGATCTCACTGAAGTAATTAAGTCCAT
Source organism: Schistocerca nitens (assembly GCF_023898315.1). NCBI lineage: Eukaryota > Metazoa > Arthropoda > Insecta > Orthoptera > Acrididae > Schistocerca > Schistocerca nitens. The sequence goes on along the minus strand of NC_064617.1, from coordinate 698,132,507 downwards.
CGAAACGCTTAGAAATTAACCCCTTGTCTGACGAACACGGTCTAAAGACGCAGTGGCAATTTCTTCAGATCTGTTGACAATGATATTTTGAGTTATCACTTTACTGAGTGACTGAAATGTAGTTCAGGTACCTGTGAACATAACAATATGTTAGAATTCATTTTCTAAATACGAACTATTATGGTACTGTACGGCTACTTACATATTAATTACACTATTAATATTTTCACAGTAGTTTCTTTAATGCAAAATTAAAGCCAACGGAAGAAAAAACGTAAAACATACTTGCCAATGACAGTTTTGTTGAGATGCAATTTTCTGTGTTGACAGATGTAGTTTTTTCATACGGTGGTAAGTCGCAGAAATCGCAGGAATCACAGAAATCGGAGAAGTAGCAGAAATCGCGGAAGTAGCAGAAATCGCAGAAATAGCAGTGGCGGAGGGATACACGACCTATGTTCCTTAACTGCGACAAATCACAGTTAAGAATAACAGATACTGAAAAGTAGCATTCACAGAAATCACTGATATCGGAAAATCGCAGTTTAGCCCATCACTACTATACGTGCACGCGGCGAAACATTAAAGTTTTGTTGACCTTGTGCATTACATTGTTGGTTACGTATGCTAACCGGCTGCCTTTTATGTTGCGGAGAAAAATTTCTATTGTTACTAAAATGTGGTTCTTCTTGCTGATAATTTTGTCGATACTGATAATCAAAATTTTGTCTGCTATTAAAGTTCTGGTGGTTGTCGTTCCTAAAGCGTCTGTTACCTTTGCTGTTGAAATTACGTGGCTGATCATAATTGCGGTACGTTTGTTGAACTTGGTTATTATACGAAAAATTTTTGTTTATAAAGGAATAATCAGATTGCTGTACTTCCAAAAGTTGTAACAGATCCCTGAATGCCGAGGTATTTTCTTTTTGCTGACCTGTTAGAAGTGACACTCTTAATGACTGTGGTAATTTAGAGATACATAATTGAATAAGTGCAGATTCGCTATAAGGTTCACTTAAGTACTGGTTTTGTTGGACCATATGCTCAAAAAATTGCGTGACAGTGGAAAAATTCGAGTTCTCATAATTTGGTAAACCAATTAACTGATCTTTAATTCCACGCTGTGTCATCTTCGACCAATATGCTGACAGAAAAGCATTCTGAAACTCTTCTACCAAATAGCATTGTCTCGCGATCGGTCTCATATGAGTTGCCGGTTCACCTTCCAAAAACCTGCAAATAAATTCAAGTTTGTGTGTTACGGGCCAAGTCGATGGAAAAGCAAAACTAAATTGTTGTATCCAATCCAGTGGGTGAATCTGTGTTCTGTCATTTTTAAATACTTTAAATTTTCTCACTGATAGAAAATGTTTTTAATCGAAATTATCGTCTCTGTATAACGGAACAGGTTCTGTATTGTAAGAGAATCTATTTGTCTGTGTCTGTTCTGAATCTAAGTCCCGTACTTTTTGTAGATCACCCAGGTTATACGCGCTGCGTGAGTCTGACAAATGTTCACTAAGTGGCGTCTGCTGTGATGTGTTAAACCCTGAAACATTTTTTATCTCTGTTACCTCTTGCTGTAAACATGACAATTTTCTACGTAAGGTGTTATTAGATGAATCAATCTCATTGATTGTCTGCTGTAAATTTTGGAATTCAGGTGTTTGGTTAAACAAAATCGGTGCAGTATCGTCTGATTTGCTATCATTATTACTTTCAATAACGTCAATACGACTGGCCAATTCATCATATTTTTCAGTCAGTATTTTTGCCTGATCATCGTTTTTACTGTCAAAAGCATTAATCTGTTTTTGTAATTTACGTGTGGTTTCGTTCAATTTTTTAACGTCAGCTTTGACGACATCGGAATCCTGTGTTAGTTCTAATTGTTCGAATCTGTCTGTCACTGTCTGAATATCTGCTGTGTGTGTATCTGTTTTTGATTTAAGATCAGAAATTTCATCACGTAATTCTATGTTCAACTGTTTGATGGTATTAATTTCGTCGGACACTGTAGCAATATTGTTGTCTATGTATGTTTTTGCTTTCGCGAACAATTTACGTTTGTCTTCTTGTCTCTGTGCTGTGATTGTTTCCATTACTTGTCGTTTTACTTTATTCTGATCCTGTATAAATTTGCGGAAACGCTTATCACTGTTTTGTAGGTGAAGATTAAAACGTTCGTCAATTTGAGTGTTCTGTTGGTCGAATTTCGCGTCAATCTTTTCATCCATTGTGCGCGAAAGTTCTGCTGTCATTGCTTTAAACTCGTCGCGTAATTGTGTAGCTTTTTCAGAGCATTGTTTACCGACTGTACTAATTTCCTCTCTAAGTGTTTCTGTTGTAGCTGTTTGCATATCCCTTAATTCTTGAGCAACAGATCTAATTTCTTCGCCACTTTTCCTAGCACAAGCCTCAATTTCCTCGCGTAATTGTTCCTTAGTGTCATGACACTGCGTAGCAACGGCTGTAATCTGCCCGCTAAGCTGTCTGGAATTGTTGTCTAATTTTTCATTAAGGCTGTCATGTTTTTCATTAAGCTGTTTGATCTGTTCACTAAGCTGTCTGGAATTGTTGTCTAATTTTTCACTCTGTTGTCTCACCTGTTCATTAAGCTGTTTGAAATTTTCATCATTGTTGTCTAGTTTTTCATTAATTTTATTAAGTTGTTTCAAACTTTCCTTAACTTGTTTGTTATCTTCTTTAAATTGTTTGAAATTTTCACTAAATTGTTGTTGTAGCAACCTTGCCATAACTTGTTCACAGTCAATATTACCGGCTCTATTCTCTGTGCTGTTTGATGACGTACCTGCAATTGTCACGTTTTGTGTGACCATTTGGTCATTCTGTGATTCACCAAAAAGTTTGCCCATCAGATGCGCTCTTTTAGTCACTACCTCCGAATTAAATGAATCCACCATACTTTCAGTATACTGTTCATTTTCATTAGAAAAATTTGTCTGTACATTACTTGAATTTTCCAAACCGGGTGTGTTAAGCTGGGCAGCGCTCATTACAATAGAGCGCCCCGTGAAATCAATTGTCGTCAAATTAACAGAGGAGACAATTGAGTTCGTTTGTTCATCATTAAGATAAAAATCATCATTAGTGGTTGGAACGCACTGATTGTCAGTGAACGCAAGATTGTCATCATTACACTGCGTGTCACAAGTACTATCGGTGAAGTTATTTAAATCGGTAATTTCATTCATTACGCCTCGCGATGTACTATTAATAGTTTTTTGCGGCATTTTTACACAAGTCACAATTATTCACAAATGAAATAAGCACAATGCAAAATCCAACAAATACAAATACAACAAAGAGCAACGAATTGCCGATGATCTGTAGAAGAAAGTGACAAAATTAGTAAAAGCGTTGCGCCAAAAATGCTAATTATATTAAGTAAGTAAGAGCAGATATCTGGCTACTTATCAGAAGATTCTCAAAGAAATACGATCCTGGACCGGATGTCGTCAAGTGTAGCCTCCCCGTGAAAATAAAGAAATTTAATTAAAATGTTTATGGTCATCGTGCTAAACCTAACCTCCCAGCAGAAATAAAAGAAAAGTATATGATAATAAAAACGAGCCAAATGTTTGCTCCCCACAAAAATTATAGAATAATAATGACCCAATGTAAACTTGACACAAAAATTAAGAAATGAAGATTAATCCTTAAACCCACAATAATAGGGCAGCATCGCTAACCTTAGGCCCTGTGCAATAATTAACCTGACAAATTGATTCTGGGAGGAAAAACATAGGAAATATTGTTTCAATTGGAATGATTCTTTTCTTAAAAACGATTGCTTTGAAAACAAAATTATTATTGGGGCATTTCTTGAACAAATTAATTACAATTAACATACATTACATTATCAGATGTGCGCAATGCTGCTTCATTACCTTATTTAACAATATACCTCGTCCCGAACCTTGACAAGAGACCCATGACGACGCCCGCCGACTCCTCACACACAACTCCGACTGACTACAACTCGCAACTGACAACTCGCAACTGAACTCTCGCGCGGTCAAGCGCAGACTAGACACGATAAATAACTCTCTGGTCAGAGATTCTGTCATGCCTCGCCATCGCTGGTAATGAAAACATATGAAACGTATGCGTTTCAAGATGGAGAACGAGCATGACTGAAATGTGACGACGAGAAAGCTGGCTAAAGGTCTCAATGCATGATGGACACAATGCACCATGTAAGGCGCCCTTCCCCAATTGGCTCGCTCTTCAGAAGAATTTTGAAATATGGATGTCAAATCCAAGAGGGGACCATCACATAAGGGCCGAAATGTTTGAGACTCTTTTTAGTCACCTCTTATGACAGACAGGAATACCACGGGCCTATTCTAACCCCCGAACCTGCAGGGGGGACAGAGACATACTTCCTGTACTATAGAACCAGCCATTTCATAGATCGTCTAAAATCTGTGCCTGTCCCACTCCCACCACACATCACTGATGCCATCCCCTCTATACCAACAGCCCCCATGTACAAGGTTTTTCTGCTGCTGAACATTTCCTCAGTCAATGCCAACCTGATTCCAAGCCTATGATGTCCTTCTAGCTCGCCTCAATCAACTTTATACTTACCAACAATTACTTCACCTTTGAGGGGCATACATACAAACAGATCAGGGGTATGGCCATGGGAACCAGAATGGCTCCTTCCTGTGCCAACCTTTTCATGGGTTGCTTGGATGGGGGTTTCCTGGGATCAGTGTCTTCAGTCCCTGGTTTGGTTTAGATACATTGAGCACACCTTTGCCGTACAGACTTATGATGAGGCTGACCTGTTAAAATTCCTGGATTCTCTTTATCAGGTATCCAAGAAGAGAAGCAATGAACGTATTTCTTCTGGTGAACTGCTTATAGGCAATGACTCTGACATTACTGGTATATCGGAGCATCACTTAAATAATTTCACATTTCAGAGGCTTCCTTTACCAGGATACAGAATAGCTGGCTGTTTTTCAAGGAGTTCCTTGCAGCGTGGGGGAGTAGCTATGTACGTAAAAAACAGTATTCTACTTGAGTCTATAGACGTATCACGGCACTGCACTGGACAGGTATTTAAATGTTGTGCAGGAGCAGTTGAATTTAGTGAAACTTCTAATTGTTCTCATTTATAGGTCCCCTAACTCTTGACTTCAGATCATTTCTGCTCAAGCTAGAGCGGGTTCTTGGTTCACTTTATAGGAAGTACCAGAAATATGTGGTGATTTCAATGAAAATATTGTATGTGATTGTGCAAGAAAAAGGATGTTGGTAGATCTCCTAAACTCATATGATCTGATGCAGACTGTTTCTCCAACTAGGGTGCAGGGGAACAGCAGCACAGCCACAGACATTATTTTTATTCATTCTTTATGACTAAATACGCGTTCTGTTAGTAAAAAGGTGAATGGCCTTTCAGCCCATGATGCACAAGTTTTAACACTGAAAGGATTTTGTACACAAATATAATTACAAACTAAATAGGAAATCTAAGGCAACAGCAATAGAGAGTTTATTAAATCTCGTTAAGGAACAAGAGTGGCAGGATATTTATAGTGCCAATAACATAGACGACAAATATAATGCTTTCCTTAACACATTTCTCATTCTCTTTGAGAGTTGCTTTCCATTAGAACATTCTAAACAGGGTATTAGCAGTAAAATGCACCCTAGATGGCTGACTCCTAGGATACGGATATTGTGTAGAACAAAGCAGGCATTGCATCAAAATATTAGAAGTAGTCACAATCAAACTCCAGTGGTACATTACAAACAGTATCGTAAGGTGCTTAAAAATGTTATAAGGAAGGCAAAGAGTATGTGGTACACAAAGAGAATAGCTAATTCATAGGATAAAATTAAAACCATATGGTCAGCTGTGAATGAATATCTAGTCAGTAGCACAAGGTCAACAATATAGTCTCTTCCTAGTAAAAATATTCCTGTTACTTGTCAGTCAGATATATGTACAGTATTTAACAGTCATCTTTGGGGCATTGCTCACGAATTAAATAAAAATTTAGTTTCTACACGGAAGAGGCTGTGTGTGTAAGGATAATTGATCATTTTATATCACATAATTTGCTGTCAAATGCACAGTTTGGCTTTAGAGGTCGTGTAACAACTGAAAATGCTACATTCTCTTTTCTATGGGAGGTACTGGATGGATTAACCAAAACTTTTTGAGCACTAAGCATATTTTTTTATTTAACTAAGGCTTGATTGCAAAGTATTGCTCCAGAAGTTGGCCCATTACGGAATACGTGGAGTAGCTCACAACTGATTCACCTCTTACTTTAACAACAGACAGCAAAAGTTCATTATTGACAATGAATGAGAATGGCTGTGATGTGGGGTCTGTGTAGGGTATGGTCAAATGAGAGGTGCCCCAGGGATCAGTGCTGGGGCCACTCCTGTTCCTTATTTATATAAATGATATGCCCTCTAGAATTATGGCTAATTCTAAAATATTTCTGTTTCCTGTTGGTAGTGATGGATGTTGTGTACAACAATGGCTCTGTTTCAAATAGTGCAGCTCATGACATAGGTTCATGGTGTATAGAAAATAAACTAACACTAAATCACAGTAACACTCAGTTTTTACAGTTTCTGACACACAATTCAATAAAACACAATGTTATAATTTCACAGAATGGGCATATGATGACAATGAACAGTTCAAATTTCTAGGTATTCAGATAGAAAGTAAACTGTCACGGAAAGCCAACATTCAGGATCTTATTCGGGGACTTAATGCTCCCATTTTTACTGTTAGAACAGTATCTGACATAAGTGATCATTTGACATGAAAATTAGTCTGCTCTGCTTATTTTCATTTGCTTATGTCGTATGGTGTTGTACTTCAGGGTAACTCTTCCCATTCAAGAAGAATATTTTTGCCTCAGAAATGGATAGTTCAGGCAATAAGTAGCATAAGTTCACGGACCTCTTGTTGACCCCTGTTCATTAGTCTGGGTATTTTGACATTGCCCTCTCAATATCTGTATTCTCTACTGTCATTTCTTGTTAACAATGCCATCTTATTCCCAAGAATTATCAGCTTTCACTCAGTTAACACACTGTGTAAATCCTACCTGCATTTGGATCGGCCTTCCTTAACTCTTGTGCAGAAAGCTGTGCAGTATACTGCTGCATCTATTTTCAGTAAGTTACTACAATAATTCAAAAATCTTAGCAGTAACCCACGCCTTTCAAATCGGAACTGAAGTTTCCTCATGGGTCACTCCATTCTGTTGAAGAGTTCCTTGAAAGCTGATTATGTTATATTGTTGAATGCATTTTAAACTTATGGCTTGCCTTTTTTTGGACTCAAACATTTTATTTACCTGTTATTACTTTTGTGTGTTACTTCATATACTGACATGTTCCATGACCTTGGATATTTGCTCCTCAATTTGGTCCTATGGAACTAGAAGTGTAAACAAATAAATAAATAACCCTTCTCCCAATTAAATTTCACATGGTCCTATTCCAAATCCCATGCCACTTTCCTTGATGTTGATCTCATCCTCACTGAAGGCCAGCTACACACTTCCATCCACATCAAACCCACTAACAAACAACAGCACTTATATTTTGATAGTTGCCATCCTTTTTATGTCTAATGTTCCCTCCCGTACAGCCTTGGCATTTGAGGCAAATATATTTGTTTGGATGCAGACGCTTTACAGCAATGCAGTATGTGCAGTATACCACTCTCACTTCAGCCTTCACTGGTCGTAATTATACCAGCAGTCTCGTCTAAAAGCCGATTTCCCAGGCCTTCACATCCAATCCTGGTACTGCTCATCCTTCCAAAAAACAACTTTGGAGCTCACCACTTGTCACCCAGTATTATCCTGCTCTTGAATGTAACAATCAGCTACTTCAAGGCCATGACTGCTTAGTTCGATGAGCTGGCTTGCATTTCCTACTCTACTGCTACTGGACGTCCAGTCGGTTGATCTCTGCTGGGCCTCTGCATTTCCAGCACTGCTGCTCAATCTCACACTACTGGGCTCCTCTTGTCTTCTAGTTCTTGGATGCTACTCACATCGGCAGCTTCTTCTTGCGGTGACACTCAGTGGTGCAACTGTTAGATTCTCCCAGGCTTGACTAAGGTACCTAGACTTCTATACACACTTACCCGCACATGCACCCCATGCACCTATCACTGAATTTTTATGCTGCTTCCCAGCACATGTCCAGGTTACCAGTATGGTGTTGGTATGGCCTGCCTGGAGCCACCAGGATGTTAATGATACTGTGACTCTCTGATTACCTCTACGGAGATGAGAGTGAGCAGAATCTCCTTTGCTACTTAAGGCATTGTATGCAATATAGGTACAACTGAAATGTTCTTGTAACGAAGGGGCTAATAAGGGATCTAGGCAGTGCTGATCTGCTGAAGTAGAAATGTACAACTTCTTCCTTAAACTAGTTTATTCGACTATTAACATACATAAGAATATGTGAGACGTCACACCCTCTACCCTTTCTTCTGTATACAGTTTCCTCCAAATACCTACAGGTTAACCCAGAAACTTCTTCTCACGGTGCTTCTCATATATTATCACAGCTGACAGAGACAAGTGTCTTGTTCTGCTAACTACTGAATCACTGGTCCCTTGGCCTAATTAGTCAATTACAGGCCCCTTGGCCTAACTACTCAATCACTGGCCTCTCAGTGTAATTCATGCTAACTAGGAGAAAAGTACTAAACAGTGATTTGTTCCTACTAACAAGAGAAACTCTATACAGCAACTACATGAGATAGAGATAGGTTATGTCTGTTCAATACTATTTCGATGAAAAGGTGAAGTTGTTGCTTATCTAGCAGTTGCAGTTTCTCCCATCGGAGCATCGCCGTCTTCTCCCGGTCGAAGTCTTTATTAGCCTATTAAAGTGCGCGTCATTTATGTTGTTGGCCGAGTTTAGGTTCGTTCTGCGCATCTGACGTCACAAAACACAGTCAGCCAATGAACAGAGAACGACGTTGCCAGATCTCGACTGTACGACTGCAGTGCTGAGCATGGACGAGCGTCTTCAGTTTTAGAAATGTTCAGTCATAAATAAAGTAATAGAACAAAAGCAATGTCTTGATAGCAGACTTTCTTTTATAGAAAGTTTGGAAAAAGCATTCTTTATACCAATTGCTTCATATTCTGTTAATTAATTAAACCAAACAAGCAATAAGACTCCTAATTCAGGCGATAGCAAGGAAAGGTTTTTGTAGCAATCTCACGAAGCACTTTTTCGCAATAAAGAACAGCGGTAATTGTTTATTTCCTAATGTACTTCGACGAAACGTGAATATTCAGTCATACCAACAGTGTTTGTCAATATTTTGCGTGACGTGTTTCAGTCCTCAAGGAGTGACATACACAGACGAGCTGTGTTAGCGAAACAGTGAAGGTGTTGGGCTTCTACGCGGAGGGTTATGAGTTCAATCCTTGAGCGTTGCTTATAATATTTTCTTTATTTAAAAGCAATATTGAAGTGCCATACTTCACGAATGTTATTCGTTTGAATGCAATTTTTTGAAATTTCTAGTGCTTTGTCTCTTCATTAACCCTTTTCCTGCTGCAGACACGTGCTTCCCGCATTCCGCGCTGTGCGCGATTTTGTTGTCACTGCACTGCTCGCCTGTGCAGACACATGGTGTTCCCACTGCTTTGACATTCTTATCATTCGATTTCACAAAAACTATTTGGCCCAAAAATTTGATTTTTACACGTCTTCTTGACTGATAACTTCTCCCCATAAATGACTTAATTTTGTTTCGATGTTCAACGCAGTTATTATGCAGCATTAAATGTAGTAAACCATTGCACGAAATTTTGAAGAGTTTGCAGAGGTAAAAGTCCATAGAGTATACTTTCCGTATGGTCGATTTTAGTTGCCACAATGTTGAGAATGAAATGTGGACAAGATACCTAAATTTCATATAACATTTACTGTATAACAACATCTCATTTAATTTAAGTACCACATAGGTGTCGTATGTAATATTGAGAAATATTCCGTCTTTCGCGACTGTAATAAAAGTTTTATTTACACCGGGCGCGTTTTTTTATATTTTAAAGCACTTCAATCAAAGGTATGGCACATACACAATGGTACTCATGTTCTCTTTCTTGTTTTTGTTCCACAGTCGCAGTTTTACCAATGGTATTGAAATATATTCCTCTTCTGCAACTGTAATAAGCGACTTATTTAGACCAGACGCGTTTCTCTCTTTTGAAGCATCTTCAGTGGACAGTATTTTGTCTCCTCCATTGCCAAGTCACCTTTCGTAGTTTTGTGCTGGCGGTAACACAATATTCAAAGTTTGTGTTGGCTGACCAGTGTTTTAGCAAAAAAATGTTGTTTGTGTGTGCCACACACAAAAATTACATTTGACATAGCTCAGAGCACTTCACTGATAGACGGTATATTCAAGTCCTAATGTTTTTGTAAGTCCACAGTTTTGTTTAATGTATTTTGTGTACTGCCTTTTGATTGACTGAAGTGCTTTAAAATAAAGCCAAACGTGCCCAGTGTAAATAAAACTTTTGTTACAGTCACGAAAGATGGAATATTTCTCAATATTACATATGACACCTATGTGATACTTAAATTAAATGAGATATTGTTATACAGTAAATGTTATATGAAATTTAGGTATCTTGTCCACATTTCATTCTCAACATTGTGGCAACTAAAATCGACCATACGGAAAGTATACTCTATGGACTTTTTACCTCTGCAAACTCTTCAAAATTTCGTGCAATGGTTTACTATATTTAATGCTGCATAGTAACTGCGTTGAACACCGAAACAAAATTAAGTTATTTATGTTGGGAAGGTATCAGTCAAGAAGATGTGTAAAAATCTAATTTTTGGGCCAAGTAGTTTTTGTGGAATCGAATGATAAGAATGTCAAAGCAGTGGGAACACCATGTGTCTGCACAGGCGAGCAATGCAGTGACAAAATCGCGGACAGCGCGGAATGCAGGGAACACGTCTTTGTAGCAGCGAAACGGTTAATGCGGCCGTGGTGGCTTTACTTCATGTACTGCGCGCTCCCCACTAAACGTAAGCTTGCGAACTATGCTATACTATGGCGCTGCTTCTCTTGGCGCCTGTGTCGTGTGCAACTGGCAACGCAGCAATCTCCCGCGTCTGGGCGGGCATGTACGAGCCGCCAAGATGAAAGAATTGAACTATAGTAGCAAATGATACCCTCTTGAACAGCTAAGTGTTGCATCTACTTGTACTCTCTTCAACTTCTGCACTGACTCTGCTTTTTGCTGCTCATGGAAGACCTTTACATACACCACCATATGTATCAAGTTTGAGGTTAAAGTTAGTGCTAAATAGACCATGGCCTATAGGAATCATACGAAAACATACTGGGACTCTCACCTTACAAGTAAGAAAGCAAACTCTCATCCTGGATGCCATTCTGTGAGGAGGTGGAAGACAACTACATGTGCCAGTCTTACGAAAATCCTCACTAGAACACCAACCAAACCAGGAGGCACTCTAAGGAAGGGCGATGGGTAATACACAAAGATAGCATTTGAGATGCTGAATGTGCTCTCACGACTCACTTACCTCAATGCACTCTGTTGGATAACACAAAACACAATTCAGGCCACGGGAGGTACTGTTTTACAGGAAACCAAAGAGAGAACTGGGAATGTGTCAATTTCAAAACTTTCAGCAGGTGGTGGGAACTTTTCAACCACTACAGCAGCACTATGTGATACATACTACACTGTTTAAAAATTGCAGTTCAACTTAAACAACATAAACTTGTTGGTATAGGGTAATGATGCGGCAGCCCAAGCTCTTCCCTGACCCTGCAAACCCGTTTCACAACAATTAGGCTGAACACAAAATATAATGACCATCCAGACATTAAGAAAGTGGGTCAGCCTACGTAACATAGCTGGCTTAGGACATGATACAAGATGTAGGCTATATGTGTGCTACAGATGCACAGAAATCAATTAAATCCAAGAACTGAATACTCGAAAAGCAGCTGTTTTGTGGAAGTTTGAGTGGGAACAAATTTCACAAAAATCATGACTTGTCAGATGTTCATTTGCTGGTGTCATTGTCACCAGCTATTGTTATACTAAAACATGTTTTATGTTCAAATCTTGGCCAAATATGTGGACATCGGATGCCAGCCCTTTGAAGCTGAATAGGTGGCAATATAGAAATGCAACGTCTATGGAATTCAAGGTCTAGGAAAGTCTTGTACTTTGGAGCATACCATTCATTTCATGTTGTTACTAGAGTGATTCCAAGGCAGACAGTCCACACAACCAACTATCATTCACTAATAACAACACTGAATTTTGAATTCAGTGGATAAAGAACTGTGTAACTGGACCAAAAAGCAATGGAAATGAGTTGCCTGGTGAGGTGAAGAGTTTCCCACAAAATGGGGTATAGGGCCTCACATAAAATTACTGTATACCACCTGCACTGCACAAAACACTTTAAAATGGTGGCAATATTATGTTGTACAGGATACTCGCTTCGCCTGTTTTTCAACTAGTTGTTACAGAAGGCATCATGAAACCTACAGACTACATTAATATTATTGTCTAAGTCTTCCATTAATCTTGGTTGATGTTCACGTGTTAAGCACTAGAAGAATGACTGAATGCTTCCATGCATGCAGTAATTATCCTCATCTTATCCTCACAAACCCTTATGAGCAATATGTACAGGGTTGTAATATATTCCTAGTGTAATCCTTTAAAGCCAGTTCTTGAAACTTTGTTCATAGCCTTTCTTGGGCTAGTTTACATCTATCTTCAAGAGTCTTCAGATTCAGTTCCTTTAGCATCTCTGTGACACTCTCCTAAGGATTAAAAAAACCTATGCTCATTCATGCTGCCCTACCCTGTATAGATCCAATAGTCCCATTACTCCTATCTGAAACGGGTTGCACACACTTGAGCAATATAATAGAACCAGTTGCACGAGTGATTTGCAATCAGTCTCTTCTGTAGATGGATTTCACTTCACCAGTATTCTACCAATAAACCTAAGTTTACCACCTGCTTTATGCACAACTGAATCTGTGTGATCATTTTATTTCATATCGCTACAAAGTGTTACACCCAGGTATTTGTATGAGCTGGCTGATTCCAACAGTGACCCACTGATATTATGATCATATCTGAACATTTAGAGCAAGCTGCCAATTTCTGCACTATGCTGAAATCTTAACAAGATCTGATTAAATATTTATGCAGCTTCTCACACACAGTACTTCATTATAGATAACAGCATTATCTGCAGAAAGCCTGATTTTACTATTAATATTGTCTGCAAGGTCATTAATATACAGCATGAACAGCAAGGGTCCCAACACACTTCCCTGGGCCACACCCGAAGTTATTTTGATAACATGCTGTGACCTCCTTACAAAGAGTTCTCAAACCAGTCACAAATTTCACTTGATACCTCACATAATCGTACTTTTGACAATAAGCATCGGTGCGGTACCGAGTCAAATGTTTTTTGGAAATCAAGAAACACTGCATCTACCTGGTTGCCTTGATCCAAAGCTTTCAGTATGCCATGTGAGGAAAGTGTAAGTTGGGTTTCAGGTGATCAATTTTTTTGAAATCCATGCTGTTTGTCATTGAGAAGGTCATTCTGTTCAAGGTACCTCATTATGTTTGACCTCACAATACATTCTAAGATTCTACAACAAACTGATAACAAGGATATTGAACAGTAATTTTGTGGATCACTTCTGCTACCCTTCTTGTAGATGGGTGTGACCTGTGCCTTTTTCTAAGAACTTGGCAGAGTTTTTTGTTTGAGGGATCTACAATAGATCAAAGTGAGAAGAGCGGCTAATTCACCTGCAAATTCATTATAGAATCTGACAGATTCCATCGGGTCCTGGAGCTTTGTTCAGTTTTAATGATTTCAGCTGTTTCTCAACACCATTGACAGTAGTACTTATTACATTCATCTTTTCAGTGGCACAAGGATTAAATTGGGGCAATTCTCCTGGGTTTTTCTTCGTAAAGGGACATTTGAAAATGGAGTTAAGCATCTGCTATCCTCAATTTAATTTCCAGTCTCATTCGTTAGGGATTGGAAACTAACTCTGGTGCCACTAACAGTCTTTACATACGACCAGAGTTTCTTTGGATTTTATAAAATGTCATTTGACAACATTCTGCTGCAGTAGTCATGGAAGGCATCACACATTGCCCCCTTGATAGTCAAATGGGTTTAATTCAGCATCTCTGTATACCTTAGAGGTTACCTCCCATTATGAACTGTTCTACTGGGCACATACCTACCCAGTGCATGGTGAACTGTACTTTTAAACTTGAGCCAGAGTTCCTCTACATGCTCTTGAACTGAGCTGAAAGTTTCAAATTCCTCATTGAGATATGACACTACTTATTTTTTATGTAGTTTACTGAACCTATGTATCTTTCTGTTTGTTTTAGTTGTCCTTTGTACTTTGGTTATCATTGTTGCTACTATTGCATCATGGCCACTGACACCTGTTTTGGTGTGGACATCCTCAAAGAGGTCAGATCTATTTGTTGCCATTGGATCCAATGTATTTCCATTGTGAGTGGGGTTCCTTACTATCTATTCTAGGTAGTTTTTAGAGAAGGCATTTATTAAGGTTTCATAAGATGTCTTAACACATCCACAGCTAACAAAACTGTAATTGTTGGATGACTGAAGCCTCCAGCGATGATTACAGTATGATTGTGGAATTTGTGAACAATTGAACTGAGGTTCTCTCTCAAGTTTTCAGTTACATCAGATGAGTCTGGTGGGCAATACAAGTATCCAATTAACATTTTACACTCACTCATCCCTTATACTGAGTCTTGCCTGAACAATCTCACATGCAGCTTCAGTTTCTATCTCGGTAGATTTGAGTTTCTTGTCTGGTGTGACAGATAAGTACCTCCATTTCCCATTTGCTTGTTCTTTCAGGTTACACTTAAATTTTCCCCCAAAATCTCACTGCTATTAATTACAGGTTTCAATCAGCTTTTTGTACTGAGTATTATGTAAGCTTCAATGCTTTTCATAAGTTTCAAACTTTGCCACTTCATTGGGAATGCTTCGACATATCTTCTGGTAAACCTTCCGGGATGTAAGGTCGTGGTCCATGAAACTCTTCGGCTCCTAACGTTTCGTCCAGAGCTGCGCTGGACATCTTCAGAGGGGTGTTTCTCCTCCGGTGAGTCTTGCCGACTGACGGGTCGGACGTCTGAGAGCGACTTATATATCGTAGAAAGTGGGCGTGACCAGAGTTACACGTGATATGGTGATATGCAGAGATAATCTTTGTCAGAGATAAAACTTAACTATTGATCGTAATCTCGTCACGGATAAAACTGTCTAGCAATTCTGTAGTGCTACTGTCCAAATATCACTGAGTTTCATGGTCTCTTCTTTCCGATTAGAATTATCCCTATGTTTATATATTTCAATTGCTTCTCTAGAAAGCCGTGGGTAATAGTTCGTCGTCGTAGATAAAATTTTTGTTTCGGAAAACCTCACTTGATGATTTCCTGACTGAAAAGCGTGTTCTGCTACAGCCGATTTATCTGTTTTTCCTAATCGGCAAAGACTTCTGTGTTCTTTTAACCGTGTATCTACGAGGACGAACTATTACCCACGGCTTTGTAGAGAAGCAATTGAAATATATAAACATAGGGATAATTTTAATCGGAAAGAAGAGACCATGAAACTTAGTGATATTTGGACAGTAGCACTACAGAATTGCTAGACAGTTTTATCCGTGACGAGATTACGATCGATAGTTAAGTTTTATCTCTGACAAAGATTATCTCTGCATATCACGTGTAACTCTGGTCACGCCCACTTTCTACGATATATAAGTCGCTCTCAGACGTCCGACCCGTCAGTCGGCAAGACTCACTGAAGGAGAAACACCCCTCTGAAGATGTCCAGCGCAGCTCTGGACGAAACGTTAGGAGCCGAAGAGTTTCATGGACCACGACCTTACATCCTGGAAGGTTTACCAGAAGATATGTCATCCGGTCGTGAAAGCCTTCATACAATGCTTCGACAGTTTATCATTAGGATTTTAATACTCACCTGTGGGAGGCATGTCTTCCGATCTTCCACTGATACTTCTGGGTTTCCTACGGCTATCAATATCTTGATTGGATGGAAAGTCACCTAATCTAAAAAACCCTTGTGTGCACTCGACAGGCAGTCAGCCACCTCAGTAACTGCCTCCAATGTGTAGAGCACATCTAACCAATTTAGGAGGACTCTATAGTTCTCAATCCTATGGCACAAGTCCAGCTCTTACAGAAGTTTCAAAGTCTCTGGTTCAGTGCTTCCACTCAACTCAGAACCAAAGGGCCACTATCAGTTCTGGGGAAATTCTGCAAATTGTGAGCTTCTTTGAAACTCGACACCAAAGCTGGTCTTCACAACCTCCTCTGGCAGTCATTGGAATGACCCAAGAATGACCTCTGAGCCCAGACAACAGGCACCATTTGTCCCAACGTGCACCACAATCTCCAGTCGGTTACATCCCGTTCCCTCAAGGCTGCCAGAATAGCCTCTTCAACATGCTGAATGGGGCCCCCAGGCGCACACTGAGTGCACCTGGTGTTCCTTCCTGTCCCTTGCTGCTAGTTCCCTACGGGGCACGATCATTTGTCATACATTTGAACTGTCAACAATTAATTGACTCTTACCCTTTTGTATTTGCCTCTTCCAGACACTGGACAAAACCAGTTTTCCTAAAACATATCCCCTTTACTGATGCCTTTTAATGCCATAGTGCTGTTTACTATAATTCTCTCTAAACAATCTCTCATAACACTTATCGAAAAGTTTAGAAGATAGATACTGATAGCCCTCTTACCAGCTGTGTTGTTGTTGACTGTCATTTTTGATTAGAATGTGGTAAGATGCTGACTGGTGTCTCGGGAACCAAAATTTTCGATGGTGTCCAGAAAGGATTGGGTAGATTCCAGTCAACTTTCAACACTGCATTGGAGCATGAATTGGTACAACACTTGTAGCTATTGGAGTCACACATATTTGAAATGACTGTGAAGGAGGTGAGAACTTCTAAGAGTAGCCTGGGGAACTACGAATGCTTTTGATGCCCGCAACCATCCCATCTCACCTCTGAACAGCATCTATAGCCTGCTAGATCTGCACCACATGCTGAGACTGTCTTGACAATTTCCTTACTTTATTGCCAGCCATCTGAAGGATGAAATTCATGTACTTATGTCTGGCCTATGTAAATTCATTGCATTTGTGTATCACTGCAAATTTATCAATTTATATGTAATGTTTCATTTAATTTATTTTATTATAGAAAGGCCTATTGATATTGTTGTCAAATTTAAACAGATATGTAAAAGAAATTGCTTAATTAATATCAAAGATCAGACAGGATAGAACTAGAATCCACCTTGGGGTAAAATGACATATTGTGGCATTTTACCCTGACACACAGTATGTCACTGTAACCTGAAACACCTTTGATTCATTTTAGAAATGTTCAACTACTGCATGCTGTAGCATAATCTCATGCCTCTCAAAATATAGCTAAAAATATGCTTTACAATATAACTTATACTTTTCTCTAACATGTAATTAACTACAACACTAATGAATGGATATATGTGAATGAAAGTAAAAACTTGGAGGTTTTGCATTTACAGCACCAAGACAGAAGCTGGCAGCTCATCACTATATTCGTAGGAATGGTGATGGCAATCAACATTTCACACAGCTTTGTGCAGGTGGCGCCACTCAACTAGTTTCGTTTATACCTTGCTATCTCAATTTACCCAGGTATGTCATTATAGCCTGATTTCCCCCACATTATTAATTTTACAGAAATGTGCATTAAATTTTAAGCATTCAGATTTCCTCCCATACTTCACTGTTTCTTGCGTTGGAGTCTTGTATATACTTTTGTTTTATTGCCTTTTTCTTCCTCCAAACACGGGATCAAGCTCAAAACACAAAGGAAGGACGAAACCAGAATCAAGGAATATAGAGTGAAGAATCAGCAGCAAAGACATGAGTCCAGTGAAGGTATAGAAAATAACCTGATTGGTGGCAGTGACCTGAAATTTAATGTGGATAGGAAGAAGATGAGAGACAACAAATAGGACCCTAATACTTGAATTACAATTACACTTGCATTAACAGCAAATGATTTGATTGTGTAATCCTACACCTGTCATCTTTCCCTCCTTTTTTCCCTTTTTTTAACTAGCATTTGATGCAGAAGTTGAACCAGTTTTACCTTAACATGAGGGTAAAAAATAAGAATTAACTCTAGACTAAGTAACCTGCCTGTATCTCATCTCTGAAACACAGATTTTATCAATGTAGTAATGTGCTTCCTTAATAAAGAAAATTTAGCACACAATTATTTGATCAATGAGACAGAGCTTTTAATTAAAATTGGTTTGGCTGAGAGTGGTTAATTTTGTAAATTTAAAATCAACTACTAACAATACCAATGCAAACTGCAGAGTAGCACCAGCTAATGGAACAGAAATACAAACATATCCACACAATTGAGAAAATGTTGCCAGAAGTGCAGCCACTGAGTTTCATGCAGGACAGCCTTCATCCAAGTTAACGTAAACACAGTTCAACTGAATAAACCTTGTGAAAGCAACATATTTTGGTTTTGCTAAATTCAAAGTTAATGAAACAACTCATGATTCATCAAGCTGCGAAACCTGCTAGAGCATACTGCTGAGCAGGGAATATGCATATTATACACAATTACAAACATTTCCATATAAACATGTTTCAAAGAGATATCTGCCTGGTACATTAATCAAAAATGATCACTGATCAATAGCTGAAATTTATTAATTTAATAATGCATTTGTACAACTGACTTATCATACTGAAGAAACCATAATACAATGTGATGTTTAAAGCTTTCCCGGCGTACTGATTGTTCCATAAAAACACAGAATAACAGCCAGATATCAGTAACGTCCTGCCACAATATTTCGGTGCAGAGTCTTCTGGCCATCTTCAGGTGAGTGCCACTGTAGTAGTACTGGCGAGTACGCGCTGAGCTCCACTATTTAAACCTCAGTACGGCTTTAAATAGCGGAGCTCAGCGCATACTCGCCAGTACTACTACAGTGGCACTCACCTGAAGATGGTCAGAAGACTCTGCGCCGAAATATCGTGGCAGAACGTTGCTGATATCCGGCAGTTCTCCCATGTTTTTATGGAACATAATACAATGGTTATCAACCCTCAAAGGATCCACTTGATTTAATCATGAAGAAATCCTGAATTATTTCTCTATATTTTGATGAACAACATAGGAACAACTATTTACGTGGAGATCTTTCACAGAAAGACTTTAACAGTCTGACCACTGATTATATTTAATGATAGCAACAATAAAAGGAACACTTAAAAGAACAACTTGAAAGAAGCAAGTGTTCCAAACAGCACTGAGTTATGGGCATGCACTCTTAAACAAATATACTATTTCACTTTGCAAAATTGTTGCAATACTGAGCAACACAACGTGGAAAGAAATGAATTCACTTAACTGAAATTTAAGCAACCAAACTATAATACAAAACCTGGCACGACTGATCAGTGCAGCTTTTTAGACATCTTTCTGAAATAGGTACAGGTAATAAATATATCAAGGACCAGAATGTTGAAAAAAAAAAGTGATATTTCCGTTAAATCTTACACACAGGACACACTAACAATAGGAGTGTCCAACTTTAATGGCATTATCACTATAAAATCTTTGTAAGTCTTCAAAGAATTTTAATGGCTAAAAGAAGACCTTTTAGAGCATTACAATAGTCTTAAAAATTTAAAGCCACTGAAATTCCCTTTCCAATCAAGTTGGGCATTATACATTATACAATACATGGGTGGAGGGGAGATTATGGCAACAGATGTCCTTACTACCCTACCAATATCTCAAAGTTGTGCCTGCTACAAATATATTTTGTACTACACCTACATTACACTTTAAATTACATCGATTCTGGCAATATAAATAAACAAAAATACAAACATTAAAAATTTGAAATCTCACTTCAATCAGATTGTTGTTATATCGTAAAATACACGAACTGTACATAAATGTATGTATGTATGTATGCATGCATGCAAACATGTGATTTACACCTTTCTCACTGAAAAATCCTCATTATTATACTCACACAACTAACTGAACATAGCAGAGGGGTTACCAAAAATTTTTCAGTGTGTGACTTACCAAGCTCTCTGTAACATATATCCATACACTAAATGTATATTTTAAAAAATCTGTACCAATAACAGTAAATAAAAAAAGAACAAAAAACCTGCAGTGTACAAAACAGGATAGCAATGCCTCCTTCCTCAAAGACATGCAGGAAGTACAGAGGGTATTGGAAACAAGAAATTTCAGATTTCTCTTATAACCAGCAAGTACAGGCAACTGTTTTCAAACAAAACAAACCTTGCAGAAGTAATAATACAAATAACAATAGAAACCAAGTATTCTGCAGCACTTTTAAATACATAGCACTACATACAATAAAAGAAGTAATGTAATAGTGAACACTGACGCAAAATTTCCCATCTCATATCCTCCCACTATACTTCTACATGCAGTTACATACATCTGGGGAGGGGGGGATGGGAATAGTAAAAAAGACAAGCTCTCCAGAAGCTAACAGTCGTCTTCGCGCATTGCTCACAGCACATACATAAGCTGTAATGCAATATACTGTCTTTTTTTTTCGGGTACTTCCAACAGGAAATCCAAGGCAATTTTTGTTGATCTGCTGTTTTAATCCGATTCTTCAAGGAACTAGAAATCAAGGAAAGTGTCTCTAAAATAAATTTTCTAACACGCAACATGCCAGAAACACCTGTGTGATGTTTCTGGCTTTAGCATCCATCATATCTTTTTTATAAATTTAAAGGACAGCAATGCACCAATAAGAAATGTAAATGTTTACCCTCTTAAGTCGAACATCTGCTTGATGAAATAAGTGTTTTAATTATGAAAATGATGGCAATGCACTGGTATAGTAATTCTTGTAAAAAAAATTCTTTTGCAGTGGTTTTTCATAACATGCATCTTTCTAATAGAAATCACACATAATTAAGTGAAATTATAGGTTAGCAGTATACTACTCCACGAGAGCAGAATAACTCAAATTTTATAACTAGTATTAATGCAAAGATGGAATGCCAATAAAGTACAGTTATTAATGACTATTACCAAATCAGGGTAAACAACCATATAGGATGTTCGACTTAAGAGGGTAAACATTTACATTTCTTATTGGTGCATTGCTGTCCTTTAAATTTTTATACAAATATCACATTAACAGGATTGCATGGCTATTGAGACATACTTGTTAATTCATTAAGCTTGCTTATTTCCAAATTGGGCGTTGTCTTCAAGAACACCCCAATTTTTGTAAATCTCAGTAGGAAGAGGATGTGCGATATTTCTGGCTTAACAGCCGTCATTTCTAGCTCCAAGATTCTTTCCTCAGAGGAGCAGAGGTTGTAGCATTATGCATACGACATAATCATTGGTGTGAGGTACCAATAGCTAATAGTATCTTTCATTTGGGAAAGACCACCAGAATTGTAATCCATCAATGTGATTGGCTGATATGTTCAGAGGCTGTGTGCCAAAATGCTAACTTACTTTCATTAATATTTTAATAGCGGTACATTAAACTTAACTTTCTCGAATAGGTATCTCTACATACCAAGCTATCACCTAATTATTTCAAAAGTCAAAATTATATGTAAAACATAACAAAAGCTAAACAAAAAGGCAGATGAAGCTCTTCAGGTGTCTTTGGAGATACACACAGACCAGGCTCCCAAACGAAGTAGCAGCAGCAGTGCTGTCTAATCAGGTAGAGGGTTAATCATGGGGTACAGATGTGTTGTATGGCATTGTCGTCAATTCTTAATTTTGTGCAGGAGTAATGTACCAGAGCATTTTAAAAATCCATAACACCTAATCAATTAATGGTATCACAAGATAAAGTTTGTAAATATATTAATGATGTGTAATTTGTTCAAAAGACAATAGATAAAGTTTGTTACATGCAGTTTCTTGTTTTCTCTTTAAATAAACAATAGTGGCATCCCTGAACAGTAAAAGAACCAGTTATTTATGTTTGGTTCCTTGCTAAAAGCTAATTACAGCCTCAAGACAACAGAGGACATTTCAGAAACTGCAGTTTGGTCAAAATTAACAAAACTCTAAATCATTCCACCCATGGCGATGGAGCCAAGTATAAACCTCACATGTAATGCATTCCCAGAACAAATGGGGTCATTAACATGTAATTTGTGGTAACGCTGAAGACACTGATGATATGAGTCTAATTCTACTGACCATATTATTACTTTACCTGACAAAAGATTGCTGGGTAGAATGTCGTTTGCACTGGGAATTAAGTTGTACATCTACTAGGTCTGTTAAAGAAGTATGTGATCTTTGGCCAGAAAAAAATTGGCTAGCCTGGCGTGCTGGATAGCTAATCACTCTCAAAGTAATTCCCTTGGGACTGCACACACTTCTCCTATAGGTGCCACAACTGTTGGAAGCAAGCCAAAAGACCCTCTTTCGAAATGGAGTTTAACTTGACTGTCATTGCTGCCACAATGTCCTCTAGTCTGAAACTGCATTCCTTTCAATGGCCCCTTGAGTTTGGGGAACAGCCATAAGTTGCTGTATGATGAGAGTAAGGAGCTGGCTGAAGCACAGCAATCTAGTTTTTTCACCAAAAAGTCTGAACTGAGTGCGAGGAATGCGCTGGATCACTGTTGTGACAGTCACCAATTTCCTGTTGCCTACAAGTTTGGTCTCTTGCACCAAACAGCATCAGGTATCACATAGATGGAGGACAAACCTGTAGTACTCTTTGGTTACTGTTTGAGTGCATACTCTTTGTGTACCATACTGCAGAGGTCAAAAAAAGTAGTCAGCATTATTTGGACATTGCTGTGCACTTGGCAGGTGTTCTTTGGTCTTGGTGATGAAGAATATTGCCTCTAACTGGGATTTGCTTTCCAGGTTGTTCCTGTATACCCAGGACTCATCACCTGTGATTATGGTGTTCACAAAGTCTGTGAGACTTCAACATGAAGTCGCTTTTGCTCCATCATCAACAGCTTCAGCAAAAATTTTGCCAACACTCTCTTCATGGCCAAATCTTTGGTCACAATGGAATGCGCCAAAAGAGTGCTGTTACACACCTCTTCCACAGTTTCTGTGATAGTCACACGATGGTCCTGCATCATCACAGTGTTTATTTTGGCAATGACCTGGTCATTTCGGCACGTCAATGGCAACCAGAGTGTAGCTCACTTTCCACCAATCTGCAGCCATCTTTAAACAAGTTGTACCACTCCGTAATCTGTGTGATGCCCACAGTACTGTCACCGAAAGCCATTTGAATCTTCCAAATGACTGTCACCCAGTTTCTGGCAAAATCTGATGCAGTACTGCTGCTCTAGTTGTTCCGTCACTTCCCTTGCAATGAAAAACTGATGTGAGCACTACACACTACCTCACTTAACTGCTGCTTGCCAGTAACTGATGGCATTACAGGTGGTAAAAATTAAACATTGGATACTTTTCTAACAGATCTTATACTGCTCTGAGCTCCAAATCTATTTTTCTTTCTTTATCACTAAACTACACAAATTTTATTTGACTAAAGTCGAACATTATACATGGATACAAGTAGTATTTCACTATTATCACCTTCTTTCCTTTACAAAGGAAAGGGCACGTGCGAAGTACTGCAGCTGGAATTACATTACCTCTCATTTACGAGATCAGCCTGACTGACACAGTTAACATGGATTTGTAATAGCAGAAAACATCCATTTTTTGTTTGTTTGTTCATTTTGTACAATAAGTGTACCAAATTCTATTCATTTTGGTGCACTGAAGTTCATTCTCTTTCATTAATTAAATTTAATTTACTTATAGTTTACTAAGTATAATTTCTTTCCTGCACTTTGAACATAGTTATTTGCTATTGGTTCTGATGTTTAATTGTGTAACATATCTCAGTATCCTAATATTATGCCTTTAATAACTGGGTGCGGGCGTGCGCGCCCACACACACACACACACACACACACACACACACACACACACACACACACTTGCTAAGCCAATAATTCATAGTGTTTACAAAGTTCACAGTGCCTTCCCCTTCCCCTTCGCCTTGCCCTTCCCTTTTTCCACTACACTAATTTAATCACTGACTATTTACAACTGAAATGTCACCACACACAGATGGCACGACAAACATGAAATAGGCAGTACGGTTTTTCCTTCCTCACCTTTGGGATTAGTATGGTTCAAAGACTTAAATAAAATACAGTACGATTATGGAGGGAGGGGTTGGCACAGGTACCACATATTGCACATTTTTATTTATACACAGACACTACATACAGGACACAGTAGATATTAGGATGCAGTTGGTAGTTCTCTATCTTTATACACTAATACAATGCACCACATGGGAGCTGTACATATGAATACTTCTCACTACACACTTCACATTTCCTGTGCAACTGGGATTTGACACATTTCCCACCTGTCAAAAAGCTTGCCATGTACTTGCAAACTTTCATGAAAGTACATGTTGTTTTTATCATATGAAAAACGGACACAACAAAATTTACATACATCTTATGGCATTGGTATTATTATGATGGTTCCACAAACTTATTAAGCTTTTCCTGAAGAGTCGTTGGCAGTACTTCATTGAGTCACTTGGATCTTGAGCATTTGCACCAGGAAGGGTGGTGCGAGACAGGTCCATGTCTATGTGTAAGCATTGTTTCTCCCCCCATTAGTTCATGAACTGGCGAGTGTTGACTGTGAATGATGCTGGTGTGTATGGGGGGGGGGGGGGGGGGGCACAATGAGGAGATGGCACTGGATGATTTCAAGGTGATGGCGCTGACTGCAGCCTAGGTTTTGAGTGGCGGGAAGTAATCAGTGGAGAGAGGATTCCACAGCCTGCATCAACTTCGGAGCTCCACCTGGTGGGCCCATAACACCCTATGGTGATGGAGCAGGTGGAAGTGTGTGTTTCAGAGGAGGATGCTGCTGCTGCTGATACTTTGCCGGATGTTGTTCAGGAACTGTGGGAAAACAGGCACATGCATAAGCACCAGCCAAATGCTGCTACCAAAGTCTCCACTGCTGTTGTCCATTATCAAGAGATGAAGGTTGAAAAAATGACTAATGTCTCTGCAGGGCCAATAACTACGGCTGCTGCTGCTGCTGCTCTTGCTTGTATCAATGATGTAGTGTGGCCAGCGTCATTTGAAACAGAATCATGGCTCGCATCCACTGCTATCTACTTGCAGCTGCTACCTGCTGCTGCTGGTGAAATTTAGCTGCTGCTGCAGCGGCTGAATATTAGCTGCTGTTGCTCTCCTGTTGAGAGAACACCAGTATTTGCCCCAGTAACTGCTACCTGCTGCTGAGCAGCTGCAGCTTGTGCCACAGCAACTTGTTGCTACGGCAGGTTTTGGGATGCCTGCTGCTGTTTAATAAATGCTGCCACCAGCATTAGATTGCTTTTGAGAATCTGGAGGACCTGTTGCTGTTGTTATGGAGTGTTTGGTGACTTTTTTGCAGTAGTTGCTGGAGGGTCTACTTTTGTAACCTGTATCCAGGCCCCTAGCTGCACAATGTGTTGTCACATCAAGAGCACTGTGAATTCCTAGTGCCCTTCTACACCAAGAGCAGCCAATTGGGGTACCTGAGGTGTGACTTTAACAACTGCCTCAATCCTCGATCTGCATATCTGAAAATCAAGTAAGCATTTTTCAATTCACTGTCTTAATTAACATCTAGTTTCAAGAAAACAAAACTCACTTTTTTTGCAATTTTCTCTCAGTTTCATGGACATCTGGGTCTTCAGTATATATGTCACTGAATGAATACAAACTTTCTGCTGTGTTATGGTCCACAGTGTACAAATAAATAGTGGAATGTATTAGGTCATCGTGACAAGTAACAATGGAAATTAGATTACTATTGTAGCTATTTTTCATAATAATACAGGATGGCCAAAATAGAACAGGTCTGGATACATATTTTTAAGTGTGAAACAAAATAAGTCGCCCTATTTACTGAAAATGATAAATTTGTTCTGTTCAATGAACTATAAATTACACTGTTCTACAAAAAAAACCTTTTTTTCTATTTCTGATAAAAAATATTGTGATCCTAGTTGTATTTTGAGTGCTGAATTGAAAACTGTTTTTGGTTTTTTTTTTCTGTCGGGGATAGTTTATGAGTAATCGCAATTTTATTTCTCTTTTCAGTTTCTGATATAGTGCAGCAAACGTGAGGTGAAATTCGACAAACAAATGCACATCTTTATGATGTTATAAGTTCATCACATTAATGGAGGGTGGGATCTAACATATAACACAGTAACCTTTGTGTATTCACTTTGAAGCATTTATTTGACATTAGAAATTACAGAAAATTGACAAACAATGAGCCACTGCCTTGTAATGCACATCACTTTTTTCTCTTGTATCGTGAATCTTTCTTCTCTCGAATGATATTCCAGCAATAATCTGCTAACATAGAAGGTACCCACTTCCCTTCATAGCGCCTTTCTATGGTAGAAATGTCTTTATGGAATCTTTCCCCATGTTCATCCGATACGTCACTACAACTCTCTGTGAAGTAGTCCAGATGAGAATCCATCATATGTACCTTCAAAGACATATTGTACCCCAAATCCTGATATTCTTTGATCATATCCTTCACCATTGCTTTGTAGTTAGTAGTTCTTCTTCTTCCGAGGAAGTTTTGCGACACCATCTTGAAACAGTCCCATGCGGTTTTTTCTTTATCAGTTAAACATACTTCAAAATTTGCATCTTTCTGCAGCTCCCTGATTTGTGGGCCCACAAATACACCTTCCTTTATTTTTGCAGCTGAAAGACAGGGGAATTTGGTAGCTAGATATGCAAACCCACATCCTGTTGGATCCATGGCCTTCACGAATTGTTTCATCAAGTTTGATGTGAAGCGGTGGAAGTAGTATATACTCAGGGGCTACCAAACTTTCACGTTGTACATTGTTTTCGCCAACTTTCCATCTTCACCTAGGTCATTTCTTTTTCACGAAGTGAGAATTTCGGTCTCGACTATCCCACTCGCAAAGAAAACAGGCATACTTTGTGTAGCCTTGTTGCATTCCCAGTACCATAGCAATTACCTTGAAATCTGCACATATTTTCCATTTGTGTTCATTGTATTTTAATGAATTTAGCATCCTTTGTGCGAATTCGTAATTCTCTCTTGTCAAACTAGCGTAAGCTACTGGAACAGAGGGTATTTTATTTCCGTTATGGAGCAAAACACCCTTCAGACTTATTTTCGATGCATCTATGAAAAGTCTCCACTCCTGTGAAATATAAGTGAAGTTCAGCACTTTCATCAGGCCAGAAACGTCATTGCAAAATGTCAGTGCTTCGTCAGTTGAAAAATAAGAAATAAAGGCATGTTCTCTGTGCCTGAACACTGATTTTAGTACTTTGGTGCAGTAGATTATACTCTTGTAATCTTGAACCAAGCAGCTGCGCCTTTTGTTTACTTAGTCCTAGATCACATACTAAATCATTTAAATCTGCCTGTGTTAACAAATGTGGCGATGACTCACTTGTGTAGTGATATAAAGAATCATCATCTGTGATTTCTTCAGTACTACTTATTTCACTGTCACTCAGAATTTGACCTCAAGCTCTTGAAGGTACTGGAAGGTTGTCGGAATGCTGCACTGGCATTCTCGCTGAAGGCAGATCTGGGTAAACAATGTGCCTCTTCGACTTTTTGTTTGTAAAACCCTGAATTTTTGTTAGACAGTAATAACAATCAGTAACATGGTCCTTAGGCTCCCTCCACACCATGGGAACAGCAAACAACGCCACATTCTTTCCACCACTGAATTAGTTTGCAGTAACATGTAGCACAACAGAAATGTGGTGCCCATTCTTTATCTTGGTCTCCTACCTCTACTCCAAAGTAATGTTTGTATGCTTTCTTTATGACGGAAGAAATTTTCTTCCTATTTCTGGCAAAAGTGAACTTCCCACAGATGTAGCAGAAGTTGTCCGGTTTATATCGACATCCACGACGACGTGGCATTTCTGCACATTTAAAAATACCACTTTGGTAATACACCTGTATTAAATTAATAGTAGGGAACTAGAGGAACGCTGATGTGTAAAAACAAGCAGTCGTTTTAACTTCAGCACCAGGCTCAATCAGTTTACACATAGGAACTAAAAAATTCAACCGTGATCGGAAATATGACAGACAGTTACTTGTCAGCCAAAAAAAACCCACTCGTTAAGACTGACACAAGTTGCGGCTAACACCACTGTTGTAAACTCGATGCACCTGCCCCTAGGAGGCTTGAAGCTTTACTGCCGAGGCAGCGACCGGCTGTCGCCGTTCAAGTTAATGAGATGTTTCAGGTGGTCTTAATGACATAGGTGTGGCAAGGGATAACCTAATGATGTCTGATTCTTCCCACCTGCTGTTGCACAAGAAATTATCACGTTCTATCACTACTGGATGCGGCAACATACCCATATCTCTTTATAACGTCTCTGTGTTTGCCATGAATTGTGAATATATATATATATATATATATATATATATATATATATATATATATATATATATATATATATATATACATACAGATTACATAAAAAGTATCCCTGACAACAATATTTTGTTTACATATTTGAATTTCCCACGGTAAAATGGTCTAGAAGCACATACTTTAATATCAGAAATAGAACCCATGTCGAACAGTGTTATCAGTGACAATAGTGCTGCACTGTGTGCAATTTAAAAGTCTGAGAAACACACTTACCTCTGCCTTAGGAATGGCAGTAATAGTGTTTTTTATGTTCTCTTGCAGTTCTTCCAGTGGATAGGGATTATTTGAGAATATCTGGTTCTTCTACTTGCACCATAAGTAAGAATAACAGGGAGAGAGGTCAAGTTTTCTGAGTGTCCCCTCTTCACTGAACACATGAATTACATCTAATAAAACAAATAACAGAAAATATGTTGCAATTTATCTGTAGATTAATTTCCACTGCTTCTACATCCTTACAGGCATTGCCCGAGTTCTATGTGACACAAAAATTGTATAGATGAGAACAAAAGCAAGAAACAATAGAATCCAAGAACTGATTGGGAGGGGGGGTTTGTGGCATTGAACAAACATCTTACAAAAAGTTTCCCAAAGCTTGGTTAGATTATTATTTAAGTAAAGTAATAATAATAATAATAATAATAATGTGATTACCATCTTGAGCTGTCGGCAAAACTTTTTACTTAACAACCAGTTTCAGTCAATTGACTATCATCTCTTCTTTAAAATTATTTACAGAATCTTATTAGCCAAATATAAATCACTGACTTCAGATCATAGGACCATAAACTTGCCATCGTTATCATATCTTAATAAAAATTACATCATCACTATATAAAATGTGCAAGTTGTGCATTGTTTCATGTTACATCAGCATGAGGAGTTACATGTTAGCAGCATAAGCAGTTTCAGTGTACATTAGGTCTGTCGAGCAATTCATCTCCAGATTCAAAGCTAAGGAATAAGCATCCAGATATCCTGCTTTTATTTGTAACATCAGCGATCACACTAACTGAGACTCACGACTGCTGTGTTTACACACACACACACACACACACACACACACACACACACACACACACACACGCGCGCGCACACAAGTGGCTGCCAGTGCAGGTACACGGATTAGGCAGCCCCAAGGGCAGGCTTGACACGGCCAGCCACATGCGCTGGTTCAGCACTCAAATAGTTAATACTATGAATCGATGCGTAATTCCATTCATAGCTAAAGCAGGATATCTGGATGCTTATTCCTCAGTTTTGAATCTGGAGATGAATTGCTCGACAGACCTAATGTACACTGAAACTGCTTATGCTGCTAACATGTAACTCCCCATCAAAGACTTACTTTCATTTGCAATTAGTTCTTGAGAATCGTCATAAGGTCTCAGTATACATCTGTGTTTTATTTGGCATACTGATAATTAAGTACCAGAGTTTTGTATGCAACTTATGATGTAAATGCTGTAGAATCCAGAACGACCAAACGTTGACGTTCTTCTGTACTAGCGCAATAATTCGCCTACAAACAACCTTCGAGGGAAGTGTCTGGATGCCGCGACACACTTTTGAAGCTAATCACTATATTTTGAGAGCATTAACCCAATAAATTATCCCCAAGGAAACTTCAAAATCAAAAATTCAACATTTCTGAATTCTTTTTATATGGGACGCAACTGTTATTGTACAGTAGAAATAAACAATGATTTATAACTTTTTTTTAAGAATTAGATAAGGAAATACAAGTTTATAAACTACCTAATTAAACATCACCTGTAATTCCAAATGACCTTTTGTGCTTCAGAAACAGGCAAGTGTGTGCAACTGACCACTGAGAGCCGAGACGCCCTTTCCAAGTGTAGGCCTAGAATTTTTTCACAAATTTAGTGTCCTCGAAAAATAGGACAGCAATCCGTTACTGAATATTACAAGAAAATTGTAGCCTGGGTTGTGGTAAAAGATATTTATTTAAGCGGTGACTAGCTTCGGGTGAAGCCCATTTTCAAACAACCATATCAAAAAGGAATGTGACGAACACATTATAGCTGTTACTAAAACCATAGAATATCGATAGCTATCCATCTTCTATGGTTTCATTAACAGCTATAATGTGGTTGTCACAGTCTTTGTTTTACATGGCGCTTTGAAAATGACTTTGCCCGAAACTAGCTGCCACTTAAATAAATACCTTTTACCGCAACCCAGTCTACAATTTTGTAGTAATTATAACGCTAGAATTTTTTGTTTACTTGGTGATATTTGCACTAAGTTTAAGGTTTAACTTCTACCAAGAAGTTATGAAAGAATCCATAAATTTGTAGTAAGTTTTTATTTTTGCACCTTCTGTACGAACATTTGAAGCATCCAGTCTGTGTTTCTCAGCACAGACTGGATGTTTCACATGTTTGTACATAAGTCAGCAAAGTAATTCATCTGGAGAGGCTCTTCAAGCTCAGATAATATGGAGACTTTTTTTTCTCCTTTCTCATCTGGGCTTTGGACCGGCAATGGCGACGTTAAAATTTAAAAAAAAAAAAAAAAAAATTTATAAATTATTTTTATTTTTTTAAATTTTTAAGTATTTTTTTCCAGAAGTAAGGGCTTCATTTCATCTTCCATCTGTAGCAACTTGGCTAAAAGTTCTTCTTTGTGTGGTATGTTTCAAAACACGAGTCAACGCATAAAGGCACATTGCTGTTTTGCATTCACATTCCGTTTCTCGAAGCCAAAAACCAATGAAGCTATACATTTCCTCAAACCTATATCTTTCCAGGTGGATAGTCAAGAACGAACTGATTCCAATGCATTTGCAATGATGAAAGTGAAAAATCGGTTCATTTCAAGTGCTATAAATTTCAACAGATCTTCTGACAGAAATAGGATGAAAAAGGATAGAATGCTTGAATCAGGCGCTAGTTGGCAATTATGTCCTGAAGATGAGTCATCAAATGCATGAAGTGCTGGACTGAAATCACGTTTTTGCCAATCAAATTTCTCATTCCCACTATGGTGTGGCCTCTTACGGATCAATTTGTCTTCACTTTCAGAATCTGAAAAAGGACTGTCCTGGCGAGCTTTACTAGGTGAAGTATGTGGAGGTGTATTACTATGAGATTCTTCTGATGAATCATCATCGTTACTACTTTCATTGAAGATGCCACACTCACTGTCACTCCTTGTCAGTATCTCCAATATCTCTTGGTCAGTGCAATAACACCGATGTGCCATTTGTCTGTGGAACTCAAAAGTGACAGAACTCTAAAAATCCTGATGAAATGGCAGATAGCTAAACGACACCACAGAAACAGAATAATCCCACCCTACATTTCTTTTTTCTGTTGTGTCATCTTATTATATGACATCAATATTTTTTATGAATCATGAAATACAAATGGAATTAACTGCAGAAGAAATAAAGACTTCAAATTTTATTAACATGGTTAACACTTTCCAGAAAACTGATACCAGTAGTTCTCGTTCGTCTCCAAGTAGTTCATGACTAATTTGGTTGTTGAGGCCATCAAGATGTCAACTAATTAATGAAATGACATCAGAGTGTGCATGAAATCTGGATAGCTCGCAGAAGAAACCTATAATCAGTTTCCAGAGAAAGTTTTGCCATGTTACATACAGTATTGATTTGAGGGGATGGATAAAACAGTCCCTCATTATACGATGGGCTGTCTGTCAATGAAATCTCAATACTGACATTTTCATTGAAATCAAATCCACCAAAGTGTATGCCTTCCTGTCAAGTCTATGAGGTATACTTTTACTGACTGATGAAGAATTACTTTCATCAATTACAGAAGTGCCCTAGTATCATCGGACAGTTAAGGGATTTCACATATACAAGAAATACAGTTAAAACACACACCTTGTTCCATAATCAACTGCATGCCCCAGCTTTCGAGGAAATGGTTCCATTTGTGTTGTTTTCCATGACATTATCACAAGATCGCAAAGTTGTTTTCCTAATGATGTTCACCACTTTGCTCGCAGAGCTCCAAATTTGTATGCTTCCAGTTTTCTTTATGAATGCTCTGGTTTTCTTGAAGCATGAAAGTAAAATACAAAGCAAAAATTGAAATACTAGAACTTATATGTTTTTCATTTTCAATTACTATTAACTGTGTACAATTTGTGATGGTACAATCTACTTGTAATAAGATTTAAAATGGTAATTTCATTTGTCAGTAATTCCACTGTATTTTACTATGTCACAAAAAATAGAGACATGAGTTATCTCCATGACAAAAGAAAAACAAAATATAAGATGGGATCTGAGCAAGAGGGCCGAAATTTCAAAATTATGCTCTCTTAACCACTGCACTACCAACTCTATTGGTTTTACAATGCACGAGCGGATGATGAAAGTCTGACAGATATTTTCTTAAAAAACTACTGAGTGTTGGCGCCTAATCAGAAGTAACTGTCCCTTTATTTTCATCCTCCTTTCACCAAGAAAGTTCCAACAGTATCAGGCAGCTACCTATGGTGAGTTCACCTTGTAAGTATCTACAGCCAGGTAACTCTTCTGTTGTGGCGATGATAAATTATGCATACAAACCACTTTCATGAATTAGTCTGTCTATTTGTGAAAACAGTATCAAAATACCTAGAGCAATTCCCAAGATTAGCCTTCTCATACATACAGAAAAGTGTGACAGGAATGCAATCATGCACACACACAGGGTAAATCACAATTCCTATTAAATACTTATAGGGGTTGTAGAGATGACTTCGTAGATAAGGTTTTGATAAGGAATCAATGTTTAAAATGTATAGTTTGGGCATAAAGGAAGTTTTAAGACTGAATCACCTCCCACTTCATGGCCTTCATGGCCCAGTACATAAATTTTTAATGATACAGCTGCACAGCGCATGCCTCAAGGATGTTTTATGGATTGCCTCAGTCCATCACATGCCATTTTCGGCCAACTACAACAATGGCTGCACGAAACTGGTATATTTGCAACTACAATGGTTCACTGTGGTGCTCCACACATGAAAACCAGTGTTTTAGGACTACTGTGTGTGTGTGTGTGTGTGTGTGTGTGTGTGTGTGTGTGTGTGTGCGCGCGCGCATGTGTGCGTGTTTTGTAGTGCCCCCAGAATTTTACGAAAGTCTGGAGTCACTTGTGTTCCAGCCGCTTTGAACACATGTTATTTTGTAGTGGGTTGTAGCATAAACAGATACACACTGCCGCAGAATGTTATTTGTGCAGGCTAACCGAGAAAGAAGAGCAAAACCGGGCCAACAAGTAACGCGCTCGGTTGCAGCAGAGAGAAAAGAAAAACTTCCGGCCCAGAATTCCGTGGACAAAAAAGAAAAAAAAAAAAGATTATTATTGATAGTGACTTGGTCTCGAGCAGACGGACATGTATATTAGTATTGTATCATTGAGAAAAAATGTTATTTAATTTGGTTGAATTCAGTCGTGTGCGAATGCCCTAAGAAAGTGTGGGCTTACTGTTTAACGTGGCAGTGAAATGGTGTATTGAATTTTGAATATGTTAACAGCAACTGAATTTTAAGAGTGTCTATTTGGACTAGATAATAGGATTTTGGAATAGTAGATGAATTTTCACCTTCTTCAAAATACAGAATCTTCGGAGAAGAGTTTGATGCAAGACGCCGGAGCTGCGGGGA
Organism: Schistocerca nitens; assembly: GCF_023898315.1. Classification (NCBI taxonomy): domain Eukaryota; kingdom Metazoa; phylum Arthropoda; class Insecta; order Orthoptera; family Acrididae; genus Schistocerca; species Schistocerca nitens. The sequence continues at coordinate 698,098,073 of NC_064617.1, read as the reverse complement.
AGCTAAGCCTGTATTTGGCATTCAAGTAAGTTCACACTGATAGTCTAAGGAGCGCGGCTCTAAGTTTTAGAGAAGATACAACGGGGCACCGCAGTGTGTAAACATGCATTGTAAAAATACCTCGTGCAATGAATAGATGCCACCTGGAGCAGCTCCTGGAGAGCACACAAATCACAGTTCACCGCTCCACTGTGTATGTACTGTGAAGTGGGCAATTTTAAAGTGATCTGATCTTCAAACATATTTTACTTCCAAGTGGTTCATTTCCAGTCATGGGTTCCTTGTCAAAACTTTAACTACTAAGTCTCCTACAACTCCTAATACTCCAGTCAACAAACAAAATTTTGGGAAAAAATTTGTGTAGTCACCTTTTTGTACCGTGGTAGGAAGGAGTGTCATGAATAACATACCGAAAACCGCTGGTATGTGAGTGTTGGGATGAAGACAACACGTAAATTTCAATTTTGATGTCCATCTTCAAATTTCGAAAACCGCTGCTTCTCACAAAAGTGTTTCGCAATACAAAATTGAACTACATTAAATTTCCTACAAAAACGGTCTTATACATTTTTTCCTCTAGGACTACTAATTTTCACAGTGCAGGGTGAGGGAAAACTGCACATTATTAAAGGTGGTGTTGCAACGGCATAAAATTCACGTTCAGTGTTAAATGAATTGCATTAAGAACATACGTTAAATGTGTGTTATCACACTAAGTGCAGCACAGCCATATTAAGGGATAAACTGTGTTTTTGGGGGGTGTAATATCATGGAATGGATGGGTATGGAGGTTAGAAGCCCGAAGGGAGGCATGTGATCAGATTGTGGTCATTCAATTCCCTCCTCCACAGGTTTTTAAACTGAAGAGTGAGCAGACAATTTGCTACTATTTCTACCACACTATGTCATAAAAAGCAGCTAAATATGTTTCATGAAGTTATACCAAGCCATCCACAAATCGCCTTATGAATTACTGAAGATCCAATGTACAGATACAGGATGTGTAGTTATCGCACAGTGTGCTAACACTGCATGGAATACAGATCTGGGTTAATGTGAATAAAGTGCATATGGATAGGATCCACATACACCTCTGCACACTGTTTTACACTGTTAGGGGGCAACTGATTCTTAGTCATCCTGTACGACAGCCATAGGTAGTGTTCTGGGAAAGGCAACTGTCTCCACTATAAGGGCTGCTCACAAATGCTGAGTTATCTGTCTGTATGTGTGATGCACATCTGACATAGATTTTAAATGGACAATTTTTCTGTTAAGTAAGCCTTATGGCTATGCCATAAGCACTTACTTGAATCATTTTACTGTTCCCTAGCCCTTATGGCTTCACTTCTCTTTTCACGAAATATGTAATGTGTCATTACTTCTTATGAGAAACACATGTTTATATCTGTCAAAATGTAGGTAAAGGTTTGAATAAACTTTTGGTGTGCAACTGGTTGGCTGTACAATTCCCATTGCATCCAGGCAAATTTCAGTTGGATGTGGTGCTACTACCCTTTCCCCCATAACTATTTACAAGAGTTGGACAAAAATTGGAAACTTATTGCCCAAACTGCCCATTAATGAGGCAAAAATATTCTTTTAGAATGGGAAGAGTTACCCCAAAATATAATACCATGCAACATAAGTGAATGAAAATATGCAAAGTAGACTACTTTACATGTCAAACGATCACTCACTTCAGATACCATTCTAACAGCAAAAATGGCAGCATTGAGTCTTTGAACAAGATCCTGAACGTGGGCTTTCCACAACAGTTTACTATATATCTGAACATCTAGAAATTTAAACTGTTCATTTTCGCTAATCATATGTCCATTCTGTGAAATTAAAATGCCAGGTTTTGTTGAATTGTGTGTTACAAACAGCAAAAACTGAGGCTTATTGTGATTTAGCATTAGTTTATTTTCTACAAGCCATGAACTTACGTCATGAACTGCACTATTTGAAACCGACCAATGATGGACACAACATCCTTTACTACTACACTAGTGTCATCATCAGCAAACAGAAATATTTTAGAGTTACCTGTAATTCCAGAGGGCACATCATTTATATAAATAAGGAACAAGAGTGGCCACAACACTGATCCCTTGCGCACCCCTCATTTGACTGTTTCCTACTCAGACCCCACATCATAGCCATTCTCAACATTGTTAATAATGACCTTTTGCTGTCTATTGCTAAAGTAAGAGGTGAACCAAATGTGAGCCACTTCCTGTATTCCGTAATGGTCTAACTTTTAGAGCGATATTTTGTGATCAACACAATCAAACGCCTTAGTTAAATAAATAAAAAAAAAGCCTAGAATTCGAAACCTTTTGTTTAACCCACCCAGTACCTCACAGAGAAAAGAGATTATAGCATTTTCGGTTGTTAAACGACTTCTAAAGCCGAACTGTGCATTCGATAGCAAATTATGTGATATAAAATTATCAATTATCCTTAGATACACAGCATTTTCAATAACTTCAGCAAACACTCATGCCGTAGAAATAGGTCTAAAATTGTCTACATTATCCCTTCCTCCCTTTTTATAAAGCGACTTTACTACTGAGCAATCATTCAGGAAACTGACCATTCCTAAATAAATAATTACAAATATGGCTAAATATAGGGTTAACATGTGTAGCACAGTACTTTAATATTCTGCTAGGCACTCCATCGTATACATAAGAGTTCTTAGTCTTCAGTGATATAATTATTGACTCAATCTCCCCCTTGTCTGTACCTCGGAAAGGCATTTGCCAAGAGAGTTACAGATTCCCTACAAAAACTAGATTTTTATTTAATTCACCAGCAAAGCTCAGAAAATTACTGTCAAATATTGTACATATATCTGATTTATCAGTAAAAGAAATATTTTTACTAGGAACTGACTTTATATCAACAACCTTGTGCTGCTGACCAGGCACTTCCTTCACAACTGACTGTATGGTTTTAATTTTATCCTGTGAATTAGCTTTTCTATTTGCATACCACATACTCTTTGCCTTCGTAATAATATTTTTAAGCACCTTACAATACTGTTTGTAATGGGCTACTGTAGCTTGACTGTGACTACTTCTAACATTTTTATGTAAATCCCACTTTGTTCTACATGATATCCTTTATTCCACTAGTCAGCCACTCAGTCTGCCCTTTACTGCTAGTATCCTGTTTAGAACAGTGTAATGGAAAGCATCTCTCAAAGAGCATGATAAATGTGTTAAGGAAAGCATTACATTTGGCATCTATGTTATCGGTACTCCCCGTCTATAAGTCGTTCTTTTACCACCATGATTGTGCGCTTGTTTCAACACTTCTTCCGAGTGACTCCGGTACTACGAAGCGTAGTCCGCACTTCGTCTTCCTGCAAAGCAACCCACCCTGCATTTCAAACTGCGGTTGCGTTCGGAACAATTGACACTCTCTGTCAGTGGCTTGCGCCTTTATCCACTCCTTCTCACTTATGCCCGCAACTTGTACAGCTGCCACTTTTCTACTGAGCGCATCTGCATTCGTATGTTTTACCCCTGGTTTGTGAATTACCTCTTAGTCAAATTCACTTAGTCTCAGTGCCCATCTCGTTAAACGACACTAAGGATCTTTCAACCCAAACAACCACTTCAATGCTGCGTGATCTGTAATCACCTTGAACTTACACCCATATAAATAACAGCGAAAATATGAGATACCGTAAATCACTGCTAACATTTCTTTCTCTGTAGTTGAATAATACTTCCCTGCCTTATTCAGTTGCCTGGAAGCATAAGCCACCGGATGTTCCTGTCCATTAACCCTCTGAGAAAGAATACAACCTACAGCAATATTACTAGCATCACAAGATAGTATGAACTCTTGTTCGAAATCAGGAAATATCAACACTGGGTCTGATGTTAGTATCTGTTTGAGCTTCTCGAATGCCTCCTGACACTATGCTGTCCATTCAAACTTAACACCTTTCTTTAACAATCTCGTTAATGGATGTGCAATTTCCGCAAACCCCTTTACATATCGTCTGTAGTAAATACATAAACCAACATATTGCTGAACTTGTTTAGTGGTCTGTGGTACTGGAAAACCACGCACAGCCGACGTTAGACGAGGATCCGTTCTTACCCCATCCTGACTGATAATATACCCAAGATAAGTCACTTGCGTCTGAGCAAACTTGACATTTCTCGACATTAAGCGTAAGATTTGCCGCTCTTAGCCTAGTAGACACTTCGTTCAGTCGTTCCACATGCTCTTCTATATTACGCGAAAAGTAACAATATCATCAAGGTATACCATAGCAATCTTCGGTTACAGTCCCCAAAGCACACCATCTAATAGACGCTGGAAAGTAGCAGGAGCGTTTTTCAACCCAAATGGCATTCTGCAATACTGAAAGTGACCAAGGCTTGTTGTAAAGGCCTTCTTCGGTCTATCCTCGGGACTTACTTCTATCTGCTGGTACCCACTCTTTAGATATAGTGTCGAAAAATATTTACACTGACCTAGGTTATCCAATGATTCCGTGATGTTCGGTATTGGATACGCATCTGTTACAGTTTGTGTGTTCAAAAAACGATAGTCACAACAAAACCTATACTTTTTAGTATCGTCCAATGACTTCTTAGGAACTACCTCTATGTTGGCAGACCACGGACTTTCATTGTTCTCTGTAATACCGCCCCTTAGCTGTTGATTAATAAATTCTTCCACTAGTGGTTGTAGGTGTTTCGCTATCCTGTATGGTTTTCTATAGACCAGCGGACTATCGCCAGTCGGTATACGGTGCTGTGTAATAGGAGTTGCTGGTAATGGACCTTCTGAATTAAACAAATCTAAATACTCTAATAACAAAGCTTCCATAGCTTTCCGATCACCATTCTCCAAATGACGAATCTTATCACGTAGTACAGATGCCTTGACGGTTTGCTTGACATTATAAACATCTTGGGATTCACCTATATCCTCATCATCAAGTATTTCCAAACTTGCTACCACTAAACCCTTTGGGACATCCACTTTATATGCCGCAAAATTATCTACACTGACCGGAATCATCAGTTCCCCATTTATATCCGTTACGCGCGCAACGCTCCTCCTAATAAACAATGCATTTCATCCAATGCTTCATTGCTCTGCAGTGACTCCACCACACATAGTCTCTGCTGTGGTAAATTGGTACCTACTGACAACCAATGTAACCTCCCTGTACCCGAAGGCACTTTGACATGCATAATCATCTTTCATGCCCTTGTACATGGTTCAATTGGTGACATCTTAACAACGGATGCACCTCACGACGTAGAAACATTTACAGCTGTTGTACCCATTGAAAACAAGTTTCCACTAAGTTCAACTGTACGCTGTGAAAGACTAATTTTGGCATGGTGTTTATCGAGGAAGTCCAGTCTGAGAATCACAGAATACCCTTGTCCCACAGTTGGCAACACTTCCATTTGCTCTCCGAACTCGACAGTTCCAATCTTAAAAACGAGCTGTGTTGTACCCAATGATTGCAACTCTTTATTCCCTACTCCACGTAATATATACCTGGAGTACCTTGTCTTCTCCTACCCATGAGGTCTAGACTAGCAGCAGATACATGTGCCCCTGTGTCAATCAAAAACTTACATCTGTTATTCCTTACAACACCCATCAAGCAACAATCCATCTCTGTACTAGTTTTCACCATACTTCTGCTTACCAGGAATGTCTTCCGCCAGATGAAACACTCCCGTTCCCACTTAACGCTTTTTCCTGTTTATTCCCGTTACCATTCTGCTTATTACGACACTCATTCGCCTTGTGACCGTAGCATTCACAAGCATAGCACTGCGGCTGTCTGCATTGAGCCTTCACGTGACCTTTCCTCCCACAACGGTAACAATTCCTCTACGACGCAAAGATGCGTTTATCATTGCGAACCCTTGTTGCAATGTCTATCTCCTGCAGATGCATTGCAATACACAGTGCTGCAGCTAAATCCCCAGGATTCTCCATCCTAACCCTACGAGAAAATTCTGCAGAAATTCCCCTGAGGGCTCTGTTTTCTGCCTCTCGTAGTAATAAACGATCCGCATCAGGATTACCCGATAATTCATAGGTCCACAAATTAATTTTCCGTATCCTATCTGAAAAAGACTCCACTGTCTCATTGACCTTCTGTGTCAAATTAGCTAACTTCTCCCTAAAAAATCTTGCACTACGCTGCTTACGATATCTTTGTCGTAACCAATCTGCCAATTCTTCAAACGTGCTCGCCTTACTAAGCGTCTCATGGTACATCATGAACGTCTTGGCTTCCCCTGCAAGTCGCAAATTTGCCATACGTAACATAGTTACGTCTGACCAATTGCTCATTGCAGCTGTTGCCAAAACATCGTTAATGAACGCTGTGACATCCTCTGCTGTTTTACCCGAGAAAGGCATGATCAGGTTAGCTACTGAAGGATATATTGCAAGGTTGGACATTGCTACTGACTTGCACTCACTTGAACCCGTTTGCGACTCTTGTGCCGAACGCAAGGTCTCCATTTGCGTCATTAATTCTACATGACATAACTTATGCTGCGCATTCTCTTCTAACAATTTTGAGACTTGCTCAGTCAGAGCAGCTATACTCACTTCAGTACTAACGGATCTTGTTTCCGGCATGATTTGTGCAAATTACCGACAACTTACTCTATACTGAATTTACTTCTCAGAACAATAACTACACTAGCTACTCAACTCCTTTGTCACAGTTAAGCACTACACACAAGAGGTCTACTAGTACAAACTTCATGCATGGCTCCCACGCCCTGTCAAATTACACACAGTACATCCGACTGGTACCAAGTACGTTTCCCAACTGTTTCCCTTAAACTCAGATAAATCTGCTGTTTCCGCAGGTCTCACAAAGTGCACTCCCAGCAAAGAACGTGTGTCCATAGTTATTAACAAAAATCGCCTCGTGCACTTACCACAAGGCTGCGTAGAGTCGAGAGTTCTGACCCCAACTCTGTAGTATCAGTCCTGCAGTGGCGGTGTCGACGACTCCAGATACCAGATCTGCAGGCCAGTGCTGTAGTGGGCGGTTCGAACACCAAATCCGTAGGCGGCGTGAGGACTTCTGACACCAAATCTATAGGTGGTCCCGGTCACTTACGATGGACTGGAGGCTGAGCGGTGACCTCTCCAGTTGTCAGGATGCTAGGAAATGACTGTGGACGCATCAGAAACGCCAAAGAAACATTATTAATTCATAACACCTTTATTCCTGCCGAGTACAATGTGGCCTGCATAACACAGGCTGGCTGAGCTTGGTGATATGAACGCCCTTCCCCGAGTCCTCGCTGACTCGTAGCGATGACACCAGCTCCGGGCCACACCAGTCTTGCTAGCGCAGCGCCACGTGCTGTGACGTAGCGAAGGAATGTCTCCTTACTTCGTACTTCGACTGCGCGTGGGTGGCGGCGCCAGCTGGCCGGCCGGCTCGGCAGTGGACATTAGGCCGCTGTGCGCAGGAGGCTACGGGTTGGAGTCCCGGCGCTGTCGGCACGAAAGGCATTCTCGTAGTGCAGAGTGTACTCTATCCCACCCCATCTTCTTCCCTGCTCCTCCTGGTGGCTTGTCCGCGGTGGACGGGCGGAACGGGCTGCAGTCCCCCAGTGTCGCCGGCTCACCCGGTTGTGACAGCGGATGCACAGGGCCTAGGCCCCGCACAATCTCGGCGATGGCTCACTGATGTGGTCAGCATTGGCGGCGAGCGAGTCTGCCGCAATGTCTGCTAATCGTGGGCTGATGATTGACAGTGGCAGCAAAGAGGACCATAGCTGGTACTGTCCCCTCATGTCTGCTGCTGGATGGGCCGCCCTTACTGCAACATCTCCTTAATAAAGATTAACATGTCGATCAGCGAGCTGAGGGCTACACAGCATCCCAGTACACGTCTAACTGCAAGTCTAACTGTGAGTGCTTTGTTGCTATCAAAGCTGGCTTATTTAAAGGAAGAACGAGCGATATCCTGTAATGAACGCATTCGTTCCACTTATACTGCTGATTCATCTGTCGTACTCGCCCCTTAGGTGTTCTTGCAACAGAGTTACGTGTTGTTACGGCAGACTTACACGAAGTTGTGAAATGCAGTACAGCTGACACTATACCTCTGTCTTACACTCTACAAAAGTCTCCGTCCAACACAAACCCGCGTGCTAAGCAATTCTCTCTCACCTGTTGTGTGTAACCAGGCCATTGCCCCTGCGTGACGACACATTCTGATACATGCACAATCCTCTTACCTCTTGGCTAACCGACCAGCTCTGGCTCTCGGCATAGGCAACGAAATTTTGACAATATTCCACGTTTCCAACTCTTTACTATTCTACGACACTACAGTCCTAAGAATCAATGTCTCCATTACAGTGAGTGGATCATCATTAAGGTAAATTTCTGGTTCTGGATGAATGGACTGACACCGACAGAAATGCATGACACATGACTTCATGGCTGGAAACTGGAAGTCGTGGGCTAGAGCCCATGACTGCACCTTGTGAATAGCTCCCTGTAGGCACCGCTCAGCAACACCAGTACTAGAGGAGCAGTACAAAATTCAGAAGTCACCTGCATACAGAGGTGAGACCGCTGGCCCTACAGCTGGTGCTAGACCGTTAATAGCCACTGAAATTAGAGACACACTCAGTACGGAGCCCTGAAGAATGCCATTCTCCTGAATACAGGAGGAACTTTGGGAGGCACCAACTTTGACACGGAAAGTACGGAACAACAGGAAGTTTTGGATAAAAATCTGGAGCGGGCCTCAGAGACCCCACTCATACAATGCGGCAAAGGATATGATGTCGCCAGGTTGTGTCATATGCTTTATGTAAGTCAAAAAAGATGGCAACTAGATGTCGGCATCTGAAAAAGGCTGTTCAGATGGCAGACTCAAGGGGGAGAAGATTATCAGTGGTAGAGCGACCCTGGTGGAAGCCGCCCTAACATGGAGCCAGTAGGCCACGTGACTCCAGGTCACAACCCAACCCCTGACACACCATACGTTCCAGCAGCTTATGGAGAATGTTTGTGAGGCTGACGGGCCGATAGCTATCCACATCAAGTGAATTTTTACCGGGTTTCAGCACCGGAATGATGCTGCTCTCCCGCCATTACAATGGAAAGTCGTAATCGCACTAGATCCAGTTGAGGAGAAATCACTTGTAGTCAGACAAAAGATGTTTAATCATCTGATTGTGGATCCAATCCGGCCCAGGAGCTGTATCGGAGTAATGTGCAAGGGTGATGAGGAGCTCCCACTCTGTAAATGGGGCATTATACAGTTCACTGTGGCGTGTAGTGAATAAGAGGACTTTCCTTTCCATCCGCCATTTGAGGGTGCAAAAGGTTGAGGGGTAGTGCTCGGAAATCACATTTGCTTCTGTGTAGAGAGCACACTATTGATGTTAACACCAGGGACATCTTTTGGGGTCTGGTACCCAAAAACACATCCGATCTTCATCCAGATTTGGGAAGGTGACGTATGGCACCCAATGGTCGACACTTACCTCTCCCAACACTCCTGTTTCCGGCGTTTTATAAGCAGGCAAAAGCGGGTACGGAGCCGCTTAAAGGCTATTAGGTGCTCTAGGGGAGGGTGCTGCTTATGTCGCTGTAAAGTTCACCAACGCTCTTTAATTGCCTCAGCAACTTCTGGTAACCACCAAGGGACTGTTTTGCCGGTGGCACCCTAGAGAATGAGGGATCACGTTTTCCGCCCAGAATGAGACTTCCTGGTGGGCAATGCAGAAAGCAGGTGTAAAGCTTAACAGCTGTCATAGCTCAAGCCAGGTGGTGGAAAAACCACCGCAATTCCACTGGAGGATTACGTAATCGTGAGATAGGGAAGGCATGAAACACTCAATGAGACAGTCTAAGCCTCAGGGTCACCTGCTGCCACCAGACGAGTACCTGCGAGATCAACATCCATTGTGTCTGAGGGCCCAGCGATATCTAGGTCCTCAGCAGACGCCAGAATCTCCACCTCATCCTCAGAGACAGATATTGTAGGTAGTGGTGGTCTGGGTGCTACCGCAGTGCCCTGGTTCTGGGGGATCTTTTTCGTTTTAGGTTTCTCTCGCTGCTCCTTAGGTTTGTCCAGCTGGGAGGGCTTCACTGATTCAGTCTCAGGGACTGAGGAGGACCGTGAAGCCTTATGACCAGCTACCTGTGGTTGTATCAGCCACTGGTGAGTGTCAGTTTTGCCACTGGTAGGAACCTGGAAAGGGAGTGACCCAAGGATCCCATTCTGGCGAGAGGAGCCGAAAAAGACTTGCGCTTCTCTGGCTGAGAAGTGGGGACTGATGTCCCCCTGATGGTTGGGGGGGAGTGGGGGGGGGAGGGAGGGATGTTGCTCCTGATGTAGGTTGTGTAGGAGCAACAGGGAGGGAAGTGCCCCCACCATCACGGGGGAAGGTGGAGTCTGACGGCTCTGAGAGCCAACTGTACGGAGCGGAACGGAAGATGGTAGAACTGTAGTCGTAGCAGCGGCATAGGTTGACAACATATGCACAGGATGTAGCCTCCCATATTTTATCTTAGCCTTGGTGTAGGTCAGTCAGTCCAGGGTCTTGTATTCCATTATTTTTCTTTCTTTTTGGTGAATCCTGCAGTCTGACAAGCAAGGCGAATTGTGCTCTCCACAGTTTACACAGATGGAAGGTGGGGCACAGGGAGTATTGGGATGTCCACTATCCTGACAGGTGATGTTGGAAGTACAGCGGGAAGACATATGGCCAAACTTCCAGAACTTAAAGTACCATATCGGGGGAGGGGTATATGGCTTTACGTCACAACAGTACATCATCATCTTCACCTTCTTGGGTAATTGTCACCCTCGAAGGCCAAGATGAAGGCACCAGTAGCAACCTGATTATCTCTCAGACCTCAGTGGATGCATCAGACGAAATGGGCATCTCGCCATTCTAAACTGGCACACAGCTCTTCGTCAGACTGCAAAAGAAGGTCCCTGAGAAATATGATAACCTGGACTATATTTAAGGTCTTATGGGGTGCGATGGAAACAGAAACATCCGCCAGCTTGTCACAGGCGAGTATTGCCCCTGACTGGGCAGAGGATGCAGTTTGATCAAGACCGACCATGATCGCATTTTGGACAAGCCCTCCACCTCCCCAAACTTTCCTTCTAAATACACCACAAAAAACTGAAGTTTCATTGACAAGAAAGATTCCCCATACATACGAGGTACCAGGCCGAATAAGCTTCGCTGCCATCCTTAGCCTGGTGTTCTCCCCACGGTGTAGCCAGTGGGGGATGATTTGGGGTCATATTTCTTAGCATTGACGTTAAACCTTGACAGCTTAGAGACTGCTAGTGTTTGACCACCAGCAAGAGATGATGTACTATGCTTCATGGCGTGTCATCCGTCCTGATGCCACCCACTCCGACCAGGGTCCTCCCCATGGGTGCCACCTAGCTGCACCAAAGGCCACCTGACAGGATGGCCATTGCCAAGAGTCCCAATGCCCCAGGGTGACGGGCATCTACTCCTTGGCATACATGGGAAGTTAACAGTACAGGCATAAGCAGAGCAATCCCTGTGTGGTCAGGGGGCTACAACCAACAGGGTACATGGCAGCCCCACCACAACGGGCTGGCTACCGTGCTGGATGTCAGGCACGAACGAGCTAAGAAGTCCATTATCGTCGACAGCGTAGAAAGCGATACTGCACAGAGGATGTAGGAAAACGCACCCAGGAGGGTGACCTCACCCATCAGCTGGAGAATGAGTGGAAGTGCAGATCAACGTCGAAGAAGGATGTGAGACGTCTCAGCGCATGATGGACACTATGCACCATGTAAGGCCCCCTTCCTCAATTGGCTCACTCTTCGAGAAAATTTTGAAAAATGGAGGTCAAAACCTACAGGCTGAAACATGTGAAAGTCCTTTTAGTCGCCTCTTACAATAGGCAGGAGAATCTCACCTGGGAACGTCTCATGCAGGTAGTGCATGGAATGTAAACAGCCCAATGGTGACTGCAGATACAGATTCCATATTTCCAGCTACAGGTTCCTTATATCAAAACCTTCAGAATTTCATCCTCTACCTTCTCCCAATTTTTTTAAAAAAAATCATTGTGTAACACCCTGCACATACAAGAAACAATGAAATTATTTCAGTTTATAATATCACAATCCTTGTATTGGTGAATTTTTGTCACAAAGCTGTGAATTACAATAAAAGTGTTCAAGCAACTTACAGGAATGCTGCCAGTCGATGTCATTGACAACTGCCAATATTTCAACAGATGCATGCCGTTATTTTCAAGGCAGCAGTAAGGTCTGTCAAGGGAATTTAAAACCTCAGTTTGCAGAGCAATTCCAGAAAGACAAAACACACACACACACACACACACACACACACACACACACACACACACACACACCAAACATCTGAACCATTCCACAACCAAAGATGACTGATTTTGGAAGGTGTCAATAGTGGAAATCAATAACCAATGCACGAAGTAGCATTAACTCCGTCACTCTGTTTTTGACATGGGAGAAAGTAGGATTCCAAGCAAAATTTAAATAAAAACTTGCATCTCTGCTGTTGCAGAACTCTGTTTTGACACTGGACATTCTACGGAATATAACACAGAGATTCTGGCATGCACCTTCAGCTATTAGGCTAGTGTTATTAAGGAAGCAGTTTAAACTAAATTAACAACCTTATAAATACAAAATGAGGTTTTTGTTTGAATTCTGCATGGAATCCTGCTCTCTCTCTCTCTCTCGTTAAAAATAAAAAATAAAGGGGGGGGGGGAGGGAGTTAATGCTACCTCACTTGTTAGTTATTAATGTTTCACAATCGATAACTTCTAAGAGAGAGAGAGAGAGAGAGAGAGAGAGAGAGAGAGAGAGAGTCTTTCTGGGACTGCTCTGCAAAAAGATTTTAAAGTCCCTAACACACCACTTACTTGCTGCAGTTTAGCCTGAAAATGACAGGGTGTGCGCCTGTCAAAATATTGGTGATGATGGGCATCACTTGGTTGCATTTCCTTAAGTTACTTGAATATTGTACATTCTGGGAGAAACTCTCACCAAATATCTCGTTAAATTATTTGGAATACATAGTGGGGAACAGCCAAGTAGCAGAAACAAAAAGTTGACACAGGTGCACCAATTACATAACAGGAACAAGCTAACCTGCCCATAGTTAATGCTTAATTTCAAATTTTCGTCTTAAAAGAACAAGAGCAGGAATTGTGGTTATTCAGTACAACTTACCTATTTCACAATGTGCACTGGGAGTCTGTGCATCAGGCTTCAAACCACTAATGTCTGGTCGATGTGAAGGCTGCAAACCAACCAAAATGCCAGCACCTGATGTTGCTGGTGTAAAATCACCCACTGGAGTAACTGCTGAACCTGCACCACCAACACCCAGCACCCCTGAACTGCCTGGTAGTAGACCAATAGGTACTGTTGTCCTGATGTTCATTGCTGCCATTCGCCTTTGTAGTTGATCTACCTGCTGAATTTTATGCTGCTTCAGCGTATGTTTGATGTTGGGACAGAATGGCACTGAACATTTTGGTTCCTGCAAAAATTAATTGGAAGAAGTTCTACAGCAATATTTACCTCAGCAAAATGTTTTTAGAGGGTTTAGCTTTGTGTTTCTTACAATACTGTAAAAGCACTGTCTTGAGAGTTAAATAAAAAATACTGAAATTAATGTATATGAAACAGTTCATTGCTCAACTGATCACATTAATTCGTATCGCTTGTCACTAATTAAATGAAACAAGCTTTAATGTTTTCCATTCAAAAACATTCACAAGGCGAAGTAAGAAGAACAATGAGGATTTTCATACTGCCCAACATAATTGCACTTGTCATAGTATCATTGACAAGAAAATCAATAACTATTACTTTTTTTATACCTCTGTACTCCCAATTTTGACTTTAAACAGAGCTGACAACTTCATTAACAATAAAAATCCCTATTTCTCTAAAACTTCAAGTGACCAGGCTTATCAGTATTTTCAGCATTAGGTAAAAGAAACTTTCACAATAAAGATATTCCCATTACTGTTTGTAAAAATGTTTCTAGCAGTATGGAGAAATTTCCGTGTGAGTAGGATTAAAACTTTAGTTCCTGTTTCAAAATGTTCCACAACGCATTATTGCTGATACTGCAGAAATTCTGTCTACAGGGATCGAAACTTACAATTAACAGATGAAAATTTGCTATGAACACAAACCTGTGAACTGTTTAAAATGTCTTCCAGGATCTCTCTTAACTACAAGCAATTCCATATTTCACATCAATATCTCAAATTTTCTCAATAGGCTCCCTAGTACTTCTTAACACGCTTCACTCATTGAGTCTTTTTGATTTTGATTATTCTGGCTATTACAGTTATTCTTGTATCAAGTTTTCCAGTTAACTAAAGTCTGCACCATGTAGGAAGGCTGCCCAATTTTCAGTCTCTCTGCACATCCCCTTCTCTTTCTGAGTGGCTTGTTATAGCTAGACAGTGAGAATCTTTCTCCTGCATGCTGCACTGCTGCTGTACTTTGCAACAACTGAATTTTTCTTTCACCTGTCAGTGTTTTCCTTTTCTTCCTTGTAAGGATATAGCTGTGAATGTGTAAAAAAAAAAAAAAAAAAAAAAAAAAAAATTCAACTAATGGTAATAAATGTGAAATGGACTGCACAAGCACGTGGTGTTGAAATGAGAACTATGAAGCGAATTGTAAACTAACTTCCAGAGCTGTGGTAACTGTATGAAAAATTAGTTTCATGTCACCTGGAAAGCATCAATATCGCAATAAACGGACAACACAAATGGATGGTTCTGACAACAATGTTTTAAAGCACTCCTTGTGAATGTTTAATACACTATATGACAAAAACTTGTTACAATTGCATGTGAGAAAATTGGCTTCAAAGTTAGCACTCCGTCAATGTAAAGAATTTTGAAAGACGTGTTAAGAAGAGTGTTTTTTGTTGAAACAAGTGATACGAGTACAGCATAAACCACATCTGTATAAACATGGACAGTGCATGAGAAGGAGGTAGTTCCACAGTGTATTACTTTAATGAAACATAGGTGAATCAGAATTCCAGGACAACCTGCTGGAAGATAAGTGATGATAGTGTCAGTTCTAAAGTTCCTATAGGAGTAGGTTCTTGGATAATTATCCTGCGTGTTGACTACTTCTGGTGTCATTCCTGACAGTAAATTTTTATTTAGGCATAAAAAAAAAACAGTGACTGCCATTCGAAATGAAAGCTGTCAGTTCTGTGAAGTGCTTCACTGAAGAATTCTTACCATGCCTTGCTTTGAAGTCACTCATTGTAATGTACCATGCCGGTTATCATTCAACTGTTACAGAGAAAACAAAATACACACACCAACCACGAAAGTGGATATTTTGGTCTGGGTTAAAAATAAATATATTTCGCACAGACTAGTGCCAAACTTCTGTGGTTCGTTAATGTACACATCATGTGACAGAACGTACAAACCTGAATTTGCTGTATGTGAATGTGGTCACATAGTTTTGTGTTTACCCACATGTCAATGTCAGTATAGTCCCATGGAATTAATTTGGGCAAAGGCTAAAGGATATGTGAAAGAAAATTCACAGTAACAGACACAATCATTTGTGTATGAAGCAAGAGAGAACACCACCTACAGTCAGTATAGCACGCTGAATAGCTTCAGGAAGAAGACTTTGATAGTAAGGTTAAAATGAATATAAGCCTTGAACATATCATCATAAATTTACTAACATATTGTTCACACACACTCAGATAGTAGTGACAATGGTATTATGATGTACACTTTGAAACAAAGTAAAGTAATAATGTTTTTTACTTTTAAGGACTCAGGTTTTAAAAAATGTGTCTGTCAGCATATAAATTGCATAATTAACAATGAGATTTCCCTAGTCTTTATTGATTAGGAATTTGTATCCTGTGAAGTATACAGACTATAATGTTCAACATACTGCCAAAAAAGAAGTTAAGCTTTTTCCAGCATGTTGTCTGCTTTAATAAAACAGCCGGATAAATTTGTCAAGATACCTGATATTACCAGAAGTAAACCCCTGTGATTTTCAAAGCATGAAATTGGAAGTGCCTTAAAATTACCATTGAGATGTCAGTTGTTTTTGATGGTATCAATCAGCATTCCCTTGAGTAATTTGCACAACATTCTACTTGTTCAATAGATTATACATGCAGTTTCTCACTGTAATGTCAAAGAAATTAGCTTACAGTCACATCAACTGTTGACAGTGAAAAATCTGACAACTTACTGACCATTTTTATGATAGTCTTCTACATTAGTTTTTTCTACCAGTAATTCTTTTTTACACACAGTGATTACAATTAACTACAAATACACCTACAAACACACCTTACACACATTTTTAAAAGTTTTTTGGAGTACAAGCAGTTACCAAGCAAACGATTTCAGTTTGTGCTTGAAGTAAATTTTGTTTAAATCACAATAAATGACAATTATTGCAAGCAGCTTCAATGACCTTGTCATTAAATGACTCCCAATGTCAGGTGGACTAAAGCTATGGAGCAACGGACACAATGTCAACAAGACACAATGTTGACAAGATGTGAAGTAAGACTTCTCACATGACAATTGATCGAAATCAGTTCCAAAATTTATTATTCCCTTCATAGAACTGAAGGTATCATACGACATACAATAGGTTAATGAACCTCCGGCAATGTGGATTTCGTTCACCCATTCTCTGCTGCCAATCATGTGCCGGTCATATCCCCTCTACGATTCCTGCCACTCCACCTCTGTGCACAGAAGCACCATCCTATGTGATGCACGCTATAGTAACAGACTGAAAACATCAGCTACTGGGGAATACGGGCAGAAGAAAAGATCACTTGGTGCCTCACACAATCTAAGACTAAGTATGTATTAAACAACGTTAGACACTAAGTATGAAGTATGTAACTGGAAGAGATTTAAATTGACGAATATCATAGAGAAACAGATTGAGAGCAAAAGCAAATAATTAGGGATTCCATGGGTTGTAGAAGAAGATCTATAATTACCCCTTAGCAAAATACCTTCTCTGTCTTCTTCCATTATTAAAATATTTCCCCAAAATCTTGTCCTTATGCACCTGGCAGTTTACTAATGCAAGAAACTTGTGGATACAATGTGTTATAGCTGTATGACTATATAAAAAATGTTTGTTTCAAGATGTGCAGTGTGAATACAAACAAGCACAATGAATCACCAAACAAAAATTTTTGTAATTAATTAAATGTTGTCCCACAGCTTTCTTTTTTTTCTTTTCTTTTTGTGTTAGATGCTTGTTGTGACTGACAGCACCAGTCACAAGAATTGTCTAAAAGTAATGAGGCAACATTTAATTAATTTGAAGACCTGGGCATCAACAAAGATCCTGATGCACCTCCCTACACTTAATTTTAAATGTGTACAAACTGCCACACATTTAACAAAACTGACTGCAGACCGCATTCTGTTTCAATGGAATATCTTTACAAAAATGCATTTACCTGGCAATGCATTGAATGGTAACAGCAAGCTGCAACAAGCTGTTTGCATATACTGCAGCCACCTTTTGTCTTACTTTTACATACTTTTGTATGCCGTACAACTCGTTTCATCTTCTGACAGCCGGGCTGGCAACAGTTGACATTATGGCACTGGCACGCATGTACTAATTTCTGCATGCAACGTTTTATAGAAAGTTTCCGCACCTCCTGAAAAGACAAAGCATTACTTCTCATATTTCAAATGTTAGTATGAAAAGAACAAAACTCTATTTTCTACAGAACATATGATTCCACACACACAATTCCTCCATGGAACTGAAAACTAAATTTCTGCACAACTACTCGCACCACCATAGAACTACTTAGTTGGCGCAACTGAGGAAATTCAGTGTAAGAGTTGAAGTATCATGTTCACTGCTCAACAACATATCTAGATGTTTATCTCTGCTCCTCACCAAGCCCTAGTCACACATAGAGCACGAAGCATCAGCGACCATGCTGTTCATGTGTTGAATGGGGAGGGTGTATGATTATCTGAGTTTGACCAAGGGCAGATTGTGTTGGCCTGAGGCTCACCAACCGCACGATTTGTCGGGCATTTGAGGAATGCTGTGGTGAGCATCGCCACCATGTGGCTAAACCAAGGTGAAACAACATACAAATGTGAGGTCAGGCAGCCACCCTTCATTACCGATGTCATGTGTCATAGGCTCGGCAGACTGCTAAAACAGGAAAAGGGGTGAACTGTGGCATAATTAACATCACACTTTAATGCTGGGCGGACTACAAGTGTGTACACACACTGTGCACCGAACACTCCTAACGAGGGTCTCTGCAGCCGACGAGCCATGCATGTGCCAATGTTAACACCAGTACATCAGCAACTATGACAGAAATTGGCACGTGACCATTGGCACTGGACTTTGGTGCAGTAACAGAACACTGCATGGTCTGATGAATACCGATACCTTCATCATGCCGATGGCAGGGGACACCTTGACACCTGTACTGCAGGACAGAGGCAAGCTTGCTGCAGCTCCATTATGCTCTGGACAACATTCACATGGGTATCCATAGGTCCAGTGGAGCTCGGGCAAGGCATCATGACAGCCAAGGAGTACCATACACTGGTTGCAGACTACATACACCTCTTCATGATGATTATGTTTCCTGATGACAGTTGAATTTTTCAACAAGATGATGCGCCATGTCACAAGGCTAATGGAGTGATGGAATGGTTTGAGAAACAAAGTGGCGAATCCAACTGATGGGCTGGCCCCCCAACTCGCCAGATCAGAACCCACCCAACTGAACACATCTGGAATTTACAGGAATTAGATGACTGTGGGTGTGTGTGTGTGGGGGGGGGGGGGGGGGGGCACGTGGGCAGATGTGGTGTCAACTTCCTCCAGTGACGTACCAAGGCCTCATTGCTTCCATGTGATGACCCATTGCCACTGTTATCTGTGACATAGGAGAACATACTGGCTATTTGGTAGGTGGTCATAATGTTGTGGCTGATCAGTGTACATTCACATTACACAGTCCAATGTAAATGAGTTGCTCATTTCCAAAACGTCATTTATTAAATTTTTGTAGAACTTGAGTTATTGTTACTACGGTATTCATCAAATTTTTTTACTTCATTTTAAACTACGGTTTTTGTTCGAAACATCCTTTAAACCATTACAATTTAATAACAAAATTCTGAAATATGCCTATTTAGTTTCAGAATGTCCCTTATCCAATCCAACATGGCCGGCTTACCTTCCGTTAATTTTTGTAACGAAAAAACCTATATACTTTGCCTTTTTCTAAGCAGTGGTTTTTTTCCAAATGTGACTCTTACACACAGTGCAACTACCAACCACTTTAAGAAATAGGGTAATTTAAAATCATTATGTAGGGTATTTTTCCATTGAAACATGTTGTTGTGGAACTGGCTGTCAGCTGAATCTAAGTTTTGTTTACTGTTGACAATAGGTTATGTTTTTTGTTTATTGTGAAGTTGGCACTTGTTTTGTGTGTTCACCATGGCATTTTTGCTAGTTTTTAATGTCGAAATTCTTACCAATAATAGAAATTAGGCTGTTTTTAAGTGTTGTTCTGCATTTAAAGTGAGTTTCTTGTTTTAAAAGTGTACTATACAGGCAGCATTATAGGACTAAAAGTTGATAAACTTTGTGGTTAACCAATGGAGGAACTAAAACCTCAAACTACTGATCAAACTACTGAACGACAGGTTATGGAGGGACCGAAGATAATTCCATGCCAGAAGAACAAAGGAAGGAAAGGTATAAAGGATTCAGATAAATGGAAAAAGACAATAGAGAAGCGGAAGCTCTACACATCAAAGACTTAGCCAAGACTACCACAGTGCTTTCATTCTGATCAAGTTTTTAAGTGTAATCAGCTTACAATGCAAGATGTTTGTAAGTTTCATGGAGGCTTTTATTCTTTTAAGAATAAAATTGATCAGGATAACTACATACTTAAATATACTGTGAGTGAAACACCTAAACGGAGGAGAGCTAATGAAGATAAATGGAAACAAATCACTGAAAACTGGAATCGCTGTCTAATCCTACATACCAAATCTGGAAACACTTCTTTGGTTCGGGCAGGCCTATGTAGGAAATTCTTTTGTGGCATACTTGATATTAGTGAGAAAAGAGCTTAACAGGTTTGTAAGAGACAGTTCCACTCCAGAAATCTAGCTGTAGACCATAAGTAAAAGCTGTTTGACACTAAAAGGCATTCTATAAAGTCATTCATAGAGAGCTTCTGCCCACTTGAAAAACATTATTGTAGAAACACCTGAATTACAAGATAGTATTTTTCAAGGCTTCTTTCAATAAGTAAGTTTCACAAGGGTTACGAAGTAGAAAGTGATATTCAAGTTCCATATTCATATTTTTATGAAATATTTGTAAAAGATTATAACTTAAGCTTTGGCTCTCCTGCTGTGGACTAGTGCTCCAAATACATCCAGTTTCAGCTGAAATTAGACAGCAGAGACAAATAGGTTAAAATTGATTTCAATCTCCACAAAAAGAGGACAGAAGCATTCTTTAATTTACTGAAAACTGAAAATGAAATCACCCTATCCTTCGACTGCCTAAAGAATTTGGTTTTACCCAAAATCCTTGACGAGGCAGCTTACTATAGTGGACAGTTCTATTTATTTAACTCTACTATCTGCCAAGGTACATTACTGGACAGAATCAAGACTTCAAAAAAGGTTCAAATGAAATTGCATCAGTAATTTTTCATAGGCTAAAAAATACTTGCTTGGAAGGAGTGACCACGGTAACACTTTTTGCAGATGGTTGTGGAGGACAAAACCGGAACAGTTTAGTTCAATGACGATTATGTTTCAATACTGGTTGGTAAATGAAGCACCGCCAAATATTAAAGACACTGTTTTAGTATTCCCTGTACTAGTTCATTCACATATGCCACCTGATTGAGTCTTAGACAGAACTGAGAAGGAAATTCAAAATTATGACATTATTCAGCCTGAGAAATACATTGACATCTTTAAGGAATG
The DNA here is from genome assembly GCF_023898315.1 of Schistocerca nitens. Lineage (NCBI taxonomy): Eukaryota > Metazoa > Arthropoda > Insecta > Orthoptera > Acrididae > Schistocerca > Schistocerca nitens. The sequence continues at coordinate 698,076,955 of NC_064617.1, read as the reverse complement.
TGAAACTGTTTTCAGTATGACTGAGAGCTGTAATATTTTTGACTGGAAGAAGGTATGTGAAAATTACCAAAAGAGGCCTGGAAATCGGCACTTTAAAATGTAAATTGCTAAAAGACTTATTATAATGATAGGCAATGTGCCAACCTGTGAAGTACTTGTTGCAGGTGAACCTTGGTATAACACCAATCTCGGACAGGCAAAAAAAGTACTCAAACCTGGATTTAAAGTTCAAAACTTTGAACTACCATTAGTACTACCTGGAGTAACAGTAAAAGAGCTGAAAGTGAAAGATGTCAACAAGCTTCTGACTCTTCACTTTGGGGAAAACTGGTCTCAAAATGAAGATCTGGCCTTCCACAAAAAATAATATATTCAATCCAGTACAGAATACACCTGAAGAACAATCTGATGATGAAATCGTCAGTGAACACATGGACAATGAAAATGGCTTTTAATTACTTCACAGTAGTTAAAAGGACAAATCCAAATTTAAAAAGTAAATGTGTGTAGGTTCAATGTAATGTTATTTTCTAATAATTTTCTGGTAACTGTATGTTTCTGTCGTTTTCCCTAACTTAACCAGAAATTATTTCAGTTGTTTAAAAAATACCTACAGACATTGTTTCCACAAAAATTAAATTATATATTTACTAAACAAGTACTGTTTATAATTTTTCCCGTATTTTCTTTTTCAACTGTCTCTTGCCCAAAACTTTAATTTTCAAAATGTCTTCTCCATATCTTTGATCCAAAAAACCCTTATCCAAGAGTTTTTTTATTTATAACAAAATTTTGAAATCAGTTTTTGATGATGCTTTTTTAGTAACAAAAATAGATAACTAAGAAACATGCAGAAAAAATTTCAAGTTTATACAAGCAACAGAAATTGTTAAATACATTTTTTACTAATTACCGAAATTTAAGCCGATTGAATAAAGGACATTTTAAAACTAAGTGGCTCAAATACTGATACATGCTGACCATTTACAAGTTTTTTATTTTTTCAATCAGAGTAATAACTGGAAGTTGGTAGTGCTCAATCGCCATGTTAATGGCAATTGCCTAAAATTACAATTTGGTTTACAAATTGTATTGTACTTAGTCAATTTTAAAAACAGATTGGTTCTCATTACTAAACTAGGCAGATATTTATCCAATATATTTGTCTGTTCCAAGTAGATCAAAATCCTGTTCTTTTGCTCAGGTCAAAAACCCAACTCACATATCAGTAATGCTTCCTACGAAGTATACAAAATCAACACGTGTCATCATCATAACACATTTGCTGTTTCCTTTATTGCTACTGAGACTTTCGCATTTTGTCTTCATCAGTCATGCCCGAATCACCATGTCCCAAGTACATTGTTATCAAAGGCAGCCAACAAATTCATTATCTTCTTATGTGCCTCTAGCAACATTCACTTCTGTGAAACTTCCTGGCAGATTAAAAACTGTGTGCCCGACCGAGACTCGAACTCGGGTCCTTTGCCTTTCGCGGGCAGGTGCTCTACCATCTGAGCTACCGAAGCACGACTCACGCCTGGTACTCACAGCTTTACTTCTGCCAGTATCTCGTCTCCTACCTTCCAAACTTTACAGAAGCTCTCCTGCGAACCTTGCAGAACTAGCACTCCAGAAAGAAAGGAGTGCTAGTTCTGCAAGGTTCGCAGGAGAGCTTCTGTAAAGTTTAGAAGGTAGGAGACGAGATACTGGCAGAAGTAAAGCTGTGAGTACCGGGTGTGAGTTGTGCTTCGGTAGCTCAGATGGTAGAGCACCTGCCCACAAAAGGCAAAGCTCCCGAGTTCGAGTCTCGGTCGGGCACACAGTTTTAATCTGCCAGGAAGTTTCATATCAGCGCACACTCTGCTGCAGAGTGAAAATCTCATTCTGGATTCACTTCTGTTTCTATTCAGGCAACTTGGCTGGATCACTCAACAACTGTCTACAATTTACAGATTTAAAGCACGTCAGGGGTGAAGTAGGACCACAACTTTATCTTTTATAAAATAAATGCATTAGGAAAGTCTCCTTTACTGATGGTGACTAGTTTTGGACTTGCGTCCATTCTGAAACCATACTATGGGAACAGAATAACAGCAAATGTTGTAGTACTGATGAAAGTACAGTACGAATATGATATGACAAGCATTCATGTTCCATCAGGGCACAAACATCATCATATACCATCTTCGTGACTGAATACGGTTATGTACGCTTGCATGGAACAAACACAGCAAATAATCTAAACAATAAAATAAACAAATGACTCCATAGTGCTTACACAGGCCTTATGATGTCACAAAAGACTTAAGACACAGTCATGATAGCATCTGTAATATTTATTCATATTTACAGCCACCATATTTCTCTTCATTGCATATTTTATGTGCACACTGCTAATTCCAGCCTATGGCGCTATCACTCGGTAGCTATTGGTGACCTCCAACACCACTACTCTTCGCTCTGCTTATTGTAACTTTAGTGTACGCCTACACTAACGTATCTGCATTACCATCCACATTTTTTGCTGTGGTTGTTCCAAGCATGCACTCATAACTATATTCAATCATCAGTCAACGTGGCATGTAACCTCGTTTGAATCCTTTTGCAACATTAATTATTGTCATACTCGTGCTGCACCGGTATTACTACTGTAACATCTGCTGTAAATTCTGTTCCTAGGATGGTTTAAGAATGGACACAAATCCAAAACTAGTTACCATTAATAAAGAAAGAAGACTGAAATGCAACTTGAGAAAATAGTACATTTACTTTATTAAATTACCTTTGGGTTAGTTATTCGGTCCACCCTCCCAAATCCAAATTCCTCCCTCAGACTCATTCCTCAGTGTGCACAATATCCTTGATTAAATAACTGGATCGAGCACTCTGAACTGAAGCAACTGCAATAAATTTGCCTGTTTATTAGAGACAATGTTAACATTCTTAGGGAAACACGGAAGCGTCCGATCCCACCCGTCTGCTTTGACCCATGACGTCACAAATATGGCGGAAATGACCATAAACCACGATTCCAATATGGCGCACATGAAGTCGGTACGTACACGTTATAAGGACGAAAATACATCGAAAAACAAACACACACACTTTTCACAAAAAGCCTAATGACACTAACGGGACAAGGGAGCATAATGGGGTGTTTTGGGGTGGGGGCAAACTAAATATAAACAAATTAAGACACCCACCCCCATACAAAACCACACAAAACGACGAAAAAACAGACTTCACAAAACTCCCCAAATACCACTAAACACAATATCATCTGGAATCGGACACTTCCCCTGACCTATATAGCTCAACAGCAGCTCCCGATCCCATAAATTAGGATCCAACACTTCCCTTGGCCTATATAGCTCGAAAACATCTCCCGATACCAATATCAACATACACAACCACACATTGGTATCTAACACTTCACTTGACCTGAGCACTGTTAATTTTATCCGTCATATCCATTCCTGAACAAAAACAACAATCGATTAATTTTACTAAAATTACCACACGATGTACAGCGAACAACACTAAATTAACCGTCACACAAAATCGTTAACTCACTGAAACGAATTCCACTACAAACACAGCCGACACTCTAAAAATTCTGGATAATGAGCAAAAGCAAACTGAGCCCATTACACCACACAAACGAAAATCCTGAACATACCACCAGAAACCACAACAAACCACCACACGACGTCATCTACAAACACGCCACACTCACAAACCAAACTCCGTGCCGTCATGACGTCACAGGTCAAAGCCGACGCGTGGGATCGGACGCTTCTGTCGACCCATTCTTAGCGACAATGTTGAAACTGAAAACTAATGTGGAAATTAATTATAAAAGCAAGCGACAACCCTCAAATATGCTTCTTTGGCTGTTTGCATGCAGGAACGATGCACAACGCCCTCCCCCTCTCGAAAAAGCACCATTTTGGTTTCTGAAGCAGGTTTCTAAATATGTATGTAAAAGAAGTTCGTTTTTCTTTACCTTGACATGTGGTGAGAAGACTAATACAAGAAAGAAGACTTATACAAAGAGAAAGTGGAAAATAATATGAGTAGATACGTGGCTTCATTCAGAGCTTGAAATTTACTATATTTGCTGACCTCGAACTCTCCCCCCCCCCCCCCCCCCCAGGTTCAACCAAGTCAAGTCAAGAAGACATTAGACTTATTTGACTGCTCTTATCACACTCATACCTGTGAAGCAAGAAATTCCAGAATTCTATATTTCTTTTGCTAAAAATATCAACTGACTTCTTACTGTACATCATTCAAGATATATGAATGCAATACACCTTCAATAGTGTTCATGTCCAATTATAAAGGAAGTTCCAGGAGGAATGGTCAGTATTCAGGATATAACAGGAACGATAATTTTAAACAAAAAAATGTCTTGTAAGCTTGGTTTCTAAATCGCATACCATAAGAACTATGAGCAGTTGTTCTGTAGAAGAGATGAGTTTCACAGAAGTGAAGAGTGAACAAGGGCTGATAGCTCTTAAGCCATACATTTTTTAATTCATGTTTCCTCAGTCACTCAGAGAGGTTATTGAGTATTACATATCCTTTTCTAAACTGAGGATCTCTCATTACTGAAACCTCCACAGTTCATATAAAAGACATTTTCTTAGGATCTTCACTGTGAACAAAATGATGAACAATTTCTTCCCAAGAGAGAATCACATTAATGTGCCGTAGAAAACTCAACAGCTTAAGTTATGAATTGGAACCTCCTTGTGCCCTGCAATCTTGATTGTGGTAACAGACTGATCTAGTACAGCCCAAGGTCTAGGTTAAGTTGGAAGGTGGCAATTTGGTTGAGAGTTGGTGAAGCTAACGAATCTGAAAGCAGAAAACCTGGTTGTGGTAACAAATTAACTAGTAACACAGCTTCATGCTTACATCTGTACCACATATACAAGGGGGAGGGTCCAGTATGTAACTAACTCTGCTTAAAAGTATTAAAAACTTCCAATACGTCATTTAGATATCAGTGGTAACAGAATTAAGTATCTTAGAGATACTCCACTTAACAACAGGCAGAATTTGGAAATTGATTTCATTTTAAATTCACACAGAATCATTGTAAGGATCAAAATTTTATTTTGATGCTCTATACACAGGTTTTTTGACAAGTTAAAAATGCTCACACATACAGCTTTCTTCATTAGCATGAGAAGGAATTATTTTTGTCTAGCGTTCAAGGGTTATCCTTAATCTCAACTAAGAGGAATAATCATACCAAGAGAGAAATAAGAAAGAACTCTGAATACATACAGTACTATTAAGGCCATTTCACTGCCATTAATACATCTGCTTTAAGCATTCAGTTTCAGTACAAATAAAGTAAGGCAAATTTGTTTCAAAGCAATAAAAATTAAAGAAAATACATAAAATTCTATCAGTTTTTCTTCTGTTCATTAATAATAGTTGAAAGGCATTCCTTATTTGGGGTAGGGGAGAGAAAAAAGTGTTTGAAGGCGTGTAATGCTCGAATATCAACATTCATGTAGAAACCTGTGTTCTAATCACTGCTTCTCTGTATGTTTATTCCTTACTAAAATTTGTTGCAAGAAATACATCTCTCAGTAGTTCAATACATAATATAAATAGTAGGAATATGGACACACTACATTACTACCTAAAATCACTTACCGTAGTCCAAAAAGGGGTCCAATTTAAAGGAACACACATTTTCAATTAATTGCCAGCAACCACTAAAAACTTGGTTTTGGCTAAAGCACAGTTTATACGGAGTTTGAAAGACTTTTTAATAGGCCACACCCTCTACCCTATAGATGAGTATCTTAACAGAGGCTGTTAGACTAGCTTAACCAAAAAATGTCATATTTCAATTTTGACAGCATTTAGTCACAAGTCAAGATTAGGCATTTTGTGTATGATAAATTTATTAAAAGTGCATAACTTTATTCCATTTTGACAGTGCATTAATTCTGTATATATTAGCAGTTCTAGCTTACTATAACGTATTCACCTATTCCGACAATCTGACAAATGATCATGGTAGTGAATGTTATATTCAAACGTTTTATTCATTTATTTTTGTTATACTTTGACATGTTTCACATTCACGAGAATCCTCATTTTTGGGTCTACGGAATGAAAAAAATCTGATCTGATTCACCATGCTACTTTTGTTTATAAGCACATGGTTTTGGCTTCTAATTTTAATACAGCGAAGATAGATTTGGAAGGAAGGCTCCATTGGAATTTCGCATACTAAGACACAAAATAAATATATAAGTTACCATGTAATTGTACCTGAGGATAGGCTTTCTTCAAATTTGAATACGAGATGTCATCATCCATACCGCGTTTCTCCATGCTATGAGGATGTCCATTTTTCTCATAGCACTGAACACACAGGTCAAAATCCTATGGTAAATAACATAAATTGGTGTGAGGAAACTATCTGATATTAAAAGAAAAACCAAAACACATCTGTGGAATAAGCTAAAACACTTACATCACAAACATTGCAGTGGTAACGTGTTTCTACATAATCCTTACAGTTACTGCAAGTACATCCAAATGCAGCTTGAGCTTGGTTATGAAGTTCATTACGCATTGACATTGTGGAGAACTTTGCTGTTCTCCACTATGAAAATTCCTAATGGCATTCACCTGCCATTGTTAAAAATATGCATCTCTCCCATCCATAAGATCACAATTCATAACCGGATCGTGATCTTGGATAGGCTGCCATGTGAAAACAGAACGAAATTAAATGCCAATGTCCGAAATGAATGAACTATCATACAACAAAAAAATCTGATACATTGTGTTAAGCTGGCGGTAGACTTTACAGACACGTAAGTCGTAATTTACGGCCAGCCAGCCCCACGCTACAATCTGTTTGCGCCGATATCTATGCAAACGTCTATGCACACAATACAATGCTAAAACAGTTCAACTGTTCACATACAAGCTTGTGCCCTGTGCAGCCAACATCGAACGATGGACCCTGTATTACCGAGCACACCGATAGATGTCGCTACGGACAAGCTACCGTGATCCCTTGCGGTGGTAGCCATCCTTGGCAGCCTAGGACTACGAGCGAGGGGCGGGGAGTCTGCAACGCGACTTCTGCCTTAAAAGGAAATTTGTTTAACCGTTAGCTACTACGGATGTTGACAGGAACACAATTACTCCGGATGGGTCTCTCAGACCTCCTCTTTATTTGTTATGTATTAAACCATTGTCCTGGTGAATATATACAGGGTGGTTCATTGATAGTGACCGGCTCAAATATCTCACGAAATAAGCATCAAACGAAAACACTACAAAGAACGAAACTTGTCTAGCTTAAAGGGGGAAACCAAATGGCGCTGTGAACGAAACTATTCACCGTTAACGAAGAATATTTCTCAGTCCTACTTCGACTGCTTCGCAATACAGTAATTTTAATACGTATTACTTTTGTCCAAAACTTGGCGATGTCCAATGTATTTTCTTTTCCTTGATCAAGGTCATCTTCTATTCAAAATCCTGGACGTAATCGGCACTGAAGCATGTGATGAACAATTTGGTCTTCTCCACAGTCACACTGAATATCATCTTGTAAAATTAATCTGGTCAGTCAATTTCAGGTCTCAGGGACTTCGAAGTCGTACACTCCACATCATAGCCAGGAGGTAAAGTTTCAGAAACTCTCTCCCAACCAGGGGGACAGTAGGTCGCAACCGCCATAGTTGCAACCTAGCCTTTTCATCAGTGGTCCCGAGTGCCGCCGATGTTCTAAGGAAACTCCACCTCAACACTCGTCGTATCGGGTGCGCTTCGTACCGATGCAGAAGACGGGTCCTTCCCTGCATCGCAGTTCTTTCTTTCCTCATTCGCAACTATTTCTCTTCGAATAGGAGGTGGTGCTATTATGGCGAGGTGGCACATCCATTCGGCTGGACGACTGGAGTGGATTTCAAGCAAATTCTCATGATTCTGCAGGTGTCATTGAGAGATATGTCCATCTGTCTGGTGTGCACTGAATTATACCAAACAGGACATGCATACTCTTCCGCAGAATAGCATAATGACATTGCAGCCAACATCGAACGATGGACCCTCTATTACCGAGCACACCGATAGATGTCGCTATGGACAAGCTACCGTGATCCCTTGCGGTGGTAGCCATCCTTGGCAGCCCAGGACTACGAGCGAGGGGCGGGGAGTCTGCAACGTGACTTTTGCCTTAAAAGGAAATTTGTTTAACCGTTAGCTACTACGGATGTTGACAGGAACACAATTACTCCGGATGGGTCTCTCAGACCTCCTCTTTATTTGTTATGTATAAAACCATTGTCCTGGTGAATATATACAGGGTGGTTCATTGATAGTGACCGGCTCAAATATCTCACGAAATAAGCATCAAACGAAAACACTACAAACAACGAAATTTGTCTAGCTTAAAGGGGGTTGACCCGCTAGATGGCGCTGCCATAGTCAAATGGATATCAACTGCGTTTTTTTAAAAATAGGAACCCCCATTTTTATTACATATTCGTGTTGTACGTAAAGAAATATGAATGTTTTAGTTAGACCACTTTTTTCGCTTTGCCGGCCGGAGTGGCCGAGCGGTTCTAGGCGCCAAGGTCTGGAATCGCGCGAACGCTACGGTCGCAGGTCCGAATCCTGCCTAGGGCATGGATGTGTGTGATGTCCTTAGGTTAGTTAGGTTTAAGTAGTTCTAAGTTCTAGGGGACTGATGACTTCAGAAGTTAAGTCCCATAGTGTTCAGAGCCATTTTAACCTTTTTTTCACTTTGTCATAGATGGCGCTGTAATAGTCACAAATGTATAATTACGTGGTATCACGTAACATTCGGCCAGTGTTTACCGTATTTGCTCCGTGATACATTACCTGTGTTAAAATGGACCGTTTACCAGTTGCGGAAAGAGTCGACAGCGTGTTGATGTGACACCGAATGAGGTGGCGCAGTGGTTAGCACACTGGACTCGCATTCGGGAAGACGATGGTTCAATCCCGTCTCCAGCCATCCTGATTTAGGTTTTCCGTGATTTCCCTAAATCGTTTCAGGCAAATGCCGGGATGGTTCCATTGAAAGGGCACGGCCGATTTCCTTCCCCATCCTTCCCTAACCCGAGCTTGCACTCCGTCTCTAATGACCTCGTTGTCGATGGGACATTAAACACTAACCACCACCAGCGTGTTGATGTATGGCTATTGTGATCAAAATGCCCAACAGGCGTGTGCTATGTATGCTGCTCGGTATCCTGGATGACATCATCCTACTGTCCGGACCGTTCGCCAGATAGTTAAGTTATTTAAGGAAACAGGAAGTGTTTAGCCACGACCTGCAACAAAAGATGATGCCCAAGTATGTGTTTTAGCTGCTGTCGCGGCTAATTCGCACATCAGTAACAGACAAACTGCGCGAGAATCGAGAATCTCAAAAACGTCGGTGTTGAGAATGCTACGTCAGCATCGATTGCATCCGTACTATATTTCAATGAACCAGGAATTGCATAGCGACGACTTTGAATATCGTGTATAGTTCCCCCACTAGGCACGAGAGAAATTACGGGACAATGACAGATTTTTTGCACGCGTGCTATTTAGCAACGAAGCGTCATTCACCAACAGCGTTAACGTAAACCGGCATAATATGCACTATTGGGCAATGGAAAATCAACGATGGCTGCGACAAGTGGAACATCAGCGACCTTGGCGGGTTAATGTAGGGTGCAGCATTATGGGAGGAAGGATAATTGGCCCCCATTTTATCGATGGCAATCTAAATGGTGCAATGTATGCTGATTTCATATGTAATGTTCTACCGATGTTACTACAATATGTTTCACTGCATGACAGAATGGCGATGTACTTCCAACACGATGGATGTCCAGCACATAGCTCACGTGCAGTTGAAGCGGTATTGAATAGCATATTTCATGACAGGTGGATTGGTCATCGAAGCACCATAACATGGCCCGCACGTTCACCGGATCTGACATCCCCGGATTTCTTTGTGTGGGGAAAGTTGAATGATATTTGCTATCGTGATCCACCGACAACGCCTGACAACATGCATCAGCGCATTGTCAATGCATGTGCGAACATTACGGAAGGCGAACTACTCGCTGTTGAGAGGAATGTCATTACACATATTGCCAAATGCATTGAGGTTGACGGACATTATTTTGAGCATTTATTGCATCAATGTGGTATTTACAGGTAATTACACTGTAACAGCATGCGTTCTCAGAAATGATAAGTTCACAAAGGTACATGTATCACATTGGAACAACCGAAATAAAATGTTCAAACGTACCTACATCCTGTATTTTAATTTAAAAAACCTACCTGTTACCAAATGTTCGTCTAAAATTATGAGCAATATGTTTGTGACTATTACAGCGCCATCTATCACAAAGCAAAAAAATTGGTCCAACTAAAACATTCATGTATGTAATAAAGTTGATATCCATTTGGCCTATGGCAGTGGCATCTAGTGGGCCAACTATACCGCCATCTGGTTTCCCCTTCGTTCTTTGTAGTTTTTTAGTTATTTCGTGAGATATTTGGCCCCAGTCACGATCAATGGACCCCCTGTATTTTCCTGTTGTTCGTTACACTTCTTGGAAACAGACTTTATCGACATTTGAATTTTTTAAACAATGCAGAATTTAAAACGCTTTGAACTCTAAAAAACAGCAAAGTTTGAGTTAATTTTTATTTTATGTATTACTGAGATAACAGCACATTGTATATTATACTGGGTACCTAGAAACGACGGAGAGGCTTTGTCCCGCCGTAGCCCTCAGTGGTTTACAATCTCACAACCGGCCACAGCAGTCCATCCACCCCACCCCCACACCAAACCTAGAGTTATTGTGCGGTTCGGCTCCCAGTGGAACCCCCCGGGAACGACCAGACGAGTGTAACCCCTTTTGCGCAGCAATCGCCGATATAGTGCAACTGAGGTGGAATATGGGGAACCAGCCCGCATTCGGTGACAGATGGAAAATGGCCTTAAAAACCATCCACAGGCTCGACACTAATCCGCCGGGCGGATTCGTGCCAGGGACCGGCACGCCTTCCCGCATAGCTAGCCGGGCGGACTAACAGCACATACACTACTGGCCATTAAAATTGCTACACCAAGAAGAAATGCAGAAGATAAACGGGTATTCTTTGGACAAATATATTATACTAGAACTGACATGTGATTACATTTTCACGCAATTTGGGTGCATAGATCTTGAGAAATCAGTAGCCAGAACAACTACCTCTGGCCGTAATAACGGCCTTGATACACCTAGGCATTGAGTCAAATAGAGTTAAGATGGCGGGTACAGGTACAGCTGCCCATGCAGCTTCAACACAATACCACAGTTCATCAAGAGTAGTGACTGGCGTATTGTGACGAGCCAGTTGCTCGGCCACCATTGACCAGACGTTTTCAATTGCTGAGAGATCTGGAGAATGTGCTGGCCAGGGCAGCACACGAACATTTTCTGTATCCGTACAGAACCTGCAACATGCAGTCGTGCATTATCCTGCTGAAATGTAGAGTTTCGTAGGGATCGAATGAAGGGTAGAGCTAAGGGTCGTAACACATCTGAAATGTAACGTACACTGTTCGGAGTGCTGTCAATGCGAACAAGAGGTGACCGAGACGTGTAACCAATGGCACCCCATGCCATCACGCCGGGTGATACGCCAATATGGCGATGGCGAATACACGCTTCCAATGTGCGTTCACTGTGATATCGCCAAACACGGATGCGACCATCGTGATGCTATAAACAGAACTTGGATTCATCATAAAAAATGACGTTTTGCCATTCGTGCACCCAGGTTCGTCGTTGAGTACACCACGGCAGGCGCTCCTGTCTGTGATGCAGCGTCAAGGGTAACCGGACCTACGGTCTCCGAGCTGATAGTCCATGCTGCTGCAAATGTCGTCGAACTGTTCATGCAGATGGTTGTTGTCTTGCAAACGTCCCCATCTGTTGACTCAGGGATCGAGACGTGGCTGCACGATCCGTTACAGCCATGCGGATAAGATGCCTGTCATCTCGACTGCTTGTGATACGAGGCTGTTGGGATCCAGCACGGCGTTCCGTATTACCCTCCTGAACCCACCGATTCCGTATTCTGCTAACAGTCATTGGATCTCGACCAACGCGAGCAGCAATGTCGCGATACGATAAACCGCAATCGCCATAGGCTACAATCCGACCTTTATCAAATTCGGAAAGGTGATGGTATGCATTTCTCCTCCTTACAAGAGGCATCACAACAACGTTTCACCAGGCGATACAGGTCAACTGCTGTTTATGTATGAGAAATCGGTTGGAAACTTTCCTCATGTCAGCACGTTGTAGGTGTCGCCACCTTCGCCAGCATTGTGTGAATGCTCTGAAAAGCTAATCATTTGCATATCACAGCATCTTCTTCCTGTCAGTTAAATTTCGCCTCTGTAGCACGTCATCTTCGTGGTGTAGCAATTATAATGGCCAGTAGTGTAGTTGTCTCTACTCAGGTGCATCATTTATCTGATGACCGTATGTGCGGCGTAGCAGATGCTGGGCAGCGAGCGCTCCATTGTCCTTCAATCAGATGCCATGTCGCACATCAAACTGCTGCGGGACGACATGACTACATTTCAGATATAAGTAAATAAATTTTGTATTCACCCATGTCACGCATGGAGACGCTGGAAACTGCCTGCCATTATTTTCCACACATTTCTGACATCTACTCACGAAATTATTAATCACACGATGTAATTCTCTCTGAGATATTGACTTAATTGATTCGCAGATATTATCTTTGACTTCCTCTGTCGTGTGGAGATTTGCTGTGCAGACTCTGTCCTTCACTGTACCCCACAAATAAAAATCGCACGAAGTTAAATCAGGACTTCTAGCGGGCCAGATATTGTTACTAATCTCTCTTTCATCGAACACATCGTGCATTGCATGCAAAGAAACATTGGCCATATGAGCTCTTGCCGAATCCTGTTGAAAAAAATGCGAAGCTTCGTTCTCTTCACTCATTTCATTAAACACGGTCGCAAAATAATTACCACATATATTTGACTTATAACTGTGTCATTAAAAAAATGGGCCTATTATTCTGTCACCACTAACTGCGCACCACACTCCTATTTTATAATCATGAAGAGGCCCTTCAATATACACAACAGGTCTATTTGCGCTCCAGTGTCGACAGTTTTGGATATTAACATGCCTGTGTAAATGGAACCAAGCCTCATCTGAAAACAGAATGAGGTAAGAATCCATTTCATCATCATGCAGTTGTTTTAAAACCCATTCGCAAAACTTAACACTGTGTGCAGGATCATCAGTTCAAAGTTTTGTACTACTGATACTTTGTAGGGCCTTAGCCCAAACAGATTAGCACCTCTTTGTATAGAGGTGCACAATATTTGTGTTTATTGCGAAACACGTCTAGAGACTTTTTAAGAGAAATTTTCAGGCGGTGTGCAATGTCATCAACACGTGCCTCTGCGAGCACTGTCTGTGGTCGTTTACGCTTCTTGTCTTGAACACTTCCCATTTCACGAAATGTATTCACTAATTTGTGAACTGCGTCATGACTCAGAAGTCGAACACCTGGAAACTACTTTTCAAACAATCTCCAAACAGTATCAGTGAACTCTGTACACACATACGAATCGTAAATAAACACTCGTGGTGTTCGTTAATTCACTCTTACCATTGCTGCGTTCGCAAACGTAATTATTACACTTTTGATGCCTGTTTCACTGCTCGAATAATACTGGCCGACTGACAAACTGTATCTGGAATCAGCTTTGAGCCTACTACTCAGCGTTTCATCTTTCTCTGAGACTTTTCAGACTTTGTTGCTGCCCAGGCAGCTACAAGACAATGTTGAGTTAATTTGTTCTTATGTTAGTTAGCGGTTTCTCTTTTCTCCATCGAAAACATCTTTCTGTTCTCACCGAAGAAGTACACTTCTCCACCGCCAGTACGTGTCACATCTTCATCATTTTGTCTCTTTCTCCGAACTAGTATCGTGATCATACTAAGGCGCTCTGGAACACCCACATCGGTAGTAGAGGGACTAAGGATGTCACCCCACTCTCCATTGTTGCCAAATTTATTCAAGATGGCGGCGAAGACGTCATCCAAGATGGCGGCATGTAGACTTGGCAACATCGTGTGACATCATCCAAGATGGCAGATTCTTGCGTGAAAATAGGCCAAGTGTGCTACATCAACTAACCTAACTTCAAGAAAAAATGGCGAGAAGTTTGAATTTTGGCGGGAAAAAAGACCAATTGTGCTATGTCCACTAACCTAAGCCTCCAGAAGAAAAAAATGGCGGGAAGTTTGAATTCAAACAGGATAATGCATGCAAAAACCGTACTTGTCTTTATTATTATTATCATTTATTAACATTCATTATCATTCATTGTCATTTATTATCATTCATTATCATTTATTATCATTCATTATCATTTATTATTATTATTATTCTATCTTTCTTTCTTTTCTCAGACGTTATGCCTGGTCAAAAATGGAAAGTGATGCGGACCTTGATCAAGCGTGACTTCCTTTTAACTGTACGGTATATGTTATATTGCATTTATGAACTTTCGGGTGATTGAACATGTATCAATAATTACGGATTTCTGTAGTTGTATATATAAGTTTGGATGTAGCTGAATTGCATTGATGTACTGGTGGATATTGTGTGGTATGACTCCTGTAGTTGATAGTATTATTATTATTATTATTATTATTATTATTATAGGCCTACCTCCACTAGAAAATTGCGCCAAATTCAAATTCCAACACGATATTGTCTCGAAAACTGTACTTCTATTTATTATTATCATTTATTATTTATTCAAGATGTCCGATTTTCTCGGCGAGAAAGCCATTTTCCTTACATCCATAACAAAAATCTATCACAAGTTCAAATCCCAACACCATAATTGATCATACCTATGAGCTTTCTCCATCACTTATCTTTTTTCACTGGTAGCCTATCATAATCGCGTCAAATAATAAACTGCACTTACAGTAACATAAATCACGTCCTTTGATTTTGCAGGGGGGGAAGGGACTGAAGACTTTATTTCAAGCAGTATGGTCATCACTTGTTCTCCAACATAGTCAGCACACACATCTTTGATATTGCAGTGCAGTCACCACGACGTCCGCGCTCCAACTGAATTAGTTCAAATCCTCGCCACCCCCTGGCCAGTGCGCGGAGACACTGCCGACGCATGTCACTTGAGGCGGCCGGCCACTCGCGCTGGGGGCGAGCCCAGCGATCACCGCCACGTCGTAAACATGTTTTCGCTGGACACGCTGGAACTTACCGAGATTGACGTCACAGCGGTCCCTTGTCCGCTCACCACGTGTATTTGTCGCCTCCGCACATTTCCCGCCAAAATTGTTTGCCTCGGAGCTGTATCACACAACAGTCAGCTGTTCCCTGCTACACTTTTGGCGCCAAAGTTGTTTTCCTGGGCACGTTCAAACCTGTCGATGCCGACTGCTCACCGGCCACCACGTGTCCCGGTGCGAGCGAGAACGCAGTGCTACGCTTTTGGCGGCAAAGTTTGCTCGACAGTGGAATCCGCCATGACTATATAACAGCACGTTTGGTCCGCACTAGAACGCTCGCTAATTGACTCTCTCTCGTGCGCGCGTAATAACTGTACAATCGCTGCGCCGCCGCCCCGCTTACATCGCACACCCTCCATACACACGACGGACATAGTCTTCTGTAAATACCTAAGTACTTAATTCGATTTGGATTTCAATCATATTAAATAAATCAATTTACAGCTTCATATACGTATGCAAGGGGGTTCAACTTGTAACGCCGGAAATGCATATCCTCCTATTTCCATCTATTGCACTGCAAATTTTTTCCTTATCTTGTCACCTGAAGATATGACATTTCTGTCTCTTTATATATTGTAATTGTTTTACTGTTTATATATATATATATATATATATATATATATATATATATATATGCATTTATGTTGGTTTGTTTTATGGATATTATTTGCATTTATACGCTGGGTCTGGCCTAGGGAAAACTATGCTATCGAACGAATACATCAATAGGTCGTGTGGAGAACCAACGTGTTTAGGATCTTTGGTAGTGTTAACTCTGTCGCGTGGAGCGCGGGCAGAGGTGGAGTCTGGCTGGGGTGGTGCAGTGGAGCAGGTGTGTTGTGTGACGCTCCCGCGAGTTGCCGCGCTTTCGGGGTTTGGCAGCATGTAATTGCGCTCGACTTGCGATGATAGTTTCTGACATGGTGTCGTGGACGGGAAGCATTAGCTGGCGCACATCAAGAGCGCGTTTCATCTGGTGACCGTGTCGAGAAGAAGGCATGCCAACATCCAGCTTCTACAACAGCGACGGCCGACAATGAGTGACTGTCGCCACCTCCTCGATCGACGGCTTCAAACCTTCAATCAACCAACAAGGAAGACTGGAAGCACGTAAAGTTTTAGAACTGTATGGCAGACGTCAGCTTTTCAAACTTTTAAAATTGTTGCATCACAAAATTACAGCAACTTGGCATGAACCTTTGTTGCTCATTGTCCCAATTGCATTACCAAGCAGGGTCCCTTCCTTTTCCGGAATGAACCCGAGTGTCATTGAAATTCAAACGCCAGCATCATTCGATTTCACTGCTTTAATTTCAAAGTTCAGTTAAGGTATTCATAGCTGGCTACAATATTTAGATTACACAAGCACAAATTAAGAGTGCGAGTTTTGTTACCGTATTTTAGCTTACCTGTGACTGCAGCTCAGCTTGGTACGTACTAAATTTTACTATTGTTAATTGTTCAGAATCATTTAATTCAAGTTCAAAGTTAAATCTCTTATTCTAAATTGCGTAGATTCAAGTAGCTTTTGAAATGATTGTTGAGGTAGTCCAAGACTAACCGTATTTTACTGAATTTCGATGTGCTTCAGAAAGAAAGCTCTCTATTAACTTCAGTCACTAAATTAACTTTCGATTTTCCGGTTTTATTAATTCTTTTGCTAAATTAAGTCAGAGTGTAGCGAAATTTATTACTTCTGACAAACTTTAAGTTTTCACACTACACGTGTCAACCTTCAGTTGCCACGCTTCTAGTGCTAATTATATGTGTAATAACCTTTCTTTTTCAGTTACTATAGTAATTGTCCTTAGGACTGGCGACCGTAATTTCCCCCAAACCTCAAATACCTCATTACCGCTAGTTAATTGTTAACGTAACGGCCGCACATTTACTTTCTTTATTAACTTTACCCCTTTTCAAAATTAATTTCCACCAGTTTCATTTGCATGTTTCCTTTCATTTAGATGTAACCCTTTCCTCCCTCTTTACCGACAGATTAACTTCAGTGACGATTGCTTTTCCCAAATTTCCATTAGGTACACGCGGTTTAATTTTTCACTGTCATTAAGGTCGAAAAGTGAGGGGGAGGTTACAAACTACCTAATTTCAACTACTTTTCGAGGACCAGACAGCCACCTCTCCTTAGGAAGCAGCGCCAGGTTTGAAATCTGCCAGTAAACAAAGTTCACTTCTGCTTTCTCTACCAACCTAACAAAATTGTTGTAAATAAAGGGCACTTGTACTAACCTCAGCAACCCAACCGCCACATCTTCCTAGGAACCAGCGCCAAGTTTGAAATCTGCCATTAAACAAAGCTCACTGGCGCATCCGCCACCAGCCTAAGAAAATTGTTTCAAACAAAGCTCATCACCGCTAAACTAAGCCACCTGCACTCAACCTCTTCGTACACGTTTTGGGTAAAAGGACTCACCCTGCACTAGGCCCATGGATGGAGGAACCAATTTACTTTATTTAGGAATGGAGTATATGTATCACACCGACTTGCTCCACACCATACAGACCTGCAAAACACTTCTACATAACTCATTTATAATGCTCTAGACACACGCTTGCTAATTGTAAACAGTTAAAAATAACGCATAGCACAGCCTACAGACATGCGAACCGCTCGTAAATAATGCAAAACATTTACTCCAAATAGCCAAACAACTGCTAATTTTCGCAAATAATTTCAGTGCATAGGCTGATTGAAGGAGGAACGAGTGTACTTTATTTATTTGCGACATATATTTTTGGAACTTTTGCTTCTCGTAGGTTTCGATATGTAAGGCTGACCTAAGGCATGTTCTGAACTCCAGTAGTGCACTACACTTGGCAACACAACCACACCCACCAAGATATTCATTCCAATCCAGACCTGTAACTACTATAAAGATTAATTTGTCCAGTTATTTGTCCACTCACTCACAGTCTGACCAGATTGCCGTTATTGCGCAAAAACCGCTCAGACTGCACTGTGCTGCACGGGGAAGTAAGGAAGGACTGCACTCTATTTATTTCAAGCCCTTTTATTTAGTCGTGGAGTACATGTCACAAAACACCCGCACTGATCCCACTGTGGTCATCTGACACAGGCCACAAATACGTAAACATCTCCTAATTTCACCACACAATAGCAAACAGCTCTTAAATGATACAGTACACAATATCCGTAGACGAGCTCTGTACTCTTAAACTATCCAAATATAGCACAGCACAGTGCACAGACATGCTCGCAAAATAGTGCAACAGACGCGCCCAAACACCCCCAGCTGCCAAACCGACCAAAAGTCTCTGCTTGTTCCCCCCAAACATGATCACAACACAGTCGCATACGCGCCTAACACCTGGGATATTGATATCGCCTATGCACCTCCAAGGCAGGCGGGAGAGAGGGTTCCAGAGCCTCCACCCAATTTGCTTCCGCGCTCGCTCGTGACAGCCGACCAGAAAGGGCAATTCACGCGCCATAATATCTGGAAAACCGTACTTCTGTTTATTATTATTATCATTTACTATTATTTATTAGCATTTATTATGATTTATTATTATTTATTCAAGATGGTCGATTTTTGCGGCAAGAAAGTCAATTTCCTTACATCCATAACAAAAGATCTCTCACAAATTCAAATTTAAACAGGATAATCTGTCACACCTACGAAAAAAAAGAGATCAATTGGGACCATGTGCACTAACCTAAGTCCACCTCATCCTACGAAGTTTGAATTTTTCGCCCTCACTTATTTTTTCACTCCTAAGCTATGAAAATCGCGTCAAATAGTAATAAAGTGCACTTTTACTAACGTTAAGTCACTACCTGTGTATTCGTGGGAAAAGGACTGAAGTCTTTGTTTCAAACAGTACCGTCATCACTTGTTCTCCAACAGAGTTAGTACACATTCAAGAGGTCGCAGTCCAGCCGCCACGAGGTCCCCAGTCCAACTGAATTAGTTCATTTGGTCGCCGCCGACCCGCACCGGACCGCGCGCCACCAGCAAGCGAGCGGTCGCCTCACGTGACGGTCGTCGGATACGTCAGTGCCTGCTGCCCGTCCAGCGGCCGCTCACGTCACAGCCTATTGCCGCCGGCTCGCTTCGCAGGCCCGCGTTGTTCCAGCGATGTAAACATGTTTTCGCGGACAGTGGAGTCCGCCCCCACCGACCAGTTGGCGCCAAAGCTGTTAGCTGGACAGGTTGGAACCTGCCGATGCAGCCTTCATAACGGTCGGTCGGTTGATCCAGCACCTGGCTGACAAAGAATGCCCTGCCGCACGTTTGGCGCCAAAGTTTGCTCGAGAGTGGAATCCTCCATGACGTCACAACAAGTGGTCCAGCACATACGCTCGCCACGACGTCCCTCGCTAAGTTAATTGATCAACCGACTCTCATTATTCAATCCACATTCTGCACTTACCTAATCGAAGATCGTCGCGAAAACACACGCCCGTACATGTGAGTCTTCGCGCGCGCCGAACTTAGTACCTCCGCAAGTGAATGTAACAAAGTTCCCATGACTACTTAATTAAATTGATCAATTAGTTAACCTCTCTGATGCGGAAAACTTCCACGTTCACCTAGACCGGGAATCAATTTTCACCAGTGCCACCCCACCTGGACTTGGAATGAAATGGTTAAAAAAAGTCCCTACCGACCACCACGGCCCCTTACCGACCCATGTTCGTCGGCTAACATGTACTAATGTGTACTGCCGTTTACTAACGTGCACCAACCTACATTAACGTATATCACATTTTTTCTATACAAATAAGCCAAGTTTGAATTCTGATGGTCAGTTCATGTTTCACTACCAACACAAGAAAATTATGGCAAGCAAAGCCACTAACCTGTCACCTCTCATGATTCAAAATCGTCTGCTTTGCCTCTCTCACACACCACGAGTGCGAGACCGCCCACGTCACAGCCTGGACCTTTATACTCGCGTCGGACGTACTCCTCTGTAAATATTCTAGCTAAACTATGGCCCGAATACTGTTGTTCAATCCACACGGTCTAGGACATGGCCAGAGCACACCCCCAGTACCTAAGCCGAGAACATCGCTCGCCCCACCTGTAGTTAACCGCTGAGAGGCGGATATATGCTGCAATCACATCCCTCGCGCTCTCGCACCTACTTGCCTCTCAAGTAGAAAAAATAATAACCAACTCGAACTCTCTCATATTCTATATCGTCCCACAAATACTTAACGTACATTTTATATAGGCATCGAGTATATCTGTCACTCGCAAACAAAGCCGGCCGGAGTGGCCGAGCGGTTCTAGGCGCTACAGTCTGGAACCGCGCGACCGCTACGGTCGCAGGTTCGAATCCTGCTTCGGGCATCGATGTGTGTGATGTCCTTAGGTTAGCTAGGTTTAAGTAGTTCTAAGTTCTAGGGGACTGATGAGCACAGCAGTTAAGTCACATAGTGCTCAGAGCCATTTGAACCATTTGAACTCTCAAACAAAAAACACTCGCACCGACGGACCTGGTGTCATGTTGCACAGTCGGCAGACCCGCAAAAAGCTCCTAATTTCAGTGCACAATATTAAAACTGCTCCTAAATAATGCAGTACACATAACTCTAAACATCATCAGTACTCGTAATCTGCCCAAATAATGCGCAGCAAAATAACTCAAAAGACGCTCGCAATCAACCTGTCCCGCACTAAGCCACACGTCCGACAGCTCTCAATTCACTCAAAGGTCTATGTTTGGCCCCTCAAACATGACTTGATGACAGCCGCATTCACATCTAACACCTGGGAAATTCATATCACCTAGACGCCGAACAGACTATCCAAGCCAGACCGCGCGCGTCGTCTGTCACCGTCCTAAACTCAGTGCGGTCCAACACACATGTTAAGGCTGCATTCCATTGCTTGCCGGCCTATTTGCGACACATCTCCACCTTTACGTCTGTTGTCAGAAGAGTCGAGAGCGAGTTCACACACACACATCCGAGTGCTGCCATCCCCTTACAATCTAAAACAATCATCATACTATGTAAAAACCTCTCCGAAATTGTATAGTGCCCCCCGGAAATAGTTAACGCTCGCTTTCGTGTTTTCTCAGCTTATTTGTAAATTCAAATTCTTACCCTAACAGAACTTGTTCACCAAAATAATACTGAATGCGCTCCTAACCTCATATCCTTCCAGCTCTCAACATACGCAAAAGTTCTCAACCCTCCTATATCCCAGAACAACCGATTAATCATTCTTCTTCCTTTTTCTTGAATTTATAGGCCTAATTTCCTAAGGACCCGTTACCGAAGTACCATCCTGCTTTTCTTTCTGAGGCTTTCTGTGCTTACTTTTACAGAGATCGCTAAATTACCTCCACAGCCCCCTCAATTTACACAGACACACAGTCATCCTCTCTACTCACCCCATAACATAAGCAATACTAACTTTTACAATCCATTATACAGGGTGATTCAAAAAGAATACCACAACTTTAGGAATTTAAAACTCTGCAACGACAAAAGGCAGAGCTAAGCACTATCTGTCGGCGAATTAAGGGAGCTATAAAGTTTCATTTAGTTGTACATTTGTTCGCTTGAGGCGGTGTTGACTAGGCGTCAGCGTCAGTTGATGCTAAGATGGCGACCGCTCAACAGAAAGCTTTTTGTGTTATTGAGTACGGCAGAAGTGAATCGACGACAGTTGTTCAGCGTGGATTTCGAACGAAGTATGGTGTTAAACCTCCTGATAGGTG
This sequence comes from Schistocerca nitens, assembly GCF_023898315.1. NCBI lineage: Eukaryota > Metazoa > Arthropoda > Insecta > Orthoptera > Acrididae > Schistocerca > Schistocerca nitens. The sequence goes on along the minus strand of NC_064617.1, from coordinate 698,054,822 downwards.
GTGTATTAAACGTTGGTATAAATAGTTTACAGAGAATGGGTGTTTGTGCAAAGGGAAAAGTTCTGGACGGCCGAGAACGAGTGATGAAAATGTAGCATGCATCCAGCAAGCATTTGTTCACAGCCCAGGAAAATCGACTCGCAGAGCTAGCAGAGAGCTGCAAATTCCACAATCAACTGTATGGAGAGTCCTACGAAAAAGGTTAGTTATGAAATCTTATCGTCTGAAATTGGTTCAAGCACTGTCTGCAGCTGATAAGATTAAAAGAATCGATTTCTGTGATTTTATCCTTGCTCAAATGGAAACAGATGAATCTTTCGTTTCAAAGATTGTGTTTAGTGATGAAGCAACTTTCCACACTAACGGGAAAGTCAACCGTCACAATGTCTGTATATGGGGCACTGAGAATCCGCGGGAAACAACTCAGTATGAACGTGACTCGCCTAAGGTGAACGTTTTCTGTGCCATTTCAGCCAATAAAGTTTTTGGTCCCTTTTTCTTCGAAGGTGCTACTGTAACTGGACTACAGTATCTGGAGATGTTAGAGAATTGGCTGTTCCCTCAGCTCGAACAAGAAGCACAACAATTCATATTTCAGCAGGATGGAGCGCCACCACATTGGCACTTATCTGTCCGTAACTACCTGAACGTCAACTACCCGAGGCGATGGATCGGCCGCCAGGCAGCCCGTGACAGAGCACTTCATCACTGGCCTCCAAGAAGCCCCGATCTTACCCCCTGCGATTTTTTCTTATGGGGGTATGTTAAGGATATGGTGTTTCGGCCACCTCTCCCAGCCACAATTGATGATTTGAAACGAGAAATAACAGCAGCTATCCAAACTGTTACGCCTGATATGCTACAGAGAGTGTGGAACGAGTTGGAGTATCGGGTTGATATTGCTCGTGTGTCTGGAGGGGGCCATATTGAACATCTCTGAACTTGTTTTTGAGTGAAAAAAACCTTTTTAAATACTCTTTGTAATGATGTATAACAGAAGGTTATATTATGTTTCTTTCATTAAATACACATTTTTAAAGTTGTGGTATTCTTTTTGAATCACCCTGTATACAAACCCTACACAATGTAAGCCACAGTAACTTTACAATACCGACTATATGCCCCAATGCTCTCCATTTCTAAGGAAGCGCTGTGAACCTGCTCTTTCTTTCTACACACGTGACACTCAGTGGTAATCAGCCCTTCGGACAGAAGTCCCTCACATAATTGGTCCACAATTTCGGCGATCGCTTCCCCTCAACACAAATGCGTCACTTTCTCTTCTTCCTTGCCTTCTCTCCACACTCAGACTACAAGAACACACAAAAAATTTTCGAAGTACAGCATCCTGTAAACCACTGAGTAACTAGAAACAAACAGACCAAAAAATGATATTCTCACTCTCGAATACCGAAGTCGTTGATGTCATTATACTTACAGTTAAATGTTACGATCGCGGTCTCAATTGACTGGCATTCGACAATGAGCTAAGTATCGGAAATAAACTCTCTTGACCCCTGTTACTCTGGAAATATCTCTACCGTCCTTACGACTTCCTCTCTCTCTACTCATCACATAACATAAACAATATTAACTTTACAATACCATATATACAGGCGCTACACAATGTATACCACATTAACTTACAATATAGTATATACACATTTGACACAAAACAGTGTACTTATCCAGTATATCTCTACAGCATGCGAAAAAAATTTCCTATTCCTACAGTGTCTATATACCCCAATGCGTTCCAATCTTAGGAAAGCACCGTCAACCTGCTCTTTCTCTCTACAGACCCGACACTCAGAGCTAATCTTCCCTCTTACATCAACGGACCTAAGTCACCCTCAGAACTCTTTTTACACATTCAGTATCATTCCCTCCCTCAGCACAAACACCTTACTGTCTCTCCTTCCTTGTCTGTTCGCTTTTCTACAAACAACCTCAGACTCACAGACTGCTAGAACACATGTACTTTCCCCCATAATATTACACGATTTTAGCTGTACTTCTCAATATCATGCACTAGGCTACAACCTACCGATCACTAGTTCATCATAATTCCCAAGATATAGACTTCAAATTAATTCTCTACAAACGCCGAACTTCATCCATGTGCAGCATGCTGTAAACCACTGACTAACTAGAAACAAACATACGCAAAATGATATTTCCACTCTCGAATACCGGTCCCAATCATGTAACATATTCGAGATCTTGGCTATAATTTACACGTCAACTAAGGTCTGTCCCAGGTCTAGAGAACAGACAAGCGTGTATCCAACACACCACAATCGATCTTCACTCAACTAAATAAAGGAAGCAAATGTGCAGAAGTAGTCAACCGAACCATCTACATCCCATCGAATAACACTCCAACCCTAATCAATCATCTTCTCAAATTCTGACTTGATCACCAAAGCCGCCCAGCACTTACTATTACTTCGCTACTCGGTCGTCTAGAGGACATCAAAGTTAACTCTTACAGATCGATGCACTCCAACAGGTCTCTGCATTCGGACAGCTGCTCCAGTTATTTATTATCATTTATGATCATTTATTATTATTTATTATTATTATTTATATCAAGCGCGTGTGTTCGCGACGAGGTCCGGAGTCCAAATGGGTTAGTACACATCGCCACCAGCAGAAGGCCTCATTCAAGATGTCCGATTTTGGTAGGGAGTTTGAATTTTGGCGGAAGGTCATACAATTCGTTTACCTAACAAAAATGGCTCCAAGTTCAACTGTGTTTAGCTCCTATCACAAGCACCAGAGCGCTCTGTCATCACATCAGATGACTGCGCAATTACCATTATTCAAGATGCCGAGCAGACGAATATACCTACGCGTCACCTCTCCTGACTGAATAGAGCTTTCCTAGTCCTAACCCGTCCAAGTGCACCACATTTCTCGAGATGTAACCAAGTCTTGGAGCTTAGCACGCCATATCGATCTATAGTAACAGATCTCCAAGTGCCGTAATTTAATAGCATACAGTTAAAATGAACAAGAATGGAGTGATACTTATTCGCAACTTAGTTCGACACATTTTTACGTAAATCATCCGATGTATCATGTGTAAAATATTGTAGCTGCATACGACTAGAACGCAGGCTATATCACGTGACTAAAGCTTCCAGATAGAACACTGGAAAAAAAATCGACCTTCAGCAACTTGTCTTTCTCCAGAATAAATGAGTCAACGTTTAAGTTCTACCTAGTTACAGCTCTGTCTCAATCGATCATCCCGTACACACTCTGTTATCCTTTAACACAGAGGTGAGTAAGTTTAGTCGTGAATGATTCTCTGCTCTGGGAATGAGCAGAGACTTTTGGTCGGTTTGGCAGCTGGGGGTGTTTGGGCGCGTCTGTTGCACTATTTTGCGAGCATGTCTGTGCACTGTGCTGTGCTATATTTGGATAGTTTAAGAGTACAGAGCTCGTCTGTTGATATTGTGTACTGCATTATTTAAGAGCTGTTTGCTATTGTGTGGTGAAATTAGGAGTTGTTTACATCTTTGTGGCCTGTGTGAGATGACCACAGCTGAATCAGTGCGGGTCTTTTGTGACATATATACTCCACGACTAAATAAAAGGGGCTCCAAATAAATAGAGTGCAGTCCTCCATTACTTCCCCGAGCAGCACAGTGCAGTCTGAGCGGTTTTTACGCAAAAACTCCAATCTGGTCAGATTGTGAGTGAGTCAACAAATAACTGGACAAATTAATCTTTATAGTAGTTACAGGTCTGGATTGGAATGAATATCTTGGTGGGTGTGGTTGTGTTGCCAAGTGTAGTGCACTACTGGAGTTCAGAACATGCCTTAGGTCAGCCTTACATATCGAAACCTACGAGAAGCAAAAGTTCCAAAAATATATGTCGCAAATAAATAAAGTACACTCGTTCCTCCTTCAATCAGCCTATGCACTGAAATTATTTGCGAAAATTAGCAGTTGTTTGGCTATTTGGAGTAAATGTTTTGCATTATTTACGAGCGGTTCGCATGTCTGTAGGCTGTGCCATGCGTTATTTTTAACTGTTTACAATTAGCAAGCATGTGTCTAGAGCATTATAAATGAGTTATGTAGAAGTGTTTTGCAGGTCTGTATGGTGTGGAGCAAGTCGGTGTGATACATATACTCCATTCCTAAATAAAGTAAATTGGTTCCTCCATCCATGGGCCTAGTGCAGGGTGAGTCCTTTTACCCAAAACGTGTACGAAGAGGTTGAGTGCAGGTGGCTTAGTTTAGCGGTGATGAGCTTTGTTTGAAACAATTTTCTTAGGTTGGTGGCGGAAGCGCCAGTGAGCTTTGTTTAATGGCAGATTTCAACTTGGCGCTGGTTCCTAGGAAGACGTGGCGGTTGGGTTGCTGAGGTTAGTATAAGTGCCCTTTATTTACAACAATTTTGTTAGGTTGGTAGAGTAAGCAGAAGTGAGCTTTGTTTACTGGCAGATTTCAAACTTGGCGCTGGTTCCTAAGGAGAGGTGGCTGTCTGGTCCTCGAAAAGTAGTTGAAATTAGGTAGTTGAACACCTTTGCATACGTATATGAAGTTGTAAATTGAATTATTTAATATGATTGAAATGCAAATCTAATTAAGTACTTAGGTATTTACAGAAGACTATGTCTGTCATGTGTATGGAGGGTGTGTGACGTAAGCGGGGCGGCGGCGCAGCGATTGTACAGTTATTACGCGCGCGAGAGAGAGAGTCAATTAGCGAGCATTCTAGTGCGGACCAAACGTGCTTTTATATAGTCATGGCGGATTCCACTATCGAGCAAACTTTGCCGCCAAAAGCGTAGCACTGAGTTCTCGCTCGCACCGGGACACGTGGTGGCCGGTGAGCAGTCGGCATCGACAGGTTTGAACGTGCCCAGGAAATCAACTTTGGCGCCAAAAGTGTAGCAGGGAACAGCTGACCGTTGTGTGATACAGCTCCGAGGCAAACAATTTTGGCGGGAAATGTGCGGAGGCGACGAATACACGTGGTGAGCGGACAAGGGACCGCTGTGACGTCAAACTCGGCAAATTCCAGCGTGTCCAGCGAAAACATGTTTACGACGTGGGAGCGATCGCTGGGCTCGCCCCCAGCGCTAGTGGCCGGCCGCCTCACGTGACAGACATCGGCAGTGTCTCTGCACGCTGGCCAGGGGGTGGCGAGGATTTGAACTAATTCAGTTGGAGCGCGGACATCGTGGTGACTGCACTGCAATATCAAAGATGTGTGTGCTGATTGTGTTGGAGAACAAGTGATGACCGTACTGCTTGAAATAAAGTCTTCAGTCCCTTCCCCCCTGCAAAATAAAGGACGTGATTTACGTTACTATAAGTGCAGTTTATTATTTGATGCGATTATGATAGGCTTCCAGTGAAAAAAGGTAAGTGACAGAGAAAGCTCGTACGTGTGATCAATTATGGTGTTGGGAATTGTACTTGTGATACATTTTTGTTATGGATGTAATGAAAATGGCTTTCTTACCGAGAAAATCGGACATCTTGAAAAAATAATAAATGATAATAATAAATAGAAGTACAGTTTTCGAGACAATATCGTGTTGGAATTTGAATTTGGCGCAATTTTCTAGTGGAGGTAGGCCTATAATAATAAATGATAATGAATGATAATAAATGACAATGAATGATAATGAATGTTAATAAATGATAATCAATAATAATAAAGACAAGTACGGTTTTCTGCATGCATTATCCTGTTGGAATTCAAACTTCCCGCCATTTTTTCTTCTGGAGGCTTAGGTTAGTGGACGTAGCACAATTGGGCTATTTTCCCGCCAAAATTCATAATTCCCGTCATGTTTTCTGAAGGTTAGGTTAGTGGACATAGCACAATTGGCCTATTTTCTTTTATCTTGGATGACATCATGCGATGTTGCCAAGCCTACATGCCGCCACCTTGGATGACGTCATCGCCGTCATCTTGAATAAATTTGGCAACAATGCAGAGGGCGCTGGCACATAGGTTGTCCCTCTACTATCGGTCTCGCATAGAGAACAGTGCACAGAAGATCTAGCTGTCCCCACCACAAAGAAACGGTAACGTTCAGCAAAAACACGATACGCGAACGTCAGTGAGACCTCTCAATGCCCAAAAATAAGAAACAAATTGCAACCACAAAGCCAGATTTCTGGCGCGTGTGGCTTGCCATCCAATAGGAAGGTACACAGAAGAGCGTACTTCACCTTACAGAGGTGTGTGAAATATCACAAGACAAAAAACTGTAGAGATCTGAGGCACCATCCATAATAGTTTTATGGGGCTAAGTGCAAGAACATTTGCACTTTGCAATGAGGGACATTTTTTGAGAAGGTTGCTTCTATTTGTTTCGAGATCTGTGTGTGAGGATCTCTAAATGAATTTCAGGCTGAAAGTAATTCAGATTCATTTCTAATCCAAACTCAACTACGATATTTTCTGTGCCTACTCTTACTTGAAAATCATAGGTAAGTGGTGGCGGTATACTGCAGTACTGAACATTCTTTCTCCTGAGATATTGGTTTCGATCACTGTGTTGTATTCTGTATTGTGCCTTGCACATGCAGCTTGAATAATTATGTAACTGTAATTTTCACAGATTACATGCTCATCGTTTCGAGGGGCTAATTAAAGCGTTTGACACCACCATCAATTACATAGCGCACATAAATGACTCTTCGAATGCAACACGCGTAACCATTACAATAATTATAATTATTCTCGTGAGAACACATTCGTTGACTTCGCGAACTTATCATCAAACTGCCAGAATGAGATTTTCACTCTGCAGCAGAGTGTGCGCTGATATGAAACTTCCTGGCAGATTAAAACTGTGTGCCGGACCGAGACTCGAACTCGGGACCTTTGCCTTTCGCGGGCAAGTGCTCTACCATCTGAGCTACCCAAGCACGACTCACGCCCGTCCTCACAGTTTTACTTGCAGTCCTTACAGCTTTACTTGCAGAAGTAGCTCAGATGGTAGAACACTTGCCCGCGAAAGGCAAAGGACCTGAGTTCGAGTCTCGGTCCGACACACAGTTTTAATCTGCCAGGAAGTTTCATATCATCAAACTGTCACCTTTTTGCGTAACCTAGATTTAGGGCTATTCTGCATATGTCTGCAAAACCCTATAGCCAGAAAAGAATATTGAATCAAAACTAATGTCTATATTCTGTTTGCTCTCGTGTGCCACACACCACAGCTTAATTACGTCAGAGTAAGTATTTAAGATGCAAATACAATAATTAGATGATAATGTTGTAATCCATAATCGTAACAATACGGCTATCTAAACTGGGTTCCCATGTTCTTCTTTTCCTCTGTGGCCAACCGTTGAACAAAAATGGCCAAAATACGACCATTTTGTCATTAAAAATAGCCAAACTATTGCCATTTTAATCAGCTGACTTAGTTGTGCTAATTCTACACCAAATTGTCACACAGCTCAACAGCGACAAACCTGAAACAAGTTCAGTGAGCTGACTGGTTATTCAGAAACCAGTTAATCCAAATTCCAGCACGTCACATTCACACACGCCGGAATAGACATACCAAGGAACCTTCTTCTCCAAAGAAACATTCATTGAGTCCTGCCGGGTACTGAAACCACACTCACTACTGACTGAGCTATGAAGCCAGTCAAAATATAGTCACACTGTAAATGCAAGAGAGAGAATCTGTAAGATACAGTAGTTACTAAATTTATCAACAGTTACATTTAATTATCATGTTTATTAATTTGACAACTTAGAACACATATATATGTAATGATTCGTGAATAATTCATTACACCAAACTTGCACAAGAGATAATCTCATGCATAGCTTCCATTACCAAACAGTCATTTTGATCTTCTTCTATATTGCTATTTACTGCTGTCGAATAAATTGAGTTGTTGAATTTTTCAAACATTTCTTTAGTGCATACAAAATCTTTGCAACACAGAGTTGAGATGGACGTCATTTCGTAACAATGCATTAAGCATTTCTGTTTTCATTCTACTTGTGAGTTTTGTTTTTGTTGCGTTCCTAATGCTCACTTTCCACTACAGTATTAGAAATAGATAGTGACATGAACAATAATGCAAATAATGAAAATTAAAGAGCCTCCATGATTTTTGTTCTGGACAACAGTTGGCTAAAATTTGTACGAACTTGTCGCAACACCGCGTCCATGAAACTCAGCCCAGTTGGCTCGAGCAATAGAGTTATATTGATTCTCAATAATATCCATACCATTTGTATGTAAATACCTACGAAAGGCAAATCTTTGAAATTCATCGTTGATGCTTGTGGCGGGCATACCGCATAACTAAAATAGTGAAGTTTCACAAAATCATCCCCCAATTCCTTCTCTACAAGAGTACGCTCAACTGTTCACTGCTGGGTCAACGCAATAACAATACGCGACGACAGCGAGAATTGGGGTTGACCAGTGCAAGAAAGGGGGGGGGGGGGAGTACCACTGCTTTGCCAGTAGTGTCGGATCTTGTAGATTCATGAAATAACGCAACATCACCCGTGAGAACGACAGGGAATTTATTTGCATTCAAGCAAAAGAAAATAGCCATTAGGTCGCCAAGTAATTCCTTTAGTAGCCAAATTTATTTGCAGTTGCCAGAAAGCTACACCGGCTAATACTCTAAAAAAATCGGCTAATACTCTAAAAAAAATATAGCCAAGAATGCCAAAAATTGCCACACCTGGCAACCCTGTATGTAAGTCCGTCCCTGAATTGTTATTTGGAAATCAAACAATTGTATCTGCGACATTTGTGATGTGGAATTATAAACATCTTCGCCTATATGACATAATGCTAATGAAATGACTTATGATGACTTCTGAAAGACGAATTCTGAATTAGCTCTCATGTGAATATGTGGATTCCAGTTTCAATGCTGCTACTGCTACAAAGGATCATCGAACAACTGAGAATTGCAAAGGATCATGGTAGCGTGACCATAGCGACGTCTATCGGTTTGCTCGACTGTTGAGTGTCTGTTACACGATGTTGACTCCAGACACTATCTAAGCAAGAGAAGCGACATGAGTACAATGGCGACCTTTGGTAAAAGCTAGGCTATCGTTCTAACGTTTATCAAAGATCTTTGATGAAAGCTTTCCTACTACACTGTCAAAGTTTGACCAAAGGACTTTGATAGATATTTGTCGGCCACGAACACAACATTTCTAACATCACACAGACGTGCGCTCTGGCCTGTATTTATCGTTGGCCGCAGTAAACGACATAGTGATGTCACAGAGAAGTGTCACCGAGGCGAGTCTAAGATTCTCCTACTGGGAGCAGGTGTTGGCTCAAAGCAGTCCGCCAACTTCTTGAGACCACAGCAAGGATATCTTCCTTGAAACAATATGTGAAATCTGTCCCCTCACTGGACTGTCACATCTTAGTATGTACTTATAGATGACATATGCATCAGTACTTCGAAACGAAGGGCCCCACCTTGACACCTCTTATTGTTCTAGGATGTTTCAGTGACAACTCTTCAAAAATGGCTCAAACGGTTCTGAGCACTATGAGACTAAACATCTGAGGTTATCTGTCACCTAGAACTTAGAACTACTCAAACCTAACTAACCTAAGGTCATCACACACATCCATGCTCGAGGCAGGATTCGAACCTGCGACCGTAGCGGTCGCGCGGTTCCAGACTGAAGCGCCTAGAACAGCGAGAGTCTATAAAAAATAAAATAAAAAAAACTCGACCACACCGGCCGGCCGACAACTCTTCATTTGGGCTAAAATGGATTCGCTATTAAGCACTAAAATACTCTTCACCTATATAGTTCTTCTTCTGCAAGACGTTTATAACACGATTCAGATGATTATTCCGCTGTCTGAGGCGGCAATTTGGCTTCTGAGGAAGCTTGATTTTCTTCTTGTTTTTCATGTTTCCTCCACGCACACCATACAACTTTCTCTTGATATGAACAACAGTCTCATAAAGTTGTACGTCTGGATTGTGCGGAAGGTCTTTTGGCAACACTCGACAGCAAACAGATGCGTTAATTATCATTAAATATGATAGCATTTGATGCACGTAAATTGTTATTATTTCCGTACTTTATGAAACAGCAGTTCCTAAAATGAGATCTAGAGGAGTGTTTGATATGAGTCATTGGCTTTGACCAGCGACCTAATGGCTGCTTGACATCACATTTTGGTGCATATTTTGACTAGCATTTCCATATGCTAGCTGGAAAATACGAATTACTCGCGTTATTTGTGCATATACTGATTTGGCTGGGTATTGACGTTTATAATATAAATAAAGGTTACTTCTGGACATACCTATAGTTAATGTATATCACTTTACTGAGTTTTTGTTATTGAAACAGATATTAATGAATACCTTTAGACTATGGAATATTTGTAGTGATGACAGGCTGATTGTTTTCGATTCGTACAACAAGCGTCAAATTAGTTGTGGTGTCAGGGCACACAAATTACTTGCTTTCTGTAGACGGCCCTTTCTTTAATTTTTGCTATTGCCGCATACTGCTGTTTCTGTTATTGATATCTCTAGCAATTTATATGGTTAAATATCACTAATTACTGATTCTGAAATGTGAAATTTTTTGTTTGTGACAGATTGCTATGAATTATTGTGTTCTATAGACGGCTCTACATTAATTTTCTAGTTTTACTGCTTCTTGGCGTTTCTGCGTTCGGTGTATAGGCTACAGCAGTTTGACGTTTTCTATAATGAAGCAATTAACTTGTTATGGGATCTGCCAAAATTGTCGATTTTTTTGCAGCAGTTTGATATGAAGCAAATAGTATAAAAAACGCAATTTTGGTACTGATGACACACCCTCACGAATGATTCCCGTTGAGTGGATGGCCGTCTGTTTATTTTCTGCTGCTGTAGAACCCTGGTGTATTTTCTGTAATGATCAGTAGAATACCCCAATTTCTAGATTAAGTTCGAAGGCAATAATTTGGTTGTGTATTGGAGAATCCCACAAATACGTAAGCAAAAAAAGAAAAAGAAAGAACTGTTTGCGGTAACAGATTCATCTGTAGCGTAGCCACAGGCCCAGGTTAAGTTGGAATGCCACAGTTTGATTTTGGGTTGGCGAAGCACACGAACGTAACAGCGAAAAAACTATCTGTGGTGTACCTAGCGGACTTCGTTAGATTGGAATGCTACAGTCTGGTTGTGAGTTGGCAAAACCAACAAATGTCATGCCGAAACAACTGTCTATGGTGACAGACTGATCTGTAGGAGAGCACAAATAGATTAGGTTAGAATGCAATAGTTTGTTGCGCGTTGGCGAATCCAACGAATGTGATAGCGAAAACGCTATATGTGGTGACAAACTGATCTGTAGTGTAGCCAGAGGTCCAGGGCAAATTGGGTTGCAACAGATAAGTTGGGAGTTGACGAAGCAAACGAATACGAAGGGGAGAAACCTGTCTGTGGAGACAGATTGATCTGTTGCATAGTCCGATTTCTAGATTAGTTTGGAAGACAACAATTAGGTTGTTATTTAGTGAATCCCACAAATGTGGAAGGAAAAAAAAATGTTACTGGTAACAAACCTGATCTGTAGTGTAGACGTAAGTCTACGCCCGGCTGGAATGCAACAGTTCAGTGCTTAATTTCTAAACTTTTAGGTGCCGGAACGCGCCCCCTTCTAGCCCCCCCCCCCCTCCGCCGAGAGAGACTTGTGATAAGACTTACAATGAGAAATCATTTTTTAGAAAATGCTGTTCCGAAATTCATGCTTTTAAACCATAATATCTTATAATCAAAAACATAACACCACAAGGTTCCAATATAAACAACAGCTACCACCGCCTGCCGCCGTACCAGTGTCACTTTGCTCTATAGTGCTGCTTCATACGTATTGGCCCAAGTTGGTAGTCTTAATGACTATGACATCATGTTTTCAAATGCTGAAAGCAGCAACGTTCGAAGAGTTGCTTTGTAGCTGCTCTATGAACGTGTGTTCAGTATTAATCAACAAGGCATTTTAGCGGTTATGACGATGAAGATATTCCTGCTCCATCGGCGTCTCGTAAAATTCCGATTCCCCACGTCTTCACGAAACGTGAATTCCGTGTACATTTTGTACCATAGCAGCTGATCGCTGCGTCGCGCCTGAGTTTATAACAATGCAAGATAAAGATAAAACATTCCCCCCTCCCCCCTCCTCATCCTGAGGCTGCCGTAATCTTCCTCCTCTCTTCTCCTCCCCATATCATGTTACACTGCCATGGGGTAAGACTATATGTAATGTTCTTCAGTCAGATTTTGTCATTTGAAACTTTCACGACAGCGAGTGAAAAAGAAGGCACAAGTTTTATTTATACAGGTAATAAATAAATTCACTTCTAACTGTAAAGTGTTTGTTTATACAGGTAATAAATAAATTCACTTCTAAATGTAAGATGTAACTAGTAGCATAAAAAATATCTATGACTTACTTTTACACTCGTAAAAGAATTAAGTAGTTTCTATGTTACTAGCCAAAGAGAAAGGTCTATACCATTTAATTAACATGAGACTCTACATGTAAAAATTAAACTGAAAAACCACTATTGTTGCCTGTAACTTTTGGCGGCATTGACACAACTCTACTCCGTGGCGCCGCTGACCGGGCCAAGCAGCGGGTCGCCGCATATGAACAATCGGCTCGTAACTTCAGCATAGTAGTAACAATGGCGGCAGCATCAAAGCTGGTCGCGGCAGCTTTAAAACCGCTCACAGGAACGGCAGCACACGTTGCCAGTGGTGGCATGCTGATCCGTGCCTTCTGAATGCTCGGGCGCGCAGAGAAACGCTTCTCGGTGGTGTCGTGTAGAGAGGCCCTTTGCACTTACCTCAGAAAGTCAGTTCAGTCTCTTTATTTCTGCATCTACTGATTATTTCTCTGTAATCAAACTAAAACATGAAGTGCACTTGAAAATGCCAGTGAAACTTGTTAAGCATTGTAATTTGGAAAGTAATTCTGAATTTATACGGAATGTGGGCCTAAATGCTGTTGTGACGCTGCGCGACGCCAAAACATTGTATTCAACTATTGTCAGTACTGTCTACCAAATCCCTCGATAAACATTACATTTTCTTCTGCTAGCGCTATTGAATATACATTATTGTAAACACAGAACACAGTCTATTAGGCCTATGACCCCATAGAAATTAGTTTAAATAAAATTACTTCTGTAACAAAACTGTAACGCAGTTAAGTTACAATATGCCTGACCATAAAATACGCACCAACGGGTATTTTTTCTACACGAAAACAATAGTTGTGGAAAATGCCATGTAATTTAAATATTTCAATATCTTGCTTCCCGTAGTGAGCACAACCAAAGAAATACTTTCTCTGTCTATAGCACAGATTCACACAAAAATAATTTACTTAAATATATACAAAAATTAATTGCTAGAAAACAATTATGAAAATTTAAGGAACGTGGGATTTTGTTGTTAGCAACAGCAATTGAAGAGAGATCTGATAAAAAAATGACCGATTTTATTCAGAACTAACCATTAAACTGGGAAATTCTGTGACACTATACATTACGTTATAATAATCAGAAAAGGATGAACTCACCATAGAGACGACAGATTTGTTCTTTGCTAAACTGTCTTTTAACTGAGAAAAACATATTTCATGAGTAGCCGTTGTAAACTGAATATTTATTTATTAAACCACAAACAATCAAAAGAGATCTGTTATCATAAATGTTAACACATTTGCTGCACTCGGACCGAAAAACGTTTTACACGTAGAACACATCTTGTAGGAAATGCAATCAACGCATTTGGCATTGGGAGAGAATTATTTCAAAAATAAACATGCACTTAAATTAAAATCAGCTTCAAAGAGAAGTAGACCATTAAATCAAGGTCGCACTTATAACAATCATCCATCTTTGGCGAATATTTTACAAAAATATCAAAGCTTCTTGAATTCCATTATAACTCTGTTAAAATTATTTTTTCATTTCCAATAACATACCTGGTATGTACAAAAATTTATTTGTACATTAAACCATTATTTAAACAATTTTACTTCAGTGGGCTGCACGAAGATGTTACACTATTTCAAGCACCAGTTCAGAACTTTAAGAATCCCGCATCTCAGTTCAACAATTAAAACGCTAATGACCAATAAATTGAATCGGTCGGATTGAGCATCGATCCGTTATCTCATTTATGGTAAAATTACAAATGATTCCAAATCAAGAATATCACATTAGTAATAAATTGTATTCAGCGCTAATTTTGAGATTACAATTTTGTAGTCTGAAATATGAATTTAATTTCCCTTCACTCATAAAATAACAAGTCCTGTCAACATGCAGTATATATCTTTGACCTAAGGGTATACAACTTTGTTTAAATACTTCCCTTAAAATTTTATTACACTTTGAACATAGCATATTAACTTAAAATGACAAACATCTGTTATTCTGACAAAAGTCAGTGGCATATGGCCAGTCAATTTATACAGAATATAGGTTGTATATTTATTGTTAAAAAATACCTTTTTAGGACGTATTGAATTTTAACTAAGCTCATAGTTTTCACTAAGTTCATACTCAGAGGCTCAAACAAAGGAAGAAAAAGTAAGCATCAAACACAAACAGTTTGAGATGGACTAAGAAAGACATTTCCATAATACAATAGTATCTTCATTATACACTTTATCACTTCGTGATTTTGACTGTGTAGCAAGTGCAGAATGATATCCCCTCGCCAGCCAAGAAATTATATGACGCGCACGTTCATATCTAGCTACAGGTGGTCCCAGAAGTCTGATGAGTAATAAACTACAAACAGTGCTGATGTAGAGTGAAGATCTCAGTGGTGTCAGAATTAAGTTCATTGCAGAAAAGCCACGTTCACACTCCGCACTCGACACTGCAATGCTGTTTATTACAGATAAGAATTTTTTGAACATTGGTGGATGTACAAGAATAGCTGGCGTTTCTGTGCTTAGTGCTGGTTTCAGACCCTGTTTGTACTCCTTTATTATTTCACGAGGACTATTAATCTTGAATCTTCCACACATTCGAAAAATCTCATTTTCTCCATAAGTGATCGATTTGGGTTGAATGAAATGAAATGAAATGATCGTATGGCATTGTTGGCCCGGAGGCCCCATGCGGGGAAGTTCGGCCTCCGTATTGCAACTCCCTTTTAGTTGACGCCACTTCGGCGACTTGCAAGTCAATGATGATGAAGAACACACAACTCCCAGTCATCACGAGGCAGAGAAAATCCCTGACCCCGCCGGGAATCGAACCCGGGATTCCGTGCGCCAGAAGCGAGAACGCTACCGCAAGACCACGAGTTGCGGACTGGGTTGAATGACCATGTCATTCATAACAACATCGTAGCTTTCAGATGCATTCACTGTTGATAACAGCCTGGATGACAAATTATTTGCCAAGCTGCGATAAAACTGTTTATCAGAAATCTTAGAAATATTTGTTCTTTCAGAAAGTTCGACACATTGAAAGTTCATATTTTTTTCCAGTGCAATGTTAGCTGCATTTGCATGTTGTCCCATTGCATCAACCCAACTTTCAAACACTTTTATTACAAGTGTAATGTCGTTGTGAGCTTGAACAAGGTTTACACTTGATCTTTGAAGCTGTAGGGATAGATCGGCCAACTCTTCTAAGGCTTCATAGATTACAGCTAGGTTGGAGACAAAAGATGTAGATGACAATGTATTACAAAGTCCTTTGTATGTAGACCGTTGTTTTGAGTGCCGTTTCGTGTCCTTTGATGCTTCTAAAAAAATGATTGTACAGAGCTCTGTAATCTTTTCATACAGCTTTTACTGCTAATAAACTGAAGGCCACCCAACGAGTGTCAAGCGCACGACCGATTTTTAAAATGTCTTGCTCCAAACCTTTAGCAACAACTACCAGCTCCCTGCTGAGAGAGCAGCTGAAGATATTTCTAACTTTATCCATGAGTATTTTAAAGTGATTAATTCCCGCCACTTCTATCGTGTCGCGCGCTGCG
This sequence comes from Schistocerca nitens, assembly GCF_023898315.1. NCBI lineage: Eukaryota > Metazoa > Arthropoda > Insecta > Orthoptera > Acrididae > Schistocerca > Schistocerca nitens. The sequence goes on along the minus strand of NC_064617.1, from coordinate 698,038,803 downwards.
AGTTCTAAACGATGATGCAAACAATGCCAGATGAATAAGTTTGGAAACATTTCCATCACCTGGTTTGCGAGGCAAGACCTTTTTCCTAACATGACAGAAGCTCCATCGCAAGTCAAAGCGGTTAAATGGTCTTTCAAAAAGTCATAGCCTAGACCTAGTGATTATAACTGCTTTAAAAGTTCTTTCAAGATACCAGATGCTGTTCTGTCATTTAGCTCAAAAAGCGTCAAAAACTTGTCATGGGGTTTTCCATTCCTTTTAACAACGTTCTAAAGTATACAGCGTTTTTGTTTGAAAGAGAAGTGGCTTCATCCAAAAGAAGTGAAAATTTGGAGTCACTCCTTATTAAATTATTTGTTAGATCTGATGTCATCTGGTCAGAAATATGAAGCACTATACTAGAGCAAGCAACATTTGAATGTAGTATTCGACCCATATCCAAACCATTTTTAATTTGGAGATCGGTTTCTGACTCATACTCATAAAACGGTCTATTTAACTTTACTTGCTTATAAGCTGTGCGAAATACACGCTCAGTAACAACCTGTTGTTCCTTTACCATGGAAGCGACTGAGTTCTGGATGTGATATTTCTCTGCGTTAGTCTGGATTTTGTTCGCTAAACCGTGAGCTTGAGATGTGCGGTGATCCAATAGTTTTTTCCTGAGAGACGTTAGTTGATCTTTTTTATTTGTCCCATATGAGCTTACAGTTCCTAAAACCCATTGCTCACTCAGTTTTAACCCTTTCGTTTTTTCAGCACCTAGTGTAGATACACTTCTACAAACTTGGCAACCTAGCCTTTTTCTTAATAATTAACCACGGGTTTTTAGCTTACATTGTTCGATAGACCAACAATCTGGCTTTTCATCATCATAAAAAATATCATTACTGTCTTTAGATGTTTTGTCCGTATCCATATCCACCAACTTACAGAAATTTTCATTTAGCGACGACGACGTAGGAGAAGGTTCGTCTGTTTTGTTGTTTGCATCTTCTTCTCCTGCCACAGTTGAAGTCGTGGATTCTACATCTAAACTGCGGTTTTCATTGCTCTCACTAAGTTTTTGTCTGTTGGGTTTAAAGAAGTCACTAATTTTTGTAGAGGTGTACGTAACTATTAAACTCTCGTGTCCACTCAGTCACAATGTATAAATAAACACTACGAACAAACCTAAACAATGCTGTCAGTTCTGAGCATAACAAATTAGCCCTCGGTTACAAATATGAAGTCAAAATTGACCAAGTTGCAACCCGTGTTCACTCAGGTACGAGCAGCCCTTAGCGGCTCGCCATCTTATCTTATTTACAACTTTTCATGACGTCGCCTTTCCGGCTTAGATTTTTTTTTAGAATGTAAGTACTGTGTCTCTTTCCAGTCAGTACACACTTTAGCTTATTAATGTCTTATATACCTATTATGTTTTAGAACAGTTAGTTTAATTCTGAAGACGACGCTCATAGTAGCGTCGAAACGTGGTGAATTTTGACTTAATATTTGTGACGCAGGGCTTATTTGTTCTAATATTAAACTATTAGACCAAAATAATTTGATTTAGTAATGAATTGTAGATCTCAAAAAGAACCACAATAAGTCGGCGAAAGCATATGTTTGTCTTTCTCAGTTGAGTCACAATCACACTTTTTCTGCATTATAGGTGCTGAAACAGGCGACTTCAGAAGACAAAAATCATCATTATCGTTCAACCGTAATCTTTTATTTAGGTACATCTTTTTGAGCTCTACATTCTGGTACGGTACTACATAACGTGATGTTGTTCTTATGGACTACATAACGTATTTCAAGAGAGCACGCTGGAGGACATTTTTACTTCATATAGCTGATGAAATTTAAACGGCTGAACAGACTTTTAAAAATATAGCTAAGAACCGTCCCGATTAAACCAAAACGGCTTTAAAATTGGAACTTTCGTTTGAGATCTATGACGGGGCAGACAGACAGACTTACGGGTCAAGCATATACACCTCCGTTCTGCATTCAAATTAGTCCCCTGTGGGAGTTCCCTCCACTGTATAGCGTCAACCATGTTCTAACAAGGGTGCGGGCAGATAAAGATTTGAAAGGTCAAGAGTGCCGTGGACAAAGGGAAGTATCGGCTCGAAAGGCTGCCAATTTTTAGTCATGCGTGCCCCATACACAAATCTAATTAGTAGCTATGACATAAATTACGACACGGAATAAAACGATTTCGTGAAAGCACATTATACAGACGTTCACATTCAAACACAGCTTAAAAAAAAAAAAAAAACTGTCTGGGAGGTGCCGGAACGTATTCCGGTGCGTTCCGGCCGAAATTAAGCCCTGCAACAGTTTGACTGTGAGTTGGTGAGCCAACGAATGTGACAACGAAACTGTTGTCTGTGGTGATAGACTGAACTGTAGCGTATACCGAGCTCTAGGTTAGGTTGCAATGCAACAGTTTGGTTGGGAGTTGGCAATGCCAACAAAAGTGACAGCGAAAAAGATGTGATGACAGTCTGAAACTGTAACGCAGTGATCCGAGAAATAGAGTCGTTACGTAGCGCGCGGTCGGCTGTAGCAGAAATTTTGCGATTGGGAAAGGACTCCCTATTGAGAAATGTTAATGTATGGACCCAAAGGACTCAGACGCGCATAACTGTCGATTGTTGAACACTGTTTTGTAGAAAGTAAACTGGTACAGAGTTGTATAAAGAGAGAGACATCTGAGGTGCTACCAACGTAAAAGTATATGCGAATATATGAAAATTCTATAAAAGATAATTCAATCGATTGTAGTTATTTTCTGAAGTGAATTTTGAGGAAGTAAATTGTGCTAAGCTTCTATACAAACATTGGACGTTTGACTGGTGATGTTCACTGGTGTATCTGCAAGCACAGTCAGTGGAATTTAGAAGTGGTTCCTGTCATTAATAGAAATTTGCGAACAGCTACACATCATATAACTAAATGTAGACTGAGTCGTACAGAATCAGTATCCGAGGATCCTATACAGCTTCCTATTTATGACAGTAACAGTTTTATAGGCGATTGGAGGATGTCGGCAGTTGCTTCTGCTCTATGAGATCAACGAGATATCACCAATATACATTTAATATTTTTTCTAGATTAAAAGCTTATCGCCAGATATTTTGTGACAAAGACTGAATGATATATCTTCATGTTCTGTAAGACTGTAGAGATACAATAAGAACAGTAATTCGTGTTCTAGTAATAGAGACTTTCAAGTATTAGCAAGAGAGTTCTTGCTTATTCATGACATAAACTCTCTCAGTGTAGAGCAGTACACACAGATTCAGACACTGGCGCATCTCTATTAGCTTCAAGCTATAACTACATCAAGTTTGTTTTCTTTCTGCTAATAATTGCACCTTCAGTACAAAATATCCTCACATACATACCACAATATACACAAACATAATAAGGAACATACTGTTAAGTGGTTTAGGCGTAAAAGGACTCGAAACAGCGGATTTTTGTTTTCACATTCATAAATTATTTTACTTGTTGCAGTGTCATAATATTTTTGCCCAGTGTTATGGTTAGCGTATTAGGAATTTATAGTGTATGAATTACTATTGATCTTTGTACAATTTCGTGTATTACTGGTGAGATCTGCTAATTCTATGCAAGCTGCATCCTAATCATATAGTCAGCCACGACGACGTGGATCCATCACATATATATTTCTCACTGGTCAAGTTTGGAGTCAAGGCACAAGAGTGACATGCTGGCTCATTGCCTACACGAATCTGGTCTTTGTAGAGATTTTTTTCCGAAACTTGAAATAGATTGCAATTTCTGTTTTTCATAATTAGTTATAAAGGTGTTATATGTACATATAGTCTTTATATATTAGTGATTGGAAGAGGGATAATTGTGATGTATGTAGGAAACTTTGTGTCAGTGACATTTTTTGCTGTAAGACCGGGATTGTGCAATGTCAGAGTACATGGATGAGTGTTTTTACGTGTTATGGTGAAGACTAGACGATATTCCAAAACTCAGAGGGCACAAGAAGCTAATGGTCAGATGAATGGTGAGGAACCCATACTATTGTTAGAGCCAACAGTAAGGAAGAGACAGGGAGAGGGCAATTATCCTTGGCGAGGGAATTATTACAGTAGATGATACTTTTAACGGCTGCGGAAAACAAATTTAGCCATGGAACAGTCGAATATGTCAGATACACAGGCAAATATATCGACAACTGTGACAAATTTAGCCACTGAGCAGGCAAATATAATAGTAACGGTGAACATCATAGCTAAGGAACAAACGAACATAATTTAGTATCATAACAAATAGAATTGTATACTAAAGTGCAGAATTCGGTAGGGAAGGTAGATGGACTGCCTATGAAGGAAGATTTTGTCAAGATAGTAGATGAAGTTAGGACTCTGAGCTAGGAACAGGTGGAAATGAAGAGGAAGATAATGAGCTTAAAGCAAACTCAATAACAGCTACTGATAGAGAGGAACAGTATAAACAACGAATTCGAAACCGTCCAGGAAAGATAACAGACAATGAAGGCAGAAGTGCAGAATCTTTCCTTAACGGTAAAGGAGGTAGCTTCAGGATGTGAAGGGCTACTGGAACAAAAGTTCATGCCCGCATCTCGTGGTCGTGCGCTAGCGTTCTCGCTTCCCACGCCCGGGTTCCCGGGTTCGATTCCCGGCGGGGTCAGGGATTTTCTCTTCCTCGTGATGGCTGGGTGTTGTGTGCTGTCCTTACGTTAGTTAGGTTTAAGTAGTTCTAAGTTCTAGGGGACTGATGACCATAGATGTTAAGTCCCATAGTGCCCAGAGCCATTTGAACCATTTTTGAACAAAAGTTCCAAGCACAAAATAAGAAATTTGATCAACAGCTAGAAGTCTGGGGGTCAAACAAGGAGCAGCAAGTTTTACTTTGTGTAGATAGCTGTGGAGAATACAGTAAATGAAGACTGCCGCATACCTAGTAAAATGGATCAGGAGCTGAAGGAAGTACATAACCACTTAGGGACAGAATCTGATAAATGAAAAAGAGAAGACACAAAATGTACAAGTACGTACACAAGGATTGAAGGAAATGCGAAGGGCAATTAAGGAAGGTAGGAATGAAATTGACCCAAATTGGGGACTGGAGCCCTGAGTCTCGGATCTGTATGTGACTATGCAGGTGCGGAGCAATACCCACGTATAAACCCGAGCGAACATACTTGAGGAAGTAGGCCGTCATCTAATGATTACGCAAAATCGATCTTGGAAGAAAAGATGTTGAAACACAGGCAATTTCAGTTTTTTTTCCCTGAGAAAAGAACACTGGAACCGGTGGTATTTATAATGAGACTGAATAAGTAGCATGATATATGAGGGCAGTTCAATAAGTAATGCAATACATTTTTTTCTGAAACAGGGGTTGTTTTATTCAGCATTGAAATACACCAGCTTATTCCCCAATCTTTTAGCTACACAACACTATTTTTCAACGTAATCTCCATTCAATGCTACGGCCTTACGCCACCTTGAAATGAGGGCCTGTATGCCTGCACGGTACCATTCCACTGGTCGATGTCGGAGCCAACGTCGTACTGCATCAATAACTTCTTCATCATCCGTGTAGTGCGTCCCACGGATTGCGTCCTTCATTGGGCCAAACATATGGAAATCCGACGGTGCGAGATCGGGGCTGTAGGGTGCATGAGGAAGAACAGTCCACTGAAGTTTTGTGAGCTCCTCTCGGGTGCGAAGACTTGTGTGAGGGCTTGCGTTGTCATGAAGAAGGAGAAGTTCGTTCTGATTTTTGTGCCTACGAACACGCTGAAGTCGTTTCTTCAATTTCTGAAGAGTAGCACAATACACTTCAGAGTTGATCGTTTGACCATGGGGAAGGACATCGAACAGAATAACCCCTTCAGCGTCCCAGAAGACTGTAACCATGACTTTACTGGCTGAGGGTATGGCTTTAAACTTTTTCTTGGTAGGGGAGTGGGTGTGGCGCCACTCCATTGATTGCCGTTTTGTTTCAGGTTCGAAGTGATGAACCCATGTTTCATCGCCTGCAACAATCTTTGACAAGAAATTGTCACCCTCAGCCTCATGACGAGCAAGCAATTCCGCACAGATGGTTCTCCTTTGCTCTTTATGGTGTTCGGTTAGACAACGAGGGACCCAGCGGGAACAAACCTTTCAATATCCCAACTGGTGAACAATTGTGACAGCACTACCAACAGAGATGTCAAGTTGAGCACTGAGTTGTTTGATGGTGATCCGTCGATCATCTCGAACGAGTGTGTTCGCACGCTCCGCCATTGCATGAGTCACAGCTGTGCACGGCCGGCCCGCACGCGGGAGATCAGACAGTCTTGCTTGGCCTTGCGGCGATGATGACACACGCTTTGCCCAACGACTCACAGTGCTTTTATCCACTGCCAGATCACCGTAGACATTCTGCAAGCGCCTATGAATATCTGAGATGCCCTGGTTTTCCGCCAAAAGAAACTCGATCACTGCCCGTTGTTTGCAACGCACATCCGTTACAGACGCCATTTTAACAGCTCCGTACAGCGCTGCCACCTGTCGGAAGTCAATGAAACTATACGAGACGAAGCGGGAATGTTTGAAAATATTCCACAAGAAATTTCCGGTTTTTTCAACCAAAATTGGCCGAGAAAAAAAATGTGTTGCATTACTTATTGAACTGCCCTCGTATGATGGGAGTTCGTGAGTAACAGATGTGATAGATAAGTGTCGAACAAATGAAAAATTTGAGAAGGCATTCTTAAATCGTTATTGGTTAAGAGAGACTGAAGAGAGGTTGAAAAACTAAGTTCATAACCCATAGCATTTCTTGTATAAAAGTGGCGACAAAGGTGGGTATTTTGAGAAGTATTTGAACAAGGCACGATATTTGGATGAAACGATTGATCACAAAAGTGTTGTAACGATAATTAAGTCCGAGCTACCGATGAAGATACTGGAGGAGTTATTGCTTGTATCTGATGACAATTTGAAAGACTTTATTTCGGCAGTGGATTCAATATATTTGTTGCAAGAAGACCAGAGAGGCCAGATAAACTATAATGGCTTTCACTGACAAGACAACATGCGAGTCAGTTCTGGTAGTAATGGAAGAAGCAATGGAAGGGGTGAGAATAACGGAAATAACTCCAACAGCAATAATGATTGTCTTAATGGACTGAATAACAGCCAAGAACGACTGGGTGACAACAACAGTTTTAGATCCAATAGGAACAGACAGAGAAGATACGATAGGAGATATAATCTGGTATATATTGCCAACTATAATTAGGCAAAGTGTAACCAAAATTTGTCGGATCCGAGACCAACAAATAACCAATCATGGAGGGAGCAAACCCCTAACGGAGGCAGAAGATGACAATGGCCCAAACAGACACAGAAGTTTAAACTGAATGCTGCTGCGTCACACCCTGGACATTCGGTTGATGAAGGACTTATGAGGGACGAACAACATCTTGTAAACTGTTTTAGGTACAACAATGGTATGACTATTATAGAAGAGTTAACCAAGAATATGAATCCATGTGAGCCAGTTTCCCATACAGTACCTGTCTGAGTTATGCTCACAGAAATCTTGTAGGTACCTATTAAAATGATAATGGATACTGGAGCTTCAGTAAACGCTATATCCCACAATTTGTTTAAAAGATTATCCCAGAAAACAGAGTTATCAACATTTCCAGCACACAACTGTAAGATCATTGGAGCTATGGGTACCTGCTCACAAACCGTCAAAATACAGATCATGTTAGAAGTGAAAATGAGAAATGCAGAAATTTTGCACAAATTAATTGAAGACTGTACCATTGTATTGGAGACAATGAGAGAGAAGGACTTTAAAACAGACTTCTCAGAAAGTACAGTCTGTTTTTGCGGTAAGAGGAAAGTAATACAAGTAGACCTTATCAGGAAGGAATGCAGTCAAGGGAAGTACTATCCTGGGCGAGGAATTAAAACTATCAGAGAGGAAAGGTGTCGGAAATGTCCAGAAGAAGGAAAATAATGGAAGATACTTGAGTTATAAGGAAAGGTAGAAATAAGGCAAAAGCAGCTGACGGAATAGAAACCAAACAAAGAGAACAGCTGTCAACAACTCTGGAAAAATATATATTGTCTGATGTTTGAAAAAAGACCTGGAATTATCCATAGATTTACGTGGCATTTAGAAGTGCTTCCACACAAGATTTATTGTACCAAATTCTATCCAACTCTGTGGAAGGTGAAGAAATCGGTACATGAAGAAATAAAAAGAATGATAGATTGGGACCTAATTGAACCATCAACAAGCCCTTATTGTAGTCTATTATTAGTTGTGCCTAAACCAGGTGGGATAGTAAGGTTGGTATTTGACACACAAATCATAAATACCATTATTGTACTAGTGAGGACCCACCCAGAGAATATCAATGAACTGATACAAAATTTTCATGGGACAAATTATTTCACAAGTATGTATCTGTGGACCTCATACTGGCAGATCCAGTTATACTAACAACCAAGGAAACTTACAGCTTTCATATATGCTGGAAGAAGCTATCAGTTTAAAGCAATGTCTTTCAGGCTGAACGTAAGTGTGGGGATATTTATAATGGCGTTGGATGTGGTTTTTGGGCCAGAACTGTGAAGTCAGCTAATGCTGTTTGTAGATAATATATTAATGGCTACATTGATGTGGGAAGAGCATGTGAACTTGTTAGCCCAGTTGTTGGAAACTTCTTGAAGATGTAGAATAACAGTTACTCTACAAAAATCGCATTTTGAATTGGAAAGGATAAGAGTTTTGGGACATATGATAGACGAAAAAGGAATTTTACCTGACAGAGTGAAGATAAGTGCTACTAAGAATTTTCCCATGCCCAGGAATAAGAAACAGCTGGAAGAACTTTTAGGCTTAGCTTCGTTTTTCCATCGGTTTATAGAAGTCCAAGTTATGAATACAGAGCCGTTAATCATTCTGTTGAGAAAGAATAGTTCTTGGCCATGGACAAATGAATGTCAAATGCATTTTAGGCAGTGAAATATGCTTTGCTAACCACAAAATCACTATATCACCTGGATATAGAACTTGAATTTCACCTTATGATCGATTCCTCGAATGTAGGTTTAGGAAAGTGTCGTTTCAAGTTAAGACAAATAAAGGACAACCAATATTCTGTCCTATAGCCTTTGCAAGCAAAGTGTTGTCAAGTTGTGAAGGGACATATACAACTACAGAACTTCAGGCTTTAGAAGTTCTTTGGGCCTTCAAGAAGTTCAGTTATTACTACATAGAGCACAGACAGTAGTATAATGTCATCGTATAGCCCTTAGTTTCTTGCAGTTATGTAGGTACAGTTTGGATTCTGTAGAAACGTTGGAACACGTGAGGCAATACTGACGCTATGAATTATCTTAGAAAATAGATTAAGGAAAGGCAAACCCACGTTTCTAGCATTTGTAGACTTAGAGAAAGCTTTTGACAAGGTTGACTGGAATACTCTCTTTCAAATTCTGAAGGTGGCAGGGGTAAAATACAGGTTGCGAAAGGCTATTTACAATTTGTACAGAAACTGGATGGCAGTTATAAGAGTCGAGGGACATGAAAGGGAAGCAGTGGTTGGGGAGGGAGTGAGACAGGGTTGTAGCCTATCCCCGATGTTATTCAATCTATATATTGAGCAAGCAGTAAAGGAAACAAAAGAAAAATTTGTAGTAGGTATTAAAATCCATGGAGAAGAAATTAAAACTTTGAGGTTCGCTGATGACATTGTAATTCTGTCAGAGACAGCAAAGGATCTGGTAGAGCAGCTGAAGGGAATGGACAGTGTCTTGAAAGGAGGATATAAGATGAATATCAACAAAAGCAAAACGAGGATAATGGAATGTAGTCGCATTAAATTGGGTGATGCTGAGGGTATTAGATTAGTAAATGAGACGCTTAAAGTAGTAAATGAGTTTTGCTATTTGGGGAACAAAATAACTGATGATGGTCGAAGTAGAGAGGATATAAAATGTAGACGGGTAATGGCAAGGAAGGCGTTTCTGAAGAAGAGAAATTTGTTGAGTATAGATTTAAGTGTCAGGAAGTCGTTTCTGAAAGTATTTGTATGGAGTGTAACCACGTATGGAAGTGAAACGTGTACAATAAATAGTTTGGATAAAAAGAGAATAGAAGCTTTCTAAATGTGGTGCTACAGAAGGATTCTGAAGATTAGATGGGTAGATCACATAACTAATGAGGAGATATTGAATAGAATTGGGGAGAAGAGAAATTTGTGGCACAACTTGACTAGAAGAAGGGATCAGTTGGTAGGACTTATTCTGAGGCATCAAGGGATCACAAATTTAGCGTTGGAGGGCAGCGTGGAGGGTAAAAATCGTAGAGGGAGACCAAGAGGTGAATATACTAAACAGATTCAGAAGGATGTAGGTTGCAATAGGTACTGGGAGATGAAGAAGCTTGCACAGGATAGAGTAGCATGGAGAGCTGCATCAAACCAGTCTCAGGACTGAAGACGACAACAACAACATATAAGTTACTTACTCTGAGGCTATTAAGATGGACAATGGCGCTGCAGGAGTATAGGTTTCAAACACAATATACCAAGGGAATGGAGAATCAAATCACAGACTCCCTGTCTATACTTCCTGAGGGATTACAACGAGAAGAAACGTCAGTTGAGAGAAGAGGAGAATTTCCAATATTGTTGATAAAGGAATGAACAGAACGGATATGTTACTTAGAACTATATCAGAATATGTCATTGTCACAAAAAAGGATTTACGCTGGCATGGTATACAACAGATGTTAGGAAAACCCAACTATTCAGACAGAAAGAAGCATTTTAGAGTAGCAAACAAAGTATTATTCCACAGGTAGAGTACTGAACGTGATAACTGGTGTATATGCATTCCTGAAAGCTATGAAACTAAATTGATACAGTATACACATCTGGTGTGGTGCCATTTTGAAGTGTTAAGTTTTAATAAACTACGAACATACTGCTATTTCCCCAACTTCTGGTGGAAGGTATAGAGAATAACCAGACCATCCACAATATGTCAGAGAACAAATAAAAGAGGGAGCATGGGATTGCTCCATTCAGTTTTACGAGAGAAGCCATTAGCTTTGATACCCACCGAAGTATGTAGGCCAGTTACAATGAACAAGAGGTGGATGCAGATCTACTGTCGGTTTAAAAAATATGTTACGTTATATCCATTGAAAGCCATGAGTAAAACCATTCTTCTGAAGCTAGTACAGGAATATGTATCGCAAGTGGGCAAGCCACAAGCGACTTTGTCAGATAATGCCAACAACTTCACCTCTTGTAGTTGGAGTAAAACATTAGTTCAAAACGAAATTAAGCCAATATTAACATCGAGACACCACTCTCAGGCAAATCTGACAGAGGTTATTTTGAGAGTTCAACAGGGCATATTGCTCAAATTGCGAGATGATGTGTATAGACGACTTATCAGATTTTGCGGAAGTTGTGAACAATCTTCCCCATACCTCAATAAGACTTACATCTGTGAACTGATGTGTAGGAAATAAGAATATACCCAGGAACAAAGAAGGTGAAGGGGCTCTACCCTCACCCAGAAATAAAGAATTATTATACAGAGAGACAGAGAAAGGTCCTGAATCGCCACATGTGTTCGGTGTTTTAAAGGCATTTTATAGAAGGTGGAACTAACTTAAATTAAGTTTTGGCTCATGTCAGTTCTATCGGATTTAGATCACAGTTTTAAGGCGATAAACAGACTACTTTGTGGCCTCTGCTCTCAGTGATTTTATCCAGACACACACTCTCATGGCTGGTTTGTTTTCATTTATTATAGATAACAGTTCAGCCTTCCCCATTGATTCTTGCAGTTTATTTGTCTGCCTCACAACCACTCTAACACTCTAATATCGTAATCCTGAAGTCATGTTTATTAAGTATTCTGTCTACCTTCCTGCTGTTGCATTGTGCATTATCCACAAAATCGCAGACTGGTATATTAGAAACAACTGTATCTGCAATTCTCCCCCCCCCCCCCCTCTCTTTCTCACATTCACGTCTGCTAGTTTCGTCAACTTCAAGAAGTTTGCAAGTCAGTGGAAACAGTTTCTTGCATGAAACTTCCCAAAAAAACTGAAATGGTGTGCAAGACGGGGTCCCCAGGTTCAAGTCCCAGTTCGGCACACAATTTTAGTTTGTCAGGAAGTTTCAAATCAGCACACAGTCTGCTGTAGGGTGAAAATTCGTTCTAGTTTCTTGCATCTTGCTGCAAGTACTTACCGAATTTGTCATTTCATGGAAGTTTTCCTCAAGTTTAACAGACGTTGTGGATATTAAGTACCACTGCGACAATGTCAGTGACGAAAAGAAGAGTGGCACAAAGACAGGTGGGTCAAAACAAGTATACCTTTGGAACTCCTAAACACATACAATTGGCACCACCAGTAAAGGAAGTACAATAAATTTACCAATCAGTTTGTTTCTCCAGAAGAGAAAGTTGACTTACAGACAGTACGGAGGTCTTTAAATTTTAGCCGATTTTTTTTATTTCAGCATAACATAAATGCTTAGTGGCGGCTGCTGTGTAAGACACGCCTTGCAGATTTATTGGTTATTTTTATTTCAATGCTGTTAAACGTAACGTAGATGCTGCAGTCTGAAAGATACGGTTCTTAAATGTACCGCGTTACTGCCCCTCTAGACTCAGTGAAACTTGGCTTCAGGGTCGCGAGCACACCTTCAGTTGTGCACGTTGTAAGGAGCTATCTTGCATGAGGAAGTCGAGTGACGTAATTGCCTTATGGGCCAAATACATATGGATTAGATAAACTATATGTTTGATTCATGATGTGCACAGCTATCCCTTGGCACTCGAATAGAAGTTTATGTCAGAGCCACCAGGTTGTACCACACTGCAGCAAACTTTTATGCCTGTTTACTCGTCATAAATCCTGCTAGATGATAGCATACTCCTCAGATACGCTAATGCACTCACTATATATTGTAGCAAAATTAGATCAGACGTCAGTATATTTCAAAATTATACTGACAGTAAAGCAATTGTGTTGGTTTCTGAATGAGTTTTAGTATGTTAAGAATTTTATCATAGAGTAATCTATTTGAGAGACTGAGCATCATAAGGGCCTAAAGCACATCACCGTCAATTGTGAGATTGTAGTATTTACTCATGCTTCTGAAATCTGTTGATCTTATGATGAGTCAGGTTTATCTGTGCTGTAGGCCCACACTGTATACATGAAAACTCACGAAAAGCTGTATCACTGGTTTCTATGCAGTGTGTTTCAGGCCCCTACGGATCTCAGCACCTCGTCTGTATTCTAGTTAAGTCACCATGGAGGTAGACACTACTTGAGTTTAATCACTTCCACAAACAACACTTTGTGTTTGAGAAGGGAATCGGCTTTCATATGCGGAACTATGTTGAATATATTTTAAATGCTAACATAACAGTAAAGCTATGAGGACAGACGTGAGTCGTGCTTGGGTAGCTCACGAAAGACAAAGGTCCCAAGTTCGAGTATCAGTCCGACACACAGCTTAATCTGCCAGGAAGTTTCATATCAGTGCACACTCAACTGCAGAGTAGCAGTCTCATTCTGGGAACAGAAAAGTAAATTACCACAAACAGTTAGCAGCAAAGGAGCTAGGGTCTCCAAGAACAGACCCTTTGATTGAGAGTGTGATGAAACCAAATAAGCGTGACTACAAACGAACATTTAATAATGGAAGTGTACAGTTAACACAAGTTGTTGTGTCAGTGCAGTGTACGTATATCTTATTTTCATCCCAGAAGTAAATTCGTGAACTAATAACCCTGTTAGGGATCTTTTAAATTTCTCCAAAAAAATGCAAAAGCACGAAAAGCCCCATTGACACAAAAATGCAAAATGAAGAGTTGCCAAAGCTTAAACATATTTTTGTAATTGTTCTAAACTGTAATTAATTATTTACAAAACTACAAACAATTATTTCTTTTGTCAGATAAGTTATGCATCTTATTATTATTATTTTTATTTTTATTACTGTTGTTATTATTGGCAATGGATGTAGTGGTATAAACTTGTTGACAAGCATAACTTTTATACAGCAGACAATATTAATTTCACACTATCAAATTAATTTGCATCTAAATATTTGTAAACACCCTAAATGTACATTCACGAGCCGCCACTGTAAATGCATTACATTTGTGATAAAATGTAGTAAATACTGCTTGCAAAAATCGAAGAGCAATTAAAACGCAATCTCTTGGTAAGATACCGCACCGCATTTTTGTTTCCTATTAGCGAATATTTGTTTATACAACAGACAAGAGATATTCAAAATTTGCATATCACATCCACAAGTTTTTAATCTAAGTGAAGTCCTCTGAATTTAGTTAATTGAATAGTGTTTCTTGGTAAGATCAGTATATGACTCCTCTAACACTTGTTTTTTCATGTTTTGTTATGATTTTTATTCATTAATAGAGGTAAAGTTGGATAAATGGGCCCACACTTTGTTTTTTTATATAACACCTTTTATTTTTAGTATAATCACCTGAAATTAACATAAAACATTTCTCTAGTATGTCCTGCAACAGTTATGACATGTTTTGGTTCAACTTTTTAATATTTAAAACAAAATTTTATTTTTTCCTGATAGTCTGCATTTTGTTGCGTCTAGAATTTGTACTGGTAATATGGGCCCCAAGGTAGATTGAAATAAAAAGACACAAAAATTTGAAAAATATTATTTAATTTAATTTTTGTGTATAATGAAAGAAAGACTCACTCTGAACATTGTTAATTAGTCTACTGGCAAGATGATTTTCACAGCCTACGCCTAGTCTATTCAGTGTCTGGGAGGTATTCTCCCAAATCAAAACCTACACTTGCCTCTTCACCTTCTTCATCTGATTCATGTTCATACACTAACTTATTTCTCCTTCGTGTTCTAGAATTTGGTTGTTTTTCATTGCCGCCGTTCTTCATTGTACTGCTCTTTTCTTTTCCATCTTGTTTCTTCTTAGTTTTCTTATTTTTCTTTTCTTCTGCCTCTTCTAGTGCACGTCTATAAGGAGAAGAAGTTACAACAGCGACCAAAACATTTTTGGGAAGAGCATCCTAAGGGCCCTGCTTCTACCAAGTTTCTTGCAGATGGTGTAGTTAATGTCAATGATGTGCCAGGATGAATGCACTGAGCTGACTGACTTGAAGGATTGTCCTTAGGAGTTCGCCTTTTACTGGCTTTCAGAGCATCTACAGTCAGACTTTGAACGTCAATATCTTCAGAGGGAGCAAAGTCAATATCATTAAACGGTTTGCGTTTTACGGGAAAAATTCCTGTGACTCTGAACCCTGAAGTGGCTATGTCAGCTGTTTGACATTTCAGGAATGCATTTCCAAGTGGCTCAACAATATTGTATGGCCCAAGAGGCCTATTGTGCAGCATCCATTGCCTTATGTAGTTACTATGATTCTTAAGGGGTCCCATGAAGCTCCTATCTAGTGGTTGCAGCTTGTGTGTAGTGTACGGAGGCAAGCTAGCTATTGTAACGTGGTGTTCGCGAGCTATGTCAGTTATGTCAATATTCTTTGGGTGGGTATGGCGGCCATCTAAAATAAGCAAAATACGATCATCTTTTGATGGCTTTGTTTTAGAGATAAAATGGATTAACCAATCAGTGAAAAGGTTGCTCTGAATCCAACCAGAGGGATGACACCTTCCTATAGAGGCAGATAGAGCCCCTTTCATCAGTGTATCCATCATATTTTTCCTCGGGAAAATTAGCATTGGTGGGATGAAAGTACCAGACGTGCTCATGCAGAACACACACGTTACAAGTGATCCTCTTTCAGCTGCAGATAGTTCACCGACTTGCCTTTTTCCCCTCAGGCCGATGACACGAGAAATTTTGCTTTGAACGACACTAAGGCCTGACTCGTCTACATTAAAATCTCTGTCCACAGGATATTTGTAGTTACTGAACGCAGCTTCAAGTAAATTGAAGAAATTGTCGACAGCTTGTTTATTAAACCCATTAGCACGGGAAATCGAAGTTGCAGATGGCTTCAAAATACACAGAATATTTTTGTGCCGTGCATAAAATGGTCAAACCAAGCTCGACCAGTAACTTTGCCCTTTACAAATGGATAAGGGATATTATTTCTTGTGCAAAGCTAGTAGGCCATGCGCCTGGCGTCATTTCTGGTAAGGCCATAGAATTTGGATTCCATAATGAGAATATATTTAACCAGTTCGTCATCAAGTCCCTGTGGTAAAACTGGTGGATGGCTCAATTTAATATTAACTATTTCTTCAGCCAGTTTATCGATTTGTGAAAGCCTTTGGAGTGTAGAACGAGGGACAGAGTACGTTTTAACCGCTTTTTTTCAACCCCATTTTTTTCTCTTCAAAATTGCCGTTTCGATTTTTTTGGGGCTACAAGATGTCTTTGAGGTAGCGATATTTGATTGATTTTACGGGGCCCATAATACCAGCAGCAAAAGGGGCCCATATATCCAACCTCGCCATCTTGGGAAAAACGATTTTGCCTACGGTTAGCTTGGTTCGCAACCGACGTTAATTAATGTAAAACGGCATCCCAACAACGAGCCAAATACGTACCTTACCTTAGTTTTACTGGTAACATGTTAGAAATTTGAGTTTTGTTCAAGGAAGCAGTAACCTTTCAAACTTTTGAAGACAGCGAAAAAATTCACAGCACAACTGCTCACAAACCATGACAGCTACTACGTCTGCACACTCTACAGTGAAGTTTGGCAACTAGTTCTAGTAGTTCATGTGCTCTCCGCTAGAATTCATGGCCTGTACTTCAAAATATGTAGGGGGCCCATAATATCAGCAGGGGCGCATTTTTTCCATCTTTGCCTCTAATAATGCAACAATAGTTGCGACTGCTTTGGTTTTTAAGGATAACTACCCTTCTGTAACAACAACTTGCAGCACGTTTCTGAAATAAACTTGTCCCCGTGACATGAAGAAGTGAACTTGAGTAAGTTTTTATTCTAATGTAAACCCCTCAGCAAATTCTTACAGAAGTTACTTGCAAGTGGACACAAGCGTTTTGTAATACTTCGCATCTAGGGGCACCTTGACGTAAGCAACGGTCAGAACAAATTAATATATATCAAGTAATGTCCATTTTCTCCGCTTCTGGCGGCAGTAGTGAAATCGTCAAGGGTATCATCGTCAAACAGTACTTCAAATGAGTTCCTACGGATAGCATTATTCTTATTGTAACTAAAAATGTTTTCATTATATTTACATGAAGAAAATTAGTTTTACACCTGTTGTTATATATCTTGTTGCTATTTAGAAAAGCATTTACATTGCATAAAGTACCAGTCCTCTTTTTGCGAGCTAAGGATTAGGTTGAGCTGATTCCTTTTCAAAGATTTATCACTATAACGACTCATCACTCTTTACAGTTTGGACAACAGACTGTTGTTTATCCTTGAATATGGATCATCTGCCCAATGCAGAATAATTACTGTGAACATATGCAAATCCAATTAAAATTCCAAAGATTTGTTCAATCACAGGAGTGTCATATCTTACTGTACATAGAAGTTCCACCCTAAAATATTTACCCATCTCTCTACTAAATCTGCTTATCTATTTATTGTTAATGAATCAGAACTTTGCCTCTTTCAGGCTCACGAATTTTCATTGTACAAATACACACCATTAGAGAACAGTACTGCTATACCAAATCACTAATTATGTTGGATCCAGCAGACTCGTCTCTTATAGGGAGGAAGTAGATTCCTCGGAATACTAGACAACATACAAGCAGATCATACTAATGGAGTTAATTACAGTAATTGAATTGTTAATAATTAACTTTCGTTTCTACATGATGGGTCGCAAGCAATTGGCGACATACAAATAATCGATGTCCTTCGATAGATACAATTTCCACGCAAGATAATCACACAAGTTCATAAGCCACTGCTATGGTTAATATCACCGCGGCTCTTCTAGTGCTCTCTTCTAGTCTGGGTCTACTAGTGCGACGGAGGCTAGGCGGCGCGTTGCTTTTATTCTCTTCGTGTAGATGCCACTCCTGTCATGGTGACATCCTAGTCAGCGTGCTATTGGCTGACGTCGTCTCACAGCCCTCTATGCTGCATCGTTCTTGATCTTCGTGCCGGTGCTTGTCCTTACGCTGGAACAATCCTAGCCCCCAAAGCGACGGACCGCCGTCGTGTAAGGTGAGCGACAACGGCGGGGAAGGCAGAATTGTGGGCGTAGTGCTGGACCGGAAGCTGTGGCTGCAGGGGACGTCAAGCTTCCAGTCGTACCCCGCCATCCGGCCTTCGTTCTGGCGGAAACGTCTCCCGGAAAACGACCAGAAGGGCACGCGTCCACCTCTAGCTGCCATGAACCAGATGAAGAAGGCAGCGACTGCTGCGGTGTGGGCGGGTCCAGCTCCATCGGAGGACGAGAGGAGGCGGAGGAGGCGGAGATGGTGAAGGCTCCGTCTCTATGGGGTCGTCCCGCGGTGTCGTGAGGACACCCTCTGGTGGCTGCTGTGGCCGTACTGTCCTCTGGATCCGAGAATCTGGGGGAAGAGAGACTGAAAGATCATCGTGCACATGACAGAGGCGAAGTTGATTTTGATGTCAGCGCTGGAAGCCATCTGGACCTGAAATAAGATACCTGCAAGCGCCAAGTCGTCAGAAGATCTCGCCTCGCACCCACCGCCTGCTGCCGCTAAAAACCCTGCAAATGACAATATCATGCGGCGCGAAGCGATACTTACGGCCTTCCTTCGGCGCCGGATGCTGACAAGGGAACCTCCCAATCGCACCCCCCTCAGATTTAATTATAAGTTGGCACAATGGATAGGCCTTGATAAACTGAACACACATCAATCGAGAATACAGGAAGAAGTTGTGTGGAACTATGAAAAAAGTAAGCAAAATATACAAACTGAGTAGTCCATGTGGAAGATAGGCAACATCGAGGATAATATGCGCTCAGAAGTGCCGTGGTCCCGTGGTTAGCGTGAGAAGCTGCGGAACGAGATGTCTTTGGTTCAAGTCTTCCCTCGAGTGTAAATTTTACTTTCTTCATTTTCGCAAACGTTCGTTCACTGACGTCTCTGTTCACTGTAATAAGTTTAGTGTATGTGTTTTGCGACCGCATCGCAAAACCGTGCGATTAGTAAACGAAAGGATGTGCCTCCCCAATGGGAACCGATAACATTTGATCGCAAGGTCATAGGTCAACCGATTCCTCCACAGGAAAACACGTCTGATATATTCTATACGACACTGGTGACGGCATGTGCGTCACATGACAGAAATAAGTTGTCGACCCACCTAACTTGTACACTTGGCGAATGGGTAAAAAGATTCTTCTACCTTGCCCGATTTAGGTTTTCTCGTGGATGTGATAATCACTCCCAAAAAGTGATGAAAACACAAGAGTTTCTCACATAAACTGCAACAAATGAATGGAACAGTTTCACAGTCGCACAGTTTTCTCTGTGCTCTGTCAAAACATGTTTTTAACATTTTCAAACTTTTCCGTGTGTAGACCGTCAAATCCTGCATATGTCCAAGCAAATCTGAACATGTCCTGGAACTTTGGAGAGCGAAGTTGATTATGTGTGAGTGCTTGAACTTTGATAAGTGTCTGAAAATAAAAAAAAATAAACTTTTCACTCGAGGGAAGACTTGAAACAAAGACCTCTCGTTCCGCACTTGCTCACGCTAACCAGGGGACCACGGTGCACCTCAGCTCAGACTAACCTTGATGTTGCTATCTTGCGCATGGACTACTCAGTTTGTATATTTTGCTTATTTTTTCATAGTTCCACACAACTTCTTCCTGTTTTCTCGATTGATGTGTGTTCAGTTTTTCAAGGCCTATCCACTGTGCCAACTTATAACTAAATCTGAGAGGGGGTGCGATGGGGAGGTTCCCTTGTGAGGAGGGTAGAGCAGTTCGAGCAGTGTCCGACGGCGGCGGCCGTGAAGCAATTCCGCCGGCGATTTTCCATCTCGTGGGTGCGAACGATAGGAGGTGAGAAACAATAGCAATGGTGTGTGCGGGGCGAAGTTTGGCCTTCTGCTGCTCGAAGGTCCTGACAAAACGTTCCCCTTCGGCGTTTCACTGTGTATGGAACGGTGCACTAGTTAGGTGTTGTATGCCATTGGTTTCACAGAATGTTTCAAACTCATTTGACGTGAACTGAGGGTTCACTGTCTGAAACTATGACTTCAGTTAACCTCCGAGACAAAAAATAGAGGACAACACCTGAATTGTGCTATGTGACGTCGTCAAGTTCATTGGCACAGCAAAAGGATACTTGCTATAGGAGTCAACCACAATCAACCAACATGTGTTCCAAAAAGGTCCCGCAAAATCTATGTGCACACGTTGCCATGGTGATTGCGACTTAGGCCAAGCAGAGAATATTGTGGCGGAGCTGACTGATTTTCCGCACGTGCGTGACACTGTGACGTCATCTGTTTAATGTGAGTGTCCATACCCTGCCAAGTACAGCGTCGACGCGCTAACTGTTTCGTACGAGCAATGCCCCACCGTCCTTGACGAAGTAACTGCGACACTTCTATTTGCAGAGCCTTATGGATTAACACACGTACCTGTCCACTGTCATTTTGAACAAAAATCACACCTTTCTGTATAGTGAGGCTATGAAGACGGGCAAAGTATCGGCGCCCTATACAGTTCTTTGTGCTATTCAATGAGTGAGGCCAAGATGTGCGAATGTTTGTTAGCAACATGTTCAAATCTGAATCAGCTTCCTTGGCCCGTGCAATTTTCCTATAGTTCAGCGGAAAAGACTGAAGCAATTCAGAATCCTGAGCATCGATGCGACATCAAGATGCAGCAGAAGCGTCCAAGACTGTATCAGGGCCAATCAGAAGACGTGAGAGTGCGTCCGTTTTACCATGTTTAGTTGTCAGATGATAAACAATCTTGTACTAGTATTGAGACAACAACAAAGCCCATCTTTGGGCAGTTCGTACAGGAACCGGTTTCGTCGGATGAAACAAGGACTGCAAAGGCTTGTAATTCCTTACTAAGCAGAATTTTCTGCCATACAAATAGTGGTAGAATTTGGTGACAGCATACACAATAGCCAAAGCCTCTTTCTCAACTTATGAATAGTTACACTGTGCTTTGGACAACACTTTTGATACGAAAGCGATAGGCCTGTCTTTATCACCAGTTCTGTGTGAAGGAACTGCACCGATTCCGTAAGAGGAAGCTTCAACTTGCAAGAGATCTGGTTTGTCAGGGTCAAAGTGAACTAAGCATCGATCACTGAGCAATGCATCTTTAAGTTTTTGAGAAGCTACTTGGCTCTTATCTGTTCAAACAAATGGGACATTCTTTCGACACAAGCGATGCAATGGAGCCGCGATTTGTGCTGCATTCGGTCTGAATCGAATATAATAGTTCATTTTCCCTAAGACTGACAGCAATTCTGTGACACTTCGAGGAACTGGAAAATTGCGTATGGCTACCAAATGCGACTGAAGAGGATGTACACCTAGACTGTTTATTACATGACCAAGGTAATGTATCTCAGGTTTAAAAAATCTGACTTGTCCAGTCTACACTAAGTCCTACATCAGATAACACGAAACAAAGCACGTAAATTTGCACTATGTACTTCGGGTTTACGACCTGCTCCAGATAGTTTGAACAGTTGGGTACTTACACAGTCAGCTGTTTCAAATTCCACTGGAAAATGGCGGGTGCGGAAGCACTGCCAAAAGGCAAATGCAAATATTTAAACAAGTCCAAGTCTCATTCACTACACGCTTTTTGAGATTCTTCATCGAGTGGTATTTGAAGATACTCGTCGCGTAAATCAATTTTTGAAAAGTAGCGTCCATCGTCTAATCTGTCCATGAGATCCCCTAGGCATGGCAACGGATATGTATCAATCACAGTTTTTGGGTAGACTGTAAAGTCCACACAGAGGCGTATTTCGGCTGATCAATGTCTTTCAGAGTAATATGTGCAACAAAATGGTTAGCCTTGCCTAAACCTTCAGAAAAAAGTTCTGGTACTTCTTTTAGCAAGCTAGCTACACTATCGTGTGCATGGAATACAGACACTGACAACACATTGTCGTGAATGTTAAAGCCAAACAAATCAAATGAATCAAGACCAAATATGTTCTCACAATCGCGTGATTGTAGCAACATAAAACTCACTGTTCACGTATGCAAGTGATACATAGAAGGCAAAGTTTATTTTTCGAGATCAGAAATGTTTTGTCCATTATAAGCCATCAGTTGCATGCTAGTTTTAGACGGGTGAGGGGAGCCTAACATTTCATATGTGTGACAATTTAGCAATGTGACAGAGACACCTGTGTCCAACTGAAATTTCCCACATTTCCCACAAAGAAGTAAACGAACAAAAAGTTTGTTTGACTGGAGTACCTTTGAAGAAACTGCTCACGTGCCAGTTTTGCAAATGCTTGTTGCTGACTTCGAATATACGGCATTAATGACATGGGTCTTGTGACTAGATTTCTGTGAGTGGGCCGAATCCTTACGTTTATTCTGTTGCAAACATACGAAATGTAAACGTCCTTTCCTACCACAAGCGCAACACTGAGCTTGTTGGGAGGTGCAGTCCTGGCATTTGCGCTGTGAATAACACCGTCGTCAAGACTTAATACTGTTCACCTGTGTAGCCGTCTGTTTAGCAAACTGCATACACGGTGTGGAGCGTTGTTTACTCGGCTTGGCTAGCGCAAGCTGCCATTGACTGGGCCGATTGGAAACAAGGGACCCAATCTGACAAACAGCTTGCTGCTTAAATCTATTGGCTGATAGGGCACCAGAATCGTACAGATCTAGTATTTGCACTACCTACTGAAATGATGGATCAGACTGTTTCAAAATCTGTTCTCTGAGTTTCACATCAGGTACATAGTACACGATCGCATCACGCAACATAGCATCTGAATATAAAGCATGGCAAGCACATTTTTTGTTTGTTCTGACCGTTTTATACAATTGATGAATTGATACCTAGCTGCTACCACATTCACTTGTTGGTCAGAATAGTTTGTTAGCGAATCTACCACTTGTTTGTTAGTAAGTTCACTCGAAGTGGCGTTAGGAACCAACTTCTGAGTTAATCGGAACACTGCACTCCCTACCGTGGATAATAGATATGGAAGTTTCACAGTACCTGGTAGTTGTGAGCAAGTAGGTGTGCTTCGAATTGTTACAACCGTTCGAGCCATTCCTGTTCTTGTTCACAAAACTGTCGAAAAGGCGGTATAGCAGTAGGTGTTCCTGTGGGTGGTGCTTGTTCCGTCGGGCGCGCAGCGTTGGCCAGTAGATGCTGCACCGTGTTAAGCGATGTAGAGATTTGCTGCGTCTGGAACTGAAACATCTCCATTAGCTGTGTTGCACCTAACGCTTGCAGATGCAGCGTCTGAGCAGGGGGCGGGATATGTGGGGTGGGCATTTTGGAAGAGACAAATCCAAGAAACAGACAAGGCAAGCAGGAAAAGTAAGTTCAAAAGCGAAGGAAATTTCTGGAACGCCCATCTGAAAACACTGCAAAAGAGACTATTAAAGCAAGAAAAAGCCCCTGCAAAGAAAAGACAAGAGAGAATTAAGGCGCCAGCAAAATGTAACAGAAAATTCCATGCCCGCCAGGCACTAGGTTCCTCTAATAATTTGTCGCCAATGTGGGATCCTGCACACTCGTCTCTCATAGGGTGCCTAGGAAGCTGTTTCCTCGGATAGCTAAACAACAATTCAAGCACGTCATATTGATGGAGTTTATTATAGTAACTGAATTGACAATACTTAATTTTCGTTTCTAGAGGATGGGTCGCAAGCAACTGGCGACATGCAAATAATCAATGTCCTTTTTATAGATACAATTTCCACGCAAGATAATTACACAAGTTCATAAGTCACTGCCATCGTTAATATCACTATGGGTCTTCTAGTGCTCTCTTCTAGTCTGGGTCTACTAGTGCGACCGAGGCTAGGCAGCACGTCGCTTTTATTCTCTTTATGTAGATGCCGCTCCTGTTGTGGTGTCGTCCTAGTCAGCATCCTATTGGCTGACGTCGTCTCACAGCCCTCTCTGCTGTATCGTTCTTGATCTTTGTGTTGGCACAATAATTCATTTCTCTTGATAATTTAATTAAGTGTGGAACACAAAAGTACAACTAATTCGTTAATTATGTAGAAAAAACTAAAAACAAACATTATCCTTGCGACACACGTGACTGTTGTGCTTTCTCATCACTTGGCGCGTTAGCGTCGCTCCAGATGTCAAACAGTAACATCTTATGCACCAGAGAGTGTCATGACCGTATGTATTAGCTGTGGTTGTATCACGTAAAATTCACATGAGGTACTAAAAGAATATTCCTCGTTAATGGTACTAGACTGGTTTGTGACCCTGATCTGTTAAATATAGGACCTGAAGTATTACAATTTGTCGAGGAAAGACATGGCAACTGTAAAAAAGGACGCAGATAGTGCGCAAATATGGAAAACAGAACAAGAAAACAGTAACGACGAACTGCCTATTGGCTTCTGTCTCGGGTTCTTCGGCCGACGTTCATCTAATGATTTTTCTGACGTTTCGCCAGCACGAGTGGCTGGCATTGTCAAAGCTTCACCCTCCATTGCCGGTGGTGAACTGGAGCCGAGCTCGCGGGCGCAGACTATATGTACCTGGCGCGCCAACGTCCGAGGGCTTCTCCGCGGTCATTTCCGGTGCGGTTCTCCTCTTGCTACCTGCGACGGTCGTTCGCTGCAGTACGGGAAGCCAGGATCCGTTGACCTTAAGGCTTTCCTCTTTCTTGTTCAAACTGTTCGCGTGTTTTTGTATTTCTACAGCTTCTCTGAACAAGCGCGTGTGATAGTGGTTCTCTACAGCCAGAACTTCCGTGTCGGCGAATTTTATTACGTGGTCGGTCTCATTCAATGCGTGTTCTGCCACGGCCGATTTCTCCATCTGCCCCAACCTGCAATGTCGCTTATGCTCCTTGATCCTGGTGTTAATGGATCGTCCAGTCATCCCGACATGCACATGCGGAAAAGTTTATGTCGGGATGACTGGACGATCCATTAACACCAGGATCAAGGAGCATAAGCGACATTGCAGGTTGGGGCAGATGGAGAAATCGGCCGTGGCAGAACACGCATTGAATGAGACCGACCACGTAATAAAATTCGCCGACACGGAAGTTCTGGCTGTAGAGAACCACTATCACACGCGCTTGTTCAGAGAAGCTGTAGAAATACAAAAACACGCGAACAGTTTGAACAAGAAAGAGGAAAGCCTTAAGGTCAACGGATCCTGGCTTCCCGTACTGCAGCGAACGACCGTCGCAGGTAGCAAGAGGAGAACCGCACCGGAAATGACCGCGGAGAAGCCCTCGGACGTTGGCGCGCCAGGTACATATAGTCTGCGCCCGCGAGCTCGGCTCCAGTTCACCACCGGCAATGGAGGGTGAAGCTTTGACAATGCCAGCCACTCGTGCTGGCGAAACGTCAGAAAAATCATTAGATGAACGTCGGCCGAAGAACCCGAGACAGAAGCCAATAGGCAGTTTGTCAACAAGTGGCCACGAAAGCCTCAACAATTTTGTAGTAACGACGAACATTCAAGTAAAGAAGAAGAGGCCCGCTGGGAAGTGGGATTTTTCTTATGTACATGTGGTGCAATGGGTGCAAGTGGGGCAATCTATCGGTCAGCAGTGACCAATGCATCACAACGAGCAGTCAAACAGCTGCCACACCAGGTAGCTGCATTGCTTGCAGATCGCTATGGCGGTACAGCATCCTGTCGGTGCAGACCAGCAAAGTGCAGCAGTTGCAATTCGTCTACTTTCAGCAGCCTTTGAAGTAACGAATAGAACAATAAAACAATAAATTTGTAGTCTGATATCGATTAGTAACAATTTAGCTTCATTTAAAAATTGTCACACTTCCAGGTGCCAGTACAGTTGTGACCCCTAATGATGATAAATGAAGTTGTTCGAATCAGTCTCCAACTATGTGAAAAGTAAGTTCTCAAGCATATCAAGGTATGTCCATCCTGTAACAGATTTCTTGACAAAGAAAAATGGACCATACATCTTTTCCCCTGAAACTGCATAAAAAACATTAAATTTTGGAGAATCCCTCTCATATTACACAACTTCATATGGTTGTTGTGTACCCCATATACCCACATTCTGATGGTTTACACTTTCATTTAAATGGAATGTTGCCTCATCACTAAACAGTAAGTGTGGAAGGAAACTGTCATCCTCCGTCTTTCCAAGAACGAAATTACAGAGCTCCACACATTGTTGTTTGTCACCTTCATGAGGAGCTTGCAGTAGCTGAATTTTGTATGGTTTCATGTGTAAACGTCGATGCAACAACCGCCAGACGGAGATTGGCGGCATGTTGAGATGTCGAGCTGCACAGTGAACGGATTTCTGTGGACTCTTTGTGACTCTACGGCGGATGCATTCGATGTCTGTGTCAGATACTTGAGGACAGCCTGGCGATTTGCCTTTACACAAAAAATCTGTTACTCGGAATTGGTCAAATCATTGTCTAATGCTCTGTGCTGTAGGAGGATCCACACCATACCTATTACTAAAGTCACACTGAACAGTTATTACTGACCTCCATTGCGCAAAATGTAGAACACAAAACTCTTTCTGTTGTCCCGACACCATTTTTACAAGAACTGAAGTAGGCGCAAGTAGTAGGGCAAGGGAAGCACCACCCCACAATACATTGTTGCCAGATTTATTCAAGATGGTGGATCCAAGATGGCGGACATAGATGAGGGAACGTCGCAGCAATGTCATGGCGGGAAGTTCAAATTTTGGAGGGAAAATAGGACAATTGGGCTACTTCCACTAACATAACCCTTCCTCTATCCTGTCCATCTGGAGATTGGTGGGAAAAGGATTCAGTCTGTGCTGGGCTGCTCCACAGGATGGACATAAGTATACAGGGTGCAGCCAGCTGCAGGTGGTGGCTCATATCAGTACCAATGATGTGTGTTGCTTTGGATCGGAGCAGATTCGGAAACGGTAAAGACTGCCAGTCTTGCTTCTGAGATTGATGCAGAGCTCACCATCTGCAGCATCATCAATAGAACTGACCATGGTCCTTTGGTGCAGAGCCGAGTGGAGGGTCTGAATCAGAGGCTCAGGCGGTTCTGTGACCATGTAGGCTGCAGATTCCTTGACTTGCGCCATTGGGTGGTGGGTTTCAGGGTTCCGCTTAATAGGTCAGGAGTCCATTACACACAGGAAAGAGCATGAAACGATTCTGATTTAAATCTTGAGATCTGTTAATGATCAAACTTTATAACATCATTGCTTAGAATAGGGTGTCTATACCTGTGCACTAACCAACTTGCATTAGAATAATTAACACGGGAAATATTGTTTTCTTAAATGCAGTTTGAAGCAATTAAACAGAATGAAAATCTAACCATGCTTCATTAACTACTAAAATGTAACCATGCTTCATTAACTACTAGCCTAATACATGAGGGCCCTTAAACTTTCATGGTTTGAAAAAACATGCTCGTTAACAAAACCACACTGGTATATATGAGAAATGGTAACTATTCTTATCAATAATAATTAATTAAGTAAAGCACAACAAATTGTAACTCTTTAAATAACAAATGTGATTTGATAAGCAATCTTTTAACCTCCTCAAAATATATTTGGCTATGCCAATGCAAACACAACATTAAATTCAAGTTCAAACACTTTCTGGTGAGATAAACTTTATAATTTTGATCAAAGTGCATAAATGGAAAAATTAATAATCTTTTTCATTACAGATTAACTTTACTGTTTTCAGGCAGCTTTTCAGGTAAGGCAAATCATTTAAGGAAATGACTGCAGGTTGGTCTAAAAATGCACTGGAAGTGGAATATTTCTAAAACTATAAAACTGAACTTTAAACACTATAACTCCATACATAGAAAGCAATCATGTCTATTTTTACTGGTGTCGAATAAGTCTTTCCATAATAAATTAGGATACTAAAAATAAATTCATTAGAATGTGATTCATGTCCAAGTTTTTGATTTGGGATAATCACGAGCATAAGACAGAGTTTTTAGCAACACCACAATTATTATTAAAATCAACCAAATTTCACAAATACCTGGTCCATTTACAGAGTGCCAAATATAAATAATTTTGTGGAAGGCCGGTGATTCTGGTGGCGCAATTTGCTGTGGCTGTTAACATGGCAGCGATGCAGTCATGTCAGTACTATTAGCCTTGTCCTGTGACAGATCTTCTTGGGGCAATAATTATATATTCATGATAACAGAATCACCAAATGCAGAATCTGAGCCCCATAAATACTGCTCTTAAGCTCTTCTGGCCTCAAAACTCCTAGAATATGTGCCACAATGACTTGATACTGATAGCGAGATGTTAACCACAGCACTGCTCAGCCCAGACTCCTTGTCCATCACAGTGGACGAGTTGCCACTTGCGCACCAGCCACGCCTTTTCCACTCTGCCAGGCTATTTCCATACCTGCGGGCTTCCCCCATCTTTTACATTCAACCCTACATTCCCTAACTATGTACCAGGTCATTTACAGTACATTATCTAACAATCTTCCAAGTGTTATTTAAATCCACAAGCTTAAGTTAAACAATACTGTTCAAAAGTTCACATAATTGAAATACGAATACATGTCAAAGATTTTCCATGATAGATACAACACTCTACATAAGCAACAGTACAAATTGACATAGAAATATCGATACAGATACAAAATAGGTCTAAAAATGTGTTACATATGCCCCATGATTCATTGATGTTTCCTGTTAGGGATATATCAGTGAAATATCAAGAACACCTAAACGGTGTTGAGCAGTGAAAAAAATAATCAATCCAACCAGAGATGGGCATGAAAAAAAAACACAAAAGCCGCTAGAACACTATATATCTTATACACATTGTTACCAAAACAAGACAACAGCATGTAAGGGGTCCGCAGGCCCTTACTGCTAAGTTTGCGCTCACACAGGTCGACAGGGCAACTATCGAGTAGTGTGTGCAGGGTGCGAGAGCTAGAGGGGATTCACCGGAGTGCCGAGTGCTGCTTGGGTAGATTCCCGCGAGGCGGGAAGAACTGGGCAGTGAGTTAGAGTTGAGATGTGCTGAAGTCAGGGTGTGGTAGGTTCCCGCAAGGCGGGCAGAGCTGTGCAGAAGCCAGCAGATGAATTAATGCAAATTACCGGCAAAGGGAGTGGCCAGCGCCGTGGTTTAACCCCTTTGTGTTAGGATTATACGGGAAAGTGAGAAAGTTTAATTACAGAGTGATTTCAGTGATATTAAGTGCCGCTATTGAACTTCCGCGTCTACCGCGTCGGCATTACTTGGATTACAGTGATTGGATGTTGCGTGTGACGATTAAGAATAAGTAAAGAAACCTGTGCTGAGATTAGCCGTCATTTACAGTGTATTGACGAAGGCAGTGGCTGTCTCCTTATTTTGTGCTTTTGCTAAGAATATAGATCTTGTTTGTGAAACTGTGTTGTGTCCTTCTTACCACCAAACAGTACTTATTACAGTATTTGCGAAGGACAATACGGAATGTAACATCCCCTGAGCAGTCCAATCCGATTGCCAGCCCATTAGGTACATGGTCACATTAATCAATTATCTAATTTTGGGCTGCTATTCAGATCCCGAATGAGCGGATAAATAAAAGGGCATGTTACACCCTTGGCTTACCGTGAAAGGACAAGTGCAATTTTCGGACGAGTCGTACTAATTTTTCAATGTGGAATCGGGACAGTGCATGAACGTTAAAATCGCGAGAAGGAACAGTGTATTTTTTGAACAATACGAAGTAATAATATCTCACGATTGTGACTAAACTGTTTTTCTGGCCATATTAAACTGTGTTGTAAAGTGCAAACGCGAAAATCCGCGCGAAAAACTGTGAAAAGTGGATGCTAAAGAAAGACACGTGTGAACAGTAAAATAGTGAGACGAGTCAAAATTTCGTCACAAAGGTTGTTAGAAAGGTGTTTAACGATAATATGTTGACCGAAATTGCCTTTTGAACGGTGAAAATCGGACGAATTCGTGTGGACCCATAAACTGTTATGTTGACGACAAGGTATTGTGGCGACGCAATTAGTGAGTGACGTCACTGAGACCCGTGTAGCAGTTGCACCAAAGAGCTTCGACCCGCGAGGTGATTTCACACGACACCACGGCGAGCGACGCAACTTCGAGACAACGAGCGCAGTCCCGGCATCTAGCGGCCGAACTACGAACTACGCCCGCCTGCAGCGCCACGGAGCGGCCGACGGGGAACTACGTCGCCTTGCAGCTGATCTTCAACTTCACGCGAGCTCCAGAGGCGGCACAGCCACGCCCATCTCAAACGCGACTCGTGGTAACGTCGGTTGGTGAGTGAAGACGACGGGTTAACATAACAGTAAATTGCAGTGTGCAGTCTTCGCGATAAATAAACAGTTTTTAAATGATATTTACGTTAAGAAAAGTGCTCAATTGCAGTAATTTCAGAAAAGTTGTGAAGCATACTCTGAAGTCTAGCATGCTTACCTATGCACACTGCACTGAATAAATGGTAATTGTTTTGATGAATTTGCATTTATAGATTTTGTGAGTGTTATGATTATCTTGTTTGAAACATTTTTACATAAACTGTGTATGTGGAAATTGTTACTGGAAATTTAGGTTTTTGAGGGCTGTTATGTTCAGTACCCATGCATGTTGTATCATTTTGGGAATTAACTGAAAGGATTGCAGGGACTGTTTGATTAGTTTCATGGTAATTAGGAGTGTTTTGGGTTATTGGAGGTTATTTTGTAATACTTGCCTGGGCATTAAATATAAACCAAAAATGTCTTCTGAAGATAAGCAGGTCTGTGACGCAGTAGTTGAAAGAAAAGGAATAGGACAGAAAGATAGAGATGATTCGGGATTCAGTGATTGTGGATTGTCATTAGGTAGCCCATTAGCAAATTCAACTAATTATCCCGAAATACCGGGACAAGTGATGAGAGCTAAGTCAATTTTAGAGGATGAAGATAAGTGGTCGATGTTGATAGACATGATAAAGGAGCTTAACGCATCGTTAGAGAAGAGTTTACAAGAAAGGGAAGAAATAGTACGATAATCCGGAGAATCATTAAAGGAAGAATTCCGAAAAACTAAAGAAAGTTACAAATCAGTAGAAAAGGGGTTACAAGAAATCAACGCATCATTTAAGAAAGGTTTACAAGAATTTAGAGAAAGCTTGGAATCAGGTAAGGAAACTATAATACAAGAAATCAGAACCTCGTACGCAAAGACGGAATGTAATCTGAGGAAGGAAATACAGGAGTTACCAAAACGACTGAAGATGAACGTCGACGAAAGAGAGAGTAAGCTACAGAAAAATATAGACCAGATCCAGGGAGACGTGGAGAAGACGGAAGGAAAGTTAACAGAGAAGATAGAAGACGAGGTTGAAGAAACTAGAACCGAATTGGGAGAAAGGATCACCGAGGTGACGCAGATGCAGAAACAATGCAACGATGTGGTTGAGGGGATAGGAGATAAGCAAAACCAATTGCCGGTCAGTCTGAGTAATGCTGTAGCCATGCAGCGAAAAGAAGATAACCAGAGGGGTGCAATCGAAGGTGGGGCCTTCACTTGTGGAATTAAGAGGAAGAAAGGGACTACTAATTATGATCAGTTTGGAGGAGGATTATTGAAGAAATGCTGGCCCAAAAGTCGTCAGTGTGCAGCACTTGAGGACCCACTACGATGCAGACCACTTAGTAATTGGAAAGGAACGTCGGAAGAATTTGCCAAACATTTGTGGAAATGGAACGAGATTGTGGAACAACCCCTGAATGATAACGTAATGGTATCTGCAATAAAAAGAAGATTGAATCAGAAAAAGCAAGGAACTATATCTAGGAGCCTAATCAAAGATAGGGAGGCCTTAATGAAGATACTGGAGCAGTTGGAGTCTATTAGATCACAGAAATACAAGCAAGCTAATGATCGAAACAGAGAAGGGAATAATGACCCAAGGATTCATGTTAATCATTCGTCTGATTTCCGAGGAAGAGGCGGAGGAATCGAAAAACCGAAGGACACTCCAGGTGAGGTCCAGTCAAGAGTGAGGGCTACAAGGACCCGAATAAACCCGCTAAGACATGGTTAGATCATTTAGTTGTAAAATGGACTTTTGAAAGAGGGAAGTGTTTATTTACATTGTGTTTTGTGATGTATTACAATTAGAGTAGTATATTTCATGTCAAAGATTATCTAGGGATGAAAATAAAACCTGTAATAACTATTTTGTAGTAATAATTCATATGTTATGTGTTTAGGTAATAATATTTGAGTGTATATGTTGTGTGTTTTCATTTTGATATTGGACTATAGAGGACTATTGCTGGTTGAGATGAAAAAATTGTAACTTTGGACAATGCCATTTATGTGATGTAATAACCTTTTGTAGAAATTGTTGTGGAGGCAGCCCACTACCAGAGTCCAGGACTATTTTGCAAATTGTAAATTCATTAATTAATTGTATTGCATGTTTGGTTCAAATGTAGCCATGTTTTAAATCCCTTGCCGATTCTTTTTCGCCTGCGGTTCAAAAGAAGTTTTTGAGGGCGGGGATGTAAGGGGTCCGCAGGCCCTTACTGCTAAGTTTGCGCTCACACAGGTCGACAGGGCAACTATCGAGTAGTGTGTGCAGGGCGCGAGAGCTAGAGGGGATTCACCGGAGTGCCGAGTGCTGCTTGGGTAGATTCCCGCGAGGCGGGAAGAACTGGGCAGTGAGTTAGAGTTGAGATGTGCTGAAGTCAGGGTGTGGTAGGTTCCCGCAAGGCGGGCAGAGCTGTGCAGAAGCCAGCAGATGAATTAATGCAAATTACCGGCAAAGGGAGTGGCCAGCGCCGTGGTTTAACCCCTTTGTGTTAGGATTATACGGGAAAGTGAGAAAGTTTAATTACAGAGTGATTTCAGTGATATTAAGTGCCGCTATTGAACTTCCGCGTCTACCGCGTCGGCATTACTTGGATTACAGTGATTGGATGTTGCGTGTGACGATTAAGAATAAGTAAAGAAACCTGTGCTGAGATTAGCCGTCATTTACAGTGTATTGACGAAGGCAGTGGCTGTCTCCTTATTTTGTGCTTTTGCTAAGAATATAGATCTTGTTTGTGAAACTGTGTTGTGTCCTTCTTACCACCAAACAGTACTTATTACAGTATTTGCGAAGGATAATACGGAATGTAACATCCCCTGAGCAGTCCAATCCGATTGCCAGCCCATTAGGTACACGGTCACATTAATCAATTATCTAATTTTGGGCTGCTATTCAGATCCCGAACGAGCGGATAAATAAAAGGGCATGTTACAAGCATCAATATTCAATTCTGTACACCTATCGTAATTGACTCTCATTTTGTGAAACAATAAGTTGAGTAGAAATCAAAATTTTTCTATATTATCAAGAATATTGAGTAGCATGTAGATACACATATGCAAGTATACACCTAAATATATCACAAGAAATTTTAACACTGTTATTGTAAACATACAAACATATGTAAATTGAACCTAGTATTCTTTGCTCACTGCCCCTGTTTGAAACAGTCCATCTTTGAAAACCATAGCAAAAAGCATACAACAGTAATCAAGATAACAATCAAATAACTTTACTGTCTGCAAACATTTCAATATCCAATATACACTATACACTAGACATTTGAGTGCTCACTTTGGGTCTTATGGCAGTTCATTTCTGAGACAAATTTTCTTGCCCCACTTTGGCAACTCTTTTATGCTGCCCACTCTGCATTCAAGGCAGTCCACATTTCTTTTGAATTGGGCTACATTTTGTCTTTAGCAATTTCAGTATAGGTTTTCACATATTTAACAACAATGTTTAGAATCTGAAACTTAGAAGAAAGTATCAGAAATTTTATATAACTACCAACATTTCTATAAAGACATAAATTACAGTTAAATACAGTACAGTAACTTCATAAGATAGGTATTTTTCTTTTGCAGTATAATATACATTTTTATTCCAGTATCATTTCTGAATATACTCCATTTATTCGTTCCTAGGGACATATGGTTTGAGATCCACTATGTTACAAACACCAAGGGGCTTCTTTGACTTTGGATAGATCAAATAGTAAGTATTGTTGTGAGGTCTATCTTGTATTATGAATGGCCCATTATATATATATACTTAAATTCTGAAATTTCATCATTAAATTCACTTGATTTTTCATGGGTCTTCAGAAGAACATAGTCTCTGATCTTGAACTGGCAAATTTCAGGTCCGTTTTGTGCCTTTTAGATCTCGCTTCTGCTTTCTACTTTGTTTTTTCTTCAAGCAATTCTTTCTTGTGGGATAATCCCAAATCTGTACATGGTGAGAACTCTAGTTTTTCCTCAATTAAACATTTGCTTTTATTACTGAGCAGGATTTCCTCTGGTATAGACCCAGTAGATTCATGAGGCAAGGTATTCGTTATACAATCCAATTGAGATACAAATCTGCCCCATGCTCAATGATTATGGTGGCAATAAGTCCTACATAACCTTCCTATTTCCCTCATAAACCGTTCAATAGGGTTGCTGGCCATATGGTAGGCAGAAATATATTTAATTTCTACACCATTCTGCTCCATGCCATCTTTCCAAATTTTGGAACTGATTTGGGGGCCACTATCGGACACATAATGTCTCTCTAAGACATGTGCTTCTCCTGCAAATCACATATACCAGGTGGCTTCTTTGGTTTCCGGAGTTCAAAGTTTTTATTTACTTGAATTAGGTGGTTCTTTCTTTCTTTGTTCAGTAATGACGTCAGGATTTTGTTTGGAAACTTCATCATCGGTTGGTACAACTTTTCAGTTAGTTACACATTCATTGGTTTCAGGCATACCGAAATTTTCGTCATCCGAGTAGTCGTCCGAATCCGACTATTCTATTTCACTTTCTGGATCTAACATGAAAGCTTTTCTAAGACAGGCGCTCAGTTCTTCTGATTTCGCATTCGACTTTAATTCAGGCTCGCAGTTTTCTTCTGATGAGCTATCATCCTCATCAGCTCTAATAATAACGTCCACAGTTACTTCACACTTCGTGTAATCCTCAAGGTCTTCCAGATCACACAGACAGTTGTCTATATTTTCATTGTCTTCGAATTCACGCCATTCGGTAGCAGCTAGTAGTGTTTGTGAATCGTTGACAGAGGTTATTTCACCATTAATGCTGAGGATTTCATCCTCCAACATCCTTCTACCCACAACATCCTTTCTCTTGGCTGAACGCGTACGTTGCGCGACGCTTTTTATTTCCTCCTCCTTATTTTGGATCCACGTCACCTTATCGACGTCCCTATTATCTCTCCTACCTTCAATTAACTTTTTGGTCGCATATGCTTTCTTCAAATCCTCCCAATCACGTTGTGTGAGGCCTCTGTACAGATTGTCCATCTGCACATGCCATTCGTCTCCTCTGAAAACTCATATTCGTCAGATGTTACTTCGTCTGGGCCAGTAACTACTGTTCTAGTCCGTCAGGCCCTCACCATGCTGGCATTCAGGTTTCCATATCGCTCTGGTGTACATTTCGTGCGGAAAAATCTCTACCGTGACCGGCAGAGTTTCCTCTTCTTCTGCCCCTACCTCTATCACACTGACGTAACAACAATTGCCGTCATTTTGTTCGTCATGATTACGTTTGTTGCTATTAGTATTATTCTAGCGGTTATCCCTGTTTCCTTGCCAGTGGTCTTCATCTTGCACCCTCTCTATGGACGCTAAGCAGCTTCAGTGGTTGCTTCCTATGTATCTTTTAGAATCTTCTGGAAGCTTTTTCCATAGTTCCCAGATAATTTCGGATTCTGATCGTCTACTTCTTAAGTGTGTCAATTTGCGGTACCAGTATTCGCATAAATTTTTTAAAGAATTCCTGCTCCATTTTTTATGGAGTTTAGCCATGATAAATTCCCGCCTGAAGCAATTCTACTTTTGTTCAGACCAGTATTATTCTGTGAATTTGTGTTTAAATTCATTAAAAGTCATTTGTCCAGTAGTCAGGTTAAGTTCCCAGCGCTTGACATCACCTGCCAAGGCGCTGATCATCACATTTATCTTTTCCTGATCAGGTAAATAATCAGTACAAATTCTTTCGCAATTCTTTATGAAATATATATTTGTCCAATGAATACCCGTTTATCATCTGCATTTCTTCTTGGTGTAGCAATTTTGATGGCCAGTAGTGTATTAGGCTATGTATGCTTTCAGAAGTCCGTTCATGTTGGTACTTTGACATGGGTGCAGCACACGTATACACTATCCACATGTAAAAGCATATATCTGATATGCTATATAGTGATGTCGAAGGATTATTGTTGAGAAAATGCAGCACTGTATTGGGAGTTATTTACAAGATTAAGTCTAATAAAAGTACAGCCACAGTAGAACTTTGCCTGAAATGTAAGCTTGAATGATGCTTCGTCTGAAGTACACTTTAAAGTAATATGTCATACCTTTGAAAATAACAGTCACACAAACTGAAAGTTTATGTACCATTTTATGCTATTTCTGTAGTGAAGATACTTAATACAAGTTATTAAACGACTTGGTGCAAAACGTTAGTTGCACATACTCTCCTCATTCATATGAAATGTGTTTGAAATTATTCTTAAGTTTCGTATTAGGAAAAGAGTTTACAGTATCATTTGCGATCTTCACCATAAAGGTCGCTGATCATCTCTAATATGTAGTCACAACAGTGAATTGGTGCAGCCAACGAAAGTAACTGCAAAAAAGCTGTCTTCAGTGACAGAGTGTTCTACAGCGTAGCCAGAGGTGTAGGGTAGGTTGGTATGTAACTGCTTGGTTGTCATGCAAGTTAGCAAATTTGAAAGCTAAGAAGCTGTTTGTAGTGACAGACACATCTGCAGCGCAATGCGACATCTAAATTAGGTTGGAATACAACCGTTTGGTTGTGGGTTGGCAAAGCCAAAGAATGTAAGGACCGAATAAACTCTTTATCGTGACAGTTTGTCGGCTCCGATATTTAAAGAAAATGACAGAATGTGTGAAAATCAAATTAGCAGATGAGTATAGTTTCTTTCTCATTGAGCAATCGAGTAACAGACATTGTTGATGGTGGCGCGCATTCCTCCTGTTGCGTCTGACACGCATCTCAAAAGAATGCATTGATTTCAGAGTAAAACTAACTCCCGAACTTCTTACAATTTACGAGCCATAGTAATTGAAGGCCACCATCAGTTCTGTGGGGCCTCTATCTGGCAGAACAGAGAGAAGCAGATTCCAACTTACGAGGCAATGGCCAGATCACACGTAATTTGCGCTCGCTCGAATTGTACATGATCCAAAAATAAACTCAGGGACGTGCATTGCTTATGAAATGCTTAGCAGAATGAAATCAATGACTGAACACAAACTGCATACGCACATTGCCACTCCGTACCATGATCCACTGAGCTCGCAGTTCCATCTAGCGTTTCTGAAACAAATATTAAAAAAAAAAATTGTGAATCATTTACCACTTAATAAATGCGGGGCTTACACTTCCTTTTAAATGAAACATAAATGTAACACATTTCTAATATATTTAATTATAAATCAAAAATAATTCTAGTATAGAGAGACTTACATAAAATTCGTCTGCTCAGTTCGATGGAGGCAAGAGAAAAAGAGTACAGTTCGCTGAGAGGAGTTTCGATCCTCGCTTACATTTTGTTATAAAACATCTGAAAATGCAATTCCTCCGATTCGTTTCAGGTGCAGGCTGGTTTCTCTGATATTGTTCATCTGAATTCACAATTCGTACACGTTTTATTATGTTTTTCAAAGACAACGTGAAACATTTTCTTAAGAAAATCACTTTGAAATATTTTTTATGTTTAAAAGATATGACTTTGTTCAAGTAAAGCTTCTACAGCCCCACGATGGCTTGAAGTTATTGTGCATACAAACCGCCATTAAGGCTTCAACAAAACTTTAGGAAATGTTTATTAAATTGAGTTCAGTTGAGAATATTATTTGCACCAGGTATAATTTCTTTTAAATATTTGGTGTTGATTTTATGCACATATCAAATGACAAGTAGCTTCATGTATGTGTAAAATCAAGAAAGTGATTTACATAGACGTGTATAGTTTGATTTTATAGGTTGATACATATTGAATTATTGGCAAGTAAACAATCTTCCTTCTTTTCTTTTTAGTGAAGAGTTCTTACATTTGGCTTTATAAAAAATGGTGTGTAGTTCACCTTATTTGGTTCCTTTTCTGGAAATATACTCAGTTTTGAATGGTCTTTTCTTTATACAATGCTATGTAGACTCATCGAATCCAGATGGTAGATGGGTTTACAATAAATTGGTGATACACTTGGTTTCGTGTTGGTTTGTTACTGTTTTTACACTCAGTGATGGCCGGTGTGGGCGTGGCGTGAGTGGGGATCGCCGCACCTCCTCCAGTCAGACAATTGGCGCTGGGACATGCCAGTACATGATTGGATCAGCTGTCTTAGGTTACGTTGACAACTGATGATCGCGGCTAGTCAGACGTGCTGCAGTAGTGTTGCCACTCCCACCATCGATGTCCGAGTTTGATTATGAAAGATAAAACATCAGTATCAATTGTATGACAATGATTGTTTAGCGCTAAGCTGCCAACAGGGGCGACTCGTTCGTAAGGGCTAGAGTGCTCCGGCCCCAAGAGAATTTTGCGCCACAGTTTTATTCTACATAGTTTTTCAATGTCAGGATTTTGGTGTAGCTCGAGTGAGACAGATCTGTTTCCGCTGTTCCGCTGTAGAAACATACGACTTTATTCTTAGATGCCAGTATCGGATCAAGTCTTCAGCTACTCCTCCCTCACCCCTCCCCTCAGCCCATCGTTCTGCAGTGACGGACCTGTTTTCCTTTTCCCACTCCATTCGGGCCGCTGCCTCTACACCCCCGGCTCCATGGCATAGCTTGGAGCCATCTCTAGTGGGCCGACCAGACGGACCGGATCACGAATATCCCTCTGCTTCCCCGCACCGCAGAGAACCATGCTGCCTTTTACGTTACCACTCTCCCAACCATCCTCTCCTTTACACAGTGTCTGGGGCCAGCCGGCTTGGACCCGTAACCCGAATTTTCACCTACATCACTTAACGCACCTTCCTGTAGACCAACGGGAAATGTCGCAAACAGCAAAAGTAACAATCTATCAGTAGTGTTCCGTATTCTGGAGCTTTGTGGCTGAAACTCATGTATTCTTATAGTGATTTTAAAATTAATTAGTAGATTGCTTGGTAAACGGAAACTTTAATATATTAAGTGTGTAAAAGAAGTTAGAAATTGGAGCGGTTATGTGCACGTCAGCTAAAAGGTTTCTTAATGTCTCACCCCAATGAAAGCAAGAACACAACTTTCTGCAATACATGGCTCTGTGAAAGGTGTCAGTTGACAGTGAGTGAAGAGAAACAAAAGGTACTTTTGGAGGTGAAGGATTGTGGACAACATTCAGCTGTGAGGATATAAAGTATTTAAATGGGCAGATTAAGACACGTGGGGAAAGTGGACTGCTAGAAAGGGCTTGTAAATACAAAATGTTTGGCACCATTTTCATTGCTGCTCAGATTGATCTAGGTATGAAGAATCAACTAAGAAACACAATGAATTGGGATGTTGGTTGCAGTAGTTACTCGGAAATGAAGAAGCTTGCACAGGATAAGAGTAGCATGGAGAGCTGCATCAAACCAGTGTCTGGACGAATGATCACGACAACAACTATGAATTAGTTATGAAGAACAGACACACATTAAATCGAGTAGTACAGTGTTTATCGTTTTGTAGAGATCATGAGTTAGCACTAAGGGTTCAGCTAATAGTGGAAATTTCTCAGACTTTTTGTCTCTTCAAAGAAATCTTGACAATGTGTTAGATGACCATTTAGACAGCTCTAGTTTTTCCATCTGCAAATATACGTCAAAATTTTGCAAAATAAACTTTTAGACTGTATGTACTAAGTTCATGTTGAAGGACTGTTTAAAGATATTAGTGCTACCACTTTTGTTTCTGAACAGACAGATGAAACAACATGTATTAGCCTACGCACAAAAGTCAGTTGGTCATCATACTGCAGTACATCAATGGAAAGAAATCTGCTGAAAGTTTCCTTTTCTCTGATATAAATGGCAGACATGGAGGTTATATAACAATAGTTCGGAACAATTCCATCATAAAGTTTATTGACTTTCCATCGGGGCCCCACCGGCGAACATGACCATGAACCGGCACTGGCTGCCAATACAAATATACTAGCAGAATGTTTATCGACGTGAAAGGAGTTCGCAATTAGTTCATGTGACCAAAATCTGTAGGAGTAGCATCTGGTGCTGCGCTCAGATTCAGAGATGGTTTTGGGTCGTGTACGTTTTTTCACAGATCTCACTATTCAAACTAAATCAGTTCGTTTTGCAGCTACTCCAGTTCATTATTTATCGTTTTCCCTTCAAAATAAACCAATTTCTGTGTGCACACGGTGCTTCGTTTTATATACTTAGTTACTCGAGTACAGATAATTGGTTTAAAGTTCAAACAGGCACTTACCGCTGCATTCTGACAATCAGTTCTTGTAGCACAGTGATGTTGTCAGTGGCAATTTACACTGGTGTTCCTTCACGGGTTTACTACTTGTGTATTACTGCGAACGTTGTAGAAGTTGTGTCCGCGTTTGCAGCATCCTGCCGATTCAGAGAGACATTGTGTTTACAACTTTATTTTTTGTTCCCACCCGCCACTGCTGTGCAGAGGTAAGCAACTTTTATTGTACACATTCACATTTTTTGGTTTCACAATCTTCTCTGATTTCACTTCGGTAACACAGTTTGTCGTATTAAAACGTCTTTTGGCTGTCAGAATGGTTTCCTAAAGTGCATTTCCTATTTACATTGTCCGTACGTTTACACACTACACTTTGATTTTTGTCAGGAACTAGTATCGTTTTTGTTATTAGAGTAGGTGATGATAATTATTTACAGGATATCGTACACTGTACAAGTTTATTGTGTCTAGTTCAATGATAAGACACAACTGATCTTTCAATGTGAATATTTACATATTTATAGTTCTTCAAGTGTTTAACATTTCGATCAGATAATTTTGTCTTCGCTCAATCCTCTAAACACTAT
This sequence comes from Schistocerca nitens, assembly GCF_023898315.1. Classification (NCBI taxonomy): domain Eukaryota; kingdom Metazoa; phylum Arthropoda; class Insecta; order Orthoptera; family Acrididae; genus Schistocerca; species Schistocerca nitens. The sequence continues at coordinate 697,997,516 of NC_064617.1, read as the reverse complement.
AATTATTTTATGCAAAAGGTTAGAACAACAGGTTCTGTACAACCGCCGATAATGTCATACAAGGCTCCTAACAGAAGGAAACAAAAATCTAAATGACAAAAGTCAGCAAAACCGAATGACGCTAACGGTCATAAACAGAAATGAAAGACTGTAACTATTGCTATCTCAGCTTTCGGGTAAGTAATGCTTTGCTATGGATACACATACATACACAAATAAATGCAATGAAATCGTTTAAAAGGAAAAAGTAAAAACTTATCTCTAACCATACATTAGCGGAAATTGGCAAACTTAATATCATATTTCTCTAAACTAAATAATCATTTGCTTTTGTTAGTTACTCGAACTAGTCCACAAATCTAGGTACAAAGTTATGCACTGTCATTTGAACATGCTTTTTTATTTACAAAGCTGCACTTAGCAGTACACTTCTAAATTTGTAATAGTAAGCAAACTGTCAACATCTGACATGTTATGGGTTTTCAGCGCTTTGTTTTTATGAACGTTCTTTTGCTTTGTAAGAAAAATTAAAATATAGGTTATTACTTACAAAATAAATAAATGTTTTCTCTATAATATTACTTTGGTTAGCTCATTAGTGCGTTATTTTATTACACAGATAAAACTGTGTCAGGGTTTGAAATGTACATTCATATTCTTTTTTTTAGCCAATGTACAAATATCACTGGTGATTTTTCTTGTAAATACTCAACATAACGTTAAAACATAGAGTTACATGTAAAATTTTCAGCCTTCAGCTAATGTGACATATTTTGTCAATATTGCTTTGCCATGTAATTTCAGGGATGTTACATTAAATAATATTCATCATTATTAGATTAAAGTAACATATTCACACACATATACATATATAAGGCTTATAAAATAAATTGACATTGACGGACTTCTTTTTTTGAGGAAAGTCTTTTTTAGGTATCCTTGATGGTACAAGTCTTTGATTTTGATGGAGTTGGACATGCTAACAAATATGATATTTCGGTTGGAATTTTAAGAGTTTTGAATGGACTGTTGTACAATAATTGCCATTTTTTGTTCTTATGTTTTGCATTGATGGTTTGGGATCACTTTTATGTAGAACCAAATCTCCTACAAAGTCTTGAGGGTGTTTTTGTTCTGTTGTTGCAGCTACAAAAAAGCGTGATTTTTTTTCACCAGACGCATTTCGCTTGCTTGAGGTAAAGCATCATCAGTGGTCTGTAATTAAGTTATTTACATTTTGATTTGCTTTTAGATCGAAAAACAGTTCCATAAGAATATATTGATTTGTACGTATGGTAATTTTCGCTTGATTTCTCGTTTACACTGTAAATGCTGTCTGCTATCAGATCGTTGTTTTTCTGCGCTAGATACTGATAATTACGGTATAATTTTTAGTTTTTCTGCAACAGTATGTGTTTCTTATGTTTTTCATAACACACTTTTACCATGCCACTGTATTCTGGTTCTTATTGTACTTCGAAATATGTGTTGTGGTATGTGTTTTGTCGTATTGCTAACATAACCTTTCCACTACTTTGACCTACAACCTTTTCTTTAATTAGATTATTGTATATGTGTAATTCTATTTTATTACGTTTCTGTATTCTTATATACTCTGTAAGAATAGGGAAGGAATATTGATCGATGGATTTTTTTTTTAGTATAGGGGAGGGAGAAACCATGGTGAGATGACATCAGTGTATAGCAGCGTGGTGGAGTGTGAGTTAGAGGAAAAGGTGAGAAGCAAGAAGTGAAATCAAATTGTGAGGGCAGAGGGGTTGGGGGGTTCAGGGTTGTGGGAGAGTGGGAGGGAGTGAAGGATGGAAAAGACTCTTTTCTTTTTCATGTAATTTTATCAGTTATCTTATATAGAGCCTGGTTTCCATTATTTATTTGGTCATTGAGCCACTGTTTATTTTGTGCTAATTCTTTTTGCATGTGGAAATTTTCTTGGAATGGGAGATGGTGTCTGTCTTTACTGATTTTTTATGATATTCATATCTTTTTGAATATTTTGTGGTCTATGGTTTCTTATTTTAGATTATCTGCAAACTCTGAATTGTTTTTAATACAGTACAAACCATTCAACATTTTCAGATCATCTAAAACAAGAACACCATAGACCACGAAATATTCAAAAAGATATGAATATCATAAAAATCAGTGAAGACAGACACCTCCTCCCATTCCCAGAAAATTTCCACATCCAAAAAAGAATTAACACCAAATAAACAGTGGCTCAATGACCAAATAAATATTGGAAACCAGGCTCTATATAAGATAACTGATGAAATTACATGAAAAAGAAAAGAGCCTTTTCCATCCTTCACCCCCTCCCACTCTCCCACAACCCTCCCCCTCCCACACTCGCAATTTCATTTCACTTCTTGCTCCTCACCTTTTCCTCTAACTCACACTCCATCACACTGCTATTCACTAATGCCCACTCATCATCGTTCCTCCCTTCCTTACACTGAAAAAAGTATAACCCTCCATCAATATTCCTTCCCTATTCTTACACAGTATATAAAAATACAGCAACTTAATTAAATGGAATTACTCACATACAATAATCTCATAAAAGAAAAGGTTGTAGGTCAAAGACAAAGTAGTGGGAAGGTTATGTTGGCAACACTACGAAACAAACCCCACAACACGTACTTGGAAGTATAAAAACAACCAGAATGCAGTGGTGTGCATAAAAGTGTGTTGTAAAATAAGAAATGCATACTGCTGCAGAACAGCTAAAAATTAGACCAAAATTATCAGTATCTAACGCAGAAAAACAACGATGTGCTAGCAGACGGCAATTCCCGATATAAGCGAAAAATCAAGCGAAAATCACCATAAGTACAAATCAACATATTCTTAAGGATCAGTTTTTCGATCTAAATGCAAATCAGAATGTAAGTTACTTAATTACAGGCCACTGATGATGCTTTAGCTCAATAAAGAGAACGCGTCTGGTGCAAAAAATCACGCGTTTTTGTAGTTGCAACGACAGAACAAAAACACCCTCAAGAATTTAAAGCAACTACGGACACTACGGCCACACAAATGAAAAATTTAATGTCACCTTGTCAAGCCCTCCTACAAAGTATTTTTCAATGCGGCATAGCCGTTTGCCATAAGCATTCTTGCTTGTTTGCACTAATGAATTCAAGGAAATGATTGCTGGACGTAATTTTTCTTGGGGAGATATGTTGTTGTCTGGTGTTTGAGAATGCGTATCTACCCATTCATTTCTTTGTTCATTGACCAACATGTGTTCGTCTGGGGTGTAACCTGTGGAAAGGTGTGGCAAACCATTCATGATCTGTCCAAGAAGAGTGACAAATTCTACCTATCGAGTTTGTCTATTAGGTGTTTATGTGCTTATAAACCTGTTAAATTCGTGAAAAACTCTTCCAGTCACATTTGATTCCAGATGAACAAGCAATGTTAAATTCTGTTTGATTCCATATTCCTTTAAGAGAGTTGCCACGTTTTTCCAGTAAAATTTGAGGCATTGTCAGACAGCACAGCCTTGGGCGTTCCGGATCTTAGAAAATAATTTTCTTTCAACGTTTCTACAATAGGCGCTCCTACAGTTGATTTTGTTGTGTAGAACTTAATGTGTTTCGTGAATAATTTGTGTATTGCCACTAGGTATTTAACACCGCCCCTACCTTAGGAGCATGGTCTGACAATGTCAATTGCTGTTATTTCTCCAGGTTTAGTTGTCAGAATGGAATGTAGTGGTATCTTAGTAGATGTGTTTATTGGCCTAGCTCTTTGACAGATGATGCAAGTCCCCAACAACTGATGCACACGTTTGTGCAGATTTGGGAGATGACAGTACAGTGCTATTTTTTGTTTACATTTCTCGATTCCCACATGCCGCCATGCCAAGTGCGTGTACCTGATGAGGTGTTCTTCTTGGGCTTATGGTATACGAACATGCCACGATTCGGATTTGACATGAACACGATGGAAGAAAACGTTATTGTAAAGCCAGTAAAATTTCGCTATCTTGCGGTTGGGCTGATGCTGAATGAAGTGAATTACCTTTACCGATCTGGGGTCTGCGGTTTGTAGAGCACTTGTGTTTTTACACATCTCAAAACAATACTTGTGACGCACTGTTTCTTTCATTATGTACATCTTAACCATCCTTTGCTTGCTCTTCTACATAGTTTAGCAAATTCAAGAAATCCTTGACGCAACCTGGAAAGTGCATCTGCTATTATATTTTCATTACCTGCTAAATAACCAGTCTCAAAATCATATTCCTGCAAGAAAAGACACCATATAGTTAATCACTGATGAATCAAATTAGACGTTAGTTGAAAACTCAAGGGCTTGTGATCACAGAGGACTTTTATATGACCATAGATATAGTAATTGAAGTTACAAAAAGACCACATGACAGCAAGTGCCCCCAATTATGCTGCCGAGTAAGCTCTTTCACACTCCAACAACATTCTACTCACAAAGCTAATGATATGTATTTCAGTCTTCCCATTCATTCTCTATTATTTGAAAAAGGCATGAGCTGAGTGCTGAACGGGACGCGTCTGACACAGTACAAAAGTCCTTACTCATGTCTGGATCGTGAAGTATACTAGAAGATGCAAACGGTTTCTTTATGTTCTCAAAAACTTAGTGGCATTTTTCTGACCATACCCAAATTTAATAGTTTCCGATAGGCCATATGAACCCTTTAATTGTCTTTTCGTAGTAGCAGGAGGAAAGTTTTTTATCGCACATATTTTATGCGTAAGAAGATATGACATGGTCTAAAAATTTTATTTCCTTCTTGGCAAATTTGGATTTCTCAAGGTTAGTAGTGCACCTGATTCTGAAAATTTCATTTAAGTTTTGTTTTCAACAGTAAAATATGCTCTTCCCACCTAGGCTTAGCAATCAGTAAATCGTCAACATATACCGTGACTTTGTCTAACAAACTGGGACTTAAAGTGGTGACAAGGACTACAGTAAATACACCAGAACTGACGTAGAGCTTTGAACTGTGACGAACGACCGTAAAAGATGAACGCCGTATACTTTCGTGACTCTTCCGATAATACAACCTTCCAAAAAGACGATCCGAGATCGATCGTGGATAACTGTTTCTCTATGGAATCTGAAGCTGTTCTTCGAGCACCTCCGGTCTGGTAGTAACAGGTATTATGACACTGTTTATGGTACGAGTCTCCAGAACCAAACCACTCCTCCGCCTGCCATATTGACTGCTAACAATGGACTACCGTACAGCGACATTGAAGTTTGTATGATGTTTCAAGGTAGCATTTTGCGTATTTCCTGTTTCATTGCCACATTCTTCGCCCACGGAATGGAAAAGGTTTGTCGAGCAAAAGTCTCATGGGGACTCACATTCTACTTGCATACATAACCTTCAATGGCTATCAGTCTACGAGAAAATACACTCCTGGAAATTGAAATAAGAACACCGTGAATTCATTGTCCCAGGAAGGGGAAACTTTATTGACACATTCCTGGGGTCAGATACATCACATGATCACACCGACAGAACCACAGGCACATAGACACAGGCAACAGAGCATGCACAATGTCGGCACTAGTACAGTGTATATCCACCTTTCGCAGCAATGCAGGCTGCTATTCTCCCATGGAGACGATCGTAGAGATGCTGGATGTAGTCCTGTGGAACGGCTTGCCATGCCATTTCCACCTGGCGCCTCAGTTGGACCAGCGTTCGTGCTGGACGTGCAGACCGCGTGAGACGACGCTTCATCCAGTCCCAAACATGCTCAATGGGGGACAGATCCGGAGATCTTGCTGGCCAGGGTAGTTGACTTACACCTTCTAGAGCACGTTGGGTGGCACGGGATACATGCGGACGTGCATTGTCCTGTTGGAACAGCAAGTTCCCTTGCCGGTCTAGGAATGGTAGAACGATGGGTTTGATGACGGTTTGGATGTACCGTGCACTATTCAGTGTCCCCTCGACGATCACCAGTGGTGTACGGCCAGTGTAGGAGATCGCTCCCCACACCATGATGCCCGGTGTTGGCCCTGTGTGCCTCGGTCGTATGCAGTCCTGATTGTGGCGCTCACCTGCACGGCGCCAAACACGCATACTACCATCATTGGCACCAAGGCAGAAGCGACTCTCATCGCTGAAGACGACACGTCTCCATTCGTCCCTCCATTCACGCCTGTCGCGACACCACTGGAGGCGGGCTGCACGGTGTTGGGGCGTGAGCGGAAGACGGCCTAACGGTGTGCGGGACCGTAGCCCAGCTTCATGGAGACGGTTGCGAATGGTCCTCGCCGATACCCCAGGAGCAACAGTGTCCCTAATTTGCTGGGAAGTGGCGGTGCGGTCCCCTACGGCACTGCGTAGGATCCTACGGTCTTGGCGTGCATCCGTGCGTCGCTGCGGTCCGGTCCCAGGTCGACGGGCACGTGCACCTTCCGCCGACCACTGGCGACAACATCGATGTACTGTGGAGACCTCACGCCCCACGTGTTGAGCAATTCGGCGGTACGTCCACCCGGCCTCCCGCATGCCCACTATACGCCCTCGCTCAAAGTCCGTCAACTGCACATACGGTTCACGTCCACGCTGTCGCGGCATGCTACCAGTGTTAAAGACTGCTATGGAGCTCCGTATGCCACGGCAAACTGGCTGACACTGACGGCGGCGGTGCACAAATGCTGCGCAGCTAGCGCCATTCGACGGCCAACACCGCGGTTCCTGGTGTGTCCGCTGTGCCGTGCGTGTGATCATTGCTTGTACAGCCCTCTCGCAGTGTCCGGAGCAAGTATGGTGGGTCTGACACACCGGTGTCAATGTGTTCTTTTTTCCATTTCCAGGAGTGTACATTTACAAATGACAATAATAATTCAGAGTTCTGTTATCTCTTGTTCGCTAAGGTATTGAGCTCCTTGTGCCTAAAGAGAACTTTACTTGTATCAGGTAAATCTGAGTTTACATCAGATGATACGAGTTCGCCATTATCAAATGGTTCAAATGGCTCTGAGCACTATGGAACTTAACATCTGAGGTCATTAGTCCCCTAGAACTTAGAACTACTTAAACCTAACTAACCTAAGGACATCACACACATCCATGCTGAAGGCAGGATTCGAACCTGTGACCGTAGCGGTCGCGCGGTTCCAGATTGAAGCGCCTAGAACCGCTCGGCCACAGCGGTCGGCTCGCCATTATCATAATCAACAAGATTGCTGTCTGCCCACAGCACTTTGCTGGCTACTAAAATTCAGGTTCTGGCGAAATTTGCCTTGACATGAATTAGTGCATATCAAATTCGAAATAATTTCTTTTCTCCTAACATTTAAATGGCTGTTCCACTCTGAAGGTCAACTTCTGCATTCCTCCTTCGTAGGAATTGCACACCGAAAATACAGGACACAGACAAACCCGTAACTATGAAAAATGTGAATTTTATTGCTCCGCTTTCAAATAACACCAGTCTGTACCTGTTTCTCAACTCCTTGCGTCCGTGCACCAATGACTCCTCAGATAACACAATTTTGCACTGGCAAAACCGCAACCTTTTTTAATTGATGTAAAAAATGTGAAGCAAGAACATTTAATTACGCCCTGTGTCAATAACTATAGTGTTCGGTATACCTCCCATTAAATCGTTTGCTACTGCCTGCACTTGTTCTTCATAAAATTCTACAGTTGACATAGGGTCATTACATAGTTCGTCTCTTAATGTCCATCCCTTCGTTGTAACGAATCATGTTTGTCACAGCGTTATTTATTTCTCCCCCATTGCGTTCAGCGGACGATATCCGGGAGCAGGATACGACCGCCTCTAGTTTACTGCCTGATTCGTGGGTTGAGGGCGCTCTTCTGCTGCCTCGATCAAACCTACAGGTCCTGTGTGTTGTTTATTTTTGTGCTGCTTCTGCCAACCGGGAGGTGGCTGAGAATAGTTTGTCCGTGTTGAACCCCGAAAATTCGGATGCCACTGATTGCAGCTGCTACAGTATGTTGTTTGCTCCGAGTAACCCTCATTATATGTGTGTCTGTTGTTCTGATATCCAGGGTGATACTGGTTATTATTATACACTACTGGCCATTAAAATTGCTACGCCACAAAGATGACGTGCTACAGAAGCGAAATTTAACCGACAGGAAGAAGATACTGTGACATGAAAAAGATTAGCTTTTCAGAGCATTCACACAAGGTTGGCGCCGGTGACGACACCTACAACATGCTGACATGAGGAAAGTTTCCAATCGATTTCTCATACACAAACAGCAGTTGACCGGCGTTGCCTGGTGAAAAGTTGTTGTGATGCCTCGTGTACGGAGGAGAAATGCGTACCATCACGTTTCCGACCTTAATAAAGGTCGGATTGTAGCCTATCCCGATTGCGCTTTATCGTATCGCGACATTGCTGCTCGCGTTGGTCGAGATCCAATGACTGTTAGCAGAATACGGAATCCATGGGTTCAGGAGGGTTATACGGAACGCCGTGCTGGATTCCAACGGCCTCGTATCACTAGCAGTCGAGATGACAGGCATCTTATCCGCATGGCTGTAACGGATCGTGCAGCAACGTCTCGCTCCTTGAGTCAACAGATGGGGACGTTTGTAAGACAACAACCATCCGCACGAACAGTTCGACGACGTTTGCAGCAGCACGGACTATCAGCTCGGAGACCATGGCTGCGGTTATCCTTGACGCTGCATCAGAGACAGGAGCGCCTGCGAAGGTGTACTCAACGACGAACCTGGGTGCACGAATGGCAAAACGTCATTTTTTCGGATGAATCCAGGTATTGTTTACAGCATCATCATGATGGTCGCATCCGTGTTTGGCGACATCGTGATGAACGCACATTGGAAGGGTGTATTCGTCATCGCCATACTGGCGTATCACCCGGCGTGATGGTATGGGGTGCCATTAGTTACACGTCTCGGTCACCTCTTGTTCGCATTGACGGCGCTTTGAACAGTGGACGTTACATTTCAGATGTGTTACGACCCGTGATTCTACTCCTCATTCGATCCCTGCAAAACCATACATTTCAGCGTAATGCACGACCGCATGTTGCAGGGCCTGTACGCGCCTTTCTGGATTCATAAAATGTTCGACTGTTGCCCTGGCCAGCACATTTTGCAGATCTCTCGCCAATTGAAAACGTCTGGTCAATGGTGGACGAGCAACTGGCTCGTCACAATACGCTAGTCACTACTCCTGATGAACTGTGGTATCGTGTTGAAGCTGCATGGGCTGCTGTACCTGTACACGCCATCCAAGCTCTGTTTGACTCACTGCCCAGGCGTAACAAGGCCGTTACTACGGCCAGAGGTGGTTGTTCTGGGTACTGATTTCTCAGGATTTATGCACCCAAATTGCGTGAAAATGTAATCACATGTCAGTTCCAGTATAATATATTTGTCCAATGAATACCCGTTTGTCAGCTACATTTCTTCTTGGTGTAGCAATTTTAATGGCCAGTAGCGTATTTTCACAAGAAGCAAAACCAGAACCGTTTCGCTGATGATTTTGTGCATTGTCATTTTGTGGTCTGCAGGAGGCGTGGCGGGGCTGCCGCTACCAGCATGGTTCTGTCCATTGTCGTGTTGACTTGGGGAATGCTGCCTGCTCCCGCTACCGTTGCCATTCAAATGTTTTGCATCTTCTTCAATTAAATCAAGAGGGTCTTTAACTGATAAAAAAATTTCCACAGTGTCTTCGGGTGCGTGGATTACCTTTCTCGACCACTAATCGGCAATTTCCTTTTTAGTTTCCCAATAGCGTGTTTTTCGTATATACACTCCTGGAAATGGAAAAAAGAACACATTGACACCGGTGTGTCAGACCCACCATACTTGCTCCGGACACTGCGAGAGGGCTGTACAAGCAATGATCACACGCACGGCACAGCGGACACACCAGGAACCGCGGTGTTGGCCGTCGAATGGCGCTAGCTGCGCAGCATTTGTGCACCGCCGCCGTCAGTGTCAGCCAGTTTGCCGTGGCATACGGAGCTCCATCGCAGTCTTTAACACTGGTAGCATGCCGCGACAGCGTGGACGTGAACCATATGTGCAGTTGACGGACTTTGAGCGAGGGCGTATAGTGGGCATGCGGGAGGCCGGGTGGACGTACCGCCGAATTGCTCAACACGTGGGGCGTGAGGTCTCCACAGTACATCGATGTTGTCGCCAGTGGTCGGCGGAAGGTGCACGTGCCCGTCGACCTGGGACCGGACCGCAGCGACGCACGGATGCACGCCAAGACCGTAGGATCCTACGCAGTGCTGTAGGGGACCGCACCGCCACTTCCCAGCAAATTAGGGACACTGTTGCTCCTGGGGTATCGGCGAGGACCATTCGCAACCGTCTCCATGAAGCTGGGCTACGGTCCCGCACACCGTTAGGCCGTCTTCCGCTCACGCCCCAACATCGTGCAGCCCGCCTCCAGTGGTGTCGCGACAGGCGTGAATGGAGGGACGAATGGAGACGTGTCGTCTTCAGCGATGAGAGTCGCTTCTGCCTTGGTGCCAATGATGGTCGTATGCGTGTTTGGCGCCGTGCAGGTGAGCGCCACAATCAGGACTGCATACGACCGAGGCACACAGGGCCAACACCCGGCATCATGGTGTGGGGAGCGATCTCCTACACTGGCCGTACACCACTGGTGATCGTCGAGGGGACACTGAATAGTGCACGGTACATCCAAACCGTCATCGAACCCATCGTTCTACCATTCCTAGACCTGCAAGGGAACTTGCTGTTCCAACAGGACAATGTACGTCCGCATGTATCCCGTGCCACCCAACGTGCTCTAGAAGGTGTAAGTCAACTACCCTGGCCAGCAAGATCTCCGGATCTGTCCCCCATTGAGCATGTTTGGGACTGGATGAAGCGTCGTCTCACGCGGTCTGCACGTCCAGCACGAACGCTGGTCCAACTGAGGCGCCAGGTGGAAATGGCATGGCAAGCCGTTCCACAGGACTACATCCAGCATCTCTACGATCGTCTCCATGGGAGAATAGCAGCCTGCATTGCTGCGAAAGGTGGATATACACTGTACTAGTGCCGACATTGTGCATGCTCTGTTGCCTGTGTCTATGTGCCTGTGGTTCTGTCAGTGTGATCATGTGATGTATCTGACCCCAGGAATGTGTCAATAAAGTTTCCCCTTCCTGGGACAATGAATTCACGGTGTTCTTATTTCAATTTCCAGGAGTGTATTTTTAGAAGTGTTTTCTGAGACTCCCTTGTTTCGGATTATAAGCCCTAGGATTAAATACTTCCCTCCTCAAACATGAACAGGAGGCGACCAATATCTGTTCAAGAATGCTTGTTCAAATGTTGAAGAACAGGATGCTGATGTAGCTGCTGCCTGCAGCGCGGATTTTTCCTGCATGTATGAGGGTTGTGAAATTAATCCTTTGCCTTTCATTCCATGTCTTAGGCAATATTCCTTTAAAACTGCGAATGAAAATTACTGGATACGGGAATTTATTCTCAGATATACATACTTGGAATTGCCGGTGCATCTGAAGACTCTCTGCTGAAAGTACCGCTGTCAATGTGGGTGCAGCTGGTGCTCAATCGTATCTACATCCGCCACATGCCCTACTGGGACCTAAATCTTTCAAAATATGTTGATTGGACGGTGGAACATTTCCGTAAGTTTGAGTCATGTGTGTCGCGTGTATGTTGTTTCACAAGGCGTATTTATTATTTGCTCGACCTGTTGTTTTAGGTCTGTTAGCTGGGTGTCAACATTTCTGCGCCACTCAAATAATTTATCTGACAAAATCAGTCTTATTTCAAGTTCTGTGCGAACGTTTTTGCCGTAATCTCTTGGTTCCAATGCTACTTCAGCATTCACGGCCTGTACGAATCTCTTTTCTCGATTTTCCCATAATTGTGTTTTTCTCAGAAACCACTCATCAAAATTCTACTAAATTTTTCACCCTGAGTAGTAAGGCTCTGAGAAATTGTTTGTCTTTGCTCAAGTGACAATTTATTGACTTCGTGAATAACATTTGATACGTTAGCTGCTAATTATGTTTATGTGGTTTTGAACTTTTTCTCATCATCCGATAAGTGATTCACAATACCCGGTATTCTATGGTTTGTGTCAGTTAGATTGTTTTTGAGCTTCTATAATGTCGTAGTTATTTGCGTGTTAATACCTTTTACCACGGCGTTGAATTTGTTTTCCATGCTTACCTATTGTTCCTTGGAAAATTGTACAAAATTTTCTTTCATTTTATCTGACTGTTGCTCGGCAGTTTGAGTCAAATTTTATCTGATTGTTCTCTTGCAGCTGCTTCAATTTGTTGTTTTACAATGCAAGTAAAACTTGCAGTTATTCGCATAACTAATTCATTAAGCGGTGTTAATGACTGTGTTGGGGGCATGATGTCCGCACAAATTTGCTCTTGTATGTTTGTGTCCTTAAATAAGTCGCTTACATCGCAAAGCCACATTCTGACACTTCAGTATCGGAATCTACCGTTTCCTTAATCGGCTCGACTGTGTTGTCACCGCCGGACGGGGTGGTCTAGCGGTTCTAGGCGCTACAGTCTGGAACCGAGCAACCGCAACGGTCGCAGGTTCGAATCCTGCCTCTGGCATGGATGTGTGTGATGTCCTCTGGTTAGTTAGGTTTAAGTAGTTCTAGGGGACTGGTGACCTCAGGAGTTAAGTCCCATAGTTCTCAGAGCCATTTGAACCTTTTTTTTTTTTTTTTTTTGTATTGTCACCTTCGACTGGAATTTGATTTCGTGTGTCGGAATCCATCTCCATTTTTTCCGGTTTCTCCAATTTGTCATATTATTCACACTCCGATGCTGGCGCCCCTAAACTCACACGGATGCTGGTGCCGAATCTGTGAGATCCAGTCACTCAAATTAACAATATTTTAAAAATTTCACGTATGGATGAAATCCAGCATTGTGTAAGGTACTATGTTTATTTTTAATAATTTTACTAGAGAATTATTTCAGAAAAATGCAACATAGAAATAAGGACCTACGCTTGGAAAAATATAATATCCAGGAACTGTTTTACGTGGTATGTACGACATACAAAGTTCTGAAAAGTAACTTACAACTAAAAATATGACAAATAAGAGACGTTTTCATGTTTCTTCTGGAGGAGCACCCAATTCACATCCGTCACGGCAAACAAAATCACAGTGTTTAAGGCACAGATATTGTCCGCACGATTTACATGAGTATTTCGTCAGTCGTCTCGTACTAGTTGTGAGGCAGGGTTTGCAACGCTTCTTTCTTCCTTGATTGGTGTCGGCATTGTCGGCTCTCTCACCAACAAGACCTAAAGGTCTGCGATTTCGCACTCGAATTTCAATAATGCGGTGTAGTCAGGATCCGAGGTAGATTGGAAAGCGCGCTTCATTTTACCAACCTGATCTTCCATGAGTTCTCATCCGAGCTGACGAAGAAACAGCCGTCGGTGGAGACTTTCGTTGCCATTTCCCATATAAATTATCTGGGAATTTACACCAGTAATATTCAGTATCGATAAAATACAACCATGGGCTTTCGCCGTGTACCCCTCTGAACGTTGTAAGCAGAGCACAATTTGTCAACCATATCAACTCCAATTTTGTGTGTGTTATAATAAGTTATCATAATAGGTTTTCTTTTATCTCCTGTGTTTTCGTCAATTTCAGCGTCATAATGTATGCTTAAAATCAATAAAACATTTTTTTGTTATTTATATTTTGTGGGACGTAAGAAACGATCGTACCTTCTTCTCTGTAAGCAACTATACTAGAATTTGAAGCCCTGGTTTTCACGTCCTTCATTTCTTTCGGGATCTGCCATTTAATTATTTATTTTTTCAGGGTTCCAACATACGACAGACGGTGCTTCTCGGACAAATCACGGAGAAGATTTACATCGCTGATCCAGTTATCTGCACAGACATTGCGTCCAGAGTTGTGATAGGGGCCACCAAACGTTCAACCACTTCACTGATTTTATTACTAAGCTGGAAAGGGCCATCTGGCTGTCTACCAGCATAGATATCCATGTTGCAGGTGTGAAACAGTTTGGAATCAACTGTAGCAAATATTTTTATTCCATATTTTGCCGACGGTATACAGGGTGGTCCAGTGATCGTGACCGGGCCAAATATCTCACGAAATAAGCATCAAACGAAAAAACTACAAAGAACGAAACTCGTCTAGCTTGAAGGGGGAAACCAGATGACGCTATGGGTGGCCCGCTAGATGGCGCTGCCATAGGTCAAGCGGATATCAACTGCGTTTTCTTAAATAGGAACCCCCATTTTTTATTACATATTCGTGTAGTACGTAAAGAAATATGAATGTTTTAGTTGGACCACTTTTTTTGCTTTGTGATATATGGCGCTGTAATAGTCACAAACATATAGTTCACAATTTTAGACGAACAGTCGGTAACAGGTAGGTGTTTTAAATTAAAATACAGAACGCAGGTACGTTTGAACATTTTGTTTCGGTTGTTAGAGGGTGAAACATGTACCTTTGTGAACTTATCATTTCTGAGAACGCATGCTATTACTGCGTGATTACCTGTAAATACCACATTAATGCAATAAATGCTCAAAATGAAGTCCGTCAACCTCAGTGCATTTGGCAATACGTGTAACAACATTCCTCTCAACAGCGAGTAGTTCACCTTCCGTAATGTTCACACGTGCATTGACAATGCGCTGAAGCATGTTGTCAGACGTTGTCGATGGATCACCATAGCATATATCCTTCAACTTTCCCCACAGAAAGAAATTCGGGGATGTCAGATCCGGTGAACGCGCGGGCCATGGTATGGTGCTTCGACGACCAATCTGCCTGTCATGAAATATGCTACTCAATACCGCTTCAACCGCACGCAAGCTATATGCCGGACATCCATCATGTTGCAAGTAAATCGCCATTCTGTCATGCAGTGAAACATCTTGTAGTAACATCGGTAGAACATTACCTAGGAAATCAGCATACATATCATCATTTAGTTTGCCATCGATAAAATGGGGGCCAATTATCCTTCCTCCCATAATGCTGCACCATGCATTAACCCGCCAAGGTCGCTGATGTTCCACTTTTCGCAGCCATCGTGGATTTTCCGTTGCCCAATAGGGCATATTATGCCGGTTTACGTTATCGCTGTTGGTGAATGACGCTTCGTCGCTAAATACGACGCGTGCAAAAAATCTGTCATCGTCCCGTAATTTCTCTTATGCACAGTGGCAGAACTGTACACGACGTTCAGAGTCATCGCCATGCAATTCCTGGTGCATAGAAATATGGTTCGTGTGCAATCGATGTTGATGTAGCATTCTCAACACCGACGTTTTTGAGATTCCCGTTTCTCACGCAATTTGTCTGCTACTGATGCGCGAATTAGCCTCGACAGCAGCTAAAACACCTACTTGGGAATCATCATTTGTTTCAGGTCGTGGTTGATGTTTCACATGTGGCTGAACACTTTCTGTTTCCTTAAGTAACGTAACTTTCCGGCGAACGGTCCGGACACTTGGATCATGTCCTCCAGGGTACCGAGCAGCATACATAGCACACGCCCGTTGGGCATTTTTATCACAATAGCCATGCATCAACACGATATCGACCTTTTCCGCAATTGGTAAACGGTCCATTTTAACACAGGTAATGTATCACGAAGCAAATGCCGTCCGCACTGGCGGGATGTTACTTAATACCACGTACTTATACGTTTGTGACTATTACAGCGACATCTATCACAAAGCTAAAATAGAGGTCCAACTAAAACATTCATATTTCTTTACGTACCACACGAATATGTAATAAAAAATGGGGGTTCCTATTTTAAAAAACGCAGATGATATCCGTTTGATCTATGGCAGCGCCATGTAGCGGGCCAACGATAGCGCCATCTGGTTTCCTCCTTCAAGCTAGACAAGTTTCGTTCTTTGTAGTTTTTCGTTTGACGCTTATTTCGTGAGATATTTGGCCTGGTCACTATCAATGGACCATCGTGTATATTGGATAAAAGAGCAACGTCCTCTGGAGGCCTCGAGTTTCTCGTCACTGGTGACGTTTTGGCCTACAGCGTAACAAGATTGGCAGTACTTCACAAACTTTTGAAATAAATGTCGAATTGGCGCCAGGCGGTCCACTACTCAGCTTTCACTACGTGATTATCTATCATCGAATCGCAGAGCTTGTAACAGTAAACGAAACCTGTACTCACTCATGATCAACCGAACCCTTTGGAATCCCACAAATACTTCCCGTCATGTGAATTCCAGCTATGTACAGAAGTCCAATGCAGGCTTTTATCTCTACTGTGTCCTTTGAGTGAGCGTTTCGTTCTCGCTGGTAATTGCTTCGAATAATTTCAATATATTGGTTGATGTACTTTACAGTCATTTCCAGCATTACCTGGTCGAATAAGCATTCCCATGTTTCTGAAATTTCTTCAGTATTTTTTGCTTTCTCAGTGATTCCAGAAAGCCTTATGCGGAGAAGGTCGCGTTTTTGGGTTTCCCTATGGTTTGTTCAAAAATGGTTCAAATGCGACTTAACTTCTGAGGTCATCAGTCGCTCGGCTCCAGACTGTAGCGCCTAGAACCGCATGGCCACTCCGGCCAGCCCCCTATGATTTGTGTATGGTGTCTTTTTCCAATCAAATGAATCGATTATTTTCTTTCCTATCTTCCTATAACAACGATACACATCGCCATCTTCCTCACCTGAACTTACGTCTGTGTCACTCTGTTCGGTCTCTGAGCCGTCTCTTTCTTCTATGCTTTCTGAGGCGTCAATATCGATCTCTTTGTCTCCCAAATCGAGAATATGAGCCCTGTGTGCGGCATATTTGCCCTCGTCGTCGCTGTCATCAAACAAAATTTGTTGAAAATCTGTAACTTCTGGATTGTGTGTATCCCGAATTTCATTTGAGGCCATGTCCAGACAAATAACAGACCTGTAAACAATGTTAACATTCTATAGTTGCAGAACAAAATAAAAATAAAAAGGGTAGTTAAGACCATTGTAAAGGAACGAGGAAGACTAGAACGCAAATGCTGGCACTGGATCGAAGAGATCCAGTACCAGTTTCTATTATATAAGTGCACAATAGTAATTTCCACTTCACATACAGAATGCTTGACTTTAAAACAAAAAATGGTTCAAATGGCTCTGAGCACTATGGGACTTAACATCTGAGGTCATCAGTCCCCTAGAACTTAGAACTACTTAAAACTATCTAACCTAAGGACATCACACACATCCATGCCCGAGGCAGGATTCGAACCTGCGACCGTAGCGATCGCGCGGTTCCAGACTGAAGCGCCTATAACCGTTCGGCCACACCGGCCGGCCAACTTTAAAACACAAAGAGACATTATAATGAGGAAAATTCAATGAATCAAGAATACTTACGGGGGTGCTGGCGTGGTATCTGTGCTATCCGTCGCTCCTCTGTAGCTAAGGTGTTGCTCTTGCGGATGGCCGGCCGAGATGGCTGAGCGGTTCTAGGCGCTACAGTCTGGAACCGCACGACCGCTACGGTAGCAGGTTCGAATCCTGCCTCGGGCATGGATGTGTGTGTTGTCCTTAGGTTAGTTAGGTTTAAGTAGTTCTAAGTTCAAAGGGACTGATGACCTCAGAAGTTAAGTCCCATAGTGCTCAGAGCCATTTGAAACATCTTGCGGATGTACACTATCGCCTGTTGTGAATGCCCGAGTCAGGGGGATAGACGAGAGGGGGTAAATAACATCGCAGGCGTTGAGACGTAGGGACAGAAACACTACCTAGTTTATCTGTGCGATCCAGCACCAGCATCGGAGTGTTAAAATGTATCACTGAATTTCAATAGTATTTGCAAAATGAAAAAACGGCTAATGGCTGAATCCACGGTACACTTAAAAGCGTATGCGCCGCAACAATATTACGTAATCTAATACGACAAGATGGTCGCTCATTTAAAAGACACAAGAGTGGTTAGCGCTCCACCTTCCGCTGCGTTGCTTTGTAGTGGCCATGCTGGACAACTTCAATTTTAACTATGTTTTGTATAACTTACAACTAAAAGGCAATAAACTGGTTTTCGTAATCTTTAAGCTATGAGCCAAACATTAAATACTCGAATTTTGAGAAGTTGTGGAACATGCTGAGGGGAGCTAGCTGTACTGGAGCCCTTACCTTTTCTTTACAGTTTGTTGTTGTGTCGACAATAAATTATCCTTGCAGATACGTGTCCGTGTAACATCAATGGACAACAATAACTTCCCATAAGATTTGCCTTCCAGTTGGTTGGGTACATGAAAATGAAAATACAACATACATTAGACGTACAAAATTTTGTGTCCGACGCCCCCCGTTGGGTGCCAGAATGATCTGTTATTGACTCCGGTATTTGAACAAAATGACAGAATTTATGAAAATCAAATTAGCAAAAGGGTATAGTTCCTCGCGCATTCTTCCTATTGCACCTGACACGCATCTAAGAAGAATCCCTTGATTTCAAAATAAATTGACTCCTGAACTTTTTACCATTTACGAGTCGTAGTAATTTAAAACCACTATCAGTTCTGTGGCCTCTATCTGACAGGAGAGAGCAGCAGATTCACAGTTGTGAGACAATGGCCAGATCATACGTAATTTGTGCTCGCTCAAAATGATCGCAAGTCACTGTTAAATGATCCGCAAACGACCTCAGGGACGCGCAATGAAATCAATGGCTGAACGCGAATTGCATTCGGCACATTGCATCTCTCTGCTTAACTCGCATTCCAGCTAGCTTTTCTGAAATAAATACTACAAAAAATCAGACTCATTTACAACTTAATAATTGCGGTGATTACACTTACTTTTAAGTGAAACATAAATATAACACATCTTTAATATATTTAATTATAAATCAAAAATAATTCCAGTATAGAGAGAGACTTACATAAAATACGTCTGCTCAGTTCGATAGAGACGAAAGAAAAAAAAGTACAGTTTGCTGAGAGGAGCTTCGCTCTTCGCTTACATTTCGTATGAAATATTTGAAATCACAATTCCTCCGGTTCTCTTGTATCGTTGATGTGAATTCAAAGTTCATACAGGTTTTATTACGTTTTTCAAAGACAAAAATGGTTCAAATGCCTCTGAGCACCATAGGACTTAACTTCTGAGGTCATCAGTCCCCTAGAACTTAGAATTACTTAAACACACATCCATGCCCGAGGCAGGATTCGAACCTGCGGCCATAGTGGTCGCACGGTTCCAGACTGTAGTGCCTAGAACCGCTCGGCCACCCCGGCCGGCCTTTCAAAGATAACATGAAAAATTTCCTTCAGGAAAGTGCGCACATTCGCGCAAGAAAACCACTTTGAAACATTTGTTTGTATTTAAAAAGAAGACTTCCTTTAAAGTAATGCTTCAGAACGCTATGAAATAATCGTACTTCAGTGATTAAACCTAAATTCTGGACCTTTTTATTGGTGGATGCGGTATAAACTTATTTCTTGTTATCTAGATGTGTCTGTTTTGTTACTATCATCAAGCAATGACTCTTTGTTTCCCTAGAGCTCATCTTCCATGTTTGCAAACCTAATAAACTGTTGTTCATCATTACCGGTGGCACTGCAATAAGTGTTCTCCCCCTTGTGGTCACAGATATAAAACTGGAGACGCCGATAAAAGTTTGTGTTACATGCGACACTCGTAGGTTGTGTGGTTTCTCAGTGCAGTGCTCTTGTGAACACCGTGGACTAAGTTTTACTCCAGTGCTGGGAACAACTGCGGGATCTTGCCGCAGATTCTGCTCCAGATGTTGCGCTGGGAGACTACGGACTTCCATGCCGCTCGGGTGTCAGTTCAGACACTCTCCTTTACTCAATCTATCTTTGGCACAGAAAGGGGTAAAATATGCTGCTACAAAAATTTTCGAGAAATTACCAGATGAGATAAAATCTCTGACAGGCAGCAGTAATAGCTTCAAAAATAAATTAAAATCATATCTCCTTGACAAGTCCTTCTATACCATAGATGAATTCTTGAATAGGAATAAATATGTGCATTGCTTGTGCACTTGACACGTTCCACATCATAACGGCTACTGTACCGTGCGATTGACCAATGGAACACGCAACCAACTAACTAACTAATAATATCATCGTGAGTTCGTCGCCAGTTTACATTTAAAACATCCGGGATGAGAGGCCGTGGTCCAAACACGGATGTTAATATTCGCCACGTCATGGTGACGATACGCAAACCAGCCAAAGATATATGTATCTAAGTGACGTCTTGTGTGAGTCGATAAGATTACCGGCTTGTGATAGCAAGGAACCCCGCGTTTTTTACGTCGCCGGATACGTTGTCTGGCAAGTTCATTCAGCGCGGTATAAATGGCTGAACGTGTGCATGTTGCAGCCAGTTGCTCCAGAGGCCATTTCAGAGCCTATGTTGACACAACTGTCGTAATCAAGCGCAAAGCTCTTCAACTCCTGATACCGCCGTCATACAAGCAGGTGCAGTGCTCTTTACTTCATTACATCACGTGCAGCTTGTTTATGGTTCAAATGGCTCTGAGCACTATGGGACTCAACTGCTGTGGTCATCAGTCCCCTAGAACTTAGAACTACTTAAACCTAACTAACCTAAGGACATCACACACATCCATGCCCGAGGCAGGATTCGAACCTGCGACCGTAGCAGTCGCACGGTTCCGGACTGCGCGCCTAGAACCGCGAGACCACCGCGGCCGGCGCAGCTTGTTTATGAGCGCTTGCCAAATGAGCTGTCAGATCATTCCGTTGCGCTGATTGTCTATTTACTGTGTGCTTCCTGAAGCTAGAGAAACAACGCTCATTTCTCAAGATTTCTCAACCGTATACTGTACCCGATGTACGCCTACTGTAGTTACTCTGCAAACGAGTCAGTGGTGAATTTATTCGTAATACCAACCCCTGCCTCCATACTACCGCTCAGTAATCACCTGCGGGAAAGAATAACTCAGCACTTCTAGAGTGAAGGAAACAGTCGGAGATTTGCTGTTGCTCAGAGGACATTGCAAGCCATAACCTAACAAGTGGAATTGCTGTTAATTTACTCCATATCTCTGTGTAGTTCACTACAGTGTTGTTTTTTATTTGTTCATTCAGTGTTCTGTTATTAATGCTTGTGAACGTTAAAAATATTCGATTTGTTATTTTAGCCTAGGTCTTCTGTCATAGTTTCTTATAGTACTGCAATTAGTGTTATAAGCTAGATATGAATTTGTCACTCCCCTCCTCTGCTTTTTATTGCAGAGTATCCTTTCAGCAAAGTCGTGTGATTCCTTTTCTGTTACACTCACGCATGCTGTGCAGAAAGATGGTTGATTGTATAGTTCTGAACACGCCTTTTTCCCTTTAGTTAATGATTACAGTTTCCGTGTGATACATACATTTAACACCACAAAATTTGGCTGTAGAAATCACTACCACGTACTACGGCCTATGAGTTACTACTATATACGAGACAGTTTTTTAGACTATGTTTGGGGCATTATGAAGTGAGACATTTGCGTCCTATACAGGGTAGAAATGGCCTTTCATTTCCCTTCATCGATTAAATTAACAAATGCACTGCCATTATCGAAGGATATAATGCATACTACCAGAGACGAAAATATTTTTTGTGGGCTCTCTAGCTTAACAGTCGACGATCTGCCATCTTATAATGATAGTTCCTAGTTGGAATTATTATTATTTTCTGTTTCTATTTTTTACTTGTAAGGGGTGTTCAAAAAGTCTCTCCGCAGTGTCGTATCATGGTTAGCCCCGCGTGCCGTATGCCGCAGTGAATGTACCAAAATGAAACTCAGTGAAACACAAGTTATCAATTTACTGAATATTCATTTTTACTTACATATGTTCACATTAAATGTTGAAAATGACCCCCCCCCCCCCCTCTCCCCTGTCGTTGAATATACAATTAAATTCGTTTCATCACGTTTCGAAACAAGCTGTAACATTCCTTCTGTAACAGAAACTGTGAAAGTAGATATTGTAGTTTTCAATTCATCGATGGATTTTGGACTGTTTTTATAGACAGTTGCTTTCGCTGCACCCCAGAAGAAAAAGTCAGATGTTGTTAGGTCAGGCGATCGTGGAGGCCAAAGTCCATGTGGAATTATACGATCACCAGAAACATCGGCAAGCAGTGACATTGAAACGAGAGCTGTATGCACGGTTGCACCATCTTGTTGAAAATAACCGTACAGTATTTCTTTTAACACAAGTTCTCCTATGAATGGGTACAGAATGTCCACCTTGAAGGGAAGTAATCCAGGCAGGCAAACAAAGTTTCACGAGCGCCGAACAAACGGCACGCGTGGCCAACAATCATACAGCGCTGCGGATAGACTTTTTGAACACCCCGTATAAGAGACACACATGAAGTTAATTTAACTCTTTAAAGACGATGGTTGTTATCTACAAGAAAAAAATAATCAATTCCAGGGACAATTTATAAAAATAACTGACAGAAACATACAAGTACATTGGCAGCAATTTTTGTTGTTAGCTCGCTAATTTAGGATGCTTCTGTCTTGTGCAATAAATAGAAACAATGGTCGCAAACTTAAAAGAAATCAGTTTCGTCACTTATCATCAGCTGCTTATACGGTCTACCAACCACCAGCAGCAGTAACGCCGAGGGGCCTGAAAGAGAAATAAAAAATAGAACTGGCTGAAATTTTTTTGTTATCCAGCGAGACTTGGCCTAACTGTAACCACAACGTTCGCATTAGGAGACGAGCGCTAGAGTGCACGGCTAGCTACATTCTTCAACAGTAACCGACTTTCCCATTGCTGGATAGTTGATTAAAACTGAAAGCTTCTAACTTGAAAATAAGAGCAGCTGTAGCTTGCACATGAAAAGATCGTCCTGGATTTTAAAAATTAATTCAGTCATCAGAGTTACAACTTACAATTGAATTATTCGTAATATTAGCTCTAGTTAAAAGAATATAGGTTGAATTTAGACACATTATTCAGTTTATCAATTGAAGACATAAAGTCTGAAAATGAGTCCGTGATCATATTTTTGGCACTTTATTTTACAGGTCCGCCTTGATCACATAAATTTTTAAATTTCACTATAGTGAAAGCGTTATGAAATGGAACAAGATGTTAGGATTGTAGTAGGGAAGGAAGAGCCAACTACGGTTTATTGGGAAAGTTTTAGGAAAGTGTGGTTCACTTTATAAAGGAGACTGCATATTGAAAACTGTTGTTACGACCCATTCTTACATCCTGCTCGAGTGTTTAGGATCTCCACCAGGTCAGGTTAATGGATGAGGCAGAAGCAACTCGGAGCCGGGCTGCTAGGTTTGGGACCGATAGGTTTGAGTGACACACAAGTGTTACGGAGATGCCTCTGAGCACAAATGGGAAGCCCTGGAGGAAAGGCAGTGTTCTTTCCATGTAACGCTATTGGGAAAATTTAGACAATCGGCATTTGAAGTTTTCACTATAGTGAATTGTAAAAATGTATGTGATCAAGACTGATCTGTAAAATAAAGTGACATGATTCAGTGCTGTACCAGGAAATGAATGGTCGACAATTGAGTTGCCAACATCTATATCTACATCTACACACACAGTCCGCAAGCCACCATACGGTGCTTGGTGAAGAGTATGTTTTACCAATGCCAATTCCATTTACCAGTGCCACTAGCAAATAGAGAGAGGGAAAATCTACAGTCTATATGCCTCCGTACGAGTCATAATCTCTCTTATAATACGTGAAATGTCCGTTTGCGGCAGTAAGACAGTTCTGCAGTCAGCTTCAAATGCCAATTGTCTAAATTTTCTCAGTAGGGTTCCACGGACAGAACACCGCCTTCCTTCCAGGGATTCCCATTTGTGCTCAGAGGGATCTCCGTAACACTCATGTGTTGCTCAAACTTATCGGTCACAAGCCTAGCATCCCGGCTCCAAGTTGCTTCAGTCTCACCCAGTAACCCGAGCTGGTGGAGATCCTAAACACTCAAGCAGTACTCAAGAATGGGTCATAACAGTTTCCTACATGCAGTCTCCTTTATAAAGTGAACCACACTTTCCTAAAACTCTCCAAATAAACCTTAGTTGGCTATTCCTTCCCTACTACAGTCCTAACATACCATTCCATTTCATAACGCTCTGAACATTTCCTCTTGATATTTAACTGACATAACTGAGTCAAGTGGCAAATTACTAATTCTTTATTCAAACATTACAGGATTGTTTTTCCTACTCATCTGCATTAAATTACATTTTCTTTACAACTACAGATAGCACCAACTCGTAATTTTGTCTAAGTCATCTTGTATCACTCAATGACGACACCTGCTCATACATCGCAGTTCATCAACAAACAGCCACAGACAGCTGCTCACACAGCCCGTCATATCATTTCTGTGTAGAGAGAATACAGTAGAGTCTCGATATTTCGAGTCTTGGAATTACGAGTTTCCTATATATCTGAGCTCGTAAAAAAAAAAAAAAAAAAAAAAAAAAAAAAAAAAAAACACTTCTGTACAGTGTAGTGACCCCAGATATGTTTCCTCCATTCACTCATAGCACAAGAAAAACTTTTGTTAAAAGCGCTGTTTTGGATTTTTCATTGTCAGTACAGCACTCTGTTGTTTCATTTTCTATATTGATTGATTGTGTTTGTACACCTAAAAACGAGTGTTGTAACAAAGGAAAGGGAATTCGCGAATGTGGATGTTAAGTTAGAAACACTGAAATGAGTTGAGAAAGGAAAAACAATAAGGAAACTTGCTCTCGAAAAATGTGTCAGCGAAGTTACTATTGGTGACTGGCGTGAGAACTGACGTAAATTGAAATTCTTGTAAGAAATCCTATGAAGCATCTCTTACAAGGGTACATGTGCTTTTGGAATAATGAGCACTAAGTCGAGCATATTTTGGGAGCCAGTTCACCAGAATTTGCTGACGACACTCTTAAATATACATGATCTCCACAGCACTGTCATTGACCAACCAGGGTTCCTGAGTGTCGATGAGCAACATACAGGAGACGTCAAGCGTTTGTGGGTATTACGTGGCGTAGAACCATAATAACACTTTCAGAGTAAGAATTAATATTTATTTCAACACTGAGCAGGGCGAATACAGATATGGATGTCGAACACGGCGCAAGCGAACAAAGACAGGATGCAGAGCCAAAGAACATAATAAAAGAAGAGTCACTTCGCGTCAGAGACGCCACAGAGGCGCCTCCCCCGTCCCACCAGCAGTGCGGAGCACAGCATGGTGGAGCTAGCACACATCCACAAAAAAAATCTTCATGCCAGCATGGTGGGTGGAGGTGGTGCCTGGTGTGCGAAGTGTGGTGCTCAGGCTCGTCATCGTCCATGTTCTCGTGCAGCAGACAGCTGCACAGGCGGTGGCGAGACGAGGTGTTGGCGGAGGCAGGTCAACAGGGAGCGGCGAGGAGTGGCTCCGGGAGGGACCGTGCAGGCTTTAAACGTTGTACCGAAACTGTACTTGGGCGGCCTTTGTTCAGAATCACGATTGTATTGACCCCGTGGCGTATTACATGGTGCAGGCCAGAGTGCGGAGGTTGTAGAGCCTCATGAACAGAGTCATCTCATAATATGATGAAATCGGAAGATTGCAAGTCCTTATGAGCGCGAGGTAGAGGTGGGTGAAGGCGGGTGAATGCGGGCAAAGGTGGGCCATGTGAGCATACACTCTTTCAACAAAGGCTGACATGGTAGCATCCATCCGAGAAGTGTCCTCGACGAATTTGGCAGGCAGGATGAGCAGTTCAGCATACAGGACCTCCGTCAACGAAGCATTGAGGTCCTCCTTGCGCGCGGAGCGGATTACCAGCAATGCCCAAGGCAGAGACTCAGACCAAAGCCAGCCGTGGCACATGAGTGCAGCTTTTAACATTCTGTGCCATTGCTCCAATAGTTCATTGGCCTGTGGATGGTATGCAGTCGTGTGAAATTTCGCTCACACAGGTGAGTGAAAAGCGATGACTCGAACTGGCGGCCCTGGTCCGTGGTAAGCGACAAGGGGCAACCGAATCTAGCCACCCATGCCGAAATGAACGCACGAGTGATTGTCTCAGCCGTAATGTCCATCAGGGGTACTGCCTCAACTCAATGGGTGATATAGTCGATCATGGAAAGGTTGTATTTGTATCCCTCGGAAGGGGGAAGAGGACCAACTATGTCAATGTGCACATGGCGAAGGCATCCCCTGGGGACGTCGAACTGTCCTGAAGGTGGCTGCGCATGTCTGTTCACTTTGCTGCATTGACAAGGAACACATTCACATGACAACGAGAGGCAATCATGCCTCATGCCCAGCCAGATGAAACGTTCGGTTATGAGGCGTGCTGTTGCCCACATTCTGGGGTGAGCAAGATTAAGTAATGCGTCGAAAATCACACATCAAAGAGGTGAAGACATGAAGGACAGGGAAAACCAGTAGAAACTTCAGAGATGATAGAAACTGACGACTTGTGCAGGGCAATAGTTTGATGATGAGCGAAGATCCGTCGTCCGAGAGCAGACATTGTGTGTCCGCATCTTCAACCTGAAGCCGCTCCAGTTCTTCTAAGTTCAACAGTGGCAGAGATCATCGAAATGTGGGAGAGGTAGTCGGAAACTATGTTTTCCACACCGCAGATGTAACAAGCGTCCTAAGAATGTTGGTAAATAAAGTCCATGTGCTAGAAGTGGCGTGGTGGGAGATCTTTCGCCGGGTTGCGGAACGAATCAACAAGAGGTTTATGATCAGAATAGATGGTAAAAGTGCGTCCTCTTTCGTCGCTCCTGAAATGTTTGACTGCCTCATAAACTGCGAGGAGCTCGCGGTCGAAGGCCGACCATTTACACTGACTCCTTGTAAGCTTTTTTGAGAAGAAACGGAGAGGCTGCTTTGAGTCTGCAGTGTGCTATTGGAGGACAGCACCTACCACCGACTCGCTAACGTCGGTAGTGAAAGAAATCCGCGCCTTAGGGTCAGAACACACAAGACTGATAGCCTGCGCGATGGCCAATTTCAAATTGTCAAAAGTGTCCAGCATGGGCCTAGTCCAGTCCAGTTGTATTTTTACTGGAGTGGGCATCAGTTAATGCCGACTGGATGGAGGCAGCCCAAGGTATATGTCGCCGATAAAAGTTCACCATCCCCAGGAAACGGTGTAGTTGTGCATAATCCTTGGGGAGAAGCAGAGCGAGGATGTTCGCGATTTGTGAGTCAGTAGGGCGGAGGCCACTGGCCAAGACCTTATGGCCAAGGAAAGTAACAGATATGGAACAGGGCTGTAATTTGTCATGGTTAATAACCACATCATTGGCCGCAAGAGCTGCACAAACTGCAACAAGGGAAAATTGGTGTTCCTCTGCAGACGAGGAAAAGATAAGTATGTCATCCAGATAGGCAAAATTGAAAGGTTGTAACAGCAAAATCGAATCAATGACACGTTTCCACACCTGTGCAGCGTTTTTTAAACCATAGGGCATGAATCAGCATTAGAAAAGGCCGAAAGGCATAATGATCGCGGTTTTCAGAATGTCCGGTGGGTGCATTGGAATTTGGTAATATGCCTTCAAACAGTCCAAGACAGAAAAGAACTTCGAGCCATACAGTAACGGTTGTGAAATCCTGTGTATGAGGAATTGGATAGCTGTCTATAATAGTCCTAACATTAAGGGTCCTGTAGTTGCTGCACATGCGGAGTGAACCATCTTTCTTAGCCACCAGATGGATGGGGGAGGACCAGCTGCTGTCAGAAAGTGGGAGTACACCCGAAGCCAGTAAATCCTGAGCTATCTCTTTCGCTCACAACAATTTCGAAGCATTAAGGTGTCGAGCTTTGTGACATGTGGGTGGGCCATCCGTAATGTGGATTTGGCAGCAGGTGCCATTGCTGATTACCGAGACCCACGAAGGGAGGTATGTGTGGTGGGGCGAGAGGGGGGACACGAGCAGTTAGGTGATGGTGGAGCATGTGGTGCAGTATCCACGGAAAGTGAGTGATCCCGCAAAGTGGGAACATGGACATCTGAGCCGGGCCAGAGTGATGTGGGCGGGTCCTTGGCAAGAGATGGCGACAGTGGGTGTGGTGTGATGGCCACACCATGTGAAGGATCCCGTGAAGTGGGTGTAGGTGTGTCCTGTAGGTCCAACTGTGTCCGCAAGGAACTGGCAGCAGGAAAGGTGCATCTCAGTACAAGAGTGAAGCAGAGCAAAGACACCGTAGGAGAGGGAGGCTGCATTGACAGGAGTGGCGCTGCAGAGAGGCAGCATAGGTAATCCATGCATGAGCCAATTCAGCAGAGGCGGTAGCAATGCGGGAGTGTAACTCTACATCATGAGTGTGTAGTTTGTCGATCTGCTAGCAGATGTCTGATAAATCAGAGAGGCAAGCAATAATATCCTCGAGGAGAGTAGCACATGTGGAAAGCCTGGGCAAGGACGCTGAGAGCAAGGACGTATTACACCTGTTCGAGCACAGAATGGTAGTACCAGACACGTGGCAGAGCGGAGCAGCCTGTAGGTCCAGCAAAAGCTCGTAATGGTGTAGAAAGTCCAACCCGATCACAGGTTCGTCCACATCGTCGACGTGGAAGTTCCAAGGAAATGTCGCGCCCAGGGACAGACAAAGTGATATCTTGATGGAGCCAAGGACTGCGATATGAGAGTGATTCACTGTGAGCAGTGTGAGGTTAGCAGGAGAAAGCGTGTTGCCCACATGCTTAGCTGGGATAACGCTGGCATCAGGAGTGGTGTCGACGAGAAAGCGCATGCCCGACGACAAGTCCATGTCGTAGCCTGCCAAAGTCGTTTGGGTATACACAAAGATTGCAGCAGTTACGAATGGCGTCCTCATAGGCTGCATGGTATCAGCAAAGTGGGTAAGCTTGGAGGCGAGGCATTGTGGGGTGAGTGGGGTATGCAGCTGGCTGCGTTGTAGCTCGAGGACGCTCGGGTTGCTGCTCGGGTGAGGTCGGCTGTGGTGGGGAGGGCGCAGGTGGTATCTCCTGTAGGCTGCCAGGAGGCAGCTCCTGGCAGACTGCTGAGCTCCTGAGGCACATGCTGACCTCTAGCAGCAGCACATGGAACTGGCAAAGCAGGATTGCCAACAGAAGGCGAAGGCAGTATCGTCCTTGACAGGTGGTTTCGGTGACAAATGATTGCATAGGCCCGATCGGCCATTCCAGCAGTGCGTTACCAATGGGTGATGCGTCGCCTGAGGTCTGTGTGGGGGAGCGGCTGAAAGCAGCATATGAAGAGGCATAGGCCAATGCAACCGACGGCAACAGGAGTCCGAACTGCATGCCTGGAGGCATGCGCAGCACTGTCGTAATGGCCAGTGCTGTTATAACAGCGAGTGGAAGGTGGTCATGAGACAGCCAAGAGGGGTGGGGGGGGTGGGGGGGCTGATCCCAAAACCGGCGTGGAAGAAATGGCTGGTGCCATTAGGGGAGCAGGCAGAAAGCGATCTTGATGTGACCATGAAGCGATGGTCACAGCAACTGGCGCAGCTGAGGCTGAGGCGACCGGTGTCGCCGAGACGGTGTGCTGGGAGAGGGGGGGGGGGAGGTGCAATAATATCACACAAGTTAGAATGTACAACCCCACATGTATGAGCTTTCGGAGTACAGTTCTCGAACTGATTCTGCACATCAAACCAGCCGGAAGGCGACTGCTTAACCGGAGGGTGAAACACAATGTCCTTCACATGATTATATCGTTCACTATGTCGGGGAGCGCCATGCACTGTCCAGGCTGAAGGCCCAGCTGTGTAGTAGCATTTGACGGTGGCCATGTTGGACCGGCAACGATTAAGTGGCCGCTTACATGGCAGGGGCAGAAAATTGTTCACTTATAACCAACTGTACATTAGGAACACTATTAAAATCGCAAGCACAATTGCTAGGGTGCGACGTGCTTGCACAAAACGACACTGGTAGACCCATTATTTTCAAGACAATGTCAGACGACACACAGAGACCGTTACTGGTGAAAATAAGCACAAAATAATTGCCGAATGCACGACGTTGAAGACGGGGTCTCCACATTTTTAGAGTAAGAATTAACGTTTATTTCAACACTGAACAGAGCGAATACAGAAATAGATGTCGAACATGGCGCGAGCGAACAAAGACAGAATGCAAAACCAAAGAACATAATAAAAGAAGTGTCACTTCGCGACAGAGACGCCTCATGTTCTACACAAGACACTTGTCATACAGGACGAAACTTTAACAGACATTCAAAAGAAGCTGTCCAAATGAGATAGTTTTGAAAACATTTTCTCACATAATAAACACAATTTTCAGCTATTCTACTTCAGATCTATTATCGCCTCTCGTTTTAAGACAATGAAAGATGTAAGAGGTTAATGAAACGTGTACTGAACTTAAATTCTGTAATTCTGCTGCCACTTCGTCACATAACTCGTCCAAAACAATCAGTATGCGATAATAGTTGTTTCGCTGTTCCCATAAAGGACGCCAAGTAAAAACAGTTGCTATCGAAGCTTCCACTGATACTACTTTCTCAGCAGTACAACAAAAGAAACTCAAGCGCCCACAACAGGACACTTCTACCCACAGCGACAGGCGAATGCTGCCGGTGTTGCCTCACTGCAGCCCAATTCACTCGATCGCGCTGGTCGCCGCGCTCATATATCGTTGCTCTGCTCACCTCGCGTCGCTGCTTCGATCGTGCGGCGCCACTCCACTGTAACCGCAGCCTTAAATGAAACACTATACAGAAGTCGAAGATTGAAAAAACAAGTGAAGTGTTAATGGTGTTGCTTATTCTTTACAGCATCGTTTTGTATCTTTTTCCCACATAAATTTCGATAATCGAATTTTTCAGTGGTTCGAGGTGGTCACGCTCCCTTTCACCTGGAACTATCGAATCTCTACTGTAATAGCGGTCCTGTCACACTTCCCTGGGGCACTCCTGACAACACCCTTCTCTCTGGTGGACAGTCGCCGTCGAGGTCAACGTTCCATCTCCTAGTAATGCTGCCAAGTCTCAGCTGCACTAACAGTAAGAAGAATATAATTCTATAGTCGATCATGAGAAAACAAGACCCATGCATAGGCATGAGGACTCATGTTTCCCTCGCTCGGTGTGTAAATAGTACAGGATACCACTGTTGTGAAACTTGTGTTTCTCCTGGCGATAAGCGTTCAAGGGGCAGCTAGGCGACATCTTTGACAATCGCCGGTAATTGGACTGGTGCACACTCCGTCATTTTCAAGGCACAATTTCAAAGAGAGAGCGCTGTGCAAGGATATTTAAAACCTCAGTATGTGAGGCTACGCTGACCAACAACCATAATATGGCTTATGCACTGTAAACAGCTGAAGGTACCAAGCAGACGAAAATGACTAACGTCAGAAATTATCAACAGTGAATATTAGTTACTGAGGGGTGCGCTAGTAACATTAACCCTGTTTTTTGTCTAGCAAGAGAGTAAGATTCCAATCATAATTTAAGCGAAAATTTCCGTCACTTGCTAATGTAATCTCAACTGCTTTTTAAATAAAACTATCCCTATAGTTGGCAGTGCATGCCAGAATATCTGTGTCACAGTATGATGTATAGGAAAAAAGATTCTGGTGACCTCTTCCAGCTATTGGGATAGAGTTTCCAACGAAACGAACGTCCCTCGTGTAAATTCTGAGGTGACAAAAGTCATGGAATAACTCCGAACCCAGATCTCCTTTTACTCTGTGTAGTGCAGCAGCTCAACGTGACATGGACTCATAAAGTCGTTGGAAGTCCCCTGCAGAAATATTGAGCCATGCTGCCTATATAGCAGTCCATAATTGCGAAAGTGTTGCCAGTGCAGGATTCTGTGCACAAAATGACCTGTTCGATTACGTCTCATAAATGTTCAGTGGGATTCATGTTGGGCGATCTGTGTGGCCAAATCATTCTCTCGAATTGTCCAGTGTGTTCTTCAAACAATCGCGAATGATCGTTGCCTCATGATATGGCGCACTGTCATCCACAAAATTTCCATTGTTGTTTGGGAACATGAAATACATGAACCAGTTAATGGCCTCCAAGTGGCCGAACAAGACCATTTTCAGTCAATGATCCACGTAAGCACTGTCCACGCCATTAAGGAGCCACCACCAGCTTACACAGAGCCTAGTTGACAACTTAGGCCATGACTTCGTGGGTCTACACCACACTCGAAGCCTACCATCAGCTCTTACAAATTGAAATCAGGATTCATCAGACATGGCCATGGCTTTTCAGTCATCTAGGGTCCAACTGATATGGCCAGAAGCCCAGGAGAGGCGCTGCAAGCGATGTCGTTTGCTGCCATAGCCAATTAACGCCAAATTTCCCCCACTTTCTCTAACCAATACGTTCGTTTGTCGTAAATCCCACACTGATTTCTGCAGTTATTTTACACAGTGTTGCTTGTATGTTAGCACTGACAACACCACACAAACGCCGCTGCTCTCGGTCGTTAAGTGAAGGCCGTCGGCCACTGGTTGTCCTTGGTGAGAGATAATGCCTGAAATTTGATATTCTCAGCACACTCGTGACGCTGTGGATGTCGGAATATTGAATTTTCTAACAATTTGGAGTGTCTCATGCGTCTAGCACCAACTACCATTCCGCATTGAAAGTCTCTTAGTTCCCATCATGTAGCCACAAACACGTCAGAAACCTTTTCACATGTATCACCTGTGTACAAATGACGGCACCGCCTCTGGATTACCATTTTATATTTTATGTATGCTATACTACAGCCCTCTGACCACATGCCCTCCATATCCACATCCGGTGATGCTTACGGGCTCAGGATACCACAGTGGCCAGACGGTACCATCGGGCCTTCAAGATCTGTTCGGACGGCATTTGTTTTGTTTAGGGTGGAAGACTCATTCAATGCAGCTCTTCATGTTACTACATCCTGTGCAAATCTCTCCACCTCCGAATAAGTACTGCACCACACATCCATTTGAACCTTCTTGCTGTACTCGTCTCTTCGTCTCCTTTGAAATTTTTGCCCCAAAATTCCCTCCAATGCTAAACTGAAGATTATTTAATGTCTCACAATGCGTCCCATCACCGATTCCTTCTTTTACTCAAGTGACGCCACAAATTTGGTTTCTCTCCAGTTCTGTTCAGTACTTCATTAGTTATCTGATCTACCATCTAATCTTCAGCTCTCTTCTGTTGAACCACATTTTAAAAATTTCTGTTCTCTTCTTTTATCAATCACTTATCGTCCACGTTTAATTTAATACAAGGCTACATTTCAGCTTCCAAACAGGTTTCTTAACGCTGAAATTTATATTCGATGTTAACAAATTTCTGTTCTTCAGAAACGCCTTTCTTGCCGTTGTCAGCCTACATTTTATAGTCTCTCTACTTCACTCATCAAGTCATATGACTGTCCAAACAGCAATTTCGATCAACTCTACTTTTAGTGTATTGTTTCCTAATCTAATCTCTTCAGCGCTGCTCAGTTTAATTCCACTACATTCCATTGCCCTTGTTTTACTTTTGTTAATGATCTTACATCCTGGTTTCGTGCCACTGTCCATTACGCTCAACTGATCCTCTATCTACTTTGCTGTCTCTGCAGAATTAGAATGTCATCGCAAACCTCAAAGTTTTTATTTCGTATCTATGAAATTTTATTTATTTTCCAAATTTTTCTATGGCTTCCTTTACTGCTTGCTCATTCCAGAGGTTGAGGAACATCTGGGCTCACTCCATTCTCAACTACTGTTTCCTTTTCATGACCTTCAACTTTTGTAACTGCCGTCTGATTTCTCTATTAGTTGTATGTAAACTTTCGCCCCCTCTACTTTGTCTCTGCTATCTTCAGAATTTTAATGAGAGCCTCCCATAACGAGGTATTAAGTTTTCTTGGATAGCTCTCTGTCATTGCATTTGCGCTTTGAAAATGGGGGCGTGTGCACCAGTCGAAATGTCGGCGATTGTGGAAGCCGCCAATCGGCTGCATTTCCATAAGATGTTTGAACAGAAGAACATCGTTAATATCGATACGGTGTACCCTCCGCCGTTCCTTGTAGCGACTTACGGGATATACTGTCTCCTCAGACTCAGGCCCATTTTCTCTGCCGGCCGCGGTGGTCTCGCGGTTCTAGGCGCTTAGTCCGGAACCGCGAGACTGCTACGGTCGCAGGTTCGAATCCTGCCTCGGGCATGGATGTGTGTGATGTCCTTAGGTTAGTTAGGTTTAAGTAGTTCTAAGTTCTAGGGGACTGATGACCGCAGCTGTTAAGTCCCATAGTGCTCAGAGCCATTTGAACCATTTTGAACCCATTTTCTCTGATGTTTCGGCAGAGATTTGCAAACTCGTTTTTGCAGTGTATGTAGCTGGAGTCAACCCAAATCAAGAGAGCTCGTTAAGTTTTTTATGCGACGCCCAACGTGGACGGAGAGCATCAGTTTCTTTCCCGTACAAACAAAATGAGTATTAATGTGAAATTTTACGTCACCTCTGACAGAGTGGTCCCACGTTAGACTAGTGCGATATACGTTTTATCGATATGTATCAATAGGGGACAGTAAAACACGAAGAATAACCAGCATCCCAGCGGCAACAGAACTGCCCTGGCCCGCACTGTCTTCTACCACCATGCAGGAGCAGTGTTCAGTTGCTGGTGGGGTAATGGTTATTATTCGTGTTTTACTGTCCCCTATTGATACATATCGATAAAAAATATTGCACTAGACTAGTCTGGAACCGCTCTGTCGAATGAGCGTGTAAAAATTCTGTTTTATAAATCATTTTGCTTTTAACGTCAATGTAGACGTAGACTTTCTTTTAGAATTTGGTGCAAGAGGCCCCATTACGTTGCACTTTTAATAACCTTACTTATGTCCTGACCACACTTTTATTTTTTCATCAGCCTTATGCATTTCGACTTTGCGTCACTTTCAAAGGCGTTGCTACGCCGCTGCAAACTTGTTTGCATTTGTCTCGTGCTCCAGAATGTTGACGTAATACAATGTATCTAATGTTTTTATATGGCTGACATAGCAATGCCTTTGAAAACGTGAAGTCGAAACACGTAAGGTTGATGAAAAAATAAAAGTATGGTCAAGGCATAAGTAAGGTTATTATAAGTGCATCCAGATGGCCGCCCCGTCTCATAGCATTTTCATGCAAACTGCACCAGTTAGGCTGTTCACAAGAAATAACGCCGCCCTCTCCAGTCGGCTCTGTTTATCCGGTCAGCTTTTCAACGGTCTCAGTCTGGCGCCGAGCGACCGCTGCGGTCGCAGGTTCGAATCCTGTCTCGGGCATGGATGTGTGTGATGTCCTTAGGTCAGTTAGGTTTAATTAGCTCTAAGTTCTAGGCGACTGATGACCTCAGAAGTTAAGTCGCGTAGTGCTCAGAGCCATTTGAACGGTCTCACACTGTCTTCGCTGTCGCTCAGCCAACGCCAGATTTCTTACTGCACTTGTACCATCGTTGTACAGTATCTTCTTCTGTCTCGCTCTCGTTACCCGACGCTTTTATTTACTTGTGATCCCATCAGTCAGTTATCAGAGGCATATCTGCCAGACTAAGTTTTATATTCAAGTTATTTGGAACCAGCCCCCATTGCTACCCATTTCATTGTAGTTAAAATCTTCATTCAGCGTGCTTTATTTTCATGTTTCTTAATAATAATAATGGCAATAATACACTACTGGCCATTAAAATTGCTACACCACTAAGATGACGTGCTACAGACGCGAAATATAACCGACAGGAAGAACATGCTGTGACATTGAAATGATTAGCTTTTCACAGGTTTCACACAAGGTTCGCACCGGTGGCGACACCTACAACGTGCTGACTTGTGGAAAGTTTCCAACCGATTTCTCATACACAAACAGCAGTTGACCGGCGTTGCCTGGTGAAACGTTGTTGTGATACCTCGTGTAAGGAGGAGAAATGCGTACCATCACGTTTCCGACTTTGATAAGGGTCGGATTGTAGCCTATCGCGATTGCGGTTTATCGTATCGCGACATTGCTGCTGGCGTTGGTCGAGATCCAATGACTGTTAGCAGAATATGGAATCGGTGGGCTCAGGAGGGTAATACGGAACGCCGTGCTGGATCCCAACGGCCTCGTATCACTAGCAGTCGAGATGGCAGGCATCTTATCCGCATGGCTGTAACGGATCGTGCAGCCACGTCTCGATCCCTCAGTCAACAGATGGGGCCGTTTGCAAGACAACAACCATCTACACGAACAATTCGACGACGTTTGCAGCAGCATGGACTATCAGCTCCGAGACCGTGGCTGCGGTTACCCTTGACGCTACACCACAGACGGGAGCGCCTGCGATGGTGTACTCAACGACGAACCTGGGTGCACGAATGGCAAAACGTCATTTTTTCGGATCAATCCAGGTTCTGTTTACAGCATCATCATCGTCGCATCTGTGTTTGGCGACATCGCGGTGAACGCACATTGGAAGCGTGTATTCGTCATCGTCATACTGGCGTATCACCCGGCGTGATGGTATGGGGTGCCATTGGTTACACGTCTCGGTCACCTCTTGTTCGCATTGACAGCACTTTGAATAGTGGACATTACATTTCAGATGTGTTACGACCCGTGGCTCCACCCTTCATTCGATCCCTGCGAAACCCTACATTTCAGCGGGATAATGCACGACCGCATGTTGCAGGTCCTGTATTGGCCTTTCCGGATACAGAAAATGTTCGACTGTTGCCCTGGCCAGCACATTCTCCAGATCTCTCACCAATTGAAAACGTGTGGTCAATGGTGGCCGTCGTCACAATACGCCAGTCACTACTCTTGATGAACTGTGGTATCGTGTTGAAGCTGCATGGGCAGCTGTACCTGTACACGCCACCCAAGCTCTGTTTGACTCAATGCCCAGGCGTATCAAGGCCGCTATTACGGCCAGAGGTGGTTGTTCTGGGTTCTGATTTCTCAGGATCTATGCACCCAAATTGCGTGAAAATGTAATCACATGTCAGTTCCAGTATAATATATTTGTCGAAAGAATACCCGTATCTGCATTTCTTCTTGGTGTAGCAATTTTAATGGCCAGTAGTGTAGTAATGCATTTGGGATGAGAATGTGTTATGTTCACAGTTCATAATATAACGGTTGTCAGCATAAGAATCTGATCTCAATTTTTATACCACACTGATATTTTGCCTAATTTTTTTCGGCTACCACTCCTAGTTCACCCTTTTAATATCCCTATCACGTATCACCCTGAACAGTACACTCCGAATGGACGAGTCATTGCCTCTATCACTATAACTTTGACAGTATGACAACCTTTCAATATGTATTACGCATTCGTGCTGCCTATTACGCCATTCTGTTGCAAACCGGCGTATTTGAACGATTCCTGCAGTCGACATTGCGACTGTAATGTCCAGGTAATTTCAGCTTCAGCTCTAGGCTACATGGCACCGTCTTATACACTGGAATGTACTGTGCAAAGTACCGCATGATGAAACATGGTCTCCAGCTTACGTAACACGTATCTGTGAACATACGTTCGATACTTGTTATTTATTCCTCATATCCACGAGTGTCTTCTACCCATCAGGGTAGTTGAAAACGCTAATGCGCTGCTTCCTGCACTCGAGTAGGCGCACAAGCCCCAGAATGAATCCGCCGGCGGATTAACAACGAGGGCCGGTATGCCGGCCAGCCTGAATGTGGTTCTTCGGCGGTTTTCCACATCCCACTAGGTGAATACTGGGGCTGGTTCCCACGTTCCGCCTCAGTTATTCGACTCGCAGACATTTGAACATGTTCCCACTATTCCATGGCTTACACTAGATACAGACAGCTGGGTTACACTAATTCTGTGCCGAAGGTTTCAGGGTGGCAGCAGGAAGGGCATCCGGCCACCCTCTCCAACTAACACTGCCAAATCAATACTAACAGTGCCGACCCCACCTTGAAGCCAGACAAAGGCCCCAAAAAAGAAAAAAATCCATGGGAGTCTTCACCGTGGTTTGGCTCCATTGCTCAAAATTATTTTGTGTATGTAAAATGAAGAGTAACTGACCATGTCATACTTTCGTGGGCTGCACCCTAAATTATTTCCGTGTCTGCAGTTTACTATCTCTTACAAACACATTCTGATTTCTGCCAGTTGACAGGCCCTCAATCCAATTTTCGACGCAACTACACACACCATACAAACGGCTTGACCACTGTAACGTGAAGTTTGATCCCACTCATCACAAATATTTGAACTGGCTACATCCTATGTGAGC
Source organism: Schistocerca nitens (assembly GCF_023898315.1). NCBI lineage: Eukaryota > Metazoa > Arthropoda > Insecta > Orthoptera > Acrididae > Schistocerca > Schistocerca nitens. The sequence continues at coordinate 697,959,256 of NC_064617.1, read as the reverse complement.
ATCAGTGCATTGCTGACCTTGGCAACGGATTCAGATCTCATCTGACTGTTGAACTCCTTCACTACATGTATGTCTTGAATAGTGGCAACAATGTGACTCTTCTCAAGGAGTTCATATTTATGCTGATTTACCGAACGCCTTTTGTCGGTATCATTGCTCTTTGCCTTTTCTGTGATCATCAATACGTCATTCGATTTTCTGTATTTTGTTGTCATAGATCAGTAAGGAGCATTACGTTGGAACGGTTTATTTGCAGGTATATGGTTGACATGTCCACCATGACAACCTTCGCTTCTCTGGTCCTGCTGTTGTCTCTGGCAGGCCGAATGACAAACTCAGCCAGGATTCTGGGCATCATCCCCTCGGCCTCCATCAGCCACCAGCTGCCATTCCGACTTATAGCTCTGGAGCTCGTCAGGAGAGGTCACCAGGTCACGCTCATGACCACTGATCCCATAAGAGTAAGTACCTGCTTGACTAACTAGAAGTAGATCATAACATACAAAACTGTAACAATTAGAGTAGCATCTTGTTTTGAGATGGATTGATGACATTATGCTAGTTATATCAGTTAACACCGTATTATTGTCTTCACTGAAATCTCTCTTATCAATAGCACTTTTCTTAATTGGCTTTATTGCAGATAGCCTTCTCAGTATAAATGCAGTTACCAATGAATTATGCCAAAAATGGAAAAAAATTCAGATTTTTAACCCCCATGATGAGACATACGTTACAGTGCTACGCCCGCTAATTGCTGCTTCGTCGTCCTTCCAAGTAAGACCTTTCTGGACGAAGAGGGAGACTTCTTGTAGTACATCACTGTTTTGGCTGTTAATTCTATTTTTTTATTAATTTATCAGGTTCCATGGGACAACATGAGCTGAAATTAGTTGGTCATGGGACATTTCAGTTCACGGGTTACAGACTGCTAACTAGCGAAAGTATAAGCAAAATAAACTGAGCAACTGACAAACCACGAATAAAAAACACGTTACAGACAAAAATTCTCTCAGAATATAAGAATCGTGGCACAAGGAAGCCTACACCTTCGGTTTGGCTTATGGTTTACCACTCAAGTTCCTCTTGAAAATGGAACCTGCTGAATAATGTATATCTCCTTGTAGAATACTTACAGGAAGAGTTACAAAGTGGAAATCGTTTTTCCACCTGGTGTCTGGAGCATGAATGTTGCACTTTCTTCTGAATGAGAAATATCGTCAAATTTGTCAGCTCTTGAAAGAGGGTCTGCTTCTTCTCCTGATACGCTTCTTCTCCTTAAAGGAGTTCTGCAGTTGTCTTCCCGATCCTGATGGATCCTACTGAAAGGGTCAGTTGAGGTGGTACCCCTGAGATGTTACTGTTCCATCCCCAGTGACCTACAGAGATGGGAAGCTCCCATAAGATAATACAAACCGAGAGAACATCACACATCGAATAATTGCTTATTAAGTGTAAATTACTAAAAGTGGCCAATTAGTCATTAAAGTATGTATACAGCGCTTCGCTTGGGCATATTAGAATCAGCATCCATCGAACTACAAAAGGAAACTAATGGTCACTATAACGATAGGATTATTTGCAAAAGACCTCGAATTATTTATCTACTCAATCACGAATACAGACAACTAATAAGTTGACAAGGCATTGCAAATATGAACTATAACCATGGGACAGGTAGGTAGATACATAAGGAACGAAACTGTGCTGCAAATATGGAGAACGACTGCAGAAAAGGTTAATGAGTTAGAGGAAGGTCCCATAAAATTACGAACAAACTCCAGTATCTCTCCAAATGCATGGTGGGTGCAACTAGCTGGCTGCGAAGATTAGATCAGCAAAACGGAATCCTTACTTCGCTAACACCTCATCTCGGTGGATGCAAGTCCAGTCCACGCTTACCACACTAGAGATGTCCAAGGGCAGAAGACAGCTGCATTAGAGCCTGATAATTCTAAATTCTCACCTTGCAGCTCTCTGCAATGACCTGGAGTCAGTAGCTTCTACGAAACACAGTCAACAGGTGTTCTCTTATTTTGCTCTCCAAAATGTAGCTGGTTATGCCAATCACACCAGCCAAGAGCAACAGACCTTGCGAGTTCTGAACAATGATAAATTAATAAACGAAGTTAAAAATTTCCCATTCTTGCAAATATTTCGTCATGGTTAGTCACTGAGGTCTATTTCTTCCTTCGTATGGGGAAGAAGGCAGAAAGTTTCTCCCACTACATGACAGATTTTCACTCATAGCCTTTCAGAAGGTGTGCACGTACATACAGCGTGGACTCTCCCTGTTAACAAAATAATTACTAGTAGCCAACCAGAGAACTCCTTACTAAAATTGGCCTCATCTGGGCTAATGGCTGCTTCCAAGCTTCTGTGGCTTCATGTTCTCGCTTCTCTTTCAGATTCTTATCTCTGTTAAAAATGATTCCTTTCATTTCAAGCACAGTGCAGATTTATGTCATAAAAGCCGTCTTCATTGCATTGTCCTGCTGGTCTGGGCCGCAGACCAATTGCCCCTCCACTGCATCTGCCTGGAGACTGACTTCCAGCACTAAACACTTTAAGACCAGCGGTTCTGTCAAGTGAATCTTCCCGTATGTGAGCCAGCTAGAAGTTCCACGTTTGCCATAACTTCATGACCATTACTGTACCGGGAGCAAAAGAGATGTAGAATTAATGAGAGTTGCAATCATTGCCAGTTGCTTTTATTATGCTTTCATTTATCATGCAGCATTAATGATTTGACATTACTTTCTAGTCGGCCTTCTTTCACTCGAGTATCCATCGAGCCCTTTCCATTCCGCTTTCGCCAGTCAATTTACAGAACGAATTAAAGGTCCTCGAAAACATCGCTCAGAATAATGGATATAATCCCAGTATAGTGAGACAGTTGTTTAACAAAAAAACACGAAAGAAGACTACCACCCTTTCCAGTTCAGGTACCCACAATCAAGACCAGGCAACGAAATACATATCTGTTCCCTTTATAGGTAACGTATCCTATAATGTAGGTCCTTTATTAAAAAACCTAGGGTGTAAAGTTTCATACTCTACCACCAACAACCTTAAAAAGAATTTAGTCCATTCTCTTGATAAAGCTACTGATAAATCATCTTTGTCAGGTGTGTATAAGATCACTTGTGCTGAATGTCCCTGTTATTACATTGGCCAGACAGGAAGGGCCCTGTCTGTTAGGTTTAAAGAGCATCTGCCGACTAAAAGCGATGCTGGAACACGAGGATCTACATTTGCTGAACATCTTGTCCAAATGGCCCATGCTCCCAAGCCTCTAAAAGACGCAGAACTTTTGCATAATGAAGTCAAAGGATGTAAATTAGACACCCTTGAAGAATTGCAAATTTTTAAACATCATATTATTGATGGAAAAATTTTACTTAATGATCAGCTACAACTAAAAAATAGAAATTATTTCGAAGGATTTCAACCTTTACTCCATTGGAGTTGACCCACAGTCTGCTTCGAATGGCCGATGCTGTTTCCTGTCTGCTTTGTCCCTTTATTATAGTACAATTGTACATTGTGTCTCTATCTATTTTGTATTATACTGGTAATGACACCTAGCTGATAAGATGTTTCTTAATTTGCCTGTTTTATGTTCAAGATATTTTACGCTTCACACGCTTGTGTTTCCAATATTAATTTATTAGTTACTGTAGTGGGGCTTCGCCCTCTTATTATAATATTTGAATGTAAATTTTCATGCCCTGACTTTGTAGCTAGTTCCCAGGTAAATTGTTTAATATACTGTTCCAATAGGTAGGTTTGTCCATTTGTAGGACTGCTTACCGTCACAATATGTTTACAATTTACGTTTGCTCCAAGTAATTTTGAGACAGCTTGTCTCTAGCGTTTGTCTTAATGTTTTTAGTTTTGACAGACATAACCTTATGACTATGCGTCGATATTCTGTTTTAATTTTCTTCTGTGACATGGGCAACGTTTGGCCCTCAAAATAATTTAATTTTTGTATCACGGTTTTCTTTATTATGAAATCATTAGACTGATTATGTATTTCGATGTGTAACATATGTCCGTATGGGTTAATTTATAGGTTCTAAAGTAGATACCATTAATGGCATCGAAACCTAGGTAAACAAATAAAATTTTACCTTGCAACTGAAGGCTGAATTTCTTAATTTCACACAAAATTACTGATTGTTTTTGCACTATTTTCAAGAGAAGGTAATCCCCTGTAAAACTCATATACATATGGAGGACTTGTGTTCAAAAATACACATAAATATAGTCAATTTGACAATTACTTGTTACAAGTTCACACTTACTATATCATAGCTGCAAATCATTCATTAATTTAGAAAATTGTTTATGACAAATAAATTGAACAAATACACGCATAGAAACACACCGACATATGTAAGCACGTAGCATTGACATCCAAAACATTAGAAAATCGATCTATACAACACTTGTGCTATTTTATGACCAGATGCAAAGACAAAGTTGTGAACCATCAAACACATTAAAATATAAAGTCATGGCTTCACTTGAATATATATAAGACCCAGTCGTTAAGATTTAAAACATTAAAAAATATTCACATAATGACACTTCCAGCACTATGTAAACAGATTCAAATAAATATTTCTAGATTACTGTTGTAGTTGTGATATTGAACTGTACATGAAATTGCGCTGACGGTCTCAACATAAAACAAGAGTATTTTCATATTAGGTTACTCACAACACGATATTATAAAGTTACAAATATACTACAAGTAACAACATCTCTGATGGAACAAGTCAAGATCATTTTACTAATTAGTGATGATCAACTAAGTATCATAAAGTTATAAAAATATACAAGTTACAACGCCGCTGATGGTATGTGTCAAGATCATTTTATTGATCAGTAGTTATGAAAAGACATACAGCCCATTTTCTGACAACACATTTGTTTAGAAATGCATGTACATAAAACAATAATAAAGACCCTGAAAATTCACAAGTAAAATACAAAAACAAATAAACACTGTTCTCAGCATAAGCACACTGTTCATCGTACGAATTCTCTTGACCAATAGCTTTACACATGAAATGACACATTTTCAGGAAAGTTAATGTTCAGCGAGATTTTACATCGGAAGCGTCATATGATTTGTAAGTTTAGCTTAAGATTTGCTTTGATGAACTTATGGTACACCTCTTCCGTAATCAATGGGCAGGCTAGCATAAATGTTCATACCAATAGCCCGCTCGCAATCAACATTTGAATCACTCTCATTTCTGCAAAATCTATCACAATAAATTACAAAATTCTGAGCTCTAATTTATGACCACTTCTAATAGTTTCAGTGAGTAACATGAAAAAGTTTATGTGCATGACTCAAAAAAATAGTTAATACTGAGGTGAGTGGAATAGTAACATTAATACTCACATACAAGTAACAGAAGGAATTTGATGTCATCTGCTCATTCCTTCTTATGATAATGGTGCCACTTTTCTCATGGGTTAAGTGTGAACCAGGTAAGAGTTCAAGGCAAGTGTCAGCTGAATACTATTCATTGGTGTAGCGTGTACTTATGTGGGTAACGCAATTACTAAGTTCAGTAGCAATTCTCATGCAGACTCCATACACAGGTTCGCTAATGTACCAGGTCGACTTAAAGCCTCCCTGGTATTTAATGCTGTAGACGCGGACAGTTGATCTATGATGCATAGATTCTGTTAATACATAGCACATGTAAATACCCTTTTTCTTGAGGTTTCTGTCGATGCATATGGGAAGCCTCTCTACGCTGGCAAACATGCAAATTATGACAGCAATTGGTGTAACAGGCGACTGATTACTGTGCAGGTAGTGTGTACTGGTATGCTTCCGTATTTGGTAACAGTTTTCCTTCTCCTTCACTACATTCTTATCTTTTGGTTTCCTGCAATTTTCAAAACAAGTTGGTCATTTTCATTCTCGGATGACTGCCCTGAAACACACAAGATGCAGCAGCACAGCATACGGTAAACTACGCAAAAGAACACAAAACACTCTATTGTGATATTCAATATAACAACATATATTTGCATAGTTTGCTTCCATACCTGAATTCGTTATTATTTATCAAGTCGTTTCCTCTATGGGCTGTACCTCCCTTTCTCTACGATATTCGTATTACAATTAAGGACTTCCTCCTGATGACAATCACTGACCCTGCAAACAGTATAATAAAACACACAAAAAACTCCCGCACACTGTGGATGTCACACATACGCACTTCCTAGTGAATTGTTGCATCTACCATCTCGACATGAAAAACTGCATGCTTGACACGACCTCGCATCTGAGTAAATCTCATAATCATCGATCATACTTAACAGCGCCCTCGCCTCTAGCAACTTCAGTTCCATATGGTACGGTCTTGCTAACGTAATTCACATTGGCCTATGGTCATGGCACAAAACGACCCCGCTTCTAGCCCCCATTACTTGACTTTTCTTGTTTGCAGCGCTGCGTCCATCTGACAAATCATCAAAGAAAACGAATCTTCCTTGGCCACTGTGACCCCACAATTTGCCTACTTATGACACAAATCTCGAAATGCCTCACATTTCCTATTACAGTGCGACCTTGCTACCGTCTTCGTGTCAGATTTATTGATATGCAAAAATTGCGACTTCCTGCGGCATATTGTCGAATGTTTCTCTTTTAATTAAGTACAAACTACATGGTCCATAATTCCATACATGCAACACTCTAATTCATCATGGAAGATATCAAACGTCCAAATGTGGAAACCGTTACATGTCACACACAACTTCTACATCTAATTCACATAACAATATATTCAACCCATGCACTATGACAGCACTTGTAACTTATAACTTTTGTACACTATTCCTGCAGTTAACACCAAATGTCCTCCACCCGCATACACATGTCTGCTTCAGGCTGTCTAAACACGTAAGAGTTCATATACCCTGAAATGTGTTCACTTCATACATGCCTCTGCCAATTAATACGATTTCTCTACTCATCCACTGTAGCAGTTTCACAAAAGAAAGCCATATGATTTCCCTTGCCATGAATGGTTCATCCAACGTGTTATTTCTCAAAATCATCACTCGAAGGTTAAGTATTTCGGTGGTGTAAGTAGTTCCCTCTTCTCTTGCTCCTGCAGTACTTGTGGCAGTATTGATCTGTGTACTCTTGCGTTTTGGAAATTGGAAATTTGTGGTAAGGTCTTATGGAGCCAAACTGATGAGGTCGTCGGTCCCTAAGCTTACGCACTACTTAATTTAACTTAAACTAACGCTAAGAATAACACACACACGCATGCCCCAGGGAGGACTCGAACCTCCATCGGGGGCAGCCGCGCGAACCATGCCAAGGTGCCCAAGACCGCGCGGCTATTCTGTGTAATTCGCTATAAGTACGACATGGGTTTACCCTTACTCTCACCATTGCTGGTTCTCCATGTAGGCGTGCTCACACACAACTCATTCTTTCAGCATGCGATCATGATATTGACAATACATTGATACATTGGCTGACTCCAACTTTTGGATGAAGGTCACCGACCTGTTTCGGAAAAAACTTATCTTCTGTGCGGCTATATTCTCTGTGTACAGCGTCCTCTTAAATATCTTCCTTGTTTTACTCATTTGACTCACGTGAGTGTGCAGAGTGATGACTATCATCTCTTTTCTCTGTCATTTCATACGTAATTTCTGCCTATTTATAGTTACATTCCCGTCTCAAATTTAATACCATACTGTCCAGAATGAGCTATCCCATTGTTCCACTTGTTGTGACTTTGATAAGCTTCAGATCTAGTTACGTTTCGCTTTTCACATTCATCAAAGTCTCGATTTCGCTCTTCGCGCTACACACTTCTCTTTATAGACCTGTGACGACACTGTGGAGTGATTATACATCCTGCATCCTGCTCATCTAATCTTGCAATTACTCACTCTTCGATCTGGTGGACTCACCCCGTACTTTCCTTTTCCAAAGCAATGAGGCATCCCTCAGTTATCTTCCTGTGTTCCTCCAAAATTTCCTAGATTTTCGTAAACTGTTCCACGATTTGTGTTTCGAATTAGACATTATGTCTTTTTTTTTCAATGCGGCATACTGCTTTTGTAATGTGATCCACTGCTATTCCGTTGCGCTTAAGAATGAGACATATTTGACATTTCGTGCCTTGTAATGCATCGCTGATTTGCCCATAATTCTTCACTCTTCCGGCAGATTTATGTGACATACTCTGCAATACTCTTGATACTTTCCGATAAAGTAGCTTGTGTGAACATTTCCAATACCGATTTGATGACAGTTCAGAACTTGTGATACTAAATTACAAATTGCTGGTGCTGTTGATGTATTTTTAAATTATTTCGTCCGATTTCATACACCTGCGACATGCACTTTGTTATGTTTACACATCCTCGCCTTTCCTCGATTTCGGATGCGTCTTCTCCACACTGATCAGTTGATCATTGATTTCAAAGGATACCTTTCGTGTTTAGAATATGACGCTCTCGCGTGGTGTACGTCTGCCTCCAGAAAACTCTGCAATTCTCCTGTCTGCATATTAAGGATAAACTGACATATCCCTACCGGATGATCTTAACCAATTCTCCTTCCAATCGCCTCCTGAACTGAGGTGAATTCGTCTCTTTGTTCGGGTACTCCGCCATTAAACATTTCAATCTTCTTTTCGCATGCCACAAGTTGCATCACGCTGCACTACCATGGTATAACAGATGAATTAATAATAATACTCCACAACTAGCGACACCAACGTCGCAAACGATGAGCAAGACCATAAACCGAAACACAGATGTTTTCAGTGAAAAAAAATCTTCTGACAAATTCAGATTCTGACGCTGGTATCTCTGTTTTATACGTAACTATGTAAGTTATCACAAAAGTTATTTACCAATAATTTACCGTCACAGGACTTCTGTACTTCATTTTCAGCAATCATCGCCTGTGTCCTCTCACAAGTAACCACCGAATCCCTGCTACATCTCCTCTTCACACATAGCCAAGCGCAGTCTTCATATCCCCTTGCTGTGTGTTCATAATGCTGCAAGTTTCACAGACTTCCGGTTTTGACTACTTACGTCGTGTGTTATGAATAGTTAGATTGCAGTGTGTGCACCTATTAGGACGTAAGTCATCCAACCCTCGCTTACTCCGTTTGAACTGACACAGATTAGGCAATGCAGTTTCCTGTGTTAACCTAACTTGGGGCTAGTGGATATCGTGACATATTTCAACTTGCAGTACACGTACTAATGGACATTTGATATCCAACTGAATACCGCTATCAGCACACTAACCCCACATACATACGAACCTACCAAAGGCACAAACACACTAAAATATAACCCTTCAATATTCAACGTCTAAATTCAGGACAACAGTTGACCCTAATTATCTGCTTTCTTCTTGCTGTAAGGGTAGCACAAAGCAATAAAGCGCATCATAATTAAATCTAATTTATTTTCTTGAAGTTCGTTATCACTGAAGTGTTTGAGTATCCTTTTCGTATCAAAGACATAATCAGTTAACCATTTGTTCAATTGTAGGCGACAAATATTTATGTATTGGCCTGTAAAAATGACAACGAAAATCAAAGGAAAGCCAGCGATCGAAAAATCCTGACCCTGGTTCGATAAATTCTCTTTTGGCAATCTTAAAAATAACTATGTAATTCAGAGGATCGAAAATCTACCTGGACAGGAGTCGCCAAACTCCTATGTAACTTGTCCGTTGAGCTGGTTATCATATCTATGAGATACAACAAATTTTATCCCCAGTATCCTACAGAGATGGAAAAAGCACTGCGTCTTCAGGCCACAAATGGCCCATCGGGACCATCCGACCGCCGTGTCATCCTCAGCTGAAGATGTGGATAGGAGGGGCGTGTGGTCAGCACACCGCTCTCCCGGTCGTAATGATGGTTTTCTTTGACCGGAGCCGCTACTATTCGGTCGAGTAGCTCCTCAATTGGCATCACGAGGCTGAGTGCACCCCGAAAAATGGCAACAGCGCATGGCGGCTGGATGGTCACCCATCCAAGTGCCGGCCACAACCGACAGCGCTTAACTTCGGAGATCTCACGGGAACCGGTGTATCCACTGTGGCAAGGCCGTTGCCCTACAGAGATGGAAAGCTCCTCATAAAATCATACAAGTTAAAAGAGATAAAGGTAACACAACAGATAAGTGCTTAATAAGTGAATATTACTAGGAGTGGCTCAATTAGGCTTGAAAATATGGGTACTACACCTCAAACAGAAATATTAATAATTAGAGCCATCAGACTATGAAAGGAAAGTAACGGTCTTAATAACAGTTTGATTTGTTGCAAAAGACATCAAAATGATGAAATAAATCTCGGGTGAACAGGCTGGTATGAGTGTGCATAGGACACAATATTTCGGCAATCGACCACGTTGCCAACATCAGATGTGCTGATGTATAGTACATCAGCGTACCTGATGATGGCAACGTGGTCGATTGCCGAAATATTGTGTCCTATGCACACTCATACGAGGCTGTTCACCCGAGATTTATTTCGTTATAAAACACGCCTGGAGAAATTGAAGAATCACAGACATCAAAATGCTTGATACCCTGAATCAATTAATAAGTGGACAAGGGCTTGCAAATTTGATTTTTTGCAAAACGGATTTTTTTGCTTCGTGCACAATCAAAGTTTGTGGCGCCAAATCCGTCCTCGCTCCATATCTCCAAAGGGCTGGGCTGAAGACCGTTCACCTCTGCACTATACCTGCCTGGAGACTGCCTTTCAACAGAAAACAGCCATTTCCACAAGTGAATCATTCCCTTCACGAGCCAGCTAAAAGCTTCAAGGCTACCTAATCACAAGACTGCAGCACCGTACCAAGAGGAAAAGAATGAATGGAGGTTGCAATATTTGACAGTGCTTATAATTGTAGTTGCAGTTTTGATGCGGCATTAAAGATTTAACATGACCTACTAATCAAATATACACATGGCATTAATAAACATGTTACATGTTACGTTATTGGGAAAATCTGTCACATAACACGAGGACAAATAGTTGATATTTGCTGGCATCGTCATCAAGCCATCTCATGTTGAAGGGAATATCACTTAAAACTCTATAGTGAAACGACGATAGAAAAATTCTGAGTCCTGTACCGGGACTTGTCTTTTACAAGCAATTCTGTTACCCTGCTGATTTATCAGTATTAGGAGAAGGAGTTAAATTTCGGGAACAAAAAATTAAAACTTTGAGACATTGCAATTGTGTCACAGGTAGCAAAGGACTTCAAAGTGCAGTTCAAAACAATGGATAGTGCCTTGAAAGTCGATAAAAAATAAGGATTAACAAAAGCAAAACAAGGGTAATGGAAAGTATTCGAATTAAATCAGGCGATGCCGAGGGAATTAGATTTGGAAATGAGACATTCAAAACAGTAGATGAGTTTCGTTGTTTGGGCTGTAAAATAACTGATGATGGCAAGAGTAGAGAGGATATTAAACGTAGACTTGATATGGCAAGAAATGTGTACATGGAAAAGAGAAATTTCTTAATACCGAACACAACTTTAAGTGTTAGGAAGTGTTTCCTGAAGGCATTTGTTCAGACTGTGGCCTTGTGCACAAGTGAAATGTGGACGATAGGCAGTTCAGACATGAAGAGAATATAAGCTTTCGAAATTTGGTGCTAGTGAAGAACGCCAAAGATTATATGGGTTGACTGTGTAAATAATGCGGAGCTATTGAATAGAATTAGGGAGAGAAGAAATTTGTGGGATAATTTGACAAGAAGAAGAGATTAGATGATAGAAACCTTCTGAGACATAAATGATTGTCAATTTAGTATTGGAGGGAAGTGTGGTGGATGAAAATTGCGGAGGGAGACCAGGAGAATAGTACAGCAAGCAGGTTCAAAAGGATGTTGGTTGCAGCAGTTATTCAGAGATGAGCAGACCTGCACACGATAGAGCAGGTTGGAGAGCTGCATCAAACCAGCCTTCGGACTGAAGTCTACAACAAGAACAAGATTTTAATGATCCATTTGCCATGAGAAAATTGTGATTATGAACACTTATTATTTGTATTTTTGTTTGTTTGTTTACTATAACTTGGGACAGCGAAATGTTTCTAATTTTATCTCACCTTCTAGGCTGAGAGCACTACGTAGCAACCTCTTGTTGCAATGAGTGCTCTTGGCTGAATGATTTTTTTGTGGAGAACAAGGGTAAACGAAAGAAATAAGATGTACCAGCAACTTTTTACCTTTATCAGGCCTGAATACCATAGATAACAGACAGCTGATATTTAATATTGTACAAGATATGGATGAGATCTTCCCTATGCTATTCCAATAACCTTTTAAAAGGACGAATACACTTTTGTATTGCAATGGATACAAATACAAATTATTTTGTACACGCTGAGCAGACGATTCATGCTACTCCTTTATCAGAGTAAAGTTCCAGCTGGTTTGGTTCAAAATGGCTCTGAGCACTATGGGACATAACACCTATGGTCATCAGTCCTCTAGAACTTAGAACTACTTAAACATAACTAACCTAAGGACATCACATAACAACCAGTCATCACGAGGCAGAGAAAATCCCTGACCCCGCCGGGAATCGAACCCGGGAACCCGGGCGCGGGAAGCGAGAACGCTACCGCACGACCACGAGCTGCGGACAACTGGTTTGGGACACTCTGACAAATGGCACAAGACAGGATATGCGACTTCATTCAGGAATATGTAAGTTGAAAAATTTCAGAACGGAGGCCTAGTCCGTTGTAAGCAAAGTGCAAATAGTCCCAGTAGTATCCAAGTGCACAGCGACGTAATCAACACAATACTACAATAGCGACTAAAGGAGTGCTTTACGCTAAGGTGAGAAAAACCATGGGACAGCGATACGCATATATCCAGAGGGCGGTAGTACCGCATACACAAGATACAAGAGGGCAGTGCATTGGCGGAACTGTCATTTGTACTTAGGTGGTTCTGTAAAAAGGTTTCCGACGTGATCATCGCCACACGACGGAAATTAAAAGACACTGAACGCGGAATGGTAATGTCAAGAGTATGCTGAGATTACCACATTTCTAGCATTACCCTAGCCACAGAAAACGCAGTGGTCGACGGAAATCACTTAACAACCGAGAAGAGCAGTGCTTACGGAGAGTTCTCATTATTGAACGACAAGCAACACTGGATGACATAACCGCAGAAATCAATATGGGACGTACGACGAACGTATTCGTTAGGACAGTGCGGCGAAAACTGGCATTAACTGGCTATGACAGAAGACGACCGACGCCAGAGCCTTTGCTAACAGCACGACATCGCCTGCACCGCCTCTCCTGGCCTCGCGAACATATCGGTTGGACCCTAGACGACGAGACAACCGTGGTCTGATTAGATGAGTCCCGAATTCAGCTGGTAAGAGCCGATGGTTGGGATCGAGTGTGGCGTAGGCCCCACGAAGACAAGGACCGAAGTTGTCAACTTGGCACTGTGCAAGTTGGTAGTGGTCCCATAATGGTGTGGGCTGTGTTTACGTGGAGTGGATTGTGTCTTGTAGTCCAAGTGAACAGATCACTGACTGGAAATGGCTGTGTTAGGCTACTTGGAGACCATTTGTAGCCATTTAACGATGGAATTTTAATGAATGACAGTGCGCCATGTCATCGGGCCACAACGGTTCGCGGTTGGTTTGATAACATTCTGGACAATTCGAGCAAATGATCTGGCCATCCAAATCGCCCGACATGAATCCCATGAAACATTTATGGGACGTAATCGAGATGGTAGTTTGTGCACAAAATCCGGCAAAGACAACACTGTCGCGACTATGGACGGCTATAGAGTCAGCATGGCTCAATATTTCTGCAGGGGATTTCCAAAGACTTCTTAAGCCAATGTCACGTCGCGTTGCTGTACTACACTGGGCAAAAGGAAGTCCGACACGATATTAGGAGGTATCCCATGTCTCTTATCACCTCAGTGTATATACAGAATGCCAACGACCCTGCCGCAGTGGTAACACTGGTTCCCACCAGATCACTGAAGTTAAGCACTGTCGGGCTCGGCCAACACTTGGATGGGCCACCATCCGAGTCCGCCGAGTGCTATTGGCAAGCGGGGTGCATTCAGTCCTTGTGAGGCCAATTGAGGAGCTACTTGGTTGAAAAGTAGCCGCACCTGTCACGAGAACTGACAAAGGCCTGGAGAGTGGTGTGCTGATCCTCCATAACCGCATCCTGTGACGCCAAAGGGCTGAGGATGACACACGGTCGGTCGGTAACGTTGGGCCTTCAAGGCCAGTTCGGACGGTGTTTGTGTAAATGTGCGTTTTTTTTGTATATACAGAATAGTAATTGGTTTCCCGACCGTAATACACACTTGTTTAAAGCGGTCGAGACAGCAAAAGTTTTGCCTATCTATGTCACACCTTCTGGTGTTCTCCATTGTAGCAAGACTCTGTGTCAGTACTACGCCCCCTACCTCCATAATGTTGTCCACTGGTGGAATATCCTCGTCGCTGCTTGGCAAAAATACGATATATACAATTTAGCGTTGCTAGATTTACAGGAAGCTTTCCATATTGTTAACTGCCATATACTGTTGATATTCTGAAGGCAGCATGGATAAAATACAGGTAGTTAAATATTATATACAACTTAGTACAGAAACCAAACTGTAGTTCTAAGAGTGGAAGGTCAAGAAAGTAAAGCAGATGTCGAGAAGAGAGGTGAGATAGGGTTGTAGTCTATTCCTGATCTTATTCGTCTGTACAGTGAGCAGACTGGGGAAGAAACCAATGAGAAATATGTACGAGTAAAAGAAATTCATGTTCAATGAGAGGGAATAAGAATTTTTGGACAGACAAGTACTTGGATGATAAGTTTAATGGCATGGACACTGTCTTGAAAAGAGAAAAATAAGAATAATAAAATGTACTTGAATTAAATAAGGTGACGCTGAGGGCGTAAGATTAGATAATGAAATACTGAAAGTAATAGACGAGTGTTCATATTTGAGGAAAGAAACACTGACTATGTTAGAAATAATGAGTATATAAATTGCAGACTTGAAACAGTATTAAAAACTTTACGAAGAAATAGAATACCATGGAACATACATTTAAGTGTAGTTTCTGTAAGTAATTCTCTTGCGTGTAGCCTTATATGAAAGTGAAACATGGACAATGAGCGCTAAGACAGAGTTTCAAATGTGGAGCTACAAATGCTTGTGATTACATGGGTAGATCTGATAACTCATGAAGAGTTCCTGAATGTAGTGTGGCAGAAAGAAATTCGGCAATGCACAGGAAACACCATGAGATTTCAACGAACAGTTAATTGTAGTGGACAGAAGTGTTGGGATAAAAGCTGTAGCAGCAGACTTAGACCGGATACAGTAAGTAGGTTCAAAAGAATGTAGATTGCAGTAGTTTAAGAGATATCCTCTGGTTAGACTTGAGGGAAGAACTGCATCAAACCAGCTTTCAGACCAAAGACCACAACATACACAATAACATCCAGATATTCTCTTTTCAATGTAATGAATATGTTTCCTACATAAATTTTAAAACCAAATATTGTTTCCCACTCAAGTATAAGTTAATGAGATGTATTCCCAAGACAAATATGTCTTACATGTATTTTCTTTTTCTCCCTTTTTCCGTAGAAAAATATCCAGAATTATACAGAAATAGATCTGTCAAACTCATACGACTACGTGAAGTCAGTGTTTGATTTTGTGTCAATGTCAGACGACAGCCCAGTTGAAATGATCAAGATGTTGCCTGGTGCAGGAGAAAAACTGTGTCAAATGCAGATAGAGTCCCCACAGGTCCAGGCTTTCATTCGGTAAGGATGATGTTCCTACGGCATTAAACGTAAGCTATTTCATAATGTCAGAATAAAAGCAGGTTTGGAAAGACTGTGGCTCTTAATTTTATTTTGCAGGTCCCAGCCGTCTTTCGACGTTGTTATCCTGGAAAGGTTAGTGCACCAGTGCTACTACGGTCTGGTTCACCAACTGGGATCCCCACCAATGATAGGCTTCGTATCTCTGAGCGCACCATCTCCAGTACTGTCATCTTTTGGGAATCCCAACAACCCCGCCTATTCCCCTGATTTCATGGTGGGCCACACCGACCACATGTCGTTCTGGGAAAGACTATACAATGCCTACATAATAACACGCCTTCATTACGCATGGAACTGTCAACTGCTTCCAACTCAAGAGAAGATGCAAACGAAGTATTTTGGTCCTGGTCATCCGTCTGTGCACGAAACTGAAAGGAATTTCAGCCTCCTCCTCGTAAATAATCATTTCAGTATGAACTATCCGCGACCGCTGCTGCCCAACATCATTGAGCTGACGGGACTGCATCTGGAGAAACAGCGGAAGCCACTTCCTCTGGTAAGTAGTACATACATCCCGTGTAATTTAATTCATTAAAGGCAGTTGTTTTACATTTTATAATATTACTGTAGAAAGTTTCCCCGCACAGCAAGCTTCCGACGAGTACAATGTACACAAAAGGACTGTGCCGGCCGCGGTGGTCTAGCGGTTCTGGCGCTGCAGTCCGGAACCGCGGGACTGCTACGGTCGCAGGTTCGAATCCTGCCTCGGGCATGGGTGTGTGTGATGTCCTTAGGTTAGTTAGGTTTAAGTAGTTCTAAGTTCTAGGGGACTTATGACCTAAGGTGTTGAGTCCCATAGTGCTCAGAGCCATTTGAACCATTTGAACCAACAAAAGGACTGTCTTCATAATGATTGCACATTGCACAATTCTTCGAATTTAGAAAAACTGAGTGTTATCATGACTGATATGTGTTTTCTTCACCATTTTTTGGGTCACAAATCCCGGAGACGAAACTTAAATTCATCGGTCGGCTCTCGTTTTTGGGTAATGATATATGGTATGCATTCTACAAGAAATCACGGAAATAGGTAAAAAAGGATCAAATTCCCTAACAGCGTCCCTTTTGGTCGGCCACCCTTTTCACCATTTATCAAGCACCACTCACCATGCCAGCAATCCACTTGCTTCCGTATATTTACTCCATCAGACGAAAAGCACTGATGAACCCTCTCACCCTGTCCCGCGCTCGCTTCACCATGGTTCTGAGAGAAGAAATCCAGATACATTTTCAGTTGCACCTCATATTGCAGCTTCTCGCACCAGCACGTTGGATCACGCATTATGTAACGTATCGTTTCCGATGTCTGCTGAATTGTGACTGTCTTCCAGCCTGGAGCCAAAGGCCGAGGTTCCCCTCATTCGGATGACGTTTATTTATTTATTTATTTATTGTTCCGTGGGACCACATTAAGGAGAAGTCTCCATGGTCATGGAACGAGTCAATACATGAAATTATAACACGATTGTAGAAAGAGATAAAATGAAATATAAGAAACGTATTCAGTTGTAGATTGTAGAAACAGATAAAATGAAATATAAGAAACATATTCAGACGACAAGTCGTAAGTTTAAATAAAGAAAATCAACAATGTAACACTGGAATTTGCTTAATTTTTTAGCTCTTCCAGGAGCTCCTCGACAGAATAGAAGGAGTGAGCCATGAGGAAACTCTTCAGTTTAGACTTAAAAGTGTTTGGGCTACTACTAAGATTTTTGAGTTCTTGTGGTAGCTTATTGAAAATGGATGCAGCAGAATACTGCACTCCTTTCTGCACCAGAGTCAAGGACGTGTATTCCACATGCAGATTTGATTTCTGCTTAGTATTAACTGAGTGAAAGCTGCTAACTCTTGGGAATAAGCTAATATTGCTAACAACAAACGACGTTAAAGAAAATATATACTGTGAGGGCAATGTCAAAATTCCCAGACTATTGAGTAGGGGTCGACAAGAGGTTTTCGAACTTACACCACACATAGCTCGAACAGCCCGATTTTGAGCCAAAAATACCCTTTTTGAATCAGAAAAAGTACCCCAAAAAATAATACCATATGACATAAGCGTATGAAAATATGCGAAGTAGGCTACTTTTCGTGTTGAAATGTCACTTATTTCAGATACTGTTCTAATGGTAAATAAAGCGGCATTTAGTTTCTGAACAAGATCCTGAACATGGGCTTTCCACAACAGCTTACTATCTATCCGAACGCCTAGGAACTTGAACTGTCCCGTCTCGCTTATAATATGCCCATTCTGTCTGATCAAAATATCAGTTCTTGTTGAATTGTGAGTTAGAAACTGTAAAAACTGAGTCTTACTGTGATTTAGCATCAAATTATTTTCCACAAGCCACGAACTTATTTCATGAACTACATTATTTGATAATGTTTCAATATTACACACAAGATCCTTCACTACCAAGCTGGTGTCAACAGCAAACAGAAATATTTTTGTATCACCTGTAATACTAGAAGGCACATCATTTATATAAATAAGAAACAGCAGTGGCTCCAGCACCGACCCTTGGGGAACGCCCCATTTAAGAGTGCCCCATTGGGACTGAACATCACTACCACTCTCAATATTGCGGAGAATTACCTTCTGCTTTCTGTTCTTAAAGTAAGAGGTGAACCAATTGTAAGCTACTCCCCTTACTCCATAATGGTCCAACTTCTGCAGTAATATTTTGTGGTCAACACAGTCAAAAGCCTTCGTTAAATCAAAGAAAACACCTAGCGTTCGCAACCTTTTATTTAATCCGTCCAAAACCTCACAGAGAAAAGAGACTATAGCATTTTCAGTTGTTAAGCCATTTCTAAAACCAAACTGTACATTTGACAGCAAATTATGTGAATTTAAATGCTCCAGTAACCTTGTATATACAACCCTCTCGATAACTTTAGCAAACACCGATGGCATAGAAATAGGTCTATAATTGTCAACATTATCCCTGTCTCCCTTTTTATAAAGTGGCTTCACTACCGAGTACTTTAATCAGTCAGGAAACCGACCACTCCTAAAGGAAAAGTTACAGATATGGCTAAGTACTGGGCTAACATACATGGAACAATACTTCAGTATTCTGCTAGATACTCCGTCATATCCATGAGAGTTCTTGGTCTTTAGTGATTTAATTATTAACTCAGTCTCCCTCTTGTCAGTATCATGGAGGAGCATTTCAGGTAACAGTCTCGGAACACTTTTTTCTACGAGCGCTATATGATTCCCTGTTGGGACTAGGTTTCTATTTAGTTCACCTGCTATATTCAGAAAGTGATTATTAAATACTGTACATATATGCGACTTATCAGTAACACGGACATTCCCACTACGCACTGATTCTATATCCTCGACCTGTCCCTGCAGACCAGCCACTTCCTTTACGACTGACCATATGGTTTTACTTTTATCCTGAGACTTAGCTATTCTATCTGCATACCACATACTTTTTGCCTTCCTAATAACTTTTTTAAGCACCTTACAAAACTGTTTGTAATGGGCTGCTGCATCTAGATTGTGACTGTTTCTAACGTTTTGATATAATTGCCACTTTGTTCTACAAGATATTCTTACCCCTTTAGTCAGCCACCCATGCTGCCTGTTTGTGCTAGTACCCTGTTTTGAACGTTCTAACGGAAAGCAACTTTCAAAGAGCACGAGAAAAGTCTTGAGGACAGCATTATATTTATCGTCTACTGTATCAGCACTATAAACATCTTGCCACTCTTCTTCCTTGATAAGGTTTACAAAAGTCTCTACAGCAACTGGATAGGCTTTCCTAAAAAGTTGGTAACTATATTTAACATGTGTTGCAGCACAAAAATCTTTTAGACTTAAAATTTGTACATCATGATCTGAAAGGCCATTCACCTTTTTGCTAACAGAATGCCCTTCTAGTAATGAGGAATGAACAAAAATATTGTCTATGGTTGTTCTACTGTTCCCTTGCACTCTCTTTGGAAAGAATACGGTTTGCATAAGATTATATGAATTAAGGAGGTCTACCAGCATCCTTTTCCTTGCACAATCACTTATACAATTAATATTGAAGTCACCACATATAACTAACTTTTTGTATTTCCTATAAAGTGAACCAAGAACCTCCTCTAGCTTTAGCAAAAATATTGTGAAATCGGAGTCTGGGGATCTATAAATAACAACAGTAAGCAGTTTAGCTCCACTAAATTTAACCACACCTGCACAACATTCAAACACCTTTTCAGTGCAGTACTTTGAAACATCAATTTACTCAAATGGGATACCGTTCTTCACATACATGGCTACTCCCCCACACCGAAAGAGCTCCTAGAAAAGCTGCCAGCCAACCTGTATCCTGGCAAAGGAAGCCTCTGAATTATCTCCTTATTTAAGAAGTGTTCAGAGATACCAATAATTTCAGAGTTAACATCTATAAGCAGTTCACTAACTTTATCTCTAATACCTTGTATATTTTGATGAAATATACTAATTCCCTCATTAATCGGATACCTAAGCTTTGTCGAAAGTGGTTTCTTTGTTAGAGAGACTTCCCTTAAGCAGCCATACCTATCAGCTGACTTCAATCTAAAAAAGGTACAGCTACAGATCACGTGAGGCGATCTATCTTGATCTGGCTTTTTTTTAAAGGCGAATGGTTTCCACCGGATGGCTGGAGTCTCTTAATACCCTTTGGCAACAGACTATTTGTGTCGTGCGCTTTCCGAACTTAGGCTTTGCGACCCGTAACGTTCACGCGGTGTTTCCGTGTGGTTTTCCGAGCGTCAAAAGAAATCGCATCATGGGGGAGGCTTTATCGACCATTTTGTAATAACAACAATCCTTCACAGTTCATCCAGGCTTAGGACTAGCTATTTTATTTTTTCTTGTATTTCTATAACATTAAAGCACCAAATTATTAAACACCTTATTTGATGAATTTTTTTTACTCAGCTTTTTGTAAGGAAGCGAGAGATTTTGAACATTAATGAAATCTCTCGAGTTGTTATATACTCTTCTTAGGTGTTTTAACAATTTGTCAAGATCTGTGTGCGCTTTTTTTGATGAGGCATACCAATAGAATCTTATTTAATCTCAAATGTAGCATTTACTGCTTCATTCCTTTAGCGTATCAGAAAGTATTTTGTATGGATGTTTTTGATTTACTGAGTAGTTTAGTCTCATATATACGTAGGCTTCCTCAGCCATTGTCACATTCACTAAAATATATACAAAACTACCGACGTTTCGGTCCCTGTTTCAAGTGACCCACAGTAAACAAAAACACCCTGAAGAAGGTCACTTGCAACAAGGACAGAAACGTCGGTAATTTTATATGTTGACAATGAGGACACAAATTCAGAAAATTTTTATTGAATAGTATAGTCTCCTTTGTCAATCTTCTACAGCATTGGTTAAAAACTTTCCACATTTCAATCGGTATACAAAGATTTTTCTTCCATTTCAGTCGGTACTAAGATATCCTCCGTTATCACCGCCGACACTTCATCACTGTAATTTAGGGTTTCTGTGATTTCCTTAAATCGCTTCAGGCAAATGTCGGGATGGTTCCTTTGAAAGAGAGCGATCGATTTCATTCCTCATCCTTACCTAATCCGATGGGGCCGATGACCTCGCTGATTGGTCCCCTCCCCCGAATCAACCAACCAACCATCATCAGTGTTTGGTGGAGGATGCGTCTGTCACTGCAGCAGACAGGTGGTAGAACTATCTGACGTCTTGTCTATCCCTGTATTCCTACGTTAATTCCCGTTTTTGTATTTCCTTCCACAGATATTTGCTGAAGCGAAAGTCCAACCGCAAAGTGATGTTTCGGTGAACACAGTTTTTATACTTTTAATTGTAGCAAGTTTTCGGTGACCACCCAGGCATCTCGATTTTCAGTTCAGAAAAAGTCCAGGAAATCTTCTCTTTGTCTGTACTTCCGATGTCAACGTATGTGGTGTACGGTTGTTTGAGCCGTTTCGAACAACTGTCAAATGCTCTATCCATAAGAACAATTCCATATTCACACGAGATTTTCTCCGCTTCTTCACCAGGAGTATTTTGTCACGAGCAGACCCAAAGTCAGTTTTGAAAAAACTGTTATCTTCAATCTGTTTCAAAATGTCTGCGCTCTGTTAAATCTCAGAACTAGTACCAGAGATCTGGGTCGTTGTAGTAGCTTTCCTTCTTGCTTTACACAATTCAGTCTTTGAGTTCTCATGATTTTGCATATTTGCGAGGAAATCTAAATTTTTATCCGCTGCTGGTGAACGACTGGCGTAAACAAGCAGTGAGGGAGATTCTAATTGGAAAACGCACGATACAAAACTGGTTGCTCGGAAGTTCTACGGTAGCTGCGGCTCCTAAAAATAAAGGTCGGAAACACGACAGCCGGAAAGCCCACGTAGCCAGACTACTGAAAGTATCGGCAGGCAGCAGCACTTTGCAGAAGTACCCTGAGCCTCAACAGGGACTGCCTAGTAAAAGTGTCTACTTGCCTATTTGTCTGGTGGCTGATTAGCCTAAACGCCTGCGTGTAAAAATAATTTCGTGTAACTGTTGGCAGCTCAGGAAATGGTGGAGTCGGACGGTTGTCTTGGTAGGGCGTAGGAGGCGAACTGTGCCCTTTAGGGAGGAGGTGGTCTGAGGGTGCGTGTTTCGAAAGTTTGTAGTCAGGGATCAATACTTGTTCTCTAATGGAAAATTCTGGAGGTGTTCAGAAGTGTATAGGAAGAGGCCGCCTAACAGAGTTGTCATAATCTACTAGTTAATAGATATAATCTTATGTTAAAGATTTAACACAGTATGGCAAGTATAACAGTTACGAACTGTGTATACATTTGGGACAGCGTAATTCACCACATGTAAATTACCCAGTTCACAATATGCAGAAAAGGTATCACTTTTTGAAAGCACGTAATTTTCTCCCATTGCGACACATAAGGTTGAAATTCGGCTCAAAGGTGCCTACAACCTTCCTCTGTAATGGCGCACAATCGTGGCGCCCTGTGACGTCATCCTCGGCCTTGGCGACGCCTCAAACAGCAAGTTATGGATACAAGCGAAAAAAAAAAAAGGCCACAGCTCAGAAGTTCATGTGACGTGTAAGGTGGGTTAATGATGTCACACTGGCATCAAATTTCACCACAATTCTGCCCAACGCTACAATGGACGTTTCACACGTTGGGAAGGTCGTCACATCCCCTCACCCATTCTTTTGATGCCTTCGCGATGGAGGACATCTTTGAAATCGCGCGGGTTTCTTATGGGTGGCCTAGAAAAGCATTTCAGACACACCGTTACTGAGAATGGACACGAAAAGGCCTCAGGAGGTGGCATAAAGGCCGTCCATGGAGCGACCCATTCACTTGTCTCGTTGACTCCTACACGTTTCGCTATCGAAAACGACATTTCAGTGTGTAATGAAAAACAGGACGACATTCCTGAGCACGTTCGACACTGCTGACATCCCACCTGCTCCAGACAATTCAATCACACTGACATTGTGGGGTTGCAACTCCACTGAACATATTCTGACCCCTTTGGAGTATAGTGATGTGCCCTCTTTGCTCTGATATACGGGGCTGATTCACTAGGGACCGTTCCAAACCATTCGACGAAACTTGAATGCCTTCCAAATCAGCAAAGGATGTTTATGCTTGTTCAGTCCTGTTTCGCGCTGTTCTGTGGCTTGATCATGGACGGGTGCAACATTGACCTGTGCGAGAATAAAACGGTTCAGCGCCCCTGAAAAAGCTCCCAGTTCGACAACACCTTCGGTGACACCCACGCAACTTTGTTTACAATGTACCTGTCATAGACTTCGACAGTCATTCAGCTGAGGTGTGCCTCTCGGCTGCTCTAACGCCTGAGGGCAGGCAACCCCTTCAGCACCTCTTAGGTGACAGCCCCCTCACAAAACGAAAGAAAATCAGTTTATCTCTTACCAAATTTTCGCTGCTCATGCAGTAAAACTGCAGCATCCTGCATGACGTTTTAATTTTATTACTTCTTTACTACTAACTGTCTTTGCAATAGACGATGCACACGGTATCCACATACACTGCAGAATGTACATGCAATATTATTGTGTTTCTACAACACATGTTTCAGAAGATACGGCACCGTAAACACTGAGATGATTGAAGATCAGCTTTTGCTTAAAATGGAGCACAAATTACCAAACTATATATATTTTTCCAGCGTTTGACAAGCTCCTAGCGACTTCCAAGATACTTATAATTTCAAACCTTTTCTAAACTTTTTCTCGTTTACATGCACGTTTGAAGATGTTTTATATACGAGAGTTAGATTCTACAGAGAATCGGGGGTTTAAAGTGGAGAGAAAATTACCAACACTATACACATCCAGTATTTCATAATGAGAACACTTTAGCGATTTTCTACAAAATTCAAACATAATTTCCAACCTTTTGTAAACTTTTCTTCGCTTACATTTTTAGCGTGAAATATTTAACAAATTAACTTATTTGTAAAGAAATCAGACGTTTGAAGCTGCTTTATACAAAGGGTTTCGATTCTTTAAGGAATCAGGAGTTTAGAAGTGTAGAAGAAGTTACTGCATTATCAGTAGAGTTACAAGACAACGTCATACGCGTTTGTTAATAATAGATTGCCAGCCAGAAGTACATCACAACACAGCTCTCTCGAGTGTGCTACAAAAGCGTCAAAACACGACCACCTCATTACGACATTCTAAGTATTGGAAGCACTTATATGGCCACAACGCTACAGATCGTATGACGAAAATCTGTAGCGGAATATAGAAACTTTTAACATCGGTTTCGTATTAAATGGCACCAAATTAATGACATTTTGCACGTTTCAGTTCAGTTTTATTACGCTGTTATAATGGGTTTCGTTTCAAGAACGACAGAAACTCAGTATTTGATCTTATAGTAATTTTCATTACTTTGTATTTGGAACGCTCTCATTTGACTACGTATGCCGCCCACCGAGAAATGTGTATGTAGTCGGAGAGACAGTGGCGTCACTAAGACGATTACCAGAACTGTGCCCAGACAGAGTGTATAGAATATGAACGGAAAAGTTGCTCTAGGTGCCAACTGTAGGGGGAGGAACTGTCGAAATATTGAGTGAGGTTTTCTAAGGGATCCCACAAAGAATTTCTTGGGCATGGATACTAACAGCTGCAATTAGCAACATCAACAGTAAAGAAAAATGGACGGCAGCGAATCAACGGACGAATACTGATCGGTGAAGAGGCAGTAGTTTTATCGGAATTATTCAGTTGCCGAACAGGATGAGATATTTCCGGAATTAATCATTTGACGAAGCGCCCTCGATCTCAGTAGATACAATAATTGCGACTTAGCATTCAGAAAAATTCTCTGCTGCCATTGAGATCAAGTATGATCCCACTTATGAAAACATTTCGAAAGAGCATGAGTTCGATCGAGGCTTCTGCGATCATCCCGTAGCTTACGACATGATCTATATTTGTACTCTGAAAGAATTATCAGAAGACACGGTGCCAGAAAATGACCGAGCGACGCGGTTTGCACACTTGACTCGCATTCGGGGGGACGATGACTCAATCCCGCCTCCGGCCATCCTGATTTAGGTTTTCCGTGGTTTCCCTAAATCGCTTAAGGCAGATGCCGTGATGGTTCCTATGACAGGGCACGGCCGACTACCTTCCCCAACCTTCCCTAATCCGATGAGACCGATGACCTCGCTGTTTGGTCTCTTCCCCCCAAATCAACCCAACACAGTCAGAATATGTCGAACAACTAGTGAACTGAACAAGTTACGGGAAGAAAGAGAAGACGCTCGATTGATTGATTTTTATATCAGCCACATACACCATCTTGTACACAAGACCTCCCTATTCATAGCAGCAGTCTATGTATCCTCCAGTGGGGTGTCGACAAGGACGAAGTTAACGTCGTCCCACTCTCAGCAACGTTACACCTTGGTTCACCTCAACACTCTGCAGGCCTCCTTACGGCACGTGGCAGAGGGGCCGTTGGGTTCCTTTACCACTTACCCCGCATCCTCTCCCAAGCGCGATTAGAGAGTGGGTAGTGTGATTATCCTTAAAAATCTGTATGAGCTACATTCACCATCAGTGCCATTTTTTAACATACATAATGTGTGGATCGACATCGTAGGTTACGAGTCCTTGGAAATTTCAACTGTAAACTTCTCCACATTGCACATTTCTCTTGCAGCATCCGCATTTGTACGTGGCGAAACGTGCTGCCGTTTTTTATTTTTTTTTCCTACTCTATTTCTCCTCCCTGGTAAGGATTTCACACTGGCTACTAGTACTTATGTATTAGCGTCAACCTGATACTAATGGAACCCACAGCAGATCAGCCTTGTGTAGTGTGCGACGTGAGATGGGACGGCCGCTGACAGAAGTCGTCGATTGTAATGTAAGAAGGAGACTTGTAGTCCAATGTGTTTTTAGTCCAATGTGCTTTTATTTAATTTTATTTTATGAACGCCGCTACTGCGCTCGTAGACTTTTCAGCCTTTTAATGTTATGATATAAGTTTTACAATCTGATGATGAGAGCACTGTCTCTCAAAACGTGTGATTTAATACTTGCTGTTGTTGAATTTATGGACGAAAAAGAGGCGCAGGCCTCGCATTTTAGGTGGACTTGACTACACATAGCCCACAGTGTGACACTGCACTGTGAGAAACAACTTCTTTCTGATCTGACGGCGATACATTTAAAAAGAAAATTGCATTGCAGAAGGGACACATTCTGACAACACAGTCCATTTCTCTGAGCTCACTGATGTGTAAAGAACACGTGAGGTTTGAAGAATTTATTGTGACCTTGAAATAATTACAAGGATAGTTTCCTTAACGTTTTGAGAACACTGCCAATCCATCTTACATCTGTTTGCGAGTCCATGTGTAGTTTCAGTTGAAAGCGCCCCTGTGCATGTGCAGCTGTAAAAGATTGTCCTGCGGAGTAATTCCCGTTTTAAAGCCAAACCCCTTAAATGCTAAAACTATCTAGGAGGTCTACATTGCTTTCCTCAGGTAGAGTTTTCACGTCTCCATACTGAGATTACAAAAGTTCTACAATATTTCGATCAATATATGTGTGTGAAAAACATTTTCCGATTATGAAACTATATAAGCTACGACTATGGGAACTTGAATGCGAAAAATCTGTGAAATTGTCTACGTCTGTCCGTATGTGAATAGGACTCGTACAGTGAGGATTCCATACAAACAGAATTATGTATATAGATAGCTCGTCCATAGGTTTTCAAGAGTGAATTTGTATCAATATATGCAACATAAATGGCCTATCTTTTGATTGAAATAACTTAGTAGCTTTAACCTTTTACGCCTCCAAGAGAGTGCACACCTTAAAAAAATTCCAATTTGATACCTCGGTCTGTCCATGAGAGAAAGATTTAACTGGTGGACAGACAGACAGATGGACAACGAAGTACTCCTATAAGGGTCTGGTTTTCCTTTTGAGATACAAAACCTTAAAAGAGAATATAGCCCTTTGATATTCAAAGTTAGTCATAAAAGATAGTTTGTACCAGATAAAAATTGTATGATGTCTTCAGTGTTCTAAAAATAATTAAATAATACAGAAATTTTTGTATTTGCTTTTGATCTACACTACTGGCCATTAAAATTTCTACACCAAGAAGAAATGCAGATGATAAACGGGTGTTCATTGGGCAAATTTATTATACTAGGACTGACATGTGATTACATTTTCACGCAATTTGGGTGCATAGATCCTGAGAAATCAGTACCCAGAACAACCACCTCTGGCAGTAATAACGGCCTTGATACGCCTGGGCATTGAGTCAAACACAGCTTGGATGGCGTGCACAGGTACAGCTGCCCATGCAGTTTCAACACTATACCACAGTTCATCCAGAGTAGTGACTGGCGTATTGTGACGAGCCAGTTGCTCGGCCACCATTGATCAGGCGTTTCCAATTGGTGAGAGATCTGGCGAATGTGCTGGCCAGGGCAGCAGTCGAACATTTTCTGTATCCAGAAAGGCCCGTACAGGACCTGTAACATGCTGTCGTACATTATCCCGCTGAAATGTAGGGTTTCGCAGGGATGGAATGAAGGGTAGTGCCACGGGTCGTAACACACCTGAAATGTAACGTCTACTGTTCAAAGTGCCGTCAATGCGAACAAGAGGTGACCGAGACGTGTAGCCAATGGCACCCTATACCATCACGCCGGGTGATACGCCAGTATGGCGATGACGAATACACGCTTCCAATGTGCGTTCACTGCGATCTCGCCAAACACGGATGCGACCATCATGATGCTGTAAACAGAACCTGGATTCATCCGAAAAAATGACGTTTTGGCACTCGTGCACCCAGGTTCGTCGTTGAGTACACCATAGCAGGCGCTCCTGTCTGTGATGCAGCGTCAAGGGTAACTGCAGCCATGGTCTCGGAGCTGATAGTCCATGCTCCTGCAAACGTCGTCAACTGTTCGTGCAGATGGTTGTTGTCTTGCAAACATCCCCATCTGTTGACTCAGGGATCGAGACGTGGCTGCACGATCCATTACAGCCATGCGGATAAGATGCCTGTCATCTCGACTGCTAGTGATACGAGGCCATTGGGATCCAGCACATTTCTCCGGTTTTTCTTAAAGCACATGTGTTTAGGCATTGAAGTAACATTGAGACAACTTCAGAGTCGACAGTGATGTTTTTGGGTTCTTGCTTAATATTTTACCCAACGTATTTTCAGGAGATACAAGATTAGTCATGTTGGTTACGATCTTCTACGTCTAATTTGGAATGTCAGTGACCTGTTGTTTTTAGACGTGAGAATAACACTGAGGCACTTAATTTAGAATTACACTGTTATGCTTCAGGCACCAGTTTGACGAATGTGTGTGTAAAATATCATCATGGTACTTAATGTAAAAACTGTGATATTCGATATAAAAATGGCAGCTTTTTTAAATTGCTGATGCTTTTTTGCAGATAATTTAGAATATTGTAACATTTGACAAACAATATAGACGGTAGCGAAACCTGACATTGTCAGGAAGGAGACAACGGTCTTAACATACTTTACTGAATAAAAATAATAATATAAAAAGCTTTTACTGCGTTTCAGTCGTGATGACTAGTTTCACCTGCGTACGACAACCATCTTCAGGTCGTTCAAATAGCAAAAACGAGTTGAATATGCCCTGAAAAGCACCATCGTTTGCAACAGTCATGCAGTGACATGCATTCGTGTTATAGGTCAACAAGACTAGGACAGTATGATGTTAAAAGCATCATCGTGAGCGAGCCAAGTAGTCAACCATAATCTCGCAAGATGCAAATAACAAAGAAGGAAAAAGGCCAATTTTTACTTATGCAACTTTCTTACCTGCAGTTTGCGAGATTATGGCTTACAACCTGGCTCGCACTGAATCTTTTAACAGCGTATTGTCCCAGTCTTGTTGCCCTATATACGATTGCATGTCATTACATGGCTGTTGTTAACGGTTAGGTGTTCCAATGCATCTTCAACTCGTTTTTTACGATTTGAACCGTCTGAATATGGTCGGTGCATGCAAACGAAAGTAGTCATCACGTTTTAATTGTACAATGTAAATTGCGGTCCTGGTAGTAAAATCTTTTTATATTAAAAAGTTTTATTCAGCAACATACATGTGTTAAAAATTAATTTGAGCCTATGCTATGCCTCGCACTGTGATGCAACAATTGGACTGTGAATGTTTCACCTGTGCAGCCACCTGTTGGCGAAGACAGGCGGCAGCAGGGGACATAAATCACCATTGATATTATTTCTCAGTTTTGACATTTTGCAATTATGTAAAGAAAAACTTATGTTGACAACTGTGTAATATTAATTCTTTAATTACATTGCAAAAGCAAACGTTTCTTTTTAACTTTTTATGAAGAGTACGTTTTAAATACATTTTAATATTCCATAACGAATGGTATATAGCTTCCAATGAAATTCACAGATTCGATCGTTCCTTCTCTGCTGATGATCAGCTCCTGAGCCTCACCAATCTCCTATTCCAAGATCTCAACAACTGTAAATCCGTCGTCTTTGTTTCCTTTGACCGAGAGAAAGCATATGACCGTATATGGTATTCCGGTCTACTTTTCAAACTCCAGATTTATGCATTTCCAGTCAACTATGTCCGCCTTATTGCAGCCTTCCTCTCCAGTCACCCATCCTATGTCATTGTTATCAACACCAATTCCTGTATCTTTCACCCCACTGCAGAAGTCCCACAAGATTCCATTCTCTCCTCTCTTCTTTACGTCTTACACACTGCTGATATGGCCAAATCGCCTCCCCCCGTCCACCTCCTTCAGTATCTTAATGACACTGCTTTCTTCGCTCTCTGTCCTATGCTCCAGAAACCCCAACAATGCCTCCTGATTCTCATCAATCAATGGACACGTCATCCACAGATTTTATCTCCACGACTTCTACTCCACTGTTTATGACCATCCCAGCCAGCTAACAAACACACTAAAATACCTTGGACTAACCTTCGACTGGTAACTAATATGGAAATCTCACCTACTAACCTTCCAATGGAGAGCCCACAATGGACTAACTGGCCGAACATGGGACTTCACCCCTCCACTGTTCTTTACACATACATATCCCTGATCTCCCCCATCCTTTCCTATGCAAATTTTGCATAGATATTCATCCAACCCAAGTTCTATAAGTCCCTCCAGATCCTTGAAAGCCATGCTTTCTGCCTTGCTTTCCACATCTGCTTACTTTTCCCCACAAGGATCGTTTACCAATTCATCAACTTCCCACCCCCTATCACTCATTTTGAGTACCTCCAAATAACCTACACCATCTGTAAATTTGAATCCAACAAGTATATTGTGCCCCATTCCTTTTCAATTCTAGTGTACTGCCGCACATCTATCTACATATCCTACGAACCCTTCATCTGCACACCCTTTGGGGTCCTCTCCCAAAGAAATTTGAATCCTCTCCCTCTCCCAGACCACAAACTCTACGCTAACATACAGCCATCTGCCAGCTCTGTGTCCACCCCATCCTATCCACCGTCCCCCAAAGTGCTCCCTCCTCACCCTCTCCCCGTACCACACCTCCTCCTTTTCCCCTTCCCTGTCGCTCCCACCCCGTTTTCTTCTCAAGTTGATAAATCCTAATTCCAGCTACTCTTCTGTCCTTGTTCCCCACAAACTTAGTCTTCACCCCCACCACTCTCCTAACTCTCTTTTAGAATTTCTACCGCTGCCATCGTCGATTTTTTTTAATTTCTGGTATTTTTTTTTTAATTTAGCAATTCCTACCACCTTGATTTTTAAATTTCACACCAACTTTTAAACTTCTTGCCACCTTAAACATCGGAAATTAGCCTATTTTTATTTCCCGCCAAGTTTTGAATTTCCTGCCATTTTATACGTAAGACAATTGGCCTTTTTTGAATTTCCGACCAGCCTCCATCTCGTATTTTTTAATTTCCCCCTACAACCAATCTGTGGAGCCAACTAGAGGCTGAAACTTGATCTATGCACTGGACATTTAATAGATATACAACTCTGCTCTATCCAGTAATTAACTGCGAATCGTGAAATCGAATAACAATGGGTATTTCTGCTTACTTATGTAAACTCGTTACATTGATTACGCTACTCCTTGCAATAACTGAAAATAACAGCTAAACTCAGACATTTCGCTAGCGTTCTACTGACTCTAGTCAATGATTCTGTGCTGTGTTTTCGCAAGGAGAGTCTCTAGTCACGAAGACACCATAAGAGGCCCCAGTGCACCAGCACATCCTGAGCAATCACCTGAAGATGATAGAAAGCCTCATTGCCGAATATCCAATGAACAATGAACGATTCTGGCAGACTGAACTGTTTGCCAGAAGAGTTTCCCATTGCATTTTTGGAGGCATTACAACAGCTATGGAGAATATCATACATGGTATACTTGACAATATTTTGGCAAGAATAGTGGTTCGTTTATGCTGCAGCTTCGCTGATGGCACCTCACTGCTCACGGGTCATACAGGCATCTTGTTCTTCACTGGGAACTACCTGAGCTGTTCACATTGGTAGCTGAATGGATTATTTGCAGTGTGTGAAGCTAGAACTGTGTTCTACATAACGACTGACACCAGTAATAGTGATTCATTCACAAAAAATGTCGTTATTGACAATGAGAAAGAACTAGAGATATGGATGCACCCTTTGAATGTAGACCGTCCACAGTACAGGTACTTTCATTTGGTCTAACAAGCAGCTCAAAAGTTATACAAAGCAATTTTACAAACCATTAAGAATGTCGTAACAAGTTGTCCATCTTAATTTAAATCACTTCAAACAGAATATTTTAAGATAACGCAATAGCTGATGGCTTTGGGATGCAGGGGGGCACCGTGCAGCGTGAACCCAACAGCCTCAGATTCTAAATTGATTTATTATGGCTCCCTGACACGGCACAATACCAAAAGCGGCAGTGTGGCTGAGGCATATAGCACCCCTGCAATGCTGATAGAGCACAACACTGTCTGGGCAGTGGCTCGTGACGTATTTGCCTCTGCCAGCAGTGACTTCGGGTCAGGGCCGTCTCGGCTAGCTATGGCTGCTTGTGTTGTGATGCGTCTCACTTACCCTCCACTGTCAAGCAGGCAGCAGGCAGGTGACGTAATGGTAGTGGCCCACTGCCCCCACTGATGGCTGGCTAGCTGCTTCCCAGGCCAGTGCTAGCCGCTCGCCTGATGTGATGATGGATTCTGGTCTGTGCTTTCAGCATAGACTGCCCTGATGCCGAGTCGAACTGGATTTCACACACAGCATTTAATATGGCGCCAAAGTGTCATGGCCACATGGCAACAGAGCTGCAGTATTAATAGAAGGGGCTGTAGTGTATAACAGCTGGGTATTTATATGCTTCCAAGCTTCACATTTTTGGGCATTGCTATGTTTTGTGGAACAGCCGTTGGCGTGGAAAGGCTTCCAGCCTCTTCCACTTAGGTACTGCTGTTCACCTGTTCTTTCCCACACCTCCCGTGGCCGGCCCATCTCCCGCTTTTGGAACAGCTATGTTCTATTTCGTAAAGCATAAAGACTGTGACTGCCTGGGCTGGTGTTACTGCAAACCACCTCTACTTGGTGTGTATGTGACCAAATATAGTCGGTGCAATACGTTACCTTCTCTTTAACAAGACCAGTCCCTCAGGTTGCTTTAAACTAGATTATCCATATGCAAACTAGGGTGATATGTTCTCTGGCGATTAGTCCAGTCAACTTCAGTTCACTCTTTACTCAAGACTGCTCTACTACTACGTTTACTTCTGCACTACTTTTCCTAAACTACGTTAGTTCATTTTTAGCTTAACTTAACTTACAGTTATAATTCCTGTTACTGCCTCTTAGGCTCTGGGAATCCAATCCACTGGGATGTGAACATTGGCTGGGTCTGAACTTTTCTTGTGTTTCAATCCTTGTACATGTAAACAAGAACTACACTTGTCAGAGTAAGTGATGCTGCCATACTTGGTATAACAAAGATCAAGATTGTTTCTCTCTTGTACTGGTTCTCCTTGTGCTGATCCACATGCTGTCTCAACGTCTCCACAGGATTCAGCCCTCCCGCTCGTTAACGAGCTATCTATGAACTGGTTCAACATAGTCAGATTCCTAGTGCTAAGATTTCCATAGAGTCCTCTGGCCAATGCAACTAAGGCTGTGAAAAGCCCAGATAGGTTATTCCCGAAATTGTGGCAGGCAGACAGAAAGCAGGCTCTACTATTTCGCATGCTGTCCTATTTATTAGGAATCGTCTTCCTTGTAGCTCTAGACTTTTTGCTGTTATAACCTTCTTCTGTCCATAGCACTTGACTACTACTATCACTTTACCACAGGTTGAGTATAACAAATGTGCCACAACCTGCTAGAAGTACAACAGTTGCAATCCTTTTCCATTTCTGACCTAGTTGTAACTTTGCAGGAGTGCTGACCCTCACCCACTACCCTAGTTGGACAGAATGTAACTTCACTCCTGCAACACATCTGTAATTCTGCTTCTTCAATTTCCGCCTGCCTGCTCTTGTCCTCTGCAATCAGTAGCAACTGCTGCACCCTTACCCTGACAAACGTCTTCAGCATCCACCACATGACAGGATATGGAAGGACTATGTAACATTGGAACCATGCCTGCTTCCATGCTACAGGAACGGAAAATGAAATGAGCACCTTTGTTCAATCGATCCTCGCTTCAGCAGTGGCTAGATTAAGAATAGAAAGGCAAGTTTTTATGGTATGCTCCAAGACCAACTTTAATTCGGGTGGTAGTGCTTTTTCACTTTTCCTAGTCTCTCCAGGCGCTGATCTGGTGGCAACAAGTTTACTTCCAGTCGTCCTTGCGCAGCCTGTTTCACAGCTTCCCGCAATTTCGATACCTCGGAGCTCGGCCTATGACGTTACCACCTCACTGACCTCCTGACCCTAGGGTGACGGTTACAATACCTGCATGCTGGGGCGAAAGATAGTTGTTTGGACACTTTCAAATTATAAAGAAGACTCGTAAACGAAGCTCAATTGGCGAGGAGGTGATTTGACACTATCTCCTTGAGTGGAATTCGGATATTTCTTGAGGATGAATACACAAGGTTCCGAAATACTTCTACAGGCAATTGAAGGATGCATTTCGAAATATGATGACAGTTTCAGACTGCTAATCTCCGCTTCCCTCAGAATAGCAATCGCAATTCATATTGTTAATTTACTGTAAATTCTTCCAAGAACGGGCTGCGATTTAGTCGACCTTGAAGTATCGTAATAAATACGGCCAACAACTAAAAGATAAACACCTCATCCTCAGGCCGTGATGTGAGTGTTACAGTTTGAAAGAATCAAATATTTTAACCAATAGTTAGCCTGCAATCGTTTGAGAACCGTTGCATAGCGAAACCACATGCTCAATCCAAATATAGGGGTCTCATTTTTTATGTTAAACGTAAGATGTTTTCCGAAAAACTACTTCAGCAACTTTACTTCGTGTACATACAGTACGTTCTTCCATCAGCGCAGCAGATGACTCAGCTTGCTAAACATATAGATCATGGGTGTATTTTCCATTTTTTTATTTGTACCATTATAGACCGTCTCCGATACATACTGAATCACTCACACAAACATACAGCCATGTTTGGTATACAGTATTTCCACTGTTCGTAAACGTGTTACTTACATCACACTGTGCTCCCATCATTGCCATGAGATATCACTCCAAACTCCGGTTCAGTGTGAAACACATACCACCCATGCTTCGAAGCAACTTTCCTGGAAGGCTGTGATACCAGCGCGTAAGTTACGTGAAAGTAAGACACGAAAAAATTAAAAACATTTATTTGATTTAAATGGGGAAGGTTTGAAAAATTGTGGCAGGCCGGGATTCGAACACGGGTCTCTTGGTTACTAGGCAGATGCGTTGACCACTTTTTCTTTTTTTTAGTTTTTTTAAGGAAGGTAGGAGAAACAGAAACCTTTATTATTCACAAAATAAACATTGTACGTCTTAACACATTATAACTGTCCTGGAAGGAACCTCGCTGTCGTCCTACCATGCAGCATGAAATAACAACAAAGTCAAAGTGGGGCCACCTCCGGCACCCTAAAGAAAAGCATTTATAGATATGAAAACAAAATTTGAAGTACATCCCATTGCTAACTGTGTAAGCGTTAGTTTTTCCTAGGTCGCATACTCGCATAGTAGTCCTTAGCTGATCACTTTACTTGGTCGGTTTCACAACGACAGCACCGCCGCTCATCTTTGCGCACCCGGCACACCCCAAGTATATGGCGGGTCCACAAAAACAGTTACTACGAAATTGGCATACCAATCCTTGTACTTTTGTAGTCGTAATAGTTTTGTGTGTCCATCTTGCAAGTATTGCCAGTAATCCAGGACGTTCAGTAAGTTCGTACGTGTGTCTCTATAGATGTAATGGACCGTCATACCTGTGATCCACGCCACTGCGTTCGTCTTATGATGCGGAAAATACGTCTCCTCTGGAAAAAATACTATGTCAGAAGAGACTGCTGTATAGATAGTGCGCCGCATGAACGCTATTATCTTCCTTGCGAGAGTCCAGACAGCCAATGCCTCGCCGCAGACCAGCCGATGGTCGTCCGTATCCAGCACGCCGCACTGCTGACACATGGGCGAATCTGCCAAATGTATTGCGTACTTTTTATCATTCGTAGGGTATTTTCGGTTCACTGCCTTTTTTAAAATGTCTGTGTAATCTTATGGGACTTAACTGCTAAAGTCATCAGTCCCTAAGCTTACACACTATTTAACCTAAATTACCCTAAGGACAAACACACACACCCATGCCCGAGGGAGGACTCGAACCTCCTCCGAGACCAGCTGCACAGTCCATGACTGCAGCGCCTGAGACCGCTCGGCTAATCCCGCGCGGCCCACTGCGGCGTGTGGAGCAGTGGTCATCACCGCTGCAAGAACTACTCAACCACGCGTACCGTCAGACTTCAATTCTCAACCTTTCCATACACTTCGAATGTAGCGCCACTCGCCCATTATCATCACTCGCGTCATTTCGCCGATTCCCTTACGAGTTCGGGCCTGGTGTGCATCCATACTGAAGAGATCATTGGCCGTCCTCTCCCCAGTTATGCACATGTGGTGTCTGTTCTTTTGGACATGTGCGAAAGAACAGACACCACACACATATAATATATGAAAGTGATGATGACATTCAGTTACTTTATCTTGTTCTCTGAATTTTATTGTACTCAATGGCCCACGAATAAAATACAGTACAGGAGATAAGTCGTCTAGCGAAGCTGGGCCAGGTCGCTAGTACACTATAAAGCGCGAGCAAAGAGTTTATTTTTGGGATAGGATGAAACGTTATACCTCGGAAGGTACACTGTGCGCTTAGTAGTAAGTTAACAATCATTTCTTTTTGTAGGATATCAAGAATTTCCTTGACGGTGCAACAGATGGTGTAATTTACTTCAGCTTCGGCAGCAATGTGAAGGGCAGCACATTGCCAGAGGACAAAAGGCGAGCGTTCCTCGAAGCCTTCGCACAGCTGCCGCAGCGGGTACTCTGGAAGTGGGAGGTGGACAGCCTGCCTGGACAGCCGGAGAACGTCATGATAGCCAAGTGGCTGCCCCAGCAGGACGTCTTGGGTAAGGTTCTGTTCAGTGTACTAGTCCTGTACGAAGAGCTCTGCAGAAACCATGTGTCTTACCTTTTTTTTATTTTGCTTTCCCAGCACATCCAAACATTCGTCTCTTCATAACCCAAGGAGGACTCCAAAGCATGAATGAAGCAAGTTACTTCGCAGTGCCTCTGCTTGGCATTCCTTTCTTTGCTGATCAGCACCACAATGTGGCTAAGATGGTGCAAGCTGGTATAGGCTGCCGTCTGCTGTTCAGAGATGTCACTACCGATACTGTTCTGAAAGCCGTTCACACAGTTCTTGACAATGAAAGGTAAGGATACTTGTCAGCGTTTTAAAACAAAAAAATTAATGTTTCACATACATCCACTAACTAACGTTTTTGTTACATCTAACAGAAACATTGCTAGACAGATCGTGCTGTTTGTACCTCGCTATGATCAACTCTAAGTACCACAGTTCTTAATTCTAAACTGGTTGAAATTAAAATATCAGCAATCACAATTTTTTTGTTAACTGTTGTAACTTCCTATCTTTTGTGCACCATAAGTAATTGTGTCGGTTTCAATGTTGTTTATCTCCTTTGCATCACATAACCACATCTGAACCTAAAATAATGGAGTTCATATGGGACGCTATTAACTAAGATGTCTGAGTATCTGCATGGTCATACTAACGTTGTAGCAAGCTTGACGTGCTACAAAATGAGTTCTAAGTGGCTCGATTTGAAATATAACGATCAGCATACACATATCTTTTGCTTTAAGGCGAATAGTTTGATATTAATCCGTAATGTCTTGCAAACTTAAAAAAGTAAGTTTTCCTTAACCTCAGTCATAGCTATAAGAAAAATGCCACCTGCAATACTTTCGCATTTCGCTAATTCGCATCCATACGTTAAGTCTGTTATCCGCGTTCGACGTGACCTGTGGTACAGGGGTAGCGTCTTTGACGAACAGCCAAGCATTATGGGTCCGCATCCGAACCCAGTTATTGTCCAAACTTTGGCCATCAGTAATGGCGACTGGAGACTCCCGGTCTAAGGAGTAACCCCGGTTCTTCCAACCTCATCTAAGAGGGCCATTGGCAAAAGATTCTGGATTAGTTAACCATTCGAATCTGTAAGAGTGGACTATCAAGGGAGAGGTCAGAGTAAGAAAAAGATTGAACATTCAACAAAAAGGGCAACTTCCGCGACTCGGAGTGCTAAGAAAACTAGAACATCTGAAATAGATATGTATTGACTCAGTCTAGTTATAGTGGGGTAACTGAAGTGAAATGGAAACAAGATAAGATTTCCTTTTCAGACGAATATAGGGTAATATCTACAGCAGCAGAAATTGCTGGACGAGTAGGATTCGTTATGAATAAGAAGAAATGAAATGAAATGAAATGTCGTGTGACTAGGGCCTCCCGTCGGGTAGACCGGTCGCCTGGTGCAAGTCTTTCGATTTGACGCCACTTAGGCGACTTGCGCGTCGATGGGGATGATATGATGATGACAAGGACAACACAACACCCAGTCCCTGAGCGGAGAAAATCTCCGACCCAGCCGGGAATCGAACCCGGGCCCTTAGGATTGACAGTCTGTCGCGCTGACCGCTCAGCTACCGGGGGCGGACATGAATAAGAAGAAAGGACAGAGAGTGAGTTATTGTGAACAGTTCAGCGTCCTCGGTGGCTCAGATAGATAGAGCGTCTGCCATGTAAGCAGGAGATCTCGGGTTCGAGTCCCGGTCGGGGCACACGTTTTCATCTGTTCCCGTTGACGTATGTCAACGCCTGTAAGCAGCTAAGGGTGTTCATTTCATTGTAATTTCAGAAAAAAATTATAGTAGAATTTTGGAACACGTATTATGTTCGAGTATAATGACTTTTCTGGAAACTAGAAATCTACTCTGTAGGAATCAGCATGGGTTTCGAAAAAGACAATCGTGTGAAACCCAGCTCGCGCTATTCGTCCACGAGACTCAGGGGGCCATAGACACGGGTTCATAGGTAGATACCGTGTTTCTTGACTTCCGCAAGGCGTTCGATACAGTTCCCCACAGTCGTTTAATGAACAAAGTAAGAGCATATAGACTATCAGACCAATTGTGTGATTGGATTGAAGAGTTCCTAGATAACAGAACGCAGCATGTCATTCTCAATGGAGAGAAGTCTTCCGAAGTAAGAGTGATTTCAGGTGTGCCGCAGGAGAGTGTCGTAGGACCGTTGCTATTCACAATATACATAAATGACCTTGTGAATGACATCGGAAGTTCACTGAGGCTTTTTGCAGATGATGCTGTGGTATATCGAGAGGCTTTAACAATGGAAAAATGTACTGAAATGCAGGAGGATCTGCAGCGAATTGACGCATGGTGCAGGAAATGGCAATTGAATCTCAATGTAGACAAGTGTAATGTGCTGCGAATACATAGAAAGAAAGATCCCGTATCATTTAGCTACAGTATAGCAGGTCAGCAAGTGGAAGCAGTTAATTCCATAAATCATCTGGGAGTACGCTATAGGAGTGATTCAAAATGGAATGATCATATAAAGTTGATCGTCGGTAAAGCAGATGCCAGACTGAGATTCATTGGAAGAATCCTAAGGAAATGCAATCCGAAAACAAAGGATGTAGGTTACAGTACGCTTGTTCACCCACTGCTTGAATACTGCTCAGCAGTGTGGGATCCGTACCAGATAGGGTTGATAGAAGAGATAGAGAAGATCCAACGGAGAGCAGCGCGCTTCGTTACAGGATCATTTAGTAATCGCGAAAGCGTTACGGAGATGATAGATAAACTCCAGTGGAAGACTCTGCAGGAGAGACGCTCAGTAGCTCGGTACGGGCTTTTGTTGAAGTTTCGAGAACATACCTTCACCGAGGAGTCAAGCACTATATTGCTCCCTCCTACGTATATCTCGCAAAGAGACCATGATTATAAAATCAGAGAGATTAGAGCCCACACAGAGGCATACCGACAATCCTTCTTTCCACGAACAATAGGAGACTGGAATAGAAGGGAGAACCGATAGAGGTACTCAAGGTACCCTCCGCCACACACCGTCAGGTGGCTTGCGGAGTATGGATGTAGATGTAGATGTAGAATAGTTCTCATCGGAGTCGACTGCAAACCAGTGCCAACAACAGTAGTTAAGGTACATATGCCGAAGAAGAAGAGATAGAAAAATTATACGATACAGAATGGGTATTTCAGAATGTAAAAAGTGATGATAATCTTATGATCATGGGGGGTTGTAACGTAGTAGAGGGGGAAGCAATAGAAGAAAGAGTTTGGGATAATACAGGCTTGGTAGTAGGAACGAGAGAGCTATGTAGTAAAATTAATTCATGAGATATACTTTACCTATTTTATGAACAGGCTTCTTTCTGATAATTCTAATTTCTTTTAAACGTTTTATTCCTATATTTCAGTGGTAACTGTTTCTCGTCTCATGATGA
Organism: Schistocerca nitens; assembly: GCF_023898315.1. Classification (NCBI taxonomy): domain Eukaryota; kingdom Metazoa; phylum Arthropoda; class Insecta; order Orthoptera; family Acrididae; genus Schistocerca; species Schistocerca nitens. Next base: position 697,918,676 of record NC_064617.1, on the reverse strand, counting down.
CGAAAATTAAGTTTCTTTGTGTCAGTAACATTCTAGTTGATTAAATGAATTTTTCTTTAAATTTCCTTCCTTTACCTGTGAAATGTGCATCTATTCTGGTTCCTTTGTGTGCAGGAACTTCGAATATTATTTGCTCATGATACTATTTATTTCCTCATTCCACAGCTACAAGGAGAACATGAAACGGTTCTCAGCGGTGTTCCGCGAGCACCAGGAGAGGTCTCTGGACACTGCCGTGTGGTGGATAGAGTACGCGATACGTCACAAGGGAGCTCCTCACTTGCGCAGTGCAGCCCTCGACCTCAGCTGGTGGCAGCTGCTGTTGCTCGACGTCATCGCATTCGTGGTTGCAGCGGCGTCCATTGTGGTTTACCTACTGTACAAGGCAACTTGCTACTGCAGAACTTCAGCACGTGGTTTTCTCAAGCAGAAGACATTGTGATGGAACTCGATGGCAAAATTTTCCCATCACGGACACAAGAAATAATAATTCTTAGCATCTCAGATAAACGAAATTGGACGTTAAAAATAATATGGGGCAATTTGTGGATCCTGGCATGTGATATCTTGTCTTTACAGAATGTAATAGAAATTTTTCCTGCTGTGCAGGTTGCCCAAATATAATTTATATTTAATTATTTGTTAAAATAATGGAACTGACAGTGTTTTTCTTCTAGTACAACAGGTATCTCGTGTCACGAGCGAAGGGAGACAGCACCTCTGTGGTAGCAATGAAGCGGGGTTTTTCCCGTACGACCATTTCATGAGTGTACTGTGAATGTCAGGAATCCTGAGGAACATCAAATCTCCGACATCGCTGAGGCCGGATCCTGCAAGAACGGGACCAACAACGACTGAAGAGAATTGTTCAAAGTGACAGAAGTTCAACCCTTCCCAAATTGGTTCAAATTTTAATGCTGGGCCATCAACAAATATCAGCGTGCGAACCATTCAACGAAACATCATCCATATGGGCTTACTCATGTACCCTCGATGACTGCGCAGCACAAAGCTTTACGCCTCGCCTGAGCCCATCAACACCGACATTGGGTTGTTGATGACTGGAGACATGTTGCCTAGTCGGACGAGTCTCGTTTTAAATTGTATGGATGGAACTGTGTCCCGCTATAATACCTACGGAAATAAATTTACAAACTGCATAAAGTACACTAAGCATAAAAGAGATAAACAGTCCTACCAAGATCAAAACAAACTATCTGTATGTAGGAGATGGCTACTTAAGTGTTATCACACTTGATCATACAAGAAAAGCTACGTATGGATCTGTACCGGTCATGGCTGCAACAAATATGACTGAGAACAGTGACCTAATACCTCATCGGATGTAGCAATGAAAATAAATTACTCCAACGTATCTAAACAGTTGATAACAGATGTTTGAGAGATGTGAATACACAGTCATATTTTACCACGGCATCTGTAATGATTTATAGGATAAAATACCTAAGAACAAAAGTTAAAGCGGTTATATTTATTTATTGTTTAGAATATTTTATTTCAAAGAAAATTATTGCTCTTCAGTAATAGCAAATCAGTTACTGACGAACAATTCACCATTTCATACAAAGAATTGCGCAAAACCATCTGTTGAATGTGTGCAGAAAATTACAAACCAAATACTTGAGACATTCTATTCAGTTCCTCATCGTAAGCACATAATTCTTTTTCGTACCATCAGAGCATACACTTCGACTACATTTACTCATTCATTCCCCCAAGATACAGATCAAGCTAATAATTACATAGAAACAGTCTCAGTTCTAAATTAATTTTAAGTTAAAGTGAACTCACATTCCCTTTAGAAAACTGTAGGTAATACTACAATAGAAGTTTAAAACATATATTAATACGTAAGTTTGTGATATATTTTATTTATTGCACATAAAAAAGTTACAAAGCCATAAAACTGGGCAATAATGTTAACAGGACATGGCTCTATTTCTATATTATAAGCAATGTTTCAAACTATACCTTCCAGTCGAATTCCTTTGGCTTTTGTAGGTTGAATTTGTAGAGAATTATGAATGCAGTTGACTATTTATTATAAAATTTGCAGTTTTTTCGTTCCCTTTATCTGTATTCCTTGTTTATCAAGCAACACTTCTCATCTAGTTCATTGTTTTGTAGCAGTTACTTTCTTTCCTTGATAACAAGAGTACATTTCTTTGTGCTTCTATAAAGCACTCATCACAATTTCATTTCTTCTCCTGATGTGTTTAACGACATAGAGTACCTCACATTTCATAAATTTATTTTTACACCACACTGCACTCACAGTTTTGTCTCAGCGTTCTACACTGAAGAGCCAAACAAACTGGAACACCCCCCTATTATCGTGTACGGGCCCTGCGAGCACGCAGATCTGCCGCAACACGACGTATCATGGACTCGACTAATGTCTGAAATAGTGCTGGAGAGAACAGATACCATGAATCCTGCAGGGCTGTCCATTAATCCGTAAGAGTACGAGGGGTGGAGATCTTTTCTGAACAGCACATTTCAAGGCAAATCAGATACGCTCAGTAATGTTCATGTCTGGGGAGTTTGGTGGCCAGCAGAAGTGTTTCAACTAGGGAGAGTGTTCCTGGAGCCACTCTGGAGCAATTCTGGACGTGTGGGGTGTCGCACTGTCCTGCCGGAATTGCCCAACTCCTTCAGAACGCACAGTGGTCATGAATAGATGTAGGTGATCAGACAGGATGCTTACGTACGTGTCACATGTCAGAGTCATATGTAATCCTATCAAGGGTCCCATATCACTCCAACTGCACATGCACCACACCATTACAGAGCCTCCACCAGCTTGAACAGTCCCTTACTGACATTCAGGGTCCATGGATTCATGAGTTGTCTCCATACCTGTGCACGTCCATCCATACATTCAGGGTCCATGGATTCATGAGTTGTCTCCATACCTATACACATACAATTTGAAACGAGACTCGTCCGACCAGGCAACATGTTTTCAGTTATCAACAGTCCAATGTCGGTGTTCATGGGCTCAGGCGAGATGTAAAGCTTTGTGTTGTGCAGTCATCAAGGGTACACGAGTGGGCCTTCGGCTCCGATAGCCCATATGGATGATGTTTCGTTGAATGGTTCGCACGCTGACATTTGTTGATGGCCCAGCATTAAAATTTGAACTAATTTGTGGAAGGGTTGAGCTTCTGTCACTTTAAACGATTCTCTTCAGTCATCATTGGTCCCGTTCTTGCAGGATCTTTTTCCGACCTCAGCGATGTCGGAGATTTTATGTTCTACAGGATTCCTGTCATTTACAGTACACTCATGAAGTGGTCGTACGTGAAAATCCCCATTTCATTGCTACCACAGAGATGCTGTGTCCCATCGCTCGTGCGCCAATTACAATGCCACGTTCAAACACACTTAAATCTTGATAATCTTCCATTGTATCATGTGATGACCCTACCCCATAGGAAAAATAATTATCAAAATCTGAACTGGGAAGTCAACCAAAATTCTAGTTGGAAAACCAAACTATTTGTTATGTTTCTCAATTGGTCACAATCCCACTTTATTTACGAACTGGAAAAACCGAATGTTTACGAGAAACCTCAATGAAAATAATTTGAGTCAACAAAATTCTATATATACCCTCCGAAACTTTAATAACATCAAAGACAATATCTGACAAAATTTAGAAAAGGTGACAAAATTACGTGAATCACATAAAACAATGTTAATAGTTACATGATCACTGGGAGGATTCACTATCCAATTTTGAGTATAACCAGCATCTCTCAGTCCTCCGACTCGTAGCAATACAATATCAAAGCTTTTAATACTCTGTAAACATTCCCCACGTGTTTTGACAAGTGCCATATATGATTCACGCTCGCGGCAGGAAATGCACCAGTAGCAAAATAGCAGCTATTATGTCATTGGGCGGATCTCAGGCAATTATGGCGCAGCCGTATTTCACGACAGAATACTCTTATTAGTCACTATCACATTGCTGTACTCATTACAATACATAAAATCACCCAAAATATTGCGGCTGCAATTCTTTTGACATGCAAGAAGAAATAGTTCTAATGAGAGGAAGAAGTTTATATTTACTGTTGTTTCCACAATGACTACGGTGCAACTATTAGTTCTCTAATGGTACTTTCATTTTCAATAGCAGAAAGCAAACATAAACAAGCAAAGAACTGATCTCAATAGAGTCCATAATTCTACGACTTTTAATAGAAAAAGGAAGTTTTTAGATCAGGGGATAGCGTTCGGCGAAATATCTTAACTTTTCGTTGCATACGAAGCGTTGCGCTGGGCAGCACGACGTCGGCGGGTTGCGATGCTGTGGGCAGGAGACAGACAGATCTGCTTGTTAAGCTTCTCCAGGGAAACGCGAACAAAGTTTCTGCACAGCTGTATCAGTAACCTAGTGGCGATTAACAAACCATAAGAGGCAAAGCTCGTTACGTAGATAGCGTTCGTTTATACACTTCGTGCACTTTCCGTGACGCTTTCCTCCATTACTACACAGTTCGTCACATTCATATAGCCGTAGCCACAAATACACAGCTCATAGACTTGTTCTTTTACGTGATGCACACCATAAACAAGGACCACTTTGTTCTCGCAGTTCAAACTTCTGTAACGTCATTGAAAGTCAGATACGCTGCACAGTTCATTGAAGTCTCCACTTTCATGGCTTGATAGAACGTGAAAGACAACAGTTCTACTACCCGAAGTATCAATGCCAGCATAGTTCAAAGTTAATTCGCATAAAAGCACTGTTCGAGTCAGTCACAAAAAGTCTTGTTTTTATCATTGTCGTAAATTACATAAATCTTAATTAATGTTCTTGACTGTATTTTTCACAATTAATAATAGATCAAAAAAGAAATTTACAAACTTTTCCACATTTACAAAGCAACTAACAAATTTATCCATTGGCAAACGAAATAATCACAATTAATTCTTTACATTTAAAAACAACAGTAGTTTGTTACATCATCATAATTACATAAATCGGTAGGAACAAAAGAAGAATAATAGAAAACAAAAGAAAATCATGGCAAAAAATTTTATATGCGTAATTAGCAATGGCTTCACAAACAGCAGTAGCCGATCCAACAGTTTTGGGCCAGACACTAGTCTTATATAGGCGCTGCCAACCGCTGCGGCGTATTCTGACTGTTTACATGTCTCTGTATTTGAATAAGCATGCCTATACCAGTTTCTTTGGCGCTTCAGTGTATTTTTGAACAAATACTTTTTCTTTTATTATTACTCACACCTGTAAATGAGCATACAGATCAGGTAGCTATGTCGAGAGGCTTTCTTTAGCTGCACACATTAAAGTATTACTTTCTTTCAAATAACAGTTTAACCTACCACAAATTGTATCCTCTTTCCCCTAAAAGTTAATTCACACTTCCACACCTAAAACTGATCAGGTATTTTAATTTGTTCTAGAGAGAAAGGCAAGAAAGGAACTTATTAGTTCTCCTGTGTGGAGACCTAGACAGTTTTAATAACACATGACACTGAGGAAGGATAGGAAAGGTCCACAAACGGTAATCAGTGCAGATTGGATAACTGAAAGTTTAATTTGCATAATGTTCATAGATATAGTAGCCAATGAATTTACCAGTAAAATAGATACGCCGGTCGACGAACACCAAGAAAGTTCGATTAGAGGGAAAAATGATGAAGACAAATTTTTGTACAGTGGTACGAGGGGGTGTCTGGAACAACATACTAAAAATCATCAGCGATGGGGTATGAGCTTTGTGGGGTGGGAAAGCTTTTAAAGGTCGTTTTCTTATTTTTCTCTTAAAAAATTCGAAAACCGCGGCTTGTAGTGAGTATCTTTCCCCTCACAAAAATTAAAGTATATAAAATTTCCTACCAAAAACAACCAGTTGTTTTTCCTCTACGAACAATAGTTTCCATGTTGCAACAGACGGAAAAATCGCAATTATTAAAATTTTGTTTTAATGATATAAAATTACTATTTGTTATTAAAATGAAGTGGTTTAAGCACAAATATTAATTGTATATACTTGATCTAAGTACATGATTCATGGTATGGGTTCCTGTTGTCATATCCTAGTTCATGAACCACGGGCAATGGATGAGTGGCCAAGTAAGTGGTCCCGCCAGTCTACCAGTTACTTTGGAATAAGGCTGGGCATCTCGGACATATTCTGAGTCGTGATCACCTTTGTGCTCAGACGGCAAAGACTACCAAATCCACCGGTTAGTCCCTCAACCGTTAGGGGTAAAACTCAATGGGACTCGGGGCAAGTAAGGCTAGCAACCTGCTTCCCTGGTACTTTAAATATGATGCTGGCAACAATCAGAACAAAATGCCCCCGACCTTTGGAGGTGACGGAGTCGCACGTCTAACTGACAAACCAGGGACTCCTAAGATACGACTTGGCAAACGAATGGTAACGAGATAGGGAGCTATTAATATCAATGGGGGCTAATCTGGGAAGAAGGTAGAGCTGGCAGAGGCTGCAAGTAAGATGGGGCTGGACGTTTTAGCTGTTAGTGACATTCGGGTAAGGGGTGAGAAAGAAGAGGAAGTGGGAGAATACAAGGTCTACCTGTCAGGAGTCAAAGCAGGAATAGCACAATGGGGTGTAGGGCTTTACATCAGGAAAGAAATGGAACCCAGCGTAGTTACAATAAGGTATGTAAATGAACGACTGATGTGGATAGATTTGACAGTGTCTAGCAAGAAAATTAGAATTGTGTCAGTATATTCGCATTGTGAAGGCACAGGTCAAGATAAGATGGATAGTTTTTATGGCGCACTCGGTGATGTAGTTGTCAGAGTAAAGGACAAGGACAGTGTTCTGCTCATGGGTGATTTTAATGCCAGGATTGGAAATCGAACAGAAGAGTATGAAAAGGTTATGGGTAAATTTGGAGAGGATGGAGGCCAACAGGAACGGGAAACAACTCTTGGATTTCTGTGCCAGTATGGGCTTAGTAATCACAAACTCCTTTTTTAAACATAAGAACATTCATCGGTATGCTTGGGAAGGCAGGGGAACCAGTTCTGTCATTGACTATATAATAACAGATCAGGAATTCAGGAAGGCTGTGACGGACACACGTGTATTCAGGGGATTCTTTGATGACACTGATCACTATTTAATCTGCTGTGAAATTGGTATTGTGACGCCGAAAGTGCAGGAGGTCAGGTCCATATGTAGGAGGATAAGAGTGGAGAAACTTCAGGATAACGAAATCAGGCACAAGTACATAACAGTGATCTCATAAAGGTACCAGTTAGTTGAATGTAGTCAATTACAGTCATTGGAAAAGGAATGACAAGGTACAGGGACACAGTACTAGAAGTAGCTAAAGAATGTCTTGGAACAGTAGTGTGTAAAGGTAGGATGAAGCAAACAGCTTGGTGGAATGACACAGGCAAGGCAGCCTGTAAAAGGAAAAAGAAGGGGTATCAAAAATGGCTACATACTAGAACTCAAGTAGACAGAGAAATCAATGTTGAAGAAAGAAACAAAGCCAAACAGATAATTGGATCATCCAAGAAGAAATCTTGGGAAGACTTTGGAAACAGGTTGGAAGAAATCCTTGGGAAGACTTTGGAAACAGGTTGAGACTTTGGGTCAAGCTGCTGGAAAACCATTCTGGAGTGTAATTAGCAGTCTTCGAAAGGGAGGTAAGACGGAAATGACAAGTATTTTGGACAGGTCAGGAAAACTGCTGGTGAATCCTGTTGATGCCTTGGGCAGATGGAGGGAATATTTTGAAGAGTTGCTCAATGTAGGTGAAAATACGATCAGTAATGTTTCAGATTTCGATGTACAATGGGATAGGAATGATGATGGAAATAGGATCACATTTGAGGAAGTAGAGAAAATGATCAATAGATTTCAGTGCAATAAAGCGGTTGGGGTGGATGAAATTAAGTCGGAACTCATTAAATACAGTGGAATGTCAGGTCTTAAATGGCTACACAGGATAATTGAAACGGCGTGGGAGTCGGGACAGGTTCCATCAGACTGGACGAAAGCAGTAATCACACCAATCTTTAAACATGGAAACAGAAAAGATTGTAACAACTACAGAGGTATCTCTTTAATCAGCGTTGTGGGTAAAATCTTCTCAGGTATTGTTGAAAGGAAAGTGCGAGTATTAGTTAAGGACAAATTGGATGAAAATCAGTGTGGGTTTAGGCCTCTTAGAAGTTGTCAGGACCTGATCTTTAGATTACGGCAAATAATGGAGAAGTGTTACGAGTGGAACAGGGAATTGTATCTATGCTTTATAGATCTAGAAAAGGCATATGACTGGGTTCCTAGGAGGAAGTTATTATCTGTTCTACGAGACTATGGAATAGGAGGCAAACTTTTGCAAGCAATTAAAGGTCTTTACATAGATAGTCAGGCAGCAGTTAGAGTTGACGGTAAATTGAGTTCATGGTTCAGAGTAGTTTCAGGGGTAAGACAGGGCTGCAACCTGTCTCCACTGTTGTTCATATTATTTATGGATCATATGTTGAAGACAATAGACTGGCTGGGTGAGATTAAGATATGTGAACACAAAATAAGCAGTCTCGCATATGCGGATGACTTAGTTGTGATGGCAGATTCGATTGAAAGTTTGCAAAGTAATATTTCACAGCTAGATCAGAAATGTAAGGACTACGGTATAGCCGGCCGAAGTGGCCGTGCGGTTAAAGGCGCTGCAGTCTGGAACCGCAAGACCGCTACGGTCGCAGGTTCGAATCCTGCCTCGGGCATGGATGTTTGTGATGTCCTTAGGTTAGTTAGGGTTAACTAGTTCTAAGCTCTAGGGGACTAATGACCTCAGCAGTTGAGTCCCATAGTGCTCAGAGCCATTTGAACCATTTGACTACGGTATGAAGATTAGCATTTCCAAAACGAAAGTAATGTCAGTGGGAAAGAGATATAAACGGATTGAGTGCCAAATAGGAGGAACAAAGTTAGAACAGGTGGACGGTTTCAAGTACTTAGGTTGCATATTCTCACAGGATGGCAACATAGTGAGAGAACTGGAAGCGAGGTGTAGCAAAGCCAACGATAGTGAGCGCTCAGCTACGATCTACTCTCTTCTGCAAGAAGGAAGTCAGCACCAAGACTAAGTTATCTGTGCACCGTTCAATCTTTCGACCAACTTTGTTGTATGGGAGCGGAAGCTGGGTGGATTCAGGTTACCTTATCAATAAGGTTGAGATTACGGATATGAAAGTAGCTAGGATGACTGCAGGTACTAGTAGATGGGAACAATGGCAGGAGGGTGTCCACAATGAGGAAATCAAAGAAAAACTGGGAATGAACTCTATAGGTGTGTAGCAGTCAAGGCGAACAGGCTTAGATGGTGGGGTCATGTTGCGCACATGGGAGAACGAAGGTTACCCAAGAGACTCATGGATTCAGCAGTAGAGGGTAGGAGGAGTCGGGGTAGACCAAGGAGAAGGTACCTGGTTTCGGTTAAGAATAATTTTGAAGTAATAGGCTTAACTACAGCAGAGGCACTAACGTTAGCACTGAACAGGGGATCATGGAGGAATTTTATAAGGGGGACTATGCTCCAGACTGAACGCTGAAAGGCGTAATCAGTCTTAAATGATGATGATGATCTAAGTACAGCAACACCATATTAAGGGTAAGTTGTGTTTGGGGGGGGGGGGGGGGGGAGAGGGGGGCACGGGTGGAGTGGGAGGTGTAGATTACAAGCTTGAGGAAAGGTAGATCACCACTTCCCTCCTTCATATGTCTGTAAACTGAAGAGCAGTCAGGCGAGTCCACACTATATCTACCTCACAACATCAGAAGAAGCAATTAAACTTCTACCCACGCTCCGCAAATCGACTAATAAACTCTGTCGATGCAGTGCGCAGACACGCCCAGGGGTTGTTTATTTTTCGCTAAGTGCGTTAACACTACATGAAATGCAGATATTAGTTACTAATAATACTAAGAAACCACACGGAAAGGTTCTATGTAAATCTCTGCTCACAGTTCTACACTGCTAGAGGGGAAATTAATTCTCACTCATTCTGTACGGAAGCTGTAACGTTCTTCTGGGAAACGCAGCTTACGCCGCCACGAGCACTGCTCGATATCCAGCTTACAGACCCCCATCATTTCTTGTCCATTTGTCATATGTGAGTAGACAAAATTACTGGACTGAGCTTTAATACTTTTTTGCAGTTGTTAAAAGTGCTTTGTTATGCGAAAAAGTTGAACAGCTGGGGATGTCGACTCTGTATCACACTGACGAGACTGCCCCAAGTGTAACATGCTATCAACATGCACTCGACAATGTAGAGCATTTGCCCGTGAAAGGTGAAGGTCCCGAGTCCGAGTCTCGGTCTGACACACGGTTTTTATCTGCCAGAAGTTTAGTATCAGCGCTCCCTCCGCTACAGGGTGAAAATTTCATTCTGGAAACAACTTCTAGGTTTTGACTAAGCCATGTCTCCGCAATATCCTTTCTTTCAGAACTGTTTGTCTTGCAAATTTCGCGGGAGAGCTTCTGTGAAGTTTGGAAGGTATGAGACGAGGTACTGGTGGAAGTAAAACTATATGGACAGGTTGTGAATCGTTCTTAGGTAACTCGGTAGAGCACTTTCCCGCAAAAGGCAAAGTTCCCGAGCTTGAGTATGGCAAACAGTTTTAACCTGCCAGGAAGTATCATATCAGTGCACTCTCCGCTGCAGAGTGAAAATTTCATTCTGCTTGCTATGCGCGTTCTATCCATTGGCGTTCGTCTCTCTTTATATATTGGGCCACAGAAACCTTTCTGTCAACATTTTAATGCTGTTTTTGAGCTAGTGCGGACTAGGTTATGACTATTATAAAAAACCACTTTGCGTAACTTCTCCAGTACAAAATTCCTGGGGCTGCTTTTAGACTTACTTGTTGAAGGTATAGCCCTATTGAACAGCTTTGTAAATATTCCTGATGCTTTCTATCTGTAGCCTGTGCTGCACTGAGTTGCTTGTAGTCAACTGTGCACACGATGGCTTCGATTCACGTGAAAAAATCAGCTATTACATTAACTGCCCTTTTTATGTGCCTTATGCCTCTGCTGAACTGGCCGATAAACTCAAGCTGAAAAGGACTCCTATCTGCTGGCTAGCTTTTACGTTTTCTAAGACTCATTGCATTCCTGGTGTCCATGGCAGAATGTCGTTACCTGACACCACTGCTGTCAGTGGTGCTTGAAATTCTTCGGCTCCCGTTAGGAGTCGACGGTAAAAGTTCACGACTCACAGGAATTCTTTTAACTGTTGATCGTCCCTAGGGCGTAATAAGGCACTGATGACATCAGTCTTGTCTTTTAATGGAGAAATTTTGGCCATCAAAACTGCATTCCTGAACAATGTCACTTCCTTCAGCCGCAGAGCTCACTTTGCTTTGAAAACTATCATACCATATTTGCGTATTTTGTCAAGCACTGCTCTGAGGTGTTTCTTATGCAGTGCTGTCCATCTTTGAAAATACCAGAATATCAACAAGACAAACAAAGCAGAAACTGAGTCCTCTGAATACTTAATCTATAAGATAATGTCATGGCTCTGCAGCATTCTTCAAACCCAATCGCATACACAAACGTTTGAAAAGACCAAACAGGACTACTACCAGTCTTGGGTATTTCTTCTTCCACTACCTGTCCGCAGCTCGTGGTCGTGCGGTAGCGTTCTCGCTTCCCGCGCCCGCGTTCCCGGGTTCGATTCCCGGCGGGGTCAGGGATTTTCTCTGCCTCATGATGACTAGGTGTTGTGTGATGTCCTTAGGTTAGTTAGGTTTAAGTAGTTCTAAGTTCTAGGGGACTGATGACCATAGATGTTAAGTCCCATAGTGCTCAGAGCCATTTGAACCATTTGAACCTTCCACTACATCTGAGTGTAAGATTTCATACAAGCAGTCACGCTGAAGACTGTGGCACACAGCAGTACATTTGTGAAATCCCTCACATTTATTACTATTACTGGTTAGCAGTCTGAAAATGTACATGCCATCTTTCTTCTTGACTACATGCAAAGGTGAAGCCCAAGGGCTACATAATCTACATACGAACCCCATTTGCAGCATCTGTTCAAAGTTCCCTTTTGCGGCCAAGTGGTAGGGTACCAGTCTTCTCAGCCACTGAAAGATAGGCTAGCCAGGTGACATCTTAATATGATGGACTGTATTATGCAACACTTCTCGTATCTGGTCCCTGTCTTCTTGTCTGTTCACCTATATAATTGAACTGTGGGGTGGGTAGATGGTGTTTGTAGTGTCTCATCCTATAGAACCTGTTATGACTTCCCCGTCAGTTTTGATTTGCGCCTTAATGAGACTTATCTCAAATCCTTACTGACTAATAAAATCTGCACCTAATATTGGCTCCACTACATCCGTCAGCATGATTATCGTCTTCTTGCCGAACCCCTATCCACTTCTACTTTACAGTTTCCATACGTCGTTATTGGCGAACTGTTGGCTGCTGTAAGATGAAGTCCTTGTATTCTTGTCTTGGCCGACCGGTTACATGCTCACGTCCAACCCCAAGTCGACTATGCAGCAACGGTTTGCTTTCCTGTCTCTTATGTACAACCGTCGCGACATCATAAGTTAGCTTCATTGTCTCTCTGTGCATAGGGGACCTAAGGGTCTGACTGAACCAATTTTGAACACAGCATTCTGTTGAAATTCGTTCGAATGATTGTTGACTTTTTCAGGACTCGTGTCGCTTTCTACTTTCTGAACTTGGCCTTTTTGCGGTTTCGCGGCCTGCCACGCATATTGCCAGCCACCGAGACCTTTGGGCGCATACATGGGAATGAGCACCTTGTGGCTCGCTCGTCAAAACGTCCGTGATACATATACACTGTATTTTGTCGACTCGCTTATGTCACTTGCTCAACCGTTTGATTTTTCTGAAACGATGTCTTCCTATGTGCTTCCTTCCACCTGGGTGGGATCCTCTTGTCCACTGTCAGTGCCGCCGCTTGATTTTGCAGGGCGTCTATTTGGATTTTCAGACAGCTTCCATGCTTACTGAAATTTATTTTATTTATCGTTCATGTTTCATTTCCGTACATAGCTACACTCCATACAAATACTTTCAGAAAAGACTTCCTGACACTTAAATCTATACTCGACGTTGACAAATTTCTCCTCTTCAGAAACACTTTCCTTGCCATTGCCAGTCCACATATATCCTCTCTACTTCTACCGTCATCAGTTATTTTGCTACCCAAATAGCAAAACTCATCAACTACTTCAAGTGTCTCATTCTCTAATCTAATTCCCTCAGCATCATCTTTTCAGTCCGCAGCTCGTGGTCTAGGGGCTAGCATTGCTGCCTCTGGGTCACGGGGTCCTGGTTTCGATTCCCGGCCGGCATGGGGATTTTCTCTGCTGGGGGCTAGGTGTTTGTGTTGTCCTCATAATTTCATCATTATCATCATCATCTGTGAGAGTGCCTAGATTGGATTGTGAAAAGAAAATGGAATGTGTAAAAATTGGGACTTTGTACAGGCGTTGATGACCTAGCAGTTGAGCGCCCCACAATCCAAACATAATCATCATCACCTATTTAATTCGACTATGTTCCGTTATCCTCGTTTTGCTTTTGTTGAAGTTCATCTTATATCCTGCTTTCAAGACACAGTCCATTCGGTTCAACTGCCTTCCATGTCCTTTGCGGTGACTGAAGTACAATGTCGTCGGCAAACTTCAAAATTTTTATACCTTCTGCATGGATTTTAATTCACACTCGAAATATTTCTTATGTTTCCTTTACTGCTTGCTCAATATACAGATTGAAGAACATCGGGGATAGGCTACAGCACTGTTTCAGTCCCTCCTCAATCACTGTTTCCCTTTCGTGCCCCTTGCCATCTGATTTCTATACAAATGCCGACCGCTGTGGTCGAGCGGTTCTAGGCGCTTCAGTCTGGAACCGCGTGGCCGCTACGGTCGCAGGTTAGAATCCTGCCTCGAGCATGGATGTTTGAGATGTCCTTAGGTTAGTTACGTTTACGTAGTTCTACGTTTTACGGGACTGATGACCTCAGATGTTAAGTCCCATAGTGCTCAGAGCTATTAGAACCATTTTTCTATACAAATTGTAAATTTCTTGAAGTTTGAGGGTATTTCGCCTGTCCCATACATCTTTCTCACCAGATGGTACAGTTTTGTCAGGGATGGCTCTCCCAAGGCTATCAGTAGTTCTGATGGAATTTTGTCTACTCCTGGGGCCTTTTTTCGACTCAGATCTTTCAGTGTCTGTCAAACTCTTCACGCAGTGTCATATCTCTCATTTAATCTTCATCTACATCCTCTTCCATTTCCATAATATTGCCCTCAAGAACATCAGCCTTGTATAGACCCTCTATATTCTCCTTCCACCTCTCTGCTTTCCCTTCTTTGTTTAGAACTGCTTTTCCGTCTGAGCTCTTGATATTCATACAAGTGATTCTCGTTTCTCCAAAGGTCTCTGTAATTTTCCTGTAGGCAGCATCTATCTTACCCCTAGTTATATATGCCTCTACATCCTTACATTTGTTCTCTACCATTCCTGCTTAGCCATTTTGCATTTTCTGTCGTTCTCATTTTTGAGACGTTTGTATTCCTTTTTGCCTGCTTAATTTAGTACATTTTTGAATTTTTCCTTTCATCAATTAAATTCAATATCTCTTCTGTTAGGCAAGGATGGCCCTCGTCTTTTTACCTACTTGATCCTCTGCTGCTTTCACAGTCTCACCCCTAATGCTCTCTCTGAAACTCTCTACAACCTCTGGTTCTTTCAGTTTATCCAGGTCCCATCTCCTTTTCGTACTTTCTTCAGTTTTAATCTACAGTTCATAACCAATAGGGTGTGGTCAGAGTTCACAACTGCCCCTGGAAATGTCTTACAATTTAAAACTTGGTTCCTAAATCTCTGTCTTATCATTATATAACCTATCTGAACCTTCCATTGTCTCCAGGCCTCTTCCACGTATACACCCTTCTTTTATGATACTTAAACCATGATTAAGTTACGCTCTGTGCAAAATTCTGCCAGGCGGCTTCCTCTTTCATTCCTTACCCCCATTCCCTATTCACCTACTACTTTTCCTTCTATTCCTGTTCCTACTATCGAATTCCAGTCACCCATGACTATTAAATTTTCGTCTCCCTTCACTGTCTGAATAATTTCTTTTATCTCATCATACATTTCTCCAATCTCTTCGTCATCTGCGGAGCTAGTTGGCATACAGACTTATACTACTGTGGTAGGCGTAGGCTTCGTGTATATCTTGGCTACGATAATTTGTTCACTATGCTGTTTGTAGTAGCTTATCCACGCTCCTATTTCTTTATTCATTATTAAACCTACACCTGCATTACCACTTTTTGATTTTGTATTTATAACCCTATATTCACTTGACCAGAAGTCTTGTTCCTCCTGTCACCCAACTTCACTAATTCCCACTATGTCTAACTTTAACCTTATACATTTCTCTTTATACATTTTCTAATCTACCTGCCCGATTAAATGATCTGATATTCCATGCTCCAATCTGTAGAACGCCAGTTTTGTTTCTCCTGACAACGACGTCCTCCTGAGAAGTCCCCGCCCAGAGATCCGAATGGGGACCATTTTACTTCTGGAATATTTTACCAAAGAGAATGCCATCATCATTTAACCATAGAGTAGAGCTGCAAGCCCATGGAAAAAATTATGCCGGCCGCGGTGGCCGTGCGGTTCTGGCGCTGCAGTCCGGAACCGCGGGACTGCTACGGTCGCAGGTTCGAATCCTGCCTCGGGCATGGGTGTGTGTGATGTCCTTAGGTTAGTTAGGTTTAAGTAGTTCTTTTCTAGGGGACTTATGACCTAAGATGTTGAGTCCCATAGTGCTCAGAGCCATTTGAACCATTTGAAAAAATTACGGCTGTAGTTTCCTCTTCCTTTCAGCCGTTTGCAGTACCAGCACAGCAAGGCCGTTTTTGTTAATGTTACAACGCCAGATTAGTCAACCATTCAGACTGTTGCCCCTGCAAATACCGAAAAGGCTGCTGCACCTCTTCAGGAACCACACGTATGTCTGGCCTCTCAATAGATACCCCTCCATTGTAGTTGCACCTACGGTATGGCTATCTGTATTACTGAGGGACGTAAGCCTCCCCACCAACGACAAGGTCCAAGGTTCAAGGGAGGCCAAACAGGTTATAATATGCAATTATTAAGCCACTTCATAAGAAGGGTGACAAGGCAGTCTTAAACAATTATTGTCCAATTTCCTTACTGACATATTTTTCCAAAACAGTCGTAAAATGAATGTGCTCAAGAGTAGTTGTACACTTGACTGGAAACAATTCACTTTGATACAGTTTGGATACCAGTAGGGTTGCTGGACTGAGAATGCTATTTATACATACACTCATGGAGTAGAAGAAGCCTTAAGTAATAATATATCGCCAGATAGTATTTTTCGTAATCTTTCCGAGGCGTTTGACTGTGGAAATCATGTTGCTCCCTTAGAAAAACTCAGGTTTTGTGGAACTGGTGGCTTTTTGCGCAACTGGTTTGAATCATACATTGCAAACAGAAAGAAAAAAGTTGTGCTGAATAATTCAGACAGCGTACGAAATATAGAAAATTTTAGTGACTGTGGAAGAATTATCGGAAAGGTAGTCCCACAGGCTTCAATTTTGTGTCCACACTTGTTCCTTATGTATGTGAATGACCTCCCATGTAACATTCAACAAGAAAAATTGGTACTTTTTGCAGACTATACTAGTGTTACAATAAATCCCATTAGAAATAAAGCAACAGAAGAGTTAGTAAATTATATTTTTCAAACAATTATTAATTGGTTCTCTGAAAAAAGACCTTCTCTAAATTTTGAAAAAAAATTCCACATTCAGCTCTGTACAATTAATACATACAAACACATGAGCACATGAGCTGGAGTCAGTAAGTAGGGTAGAATACTCCATATTTTTGGGTATATATATTGACGAAAACTTGAAGTGGAAAGAGCATATTACTGAGCTTCTCAAACAATTAATTTCAGCTACTTTCTCTCTTCATATAATTTCTAATCTTGGAAACAAACATATTATCCTCCTGACTTATTTTGCAGATTTCCCCTCAGTAATGCCATACAGAATAATTTTCTGGCTTAACTCATCACTGAGAAAGAAAGTGCTGATTGCACAAAAGCGAGCAGTAAGAAAAAAAGCTGGTGTTCATCCACAGACCTTATACAGGTACCTCTTCCGAGAGTCAGGCATTTCAACAGCGTCGACACAATACATATTTTCGATATGAAATTTGTCATAAACAATCCAATATAATTTCAGAAGAACAGTGATATACATACCAACAACATTAAAGGGAAGAATGACCCTTATTTACTATTATTAAAGCTGTCAGTGGCCCAGAGAGAAGTTCAATACGAACAGTAAACAATTTTGATCATTTGACGAATAACATAAACTGTCTGACAGGTAGTAAGAAAGTTTTAAATCTAATTTAAAAACAAATTAAAATAAAAAACTTGATTTTAGGTGTAGTTGCATGAGTAGGAATAAAATGACAATGTTTTCATACTTATCATGTGTACATATCCAGTAAACTGACTCATTCCACATCGTCTCGATAGAAGAATCGTTCAAATTATCTATGGAACACGTAACTAACTAACTAATGGATCACAGAAAATCATGAACTTGTTCAGTCCAAATAGCCTAACAAGCTGGACAGCTTGCATCGTGGTCACTACCTGTGCTGTAAACATTTACAAATTCTGAATCATGAAGTACCACTGTTCTATTTCATGATCAGGACAGAACAAGTCGATACCCTGTACTGTAAACATTGAGGTGTTCTGTGTCAGGAAGTATGACCATTCTGCCTGGTGGTCAGGACAAAAGTAGTCGGTACTCTATGGTTGTTTATTTGTTTTCGACCCGCCAGTGTATGTTTTGAGCGCGTATGGTCATCTTATTTGCACTGTTCTCGTGGATATGCAGTTAATCACCAGTTAAAATTACCGGTCTGAGAGGCCGTGATCTGGACTGAATGGCGTTAAAGCCTCGCCGCGTCATAGCGATTACTCCCAAACCAGCTGAAGATGAGTGTTACGAGTTGTTCTGAATACAATGAAGTGATCTCCATAATTTCCGGATTGTGTCTGTTTAACAGTGTTGTTATAAATATCGTGCTATGCAGAGTTTTCACTTGTTTCGTGTCTTGTGATTTAAAACCAACGCTAATTGAAAGGCGATAGTACGTTTACAAGCTAGTGTCAACTTCTACTCGCCGTCTAATCGTTACTTGTTTTGGAACCATTACAGTGCTTAACATAATTTAAGAGAGCGTCGTTTTTAAAGTGTTCTGAGCAGTGTTCTTTGCTTAAAACGAAGTTTGGGTGTACTCTCAGACTAGATGTAATGCAGCGACAATTAGTGAAATTTTCGATATGGATGATTATTTATCTAACTATAAAACTACATTGTAATTAACGTTACCTAGCACTACAAAAGTTTTCAAACTGACGTCAGTTCATGGTTACTGTGGTCTTCACGTCTTCATACTTTACTCTTGGTGTCAGTAACAAGACGTCTGCCTTTCATAAATCCAGAGCATGCATAACCCATAGATTGAAAGAACTACAGCGGAGGACAAACCAATTTAATGAACATCAGATTGCTGACAGTTGAAAGTCGGAATGAAGCTCTTGTAGTTCTGATAATGAGAGTCATTTGCGAAAACCCACATTCACATTCACAAGTAGGTGTGGGAACGCGTTTCACTGCATAAGTATGGAAGAATGATGGCATTTTCTTATCCATCAAATAATCGACATCCTCTAAGCATCCCTGTCTTTGGAAGATGAAAATGACGATATAAGCCGAGCGGAGTGGCCGCGCTGTGTGAGGCGCCATAACACGGATTGCACGGCCCTTCCCGCCGGAGGTTCGAGTCCTCCCTCGGGCATGGGTATGTGTGTGTTGTTCTTAGCATAAGCTAGTTTAAGTAGTGTGTAAGTCTAGGGACCGATGACCTCAGCAGTTTGGTCCCTTTCACGACACAAGATTTTTATACTTATTTCACCATATATTTGGCAAGAGTATAGTAGCTCCAACTAGTATCGTATGCATTCCTGAGATCAAAGAATGTACTGATACAGCGATTTTTCTGTAGGAAAGCCTGCTGAATAGATATTTCTAACAGGGTCCTCCTGAATCAACACTCAGAGTGGCTAAGAAGTTGCCTGGTCTCTGGCAACCAGAGCAGATGACGGTTAACCATTCGGTCCAAGGTTTTTCCTACACAGCTCGTTAAGGCGATACTCCAGTAACTACTGGGACATATGTGGTCTTTTCCTGGTTTCAGGAGAGAAATCAGAAGTGCCTCTCTCCACGAGTTGGGAAAGTTACCTGTCTGCCATAAAACATTAAAACATTCGAGACAATTTCCTTTGACGCTGTTGGCAAATGTCGAAGCATGCAGTGTCGGATTTGGTTGTGACCAGGTGCAGTGTGATGAGTCCCAGACAGGGCCTGTTCCAGCTCCCACATGGAGAAAGGGTAGTTGTAAGTCTCAGATTTTTTGGGTCTGAAGTCTAATATTCCCCTCTCTACAGACGCACGGCAGCCACTAAACGCCGGATCTTGGCAGGCGTTGGCAGCAGTTTGTGCAAAATTCTCGGCAAGCCTACGAGCGATGTCTCTGGGAGCTGTTTGGAGACATACCTGTTTCAGCACTGCTGCTATTGGTAAACGGCTGCGTTTACCAGAAATCCTCCTTATGGCTTCTCATACTTTCGCTGAACGGTTGATGGAGTCCAGGAATGCTTGCCATGATCTTTTCTTGCTCTGCTTAAGTACACGTCGAGCCTTGGCCCTCGCGACCCGAAAGGCTTTGAGATTGTCTGCTGTAGAGAGGCATTTCAACCGTCGAAGAGCTGCTTTCCTGTTCCAGATGGCTGAACGGCACATATCTGTCCACCAGAGTACAGTCAATTTCTTAAGATGACCTAAAGATATTGGTATGGATAAATCAGCGACATGTGGTCCACCCATTCATGGATGTTCAGGCAATGTTCAAACACAGATGGCTGGTTGAACAGCGTCCTATTATCCCTGTTGACTATCCATGTTGGTGACTTCACGTCAGGTAGTGCCCCATCGAATAGGAGAATGCGGAGTGGAAAGTGGTCACTGGAATGCAGATCGTCAATGACCTCCCACTGAACAGAATCTGCGAGAGTGGGAAAGCAGAAAGTGAGGTCGATGATTGAGAATGACCCAGAAGCAGTGCAGAAATGAGTGTGACTACCTGTGTTGAGGATGCACAGCTCGTGAGACATCATGAGGCTCTTCAAACCCCGATCCCAAAGCAAGGAGAGGTCAAACCCCACAAGACATGATGGGCATTGAAGTCTCCCAGTAGGAGAAATGATTGTGGGAGTTGTTCCACAAAATCTGTGAGAGCCTCAGGATCTACTGCGTCTGGTGGGGGTAGATACAGCGAGCAAGCAGTGATCCTCTGACACTCATGAATTTCAGGAGCCACTGCTTTCAGGTAAGCAGCCAGGGGGGGGGGGGGGGGGGGGAGCACAGGAGTGATGTCCATTATCATCAAACACAGCAACCCAACCATTGACTCTCTCCGCAGTCAGGTCATCCTTATGATACAGCTCCACAGCACAGGATTGTCAGTGACTTTAAAATGTATTTCTTGTAAACATAGGCACTGTAATATAGGAGCCCTCTATCACAGGGGTTGCACTTTCACCCTGTCTTTCCACCAGGGAGGGGAGCCCGTAATGGGTGAGGGCTCAGTCTTGCGGCTAGAGGATTGCCCCAGCCTGACATCAAGCTCCTTTAGCTCTACCAAAGAGCCAAGAGAGATGTCAGGTAGTATTGCATCGATCACTGAACTGTCTACTTCCCGACTCCGTAGGTGGGGGACGCTTGGCCTTGACTTTTTGCCCTGGATAGGCTTCAGAGCCACAACAAGGGCAGCAGTAGTGGCAGCACTGGAAGGCGGACCAGACTGAACCTTAGGGTGAACAGGGAGCTCCGCAACATTACCGATCACAGACTTTTCTGATGTTTCGGGAGGAAGTGCAGGCTGTGAAGAAACTGCAGCAGCATAAGTACACTGACAAATGCAGGTACTAGTGCTAACACTAGCAACCTTCGTTTGTGTAGCAGCATCAGTTTTCTGTACTGACTGTTTAACAATTGATGCAAAGGAGATTGCGAATGGTTGGGGGCCGCATGGTCTTATAAATCTTCTTGGTCTCACCATAGAGGATCCGTCATGTGGTTTTTATCTCCTGTATCTTTTGTTCTTCAAGGAAGATGCAGCAGTCCCTACTACAAGAGGGTGAGCCCCGAGTAATTCACACACTTTGGAGGAGACAAACATCCGACTCCTTCATGCAGAGACTTCCCACATTTGCCACTAGTGGCTTCTTCCTTACCTCCAAGTGTAGTGCGCCCAAATCGCTGGCATTTAAAACAGTGCATGGGACTGGAGACATGGTTAAGCAAAGAAAACCTGCCTTAATATGTTTCAGGAGTTCCGTGCTATTAAAAGTGAAGATGAACTAGTCGGATTTAATCAGATCACCTTCCACCCATTTCATAATATTCTGCACATCTACAATGCCTTCTTGGGCCTATTCAACTTTCATGTTTTCCTAGGAGATTTCTTCTTTGGGGATTTAGTTTAATGTGACGTGGAGCTCACTCTCAATGGCATATTCCCCAAGTATTTTGGGCTTCTGCAGGTTTGTTACTTGTTGGCAACTTGATATTTCCACCAACAGTGTCCCATTTCGTAATCGATTAACTGATTTTAAAGTACCTGCAAACTCCTCCAAACCAATTTGTATGTAACAAGGTGACACCTTTTCAAAACTCTCCATTAAAACACACTCAGGCTAACAGCCTGCATTCTATTACTAAACCTGCTTGAATCCGTTAATATCCCTGAGTATGGAGGACTGGTCACACGAGCTCTCTTATTAGACTGGGTGTCAGTATCTGTCAGTGACTCACCCATTCCGATAGGAGATGGAAGAGAAGACTTTGAAGGTTCCATCTCGGTCCCATGTGCAGCTAGGCAAATAAAAGTCCACCTAGACAGAGCCTCACATGCCTATGCAAGTCTTAGACAACTGAGGTGTGGCGGGATCCCCAGAAATGCATCTTACCAGCACACAGCACATGTTGAGATTGAGGTTTTTTTTACAGCAGTTTTTAGCACCCTCTCGATTTGGATGGTCAAGCGAAGATCCCCATTCCCTGTGACGCATAATGTTCCACTGCCGTGCCTTACAATGGTCGCTGAGCATACCCAGATCTTATGATGACAAAGGGCTGGCGGCCCTTACCAGTCCCCAGCTCTTGAACCATGAAATTGAGTGAAGGTCGATAGAGACAAAATTTCCAGGAGATTCTTCTTAAAAAGTAGTGTACTAATACACAACGATATTAGTATACTGTAGCCTATGGATTAATTTGTATATTTGTCTTACACCCATTGTCAGGGTGTGAAGCACATGGGTCTGTACACTGACAGAAAAATCGAGGCAATCAATATTGAGTTAATGGAACTGGAAAGTTTTGTGAAGACAGTAGCTAGAAAAGGTCATATGCTGAATGACAAAACTGAATAAGTCAACGAAGAGTCACGGATATGCTCAGTTTTATCCAGACAATAGATACTGAAGTTGTATCCCATCACCACCAGCAGTTTCAGAGTAAGTAGTATACGTTATGTCGATGACAAAGTGTAAAGTTATTGAGACATGAAAGGCTATTCGACGATAAACACAATTGCTAAAATTAGGACAGCTGCAACATGGATAATCTTTCCCAGAAACATTTAAACCAGTAACTGAAAGTCTGAGAAGGCTCTCATAAGTTACGAGTATAGGCAGAAGAGTAAAAGAAGAAGAAAAAGAAGAAAAAGAAGAAGAAGGAAACACACTAACGAACACAGTGAAAGAGACTTCTGCAGCCCATATGGGTCAGCAAAGTTGAACCATATATGCTAGGTATCCACCGTACACAGTCGAAAGCAGTTATAACGACGTCGAAGAAACCGACGACTTACTCTCATTACAGCCGATAGTCACATAAATCGAGCTTCTGCTTTGTTGATAGAAATTTCGCACCTGTAAATTTTAAGGTACCGCAGAGTAAAAACTTCAGAAAGTAGCAGAAGTATAGTACGTCTACAGGATAATACAGTAATTGTAGAGAGGTACTGAAGAGGAATTTTTCTTACAGCTACAGGATAATACAGTAATTGTAGAGAGGTACTGAAGAGGAATTTTTCTTACGTTATGCAGTACATACAGCAATAACATGCCAGCAAAAATTAAATTTCTTTAATAGGTGAAGAAAGAAGTAGCAACAATATAAACTGTTCAATAATGTCGAACGCAGTCTTGGTGGTGAATGACATAAAATGTTGAGCATGTTTAAAACTTACTGTAACTTCTGTATAGTTCAATAGCCATGAATGACCCAATCAACAGTACAAAAGGAAAAAAAACAGTATTCCACTATCTATAACACGTTAATCACGTGAAGTTTCCTGTAATGGATTTTTAGAAATTTTATAACTTCCTGGTTACTAGGTTGTAGAAATGAAGTGACGTATGGAGGTAAAAAAAAAGCTTTATGCACTGCTGACTGTCGACTAGTGGGTGAGAGGGGTATTTATCGACAAGGAGAATAATTTTTGTTTCTTCGATTTCAGCTGAGAGTTCCAGTTGCGCAGACACTTTACAAAAATATCGTGTCCTTCCAGAGAGTGTATTGGCTTAGTCGCTACAGTTATGGAGCGAATGTTTATAAAACATCTAGGTTTTCTCGATATTACGATCACTGGAGAGATTTCTTTACATGATCTTGTTATATTTGGAGCAACCATAACTGTGATTCTTGTCTTAGGTATTTTCCAAACTAAACACCACACATCTTGAAATTTCAATGTCGTACCTGGGATCACAATGTAAAACAAATCGGTCTCATCTGCACTGAATGTATCATCTGCATTCTAACCTTCAACGAAACAAGTCACTTGTTAGATAGCCACTCATCTGTTTTGACATCAGGTACACCGGCAGCTCCGCCATTTTCCTGGCTATAATATCATGGCGAGCTCGTAAACGTTCTACACACATCAAAAGAAGTTTTGCATCACCTCGGTTCCGAGAGTTCCGGAACCTGTACAGAAAATTGGAATAGAGATCAACATAAACATCATTTCCACACTTTTTATTGTCCGTGAAAACCACACATTGCATGTTGTACCACCATACAGCGAGACCTTCAGAGGTGGTGGTCCAGATTTCCGTACACACCGGTACCTCTAATACCCGGTAGCACGTCCTCTTGCATTGATGCATGCCTGTATTCGTCGTGGCATACTATCCACAAGTTCATCAAGGTACTGTTGGTCCAGATTGTCCCACACGGCAGCGGCGATTCGGCGTAGATCCCTCAGAGTGGTTGGTGGGTCACGTCGTCCATAAACAGTCCTTATCAATCTATCGCAGGTATGTTCGATAGGGTTCATGTCTGGAGAACACGCTGGCCACTCTAGTCGAGCGATGTCGTTATCCTGAAGGAAGTCATTCACAATATATGCACGATGGGGGCGCGAATTATCGCCCATGAAGACGAATGCCTCGCCAATGTGCAGCCGATATGGTTGGCGTTCAGCCTGACCGCGTTACCTCTAAACACGTCTCCGACGATTGTCTGGTTGAAGGCATATGTGACACTCATCGGTGAAGAGAACGTGATGCCAATCCTGAGCGGTCCATTCGGCATGTTGTTGGGCCCATCTGTACTGCGCTGCATGGTGTCGTGGTTGCTAAGATGGTCCTCGCCATGGACGTCGGGAGTGAAGTTGTGCACGACGCAGCCTATTGCGCACAATTTGAGTCGTAACACGACGTCGTGAGGCTACATGAAAAGCATTATTCAACATGATGGCGTTGCTGTCTGAGTTCTTCTGAGCCATAATCTGTAGGTAATGGTCATTCACTGCAATAGTAGCCCTTGGACGGCCTTTAGCGAGGCATGTAATCGACACTTCCTGTCTGTCTTGTATCTCCTCCATGTCCGAACAACATCGCTTTAGTTCACTCCGAGACGCCGGGACACTACCTTTGTTGAGAGCCCTTCCTGGCACAAAGTAACAATGTGGACGCGATCGAAACGCGGTATTGACCGTCTAGGCATGGTTGAACTACAGACAACACGAACCGTGTACCTCCTTCCTGGCTGAATGACTGGAACTGATCGGCTGTCTGACCCCCTCCGTCTAACAGGCGCCGTTCATGCACGGTTGCTCTAGGCGCTTCAGTCTGGAACCGCGCGACCACTATGGTCGCAGGTTCGAATCCTGCCTCGGGCATGGATGTGTGTGATGTCCTTAGGTTAGTTAGGTTTAAGTAGTTCTAAGTTCTAGGGGACTGATGACCTCAGATGTTAAGTCCCATAGTGCTCAGAGCCATTTTCATGCACGGTTGTGTACATCTTTGCGCGGCTTTAGTGACACCTCTGAACAGTCAAAGGGACTGTGTCTGTGACACAATATTGACAGTCGACGTCTATGTTCAGGACTTCTGGGAAGCGGGGTGTGTGTATGAAAGACAAAGAATAGTAATTTAAGTTAGGATTTTCCAGCAGATGGACAAATTCCTTGACTTTTGTTTCAAGAATAGGTCCATTGATCGGCACATTGACAAATTCCTTGACTTTTGTTTCAAGAATAGGTCCATTGATCGGCACATTATTTCATCTTAGCCGCTTAAACCATGTAGCTAATACTTTTTCAGTATCTTTGTAACCAAATGACTTTATCCAATCAATGTTTAAAGAACTGTGTTCGCAAAGAGATCGCTTCTCTCTGTCGTTTCAAATTATACAAATCGTTAAATGTGTGACACCCAATTCCTTCACAATGCTGACGTTTTTTGCCCCATTTTCTAATCGCAGTGTAACGAGTGAGTTTCCTTCAGTATTAAACAACTTCCGTGGCTCTACGGTGATGTCCAACCCATGGCCCACAGGCTACATGTGGCACAAAGCAAGTATAAAGGCAACCCAACAAGTGAGCCTCTATCACACGACTGGTAAAAAGAAAAAACAAGTCCATAGAAATCCCTTTATGAAAAATTACAATAAACTGAATATTTTCAGTAACTCCCTCCACACGAAGCTATTTTATCATTGGTCCAGTCCTTTCTTTTTTTATCAGCGGCCCAGAAATACTCATGTACTTGCATTGGTTGTTTAACACAAATACTGTTTTGAAACCAACAATCTACAGAAAAGGAGAGTTCGAAAATAAGCATAACCTTGTTGTTAGTAATTCCCAAATACGTAACAAACAAAAATGAACATTGGGCGTTTCACCGACAATGTAGTAAAAAATACGTCATTCTATACGACAAGTCGCGATAAGCGATATAACATTACAGCGATTTTTTAAAATATATCATTAGAATCAGCTGATTTGCCGACGGATCTGCAGCCTATTTTAGGTAACGATCAGATGAATGTGGTTAGAGTTTTGTGAGCTGTCCAATGGTTTTATCATGTTTACAGGTTACTAGCTTACCCATATTTTACGTAACTGGTCAGCCAGTGACATTTTCCTGTGCCTTCCTTTTAGCTTCTTTGTCGTTTAACTTGTGATTTAGACTCACGTATAGCATCTTTTATTCTTTCCCATTGTCATAGCGTTCATGATCACATTTTAATAATTTTTTCACATTTGTGTCTTTTAATGTGTGTTAGGGCGACGATAATCTTGACACTGAGCGCCCTAAGCACCAAACGCACACCAAGACTCACACACAACTCTGGCATATAGCAGGGTATATGAAGATATTTACGTAAGACTGTAGTTCTATGACTACATTTAGTTAATACATATCGTCTCCTTTTTGCACTACACGCAACATGAATCGTGGAGTTGAGCGAAGATTTCTTCTAGTGGGTGAGAAGTTTTGGCCTCTATTTCCAACAGTTTGCTCCACATTCCCCCGTAGAATCAATAGACATATGACTGGCAACTTTGCCAATAGTCTTAAGCAAGTTGAACTGCATGACTGGAAAGCATTAAATTCGTAAAAGTGCAACCCTGTAGGTGAGCGCATTCTCTCTCACTAAACAGTGGGAAGTCTCCTTCTGTGCATTGAGCATACTTACATGAAATAAAGCAGACATCTGCCTTGACACACTACAGAGAATGTTACTTCAACGTCACTATATCGTGGATTTTCGAATACCACCACTGAATATAACTCACGGTCCGACATCATCCCCACACTGACGCGTTTACATGAAATCTTGTCTAAGCTGTAACTGACCATTAACGTCATCATATGCGATGACGTGGTTAGCCTATGAAAGTTGTGACGTAAGTGGGCGATCGATTGCTGTTAATATATACTGTATTTAGCAACATTTAAAAAAGGAAAAAAAACATGTGCATTAAATTATGCTTTCGATCGCCTTCTTATTATTAATGTAGAATAATTATTGCACGTTAATAATAAAAAGGCAATCGAAAGCGTGATTTCATGCATATACCCTGTATAAGCGCTTGATTGAGCTGCAATACCCCAAGATCGTCATGTGGGCTTACAAGCAGTTACTGCAGCCACTGGTATCAGCATTACATCTGTATGGCGAATAGTACATGGATACAAGTTTCTCTCGCACCACTTGTCACTGACGCAAGAGTTGCATGGGAATGATTTCAATTGCAGTGTTACCTTCTAGGAATCGGCCTTGAATAATTCCACTCCGGACGCTTTACAAACTGTTATGTTCTCTGATGAATTCACGTTCACAAATTATAGTGCAGTGAAACACTATAATATGAAAAATTGGGCCACTGAAAGTCCAAGGTGTAAACTTCATACCAGTCATCAAAGCAGGTGGTCCAGTAATGTGTTCTGTGGAATAGTTGGAGATGAAATCATGGGTTCGCACTAATTCACAGGTTCTCTGGCAGGCGAAAGCTTTTACTGTCGACTACTTAGGTGATCCCCGTGAAAATGTTGCTGTAGACGTTGGAGATCTGTGTGAATGCAGCACAATGGTCACTCAGCCCATACTGCGCGTAATGTTGTTCAAGAAGTTGATAACAGATTTCCTGGAAGTGGAAGATAGTTAGGATTCTGTGGTCGTCAAGAATCATCCGCATAGTCACCCAGTTTACACTAGTAGTTCTTTTTATGGGGATACCTTGAGAATCGTGTTTGTCACCGTATCCACAATACCAAGTGACTTCAAACAGGGCACCCAGGAAGCTTGTCGCTCCAACACCAGCAGCTTTATGTCTCGCCCACAGATCGTTTAGAAGCCGCACTGAGTTGTGTATTCAGTTGGACACTCGTTTGAACACCTCGCTTAAATAAACATTCCGCCGCCAAAAAAATGGCTCTGAGCACTATGGGACTTGACATCGGAGGTCATCAGTCCCCTAGAACTTAGAACTACTTAAACCTAACTAACCTAAGGACATCTCACACACCCATGCCCGAGGCAGGATTCGAACCTGCGACCGTGGTGGTCGCGTGGTTCCAGACTGAAGCGCCTAGAACCGCTCGGTCACATTGGCCGGCCATTCCGCCACCAGAACAGCCATCTGAACACAGCGAATCGTTTATAGTATATTGCATCCAGCCCTAAAACTTTGAACATTTCTAGCTCCCTAACTAAAACTGATAGAAATTTGTTTTAAGTTGATTTGTACGCAGTTGGTTTAAACACATGAACATATTATAGAAAAAAATAATGTTCCATATAAAAAAACTGCATCTCGTTGCTGTAGCTCTCAATAAAGTAACTCAACAAATTATCTTCATAACTTCAAAGAAAGAATAACTTTTCTTACATTTACCCACCTAAGTAAATACTTCTTTCACTTATTATTCGGTACGAGTAGGTTACTGAGAAAAACACCTAATGCAGCTTTTTGTATACGAGATGTCTCAGGAGAAATGGCCGATATTCAGGGATATGGCCCCTCACCTGATGCAAAATCACTTCATATGGACTTATGACCTATTTCGAATGGTTTCCAAGGTAGAATACTTTTAATGTACATTTGCTTCATGCTGTTAACTGATGAAGCCGGAAAATCCACTTGCTAAAGTGGAAACCAGTTTCAAAGCTCGTTTTTCTATAGATGTCGGGTGCGGCATGATCGGTAGCATGTTGATATGTTCAGTCTTTTTAGAAGAGCGAATGACAGGACAGAATTACTTACACTATTTTTTTTTGAAGATTTGTTTGTTGAGTACCTTGTGGACGTTCCTTCTGCCAGGCGAACTGCACTGTACTTCTAGCATGACGGAGCGAGCCCCTCCACATTTTACCAGATGTGTGAGGGAACATCTCAGCCGCTCTCTCCCTTGTCGCTGGATTGGTCGGGGTACTACATTTAACTGCCCACCAAGACCGCCTGACGTTATGCCATTTGGATTTTTGTTTATGGACTTGAATGAAGTCTGAGGTATACAAAGGGAAAGATTAACAGATGAGGCAAACTGCTCGATCGCACCATGGAGGCTGCTGAGCTCATTAGGGAACGTGCAGAGACCTCATACGAGCAACACAACGTATTCTCTTAGAGGTGAATGTGTTAAAAATACGTATTTTTCGATTGACGATTTGTAAAACGCAAGTTGAAAAGCTTAATCACTGTTGTAGATGCGTACATGTGTAAACCTGACGGCGTATTGAATAAGACGGAAAGTAAATAATAACGTACATTAAATGTGTTCTTTCTCGGAAACCAGAGCGTATGTCCATGTCGTATCACTAGATACTGACCATTATTCCTCCTGGGACAAACTGTGCAGCAACCACATCCCATTTAGTTTCGATTTTGAGCCGTTTGGAATGGGTTTTGTTTTTGTGTGTTATTAGACCTTCTATGCCGACGCACACCCGGTTCCATCAATAAATTATAAATATGATTTGCACACTAACTGATCTGGCAGTCTGTGAGAATCCCCTAATTCTGTTCTCATTTTCTGAATGGCACTGGAAATTGGACAAATTATCACTTCATTGATAAGAAACTTACATGGAAATTCACACGTAGACTTGGCTGACTCCATAAAACTGGCGTCACGAGTGACAATAATGAAATAGGTTGTCATAGCTAAAGCAAGGCAGTTGTGGGAGTGCCGAACAGTTTTGTAGGGTGTTATGGAGCTGCTAGCAGAATGGTGGGGACAGCAGTTTTAGATGACACTGTGCGTTTTCGACTCTAATAAGGAGTAGTCAAAAGAAAACGAGACAGATGAAAAAAAATAAGTGAACTTTTTACTGTCTCGGAAGTAATCACCGTAACTGTTAATACATTCAACTCACTGCGAGACAAGACGGTCAATGTCTCCAAGGAAAAATGTTTGCGGTTGTCTAGGGAACCGTGATTGTATGCAGGCGTGCACCTCTTCGTCTGAAGTATATCGACGGCCATGAATGTCTTTCTTCAGGGCTCCAGACATATGGAAACAAGCTTGGTCACATGTGGGTGGTGAAAGATAAAATTTATGTATGACGCAACGATCGAACAATAACCGTGGCTCACATTAAATGGGTCTTGAAAATTATTCTGGCAGTTCGCTACAGTGATAGAATCTAAACATGAAACATATCTTTAGAAAACTAGGTAAAGCGAATCTGAGCACCAGTAACCACTGCTAAGATGGAATTGTGCTCGAAAATCGGACAAAATGGCAACATTGGTTGGCTGTGCAAACGGGAATCGTAAGATTAACATACGAAACTAACATAAAAAAAGAGCTGCATCTTTGTCCTCACAGTATTTCGTCTTTAAAGCGACAAGATCAGCCTGCGAAAACACGAACCATTATACATCAGAAAATCTTCACCAGTGTGATCAACAGCAGTAGCATAATTTAAGGCTGGTACTTTGCTTCCAGTTTCCAGGTCAGATTTATTATGAGCTACATACATAAATATAGCGCACACAGCTCTTTTCTGCTCGTAGTAATTAATATTCAGCAGGAGTACAATCACTAAAACTCCCTTTCCTTTTTAATATGTCAATGATTAGTGTTTTAAAGTCCTTTTGGACTGTTAGTAAATTCTACATTGCTGAATATTACTCGTGTTAAAATCTTAAAATGGTGACTCCATAGCTCCTATTTAAATAACAGGCTTTCACTGCGGATAGTTTGGTTCTTTTTTTTTTTAAATCGTGGTCGTTGGCAACACAGTTTGTCTGGAAAAGACAAGAGTTTACATAGGAATGTAAATACCTCAATTTTCTGCATAAAATTTTTGTATAAAATCTTTACCAGATGAGACACAGACGTCCTTCAGCCGAGTGCTAGAATGTAACAAGTAAGCATGAAATTTGACACCTGGAGTTATCACACAGCTATCATGCAGTGACGCCAGGCTAAGTCAATACGTGTACTCCAGACAGATAAGAAGCTACTTAGAGGCTCCAGTTATCGACCACTGCGTGTAGGCGTCTAAGCTGCTGTGAAAGGTACGTATCAAGCTCAAACGAGATAGTTCTGTGCTTCTGAAGCTTCTTCTCTATGAAACGCCGGCAGTGGCGGTTTCTCACCGCTTATGTTAACCAATTCTTCGAGCGCATTGCTGACATAATAGAGAAATCCGTTTGCATGTTAATTGTGTTGAAAAGCTGCCTTCGCCTTTTACTGACTTAAGAATCAAATTTGAATGTACAAGCTTTTGTCAGCTACCACGCTGGTTGGTTTGGGATTGCATATTTGAGGGGTCCGTTCAAGATCACCAATAACGAAACCGAATGTGACTATTGATTTATTTAAGGTACATACTGTTCAGGTCCTTCTATGGTACAACGGACATACTATTTAGGCTGGGGTTCATATTCCCTTTCGACCATCCAGATTTAGGTACGCCGTGATTTTCTTAAATCGATTAAGACGAATGCTCGATGGTTCCGTGATAAATAACGCGGGTGATTTCCACTCTCATCTTTCTACGTCTACATCTATTTTTCGCAAGCCACCTTATGGTGCGTGATGAAGGTAGTTATCGTATCACCATAATTTCCCCCACTGCCTTGTCCCATTCGCAAATTGTGCATGAGAACAATGACAGTTGGTAAAACTCCATAGAAGTTCTAATTTCTCTGATTCTCTAATCATGGTCCTTTCGTGAGACTTAAGTGGGAGAAAATAATATATTCTCCGACTCTTTCTGGAACGTAACCTCTCTAATGCAATAGTAGTCCTTTCCGTGATATACAGCGCTTCTCTCGTAGTGTCTGTCACTGGAGTATGCTGAATATCTCCTTAAGGTTCAGGGTGCAGTGCTGATCCGATACACCATTTTAATCTAACAGCAAGTTTTAATCTCCATAACACTCTCACACCGGTTATAAGATCCCTTGACGTAACGCATTGGCTTTCTTTAGAACTTCTCCACTATCTCTTCTATTATTCCAGTCTAGTGTATGGTGTCCACATAGAGCATGGATATTACGAGTTTTAATGCGACACTTTAAGGTCAGTAAGTACCACGAAAAGATTACCTTCCTTGAAAAATGAATAAAGCCCAAATTTACAAAAGACAAAGCGATTCTTCTCAGTTATGGTTCTACTGACACCCATACCTGTCAAGCACAACGTAATATATAGTACAATACCTGCAATACTTTAGTATTGCCCACTGGTTACCCTTACCGTTGCTGAATCCAACTTGAGTCCTCAAAAGAATACCCAGTACTTGCCTAATAAGCCACACAAAAACCCAGATTTATGTTTCAATGCATGAAGTTATATTTCGTTGATGACTACCTGAAATAACTGTTGTGCCACACGTGTAAGCAACAGATGCCTTGAAGGTCGCCATTTAACAGGGATGTTGAGAAGTGTGTGTAATTACATCATAATTAATACAGGGTGTCCGAAACGTCTTTCCATGATTACATAAATTGACAACTCAGGCTACAAGTAAGATACAAATATGAAACTGGTGTGTAATTGTTTACAAACTACCAAAGTTTTTTTCACACATCAGTTAACTTCCACATGAGCACCCTTGGTAGCACGTAGCACATCTAGGCGATATTCAATTTCCGTCCACACATTAGCCAACATCACTGGAGGGATCGATTCAACGACTGTGGTTATCCGTTGCCGCAGGGTTTCAAGATCTGGTACACGTTTTCGGTAGACCTCGTCCTTGACATAACCCCATAAAAAGAAGTCTAATGGGGTTATGTCAGGAGAGCGTGGAGGCCAAACCGTTGGCCCATCACGACCAATCCATCGCCCAGGAAAGGTCATATCGAGATAGGTACGGACGTCCAAATCCCAATGAGGCTGTGCACCGTCTTGCCGAAACAAGACATCGGGGTGAGGAACAGCATACAGTTGCAATATGTCCAGATACACTGCAGATGTGATGGTAGCCTCAGAGAAGAAGAATGGCACGATAATTCGATCTTGCAATAGCGCGCACTAAACATTCACCTTTGGAGTGCACCAGAGGCAGGGGGTTGTGAATCCCAAATGCGCACATTATGGCGATTCACTACTCCACTGACTAAAAAGGTCGCTTCGTCGGAAAAGGCAATTCGTCTGAGATAATCATCATCGTCCTCAATACGTGATAGCATTTCGACCGCAAAGTCATATCGACGTGTACTGTCATTGGGCAACAAGGCCTGCACGATTTGCACTTTGTATAAACGAAACAATAAACGTTTGTATAAAATGTCATAGAGAGAGCTTTCTGGCATCTGTAATTCACGTGAGGCCCTGCGCACCGATTTCTTCGGACTTCGCAGAAAAGACTGCCTTACAGCTTCCACCCTGTCTGCTGAGGTTCTTGGTCGACCAGACCTCGGAAGGTCAGCAACCGATCCTGTGTTCTTGAACCTCTCATACCAGGCTTTAATGCTCTTGACATCAGGTGGATTCCTTCCAAATGTTGTCTGGAAGTGTCTCTGCACTGTGGTTGGTGATCGTGTCTCATGGTACCACAGGAGACACTGTGCCTTTTCCTGATTGGTTAACATGGCTTCTTGGGCACTGCACCTCATCCACTACTTACGTACTGCGAACCCAAAACCGAAAAAAATTTTGATAGTTTGTAAACAATTAGAAACCAGTTTCATATTTGTATCTTACTTCTAGCCTGAGTTATCAATTTATGTAATCAGGGAAAGACTTTTCGGACACCCTGTACTTTGATAAGCTATCACTCGATAAGAGACGTCTGTCGTTAACGGATCCACCAGACAAGAGAAATAATCTGTATGCTTCAATCGATAACATTAAACCTAGAAATGTGCTCTTCACAATTGCTTACTATGGATTAGCGGCCTTCATAGCTGACTTTATTGGTCTGTGTCACACACCATTGCAACCAGCATACACCACATGTCATCGGTGTCATGTGCTATCATCATTTAACTATAGCACTAGGAATTAGTGTTTTCATTGCGTTCATTGCGCAGTATTCATGTTGCCTTAATTTGAATCAGCATCTCAAACCCCCTGATAAAACAGTCATCCGATTTCACAACACTTTATCATCTGCATGAAGGAATATGGAAGCTTGGAGTAAATTTTAACTTACGCTTAGGACAACAAAGATTTTTTCTATTTTGAAAAGAATCATCTGATTTTACAAGGTTATATTTTTAAATGCATTCAAATACGATACTGAAGTACTTCCTACAATTACGTTTAGATTCAGAGTTTTATTTGCCTCTCACAAATGTTGTGTGTGCCTACCACCAGACGCACGACAAAGATCGGGACGATAAGCAATCTGTTTTCATACTTCGGCGAAGGTGTGCGGAGCTACTGCATCCGCTGTCGTTGTTATGCGGTGTCGCGGTTCACCCAATTAGAGGAGGAGGCACGCTGATGGAATCCTCCATAAACCCCCACAGAAAACACCACATACCGAGAGACCAGGCGACAGTGAAGACCAATGCTGCAGTGCGATATCCGACGCTGTGCGAGCTGCAATGCCGTACTTTCAATGAAAATCCCGTCGCACGGTTGTGACTGAACTGCACCAGTTGAAAAGGACATCGCAAAACGTCTTTTGTTGCCGTATCTCGCCATCTGGATTCGACGCCCATCGGATAATGAGCGAGCGAGCTACAGCATGGGGACCCCCGCTGGCAACAACACGAAACGGCAACATGAACAACAACACGAACGGCAACTTAAAACTGGCATCAAAGCAACCTTTTAGTTTCGATGCAGAAGTTTAAATCCATCCTAACTTGATATCTTGGTTCATATAGAAGATATACACTGAGCAGCCAGAACATTATGGCTGCCTACCTAATAGCTGGTATGTCCACCCTTGACACGGATAACAGTGGAAACGTGTCGCAGCAGGGAAGCAATGAGGCATTGGTAGGTCGCTAGAGGGAGTTGCTACCACACCTGCGCACACAAGTC
The DNA here is from genome assembly GCF_023898315.1 of Schistocerca nitens. Classification (NCBI taxonomy): domain Eukaryota; kingdom Metazoa; phylum Arthropoda; class Insecta; order Orthoptera; family Acrididae; genus Schistocerca; species Schistocerca nitens. Next base: position 697,883,173 of record NC_064617.1, on the reverse strand, counting down.
ACCTAATTTTGGTAAATTCCGGGGAGGAGGCCGATGAACTCTGATGCTTCGTTTAATCACATCCCAGATGTGTTCAGTCGGGTTCATATCTGGCGAGTTGGGGGGGGGGGCGGGAGCTGGAGGGGGGAGGGGTGGCAGCAAATCAGTTGGAACTCGCCACTGAGTTCCTCGAATCATTTCATCACGCCCCTGGCCTTGAAACATGGCACATTATCTTTTTGGGAAAAAAAAGAACACTGCTGTTGGGAAACAAGATTGTCAGGAAACGAGTGTAAATGATCTGCAACCAATGAACAGCACTCCTTGAACTTCATTGTGCCTTGCATGAGCTCCACTGGCCCCATGGGTACCGACGTGAATGTTCCACAGAGCATAACGGACCCACCACTAGCCTTTCTCCGTGCCACAGTACAGGTGACAAGGAATCGTCCGCCTGGAAGAAGAGGGATTCGCGCCCTCCCACAGGCATGATGAAAAAGGTATTGGGGTTCATTTGATCATGCAACACTCTGCCAGTCACGTGCCCATTTCAGTAGTAGTTGCCGATGTTATGGTGTTACCATAGGCACATGCGTGGGTCGTCAACTGTGGAGGCCCACTGTTAGGAGTGTTTGGTTCAAGACACTCAGCACAGCGCTCCTTTAACACCTGACAAGTCGTGCAGTTTCAGAAATGCTCGTGCCGAGCCTCTAGGCCATCACAATCGTGCCCTCGGTCAAACTCAAATAGACTGCGTGTCTTCCCCATCCTACACACGGACAGCACGCTCATAGATACTACATGCACCATACTTGTGTCTGACTAGCAAACCATTCCTTTCCAGGTGACGCTGGTATCGCCTGGTCGGTGGTCATTGGTCCTAAAGTTCTGGCTGTTCGGTGTATTCTTGTGCAGTGGAATCAATCTTTTTGGACCACACCATATTATGACGTAGGCACGTAGCAGTTACAACCTTTCATTCTGCCAGTTGGGTAGTCTTCTAGCGATATTTTTATGCTGGCGTTAAGCCGTCGCCAGCACACCGGTCGGCAAAGATGGATTAATAGGCGCTGGATCAAGCATGCCTGTCACGAGAGAGGCCACAGACACACCCACAAGCAACACGCCGACAACGCCCTTTCCACTGCATGTATTTAGGCCTCTGACACTGACCAGAGGGTCTCACATAATCATCTAGTTTTATCTCCAGGTTGGCGTGTGCCAGTTTAATCGCAAGGCGGGTTTAGTTCGTCACAGGCTACGACAGTACATAGCGACCAGATTAGTGACTAAAGTGGCACCAGTCACCTCAACCAGAACTGTACTATACTAGCAGTGAGAAACTAAAGTTTGTAATAGCAAGATTACCAATACTGACGTTACATCAGTCTGCAAGAGGACTATTACTGATGAGCTTGTACTACAAAACATGGGCTCTATTCAAGTTAAGTAAATGTTTCGAGTTCATGTAAATAAAGAACCGTATTAATCCACGTGTGCATTTGTATTGTAGAAACAGGACACCGGCCACCCATAACAACATCCTCTCCCTCGTTTCCTTGCAGTACCAGACTCTACACTTTTTTCTTTACCAAATGTATGGAGCACTGCAGTCTGACTGACTACATCTGTTGTAGATAAGAAGTCGATATATTTGTCTGGCTAATGTCAAATCTTTTTTTTAATCACTTTATCAATTCTGATGTTCTCTATCATACTTGTTGCCTTGCAGCAGCGCCTTCGTGGAAGCATTGGACAGTATTAAACTGTTGCCCAGGGATCGCCCTGTTGCAGCGACGACAATCTTCAGGGAGGTTTCTTCCTTGATCCCAGTTATCACTGGTACTACACCACTGGCCATTAAAATTGCTACACCAAGAAGATGACGTGCTAGAGACGCGAAATTTAACCTACAGGAAGAAGATGCTGTGATATGCAAATGATTAGCTTTTCAGAGCATTCACAAAAGGGTGGCACCGGTGGCAACACCTACAACGTGCTGACATGAGGAAAGTTTCCAACCGGTTTCTCATACACAAACAGCAGTTGACCGGCGTTGCCTGGTGAAACGTTGTTTTGATGCATCGCGTAAGGAGGAAAAATGCCTACCATCACGTTTCCGAGTTTGATAAAGGTCGGATTGTAGCCTGTCGCGATTGCGCCGTTTATCGTATCGCGACATTGCTGCTCGCGTTGGTCGAGATCCAATGACTGTTAGCAGAATATGGAATCGGTGGGTTCAGGAGGGTAATACAGAACGCCGTGCTGCATCCCATCGGCCTCGTATCACTAGCAGTCGAGATGACAGGCATCTTATCCGCATGGCTGAAACGGATCGTGCAGCCACGTCTCGATCCATGAGTGAGCAGATGAGGACGTTTGCAAGACAACAACCATTTGCACGAACAGTTCAACGACGTTTGCAGCAGCATGGACTATCAGCTCGGAGACCATGGCTGCGGTTACCCTTGACGCTGCATCACAGACAGGAGCGCCTGCGATGGTGTACTCAACAACGAACCTGGGTGCACGAATGGCAAAACGTCATTTTTTCGGATGATCCAGGTTCTGTTTACAGCATCTGATGGTCGCATCCGTGTTTGGCGACATCGCAGTGAACGCACATTGGAAGCGTGTATTCGTCATCGCCATACTGACGCATCACCCGGCGTGATGGTATGGAGTGCCATGTGTTACACGTCTCGGTCACTCTTGTTCGCATTGACGGCACTTTGAACAGTGGACGTTACGTTTCAGATGTGTTACAACCCGTGGCTACCCTTTATTCGATCCCTGCAAAACCCTACATTTCAGCAGGATAGCGCAGGACCGCATGTTGCAGGTCCTGTACAGACCTTTCTGGATACATAAAATGTTCGACTGCTGCCCTGGCCAGCACATTCTCCAGATCTCTCACGAATTGTAAACGTCTGGTCGATGGTGGCCAGCCGGCCGCGGTGGTCTCGCGGTTCTAGGCGCGCAGTCCGGAACCGTGCGACTACTACGGTCGCAGGTTCGAATCCTGTCTCGGGCATGGATGTGTGTGTTGTCCTTAGGTTAGTTAGGTTTAAGTAGTTCTAAATTCTAGGGGACTGATGACCACAGCAGTTGACTCCCATAGTGCTCAGAGCCATTTGAACCATTTGATGGTGGCCGAGCAACTGGCTCATCACAATACGCCAGTCTCTACTCTTGATGAATTGTGGTATCGTGTTGAAGCCGCATGGGCAGCTGTACCTGTACACGCCATCCAAGCTCTGTTTGACTCAATGCCCAGGCGTATCAAGGCCGTTATTACGGCCAGAGTTGGTTGTTCTGGGTACTGATTTCTCAGGATCTATGCACCCAAATTGCATGAAAATGTAATCACATGTCAGTTCTAGTATAATATATTTGTCCAATGAATACCCGTTTATCATCTGCATTTCTTCTTGGTGTAGCAATTTTAATGACCAGTAGTGTATTATAGTGACTCCAGCTCAGTGATTACATGTTGTGGTAGTGAACTCTACTCTCTTGAAACTAAAATGTGGTTGTCCCATGCTGGGCGCCAAAAATTGTTGCAGTGAACTCTAGATAAATTGTTTTGCCTGCTGTCGGACGTGCAATGACGAGCAGATGACTGACAAGATTTTCTCACGTTAGAAGCCAACAATTAATTGATATCAGTAATTAAATAACAGCAAACACAAAGGGTACAAAATTAAGGAGTTCGTTTATGAAAGTAAAAGATTGCTTACATGATTCAACATTTAAGAAATGAATTTATTTTCAAGTTGTTTGGTCAAGACAAAACAAAATTATGAATCTCAGGGCCGATTTGACGGGGTGTGGACACGACTCAGTTATCAAGGGGAAGGAGGGAGGAACGAATCATCTCACCATTCTTCATTGTCTGCTCGGCGCGTATTGCTGTCGGCGGCAGGCGCTGCGTCGGTGCTGGCCAGCGTCTGGGGGCGGTTCGGTGTGAGCCGGCAGCCCTCATCGGTAGTCCCGGCGTTGCGGCGGGTCCCAGCTGCGCTCTCCGCGTTGTCCGCCCGTTGTCGTTCGCGTGGCCGAAGATGTGCTATCACGGCGTTGGAAGGCGGATGTTGGAGACGGCTGAAGAGCGCCCATGGCCTCTCGCTTCCGCGGTGGCTCCACGACTCCCATTTTTCTTCTCCTTCCGATCTCTTAGCTCAACTCCTCTTCCAAAACATTGTTGCTTTCGGCGTTGTCATTGTCGGACGAAATTTTTAATGTAGCCCAATGAAAGATCGCCGTTTCATCGGCACGCCTCTCCGTGCAGGGTGGAAATTTTCTATCTGGCGTGGGCAGGCGTGTAACTTGTGAATTGGCAACTTTCTCACGGGTTCACATTCAGAAGAATGTTGGCCTGTTTCACACGCCTCCCTGCGCCAATTCCCTGCGCTTTTGTACGCTCCTTCCTGTGTCCGTGGGGTGCTGGAAATTGTCAGCACATCCCTGCTTTCTAAGGCAGGAAGAATGGCTGCCGCCCGGCCATAAGAACCTCAGATGTTTTCGCGTCTAAGTTCTGGATGCTCCGTCTTAATGGCTGCAGGTGTCCATCAGCTCGGGGTGATGGAAACTGTCGGCACATCCCTGCTTTCTAAGGCAGGTAGATTGACTCCCGCCTGGCCAGAACAAACTCAGATGCTTTCGCTCATAAATTTCGGGCGTTCAATCTTAATGGCTGCAGGTGTCCATCGGCTCCCCGTTGTCACACGGGTCGTCCGCAACGTCTATCTCTATTGAGCGAGACGAGGGCATTCGCCCCTGCTTCCCGCTGAGTCCTCGCAGAATCCCCGCTGCATGGGGCTCGCCGCTGGCGGCACGCTAGGGGAAAGTCGCCGCGGTCGGACGTATTACACCGTTGTAGCTAACATCAGTCCGTAAGATCAAAGGAGGAAAGCAGCTAAGGTAAACTTGGTCACGAATGTAACTTCTAATACGAGCTCTCCCTTCTAGATTTCCCACACGACCCACCAACAGTTCGTCTGAAATCGCGGATACGCCATGGGTTCATTCGGGAAGTATCATTTCTTTCGACGTGAGCTCCGAGTGGCATTCACTCTTGCCAGTTCTCCAACGTGAAATAAGCCTACAATATATATATATTTCAAAAAGCTGATATTTTGATGGACTTTTTCTAAACCACAGCATCAAATTCTTGATGCTCTGAAATACGCTATCTTCTTCGTTGTGTATTTCCTTCAACTGCTGCTGACAACAACAGGCTCTCACGCTAACAGTACCTTAACCTTTTTTATGTTTGTGACGGACGCAGATTTATTGTTACCGTTTCCAAATGAGTTTTTAGAGCTGACTCTGGCTTCTTTTTAATACCATTTAGTTGGCAAATGAGTGATTTAGCTGGCGTTAGGTAGTACGGCTTTTTTCACAGTCATTTAGCTCCTTTTCTAGATTTTTTCTTGGCTATAGTAAAGCATTAAAATTCATGTTTATTAAAGTACAATTATTTGCATTGAAGTAAGATTTCCATACACGCTTCGATATTCCATGAAAATGTATTAATAGACTGAATTAAAAAGCACAAGAAAGCATGCTAAAGCTGTGTTGGTATGTCTTCTGGGCTCGTTGGCATACACATACTCAGTCGAGACCCTCATTGGAAGCACTGTTGCAGCACAGTTGACATCAGATAAGAATCGCAGGTTCACAATAATTTAGGAAGCTGTTCTAAGGAAATCAGCCTTTGATGTATGCAGCATAAATCAGAAGTCATACAGTTCACAGTTGCAATAACCAATGTACCAGCGACTGAACTAGGAGAATAAGAGGAAAGTTCAATTTAGTGGAACAGTTTGCTAAGTGCAAGAGGTAATGCAGTATTATGGTGCAGATATTGTGAAATTTATCCTGTAAGTACCTTTAAGAAACATTATTTACATTTTTATTGTGAGAAAAATAAGTTATACGAAAGAAACAGATATGAAGATTTTTATTTATATATATTCTTGCGTCAGAACATCGAGGTTTTAAGCATGGGTTGATATTTTACATTCATATCATTAAAATCTCCCCCCATGAACCATGGACCTTGCCGTTGGTGGGGAGGCTTGCGTGCCTCGGCGATACAGATGGCAGTACCGTAGGTGCAACCACAATGGAGGGGTATCTGTTGAGAGGCCAGAGAAACGTGTGGTTCCTGAAGAGGGGCAGCAGCCTTTTCAGTAGGTGCAGGGGCAACAGTCTGGATGATTGACTGATCTGGCCTTGTAACATTAACCAAAACGGCCTTGCTGTGCTGGTACTGCGAACGGCTGAAAGCAAGGGGAAACTACAGCCGTAATTTTTCCCGAGGGCATGCAGCTTTACTGTACGGTTAAATGATGATGGCGTCCTCTTGGGTAAAATATTCCGGAGGTAAAATAGTCCCCCATTCGGATCTCCGGGCGGGGACTACTCAAGAGGACATCATTATCAGGAGAAAGAAAACTGGCGTTCTGCGGATCGGAGCGTGGAACGTCAGATCCCTTAATCGGGCAGGTATGTTAGAAAACTTAAAAAGGGAAATGGATACGTTAAAGTTAGATATAGTGAGAAGTAGTGAAGTTCGGTGGCAGGAGGAACAAGACTTTTGGTCAGGTGAATACAGGGTTATAAATACAAAATCAAATAGGGGTAATGCAGGAGTAGGTTTAATAATGAATAAAAAAAATAGGAGTGCGAGTAAGCTACTACAAACAGCATAGTGAACGTATTATTGTGGCTAAGATAGACACGAAGCCCACACCTACTACAGTAGTACAAGTTTATATGCCAACTAGCACTGCAGATAATGAAGAAATTGATGAAATGTATGATGAGATAAACGAAATTATTCAGGCAGTGAAGGGAGACGAAAATTTAATAGTGATGGGTGACTGGAATTGGAGAGTAGGAACAGGGAGAGAAGGAAACATAGTAGGTGAATATGGATTGGGGGAAAGAAATGAAAGAGGAAGCCGTCTGGTAGAATTTTGCACAGAGCATAACTTAATCATAGCTAACACTTGGTTCAAGAATCATAAAAGAAGGTTGTACACATGGAAGAATCCTGGAAATACTAGAAGGTATCAGATAGATTATACACTCCTGGAAATGGAAAAAAGAACACATTGACACCGGTGTGTCAGACCCACCATACTTGCTCCGGACACTGCGAGAGGGCTGTACAAGCAATGATCACACGCACGGCACAGCGGACACACCAGGAACCGCGGTGTTGGCCGTCGAATGGCGCTAGCTGCGCAGCATTTGTGCACCGCCGCCGTCAGTGTCAGCCAGTTTGCCGTGGCATACGGAGCTCCATCGCAGTCTTTAACACTGGTAGCATGCTGCGACAGCGTGGACGTGAACCGTGTGTGCAGTTGACGGACTTTGAGCGAGGGCGTATAGTGGGCATGCGGGAGGCCGGGTGGACGTACCGCCGAATTGCTCAACACGTGGGGCGTGAGGTCTCCACAGTACATCGATGTTGTCGCCAGTGGTCGGCGGAAGGTGCACGTGCCCGTCGACCTGGGACCGGACCGCAGCGACGCACGGATGCACGCCAAGACCGTAGGATCCTACGCAGTGCCGTAGGGGACCGCACCGCCACTTCCCAGCAAATTAGGGACACTGTTGCTCCTGGGGTATCGGCGAGGACCATTCGCAACCGTCTCCATGAAGCTGGGCTACGGTCCCGCACACCGTTAGGCCGTCTTCCGCTCACGCCCCAACATCGTGCAGCCCGCCTCCAGTGGTGTCGCGACAGGCGTGAATGGAGGGACGAATGGAGACGTGTCGTCTTCAGCGATGAGAGTCGCTTCTGCCTTGGTGCCAATGATGGTCGTATGCGTGTTTGGCGCCGTGCAGGTGAGCGCCACAATCAGGACTGCATACGACCGAGGCACACAGGGCCAACACCCGGCATCATGGTGTGGGGAGCGATCTCCTACACTGGCCGTACACCACTGGTGATCGTCGAGGGGACACTGAATAGTGCACGGTACATCCAAACCGTCATCGAACCCATCGTTCTACCATTCCTAGACCGGCAAGGGAACTTGCTGTTCCAACAGGACAATGCACGTCCGCATGTATCCCGTGCCACCCAACGTGCTCTAGAAGGTGTAAGTCAACTACCCTGGCCAGCAAGATCTCCGGATCTGTCCCCCATTGAGCATGTTTGGGACTGGATGAAGCGTCGTCTCACGCGGTCTGCACGTCCAGCACGAACGCTGGTCCAACTGAGGCGCCAGGTGGAAATGGCATGGCAAGCCGTTCCACAGGACTACATCCAGCATCTCTACGATCGTCTCCATGGGAGAATAGCAGCCTGCATTGCAGCGAAAGGTGGATATACACTGTACTAGTGCCGACATTGTGCATGCTCTGTTGCCTGTGTCTATGTGCCTGTGGTTCTGTCAGTGTGATCATGTGATGTATGTGACCCCAGGAATGTGTCAATAAAGTTTCCCCTTCCTGGGACAATGAATTCACGGTGTTCTTATTTCAATTTCCAGGAGTGTATTATTGGCAAGTTACTGAGAATACTTTACCATGAAAGCTATGTATCCTATAACACACATTATGAACTGTGTACTTAGGGGGTTTGTGTGCACTGTTATATACCATGTCTAGTACCCGCCCAACAATTGCGCTTTCGTAGAAATCTAAGGAATTTCACTAGTCTTGTCCCCTCAACATATGACATTCTCTGTTAGTAAAACATCAGATTTAGAGCTTCTCCGCAATTCCTCCATATAGAAATTACCTACAAGTTCTTCATTTTCACCGTCCTTTAAGATGTAAGTTCTTGGGTTTGTTGATCACACTTTCGAAAGAACAGATATCTCTGTAGACCAGTTCGTCAGGTATAATTTCTCACAGTCTTGTATTTAAAATATGCACTGAACTACCTGCATTAAATTTCTGCTTGCGTGGATCTAGATTTTAATGTGATTGTACACAGTATTCGCAAACTCATTATCATGGACGACAATAGGCTCCATTTTTGTAGAGTTACGAGGTGTCTGGTTACACTGTGCAATTATTTGTGGGACAATATGATGCCATTGGTATGATTCTCGAACATTAAATTGCACCCATCTATGGTTTTTTATTCTTTATTACAAAGATCGCATATAGGACACTTGTCCTGAGTTCTGTACGTATGTTTGGGATCCACACGAGGTCATATGAAAGAAAGTCACTGAAGGAATTCAGAGGTTTGTTACTGGTAGGCTAATACAACATACAAGTGTTACAGAGATGCTTTGGGAGATCAAATGGGAATTACTGGCGGGTGAGGATATTCTTCTTGAGGAGCAATATTGAAAAACAGTTAGAGAATCAGCACTTGAGGCTGACTGCAGAAAGATTATACTGCCAGCAGCATTACCATGAAGATAAGATTATAGAAATTAAGGGTCATATGGAGACATATAGACAGTCGTTTTTCCCTTGCTGTATTTGCGAGTGAAACAGGAAAGGAAATGGCTAGTAATGGTACAGGGTGCTCTCCACCATGCGCAATACAGTGACTTGCAGAGTATGTACATAGATGTAGAAATAGATCCCACAATACTCTCTTTCGTGTTGGTGAATTTCTAGTAGTGCTGTATTATTTACCGATTCATCACTACCTAAAATACCGATTCTACAATTCGCCCTCATGATTGGTTTCTAGGTTGTCTGGGCAGCGATTCATCCCCCTGTCTGCTGCAATTGTTCAGACACGTCTGCAACTTCTTTACCTGTCGTCACCTTCACAGGCAGGCCCATGCGAATTTGGAATATACATACAGTACTCTTAAAATACACTGCCAGAACAAAAATCGCAATAGCAAGAGATTTGCGACATGAACAAAAGTTAGTAGGTGTGTTTCTACATCTGAAACATGATAGCTATACAAAACTATGAGGATGCAAATTAGATTTGCTTTAAATACACGCTGTAACAGTCGTGAGCATTAGTTACCTTTGAGACTGGTGAGTTGATGTTAGTCAAGGATGTCTTTAAGATGAGAAAAGACACCATTACCATCACCTGTCTGATTGAGGTCATGTCATAGGGGTAAGAGAAGCTGAATGTTTTTTCTGTGAAATCGCAAAAAGACTTGGCAGGAATGTAGCAACTGTGCATAATTGCTGGCAGCATTGGTCACAGGAATATGAAGTGGCAATGAGACTAGGCTCCAAACAGTCGCATGCCACTAGTGAAACGGAAGACTGTTGTGCTTGATGTTTGGCTCTAGCGCTTTGTATTGCATCTGCCGCAGCAATTTGAACAGCAGTTGTCACCACAAGGACCAATGAACTGTTACAAATCGGTTACTTTAAGGACTGCTCAAGCCAGATGCTCTGCAGCATGCATTTCACCGACCCAGACAACAGCCATTTGTGATATCACTGGCGTCAAGTGAAAGCTCATTGGAGGGCACAGTGGAGGTCTGTTGTGTTTTCTGATGAAAGATGGTTCTGCCTAGGTGGCAGTGATGGCTGTGTTTGTCAGAAGGAGGCTAGCTGATGGGCTGCAACCAACTCGTCTGCGTGATGGACACACTGGGACCTACACCTGGAGCTATGGTCCAGGAAGGCATTTTGTGTGACAGCAGAAATACTCCAGTGACTATCCCATGCACCCTGACTGCAAAATTGTATGTAGGTCTGGTGATTCTGCCATTCCAGGGGATAGTTTCTAACAGAATAAAGTGTGCCAACATACTGCTGTTGTAACTAAACATGCTCTACAGGGTGTCGACATGTTGCCTTGGCCTAATTGATCACCAGATCTGTCTCCAATCAAGCAGTATGGAATACCATCGGACAACAACTCCAGTATTATCCACAAACAGCATTAACCATCTCTGTATTGCCTGACAGGCATGCAGATCAATCCTTAAAACTGACAACTGGCACCTGTAACACAATTCGTGCACCTTTTCATGCTTGCATTCAACATTCTGGCGGTTACACCGGTTATTAATGTACCCGCAGTTCACATCTGCAATGGCTTATCTCACGCTTTTATTAACCTGTGATCTTGCAACTTTAATCACTTAAATATATTACGTAGAATAATGTATTCCTAAAATTTCATTACTGTGCGTCAGTTATGTTTTGGCGTTTTTTTCTGTTGCTGTATATCTAAAACCTTTATTTGCTCTAATATTGCCTCATGTCCACACAATCTGCCTGCCATAAATGATCCAAACCATGTATAGTAAAAAAACCATGTGTGAATATTTTTCACAATGATTTACGAAGCTCTCAGACGCCTTACCGAAAATTATGCAATAATGTGTCTTTCTCGACGTGCGAAATGACTGATATGATTTCGTTTGTTTGAACAGTATTCTCTGTGGTGGACAATCTTGTAGGCAGTTGTAACTCTCCTATGATTTCTCCAGGCATTCGTAAAATCCAAATCCTTTCACAGAATTGCCATGGGGTACAGTATGATTCATCACTCCAGATCATTTGTTTCTAGCATCCACTGTCCAGTGGCGTCGCTGTTTACACCACCTTAAGCATCGCTTACAAAGTGCCGGTCGAACTGTGTACTCCATACTTTTTAACTTCCTGTACACAGTCACTGTGGTAGCTGGATGGCTAACAGCACTTCATAGCTCGCAAGGGATTCCTTCCACTTATTTTACGCAACTTTTTTACGTACACCCTCCGCAGTACTCTATGGTCCCTGTACATGATCTTGATTATTTGTGGCTGCTCCTTCACGTTTTCATTTCAGTATCACGTCTCCATCAGTCAACTTGCGCAGCTTCAGAAAGACTGAAATGTTCCTGAAGGATTTTTTCCTCATGGGGCATCCGATGAATAGGGCATGTTCAAACTCACTCAGTTCTCCTGATAAACTCATTCTACTGTTGCTGCTTCTCTACTGACAACACAACACTCCTCGCTTCCTTTCATACTAGCAAGTCCACTTCTCGTGACGTCTAGTGGTCAATTCTACATTGTGGGGGTTTCCGGATACTTTTCATCAACTGAATCACCTTCAAATTGTTTATATCTAGTGATGATAAGCATGATAGAGCTAGCATCATAGTTTACCTAAAAATCAGACTTAAATAATTTCGGAGAGAAATGGTCCTAGACAGCACTAACTCAAAGAACTAGCTGATAAGTGTGAATTTAGAGTAGCTGAGGACAATGACAGTATGGACAGCAAAGAATTAAACAGAAGCCTGATGTCTTTTGGTTAACTGAATAGGGTTTTCTAAAACAGACTTAGTACGTGCCTGAAAATGAAAGCTTACAATGTATATTACCAGTTTTAATTATGGTAGTGGAGAAATGGATATTGTGAATTACTAAAAGAGGCATGAAAACAAACAAATGAAACGGGAAAATGACTGGAATAGATTGTATAGTTACTCCACTAAAGAGAATGAAATAGAGATGGGCAGAACATGTAGCTGGGCAAATCGATGGTCGATCGATCATAGGAGTTATTTGATGGATTCCAGCAGACAAGGAGAAATCGTGAAAATTACTTCCGGTTGCGAAAACATTCTGCTGATCTCATGCGACTATGTAATACGCGAGTATAAAACGTCTTACATACTATTAAAAGGCATTGACTTCATCGATGTAGTCCTGCTGTTATGTGCCTTTGTCTGACAGCCCTTCTTGAAGACAAGACTCACCTGATCGTTTGTCCAGTCTCTAAGAGCTCTATTTAATATTAACTCTTGCTAACAGATGGGCAAGTTCTTCGACATATTTTGCAAGAAATCGTGCAGCTATTCCATAGCTATTCTAGGTAAACTGAGGTTTTTTGGGTTGATGATGTAGGAACCCAATGGGTACTGTCAAACCTAACAGAAAAAAATGCATAAAGTTATACTTATTAATTCAGTCTATGTAATCAGGGGAGATTCTTCTGACTGGCGAGAAATCATGTGTGGAGCTCCCCAAGGCTCAATCTTAGCTCCACTTTTGTTCCTCATACATGTAAACCACATTCCGTCTAATACACAACAAGCACAATTAGTTCTTTTCCCAGACGATATTAGTATTGTAATCAGCTCAAGCATACATACGGTAACAGAGGAAATGGTAAACTATTTTCTTAAAAGTATCATTGATTGGTTTTCTGCATCTACAACTACATAAAAATTCCGCACCTGATCGTGCTTGGCAGAGGGCACTTATGGTAGCACTAACTGATCCCCACTTTCCTGCTCCATTCGCGAATGGTGAGTGGGAAGCTCTTATTTCTCGAGTTTTCTCGTTGTGGTCATTTCGCGAGACGTATGTAGAAGGAAGTAATGTGTTGTTCGGTTATTTCAGGAAATTATTCTTTCGAAATTTGAGTAGTAAACTTCTTCGTGATGTCCAACGCCTCTTGAAGCATCTACCACTGCAGCTGTTGAGTATCTCTGTAACGCTCTCGCACCTGCTACAAGGTGTGATGAAACGCGTCACACTTGTTAGATCTTCTCTGTCTCTTCTCTCAGCTCTACCTTGTAACGGTCCCAGATCCGTGAACAGTACTCAGGAATCAGACGAACAAGTGCCTTGTAAGTCACTTCTTTAGTGGGTGAATTAAATGTCCTCAAGACTCTGCCTAAGGAAACTCAGTCTCGCGTCTACTTTTCCTACCATTTGTTTTATGTGGTCATTTCATTTAAGGTCGCTCCGAATAGATGCCCCCAGATATTATACATGGTTACTGTTTCCAGAAATTTGTCATCGACAGCGTAGTTGTACAGGAGTGGATTTTGTATCCTAGGTATGCGCAATATGTTACATTTATTTACGTTGAGGGCCTCAACTGACAGTCCCTGCACCATTCATGAATCCTCTGCAGCTCCTTCTGCAAAGCGTTATCTTACAGACAGTCCCGCCTCAAAGAGCTTCCGACGCATTCTACTAGATAATTTATATATATTGTTAAAATTAACAGTCCTATTATAACCCTATAACCCTTCTACATCTCCAGCTAATTAGGCTTTTCTATATGACCGTGTACCTAAAGTCCCTAATCTGGGAGGAAAAGGCATCTACTCCGAAGAATGATGCAAAACTCAGAGAATTAGATGAGGTCATAACCGAATCGCCACTGCTCAGTACTGTAGCAATGACGATTAAAAACAAACTTCGGTTAACTTTATATTTTTTATTACGTAAACTAATTTTTAATTAACAGTAGTTTCGGAAATTTTGGAGAAAAGGTTCTCAAAGTATGTCATTAATGAAAATAACCAACGGTCGCTATTTCCTCACCGGAACAAGAATAATTACGTTGAAATTGAACTTTATACTCGTAAGCAATCTTATGTACGAATAGTTATTGGCGTCATGACGTAAGAACAGCACCTAACGCACACTTTCAGGTACTTCACACCACACATGTCAGAGTAGTCAGATAATAGTAAAACAGCAAACACATGCAACATATTATATTGATTTTCAAAGATCAATTAAAATAAGATTGTTTACTGATTGTGGACAGAAACTTTTCGGTACATTACTCACCGTAAAATTGACTGTCGTAATTGTAGCAAGCAGAAAGACTGCTTGAATTTACCCATTGGTAAGGACTGTCATATACCTAGCAGTTACTCTGATATTTATTTTTAATAAAAGTTATAAATTATGCCACAAGCTATAAATTAGAAACTGTGCTTTGACGGTGAAATTCAGTGTCCAAGTTACATAAAGTTTTACTACCAATTTTTTATTGTAAAAGATACTCTGTTTTTAGTAAATGAATTAATACTGGCTTTTGCATCATTCTATTTCTGGCATTATTCATACTGCAGCCAAATATTTCATTATTACGTAATTGTCCAAAAGTTGGAAAAATATGTTTTGATAATCTAATACGCTACGGTCGCAGGTTCGAATCCTGCCTCGGGCATGGATGTGTGTGATGTCCTTAGGTTAGTTAGGTTTAATTAGTTCTAAGTTTTAGGGGACTGATGACCTTAGCAGTTAAGTCCCATAGTGCTCAGAGCCATTTTTGATAATCTAATAAATTAATGTTCACTTAATTTTCAGTTCATTTTCTGATTATCTCGGTTCGTACAAAGGGATAGGATGGATACTGCTTCAATAACGACTTACAAGGGAACCTCCCCATCGCACCCCCCTCAGATTTAGTTATAAGTTGGCACAGTGGATAGGCCTTGAAAAACTGAACACAGATCAATCTAGCAAACAGGAAGAAGTTGTGTGGAACTATGAAAAAAATAAGCAAAATATACAAACTAAGTAGTCCATGTGCAACATAAGCAACATCAAGGACAACTTACGTGCAGGAGCGCCGTGGTATCGTGGTTAGCGTGAGCGGCTGCAGAACGGAAGGTCCTTGGTTCAAATCCTCCCTCAAATGAATATTTTAATTTTTTATTTTCAGACAATTATGTGACGCACATGCCGTCACCAGTGTCGTATAGAATATATCAGATGTGTTTTCCTGAAGAGGAATCGGTTGGCCTATGACCTTGCGATCAAATGTTTTCGGTTCCCATTGGAGAGGCACGTCCTTTCGTCTACTAATCGCACGGTTTTGCGGTGCGGTCGCAAAACACAGACACTAAACTTATTACAGTGAACAGAGACGTTAATGAACGAACGGACAGATCATAATGCTGCGAAAAAAAAAAAAGTAAATTTTTCACTTGAGGGAAGACTTGAACCAAGGACCTCTAGTTCCGCAGCTGCTCACGCTAACCACAGGACCACTGCGCTTCTAAGACTACAATGTACATGTAGTTACTTATCTTGCACATGGACTACTCAGTTTGTATATTTTGCTTATTTTTTTCATAGTTCCACACAACTTCTTCCTGTTTTCTCGATTGATCTGTGTTCAGTTTTTCAAGGCCTACTCACTGTGCCAACTTATAACTAAATCTGAGGGGGGTGCGATGGGGAGGTTCCCTTGTTAGAAAAATTATTTATGTGACAATATGCAATAAAACAATGTTATTTAAACAATAAAATTCCAACTACGCTCTTCAGTCTATAAAACTTCTAATTATAAAAGTCTTACTTAACTTTATGATGCCGTTGGTTTGTCGAGTGGCTTCATTTAGCGGTAAAATAGAGCACAGGTTGATCTTCTTGCCATACCATAGCCAATAACAAGGCCCACGGTACTCTTGATGTTAAGTGAATTACTCTTGCTGCATTTGTACTGTGCCCAATAAATGCCACACACACAGCTTGCCCATATTAAACATCCGCCAAAACAACCATTTCGGTTTTCACTGCTCCGCACTTCGGAAACAGACTTTTTATCCCCGCACTTTTGCATAGCCTCATAGGCGAATACACACAACCAGCGACAACAAGTCTCATCGCGACTCCGAACTGCTACTTTTTTGGCGCGCTCGCACGCCCAGCTATAATGCATTTACAATTTATTATACTCTTTGACAATAGCTTTTCCCTTACTGGGCCAGCGTGTATACTTACAAAATGTTAATATTCCATGCGTATTCTCTTAAATAACAAATATCATTTGTAACTTGACAATGTATTCACAGGAATAATATTCAGCACAACTAGTGAAACAAACTTAGTAAAACACGTAGAAAATGTATGATCATCCACAGAGTTGTGGTGTTACACTATCACACTTCCTCGAAATTACAGTTACATCAGTTGAGTTGTTCCATTAAGAGCGACGTGTTGAGTTCAGTCTGCGAGGAAGTCTTGAATGCAGTCGCAAATCTGGACCGAAACACGATAGTCTCTTATGTCTTTCCCATAAACAGTTGTGTGGGACAGTATCAAACGTCTCCCGGGAGTCGAGGAACAAGGCGTCAACTTGAGCACCGATGTCTACAGCGCTACGTATCTCATGGAGGAACTGAGCTGTGTTTCGCAACATCTCTGTAGAATCCTCGTTGATTTTTCTAGATTGGATTTTCGTTGTGCAAAAACGACATAATAGATGAGCATAGGTCATGTTTCATGGTTCTACAACAGACTGACACTACGGCATAGGTCTTCGTTGCTCCAGCGACCTACGGTAAAATGCTACTAGAAGGGGAGCAGTTTCTTTCGCATGATCTCTGTAGAATCTTACAGATATCTCATCTGGTCTGATGGCTTTCCTCCAATAAACTATCGTAGTTATTTTTCTGTTTCGTGATCAGTTAGCTCAATATCTGCTATTTCGAAGTTCGTATAATGATTGAAATTCGGAAGACTGAATTAATTATTTCGGCCTTCTCTCTGTTATCTTCCGTTTTAGTGCCAGTATGGTGTCTGAGTGAATGAAAAAGGATTTCGAATTGCATACTGATTTAACATAACACCAAAACCTCTTAGGGTTTTCATTCAGATCGGTTGACAAAATTTTACTTTCAAAGTCTCTGAATGCTCCCCTCATTGTTCTCCTTACTCCCGTTTTCTATTCGTTCAGCTTTTGTTTGTAAGCTAGGTTTAGACTTATCTTGAATCTTCATTGAAACTCTCTTTGAATATTTTGGGCTGAAGGAAACGGAAAGGAAACAGGATGGGGAAGAGCTAGGAAGGATACAGACACTTCCAGCCATACAGAGGATGTCGTCAATGTATCATCGAGAGTTGAGAATTTGTGCCGGACCTGGACTCGAAATCAGATGCTCAGCCTCTTTAGCCCTGTTGCCTTAACCGCCTCCGCCATCCGGGCACGCTTTCCGGCAGCCGCATATTCCCAAATTCCCGCTCGCTGCACCGCAATTTGGATCTGACGGAAAGCGTGCTCCGATGGGTTAGGAGTTTAAGGCAACCGTTCTAGACAAGCGGAGCATCCGGGATCGAATACTGGTACGATACAACTTTTCAACTCTCGTCGTTACATTGCCGCAGTGCCCTGTGTGGATGGAATTAATTTTTTTGCGTCCTATCCTTTTGCTGTCGCACCCTTTTCCATTCTTTTCACCCCAGCTACTACATCGCGAATGATGTCTGTTCTCTCGGATATGGCGACAGAGCAGACACCGCTCATATCTATAGAAGCTCTGTTTCTTTATGTATGAGTTCCCTAACACAGCTCTTGAACCACGGTGAGTCTTTCCCATCCCTTAAGACTTTGCTCAGAACATAATTGTCTGTGACATACTGAATGATACTTTTCAGTTTTCTTGATTTGTGCTCCAAGTCATCTTCCTTGATGCTGACTACTCAGATACTGCGCAATTTGTATCCTGTCACTCTTGGTAAACAAAAATATTTTGCTGCCTTTCCTGATATTTCCTTGTAATATGCATAGTCATAGATGCCTTCAGAGCTTAATGATGACTGATACCCTCCTCTGCGTTTAGAGATTCGTTTATTTCAGGTTTCTTTGTTGCTAGGAGGTGTAAGACGTTACAGTCACGAGTTGGTTTTGTAAGTCTATATTTGAGGTAATTTTCGGACAAATCATTCATAATAACGTCACACGAATCCCTGTCTCTGGCACCAATTTTGGTAGCATGACTCTCTCAATCTATACCTGGCAAGTTGAAGTCACTGCCTATTACAACAGCACGATCAGGAAACTTACTCATGATCTTGGGCAAGTTCTCTGTAAAGCGCTCTACCACTACAGCTTCGGACGCAGGTGCTCTATAAAAGCAACCGATTACAATTTTGAACCCATCTTTGATGCTTAACGGCACCCTGATTAATTCACATTCGGAATTCTTGATAACCTACCGTAAACATCGGACTGTTTATGCTAATAAATACTGGTGACTAACCTAACCTTACGATAAATATTACAGTCTGTATTTAGAATTTCGTTGCTATTCACTTCCGGTTTCAACCATCTTTCTGTTCCTAATACTATCTTGGCGTTATAACCTACAGTAAACGAATCTAATTCTTTGACCTTACCACGGATTCTCTTGCAGTTTTCAATTATCATATTAATCTTTACTATTCTGTTCTGTGGCGAAGAGCATTCTCTGGTAATATGTGGCTGATGTAACTTCCTTTTCGGCAGGCAATCCATCTCCGATACCAAGGGAGAGTTCCTCAACCTAAAAAATAAAAAAAACGTGTGCACGCCACACTTACTCTGCTACCACAGTAGCCGCTTCCTGGGTGAAGTGCACGCCTGACCTGTTAAAGGAAACCCTGCAACTATCCACCCAATAGCGAAGGTCAGAAATTCGCATCCGACAACGTCGCATAATCGTCTGAGCCTCTACTTTAGACCTCCCACTCTGCTCCATAGTAGAGGATCGTCATCGACCCTGGGTATTATGCTACAAATAGTCAGCCACCTTCTGCACTTGTCCGGACTCGGTAGGAAAATTGGCCACTGGCCACTGGGTAGCACCTCATTCCTGTTGCTAAGGCATAAGGAGTCAGATTCGCGACCAGTTCCCACTTTCGCCTTCCATCCACCATTATTCACCACTCACTATCGAGTGAAGACAGACCGGTCAGATGTTGCTTATCTTAAGTCACAGTGACAAGCAGGTCACCACTGGATTCCAACAGCAACAAAGTTTTTGCAAATCGCATCAAATCGCATCTCTGGTGGCATGATATCGCAGCAGCTTTGCGTGGCAGTCAGAAGCATGTTGACCATGTCCAACACAGCTGCCAGCTGTAATTCTTCAGGCTTTCCCAGCGATCTAATGACATCTTGGGTTGTCGGGTGTTCTGCCTTGCACGATATTTCGGCAGCATAGGTCGTTACCTTCATTAGGTGCGACCTGAGACTACTCCTCGAGTTTTTTTTAATAAGAGGTGGAGCCCCTCCACGCCCACACCGGCATGATGGCCAACACAAAAGGTCTACTGCCATCTCTGCATAAGGGTTAGTATTCACTAAAGTGAGGTGTCGCAGGATGTCCACTCCTCGAGTGGACCTGGTCCAGTATTTATACCTGTGGCCTTCCCCCTTCACCAGACGCTCCCTCTGCAGTACGCGCCCGCTCGCTGCGCTCTTCTGGAGCATTGCCATTCCCTTTTCCGTCCGCTGCAGTCCTGGGTGTTCTCTTTGCGGTCCGCGTCCACCAGACACGCTCCTGGGTGTTCCATCTTCGGTCTGGTGCGTTTGTAATCCCGTCTGTGGTACTAGGCATTCCCCTGTGGTCCTCTCCCGCTCACTGTGATCTGCTGGAGCGTTGCCGTCCCAGTTTCGGTCCGCTGCGGTTCTAGATTACACAGTGATTAAAACGTGAGGCTTTGGCTACTAGAAACCCAAACACACAAGGGTTTTAGGAATTTAAACTAAGTTGCGCACAGTAAAAAAAATCACTCCTTGGCAGAAGCTCGTTACAACTCACAAACTAGATGCCCTATTGTCAAATTCTGGTGCAGGGATGGAAGCTGCCTTGCAAATACGAATGGTCTCACTCTCAATTTAAAAAGGCATCTAATGGCACTACACTAACTCAAGGAATCCCCTCCGTCCTTCCTGGCTGTCCTTACTACTCTGTACAACGTCCTCCTCTCCACTGGCTTTTACCCCGACCTGTGGAAGTCTTCTCGTGTCCTGCTGTTCCCTAAACCCAACAAACCCCCCTCTGATACCTCTTCCTATCGTCCCATCTGCCTCACCTCCGTATTCAGTAAGGTCTTCGACACCATCCTCTCTCTCTGTATTTACCATCACCTTAACTACCACCGCCTCCTTCCCCTTACCCAGTGTGGCTTCCGGCCTTCCTTCTCAGCTGACGACCAGCTCCTTAACCTTACCAACCTTCTTTCCCTCCAACTTAACTCTACTCTCTCCACTATCTTTGTTTCCCTTGACCTCCAGAATGCCTACAACCGTGTCTGGCATCCTGGTCTCCTCTTGAAACTCCAGACCTATGCTCTCCCTATTAATTTCGTCCATCTTGTTGCTTCCTTCCCCTCCATCGTCCCTCCTATGTCACTATCCACAATTCCAACTCCTGTACCTTCTATCCCTCTGCTGGCGTGCCCCAAGGCTATGTCCTTTCTCCTCTATCTCCTGTACACTGCTGATATGCCCAAATTTCCCCCACCTCTTCATCTCCTCCAATTTTCTGCTGACACTGCCTTCCTAGCCCTTTATCCTATCCTTCAAAGGTCCCCAACGTACCCTCCAAACCCACCTTGACCAGTTCACCACTTGGTGCAACCAGTGGTTCCTTCGTATCGACCCCTCCAAGGCCCAGGCAGTCATCATAGGCCGCACCACATGCTCCTTCCATCTCCATGATATCTACGTAACAATTTATGGTCGTCCTTTCCACCTCACTCCTACCCTGAAATATCTTGGCCTCACCCTCAACCGCCATCTCACCTGGACTCCCCATCTCCTTACAATCCAACAGAAAGCCCACAACAGACTCTGCCTCCTGAAACTCCTGTCCAGCCAGACTGGGGACGGCATCCTTATACCATCCTTCACACCTACAAATCCTTGATCCTCCCCATCCTTTGTTATTCCAGTGTCACTTGGATTTCCACCCCTCCCAGGTTCTATAAGGCCCTCCAAATCGTAGGAAGCCATGTACTCCACTTTGCCTTCCGTATCCGCCTTCCGTCCCCCATGCACTTCCTCTATGACCTCATCCCCTTCCCCCACCTTCTCCTTTTCCTTGAATACATCTGCACCCTGAATATTGTCCGTTGACTCTATCCTCCCCACCCCCTGGTGTCCTTCTCCATCCCCAGCCCATTGCCGCACATTTACCATTGTGTCCCGCCCTCTCTCCATCTCCACACCCTCCACCTCCTTTCCCAATGCATCTTCCAGCACCTACCCCTCCTGGATGATGAGCTACGCCCTGACAACTACCCCACCTACCAACTCTAATCCCACCTTTCTCTTCCCTCCTCCTCAGGGCTTCCACTCCTCCCCCTCCCTTCCCCTGAGCAGTTTTCCCCCTCCTACACCCCCTCTCTCTCCTGTGCTCCCCCTCTGTGTCTCTGCACTCCCTCCTGCCTTGTCTTCCCACTTCTGCCCTGCCCCTCTCCTGCCTCTTGGTGCACCCCTTTCCCCCCCTCTTCCTCTTCCTACCAGCCCCATGCCCCTTCCCTCTTTTTCCCTCCTCTCTGATCTCCAGTCTCTTGGCAGGTCCCTATCAGCGGTTTTAATTCTTTGTGAGTGTTCCGTTGTTTCCAGTGGTTGAGCTTTTTAAGTATCTCACTCTGTGTGATTTTTATACTGTGGCCGACTTTTAACTTGTGTTTGACTCCTGTGATTTTAAGTGCACAATGAATTACCAGCTGCATTCTTTTAACTTCATGTTGACTTTTTAACTGTCCCCCCTGTGCATGTCCCTGTATTAGTGTACATTTTAACCCCATCATCTCCATTTGTGGTGTTTTTTATGTCACCCTTTTATCACCCCCTTTTTTGTAAGCATTCCCCTATCATGTTATGTTGTACAACCATGTGCCTGAAGAGTGGTGGACTGTGTTGCTGCCAGCCCTCCCCTGCCCATGGGCAGGGGAATGAAATTACAATAAAAAAACACTACGCCAATGATAAGTTCAATACATGGTATGGAAGTAATAGATAGGGTGGAAACCTCTAAATTCTTAGAGGCCCCTATTGAAGAGAATTTAAACAGGAAAAGCTCATTTTGGAACTCCTACAACCACTTAGTTCTGCCACATTTGCACTTAGAATCATTACACATCTTGGGAAGTGACAAATCTGGAAGCTGACATATTTTGCAAATTTTCATTTAATAATGTTATATGGAATAATTTTCTGGGGTAACTCATCTTTAAGAAAACAAATCTTACATGCACAAAAATGTGCTTTAAGAATAATATACGATGCTAATTACTTCCATGTTGCAAAAGTTCAAAGTGGCCGGCAAGTGTTCACACTGTTTCGAGCGTTCCACACTGCAGCCGGATAGTGTTAAATGCTCCACGGTCCCACTGTTCATGGGTCCGCACATCAGCAACCCGTTTAGTGTACACAACGCTTTTGAAATCCCCCACAAGTAAAAATTAAGAGGTTTAAGTCCGGTGATTGAACAGTCTCCAGCTCCCTGTCTGCGAGAAACAGCATATAATGCAGCCAGGTAGCAGCAGAAGTTTTAAAGGATACTTGTGGCTGTGGCCAGTGACAGATAGCTGCATAGAACGGTAGTCGTCATTCTCTCTCTCTGTTAATGCCATTATCCTACGAGGGGTGTGTAATACATATTCCCGAATACTAAACTGCATATTGATAGATTAAGTGAGGAGGCTCTGGACTGTAATAAGCATACTTTTTCTCATGTTGAGTTAGATAATCAGGGGATGCACGTCACTAGTACGGGTGTAGTGTTTTAAGGTGCTCGCTCAGTACGCCTGCTTCTGTTTATGTTCATATTATGGTGAGCGTTCAGTCATTTCTTACCCCTATGGTATGTTTTAGACATTATTTTTAAAAGGCATTGTACACACATCAAAAAAAGTTTTGCATCACCCCAGTTCCCAGAACTACTGAAGATAGACTTTGACTGTGGATATTGTATCATAGACAAGGTCCCTTTGACTGTTCAGAGATGTCACTAAACCCGCCCAAAGATGTAAACAACCATGCATGAGCAGCGCCTATTAGACGGAGGGGGTCCGACAACCGATCAGTTCCAGACATTCCACCAGAAAGAAGGTACACGGCTCGTGTTGTCTGTAGTTCAACCATGCCTAGACGCTCAATACCGCGGTTCGATAGCGTCCGCGTTGTTACTTTATGCCAGGAAGGGCTCTCAGCAAAGGAAGTGTCCAGGCGTCTCGGAGTGAACCAAAGCGATGTTGTTCGGCCATGGACACGAACTGTCAATGACATGCCTCGTTCAGGCTGTCCAAGGGCTACTACTGCTGTGGATGACCACTGCCTACGGATTATGGCTCGGACGAACTCTGACAACATAGCCACCATAGTGAATAATGCTTTTCATGCAGCCACAGGACGTCGTGTTACAACTCAAACTGTGCGCAATGGGCTGCATGATGCGCAACTTCTCTCCCGACGTCCATGGCGAGGTCCATCTTCATAACCACGACACCATGCAGCGCGGTACAGATGGGCCCATCAACATGCCGAATGGACCGCTCAGGATTTGCATCAAGTTCTCTTCACCGATGAGTGTCGCAGTATGCCTTCAACCAGACAATCGTCAGAGACGTGTTTGGAGGCAACCCGGTCAGGCTGAACGCCTTAGATACACTATCCAGCGAGTGCAGCAAGGTGGAGGTTCCCTGATGTTTTGGGGTGGCATTATGTGGGGCCGAAGTACGCCGCAGGTGGTCATGGAAGGCGCCGTAACGGCTGTACGATACGTGAATGCCATCCTCCGACCGATATTGCAACCATATCGGCAGCATATTGGCGAGGCATTCGTCTTCATGGACGACAATTTGCACCCCCATCGTGCACATTTTGTGAATGGCTTCCTTCAGGATAATGATATCGCTAAACTAGAGTGGCCAGCATGTTCTGCAGACATGAATCATGTCGAAGAGTTGGACCAACAGTGGCTTGATGAACTTGTGGATAGTATGCAAGGACGAAGACAGGCACGCATCAGTGCAAGAGGACGTGCTGCTGGGTATTAGAGGTACTGGTGTGTACAGCAATCTGGAGCACAACCTCTGAAGGTCTCGCTGTATGGTGGTACAACATGCAATGTGTGGTTTTCATGAGCAATAAAAAGGGCGGGAATGATGTTTATATTGATCTCTGTTCCAATTTTCTGTACAGGTTCCGGAACTCTGGGAACCGAGATGATGCAAAACTTTTTTTGATGTGTGTTTTTGCTCAGAAAAATTTGTAGTAAATGTATACATAAAATCTTCAGCAACAGTCTGAAAAATTTATAAGGCTGTCGCAGCGTAAGTTGTGCTGCGAAACAATTGTTAAGAAAAAAGTTCGATACGTTGCTCCATTTCCGAGTTAACTAGCATTGAAGATAGCCAGTAAGGAGGTTGAGCTCAAATTCATGCGCCCCGCCAGATACGATTAGTGTCAGCTGTCCTCAGATCGCAGATTATAGCGCACGAGAGTGCTCAGCCTGTGGCTCGGGTTCGATCCTTAGTACCGTCGCATGTCCAATGTTTGTATCGCTCTCTTGTTCTGTTTTAGGAAACCAAACGAAATACGCGTTTGGCGACACCGCCTCTGATGGGTTGCTTGAATTTGTGCACACAACTGCTTGATTAGCTAACATCAGTGCTAGTTAACTCGGAAACGACGCAACTTATCGAATATTTTTCTTAACAATTGTTTCTTAGCACAACCTACTCTGCAACACCCTTGCAAGCTTTCCAGACTGCTTCTGACAGTTTTATATGTGTACAGGGTGTCTCTCCTAAGAGCCGTTAGGTGCATTTTCTCTGGTGTTTCAGTGATTATTTGCAGTTTCCATTGTCCATGGAAAGCGTCTGTTTGTTTCCCATTACAAACAAAATTATTTTTAAAGTGGAATTCTATTTGCCCATTCAATATACAGTGTGTTACAAAAAGGTACGGCCAAACTTTCAGGAAACATTCCTCACACACAAAGAAAGAAAATATGTTATGTGGATATGTGTCCGGAAACGCTTACTTTCCATGTTAGAGCTCATTTTATTACTTCTCTTCAAATCACATTAATCATGGAATGGAAACACACAGCAACAGAATGTACCAGCGTGACTTCAAACACTTTGTTACAGGAAATGTTCAAAATGTACTCCGTTAGCGAGGATACATGCATCCACACTCCGTCGCATGGAATCCCTGATGCGCTGATGCAGCCCTGGAGAATGGCGTATTGTATCACAGCCGTCCACAATACGAGCACGAAGAGTCTCTACATTTGGTACCGGGGTTGCGTAGACAAGAGCTTTCAAATGCCCCCATAAATGAAAGTCAAGAGGGTTGAGGTCAGGAGAGCGTGGAGGCCATGGAATTGGTCCGCCTCTACCAATCCATTGGTCACCGAATCTGTTGTTGAGAATCGTACGAACACTTCGACTGCAGGAGCTCCAACGTGGATGAACCACACGTTGTGTCGTACTTGTAAAGGCGCATGTTCTAGCAGCACAGGTAGAGTATCCCGTATGAAATCATGATAACGTGCTCCATTGAGCGTAGGTGGAAGAAACTAAAATGAGCTCTAACATGGAAATTAAGCGTTTCCGGACACATGTCTACATAACATCTTTTCTTTATTTGTGTGTGAGGAATGTTTCCTGAAAGTTTGGCCGTACCTTTTTATAATACCCTGTAGCAGCCCCAAATTAGTCCAGTGTGATATACAAATAACGTAGCAGCGACAGAGCACCGCTGCTGCATGGCGACAGCAGTCAGTGTGGGCCAGGGTAGTGATGTCGCTGCTGAAGTACTCGTTATTCTTCATGTTTTACTGTCCCTGCTGATACATATCGATAAAACGAATATCGCACTACTCTAATTTGGGGCCGCTGTATTGAATAGGCACAGAATTTCGCCATAAGTATAATTTTGAGCCCACCGGGTGGCCGAGCAGATCTACGCGCTACGGTCTGGAACCGCGCGACCGCTACGGTCGCAGGTTCGAATCCAGCCTCGGGCATGGATGTGTGTGATGTCCTTAAGTAAGCTAGGTTTAACTAGTTCTAAGTTCTAGGGGACTGATGACCTCAGAAGTTAAGTCCCATAGTGCTCAGAGCCATTTGAACCATTTTTTTATAATTTTGATTGTAATGGTAAACAAAGCGACACTTTCCATCGACAATGGCCTGGGTATGTATTCATTCAAATCTTCTGATAATTCATTTCCTTCACCTCCTCTCTCTGTCCATCTCCTCTACCCCCCCCCCCCCCCCTCTGTGTCCGTCTCCTCTCTCTTCCCCTTTCTCAGTCATTCTGCTCCTCCCCTCCATCCCCCTGCTCTTTCTGCCTCTTCACATATCCTCAACCTCTCTATTTTCTCCTCCTCCTCTGTCTGTGTATCTCTTCCTCCCTCTCTCATTGTTCATCTCCTCCTCTTTTCTTTCTCTGTTCATCTCCTCCTGTCCTCTCTCTCTGTCCATCTCCTCCTCTTCCCTTCAATTCCTCCTCCCCCTCTGCCTCTTCCTCTGCCCACTCACTCTCCCTATCTCGTCTCTCCCTGCCCCAGTCCATATCCTCCTCCTTTCTTTCTCCATTCATATCCGCCTCCCCTCACCCCCTCTCTTTGTCCTTTCCCCCCTTCTCCTCTCTCTGTCCATGTCCTCCTCTCCACCCTCCATCTGTGGTCATCTGCTCCTTCGCCCTCATTGTCCATCCATTTCCTCCTCCCCCTTTCTCTCTCCATGTTATCACGCTCATCCCATTAAGAAACTTGTGGTTCTTACCCTCACAGTATTTCTTTCCGCATTGCAACTAATATGTGTATTAAACCTGGTTTAGGATTTAGGTTTTAGGATGGGCATTTTACCCATGGCTTTGCCAACGCACGCACATCTCGAATATATTTCACATATATGTAACATCTCTGATACATATCTGTACACATGTTTTACCTGTATCTCTAGAGAATTTCGTCTTTCGTGTAACTGAATGTTTACGATGTATCTCCTGATTTACTTGCCGTACAGTGATATAATTTTGGTGGTACGTCCAGTGATATACGAGTATTTGACTTCTGTCTGCGAAATGTGTTGTGAATAGTTTGTAGTAAATAAATAATAAATTAAACCGTCATCGGCGATTTTTCAGTCATTCCAGTGTTTACGTCGCGTGTCTCCTGAACTATGTGTCGTAAAAAAATATAGTTTTGCTGGTACACGCAAGGATATATGTGAATACTGTCTGCAAAAGAGGTCATGAATACAGATAATAGTTAAGAAATAATAAATTAAAACGTCATGCTTCATGTGATAGTTTTACTGCATGATGAGCGAAAATGTAGTTAGCGATAAACTTTCTCCCTTTCGTCATTTTGTGGGGGTCGTCAATGAGAAAAAATTTCGCAACGATGTGAAATTATGTGTAAAGTTTGTTACAAGTCTCTGCTCTTGTTCTCAAATAGTGGATGACTTAATATGGATATTCGAACTTCGCGGGCTACACTGCTTTTTCACCTCTACCCCTATGATTGTAGGTGGTTCGTATCCCCACAGCGATGATTTCCAGACAATAAGTGATGCCTGAACCAAATTTGATTGAAATCGGTCCAGTGGTTTAGGGGAAGACGAGTAAAATACATACGTACATGTATATGTACATCCATTTTTAAAATATGTGTGGATACTTCCGACCATCCGATCTGATGTCTAACCAGAAGTAGACCGGGAACACAATTAACGAAAAGGACCAGTAGCGCCACATCCTATTCATTTTAGGAATTATCATCCAAAGTTTCTCTCTTTCCTTAACATTCACTTCGTATATTTGAGTTTGATCCACTTCGTGACATTGTGGAAAATTAAGGCATAGTTTCACATCGGAATTCGTTGAACGAACTTAAGTTACTTTTATTTATCAACAGGGTTTTAGTTTAAATTTTCGTTTAAACCTGTGATGAAGCTCTCTTCGTTTTATAGTAACTTTCTAACACAGCTATTCTCTAAAATTGCCCGGCACTACAGGTATTGCACATTACTATTGAATTTTATCGCTTGATAATCAATTTCATCTCCACAGGGGATTTGTTGGCGACATGTCAGTTAACCAACAATGTCTTTAATATCACGTCTGCTAAGCAGAAATGTTGGTACATTCCTCAGGTTGTTAACCTTGCAGACCTGAATTTTGTCTGGAGTAAGGAAATTTTTGTTTGTGCTCTAATACGCTTAGCCGATTTTTTTATGATTTTTAGATGCATGATTTATACAAATATATGTACTCGTTTTCTACACATACTTTGTATACTTGGCTTCTTTTTATAGACTTAAAAAAATAAATTTGAAATACTCACTCTTGTAATAAATGAAATGCTAACTTCACAATAACCAGGTCAAATAACAATCACAATATTCAATTATACACTGGAGTGTAACTAACCAACAACTTCCGTGATTTCGGGCGGTCACAATCTCCTGCTCATTGCTATATTCACTTATTGATATTTTTACAGTGATGTCCAGCAAGTTGGAGCACTTATGCCTGATGAAAAGACTGAACATTCACATATGTGTAAATCAGATTTCCATCGATGAAAAATTTTTCCGATTCAGCTAATACAATTAAAAACTGATGTACACAATTGTACCCAGCGGGTGTGAAAGGGCTAAAATGCCGCATCTAAAAAATTATTGCGTTTCAGATCGTGCCTTGAGCAGACACCATGAGACCCCTGCTGCTACTGTTAGTGATTCCTGGTGTTGCACTGTCTGCGAGGATCCTGGGCATCAACCCCTCGGCGTCCATCAGCCACCAGAAGCCGTTCCTCATCATCATGCGGGCTCTCGCAGACAGGGGGCACCAGGTGACCGCCATCACCACCAACCCGATAGAGGTAAGCGTCCGGTGTATCACTCTCTCCCCAAACCCTACTCGACGTCTCTCTATGAACTCAGGCATATAATGACGGGCAATATGTAATAGCTGTTTATTCCTAAGACTTCAGGATGAACCCACTTGTTTTTCCATGAGAATATACGATAGCAGACGGGTGGTTATACTTCCGTTTGCAACAACTCTCAGTTACCTGTTTTCTGGGACGGTTAATGCTGTTTGTGGATGACGCTGGAATTGTCGTCCTATCATGCACCATACGTGCTCGATATCAGGAACATCTGATGAATGAGCAGACCAAGGCAAGATGTCGACACACTGTACGACATGGGTTACAATAGCAGTACGTCGACGAGCGTTATCCTCTCGGAAAATACCCCTTGGAATGCTGTTAATGAATGGCAGCACAAGATGTCGAATCACCAGACTGACGTAGAAAACTGGGGTGGAGATTCCTGGGATAACCACGAGAGTGCTTCTGATGTCATAAGAATTCGCACCCCAGACCATATCTCCAATCGCAGGTCCAATGTGTCTAGCAAGATGACAAGTCAGATGCAGGCGCTCACCTGGCCTCCTCCTAATCAACACACGGCCATCACTGGCATCGAGGCAGAACTAGGTTTCATCAGAAAGCACAACAGACCTCCAATATGCCCTCCAACGAGCTGTCGCTTGACACCACTGTAGTCGCGTATGTTGGTGGTTTGGGGGCGGTGGAATGCACCAACAGCGCGTCTGATTCGGAGCTGTTCTTGAAGTACGCGATTTGTAACAATTCGTTGTGTCACTGTGGTGTCAACTGCCGCTCGAATTTCTGCTGCAGACGAAGTACGATGTGCCACAGCCATACACCGAACACGATGATCTTGCCTCTCGGTACAGCCACGTGGCTGTCCGGTGCCCGGTCTTCTTGCTTCCGTACCTTCCTGTGACCACCGCTGCCAGCAATCATGTACAGCGGCTACAATCCTGCCAAGTATTTCTGCAATATCGCTGAAGGAACACCCAGCTTCTCGAGCTACTAGCGCCGCTCTTACGCAACTGTGGCGAAATCTGAATAGACGTATAGTTTAGATTTAAGAACACGCCTACAAACTTCCGTTCGTCTCGCGCGATTCCTTCTTGGTGTTGGGATATTTTCCGTCAGTGTATTTACCGTTTTGCAGCACGGTAGTTACACATGCCTGATATGGAATCCCGTACTGATATGGAATCCCATACTCCTGAGAAGCTCCCTTGCTAACTGAAGGCTTTCTTTCCTCTACTGGCCTTATTCGTTGTTCTTAAGTAATTTCTAGGCATTGTTTGCAAATAAATAAATGTAAAAAAGAAACTTATTATGAATGTCCATCTTACCCCAAAGACTATGGCGTCTTTCCCACGTAAGATCGGGATGAGTTGCAAGCTAAAATAAGTTTTCCAGTATGGCAGCGAGCAGGAAGTAACTGGAAAAGCACATACTTCAAGATATAGAGTACATTATAAACGCACGGTTAGAACTAGTAAAAATAAATGGAAATCACTATTATTGTTTTTAGATACATCTGAGATCATTTTACATGATAAATTTCAATACATACTACTGTTTTTTGCTCCCAAAGACGAAATATATCCGTTACAAATGCACCTACTAGTTGCCGCTCAAGACTTGGATTCAAGGCAGCAGTGGAAAACTGAGTCCTGTGCTCTACTGACACAGTGAAGTAACACGAGCAAACAGGCATCTTACCCCGACCACCATCTTCCTCCTATTCACTCTACTATTTCTTTTCCTTAAATCCAAATCTCTTCTTCCATATCAACCAACATTTTAGCAAGTAATTCACAACCTGTCAACCGAATCACGACTCATATGCAGTAGAGCGTCCTTAAGGCGCCGAAAAGCAATTGTGGAAACGGACATCTGCCAGCCAGACCTATAGTACCATAGGCGATAGCGAAATGTTTATATGACCAGCCACAAGAGGAATCGGGGAAACGGTTTATGGAAAAAGCTATTTGGGTGCCTGAGTAAACTTGAAAACTGTACACTCATGTGAGATCTTTTAAGTGATTGCCGGCCGGTGTGGCCGTGCGGTTCTAGGCGCTTCAGT
Organism: Schistocerca nitens; assembly: GCF_023898315.1. Classification (NCBI taxonomy): domain Eukaryota; kingdom Metazoa; phylum Arthropoda; class Insecta; order Orthoptera; family Acrididae; genus Schistocerca; species Schistocerca nitens. The sequence goes on along the minus strand of NC_064617.1, from coordinate 697,851,763 downwards.
CTGGAACCGCGTGACCGCTACGGTCGCAGGTTCGAATCCTGCCTCGGGCATGGATGTGTGTGATGTCCTTAGGTTATTTAGGTTTAAGTAGTTCTAAGTTCTAGGGGACTGATGACCACAGATGTTAAGTCCCGTAGTGCTCAGAGCCATTTGAACCATTTTTTAAAGTGATTTCTATGAACAGCAACCCGAACGCTTGGTGCATCAACAACCACGCTTTTATGGCGCCTTTAGGGATGTTATGGGATGGCGATGTTCTTGGGAGTCTGTGCTGTCGGAGGGCCCACTTGGGTATGCGAAGAAATTGCAGGCAAGCTCAATCAGAATGCCCAAAAAGGGTTTGACATGAGCTCCATCCAAACACGACTAAAAAGAAATAAAGTGGTCGCTTCAATACATCACTCGGTATTCGATGAGAACTGAGCTGCCAGAACTGCGTCTAACCACTGCCTCCAAGTGTGAAATTACCTGTTTCTTTGCAGGATCCGCCAAAAACTTTGACTCAAATTGATATGTCATTTACATATCCGAGAGAAGGTCAATTGATGGACGTTAAGGAAATGATGCTGAATGTATTAAAATCTCCTCCAGAAAAACTAGCTGAGATGCTGCTTCCTTACAACGAAATGTTGTGCGATGCCCATTTCAACCATTCTGAAATAAAGGAGCTACTGAGGTAAGTTTACCATCATTTACATGCAGTTAATTGTCCTCTGATACTTTCATCTTCTTCAATGTAAGTTACTGTTAATGTTAGTTTTTGTAACAGCTCGTTTTTGATTTTATTTCTTGTTTCTATCCCTAAATCTTAGTGACATTAAAAAAAGCAGTAATTTCAATATTAAGCTATAACTGTTACCAATAATGCAAATAATACTTCTGTTTTAAGGTAAAATAGTACGGACAGGAATTTCAACCAAAAGGTAGACACCATGACCTAAACTAATTAAAGTAATTACTTCCATAAGGTGAGACAGCTAACAGGCCATCCCAGTTAGGGTCAGGAGTAAATATGTAGATGAACGGCTTACGCTAAGCTACATCGGAGTGTACCCAAATTTTCTGACATACCCAAATAATTTTTGGCGTTTATAGCTCCTGAATTATGACATCAACGTTGATTTTTTAATGGCACAATATAATTTTTCTGTGCATTTGAAGGAGCCTTCGAACAGCACTCTTTCAGCATTAAATACATAGAACTTCATCAAATAGTAAGAGGTAACAGTCCCGCAAACCAATATCCCGTCTTCAGGAGAAAAGATTTGACAAACATATGTCCTACTGTACCAAACGTATTCAGTCACTCAGTTAGTCAGTTAGTTAACTGTTCCATAGAGCAAATTCACGATAAATATTATGATGTGGAACGTGTCAACAGAGCTATCACAGAACACCTATGTACAAATTTTTTTATGTTTGTATGGCTAAATACTTCCCCATGAACCATGGACCTTGCCGTTGTTGGGGAGGCTTGCGTGCCTCAGCGATACAGATTTCCGTACCGTAGGTGCAACCACAACGGAGGGGTATCTGTTGAGAGGCCAGACAAACGTATGGTTCCTAAATAGGGACAGCAGCCTTTTCAGTAGATGCAGGGGCAACAGTCTGGATGATTGACTGATCTGGCCTTGTAACACTAACCAAAACGGCCTTGCTGTGCTGGTGCTGCGAACGGCTGAAACCAAGGGGAAACTACAGCCGTAATGTTTCCCGAGGGCATGCAGCTTTACTCAATGGTTAAATGATGATGGCGTCCTCTTGGGTAAAATATTCCGGAGGTAAAATAGTCCCCCATTCGGATCTTCGGGCGGGGAATACTCAAGAGTACGTCGTTATCAGGAGAAAGAAAACTGGCATTCTGCGGATCGGAGCGTGGAATATCAGATCCCTTAATCGGGCAGGTAGGTTAGAAAACTTAAAGAGGGAAATGGATAGGTTAAAGTTAGATATAGTGGGAATTAGTGAAGTTCGGTGGCAGGAGGAACAAGACTTTTGGTCAGGTGAATACAGGGTTATAAATACAAAATCAAATAGGGGTAATGCAGGAGTAGGTTTAATAATGAATAAAAAGATAGGAGTGCGGGTAAGCTACTACAAACAGCATAGTGAACGTATTATTGTGGCTAAGATAGACACGAAACCCACACCTACTACAATAGTACAAGTTTATATGCCAACTAGCACTGCAGATGATGAAGAAATTGATGAAATGCATGATGAGATAAAAGAAATTATTCAGATAGTGAAGGGAGACGAAAATTTAATAGGCATGGGTGACTGGAATTGGAGGGTAGGAAAAGGGAGAGAAGGAAACATAGTAGGTGAATACGGATTGGGGGTAAGAAATGAAAGTGGAAGCCGTCTGGTAGAGTTTTGCACAGAGCATAACTTAATCATAGCTAACACTTGGTTCAAGAATCATGAAAGAAGGTTGTATACATGGAAGAATCCTGGAGATACTAGAAGGTATCAGATAGATTATATAATGGTAAGACGGAGATTTAGGAACCAGGTTTTAAATTGTAAGACATTTCCAGGGGCAGATGAGGACTCTGACCACAATCTATTGGCTATGAACTGTAGATTAAAACTGAAGAAACTGCAAAAAGGTGGGAATTTAAGGAGATGGGACCTGGATAAACTGACTAAACAAGAGGTTGTACAGAGTTTCGGGGAGAGCATAAGGGAACAATTGACAGGAATGGGGGAAAGAAATACAGTAGAAGAAGAATGGGTAGCTCTGAAGGATGAAGTAGTGAAGGCAGCAGAGGATAAAGTAGGTAAAAAGACGAGGGCTACTAGAAATCATTGGGTAACAGAAGAAATATTGAATTTAACTGATGAAAGGAGAAAATATAAAAATGCATTAAATGAAGCAGGCAAAAAGGGATACAAACGTCTCAAAAACGAGATCGACAGGAAGTGCAAAATGGCTAAGCGGGGATGGCTTGTGGACAAATGTAAGGATGTAGAGGCGCATATCACTAGGGGTAAGATAGATACTGCCTACAGGAAAATTAAAGAGACCAATGGAGAAAAGAGAACCACTTACATGAATATCAAGAGCTCAGATGGAAACGCAGTTCTAAGCAAAGAAGGGAAATCAGAAAGGTGGAAGGAGTATATAGAGGGTCCATACAAGGCGACGTTCTTGAGGACAATATTATAGAAATGGATGAGAATGTATATAAAGATGAAATAGGAGATATGATACTGCGTGAAGAGTTTGACAGAGCACTGAAAGACCTAAGTCGAAACAAGGACCCGGGAGTAGACAACATTCCATTAGAACTACTGACAGCCTTGGGAGACCCAGGCCTAACAAAACTCTACCATATAGTGAGCAAGATGTATGAGACAGGCGAAATAACCTCAGACTTCAAGAAGAATATAATAATTCCAATCCCAAAGACAGCAGGTATTGACAGATGTGAAAATTACCGAACTGTCAGTTTAATAAGCCACGGCTGCAAAATACTAACACGAATTCTTTACAGACGAATGGAAAAACTGGTAGAAGCCGACCTCTGGGAAGATCAGTTTGGATTCCGTAGAAATGTTGGAAGACGTGAGGCAATACTGACCTTACGACTTATCTTAGAAAATAGGTTAAGGAAAGGCAAACCTACGTTTCTAAAATTTGTAGACTTAGAGAAAGCTTTTGACAATGTTGACTAGTATACTCGCTTTCAAATTCTGAACGTGGCAGGGGTAAATACAGGGTGTGAAAGGCTATTTACAATTTGTACAGAAACCAGATGGCAGTTATAAGAGTCGAGGGACATGAAAGGGAAGCAGCGGTTGGGAAGGGAGTGAGACAGGGATGTAGCCTATCCCCGATGTTATTCAATCTGTATGTTGAGCAAGCAGTAAAGGAAACAAAAGAAAAGTTTGGAGTAGGTATTAAAATCCATGGAGAAGAAATAAAAACTTTGAGGTTTGCCGATGACATTGTAATTCTGTCAGAGACAGCAAAGGACCTGGAAGAGCAGTTGAACGGAATGGACAGTGTCTTGAAAGGAGGATATAAGATGAACACCAACAAAAGGAAAACGAGGGTAATGGAACGTAGTCGAATGAAGTCGGGTGATGCTGAGAGAATTAGATTAGGAAATGAGACACTTAAAGTAGTAAAGGAGTTTTGCTATTTGGGGAGCAAAATAACTGATGATGGTCGAAGTAGAGAAGATATAACGTGTAGACTGGCAATGTCAAGGAAAGCGTTTCTGAAGAAGTGAAATTTGTTACCATAGTGTATAGATTTAAGTGCCAGGAAGTCGTTTCTGAAAGAATTTGTATGGAGTGTAGCCATGTATGGAAGTGAAACATGGACGATAAATAGTTTGGACAAGAAGAGAATAGAAGCTTTCGAAATGTGGTGCTACAGAAGAATGCTGAAGATTAGATGGGTAGATCACATAACTAATGAGGAGGTATTGAATAGAATTGGGGAGAAGAGTAGTTTGTGGCACAACTTGACAAGAAGAAGGGACCGGCTGGTAGGACATGTTCTGAGGCATCAAGGGATCACAAATTTAGCATTGGAGGGCAGCGTGGAGGGTAAAAATCGTAGAGGGAGACCAAGAGATGAATACACTAAGCAGATTCAGAAGGATGTAAGATGCAGTAAGCACTGGAAGATGAAGAAGCTTGCACAGAATAGGGTAGCATGGAGAGCTGCATCAAACCCGTCTCAGGACTGAAGACCTTAACAACAACAACATGGCTAAATGCTGGCTGTTTACTGAGATTTTCGTTAAAAATAATTAATTATCTCTAGAACTTTTTCAATTTCATGGCAGTATGGTACAGCAACCAGTGACAAATGTTTTGAAGAGATAAACAAACAGTCTCGGCAGCAAAACAGGCTTTTTTATTTTATATTTTGACAATAACGTGTTTCACCCTGTTTAAGGCATTTTCAGATTGGCTGACATAGCAGTTGTTCATTGGCTGGCATAACAGTTGCTGCCCATGCAAACGTCTTAGCAAACAAACACAAAAGTGGATAGGTGCCCTTGTCGAGTCTTGAGAGACTTCGCGCCCTATACTCTACAAGGCCACTGCGTGAAGTCTCTCAAAACTCGACAAGGGCACCTACGTATTTTAAACGTGACTTTCCGTGTACTCAACACTATTTTATATCAGGGTACTACGCAATGTTCTTAAAATGTTGACAACGGTGTTTGTCTGCCAAGACATTTGCATTAACGGCAACACATGTGTTTAACATCTTTTATGCCAGTCAATTTGAAAATGCCTTAAACAAGGCGAAACGCGTTATTGGCAAAAAATAAAATAATAAAGCCTGTTTTGAGCCAAGACTGTTTATCTCCTCAAATAATTATCTCCATTCGAGAAATCCTGTGTGATAGGAGGTGTTAAGGAGAAACATATTCAACCTACATTACTGCGGCGACTGGGATGGTTACATTGTCAAATGGTTTAATAGTTGCATATTTCACGTCTCTCTGCGCTTAAGTTAGGTGTATTAAAGCGTAATACAGATCATTTTTCTTTCTAGTTGGGGTTGTGTTGTTTGGGGGAGGAGACCAAACAGTGAGGTCATCAGTCTCATCGGATTAGGAAAGGGCGGAGAAGGAGGTGGGCTGTACCCTTTCAAAGCAACCATCCCGGCATTTGCCTGGAGCGATTTAGCGAAATCACGGAAAACGTAAATCAGGGTGGCCGGACGCGGGATTGAACCGTCTTCCTCCCGAATTCGAGTCCAGTGTGCTAACCATTGCGCCACCATGCTCGGTTTTCCTTCAAGTGTTATACTTCTGAGTACCTCTATTACTCTCAAACTTACATGGATCGTGGAAAACAAATTTTAAAAGTGAATAAATGTACTATGAGGCTGTGGTCAATATTCCCAGCTGCTTAAACAGATACCTGCAAGACGAACGTTTGTGAACTCCACACACACAGTTTGAATTACTTACTTTTCTGCAATGAATACTTTTTGTCTAAGTTGGTAGTTAACCCAGACTTTATCAAGTAAAGCATCAATAAATGAAATACGCTAAATATGGCGTCTACAGGGTGTTTCACAATTCATGTTACACACTTATACAGGGTGCAGAGGGTACATAATAAACCAACTTTCACATATGAAACCATGTCCGAGAACGTCATCCAACGGCGTACAGAGCGGTGCCTGTAAATGTATGTGTATACAGGGTGATTCTGTGATGATGTTGTAAGAGGTCCATGCCTAAGGAATTTATTGCTAGCGCACTCGAGCAGATGTAATTTCGATGGATTGCTCACGCACTGCCTCCCAGCAGAAAAAATACTTATACCATTCACGTTCAGTGTAACCTCCCAACAGTTTACTTCCGTAATATCGCAATAAAAATGTGACTAACCTATCAATAAAATTGTGGTTCACTTATAACCTTTCAATAATTGACTGAGAATTTATATTGGTAAATTTTGGACGTCAGCAGTGCTGCGTCATGGCCCTGAAAGATCATACTGAATAAACTGAAAATTCTTACCTCAATGAAGTCGCCGGATAAAGTGTATATATCTGCTCCTATAAGAAATTTTTTTGGCACAGCCCAGTGCAATGCTGGCCACTAGATTTGTCATGTATAAAAAGAAACAACTGATTTTTTTTACGATAATCGGGATGACCATGGATAGGAGAAATTAGTAAAATCTCTAAATTCAGATGAATGACTGTCAAAAGTTAATTTTATAAGAAAGATTATTATTAAAAGATTTTTAAAAACATATACTTGGGACTTGATATAACAATAGTACAAATTTAGTTGTAACAAACTACATATGCGCGCGGCTGCTTTTACCTTATACTACATCGCTCAGGCACCGCCATCGCTCCCCACGAACGGCCCCGCCAACTCCATACACCCAACTGCTAGTTACTACTTACTCCTTCTGCTGGAGCTACAACTACTACTGCTCTCTGGTCTGCGATTCTATTGTAGCTTACATATCCCCAGGCAGCGCGTGAGCAATCCATCGAAATTACATCTGCTCGAGTGCACTAGCAATAAATCCCTTAGTCATGGACCTCTTACAATGTTACAAACTTTCGTAGATGATGGAGAAGGACAAACGTATCGATTTGAGGTAAGATTCCCTGTACCGGAAACTAACGAGTCGAAAGTTATAGGTGAAAACTGTTCTTATATCTCTGACGGTGGAATACATGTAGCGGTACTGTCGTTGCTAAGAATATAAGGTACGTAGCATTCAGAGGTGGTAGTATGGACCAAGACAAGAAAAAATGTCTAGGGTAAACATGCACTCTAAAATGTATACATGAGGAGCTATGAGCACTTATTCAATAGAGGAGATGCGTTTCACATTAGCGAAGATTAACTAGCAACGACAGTACAGCTACACATATTCCACGGTATGAAGTATCAGAATGATTTTCGGTTGTAATTTTCGACTCGTTCTTTCCGAATCAGGGAGCATAGCCTCAGCTGATACATTTGTTCCTCTCAGTCATCCCTGAAACTTAGTAATATCAGGAACCACCCCGTACAGACGCCGGTGTCTGTAACTTTGACGCCCTGAAGCGTCGTTGGATGACGTTCCCGGACATGGCTTCCTATGTAAAATTTGGAATGAGAAGTCCCCTCTACACCCTCTAGAAGTGTGTAACATGCTTCGTGAAACACCTTGCATATCCCCAAAATTGGCAGTTATTCTTATGGCAAAAGCAGTCGAACCTAAACATTGTAGAACATCTGCTACATCTCTTTTCGAGTTTAAGTTTTCATCAGTATCCACGGCTAAGAACTTATATGCAATAATGTGTAGCTCATATGGTTAACTGTGCCATTGAAGAACATCAGTTTGCACTCTGATGTCGTACAGATCGGACAACATACTCGTGTAGCTATTCATACTTTCACAAAGTAGACGGCTACGACAGGCGACAAAGGGGACATGGTTTTCGTATGTGGCGAATGTCGCCAAACTGTTAGAGCAAAACTGCAGCAATATTTGAGAAGGTATCCTGATCGCGACAAGCCCTCATGAGCTGTCTTTGCAAACATTACAAGAAATTTCAAGGAACTGAAAGTGCGAAGAATAAAATACGCCAACGAGAAAGAACAGCAAATGGTGAAACAATTGCAACCAAAATTTTAGCAGCGTAAACGCACAGTCCATGTCTTACTACGTGTCAGCTTGACTGTGCGAGTGCGATCAGCCAATCGAGTGTTCTGAGAATGATACATTCCAACGAATTCCAACCTTCCTCATTTCATTCCATCAAGAAGCTCATGGCAAAGACTTTCAGCCTCAGATACAGTACTCCTGATGGTGTCTCTGAAGGCTGCAAAGTACTGCGACATTTTTATGAAAGATTTTATTTGCAGATGAAGCATGGTTTAAAAACAATAGGCGAAACAGTAACCGCAATATGCACTAGTGGTTAGTTGAATATTGTTTCTGGCTGAGAGAAGTGGATAAACGATGACCTTGGTCTGTCAGTAGATGGTGCAGCTTTTCAGGAATCAAATCAGTTTCCATTATTATTAATGGAACTCTAAAATAGCCACAAGTACACAATGTGTCCCAGGAGAAATGATCAGTATTCAAGATATGACAGGAACGATCATTCAGGGCAAAAAGAAGTCTAATGAATGTGGGCTCTAAAATGCTTACCTTATGAGCTATGGTCACTTCTTCATATTCGATTCTAAGAAACGAATCTCATCTACAGCAAGATCTTTGATTTCCATATCTTTGGAGGAGTTAGTATGGACCGAACAAGAAATAATCGATTCCAAAGTGCTTACCTTAGAGCTCTGATCTCTTGTTCAGTACTGGACTCGCATTCGGGAGGACGACGGTTCAATCACGCGTCCGGCCATCCTGATTTAGGTTTTCCATGGTTTCCCTAAATCGCTCCAAGCAAATGCCGGGATGGTTCCTTTGAAAGGGCATGGCCGGCTTCCTTCCCCGACCTTTCCTAATCCGATGAGACCGATGACCTCACTGTCTGGACTCCTTCCCCAGAACAACCCCCCCCCCCCCAATCATCTTGTTCAGTAGCAGAGATGTGTTTCACAGAAGTGAAGTTGAACAAGTGCCCCTGGCTCTTGAGGTATGCATTTTAGAGTCCTTTTTGCTTCGAATGATCGTTCCTGTCATATCCATAACTATTCACAATTCCTCCTGGGACATCCTGTATTCAGTTCCTGACAGATATGCTGCAGCAGTTGTTGCAAGATATCCCAGTGAACATGAACCTATCCATGTGGAACTAATGTTGCAAATGTCCCACAGTAGTAGGACACCACCAGTATCAGGACAAATTGTTAGTGTGGGTTGGCTACATTCAGGGACAAGCATGCATTCAGGGGCAAAACTATTGTTCTCTTTTGATTGACAGGTCCTAAACCTATTGCTCTGCTAAGAGGACTGTGACCCCTGGGGATAATCCTTTCTTTTAATTTTCAGTTCCTTCCCCCACCTATTCCTCTCCCCCTCCTTCTCCCCTGCCCATCCCCCTCCTCCTCTCCCATCCCTCTAGGAACACCTATCGCCGATACAACCACACTTTTGATATCAATTTGATTGACTAATTGATTAAATCGATCAGTTAATTAAACACCCATCCTGCTTCTGAGGAAAACCCCACCTGGAAATTGGCAGGAAAAAACTCTGTTGATTGGCCACTTGGAGGGAAATCGATTATATTGTATGGAATTTTCTTTAAATAATTTAGAAAATGTGTGAAATATTGTTCATTTAAACAATCTATGGGATGCAACAATGTGAATGAAATATAGTTTATTTATTTATTTAAAGAATTTGGTGGGAAATCGATTGCATTGTACGGAATATTGTTTAAGAAAATTTAGACAATGTGTGGAATAGTGTTTATATAAACAATTTATGAGATATGAGGCCAAGTATCGAATATAGATTATTTATTTGTACAAAGAATTTGGTGTAAAATCGATTGCAGTATATGGAATATTGTTTAAACAACGTATACCACTGTATAATATCGTTTATTTAAGCAATTTACAGGATAGAAGGCGACATATGGAATATTTAAACAATTGTGAAGCTTTTGCATTCGGATCGCGTAAGGAAACACGTATTTACATTGTCACAGACCCCTTAAACATATCTGAAAAACTTTCTTGCGTCTCGCCACACACACAGGGTGCCTGGAATCAGGTCGCACTGGAGGAATTTTGGAAACGTCAGCAAGCTCGCCACACCACTATCAGCTGTCGGCTGCCATCTCGAGTGGTGTGTATGCGTGAACCAACCTGTCGAATACAAGCGCAAATGAGAGATGCCTTCCTTCCAAAGCAAGAACCTGATTGGAAATCAACCCTGAAACACTGCTGAAGTTAATAAATAATTAATTTCTGATCATATGATCGTGGTGTAGGGAAATAAGGCGGACATGGTAGCTATTTCACACACATACAAATTTATTATGTCACAAAAGTAGTAGCAGGCTGACTCAAAATATACTGTACAAAAAAGATCGTTGCATACACACACACACACACACAGAGAGAGAGAGAGAGAGAGAGAGAGAGAGAGAGAGAGAGGAGCTGTAGTTTGCTTTGAAGGTGATGTATGAACTAGCATTAGATATTTAATTCCACCATGGACTCACGTCCGCCTGCTTAGCTGAGTGTTAACTTGCTTGCCTCTTATGCAGCGGGACTAGGTTCGATTCCCAGCCAGGTTGGAGATTTTCTCCGCTCGTGGACTGGGTTTGGGCTGTTATCATCGTCATTTCATCCTCATCACTGGCACGCAACTCGCCCAATGTGGCGTCGACTGAAATAAGACTTGCCACTCAGCAGCCGAACTGCACTGGATGGCGCTTCCTGGCCAACAATGCCATATGCTCATTTCATTTCCCTACATCATGATCATGTGACTGGAAATTAACCATTTATTACTTTCAGCAGTATTTCAGGATCATTTCCCAATCAGGTATTTGCTTTGGAAGGAAGGCGTCTCCCATATGAACTGGTATCCAGTAGGTTGGTTCGCACATACAGACCTCTTGAGATGGCAGTCGACAGCTGAAAACAGTGCAGCAAGCTCGCTGGCATTTCCAAAATCCCTTCGATGCATCCTGACTCTGGGCAGTCTGCACGTGTGGTGAGATGTGAGAAAGTTTTTCAGATATGTTTAAGCAGTCTGTGACAGTGTAAATACGTTTCCTTATGTGATCGGAATGCAGAAGCATCGCAATTGTTTAAATATTCCACATGTCACCTTCTATCCTTTGAATTGTTTAAATAAACAATGTTCCATACATTGTCTAAATTGTTTAAACAATATTCCATACTATGCAATCGTCCCCACCAAATTCTTTAAGTAAATAAACTATATTTCATACACAGTTTTGTATTCCATAGTTGTTTAAATAAACAATGATCCACACATTCTCTGAATTATTTAAACAATATTCCATACACTGCAATAGATTTCCCTCAAATGGGCAATCAGCAGAGTCTTTTTCCTACTAATTCCTTGGGGGAGGGGGAGGGAAGTGAATGGCTGTTTTCCCAGAGGGAGGGAGTGGCATTTAATTAATTGATCAATTTAATTAATTAGTCAATGAAATTCATGTCAGAAGTGTGGTTGTATCGGCGAGGGGATTTGCCGGAAGGCAGGGGGAGGAGGTGGGAGAGGGGGAGGAGGAGTGGGAGAGCAATAGGTGGGGGAACAATAGGTTAAGGACATGTCAATCAGAAGGAAGGATTATCCCCAAGGGGTCATAATCCTCTAAGTAGAACAGTAGGTTTAGGACCTGTTAATCAAAAGACAACAATAGGTTTGCCCCTGAATGTAAGCTTGTCCCTGAATGTAGCGAACCCACACTACCAAATTGTCCTGATGCCGGTGTTGCACTACTACCTCCCAACCATTAGCGTGGTTGATTACATTTGGAGATCGCTAGATCAGTCATTTGGCAAATACAAATTAACCTGAACACTCACTAGGTTTACCATCTGTGGACTATTATCTGTCAAGAAAATTAAAGCGAGAGGTCCACAGAGTATCTCGGACGAATACCGAATTCACGAATTGCGTGTACTGTGGGACTGTACTGCAATAACTCCAGATGAAATTTAAAGTGCAGTATTGTCTATCTGGACTACCTTTATAACAAGTGTCAACGCTGAAGGTCAATATTTTTGGGACTTGATGTGGCAGTCATTAGAATAATTTCACAGATCGTACCTGACTCAAGTGTTTGTTAATATTTGATGCCGTAGCGATATCTTCTCCCGACAGCTGAACAGCGGTTTGCGGCGTTATTATGCTGCTGCTATTTTGTCAATTTTCACAAATTTTGTGCCATTGAAGTCTTCTTCTAAGGCTCTTTCCAAATCTTCGGTGAAAGTAGATAGCTCCATTAAATAAAAACATAGTCGAAGTCATAATTCTGATGCTACAAATGTTAAAAATTACTTGCGTACATCACCAAAATCGGTCCAGTGTCCGGTGTAACTTCCTGAAAATCGCTCGTTGATGTATTTACTTGTTCTGAATATATTTTAGGTGGTGTATCTTCGCTGCCTTACACTGAAACCATCATAGTTTCTATTACTCCATATTTTATTCAAAGTATAGTCGTAATTTATAGTTTATGCACTAGTTAATTACAGTTATAAGATCTCCAATGGTACGTCACATACAAAATAAATACAAACACCCTGTCTTATACCCGATATGACAATACAAGATTGCTGGGAACAGCGAATTGGTACCAAATGAAATCTAAATTTTGCGAGGGTTTAGTAAACTAGGGCTAAAAAAAACAAAGAAAATTTAGAAGAGGCTCAGAAAGCAAAACTACTCACACTTGCACCGCGCTAACTTCACCACTTATTAACTATCTGTCTCGAAAGTCACCTCGATTTACTCCCTTTCCGCCAAGTTTTATGCCCCAAAACTAGCAGACTACAGTTTACGATTGTTTCTTGGTTTTAGTTTCTGTCGCATGTACTCAACCGTCAGTGAAGTGCAATGTTCTAAAAACCGAGGATCTGTGTGTGAAATGTAGCAGGATGAAAATGTCGTGAGTCACCACTGTAATTTAACATTGTTTAATAGCAGTAACGTAAAACATGAGAACTGTTTATGATCTTGACAAATGGGTTTGTAAGACAAATGAAAATGTTACAGTGACCACCGAGGATGCTTTGAAATAGAGCGAAACGCATATGACCTAACTAAGACTTAATTACAGTCGCGAAATCCGGAATATAACTCATGTTACTTGTATAACTGGAAATGCAAAAAATGGAGGCTTAAAATAAAACAAAAAACTTCGATACTATTTTAACGTCCCTACCAGTTTAATTTTCCGACAGAAAACTAGCTAACTGCTCACAACGCTAGTGTCAGATGATGTAGCTCCATCTTCAGCTACAACTACAAGTGGTGTATCGCGAAGACATTATGTCCAAAAGACGATCAGAGAATGATCCATACCATCAGCAACGTCATTGTAGCTGCTGGGACAGTGCTTAGTTTCGGCGATTTCCTACTGTTATTAGACTCCTCCTCATCAGGCGTTACATTGACTTTCCTCGCTGTTTGTCAGCTTCTGTAGTATGGTTGGAGTACGCGCGATCATGTTCGGAACATTTACTTGTGAAGCTGTGTTTTAGATCCCATCGTCTGAATTACTCAAGAGATGCCACTGCGAATTTGTATAAAATAAGCACACTCTAAAAAAAAAAAAAAAAACGCACCATGAAGGAATCAGCCAACTATCCAAATGGGACGGAAATTGGTAGATGTCCATCTCTGGCCCTTATTCAAGTGGTTATTCGGCTTGGTATTGATTGACAGAGTTGTTGGATGTCCTCTTGAGGGATACCATGCGAAATTCTGTACAATCAGAATGTTAAATCGTCAAAATCCCTAGCTGATTGCAGGACCTTTGCCATGATTCTCCAAATGGTCTCAACTGGGGAGAAATCTGGCGACCTTGCTGACCAAGACAGGTAGAGATCCGGCGACCTTGCTGTCCAAGGCAGGTTTCAGCAAGCATGAAGACAAGCAGTAGAAACTCTCGCCTTGTGCAGGCAGGCACTGCCTTGCGAAAATGCAAGCCCAAGATGGCTTGCCATGAAGGGCAACATAACGAGGCGTAGAATATAATCGATGTACCACTGTTCTGTAAGGGTGCACCGGATGACAACAGCAGAGGTCCTGCTATGAAGTAAAATGGCACTCCTGGTTGTCGGCCGTATGGGAGGCGGCAGTCAGGTTCGTACCCCACTGCTGTTGGGGCGTCTCCAGACATTTCTTCGCTGGTCATTGGAGCTCTGTTCGAAGTGTACAATTCTACTCCAGTCAGTGAGATTCCAGGCCAAAGACGCATCTGCAGACGCACCAGACAGAGGTGGGATATCAAGCTGACTGTCGCCCCCCCCCCCCCCCATATGGCCGACAACCAGGAATGATGGTCTGGGTTGCCATTTTATTCCATAGCAAGAACCCTTTGGTTGGCATCCGTGACACTCTTAGAACACAACGCCAGTCGACGATACTGTACACTCCGTTTTGTTAACCTTCATGGCAAGCCATCCTGGGCTCACATTTCAGCAAGATAATCCCCTCCCCCCCCCCCCCACACACACACACACACACGGTGAGAGGTTATACTGCTTGTCATCATGCTTGCCAAACCTTTCCTTGTACAGGGAGGTCGACGGATCTCTCCCCAATTGAGTATGTTGGGAGCATTATGGGCAGGGCTCTCCAACCAGCTAGGGATTTTGAGGCTCTAAGGCGCCAGTTGGACATAATTTGGCATGATATCTCTCAGGAGGACATCCAGCAACTCTATCAATCAACATCAAGCGTAATAACTGCTTGCATAAGGGCCAAAGGTGAAGGTGAACAGTACGTAGAATTTGTAGCATACTTCTAGTTTCCTCACTCAGTGCTGGTTCTGGCATTTTTTAAGTAGGATTACTCAGAATAGCTGGTGTCGATGTTCGAGTGTCTGCCAGTCAGTGTTTCTCTGTATTGACATGGTGCTCTCCTATCGATCAGACAGATATGTGACAATTCGCGCTATACTTCTTTGTGTACATCCTATACCCTCTATTGGTTCTATCTCGTATTTTTCCCATACACTGGAGCAATATTCTAGGATGGAGCTCACCACAGTGTTTTGTAAAAAATCTCTTATGCCACCCAGCTGCGTTTTCCCAGTGTCCGAATGAACTGAAGTCTGCCATCAGATACACCTACGACTGAACCTATATGTTCATTCAGTTTCATATCCCTACAAACAAGATGACTCGATCACTCATAGAAATATTAGTGTGCAAAATACACTCCTGGAAATTGAAATAAGAACACCGTGAATTCATTGTCCCAGGAAGGGGAAACTTTATTGACACATTCCTGGGGTCAGATACATCACATGATCACACTGACAGAACCACAGGCACATAGACACAGGCAACAGAGCATGCACAATGTCGGCACTAGTACAGTGTATATCCACCTTTCGCAGCAATGCAGGCTGCTATTCTCCCATGGAGACGATCGTAGAGATGCTGGATGTAGTCCTGTGGAACGGCTTGCCATGCCATTTCCACCTGGCGCCTCAGTTGGACCAGCGTTCGTGCTGGACGTGCAGACCGCGTGAGACGACGCTTCATCCAGTCCCAAACATGCTCAATGGGGGACAGATCCGGAGATCTTGCTGGCCAGGGTAGTTGACTTACACCTTCTAGAGCACGTTGGGTGGCACGGGATACATGCGGACGTGCATTGTCCTGTTGGAACAGCAAGTTCCCTTGCCGGTCTAGGAATGGTAGAACGATGGGTTCGATGACGGTTTGGATGTACCGTGCACTATTCAGTGTCCCCTCGACGATCACCAGTGGTGTACGGCCAGTGTAGGAGATCGCTCCCCACACCATGATGCCGGGTGTTGGCCCTGTGTGCCTCGGTCGTATGCAGTCCTGATTGTGGCGCTCACCTGCACGGCGCCAAACACGCATACGACCATCATTGGCACCAAGGCAGAAGCGACTCTCATCGCTGAAGACGACACGTCTCCATTCGTCCCTCCATTCACGCCTGTCGCGACACCACTGGAGGCGGGCTGCACGATGTTGGGGCGTGAGCGGAAGACGGACTAACGGTGTGCGGGACCGTAGCCCAGCTTCATGGAGACGGTTGCGAATGGTCCTCGCCGATACCCCAGGAGCAACAGTGTCCCTAATTTGCTGGGAAGTGGCGGTGCGGTCCCCTACGGCACTGCGTAGGATCCTACGGTCTTGGCGTGCATCCGTGCGTCGCTGCGGTCCGGTCCCAGGTCGACGGGCACGTGCACCTTCCGCCGACCACTGGCGACAACATCAATGTACTGTGGAGACCTCACGCCCCACGTGTTGAGCAATTCGGCGGTACGTCCACCCGGCCTCCCGCATGCCCACTATACGCCCTCGCTCAAAGTCCGTCAACTGCACATACGGTTCACGTCCACGCTGTCGCGGCATGCTACCAGTGTTAAAGACTGCGATGGAGCTCCGTATGCCACGGCAAACTGGCTGACACTGACGGCGGCGGTGCACAAATGCTGCGCAGCTAGCGCCATTCGACGGCCAACACCGCGGTTCCTGGTGTGTCCGCTGTGCCGTGCGTATGATCATTGCTTGTACAGCCCTCTCGCAGTGTCCGGAGCAAGTATGGTGGGTCTGACACACCGGTGTCAATGTGTTCTTTTTTCCATTTCCAGGAGTGTAGAACCGCCGGCTCGCCTGGAAACCTAAAGACAAAAAAAAAAAAAAAAAAAAAAAAAAAAAAAAAAAAAAAAAAAAAAACACTGAGAAATCACATTACGCATTAGTGAAACCTGTGTATCGTAATAAAATAATTAATATAAGTTTTTATTGTGTCTACACACTATGCTTATTATGCTACTACAGGCAGGAGCAGAAGTTCGATCTGGTCATCATGGAGACTGTGACTGTGTTCTGCTATTTTGGATTTGTTCACCAACTGGGCTCGCCACCGGTTGTCGGCTTCCTCTCGGCTGGTGTCCCTGGCACTCTGAGCTACGCCATGGGAGACAATGTGAACCCAGCATACATGGCGGATATCATGACGTCCTACAGTGACCGTATGACAGTCTGGCAGAGGCTGCAGAACACGCTTTCCTTCCTCAGGCAATTGTATTCCAGTTATACTGTTATCTACCCTGAAAACGACAGGTTGATACGCAAGTACTTTGGACCAGACGTTCCTCCTCTAGGCGAGATGTTTCTAAACATCAGTCTTATACTTACGAATAACCACTTCAGTGCCAGTTACCCTCAGCCACGTCTCTCAGGTGTAGTAGAAATGACTGGTCTGCACATCGAAAAGAAGCGAACCCCCTTACCGAAGGTAAGCAGTCCAGTTCTCCATAGAACTGTAAAAGTAAATTAATAAACACACTGTAAGAAGCTTTGCAAATAACTACACAAATCTTATTGTACAGAAAAGAAACTATGTTCTAAAAATCTGTACTTCACAAACTAGGTGTTTTACTGAGTGTAAATAGTACAGCTCTGTCACTGCTGATCTTGGCAGTTCCAGGATAGTGCTCCTGTCTTGTAAATGGGAGGGCTGTGGTACATGTTCCATTTCTGCAATGAATATTGACTATAATGAGTTCCTATTAAGGATCTAAATGAGCATTTCATCCTGCCGACATCTCTATTTGACCAGTGCATAAAGACAGAACCATCAATTCCCTTAAGGAGCGTTTCAAAGCCCTATCTTGATAAAGATAAATGTAACATATTCATATCTATTTTGCTAGGGAACTATCAAAGATAATGAAAAAAACTGTGCCAGATACAGAGTCCAATCTTATACATTCATTGATCTGTTTTCAAGAATCTAATTTTCTTAGGTATCAAGGTATGCATTTTAATGGAGGTCTTAAAATTTATGTAATTTTTAAAAAAATGTTTTATGATCAAACTATAAGATCTGTCTGTACAGCTGTAGATCTGCATGAACATAATTCTGCTGTGAATAAGAGGTAAAAATTTCAGAGCCATATCTTATGTAGTTTCTGAGATAATAGGAAACATTTACAAAAAAAAAGTAAATTTTCAGAAGTGCACTTGAAATATGAAGTAAAGATTTTTAATCATTATCTTCTTGAGGATCAACCAGATGCAGTTTCTTTCTCCTGCTGAGGGGTCTTGCTCCTTCTGTTGTGTTTTTTACCATAGTTTCTGTCCTGGAGGCTCCCTGTCTATCCATTTTTGTATTATAGCCAGAATTAATAACAAATTGCTTCAGAACATTTATTCTGCCTGCGTTTTCATCACTGAAGGTGATCACAGCATCACTGATGCCATTATTCAGTGTTTTCTAGCCCACAGATATGTCTTTAAGCACTCTGGTCCATAGGACGTTGTTGAAAGAGTCATTTACATTTTGAGTTTTCCTGTGAGACATTTCTTCAGAAGATCTGGATGTGCTAGATCTCTGTATACTGGATTTATTACTGCTCCAGAAAGCTTCAGGGACGGTGTTTCTGTCGGTTCATGCTGCCTCAGCTTTGCTGTATTTACACCAGTCAATTGAACAAACTGTGTAGTGGCTTCTCACCACTTAACGTCTTATGGAATATCGTTGGCCATACTGCTTTTTTCATTCCTTCCAGGTTGTTCGTATTCTTTCTAATGGACTGGTCAAGGTATTCACTTAGCTGTTTGATTGTTTTGTCGGTCAGACGTCCTCTAATAGTCTTTCGATCTTCAAGCTTTTTGCTAGAAAAGTTCTGCCTGATTTTACGTAGTTGGACACCCATTCGTTTCTGCACATGACAGACACATTCTAACTGCTGTGGTGTTGGGTCATCATAGGGCCTGCTGTCAATTACGGATCTGAATGAACTGGAATCGCTATTACCAAAGATTTTCGAATAGAGAACAATTTGTTCTTGAGGGCGCTGAAAGATCTTCACAGCTGGGATAATTTCCATTCCTCCTCTGGATCCCTCATATGCTTCCTGACAGTTGCGTTCATGGAATTGTTACTTCTCATTATTGGTACCCACTTTGGTCCATCCATGGCAATGTTTTGCAGTACTTCAACATCAGGCATCTTCCTGGTATCGATATTTGTGGAAGACGCACAAGAATTTTTAGATTCATGGCCCCTTTTCTGTCATGATCCGTCAAATTCTGTGCAAATTTTGTTGTTGCCATCATTTTCTTCAACTGCTTCCACTGTTGTAGATTTCATTGTGTCTTCTTCGATTACTTTATTGTTTCCCCTAAAGCACCAGTGTATCTTGAAAGATTAATAGAGGGCATGGCAGATTCACAAGAGCACAGAAAGTTTTTCCAGAAGGCCTTTACCGATGCATCTCAAACCACAGAAATATCTGACGCTCGTCTCAAAAAGCTTATTGTTTCCACGTTTTTTATATGTCCAAAATTCTTTCTTACCCTCACAATTCAAACTAGAGACTTCCAAACTAAGAACTAAACCATTTCTTTTGAAGAAATTTTCGTAAATCTTTATCTCTCCGCCACACAAATTACAGCACACAGTTTGACTAAATATTGTTTTTAGCACACTTAAGCCTAATAGTAAAATGATATCAGTGGCACTAGTTTCACTGTACACGTCATTACTGTTCACAAGACACTTCTTGAAAACACTTGGTGGTGAAGAACTTTGTTCAGTGTTGCTTGTCCTAACATCATTCTCTGGATGTTAATTTCCAATGGGATATCTTCTGTAGAACCTACTTTCCTTATTTCCTCACTTCTCAAATATTCGCTTGGGTGGAGTCATATTAAAAAGAGAAACACAACTCAGTGAGAAACAAGCCCTGGTACACACAACTAAAGGTGTACTGCATCTGATAAAATGTGGATGATATGATTCATTAGACCAAAAACACAAAGTAATATCACAGCATCCTGTGCAGCCAACCTATGCAGCAGGATATTTATATAAATAAACGTAAACTCCCACCTTCTAGAGCAAACAGTTCCCGAGATATCTTGTCGTAACTGAACAGGCACTCATGGAACCTGTGGAATTTACTTGTGCACTAAATTAATTCAAAATAAATTACAAATACTGTTTTCCAAAATCAACGAAACATACATCAAATTAAAGTGAAAACTCCAAACAACAGTTTTCCACAAAAAAATAAAAACGGACGCATTGTACCCACACCACCTTCTGTACTCCCCTTAAAGTATCAGTGCGTGGTATAAAAACAGTTTTTTTCTATAGCTGGTAAGGAAGTCAACTGCGCGAAACCGTTCGGCAGCTGCTGGACACGATAATATTGCAGTGCAGATGATCAACTTTCTCGTCGATCCACTACTGCCTCAAATAAAGAACATTTTAAGCCATTCTGTGACCTGCAGCATACCTCAACAGCGTGGAAGCATAGACACATAAAACCAATACCCAAGAAGGAATCTGCCAAACAATCTTTCGACTACAAGCTCATTTGCGTTCTACCAGAATCATCCAAGGCTTGAGATTACATACTTCACGAACAGTTTCCAATTATTTTACATGAAATAACCTTTTAGATGAATACCGGTCTAGTTTCTAGTAGTTCCTATAAACGTGACTTATGAACTGAAAGAAGCTCTGGACAGAAAACAGGCTACTATTATGTGCTTTCTGGATTTCAACAAAGCTTTCGACACTGTCGACTTCGACATTCTACTTGCTACACTCACAAGTCAAGATTTTTTTTCAAGTGCTGTACGATGGTTTGACTCATACCTTACATCCCACCAACACTATGTAAACATTGGAACAAAATGGTCACACTGGAGAAAGGTAATATCAGAGGCTCCACAATGATCAGTAAAGGGCCCAATATTTCCTTATTGTATGTTAATGATGTGTCAGCTATTCTCTCCCACTGTAAATATCACTTGTACACTGACGACTTTCATTTATATCTAAGTACAATTCGAACAAACCTGTGCACAGCCATCTAGCATGTAAATGCTGATTTTCTTGCCTTAACACTGAGGATGCAGAATATTGGTTTGAAACTTAGACCATCTAAAACGCATTTAATCTCATTTTTTTCACAAAAGACTTATTACTGTGCAGCTCAGAGAATCTCTTCCACTCTTAATCGAAAATGACAGAAAAATAACCTTTTCTTCTTCTACTAAGAACTTGGGGATAATTTTGGACCACCACTTAGAGTGGACTGAACACACAGCTGCAGTCAGTACGAAGGTGTAAGCTTCATTCCATACACTACAGAAATATGGAACAGTATTTCCTTTCGAACTTAAAAAGAAGCTCGTAGAATCAGTAATACTTCCCATGCTGATGTTACTCTCCAAGGACTTTTCACATGAAAGCGCGTGCCGGCTGGAAATGGCAGTGAATACTTGTGTACGGTACATTTGTGACATACACTATTTCGACCATGTCAATCCTGTCCATGAGCATTTATCATGCCTGCATTCCTATAAGCGTAGAGATTATCACACTCTATTTTTGCTCTATCGTCTTTTCAGTCATTGCACTCCCCCTTATTTATCTTCAACTCGTACACTACTATCTGAACGGCACAGCAGAAATACTCGTTCGCAGCAAAGTGAAATCCTTTCTGTACCATTACATAACACTGTCCTTTTCTCTAAATCATTTTCTGAATCAGGAACCCGAATTTGGAACAGTGTTCTTCAGAACAACAGAGTAATTAAAAGTCTTTCAAATTTCAAAAGACAGCTAATGGTCCACCTCCTATCACAATAGCCATTTCTCCCACATATTATTCTGCAGCTCACAGTCGATAATCCCTCAAATGGTTCAAATGGCTCTAAGCACTATGGGACTTTACATCTGAGGTCATCAGTCCCCTAGACTTAGAGCTACTTAAACCTGACTAATCTAAGGACATCACACATATCCATGCCCGCGGCTGGCTCACAAAAATGCCAACAAATGTAGCAATATGTATAGTTTAAAACACTTTTAGTTACGTGGGCTGCATAGTCACATTCTCGCTTAATGTGGATGCATTCTTTCAATAATATATGCAATCTATCGTTGTGATGATGACATATACAGGACTCATGTTTGTTTTTTTCAAAATTTTGACGTGCTGAAGCATAAAATGTTAGAAATGTGTCGTTTTAGAGTTCACTATGTAAGTCAAATGTTTCATTTATGTACATACACTGCTGAACTTTACATGAAAAGGCTAAATGGGCGAAATTAAAGTAGTGGATTTAGTGAATAAATAATTTCAAAAGTCGAAAGTGACGATGATGTCTTACAAAAAATTTTATATCACCGTAGCCGTGAGAGATTAATGTAGATTCAATCCACTAGCACCAACAGTGAGAAGTATTATTGTGGTTTTCGCAGAATACTACAAATTTGCGAAACGTGGTCAAACGAAATAATGCTTCTTGTTTCACAGTGCTATTTAAACTGAAGACGTAAGTCTATAAATTATATACAAGCATTTGAAAGGAAGTGCATATTTATTTTTAATAATGAGCAAATGTTTTAAGTAGTGTTATTCATAATAATGCCGTTGATTTCATGGTTTCACACATCACATTATCCCAGAGTTCTAAAGTAATTATAATAATATTCCACTTAAAAAATGTTTTAAAACAGAATTGTACAAAGAAGGAGCGAAGTAACGGCTGAAAAATTGTTATCTAATAAAGGTATTTATCAACTAATTATCAGAACAAGTAAAAGTAATGCCGAGGAAAGACTAACTTTACAATTTCTGCTATCTTGCCACACCAGTGATATGGAGCGATATTATTTGTATGGCTCCTAGTTCCGCCTTCGGAAGTTGCAGGCCTAGGCGTCGCAGCAAACGTATCACTTGAAAGTGACCACTAAACGACTGTCATAAACCTGACACTGCCGTCGGAACCAGTTATTCGTATTTCTTTGTTGAACCCACATCACGCAAAGTTTGAAATACTATTATTAAGTACCTCTATGTACCTGCGCTTTGATTTCGGAACGCAGTTGGATATGTGTTGTGTAAGACGAATATGAGTTTCATCCATAGGCACTGATGCCGCTCACGTTACTTACCAGTGCGTTTTCGGCTACGGACTTAGCATCCATCTTAGTTTCCACATGCTACGTCGGTCGCGGCAGTATCTTAGTGTCAAGCTAAAACATTAAACTGTCAGTCGAGGAAAGAAAAATGAAAGAAAATCCGAGACACTGTCTAGACATGCATGTGTATGGGTAATCCATAACAACATTATATGAAGCAAGTTGTTCAAAGCACTGTAGATAACAAGAATGAAGCAAGGGGACTTACGAAATAATTTCTACAGAAACTGAGTGGCAACAAAAAGAGCTGGAAACCTAACAGGAAAAGTGAAAAAAATAAAAACACCTACAGCCGTCCTTATGATTTTATTTTATTTTGTCGCTACCGGTTTCAACGCTTCATTGCGTCATCTTCAGGCTGTTTTGGTGCGGTACAGGTTGATACGATCCCCATGCATAACTCATCAGCGGCCAGCGTTACTGCTTGGGCAGTTGATGGTTGGGGTGCTGACACATTGTCTGCGAATCCAGTAACGCTGGCAGCTGATGGGCTATGCATGGGGATCGTATCAACCTGTACCGCACCAAAACAGCCTGAAGATGACGCAGTGAAGCGTTGAAACTGGTAGCGACAAAATAAAATAAAATCATAAGGGCGGCAGTAGGTGTTTTTATTTTTTGTCACGATAGTAAACGGCCGTCATTCCAGAGACGTCCTGCTAAAAGGATGGACATACAAAAGCTTAATAAGAAAAGGGCTAAACTGAGAAAAATGAGGTTAATTTTCTTATGCTTAATTATTTCCATAAGGGACTATTGAAATAATCTTTCCTATAGCGTATCCCTTCGTAATGGTTCACTGTTTTCATTTTCATGATGTGTCTAATCGACTTTTATTTTAGCTTTGTGGCCGGATGCCTTGCGTGTCGCCATAGTCATCACTTAATCCAAGGGCCGGAAGTCGTACGAGCCATCTGTCTGTAAATCATGTAGACTTGGGGACCATTCCATTATTTGCCAAAACGAGCGTGGAAAATTTCCTAAAAGCCACATTCAGCCTGGCCAGTATACCATGTCAACGATCATTGGTCGCCGTGGGGATTGGAGCTGGATGTAAATCACGCTCTTGTTTTG
Organism: Schistocerca nitens; assembly: GCF_023898315.1. NCBI lineage: Eukaryota > Metazoa > Arthropoda > Insecta > Orthoptera > Acrididae > Schistocerca > Schistocerca nitens. Next base: position 697,827,571 of record NC_064617.1, on the reverse strand, counting down.
GTAGTTACTACCCTGCGCGTTGAACATTACGAGCACTTATTTAGGACTCTTGACTGCCACGCGGGGTAGCCACGCAGTCTCTGGCGTCTTGCCACAGTTCACGCGGCTCCCCCCGTCGGAGGTTCGAGTCCTCCCTCGGGCATGGGTATGTGTGCTGTCCTTAACGTAAGTTAGTTTAAGTTAGATTAAGTAGTATGTAAGCCTAGGGACCGATGACTTCAGCAGTTTGGTCCCATAGGAACTTACCACAAATTTCCAAACTTTAGGATTCTTGAATTAATAAAATTATAGGCCTATGAGTCACTGATAATCGTTTCAGTATATAGGTCCTCTTGGTGAAACACGATACGATGTTTTATGAGGACTCTGTTCATGGCAGGATATCCAGCAGTTTCTGGACGGAGGTGAACACGGAGTCATCTACTTCAGCTTGGGGTCGAACATGAGAAGTATTTTCCTCCCTGAAACAGTCATAAGGGCATTGCTGGAAACTTTCTCCGAGCTACCGCAAAGAGTACTGTGGAAGTTTGAGGACGATAATTTGCCCGAAAGGCCGGAGAACGTGAAGATCGCAAAATGGCTACCACAGCATGACGTATTAGGTATGAATCGCTACACAGACTCGTCAGACTACCTGTGATGACTTTGACAAGTTTGTAAACACGAGTCTTCTCTTGTTTCAGCTCATCCGAACATCCGCCTGTTTATCACACAGGGCGGTCTGCAGAGCTTCAACGAGGCATCGTATTTCGGAGTTCCTCTTCTAGGAATACCCTGCTTCGGAGATCAGCCCTATAACGTTGCAAAGATGGTTAGCGCAGGAATAGGTGAGAAGCTGGAACTGGATGAAATCACCAAAGAATCGGCACACCGAACAATTCGACGCGTTTTGGAAACTCCAAGGTGATCTCTCAACTTTAGAAGTAGCATAGTAACAACTACGACGGTTGGAAGTTTAATAGTGGCAACTATTTATTTACAGCTCGTACAAAATATATACGTGTTTCAAACTTTTACTGACCTTCAAAGTAGTCACCAGTATTGTGCATAACCCGTTGCAGCGATGTGTGAGTCGTAGGATGCTTTTAGCAGTGCCAGTTGTGTTGACAGTTCAGGCGGCGCGGTCTATTGCCCGACGATTTTGTAGTACACTGCTGGCCATTAAAATTGCTACACCACGAAGATGACGTGCTACAGACGCGAAATTTAACCGACAGGAAGAACATGCTGTGATATGCAAATGATTAGCTTTTCATAGCATTCACACAAGGTTAGCGCCGGTGACGACACCTACAACGTGCTGACATGAGGAAAGTTTCCAAGCGATTACTCATACACAAACAGCAGTTGACCGGCGTTGCCTGGTGAAACGTTGTTATGATGCCTCGGGTAAGGAGGAGAAATGCGTACCATCACGTTTCCGACTTTGATAAAGGTCGGATTGTAGCCTATCGCGACATTGCTGCTCGCGTTGGTCGAGATCCAATGACTGTTAGCAGAATATGAAATCGGTGGGCTCAGGAGGGTAATACGGAACGCCGTGCTGGATCCCAACGGCCTCGTATCACTAGCAGTCGAGATGACAGGCATCTTATCCGCATGGCTGTAACGGATTATCCAGCCACGTCTCGATTCCGGAGTCAACAGATGGGGACGTTTGCAAGACAACAACCATCTGCACGAACAGTTCGACGACGTTTGCAGCAGCATGGACTATCAGCTCGGAGACCGTGGCTGTGGTTACCCTTGACGCCGCATCACAGACAGGAGCGCCTGCGATGGTGTACTCAACGACGAACCTGGGTGCACGAATGGCAAAATGTCATTTTTTCGGATGACTCCAGGTTCTGTTTATAGCATCATGATGGTCGCATCCGTGTTTGGCGTCATCGCGGTGAACGCACATCGGAAGCGTGTATTCGTCATCGCCATACTGGCGTATCACCCGTCGTGATGGTATGGGGTGCCAGGTCTCGGTCACCTCTTGTTCGCATTGACGGCACTTTGAACAGTGGACGTTACATTTCAGATGTGTTACGACCCGTGGCTCTACCCTTCATTCGATCCATGCGAAACCCTACATTTCAGCAGGATAATGCACGACCGCATGTTGCAGGTCCTGTACGGGCCTTTCTGGATACAGAAAATGTTCGACTGCTACCCAGGCCAGCACATTCTTCAGATCTCTCACCAACTGGAAACGTATGTTCAATGGTGGCCGTGCAACTGGCTCGTCACTACTCTTGATGAACTGTGGTATCGTGTTGAAGCTGCATGGGCAGCTGTACCTGTAGGCCTACACGCCATCCAAGCTCTGTTTGACTCAATGCCCAGGCGTATCAAGGCCGTTATTACGGCCAGAGGTGGTTTTTCTGGGTACTCACTTCTCAGGATTTATGCACCCAAATTGCGTGAAAATGTAATCACATGTCATTTCTGGTATAATATATTTCTCCAATGAATACCCGTTTATGATCTGCATTTCTTCTTGGTGTAGCAATTTTAATGGCCAGTAGTGTAGTTCTGAAGCGAATGCCGTGAAGTGTTTCCTTCAGTTTAGAAATGGGGTTGCACTCACGAGGGCTTAAGTCAGGGGAGAGCAGTAGGTCGTATAGCACTTACATCAGTCAAACAAATCAGTAACAGCTTGCACTGTACGTGCTTGAGCATTGTCCTGCAAAATGATGGTCAGGTCCTGCAGAAAGTGTCATCACTTCTGTCTCTAAGCTGGTCGTAGGTTGTGTTCCAAAAATGAACAGTGCAGAGACAGAAGTGATGACACTTTCTGCAGGACCTGACCATCATTTTGCAGGACAATGCTCAAGCACATACAGTGCAAGCTGTTACTGATTTGTTTGACTGATGGAGCTGCTAAAGTTCTATACGACCTACTGCTCTCCCCTGACTTAAGCCCTCGTGAGTTCAACTCGATTTCTAAACGGAAGGAAACACTTCACGGCATTCGCTTCAGAACTGCTGTTTATTCGTCGGGCAATAGACCGCGCCGGTCGAACTGTCAACACAACTGGCACTGCTAAGAGTATCCCACGACCTCCACATCGCTGGCTACGGATTATACACAATGCAGGTGACTACTATGAAGGTCAGTAAATATTGAAACACGTATCTATTTTGTACGAGCTGTAAATAAATAGTTGCCGCTGTTAGGTTGGTGCATAAGTTCGTAGCGTCCTTGTTTTGCGTCTTGGTATTCCGGCTGCTATGGGCTTATTTATCGATTGTCATTTTTTATTTATACTTCACTGTTGCTATTTGAATTTACATATTGTCATTTTGTCATTTGGAGACAGTGAGTGGAGCCACGGATGCTAGAAAATTTAGTGGCAAGTGGAGAAATCGGAATATTTCCGACATATTCTTGTGTTTCACTTAATAAGGGGGGGGGGGGGGGGGGGGACAGCAGCGGAGGCAGCCACAAACATTTGCGCCGTGTATGGGGATGATGCCATGACACAGAGCCCGTCAAGAAAATGGTTTTCTCGTTCTAAGGAGGATCGTTTCGACGTTAGTGACTCTCCAGGTTCAGGAAGACCTCCGGGGTTTGATGAAGATCGTTTAAACGCATTGATCCACAATGGCCCACGTTAGTATACTCGAGAGCTGTTATATGTGATGAACTGTGCTACATTTTCCCTGCCTTAGCGAAGGTTCAAAAAGCGGGAATACAGGAACCGTATGCTCTAAGCCACAATCACAAAAATCAGCTGGTGGCCAGATGTGCACCTCTTCTTGCTCGTCATCAATTGGTTCGTTTCCGGTAACGTTACTGGTGACGAGGAATAGGAAAGGAAAGGAATAAGGAAAGAAAAGGGATGGCTGGGCCCAAAAAAAAAAAAGTAGCAACTGCCCGCACAAAGACCTGTGCGAATCCACAAAAGGTGTATGGGGGCTTAATTAAAAAGAATAATGAATAAATGCAATAACTTTAGTAGCTGTGTGTTCGGTTACGAAATATCGTAACCTGTTGGCCCTGAGTAGTATCAGCACGCAATCTGACTGCATAAAATAAAAATAAAGAATGACAAGAAATTTCCGTTAACACAATTGATTAATTAAGTCCCCTGCAACTATAAAAGCTACGAAACAACAAAGCACTAGTGTGACTGTTCTGTGTGTGGTAGTGTGACTCAATGTACATGTATCTGGCTCGGTTCTTCCTAAATACGACAAGATATTTTAAACACCATTTACAATGAACTAATTGAAAAACCACAAATACTATAATTGCACATAGAAACCAGAACATGAACACGAGCCAGATGCTTTGTTGACTGAACCTGTGACCAAGAGGCATTGTCATTAAAGAAATGTGAAATATTTTTTTTACCTCAATATACAGGGTTATTACAAATGATTGAAGCGATTTCACAGCTCTACAATAACTTTATTATTTGAGATATTTTCACAATGCTTTGCAAACACATACAAAAACTCAAAAAGTTTTTTTTAGGCATTCACAAATGTTCGGTATGTGCCCCTTTAGTGATTCGGCAGACATCAAGCCGATAATCAAGTTCCTCCCACACTCGGCGCAGCATGTCCCCATCAATGAGTTTGAAACCATCGTTGATGCGAGCTCGCAGTTCTGGCACGTTTCTTGGTAGAGGAGGTTTAAACACTGAATCTTTCACATAACCCCACAGAAAGAAATCGTATGGGGTTAAGTCGGGAGAGCGTGGAGGCCATGACATGAATTGCTGATCATGATCCCCACCACGACCGATCCATCGGTTTTCCAATCTCCTGTTTAAGAAATGCCGAACATCATGATGGAAGTGCGGTGGAGCACCATCCTGTTGAAAGATGAAGTCGGCGCTGTCGGTCTCCAGTTGTGGCATGAGCCAATTTTCCAGCATGTCCAGATACACGTGTCCTGTAACGTTTTTTTCGCAGAAGAAAAAGGGGCCGTAAACTTTAAACCGTGAGATTGCACAAAACACGTTAACTTTTGGTGAATTGCGAATTTGCTGCAAGAATGCGTGAGGATTCTCTACTGCCCAGATTCGCGCATTGTGTGTGTTCACTTCACCATTAAGAAAAAAATGTTGCTTCATCACTGAAAACAAGTTTCGCACTGAACGCATCCTCTTCCATGAGCTGTTGCAACCGCGCCGAAAATTCAAAGCGTTTGACTTTGTCATCGGGTGTCAGGGCTTGTAGCAATTGTAAACGGTAAGGCTTCTGCTTTAGCCTTTTCCGTAAGATTTTCCAAACCGTCGGCTGTGGTACGTTTAGCTCCCTGCTTGCTTTATTCGTCGACTTCCGCGGGCTACGCGTGAAACTTGCCCGCACGCGTTCAACCGTTTCTTCCCTCACTGCAGGCCAACCCGTTGATTTCCCCTTACAGAGGCATCCAGAAGCTTTAAACTGCGCATACCATCGCCGAATGGAGTTAGCAGTTGGTGGAGCGTTGTTGAACTTCGTCCTGAAGTGTCGTTGCACTGTTATGACTGACTGATGTGAGTGCATTTCAAGCACGACATACGCTTTCTCGGCTCCTGTCGCCATTTTGTCTCACTGCGTTCTCGAGCGCTCTGGCGGCAGAAACCTGAAGTGCGGCTTCAGCCGAACAAAACTTTATAAGTTTTTCTACGTATCTGTAGCGTGTCGTGACCATATGTCAATGAATGGAGCTACAGTGAATTTATGAAATCGCTTCAATCATTTGTAATAGCCCTGATCCACAATGGCCCACGTTAGTATACTCGAGAGCTGTTATATGTGATGGACTGTGCTACATTTTCCCTGCCGTAGCGAAGGTTCAAAAAGCGGGAATACAGGAACCGCATGCTCTAAGCCACAATCACAAAAATCAGCTGGTGGCCAGATGTGCACCTCTTCTTGCTCGTCATCAATTGGTTCGTTTTCGGTAACGTTACTGGTGACGAGGAATAGGAAAGGAAAGGAATAAGGAAAGAAAAGGGATGGCTGGGCCCAAAAAAAAAAAAAAAAAAAGCAGCAGCTGCCCGCACAAAGACCCATGCGAATCCACAAAAGGTGCATGGGGGCTTAATTAAAAAGAATAATGAATAAATGCAATAACTTTAGTAGCTGTGTGTCCGGTTACGAAATCTCGTAACTGGTTGGCCCTGAGTAGTATCAGCACGCAATCTGACTGCATAAAATAAAAATAAAGAATGACAAGAAATTTCCGTTAACACAATTGATTAATTAAGTCCCCTGCAACTATAAAAGCTACGAAACAACAAAGCACTAGTGTAACTGTTCTGTGTGTGGTAGTGTGACTCAACGTACATGTATCTGGCTCGGTTCTTCCTCAATACAACAAGATATTTTAAACACCATTTACAATGAACTAATTGAAAAACCACAAATACTATAATTGCACATAGAAACCAGAACATGAACACGAGTCAGATGCTTTGTTGACTGAACCTGTGACCAAGAGGCATTGTCATTAAAGAAATGTGAATTTTTTTTTTTTGCCTCAATATATATTGACGAAAAATACACTGTGATCATTGCAACATCTTCCATCTATACATTACACCAAACGAACAGCATCTACTCTCTCGCTCAACAGAACAACTGCACTCGACATTCTCTGAACTAGTACGAGGTGCATTCAAGTTCTAAGGCTTCCGATTTTTTTTCTAAGTAACTACTCACCCGAAATCGATGAAACTGGCGTTACTTCTCGACGTAATCGCCCTGCAGACGTACACATTTTTTACAACGCTGACGCCATGATTCCATGGCAGCGGCGAAGGCTTCTTTAGGAGTCTGTTTTGACCACTGGAAAATCGCTGAGGCAATAGCAGCACAGCTGGTGAATGTGCGGCCACGGAGAGTGTCTTTCATTGTTAGAAAAAGCCAAAAGTCACTAGGAGCCAGGTCAGGTGAGTAGGGAGCATGAGGAATCACTTCAAAGTTGTTATCACGAAGAAACTGTTGCGTAACATTAGCTCGATGTGCGGGTGCGTTGTCTTGGTGAAACAGCACACGCGCAGCCCTTCCCAGACGTTTTTGTTGCAGTGCAGGAAGGAATTTGTTCTTCAAAACATTTTCGTAGGATGCACCTGTTACCGTAGTGCCCTTTGGAACGCAATGGGTAAGGATTACGCCCTCGCTGTCCCAGAACATGGACACCATCATTTTTTCAGCACTGGCAGTTACCCGAAATTTTTTTGGTGGCGGTGAATCTGTGTGCTTCCACTGAGCTGACTGGTGCTTTGTTTCTGGATTGAAATATGGCAGCCACGTCTCATCCATTGTCACAACCGACGAAAAGAAAGTCCCATTCATGCTGTCATTGCGCGTCAACATTGCTTGGCAACATGCCACACGGGCAGCCATGTGGTCGTCCGTCAGCATTCATTGCACCCACCTGGATGACACTTTTCGCATTTTCAGGTCGTCATGCAGGTTTGTGTGCACAGAACCCACAGAAATGCCAACTCTGGAGGCGATCTGTTCAACAGTCATTCGGCGATCACCCAAAACAATTCTCTCCACTTTCTCGATCATGTCATCAGACCGGCTTGTGCGAGCTCAAGGTTGTTTCGGTTTGTTGTCACACGATGTTCTGCCTTCATTAAACTGTTGCACCCACGAATGCACTTTCGACACATCCATAACTCCATCACCACATGTCTCCTTCAACTGTTGATGAATTTCGATTGGTTTCACACCACGCAAATTCAGAAAACAAATGATTGCATGCTGTTCAAGTAAGGAAAACGTCGCCATTTTAAGTATTTAAAACAGTTCTCATTCTCGCCGCTGGCGGTAAAATTCCATCTGCCGTATGGTGCTGCCATCTCTGGGACGTATTGACAATGAACGCGGCCTCATTTTAAAACAATGCACATGTTTCTATCTCTTTCATTCCGGAGAAAAAAAATCGGAGGCCTTAGAACTTGAATGCACCTCGTACAGGTAAAGGTGGATAAATGGGCCCCCACTCTGTTTTTTTATGTAACACCTTTTATTTTTAGTATAATCACCTAAAATTAACATAAAACATTTTTTCTAGTATGTCCTGCAATAGTTACGATATGTTTTGGTTCGACTTTTTAATATTTAAAACAAAATTTTATTTTTTTCCTGATACTCTGCATTTTGTTGCGTCAAGAATTTGTGCTGGTAATATGGGCCCCAAGGTAGTTTGAAATAAAAAGATACAAAAATTTGAAAAATATAATTTTATTTAATTTTTCTGTATAATGAAAGAAAGATTCACTCTGAACATTGTTAATTAGTCTACTGGTGGGATGATTTTCACAGGCTACGCCTAGCCTATTTACATTAGTTACACACATAAGCATTTTATTCGCATCCAGCACATTCGTTTTGAGCCCACATCTCACAGGCTATATACTGGACCCAAAGTTCACCTTTTGTGTCCTTTGAAAAAAATCCCTTCACAAAATAGACATACAGAGTCATCAACATCATGGATGGAAACACCAACTTTTTATTTCTTGTGCAAAGCTGGTAGGCCATGCGCCGACGTCATTTCTGGTAAGGCCGTAGAATTTGGATTCCATAATGAGAAGATATTTAACCAGTTCGTCCTCAAGTCCCTGTGGTAAAACTGGTGGAAAGCCTTTGGAGCGTAGAACGAGGGACAGAGTACACTTAAACCGCTTTTTTCAACCCCATTTTTTTCTCTTTAATAGCTACAATAGCATTTGCCATATTTGCTTTGTCCCACGATTGCCGTTTCGATTTTTTTGGGGGTACAAGATGTGTTCGAGGTATCTGAAACATAAAGAGTAGCAATATCTAACTGATTTTACGGGGCCCATAATACCAGCAGCAAAAGGGGCCCATATATCCACCCTCGCCATCTTGGGAAAATCGATCTTGCCTACGATTAGTTTGGTTCGCAACCGACGTTAATTAACGTAAAAGGATATCCCAACAGCAAGCCAAATACGTACCTTACCTTAGTTCCACGAATAACATGTTAGAAATTTGAGTTTTATTCAAGTAAACACTAACCTTTCAAACTTTTGATGACAGTGAAAAAATTCACAGCACAACTACTCACAAACCATGACAGCTACTACGTCTGCGCACTGTACAGTGAAGTTTGGCAACTAGTTTTAGTAGTTCATGTGCTCTCCGCTAGAATTCGTGGCCTGTACTTCCAAATATGTAGGGGGCCCATAATACCAGCAGGGGCCCATTTTTCCACCATTGCCTCTGCTGCTTTCGACATCCTCTCGACAAGTACTGCCCCCGGCAACCTCTGAACTACAACTGCACCAGTGGAGGCGGCGGAATAATAATCTAAGGCGCAATCTCTGGCGCTGTGACTCAGTGTAGCCACCTCTCAAAGGTACCAGCGATGTTGCGGTGTACTGCAAATTGCTTCCCCGAGGTGTAACCATCGCTACTGACATTTATTGTCAACAACTGAGACCTCTTGAAGACGCAGTCCAACGACCAAGAAGACACCGTGAAGTGGCGCTACTCGACGACAACGCCCGCCCGCGGTCTGCAAGACTGACGAAAAACATTATAGCTACAGGAGATGGGTTGGCAAATCATTCTGCACACACCTTATTCCCCTGATCTTGCTCCCTCAGTTTTTCACCTTTTCTGCTATTTGTCGAACAATCTCCAAGTAACTTCCTTTCAGGATGAAACTGCGCTCCGAACTTGTCTCGGAGAGTTCTTCGCCACAAACTCACGTGATTTCTACAGTCGCGGAATGGAAAAGTTACCCCAGAGTTGGCAGATGTAAATAGCGAAGAAGAGTGCATTATTGATGTCTAAAGTCTTTGTTATGTTGTTTGTCGTTTTTGTTAAACTTACGGATAAACGTTATGAACCTATGCACCAACCAGATATAAAGATGAGGCACAACATACATGTTTAGGCTCTGAGCACCATGGGACTCAACTGCTGTGGTCATAAGTCCCCTAGAACTTAGAACCACTTAAACCTAACTAACCTAAGGACAGCACACAACACCCAGCCATCACGAGGCAGAGAAAATCCCTGACCCCGCCGGGAATCGAACCCGGGAACCCGGGCGTGGGAAGCGAGAACGCTACCGCACGACCACGAGATGCGGGCTACATGTTTAGTTTTATTGGTGTTTTCGCTGATCTCAAGGTTTTTAATCCCAAGATTTTTCCCCAAGTCTCTTCATATCCAATGACCACAGCCTGAATTATGCACTGTGGAAATTAGTCGTCTCAAGGACACATCAAGCTCATCACCGCCTCTGGCCTTGATAACGACCTCAATTCGGCGTTGATATCTACATCTACATCTATATCTACATAGATACTCCGCAAGCCACTGTACGGTGCGTGGTGGAGGTACCCTGTACCTTTACTAGTCCTTTCCTTTCCTGTTCCATTCTCAAACAGAGCGAGGGAAAACGATTGTCTATATACCTTCGTATGAGCCCTAATTTCACGAATCTTATCTTCATGGTCCTTATGCGCAATGTATGTTGGCGGCAGTAGAATCGTTCGGCAGTCACCTTGAAATGTCGATTCTCTAAATTTTCTGAACTGTGTTTCTCGAAACGAACGTCGCCTTCCATCCAGGGATTCCCATTTGAATTCCTGAAGCATCTCCGTAACACTTACGTGTCGTTCTTACCTAGCAGTAACAAATCTAGCAGTCCACGTCTGAACTGCTTCTATGTCTTCCTTCAGTCCGACCTGGTATGGATCCCAAACATTCGAGCAGTACTCAAGAATAAGTCGCATCAGCGTCCTATATGCGGACTCCTTTACAGGTGAACCGCTCTTTTCCAAAATTCTCCCAATAAGCAGAAGTCGACCATTCGCCTCCCCTATAACAGTTCTCATATACTCGTTCCACCTCGTATCCCTTTGCAATGTTACGCCCAGATATTTAAACGACTTCACCGTGTCAAGCAGGTGCTGTGACCGATCATTACAGATATGTTCTTCCTACTCATCCGCATTAATTTACATTTTTCCAGATTAAGAGCTTGCTGTCATTCATCACGCCGACTAGATATTTTGTCGAACACGTCTTGTATCTTCCTACAGTCACTCAACTTCGACAACTTACCGTACACCACAGCATCATCAACAAACAACAGCACATTGCCATCCACCCTATCCGCCAGATGTTGCTGTTGTGGTCTTCAGTCCTGAGACTGGTTTGATGCAGCTCTCCATGCTACTCTATCCTGTGCAAGCTTCTTCATCTCCCAGTACCTACTGCAACCTACATCCTTCTGAATCTGCTTAGTGTATACATCTCTTGGTCTCCCTCTACGATTTTTACCCTCCACGCTGCCCTCCAATGCTAAATTTGTGATCCCTTGATGCCTCAAAACATGTCCTACCAACCGATCCCTTCTTCTAGTCAAGTTGTGCCACAAACTTCTCTTCTCCCCAATCCTATTCAATACCTCCTCATTAGTTACGTGATCTACCCACCTTATCTTCAGCATTCTTCTGTAGCACCACATTTCGAAAGCTTCTATTCTCTTCTTGTCCAAACTAGTTATCGTCCATGTTTCACTTCCATACATGGCTACACTCCATACAAATACTATCAGAAACGACTTCCTGACACTTAAATCTATACTCGACGTTAACAAATTTCTCTTCTTCAGAAACGATTTCCTTGCCATTGCCAGTCTACATTTTATATCCTCTCTACTTCGACCATCATCAGTTATTTTACTCCCTAAATAGCAAAACTCCTTTACTACTTTAAGTGTCTCATTTCCTAATTTAATTCCCTCAGCATCACCCGATTTAATTTGACTACACTCCATTATCCTCGTTTTGCTTTTGTTGATGTTCATCTTATATACTCCTTTCAAGACACTGTCCATTCCGTTCAACTGCTCTTCCAAGTCCTTTGCTGTCTCTGACAGAATTACAATGTCATCGGCGAACCTCAAAGTTTTTATTTCTTCTCCGTGAATTTTAATACCTACTCCAAATTTTTCTTTTGTTTCCTTTACTGCTTGCTCAATATACAGATTGAATAACATCGGGGAGAGGCTACAACCCTGTCTCACTCCTTTCCCAACCACTGCTTCCCTTTCATGCCCCTCGACTCTTATAACTGCCACCTGGTTTCTGTACAAATTGTAAATAGCCTTTCGCTCCCTGTATTTTACCCCTGCCACCTTCAGAATTTGAAAGAGAGTATTCCAGTTAACATTGTCAAAAGCTTTCTCTAAGTCTACAAATGCTAGAAACGTAGGTTTGCCTTTTCTTAATCTTTCTGCTACGATAAGTCGTAAGGTTAGTATTGCCTCACGTGTTCCAACATTTCTACGGAATCCAAACTGATCTTCCCCGAGGTCCGCTTATGCCAGTTTTTCCATTCGTCTGTAAAGAATTCGCGTTAGTATTTTGCAGCCATGACTTATTAAACTGATAGTTCGGTAATTTTCACATCTGTCAACACCTGCTTTCTTTGGGATTGGAATTATTATACTCTTCTTGAAGTCTGAGGGTATTTCGCCTGTCTCATACATCTTGCTCACCAGATGATAGAGTTTTGTCATGACTGGCTCTCCCAAGGCCATCAGTAGTTCTAATGTAATGTTGTCTACTCCAGGGGCCTTGTTTCGACTCAGGTCTTTCAGTGCTCTGTCAAACTCTTCACGCAGTATCTTATCTCCCATTTCGTCTTCATCTACATCCTCTTACATTTCCATAATATTGTCCTCAAGTACATCGCCCTTGTATAAACCCTCTATATACTCCTTCCACCTTTCTGCCTTCCCTTCTTTGCTTAGAACTGGGTTGCCATCTGAGCTCTTGATATTCATACAAGTGGTTCTCTTCTCTCCAAAGGTCTCTTTAATTTTCCTGTAGGCAGTATCTATCTTACCCCTAGTGAGACAAGCCTCTACATCCTTACATTTGTCCTCTAGCCATCCCTGCTTAGCCATTTTGCACTTCCTGTCAATCTCATTTTCGAGACGTTTGTATTCCTTTTTGTCTGCTTCATTTACTGCATTTTTGTATTTTCTCCTTTCATCAATTAAATTCAATATTTCTTCTGTTACCCAAGGATTTCTATTAGCCCTCGCCTTTTTACCTACTTGATCGTCTGCTGCCTTCACTACTTCATCCCTCAGAGCTACCCATTCTTCTTCTACTGTATTTCTTTCCCCCATTCCTGTCAATTGTTCCCTTATGCTCTCCCTCAAAGTCTCTACAACCTTTGGTTCTTTCAGTTTATCCAGGTCCCATCTCCTTAAATTCCCACCTATTTGCAGTTTCTTCAGTTTCAATCTGCATTCCATAGCCAATAGATTGTGGTCAGAGTCCACATCTGCCCCTGGAAATGTCTTACAATTTAAAACCTGGTTCCTAAATCTCTGTCTTACCATTATATAATCTATCTGATACCTTTTAGTATCTCCAGGATTCTTCCAGGTATACAACCTTCTTTTATGATTCTTGAACCAAGTGTTAGCTATGATTAAGTCATGCTCTGTGCAAAATTCTACAAGGCAGCTTCCTCTTTCATTTCTTCCCCCCAATCCGTATTCACCTACTATGTTTCCTTCTCTCCCTTTTCCTACTGATGAATTCCAGTCACCCATGACTATTAAATTTTCGTCTCCCTTCACTACCTGAATAATTTCTTTTATCTCGTCATACATTTCATCTATTTCTTCATCATCTGCAGAGCTAGTTGGCATATAAACTTGTACTACTGTAGTAGGCATTGGCTTTGTGTCTATCTTGGCCACAATAATGCGTTCACTATGCTGTTTGTAGTAGCTAACCCGCACTCCTATGGTTTTATTCATTATTAAACCTACTCCTGCATTACCCCTATTTGATTTTGTATTTATAACCCTGTATTCACCTGACCAAAAGTCTTGTTCCTCCTGCCACCGAACTTCACTAATTCCCACTATATCTACCTTTAACCTATCCATTTCCCTTTTTAAATTTTCTAACCTACCTGCCCGATTAAGGGATCTGACATTCCACGCTCCGATCCGTAGAACGCCAGTTTTCTTTCTCCTGATAACGACGTCATCTTGAGTAGTCCCCACCCGGAGATCCGAATTGGGGACTATTTTACCTCCGGAATATTTTACCCAAGACGACGCCATCATCATTTAATCATACAGTAAAGCTGCATGCGCTCGGGAAAAATTACGGCTGTAGTTTCCCCTTGCTTTCAGCCGTTCGCAGTACCAGCACAGCAAGGCCGTTTTGGTTAATGTTACAAGGCCAGATCAGTCAATCATCCAGACTGTTGCCCCTGCAACTAATGAAAAGGCTGCTGCCCCTCTTCAGGAACCACATGTTTGTCTGGCCTCTCAACAGATACCCCTCCGTTGTGGTTGCACCTACGGTACGGCCATCTGTATCGCTGAGGCACGCAAGCCTCCCCACCAACGGCAAGGTCCATGGTATCATCCGCCAGATAATTTATGTATATAGAAAATAGCTGCGGTCCTGTCACACTTCCCTGGGGCACTCCTGATGATATCCTTGTCTCTGATGAACACTCGCCGTCAAGGACAACATACTGAGTTCTATTACTAAAGAAGTCTTCGAGCCACTCACATATCTGTGAACTTATTCCATATGTTCGTACCTTGGTTAACTGCCTGCACTGGGGCAGCGTGTCAAATGTTTCCCGGAAATCTAGAAATACGGAACCGGCTTGTTGCCCTTCATTCACAGTTCCCAGTATAACATGTAAGAAAAGTGCAAGCTGAGTTTCACACAAGCGACGGTTTGTAAAACCATACTGATTCGTGGACATAAGCATGCCTCAAAAAGTCTCTTCAGGCATGCCATATCCAGCTAAAGCCATCCATCGATTACTAGATCCCATAGAATTATCAGACTGCAGGGATATTGATTGCTTCGATTCACGCGCTGTAACATATAGTTTCAGACATTTTCTACAGAATTCGTATGTGGCGATAGTGGATTAGTCCAGTTCCAATAGGAACGCATGTGCGCAGCCCTGTGAACGCAGCTGTTCTCCTTATGGAAGATGGTAGTGTCCGTAGCAAACCCGCCGTGGAAACACAAAAGAAAGAGGAACACCTGGTGACCAATAATGTTTAAATAAACAATCTGGTTCATGTTCGCAGTAACCTGAATGGATGGTTTCGAGTGATGATGCTAAAAAACAGCCCAAACATCACAGAATCGCTCTCTGAACTAAACTAAACCCTCCACATACTGCACGTTAAAAGCTTCATCCGCCTATCAGTTCACTTGACACCTTGCATCATTTATTAGGCTCGTTGACGACGTATAGCTTTATATGCTGCTTTATATGGCCTTTTGCGACTCCAAATGGTTATTGCATGTATGAGGGCGTGCTGAAAAGTAACGCCTTCCAATTTTTTAAGTAAAAAAAACGTTTTTAACATTTTATATGAATGCGTGGTTTCTGCGCTTTTTTGTCGAGTTTCATATAAACGATTCGCAATGACTCCACAACCTTAATGCAGATGGCTAGGTGGGAATATGAGTCGACGCGGGAGCGTACCGAGATAGTCCGCTCATTTGCGATTGTGTTGAGAGGGGGGGGGGGGGGGGGGCAGTGGTTAATGCAGCTGCCTAGTAAGCAGGAGATCCCAGGTTCGAGTCCCAGTCCAGCATACATTTTCACTCGTCGCCACTGATTCCGGATAAAGTCCAGATGCAGCTGATATCATTAGTTCCCTCCCTTTCTTTGCTTTTCTCCTCCCTTCACCTTCACTTTACATAATACTTATTAACATTTTCACCTTCATTCTTCAAAAAAAATGGTTCAAATGGCTCTGAGCACTATGGGACTTAACATCTATGGTCATCAGTCCCCTAGAACTTAGAACTACTTAAACCTAACTAACCTAAGGACATCACACAACACCCAGCCATCACGAGGCAGAGAAAATCCCTGACCCCGCCGGGAATCGAACCTGGGAACCCGGGCGTGGGAAGCGAGAACGCTACCGCACGACCACGAGATGCAGGCTCTTTATTCTTCATGTCTATATATTTGCAGCCCTCTGCCATCATGGCAGTATGTTATGTGCTGTAATCGAGTTTTCAATTCAAAGAGTTCGTCCACACATGGAGTACATTCTCCTTCAGCACGATAATGCCATGCCACACATGAGCACTGAGACATCTGCAGCACTTCTAACCCTTGGGTTCACTGTCATCGATCATCCGCCATACAGTACCATCTTGGCCCCACCCAGTTTCATCGGTTTCCAAAATTTCCTTCGAGAACTTCACTTTGAAAGTAATGAAGTGGTGCTAGCAGATATGGCTCCGTCAGTGAAGTCAAACATTCTACAGAGACGACATAAAGAAACTGGCGTCGCGTTGGCAGGAATGCTTTTATCGTCAGGGCCACTACGATGAGAAATAAATATGTTGAAAAGAAAAATAAGGACTCAGAATGCTAAAAACATTGGTTTTATTGAAAAGGCTGTAAGAGTCTTCAGATTAAAGAATCAGAGGCATTAATATTTCACTACGTCATCGAAGTTCCCTTCGCGAAGTTCACTGGAAAACTCGTTGAGATGCACCAGTAGTCACTGACAATAGCACTTCCTGTCGGGTTTGAAACCAGTTGTCAAGGTGTCGCGTTTGACATGTTCCACATCCACGAGGATCTCCTCAGCACGGATCTATGGAACGTAAACTAATCTAATCTAATCTAATCTCTGGTCCGTATCGGCTGGCACCACTGTTGTTACGCCTTGTTACGAGAGCCGTTCAGTAAATAATGTCCAAGAATTTTTTTATCGGAATACATTTGTACTTAAGAGTGAGAATTTAGCGACAACTTCAGTTAGCATTTCTCTTGCGTATACTATTTTTCTACGTGCTCTCCACCGCATTCTGTGATCTTATGGTAACACTGTGTAAGGGTGTGTATCCACTGTTGGTAAAATCTCTTGTCCTGGGCTCTTAGCTAACTTTTCACTCCATGAATTACGCTCTCGTCGTTTTCAAAGTTTGACCCAGGTAGAGAATACTTAAGTGGCTTAAACTGATGTGAGATTGTGGGCACCAGAAGTGGACTATCTACATCTACATGATTACTCTGCTATTCACAATAAAGTTCCTGGCAAAGTGTTTAATGAACCACCTTCAAGCGGTCTCTCTACCGTTCCACTCTCGAACGGCGCGCAGGAAATACGAGCACTTAAATTTTATCCTGATTTCGCTTATTTTATCCTGATGATCATTTCTCCCTATGTAAGTTAGTGCCAACAGGATGTTTTCGCAATCGGAGGAGAAAACTGGTGATTGAAATTTCATGAGAAGATCCCGTCTCAACGAAAAACGCCTTTGTTTTAATGATTGCCACTCCAATTCACGTATCATGCCTGTGGCACTATCTGTCCTACTTCGCGATAATACAAAACGAGCTGCCTTTCTTTGTAATTTTTCGATCTCATCCCGTCAGTCCCATCTGATGCGGATCCCACACCGCACAGCAATACTCTAGAATAGGGCGGACAAGCGTGGTGTAAGCAGTCTCTTTAGTAGACCAATCGCACCTTCTAAGTGTTCTGCCAATGAATCGCAGTCTTTGGTTGCCTCTACACACATTATCTATGTGATCGTTCCAATTTAGGTTATTTGTAATTGTAATCCCTAAGTATTTAGTTGAATATACAGCCTTCAGATTTGTGTGACTTATCGCGTAATCGAAATTTAGCGGATTTCTTTTAGTACTCATGTGAATAACTTCACACTTTTCTTTATTCAGGGTCAATTGCAACTTTTCGCACCATACAGATATCTTATCTAAATCATTTTGCAATTCGTTTTGGTCATCTGATGACTTTACAAGACGGTAAATGACAGCATCATCTGCAAACAATCTAAGACGGCTATGTCGTTAACATAGATTAGGAACAATAGAGGGCCTATAACACTTCCCTGGGGAACGCCGGATATTATTTCTGTTTTACTCAATGACTTTCCGTCCATTACTACGAACTGTGACCTTTCTGACAGGAAACCACGAATCCAGTCGCACATAGTGTGGATGAGGCAATGATGCCCAACCTAATTTGGCGATTTGTTCCCAGGAAACACTTTTTTAATGTTCTGCAAAATTACTTATGAAGCTGGACCAAACAGATATAATTTTGTAGAACCTTAGGAGGTGCGTCCTATTTAATATTATCATGTTCTGCCAAGCGCCAATGGAAAATTCAGTTAATCTTAACCTTTAATTACTTTGCATATCATTTTCAAACCACCGCCTTGGTTACTTTCGTACTCGGTATTAAATATCGTGAGCTCTTAGTTCGTTCAGTAGTTTCAGAAATAATTTAAACTTTTTTTATTTCTCATCGAGTTTTACGTTTATTTTAACTGGTATGGTTCATACCCACCTGTCACAACCTACTTAGGTTAACACCTGATCTGAACTCTCATTAACTTATAATACAGGTGTCCAAAAAAGATTAGTAAATACAGAGATATTTATATAATTCAAAGATTTACACCTAGTGTTTGGAAAATTTAATTTTTTTAAAAATAAAAGATCTGCAGTTTTAACTTTTTCTTTGTTTACAACATACGAGGGTGTGCTGAGTAGTAACACCTCCGAATGTTTTATCTGTTTTCAATGTCGTTTCAGGCAGTATATAAAAAGTAAAAACTAAACTCTGTCCGAACAGGCCGTGAAGGCCCAATGGCACCGACATGGAGGGGGATGTGGTCAGCACACCGCTCTCCCGGCCCTCCTCAGTTTGCCTCGCAAGGGGTGAGTGCACCCCGCTTGCCAACAGCGCTCGGTACACCAATGGTTACAGATCCAAGTGCTACCCCAGCCGGCAGCGCTTAACTGACGCGATCCGGTGTTACCGCTTCGGCAAGGCCGTTGACTCAGGTATTACATGTCATGTATTTTTCGTGGCCGACGTTCCCGCTTCGCTGAGGCATGTTGCAAACCTCTGCCGCTAGAGGGCTCCGAATTGTAGCGTGTAACATGGCGGTGCGTAACTTAACTATTGGTGCGGGAGAAACAGTGTGCTGTAATCGAGTTTCTGTCTGCAGAAAACGTGTTCCCATTGAAATCCATAGAAGAATGAAACTTCTGTAAGGCGATGTTTGTATTGACATCAGTAATGTGCGACAATGGGTTGTTTGTGCTCATCGTGAAGGAAACGTGTGTGACAGAGCTCAGATTTTTTCAAAATCTTAACTAACACCTACGAGGACTTCCCTTTGATAGTAATGGAGCAGTGCAAGCAGAGGTGACGTTGTGGCTCCATCAACCAATTCAAACATTCTGCAGTGACAGTATCAACAAACTGGACACTCTTTGGGAGAAATGTGTTCGTCGTAAGGGTAGCTATGTTGAGAAATAAATGTGTGGACATGAAGAACAAAGATGCAGAATGTTAATAGCGTTTGCTTTATTCAAAAAGCTTTAGGAGTCTTCACATAAAAAATTCGGGTCCATTGCTTTTCAGCACGTCCTCATATATTCAGTTCCAGATGACTGAATTGACATTTGGGACATTATAATTTTATAATGTGGTCAGAAAAATAAAAATAAGTGCTATTTGTTGGTTTGCTCCCCCCCCCCCCCTCATGAACCATGGACCTTGCCATTGGTGGGGAGGCTTGCACGCCTCAGCGATACAGATGGCCGTACTGTCGGTGCAACGACAACGGAGGGGTATCTGCTGAGAGGCCAGACAAACGTGTGGTTCCTGAAGAGGGGCAGCAGCCTTTTCAGTAGATGCAGGGACAACAGTCTGGATGATTGACTGATCTGGCCTTGTAACACTAACCAAAATGGCCTTGCTGTGCTGGTACTGCGAACGGCTGAAAGCAAGGGGAAACTGGGAAACTACAGCCGTAATTTTTCCCGAGGGCATGCAGCTTTACAGTATGGTAAAATGATGGTGGCGTCCTCTTGGGTAAAATATTCCAGAGGTAAAATAGCCCCCCATTCGGATCACCGGACGGGGACTACTCAGGAGGACGTCGTTATCAGGAGAAAGAAAACTGGCGTTCTACAGATCGGAGCGTGGAATGTCATATCCCTTAATCGGGCAGGTAGGTTAGAAAATTTAAAGAAGGAAATGGATAGGTTAAAGTTAGATATCGTGGGGATTAGTGAAGTTCGGTGGCAGGAGGAACAAGACTTTTGGCCAGGTGAATACAGGGTTATAAATACAAAACCAAATAGGGGTAATGCAGGAGTAGGTTTAATAATAAATAAAAAAATAGGAGTGAGGGTAAGCTACTACAAACAGCATAGTGAACGCATTATTGTGGCCAAGATAGACATGAAGCCCACGCCTACTACAGTAGTACAAGTTTATATGCCAACTAGCTCTGCAGATGATGAAGAAATTGATGAAATGTATGACGAGATAAAAGAAATTATTCAGGTAGTGAAGGGAGACGAAAATTTAATAGTCATGGGAGACTGGAATTCGAGTGTAGGAAAAGGGAGAGAAGGAAACGTAGTAGGTGAATATGGATTGGGGCTAAGAAATGAAAGAGGAAGCCGTCTGGTAGAATTTTGCACAGAGCATAACTTAATCATAGCTAACACTTGGTTCAAGAATCATAAAAAAGGATGTTTACATGGAAGAAGCCTAGAGATACTGGAAGGTATCAGACAGATTATATAATGGTAAGACAGAGATTTAGGAACCAGGTTTTAAATTGTAAGACATTTCCAGGGGCAGATGTGGACTTTGACCACAATCTATTGGTTATGAACTGTAGATTAAAACTGAAGAAACTGCAAAAAGGTGGGAATTTAAGGAGATGGGACCTGGATGAACTGACTAAACCAGAGGTTGTACAGAGTTTCAGGGAGCGCATAAGGGAACAATTGACAGGAATGGGGGCAAGAAATACAGTAGAAGAAGAATGGGTAGCTCTGAGGGATGAAGTAGTGAAGGCAGCAGAGGATCAAGTAGGTAAAAAGACGAAGGCTACTAGAAATCCTTGGGTAACAGAAGAAATACTGCATTTAATTGATGAAAGGAGAAAATATAAAAACGCAGTAAATGAAGGAGGCAAAAAGGAATACAAACGTCTCAAAAATGAGATCGACAAGAAGTGCAAAATGGCTATGCAGAGATGGCTAGAGGACAAATGTAAAGATGTAGAGGCATGTATCGCTAGGGGTAAAATAGATACTCCCTACAGGAATGTTAAAGAGACCTTTGGAGAAAAGAGAACCACTTATATGAATATCAAAAGCTCAGATGGAAACCCAGTTCTAAGCAAAGAGGGGAAAGCAGTTAGGTGGAAGGAGTATATAGAGGGTCTATACAAGGGCGATGTACTTGAGGACAATATTATGGAAAAGGAAGAGGATGTAGATGAAGATGAAATGGGAGATACGATACTGCGTGAAGAGTTTGACAGAGCACTGACAGACATGAGTCGAAACAAGGCCCCGGGAGAAGACAACATTCGATTAGAACTACTGACGGCCTTGAGAGAGCCAGTCCTGACAAAACTCTACCATCTGGTGAGCAAGATGTATGAGACAGGCGAAATACCCACAGACTTCAAGAAGAATATCATAATTCCAATCCCTAAGAAAGCAGGTGTTGACAGATGTGAAAATTACCGAACTATCAGTTTAACAAGTCACGGCTGCAAACTACTAACGCGTATTATTTACAGACGAGTGGAAAAACTGGTAGAAGCCGACCTCGGGGAAGATCAGTTTGGATTCCGTAGAAATGTTGGAACACATGAGGCAATACTGACCGTACGACTTATCTTAGAAAAAAGAATAAGGAAAGACAAACCTACGTTTCTAGCATTTGTAGACTTAGAGAAAGCTTTTGACAATGTTGACTGGAATACTCTCTTTCAAATTCTAAAGGTGGCATGGGTAAAATACAGGGAATGAAAGGCTATTTACAATTTGTACAGAAACCAGATGGCAGTTATAAAAGTCGAGGGACATGAAAGGGAAGTAGTGGTTGTGAAGTGAGCGCGACAGGGTTTTAGCCTCTCCCCGATGTTATTCAATCTGTATATTGAGCAAGCAGTAAAGGAAACAAAAGAAAAATTTGGAGTAGGTTTTAAAATCCATGGAGAAGAAATAAAAACTTTGAGGTTCGCCGATGACGTTGTAATTCTGTCAGAGACAGCAAAGGACTTGGAATTGACAGTGTCTTGAAAGGAGGATATAAGATGAACACCAACAAAAGGAAAACGAGGGTAATGGAACGTAGTCGAATTAAGTCGGGTGATGTTGAGGGTATTAGATTAGGAAATGAGACACTTAAAGTAGTAAAGGAGTTTTGCTATTTGGGGATCAAAATAACTGATGATGGTCGAAGTAGAGAGGATATAAAATGTAGACTGGCAATGGCAAGGAAAGCGTTTCTGAAGAAGAGAAATTTGTTAACATCGAGTATAGATTTAAGTGTCAGGAAGTCATTTCTGAAAGTATTTGTATGGAGTGTAGCCATGTATGGAAGTGAAACATGGACGGTAAATAGTTTGGACAAGAAGAGAATAGAAGCTTTCGAAATGTGGTGCTACAGAAGAATGCTGAAGATTAGATGGGTAGATCACATAACTAATGAGGAGGTACTGAATAGGATAGGGGAGAAGAGAAGTTTGTGGCACAACTTGACCAGAAGAAGGGATCGGTTGGTAGGACATGTTCTGAGGCATCAAGGGATCACCAATTTAGTATTGGAGGGCAGCGTGGAGGGTAAAAATCGTAGGGGGAGACCAAGAGATCAATACACTAAGCAGATTCATAAGGCTGCAGGTTGCAGTAGGTACTGGGAGATGAAGAAGCTTGCACAGGATAGAGTAGCATGGAGAGCTGCATCAAACCAGTCTCAGGACTGAAGACCACAACAACAACAACATTGTTGGTTTGAATATGACAAATGCACATACAAGCTTTATTTACAGAAATATTAAAACTTTTGGGCATATTAAAACTGTGTGCCGGACTGAGACTTGAACTCAGGACCTTTGCCTTTCACGAGCAAGTGCTGTACCCACTTTTTTCTTTATTAAAAAAAATTAATCGCATTTTTTTCGTTGTAGGTCGTTATATTTGATCGAGGTGGACGTCCCATGACACTTGTTCTTGTTCGCCGTTCATCCATTCACTCAGGTTTTTTGTTACAGAGGGCAGCTATCCCTCTGACCAAACGAGCTGTGCTACCGCGCCGGCAATGAGCTACTGATGCACAACTCACGACCACTTCTCACAGCCTTAATTCCATCAGTACCTCATCTCCTACCTTCCAAACTTCACAGAAACTCTCCTGCGAAAGATAAAGGTCCCGCGTTCGAGTCTCGGTCCGGCACACAGTTTTTATCTGCCAGGAAGTTTCATATCAGCGCACACTCCGCTACAGAGTAAAAATTTCATTCTGGATACAGAAATATTGTTTGGGAAGAAGGATAAAATTATCGAACTGAGTGTCATACCACGAAAATAATAAAATGAACTACCAGATGACGCATTTCAATGCTGAATTAAAAGATCGATACCCAACTAAACGGAATCCCATGCCCATGAAAACGTTATAATACGCATATCTGATACATACCGCTCCCCAGCAAGACAGTGGTAGACTGAAAAATGTAATACTTGAGAAAAGTCGACTACGAGAACAGGACTACATGTAAATATTACTGTTGTATAGAATATAATGGAATTTTTTTTACCACTAATACTTATGTTATGTTATGTTATCCGGGGACCTAGAAACGATGGAGAGGCTCCGCCCCTGCTGCAGCCGCAATGGTCCACAACCCCACGACGACTACCGCAGTCCACTTCACCCCTCCGCCGCCCCACACCGAACCCAGAGTTATTGTGCGGTTCAGCCCCCGGTGGACCCCCTAGGGAACGTCTCACACCAGACGAGTGTAACCCCTATGTTTGCGTGGTAGAGTAATGGTGGTGTACGCGTACGTGGAGAACTTGTTTGCGCAACAACCACCGACATAGTGTAGCTGAGGCAGAATAAGGGGAACCAGCCCGCATTCGCCGATGCAGATGGAAAACCGCTTAAAAACCATCCACAGACTGGCTGGCTCACCGGACCTCGACACAAATCCGCCAGGCGGATCCGTGACGGGGAACGGCACTCCTTCCCGCCTGGAAAGCCGTGAGTTAGACTGCACGGCCAACCGGGCGGGCACCACTAATACTTACTTGACATTAATACCAAGCTTATACTATGTCAGTTAAATTGTATCTAATTCTTTAAGTCGATTTTTCTGAGGTATTTCACTTTTGAGTTGTGTCATTGTTCTTGCCAGGGTGCGACATGTAATGACAGCATGTAACATGAATTACACCAGTCCATAAACAGGAAAGAAAATTCCATAATTGCGTTAACACATTACAAAACGCTCATTTGGAAATGCTTTGTTAGTAGAGATTGGCCAGTGACACATTCACAGAGGTTTTACAGCCAGAAACAGACAATGACCTCTTGGTTCCGCAACTGGGACCATCTACAGAGCTGACTACACCAAAATTGAGCAAATGGAAATGAAGTTTCTAAGGACTTTCAAAAAAGGACAGCAACATTACATGACGACTTAAGCGAGCCAGCCGGTGTGGCCGAGCAGTTCGAGATGCTTCAGTCTGGAACTGCGCTGCTGCGGCGGTCGCAGATTCGAATCCTGCCTCGGGCATGGATGTATGTGATGTCTTTAGGTTAGTCAGGTTTACGTAGTTCTAAGTCTAGGGGACTGATGACCTCAGATGTTAAGTCCCATAGTGCTTAGAGCCATTTTGACTTAAGCGAACAACTAAATGCAAAATCAGCAGGTCCTAGCAAATTAGTCACTCTTGCTACAACACATACAGATGACGACAGGAGAAGGACTGAGTAAAGCAGTAGCATCCTATGGAAACACTGAATAAATAGATGTAGGCTGACCACATGATGACTCGTGAAACCCGGACAGACTGCAAATCTAATTCTGCATTGAGTACATTACGATTTCCCTGTGTTGTTCACAGCTACCAAGAGAACATGAAGCAGTTCTCAGCAGTATTCCGTGAGCACCAGGAGACGTCCGTGGATCGTGCTGTGTGGTGGGTGGAGTACGTGATCCGCCACCAGGGGGCCCGTCACCTGCGCAGCGCAGCCCGGAACCTGAGATGGTGGCAGCTGCTGCTGCTCGACGTCATAGCCTTCATACTGGCTGCCACTTTTGTCGCGGTATTTCTGCTCTACAAAGCGGTCCGCTGGCTCTTAATTGCACAGAAGCGGCCACAGAAGTAGAAGACCAATTGACACAGACACACTGTTCTTTTTTTCTGCTCACAATTGGCGCATCCAGTACTGCAAAACAGTTTGTTTCCAAAAGAAAGTGCAGTATGATTTTATTTTGTGTACTTCTTTATTCATATTTTGTAGGACCTCTGCTTATGTGATCGAGAATCGTGGAACATGTCATTAAATATTCGAAAGTTTAAAACAGAAAAGAACAGTCACAAATATTTATAATTGAACAATAAATTTTTCAATGAAAATAAAAACAATTGTAATAAATAATCAGGACTAAAATTAACTTCATTTTTCTGGAAAAGATGCTGATAATGTCCTACCAGTTTGACCCACTCCAGAATTTCTCTGGGATGATTTGAAAAGAAGGGCTGGTAAAAGAAGATGACATAATTGATGTCCAACCAGCGGGATGGAGATTACTTGAAAAGTTAACTCTTACTGCACGAGGTAGCCCAACTGCCTAAAACACTAGATGGTTGAAAAATAATGATTTACGCAATAGATTTGTGTAACTTTATGAAAAACAACAAGTTTGGTCAAAAAAATGGCTCTGAGCTCTATGGGACTTAACTTCTGAGGTCATCAGTCCCCTAGAACTTAGAACTACTTCAACCTAACTAACCTAAGGATATCACACACCCATGCCCGAGGCAGGATTCGAACCTGCGACCGTAGCGGTCGCATGGTTCCAGACTGTAGCGTCTAGAACCGCTCAGCCACAAAAACTCCACGATCGTTCTGCAAGTGCCATGACCTGCTAACATGTGGTCAAGCACATATTACAAAACATCTTCCCTAAATGCTGCTGAAACCTCCACATGTGGTCCACACTTCATCAGCCTGCATAGTAAGCCATCAACCATCATGAACTGTGACTGTGACCTGAATATCTATCAGCTGATACCAAGTGCTTTTGCCTTTTGCCATGACGTCAGATGCTTGCGCCTTCTGCCAGTCAATCATACTTTTGTCTAGTACCTATAGCACTGTGATCTTTCTGCTTAAAGTGTCTTTATTTTTATGTTTCTTACCAGGTTTATGAACAGCTTCATAGTCGAATTCACTCAGTTTGAGTGCAACTATCATCAGTCTACTAGAAGGATTTTTGAGTTCCAACAACCATTACAACGATGCATGGTCTGTTACCACTTTAAATTTCTGATCATAAAAATATCAAGAATAGGTTATTCTGTAAGTAACTGCTGACATCTTCTTTTTGGTAGTGGAGTAGTTCCTTTCCAGCCTGTTTAAATGTCTATACACACAAACCTCTGGGTGTTTTTTTACCATCTATATTTTTTACTCAAAATACGATCAGCTGCACTATTGCTGGCATCACATGAAATGATAAACTCTTTCTCAAAATTAGCAAATATCAATACTGGATCTGATGCCAACACTTTGTTCAGCGTTTCAAATGCCATTTGACGTTCTGTTGTCCATTAAAATGTTATACCTTTCCTTAACAAGTGACTGAATGGTTTTGCAATTTCAGTAAAGTTTCTGACGAATTTCCGATGATAATTACATAAACCTATTAATTATCGTAATTTCTTTGTTGTCTTTGGTCTTGAGAAGTTACAGATTGTAGATATTTTCCCATCTTCTCAATTAATTAGATGTCTAAGTTAATTAACTTCCTTCTGGGAAAAAGGCATTTATCCACTCTGAGCATCAAACATACTGTTCATAGTCTTTAAAGAATTCTTCTAAATGCCTCATGTGTTCTTGAATATCTTTCAAGAATGATGTCTAAGTATACATTTCTTCGGCTTTACTCCACAAAGTTAGCCAACGAATAGTCTCTGAAACTTAGCTAATGCATTCTTATATCCAAACAGCAGTTTGAGGGTTCTATTGATGTCCCTACAACTTCAGATGGCCACCAAAAAAAAAAAAAAAAAAAAAAAAAAAAAAAAAAAAAAAAAAAAAAAAACAACTAGAAAGGCCACCAGATAAATGGTCACTCACCACATGGCATTGTGTCAGGCTAGAAATCTGGATGCTGACAATGGTTGATACTGCAGATGTTCCTCCACTATCACTGACGCTGACACGTCTTTGGTGAGTTTTCCTTGCTCGACAAGTTGAGCAGTGTAAGCATGAAAATGCTGTTCCCACTTTCTTGTGAGGAATAGTTATACAAAGTGGCCTTGGGTAATGTGATGATGATTTCCCGTGTGTTCCCCAAGAAAATTATTCCTGGAGCAGGTCAGGCCAACATGTGGTTGTTACTGAAGTCCTGAAGTGTCAGCTTCGGCTGTGCCCTTAAGATTGCAGGATGACGAAGCATGGAGCATGTCAACGAGGATCTGCCAGGTGTCCAAATTGCTAATGTGGCAACATAAGCATGTTATACATTTATTGGCTTTGGTTTTATAATTGAGTCATCTTCTCTGTGGCAGTGGTAAGGAGGGTAGCAGAAACAGCACACAGAGTTAAAGATGCTGACCCATTCAGATCAGCAGACTCTTGGGGACATTGGCGAGGTCAAGTTAGCCAATGCAGGAAGAGCAGCGAGATGCAGGGTAGCTGACACAGGCTGTGTCAGGTGTTGCCTGTGCAGCATCGACACACAACAGCTTGATGATATTTCTTATTATGGCACACTCTTGGACCTCGAAGGGAGCTTCCAGCAGCTCTGCATGGGATGGTGATAGTGGTGCAAATTTATGTCATTGGTTCCCCATCAGAGGAAGGCTTTGTATGCCGGTGTTCACTCTTGGATGCAAGTTGGAGGGCAGCAGCAGCTAGGTCACCTCCCTAGTACAGCAACAGTGTGACAGTGCATCAAGCATCATCAGTTTGGCTCCCCAGTGCGCCAGTCATAGAATGTCAAAGCCTTCTCATCAGAAGCTAAAAGGTCAAAAGCTCACAGTGGGTATGTCCACCAATCATGGCTGGCTGCCGTCTCGAAGGTAGTAATCATATGCTGAATGACAGGTAGCAGATCACAGGTCCTGCCTTGAAGCTGGCCCACTACAATTTCAATACAGCAGGACTTGTGAGCCTGAGTATTTATAGCTGTTTGTTAAAGGTAATGGCATTATGTATTTGCTATAATGACCAGATGTGGACTAGTTTACAGTGTTTGTCAGCAATTTTCACCAAACCTTGGTGTATCAACTGTGGGTTTCAGCTCTTCGCCTTGGCACTTCCTGCAATGTCAGCAGGCTGAAAGGCATTCTTGTGTAAGATTTACATGTTATAATGGCTCCTTGGAGTGAAGAGCAGTGTGTTTCAATGGCCTCAGTTGTATGCCATGATACTGCACTATTGGTTCTCCTGTCTGTTTGTCATTCCAACTGCAACACTGCACTTAACCCTGCCTTGGCTTGGCTCAGTGTTGGCTAAAGAAAAGTTAGTTTTTTACATTCGCCCAATTTATCAAAAGAATAGCCTAATGGGAAATGTAAAAATTCAAATCCATTTGATTCCTTCACCAACTCTCCACAGTTCCTGCCCTCACCACATTGCCCTGCACGTCACTATTCTATTTCTAATACCCATGGTCTTACCGCTATTGTACACTACCTTTCCCAATGCCCAACAGATTGTAAACAACAACCTCCATAGTTGCCATGACCAACTATATCCTCACCCACAATCACTTCTCCTTTGAAGGCATTACCTACAAACAAATCCGGGGTACGGCTATGAGCACCCACATGGCACCATCTTATGCCAATCTATTCATGGGCCATCTAAAGGAATCCTCCCTAAAAACCCAGAATCCTAAACCCCTCACCTGGTTCAGATTCAATGATGACATCTTTGCTATCTGAATTGAAGGTGAGGACACCCTCTCCACATTCCTCCAGAGCCTCAACAGCTTCTCCTCCATTTGCTTCACCTGGTCCTACTCAACCCAACAAGCCACCTTGCTAGATGTGGACCTCCACCTCAAAGATGGCTACATCAGTACCTTCATCCATATCAAACCAACTAACCATCAGCAATACCTCTACTTCAACAGCTGCCACCCATTCCATACCAAGAAGACCCTTCCATACAGCCTAGCCACCCATGGCCATTGCATCTGCAGTGATGAGTAGTCCCTCTCAAAATATGTCGAGGGTCCCACTGAAGCCTTCACTGACAATTTGAGACTGTGGCTTTGTACAAAATACAAGCTGATTCTTTCAGAGAAGAAAACAACAACCAGCCACTGTTAATAAGGCTGCTCATTTACACAGACTGTCACAACTGGTTCCAGATTATCACCCAAAGCAACTTTTGCCACAAGGAAAATGTAGCTGATAATTAATGTAAACAACAACAACATTGTACAATAACAACTCTCCCATGCCTTATCTTTACAGTCTACCACCACTCCCAAAATCCCAGCGTCCAGCCACAGAGGAGCATTCCCCTCGTAACTCAGTACCAGTCCATCAGTGTTTCGATTACCTCTCATCATGCCCTGAAATGAGAAATGTCCTGCCCGCAAACACAACATCCTTCATTTCAATGACTGCTTCACAGCCTGTGCTGTATGGATCCTTCCCACCAACACCAGCTTTTCTGAATTACGCAGGTGGGAACTTTCCCTGCAATACATCCTATGTTCCCATAACCCTCCTGGCCTCAACCTTTCTTAGTCACTGTTCTCAGCCATCCAGCTCCTTCCCTGTTCCCATTACAGCACTACACAGCCGTCATTCCACCACCACACCCAATTCTTTTATTTTTCTCCTTTTGCGTTACTTCCCCCCGTCCCCCCTCCTTTCCACCTCTCCCATGCCCTTCATCTAACCTACAGCACTTCACTGTCCGCCACCCCCACCATACTATCCCTTCCTCTCTTGCCCCAGCCCCCTCCTTACCCAACCCAGTCACCACTTCCATCATGCACTGGTGCTGCTCCTCTCAGTGTGGTTTCAGTTGCCTGAGACTGCAGTCAAGTGTGTGAGTTGCATTTTTCAAATCTAAAAGTTCATCTGCTGATGAAAAGGAGTTGTCATTTAGAAATTCTTTTAATTTTTTTAATGCTGGTTGGCTGTCTGTCAGATTTTTAATGCTATTTGGCAAATGACCAAAGATCATTTCTTCTAGTGTTGCAGATTTTTAAGTGAAGGTATTGTGAATATCCCGAATTCTTTGAATAAAAACCATGGTGATCTTGGGTGGGCTTCTGATATTATCCTGATTACACACTTTTTTGCAATGAATACTTTTTCTCTTAATGATGAATTACCCAAAATATGATGCCATATGAAAGCAGTGAATGAAGATAGACATAGCAGGCTAATTTACAGGTATGTTTATCATCAAAATTTGTATTAACCCTAATACCATAAGTATCTGAACCTAAAGGAGGAGAGGGCTTTGTTTAATTTGATTTTATTTGATGCAGAAGGTCATTTCCAATCAAGACATAAAGGTATAACAAAATTCTTCATTGGGGTATCAAAAAGAAAAAGCATTGCACTATTCTCAAAAAATTAAAAATTTCAAGAAAAAAGCAGAGTAAGTTTGGAGCCTTAAGGATAAAAGAAAAAACTCAGTAAAGTAAATAGATATTCAAGTGCCAGACCACAGTTGCAAAACAGATAATGTTTGTTTCGAACCATAGTCACTGAAGTCATTGATTCTTTCATAATAGCAGGCAAATACATTGAAACAAATCATGGACCATTGAAATCAGATCCAGTCGATTTACTTCAGCAGACATTGCAGTCTCCACTGGCAGACATCAGCTTTGTCAACTCAGTGCTATTTTGTAGAAAACTAACAATTTGAGACTGTGGCTGTGTACAAAATACAAGCTGATTCTTTTAGAGAAGAAAACAAGAACCAGCCACTGTTAATAAGGCTGTTCATTTACACAGACATTGTCACTACTTGTTCCAGATCACCACCCAAAGGAACTTTTGCTGCAAGGAAAATGTAGCTGATAATTAATGTAAACAGCAACAACTGTAATCTAATTTGAACAGCTGTCTGATGATGAATTGTTGGTGCAAAACTGGTATTGGTAACTATTTGTTTCTGTCAACACAGCTGTTGGAAAGCACATAAAAATCATAAGGTCACTAGAAATTGTAGCTCTTTTAGCTACAGTGAGTTTCAGCCAAAGTACTGAAATCATGTGTTGAATTGGTAGTTAGTTCCTTGTAGAATAGAATAGAAACTTAATTGTCACATAACATGTCATATACAATCAGATGATTGTGACATAGGTCACTCGACAGTTTAAGACTACTTTCTAATTGGAAGTATACAGAATAATTACAGGTATTT
This sequence comes from Schistocerca nitens, assembly GCF_023898315.1. NCBI lineage: Eukaryota > Metazoa > Arthropoda > Insecta > Orthoptera > Acrididae > Schistocerca > Schistocerca nitens. The sequence goes on along the minus strand of NC_064617.1, from coordinate 697,796,100 downwards.
TGTAATTTTAAGTGCCACAAAATAATCATGTTGAAAATAAAGTAAAATTAAGAATAAGTATTTACTTAAAGTAATTTTTTAGCATGACAATATAAAATGTAACATGAGGCACAGTTATTTGTGACAGCCAGTCATAAATTCTACTACACTGTAATAATATTTACTTGCTAGATATGTTTTTGAATGATGTCCAAATTCTTTTGGTTCATAATTTTTAAATTTTTCACAGACTTTATTTCCCAGCCTCATACCCATATAGTAAGGTGTCTTCTCCAGCAGTTTTAGCCTATGAATTGGTAACTTATACTGATATTTGTTTCTTGTTTCATAATCATGCTTAAACAGGCTATCCTCAAAAAGTTGTGGGTTTTGTTTAGAAAACTTAATTCTCTCATAGACATAGAGGCCGGGAACAGTCATAAGATCAAGGGCCTTGAACAGAGGTCTGCACAGTTGTCTTTTTTCTGCACCTGGCACGGATCTAATGATTTTTTTTTTTTTTTCTGTAGCCTAAAGACTGTAAGTTTGTTTTCTCTGATCCCCAAAAAATTATACCACATCTAATCACAGATACAAAATATGCATGATATACAACTTTTTTGACTGGTGTTTCTATTATACTGCTTATAATATTCATTACAAATATTAGACTATTTAGACAGTGACATATGACATCTACATGGTGTGTCCATGATAAATTCTTGTTCAGCATTACACCTAGAAATTTGGTACAATTTCTTGTGGCAAGGTGATTGTCCTCATATGGTATTTCTAATACATCCTGTACAGCTTGTTTTGTGGTAAAGTGAATGATTTGTGTCTTTGTTAGATTTGATTTCAGACCATTATTTCTCATCCAGGCCTCAATTCCAGCAAGTGACTGCTGAAGATGACTGATTAAAATTTCATTTTTCTTGCAACAGACTATTGCTGTAGAGTCATCCACTTATAGAATAGTGTCTGAATTTATGTTAGGTGAAAGCTCATTTATATAATACAGGAACAATATTGGCCCAAGGAAAGATCCTTATGGTACACCTTGTTCTGTTTTTTCCAACTTGAGAAGAATCACTTACCATTTTCTTCAATTACTATTCTTTGTTTCCTGTTTCATAGGTAAGATGACAATTCAATTCAATTCAATGATCTTACTAATTAGTCTAGGGAACATGGAATTTGCACTGCTGCGCTATGTGGCATGTCTTGTTATTCAAGAGCTATTCAGTTTAAGTAAATTAATGCTTTAAATACTTCTGTTTACAAATTCATTACCACAAAAGTTTAATTTTTATGCATTTGCAGCTATAAAAATATTTGTGTAGTTTTATCTACAAGTTAATGCATATTTATAACAAGAACTGTTATTTTTCTTGATATTTGTTAATGAATTTTGGACCTGATGATAATGTTAATGAAATCTTCTAGGGATAAATGTTTTATTAAAAATGTTCCTTCATTTGAGGTCTGGCAAAAATCAGATTTATAAATCCTTTATTCATTATCTTTCATTGGACATAGATCTTTAAACTAAATGCCCAAGAAAAATGCAGCTGTCAAAATGGGCAAGTGTGCAAGCTGCCACAGAATACCCAGGAATGGAAATCGGTGTTAAGTATTTCAGTTTATTTTTATTTGGTGTGTTGCATATAGCCTATGAATAGAATGATGCTAACCAATTCTAGAGATGAAGTATTTATCATTCCCACTACATGATAACCAAAAAAAGCAGTTAATCTTGAAAATTAAAGGGGAACTGGCAGCAGCACAAGAAGAAGTTAGCACAGTTGTGAGTTTTAGTTTACTATATTAATGCTACAGTTAGATGAGAAGATGAAATTACAGTCAGTCCTTATAAATGACGCTGCATTGAAGAGATAAAGGAGAGTCTACAGTTCTAAAAGCATAAGTCTACCTACCTCCAATTACTGCAGTGTTATGAAAACTGTGAACAAAAGAATATAGACAACACAACAAGTTTGGAAGCAGTCTAACAGAAGAGGGCATATGCAAAAACTAAAGCCATGCAGAAAAATACTAAGAACACCAAGATGGTGATATCACTAGAAGTAATCATACAAGGGGAATCTCAGAACTAACACAGAATTCTTTGGCTGATGTTTTACAAGTAACGTTTATTTTTAAGCCAATAGAAAGGATAAACAATGTAACATGTAATTTAAAGTCGTAGGGTGAGGATCTGGGAAAAAAGATCTTACAATAACAGAACAAAATGTAGGCAACAATTTTGACAACATCTTCAATTACACAGCTGGGAATGATTCTGGCACATTGTTGAGAATACATGGCAAGAGGCTATATGCATGGCTGATTTGCAATTTGCTTGTTTCAAGTCCAAGCACTAGTTTCCAAGTTTCAGATCAGAGAGGTGCAGAGTGAAAGATTCAGTCTGGTAACAAACCCCTGAGTAATAGCTTCACCATTTCTCCACTGTATCTTTCGTCCAGGAGTGGTAACCCTTAAAGTACCAGTATGCAGGAGCCCTTCTGTAAGTTTGGAGAGTAGAGTGCTAGTAGCAGACAAAGACGTGTGAGCATGTCTGGAGAGTTCAGTACATAATACCATATCCTGTGAAAGGTGACATTCTACATTCAAGTGTAAGCCTGGCTCACAGTTTTTAATACATGTAAATTTCATAAAATTGTATCACCAAATCATAAACAAGGACTCAGTCTCAATATTTACAAAGAAATTACAAGAATAGAAATGTGTACAGCACTTTGAGTGAGGAGCAATTGCAAGACCTCCACGTGTGCAGTCAATATAATGAGAACACTCTGTGCAACTGAGGTCATATCTCTGGCTATAAATTTGTGTCCAGCATTAACCACCCTCAACACAGAATTTCAACTCTTGTTTGCAGTGACCTAAGGTATGTCTCAGTTGTTACCAAAGAGAAAGCAGGTGAAGGGAACATGATGGTAGTGGTGAACATGTCAAAAGTGAAAGATTTCTTGCAGAATGGATGGAGGCCAACAACTCAATGCTCCATTATGATGCAAAAGGAAAGAGCACATTCCGGTCCAGAAGATAGGGCACACAGAGCACAATAGGCCTCTGGCTGTCAACAGTGAACACTTATGGGACGAGTACAAGATCTATCATCAGAATGGCCTTTCACAACTTCCCCAGAAGTCAGCATTGCCCCATTCTCATCCCCTACAGCCTACATATGCCTCTAGTGGAACTTTCAAAAAGTAGATTGGTATAGAATCTCAAAAGGGTTGAATGGACCAGTAGAAGAGATTCCTGCCCTACCATACTCATACTCAAATTTTCCAAGAGCTGACTTATTTATTGCCAAAAAGGATACCCAGAGGGTGCCATAAAGAATACATTTCTATATGGAAACAAGAGATCAGCTGGTTATTTAATAAATTCAAGGAAACTGGGGACCAAGAAACAACTATAAATTTGATGATTTCCTTGAATGAACAGAGGAGAGAAAAATATCATATAGAAACCAGGCGCCTTTACCTCACACTTTCCAGTAGAAAAGTTTGGTCCCACAACACAAAGAAATCGAAAATGTCATATGACTTATAAATTATAGAGTGCAGCAATCAGTTGTCCTTTTTAGATTTTATTATGCAAATCCGGATTTTGGATAGTAACTAGCCATTCTCAATGTGCTATTTTTTATTCTCAGTGCATGTAAGGCCCTCTTGTTTGGGCATCAATAACAGTTATCTATAATTTATAAGTCACATACAGTTGCTGAGTGCATCCACTTTCGGAATCGAAGGTAACCAAATGTCATATGACACAATTGCCAGTCACAAAGCAAGAGTTTCCAGGATTATAGCAGATAAAGCAAATGTTTGACAAGTAAACAAAGACCTAGTTGAAATCAAGACATATCTACAATCTAATCCAGAATTCTCTTCTCCATTTACAATCACTAAACTGGGGGCAGGCACATAAAATGAAGAATATCTGCAGATTGAGATGGGATCCACCCTAAATTTTTGGAACACAGTGGACCTGCAACATAAAAGTAGTTAGTTTGGCTTTTTAATGAAATTCTTTGCACAGGAACATCATCAGTAAATTTTAAAAGAGCTAAAATTATTGCTACCTCCACTTAACTGTGCTTAAAAACTGTTGGAAAGAATGATATTAAACCAAATGTAGATATAAGTAATTCTGTGGTACCATCTGAACAAGCTGTATTTAGACCTTATAGAAGCTACTGTGAGCAAATGTTCTCCTTGACCATTCTCATCTTGAGGGTATAAGGTTGAATTTTTTAAAAAGCTGTACCATGTAAAACTCTAGACAACCTCTTAAACAACATGTTGAGCAATTGGCAGTTTAAAGTATACCAAATTGAAAGATGGGTATACAGTATGTACCCAGTGATGGCTTGGTTCAAGACTCTGTTCTTTCTCTGGTGTTATACAACCTCTACACAGCAGAACTGTTGAGACTAACCTTCAAGAAATTACAATATGCAGATGAACTTGAAATTTCTTATCAGAATAAAGAACTTCCTGAATGTGAAGAACACCTAACAAGCAGCTTCACTAAACTCTATGAATATGTTAAGACCTAAAGTTTCTAAAACAGAAGTATGTCTGTCCATTGTTTTGCCCCCTTAGCATAGACAAATGCAACAATAAACCAAAGTGCCTTGGAGTCACATTAGAAACAATCCTAAAATATCATAAACACTTTTTGAACACATCTAAGAAGGTACAAATATGAGTGAACGTAATGAGGAATGTGGCCGGTAGTACATGGAGAGCTAATAAATCTGTTCTCCATGGAGCATTCATTTGCACACCAGTTTTGCTCCACAGCACTCATGTGAAGGAAGTTGACTTTCATTTGAATGCAGCTATGAGAACCCCTAGCAGCAGTGGCAGATCTACATCTATGTGCTGACTGCCAACATTATCAAACATCTGTCCAGTTCATCTTCATCAAAAGGTGGCTTTCTACAACCTTTGCCCACAAATTTATAAAAATGAATCAATCACTTTTCATGAATGTTTACTCTCGTTGCCTAAGAAATGCTTCAAATCCACAAGGCCAACATATGAACAAGAAGTCCAAATGCTCTCTGCTGGATTCAACTGGGAAAGTGAGTGGAAATATGACTGGCAAGCCATAAAAAACCAGAATCAGCAGCTGTTAAAGTTCATCATCCTAGGGAGGTCTGTTTACAGCTTAATGGATACCAGATGGGAGATATGGGAGATGGTATGTGCAAGCACAACACGCACAAGTGGGTCTTTAGTAGTGACAGTATTTGTGACTATGGTGGTATTTGGAAAACTAAAGTCTATATGAGGCACTCGACTGGATTGATTCTTCCAATGTTCATGTTTATTCTGGGCCATTTGTGGTTTATATAGTGTAAATTGCACATGTCTATTTTTTGTTTAAATGTGTACTGAAGTTGTTGTTTTAATTGATGCATGTGTTGATATAATAAATAATACTTTAAGTCTTGTTTTCCCCAAAACAAACGATGGTAAAACTGAACATAAGTAAGGAAAGGGGATATGTAACTTCTTGAATTAAAGTACCTCACACTAAAAAAGAGGGGTCAACCAAATTTGGAGAACAAGCAGTAGTCAAGAGCTGAAACTCCATTACAACCAGTTTTAATAAATGCTCCAGCCTACTGCTAAACAAAATATAACCCATGCAGTATATCAAAAATAATACTACATGCCCCCATGAACCATGAACATTGCCGTTGGTGGGAAAGCTTGCATGCCTCAGTGATACAGATATCCATACTGTTGGTGCAACCACAACTGAGGGGTATCTGTTGAGAGGCCAGACAAACGTTTGGCTCCTGAAGAGGGGCAGCAGCCTTTTCAGTAGTTGGAGGGGCAACAGTCTGCATGATTGACTGATCTGGCCTTGTAACATCAAGTAAAATGGCCTTGCTGTGCTGTTACTGTGAACAGCTGAAAGCAAGGGGAAACTACAGTCATAATTTTTCTCGAGGCCATGCAGCTTTACTGTATGGTTAAATGATGGCATCCTCTTGGGTAAAATATTCCAGAGGTAAAATAGTCCCCCATTTGGATCTCTGGGTGGGGACTAAACAGGAGGATATTGCTATCAGGGGAAACAAAACCGGCATTCTATGGATCACAGCGTGGAATGTCAGATCCCTTAATCGGGCAGGTAGGTTAGAAAATTTAAAAAGGGAAACAGACAGGTTAAAGTTAGGTATAGTAGGAATTAGTAAAGTTAAGTGGCAGGAGGAACAAGACTTTTGGTCAGGTGAATATGGGGTTATAAATACAAAATAAAATAGGGGAAATGCAGGAGTAGGTTTAATAACGAACAGCATAGAAAACACATTATTGTAGCCAAGATAGACATGAAACCCATGCCTACTACAGTGGTACAAGTTTATATGCCAACTATCTCCGCAGATGATTAAGATATGTATGATGCAATAAAAGAAATTATTCAGATAGTTAAGGGAGATGAAAATGTAATAGTCATGGGGACTGGAACTCGATAGTTGGAAAAGGCAGAAAAGGGAAAAGACATAGGTGAATATGAACTGGAGATAAGGAATGAAAGAGGAAGCCACCTGGTAGAATTTTACACAGAGCATAATTTAATCATAGATAACATTTGGTTTAAAACTCATGAAAGGAAGTTGTATACATGAAAGAGGCCTGGAGACACTGGAAGGTTTCAGATAGATTATGTAATGGTAAGACAGAGACTTAGGAACCAGGTTTTAAATTGTAAGACATTTCCAGGGGCAGATATGGACTCTGACCACAATCTATTGGTTATGAACTGCAGATTGAAACTGAAGAAACTGCAAAACAGTATGAGGTTATGGAGATGGGACCTGGATAAATTGAAACAATACGAAGTTGTAGAAAGTTTCAGAGAGAGCATTAGGGAATGACTGACAAGAAAACAGAAAAGAAATACAGTTGAAGAAGAATGGGTAGCTTTGAGAGATGAAATAGTGAAGGCAGCAGAGGATCAAGTGGGTAAAAAGATGAGGGCTAGCAGAAATCCTTGATTAACAGAAAAGATATTGAATTTAATTGATGAAAGGAGAAAATATAAAAATGCAGTAAATGAAGCAGGTGAAAAGGAATTCAAAATCTCAAAAATGAGATCGACAGGAAGTGCAAAATAGCTAAGCAGGGATGGTCACAGGACAAATGTAATTACGTAGAAGCATACATCACTAGGGGTAAGATAGATACTGCCTTCAGGAAAATTAAAGAGGCCTTTGGAGAAAAGAGAACCACCTGTATGAATATCAAGAGCTCAGATGAAAAACCAGTCATCAGCAAACGAGGAAGGGCAGAAAGGTGGAAAGAGTATATAAAGGGTCTATACAAGGGTGATGTACTTAAGGACAATATTATGGAAGTGAAAGAGGAGATAGATGAAGATGAAGTGGGAGATATGATACTGTGTGATGAATTTGACAGAGCACTGAAAGACCTACATTAAAACAAGGCCACAGGAGTAGACAACATTCCATTAGAACTATTGAAAGCCTCGGGAGAGCCAACCAAGTTAAAACTCTTCCATCTGGTGAACAAGATGTATGAGACAAGCGAAATACCCTCAGACACCAAGAAGAATATAATAACTCCAACCCCAAAGAAAGCAGATGTTGACAGGTGTGAAAATTACCAAACTGTCAGTTTAATAAGTCACAGTTACAAACTACCAACGTGAATTCTCTACAGATGAATGGAAAAACTGGTAGAAGCCGACCTCGGGGAAGATCAGTTTGGATTCCATAGAAATGTTGGAACATGCAAAGCAATACTGACCCTATGACTTATCTTAAAACATAGGTTAAGGAAAGGCAAACCTACATTTCTAGCCTTTGTAGACTTAGAGAAGGTTTTTGATAGTGTTAAATGGAATAATCTCTTTCAAATTCTGAAGGTGACATGGGTAAAATACAGGGAGCAAAAGGTTATTTACAATTTGTACAGAAAGCAGATGGCAGTTATAAGAGTCAAGGGACATGAAAGGGAAGTAGTGGTTGTGAAGGGAGTGAGACAGGGTTGTAGCCTCTCCCCGATGTTATTCAATTTGTATATGAGCAAGCAGTAAAGGAAATGAAAGAACAGTTCGGAGTAGGTATTAAAATCCACGGAGAAGAAATAAAAACTTTGAGGTTCGCCAATGACATTGTAATTCTGTCAGAGACAGCAAAGGACTTGGAAGAGCAGTTGAAGGGAATGGACAGTGTCTTGGAATGAGGATATAAAATGAAAATCAACAAAAGCAAAACGAGGATAATGGAATGTAGTTGAATTAAATCAGGTGATGCCGAAGGAATTAGACTAGAAAATGAGACACTTAAAGTAGTAGATGAGCTTTGAGCTTTTCCTTTTGTGAAGCAAAATAACTGATGATGGTCAAAATAGAGAAGATATAAAATGTAGACTGGCCATGGCAAGGAAAGTGTTTCTGAAGAAGAGAAATTTGTTTACATCGAGTATAGACTTAACTGTCAGGACATCCTTTCTGAAAGTATTTGTGTGGAGTGTAGCCTTGAATGGAAATGAAATAAGGACAATAACAACAAGAGAATAGCATTTGAAATGTGGTGCTACAGAAGAATTCTGAAGATTAGATGGGTAGATCATGTAACTAATGAGGAGTTACTGAATAGAATTGGGGTGCGAGGAATTTGTGGCATTATGTAACTAGAAGAAAGGATCAGTTGGTAAGACTTGTTCTCAGGCATCAAGGGATCACCGATTTAGTATTGGAGGGAAGTTTGGATGGTAAAAATCGTAGAAGGAGACCAAGAGATGAATATACTAAGCAAATTCTGAAGGATGTAGGTTGCAGCAGTTACTTGGGGATGAAGAGGCTTGCACAGGATAGAATAGCATGGAGAGTTGCATCAAACCAGTCTCTGGACTGAAGACCACAACAACAACAACAACAACAAAACTCCAAGAATAAGTGAAAAACAATATGAAACGTTATTGCAGAAGAAATAAAGAAAAATAGTTTTGCAAATTAAATCCAGTGCCCAGGAAATAGCTGTGGTGTAAATGATGACACACTGGAATCATTGGTAACCAAACTCATTGATTACTTCCACACATTTACAGCAAGCACTGTACACACTCACCAAATACCAACTACAGATGCATTAGATTTTCTTCAGCAGACACCGCATGAGTCACAACAGACATTAATTTTAAAGGGAAAATCCCTTAGGAAATTACAAAATTCCCAACACAATAAAGCAATATTTGTGCTGAGTATGGTGGTGTTCATAACTATCACCACACTATACTGGCTAGTTAGGACAGCCCTGAAGCTGTCTTTGCAATCAGCTATGCCATGATAACATTCATATACAAAAATGAAGATAAGTAAACCATTACTAATTGAAAACTCATTTCACTCATTATAGTTTATTTAAAGAGTTTTGAGAATGTGGCCTATGACAGAACACTTACTCACTTCTATGAGCAGAACTTGTTGACTGCCTCTCTGTTTTCCTTTGTGTGGGATTCTCTAGAGAGAAATCCATACAACAAATTACAAATTAAGTCTTGTTAAATGTAGCATCTCATTTTTCATATGATTTCAAAGCTTATTTTTGTATGATTTCAAAGTTAATTTGGATTGCTTGATTAACCATTATGTCATTAAGCAGGACCCATTATGTAATTTTGCCTTTGAGTTCCATAATGTAATTTTCAACTCATGTCCAAGAACTCAGTAATATTATGCCCATCCATTAATAGGAACATGTCTTGTGGATTCATTTAATTACAATTAGGTCTTTACATTTACAAACAATTGAGTCTCAAAAGAGATACCAAATATACTGTAATTACAATGTTTGAAACCTGTAACAACTCTGTTTATCACACTGTCAGCTTGTTATGCTATTGTGTAACATAACAACATCTAATTACCTTGTATTTATTGTAATTAATCGAATGAAACCAAGTTAAGAATGTAAACAAAGTGTTTATATGGGCTGTTGTATTATATATTGAAATTCTATTCACACTAAAAAATAATGTACTCGTATTTGAAACAGGAAACATGATAGGAATATTTGAGATAATGTAGTTTCAGTGTAATTAACAAAAAGAATCAGCACTGTTAATTCATGTCATTTCATTCATTTTTTCATGAAAACAAAAGATCTGTGATTGTCTTTATATCTTATTCCATGCATTTCAATTGTAACCACTGGATGACAACATTTTTTTGTAATCACCAACAATTTCTGTAATTGTAATTAGTGCATTTACTACATGCAACAATATAATAATTATTACGAAAAGTATACAAGACCTGTGAGAAATCATGTTGGAAGATCCAGTATGATGTAAGATATTGAGCAGCACTGTGTGTCATAATAAGTTGTACAGCTGAAACAATAACTGACTTTTCACATCTTTTGAGAACCACAGTGTTCTCTGGCCATCTTCATGTAAGAAACCTACAGGAGGAGTTATCTTTAACGAAGGAACAAAATGAAGATAAGTTTGGGGTCAATTCTTATTATTTTGAACAAACTGAGTTACACCCACCCAACTTAAAGAACATTTATTTCAGCTGCAGTTGACAAAATTAATATTTCATAAGCATGTTCACTTCGAATTATTTTCTTTTGACAACATTTTCCCCCAGGAAGGTAGTTACACCACACCTGTAAGAACCAAACAAGAAGAATTTTTGTGTTAAGTATGTCTTGTGACCATACTAAAGCTTTCTTAATTGTACATACCACAAAATTATACTTTTCCGACTAAAATGTTATGGCATTAATGGCATCCCACTTGTACAGACAGGGTCTTATCTTCACAACAGAAAGATTAGACTAGATTAGATTAATACTAGTTCCATGGATCATGAATACGATATTTTGTAATGATGTGGAACGAGTCAAATTTTCCATTACATGACATAATTAAGTTAATATAACAAGTTTTTTGTTTTATTTTTTTAATTTTTTTTTATAATTTTTTTTGGCTTTTTTTTTCTTTTTTTCTTAATTTATATCTAAAAATTCCTCTATGGAGTAGAAGGAGATGTCATTCAGAAATTCTTTTAATTTCTTCATAAATACTTGTTGGTTATCTGTCAGACTTTTGATACTATTTGGTAAGTGACCAAAGACTTTAGTGGCAGTATATTTCACCCCTTTCTGTGCCAAAGTTAGATTTAATCTTGAATAGTGAAGATCATCCTTTCTCCTAGTCTTGTAGTTATGCACACTGCTATTACTTTTGAATTGGGTTTGGTTGTTAATAACAAATTTTATAAGAAAGTATATATACTGAGAAGCTACTGTGAATATCCCTAGATCCTTAAATAAATGTCTGCAGGATGGTCTTGGGTGGACTCCAGCTATTATTCTGATTACACACTTTTGTGCAATAAATACTTTATTCCTCAGTGATGAATTACCCCAAAATATGATGCCATATGCAAGCAATGAGTGAAAATAGGCATAGTAAGCTAATTTACTAAGATGTTTATCACCAAAATTTGCAATGCCCCTTATTGCATAAGTAGCTGAACTCAAACGTTTCAGCAGATCAATGTGTTTCTTCCAATTTAATCTCTCATCAATGGACACACCTAAAAATTTGCAATATTCTGCCTTAGCTATATGCTTCTGATTAATGTCTATATTTATTAATGGCATCATACCATATACTGAAGGGAAGTGTATGTACTGTGTCTTATCAAAATTCAGTGAGAGTCTGTTTACAAGGAACCACTTAGTAATTTTCTGAAAGACATTATTGACAATTTCATCAGTTAATTCTTGTTTGTCAGGTGTGATTACTACACTTGTATCATCAGCAAAGAGAACTAACTTTGTCTCTTCATGAATATAGAATGGCAAGTCATTAATATACAGGGTGAGTCACCTAACATTACCGCTGGATATATTCCGTAAACCACATAAAATACTGACGAATCGATTTCACAGACCGAACGTGAGGAGAGGGGCTAGTGTAATTGGTTAATACAAACTAAAAAATGCACGGAAGTATGTTTTTTAACACAAACCTACGTTTTTCTAAATGGAACCCTGTTAGTTTTGTTAGCACATCTGAACATATAAACAAATACGTAATCAGTGCTGTTTGTTGCATTGTAAAATGTTCATTACATCCAGATATATTGTAACCTAAAGTTGACGCTTGAGTGCCACTCCTCCGCTGTTCGATCGTGTGTATCAGAGAGCACCGAATTATGTAGGGATCCAAAGGGAACGGTGAGAGACTGGAACAGCACATTACGTCCACATGCTAACAACTTTTTATTGGTCTTTTTCACTGACGCACATGTACATTACCATGAGGGGTGAGGTACACGTACACTCGTGGTTTCCGTTTTCAATTACAGAGTGGAATAGAGTGTGTCCCGACATGTCAGGCCAATAGATGTTCAATGTGGTGGCCATCATTTGCTGCACACAACTGCAATCTCTGGCGTAATGAATGTTGTACATGCCGCAGTACATCTGGTGTAATGTCGCCGCAGGCTGCCACAATACATTGTTTCATATCCTCTGGGGTTGTAGGCACATCACGGTACACATTCTCCTTTAACGTACCCCACAGGAAGAAGTCCAGAGGTGTAAGATCAGGAGAATGGGCTGGCCAATTTATGCATCCTCCACATCCTATGAAACGCCCGTTGAGCATCCTGTCAAGGGTCAGCCTAGTGTTAACTGCAGAATGTGCAGGTGCACCATCATGCTGATACCACATACGTCGACGCGTTTCCAGTGGGACATTTTCAAGCAACGTTGGCAGATCATTCTGTAGAAACGTGATGTATGTTGCAGCTGTTTGGGCCCCTGCAATGATGTGAGGACCAATGCGGTGGTCGCCAATGATTCCGCACCATACATTTACAGTCCACGGCCACTGTCGCTCTACCTGTCTGAGCCAGCGAGGATTGTCCATGGACCAGTAATGCATGTTCCGTAGATTCACTGCCCTGTGGTTTGTGAAACCCGCTTCATCGGTAAACAGGTAGAACTGCAACGCATTCTCTGTTAATGCCAATTGACAGAACTGCACTCGATGGTTAAAGTCATCACCATGTAATTGCTGATGTAGCGAGACATGAAACGGGTGAAAGCGGTGACAATGCAGTGTGCACATGACACTACTTTAACTCAGTCCACCGGCTCTCGCAATGTCCCGTGTACTCATGTGTGGGTTCATGGCAACAGCAGCTAACACACCAATTGCACCCGCTTCTCCTGTGAGGTGCCTGTTACGGACCCATTTGCGTGCTACAACCATACCTGTTGCATACAGTTGGCGGTAGATGTTTTGCAATGTGCGGCACATTGGATGCTCTCTGTCCGGGTACCGTTCTGCATACATCCTGCAGGCTTCAGCTGCATTTCGTCGACACTCACCATAGATGAGTATCATCTCCGCCTTTTCAGAGTTCGAATACACCATGGTCACAGTTCCTACAACACTACACTATCACAGACATCTGGTAACACGGTGTACTACAGTTGGTCTGCGTGCGGACATGAATGCAGAATAATAATAGCAGCAAGCGCTACATGCGCACACTGCGACAGCTAGACCAAACCACAACAGTGCACTACAGCCACACTCGTAAACACGGTCATCATTGTAAACATGTCCCTGCAGATGCTGCTCGCCGACCGTGGCCCGTGTTTGTTACAACACGCAACTGAACGTCGGAGATTTCAAGCGTCAACTTTAGGTTACAATATCTCCGGATGTAATTAACATTTTACAATGCAACAAACAGCACTGATTACGTATTTGTTCATATGTTCAGATGTGCTAACAAAACTAATGTGGTTCCATTTTAAAAAACGTAGGTTTGTGTTAAAAAACATACTTCTGTGCATTTTGTATGGTTTGTATTAAACAATTACACTAGCCCCTCTCCTCACATTCGGTATGTGGAATCGGTTCATCAGTATTTGATGTGGTTTACAAAATATATCCAGCGGTAACGTTAGGTGACTCACCCTGTATATTAAGAATAACAAAGGACCCAAGACTGACTCTTGTGGAACCCCATTCATGATAGTTCCCCAGTTTGAGGAATGTGCTGATCTTTGCATATTATAAGAACTGCTTATTTCAACTTTCTGCACTCTTCCAGTTAGGTATGAATTAAACCATTTGTGCACTGTCCCACTCATGCCACAGTACTTGAGCTTGTCTAGCAGAATTTCATGATTTACACAATCAAAAGCCTTTGAGAGATCACAAAAAATCCCAATGGGTGGTGTTCGGTTATTCAGATCATTCAAAATTTGATTGGTGAAAGCATATATGGCATACTCTTGAATACATTACTTTCTCAAAAATTTTGGATAAATCTGTTAGAAGGGAGATTGGATGGTAATTATTGACATCAGATCTACCCCCTTTTTTCTGCAAAGGTATAACAATAGCATATTTCAGTCTATCAGGGAAAATGCCCTGTTCCAGAGAGCTATTACACAGGTGGCTGAGAATCTTACTTATCTGTTGAGGACAAGCTTTTAGTATTTTGCTGGAAATGCCATCAATTCCATGTGAGTTTTTGCTTTTAAGCAAGTTTATTATTTTACTAATTTCAGAGGGAGAAGTAGGTGAGATTTCAATTGTATCAAATTGCATAGGTATGGCCTCTTCCATTAACAGCCTAGCATCTTCTAATGAACACCTGGATCCTGCTATATCCACAACATATAGAAAATGATTATTAAAAATATTTTCAACTTCTGACTTGTTGTTCGTAAAGTTTTCACTCAATTTGATGGTAATACTGTCTTCCTGTGCCCTTGGTTGACCTGTTTCTCTTTTAATAATATTCCAAATTGTTTTAATTTTATTATCAGAGTTGCTGATTTCAGACATGATACACATACTTCTGGATTTTTTAATAACTTTTCTTAATATAGCACAGTAGTTTTTATAATGTTTGATAGTTTCTGGGTCACTACTCTTTCTTGCTGTCAGATACATTTCCCTTTTTCCGGTTACAAGATATTTTTATACCCTTAGTAAGCCATGGTTTGTTACATGGTTTCATATGAGTATATTTAACTATTTTCTTGGGGAAGCAGTTTTCAAATGCATTTACAAAAGTGTCATGAAATAAATCATATTTTAAATTGGCATCAGGTTCACGGTACACTTATCCCAGTCTAACTGCTGTAGGCTTTCCCTGAAATTTGCAATTGTTAAATTATTGACTGAACCAGTGTGCGATTTATGCTTTTACCAGTGGGGGCGATGTCTTATGGGGTTAGTATAATTATATATGTTACTAGCTTTGACCGTGGCCTTACCCATGGTTAAACAGTTATTTATAAATAGATGTTAATGCCGAAACTCACTATTCACGCGTATGCACTATCAGAAAAGCCATCCCTTGTTGTATCTTTAAAAGTACATTATAGGTAAAGCTTATTTACAGAATCATCTACATACAGGTATACGAGGGGAATTCAAAAAGTAAAGGCACATTTGTGAAAAGCTGTACTTATTCTGATGATAGAAAACTGAAACATGCATTATTTTTCTACGTAACCTCCCTGGACTTCAATGCAGTTTTCCCGACGTTTTACAAGTTTTTTTATTTCATCAGAAAATACGTTTATCGGTTGCATCTGAAACCAATTTTGCACCACAGCAATGACGTCTTCATCGCTTTCAAATCTTCTTCCCTGTAGTGCTTCCGATAAGGGTCCAAACATGTGAAAATCGCTTGGAGCCAGGTCTGGACTGTTTGGTGGATGTTCCAGCACCTCGAATCTCAACACCTTTATTGCGTTGGATCTCCATTTGGCAGAATGTGGGTGAGCATTATCTTGCTGCAGGATGACACCTCTTCACAGTTTTCCACAACGTTTGGATCTGATTGGACGTTTTAGTGTTGTACGCAACACATCAAATCCACCATACAATACAGACCTGGCTATAAAGCCTCGTTTACGCTGGGGCGACGTCTTGCAACATTGTGGTATGCTATGGAAATGTGGCATGCGTTGTCCTGCCATTTAGTTCTAAATGTTTTGAAATGCTTAACTACTACATAACACTTTTTCAAAATTAATAAGCAAACATATTAATAGTATTAATAGTAAACTTTCAGTGTTCTGCTCCACAAATTTAAATTATATGTAAAGTCTTACTCCAGTGCGTGGGAAATAAACATCCCAGGTTGGGATGCATAAACTAAAACCAGAGGAGGGGATGGTCTGATGCAGAGGGGGGGGAAATCTGCCCCATCCCCCCCTGCAAATCGCACACTGGACTGAACGTACTACTTTGGAGGACTGTTTAGTACTGCTGAATGGAGCTATGTCATATATTGTAACTAGCTGTGCACCATGATCAGAAAGACCATTCTCAACAGGCTGAGAATTTATCTGGTTAAACTTATCTTGGTCTATAAAGAAGTTATCTATCAGTGAGCTGCTATCCTTTACCACCCGAGTAGGAAAATCAATAACGGGTGTCAAATTGAAAGAACCGAGTAATACTTCAAGGACATTTTTCCTATTACCCTCTTTCAGAGAATCTACATTGAAGTCCCCACAAATAATAATTTGCTTCCCCCTGTCTGACAGATAGCACAACAAGGAATCCAAATTTTTCAGAAATAGATGAAAATTTCCCGATGGGGACCTATATACAGTTACAATTATAAATGTGCCCTTATTTAATTTAAGCTCACAGGCACATGCTTCTGTATGTTTCTCTACACAAAACTTTTTTGTTTCTACACTTTTTGCACAATGATAACTTTTGACATATATGGCACCTCCTCCTTTTTCCATATTTTCTCTAATTACATGTGCAGAGAGTTTATATCCACTTACATTTACCTGCAAAAGGGCACCCTGACAAGACTATCTCACAAGATTGAACTAATCTCAGAATGTGGCATCATAACATGTAGGATTACACAAGTAACAATACTAGATCCACTCCTGTTCTTGACCACATCAATGATCTTCCTATTACTTTAAAGGATGGTTAGAAAACTGTGATATTTGTGATGGCCCAAAAATACTAATCAAGGGTCCAAATTCAGTCTTTCCATACAAAAGTCAGGTAATGGCTGAATGGTAATACAACTGGTTTACAACAAACTGTGCAAAATCTTGTAAATACTCAACTTACGTCATTTCAAATAAGCAAAAATGACTTTACAGCACCAGAAGTAGACATTCATAGTCATACACTATATGAAATGCCTGGTTCAAAATTCCATGAGTTCCAGCAATACAGCAAATTAAAATGGAATCAACACAGAGATAAATTAATCAAAAAGATCAGTTCAGTATGTTCCACTTTCATTTTTGTTGACATAAAGACAAGGGAGTTGGCTTATACTGCATATTTATCACCCAGATGACTTATGGTATTATTTTCTGGGGCAGAGCACATAAAATAAGTGAAGCTGTGATGCCCATTGATCACGTGCAAATGTGCTACAGTACACTGTAAACATCGCACTAAAATTATGCAATTTCTCTTCAAATGCAAGAAAGAAATCTCACTAAAGTTACGCCATTTCTCTTTGATCTTGTGCTAGAAACAGGACTAAAATTACACCATTTCGCTTGAAAAGCATGCTGGTATGCAAATAAAATGAACAAAAACATGTATTGTAGTTCTCTTTCCAAAATACTGTTAACAAGTGTTGAATGCTGAAATGATGGTCAGACATGCTTTGAGGTGAAAGCTGATCAATACACAGAGCTGGAGGCCACCAAAGTTCATGATCGACAACCATTCATGATGTAGCAGCCACTATGTGACACTTCACTGCACTGGCCATACTGCTATGAGTCGAGTGCATGCCAGCCTTCCTCTGCTGAAGATGCACTGTTCCACTGACCTGCCTGAGGTGCAGCACTTTCAAAGACAAACCTGTATCACTGCCTAACAAATGCATTCTGGTCAGTGATGTTTTCTTGGCACTCTCAAGCGTAATTAGGACCTCACCACCACATCCTGCCTGGCTCTCTCTCAATGACTGTAGGAATCTGGAACTATACCCAAATATAGGTGTCAGCAAGTGTTTGTCAGTGGTACACCAGCGTGCCTGGTGCCACAACCATACATTGTGCCTGGTGCCACAACCATACATCTACGATAACAGCAGCTGACTGTCTATGCAGCTCCAATGTGAGGTTCACAGCTACGAGTTGAATTTCATAACAGTGTGGTATGGTGAGTGACTGATATTTGTTTGCTTTCTTGTTCCATATTTTCTTATGGCCATGTTAAGTTGTAGGGACCTTCACAGAACATTAAAAGTGTCATTTGTTAGACTGCAATCGCCTATAGACTTGTCTCAGTTCTGTGGGAACACTAGAGAAGTTTACATGCAGGCTGTGAGGTGTCCAACTGTAATTTATCTGGGCATGACTTGCCATGTGTTCAAGCTGTGTCAGCTACCTGTAGTACAGGTAGAAGGCTTTGTTACAAAGCACACCAGTGCACAGAATCTTGTTGGTCTCTGATACAGCATAAAGATTAAATGTAGTTTAATTCCTTTTTATTGCCTATTGTGTGTTTAGTTTCCTTTTTTCTGATATAACAGCAGATGGAGTTTACACAAATGCCAGAAATATGAGCAGTGGCTCTGAATGAAATGGTAGAAGCTTTGAAGGGACAGGTAGCCACACTGTTGCAAATTATAACACAACAGGGGGCAAGACATAGCATTGTGCAGGAGAATAGAGCAATGGGAAGTCACTGGGGGCCAAGGACTCCTCGATTCAGGAGAAAATAAAACTGTACAGAGTGTATCAGCCCATTCCATCGATCCTGCAGCAGCTGACTTCATAGCACCATTTTTTGGGAAAATGGGAAAGCAACAGAGGCTGTATCTATTTTAATTAGTGACATAAAGGTTGCTGCCAAATTGGAAAAATGGTCAGAGGAAATGGTGCTAGATTCAACAACTCTGTTTATCACACTGTCAGCTTGCTATGTTGTTGGGCAACATAACAACATCCAGTTATTTTTTATTTATTGTAAATCATGAATGATTTGAAAATGTATATTATGTACCATGAGACCCTCAGTAAGGCTCTGACATTTGGTGAACTGGCTGATGGTCTAATACAGCACCATCAGAAGCAGAACAGCATGAGGTTCTTCAGGAAAATGCTTAACAGACTATCAACTATCACGGAAGGACAGCGAATCAATGGAATCCTTCTCTGACAGGGTTATCAAACTGAACTCACAAACATATGGAATAACACAGAATGCAGAGACGACAGAGTGATTCTGCATGAGGCAGAGAATAGGGTTCTGAAAGTGCTTCTAAGAGGTATTTCTGCTGATATGTCTAGGAAGGTCAGAATGGAGAACCCGAGTGACTTATCTGCTGCCATTAGGATTGCTATGCAATTGGAAGAGATTGATATTGCTGCATGAAGACAGAGTGATCAAGGAGTTTTTTTCTCTGAAATTAAGTGTTTTAGATGTGGGTGCAAAGGCCACATCAGGAAACAATGTCATCAGCCTGAATGTTATGAATATGGGGAGGTGGGCCATAAAGTGTGTGACTGTCAGAAGCAAGTGTGAGACAAGCAGTATCCTAATAATCAGTCATTAAATGGGAATCGGGGTGCTTCATCCATCAGACAGCAATCCATTAGAACACAAAATTGCAGAAATGCACACAGAGATGGAGTGTTGTTTGCTAGGCAAAGTAAATGGCATGGAACATAAATTTCTGGTGTACACAGGGGCTCATGTCAGTAGTGAGTCTGGATCTCTTAGGCAGGAAGAGACCGTAGTCACCATGGTATAGGTTACATGGAGTAGGTGATAATGATATGAGGGCACTGGGGACAACATTGTTCAGTTTTAAAATGGGAAATACATATTTTTGAGAGCATGTAGAAATATTGCTGTATATTGGTGAGGGGTATTGTGCAATACTGGGACTTGGCTTTCTTGCTAATCATCAAGCAAAAATTAACCTGTTGCAGAGTACAACTGAACTTGGTGGGACATTGGTTCCATTAGGAGCAATAGCTACAAGTGTTACACTGCCACAAGGTTCACCAATCATGTAGGTGGTACTAAGATAATTTGCATGATACAATATTGCAAGGTACTGAGTAGTTGATCTGGGTGAGATAGATATGGACCTAGTGAGGTTTATTATACACTGAAGAGCCAAAGGAAGGGTTGCACTTCTATCACATTGAACAATTCTCTTCAGTTGTCATTGGTCCTGTTCTTCCAAGATATTTTTCCAGCTGCAGCAATGTAGAGATTTGATGTTTTACTAGATTTCTGATATTCATGGTACACCCGTGAAATGGCCGAATGGGAAAATCCCCACTTTATTGCTACCCTGGAGATGCTGTATCCCATTGCTCATGTGCTGACTATAACACACTGTTCAAACTTACTTAAATCTTGATAAACTGCCATTGTAGCAGCAATAACTAATTCTAACAACTGTACCAAACACTTGTTGTCTTGTATAGGCATTGCTGACCCCAGCACCATATTCTGCATGTTTTCATATTTCTGTATTTGAATAGGCATGTCTACACCAGTTTTTTGGTGCTTCAGTGTATGTTGTAGAGTTATTTGAAACTAACAATTGACTAAGTCATACTATTTTCTACACGGAAGTATAGTACATGTCAGTGATGTGGATGGAGATTTTATGGTTGTGGTCAGTCTTGATAATTTTGGCAGGGAAACGATACAGATGTGATGGAAGTTTTGTTAATGCAGTTCATGGATTTGTTTAATCTGAGTACTCCATTACCAGCAATGCCACTCACATAACACAGAATACCAACAGGGAATAATGCTCCAGTGCACAATAACCCACATTGAGTTCCATAGTGTATGCAACCAATAATGGAATAATTTATTGGCCAGCAGCTAGCTGACAGTATTACTAAATATAGTAATAACCCCGGGGCGCATGATAATTTTGGTCCCATAGAAGTCACGAGATGGCTCTAACAAATATAGATTTTTCTGTGACTACCAATACCTCAATGCACAAATAGTCACCAATGCATATTCGACACCAGACAGAACAGAGACTCTCGACAGCTACTTCTTCACAGCAGACGTAAAGAATAGATATCATCAAATAGAAGTAGTGCCAGAAGATTGACAAAAGACAGTTTTTCCCATCCCATGAGGTCATTTCCAATATTATTAAATGCCATTCAGTCTCAAGAATGTACCTGCCACCTTTTAGAGATTATTGGTGGTGTACTTCGGGGATTGAAACCAAATCAATGTTTGAGCTATCTGGATGACATAATAGTATTTTCAAAGGACATGGAAGAGCATGTACAACAGTTGAAGGAGGTATTCAAAAGATTGAGAAGAGCATGACTAATACTAAGTTTCAATAAATATCATTTTGCAGCAATGAAAGTAAATTATCTTGGGCTTACAATTGGCAACGATGGTACAAGAACAGAACATTTGGTCTCAGCAGTTCAGAATTTTTCACCACCCAAGACAGGTATACAGTTGCAGAGTTTCATTGGTCTTTGTAATTATTATTGTCCTTTTGTAAAGAACTTTGCTGAAATTGCTGGACCTTTTAACCATTTGTTACAGAAAGAAGCAAAATTTGAATGGTCTACCAGATGTCAGACAACATTTTATTATTTAAAGCAAGCACTGACATTGGACCCAGTTTTGATATTCCCCAATTATTGTAAAATAATTTATTGTGTTTTGTGATGTAAGTAATATGACCCTTGGATGTTTCCTACAGTGTGTGCACACTGACAGTTAAGGAAATGCTAGCAGTAATCTTTGGTATTGCATATTTCCACTGTTATTTATTTGTCCAAAAGTTTGAGATAGTGACAGATCATGTAGCTCCCAAATTATTAGGACTGCAGGATCCTTGCAGCAGATTAACAAGGTGAGCACTCTGTTTGAGTGAATTTGATTACAATGTAATACATCATTGGGGGAAAAGGCATGCTATCACCAACAGTTTGAGTAGAAAAATTGCACTTCTACAAACACTGGGCAGGTTTATTGTTGAATGGCAAAAGGTTCAGACTTTTGATGCTGACTGTCAACAATTCAAGTCGCAACCTAAGTTCATGATGCACAATGGCTGGCTATTCAGAACTACAAAGTATGGGTTATGAGTGTTAGTACCTGCAGCTTTTGGGAACAAACTCTTGGCATAAGCACATGACTATATGTTGTCAGATCACAGTTGGTGAAGAGCAACTAATAGATGAATAGTGGAAAAATGTTGGTGAATGACTAGAAAATGAGATGTTGAGCAAGATGACACGAACTGCATATTTTGTGTACAATGAGCTGATCTTAGACACCGACTGCTTCCATTACAATGTCTACTGGAAGCATCTAAACCACTTGAAATTCTTGGACTGGACATTTTAGGCCAATTTAATAAAACATCAGGAGGAAACAAATACTTATTGACTATAATTGACCATTTCTTGCATTACATAATAATGTTGTGATTCCTGACCAAAATGCAAGTACAGTTGCTCAAGCATTAGTAAATGATAGGTTACTCACATTTGGCATTCCAGACACATTAATTACAGACCAGAGTATCAATTTCATGCCTAGTCTTATGATGCAATTGTTTTGATTGCTCTGAATTTTCAAGCTGCAAACGAACTCCTTTCACCCTCAAGCCAATGGGAGAACAGAGAGAGTTCATCACAGCAATTGTTAAACCAGGAGCAAAATTCATGAATGTGGTAAAAGACATACACACAGAATGTGCTAAATTCACGGAAAAAGACTGTGTTGCAATAATCGCAGGAGCAAACGATGTTTATTGCAACGAGGCCAGCACTTTCATTTAAAAGCTACTCGTATTGCTGCAGTTATTACAGCATACAAACATAATACTAACAACTGTGCCCACGAGATATGACCTGGCAGACTGGTCTTGTGTGAACAGAGAAATTCGCCTAACGAATAGTAAACTGAAACACTTTTGCATTAAGTTTATGAATGTGACACTACTGGATACAGACAGGTATGAGAGACACTGCTTCACAAAGCATGGACTACATCTAAATCAGTTTGGCAAAAATAAACTAGCAGCAGACATTGGAAAAGCTTTTCATGAAATAATAGGCCTAAACAATAACGATCATGAAAGCAGACCAGTCATAGCCCTAACTAACAAGGGAAACTAGTGAGCTGGGCCAACTCTAGCAGTATTTGGTCCAGTAATAAAAATCTGCAACAACTAATTAATACACAAACGAAAGTTCACTCAAACAGCAATACAATTAAAGACAAACAAAAGTTAACAGTTTTTCATCAGAACATAAGAGGCCTATACTGCAAGCTGGATCAGTTCACAGCAAATATAGAAGACACAAAAGGTATAAACAGTGCCCACATTCTGTGTCTAACAGAACACCACATCACTGCTGGTATTGAAGTGGTCCCTATTCCCAACTATGTTTTGGCAACGTCTTATTGCAGGAACTATATGGACAAAGGAGGAGTAGCTGTATATGTAAAAAACAATGTCTTGTTCACGGCAATAGATGTACAAAGATTCTGCTTTGAGCTACATTTTGAAGTATGTGCTATAGATGTGCCAGACATTGTCTCCAGATCAACAGTTGTGGCAGTTTACAGGGCACCACCTGGTGATTTTAAAGTGTTTGTTAAACAATTAGATACTCTTTTGTTGTACTTAACTAGAAAAAATAGGGGCATGGTAGTTGTTGGGGATTTTAACATAGATTTCTTGGTTAATTCTCCCTGCAAGGTGGAGTTTGAAAATCTCATGTGCACGTACAACCTTGTTCCTGTGGTTAGCTCGCCCACCAGAACCACAACCTCTTCCAGTACTCTCATTGATAACGTTTTTGTTGATCAGAATAAAGTCAACCATATTAATATTGAAATGGTTATAAATGGTCTGTCTGACCATGACGGACAACAAGTTACTTTCAACAGCTTGGGAATTCCTCTGAGTGACACCTCACTTAGATGGAAAACAGTAAGGAAAATAAGTGAGGAAGCTATTCAAACATTCAGATCATGTCTTCAGCATACTGACTGGACACCTGTTTATCTAGCAGAAACTGCTAATTCAAAATACAATTTATTCACAAGTGAGATAGCAGGTACCTTTGAAAGTGTATTTCCAAAAAAGTCATACAGAGTCCAACCTGCTAGGTCTGCAAAAAAACCATGGCTCACTAAGGGCATCATAGCTTCCTGTCAGAGAAAAAGACAACTCTACATAGCATCAAAGACTTCTAACAACCCTGCTCAGCTAAAACATTATAAACTCTACTGTAAAATTCTTGCCAAAGTAATTAAAAACTCTAAAAAGTATGTGTATAGCATCTGAAATTACTAATTCTGAAAATAAAATTAAAACAATCTGGAATGTGATAAAGAGAGAAACAGGGACTGTAAACTACACCAAAGACAAAAATATTGTTTTAACTGTTGACAACTCAGAGATAACTAATAGTGAGGAAATTGCTAAAATCTTTAACCAACATTTTTTAACTGTCCCAACACAGATAGGTTGCCATGGTTCTGTAGATAAAGCTGCCTGTATAATGAAAAATAATTTTCCAGAACCTTTCAGTCAAATAAGTGTGCTTCGCATTACTGCCAATGAAATCAAAAAAATCATACAGTCTTTGAAAAATAAACATTCTGCTGGTATCGATGATATTTCAAGCAAGCTGTTGAAGGCTTGCTGTAGTGAAGTGACTGAAGTTTTGTCTCACATCTGCAACACATCCATGCAACAAGGAGTGTTTCCAGACAGAATGAAATACTCTGTTGTCAGGCCCCTGTACAAAGCAGGGGATGCTACAAATGTGTCAAACTATCGCCCTATCTCTCTATTAACAACATTTTCAAAAGTCCTAGAAAAAGCTCTGTACAACAGGATTTTGGCACAACTTGGTGACCTGAACATCATTAACAGTCAGCAGTTTGGTTTTCAAAAGGGAGTTTCAATAGATAACGCAATTTTCCCATTCACAAATGATGTTCTAGAGTCTATAAACAGCAATAGGCTGCCAATTGGTGTCTTATGCGACCTATCAAAGGTGTTCGACTGTGTAGATCACCAGATATTCTTCAAGAAGGCCTGTCATTATGGAATTACAGGATCTGTAGGGAACTGGTTAAAATCGTACCTCAAAAATAGGAAGCAGAAGATTATTCTAGATGTTTCAGATAGTGTATCACAATATATAGTGGACTCTGAGTGGGGAATTGTGCAGCATGGAGTGCCACAGGGATCAGTGCTTGGGCCCTTGCTGTTCCTCATATATGTTAATGACCTGCCTTTATCCATCAATAAGCAGTGTAAATTTACAATGTTCGCTGATGATACGAGCATTGTGGTGGATAATGTGTCAACTACTGACTTAGAATCCGAGGTCAATGATATCCTTAAAGAAGTTCTGGGTTGGTTTAGTATTAACTCCCTTTCAATAAACCTGAAAAAAATCAATTTTATCCAGTTCCAGACAACCCACAAAAACCCAAAAGAAATAGTTATCACACGGAATGATCAGATGATAAAGCAAGTGTACTTATCAAAATTCCTAGGCGTATACGTGGACAGTAGGCTGAACTGGGAACATCACGTTCTACAAACACTAAAACGGCTGACGTCGGCAACATTTGCTTTACGAATTTTGTCATGCTTTAATGACATTACCATCTCAAAGTCAGCTTACTTTGGCTATTTTCATTCAGTCATGTGTTATGGCATCATCTTCTGGGGCAATACACCTGCTGCAAAGAAAATCCTCACAGCACAAAAAAGAGCAATAAGAATCATTTGTGGTGTACCCCCACGAACCTCATGTCGAAATCTTTTTAAATGACTTGAAATACTGACAGCAATATCTCAGTACATATATTCACTGATGTGCTTCATAATAAATAACCCCACTCTGTATGAAATGAATTGCCTACATCATGAACATAACACCAGAAGAAAAGAGGATTTCCATTGTGAGTTAAAGAACTTGACACTTATTCAGAAAGGGATAAAGTACGCTGGAATGAAAATTTTCAATTCCCTACCAAACAGCACCAAAAGTATAAGGAGTAGTACATCAGTATTTAAACGTAGCTGGAAAAATTTTTTACTTGAGACCTCACTTTATCCACTAGAGGAATTCTTTCAGATAAATAAGTAAAACCCAGATTGGAAAGATGTTTTTAAATTTGTTGACACTGTTTACTGTTAAACTAATGTAATAATGCCCTAATGTAAAAATTCCTGTTTTTCTCATTTCCATTTTTGGGTCACTTTTAAACTCGAAGTGGGAAGTTTTGATTACTGTTCAAGGTTAAAATAAATGCAATAGTGCCCTAAATATGAAACTGCTATCTTCACATTTATGTTGACTAGTTTTTAAGCTAATAAGTATGACTTTTGTGCACTGTTATTAATACTATAACAATGTCTTTATTCTATGTATTTTATTATGTATATTGACACGTTCCACATCTGAGTGACTTGCTCACATGTGCAGATCTATGGAACAAGTATATAAATAAATAAATAAACACGGTTTTGAAGATTCTGAGCTATTACATTAGTGGTAATCATGAAAATCAGGACATATTTTAATTTTGTGACCACCACGTATATTTCCAAAGTCCATACAGCTACTGGTCTTTCACCATATGGGGTAATATATAGGAGAAAAATGCCTTCAACTTTTGATGTGATTAAGCTAAGCTTGGATCCAATGTCAATCAGTAAAGAAGTTTGGTAAGAAATAGCAAGACATTTGGCAACAAGTAAAATGCGCAAATACAAGCAGATAGGACAGTGCATAGGTAAGTTACCATGCAGGATTGGCTAATGAACCCATATATACCAAATGACAAAACAAAGAAATTCTGTCCTGATAACACAGTCCATAACAAGTAGAGGAAATAACATCATCTGTCAGTCTTAAAATACAAATGTCAATAAAAACTTCGATTATTCATATGGGATGTATTAAGCCATTTAAGGGAGCTGTATATACTTCGCCATGAATACCAGCAGCATCTGCATACAGAATGTGAAGCCTTACTAAACAGAGAAGAACAGATGACTGTTGAGCAGAGGACATTTAAAATTCCTTACATCTTAGACCATGTCGAGAGATAAGATTTGAGGTTCTTGTTTGCCTTTATTGCACTTTGTTTGTTCTTGTGTAGATTATTAGGAAGTCACCCAGAGCCGGCCGAAGTGGCCGTGCGGTTAAAGGCGCTGCAGTCTGGAACCGCAAGACCGCTACGGTCGCAGGTTCGAATCCTGCCTCGGGCATGGATGTTTGTGATGTCCTTAGGTTAGTTAGGTTTAACTAGTTCTAAGTTCTAGGGGACTAATGACCTCAGCAGTTGAGTCCCATAGTGCTCAGAGCCATTTGAACCATTTTTTTGAAGTCACCCAGTTTCACTTTTATTCTATTTATAGTATGTTTTAAAGTGTTTCTTTATTTTTATTATTATTATTATTAATTATTATTATTACTATTGTTATTATTGTTGAGGAACTGATACAAAATTGTTTTTTTATATGGTGGTATAGTTTTGTCCATGAAATCTCATTTTCTGAAGGGAGGGGGAGAAAGTGATAATAGGGATAAAGGTTCCTTTCTCTCAGGTAATGTACCAAAATGAGTACAGGTGTGGACCAAAGATGTATTAATAATTTCAGAGCAAAAAGATGGCTAGTCTCTAATGTCACTGGAAGGCCTACAGAGAAGCCAGAGGGAAAGTGTTACAATCTACCCACATAGGATGGTACAGAGTGGTGTACAGACATGCAAGTTCCAGTTATTCCTGGGAAAAACTGAAGTAAATGAATGTCAGAGGGAAGTGTTTTTGTCCTATCCACATTTCCAGCGAGTAGCCACCCTGTGGGTCCAACTCAGTTTTTTCGAGGGGAAGTAGTCATAATAAACTGTTGGGAGCTCAGGAAATGAACAGGTATGAACAGTCTGGAGTTACAGGATAGTGGAAGTGGCATGACTTGTCACTAAGCAGGCATGACATTTCATGTACCAGTTATGATCACTGGTATGACCACACTTAAGTGGAAACAACCTGGCCTGAGAAGCTGCTAGAGCTTCCTAAATAATACCCTGAATCCAGCCATTCTACACTCACTAGACAAACTAGTAGCAACACAAAAAGGGAGAATTACAGCTGAACAAATGTTCCAGCACACACAAGAATACTACAACAGACAACATCATAGTATAACAACTGTAAACATGACATCTACCAGCATTGTAGAAGTTCTGATTGCAATCTGTAGTTTAGATTAGAGATTAGATTAGATTAGTACTTGCTCCATAGATCATGAATACGACACTTCGTAATGATGTGGAACGTGTCAATTTAATAAAAGGTGTCTATACAAGATATTACATTACACAAAATATTACATGACACTTAATTTTTTTTTTTTTGGGTGGGGTGGGGGGGGGGGGGGGGGGGGGAGTTTGGGGAAATTCCTCACTTACTACATCCAAAAATTCATCTAATGAGTAGAAGGAGTTGCCATTAAGAAATTCTATTAATTTCCTATTAAATGCTATATGGCTATCTGTCAGACTTTTGATGCTATTAGGTAAGTGACCAAAGAATTTTGTGGCAGCATAATTTACCCCCTTCTGAGCCAAAGTTAGATTTAACCTTGAGTAGTGAAGATCATCCTTTCTCCTAGTGCTGTAGCCATGTACACTGCTATTACTTTTGAATTCGTTCGGATTGTTAATAACAAATTTCATAAGTGAGTATATATATTGTGAGGCTGCAGTGAAGATCTCTAGCTCTTTAAATAAGTGTCTGCAGGATGATCTTGGATGAGCTCCAGCAATTATTCTGATTACACGCTTTTGTGCAATGAACACTCTTTTACTCAATGATGAGTTACCCCAGAATATGGTGCCATATGAAAGCAGAGAATGAAAATAGGTGTGGTAAGCTAATTTACTCAGATGTATATCACCAAAATTTGCGATGACCCTAATAGCTTAAGTAGCTGAACTCAAACATTTCAGCAGATCCTCAATGTGTTTTTTCCAGTTCAACCCCTCATCAATGCATACACCTAGAAATTTTGAATATTCTACCTTAGCTACCGATTTCTGATCGAAGTCTATATTTATTAGTGGTGTCATTCCATTTACTGTGTGGCACTGTATATACTGTGTTTTGTCAAAGTTTAATGAGAGCCCATTTGCAGAGAATCTATTACTGTTTGAAATGAAAGTCAGTGGGCCATTCAGATTTACCTGTGCACCAGATACCCACTGATTGGTTTTGCAAATAAAGCTCAGACATAGTAAGGGAATTACATGTAAACTAATAGATGAACCTGTAAGTATAGGAATAATTGTGTTAGTATGTAAGAAATGCCTTTTCCAAAGCCCTCATTTATTGCCTTGATATATCAACCAGTGAAAATCATGTAAATTAGCTGTAGAGTAATGGAAGAATAACTGAAGTTGCACAATGTGTAACTACTGGTGCATAATATGTAAGATGAGGTTCTTACAGGTATTCCAGATTGAAAAGTGTGAGACGATTTTTGTGAAGGACAGGTGAGATGATTCTTCAATTTCTCCAGGCATATTTCATGATGAAATAAATCTCGGGTGAACAGCCTGGTGTAAGTGTATAAAGGACACAATATTTTGGCAATCAACCTTGTTGCCATTATCAGGTGTACCAAGGGATGGCAGATGTGAGGTGAGATGTTATGTGGTGTGAGGTGAGATGTTACGCCTTAGGGTAGTATCCCCTGCAGACACTAAAAATTCATCCAAGATCTATCCTGGCAGCTCCCAGAAGACAAACTGCCTGTGTCAGTGACCAGTTGATTGTCAGCTAGGCAGAAACACTGAGCAATTTGCAGCAAACATGGCAGCATGGTTGAATGATCGAGCAACTAGATTTGAAAATGAGGCATAATGTCATAACAGAAACTGAGAGATAACATCACATTAGTGACAAAATTGAGTTTTGTAAGGAATTCTAGGTACAGTGCAACTTCAATTATTCAGGTGTCAAATCAGCAGAAAAGAGTCTCTGAAAGGTGAAATTTCAAAAGTCTGAAGTCACTAAAAGACCTGACAGTGGAGAAAAACCAGAGCAGGTGATGGTAAAGCCATCCCCACCACTGTAGAGTGTATGGGAAATGCCAATGTTAATATCCCACTTTTCTTAACAAATGACTGATTAATGAGTGCTGACAGCTGACTGCTCAGTGTGTAGTCTCAACTCTTGTGCCATTTTCTGGCTGTCTAGAGTGCTGGGAGGCTATAGAGGTTGACCCTCAGCAGGCCTAGCTGTCTCCAATTGTCTACAGAGCCATGAGTCTGGCTGGAATGATGCTTATGCCACCAGCTGCACTGCCACCTTCTGAGGCCACACTAATGGGTCTCGAAGGCCGCCATCATCCTACAGGTCTGCTGGAGGTTTGACCTGCATGACTTGGATGCTGTCCATCATCCGCCTTTGAGTTGTGGTCACCGCTGCTGCTTCTCCCATTCCTGTGGCAGACACTGATGCTACTGGCTCCTGGTTCCTAAATAGGAGCTGACAGCCAACCCCTGCAACCCAGCGAGTATGTCACGTGGACATGGGGCGAGACTCCTGAGTGCAAATCTTCAACATCCATGAGAGCATTTTGGAGATTTATATGTGGAGCTGGAATTAGAAGATTCTGTGGTTAACAGCCACCCACAACATATCAACTGCTACCTGACATTTCGCTGCAATGGCCATATTGCTGTGAGCCAGATGCACTTTAACTTTCCTCTGCTGATGAGGCACTGTTCTGCTGGTGTGACTGTGTCTTGGTGCTGTGGAGGACAAACCTGTATTACAGCATAATTGTCAGTGATGTTTTCTTGGCACTCTTGAGTGAAACTAGGATGTCTGCACCACATCCTGCCCATCTCTCTGCTGATAATTGTAGGAGTCTGGGACCAGACAACTATAGAGTTAAAGGGCATTTTATTAGACAATATATAAAAAGAACTGAAAGGTTTGTTAAGTATTTACAGTCAAAGAAAATGCTTGCTGATGTGTTAACTAATCCACTTGCTATAGAGCAACATACGTATCCTGTTCATAAATTGAAATTGCCATCAGATTAAATGGTAGTATTGTTATGTTGGCAATCCGGCTCCTTGTTTCCTCTTTGTCCTCATTGCCACTGAGGTGTGGACTGCCTTTGAGTGGTAGTTCCTGTATGTGCACCATGTAATATGTTCTCTGTGTATACAAATATTGTGAACAATATATTCATTATTTATTATTACCACCAAAACTTCACTCTGCTAACAAAGAATAATGTATGAAACTATGAACAAAATTAGAGAAGAATTATTAGACGTCAGAAATGCAGCTTCAGAATTGTAACAGTTAGCTATTGAATAATAATAATAATTTTGTTGTAATTGGGATGATTACAGCAATAGACAAAGTCAAGAGCATATATTTCTACATAAACTATTATATCGATGTAAATTGGTTTTACATAAAATAGGTACACGTTAGAATAGAGTATTTTCATCTTCAAAAAATTCATCAATGGTGTAAAATGCATTGTTCACTAGTAGCTTGTGTAATTTAGCTTTAAAAATATTTACAGGCAGTTCTTTAAAGTCAACAATTAGTCTATTAAACATCCTTACTCCAAGAACTAGGTAGGAGTTCTGTGATTTTGATAGTCTATGATATGGCAGGTCTACAGATGTTCTGTTTCTAGTATTATGGCTATGAACATCACTTCTCAACACAAAATTAAGGCAGTGTTTCTAACGTACAATAAAATGTTGTAGATGAATAAGTTTATTACTGTAAGACACTGCAATTTAATAAACAGAGGTTTACAATGTTCTGTTTTATCAGAACCTGTTATTATTCTTATTACTTTCTTCTGTAAAAGTAAAATGTCATTTACATGACAGCTACTACCCAACAGGAAGAGTTCATAAGAGATGATGCATTGGAAGAAGGTAAAGTATGCTGATCTCACATAGTCATTGGGAACATGTCTTTTTAAATTACTAATTTAAAACGGCCCTGCTGTGTTGGTACTGTGAACGGCTGAAAGCAAGGGGAAACTACGGCCGTAATTTTTCCCGAGGGCATGCAGCTTTACTGTATGATTAAATGATGATGGCGTCCTCTTGGGTAAAATATTCCGGAGGTAAAATAGTCCCCCATTCGGATCTCCGGGCGGGGACTACTCAAGAGGATGTCGTTATCAGGAGAAAGAAAACTGGCGTTCTACGGATCGGAGCGTGGAATGTCAGATCCCTTAATCAGGCAGGTAGGTTAGAAAATTTAAAAAGGGAAATGGATAGGTTAAAGTTAGATATATTGGGAATTAGTGAAGTTCAGTGGCAGGAGGAACAAGACTTCTGGTCAGGTGACTACAGGGTTATAAACACAAAGTCAAATAGGGGTAATGCAGGAGTAGGCTTAATAATGAATAGGAAAATAGGAACGCGGGTAAGCTACTACAAACAGCATAGTGAACGCATTATTGTGGCCAAGATAGATACCAAGCCCACACCTACTACAGTAGTACAAGTTTATATGCCAACTAGCTCTGCAGATGATGAAGAAATTGATGAAATGTATGATGAAATAAAAGAAATTATTCAGATAGTGAAGGGAGACGAAAATTTAATACTCATGGGTGACTGGAATTCGAGTGTAGGAAAAGGGAGAGAAGGAAACGTAGTAGGTGAATATGGATTGGGGCTACGAAATGAAAGAGGAAGCCGCCTGGTAGAATTTTGCACAGAGCACAACTTAATCATAGCTAACACTTGGTTTAAGAATCATGATAGAAGGTTGTATACATGGAAGAACCCTGGAGATACTAAAAGGCATCAGATAGATTATATAATGGTAAGACAGAGATTTAGGAACCAGGTTTTAAATTGTAAGACATTTCCAGGGGCAGATGTGGACTCTGACCACAATCTATTGGTTATGACCTGTAGATTAAAACTGAAGAAACTGCAAAAAGGTGGGAATTTAAGGAGATGGGACCTGGATAAACTGAAAGAACCAGAGGTTGTACAGAGTTTCAGGGACAGCATAAGGGAACAATTGACAGGAATGGGGGAAAGAAATACAGTAGAAGAAGAATGGGTAGCTTTGAGGGATGAAATAGTGAAGGCAGCAGAGGATCAAGTAGGTAAAAAGACGAGGGCTAGTAGAAATCCTTGGGTAACAGAAGAAATATTGAATTTAATTGATGAAAGGAGAAAATATAAAAATGCAGTAAATGAAGCAGGCAAAAAGGAATACAAACGTCTCAAAAATGAGATCGACAGGAAGTGCAAAATGGCTAAGCAGGGATGGCTAGAGGACAAATGTAAGGATGTAGAGGCTTATCTCACTAGGGGTAAGATAGATACTGCCTACAGGAAAATTAAAGAGACCTTTCGAGATAAGAGAACCACTTGTATGAACATCAAGAGCTCAGATGGAAACCCAGTTCTAAGCAAAGAAGGGAAAGCAGAAAGGTGGAAGGAGTATATAGAGGGTCTATACAAGGGCGATGTACTTGAGGACAATATTATGGAAATGGAAGAGGAATTAGATGAAGATGAAATGGGAGATACGATACTGCGTGAAGAGTTTGACAGAGCACTGAAAGACCTGAGTCGAAACAAGGCCCCCGGAGTAGACAACATGCCATTGGAACTACTGACGGCCTTGGGAGAGCCAGTCCTGACAAAACTCTACCATCTGGTGAGCAAGATGTATGAAACAGGCGAAATACCCTCAGACTTCAAGAAGAATATAATAATTCCAATCCCAAAGAAAGCAGCTGTTGACAGATGTGAGAATTACCGAACAATCAGTTTAATGAGCCACAGCTGCAAAATACTAACACGAATTCTTTACAGACGAATGGAAAAACTAGTAGAAGCCAACCTCGGGGAAGATCAGTTTGGATTCCATAGAAATACTGGAACACGTGAGGCAATACTGACCTTACGACTTATCTTAGAAGAAAGATTAAGGAAAGGCAAACCTATGTTTCTAGCATTTGTAGACTTAGAGAAAGCTTTTGACAATGTTGACTGGAATACTCTCTTTCAAATTCTAAAGGTGGCAGGGGTAAAATACAGGGAGCGAAGGGCTATTTACAAGTTGTACAGAAAACAGATGGCAGTTATAAGAGTCGAGGGACATGAAAGGGAAGCAGTGGTTGGGAAGGGAGTAAGACAGGGTTGTAGCCTCTCCCCGATGTTATTCAATCTGTATATTGAGCAAGCAGTATAGGAAACAAAAGAAAAATTTGGAGTAGGTTTTAAAATCCATGGAGAAGAAGTAAAAACTTTGAGGTTCGCCGATGACATTGTAATTCTGTCAGAGACAGCAAAGGACTTGGAAGAGCAGTTGAACGGAATGGATGGTGTCTTGAAGGGAGGATATAAGATGAACATCAACAAAAGCAAAACGAGGATAATGGAATGTAGTCGAATTAAGTCGGGTGATGTTGAGGGTATTAGATTAGGAAATGAGACACTTAAAGTAGTAAAGGAGTTTTGCTATTTGGGGAGCAAAATAACTGATGATGGTCGAAGTAGAGAGGATATAAAATGTAGACTGGCAATGGCAAGGAAAGCGTTTCTGAAGAAGAGAAATTTGTTAACATCGAGTATAGATTTAAGTGTCAGGAAGTCATTTCTGAAAGTATTTGTATGGAGTGTAGCCATGTATGGAAGTGAAACATGGACGGTAAATAGTTTGGACAAGAAGAGAATAGAAGCTTTCGAAATGTGGTGCTACAGAAGAATGCTGAAGATTAGATGGATAGATCACATAACTAATGAGGAGGTACTGAATAGGATTGGGGAGAAGAGGAGTTTGTGGCACAACTTGACCAGAAGAAGGGATCGGTTGGTAGGACATGTTCTGAGGCATCAAGAGATCACCAATTTAGTATTGGAGGGCAGCGTGGAGGGTAAAAATCGTAGGGGGAGACCAAGAGATCAATACACTAAGCAGATTCAGAAGGATGTAGGTTGCAGTAGGTACTGGGAGATGAAGAAGCTTGCACAGGATAGAGTAGCATGGAGAGCTGCATCAAACCAGTCTCAGGACTGAAGACCACAACAACAACAACAACAATTAGATAAATAACTCTTGAAAACCTAGCCAATATATTTTTAATGTGTGGTTCCCATGTCAATTTATTGTCAATAGTAACACCTAAAAATTTAATAGTTTATAATTCATGGCAGTTAGGAATCTCTTTGGGGCTAAAGTAAAGTATCTGGGTTTTGTTTTCATTTAGTAAGAAGCCATTTGCTGATGATACATCAGTTCTAATTGAAAATGAGATATCTGAAAATATTCCAGAAAAAGCCAAAAATACTTTAGAAAACTTCAATCTTGGTTCTATCAAAATGGACTAAAAATAAATGTAACTAAAACCAATATGATGCAATTTGAAGCTAAAACAGTAGAAAGGAGTGAAATAAAGCTAACTTGCAATGATCATGATATCACAGAAGCAAACCACGTGAAGTTGTTAGGCCTAAATCTTTAAATTGGAAGGTACACATAGATTACTTAGCAAATAAACTGAACAACTTAGCATTTGCAATGTGTATTTCGTCAGGTGCCACAAACATGGATACCAGAAAGTTAGTTTATCACTGCTATTTTGAGTCAGTTATTCATTATGGCATAATCTTCTGGGGAAATTCAGCAAATGGCACTAGGCTCCTAGTATTACAAAAGAAAGTAATTAGAAACATGTGTGTTGCAAAAAAATGGGAATTCTATTGACCACTGTTAAAAAATTTAAAAATACTATCTAGCCCCTCACTTTACATATCGAGATGGTGGTGTTCCTATATAAAAATCAATATACACTGAGCACTTTCCATTTTGACCACAATTTCAGCAATTGCCACAGAGATAACTTCAAACTTCCAACACATTGTTTAAAACTTTATGCCCAAATGCCAGAGTATATGGTGTTAAAAATTTTCAATAAAATAAACGGCAGTAATATATTTAAAATGGAGATTGATTCACTGAAAAGATTGCTCTTTACTCTTCTGGTGGAAAAGTGTTATTATTCTCTTGATGAATTCATTGAGAACTACTTCACATTCTGAACACAGGGATTGTATTACATGTATTATTTTATGTACATGTGTAGCTGTAACTTATAAATGTAAAATATAATGTAAACTTTTGTATTTATCTTAAAAAAGTGAAAAAAGTTTCTTTTGTAAACCTTGACATGTCTCCTGTACATCAAATTAAATGATTTGAAAATTGTACGTAATGAGATGAATAAATCACATATCACTTTAACTTTGAACCATAATGAGGTCTCAGCAAGGGTATTTTTGTTCAGTGTTTTCAGTGTACCTAGATCAGAGCTTTTATGTTGAAAAGTTGTGTCATCAGCATACAATATTGTGTGAGAATTTATGAATAAGGGCAGGTCATTAATCATTAGTATAAACAGTAAAGGTCCAAGCGCTGACCCTTGAGGCACTCCATACCTAACATTAACCAAATTTGATTTCTCCCTACCAATGCACACAACTTGTTGACAGTTCTCTAGAAAAGACCTTAACATATTTATACTGTTGTCATCAAAACCATAGTAAACCAGCTTATTCAGCACTGTGCCATGCTCTACACTGTCAAAGCCTCTGCTCATGTCACTAAATGTAGCCTGGGCATAGTCCCTAGCCTCGAACACATCTAGGACTAATTTTACGAGGGAGTCCATTACATCCATTGTGGATTTACATTTCCTAAATCCAGACTGTTTATCACTAATTATATTTAGTTTACCCAAGTAGACACTAACTTGCTCATACACAATTGTTTCTAAAATTTTTGAAAAAACTGGAGTTATGGATAGAGGTCTGTAACTAGTGGGACAGATCTTTTCCCCTTTCTTATGTATGGGCTCAACTCTAGAAATTTTTAGTATGTCAGGGAACTTACTTTCAACTAGGCATTCGTTAACACTAAAAGTTAAAGGATAAATCACACAATCAATAACACCTTTCAACAAATTACATGGCATATCATAGTAATCAACACTAACTGAAGGTTTGAAATTTTTCACTATTTTTAGAACATTATTTGGGCTCACTTCTGTGAAAGTGAAGATGCTTAGGGGAAGCTTATTAAAGCAGCTTTCCATAATACTAAGTGCATTTTCAGGGTGGTTGTTTATTGACCTACTAATTTCTTCAATGGACTGAATGCAATATTTATTAAATTCTTCTGGGGTAATGGTGATTTACTCTTTGTGTTTAGTGTATGCAATGGAGTTTATTACACTCCAGGCCTTTTTGCATTTATTGTTAGATTTTTCAATGTTTACTATATTATGCAGTTTCTTTGCTTCATTTATTGCCTTCCTATACTTGTGTTTAGCTTTAGCATACAGTTCTTTATACAGTTCTGATTTACTGGTTTTGTAGAGACTAGAATACAGCATAATAGTATTTTTCAGTTGCCCTAACTGTGGAGTATACCATTCCTTCATTTTCCTTTTCTTGTAATTACTACTAAAATTCACTGTACATTTTTTCAGAGGGATGTTATTTTCAAGTATATTTAAAAATACAGAGAAAAACTTGGTGAAAACAATAGCAGCTGAACAGTGTTGAAGCCTAATAAAATGTGTGTCCCAACTGAAATAAGTGAGGGCATGTCTAAACGTATCCATCCTCTCTCTGCTCACGGTCTAGTAATCACAATTTTAGATTCTGGTTTGGTGCAGTCTGAAGTTACATTATTAAGACTAAGACTGCATCATGGTCTGAGAAAGGGAAACTAATTACATCAGTGGACATACAAGTTCTATTAATATTTGTAAATATATTGTCTAGACAGGATGAGCCTCTGATAGGTTTGCAGCTAACATAGTACAGGTTAAATTGTTGAAGCACACTTTTGAGCTCTGTCACAATTTTTCTGACCTGCAGGACATCAAAACTCAAATTGATATCCCCTCCAATGACAGTATTGTATTTTTTCCATTTCAGTATACATATGTACATTAAGAGTTCCTCAAGTTTCTCCAGAAAGATATGGGGGTCACCACTAGGTGGCCTGTACACTACTACTACCATTAGCTTAAGGCTCTCAATTGCTAGACCTGATATTTCAAAATGCATTTCATCACAAAGGGTATTGAGATCTACCCTGCCACAGTTTGGTGCAAGAGGTGTTTTTGTATATATTGCTACCCCACCACGTAAGTGCTGTTTTCTGCAATAGCAACTAAGTAGTGTGTAATCATCCAACACTTTGTACCCAAACTCATCCTCTTTACACCAATGTTCACTTAACATAGAGTATCTACCACGTTTTCATTTGAAAATTCGTTGACTATTAAGTTTTTATCTGCCATACCCGGAATATTGAGGTAGCATATTTTAAACTCTACTTTAGGCATTTCTTTATTGCATATTCTCTTAGTTGACATGACTTAATGTTACCGCATGAAAGTTGACCAGGTTGTGTCCTTATGTTACTAGAACACCCAGCGTGGTCTATGCATACAAGTTTTTTGTCTTCTCATTTGAAACATAATCCAAACACATTACTGGTGTTTTTTCCTTCTCTAGCTTATCCAGTAATTTTCTGAGAATTGTATCACTTAAAACACGTTTACCTAGATTATTAAAATGTTGACCATACTTGGTATGCCATTCTCTGCTACAACTACTGGTGTTCATTAAGGAAACATTCATAAAGTGCTTACAGATAGCTTTGTACTCCTAGTTGGTCTGCTCCACTTCCTTATTCAAGCATGACCACTGGAGCAAATCATGTCGATGAGGCACATTAACGACAATCACGTTGGTGTGGGTTAACACTCTGAGAGTCTTCTTCAGTGTTGAAGTACCTATCTTACTTTCGTTTCTGCTGACATCGTTGAAGCAAAGAAAGATGTAAAGGTAGTGAGAATGGACACTGTAGGTGTGCAAAAAAAGGCTCTAGTAGCCAAGAAACACATAAAGGGCATAAGAAATACTGTAACTCAAACCAAGAAAGTGTTAGTGACTTTTAAAAAGCAAGAGAGGGAAATTGTATAGGAGACAGAGGAGAAAGCATCAAGTAAGAAGGTCAAGTAGGATCAATTAATTAGAGCAAGATATGGGAAATTTGTCAAAAATTCTAGAAAATCAGATGCAGATGAGTTTACAGCATGAAGAGATCATAAAAAATGTGAGTGATGCAGGAGCATGCAAAAAACGTACAGAAGTAGCGTAAGAGATACACACTGAAGGAAAATGTTTGATTGTCATGTACAGGTCTAGATGCATACCAAGAAGTGTTACGTTTCAAGAGATCAGATACACTACCGGCAATGGTCACAGTTCAGCTGAACATTTCCAACTAGTCAGGGTGCACCACCAATTAAGAGCCATTATGTAGAGTCCGAACAGGAACACAACTGCATACCATTACACAGATGTGCAACTCACGTTCATGAAGAAATGTGTAGTGACAGAAGCACCAGTAGGTGGTGTACCACAGTTGAACAATGAATTGAGATGTACATAATGGGAAACTGCATAAAACAGAAAATCATGATGTGCAGGGATCTAGAATCATCTGGTTTTAGAAGAGCTGTGAAGTTACTCAAGTCTTTCATGAAGAAGAACCAATGCAGCACAACCAAGTTCATTCAATTTTGCTGTATGAAGCTGCCATTCCATTACCAGAAAGTATTAGCAGGACACTGTGCAGACAACACAGAAACATTTAGAAATTTTCTCCTTGAATTTGACTATGCTTATGAGGTGTATAATGCGAATGGAAGGAGAGGAGGTTCGGATGGAAATTTTCATCTGCAAATGAATCGAGCAAACCATCATAGAAATAATAGTTCATGAAACACTTGTGCAGGAGGTTATGGAAATGGACATCAGTAGTATAATGGACCACAACGGGAGTGCAGCCAGAATTGGAATCCCAACAACAGAAATGATGACAATCGCTAATTCAACAGCAACTGGAGAGAATGTGATACAAATGAGCAGCAAGCTGAAATCATTGAGTCATGGGGTCTGAATTTGATGAAAGAGCAATGGAATGGAAACATAGCAAGAAACTGATGGTCAACCAGTGAGATACAGACTCAGAAAATTCCGATGAAAGATATCAGATCAAACCAAGTGCACATGCTGGAATATGAAGACATGTGCCAAATGTTTCTAGAGATAAACACAGAAGCAACCAGGCAAGATTTGCAACTGGTTTTATAAATAATGGTGTGAGGAGTAAAACTTATGGGAATCTTTGACAGTGGAAGCCACATTATCACTATATCAGAGATGGTTTAGGAATGTTGCATAGCAGATCATCATTGGCCATTACTCACTCACAATAAAATGAAAATCAAGGGAGCTTTAATGGGAAAAGCTTTAATGGAAAAATGGGTATCTGTTCTTTCTAGAACAGTTACTATCTTCATATATATTGTTAAAGCTGTCCCCATCGAGGTATATGAACAACACTGTCGGTAGCTGAGGGTTTCTATTAATTGTCATTTATTTAAATTTGTGATGCTGACACCACTAAAGGAAGCAATGGCCCTGACTGTGTTGAGAGCACATTGCACTGACTTCCTTCTGCTTGTAGGACACATTGAGAAAATAATCTCTGATAATGATCTTCAGTATCAATCTGAGAGGTGGAAAATAACACTACAGAGATGCAAGATACAACTGGTTTACATCTCAGCAAGGCACCACACCTCTAACCCTGCATGGTGCATTATGGAGGACCTGGGAAACCTGCAGATTTTATTGAACAAAGAAACATACTACATGGGACATAATCATCAAAGATTTTCAAGCTGTCATGAATATGATCCCTCAAGGTGTAATGTTGCTTGCACCACTCACTCTATTACAGAACTGCCAACCAGCTGATCTGATCCATGAAGTTGTCAGTTTACCACCATTTACAAGAGTGAAGCACAAGAGACTAGTTAATCAGCTACTTCAGAAAATTCAAGATGATTCAAGAAAGCAGAAAGAGAGGTATGTGGGAAAGGTGCATGTTCAAGAATTCCATGTTAGGTAGTAAGTGCTCGTGAAGTCATTCAGACTGTCCAGTGAACAGGAACAGATATATCACAATTTCTTTTCCACTTAAAATGGTCCAATATGGGTCAGAAGGTTGGCTCACCCAAATATTGTGGAGTTAGAATCTACCAAATCAAAGAAATCTCTGAGAGTTCACCACATCTGACACATCAAACCCTGTGTAGGATAACTACATGAGCTTCTAAATTATTGTCTATGGTAGTGATATTAGTTTTTGTTGTTATGTTTATGCTAGTAATGTTATTTCAGCCCATAATTTTAATGTCATGAATCTACCAGTGGTATATTTGAGATGATAGCATGGTTTGCGTTGTTAGTTCTTTGCTTGAAGAACAATGTCATGAGCCACCTTTTGTGTATTTTTTTTAGAAACTAGGCTATGGAGATAGAAATAAAGATTTTATGTTTTATGCTATACCCTACAAGAAGTGTGTCTGTTAGATACTGTCAGTAATGTGTGATAGTAAGCTTTCATCAAATTCTTTGTAAAGATCTAATGATGTGCACAATCTGGTCACCCAGGAATTAATTTTGGAGTTTGGTGTGTGTGATGGAAGCATCCATTTTTTCTCATTTAGACGATGAAGAATTTTTCCTTTGTAGAGTCTGAGGTCTGACTATATGAGAAAGGATTTTGCTGTATTATTTTTTCATTGGAGTTTTGCAAGTAAGTTACTCCAACACAAGAGGCTCTTGAGGATCTGTGAGATAATATGTATTATTATTATTATTATTATTATTATTATTGGCGAATTCTCCTTTGAAATGGAAGACGTAAGCAAATAAGTCAATCAATTTTTCTTTGAGTTCTTCTTGTTCTTCTAATAGGCTTTCATTCTTTCCGAAAGAAGAAGGCTTGTTTATGCTCATCTGACCCCTTTTGTCTGTACTGTTTTTCTTTTGATTGCTCTGATATAATTTCCCATTTGTCTGCTTTGTGTCTGAAGGTGTCTCTCTCTAGAATGTTGGCTGGTCTTATGTTTGCATTATTTAGGTCCTTTTGAATTTCATCTAGCCAAGGTGTGCAATTCTCAAGTGAAGTTACATAATCTATTATTCTCTTTGTCAATCAGTTTTCTGGTAGTTGACTGAGATGACCAAAGAATTTCATTCGCCTTTTCCTAATATCAGTTTTGATGTTTGAAAAGTTTTCTGTTGTTTTAATTGGTAACCTTCTTGGGTATGTCTTCCTCCTAGAATTTTCCTGGTGGTCTTTCTCTCTTCTTTTTTGATGTCTTCAAGTTGTATTCTATTAAGGGTTAGTGTTTCACTTGTTGGATTTATAATAGTATTGTAATGTCGAATTTTTGCCCCTTTTGACACAGACTTTTTGTCGTAGAGGTTTTGCGTTAACCCTGATTCTTTTTTAATTTCTTGGAGGCAATGTTGCTGTGAGATTTTTTCAATACCTGTTGGTTTGATGTATTCTCCAAGGTGTACCGAGCGAGGTGGCGCAGTGGTTAGCACACTGGACTCGCATTCGGGAGGACGGCGGTTCAATCCCGTCTCCAGCCATCCTGATTTAGGTTTTCCGTGATTTCCCTAAATCGTTTCAGGCAAATGCCGGGATGGTTCCTTTGAAAGGGCACGGCCGATTTCCTTCCCCATCCTTCCCTAACCCGAGCTTGCGCTCCGTCTCTAATGACCTCGTTGTCGACGAGACGTTAAAACAACACTAACCTAACCTAATTCTCCAAGGTACTTAAAGTATGGGACTCTGTTAATTTTACCATATTTTGTTTTCAAGCTTGCAGTTTGTGGTATTGAACAAAAGAATTCAGTTTTCTCAAATGACATCTGTAAACCTATTTTTTTGTACTCATTCCTTGAGTATTTCCAGCTGTTCAACTGCAGTCTGCTCATCCTCTGTTAGTATCGTCAGGTCATCCACAAAAGCAAGTATTGAGATGTAAAGGTTGGTTTTGGCAATGCCCAGTTGGATTGGCTACCTAATCCCACATTTCTTAAGTTCTTTCTCTCACTCTTCCATAACTTTGTCTAGAACTATGGTGAACAGAATGGGAAAGAGTCCATCACCTTGTCTCACAGCTGTTTGAGTGTATAAGGGTTCTGAGATCTCCTCCATAAATTTAATTTAGATTTCATGCCAATTAGTGTTTGTTTTATGATTTCTCATGCTTTGGGATCCAACCCCTCCACCTCTTCTAAAATTTGGAATAGTGAGGGCCTGTCTCTTGAATTGTATGCTTTTTTGAAATTCACAAATGTGCATACTACAGGTTTTTGTTGAGAATTTGCATTCTGAGTATGGTTTTCAGGTTGAAAATTTGCTTCAGACATGATCTGTTCAGTCTGAATCCTGCTTGATATTCTGCTACTTTGGGTTCTAATTGCTGTTGTGTTCTATTCAAGAGACAAGATGGTAGAATTTTGTAG
The DNA here is from genome assembly GCF_023898315.1 of Schistocerca nitens. Lineage (NCBI taxonomy): Eukaryota > Metazoa > Arthropoda > Insecta > Orthoptera > Acrididae > Schistocerca > Schistocerca nitens. Next base: position 697,752,536 of record NC_064617.1, on the reverse strand, counting down.
GTGACTAGTAGTTGACAGATCCCCCTATAGTTGTTTACATCTGATTTATTATCTTTTTTATGTAGTGGATGAATCAGAGCAATCTTCCAGTCATCAGGAATTTTTTCGGTTTGCTAGATGTTTCGGATTATTTGAGTAATTTCTTTGAGTCAATTTGGGCCTAAATTTTTCAAGAGTCCTGCTACAATTCTGTCATCCCCTGATGCTTTATTGCTTTTAAGTTTCTCGATGCGTGCATAAATTTCTTCTTGTGTTGGTGGTGACAAGTTCTGTGTTGAGATTTCTGGCCGCACTTTTGGGAATCTCTCTTTGGGTACCAGACAATTTAAAAGCTGTGAAAAATATGTGGTTAGTACTTGGGAATTTTCTTTACATGTCTGAGCAAATTTACCATCTTGTTTTTGAAAGCAAAGTTTTTGTGGTGAGTACCCTTTGATCTGGTTTGTGAAGCTCTTATAGAAATCAGGTATTGTATTTTTTGAAGTTTCTTCAATTGACTGCAGTTGCTCTCTGCCATATTTTCATTTAATTTGTCTTAAACTCTTAGAAGTCTATTTGCGCATTTTGAAAAATTTCTTCTGTGTTTCTTCTGATTTGTTTTAATGTTAATTTTGAAATGCCTTTCGTCTTTCTTCTAGTGCATTCTCGTAACCTTGATTCCACCAAGGGTGTTTTGGTTTTTTGGAAAGAAGGATCAGAGGATCAGATCTTTTTTCTGTTTTGACGATTTTAGTTTGAAATTTCTCCCAATCTTCTGCATGTTGTTCTTCCCATTTTTCAGTGATTTTGGAGACTTTGATTTTGTGTAGATCAAATTTTGGGGTCAGCACTGTTTTTCTTTTGGATTTCCTCTTGGGTGTGAATTTAATTTTTATTCTGGTTAAATAATGATCAAAATTGATATTTGCACCTTTGTCTACTTGCACATTGTGAATTTCTTTTTGGTAGTAATTATATTGCAACATGATCAATCTGAAATTTTCCCAACTAATGGATGGATGATCGTCATGTTTTTTTTGTTTTTGAAGAGAGGTTGACATAATTTTTAGCTTGTTTTGTTGGCATAGTTCAATGAGTTTTTTATTATTATTATTGTTATTGTTTTTTTCCATTATGATGAAGATCAGTCAAACTCAGGAATAGTAGGTATTGTACAGTAGAGTAGTTTAAATTATGCCACTGGTCATTAACACTTGTGGCATGGAAATGTACTTGGTGATCATGTAGTGAATAGTTTACTAATTAACTCATCATGGAACCACAGTAACACCACACTACACTACTACAAACCCAGTCCTATATACGAAATTTCTTTTATGCTAATTTATGCATTTTATAAGACAAGCTTTTGTTGTTATAATTGTCTTAATTAACAAGTAAAAATATTGGCATTAGACACATTATTAATTGTTAACATTGTGGCTGATGTAACCATTATTGTAATCAGAGAATGTAAACCCATGTCTATGGGAAGTCCGGGTACTGTGCAGGTGGTGTTTGGAGTCAACATGTATGGAATGTGCACTGGCAGTTGGACTGCTGCGGCTGGGTGTCCTTGTGACACTATCATTGCCATCACTGGGGCACGAATTGTGACTAGAATAGGGGAGCAGAGATAAAATATAATATATAATGGAAACTGATTAAGTAACTACTGCTTGAATAATTTTAAAAAAATTGGAAAAAATAATTGAAAGAAAGTGGAAGGTACGCATATCCTTAGTGAACTTTAACTGGCACTAATATCAACAGACCTTTAAAGTCAATACACTTTTAGATTATCCTTTGTCATTTAAATGTACATATCTCTTTTTCCTGTTACCGCTATTGTGCATAGAGCTCAGTATGACAATACTGGTTGCGGATCACCCCTCCTCTGTTCATGCAAATTCTTCTTGTCTGCTTCAATCCTCTTGACGCAGGATTCTCGATGCAGGTGAAATAATGAACAGATGCAGTTATTAATGAAGCTCATCTCGATAATAACTTTTATAACACTTCTTTAATGTATGGTTAGAATACACATTTTTTAACAATGTTAATGTGGTGGGACGCTTCATACGTCCACCCACTACGACTTATAGAGAAGAAGAGGTGAAGATGAAGAAATTAATCAATTGAAGGACATATCTCTACTTGTTTTGTCTGTATGCCAAGATTATCGCTGGTACATAATAACTTACTATTTTTTCATATATATGTAAAGAAAAGAATGAGAGAACAAAATAATAATATGATTCGTTATAATTCTCCCCCCCCCCCCCCCCCCCCTCCACTGCGGACTGACAACATACAGAGATTTACTGGTTGATGACCCTGGCCGGTATCAGCATAGCCTTATTTTTTGGCCATGGGAGTTATCCTTTATGGTTACCAATTTATATGGGCATGTCAGTTTCCCTTAACACATACATACATAAGTTTTCTTTCATAACAAAGTGCTTGCTGTAACCGCATGCTCCCATTATTGTCAGTCAGTATATACACAGCGTTTAGCTTGTAAAGCATCTGTGCACAGCTTGATGTCCATTACCATCCTAGCTCGCACTCACATGTTTAATACAAAGTTAGAGTGACTGTGTCGTGCATTCACGGTAGCCTTCACTGCACCAATATGTGAAGCTCGTGTTCAGTGGCTTGATCCTTTGTGAAATCTTCCATGGACTGACAACTGGTTTCCATATCAGTGGCCTGAGGAATTTATTTCACCTCGCCCCTCTCACTTATTCAGTGGGGACACCAGCCATACATCTGACATCCGTCGACAAGGTCAGTTTTTTGCTGCTTTTATGGCATTGTCCAGCTGAGAAAATTCATGTTACATGAAGTATTGTCATTACTAGTTTATCACATGCACACTCACGTATCTCAAATGCACACTTAACACTTTGCAGGCAGGTTTTGTATTTTTTTGCACTTTGTTTTTGAGCATCTTTCATACTGTTGCATTACACAAAATTTCTGTAGTGTCCTTTCCACATACTATACATATAATAAAATAAAATACAAATAGAACTACAAAAATAAACTGATCCTATTCATTTGCTGACATGCCATTACCATTGCTTATATACATTATAATCTGATTGTCATTTTGTTTTATTATATTTTGTTAAATTATAATTTTGTTACATTGTTCAATTCCAGTTATATAAGTACAGTTTTTACTCTCATTTGGTTTTACATTCTTTACATAACATTCATACAATAATAGATTCTGTTTTCCCTTATGTCATAAATTGACATACATTTCATTCCAGTTCACAGTGGCTTCTTGTTGAAGCACATTTATCAGCTTCAAAGAATTAAAGAAGTAAACAATAGTCACTGCAATATATTCTATGTGCTATGTGCTGCTCAAATAACTATGCATGGCCTCATTTCTCTAGCATTCTCCAGGAAGGATCTACAGACTACAGGGTTGAGGAAATTTCATGGAAAGGCATTTATGTGCTCAGTTAGGTCTCAGTACAAGTCTTAACTGTGATCCCAAGAACAAAATAGTTTGTTGCTTATAAACACAATGCAAACTTGACTATACCCACGATGTCAAATAATTATTCAGTGTTTAAAGTGCAACTCAGTATTTACTTATTATGTTCATTGTATAAGGAAACCATTTCATACACTAGGGTATACAGAGTTGTATCATCAGTACTATATGTTATGTACAATGAGTGTAAAAAAGTGTTTATATAAGTAACAAACACGTATGAAAATTTCAATGAAAATCAGGCTTTTGACGCTTTCATGGGTATTCAATGCTCACCGTAGTTTGATTTCGACTCCCTGATTATTTGGTAGTGCTCAGCCTTACCTCAGCATCGTGATATGTGGCCCACACAACTGTTTTCTTCTACCCATACTTTCACTCTATCACATTCTCATGTATCATAAACTTATAACTATATTGTCTTGTGGTGTGGTTCTTCTTATTTTTATATGGCACCTAACACTCCACATCTTCTTCACTTTAGGACGTGTTGATGCATCATTCCCTGGAAGAAACAACTTAACACTAACTTACAACTAAGTCTTCATAAATAACTATACAGTGACTCGATGGCTACTAATACCTCTTTCACATATTTAACCATGTACTCATTTACTTCAGTGTTCAGTCATGCTGTCACAAACTTGTTTAATGTCATATGTGCAACTCTACTTACCTTATAAATCTGAAAGATAAAGTGTATTATAAGCGTGGTCTGACCTCTTATTCAGTTTGCCACTTATATTGTACTTGCTTGTTTACTTGCAGCAAGAGTTTTCTGCTCCCTAAATTATAATTAGTGCGTGTACTTTCACTACTTAAATTTGTGGATATTGACATGTATAGATATAAGGTATATAGTAGGGTAATTTAAGTAAATATCTCATAGTTTAGGGGCCCTTTTCATGTACATAATCCCTTAGCTTATCTTTGTTTGTGAGTATTGTGTAGATAGTTGTAGTACAGACTCTCCCTTAATTTTCTTTGTCCCTGTTTATTCCATAGGCTTTACAAATGCTAGTGTATGCTGTAGCTCATAGGGTTTGTTTGCTTTGGGTTGTCCAACACTTTCATCCATGCCTAGCACACACGCACTTGTGATTTGTTGACTAGCTTTCTCTCCAATGTGCATGTGCTGCGTTGCTCTGTTACCACTAAAATCATGGCGAGTTGTGTATTGCATTGCACGCTACCGTGCATTTCACAAGTTTGTTTATTCATTTACCACTGGAGTATGTGCAAGGCAAAGCATTGTATTTAAAGTATCGTTGTCTCTAGACACATAAAAGTAAAATTCTTCCTTATCATTTACACATTTGACATATAAGAAAAAATACAAACAAAAATTTTCCTTATCAACTAACAACATAATTTCCAGAACGTGATTTTCCAGCATCCTAAATCTAATATTATTATACATATATACAACTTAAAGGGTATACAGCCCTTCTTCAGTATACAAATGTTCTCAAGTCTTTGTGCGGGTAAAGGCCCTTGTCTTTATCCATGTTTGTGTGCGCCAATCTGTTTGCTACTGCGTAGGGGATTTTAGTAATTATGTATGGTCCAATCTACAGTAATTACCACTTACGGTTCAGTTTTCCCATTTTTGTGGATTTGGGATGTGTTATAAATAACACCTTTTGTCCTATACAAAATTGTGTTGTACGTTTCAGCTTTCTGTCATAAATTCCTTTCCTGTATTTAGCCCAGGTTTCAAGGGTGATTACTGCTTGTTGTCGGTTTACTTCCCATGTCAAATTTGCATAAAACCCCAAGCTTTCGATGACTACCTCTGTCATCTTTATCAGGCGTTAAACTGACTGTCGTAGACCGGTGAGGCTTCCACTTTTATAAGCAGTGGACGGCTTCTCATTGGCTGGATGACATCATGGTGAAAACGGCGCATAATGAGGTGGCAGTCTCTATATCCATAGATTTTGTTTGTTCCCTTTATCCAGCGTTGCTTGCAGCGCCATCCATTGCAACAGGTGGAGAACTGCGAGGAATGTAAGAAGTCTCCCTCTGCGCTCTTTCTTCATCAATTGCGTGCTTCCATGCATTGCTGAGTGCATAACCAGAGTCTCTGTTGAAATTATTTTCACAGAGTCTAATTTCAACTGCTTACCTGATGACAGAGTCCCAATAGTTTGAAGCGTGAGCAAGTAGTCTTGTTTCATTGAATAGAATCTTTTGTTTATTTAACAAACTGTGCTCAGCCACCTGTATTTCAGGTGACGCTGATGTTCCACCCAGCGATCGGCAACAGTTCTTATAGACTGGCCCACATAATTTTTGCCACACTTGTAAGGAATTCTGTAAATTCCCGGTACTCTCAGGCTGAGATTATCTTTCACGGGTCGCAACATTTCCTTAATCTTCCTGGGTGGCCAGAAGACTGGACTGATTCCTTGCCGACTCAGGACTCTGCCGATCTTGCTGGAAGTTGCACCGCAGAATGGTAGCCGTGCGATGTGTTGGTCCTCTTGATCTGTTCGAACAGCGTCCTTCCTAGGTTTCTTCGCCAGAGTAGATCTGATATCACGATTAGAATATCCATTTTTTCTTAATACCATCGTCAGATGGTTAATCTCAGAGCTGAGATGATCCTTGTCCGAAATAGTCCTTGCTCTGTGTACCAAGGTATTCAGCATAGCTCTCTTCTGAGCTGGGTGGTGAAAACTACATGTGTTTAGATATAAATCTGTATGCATTGGTTTTCTGTGCACAGAATGTCTGAGACGTCCATCTGATTTTCACTCCACCAACACATCTAAGAAAGGTAACTTCCCATCCTTCTCCACCTCCACTGTAAATCTTATGTTCTGATGTATACTATTCAAATGATCAACAGACTGCTGCAGTGCCTCATTGCCATGTGGCCAGATTAAACATGTATCGTCAACATACCTGAAGAAGCAGGATGGACATAAGGGAGCACTGTTCAATGCTAGTTCTTCGAAATCCTCCATGAAGAAGTTAGCTATGGCTGGTGACAGTGGCGAACCCATGGCTGTTCCATCAGTCATTTCATAATATTTTCCACCATACAAAAAATAGGTGGTCGTCAAAGTGTGTCGAAATAACTTCAGTATTTCAGGAGAGAAATGAGCAGCCAACAGTTTTAACGTATCTTCCACCGGTACCTTTGTAGGCTGATCATGATGTCATTCGGACCTATCCTCATCTGCTTTATGATGTCAACAAACATTGTTGAGTTATTAATATGATGACTACAGTGGCTGACAATAGGTGCTAATAATTTGGTTAAGTATTTTGCCAACCGATATGTAGGAGACCCAATAGCACTAACAATAGGTCTCAACGGGACCCCATCCTTATGGACTTTGGGTAGACCATATAACCTGGGTTGCCTTGGTGCTCTTGGTCATAGATTCTTGACTAGTTCTTCTGGGAGGCCAGAGTTCTTCAGTAGCTCTCCTGTCTTCCTACTAAGTGCTGCTGTGGGATCCCGTTTAAGAATCTGGTACGTGGCATCTTCCAATAATAGGGCCACTTTCTTATGATAATCAGTAGCATTGAGGATAACTGCGGCATTCCCTTTGTTGGCTGGTAGTACAACTAACTCTTCATGACTTGATGACGCCACCATCTCAGTTCTCAGTAAGGGACTGAACTTTTCTCCAGCTCCACAAAAGCTATCAGTGGCCGAGATTATCAGTGGAGTAGATCAAGCGGTTCGGCACCTTCCTTAAGAGGCAGCAGATGAGGTAAGGCTTGCAACTAGTCAGATTTTAGCAACAGCCAAGCCTCCTAAGTCCAATGTAAGCAGAGTGGAGAAACTGGCATTGAAATCGTTGGGGAAGGATGAAGAGTTAGTTGTGCCATCGATTGTCTGGCTAAGGACAGCACCGATGGCAGTATCGCTCGCGTCTGTGATGATGAAAAGCTGCGCTTTGGGATGAGGATGCGTGACGGTGCAGGCCTCAGCAAGAAGATTTTTGAGGGCAGTGAAAGAGTCAGTCATAGCAGGGGTCCATGGAATGGGCCGAGATCCAGAAGTGTTGGTGCCTGCCAAGGCATCTGTCAGTGGAGCCTGAATCTCCTCAGCCTGATGTAGATATCGGTGATAATAATTAACCGCCCCAGAAAGTGCCAGAGCTCTTTGAATGACGAAGGTCTGGGTAGGTTTAGTATTGTTTGTACTTTCTCAGGAGGTGCTGAAATGCCATTGGCAGAGACCCGAAAACCAAGAAAAGTGACAGCGGGTTGATGTAGGTGCAATCTGTCCTGGTTGGTCTCGATGCCTGCTGCTGCGAGAGTGTTCATAACAGTTTGTGCATGTTGAATGTTGTCCTCCATGGAGGCACTGAACACAAGAATGTCATCAAGATAAGCAAAGCAGAATTTTAGGTTGAATAGCACTTCATTGATGAAGCATTGCCAGGTCTGGGTTGCGTTTTTCAGACTGAAGGGCATGAATCAAAACTGAAATAACCCAATCGGGATGGTGATTGTTGTCTTCTCAATGTCTTCAGGTGCCATGGGGATCTGGTGGTAGGCCCGTCGCAATCAATGACAGAGAACGTGGTCACACCTGCGAGGGAGCTGGTAAAGTCAGTAATGTTGGGTATGGGGTAGGTGTCCATAATTGTTCGTGTGTTTAGTCGACGGTAGTCTCCACACATGCACCAGGACCCGTCTTTCTTGGGTGTCATATGTATGGGCATAGACCAGCTACTGGCAGAGGGTTCAATGACACCGGAGCTTAGTAGTTCAGAAATCTGATTTTTAAGGTCGAAGAGGCGCTCGGGACAAAGTCGGCGTGGTTTACTGGAGATCGGGGGACCTGGCGTGAGGCGAAGCTTGTGAATCTTGCTGTTGGTGATGATGGAAATGGTGCCGGTGGTACGGGAGGCGGTTTGTTTACAATGTGTAGCGTACGGTGCAGGCGAGGCATGGTCGTGGTGTTCGGAGCCACTCGGCGGATCTGATGGGAGCCGAGGCAGCAAAGTGTCCCAGGAGCCAACGCGACAAGATGGCCGCCGGCCTGAAGCAGTGGCACCATGGTCAGGTGAGCTCGTGAGCCGTTAATGAGTCCATTGTCCGAGGTCACAGCCTGTGGCAGCACGGTCGCGGGCGAAACGCTTGGCGCGAGTGCACTGTTTGTGTTGTCAGTGGCGGTCGCATGGTGGCGCGCAGGAGCCAAAGTTGCATAGTTTGAGGTGCTGTCCACGAGGGGCGGGGTAGGAACCGTCAGTTCGGGAACACGTGACACTCATTACACATGCGCACTTGTGTCCGGCTGAGTGTCAAATGCTGCCGTGTTAGGAGGGTGTGGCCCTGTGGAACTGTCAGTAGACGTTATGGCAGTCTTGATAGCACAGTTGCGAGGGGTAGCGGGAGGTAAACACACGGAGGCTCGATTGCTGGGATTGCAAGCAGATTCGGCACACTTACTGACCTTGCTTTGTCCTTGCTGTAGTGTCTGTAATTCCTTTGCTGCATCGGAGAGCTGGAGCTGTGTTTCATGGAGCCGGAGGAAGAGCTCGAAGTTTTCCTTGCATAGGCGAGCGACGTGTTCAAGCTTGGCAAGGCACATATGCATGGTTTCGTGTAACATCATCGACAGAGATAAGCATGTACAGATGAGATGAGCCCGGACCGATGTGTCACGGGAGGGGGGAGGGGGGGGGGCTGCTCGACAGAACACAGGGGAAGTGAGTCTTGGACAGATGATGAAACAAGGTGTTTTGCACTAGGTCCGGTGAAAGTTTGTGGTGTCGCAAGAAGTCAATGCCTAGTATAGGTTTGTCAATTTTACACACTAAAAAAGTCCACTCGAGTTTGCAGTTTGCGGAGAGTGAGACGACGTGGGAAGTTGAACCCGAGCATTGTAGTTTAGTTGAATTCATGGCTTGCAGTGAAATATGATGAGGGCGGATGTTCTAGCCACTAAGGACGTAGGCAGCAGCAAAACATTGGCGCCTGTGTCCACTAGGAAAAGGTATCCCGACAAAATGTTTTTAATGTAAAGTCGTCCGCAATTATCCGGTCGTTCCCAGACAGAATGGAGCACTGAGGGGTGCCTGTCATTTTGTGCACAGGAGGTGGCACCTGGACCTACCTGCGATTGGCGTTTGGGAAGTAGCAGGGTGGTCTGCAGTTCCGTGCCACCTCACCAAACTGTGTGTGGAAGTAACAGTTCGGGTAGTGCGGGTGCATTTCCTGCAGAAAGTTCGTTGCCAGTGGCAGTGGCCAAGGTTCGGTGGCCGCAGCAGGTTCGGTTGTAGGAGAGGGCATGACCATGGGCAGAGCCAGTGACATCCCAGTTGCTTGTTTACTGCTTCCCGGAGCGAGCGGAACAGTCGGCACAGTACGGCCCCGGCCGCGTCCGGCCACAGGGTGATGAGCCTGAACCTGAGACTTGTCAGGTAGGCAGTGGGTGGCGAAATAGAGCAGTGATGCATCGTGTAGCTTGTCAGCAATTGTCATTCTTTGCTCGACACGTTCAGGAAACCTTTGAGCCAGAGCAAAGCAGATGTGAGGAGATAGTTTATCTGACCAGATGGCGAGGAGAGCTGTGTCAGAGAATAGATCGGCGCTGACCAGAGCACGTAGCTGTCTCCAGAGCTGGGAAGGTTTGTCATTGCCTAGTTGCTTGACGTGGAGCACTTGCCGTATTGTTCCCTCAGTTGAGTGTGCAAGCCGACGCAGAACTGGCTAGAGTGTACCAGGTAGATGAGTCCGGGGTGTCGACCAGGTCAACAATCAAGTCCTCCTGGTCGTGCAGGTGGGTGATGAGGCACAGAAACCTGGTTGACTTGTCGAGTTTGTAATGGTCGAACACTTCATCCACAATTTTGAACCAGGTTGTTGCTCTGTCGGGATTAAACGGCGGCAGCGTCGGTAAGCATTGTAGAATGTTCAGAAGAACAGGTTGAGTTGAGTTCGTTGGGGCACTGCCTGAATTGAGCTGTTGTTGCTGTAGTATTCCAGGAGAGTGTGCCTCCAGGGGATGTGGCAACGACAGCTGTTTGGGTCGTGGCATGAAGGTGACATGTTGTGGTTGAGCACGATCCATCGCGACGCGGAAGGCTGATGCGGGTCGGGTGAGAGACCATAATGTGTCGATTGCGGTTGTGGAAGCTCAACACGTTGCAGGTGTGTTCAGATTGATGCGTCACGGAAGACCGACACGGATGAGACACCAAGATGTGCTGACAACAGAAGTGGAAGCTCGACTGGAGGTGGCGCGGGGGCGTCAGGTGAGAAAAAATTCAAAGTTTGAGAATTCGAGTTAGTCCACGGAAAGCTCAATGTATGATCAGAGCCGGGGCCACCTGTTTTGCAGGGAGGCTGCGGAGGTGCGGGCTGTCCAGAACCATGGTGTGGGAAATGATGTTGAACGTGGGACAGAATGTGTGAATGTTCACTGTTCATAGTCACTCCACTCAAAACGGTGTGCGGATAAGGTGAATGTCGTAGCACAAAACACTGAGGTGTAGCAGTGGGACGGAGGTGGAGGTCAGGCACAGATAACAAGTTATTGTTCCTGTTGCAGGCTGAGGTATCGAAGTAGGAAGGCATGTGCTGATGCTGAACTGAGGCAGGTGCGGGCAAGGTTGGATGCTGAGGAGGTAGACCAGTGAACAAAGCAGTTCCGGCCATGTGGCAGGTATCCATGTGGTACTGCATGGATTGCGGCATGGCAAATCGTTGTCCTGGCAGTAGTAGGTTGTCCAACAAAGCATTTGCAGAATTCGGCATTGGTCCCTCACTGCACGGAGATTCGTAAGAGGTAACTGCACAGTCAATGAGGGAGGGCACATGTGGCGGGAACAGAGGCATTTGATAGCCGGAGTCATGTGCACTCCTAACCTCACTTATTGTTGCAGGCTTGAAAACGTCCAGTGAAATCAGCAGAATCATCAAGTGAGAGGCATCGTGTTGCAGTCCTGGCAGGTGTACACCACCCGCAACATGATGCATGTCGGTCACAAAATCCGGCGTTAGGTGCTGGGCCGAGAGCGAGGTGGCGCGGTGGTTAGCACACTGGACTCGCATTCGGGAGGATGACGGTTCAATCCCGTCTCCAGCCATCCTGATTTCCCTAAATCGTTTCAGGCAAATGCCAGGATGGTTCCTTTGAAAGGGCATGGCCGATTTCCTTCCCCATCCTTCCCTAACCCGAGCTTGCGCTCCGTCTCTAATGCCTCGTTGTCGACGAGACGTTAAAACAACACTAACCTAACCTAACCTAAGTGCTGGGCCGAAGTCATTGTTCAGATTCTGTGTTGATGTAATACACGCAAAAATAACAGATGCAGAGGTCGCGGACACAGTAAAACAGCAAAAACGGAAGATGTTACATCTCGGGGTCACCAGTGAGGAGGATTACTGGGTTGGTTGCACCAATAATCACACCCATTTAGCAACAGTTCATTTATTAACCTTAACACATACAAGGATCACAGAGAACTGAACTGAACATGGCGGAACAGCCAAAGGTAATGCTTAGAGTCTAAAGATGAATGGATATCAATGTTGGTGTCGATTTCATCGGTGCCACAGATCTATTACTGCATCTATGGTGCATTTATCTTTCTGGAAGCCAAACTGATTCTTGTTGATTATTTCATATTTCATCATAAAAGCAACGAGTCTCTGTGCATAAGATCTTTCAAACATTTTTTATATGACTGGTAAAGGAGTTATAGGCCTATAATTTTCTGGATTGTATTCATTCCCATTTTTATGTATTGGTTTTATCAGTGCTGTCTTTAAGCACTTTGGAAAAGTCCCTCCAAGGAATGATGAATTGATTAGTTGTGTAAGAGGCTTCTTGAGTTCCTGCATACAGTGTTTAATTTCTATACTTGATATTCCGTCAATTCCACGTGACTTTGTTTGTTTTAGGTTTTTTATTATCTTTAATGTTTCTTCTTCTGTCACTGGGGAAAGTACAATTGTTTTTCCCTGGGGATTATTAAATGTTTTCCAGGTTTACCAGTCATATCACAATCAGAAGATGGCAGCTAGTGTAAAAATTCGTTGTGCGTCTCCGAGAAAAAATGTGAATTTTGCCGTGAAAAAGAAAAATTGTGACAGTTGTAAGGATGAAATTACAAAGCTCAGTGAACGGGTGTCTAGTTTACAATTTATTATCAGTTCCTTGAAGATGGATATCAAGAAACTTTAAGAAGAAAAAAGTGAAAGGAACATGAAAAACTCGCGCCATGAAAGTACGAATATGTCGGAGAATTGGACGGAAGTGAAGTACAAAAGACGCAAATAGATAATACAAGATACAGAAAACGGCGAAAGAAACATAAATGTAGTGATCGAAAATTACTTTCAAGCTCTTTCAACTATGGATTGTGAAAGTGAAGTTAACAGTGCGAGTGTACCATGTGGAAAACCAAACGACTTTGTGAATAAGGTAAAACGTGGAATATTTCAGGAGCAGTTAAGTAAAAGATCATATGCGAAAGTGCTCACAAAAAATCTTCCACTGCTAAACTGCTCTACTGAGACAATATCGACATGTGTTAGCAAAAAAGATATAATAAATAGTGCCAAACAAGACTTCGCTTACTGCAAATGTAGGCAGAAAACAGGTTATCTCGGAACAGCAAGTACCGGTAAAATTGAACTGTATGCCGACACCCAAGGAAGAAATATAGCCACTGAATTTCGGTGTACAAGTAGTCAGAATTTTAGTTTTAACTGTACAATAAAACCAGGAGCAAAATTCAGTGCTGCTACGCCAATGAGTCAAGAAAAAATTTCCTCATTGAGCAAAAAGGACTTTTCCATCTTCCTGGCGGGATCAAATGATATAGCTAGGAATGAAAAAAACGATCTCTTGATCTCGCTAAAAAGAAAACTGTATGAGCTGAGAGGAACAAATGTTATTATTTTTTCAGTGCCACACCGTTACGGCTTGATAGAATGGTCCTGTGTAAATAAAGAAATTGAAAGTGCAAATAAAGAGATGCAAATGTGATGCAAGCGGTTTGAAAATGTAACATTTGTGAATATCAGCAATTTAGGGAAAATATTTCACGCAACACATGGTTCCCATCTAAATGTACTTGGAAAAAACGTAATAGTAACAAAAATTTTAGAACTTGTAAATAAAATCTCAAATGTGCAGTGTGATGATAGAAAAGTCATACCTCTCATGGACAGGAAGTGTGTGTTACCTGTACACTCCAATGTGAAATCTGCTCTCAGTGAAGCTACACCTCTCCAAGACAAATGTGAAATTTTATTAATGCAAGTGAACACTCCAAATGTTAATAATTCACAGAAAGGCACAGCAGTTATAGAACAACAAACACCAGAAATAAGTGAAACAGCAGCAGCACCATCATTATCAGCAGAAGCAGCAGCAGCAGCAGAACCAACAACGACTGGAGCAGCAACACAGCAATGCTTAAGGAGGAGCCAAAGGAAAAATACATCTGTGTCATTCAGTGATAATTTTTTATGGTTTCAAGCCAAGAAGAAAATAAAAATGTGAAAAACCAGCCTGCTAACTCACAGATAAGTCACAACAACATCCTATTTTTAAACATTCAGGGTCTTGAAAATAAAGTTGAAATTCTGGAGGAGTCATTGCCACAGAATAAGTATTCTTTCTTATGTCTATCAGAACATTGGCTTAAACCAGAACAAATACAATACTATGTACCAGAAGGTTATAAATATGGAAATAGTTTTTGCAGATCTCAGTACCGTAATGGTGGTACTGTTATCTATGTTTCAAATGAAATAGAGTGTAGAGAACTAGATCTTAGTTGGGCATGTGTAGAGAAACACTTTGAAATTACCGGGATCATATGTGATATGATGAAACTTATCATAGTATGTATCTACCATTCCCCTGACTCAGATGATAAAACTTTTTTAGATAATTTAGACAGTGTTCTCTGCTACATAACGAAATGAAAACAGTATGTAACTGTAATTGGGGGAGACTTTAATTCAAGCTTTGATGTAACATGTAACAAACCCAGTGTAAATAAGTTACTGAATATGCTAAGGCAGCACAACTTCCATCATGTAAATTCAGAACCAACAAGACTACAAGCGTGCTTGGATAATGCTTTTGTCAACTGTGCTCGTGATATGTACTCCACCAAGGTAAAGGAATTTGTTTTCTCAGACCACTCCATGTTAACAGTAGAGTTAAGACATTTTATAAAAGGGGATGAGAGAAAGGCTACACAAAAGTTAACAAAATCTAATACCTTAATATTAACAAAACACAATGTCATAAAACTAACACACCAGCTGAGCATAACAAACTGGGACAAATTATTTCAGAACTGTGATTCCAGTGCCCAAACAGTTTATGAAACATTCCACAATTACTTAACAGGTATTTTAAAAGCCCATCTTGTTCAAAAGAAATACCATAAAACAAGAAAGGGTAAATTTTGGTACACCAAAGAACTGGAGAATCTAAAAAATAAGCTACTGCTGTTGAAGTAGCCCATAATAGCGCCAGATCATCATTGAAACACTTCAAAGAGGTACGCCAACATGAAGTTCTTAAAATAGTCAAAGAAATGAAAAATTCATACAGTACAGATATTTTTAATATGTCAAACAATCTATTGAAAGAAATCATACATTACATTGCAGCACCATTAACATATTCTATAAACCTGTGTCTCATAGAAGGGTTTTTTCCTGATCCTCTCAAATTATCCAGGGTAACTCCAGTCTTTAAGAAGGGTGACAAATCAGATCCTGCAAACTACAGACCAATTTCACTAATTCCAGTACTAGGTAAAGTCTTTGAAGGCATAATATATAAGCAGATGTGTGAGTACCTAGGACTAAATGGTATGTTAAGTGCATCACAGTTTGGTTACAGAAAAGGAAGGTCAGCTATACATGCCATAGAGCTCTTAGTCAGAGACATTCTAGCAGCATTTGAGGATCATGTGCACACACAGGTAACCTTATGTGATCTGAGCAAAGCTTTTGACTGTGTTGATCACTCACTTGTGCTCTCTAAACTTGAGTGCCATGGAATATGTGATAAAAGTTTAAAACTCATCAAATCATACCTCAATAAAAGGAAACAGGTGGTGAGTTCAAGAAGTCATCTGTCAAACATACTTGAGGTTCAACACGGAGTGCCACAGGGATCTAAATTGGGACCACTTCTTTTCCTTGTACACATAAATGACTTACCAGGAAATATAGATGTAAAGACATATATGTATGCAGATGACACAACTTTTTTATCTGTAAACCATGTACTTGATAACCTTGTAAGTGATATGAAATTGGCAAAAGAAAATGCAACATCATGGTTTAATGCCAATGGTCTGCTATTAAATGAGGAAAAGACCCAGAATATGTGGTTCAGTCTATCAAAGACTACAGAAATAGAAAAACAAAAGGCAACGTTTTTAGGTATTGTACTTGACAACAGTCTAACATGGAACTCTCATGTTGATCACATAGTGGTTAGGTTGTCAAGAGTTATATATTTGATGAAGATACTGATGTGTTGTGTGACATTTGAGTATGTAAGGACAGCGTACTTTGCCTTTTTTCAATCTGTTTTAAGGTATGGGTTAATACTCTGGGGAAACAACAGAAAAATAAATGAAATTATGGTGATCCAGAAGAAAGCAATCAGAGTAATGGCTAAGGTAGATAATAGAACACATTGTAAACCATTGTTCATTAAATATAGAATTTTAACAGTAATTAATTTATATATTCTTGACAGTGTTAACTACATACTTGCTGAACTACCTAATTTAAGTGTAACAAATGAAAGGCATGGCTACTATACAAGAACGTGTACTTCTTTGCTGTTGCCACAAAATAGATTAGCTAAAACTAACAATAGTCACAAGTATATGGCAATTAAAATATATAACAAATTGTCTAAAAATGGGTCAATCAAGCCTGACAAATTATTTAAAGACAATGTTCATAAGTTCTTGTTAACTAATCCATTCTATTCATTAGAAGAATTTTTAGAGATGCCCAATATCAACTTAAATATGTAAAAATTTATTTTGTAAAATTAAAAGGTTAAGTGAACTGACAAAGTCTATTGCATGTAATAATGCTGAATGACTAATAAGGAATCTGAATCTGTTATTGTGTTTTTTGTTATTTGTTTTTTTCTTTTAGTTGTTGGCCTACTGTGGCAAAATAGTCATTCAGGAGATTTATGATTTTATTCTGTTCAGTTATAGTTTTTTTGCTGATCATGAACTGTATTTTGCTATGTTCCTGTGAATTGGGGGTTTGTGATTTGTATTTATAATAGACCAGCAAGCCTTGCTTTTATTAACAGCACTATTTAGGTACTTTTTCACTTCTAGTCATTTGGCTGCTTGCAGTACTTAAGCATACATTCTTTTATATTTTCTGTAGTACTCTTTAAAGTTTTCATCAATGCTAGTTATATATATTCTGTGCATCATTTTTATCTTGTTCCTAGAGACCAAAATGCCTTTTGTTATCCATTTTTTGTTTTTATTTGTGGTTTTGGCTCTGATTTTTATTACTGGGCGTGTAATATTGAGATGGAGAGTCTTTTTCCAGTATGAGGGCAGTTCAATAAGTAATGCAACACATTTTTTTTCTCGGCCAATTTTGGTTGAAAAAACCGGAAATTTCTTGTGGAATATTTTCAAACATTCCCGCTTCATCTCGTATAGTTTCATTGACTTCCGACAGGTGGCAGCGCTGTATGGAGCTGTTAAAATGGCGTCTGTAATGGATGTGCGTTGCAAACAATGGGCAGTGATCGAGTTTCTTTTGGCGGAAAACCAGCGCATCTCGGATATTCATAGGCGCTTGCAGAATGTCTACGGTGATCTGGCAGTGGACAAAAGCACAGTGAGTCGTTGGGCAAAGCGTGTGTCATCATCGCCGCAAGGTCAAGCAAGACTGTTTGATCTCCCGCATGCGGGCCGGCCGTGCACAGCTGTGACTCCTGCAATGGCGGAGCGTGCGAACACACTCGTTCAAGATGATCGACAGATCACCATCAAACAACTCAGTGCTCAACTTGACATCTCTGTTGGTAGTGCTGTCACAATTGTTCACCAGTTGGGATATTCAAAGGTTTGTTCCCGCTGGGTCCCTCGTTGTCTAACCGAACACCATAAAGAGCAAAGGAGAACCATCTGTGTGGAATTGCTTGCTCGTCATGTGGCTGAGGGTGACAATTTCTTGTCAAAGATTGTTACAGGTGATGAAACATGGGTTCATCACTTCGAACCTGAAACAAAACGGCAATCAATGGAGTGGCGCCACACCCACTCCCCTACCAAGAAAAAGTTTAAAGCCATACCCTCAGCCGGTAAAGTCATGATTACAGTCTTCTGGGACGCTGAAGGGGTTATTCTGTTCGATGTCCTTCCCCATGGTCAAACGATCAACTCTGAAGTGTATTGTGCTACTCTTCAGAAATTGAAGAAACGACTTCAGCGTGTTCGTAGAGCACAAAAATCTGAACGAACTTCTCCTTCTTCATGACAACGCAAGACCTCACACAAGTCTTCGCACCCGAGAGGAGCTCACAAAACTTCAGTGGACTGTTCTTCCTCATGCACCCTACAGCCCCGATCTCGCACCGTCGGATTTCCATATGTTTGGCCCAATGAAGGACGCAATCCGTGGGAGGCACTACGCGGATGATGAAGAAGTTATTGATGCAGTACGACGTTGGCTCCGACATCGACCAGTGGAATGGTACCGTGCAGGCATACAGGCCCTCATTTCAAGGTGGCGTAAGGCCGTAGCATTGAATGGAGATTACGTTGAAAAATAGTGTTGTGTAGCTAAAAGATTCGGGAATAACCTGGTGTATTTCAATGCTGAATAAAACAACCCCTGTTTCAGAAAAACATGTGTTGCATTACTTATTGAACTGCCCTCGTATTTCCCATCCTTCTTTTTCAAGTTTTATCCTAAGGGCTGTTAAGTTTTGTTCATTTTAGGTTCTTTTTTCCCATATTTTTTGTGTCTTTTCATTTGTGGTGATATGATTTATGCATATTTTTATTGCATCATGGTCTGACAGGGCTGTATCTATAACTTCACTTTTGTACTGAAAGTCCCTTAAATTTGTGAAGATGTGATCTATTTGACTACAGGAGTTTGCAGTTATATGTGTTAGAGTAGCTATAGCATTGTATAACCCATATGTTTTCATTGTGTTTAGGAGCTGTTCCTCTAAATTGTCTGGATGTGTTTGGAAGGGGACCATAAACTTATTACTGCTACGTGCATTGAGGACCAAGTGCACCTTGCCATCTGGCTTATTCATGGACTACAATAAGGGGAAAATGATGGTTGTATTATGCCGCATTCAAGCATCCTGTTAATCTTTTCTTACTGCTTCCCTCTTTGTACATAGTACAGGGTTATGAGGTGGAACAAAAAGTTTTGTGAAGATATACTTTCATTTTGTAAATGAAATTCTGAGAATGATACCTGGTCTTTTTTCAAATATATGTATATAAGCAAGTATCATTTCCCTAAGTTCCACTTGCTGTTCTTGAGACAAGCACTTTGATTCACTTACCTTTGTGCTTACTGTGTCGATGTTTACTTCTAGTGCTGCTGACTGTTCATTATTGTATGTGGTGACAAACATAACTATGGGATTTACCAACTGAACTTCAAAGTCATGTCTAACTTCAGTTTTACATTGATTAGTACTTCCCCCGATTCTGATTAAACAATCAACTATTAATTCCTCTACTATCAAAAAATTGCATTGTTCAGAAAACTGTCCTAATTGTATGGGAATTAAGGCTTGTATCTTGACTTCTTTCGATTTCTGACCAGTGGCAGTTTGTACTTTGTGATTTTGCACTGGCAGTGTGGGTATACGCCCACCTTTCTTCAATTCTTGAAAGAAACCCTGTGACATCAAATTAGTCGTAGCACCTGTGTCAGGCACAATTGGTACAACAGGGTCAAAGATTTTGGCTTCAATAGCAGCTTGTACCTTGTACCCTGTTAAGTTTTTCTGTGTACCCTCATTATCTTGATACAGATCATCTCTCACATCACTACCATAATCATACCTGATAAAGCAAGTGTTGATCAAGCTCGTGCCTCCACTCTTGTCCAGGATCACAGAACGGGGGCCTACTGTGACTGGTTCAAGTTTTCTGGCATCAGGTGGCATCTGTCTCTGAGTTACTGAGTTAGGCATAACTTCCACTATGCGGACTATTCATGTTTGATTATGCTAGTGTCCTGAGAGGCTCTCAATCTAAGTTCTCTTTGCCTCTGAGCATTGTTCAGCATATGTGCATTACTTTTGTGGCCAAATTCCACTGTCTGTTGGTTATTTGGTTGTCTAGTATTGTTTTGTGTTTGCCAAGTGATCAGCTGATTATTGCCAGTAGCTTGTGTTTGTACCTATTGCACAGGATGGTCATATGGTACTCATCAGTTGTAGTTGTTTTTGCTACATTTTTGCCCATTTCTTTTATATCCATCTTTGAACTTATGGCTTTCTCCATTGCCATTGTGATTACCATTACCATTACCATAGGTCTGTGTGGGGTAAGGTTGCTTGCTATCCGTGTCCTGCTACAAATCCATTGTTTACTTATTGGTCCATAAATCTCTGTGGCGCTATCAGCATATTAACAGTCTTGGGTTGTACTGGTCTCTCTTCGTATATTAAATCTATTGAGTCCAGTACAGATAGAAAGTATTCAGTGTCATGTCCCAGAATGGTAATGAGTTTTTCCCTAATGTGGGCAGGGAGAGGGCTCGTTAAAATTTTCAGCACATCTTCTTGAGGTACCAGGTTCATCCAGTATCTGGTTTTATTCAAATATTTTTCAAAATAGCCCCTTAGGCTTTTATACTTGTTATTGAATGGAGCTGTGTTGAATACTTCACATCTGAGCCTCTCTTGTGCGGCCTCAGAGCAGTACTTATCCAGAAACGTTCCGCCATGTCCGTAGTCCATAGCAGAACATCACCTCATGTGTATCCAACAACAAATCTAATTTTCTGGGCTCTGGTCCAAGTATGAGGTAAAACATTTCGAAATGCTCTATTAAAGACCACAGGGTGTATTCTTTTCCCTTCAGAGGTAAATACCGGAAATTGTTGATGCCTAAGTAATCCCTCATCCTCAAGTAATGTTGACAAACATGCCACACTGTCAGTGACAGGTACAACTGCTAGCAAGTTTGTTGCATTGTGTAACCTTCACTATTTTCCTTCAATGGGCTAGCCCTGTATTGTGGGTAACCAGTGACGGTATCTAACTTCTCTAAAAGCATGCATTTGTTTTCTGTCATATGTTGTTTTGGAATGTCATTAGTATTAGCAACACTGCCTCGTCATCTTTCCTCTGCTTCCTTTAAACCTGAATCTGTTTTAGCTAGAAGTTGACTTTCTTTCCCTTTTAGAGCTTCTTCTACAGTATCTACATAAATTTTGCATTCTGACACTACCTTTTCAGCAAGGGTGTTGCCCTTATCCAGCATCCCGGCTTCACCTTTTTCAGTTATTTCCTTTACATCTGCACATAACTTATCTCTCTGTTTTTTGGCAAATTCTGACTCTAAACTTAACTGGTCTACTCTTAGACTCAACTTGTGTATTTCTGTAGGCAGGTTTTTGCTGCATATGTCTTGCAGCTTGCTGACTGCGTTCGTCACATTTTTTACAGATGCATCCACTTGGGATTGTGTCTCCTGAATTTGAGAATATGCTTCCCTAACGTTTTATAGCTCACTTGCAAGTTGTTCCTGCAGGACATGTCGGTAATTATTTCTTGTTTTAGTTGTTTACTGAGCTCTTGGAACTTCCCAGATAATTCATCAGATAATTCAGTGCATATAGTTTTGCTCACCTCACTGAACTGTTGACTAATACTATTCTTGAAATCATTAAATGCTTGATTTTGCTGTGTAAACTGTTCTGTTATTAGTTGCATGAGTTGTGTCAAATTGTGTGTCTTGCTAGTATTTACATTGCTTTTATGAACTGTTTCCTGTTCTTGCGTTTGCGACGTTGCAAGCAACTAATCAAAGGAATTTTTGCTGTCACGTGCATCAGTTTCACTGTTTGAAAAAATGTTGCCCAGTGAGAACTGAGAAACTGTCTCATCAATCATCATAAAAGTGACATCATGATTACTTGTATTACCAGTGTCATCATTTTTTAATAGTTGGATGCCAACCTGGTTGTTTTGGTAGCCATTGGCCAGTTCACAAGTTGGCGCATTACTTTAAACTAGTGCCAAGCTTGGATTTCTGACAACTTGGCATATTGCATTTTGTAATGTGTTTTCAACAACAGCCATTTCCTTTGACTCCACTGTGAACAATATTTAACAAAATTACGAAAACAAATTTCAAATAAGAAATTTTGTTTGTATCGGTACTTTTGAATTAAAGCAGTTTTATGTGCGTATTCATTAATGAACCTGATTATTCTCTGATACAGTTTTACAGAATTTGAATGAATTATTTTGCACTTTAATGTTGACTTTACACAGATTTTTGTCTCTCTATAGAAATGCACATTCTGTAAAGTATATTAATTGGAAGGAAAAGAGATTATCTACTGCGAGAGGACAGTGCCAAGCGTAACAGATTCCTACCTTAACCGCTGAAATCAGCATTCCTGGCGCATCTTGTTTGCAGGCAGAATTTGATTTTAACTTACTCCTTCAAGTTTTTGTTGGTCCCAATCTCATGGACAGGAAACAAACACAACAAAGGTCTCATTAGTTCCTCATAACAATTTATATGAAAAAAATTGTTTTATCTCAACAATTGAAAGATTTATACATATTCTGCTGCTTGGCGCCATCCTGTCTCGGTCAACACTGAATTGTGGCTAGAATGGGGGGGGGGGGGGACAAAGATAAAAATAATACATAATGGAAACTGATTAAATAATTGCTACTTGAATAATTAAAAAAAGATTGGAAAGAATAATTGAAAGAAATTGGAAGGTACACATATACTGAGTGAAATTTAACTGGTGCTAATGTCAACAGACCTTTAAAATTAATACATTTTTAGATTATCCTTCTTCATTTAAATGTGCATACTTCTTTTTCTGTTTCCATTGTTGTACCTAGATCTTGGTATGGCAATACTGGTTCCAGATCACCCCTCCTCTGCTCATGCAAATTTTTCTTGTCTGCTTCGATCCTCTTGATGCAGGATTCTTGGCGCAGGCGATATGATGAACAGATGTGGTTATTAATAAACTTTATCTTGCTAATAACTTTTATAACACTTCTTTAATGTATGGTTAGAATACAAATTTTTGAACAATGTTAATGCGGTGCAACTCCTCATATGTCCACCGGCTACCAGTTATAGAGACAAGGAGGTGAATATAAAGAAATTAATCAGCTGAAGAGCGTATCTCTTCTTGTTTTGTTTGTATACCAAGATTATCACTGGTAAAAATTATAAATATAAAGAATGAGGGAAAAAATGATAATAATATGATACATTACAGGCACACACTGTGGTCAGCTGACCAGACATCAGGGGTTGTTTACTCTCCTTGGTGAATGGAGGTGAGCAGCTGGCAGCCGGTCAGGCAGGGGGCTCACACCTGCTGTGAGCTACCTGAGAGCACAGACAATGGGGAACATGGAAGCAGCAACTCCCCAGAGGTGGCCTATGATATCAAGCAAGGCTTTCTCGGGCAGCACAGCGGTGGATTAGTACACAGAGGGCATCAACATCCCATTTCCCCCAGTGGCAACAGGGAAGGGTTTCAGTACTGCCTGGGCTGTTAGTGGCTCTTATCCAATGATGCAAGGGATTGTGTCTCAACCATATTATACCTCCTCTATCTACTCTCTAATCTTCTTGATTTCTGAGTTTGAAACTCACGTTAAACACAGACTGTGCACACTTGCAGTCCTGTATTAGTTCCAGTTTTGCTGCCATACCAGCTTGTTCCTCACAGAGGACATTCTTTTTGATCGCCCATAAAAAACAGACTCAGTCTGAATTTAATTCTCCTGTATGGCTACTGAATAGCAATGAGCTGCTCCATTTTCTACAAAACATCCACCTTTGCATTGAGCAAAACAAATCCACAACAATCTGTTTCAACAATTAACCAAACAATGGAAAATCCAGAATGGAATGAAACAATATTATGAAAAGAAGAGCTGCTACTCACCATATAGGTGAGATGCTGGATTGCAGAGAGGCACAACAAAAAGACTGTCAGAAAGTTAGATTTATGACAGTCTTTTTGTTGGGTCTATCTGTGACTCAGCATCTCTGCTATATGGTGAGTAGCAACTATCCTTTTCATAATGTTGTCAACAAATAATCAGATGGACACATACCTAGTTGCATGTATCTTACTAAGCCAACCATACCACTCCATGACAGTTGCAACTATGAGTTGAAAAGGAGAGCTTCTCAGGCCTAATGGTCTGACATGCCATTGGTTTTGGAAGATGTCACATCTGCCCACAATGTCTCTGCCCCAGCATCAATGTACTTTGCCCACATTTGCGATGCGATGCCAGTTCCACCCAGTTCTGTATTCTTGTTGTGTGAATTGCTGAAAGTGTTACTTTTGTGAGTGTGTGATTGAAAAGTATTCAATTAAAAAAATTCACCACCAGTGCTTCAAGAAACAAGAAGTGACTTCCCGTAAAATACTGTTGTAACAAGAGTTTAAAAAAACTTTGTTTGTTTTAGTAAACATATTTATCTCATTTTTCTGTTTTCCTTAATGTATTTATATGTTTCTAAGTTTAATCTGTGTTCACATTTACACCTGTTGTTTGAAAAGTTACCCAAGGCTGGGTAAATACTTGAATGTTAATTAATGCATTGTACTTAATAAAGTTACTGAATTTAATGAAGCTGTAATAAAGATTCTTGAAGTTGTCAGTTAATTATCAGCATCTGCAGAAAATGAATTGGTGGGTGAACATATTGAACATATAATTGTTTATCTTGATATAACAATGACTGACCTTAAGAAGCAAATTGCTCACATTAATTCATGCCACACATGATGCTGAGTTTCAATATAATTTATTTCTGTCTTGAAGTCATTGAGTAACAAAACAAGCTATGGTACAACTGAACTAAATTGGCACATTGTGTGCCTCCAAGAATCGATTACATATTTACAAACCACATTGGCACAGATGCTACCTCAAAAGATTGAGCAAAAACTGACATACAACAGTGGTCCTGCATGGGCCTTATATACATTTTAATACAATGTCAGTGATGTTTAAAATAGAAAATTAATGAAATACAATGAATTTTGACACATATTATACCAGAAAGTAACAAATGTAAATCATAAAATAAAATGTCATTATGCAGCATATGAATCTCGCTATACAACAGTTTCATTCGTAATGAATATAGTCAGATACGTTATGTAAATATATCAACACGTATTTCCTTTTAGTGGATTACATGAAAGATATTGAATATAATTTCTTCCTAGTATGTTTCCTAGCTTCATTAAAAATGTCCTTCATTTTGGTAATAACAGTCTTTCGAGAAATAGTCTGGAACTTCCTTAAAGTAGTTTGTTTACATTATTTGCAATTATTGTTCCTGTTAATTACAATAATTATATTTCACAAAGACAGGCTAATGCTTTACCATTATATAATAAGACTTATATTTTAATTTAATTATCATTATTATATTTTTTTAATTTCAAATAATATCGGATTTTAAATACATGACATAGACAATGACCGTAACCATAATTTAGTGATTTTAACTAAATATTACCATTTAAAACATTCTTACCAATTACAGTGTCTATTTGAGGTCTAAAAAATACTTTTTACTGGTTTATTTCATCATAACAGTTCCCAAAGTGTGATATTACTTATATTGCCCATATCTGGCCATGCTTAGGATTGTTATTGATATGTTATTAGCTTTTCAATTTATTAATGTGAGTACCTAAGGGTAACAAACTTTAAAGAAAAGGAAACGTCCAAGCTGTTATTTTTCATCTATCCTGAGAATAATGATTATTTACATTCACTTACACACTGCTGGACTCACATTGAGTGAATGGTCTGCAAAGATTGATTAATTAATTGTTTTCTCTTAATCAAATTTTGATGATGTTCACAAATTGCAACACCTTATAAATTTTCATGCTAATTAAGGCCTTAGAAACATGAGCTTTCCCTAATGTACTTATGCCAACAATAAATAAATAAATAATAAATCTGTTAGCTTAAGTTCTAGGATTTTGTTAATCTTGCCTTTCACTTTCTTGTGGTGATGTTTCCATAGAAACTTTAAAGTTTTATTGGTTTATACAGTATCTAACAGATAAGTGAAATACCAGTTTTCATAGATTTAGCTTTAATTTTTTTTAATATAACTAAATATTTTCTTAACAATTTTCATTCCCTATTTCACTCTCTTAGGGGTTGAATTTCCAAAAACAGGAAATTGTATTTTTCCCTAACAAAGTAGCCAAATACAAACTTTCATAGATTTAGCTTTGAAAATACTTTCATAATCAAATAATTTCATAAAGCTTTTTATCTCCCATTTCACTCCCCATGGGGTTAAATTTCCAAGAACACTGAAACAAATATATATATATTTTTTAATTTCTTTCTGAGAAGTCAAATACCAATTTTCAATGAGATAGCTTTAAAAAAAGCTTTAGATGTCCTTTAACAATAACTTATGTTTAAAAAAAAAACTTTCACCCATTATTTCACTCTCATAGTCTAAATTACCAAAAATGCTGAAACATGTATTTTCTTGTTTCTGACCGAGAAATTTTTGAAGGTCTAGCTTCAAAATTGCCTTATGTCAAATGTCAGTTCTTACCATTTTTGTCTTACACATAAAAATACTACCTTATTTGTTTCAAGACACACTAACCTAGAACTAGATATCACCATAATTTTTCATTATATACAGTGTCATGTACAAAAAATATTCTAAATATGTCATTCTTGAAATTGTACACCTACACACAGTGTTTGTCACATGTTTTTTTCCAAACACATTAATTTAGGAAATAGTTGTCACAATAATTTTTATCACACACAGTATGTTAAGTAGTTATTGAAATTATACATCTACACTCAGTTTTACCATGCATTGCCTGCTGATAAGATGTATGTGTGAATGGTAGTGTGTATGGTTGTTGTTGTCATAATTCATTAAAGTCATAAAATGTCTGGTTGTTCAATTTATTTTACTTACATTGCAATTCAATTTGTATGCAGAGACATGAAAATTCTTGAGGATCAATAGAAATAAAATGACCGACCTTGGTAACAGCGTGAGTAAGTTGTCTGCCAGCCATATTCGGATCTTTGAGGAAGGCTGTGATGCTTGCATAGACCAGGTGTTCTAATCTTTATGAACAACATCCAGCCCTGTCTCCTGACTACAAGAAGCCAGTAAGTGTGACTGTGAATGGACGATTATCTCCCTGAAGTGTGTGTGTGTGTGTGTTTATTGTGGAGTAGTTTAACCGTTTTAAGTTTGCAAAGGCTTCCCTTCTATTTCCATATTCTTATTTTTGTCTATCAGAGACTACACATTTTGAAAATTGTTGCTGATATGTGTCATACTCTTTATCAGTTATGTGTGACACTTCCCGCACAACACTGTAAACATAGCTGGAGGGTTGTGAAAAGTGGCTGTTCTTTCAAACAGCCTCTGTTTCACATCTCAGACTTTATTTGCGGTATTTTTTTATGCAATTAGTAATCAATCAATATGTCCACACAGAAGGGTAATAACATTGTATTTTAGTATCTGCACGAGTTAATTTTTTTGCTGGGAATAGTTTTTGTCTGCTCCGAGTCAGTGGTGGATACAGAAAAACTTCAAGGAGAGGGGCACTAAAGATATCTTGAGCTACCTTTATTTTTACCATAATAAAAAATAATCAAGTCATATGCAAAGATTAAGAAAGTTTTATTTAAACTTCTTATACACACAACAAGACAATGCCTGCCATCTTATGATACAAAAAAAAGTGCAATTATGGTTCTCTTCCTTAAATGATGAATTCTATGCACCTATTCTTCCTGGAAAATTGGTTAACTACATTGTCAATAGGACAATCGATGTCAGGATGAGTGTACAACAGAGCTAAGCCATTAAGTTGATCCTCGATAACTTGATTCAGTCAAGCCGACTGACAAAATGAATGAATAGCGTGCGGGCTGACTGGTGGGGGTGGCAATGCGGGATGCTCCACAAGAGGAGGGGGGCTCACACCCCACGCATTCCTCATATGTATCCGCCACTGCTCTGAGTTGAGGCTGGCTGTAAATTCAGTATTCAGTATATTCACCATTGACCACTTACAGCGGAATAGGTCTGAACATTAAATATACAATTAACAATAACTTTACAGTAAAGTTTTTACAATTTAATTCCTTTTCTTTTAGGAATATTCTTATATACTAATGTCAATGCTTATTTCAAAATATTCTGTTATCTTATAAAATGGGTGTTTGAGAAGCCAGTCATAAACCTTACGTTTGAAAATATTATTGGTCAGTGACCGAGCAGATGCTGGAAGTTTATTGAAGAGTTTTAAACTCATTATTTTGTGTGAGTTTGCAGTCTTTGTGAGTCTGTGTCTTGGTATGTCAAAGTCCAGTTTGCCTCTGGTGTTGTGGAGATGTATGTTCTCTCTGGTCTCGAACTCATTTAAGTTGCTTTTGACATAAAGCAGTGCTGTGTAGATGTATAGATTCACCACAGTTAATATCATGTGCTTGATAAAGAGGGGACGGCAGTGTTCCTTGGGCTTAGCTTTGCTTATTATTCTGATTACTTTTTTTTGAATTTTCAGAATTTCACTGACAAAGCAAGAATGTCCCCATAACATCGCACAGTACGACTGATACTAGATCCTTATTTTCGAATGCAGTTAACACCTGGTTAACAACTTCAGTGACAGCAGTAGTGGTGTTTTTACCATGCTGATATGCAAACTGTCTGTTGGAGAGGAGATCATGCTTATCAAAATAGTTATTTAGTTGACTGTACATTACATATTCAAAAACTTTAGAGAAAATTGGGACAATAGAAACTGGTCGATAGTTTTGGGGCAGATGCTTATCTCCCTTTTTAAAGACTGGTATTACTTTAGCAGTTTTGAGTGGATCTGGGAAAACTCCAGATTCTAAATACATATTAAAAATGAAAGAAAGAGGCTGACAGATAAGGTGTATTATTTTTTTCATTCCATAGTTAGAAAACCAATAACAGTCCATACTTTTGGAGTTGGTGAACCTTGCCACAGCTTTTACAACATCCTCTGGGGTGACAACATTCCAGTGGAAAGTATACATACTATGGGGCACGGCACCAAGATGATCTAGTGCACAAGTGCCATTTTGCTTGATTTTGTTTTTCAGCTCACTCACTGAGGTTAGGAAGTAATTATTTACTTCTTCTGGGACCAGCATTGCATCTTGTGTATGGGTTTGTGAATTATATTGGTTGATGATATCCCATGCTGCTTTACATTTGTTGGGAGCACTTTCAATGTAATGTTCACATGCTTGTTTTTTGGCCAAGGACAGTTTGTCTTTGTAGATTTTTTTACATTTTAGATAGGCTCTATAAGAAGTATTATCTAGCTCAGGTCCTTGTTTACAAGAATTTTTGTATATTCTGTACAGTCTGAGCATCTCCTCCCTAGTGAGAGTTAGCTCATCTGTATACCATTTTAGCTGTTTGTTTTTCTGTTTATGCTTAGGGCTACTTTTGATTAATGGTGAGCAGGAGTACCATAACTCTATGTTCATCACTGTTGGCCATTTCAATGTTGAAATCGCCACAGATAATTAGTTTTATGTTAGATTTTAGTAGTTTCCTCATAAGCAGCTCAAATCTTTCAAAAAATGTATTTACATCTCCTCCTGGTGATCTATATAGGCTAACAATTATAGTATTCTCTATGTTTAGTCTTATACAGCTAAATTCTCCATCTAGTTCTGCACAGTAAGAGCTAACATCTATTTTAGTAAACATTATACTATCTTTAACAAATATTAGGACACCTCCATTCTTTCTTTCACTTCTACACATAATGTCTCCAACAGCATACCCCTGAGGAACAAAATATTGTACTTGATCGTCTGTCAGCCAATGTTCTGAGATACAAACAACATCAACGTTTTCAATACTGCAAAAATGTTCTAATTGTAATACTTTGTTCCTAATGCAGCGAATGTTCATTTGCATCACAGTAACAGATTTATCTTTATTGTTTATTGTCTGAGAACACTCTCACATTCGAATGTCGCTTTTAGCACCTAGTTCAAGTACAGGAGGTTTATTACCCACCGATTCACAGACTTTTATACTAAAAAATGACGTACATTCCAGGTATTACTCAAACCGCTACTTTCGTAGATCATTTCATTCCGTGTTAGTCTTTCTTTAATTATTTCATTGACACGTTCGCACACAAACTTTTTCCCTTCATGGTTTAGGTGGTGCCCGTGTCTGGTGTGAAGGTTACGCTTAAGTTTACTTATATCGACCACAGCACAATTTGCGTATTCAGAGCACAGTTTCTTTATTTTAATATTCGTTCTTCGAATTTCTTTATCAACGCACGAACTATAGATTAGATCGTGCCTATGAGGCACTGTAGCAACAACTGTATTCCTTGATTTATTTTTTTCTAGAAAGTTCTGAAGCACTTTTACGCAGACATCTGCTTCATTTTTCGCAACATCATTTGATCCCGTTATGCATACGACAAAGTCATTTTCTTGTGTGGATTTTGTTTGAAAGCAAGCGTCTAAAACGTGTTTAGTTCCCGCTCCAGGTTTAACAAGACTGGTCACTGCTAAGTCTCGATTTATTTCTCGAAACATACTGGATAAATTCCTGCCATGGCTATCTGTTAGAAAAAGCACACTGTTCTTTTTACCTGTTGTTTCCCATTTATCAACATTTTTCCCAGAGTGACCATTCGTTCAGCGCATTGTCTTTTGAATGGTCTGGATAATTTACACTGTCTTTAACACCGTCACTGGACTGCAGACTCCCTTTTTTAGTACATAACTGTAACTTTTTCTCGTCTTAGGGTTACACACTTCTACACTCGCGGCCATATTGCAAACTTATTGTGTAAATGGATGGTATCCTACCACAAAGACAGCTTTTCAGAGAACTGCTGTGCTGGAGGTAAGGCTGTATAATAACCTCACCTCACATATGCCACACCAGCACTGCACCCCTCAGGAGCAACAAACTTGTGAAGGTACGCCACTGGTCATGCCAGCAGTGGTGAAGCTTATTTTCTGCGAGCCAGTCCATGGCATTGACAATCGAAGAAAATGGTGTAGGTGACACCACGATGACTCGGGCAGAACACTGGCTCCCATGACAGAGCAGCAGTAGATTTCTTTTACATCACCCATGCCAGCAGCATGCATTTGCTGCTGCAAACAGTGAAACTCATCTTGATTGGATGTGCGGTTGATGACATAAGTAATAATTGTAGAGTTGTGTCATTTTTGTGGGCAAACCTCTGACTGGCTGAATTTCTGTTGTATAGATGATGGAGGAAGTGTACATAAGTGTTAATGTAAGATGATTCAATTGGTGCTGAAAAAGCATGGAGTCACTCTGATTTGCTGAAGGCCTTTTTGGTGCAGTCCTGATGGTGCTTCACAGCACTTACACTGGCAAATAAGCCAGATGGGTGCAGTGCTAAGTAGGAAAATTCTATAGTCGGAAGGGCACAGTGCACTGAGCAGGGAAGTTTGTTAGGACGATGACATGAGGTGCCAAACAAGAGAGTTTGATTCAGTTGGGCTTTGGACCCTATACTATTAGTTTGCCTTTAGGTGTGGCAAGCATGGGTAGTTGCCAGCACTGTGAAGAGACATAAATTTCATGTGTTTGATACAGCACCATTTACTACAGATGGCTGTTTCTTTTGGTAAGACTATTTGCAGCTTTGCAGTTAGAGAAGGTCAAGTGTTAGTTCATTGTCTGTGGAGGGCTTATTTTCAGCATTTTTGAGTTGAACAGACAATTATTGCTAGGACATTTTGTTGGTTCTCAATCGTAGTCAACTTCTGAATTCTATTTACAATGAGACTGTCTTATGCAAAATTTCTATCCATGGGAAGTAAGGAGATTCATTTGTATTCCTATCATATTTTTGCCAACTATAGTTTGTGATGTTTGTTATGTGCAGAGTTTATTCTCACCCACTGTATTTCTTACTAAGTGTTTGTGTTGTGTATTCTGATCTTTGAAGTAATAAAGTCTTTCATTACCTGGTAACTAATGCTTGATTTCAGTAGTTTAAAACCTTTGATTAATTATTTTGGATGGGTTTTGTTGGGTCTTGTCCACTTGTCTCATACAGAGGGTGCTAAGGGGCTGTGTTCTCAGAATGCTATAAAACAATTAAGGAAATAACATTAGTAGTTTTATTCCTATAAAGTGGATTGACAATACTTAACTTTAATGTACAAAGGTCGCAGCAATGGGTGACATGCAACATAATTCAGAGTACAAAATTGTTAAGGCTTTCGTGGCCACTTGTTGACAAACTGCCTATTGGCTTCTGTCTCGGGTTCTACGGCCAATCCTTGGCTGAGTGCAATGTTCCTGCAGGTTTGACAGATGTCACTAATAACTGATCTGTGAGTGCCGGTCTGCAACTGTGGTGCTTATATTCACTATGGCTTGAAGGTGCTCCTGTTATGGTGCA
This sequence comes from Schistocerca nitens, assembly GCF_023898315.1. Taxonomy (NCBI): domain Eukaryota; kingdom Metazoa; phylum Arthropoda; class Insecta; order Orthoptera; family Acrididae; genus Schistocerca; species Schistocerca nitens. Next base: position 697,720,333 of record NC_064617.1, on the reverse strand, counting down.
GTCCTATTCCACACACCACTGGCCAACATCGTTGCACCACCTTCTCTGGTCTTGTGTTCTTCATCTTCGTTCCTGCGCTTGTGGTTATGTCAGAACAGGTTTAATATTTTGCTCATTGATCACCACTACTGATGCAAGTTCACAGTTACTTACTGGGAGGGATAATCTCTAGTTAGGATAATCCTTGGGTTTAGATCTCAGTAGATGTCTGTAGGGTGTTTCTCTGTGCCAAAGATAAATTCTGGGGCAGAAAATTGTAGTAGGTGTGCACAGGTTATCATTACAACACCGCACTCTGCATAGAATGAGGAGCCATTGGCAATGTCATGCCTGACGGTGCTCATAAGAGAAAAGGTATTGATCCTGAGCAGGCTAGTCCACTTACATTTCTCTGTGCACCAGGAGTTTGAATAGCTAATAGTGGACACCCTCTTCAAAATCACAAGGACTTTTATTTCATAAAAAATACTCAAACAAACAAATGGTTATTAGACATTCCTAGAAAAAGTATCAACATAATAATATGGTACCTCTGTCGAAGGTACACACATTTCAGAAGGAAAAAAAAAATTCTTTTTGCGAATGAGGAAATTTTATTATTTCAAATATATGTCCACGGAGGTTAAAAGGATACTTAGGTCATGTAACATGTGGCATGTGCCAGAGAGTAAAATCAAATAACGGAAAATCCAGGATGAAATGTAACAGCATTCTGAAAAGGATAGTTGCTACTCATCATATAGTGGAGATGCCGAGTTGTAGATAGGTGCAACAAAACAGACTGTCTTTTTGTTGTTCCTATCTGTGACTCAGCATCTCCACTATATGGTGAGTAGCAACTACCCTTTTCATAATACTGTTACATTCCATCCTGGATTTTCCACTGTCTGATTTTTCCTGATGGCTTTTCATCCAGCCCGTAAGCTAGTGCTGTTTTTCTTTGCTACTATTTTCTAATGCATTTCTATACTCAGTGTTCTTCCTTCTTTCTTGTGGTTCTTCCTTCTTTCTTGTGTTTCTCTCACTTTCTGACAGTCTTTTTGTTGTGCTTATCTGCGGCTCAGCATCTCCACTATATGGTGAGAGGCAACTATTCTTTTCATAATATTGTTGGAGAATAAAATTATAAAGTTTAAAATTATACACCAGACTATACCCATTAATACCAGGAGTTTTATGTGATTTCATAGCCATGGGTTTTTATAGTCCACTGCGTAGAGGAACGGAAGGTGTGGCATACATCATCTTAATTTTAGTGTGCTGGTCGAAGTTAATAAGATTGTATCCTTGAAAAAGAGCTACGATCAAGAATATAGCATTTAAACTGGAAAATGATTACTTCCAACATGTAGGAAGGTGTAAGAACCTACTTTCAAATAATAGCACACAATTTATTGCCAATCAGTTTAAGGAGTCCCTTGCCTGGAAGAATATCTACCACATATTAATATCCAAATACCATCCGGCGGTCAAACCAGCTGAAAGGGTTATGTGTGAATTAGGAAGGTTGTGTCAGACCTATTGTGCAAACAAGCATTCTAAATGGGTAAAAATGATGATGGATTTTGAGAAAGTGAGAAATGAACTCCATTCAACAACCCAAGTTTCCCCAGTAGAAGTAATATGAAGACTGATAGAGGCGAACCATTACAAAAATATATTGAATGGCAAAAAGTAACTATCAGAGACTAATACCAAAGAGCCATTAATCAGAGAAGAGGATGGAAAGAACATGAAGGGGTACCTTGATACAATATAGCATAGGATAGGAGACTGGGTCCTAGTTAAGATCCACAAACGGAGTTCAAAGAATGAAAAGTTAACAAGTTCCACCAATTGTATGAAGGAACTTTTGTGATTAAAAAGATGTCACGCCCAAAAACAACAGTTTTAATTGATCCCATATCAGAGAAGGCGAAAGTTATAAGGTGCGCTAAGAGTTTTGTTAAAGGAATATTATCAAGTCAGTGGGACTTTAATTGGAGAGGAAACCTAGAAGTTATATGATGGGATGGTGTTCTGCAGAAGTGTGTGCTATGTTGGTGCTCAGTGAAAGGTGATTATTTTTGATTGCAGGTTTCATTTGTTTGGTGTGAGATAGACAAGGTTGTCCTTCACAACAGAGATTTCCTCCTCCTTGTTGAAACTGGATGTTGAAGGTGATATTTTGGGCAATAATTATTGGGATGGCTTCTTGAGCTCATAAGGTTTGTATACAACCATCCGTTATAAAAGGCACGTTTGTATTGGAGTAGTTAATCTTTTATCAGCATTGCAATGCTTGGGTTAATACAACAGTAGCAAGGATAGATGGTTAAGATACTACACCCATCCTGTATTTCCTGGTAAGAATCTTTTATGGGGCGAAGGATTTTTATTTGTCACAGAATTGGGTTTATACAGTTTTCTAGGGGGTGTAAGTTAGACTTACCATTCGGTTAGTTAAAAGCTTATTTAGTACAGGCTATGGTATACATATCATAGTGTAGTTGTTCACAAAGATAAATAGAGAGTAAGTGATGAACATGCAACACACTGTAAGCATTATAGGCTGGAACAATTAGTTAAGGGGTACCAATAAATAAATGGCAAAACTGATTAGATTTTATTCCTTAGCAGACGTTGACTTGAGTTTATGTCAGTATTTAAAGACCTTAACACCTGTGATGAGTTACTGTTTTGGGGACGTTACTCTCCTATGTGAAGAGATCATATGAATTTCTCCAGAGAGAAGTACAGTTGTTGAAATCATATTGTCGATACAATAATTACTCTCTAAGAATCTGAATAGATTACTTACAGATTACCATGATTATTCAATTAAAGGTGTAGCAAATGTACAGTTAAGGATATGTTGGTTAATATTTCAGGGGTTTCATGAAACACCTGGGTCTGTAGCAGTTAGTACAATTGAATAATCATTGATAACTGGCATTCATTCAGCTAAGGTTAAGCAGCATTATCATCATTAGTTAAGATACTGAGACAATTCGTAGTTTGTTAGCACTGAATTTTTATGTCTGAGGTGCTTCTAGGACATCATGTGTTGGCGAAAGACATCTTTTTGATGAGTTTCAATCAGCACAAGTAGTCACTCAGAGTCTGCAGAGCTGTGGTTTGTGCTATGGAGCTCCTCCCTGACAAAGTTCCACAGTTTTTGTCAACACAGATCTAGAAATGCCGCACAAAGACAGGAACTTGTCAAATTAGATGTTCTTGTGAAATGACTAAGTTATAATATGAATTGTAAACTGAGTCTGAACTGTAATAATCTGGTCAATAAACCAGATTGTGTGCAGAGTACATAGCCTGCTCTTCTTCATAGTAAAAGTAGCCTTACAGGAAGAATAGCTGGAACAATTGGTGGTTCTATCTGGTACAATGTAGAAGCATACTTCATGACAGCAGAAAACCTCACAAATTCCATCTCGTAATTTTTAATTTAAAAAGGTGCAATTTAGCAAAAAATGCTGGTACAGTTTTCCTTTAGCAGTGAACAAGCACATAAAGTCAATAAAATAGTTGAAGAATACACAAAAAGAATGTATTCTCTTTCTAGTTTAACAATGCTGTACGTCATTTATAAAGATGAAAGAATGTGCCCTTGAAGTCCCTGGAAGGTTGTTTATGCTAGTTCAGAACAATAATAGACTCAGCACCAACTTTTATGGGGCCAACCAAGTCCTTTTCAAAACAATTTAGGAAAACCACAGGAAATCTAAATCTGGATGAGTGACTGGGGATTTGGAACCTGGTGCTCCCAAACGCCAGTCCAGTGTTTTACCACAGCAACCCCTCAATCGGTCTAGTTTACGCAAGATGAATGTGATTAACGTTGTAACTTTTTGTTTCACAAGTAGGATTTTATGATATACAGCCTGAATGCTTTGGAAAGACACAGAAAGTAGTAGTGTTATTCTTGTTTATTTCTAAGAAAATACGAATAGCGATGTCATATATTGTTATTTTCTCACAAAAGTTTGAAAATCCTGGAATGAAAAAATTGAATATGTAGCTAAATATGGTTTTATCATCTCAGTTGTTGCACATGAGAGTTGTAACTATATATTTTACTGTGATAGGAAATGTGTCTTTGAGTCATTAATTGAATACAAATATAGCTAATGGAGACCATATCAATTTAACACAAGATTTTAACAGTTTAGTGGAATCACCATCATAGCCAGACTAACTGATTTTTTTAACAAATTGGTAACATCTGTAACCTCTGATTGTTATTCTTTTTTGAAACTGTCTGCTGGAGTAAATGTAATACACATACATTTTGTTGCTTAAGTAGGTGTAACGATTTCTGGCACCAATAAAAAGTAATTACTGAAGATGGTGGTCAATAAATCGTGTGCGTTTAAAATTCTCGACAAATAATGTCTACAGTAGGGTGTGTACAGCCTTAGTTAGGGCACTAAGTGATTTGTTGATGGTAGTTTGTACACTGTCAATATAACTAGTTTTTATGTTTCCAGATCCAGTATTGAGGCACAGCATCTGAGGAGCGTTTTAACACAATGTTCGCTAATATGTAGTGTCTAGCACTTAGCTTAAACTTTGTGTACAGTCACTATCATTTCTGTTCCTTTTTACTAGTTATGACAACAAAACTGCTCATACTGGCCAGTTTAATTACTATAATTTCCATGTGGCATCCTAATAAGCATAACACATCTGTTGAGAGAAAACATCACATTTCTTGACATATTAGTTAACCAGTTATTATCCTGTATTGAAGTTACATGTTATCATTTATTTTTGTGTAGGCTCCTGTGTTCTGATGTAATACAGATACTGTTCTGAAACAATGGAAACCACTGGGATTTGATATATATCACTGAATACATCCAATAATTTACTGGAAGCCGATCAGGTATAGCCCATAATATGTACCATATAACCAAGTACCGTGTAATGTGTCAGTCACATTCATGTATGAACCTCTCCCCCCCCCCCCCCCCCCCTCCGACTGCTGCCCTCCTTCCCTATTCTCCATTAAATTATTCACACTGCTTCTCACAGGACTTGTCATAGTGCTCAAAGTGTTACATGACCTTTGCATCAAAGTGCCTGGTGTAGTCCACATTTTTGTAATGGTGGTTGTGGCCTAAATTATTGTCTGTACACCCAACCATCCTTACATCATTGTCTTTAGCAACATCCTTTACCCCATAAAACCCAAATCCCAGATGACATTGCTTGTCAAAAACAGAACACGGATCAAGCATGAAAACAGGAAGGTTTACTATGCTGTGAAAAAAGAAGCAAAATAGAAACAGTGAATGGTCTAAGGTCAAGGTATGCAACATCAAGCAAACTGTAAGAACCATGGTGTTGTGGTTGTGCGGTCATGGTGTTCAAATGCAAAGTGGGCAATCCATGTTCAAATCTCCCTCATGCCTCCGCCCCCACCCCCTTCCTTTTTTCACAAAATTATGAATTATCTGTTCAGTCACTGACATGACTGTTCTCCTTCTGCAGTCCTGGAAATGGTCATACTACAAATTTGTTATAGAATATGAGTCATGTGGTAAGAATACATTACCATCACAAGTAAATATGATGAACAGTGAGAGCCTGCGAGATGCCACAACGACCTCTCACAGAAATGAAAACAATAAATAAACGGGTGTGAACTATGTTACAACAAACGAAATCATGAGTCAAAACTTCCAAACTGGAACACAAGTCATAACATGTGGCAATTGTGTAGAATAAATAGGAGACATCTGGAAGACCCTTCCTTACACCTCATTGTTGCAGACAGACATTACACCATGACATGGACACAAATTTGAAAACAACAAAGAGAATGTAAATGATCGAAAGGCCCATTCATAATTTTAAAAAAGGTCTTGAGGGAGAGTTGAAGATGGATCTCCTCCTTCACACTCCATCACTGTGGCCACATAACTATGAAACTGTGGCCACTCAAGTTCGCTTGATGTTGCACATCATGAGTGTGGCCAATCGTCGTTTTTATTTTGCTTCTTTTTTTACAGTTCAGTACACCACCTTCCTGTTTTCGTGCTTGATCTTTATTCAGTTTTTGACATGTTATCCACTGGGCCATCTTACCAATAAATCTGAGGGGTTGCAATGAGGAGTTTCCCTTGTTGATAATAATATGTTCTTTGACTTCTTGACCCTTTCCTTTCCTATATTCTCAGCACTTTAAGTGTTAAGAAATAAGTGTTAAGAAAATGCAATGGCGTCACTCACTGTTATCCTCGAAACAAGTAGCTGATGCAACATTACTGTAAAATACTGGGGTGTCACTACTCAGATGGCCTTTGTCATCCCGAGTGCACTTTGATGAGACCAGAACAGATTCCAGCATATAACCCAGTCTGAGTCAGCTATGATGTGGCCCATGGAGAGCAGTAAGTGTGTGTTACTGGTTTGATTAAGGTGTTACAATTTGTCAGTCACAGCTGGGAGATGTGGACTTAAGATATCTTGCAATGTCTGAGTAGCACTCTGTGTATAGCTCTTGTGAATAAATTGGGGCAAGCCCCTGCTAGTTTTGTGTGTAAGTCACTATTTACAGAAGTGGTGACGAGGAGCAGATCTGTGGTGTGTGCATATCAGACTTTCAAGCATTATTGTAATTAGGCATGAGTAGGTTTTTCAACCATGGAGAAATTACAATTACTAAGACAAAGAGAACATGCTTATCAGGAGCTAATGACAGGCATATTATAGGTAGCACAAGAGTTAGCAAACGTAGCAGGAACATTTCCCACACCACCCACGTTTATGACTTTTCCACCATTTAATGAAAGTGTGAAGAGTGGAACACTTATCAATAACAATTGTCGTTACATTTTGGACTGTCAATTTCAAAATTGGTCTGTCAATACAGAAGGACTCAAGACAAAGTCCTTATCAGGAAATATTACACTGAAGTGCCAAAGAAACTGGTGTAGGCATGCGTCTTCAAATAGAGATATGTAAACAGGCAGAATACGGCACTGCAGTCGGCAACGCCTTTATAAGACAACAAGTGTCTGATACAGTTGTTAGATCAGTTACTGCCGCTACAATGGCAGGCTATCAAGATTTAAATAAGTTTGAACATGGTGTTATAGTCAGCACACAAGCAACGGGACACAGCATCTCCCAGATAGTGATGAATTGGAGATTTTCCCGTCCAACCATTTCACGGGTGTACCATGAATATAAGGAATCCAGTAAAACATCCAATTTCTGACATTGGTGCGACCGGAAAGAGATCCTACAAGAACGGGACCAACGAGAACTGAAGAGAATTGTTCGAGACGGAAGTGCAACCCTTCTGCAAATTTCTACAGATTTCAATGCTGGGCCATCAACAAGTGTCAGCATGTGAACCATCCAACAAAACATCATCGATAATGGGCTTTCAGAGCTGAAGGACCATCCATGTACCCTTGATGACTGCATGACACAAAGTATTATGCCTCGCCTGGGCCCGTCAAACCGACATTGGACTGCTGATTACTGGAAACATGTTGCCTGGTCAGACGAGTCTCGTTTCAAATTGTATCGAGCGGATGGATGTGTACAGGTATGGAGACAATTTCATGAATCCAAGGACCCTGCATATCAGCAGGGGACTGTTCAAGCTGGTGGATGCTCTGTGAAATGAAATTAAACAGGCCTCCTGCAGGTAGACCTGATCACCTGGTGCAAGTCTTTTGAGGTGATGCTACTTCGGCAACATGCAGGTTGATGAAGATAAAATGATGACAATGATGTTGATTATAATGAAGACACAAACATCCAGTCCCTGAGAAGAGAAAATCCCCGACCCAATTGGGCATCAAATCCGAGCCCCATGGCATGACAAGCCAGAGCGCTGTCCATTCAGCTACGGTGGTAAACGAGGCTCTGTAATGGTGTGGGGCATGTGCAGTTGGAGTGATATGGGACCCCTGACAATCTAGATACAACTCTGACAGGTAACAATATTATGAGAAGGAAAGTTGCTATTTATCTTACAGCGGATATGCTGAGTCACAGAATCTCCGCTATATGGTGAGTAGCAACTTTCCTTCTCATAATATTATTAATACATTCCATCCTGGATGTTTCCTTGTTTGACTCTGACAGGTAATACATACATAAGCATCCTGCCTGATCACCTGCATCCATTCCTGGCCATTGTGCATTCCGATGGACTTGGGCAATTCCAGCTGGACAACGCTACAGCCCACATGTCCAGAAATGCTACAGAGTGGCTCCAGGAATACTCTTCTGAGTTTAAACACTTCTGCTGGCCACCAAACTCCCCAAACATGAACACTATTGAGCATATCTGGGATGCCTTGCAACATGATGGTCAGGAGAAATCTCCACCCCTTCGTACTCTATGGATTCATGGTATCAATTCCCTCAAGAACAACTTCAGACATTAATCGAGTCCCTGCCACGTCATGTTGTGGCACTTCTGTGTACTTGTGGGGCCTCTACTCTATATTAGACAGGTGTACCAGTTTCTTTCAGTGTAAATTGTATCACCTAATGAAGATGCTGGAGCTGTTAATAAATTGTCAGAACTTGAGTCACCAGGAATGGTTTCTTCATTTCGAGAACACTTTTTGACAAAGAAACACATTGTTGCACCCAGGTTAGAATTTTGGCAGTGGAAAACAGGCCATATTACTCAAACTGGACTGCTGACTTTCAGGATTTAAGTAGGAATTGAAAATTTGTGTGTTTGTGCAGGCAGACACTGTCAGTGACATTATAGTGGGTCTTACCCCACATTTCGAAGTGAGGAATCACATACTGAGGAAACTGGACATTTCTATGAAAGAAACCAAGAGTGAAGCCTATGAAACTCCCCATGCAGCCAAGAGTTTGTTTATGATGGAAGAAGAAGTAATGGCTGTCAGCTCTTCTCCACTGATCATATTGAACATCTCACCAAATCCAGGAGGGCCCCCACCTGCTCCACAACCCAGGCGATCTCATAAAAAACACCTGTGGTGACAGGCCACATCAGCAGCAGCTGCACCACTGCCCAGTTGTAAACATAGTTCCCTTCGCCCCATATGCACTCTGCATTTCCAACAGTATGCTGGAAATGTCACAGATGCAGCAAAAAATGCCAGCTGCCAAAAGTATGCATTTATAGCAGTTCCAACGCAGATATGCCCCAACCTATGTAGATGTGTCAAGTGAGTGTTAAATAATCTATAGAAGTACAATTTCTGAGGATGCAATCCAGCAAGTGTACTTGAAGTGTTCTTTGGCAGATTCCTGTGAGATTTCTCTTTGACACGGCATCTTGTGTGTTCCCGCTAAACTGGTCTACTTACTTTAAGTTTTGTAGTCACAGCCTTTGCTGGTGGCTGGGCCATTTTGGGCCTGTGGAGGTCATCTTGATAGGACCTCTCCAGAGGACACTGCCTTGTTGAAGTACTGACTCTGCAGGTAGAGAGGCTTGCATGTTACATAAAGCTAAAGGCTATGCCGGCTGTAATGTAGATACTGGCAGGTTTTCACATGCTGGACAGGCTTCACCGGAGCACAGAGTACGCGAAGGAACTTGCCCCCCTTCTTGCAGCAGTGTACCGTAGGTCTCTAGAAGAGCATAGCGTTCCAAAGGATTGGAAAAGGGCACAGGTCATCCCCGTTTTCAAGAAGGGACGTCGAACAGATGTGCAGAACTATAGACCTACATCTCTAACGTCGATCAGTTGTAGAATTTTGGAATACGAATTATGTTCGAGTATAATGACTTTTCTGGAGACTAGAAATCTACTCTGTAGGAATCAGAATGGGTTTCAAAAAAGACGGTCGTGTGAAACCCAGCTCGCGCTATTCGCCCACGAGACTCAGAGGGCCATAGACACGGGTTCACAGGTAGATGCCGTGTTTCTTGACTTCCACAAGGTGTTCGATACAGTTCCCCACAGTCGTTTAATGAACAAAGTAAGAGCATATGGACTATCAGACCAATTGTGTGATTGGATTGAAGAGTTCCTAGATAACAGAATGCAGCATGTCATTCTCAATGGAGAGAAGTCTTCTGAAGCAAGAGTGATTTCAGGTGTGCCGCAGGGGAGTGTCGTAGGACCGCTGCTATTCACAATATACATAAATGACCTTGTGGATGATATCGGAAGTTCACTGAGGCTTTTTGCGGATGATGCTGTGGTATATCGAGAGGTTGTAACATTGGAAAATTGTACTGAAATGCAGGAGGATCTGCAGCGAATTGACGCATGGTGCAGGGAATGGCAATTGAATCTCAGTGGAAAAAAGTATAATGTGCTGCGAATACATAGAAAGATAGATCCCTTATCATTTAGCTACAATATAGCAGGTCAGCAACTGGAAGCAGTTAATTCCATAAATTATCTGGGAGTACGCATTAGGAGTGATTTAAAATGGAATGATCATATAAAGTTGATCGTCGGTAAAGCAGATGCCAGACTGAGATTCATTGGAAGAATCCTAAGGAAATGCAATCCGAAAACAAAGGAAGTAGGTTACAGTACGCTTGTTCGCCCACTGCTTGAATACTGCTCAGCAGTGTGAGATCCGTACCAGATAGGGTTGATAGAAGAGATAGAGAAGATCCAATGGAGAGCAGCGCGCTTCGTTACAGGATCATTTAGTAATCAGGAAAGCGTTACGGAGATGATAGATAAACTCCAGTGGAAGACTCTGCAGGAGAGACGCTCAGTAGCTCGGTACGGGCTTTTGTTGAAGTTTCGAGAACATACCTTCACCGAAGAGTCAAGCAGTATATTGCTCCCTCCTATGTATATCTCGCGAAGAGACCATGAGGATAAAATCAGAGAGATTAGAGCCCACACAGAAGCATACCGACAATCCTTCTTTCCATGAACAATACAAGACTGGAATAGAAGGGAGAACCGATAGAGGTACTCAAGGTACCCTCCGCCACACACCATCAGGTAGATGTAGATGAAACAGATGCAGAGTGTCGCACAATGCTCCGTCTCTCCCATTTCCCCAGATACTCAACCCAAGGTGTGTTGCAATTTGTGAATTGGATGTTTGGTACATAGGAAGATGCGTTATTAGTGGAGCCTCAAGGATACTGTGCAACCTCCCTGAGTAATTAGCTTTGCATCACATGGGGCTCCATGGTTTTGACCTACTGAATCCCCAATTCTCATGGTACCAAAAGAGAGAACACAAAACAAAACAAAAACCCATGGCCTTGATGAGACCTCAACACCTAAGTATTACGTTGGAACTAATTGAAGCTGTTTTCACAACTGGATTGGGCAATAGACCAGCCCAAGGAGTGGAAATTTCCTCTGACAAATTGGACCAGGTCAAGATCAAATGCATGGATACTAGCATATTCACTAGGGATAACGAGGTGTAAGTGCAGTAGCAAGCCGTGCTGCTGACATCAGAGTGAACCCAACCAGCATTCACTAGCCTGCAACTGCCAAAACATATTGTCTTGCTATTATGTTTACAAGTGAAAACAATGCTGTTTACAGTAGTGTTAACTGTTATTAGTGACAGGCGACTTGAGTACAGAATACACCATAATTATCTGCATATTCAGGATTTTTTTGGAGTAAGTCTGTAAGTGCCCGTCCAGTTAGCCGTGCGGTCTAACACTCTGCTTTCCGGATGGGTAGGCGTGCTGGTCCCTGGCATGAATCCACCCGGCAGATTAGTGTTGAGGTCGAGTGTGCCAGCCAGTCTGTGGATGGTTTTTAAGGGGGTTTTCCGTCTGCCTGGGCGAATGCGGGCTGGTTCCCATTATTCCACCTCAGATACACTATGTCAGCGATTGGTGCGCAAACACTGTCTCCATGTATGCGTACACCATAATTACTCTACCATGCAGACATTTGGGGTAACACTTGTCCGGTGTGAGACATTCCTGGGGGGAGAGGGAGTGTCCACCGGGGGCCAAACTGCACAATAACGCTGGGTTCGGTGTGGGACGGCGGTGGGGTGAGTGGACCGCTGTAGTCTGTTATGGGGTTGTGTACCACTGAGGGCTACGGCGGGTACGAAGCCTCTCCGTCATTTCTAGGTCCCCAGTTCAATACAATACAATACAAGTCTGTAAGTAATAAATAATGGTTTGTTGTATGATCAACAGTTGTATTAACCACAGCAGACAAGTAAGTAAGTTAGGAATTAAGAGTCATACATGTCCTAGAAATGATGAGACAAAACAAAAATTTATACATACTAGTAATTGTGCAGATTTGTTTTCAGTTGAAAATGTGAAGTTTGCTCAATATAGCTTACTGATTCAGATTATGACAGATTTGAAAAGTGAACAATATTCTTTCAAAATACAAGTTGAAGATTGATACTGTTCCAACTCTAAATCTATCCACATCCAGTACTGAGTTAAGAGTGTAGTAATGAGCCTAATAATGAGAGAAATATTTGGGCACAAAAACCGGATCTACCCTAAAGTAGAAGATACTTCACAAAGAAATATATTACCAATTAATGAAAAAATTAGCACTATAAAAACGTTAACCATGAAAACAAACACTGCTGTGAATGTGACAATGCATCCTTACACCAACCATTAGAAATTGTGGAAACAGAAATAAAAGACCCTGGGCTAAAGAATGCAAATTTACAGGATCGTTTCTCTCAATGTAGCACAGAGTTACTGAAATTAAAACCTGTTCAAAAAGTAATTCAGTGCTTTATTCTGAGTCTCAAAAAGGAGCTATGAAAGGACTGTGTCCTAAATGGTCATCTGAAGATATTGTAAAGGCTGCGACTCTATGTTGCCTATCTATGACCACTCTTTGCCAACCACCATTCCCCAAAGAAATGTCTTTACTTTGGAGACATATGTGACTAAAATGCTATCAGGTCGTACATGCAAGAATGAGAAAAAATTTGATTTGTTACTTGCTAATATACTGGCAGAAACTTGGCATATGACTGCAGAACTGTTGTCTTCTGAGAAGCAAGACATTATTCTCTGCAGTAAAATGAATGAGACAACAAGGAAGTTGAAAAGATTACATCCGGTGGGAGAAATTTTTGGGAAGTGCACCGAACATGAAGGGGAAAATGTTGAGCTGTTACAGATGACTGAAGGATATGTTGCTTATAGAGTTAAAGGTAAACACCCTGAATTAGCATATATTAGCATATTTGTGTTATAAATGTAAATGTTTCAGGAAAGAACTGGCAACAATCAATTTCAAGTGAATCTTAAATGAAGCCAACTGAAAGTTTTATCAAAATCACTTTGAAAATGGAAAGAAAACCCCAAAATCTGAGGGAAACTTAATTGACCTTCACTCAAAAGCTTTTGTACCGTTAAGGGACATTATAAATGAGAAGTATCAATGAGTGGAGGCCTTTGATATAATGTGTTCTGTAAGGACATGCACCTTCATCAGAAGGAAAGCTATCCACAAGGGAAACAGAGAGTGAACAAAGACAAAAATTGAAAAAAATGAAAACGTTGTAACATCAACTTTTCATAATACACTTAAGAGTTTAAAATGAAATTATAAGGGGTTCCTCCGTACCACAGATCTATATGGTCTTGGTCTGTGTGAGCCTCTTCACCCATAAAAAGCAGTGCCCTCCAAGATGGCGAAAGAGGTTGTGTCCTTCACAGACTTTACATTGGCATATAAAAAAGTAGTTTAACTAATATGAAGCTTAGTAATAATAACGACAACACATTAAAACATGGATATCTCGATTACATCATACCTGTGTATAAGTTAAACGTGTGTGCCTTGTGCCTCTAAGCTTCAATGCAGTGTGGTGAGGTGAAAAGATGCACGTTGACATCACAGCTCACTGCCTCCCTATGCATGACACCTACCATGTATCCTAAGTGTCCAGGATCGAATCCTTATCTGGGGCACAAAGGAAAAAATTTCTCAATGAAGAAAATGAAATCAAAAGTAAAGAATGGTTTCCTAAACATAAATGGAGAGAATTAAACATCTCAGATCTCACATCTCCTGTCCCACAGTGAAGGGGGCAAACAGACACCTATCTCCAAGACAGGGAACAAGAGAACAATGGAGGAGTCTAATGCTCCCACTTCTCAGGATAATCATAGCTAGAAAGAGTCAAGGCAAGAAATAGGGGAAACAGACCTGTAATATGGCAGTCTCAGTTTTCAGGATGGCAGTTATCCACTGGGGATATCCCCGCTGGTCACCACCACCACCTTGGAGCAGGTGCTTGTTCACATGGCAGATGGCTCTCTTTGAGATTTGAAATGAGGGAGGGAGGGGGGGGGGGAATTATGGATGTCTAGGGCTCAAAAAATTCAAGAGGGTCTATCTAGATAAAGGTGCTCTAATCTTTGTCTGTGAGAGGTTAGTTGCGGATACTCCTCCAAAGACTCTGTTCGAGAAAGTGCGGGTACATTACCATAAGGTCTCAACAGGAGAATGTAGGGTGACCAGTCAAAAGGTTGCATCAGACGGCCAAATCCTTGCAGTGGAAGTCGGTGAAGAACTCCGAGGGCAATGCAAGAACAGGACCTCAAAACTGTACGTAGGATTTTCCCAGGTATCTTCAGCGTAATCAAAGACATCGGAAGCGACCTTGGTGGCTGCAGTGCTGCAACACTGTAACATGGTAAGAGGACAAATGCCATCTTGAGTTGCTTCTGGGAAGATACGAGGTGGAGTGGCCCTGATCTAGGAGCACTATTTACATTAAGGTGGCATTTCAGGCCTAGGAGAAATTGGAGTAAGTTGATTTATACTAGAGATCCAAAGACCTCCTGAAAATGCATTTATGTCAAGAATGGAATTTCATTCATGCTGGTGGTAGACTTTTGTTCCAGGCACTTTGTGACCATCAGGATGAAGCAACGAAGGGAAGGTGGCATGAGGGAAACTGTACTGTCTCAGTTACCTTTCTTAGGAGAACAATATTCCCCCTCCACACCAGAAGAACACAACTGTTCACATGTGAATAAACAACTCTTCACTGGTTTTGATGCTAGTGCACACAACCTGGTGTGAGGAAGCAATGACACCAACAGTAGAGGTGAGCCCCTCCTCAAATATTTACTCGAGAGTAACCGGAGATCCAGAAAAGGAACAGGAAAACTACCTTAAGGAACTTGAGGAGGAAAGAAATAACTGACATTGGTTTTGCGTCCATCTTAAAATGTGTAGCTATGTCAAACAATGGCATATGGTGTTAGATCTATCCTTATCTGAATCACGTTTGAGGTTGAAATGGATGTTAGACCATCCTAGGAAAGCAGACTGGGACTCATATAGGAAATACCTAGACTCATGCCTACCAGGAGTCATAAGGAATCTACTAGCCTTGTAATTACCAACAAGTGAAACTATCATTCTGGAATGCATTCTGTGATGAATTGGAAGATAAAGCTACATGAGCCAGACTTCATAAAACCCTCACTAGAATACAAAACCAATCCAGGGGCACTCTAAAGGACGATGTTGAGTGTACATGGACAGCACAAGTCACTGGGTGTGCTCTGCAATACTCGCTTCCCTCAAATGCATTGTGGCAGATAATAGATACCAAGATTCAGTTCCTGGGAGGACTGATTAACAGGAAACCAAAGGGAGAACTCGGAATCTGGGAGACTGTGTTGATTTCAGAAAGATCCAGAGGGCTGTGGGAACATTTCAATAATTCAAATAATCAGGCCTTGATGGAATCTTTCCAGTTCCAGTGCAACAAACAGGAGAGGGACAATTAGATTCCTTCACAGACTGCAGCAGGAGTCATTCCTAGCACTTGGAGGATAGCAAAGGTTGTTTTCATTTCAAAGCCAGGGAGAATTTATCACACCAAGGCTAAGGATATGAGACCAATTAGTCTGCCCTCCTTTCTATTAATGACATTAGAAAACCTGGTAAATGTGGATGATAGGAAAAGGAGGTTCACCAAGGTTTCTTTAATTGTAAACCAACACACATATCAATCATGCAAATCATGAGGAACAGAAAATATCATCTTGGTTGGGAAGGTGGAAAAAGAATTACACTTTCAGAAGACTGCTCTCTACATCTTCCAGGACATTGAAGGGGCTTTTAGCAATGCAACCTCTGAAACCATGGTTAGAGCTGCAGAAGAGCATGGCATTAGGTGGATTAAGATGATGCTGAGTAAATGAAAGGTACAAGTCACAATGTTGAATGAAGAAAACAGTGACCAACACCAGCAGATGGGTGTCTGTTAAGAGAAGTCCTGTCCACACTTCTGTGGAACCTACTGGTGAATGAACTCTTAAAAAGAGTTAAATAGCAGAGGTTGCTTTTGCCAAGGATACACGAACAATCTAGTCATAGTAATAGTTGGCAAATTTACGAGACCATTAGAGCAATTGCACTATGCTCACTTAGCAGTTTGAAAAGCTGGTGTGGGAAACAGGATCTAAGGATCACCCCAAGAAAACTGTTATACCATTTATGAGGAAGCATATTCAGGACACACACTGGGATCTCAAGTTCTTTGACAAAACTTTACCAGTAGAGGGGGCAGTGATGTATCTAGAGGCATTCCTAGACATGAAACCTCACATAAAGAACGTAATGTTCCAAGACGAAAGGTGCTATTATGTGGACTACAAGGGCCTATGATAAAAACTTGGGTCTAAGCTGTAGGCGCATTTACTGGATGCACACTATTATAATAGAACCTATGAAGTTATGGTGCAACAGCATGAAGGAATAAAATACTACAGAACATAGCTCCCAAGAAACCTGACAAAGTGCGGAGATTGGCCTGCCTAGTCACACCCGGTAGAATTAGCACACACCCTCTGCTGGGATGAAAACTATGCAGGACATGCCCCCATTACATCTTTGGATTACAATGGAGGCAGCGGCAGGGGCATACAGGTTAAAGACTGGAAAACTTTAGGAAATCCAGAATCCCACACCACTACAGCGAATGTGGTAAATAAACGAGTGGTTGGGGAAATGTTGGCTGACTAAACAACTCCCAGCTGCACCAATAGATCTTTCAAGGTAATAAGTGGAAGTATCGTGCAGTGTAAGAACAAACTCAAACCACTCAAGAGAGAGTCTGATTTACTGATGAATCAAAAACAGATGTGGTGCTGGGGCTGGTGTACAATCAGAAAGAACAATCTCTAGGAAAGCTGACCATGGTGTTCCAAGTGGAAATATCTGCTATCCAAGTGTGTGCTGTGGTTCTACCTCCCTAGGTGCTACAAGGATTGTGGCATTTATGTTCATTCAGACAGCCAAGTAGTTCTGAAATTTCTATCCGCCACTGCAACGAGATCAAACATTGTTGCATAATGCTATGAAACCCTTGTAAGTCCAGAAGAAAGCAATAGGTAAACCTGCTGTGGCTCCCTGGTTTCTCAAGAATTAGTGACAATGAACAAGCTGACAGGCTGGCCAGGACAGGTGCGTCGATTTCATTTGCTGGACTGGAACCTATACCAAACCACCATAAAGTGATGGTAAGAACAAAACTATGTAAATGGGTTAGGAGGCAGCATGAAGAATACTGGACACGGATCCAGAACCAGAAGCATGTCAAGCTGGTGATGTCGAACCTACACTTCATGAGAAGTTCCGTAATCCTGCGCTTGAACAGGAGACAGATTACACTCAGGGTAAGACTGATGACTGACCACGGAAACTTTAAAAAACACCCTACACTCAATCCGTATAGAGAAATCAGTCTGTAAGAGCAGACTATGCAATGAGGTGGATGAAATCACACCACATTCAATCTTCAAATGCAAAGCTTTGGAGGCCAAAAGACACAGAATATTAAGGTCATTAATTCCTGAAGAAATTATGTCTAATAAAGAACTACTATGAGTCCTCTTACTCTTCAAAGGTACCAACTGGCTTTACCCGAGTTGCAGGGAGAGAAACTGCACAATAAACACAGTTTCAGTGCAAGCAACCATGAGCCAAGACCACTGCTGTTTCATCTTCCTGCACTAATAAATTAATCTTGCTAGAAAAATTTACATTTCTACTCATTTACAACAAAATAAATTGCCCAGTAAATTTTCTTATAATCGTTAACCCCAAATTGGACTATGTTTTTAGGTTGTTTCTTTCCACACTTAACATCTCATGAAATGAAGTGCACTGGGCAATCTGAAGGGCCTTGGGCCTCTTCAAAGACACACTGTGTGTGTGTGTGTGTGAGAGAGAGAGAGAGAGAGAGAGAGAGAGAGAGAGAGAGAGAGAGAGAGACTTAAATCTTCTCACGTTGATTAGGGAATGCGATTGATTTTGAAGCACACATCACTCTTAAAGCAACAGTTGCTCCACACTTGCCTGTTGCTCCAGATGAAGATGAGTTAATACTGATTCACCATAATTAATGGACCACTCCACTTTTAACAGTACACAAACCTAATGGCATCTTACAAAAACTTTGTTGTCACTTTAAAGTCACAATCAATTCCAAAGCAGAAACCCCTCCTCTAATGACCCTAGATTATCTCTATGCAAAATTAAGCAATGACACTTAATCCAGTAAAACTGACCTTGCAGAAGCATCCTTTGAGATTCCTCTGCATGCAGCATTGCAAGTTTACCTAGTGCTCAATATGCCATATGCCACCTTTCGAAACCTCTTTGGCCCTTGCCACACTCCAGCACTTTGTGGATCAATTACTATGAGGTTTTCCAAACTGAACTGCATACCATGGTGACAGACGCGACTCAACTCCAGAGGACCAACTTTACAATCTCAAGCTTTTGTGCCAAAGGACTAGAGTGAAACCTGTACAAGTATTTGTTCATGCAGTGATCATTGACATATTTGCGGTTCAAACTTTCAGTTAATGGACATGCATCTACAAAGGCTGTCACCTATAAGTTTGTCTACCACTGCAGAGCCACTCCAATTGAAGGTTGCAGCCCTGTAGAATGTCTTTGTTGTGTCCCACCTCTGCACGCTCTTGGACATCTACCACCAGCGCACCTCATTGCCCAGACCTCTCCTTCCACCTGGCCAACCCAGCACAGGCTCGCAAGATCAGATGACACTAACCTGGATTTGTGCATCATTAATGATGTATCCTGTGACCTCCACTAATGGACTTAAGCAGAGCCACCGAAATCAATTTTGTTTCCTCCATACTGGCCAGCAGCTGCCTGTTTCTCCATCCTTGGAGGATGTCCTGCAACTTCCATCAAGCTGTGTCCCACCCCAGTGTTTCGCAGTTACACCATTGGACATCATTCCACTGGCCTCTCCTGAGGCGACTCATCCAGGACATACAACACATACATTCTTCTTCTACCATGGCAGTCACTGCTGCAATGGAAAGGGGACAGATGGGGGCGTAGCAACACCAGAACATTTTACTATGGAAATTTAGTTGGTGGTGCTACTACTCATGTGACACTTTTAATCAGGAGCACCCTCTGACAGGACCACGCCATATTCTGGCATATAAGATGATCCATAGCTTGACCAAGTCATTTGTAATATGATCTGCAGAGCGCATGGGTGAGTGTACTACCGGATGAGAGTATGGTGTAGAGAAAGAGTCAACTGAGACATTGGGTTGCATTCTGTGGTGTTCAGCCAGATCAACAACGTGTCTGCAGATGGCCTGATGAAAGGTCACAGGAATCAATGATTCTTGAGACCCATACCTCTTCCAACTCATGTAAGCATGCTGTGGAGAGCTACCGAATATGGCAACAGGACTGATGTGACAAATGCTGAAAGGAGATTGAATGTCAGTCAGTACATGGCAAATCCCACTGTCACAGCCCTCATGATCTGGGCAGTAACAGCATAACATTCAGCAGCATAATGCAGGACCACATACTGAAGTCCACATCATAGACGTCTTAAGGAATGTACAGGTCCTTGACTGGGATACAATTGGAAGCTGTACTCTTTCATACTACCTTCCAGAAAGTAAGTAATCTTTATAAACTGACATAGCCTGTTTCAGACATGCCTATAAATTCTTCAAGGAGCCATTTGGAGGCTGTTTGTTGGCATGCCAATGGGGTATCATCTTGCTGATACTGATGATGGCCATCAGTTCCAAATGGAAAGGAAGTGCAATCATTTAATATCAGTTATTGTTATTTGATGAACATCTCCCACAGTTTGATAAATATCAGACTGGTGCTTCATTTTGTAACACTTTGTTTCTCTCAGTGTACTATACAGGGTGTTACAAAAAGGTGCGGCCAAACTTTCAGGAAACATTCCTCACACACAAATAAAGAAAAGGTGTTATGTAGACATGTGTCCGGAAACGCTTAATTTCCATGTTACAGCTCATTTTAGATTCGTCAGTATGTACTGTACTTTCTCGATTCACCACCAGTTGGCCCAATTGAAGGAAGGTAATGTTGACTTCGGTGCTTGAGTTGACATGTGACTCATTGCTCTACAGTACTAGCATCAAGCACATCAGTACGTAGCATCAACAGGTTAGTGTTCATCACGAACGTGGTTTTGCAGTCAGTGCAATGTTTACAAATGCGGAGTTGGCAGATGCCCATTTGATGTATGGATTAGCACGGGGCAATAGCCGTGGCGCGGTACGTTTGTATCGAGACAGATTTCCAGAACGAAGGTGTCCCAACAGGAAGACGTTCGAAGCAATTGATCGGCATCTTAGGGAGCACAGAACATTCCAGCCTATGACTCGCCACTGGGGAAGACCTAGAATTACAAGGACACCTGCAATGGACGAGGCAATTCTTCGTGAAGTTGACAATAACCCTAATGTCAGCGTCAGAGAAGTTGCTGCTGTACAAGGTAACGTTGACCACGTCACTGTATGGAGAGTGCTACGGGAGAACCAGTTGTATCTGTACCATGTACAGCGTGTGCAGGCACTATCAGCAGCTGATTGGCCTCCACGGGTACACTTCTGCGAATGGTTCATCCAACAATGTGTCAATCCTCATTTCAGTGCACGTTCTCTTTACGGATGAGGCTTCATTCCAATGTGATCAAATTGTAAATTTTCACAATCAACATGTGTGGGCTGACGAGAATCCGCACGCAATTGTGCAGTCACGTCATCAAACACAGATTTTATGTGAACGTTTGGCCAGGCATTGTTGGTGATGTCTTGATTGGGCCACACGTTCCTCCACCTACGCTCAATGGAGCACGTTATCATGATTTCATATGGGATACTCTACCTGTGCTGCTAGAACATGTGCCTTTACAAGTACGACACAAGATGTGGTTCACGCACGATGGAGCTCCTGCACATTTCAGTCGAAGTGTTCGTACGCTTCTCAACAACAGATTCGGTGACCGATGGATTGGTAGAGGTGGTCCAATTCCATGGCCTCCACGCTCTCCTGACCTCAACCCTCCTGACTTTCATTTATGGGGGCATTTGAAAGCTCTTGTCTACGCAACCCCGGTACCAAATGTAGAGACTCTTCGTGCTCATGTTGTGGACGGCTGTGATACAATGCCATTCTCTAGCGCTGCATCAGGGATTCCATGCGACGGAGGGTGGATGCATGAATCCTCGCTAATGGAGAACATTTTGAACATTTCCTATAACAAAGTGTTTGAAGTCACACTGGTACGTTCTGTTGCTGTGTTTCCATTCCATGATTAATGTGATTAGAAGAGAAGTAATAAAATGATCTCTAACATGGAAAGTAAGCATTTCCGGACACATGTCCACATAACGTATTTTCTTTCTTTGTGTGTGAGGAATGTTTCCTGAAAGTTTGGCCGTACCTTTTTGTAACACCCTGTATATTACAAATTGCCGTGTCTTACACCAGCACTATGTGATAAATGCTATATTGCTCGAGAACTGTGGTTCAACTTCAAATTAATGTACTTTATTTTTGGAGTGACTTTCAACTTGAAACAACATAATGAACTTGTTGGTACAAAGTACTGACATAATAGCTCAAGTTCTTCCCTGACCCTGCAATTCCATATCACAGCACTTAGGCTGCAAAAAACAATGACCACCCAGATACTAAGGGAATGACTAACCCTAGGTCACACAGCATGCTTGGAAGACAATATAAAAAATATACATGTGCTAGAGAGGCAGAGGACTGAATCAATTCCTTGTGCTAGAAATTGGAAACCCACCCACTCTATACAAGTTTGACTGGAAATAAACATCAAATAAATCTTGAGGCTCATCAGATGTTCATACAATCGTGTCATTGTTGCTCGATGTAAATGGATGAATAACTGCTGTTATACTAAAAGGTTTTGTATATTCATCTCTTGGCCAAATATGTGGATTTAGATGCCTGCTCTTCACAAATAAATAGTAACAATCTAGAAGCACAGTGTCTATGGAATTCAAGGTTTAGGGAAGTCTTGTACTTTGAGGGACACCATTTCATATAGTTGCCAGTCTGATTCAAAGGCAGACAATCCACACAACTAACCATCATTCACAAACAACAACACGTAGTCTTGAATTCAGTGGATAGAGAAGCAATGGGAATGAGTTACCTGTTGAGCTGAAGTGTGCTTTCCATGTAACAGAGTAAAGGGGCTCAAGTAAAATGCCTTTTCAACATCTGCGCTGCATAATGCATGAAAGTAGTGACAATATTATGTTGTACTCACTTTGGCCTGTCCTGGACTGGCACACACACACACACACACACACACACACACACACACACACACACACACACACCTGTCTGGCCGCTGAGGCCGGACTGCGCACAACTGTTCTTGATGACAGTAGTGGTCCAAAGGAGGTGGAGTTAAGGGGGGACAGCAAGGTAGGGGTGGGGAAGGTGTAGGGACATGGTGGGTACATTGAGAGGTTTGGGGAGAGGAGGGGCAGGAGAGAAGTAGAGGAGGTGAAGAAGACTTATGAGAGCACTGGTGGAATAGAAGACTGTGTAGTGCTGGAGTAAGAGCAGTGAAAGGGATAGGTGGGTGAAGAAAAGGGACTAGCCAAGGTTGAGGTCATGGGGGTTACAGGAAGTATATGAGGTGTGAGAGAAAAGTAATGAGACTGACAACAATGTGGGCAATTTGGCAATGCTGTGTTGTTCTACTTGTGTACATCAGTGAGTTCAAACCCTCCAGATGCTCAGTTTGAGTTTCAGCTCTGTACAGCCATCATGCAACTTATGAGAGCTGAGAGCCCCATGTAAAAAGTTGTGTTTTTGTGTTACTCAAAATTGTACTGCTCCATTTTCATAACATTATGCCATCAACTTTTGTGTTAAACTTCGGGTAAGTATCACTTTCAAAAAGTTAAAGCAGGCCTATGGGAAACATTCCTCATCAAGAGGGCAACATTTTTCACTGTCACAATAATTTCTGGAAGGTCGAAAGCATGTTGGAAGACGAATTTCACTCAAGGAGACCTTCAACTTTCAAAACCGACAAAAACGTCGAATGTGTGCATGCTCTTGTGAGATCAGACTGCTGTTTAACAAAGATGATGATGGGTGGTCTGTTGACTGAAACACTTTTACTGTATATCAAATTATGACCAAGTTTTGCACCCGCACAAGATTTCTGCCAGAATGCCATCGTAAAACCTCACAAACAACTGAGTAGAAGGGCAATTGAAAAAACATGCATTTATCATCTTGAGAGTACTGACAATGACCACAAATGGTCTGGTTGCGTGATCAGAGATGATGATTCCTTTTTTTTTTTTTTTTTCTTTTCTTTTTTTTTTTTTTTTTTTTTTGTACAATTCCAAGGCAAAGCATCAAAGTGAGGAGTGGCACGCTGAGACATCTCCCCGACTGAATAAAGTTCAAATGACCAAATCAAAGCTCAAAACAATGCTGATTTACTTTTTAGATAGTAGGAGTATTGTGCATCAATAATTTGTTCCTCCAGGGCAAACTGCCAACCAAGTGTTTTACAAGATGGTCTTGAAAGGCTAAGGAAAAGGAAGAATCGAGAGAGACCGGACATTGGAGACAAATGGAAGCTGTGTCATGACAGCACCCCATACCACATGGACACTTCCATCACAGAATTTTTTACCTCAAAAGGCATTCCTGTTGTCCCACAGCCCCCTTTAGTTTCCAATAATAATAATGCAATTCATTGTCAACCCATTTTACTACACCGTACAAAAAGTACTGGAACCACTAGTCAAATGTGTCATTGGGACCCTTGCATCTATAAACAGAGATTTCAGAATGAGATTTTGTCCACTGTCACATGCCCATATTTTTTTTTTTGGTCCAACTTCACAGTTCTTTCTATATCTCCTTCTCTAAGAGCATCACCTGTCTTCATAAGCTTGCAGCCAATTTTCACATATCCCACTTACTGATGCCAATCATGTATCTCTGTGTACTCTTAATTCCCTCTAGACAGTCTCTTGTAACACTTACCCAGGAGTTTAAAATATAGATACTGAAAGGCCTCTTAACAGCTGTCTTGTTGATTGCACATTTTTGAAAAGAAGGTGGTAAGATGTTGATGGTGTCTCAGGAACCATTCAATATTCAGGTGGAGTAAAAAAAAAAATTATTTGAAGCAATGTGCATCGGCCAGGATTTGAAATCTGCATTTCTGTGAACTTTCTCCAACTTTTATCTTCGAGTTAAATATTCTCATCAACTTATTACTTTATTTACAATAAATAATTAATTTTATAGAAATGTGCACTAAATTTTAAGCATTCAGATTTGCTATCATACCTCACTGTTCCTTACAATGGAGGTCATGTATATATTCTCTTATTGCCCTTTGCTTTCTCCACACTTGGCACCAAACTCGTAACACAACCCATAGACAAAGACAAAATTGAGGAACATACAATGGAGATTGACCAGGAAAGACCTACGCAAGTCCAGTGAAGGTACAGAAAACCAGCAAACTGAGGGCAGTGATCTGAAATTCAACATGGATGGGAAACAGAGAGAAATGAAACAGAAAAGATTATAATATTTCAATTACTAAATTCCACTTGCATTATAAGCAAAGGATCTGACTGTGGAATCATACATCTATCATCTTTCCCTTCGAAGTTTTTCAGCCATTTTTAAAACTAGTGTTTGATGTAGAAATCTAACATTAACATAACAAGGAAAAAAAAAAAGGAGTTAACCCTAGTGTAACTAAAATACTGTCTCTCATCCCTGAGATACACATTTTATCGATTTATTTTAATAAAGGAAATTGGAAATTCATTACACCGTCATTAGGTCAGTAGTAAGGAAGCGCCTAAAAAAAAGTTTTTAGTTAGTGTGCTGTGTAAATTTTGAAGTGAAAAATCAATTAGGAACCATATCAAAGAAAAAGGAAATCAGCACCAGCTAAGGGAACAGAAATACAACCATAGCCCGTACAATTGAGACAGTGTTGCCAGAAGCACAGCTACTGTGTTTCATGCAAGACAGCCGTAAACCAAATTAATGTAAACCATTTAACTGACAATGAATAATACTTGCAAAAGCAACAAATTATGGTTTAGCAAAATTCAAAGGCAATAAAATAAGAACTCTTAAGTCATTATGCTGCAAGATCTGCAGAAGTATAGTGCAGAGCAGTGAATATTCATATTATACGCAATTATAGATGACAACTGCGGTATAAACAAGTTTCAATGAGAATTCTGCCCTGGTGGACTAAGAATTGACCCTTTATCTCAGAATATCACAGTCTCTTAGATTGCAACAAGAGAAGAATTATCTAGAAGGCATTAGTGAAAACAGTAAATGTTTTCATTTATAGAATGAGCTGCTATACATTAATGAAGAACATTAAATCAGCCAACTGCTAACTTCTGTGCAGAAATTATTCTCAAATAATTTAAACAAATCAACAAATGATCATTGATAAATAGCTGAAATTTATTAATTTAATAATGCATTTGTACAAATGACTTATCATACTGGAGAAACTATAATACAATGGCTATCAACCCTCATCGGATCCTGTTGTTTTCGTCTTGAAGAAATCTTGAATGATTTCTCTAAGATACTTTGAAGAACAGTACAGGAATTACTATTTACTTGGAGAGCTTTCACAGAATGATCTCAACAACCTGATCACTGATTATGTTTAAAGATAGCAACAATAAATAGAACACTTAAAATTACTACTTAAAAGAAGCAAGTGTTCCAAACAGCAAAGATTATGGGCATGCACTCTTAAACAAACATACTATTTCACATTGCAAAATTGTAGCAAAAAAGAGCAACACAATGTGGAATAAAAAGAATTCATTTAACTGAAATTTAAGCAACCGAAAGTATAATACAAAACACAATTAATTTTCTGAATACCCCAAATGAACAAAGATAATAACCATGACATGCATGAATACCTGCAGCACACAGCTGCCTACAAACAATTACACAATGAATTCCACACTATGCTGCTCTTGCCAAGAATCAGTACATTAAATGTCAAACCTACTCTCAACTATTTTCATTGAATGTCATGTAACAGACCTTTTGCACAAATACCAGCAGAATCATACTTAAAAAATATATTAAACAGTAAGGCACTACGTGCACACTACCATACAGGAACATCAATAACATTTTGTGTCTACTGGTAACATAATACATACCAATGACAGAAATAAAAACTACTGCATCCATAAAATGCTAACACATCTGGAAACACACAAAGCAATATTTATTCCAAGGCATGATTGTTCAACGCAGTTTTTTTTAGACGTATGTTTCTGAAATGGGTACAGGCAATAAATATATCAAGGACCAAGAATGCTGAGAAAAAGTGATATTTCTTTTAAACCTTTAGTACAGGATAGTTTCTTACTGTTTGTGCTACTTTTAATGACATAATCAGTATCAGATATGAAATCTCTGTAAGCCCATCAAAGAATTTTTAATGGGTAAAAAAGTCCTTTCTTTTTTTAAATATTTACAGCATTGCAAATATCTTAAAAATTTAATGCCACTGAAATACCCTTTCCAATCAAGTTGGGCATTGTTAAAGTGTTTCTGGACAGTCATTTTAATACATGGGTGGAGGGGAGATTAGGACACAATATATGTCCTTACTGCCCTATTAACATCACAACCTTGTGCCTGCTACAAATATATTTTATACTCCACCAGCAATACACTTTAAATTACATCATTTCTTTCAATAAAAATAAACAAAAATAAAAACATTAAAAATTTGAGATCTCACTTCAATTTGATTGTTGAACTTATATTGCAAGATATATGAACTGTACATAAATTAACGTATGTATGCATGTATGAGATTTAGATCATTCTCACTGAAAAATCCTTCTCATTATTATACTCACAGAACTAACTATACAGTGTAGTAGGGTTACCAAAAATTTTCAATGTGTGATTTACAAAACTCTACGTAAGAGATCTCATGATCCATACACTGAATGTATATTTCAAAAATCTCTCTGTCCCATTACTGATCAATAAAAAAGAACAAAAAACAACAACAGGCATATCTGTCCCAAAAGGGCAACGTTTGCCTCCTCATGGACATGCAGGAAGTACAGAAAGTATTGGAAACAAGAAATTTCAGATTTCTCTTATTACCAGCAATTAAGGAGCTACTGTTTTTAAACAAAACAAACATTATAAAAGTAATAATACAAGTAACAATAAAAAGTAAGAATTCTGCAGCACTTTTAAATGCACAGTACTACACAAAGTAAAAGGAGCAATACAGGAGTGAACACTGATACAAAATTTGCAACCTCATGTCCTCCCAATATATTTCTTCATGCAATTTTGCCTGGGGGTAGGGGTGGGGGTAGTAAAAAAGACAAAGCTCTTCAGAAGCCAAGAGTTATCTTCATGCTTTGTTCATAGCACAAGCGTATGCTGTAACGCAAATTACTGCATTTTTTCCAGGTACATTCCACAGAAAATGCAAGGCAATTTTTTGTTGAATGGAATGAAGTCTGCAATTTTAATCTGTGATTGTTCCAAGCCACTAGAAAACAGGGAAATTGTTTCTAAAATAAATTTTCTAAGAGAGAATGTGCCAGATATACCTGGCTATGGGTTGCTGGGTAGGATGTCCTATGGATTGGGAATGCAGTTCTATATCTACTGCTCTGAACTCCAAAATCTACTTTCTTTCTTTATCACCTAATTATACAATTTTCTTTGAATAAATTCAAATGTGATAAATGAAAACAAAAAGTATTTTACTATTACCGCCTTCTTTCCTTTACAAAGGAAAAAGCATGGGCAAAGTACTGCAGCTTATATTACACAATATTTCATACCTGACTTTTACAAGATCAGCCTGACTGATGCAGTTAATGTAGATTTATAATAGCAGGAAATATTCATTTTTTCAATTTTTATTAATGTCTCAGAAAGGTAAGATAACACTTCCTGTTTTTTTTTTGTTTGTTTTGTTCATTTTGTAAAATAAAATTAACAAATTCTATTCATTTTGATGCACCAAAGTCCATTCTCTTTCATTAATTTAATTTACTAATAGTTTAAGAAGTATAGTTTCTTTCTTGCACTTTGAACATTACAGATATTTACTATTTGTTCAGATGCTTTATTATGCAACAAATCTCAGTGTTCTAATATTACACCTTTAATGTCTGCACAAAGAAAAAAAGAAACAAAACACAGCCTTGCTAAGCCAATAATTCATACAGTTTACAAAGTTCACAGTGCCTTCCCCTTCCCTTCCCTGATAAACTATTTTCATTCATTGACTATTTACAACTACTGAAATATCACCACACGCAGATGGTGTCCACAGCAAGATAAACGTGAAATAGGCAGTGCTGTTTTTCCTTCCTCAGCTTTGGGATCAGTATGGTTCAAAGTCTGTTAAATAAAATAATGTAGGGTTGTGGAGGGAGGGGATGGCGCAGGTTCCACACATTGTACATTTTTATTTATACAACTACACTACACACAGGACACAGTGGATATTAGGATGCACCTGGTAATTCTCTATCTTTATACTGTAATATAATGCACCATACGGGAACTGTACACATGAACAGTTTTCACAAAACACGTCACGGTTACTGTGCAACCGGGATTTAATACTTTTCCCCCATCAAAAAGCTTGCCACATACTTCCAAACTTTCATGAAAGTATGTGTTGCTTTTATCGTACGAAAATTGGGACACAACAAAATTTAAGTACATTTTACTACACTGGTACTACTACAACTGTTCCACAAACTTAGTAAGCTTGTCCTGAGGAGTCATTGGTGGTACTTCATTGGAGTCACTTGGACCCTGACCATTTGCACCAGCAACTGGGGAAGGGTGGTGTGTGACAGGCCCGTGTCCCTGTGTAAGCATCATTTCTCCCCCCGTTAGTTCATGAGCTGGAGAGTGTGTTGGCTGTGAATGATGGTGGTGAGGTGAAGGCACAGGGCCACCACCACGAGGAGATGGCACTGGTTGATTTCGAGGTGATGGGACTGGCCGCGGACTAGGGTTCGGCTGAGGGGAACGAATCGGTGGAGGGGATCGCACAGCCTGCATCAACTGCACAGCTCCACCTGGTGGGCCCATAACACCTTGTGGTGATGGTGCTGGTGGAGGTGTGGGTTTCAAAGGGGGCTGCTGCTGTTGCTGTTGTTGCTGCTGCTGTTGCTGATACTGTGCTGGCTGTTGTTCGGGCACTGTGGGGAAGCCGGCACCTGCATATGCACCAACTAAATGCTGTTGCCGAGGTCTCTGCTGCTGTTGTCCATAAACAGGTGCAGGAGGCTGTGAAAAAGATTGATGTCTCTGCATGGCCAGTAACTGCTGCTGCTGTTGTTGCTGCTGCTGCTGCTGCTGCTGCTGCTGCTGCTGTTGTTGCTGCTGCTGCTGCTGTTGCTGCTTGTACCAATGGTGTGGTGTGGCTGGCGTTGTTTGGCCAAGCATGGCTTGCATCTGCTGCATTCGACCTGCAGCTGCTACCTGCTGCTGCTGTTGTTGCTGTTGTTGTTGTTGCTGCTGCTGCTGTTGGGACATTAGATGCTGCAACTGCTGTCCAGTTGCAAGAACACCAGTATTTGCCCCAGTAACTGCTGCCTGCTGCTGAGCAGCTGCAGCTTGTGCTGCAGCAGCTTGTTGCTGCTGCTGGTTTTGGTATGCCTGCCGTTGTTTGATGAATGCTGCCATCAGCTGTGGATTGCTTTTGAGAATCTGGAGGATCTGTTGCTGTTGCTCTGGAGTATTTGGTGACTTAAGTGTTTGCAACAGTTGCTGGAGGGCCTGCTTTTGTAAACCAGTTCCAGGTCCCCCAGCTGCACCCTGTGTTGCCACACCAGGAGCACTGCGAATACCTAAGTGCCCCCCTGGACCAAGACCAGCCAACTGGGGTGCCTGAGGTGTGACTTGAACAACTTGTTGTGGTTGCTGCTGCTGCTGCTGCTGGATCAACTGAGGTGATGGCTGCCTCAATCCTGGATTCTGTGGCAATCCTTGAGCCGCATATCTGAAAACCAAGTAAGAATTTCTTATTTCATTGTCTTAATGAACAGCTAGTTTCAAGAAAATAAAACTCACTTTTATGCAATTCTCTCTCAGTTTCAGTTGATGTCACTCTATGGCACAACATTTCTCTCATTTACATAACCTTTCTGCTGTGTGATGGTTCATGATGAAACAACCAAATAGTGGAACAGGTTGGATCATCCTGATAAGCAACACTAAATATTACATTACTATTTTAGCTATTTGTTTTTGTCATACAGGATAGCCAAAATAGAACAGGTCTGCATAAATAGTTATAAGCCTGAAACAAAGTAAGTTACCCAAATCAATGCAACTGATAACTGTCCTTTAAGTAATAAATTATAAACGGTCAGTGGAATTAATGCAGCACTGTGTATAGTCTGTGAGAGACCCATATCATGTTAGCATGTGTGTTTGAGCTTACTGGCACTCAATGCTAATGTTATCAGTGTCACATCATGTATGCCTAAGAAATGGCAGTTATAGTGTTTTTGATTTTCTGTTGCAGTTCTTCCAGTCAGTGGGGATTATTTGAGAATACTTGGCCCTTCTACTTGCCACATAAGTAAAAATTACAGGAAGAGAGACTGGTTGAAGTTGGAGATCTGAGATTTTACTGCCTTTGCCCGGTGTCCCTCTCACTGAACAATCAAGTACATGTAATAAACAAAAAAAACTGACTCCATGTGATGGTTTATCTGTACATTAAATGGTTACTGTGTACCCTGCTGGCAATACCTCAGTTTTTATGAGACAGAAGTTTTATGGATGAGTTTTAGAGAAGTAAGAACAAAGTACAGAAGCAATGTATTCAAAGAATTAGGGAAGCTATAGCACTTAACAAATATCTTACACAAACTTTATACGAGTTTGGATAGATTATTATTTAAGAAGCAAACAACAAAAGGAGGTTGAGTAAATAATGTTATGTTTTAAGAACGCTTCGAGTCTAGCATGACAATGAAACTGTACCATGTATTTGCCATGCAAGTGATCATAGACTGAATGATAATATCTTGTTACATGGTGGTGTAATGCTGTGGGGAAAAAAACGCAAGTTATGCAAAATAATGGTATTTCTTCACCTTCAGCAGAAATGTCAAAACTGCCAATAGACACATTTAAAATTACATAGACTATCCTATTTTCCGTGAGAACGTATCTGGATTGCCCGAGACTGACACATACCACTTTCGTTCGACTACAACAACAGCTGCAAGAAACTTTTATGTTCACAACTAGTATGGCTGACTGTGGTGGTAGACAGGCATACATCAGGGTTTGTGCACTATCAGTATGAAAGCATGTGTCATAAATAGACCTTGTGCAAAATATCAGGGCCACCCTATGAAGCAGCTCTTGTAAAGCGCACGGGTCCGAGTTCATTGACCTGTTGTGTGTGTAGTGGGAGGTGAAAGATTTTAATGACTGTGTGTTCAGCCAGCACACAGGCTGTCACACACACCATGGCTTTCAAACAAAAATGATGTGTGGAGCTAATTGAAATGAAAAACAAATACAATTCGTTTCTGGGAAAAACAATCACAGATGATGAGACTTCAAGTTATCGATACAAACCGATCACAAAATGACAAAAATGTAAAATAGGTCTCTTGATTGTTCACCAAGACTGAAGGTGGGAATGTGATGCACAAGTTCAACAACATCTCTAAGAAGGTGTGAATATGACACACAGGTTGAATACCATCCCAAAGAAAGACTTTTTTTTAACAATTTTACATGATTAATAGAATGCCATTCACATCAGTTGTAATAATTATTTAATCAATCCACGACAGGTTTTGGGATGTTAAAATCCCAGCTACAGGTGTGTGTAGTAAAATCTGTAACATACTGAAGTAGAGGAGTGGGGAAATATAGTGTAACATCCCTGGAAAAAACAGGAGAATAAACTTAGGAAACAAAGTGACTCACATACTGTACTTGTTCAATATGCATAACAAACCCTCAGGCCACTCAGTGTGAAGTCTCCAAGTTACTGCATTTTGGGTGGACTGAGAGTGAGAGAGAGAGAGAGAGAGAGAGAGAGAGAGAGAGAGAAGAGGGCCTAATAATGAAACAGGTCCTCAAAATGTAATGAACAGAAGGGTAAGACAAAATTAAAAGTCCACCATCGAGCACACTATGGAAGCTGCTAGGACTGAGCAGAGGACCATGAACAATGCACGAGAGGAAATTAACTGACATTGGTATTAGCAAAGATATGGTAAATCAGAACTGACTTACCTGAGCTATTGCAATGTGTCGATTAAAAGGATAATAAAAGATAAACAAGCTGTAGTAGACCGTCAAGTTAGGTAACTCACAGACATGTACAAATATGTGATTTATTAAGCAACAAGGCGAATGGTACATACACAAAATGGATGAACAGGGGATAAAAAACTGCAATAAACAGTGATAAAATAAAATGGTAATAAAAATTATACTAAGCAAATCATCATAATATATGTAGGATACACAATAGGCTAAAGTGATGTAAAATCAAATGTTTAAAAGCCATTATTAAAAAACAAAGTCTAAAATGTAATTCTAATCAGAGCTGCCGAAGGTAGTGGTCATGTGTGTGAGGTGTTCTTGCTTATGTGTGTGTGTGTGTGTGTGTGTGTGTGTGTGTGCCGAAATCTAATGTTTGCTCACTTAGTGTATATAGTGGATTCTGGTTCAAATCCCACACATTGCCAAGTGTTTACCAGAGTAGTTGTGATACTGCCAATGCTTTTATCTTGGACAAATGGTGTGTATATTCGTTATTTGGTTCAAAGAACATCAGGCCTTACTTAATTCAAGATCTGCATTAACTAACCACCTCAGAGCATATAAACACTCTATCCCAGACATAAATAATAACTTGTATCCTCCATCTACAGCTGGAAGGTCGTGTCCTCAATTTACGGAAAATTGAAATTTTATGTAAATTGAACCAAAAATCACTACGTACACTAAATGAACAAGCGGTGTTGTAATTTGTGTTTTCGTTAAATAATATATTACACGTTCAGGGCTATTTTTCTAAGCACCCATTCGTCTGTTTTGCCTCTTAACCTCCTTTCCATTATCATTACTCCTTCGTATAAAGCAAAGCACTCAGCCTGATCATGTTGTTTGTTATTTTGCTGCTCACACTGCTACACTTACATTTTAGATTTTTTTCAAATTATAGTTTTAATACATTTTATTTTATGTCACTTGAGCCCATAACGTATCCTAGATATGTTACGACGATTTACTTGGTATTTTGTTACTACTACTTTTTATCATGGTTTATCCCCTGTTTACTCATTTTGTGTGTGTACCATTGCCTTGTTACCCAATACACCACACATTTTTACATCTCTGTGAGTTACCTACCTTGATGGTCAATCACAGCTTGTTTAAGTTTTATTCAGAAAAAGGTTAAAATGGTTCAATTGGCTCTAAGCACTATGGGACTTAACATCTGAGGTCATCAGTTCCCTAGACTTAGAACTACTTAAACCTAACTAACCTAATGACATCACACACATCCATGCCTGAGGCAGGATTCGAACCTGTGACCGTAGCAGCAGTGCGGTTCTGGACTGAAGCGCCTAGAACTGCTTGGTCACAGCGGCCCTAAGTTTTATTATCCTTTTAATTAAAAGTATTGTAACCACTAGGATCAGTCTGCCCCGATTTACCATATCTTTGTTAATACCAATTTCAGTCTACTTTCTTGCACACAATGTTTGTACCTGCACCTCTGCGCATCTCTAGACCTAAAATGTGGCATTCTGCTCTGTCTTTCCTGCTGTCCATAGCGCGGCTGCTCGATGGTGGACAATGTAAGTACAGGTTTGGTTTTGGTTCCAATTTCTTTCATCCTGCCCTTTTGAATGTTACATTTTTAGGTTGTCATGTCCTCTGCTCGTTATTTTTTTCTAGTCCTGCC
Source organism: Schistocerca nitens (assembly GCF_023898315.1). Taxonomy (NCBI): domain Eukaryota; kingdom Metazoa; phylum Arthropoda; class Insecta; order Orthoptera; family Acrididae; genus Schistocerca; species Schistocerca nitens. Next base: position 697,686,052 of record NC_064617.1, on the reverse strand, counting down.
CAAGATGCAGTAGCTTGGAGCGTTTGCTATAGTTTTTCCAGATATGTTGTTAGATTTCTCTCCCCCTCTTCTGTATGTTACAGTTTCTTTTCATATAACATGAAATGGGATTTTAACTTCCCAAAATTGCTCATGGATTGAATAAACTGTTGTTAAAACTGAAGCATGTCATTCTATTAATCACACCTCTCAGTTGGGGATGTCCTACAAGTCAAATTTTGTGAAGTTTCACATGGCTGTACGAATGGTCTGCATATTGCACTGAAGTGGAACGAGATTATGTAGAACACCTGAAGCATTTAAAGCACCATCTTCACTCTTCTCTATTTTTTTTTTATTACTCAAGTTTCCCAACTTTTTGGACAGACGGGGCATAATAAGCTTTACAACTGGACACACACACACACACACACACACACACACACACACCTCAAATACAGTTAACCTTTATGAACCGTTTCAAAATATCGGCAACATGCCATCAATAAATTTCTGTCCAATTTATCATCATCATCATCATCATCATCATTACAACAACAACAACTACTACTACTACAGCTACAACTACATAACAATTGGATTTGCTGTTACTTGCCTCTGCAAACAACTATTTATGTAAGCAATATAATAATTTGTACTGGAATAATAATTAGTAACAGGTTTCAGCTGTAAAATGAACATTACATTGCTTGAGTAAAGAAATTCATAACAGAAAACATTAACCATGCATTTGGGATTTAAGTTTGTTGATGCAACAGAATTATTTCATTACGAATAAAAAAATTATAAAAAAAATACCTTGGAGTCCATTGATCCATAGGCATAAGGTGAGTAGCGGGGTTAGGACCCATTTGACCCATAGCTCTTTGTATCTGAGGAGGTGGCATAACTTGAGCCATTGCCTGAGTGACAACACCTGGAGGATTTCCTTTCCCATACCCAACTTGAGCATGAGGTGCCTGTTGTCTTGCAGCCTCTTCTTGGACCTATAGTTAGAACACACCTTCAAGTAACAATCTTTTATACTTAAAATATATACCCGTAACCCAAACAAAAAGTTAATTTGCATTTGATTTGGTATACATCATGGATAACTTCGAGCAGTAGAAACAAAAAGTGACATAGGTATGCAAATTATAAGTTTTCTATTTTTTAATAATAAAAAAAAGAAAGGATGAAGAAAATTGGGGTTATTCATTATAGCTTACCTGTTTTACAACCTGCAGGACATTGGCATTGGGAGTCTGTGCACCTGGTTTCAAACCAATGCCTGGTTGATGTGGAGGCTGCAAACCAACTACCATGCCAGCACCTGATGTTGCTGGCCCAAGAACACCCACTGGACTAACTGCTGAACCTGCACCACCAGCACCAAGCACCCCTGCTGCCCCTGAACTACCTGGTAGTGGACCAACAGGTAATGTTGTCCTAGTGTTCATTGCTGCCATGCGCCTTCGTAACAGATGTGCTTGCTGCAATCTTTGCTGGAGTTGCTGCTGCTTCAGCTTATGTTTGATGTTCAAACAGAATGGCACCGGACATTTTGTTTCCTGCGAAGATTAATTACAAGTACTATAGCTTTTAAAGATATTTAACTACTGTTTCTTTCATTATAATGTAAAAAGTTTGTCTTGAGAATCAAATACAATAAAAATCTCAGTAACTGGTCAATTTAAGAGAGAGAAATAATTTATACTAATGACAAAACGTTACTCCTCATGAATGTGCTGTAAGACTTGTTTGTTTTGTTGAAGCTTTCTACTGTAATTCTCTGAACTTGTGTTCATGTATATTGGAGTTTTCAACATTAGGTAAAAGAAACATGCACAAGAAAGATTTTTCCATTAGTATTTGTGAAAATGTTTTCAGCAGCAGAGGCAAATTACATGTGTGTTGGCTTCAAAATTAATACCTGTGTCAAAATGCTCCAAACAAGCATTTATACAGGTACTGCCAAATGTGCATTTTTACAGGTTTGTTGAAATACTGTCTAAAGAGCTCAAAACTTGGCAGAAAAAAGATTTTTTATACAACGCAAACCTGTGAATTGTTTAAAATGCCCTCCAGCCTCTCTCTTACATCCCCACAATACCATATTTTGTATCAATATCTCACATTTTCCCAATAGTCTCCAAGTATGCTTTACTATGCTTTACTCTCAATTAATGAAAAAGGAACAGCAAGTAGAAGAGTCTTTTCTATTATTATTATTATTATTGACTATTATAGCTATTATTCAGAACTACAAATCACTGTGGCAAGTGTTTCAGTTAATTAGTAGTAGACTGAATATGGGGAAAATATGCCGGGAAGGGGGTGTGGGGTGAGGATATACTAAGAAGAATAGATTTCTTGGTGACCCATACAATGTAAGGTGTGTCAGGAATAAGTTTACATTTAAGAATAAACTAGAGAAAGAAATTGAAAACAAAAGCAAATAATTAGTGATTCCATGGCTTGTAGTGAGAGTACATAAAGGAGGAACTTGAGCAAAAGTGGGGAGGAAGGGGGAATGAGAGATAAAGGAAACAACTGATTTGGAAAGTCATAAAAGTATACATCTATCACTCAGTGAACAACCTGCGGCCCGTGGGTCACATCCAGCTCTCAATTAGTTTCAGTCTGGTTTGCAGAAGAAATTCCAGGCCAACTAAAAAGGAATATACTCACAAAAGCAAGTGCTTTTAGGCATAATTTGTTGGCCTGGTGTGTCAGGTAAGGGGTGCCCTTCATATAATGGTGTTACCCCATAAACACTAACATGAAGGATGCTACAGTTTTGAATAGACTAGGACTGCTATCATGTCCTGTGACAAGATGGCCCACAATCTTAAGTACGTATGTGAATCAGGCCCACAGGTCACCAAGAGTTGTCCATTACTGGTCTATAATAACCTGTAGCAAAATACCATCTTTCTTTAATTATTAAAGAAGTTTCCCCAAAACATTGTACTTCTGGACCTGGTTGTTTGCTAACACAAGGTAATGGTGGATACAATGAGGAGGAGGATATTAGTGTTTAACGTCCCGTCGACAACGAGGTCATTAGAGACGGAGCGCAAGCTCGGGTGAGGGAAGGATGGGGAAGGAAATCGGCCGTGCCCTTTCAAAGGAACCATCCCGGCATTTGCCTGAAGCGATTTAGGGAAATCACGGAAAACCTAAATCAGTATGGCCGGAGACGGGATTGAACCGTCGTCCTCCCGAATGCGAGTCCAGTGTGCTAACCACTGCGCCACCTCGCTCGGTGGATACAATGAAAGTGTTACAGCTGCATCATGTGTTTGTAGGAGAAGTGTAGTGCTAATCTGCACCTGATGGTAAATCCTGAGCTTTCTACCATCACGGCTCATGCCGTTGGGCCACAGGTATCTAGTCCTGCCACTAGACGTCACATTCAGCGAGTCATTTAAAGAGTGAGTGGCCAACACTGCTACTGTACAGGAGCCATGTTTCTGCCTTGGCAGCAGCACATATGTACGTATGATAGCAGAATGCCAAACTCTACTATTATAACTCTTGCACTGAGGCAAGAAATTTCAGAAAATGTGCTAGTAAACGAGTTGCGGGCTATTATATGCTTACTGGATTAACAACATATCTCCCTAGCACAATTTATGCTAATAGTACATGGAGTTAAAGATAGTGTAAAAGATGTAATGTTGTGGGGGCATCCCTTCAGAACTCATCTATTGGATTCTAGTACGTAAAAAATTCAAAAGGTTGGACTGTATTCACACAAAGATCTGATGGTCAGCTGGAAATGCATTTTCTCCTGGGTATCCTATATAACCTCTATTTACTGCTAATGCCCACTAATGTCTTCGTTCTGTGGAGAAATGCACCAGTATTATCAATGAAACTTCCTGGCACATTAATCTGGTCTGAATCTGTGACAAAACTTTCATTTCAGTGCGAACTCTGCTGCAGTCAAAATTTATTCTGGATTATTATTGATTAAGTCATTTCCCATGACTGTACCAAATTTTAATTTATTTCATGTGAGACATCACTAAACATAAAATTACATTATTTTCATTAGAAAATTATGGTTCAATATTTGTTTATTATGAATTTCACTTGGGGTGGTGGTGGAAGAGAGAGGGGGGGGGGGGAAGGGGGGGGAGAGAGAGAGAGAGAGAGAAAGAAGCTGTAATGATGGTTTGGACCTGTGACTCTTCTTTCATGAGACTTCAGTCTTACTCATTCAGCTAGGATTGTGCAAAGTCTTTTGTACTTAAGAGTGCTCGGGAATTATTTCGTTTTTAGAGGCATCTTTCTTGAGTATTTCTTTTTTAAAACTGTCGTACTGTTTTAGCAAAACTAACATCTACTCTATTAATATACGGGAGAAAACTGAACAGGACCAGTCCCAAACACACACATATTGCACAACAAATACGGCACTAACTCAAATATACTGCATCTGCATTGCAGTCATTTTCACAACTGGAAATGAACAACTTGCTGAGTGGGACGTTTAGGGGAAGCCCTAGGTACTTGGCAGCATGACATCATAAGCCATGACCCTATAAAGCTCAGGATTTAACGTCAAGTAATACTCACAGGAGCAATGAATCCCCATACCAAAATTATTGTAATTAATAAAATGTTGTACCTTTGCTATTCTGTTCTTTTTGTGTTAGATGCTTCTTGTGACTGACCTGGCCAGTCACAAGAAGTATATAAAAGTAATGGGACAACAATTAATTATCATTAATTAATTTGTAGACTTGGGTTTTCCTGATAACATATCTCACTAAATTTAATTTCAACTATTTCCATATTGTCACAAATTTAACAGAACCAATTGCAGACCACATCCTGCTTCAATGGAATATTATTTCAAAAATGTATTTACCTGGCAATGCTTTGCATGGTAACAGCAAAGTGCAATAAGCTGTTTACATATGGGGCAGCCACCATTTGTCTTCCTTTTACATATCTTTGTATGCTGCACAACTCTCTTCATCTTCTGACAGCTGGGCAGGCGACAGTTGGCATCACGGCACTGGCATGCATGTACTAATGATTGGATGCAACGCTGTATTGAAAGTTTTCGCGCCTCCTGTAAAGTTAAATTGTTATGTCTTATGTCTCAAATGTTAATGCAAACAGAATGAAACTGTATTCCCTGCCCACACAATTCTTCCATGTGACTGAAAACTATATCTGTGCCCAACTATTTCTGCCACCCTACAGCTACTTTGTGGAAATTCAGTGTGGGGTGTCCTACCCACCCATCCCACCCCCCTCCAACAAAAGTATTACCTTCACAGCTCAAGAAAATATTTAATTGTTTATCTCTGCTCTTCAATGAGCCTCTTAATCAACTAACACATGAAAATATTAAGCTTACAAATCAAATATCACTTACAAATTTATATCAAAGGTAAATATACCATATTCCAGTGCTAGGCTTTTTTTGATATTTCAGCTACTCCCTACTAAATAACGAAAAAAAAATTTACGTTATCATGAAACAGAGTCACAATAAAACTGATAGTTGAGGAAATTTCTCTCACTGTTCAATGCAGAGTTTCAAAAGTATCAAATAACTTTCATAAATTTCTTCAATCAATTATTGTTTAACATAAATAGTGATAAAAAGCACCATTTTACAGCAGAAAAGTGACGAACAACAGATAACATCAACAACAGGTTAAAATGTTGAGCTTCCAGTTTCAGTACCTATTTATTATTAAAAATTGCTTCTACGTGATAAACAGCTACCTTTATTCACATCTCTGTTTGTACTCTACCCAGAATTTTCAATCATAATTTTTTTTTTTAGTTCTGTGACACAGTGATACAGGACACAGACGACCCCAAGTTTAGGAAAATACAATACACTCAGGAAGATCACACTAGAAATTGTATGGAGTGAACCTCATGCTTATTCTCAAATACTGATGGCCACTGCTGTATTTAAAAGAGAAAGTAAAGCATAGAAAATGTAAGTGAAAATTGTGTGGATGGTTGATTATTGGCAAAGGATAAACCACCCACTCTGAGCAATCACCACATTTGGAACACTCCCCCCCCCCCCCCCCCCCACTCTCTCTCACACACACACACACACACACACACACACACACACACACTAGTGTTGGTTTCAAGTTAAATGAATGATTTGAACCTTGAATCATAACAATGTGAAACCAGTCACTTTACATTCACATTACACTGCCACATGTAAACAATGCTACATGCTGACAATTTACAAGTATTTTTAAGTTTTTTTAGACCCATCACTGTAATACTGGAAGTAGGTAGTGATCAGATTTAAAAACTGCTTTGTATTGCCATTTTAAAAACAAATTGCTTCTCACTACTAATCAAAGTGGATATTTAGCCAATTCGGAGTTCCAACATTCTTGTCTGTCACAATATATCAGAATCCTGCTCTTTTGCTCAGATTAAAAAAATCTATGTATCAGTGATTCTTGCTACGAAGTGAACAAAATGAATGTGTGTCACTATCATACCACATCTGCTGTTTCCTACACTGCTATTGAGTTTCTTCCATTCTGTCTTGGTCAGTCAAGTCTGAATCATCATGTCACAAACTACACTATTGTCAAAGTCCTCAATCTCAACAGTTATCTATGAATTAGTCATTCAGTCTATCCTCTCAAATCGAAAGTCCTCCCCTCACACTCTCACTGCTCAGTGTGCCCAATATCCTTGATGAAACATTGGGGCTCAGAAATTGTTGACAATATTAAAACTTTAAACTAATACTGAAGTACAAAAGCAGGTTACCAGCCTCAAATCACCTTTGCATTATCTGCATACAGTAACAACACACACAAAACCCAAACAAAATGCACTATTTTGGATACCGAAGCAGGTTTCTAAACATGTGTCGCACAGAATTTCTTTTTCCCTTACTTTGGTATGTGGTGAGAAGAATATGACACAAGAAGAACTGCAGGAACATAATATGCGTAGGTAAGTGGTTTCATTCAGAGCCCTGAGAGTAATTCCAAATAAGAATTAATGCGAATTAAGTCTGAATTTGAACACATTATTACAGAGTAACGTCATAGCCATGTTGAAAACATGTAAAAATGTGAATGTTGTGCAGGGAAGTGCAATAATTATGAGGTTCTAACAATGAATAGTATTAATAATTTGTAAATTTAACTTTTGTGTCCCAATTGAATAAAAAAACAGTGAAGTCTCATGGTAGTTTTCTGTGGTCAATAAAAACGTATACAGTAGATGCTGAGCAAGGAACAAGTAAACCCTCCCAGAAAAAGCATTTTAACCAATTGTGTTACAAATGATTACAGGTAAACTCTCAGTCTCCATCAGTCAGACCCATGTGTGTGTGTGTGTGTGTGTGTGTGTGTGTGTGTGTGTGTGTGCGCGCGCGCGCGCGCGCGAGTGTATACCTGTCCCTTTTTCCCCCTAAGGTAAGTCTTTCCACTCCCGGGATTGGAATGACTCCTTACCCTCTCCCTTAAAACCCACATCCTTTCGTCTTTACCTCTCCTTCCCTCTTTCCTGATGAAGCAACCGGGGGTTGCAAAAGCTTGAAATTTGTGTGTTTTTTATTGTGTCTATCTACCAGTGCTTTCTCGTTTGGCAAGTCACAGCATCTTTGTTTTTTAATATATATGATTTGGTTATAATAGAGGGAAACATTCCACGTAGGAAAAATATATCTAAAAACAAAGATGATGTGACTTACCAAATGAAAGTGCTGGCAGGTCGACAGACACACAAACAAACACAAACATACACACAGAATTCAAGATTTTGCAACAAACTGTTGCCTCATCAGGAAAGAGGGAAGGAGAGGGAAAGACGAAAGGATGTGGGTTTTAAGGGAGAGGGTAAGGAGTCATTCCAATCCCGGGAGCAGAAAGACTTACCTTAGGGGGAAAAAAGGACAGGTATACACTAGCACACACACACACACACACACACATATCCATCCACATCCATGTGTGGATGGATATGTGTGTGTGTGTGTGTGTGTGTGTGTGTGTGTGTGTGTGTGTGTGCGCGCGCGCGCGCTAGTGTATACCCGTCCTTTTTTCCCCCTAAGGTAAGTCTTTCCGCTCCCGGGATTGGAATGACTCCTTACCCTCTCCCTTAAAACCCACATCCTTTCGTCTTTCCCTCTGCTTTCCTCTTTCCTGATGAGGCCACAATTTGTTGCGAAAGCTTGAATTCTGTGTGCATGTTTGTGTTTGTTTGTGTGTCTGTCGACCTGCCAGCACTTTCATTTGGTAAGTCACATAATCTTTGTTTCGGCTCTTTAAGTACTGATACATATGATGTGCGAACTGACAGTCAATCTCTTCATTTCAGACGCAAAAGATTGAAATGAGTTTCAATGGACAACCCTTGATTAAAATGAACTATTTTAACATTCAAATCAAAAACATGCAAAACTGTTATCTGACTATTCTTATCATGCTCCTGCATCTGAAGCAATGAAGGTCACGTGAGACGGGAGTCAATGATGATGCAAGTAGACACTGTAGACTCCGATACTTCATTTTTACACAAAGTCTTCTTTTACCATAAATTCCAAGTGACTTCTTACTTTACATCACTTGGGACATAGGTATGCAAAAGGCTTTCATGCGTGTTCATTAAATGAAATGAAATGATCGTATGGCATTGTTGGCCAGATTGTCTCATTCGCGTTCGTCCGCCAAGTGCAAGTCTTATTTCAGTCGGCACCATATTGGGCGACTTGTGGCCGATGATGAGGATGAAATGATGATGAGGACAACACAACACCCAGTCCATGAGCGGAGAAAATCTCCAACCTGGCTGGGAATCGAAACTGAGCCCAGTGCATGGGAGGCAAGCACATTACCACCCAGCTAAGCAGGCGGACATGGGTGTTCATGAAATCACTCAAACCCAATTATATAAGATACAAAAAAATTCAATCTGAAATGACATTTCTATGAAGGACATGAAAAAGAAACTCAGTACTAAGATCTGTGCAGCTCCACAGCCTCTCAGAGAGGTTACTGAGTACTACATATTCTTATTTAAAACAAGGATTTCTCATTACTACAACCATCACAGTTCGAATAAAAGATATCTGCTTAAGGCTCTTTACAGTGAATAATATCTACAATTTTTTCTGAGACAGTAGCACATTAATGTGCCTTATAAAGAACTGCTGACAAGTATTAAACACTCATACTTTCAATACATAATTTAGAGATCTGTGGCAACAGAATTAAGTGGCTTGCTGATTGTTTTCCCACCTAAAGACGAAGAGAATTTAGAAATTTATTTAGTGTTAAATTCGCTGGACAGAACCAAACTTATGTCATGATGCTCTCTACAGGGACTGTTTCACTTATTTTGTTTCCATGAGAAGAAATTGTTTTTTGTTTAGCTTTCTGGTTTTACCCTTAATTTCATGTAAGAAGATGAATCACACCAAGAAAAAAAAAAGAGGCAAGAGCCTGAAAGACACACAGTTATGTTAAGACTCATTTTGTCATTAGTGTAACCGCTTTAAACAATCAACAATATCATGAAAAGTGTAAATTGCTACTCACCATATGGAGGACACAGTGACTTGCAGACAGGCATAATGAAAATGCTGTAATACATTGTAGCTTTTGGCCAAAAGACCTCTTTCCAAAAGTTAAAATGTATAGTAGTCTTTTTGTTGTGCCTGTCTGCGACTCAACGTCCCCTCTATATGATGAGCAGCAATCACCTTTTTATAATATTCTTGCTATTCCACCCTGGACTTCCATTGTTTGCTTTAAGTATTCAGTGTCATAACAAAGAAAAAAAGGCCAACTTTCTTTTCTTCAGTAAAATAAATTCAAGAAAGTAAAAAGAATTCTATCAGCTTTCTCTCCGGTCATAAATAACAGTTGAACAACTTTCCTTACTGGGGAGCAGAGGTGGCGGGGAAGTTTGAAAACATTAAGTTTTAAGTATCAACATTCACAATGCTACTTGTATTTACAGGTACATTGTTTTGTTTAACACAGCAAAGAAAGCTTTTGCAGGAAGGCTCCCTCGGAATTTTTTACACTACTTAACAAAAAACTAAGCTAGTATGTAATTGTACCTGAGGATTAGCTTGCTTCTGATCTGAAGGAGAGGAACCATCATCCAAGTCCAAGCCAAGTTTCTCCATCCTATGAGGATGCCCATCTTTCTCATAGCACTGAACACACAGGTCAAAATCCTACGGAGAATAACAGAATTAGGCATGACGAAACTATCTGTTATAAAAAACAACAACTCTGTGCAATATAATGAAGCACTTACGTCACAAACAGTGCAATGGTAACGCGTTTCTACATGACCCTTGCAATTATTGCAAGTATATACAAATCTGTCTTGTCCTTGGTTATGGAGTTCATAAAGCATTGACATAGATGAAAACTTTGCTCTCCTCAAAGATGAAAATTCATAATGGCGTTCACGTGCCATTGTTAAGAATGCATCTCTTCCATCCATAAGATCACAGTTTATAAATGGATCAGGATCCTGAATGGGCTGCAACGTGAAAACAGAACAAAATTAGATATACCGATGTCTGAAATAAATGAACTCTCATATACAAAAATAAACAAATAAATAAATAAATCTGCTACTTACTGCCAAGCTGGCAGCAGATTGTGCAGAGTGCAGCCTGATTACGAAGAAAACTTCTTTATGCTTTTCCATTGTAGCAAAAATTTTTGCTGAAAGATCATTTCCGGTCTGCGGTGTATTTGACTTTTTACTGTTTTTTCGCTGATTGGCTTTAGATTTATTAGATTTTTTAGCCTTTTTTTGACCTTTCTTTTTGCCATCAGGTCCTGTTTCACTTTCTTCTTGCAGTGAAAATATCTGAAACACCAAATGGAGAATAAGATGTAATAAACACTTTAATACAGATACAACGGAATTTCAACAACAGAATTATTAGCCCCCCCACATTCTACACCATTTTATTTCATCTGATGTACAATGCATTTACACTTACAGCATTGGCAGCAGCCTCTGCAGCTTCTGCTTGTTTGCGCTTTTCCTCTTCTTCTTGATCAAGTTCTTTTATACTCTCCTCCAAAACATTTGGCCAGAAATCACCTTCAAAATATGGCAGTTCAGCTGCTGAAATTAATTTATCTTCCACTGCTTGCTTCAGAATATCCTGGAAAATAAATGCTGGATCAAAATTATTTTCTATATACCTACACAATACAGAAATCAGCTCTGGAGGCTAAAATTAAATGTAATTTACAATTCTAATCTAACACTAGAATTCCATTTTCAGGGGCTAATATGCGAAGCATCATTGAAGATACATTATTCCTGGCAGCAAAAACTATGACATGAAGTAATGTAAAATGTGCTGGAGTAATAACTTTTGCTGTGCACCTATGTGTTACATCGCTGATGCATAAAATGATATTGAACTGCATATAAACTTTTTTTTTTAAGTTTTTCTTTGAGCAATCCTTCAAAAGTGGAAGACCGTGCGTCTGCGTTGCTTTGCTGGCTCTCCTCATTATCAGGCAATTTTCATAAGACATAATCTGGATCAAAAGGGATTAGGCCCGTGGAGCGAAATCCACCCTTTATGTTTTCCTTGGAGTTTGCTGAAATCTTAGTCACTGTCTGCTTCAGAACAGATGGGAAGGCATCCTTGGAAATGGTCCCACGAGTGTGTTTCTTCCAATCAGTTAATACAGCTTGCCACGCTGCTTTCATTGGCCTCAAGAAACTTACATCAAACGATTGGAGGTGGTGTGTGCTATTGGGGGGAAGGAGAATGAATGAAATATTGTTCCGCTCACACTCTTCAATAACTCAAAGACATGTGACTCGATAAGTTGTCTCCAATCATGACTGTTGGCCCGCTTTGCCTCTTCAAATAGGACAAAGCGATTGTAAAGAACCAGTCTTCAAATACTGGCGGGTCAAACCATCCACTTCCGTTCCTATTGAAACAGGTTCCTTGTGGTCCACCTTCTTGCCACGTGTCCCACAAATGCTCTGATTTGTAAAGGACATAGGAAGGAAGCAGTTTACCATCAGCACTAGCTGCGATCATTATTGAGACACTAGATTTTGATGAGTCCATCACTTTTTCAGCATGCTTACTCCCTCGTTTCGTAATTATCTGCTGCTTGCCTGGATCATCTGACATGTTGGTTTCATCATAGTTGATCACATTGCTAGGTGAGAGTTTTTCCAGCTTTGCCTCAATATTGGAGAAAATCATCTTAACAGTCTTTTTGTTCACTTCTGCACGAGCTCGTTTAATATTTTCGCTTAAGCGAAAGGAAAGATCTTCTGGCTGTCGTTTGAGGCATAACTGCACCCATTCTTCTCCTGGCAAATTATTATAAAATTTCTTCTCTTTTCGGCCAGATTTATCAAGGTAGTCTTTAACTTAATATCTAATATCCACTTTAGTGAAGGGAAATCCCCAATGTGCAGCCCTCAAGATACCTTGCTTCAACATTTCTTCTTCTTCATTTATCTCTGGCTGTCCGCCAATTTTTTTTCAGATGTACTTCCTGCACTTTATTCTGTAGGGTTGATTTAGGTATAACATTCAAATCACACATTTTTCTGTATGATAATTTACCACTCTGAATATCACGAACAGTTTCCTAAAAGTTCCGGGTCATAATTGCACCGTACTGTAGCACCTCTCCTGCTCTTATAAGTTCTTGGCATTGTCCGAAATCACCCCAAACAGTACACAGTTTTACAAAAACCGTCGTTATTTTATAACCTTGCACGAGAAACTCGACAAACTTTTACAGAAATTGTCTCAACGCTGTTAGCTACTGAGTGCGTCAACAATTACGGTTACAATAACTTCCCACTCGGCGCAACAATAGAAAGTTTTCACTTTACGATAATGCATGGATTTTTAACACTGAGACTTCGTCAATTCACCTAGGGAAACAATTGACACAAAATAAAAGTTGTGGAAAGCGATAAATGCAATCTTGCGCTTAAAATAACTGGCGCATGGACGTTAAAATAAGTAACACTTGTTTTCTATGCAGTGGCAAAGAGCAAATAAGCCATACTGTCCAAATTCGCCCTGGTGTCCGTTTGAAGGTACTTAAATTACCATATTTATTCAACTATAAGACGAGGTTTTTCCCCAAATTCGCTATTCAAAATTTCTGGAAGATATTACATTCGCATTTATAGCATTGTATAAACTTTAATGAAGAGTCATCTTATGTTTGCATGTGACACTTTGATAAGATGTCACGTGGAGAGTTGACAATTTTGGAAGGGTGAATGGGGTGTAGTGGCACCAGCTTGACCAGATTTGAGAAAGGAAGTGGGGAGCGAGTATTAAACTTCTTCATGCTGCCAACCATGGGGACGTGTCCTGCTTTCACTGATTTGTGTTTTTCACCTGAATCTAAATGCAGTCAGAACTAAAGTGACTTTACAATGGACTAATACTCAACAATAGCATACATCTTTACAGGAAACAAATTAATTCTAATAAAAATATGTTTACACAGAACACTTGTGACATGGCACAATAACTTAGACATGAGGTTCAACAACAGCACTTAAGCAACTATTGCTTGACATCAAAGGGCAGTTTATTGTACAGAGTTATCCATATTGTATGTGGCCTGTAGTCTGCAGCCTTTTTATTACTTGTAATTATGTGAATTCTTCCTTCCATATGATTTGTAGTTAGTAAATTACTGTTCACTATATTATGTTCTGAATTTAGTTTTCAAAAACACGATTGACTGTGTGATGAACACAGTGAAGGTAATAAGTATTTTATATTTTCTGAAAGTATCTCTACAAGTTTCTCTCTTGTTTATCTTAACTACCATTCTTGTTGTCATTTTCTGTAGTCTAAAATGTCCATCTGCGTAGACTTCTGGTGTTCCATCCCAGATCTGGATACCATAATGCAGATGCAGGTTTACCAATCAGAAATATATTTTCTTTGAGGTATCATACTTCAGTAAACACATATTTGTACTGACTTTCTTACAAATATGTTCTGTATGCTCCTTCCATAACAGGTATTTGTACACAATTTTTCTCAATAGTTGGTGCATATTTGTATAGCTGAATGCCAATAAAGGTATAAATGCAGTAACATTTATAGTTGGTTATAAGTTGAACAATAATGGAAATTCCTGAATGGTGCACCATGAAAAATAAGGGAAAGGCAGCTACTCAACTACAGCAGATTGATGAACAGTGCATAGCAGAAGACAACAGAAAAAATTATTCACAATAGCTTTTGAGCACTAGTTCCTTTTCCAGCAACAGTGCACATTATCACACACACAACCGCTCACACACCCAAAAATCACAGCAAATTAAGTACGAATTGCATTGCTGTTATCTTTGCTTTATTTACAAATAGCTTACATGCTGCATGAAAAATCCCGGATGGAATGTAACATAAAACATTGTTATTTGCTGTATGTATGATAAATTGACAGAAAAATGTAACTGATTTCACCACTATTGGCAGCAATACTTTTGAATTTTTGCAGTTCAATTAAATCATTTAAATACACAAGGAAAGTAAGTTTCATAATATGCTTCACTGAGACTCAACACATTGAATTACCCTGCAGACTGCTTTCTTAGGAACTGATCATTCATTCTGTTACTTTAACACACTGTTTCCTGTTTTCTAAATACCAGGAACAAGTTTTAAGGCTACTCCTCTCATACTGTATTATTCTAATTTATGTAACAAAATGGTATGATTTGCAGTATCAAAAGATTTAGTCATCTCTCTCAAAGTGCCTGTTACTTTATGTCCTTTATATCATTAGATTAAAATTTTATGTATGAAAGTTGCTTCTGCTGTTACGGTAGATTTCTCTTTCTAAAGCCACATGTATGAGGTTCATTCAAGTGAAACCTGGTCAGTGCCTTTGCCTGACACGTAAGGTGGAACCATGTAACTGTGGTTATGGTAGCGCCATCAGTTGGTAGAGAGACTGATGCATGTGCACCATTTGATGTTGCATTGCGCCAGTGTGGTTTCATGCCAAAGAAAAGTTGGTCACACACGTTATCGTCCACTATCAAACATGCAGGTAAGTAAGCAGGAACAACGAGGAGTGATTTGATTTTTGGCAGTGGAGGGAGTTGGAGGCCATGAAATGTATAGACAGATGAAGGCTTTGTACAGTGAGTACAGTCCGAGTCGTTCAAGTGTTATGGAATGGTGCAAACAATTCCTTGAGGGACGCAAGTCACTTGAAGATTATGCTCGTCCTGGACAGGCTCATCGTGTCATCACACTGGAAATGATTGCGCAAGTGAATGCTTTAGTCTTGGACAACCACAGAATCACCATGGACGAGATCCATTGGTTATTGGGTATTAGCATGGGCATCACCCACACCGTAATGCATCGAACACTTGAACTTTCAAAAAATCTGTATGCAGTGGGTTCCCCAACAACTGTATGCCAAACAGCGCAATACTCGAATGGTGTTGTCTTTGAGTCATCTGCATTGTTATCACGAGGAGGAATACGGCTTATTGTCGCGTATTGTCACAGGTGACAAAACATGGTGTCACCATTTTGCAGCAAGTGTCAGATCAAGCAGTGGATACATGTGACATCACCACCTCCAAAGAAATCAAAGGCCTTGCACACCAGTTCTGGTACGGTCATGACGTCCTCCTGTTTTGGCCACAAGGGCCCACTGCTTGTCGAGTTACTGGTACGGGGAACCACCATCAAGCATTATCAAGCCACTTTACAGAACCTTAGATGAGCCATCAAGTCAAAATGCCAAGGCATGTTGTCCAATGGCATTATCCTCCTGCACTATAATGCCCGCCCACACCTGGCCAATATGGTGAAGACGACATTGCAGCAGTTTCGCTGGGAAATGCTGGAACATCCACCGTACAGACCTGTGTTTGGATCTCTAAAACTCGATGCACAAGTCGCCGAAGTGGCATCAAATCGAAAGACTTGCACCCAGCGAATGGTCTACCCAACGGAAGACCCTAGTCACACGACATTTATTTATCTCCAAAACAAGCTATTCGCAGACATCAACTAGCAACGGTTGACAAAGTGTGTGACTAGGTCCAGGCTTGCCTATTAGCTTCTCCAAGAATGGAATAAACCGGCTAGTGTTGCAATGGGATAAATGTGCCAACAATTTTGGCGACTATTTTTGAGTTAATAAAATTGTTAACATTACTTTACACTAGTGACCGAGTTTCATTTGAATGTCCCTTATAGATTGTTCAAAGGATTTTACTTGATGCACTATGCCTTGGCCTGATTTGATATTACTTTCACTGTCAAGTTCTGAAGTTATTTATATTTGTCCTTACTTTTCTGTGTCATTTGTGTGTTCATTTTAATGCATCGGTAGAATTTCAGTAATTTTCAGGAGGTCATGGAGTTCTCCGTGGCAGAGGGAGGTATTTATTAGGTACGTCAGAGGTATAATTAATTCTCTTCTGCATTCCTTTAGCAGCTTGGGTGAAATGTTATTCCATTTGCAAGATATTTTGGCTTAATATTTTGAGATAACTGATATGATGTCTCTCTCAGGATTACCGGGAAAAATGAGTGCCTAGCGTTAAAATCCGATGCCCAGTCATGTACTTCATTTGTGTCAATTTTGCATAACTTTTCCGTGAATTTATTACACACTTTACTGTGCTGTTTATTATTTAATTATTTTCTCTTAACTTTAAGCTTTGATGTTCAAGATACTGCTTTTTCCGACTTTCTTTACTAATTATTTCCCAAGCTATTTTACTAACTCAATGAGAGTTGTTTACTTGCTGAGCTTCATGGTTAGTCGAGCAGTGTTTGTATTTTTTTCCCGGGTAATTTGCATTTTCATAAAAAAATACTGTAATTTAGTTTCTCTAAAGCATAAATAACAATCTTCCATTTTCTCTCACAGTTAGATGATTTCAGGAATTACTTTAAGGTTTTGTTGAATAGTTTATACAACTTTTCTCATTTATCAGTCATCAAAACCTACAGGGTAATAAATCTAAGCTTCTAAGTCACCGCAACCAAAATAAATGGCCATTTATGTCATATATTCTGACACTCACAAATCCGCCATCAAAACCGACAGGGCACTCCCCATTGGTCTAGAATCATGAAATTTGGCAAGATAAAAAGATTTCACAATACGGGTTAAGAGAAAAAGCCAAAAGTGTTTATTTGTAATTACACCAGGCCGGGAAAACATTATTTGTTGACTGTCTGTCTGTCTGTCCCTCCATCTATTAAAGAGTCCTTTTCTCAGGAACGGATAGTCATATTACCACAAAATTTACGTCATCCACTGAGATCAATAGTCCTTTGGTGGTATAAAAATGTTAAGCTTCCAAGTCAATGCAATCAAAAGATACAGCCATTTATGTCACATATTTTGACACTAGCACACTCAATTAATTAAAACCTACAGGGTAATTCCCCTTGGTGTAGAATCATGAAATTTAGTAAGAAGGAAATGGAAAGGTTCAGAAAATTGTTAATTTACAACTGTATCATACGAAAATAAAATACCTCTGTTGTTTGTTATCAGACTTTAAACTTGAAATTAACATTCTCAAAAGACTTGGAATCCATCCCTGAATGATAACTGTCTATATGCATAATTACATTTGTAAGGAACCCTAAGTGCACGAGTCCTACTGGCACCCAACCATTTCCCCCTTCCCCACATGAACATGACACACTTCTATACAAGTTCCCATCCCAACTCTCATGCTGCGTATTGAGACTGAAGATTGAGTACAACGAAAGATTGGGTAGATTGTTTTCAAAAATCATAAATTTCAGTGGAAAAAGAAGGGTTGTGGAATACTGGAAGAAAAATACTTTGTTAGGCTGATACATGCACACGAATCAGAAAGACTTTCAGTTTCGATGACACTGGGATCTTTTCCAATTCAGTTCCATCAGAAATCTATTCTTAACAAAGTAGAAATACGTGATGGAAGTAAAACGAGCAAAGAAAAATTGACAGCACTGTTGTGTGATATTATTTGAATTATTTAATAATTGGAAAGTGTCAAATTGGGATATCTAAGAAAATGTGAACGCCATTTTATACTTCAGCTTTAATAACAGTGTCTGGATGACTGCAGAAATTTGTGGGAGATTATTAGAAGATTAGATACCACGACTAGGTGAATCGAAAAGATTATTCTTGTTACTCCACATGTGACGGCAACTTCATTTACTAGAAATATTTATGATTTGTTCTTCCTGCTATTTTAAGTGTACAGATACCGGCTCCTTTGGACCTGGGTATAATTCAATCAGTGAAAACAAAACACAAAATGGCTACTGTGCAGGGCTGAATTCATTCCCCGAGCGAAGGGCAGTATCGTATGCTAAACAGGTAGCACTAAGCTGTTGTGCTGCAATTGAAGCCAATTTCTGTACAGAAGAATGGAAAGTCATTACAGATGTTATTACTAGTGACATATTTCAGGACTATGCCTCATGACAACAGCTTGACTTTCAAACCCTAAACTCATGTTAAGTGATTTGCATGATACTCTTGTGAAGGAACAAACTAAAATAAATTATGGTGGAGGTGGTGACAGGGGTGATTTTGATGATGATGATGATGAGGAGGAGGAGGAGGAGGATTCACCTGCAAGAAGTTTGTCCATACATGTGTAAGGATTTGATACAACATGTGGAATTTTTCATAGTCCTGGAACATCAATCTGCTGCAGTGACAATACCCGCTGGTAGAATACATTGGAAAAAAAGAAACAAACTAACTTTATTGGCTTTTATTTATTTACTTTTTTGCTATGAAACCAAGGTCATTACTAAGGAATTTTCTTTAACTTTCTTTCCGTGTTAAACTCTTCATTTGGATGCCTTCTTTAAATCATGATACAAACGGGATTTTACAGTAACTATACATTGAAAACAACCTTGATATCATGCTAAACAACTTTAGTTTCCAGCAAGATAGCTTGTGATCATGAAATACTTACATCATCTAAAGAGTTTGAAATTACATTCTGATCACGCGTTTGATTTAAGTGTGGTAAGCCGCCACTTATGGAAAACACTCCTTTAAAGCAAACTATATTGTGCAACAGAATTAAAGGATTAATTTTTGAAACCTCTTAATTATCTTCCATTCCGATGCATAAGATTGAAATTTGGCTCAATGGTGCCTACAACGTGGCAGCCTGCAATGTCACCCTCAGGCTCAATGATGATTTAAACACAGAAAGGTGTTGACACGTGGAAAAAAGGCCAGACCTCTCAAGTTTATGTGATGTAAAGCGTATTACTGATGCCATTTTGGCACAAATTTCATCACAATTTTGCCCAACGCCACCATGGAAGTGTCACATGATGTGAAGGTCTACACACCCCTCTTACCTACATTTCACTGCTTCTTTTGATGCCTTTGCAATGGAGGTCAGCATGTGAAACCCAGAGTTGAAATCACACAGTTTTCTTAAGGGTGGCCACGGTAAACATTTCAAACAAACTACCACTCAGAATCTAAATGAAAGGGCCTCAGGGAGTGGCTTAAAAGGCATCGTCAATGAAACCACCCCTTTCTTGAGATGTTGATTATTCCCAAAACATTCCATGGCCGACTGTTCACAGTACAATGAGCACTAGAAAGACATTCTTAACAACCTTTGACACTGCTGACACACTAGGACATTTCAGTCCTCCTCTGTGGACACTGTGAGGCTGCATTCCTATTAAATGTGATCATACACCTTTGGATTGCAGCGTGAGCACAATTTTTGCTCTCTTGTACAGGTTTGAGTCACTAGAGACTGTTCACAACCATTCAACAAAATCTGAAAATGATCCAAAGTAGCAAAGGATCCCTATCCTTTACAGTGCACGAGTTTCACGCCCTCCTGTGGTGTTCACAGAGAAGTGCAACATTGACACATTTGAGAATAAGACAGAAAAGGGTTCCTCTAAGAACCCCAGTTTGGCAAAACCCTCAGTGGCAGCTATCTGCATTTACTGAGAACTTTAAAAGTCTACCTTTACAGACAAAACTTGCAAAGTAGCCTAAGGTGTCTGCAGAGAGGCAACCACTTGATACGCACCTCTGAGAAAAATTGCCTGTCCCAGATGTGTAGGAGTATTTTGCAGATTTTTCCCTGTAAAAGTCACATTTATGGGTGCACTGTGAATTGTCACTTTCTACCATGAACTGTGTGAGAACTGATGTCCCAAGGAAAAGGGTGATTTCACTAATGCCCTTTATGCCACCTCGAGGCCTTTTCATTTTGATTCCGAGCGGCAATGTGTTTGAAATGTTTTGCTGTCACTCATAAGGGACCTGCGTGATTTCAACATTGGACATTGCAGTTTTAACCTCCATCGCAAAGGCATCGAAAGAAGGGTTAAATGTGGGTAAGAATGCCTGTGACAACCTTTCTATCATGTGACATGTCCACAGTGGTGGCGGGTAGAACTGTGATGAAATTTAGTGCTAATTTGACTTCAATAACTTTACATGTCACATGCACTTCTCAGCTCTCATCTTTTTTTTCCCATATGTGTCAACATCTTGCTGTCTGAAGCATTGTTGTGCCTGAGGGTGACTTCAGAGGACACAATGCTTTTGCAATATTACAGAGTAAGGTTGAAGGCACCTTTGAGCCAAATTTCAAACTTGTGCATCAGAACATGGGACAATTACATGGTTTTGAAAAAGTGGTGCTTTATGTTGCGCAGGGTATAGGAGGCCCAGTAATTCATTAAAATGGGGGTTTCCTGTAACTTCTATGTCAGAGCTGGAGTACTATCTCAGCAGACAAGGACGGAAATAGAAAATGGGTCATATTTTTCCTGAACGCTACCTCAGCTTGAAAAAAACAAACAGAAATTAGGTCATATGCATGCTGCTCCATTAACTGATGACCACCTGCTCGGGGTACTGCAGGCCAATTTTGTGGAATGGGATGTGTTCAAGAAAGACAAGAGGCATAATCGATGACATGCAGTGCTCACAGAAGCTCGTCTCGATGACATTGTATACCACCTGGAAAATTCCCTTAAAAAGTCTCTTGCACATCTTTCGCAGCAAGTACAAATATTGTGCACCTCTGTACAAAGAGGTGCCAAGCTGCTTGGGCTACAGCCTTATAAAATATCAATAGTACAGGAACTTTGACCTGGTGATCCTGTGCACAGGATTAAGTTCTGCAAATGAGTTTTAAAACAAGTACATGACAGTGAAATGGATCCTTACCTCATTCTGTTTTCAGACGAGGCTTGGTTCCATTTACACGGGTATGTTAATTCCCAAAAATGTCGACATTGGAGCGCAGACAGACCAGTTGTGTTCCATGGGGAATCCCTTCATGATCAGAAAATATGGGTGTGGCATGCAGTTAGTTGTGTCAGAATAATAGGCCCACTTTTTTTAATGACACAGTTACACATGGAAAATATGTGCAAAACATTATGCAAACTTTTTTCAACAATATTTGGCAAGGGCACATACGGCCAATGTTTCTTTGCACGCAATTCACAATGTGTTCAGTGAAAGAGTGATTAGTAACAATATCTGGCCTGCTAGAAGTCTTGATTTAACTCTGTGCGATTTTTATTTGTGGGGTACAGTGAAGGACAAAAGTACACGACAAATCCTTACACGATAGAGAAACTCAACGATAATATCCGAGAATCAATTAATTCAATATCTCAGAGAGAATTACACTGTGTGATTAATAATTTCTTGAGAAGATGTCAGAAATGCATGGAAAATAATGGCAGGCAATCCCAACATCTCCTTGTGTGACATGGGTGACTACAAAATTTATTTGCTTATATTTTAAATGTAGCCATGTTGTACCACAGCAGTAGACAGGCAACATGACATCTGACTGCCGGGCTTGCTGCCCAGCAAGCACTAAGTAAGTAAACTGTTTATTATTTCAAAGTTTATCACCGTATTTTAAAATACAGTGAAATCTGCTTATAAAAATAGTGAGCAGCCAACTGATTGGCTGTTTACTATTTCTACAAGAACTATAAATACATTTATCCCACAATGAGACAAGATGGTCAGTGCTTTCAAGGAAAGTACAAGAGTCCAATGCCTACATTGATTAAGGAACTGCAATCTTTTTTGGGGTCCTCAAATTACTACAGAAAATTCGCAAAAGGGTTTGCTGACATAACACACCGCGTAGTTTCTAAGGAAAGGTGTGAAATTCATATGGACAGAAGAGTGTCAGGGTGCATTTGGAGAATTAAAGAGTGATTTTGATATCCCCCCAACTCTACTATTTGCAGACTTTTGAAGGAATTAATCCTTTCACATGATGCATTTAATCATGCTTTGGGATGTGTTTTACACCAGGAGATTAATAGTGAAGAGCACCCTGTAGCCTACACATCGAGACAGCTGAAAAGAGCGCAGAAGAACCATCCAACACAAAAACGTATGTTCAGCCTCATTTAGAGTGTCATGTATTTTAGATTTTATCTCTGAAGAACAGGGGAAGAGGGGGGGGGGGGGATTCAAGCAGTGACCGACCACGCATCTTTGAAGTGGTTATTTGGACTGACAGCCCAGCATGCTGACAAAATGGACCCTGAGACTGAGCGAATTCGACTATGAAGTGGCACCCAAGCCAGGA
The DNA here is from genome assembly GCF_023898315.1 of Schistocerca nitens. NCBI lineage: Eukaryota > Metazoa > Arthropoda > Insecta > Orthoptera > Acrididae > Schistocerca > Schistocerca nitens. The sequence continues at coordinate 697,663,432 of NC_064617.1, read as the reverse complement.
AGAAGCACAGGAATGCAGGGACAGTAAACAGTAAAGTACAGTGGTGAAAGTTCTGAGTCATGGTCTTGCACAGGGGCAGGAAGCACAGAACACTGACAGTTACTGTGAACATTACAGAACACAATCAAAATTTCGCACTTGTGACAGACTGTTATGGAAGGAAATGAGACTAGGGGCACGGGCAGTAGTACCAGCAAAGTTTAAGGGAGAGATTTTACAGAAAGCACAGGACCACAAGTTATCTCGTAATGAAGGGTCAGAGCAATGAGCCAGGGAGTGGATGAGGGATACTGGAGGAGAGGAATAAAAGTGGATTTAGATCAATATGTGAGGAAATCCACACAGTGTACTCTGCAATCTGACTTGAATCACAAGCGAGTGCCATTGCAACTTTTATTGTGGTTTGTCCTGAGTTTTTATTTGAAAAAATAATAATAAAAAGCTTGTCAAATTTATTTTCAATAGAAGTAACAACAAAATCAAGTAAGGCCAAACAAAAGAGGCTCAAATCTGAACTTACAAAATCACAGAACATTGTAACCATTCATTTTTACTCATACAGTAAGGCTTTTATAACTTTCTGCTGAAATTTAATGAGCATAAAATAATTACCTTATAATCAAGGACTATCCTCTCTATTATGCCTTTATCCAACATCTTCTTGTACCATTCTTGAAGTCTCTTTGGCTTAGGTATCTTTTGTTCAGCTGGATGACAATGAAATATATAATCATCCCCTTCTGATGGTGGGCATGCCCAGATATGGGCCATGGTATATCTAGCAAGATAAAAAAAAAATCATACATTTAGTAAAGGTATACTACAAAATGGATGAGAATTCTGTATGCTGTTCATACACACATACTTGGTATTCATATGGCCAAGAAATTGTAAACTAAAGGAACTTCTACAAACCATTTATTTTCCGACTGAACTCGCTATCAAAGAAACAATCAGTTTCATACAAATGGGATCTACTCAGGCAATTATTAACCCAATAATCCACCCAGTGGCAGGCAGCAGAAATCAGAGAGAGGAGGAGGAGGTGGGGGTATGCACATATTTATATCTTCAGTTACCTACCAAATAGTGGCAAGCAGCCAGTCGTATGCAATTTCATTCTACTTATTATACATTCCATATAGCTAACAATACTCACAGGATGTCAGATCAAAGACTAATTCCATTTACTGTCAATCTATACAGCAGTTTCAATTAATTCCCATCATTACAACACAGAGACTAAATAATAATAATAATAATAATAATAATAACACATCAAACGTTGTACATCAATCACACATAATAGTTTCATCTCACACTAACACAACTAATGAACGTGGTTGCGAGACTATTTCATCAGAATTATTGACACGCTCTTTTGTGACATACGTTTCAGCTACCAAACATGAATACTGATGTGCATTGCTAATGAAGATAAAAGAGGATGCCACACAAGTTGACAGCATGGTTAACTGCCTGTTCACAGTGATATCAAACATTATAATATGAAATGTGTTGAATATATCCTACAGCTGATTTTTAAAAGGTGGTTTTGCACCTGTATACTTCAACAACGGGCTCATACTGTCTTAGAAATGCAAAATAAATTCTAAGTGGGCCACCAAAAAATTCCACAGATATTAGAAAACAGCTTTAATAAAATGATGGCAGATTTGGATTTTCTCACATACATGAATGAGAACTTAACACACTTCAAACCAATTAAATGATGAAGACAGCTGTGCTACAGAACATAAGACATGGAACTATTCCTATTCTTGAACAAATGAATACTCGAATAAGAGAACAATCATCATTGTTAATCCCTCTGTAGAACCAACACAATAACGTAAAATATGCAATTATAGGCACAGAGTGTGTTGCAGCACACCTGATTACAGAATGGGAATTTATTGTAATGGTACACCCAACAATAATTTCATGCGAAGTTTTAACACACAAAAATATATTTGAGATTATTTAGAGATAGACAGAGTTTTAATATTCAGAACCTTGAATAACATCAGAAAAAGCCTGACTGGATACAATGATCATCAAATAGGAAGGATGAGGGTTTTGATTAGATAATAACAATAGTAATTGGGACTGGTGATAAAAGATGACTGGACAGCAAAGTTGAAACAACTGGACAGCACAAGTTGGAACACAGGATAGTGGTAGATTTCAAGCAGCATAAAAATAATAGTATCTTGTAAATACTTTTGGAGTAAAGGCGACCACTCACTGTGAAACACACACACACACACACACACACACACACACACACACGAGAGAGAGAGAGAGAGAGAGAGAGAGAGAGAGAGAGACCACATCTATGATGCTATATGGTGCTGGCTGGGAATAGTGCCAGTGCTCAGTGCTGTAATTCAGCAAGTGAACTGGTTGTGGTAAGGGTAGTGTCGGGTGGAAAGAAACTATGACGGGTGGCAGGGAGAAGGATTGTGGTGGATAGCTAGTGGCTCGGAGGGAGACAGCTGTTTTGCTGCCTAGGAATGCAGAAGGAAAGGGTGGCAGGTATACTACCTAGGTGTGTGATGAACGCAGTGTTGCAGGAGCTGGTGAGGAGCAGCACACGCTGAAGGTGACTTGAATTGGGAGAGGGTGATAGGATGGAGAGAGGGGTAACTGTTTGGTAGAGGGTGCAGGAACAATGTGTTACCTGAGATCGAGGGTTGTATGACTATGAGAGAAGAGGATGTGCTTTAAGGATAACTTCCATCTGCATAGTTCAGAGAAGCTGATAGTGGAGGGGAAGATCCAGATGGCCTGGGTTGTGAAGCAGCCACAGAAATTTAGCATTTTGTGCTCAGCTGCATGTTGCACCACTGGATGGCCAACATTGTTTTTGGCAACAGTTATACAGTGGCCATTCGCCCCCCCCCCCCCCCCTCCCAGCGGATAGCTGGTTGTCAGTTATGCTCACATAGCCTACAACAACTTTGCTGAAAACATTGCATAGCTTTTTATGTCAGTATGACTACCAACCAGTTGTTTACCCGTACAAATGGCCACTGTCAAACTACTTCCAAGAACAAAAATGTTCATCCTGTCGCTCATCATCCTCAATGTCAATGGCTGCTTCACAACCCGAGCCATCTGGATCCTTCTCTCCACCACTAGTTTCTCTGAACTAGACAGGTGGGCATTATCCCTACATACATTCTCTGCTCCCATAATATTCCTGGCCTCAATCTCACATAACCTACTGTTTCACCACTCTCCACCCCACAGTTTCCCATTCCCTCCCAGTCCATGTCCTCATGTCATTTTCAGTGTGTGCCACTGACACCAGCTCCTACAACCCTGCATCCCAGGCCTAGCTTGTTTACCTGCTACCTTCCCAAATTCTTAGGAGGCAAGCCTGCTGCCTCCCTCTGAGCCACTAGCCACCCAACCTCCCTTCCCTCTCCCTGCCTCCCACTCCTTCTAATCACCCCACCTGACACTACCCCCACCACGACCTGTCCATCTGCTGAATTGCAGCAGTAGAACTGTTAAGTCTAGCTGGCACCATGTAGGGGCATAGGCATGTTTATAGGGGCATAGGCATATTTATGCATGTGTGCACGTTTTCTGTGAGTATTTCACTCTATCTCATAAAAGAATTATTCCGAAGGCTAGCAAATTTTCTTTCTTTTTGTGTTTGGCTAATAATAGCTCAATGTTTCTGTTTTTCATTGTGTGGGCTCCTTTAATCCATACGTATTTACAATATACCACAACTTTTCTATAATAATAACAGTATCTTTTTTTCAGAATGATGAACGGACATTGGATTAAAAATGAAAACTTGTGCTAGAGAAAGCTTTTGTGATAGTCTAGTAGCAATGGTTCTTGTAATAACAGTACCAGAAAATTACATGCCTGAAGTTATACACTTATTTAGTTAGAAGGTTAAGTCCCAGTTTTGCAGTTTAACTAGTCCATGCAACAAAAAGTACAGACACCAACTTTTGTATTACTAGTTGAAGAGAAAATAAGTTGACAAAATTAAGCAAAGAAATGAATCAATCAATGTGAAGACAACAAAGAAATAAGAGTATTGCAGTGAACATGGTGCAGGAAGCTCACATGTAAGTCGCAAAACTTGTGGAATTTATCACAGAATTCAAAAGATTATTAAATTTAGAGGTCTTCATGGAAATGTTGGAATGGTACACTTACTTCCTGGACAAGGACCCTTGCCATCACATTTATGCAGGATAAAGAAAAACATACTGTTCATTATGCAGTGCCACGTCACATAGTACTTGAGTACCCTATATAGGCTAGGCTTAAGTGGCCACTGTGCCCAGGCAGACACTGATACATAAAAATACCAATGAAACAGTTACAGATAATTATTAATGGGCCATATTTAATAGCCTAGCAACGTCAATAGAAGCTCATAATGATTTCAACATGTACACACATTAATTAAAACCAATTATGCCCAAGGGAGGTATTAGGTGGTCGCATGTTATGCGTTAGTCAGTAGAGAGCAAGTATGGCAGGAATGTTGACTAGCCACCTGGAACTGTAGATATGTATGGTCTGGCAACAACCACGTTGATTCCCACTAAGCATGAACTATGCTAGCTGTATTTTGCGATGCAGTAAATTTAAATTGGTGGTGAGTTATTGTGTTATGTAATGTAATATATATAATTTAGGAATAATAACTTGCAGTAGATTTTCTCTGTGGTAGGACAGAAAATCCGCTTACTGCAAGGCAAAGTAGCCGACATATAATACAAATAGTTACTCCAATAAAATAGCGGTAATGTCACATTGTAGAGATTTTAACACTGTAAAACTGTAGCAATATCACTACTTTCATAAGGTGATAAACAATTGGCTTGCTGTCATAAAAGTAAATGTAAATAATTCATTTAGCAATTATTAAGTTAAAAAGACTCAAAAGAAACTCCACAAGCAACCTCATGGACCAAGAGCTGTCGATCATTCGCTGTGTCCATCTCTGTCTGACACGATCACTGAAAATTAGTGTGTGGGCAAATAGCATATTACTCCCCCAACTGTTAACATCGGCTCTTCAAAACTGAAGCAATTACTTCTCCATTAAGTAGCACATCAACTGGCCTCACGAAGCTGGGTTCTTCCTGTCCCATCACAGAAAAATTCTCAAGAGTAATGGAAATCTAACCTGGATAACCCATATGACAGACACATTTATTTGGCAAAAATGTGAATTTTAAGTATCAATTTTAATTTCCAAGGTAATTCATATGTAATATAGAAACAAAGATTTAAGAAAAGAAATAAATTGAAAAGAAAATCAATTTTCCGAACAAAACCATATCACTTCATGGAGGGTGTGTCCAGTGTTTCACAAAATGCTAATCACATACAAGCATATGAAAATGTTTCAGAAATGTGGCAGAAAATGTAGCTGTGAAATGTTCAACAAATATTTACATCCAAATATACTTACAGGAAGTTTTTAGGGGCTTAACAATGAATATAAGTACTTTTCAGCAATGAGTGCAACACTAATGAGTTTGCCATGGGTAATCATGGTATAAGTTTAAGTGTTGGCCCATGGACAGCTGTAATTCTCAACAGCACCCAGTATGCCAAGGATCAGGGCCCAGACTGGAAGGTTTTAACATTATAGAATCCAAAAAGGCCTAATAGGAGCTAAATAGGATTTTCACAGAACAAGTAGGGGCTAAAGGACTTTCGCAATAAAACCCTGTTTTTAATAGAAAAACATACATTTATACAGGGCACTAAAACCAAGAATCTATATGCATAATGACGCTGATCTTTACAATTCAATAATGTGTCAGCAAGGTGCTGCATCAATGATACTCAAGTCTAATTATTTTTATAGTCTACATCTACATGGCAGAGGGTACGTCTCATTGTACCAGTTATTATGATTTTTTTCCTGTTCCATTCATGTGTGGAGCACAGGAAAAATAATTGTTTGGATATGTCTGTGCACGCAGTAATTATTCTAATCTTATCCTTACAATCCCTATGTGAATGATACATAGGGGGTTGTTGCATATTCCTGGAGTAATCATTTAATGCTGGTTCTTGAAACTTTGTTAACAGACTTCGTCGGGATAGTTTACATCTATCTTCAAGAGTCTTCCAATTCTGTTTCCTCAATATTTCTGTGACACCCTCCCATGGATTAAACAAACCTGTGACCATATGTGTTGCCCTTCTCTGTGTACATTCAATATTCCCTTTTAGTCCTATCTGGTACGGGTCCCACATGCTTGAGCAATATTCTAGAACTAGCCACATGAGTGATTTGTAAGCAATCTCCTTTGTAGAGTGATTCCACTTACCCAGTATTCTACCAGTAAACCAAAGACTACCACCTGCTTTACCCACAACGGAACCTGTGTGACAATTCTATTTCATACCCCTACCAAATGTTACACCCAGGTATTTTTATGAGTTGGTCGATTCCAACAGTGACTCACTGATATTTTAATCATACGATACAACATTTATTCATTTTGGACAACAGGAACAGCAAGGGTCCCAACACACTTCCCTGGGGCACACTCAAAGTTACTTCTACACCTGTCAATGACTCTCCATCCAAGGTAACATGCTTTAACCTCTCAACCAAAAAGTCCTATCCAGTCACAAATTTCACTTGATACCCATATGACTGTACTTTTGACAATAAGCATAGATGTGGTACTAAGTCAAATTCTTTTCAGAAATCAACAAATACGGCATCTACCCGAATGCCTTGATCCAAGGCTTTCAGTATGTCATGTGAGAAAAGTGAAAGTTGGGTTTCACATGATCAATGCTTTAGAAATATGCGCCAGTTGGCATGGAGGAGGTCATTTTCTTCAGAGATACTTCATTATATTTGAGCTCAGAAAATGATCTAAGAGTCTACAAAAAATCGATACTGGACGGCAGTTTTATGGGTCACTTCTACTACCCTCCTTGTATATGGGTGTGACCCATGCCTTTTTCGAGAACTGGGCATCATTTATTGTTTGAGGGATCTACGACAGACTGTAATTAGAAGAGGGTCTACCTCAGCTGCAAATTCAGTATAGAATCTGATGGGGATTCTAGCGGGCCCTGGAGATTTGTTCAATTTTAACGATTTCAGATGTTTCTCAACACCACTGACACTAATACTTATTGCATTCATCTTTTCATTAGTACAAGGATTAGGTTGAGGCAGTTCCCATGGGTGTTCCTTTGTAAAGAACATCTGAAAACAGAGTTAAGCATTTCAGCAGATACTTTGCTACCCTCAATTTCAGTTCCAGTCTCATTCACTAGAAACTGGACACTAACTTTGGTATCACTAACAGCCTTTACATACACACGACCAATTCGGAAGGTAAAAGAAGTGTAGCCCGCACTGAAATCAACACTGCGTATGAAGCAGATCTGTAGCATTTTTGCTTTGAGAATATGACCACATGCCGTTGTTGGACAACAGATATATATGTTAAACATTTGACTGCTGTGGATGAGTTAATCTGCCATACTCTGCCACACCCCAGGTGCTGATGACATGTTTAAACATGGCCCCTGGGTTTTTGTTTAAGCACTACTGCTACATTTCACACACAGCAATGTATGAGCTAAAATCAACCAAACACAAAACTTATGCAACGCATTTTTACCTCTGCAAAATTCTTTAAAATCCCAGGCAATTCTTTATATAATTTGATGCAGCACAGTAACTAAGACAAATACTGAAAAGAAAGGGCCCTCTATCAAGTGAAGATGTCAAACTGTAAGATATGCAAAAATCATTCTTTAATTTATTTTTTAACCAAACAGTTTTCTTAAAATCAGATGTTAAATATTTCATAGTGGCCGGAATGCCATCTCTCAGCACAGGTAGCACCATTGGGTGAGCACTACAGCAACAACAAAGCTCTGCTCGGTATGGAATTCAGACAGCGCATCTGTAGCACATTGAATAGCACGCTTTAAATGTAATTTTGTCATTACTAAACAGAAATTGTCGAAAATTAATCTTTTCTAGCAGTGGATCGGGGAAGACCCAAATTTCACAACTGACAGCCAAGTAATTTGTTGCCATGTCTGTTAAAAATAAATAAGTAAACACAGGATTCCTCTTCTCCTTGGATCTTCAAATCAAAATTTAAAATTTATTTACTGACTTGCCATATGTGATCCAACTAAAGCTGACATTTTACACGATCATGTTCTCATTTTTTAGTTACTGCTATCTTCTTAGTATTCGTTTCTTTTAAATTTAAGTAAACCACAACACAAAGATCCCACAGCTCTTATTATGAGCATCAATAGGAAGAATAAACATGGATTCAACTGTCATTTCCATTATGACAAATACTGCAGTAGACAGCTTTAATCTCGACTTTTTATCAGCAGCTGCAGTATACCAGATGGGTCAACACTGCACAAAAATTCTTTAAAACAGATGAACTGTATTGAGGGTCATTGGCAATTGCGGAGATGAAATATGCGCCACTGACCTCTTGTGCTGTAGATAGATCTTTCTCACCTTACAAAAATGTACTGAGAAACAGCAGAAAAAGCTCCCTTTTCCAAAACTTAGAAATGTGGTAAAAAAGAACATAATTGTAGCATCAGTAAACATCTCAATTGTTCATGCAGTTTTTCAAGTACTGATATAAGTAATAGTTAGTTGTTGATTTTCCATAATGAATTAGAGTAACTGTGTCAAAAAAAATAATAAATTTTTCTATGTTAATATTAGTGTTTTTTGTATTTTCCATTAAAAGACTACAAGACTAAAACAGTTTGTTTGCACCTAAAAATGGCTATTCAAGAAAATGAAGGACTAAACTCCATTCTATAAAACACAAAAATCTGGACCCCACTGATGGAATTATTCAGTATCATCACACCAGGTAATAACAAATGATATGAACTACTTGTGTTCTGCATGAGAAGTGTGACAAACTTTTCTTCTCAAATGTTAGATGATTACCCCATCGGGACTCAGTGGTAAAATGCTGGACTACAAATCCAAAGGTCTTGAGCATGATCTCCAGTCAATCCTAGGATTTTTATGTCACTTGTTACTTCTTTCACCTAAGGCAATGTTCGTTGATGTGAAAAATGCTGAGCTGCACCACAGTTCGGAACCCACATTACACAGTAGGTCCCCCCCAATAAAGTGCTAGATAAGTAGCTCAAAACATCAGAGGAAGGGACTCGCATACCACCCCTACCGGCATACCACGCCTACTACAGCACTGTGGTGTTCAAAACAATCTTCTTATTGATGGCTGCTTTACTCTACTAGATGATTAGCCACACTTTGAAACAGTTAAAAACATAAAAGTTGCTAAGCTTGCTAGAGAAATTTTTTCTAATCTCAGTAAGTAAAATGGAATAATTTTATTGAATTCTGTGACAGGTAATGGGACCTAAACTTACTTCATAGTTGCCTTCTTGGACATAAAGGGAGCAATTATTGTGGACTTCTTGGATCAAAGTGAATATGCATGTGTAACTACAATTCTGAGCTAAAATTATAGAGAAATTTGCAAATTTTCAAAGATAGGTTTATTTGGAACACTTGGCCTGCACTGTCAAAACATTTACTGACAGACAAGTGTTCCATTTTCATTCTTTCTTTAGAAAAATAAATAAATAAATACAGCAACAAAGAACTAACATAATTATAACTACAAACCTCCTCCACATGGAAATATTATGAAAGACTACTTGTCATGAACATTTACCTACTTTAAGGGAAATAATGCATCATTTTAAAAGGGATGGGATTAACATCAAAACAAAAAGTCTTAACACAAGCATCAGGAATCACAGCTATAAGTTACAAAATAGACACAAGTACAATTATAATGAACCATTACTGATTGAAGAGCTGTAAACTCACCCCAACTGCTTGACGTAATCCAGGTATCCCAAGAGTATTTCATGATATACCGCAGTTCGAAACTGACGTGGCCGAAAGAAATGAACGGAGTCCAAATATGCTATGTACACTCGGCGTGTATTTGGGCTTGGGCACTCTGAACCATATTCCTGGACATGCATGCCGAAAAAGCACACATCCACTCCATCCACTTCCTCAAAAGCAAAAAGTGCTTTTGCACGGTAAGGAAACTGTTCTGGTAGCTCCCCTGCATCCACAAATCTAAAAATAAAGGTCGCAATCAAACAAAACTTAAAATGCATTGAATGCACCATTTCAGGCAACATCCTTACAGATTTTTATGTTCTAGAAATTAAACTGAGTACCTACACGATATCAGTCACCTGATATCAAGAAACATTCTTTTTCTTACTGCACATACAAGTATCAACACAGAGCACAAAGGAAATACTGTGGACGTAGTTCCTAGATACGTAACCTAAATTTTCACCTACCAAGTGTGCGCGCACGTGTGTGTGTGTGTGTGTGTGTGTGTGTGTGTGTGTGTGTGTGTGTGTGTGTGGCGGGGGTGTACAAGAAGGTAAGCAGGGTGTATACACAGCCATGTACAAAAAATTTTCCAGAAACTGCATATCTTAATATTAAAGAGGTATAAATACAAATTCCACTAAATAAAGCATGGTGCTTCCAGAGCATTGAAATTGAGACTGCGATGCACTTTTTGCTAGCCAATCATGTCAAGTTATCTTGCCAGGCAATAACACCCGATATTAAGAGCATAGGATGTGATGCAGTCAGCCAACAGCAACACAACTGTTGATTAGCCCAAATACACAAATATTGAAAGCAAAGTAGGCAGTGAAATAGAGAGGAAGAAGCAGCAAATCAACCCATGGTATGTAATGTATAATCAAAAATCTGTTCCAACATGTCTTATGTCAAGGAAGACCTTTATCCAACCAGCAGTACCGCCAGAAGGTTGAGCTGAGGTCCGCCGCCTATATTTATGTTGGACACGCTACAAATACAAAGCAGACCCCAAAGAGGGAATCTCTCACGGGCAGCAACTACTTGGAGAGCACAGAATACATTAAGTATGGGAGATGCAAAATGAAAAGTAAATGTGGTTAAGTGGGGTTATTCTAAAGATGACCAGAGTGAATGTGGAGAAACTAAGACCATAGAACATTTGCTGATGTGTCAATGGATGGAATTTGTTTGTGCAGCAAAATATCTATTTTTGTGCAATGATAAGGCCATTGAAGCTGCAGAGTTCTGGAACAAGAGCATTTAGATGTTCTTGCCCAGAAAAAGAAAGGTAAATATGTAAGTAAGTATACAAATAGGGAAACTGAATGGTTTAAATTAATATTCATACAGTATAGTTATACCAAAAAACCTAAGCTTTAACATATAATATTGATCATTGAACTTTTTTGCTGTTATTTCTCTATTTGGTTAGGCAGAATCCTAAGGGCAAAGCTTAAATTGCAGCAGCTGAATATTTCTGACAAGCCGATTATAAATTTCATTGCTGCACACCGAACATTTCATGGGTTATCTTGCTGAATAAAACAGAAAAGACAATTACATATGAAACTGCTCAAGAACAAACCTTGCACTTTTTTCAAATGGATAATGATACTTGCTGCCATTGTTATTGCACAATTTATAATCTATGAAAGAACTAAAATAAATATGAAAATCTAACCTCGAAGCTTGGCCTTTTTTTTTTCGGTGTGTTACCCTTCAAGATATATCAAACACAAATGCACCAGTAAAATTTTTAATAATGGCATAAATGGTTAGATCTTCGGGCCCAAAATTTTTCAAAGTGGCTGCTCCTCAAAGTGTTAAGTTTTGAAAGAGATTCACGTGCTCCGTGATTTAAGAAATACATCGGACATTCACACAAGTAACACAATTCACCTTGCGTACATGGATATTTACTTCGAAAATAACGTTTCTCAAATCACAAATTCGCAGTATTTTCCCATGACCGGTCCAAAATGTGAACAGTTGTAACGTCACACTAATCAAAAGCAGTTTGTTGTCACAAAGTATTGTATAGTCTTCATCCTAAAGCCTTCGACACATTTTGTGTGTGTGTGTGTGTGTGTGTGTGTGTGTGTGTGTGCGCACGCGCGCGCACTGCCTATTGTTGTAAATCTCTCATTTCTTCACAAATGATGTTTTATTTTGGTGGTGTTCTCTCATTTATGTTTTATTGTTGCAGTTTTATTGTGCAGTAGCAAGCTGAGTAAAGTTCTTTGTTAGAGTATCAGTTCTTACCAATCAAAATTACAAAAATTTAATTGAAAATTAAGACAATGAAAAATTCTTGGACTTCTAAAAAATTCTTGGGATTTTCCTGTGCTTATTCCACATGAAAAAAAAAAATCCCGAGTTTTTCTCAGATTTCCAGCAGCATACACAACCTGTCAAGAGACATGATTTGGACTGATTGCGATCCATTTGTGATCCACAGCTAGTAAGGAGCCACCAAACTGTTCCAACTTATGAGAATGCATCTTTGTTCTGAAACGACGTGGTTATGATAAATGAGAACACATACATGTGGATTACTGTTGAAGATTCATTGGCGCCATCTGTCCACATTATCTTTGCATAATTATGGGAGGCACAGGCTTAATTATTTACAGAACATATATTCAGTTATCTAGCAATTCTTATGCTCACCTTGCAAAACAACATTGTACGCACACACATTTTATAATACAAATCAATACTGAGTGCGCACTAATTAATTTAACATGTTTTAATGTATAGATAAATGCTACAAACTTCAACGACAATTGCTGGTACTGTTCATCATTTAGTTCTGCAGTATTACAGTTGATGTAGTTCGCTGGCTTATCATTTCCAACTTTTAGAATTGGAACAATACTTACTTGCATGCAAGCAACATCATGAAACTATTTCTTGGATTTAAGTGAAAATGACGAGGTTATGAATGTTGCACTGCACATATGTATTATCTAAGAAAGAAATCTTTCAATTCAAAACCAATATTCACTTAAGAGTACACAGATGTGTGGAGCGACTGATGTATGTAGGCAATGAGTTAATATATTGCAAAATAAAGAAGCTGTGTTCTCAACAATGAGAAATTCTGTTACTTCTAACATACCTGTTGCGCATTCCTGGTTTGACTTCGACAATTTTGTCAGAACTAGAAACCACTCTTATGAAGACTTCACCAGCTCCAGCTTCTTTCTTTTTAAGGTAGTTATTAACTCTTGTCTCAATATATGTACCCAATTTGGTAGCTGGTAATCTTTTTGCATTGAATTTATTCTCTTTCCTTTTCAGGCCTTTCTTTTTCAAACAATTGTCACAACAAAACCTAAAATAAAATAGAAACATTTTATTTGCCATTTTAACTTTAACAGTAATTTGAGCAATGGAAACTCCAGGTTGGAACATCAACAATACAAGGATAAAGGTAGATTGCTGCTCACCATAAAAATGGCACAATGAGTTGCGGACAGACACAACAAGAAGATTGTTACACATTCAGTTTCCAGACAAAGCCTTCTTCAGAAGCCACATTAAATCTCACAACCACCAACAGTACCTGCATCTGTATTTCAACAGCTGTCATCACTTCCACACAAAAAACCAAAGAACTCCCATATAGCTTGGCTGGCATATCTGTAGTGACAAGAACTCCCTTGCCCAGAATGTTGAGGGTCTTATCAAAGCCTTCACACTCAGGCACTACACCCCCCCCCCCCCCCCAATCCCCCGATCTGTTCCGCAAACAGACCTCCCGTGCCATTTCCCCCACACCATCAATCCTCCCACCACCCCAAGGAACCAGCCACAAAGGAGTGCCCCCTTTGTCATCCAATACCACCCCAGACTGGAACAACTGAGCTAAGTCCTTCATCAGGGCTTTGATTATCTATCACCATGCCTTAATGAGGGACATCCAAGATACTTCCTAGGCCATCTAAATTCGTGTTCTGTGGCCCAGCCAACCTCCACAACATCCTATTCATCCTTATACTACTCCCAATTCCAACCCCATGCCACAGGGATTATCTCTCTGTGGAAGACCCAGGTGCAAGACCTGTGCGATCCACCCACCCAGCACTTCCAATTCCAACGGCATCACTGGTGTATCCTAACCCCAACAGAGGCTGGGCTGCCTGTGAAAGCAGCCACATCATATACCAGATCTGCTGCAATAATTGCACAGCTTTTTATATTTATGTGACTACCAACCATTTGTCCATCGGGATGAAAAGCCATTGCCAAACTGTGGCCACGAGCATAGTACACCGCCCTGTGGCACAACATGCAGCTGAATGTAGGCTTGATTTAAATGGCTGCCTAACTACCCGAAACGTATAGATCCTTTCCTCCACCACCAGCTTTTCTCTGAACTGTGCAGATGGAAGTTATCCTTGCAACATATTCTCCACTCCCGAAATTAGCCTTTCATCAACCTATAGTAAGCAGCTATACCCACACCTTCCACCCAATAGTTTTCATGCCCTCTGTCTTATCACCTCCTCCCTATACACACCCACTCAACCTGTGTGTGTGCCGCCCTTTCCCAATGCACCCACCCATTTTTCCCTTTCCCTGCTCCTCTCCTTCACAGTTCCCCATTCCCCTCCCCCCTTCTTAGCCCACAGCCTCCCGATGCTGCACCAGTTGGCAGTCCTGTCATACCTCCTCCTAGTCCCTGCACATTCTGCTGGACAGTGCTCTTCTCTCCCCCCAACCTGCTATCCGTTCCCCTTTCCCATCCCCTCCAGACTGCTGCTTCCACTCTACATAACAGTTACATCTGGTCTGAGATGCCGGAGATGGCAGTCGTGTGCATGAGGTGTGCTTGCTTCTGTAAATCTGTGTGGTTTTTTTTTTCCCTCTCTCTCTGTAGAAGGCTTTGGCTGAAAGCTAATGTACCAGTGTCTTCATTGCGCCTCTCTGCAAATCAACGTGTCATCTTTACAATAAGTAGCACTCTGTTGTTTCCCTTATATTGTTTAACAGCAATTCTGTTAACAATTGAACGCACTTTGAAAGTGACTACCTACTGCATGCAAAATTCTTTTTGAGAACAAGGAAGAGAAAAGCAAATACTAAATGTCTTACCCTTGTGGCCATATCTGGTCCAAATGAAGAACACATATCTGATGCAGCTTCCGTCCACAATCAGTACATTCTACAAAAGGTTCCAATTCAAGGTGATCATTCTTCATCTCCTTGAACTGATCCTTTTTTATCACACTGTAAGCAAATATAAGAGAATTTTTCAAAGACAGCAAATGTTACATGTCCTTAATTTAATAACACAGATCACCTAGAATTTTTAAATTCCCATATCTATGACAAAACAATCTGATCAGCATCCATGTTAACTGAAGTACAAGTATAATTACCAGCAAGAGATTTATGTTGGTATTAATCACACGTTTAGTTTGTATTACAGAAATGAAGTCATTCCCTCAAACAACAATAAATCACATATTTTATTTCTTATAATACTTTTCTCTTTCACATGACAAATTCATATAGGTTAAACACTTAAGGAAATTCACTGCAAATAATAATAAAAAAAACCTATGTCACATAAAATTTTTCAGTGTGTTTATGACTACGAATCACTCACTTTAAGGAGAGTATCAGGTTGGTGGAAGACGAGAGAAGATCTTCCAATAAATGTCTGAAGACTTTGTACGACTTCAGATAATATTCACTTACTTCAAGTTGCTTTCAATATTAGCTTTAAATTAAGTGTGCAAAGAGTTCCTTCACTGAACATATCAATAAATTTAAACCATTTAAAATTCAATTATAAATAAATAAACAAACAATGTTTTGTCTGAAAGCAAGTGAAGTTTTCAGTCTGGTTTGTGTGCCTCTACTATTCAGTGCGTTCTTAATGCAGATACTAACCAAGACCACTCTTTGATTTATTTGTCAAATAATCAATAAGTTGTTGATTATTGTTATCACAGCTGGAATCAGCTAAGAAGATTATATAAACACCTCTGTAGAGTTGGTATGCTGATCAGCCTCAACTCAAACTGTGACCACCTCTCTCGGCCTCTCCAATTCATGAATATCTGTGTAATGTATTCAAATCATCTGATAAAGACTTGGCAATAAGTTGAAACCGGTAATGATACCACTTAAGCGATGTGAGAATGATCTATCATATTTACACAACTGTAAGAAAGGTTTTTCCCCCCAAATTCATCATTAAAAAAATACAAGGTTGTCTTACACTCAGAGATTAGGTAACTGCTGCTGAGGCCAACCTTTCTAACATTGTGCAATAGATTAACAGATATATTAATTAGATAATATTACATTTACAGATGAGGACTGAGGACATGTGCCAATTTAATTTAAAGACTTCGAAAGGCTAGTTGGGGGTAACACCAGCTTGGCCAAGCACTAGGACAAATGTGGAGAGGGGGCTTGTGAATGAAAAGCAAATTTCATCGTGCTGCCAATCATGGGAATTTATACCACATACCTTGGCTTTTTATGAACATCTACCACATCTGAAGGACAGCTTGCCTGAATCCGTTGCTATTTGGAACTGAATCGACTTTAAAAGTGGACAAACCGTGGAACAGTAAAGGGTGAAGCAACCGATAATAACTGCAAATTACAGCTACAGGTCTGTTTAAAAATGTGGATCAATGAGTTGGTGGTTCACACAGGCAGTATGTCATATGACGCTAATTTTATGTTAATGCCTAGTTGTCATTAAGAGGTGCGAGGGGGGGGGGGGGGGGGGGAACAACTGTGCAGGAGGAAGAAAATTTGGCGATACAGTTGTAAATTTTAGTTGGTGGTGCCATTAAAACCAACAAATTAAAGAACGCCAGTTCTACACACCAAACTTCCAGGTGACTGAAGCAGGGAAGGTTTTCATAAAATGGAGCAGCAGATTATTCAATATGTGCAAGAAAAACACAACGAAGGTTTTCCATTTACTTGAGAAATAACAAATGGAAGGTATTAGAGATGAATTGAAACTTAAACATCTTCAACATTTCGCGGCCCTGTCAGCAACTGTATAAATATTAATTTTAATTTTAATAATGAACAGCCTCAGTTGCACCGTTTACCTAGAACTTACCTAGGTTTCAGTCGGGATAACCCAACCTTCTTCAGAATAACAGTATCTACCGTTTGTCCATAGTGGACATCATCAAGATAAAACCACAAATCCATAAATTATCATTAACTCAAGTTAAGTTCACATCTTGTCCCAACAAGTTACTATCATACAGTTTAAGCACAGGTGCAAGGTATTGTGTCCGCCTAGGCAGGCCTCATGACGCTACGGTAAGTTCCAGTGCAGCACTCGTGGCTGCTGCATCGCGGTCGCGAAGTGGGGCCGAGGCAGTGCCAGATAAGTTTTAAAATCTGATGATAATTTATGGATTTGTAGTTTTAGCTTGATGATGTCCACTATGGACAAACGGTAGATACTGTTATTCTGAAGAAGGTTGGGTTATCCCGACTGAAACCTAGGTAAACGGTGCAACTGAGGCTGTTTATTATTAAAATTAAAACTGAAGTGAAACTCCCCAACTGGATGCACCACAGAATTCAAAATGAGTAATGGCAGATGCATGGGGTTTACATTACGATGCAGAACAACGTTACCTCAGCGACTTCCTGCAGTGTCAGACAGAAAGCTACTTGTGTATCAGCATCGTATAATCAATCTATAGACACAGCATGATTATTTGCTAGGCCATATGGGCGATGTCCATCAAATGCCTGTTATTCCAATATGGTATCAAATGTTACTGTCAATGTGTAGGATGTTAAAACATGTTCCTGTAAAAAATTGTGGCAATGAAAAGGCCAGAAAACAAAAATGTTGTGTGCTCTAACAGGTGGAAGGTACTTCCCATCACGTGATTCTTTGCAGGAAAATGATGCCTGCTGGACTTATCATTAGATGCCAAGGAAAGGGACGGATAAAAATGACCTAATACTAGATTGATTTAAGGCCATTTAGAACAGAATACCAGGCTCTTTGCATAACGGAAGGAAAATGCTGGTGCTGGATTCCTTCAGGGATCACCTCACCCAAGAGTTTAAAGATGTGATATGCCTGATAATAATTCCTGGTGGCACGATCTCACAACTTCAAGTAAAAGGATGTTGTTGTGGGCAGACTTTTTAAAAAGTTCACCTGTGGCAGCTTTACAGTGAACAGCTCCAAGGAGACGATGCCCTCACTCCAGGGGTAAAGTTAAAGAAAACCTCAATATCTACACTGAGCCAGTGACTCCTTACTGCAGAATGGCGGGCGCAGGAAGTCAAGTGAATCTATAAAGGGCATTCAAAAAGAAACGAGCCAGATGCATAATTACAAAAACCAGTACCTGTATGTTAGAAGTATTGACCCTGGCTGTTAAGATACTTGTCCCATTGTGACACAAGGTAGTGAATGGCCGTCTCATAAAATTCCCGGGGCAGCGATGTTAACCAGTTCTACACATAAAGTCGGACGTCGTCATCCAAAGTGAATCGTTTGCCCCTATGCTGACCTTCTTTGACCAAGATGGCCCCCTTCTGATTAACTTCCTGCAGCACGGGACAACAGTGAATGCCCAGCATTACTTGCAAACCTTGACCACCCTTCGCCAAGCTATCAAGTCAAAACAACCAGGTAATTTCACCTGTGGGGTCATTCTGCTCCTTGACAATGCAAAGCCTCATGGCCAACACAGTCTATGCACTCCCGCAGAAATTCAACTGGGAGGTTCTCAGTCACCCTCCATACAGTTAGGTGCTCTCTCCCTGTGATTACACCATTTTTGGTCCCCTTAAAAACACTGATGGGCAAACGATTCACTTCGGATGACGATGGTCAGCTGTACGTGCAGAACTGGCTAACATTGGAGACCCAGGAATTTTGAGAAAGCCATTCACTGCCTTGTGTCACAGTGGGTCAAGTGTCAGCCAGGGTCAATACTTCTAACATTACAGGTACTGGTTTCTTTTTGAATGTCCCTTATATTACAAAAAAATCAAACCATGCTGCAAATCCAAAGCTATGGATGGCTCAGAAGATGACATATTAATAGGAAGAAAGAAATGCCAATAAGCCTACACACGAAGATGTTAATACCAGTGATGACAATAATGCTAGAGGTGGTGATGGTGGACGATCAATAAACAGCTCAAGTTTCGGATAGGTATAATGTTAACTTTTTTAGGCATAACTTTAACCAAATTACAAACTGTTTTATTGATGTAGTCAAAATGTAAAAATTTTCTCAAAGAATTTCTTAAAAAATGGGGGGAGCACCTTTAAAAAGGGGGGTCGTCTTAAAAAGTCGCGTAAATACAGTATTGAGTTTTAAAATGAATATAATGGTTTTAAAATGAATATAATGGTTTTAAAGTTCTGTAGCATTTATTACATGACACTTGCAATTACAAATATTATATCAAATGAAAGAGCAATTCAAATAGTTTTTCTTACAAGTGTTCACTGTGAGTAACATTTTTCACATGGCAAACGTCGAATCAACAGGCAAGTTCTTCCCAAACCTTGATCAGTGTGTGTGGAGCAATTGTTGCAATTACTTCATTTGATTCAATCCTGTTTCTTTAGTCACTATATCAGCTATTAGCAGAGGCACATACACACAACCCTTTATAAACCTCCAAAGGTAAAAAACCCATGGTGTCAGATCGGGAGAACAAGGAGACCATGCAAGGAAGCTCTGTCACCAGAGTCCTTGAAGCCAATACAGCAGTCAGGCACAATGTCTTTTAACCAATTGTGTACCGCGTTATGCCAGTGAGGTGCCACACCATCTTGCTGTCAGATAAAGGTTTCTGTGGTTCAGCTTCTTCCGACTGAGGAAGTTAAGCGCATCAACATAAGAAACACCAGTTACAGTTGCTTCACAATAAAAGAAAGGTTCCTAAACTCTTCACCTGGATGTGGCATAAAACATTCATTTTTATTATTTTTTATTTATTTATTTATCTTTTTTTCTTGGGGGGGGGGGGGGGGGGGAGGAGGTCTCATTGCAACTGCAGCACCTTATGGGGATTTGGTGAACCCCTGGTACACACATGCATGTTCAAATTTCCACCTAGGTGATCTGTTGACGCATCATTGAAGACAACATGATCTACTAGATCTTCGTTGTCATGCAGCAACATTTCGTTACCAAAATTGGCACATAAACCACAGTCTGTAGGCTTTAGAGCTGGCAACAGATACACAAACAAAACTGTTTGAGTTGCTCTTTCACTTGATGTATTTTTCATAATTAAAGTTGAATGTAATAAATGCTGCAAAGCCTTAAATCCCCAATGTTTATCTTGAAAGACCTGGTAGATTAAGCAACATTTCCACACAGCCATACATCAAAACCCCTACTGGTCACCAGAAACCAAGTGCAGAACTTCAACATCAGTAGCTAGTGATGCAAACCATGACACTACGATGACCTGTACAGGCATGAGCCAAGTTCAATAGTGCAGCACGGGACATGGATAGAGCTTCCACAGAGAGTACCATTAATACACCGGCATCCACAGGTCAATGGCTCTGAGCTGACTGACCTTTTTTTTGTGTAATGAAAGAGACATTCTCAAGAACACAGCTTATTATTATGTCTATTAATAGTGAAGGCATATTTGGCACTAAGGCAGACTTATTTTCACATCATTTTGAGCACAAATGTGATGTTATATGCATTCCTGAAACCCAAAGAAGACACATACAGAACCAACTAAAAGATTATGTAATGGGAAAAGAAAAGTTCTATAATGGGACAGAAAATCTAATGGGCAGTATGGAACTGCTTAGTCTTAACAGCAGATTACCCTGAAGAGGATGGCAGAGATACTAACTGTTCAACTTCAGCATACAAATCAACCAATGTTCTCTTCAAGTTTAAGAAGACAATCAAATGGACTTCGACAATTACACAATCCAAAGTCTCCTTCATCATTCAACAGCAGAAGTCAGAATCTGGATTACTCACTGAGCAACCCTCAGTTTTGGAATGGTTCTTGGATTTGAAGTACATGTCTCATTGCTGTAAGTCAAAACTAGTAATATAGATGGACTGAAAATTTAGCTTTGAAAACTACACTTAGTCAAGTAGTGATATGGTTGAAGAAATGGGTCTGGCTGTCAAAAGGACAATGTGTGAAATCTTCAGCCAATCCTCCTCCTCCTCATCCCACCACCACCACCACCACCACCACCACAGCAGAATCTTATTGAAAGTCCTCTTACATAACCACAAAGAAATTCTTGTCATATGTAAAACCTATCAGTAGCAGCAAAGTTTGTGCAGCAAAGTTTGTGTCTAGACGCTTGACGATGTTATGGCAACAGAAATTGAGGGCAACAAATAAATTGTTAAGGATTACTGTCTAAGTTAAATTCTTGCACAGCTGGAAAGATGAGGGACATGGATATTAGTGTCGGATGTGTAAAGGAACAGATGAAAATCGCTAAAATTGAACAAACTCCCATGGAAAAATTAAATCTCTATCAGATTCTATACTGATTCTGTGGCTGAGTAAGCATCTCTTAACTATAGTATACTGTACTGCAGAATCATGGAACAAGAAACTAAGCCCAGTAGTTGGAAGAAATCACTGGTCACACCAACGTGCAAGAAGGGCAGCAGAAATGTTCTACAAAACTAACACCCAATATCATTGGCTTTAATTTGCTGTAGAATCTTAGAACATATTGTGAGCTAACACTTAATGAGCTATCCCAAACAGAACAACATCCTCCAAGCCATACAGCATGGATTGAAAAAACATCTCTCCTTTGAAACCCAACTCACATTTTGCTCACTCCTGAAAGCCATTGCAATTAAATCTGTGTAGGTTTCTTGGCTTCAGAAAAGTATTTTAGTCAATGCCACATGAGTATTTCTTAATGAAAGTGCAATCATATGGAATATCAAACAAAATGTATGCCTGGATTAAGAATTTCTTGCAAGGGATGATGCAGCATATTATCATGGATGGAGAGTCATTAACTGATCAAGCAATTTAAGGTGTGGTACAGGAAGAATGTGCTAGAAACTTTGCTGCTCCTATTGTATATAAACGACTTGGAAGACAATATTAATAGTAATTTCTGCCTTTTAATAGCTGACACAATTATCTAATGTGAAGTATGATGGGCATTCATTAAGTACTGCAACATTCCCCCCCCCCCTCCCCCCCCTCCCCGCCCCACGGCTATTTCTGGTTGGAAAAATGTGAAATTTGCTGTGGGACATTGTGGAATATTCCCGCTCCAGCCACAATGGTTTCATAAATTCACACACGCGGCAGCAATACACATGGCCATCAAAACCGCTTCTGTAACAGACACGCATTCCAAGCAGAGAGCTGTCATTGAGTTTCTTTTGCTGGAAAATTGAACATCACAGATGTTAACAGGCACTTGCAGAAAGTCTATCAAGACCTGGCAGTAAACAAAAGTACGGTGAGTCGCTGGGTGAAGTGTCAGTCATCCATCGCAATATCGTCGCACAAACCTGTCTGTTCTCCATCATGCCAGCCGGCCACACACAACTGTGACTCCTGCAATGCTGGAACATACATACACTCTCATTCGAGATGACTGACAGCTCACAAACAAACACCTTGATGCTTAACTGGGCATCTCTGTTGGTAATGCTGACACAATCATCCAATAGTTGGGGTACATGAAGGTGCATATCTGCGCAGAATTGCTTGCTCATTACGACGCTACTTGTGACAATTTTTTGCCGAACATCATCACAGGCTATGAAACATGGTTCACCACTTCGAATCTGAAACAAATAGCAATCCATGGAATAGCACCACACCACTTCTCCCCCAAAGAAAGAGAAGGAGGTAAAGTCATGGCGACAGTCTTCTGCAATTCTGAAGCGGTTCCTCTATTTGATGTCCTTCCTCATGGTGCAATGATCAACTCTGAAGTTGATTGTGCTATCCTCAGGAGACTGAAGCAATGACTTCAGCAAGCTTGTCACCAAAAATATGCAAACCAACTTCCCCTTCACCCTTGATAATGCAAGGCTTCACACAGGTCTGTGCACCTGAGAGAAGCTCATGAAACTTCACTGGACTGTTATTCCTCATCTGACCTAAAGCCCAGATCTCGCACCTTCCGATTTCCATCTATTTGAGTGAAGGATGCACTCTATGCGGGAAACAGTACATTGATGATGGGGAGGTTACTGATGCAGCAAGATGTTGGCTCTGATGTCGACCAGTAGAGTGGTACCACGCGGGCATACAGACCTTCCTATTAAAGTGAGTAAGGTGGCATAAGACTGTTGCACTGAACGGACATTATGTTGAAAAATAGGGTTTTGTAGACAGAAGAGTGGGGAATAATGTGGTGTACTGGAATCCTGAATAAAACCAACTGCTTTCAGGAAAAAAAATGTGTTGCATTAGTTACTGAACATCCTTCGTATTATCTGAAAAGGTTGCACAAACATTCAGTCAAATTTTAATGAGATTTAAAAGTACTGCAAAGACTGGTGCGTTCCTTTAAATGTTTAGAAATGGAAAATTTTGCACTTCACAGAACACAGAGTGCCATACGACTGCAATATCAATGAGTCACAACTGGGAAATCAATCACCCCCTGCAAACACATGGGTGTAACAATTTGTAGGAATATCAAATGAAATGATACCATAGGCTCAGTCGTAGATAAAGCGGTTGGTAGGTTTCAAACTTCAGCTCTTTGGCGGGATAATCGGAAACTATTGCTTACAAAGCATTCATGCACAGGAGACATTGGACATGTACAAAGAAGAGCAGTACATATAGCCAAAGGTTTGCTTGGCCCATGAGAGACGATCACAGATATGCTGGAAACCTTACGTGTCTGATTCTTGAAGATGGACACCAAATATCCCGTGAAAGACTACTGACGAAATTGGAAGAAGCAATAAGAGGTCCAGCTGAAACTGCTACTGTATTAAAGTTTATCTAGGTGCTGCCAATATGAACTACTTTTCAGCTATCACATTTGACTTCAGTCATCTCACAGGTGAGGCTCAGGCTCTTATACATCATCACCATGGAGAGCCTTGGTACTGTTGTTGTCAATGGCATTTCCTGTAGGCAATTATAACAACTCTCCTCATTTTCCACTCCATGACAATTTCAGAGCAGCTACTTCAACAATTCAGCTCCAATTGTGAAGCTTAAACACTTTAATCCAGTTTTTGAACTTTTTTAAGAGCCACTCCTTGTATGAGGGGTAGTCATTAGTTTCAATCATCACCTCTAAGAAATGAAGTCATGTAATTAACCGTTTGTTGACAGGTACATGCCTGCAGTTCTGGTGCATGCTGAAATCCCTATGCCACAGTACTTTAGCACACAACTAGAGGAGCAAAAACAAAATGGCACAGCCCACTGGTGAAGTGGGGTATACTGCAGTAATCCTGCTGCAACATTACACACTTTACGCACTGAGATGGAAGCAAACAGAAACACTGCACCATCATGTGACACATTGGTTAGGCAGTGTGGATGCTTTTAGTGTCTCCAGATAATTCTGAATGATAAAGATCAAAATGGTACACTATCTTTCTCTCTGGGAAGAATCGGAAATCTCAAGAGAAGTTAAAGGCCTGTTGCACGAACCAGAGCATCATATTTGAGGAAATAGTGGAAAAAGCGAAAATTAATAATGGATCAGTTTTAAACATATTGCACAAGATCTTGAAATGACAAAAGTCACTGCCTACCGAACTGAGGCAGCAACAGAAATGTTGCGACTGTGTCAGGGCTAGTTCAGGTGACTTCTTTAGCAGCCTTACCCCTATGGACTGATGGGTGTCTTCTTACGATGCCGAGGTAGGGGAACAAAGTCAGCAGTGGATTAATGTTAAGATATAGGAACAGAATCAGCAGTGGACTCAAGCTGAGGGACAGGAACACAGTCAGCAGTGGATTTATTACCACAAAAAAGCAAAGACCAAACCCTCATCGGGCAAGGTTAAGCCTAGTGTTATTTGGGATTGCCATAGTTTGGTGCTGACAGACTATGCTCATAAGGGGAAAACTGTCATAGGAACACAGTTCTGAAGTCTTCTGAAGTTGTTGCAGAAGGCTGACAAGATTACGCACAACAAGAAGTTGCCAAAGAGAGATTTTTGCTCCATTCCAACACATCCTTTACAGAAAACAATCTCAAATGTTTCTTTTGGAATACCCAATTAATGTCCCATATATCTCCTCCTCCCCCCCCCCCCCCCCCAAGTATTCTCCTTATTCAGATGAAGAAACCATAGCTTGGCAGGTTTTCCAAGAAAGACAATGCCATTTTTGAGCTAGAACTTTTCCTGAACAGCCACAAAGCAGATTTCAACTATCAAATTCTCAGCCAAATCACCCATCATTGGGAAAAATGTGTTGGATTGAATGGTGAATGTATGGAGAAGGAATAACACCATCACCAAATTTCATGGTCACAGCTTAATTTTTTAAAGGAATACTTAAACTTTATGACTATCCTAATATAATTTATGACTATCTTAATATAATTGAGGCATTTAGTAGTTGATGGCACATAAAAGATAGTGTGTCAATATCCTAGTGCTGCAGTGCCAACCCAAATTTTTTTAACTCCAAAGAAACTACTCTGAAAATTAGGTGACAGTTTCAATCTTCTTCATGTGCTGCTTTGTCACCCAATGCCTCAACTACAGTACATCTTTCCATTGGTGTATTTCACTGAAGACTTTCCAGAATCAAATATATGTAATACTCACGTTTGAGACTGGGTTGGATCATCGCCGAGGGTGACGGTGTCTCCAGGGATGTCGTTGAAGCACTTCTGACAAAAGGTGTATCTGTCAGAAAGAAGGCCACACGTCTTTATGCTGCTCGTCCAATATATGATAAACATTTCCCAGCAGGCAGCAAACAACAAGCAGGCAGAGGAAGATGTGGGGGGAAAAAGCAATGGAGGCACAATTAGCAGCAGGCAAGGGTTAGTTAAAAGCTATCCAAAAGCAATACTACATGTAAGTGGAATAATGTAAAATTATAAAACCAGCTGGTCTGATATTATAAAAGCAGATCATTGTAGGGCAGAAATTAGCAAAAGCAAATAATCTGTTAACTAGCTATACCTCAACCTTTAGTGCTAACTAGGAATTCTAACGTCAATAAAAACAAGCAAATAATTCTCTTTTCACGCTTCAATACTGATTAACTGGATGTTCTCATTTTTATTTTTGTACAACTATATAAAGTAAGTTAGACAGATAACCTCTTACTACAGAATTCTCACTTTTAATGAGCATTTCATAGGTCTGAGGAACGAGGTGGCCAGCTAATGTCACCAAACAGTTCTAATAGCTTCCACTGACATTCTTGCTGTGTGAGCTGTGATCCCGTTGTGCTGAAACCAAACTCGCCTGATAGAATTGTGTTTTCATTTTCGTTCAGATAGGAAGAATTCAGTGATCATTTGTCTATGTAACGTTCCAAAGTTAAAGTTACAGTGTTTCCATTATTGTCTTGGAAAAAGTATGGACCACTAGCACCTGTACTGGTTACAACACGAGTCACCTTGCGACTATGTAACTGTCTCTCACACATTAGTTTTAGATATCTATTCGCCCAATAATGACAGTTCTGCTGATTTACCATGCCATCCAAATGAAAATGAGCTCCATCACTCATAAACAAAATAATGTTATCATTTTGATCAAGCATGGCTTCCATTTCTCGAGCAAAATTCTGCCGCTGTACATAATCTCTAGGGTTCAACTGTTGCACCATGGCCATTTCGTAGGCGTGAAATCCTAGATTAATGTGCAAAATATACCTTACTGAACGATTACTGAGGCACAGTTCAGCAGAATGTCCCCTAGCAGATCGTCCAGGACTACCGAGTATGGCTTGCGAACTCTTTTAACATTTTCTGCAGTGCATACTGAGTGAGGAGCCCCTGGCAGTTTTCCATTCATCACTGTTCCTCATAAATGAAACTATCCAGACCAAAGTAAAATGGTGATACTAGTGGGAACACAATCATATCTCACAATACTGAAATTGTGGCAAAACTCATGCTGAACTGCAACGACAGACTCATTATTATGCAAAAAATCCTGTATATCTGACACATTAATAAGGCCCAGAAAAGAAGAAAACTAATGATTTGGCAGAAGCTGATGATTAACCATGATGTCAATAACAGACTACTTTAAAAACCTTCTTTGTGTGGAATACTGAAATACACAGGCTACAGAAGTGAAGATTCTCGTGATCTGAAAAGTAAAAATATACGTCAGCTTTTGAAGTCCTCAAAGTGTTTGTTTTTAAAAAGGTTTCACGGAATGAGAGATGGTGACAATCCAGTAAGTAGAAATGTTATGTGTGAGATAGTCCAAGAAATTGCCTCAAGATTGGTGTTAAGCACTTCAGTGAATCAAAGAGCTAGATCATTTTTTTGTAAAAAAAAAAGTCATAACCAGTCCTGTCAAGATTTTAAGTTGAGAGAGAGAGGCTGTGGAAATGGAGAGTGTCTACTATTGGTGGTGGGGAAGGGAGAGAGGAAGCAGGAATACTTTGCCTCAGCTGATTCAAGGTTCTTAAACTGGGAATCTTTTGAATGGTGATGAAATTAGGTTGCTTTATAGTTTACACCCAGCAAAAATTTATGCTGTAAGGAGGGAAGAATGTCACAGTGACAAAACAGCAAAGAAAGACTTATGGCACTTGTGTGTCAACAGTGGTGGGAGTGAAAATTTGCCACCATTAATAATAGGCAAATTTAAAACTTCAAGATTTTAAGAATGTAAAGGCACTGCCCTGAGATGATAGGTGCTATATGAAGATAGTTTGGACTTATTACTGTCAAATGTTCTCCATATTCAAAGTTAACATTCATGTGATCATTAATGTTGTCTTTCTCCCAGTTACCCAAAAAGCCACCAGCACTGTTCAGTCTTTAAAGAGTTAAAGATAAAGTTGCTGTTGCACAAAGGTCTATTTCATTCATTAAAGAAAAAAATTTAAGAATAAAACTGTACATTTTGCAGCTTTTGCACATACAGCGCAATTCAGCTGCCACTATCTATGGGTTTTCTGCAAACCGCAATACCTTAAAAAATCATGTATGTAATTTTCATATTCTCTCACTTGCTATGTGCAAGCTATTAGTCCTCTAGGAAAAGTGAACAGGGCCTTTTTGTAGGAAATTTAACAGAGTTAAATTTTGTGTTGGGATATGTTTTCGCTGGAGGCCATGGTTTTTGAATTATTCAAGAAAAACACTTTTGAAGGTCACTTTTGTATGTTTTTCTTAAATAATTTGGAAAGTATGGCCTCTAACAGAAACGCATCCCGCTACAAAATTTAATTACTTTAAATTTTCTACAAAAAGGTCATTTCATTTTTTCTGTAGAAGTAAAAGTTTACACATAGCAAAAGAGAGAACATGAAAATTTTGTGTGTGGTTTTTGTACACGTTGCGAGTAGGGGTAGCTGAATCACTCTGTATATGTTGTTGTTCCCTGGAATTTTGTGACACAACTGGCAATAGTGAACTGTTTCATGAAGCCTGACTGTGGTGCAACATCAGTCGTTCCACAAAGGATGGAATGCTATAGGAGATGGTGTCATTTCAGGACTTATTTCCCGTGCTATTGGCATCTCGAGTTTCACATACCAGATGGATATCACTGAACAATGTGATGCC
Organism: Schistocerca nitens; assembly: GCF_023898315.1. Classification (NCBI taxonomy): domain Eukaryota; kingdom Metazoa; phylum Arthropoda; class Insecta; order Orthoptera; family Acrididae; genus Schistocerca; species Schistocerca nitens. The sequence continues at coordinate 697,634,804 of NC_064617.1, read as the reverse complement.
ATAGTGCATAAATAAGCTGAAGTAGGTTTCGATGGTGGTGGCAAAAGCAATGATAACGATGAAATGGAGGAGGAAGAGATACCAGCACCCAGTTTTGATGCAGTAATGTGGGAGATTGACACTTGGGAACTATCTTTTCTCTTTCAGTGTGGAGAGTTCAATTCCTACATACACTAACTAGACGTAGTGTCAACTCTTGTATGTACACTGACTGGGGGGGGGATATTCTCCACAGTTCTGAGACAGCAGAAGTCACTAAAAGCTGGAAACATTTTTGCTTTGTCCCCTAGCACAGACAGCCTAACAATTGACTACGTAGCAAAAGACACCTCCAGCATCTCGGGCCGGATTGCCGTCATCAGACGTGCCACAAATTCCTTGCCTCCCCAGTTCTGTTTAATGCCTCCTCATTAGTTATGTGATGCACCTATCTAATCTTCAGCATTCTTCTGCAGCGCCACACTTCAAAACCTTCTATTCTCTCTTCATCTTAGCTGTTTATCATTCATGTTTCACTTTCATACATGACTATATTCCGAACAAATACCTTCAGACAAAGACTTCATAATAAAGTCTATATTAGATGCTACGAAATTACGCTTCTTCAGAAACCCTTTTCTTGTCATTGCCAGTGTAAATTTTATATCCTTTCTACTTCAGCCAGCACCTGTTATTTTGATGGTCAAATAGCAAAACCTATCTACTACTGCAAGTGTCTCGTTTCCCAATCTAACTCCCTCAGCACCATCTGATTTAATTTGACTATATTCGATTATCCTTATCTTGTTTTTGTTGATATTCATCTTATATCCTCCTTTCAAGATGCTGTCCATTCGGTTCAACTACTTTTCCCAGTTCTTTGCTGTCTCTGACAGAATTACAATGTCATCGGCAAATCTCAAAGTTTGGAAAGGTCATGACAACATCTACAGAATGTCATGATAATGTCCATGACATCTACAGAATGTCATGATAATGTCTACGGAAAGCAATGCTCTCAAATATATGTCATTTTATGTAATTAGTCAATACCATCCATCACCATCAACTGCTACCCCAAACATTTTTCTTATTTTTGTTCTTCTCCCGTCAAATAACCATCTTTTACAATTTGAAGTCGGATATATGTCTTGTCTACATTTTAGTGTCATACATATGTATGTAATGTGTGTCCAACTCACTTTCTGACTTCTGTTACATTTGAATGTAGATATCCACACTTTCAAATATATTTTACTAGAAAATCAGAGAGGTACCAGTACACCAGGAGAAACTGAAACAAAATATAATTCTGGATTCTTGGTGAAATTCATGCTGTATCAATGTATAAACGATATGTGAAAATTACGTTAGGCCAAATTAAAGGTCAGTACAATTAATAAAATTGCTTACTGTCGCACTATTTACATTTACCTGTACATCATTTTTTAAAAGAACCTTGAAAATGGTAAATGTGCGTATTCACTGAACTTATTCAATTTTTCTTTCTTTCTACTATGAATTTCTTCACCTTACTAGTACAAATCTAATGCTATGACATAGTGGATGTCTACATCTACTGAAGAGTGCAGGGAAAGTGAGTGATCAGGTACCAAGCTTGGGGTGTGAGAAGGAAACTGTACAGGTGGCTCAAACTATACACAACAACACTGCAATGAAACAATTATATATTAAGGACTTGAACGGTCATGATTGAGAGGATTATTTACAATTTTTAATGTTAACACACCTGTAGGCAATACTACACCCATACAATTAGAACTTTCCTTTAAAATATCAACACCAATGAGGTTAAAGACATACACAGTTGAAGCATGCATGCAAACAAACAAACACACACACACACACACACACACACACACACACACTACATGAAGCACCATAATTAAATCACTTTCCATCAAATAAATTTAAGAAATATATGCACACAAGATCCAAAAACTTCCTATAGTTATTACAGAAACTACTTGAATCCTCAAACAAAGACTACAAATAGAACTTCTCAATGCTGTCAAAAAACAGAGTAACTGTATCGCATACAAATATAATAGTAGCTTCTTTAACTGCAATTGTGAATTCAACTCATTACAAACTGCAAAACAGTAAATAGCATGCACACATACTTTAAACTGGAGAATATATTACATATCACAGAATTAATGCCACCTTAGTTACAACTGAGAGCTGAATTAAAAAACACACACTCTCAAGCCTATGAATAAAATCTTTTGTGTGTAGCTGGGGAACTAAAGGCTACAAAATAACATTAGTAGTTGCTTCATAGCACAAATGCTTATATCTCTAACACAAACTGCCAACCCATTTTTCAATGGAGAAAGTTAAAACTGTGATATGTTACTATAAGTCAACCAATATTATTAATGGTTAGCAATCATCATGGATTAGAAAGCCACTTGTACAACAAAATCTGACTACTATAGTCATTACAATAATAAAGAACTCTCAGTTCCAAATAAATTAATTTAGAGGAGGACATAGATATATAATTCCCAGTACTTGCACCCCCCACCCCCTCTCCCCTCCCAATGACTGTCCACAGTAAAATCTCTGTTCTAATTAGCAGTAAAAGCAGAGAAAACTGTTTAGAGCTTAACACTTTGAAAGGCGACAGTCCCATATGCATGAGCAGTTCAATGAAACTGTATTACATTTAATGAGTCTGAAACTGACATGACAGATTGTGTGCAAGTTAATATGTTCCAACTAAATAGTGCTTATAACAGAAAAAAATATTTTTATAGTGACTATGATGTTCTGCCAAACACAAATAAATTTTCAAATTTCTTTTACAACTTACAGTATTATGTCTATACTCTTACCTGTTCTGATATGAATAGTATTTTGCATCTCTTGGTATAGTACACAATTGTTTGCCAAAACAGCAAAGCACTTGAGGATTGAAAGTATATTTGTGACCGCAACAATAGCCCAATGCTTGCATGACAGGATCAATTTCTTGCTCAAATACTTCTGATAACTGCAAGAAGAAACACAAAACACATTACCTTCTGGAGTAACCAAAACTGCATTATTGATGTTTGATACATACGAAAACCAATTATTTGTCTCAGCAGCAAAAATGCTCTTACTGTAAGCCAACAAATAAAAAGCATCCCAAACAGCACACACTATAATTCATACAAAATATTCACAGTTGATTCCATAAAAGCAAACTATGTACTTCCCCCTTCAATTTTTTAGCACTCCAAGATCATTCCTATATTAACAGAAGCATATACTTTCAAATTTCAGACTTTTCCTTTTCACTGATTCGTGACACCCCTCTCTATTTCCTAAACTTTCCTGCTAGTTTTCCAGATATAATAGAAGCATACTTTATCTTAAGCTGAGTCTATATGACACTTACATCGTAGAAAAATTTAGAGAATCACTCTGAATTGCGAGATGTCCTAAATAAATCTTTGTTAATAGATTGCTTACTGTGTTTATTTCCAAAAATCGATATTTAAGCCATACTATTAACTTCTCACATAACTATTTGACAATGACTATCCATTAACTTTCTCCCTTCTTAATGCTTTAAGATGGAAGTAATTATTTAAAAACCAGAAGTCTCTGTTCTTGTGTCATTATTGTCATTGCAACAATAGCACTACGTCAATCAACATGGCACCTTTCAAAATTATTTTCTTGTATTTATAAACCCACAGTCATGCAAATAGTACCATGAGTGGTTTCAATTTTTTTAGAATGTCATTGTCAAACATTCTGAATTCATTACAAAGTACTCATCAACTGAAAAGTCACACACATGGGACTGCAACTTATTTTGACTTCTTAGTAAAGCATCATCACATTCAAAATATCTGATGAGTTACCAAGAAGTCAAAATTACATATAGTCATTGAGTTCCCCTTTAATGAGTATGCCTGGTCTGTGTGGTACATCATCACTAATGCGCCCCATTTTTGTTTGGGCTTCCCGCACCAACCTTCAAGTCACTATGTTACAGTTAGTCAATACACAAATGGAACATATCTAAAATAATAAGCACATCACATCCTCTATACCCATCACTTATTTCTAAACAAACAACAGAGTTTCTAATAGTATTACAGCAATATTAAAAATACAGAACTCTATGATAAGAGCAAGGATAACGTATGACATTATTTCATAGACAGACAAAAGACAATTTTTGATAATATTATGCATTGGCCTAAAATTAAGCTAAATTCAACAACGCACCATATCTCACACTATAACTGTGATTTACAAACAGATCTGGATTTTAACCAAAAAGTACATAATATTTGAAAAATTCGGGTGTCAATTGTTTATCCTCTTTAGTGATCTTTTACTAAATTTATGGTTTCCCTTATCCCCTTCACCAACTAGGGGAAAAACTAATGTCGCAATGACTTTCTTGAAGCAAACCACTAAAGTGTTCACAGTAGAAATCTTCTGAGTATTAACATTGCTGATGACCATTCTAGCACTAACAAAGTGAAGAAGATAAATCATTTTAAATAAAAATGCCTTTACACATTCTGGAAACCTCTTCACAATTTTCAAATCAGAAATAATAGTGTTGTATGTGTCAGCAATCTCAAGACCTACCTTAGTGCAATATCTATAAACTCTCGATGTCTTCCTATTATATAGCCAAGCATTGTCAAACATCAGCCAGACATCATCTACATATTCCCAGGGATCTGAATATTGCCCAGTATCCAGTTTCCGTTTCACAGTGGACAAGTCCATTGCCTTCTTTACAATATCAAAATAGTCAGGAATCCCCAACGCTTGTGGATCAACAGGCTGACGAAATGGGAGAGACTCAGGGTCTTGTCTGTATAGTTTCTCTAGTGTTGGCATTAGGGCTTGTCGAAGTTCATCTGGCTTGAACACTGGAAAAGCAAAGTAATGCAGATATATATATATATATAGATCCGAAATAAAATTTGTATCATCACTCAATCAATCTCTCTCTCTCTCTCAGCCAAGTAATGTTTACATGATGAACTCACAGCACTTTTTCTTTTTATCTGTTGCACCACTTGCACCTCCGCCCTGACTAGGCTCAGGAACAGTTGGTTTAATATCAGCTGCTGCATTTTCAATACTGGATGACGACATCGGTGTTACTGGCTCTTCCTTTGTTAGAACTTCCTCTGAAACAATATGAGTGCAAATTAATATTATCCAAAATTGGGAACCAAAGGTTACCAGTACAATATTAGACCTAAGCTGCTCTACAATACAACAATGAAACGTCACAGAGAATTAAAGCATATAACTGCTACTAAACAATTTGGTTCTGAACATGACCAAAACACATTATAAAGAAATGAAATACAGAAGGCTACTAAATGATATTTTCTTCATAATTGTTAACTTCCTCATGTATCTTTAAGCTCTGTAATGCAACTAATAATTCGTCACTCAGTAATGACACTGCGAGAAAAACAAGATTTCTTTTCTCTTATCTCTTCACCATTTGCAGAAGTGCATTAATCCTATTGCCTTTAAATTTAAATTCTTTAGTTTACTTGTCTCCTTTAGTTAAGATTACTATTCCTGTAACTTGCAAATATATGTATATGTGAACCTGAATTCTCTGCCTGATACTACTATCCATACTAACCTAAACTGTTACCTACACTCTTTTTTAGTTTTCTTTCTTCAAATTATTTTTAACTTAGGTCATAAATATTTTGTCCTTTTGACACATTCGAATATAAATAGTAACTTCCATGTCATTCCTAATTAATACAATGAAGTGACAAATCACAAACTGTTCCAAAATTATCTATTGATTGATACACTAGATACAAGTAAAATCACAAGAAGATCCAGGCACATCACATGATTTCCATACTGAGGAAGGGGTACCAATTTACCATCTGGAAGTAAGCTAACTATCCTACAAATCACTCTGCCACCACAACCAAGATGTTGACGGCAGCAGGTGGCAGGAGGGGGAGGGGGGTTGCAAAGCAATATCACGTTCTAGCCAATAGTTTACATACTTTTATCTCCTTTCCATTTTATTATTAACTACTAAATAAACCAACAGCTAATTCCAAAATCAACGGGTAGCATGTTTATCCACCACTGTCACACTTGCCGACACTTTATCACAACACATCACACTAAAATATGCATTTTGGTGAGATCTTTAACCCAGATAACCCTGATGTCCTTCTGGAAGGACAATGTCATTTAAGTGTTGAAATTATTTATTTCTGTGAATAATGCATTTTTGCAACTGACAGTGGCGCATCTTTAAATGAAGTCTGGTGAGTCAGGAACGCACTACCACAGTCATTTAGACACTATCGTTTACAGTCATTGAGAAATTGTCTCTTGAAAATAAGTCCAATTTTAATGTGTATTACAACTGAAAGTTTTTGTCAACTGTAATTCAACGATGTTTTGAACCATCCTTACAAAAGGATTTCAGAGTAATATGTTGTCATTTTATACTCATAGAAAATGATATACACTATTGGTTCTTTTTGGACATTAAAACAAATGATGATCAAACACAAAATAGTGGTGTGGATGTAACATTACACCCTCCTATAAATTCAACTGATGTCGTAATCAATCAAAATTTGGACGCCGAAGAAAATCGAAGTATAGATAAATTACCAGCATGTCAACTCAATGCTATTGCACTTTGTGATTTGGACATTTTCGCCATCTCAATATTGTGAATACGGCACAAAAACAATCCTTAACCTCTGATGTGGTTCCATGATCCTCCCGCAAAACAGCAGCAGCAACAAAAACAAACAAAAAACCAGGAAGGCTATCCAAGAAAACATTTCAAAGCTTCAATAAATATAATTTGAAAAGTGGAGAAATAGGTATTATGATACCTGATTGGCCTCTAATGTGCACAGTTGACATGAAGAAAGGGCGAACACCAATTTGATAATGAAGTGCTTCAAATAATAACCACTTACACAAATCAGTATGCAGCCAAAAGAAATAGGCCAAGTGATTGTTCAGAAAATAAGATGTTGGCATTTATTGCAATACTTATGCAAAGCAGTTATGTAACAGTCTTTCGCAGAAAAATGCAGTGGCAATCAGATATGTCTGCTTGTGTCTGTTATGTGCAGATGGATGTGTGTGTGTGTGTGTGTGTGTGTGTGTGTGTGTGTGTGTGTGTGTGTGCGTGTGCGTGTGCGTGTGCGTGTGCGTGTGCGCGCGCGGGCGAGAGTGTATACCTGTCCCTTTTCCCCCCCAAGGTAAGTCTTTCCGCTCCCGGGATTGGAATGACTCCTTACCCTCTCCCTTAAAACCCACATCCTTTCGTCTTTCCCTCTCACTCCCTCTTTCCTGACGAAGCAACCATTGGTTGTGAAAGCTAGAATTTTGTGTGTATTAATGTGTTTGTTTGTGTTTCTATCATGTCGATAGACACACAAACAAACACAAACACACACACAAAATTCAAGCTTTCGCAACAAACTGTTGCCTCATCAGGGAAGAGGGAAGGAGAGATGTCTGCTTGTGTGTGTATATGTGTGGATGGATATGTGTGTGTGTGCGAGTGTATACCCGTCCTTTTTTCCCCCTAAGGTAAGTCTTTCTGCTCCCGCGATTGGAATAACTCCTTACCCTCTCCCTTAAAACCCACATCCTTTCGTCTTTCCCTCTCCTTCCCTCTTTCCTGATGAGGCAACAGTTTGTTGCGAAAGCTTGAATTTTGTGTGTGTGTTTGTGTTTGTTTGTGTGTCTATCGACCTGCCAGCGCTTTCGTTCGGTAAGTCACATCATCTTTGTTTTTAGATATATATTCTTCCGGCGGACAAGGGTTCCACGACCGTGGTACTTGATCGTCGGGAGTATGTGCCTGAGGGACTGCGTCAGCTTTCAGACAACACCACATACAAAGTTTGCCAAGGTAATCCCATTCCCGACGTCCAGGCGGAGCTTCAAGGAATCCTCAGAACCTTAGGCCCCCTGCAAAACCTTTCACCTGCCTCCATCAACCTCCTGACCCCACCGACAACCCGCACACCTACCTTCTACCTTCTTCCCAAAATTCACAAACCCAATCATCCCGACCGCCCCATTGTAGCTGGTTACCAAGCCCCCACAGAACGTATCTCTGCCTACGTAGATTAACACCTTCAACCCATTACATGCAGTCTCCCATCCTTCATCAAAGACACCAACCACTTTCTCGAATGCCTGGAATCCTTACCCAATCTGTTACCCCCGGAAACCATCCTTGTAACCATTGCTGCCACTTCCTTATACACAAATATTCCGCACGTCCAGGGCCTCGCTGCGATGGAGCATTTCGTTTCACGCCGATCACCTGCCACCCTACCTAAAACCTCTTTCCTCATTACCTTAACCAGCTTCATCCTGACCCACAACTTCTTCACTTTTGAGGGCCAGACATACCAACAATTAAAGGGAACAGCCATGGGTACCAGGATGGCCCCCTCGTACGCCAACCTATTCATGGGTCGCCTAGAGGAAGCCTTCTTTGTTACCCAGGCCTGCCAACCCAAAGTTTGGTACAGATTTATTGATGACATCTTCATGATCTGGACTCACAGTGAAGAAGAACTCCAGAATTTCCTCTCCAACCTCAACTCCCTTGGTTCCATCAGATTCACCTGGTCCTACTCCAAATCCCACGCCACTTTCCTTGACATTGACCTCCATCTGTCCAATGGCCAGCTTCACACGTCTGTCCACATCAAACCCACCAACAAGCAACAGTACCTCCATTATGACAGCTGCCACCCATTCCACATCAAATGGTCCCTTCCCTACAGCCTAGGTCTTCGTGGCAAACGAATCTGCTCCAGTCCGGAATCCCTGAACAATTACACCAACAACCTGACAACAGCTTTCGCATCCCGTAACTACCCTCCCGACCTGGTACAGAAGCAAATAACCAGAGCCACTTCCTCATCCCATCAAACCCAGAACCTCCCACAGAAGAACCACAAAAGTACCCCACTTGTGACAGGATACTTTCCGGGACTGGACCACACTCTGAATGTGGCTCTCCAGCAGGGATACGACTTCCTCAAATCGTGCCCTGAAATGAGATCCATCCTTCATTAAATCCTCCCCACTCCACCAAGAGTGTCTTTCCGCCGTCCACCTAACCTTCGTAACCTGTTAGTTCATCCCTATGAAATCCCCAAACCACCTTCCCTACCCTCTGGCTCCTATCCTTGTAACCGCCCCCGGTGTAAAACCTGTCCCATGCAGCCTCCCACAACCACCTACTCCAGTCCTGTAACCCGGAAGGTGTACACGATCAAAGGCAGAGCCACGTGTGAAAGCACCCACGTGATTTACCAACTGACCTGCCTACACTGTGATGCATTCTATGTGGGAATATATATATATGTAAAAACAAAGATGATGTGACTTACCGAACGAAAGCGCTGGCAGGTCGATAGACACACAAACAAACATAAACACACACACAAAATTCAAGCTTTCGCAACAGACTGTTGCCTCATCAGGAAAGAGGGAAGGAGAGGGAAAGACGAAAGGATGTGGGTTTTAAGGGAGAGGGTAAGGAGTCATTCCAATCCCGGGAGCGGAAAGACTTACCTTAGGGGGAAAAAAGGACGGGTATACACACACACACACACACACACACACACACACACACACATCCATCCACACATATACAGACACAAGCAGACATATTCAAAGACGAAGAGTTTGGGCAGAGATGTCAGTTGGGGCGGAAGTGCAGAGGCAAAGATGTTGTTGAATGACAGGTGAGGTATGAGTGGCGGCAATTTGAAATTATCGGAGATTGCGGCCTGGTGGGTAACGGGAAGAGAGGATATATTGAAGAGCAAGTTCCCATCTCTGGAGTTCGGATAGGTTGGTGTTGGTGGGAAGTATCCAGATAACCCGGACGGTGTAACACTGTGCCAAGATGTGCTGGCCGTGCACCAAGGCATGTTTAGCCACAGGGTGATCCTCATTACCAACAAACACTGTCTGCCTGTGTCCATTCATGTGAATGGACAGTTTGTTGCTGGTCATTCCCATATAGAATGCATCACAGTGTAGGCAGGTCAGTTGGTAAATCACATGGGTGCTTTCACACGTGGCTCTGCCTTTGATCGTGTACACCTTCCGGGTTACAGGACTGGCGTAGGTGGTGGTGGGAGGGTGCATGGGACAGGTTTTACACCGGGGGCGGTTACAAGGATAGGAGCCAGAGGGTAGGGAAGGTGGTTTGGGGATTTCATAGGGATGAACTGACAGGTTACGAAGGTTAGGTGGATGGCGGAAAGACAATCTTGGTGGAGTGGGGAGGATTTCATGAAGGATGGATCTCATTTCAGGGCACGATTTGAGGAAGTCGTATCCCTGCTGGAGAGCCACATTCAGAGTCTAGTCCAGTCCCGGAAAGTATCCTGTCACAAGTGGGGTACTTTTGTGGTTCTTCTGTGGGAGGTTCTGGGTTTGAGAGGATGAGGAAGTGGCTCTGGTTATTTGCTTCTGTACCAGGTCGGGAGGGTAGTTACGGGATGCGAAAGCTGTTGTCAGGTTGTTGGTGTAATTGTTCAGGGATTCCGGACTGGAGCAGATTCGTTTGCCACGAAGACCTAGGCTGTAGGGAAGGGACCGTTTGATGTGGAATGGGTGGCAGCTGTCATAATGGAGGTACTGTTGCTTGTTGGTGGGTTTGATGTGGACAGACGTGTGAAGCTGGCCATTGGACAGATGGAGGTCAACGTCAAGGAAAGTGGCGTGGGATTTGGAGTAGGACCAGGTGAATCTGATGGAACCAAAGGAGTTGAGGTTGGAGAGGAAATTCTGGAGTTCTTCTTCACTGTGAGCCCAGATCATGAAGATGTCATCAATAAATCTGTACCAAACTTTGGGTTGGCAGGCCTGGGTAACCAAGAAGGCTTCCTCTAGGCGACCCATGAATAGGTTGGCGTACGAGGGGGCCATCCTGGTACCCATGGCTGTTCCCTTTAATTGTTGGTATGTCAGGCCTTCAAAAGTGAAGAAGTTGTGGGTCAGGATGAAGCTGGCTAAGGTAATGAGGAAAGAGGTTTTAGGTAGGGTGGCAGGTGATCGGCGTGAAAGGAAATGCTCCATCGCAGCGAGGCCCTGGACGTGCGGAATATTTGTGTATAAGGAAGTGGCATCAATGGTTACAAGGATGGTTTCCGGGGGTAACAGATTGGGTAAGGATTCCAGGCGTTCGTGAAAGTGGTTGGTGTCTTTGATGAAGAATGGGAGACTGCATGTAAAGGGTTGAAGGTGTTGATCTACGTAGGCAGAGATACTCTCTGTAGGGGCTTGGTAACCAGCTACAATGGGGTGGCCGGGATGGTTGGGTTTATGAATTTTGGGAAGAAGGTAGAAGGTAGGTGTGCGGGGTGTCTGTGGGGTCAGGAGGTTGATGGAGTCAGGTGAACGGTTTTGTAGGGGGCCTAAGGTTCTGAGGATTCCTTGAAGCTCCGCCTGGACATCAGGAATGGGATTACCTTGGTAAACTTTGTATGTGGTGTTGTCTGAAAGCTGACGCAGTCCTTCAGCCACATACTCCCGACGATCAAGTACCACGGTCGTGGAACACTTGTCCGCCGGAAGAATGACTGGTGGGGAGGGCCAAAGATGACCTCGGTTTGAGGAAGGCCGGCGTGTACCAGATTCCGTGTCAATGTGGCAAGTTGTATATTGGTCAGATGATGCGTACCGTCGATGATCGATGCCGTGAACACCAGAGGCACACTTGACTGATGTATCCGAGCAAGTCGGCGGTCGCTGAACATTGTTTGTCGGAAAAATCACGCTATGGAGTATGAACGCACGAGGATTCTGGTACAGACGTCAAGATACTGGGAAAGCGTTGTTAGAGAGGCCATCGAAATTTGCACCAATGACGATCTCATAAACCGTGACTGTGGCTATAATCTTAGCAAGGATTGGGAACCAGCGATTGGGTTAATCAAGAGTAAATCGAGCAAATGTACAGTTGTGACGACCACGGCGGACAGAGGCATCACACTGACGTCATCTCAGACGCCGTCGCAATCTGTTCCACCGCGCGACCGTGGCGCGGGGCGCGGACGGCGGAGTGAGCGCGCCGCGGGCGGAAGGTATTTAAATCGGCCGCCGCCGCGTCTGAGCCCAGTTCCCCCTGAGCAGCCATAGTGTACGGATCACCTGATGATGGCAACATGTATGATCGCTGAAATATTGTGCCCGTTGGACACTGTAGACCGGCAGTACACCCGTGGATATTTTGAGTATCAAATACGCCGGGAGAAACTGAAGAATCACAACAAAGGAATTGCCTCTCATCAACTTACAGTTTGTTGTACTAAAGTGCAAGAGTGTGATGTCAATGGATGAACATGTTGTCACTCTTCCTTATTACGCGCTTCACTCGGGAGGCCAAGAAAATGGTAACAACAAAGGAATTGCTTCTCATCACCTATTAATGCATGTCTTGCTTACCTTAATCCAGTTGTTTATAAATGAAATCAGCTTTTCTCATTTTTTGCACTGCAAAATAGTCTATGACCATTTCACTGAAATCTGAAAGATTCCAACAGTTCTTTTTCAAGAGCACACATTGCTAGCGAACAAAGTCTATCCTCATTCATAGTATTTCACACAAACGTTTTCTTCAGCACCGCGAAACAGTGTTATGCTGCTCTGGTCGTCATTGGGAACGTCACTTATGTGCAGCAATTTAACATTATCAGAAAAATCTTTTTCCAAGTTGTTTTCATCTGAAGCTTGTACGAAGTCCTTTTGGCTGAACAGCACATTCATTTCACAACATGTCTGAAGACTAATTTTATCAAATTAACAGCCTCTTTCAGTTCTTTTTCTGGGAAAACAATTCGATTTTTCAACAACTATGTTTCAGATAACTGTGCAATCAATAAGTGAACATGGTGTGGTCGCAGATGTCTCATGGACACACCTTTCTTGATTCCATGAAACATCCTGTTTTGCAGTTGGTCCTTCTTGCTGCCAGTGAAGGTCAATTTTAGGGCCATAACATTTGGAACAAATGCTGCAAGTGAGATGAATATTCAATATTTTTCATTGCATCAGTATTCCTTTGCTGTAGTTCATTGAAAAGAATGTCACAATAAAACATGACTATTTCACAAAATGTTATCCAAAGAGGAAATCTTCATCTTGCAGGAAACCCAACAGCCCCTTAGTCTTGTTTACTGTCCTGTAATCATTATCATCATCAATAATTTTTTTCCATACAGTCAACAATTCCTTTTAGTATCCAGATATAGCGGGTACACTCTGTAATGTGAAATTCCACCTAATGGACTGACAACAGGCAGAAATACATTTCTTTGCTATCTCGTTTAGAGTGGCTGAGCGTTTAGAAGATGGAAAAAAGATACAAATTCCTTCCAAGTTGCCGAGGAAGACCAGCACTTGCTTATTGGCTTTCAAGTCACTTTCAACAAACAAATTTAACTGATGTGCAGAGCAGTGAATAAAGTGAGAATTTTCATACATTTCTTTGTCATTTTAATTTCACTTCTTTGGCCACTCCAAACACAAGTACATGTAGCACTGAGCTATCAGTCTCTTATGTGTCTCGTGCACTTTCATTCTGTTTAGCTCACTGAGAACAGCTACAGTTTGATTGTCTGCACTGCAACGTTTTGGCCATACAAAGGAAATAAAATCATTCATTAATATTTCCCAGCAGCTCATAGTGAATTATTAGGACAAGTTGTGACAAATTTGCAGTCATTGGTTTTATCAACTTCAACAGCAAGATAATTTGTCTTTCATATATCATTCCTGATGAGATTGAAGCATATCTCATAAACTGATTCCAGGAGTTCATTTTGAATTGTTTGGAAAGACCTAAGAACATCCAGTTCCTTGTCATCCCCATGCCGCCCCCAATGTGTTGCTTCAAGACGATATCAGTTTCTGACAGAGCAATGATTCCTCAAAAAATTCCTGGGTTATAATTTTCTGTGTCATCATGGTCCTGTAAGGTAAGCTTTAATTTGCCAGAAAATTTAATGCAATCTATCAGTTAACTCAGTGTATACTAGTTCTTTGACATGTTTTCTTTGTAAGTCTTCATATATATAGTCCACTTTCCCTAGCACTGATTCAATAAATTTAAATGTTTTTCTCTTGAATTATGTTTTTTTCACCTTTGCATAAAAATTCTTGTAGTATGTGATACCATTCTCAGATGAGGTGCTGTCACTACAAATTGTAACAATCTTAACACCCCTTAGCTGCATTTTACATTGTTCTCTTAAGACTGTGTACATACCCTAGCCTGGATTTTTTGACCAGGTTATCAGGTTTGTCCAGATCAAGTTCCTTCATCTTTAGTTCATGCCGCCCCCCCCCCCCCCAAAAAAAAAAAACACCCCTCACTAGAATTCAGGCACAATACATCCAAAAAAAGAAACTGGCTAGTAATGCACTACATCCAGTGAACACCGTCAGCAATAAGGGAACTAAAGTTACAGGAAATATTTCATGCACTTATTTTTTCTAAGCATTGTGAAACTCTTGCTAGGTGGTCACACGTCCATTGTCCTATTGTAATGCACTCTGGCGAGACATTTACACACTTATTTCTACAGTAGATAAATTGCCAATGCCATAAACAAATAACTATTTAAAACACTATCAAAAGAATAACATTAAACAACGATTAATGGTGCATCAAAGCATAATATAGATATCCTGAGACAGGGATTCACTACTGAAGTTTCAGTCACTCTGTTTCCCTTTTGATGTAAGCAAGGAAAGCAAATAATCATGTGTAGGGTGGTAGGATACCATTAGACTGAACGAACGGAGCCTTTGGGAGGCCCATAATAGATGTACTCCACAGAAGCCTTGCCCCCCATACCACTACTACATACAGTTAACCAGCACGGCCTTAATACTACCTACACACGTTTTTTAAAAAATCACTCAGTATCAACAGTTCCAAAAATGCTGACTTTCATTGTTTAAATTAGTGCAAGAAATATTGGAAAGACGTGCTGATAATTTAGATTTGTAAACACTGAGAAATTCATTTTAATATATATTTGAACTACAAGCCATGCCTGGGCAGCTCATTAAAATTATGAGTAAACAACTCTTAACACCTTCCTCCTATACAAAAGAAGACTGATGAAATTGTTAATAAATATATTATGCAGTCTGTATCGCACTGGGGTGTACAAGAAGAGAAAAAAATAACTAATGTGATAGCATGGTAACATTACAGTTTGTAGTTCAATATTACAGTACACTAACCTTTAACAAGGACATTACTTTCTGATGTAGTGTTGCAGTCATCCATTGGTTCAGTCTTAATCTCTGTCTTGATGCTGTCTATATTAATACCTTTCCCACCTCCACCTTCATGTTGATCATTCAAATCATTCTCTTGCTTTATTTCCACTTTAATATCATTTTCTCCATCTGCGTGCATGTTATCCAGCTTTCCTTTTGTAGCTGGAGGTGGTGAATCCACATCCTTAAGAAATAAGAAACATTTTCATGTTATCTGTTTCTCTGAGAAACTACTACTTTTAAAAATTGCATGTGATAGGGGAAATTAAAACTGACAAGAGTAACAAATATGAAAACGTTTATCATTTAAACAGAATGGGCAACTTGAATAAATGAACCAAGTTGTAGCTATTGCTAACATAGTTTATGACCACAGCTAATATGGGAGATCAACAATGACACAATGCTTCCATACACTCTTAGGGGTTGCAGATAAAACAGATTCCATGTCATCCCTTAGCCGTAACACTAAATCCGGACCTCAGACTCGGCTCAGCTACTTCTTTTTTGTCACTGTTATTCGCTTAAATTACTCCATTTACAGTAGTTCTTGACACACAGCATGGATTACAGACCCTCCACATGTTGTATGGCCTATTCACATATGCATTTAATATGACCCTTTCATACCTGGAATTTTATTGTAGTCATCTACATTACTTTTTATAGTGTATAGTATATCATTTTGAGTGACTCTGTAATAGACACCTCGCACCCAATAATGCTTGCAGGGAGTTTTCCTAAGTGGGAGGCTGGACTGGCATGCTCTCTGTCTTGGATGCCAACTGAGGAGCTAGTCAAGTGAGAAGTAGCACCTCCATGGTAAAGAAAGCCGAAAATGGCCAGGAATGCAGTGTGCTGACCCCAAGCCCCTCCATATCATAATACAATGATGTCATTTGCAGAGGATGACATAGCAGACTACTGGTCCAACTGACCCATCAGAGTAAGAACATGGAGCTTTGCTTTACTTTGCCTTGACTTTTGTAAACAAAATGTTGTCCACATTATAATTGTTTATGGTCAGTTGGTAGAACCAAATTCAAATTAATCTAATACAATATTCTGTTCAAGATTAACTGACATCGGTAGAAAAACATTAAGAATAATTAGTGAGTGGTAATGGAATATGGTTAACTGTACTACCTGCACTGTTTTCATGAAGTCGTCACTTTGCTGTGATGAGAACATTTGTATTTTGAAAGCAAGGGATGAATCTCATTTTGTCTAAATTCAAATATACGTGGGTGAATGAAAGGAGACCAACTACCCAAAAAACAGGCACAACTAGAGTGCAGCACATGGAAACAAAACATACAATCATAGCAAATCTCAAGCTTCTAGAACTAGCAGGTCACTTGTATTTAAAGGAGAGATGCCAGTTAGAAAAACAGTAAATTAAGACTATAATAGTGTTAAAGTGAAGGAAATGTCAGTATATAACCAAGAATTGATAGAATACATAAAGTGGAAAATAGGAATATTATTATAACTTTAGGATATAACTGATGAGATTTAAGAATACACTTCCTGCAAAATGTCAATCTCTCTTCAGGTAACCTGTCCCCCTAAAAAAAGTATTTACTTATATATACATTCTTTTACATGCACCTCATTTCTTAAACTAGACATAAATTCTGAGCTTCAGATTAAAAATATTTGTGTTTTTGGAAGGCTCTGCTCCAGCCGTCCACTCTATGATGACCGGAAGCATGAATTGCACACACACACACCATTCTTATGAGTGAGAAATTGTAACTTCCATTCATGTCATGATCATTTAATCCTGAACAGCAGTATAATATTTATCATTGTTTTATGCTTCTGAATAACAATACTGTACATACCTCATTGAGAGAAGCTGCAATGGCTGCCATCTGGCTGGACAAACCACTTGTCGTGGGACGTGACTGAGCAGCTCGCTCTGCTGCAGGCATTCCCTTTCCTAGACTTGCTAACTGTTGTTGGGTCATTGATGCTGTTACAACAGATCCTGCTGTAGATCCAGGGGCACTTTGCGGAACAAGCTGTGGAACTTGTGCTGTAGGACAAGGCAAAGCTGCTGAGCTACCAGTCTGAGAAAGACCTGGGGAGGGACCTGAAACTGAAACACTGTCTGAACCTTGGCCTGCTGCAGATGGGACAACAGAAACTCTTGGGGCAGCTGCTGCATTTGAGAATTGGGTCTGGAGAGTGAACTGGGAGGTAGCCGATGGAGGTGTCTGTGCACCAGGAGTTGTGTTGCCACCTGCAACTCTTGCTTTCACCTGATCTGAGAACTGTGCAGTGGGAGATGCTGCCAGGCCATTGTTGAACTGACTAGTTGTCACTGCTGCAGCTGCACTTGTTGGCGGTACAAATGAAGATGTACTCGACAAATTTGATGTTACGGAAGTTCCTGTGGGGCTAGGGCCAGGTGGTCCTATGACCAACTGTTGCTGTTGTGGTGGTTGAGGTGGCTGTTGTGGCTGCTGCTGTTGCTGTGTGGGTTGTGCTGGGAACTGCAGACGAGTTGGCTGTTGAAGTCCTGTTAATGTTCCTCCATGAGGGACACCTAAAAATGAAAAAGGAATTTTTTATCCATCAGAAAATGAAACTTCTATGTAACAAAGTTTTTGAACTTGAGCTCTAGTATGATATTTTAAAAATATAATATTTTTCTGTGTTAGAGGAAAAGGGAAATTAAGATACAATACATAGATAAAGAGGGCAGAAAGAAATTTTTGTTTGTTTCTGCAACAATAGTAGGACTGACAGAGGTGAGAGCTTCACTTCAACATGTGAAAAGTTAATGCTTTAACTATTGGGATAACCAAACATGTACTCAATGAAATCAGGAACCATTATAAAGCCAGCAACCAAAT
Organism: Schistocerca nitens; assembly: GCF_023898315.1. Classification (NCBI taxonomy): domain Eukaryota; kingdom Metazoa; phylum Arthropoda; class Insecta; order Orthoptera; family Acrididae; genus Schistocerca; species Schistocerca nitens. The sequence goes on along the minus strand of NC_064617.1, from coordinate 697,616,619 downwards.
GCGTAAGGTTATGAAGGCCATATTTGAAAGGGTTTATTCTGCAACTTAAGGCCTTTGCATTATATGTTCTGCCACATACAGCATTTACGAGCAACATATAGACTATTTGAACAGAGACTTTTGTGGGAGGCTCAGTCTTAGCAGCTCACCTGGTGCTGCAGCTGTGGGTCGTATTTGTACATTTGATGGCACTGTTGGGGCCGTCGGCCTCAGTTGAGGTTGTGGCTGTTGCTGCTGCTGTGGTTGCGGTTGCTGCTGCTGCTGTTGCCGCTGCAGTTCCTGTTGCTGCTGTTCTTTACGTCGCTGTCTTTTCTCCTCTGCACAAAATTTATAAGAAATCATTTCCAATTCATTGTGCCCAGACCAAATGTATTCTGTTTATACAGTGTAATAAGTAATGTAAACTTTGCTGATATTTAATCATAGAAAGAATTTCCATTTTGCTAACAAGCGGAAGACCTTAGACATGGTCAATCAATTTGGCTTGTATTTGGTAGAAAGGAAGATGCAACCCAGTTTTTGAGAAAACCACCCCTCAAGTTCATGACTCTGTAATGAATCTTACCTCCTCAGAACTTTTGTGTTTCAACTGAAATGTTCTAGTCCGTATAAATTCAACCTGACTTTGGTTAATTTTTACACTTAAATTATATATTCCACATCTAAAGGCAATTTTGCACATCTCATCAACATTTTTTTCTGATAATATAATTTTATATTTCATACCAATCCATTTGTAGTCGAATTAAGTCAGGTGATGCTGAAGGAATTAGATTAGGAAATGAGACACTTAAAGTCGTACATGAGTTTTGCCATTTGGGGAGCAAAATAACTGACGATGGTCGAAGTAGAGAGGATATAAAATGTAGACTGGCAACGGCAAGGAAAGCATTTCTGAAGAAGGTAAGTTTTTTAACATTAAGTATAGATTTAAGTGTCAGGAAGTCATTTCTGAAAGTATTTGTATGGAGTGTAGCCATGTATGGAAGTGAAACATAGACGATAAATAGTTTGGACAAGAAGAGAATAGAAGCTTTCGAAATGTGGTGCTACAGAAGAATGCTGAAGATTAGATGGTAGATCACATAACTAATGAGGAGCTATTGAATAGAATTGGGGAGGAGAGAAATTTCTGGCACAACTTGACTAAAAGAAGGGATTGGTTGGTAGGACATTTTCCGAGGCATTAAGGGATCGCCAATTTAGTATTGGAGAGCAGCATGGAGGGTAAAAATTGTAGAGGGAGACCAAGAGATGAATACACTAAGCAGATTCAGGTTGCAGTAGGTACTGGGAGATGATGAAGCTTGCACAGAATAGGGTAGCATGGAGAGTTGCATCAAACCACTTTCTGGACTGAAGATCACAACAACAACCAATCCATTTACCAACACTGATCTTGAACCATGAAAATTAATAATCACAAATGTTAACTTTGAGTCAAAAACCAATTGCAGTGAAACTAATATTATTAAGTTTTAGTTTTCACACAAACAAAGCTTCTGTTTTCATTTTTAATGTCTCTAATTTTATTATTGATAATTCAGTCAACAACTATATAGACAGGAAGTTGATAGTTTTTATACTGTCAAAATCTGCAACCTTCATTATCAATTATTAGGTGCATAAATCTTTATATAAATAATTATTCCCAAAAAAACATTATGTAAATAATACCTGACAAGCAATTTTAATGAAGACAGTCATAACAAAACTAATTTGAATCATATACTGTTGTAGAAGGATCTGGAAGCTGTGTACGAAATACTTACAGAAATTTTAGGCACCATATGTGGCTTAACAGTTTCAGTCATTATCGAGATAGGTCAATGTATCTACCAAGTTCTTTGTGTTGTGTTGAAATGTTGTGCAATGCATTTATATAACAAGTGGTGGTGTAGAAAGTGTCAAGAATTCATTAATAAATATCAATGATGTCAAAAAGCAACAACATTCCAGCAACTTTAGCTGAAACACAAAACTGTGGACCAATTAGCTGGAAAGCATAAACAGGAACCAACACCCTAGACAAAGAGACAGCAATAGCAGGACAAGTAACTTTCATCTGCTAATATAGTGTTTTCGCCCTTTTGAAATTATATAAACAGTGACAACACTAAAATAGTTCGTTCAATGTAGTATATTTACTTCCTGTACCTCTATGAACATCTTTATAGTAAGGGATACCCAATATTATAATGCAACCAATAGATAATTGAAAACTGATCATTTTTCATCATCATATGTGGGGTCTGCAAACGTGCATTTTCTCAGGAATCAAGAAAAGTAACTGTTACAACTGCCACTTATGTATGCGCAAGGTAAATGTTGTTCAATGAAAAGTGATGCTTGTGCAGCGACCAAGGCATCAGGCTGGGGATCAGAGTACCTTCGTTCGATTCCCAAACACATTTTGCAACCACCTCCACCTCCCCCTCCCCCACAATTGAGATTGGTAAGAATAGGAGTGTTAGTAAGGTAATCAATACGAAACAAAAGCAAGGCATGCAAATGACTTTTTTCTGACTTGGATTAGTAAAAAATTAAAAATTTAATCCTCTCTGCGTGATGAATAAACTCTTTCATTCAGTCTGTTACATACCCTCACTTTTCTTCGGAAAATTATATGGATCATACTTGTCATATAAACATTCGAAGCAAATATACTTGCGACACCAGAAACATCTAATAAATAAAATCTTCACATAATTACAAAGTTCCTTCAGAAGATTTTTTAGGAAACAGTCTTGGTTTACAAAGTATTTATTTTTTTTGAGGATTAACTTTAATACATACTACACATGTGATGTCACCTGAAAAAACAATGTTGAAAGCTCATCATGAATTGAGCTCTAATTGTTGTTGCATCCATGAGATTGTACAATACCAACTGTGTTTCTAAAAGCACCCTGCAATTTTTAAACCTCCAAATAACGTTTTTTACTGTGCCAAGTGTCAAACAAACACTGCCCGGTCAGCAGTCTGTGGTGCTTCGTGATGAATTTCAGCAGTATTACTTCGAACTGATTTCATACAATGAGTCTTAAAGTTTCAAATTTTTTCTAATCCTAGTTGTTTGAGAAATTTATTTACCTACCTTGTTATTATTTCTTACTGATGATCTTGTTAACACTTCTATTCCCATCAATTGTGATACAGAAAAGATTAATTTAAAAATGCAGAATGCTTTAGAGAATCAAACACAGGTTCTTTGCTCCCTAGCCAGGTGCCGTGGTCACTACTTCAGCAACGTTTTCATTGAATTGTATTTATCTTATGGGTATCCTGTACTTCTAGAAAATGTGTGTTTGAAGCCCTGTTTATGATGATGAGAAATGCTATTTGCAATTATGTATCAATACTGTCAATTGTGACTCAACTGTTTGTCTGGAATTTTAGGGGTTTTTTCTCAAAAACAATAAGATGGGTGGGGGGGGGGGGGAAGAGGGAGAAGGGGGGCAAAGGGGGTGGTGTGTTGAGCCAATATCTTAGAATCTTTCATTTTAGGTTGTACACAACTGACCTGCCAACAAATATGAGCCAAACTGGTTGACCATGTAGGAGGCTTTGCCCTTGTAAGGGTGTTGTTATAGTCAAGAGAGGGGGATAAATGGACCACCATCTGACTATCACCAGTGATTGAGTTATCCAAATTATGAGCCATAAGATTAAAATTGCATTTTCAAGTAGAAACTGGGTGTGTTATGAAGGAAACTATTTACTTACCATAACTAGTGCAGCGGTTGTACACTAAATAATATGTTAAAGCAAGCACATGATGCTGACAGGCTACGCAGGAATAAACAAAGTTGTTTCCATTTCGACAAGAGTGGTGGCACAAACTGACACCCTTCAACATATTTTAATGTAATCTCTGGTAGCACAGGTATAGTTAGTTGGTTTAAAAGAGGGGGGAAGGAACCAAACTACAAGGTCACCGATCCCTTGTTCCTAATAAAACAATGCCACAAGTGTGAGAATAAAACAGACGAGGCATATAACACAAAACGGAAAGAAAGGAAAAACCACAAGAACGAAGGAAAGGCAACGAACACTAAAAGGAAAACAATAAAGCAGATTACAGTGGCAGGCTGACCACTCTGCAACACATTGAAACCTTCACCCTAAAAGCACTAGGGTGGAGGACACAGAGGGACAAATGAAATACGCTAAAACTTAGATCAAATGATAAAACCCACCCTCACAAATGAAATGTAGAACTAAATCAGCTAGTGAGGCGTTGTCAGATGAAATTAGTGGCAAGAGGTAACCATGGGTCGCCCAAGCGTGGCCAATGCGGAGCCGGCATGGGACAACTGATTCCCTGTGAGAGGCCCGCATGGAAGACTTCCACATATTCGTAGTCTTCTTAATGACACACAGTTCGTTGTGTGTACTGTTATGCCATTCCATCTCCCAAAGCAAAAAGACCCTACGGCGTAGGACAGAACGCAGGTCAGGTTCAGAGCAGTTTCCGTGTAGCGGTTTCCGTGTAGCCTGTTTGGCCAGCCTGTCGGCAAGTTCATTGCCTGGGATGCCGACGTGTCCTGGGGTCCACACAAACACCACTGAACGATGGGACCAGTCCAGGGCATAGATGGACTCCTGGATGGACCCAACCAAAGGATGGCGAGGGGTAGCACTGGGTGATAGTCTGTAGGCTGCTCAAGGAGTCAGTACTAAGAAGAAACGGTTCCTCGGGGCACGAATGGATATACTGAAGGCAAGAGATATGGCCACCAGCTCTTCAGTGAATACACTGCAGCCAGCGGGCAAGCAATGCTGTTAAATATGTCCTCCACAGACATATGCGAAGCCAATGTGAGCATCAGCCATCAAGCCGTCGGTGTAAACCACTTCACTTCATGGTTTCAGTACGTGTCAAGAATCGAGAAGAAGTGGCAGCGGAGAGCCATGGGGTTAACTGAGTCCTTAGGGCCACGTGAAAGGTCCAGGCAAAGCGGCCTAGGTGTACACCACAGAGGTGTATGTGAATGGACCTCAAAAGTATAGGTGTTAAGGCAAGGACTCCAGTTCAGAAAGAAAGGATCGGACACAAACTGCAACTGGAAGCCCTGACCTGGGCCGCCGATGCGGGAGATGAACCACCATGGGTGTGAAAAGGAGACGGTGATTTGGATGCGTAGGAGAACTACGAACGTGTGCTACATAACTGGCCAGCAGTTGTGCACACCTAACCTGCAATGGAGACACTCCGGCTTCCACAAGGACACTGGTCACCGTACTCATCCTAGAAGCTCTTGTCACTAGCCAAACGCCACAGTGGTGCACTGGGTAGAGTAAACGCAATGCTGAGGGTGCCGCTGAACCATAAACCAGACTCCCATAGTCAACGTGGGATTGAACAAGGGCTCAGTAGAGCTGCAGAAGCGTAGAGCGATCTGCACCCTGGGCAGTGGAGGGTATTGAGGTGCTGCTAACACTTCCGCTTAAGCTGACGAATGTGAGGAAGCCAAGTCAATTGGGCATCAAAAACCAGTCCTAAGAATCGATACGTCTCCACTACAGTGAGTAGATCATCATTAAGGTAAAGTTCTGGTTTTGAATGAATGGTACGACACCAACAAAAGTGCATAACACATTACTTTGCGGTGGAAAACTGGAAACCGTGGGCTAGAGCCCATGACTGTGCCTTGTGGATGGCTCCCTGTAGGCACCAGACCATTAATGGTCACTAAAAATAGAGACACACTCAATACAGAGCCCTGCGGGGCCCCATTCTCCTGGATATGGGTGGAACTATTGGAGGCACCAACTTGGAGATGGAGAGTATGAAGCAACAGGAAATTCTGGATAAAAATCGGGAGTGGGCCTCCCACTCGTATAATGTGGCAAGCATATGATGTCGCCAGGTCGTGTCATATGCTTTTCGTAAATCAAAAAAGACAGCAACCAGGTGTTGGCATCTGGAAAAGGCTGTTCGGATGGCAGACTCTAGGGACACAAGATTATCACTGGTAAAGTGACCCTGGCAGAAGCCAGACATGGAGCCAGTAGGCCACGTGACTCCAACCCAACTGCCGACACACCACACGTTCCAGCAGCTTACAAAGAACATTGGTGAGGCTGATGGACTGATAGCTATTCACATAAAGTGGGTTTGAGCACCGGAATGATGATGCTCTCCTGCCATTGCGATGGAAAGACGTCCGGTTGAAGATGACGAGGGGATGTCACTTTTAGTGAGATGAGAGATGAAACTTCCTGGCAGATTGAAACTGTGTGCCCGACCGAGACTCGAACTCGGGACCTTTGCCTTTCGTGGGCAAGAGCACTTGCCCGCGAAAGGCAAAGGTCCCGAGTTCGAGTCTCGGTCGGGCACACAGTTTTAATCTGCCAGGAAGTATCATATCAGCGCACACTCCGCTGCAAAGTGAAAATCTCATTCTGGAAGCAGATGAGAGAAATTTAATCATCTGACTGTGGATCCGATCTGGTCCAGAAGCTGTGTTGGGCCAATGAGCAAGGGCACTGAGGAGTGCCCACTCTGTAAATGGGGCATTATAGGATTCACTGTGGCGTGTAGTAAACGAGAGGACTTTCCCTTCCAGCCACCGTTTGAGAGTGCAAAAGGCTGGGGATTGGTGGAGGGGGAGGGGGAGGGGAGCAGTAATTCTCAGACACAAAAGCTCGAGCATAGTGCTCAGCAAAGTACTCGGCAATCGCATTCGCACAGGTAGATAACACGCCATTTATGGTAACATCAGGAACACCTGTTGAGGTCTGGTAGCCGAAAACATGTTTGATCTTTGCCCAGGCTTGGGAAGGTGACGTATGGCATTCAATGGTCAAAACATATCTCTCCCAACACTCCTGCTTCTGTCGTTTGATAAGTTGGCGAATGCGAGCACAGAGGCGTTTAAAGACTATGAGGTGCTCCAGGGAAGGTTGCCGCTTACGCCGCTGTAGAGCTCACCGACGCTCTAATGGCCTCAGCAACTTCCGGCGACGACCAAGGGACTGTCTTTCACCGGGGCCACCCTAAAGAGCGAGGGATCGAGTTTTCTGTCACAGAAACGATTGTTATAGTCACCTACTCAACCATCACACAGATGTTCCTGTGCGGGGGAGATTCAAAGGTGACAGCAGAGGTGAAAGTTTGCCAGTCCGCCTTGTTTAAAGCTCACCTGGGCAGGCGTCCCTGGGCTGGACGCCTGAGCAGTGACAGGAAAATGGGGAAGTGGTCACTACCACACAGGCCATCATGTGCTCTCCAGTGGCTAGATGGGAGAAGTCCTGGGCTGCAAATTGATAAATCAATGGCCGAGTAACTACCTCGAGCCACACTGAAATGTGTGGCTGTCCCAGTATTTAAGAGGCAGAGATCGATCTGAGACAGTAAAGTTTTGACATCTCTGCCTCGGCCAGTAAGCACGGTGCCACCCTACAGGGGGTTATGGGAGTTTAAATCTCCCAAAAGTAGGGAAGGTTTAGGGAGTTGATCAATCAGTGCAGTTAATACATTCAGGAATACTACACCATCTGGAGGAAGACATACATGACAGACAGTTATTTCCTGTGTCCCCCCCATGAACCATGGACCTTGCCGTTGGTGGGGAGGCTTGCGTGCCTCAGCGATACAGATGGCCGTACCGTAGGTGCAACCACAACGGAGGGGTATCTGTTGAGAGGCCAGACAGACATGTGGTTCCTGAAGAGGGGCAGCAGCCTTTTCAGTAGTTGCAGGGGCAACAGTCTGGATGATTGACTGATCTGGCCTTGTAACATTAACCAAAACGGCCTTGCTGTGCTGGTACTGCGAACGGCTGAAAGCAAGGGGAAACTACAGCCGCAATTTTTCCCGAGGACATGCAGCTTTACTGTATGATTAAATGATGATGGCGTCCTCTTGCGTAAAATATTCCGGAGGTAAAATAGTCCCCCATTCTGATATCCGGGCGGAGACTACTCAAGAGGACTTCGTTATCAGGAGAAAGAAAACTGGCATTCTACGGATCGGAGTGTGGAATGTCAGATCCCTTAATCGGGCAGGTAGGTTAGAAAATTTAAAAAGGGAAATGGATAGGTTAAAGTTAGATATAGTGGGAATTAGTGAAGTTCGGTGGCAGGAGGAACAAGACTTTTGGTCAGGTGATTACAGGGTTATAAATACAAAATCAAATAGGGGTAATGCAGGAGTAGGCTTAATAATGAATAAAAAAATAGGAGTGCGGGTTAGCTACTACAAACAGCATAGTGAACGCATTATTGTGGCCAAGATAGACACAAAGCCCATGCCTACTACAGTAGTACAAGTTTATATGCCAACTAGCTCTGAAGATGATGAAGAAATTGATGAAATGTATGACGAGATAAAAGAAATTATTCAGGTAGTGAAGGTAGACGAAAATTTAATAGTCATGGGTGACTGGAATTCGTCAGTAGGAAAAGGGAGAGAAGGAAACATAGTAGGTGAATATGGATTGGGGGGAAGAAATGAAAGAGGAAGCCGCCTTGTAGAATTTTGCACAGAGCATAACTTAATCATAGCTAACACTTGGTTCAATAATCATAAAAGAAGGTTGTGTACCTGGAAGAATCCTGGAGATACTAATAGGTATCAGATAGATTATATAATGGTAAGACAGAGATTTAGGAACCAGGTTTTAAATTGTAAGACATTTCCAGGGGCAGATGTGGATTCTGACCACAATCTATTGGTTATGAACTGCAGATTGAAACTGAAGAAACTGCAAAAAGGTGGGAATTTAAGGAGATGGGACATGGATAAACTGAAAGAACCAGAGGTTGTAGAGTGTTTCAGGGACAGCATAAGGGAACAATTGACAGGAATGGGGGAAAGAAATACAGTAGAAGAAGAATGGGTAGCTCTGAGGGATGAAGTAGTGAAGGCAGCAGAGGATCAAGTAGGTAAAAAGACGAGGGCTAATAGAAACCCTTGGGTAACAGAAGAAATATTGAATTTAATTGATGAAAGGAGAAAATATAAAAATGCAGTAAATGAAGCAGGCAAAAAGGAATACAAACGACTCAAAAATGAGATCGACAGGAAGTGCAAAATGGCTAAGCAGGGATGGCTAGAGGACAAATGTAAGGATGTAGAGGCTTGTCTCACTAGGGGTAAGATAGATAATGCCTACAGGAAAATTAAAGAGACCTTTGGAGAGAAGAGAACCACTTGTATGAATATCAAGAGCTCAGATGGCAACCCAGTTCTAAGCAAAGAAGGGAAGGCAGAAAGGTGGAAGGAGTATATAGAGGGTTTATACAAGGGCGATATACTTGAGGACAATATTATGGAAATGGAAGAGGATGTAGATGAAGATGAAGATGAAATGGGAGATAAGATACTGCGTGAAGAGTTTGACAGAGCACTGAAAGACCTGAGTCGAAACAAGGCCCCGGGAGTAGACAACATTCCATTAGAACTACTGATGGCCTTGGGAGAGCCAGTCATGACAAAACTCTACCATCTGGTGAGCAAGATGTATGAGACAGGCGAAATACCCACAGACTTCAAGAAGAATATCATAATTCCAATCCCAAAGAAAGCAGGTGTTGACAGATGTGAAAATTACCGAACTATCAGTTTAATAAGTCACAGCTGCAAAATACTAACGCGAATTCTTTACAGACGAATGGAAAAACTGGTAGAAGCGGACCTCGGGGAAGATCAGTTTGGATTCCGTAGAAATGTTGGAACACGTGAGGCAATACTAACCTTACGACTTATCTTAGAAGAAAGATTAAGAAAAGGCAAACCTACGTTTCTAGCATTTGTAGACTTAGAGAAAGCTTTTGACAACGTTAACTGGAATACTCTCTTTCAAATTCTGAAGGTGGCAGGGGTAAAATACAGGGAGCGAAAGGCTATTTACAATTTGTACAGAAACCAGATGGCAGTTATAAAGAGTCGAGGGGCATGAAAGGGAAGCAGTGGTTGGGAAAGGAGTGAGACAGGGTTGTAGCCTCTCCCCGATGTTATTCAATCTGTATATTGAGCAAGCAGTAAAGGAAACAAATGAAAAATTCGGAGTAGGTATTAAAATTCATGGAGAAGAAGTAAAAACTTTGAGGTTCGCCGATGACATTGTAATTCTGTCAGAGACAGCAAAGGACTTGGAAGAGCAGTTGAACAGAATGGAGAGTGTCTTGAAAGGAGAATATAAGATGAACATCAACAAAAGCAAAACGAGGATAATGGAATGTAGTCCAATTAAATCGGGTGATGCTGAGGGGGATTAGATTAGGAAATGAGACACTTAAAGTAGTAAAGGAGTTTTGCTATTTGGGGAGCAAAATAACTGATGATGGTCAAAGTAGAGAGGATATAAAATGTAGACTGGCAATGGCAAGGAAATCGTTTCTGAAGAAGAGAAATTTGTTAACATCGAGTATAGATTTAAGTGTCAGGAAGTCGTTTCTGAAAGTATTTGTATGGAGTGTAGCCATGTATGGAAGTGAAACATGGACGATAAATAGTTTAGACAAGAAGAGAATAGAAGCTTTCGAAATGTGGTGCTACAGAAGAATGCTGAAGATAAGGTGGGTAGATCACGTAACTAATGAGGAGGTATTGAATAGGATTGGGGAGAAGAGAAGTTTGTGGCACAACTTGACTAGAAGAAGGGATCTGTTGGTAGGACATGTTTTAAGGCATCAAGGGATCACAAATTTAGCATTGGAGGGCAGCGTGGAGGGTAAAAATCATAGAGGGAGACCAAGAGATCAATACACTAAGCAAATTCAGAAGGATGTAGGTTGCAGTAGGTACTGGGAGATGAAGAGGCTTGCAAAGGATAGAGTAGCATGGAGAGCTGCATCAAACCAGTCTCAGAACTGAAGACCACAAGAACAACAACAATTTCCTGTGTCATCCTAATTCTGACAGCCACAGCTTCAAGAGGGTTTTGAAGGGGCACAGGTTCACTACAGACTGAGTTTAGGACATAAATGCAAACTCCACCTTACACTTGATTACAGTCGTTACAGTTCCTGTAGTATCCCTTATAGCCACAGAGGGTAGGGGCCTGCATTCCGGAAACCAGGTTTGCTGGAGGGCAATGCAGAAAGCAGAATACAGTTGCCGTAGCTCGGCCAGGTGTGGAAAAAACCGCCGCAATTTCACTGGAGGATGACATCATCGTGAGACTGGGAAGACATGGAACATTCAATGAGGCATTTTACACCTCAGAGTCACTTGCTGCCACTGATTTTTTGCCTGAGCAGCCTATATCCATTTTGCCTGAGGGTCCAGCGAGATCTAGGTCCTCAGCGGACGCCAGAATCTCCACCTCAACGGCAGACGCAGAGCTTGGAGGTAGCGGTGGTGTGGGTGCCACCGCAATTACCTTGGTCTTGGGGACCTTCTTTTTGGATTTCTCTCACTGTTCCTTGGCTTTCCCTGGCTGACAGGACTTCACTGATTCAGTCTCCAGGACTGAGGATGAGCGTGAAGCCCTGCGACCAGCTGCTTTTGGGCTCTTCTGCCACTGGCAGAAACCTGGGAAGGGAGTGACCCAGGGGACCCCTTCCTAGCAAGAGCAGCTGAAGAAGTTGTACGCTTCTCCGGCTTAGAAGTGGGGATGGACATCCCTGACGGTTGGGGGTGGGGGGTGGGTGTTACTCCTAAAGTAGGTGGTGCAGGAGCAACAGGGAGGGAAGTGCCCCCCACCATCAAGGGAGCAGGTGTAGTCTTCTGGCTCTAAGAAGTGACTGGGGTTGGTGGAGCTGATGGGGCTAGAACTGTTGTAGCGGTGGCGTAAGACGATGTCATGCGTACAGGATGTAGGCTTAAAATTTCCTCTTAGCGTCAGTGTAGGTAAGTTGGTCCACGGTCTTGTACTCCACGATTTTCCTTTCTTTCTGAAGAATCCTGCAGTCTGGTGAGCAAGGCGAATGGTACTCTCCACTGTTGACAGAGGTAGGAGGTGGGGCACATGGAGTATTGGGATGCGAAGGGCGTCCGCAATCTCGACATGTGACACTGAAAGTACAGCGGGAAGACATATGACCAAACTTCCAACATTTAAAGCAGTGCATTGGGGGAGGGATATATGGTTTTACATCACAGCGGTAGACCATCACCTTGACCTTCTCGGGTAACTTATCACCCTCAAAGGCCAAGATGAAGGCACCGGTGGCAACCCGATTATCTCTCAGACCCCGGTGGACATGCTGAATGAAACGTACACCTCGCTGTTCTAAAATGGTGCGCAGCTCATCATCAGACTGCAAAAGAAGGTCCCTGAGAAATATGATAACCTGGACCATATTTAAGCTCTTATGGGGTGTGATGGTTACAGAAATATCCCCCAGCTTGTCACAAGCGAGTAACGACCGTGACTGGGCAGAGGATGCTGTTTTGATCGAGACTGACCCAGATCTCATTTTGGACAAGCCCTCCACCTCTCCAAACTTGTCCTCTAAATGCTCATCAAAAAACTGAGGCTTCATCGTCATGAAAGTTTCCCCATCAGCTCTCGAACATAAAAGGTACCGGGGTGAATAAGAGCTGCTGCCATCCTTAGCCTGATGTTACTCCCATGGTATGGCAGGGAGGGGAATGATTTGGGGTCGTACTTGTGTGCATTGAATTGAGCTTGTGAATGCTTAGAGACTGCTGGTGTTTGACTACCAGCAAGAGACGATGTACTATGCTTCATTGCGTGTCATCCACCCTGATGCCACCCACTCCGACCATGGACTCTCCCCTAGGGCACCACCCAGGTGCAGCAAAGGCCACCTGGCAGGATGGTCATTGCAGGGAGTCCTGATGCCCCAGGGGGATGGGCATTTACCCCTTGGCATATGTGGGGAGTTAACGGTGCAGGCATCATCAGAGCGATCCCTGTGTGGTCAGGGGGCTACAACCAATCAACAGGGTAAAAGGTGGCCCCACCACAACGGACTGGCTACCGTGCTGGATATCAGGTGCAACTAAGCAAACAAGTCCATTTTTGTCAGTGTAGAAAACAATACTGCACAGTTGATGGAAAAATACGCGCCCAGGAGGGTGACCTCACCCATCAGCTGGAGAATGAGTGGAAGTGCAGATCCACATTGACAAAAGATGCCATAGGTCTCAGTGCATGATGGACATGATGCACCTTGTAAAGCGACCTTCCCCAATCGGCTCGCTCTTCGGGAAAATTTTGAAAAATTGAGGTCAAATCCTACAGGGGACCATCACATAAAGGCCGAAACATGTGAGACTCCTTTTAGTCGCCTCTTACGACAGGCAGGAATACCTCAGGCCTATCCTAACCCCCGGACCCGCAGGGGGAGAGCATAGTTAGTTATCACACGGTATTCCCAAAACATCAGATGATATATGCTGGTCAATTAGAAGCAGATTATTGTTTACGGTCCCATTGCCAACAGTCGTAACCTGGTTCGATGTGCATGCACAGGGGGACACCCGCAGCACCTGCCGGTAATTATATATTTCTATGTGCATACTTGGGCCTCCGATCTCGGTCATCAGATGTTATTTCAGACTTTATGTCGTTTCCTTGTTCCTACTGAGAAAACAAGTGGCGATCAGAGAGGGTAGTATCTTTGTGTGTTCTTAATCCTGAGGATTTATAGCCGTTCAGCAATACTTTGGAGGTTCTTCCTCAGTTGCTCACCCAACAACAGCAGTATACTGCAGCCGTATTGGATGATTGTTGGCTACACTGAACCAGACCACTGGTTGATCACCCGCCACCATTCACTGGCCTTGCCCCCCCTCCTGATGAAGCCACCATATCATTCCACATGGTCAACAAGGAGATCTGTAAGGCTTTTTTCTTATCATGGATGTCACCTCGTATATATCAATTACTGAGCTAGTTAGATCCTCTACAGCAGGGCTTAACAACTGGCCGGTTTTGAGCGCGAGTACTCGCGTCTGCTCAGGCCCACCACCAGAACCAGTTTTGCCCGAGGATGGGCACAGGGCCTCCTCTGCAGGCTTTGGATCCAACACCGCCCACTCATCCACTGCCACCCTCTCATCCGGTGACGCCCTTTCATCCAGCACCCCCTGCTTACTCTTCTTCACCAGCCTGGCCCTCTGCCCCAGTGGTTGGGGCTTCATCTGCACCAACAGCAGTTCAGCTTCTTATGGTTCTGCTTCCTGCAGCCGGTGCTGGCCCCTCCCTCTGCACTGCCAGCAGCAGGGTTAACAGCAGTTCACTGTCTCCGGGACCTCTCCTCGCCACTTCACCATCATTGCTCCCAGCACTGGTGCCCTCCATCGCGGACCCCGACTTCAGAATAGCCTCTCTTCCATTGTCAGACCTGTCTACCGGGCGCACAGGATGATGGGATTACATCATCTCAGCAGTTGCAGCACTGTGAACCGACACACTTGATGTGTCCCCCCCCCCCCTCCCCCACCCTTGGCAAGGGAGCCAGGAGTGTATTTTTACAACTGGTTACTGCACATACTGTGGTCATAAATCAGAGCATGGACGCTATCGCCAACAGCACTCACCTGGTCTGCTGTGCACACACACTGCAACACAAATGGCGCGTGCTGGGAACTATATCTTTATACATGCAAAAATCGGGCCACCAAGCTCGGTTGTCAAATATATTCCAGTCATGTGATTACTCTTTATGTACTCACAGTCCCATTGCCACTCCATGATGCAATAAAACTTAGTTATTCAAGACTGTGTGTTTCCTTGTATTCCTGATGAGGGCAATTACAATCAATTCCTTGTGTTTTGGAGGTTGTGGAGGTCATCAAAAGATTACATTTTAGCTTACTTTATATGAACTCTTCAAGCTAAATCTCTGATGGCAGGATTTCATGACCACACAAAGACTCAGATAAATGGCAAACAAAATTAACTAGAAAATATAAGTTACTGCTAAAAACGGATCAACGGTAGCTACTTCTGGAATGGGCTTACTAATGTGCTATGTGCTCTGGATGCAAAACTTCTGATTTTACTTCTAGCAATTGTTTCCCTACCTCCATTAAATGGAATGTAGTGAACATGAGCAGTAGAACTCTCCACTTAATTTATGTATTAAAATATTTTACATTTGCAGTTACCCACTTTGGTACCTTCTAAATGTAAAAACTCAAAAGGAAATTATCTTTGCAGCAACTGCTATAGCTACTTGCACCTAAATTCACAGGATACTCAATGATGATGATGAAACATGAAGGTAAGCTATGGTCCAAAATATTTAATTTCTCATCACTCTTATATGTATTAATACAATACTCTGCAATACACAAATGCACATTTGTTCCATGTAGAGTTTAGTTTTTTCGACTTGGCAGTCACAATCAAAATAGTTATGAAGAGGGAAAGTACTTACCTAGTTCCTTCTGAATCTTGTATATCTTTTCAGCCAATAGGTGATAGTACTCCGACTAAAAAAAAATTATTACTTTGGCATTAAAATACAGAAAAAAGAACAATATGAATTACTCTACATATCAGAGACTTTATTGGTTTTGAAATTGATTTTCATGTAATAACTAAATTACAACAAATTTTACTGCTATTTCAATTTAACCACAGCATGTAAAATTAATGTTTACATTTTTTCCCCAAGGTAACATAAAACAAGCATATTTTGACACAAACTAGTTGCACAAATGTGTTTCCAATACATTACATGTTACAAAATTTCTTTCACTGTTCTTAATATGTTAAGACTGTATTAGAATAAAACGATATGAACACAATTCCACTTACCCTAGAATTAGCCATTTCATACATATCTCCTTCTACTTTTCGAGCATACGCTACAAGGTTGTACATCCTCTTGTCCAACATAGCTTGTGGATCAGGAGTTGGAAAAATTGCCTGGACACTGAAAAATAAGAAATACAAAAATGGAAATGTATCGAGGAGTGAGAGAAAGGCAGAGGGAGAAGAAAGGGGGGGGGGGGGGGAAGGACACAACCATTTCATTTCTTAAAACAAAAGAGGAAAAGAACAGAAAATACGATGTTTTCTATACACTAAAACAACTGCTACTACTCTTAACCAACCATGATGTCATTTGAAATTTAATTATAAAATGAAATAAAAGAGTAAAAAGAGAAAGTAAACAAAACCAAGCAATCCCATCATATGCAAGTCTCTTCAAAAATACTGCAAAAAGTGGTTAAAGTCTGTTATTGCAGATTTCCATCTCCTGTGCTTATCTAAATTACAACAAACAGACAAGGACAAAAAAGTTATTTTATGGGCGAATTCATATTTTAATTTAGTTTCCATTTTCTGAGTGCTTGTCTTGCAATTGCATTACATTTAATAGGCATAACATATTGAACACATATGTTAATCTTATCAAAACCTATTCAAGAAAAAATAATTCTTCAACCAAATAATGTTGAAAGTTTTTCAAATGAAAGCACTGTTATAATGACTTAATACCCTTTTGACAGATTATGTTGTTGATCTGTCAATACTTCAGTACAGTGTGAAACTAGCCGCACTCAGCCCACATCATCAGAATATGGAAGCTAACCGGCCTTCAGCGCAACAGAAGCAAATTGTGAGTGATCAAGTCTCATTGCCCGCAAACATCTGAAACCATTTTCCTGCTGGTAGGGGAAGTTTCTTTAGCATAAAGTAGTGACAGTATTTGTATCCTACAATACCAAAACATGACATTCTAGATATATGTGATGTATTTTTCGCCGCGTCAGCAGTGATAAAATATATCATCATCTTCCACCTTCACCACCTCATCCTCAACCCCATCCTCATTCTATTCCCAGTGTTGTACCAAGAGCCTATGGATGTGACCACAGAGTTGAACGGATCTTTTGCCATAAGAGTTGTCAGCCAGTTTAAAGCTACAACCAAATGTTGCCTTTCCCTCTACCTGAAGTATTAGTCTTTTCATGTGGCTGAAAATTTTGCTCATTTTCCTCACACACAATTGCTTTTTCCCCAATAACGAAACCACCATTAAGCAGTCTTACATTGAAAATAGAATATTCTGAAAAGTAAGTATACAGTGTACACTCAAACTCCGTAACATGTTCTTTTAGAACCTCAGCCTCATTAGTAACTAAATTTATCCCATCATTAGAAAGTGAATGTAACATTCAGTGGCTGCATATGAAATTTATCGAATGCCATCATAGCAGAATTCCTCGACTTCTTCAAAAGATTCTGCAACATAAGCGACTGTTGAAAACAAAGAGAGACAGTATGTTAATACTAGAGAATGATGAACCTCCTTCTCTAATCTTCTCTTCCCTTTTCTCTTCTCCCTCAAAAACCCTTAAAACAAATGCCTTCTCATTCTTGTATCCAGCAAATTGCTTCTTAGGCAGTCTTTAACTTTGAAAGTTCCTTCCAAAAAAATTTGTGACTACATTTAAGCAAGTGTGGCTAGCACCAGACAGGGCTTAAGTGATCTTCAATTACTGCATTTGAAGTGCTGGCATGTGTGTTCAAATATTAGGAAGTGTTTTAAAGTTTAATAATAACCTAAAAAAGACAAAGTTACACAGTTAATTTTTTTGTTTGTTTGCAGGCACCTGTCCGAAAGAACTGGCAACACTGAGATTCCCACACCACAATATGTCTGCTACAAGAGCCAAATCAACATGACACAGCCCCTCTCCAATTTATCAATGGGCTGTACAGTTTTGTTTCAGCTCCTCTAGTAAAGTGCTACAGTATTGTGGGGCACAGATTTCAATCTGTACCAGGACTGCAGAGACGTACACACTAACAAACAAACAAATTAAATAGAACACTTCATTTTTTCAAGGGGATCATTAAAATTTAATGACCATCCCTCATATTCACTTTGGATGTCAACAGAACAGAATAGAAAGGCACCATGATGTGGTGGTGTGTTCAAACAAGATGGAATATGAAGATAACATCACTTTGATCAGTGGAACACTGAAGGATGAAAGTGAGGTTACGAAGGAGCGCTAGTCTCACAATAAAGTCAGCATACAGTACAAACATTAAGGAACTAGCGATTGTGGTGCAGCATTACTGGCAAATGCCAAAAAGAATCATGACGGATATTCTTGATAGTGAAATACTTCTCTGTGCACTCTGCAATGCAGAAAACAGTGTCTCTATGTGCTCAGGTTTAAATCGGCGCCACAGAGAATTGTGAAAGTCTCTTTGTGGAAACAATGAGGCCACTTACCAACAATTAGGATACAAATTAAAACAAAAGTGCACTTTCATTAAATTATATTTAAGCAAGTATTACAATACAAAACCATTAACTGTGTGATTTTTTTGAAAATCTGCAGGGTGAACTGTTTCCACTACTGCTTTACTCAAATTGTTTACAAATGAATCACTATCATGAAAATGATTTTCACTCATTCATTCCTCTAAAGGTTCTACAATCTCATCCTCAGAAAGGACTGTGCATGAAGAGCTAGCCATTTCAACTTGACCATAATAATTACAACCTCTCTCAACACACCTACTGCAGTTCAACAACAAGTTAACACAGGCCTCCCTAGATGGCAATACTATGCAACACTGATGGCTAGTCAGAATGTGAACGCTATGAAAAATTGTATCGAATGAGGCTCATTGGAGTGGAAAACAAAATTTGCAATGTCAAGTGCCACTCACTGTTGCAATGGAAAGGATTCATGTTCTGTTATAAGTAGGATGCTGGTTGTAGACCTGCTTTCTGGAAATGAAAACACTTAACAACTAGCAAGCATTGGATTAATCAAATGTCTACAAATGTTGTTTTTCTGAAATGTTTGTACGACACTTAATCTTTCAGTTTCTCAGTTATATGTAGATTTTTACTAAAATGCAAAGAAGACTGTCTGCAAAACAAAACCTCGTCTAAGTGGTGAGCAATGATCTATATTTCATAATACTGGTGTTATTCCAACCAAGACTTTCCACTGTTTGATTCCAACCAGTCTGCAAATATTTATTTCTTCCAAATTAACATATCTCTTGCAAATTTTCATGCCCAATCGTGAAACTCTACTGAAAGATTCTCATCCACTTATCTCCGTCAAACACTTAATGTGTTATAAACACTATCATACTAGTCACAGGCATAATAAATTGCTCAAAGCAATTTTTTTCTGATTTGCTAGCTGTTCTGAATGAATGTTACAGCAACAACTTCCCAGTCTCAACAAACGTTAAAACTTCCAGGAACTTAATGTCGATTAACAATCATGACCTTCTGTCACAACACTGAACACATACATCTACATCTATACCATGCAAGCCACCTTAATGTGTGTTGCAGGATACCAACATCATTTCCCTCCTTCCCTATTTCATTTGTGAATGGTGTATGGGAAGGGGGTGATAAATTGCCATATGAACTGTAGTTTCTCTTATTTTTTCACTGTGGTCATTTCACGAAATGTGTGAGAGGAAGTAAAGTGTTTCCCCATTCCTCTTGGAAGGTAAGCACTTGGAATCTGATCAGTACACTCTGTGAAGCATAATCTCTCTCTTGCAGCATCAGTCACTGGAGTCTACTGGGCACTGCTATAATGCTTTAGGACTTCACTAAATGATACCATGACATTAACATGCCTCTTTTCATGGGATCTTATCTCTCTCTTTATAATCCAACATAGCAAGTGTCCCACACTAATGAATAATACTTCAAAATAGGTTGAACAAAAGTTTTGTAAGCTGCTACTTTTGTGACTGAATAATATTTCTTTATACTCTTCCAGTGAATCTCAGCTTATCATCTGAAATGACAACAATGTAGAAAGGATAGATTGCTACTCACCATATAGAAGAGGAAGCATTGAGTTGCACACAGGTACAATGAAAAAGAATGGTACAAATGTTCACCTCTTCTGTATCCCCACTGCATACCCCCCAAGCCAAACTGCTGCTCACCTCAGACACAGTTGCATTCGGGCCTTGGTGCCCAGAGAAAACAGTGGTCGTGTGTATGTGAACATTTGTAGCATTCTTTTTCATTGTGCTTGTCTGTGACTCAATGTCTCTTCTATGTGGTGAATAGCAGTCTACTGTTCCCTATTATTTTTAGCCCATGCTGGTCATTCTATTATTTGAAACAGACTATCATCACTTTTATTACAACTAGCTGTGTATGTGAAGATTTCGATTTGGATTGCTCTGGATGGTTAGTCCAAAGTATTTCACTGTTTTCCTGATTCCAGTGATTTACGACCGACAGTGTAATCATACAGTAATCAATCTCTTCGACTATTAATGTGTGATATGTTACAATTATTTACATCCTTGATAAACTGCCAGATCCTTCACTAAAATCACCCACAGATCTAACTACTTTTCACTGCTTTCTTGTGATGTTGCAAATTTCCTAAGAACACTGTCACCTGAAAACAGCCTCACACATTTTCCTACACTATCACTTGTTAACAGTAACGATACTGTAACACTCCTCTGGGGTACTAAAAATTACTATTACAAATGTAAATGAAGACAGCAGTCAGTCACAGAATCTGTAATTTGTTATAAATTTACATTTAGACTATAACATATTCATCATCCGTGCATTACCAGAACAGACATATAGGCACAACAATGGAACAGTCACATATTTATGCTTTGACACAGTTATGTCTATACGGCTCTTCTGGTAATGCACTGATGAAAACTACATCACAGTTGAAATCTAGATCTGCGATAAATTACGGATTTTGCGATTGACTGCTGTCCCCCTTTACATCTTAATATTAAATGGTCACTGTAAATCACCAGTATCCAATGGATTTCAATTTAGTACAATTACATTTGTTAGTATCATTCCTTAGAGGTGTTGGTTCTACCAGTTAAGAATTCCTTAATTTAATAAAAAATATGGTCTGATATTCAGTAAGCTCCTATTTCGTTCACTAACTGGCAGTGCAGAACTGTATTGGATGCCCTAGAGAAGTAAACAATTATGGCCACCTTGGACGCCGTCATCTATGACACTCCAGGGTGATGCTCTGGATCTCATGGATACATGTACAAGTTGAATTATGCAAAATCTCTATGGAGTCCTTCTTAATTTGTATCAAGGAGATTCATGTTCTCTAAAAGTTTCTTAGTGTGTGAGTGTAATACTACAACACACTGACATTAGTTATATAAGCTTATCCTTATGTGCAGCTTTCTGCCGATCCATCCTGAAAACGAGAATGATCTGTACTTCTTTCCAGCTGTTTGGTACCAAGAGATTTCCAATACACTGCTTCTAGTAAGGGATTAAGTTTTTCCACATAATCTGCGTAGAATCTCGCATGTATCTCATCCAGCAGAGATGACTTTTCATTATTAGGCTATTTTGTTTTATTTTCTGTTCTATCTACAATGGGCACTGAGTAAGTGATATAAGATATTTTTTCTGAAAACAGGTTGGTTTTATTCAAGATTCCAATACACCATATTATTCCCTACCCCTTTGGCTACAAAACCCTGTTTTTCAAACACTCCCTGTTCAACGCAAAAACCTTACGCCATCTTACTGGAGGGGCCTGTATGCCCACCTGGTACCACTCTACTGGTTGCTTTTGGAGCCAACATCATGCTGCATCAATAACATCCCCATCATCAAGATATTGCTTTCCATGGAATGCATCCTTCATTTGGCCAAACAAACAGAAGTCAGAATGTGTGAGATCCAGGCTATAGGGTGGATGAGTAAGAACAGTCCATTGAAGTTTTGTGAGCTCCTCTCAGGTGTGCAGACTTGTGTGAGGCCTTGCATTGTCATGGAGAAGGAGCAGTTACTTTGCATTTTTGTGGTGACAAATGCACTGAACTCATTTCTTCAATTTCCTGAGGGTAACACAATACACTTCAGAGCTGATCATTGGCACCATCAGGGAGGACTTCAAACAGAATAACCCCTTCAGAATGCCAGAAGACGGTCGCCATTACTTTCACCGGCTGAGGGTGCAGCTTTGAACTTTTCCTTCGGAGGAGAGGTGGTGGGACACCACTCCATGGACTGCTGTTCTGTTTCCTGTTCAAAGTGATGAACATGTGTTTCATCAACAGCGATGATGATCGACAAAAAATTGTCACGGTCAGCCTCATAATGTGCAAGCAGTTCTGCATAGGTGGTCCTTTGTTGCTGTTTATGATCTTCTCTCAGGCACCAATGAACCCAGTGGGCACACACCATTGAGTACCCCAACTGGTGGACAAGTGCATCAGCAGTACCAACACACACATCCAGTTGAGCAGCAAGTTGTGTGTGGCCAGCTGGCTAATGAGAGATTGGACAGGTTTGCACGACATTGCTGCGATGACGACAAATTCCTCAGCCATTGACTCATCATGCTTTTGTTCACTGCAGAGTCTCTGTAGACAATCAGCAATTGCCTATGAATATCTGCGATGCTCTTGTTTTCCGCCAAAAGAAACTCAATGACAGCTCTCTGTTTGAACAGACCTCCTTTACAGACGGCATTTTGAAGGTTAAGGCCCACAACCAATTTCACATTTCTTCCTCCCCCCCCCCCCCCCCAAAAAAAAAAAAGTATGCCGAGGAAAAAAATCTCTTATACTTATTGAAGGCCCCTTGTATATTCTTCCAATATCTACACCAGTTCCTACAGCTCTGACCTCATTACAGGCACTATCTTTGTTCTCGACATACAAACTGCCCAGTGTTACTCTTCCCAATTCCTCTTTCCTCTCCTTGTTTATTCATTATAATGCTTTCAATTCTGTAAGGCTTCTAGACATTTACTTTCTCCATTTTCATCACTGTTGATTCCATTTTATTATATTCACT
Source organism: Schistocerca nitens (assembly GCF_023898315.1). Taxonomy (NCBI): domain Eukaryota; kingdom Metazoa; phylum Arthropoda; class Insecta; order Orthoptera; family Acrididae; genus Schistocerca; species Schistocerca nitens. The sequence goes on along the minus strand of NC_064617.1, from coordinate 697,593,912 downwards.
GTCTTCTGCTGCTTGTGTCTGCATTCCACTAACCATACGCGAACAATGGGAAATTCAGGATAGAACAAGAACATTATGAAAAGGATAGATTGCTTGGACGAGGAGGGAGGAGGGGGGGGGGGGGAGATAGCAGGCCAGGGGTGGACCACAAAGAAGTAGTAGTTCTCTCACGACTCAGTACCACCCAGGTCTGGAGCAACTGAATCACATTTTCCACCAGGGTTTTGACTGCGTCTCATCACCCGTGAGATGAGATATATCCTACTAACTAACCTCCCCACCAGTCCAATACCGATATTACATCGCTCACCGCACCTAGGCAATATCCTTGTCCAATCCTACTATACCCCTATTCTCAACTCCTCGTCTCATATCCCTACAATAGCCCTAACCACAAGATCTGTCCCATACATCCTCCCACTACCACTCATTCCTGTCCTGTCACAAGCATCTCCTATTCCATCAAAGGCAGGGCTACCAGTGAAAGCAGCCATGTTATCTACAAACTAAGCTGCAATCATTGTGCTGCTTTCAACATGAGCTGCCTATCTGCATACAAGGCCACTGACAAACTGTGATCAAGAGACAGCTGGACCACCCAGTTGCTGAACATGCTGCCCAACATCACATGCCCACTTCAATATTGCTTCACAGCCTGTGCCATCTGATCCTTCATACCAACACTAGCTTTATCCTTTGTTCCCATAATTCACCTAGTCTCAACCTTCGCTAGTCCCTGTCCTCCACCTACATATCCTCTTACCTTCTCCCACTGCAGTACTGCATGCACCTTCTATTCCACCAACGTGCCTACAGTGTTTTCCCCTTCATTACTTCTCTCCTCTCCTATCCTCTCCTCTCTCCCTCTTGCACTACCCTTCCCAGTACAGCCACCAGACTCTGCAGCTTGCAGCCCTATCCTATCACTAATTTGTCCCTGTACATTCTCACAGGTAGCACAAGTTAATCCACCCCAGCTTTGCTATCTCTCCACTCCACATCACCTCCATACCCTCCATCAACCATCTAGGTTGCTAGTCCTGTCTGACTCAATTGTGTGTGTGTGTGTGTGTGTGTGTTGCTTCAATGAACGTTTGTGTGTTTCCTATTTCCAAAGAAGGAAATTTTTTGTCAGATAGCTTAAATGTTCAGCAATCTTTTCATTGTACTTCTGTGCATCTCAACACCTCTTCTAAATGATAAGTAGGAATCTATGGTTTCACAATATTATTGTTATTTCATCCTGGAATTTCTATTGATTATTCTAACTGTGACTGCACTACCCTCTCACCCTTTGCCTTTCAACAGTGACAGAAAAGTTGAGTTTAAAACTCCAGAATAATCCATACTGAATAATCCATACTTTGTTCAGTGCCCCCCTTTTATCGTTAATACTTCACTTGTGACAATGGCAAGTCCAAGACGGAATAACAATAAGTTTTCTAATTGGAAAAACAACATGCTCAACGTAAACATAATATGTAAATTTCTAATTTTTTTTTGTACCTGTCTATCGAATGAACAGTACTACAAAAGATAAAGGAGACAGAAGAAATGTATTAACAATAAAATTACTCACAGCTTGTGCACCAAATGATTTCGCAAATCAGGGGTGACAGACTGATGCCACTCTTTGGTCCCTTGTACAGGTGTTGCAGTGACTTGACCTGGTGGGAAGACAGCTGGCAGCTGCAAATTTGCAAGTCGGCTCTCTGCAGCGAGCTGCTGAAACATTGTAAAATACATTTACTGCAAGTGAACACACACACACACACACACACACACACACACACACACACACACAGAAAATGGCTCCTTGCAAGTCTCTTCATCTCTGCATAACTACACAACCTACAACCACTTCAACTGGTTGACTGAAGTAAAGCATTGGTTTCCCTCAACAATTTCTGCTACCCACGCTTCCCACCACTGCTAAACAACTATTCCTTGATGTTCTAGGATGTGTCCTATCAACCTATCCCTTCTTTTAGGGAAATTGTGCCATGATTTTTCTTCCTCCTCAATTAGATTAAGTACCTCTTCATTAATTATCTAACAGGCTCAACTAATATTAAACATTTTTTGGCAGAATCACATTTTAAAAGCTTCTATTCTCTTCTTGACTGCGTTTTTGTCACTCACATTCCACTTCCATACAGGACTCCATTCGAGACAAATACCTTCACAAAATACTTCGCAACAGTTAAGTTTATATCAGATGTTAAATTACTTCTCTTTTTCAGAAACTGCTTCCTTGTTACTGACAGCCTGCATTTTATATCCTTGTATTTCGGCCACTATCAGTTACTTTGCTGACCAAATAGCAAAACTAATTTAATATTTTTTTGTATTGCATTTCCTAATATAATTCCCTCAGAAGTGCCTGATGTAATGTGACTACATTCCATTACTCTTGTTTTACTTTTGCCGATATTCACCTTATATATGTCCTATCGTCTCCATTCAACTGGTCCTCCAAGATCTCTGCCCTTTATGACAGAATTACAACCTGGATTGGTAGGCCAGTCCAGTCTTTATTTCCACTCCAAGAACTTCAAATTCCTTTTCAAAGTTTGCTACTTGCTCATTGTACAGATCGAATAACATGGGGGCTGACTGCAACCCTGTCCCACCCGCTTTTTAATTACAGCTCCCCTTTCATGTCCTCCAACTCATACAATTGCAGTCTGTTTTATGTACAAGTTGCACTTTCCACACCTTGTATTTTATCCCGAATAGCTTCAGAATACCAGAAGAGGTTTTGCAGTCAACATGTCAAATGCTTTTCCCAAAATCTAAAAATCGTATAAATGAGGACTTATGTCTCTTCAATCTATATTCTATGTTAAATTCTACAGTCATTATTCCCTCCTGTGTTCCTATATTTCTCCACAGCCAAAATGATTTTCCACAAGGTCACAGTCTAGTGCTCTCTTTATTTTTCTTTGAGTAATTAGTGTTAATATTTTGCTAACTGAAGCTAAGTCTAGAAGGGAGATGGAATGTGAGGATATGTTACAGAACAAATTTCCAACTCCAGTGTTCAGGGAAACTTTTCTTTCAGGCTGCTCCAAAGCTGTCGCATGGGGTTTGAGCACCTGCAGCATCCATCAGCTGCACCACATCCTGATTCATTCTGTTATGTTCATGAGTTCTTCACCTGGCAAATGCGAAGCAACCGGAATGACAGCCCAATGGCTGTTGGCCCAGCCTGTAGTGCTGTGTGGGATGGTCGAAGTGATCCATTTAGTGTATCATGTACTCGGCTCTCTCTGAGCAGTGCAGTAGCATGTTCAGTAACTTCTCATCGCAGAGGTGGACAGTTCTGTAATCATTCATGTGTTCAACAAGCTAGTGGTGGTCATTCATCTATAAAAAGCCAAGTGGTGAACAAACATTAGTTGATAAACATGTATGGTTCCATGTGATATTCCTGCCTTTGATGATGTGAGACATACCAGTGGTGAAGATAGCAATAACTAGTAACAGATGGATACATGGGACAGGTATTATAGTGGAATTATTGTAGGGGTCCGTGCCTCTGAACAGGGATGATGACCTGGCAATGTCATACGGTTAGGCAATAACGTTTCTGAGGTTAGGACAAGAAAGCAACAGTAGCTGGTGCAGTAAGGTTATCAGAAAACACAATCTCAATGCATTGCTTGACTTGGAAAATTATACTCTGGGATAAGTTTTGTATGAAGGTGTATGACGCCTAAGTGGTACAGAATGATGAGGGTGGAAGTTCAGTGATTTTTCTGAGGTATCAGCTATTTTTTGGAGCATCTGAAGAAGAGAGAGCCTTAGACTTTCTTGAAGCAGGTATTGAAACAAGATCATCTCTGTCTGATATCCTTTCCACAACTACTAATGTCAACTCCCTAATCTCGATAAAATCATTAACACACGATTTTACATTCCTGGACCATTATACCTACCTCAAGGTTTCGGTCCTTGCAACAGTCCCTCTGTGCATGCTGTAACAGCAGACTGTTCCAGATCGAATGTCTGCCTGTGTGCAGAGGTAGGCAGGGCTGGATAAACAGTGTGTGTGTGTGTGTGGGGGGGGGGGGGGGGGTCCTTAAGGAGCCAAGTGCCCACGGGCAGTGGTGAGCATACAATTTGCTAACAACCAGCCGACATTTGCACATGACAATACTGGCTAATGAGGTGAACACAATTTACAAAATACGATCATAACATGATGCGTTCAACGGAAAAATGCAACAAAATGAAAAAGTACTAACACTTCACTACATTTGCGGAACATGAAATTTCTTTTTATTCACAGCTTGGGACATACTCTGGGTCGAAACCTCTGTTTCCGCAAGATACAGTAATTTCACCAGTGTCAATCATGAAGTTATGATACTTCTGCAATTACATTCATGATAGAAAAAATATGTTCACAATGAAATGCTAATCCAAAGACTTGCTTCCAGATGCATTTTGTTAGCTTTGAAAGCTCTTTTACATATATACCACAATACCAATAAAACTGCTACAATACCTATACTAGGGCAGAGTGCAATTTTGAAAATCAGTCACCTTTAATTGCATTTCCAAATGTACTGTATATGGTGCAACTGAAAATGGAGTGCTAAATAACTTCATTTTCTAAATTACACACGTCCTGAATCTTTGTCTAAAAATTCTGATGAAGTTGCACAAAATTTTGCTACTAAACCCAACAACTTGCTGGAAGGTAACTGCAGCAATAAAACACGGTTCAGTTTCCTGTAACAAACTGCCTATTAAATAGACACAGTTGGCCCATATTTTTTAAAAGTCATTTATGTGACATGTCTGTGAGAGGCTGCACACATGACAACACAGTGCAAGAAGGAACCTGGTGGATAGCTTACCAACCAAAACCTGCTGTGCCAGCTGTGGATGCCAGTGTCCCATGGTGCAGGGATGGAACAGCCAGGTCTACAGCAAGTCTTGAGGGAACTGAAAGGCTGCTACACTACAAGTCATTTGAATCCCCTCATCCAGTCCACAGATTGGAGCCATTTCTCCTACATTTTCTTTCATCCTTCCACTTTCCTGGGCTTCACCACAGGCAGCAAAAAAATTCCCACCCTCCCCAATAGTGAACTCTGATTATTTACTGTTATTTTCTTCCCTGTCCAATCCCCTCCCTAATAAAGTGTTTTTATTCACAACACTGGTTATTTCAAACTTACTGTCTCTTACACATTCTGGAACTGAACGGGGAAACACTACTTCACACACACAGGCATCCACTCCTGCAAACTGGACTGTAGCCTTTTTATTAATTACAAAATGCTCGCACACTTAAAGAAATGACTGTCAACAGTTCTTCTGAACAACATTTTTATAACTACTGATTATGATGGGAAAAAATGTGGCTTCAGCAATCACTACACATCTTTACTGTCAAGCTGTTCTCAGTAAATAATGCCATTTCCTTGGTGCAGTCGTAATTTCAACACTGTCCTGCGTGTAGGCAGATATGAACCTTTACAGAATATTGTTAAAACACAGTTCCCAAACTTTTTCCTGTCATTTCAAACAGCTTTCAATGAGCTGCAGGAAAGGAAAGGCCAAACACTTCAGTCAAGAGAGTTGGTCAACAGTTCCCTTGCCACTTGTCCTCCCTAAACACAACATAAATAGGGCTTTAATAAACCTGGCTGACATCTATCCCCAATTTTCCTAAGGACATTCTTCTCTACCTGTTGCACAATCCAATCACCACAATGTTCACGTTTTTCTAGTGTGGACAAACCACGAGACCAGTGCTGGCTTCTTGAGACATTATTCACTTTCACTCTTAAAGAGTGTAGAACACATCCATTTTATACCGTAGGTGCACTTTTTGTTACATGTGTGGACCATGAAATGGAATATGCTCTAGAAATGATAGAAAAAAGTATTGTATTTCAAGGCTGAACAGAGAATCTCCAGGCATTGCTACCTTCTCAATCACTATCAAGTGCAATACAGTGCAAAATACAGTCATTGAGTTACAAATTCAATTTGATTAACATGGCTGTACACAAGGAACATCTTGGTTCGGTCAAAGTTGTTAAAGTGCCTGTTCAACTGGCCAATTTCAGTGTGGCGTTAATCAGATTTCACTTTGACAAATACTGGGAAGGGTTACGCTTTACATAAATCACCCAAAAATTGAATGTTTCAACACATATTTGTTCAATGTTACTCTATCCATTATGGATCTTGATGAACTACGCTGTTGTTCAAATGGAGATTGTTGATCAATAATGAACCAGCTCTGGCTGACTGCAGTCACCCTCAAATACCTTTACATAGGTTAAAATGAAATTACATCAGTGAAAATTAAAAAATAAAAGGCATGATAATCATATAATAATTCTATTCATATGAAGGGTATAAGGTTCTGTAAGCAAACCCTGCATTATAGACAGCACCAAAAACTTATAGCAGTGCTTTTTTAAATTTCTTTCCTGCTTCTTTACTTTGATGAATATTCCATACAATTTTATCTGTTGTTATTTTTCTTTATTGAAGATTTATAATTTTGAGTGTTAGCTTAACATACTACTACATAAATCAAAATATTTCTAGTGTATATCAGCTTTCGTTTCCAAACTCACCAGACACACAAGACTTCACTGTATGAGCATATAGCTTCAGGTCATTCACTAAAAAGTGGTGGCAACCATAACCATAACAACAATATAAAAAGATGTACTCTGCTTATATAAATGAAATATGGTTAACATGATCAACAGCTATTCAGCTTCAAAAATATATCAAGTGTATAACAATTAATATTTTGAATATAATAGAAGGAAACATTCCATGAGGGAAAAAATATATCTAAAAACAAAGATGATGTGACTTACCGAACGAAAGCGCTGGCACATCGATAGACACACAAACATACACACAAAATTCTAGCTTTCGCAACCAACGGTTGCCTCGTCAGGAAAGAGGGAAGGAGAGGGAAAGACGAAAGGATTTGGGTTTTAAGGGAGAGGTTAAGGAGTCATTCCAATCCCGGGAGCGGAAAGACTTACCTTAGGGGGAAAAAAGGACGGGTATACACTCGCACACACACACATATCCTTCCACACATATACAGACACAAGCAGACATATTCAAAGGCAAAGAGTTTGCCTTTGAATATGTCTGCTTGTGTCTGTATATGTGTGGATGGATATATGTGTGTGTGTGTGTGTGTGTGTGTGTGTGCGTGTGTGTGCGCGCGCGAGCGAGAGTGTATACCCGTCCTTTTTTCCCCCTAAGGTAAGTCTTTTCGCTCCCGGGATTGGAATGACTCCTTACCCTCTCCCTTAAAACCCACATCCTTTCGTCTTTCCCTCTCCTTCCCTCTTTCCTGACGAAGTAACCGTTGGTTGCGAAAGCTTGAATTTTGTGTGTATGTTTGTGTTTGTTTGTGTGTCTATCGACCTGCCAGCGCTTTCGTTTGGTAAGTCACATCATCTTTGTTTTCAGATATAATAATTAAATTAAATACACAGCAAAGAATAAAATGTAAATGCTCCACAACTCACTGCTGCTGATGTTTGTGGCTCAGCACCTCCAAGCCCGAACAAGGAATTTTGCATATTTGCAACTGTCTGCTGAATGGTAGCGACTGCAGCCTGAGCTGCAGCTGAAACTGGGCCTTGTGTCGGTGGTGGCTGCTGTGAGGTAGGGTCTGATGATAGTGGGAGGGACACATTAGGTGCCACAACAGTTTGAGCTGCACTCTGACCTTGAACTGCAAATATCAAATTTGGTGGTTGTCTTTAGAAAAAACAGTATAGCAATAAATTCAGTAATTCAATTTATATCAAGTTATTTATAAAGTTGCTTTAATACAATCAATGCAAGGTAAGAGGTACCTCTCATAACTTTATAACCTTTTCCAAGAAATATAAGAGTGTATAAATTATTTTCATTATGTATTACACAAGCAGATAAAGCTTACAAGAAACTGTTACTGATCTTGTACACCATACTGGTAAAACAAATATCTTTTATGCAAGGTAAAAGATGTCTTAAATAAGTTTCTCAATGATCAGTTTTTATTTGAGTAAACAGTGTTTCCATCCATCACAAAGTTGATGTATATGCCGAACGAATAAATAAAACAAAGTTGATGACCTTAAATATTACAAGATTTGATAATTATATACCTTATTATGCAAACTTCTTCCTTTCAAAACATCTCACCTTGCGTGTGAGGAGGTGCGGGAACTCTAACTGCACCACCCACCACATTAGGCTGAGCTGGCCCAACACCGAGACCAGGAGCGACCATGCGGTGTCCTCTGTTCACCACATTACTAGGGGTTAAAAGGCCACCTGGTGCAGCAGTTGTGGGACACTGAATACCAAGGGCATCATATGCTCTTCTCATATCAGATGCCGTTGGTTGATTGCTGGGAGCCTGATTAGATACGACTAAAAAACAAAAACAATAACAACAGAAGGCAAAATTAACACAACACTATGCGTCATTTAACGACTTATTTATTTACTTACTATTTTGCTGATGCCGTATTTTATCAGCCTGTTTCAGTGGCAAACATACAGGGCAGTCTGTCCGAGTGCAGTGCTTCCAGTGTGAGATTATTTGCCGCGAAGAGGAACAGTGTGCAACTGAACAAGACTTTCCTGCCTGGCACGTAGTCATGTGGTTTAACACATTTTTCATTGTCTTACAGTGTGGTAATGTACACTGTGAATAGAGATAAAATATATGCTCAGTAACAAACCCAGTGAGAAGTCAACTAATGTCAAACAAAGCATTCTCTCTCCAATTCCCTTGAAAGTTTCCTTGTGGTCTTATACCTTGGATCTGCTGTCCAGTCCTCCAACTGCATTGATCGAACCCTATTAATACCATAAATGAAGATACTTTCAGAATAGCATGAGCTACTGGGAAAATAAAAATGGCTTTCTGACATCGTTTAAGCAATAATGCTCGTCTACTCATAATATAATTAGCACTCGCACAAGTTTAATCCACAGTACACAGTATCAATCTCATAACATTCACCACATAAATTTCCCATAATAGGCATTAATGAATATCTTACTTATCAGCACACTTGCAGAAAGAAAGTAGAAAGTTTACAACATGCCCTTTTGAACACTAATACAGTAACTCAGTGAGTTAATTTTTTTGTATCGTATTACAATAGTGATCAATTTATTATATGTATTATTTTATAATTTCACTTTGGTGATTCAGCATCAAAAACTGTGGTAGTATGAATCTCTCACATGGCCCTATTGTCAACTGCTATTTTGGTGGTAAATGTATTCCACAATGTGGAAATGAAGAGTTTTTTTCCGCCTTCACAAGTATTGATTTCACAACAAACAGCAACTGATTTTTGTAGCAGTTTTTATACGCTTGGAACAATGTATTACCACAAGATGCTGGGCACATTCAGAGATAGTAAGTCATATTCCCAAAAGCTTTGTAAAACTAGTAAGTTGATGGCAAGTACGTTTACAAGGTCCACAACAGAAACACTAATTTTGTCTTAAATATACTTCCCAAACCTCTTTGAGAAACTACTTTGGTGGTAAGCAGACTTCCCAAGAAACTTCAAAACAATGTTATTTGTTGGGATGTATACTTCCCATGGCTCTAAAAGCTGTATTTTTCACAACAAGCAGGAACTACCACTCGTGCAGCAGACTACCACTAGATGCAAGGAGAATACAAAAGTTTTAAGACATATTCTCATATATGCAGTAAATAAATAAGTTTAGTGGCAGGTTTGTTCCCCATGGCCCACGAACTGGTTAACATAACTAAATTATTTAGTTTTAATGGTGTCATACTGTACAACACAGAACACTCATGTTTTAAAGTATTTGTTGCATGTACAGAAATAAAAAAATTCAACTGTTATCCTACTGTCATTAACTACCTCACTTCTACTTTAATTAAAAAAGATATCCAACTTACTAAATGTCCTTAAAAGACAGGAATTCATTTTTTCCCTGAAAGCATAATTCATTTTATGGGCAATTGTATGTCAAATCAACAAGTGCTACAACCTGACCCTCTCAGATTTTTTTTGAAATTAAGTATGCATACATTACTCATAATCATGACACAAATTAATTTTTTCACATTTTTCTGATGAAAAGTTACCGATTAATGGACCTTCAAAAATTGAAAAGATGACAAATTTTCGACTCGTGGAACAATGTTGTTTTCTTTACAGCTCGAGTTCTAATTAAGCTAGAACAATAAAATTTACTTCATTGGAAAGTTCTTTTAAAGAGCTTTTATATGATACCAAACATCACTGTTAAAAAAAATTGTTGAATTTATCAAATTTTGAAAAACTGTATTTTTAAAATTCTCAAAAAAAAAAAAAGTGAAAGATACACTTTACATCTACATATTCTGAAAGTTTCAACTTGGGATGAGAATGGGATCACTATCAAAAGCAATTTTACATTAAGGGTGGTGCTTTAAAAATTCGTAAAAACTAATTTATTTTAGATATTAGGCCTACTTGTCACCAGCTGTATGTTGTTGTAAACTCTGGAAATTAAAAATAACTTATAATTGACAAAAATATATTAAAAACTAAGATTCCATGACTTACCAAATGGGAAAGCGCTGGTAGATAGGCACAACACAAAATTTCAAGCTTTCGCAACCCACGGTTGCTTCGTCAGGAAAGAGGGAAGGAGAGGGAAAGATGAAAAGATGTGGGTTCTAAGGGAGAGGGTAAGGAGTCATTCCAATCCCGGGAGCGGAAAGACTTACCTTAGGGGGAAAAAGGACAGGTATACACTCGCACGCACACACACACACACACACACACACACACACACACACACACACACACAAGCAGACATATTTAAAGGCCTTTAAATATCTCTGCTTGTATATATATATATATGTGTGTGTGTGTGTGTGTGTGCGCGTGCGTGTGTGTGTGTGTGTGTGTGTGTGTGTGTGTGTGTGTGTGTGTGTGCGCGCGCGAGCGAGCGAGAGTGTATACCCGTCCTTTTTCCCCCTAAGGTAAGTCTTTCCGCTCCCGGGATTGGAATGACTCCTTACCCTCTCCCTTAAAACCCACATCCTTTCATCTCTCCCTCTCCTTCACTCTTTCCTGACGAAGCAACCGTGGGTTGCGAAAGCTTGAAATTTTGTGTGTGTGTGTTTTTTATTGTGCCTATCTACCAGCGCTTTCCCATTTGGTAAGTCATGGAATCTTTGTTTTTAATTTATAATTGACAAAAGAACATATGTTTTGTGCTTCTGTAATTAATAAATACAAAATGAAAACTTAAAAAAATAAATAAATAAATAAAAAAACACAGAAAGATGAATACCTGAGATCACACCTAAATTCAGTTAGTAATTACTATTATTTACAAATAGGCGTCCTATTAGTGCACTTCTTCATACTTTGAACTAATCAGTCTGTTGCACATCAACATTTCTGCACTGGATAACTCATATGTTCACAACTGCCACTACTTCCCTACTGCTTATGGAAAAAATGTCTGGATGACTCAGAAATGTAAAAGATGGTGCCGGTTCATGGGGATGTAAGAAACTAACTGTGTTTTCATCCTTCTGATTTTTTTCAAGTATACAGGGTAACCACCAGAGCCCATTATAATCACAAGCAACATATCCTTTTATGTCTTTGAATGGCATTGTATCACTGTCAGAAACTGTCACCAGTTCAATTTTAGTGCCATCAGAGTTTGAATACACTTGTGTTATTATTTTGTCCTTGCTAAAAGGAATAAAAGTGTGAAGTTTTTGTGTCCCTACAATTTTGCAGCATTTCTCAAATCTCTCCATAAGTTTCATTTCTTCATTTTTGTGATCTTCTTTAGTAGCATACTTGAAGTTCATTGCTTCTATGTTATCCTTGGCAAACATAAAAAGTTGTTTTGGTGTCATTATTTGATCACTGTATGGCCGTTGCAGACTTGCTCGAGCTGCAAGTCGTTTAACTGTTCCACCAACACCATCACTAGCTCCCTTCCCATGCGAGGTGGCTGAAAAATGCCATTCAGCTTCAGTTTGGAAATCTTCTTCATGACGGCACAGGTTGATAAAGTTCTTCCTTTTTTATAATGAGCTACTGCTCCATCAGAGAAATATATTTTTCTTGGTTTTCTACCGAATTTAACAGTCAGGAAGTCCATCAAGTATGATTGGAACAAATGCACAGCAACAGTGTCATGTGTTAGGCATTCTGATATGATTACAAGACTTGTATGCTCAAGTTTGTTCCCATCCTTGTAATAAGCAACAATAGGATGAATCGTTGCTTGCATGTTTGTCCTGGTTGACAAAGGAGTCATTCTCAGCAAAGTCACAGATCGTTAAGACCTCGCCTTCTTTAAGTTCATTTCTCAGTCTCTTTTGGAAGGTTGATTGTTGACTAGCAACAAATGAATGTCGTGTAAGCGATTTTAATTTATCAAAAAAACAATCAATAAAGTTGTCAGATGATTTTATGATTGTTTCTAGAGATGTGTGATCAATGGAAACCCATTACTGACAAGTTATATTATCAATATCATTAGTATTCAACAAATCTTGTAAATATGTCTTAAATGTTTCTGGGCGAGGGCAGAATTTACATTCACCAAAATGACAAGCAGGTAATGACGGATTACATACAACTCTTGCAATGCAGTCTTAGTAAATTTTTATTGGATTATCTTCATCCTTTGTCAGGTGAGGAATGTTACATCCAGTCAGCATGAGTTTGAAGTTTTGATGGGTAGTACACACACAGACACTATGTGTACCACTACTTCCAGCTAAAACACAATTTTTGGGACGTACGTCTGCAAACTTCGAAAATCCAATGTGGAGCTCTGGATGGTTGTCTTTATCTCATCAGAACAATAAAAGTCTCTAACAAAGTCAGCAGTTGTTTGATCAAGAGTCTTGCCAGGTTTTGGGTTTGGTGAAGACAAAAGTCCCCTGGCCTTCACCAAATCTTTTACTCTTCAAGCCATGTAATTTGTTATGTTAAATTCATCTTGAAGCTTCTTAACACTCCAAGCTTTTAGGTAAAATGGTAAGAATTTCCACCTGTTTACTTCAAGATGTACATGAACGAAATTTATCTTTTAGCTGACTGATCCTCTCAGATTCTGCATGATCATGTACCTCTTCTTCTTTTCCGGAAGGAAGCAATAATATTCCTTAGGATATTTTGCTTCACACAGTTGTTTCTTCTTAATTGGTGATTCACCAACGGACTGCAAAGAAGCATTCAACCTTTCTAAGGCCTCACTTGCTGCAATGTCTTTTGCATCACTATCACATAAAACCTTTTCACTTTCTTGTTTCACAACAGAATACAGTAGATCATCATTTTCTGTGCTAGACGTATCACAAATTTCGACTTGTGCAATTTTTTTACGGCAGTTGTCACACACTTTTTGATTTAAAGTTAAGAAAGGTTTTCTTGCTATCATCCATTGTGAAACAGGCCGTAAGTCTTTCTTGTGGTTATTGTGGCCTTTTCATTAAATGGATTACAGCACAAAGCTGAAATTTTAGGCATTTTACATTTCTCAAGTGAACAAACTAACTTAAAAAAATGTTTTTGAAGTTGAATGACCCAGCTTTCTATATTCAACACTAAACAATATTACTTCTTATTCTTTCACTTCCTGTAAAAAAATATTTCATTATGTTAATAGTATGCAAACATTAACTGGTTGTAGGCATACAAACTTACAGACTCTTGTGAGGTTTGTACAAAAGTACCTTTAAGCTAAATTCAAAACACATTTCAGAGTTAATCACATAATTTCACTACAGCTGCCTCACAACAAAAGAATATGTGGGTCACTTTCAACCATAGGTGAAAATTGCTGACAATATTAACCAGAGATAAAATACTGAATAGATTGCAGATAGTAACACCACAGAATCATTTTATATATAATCTTTAAAATGAGAGATAGCTTCCTTTTCTTCTTTTTTTCCGTGGTTTTACAGCTATTAATAAATAGTTAGCACTCAAGTTTAATAAGCAGTTATTCGTTTCAAGTACAATTTGTGGACCATGTAACAAAATTTAACACTGTAATACTTTCATGTGTAGCAAAATAATAGAAATTCACCTATCTGAATGTGATTTTGGAGAATCGTGGTAAACATAAAATTGCTTTTGATAGTGATCCCATGCTCATCCCAAGTTGAAACTTTCAGAATATGTAGATGTAAAGTGCACCTTTCACATATATTTTTTTGAGAATTTTAAAAATACAGTTTTTCAAAATTCGATAAATTCAACAATTTTTTTAACAATTTATATATATATATATATATATATATATATATATAATAGAGGGAAACATTCCACGTGGGAAAAATATATCTAAAAACAAAGATGTGACTTACTGAACGAAAGTGCTGGCAAGTCGAAAGACACACAAACAAACACAAACACACACACAAAATTCAAGCTTTTGCAACAAACTGTTGCCTCATCAGGAAAGAGGGAAGGAGAGGGAAAGACGAAAGGATGTGGGTTTTAAGGGAGAGGGTAAGGAGTCATTCCAATCCAGGGAGCGGAAAGACTTACCTTAGTGGGAAAAAAGGACAGGTATACACTCGCACACACACACATACCCATCCACACATATACAGACACAAGCAGACATATTTAAAGACAAAGAGTTTGGGCAGAGATGTCAGTCGAGGCGGAAGTGAAGAGGCAAAGATGTTGTTGAATGACAGGTGAGGTATGAGTGGCGGCAACTTGAAATTATCGGAGATTGCGGCCTGGTGGGTAATGGGAAGAGAGGATATATTGAAGAGCAAGTTCCCATCACCAGAGTTCGGATAGGTTGGTGTTGGTGGGAAGTATCCAGATAACCCGGACGGTGTAACACTGTGCCAAGATGTGCTGGCCGTGCACCAAGGCATGTTTAGCCACAGGTTGATCCTCATTACCAACAAACACTGTCTGCCTGTGTCCATTCATGCGAATGGACAGTTTGTTGCTGGTCATTCCTACATAGAATGCATCACAGTGCAGGCAGATCAGTTGGTAGATCACGTGGGTGCTTTCACACGTGGCTCTGCCTTTGATCGTGTACACCTTCCGGGTTACAGGACTGGAGTAGGTGGTAGTGGGAGGTTGCATGGGACAGGTTTTACACCGGGGGCGGTTACAAGGATAGGAGCCAGAGGGTAGGGAAGGTGGTTTGGGGATTTCATAGGGATGAACTAACAGGTTACGAAGGTTAGGTGGATGGCGGAAAGACACTCTTGGTGGAGTGGGGAGGGTTTCATGAAGGATGGATCTCATTTCAGGGCAGGATTTGAGGAAGTCGTATCCCTGTGTGGTCCAGTCCCGGAAAGTATCCTGTCACAAGTGGGGCACTTTTCTGGTTCTTCTGTGGGGGATTCTGGGTTCGAGGGGATGAGGAAGTGGCTCTGGTTATTTGCTTCTGTACCAGGTCGGGAGGGTAGTTGCGAGATGCGAAAGCTGTTGTCAGGTTGTTGGTGTAATGTTTCAGGGATTCTGGACTGGAGCAGATTCGTTTGCCACGAAGACCTAGGCTGTAGGGAAGGGACCATTTGATGTGGAATGGGTGGCAGTTGTCATAATGCAGGTACTGTTGCTTGTTGGTGGGTTTGATGTGGACGGACGTGTGAAGCTGGCCATTGGACAGGTGGAGGTCAACGTCAAGGAAAGTGGCATGGGATTTGGAGTAGGACCAGGTGAATCTGTGATGGAACCAAAGGAGTTGAGGTTGGAGAGGAAATTCTAAAGTTCTTCTTCACTGTGAGTCCAGATCATGAAGATGTCATCAATAAATCTGTACCAAACTTTGGGTTGGCAGGATATATATATATATATATATATATATATATATATATATATATATATATATATATATATATATATATATCACGAATGATAATGAAAACAACATTGTTCTGCGAGTCAAAAAGTTGTCTTTTTTTCAATTTTTGAAAGTCCATTACTCAGTAACTTTTTATCAGAAAAATGTGAAAAAATTAATTTTTGGTACTATTTATGAGTACTATAGGCATACTTAATTTCATTTAAATCCAAGAGGGTAAGGTTGAAAACGATGGTTTCATTTGATCATTTGACGTAGAACGACCCTTATTTATAAATTTACAAAACAGACTGCATTCATCAGAGATCTGTGGTATTCTCAACTAATGAATCCTTGTGGATGTTGTGGAACCAAAGCGACTGAAAATATGGCTGATTGCCACTTTTTAGGGATATTTTCCACAAATGAATGAAGAATACACTGAAATAATTAACAAACAAAAGCAGAATTTACTTTGCAAAAAATTAAAACAATGGCATTTAGAAGTGCAGCTACCAACTGGTATTGGGAGAACACTAGGGACATCACTAAATAGAAACAATATTATATTTTAATGGCAACACTGTAAGCGGTGCTATTAAAATTCTGGCCGCCCCTCTCCCACTGCAAATTTGATGTTACTACGTGGAAACTCAGCTTAAAAATTAAATTTAACACCAAATTACCACCCACAAACACATTATTATTTTATGTCGACCACAATTACACCTTCTTTCGAGCATCTTTATGCTATCAATCCACAAATAACAGCATTAAAACAAGTCACTAAACATGTTTCTCTTCCTAAAATATTAAACACGGTTCTGAAAAGCAACATCAGATGAAACAGTGGAATTTAATATTAGGGTGCTGACACAGTAAGTCTACTTGTACAAAGGCTCAGTACAGGGCGAAGTGGTACACAGCCTTCTTTACAACATAGGTCCAACAAATATCAACTACAATAGTCAATGGCAAAAACATAAAAACTGCCACAAAACAGGCACAGAAGGTGGACAATACACACAGAAGGTGGTAACAAAAATAACAAAGAGAAAATAAGATATAGGGTGAGGCAAATTTATGTAGGGAGAGAGAAAACTGTACAACCATGCATCCTTTGTTACTTCACCATGTTCCCCAATTCCAATCTCCAATGTGGACAGAGAATGGATGACTGCTACACAAAATGCTTGTTCATTAACTTTTAAAAATTTGAGTCATATTAAATTACACTAGGCTACTGTCTATTGTGCAAAACCTTGAACAAAAAGTGGAAAAAATTAACATAGCATTTATTGAGTAGATAGTAAGTACCTGACTTCCCTGCCACGTTTCTCCATTAGAGAGACTCTCCCTTCGCTGACATTTGTGCGCGTGCAGCAGCAAAACAAGCTGTTGCTGAATGAGCTTCCTTTTTTCAGGATCAGCAGTGGAGGTCGTGGTGGGAGTGGCTGTAGCTTGACCCTGGGTAGGTGGTGCTCCCTGACTCTGGGTTGCTGTTTGCGGACCAGGCTGGCTCCCACTTGGTGCTCCAGACTGTGGCTGAGCCGGAGATGGTGCAGGAGGCTGCGCTTGAGGTGCAATGCCTCCTTCTGTTCCAGTCACTCCTACAACAGCCGGACCACCTGCAATACCATCTTATTTACACACTTCAAATTCACAACAAAGCAACATAATTTAATAACAAATTATGAACCTCAAAGGTGTGCACAGAGTAACTGTTCCAGAATCTCATTTGCAAAGCAATAGGGTAGTCTTTCAGTAGTTTAAAAGTTGAGACAATGGATATATGGAGGAATTTATCATCGGTTGGTAAAAATGAAGTATCTCAGAGAGCAAATGTTTAAATCTCAACAGATGAACTTTTTAATATAATATCAAATAGTATATCCCTAATAATCTTAACTGTATGTCTCCATGTATTGTTGTTCTAATGGGCACACACATTAAAAAACCATGCTTCCTCAACAAAAACTATTTACACAATGCATAGAATACAGCAACTGGACATTTCAGAACTGGAAATAATATCAATTGGATGACTGTAGGAAAGAACAAATAAATAAAAAATTAAATAAAATTATGTGTCTCTAGATTTTTCTGTTCCTGGGACAGATGTCTGTGTTAACATGTGTCAACCAAGTAAGAGCATAGTGTTACAGTACACGGGGAACAATGTACGTCAACAGCTGGCAGTAACTTTAAAGAGTGAAGCATATGTACACAGCTTTAAAAGTATACCAAAGGCTTTCAATGCCATTTGTTACCACAAAATTGCAACAAGCAGGTTCTTAGTATTACAATGTTCTTGCAGAATGAATTTGTCAAGAAACAGTTACCATGAAATTGCAACAAGCAGGTTCTTAGTATTACAATGTTCTTGCAGAATGAATTTGTCAAGAAACAGTTACCATGAAATGGCAGCAAAGAACATATTATGCTACAATAAAATCCACAGAAGGAAAAGTTCATACTCTCCATGAACAATATCACTGTAATTACCAGTCCCAGTGAGACTCATTATCCGAATCTTTGACAGTTAACAACAGTGTCATTTAAGTGTGAATCCGTAATGTGGGTATAACTGTCTTTTTCTTCTTTCCTACTTAGAAAATGACAAGCACATACTGAATTAGATATAGTAATGACTATTTAAATGTTTTATGTAACTGAAGCTGAAATCACAAATTCAAGAATATAATTATACCATCCCATCATAAAATGTTTATTAGGGGCCCTTTTTAGATAAGCTTAAATCCAGCAGTATTATGTCATGTGGTACTACAATTACGTGAATGGTAACATGTCGGCAGAATAATTTTAATATTTCACCTAATACACATAAGACTGAAGATATTTTCCAAAAGAGATAGTATGAGGAGTAAATAAAATCAGTGGCATAGAACAAATGAATTATTATTGGTTATCCAGGTGTCAACTAGGGCATAACTAGTTCACACTACAATAGTAACCAAAGAAAAACTATGTACTCCGCATGCAACATAAACACCAACTGTTTATCCACAGTAACAATTTGCATGAAAACATAAATTAATAATTGTTATGCTTCAGAACTGTAACATGAAATATGAAAAACCAAAACCCAGATGTTGCTGAACAACATTTCTGAATTTTCTTTTCAGCTTCATCATCATCATCATCATCATCATCATCAAGCCCCACATTTAACTATCAAATACTGCCTCTAATTATGAGACAAACTTTCTTCTAAAACACATATCAAATACTTTTCAAAGAATGTACTTATAAGGAATAAAAGTCATTAAGGTGTATAAACCATTGTGAGGTAATGTATACAAGTGCTAGCTGTCAAATTAATCAGTCCCGTTTCCCTGGACATTGTTTTATAATAACTGACACACAAAAAATTATCAGTATCTATGTGCATACCTAAAGAGCTACCTGGAGATGCCCCAAAGCGGGTACCCTGGATCGACGGCATGTTGGGGATCATAGTAGATCTTGGCTGAGGAGTAACTACTCCAACAGGTGGCGGAACACTGACAGCCTGTGGCCCTGCTGCAGCCCCACCTGGAGGAGCATATCCATAAGGGCTGCCAGCATTAAGAGCTTGACCCATCTGGCTGATTGTGGAGATATTTGGATTCTGTAATAAAAGAGTATTTTAAACTGAAATACTTGTGGCATAATTAAACAATGGAAGCTCCCAGGCTGGAATATCAACAATGTACAGAAAAGAAAGAGTGCTACTTATTGTAAAGATGACACACTGTAGACAAACACACCTACAAAACACTTAAACCATAGCTTTCAGCCACAGCCGTCATCAGAAGGCCGGAGTCAGTGGTCATGCACATGAGGTGTTCCTGCTTATGTGAAGGAATTTGTGTATGCTTTTTTCTGACAAAGGCTGTGGCCGAGAGCTAGTTGTGCCCGTCTGCAACTTAACGTGTCGACTTTACAGTAAGTAATGATCTATCTTTCCCTTACATTGTGTGTACTTACGGTTTAATATCTTATATCAAGACAAAATTACATTACAACAAATATTGTTTGGATATTAAAGTTCTACAAACTTAATGGTGCAGTAGCACCAGCATGGTCAAACACGAAAAGGGTAGTGACAACCAGGCAGCAAATTTCATCATATTGCCAACCAAGCAAATGCATCCCACATACCATGGTCTTTACAAACCCCTACCATTTTTAAACTTCAGTTCACCTTCACCTAAACATAGTCAGAACTCATGTGATTTTACAAATGGATAAATACTCAGTATTAGAACACATTTCTACAGGAGAAAATTGTTTCTAAAATAAATAAGTATGCACAGAACACTCAAAATATGGCACAATAAATGAAACACCAGGCTAAACAATGGCGCTAAAGCAGCTACTGCTCAACAGCACTGTCCACCTTCAAGATTGGCAACAAATGATGTTAGCCCGGAGTGGTCCAATTTCTTTCAATTTGGCACTAAGGAGAGAGAGGATAACATACTACTGTTATTCAGTTTGCTAATTTTGTAAGAACAGTAAATCATGGAAATTAATAATGGATGTAAGTAACAGCTATGACTCTGTTGAGAAACATAGATCTACAAGTTCACAATTGGTTCATGAACACAATATGAAAACTAATTTTAAGTTAATGGTTATTCATGACAGAGATACCACAAATAACTGCAGCAGATAAAGAACAATTTAAAGATTGCCAGCTTCACATGTCAAAAGTTTCAGGGTACCAGGGGAAGTTTTATTAAATGGAGCAGCAAGTTTTTTAGTATGTGTGAGAGAAACAAATTAAGGCTTCCTAATTTTTCAAAAAATTACCCAAATGATGCTGCTAGTGATTAAGAAGAATTGAATTTTTGAAGTGAATGTGTCGCAGAATTCAAAGCAAGCACGATATGGCACACGGCTTCTGATGGAATTAAAAACCATGGGTCAACCAGGTATGGCTGACACCAAGATGGCACAGGATGGTAGATTCCTGACAAGAAGGTGGAGGGAAAAATGCTACATGCTGGTAGTCACTTTGATCACATGACTTTTATTAGACAGGGTAGAGCACCCAAGAGTTAGCCCATAAATGGGCAAAAAGAAATTTGACGCAAAGCCGAAAAACCACCCACAGATGGGTCATGGAGAAAGAGGGGGAAGTGGGGGAAGGGCTCCCCCTCCCCCCCCCCCAACCAGATGATGGACCATTTAATAAAGCAGAGGGCCCAATAATGGCCATCAGTTCTGCAGTAAACATCCCACAAATGGCAGGCAAGAGACTGTGTTCTGTGCTAACAGAAGATGAGAAGACATATCCCATATGATCGGCTGATTTAGAGCCATTGGTGTAAGAAAATAATACCACCCAAAACTCCTGTAAGAGTGTGCATAATAAACAATGGAAATCCATCAGAGTGACGGAGGCTTTCGCACCCCACAAGAGACCCATCTGAACCCGAGGCTGAGGAACTAACAAAGAGAGAATGTTTGGGAGAGAATGTGGGGAACAGAGGGGAAGATGGAAATTGCGGCAGAGAGAAGGGAGGCACAGCCCAACTGGTAAACCCACCCAAGGGTGGGCAGCAGAAGGGTGACGTCTCAAAGCTGCGAAAAGAATACAATAGAAAGGGTGAGCAGGGAAACAGCGGATAGATATGGCATTGGAAATCAGGAGCTGAGACCAACAAACCGAAAGGGAGGACGTATCCCAGCATCACCCAGATGACTATCGACAAGGCTAGCACGAAAGGCACCGGCGACAAATGGATACCACACAATGGTGGGACCAGGTCCAAGATGAGCAGTATGGAAGGGCAGCTAAGCCATAAACTTGACAACTATAGTCCACACGTGAACTGAGGAGCAATAACTGTGATGAAGAGTCAAACGATCTGTGCCATAAGAGGTGTGAGCAAGGAAGGGAAGGACATTGAGTTTATGAAAACATCCAACCACCAAAAGATAGATATGGGGCAGCCAAATAAGATTGCTGTCAAAAAGAAGACCCAAGAAATGTGACTGGGGGACCATGGTCAGGTGTTGGGCGTTGAGGTAGAGTTCAGGATCAGGAAGGATGTACTACAGTGACAGAAATGCATCACCCATCTTTGGGGGGGGGGGGGGGGGGGGATGAAAACCATGTGGGAGCATCCATGTGGAGGCATGCTGGATGGTACCCTGGAGGTGTCACTTCACAAGGGCCACCAACTGAGAACTAGCCCAGATACAGAAATTATTGACATACAGAGCAGGAGTTACCACTGGTTCGACAGACATCACAAGTCCATTAATAGCAATATGGAAAAGAACGACACGTAACCCTTTCATGGATAAAATTCATTTTTTACAGATTTTTAAAATTAAGGTGATAATGTTTTCTTTTCAGTCCCATTATTATATTTTCACCACCAAAATATTTTTTAAGTTCTCCATTTTTTCACAACAGGAAGTGGGACACATATGTCCCATGAACCAACGCGTGATACCTTTTCTGCTGACTGACGGATTTTGTAATTTTTTTTTTAGCCATAAACTGGATTTTGTGGAGAATAAAATAACTACAAATTATACATGCATGTAATCTTTTTATTTGTGTAGAGCCAGTGTAAAAAATATTCATTACATTTCAGTTTTCATGATACATGACCAATACTCACAAAACTTTACATTCCATGAAACTTGGAAAAAAATGGTGTGGCACAAAGTGGTACACCACAAGCAGTGCAAACAACTTTTGTTCTCAGAATGAGATTTTCACTCTGCAGCGGAGTGTGCGCTGATATGAAACTTCCTGGCAGATTAAAACTGTGTGCCGGACCGAAACTCAAACTCGGGACCTTTGCCTTTCGTGGGCAAGTGCTCTACCAACTGAGCTACCCAAGCACGACTCGCGCCCCATCCCCACAGCGTTACTTCTGCCAGTATCTCGTCTCCTACCTTCCAAACTTTACAGAAGCTCTTCTGCGAACCTTGCAGAACTAGCACCCCTGCCTTGCAGTGCAGTCCCGATTTTTTCTCAGGTTAAGTACAGTCGTCCCTAGATGGCAGCACCGTGCAGAGCTGGGTAACATATATCCCGACACTCGAACTGGGACATATATGACCCACCAACCACGAAAGGGTTAATACAGAGCCCAGTGGAATGCCATTCTCCTGGGTCTGAGGAGAGCTGAGAATGGTTTCAACCCAAACTCTGAATAACCAGTGGGACAGGAACTGGCGAATTAAAATCAAGAGGGGAGCTCCACAGATCCAACTAATGGAGTAAGTAAGATGTGATGGTGCCACACCATGTCACAGGTCTTATGAAGATTGAAAAAAATTGCAACAGGATGTCAGCTCTGGGAAAAGACCTGCCACACTGCAATTTCCAATTGAAGCAGATGATTGAGCAGAGACCATCCCTCCAAAAGGCCAAACTGGTAAGGAGGCAAGAGGTCCCAAGATTCGAGAACCCAACTGAGCTGGCAAACCCCTACTTGTTCAAATGACTTGCAGGGGACTTGGGTTAGGCTGATTGGCTGAAACTATCCTTACCAGACCTAAGGACAGGAACCACAATACTGTTCCTCAACTGAAAGGGGAAAAATGCTTAGAAGCCAAATACACTTGTACATCCACAGGAGCTATTGTCATGGAGGCCTGAGGTGTTTAAGCAATTGGTTACGGATGGACTCAAGGCCAGGGGCTGAATTATGGGAACAGGAAAGGGACAGAAGTAGCCCCCACTCAGTAAAAGATTCACCGTACGATTCCACCTGACAAGAGGCAAAAGGTAAGTGGAAAGCTTCAGCTTGCTGTTTCCAGAGGAGGACGGCGGCTGGATAGGAGGTTGACATTGATGCCATTACAAAATGTGTCACCAGGTGTACCACGAGAACCGATGGATAAATACAAAGGCCACCCAAAAGGACACTGCCTGGCATGGATGACTGCAGTTTGCAAACTTGTAGGGTGTGGAGCATAGCCCACACCCGTGAAGAAGAGACAGAAGAACCTAGGGAGGAGACAAGTGTTCCCAACACACCCACTTGCATGAAGAAATTTAAAAATAATAAGAGCAGCGGAGGACTAGCACCATCTAAAGCACTGCAAGGCCCGACAGCAATCACAGAGGCAACTGTAATGGCCGTGCTCTATCACAGTGACAAATGGGGCCCGTCGAGCAGTGAATGGCAATGTCAGTGCAAATAATTGTACTGGACACATCACAGATTATTTCATCAATACAACCTGGCAAAGAGGAGGTAAAAAGAACCTGGGAGGTATGTAGACGCCAATCTGCACAATCCTTGGAGATATATAGAAACCAATCTGCACAATGAAAAGATCAGTGGGGTAACCTGGCCATTGGGAAGTGAACAAGAGAATCAATGGGATCACTATTACAGATGTCACCATGTGGCAATCACTGTAATGAAAGAAGAAGGGGAGGGGAAATGAGCCAAAGAGCAATGGCAGAGAAACTGCTATAAGTGACACTAAAACAGCTAGGGGAACTATTATTAAGAAACATTATTATTAAGACTAGACAAAAAAGCACTGTCCTGCAAGGGATGATGGGCATTAAAATCCCCAAGGCTGAGGAAGGAAGAGGGAGCTGCTGAAGGAGGGCAGTTAGGACAATAGGCACGGATGCTCTTCAGGAGGGAGACACGAGACTGCAAACTGTGACTGCAGTGCCCAAGTGTACCCAGACAGCAAGCACTTCGAACACAGTATGAAGAGCGATCCATGTACTAACAACATCCGTATGGGCCAATGTGCAAACACCACCGGAAAATCTCAAAGGGCCAAGCTAGTTACAACAGAAAGCATGGAACTGGGATGGTGAGTGAGCATCAGTAAATGAGATTCCTCGAGAACTACACAAGCTGCAGAGTAAAAGGAAATTAGGGATTGCAACTCTGAAAAATGACAGTAATAGCCTTTACAATTCCACTGAATATGCACGAATGCGGATCCAAACTGGAGGCAAATAGGCTGAAGCCATTCACACCTCCAGGTTACCATCCACCACCAACAAGGACACTGTGTCTTCCATAAACAAAACACCACACTCAGGTTGTGAGGGGGGGAGTCGGTACCTCTGATGGCACCAGAGGGGCCTTGTCCCGGGATTTATGTTTCTATTTACTTGTTGTTCTGTTTCTTCTTCTTAGATCGAGGAATGCAGGGCACGGAGAGAGAACAGGCTTCAGCGAGGTCTGCAACTGAGAGTGAGCGAGCAACACCTTGGGGCGCATGGACTGTGGGACCTGCAGGCGACTTGTGGGAGCAGGCCTTTGGTCTGCAAGACACCTGTGTGTGTGTGTGTGTGTGTGTGTGTGTGTGTGTGTGTGTGAGGGGGGGGGGGTGCCCCATCATTGATAGGCACCAAAGAAGGGGGGGGCTTCTCTGGCCAGGTAGGGGGAGCAGCACTTGGAGGGGAGAGCGTGGGAACTGAAAAGGAAGGGGGTTGGAGAATGGGGCAGGACTAGGGTAAGGATGAAGGAGGAGGTTAGATGTCACTGGCACAAGGTAAAGACAGTCTTATTTTTGACATGCCTCAGTGTAGCATAAATCATCAAGGGACTTATACTCTTGTATCTTCCTTTTCCTTCTTATAAATTAGGCAATCCGGAGAGCACAAAGAGTGATGGTCATGACAATTAACACACGGGTGATGGAACGCAGAAGCTCCCCTCATGGACTGGGCATCCACATTCACTGCATAGGGATACCCATACAACAGGAAGAAGTGCCAGAAACATAAACACAAAAACGATATCATGGATGGTGAGCTGTCTGGCTTCACATCACAACGATAAATCATAACCTTGACCTCCTTCAGGACAGCACCTCCCTCAAACACTAGAATAAACCAGTATCAATGTGACTGTCCTTCACCCTTTCTGATCATGCCAAACAAAATGAAAACCCCATCGCTCCAGATTGGCTCGGAGTTCCTCATCAGTTTGAAGAATGAAGTCCCTACGAAAAATGACACTCTTCACCATTTCATAGACTGGTGAGGAGTAATGGGAACCCAGACGTCATCAAGACGGCACAGACATAAAGAGCTGGAGATTGGACAGCAGAAGTAGTTTAGGTCAACAGCAAACCAGACTGCATCTTAATGAGTGACTCTCCTTTAGCAAACTTATCTTTGACAGTTTCCACAGAAAATAACAGTTTAGTGGCAGTCAAAGTGTTATGGCAGTCCTGGTTCTGAATACATAGCAGGGAAAGGGTTTCACTTCAAGCCCGTGAGCCTGGCATTCCTCCCAGGGTAAGCCAGAGATGGGAAGGTTGCAGGGTCATAAGAAGTAGCACTGAAAGATCCATTGCCAAACAGGACCAATGCATTTCATACACAATGTGTCCACACTGACACCACTCACTCTGATCAGGGGCCTTTCCCATGGATGCCATCCAGCCACAGCAAGAGCCGTATGGCAAGGCAGCCACTGCCAGGAGTTTTGATGCTCCAGAATGACAAGCAACCTCTCCTAGATACACATCAGGAGGCAACAGCTCAGTTATTAGGTGTGTGATCCCTGTGCTGTCAATGGACTCAACCAAAAGGGCAAATAATGACTCCACCTCAGAGACTTGCTAGCTTTCTCGCTACATAGAATTGAAGGACAAAGGAAGAAAGATTGGGTTTAACATCTTGTCTACATCGAGGTCACAGAGAAGGCACACAAGTTCGGATTGCGTCAAGGAATGGGAAGGAAATTGGCGGTGCCTTTTCAAAAGAACCATCCCAGCCTTTGCCTGGAGAAATTTAGGAAAGTCACTGAAAGCCTGAATCTGGATACCAGACACAGGTTTGAACTGTCATCGTCCGAATGTGAATCCAGAGTACTAACCACTGAGCCATATCCTTGGGGTGTTGCAGGACAATGGCATCGAGGAAAACATGAAAAAGGCAGAAAGGCCACATGCCGAAGATATTATGTAACGTGTTCTTTCCCAGTTGGCTCAAACCACGGAGAAAAAAATTTAGGTGAGGTAGAACCCCAATGGGGGACCAAAAACAACAAATTGGAAAGTTGACAAAGAAAAATCAAGATGAACAAAAACTGGAAGAAATACAAGAAACCAGTTGGATAGCCAGGTTGACATAAGTAACAACACTAAGATAGTGGAAGGGCAGGGCAGAGGGGAAGAAGTGAGGGGAGGGAGGGAGGGAGGATCACTGGGAAGGAAATGCAATGCGAGAAGGAAGAAAGGGCTGGACTAACTCAGTGCCCCATGTGCACCACGCATGAACTCTCAAAAGAGCCATGAGTCGTGGTGGTGGGGATTTGCAATGAATGGTATGTAGATAAGGTATTGAACTTCTATTTAAAATTGAGAACAGAAGAATTTCTCATTTCATTCACGAGTCATTGGGTTGCATGTGATGAGCCAATTCACATCCTTGCGAATCATGAATCACGTGGTCATAACAACTGTCATATGTAAAAAATGATTCAAGACGTCAAAATGAGGTTTTTTTTATTTTTTATTTTGTTTATAGATAGTATGCAATAAGGTACATATGTGGTACAATAAATACTTGAAACCTTTTTATTCACCGAGAAATGGAAGTAACCCATCCACAGCAATGTGGTCAGCAGCTCAGAATGCATTCAGATGTCCACGGCACTGTAGGAAAACCCAAACTATGTGGGTATACACGTCCACAACATGTGGAGAATGGTGCAGAAGACGTAAAAGGGTGAGTAGCAAAATGATGTTGCGAAATGTGTTCTTAAATGTTAAAAAATGTGGAGATTCAAAGTTCAAATATTCTTAGCTATCAACCAAACTGATTTAAAATTTTTTTCAATTTATCCATCTATAATTGACAAAACTGAGAAAATTCTGGTCCTATGTAAAACCGCTAAATGGGTCTTTCATACAGTCGCTCATCGCCAAGTCAGGTGTTAGCTGAAGAGAGCAAAAAATGAAAGCTGAAGTTTTAAATTTCGAGTTTAAGAAATCATTCACACAGGAGAATCATACAAACATATCATTGTTTGACCGTTGAAGTGACTCCCTTATGGACAACATAATAATAAGCATGCCTGGGCATAAAGAAATAACTGGAAAAGTTGAAAACAAGTAAGTTGCCAGGTCTGGATGGAATCCCAGCTCGGTTCTACAAAGAGTACTCTACAGCATTGATACCTTACATTGCTTGCATTTATCATGAAATCTCTCGCCCAGCGCTAGGTCCCAAGCGACTGGAAAAATAGCAATGGATTCCTATATATAAGAAGGTTTAAGAATGGATCCACAAAATTACAGATCAATATCCCTAACATCAGTCTGCTGCAGAATCATCCTCAGCTCAAATAGAAAAAATTTTATTGAGACCAAAGGCTGATCTCCAGGAATCAGCACGGTTTTAGAAAGCATCGTTCTGCAAAACTCAGCTTACCCTTTTCTCCTATCATATTGTGAACTATGGACGAAGGGCAGCAGGCAGATTCCATACTTCTAGATTTCCAGAAAGCATTTGACATGGTGCCCACTGCAGACTGTTAACACAGGTACAAGTGCATGGAATAAGTTCCCGGATATATGAGTGGCTCAAGACTTCTTAAGTAACAGAACCCATTGTGTAGTCCTCAACGGTGAGCATTAATCAGATACAAGGGCATCTTCAAGCTCTCCTGAAGAACTCCATGGAAGTGTGATAGGATTACTGTTATTCTCTATGTACATAAATGATCTGGCAGACAGGGTAGGCAGAAAAATTTGCGGTTGTCTGCTGATGATGCTGTGGTGTACGGCAAGGTGTCCAAGTTAGACTGTAAGAGGATACAAGACGATTTACACAAAATTTATAGTTGGTGTGATGAATGGCAGCTAGCTCTAAATGTAGAAAACTGCAAGTTATATAGATGAGTATGAAAAACAAACCCGTACTGTTTGCATACAGAATTAGTAGTGTCCTGCTTAATAGTCATGTATTTTAAATATCTAGGTGTTAAGTTTGGAAGCAAAATTGGAACAGGCATATGATGATTGCAGTATGGAAGGTGAATGGTCAACTTTGGTTTATTGGGAGAAGTTAGGGAAAGTATGGTTCATCCGTAAGGAGACCACATGCAGGATGCTAGTTCAACCTGTTCTAGAGTATTGCTCAAATGTTTAGGATCTGCACAAGGTTGGATTAAAGGAAGACAACGAACCATTTAGAGGCGGGCTGGTAGATTTGTTACCGGTAGGTTCAAACAACACCGAAGTGTCATTGAGACACTTCAGGAACTCAAATGGGACTCCCTGGAGAGAAGGCAATATTCTGTCCGAGGGAAACTACTGACAAAATTTAGAGAACTGGCATGTAAAGCTAACTGCAGAACAATTCTGCTGCCACCAACACACATTTTGTGTAAGGAGCACAAAGGTAAGAGAAATTAAGGCTCAAACGGACGCTTATGGACGGGTGTTTTTCCCTCCCTTCGTCTGCACGTGGAACAACAAAGGAAATGACTTATAGTGGTACAAGCACCGTATGGTGGCTTGCAGAGTATATATGAAGATGTAGATGTAGAAGCAAATAAGTACAATGAGTTTCACGAAAGTTCACAGTACTAAGTTTTCAAAGTTGTGTCTTGATGTTGGGCTGTTATAGATTCATAGGCAACATTTCCCCTGTCATGAACAACAGACCGTAATCTCGTAGAATCGGGTGTACGGCCGGTGGTCCACGTCTTCCCAACACGATATTTTGACGTCGTAACTCGGCGTCTTCATCAGGGAACAATGAAGATGCCGAGTTACGACATCGGAATATCGTGTTGGGAAGACACGGACCACTGGCAGTACACCCGATTCTGCGAGATGACAACAAATCACCGGGATAGTCTTAAAAATTATAACAGACTGTAATGTTGCCCTCTTCAAAGGGCACAAATGTTTCCCCAATTTGTTCTCCACTTCTCAACAAACCTTTCCTTCTTGTCCTTTTCTATAATAATTATAATCTCGTTTAGCTACCTTCTTTTGATTTTTTGGTCTCTTCTTCTTCTTTTTCCTCACCAAGGTTCCGCAAGCTCTCACATTTCTTAATTTTTGCTGCCTTTCTATAACAGCAGCAATAATGTTCTAGACCTGTTGAGCCAAGGTTACAACAATGAAGAATACTCAATAAATCCAACCAAGGCTCCATTTTGCCGTATTTATTATAAAGTGAACGCTGGTAACACATGTTGCGTACAATCATAGATGTTAATATGGCAGAACAGCAGATTTGTGTAGCCAATGATTTAAGAATTTTAATCATGTTGGGCACCACAGCTGATACTAATATTAATAATTAATGAAAACCACCTCCAGCTGTATTATTACACATTCACTGTGTTACAACTATCAGTCGTCAGAATGTTTATGATTAGTGGCGGCACAATAACCAGCCGCTATGGGATGTCCAGTATTGCTGGGTTTCAGCCCTCACTGACCAACACCTCCAACCAATTACTCGTGTTCTAGCCTCCCATGTTAAAGACGTCAATCACTTCCTTCACGGACTTTTCACCATACCCACGCCTTTACCTCCAGGATCCCTACTTGTTGCTGTTGACACCACCTTCCTTTACACCAACATCCCTTATGCCCACTATCTTACCACTACTGAACACTAGCTTTCCCAGTGACCTTCAGACTTCAAACCCACTGTCTCATTCCTCATACACCTTAATAACTTTGTCCTAACCCACAACTACTCGTCCTTTGAAGGGAAGATATAAAAAAATTTGTGGCACAGCCATGGGCACCTGCATGGCATCCTCCTATGCCAACCTTTTTATGGGCTTTCTAGAGAAAACATTCCTAGCCTCCCAAGATGCCAAACACCCAGTCTGGTTCAGGTTCAATGATGATATCTTCATGATCTGGACTATCTTCGTTCCTTCACAACCTCAACACCTTCTCTCTCTTTCACTTCACATGGTCCTTCTCAATCCAGTGTGCCACCTTCCTAGATGCTGACCACCTACTCTCTAATGATTGCATCTGCACCTCTGTCTGCATTAAAACCACCAACCACCAACAATTATCTGGATACCGACCTTTCAAACAAAAAAAATCACTCCCATCCCCATACCTGCTGTGACAAGAACTCCCTTGCTCAGTATGCTGACGGCCTCGCCAACACCTTCAGAAACAGACACTATCCCTCGACCTAGTCTGTAAAGAAATCTCCCATGCCATTTCCCCCTCACACCCACAAGTCTCCCTCCACCCCCAAGAACCAGCCACAAAGCAGTGTACTCTTTGCCACCAAGTACCACCCAAAATAGGAACAACTAAACCAAATTCTTCACCTGGGCTTTGATTAGTTATCATCACGATCTGAAATGAGGGACAGCCTACCCAAAATACTTCCCAACCCTCCTAAAGGGGTGTTCCATTGCCCACCCAATCTCCACAATATCCTAGTTCATCCCTAAGCCACTCCCAATCCCAACCCTTGGCACCAGGATCATTTACCTGTGGAAGATCCAGGTGTGAGACCTGCCCTATCCACCCACCCACAAAGCACTTCCTGTCACAGGCTTATTCTACCCCATCAGAAGCCAGGCCACC
This sequence comes from Schistocerca nitens, assembly GCF_023898315.1. Lineage (NCBI taxonomy): Eukaryota > Metazoa > Arthropoda > Insecta > Orthoptera > Acrididae > Schistocerca > Schistocerca nitens. The sequence continues at coordinate 697,562,514 of NC_064617.1, read as the reverse complement.
TGTGAAAGCAGTGATGTCATTTACCAGCTCTTCTGCAATCATTGCACAGAGTTTTATAATGGTATGTTACCAACCAGCTGGTCATCAGGCTGAACGGGCACAGCCAATCTGTGGCCAAGAGCAAAGTAGACTACTCTGTGGCACAACGTGCAGCTGAATGTAACATTTCTTATTTCAATAGTTGCTTCACTTCCCAAGCCCTCTGGATCCTCCCCTCCACCAGCTTTGCTGAATTGTAGAGATAGGCTTATCTGTACAACGCATTCTCTACTCCCATAATTATCCTGGCCATATGGTAACATACTGTTCCAGCACCCTCCATCCAACAGTTTCCACCCCCTCTATCCCATCACCTCCTCCAATTCTCGTCTCCCACCCTCTACCAATGCACCCACCCATCTTTTCCCAGTCCGCTCCTTCTTCACTTCATTTTCCCCACCTGGATGCTCCATTATATCCTAACACTGCACCTGTTGGCACTCCAGGCCCTGCACACTCCACCAGACAGTGTTCGTCTCTCTCCCCAACCATACAATACTATCCCTTCCGCTCCTCTGCCTTAGCCCCTCCAGACTGCTGCTTGAAACCTACATGGTAGTTTCATTCTGGCCCGAGATACTGGAGTTGGCAGTCATCTTATTCCCACAAGGAATTTCCATTGTTTGAAATCATCACATTGGTTATATGAACCTCCCTTCACTTTCTCCTTTCGTTGTATACAGGTATTTCTATAATTGATATATATAGCACTTTTGACTATCTGTGTTGAAATATTATTAATGATTGTGTCTCAAGCACAGAATCTAGTTTGTGGTGACCGATTGATCTGTAATGTAGAAACGAAAACATCAATGTGCAGCAAAAGCAAACGCTGTTCATTGGCTATCCTCCCACTAGCTGCCTTCAACCTGACATGGAGACATGTTGCCAACATCTGGTATATAACATGGAAGAAATAAGTGCAGCAAGGTGACAATCCTTCACAACATTGAGTCTTCCTTTTGGTCATGTTAAAAATGACTTCATCAAAACATTGAGCAGAAAATTGGATTTTTCAACCATTTTGTTACCACCTCCCTATCATTTCACTCAGTCCTTGCAATACAGCACAAACCATTTTAAAACTTCTGGGTCAATAACACACTCAGCAACAAATTAAATCAGACAAAACAATCAATTTTTATTTGTCAATGACTTGCAAAATGCTCACCTGCATCCGTGGTCCACCTATTCCAACTGTGTGCACCTGGTGTGGTGATTGTCCCCTTGCAACAAGATGGCTTTGTTGTTGCTGCTGCTGTTGCTGTGGTTGTTGTTGTAAGCCTACAGTTCTTGACACAACGAGTGGCCCATTCTGGACAGGATTATGAACAGCACTTGTCATTATCATGCCACCTCCACTATTCATTCCCATGCTGATCCCTGTCATTGTTTGTGTTGAAGCTATGCTGGAGGGCAAACTGCTCAAGCTAACTACTAATGAGTTTACACCCTTGCTCACAGATACATTTGGTGCAGACTGTAAACTGGGGCTCTTACTGCCAAGTGCTCCAGCAGTGAGCCCCATGGAGTTGACCACCAGTCCTTTGTTTCCCTGAAAGCACAAAATATTTTTTCAGATACTGATACACAGAAACATAGTAACAATGTTTAAGTATGCTGATAATGAATTTCCTCCAATGGCTGCCTTAAAAGAGCTTGTCTTCTATAATGACCAACAACTGACATAACAAACACGACAAAACTTGACAAACACACGGCACAAAATTCAATTAAGTTAGAGAAATATTTGGTTACATTGAAAAGAGAAATATTTAGTTACATTGCAACACTTCAAAAGATATAAATGACTCCTTCCTCACAAACAGATGAAATCTTATGACCCTCTGTAACTTCATAGTGCCAAACAATTCCTATAATCACAATTGCCTGCATTGCTGATTTTGTTCTATACATCCACCTACCCTAATGCCCCTTCTTACAACATTTTCAACTTTCACTGAAGTAACTGCTATCTATGTAACAACCCACACTTTTTACCAACTAATATGCAAATATATTATAACCTTTCGTGCAGTCTTGTACTGCTGTGTTTGTATGAAAATATAGTTTTGATAGCTTTTCTGTTCAATCCACAAGTAACTCGATCTCTACAAAGAATAGCGTTTGGAGGAGAAAGTTGGGGATACATTTCATGAAAAGATCTCGCTGCATTGAAAAAATCATTTGTTTTAATGATTACCACCCCAACTCACTTATCATATCCACAACGTACTCTCCCCTATTTCGTGACAATTAGAAAATGAGCTGCTGTTATGTGAACTTTTCAATGTCCTCTGTAAATCCTCTCTGGCAAGGAACCCATATATGAACCAATACTCCAGATGAGGAGGATGCTAAGTTCACCCAACCTGGATTTGATGTGACGTCATTATGGCGTGTATACGCTTTAGTCGATTAACACACCTATCGACTTTTACGAACGTTCGAGATTCTAAACTGTCGTCAGCTAGTGGTTTGTTTTGACACGTGCGATTCTGAAAACAGCACAGTGTGGCAGTGTATATGTATTTCGCCAAAATAAAAGAGCTGGATATTAATAGAAATATTCCTGACCGTGGCCTTGAAAACACCACATAAAAAAGTGAAGTCTTCTTATGTCCCGACCAGATTAGATTGTGTGATTGTTGTATTGAATGCTTACGCCGAAAATAATATTTATTTATTATCAACATTTTAGTATGGTTTCATACAATTGGTCTTGTCAGTACATATTAGATTGTAGAAGCATACTCTTGCTGACTTTTTTTTCTTAATTTATATAGCTGAAAGAGAACTCGTGCAAGTTTGTTAGCTAAGTAATTTATATGTCCATCCCAAGATAGTCTTTTATCAATCGTAATTCCAAGCAATTTTACACACTGACCGCAGAGACAGATACCTTAATGTCCAGTAATGACTGATGTGTAGAATGATTGAATTTCGAACTTAAAAAGAAAAATATGACGCATTGTTGAAGAAAAATCGTCGACCGGAGATGAAATATGAGGGGAAGTGGATTTCTCAATGTAATCTTAACCAAAGGTTAGTGTCTAGTACTGATTGACGTATGAAATGATTGAATGCAGTGTCAAAGCATTCCATGGTGGTATGATAGTGTCAAAGCATTCCATGGTGGTAAGCTTTTCTCTCATTAGTCTCTCGAATGCTGAACACATAATTAGAGACGAGCAAACGAAAAACAACGCACAGGACACAAACACAGTACAATACACGATTTAAACGCAAGGAACGCAAAACACATTTAAACGAATGGCGCAGAGCACAGCGCTACCGTCACAATCTCTCGAAAGTTCACAAAAGTCGAATAGTCGATATACGGTTTCTATAGTTTTCGATGTAACGTGTATACGTCATAATGACGTCACATCGTATCCAAGTCCGGTGAACTTAGCATCCTCCTCCAGATGAGGTAGAGCATGTACAATGTAGGCGGCTTTGTTAGTGGATTTCTGCCTTACCCGCATTTTCTGTGATGGTTTAAATCTCACATACTATTGAATTTAGTCTAAATAATCAGTGTGTCATGAATTATGCTGCCTCAAGACATATATAGGGTTCCTCACATTAATACTTGTCTTATTATGCTCAAATGTCAATGTAAGATTATATCTCTTAAAAAGTAGAGTGACAGAATTTTCAATTGTTTAAATTGAGTCAGTAACTATTTGAAATACTGAAAATCAAATTTATGTTGCTCCAGGAATCTGCTATATAGGTCACCTGCAACTGGAAATGTGCACTTTTTTGGCCATTAAATAAGACAGATGCAAGTCAACAAAGGAACGTCCACTGAATAAATTCTTTTATCGTGTGCATTTCATCCTGCAGACTCAAGCACACCAATTGTGGGTTAATGTAAAGCCCATACGGCAATTGTTTGGATACTTTGCACTTAGTGACACTACTGAGCTCTGACTTCCTTGAAGATTGCAAATCCTTTTTATCAGTGATACACAAGAAGGCATCAGCAGACTGAGTGTGTGTCGTCACAATAAAACAGTGTTTTCCCCTTCCCTTTTCAATATATTTAAAGCTGATGAATTAACAATCCGCAAGAGACCACTTTACCAACTTTCCTCACAAATGCAATAAGCAAATGACAATTCTAGAAACCTTATCAATGTAGCACACATCTTGTCCATTTACAAAACAGTAACAAGACTAAAATGGAACACACATTACTAACAATGGATGATTTCACTGTAATAAAATTTTGTATAACAACATATAAGAAAAACCATTATGTACCTGCTGCTGTTGTTGCTGCTGCAGAAGGTGATGCTGCTGCTGTTGCTGCTGCACTAGTTGCTGCTGCTGCTGCTGCTGAGACTGCTGTGACTGTTGCTGTTGTGGTTGTTGAGTTTGTTGCGGTGGTTGTTGCTGTTGCTGTGTCTGTTGTTGCTGTTGCTGCTGTGCTGCTACATGTTGACGAGCCCCTTCAGCTGCGGTCCCAGCACCTTGTTGAGACTGTTCAACAGTCCCATTCTGGAGTGCTGTGCCTGGTTGACCTCCAGAACCTGGCCCTGGACCTGGTGGAGGCTGCTTAGCACTTTCCATAGATGTACTCCATGAGCCAGTTGACAGGAGATCATCCGGAAGATCATTCTCCAAGGCAAACATTGTAGTGTTTGTAAACAAGTCTGCGATAGAAAAAAAGCCTATCTGAAATACAACACTCAAAATATATTGGTGATGTTTCATTTCGATAACTTTATAGTGGCCAATAGCATTGTTTAAAATTATCCATCAATTCATTTATCTATTTTTTTGCAAGGGAAAAAAAATTAAAGTACAATGTACTGAACAATACCAGAAACTCCAATATTACAATAGAAGCTAGCTATCATCATCATCATCATCATCACTACCACCACCAAATTTTTAGCAACTTATGGGTATTTATGAAGACTAGCTATTCAGAACAAATGGAGGTTTTCATACCAAAGTGAAATAATCATGCCATGAAATGAGATCCCTTCTATGCGACTTTTACCTGCCATACCTAAAACAGCTTTTTGTCTCCCAACCGCCAACCCCCCCCCCCTTTTTCCACATTTCTGTAAACAGAGGGTATATACAGGCTGCCAACACACAACATCCTGTTGCAAAGTATAGCATGACAGCTGTGACCTCGGTGCCTGTTTCACCTCATGAACCATTTGGCTTCTATATCTTTTACTCTTCAACCTGCCTATTCCCCTTCCACACCTGTTAACCAAGTATAACACACTTAGCTTTCCACTCTGACTCCTGCATGACTTTTTCCTCTTCCTTCAGTGATCTCTGTCTTGCATAATGTCCTATCTTCCACCTTCAAACTCTCAGGTTTCAAATCTTGTACAATGCAGGCACCAATAATCAATCTTTCCTTCACATCCCATCCAGTAAGTTTCCCCTGACCTGGGTTTCTCTTTCTGTAACTCTCCCCATTTCCTAAACCTTAACAGTCTTCTCCTTTATCCCTCTTTCTTTCCTTTTGAACCTTCTGCCAGATGGAAACACTGGCTCTGAAGGCTTCCACATTTCCCTATCCTTTCTGCATCTACATCTACATCCATACTCCGCAAGCCACCTGATGGTGTGTGGCGGAGGGTACCCTGAGTACCTCTATCGGTTCTCCCTTTTATTCCAGACTCGTATTGTTCGTGGAAAGAAGGATTGTCGGTATGCTTCTGTGTGGGCTCTAATCTCTCTGATTTTATCCTCATGGTCTCTTCGCGAGATATACGTAGGAGGGAGCAATATACTGCTTGACTCCTCGGTGAAGGTATGTTCTCAAAACTTTTAACAAAAGCCCGTACCGAGCTACTGAGCGTCTCTCCTGCAGAGTCTTCCACTGGAGTTAATCTATCATCTCCGTAACGCTTTCGCGATTAATAAATGATCCTGTAACGAAGCGCACTGCTCTCTGTTGGATCTTCTCTATCTCTTCTATCAACCCTATCTGGTACGGATTCCACACTGCTGAGTAGTATTCAAGCAGTGGGCGAACAAGCGTACTGTAACCTACTTCCTTTGTTTTCAGATTGCATTTCCTTAGGATTCTTCCAATGAATCTCAGTCTGGCATCTGCTTTACCGACAATCAACTTTATATGATCATTCCATTTTAAATCACTCCTAATGCGTACTCCCAGATAATTTATGGAATTAACTGCTTCCAGTTGTTGACCTACTATTTTGTAACACATTACACTTGTCTACATTGAGATTAAATTGCCATTCCCTGCACCATGCGTCAATTCACTGCAGATCCTCCTGCATTTCAGTACAATTTTCCATTGTTACAACCTCTCGATACACCACAGCATCATCTGCAAAAAGCCTCAGTGAACTTCCGATGTCATCCACAAGGTCATTTATGTATATTGTGAATAGCAACGGTCCTATGACACTCCCCTGCGGCACACCTGAAATCACTCTTACTTCGGAAGACTTCTCTCCACTGAGAATGACATGCTGCGTTCTGTTATCTAGGAACTCTTCAATCCAATCACACAATTGGTCTGATAGTCCATATGCTCTTACTTTGTTCATTAAACGACTGTGGGGAACTGCATCGAACGCTTGCAGAAGTCAAGAAACAGGGAATCTACCTGTGAACCCGTGTCTATGGCCCTCTGAGTCTCGTGGACAAGTAGCGCGAGCTGGGTTTCACACGACCGTCTTTTTCGAAACCCATGCTGATTCCTACAGAGTAGATTTCTAGTCTCCAGAAAAGTCATTATACTCGAACATAATACGTGTTCCAAAATTCTACAACTGATCGACGTTAGAGACATAGGTCTATAGTTCTGCACATCTGTTCGATGTTCCTTCTTGAAAACGGGGATGACCTATGCCCTTTTCCAATCCTTTGGAACGCTTCGCTCTTCTAGAGACCCACAGTACACCGCTGCAAGAAGCGGGGCCAAGTTCCTTCGCGTACTACGTGTAAAATCGAAATGGTATCCCATCAGGTCCAGAGGCCTTTCCTCTTTTGAGCGATTTTAATTGTTTCTCTATCCCTCTGTCGTCTATTTCGATATCTACCATTTTGTCATCTGTGCGACAATCTAGAGAAGGAACTGCAGTGCAGTCTTCCTCTGTGAAACAGCTTTGGAAAAAGACATTTAGTATTTCGGCCTTTAGTCTGTCATCCTCTGTTTCAGTGCCATTTTGGTCACAGAGTGTCTGGACATTTTGTTTTGATCCACCTACTGCTTTGGCATAAGACCAAAATTTCTTAGGATTTTCGGTCAACTCAGTACATAGAACTTTACTTTCAAATTCATTGAATGCCTCTCGCGTAGCCCTCCTCACACTACATTTCGCTTCGCGTAATTTTTGTTTGTCTGTAAGGCTTTGCTATGTTTATGTTTGCTGTGAAGTTCCCTTTGCTTCCGCAGCAGTTTTCTAACTCGGTTGTCGTACCACGGTGGCTCTTTTCCATCTCTTACGATCTTGCTTGGCACATACTCATCTAACGCATATTGTACGATGGTTTTGAACTTTGTCCATTGAACTTCAACACTATCTGTACTTGAGACAAAACTTTTGTGTTGAGCCGTCAGGTACTCTGTAATCTGCTTTTTGTCACTTTTGCTAAACAGAAAAATCTTCCTACTTTTTTTACTATTTCTATTTACGGCTGAAATCATCGATGCAGTAACCGCTTTATGATCGCTGATTCCCTGTTCTGCGTTAACTGTTTCAAATAGTTTGGGTCTGTTTGTCACCAGAAGGTCTAATATGTTATCGCCACGAGTTGGTTCTCTGTTTAACTGCTCAAGGTAGTTTTCAGATAAAGCACTTAAAAAAATTTCACTGGATTCTTTGTCCCTGCCACCCGTTATGAACGTTTGAGTCTCCCAGTCTATATCCGGCAAATTAAAATCTCCACCCAGAACTATAACATGGTGGGGAAATCTACTCGAAATATTTTCCAAATTATCCTTCAGGTGCTCAGCCACAACAGCTGCTGAGCCAGGGGGCCTATAGAGACATCCAAGTACCATGTCTGAGCCTGCTTTAAGCGTGACCTTCACCCAAATTATTTCACATTTCGGATCTCCATCAATTTCCTTCGATACTATTGCACTTCTCATCACTATAAACTTGCCTCCCCCTTCACTGTCCAGCCTGTCTCTGTGGTATACATTAAAATCTGAGTTTAGGATTTCTTTACTGTTTACGTCTGTTTTCAGCCAACTTTCTGTCCCTAGTACTATATGGGCGTTGTGACTGTTTATTAATGAGAGCAGTTCTGGGACCTTTCTATAGACGCTCTTGCAGTTTACTATTAGCACATTAATATTGTTATTCCCTGTTGCATTTTGACTACTCCTACCTTGCCGTGTCTCAGGAGGCGTCTTGTCGGGCCTAGGGAGGGAATTTTCTAACCTAAAAAACCAACATGTGCACTCCACACATACTCCGCTACCCTTGTAGTTGCTTCCGGCGTGTAGTGCATGCCTGACCTATTCAGGGGGACCCTACATTTCTCCACCCGATAGCGGAGGTCGAGAAATTTGCACCCCAGATCTCCGCAGAATCGTCTGAGCCTCTGGTTTAAGCCTTCCACTCAGCTCCAAACCAGAGTACCGCGATGGGTTCTGGGAACGATACTACAAATAGTTAGTTCTGATTCCACCCCGCAAGCGAGGCTTTCCGCTTTCACCAATCCCGCCAACCACCTGTACTAACTGAGGATGACCTCTGAACCCAGACGGCAGGAGTCATTGCATGTTTCTGCCTGCTGCCCGATGAGCACATTTTTATCCATATCAAACTATATTACATTTTCAACTAGCTTTCTATGGCAATTACTAAAGAATATTATAGATGTTCGTATTTTAAAGTGAACCAAAAAAAAAAACAGTTTTCATGTTGGCAGTTTTCATGACCTTCAAATCTACAGTTACATCGTATGGTATGAAAGAACTAAATCCAGTGACAAGATGCCCAAAGAAGTTGAATAAAAATGTTCACGAGTCAAATGACAGTGATGATGACATTGAATGTGGTTCCAGTGACATCCTCTGGTCAATCAAGTACTTCTCATTCAACTCACGCTGTAAAGAAACACATGATAAAGCACAACAGCGACTAGTTGCGTTCTTTTTCTCAGTAATATGAGGATCATACTTCAGGAATCTCAAGAAATAATGGTGAATACCTTACCAGCTGACAAATTGGTCTTTACCTAATCAGGAAAACTATCATCCACCTTTGTCCACTCTACTAATGCTGTTTCAACTACGGAGTGTAATGATTGATCCAGATATCACCCACAGTCAGCACAAAAAGTCTTGCAGATAGTGACAGAAGATGTCACACACTATGTTGAAACATTCTTCCAAATGTGGTTTCCATCAGTAGTCACACAGCTGTCATCTGCACTTCCTCATGCAGGATGCTGTATACTCACTCACAATGCCTAAAGCTCCATCCACCTCACACATATTTATTTGGTAACCTTGCATTCATCACGGTAGATGCTTTCAAAAGTTGTGATGGCCTTGCTTGTCATCAGTAGTGCTTCTACGGCCACACAAAGTCATTAACCCAAAATAAAACAGTTTTCGGTTCGGTGTAATTTTACAAAAGTCAACCAACCAAATTTTGACTGGTACAACAGTCCAAACTATCAAACTAAAATATGTAATAACAGTACACAGCAGTTGCTACAATGACCACTTCTGATGTCTGCTAACAGCTAATTGCCTACAGTGTCTGATTCAAACTTTGTTTATAATCATTAAAAGAGTCATGCATAACAATGACACAACCCAACAACATTCAATGACACAACCCAACAATATTCTATCATTTTAAAGAATTTACCAGATTTATCCGACAACCCTTGTACTTCATCACTGCCAACGCACTGATGCACATGGAGATTTTTGAACCAGTTCACCTAAAGATTGCACAAAAACCATCTTTAAATACTAAAATCTAAAAGTTAAATCAATTTTTTCCAAAATTACTCAACAGTAATTCAAGAAGAGTATGTATGTAGATGTAAGATTATTATAGAATCTAGAGCTTATCAGTGAGACCAAGACAAGTACTGGCACATGTTCTGCGTACTTTAAGACATATGAGTGGTCCTTCGCAACCACCATATACAGTAGAAACTAATGAACACTTCACTACCTACTTAAATACATTCTCACAACCCCTTCATAATATCAGGCACTACAATGTGACTGCATCACATACATTTCATCAGTCCCCATCAAACATGATAATGAAGTCATGGATATCAACAATACCCATATCTATATTTTATAGTACAAGGTGCATTCAAGTTATAACACTTTTGTTTCTTTTTTCTCAGGACTGGAAACAGAGAGAAACGTGTTTTGTTTTAAATTAAGCATGCATGTCATGTTGTGACTGCATGACAGAGATGGCAACACAGTACAACACACAGAAAACTACCAGCAGCGGTAGAAGGGAGGGCCGTTCTTGGAGGTGTTCAATTCAATGACAACAGAAGTTAGTTCGTTGGTTGCGAGTTCCATTGATAAACTGCAGGGTACGGTAGCCATTATGATGTGGAACGTGTCAAGCGCTCCAGAAATGCACATTGGAAATACAATATAGAGTTGAAGATTAATATTTCTATTATTTACCCCATTCCCTTAAATGGCACAAAATGCATATACTATACTTATAGATTTATTTATTCCTACTCAAGAATTTATCTATGGTATAGAAGGAGTTGTCATGGAGATATGATTTCAATCTATTTTTGAAGCTATTACTGCTGTCAGTCAGACATTTTATTTCATCTGGTAATTTGTTGAAAATTTTTGTAGCAGCATATTTTAACCCTTTCTGTAGCAAAGATAGGTTGAATAAAGGATAGTGTAAGTCTTTCTTTTTTTCTGGTATTATAATCACGAATGTCACTGTTGTTTTTAAACATGAGACAACAAACCACAACCACCTTGGTCTAGCAGCAGCCGCTCTAATGACATACTCAACTGAACGGAAAAAGTTGTTTTGGACTATTACCGAATGAGCGTGGAACGTATTTTCCCAATAGTTGCCAGTGGTCACACCAGACTCCTACAGCAACATTCACAGCGGCCATGGAATCACAGTGTCACAACTGTGCAAAATTTGTACGGCTGCAAGGAGATGCAACCAAAAGTAGCACAAGTTTCGCCGTTTTTGTGTGATAAGTTTGTGAGAAAAAATATTTTAGGTGTTTTAACTTGAATGCACCTGTAATGATCCCACTGCCTATTTCCAATACAAGCTTTATGACATTATGGAACACCGAATGCCTCTAAAACTTTAAGAACTGAATATATCATCTGTTTGGAACTGACAAAGTCCTAACAGACGTTAGCGGTCACAGTGCAGTCATACAATGTACGTGCTATCTGGGGGCAAACTTCATTTTGAAAAATAAAGTGCACTCCAAATATCCATTGCTGTTTTATAACTCACTGCATTGTCACATCTCTTAAAACAGTTCTGAACCAATTCATTCTCTGGTCCACAGCTTCCAGATGAGTTATTGGCTTGGATTTTGCCAATGTCTACCTTTTCGCAGCAATAAATCTGTACTAGGAAAAATTCTCATAAATTCGATCTGAGGTTTCTGCTAATAAGTTTCTTCTTACATTGACTTTATACTGATTAATAAATTTTAGAATGTTAAAATTTCAGGTCATTATCTATGATTACATTTCCTTATGAAAACATCAACATTCATCTCCTCTAGTTCATAGGACTATGGTTGGCTTTCACATACAAAATGACAACACTGTAACACTTGCACCAACTGTTGTTAGTTATGGCAATTAAGAAGACACCAACAACTGTTCCAACACACTTCTACAAGGATTGCCCAGGAAGTAAAGTAAGACTTTTTTTCCTCAGCTGAAAACAAAGGTACAAATGCGAAACGTCACGTATGTATTATTTGAAGTCTCCTGAGTGAGCACGCCAACTTTCCGTCACTTTCAACAGATAGCGTATAGCTGCAGGACAGTTTCAAAATGGCGTCTGTAGGTGATGTATGTTAAAAGCAATGTCCCGTAATTGAATTTCTCACTGCGGGGAAAGAAACTGTGGGGAATATTCAATAACTTGTGCAAAGTCTATGGAGCATCTGCTGTCAACAGAAGTACAGCTAGTCACTGGGCACGGAGGGTGAGGACATCAGAAGGTGGTTCGGTGGAGCTCCACATTTCCAGCCATCAGGGAGACCATCCATCCCTCCCAGGGGACACTGCCTTATAGTAGGCACCTTCAGTGCCGGGCGGGAGGGTTTGCGTTCTTCGTTGAAGTCGAGAGCTATGCCAGTGGTAGCACAGCTACTAGGAGGGTCACCCAAGCCTGATTGGTCTCGGCAGATAAGCCAGACAAAGTGTGTCCCACAACATAGGGCAGGGAGGGCTCTAGAGGCGTAGTGAAGCCAGCTTCCCAAGAGGAGTAAACCTCATACAAATCCTGGTCCTCCAGGTTGGGGGTTGGACATGGGGCTAATAACCCCATACTGTAAAAAAAGAATATTACGGAAATTCAACAGAAGCCTCGGAAACTGGATGGAAAGCATGTATCACGACCCCAGGAAAGGAAACGGATAAGGGGTCTAACAGTAGTATTATGGAATGAGACGACAATGCTTCAGCCTGGAAAAATGAAATAAATAGCCAATGAACTTTTAAAATTCAAATATGATATCGTAGGGCTACAGGAAATAAGATGGCAAGGGAATGGGCAGATAGATAAACCTGAGTACTCATTGGTATATAGTGGACCAGAAGAAAGAACAGGCCAACTTGGAACAGGGTTTATAACTAGGGAAGTTAGGAAAAGCGTTCTAGAATTTGAACCCATGAATGAAAGGATGTGCAGACTCAGACCAAGAGGGAAATTTAAGAATATATCAATAGTTAATGCACATGCACCAACAGAGGAGAAAGAGGATATAATTAAAGAACAGTTCTATGAAGACTTGGAAAAAGTATGCTGCACAGTACCTAAATATGACCTGATGCTCGTAACAGGAGATTTTAATGCAAAAATAGGAAGGAACGAACATCCATATGGAGTTTCTGGAAAATATTCACTACATGAAGAAAACAACGAGAACGGAGACTTACTATGTCAATTCGCAGCAAGGAATAATATGATTATTAAAAGAACCTGCTTTCCACACAAAAGGATCCATCTGGGTACTTGGAAGTCTACAGCCAATGGAGTAGTCAATCAGATTGACCATATTTTAGTGATTGCACACCACTCCACATCAGTTACGGATGTACGGAGTTGCAGAGGACCAAACTGTCATTCAGACCACTTTGTGATAAAATCAGTCTTGAGAGAGAAACTGTCACTAACAAATGGCAACAGAATAGGAAAGATGATGAAATGGAATACAGACAAACTGAACATGCCTGATGAAGTAAAAAAATACCAAGTAACACTAAGCAGAAAGTTGAGCAATGAAGAGACTGCAGCAGGAGTAGATGAAAGGTGGAACAGGATTGAAAAAGCCATTAAGGATGCTGCAGAGGAAATAGGCATAAGAAGGAACAGAACAACCCAGGAATGGTTTGATGAAGATTGCAGGTCAGCAATAGAGGAAAGGAACAGGGCAAGAACAAAAGTGCTACAGAGAGAAATCAGAAATAATGTGGAACAATACAGAGAATTAAGGAGAAGAGCTAACAGACTGCAAGAGAAAGAAAAGAGAGTGGAATAAGAAGAAATTTCAAGAACTAGAAGAATTAAAGGAACAGAGTGAAATAAGAAAGTTCTATCATGCCATAGGAAAAATGAAGAATAGATTCCAACCAAAAACAATGGCCTGTTCCAGTAAAGATGGGAAAATGATAAGGGAGGAAAAACAGATATTGGGAAGATGGGCAGAGTATTTCAAAGATACACTAAGCACCAGCCTATAAGATGAAGAGACAGCCGCACAAGAGGAACGAGTGGAGCTGGAAGTAGACATTGAAACCAATGAGGCAAGAAAGCCAACACTGCAAGAGGTCTCCCAGGCTGTGCACAAGTCAAAAAACAATCGAGCCCCTGGGGAAGACAGCATAATTGCTGAATTAATAAAAACAGGTGGTGAGGCTGTAATAAAGGAACTGCACACATTAGTATCAGATATATGAGAAACAGAAACTATGCCAGATAATTGGAAAATTGGAATAATAATGCCCATTCATAAGAAAGGGGACAGAACATCATGTGAAAACTATAGAGGTATAACACTCCTAAGCACAGCTTATGAGATCTTCACAAGTATATAAAACGAAAGGATAAAGAAGTGTGCAGAAGGCATACTAGGGGAATATCAGTGTAGCTCTATGTAGTTCTATGAATATGATATAGATCTGCATTTCCTATTCATCGACTTCGAACAAGCCTTTGACAGCATAAATTGGCAAGAACTATACAGAGTACTGAAAGAAGTTGGTATATGTGCTAAATTAATAAGACTAATCAGAATGACAATGACAGAGACAAGAGCAAAAGTAAAGGTCCTTAGCAGAACAAGTGAAAGCTTTGACTTTAATAAAGGTGTGAAGCAAGGGGATAGTCTCTCCACTGTCCTATTCAATATAGCCCTGCATAGTGTAGTAAATAAAATCAACAAAAGAGGCACCATGTTTATGAAAACTAGCCAGATATGTGCATACGCTGATGAAATTGCCATAGTACGAAGAAATACCAATACACTCCTAGAAACATACCGAGCAATGGAAACAGAAGCCTTAAAAATTGGCCGCACAGTAAATGAAAACAAAGCAAAATATATGGTAATGTCACAATCTGAGGCCAGAAGAACCCCTAAAAACCTAAACATCAACGGGAAATGCTTCAAAGGAGTGTCCTCTTTTAACTACTTGGGAGCCCTAATAACAAAAGGTACCAGTATTGGAAAGGCTATAAGGGAAAGAATACAAGCAGGAAACATAACTTACTTTGCAAATATGCAACTTTTCAAAAATACCCTTGTTACAAGAAAAACTAAACTGCTAATATATAATTCCCTAGTCTGCCCAGTTATCGTCTACAGGTCAGAGGTATGGACATTGACAGAACACAATAAAAATGCACTAAGAACCACTGAGTGGAAAATACTACGCAAAATTTGTGGGCCAATAAAGGAGGAAGAAGGCTGGAGAATATGCTACAATGCCAAATTACAAGAGTTAATACAAGGCAGGGACATAGTAAAATTTGCGAAATCACAGCAAATACGGTGGCTAGGACACTTGGAGAGAATGGAAGAGGACAGAATTCCAAAGAAAAGATGAAAGGTGTGATCCATTCAGTTAGGCTAAAAGGGATACCTAGAAGAAGATGGATCGACGAGGTAATAATGGATATCACCAGTATGGGAGTCCAGGTGTGGAAAAGAGCAGCAAATAACTGAGAAGTGTGGAGGAAGATTGTTGAAGAAGCCAAGGCTCACCAAGGGCTGTAGCACTACTGAAGAAGGGAGACCATCCATGGCTGTCGCACCCGACATGTTGCAGCAAGACATGTTGCAGCAAAACATTTTGAGGATGATGAGAAGATGACACACACAGTGAAGCACTGGCTCTGCCACCAGGACAAGGATTGGTATCGACAGGGCATACACACCCTTGTTTCGCGCTAGAGGGAGGCAATAGAACGGGATGGAGATTACATAGAAAAATAGGGTGTGTAGATAAAACTCCATTCTTTTGTGTGTATAATTCTCATTATGTTCAATATAGAATTGTTGAAGAAAAAAATTCTGTGCATTACTTTCTGGGCAACCCTCGGACAACAGTGTGCAGAAAAATTACATGACTGGACTTAGAGAAATTTTGGAATATGACTGCCATTAAATGCAATGCCAGCAGTTTCTAAGCAGGAAGACATCAATTAATTTGAAACAAATCTTTTGGTTTAACGTGGAAACGAGGTTTCTTTGTGATAAGGGTTTTAGCTTCTTCATGCAAGTACTGGATTCCATGATCTTATAAACTTTTAAGTTGTCAAAGAATTAGGTTTGTTTCACATCTACGAGGAGGATAACTGAGTCACTCATTTCTATAATGATGCAATTCCCCAGCTTATAGACATTAATCACAACAGGCAAAGGATATGCATGTGCCAAACTGGCACTAGTTATTAAATGAAACACTTAAAATATTTAGTTACATAACAGTTTATTAATTTTTAGTATTTTGAATTCTCTTGGCTCTCTTGTGTATTTTAATTCCCCCAACATTAAAACTTGAGCCACATGTTGTGCTGTTCACTATACTCAGCTTCTGAAGTACCAACAGTCGTAGGCATGAACAGGAAAGACCACATACAGAAATATTACAACATATTTATTAATGAAACAAAATGGAGAGCGAGCAAGGCAGAGAAACTACATTTCAAATTTCTCCGAGTTTCTAACGGATGTATGGGGATAAAATACATAATCAAAATCAACAGCAGAAAGGTCCTTATATTCACAGATGAAACAACAAATAGCTGATCCATTATGAGAACAGCATATCAGTTTGACATGCCAGATTATTGAGTGAAAGCTTTCTTGTTCAATTACTAATCGGTCTTAAGCCCTCCCCCACCCCTTTTTTTCCACTAAATATGGCTTCCACCTCCGAATGTTCTGTGGACGGAAAAGAAAACTTACAATGTGCTTCAGAATGATTTAACAAGCACCTTGAAAATTTAACTGAATTAAGGAAGAACATACCACCTCCAATAACACATTCACCTTATTCAGAAAACCACAACACAATATGCATTAGAGGATATGTATATTCATTTGCCTTACTTCTCAGCTTCTACATTGTTGAATGTTTTATCGTGAATGCAGGGAATGAATTGCATTTCTCGCACAAAAAGAAGAAAGTACAGACTTCTGAGATAGATGCAGTTAAACAGAAAACGCACTGGAGACAAAGATTTTTTTTAACATACGAACATGCCAAAGAAGCCAAGGAACCAACATAGAATGTTTACAACACTTTCGTGGCCCTATATCTTCATGTAAAAGGATTCCAAAATCTGCAATACTGAGTTCAAATTCTTATGTCTATTGTAGTTTGCACCATGCTAATTATATGTGACGTTACACGATATGTGCGACACTACATCTCAAATTATACACTCAAATACAAGGGAAAAAAACCGAATTCTAATCCTCCAAAATAAAGAGAGAAAAAAGAATGTTACTCAACAAATGAACAGCCATTAATTAACTACACAACATACTAAAAGGAGATGTGAAACACTTTTTGTTAGGTGATGTGCAAGATTGAAAAGAATTAGAACTGTGGATAAACTAGCTGAACTATAAGCTAAATCAATATGTGGATTTAATGTCATGTTGAAGCTAAACTAGAAAAGACGGACTACAGCTGAAGAATAACTAGATAAATGTTCCTTCTTCCCACAATAGAAGGTCACATGTTACAGTAGTAACATACATTGAAATGCCAAAGAAACTGGTATAAGCATGCATATTTAAATACAGAGATACGTAAACAGGCAGAATACGGCACTGCAGTCGGCAATGCCTATATAAGACAACAAGTGTTTGCCGCAGTTATCACAATGGTTACTGCTGCTAAAAAGGCAGGTTATCAAAATTTAAGCGAGTTTGAACGAGCAAAGGGACACAGCACCTCCGAGGTAGTGCTGAAGTGAGAATTTTCCCATATAACCATTTTGCGAGTGTACTGTGAATATCAGGAATTTGGTAACATTTCAAATCTCTGACATCGCTGCAGCCAGAAAAATATCCTGCAACAATGGGACCAACGACGACAGTAGAGAATTGTTCAATGTGACAGAAGTGAAACCCTTCTGCAAATTGCTGTAGATTTCAATGCTGGGCCATCAACAAGTGTCAGCATGCAAACCATTCAACGAAACATCATCGATATGGACTTTAGGAGCTGAAGGCCCACTCGTCTTCCATTGACAACTGCACGACACAAAGCTTTATGCCTCGCCTGGATCTGTCAACACCGACACTGGACTGTTGACGAATGGAAACATGTTGTCTGGTTGGTCAAGTCTCGTTTCAAACTGTATCAAGCCAATGGATGTGTACGAGTATGGAGACAACCTCGTGAATCCATGGACACTGTATGTCAGCAGAGGACTGTTCAAGCTGGCAGGGGCTCTGTAATAGTATGGGGGATATGCAGTTTGAGTGATATTGGACCCCTGATATACCTAGATACGGATGACACATACATAAGCAGCCTGTCTGATCATCTGAATCCATTCATGTCCATTGTGCATTTCGACGCACTTGGGCAATTCCAGCAGGACAATGTGACACCCCATACGCCCAGAATAGCTACAAAGTGGCTCCAGGAACACTCTTCTGAGTTTAAACACTTCCACTAACTCCCCATATATGAACATTAATGAGCATATCTTGGATGCCTTGCAACATGCTGTTCAGAAGAGATCTCCATCCCTCCGTACTCTTACGGACAGCCCTGCAGAATTCATGATGTCATTTCCATCCAGCACTAGTTCAGACATTAGCTGAGCCCATACCGTGTCATGTTGTGGCACTTCTAGGTGCTCGCAGGGGCCTACACGATATTAGGCAAGTGTATCGGTTTCTTTGGCTCTTCAGTGTATGTTATCTGTTGTTATAGCTCCAAACAAGTTCCTCATGTTTTCCTACCCAGCAAGTGTCTGCATACTCTAGCTATCAACCTCCAACCTGTTGAATTGCTGAGATCTGAATGTGTAAGAAAAAAGCCACAGCAGGGTGGTGGTGGTGGGTGGAGGGGAAGTTTTTTTCGTATTTTATAGAATTACTGAAAACAGAAATTTGGGATCTAGGCACAGATCTGAACCTTACTCTTCTTGAATACACATCCAGCACACACTGATGAGACAAATATCACAGCCATTGCCCATCATGAGAATGAATGCCACCTGGTGGCACTGCAGGCACATGATGAGGTAAGTGAAATATATAAGCACCGCAGTGACAAATGGGAAATGCTAGTGGTGATACAGGCCACAAATTGGAAAATCCACTGACATAAGTGACTTCGGCAAATGGCAGATTGAGACCCAAAATTCATCCAGTGTATGCTAAGTTCAAATAACTTACGGGAATGCAGCCGGGTGATATCAACAACCACCGATATTTCAAAGGAGAATCCTGACATTTTAAAGGGAATTCCCTTGCACAGCACTTACTTGCCACAGTTATCCTTGAAAATGGCAGAGTGCTCCTGTTGAAATATTGTCAGTTGTTGACAACATAACCCGGCTGCATTCTCAAAAGTTACTTATTAGTTGAATGTTGTACATACTGAAAACTTGGGTCTCACATTGTTTACCTCTTTGGATAAGAAATGTATCGCTGCTTGCAGAGATTGGATAAAGGCTGCAGCAGTAGAGTAAGATTGCACTGTGCGTTGTCATGATCAAAATACTGTTCCAATGTTTGCCAAAATTGTGCATCATATTAATTCTCCTGCAACCAACTGTATCAAGGAATGTGCTGGCCTAGCTGTTGTTCATGAAAGAATTCATTACACTCATCGACAGTAAGATTTTGTTTCCAATGAATCGTTTCAGCTTAATTTAACGATTGCTTCAAAAAGTCTGGCAATTTCTTATGACTGGCTAGACGTTGCTTCATAATCCCAACCTGACTATGAATTTCATTCTGTAACTGCCCGACACAAAGTGAAGTTTGAACGCTTCCATGGATCGGCGTCTAATACTACATCACAACGTTCTGTGATAAATCTCATGGCGAAAGCTTTTGACAACACAGCTTTAGCCACATTAGGGAAAGGTTTAAATTTTGCGCTGATGCTCAAGTATTTGTCAGCAATTGATTTTATTAGCTCTGCTGAACAAGCTGTTTTTAAACTACCTCCTGACTTTGCAGAGGCAGCAAGGAGGGAGGCACGTCATGTGTTGACTGGGGCACTTCCATCGAAGAGTAGTATCACAGCAGTTGAGAGGGCTGCTTCACATTCACTTTTGAGTTGATCTTGATACTGTTATTTTACCTGCAGACAAGGACAATGCTACCGTTCTTTTGGGCAAGCAGGATTATGTTAAGAAGATGCAGTGTTTACTGTCTTGACTCAGCATATCACAGGACTAGTGCTGCCATCACAATAAACACTAATAGACTGAAGTAAGACTTAACAGCTTCCTGAAGAAAAGTTTCCTGTCACAGCAGACTATCAAGAGTCTTAATTCTTATTGTGCTGCTCCCACTAGGTTATATGGCCTTCCTAAGTTCCACAAGGAAGGGGCTCCTCTTCATCCAATAGCGAATAACATTGGTGCTGTGACATATCATGTAGCAAAATACCTTGCTACTCTATTGAGCCCTGTAGCACGTCAGTGTAAGGATCACATTAAGAAGACAGTGGATTTCTTACATCAATTAGGGGAAATGTGATTGCAAGACTCCTATTCTAACAAATTTTGATGTTCTCTCTCTCTCTCTCTCTCTCTCTCTCTCTCTCTCCACTCGCATTCCTCTGTCCAATTTCTTTTTTTCCTTCTTTTTTTAAAAAAATGGTAGACTGAGGTTCGATTTGATGGTGAATTAATGAACCATTTCGACATGTGTTGACTCCTATTCACTTTTTATTCAAGGACCAGTACTATGAGCACACAGATACATTTACAGTGGGAAGAGCCCTCACTCATTATTGCCAATTTGTTAACAAAAGACTTTGAGGAACATGCCTTGAAGCCGATGGCTTTGACATCTTGTGTTATTTATCTGGCCTCCTGGCCATGAGAATCTAAATGATTTTTTCGAACACCTGAATTCAATCCACCCGAATATTTGTTTACTGTGGAGCTGGAAAAGGATATGTTGGTCAGCAGGAATGTTCCATTTACAGAAAGCTTACTCACACTGACTTGTATCTAGAGGCTGATAGTTGTCACCACTTAGTTCATCATGAATGGGTACTTCATACCTTGGTTCAGAAGATCCATGTCATCTTGGAGCCTTACAGTTTGTCAGATGAGTTAACCCATCTTCACACCACCTTTTGTCAGAAATGTTATGGTGACAGACAGATCAGATGTGCGTTTCGTTATCAACCAACTGTGAACTGCATGAGTGATGATAATACTGAGGAGGTACCAAAAATCTACAGTTTTTTCACCTTACACAGGGAGCATTTCGAACAGGACTGGTCGTATCTGGGAGAAAAATGATGTGAAGTGTGTTTTGACCACCTTCTAAAGATCAGGGTCATTTTAGGTTACCTAATGGATGATCTTGGTTTGCATAAGGCAGTTGTTTAGCATATTCTTTGCAGCTGTGGCATGTCATATATCAGTCGGCCTATCTGGACTGTGGAGGATTGGTGTACTGAACTTCAGTGTCACACTTGCTTACAACAACCGAGCAAATCCACCATTGCAGAACATCTGTCTTTGCACCGGTCATCCAATGAAATGTAACAACATGGAGATTCTGCCATGAATCTCTAGCTATCTGAATAGTGTTCTTATGGAAGCAACTGAAATTAAATAAGAAAATAACCTTTGTAAATAGAATGGTGAGTTTTGTTTAAATCCTGCCCTTTTCCTTGTCAAAAAACAGGACAGAGTTAATACTACCTCACCCATTTATTATTAATTTCACTATTGATAACTTCTAACGTCGGTCATCTTCGGTTTGTGTGATGGCGCTTGTGTTTTATGGTGTGCACGTATGTTATCTTTCCGGAGTTTCTCTACAGTCTGAAATTTTAAATTCCCATACAGAGGGCTGGCTTATTGTAGTTATGCCTTGAAAATGGCAGGGTGTATTCCTGTCGAAATATTGGCTGTTGTCGGCGATGTCACCCGGGGCTGCAAGCTATATGAAATGGCAGATTGTTACGGCTCAGCTCCTGGAAACTGGCATCTCAAAAACAGTGAAGTTGGTCAGCTGTACAGACACTAGAGGACAATGAAACTACAAGTGTTGGACATCCACACACCAACACAGAACATGAAGATCTGAAGCTAGCCCACTCTGTAAAGCAGGACAGGTGGCAATCTGTAGCAGGTCTGATGACAGAGTACACTGTTGGTGCAGGCACATCGTTCAGTGTAGATGTTGAACATGACTCCACAGCAGATGTCCCCATGTTCCTATACTGACCAAATGAAGTTGCCAATTACGATTGGAGTGCACAAAAAACCTCTGAGATTGGATCATGGATCAAAGGAACCCAATAAATCAAGTTTCTTGTTACATCGAGTTGATTGTTGTGTCCAGACATGGGAACAGCTGCTTCAAATGTGCACTCTATCACTTATGCAGGTCACTGTGGGCAGTATTATGGTATGGAGGAAATTCACTTGAGCTGCAATGGTACCTGTGGTAAGTAATCGGACATTCCATGACAGCTGTGATTATGTTAAGATTATTGTGGATCATTTGCATCCTTTCATGCTTGATATCTCCAGCATCTTCCAGCAGCTTAACCATCCATGTCACATGGTAAGAAACATGCTACAGTGGTTTGAGGATCACAACAGTGAACTCATGCTGATATCTTGGTAACCAAATGTGTTCCATTTGAACTCAATGAAACACATCCGGCACATGATATGGCACAACTCAACTGTCAATTACTTTCTTAAATTTTTCTGCTTTTATTTTTATGTACTTGCATAAGTAATTGACACTGATGTACTTTTACTGACACCCATCGTCATCACAGCATGTAATAGTTAAGTATAAATGTAGATGCCACAACCTGGAAGTGCTTTTCATTATGAACTACATAGTCAATTCTGAGGTGAAAAGTTGAACAATAAACTAACTGTGTAGTGTGTACATAGATTGCTCCCATGATCTAGTAACGGCTCTTCCAACTACAGCCTAAGAATTCTTATGACTGCTTGTAGCAGACAGGTGGAGGAGATGTACAAGGTATGCTGCTTGTCCATGAAGAGCAAGGTTTACTTTGTTAATTTTGTATGACAACACAATATAAGTCACTATTATTTCAGAGGCATTTTGCATGGAATGGAAATGATTTATACCTCACCACTTTACAGTACAGTGGCATATTTACTGAAAGGTTCGCTAGATGTTCCTTTATGATGTCTGAGGACTTTACTTGATTTTTAGATTGAAAAAACTAAGCACAGTCATTACTGACTGCATCTAACCTTTCTTAGTGACATAAGAAGCATTAAAATAACACTTAACACATGTCACTGTAAGCAAATGACTGTTCATCAAATAGTCACAATAATGCATTCGTGAGCAAGCTTTAAAATTTAAAAGACAGCTTGGTAAAGGAAACCTACCATTTTCTAATGTCTTTCACCAATGGAATTACTTCCAGATATGTCATTCATTGTTTACTCATGAAACAGTGTAGTCTCACAATAATTTCAATGATGCAGTGTAGACAGTAAAATGAAAAATATTTAGTATTGTATTTTCAGGTGCACCAAATATTGCATTTTCATATTAGTGACTAGTAACAAAATTCTGCTCCAGTAACAGGAAGGTGTTGAAGCATCATTGATTTGTTACTGTGATAATTAAAAATGGTTACTAAACTGCATACAAATACAACTGCGAATGTCTATGTCTGGGCTGACATTTTGTTGAAAACATCTTTAAGCAATAGTCTCAGGTTCACAAATTAGTACTAAAAAAGCACTTGCATCTTAAGCTGCTAAGGATTTCAAACCCAATATTTTGTCATTTGTAAGTAAACATAAAAAATAAAAAAAATAAAGCACTTCAGTGGTATACTCATCTATGTAATCCAACATTTAATATTCAAAACTATTTGAAAATACTGACAACATTACATTCGCCAACTAATGACGGGAAATGTACACAGATTAGGTGTAGCATATCATGACATAAAACTATCTTGGCATTTGTCATAGCGGCTGCTCAGCACATGCAATGTGTATTCTTTCCACCAAAATAAAAAAATCAATTTATCAGGTGCACAACCATTTTTGTTTTCATAAAATAGCTTGGCATTTCCTGATTAACTTAGTATATTCACAAAAAAGGGAGAAGAGCTAATGGGCAATAAGTGGAACCAAATAATGGAATGAGTAATGTAATTGAATGAGAAAATTAAGTGTTCAGCTGTTACTGAAGATCATTAACATGATATTGAAACTATAAGTGTACATTATTGTAATTCTATTACTAGCATTTCACCCAGGATTTTTGGCGTAATTCAGTAATCATGCGTCCACTGACCACATTGACATGGTGACTAACACAACGAAATCTCATTTGGTATAAACAAGGTATGAATCCTCAGCCAGCTATCAAAATATTGGTTTATGTGGATTCACAGAGACACATTAAGCAAATACTGGGGTGTTTCCCTTGACAAGAACAGGATTAATTTTCTCTTCTACCCTTTTCAATGAGAGTTTGAATAGCTCTAATAATCACCTTAATGGGATGTTTCTTTCAATTCAATATCAATTGAAAGTATTAAGAAACATCTATCCTTTAGGTGTTACTTCATAATCATTATGTGCTATATAAAATAACTTGTGAGACAGGCAGTGGAGAGGTAATGAAACACATAAGTACTGCCAATAATTCTAGAAGACTAAAATCCAACTTCAAATGAGGCCATTTCCAGAAGCTTACGCAAGTGAAACAGATATTGTATGGATGGGAGAGGTCTGACATACCTCCTCAAGCACACGGTTCTCCTCAGTCACAGGAAAAACAGCCTTTTCTTTACAAAATAAAATTGTGTGAACAAAAGCTTATGGAATCTCACAACTTTTAAATCTCACACTTGTGGTATGTCTCTCATGGTTGAAACCTTAAGTAAAAATGTTATAATATTTGAACAAGAAGGTGAATGAATACTTACCAATGTTGAGACAGGGGTAACTTGTACAGGGCTGACATACAAATTAAGACATGGTCAAATTTATGGATATCAGTATGTTTGAACAATGTTTCCATTCTGTAGGAGCAACAAGGAAGTCCACCAAATATCTTTATGAATACAGACAAGCATAAAATATAAAAGGAAAAAGCAGTAACAACAACACCAGAGCCAAGATTCAGACGCTACACACGTAAAATGAGTGTCATCTACAACCTAAGCAAAGAAACTCATTGTGATCAATGGAAAGAAACAGGCACATGAACACAAAAAGATGAGAAAAGGACTGGAGAAAAATAGAAATTTAAGGGTTGCAGGAGCCAAAGGAAAAACTGGAAGGAAACTATCACGAAGAAATATGAAAGAGCAACAAGCAATTGTTTGTGTCTCTAGAGCAGCAACAAACTGAATAAAAATTGGGCAAACAATGATAATGTGAAACACCATGGATCATACACTGTGTGTACATTAAATTAATAACCTATCTGGTTCCTTTCATCGCATTATGCACTACCAAAATGATCGCTTTGTGTGCTCAAATTGGTAGCATTATCTTTGTGGAAGCAATTCACACACCACCACCACCACCACCACCACCCCTGACGTGGGCTCTGGATTAATTTCTGCAACCCTATCATTCTTACTTCAGAAACTGGAATTGTTATAATTCTGTAACCAGCAAATCCTACTGGGTCTAATTTATGTGTATCAGCACTAATTCTTGTTACAATTGTCTTATATATTTCAAATACAAACATTTTTATTATCACCCACTTTGATTTTAAAACCTGGCACTTGCAGCGCACCATAAACATCAGAATCCTTTCCCATGTAATAATGATATGGATGGGTATCCAAATACATGATAACTATTCTGCGACCCATAAAAGGTGCTATATCTAGTGAATAACAAACTGTGGAATCAGAAGAGGATTCACAATAACCTCAACTGAGCAATCATTAAACCATTTCAACAAAATGACTGAAAAGCACCACATAAATCTAATACAGATCACCAAGACCAACCGTGGAACCAAAAATATGTTGGATGTAATTCCAGAGTTTCGGTGAACTAATTCCCTTCACATATATCACCCTAATCAACATATGAAAGAGCTGCAACAATTTATTAACATGAATGTCAGTTTTATGGCTAAAAAATCATGTAAGTTAACACTAGTGATTGAATGATATTAATATGATGGTCTGAATGCCAACTTACCTGCTGAAGAATTGCATATATCAGAACTGGAAGAAAATTGACATCTAGAATGAAGTTTCTATCGAAATTCTCAAGAATCACAGAACATGCAAGAAAAAGCATACACCTGGATCAACCAACATAAACTGTAGCCACATTAATTCCTCCTTAGTTCAAATGGCTCTGAGCACTATGCGACAACTTCTGAGGTCATCAGTCGCCTAGAACTTAGAACTAATTAAAGCTAACTAACCTAAGGACATACACACATCCATGCCCCAGGCACGATTCGAACCTGCGACAGTAGCGGTCGCTCGGCCCCGATTGTAGTGCCTAGAACCGCACGGCCACTCCGGCCGGCTCCTCCTTAGTCACTCTTTCATCACTCAATAATTTGTAACCTGTGTAGCTTCATATTCTCTGATTCATCATGCATAGCTTCCCGAAAGATAAAATTTGTTTCAAAGTCTCATGTCTGGTATGTACGAACATGTTAGCAGCATCACAAGTGACTGTTGCTTAGTACAACAATATTTATACTGCCTGTCATCTTTCACACCTACTACAAAATTTGTTGTGTGTACAACCTCATACCGTACATTATAGGTTTTGAATTTGCTGTGGATACCACGATACAATGCACTGTAAATACTAAACACAAAATTTCCGTTTCATAAACGCTTTGTTACCAATAAATAAATTTCTGTCAGCCCCGTCACCACAGTGTCTGCCTAAACTTGGTCCACAATATAATGTTCCAGTAAAACCTCCATCTAATGATGAACCTGCAGTGGCTCAAAAATTAGTTAATGGTATAATAAATTTTATTTAAAATCCAAAAAAGTGACTGTTTGCACATTTATACCCAGATAAACAGCCAATAAATTTATTTTTTCTGAAGTTCACTTATTATAGCTACACATTTAATGGTTTAGTACACAAGTTATGTAATGATTTCCAAACATTTTTAAGTAAGCTGAAAATTTACACTTATCACTAAGACAAAGAACATAAAATCAAAAACAAAGTGCATGCAAATTAATTAGAATTACACCCAAATTGCAACTGGCTATCCATGTCAGTGGTTACTTGACATTTATCAATGTTACACAAGGCATAAACTTCAAAATCCTAAATGCTGATCCCTTCAATTCTGTAATAACAAAACCTGAACTTTGTGAATGATAACAATGAAAAAGGGCAAAATATGATAAAGTCAAGCTTTACGTATGAGCATAACAAGAAAATGGAAACAGAAATAACCTGACATTAACTTATAGCAAATTATGCCAAACTGACACAGTAAATACAAAGTTTTTAAAAACATAACAAAATGTAATTTCAATTGCCAGTGACATGTCTATAATTTACAAGCATTCCAAAAAAATATTGTGGAAACATTCATACATATGCACATATGTACTCTAGGGCTACAACAATAAACTTGGGTCAACTGAGTTAATGCTTTACTTCAAAACATTTATTAATGAACTACAGGACAAATAGAAGTTGAAGCTATATTATGCAACACAAAAACAAACACACACATTGAAAATGCAAAGAAATATTTAAAACTTTAGCTTCTGTTGCACTTTCTGGTAAAGACAGTTAGTCATACAGATCTCTTAAGATAGCATTCAAGCACCTTTGCCCATGCTATTTGAGAAGGTATGGGAAAGAAACTGGATATTTCACACACTTAACTGCCCTTTTCAGAAAGTTTAAAAATTAAAACCATGGGACTTATTTTGACACTGAAATCAGCTTTTATAAAGTTGACTAATATAAACACTATAGTGTCATTCGACAATAAATTAATGTGTACACTGAATAACATACAACACATAAACATGCAATACGTGCAATGTTTTTGTACCTCACAGTAAGCAAGTGCAGATGTACACAGATAGACAATGCACTCCCCCCTCCCCTTTCCTCCTGCCACCACATGTGTGTCTCTATAAACATTACCTCTATACATTCTTGTTTCAAAAATTAATTATGAGTAAACCTACTCTCTGCTGAACTGTACAATATTTAGGGCCTAAAAGTATGCAAGAATGTGAAGTTGTACATCCTTTTTGTGTCCTGCCTCAGCTAATCTTTACTTATGCCTTTGTTCCAGACAGATGAGATAACATATTAATTTTGGATATTTGTAACAGATGATGACCACCAGCAACCAGGAACTGGGTGAAACCTATACTTAAACTGATTAATAATACAAAAATAATGGACATTTTCATTCACCATACTGACAGACAAGCACATAAATGTTCACTGCAAATTAAATATCACCATATCCGGGTCGACAGAAGCGTCCGATCCCACGCGTCGGCTTTGACCCGTGACGTAAGGGTGTTGTCGTGTGTGACGTCATGACGGCGCGGAGTTTGGTTTGAGTGTGGCTGTCTCCAGTTCTGTTTTATCTTATTTTATTTACTTTTCTGATCTGTTCGTTCTATCTCATGAGATTTTTTTAAAAAATTTAAAAACACTTATTACTTATTTTAATTATCTGTTTCCTACAATTTCTGTTTTAGTTTATTATATTTATCTTTCTGATCTGTTGGTTCTATCCCGTGAGATTTTTTTTTTTTTTAAGTCAAAAAACACTAATCAGCTACTGAAGCATCTTTATCTTCTATGGGTTGCAGGGGTTAAGACCCCTGGGGAGGTGGGTGGGTATTCATGCATGGCTGTCTTCACTTACACGTTGTAGCTACGCAAGGCGTCTAAATCTGTTTATATTTCGTTTGCCCCCCGCCCAAAACACCCCATTTCCCGCACTTTTCCCGTTAGTGTCATTAGGCTTCTTGTGGAAAGTTGTGTTTGTTTTTGTTTCCGCCATATTTGTGACGTCATGGGTCAAAGCAGACGGGCGGGATCGGACGCTTCTGTATTTCCCCATATGCCAGCACTGTTAGTGTTGGTTTACTTGCTCACTGTGACCACAAGAACCAAACCCCATCCAAAATGGATTACTCAGAGCCTTCACTGAATCATTACAATTATGGAAAGCAATTGTGGTATGTACACTGTAAAATAATGACACTGCAACTATCCTCGCTTCCTCCCCCTTCTTCTTTGCCTTCCAGTACCATGCTATTCAGTGATAGAAGTCTGATCAAAGCAGTCACTGCCCATAAATTAAACTTCCCCAATTTGTATACCAATACTACGCATCATTACATGCTCCTGTCAATTAACTTAAATATATAGATTTAAGTACTCATTAATTACGAAGCCAAACAGTAATCTTTACAGATGTGATGCAAAAAGCACAAGACACCAGTCCCTTATATCTAGCCGACAACATTAAATGGGAAGCGTGGAAAGGCTCCATTCCACATCATTCCTTGTGACACTCAAGTACTTGTGAAACACATTCTCAACATAAAGGTTGCAAAGTAAAAACATGCTGCTTACAGCCAAAACAGTGCACATGTATTTACTTTCACTAAATCAATTAAACAATTGATTTCTCTATCCAGCCACAAAGAATGCACAGTGCCATTAATAGTGGAACAGCAGAGTGCAGAAGGTAAGCTAATGAGGCTCAAATTTCATTACTGAAATATGAAACAGGCGACTGTAATGTCAGCTGCATCATCATAACAGTTGTGATATAAAAAAAAAGCCATCAAATTTCCATATTAGATGGGAATCTGAACACTCAAGTGTCAAATGCTATTGACAAATATGATTAAAAAACTGAAGATTGGCTATGTGCAATTTAATGGAAGATACTAGGCTACACCTATTACAGGATGTGCAGTGGTTGCACTTTTCCTTAGCTAAGCATTCAGCATGAAATGGTATGCTGGCTCCATAAATAATAAATATGATTAATCATAAGAAAAACTTGAATTTTATATGTTCCCGGATGTCTGCACCACATCTGGCCTCAATTCACAATAAAAAGCCACTAGATCTTACACAACTAAACAACTGCTCAGCAGAGAGAAGTAGTCATAGGCAGAGGAAACCAGGAACTGGGTGAAACCTATACTTATAATGATTAAGAATACAAAGATAATGGACTTCTCATTCACCATATTGACAGACAAGCACAGAAATTTTCACTGCAAATTAAATATGATCATATCCCAGCACTGTTAGCGTTGGTTTACTTGCTCACTGTGACCACAAGAACCAAACCCCATCCACGCACATAAAAGGAAAGAGAAGAAATTACACAAATATCTGTCATAATGCTCAGTTATTGTCACAAAAGAAGTAGCTTTAACACGTACTGGTAATTGCTGTCACACTACATCACCATCCCAAAAAACTACCTAAAGGTTAAAAGATCAGTTGTGCGCATCTTATAGTAGACACAAGGCATTTTTGGTTAGAAAGCTACCACAACCATATTATGTAAGTGAATCAACAGTGATATTTTATCATCTTCCACCTCATTAGGACATTTATGAATAGGACGGATACAGGAACTGGGACTAAATGAGTTATTACTTCTCTTCTGCGTGTTCCATTGCTGTTGCTGTTGCGGTTGTTGTGTTCCCCTGCCACCATTGTTCCCCAGAGGTGTAGCCAAGCCGAAGTTGTAAGCATGGTGCATCATTAAAGGCGCCAACGGTACTGTGGAATTGGATGGCACGTCACAAAGATTAAGAGAGTTCATAAAAAGGATACAAAACAAAAGACTTTTCTGTTCACATCAATTCCCACTTTTGACTGAAAAAGTTGAGAGAAAAAAAGTATTTAATGGGACAGAAAAAAATAAATGCTTCTGCTACGCATTAAACCCTTAATGATGTTTGAAAAATAAGCCAACCACACCTACACTTACAAATACCTCACACCATATAATACAAGGTTGATAAGAATGTAAACAAACCCAAGTATAAATATGATATAAAAGTAGGCATAAAATATTTTTGTTCAATGTTTTTCGTACCTACATTCTCAATAAGTGACTAAACATCACCATAAATGTGACATCATAACATCAGCAAAAACTGATAAAACAACTGTCAATCAGTTGCAACGTTCTTGTAAAAAAGAAAAATGGTGATCTCCATTTTAAGTCGATATGGTAATATTTCAGTTACTAAATTTTTATCAATTACATCATGCAATGTAAAAAGTAACACAAACCACCACTTTAAAAAAATCAATTTCAATCTACAAAAAGCAGTCCATGCACATGCTGCTATCATGCTATTACTGAGAAAAGTGAAACGTGAATGATGTAATGTCATGCGAAGTGGACAACAGTTATTTGTTTACATCACAGAAACGAGGGCAACGAACTTTCCATTAAAACGAAAAAAATCCGATGAAACTTCACCTTTCCTGACCAATGACAGGTTACTGTTTTCTAAACACGTGAAGCTTATTGTTAACAATTTAAAGCAAAGTGAACGCACATTATTTTCATTACTCTCTTTCACGTTACACTTAAGTTTAGTTTCCCATGGTCAATTACTATTCAATCATTGTTTACTAACAAACCGGACAGTTGCACTAAAATCACAGAATACGGCCTAAAAAATAAACTAATTAAAAAACTGCACGATGTAAACAAATTACTGTTTTAATTACTGGTAATGACAAGTACATGTAAGTTAAACACACTCTGAGAAGTGTTTTCTTGTGACAAAAGAAGCCGTCACACTGCCCTTTAATAACCATATCATACACGCTTCAGTTCATCGAGAGAAATCAAATATATACATAACAAATAACTGGACACTTACTTCATCATCCACAGACACTGTCCACTGAAACTTACTTTGAATACAAAAATTCTAGCACACTTGGCCATTATGTCAAATAACATGTTATATGATGCATTCTGAGATTCGTTCTTTACTACTAATTTATAAATATCTAATATTTTTCCTTTGTTTTAAAAGAAACGACGGACGTACCGGACGAGTCAGAAGGCCCTTGGAAGGAGTCAGTCATTTTCTGCCGCTTGTTTGGCGGCCCGTCGACGAGATGATCGGCCATATCTCCCTGTTTACCAAGCCGTGTCTACTAGCCTACACAGTATCGTATTTAATGGAATTTGAATCCACGACGCACGGTTCTGCTTGTTCCCGACAACATAAATAACACCTCAGAAATATCACTGGAATAGTTCGACGAACACTGCATCCCTCAAGGCACATATTAATACTCCAGAGTCAACTACTGAGCTTAATGAAGCCCCAAATTGGCGGATGAGCCTACACAGTCCCACTCTCCATCTTCCGACGGAACTGCACAATGATCCAAAAGTAAATCACCCACAATTTTTCAACATCATACGTCTTTTAACATTTATGGACCAAGTGCGGCGGCACAAAACACTTCACGTCTCTAATACAACGCACTAGCGTCCATTATTAGAAGGAAAATGACGGTAATTTGAAGAATAATATCCAAATTTCCACACGGTCCCAGTAACTCAAAATGGCGGCTGTTGATGAAAAGTTTTTCTACGCTTGTCAGAAAATTTCCGACTATTAATGAGAATTCGGGTCTGCCATTGGTCGATGTGCACCATGTGATCGCCAGGAGGGCAGCTATTGGCTTCAGCTCCTCACGACCGCCATCGTGACGTCATGTCAGGAGCCGATGATGCCCGAAGTGTAATTGGTGTTGTAGAAGAATCGGGGACCGCGCAAAATGTTTAGTTCTGTGAAGTATTAAAGGAGAAGATTTAAGCACTGTGCATCACTAAGAAAATATAAGACATAGGGACTACTGTTGTGTCTGTTTTAACATTCGAGTCTGTTGTAAATATTTATTATGAGAAGTTTTAACATGTGCATCTGGAATAATTACAAACGAAAGTGAAAAATGTTATTTTCATGTTAGCTACAGTTTCGTGTGTATCTTGATATATTGTGATTTTGATATAGTAAACTATATTAATTTTTATTGTTCATGTTTTGCCATTTAGTTGTTATATTTACGTAACCTGACAATTTTAGGTACACAGTGTTTTATTGTGTAAGCTGTATAATGTAACAACAGATACGGTCTCCTCAGAAAACTGTTATTTCTTTCTACTGCAGCAGCATAGCATTATTTGACGCAGAAAGCAGTAGTTGAAATACGGTGCCCAACAGAGTGAACCGCAAAACTTTCTTGTTATGTAGTCCCAAGTAGTACTATAATTTCGATGTGAAAATTCTGTCGTAGAAATGTTTAAACAAGAGCTTTGCAATATGACTCGCTTAAGAACATAGCAAATACAGGTTTCGTGATTTTATCGTAAGTGTGCAAGATGAAATTTTTTTGTCTGCTGAGGCTAATAATACCTGTTGGCAAGGCTGTGGCTATGAAACGACTTTGCTGCCACTTCTTTAATATTCTCTACAGAAAATCTGGTGGCGTGTACTGAAGCCAAAGGTTTTAATTACTTTTTTGTGCTCAGCATTTAACACTTGTTACAAATAGGCATTAGGAAAGTATTTTAGGATACATTTCAAGGAGAAGTTCTGTAACATAGGAGGGTAAGAAAAATTTCAGTGCATTCTGTTTCAAGCTGTGATGATGTAGCTTTTTATTTCATACAGAAACCACAATAAACTTCAAATCAGTTTACCAGTGTGTTCAGTATTCAGTTACTAAATCTAATGGCTCCTTAAAGCAGTGTGTACTATGCATACATTTCTTAGGTCAAGAGAAATGTTCAGTACAAGTCATCGACCTTTACCAGTGACTTAATGTTAATGGCTGCCATAAACATAATGAACACATTAAAGCCAATACCAATCACATTAGTACAAGTTTAAATGCCAACTTATTCCATAAATCATGAAGTGACTGAAGAAATGAATTATGAGATGGGAGAACTATGCATGATAGACTGCTATGTGCTGTACATCAACCTTATATTATGTACAATGTGACACTTTTGAACTAATGTCACCTGTTGTATGCTACAGTGCGCTTCCCTTCACCCACCTGTAGCCTGCTATCACCTCCCCCTTCCCTCCAGATAGCTGCTTCCACTTTGTCTGATTGTTGCATTCTAGTCCACGTCACCAGAGTTGGTGGTCATGTGTGTGTAAGGTGTGCTTGCATGTGTGAATGAATATGTGTGTGTTTTCTTTTCTGAAGAAGGCTTTTTCCAAAAGCTGACGTGTAAGTGTCATTGTGATGCCTGTCTGCAACTCACCATGTCATCTGTATGGTAAGTGACAATTTATCTTTTCGTTATGTTGTTGATATTCGAACCAGAAGTTTCTGTTGTTTGAGATTGTTCTCTCTCACAGACAGCAAAGGACTTTGAAAAGCAGTTGAATGGAGTGTATAGTGTCTTGAGAAAGAGCTTATAAGATGAACATCAACAAAAGTAAAAAAATGATAATGGAACGTAGGTGAATTAAATCGGGTGATGCTGATGTAATTCAGACTGTAGGAAATGCAATACTAAAAATTTTACGAGTTTTGCTATTTGGACAGCAAATTAACTGATGACAAGCAAATTATAGAGGATATAAAATGCAGACTGGCAGTAGCCAGAAAAACATTTATGAAACAAAGACATTTCTGAAGATCGAATCCTAATTTAAATGTTAGGCAGTCATTTCTGAAGGTTTTTGTCTAGAGTCAAGCCTGGTACTGAAGTGAAATGTAAACAACAAGCAGGTCGGACAAAAAACAATAGATTTTAAGATGTTATAGTATCAAAGAATGCTGGAGATTAGATGGATAACTAATGAGAAGGCACTGAATCAGATTTTGAAAAAAAAGAAAAGAAAGAAATTTTGATAGGACCCATCCTGGAGCATGAAAGAGTAGTATGTTTGGTAGTGGAAGGGGACAGAAATTGTAGAGGAAGACCAAACTGGAGAATACAGTAAACAGGATCAAAGGGACGTAGGTTGTGGCAGTTATGCAGGGATGTAGTAGTTTTCAGAGGATAGCTTAGCATAGAGAGCAGTATCAAACCAGTCTTTCAGACTGAAGACCCCAACAACATCTGCCTCCTGCTTTCCTTCATGAAGAATGTTATAATGACCTCAACATGAGAGTTGAAACTTTAGCTTTTTACTCTTCCTTCATTCAGACTTGAGAAAAGGCTTGAAATACTTCAGCTTCTTAACTGGAATACCAATTTCAAGCAAGCAAATGACATGAGTAGTACAAGTTGTTAATAAAGGACAATGGCATAATGTACAAAGAAGTGCACTCAGAATAGGCGAGACTGATGTGTACAGAAATTAAAATAAATGTGCTTGTATGATGATTGATGCTGCGCTGTGTGAGATAAAATGCAGTATGAAGTACAAATAGAGAACATGTACTGGGTGTAAGAAAAGGTGCAGGTACTTGGTGGAAATGTATGGTTCTTCTTTACAACAAATGAGAATTGTCCCACAGCATACTAAAATGTGGAATAAAAGCATTCAGAGCACTATCTGTCCAATCCTTGTGATTTCAAAAATTTTCAATAGGTCTTTTTTGGAGTAAATGTTTATGTGGACAGAGTGATGACGTAACTAGAAACATGGCTGCAGCCATTATTGAAGAAATAAAGAATTGCAATGTGGGCATAACCAAGGGCAGAAATCAAAATCTTTGACTTATCAGAACGTAAGAAGCCAGCTTCAAACGAGAGGAACTTGTGGCATCACAACAGGAAATCCAAAGCTATTGATGCTAATGCATTGTGTGTGACACAACATGATTTGAATGAGACATGAATTGAACAGATGCAAGCTACTGTCAAATTACTGTTGGGCATATTACAAGAAAAAAGGAGATTGTGCATATAAGCAAAAAATTGAACAAGGTTCCAGTCCTTAAACTTAAGTGAATAATGAGTTTAGCAATTCCAGCTCTGTACCTTAATAATAGACTTGTAAACATACAAGAAAGTTGTTCTGACACAATACAAGCACCAACAAAAAATTTTGTCATCGTCATCATGCCGTTGGAGTACTAATAAGTCACAGTAGAAATTACAAGAAGTCAAGGTGTGGTGATCTTCTTCATGCAGTTAGCGCATTAATAAGTCATAGTAGAAATTACTCATAGTAGAAATTACCAAGAAGTCGTGGTGTGTTGGTTCTAGTATTGATTCTGTATAGAATAGCACTAATCAAGGACACCTACAGTCACTGATATCCAGCTTTTTTTCCCACACACACTGACATTCCCAACAAAATAAGGTCATTCCATGTCAAGTCACCCAGGCCTTGACACCAACCATGTCAGATTTTGATGAAACTTGGTACAATTACTTCTTTTATCATCCTGAAAGCACTTGTAAATTTTTTTTTGCTCTATCTCTTATAGTTTTTTTTATATAAATTTTTAAAGTTTTTAGATTTGGCGTTGTTTCAGCAGTCGGAAATTGTAACTTAACGTGTCCTCGCCACTAAAAAAATTTGTATATTAAAGAATACTCAAGATATCAGTATGAAACTTTGGAATAAGTTTGTTTATTATATCTAAATGTTAAAAAAATTACCATAAAGATATATTAAAATCTTCCAAATGAATAAAAAATTTACAAGTTTTTTATTTTTTTTTAGCTAACGGATGTTTAGTTTTACAAAAACTGCAATATCTAGAGTCTCAGACCTGATAGAAAGCTCAAATTTGTTTTAAAATACTCTTAATTGTATAGGTTATTAGATAAAAGAAAAATTATGTTGGCTTTTTAACCTGTTTAATAGTTATCTAATTTTTAAAATAATATTAATTATATTTTAAAAACAAAAAATACCAAGTGACTTAGACACCAAAAATAAGTTTTTGTCTTCTTGGAGTAGCAATGTACACTTGGATTTTGTCTTGTTACTCCTGTGTTTTGAAGTAAAAAATTATTACAGTGTTAAATAGTGCTTGGATAGTACTTTATTAAGTTTATTCGAACTCTCAGTAAGTACTGTTACTTTGTTTACAGAGATTCTTTTCCAATATCCTATAAAAGTAACCAGAACAGTAATCAGACCAAAAGTGAAATCAGTATGTCAGATATTCAAACCTGTAGTATAGGGTTATTTAAAAAATCTGACTGTTTCCAAACAACCTACACACCTTCAAAAAAGTTACAACCGGTATCAGAATTGAGTGAGGAAGAAAAAGATTTGATCCACTTACGATCTGGAATTAATCTGTGTGAATTTAAGAATATATGTTCACACCACAGCTACTACTTTTTAAATGTTTTTGAAAAGTATCAAACAACATGTGTAGACCCACTAAAAAAAACACAAAAAGCCCATCAAAAAATCGTTGAGAAGTGTAGGCTTGGATCTTTCTAAACAATTACTGACAAAAAATATTAGCATAAAACCCGGACAAAAGCTTTGCTCAACATGCCGTAACTTTTGTGAGGAAAAATTAAGAGTTGAAGTCAATGAAAGTGAAACAGATGATGAAGTCATGGTTGAATTAGAATCATTGGAATCCAGAAATGAATCCCTCGTACAAACAAACATTGCTCTTGATTATTTACATTTAACACCGATAAAGCTTCATGGCTTGTCAGAACAAAGTAAAGGGTCTTATTTTAAAAGGAAGGTTAGCAGTATTGAAAAGACTGCAAAAAAGGCGGTTTCAAAAGCATTAAAATATGATGCACCAATTCTGATGGTGACGAAGAAGATAAAAGTGTGGTTGAGAAAGCAAAGGATTTTGATGTAATGATTTCTCTTATGAAAGAGAAGATTTCATCTGTTGGGAGGTATAGAAAAATCCAGATTCTGACCTTGGCTCCAGATTCTTGGAGTCGAAATAAAGTGATGAAAGAATTTAATGTAAGTGAGTACATGGTGCGACAAGCTAGAAAGCTAAAATCTGAAAAGGGTATTTTGGAAACTCCTGGTCCAAAAAAAGGTAAAACTCTTTCTGAAAATACAGTAAGACTTGTAACAGATTTTTATGAAAAGGATGAAAGTTCCAGAGTGCTCCCTGGAACGAAAGACAAAGTAAGTGTTCAAGAAAATGTGTACATGCAAAAAAGACTCATTTTGTGTAACTTGAGAGAACTCTATTATTATTTCAAATAGGAGAATCCCGAGGTAGAAGTAGGATTTTCAAAATTTTGTTTATTGAGACCTAAATGGTGTATCCTTGCTGGTGCTGCAGGCACACACACTGTATGTGTATGCAGTATCCACCAGAATGTTAAACTATTACTGGATGCTGTGAAAATTTAAGAATCTTATAAAGACCTAATTAAGATGCTTGTGTGCAACACAGAAAACCAAAACTGCATGCTACATCATTGCAACAGCTGTCC
Organism: Schistocerca nitens; assembly: GCF_023898315.1. Lineage (NCBI taxonomy): Eukaryota > Metazoa > Arthropoda > Insecta > Orthoptera > Acrididae > Schistocerca > Schistocerca nitens. Next base: position 697,524,159 of record NC_064617.1, on the reverse strand, counting down.
TGCAAATACTGCACTAAGAGAGTGCTTAACTGAAAAACTAAGTGAATATTATGATTTAGAAGAAGAAATTGTAATCAGTCAGTGAGTTAACACAGACAGGGCAGAAATGATCAAACAGTCTATCAGTGTTGAAGACTACATTTCTTTATTGGTTAGGTCATTGGAAAAGCTCACCCCGAACTCGTTTATAGCAAAATCCCAATCAGCAGCCTTTAAAAGATTGAAAGAAGACCCACCACCCAAAACAGCAATTATTGTGATGGATTTCAGTGAATTATTCCTTTGTTATACAAAGTGAGATCCAAAGTTACCACTGGAATAGAGGTGGTTGTACTCTACACCCAGTTGGAGTTTTTCTAAGAAATGAGGAAAATGTTTTTGTTTCCAACCACTGTTTTATTAGTGATGACGAAGAACATGACACTGGTTTTGTTAACTTTGTACAAAAAGAAATTACAAAGTCGCTGTCATTACATCATACTGACATTGACTCAGTTCACTACTTTACAGATGGTTGTGCTGGGCAGTACAAAAATAGAAACAGTTTTAAAAATTTGACTGAACACTTGAGAGACTAATTTGAAGGCCCAACACTTTTTTTGCAACAAGTCATGGGAAGTCAATTTGTGATGGCCTAGGATGAACTATTAAAAGAATTTTAAGGAAAGCCAGTCTACAGCTTTCAGACAAAGAACAAATAATGACAGCAATCGATGTGTATAAGTTTTGTGAAAAAAATATTGAAAACATTCATTTTCACTTTATTGACAAAAAAGAAGCTGATTTGCTACGGTTAAAACTAGAAAAACGTTTTTCAGCAACCCGAACCATTCCTGGAACAAGAAGTTTTCATAACTTGAAACCACTTCCAACAAACAACCTTGAAATTAGAAGGACTACAGATAGTGTAAAACCCTCCTTAGTCTTTTCTTTCCATTCTTCTTCTGATTGGGTTCGTGTTGAACCATCCATAAATAGCTATGTGGCTGCAAATTATGATGGTAACTGGTACTTTGGACTGGTAAAAACAATATTCAATGATGAAGAAGATGCAGAAATTCTATTTCTACATCCTTCAGGACCTGCTGCATCATTTTATTGGCCTGAAAGAGAAGATTCCTGCATAGTGCCTTTGGAGCACATAGTCTGTGTAGTAGACGCACCTCAATCAAGCAGCACTGGGAGAATGTATTACTTCAAAAAAGACTGTATCAAAAGAACTGAAAGCTCTTGGATGAAGTGGAAAAACAGTTTGAATCAGCATTAATGTTTATTAAAAAGACAAAATTACTCAAAAAATTCAATGTTTCAAGCAATCAGTTGGGTTATACATAAGTGTCGTAAGTATCTTTGTACATAATTCTAATGTAAACTACTATAATTATTAAACATGTTAAAAAGCCATCATTATTTTTGTTTTATCAAGTAGCCTATATGTTTAAGAGTAAATTAAAACAAATTTGAGCATTCTATCAGGTCTGAGACTCTAGATATTGCAATTCTTATAAAACAAAACACCCGTTAAAAAAAAAAAGAAAAAAAATACATATATATTTTTTTTCATAGAAAATATTAATATATTTTAATAGCATCATTTTTATCTTCAAATATGTATAATAAACTTGCTGCAAAAATTCATGATGTTATCTAAAAGAGTTTTTAAGATAAGCAAATTTAAAGTTTTGAATACAAATTAAATTGACCATTTCCGAAGGTTCAGAAAACACAAAACATAAAAACTTTAAAAATTTATAAAAAAAACTGTAAGAGATACAGCAAAAAAAATTGCAGGTGTTGTCAGGATGGTATTAGAACCATTTGAGCCAAATCTCATGAAAATCTCAGGAGGTGGGTGTAAAATTTATTTTTTATTGTGTGATTTGATATGGAATGACCCAACATGGACATGTTGCAACAGCTATGGATTACTTCTTTTTAAATCCAACTGTCTTTCATGAAATTGATGTGAGTCCATAATAAATGGATCATCTGACCATGGCTTCTGTCATCATTCCAATCAATCAACTTTAGCTACAAACGGAAGATTTCAGTTTCATGGACTCGGAAATACACTCAACCATAGTGTTCAAAGAGGACACACAATAGACAAAGTTAATTTTCCCTGAAATATGTAGCTACAACACATTTCCTTATTCATTCATCCATCCAGGGATCACCACGAAATAGGCTTTGTCATCATCGTACAATGAGCTCAGAAGATACATAAACACAGAATATATAAGTATGGTTTTATGAGGGTAGAACAGGTGTTCAGCTGTGACCTTAATGAAGGAACCATTTGCCGGAAATGATTTTGGAAAACCTAAATCAGGATGGCTGGACAGAGCAAACTCAGTCTCCCGAATATGAGGTCAGTGTCTTGACAGCTGCACTGCCTCATTCAGGTGGTCCCTGTTGTACAGCATTCTATGTTTTACACACAATTTGCTCCAGGTAACTTATATTGGAAAATGTAGTTTTGCACTTTATTGCTACTCATATTGGGAACACTAGCCGATGACTCCTGGACCGCTAAAATGTTGCTAAGCCTCTTGCACTAACTCCATTTCATTTGGAAAACTGATTTAAAGTCTGTCTGCAGCTATGCCCCATGCACATCTTCATTTCCTACCCTCAATTTGCCTGAAAAACTGAATCATCAGCTCCCCTCCCTTACCCCCCTGAGTGGAAAGATGATGAGCTCAGGAGAACGACAAGACATTACTGTCATGCACTAGGTCATGGCACAAGATTTTCTCGTAAAAGCATTACATTGTGATCATGTAATAGGGTGTTGTAATTATCCCCTTTCATTACTAACAACTACTCTGCGTCCTCTAAGTAATCTTTAATTGTGTAGTATGCATTACTATTAAGAATATTTTAACTGCCATTCTAAGCAGATTTCATTTTCGGGTCAGTTTGTTATACAGTTTTGTTCCCTGGTAGAAAATGCTAAATTGGGTGTGTTTTGTTTTTATTTGGTAAATGTAAATCCAGAGTGGTCCGTTTTCCGAGATTATGTGTAGAAATATTATTGAAATGCTTAGTAACAATAATATGGAAAAGATAGATTGCTGCCCACCACATAGAGCAGGCATTGAGTCCCAGGCAGGCACAATCAAAGACTGCTAAAATATGTAAGCTTTCAGACAAAGCTCTTCTTCCGAAGCAGAAAACACACGCACACATTCACACAAAGCCACTGTGTCTGTTTTGCTGAGAACCGACTGATATGCACAACAGATTGATGGATGTACTCACTTGGTGCTATAGGGGTAGACAGCTTTAAAATACTTCTTTAATATGAACCTGACTACTACTTGTAATTATTGTTCTTACCATCCTTTGTGGCCAATGTTTTGTGCCTGTGGACCACAGAAAAAATCCCATAGCTAATAACTGAGTGTAGGAATAAGATGTCCCCACAATACACTAGCTGTTGCAAACAACCCTACTTTCATTTGCAATAAAACTAGGACCAATACAAGTGAAATCAATAGGAAGTATGACCAAAATATAGAATGAAAGTATTTATTACGAGGGTAATCCCATAAGTAAGGTCTCATTTTTTTTATGTAAGTACATAGGCCTGTTTATGTCTACAGTGATGTACATCAGTTTACAGCTTGAATATTTAGCTATTTTTCGACATACTCACCATTTTTGTCAATGCATTTTTCTAGATGCTGTGGCAGTTTTTGTATGCCCATGTCATACCAGCTCACCCCGCCATGCTGTTCAGAAAGTTATGAACCTCTTCTTTCACCTTGTCGTCGGAGCTGAATCACTTTCCAGCCAAATGTTATTTTAACCTACAGAACAGGTGATAGTCACTGGGCGCCAAGTCAGGACTGTAGGGTGGGTGGGTGATTATGTTCCACTGAAACTGTTGCAGGAGAACAACAGTTTGCCGAGTGATGTGTGGGCGAGCACTGTCATGGAGAATGTGTATGCCCTTGCTCAATACTCCTCTTCTCCGGTTCTGAATTGTCCATTTGAGTTTTTTCAGTCTCACAGTACCTGTCAGCATTAATCGTGGTTCCAGCAATTCAGCTCCAACGACGAGGTGAAAGAAGAGGTTCATAACTTTCTTAACAGCATGGAGGCGAGCTGGTGTGACAAGGGCATACAAAAACTGCCACAGAATCTACAAAAATGCATTGACAGAAATGGTGATTATGTCGAAAAATAGCTAAATGTTCAAGCTGTAAACTGATGTAAACGATTGTAGAAATAAACAGGTCTATGTACTTATAAAAAATAGGAGACCGTACTTTTTGGGATTACCCTTGTATTTGATGGAGTCATTTATTTGATGGAGAAAACCAGCTGTAATCAATACTTAAAGCAAAACCATAGTATTCTTCACCAAGTTGTCAAAAAGCATAAGCCATGCATCACACACATGAATTGAAGAAAAACAGTTATGCAAATGTTGCCCAACTACAAGGTGACAGTAGCTGTGTGACGTGATGATAAAATCAAATCATTGGCCACAATATTCAATGAAACAGTAGCAGATAGTACTGGGATGGAAAGTAGACCATTGAGAGATCTGTTAGATTTACTTAGACAAGACTTGCAGTCTACACCAGTTTTGCCATCTTAGCTGTTAAGAGATATAAAAAAAAAATCATGTGTTCTCCTGCTCATGATGGTACTGTACTCAAAGTACTAATATTAAGTGTTGCAGTACATAAAGTTAAGGGAAGGCTACCACTCACCTATAGAGGATCGATGCCTGGAGCACAGTAATGCATAGCAGATAATAGCATTCGCACTAGATTTTTTCTAGTAATTGTACACATATTGACACCTAATGCACAATGAGTCCATCCTTAGGCATAGAAATGAGTGTGTGGTTGTCTGTGTGGCTGTGAATGTGTTTATTGTTGTGTTGGTAGTTCCTCCCTTGATTTCCTTTGTAACCAGTTGATGAGTCTGGCAATACTTTCTGTAAGACTGAAATTTGCAGTGTTAATGGCTGTTTGTAGAAACGGAGGTAAGTGTTTCATTCTAATTCTGTTCCCATTTCCCTCCAACTTCTGACAGAATATATGAGAAGGTAACTTGTAATGGACTATTGAATCATGATTCTTCAAAAACCCTGTGAGAAACTCATTAGTCTTCCTTAAAAGTTACTCTGTAGTGAAAGCAATATGTGATTGCACAAACTCAATTCTGATAGAAATAAACATTAAAATTGCCATGTCGAAATATTCTGTGCCCATTTCAAGTGTTTTGAGTGAATTTGTCATCAAACTTTGCAAGGAATTTTTTTTATTCAAAAAATATGACATTAAATGTGTCTCCAGTGTATGGATGAAGTTGTATGTCAACAACATAAAATAGATGCTACCACCAGAATAAAACATAATTTCAGAATGGGTAAACCTTAAATATGGTGTCCTGTGAGGTTTGGTACTTACTTCACTCTAGATCTTGACCTACATAAATTATTTACCTAAGACAGTCACGAACTGTTCCAAACCTGTGATGTTTGCTGCTGATCCAGTGACCTAAACACAGACAGCATAATAGTGGAACCTACTTATAAAGAGTTCAAAACAAAGAGCTTAATTCATAATCTTACAAAAACTCGTATAATTCATTACAAATAAAGCTGACTAACAGATTTCACAAGTAAGTATCAATGGGCACGTGCAATATTACTAAATACCATACATGAAATTGTTAGTCAGCCACATAAATGACAAACCAAGGTCACACCATCATGCTGAAAGACAATATTCCACATACATCACATTTGGAAATCTCTCCCATTTTGTTGACCTACAGATAGGGCAGCTAGCATACATTGTGTATATTTATTCAATTGTTTCCTACTGCGTAAACTTATGGGGCAGCACAGTTATGGTCAAAAAAGGCATTTGTTATAATCAATAACAATGCCATGTACAATGGGTAACCAAATTTCTTGCAGAATCCTGTTCTCAAATCCAGGAATTCTTACTCACGATACACTCAACTCCCTAGTGGTATTTGTGCTAACTAATATGAGTGAATTTAGGTTGTACTGTGAAATACACAACCACAGTCTAGAAATAAAAATAATTTCCAAGTAGATTACATGTCCCCTCTGTATTCAGATGCAGAAACAGATTGTCTGTTGATATGGGACAGAAAACTGGAAATACCCCAGATATACAAAACCAAAGTGAAGAGTTCCTTATTAGCCACTGCTTTTGTAATTTAATGTAATGTTTAGACTCTTGGATGTACTTAATGTTTAACAATGACATCCATGCTAAAAAATTTTAACTTTTTCGGAACAGTGTGCATTATTCTGCTCTGAAGTAAGTAAACTTAAACAAGTACTTACTATGAAAGAGTAAATTAAAACATCAACTTAGTTTTATAAGTGAAAGTTATTTTCTAAATAGCTTCAATCCTGCTAATATACACATTAATAAAATAATCTACTAATAATTTTGGTAACTATTTTATGTCAGTAGTTGCTGAATTAACCTGTAGTTATTGTTTCTGCCACGTAATGTATAATTTAACCTACTCTACATCCCAGATGGCTCTGCTCATTCATGATGGAAATTATGGAACATGTATGGGTAAGGTAGACTTTACTTAAATGGGTATCTGTCTTGGTTATTCTTTGGTTGAATGGTAGATTTCAGAAGATACATATGTTACATATGAATCTCCTCGAATCATGATCAGGTTTAGTTCAGCCCCATTTGTTGCATAAAATTCGTATTTTAGGCATATGAACACATTGCTGCAAAGTTTTTGAAGACAATGGCTTCACAGGAAAGTAAAGTTCTTGAAAAAGTCGAACTTGCTGTACATTCATTTATTACCACATCAGTATCAATTTGAAACACGAATACTGATATACTGTCCTGGATCAAGTGTTATGTCACATGTATAAATGCAGAGCTTCAGGGGTTAATCAACAAAATGTGGTGAACACAGTGGGTTTGATTGAGGTAACACTTCTCTCATGGCATATAGAGTGTGGTCTACGTATAAATGTTTCTGGCAAGAGGTTACTAGCATGGCTGGTTTCCAAAAGCATTCTGTGTAACCAGAGGGCTGCCAACAGTCCTTGTGATTTCCAGTATTTTCACTAGACTGTTTGTAGGCTAAATGTTTTTCAAAGTCAAAGCTACCTAATAACTTTAGACACAGTTTCTATAATCAGTGGACAAACAAAAATGCACCTTGGACTGTACAAAGAGTAGCAGTCATAATATATTCGGACTTTTACAACAATATGTAACAAACATGTTAAATAAGAAAGATAAATTTCTCATATTGCTTCAGGATATTGAAGAATTTTGCAATAAAATATAACAAATATGTTAAATAGGAAAGATGAGCTTCTCATATTGCCTCAGGGTATTGAGGACTTTTACCACAAAACATAACAAACATGTTAATTAAGAAAGATGAGCTTCCCATATTGCTTCAGGATATTGAAAAATTGAAATATAATTCTACAGGTATGTTATGCATAACAAAATCATATGTAAGCCACAGAAACTGAACAGTTACATGTAAATTAATACAAGATAGTATCACATTACTGTATGCATACTGTACAGAAAAGGGGCATTTGTGGCTTAACATACTGAATTGAAATGAAAATTAAGTCGTAGACCATACACATAAATACATACTGCATTTAACAGCCCTTTAAGTGCAGTAATTCAGTACTATATTTGGAAACATAAAATATAGGAATTCTCTACAGGATCCCGTCAGCAAATATTTTAAATTTCACTCGATGATTAGAGAGAAGATTAATAAGACTTGGTAGAAGTAACTGAGAAGTCACTGTATGTGTTGATTTCTCTGTTGATCTCGTGACGCGATAGAAGCCAATTGGAAGTCACTGTATGTGTTGATTTCTCTGTTGATCTCGTGACGCGATAGAAGCCAATTAGAGTTGCTGCTGTGCAACAATGATTGATATTTTATTTCTAAATCCAGCAGTCTTTCATTAAATAAATAAGAAAAGAAATATGAGACCCATAATAAATGTTTCACCTATGGCAATGGTCAAGTGACAGCTGTAAGGTAACACCAACAATAAAGTGTAATTTTGTAGGGGAAAAGTGTGATTTCATGTAATTGTAAATGCCGAATCTGTTACATTTTGCAGAGAGAATTAATTGAATGAACAATGGGATGTGTTTTAGGAAGGAGACACTGTAAATGGGAAATTTTAATTCTTCCCTAAAAATATTCTTACAACACTTTTTCAGTTTTCTTTTAGAATGGGACAGTTGTAATTACAGTGGAACAATGCAATGGAACAATTGCAATGAAAGCCAAGAAAAAATGTGGAATGAAAAATATCTGTGCTAGTTAGAGCTGAATTTAATGCAGAGAACTAGCTCTAATTGAGCTTTAAAAATGCACTGCAACCCATGTCACAAAATTCTTCACTGTATCATCAAAAAAGCAAAATACATGAGCTACATATAAATAATTTGGAGAACAATGTGAAGTCAATTTGTAGTACCAGCAAGCACAAAATTAATAAATTTGGTAAGGCAAATGATGTTGAATTCTTCCTAACAGCAGCTCGAAAAAGCAGTGACCAAATAGGACATCAACAGAAAATTTGTTACACTAAGTTATAGAAACATTGCATTCTCCATTACTATGCACCATGTTTGCCAAAACAACAGTTACAGAGATCAAAAAAACACTGAAAAGTAGTGAATCCATTGACCGTGACTATTTTTCAGGCAAAGCACTAAAATATTGTGCCAATTTGGCAGTACTGTCTATGAGTTTTCTTTGTTTCCGGTGGATGATGCAGGTGCATTTCCTGAAACTCTCCACCACACACAGTAAAGCTGCAATGAAAGACTAAAATATGTGGTAGTAAGATCTATTTATAAAAGTGGAGATAGGCAAATGACCTCTCATTATAAACCCACTCAACCCCCCACCCTCCTCCTCCTTGAGTTACCAAAAACTTCAGAGAAGGTGGCTTACACTCAAATACTGAACCAAATTTTTGAGAATAATCTTTTGACAATTTAATTTGGCCTCAATAAAGGCTTGTACACCAAAAAAGCTGTAGGTAGGTAGTGTAAAAATTCAGTTCTGGTAGAATTAAACGAGAGAAATCCCCTGTTAGGATTTTCTGTGAACTTGCCAAAGGCTGTGACTGATGATCCAGAAGGTTCAGTGTGGTGCAAACAAGAAAGCAAATTGGCAACCTTGTCACAGAGATGCACTCGTGCTTCCTACATCCAATTGAATGAGTTTGAAAAGTTCAAATTGTAGCCTTCTGAGTGGCAGTATGGTCTTTTTGGAGATTGCTGCTTAAGTTGGACATGCTGCATCAGTTGCACAATGATGCCGATATCAGTGGTTACATGAACATTCTCATGCCCGTAGATGAGGTTCTGGATGTCCTTGCAGCACAGACACCAGCCAGGATCGTCGTATTGTAGGGGCAGCAGTTGCAGATTGTACTGCTACCACAGCACAGGTAAGAGAGCTTGTGAGCCCAGATGTGTCCACACTAACAGTTGCAAATTGGTTATTGACAGTGGAACTATGGGCTTGCATACCTCTGGTCCATCTTCCACCCACACCACAGCACTGATGTGCGTGGCTCAACTGGTGCCATCAGAGGATCACTTGGAAGATGGAATGGCATGCTGTGGTCATCAGTTATGAAAGCAAATTTCTGCCTGCATGCAAATAATGGTCATTAGCACATGCAAAATAGACCTCATGAGTGCTGTCTTGTACAGTGCATTTGTCCGAGACACATTGTCACCATCCCAGGCCTTATGGTCTGGGGTATGATAAACCACAACTTTCATTCACCTCTAGTGTTTCTGTAGAGGCCGCTAACCACCACTTGGTGGGTGCAGGATGTTGTTAGCCCTGTTTTGTAGCCGTTCTTGTAACAGGAATGTGATGCATTGTTCCAACAGGATAATGCTCGCTCAGACACTACCTGTGAAACTCAACATACTTTGCAAGACACTCAGTAACTTCCTTGGCCAGCACGTTTCCCAGACTTGTCTCCATTCGAGCACCTGTGGGATATGAAGGGATGAGAAGTTACTCATGCAACTCACAACTTGCAAGTATTACAGAACAATGTGGACAGTTTGAGAAGGTATGAAATAACATATGCCAGGACAGTATTTGCCATCTGTATGATTGAGTGGATGCCAGAGTTAGCACTTGCATTACTGCCTGTGGAGTCTACACCATGTACTAATATTTGTGTTTCAACATGGGTCAATACCGATTACCTCAGAACCGCTTGTGCTATTGATCCGTAAACATTAATCATTTCATGTACTCCGTATGCACAGTTGCAACAATAAATCTTGAGTGAATTGGAATCCTCTAAAAAGGTGTACTAATTATGTTCTTGTTACTTATTTATTTTTCTTCCTGCAGTGTAGACATTGATTTTGTCCATATATAATCTAACTGTGATGTATGTGAAATTATGCATTAACAGGCAGAGTAGCCACTGAAGACTACGTATATGCAAAGCAATCTAAAAGTAATTCCTGTAATTATCCATATCGGTAGTTCAGCATTAGCCATAATTTGTTGTTCATATATTTTACAGAAACAGCCTACAGTGACAGATTCGGTCTTGTTAATGTATGACTTGACTCATTCCATACTTCTGAAGACCCTCATTCATGACAGGATTTACAGAACACAGTGTATGAATGAGAGAAAATGTGAAAAGACTGTGGGCATGTGAAGAGAGGGAATGAGACGAGTATTCTTAGGAAGATGCATGAGATGAAGATGTAAGGTAAAAGACCAGGCAGAAGGCCGATGGACTATTGGCTAAAAGGATTGGAAGAAAGCATTTGGAAGAGATAAGATGGGCCATAATGCTGACACAGACACTGAGAGATGGTGTGAAGATTGGAGAAGATGGAGAGGGTTGTGTCCTGAGCAGACCTCCAGGGAAATACAGTATATTTAATTCGCAACTAAGTTAGCTACTCTGTTAACTATAATCTATCATAAATCATTCAAACAAAAAACCTTGCCCAGTAGGCGGAAGGAAGAGCACAGGTCACATCCAATATCCTTGACATCCATATGGTGCAGAATCTTAGAATATATTCTGAGCCCAAACATAATGATGTGTCTCGAACTGAGCAATGTCCTCCATGCCAACCAGCATGGATTTCAAACAAATAGATGAAGTGAAACACAACACAAACTTTTCTCATGACATCCTGAAAGCCATGAATCAAGACTGTCAGGTAGATGCTGTAGTCCTCAATTTCTGAATAGCAGTTGACTCAGCACCACACCTATGCTTATTATCATAAGTATGATCAAAAGGAATATCAGATGAAATTTGTGACTGGAATGAGGATTTCTTGGTAGGGAGGACACAGCATGTTATCTTGGGTGGAGAGTCATCAACAAATATACTAGGATATTCCCATTACAGACTTCTGGAATTTGTCGAGAGGCTGATTAGATAATATTCTGAATTGGAACCCATGTCCGGAAATGTACCATTTCCATGCCACAACTATTTGAAAATACGTTGATAATGTGACCACATATACAAATAATTTATTAGGCATAACCCAACCCAGTTCTAAGCAAAGAAGGGAAAGCAGAAATGTGGAAGGAGTATATAGAGGGACTATACAAGGGCGATGTACTTGAAGACAGTATTGTGGAAATGGAAGAGCATGTAGATGAAGATGAAATGGGAGATATGATACTGTGTGAATAGTTTGACAGAGCACTGAAAGACCTGAGTCGAAACACGGCCCCCGGAGTAGACAACATTCCATTAGAACTACTGACAGCCTTGGGAGAGCCAGTCCTGACAAAACTCTACCATCTGGTGAGCAAGATGTATGACACAGGCGAAATACCCTCAGACTTCACGAAGAATATAATAATTCCAATCCCAAAGAAAGCAGGTGAATGGAAAAACTGATAGAAGCTGACCTTGGGGATAATCAGTTTGGATTCCGTAGAAATATTGGAACACGTGAGGCAATACTGACCCTATGTCTTACCTTAGAAGCTAGATTAAGGAAAGACAAACCTACGTTTCCAGCATTTGTAGACTTGGAGTAAGCTTTTGACATTGTTGACTGGAATACTCTCTTTCAAATCTGAAGGTGGCAGGGGTAAAATACAGGGAGCGAAAGGCTATTTACAATTTGTACCGAAACCAGATGGCAGTTATACGAGTCGACGGACATGAAAGGGAAGTAGTGGTTGGGAAGGGAGTGAGACAGGTTTGTAGCCTTTCCCCAATGTTATTCAATCTGTATATTGAGCAAGCAGTGAAGGAAACAAAAGCAAAATTCAGAGTAGGTATTAAAATCCATGGAGAAGAAATAAAAATTTTGAGGTTTCCTGATGACATTGTAATTCTGTCAGAGACGGTACAGGACTTGGAAGAGCAGTTGAACAGAATGGATAATGTCTTGAATGGAGTATATAAAATGAACATCAACAAAAGCAAACGAGGATAATGGAATGTAGTCGAATTAAGTCGGGTGATGCTGAGGGAATTAGATTAGGAAATGAAACACTTTAAGTAGTAAAGGAGTTTTGCTATTCGGGGAGCAAAATAACTGATGATGGTCGAAGTAGAGAGGATATAAAATGTAGACTGGCAATGGCAAGGAAATCGTTTCTGAAGAAGAGAAATTTGTTAACATCGAGTATAGATTTAAGTGTTAGGAAGTCATTTCTGAAAGTATTTGTATGGATTGTAGCCATGTATGGAAGTGAAACATGGACGTTAAATAGTTTGTACAAGAAGAGAATAGAAGCTTTTGAAATGTGGTGCTACAGAAGATTAGATGGGTAGATCACATATCTAATGAGGAGGTATTGAATAGGATTAGGGAGAAGAGAAGTTTGTGGCACAACTTGACTAGAAGGAGGGATCGGTTGGTAGGATATCTTCTGAGGCATCAAGGGATCACCAATTTAGTATTGGAGGGCAGCGTGGAGGGTAAAAATCGTAGAGGGAGACCAAGAGATGAATACTCTAAGCAGATTCAGAAGGATGTAGGTTTCAGTAGGTACTGGGTGATGAAGAAGCTTGCACAGGATAGAGTAGCATGGAGAGCTGCATCAAACCAGTCTCAGGACTGAAGACCACAACAACAACAACCCAGTTTTTATTTTTTTTTTTATTTATTTATTTATTTCGTATTCCATTAATCCGTATTGTGATAAATCACAAGGATGTGGAATGAGTCATGATTACATACAACAGATATAATACACATATATAAAATGACAAAAATGTACCATAAGATTATGAATAAGTTTGTAGGTTAAAATCAAATCAAAGGTATAGCTCAAGTAATATAAAACAATACCTAAAAAGGAAATATAGTACATTTTCCAAATTAAACAAATAATACACATATATAAAATGACAAAAATGTACCATAAGATTATGAATAAGTTTGTAGGTTAAAATCAAATCAAAGGTATAGCTCAAGTAATATAAAACAATACCTAAAAAGGAAAAATAGTACATTTTCCAAATTAAACAGTTAATGTGATCTATAGCAAACAAATTTTTATCAGTATAAAAAATCATTGCTTTATCTGTAGATACTCATCAAGAGAATAGAAGGAATTTACCATTAGGTATTCTCTCAATTTACATTTAAAAGTAGGTAAGACATTAATGTGATCTTTAATACCTGATGGAAGGGAGTTGAAAATTTTTGTGGCTGAATAATGAACACCTTTCTGAACAAGACTTAAATGTTTCAGATCCCTGTGTAGATCATTTTTAGACCTAGTATTATGATCATGACATTCACTATTAGTTTTAAAAAGAGATAGGTTGTTAGAAACAAAAATCATCAAAGAAAATATGAATTGAGAGGTAAGTGTTAATATTTGTAACTTATGAAACAGACTTCTGCAAGAATATCTTGGATGAACACCACTCATGATTCTAACAGCTCTCTTCTGTGCAGTAAATATTTTTTTGGCTAAAGGCTTGTTGCCCCAAAATATTATGCCATACGACATGATAGAATGAAAATAACCAAAGTAGGCAGCTTTAGTAGCGTCCTCATCACCAATGGGGGTGATTACACGCAGAGCATAAGTTGCCACACTGAGCCTTCTATGTAGGTCTAAGATATGCTCAGACCAGTTCAGCTTGCCATCAATTAGAATGCCCAAGAACTTAGATGATTCACAGTGTAGTATATTTTGGTTACCACAGTTTAAGTGGCATACTTCATTTTCTTGTTGAGATGTGTGAAATTGCATATACTGAGTTTTCTGAATGCTTAGAGTTAGTCCGTTGCACTTAAACCAGTGTAGGATGTCAACGAGTACAGCATTACATTTATTTTCTAGGTCACTGTTAGTTCGACTTTCAAGCAGAATAGTGGTGTCATCGGCAAAAAGAGTAAATTTACACTCGGTGTCTGTGCAAAGTGGGAGATCATTGATGAAGATAAGGAAAAGCAAAGGTCCTAGGATGGACCCCTGAGGCACACCACAATTTAATGTGCCCCAATCAGAAGAAATGGGACTATCATTGGCACCATTAATTATCACCTTCTGTTTTCTGTTTTGCAGATATGATTCTATCCATCTACCAATGCTACCTCGCAAGCCATAAAAATTAGCCTTATGTAAGAGAATGTTGTGGTCCACACAGTCAAAGGCCTTAGACAAGTCACAAAAAATTCCAATAGGTGACATTTTATTATTTATTGACTCTAAAATTTCATTTGTGAGAGAAAAAATAGCCTGCTCAGTTGATCTACCTTTTTGGAAACCAAACTGGTTTCTGTTGAGTATGTTGTGGCTGTTAAGATGTTCTACAATTCTTGTATACATTAGTTTCTCTAATACTTTTGAGAAACTACTTAGTAGTGATATTGGACGGTAGTTAGATAAATTAGTTTTGTCACCCTTCTTGAAAAGTGGTTTCACAACGGCAAGCTTTAATCTCTCTGGGACTTCACCTTGCTGGATAGACTCATTAAAAATGTGACACAGGACTTGACATATGTGGTCACTACAATGCTTCAGTATTTTTGGTGAAATGTTGTCAATACCAGTGGAATTTTTATTTTTTAAGGCCTTGATGGTATTTTTAACTTCAGTAATAGTAACTGGGGCAATACAAATTGGGTCATACGTGTTAGGGTTAGCTCTGTGTAATAAATGCGTAGCAGCATTTAAGGAACCGTTACAACCTACTTGTTCTGCTGCAGCTATGAAGTGATTGTTGAATATGTTGGAAACTGTTACAGGATTATGAATAACCTCATCCTTATAGCTTATCTCTGTGGTATTAACATTCTTGTTACTCTTGCCACACTCTCTCTTTATAACATTCCAAACTGCTTTTATTTTGTTCTCAGATTTATCAATTTCAGACTTAATATACAGGCTCTTGGATTTGTTTATCACCCTTTTTAAAATTTTACAATATAACTTAAAATGAGACCTTTCAAGGGGATCATTTGATACTCTTAGTGAGGCATGTAACTCCCTCTTAGTCCTGCAAGAAATTTTTATACCTCCAGTAATCCATGGTTTACTGGAAGAAACCTCATTGTTCTTTCTGACAGTTTTTTTGGGAAAGCCATTTCAAATACAGATATAAATTCATTTAAAAAAAGGTTAAATTTATCATTAACATCTGATGTGCTGTACACTGGCTCCCAATCTATCTGTGACAAATAGTCGTTAAAGGCAGACACAGTTTCAGTGTTTATACATCTATAGGACCTATAGGTGTGGGAGATTTTATTGCACAAACTGATGTTATTTACTTTCAGAAGTTGTCCATCATGGTCAGACAGGCCATAAATTACTTTACTCACACTAGCACTGTTGACTCTATTCTTGTCAATGAAAATATTATCTAGAAGGCTCTTGCAATTTTCTGTAACTCTAGTGGGCCAGGTAACCATCGCAGCCAAGTTGTAAGAATTCATTAAGTGGTCCAGGTCAGTTTTGAGGTTGTTATCAGTTAAGAAGTTGACATTAAAGTCACCTACAATTATTAAATTTCTAGTTTTAGAGAACAATTTGGTCAAAAGAGATTCTAACTTATTCATAAAGATGCAAAACTTCCCTGCTGGAGCTCTGTAAATTGCAAGCACAGTAAGTAACATGTCCTTTGCAGAAATTTCAGTCCCGCAAACTTCAAAATGTTGATCTACACAATACTTACTTAGATCTAAAGATTTATAAATGATTTTACTGTCTATATAAATTACAGCACCACCTTTCTCCTTACTTGTTCTGCAGTAATGAGTAGCTAGATCATACCCATCAAGCTGCAGCCCATCAATTCCAACTGTTACATGATGCTCAGTAAGGCATAAAACATGAGGACGGTCAACAGTGTCCATGTCCCCTAAATTTACAGATAAAAACTCTAATTTACTTTTGAGACTTCTGATATTTTGATGAAGAATAATAAGATTCTTATAGCTACCTCTACTGTCCTTCTGCTGGTCTGCTTGTCCATTAACACCGTTAGTCCCCGTTGCACTCAAAACTGTGTTGGATACATTAAGACCTATGTCGCAGCTGGAGATTTGTTCACTAGATGTCGTTGGCGAGGTCGGGTGGGTGCTGGCCATAAAAAAATCACTGTTTCTTTTTGGAATTCTTCTTTCTCTCGTAGAAGATCGGGGATTACCTTTTATCCTTGGAGATACTGCATCGGAATTATTTTCCAGTCCTTGAGGTTCTTTGGGTGGAACTTCATCATATGGTATTAATATGTCATTGGCACTGACAGGGTGAGACACAGCTATACATCTGTTTCTTGTATTCACATTGGTTCCCTGTCTATCTTGGCATGAATTGGTTTCTACAGTACCGGTACAAAATCTGACCTTTCTTGCAGAGCTGGTTGTAAGTGTTTTTACTACATCACACCGTTTCCATGGGTTTGATACTGATGAAGCAATGTTCCTGCACAGTCTGAGCTTTCCTGTTTTGTTCAGGTGTAGTCCATGATTAGTGTAATCAGGCCTTTGCAAGAATAAATTGACATCAATTACTTTCACATTAACAAAATTAGATGACAAATTCATTATATATTCATTAAATCTGTACACTGTTTCGTTGACTTCTGGCTTGTCATAACAGTAGGGAACGGTACATAACAATAGCTTTGTATGATAAAGTGCTGCAGTCAACTTTTCTAAGTCTGGAATAAAGTTGTTTTTCTTACGAATGTCATTTATTCCTGCAAGGATAATAACTGCATCGTCCAAATTGAAATCACTAGTAAGATCTGATGCCCCTTCAACTACACCACTGAGGCATGCATTTGGTTTAACAACAGATGATGTGTAGTACTTGGGTTTCAAAAATTCATTTAGCAATGATGCACAGTTTCGCCCATGACTGTCCGATAGTAATAAAATCTTATTCGTTGGCTGACTCTCAATTGGTCTTTTTGTCGAATTTTTAGGAACATTGTCTCGTCCTACCACCTGAGTAGATTTCTCTGTTTCATCAATTTTATCACTTAAGGCACTAAAACGGTTGCTTGTATTCAGATGATATAACTGCTGAGAAACGAGATGTTTTGGTATCTTCTTGGGCTGGTGACAATTTGTGCTCTCGTCTTGGGATTCACTTTTGTTCTGTTGACTTCTGGCAGACAATGTGACATTTTCAGCTTTCAGTCTTTGCAGTTCTTCTAACAACACGGAAATTATTTCTTCCTTGCTGTCTATAGTGCCCACTTTTACGCAATTATCACATTTCCATATCTCTTGTTTTGAGTCCACCTTTGCACAGTTATAATGATAAACAATTTTACACTTAAAGCACATAATACCTGTAACGACTTTCTTTCTGCATGAGCATAGTTTGCTGTTTGTTATTTCTTGAAGCGCAATTTCGTGGCTGTATGATGAAGTTGATGCTGAGCAAACACTGAGTTTCTCATTTTTTACTACCACCTTCATAATTAAATAACAAGAGATGCACTTCCCATCACTAAATACGTTGAACTTCTTACACTTCACACAAACTTCGGATTGTTTGCTTTTATTTGCGGAACTCATGCTGTTCTGTTTACCGATCGTCAACATGGTTTCTTTTTCACAGTTTATAGATGCATCACAGTTTTTTTCAGATACTTTTAACACAATATAACACGTAATACATAACTGGTCACAATACCAACCGACATTTCTGCAAAATGCACACTTTTCTTCATTAAATTTACATTTTTTACTGGAACTAACACACTCGCGAATTTCATTCGGCGCCATGCTTTTCTGCGGTGCTTTTCTGCGTAGATCACTTGTTTTACAATTCCACACATTAACAACCAAAGAAACAAAAATGAAACTTAATCAGTTTCCACAAACTATTTACAGTACGGCTTCTTCCACTTTGGGTGTGCTGCCTACCTTTGGAGCTCCAAAGTCACACCTGATGACGGTGAAGTTATGCCTTTCTTAAACCTGTTGCATAACCGTGGTGGAAAGGGTATGTGATTGAGTCAGACATTGTGGATAACAATCTTGATAAAGGCAACAAGCCGCTCTTCCATTACTGTGAGCTTCACCATACAATAGGATCATGTTGGTGTATCCTGCAAACTTGTACTCAGCCACATTGCACAGACACCAGAGTGAAGCTTGAACCAGGTTGGAGGGGTAGGATAGACATCAAATGACATCTGCCAATCCAATGTAAGCATCCCCCCCCCCCCCCCCTCCACACACACACACACCATAACTACCCTGTTGCATACCTATCTAGCAAACATGTTATGAAATGGCCATAGCATGGAAATGGTATTTTTATGGACATGGACTGCAATTCAGAGTATTGGCTACTCAGTTCCCTCTACAGGTTCTGGAAGTTTGTAATAGTATTTTCTGAACAGCTTGTAGAAGTAACTTGGGGGAAGTGTGTTGGGTCCCTTGCTTTTCATGTTGTGTATTAATGACTGTGCAGACAATATTAATAGTTACCTCAGACTTTTTGCAGATGATACAGTTTTCTGCTGTGAGATACCTTTTGAACAAAGCTGCACAAATATTCAGACACTGATAAAATTTCAAAGTGGTGCAGAGATTGGCAACTTGCTGTAACTGTCCAGAAATGTAAAATTGTACACTTCACAAAACAAAACAAAAACAGTGGTATCCTTTGAATATAATACTCATGAGTCACAACTGAGAACTGTAAACTCAATCACTGTGCAACCCTTCCTAAAATATTGCTCAAGTGTGTGACACATGTTGAGTGTCACAGAGATGTTGAAAGAACTGAACTGTCAGATTCTTGAAGATAGATGGAAACTATACCGAGAAAGTCTCTTGACAAAGTTTCAAGAACTGACCTTAAATGATGACTCTAGGAATATGCTACAGTCCCGTAGTAATCACTCCCGTAGGGATCATAAGGAAAAAATTAGATTAATTACAGCACACACAGAGATGCTAAAATGATCATTCTTCCCGCACTCCACAAAAGGCCCTAATGATGATGACAACAATGACATATTAATGAATGTACAGAAACATTTTAAACACCATTCATCAAGAAATTATAATTTTTTTAATATGTGTAGAAGCTCATCAGACAAAAGACTAGTCATTCTCAGGAGACATCATGCTGATACTGTACAATACCAACTGTAGCCTTGATAATGGCCTCAATTTGGCAAGAAAGAGACTTCCCGAGTTTCTTTACACATTCCATATCCGGATGATTGATGGTTACATCCCACAGAGTACCAGCTAGTAGGGATATCAATTGCTATCTTGCTCACACTGTTTCAACTTGTTCCAAACATTTTCTGGGGATTAAGATCAGGTGATTTAGTGGGTCAGTCAAGGTGTAATGCAGTGTCTAAGTGATTAGCAAGTTAGGAATGTATGCATCCAGTACTGTGAAAATGGCTCTTGTCATCTTGGAAAACAGGAGTGGCCACAGCATTTTCATCATGAAGCTGTGGCAATACCTGGTCACTGAGGATGTTGAAATAAATATTCTGGTGCAGTTTTGCCGCTTCGTGAAGTCCTGAACCACACCCTCTACACACCGCAGATTGAATGTCTGATTGTGCACTTGCCATGTTGCATCAGTGGAAAAGAGGCACAATCATAACTTGGATGACACCACATGCTTCCAGTCAGCTGCTTTGCAGACTGTGTGTTGTTTGGTCCATTGAAGTAGTGCAGCTTTGCACTGCTATGATTGTCTTTTGTGAGGTACCTGACTCCATACGTCCATTACATGTAGTTGTGTTTGCAGTGTTTGGCCAGAAGCTGGTTGAAATGAACATGCATTTACCTACAGTAGCAATTCCTGTCAGATTTGAAACCAATTATCGTTTACAAAGCATAATGTTTGTCTGGGGTCTCTGTTGTTAAGAATCTTTTTATGTTGACTGGTCTTATGCTGTGTTACCAGATAGTGAGTGGTACATCATTCCTTGTCGACATATTGGACAGTTCACACTGACATGTATGAGAAATTAGGCAACTTACCAGTACTTCCAAACAATAGCTCCTTTCTCTCATATCTACACACAAATCCATCTTGCTGCACTGATTCTGTACAAATGGCTCACACATACCCTCAACTTCATTGCCGTGATTTAAGTTAGCAGTGAAGGGTCAACTGTCCACATGGCACTAGTTCTACACCACCTACAGTGCTGCAAAACAACCACTGTGGTCTTATAAGTGGAATGGCTAAGATTACATCAGGTGAACTCATATACATTGAATGGCAACTAGCCTAGTTACTGGTGATGTGGTTGTACTGACAGGTAGCTGCTGGCAAAGTTTTTTTTAGAATTCAGCTTGTTATAGGAACAGTTTTTTTAGCTTTGGGATTGTGTGCTCTTTTGTTTTACAAGTTTTGAATAAATTATTGGTTAAAATACTAGAAATGAAAGTTGATTTGTGTAAGGCCATTCCCAACAATTGCCGTCATTGTTATCAGATAACTAGTAGATTAAAGTAAATCATAAACATTATTGAGGCATATTTACGTATCCTCTCTACACGTTAGCAGCCATATAGATGTTCACAAGGGGTTTGGCAAACTCACATCCTGTTTTAATGCGACAATGCTGTATTGTGTGGCTCATTGCCATGCAACTGTAGGAACTGACGCTATTGACTCCAGAGTGTAAATCTAAACAAATTATTTTTAATTCAACTACACTCCTTTAACCTTGATTTTCTTTTGTTAATGTTTGTCTTATATCCCCCTTTCAAGACTGTCCATTCTGTTCAGCTGCACTTTGCAATGTTATCAGACAACCTCGAAGTTTTTGTTCCTTCTCCCTGAACTTTAAATCCTTCTCTCCAATATTTCTTTGGTGTCCTTTACTGTGTACTAAATGTACAGATTGAATAACACTGGGGATAGGTTGCAACCGTATCTCACTCCCTTCTCAACCACTGCTTCCTTTCCACGTCCTTCTACTCTTATAACTGTCATCTGGTTTCTGTACAAGTTGTAAATAGCCTTTCATCACCTATGTTTTCCCCTTTGTACCTTCAGAATTTCAAAGAATGTATTCCAGTCAGTGTCGTCAAGAGCTTTCTCTAAGTCCACAAAACCTATAAAACTAGATTTGCATTTCTTTGACCTATCTTCTACGATAAGTCATAGGGTCAGTACTGCCTCACATAGTCCAACATTTCTACGCAACCAAACTAATCTTTCCAGAGTTTGGCTCCTATCAGTTTTACGATTCTATAGTAAATAATTTGTGTCAAGTTATGTAACCGTGCCATATTAAACTGGTACTTTGGTAATATTCATAGCTGTCAGCCCCTAGTTTCTTTGTTCTGGAATTATTACATTTCTCTCAAAGTCTGAAGGTATTTCCCCTGTCTCATGTATCTTGTAAAACCAGTGGAATAGTTTTATCATGGCTAGTTGTCCATGTCCAAACGATATCAGCAATTCTAAGGGAATCTCATCTGCCAAATACTTCATATCAAATCTCCCATGTCATCTTCATGTACGTCCTCTTTGATTTCTATAATACTGCCTTCAATTTTATTACTGTTGTGTAGCCCCTCGGTAATTTCCTCCCACCTTTTAGCTTTGCCTTATTTGCTCAGTACTGGTTTTCCATCTGAACTATTGATAATCATACAGTTGCTTCTCTTTTCTACGAAGGCCTCTTTAATTTTACTGTAAGTGGTAACAATCTTTCCCCTAGTCATGTATGTTCCTGTAGACTTACTTTTGTCCTCTAGCCATTTTTGTTTAGCCATTTTGCACTTCCTATCAATCCCATTTTTAGAGATTTATATTCCCTTTCGCCCACTCCTTTGCTGCATTTTTATACTTTCTCTTTTTACCAGTTGAATTCAGTATCTCCTGTGACATCCAAGGATTTCTACTAGGCCTTGTCTTTTTACCCATTTCATCCTCCGCTGCCTTCACTATTTCATCTCTCAAAGTTACCCATTCATCTTCTACTGTATTCCTTTCCCCTGTTTCAGTCAATTGGTGCTTAATGCTCCCTCTGAAACTCTCAGTTAACCTCTGGTTCTCTCAACTTACCCAGGCCCTATGTTTTTAATTTCCTACCTTCTGCAAATTATTCAGTTTCAATATACAGTTCATAACCAGTAAATTGTGGTCAAGAATCCACATCTTTCCATGGAAATGTGTTGCAATTTAAAACCTGGTTCCGAAATCTCTGTCTTACCATTATATAATCAATCTGAAGCCTTACAGTGTCTACAGATCTCTTCCACTACAACGTCCTTTCATGATTCTGAAACTAAGTGTTAGTGATGATTAATTTATGCTCTGTGCCAAATTCTACCACATGACTTCTTCATTCATTTGTTTCCCCCCAATCAATATTCTCCCACTAATTTTCCTTCTCTTCATCTTCCTACTGTCGAATTCCAATCCCTAATCAAAATTAAAATTTTGTATTTCTTAACCATCTGAATAATATATTTTATCTCATCAGACTTTCTTTCAGTCATATATGGAGCTAGTTTGCATTTAAACTTGTACTACTGTAGTGGGTGTTGGCTTTGTGTCTATCTTGCCTATGATACCGGTAATGTGAAGTACGGTGGCAACAGAGTGACCTGTAAAAATCAGAGTCATAAAACCAGTAGTTCAAGAAAGCTAAGGTTTTGATAAAATGGGCTTATAAAGTATGGGTAAACCTTATTGCCCTTCTTATTTGACTTACACACTTAAGAAGCAGATAAGAACTGAAAGCAAATTTCAGCAGGAAACAGGTACCAATGTTGAGGTAATGAAAACTTAAATCGAATATTGAATCAAATAAACACTTTGAAAGTAATGAACATTTATTAGGAAGGACAATAACAAAACCATAACATCAACATTGGTGAAGAAATTTTTGAAATAATGAATTTTCCATCTAAGAATTAAAAAATACACACCATGGCTGTAACAAGTGAGACCTCAACATTATGAAGCAATGTTAAGAAAATTTTCTACAGTGAAAGAAATCATCTGATATCTGAATAGTCAAATAGCTTTTATGAAGAAATTTCTCAAGCTGTGAAAATTAGACAAGGCAGTTAAAAGCATTGTAGAAAAAACTGGACGTTTCAGACAGTTCGAATAAAGGCATTAGCCAGAATAGGTTATGAAAGAAAACTTAACTGAAAGGAAGAGATGGGTAGGTACATCTATCAAGACATCCAGGAATTGATTAACTTGTATTAATAGGATGAGCTGTTTATGAGAACATTCTTGAGTACAATAATCTTGGTCTTCCTGCATTGTCAAATTAAATTGAATAGATTTCACCTATAATCTGTTCCATCAAACACAGTCAGGGACCATGAGTTGTTCTTGACAAAGATGGTGGAGGTTATAATTGAAACTGTAAGGTTTTACTCTAATTTGACTTAGCAAGAAGAGCAAATTTTATACAGGAATGAGAGGAAGATGAAAAGGTGTAAAACAAATTACTTAATTTGTTTTCTACATTGGGCATGCAAAAAAGAGGAAGTTAATCCAAGCTACAGTTCATGGGATTTCAACAGTTCTAATTTCAATACTTCGTTTAAAATTGGAGTGTCTTAAGATAGAGAAACTAAAATGGCTTGATGGGGTTAAAAAATTGATTAAAAATAAAAACCTGAAAATATGTACCATCCAAAAAATGAAGGAGAGCAGAATATAGACCTGAAAATTGATTTTTTATATATCCAAGGTTTCAACGACAAGGAATTTGTATGTAATGACTTTTCATCAGAAAATAAATTTGATTTATTGTGTTCAAGTGAACATTGGGCCACTGAAGATGAAATTCCATTTTGTAAGTTCGAAAATTATAGTTTATCAAACAGTTACCACAGAAGAGTTCACAAGAAAGGCAGTGCAGCAATCTATGTTGCTAGATCAATTGATTGCTCCTTTAGTAACTCAGGTCTATATTATTTATGTGAAGAACTGAATTTTGAAGCCACTGGTATAGTCATAAGTAGTATGAAGGTAATAGTAGAATCATTGTATAGGTCTCCCAATGGTATTAGCAATGTATTCTCAGAGAAATTGGATGTCCTTTTATGTGCTCTCACTGAGAACAGATTTATCATCTATGTCATTATAATAGGTGGTGATCTTAATTCTGATATGTCAACTGATAAGCACAGTGTTAGTGATTTGAAAAACCTATTATGTCAGTTCACTCTACAGTGTGTTAACTATAAACCTACTAGGGAGCAATTGTTAATTTTAAATGTGCCCAACTCAATGTGATATAACAATGTTTCCCTTTTCTGACCACAAATCAGTGTCCTTAATGTATGCTAACAGGATCAGCTCAGTCAGTCTTAGTGGTGAGGACGATGGTTCAATCCTGTGTCCGGCCACTCTGATTTAGGATTTCCGTGATTTCCCTAAATTGCTCCAGGCAAATGTCAGGATGGTTCCTATGAAAGGACATGGACGACTTCCTTCCCCGTCCTTCCCTAATCCGATGAGACCGATGACCTCGCTGTTTGGTGTCTTCCCCGAAAAAAATCCAATCCAAATCTTAGTGGTGACATGGCCAGTTCAAAAATGGTGATCACAAGGCCAAATACCAATGGAAAAATTGGCAAGTTCAGAAAAATCCTTGCAGATAGAAATTGGTTCTGCCAGAGAAATGATGGTAATTCTTGTCTGTCAAATAATGAGTCAGCTATGATAAATTTTGAATGTTTCTTTAACTCATTTCTGCAAATATATAATGATAGTATTCCCATTACAAAATGTAAAGAAACAGACAGAGATTGTAAAAAGTTGTCAAAAAAGAAAAATTCTTGGTACAATAAAAACACTGTCTGGTATGAAAGATCTGTAATGGTGCTGTTAGAAATATACGATAATATACTTATTCTGAAAATGCTTTCCGGGCGGGAAGGCGTGCTGGCCCCTGGCACAAATCCGCCTGGCAGATTAGTGTCAAGGTCTGGTGTGCTGGCTAGTCTGTGGATGGTTTTTAAGGCAGTTTTCCACCTGCCTCGACGAATGCAGGCTGGTTCCCCTTATTCCGCCTCAGTTACACTATGTCAGCAATTGCTGCGCAAACACTGTCTCCACTTATGCGTACACCATAATTACTCTACCATGCAAACATTGGGGTTACACTCGTCTGGAATGAGATGTTCCAGGGGTGGCTCCCCTGGGTTCGGTGTGGGGCGGTGGTGGAGTGAGAGGACTGCTGTAGCCTGTTGTGGGTTGTGAACCACTTAGGGCTACAGTGGGGACGAAGCCCCTATGTCATTTGTAGGTCCCCAGTTCCATACAGTACAATACAAAGTCTGAAAAAGCAAAATATTTGTATGTAAGGTGGGGAAATGATTATAAAAAAAAGCAGTTATTGAAGTGAAAAGGTCACACAATGCTAAGTATATTGCAACTTCTAACACAAAATACAGACCTGCTTGGAATCTTATAAATAATGTTGCCAAATATTAACATAAGGTAAAAATCAATATCTCTCCACAAGTGTTTAATGATTATTTTAAGCAATCGCATCAGTAAACCTGATACAAGTCCATCAGAACTCTTAGAAAAAAAATTATCATGAGACACCCTTCAACAATATTCTCACTTTGTCTGCGGTTATGCCTAGTACTGTTTTAAAAATAGTAAGGAACTTGAAGTAATCAGATAATGCTGATATTTAGGATGTCTTGCGATTTGCTGAAGAAAGCCATTGATTCCATTGTTTATCCACTGATTCACTGCATAAATAAATGTTTATCAGAGGGATACTTTCCAGAGGAGCTTAAATTATCTAGGGTGGTTCCTGTGTATAAAAATGGTGATGAAGATAACCCTGCAGGTTTCAGACAATATCAATAGTTCCAGTCATGATTTACGATCAGTTGTCTGCTCATTTTGAAAAACTTGGAATATTGAATGTAGCACAATAGGGATTTAGAAAAAAAAATCGACAACAATAGATGCAATAAACTCTGTAATTAAATATGTTCTTAAAGTGTTTGAGGAGAGGGGATTCACTCAGGCGACTTTCTGTGACCTGAGTAAAGCATTTGACTGTGTAGGACATACTTCTACAGAAACTCCATTTTATGGCATCAGGGATAACAGTATAAAACTACTAAAGTGTTACCTCCAAAATTGTAGGCAAGTTGTATGTACTGGCACAGAAAAGTCTAGGAAGAAACAAAGGTGGGAGTTCCCAGTGTTGGGACCATTTTTGTTTTTGGTAATGATCAATGACCTACCCTCTATAATAAGTTCCAATGCACTGCTTTTTGCAGATGACACTACCTTCATAAACTGTAACAATGATCTAAATAAGTTAAAAGATTCTGTTGACAATACACTTGCTCAAGCATCGTATTGGTTCAAGTCAAACGGATTTGTCCTGAACGAGAACAAAACACAAAAAATGGTATTTAGCCCAAAGGACAAAAGTCCTTTTAATGATTCCTGTTATATAAAGTTCTTGGGGTTATGACAAATTGTCCTGGGAGCAACACATGAAATACATTATTGGTAAATTATGCAGAGTAATTTACTAAGACGTCTTATGAAATGCATACCAACAGCTTATATTAAAACATCTTATTTTGCATTTTTTCAAAGTATTATGTCGCTGGGGAAACTCATGCCATGTTCAAAACATATTACTTCTGCAGCAGAAAGCAATCAGAATCATTACCAGTTCTAAGCAAAAATCACATTGTAAGCCTGTGTTTTCTGAATGTAAAATAATGATTGTTATAAATCTATATATATACCAAGTGTTAACCTATACGAAAAGGAATCTGCATGAAGTAAAATGTAGAAATAATATTCATGGTCACAACATAACAAAAAATAACTCCATATATATATCATACCGTAGATTATCAAAGTCAATCTATAGCTATGAGCTAGTGGGTCATAAACTATTTGATAAGCTTCTACAGATGGTACAAGACCCCCCAGAGAGTGAATTTCGGAAAACATTAAACAAATGGTCTGTTGCCAACCCCTTCTATGAATTAAAAGAATTTTTTAACTGAAATGTGGAACTGTAACCTAACAACTGATAAGGCCATACACTTCTATTTGCTAATGTAATGATTATGTTATATACACATAAAAAATTGTCTATTGCTTTAAAGACCTAATGGCGATAAAATTATCTTATATTATTTTGTCTGAATCAAGGCTTGCCAAACATGGCAACAGGACGTGAACCATTGATAACACCCAATAGTCACAACAGTCCATAGGAAAAGCGGCTGAAGCTCACTATAAAACTAGTGTCTAGCATTCCTTGAGCAATGCTGATAATGGGCAAGCATTCTCCCAATAAAGTATCATGCATCTTTGCCACAATTACCAGGATTTTCATGCAGGAACTCTTCAAACTATCATATACACCCAAAAAAATAATATTCCTACAATTGTTTTCACTGTGAAATACATAGTCACTATGAGTAATACTCTTGTGCATGAATAAGGAGTAAAGCACACCAGTGTACTACACACTTCAATCTGGTGTTGGACACGGCACTTTATTTATAATGCAGAGCCACCTGTGAAAGAAGTGACACCTTCGTCGCAATCACTGTGCAGCATTGTAGATGGGTTTAGCTGCCTATCAATTGTCTGTTCACAGGCATGCCCATTGTCAGACTATACTTAAGGTCAAATAATGTAATTCAGTAGTTGTATTACTATTCATGCCATTTGAATCTACTCCAGTTCTATGTTCCCTGTTCTCTGTTTGCCCCTCAGTACTTCTCTATCCTTACTGTTTCTTTTATTCCATTCAGCTTTCACTTTAAGTATAGAGGAGCTGTTACTTATCTGTATCATGGACAACTGCAGCAGGATTGATGTATTCACAAATTTTGAAGTATCTCAAGCTTTCAGAATTTTTAAAAAAAATAATATTTATCAGTTGATGGAGGAGTTCTGTATTATATCTAACTTCTGCACGTCTTCTGTACAGTAATGTGGTCTACAGTGAGACAGATGGAAAAAATCACCTCAAACCCAGTTTTAAAATGTATTAAGTTGCAGAAAAAGTTTCAAGCAAAAGACTGCCAGCTGTCAAAATTTTTGTTAAAGTAAATGATGAACTTTTGGTAACAGATTAAACGAGAGCAGCAAATGTCTGTGACAGGATTGTAGTAGTTGGTAGAGGGAGACTATATGGGACAGGTCTTGCATCTAAGTCTATTACAGATATATCAGCAATGGCGTGGGAGGTTGCGAGCAGGGATGGAATAGGTTGAGTGGGTGACAGAATATCACTGAGGGAGGGTGATGAGGACATTACTCATTTCTGATCATGACAAGAGGTAGTCAAAACTCTGATGGTAAATGTGATTCTCTTGCTCCAATCCTGGGTGGTACTGACTCATGAGTGAGGTGCTCCTTTGTAGCCAGTCTATCTATCTAGGACACTCAGAATGGAGGTGTTGGAGTGGTAAAGGAGATGAGTGTGGAACAGGATTGGTTGACAGGTGAAGATGAGGAGCACAATAGGTTATTGTTATCCATACCAATTGGAGACAGGGAAATTTCATGCTAAGTGGAACCCAGGGCAACAAAAAAGGTTGAAAAAGACATGGAAGTGAACAAACACACAAAATGATAATGCAGAATTAAATCAAAACAAAAATAGAGACAGGAAGAAAGACAAGAAGTAAGGCAGAGGTAGTTTCTATTAAGACTGGTGGACACTCAGAACACAGTAACTAGTGGAGACTCAAAGCATATATTTCAAGTCTGGAAGTGTTGCTGTTGTGTGAGGAATGCAAATTGCCCAAATGGTGAAACATGGAGCAGTACCTCACAGTCATATTCAACAGTATGCTCACTGTTTGGCTGATACTTGTAAAAACTCTACAAGGCATTTATTTTGGCATGTGCTTTGCACACCATGGTGAGCAACTGCTTCCCTAGCTCATATTTCATTCATCAAGTGCAGGTCACAAATTTGCTCAAAATAGTACAGAAACATTTGCTTGCAAAATGGTCAGTTTGCCTTTTAACTTGGTGTTCTGTAATTTTAAATAAGAATTGGAATTTAAATCTTCTGAATTTTCTTAAGTCTTAATAACTATACAGACTTGGTGAGCCTGTGTTGTGGAAGAGTGGCGAATGCATTTTAGTATTGACGTTTGAAGGAAATCCATCAACTGTTCAAGAATTTTTTTTCTTGTGTATGTAAAATCCAGTTTTACCACAAAATATTTAGTGATACAATGTTACAAATAGTTTTATTCATTTTATGTAGAGAAAGTAAAATGAAGATCGTGTCATTCATTTGAAAGCCTTGTGTTTTTGTTGTGCGGAAGGCAGGGCCACTTGTGAAAGTAACCAAGTGAACTACCAATTTTGCTAAATGTTATGGCATAGAGACGAGTGCTGGCACGCCAGTTGGGAACAACAGAGAAGAGATGGCCGTGAGAAGAAGTCAGCCATTCACATGCTGACTGACTCCTCTCCAAGATAACAATGCGACACCAGTGGCCCTTATGTGAAGAGGACATAAGCACCGCAACCGACTGGTCATGGCTCAGTTCAATAGTAGCTTCAAGACTAGTGAGTTAGTTTGAAGCGTCAACACTCGTTGCTTCGCTTGTACTGTCTGTTTAGCACAGACATGTGAATGTTTAAAATGAAGAATATTGCTTATTTTGTGTGTCGCCCTTTTTCTTGTGACACTCCCATTTAATTGTCAAAGTTATGTCGTGCCATTTTTTAAAATAAAACTCATTAATACGACTTGTTTGATTTGATTGTCTAGCAAACCGAGTACAAAGGATTCCTAGACACCTCATATCTGACGACGAGCATGGAGACATAACATTTGGCGACGAGGTGTAAGAAGAACCTAGAGCCTGGCTGCCAAATTTTGTTTTACTCTGGGTTTTTGTGTTTTGGTGGCGCCTTAATTCTACCTTGTCTTTTCTTTGCAAGGGTGTTTTTACTTGTTTTAACAGTGTCGTACAGTGTTTTTCCTAGTCAATGTTTTCAGGTGGGCATTGCAGAAATTTCTTTGCTTGTGTGCTTATTTTTATTGCTTGCATTGTCTGTTTATTCGATTTGTCTATTCCAAAATGAGCAACCCACCTCTCCCAACCCCTGCTTAGGCAGCTCAGCTGCTAGCAATAGATGCAACACAGCTAACACAGGTGTTTCAGTTTCAGATGCAGCAGATAGCCATGTTGCTAAACACAGTACAGCAGCTGCTAGCCGATCAAGTCACAAATGCAGTGCCACAGGCAACAACTGTAGCTCCAAGTGCCATAATGCCTTTTTGCCAGTTTAATGAAAAAGAAGAGGAATGGCTCCAGTGGTTGCACGTGAAGTCCACGTAATTGCTCACACAGGGGTCCACAGTAGAAAGTGCAGTTTTTTGCCTCATTCAGAAATTGTTCCCTAACGCCACTCTGCGTGAACTTTCCTATAATCAGGTTGTAGATTCGCTAACTAATTGTTATGACCAACAAGTGAATGTGGTGGCAGCTAGGCACCAATTCTTTCATTGCAAAAAAGGTCAGACCAAACTTATCGCGAGTGGGTAACAGATTTGCAGGGTATGATGAGGAAATGCAAATTCAAATGTTCTTGTTGTGCTTTATATTCAGATGTTATGTCGCGTGATGTGATTGTGTACAATGTGCCTGATGTCAGACTTAGAGAACAGACTTTGAAACAGTCAGATCCATCATTTCAGCTGCCGATAAATCTGAGCAGCCACCAATTTGTTGGATTGAGTCATCCCTTGCACACAACTGGCCCAGTAAGCAGCAACAACCTGCGCATGCCACGCTGCATAAACAGCTCTCTAAACAGGTGAACAGAATTAAGTCAGGCTCTCGGTGCTATTCATAGCACAAATGCCAAGTTTTCCTTTCCAGACAAGCACAGTATTACACTTCTGGCAAGAAAGGCCACGTAAAATCCGTATGTTTGCAATGGAACAAAAATAAAAATTCTGCCCACTCACTAAAATCTAGTCACAGGGTGCATGTAATCAGTGCAGTGTATTCAAAGTAGTAAAACTAACAAGCGAACAGTTTCTTCAATGCTATGCTAGTCCAACAAACTTTTTGTTCATTTGCATCTTAGTGGAAAACATGTGAAATTGAAGTTGGACACTGATGCCTCTGTTACATTGCTGAATCGTAACACATATGAAATGTTGGGTCCCCTATGCATGCCTAAAACAATCATGCACCTGACTGCTTATAATGGGCAAGACATTCCTGTTCTTGAAAAATGTACTTTGCTTGCCATGCATCGCTCACATACGTGAACTCTAACTTTCACTGTGGTACAGTCATGCAATTTTCAGAAAATACCTGGCCTTGATTTGTTTGGCTTTCAAATTCGTGACAAAGTGTTGTCAGTGACTGCATTCAATGCAAAAGACAGTGTAGCTAGCTCACTGAAAGAAATCCCTGAACTGTTTTTTGAAGGTTTAGACAAGGTTAACAACTTTGGGGTACATATTACTATGAAAGACAATTCTCAGCCAAAGTTTTGCCAGGCCAGAACTGTTCTCTTTGCATTACAGGCCAAAGTCATTTCTGAAATTAAAGAACTGCAACATAGCAGAGCTATTGTGCCCCTACAAGCTAGTCAGTGGACAAATTCACTAGTTTTGCTTCCCAAACCTTCAGGTCACATTTGCCTCTATGTTGACATTAAGTCTATAGTCAACCCACAAACTGTGATTGATACGTATCCATTGCCATGCTCAGAGGATCTCATGGACAGATTAGGCACTGGTCATTACTTTTCAAAAATTGATTTGTGCAACATGTACCTTCAAATGCCACCAGATGAAGAATCTCAAACCTTGTGTGCTGTGAACACGCATTTGGGCTTGTTTAAATATTTGCATTTGCCTTTTAGCAGTGCTTCTGCACCCGCCATTTTCCAATGGTATCTGGAACAGCTGACTGCTCAAGTACCAAACAGTTCAAACTATTTGGACAATATAGTCATAGCAGGTTGTACACCTAAAGAACACATTGCAAATTTGTGTGCTTTGTTTCATGTGATATCTGATGCAGGTCTAAAGAGACTGGACAAGTGTGATATTTTTTTTTTAAAAATCTGAGTTGCAGTACCTTGGTCATGTTACAAACAGTCAAGGTTCTTTCTTTCTTTTTTTTTTTTTTTTTTTTTTTTTTTTTTTTTTTTTTTTTTTTTTTTTTTTTTTAAATCTGAGTTGCAGTACCTTGGTCATGTTACAAACAGTCAAGATGTACATCCTCTTTAGTCACATTTGTTATCCATACATGACCTGCCAGTTCCTCACAATATCACAGAATTGCAGTCAGACTTAGGGAAAATAACCTATTGTATTCAGTTCACACTGAATGCTGCACAAATCGCAGTTCCATTGCATTGCTTGCATTGGAAGAATGTCCCCTTTGTTTGGACAGATGAGCACCAAGAAGCTTTTCAAAAACTTAAAGATACATTGGTCAGTGATTGATGCTTGGTTCACTTTGATCCTGACAAACAAGTTGTTTTGCATGTTGACTCTTCCTCTTGCAGAACCGGTGCAGTGCTTTTGTGCAGGTTCAGTGATAAAGATAGGCCTATTGCTTTAGCATCAAAAGTATTGTCCAAAGCTCAGTGTAGCTATTTACAAGTAGAGAAAGAGGCATTGGTTATTGTTTATGGTGTTTCCAAATTCCACCGCTATGGCAGAAAATTGTACTTAGTAACGGATCACAAGCCATTGTAGTCCTTGTTTCATTCGATGACACCAGTTCCTGTTCGAACTGCCAAAAAATTGCAAAAATGGGCTTTGTAGTTGTCTCAATACCAGTATGAGATTGTGTATTGTCCAACAGCTCAACATGGTAATGCGGATGCACTTTCATGTCTTCCAATTGGTCCTCATGACACCGCGGGACAATCCCATGGAGACGGAGCCTTCACCTCCGCTGCCTCCTCTTGTCCTACTGATGGAACGGGACCCATCCATGCTGCAGCAGCTGACGCCTTCTACATCTATATATGGACCTCTGGAGGTGGACGGGTACCCTTCTGGGTGTTTTCCGGGGGATGTTTCCATCAGAGCGAAAGCCGCAAAGCGGGTACGACCAGAACTCTGAGTTCCCCTGCAGCCACAGCTTCCAGTCCATCTCAGCATCCATGCTTCTGCCTCCCCTCCTATTGTCGTGCCCCATATATGATGACAGTCCATTGCTTTGGGGGAGGGGGGGGGGATGAATGTTACGGCATAAAGCCAAGCTCCGGCACACTAGTCGGGAATGATAGAGAAGAGACAGCTATGAGAAGACATCAGCCTTTCGCATGCTGACCAACCCGTCTCCAGGATGATAATGTGACAGCTGCAGTACCTGTGTGATGAGGACATAAGCACCACACCTGACTGGTCATGGACCAGTTCAATAGTAGCTTCAATATTAGTGACTTGGATACAAGCATCAACGCTCATTGCCTCATTTGTACTGTCTATATAGCGCAGACTTCTGGTTGTTTAAACTGATGAATATTGCTTATTTCATATATTGCCCTTTGTTTGTGACACTTCTGTGTAATTGTCAAAGTTAAGTATTGTTGTTGTTGTGGTCTTCAGTCCAGAGACTGGTTTGATGCAGCTCTCCATGCTACCCTATCCTGTGCAAGCTCCTTCATCTCCCAATACCTACTGCAACCTACATCCTTTTGAATCTGTTTAGTGTACTCATTCCTTGGTCTCCGTCTACAATTTTTACCCTCCACGGTGCCCTCCAATACTAAATTGGTGATCACTCGATGCCTCAGAATATGCCCTACCAACCGATCCCTTCTTCTAGTCAAGTTGTGCCACAAATTTCTCTTCCCTCCAATTCTATTCAATACCTCTTCATTAGTTATGTGATCTACCCATCTAATCTTCAGCATTCTTCTGTAGCATCACATTTTGATAGCTTCTGTTCTCTTCTTGTCTAAACTATTTATCGTCCACATTTCACTTCCATACATGGCTACACTCCATACAAATACTTTCAGAAACAACGTCCTGACACTTAAATCTATACTCAATGTTAACAGATTTCCCTTTTTCATGAACGCTTTCCTTGCCATTGCCAATCTACAAATAATATCATCTCTGCTTCAACCATCATCAGTTATTTTGCTCCCCAAATAGCAAAAGTCATTTACTACTTTAAGTGTCTCAGTTCCTAATCTAATTCCGGCAGCATCACCCGATTTAATTCGACTACATTCCATTATCCTCGTTTTGCTTTTGTTGATGTTCATCTTATATATACTGCTTTCAAGACATTATCCATTCTGTTCAACTGCTCTTCCAAGTCCTGTACCGTCTCTGACAGAATTACAATGTCATCGGCAAACCTCAAAGTTTTTATTTCTTCTCCATGGATTTTAATACCTACTCCATATTTTTCTTTTGTTTCCTTTACTGCTTGCTCAATATACAGATTGAATAACATCGGGGAGAGGGTACAACCCTGTCTCACTCCCTTCGCAACCACTGCTTCCCTTTCATGCCCCTCGACTCTTATAACTGCCATCTGCCTTCTGTACAAATTGTAAATAGCCTTTCGCTCCCCGTATTTTACCCCTGCCACCTTTAGAATTTGAAAGAGAGTATTCCAGTCAACATTGTCAAAAGCTTTCTCTAAGTCTACAAATGCTAGAAACGTAGGTTTGCCTTTCCTTAATCTATTTTCGAAGGTAAGTCATAGGATCAGTATTGCCTCACGTGTTCCAACATTTTTACGGAATCCAAACTGATCTTCCCCGAGGTCGTCTTCTACCAGTTTTTCCATTCGTCTGTAAAGAATTTGTGTTAGTATTTTGCAGCCATGGCTTATTAATCTGATAGTTCAGTAATTTTCACATCTGCCAGCATCTGCTTTCTTTGGGATTGGAATTATTATATTCTTCTTGAAGTCCGAGGGTATTTTGCCTGTCTCATACATCTTGCTCACTAAATGGTAGAGTTTTGTCAGGACTGGCTCTCCCAAGGCTGTCATAGTTCTAATGGGATGTTGTCTACTCCAGGGGCCTTGTTTCGACTTAGGTCGTTCAGTGCTCTGTCAAACTCTTCACGCAGTATCATATCTCCTATTTCATCTTCATCTACATTCTCTTCCGTTTCTATAATATTGTCCTCAAGAACATCGCCCTTGTATAGACCCTCTATATACTCCTTCCACCTTTCTGCTTTCCTTTCTTTGCTTAGAACTGTGTTTCCATCTGAGCCCTTGATATTCATGCAAGTCGCCCTCTTTTCTCCAAAGGTCTCTTTAATTTTCCTGTAGGCAGTATCTATCTTACCCTTAGTGATATGTGCCTCTACATCCTTACATTTGTCCTCTAGCCATCCCTGCTTAGCTATATTGCACTTCCTGTCGATCTCGTTTTTGAGACATTTGTATTACATTTTGGCTGCTTCAATTACTGCATTTTTATATTTTCTCCTTTCATCAATTAAATTCAATATCTCTTCTGTTACCCAAGGATTTCTATTAGCCTTCGTCTTCTTACCTACTTGATCCTCTGCTACCTTCACTATTTCGTCTCTCAAAGCTATCCATTCTTCTTCTACTGTATTTCTTTCCCCCATTCTTGTCAATCGTTCCCTAATGCTATTCCTGAAGCTCTCTACAACCTCTGGTTCTTTCAGTTTATCCAGATCCCATCTCCTCAATTTCCCACCTTTTTGCAGTTTCTTCAGTTTTAATCTACAGTTCATAACCAATGGATTGTGGTCAGAGTCCACATCTGCCCCTGCAAATGTCTTACAATTTAAAACTTGATTCCTGAATCTCTGTCTTACCATTATATAATCTATCTGATACCTTCCAGTATCTCCAGGCTTCTTCCATGTATACAACCTTCTTTTATGATACTTGAACCAAGTGTTGGCTATAATTAAGTTATGCTCTGTGCAAAATTCTACCAGGCGGCTTCCTCTTTCATTCCTTACTCCCATTTCATATTCACCTACTACGTTTCCTTCTCTTCCATTTCCTACTGTCGAATTTCAGTCATGAGTATTAAATTTTCGTCTCCTTTCACTATCTGAATAATTTCTTTTATCTCATCATACATTTCATCAATCTCTTCACCATCTGTGGAGCTAGTTGGCATATAAACTTGTACTATTGTGGTAGGCATGGGCTTCATATCTGTCTTGGCCAGAATAATGCGTTCACTATGCTGTTTGTAGTAGCTTACCTGCATTCCTATTTTCCTATTCATTATTAAACCTACTCCTGCATTACCCCTATTTGATTTTGTGTTTATAACCCTGTAGTCACCTGACCAGAAATCTAGTTCCTCCTGCCACCAAACCACACTAATTCCCACTATATCTAACTGTAACCTATCCATTTCCCTTTTTAAATTTTCTAACCTACCTGCGCGATTAAGGGGATCTGACATTCCACGCCCGATCCGTAGAATGCCAGTTTTCTTTCTCCTGATAACAACATCCTCCTGAGTAGTCCCCACCCGGAGATCCGAATGGGGGACTATTTTACCTTCAGAACAGTTTACCCAAGAGGACGCCATCGTCATTTATCCATACAGTAAAGCTGCATGCCCTCGGGAAAAATTACATCCGTAGTTTCCCCTTGCTGTCAGCTGTTCGCAGTACCAGCACAGCATGGCCACTTTGGTTAGTGTTACAAAGCCAGATCAGTCAATCATCCAGACTGTTGCCCCTGCAACTACTGAAAAGGCTGCTGCCCCTCTTCAGGAACCACACGTTTGTCTGACCTCTCAACAGATACCCCTCCATTGTGGTTGCACCTACGGTATGGCTATCTGTGTCGCTGAGGTACGCAAGCCTCCCCACCAATGCAAGGTCCATGGTTCATGGGGAGGGGGGGGGGGAGTTAAGTATTATCATTTACTTTTTTGTAATAAAACTCATTAATACGACTTGTTTGATTTGATTGTCTAGTAAACAGAGCATGAAGGATTCCTAGACACCCCATATTTGACGATGAACATGGAGACTTAATACTAAATGTGTAACATTCTGTGTGGGTGTGGCCACTAACAAGCTGGCTGTCTGCAAGAATTCCCACCATCAACATATATTCAAGAGACACCTGGATCATCCAGTTGCTGCATTCACAGCACAAGTTAGTGTACTCAATGTCAACAACTACTTCACAGTCCATGCCATCTGAATTCTTCTCATTAACATCAGCTTTTCTGAACTGTTCAGGTGGAAACTTTTCCTGCAACATATTCTTATGTGCTGTCTGAGGTCTTCCCAACATAAAACTGCTCCATTGGTTCCCAGGTGTCACTTGGATAATGTTGTGAAAGCTGCACAATATTTCAATGAGACAGCTTATCGTCATCTTCAGCTTCTTACTGATATATTGCTGCAGTGATTCACCAACATATAGGCTGGCTCACTAGAAATGTGCAGGCACCAAAGGGTGGGGCTATAACATCATTGTTGACAAATCATAGGATACATCTCATTGAAATACTGTGCAGTTGCCATAACATTATCCAATGGAATGCCCATGAATCAGTGAAGCAAGATGTTTTTAGTTCCCATAACTCTTCTGCCCTTAATCTTCACTAGACCCTCATCTCCTATGCCAGTATCTCCCCCCCCCCTCCTCCTGCCCTCCCCCCCCCCCAATCCCACTTCATCCTCACCCATGCCTTTTATCCCCTCAGTATACTTACTTCATCCTTTCCTCTTCTCTGCTTCTCTTCTTCCCCTCCCCCATCACAGCCTCCCAATGCTGCATCTAGTAGCCCAACGTACTTTCCCAGTACATCCCCTACAGGCATCACTATAGCAAATTCCCCGACTTCTACACTGCTAACCCACCCTCTCCCCATTCTGTGCTTCTTCTGAAACCCCCACCATGGCCAGCATAGCCCTTATACTTTAAAAAATCCTCAACACAACAATTTACTAAAGGAATAAAAGTATCTTGTAGGATGGAAAGGAAACGTTAACTGTCAGGCAGGAACAGTGTTGATTTAGGTACTGTACCTCATTACAAGGCACACTGCAGAATATTGAAGTATCAAAATATCAAAGTAAATGCATTATAAGAAGAGGATAGTTACATCTAGCAGCAAAATAAAAACCATGTGGAATGTAGTGAATGATGATGAGCAGGTAGCTTAAGAGTAAGTGATACTCTATTAACACACAATTACAATGTGGCAAAAAAACTTACAAGGACAGTTTGAAGACAGCTGTTAGATTATACTAAAATTACATTGATTCATATTTTAGTTTGTTTTTGGCAGCCATTTCAGTAAGTTACACTATATTTTCACATTATTGGCCAAGACAGAGAAATGCAGTATCAGCCAGTAATTCACTTTGGATGGTAAACTGTGTGATGATGTGATGAACATGAAACTGGATGCAGTTTATTGTAACCCTTCACTATGAATGACAAAAGTGGATCATTTGTTCAGTAAATGTAAATTTGATCAACATCCATAATTTATCAGGGTACCCAGCAGATGTGATTACCAAAGATATAGTTGAAAAAGTCTGTGACATGATTTTCTATGATCATTGAACAAAAAAGCGATAAATAGTAGAGGCCGTTGATGTGTCAACGAGAAAGACAATTATAATTTTGTATTATCAGTAGTAGATGAAAAAATTGTCAGCACAAAGGATGCTGTGATTGATGACAATGAACAAAAAGGAAAGTAGCTTTGAGCTTTGAAATGTTATTGGAGGAACTGAAAGAAGATTTGAGGGACTTTTCACATTGAAGTATCACCATTAATGAGAACTGAGTTCATTATTATATCCTGGAAGTCAAAATAATAAATAATGTGTTGCTTTTTGTGAATTCACTCACTGACAGTGAAAAAAAAAAAAAAAAAAAAAAAAAAAAAAAAAAAAAAAAAAAGAAAGAAAGAGAGAGAGAGAGAGAAGGAACATTTGGTGCAAATGAAAGCACTCTTTCACCATAGGTATTTGGCTGGAGTATTTGCTGCAAAACTATGTTAACTGTACTCTGAATTACTTCTATACCCTCCTGTAATAAGCTTTGACTCTGCAGTTTATTCTCATTCTCAAACATGGAAAAATAGCTTATTGGTGAAAACTTCTCCTCAAATGGTGATGTCATAGTCAGGACAGAATTGTATGACCTTAATCATTCATATTTCTTGGATGAGTTAAAAAATCGCTGGGATATTGGGAAAACTTATCCCTAAAATGGATGATTGTGGAAAATAATTCGCTTTTGAAAATAAATGGTGTCATCATTTCTAATATGGGTATTTTATTGGACTACCTTCATAATAACAAGCTCTTTATATTTGTTACTGCTACGGTGATGATGTCAGGCGCCCACATCACTGTGTTGGAATACTTTGACAACAGTTTCTGTAAGTAATTTCAGTAACATGAATATGACACTTTCACTGCACACAAGAAAAGTAATATTTATCCTAAAATCTTTAAACCTGAAAAATTCCACTGCTTATGATGAAACATAAACAAAGTTAATTCAAAAGTTGTATCCTGAACTTACTAACATCTTAAGTTATTTCTTTAAATGTCATCTATCATAGAAAAATTTCCTTAGTGGTTGTGGTACACTGAAATTAATACTCTCTGTAAGAAGTGGAATAAATAAATATGATTAAACTTTCAACAATTTTCACTTTTGCTAACATTCACAGATATATTAGAAAATATAATGTACAAGTAGTTTCTTGACCACTGACTCCTAACAACACGTTGTCAAATACATTAAATGAATTCGCAATAGCGAGTAACCACTATCATTAGCTGTAGAATGGAATGACGACAATGAAAATTTGTGCCGGACCAGGACTCAAACCAGGATTTCCCACTCATCGTGAGCCATCGCCTGACCATTTGGCTATATCCATGCATGACTCACAGCCAGACCCAAACTTCCATATGTTGTCAACCATGTGTCTACGACCTGTACTCGTACATCAGTTATGTATATTCCAATACAGGTCAGACGTAATTCAAATTTGCTTGCCCAGTATCGGCAGACAAATACATGCATGCATGCAAGCATGTCCAAAGGAACTTTGCGTCATAATCAGAATAACACAGGCACTGCAATATCATATTTGTCTGGCAATACTGGGCAAGCAACTTTCAAATACAACGTCTGACCTGTACGGGAATATACATAATGGATGTACGAGCACAGGTTGTAGGCGAGTGGTTGATGACATTTGGTAGTTTGGGTCTGGCCACGAGTAGTGCATGGATCGCCAAATGATAAGGTGACCACTCATGTTAAGTGGGAAATCTGGGTTCGAGTCCCAGTCCAGCATATATTTTCATTATCATCATTCCATTCTACAGCTGACTGTAGTCCTTATTCAAAATTGCAAACTCATTTAATGTTTTTCATAATGGCTGTAGTTACTGCAGTGCCTGCTTCTTTGGACATGCATGAATGTCCAAAGGAACTTTGCATCATAATCAGAATAACACAGGCAATGCAATATCGTATTGTACATGTTGTTCAAGTCACAGTTGGTGTTACTGAAGGGCTCCAATGTTAGGTAGGTTACACATAAAGTGAAATTGTACTTGTTTCATCAGACAATAAATTTCTGGCTGTCAGAATACTTTGTGAAACAATTTTCTTGTGTAAATTTCAACATTCTAATAAGTAAATTGTAATTGGTATGAATACCTGCAAAGTGGTTCTAGTCAGGTAATAAAGGACGTCAAAATAGAAGACATCATTATTAAGATATTAGTCATAGACAAATTGGGAACCAGTTATATTTGGTGCTCCACATGTTGGCATCTTAGGGAACTTCCTTTTTTTTTTTATTTGCTAGTTGCTAAGTTTGTTTTGTTTATAGTCAACACTGTCACTGAGATACACAGCAAATCAAGAATATTTTTAGAAAAATATGCCAATGAGATATTCATGATTATTATAGTTTCAAGGGAATTCACTGTCAGCGAACTTTGCAAAAATTTACTGACGCAGTTCAAAGCTGCAAGAGTTTCCACCTGCCATGTGTGTCCATGATGGAATGTAACAATATTATGAGAATGATAAATGCTACTCACCATACAGCAGAGATGTTGTATCGCAGATAGGCACAACAAAAAGACTGCCAGAAAGTGAGCTTTCAACCAAAAAGGCCTATGTTGAAAATAGACAAAACACACACATACACACACAAGACCATAGTCTCTTGTAGCTGAAGTCAGACTACGAGCAGCAGTGCATGATGGGAAAGGCAAGTGGGTGGTGGAGATAAGGAGGAGGCTGGGGCAGGAAGGGGGAGGGACAGCAGGGTAGGGATGAGGTACGATAAATTACTGTTTGTGGGAGCATACATGGATGAGGTTGAGAGAGGGTAGAGCAGCTGTGTGCACTCAGGAAGCTAGACAGAGGGTGGTTGGAGGGGGGGGGGGCCTTGAAAAGGAGCAAAGTAAAAAGACAGAGGGCTGTGTAATACTGGGAAGGGAACAGGAAAGGGGGTGATGGTTAGGGATAATGACTAATGAAGGTTGAGGTCAGGAGGGTTATGGGAACATAGGATATATTGCAGCAAGAGTTACCACCTGTGCATTTCAGAAAAGCTGCTGTTAGTGGGGAGGATCCAGATGGCACAGACTATGAAGCAGTCACTGAAATGACTCTGATATTTTGTGGTAGTTCTGTATATATCAAAACACTCAGCAACCAGCTGTATAAAAAAAATTAATTTCTTAACCGGTTTCAGGCACTTAGGCCCCTTCTTCAGAAGGTTATTACTACTGCATTATTTCAACAATAAGATGCCTGCAGCATATTGCTGTGGTCATGAGGTTCATAATGCCTGTACAGAAATGGTATAAGGAAGCCAAACAACAAGTGCAGACATCATGCCAGAACTTTCGTATTAATTTTTAAATATGTTTAATATTTTAAACTTATTCCACATGCCTAAGGACCATTTCACTTTGGAAGAAACATTAGACAGTCAGTTATTTTGTGAATATGTATCCTATTTTTTTTCCTATCTTATTCCACATTTTTGGGAATCTCTTCACTATGCGTCTACTGAAGGAACAGTATACCAAATCTAATCTCAATATATAAAGGGCAGTCAAATGAAAATGTTACAGATGGAAAAAAGTAAGTGAACACTTTATTATGAAGTTTGGTTTGAAAAGTTCTTGAAACGGAATAAAAAAAAAGTACTTACATCACTGAAACTTTTTTTATTTTTCAATGTAGTCTCCTTAATGCCCTTGGTCCAGTGATGTTCCAGTGCCTTGACCCTATCTTGAAAATGAGTTTCCTGCAGGCCTGCAAAATAGTTGTCAACTCCAGCTATCAATTCTTTGTTTGAAGTGAATCTTCATCCACCAAGAAAAATTTTCAATTTCAGGAAGAGATGGAAGTCTGACGGAGTCATATCACATGAATAAGGTGGGTGTGGCAACAATTCATACCTTAGTTTGTATAATTTTGCCATGGTGACGGCACATGTGTGCAGGCATGCATTGTCTAGATGTAAGGTGACTTTCTTCTTGCTAAACCTGGCTTTTTTTCACATATCTTTCATTGCAGTTTGGCCAGGAGGTTATCATAGTATTCTTCAGTAATTGTTTGCCCAGTGGGGAGATAATCTACAAACAGAATCCCCTTCGCATCCCAGAACATTGACGCCATGACCTTTCCTGCTGAAGGAATTGTCTTTGCTTTCTTTGGTGGAGGAGGATCAGCATGTTTCCACTGCTTTTATTGTTGTTTTGTCTCTATGGTATAGTAGTGCACTGAAGTTTCATGTGTGGTCTCAAAGTAGCGCAAAAAATCTTGTTCGTTTCTCCTAAAATGAGCCAAACATTGTTCCGATATGTCCATTCTCATGCATTTTTGATCCATTTTCAAGAGTCGTGGCACCAATCTAGCAGATAATTTTTTTCATTTCTAATTCTTCAGTTAAAATGGGATATACCCATTCAGATGACATCTAGAAAGCATGAGCAATTTCACGCACTTTCAATCGGCGATCCTCCATGACCCTTTTGTGCACTTTTGCAATGTTTCCTGGAGTAGTGACACATCTTGGCTGACCCCTGTGTGGTTCATCATCTAGGCTCTACTGACCAAATTTAAATTCATTTGTCCAGTTGGCAACAGTTGAATATGAAGGAGCAGAGTCCCCCAGTGAATTCTGGAAATCAGATTGAATGTCCTTTGCTTTCCTACCTTTCTTTACGAAGTACTTAATCACAGCTCGAACCTCGAATTTTTCCATCTTTGCAAATCACTACTCAGGAACAACAACAAACCCATGACACTGCCACAGCTCTCTTCCAAGAGCACTGATGTAGCATGTGTTTACGTTGTGCTAGTGCTGACCTCTCGTGGTGGTTCTGGGAACTTTTAAAACCATCTTCATATTTCAAAAGTAACCATCACAATTGTTAATACATTTATCCCACTGTGAGACAAGATGGTCAATACCTTCATGGAAAAAGGTTTGCATTTGCCTACAGAACTATGATCATGCCCAGGATCATGCCCAGGTGAGCACCTCTTGGTCTGAAGTAAATATATGCCCACAAATGTCTTTCTTCAGGGCTCCAAAAAATATAGAAATCACATGGGTAGAGATCAGGACTGTATGTAGGATGTTTAAGGGCTTCCCAGTGAAACTTCTACAGTGTAGTAGAAACAACGTTGGCAACATGAGGGCCTGCATGAGGTATGAGGTGTTAGCAAGTGAGTCGTGTGCTGACCAGTGTGGGTGTGTGGTAGACATTTTGGGAATCCTTGGGCAGCAGACCATATATATTGCTGGCAGGTCGATAGACACACAAACAAACACAAAAATACACACAAAATTCAAGCTTTTGCAACAAATGGTTGCTTCATCAGGAAAGAGGGAAGGAGAGGGAAAGACGAAAGGATGTGGGTTTTAGGGTAAGGAGTCATTCCAATCCCGGGAGCGGAAAGACTTACCTTAGGGGAAAAAAAGGACAGGTATACACTTGCACACACACCCATATCCAACCGCACATACACAGACACAAGCAGACATTTGTAAAGGCAAAGAGTTTCGGCAGAGATGTCAGTTGAGGCAGAAGTACAGAGGCA
This sequence comes from Schistocerca nitens, assembly GCF_023898315.1. NCBI lineage: Eukaryota > Metazoa > Arthropoda > Insecta > Orthoptera > Acrididae > Schistocerca > Schistocerca nitens. The sequence goes on along the minus strand of NC_064617.1, from coordinate 697,479,574 downwards.
AAGATGATGTTGAAAGACAGGTGAGGTATGAGAGGCGGTAACTGGTAATCAAGAAGGCTTCCTCTAACCGACCCATGAATAGGTTGGCATATGAGGGGGCCATCTTGGTACCCACTGTTCCCTTTAATTGTTGGTATGTCTGGCCTTCAAAAGTGAAGAAGTTGTGGGTCAGGATGAAGCTGGCTAAGGTGATGAGGAAAGAGGTTTTAGGTAGGGTGGCAGGTGATCGGCGTGAAAGGAAGTGCTCCATCGCAGCGAGGCCCTGGACGTGCGGAATATTTGTGTATAAGGAAGTGGCATCAATGGTTACAAGGATGGTTTCTGGGGGTAACAGATTGGGTAAGGATTCCAGGCGTTTGAGAAAGTGGTTGGTGTCTTTGATGAAGGATGGGAGACTGCATGTAATGGGTTGAAGGTGTTGATCTACGTAGGCAGAGATACGTTCTGTGGGGGCTTGGTAACCAGCTACAATGGGGCGGCCGGGATGATTGGGTTTGTGAATTTTTTGCATACCAACAATTAAAGGGAACAGCCATGGGTACCAGCATGGCCCCCTCGTATGCCAACCTATTCATGGGTCGCTTAGAGGAAGTCTTCTTGGTTACCCAGGCCTGCCAACCCAAAGTTTGGTACAGATTTATTGATGACATCTTCATGATCTGGACTCACAGTGAAGAAGAACTCCAGAATTTCCTCTCCAACCTCAACTCCTTTGGTTCCATCAGATTCACCTGGTCCTACTCCAAATCCCATGCCACTTTCCTTGACGTTGACCTCCATCTTCACACGTCCGGCCACAACAAACCCACCAACAAGCAACAGTACCTCCATTATGACAGCTGCCACCCATTCCACATCAAGCGGTCCCTTCCCTACAGCCTAGGTCTTCATGGCAAATGAATCTGCTCCAGTCCGGATTCCCTGAACCATTACACCAACAATCTGAAAACAGCTTTCGCATCCCGCAACTACCCTCCTGACCTGGTATAGAAGCAAATAACCAGAGCCACTTCCTCATCCCCTCAAACCCAGAACCTCCCACAGAAGAACCACAAAAGTGCCCCACTTGTGACAGGATATTTTCCAGGACTGGATCAGACTCTGAATGTGGCTCTCCAGCAGGGATACGACTTCCTCAAATCCTGCCCTGAAATGAGATCCATCCTTCATGAAATCCTTCCCACTCCACCAAGAGTGTCTTTCCTCCGTCCACCTAACCTTCGTAACCTCTTAGTTCATCCCTATGAAATCCCCAAACCACCTTCCCTACCCTCTGGCTCCTACCCTTGTAACCGCCCCCAGTGTAAAACCTGTCCCATGCACCCTCCCACCACCACCTACTCCAGTCCTGTAACCCGGAAGGTGTACACGATCAAAGGCAGAGCCACGTGTGGAAGCACCCACGTGATTTACCAACTAACCTGCCTACACTGTGAAGCTTTCTATGTGGGAATGACCAGCAACAAACCGTCCATTCGCATGAATGGACACAGGCAGACAGTGTTTGTTGGTAATGAGGATCACCCTGTGGCTAAACATGCCTTGGTGCATGACCAGCACATCTTGGCACAGTGTTACACCATCCGGGTTATCTGGATACTTCCCACTAACACCAACCTGTCAGAACTCCAGAGATGGGAACTTGCCCTTCACTATATCCTCTCTTCTCGTTATCCGCCAGACCTCAACCTCCGCTAATTTCAAGTTGCCGCCGCTCATACCTCACCTTTCAACATCATCTTTGCCTCTGTACTTCTGCCTCAACTGACATCTCTGCCGAAACTCTTTGCCTTTACAAATGTCTGCTTGTGTCTGTGTATGTGCGGTTGGATATGGGTGTGTGTGCGAGTGTATACCTGTCCTTTTTTGCCCCTAAGGTAAGTCTTTCCGCTCCCGGGATTGGAATGACTCCTTACCCTCTCCCTTAAAACCCACATCCTTTCGTCTTTTCCTCTCTTTCCCTCTTTCCTGATGAAGCAACCGTTGGTTGCAAAACCTTGAATTTTGGTGTGTATGTTTATGTTTGTTTGCGTGTCTATCGACCTGCCAGTGCTTTCGTTTGGTAAGTCACATCATCTTTGTTTTTATATAATAGAGGGAAACATTCGACGTGGGAAAAATATATCTAAAAACACAGATGATGTGACTTACCGAACGAAAGTGCTGGCAGGTTGATAGACACACAAACAAACACAAACATACACATGAAATTCAAGCTTTCGCAACAAACTGTTGCCTCATCAGGAAAGAGGGAAGGAGAGGGAAAGACGAAAGGATGTGGTTTTTAAGGGAGAGGATAAGGAGTCATTCCAATCCCGGGAGCGGAAAGACTTACCTTAGGGTGAAAAAAGGGGTATACACTCACACACACACACATATGTTAAGTTATGTAAAAGGTATAAATACGATTCAGCTATCCTTAATGGACACTAATACCTGTTGGGTCTCAACTGGGGCACAATTTATTTAAGTGGATAAACATTAATGAAAACAAGAACAAACACAACTAACATAGTTAACATGTCAGTGAGGGCATAACCCGCCACGAGATGCATAGCACAGGGTACACCCCACTGTATCAGTTAATTCAGGAGGACGGACATCCTGATTTAGGTTTTCTGTGATTTCCCTAAATTGTCAGGCAAATGCCGGAATGCTTCCTGTGAAAGGGCATGGCTAACTTCCTTCCCCATCCTTCCTTAATCCAATGAGACTGATGACCTCCTTCCCCAAACAAACAACTAAACCAGACCACTGTACCAGTTAATAGGGTTCTTCCTGCTCCATTCACATATGGAGTGCAGGAAGAATGATTGTCTGAATGCCTCTGTGTGTGCAATAATTATTCTTGTCTTATCCCCACAATCCCTATGTGAGTGATATGTAGGGAGTTGTAGTATGTTCTTAGAGTAATCATTTAAAGCTGGTTCTTGAAACTTTGTTAATAGACTTTCTCAGAATAGGTTACGCCTATCTTTAAGAGTCTTCCAGTTCAGTTCCTTCAGTATCTCTGTGACACTTTCCCATGGATTAAATAAACCTGTGAGCTCCCTTCTCTGTAAATGTTCAATATCACGTGTGAGTCCTATCTGGTACATGTCCCACACACCTGAACAGTTTCCTAGGATAGATTGCATGAGTAATTTGTAAGCAATCACCTTTGTAGTCTGATTGAACTTCCCCAGTATTTTACCAATAAACCAAAGTTTACCATCTACTTTACCCATGATGGAACCTATGTGGCCATTCCATTTCATATCCCTAAAATGTATTACACCTAGGTATTTATATGAATTGACCAATTCCAACAGTGACTCATTGATATCATAGTCACAGGATACTACAATTTTTTAATTTTGTGAAGTGCTGTTGGAAGTCCTATAATTTCTACATGCGTTTTCATTATGGCAGGAACTTTTTATCAACATTTTGTTAAAACAGGATACCATTTGAACACATTTGAGTACAGTATACATTTTGTAATGCCTTACCTTTCATATACAAGGCACACCTGAAGCAAGTCACTTTGCACTATATAAAAATAGATTGAAGAAAAGCTAGTAAAGTGTCAGAAACTTTTTTGTAAGCATTGAATTGTATTTTACTCCATCAGACTATAGTAAACTTGCAGCATTGCAACTTTACATCAAACTGGCAGTGTCTGTTTTCTCAACGAAGCAGGTTAAGGACTGATCTCACATGTTTTCCATCCAGAGCTGCTAATAAAATATTCAATAGATGTCTGTTCTGGCTGTCGCTTGTTTAACCTAGGATAAAACATACTGTGTTACAAGGTACTTTTCATTTTATCAGCTACTTTTTTTTGTTGTGGGGAGACTGAAGGTACAACTTTGTAAGGTATTCTCACCAGCTGCACATTGCAGATGCTCTTCTTGTTTAACAAAAATTATCATTTCCATTTTCATGAAATCCATGGCTGCATAATTCTGCCCTCCTCTTATTTCCCTTTTGCCAAAGTATAATTTCTTATTCTTGACTTGTTACAGACATGTTGGTGAGTATGATTTTATTATGTTACTTTGTAGTAACCCCATCAGTACTGATCTGTTCAACAATAGCATACACTCTGCACTCACTTTGTTGTTCAACATGTTGAATGTGGACAAATAAGAAGAGCATACCAACTGTCGTGTTACATATCACTCTGGCAGAATGGTGTGTAGCCTTTCATTTATCTTACCAGCAAATGGTGCTTGCAAACTATAAAATGATGTAATAATTTATAGTTTAGAAGAATGCAACTGATGTGGATTTTTGGTATGTATTTTTCATGTGGCAGGTCATCTCGAAGGATGATGTATGTCTTTGAGGTGGGTCGATGATTGCATATCCTCTCAAGTGGAAGTATTTGTGAGAGCATTTGTGTACACTCCATAGATCATTGCCCCAGGTTCAAGAAGTATATCAGCCTTGGAACAAAAGCCCAGACTTGGAACAAAAGCCACTGCTGACTAAACAAAAGACTATATTTAAAATATATTTCATTCTATTGTCATATTTTAGTCTGTCAGTTTGACATTTACATTGATATTCTGAGTGATAACAGCCATTTTAATGTTGCTGGAGAAGGAACTGTTCATCATGAAGAGAACTTAATAAAATTACAAGAATATACATCAAATCAATTGGAGAATAGTTGTATTTATTTACATACACTATGTGATCAAAAGTATCCGAACCCCCCCAAAAACATATGTTTTTCATATTAGGTGCATTGTGCTGCCACCTACTGCCAGGTACTCCATATCAGCGACCTCAGTAGTCATTAGACATTGTGAGGAAGCAGAATGGTGTGCTCCGTGGAACTCACGGACTTTGAACTTAGTCAGGTGATTGGGTGTCACATGTGTCCTACATCTGTATGCGAGATTTCCACACTCCTAAACATCCTTAGGTCCAATGTGATAATAAAGTGGAAGCAGGAAGGGACATGTACAGCACAAACGCATACAGGCCGACCTCATCAGTTGACTGACAGAGACTGCCGACAGTTGAAGAGGGTTGTAATGAGCAATAGGCAGACATCCATCCAGACAATCATACATGAATTCCAACTGCATCAGGATCCACTGCAAGTACTATGACAGTTAGGCAGGAGGTGAGAAAACTTGGATTTCATGGTCGAGCGGCTGCTCATAAGCTGCAAATCATGCCGGTAAATGCCAAATGACGCCTAACTTCGTGAAAGGAGCGTAAACTTCGGATGATTGAACAGTGGATAAATATTGTATGGAGTGACAAATCATGATACACAATATGGTGATCTGATGGCAGGGTGTGGATATGGCGATGGCCTGGTGAACATCATTTGCCAGCGTGTGTAGTGCCAACAGTAAAATTCAAAGCTAGTGGTGTTATGGTGTGATCGTGTTTTTCATGGAGGGGGCTTGCACCCCTTGTTGTTTTGCATGGCACTGTCACAGCACAGACCTACATTGATGTTTTAAGCACCTTCTTGCTTTCCACTGTTGAAGAGCAATTCAGGGATGGTGACTGCATCTTTCAACATGATTGAGTACCTGTTCATAATGCACGGCCTGTGATGGAGTGGTTAAACGACAATAATGTCCCTCTAATGGACTGGCATGCACAGAGTCCTGACCCGAATCCTATAGATCACCTTTGGGATGTCTTGGAACACCAACTTCATGCCAGGCCTCACCAACTGACATCAATATCTCTCCTCAATGCAGCGGTCCATGAAGAATTGGCTGCCATTCCCCAAGAAACCTTCCAGCACCTGATTGAACGTATGCCTGCGAGAGTGGAATCTGTTATCAAAGCTAAGGGTGGGCCAACACCATATTGAATTCCAGCCTTACCAATGGAGGGCGCCACAAACTTGTAAGTTGTTTTCAGCCACGCGATTGGATACTTTTGATCACATACTCGTAATTGCATATTATACTAAGTCTTATGCACCCAGCGTCTAATTCAGAAACTGAAGAAGTCTGAGCTTTTTACTATCCATGATCACAAAGAAATAAAAAGGCATGCTAAATAATATCTAGTAATTACAGCTCATGAATGAATTAGTCATCAACAGTGGGAACATTGCATGCTGGTATGCTGGTGATAGGACCCAGGACATGTGACTCTGAAATTGAAAGTGCTAATAATAACAAACAAATGGAACTTATCCAAGAAAACGCAAATTTTAACTGAATAATTATTGACAAATTATCTTTGTTTTACTGACAACTGAACAAACAATAGAACACTAAGAAGAAGTGTGTAAATAAATATTTGCATGGGAAGTGTTGATAAATAACAACCATAGTTATCAGAAACAAGTATGACACAGAAGATTAAAGGCCATGAGTGAGGAGATTAGAGGTTGACAGTGTAAAGGGTGGCTGTGTGTTCATCAGGCCCCTCTGGAATGATGCAGAAAATAGTGCTCTCTATGGGAGCCACTTACCAACGTGCCACAACATGGTGTTGCCAAGTGCAATGGCCCACCTCAACATCACTATTTTGACTCCAGCAAGCTTTGTAGCTAACTTTAGTGAGCTGTATTAAAGCCAAGTTGAATTTTTGAGGAAAACTGAAGAATGAGATACAACTCGTTGGCTTTGTCCATTGACATCATATTTTAATCATAGATATTAATTTGTTTATTTTTGAGCCATAGATAATAAACTGATTATCTTCTGTGGTAAGAAGCATCATAATTGTAAATAGAAATAAATGAATATGCTATTAAAAGAGAGATATTGAGTACACTTTTTGTCACTTGTAGTAATTTTAAATCATTTGTGTACGTTTTGAATTATACGTTTGTCTGATAATGAGTCATTCCAATTGCAGTTACTTCTGCAGTTGATTCGCATCTTGTACTATGTAGGTCAACTCAAGAACAGGATACTAGTACTTGTAAGAGTAAAAAAAGTGATGTACGTAACACTGGTATCCTGTACCTCAGTTGTCAACTGAAGAACAGGATACAAATTTTACTTGCCACTTTTTTTGCCTTCACTAGTAGTAGTATCCTATTCTTCAGTTGATCTGCACAGGTCAACTGAAATACAGGATATAAAATTTACTTTGGCCATTTTTATTGTTTTCACTAGTACTAGTATCCTATTCTTCATTTGGCCTGTATAGGTCAACTTAAGTACAGGATACATCCCCCCAGGCTGTGGGTAAGCCATGTGTCCGCAATATCCTTTCTATCAGGAGTGCTAGTTCTGCAAGGTTCGCAGGAGAGCTTCTGTAAAGTTTGAAAGGTACGAGATGAGGTACTGGCAGAAGTAAAGCTGTGAGGACGGGGTGTGAGTCGTGCTTGGGTAGCTCAGTTGGTAGAGCACTTGCCCGCGAAAGGCAAAGGTCCCGAGTTCGAGTCTCAGTCCGGCACACAGTTTTAATCTGCCAGGAAGTTTCATACCAGTGCACATTCCGCTGCAGAGTGGAAATCTCATTCTGGAAACATCCCCCAGGCTGTGGGTAAGCCATGTCTCTGCAATATCCTTTCTGTCAGGAGTGCTAGTTGTGCAAGGTTCGCAGGAGAGCTTCTGTAAGGTTTGGAAGGTAGAAGACGAGGTACAGGCAGAAGTAAAGCTGTGAGGACGGGGCATGAGTCGTGCTTGGGTAGCTCAGTTGGTAGAGCACTTGCCCGTGAAAGGCAAAGGTCTCGAGTTCGAGTCTCGGTCTGGCTCACAGTTTTAATCTGCCAGGAAGTTTTATACCAGTGCACACTCCGCTGCAGAGTGAAAATCTCATTCTGGAAACATCCCCCAAGCTGTGGCTAAGCCATGTCTCCGCTATATCCTTTCTTTCAGGAGTGCTAGTTGTGCAAAGTTCGCAGGAGAGCTTCTGTAAAGTTTGGAAGGTAGGAGATGAGGTACTGGCAGAAGTAAAGCTGTGAGGGCGGGGCTTGAGTCGTGCTTGGGTAGCTCAGTTGGTAGAGCACTTGCCCATGAAAGGCAAAGGTCCCAAGTTCGAGTCTCGGTCTGGCACACAGTTTTAATCTGCCAGGAAGTTTCAACTTGTGATGTTGTTGGTCAAAGCTGATGGGTTGTATCCCATTCTTCAATATTCCCATTTTATTTATTTATTTATTTATTCGGTGATGGTGTGTGCGGTGTAGTTGAAGTTGACAAGGCATTCAAAAGATTTTTTAAAACAAAGTTACCCCCCACTTTGACAGATGTTGGTATGACAAAATTGACTATAAACTTTTAATTGTATGCCTGTATTGACTAGGAATATGGAGGAAATACTCAAAGCTTTATCTGCAATAAATGCTATAATAGGGCCATTAGTACAAGACATTGCTATTTAGAAGCTCAGGTTCATGAGTTATAAGACTGAACTAAATGCCAACATAAGGACCCAAAGTGATAAATGGAATGAAAAGTTAGATACAGCTAATGGTAAAATAGATATTACTACTGGATTTGAAATCAGAATTAAATAAACCAAATGAATAGCTAGATACAGCTAATGATATAACAGATATTACTACTGCTGATTTAAAAGCAGAATTAAATGTTATTATATACACTCTGGGTGTGTGAGTTGCTGACAAACGAGGTTAATGAGCATTTTAGAGACAGAAGTAAAGATTTAAAACTGATTAAAGAATTTACTGAAAATATATTTACTGAGCTACATAAACAGACTTCGGACACTACAATCTGACTAAAAGTTTTAGAGTAAAATAAAGATCCAGAATTAACTTCAGTGTCAAGATATACTCTTACAACTTTGGAGAAGTGCCTGGGTGATATAATTGAACAAAAAGATCAGGGCAAGATTGAGTCATTTTTCAGTATACGTCATTCATCAGCGGAGACAAATAGAACAGAGGCAGAATTTCAAATTTTCTTGGACAAATTAATAAAAGTGAAAGCCAAGATTAATAAAACAAAAAATAATAACAATGTGCTTTCCATACAGAAGCAACTCCATTAAGGAGAGTGGGCAAGCTTTTCTAAACTATTTTCAAAATTGAGAACCTGAAAATGATGTTCATCCTATCAACCTAGATAGCTGAGTACGTTAGCTTCCGGAACAGGAAGTGGTGCAAGCCACAGATCGAATCTGCCTGGTGAATTAGCAATAAGGATCAGTGTGCTGACCAACATACATGGGGTTTTTAGGCAGTTTACCAGATCCCACCGGATGAATAGTGGGCTGATACCCAAGTGTCACCTCAGTTACATGTTCTGCAATCATTTTGAAACACTTTCACTCACTACCACATGAATAATACTTCACAAACACAGTTAGGATACACACATTCCATCGCAGGAGAGTAACAGGCTGGCAAGAAGAAGAGCATGCTGTCTGCCCCCTAAAGTAACCATGCCAAATCCATTAATAGTCATGCTGACCCTGTGCCAGCACATGACAAAGGCACAAGAAAAAGAAAATGAAGTTGATGGTCATCCTGCATATTTCTCCACGGTATTTTTTAAACCACTGCCGAAGAATTGGAGTTAGTCTAAAAAACATTGATTCTATCCCTAGTTATTCAGAAAGGGTTCTGCTGAATGGGAAACAGCTCGCTCTGAGGAATTTTCTTCTTGGAATAAGTTACAAGAAAAATTTAAGAAGTATTCATCATTGAACCCACAGGAAAGTTAGCACTTGAGTTATTACCTTCTAGACATTATAATAGTTGTTTCTGTGCTTATATGAAGTATACTGAATGGTATATAGTAATGTCCACATACTTAGATGACCTATAAAGGAAACTCACTTAACAAAAGTGTTGGTTTGTTGATTGCCTTACCATGTAAGAAAAGATTGAAGGGGAAGGAAGAGCAGTGAAGAAAAAGGACTAGTGCGGTTTAGGAAAAAGGGTAGAGTCATGCAGGACCGCAGGTCAGGGGAGAATTACTTGATGTGATGAGAAGGAAAGACTGTTGGGGACTGCACCACACAAGATTTGAAAACCTGAGTGTGTAAAGGTGGAAGATAGGGTAATGTCCAAGAAAGAAATTACTGACAAAACATCATGCATGAGTTAATAAGAGAGAAAAGCGATGTGCATCGTATGTGTTAGAGGTATGAGGGGGCAGCGAAAAATAGACAGGTCAGAAAATCAAACATGTAGAAAATTAAAATGGGTTGAAGAAAGGAACAGGATCTCTGAAGAAATGCTGAGAGCGAAGAAATTAAGGCCAGTTGGGTGCGAGAACAAAGGACATTTTGCAGCACCAGTTCCCACCTGCAGAGTTCTGAGAAATCCAGATGGCACGTATGATGAAACAGGCACTGAGGTTATGACTGTCTTTTTGTAGAGCATGTTGTGCAACAGGATATTGTGTGTTGCCAGAATACATCTTTTGGCTATGCACATTCATCCAACTGATAACTTGGTGATGGTCAAAACACATACTATCAAAGAGAGAGCCACCTGTGAAATGACACATGTCTTATACCAGTTGTAATGTAAACACCTTTCAGCATTTTACATTGGCCTGATCATCACCAAGTTATCAGTTAAGATGAATGAGAATAGACAAAGGTTGTATGCTGGCAACACACAATATCCAGTTGCAGAGCATGCTCTACAGTATGACAGTTGTGATCTCATTGCCTGTTTCACTACACACGCCATCTGGATTCTTCAACCACACACATTTCTCAGAACTCTGCAGGTGGGAACTGGTGCTACGGCATGTCCTTTGTTCTAGCCACCCGCCTGGCCTTAATTTAGCTTAATTTCTTTGCTCTCAGCATTTCTTCAGAGTAACTCTTCCTTTCTTCAACCCATTTTTAATTTTCTGCATTTTTGATTTTCTATCCTGTCTATTGCTTGCCCCCCTGCCCCCCTGCCCCCCTGCCCCCCCCCCCCCCCTCCGGTGCCTCCCACCTCTGTCAGATGCAATACACTTAGCCTTTTCTATCTTATTAAGTCATGCATGTTGTTCTGTCAGTAATCTCTTTCTTGTGGACTATCATCTCTTCCACCTTTATGCTTTAAATCTCATCTGGTCCAATGCCAAACAATCAGAAATAAGTTAAGTAGCTCTAAGAATGAGCAAAGCGTGTGTCCATTAGACCGATGAGTAACCAAGGCGGAGAAAGAAACAACATATGTAACTCTAAGAATGAGCACAGTGTGTGTCTGAATAGACCTGCTGACTGATCATTTGTGTACTGAAATGAACCTACGGTAACACCTGTATAATGGTAGATAATGATACAGCTGTGTTTAATGAACATCTCAATATATTACTTGGCTTTGTGGTATTCCTTATCATTTACAAAACATATTTTCTCTCTGTGAGTTTGTGGAACCATTTTGATGTTTAGAGACCTATACTTGAAGTTTCATTTATCATGTTACATTATTTCCTCTGTGTTTTGAAAGTTCTTTCCTATATATTTTCACCTGTTTTCTGAAAACATTAATTATCTCACGTTATCTGTTTTGCCTACTATACCAGATAACTAAACTCATTTTCAGCAAACACATATTATTAAGAAATCTGTTATAAAAAACTATATTTAGAAATTACCTAACAAATTATATTTTACAAAATGTGCTCAAAAGCTAAATAACAATTTATATGTAAATGTCATTACAGTTGAACTGTTCTAACCTTAATGAAAGTCTGTGATATGTTGAAATGTAATAATTGTGTCTTTGCATCATGTTACTCTCTGAAGTTTATTTGTATAGTGGGTGCTGAGTTGGAAGGAAGTTTGTTTTGAGTATTGTCAAGGAGTGACTTTGCAGTTCTTATGTACACTGTAATGAAACAGCTGCAGCAACAGCAGCTCTGAAGACAACACTTGGAAAAGTTAACAGACACAAGTGTTATATTATGTAAAATACCTTATCATTATGATTTAATTGAAACATCTTGTGTAAATAGAGAAATAACCAAAGCTAACAAGTATTTTGAAACAATTTGCAAACAGTTTAAAAATGTAATGCTTTCTGTTCAACCAGTCGTTTATCAGTGGAATGTTTCCTGAATGGTTGAAATGTGCTGAAGTTAAGCCACTGCTTAAGAAGGGAGATAAAGAAATAGCATCAAATTTCCGTCCAATTTCACTGTTGCCAGCATCCTGAAAACTTTTAGAAAAAGTAATGTACAATCGGCTTTATAACCATCTTATCTCAAATAACATACTGTCAAAGTCACAGTTTGGATTTCTAAAGGATTCTGATATTGAGAAGGCTATCTACACTTACAGCGAAAATGTGCTTAACTCATTAGACAAAAAATTGCAGGCAACTGGTATATTTTGTGATCTGTCAAAGGCACTTGACTGTGTAAATCACAATATCCTTTTAAATAAATTAGAATATTGTAGTGTAACAGGAAATGCTGCAAAATGATTCAAATCTTATATCTGTTGCAGGAAACAAAGGGTGTTATTAGAAAAGAGACATGTATCAAGCTATCAGGCATCATCCAACTGGAAACTAATTACATGTGGGGTCCCACAAGGTTCCATTTTGGGGCCCTTACTTTTTTTCGTGTATATCAATGACCTTTCATCAGTAACATTACCAGATGCCAAGCTCGTTTTGTTTGCTGATGATAAAAATATTGCAATAAATAGCAAATCAAGTGTAGTCTTAGAAAGATCAGCTAATAAAATATTTGTGGACATTAATCACTGGTTGCTAGCCAATTCTTTGTCACTAAACTTTGAAAAAAAAAAAACACATTACATGCAGTTCAGAACTTCTAAGGGGTGTCCCACGAGTATATGCCTAACATATGGTGATAAGCAGATAGAAGAAGTGGACAATGTTAAATTCTTGGGATTACAGCTTGATAATAAATCATCTGGGAGGAGCACACCACAGAATTGCTGAAGTGACTTAACAAATGTCTATTTGCAATGCGAATTGTGTCAGACATAGGGGATATAAAAATGAAAAAGCTGGCATACTATGCTTACTTTCATTCCATAATATCATATGGGATTATTTTTTGGGGTAATTCATCAAACCAAGCTAAAGTTTTCCGGGCGCAAAAACGTGCAGTAAGAGTTATATGTGGTGTGGACACAAGAACATCCTGCAGAAACCTGTTTAGGGATCTAGGGATACTAACTTCCCAATATATTTATTCCTTAATGAAATTTGTCATTAAAAATATATCACTTTTTAAAACCAACAGCTCAATTCATGGAATCAATACTAGAAATAAGAATAATCTTCACAAGGATTTGAAGTCACTTGGTCTTGTACAAAAAGGTGTGCATTATTCAGGAACACACATTTTCAATAACTTTCCAGCAGCCATAAAAAGCTTAACAACCAATGAAATTCAGTTTAAGAGAAGCCTTAAGGATTTATTGGTGGCCAACTCCTTCTACTCCATTGATGAATTTCTCATCAAAACCAACTGATTTGTGTATATACAGGGTGTCCCAGCTATCTTGTCCACCCAAAACATCTCTGGAACAATAACAGCTAGTGGAAAACGACTTTCACTGGTATCAATGTAGGGCTGGGGCCCATGAATGTACATATTTGGAAACATTCTAAAACGAAAGCATATGTGTTTTTTAGCACAAACTTATGATTTTTTAAATGGATCTCCTATATTTTTTCTTCAGCAATCCATATCATGACAAAGCACATATACAATGGTGTTGATTGCATCGCAATATTCCCATTACATCCCGAGATATTATGACATGAAGTTGACACTTGAAACACCCGACATGCGCTGCTAGCACACGTCCTGAGGCTCAGGCGTGAACCCCATACTGCCCGTAATCGCGATGTGATTGACATGCGTAATCACACTTCCATACTTATCAAGAGGTCCGAAACGAATAATACGGTCTGCTGCCATCCTGCATTAACGTCGCACATTCCAGCAGGTATTTATCCCATAGGCTAGGGTTGATGCAGTTCTGTAACATATCTGTGTACCGCAACGTTAGTCACAAAGTTAACTTTGCGTATCGTTAATCCGTTAGTAAAAAGGTAATGCCGTTCAACGTTAAAACTTTACTTTCCTAGATCTAGCGCAAGTGACAGTTAATCATTCACTCATAATAGTAAAATTCATGTTGATGGTTTTAGTGAAACGAGCAAGTGGACTAAAAGTTTTACCGTTGTTTAGGTAAAAATGTTTTGATTTGGGAAGTTCAGGTAGGACATAGAAGATGAATGTAAACATGTTTAACCAATTAGTTTTATTATCACATAATTATCAAAGTTATGTTTATCTAATGTGTTAAATGACAAATTGTTGCAAACAAATGTTTCTTAACATCACTGGGTAAAATGGCCCTTTGTAGAAACTTCCACTGTGATACCAGCACTACATACTAAACATAGCGTTCACATCTCATGCTCAAAGTGATGCCCATTGTCTCCCATACATAGGGTCACTCTGCGGATGAAGGATACCCTACTTCGTGCTACTGTTTCCTCTTTGATGGCTGTACAAGCATCAATAATGCGTTGCTTCATGTCCTCTGGTATTGTTGGTTCATGCTGGTAAACAGCATCCTTCACTGCTCCCCAAAGAAAATAATCCAGCGGTGTAAGGACCGGAGATCGGGCAGACCACCTAACTGGGCCACCTCGTCCAATCCACCTACCAGGGAACTTACGGTTCAGAAGTCATCGTACTCGTAAGGCGTTATGTGCAGGGCATCCGTCATGCTGATACCACATGACCATTCTCCGGTTCAGAGGTACGGTGTCCAAGAGAACAGGAAGATTGTGTCGTATAAATCTGGAGTATTGTCTGCCATTTTGGATGCCATTTATAAAGAAAGGTCCGATAATGGTATCTCCAATAATCCCACACCCAACATTAACTTTCCACGGACGTTGATGCTCTACCTGAAGGAGCCATTTTGGATTGTCTGCGGACCAATAATGCCTATTCCTCATATTGACAATTCCTTTGTTGGAGAATGATGCCTTGTCGGTAAAGAGAACATCTGCAAAAAAAATTGGATTAGTCAGAAGTTTTTGCTGAGCCCACCGACAAAATGTTACCCTATTGCGGAAGTCATTTCCATGAAGACCATGGTGTAAATGAACATGGTAAGGATGAAATTTATGACGTTTAAGAATAAGCTGTGCACTTGATTTTGACACACCAACTTCACGTTCAATTTGACGTGTGCTGACTTGAGGATTCACAGCTATGGTAGCGAGCACAGCAACTTCAGCATGTTCATCTGTGCGTGTTCTAGGACGATGTCGAGGTCTTGGATTTAAGCTTCCTGTTTCACGTAGACGAGATGTGAGATGACCAAACACCAGGCGCGAAGGCGATGGCTTGTCAGGGAATCATCTTCTGTACAGTCGTTCTGCCTGAACAGCATTTCATCCACCTACAACAGGGTACAGTACAGGTATGTAGAGTAGGGTAGAAAACAGACATATTAACTTAATAATCATAATGTTCGCTAACAGTACTATCAACATACAATCAATCTCGTAATGTATTTCCCATCAACGTGCATTCTCCATAGATCAGCAGCATTTCTACCATATCTTCATGTGTGTACATTATACTGTACAGTATAAGTTCCACAACACAACGTTTATTCACAATGTGTACTACCTCCGTGCCATCACTAGATTACTCTGATGCACGACTACACTGGCAAGCGGCGTACTGCACGCCAAAGCAACAACAAATGGGATGCTCAGAGGGTGGTGGAGTACAGGAGTTTGCATGAATCGTAAATCATAAACAAGGCGAAGTGGTAACTGTGGCAGTAGTGGGAACTACGTTGGACACTTGACTAGGTAGAGCCAGGCCCTGTGCGACAGGCACAATGGGTCATATAACGCATTAGATAAACCTTATTTTGGGTGTGCAGGATAAATAAGACAACCTGACAGTGTACACCGATCGGTACTGGTTCATATTGTGTACATAGATACGTAAAACGTGCAAGAGGGAAACCATTATGTGCTTATGAGAGTTGATGGCAGCAGACCGTATTTTTTGTTTCGGACCTCTTGATAAGTATGGAGGTGTGATTACACATGTCAATCACATCGCAATTACGGGCAGCATGGGGTTCATGCCTGAGCCTCAGGGCGTGCGCTAGCAGCACATGTCGGGTGTTTCAAGCTTCAACTTCACGTCTTAATATCTCGGGATGTAACAGGAATATTGCGATGCAATCAAAGCCATTGTGTATGTGCTTTGTCATGCTATGGATTGCTGAAGAAAAAATATAGGAGGTCCATTTAAAAAAACATAAGTTTGTGTTAAAAAACACATATGCTTTTGTTTTAGAATGTTTCCAAATATGTACATTCATTGGCCCCAGCCCTACATTGATACCGGTGAAAGTCGTTTTCCAATAGCTGTTATTGTTACAGATATATTTTGGGTGGACAAGATAGCTGGGACAACCTGTATATAGGTACAATATAACTTCTGCACAATTTCAATGCAGTAATGTGTTCATTGTAAATATGTGTGTGTGTGTGTGTGTGTGTGTGTGTGTGTGTAAGTACAATCTAACTTCTGCACCATATCAGTGCAGTAATGTGTTCATTGTAAATAAGTATTATAGTAGTTGTATTACACATTTATTACCTTATAAATAAATAAATAAACTTTTTTATTTTAAATTCAGTGCATTAGTATTTGTAAAATGACTCTTTCATATAGTGTTCATTAAAAAATGACGATCCTTCCACTTGGGACCTGTGGAATGGTACATTAGCTTATTTGTTTTAGTTGTAAATATTTGTCATGTATTGTTGTTTTTCTGACATGTTCTACATCCTGGAGGACCTCCTCACTATGGATCAATTGGAATGAAAGTAAATCTAATGTAATCTAATCTAGATACTAAGGAATATATCAGCTGTAACCATGAACCCTCTGACAATTGTAACTGCTCAAGAACTTGTCATACAAGACACAGTTAAGGCCTAAGTGGAATAGGAAAGACACTTCTGGCCAAATAATACTTAGTATGGTAAATACCAAATTATCTTGTATCAGAAATTTGGAACATATGTCTCAAAACTCAGAACCAGATCAGGAAAATGTATAAGGCTGACCAAGTCTGAAATGTGTCAGACTTGGTCAAAGCCTGAAAGGGAGACTAAGGTGAGCTGTGCACCAAATCTAGGTGGCTTGACTTTGCTGTATCAGAATGTACAAGGACTAGACAACAAAATGTGTGAGCTGTAAGTAATTTTAAATTGTAACCTTAAGGAGGTTTCTGTGCTGTGTATCAATGAGCACTGGCTTCGAGACACTCAGATTTGTGCAGCTACAAGTAGCTTTTGCAGGGAAATTTATAAATGAGGAGGTGTATGCATCTATGTTAGAAGTAAAGTTAAATCTAAAGAGGTAAAACTTAGTAAGGTGAAGTGTGAAGAAAAAGATTTTGAATGTTGTATTTGTGAACTTACAGATTGTCAAACTATCATTGCTTGCATCTATAGGTCCCCGTCAGGCAACTTTACCAAATTGTTATATTATAGAGATGATCTTTTAAATGAATTGAGATGCAGGTCAAAATGCACAACAGTGCTTGGTGACTTTAACATTAATTTTAACGAAAGTAATAAGAACAAGGTAAAATTATTAAATCTGCTTAACTCATACAACATGCAACCTACTGTGTGGGTCTGAAACAACACTTGATCAGACATTTAGCAACAAACAAAGCTGTGAGTACAATACTGAAGTAACAGATACAGGCTTTTCTGACCATATGGCTTTAAAAATGATAACAAGGAATGATAACAATAAGAAGTCACTGAAAAATATCTACAAAGAAGACTTATTAATGCAAACAACATAAGGGTTTTAATAGTATGCTAAAAAGGGTGCTGTGGGGCACAGAACAAACCCCAGGGCTCAATTTTGGGCCCTTTCCTTTTCCTAGTGTACATAAATGATATAGAGAAACCTTTCAACTCCCAATTGGTAACCTATGCAGATGATACCTCACTGTTATTTCTTGGTAAACAAAATGATGAGTTAACGTTGGTAGCAACTGAGGGACTACGTCAAAAAACTACTTATTTCCAAGATCATGGTTTGAAAGTTAATATCAGTAAATCTCAGTTATTGCCATTTAAACATACAAGCTCACACCAAACCTCTATCAGTAACATAGGTGGAATTGAAGTAGTGGACACAGAAGGCTGCAGATTTCTAGGTATTCACCTAGATGAAAATCTAAGATGGGTAAACCATATCAAATCTTTATGCAATAAAATCAGCAGTTCATTACATCTAATCAGCCAGTTATAAAAAGTAGTCCCACATTGGACATTAAAAACAATTTATTATGGAACCATTTTTGCACAGATTAATTATGGGATAGAGATATGGGGTTGTGCTGCTGACATACATATGAACAGAATATTAACCCTACAGAAAAGAGCAATCAGAATTATCCATGGATTAGGGTATCGAGATTCATGCAGGTAAATCTTTGTTCATCATAAATACCTCACAGTCTACTCACTGTATCTTTACAAAGACACATCAAAACAAAGCAACAAAGTGCTCTGATATGCATGCCTATAATACAAGAAATAAAGACTTCTACTACAGACAAAGAAAAAAAATTAATAACAAAAGACCATAGTCCATGCATTAGTGGTCAGTGGTACAGTGGTACAACAGATTACCGAGCTCTATAAGGTGCCACAAAGGTAACTTATTCAAAGTGAAACTGAAATATTTCTTGATTGACAAGTGTTTATAATCCTTAAGTGAATATTAATATTAAACTAAATTATATATATATATATATATATATATATATATATATATATATATATATATATATATATAAAACAGAGGGAAACATTCCACGTGGAAAAAGTATATCTAAAAAGAAAGATGATGAGACTTACCAAACAAAAGCGCTGGCAGGTCGATAGACACATAAACAAACACAAATATACACACAAAATTCAAGCTTTCGCAACAAACTGTTGCCTCATCAGGAAAGAGGGAAGGAGAGGGAAAGACGAAAGGATGTGGGTTTTAAGGGAGAGGGTAAGGAGTCATTCCAATCCCGGGAGCGGAAAGACTTACCTTAGGGGGAAAAAAGGACAGGTATACACTCGCACACACACGCATATCCATCCACACATACAGACACAAGCGTCTGCTTGAATTTTGTGTGTATATTTGTGTTTGTTTATGTGTCTATCGACCTGCCAGCGCTTTTGTTTGGTAAGTCTCATCATCTTTCTTTTTAGATATATATATATATATATATATATATATATATATATATATATATATATATATAATGATATGAATATAACAGAGGGAAACATTCCACGTGGAAAAAATATATCTAAAAAGAAAGATGATGAGACTTACCAAACAAAAGCGCTGGCAGGTCGATAGACACACAAACAAACACAAATATACACACAAAATTCAAGCTTTTGCAACAAACTGTTGCCTCATCAGGAAAGAGGGAAGGAGAGGGAAAGACGAAAGGATGTGGGTTTTAAGGGAGAGGGTAAGGAGTCATTCCAATCCCGGGAGCGGAAAGACTTACCTTAGGGGGAAAAAAGGACAGGTATACACTCGCACACACACACATATCCATCCACACATACAGACACAAGCAGACATATTTAAATATGTCTGCTTGTGTCTGTATGTGTGGATGGATATGTGTGCATGTGCGAGTGTATACCTGTCCTTTTTTCCCCCTAAGGTAAGTCTTTCCGCTCCCGGGATTGGAATGACTCCTTACCCTCTCCCTTAAAACCCACATCCTTTCGTCTTTCCCTCTCCTTCCCTCTTTCCTGATGAGGCAACAGTTTGTTGCGAAAGCTTGAATTTTGTGTGTATATTTGTGTTTGTTTGTGTATCTATCGACCTGCCAGCGCTTTTGTTTGGTAAGTCTCATCATCTTTCTTTATATATATACATATATATATATATATATATATATATATATAGAGGGAAACATTCCACGTGGGAAAAATATATCTAAAAACAAAGATGATGTGACTTAGCGAACGAAAGCGCTGGCAGGTCAATAGACACACAAACAAACATACAAAATTCAAGCTTTCACAACAAACTGTTGCCTCATCAGGAAAGAGGGAAGGAGAGGGAAAGACGAAAGGATGTGGGTTTTAAGGGAGAGGGTAAGGAGTCATTCCAATCCCGGGAGCGGAAAGACTTACCTTAGGGGCAAAAAAGGACAGGTATACACTCGCACACACACACATATCCATCCACACATATACAGACACAAGCAGACGTCTTTAAATATGTCTGCCGTTTTTTTTTTTTTTTTCTTTTTTTTCCCTAATAAAACCCCATAACATTCCAAGCATGTGGGTCAATTTTTACCTCTCTATCTACATTATTCCGTGATTTATGCAGTTTTCAAATTTATATTGACTTTTTGGTCGCCCGGTATATTGTTAATGGTTGAATAAAGAGATTGAATTGAATTGACGGTGGACAAATGTGGTAGACAAGTCTGGGATTTGTCCCCTTGCAATAATGTAACACATTTTGTAAAGCATTGAAGATGTATGGAAATTCAACATACCGAAGATTTGTTCTGAATTTCATCATGCAGAATATATGGAAGTGATATTTTAAAACAGTTTCATTTAAAATTTATTCAGATATTTTTGCAAGTATGAACAGAAGTTAATTATTATCTGAGTTGTTTGAAGAATGCACTATTAAGACACCTCAATTACACAGATGTGAATTTTTTTCAGAAATGTAACTCCAGACTGAAATCACACCCTGTTTTATTACAGGAGAAAAAGAAATAACAGCTATGATGACATTAAGATAATTAAGATGAGTATGACTTTTTAATTATTGACTTTACCCACAAACAACTCTGGGCATTGTTGATTTGCAACCTATGCTCTGCAAAGTGAACAATGTCATTTCCATGTCTATTTCCGTAGACAGAAATGTAGTTAAATCTAGATTGTGACAGTTAATTATCTTTATCTATAATTGGACTGAAGGACTGGGTTGTTTAGAGCACCTTTGGAAAACAGTGCATGTTCTGGGCCAGAAACCAGGCTCCAGGAGGTAACAGTGGAACAGTTGTCTCTCATACAGAAAAAGCAGTAGCACTTACACATTTGATTTTTACAATGAATGGTTACTTGAGGAGGATGGAGTAAAACAGAAGAATGACTGTAAAAGAAAAATATTTGGTGATATTTTGGGAATAGAAGTGGATATTCATTTAGATTTTGGTTGTGAAATATCCTTAATATCATAAAAGTTACTGTCTGTACTAAGTAATAAGCATTTATTTATTTATTGGTCCAAGAATCAGTTCCGTACATTGTTTGTACAAGTGATATAGGACACTGGTAAACCTAGTTAGTTTACAATACAGTAGTCACTTTGACTACATTGTTGACATAATAAAAATGCATAATAATGTAGGTTGGTGTACTACATTGCTTCTATTTATTTATTTAGTCCTTCAAATCCTATACGTATAGAATATATACAAGGATATTGGACATGGTTAGGTATTTAGAAGATAAAATACAGTTTGTATTGCAATACTAAGTACTAGATATTGAAGTAATTTAGCAAAGATTCATACATACAACAAACATTAAAGGCAACATACAAAGTAGAATATTAATAATGCATCTTTATTTTTGTTGTTTGGCTTTTATATATTCTGTCAGATTGTAAAAGCAATGGCCGGCCGTGGTGGCTGAGCGGTTCTAGGCGCGTCAGTCCGGAACCGCGCGACTGCTACGGTCGCAGGTTCGAATCCTGCCTCGGGCATGGGTGTGTGTGATGTCTTTAGGTTAGTTCGGTTTAAGTAGTTCTAAGCCTGAACATGTACACCTAGAAATTTTGTATGACTGGCCTTCAACACATTTTTTCCTACGTCCTGTACTGCTGCTAACTGGAATATATATTGCAGGCAGTAAAGGAAAACAAAGAAAAACGTCCCTACTGTGATTGCTGTGTTCGGATGAGGGCTGAGTTGGCATCCCTTCGCTCACAGCTGCAAGCGGCGCTGACTTCAGTCACACAGCTTGAGGCTGTTGCCAATGGGCACCACTGTGGGGAGCCAGACTTGGGTATCACGGTGATGTCAACCTCGTCCCGTCTGTCCCCAGATCGGTCTGCCGCTGTGGTTGCCCCGGTTGCTGCCAGCAGTGGGGCTGAGCTCTCACCTGTGGTTGATTGGGAGGTCGTTCCAAGGCGTGGCAGGCAGTGAAAGACGTCCCCGGAGGCTGATCAGAAAGCCTCCCTGGTGCGTCTGACAAACAGGTTTCAGGCACTGTCTCTGGCTGAGCCAGATGCAGCTGCCTGCCCTGTTTCAGAGGATCATTCTCAGCCTTCAAGGTCCGGGCAATCGCAGAGGGTGGGCTTATTGGTAGTTGGGAGCTCCAATGTTAGGTGGGTAATGGGGCCCCTTAGGGATATGGCGGCTAAGGAGAGGAAGAAATCCAGTGTGCACTCCATGTGCATTCCGGGTGGAGTCATTCCTGATGTGGAAAGGGTCCTTCCGGATGCCGTGAAGAGCACAGGGTGCAGCCAGCTGCAGGTGGTGGCACATGTCAGCACTAATGACGTGTGTCGCTTTGGATCTGAGGAAATTCTCTCTGGATTCCAGCGGCTATCTGATTTGGTGAAGGCTGCCGGTCTTGCTTATGAGATGAATGCAGAGCTCACCATCTGCAGCATCGTTGACAGAACCGACTGTGGACCTTTGGTGCAAAGCCGGGTGGAGGGTCTGAATCAGAG
The DNA here is from genome assembly GCF_023898315.1 of Schistocerca nitens. Taxonomy (NCBI): domain Eukaryota; kingdom Metazoa; phylum Arthropoda; class Insecta; order Orthoptera; family Acrididae; genus Schistocerca; species Schistocerca nitens. The sequence continues at coordinate 697,456,874 of NC_064617.1, read as the reverse complement.
GCTCAGGCAGTTTTGCGACCGCGTTGGCTGCAGATTCCTTGACTTGCACCATAGGGTGGTGGGGTTTCGGGTTCCGCTGAATAGGTCAGGAGTTCACTACACTCAGCTGGCGGCTACACGGGTAGCGGAGGCTGTGTGGCATGGACTGGGCAGTTTTTTAGGTTAGAAGGCCTCGGGAAAGTACGGGGTGGGCTGCAATCTCAAAGGGTGCATGGCAAATACAGGACGTGCTTGGATCAAGGAACAGTCAGAATTGTAGTTGTAAATTGTTGTAGTTGTGCTGGGAAAGTCCCTGAGCTACAAGCGCTAATAGAAAGCACAGAAGCTGAAATCATTATAGGTACAGATAGCTGGCTAAAGCCTGAAATAAGTTCTGCAGAAATTTTTACAAAGTCTCAGATGGTGTTCAGGAAAGATAGATCAGACAAAGTTGGTGGTGGAGTGTTTGTATCTGTCAGTAGTGGTTTATCTTGTAGTGAAGTCGAAGTAGATACTCAGTGCGAATTGGTATGGGTGGAGGTTACACTTAACAGCTGAACTAAGTTAATAATTGGCTCCTTCTACTGACCCCCAGACTCCGATGATATAGTTGCTGAACAGTTCAGAGAAAATTTGAGTCTCGTAACAAATAAATACCCCACTCATACGGTTATAGTTGGTGGGGACTTCAACCTTCCCTCGATATGTTGGCACAAATACTTGTTCAAAACCGGTGGTAGGCAGAAAACATCTTCCGAGATTGTCCTAAATGCTTTCTCCAAAAATTATTTCGAGCAGTTAGTCCAAGAACCCACGCAAATTGTAAATGGTTGCAAAAACGCACTTGACCTCTTAGCCACAAACAATCCAGAGCTAATAGAGAACATCATGACTGATACAGGGATTAGTGATCACAAGGTCATTGTAGCTAGGCTCAATACCGTTTCTTCCAAATCCACCAGAAACAAACGCAAAATAATATTATTTAAAAAAGCGGATAAAGTGTCACTAGAAGCCTTCCTAAGAGACAATCTCCATTCCTTCCGAACTGACTATGCAAATGTAGACGATATGTGGCTCAAATTCAAAGATATAGTAGCAACAGCAATTGAGAGATTCATACCTCATAAATTGGTAAGAGATGGAACTGATCCCCAATGGTACACAAAACAGGTCCGAATGCTGTTGCAGAGGCAACGGAAAAAGCATGCGAAGTTCAGAAGAACGCGAAATCCTGAAGATTGGCTAAAATTTACAGACGCACGAAATTTGGCACAGACTTCAATGCGAGATGCCTTTAATAGGTTCCACAATGAAACATTGTCTCGAAATTTGGTACAAAATCTGAAGAAATTCTGGTCGTATGTAAAGTACACAAGCGGCAAGATGCAGTCAATACCTTCGCTGCACAGTGCCGATGGTACTGTTATCGATGACTGTGCCGCTAAAGCGGAGTTATTGAACGCAGTTTTCCGAAATTCCTTCACCAGGGAAGACGAATGGAATATTCCAGAATTTGAAACACGAACAGCTGCTAGCATGAGTTTCTTAGAAGTAGATACCTTAGGGGTTGCGAAGTGACTCAAATCGCTTGATACGGGCAAGTCTTCAGGTTCCAGATTGTATACTGATTAGGTTCCCTTCAGATTATGCTGATACAATAGCTCCCTACTTAGCAATCATATACAACCGCTTGCTCACCGATAGATCTGTACCTACAGATTGGAAAATTGCGCAGGTCGCACCAGTGTTTAAGAAGGGTAGTAGGAGTAATCCATCGAACTACAGACCTATATCATTGACGTCGGTTTGCAGTAGGGTTTTGGAGCATATACTGTATTCAAACATTATGAATCACCTGGAAGGGAACGATCTAATGATACTTAATCAGCATGGTTTCAGAAAACATCGTTCTTGTGCTCTTTATTCGTATGAAGTAATGGCCGCTATCGACAGGAGATCTCAGGTTGACTCCGTATTTCTGGATTTCCGGAAAGCTTTTGACACCGTTCCTCACAAGCGACTTCTAATCAAGCTGCAGGCCTATGGGTTATCGTCTCAGTTGTGCGACTGGATTTGTGATTTCCTGTCAGGAAGGTCGCAGTTCATAGTAATAGACGGCAAATCATCGAGTAAAACTGAAGTGATATCAGGCGTTCCCCAGGGAAGCATCCTGGGACCTCTGCTGTTCCTGATCTATATAAATGACCTGGGTGACAATCTGAGCAGTTCTCTTAGGTTGTTCACAGATGATGCTGTAATTTACCATCTAGTAAGGTCATCCGAAGACCAGTATCAGTTGCAAAGCGATTTAGAAAAGATTGCTATATGGTGTGGCAGGTGGCAGTTAATGCTAAATAACGAAAAGTGTGAGGTGATCCACATGAGTTCCAAAAGAAATCCATTGGAATTTGATTACTCAATAAATAGTACAATTCTCAAGGCTGTCAATTCAACTAAGTACCTGGGTGTTAAAATCACGAACAACTTCAGTTGGAAAGACCACATAGATAATATTGTGGGGAAGGCGAGCCAAAGGTTGCATTTCATTGGCAGGACACTTAGAAGATGCAACAACTTCACTAAAGAGACAGCTTACACTACACTCATTCATCCTCTGTTAGAATATTGCTGCGCGGTGTGGGATCCTTACCAGGTGGGATTGACGGAGGACATCGAAAGGGTGCAAAAAAAGGCAGCTCATTTTGTATTATCACATAATAGGGGAGAGAGTGTGGCAGATATGATATGCGAGTTGGAATGGAAGTCATTAAAGCAAAGACGTTTTTCGTCGCAGCGAGATCTATTTACGAAATTTCAGTCACCAACTTTCTCTTCCGAATGTGAAAATATTTTGTTGAGTCCAACCTACATGGGTAGGAATGATCATCAAAATAAAATAAGAGAAATCAGAGCTTGAACAGAAAGGTTTAGGTGTTCGTTTTTCCTGCGCACTGTTCGGGAGTGGAATGGTAGAGAGATAGTATGATTGTGTTTCGATGAACCCTGTGCCAAGCACTTAAATGTGAATTGCAGAGTAGTCATGTAGATGTAGATGTAGACTGTGATAATTGGCTTATTATGTGACTAATAATTGATTCAAAACTTAAAGTTCATAACTCGAGTAACAAAACTTTTTTACAGGTGTGTGCCACGCAATAAATAATTTTAACGAATCAGAATATACATTTCAGTAGATATCAAAGATATACACCAGGTTTTTTGTTTTATTTTATTTTATTTTATTTTGTGCCAACCTCTACAATGAACTGGAGTGCCTTATCTGTAGTTTGCTGCCTAAAATAATCTTACATGCGAATAAAAATTTCTAAATAATATCGACAATACCAGGCTTGCAATTAACTTTTTCTGACATTTAATACAATCACATCATTGCACAGAACACAATAGGGAATCACATAGCTTACAAAAACATGAAGAAATGATGAGTTTTATTGAAATGGACCCAACCAAATTTTCATGCACATACAATTATTACTACGGCTACCTCTGCAGTTGACTACAGTATCATCGGATTTCAACAGAAAAAGACTTCCGTTTGGAACTGTAAGGTAGAACAACAGTCAGTGAAATACATTGATTTGGTATCTTTGACTAATGTTACTGTATGAAGGATCAAACCCACGAACAATTATGGGAAAATACAAAATTAAAATTGCAAGAGTCTGAAATTTTATCCAAAGAACAAATAAGCCAGTTAGAAAGTTTTTGTTAAAGCAACTGCATTTTCAGACAAACCTAGGATGATTAAGAAATGTGTGTGTAAGTTCAAAGTAAAGGAAGATCAGCCTTTCTTTAGCAAACCCTACCCAATACCAATGAGTTTTCAAATTTCAGTAAGGGAAGAAATACAGTTTGGTTGATAATGATAGCATTGAACATAGTATAAGTGTATGGTGTATAATAATAAAGTATTGGTGGTTAAGAAGCCTGTAGAAGATGCTCATTTAGTTTTGGATGCATGAACTTCCAGTAAACCTCTCAGAACTAAATTTGGCAGGCTCCTCAGTATCAAAGAATTGCCAGAGTTTGAGGAAGCTAAATTTGTTGGTTCAACAGATCTAACAGTAGGATATCAGAAGGTGCCATTAGATGTTAAATGAAGACCATGCAATGCAATCTTTTGGAGGGTAAATCTTACCAATTTAAGGTATTACCTTTTGGTTTGAACATATCTTATGTAACTACTGTGAAGGAACCACCAACTGACTGTAGTTTACAGAAATTTCAGACATTAGTGTTGGGCTCACTGACCATCATGCTCCATCATTTTTAATGGAAAGTAGACTGCTACATAGTTGATTTATGAGGTGACTTCTATCTTTACAAAAGTTTAAATTAGAAAACAATTATATTAACTTATCTTTAAATGTAGTACATGATATACTATTGGGATTGCAATAGAAGGTCATATAGTAATTTTTGAGTAAATTTTATGTCAATATGCTATACTAGCAACCGAGGTATGATTGTTAGCTAGAAAGATAAAAGAAGGATTAAAGTCCAATAAACAATTTGTAGTTATTGTTGCATCCTAAAACCAAGGAATGTTATTGGAAATGGATAAAAACAAGTGGTTGTTGCAGGAGAGTACTTTGTTTCAGAGAGTAAATGAAAATTCATTTGACTGAAAGGTATTTATTTTACAAGTAGCAGTGAACAATTGAGTATGGTATTTCAATAAAGGCTACAGACATTTTGGAATAAGAAAGTGTATTAGACATGTGATTAACTTTACTAATTTATGTAGGGAAATAAAATGGATTTTATGAACAAGTGATTTGTGTCAAAAGGTGAAGGAAACAGTAGCTTAATTTATAAAATGTATCCTATAAAACCAAAGACTTTACTGATCTAATAGATGCAGGTTTATTTGGATCATTACCAGAAGTAGAGTTGGTGTAACTTATATATTTGGCACAATTGAATGTTGGTAAAAATATGTTAAATTATAGTATATTGAAATCGCAAATACAACCACAACAGTTAATTGCTTGAGAGAGTTTTTTTGTGAATGTTGGTAAACTGTAAAGATTGATTAAGGAGATTTTTGGTGTGAGAAGTAGTATGACATGCTACCGTTTCTAAAGACCATCCTCAGTCTAACCTGTCAAAAGAGTAATGAAAGAGAGTGTAGTCTCTGCTGTATGTATTGTTCAAGTAGATATACCAATTGGGCTCAGATTATATCAGAATTTCAACTGATTTGAAATAAATTACCACCTTTGTCTACTAGCCTTTCACTGTCAGAGGTATTAAGTAGGATATTTATTGGAGAGCCATTATTAAAGTTATTTAAGTGGCCTGACAGTATAGTTCACCACATGGACAAAAAATTTATTGGAGAGCCATTATTAAAGTTATTTAAGTGGCCTGACAGTATAGTTCACCACATCGACAATATTCAAACAGATGTGGAGAAGGAATTAAATAAAAATGCACAAAATATAGTAAAACAGTATAATACAAATACTTCGAAGATATGATTTGCAGTAGATGTTATGGTGATAATTCAACTTTAAAGATCAAAATCAGTAAATCTTTCAATAATTTGTAGAGTTTTACAAAGTAGCAGATATCCCGCACCCAAAAGCAGTATTCTTAGTTGATCTCTTAAATGTATGGAAGAAAAGCTTATGAAATGTAGATTTAATTAAAAGATTTATTGCATTTCCTCAGGGAATTCACATTGTGTGTGAATTTTGTTGAATAATGCCTACAAGAACCCTAGCTGGTCATCATATTTCTTCATTTTTCATTTTATGTTCAATGATTTTCCCATTCTGTTATCCTATGTACTTTAATTACCGTTTCTTCTACTATTCTTAATCACCTTATAAAACATGATATACATTATGCTGTATCATTTTCCATCTAACTAATATTGTAAAGACGCCATATTTAGGTGTTCAACAACAGCAAAATTGCCGTTTTCTCTTGCAGGCATTATAAGTGTTCTTGAAATACAAAAGCCACAACAATAATGTTTGTTCACATTTTCTGAGATAGCTTTCAGTTGTCATGCATGCACTCAGAAATCAGTTGCAATTAGTTCATTATACATGAGAGAAATAGATATATTGCTTTTTCATCCATCTTTAAAATACATGTTTACCATGTAATATTTTACGGCATGCACCACTAAATGGAGATGTTATCAACATCATGTTGGTGAGGAGAAGATTAGAATGGGTGAAAAGTTGTTTGATTTAGATTGTGCTTAATGATGTGTTGACATACAGGTTACATCAAAAAGGTACTGTGAGCATCCATAGCAGCATAAGTTTATGTTGTTTTTTGATAATGAGTATTTAAATGACAACAAATGTAGCAATTACTGGTTAAGGGGATGTAGATAAGTATGTAGAAAAAAGGTATATTAGACAAACAGATATTTGTTTATGGCAGGGGTCCCCAAACATTTCCTCCGACAGAGCAGTTTGAGAATCCCGGTACTTTGATGGAATACCTTTTTTATTTTGAAGGTTAATAAGATGTTTAAAAAAGAGAAAAACTTGTTTTATTTAGTGATTACTTGAATTTTAAATTATATTGTAACACAGAAATCATAATAAATTTTTAAAATATAAGAAAGTTTAATTGTTTATTTCAAATGTACTTAGTAATTATTTATTTTTTATTTTTTCTTGACATGTAACAACAAAGCAGAATAAAGTTTTTAGTGCCTTTTTATTTTGCTTCCTTAAATTGTACGTCACAAATCTTCTTGGTATCAGGTGTAATAGTTGAAAGTTCGATTCTAATATTTGGTGCAGCATCAAGCCTGTTCCTGAACTTTGTCTTCATTGTAATATAATGAGAAAATCCTGCTTCACATAAAGTATAGTGATAAATTGAAGAAGAAAAATAATAGCTTATTTTGATAAACTCAGGCATTCTTCTGATAAATTTGCTCAGAAACTACATAAAGGCTGGTCTTTGTGTGTTTGCTTTAAATCAGAGTATATTAGCCTTTGAAAGTCTTGTACACTTAAGCCTGCTGGCTTTGCTGTTGTGGAAGATTGATTGTAAACCCATGAATTATCTTCACTAATCTTTGAAAAGTGTTGCAGAAGAGTTTTTTCAAAGTCATGTGAATGCTTTGTAAGCAACTTAGAAACTTCTTCATTCATTTTAAAATTGTTTTCAGTCAAACAGTCATCTAAAGTGAGAAACAATTAAAATTATTTTCTCGAATGGAAGAAATCCGAAAGTTCAATTTTCTCTCAAAAGATGCAATTTTGTCTTTTGTATTAAAATTGTAACACACTTTTCTCACAATGACAAGTTAATTTTATTGCACTTCGTAAAAATGTCTGCCAGTTATGCAAGTTTTATCAAACATAAACGATTTCTTAAAAATTCAATAAAATTGTATACTGAATTATTTTGGGCATTAAAGAAGGCCAATAAATCACCACAAATAAAGCCTCAGTAGTAATTTTCCTCTGGATAGCCATCTCAGTTCTGTACATAGTAAAAGTGCTACCCATTTTATCGCACTGTAGTGGTCATGATTTGTCACAGTTTATCATGTTGACTGCTTCATTCAAACATATTTTAAATGACTAGGTATCTTTTGGTACTAGAGCTTGCATATGGGAAATGTAATGACTGCTTGTGACACTTATAGCTACCTGCAGCATGCATGATACATCTCCTTGGCATTACTTGCCATCATCAATACACTAGATTAGATTAGATTAGATTAATACTTGTTCCATAGATCATGAATACGACACTTCGTAATGATGTGGAACGTGTCGGTTAGTAAAAGATGTCTGTACAAGATATTCCTGCAACTGATCTCATGTTCTATAATGTAATCATTAATACAGTTGACTATACCTTCTCTTGTTATTTTTTCATGTAAATATGCACTCATGAGTGAATATTCTTCAGTATTTTTTATCAAGTGTACAGCAAACAAATACTAGTAGTACAGCTAGTTCTTGACATCTTTGATTTTAACCATTTGCATTGCATACTCACTGCAAAGCCCAAGTGGAACCAGGAAGATCTTTGATGTGTCATGATAGGGTATTATTAGATCATTGTACCACAATTATTTGGCAGCCTCCACACTAATAATGCATGACACTACATCTGTTACACACCCAATTGAATGAGTTTCATGACTAAGCACACTATGGTAACTTACTCAGAAAGATGCTTCGGTTACATTTTCATTTCCAGTTTTTGAAAAAGTAGTTATTTGATGTTTAGACTTTTCTATTGAGTCACACTGTCTTTTAAGAAAGCTAATATCTTTTTCTTTGTGATCAGCAGGCATTGTTTCTAAGTGCCTACAAAGTTTGGGTGGGGTCTAATATCTGTTTATGAATTTTTGCAGCAACAACAGCATCTGAGTCGCAAGTACACATGAATCCAAATTTTAAATACCTTTCATCTGATAGGTCTATTTATATGGGACACATGTTTTTTAATACAATCTTTTGAGGAAATCCTATTTTGTGTGTCCTTTTCTTCTTCCATGGTAGATGTATCGGTTGAATTGCCACAACTTCCCTCTCTCAAAGTTACTCTCTTTAAGCATGTATTCATGTCTACTTTGTAGCAACTTATAAACTCTGTAAAAAGAAATACAAACTTGTTTAATTGCCTTCTTTACACTGTAAGTAATATATTTAAAAAAAGATATAAGCATATCACTCGTCAATGCTAAGTTGAAGTCCATCCTCAAGGGAGTGCAGGAAGTGGAGGAAGAATGTGGCCACAGGCTGGTGTATGAAAATGAAAGGGGAATGCTTCTATATTTGTCTTTCAGTGTGATCATTCAGTTGCACACCCATCTCATTAACTACAGTATAAATTACCAAGTAAGAAATTTTGTGAACTCCCATCACAGAGACATTAACATTCAAACGTAGCCGTTACGTTTCACAATAGTGCCACATATGTTAGATTGCTGAGGTTGGTAGCAGTCGGAAACATAAGAAGTGAATGTAAAGTGTACAAACTTGTACCAATGTGTGCTATGTTCAAACTTGGAATGTTACATGCCACCAATAGTTTTCTAAGCATGTAAGCCTGATCATTTGCATAAGCAAGCCAGCATGAAAATCCAACTGCAGGATAGAAAATGTTATCATATATCATTATGACATTATGAGAATTATCATTTTAGCAGTAAAATAGGAACCAGTCTCTTGAAGAGAGAGAGAGAAAAAGAGAGAGAGAGAGAGAGAAAGAGAGAGAGAGAGAGTATTTGAAAGAATAAGAGACTGGTTACTCTCAGTAAACATGTATCCATTGCTACTTTTTAACCGTATATATATTGTTAAATGTGAACCAAGTCAGTGGAGAACCAAAACACAGATCAGTTGATCCACTTTTTCATACTTCACTGGCCTTGTTCATATTAAAGAATTTATTCAACTGCATTCAATATCAGAAGCTCAACAACAGACAATGATAAAATACTATTGACAAATGTGTTATTTACTAAGTCATACTCCAAACAATAAACATCAGGATGCATATGGAAATTCAGTACAATATTTAGTGATTTATTTTTTTCTGGTGTTCAGTTAACCATAATTAACGTTTGTTCCAAAAATTCATGAGTTTAGATCTATGGGTCTAAATTTTAATCCCAATTACATTATTTTTAAAAAAATCAGAAATACATTTTAAAGCATTGAATATTTTACCAAGTCCAAGTGTAGGTGGGTACAATTCAAGTTGCCAAATCTGGTTCCAACATATCAGCATGTATTCTGCTGACTTCTATAGCACAATTACAAGTGAATGGGCCAAAGAACAGAGGTAAAAAATTGCAGACCAATCTCTCTACTGTCTGGCTTTTCTAAAATATTAGAAAATTTTTTTGTAAGAGGATGATTCATTTTATAGAAAAAAGTAACCTCTTCCTAAAGTCACAGCACGGTTTCTGTAAATGTAGGTCCACAGAAACTGCCAACTTTTATTTTATAAATGAAGCTCTGACCTCAGTAGAACATATACAACAGTTATCAGCTATATTTTTTGACCTCACCAAAGCTTTTTATGTCATGAACCAAAAATTATTACTCTCAAAATTTGAACAGATCAGGGTACAGGGACACAAATGGATACAATCACACCTGAACAACAGACAAAAAATAGTGGAACTTAAATATCAAGAAGAAAACAACATACATATGTACCAGTCAGGGAAACAAAATGTTAAATATGGTGTGCCCCAAGGTTCCACTCTAGGTCCAATCTTGTTCCTGCTGTTTATAAATGACTTAAAGTCAGGAACGCCTTCCCAGATATGTATAAAATTTTCAGATGATGCCAACATTATGATAAAGGGAAGACTATAGATGAACTAGAAAATGAAATCGAAGTATGCACGTTACACATAACTGACTGGTTCTCCATAAACAGTCATATCACAAAAGTAGAAAAGACAGTTACTATGCATTTACATACAATACAAAGAATACACCCCTCAAGCTCTGTCATAACGTTATCTGGCAAACAGCTGGAAACTGTAAACAGCAGTGAATTCAGCAATAAGAAATTAAGTATCACCTGCTGTTGCAGGAAAATTGTTACTGGCTGCATGACACAACAAATGATAAAAAAATATATATTATGCAATATTGTTACTGGCTGCATGACACAACAAATGATTATATATATATATATATATATATATATATATATATATATATATATATATATATATTTTTTTTTTTTTTATGCGCAGGTGGAATCATTGTTGAGATGCAGTATAATTTTTTGGGCAACTCACCTGCCAGCAGAAGTTGCTTTATAGTCCAAAAAAGAATTATGAAGACCATGGGAAATGCAACTATTTGTATTTGTATTTCAAACAATGGAAAATCCAGGATCTGTGGTCATTCCAGTTTATAAATAACCTAAATTGGAACGATCAGATAGACAATGTTGTGGGTAAAGCAAACCAAAGACTGTGATTCATTGACAGAACATTTAGAAGGTGCAAGAGGTCTACTAAAGAGACTGCTTACACTAAACTTGTCTGCCCTATTCTAGAATATTGCTGTGCGGTATGGGATCTGCATCAGGTGGGACTGACGGATTACATCAAAAAAGTTCAAAGAAGGGTGGCTCTTTTTGTACTGTTGTGAAATAGGGGAGATAGTGCCACAGATATGATATGTGAATTGGAGTGGCAATCATTAAAACAAAGGCATTTTTGTTGCGACGGGATCTTCTCATGAAATTTCAATCACCAGTTTTCTCCTCCGATTGTGAAAACATTCTGTTGACAGACCACCTACACAGGAAGAAGTGATCATCACGATAAAATAAGGGAAATCAGGGATGGCACAGAAAAATTTAAGCACTTGTTTTTCCCGTGCACCTACCAAGAATGGAATGGAAGAGAGACAGCTTGAAGGTGATTCATTGAACCCTCTGCCAGGCACTTAATTGTGAATAGTAGAGGAATCATGTAGATGTGGATGTGGATGTAGATGTAATTATCCTCCCAACCTTGTACAAAAATGAATCTCCCGTGCCTTATCTTTTCAGTCTCCCACCACCTCCCAAAGTCCCGCCATGTGGCCACAGAGGAGCATTCCCCTCATAACTCAGTACCACTCAGGACTGGAGAATTACATTCTCTGTCAGGGTTTTGATTACCTCTCATCATGCCCTGAAATGAGAATTATCATGCCCACTATCCTTCCCACCCCTCCCACAGTGGTATTCCATTGTCCACTGAACCCACACAATATACTCGTCCACCCTCACACAACCCCTTCTCCCAATCCCTTACCTCATGGCCCATACCCCTGTAATAGACCTAGACGCAATACCTGTCCCATACGTCCTCCCACCACCACCACCTACTACAGTCCGGTGATTAGCATCACCTATCCTATCCAAGGCAGGGCTACCTATGAAACCAGTCATGTGGTCTATGAGCTAAACTGCAACTCCTGTGCTGCATTCTATGAAGGCATGACAACCAACAAGCTGTCTGCCCACATGAATGGCCACCGACAAACTGTGGCAAAGAAACAAGTAGACCATCCTGTTGCTGAACACCCTGCCAAACATTATATCCTTCATTTCAATGACTGGATCCTTCCTGTCAATAGCAGCTTTTCTTAATTGCACCTTCCGTGCAATATATCCTACGTTCCTGTGACCCTTCTGACCTCAACCTTCGTTAGTCACTGTCCTCACCCATCCAGCGCCTCCCCTGTTCCAATTCCAACGCTTCACAGCTGTCATTCCACCTCCACACCCAGTCTTTTTATTTCTCTACTTTGCCGCTACTTCCCTCCTTCCTCCCCACCTCTCCATTTCACACCGTCTAATCTGCAGCACTTCACTGTTCACCACCCCCACCATACTACCCCTCCCCCTTCTCATCCCAGCTTCCTACTTAGCCCCATCCATTTGCCACTCCCATTGCCACTCCCATCATGCACTGGTGCTGCAGCTCGCAGTATGGTTCCAGTGGCCTGAGACTGCAGTCATGTGTGTGAGTTGAATTTGTGTGTGTGTGTGTGTGTGTGTGTGTGTGTGTGTGTGTGTGTGTGTGTGTGTGTGTGGATGGATGCACGCGCTTAGGTGTGGCTATTGCTGACAAAGGGCAATGGTCAAAAGCTTTCACTGTGAGAGTCTTTTTGTTGTGCCTATCTGTGACTCAGCATATCTGCTATATGGTGAGTAGCAACTTTCCTTCTCATAATATTGTATTTGTATTTGTATTTTATTCATCTCATAACATACATTTACAGATCATCTGATCAGGCTGCACAGGAGTTATGTCAGTTTTAGCCTTATGATGTAGATAATTACATAATTCCCTAACACTACTTTTTGCCAGTACAGGTTGATATTTGACATAGTAATATTATTAAATTGTTTTTCTTATGATGTAACAGTACATTATCTTTACATGTGTATACAATATTACACACAATGCTATAATATTAAACAGTCATACTATTCAAATGATGACTTCATCATTCATAAATTCCTCAATTGAACAATAGCATTTTTCCACCACAAGATCATATAGTTTTCTCTTTAGTAAACCTATCTCCATGTTCAGTGCATCTGTACCCTTGAGTTTCTTGTAAATTGTTGTGGAAGTGTGAAATTTTCTTTGTGTTTAGTCTTGTAGACTTGTTTGAAATGGTTTTCTTCTGTTAGCTCCGGGTTACTATGTAAAAAGATGATAATTTCAAATACACTATGTGATCAAAAGTTTCCAGGTACCCCCAGAAACATCATTTTTCATATTAGATGCATTGTGCTGCCACCTACTGCCAGGAACTCCATATCAGCGACCTCAGTAGTCATTAGGCATCATGAGAGAGCAGAATAGGGCACTCCGACAAACTCACGGACTTCAAAGTGGTCAGGTGATAGGGTTTCACTAGTGTCATACATCTGTATGCGAGATTTTCACACTCCTAAACATCTCTAGGTCCACTGTTTCTGATGTGGTAGTGAAGTGGAAATGTGAAGGGACATGCACAGTACAAAAGTGTACAGGCCAACCTCGTCTGTTGACTGACAGAGGCCACCAACAGTTGAAGAGGGTTATAATGTGTAATGGGCAGACATCTATCCAGACCATCACACAGGAATTCCATACTGCATCTGGATCCACTGACAGTTAGGCGGGAGGCGAGAAAACTTGGATTTCATGGTCGAGTGGCTGCTCATAAGCCACACATCACACCAGTAAATGCCTAATGACGCCTCGCATGGTGTAAGGAGCATAAACATTGGACAACTGAACAGTGGAAAAATGTTGTGTGGAGTGATGTATCATGGTCCACAATGTGGCAATCTGATGGCACAGTGTGGGTATGGTGAATGCCTGGTGAACATCATCTGCCAGCATCTGTAATGCCAACAGTAAAATTCGGAGGAGGTGGTGTTGTGGTGTGGTCATGTTTTTCACAGAGAGGGCTTGTACCCCTTGATGTTTTAAGCACCTTCTTGCTTCCCATTGTTGAAGAGCAATTCAGGGATGGCGACTGCATCTTTCAACATGATCAAGCATCTGTTCATAATGCATGGCCTGTGGCAGAGTGGTTACATGATAATAACACCCCTGTAATGGACTGGCCTGCATGCACAGAGTCCTGACCTGAATCCTATAGAACACCTTTGGGATATTTTGGAACGCCGACTTCATATCAGGCCTCACCGACTGACTGACATCGATACCTCTCCTCAGTGCAGCACTCCGTGAAGAGTGGGCTGCCATTCCCAAAGAAACTTTCCAGCAACTGACTGAACATATACCTGCGAGAGTGGAAGCTAGCATGATGGCTAAGGGTGGGCCAACACCATAATGAATTCCAGCATTACTGATGGAGGGCACCACAAACTTATAAGTCATTTTCAGCCAGGTGTCCAGATACTTTTGATCACATAGTGTATGTACAATGCAGGGATAGGTAATATTTTTGGGTTCTTGAATAATGGGTGGCAGGATGTTCCTGGAGGGGCAGCACACATTTTTCTAACAATTATTTTTTGAAGTAGCAAGATTCGTTTCATGTAGCTTGAATTTCCCCCACAAATTAAACCATATCTAATTATGGATTCAAAGTAACTGTGGTACAACACTTTTCTGCAGCTTATATATGTTATACCAGATAGTACATCCATCACAATGGCAAGATTGTTTAATTTTGTAGTTAAATAATCAATATGTTCTTGCCATCTTAGATTTTTGTTCAAGTTTAGTCCCAAGAATTTAATGGACTGAGCTCCGTCCCACTGAGATGCATAATTTATGGTGTTAGATGTTATGATTACCATTTGCTTCCTGTTTGTCAGATAAGACCTGAGCGACTGCAGAGTATTTTGTCTGATGCCATACCTGTCTAGTTTATGAAGCAGCAACAAATGCCTTTGTAAGGTCACAGAAGATATCTGCTACTTTGTTGCTCTTGTCTAGTGATAAGCAGATTTTTTCAATGAATTCATTAATAGCACTCATGGTGCTTTTCCCTTTTTGGAACCCATATTTGTTTTTAAGAATAACATCATGTTTCACAATAAAATTTGTTATCTGGACTGCAGAATACTTTGGCTAGCACTGGGAGGATAGAGATGGAGCAGTAATTTCTCATATCCTCTCTTCATCCTTTTTCGTGTAGTAGTTTTTCCTCTGCACACTTAAGCACAAGAGGAAAGTTGGCTTGCTCAAATGACTGACTGATTATTAAGGACAGATGTGCTATTCTATCATATACAAATTTAATTACTTTGGTGGGTATTTGATACCACCTTGCAGATCTTTTGTTTTTTATAAACAAAATAGCATCTTTTACAGCTTTAGCTGAGACTTAACTAAATGTCACAAAGGGGGTTACTATTCTGGTCCAGGCCAAAGAAATTTACACTGTTTCGATAAGTAGTCACATTTACATCAAATTTGTGAGAAAGTTATTAAAACATTGAGCTATTTGAACAAGGTTTGAAATAGTGCCATCGCCGGCCAAAGTGGCCGTGCGGTTAAAGGCGCTGCAGTCTGGAACCGCAAGACCGCTACGGTCGCAGGTTCGAATCCTGCCTCGGGCATGGATGTTTGTGATGTCCTTAGGTTAGTTCGGTTTAACTAGTTCTAAGTTCTAGGGGACTAATGACCTCAGCAGTTGAGTCCCATAGTGCTCAGAGCCATTTGAACCAAATAGTGCCATTGTTTTGTTTGATTTTTGAAATTGCCTGGTGGTTGGGTGTTGTACCTAATTCTGATTTCATAACCGACCATCATAACATGCAGGCCACTGTTAAGAACCTTTGGAAGTTACATGTTTCATTAACAAATAATGGACACTGAAGACCAACTAGTACAAACAATTCATAAGTACAATGCGCAACAGAAAATGGAACTGCATAGTGTATATGCAAAAACTAAATTTAGACAAGATGGGGCCCTACTAGCAGGGAAAAAACTTTACAACATATTACCACACCACATTAACACACAAAAAATTTAAGAAATTTTAAAATGGCTATAAAATGTATCTTTTAAATAAACTGTATTATAGTGTTGATGAATATATACCATCTTAAACTATATAGAAGCTAGTGAAGCTAGCTGCTTTCTAAAATCTGAATGAGCTCTTGAAGAATACTTCAGCAACATAATCAGTGTTAGTGTATATCATATAAATTGTAAATATTTTCTAATTTTTGTCTTTGTATCATTTATACAAATGCAAAAGCTGTAAACTATAGTCATGGAGATACCATAAAAACTGCAAATATTATTCTACTTTTGTAATTATTTAGAGTAATTGTTGTATATTCATAAGAAAAGTGTCATGTAAATTTGTTTCCTTTTACAAAAAAAGGAAAAAGTAAGTTGTGATCAATACTGATATAAGTTCTTGAGAACAGCATGAAGACATTAACCTGTATGTATAGATTTGCTTACAGTTTTATGTATGTAAATGTATTCATGTTTTAGTAGATATACAATTCATAATCATCAGATAAATTCACGTTGTCTCATCCCATCACCTCACAAAAATTGATTTGTCCAGTATAAATTTGTAACTATGTACAAAAACGATGAAATGGACCAATAAATTAATCAATTAATCAATTAATACTGTGGAATGGAAAATGTTCTGTTTTGTTTCTGTTTGTCGTTGTACCAACCAACAGCTAATTTTCATTATTTCATAGCAACTATACAGAGTAATATTATCTTGAATTGTCATATTTTAATTGTACAGGATGCCAATTATATCGACCAAAGCAATGCCTCCCATACTCTATCACCATGTCTTGTCATTATTGCAATAGACATTATCAAAAAATGGAAAAGTGTCCTAATGGCACTCATGGATTTTAAGAAAATGTGTACAGTGAATATAATAATGTCTGCTGCTCATCCTACTCCATATACAACAGATAAATAAAATGTGAAAGAAAATATTACTGCCACCTCAGTGTTAATTTATTTAAGTTCTGATGAGTTTATCAGCCTTCCTTTCGTATGCACAGTTATAATCAGGGCATCAAAGCTTAACTTAAAATTGTGGATACAAGGATTTGATTAATTTTAATCAATGAAACAACAAGTACTTATTCCCACAGACTGATTTTCTCCATAATCTAGATGTCAGCAGGCTGAACACTTAGCAAATATTTTACTGGTGTTTTGTAATCAGATTTATGAAGGACATATCAACAATACTACCAACAATGTTGTGCTGCTGTGATAACTAGCCCTTTTCTGTGCAGAGTGATGGCAACAGAGGAAAGAGAACCAAAGACATTACAACTACTTAACGGGTTTGAGGTGTAGTGAAACAACTTTCTACCATCTTCATTATGTGCCGACAACACAATCATGCCATACAGATTCTTTTGGTTTTACTAAAGTGCATTACAGAGGTGTTCTTGTTGAAATGTGGTACTCTGTTGTAGTAATGATTATAAAATGAGTTATATGCATTCTATTGTAACTCAAGTACTCAATACATAGAAGAGGGGTGACATCTTGAACATCTGTTTAACATGCAGGCAGGCAGCTTGTAACAATGCTGTTAGATTGTGTAGGTTGACAATTATTACAACAATGATGACTTCAACTTCTACCAACTATTATTGACAAGCAGACGGGATCAAGCTAATGGTGGCAGCACAGAATAAGTTGTTTTCATAAGGAATATAAACTGAAGAAATTCTTAATGTTATTGGTAATGATGCACACATGACTTTTGTGGCACCAACAGTGGTCAGTTATGGTATTTACATCCATTAAATGAGAACTGAAAAAAAAGATGAAGGAATGAGGACCTAATCCTATTATGGGAAATGGGAATACATATAACTGTATATGCAACAAACTGTTCCCATAACTGTCTATACATACATATATTTTGGCACAAAGAAAGATACACGTGTACACTGGGCAACGTACAAAGGCTGATTGTAACATTAACATGGTGACTCGTCAGAGCAGTTAGAGTTCAAAGATCATGCTTTACGTGGTCGATGTGACCTATCAACACCACACAACCCCCCTCCCCTCCTCCCCTGCCGTACAACCCCCCCTCCCCCCCCCCCCCTATGTGGCCAGAGGGGAGGTCGTGTGGATGTCGGCGTCGGAGTGAGTAGAATGGGGCAGCAGGCGCATGACTGGAAGCTCCATCTCAGTCAGGGCAGTGTTCGAAGGCGCAGTGATGGGCTGCAGGTCCACATCGTAATCAGACAGCCAGTGCGGGCGATGATGCGTCAGCTGGCCCGGGAGTAGAGGTGTAGGGAGGGGTGTGGTGTGCGAGCATGCCTGCCCCTAATGCAGATCGAGCCATCCAAGAAGATGAACGCACGAACTCTTGATGGATCGCACTCTCGGGGGAGGGACAGGCTATGCGCTACCTTGACATCTAGTTCCTCGTTTAGTGTCGAGTCTGGAGTGTCTGTAAGGAGCACAAGCACACGGTCGTCGAAAGTGACAATTGACACTTTATTGACATGGTTAGATGGTACATTGTAGGGCAAATTGAAAGTCGGGGAGCAAGTCTTTCCAGTAGATGAAATATCATCAAAAGCTGTGCGTGGAATTGATGATGACACGCTTGGGAAACCCGCAAACTGTGGTGACGAATCTTCAGAAGGAGAAGACCCTACCGTGGGATGAGCTAACTCATTATCGGGCTTGACAATGGAAAATTCATCCAGATGGGCTGAATGGGGCAGCAGAAGGGCGTCGTAGTGCATGAAAACAGGCTTGAGCCTGTGTAGCAAAACAGTCTGCGGGTGATCTTTAACCATAATGTCGAACGTCGTCTCACCCCTCCGGAGTACTTCAAAGGGGACGAGGTATGGGGGCTGCAGAGGTTGTCTAACAGAATCATCCCTGAGCATAACTGTGTTGAGTGCAGTTGGCATGTAAGTGTCCTGCTGGGAATTACTGACAGGTGGGAGTAGCTGTGCGTGTCTAAAGTGGGTGCGCATTCTACTAATAAAATCTGGGGAGGTGAGGGAATCCTCGGGTGCTTGAGGCAGGAGAAGTTCCCCAGGTAGAACTGGGTTCTCACCACACCAAAAACGAATTTGGAGATGGTTCCCTGTAAGTCAGGTTTAAAGGTCGAATGCAGACCAAGTAACACCCAAGGAAGCACCTCAGACCAGAGGCAGTCATGGCACCTGAGTGCTGTCTTAAGGGTGCAGTGCCATCGTTCCCCTAAACCGTTGCTTTGCGGGTGCTTGGCTGTTGTATGAATTTTTTAATACCGCAAAGATTACATAGAACCGTGAAAAGTGCAGACTCGAACTGTCAATCCTGGTTGGTGGTGATGGTGGATGGACAACCGAACCTAGCAATCCATGATGAGACGAATCCCTTGGCCACGGTTTCTGCTGTGATGTTGGGTAAAGGAACAGCTTCCACCCAATGAGACATGTGGTCAATTGTGGAGAGGATATATCTGTGGCCCTCTGATGGTGGCAGAGGGCCGATAAGGTCAATATGTACATGACAAAAACGTCCTTGGGGAATGTCAAACTTACCAAGTGTGGGAGAGGTGTGGCATCTGATTTGGTTGAGTTGGCAGCTGCGTGCCCAGGTTTGACAGTCCTGCTTAACATTTTTCCAAACAAAACACTTGGTGACAAGGCATGTGGTGGCGTGGATGCCAGGGTGGGCGAGGTTATGCAAGGCATTGAAGGCTTGTCAGCACAATGTGGAAGGGAGCAACAGCTGCGGAGTGCTGATAGAAGAGTTGCACCACACTTCATCTGAAACGCCAGGGAACTTGACTTTGATAAACACAAGCGGTGTCTGAGGATCCGTGAGGAGAGCTTGAGATTCCTCGTCAGGGGCCTGGAGAGTGATGAGGTCGGATAAATCGACAATGTGTGAGACTGTCTTGATCCACAAAAAGACATCAGCAGGGATGTTTTCCGTGCCTTTGATGTAGCATACATCCATAGTAAATTGAGAGACCAGGTCGAAGTGGCGGCAATGCTGAGGGGGTGGGTCTTCGGGAGGGTTGCAGAAGGCGTCTACCAGTGGTCTGTGGTCAGTAAGGATGAAGAAAGACTGGCCCTCGATGTCAGGACGAGTCGCGTGGGATTAGCCAAGCGGTCTAAGGCGGCTGGTCCCGGCGGAAGTTCGAGTCCTCCCTCGGGCATGTGTGTGTATGTGTGTGTGTATGTGTGTGTGTGTGTGTGTGTGTGTGTGTGTGTGTCTGTCCTTGTGATAATTTAGATTAAGTAGTGTGTAAGCTTAGGAACTGATGACCTTAGCAGTTAAGTCCCATAAGATTTCACACACATATGAACATTTGTCAGGACGAAAGTGTTTGACGGCTTCATAGACCACCAGAAGTTCTCTATCAAAAGCAGAATATTTCTTCTGTGCTGTAGACAGTTTTTTAGAGAAGAAATGAAGGGTTGAAACTGTGTCGCCTTTGCATTGCTGGAATACTGCCCTGACCACGATGTTGCTGGTGTCCATAGTGATGAACAACTCGGCAGACGGATTGGGGTGGGCGAGTACAATGGCATGAGCTAACACTGTTTTTAGAGCCCTGAAGGCCTCTAGCATAGGTTCAGTCCAACAGACTGGCTTAAGGCCCGAAGTCTGTTTGCCAGACAGTGAGTCCGTCAGTGGGTCCTGCATGGCAGCGGCAGAAGGTAGATGTCGGCAGCAGTAATTTATAGTACCCAGGAAACATCAGCGTTCTTTGTACATAGCCGGAGGTGGCAATTATGTGATAGCCTGCAAGTAGGATTTGGGAGGATGTATTCCATCTGCGGAGACAGTGTAATCCAAAAATGTCACAGAGGACTGGCACAATTGGAATTTATCTTTGTTGACCTCAACACTATTGGAGTTCAAGGTCTGGAGGACCTAGGATAAATGATCTTCGTGGTCCTCAGTCGACTTGCTGAAAATGAGGATGTTATCCAGGTATGCAAAGCAGAACTTGAACTGTTGTAAGATTGAGTCAATGAAATGTTGCCACGTTTGTGCCGTATTCTTTAAGCCGAATTGCATGAAGTTCTATTGGAATAAACCAAGCAGCATGATGACAGCAGTCTTTGGAATGTCTTCTGGCACTATAGGAATCTGGTGATAAGCATGTTTACAGTCAATCACACTAAAGATTGTGGCGCCCAATAACATATGGGTGAAATTGTTTATGTTGGGCTCTGGGTAATTGTCCATGACAGTACGAGCATTTAACGTCTCTAATCACCACACATTCGAAAAGAGTTTGGTGACGAGGTGAATTGGCGAAGACCAATTACTGTCTGATGGCCGTAGAATGCCTGGCTTCAGAAGTTTGTTAATTTGCTGCCAAGCCACATGCAACTTAATGGGGTTGAGGTGTCTAACTTTGTGCCTAATAGGTGGGCCAGCAGTGGTAATTATCTTGTGTGTCATTCCATCAGTGACGGAAGAGACTGAGAACTGCACATGAGGCTCAGTAACATCCTGACGTGAAGTTTTGCTACGAGTGAAGGACGATGAGGCATAGCCATTAGCACAAGTGAGAAAATGCAGCACAATAGTCACATGCGCATTACGTGAGCGCGGCATGTGCTTGTTCGGAGAGGTTGGCTGCGCGTGCAGCACGGAACAGATCGGGACGCACAGTGACTGTCTGTTGTTAGCTTTGCCTTGAGTAACTGATGCAGGTGAGAGAGGAGTTGGCGTCACACAGGGAACAGTGATGGCTGCTGAATCACGTGGTTGGCACGTGAGAGAGGGAGAATGTTTACCAACACGTGGGGCGGCTGCCTGCGCAGTGTGCGTGTTTGTATCATGCATGCGACTGACATTAGAAGCACTGTTTGAAACACATGGGACTGCACGTAGTGGGCGTGTGGTGGGTGCAGAGATCACTGAACGTGAATCGTCACATGCAATGAATGTTTTGAACTAACCTGATGAGTGTCCGTGCTCGTGTCTGCTGATGAACGTCGATCAGGTGAAGGAACTGTGGACTGCAGTTGCAGCAGCAAGGTACGAGCTGCAGTGAGCAATGCATTGTTTCAACTCATTGTTTTGCCAACGGAGTTGCACCGTTGCATCGTACTCTGACAGTAGATTAGTGATGCAGGTCACAATTTTGTCCGTGAGGGTGGAGCACTCGTGAACCAAATCACATGTCGCGACGGGAACAGAATGATGAGCATAATTGCCTGAGCACGGTGTCTGAGTGTCAGAAGGGTGGTGAAGCACTGAACCTTGGACTATGTTCAGGGAGAGTTTGTAATGGGACAAGAAATCCATATGGAGAATTGGTTTGTCAATGTCGGCGATGTAAAAAGTCCATGGGAAACATAGAGAAGGGGATAGATGCACCATAACTTTAGCAGAGCCAACACTTTGTAATGTTGAATCATTGACAGCATGTAGAAGCGACTTCATTGGTGAAAAAATGGGAGGAGCCAATGGTGTAGGTATGAGGGACATGTCAGCGCCTGTGTTGACTAGGAAAACAAGCCGCGATGAAATGTGTCACGTACAAACGACCACTCAGCCGAGAGGTGTGTGTGGCTTCAGCGTATCTTGAGAGGCCTGCTGTCCCATGGTAGGATAGGCTGTCCTGTAATCCGGCACTACTGGCATAGGTGATTTACTAGCAAACACGTCCTAAACAATGGCCAGTTGTAATGTCCCAGATGAGTCATGGAAGCACAATGTGGCAGGCACGGCCAGTACTGTGGGAATGAACGGATGAGTGGCACGTGAGGTAGGCCTGTAAACTGGACTGGAGGTTAAAGGCACAGTACTTAAATTGACCACATCGGAAATGAAGCGGAAGGCTGGTGCGGCAGGCGCAGATGGTACTGTGGAAGGAGTGAGCAGCTGTATGGTCGGAATCAGGGCCCCCAGAGAGTGAGGGTGGGGGAGGTGGGGGGCGAGGGGGGGGGTGGAGGGGGGTGGTTTGGTACTTGGTGTGGCAACAGGGAGAGTTTTCTGTGCACATCAGAAATGCACCCTGTGTGGTAGGACCATAAATCTCTGGTGAATCCTGCTGGTGGTCACATTGTCATGGTACAGCGTTCCTGGCTGGCGAAGTGCCGTCGAGTGTGCTCGAACCCATGTGGTCAAGAAACTGGGTGACAGATCTGGTGGTTGAGCCTGGCGAACTTGATGTATAAAAATGTCTGTTATTAAATTGAGGAAGGCAAAACTGGCATAGCTTGACAGCAGTCGACCACATGTGCATTTTGCACAAATGGCAGCGTTGCACATGTCACTACTGTAACCGACATTGTGGCGAGTAGAGGATCAAAGCACATGTGCGAATTTGGGTCCCCTTGAACACTACACAAGTGATTGATTGTTACATGAATCTGTAAATCGTCCACTTCGTCTTTCACATGTTGGTGTTCACAGTCTGGCGACACGAAACCTGAGTCCATTGTTTGAGGTAAGGGCGTAACACTCGGTCATTGTAGAGCTGCAAATTTTGAGGTTAACTTCGTTGGAGATCGCAAATCGCTGTCCGTTAGCAGCGAAACAACCATTGGCAGGGGATTGGAGTGGCCTGGCTGTAGTAGCTGAGCCTCCAAATTCTCGTATAAAATGTTGAGTGAGGCAGCCATGGTGTCGAACGTAAAACCTGTTGATTCCACACAGCCAGTGTGGAAGTCGCAGAAGACATAGAAACTTTGGGGTCACCAATATGGAAAACGGGAATACGGATAACTGTATACGCAACAAACTGTTCCCATAAATGTCTATACATACATATATTTCGGCACAAAGGTAGATACACTTGTAAATGTGCAAGGTACAGAGGCTGACTGGAACATTAACACGGCAGCTCGTCAGAGCAGTTAGAGTTCGAAGATCATACTTTACGTGGTCGATGTGACCTATCGACAGCACACTGTCAAGAGGAAAGGGAGAAGTATATATAGTGACACCATCACTATGAAAAATGTAGAATTTTGTGTGAGAAGTCTTTCTGATGGAAAGGGGGGTATAGATAATTTCTACAGAGGCAGAAGACTAAAGATTTTGAGGGTTACTCCAAAGTTGTAGAATAGATAAACTTTCCTGAGTTGTTGTGGCTCACTGACTAAAGTGGACCAGGAAATTATAAAAATGAAAAATTGTCTGCATTTGTACACAAAATAATGAAAGTTTAGCAATAGAAAACTCAGAGTATACAAAATTAGAATGATTACTAGATACTCAAAATGTAACTTCATTTCTACGATTTCAGTGATATTTTTTATTCTTTTCCCAGACCTTTATCCTGTATCTTAATGGGGTGGCATGTTAATTATTGGATTTTGCAATGACAGTGGTAGATGGTGAACAGATGTCCTTCCTGTCACTACCGTCCCTCACTCTTATTACCTGTCCAGCCCATTGGAGTCTTACGCTTTTCATCACACCAGTGATGTTAGTTCCTTTTATAGTTCTTCTAGTTCTATATTAAGGTGCCTTCTTCATTCTCTGTTAGTTGGGTCTTAAACTGGCCCATATATTTTCCTAATATTCTTTCCCTAAAATGTAAGTAGTCAGTTATGTTTTAATACTGGTTTCAGTGAGTAATAGCATCTGTTACCTGCCTAGAGTCTAGCATCAATCTCTGCCTCTATTGATGTTGTTTTGGTGAAAATTGATCCATGATATTTGAATTCTTTCACATGTTTATGTCTGATACAGTTCACTGTTAAATCTTGGGAGTTATGGAACTTCCTTCCCATGGTCATGTACACAGTACATGTCAGTCACATACTTGGTATAAATCT
The DNA here is from genome assembly GCF_023898315.1 of Schistocerca nitens. Taxonomy (NCBI): domain Eukaryota; kingdom Metazoa; phylum Arthropoda; class Insecta; order Orthoptera; family Acrididae; genus Schistocerca; species Schistocerca nitens. Next base: position 697,432,148 of record NC_064617.1, on the reverse strand, counting down.
GAGCCAAAACCTTGATGCCACTGATTCTAGGATCTGAATACTTCTTTTCAGTTCTTCACACCTGTTTTGAGAGCAATGTCATCTGCATTGGCCACATAGATAATACTTTCATTGTTGATTAGAACACATCGAAAGTTCTGTTTGTTGTGCGCCTGCATTACCTTTTTAAGTGACAGACAGAAAAGGACTGGTAATAATCCAACTCCTGGTCTTAGCCATGTATCCACTTGGAAATTTTCTGTGATTTTATAGCCTGTCTTAATCTTAGTTTTGTGTCATTTAAGTGTATCTCTTCATGTCTCACCAATTTCTTTGGTATGCCACATTCTGTTATTGTTTCAATCAGACTCAGTCTATGGATACTATCATAAGCTTCTTGAAATCTATGAAGAAAATATGTAATGTTTTGCCATATTCATAGTTTTTCACAAACCTATTTTAGGACAACAATCTGGTCAATGGTTGATCGTCCTGTTTGGAAATCTTCTTGGTACTGACAAACTGCCTATTGGCTTCTGTCTCGGGTTCTTCGGCCGACGTTCATCTAATTGATGAACGTCGGCCAAAGAACCCGAGACAGAAGCCAATAGGCAGTTTGTCAACAAGTGGCCACAAAAGCCTTAACAACTTCTTGGTACTCCCCAGCTATGAGGGCATGCTGAAAAGTAATGCCTCTGAATTTTTTATGTGAAAGCTGCTAAAGCTTTTTAAGTAAAACAAATTTTATGACATACTACATAGTTATTCGTCATGTCCACAAATTAATTTCTCAATAGAATTGTGCTGGTGATGAACACATATCACCTACCAAGAGAACAGTTTTTTGATACCATCACTGTAGAATGTTTGACTTCATTGACAGAGCCACAACCTCACCTCTGCTTTCACTTCTTCAACACTGTCAAACTGCCATCCTCGAAGGCATTCTTTAAGTTTTGGAATCAGATGAAAACCTAATGGGGTCAAGTTAGTACTGTATGGAGGATGATGGAGGATGATTGATGACAGTGAACCCAAGGCACTGGACTGTTCCAGATGTTGCAGCGCAGTCATGTGCACCTGCCACCCCACATCTAGAACACTTCTCACGTGACCATTTACTTCAATGCATCATATAAAAACTTTTCATAAAACAGTATTTCATATTCACACCTTCATTGATGCTCATAACTAAGCACAACTATAGTAGTAATTATTAAACAATTAGAAAATTAAACAAACAGAACTGCAAATAAAAAGTGACAGTATTTTGACTGCAGCCGTAACAGTGACCTCTACCACACTGCAAAGAAACCACATATACATCGGCGTCTGATGCCACCTGTCCTGCAAGTGACTCATACTGAATGCCTGTTCACAGATCTCCAATCTCACTAGGCATGACATAAAGTTGCTACACCTCACAACCCCTTTAATTACAAAAAGGTTTTCTTGAAAAAAAAAAAATTAAAGAACTTAACGCAAACGTCAGGCCCATTCCAAAACCAAAATATAGTACATTACATTCCTCTTACTTCAAACTTGGTAGTTCTAAAACTAACCTAGTCTATGATTTAACAAAATTATATTGTTTCCGAATACATCAAAATAGTTTTTCATACAAAATTAGTTTTTTTGTGCAACAATGAAACCTCTTTCTCCTGTGCATTTTACATTATATGAAAAATTTTCCTTTTTTGCTATGAACAGCATCTCTTTATTTTACACCAATTAAATTCTCTCCTACCTTATTGTTGACACTTAATTACCGTCATAATTTTTTTTTTCTTTGTACACTAGTTTTTTGTAGGGTACCCAAATATGTGGCGTCCATAACATCTGCCATTCAACTACAGTTCAGGCTTCAGTTAGAAGTCCATAGTTCCTGAAAACAGAGTTTCATCTAAGCCTATAAATAACATTCACATCTTCCAGAAATGAATGATTATTATATATGTTCTTAAATTCTGTTTTCCAATTAACTAAATGAAAAGAAACTTTAGTTTAACTGGTGCATTAAAGTGGCACACAGTTAAATTTACTTGAAACTGTCAGTAATTAAATCAAAATAATTTCAAAACTACAACAAACTACTGTAGCTAATGCAAGCACTTTGTTTATTTACTTAGTTAACTGCAATATTTATGTTACATAGATTCAAATACTTTCAAAGCTGACTTACATCTAGTACAAATCATTCTTTAACAATATTTACAGCATAACATAGTTACCACTGCTTATACCAGTTCCTTCATTACAACTCAGGTACAGTCACACATCTGGTAGAAATACTGCAGTGAAGCCACAATTCCTCTCACTGTCTTCACCATAATGTTTTGATGATGATGATGATGATGATGACGTTTGGTTTGTGGGGTGTTCAACTGCGCAGTTATCAGTGCCCGTACAAATTCCCAATTTTTGCTTAGTTCAATCTCGCCACTTTCATGAATGGTGATGAAATGATGAGGAGAACACAAACACCCAGTCATCTCAATGTAGGTGAAAATCCCTGACCCCGCTGGGAATCGAACCCGGGACCCTGTGCTCAGGAAGCGAAAATGCGATCGCTAGACCACGAGCTGCGGACTTTATGTTTTGACTTATTATAAACAAAGATTATACAGGGTGTTACAAAAAGGTATGGCCAAACTTTCAGGAAACATTCCTCACACACAAATAAAGAAAAGATGTTATGTGGACATGTGTCCGGAAACGCTTAATTTCCATGTTAGAGCTCATTTTAGTTTTGTCAGTATGCACTGTACTTCCTCGATTCACTGCCAGTTGGCCCAATTGAAGGAAGGTAATGTTGACTTCGGTGCTTGTGTTGACATGCGACTCATTGCTCTACAGTACTAGCATCAAGCACATTAGTACATAGCATCAACAGGTTAGTGTTCTTCACGAACGTTGTTTTGCAGTCAGTGCAATGTTTACAAATACGGAGTTGGCAGATGCCCATTTGATGTATGGATTAGCACGGGGCAATAGCCGTGGTGCGGTATGTTTGTATCAAGACAGATTTCCAAAACGAAGGTGTCCCGACAGGAAGACATTCGAAGCAATTGATCGGCATCTTAGGGAGCACGGAACATTCCAGCCTATGACTCGCGACTGGGGAAGACCTAGAACGATGAGGACACGTGCAATGGATGAGGCAATTCTTCATGCAGTTGATGATAACCCTAATGTCAGCATCAGAGAAGTTGCTGCTGTACAAGGTAACATTGACCTCGTCGCTGTATGGAGAGTGCTGCGGGAGAACCAGTTGTTTCCGTATCATGTACAGCGTGTGCAGGCACTATCAGCAGCCGATTGGCCTCCACGAGTACACTTTTGTGAATGGTTCATCCAGCAATGTGTCAATCCTCATTTCAGTGCAAATGTTCTCTTTCCGGATGAGGCTTCATTCCAAAGTGATCAAATTGTAAATTTTCACAATCAACATGTGTGGGCTGACGAGAATCCGCACGCAATTGTGCAATCACATCATCAACACAGATTTTCTGTGAACATTTGGGCAGGCATTGTTGGTGATGTCTTGATTGGGTCCCATGTTCTTCCACCTACACTCATTGGAGCATGTTATCATGATTTCATACAGGATACTCTACCTGCGCTGCTAGAACATGTGCCTTTACAAGTACGACACAATATGTGGTTCATGCACGATGGAGCTCTTGCACATTTCAGTCCAAGTGTTCGTACGCTTCTCAACAACAGATTCGGTGACCGATGGATTGGTAGAGGTGGACCAATTCCATGGCCTCCACACTCTCCTGACCTCAACCCTCTTGACTTTCATTTATGGGGGCATTTGAAAGCTCTTGTCTATGCAGCCCCAGTACCAAATGTAGAGATCTTCGTGCTCGTATTGTGGACGGCTGTGATACAATACGCCATTCTCCAGGGCTGCATCAGTGCATCAGGGATTCCATGAGACGGAGGGTGGATGCATGTATCCTCGCTGACGGAGGACATTTTGAACATTTCCTGTAACAAAGTGTTTGAAGTCACGCTGGTACATTCTGTTGCTGTATGTTTCCATCCATGATTAACGTGATTTGAAGAGAAGTAATAAAATGAGCTCTAACATGGAAAGTAAGCGTTTCCGGACACATATCCACATAACATATTTTCTTTCTTTGTGTGTGAGGAATGTTTCCTGAAAGTTTGGCTGTACCTTTTTGTAACACCCTGTATACAGTTTCAAAAAACTTACATACAACTTTTTTGTTTCATCTTCTTTCTTTCAACTCTCTCACATATGAGTTTAGCTAATATCAGTATTAGTATTCTCCTTCCCAAACTTCATTAGATTGTTTACATCACCATACCAATCAGTTTATCTCAAAAGTTACATACATTATTTTTGTTCTGGCATAACCACAAGTACCGGAATGAAGAAGATGCAGTATGCAAGACCAGAGAAGGTGGTGAGGAAACATAAGCCAACGGTGCGTGGAATAGGACCACAACATGCCAGAGTGACACCTGGAAGAAGCGAATATAAGGGCCGCTCCTGTCAGCCTCGGCTGCTCAGATTGCGCCAGTCTGTATCGGACATTAATGCTATGCTATCAGATTGTTGTGATCCATATCAAGTGCTTACTAGGACTTCCATCTACATCTACACTTATACCCTGGAAGCCACCCAACGGTGTGTGGTGGAGGGCACTTCACGTGCTACTATCATTACCTCCCTTTCCTGTTCCAGTCGCATATGGTTTGCGTGAAGAACGACTGCCGGAAAGCCTCAGTGCACGCTCAAATCTCTCTAATTTTACATTCATGATCTCTTCAGGAGGTATAAGTAGGGGGAAGCAATATATTTGATACCTAATCCAGAAACACACCCTCTCGAAACCTGGACAGCAAGCTACACCGCGATGCAGAGCGACTCTCTTGCAGAGTCTGCCAGTTGAGTTTGCTAAACATCTCCGTAACGCTATCACGCCTACAAAATAACCCTGTGACGAAACGCACTGTTCTTCTTTGGATCTTCTCTATCTCCTCTGTTAACTTGACCTGGTACGGATCCCACACTGATGGGCAATACTCAAGTATAGGTCGAACAAGTGTTTTGTAAGCCACCTCCTTTGTTGATGGACTACATTTTCTAAGGACTCTCCCAATCAATCTCAACCAATAATTAATTTTATATGATCATTCCACTTCAAATCGTTCTGTATGCATACTCCCAGATATTTTACAGAAGCAACTGCTACCAGTGTTTGTTCTGCTATCATATAATCATACAATAAAGGATCTTTCTTTCTATGTATTCGCAATACATTACGTTTGTCTATGTTAAGAGTCAGTTGCCACTCCCTGCACCAAGTGCCTATCCACTGCAGGTCTTCCTGCATTTCACTGCAATTTTCTAATGCTGCAACTTCTCTGTATACTACAGCATCATTCGTGAAAAGCCACATGGAACTTCTGACACTATCTACTAGGTCATTTATATACGAGGACAGTTCAATAAGTAATGCAACACATTTTTTTTCTCGGCCAATTTTGGTTGAAAAAACCGGAAATTTCTTGTGGAATATTTTCAAACATTCCCGCTTCATCTCGTATAGTTTCATTGACTTCCGACAGGTGGCAGCGCTGTACGGAGCTGTTAAAATGGCGTCTGTAACGGATGTACGTTGCAAACAACGGGCAGTGATCGAGTTTCCTTTGGCGGAAAACCAGGGCATCTCAGATATTCATAGGCGCTTGCAGAATGTCTACGGTGATCTGGCAGTGGACAAAAGCATGGTGAGTCGTTGGGCAAAGTGTGTGTCATCATCGCCGCAAGGTCAAGCAAGACTGTCTGATCTCCCGCGTGCGGGCTGGCTGTGCACAGCTGTGACTCCTGCAATGGCGGAGCATGCGAACACATTCGTTCAAGATGATCGACGGATCACCATCAAACAACTCAGTGCTCAACTTGACATCTCTGTTGGTAGTGCTGTCACAATTGTTCACCAGTTGGGATATTCAAAGGTTTGTTCCCGCTGGGTCCCTCATTGTCTAACCGAACACCATAAAGAGCAAAGGAGAACCATCTATGCGGAATTGCTTGCTCATCATGTGGCTGAGGGTGACAATTTCTTGTCAAAGATTGTTACAGGCGATGAAACATGGGTTCATCACTTTGAACCTGAAACAAAATGGCAATCAATGGAGTGGCACCACACCCACTCCCCTACCAAGAAAAAGTTTAAAGCCATACCCTCAGCCGGTAAAGTCATGGTTACAGTCTTCTGGGACGCTGAAGGGGTTATTCTGTTCGATGTCCTTCCCCATAGTCAAATGATCAACTCTGAAGTGTATTGTGCTACTCTTCAGAAATTGAAGAAACGACTTCAGCGTGTTCGTAGGCACAAAAATCTGAACGAACTTCTCCTTCTTAATGACAACGCAAGACCTCACACAAGTCTTCGCACCCGAGAGGAGCTCACAAAACTTCAGTGGACTGTTCTTCCTCATGCACCCTACATCCCCGATCTCGCACCGTCAGATTTCCATATGTTTGGCCCAATGACGGACGCAATCCGTGGGAGGCACTACGCGGATGATGAAGAAGTTATTGATGCAGTACGAAGTTGGCTCCGACATCGACCAGTGGAATGGTACCGTGCAGGCATACAGGCCCTCATTTCAAGGTGGCGTAAGGCCGTAGCATTGAATGGAGATTACGTTGAAAAATAGTGTTGTGTAGCTAAAAGATTGGGGAATAACCTGGTGTATTTCAATGCTGAATAAAACAACCCCTGTTTCAGAAAAAAAATGTGTTGCATTACTTATTGAACTGCCCTCATATATTGTGAAAAGCAATGGTCCCATAACACTCCCCTGTGGCACGCCAGAGATTACTTTAACATCTATAGACGTCTCTTCATTGAGAACAACATGCTGTGTTCTGTTTGCTAAAACCTCTTCAATCCAGCCACACAGCTGGTCTGATATTCCGTAGGCTCTTACATTGTTTATCAGGCAACAGTGCAGAAGTGTATCAAATGCCTTCCGGAAGTCAAGGAAAATGGCTTTTACCTGGGAGCCTGTATCTAATATTTTCTGGGTCTCATGAACAAATAAAGCGAGTTGGGTCTCACAGGATCGCTGTTCCCAGAATCCATGTTGATTCCTACAGAGTAGATTCTGGGTTTCCAGAAATGACATGATACATGAGCAAAAAACATGTTCTAAAATTCTACAACAGATTGAAGTCAGAGATATAGGCCTATAGTTTTGTGCATCTGCTTGATGACCCTTCTTGAAAACTGGAACTACCTGTGCTCTTTCCCAATCATTTGGAACCTTCCATTCCTCTAGAGACTTGCAGTACATGGCAGTTAGAAGGGGGGCAAGTTCTTTCACGTACTCTGTGTAGGATCGAATTGGTATCCCATGGTATCCCATCAGGTCCAGTGGACTTTCCTCTGTTGAGTGATTTCAGTTGCTTTTCTATTCCTTGGACACTTATTTTGATGTCAGCCATTTTTTCGTTTGTATGAGAATTTAGAGAAAGAACTGCAGTGCGATTTTCCTCTGTGAAACAGCTTTGGCAAAAGGTGTTTAGTATTTCAGCTTTACACATGTCATCCTCTGTTTCAATGCCATTATCATCCCAGAGTGTCTGGATATGCTGTTTCGATCCACTTACTGATTTAACGTAAGACCAGAACTTCCTAGGATTTTCTGTCAAGTTGGTACATAGAATTTTACTTTCAAATTCACTGAACGCTTCATGCATAGCCCTCCTTATGCTAACTTTGACATCGTTTAGCTTCTGTTTGTCTGAGAGGTTTTGGCTGCGTTTAAATTTGCAGTGAAGCTCTCTTTGCTTTCGCAGTAATTTTCTAACTTTGTTGTTGAACCACGGTGGGTTTTTCCCGTCCCTCACAGTTTTACTTGGCACGTACCTGTCTAAAATGTATTTTATGATTGCCTTGAACTTTTTCCGTAGACACTCAACATTGTCAGTGTCGGAACAGAAATTTTCTTTTTGATCTGTTAGGTAGTCTGAAATATGCCTCCTATTAGTCTTGCTAAACAGGTAAACCTTCCTCCCTTTTTTTATATTCCAATTTACTTCCATATTCAGGGATGGTGCAACGGGCTTATGATCACTGATTCCCTGTTCTGTGCTGACAGAGTCGAAAAGTTCGGGTTTGTTTGTTATCAGTAGGCCCAAGATGTTATCTCCCCGAGTCGGTTCTCTGTTTAATTGCTCAAGGTAATTTTCGGATAGTGCACTCAGTATAATGTCACTCGATGCTCTGTCCCTACCACCCGTCCTAAACATCTGAGAGCCCCACTTTGTATGTAGCGAATTGTTGTATAGCATTCTGAGAATGCAACATCCTTTAGCACACCTCTGGTTGCAACAAAATACCTTATTCCTCATTAGTGCCCGTTTACTAATATGGTTCTTCCTATGTCAGGTTCAGTATACTTTACATAATCAATTCAAAAACCACTATCCATTTTTCATTGAGTGGTTAAGACCCCACAATTTTTCCATGTTACAAAAATGTGTTAACCATTTTCCATCAGAATAAGACACTGTCTCCTTGCAACAAGTCATCTTACTCCATCCCTATCCATTTTTCATCATGACGGCACAACTCTGGTTGCATCAAAACACCTTATTTCTTATTAGTGTCTATTTACTAATATGTTTCTTCCTATGTCACCTTCAGTAAACTTTAAATAATCAATTCAAAATCCACTACTCATTTTTCATCAGCACAACACTTCTCACTACCCTAAATTAGCTCAAAGCATCATTAATCACTTCATTCAGAACCACATTCTGTAATCACTTCAAACTACAGTAACCCTTCCTTCCACATTTAAACATTTCTCATTGTTTATAACCTTCAGCATGATAATGCCCCCTGCTGTTTCTACTTTACTACATAAGTGAAAAAAGTTAAAAGTGATGTACCAAAGTTCAGAATGATAGAAGAGGAATATTGACTACACAAAAAGAAATTAAAGTAGTATTGTCAAACATTTGAGAACATGGTAATCATCAGGTATCTAGCATTGCGTAGAATGCAATGCCCTCTGAGTTATTTACCTGAACTCCTTTTACCTGCCTCGGGCCTTGTGACAGACCAAAGCTCAGAATGATAGAAGAGGAATAGTGACTACACAAAAAGAAATTAAAGTAGTATTGTCAATAACTTGAGTACATGGTAATCATCAGTTACCTAGCATTGTATAGAGTGCATTGCCCTCTGTGGTATTTACCCCAACTCATTTTACCTGCCTGAGGCCTTCAGCAGTACAAAACTTATAACTTTCAAGGGCCCATCTCTCAATCTATTTTTCCCTGGCCATCCAATTACTAGAATCTAATTCTCTCTCCATCTTACTTCCACATGGTTTAACAAAATAAATTTACCTGCTCAACACTTACATTCACACCATAGGCAACAGAACTTATCTCATTAAGCTACACTTCATCACTTACAGCTTCAGCTATCACAGTAACATCAACACCCTTTTTCCTCCACATAAACCTTACTTCCTTAAAGTAAGCACTTTTTTGTGCATTACCATTTCAACCACAACATGTCACACAGGAACCACTACCTGTTCATTCTAAACTTACATCTCTTCATTGGAGTAAACACCCTATATTGTGCATTACTACCTACAAAAACACTAGCTTTAGGCTCTACTGCCTGTACTCAATAACCACTGACTTTCAATGAAGCAGATTCCACTTTACTTCCTTTAGTATTGTTACTGTTGTCCATCATTAACATTCTATCACCACATTACACATTCATTTTACCAAACTCCACAGTTGACTCTATTTCCATCCAGAATGGATACCAGAACCTTATTATTTCCAAATTTAACTTCCACACAGAACATTGAAACCGCAGCATACAAAATTATGCCACAACAAAAATTATTTGTGGACCCATTTTGCAAGAATTTTTTATGCGAGGGATGGCAGATGTTTCAAGTGCAGAACTGTACCACAGATTCCTTTTCCATATCACCTAATCCACAGAAGTTGTGGTCTCATCAAACAGGACAGACCATGGATAGAAAAGAGTAAAACAAAAATTGAAGAGCACAGTGGGAGTAGAACCTGGATAGGAAAGAGTTAGGATAGAGTGCACCAGAAAATAAGAATGGGCACATCCAGCTAGGGAAGACACCACTCGCGAATTGGCGTGCCTACCAAAGTCATCAGATCCCCTACCTTATTTTACTCCTCCTTCTGATATTCATTTAATTCAGATATTTCTTCAACTTTCCCTTCTATCTTGTCGTGTCCAATCAGCAGCTCCTCTAGATCAATTCCCATTTTCTCAGTGCCATATTCATTACACTCTTCCAGATAATCCCTTTTTCTGCAATACCTAATGGGAAAACTGTCACCCTCCTCAGTAGTTAGATTCTTTTTCCTAGAGAATGATATCATTGCATTTCTTCCCTGTATTTCCAACACCATAGAATCGTCTCTGAAATCTATCTTCCCCTCTGTATTTATTGAAGAAATTTACCCCTATCATCATGTGCACACTTAATCCTGAATTATCAGGAAGTTATGATACATCTGTATACCATTTATCTTAAGAGGCAGCAACACTTCGTATTTAACAGGTTTCTTAACCTTTTCTGTTGTACAATTACACGCATCCCCACAGGCGTTATTAGTAATTCCTCCTCATTTGGCAAAGCATCTAACTACTTTTTACTAATAGCACAAAGATCACTGCCACTGTCAGCTAAACATTGCACTTCTTCCCCTTGAACCACTAACTTAACTACAGGCTGGATTGTCTTCCCCCCACTATTACTGACTTCAGATTCATTTAGCAAATCCTGTACAACTCCCCTTCCCTCAAAACCTTCCGCATGCCTAGGGATTACATTGATATTTTTGGGATTGTTTTCACAATTTATCCTCTTAGTAGCAGTCAATCTGTCCATTAATGACAAATTGAAACACCTTTAAACATCACATCCCGGAACCTCCTCCAATCCATTACTTAACTGACCACCACCATGATCATGCACATCTGCCCTTACTACAAACAAATTCTCATGAATCACTACCACAATATTTCTCTCATCTAAATACTGCACTTCTTTACTATCTGTGATCTCTCCTTCTTTGTGAAAAGATTCCTTGTGTGTTACATCGCACACATTACTTGTTGATTTGAACCTGTGTCATCATCTGTACACACATATCAAATCCTCACTACTGCAGTGTTCCCTTCACCTGTTTCTATTAAAAATGTCACCTTAGCCACCATTAAATACACATATTTTGATATTATTTGTCTCATTTGTATTGCCCCCATCTTTACTTTGTAATTAAGTTACTTCTTCATTAAGGATTTGCTGGTGGTTCTAAAGTACTATTTCCCATCCTGCAAATGCTAGCATCTTCACAGATGGGATCTAGTTTCCCATACTCTGTGATTCTCTGCCCTCTTCCGCTTGTGTTTCCCTCTGTTGTCTGTTTTGGACCTCACTGTCATCATAAACTGGAGATCGCACTGTATTATCAATCAAGTCCTTGCTCAGAGAAAGTTTGCCTATTTGCCATAGCATGGAGTCAGCCTCTTGTGGCTCTTGCTCTACCATTACATCATGACACACCCACTCTGTTTACATTTACATTCTGTCGAGGTTCCACATGATTCAGAGGCTTTAAGTTTCTATTAGCCTCCCTCCTCCTGCATTAGTCTCTCTATTCTTTTGAGATAATTAATAAATGTTTAATATCACCCCTGGAAGCAGTAATTATTTTGCTATGCCAGTTCATAGGCAACTTCCCATCTAAACCTATTATAATCTGCTATAGCTCTAATTTGTTAGTGGGATATGATAAATTAGCAACTCACTGTCTGGGCTTAAACTTTTCCCCACCTCAAAAATTGTTTTGCAATTCCATCTGCTTTTGTTTACCCCAATATTCTGTGAAAAATGCATCTTTAAACTTTTTCAAAGTATCATATCGTTCAGTAGCATTCACTCTCCAGGTCTTAGATCCTCCCATAAATTTTGACAAAATGAAACCATACTTTTGACTGTCAGTCCATAATCTTGGTAACACATTTCCAAACTCATTCAAAAATTCCTTTGGATGCACATGTCCAGCAGGATCAGAGTGTAAGAACTGCCTATTAATAATGTAAGCTACTTCAGCCGACTCGGTTATGAGACTACCAGCCACACTGTTAGTATCAACTTGTATATTATGTTTACTTTAGTTAGTCTGTTTTTATTATCATGCAGTTCATTTGCTATCACCCCTACCTGACTAGTCAAACAATCCATGTTAGTTTCTACTTATTCCACATGGTCAGATACAACGTTTACAGCTGTTAAACAATTTTCACTTTCTTCATTAACTTTACTATTCAAGAGTGTATGTTTTCTTTCACATATACTCAGAACTGTTGCTATTTTATGCTCCACTTTCTGAACCTTTTCTTAGATCTCATCCATTCTTTGTTTGCCCTTTCATCAAAAGCCTTCAATGCCTTTTGCCCCATTTCCTTTAGATCAGAAACCTAGCTTTTTAACATAGTATCAATTCCAATTTTGAACTGTTTAAGCTCACCAGTTAAATTACTAATAGTACCAGACTGCTGTTTAAGCTGACTGGCTAAGCCATTTATAGTACCAGACTGCTCCTTAAGCTCACTAGTTAAATTTTTATTTGCTTCATTGGCACTAAGCATTAATAGTGCTAATGTCCCCTTTACACTTTCCTGTTCAGTTTGCTTTACTTGCAACATATAAAGTTTGGCATCTGCCTCTCTTGTCCCCTGTTCATTAAGGTCACCTTGGCTCATATCAAATAAATCAGCATCTCTAAAATCACTCAATCTATTATTAAAAGAGCTGGTATCCTCTCCCTTCAATATAACTGTTAAAATATCTTGTCCCAGTTTCTCTCCCACAACTGTAGGCAACTGTTGTAAATAATGAACTAAAACATCATTAATTTATAATTCGCTGACATTTCCCTGCCCTGTAGTGCTTTTCTGACTGGCACTCCCATCAGATTGAATCACATCCTCTTCCTCCACAACTAGAGAAGTATCATTCCCTTCCATTTCAAAAAGTCTTTTGATACAAGCAAACAACAGATAAATTAAACTCAACTTATCTCTATTTGTCAACAGTAGTCTAAGTATGCTGAAACTGTGGGTCCATATTCCATCTCCAGCTATACTAGTTATGGGCTGCCATCTGCTACCAACTTCATTAGTGCAATTGTTGAGATAACAGCTGCTGCTCCCTCCATCATTCCATCTGCTAACTCCAAACTGTTTCTTCTGTTTTATCTATGGTGTCCTTCTTCCCACTGTAGGGTTACAGACCTCATTGCAGTTCCCTGTCTTTCCACTTTGTCACACACTATTCTATCATGTCTTTTCATCACTGTTTGACACTTCTTTTACACATTTACTCTTAACTGCAGATCACTTGTCTACAGCATTTTACACTTCCCAGCCATTGCATCATTTGTGGTGGCACATTGCACTGCACACTTCCACTCATCCTGTGGTGAATCTCTTCTCACATGCACACAACCTTGAAGTTACTGAAATGGTTAATGAAATGGTGGGGAGGCTTGCGTGCCTCAGCAATACAGATGGCCATACCGTAGGTGCAGCCACAACGGAGAGGTATCTGTTGGGAGGCCAGACAAACGTGTGGTCCTGGAGAGGGGCAGCAGCCTTTTCAGTAGTTGCAGGAGCAACAGTCTGGATGATTGACTGATCTGGCCTTGCAACACTAACCAAAACGGCCTTGCTGTGCTGGTACTGCAAACGGCTGAAGCAAGGGGAAACTACAGCCGTAATTTTTCCCGAGGGCATGCAGCTTTACTGTGTGGTTAAATGATGATGGCGTCCTCTTGGGTAAAATATTCCGAAAGTAAAATAGTCCCCCATTCGGATCTCCAGGTGTGGACTACTCAAGAGGATGTTGTTACCAGGAGAAAGAAAACTGGCATTCTACAGATCCCTTAATTGGGCAGGTAGGTTAGAAAATTTAAAACAGGAAATGGAAAGGTTAAAGTTAGATATAGTGGGAATTAGTGAAGTTCAGTGGCAGGAGGAACAAGACTTCTGGTCAGGTGAATACAGGGTTATAAATACAAAATCAAATAGGGGTAATGCAGGAGTAGGTTTAATAATGAATAAAAAAATAGGAGTGCGGGTAAGCTACTACAAACAGCATAGTGAACACGTTATTGTGGCCAAGCTAGACACGAAGCCCTTCCCTACTACAGTAGTACAAGTTTATATGCCAACTAGCTCTGCAGATGATGAAGAAATTGATGCAATATATGACGAGATAAAAAAAAAATTATTCAGGTAGTGAAGGGAGACGAAAATTTAATAGTCATGGGTGACTGGAATTCGAGAGTAGGAAAAGGGAGAGAAGGAAACATAGTAGGTGAATATGGATTGGGGGTAAGAAATGAAAGAGGAAGCCATCTGGTAGAATTTTGCACAGAGCAAAAATTAATCATAGTTAACACTTGGTTCAAGAATCATAAAAGAAGGTTATATACATGGAAGAAGCCTGGAGATACTGGAAGGTATCAGATAGATTATATAATGGTAAGACAGAGATTTAGGAACCAGGTTTTAAATTGTAAGACATTTCCAGGGGCAGATGTGGACTCTTGACCACAATCTATTTGTTATGAACTGTAGATTAAAACTGAAGAAACTACAAAAAGGTGAGAATTTAAGGAGATGGAACCTGTATAAACTAACTAAACCAGAGGTTGTACAGAGTTTCAGGGAGTGCATAAGGGAACAATTGACAGGAATGGGGGAAAGAAGTACAGTAGAAGAAAAATGGGTAGCTCTGAGGGATGAAGTAGTGAAGGCAGCAGAGGATCAAGTAGGTAAAAAGAAGAGGGCTAGTACAAATCCTTGGGTAACAGAAGAAATATTGAATTTAATTGATGAAAGGAGAAAATACAAAAATGCAGTAAATAAAGCAGGCAAAAAGGAATACAAACATCTCAAAAATGAGATTGACAGAAAGTGCAAAATGGCAAAGCAGGGATGGCTAGAGGACAAATGTAAGGACGTAGAGGTGCCTACAGGTAAATTAAAGAGACCTTTGGAGAAAAGAGAACCACTTGTATGAATATCAAGAGCTCAGATGGAAACCCAGTTCTAAGCAAAGAAGGGAAAGCAGAAAGGTGGA
Source organism: Schistocerca nitens (assembly GCF_023898315.1). NCBI lineage: Eukaryota > Metazoa > Arthropoda > Insecta > Orthoptera > Acrididae > Schistocerca > Schistocerca nitens. Next base: position 697,416,947 of record NC_064617.1, on the reverse strand, counting down.
AGGAATATATAGAGGGTCTATACAAGGGTGATGTACTTGAGGACAATATTATGGAAACGGAAAAGGAGGTAGATGAAGATGAAATGGGAGATATGATACTGCGTGAAGAGTATGACAGAGCACTGAAAGACCTGAGTCGAAACAAGGCCCCGGGAGTAGACAATATTCCATTAGAACTACTGACGGCCTTGGGATAGCCAGTCCTGACAAAACTCTACCATCTGGTGATCAAGATGTATGATACAGGTGAAATACCTTCAGACTTCAAGAAATAATAATTCCAATACCAAAGAAAGCAAGTGTTAACAGATGTGAAAATTACCGAACTATCAGTTTAATAAGTCACAGCTGCAAAATACTAACGCGGATTCTTTACAGATGAATGGAAAAACTGGTAGAAGCTGATCTTGGGGAAAGATCAGTCAAACCTACATTTCTAGCATTTGTAGACTTAGAGAAAGCTTTTGACAATATTGACTGGAATACTCTCTTTCAAATTCTAAAGGTGGCAGGAATAAAATGTAGGGAGCGAAAGGCTATTTACAATTTGTACAGAAACCAGATGGCAGTTATAAGAGTTAAGGGGCATGAAAGGGAGGCAGTGGTTGGGAAGGGAGTGAGACAGGGTTGTAGCCTCTCACCGATGTTATTGAATCTGTATATTGAGCAAGCAGTAAAGGAAACAAAAGAAAGATTTGGAGTAGGCATTAAAATCCACGGAGAAGAAATAAAAAGTTTGAGGTTAGCCGATGACATTGTAATTCTGTCAGAGACAGCAAAAAACTTGGAAGAGCAGTTGAAAAGAATGGACAGTGTCTTGAAAGGAGGATATAAGATGAACATCTACAAAAGCAAACGAGGATAATGGAATGTAGTCGAATTAAATCGGGTGATGCTGCAGGAATTAGATCAGGAATTGAGACACTTAAAGCAGTAAATGACTTTTGCTACTTAGGAAGCAAAATAACTGATGATGGTTGAAGTAGAGAGGATATAAAATGTAGACTGGCAATGGCAAGGGAAGCGTTTCTGAAGAAGAGAAATTTGCAAACATCAAGTATAGATCTAAGTGTCAGGAAGCCGTTTCTGAAAGTATTTGTATGGAGTGTAGCCATGTATGGAAGTGAAACATGGACGTGGTGCTACAGAAGAATGCTGAAGATGGGTAGATCACATAACTAATGAGGAGGTATCGAACAGAATTGGGGAGAGGAGGAGTTTGTGGCACAACTTGACAAGAAGAAGGGGCCAGTTGGTAGGACATGTTCTGAGGCATCAAGGAACCACAAATTTAGCACTGGAGGGCAGTGTGGAGGGTAAAAATCGTAGAGGGAGACCAAGAGATGAATACATTAAGCAGATTCAGAAGGATGGAGGTTGCAGTAAGTACTGGGAGATAAGAAGCTTGCACAGGATAGAGTAGCATGGAGAGCTGCATCAAACCAGTCTCAGGACTGAAGACCACAACAACAACAACAACTGAAATGCAATTCTCAGCCAGAAATAACTATAGGAAAAAAAAGCTGTACATCTTGTAACCACAAGTCGCACTAAACATTATTTTGTTGTTGCAATGAATAGTTAAATAAAAGTATTTCTGTGCGTAAAATTTCACTCTATTAATGGAAGCTTGCATACACCAGTCACTACTAAGACTTTCTCTAAACTGTACAAAGTCTGAAAAGTCCACAAGTACACATCATTCATGACTGTAGCCATTTTATGGTAATTATGAAATGTCTTTCACACAAAGCTTACAAACAGATTGTTTCTTTCAGAATCAAGCTCACATAACAAAATGTTTCTGTTTATGAATAGGCAACATGCCATGCAGAATTTAGTTATTTAAAATGTCACAGAAAGCTCTGAATTTCATACCATGCTTTAAATAAAACTCACTTCCACACTTTACAACACTTCTCAAATGTTTTGGTAGTAAAATATCACAATATTAATAATTTTCATCAGAGCACATATCAGTAGGTATGATCGCTATGAGATCCAAGCACTGACTCCCCTCATCTCTCTACACAAAAGAAATTTCTAGTTCCCACAATACGGGCAAATATGCTAATTTCTGATTGGCAGAGAAACATCATAGCCAATCATAAAGCAGCATCAAAGCTGCTCAATCCCACACATACAGGGTGGAGTGTGGTAAATTGCTGATTTGGGAATGAAATAAAAAATAACAAACACTTAAAAAACTTAAATTTTTATTTTTCTCACATATTGGACAATGATGGATGTTTCTAATTACAGGGTTTAAACACTATATGTGACAAATGTCTACCTTCACAATCCACACACTGCTGCAGTCATTTTCTGACATTCTCATGCACTCTTTCAAGCATGTCTTCTGGTAATCTTGCAGTTTCAGCCCCAATATTGTTCTGTAGGTCTTCCAGAGTGTTGGAACAGTTGGAACACACCTTTGACTTCAGGTAACTCCAAAGAAAAAAATCACATGGGGCTAAATCCGGCAATTGTGTGAGCCAGTTAAGATCCCCCAGCTGAGAATAAGCCTTCCAGAAAAGTTTGTCTCAAAAAATTCATGGTAATGCCTACTGTGTTTGCAGTGGCAACATCTTGTTGAAACCAGGTATCCCATAATTGCATTGCCTCAAAAGCTGGCTGGAAAAACTCTTGCAGCATAGTTAAGTAATGATCCGAATTCACTCTTACAGCATGACGATTTTACTGGAAAAAGTAAGGGCCAATGATTTCTACTTGTGGTATGATACACCACACAGTGATGTGGTCTGAATGCAGAGATCTCTGGTGAATTTGCCTGGGGTTTGTGTCACTCCAGTACTGCATGCTCTGTTTGTTTGCACACCCACTGAGGTGAAAATGTTCCTCATCAGGAAAGAACATATTTGCATCACTGGGTATGGTTGCAAGATGTTCTTCATGTTACATAACCCTGTACTGACAATTACTGGACCAAGCAGATTTTATACTGATGAAAATTCAGTTCATTATGAAGAATCTGGTGGAGAGAATGTCTTGAAATACCAAGAGTAAGTCTGTCTTTCCAAGCTGACAGTTTCAGAGATTGCAATACTGCTGCTCTAACTCATTTGACATTTTGTGGTGTTGTAATGCTTCTCTCAGGTCCTTTTTGTACCGATGACACCATCCCCTGTTGTTTTGAATGCACTAACCCAATTTAATATTGATTGCCATCCAGGAACACATCTGTGTGGGGGTACAGCAAATCGCAAATGAAAAGCATGCTGCACTACAATGATCTAGTGGGAGTTCGAGAAATATACTTCAACACAAAATGAGCGCTCTTTACATGTCTTCTGCATTATCACAACTGAATGACAATTGAATACAAACCTCCCATTGGTCACTATAAACCATTCTTACTCTCCTCTCTATTCAACCAACAGTGTCACCACAATGTGGATTTAAAAAAAAAAGCAAATTGCCGTGCTCCACCCTGTATAAGCAGAACCAATCAAATTTGTCACTGAATCAAAACAACAAATTTACATAAATAATTTTGAAAACCCACAAATATAAAGTTAATTCCCTCTTAACAAAACTATTTTACCAAAATCATAATCTCATTTCCCCAGTACAATAAACTGACAGAATAGTTTATAACGAGTTCCCTGATACGAATGACTAACACACATGTCATTCTCAAACACTCCTCATGTGATCAATTACTTCAGTTTATAGTATAAAAACTTTACATAAAACAATATTTCACATTCACACCGTCATTCACTAAGCACAATTGTAGTAGTAACTAATAGACAATTACAAAATTTTAAAAAAAGAAACAGAACTGCACATAAAAATGACAGTATTTTGACTGTAGTTCAAACAGTGCCCATCAGCTAGTGACCTCTTCCAGACCGTATAGAAACTACATACACAATGTCATCTGACACTACCTGTCCTGTGTGTGGCTCATATTGCATGCCTGTTTCTCTGATCTCAATAGGCATGATGTAAAGGCAATATGTTTCACTTTTATCAGGCCTTCTTGATTGTATCAAGCTATTTTTTGCTTTCTTTTATACTTTCTGGGTCTCCAGATTGCCTTCATCACCACCCTGTCAATGAAGTGGTCTGGTCCGTATTCAGCACCTCTTGCCATCTTTACATTTTGTATTCATTTCTTTATTCTTGTCTCTATCAAAACATTTTCAGTTTCATTCACTGTCTTCCATCTGCAGATATACAAGTTCCTGTAAATATTCTTTTCCTGCTGTAGTCAGTCCTACTTATGAAAATGCCTTCTGAAGTGACAGAATTAGCCAACCTAATGCAAGCCTCAGCTGCCAGATGGGTTGTAGGTGGTGGATAGCAAATGGCCCTCATATATGGGGGTTAACTATGAATAAGGGGAGACCTAAATAAGTAATCCCAAAATTGAGGTGGCAGGATCAGGCTGCATGGGGATGCCTAAGAGCTACATTGTGTAAACACCACATATGCTCATTGCTTATACTGTGTCAAAGAGAGTCAGCCACACTATAAGTGTTGCCCCTGCTGCCTTGCAGGCAGGGATTAGTGCAAAGACTAAAGGAAGGAAAACACTAACAGAAAACCAAAGGGCAGAAATGTCTGGATAGGTGTCGTGATTATGTAAGATTGCATGCTTGGCATTTGTGATCAGCTAATCGCCACTGGATGTCAAGGAGTTCATGCACCTGCCACTTGGAGCACTGACTTGCACTTATTCCTTGCCATGGCATGGACACTCTGTGACTTCTGTGATTTATAATTAATTATTCTCTTGTTATTAACTACTACTAACTAGTTCTTCTGTTACTGTTGAAGGAAATAAATGTTCTTATTCTCTCTTCTATTCGAGTTTATTACATAGAGTAGTTGAAAAAACATATCTTAACTCACAGCAGTGAATTGTTGAATGCAATAACTGCCATCCATAGTCCACACTCCAAGCATATCAAAATAAGCCCCGGCCTCATATCCCTATGAGATTACAAACGCTGGTGATTCCAACGTTACCTGTGCCATATTTTAAAGACTATAGCCATGCCTTAAGCAGAAAACAAGTGTTCAGCATGCTTGATTGTGCCAAAGCATACACCCAGATTCCTGCTGCTGAACAAGACAGTCCTTAGATGACTATTATAACATATTTTTGCCTATTTGAAAGTTTATTTACGGTCTTCGGCCTGACGAACATGGTGCAAACGTAGCAGCAATTTATAGACTCAGTGCTATTATGTTTTGCCAAATTGTTTTGCATACCTGTATGATATCCTTATTTTCTCAGAAACACCAGAGGAACACGAATGGCCAGGAATACAGATTACAAGAGAAGATATTATGTCACTCTACAAATACATGCCACATAATGTTACATTCATTATATCAGGCCTGGCAGTATGACTTCTACCATTTTGGAAGAACAACCCCATTCTCTGATTTGCTCAGGTGCAGGCAAGTTTTCTGTGTTCTGTAATAATGACAGAGTCTACCAGATCTGCACTAGTCAGCTTGATCACAGATACACAGTGGAGGTACGAGATATTGTAACAGTGCCATCAGAGGCAGATGTGTACCTGAAACTGAAAGCTGAACTCATACATTGAGAGTCCACCTCACAGGAAGAGAGGGTATGTCAAGTCTTCACCCAGGAGGATACAGGTGACAAAAAGCCTCCACAATACCTCCACCACCTAGAGAGCAAGGTCGATGGGCACACTATCACCTGCTACCAGATATCACCAATGCCCATTTCCTGGACACTATCACCAAGCTGTCTACAGCCATGTTCTGATGCCATGCACCTGGCTGCAATGCCAAGGTCATCCAGGTTGGGTAAGGAGAGCACATCAAACTACTCAACCAGTTTCCATCACTCACAAGGTCTTCTGGGGCCCTGCAACAGGTATGCCATGATCCTGTCCATTATATCAACACCATGGCAGACCCCCTGAAGCCATGTAGGCAAACAGCTGGCCCTAGACAAGTATGCCTTTGCAAAAGCAGAATTTGATCCCATGCTGTCCAAAGGCATCATTTACAAATTCAGTGGCATGTGGTCATTACGCCTCCACCTTGTACCCAAAAAGAACAGTGTGTGGCAACCATATGGTAATTACCATGCCTTGAATGCAAGGATCATCCCTGAATGTTAGCCTGTGCCACAACTGAAAGACTACAACCATGCCTTAAGCGGAAAACAAGTGTTCAGCATGCTTGACTGTTTCAAGGCATACACCGAGATTCCAGCTGCTGAACAAGACATCCCTTAAATGACTATTATAACACCTTTTTGCCAGTTTGAAAGTTTATTTATGATCTTTGGCCTGATGAACACATTGCAAATGTGGCAGCAATTTATAGACTCAGTGCTACAAGGTTTACCAAATTGTTTTGCATAACTGGATGATATCCTCATTTTCTCAGAAACACCATAGGAACACAAGCATCATCTTGAGCAAGTTTTTGAGCACCTGGCCGAAGTGTGTGTTCGGCCAGCCTGAAATAACTTTCTTGGGCCCTCAAATTTTGTCAGAGAGATCATGCCCATACCAGAGAAGGTCAAGGCCATATTTCTTGGCATGCTCAACTTTTACCACTGCCACCTGTCACAGTGAGCTGAACTGAAGGAGCCACTCACAGCTGCACTGGCCAGTCCAAAAACAAAAGGCAAAGCACTTGTGGACTGGACACCGATGAAGATTGACACATCCAAAGCTGCCAAAAAGAGCATTGCCAACACTGCACTTCTTGCTCATCCAGCAGTGGATGCACCCCTGGCAGTAGAAGTGGATGCTAGCCAGACAGCCATCAGGGCTGTATTCCAACACTATATAAAGGAGACATGGCAATCCATCGCCTTTTTCTCACACAAGCTAACATCTGTGTGATAATGATGGAGCATGCACAACAATTCTCCAATTCTCTGTGGCAGTGATATATTTCTGTGTACAACTGGGAGTGAGGGTGTTCACAATATATACAAATCATAAATCCCTCACATACACCTTCTGCCAAAGCAATGACAAGTGCTTGCTGAGACAACCTGAATTTGCAGCATAATTTTCAATGGATATCCAGCACATCTCAGGGCCAAATAATGCTGTAGTTGACTGCTTGTCTGAGACAGTGCCGTCAGGGAAACTGTTGACCTCCAGGAGGTCAATGGTCTCTGTGTCCAATGTGCAACAATCTGATCAGGAGCTCCATGACCTTCTCAAAGATACTGAGACAGGTCTTCAACTCAGACTCATAAACATGCCAGAAACAGATGGGCAATTATACTGTGACACCACCACTGGAAAGACTCTCCCATGTGTGCCAGTAGTGCTCCACAAGCACATTTTTCACAGCCTTCATGACCTCTGTCACACAGGAGTCAGGGCAACTGCCAAATATCTCTCTGCCCATGATTCATGTCCCAGACTATAGAAGGATTGCTGGCAACAAGCTAGCACCTGCAACCAAATGTCAAGGTGTTGGCATGCCTGTCACTTGTAGTGCTGCCTCAAGCTAATTCCTTGCCATGGCATGGACACTCTGTGAATTCTGTGATTTAACAATTCATTATTCTGTTGTTATTGACTACTAACTAGTTCTTCCACTACTGTTGGAGGAAAAAATTATTCATATCCTCTCTCCTACACAGAGTATCTGGCAGAAACATATGTTGATTCAGAGCAGTGAATCTGCTGGATGCAGTAACTGCTGTCCACATTCCACATGCTGAGCATGTCAAAATAGGCATGGAGAAGCGAATGTTTCTACAGGAGAAAACCCTAACTGACAAATCCCACTCCTCCATGTTGTGGATTGGTGACATGCCATCAGTCCATCCTGCAAAAACATGGGCCTTGGATAAGAGTGATCATTACAGAATGATCTAAGTGGGAACATTGAATATTAAATGAGTACAACTAGGAACCTGGAACATCAGAAATCTATAGTAGCCTGGGACAGCAAAATGTGTTGTAAGAGAAGTGGATAAATATGGATTAAACAATGTGGCTCTTCAAGAGACAAATAGACAATAACCAGATCAATTAAAATGGAAATCTATGTCATGTTCCATTCAGCATCAGAAGCAAACTGGATACTGGTTTTGTGGTGAAGAAATCTATGTGTACCAGTCTTGTAGATTTTATATCAGTCAACCATGGAATCTCACTTGTAACAATAGACACCAAGAAACACAAAATCACATATATATATGTAAAAACAAAGATGATGTGACTAACCGAACGAAAGCGCTGGCAGATCGATAGACACACAAACAAACACAAACACACACACAAAATTCAAGCTTTCGCAACAAACTGTTGCCTCATCAGGAAAGAGGGGAAGGAGAGGGAAAGACGAAAGGATGTGGGTTTTAAGGGAGAGGGTAAGGAGTCATTCCAATCCCGGGAGTGGAAAGACTTACCTTAGGGGGAAAAAAGGACAGGTATACGCTCGCACACACACACATATCCATCCACACATATACAGACACAAGCAAACATATTTAACTGTCATGTCCCCATTGAAGAGAGTGACAATATAAAAAAAAATAATTATGTTCTCTAAGAAACTCGAGACAGTCTTGGACAAGGTACCTAGTGAACACTATGAAATAATCTTAGGATATCTTAATGCAAAAGTAGGGAAAGAAGAGACTTTCAAGGGATTCACTGGACCAGCTTACATGATGTTATTGAAAAAAAAGAATATGTTTAAAATGTATTCAACACTCTTGTCACATTTAAATCTGTCAAGTTGACATTTACATTGATTTTCTGAGTGATAATAGTCACTATAATGTTCCTCATGAAGAGAACAGTATAAAACTGCAAGAATATACGTCACGTTGATTGGAGCAGTGTCTTATTTATTTATGAAATTGCTTATTAGGTATGTTCATACTTCCAGAATCTACTGCAGTAGCTGAAGAAATAGTCTCAGCATTTTATTATCCATGATCAGGAAAAAAAAAAGTTTAGGTAAATAATATCAAGTAATTAAAGCTCATCAGCAAATTAGTCATCAGCACTGGAAAAAGTGCAGAATGTAATATAATACAATGCTGTATGTGACATGTACTATATCCAATATGATTCTGTTCACAGAAGAGGCATGATACATGTTACATAATATACAACAGATTAACAGCATCTGATACACAACACCCAAAGCATGTTTACCTTTGAAATGTGTAGAAGAAGAAAAAGAGGTGCAGCCCATGAATGAAATTACTGCCAAAAGACAATTATGATTTCTGATTATAAGTTCAGTTTGTGTGATGGGTCACTTGTCACATTTTTTGTACAAAACTAAGAAAATTACCCCTGCCATGGGAAAGCCTCCACATAGCCAACTAACCTTCATTTGAGGATGGTAATTTAAACACCTTTCAGCCATCAAATTTCCAACGTTATTTTATTTGGCAACCAGTTTCAGCATTTTACTATGCCATCTTCAGTCCCCTGCCGAGTCAGCAGATGATAGTTAAAGTGATCACTGCAGCAAGTATCTACTAATACCAGTACTGCTGGCCCCTGTTTTGATCACAACTGAGGTAAATTCTTCCTACCCATCAGTCAGGGGACTAAAGATGGCATAGTAAAATGCTGAAACTGGTTGCCAAATAAAATAAGGTTGGAAATTTGACAGCTGGAAGGTGTTTAATTTGACATCCTCTATCGAACAGCCGAGTCTCACAACTATCTCTTAAAAGATGGACATACAGGAACCTTCAATTGATATAAGCAGAGCTGTGCTTTTATCTTAACCAGCTTCACAATTGATAAATTGCTGTTACTTATGTGTTAATGTGAGACATTCAGAGTTTTGTAACTGTTATAGGTTGCAAATAATTTTTAAAAAAGATACTATTTTCATTGGGTCTGAGGTAGGGCATACTGATGATCAACTATTTAACTCAAGTAATGAATGTCTTCGTGGCCATTGACTGTTCTTAAAAATGAAGGGTTTCAAAAACTTTTACTGTCTCATTCCATCAACACAGCAGCATAACCCATATTCTGATTCATCTTCTCTCACGCACATTGAAAAATGTGCTACTGAACATAGTGTGAAATGTTTTGAGAGTTTGTTCTTACCTGACTGTGAACTATCACTCCATATTTGATAATCCTACCTCAATCAAACAAGCACCTCACCATCCTTTAGGTTACCATCTCATGTTAATTCAATCAGCGTACACTGGTGGAACACAGCTCAGCCACCAGGAGGCAGCACATTCAGGCAGAGTTGACAGCTGCACATCAAGAATGTCACATGCACTACTGCCCAGTGCCATTACTCAGAAATGTCTCACATGTCATGCTATCTAATCCCTGAGTGGAGCGTCTTCTGTCTCAATCTGTAATTTTTTATGCTGCTTTTAAGTTCAGGCCACTCACAGAACACTGTACGTCTTACTGGTACCAACCCAGCTAAGTAAAAGGATGATGTATTGAACAAGTTCAGGGTGTCAGCTTTAAAGTGACTGCACACTTATTGGCGTAATTAATTATATGTGTTGCTATGCAGGAGGCGATCAGCAAGGTTCATCATTTACATGTGTTGCCATCAAAGTTAAAATGTCAACAGAGGCAACACTGAATGCTGTCCCTCAGAGTTTCCTGTAGCAGCAGCAGGAACACATGGTCTTGTTGGGGAGATTTTTGACAGGCTTGGTAATGCGATCTCAAAATTCACCGACCTACCCACCACCTTTCCCTACCCATGACAAAGCAGTTGAGGACTGTGAATGGTATGAGAAACAGCTACACTTCACAGCCTTCAAGTTAACAGACACTGAGACTATACACATCAAAAAAAGTTTTGCATCACCCCGGTTCCCAGAACTCCTGAAGACAGACATTGACTGTGGATATTGTGTCACAGGCACAGTCCCTTTAACTGTTCAGAGCTGTTACTAAGCCCGTCCAAAGATGTAAACAACCATGCATGAGCAATGCCTATTAGATGGAGGGGGTCCGACAGTCGATCAGTTCCCGCCATTCCACCAGGAAGGATGTACACAGCTCGTGTTCTCTGTAGTTCAACCATGCCTAGACAGTCAATACTGTGGTTCAATCATGTCCGCATTGTTACTTTGTGCCAGGAAGGGCTCTCAACAAGGGAAGTGTCCAGGCATCTCAGAGTGAACCAGAGCAATGTTGTTCGGACAGGAACTGTTGATGGTATGCCTCGCTCAGGCTGTCTAAGGGCTACTACTGCAGTGGATGACTGCTACTTATGGATTATGGCTTGGAGGAACCCTGACAGCAATGCCACCATGTTGAATAATTGTTTTCGTGCAGCCACAGGACATCATATTATGACTCAAACTGTGTGCAATGGGCTGCATGATGCGCATCTTGACTCCCGACATCCACAGCAAGGTCAATCTTTGCAACCATGACACCACGCAGTGCGGTACAGATGGGCCCAACAACATGCTGAGTGGACTGCTCAGGGTTGGCATCACATTGTCTTCACCGATGAGTGTTGCATATGCCTTCAACTAGACAATCTTCAGAGACTTGTTTGGAGGAAACCCAGTTGGGCTTAAAGCCTTAGACACACTGTCCAGCGAGTGCAGCAAGGTGAAAGTTCCCTGCTGTTTTGGGGTGGCATTATGTGGGGCCGAAGTACGCTGCTGGTGGCCATGAAAGGCGCCATAATGGCTGTACAATATGTGAATGCCACCCTCTGACTGATAGTGCAACCATATCAGCACCATATTGGTGAGGTATTTGTCTTCATGGATGACAATTTGTGCCCCCATTGTGCACATCTTGTGAATGACTTCCTTCAGTATAACGACATCACTTGACTAGAGTGGCCAGCATGTTCTCCAGAGATGAACCCTACTGAACATGCCTGTGATTGACTGAAAAGGGCTGTTTCTGGATGACGTGACCCACCAACCGCTGTGAGGTATCTATGCCGAATCACCATTGAGGAGTGGGACAATCTGGACCAACAGTGCTTTGGTGAACTTATGGATAGTGTGCCACAGTGAATACAGTGATACATCAATGGAAGAGGTACCAGTGTGTACAGCAATCTGGACCACCACCTCTGAAGGTCTCATTGTATGGTGGTACAACATGCAATGTGTGGTTTTCATGAACAATAAAAAAGTCAGAAATGTTGTTTATGTTGATCTCTATTCCAATTTTCTGTACGGGTTCTGGAACTCTCGGAACCAAGGTGATGCAAAACATTTTTTGATGTGTGTATTAAGGTACTCCATCTGACGTGGATCTCTCCCCAAATGGAGCACTTGTTAGGAAAGTTATCCACCCTTCAGGATCAGGAATCTCTGTCATTTGATGATATGTGTCATTACTTTCTTCATATTATCACACTAATTTCCATGTGATTTCTATGAGAGTAGAGTTTTGTAAGTGCAGGTAGCCGTCCCATCAGTCATGCCAGATTTGGGTGGTGGAGTTGCATGGTCTAAGTTGGAAGTGTCTTTTTGTTATTGCTCAGTCCAAGGAATCTTATGTGGACTCCATTGTTTGGGATGTTATCATTAGGTCTGCTTCAATAAGGAAGTTCGCCAATGGGCAGTGCAGTTTGAAGACACCACATTAGAAGATGTGAGTCAGTTAGAAGTGGCTGTTGTCCACTTAGACATTAGTCAACACTCATGTTAGAGCACACTGTTAAAGGTTTTGCCACTATCAGCCAGAGCACCAGCTCGTAGCTGCAGTGGATGCATCACAGTATGGTGTGGGGGCCATGTTGTTCCACTGTACTGAACAGGGTTCAGAACAACCCACTGCTTTTGCATTGAAGATGTTTAATGATTCACACAATAATTACTCACTGTTAATTGTTTCGCCTGGGATTCAAAGCTTAATTCAGTTTCAACAAAATCTGTACTAACAGCCTTGACATACAACGGGTTGTTCAACCTTTTAATATGCTGAAGTGTATCAATGTGTGGAGAGAGTAACACAAAACAGAGAACAGTATTCACACTAGGTATTGAGTGCTAGCTCTTTGTCCAGCAATAGTACATACATTCACACACACAATTACAGAGACACCCAAACACATGCACCTAAGACCACAGCAAGACTTAGTCAGGTTAATCAATGGTAGATGGACCAAAGAAGTTCTTTGGTAGATAACAAGAGAAAAGCAAAAATCATATGATTACCTATTGGAGGTTGGGTTGGATGCCATCAGAGGCAGTTGAATTTAATGAAACTAAACTTCTAATTACAGTTATTTATAGGTCCCCTAACTTTTATTTCACAGCAAGTTAGAGAAGGTTCTTGATTCACTTTATAGGAAGTACCAAAAATTAGCTTGACATGGTGATGTCAATATTAATTTTGTATGTGACTGTGCAAGAAAAATGGACTTGGAAGATCTCCTATATTCCTGTAATCTGTAGCAGACTGTTTTTTTTTTCTTTTTTTCCCAGCTAGGGTGCAGGAGAACAGTAGCACAACCACAGACAATATTTTTATTCATTCTTCATTACTAGATAGGCATTCTGTCCGTAAAAGGGTGCATGGCCTTTCAGACCATGGTGCATAAATTTCAACACTGAAAGGTTTTTGTACTCAAGCAGATGTTATGTATATAATTACAAACTATGCAGAAGAGCTGATCTAATGGCAACAGAGAATTTTTTAAACCTCATTAAGGAACATGAGTGCCAGGATGTTTGCAGTGCTGATAACGTAGATGACAAATATTATGCTTTCCTTAGAACATTTTTCATGCTCTATGAAAGCTGCTTTCCATTAGAATGTTCAAAATGAGATACTGGCAGTAAAAAATTGTTCAAATGGCTATGAGCACTATGGGACTCAACATCTGAGGTCATCATTCCCCTAGAACTTAGAACTACTTAAACCTAACTAACCTAAGGACATCACACACATCCATGCCCGAGGCAGGATTCGAACCTGCGACCATAGCGGTCACGCAGTTCCAAACTGAAGCGCCTGGAACCGCACGGCCACACCGGCCGGTGGCAGTAAAAGGCAATTCAGGTGGCTGACTAGTGGGATAAGGATATCATGTAGAACAAAGTGGGGATTATATCAAAATGTTAGAAGTAGTCACGATCAAGCTACAGACAGTACTGTAGGGTGCTTAAAAATATGATTAGGACAGTAAAGAGTACGTGGCAAACAAATAGAGCAGCTAATTCACATGATAAAATTAAAACCATATGGTCAGTTGTGAAGGAAGTGTCTGGTCAGCAGTACAATGTCAAAGAGATAAATTTGGTAAGCAGTAAAAATTTTTCTGTTACTGATATGTCAGATATATGTACAGTATTTAACTGTCACCTTCTGAACATAGCTGGTGAATTAAACAAAAATTTATTTTCTGTAGAGAATCTACAATTCTCCATGATACTGACAAGAGGGAGATTGAGTCAATAATTAAATAACTTAAGACTAAGGACTCTCATGGATATGGTGGAGTATCTGTCAGAATATTAAAGTACTGTGCTGCATATGTGAGCCCTGTGCTTAGCCATATTAATAATTTTTATTTTAGGAGTGGTCAGTTTCCTGAATGGTTAACATACACAATGGTAAAGCCACTTTACAAAAAGGGAAAAGGGGATAACACAGACAATTTTAGACCTATCTGTATGCCATCAGTGTTTGCTAAAGTTATTGAAAAGGCTGTGTATGTAAAGATAATTAATCATTCATTTCACATATTTGCCGTCAAATGCAAAGTTTGGTTTTAGAAGCGGTTTATCAATTGAAAAAGTTATAGTCTCTTTTTCTCTGTAAGGTACTGGGTGGATTTAACAAAAGGTTTCAAACACTAGGCAACATTTTTGATTTAACTATGGCCTTTGATTGTGACTTACTTTACTTGATTCTTTTTACTCCATTGTGGAGCATAGTGTACTTATTAGAGTTCTCCATCTGACCTTGTCCATTACCATCATATTGATGTTACTCCAGGAGCAGCCAACAGCTGCCACCTCAGCTTCAACAGTCCTGTGCTAGGTTGACCTCAGTCTGCCTCTCCTCCTCGCTCCTTGTGGGTTCCATTCTAAAGCCTGCTTTGGAATATGTTGCAAGCCTCTTCTCAGGGTGTGTCCAGACCATCTCCATTTCCTTCCTTTTACAGTTATCTCAGCTTTCCGTTGTTGGCCGCATTGCCAAACTTCTTGGTTTGAGATAACATTTGGCCAGCATACTCCCAGTATAGTCCTCAAACATTTATCGATGAAGGTTTTTACTCTTCTTTTAATTTGTGCTGTCACCTTCCATGTCTCAAACCTGCAAAAGAGAACACATTTTAGATTTGAGACAAAGTGTCACAGAAGAAACTGAGTAGCACAGTCACTGGAGTGGAATGGTTATGATACTAAATTGTTGCATAGAGGGCCGTGAGTTCAAAACTCACCGGGACTGTAAAATTTTAATTTCTGTATTCGGTTCAAGTACATTCTAGAAGTATCCACAAATGGCAAGAATCATTGTACTGGAATGTTCTGTAGCTGTATATATACCGTACGTGTTCTGGCCACAGGCAGTTTGCTCCGCATTCTTGTATGTGCAAGTGCTGAGTAAACCTTCATTAATTGTAGTTAGTGTTCGTCATTCATCTAATTACACCTTCTTCTACATGACATTCTGGTGGAGGTGCTGGGTATTGGAACTTGTCATAGCGCACATTATCAATGACAAAATGGCTCTCATCAACTGTGTGCCACCACATGAGACATCCTTCCAGGTTCTCTGGTGATGATGGCCAAGATCCAAACAAGTGGCTGAAGGTATATGAGCATATAGCCAAATTTAACAATTGGGATGACACTGTGTGTTTGGCTAATGTATTTTTCTACTTGGAGGGCACTGCCAAGCAATGGTATGAGAACAATAAGGAGAAGTTCACAAGCAGGGAAGTGTTCCAGGTGGAACTGCACAAGTATTTCAGTGACACACAATGACAGAAGTGCAAGGTTGAAGATAATTTAAAGTGCAGAGCACAGCATCCAGGAGAAACTACAGCATCCTACATTCAAGAAGTCTTGGAACTGTGTAAAATAGTGGATCCTAGAATGGAGGAGGAAGATAAGGTTGCACATATCATGAAGAGTGTTACTGAGGACATGTATAAAGCCCTACTCCTGAAGGAGGTTTCAGTAGACGACTTCATAAAATGGTGCCAGTACATCAAGACAATGCATCAAAAAAGAATTACATGCAAGAAGTTTGAACGGCTTCCAAATGTCGTATTGATGTCTGTGATGGAGGAAGCAACTGATTTCACAAGTGTTCATCGTCAGATAGTGAGAGAGGAAGTTCAGAAGGCACTTGGATTGCATGGTGAGCAAAAAACCAATACGCTTCAAGAGGCCATAAGGGAGGAAGTGGAACAGACATTGAACCCAATCTCTCGTCCTTCATTTCCCTTTAAAACGGTGAAAAAGACGAGATCCAGGTGGGAGAAATTAGCACTACCACTATGAGACAAGATCTTCTAGCTCGACTATCACCAGATCTCATTAAGGAACAACAGAAGAAGCTACTTGCCATTCTTCAAGAGTTTTCTGAATGCTTCAATCCACAGGTGAAGAGTAAATTAGACAAATCAGTGGTGAAGCACTGGATTAGCACTGGAGACCATCAACCAATAAGCCAGAGAGCATACCGTGTGTCAGCAATGGAACATCGAATAATTCATGACAGGGTAGAGTAAATGATGAAGAAAGATATCATTCAGCCTTTGCAGAGCCCGTGGTCATCACCAGTGGTCCTCGTCAAGAAGAAGGATGGCAGTTGGCACTTTTGTGTTGCTTACAGGAAGCTTAATAGGGTAACCAAAGTGGACGTTTGCCGTCTTCAAATGGTTCAAATGGCTCTGAGCACTATGGGACTTAACATCTGTGGTCATCAGTCCCCTAGAACTTAGAACTACTTAAACCTAACTAACCTAAGGACATCACACACATCCATGCCCGAGGCAGAATTCGAACCTGCGGCTGTAGCAGTCACGTGGTTCCAGACTGAAGCACCTAGAACCGCACGGCCACACCAGCCGGCTGCCATCTTCCACGAAGTGACAATACACTAGATTGTGTGAAGAGGGCTAAGTTTTTCTCAACCATGAACATGTATTTGGGATACTGGCAAACTGAAGTAGATGAGGCTGATCATGAGAAAACTGCTTCATCACCCCTGAGAGCCTGTATGAGTTTAAGGTAATGCTGTTTGGTTTGTGTAAGGTCATTAATTATGGATCAAGGGAAAGTTTATCAATCAAATCTTGTGACAGAGATAAACTATCAGTACAACATTACTCATCACATGATGACTGCCTAGCATCCGCAAACTAATGGGCTTACTGAACACCTCAATAAGACCTGGGCCGACATGCTATCAATGTTCATCAGTGTTGAGCAAAGCAACTGGGTTGAGGTGCTATATTTCATGATGTTTGCCTACAACAACACCAAACAAGACACCACAGGATTTACGCCTTTTTTCCTGGTGCATGGGCGTGAGGCGACAACGACGATAGACTCTGTGTTTCCGTTACATCCTGATGATGTGGACAATGACTACATTAGCCAGATGTCAACCAGAGCTGAAGAAGCTCGGCAGTTAGCTCAACTCCACACGCTGCAGGCTCAAGAAAATGATCACTGACGATATCACGCAAGCCATCGCCCTGTTGTCTACCGGCCTGGTGACCTCGTCTGTTTCTTCACTCCTGTTGGGAAGGTTGGTCTCTCTGAGAAGCTCCTCAGGTGCTAATTTGGACCTTATAAGGTTGTAAGACAGTTGTCTGATGTTACTTATGAAGTTGCAGATTTTGACCCCCCAACACAAGACAACGAAAGATCAGAGATATGGTCATATGCTTTGAATAAAGCCCTATAAGGATTATGCAACCCAGGGTAAATTTGATGCTCCACCGACAGGCAACAAGCAGAAAGGTGATGAAGAACATAGCATCAAGGGAGATTCTAAGATGATCACTGCCAGGGTGAACAACAGTCATTGTGAGTCGAAGTATGCAGAACCAATGACTCATTCCCGGATTAGGAGGACATAACACCAAGACGCTGTACTCTTAAGGAGGAAGCAATGTCACAGAAGAATCTGAGTAGCACAGTTGCTGTAGTGTAATGGTTATGACAATAGACTGTTGCATGGAGGGTCGTGAGTTAAAAACGCACCTGAACTGTAAAACTTTAATTTCTATATTCGCTTCGAGTACATTCGAGAAGTATCCACAAATGGCAATAATGCTGTATGTTCTGGCCAGAGGCAGTTCGCCCTGTGTTCTTGTATGTGCAAGTGCTGAATAAACCTTTGTTAAGTGAAGTTAGTGCTCATCATACATCTACTTACACCTTCTTCTACATGACAATATTTCATGAGTTGCCCAAACTGACTGCAGCTGGGCAAAGGCCTCTTTTACCTTTTGGATCCTACTTTTGACACCTTCTGTTGCCCCTCCATTTTTGGAAGCAATGCTTTCCAGATAACAAAAGCTCTCCACCTGCTCAATCTCCTCTTCTTTCACAGCTAATGCACTCTTGTTTTTACTGTTCATCCTAAGCTGTTTAGTCTTAGCCGTGTTTATTTTTACTCCAACTCTCTGAGCTTCTGTTTCCAATTCTTTAAGCTTCTCATTCATATCCTTGAAAGTGTGGGACATAAGGCAGATGTCATCTGCAAAGTTCAGGACCCCCAATCGATCATATAGAGTCCACTGTACACCTCTACTTTGTTCTCAAGTTACCTTCTGCATGACACCACCTAATGTCAGCAAAAAAGCAGTGGTGAAAGAAAATAACCCTGCCTTACTCCAGAATTTAAAATAAACAATTCTGAGAGATGTCCATCATGTTTCACCTGGCAAGTATATTCTCTCCGGTACCACGTGCCGCGGAATTTGAATCCCCGCCACACGTCATGGACGTCGAAGACCCCTAGAGGCCTCTGCACCATCGCTCCGTAAGCTGTGGAGGTGTTCGCCTCCTGGCCTGCATTTAGAGTGAGGGCGCCACAGTGGAATACATGGTTGCAGCAGCAGCCAATAGTGGCGTCCCCGATAGCGTACTTAAGCGCCTACCTCTCGCTCAGCCTGTCAGTCTAATCTTGCTTACATCTTTGGACACATCGCCTCATGTTAGACAGCTTACTTAGTTTCTTGTTCAGTGTATGAGTGGGCGTGGTTGTTAGGTTTCCTTGTGACTCTGTTATGTTGATCTTGTTGTTGTACATTCTGTCCTTCGTTGGTCATGTCCGTCCTCTCCCGTTGTGTTGTTGTTCGTGGGCTGCTTCGTGGGTCCCACCGCACTTTCCGTAACTTCAACCCCGTGACCGTTCCAGTCCTAGTTACAACATTTTGGCAACGAGGTAAACGGTGGTCGTTGTTGGTATGGTGGCGAAGTTGGCCTGTCTGCTGGAGCAACAGCAGCAGCTCAAGCAGCAGCAGCAGCTCCAGTTAGACATCTTACAAATGTTGCTGCAGTTGCTAACGGACAAGTCGATGCCCAGGACACATTACCACAACAGCTTCAGAGTCCTCGGGTGTGTGATGCTTTCCCAAGTCCGCCATCGTTTCCACCCTTTAATGGCACTAACGAGGACTGGGAAACCTACTTAAATTGGCTGAAACAACATTTCACGGCTTTTCAAGTCACGGACGACTGCTTGCAGCAGTCGTTGTTTTTGTCTTGTGCCCCCCCGGACATGTTCTTTCTTCTCTGCAAGTTGGCACCGTTGTCCGATCCTGTGGCTCTCTCTTTCCAGGAGATCTGCCTTTTGCTGACGAACTATTATTCCCAATGCTACCATGTGGTCGCCTCTCGGCTGGAGTTCCACCAGTACCATAAACAGTCTGGTCAATCGTATCGTTTCTGGGTCACAGACTTGCAGGGTCTCAGGTGTCGATGCGATTTTACGTGCACCAATCAGCAGTGTAATGCTTCGTATGTGGACTCCCTGATCCGAGATGTGGTGGTTCAGCTGGATCCCGATCCTCGACAACCCCTCCTTGGAAGAGATTCTCCACATTGCCCACTCCTTTGAAATTGCTCAAGCGGCTAACGAGCATCTTATGGCGCGACTGCAGGTGGCGGTGATTGTGGCGTCACAAGGGTTCCACACTCATGATGTCGACATGGTCTGGCTGACAGAGGCCAGCGCCGTCGGGATTCCTCGTTGTCCGATGTCTCTATGGCATCAGCACCTTCGGTCACCCCTCGTCGCCGCTCACGCGGCCCACTTCCATCTTGCCCACAGTGCTTTACTGCACATTCGCGGGCTGATTGTCCTCACCACTGGAAAATGTGCATGCTGTGTAACAATGAGGGCCACATCCGATTGGTTTGTCATAGTCGCTCGACTCGCTCCAGCCCTGCCCCTCCTGTGCCTCAAGATACAGTCCATGCTCTGCAATTGGTCGTCCCACGGTACGACCTGTCAGCGCGGAAGCTTTTCTTCACGATCAGCATTTTCACTGAAGATGTCCATTTTCAGGTTGACACTGGGGCCACCGTCTCCCTGATTAATATGGCGAGATATACCCGGGTGGGCTCTCCTGCGTTGTCGCCTTCCTCTCGCTGTTTGGTCGCCTACGGAGACGGTTCCATTCTCCTTCGTGGGCAGTTCGTTGTCCAGGCAACGTACAAGCGTGCTCCCTGGCTCCTTACCCTCTTTGTCGTCGACCAACCATCAGCTTCGAATATTTTTGGCCTGGATGCGTTTCAACTGTTTGGCTTTTCAATTTCCAACGAAGTTAAGGTCGTTTGCACGGCTGTTCCCTTTCAGGACTTGGACGAACTTTGCTCCGCTTTTGCATCATTGTTTGCACTGGATCTCGTATGTGCTTCTGGCTTCAGGCATACATCACCCTACGGCCGGATGCACAGCCTCACTTTTTCTGGGCCTGGCCCCTTCCGGTGGCCTTACGGCCAGTGGTCAAGCAGGATCTTGATCGGCTCCAGGCCGCTGGCGTGCTGGAGCCTGTAACTTACAGTGCATGGGCGACACCACTGGTAGTCATACGGAAACCCAACGGGTCCCTTTGGCTGTGTGGGGACTTCAGCGCTACAGTCAATGCTCAGTCCCTCATTGACACTTACCCCATTCCCCAGCAGGAAGATCTTGCCAAGCTTGCCGGGGGAGAGTATTTTCCCAAGATTGATGTAGCCGAAGCATACCACCAGTTGCCCTCGGCTGCCGAATCTCAGAACATCATGGTTATCAACATGCCTTTCGGATTGTATAAGTACAAGTGCCTTCCCTTTGGTGTCTCTTCGGCACCGGCCATTTTCCAGCGATTTCTCAAGCAGCTTACACAGCCTATCCCTGCCTGTGTGAATTATCTGGACGACATCCTGCCAGGAACATTGGCAAAACTTCATGGCCTTATTTCACGCTCTGCAGTCTGCTGGTTTATGCTGTCGGCTGGACAATTGTTGTTTTTTTAAACCGGAAGTGGAATACTTAGGCCACTGGCTTAGCAAAGATGGCATTCACCCTTCAGGTCATAATGTCACGGCCATTGAGGCCCTTCCTCATCCCAAAGACTTATCTGAACTCCAGGTGTATTTGGGCAAGGTTACTTATTACTTAAAGTTCTTGCCCCAGGCTGCCTCCGTTGCTCAACCCCTCAGTTACTTGCATCACAAAGGGGTACCTTTTGATTGGACTCCTGCCTGTGACCAGGCTTTCTCCGTTTAAAGGCGATGCTGAAGTCCGCCCCTTGCCTTACTCCCTTTTCTCCGGACCGCCCCATGGTTGTGGTGGCTGATGCATCAGCATATGGCATTGGGGCCGTTCTTGCACACTGGGATGCCGATGGCTCCGAACAGCCCATCGCTTATGCCTCTAAGACGTTGACCCCAGCACAACGGAACTACTCCCAGATTGAAAAGGAGGCTCTGGCAATCGTGTTCACTGTTCAAAAATTTCACACCTATCTCTTTGGGGCAAAGTTCACCCTCCTGACGGACCATAAACCCTTGCTTACACTTTTTGGATCCCACTCTCACCTTCCAGAGCAGACGGCTCAACGTCTCCAGCACTGGGCATTGTTTTTACGTAATTACGCTTACATCATCCGGTATAAGCCCACCATGCTAATGTGGACACTTTGTCATGTCTCGCAGTGGGCCCCGATCCTGCCTTTGACCAACAGGAGCACCTCTGCTTTCACATTGATTCCACCCGCCAGGATGTACTGGACGGTCTGCCTCTTATGGCTGCTCACTTGCTGCGGCTACCCGCCGCGACCCTGTCTTCCGGCAGGTTCTCAACTACGTGGTCCATGGGTGGCCGTCCTATGTTACTCATCGGATGCAGTCCGATTTCAGCCCCTGGCGCCACCTGTCCAACAGGCTCTTCACGGTTGATGATGTCCTTCTGTTGGCCACAGAGTCGGATGTCCATCGGGTGGTCATCCCTCCGGAATTGCAGCTTTGGGTGCTCGGTATGTTACACCGCGGGCACTGGGGCATGTCCCGTATGAAAGTTTAGGCTTGCTGGCATGTGTATTGGCCTGGCATCGATGGTGATATTGAGCGCCTGGTCAGTGGGTGCACTGTCTGCGCGTCACCAGGCGAGTCCCCCTCAGTCATTTGCACCCTGGCCTGTGCTACGCCAGCCCTGGGATCGCACCCATATCGATTTTGCGTGCCCGTTTTTGGGGTCCATGTGGTTACTCATCATTGATGCCTACTCCAAATACCCATATGTTGTCTAAATGGCATCCACCACCACGGAGGCTACTCTCATGGCCCTGGCCCAGGTTCTCACCATCGAGGGTCTGCCACACACATTGGTCTCCAATAATGGTCCCCAATTCACGGCGTCCTCCTTCCACGACTTCTGTCAGACCAATGGTATCAAACATATCCATAGCCCCCCTTTCCACCCTTCGTCCAATGGCACAGTGGAGAGGCTTGTCCACACTTTTAAACAACAGTTGACTAAGGCGGTCGACACATCTCCAACCACGTCAGCCCTCACCCGTTTTTGAGCACCTATCGCACTACGCCAATTGACGGACGCAATCCGGCAGAGCTCCTTCATGAGTGGCAGCCGCGGACCCTGCTCCATTTGCTGATGCCATCCTCCTCCCGCCTCCACTCCTGGCCCTCACAGCGGTATGCCCCTGGCACAGCCGTGTGGGCTCGCGAGTACGGGAGCAAGATGGGTTGAACACCTGCCACAGTCACCGCGGCCCATGGGCGGCGTGTGACGTCGGTGCAGACGTGGAAAGGGTTGGAGCGCCGCCATCATAATCAGCTCTGTCCATGTGCTGCCACAGGACTCGTGCCGCCACTTCTTTCCCTACCTCCTTCAGGTACGGACGTGGCCCTCGAGTCACCATCCCGGCCCCCGGTTGCCGTCTCCCCAAGGGCCTGCCGCTGGCCCTCTCCGCCTCCGGGTTGATCAGCGGCTACCTCCCCCTCCTCCCCCCCTTGGACTCTAGATCGGCTGTCATGGATACCTTGGGTATCCCTTCCTCCCCACCAATAGCAGTTGATGAGCCCGACTCCTCTTCCCACTGCCGCCCACCTCGGCACCGTCCGGGGCGTTTCCACCCCTACGCGCAAGTTTCAGGGGGGAGGGATCTGGTACCGCCCGCCGTGGAATTTGAATCCCAGCCAGGCATCATGGACGTCAAAGACCCCTAGAAGCCACTGCACCATCACGCCATAAGCTGTGGCAGCGCACGCCTCCTGGCCCGCATTTAGAGTGAGGGCACCACAGTGGAACACGTAGCTGCAGCGGCCAATAGCAGCATCCCCGATAGCATACTTAAGCGCTTGCCTCTCACTCAGCCTGCCAGGCTAATCTTGCGTACATCTTTGGACACATCGCCTCACGTTAGACAGCTTACTTACTTTCTTGTTCAGTGTAATAGTGGGTGTGGTTGTTTGGTTTCCTTGTGACTCCATTGTGTCGATCTTGTTGTTCGTTCTGTCCTTCATTGGTCATGTCCGTCCTCTCCCATTGTGTTGTTGTTTGCAGGCCGCTCCGCGGGTCCCGCCGCACTTTCCGTAACTTCAACCCCACGACAGTTCTGGTCACAGTTACAACATTCTCTGTACATCATCTTCATAATACTGATGATCTTTGGGGGGTACTCCATAACTCTGCATTGTTTTTCAGATGGCTTCATGCCGCAGCCTATCAAAGGCTTTTTCAAAGTCAACAAAAGACAGATATAAAGGAGACCAGTATTCCATGGATTACTCAATAATGACCCTCAAGACTTTAATTTGGTACAGACCTGAAACCAGCCTGTTCTTTCCTGAGTTTACTATCCATGGGCACTCTGAGACATTTTAAAACAATCCTGGACAAAATTGTGATGCCCCACCAGCTGTTGCACTTTGTCAGGTCTCCTTTCTTGGGCAACTTGGTTTCTGTGTTCCATATTTCTTGGAACAGGGGCAGGAACATATCTGCTGTTACTTCATAGTCTACCTTGAGCATTTCTGCCAGCATACTGTCTACATCAGGTGCCTTGTTATTGTTGCAGCTTTTCAGAGCCTTGATAATTTCGCTCTTGCTGGGAGGGTGAGTATTGATTTGCAGTACAGGCATTTCCCGTTGGTCTAGTTCCTCCTGCTCTTATTCTTCTTAATGTTTCAGGGTCATGTTGAATGCCTCACTGAAATATTGCTTCCATTGCTTTAGCTGCTCCTTGCTGTTGGTCAACAGTTCACCCTCTTTCGACTTCATTGGCCTACTTTCATTAAAACTTTTCTGGGACAGCTGTTTGATGATATTATATAGCTCTTTTGAATCACTCATTTCTGCTGCCTCTTGAGCTCTTTCTGCAAGCTGTTCTACCTGATTTCTTCTATCAGATCTAGTGCATCTCTTCACTTGCCAATGAACTTCATTGTACCTTGCCCTATGGCATTGTTTTTCTTCATCGTCCCTACACTGGTTGATCAAGGACTTTATTTCTCTTCTTTCTTCAACCTTCTGTCATGTATAATAAGATATCCATGGCTTCCATCTGGTGTCCTGTAATCCTAATACCTTCTCACTGGAATTTAGGAAGGTCTTCTTGATTTCATTTTGCTTCCTCTCCACTTGTGTTGTTGCCTCTATCTCACTTCGATCCTCCACCTCCAACTGACAATATTGTTTTTTCAACTCCAGCAGAAACTCTTTTGTAATGTCCTTGTTTTGAAGTTTTCTGATATTGAATCTTTTCTGCCTGCAATTTGCTTCTTGATGTCCAGTAGCAATAATCTTTAACCGTACCTCAACTATTTAAAGATGGTGGTCACTTCCGCAGTCAGCACCTCTTCTGTTTCAGACATCAAGAAGGGAATGCCTCCACATCTGGCTAATTGCAAAATGATTGATCTGATTTTGTGTTTTGCCATCTGGTGAGAGCCATGTTATTTTATGGCACAGTTTGTGTGGGAGCACTGATCCTCCAATAACCAGCCTGTTGTTAAGGCACATATCAATAAAACGCTCTCTGTTGTCATTTTGGACTCCAGTGCCGTGTTTTCCCACTTTTTTTCTTTCTCTAACCCTTCATTTTCACAACCAATCTTGGCATCATCATAACTTTTATGTCTTTCTTTTTGATCCTGGCTAGAACCTCTCCCAATTGTCCATAGAAGTTGTCCTTTTCTTGGGTGTCTGCTTGTTGTGTGGGTGCATAACACTATACAAGATATATATTTCTCACTCGAGTCTTGAATTGTGCTGTAATAATCTGATCTGAGATTGGCTTCCACTCTAATAAGCTTCTTCTTGCTTCTCTTGTTAGCAGTATACCCACTCCATTTTCATGGTCTTCTCTTTCCTCTTTTCCTGAATACAGAAGTGTCTTGCCATCTCTCAACCTGAATTCCCAAAAACCATTCCATCATGTTTCGCTCAGTCCAAGTATTGCCAGTTTGTATCATTCCATCTCCCCAGAGACTTGTTCTAGTTTTCCTGACTCAAACATCATTCTTACATTGCAAAACCCCACACTTGTCCTTGTTTTCAAGCCAAAGGTCATCAACAAGGTGTCCATCTGGTATGCTCTCTTATGTGTTTCAGTAATGGTATAAAATTTTTACGAGGCGGGTTGTTAGCCACATGCCCAACCCCCAACTTGGAGGACCAGGATTTGTATTAGGTTTACTCCCCTATGGAAGCTGGCTTCACTACACCTCTAGAGCCCTCCCTGCCCTATGGTGTGGGACACACTTCGTCTGACTCCTCAGTTGAGACCAATCTGGTATTGGGTGACCCTGCCAGTAGCTAAACTACCGCCAGAACAGCTCATGACTTCACAGAAGCATGCAATCTCTCCTGCCTGGCACTGAAGGTGCCTACTACAAGGCAGTGTCCCCAGGGGGGGCCCTTTGATTGTGTCGATCACAAAATTACAAAATATTGCTTGAGAAGTTGGACCATTATCAAATACAAGGAGTAGCTCACAATTGGTTCACCTCTCATTTTAAGAATAGACAGTGAAAGGTCATTCTCCACAGTATTGAGAATGGTTATGATGTGGGGGTCCAAGTGGGGCACAGTTAAATGGGGGGGGGGGGGGGGGGGGAGGTGCCCAGGGGTCAGTGTTGGAGCCACTCCTGTTCCTTATTTATATTACAGGAGACTAGAATATTTCTGTTTGCTGATGACATTAGCTTATTGGTAAATGATGTTGTATGCAACGATGTCACTGTCTGAGACAGTTTCATGGCACATAGAAAATAAATTAACCCAAAATCACATTAAGACTCAGTTTTTACAGTTTCTAACACATGATTCAACAAAACCTGATGTTCTAATTATACAGAATGAGCATATGATTAGTGAGACTTAACAGTTCAAATTTATAATTCTGCAGATAGACAGTACACTGTCATGGAAAGCCCATGTTCAGGATCTTAGTTCAAAGACTTAATGCTGCCATTTTTACTATCAGAACAGTATCTGAAGTAAGTGATAGTTCAACATGAAAAGTAGTCTACTTTGCTTATTTTCTTTCAATTATTACATGTGGTATTGTATTTGGGGTAATTCTTCCTGTTCTCGGAGGGTATTTTTAGCTCAGAAGTGGACAGTTTGAGCAATATGTGGTGTAAGTTTGAGAACCTATTGTCAACCCCTGTTCATTAGTCTGGGTATTCTGACATTGGCCTCTCAATATACATATCTTTAATGTTTTTTCTTGTTGAAAATATCAACTCATTCTGAAGAACTAGCAGCTTTCCCTCAGTTAATACTGGGCAGAAATCCAGTCTGCATTTGGATCACACATCCTTGACTCTATGCAGACAGGACTGCAGTTTTCTGCTGCATTCATTTTCAGTAGGCTACCATATCATTTCAAAAATCTTAGCAGTAATCCATGTGCTTTCAAATCTACACTGAAGATTTTTCCCATGGGTCACTCCTTCTACTCTGTTGAGAAATTCCTTGAAAAATTAAAGTAATTCCTGTGTTACATTTTTGCTTGCATTTATATAAACTTATAGCTTTTCATATTCTTAGGATTCATAAGACCCATCAGGGTAGCCAAGACCGCTAATGTGCTGCTTCCTGGATTCGGGTAGGCGCACTGGCCCCGGATCGAATCCGCCCGGCAGATTAACGACATCAGCCGATGTGCCAGCCAGCCAGGATGTGGTTTTCATGCGGTTTTCCACATCCTACTAAGTGAATACCGGGCTGGTCCCCACGTACCACCTCAGTTACCTGACTCGCAGATATTTGAAACTCATTCACACTATTTCACGATTTACACTAGATGCAGACAGCTGGGGTACACTAATTCCGTCCCGGGGGGTATGAGGTGGCAGCAGGAAGGGCACCCGGCCACCCCTTAAAATTAACCATGCCACATCTGTACTTAACCCTGCCGACCCTGCACACACTGTGGGACAAAGGCAGTAGCAAAGAAGATTCTTAGGATTCATAAACATTTTATTTAACATGTTATTACTTTTTGTTGTAATTTCGTATACTGATACATTCCATGACCATGGAGATTTACACTTCAATTTGGTCTCACAGAACTAGAGGAAAAGAGAGGGGGAGTGAGAGAGAGAGGGGGGAGGGGGTCTTTATCCAGCAGTGGATCTCAAATGGATAATGATTACAAGACATTTAGACCATAATTTCAAACTCCAGTTTCAAGTCTAGATATGGACACAGTATGTGTATATTTGGGAAACAGCCCTACATAAGAAGGAGAAAAAACAAAATATCTCTCATATTTCTACGCTGCTGTCTTTGTCTACTTGTTTATAAGAAGCATTTATATAAGTTTACTGCTTTCAAATTACATTTTCAATGGTCTATACACTGCCAAAGTTAAAACTTGTTTAGTGTGAACGTTAGTGATAACCAAAATATTCATCCTTAAGTCTTCATATTCTGATAAATTATGCATGCAGTGAATAATAATGTACTCTTTGCTTTCCTTTTACTTATCTGAAGATTTCCTCATTGATATGTGCTGGGAACCTTTTAAAAGACTTTTACATCAAAATATGAAACTTCCGACTGAATACAATCGAAGTGAGGTTAACATAGTATTTTTGCTTCTAGTATTGTACCTGTGAATTTTACACTTCACCCTAAATTCACTCTTATTATCAACCACAGTATGGTTAGGGCTAAATACATTGGTATGTGAGTGTACGATTTGAAGATCCCCAAAGAATGTGCTGTAACAGGTTCCATCATCGACTTTTGATATTTTTACTACATGCTTCTCTATAATAAATACATTTTTTGACCATAGCTTACATTGTTCAAAATATTATGTCATAGGACAGTTGTTGTTGTTGTGGTCTTCAGTCCTGAGACTGGTTTGATGCAGCTCTCCATGCTACTCTATCCTGTGCAAGCTTCTTCATCTCCCAGTACCTACTGCAACCTACATCCTTCTGAATCTGCTTAGTGTATTCATCTCTTGGTCTCCTCCTACAATTTTTACCCTCCACGCTGCCCTCCAATACTAAATTGGTGATCCCTTGATGCCTCAGAACATGTCCTACCAACTGATCCCTTCTTCTGGTCAAGTTGTGCCACAAACTCCTCTTCTCCCCAATCCTATTCAGTACCTCCTCATTAGTTATGTGATCTACCCATCTAATCTTCAGCATTCTTCTGTAGCACCACATTTTGAAAGCTTCTATTCTCTTCTTGTCCAAACTATTTACCGTCCATGTTTCACTTCCATACATGGCTACACTCCATACAAATACTTTCAGAAATGACTTCCTCACACTTAAATCTATCTTCGATGTTAACAAATTTCTCTTCTTCAGAAACGAATTCCTTGCCATTGCCAGTCTACATTTTATATCCTCTCTACTTCTACCATCATCAGTTATTTTGCTCCCCAAATAGCAAAACTCCTTTACTACTTTAAGTGTCTCATTTCCTAATCTAATACCCTCAACATCACCCGACTTAATTCGACTACATTCCATTATCCTCGTTTTGCTTTTGTTGATGTTCATCTTATATCCTCCCTTCAAGACACCATCCATTCCGTTCAACTGCTCTTCCAAGTCCTTTGCTGTCTCTGACAGAATTACAATGTCATCTGCAAACCTCAAGGTTTTTATTTCTTCTCCATGGATTTTAATACCTATTCCGAATTTTTCTTTTGTTTCCTTTACTGCTTGCTCAATATACAGATTGAATAACATCGGGGAGAGGCTACAACCCTGTCTTACTCCCTTCCCAATCACTGCTTCCCTTTCATGTCCCTTGACTCTTATAACTGCCATCTGGTTTCTGTACAAATTGTAAATAGCCTTTCGCTCCCTGTATTTTAGCCCAGCCACCTTTAGAATAGGACAGTATTGAGTGAAAATATTCAACATATGCTACCAATCTGTAGGTCAACTCAAGGAAAGTGACACACAGTATAAAGAAAATCAGGAAGGTCTGAGTACCTTTACTGCAGGAGATTAACAGAAATATTGCAGAACTCTCAGGGTGATGATTACCAGATAACAAGTTGTTGTTCTCTTATGGAATCATCTGCTACAAAATGGCAAAAACAAAAGACTATCTGACAGGGCAAAGCTACAAAGATATATTGAAGAAAATGACTTCGCTGCTTGCCCTTTTCCTTTAGCAGGAGAATGCCACTCACTTCATGAAGAACAGAAAAGCTCCATGCCAAGATGCCCTATAAATTGAAAAAATAAAGAGATTTGGGCCAGGCACTAAATAGCAGGTTTTAAATTTAATTAACAACTTTGTCTCCAAGTTCCAGACACCAAAAATCTGGCATAAAGCTAAAAAGGCAGCCTTATTGAAACCTGGGAAACATATGACAGACCACTAGAATTTCCAAGCAGTCTCACTTCTCTGTCATCTATACAGACTGCTGGAAAGAATGATTCTGAACTGTATATCAGGATATGTAGACCAGACCTTTATTAAACATCAGGCAACATTCTGCCTGGGAAAACCATTTTGTGAATAAATCCTCAATCTAACTTAGTATATAGAGATCGTTGGTACTCACCATATAGCGGAGATGCTGAGTGGTAGATAGGTTCAACAAAAAAACTGTCGAAAAAGTAATCTTTTGACCAAAAAGTCCTTTGTCAGAATTAGACAACATACTAACACATACTCATACAAACGCACCTCGCACACATACACTCCTGGAAATTGAAATAAGAACACCGTGAATTCATAGTCCCAGGAAGGGGAAACTTTACTGACACATTCCTGGGGTCAGATACATCACATGATCACACTGACAGAACCACAGGCACATAGACACAGGCAACAGAGCATGCACAATGTCGGCACTAGTACAGTGTATATCCACCTTTCGCAGCAATGCAGGCTGCTATTCTCCCATGGAGACGATTGTAGAGATGCTGGATGTAGTCCTGTGGAACGGCTTGCCATGCCATTTCCACCTGGCACCTCAGTTGGACCAGCGTTCGTGCTGGACGTGCAGACTGTGTGAGACGACGCTTCATCCAGTCCCAAACATGCTCAATGGGGGACAGATCCGGAGATCTTGCTGGCCAGGGTAGTTGACTTACACCTTCTAGAGCACGTTGGGTGGCACGGGATACATGCGGATGTGCATTGTCCTGTTGGAACAGCAAGTTCCCTTGCCGGTCTAGGAATGGTAGAACGATGGGTTCGATGACGGTTTGGATGTACCGTGCACTATTCAGTGTCCCCTCGACGATCACCAGTGGTGTACGGCCAGTGTAGGAGATCGCTCCCCACACCATGATGCCGGGTGTTGGCCCTGTGTGCCTCGGTCGTATGCAGTCCTGATTGTGGCGCTCACCTGCACGGCGCCAAACCCGCATACGACCATCATTGGCACCAAGGCAGAAGCGACTCTCATCGCTGAAGACGACACGTCTCCATTCATCCCTCCATTCACGCCTGTCGCGACACCACTGGAGGCGGGCTGCACGATGTTGGGGCGTGAGTGGAAGACGGCCTAACGGTGTGCGGGACCATAGCCCAGCTTCATGGAGACGGTTGCGAATGGTCCTCGCCGATACCCCAGGAGCAACAGTGTCCCTAATTTGCTGGGAAGTGGCGGTGCGGTCCCCTACGGCACTGCGTAGGATCCTACGGTCTTGGCGTGCATCCGTGCGTCGCTGCGGTCCGGTCCCAGGTCGACGGGCACGTGCACCTTCCGCCGACCACTGGCGACAACATCGATGTACTGTGGAGACCTCACGCCCCACGTGTTGAGCAATTCGGCGGTACGTCCACCCGGACTCCCGCATGCCCACTATACGCCCTCGCTCAAAGTCCGTCAACTGCACATACGGTTCACGTCCACACTGTCGCGGCATGCTACCAGTGTTAAAGACTGCGATGGAGCTCCGTATGCCACGGCAAACTGGCTGACACTGACGGCGGCGGTGCACAAATGCTGCGCAGCTAGCGCCATTCGACACCGCGGTTCCTGGTGTGTCCGCTGTGCCGTGCGTGTGATCATTGCTTGTACAGCCCTCCCGCAGTGTCCGGAGCAAGTATGGTGGGTCTGACACACCGGTGTCAATGTGTTCTTTTTTCCATTTCCAGGAGTGTATTACCACAGTCTGGCCTCAGCAACCAGACACGTGTGTGTGTGTGTGTGTGTGTGTGTGTGTGTGTGTGTGTTAGTTATTGAATTCTGATGAAGGCCTTTTTGGCCAAAAGCTTGCTTGTTTGACAGTCTTTTTGTTGTGCCTATCTGTGACTCAGCATCTCCACTATATAGTGAGTAGCAACTATCCTTTTCACAACATTGCCAGTCTTCCATCCCAGATTTTCCATTGTTTTATTTATCATATAGAGAATGGATGTGAGAGGGAGGGTGGGTGAGGGGGGGGGGGGGTTAAAGGGACCAGACGGCAAAGGCCATCAGTCTGAGAGAGGGCAGATTAGCAGATTACAGTTGTGTGGTTCGTAAATCTAATAGTGGTGTTTAACACAGTGAATCATAACAAATTCCCAAGGAAGATTTATACAATCATGAAGGAATACTTGACAAATGGAGTTTATTCAATGCCTACTACAAAACTCTGCCACACTGAACAAGAAAAGTCGATGGAGAATCTAGAAGACCAGACCTCCTCAAGTAATTGTCTTTGCACCAATGCTGTACAATACCTATGCCAATAATCCACCTGTCAGAGCAAACAACAGATTTTTCATGTATACCAATAACACAGCAGCAGCAGCAGCTCAAGGAAGAATGTTTGAAGAGCTAGATATGTAACTGACTGCAACCCTTGAAGACCTGGCTGGACACTATGACAATAACCACTTAAAAGCCTAACCCCTCCAAACCACAGGTCCATATGATTCACTTGAGAAACAGACAAGATAGTAAAAAACTGGAAGTAAGTTGGAGGGGAAAGCAACAACAACACTGCGGCACCCCTACATATCTTGGAATAAAGTTTTACCACACACTTACTTTCACTTACCTGAAGCTCAAAGTCTGCAGCCGAAGTAATATTATACACTAGCTCACTAACAGCACACACAGGAGGTGTGTGTGTGTGGGGGGGGGGGGGCAACCAAATATTCTGTCAATATCTGCTCTGGCTCTTATGTTGCTATATGGCAGAATATGCTGCACCCGTCTGGCAGAACTCCATATACATCAGGCACGTTGATGCCTCTCTTAATGTGACAGGCTACATCTGCATCTACATCTATACCCTGCAAACCACCGTGAAGTGCATGGCAGAGGGCATGTCCCACTGTACCAGTTATTAGGGTTTCTTCCTGTTTCATTGACATATGGAGCATGGGAAGAATGATTGTTTGATTGCCTCTGTGTATGCAGTAATTATTCTATTCTTATCTTCATGATCCCTATGTGAGTGATACATAGGTTGCAGTATATCCCTAGAGTAATCATTTAAAGTTGGTTCTTGGAACTTTGTTAATAGATTCTTGATATAGTTTATGCCTGTCTTCAAGAGTCTGTGACAAAGCTAGCTGGGATCTCTTTACTTTCTCCCTTGTTTTGCCATCTGCCTCCTTAAATTAATTTTATTTTCATTTTTATCTAATTACCATTAACATTCATGAGTATAATCTGCATTTCCATAAAAGACAAAGGCTGGCCCTCCGTCTTAAAGAATGTAGCATTAGGTCTAATTTTAGCTTAATTTTGTGTATGTAATTAATTTCCTAATTTGTTTTGACCATTCCTAGTTAATATCTTTTGCTACAGATCATTATAGGGTGAAATCAATAATTGTTTTTTGACTTAGTTTCCAGTGTTGACTTATAAACAAGTATAAATTCTGTACTAATTATAAACATTTGGAAGAAGAACTACTAGGATTAAAGTAGTTATTTGGCTCTATTTGAAAACATATTAGTGAAGCCAGCCTTTAATTAATTACAAAATAATTACCAGGTTTGTCAAAAGTATTGTTTGTATATCTGTTAATTTCGTTACTTAAACAACTTGTCCTAATCTTTGTGGTAGAAAAAACTGTTAAAAAGAAGGAATTTTTTGATGTGTTCAGTTAATTGAATGAGTTATGTTTTAATTGTAATTTCTGTAACTTAAACTTCAAACAATGTATAGTTTCATTGCTTATTATTATGAGGATATATAAAGGACTGATTTTTACTTCTGAGAGTCCACAGCCAATTTTCAAATGTGAAACATGTATTGGTTAGATTAACAACAATGCATCAACTTAACAGTGGAATAAGTGTAACACAAATAGGCCATGGGTTAGAACAATTAATGACCATGTCTGATTAATTTATTTGAAAAATGGTGTCACACGTACCATATTATTCTGCAAGAACTGTGAACTGTTTGGTTAGGTTTTTACTGCTCATAGATGTTCAATGTCAAACTGTTGTAGCATTATGCAGATATTGCCTGCAACCTATTAATGAGGCTTATTAACATTTACCAATAGTGAACTGGCTATATAATTGTGTAATATTGGTGGGGTTGTGAACAGTGAAAGTAAATAACTGTGAAACATAATTGTACAGCAGTCGGCTACATCATTTACAGTAGTCAGTGTTGAACCTCTCCCCCCCCCCCCCCCCCCCCATTTTTCAGTCAGTATAACAATGCAGTACATCAACACCAAGGACTAGCAACAAAGAAATAAAGCAGGCGAACATCACAAATCTGCCATTCAATAAAACACACACACACACACACTCATGCAGCTAGAGCCATACTGCGAGTAACGGGGCATTATGGGAGAGGCAACCAGTTGGATTAAGGAGGAGGCTGAGGCAGGAGGAGGAGGGATACCTTCCTTATTCCCATTCCAGCACTACACAGCCCACTATTCCACCCACACACCTGGTCTTTACTTCTCTCCTTTTCCGCTACCCCCCACCCCCCTCCCCCACCCTCTAACCTCCAAACTGCACCTAGCTGCCCCACCCTCCATCATCCCTGCACGCTCCCAGCAGCATTTTACCATCGCTGACCCCAACTTGCTATCCCTCCCCTTCCCCGCCCCAGCCTCCTCCTTGCCCCCATCCAGTTTCCTCTCCCATAATGCCCTGCTACTCACAGTCTGTCTCTAGATGCCAGAGACTGTGGTCATGTGTGTGTGAGTTGCATTTGTGTGAGGGTGTGCATGTGTGTATATTGTTTACTTTTTACAAAGGGCTTGTTGGCTGAAAGCTAACTTTCCAACAGCTTTTTTGTTGTGCCTTTCTGTGACTCAACATCTGTGCTACATAGTAGCAATTATCTTTTGCATTATGTAGTTACATTCATTCCTGGGTTTTTCATTGTTTCATTTAGTCTTTTTGTTGGGACTATCTGCCACTCAGCATCTCCACTGTATGGTGAGTAGCAACTAACTCTATATGCTAAGTCAGATTGAGGATCTATTCACAAGATGGTTTTCTCAGGAAGAATCCTACATGTTGTTTAATAAAGGTCTGGTCTACATATCCTGACATTCAGTTCAGAATCATTCGTTCCAGTTGTCTGTATAGTTAACACAGAAGTGAGACTAATTGGAAAGTCCTTCATCCTACCAGACGTGAAGACTTCAGGCAGACTACAAACTGAGTGAACCTACATGATCATTACATTTCATATCCCTACAAAGTGTTACATCCAGGTATTTGTATGAGTTGGCTCATTCCAACAGTGACTCATTGATATTATAGTCATGGGATACTATGTTTTTTTTCATTTTGTCAAGTGCAAAATTTTATATTTCTGAACATTTAAAGCAAGTTTCCTATCTCTGTGCCATGTTGAAACTTTATCAAGATCTTACTGAATATTTATGCAGCTGCTCTCAGACAGTAGTTCATTATAGATAACTGTATCATCTGCAAGAAGCCTGAGTTTACCATTAATATTGTCTGAAAGGTCATTAATATACAACAAAAAAGCAGGGGTCCCAACATGCTTCCCTGTAGCACACCTGAAGTTACTTCTACATCAGACAATGACTCTCTCTCCACGATAACATGCTATGTCCTCCCTACCAAAAAAGTCCTCAATCCACTCACAAATTTCACTTGATACTCCATATGATCATATTTTTAACAATAAATGTAGGTGTAGTACTGAGTCAGATGCATTTTGGAAATCAAGAAACACTGCATCCACCTGGTTGCCTTGATCCAAAGCTTCCAATATGTCATGTGAGAAAATTGTGAGTTGGGTTTCACATGATTGATGTTTTTGAAAACCATGTTGGCTGGCAATGATGGGGTTATTCTGTCCATGATATCTCATTCTGTTTGACCTCAGAATATGTTCTAAAATTCTACAACAAATCAATGTCAAGGATACTGGACAGTAATTTTGTGGGTAACTTCTACTATCCTTCTTGTGGACAGTTGTGACTTGTTCCTTTTTCCAAGAACTGAGTACAGTTTTTTGTTCAAGTGATCTACGATAAATTATAGTGAGAAGAGGGGCTAGCTCAGCTGGAAATTCAGTGCAGATCTGACAGGGAGTTTCAAGTTCCTCATTGAGATACAACATTACTGATTTTATAAATCTAGTTTACTGTAAATACACATCTTTCTGCTTGTTTTAGTTATCCTTTGTACTTTGGTAATCATTAGGACACATTGCCTACAACCAATTCCAGTCAAAAAAAGTTACTTTGTTATAGGTATAGCACCCCTAGATATTAGACAAAGGACAGCGGCAGAAGTGAGAAGAAAAAATAGGAAAATTATTCTAGACATCCCATGTTTGGAAGCAAAGCATCGTGTCCTAGGCTGAAGCCTAAGAAAGACCTTTCTTTGAACAACTGAAGCAATCACATTGTGGCGTAGAGCACCATAAATATCGATATTTGTTCTGTGCGCAAGTGGGCTATCTTTGAGGAGAGGGCTTTGGGGCAGGATGTTGGACGCAAACAGCAGTTGGCCTCCGGACTTGTATCTGTGTAGAAGCTAAGTGAGAATAAATCTGTATATGAGAGAATTCTAGTTGTTCACCTACAACTATACCATATTCCCTCACTGGTGACCCCGTTTTTGAGTAATACGCGTCCGAGTTACCGCCCGAAGGTTATTTACACGCCTACCGCGTCGGGTTTCTCCGCGATCGGAGGGCCTTTGTTCAGCTCCAGACAATGGCCTTTCAGCACTCACCACCGCCCGGATTCCAGCAACATCTCTCCAGCACTCCTGCCGTCGTAGTGGACATGCTGCAAGAATCTTCGGAATCCTTCAGCCAGAACATGCAGTGGAATTCATCGAGTGCCGCCAGTTTCTTCCAACCGCCAACGGTCGTGGACTCTGGCGTTGTTAGCCTGGACATTCCCACGTGTTCTCCACAGAGTGTTGGTCGGAACATTCCTACTCCTGTGTCGAACACACAATTCAATACAGTTCGTGGCGTCGAGCGAGGTTTTGCTACTTTGGGAAATCCAGTAGTAAATTCAAACTCGAATCAGCTCCCGCCACGTGTGTATCCTTCCGCGCCGGCTAGTCAACAGGTGTTCAATGCTCACCAAACAGCAAATATCACACCGAGTGTGCATCCTAGTGGACGAGTGTGGGATCCTTGTGTTGCTTCCAATCAGGTCAACAATTCTGTGCTGGACAGTAATTACTCCGACATCTACAACCAGCCCCACCACTCACGGTCAAGTGAATACTGTGTGCATAACAGACATTCACCGGCGTACTTAAGCACTTGTGGCTTCTCTCTGAGCTACCATGTCAATGAGAATGCACATTTTGACTACGATCCTCACACCGTTCGAGCGTCTGTCGCTTCTCAGCCGCCCCCCCTGGCGTCAAGTGAATTTCGCGATTCCCGCATTACGGGACGCCAATAATTCGGACTCGCAATCTTCTGCATGCTCTACTTCCGTCCGAAGTACACTCCTGGAAATGGAAAAAAGAACACATTGACACCGGTGTGTCAGACCCACCATACTTGCTCCGGACACTGCGAGAGGGCTGTACAAGCAATGATCACACGCACGGCACAGCGGACACACCAGGAACTGCGGTGTTGGCCGTCGAATGGCGCTAGCTGCGCAGCATTTGTGCACCGCCGCCGTCAGTGTCAGCCAGTTTGCCGTGGCATACGGAGCTCCATCGCAGTCTTTAACACTGGTAGCATGCCACGACAGCATGGACGTGAACCGTATGTGCAGTTGACGGACTTTGAGCGAGGGCGTATAGTGGGCATGCGGGAGTCCGGGTGGACGTACCGCCGAATTGCTCAACACGTGGGGCGTGAGGTCTCCACAGTACATCGATGTTGTCGCCAGTGGTCGGCGGAAGGTGCACGTGCCCGTCGACCTGGGACCGGACCGCAGCGACGCACGGATGCACGCCAAGACTGTAGGATCCTACGCAGTGCCGTAGGGGACCGCACCGCCACTTCCCAGCAAATTAGGGACACTGTTGCTCCTGGGGTATCGGCGAGGACCATTCGCAACCGTCTCCATGAAGCTGGGCTACGGTCCCGCACACCGTTAGGCCGTCTTCCGCTCACGCCCCAACATCGTGCAGCCCGCCTCCAGTGGTGTCGCGACAGGCGTGAATGGAGGGACGAATGGAGACGTATCGTCTTCAGCGATGAGAGTCGATTCTGCCTTGGCGCCAATGATGGTTGTATGCGTGTTTGGCGCCGTGCAGGTGAGCGCCACAATCAGGACTGCATACGACCGAGGCACACAGGGCCAACACCCGGCATCATGGTGTGGGGAGCGATCTCCTACACTGGCCGTACACCACTGGTGATCGCCGAGGGGACACTGAATAGTGCACGGTACATCCAAACCGTCATCGAACCCATCGTTCTACCATTCCTAGACCGGCAAGGGAACTTGCTGTTCCAACAGGACAATGCACGTCCGCATGTATCCCGTGCCACCCAACGTGCTCTAGAAGGTGTAAGTCAACTACCCTGGCCAGCAAGATCTCCGGATCTGTCCCCCATTGAGCATGTTTGGGACTGGATGAAGCGTCGTCTCACGCGGTCTGCACGTCCAGCACGAACGCTGGTCCAACTGAGGCGCCAGGTGGAAATGGCATGGCAAGCCGTTCCACAGGACTACATCCAGCATCTCTACGATCGTCTCCATGGGAGAATAGCAGCCTGCATTGCTGCGAAAGGTGGATATACACTGTACTAGTGCCGACATTGTGCATGCTCTGTTGCCTGTGTCTATGTGCCTGTGGTTCTGTCAGTTTGATCATGTGATGTATCTGACCCCAGGAATGTGTCAATAAAGTTTCCCCTTCCTGGGACAATGAATTCACGGTGTTCTTATTTCAATTTCCAGGAGTGTAATAGGCGCACCTCCGCAGTGACTGCAGTGCCGAATCTGCCGAAATTACCAGACTTCAAACCCGCTCACCCAGAGTTCTGGTTTAACCTGGTTGAGCAAACATTCAGTGTCTGTGCTTTGGACGACGACGCACGCTTCGCCTGCCTCATAAGCCATCTTCACGACCGCGTCGATTTAATTTACGATCTGGTCAAAGCACCACCCCTCCCCCCCACCCCTAGTAGGGAAGTATGCTGTGGCGAAACAGACGATACTGGAGCGCGTCTCTAAAACCAGGAGAGAAAATGTGCGACAGTTCATCCACGAAGAGCATCTTGGCGACAGGTCTCCGTCCCAGCTGTGGCGGTGCATCCGTCTTCTCGTCGATGAGCAAGTTATGCCTGATGACACGCTCGCAGAAATCTGGACTGAAAAGCTGCCTTTGCCTGTCCAGACTGCAATCTCTGCATATTAAGATAGGCCAGTAAATGAACGTTTACGCGCCTCCGACAGAGCATACTCCGCCAGGCAACGTGAGCTCCGTGCACTGCATTCTGGATGTGACCGCACTAAGACGCTTTCTGACACCACGCCCTTCTCTGGTGCTGCTAATAACAAGTTTGTTAAACTAGCCGCCCTGCCTGCACCTTCAACTCCCCACAATGACAGTGCATCGGCCCCTGTGGATGACTCTGGGGCACATACTCCGTCACCTAGCAACTACCCACAGGAGCACAGGCCCGCCCAACCTTACTGTTTCTTCCACGTGAGATTCGGGGAGCAAGCTCGCAAATGCCAGTCACCGTGTTCTTACCCAAACTCCAACCGCAGGTAGGCTACGGTGCCACCTCCTCCAATGTAAACAACGGGCACCATCCCACGTTGCATTCCGTTTCGGACAATAACAGTAAGTGTGGTCGAGTCTATGTTCGCGATTTACGATCAGGTGTATGTTTTCTGGTAGACACTGGCGCTGACGTCTATTTGCTGCCGGTTCGCCTAGCAACCAATAAAGTGCAACCACACAAAACAGTACTTCGTGCAGTGAACTTGTCTACCCTACAGTGTTCGGGTTCCACTTTGTATACAGTGAAATTTCGCCCGAGTGCAAGCTGGAGTGGACGTTTCTAGTGCCAACAATTGAAGAGCCTGTTCTCGGAATTGATTTCCTCAAGCACTATCAGTTGTCACTAGATTTTGTGCAAAATACTGTGTTTTACCCCTCCCTTAACAAACGTATTCCTTTCGCTTCGCCGAGTGACAGTTCGGCTAACACCAAACATGTGTGCTGTGCTAAGAAGTGTGTAAACCTATCCTTGGAGCTGCAATCTTGGACAAACAAGTGGCTAGTGGAGTGCGCCAAGTCTTCGAAGTTGCGGATGGAACGTAAGGAAATGCTGCTGCATCTCCGCGACATACACCACGAGTTGGCCTCCACACAACAACGCCTCGCGGCACTACAAGCAGACGACTCGTCGGCTACAGACAAGGTCAGTCCGTGCCAATCTGGTATTCCCGTGCTCGCGCACGTTAACGACAATGTTGCGAACTCTGTAAACTGTGTCAGCACCCCCTTTTGTAATGATAGGGTATGCCCGAGTGCTCATGCTCCTTGCGTTCCGAATGGACAATTAACTTGCCAAGCTCGTGGCAATGAACTACGGCCATCTGCTGTCCGGCCACGCCCACTCGTGCCTACAGCACTCGTAGCGGCACGGCCCGCTACCAAGAACCAGTGTACCAAACTCGCCCATGTTAACACGTGTGCGGCCTTTACGCAGCCTACGAGCGGGTGGCACACCTGTACTTCCGTGCCCTCAGCGCCACAGCTTGGCCCGTCCGCCACTGCCTGCTCCGCTTCACGGACGTCTGACTGTCGTGCCGCGCCACGTATTGCAGTAGTCACTAACGGCACAGTTCATCGGTTACGTCTAACCGATGGGCCGCCCATATCGCAACGTCCACGCCGCCTCAAGCCGGAATTTATGAAAATTGCAAAAGAACAATTGGACGATCTGTTACAAAAGGGAATAATTGAACCTTCTTCCGGTTGCTGGGCTAGTCCTATCCTGTTTGACCAAAAGAAAGACGGTACTTGGCGTATGGTCGGCGACTATAGGCGTTTAAATGCCCGCACCATCATTGATAAATATCCGGTCCCACACATCGCAGACTTCAATCATGCACTCGCAGGTGCAAAGTACTTCTCTGTTTTGGACTGTAAGCACGCATTTCATCAGATTCCTATGGCTCCGGAGGACATTGAAAAGACTGCCATAACCACTCCCTTCGGGCTGTTCCAATACAAATTTATGCCGTTTGGGTTGAAAAACGCCCCCCAAACTTGGCAGCGTTTCATCAATCAAACTTTATCCCATCTAGACTTTTGTTTCGTATACATGGACGACAAATTAGTTTTTGCTTCTACTTTAGAACAGAGTGAGGAGCGTGTTCAAGTCGTGACGGATATTTTATCAGCCGCTGGTATTGAACTGAACAATAAAAAGACTCAATTGCACCAGTCATCCGTCACATTCATAAGTTATGTTGTGTCATCGGACGGTCTGACACCACCACAGGACAAGATCAAGCCTGTTCTCGAGATGCTACGCCCTCAGA
The DNA here is from genome assembly GCF_023898315.1 of Schistocerca nitens. Lineage (NCBI taxonomy): Eukaryota > Metazoa > Arthropoda > Insecta > Orthoptera > Acrididae > Schistocerca > Schistocerca nitens. The sequence continues at coordinate 697,375,138 of NC_064617.1, read as the reverse complement.
CCTATAGGGAATTACGCAGGTTCATCGGAACAGTTAATTATTACCGGAAACATTTGCCAGCCGCTTCTGCGGTGCAGGCTCCTCTCACAGATGCTTTCGCTGGCCCACAAACTTCTGGCACCCGCCAGGTACCATGGACACCAGACATGGACAAGGCATTTAATGAACTCAAACAGCTGTTGGCCTCCGCTGTCACTATTGCTCACCCACGGGCGGACGCCACTATGTTTATCACTACTGACGCTAGTGGCAATGCTATCGGCGCAGTACTGAGTCAGACATACAACGATGTTACGACCCCCCTGCAGTTTTTCTCAAAAAAGCTAAACAATACGCAGAAGAAATACTCAGCATTCGACAGAGAATTACTTGCAGTTTACAAGGCCATAAGACACTTCAGAACTGATGTTGAGGGACGAGATTTCTATGTCCTCACTGATCACAAGCCGTTGGTTCCTGCCATAAAAAATCCTGCGGCTGATCCGCCCCCACGACGCTTTCGTCACATCGATTACATCTTGCAATTTACAAATGACATTCACTACATCCGAGGAGCGGACAATGTGGTCGCTGATTTTCTCTCGCGTGTTGGTGCTGTCACAACCTTAATTGACTTAACGGACCTACCTCGGTTGCAATCGGCAGACCCCGATACCATGCAGTTAATTTCAGACCACAGCTCCTCTCTCCAACCAGTACGCTCTACTTTTCCTGGCATATCTGACTTAGTGTGGTGTGATGAATCGACTGGTACGTTGCGGCCATTCATTCCTAAGCCCCTTCAACGCCAGGTCTTTGGCAAACTACACACATTAGCACACCCCGGTGTCAAAGCTTCCACCCGTCTGGTAGCTGAACGGTTTGTCTGGAGAGACATGCGCCGTGACTGTCAGTCTTGGGCAAGGGCATGCATGGTGTGTCAACAGAACAAAGTTTCCAGGCACACTTCTCCACCCCTTGGCTGTTTTGCCCAACCGCCAGGCCGGTTTCACCATGTTCATGTCGACCTCGTAGGCCCTTTGCGCCCCTCCGAGGGTTTTCGTTACTTGTTTACAGCTATTGACAGGATGACTCGGTGGGCTGAGGCTGTGCCTATTCCGAACGTTACCTCCGAGACAGTAAGTCGAGCATTCTTAGATTCGTGGATCTCTAGATTTGGCTCACCTGTTTACCTCACCACTGACCAGGGGCGACAATTCGAGTCTTCAGTTTTCTCTGACTTATGTAAAATGTGTGGTATTGTCAAAATTCATACTTCTGCATACCACCCCCAAAGCAATGGGCTTGTCGAGTGATGGCATCGCACCTTAAAGTCTGCCCTGCGTTGCCATGACTCACTATGGACAGAGGCACTGCCCTTCGTGCTCCTTGGCCTTCGTGCGACTTTCAAGGAAGACCTCAAGGGTTCCGTAGCCGAGTTTGTGTATGGCCAACCTGTGGTTTTGCCTGGAGAATTAGTCACTCCGACCCCACTTCCACGGCCCTCTGAACTCCCTTCACTTCTCGAGCGGGTGCGCTTGCACTGCAGCAAAATTCAGCCGCCGCCTCCGGCTGCTCGTACACCTTCGCGAGTGTACATACCGCGCACGCTAGACTCTTGTGAGTATGTGTTTCTCAGAGACGGCTCAGTCAAAGCCCCGCTTTAGCCACCCTACACAGGTCCTTACAAGGTCGTCAAACGCTCTGAGAATAACATGGATCTCCTCATAAAAGACTCTGTAACCACGGTCTCACTCAACCGAGTGAAACCAGCTTTCATTGAGCCTCAGGTGAACCTCCCTGATTCTGCCCCTATTTCTCCCACTCCTGCTTCGAGCGGCCATCCATCTTCCCACACCATGCATTTGGGTATTGATTCTCCACAGCGTGCTTCTCTGCCGAGCACTGCTCCTTCTCTGCGTTCATCTAATTCGAGTGGTCAATCTTTTCGGGGCTTCACTCCTCACAGCCCTCGCAGTCGAACTGCCAACCACTCGGATTCTACCATTGTGTTACCATCTTCGTGTGACAGCTCTTTGTCACGCCGTTCAATCCACGCTGGCTCCTCGTTGCCTTCGGTCACGCTCCCTCGTCTGTCAGTTGATCGCCCGAGGTCGTCTCCTGCGCAGTCCAGTGCACCTGCCACCCTCCTCTTAGCAGATGCTTCCCCCTGCCATGGCTTTCCCACACCTCCCTGCCTCCCTACCATTGCTCGTACAGGTGCCATCCAAGAATTCACAACACATGTGCACCCTGATGACATACATAAATTATCTGTTGTCGTGGATGGCGATACGGTGTGTGTACTCGCGTGTGACAATACTGAGGGAGGAAGTGCAGAATCTCGTGTGGTGCGCCGCTTTAAATTGAGCAGAAGTGCTGCGTGTGGCAATTTGTGTGCCTTTGTTAGGCCTTCTGGCAAGGTGATTCTCCGTCTGCCGGCTGACGAAGTGCTACACCTCCACTCCAGGACGGGACGTCGTCTTCAGCCGCCGGCGTCGCTGGCTGGCTTCACCGTCGACGTACCGGATTTCACCCCCCGGTTCCTACCAGTCGACCGCTTCCGCCTGACGCAGAAGAACTGTGCGTTACCTTCCTAACTTCTCACCCCCCCCCCCCCCATTCACAGGGACGTACTCCATACTGGGCGGGGGGGGGGGGGGGGCTATATGGCGTAGAGCGCCATAAATATCGATATTTGTTCTGTGCGCAAGTGGGCTATCTTTGAGGAGAGGGCTTTGGGGCAGGATGTTGGACGCGAACGGCAGTTAGCCTCCGGACTTGTATCTGTGTAGAAGCTAAGTGAGAATAAATCTGTATATGAGAGAATTCTAGTTGTTTACCTATAACTATACCATATTCCCTCAACATCATCACCTTCTATTTGCCAAGTAGAACTGTGGCATAAACAGGCAACCGCAAGTAAAAACCAAAACCTGAAAGAACTCACTGCTGGTTTCCAACTACCCTACCAGATGTGGAAGATGCTGAACAGACTACGAATGGGAGTGACATGGTGCAAACCAAACTTGAAGTGGTGGGATGCAATCTGCAAATGTGGAGAACTTCAGGGTGCTGAACAGCTCTTGGTTTGCCCAAAATTGCCTGAAGCCTGCATGCTGGAGGGCCTGATTTCAGCGAATGGTCCAGTTATCAAGACTCCCAAATCTGGGCCTCAAAATCAATTTGACATGTACATAGTTTTGCGCACATATAGTAGACATGTTTTGAATTTGTAAGTAACTATACTGTGTGTCCTGGATATAATAATAATAATAATAATAATAATAATAATAATAATAATATAACAAGAAGAACCGCCAGAAAGTGGATGACTTCTGGAATGACCTTGAAGAGACGACAAACAAAATTGCCAAACACCATGTAATAATCTTGTTAGGCGACTTTAACGCACAATTAGGTAAAGAGAAAAAATACAGGAAAATCACCGGAATCCATACAGCTCACAAGAGAACTAACAAGAATGGGGAAAGATTGATAAACTTTTGCGAAAATTTCGGCCTCATAATTATGTCAACACAATTCAAAAAACCCAACAAGAAACTGTATACTTGGAAGTCGCCCAACACAATGTTGGGTGAATTCCAGATAGATCATGTGGCCATCTCCAAGAGTAACACAGCAGAAATTCTGAATGTGAAAACGAGAAGAGGATTTTTTGACTCAGACCACCATCTCCTACAGATAAAGACCAGATTACAACCCAATAGAAAAAAGCCAAAACTAAACAAAGTGCTGAGACCAGACCCCGAATACATAAAACTCAACAAGGAAAACATCTTACAGGAAATTAGTCAGACAAACACCACAAACTGGACAGAACTTGTGGACGTCCTCAAATCCACGATGAAATTGGGTCAACCCCCGAGAAGGAGAAAACACAGGTGGTGGAATATAATATGTGACCAAGCAATAGAAGAAAGGACCAATGCCTGGAAAAACTTCAATAGTCACAAAACATCAGAAAAATGGCAACAATTTCTAGTAATCCGAAAACAAACATCGAAAACTATTCGGAGGGAAAAAAGAAATTATGACAAACGGCGACTAGATGAGATAGAACAAGATTTTAAGAAGAACAACACCAGGAATTTTTATAAGACGTTTAAAGAACATATTGCAGGATACCAGCCACCCAATCTTTGTTTCAAGAAACCGGATGGTTCACTAGAAACTAACACAAAGAATAACTGCCAAATCCTCGCAGACTATTTCAACAAACTTCTCAACTGCGAAAGACCTACAGAGGATATTCACTACGAGACGTCTACACCAAATCCTGACGCTAAACCGCCAACCATCAACGAAATAGTAGAAATTATCAAGACTCTGAAAAACAATAGAGCCCCAGGAGAAGATGGAATTATTGCAGAACTATGGAAACTAAATGACGAAAGATTAACAGAAAAAATTCACAAAATCATATTAAACATTTGGGAAACAGAACAGATCCCTTCTGAATGGAAATGCGCACTCATCCATCCACTCCACAAAAAAGGGGACAAAACTGAACCAAATAATTACAGGGGTATCTCACTCGTACCGGTCACATATAAAATCCTATCAAAAGTTCTCATGAATAGATTAGAAGAACAAGCTGACCCACAAATAGGAGAATACCAGGCTGGTTTTCGCAAGGGACGATCATGCATAGAGCAGATCTGGAATCTGAAAATGATTCTCCAGATGAGAAACACCCGAAACACAGTGGTTACTTTTGTAGATTTTAAAAAGGCCTACGACTCAATAGACAGAGTAGCGCTCTGCAAGACGCTGGAAGAATTCAGCATTGACAGAAAGACAAGAGCAATCATTCGGGAAACATTAACTGACACAATCTCCAAGGTTAAATTTATGGGGGATATCTCGGAACCATTTGAAATCCAAACTGGAGTGCGACAGGGTGACGGACTTTCACCATTACTCTTTAATATCATTCTTGAAAAAATTATCAGGACATGGGAAAAAGAAGTCAAAGGAATCCAAATTGGCATTAGAAAAGATAATAGATTCAATGTGAAGTGTTTAGCTTTTGCGGATGACCTTGCAATCCTCACAAATAATAGAAAAGAAGCTACTAACGCCATAGAGAAATTACACGAAATTGCACAAAGAACCGGCCTGCAAATCTCATATGAGAAAACCCAGTACATAGAAAGAGTGCCACAAGACAAATTGCCTATTGTGACAACCCATGGGAAAATTGTACAAGTACCACATTTTAAGTACCTGGGAGAAATCATCCAACCATCAGGGATCAACCTAAAGGCCAATGAGGAAAGAATAAAAAAACTACAGAAAGCATATAAACTCACGTGGAACTATTATAACAAAAAGTCCATATCCATTAACGCAAAATTGAGGCACTACAACACCGTCGTACTTCCGGAGGCACTGTATGCATCTGAAACAACACAAATAGGTGGGCAAACTAAGATCAAAGAAATAGAGAAACAAGAAAGGAAAATTCTCAGGAAAATTTTTGGCCCGATACAAGAGCAAGGAATCTGGATGAAGAGACCAACATCAGAATTATATAAATACACAGACAAGATTACAGATACAATAAGGAAAAGAAGAATGCAGTTCTACGGACATATCCACAGGATGAATGAAAACAGAATTTCAAAGCGAATTCTTAAAGTCATCAACTCAGGCAGGGGAAAAACAAAATGGATAAAAGAAGTTGAAGAGGACCTCAGACAAGCACACATAACAGTAAATTATGCAGAAAATAGAACTGAATTCAGGAACATCATCAAAAAACATAAATTTGACACCACAACACAGAAGAGAACAGGATGCAAATGGACAGCGGAGCGAAAGAAACAACACAGTGAACACATGAAGAAAATTTGGGCTCAGAAAAAACATAAACAATCATCATAAAGGAATTCAAGTTCAAACGCTCTCTTAAATGGGAATAATCGAAAATAATAATAATAATAATAATAATAACAACAACAATAATAATATTACAGGAACATACTAACACAAAATCACACATTTGCTATACATGGATGATCTAAAACTACTGGCAGCAACAAATCAACAACTCAACCAATTACTAAAGATAACAGAAGTATTCAGCAACGATATAAATATGGCTTTCGGAACAGACAAATGTAAGAAAAATAGCATAGTCAAGGGAAAACACACTAAACAACAAGATTACTTATTGGATAACCACAGCGACTGCATAGAAGCGATGGAGAAAACAGATGCCTATAAATATCTAGAATACAGGCAAAAAATAGGAATAGATAATACAAATATTAAAGAAGAACTAAAAGAAAAATATAGACAAAGACTAACAAAAATACTGAAGCCAGAATTGACAGCAAGAAACAAGACAAAGGCTATAAATACTTATGCTATACCAATATTGACATACTCATTTGGAGTAGTGAAATGGAGTAACACCTAGAAGCACTAAATACACTTACACAATCACAATGCCACAAATATAGAATACATCACATACATTCAGCAACAGAAAGATTCACATTAAGCAGAAAGGAAGGAGGAAGGAGGTTTATCGACATAAAAAACCTACATTATGGACAGGTAGACAATTTAAGAAAATTCTTTATAGAATGAGCAGAAAGTAGCAAAATACACAAAGCAATCACTCGTATAAATACATAGGCTACACCATTGATATTTCATAACCACTTCTACAACCCTTTAGATCACATAACATCAACAGATACAAAGAAAGTTAATTGGAAAAAGAAAACACTACATGGCAAGCATCCGTATCATCTAACACAGCCACACATCAATCAAGACACATCCAACACATGGCTAAGAAAAGGCAATATATCCAATGATACAGAGGGATTCATGATTGCAATACAGGATTAAACAATAAACACCAGATATTACAGCAAGCATATTATTAAAGATCCCAATACCACAACAGATAAATGCAGACTTTGCAAACAACAAATAGAAACAGTAGATCACATCACAAGCGGATGTACAATACTAGCAAATACAGAATACACCAGAAGACATGACAATGTAGCAAAAATAATACATCAACAACTTGCCATACAACACAAACTAATAAAACAACACGTTCCCACATACAAGTATGCAGTACAAAATGTACTGGAGAATGATGATTACAAATTATACTGGAACATAACCATTATAACAGATAAAACAATACCACATAACAAACCTGACATCATACTAACCAATAAAAAGAAGAAATTAACACAAATAATCGAAGTATCCATACCCAATACAACAAATATACAGAAGAAAACAGGAGAAAAAATTGAAAAATACATCCAACTGGCTGAGGAAGTCAAGGACATGTGGCATCAGGATGACATTATACCAATTATATTATCAACTACAGGAGTCATACCACACAATAGCCACCAGTACATCAACGCAATACAGCTACATCCAAACGTATATTACAACTACAGAAATCTGTAATTATTGATACATGTTCAATTACCCGAAAGTTCCTAAATGCAATGTAATATATACTGTACAGTTTAATGTAAGGAAGTCACGCTTGATCAAGGTCTGCGTCACTTTCTATTTTTAACCAGACATAACATCTGAGAAAGAAAAGAAATAATAATAATAATAATAATAATAATAATAATATGGAATTCTCTTCTGGGACAATGCACCTAAATTAATAATAAAATATGTATTTGGTGGAAAAGAGCTGCACAAATATTGCACAATATTGTATTAAGAATATAACTGCTCATGTTGCAAAGGTCTCTTTAGAACTTAGAATTTCTACACTCCTCTTCTCGCAGAAGAGCTTCTGTAAAGTTTGGAAGGTAGGAGACGAGATACTGGCAGAAGTAAAGCTGTGAGGACCGGGCGTGAGTCGTGCTTCGGTAGCTCAGATGGTAGAGCACTTGCCCGCGAAAGGCAAAGGTCCCGAGTTCGAGTCTCGGTCGGGCACACAGTTTTAATCTGCCAGGAAGTTTCATATCAGCGCACACTCCGCTGCAGAGTGAAAATCTCATTCTGGAAATATTGGGCCTAATACACTTCCCTGTGGGACGCATATATTCACATTTTCTGGGTCAGACAGGTGTTTTACAAAGGAATTGTTTGAAGTTCGAAACTTGTGATATCTCAACTCGTTGAACTCTGTTTTCCAAGTATGATTTGAACCACTTCTTTGTCACACCTCTTATTCCTATTTGCCCTAATTTATGAAGTAAGATTTTATGGTCAACTGTATCAGAGGCCTTGGACAAGTCTAAAAAGATACCACTTACATTTTCATCTTTGTCCAGTGCTTCTAAAATTACTTTAGTGAATTGTGCTATAGCAGATTGTGTGCCTTTTCTGGGCCTAAAACCAAATTGGTCATCGGAAAGAAGGTTATATTTATTCAGGTAATTTAGCAGTCTCTTTTTGACTAGTATTTCTATTATTTTAGAAATGATAGACAGTACAGAAATCGGCCTGTAGTTCTCTACATTTTCCACATCTCCGTTTTTAAGGATAGGTATAACTTTTGCTTGTTTTAGGTACTCCGGAAAGTATCCAGATTCGAAAGATTCATTAATTGTGTCTGTTAATGGGCCCTTTATGGAGTCTATACATTCTTTAATTACGCAGACTGGGATTTCATCAAGTCCTACTGAAGTTTCATTTTGTAGTTGGTGTACTACTAGTGCCACTTCCCTTTCTGTAGTTGGCAAGAGCACCATTGAGTTTGTTGGCTGGTTCTGAGTAGGTAAATCATACGTATCTGGAAATTTCTGCTGTAATTTTTTTGCAATACTACTGAAATATGAGTTTACAAAATCAGCTAATTTTTTAGGGTTACCTACTGGTACATCTTTGTTTTTAATATGTGAATTGAGGTCCTTTTTAGCAGAGTTAGATGTTTCCTGTTTGACGATGTTCCAGGCTGCTTTGCTCTTGTTTGCAGCTTTAAGTAATATTTTGTTGTTTCAAAGTTTTTTTTTTAGCAGCTAGCAACACCTTTCAGTATATTTTCCTGTACTTTTTGTAGAACTGCAGAACTTCTGGGTTAGATTGATTATTTTTTATGGAGTTGAAATATCTAAGAGTTTCTGAGGATTTTTTGATACCTGTAGTCACCCATTGATTTCTCTTTGAAGTTTTAATTTGATAAAGAGTTTTGGGAAACATCTCTTCAAATCTGAGTTTAAAAATTGACATGAACTTGATAAATTTCTGATTTGCATTGGTTTCTGTATAGACTTCCCTCCACTCTTCATATTCTAGCTGGGATTTAAACTCATACAGGGCTGATTTGGAAAACATTCTTTTGTATATACACAGTTTAGGAGGAGTTTCTACGTGAATGTTAGTTTTTAAGATCTGGCAGAGGTGGTCTGATAGGCCCAGGTTTTGGACAACAATATGACATTTTTTTACAATCAATATCTGTAGCTACATGATCTATAGATGAGGAAGATTCTTTTGTTATTCTAGTTGGACAATTAACAAGGGAGGATATTCCATAACAGCTTAGAATATTCACATATATGTTGCTAGCCTTATCAGGCTTCATCATATTAATGTTTAAGTCACCACAGATAATTACATTTGCTTTTGGTCCAGAAACCTTGTCTTAGCTTTGATTCAGTTTTGAGAAGGATATATCAATGTCTCCACTGGGAGAGCGGTACACACAAAATATGACTAATTTTTTTGCTGTGCCAGGTCCTATTATTTCAACAGCGGAAAGTTCAAAATGTTTGTCCTCACTTAGATCTAAAAGATCATATCTAACTTTAAATGACATACCTTCTTTTTACATAGATACATGAACTTCCTCCATTCATTGAGATTCTGCTATAGTAACATGCAAGGTCATATGAGGCTAATGCAATGTGTTCAATTTCCTTCCCTTTGCACCAGTGTTCAGTGATACACAAAATTTGGCTATCAAAATTTTCCAATTCTACTTCTAGCTGTTGTGCTTTGTTCTTTATGGCTTGAATGTTTTGGTGAAACACTGTTAGGCATATGTTTTCACTTATCTTGGTGGCGCCCTTCCCTTTAGACCTGATGCTAAAAAATCCTTTAGATGAGCTGGTGGCATGGTTATTCTTCTGTTGATGACAGTGGAGGTGAGTCGGTTGCCAGTTAGACTTGGAAGTTGGTGTATCTGAAGGTATCTGCCTTATGTTAGTCTTGTAACTGAGGCCGGGTACCAAAAATCCTGCAGGGTTGTAAATTTCCTGGTTCTTGTGCTTCTTCTGTTTGCTTCTGTTACTGCTGATGATGGTGAAGCTGGTGAAAAGTCTTTCACTGTTGAAGACTGAGGAGGGGCCAATACTGATGAAAGGTCATTGGCTGCTGGCACATCAGGCGTTTTTTTCTTGTTAATGATGCAGTTGCGTAGTATGTAGCTGCTTCTGCTGAAGCTGCTTTGGAAACTTCTGTCCTAGTTGAATCATTATGCAGCTTGTCTCACTATATATAACTGCTTCATCTGCAAAAAGCCTGAGTTTACTATTAATATTGTCTGAAAGGTCATTAATACACAACATGAACAGCAAAGGTCCCAACACACTTCCCTGAGGCACACCTGAAGTTACTTCTACGTCAGGCAATGACACTGCATCCAAGATAACATTCTGTGTCCTCCTACCAAATAATCCTCAAACCACTCAGAAATTTCACATGATATCCCATATGATTGTATTTTTGACAGTAAGTGTAGGTGTGGTACTGAGTCAAATGCTTTTAAAAAATCATGAAATACTGCATTACCTGATGCCTTGATCTAAAGCTTTCAGTATCTCATGCGAAAAAAGTATGAGTTGGGTTCCACATGATTGATTTTTTTGAAAACCATGTTTGTTGGCATTGAGGAGGATATACTGTTCAAGATAACTCATTCTGTTTGACCTCAGAATATGTTCTAAGATTCTACAACAAATTGATGTTAAGGATATTTGATGGTAGTTTTGTGGGTCCCTTCTACTATCCTTCCCATAGATGGGTGTGGCTTGTGCCTTTTTCCAAGAAGTGGGCGTGGTTGTTTGTTTGAGGAACCTATGATAGATTATAGTGAGAAGAGGGGCTAACTCAGTGTAGAATCTGACAGGGATTCCATTAGGGCCTGGAGCTTTGTTCAGTTTTAATGATTTCAGCCGTTTCTCAACACCAATGACACTAATACTCATTTGATTCACCTTTTCAGTGGTACAAGGATTACATTGAAGAATCTAATTCCAGTATTATTCCAGACAGCAAACAGAAATAAGTCCAACAGATTTGCACAATCATGCTCAAAAATGTCAATGAATTATAGTCACTGCACATTATTCCCAAAAAAAGCAGTATATTCAAAGCAAAGAACATAATGGGGACACTGCATTCTGGTGATGGAGAATAATTAATGCTGGAAGAAAAAATAATGAAAATTTTCAGAAATTGAAACTGATTAAGAAGAACTGTGAGTATTGAACAAACATATCTTGGGAATTTATCATTGTTGTCATTCACAACCAAGTAAACAACAGAGTATTAAGAAATTTTTAGATAAATACACACATTGAAAGTCAAGCATGAAAGAAGAAATAGTTTTGCTGACAAAAAAACACTCAAAGTTATTGGCAAAATATACATTCCAGAAGTTTGTCCCTGAGTCAGAAGACATGTGGCCGACAATGACTAATGGCGACAACTGTGTTCATCCCTAGAAATGATGCAGCAGCTAGCAGTATCAATGGAAGGTGCTCACCATCTCACAACAGCCCAATCTCACCGAGATCTAAAGCAGTTAAATGTAAACCTAATAGCTCAAGGCTGAATATGGAAATAGATGCCCAATGTGTTGAAACAAATGCCAAGTTAGATACGACTAAGACCAAAATAGATCAACACATTACAGACTCATGTCAAGAAAAACAAGGAACGAATAATCAAACAACATTAACTAAAGGAAACACTTTTTAGCCTTGTTTCACTAGCTTTATTATTATTTTCACGTAGAAGAAGGTGTAATTAGATGAATGACGAACACTAATTTCAGTTAACGAAGGTTTATTCAGCACTTGCACATACAAGAGCGCAGAGCGAACTGCCTCCGGCCAGAACACATACAGTATATGTACAGCTACAGAACATTCCAGTACAATGATTCTTGACATTTGTGGATACTTCTTGAATGCACTCAAACCAGGGGTGTACCTAGGGGTTGGCAGGAGCGGCCCCCGCCGGGGGCGCAAGAACAAGGGGAGCGTAAATTCCAAAGGCCGCCGACGATGGCGTGACAGAGCGCTGCGCCGCCCTCTGAAAAAATAACGCAGCGCCACGGCCAGCCTAGTATGAGAAATTGTGGATAAATTTGCTACAGAACGGAGAAGAGATAGTAAAGGAAGACGCTCTGATGAGGAGAATCCTCTTCGCTTTACTGGGAGGCACTTTCCTCAGACTATGGTGTAGATGTGCAGTCTGCTCGAAGCCCCGAAACAGAATGTGCGCCGCGGCCCGTATTATCTTTTTAGATAAAGCTGTTGATATACTTTCCGGGATGTGAGGTCGTGGTCCAAGAACTTTTCTGCTCCTTACGTTTCGTCCAGGACTGCGCTGGACTTCCTCAGAGGCGCTGCTCCGCTGAGTCTTGCCGCTGAGTCGGCCAGACTCAGCGGAGCAGCGCCTCTGAGGAAGTCCAGCGCAGTCCTGGACGAAACGTAAGGAGCAGAAAAGTTCTTGGACCACGACCTCACATACAGGAAAGTATATCAACAGCCATGTCACCCGGTCATGAAAGCCTTCATTCTACAATTTTTAGATATACTTTTGAAAAATACTACTACTACTACTACTAATTTATTCTTGATTTTTTGGCAGTGCTCAGCTAATATATATTACCCAAGCTGAACCTCCTTACTCCATGAACTGTTTTTATCAGAGCACGAGAGCAATTAACCTTGCAAACCAGTCAACCAATCATCATCTTCCGCCATCTTTTGAAACGCCCACACCACAAATGCCCTCCGCTTCACTAGATCGCCAGGTAACAGTTCATGATGCCGATGGATTTTGTACGGATAGCACAGGAGGGTACACCTCAGTGCCAACCAAACCGTAGTGTATGGAATGCCGGTGCGACGTGCGACTGCACGAGCGCTGACTTGCCCGTGCATAGACGAACCCACTACAGTCTCCATTTCTTCCTGAACTGTCTCAGCAGCATTACGGCTTGTGCTCAGTCGGCCACTATGGGGTCTATCGTCTAAACAATCCGTGGCTTCGAACTTTGAAATCATTCTCGCCACAGCTGCATTTGTCAACAGACCTTTATCCGTTCGAATCCCCTTCCTATGGTGATAGGATCGTAACACTGAACTAGCACATTCCCCATTCTGATAATACAGCTTCACTAAAAGCGCCTTATCAGTTAACATCAACATGCTGCGACTGCTGGCGCATCTGATTCTCTCTCTGTCTCAGTACAGCTCCTTTTATACACGATTGTCATGCACAGTCACTGAAGTTTTGCTGTCCAGCGCCATCTGTCGGACATTTTGTGCACTTTTTTTTCGTTCTAATAAAACCCCATGTCATTCCAAGCAAGTTTGTCAATTTTTACCTCTCTATCTACATTATTCCGTGGTTTATTAAGTTTTCAAATTTATACTGACTTTTTGATCATCCGGTAATTTAGCACTTAAAAGTTCATTGGGAGTGACGGCTCGCCTACCTTCCCATCCTGGTCGGCTTTCCATCAGGTTTCATAATCGATCCACCTTCGTAGTGGTAGGTGTTTGTGTTAGCTGGCGGCTGGCCGCTGGTGTCCGAGCGGTTTTAGGCGCTTCAGTCTGAAACCGCGCGACCGCTACGGTCGCAGGTTCGAATCCTGCCTAGGGCATGGATGTGTGTGATGTCCTTAGGTTAGTTAGGTTTAAGTAGTTCTAAGTTCTAGGGGACTGATGACCTCAGATGTTAAGTCCCACAGTGCTCAGAGCCATTTGAACCATTTTTTGTTAGCTTGCGAGCGGAAGTAACCCAGACCGGACACGCATCCCCGTGTTGTCTGTCGCCAATTCGCAGAAGGACCTCGGTGCCGACACTAATCCTGTCGACCGTGAGGCTGACTGCCCCCCCCCCTCCCCTCAAAGGCTCGCCGAAGCTGCATTTACAGTTACACAGCCCTGCAAAACTCAACAGTTACCAATTCATCTGTGGCTGTGTAGCAAGAGGAAACGCTCGGTCGTACATCACGGAAGGTGAGTAATGTGTTCTGTAATAGCAATATGTTTCCTGTGCTCATGCTCATGGTTCATAAGCAGCTACGATTCATTCATGTTTGAATGAAACTCTTATTTTGTTTTATCAGGCAGTTAAACATTTTCCCCGTTTTTCTCGCAGTAGAATCGCACTATTTATGATTTGACACTTCTTACGTAGATCTGCTTAATTTATGGACCGTTTTTTTCCGCAGTCAATTTTTTGATTTGAAATTCGTAGCAGCAAGTAAAACTATATTACAACAATATGTACATATCAAAATTTGTGGAAAGTCATGCATATGTCACTATAAGTTTCAATCGACAGAGGTGTTGCCAAAAGCGTCCCTAGGGAAAATACTAAAATTATCAGTCTTGTTGTTAACGAGTACACAAAAAAACCAGAGTTTAACTTTTGATTATTCAAAATAATATGAATTCGTTCATCTACAATGCCAATCGTACAATTTTTCTTTCTCACAACTGTATTTCATTTACTAATATTAATAAATATGAACATATTCGTGTTTGATAATTGTAGCACCTATATTGTTCATTTCAGTAACATTTGATATGCTGTCTAAGGGGATTTGGCTGTTTGCCATATTGTACCAGTTAAAATTACACATAAGATTTAAAAGTAGGTATCGAAGATGAAATCAGTTGTTTTTTCCTAAATTTCATCACATTTGATAAATATCAAAGTGACGCTAATTTCATTATAATCTCAGATAATGTTTTTGATAAAAGCAATCAGTGTTAACGAAGCAACTTTGATGTACATGCCACGTAGAAGCGCATGGAGGTATAAGGAGGGGAGATGGCACTATGGCCGTCTGCTGTACGTCTGTTTGAAGCCGGTGGGCCGCCATGTTTGATTGGTCAAAACAGTGACAGAGCTCTTGTTAGAATTGCGTGTTCTTCATATTTAACGTTATGTCTGCGAAATAATTTCAGATGATGAGTGTTACAATGTTTACATGCATAACACAACGTCAGAATAGCTTTTTCAGGTGTTTTCGTTTTGTTTTTAATGCGGTTTTGCCCCAGCAATACAACTGATTTGGTCTCGTTAACTTAAGTGTTTCTTTTGGATACGAACTTCGAATGATGAAAAATAACAGTGTACAAAGCTCTTTTCAAACTCAAATCACCTTTTACTGTATTTGTGTCGATTTAAACTCAAAGTAGAACCCAAAAGCTATGCTAGTTTACATACCGGATGATATTTCTTACTCGTTTACACACTTATACAAAATTTCATTTGTAAATACAAACATCGTTTGTGCTTTGTCAAGAAAAATAAGCATATGAACCCACAGAGCCCTACGAGCTTCATTGATCGGAAATCTGAAATAAAATAAGAAGAAAACAGTTTCACAAAGCGTAAGCAAGGCCGCACATCTCACGAATATAAACGACAATATTTTACGAACAGGGCCACTTACGCCTGGAACGTGATTCCTTTTAACTTGGTAGCACTATTCCAACGGTTAGTACACCCGTAAACAACGCAAACCGGCATTTTAAAATGAAAAAACCTTCAGCAGCTCTAGACAGTAGCACAATCGGAAACGAGTCTTCTGACCAAACTGCAATGGCGGAGCTCGGTTTCTGTCGGCTTCAAGTTTGTGACGTCATGGCATCTCCCCTCCTTATACCTCCATGTAGAAGCGGAATATTGATAGTATCTCTGAATTTTTTCCACTGTACTACTATCTGCTGTTTCGCCACATGAGGTAGGAAGTGTCCCTTCCCTGAGACTCTCTGGGTTAATGAAATCCAGCATAATTTTCTTGCATTTCTCAAAGCTTT
Organism: Schistocerca nitens; assembly: GCF_023898315.1. Lineage (NCBI taxonomy): Eukaryota > Metazoa > Arthropoda > Insecta > Orthoptera > Acrididae > Schistocerca > Schistocerca nitens. Next base: position 697,359,110 of record NC_064617.1, on the reverse strand, counting down.
TGTATGGAATACAGATCACAGAACGACAACAATAACTTTCTTTAATACGGAAATATGGCCTGACGTGTGAAAAATGCTAGATGTTTACTTCTCTCTCTCTTACAGTTTTTCTTTTTTTTTCCTCCAGACATCGATGATCCCTTCACAATTTTTTCTGTACGTAAAGCTGGTGTTATCGGCGTGAACCAAAGTTTGTGGATCATTCATACAGGTAACAATGAACCATCCAGATTATAACGGGCGTTATTGTGTAAAAAAGTGTCAACAGCAAACGTTGAATGGAAAGTCGCCTTTGTATTTTTCACCTTTGATTGAAAGTGTCCTAACGCTCATTCCCTTTTTTAAAATCAGATCTACGTGCAATGTGCATTCAAGGTTCGCTAAAACTGGCGATACCTCACTAGTTAATTTGCATTCGTAAAACAAGCTCTGAGCACTTCAGTTTGAGTCATATCTGGTTGCGATATGTTTCTCGATACACATTGTATCTCTCTATGGGAAATTTTTTTGAAACAAATAGGCTAACTCGAAATTCTCGAGCTCTTACGTCGTTAGTATTGTCTACTCTAAAGCAATATCGTGTGCGCAATGTTGTTTCCCTGACAATAAAATTTGTTTGAATTCAAAGAAATATTAAAAAGTCACGCATTTATTGTCACCGTTATTTCTGATATACTTCTACATTGTTTTGCTGCTTTGGTTTTTTACCTTGAGATTTGACATTCAGACCAAATCAAAGAGTCGATGGATAAGCTTTCTCTATACCTTACTCCTATTCTTTTCAGAATTTCGAACATCTTGCACCATTTTACACTGTCGAACGCTTTTTCTAGGTCGACAAATCCTATGAAAGCGTCTTGATTTTTCTTCAGTCTTGCATCCATTATCAGTCGCAGTGTCTTGACTGCTTCTCTGGTGTTTTTACCTTCCTTAAAGTCAAACTGATCGTCACCTAACAGATCCTCAAATTTCTTTTCCATTCTTATATATATATTATTCTCGTCAGTATCTTGAATGCATGAGATGTTAATCTGATTGTCCGGTAGTTCTCACATGTACCTGCCTTTGCTATCTTCGGAATTGTTTGCATGATAGTTTTCCGAAAGTCTGATGGTACGTCGCCAGTCTCATAGATTCTACTCACCTAGTTGAACAGTCGTTTGGTTGCTACTTCTCTCAATGACTTCAGAAATTCCGATGGAATATTACCTATCTCCTCAGCCTTATTTGATTTCAAGCCCTCCAAACCCCTCTTAAATTCTGCCTCTAATACTGGATCCCCTATGTCTTCCATGTCAACACTCATCTCTTCGTCTAGCACTCCATCTGAAACGTCTTCCCCCTAATAGAGTTCATCAATGTATTGTTCCCATCTATCCGCCCTCTCCTTTGCGCTCAGCAGTGGAATTCCCACTGCACTCTCAATGTTACCACCGTTGCTTTTTACCCGGCAGTGCACGCGCCTCGAAACGGGAAGCACAAACGACAAACACGTAGCTGTTCTTTGAGACCCTTACAGATTACATCGATTTTTAATTACCATCAGACGACTCTTATTGTAATCTTTTATATGTGCCGACAAGATGGCTTCTTTTAACCAATTTTCAGACATTGTATTAATGTGAAGATTTCTCCGTGATCTGACAGACCAGCTGAGTTTACTGCCGGGTTAATTTCCCCGAATGTTGTTTTCACTTTTCTATATGCTGAATCAGTCTTACCGACGATCATTTCATTTTCAATTTCTTCACATTTTTCATGCAGTCATTTTGCCTTAGCTTCCCTGCATTTCCTATTTATTTCATTCGTAAGTGACTTGTATTTCTGTATTCCTGAATTTACCTGAACGTTTTTATACTTCCTTCTTTCATCTATCAGATGAAGTATTTCCTCTGTTACTCATGGCTTCTTCGTATTTACCTTCCTTGTTCCTATGTTTATCATCCCAACATCTGTGATTGCTGTTTTTAGAGATGTCCACTCTTCTTCACTTGAACTTCCTACTCTGGTATTCACGACTGCAGTATCTATAGCCTTCGCGATCTTCAAACGCGTCTCATCATTCCTCGAGCTTTGGTGTCCCATTTAATTCCCGACTGGTTCTTTCGGACGGTTCTCTTAAACTTAAGCCTGCTCTTCATCATTACTAAGTTGTGATCTGAATCTATATCGGCTCTTGGGTATGCTCTACAATCTGATAACTGATTTGCGGCGATCTTTTGCATGCACACACTTTTGCGCAGATATCTGCACAGACAAGTCGTAACGTGTGGACCGGCCTTTTCTTGTAAGCGCCAACACACTAAATAAATGCTTTCGTGATTTCTTTTAGGTAACTTCCACTGTGTCTCAGCAGCTGAAATTTGGTATGTGGGTTTAAGTGACATCAACTACAAGTGGCAGAAATCAAGGCAAGTTTCGACAAGACAAGTCTGATTATCTCGTCTAGTTTCGGCCTGACCTGGGGAGAGTACTTGAGCCAATTGGTGGTACTTGAGCCCAGAGGGTTCTTTTGTGTGTGGGCCATTATAAATTATTCATATGTTATTATTATGTGTATAGGTTTATTTTATTTTCATTTATATTTCATTCCAGGTTAAAACATTTCCTATCATACAACAAAGAGATGGGACCTAAAAAACTATCTGGAAGTGCATTTACAAAACTAAGAAAAGAAAAGGAAAGAACTGCAGTTCTCCTTTCAGAAGACTTGAAAAATTGGCTAAAACCCAACAAGGAGATGGACACACGTAACACTGCAACAGATCAAGATGAGAGTAATGCCGATTTGGAATCTGATGATACGGAAACACATCCACATACAAATGGCGACAACAAATCACAACCATCAACTTCCCATCATGTAGCCCTACCAGCTTCAGAAAACAACTATGAAGAGTACGAATCTTCCACACATAGCTCTTTAGATGAGGAAGGATCAGCATTGGTTGTCATAATTTACCTCCACTAGAAGAAGACCGTTCACCAGAAATAGGTGAAATAGTTTTTAATGATCCATAAAAATGACCTAGCTACCCATTGATTACTGATAATATTCGAACTATGCTAGTTGAACGTGGCCCTCAAATAGTTGACGTATCAACCTTCAAGTTTCCCGTGTCGGATGGAGACAGACGTTTCGATGGCAGGTGGTTTTACAAAAAGCTCACAAATGGCGAACGTGTGCGAAGACAATGGTTACTTTACAGTCCGTCGGAAGATTCTCTATTTTGTTTTCCCTGTTTCCTCTTTGGGAAGGATCATCATGGAAGGTCATCTACATTTTCAGATTTTAATAAAGGCTTCAATGACCGGAAACACTTAAACCCTCTCATTTACAATCACGAAATCTCGTCCAGCCACAAGTGGTGTTGCATGCAGTGGAAAGATTAGCAAAACCTTCTAAAACAAAAGAAAAACTGCAGATGATGAAATACAAGAAAGTATTCAGAAGGAGACAGAGAAGTGGAGGAACATACTGACAGTAGTCATAGATGTAATTATATTTTATTAACAGAATCTTCCGTCGGTTCTTGGTAGAACAACATTATAATAAATGAAAAGCACCAGTTTGCTTTTGTTCTACAATATTGTAGAACAAAAGCAAACTGGTGCTTTTCATTTATTGTTATATTTTGTGCTAAGAGTAATCTACCACTTCGAGGAACAGCAAAGAAAGAAATCATTGGCGAGTCAAGTAGTGGAGTTTTTTTTAAGCACATTAGAACATATGGCATACGTTAAATCAAATAAAATGGAACTCAGTTACTTTTTCCCTAAAGTCTAAAATGAGCTCATAACTTTAATTGGAAGTAACGTGAGGCAGAAAATCTTGAATCAAATAAAAAATGGAAAATACTTTTCGATCATCTTTGACTGCATACCAGACAGTGCTCACATTGAGCAAATTAGCTGAGTTATTAGATTGGTTGACTTGTCAGATGGGAAGTGTCAAGTTAAAGAAAGTTTCATTGACTTTATCACCACTAATGAAAAAACAAGTGAAGGCATTTCAGTGGACATTCTTAAAAAAACTTAAAGAAGATGGGCTAAGTATTGATAATTGCAGAGGTCAGGGTTATGATAATGGCAGCAATATGGCTGGAAAATATGTCGGTGTGCAAGCTCAGATCCTCAAACAAAATGATAGTGCTCGGTTTGTACAATGTGCTGCACATAATTTAAACCTTATTGGATCGCATGCTACCGCTGTTTCGCCTGTAATGATTACTTTTCTTTGGAACAGTTCAAAAGATATTTACTTTTTTCAGTGGCAAGCTGTGTTAAGTAACTTCGACATTACGTTGAAGGGTCATTGCGACACTAGGTGATCAACCAAACGAAGAGCAGTCACCGCTTTAAAAAGGACATTGAACGAACTGTATGCAGGTCTGGAGGAAATGGCTGATATTAACCAAGACAAATGAAACCTGGAAACGTCAGTGAGGGCTCAAGGACTCATCAAGCAAATCGACTTCAAATTCCCATGTCTTTTCCATCTGTCGGAAAGGATTCTAGTCTCGATTGATAAAAATCAGCAAGTCACTTCAGAAAGAGACTTTTGCAGTCGACAAGGCTAGCAAAATGAAGGGATTGTCAAATACGATTCAGGAAATCTGAGATGAAGGTATTGGTCCAGCAATCGACTACGCAACAAAGCAAGCGCAAGAAATCGGTATCGATGATAATTTTGCTGAAAAAAGACGGAATATCATAAGCCAACGTCTTTCAGATTCAAACAAACAAATGCATGAAGACTATCTCGACTCAAAACAGGAGTTTCAGAGGGAAATAAATTTGCTTTATGATCAAATCCTGGCAGAACTCACTAAGAGGTATGAGGCAATGGCTTCAATATCTTCAGAATTTTATTTTCTAACGGGAGAAGCTCTAAAAAAAAAACATGGTGCTGATTTTGGGATTAAATATTCACATGATCTAGATGTAGTTGAGCTGTCACAAGAATCGGAAATTTTTCGAATGCATGCTAAAGAACTCATTAACGATGTTTAACACCAATAGACATTCTTAAAGATTCAAGAGCTTTCTTTAGAAGATATATATCCGAATATCCAAATATGTTCAAATGTGTGTTAAGTCTTATGGGACTTAACTACTAAGGTCATCAGTCCCTAAGCTTACACACTACTTAATCTAAATTATCCTAAGGACAAAGACACACACCCATGCCCCAGGGAGGACTCGAACCTCCGCCGGGACCAGCCGTACAGTCCACGACTGCAGGGCCCTAGACCGCTCGGCTAATCCCGCGCAGCGAATATCGAAATAGCTCTTAGAATTTACTTAACACTTCCTATCACGGTGGTCTCTTGTTAGCGAAGCTTCAGTAAAATAAAGCTTATCAAGAATTACTTAAGATCATCCATGGACTGAAACGTTTGTCAAATTTAGCCATTTTATCGATTGAACATGAAGAGGCAGCGAAACTTAAGAGGAATTAATTGATAATTTTGCGAAAATCAAAGCCAGGAAAATAGCATTTAAGTAGATTCACTGAGCTTAATAACAGCGTTAAGTTAAATTTGATATAGGTATTCCTAGAAACAGACTTTGTAAAAGATAACGAGTTTTTGTCTTTAAATGTGTGTTTCTGTTTTTTAATCCTTCATAACACCTTTGATTCTGGGCTGTAAATTAGTTTCGTTCTGTCTTAAATTTCTGTAAATTAACAATACTGCATATATATATTTGCCAAGAAATGCCTTCACATTTTTTTGGGACAAGGGGAAATATCAATCTCTCTGTATTGATAAGGGGGTACATTCTTTGTTTCCTGGGGTGGGGGGGGGGGGTGGTGGGGAGTTCTTTAGAGGGCAGCATTTTAAATTCTTGCCAGGGGCGCCACATACCTCAGGTACACCACTAACTCAAACTGAATATAGAAATTAAAATTGTACAATCTACATCTACATCCATACTCCGCAAGCCACCTGACGGTGTGTGGCGTAGGGTACCTTGAGTACCTCTATCGGTTCTCCTTTCTATTCCAGTCTCGTATTGTTCGTGGAAAGAAGGACTGTCGGTATGCTTCTGTGTGGGCTCTAATCTCTCTGATTTTATCCTCATGGTCTCTTCGCGAGATATACGTAGGAGGGAGCAATATACTGCTTGACTCCTCGGTGAAGGTATGTTCTCGAAACTTCAACAAAAGTCCGTACCAAGCTACTGAGCATCTCTCCTGCAGAGTCTTCCACTGGAGTTTATCTATCATCTCCGTAACGCTTTCGCCATTATTAAATGATCTGTAACGAAGCGCGCTGCTCTCCGTTGGATCTTCTCTATCTCTTCTATCAATTATTATCATAGTAAGCACGTTAACTGAAAACGAATGGTGTGAATCGTGATAGTGTTACGGTGCTGCGGGTACACTTAGAATTTGTCCCTGTTCGTGAAGCTTCGGATAAAGTCTGGCGCTGGTGGGCCAGCACTGCGGCCATGGCGACATCAAAAGGACTGGAGCAGAAGTGCCTGGAACCCTCCGCCTGCACATCTGGTACGGATCCCACACTGCTGAGCAGTATTCAAGCAGTCGGCGAGCAAGTGTACTGTAACCTACTTCCTTGGTTTTCGGATTGCATTTCCTTAGGTTTCTTCCAACGAATCTCAGTCTGGCATCTGCTTTACCGACGATCAACTTTATATGATCATTCCATTTTAAATCACTCCTAATGCGTACTCCCAGATAATTTATGGAATTAACTGCTTCCAGTTGTTGACCTACTATTTTGTAGCACATTACACTTGTCTACATTGAGATTAAATTGTCATTCCCTGCACCATGCGTCAATTCGCTGCAGATCCTCCTGCATTTCAGTACAATTTCCCATTGTTACAACCTCTCGATATACCACAGCATCATCCGCAAAAAGCCTCAGTGAACTTCCGATGTGATGCACAAGGTCATTTATGTATATTGTGAAGAGCAACGGCCCTACGACACTCCCCTGCGACACACCTGAAATCACCCTTACTTCGGAAGATTTCTCTCCGTTGAGAATGACATGCTGCGTTCTGTTATCTAGGAACTCTTCAATCCAATCACACAATGCCTGATAGTCCATATGCTCTTACTTTGTTCATTAAACGACTGTGGGGAACTGTATCGAACGCCTTGCGGAAGTCAAGAAACACGGCATCTACCTGGGAACCCGTGTCTATGGCCCTCTGAGTCTCGTGGACTAATAGCGCGAGCTGGGTTTCACATGATCGTCTTTTTCGAAACCCATGCTGATTCCTACAGAGTACATTTCTGGTTAAAATGGCTCTGAGCACTATGGGACTCAACTGCTGAGGTCATTAGTCCCCTAGAACTTAGAACTAGTTAAACCTAACTAACCTAAGGACATCACAAACATCCATGCCCGAGGCAGGATTCGAACCTGCGATCGTAGCGGTCTTGCGGTTCCAGACTGCAGCGCCTTTAACCGCACTGCCACTTCGGCCGGCTAGATTTCTGGTCTCCAGAAAAGTCATTATACTCGAACATAATACGTGTTCCAAAATTCTACAACTGATCGAAGTTAGAGATATAGGTCTACAGTTCTGCACATCTGTTCGACGTCCCTTCTTGAAAACGGGGATGACCTGTGCCCTTTTCCAATCCTTTGGAACGCTACGCTCTTCTAGAGACCTACGGTACACCGCTGCAAGAAGGGGGGCAAGTTCCTTCGCGTACTCTGTGTAAAATCGAACTGGTATCCCATCAGGTCCAGCGGCCTTTCCTCTTTTGAGCGATTTTAACTGTTTCTCTGTCCCTCTGTAGTCTATTTCGATATCTACCATTTTGTCATCTGTGCGACAATCTAGAGAAGGAACTACAGTGCAGTCTTCCTCTGTGAAACAGCTTTGGAAAAAGACATTTAGTATTTCGGCCTTTAGTCTGTCATCCTCTGTTTCAGTACCACTTTGGTCACAGAGTGTCTGGACATTTTGTTTTGATCCACTTACCGCTTTGACATAAGACCAAAATTTCTTAGGATGTTCTGCCAAGTCATTACATAGAACTTTACTTTCGAATTCATTGAACGCCTCTCGGATAGCCCTCTTCACACTACATTTCGCTTCGCGTAATTTTTGTTTGTCTGCAAGGCTTTTTCTATGTTTATGTTTGCTGTGAAGTTCCCTTTGCTTCCGCAGCAGTTTTCTAACTCGGTTGTTGTACCACGGTGGCTCCCTTTCATCTCTTACGGTCTTGCTTGGCACATACTCATCTAACGCATATTGTACGATGGTTTTTGAACTTTGTCCACTGATCCTCAACACTATCTGTACTTGAGATAAAACTTTTGTGTTGAGCCATCAAGTACTCTGAAATCTTCTTTTTGTCACTTTTGCTAAACTGAAAAATCTTCTTACCTTTTTTAATATTTCTATTTACGGCTGAAATCATCGGTGCAGTAACCGCTTTATGATCGCTGATTCCCTGTTCTGCGTTAACTGTTTCAAATAGTTCGGGTCTGTTTGTCACCAGAAGGTCTAATATGCTATCGCCACGAGTCGGTTCTCTGTTTAACTGCTCAAGGTAGTTTTCAGATAAAGCACTGAAAAAAAAATTTCACTGGATTCTTTGTCCCTGCCACCCGTTATGAACGTTTGAGTCTTCCAGTCTATATCCGGCAAATTAAAATCTCCACCCAGAACAATAACATGGTGGGGAAATCTACTCGAAATATTTTCCAAATTATCCTTCAGCTGCTCAGCCACAACAGCTGCTGAGCCAGGGGGCCTATAGAGACATCCAATTAACATGTCTGAGCCTGCTTTAACCGTGACCTTCACCCAAATTATTTCACATTTCGGATCTCCGTCAATTTCCTTCGATACTATTGCACTTCTTATCGCTATAAACGCGCCTTCCCCTTCACTGTCCAGCCTGTCTCTGCGGTATACATTCCAATCTGAGTTTAGGATTTCAGTACTGTTTACATCTGGTTTCAGCCAACTTTCTGTCCCTAGTACTATGTGGGCATTGTGGCCGTTTATTAATGAGAGCAGTTCTGGGACCTTTCTATAGACGCTCCTGCAGTTTACTGTTAGCAGATTAATATTGTTATTGCCTGTTGCATATTGCCTACTCCTACCTTGCCGCGTCTCAGGAGGCGTCTTGTCGGGCCTAGGAGGGAATTCTCTAACCTAAAAAACCCACATGTACACTCCACACGTACTCCGCTACCCTTGTAGCCGCTTCCTGCGTGTAGTGCACGCCTGACCAATTCAGGGGGACCCTACGTTTCTCCACCTGATAGCGGAGGTCGAGAAATTTGCACCCCAGATCTCCGCAGAATCGTCTGAGCCTCTGGTTTAAGCCTTCTACTCGGCTCCAAACCAGAGGACCGCGATCGGTTCTGGGAACGATACTACAAATAGTTAGCTCCGATTCCACCCCGCGAGCGAGGCTTTCCGCCTTCACCAACTCCGCCAACCGCCTGTACGAACTGAGGATGACCTCTGAACCCAGACGGCAGGAGTCATTGGTGCCGACATGAGCAACAATTTGCAGTCGGGTGCACCCAGTGCTCTCTATCGCCGCCGGCAGGGCCTCCTCCACATCTCGGATGAGACCCCCCGGCAAGCAGACAGAGTGAACACTGGCCTTCTTCCCCGACCTTTCCGCTATTTCCCTAAGGGGCTCCATCACCCGCCTAACGTTGGAGCTCCCAATAACTAATAAACCCCTCCCCCCGTGTGCCTGCTCGGACCTTGCTGAAGGAGCGGCCGCATGTCCACTCACAGGCAGAGCGGGAGATGCCACACGGCCAGCCTCCACATTGACCCTCCGCCTCGTTCGCCGCGAACGCCGCTGAACCCGCCACTCCCCTTGGGGAGAGGGTGGCCCAACCGCGCCCGGTACCAACGCCACTCTCTAGGTGGCGTTGCCGGTACCCGCGAAGATGTCTCGACAGCAGGGACAGTGGGTGAAGCATGTAACACCTGGGGTGTACCAGGCGACACACCAGACTCCCCATTGCCGCTACAATCCGAGGCAGCAGCCTGAAGACGACTGACCGCGGCCATCAACACGTTCAGCTGTTCGCGAACAGTGGCCAGCTCCTCCTGCGTCCGTACACAGCAGTCACACATCCTATCCATCCTAAGAAATCAATTTACTGTAGAGAGTTAATCAACTTTTAACTAGACTGCTAATTCACTAAAGGCGGCTGATAGTTGACTAAACTGTCTCTCGACAATTAAAGCTTCCTAAAAGCAAAAACACACGGAAGAAGAAGTGACAAGTAAGAAGAATACAGTTAATACTTAAATTAACGTAGCTCGCTGCACAGCAGACGTGACACAGACGGCAGTTACGACGACACTGGCAGTACTGGCACTATGGCTGACAAACACGAGATCTATGGAACACTATTACTAGCACTCGACAATTTAAGCTTCCTAAAAAAAAAAAAAAAAAAAAAAAAAAAAAAAAAAAAAAAACACGGAAGAAGAAGTGACAAGAAAGAAAAATACAGTTAATACTTAAATTATCGTAGCTCGCTGCACAGCAGACGTGACACAGACGGCAGTTACGACGACGTGCAGCATGAACTTTTGATGTAAACATAACTCAAAGCATTGAGAATAGCCACACTGTGCCCGAAATATATGTAGATCTGGAAAATAAAAACAAAAATTGCGACTGACTGGTGACATTCTCTACCTATTTGTACAAAACAGACGCTGGGCACCAGCTCAAAAATGGAGTCAAACCTGATTGAAGAAATCCAGCTAATTTTAATAAGCCTTGTGAATTTACAAAAATGTTCACATGTGTGTGAAATCTTATGGGACTTAACTGCTAAGGTCATCAGTCCCTAAGCTTACACACTACTTAACCAAAATCATCCTAAGGACAAACACACACACCTATGGCCGAGGGAGGAGTCGAACGTCCGCCGGGACCAACTGCACAGTCCATGGCTGCAGCGCCCCGACTGCTCGGCTAATCCCGTGCGGCATGAACTTACAGAAAGGTAAATAAACATTTCTCAGTGGTTGTAAACATATAATGTATTGAGCAAAAAACAATTTATTTACAATTTAATAATTTGATTTGAACAATAATATTTACAATAACTATTTAATGTTGAACAAAATAAGAAACAACACAGTAAATAACCAAGACACTGACCATAATATGAAAATTTAAAATAATACTAGACAAATTTAACCTCCCTGCTTTTGCTTGTGCAAAGTCTTTCACAAGATCTGTGTAATTTAAGTTCCCTGCAAGATCGTGCTCAATCGATATTGTTGCAAGATCATTCAAACAAGTTTGGCTCATCTTTGATCGGAGGTATGTCTTTATCAATTTCAGTGTTGAGAGACTCCACTTGCAACTGTCACTGGGAGTGTTAGGACAATTCTCAGAGCAATGTTAACATCAGGGCAAAAATTATGTCTTCCTATAAACTTCAGAGTCTCTTTGGGACCTATTCCAGGTTTCAACAATGTTGAAAGCACTTTTAGTTCTTCCCTCAACTCCAGTGCATCAATATCGCTTGACTCGTCATCTTGCAAAATCGCTGCGAGGTTTCTACACTTTGTATCAAGGTTGTCAGGAGGTGCATTCTTCAGCTCACCGATGTCGTAGAGAAAATCAAAATAATCACAATGAGATTTCAGTTGATTGAATCTCTCACCCAAAGATGTGGTTACTATATCTAAAAGATAATAGTAGAAATCCCAATCTTGTAACGTTTTGTTGGGTCATCTATTGTCTCATTCCTTCCTTCCTAGGTAAAGTGTATTGGCTTCATACTTCGTCTCCAGGAAACACTTATTCGTGGTAGCGGTAGATCTTCTAGCTCTAATTCTGTAGCCAATTCTTTGGAATCCATCAAGAAAGACACAAACTTTTCTTCTGTTCTGCAGGTCTCAAAACACGCTTTCGTTTTTTCAAGCATTTCCACGGCCTCAGAAACATTTATGTCAATGGTGTGGAGGGTCTTATTGACTACACTGATGTGAAGCAGAACGTCGTACCAGATTACCAGAGAAGTGAGAAAGGTTTAATTTTTTTAATTGATTCGCAAGTGACGTTGCTTCGTGAGCGGTCATGCCATCGAATTCTTCTGATATCTGATCCAGTGCATCATAAACGCCTCTAATTTGAAACCTCAGGGGAGTAAGTGCATCGATGCGACTTTCCCACCTAGTATCGCGCGACTTTCCCACCTAGTATCGCACAATGCCTTTAGCGAAAGGTTAGGCAGATACTTCAAGACATCCCAACGTCGAACGGAGGACGAGAAGAAGTCATACAAGCTTTTTGCTGTCGAAAACATGGAAACAGCATATTTAGAAGACATAGCGGCATCGTTTACAACAAGATCCAATGAGTGACTGCTACATAGTACATAAAATGCTCTCTTGTTCATATCTGAAATTCTTTTCTGGAGACCAGACTTCTTTCCTTTCATCGTTGCTCCAGTGTCGTATCCTTGCCCTCTCATATTACACAATAGGATTTTTTTATCTTCCAAGAACTTGAGTACGACCTGCGTCAAAGTGGAGCTTGAAGAATCGGTCATTGGAAGAAATCACGGGAAATGATCCCGAATTCGGATATCGTATACCCCGTCGAGTCTTGTCTCCTGGACGAAACGTACCACAACTGTCATCTGCTCAACTTTTGAAATATCTGGTGTGCAGTCCAGAATTATACTGTAATTAATACTTTGCAGATTTCATCATTAATAGAATGTTGTTGGTTATAGATGATCCAATAAGATGAATTATTTCATTCTGTGTTTCTTTTCCAAGATAATGATGACCCTTGTCGAACTTTCCGAATAATTCAACGAGTTTCAAGAAGTTTCCGTTGACAGGCTGAAAGAGTGTATCTGTACTTCCTCTCAAAGGCAGACATTGCCGAGCCAGGAAATGAATTATTGCTATTAAGCGCTCAAGAACATTTTTCCAATGTTCGCTTTCAGTATTCAGAAGCCTTTGATGATGGGCCTAGACAGTTCGTGACTTTTTCAGTCCCTCGGGAAACACGATCCACTTTTTATGTGAATCCAAATGCTCGGTAGGCTTCCCGTGACTTTCGAGATACGAAATAAGGTGTCGCCAGTCGCTTGTACCGTGCTTTGTAGTTTTTACTGTAGATGACGGGAAAAAGTTTGCAACAAAAGCAGAACACAGTATCCTTGCTCTTTGACTACACCAACCAATGTCTATCTGCTTCTTCTAAACTCTTCAAAGAATAGCTGTGATGCACAGGGCTGAAACGCCGGTTGTTCGCGTTTTTAGGACATTCTTCAGCTTCCTTCATGCACTCGGGAGGACCTCGCATGACCAAAGTCGTTTGAATGCAGTCGGTAATAATTTCCGGCCATCTTCCGAGATCTGAGTCAGTTGTTTCTTCCAGTTTAGGCTGGCCTTCAGTCCCTTCTCTGGTGGAGAGTACTTCGGCTGATGTTCCTCCGGTATTTTCCGAATCGGGTCGCCTAATTTCAGTTCCGCCTGATGTTTCAATCTCGGAGCTTTCGTCACAAAGCAGATCTTGAGTCCAGACGAGGTCTATTGAACATGTTGTGGATGGCCCACCGTCAGCTTTGCTACTGTATGCGGTGGTCGCAGTACTGTGTTCGTCAACTTTCTGGTCATGTCCTGAAGATCAAGATGTAGCTGCAGTAGCTCCACTAGTTTCTGTACTTTCAGAATCTATTTTCCACCCTCGCCGCTGCTAGGTCGTTCCCTCTTTGGCTTGAAATATCCTTTTGCTTCTTATCGTCATCTTCCTTCAGCGCCCGTCTTTTCCTATATTCACTGCTAGACTATCTTTTTCTACTGTCGGACATGTTTCGATCCAGCCTGTAAAGAACGATTACGTGAAACTAACTGTTGATGTCAGTGTACTAACTTTATTTGCAACCCACTTCACAGACAATTTCCTGATATTCCACTGCACGTAAACGGAAAATTATATTACTGTAGGATACACTGTTCAGGAGATGAAGTGATAAGAATTGAGCCGCGTGAAATTGAATTTCAGGCCGAATTTCACTACAGACGCAGGTGAAGCGGTCAAAGAGTGGGGCGGAAGACAATGGAGAAAGGAAGAATAAGGAGATGGAGTAACATAATAATGAATTAAACACACACCCGGACATCGACGGGTACCAAAGCTAGTCGAAATATATTAACTCACTGCACTGCTGTTGTTCATTTCAAAGAACTGACCCTCGACATCTGTCGTAATTTCCGTGTGTCACTTACTTCGTGTCTGATTATGGAATAAGGGGTAACAAATTAGTCATCGCCGTATCACTTCACTTTTCTTCGCTTTATTTTCATTCTAGCTGTTGGGACGACACGTGCTTATTTGCCGACTTGCCAATTTTGAAGTAACAGATCATAAGAAAAATAAATTTTCCTATTCTGCAATCTAGAAGGGGAAAAATTCTAACTTATGAGTAACGTGCATCCACAATACTAATTGTACGTTATATGAAAAGACTATTACATCCCAAGTTGCAAGAAATTCGTACGCACCAATTCTTCTGTTCTTACGAAACACAATGAAAGTGCTTCTGACCAATCTTGACTCCCTCGGCCAACTACCGAAACAAATTCTGTAGTTTTCGTTATAGAGAACGCAACAATACCTATTGCCTGGAAAGGCGAAGAGGTGACGCGGCAGTGCCAGGAACTAGGTCACGTGACGAGGTACAGCGAGGATACGGTTAAACTAGCCCCCAAGAAGAAGAAGCAAGAAGCTCACAATAAGTATGTGACCGATGATATGGATAAATGTGTTATCAGGCAGCAATTTCTATGGCATTACGAACAATAGAAAGAAATACGAACTTTGCGAAAACTGCACAACTTTTGTCAAACAGAAATGAGCTTCAAAGCTAGCAAGGAAACCCTCAGAAGCAATGTTCTGTGCACGGATTTTCGTTTTAGGTGTCAAAATTAACGTTTTGTTTTGTGCAGGCGAGAGGGCATTGTTGCTAAAAGACCATACTTTCCTAGGTTTTCATCAGAATCAAAGCGACCAGTAGTTCACTAAGCTGAAACACGGATTCACACGCATTATGCAGTAAATAAATGTTGGCAAAGTGATAGTGGTCGAGTACTATTGTCAAACAAAAGTGCCGGTCAGAGTTTAATTTTTGTTCATGCAGGCGGAGACAGGTGTTTCATGGCTCATAAACCAAAACGTCCTACCATCACTCAGAAACGGATAGCAAAAATCCGTCGAAACCCAACTTATGCCAGGCTTATTAGCAATGTCGTTATCCCTTGTAATTCCTCGCAGCGTATTTACTCATTCGGAATACTTCTAGCCATCGTAGTTGTTGGACATGTTTGACTGTAGTAATGTTCAACCATTTTTTTTCCATAATGCGGGAAGAATAAAACACTCGGAAAGTGCCATTGAAGGGCTTAGCAAAATTGCTTCAGGCTTAACATGTAACCGCAGTATCGAACATTGCATTCGAAATTCCAAATTAGATTTCGTCTTCTGCAAAATCAGTTGTGAGTAAACGCACGGTGCGTAACAGGCTGGCAGCGCTCCACTGATAAGAACACTGGCGTGTACGTCAGACTGCTTCCCCCTCTCTTGTTGGGTAGCATTCATCTCACGCTAGGTGAGGAGAAGCCTACGTCATAATGACGTAACGCTACGTCATCGTGACGTAAATAACCTAAATCGACTAAATGAGTACCGATAACGTCAAAGCTAAATGTAAATATATACGTACAAACGAAGTGGCAGGAGTTGTACGATATGCTCATCCCAGCTGAATGAATTGTTAAATGTAATCCCAACAATTTGCGATGTTGTTGTGTATTTCATGAACGTAATTAACGTCTGAGCTAAGGAGCCATAGCGAAATCAAAAAAAAGCTTGTCATTCTTTTTAAATCCGATGAATCGTGCATAAATCGTGTGGACAGAAAAGTGAAGTAATTAATTATTAAGCTGCAATCCAAAGAACGTGGGATGTTATTGTGTGTTTCGTGAACGTAACGAATATCTGAATGAAGGAATCATAACCCTTTCGAATGTTAAAAAAGTGCCTAGTCATGTTTTCAACCCGATTAATATTGAATAAATCGTGTGGATAAAAACGTGAAATAGGAAGAAATTAAAGTGTTTCGTATTTTTATAAAATCCAATGAATTATACATAATTCATGTGGGCAGAAACGTTAAACTGAGAAATTGAAGTGGTTCTGAACATAATTCCGAATGTTGCTAGAAACATTAGTTCCATTTAATTTTGCCTTCGTGTTGTAAATCAACTAAGAAAGATAGTGAAATCTTTCAGACTATCTTCATGGATCTGCTCGAAAGTTCTCTCAGCTCCGTTAGAGCCCATGTTCAGAACGCCGTACACGCTGGCAACACCGGACAATAGGGCAATGAAAGCACATAAACAAATAACAATGCAGATTCAAGACGCACACAACAGTCGATATTTACAGAATGCACACAACAGTCGATAAGACAACTAGTGAAACTCATGATGACGTGTGCCTACGTCACTATGACGTAGGGCTCTCCTCACCTAGCGTGAGATGAATGCTACCCTCTCTTGTTCCTCCGGCGTAAACACGACGGTGCTGCCACAGTGGCGAGGAAGAAATTAGTCCTCCTCCCTCCCCTTGTTCAACAGTGGCGCCGGCCACGGTGGTCTCGCGGTTCTAGGCGCGCAGTCCGGAACCGTGCGACTGCTACGGTCGCAGGTTCGAATCCTGCCTCGGGTATGGATGTGTGTGATGTCCTTAGGTCAGTTAGGTTTAAGTAGTTCTAAGTTCTAGGGGACTAATGACCACAGCAGTTGAGTCCCATAGTGCTCAGAGCCATTTTTTCAACAGGGGCGGCCGGCAGGTAGTCGAGGCGCCATGCCACAGTTCCCGAAGCCGCTCCCTCCGAGATTTGGTTTCAAATCCCCTCTTGGGAATGAATGTTGAGTTTATCTTAAAAAAAAGTGCGGGGTGGCAGATTTGCCGCCCCTCGGATAGTGTCGCCTCGTGCGGCCGCATGTTTCGCACGTGCCTTGCGCCAGCCCTGTTCCCGGGATCCACATGCCGGCTCTACCGATTGCTCAGGTCAAAGAGACTGTCACTAAGCAGTCAACTTATCAATTTACATGGGTGAAACTATCGTCAATCACAAACACCTGCCATACTGAATTTTCTCATTCAACACACACTCCGCTTCTGTCGCCACTCACCAGAAATAGTGGGTACTTCGCTAGTCCCTGTGGCTGCGGGTAAGAGCCGAGTAGCCGGTAGCCGGAATCGATCTTTGTACCTGCCAGTCACGCGAGGCTAAGCCTCCCCTTCTGGTCAGTTGCTGGCTGTAGACATAGCGAGACAAGCAGTTGAAGCTTGGGCGAATACATTGACCCCCAGTTTAAAAAATCCACTTGACTCAGTCGGAGACAGCAATATTGTTGACCATACACTTCGAGTTTCTCACGCAAAATGTAGATTCCTCACTTTTATACGAGCTATTTTCGAAAAAAGAAGAAATCAAGGCATACATGCGTTTTCACATCGCTATAGTATCGTTACTTGTGAAAATCCTGTAACAGTATGGTGTAGGTTACATTTCCTGTAAGTATTCTCCCATCAGGTAAAAAAAAAAATCTGTTCTAATCAGCTTAATATCTATTAAATCCTACATCACAGGACTAGGATATTAAACTCATTGTTGGCTCATGAGGGAGTGCTAAGAACATGCTCTACCTCGATCACAGAATGCTTCTTTACTTTCGGAATCTCTTAAACTAACCAAATGCTTCATCACATACGAAGTCTCTTAAACTATCAGCACACAGAAGTTGTAAATATCGGGTTTATACTACGTATCACATTCTAAATTCAGTAATATAGCTGATTTTGTTAGGATGATCATCCCTCCCTGTGTGGGTGGGAGACTTAAATTTCGTTAAAAGATCTCTCCGCAACGAAAACACGCCTGATTACCGCTCCAACTCCCCAGTCATAACCATGGTACTCTAGCCCTCGCTTCCCCCCCCCCCCCTTCCCGCACAGCAGCATGCCATTGATATCAAATCGATAGGCTAATTAATGAAACTGATCAAGAGAGTCACTTTGCACAGCGAGTAATTTTTTCCAGCTGTCGGATTACACTCGCCAGGTGTTGGAAAGGTTTTGCATAATTGCATTTGCGTGTGTTTGCAGTACTTGTTCTGTTTATGCTCATATTCCGACCACTAGTGCATAGAGTTTATTTATACGAGCGCAGCTGTTTGTCTTCTTTGCAGTAATAGTATTCTTTGTATTGCGTTTGTTGCATGTGAAAAGCCAGCCGTTGTAAAGAAAGCCAGTTATTTTAATTAATAAAATAAGTTCATGCACAGCTTTATTAATCTCTCTTAGGAAACCTCCAGTATCCACATCACGTTATGGGCCCAGGCATCGCTCGGTTTACGTGAGGAATGTTGTTATTTCATATAAACATTACGTATCCCGACTGTCCTGTGTACGGACGAGTAGAAGAGATAAATGTGTAATGTCTGAAGAAGTGTCTTCAAAATACATCTCAAAGCTGGAGGCTACAACTTATCAGACATGAAAATTCCAGATAACTGCAATCTTAAAGGCTTACGGAATTCTCGATGTTGTAATTGGTACTCGAGGCCAACCTAACGGAAACGACGATGCCGCCTTGAAAGCATGGACAAAAGAAAATGCAAAAGGTATGTTTCCGATTTCCACATCAGTAGACGATACACAAATGCAACGTCTGTTGGTTTGTGAGACAGCCCACGAAATGTGGAAGAAGTTGAGATTGTAGCGACGCTGCCGCGCGCTAATTCAAGCTCGCCGGTGTGTGTGTGTGCTGTGCGCGTGTGTCAGTGCGGTGGTGTGCGGTCGTAATTACTTTACGCGACGTTTGTGTAGTTCCGCGCCCAGCCTCTAGAGGCACTGTGTTTTCTAGCTTTTATATACGTTCTGTTTATTATTATTTTTATTCCTTGTTTTTTGAGTTAGTAATTCCGTGCCTCCTGACTTGTGTGGACGAGTACTGTTTTCTCTCCTAGCTACGGAAGTTTCCGAGGATTAAGGATTCTCTGTATAGGCCGGAAGCAAATTTTATAGCTCCGATCTGTCCATGCATGCCGGGCGTCGTCAGATACGCGCTCGCAATAAAGTTATTGTTACTCAACTGAAGGTCTTCATTCTTCTGAATCACGTTAAGCAAAGGTCGGACAGTCACCAGTTTAGCTGAACCCGACAAGTGGTGACCCCGACGTGATTCAAGCAGAGACCGACGTGATTAAGAAGAAGCAGCCGTGAGCTACGCACATAATGACCGAACAACAGGCCGTCTCCAGGATTGCAGTCCGTTTGCCGCCGTTCTGGCCCGACAACCCGGTACTCTGGTTCGCGCAGGCAGAGGCAAGTAAAACTGCGCTGGAATAACGGTCGAAGCAACTAAATTTGCGCTGAGTGTGAGCCAACTCGACCAACGTTATGCAGCCGAGGTGCAGGACATAATCACAGCACCGCCCGAGGCTGGAGCTTATGCCAGGCTAAAATCAGAGTTGATTCGACGGGTGGCCGCGTCACAAGAGGACCGGATACGTCAGGTTCTGACACAGGAAGAAATTGGCGACAGGAAGCCTTCTCAATACCTGCGACATCTACGCAGCAAAGTTGACACCGTTACTGTGCCAGACAGTCTGCTCAGAACGCTGTGGAGCAGTAGGTTGCCGCCGCAAATAAAAGCCATAATCGCCTCACAAACGGACATGCCGCTGGATGACGTGGCGCAGCTAGCAGACCGGATTCAGGACGCGATCACACCGGCTCCGGTCAGCGCAGTCGCGGCGTTGGACAACAGTGCAAACAGTACCGCGTCTGTAGCACGAGCCGACCATGATTCTCTCGCTGCCAAGGTTGAGCTTTTGTGCGCCCAGGTCAGTGCGCTGCTGGCACGTGACGACGACAATAATAGAAGAAGCCGATACAGACGGCGGCGTTCGAGAAGCAGATCTTCCGACGGTACTACCACTCCGCAAGGCGAGGTACCGTTGTGCTGGTACCACCGACGATTCGGCGATCAGGCAAGGAAGTGCACATCGCCATGCTCGCACCCAAACGCCACCGGCGGTCGACAATAGGCGCAACCGACTGCCAGTTATCCTCCAAGCGCCTGTTCGTTACCGATAGGAGTTCCGGCGTCAAGTTTTTAATTGACACTGGGTCGGACCTGTGTATCATACCACGAACAGCCATACATCGTTGCCGGCCGCCAACTACCTTCCGTCTGACGGCTGCCAACAATTCTTCCATCGCAACATATGGCACACAGAGGATAGAGCTTAATCTCGGCCTACGTCGCGCGTACGAGTGGAACTTTACAGTGGCTGACGTCACGGAGGCGATCGTCGGGGCTGATCTCCTCGCGCACTACCACCTGCTGCCGGACGTCGCGAACGCACGCTTGGTAGACAGCGTCACTGGCTTAGCAGTCACGGGTTTCCGTCGCAACACCGCAACGCACAGCGCCAAGTTGGTCCATGCTACGGAGGGTGAGTACACTGAATTACTGCTTAACTATCCGAACTTGACCAGGCCGCCCGGCGCTCCCAGGTTCATACCATATGACGCGGTGCATCACATTCAAACGACTGATGGTCCCCCAGTAGCATGCCGACCTAGGCGTCTCGCTCCGGACAGATTGAAGATAGCGAAGGCAGAATTTGACGCCATGATTCGCGAGGGCATAATGCGGCCATCTAAGAGCCCGTGGTCCTCCGCATTACATCTTGTTCCGAAGAAGGGTGGAGCTTGGCGCCCATGCGGTGACTACCGTGCGCTTAACGCGCGAACAGTGCCAGACAGATATCCCGTTCCGTTACTGAGGGATTATAATCACGCTTTACATGGTGCCACGGTGTTCACAGTTCTGGACTGCGCTAAAGCGTATACACAGATTCCGGTGGCCAATGACGACATTCCAAAGACTGCAATAATAACGCCTTTCGGTTTATTTGAAAGCAAATTTATGACTTTCGGTTTACGCAATGCCGCTCAGACCTGGCAAAGGTTTATAGACTCGGTTCTCCAGGGGCTGCCGTTCTGTTTCGCCTACCTGGACGATGTGTTAGTGTTCTCTGCTGACCACGATCAACACCGACAACATCTGCGAGAGATTTTCGAGCGATTGGAGCGTTACGGTGTCGTCTTGAACGTGGACAAGTGTGTTTTTGGGCAGTCAGAGGTGACATTTCTTGGCCATAAGATTTCTGCTGAAGGCTCTCTTCCTCTGTCCGAGAAGGTGGACGCTATCTTGCAGCTACCCCGACCAACTACGATCAAAGAATTACGTCGTTTTTTGGGGATGATCAGTTTTTATCGACGACACCTCCCTCACGCTGCGGAGCTGCAGGAACCTTTGACGGCGGCATTATCAGGCCCTAAAGTAAATAGCAAGTCTCTGATACAGTGGACAGAGGACATGTGTTCTGCGTTCGAGGCAACAAAGAGGAGCATGGCCGACGCGGCGCTTCTCGCACACCCACGGCTCGACGCGCCATTAGCAATTGTCGTAGATGCGAGCCAGACGGCGATCGGTGCCGCGTTACAACAATGGTCCGACAACGCATGGCAGCCACTGGCGTATTATTCCCACAAGCTTTCGCCTGCACAGAGAAAATGGAGCACATATGACCGTGAGCTCCTGGCAGTATACCAGGCAGTGAAATATTTTCGCCCCCAAGTGGAAGCGCGAACTTTCACGATATATACAGACCACAAGCCACTCACGTTCGCCTTCCGTCGGAATAGTGTCAACTGCTCTCCCCGTCAATTTCATCACCTTGAGTTCGTGGCCCAGTTTACTACCGACATTAGACATATTTCTGGGATCGACAACATTGTTGCGGATTGCCTTTCACGGATCAGCAGTGTTTCCAGTACCATAGACTTTCCTGTACTGACACAGGCACAGAGAGACGACGAAGAACTCCTTGCCTATGTTAAAGACACGGCTTCCGCATTGCAACTGAAACTTGTTGATGTTCCGGGGGAAGATACACAGCTATACTGCGACGTTTCTCGCGGCCGACTTCGTCCCTTTCTGACGCCGGCTTTTAGAAGACAAGCCTTTGATATAGTACATGGATTGTGCCATCCCGGGGTACGCCCGACATTCCGCCTAGTATCGCAACGTTTCGTGTGGCCAGGCATGCAAAAAGACTGCCGCGAGTGGGTCCAATCTTGTCTTCAGTGCCAACGCTGCAAGATTAACCGCCATGTACACGCACCGATCGGCGATTTTCCGGATACCACCGCCCGCTTTGCCCACGTTCATTTAGATGTAGTCGGACCACTTCCACCTTCGAACGGGCAAAGATATCTGTTTACAATGATCGACCGTTTTACCCGTTGGCCGGAGGCAGTGCCGGTGGATAATATCACAGCAGACACATTAGCTTCCGCTTTTGCAATGACTTGGTTGGCAAGATTTGTATGCCCACTACATATTACCACTGACCGCGGACGGCAATTTGAATCAGACCTGTTCTCACAGCTGGCCAAGTTTTGTGGTTACACCCACCATAAGACCACAAGTTATCACCCAGCAAGCAACGGAATGATCGAACGCTGGCACCGTTGTTTGAAGGCCGCGCTGATGTGCCACGAAGAAACCTGGACAACCGCACTACCAGTGGTCTTGTTAGGCTTACGGGCGACTTTCAAACCAGACCTGGGGTCGTCAGCGGCAGAACTGGTTTATGGAGAAACACTGCGCCTTCCTGGTGACTTTGTAGACGCTGATGCCACAGAGACAGTTTCTGCTGGCCAGCCGGATTTCTTGCGACGATTGAGGGACCATGTATCAAAGATTCGCCCTCCGAAAGCCACACGTCATGGCAAGCCGCCCACTTTCGTGCACCAGGACCTGAAACAATGTCGTCACGTCATGCTCCGCACTGAGGGCGTTAAACCGCCTCTACAAGCTCCTAATTCTGGTCCATATGAAGTGCTACGGCGCAGTGCCCACACCATGGATATCCTAGTGAACGGCAAAACCACGACTGTCGCGTTGAATCGGGTTAAACCTGCGTATGTTTTTCCTGACACCCCACTAGCGGCACCTCGTCGTAGGCGTCCACCTACCGCTGTTCCAGACACTGACGCCACATCTCCGACGCCGGCTCTTCAACATCCGCCGCCCAACGCAGCACAACATCCGCCTCCTGACGTTGTTCCTCCTCCTCCGACGAGGACGACCCGTTTTGGACGTCGGGTGCACTTTCCGGCGCGGTATCTCGACGCCGACGCTCCGCTTCCGCCCGGGGGGCTGATGTAGCGACGCTGCCGCGCGCTAATTCAAGCTCGCCGGTGTGTGTGTGTGCTGTGCGCGTGTGTCAGTGCGGTGGTGTGCGGTCGTAATTACTTCACGCGACGTTTGTGTAGTTCCGCGCCCAGCCTCTAGAGGCACTGTGTTTTCTAGCTTTTATATACGTTCTGTTTATTATTATTTTTATTCCTTGTTTTTTGAGTTAGTTAGTAGTTCCGTGCCTCTTGACTTGTGTGGACGAGTACTGTTTTCTCTCCTAGCTACGGAAGTTTCCGAGGATTAAGGATTCTCTGTATAGGCCGGAAGCAAATTTTATAGCTCCGATCTGTCCATGCATGCCGGGCGTCGTCAGATACGCGCTCGCAATAAAGTTATTGTTGCTCAACTGAAGGTCTTCATTCTTCTGAATCACGTTAAGCAAAGGTCGGACAGCCACCAGTTTAGCTGAACCCGACAAGATCAATACATGAACAACAGTCAGCAAACTAACAATAACAACGTTTTCCAGAATATCGGATGAATGCAAATGATTCTGTGGTTGCGCGTGCAGCTAAAGTTGAAAATATAGCATTACAACTCAGAAATCTTGGAGAGAAGGTTTGAGATGTAGCTGTAATGGTGAAAGTCATTGCGTCATTACCATCAAAATACAACGCATTTAAAAGAAGCTTGGGACAGTGTGCCAGTTAGTCAACAAAACGTGGGAGCTTTTACGGAACGTCTTATCAAAGACGAGACCCAGCTGAATAAGAGTGATGAAGAAAATGGTGCATTTGCAGTGACGTCCGTCAATAGACAAAAATGTTTTGTATGTACCAGGTATCAAAAAGAACTTGTTTAGTGTTGGAGTATGCACGTCGAAGAAAAACACTGCAACATTCAAAGAAAATCGAGTTGTACTAATACGTGACGGAGAGACTGTAGCTGAAGGCGTGAAGGAAGTGACCAATATTTATAGGATGTGTTTCGTGACAGAACTACACTAGGGAGTGAAGTTAATGTTGCAGTGACTGATCTGAAACAGTGACATGAACAATTAGGACATGTCAGTACATGAAAAATTCTACAGATGTCAGCAAAAGGGGTGGTCGAAGGACTAAATGTAAAAAAAATAAAAATCAGGAAGATTTTTTCTGTGAATCATGCCATTGGCATAAGTTCAGCAACAAGGACACAAATCGTCAACAAAACCAGGGGAATTTACTCATTCAAACGTGTGTGGGCCAATGTCAGTTGAATCAGTTGGTGGTGCAAAGTTTTTTGTCATATTCAAAGACGATGCAACTGGATACAGAGTTGTTTACTTTCTAAGACACAAAGCCGATGTCATTCATCGGTTCGGTGAATTCAGTAATCTTGCGTCGAACAAGTTTGGTCAGAATGTCAAAACATTACGTGTGGACAATGGCACTGAATACATTAATTATGGTATGAAACAGTTTCTGAGGGAGTTAGAAACCACTGCTCCGTATACGCCAGAACAGAACGACAGTTCTCAGAGGGACAATCGCACAATTGTTGAAAATGCTCTCACGATGCTGGAAGCCAAAAACCTTACGAAGCTTTTAGGGGCAGAGGCTGTTAACACTGCTGTATACATATTAAATATAGTTACAACAAAACGCAATTTGGAGCAAACTCCATATGAGTTGTGGAATGTACAAAAACCATATGCTAGACATCTTTAAGGGGAGCCGGAGGTGCCTATGCTGCCCATGTTAAAATCACTAAGTGTGAGAAACATTTATGAATAAACTACCAAATAGAAAAATTTGATTTTTTTTTACATATAGAATGGTTTAGAATTGCAGTTATGACAGAGGGATTTTGGAGTATCTTTTCTAGTTTCCTTCCAATTATTTTTTTTATTAATGACCCAAATTTTTTTTACAAATAATTGCTTTATAATTAAACTGAAATGAAACTACTGAACATATTGCCAAATGGCTGTGTTACAATGTAAGTTTGACCACTAGGAGTGCTGTATAAAAATTTCATCTCTCTAGCTTGAGTGGATTTTGAGAAAATGTTCCTTATATTCGAAATATTCTAATTTACGGGAAATGGCTATCAAAGTTTCTCAATACATTCCTGCACTATAGGATGGATTATCAGGGTCTTCTTCTTCATCCTACAAAAGCTTCCTCTTCTGTCTTCTTTTCAAATGGTTCAAATGGCTCTGAGCACTATAGGACTTAACTTCTGAGGTCATCAGTCCCCTAGAACTTAGAACTACTTAAACCTAACTAACTTAGGGACATCACACACATCTATGCCCGAGGCAGGATTCGAACCTGCGACCGGAGCGGTCGCGCGGTTCCAGACTGTAGCGCTTAGAACCGCTCGGCCACTCTGGCCGGCTGTCTTCTTTTCTGGCCTGTTGTTCCATCATACTTCATATGCCTTTCTCTTCTTTCTGCTCCTCTTATCCTTTCTCTGTCAATATTTCTTAGTGCTCGTACAGTGTTCACCCCAGCTGTAAATCCTAATGCCTTCAGAACTTCACACTTCACACTGTTCCCTTGCTTGTAGGTTGCTATTGCATCATAAATGCCAAAATGCAGTGTTTTTATGCTTACAAACACCCTTGTAGGAATCACTTTCCAAATCAAATTGTTTACGCTCTCATTAGGATTCTGCGTCTTTCCGTGTAGACATTTGTGTAACAATTCTGGCTGTGCTAAGTCATGAAAAATTGGTTTTATTGTTCCCCCCTGATCCTTGTACATACTGCATATTACCCGGTTTACACAAGAAGTATAACACTACCAACAACAGGCGCAACACTGAACTAATTCGAAACGGTAAACAGCAAAGAGACGATGTTCCTCGCTCTTATTCATTGTAGTATCGCAACTTGGTATTAGTGTAATTTTCTTTTCCCTACGTTCTTCCTCTTCTTATATACACGGTTATTAAAACGTGGCATCGTAACCAGAACAAAAGTGTACGACAATATTAAATGGAGCAAGATGTTCGAAATTCTGAGGAAAATAGGAGTAAGCTGTAAGGAAATACGGGTAATATTTGTCACAGAAAACATTGTAGCCAACCCTTGCACACTCGCTGTATGCGTAACATAAGGCGCTGTATGCGTAACAGGCCGAGAAAATCCCAAGCAGTTCGCCAGGAAGTCACGAGAGGGTGTTAGATGCATTCAGCGGCCGCCCATTTCCTCTGCAGGCGTGGGGGAAAATGGTAATACCTCCACTTCTAGGTCGAGTAGAACAATAATTCAAAGTTTACATTAAAGAGGAATGTTCCAATTAATTTTCGGTAGCAAAAAAAAAAAAATCGTAATTTTTAGGATTTGACCACCTCCGGCTCCCCTTAAGGGTTTGGGTCAGATGCCTTTGCTCATGTACCAAAACAATTTCGCAGCAAGTTTAATGCCAAATCCAGAAAAGTTGTACTTGTTGGTTACCAAGAAGAATCAACAAATTATCGACTTTATGATCCCGCGAGTCACAGAGTGTTTGTATCGAGGGATGTCACATTCAATGAGATAGCAACAGCTCAGCGTCTGCAAACAAGAAGTTGATGACACATGCTTAAACTTCAAGACTGATGAAGAATAAGATATCGTTGATTGGCACAAGCAAATTACTGGTGAACCAGCACAAGCACAGGAGCAGATGAAAATTTCATAAAATTGTGTAAATAAGGCTAAACTGGAAAATGAAGGGCAACCTACCAAAGTGCCGTCAATGCAGCTACAAGATAATTGTATCATCCTCAAGCCAGCAAGATATGAAGCTGATTTTACTCAGTATAACAATTCTTACAACTTCAAAGAAGCAATTTCTGGTCCTGACTCAAAACACTGGAAAAAAGCGATTGAAGAAAAACTGGAAGCTCATGAAGACAACAAAACTGGGAAGATAGTTCCTAGAACTAATAGCCAGATAGTTATTGACTCAAAATGGGTGTTCAAGGTTTTATTTGACACAGATGGTAAAATTACTCGGTACAAAGCACAGCTGTGAACAAGAGGTTTCAAACAGGACTATGGTGTTAACTACAATGAGACTTTTTCACCAGTGAAACGATACGGTTCGCTCAGAGTTTTCTTGGCAATTGTCACATATAATGCTCTAGAGATGGTAGAGTTCAATGTTCGCACAGCATTTCTGTATGGAAGCCTTGAAGAAGAAGTTTACATGGGTCTACACTATGTGATCAAAAGTATCCGGACACCCCAAAAACATACGTTTGTCATGTTAGGTGCATTGTGCTGCAACCTACTGCCAGGTACTCCATATCAGCGACCTCATTAGTAATTAGACACCGTGAGAGAGCAGAATGGGGCGGTCTGCAGAACTCACTGACTTCGAACGTGGTCAGATGATTGGGTGTCACTTGTGTCATACGTCTGTATGCAAGATGTCCACACTCGTAAACATCCCTAGGTTCACTGTTTCTAATCTAATGGTGAAGTGGAAAATGGAAGGGGCACGTACAGCAGAAAAGCATATAGGCCGACCTCGTCTGTTGAGTGACAGAAAGCCGCGACAGTTGAAGTGGGTCATAATGTGCAATAGGCAGACACCTATCCAGACCATCACACAGGAATTTCAAGCTGTATCAGGATCCACTGCAAGTACTATGACAGTTAGGCGGGAGGTGAGAAAACTTGGATTTCATGGCCGAGTGGCTGCTCATAAGCCACACATTATGCCGGTAAATGCCAGACGACGCCTCGCTTGGTATAAGAAGCGTAAATATTGGACGATTGAACAGTGGAAAAACATTGTGTGGAGTGACGAATCATGGTACACCATGTGGGGATCCGATGGCATGGTGTGGGTGTGGCAAATTCGTGTGTAGTGTCAACAGTAAAATTTGGAGGTGGTGGTGTTGTGATGTGGTCGTGTTTTCCATGGAGGGGGCTTGCACCCCTTGTTTTGCATGGCACTATGCACTATCACAGCAGTGGCCTACATTGATTTTTTAAGCATCTTCTTCCTTCCCACTGTTGAAGAGCATTTTGGGGATGGAGATTGCATCTTTCAACACGATCGAGCACCTGTTCATAATGCACGGCCTGTGGCGGAGTGGTTACACGACAATAACATCCCTGTAATGGACTGACCTGTACAGAGTCCTGACCTGAATCCAATACAGGGTGGTCCATTGATCGTGACCGGGCCAAATATCTCACGAAATAAGCGTCAAACGAAAAAACTACAAAGAACGAAACTTGTCTAGCTTGAAGGGGGAAACCAGATGGCGCTATGGCTGGCCCGTTAGATGGCGCTGCCATAGGTCAAACGGATATCAACTGCGTTTTTTAAAAATAGAAACCCCCATTTTTTATTACATATTCGTGTAGTACGTAAAGAAATATGAATGTTTTAGTTGGACCACTTTTTTTCGCTTTGTGATAGATGGCGCTGTAATAGTCACAAACATATGGCTCACAATTTTAGACGAACAGTTGGTAACAGGTAGGTTTTTTAAATTAAAATACAGAACGTATGTACGTTTGAACATTTTATTTCGGTTGTTCCAATGTGATACATGTACCTTTGTGAACTTATCATTTCTGAGAACGCATGCTGTTACAGCGTGATTACCTGTAAATACCACATTAAAGCAATGAATGCTCAAAATGATGTCCGTCAACCTCAATGCATTTGGCAATACGTGTAACAACATTCCTCTCAATAGCGAGTAGTTCGCCTTCCATAATGTTCGCACATGCATTGACTATGCGCTGACGCATTTTGTCAGGAGTTGTCGGTGGATCACGATAGCAAATATCCTTCAACATTCCCCACAGAAAGAAATCCGGGGATGTCAGATCCGGTGAACGTGCGGGCCATGCCATGGTGCTTCGACGACCAATCCACCCGTCATGAAATATGCTATTCAATACCGCTTCAACCGCACGTGAGCTATGTGCCAGACATCCGTCATGTTACAAGTACATCGCCACTCTGTCATGCAGTGAAACATCTTGTAGTAACATCGGTAGAACATTACGTAGGAAATCAGCATACATTGCACCATTTAGACTGCCATCGATAAAATGGGGGCCAATTATCCTTCCTCCCATAATGCCGCACCATACATCAAACCGCCAAGGTCGCTGATGTTCCACTTGTCGCAGCCATCGTGGATTTTCCGTTGCCCAATAGTGCATATTATGCCGGTTTACGTTACCGCTGTAGGTGAAGGACGCTTCGTCGCTAAATAGAACGTGTGCAGAAAATCTGTCACCGTCCCGTAATTTCTCTCGTGCCCAGTGGCAGAACTGTACACAACGTTCAAAGTCGTCGCCATGCATTTCCAGGTGCATAGAAATATGGTACGGGTGCAATCGATGTTGATGTAGCATTCTCAACACCGACGTTTTTGAAATTCCCGATTCTAGCGCAATTTGTCTGCTACTGATGTGCGGATTAGCCGCGACAGCAGCTAAAACACCTACTTGTGCATCATCATTTGTTGCAGGTCGTGGTTGACGTTTTACATGTGGCTGAACACTTCCTGTTTCCTTAAATAACGTAACTATCCGGCGAACGGTCCGGAGACTTGGATGATGACGCCCAGGATACCGAGCAGTATACATAGCACACGCCCGTTGGGCATTTTGATCACAATAACCATACATCAACACGATATTGACCTTCTCCGCAATTGGTAAACGGTCCATTTTAACACGAGTAATGTATCACGAAGCAAATACTGTCCACACTGGCGGAATGTTACGTGATACCACGTACTTATACGATTGTGACTATTACAGCGCCATCTATCACAAAGCAAAGAAAGTGGTCCAATTAAAACATTCATATTTCTTTACGTAATACACGAAAATGAAATAAAAAATAGTGGTTCCTATTAAAAAAAAAGTAGTTGATATCCGTTTGACCTATGGCAGCGCCATCTAGCGGGCCAACCATAGCTCCATCTGGTTTCCCCCTTCAAGCTAGACGAGTTTCGTTCTTTGTAGTTTTTTTCGTTTGATGGTTATTTCGTGAGATATGTGGACCGGTCACTATCAATGGACCACCCTGTACAATCATTCTTAAAGCTTTCGGTGTCTCCAGGTCTCTTCTACATGTGCAAGATTCCTTCCTGATCCTTAAACCAAATGTTTGCGAGGATTATGTTCTGTGCAAAAGTCTCTCACGAGGCTTCCTCTTTCATTCATTTCCACCAGTCCATATTCACGTAATATTTTTCTATCTCTTCCTTTTTCTACTATCGAATTCCAGTCCCACGTCACTATAAATTTTTGTTTTTCTTAACTATCTGTATAATTTCTTTTTATCTCCTCATATACTTCTTCAGTCTCTTTATCATCTGCGTAGCTAGTTGTCATAAAACTTGTACTACTCTCGATGTCGGTTTTGTCTCTCTCTTGGCTACAATAACGTGATCACTATGCTGCTCACAATAGCTTACCCGCAATCCCGTTTTCTTATTCATTTTTAAACCTGGTCCCGCATTACGCTGTATTCACCTGATCCCGAGTTCCGGTCCTCCTGCCACCGAACTTCACTATTCCTACTATATCTTATTTCAATCTATCCATTTCCCTTTTTACATTTTTAACCTACCTGCGCGATTAAGGGATCTAACATTCCACTTTCCGACCTGTAGAAAGCCGGCTTTCTTTCTCCTGATGACGACATCCTCCTGAATAGTCCACGTCCGGAGATAATGGGGACTATTTTACCTGCGGAACAGTTTACCGAAGAAGATCCTATCATCATCTAGCCACACAATAGAGCTGCATGCCCTCGGGAAAAATTACAGCTGTAGTTTCCTCTTGTATTCCAGCAGTCGCAATACCAGCTCATCAAGGCCGTTTAAGTTGATGTTATAAGGCCAGATCAGTCAACCATCCAGATTATGTCCCCTGCAAGTACGAGGTGCATTCAAGTTCTAAGGCCTCCTATTTTTTTTCTAATTAACTACTCACCCGAAATCGATGAAACTGGCGTTACTTCTCGACGTAATCGCCCTGCAGACGTACACATTTTTTCACAACGCTGACGCCATGATTCCTTGGCAGTGGCGAAGGCTTCTTTAGGAGTCTGTTTTGACCACTGGAAAATCGCTGAGGCAATAGCAGCACGGCTGGTGAATGTGCGGCCACGGAGAGTGTCTTTCATTGTTGGAAAAAGCCAAAAGTCACTAGGAGCCAGGTCAGGTGAGTAGGGAGCATGAGGAATCACTTCAAAGTTGTTATCACAAAGAAGCTGTTGCGTAACGTTAGCTCGATGTGCGGGTGCGTTGTCTCGGTGAAACAGCACATGCTCAGCCCTTCCCGGACGTTTTTGTTGCAGTGCAAGAAGGAATTTGTTCTTCAAAACATTTTCATAGGATGCACCTGTTACCATAGTGCCCTTTGGAACGCAATGGGTAAGGATTACACCCTCGCTGTCCCAGAACATGAACACCATCATTTTTCAGCACTGGCGGTTACCCGAAATTTTTTTGGTGGCGGTGAATCTGTGTGCTTCCATTGAGCTGACTGGCGCTTTGTTTCTGGATTGAAAAATGGCATGCACGTCTCATCCATTGTCACAACCGACGAAAAGAAAGTCCCATTCATGCTGTCGTTGCGTGTCGACATTGCTTGGCAACATGCAACACGGGCAGCCATGTGGTCGTCCGTCAGCATTCGTGGCACCCACCTGGATGACACTTTTCGCATTTTCAGGTCGTCATGCAGGATTTTGTGCACAGAACCCACAGAAATGCCAACTCTGGAGGTGATCTGTTCAACAGTCATTCGGCGATC
The DNA here is from genome assembly GCF_023898315.1 of Schistocerca nitens. Taxonomy (NCBI): domain Eukaryota; kingdom Metazoa; phylum Arthropoda; class Insecta; order Orthoptera; family Acrididae; genus Schistocerca; species Schistocerca nitens. The sequence continues at coordinate 697,327,031 of NC_064617.1, read as the reverse complement.
CCCCAAAACAATTATCTCCACTTTCTCGATCGTGTCGTCAGACCGGCTTGTGCGAGCCCGAGGTTGTTTCAGTTTGTTGTCACACGATGTTCTGCCTTCATTAAACTGTCGCACCCATGAACACACTTTTGACACATCCATAACTCCATCACCACATGTCTCCTTCAACTGTCGATGAATTTCAATTGGTTTCACACCACGCAAATTCAGAAAACGAATGATTGCACGCTGTTCAAGTAAGGAAAACGTCGCCATTTTAAGTATTTAAAACAGTTCTCATTCTCGCCGCTGGCGGTAAAATTCCATCTGCCATACGGTGCTGCCATCTCTGGGACGTATTGACAATGAACGCGAGCTCATTTTAAAACAATGCGCATGTTTCTATCTCTTTCCAGTCTGGAGAAAAAAAATCGGAGGCCTTAGAACTTGAATGCACCTCGTACTGGAATGGCTACTGCCCCTCTTCAGGAACCATACATTTGTCTGGCCTCTCAACAAATGCCCCTCCGTTATGGATGGATCTACGGTGCGAACATCGGTAGCGCTGAGACATGCAAGCCATCCCACCGAACGTTCATGGTTCATGGGAGAGAGGGGGGAGGGGGAGATTCTTCAAGTATAGCATCGATATCTGTACCGTTACAGGTGCCGTTATTCAAAACTTTGCTGATGTTGCTCCCTTACACTGCTCATCGTCAGCAGGTGGCCAACGTAGTTGCCGCTGCCAACCGACCACGTGATGAAGTGATGCTGGGGCTGGACTTCAGTTAAATAGTTTCAATGCGACACGGTATCTCGGTACTATAGGTTTTAATTTTTAATGTTGACTGTGCCTTACTCTAGCATGTTATAGTAATTTTATGCTTCTGAAGAAGTCTAGATTATTCTAGCCGAAACCTGGGTAAAGACCGGAAAATTCTCACAACTGAGGCGGATCTTTCAATATATTAGTCTATCACAGTTGCTGATGGGGCTGCAATATGCTAAAAATTCCTAAATGAAATACGTTTGCCTAACAAGAGGGAAGGCCAGGACTTGGATTATTAGCACAACAGTATAATATCGAAAGATTGTTCATGTAATCCAAAGAAATATGATAATATGATAAGACTGTCAGTGACATTGAAGTTAATGTTAAGGCATTCATGCATAAAATGGGAACTGAACTGAGGGAGGAAATACTGAACACTGCTTTGAAATGTACCTTAATAAAGGAAAATCCAGGAGTGTTGTGCCAGTTCATTTCTCGCCCCACTGCAAATATGTGTTATGTAGATAATGATGTCAGCAGCGCTGAGAAACAGCTGAAATTGATAAAACTGAACGAAGCACCAGAGACAGATAAAATCCATCCCAGATTATAAAAAAAAATTGCGATTGTGATAGCCCCAGTTCAATTATGATGCCATATACCGTACATCCCGCCAACAAACGACTGCGCCCAATAGCTGGACGAAAGGACAGGCTATACGAGTGTACAAAACCACCGTCTAATATTCTGGACTTGGATCTGTGGTAATATCTTAGAATATATTCTGATTTCTAACGTAATGAACCTCGAACAGAATGGTCTTCTCCATATCAACCAGCATGGACTGCGAAAACTTCAGTCACGTGAAAGTCAACTCGCACTTATCTCACATTACACCCTAACAGTCATGGATCAGGACAGTTAAGCAGATGCAGTATTTCTTGACTTTAGAAAAACGTTTCACTCTGGATGGTACCTACACCTGTCCTCGAAAATACGATCGTATGGTTATCAAATAAAATTTGCGCCTGGATTTCGGATTTCTTGGTTTGGAAGAACGCAGCATATTATCTTGGGTGGAGAGGCTCAGCAGATATAAATATAAGTTCTAGCGTGCCAAATCAAAGTGTGTTGAATCCCTTGCTGCTCATGTTTTATGTTGACCATGCGGGTAACATTAATAGCAACCTCAAGCATTTCGTAAATAATGTAGTTATCTACACTCCTGGAAATTGAAATAAGAACACCGTGAATTCATTGTCCCAGGAAGGGGAAACTTTATTGACACATTCCTGGGGTCAGATACATCACATGATCACACTGACAGAACCACAGGCACATAGACACAGGCAACAGAGCATGCACAATGTCGGCACTAGTACAGTGTATATCCACCTTTCGCAGCAATGCAGGCTGCTATTCTCCCATGGAGACGATCGTAGAGATGCTGGATGTAGTCCTGTGGAACGGCTTGCCATGCCATTTCCACCTGGCGCCTCAGTTGGACCAGCGTTCGTGCTAGACGTGCAGACCGCGTGAGACGACGCTTCATCCAGTCCCAAACATGCTCAATGGGGGACAGATCCGGAGATCTTGCTGGCCAGGGTAGTTGACTTACACCTTCTAGAGCACGTTGGGTGGCACGGGATACATGCGGACGTGCATTGTCCTGTTGGAACAGCAAGTTCCCTTGCCGGTCTAGCAATGGTAGAACGATGGGTTCGATGACGGTTTGGATGTACCGTGCACTATTCAGTGTCCCCTCGACGATCACCAGTGGTGTACGGCCAGTGTAGGAGATCGCTCCCCACACCATGATGCCGGGTGTTGGCCCTGTGTGCCTCGGTCGTATGCAGTCCTGATTGTGGCGCTCACCTGCACGGCGCCAAACACGCATACGACCATCATTGGCACCAAGGCAGAAGCGACTCTCATCGCTGAAGACGACACGTCTCCATTCGTCCCTCCATTCACGCCTGTCGCGACACCACTGGAGGCGGGCTGCACGATGTTGGGGCGTGAGCGGAAGACGGCCTAACGGTGTGCGGGACCGTAGCCCAGCTTCATGGAGACGGTTGCGAATGGTCCTCGCCGATACCCCAGGAGCAACAGTGTCCCTAATTTGCTGGGAAGTGGCGGTGCGGTCCCCTACGGCACTGCGTAGGATCCTACGGTCTTGGCGTGCATCCGTGCGTCGCTGCGGTCCGGTCCCAGGTCGACGGGCACGTGCACCTTCCGCCGACCACTGGCGACAACATCGATGTACTGTGGAGACCTCACGCCCCACGTGTTGAGCAATTCGGCGGTACGTCCACCCGGCCTCCCGCATGCCCACTATACGCCCTCGCTCAAAGTCCGTCAACTGCACATACGGTTCACGTCCACGCTGTCGCAGCATGCTACCAGTGTTAAAGACTGCGATGGAGCTCCGTATGCCACGGCAAACTGGCTGACACTGACGGCGGCGGTGCACAAATGCTGCGCAGCTAGCGCCATTCGACGGCCAACACCGCGGTTCCTGGTGTGTCCGCTGTGCCGTGTGTGTGATCATTGCTTGTACAGCCCTCTCGCAGTGTCCGGAGCAAGTATGGTGGGTCTGACACACCGGTGTCAATGTGTTCTTTTTTCCATTTCCAGGAGTGTATAATGAAGTTCTGTCTGAAAAAAAAAACTGCACAAATATTCAGTCAGATCTTGAAAGAATTCAAAGTGATGCAAAAGTTGATAATTTGCATTAAAAGTTCAGAAACGTAAAACTGTGCATTCACAAAACGAAAAAATATATTGACCTATGGCTATAATATCAGTGATTCACAATTGGAGTCAGTCAACTCGTACATTTACCTGGGTGCAATAATCTATGGGGAAATTATATGAGACGATCACATTGGCTCGGTCGTAGGTCAAGCAGGAAGCGAACTTCAGTTCGTTGGTAAGATACTAGGAAAAATTAATCCCTCTAAAAAGGAGTTTGCTTGCAAGACACTTGTGCAAACCATTCTAGAATATTGCTGAGGTGAGTGAGACACGTAACAAATAGGAATAACCAGGGATATTACACATATGCAAAGAAGGTCAGCATGAATTGTCACACTTTTGTTTGACCCATAGGAGACTGTCACAAAGAAGTTGGAAAAAACGAAACTTGCCGACGCTTGAAGACTAGTCGCAAACTATGTCCTGAAAGCTTACTTAGAAAGTTTCCAGAACGACCCTTCAGTCAGAATCTAGCAATATACTACGACCTCAAATGTATCGCTATCATAGCTATCGCGAAGAGCAAATTACCTGATTACACAACAGACCAAGGCGTTTAAGAAACTGGAATACACGAATGGAATGAAATAAAGCCCAAATGGGTAAGTACAACGGAATACAGCCCCAGCCATTCTCTTCACAGTGGTTTGCGGAGTATAGATGTAGATGTTACATTAAAATATTTTATGTATTCTGCCTGAGAAAAAAGAGTCAAGCATCCAGCAGGGAATGAGGAAACGAAATGAAACTTCTTAGGTTGAGAGGATAGGCGATGCTATTTCGAAGATTGCAAAGTCGAGGAAAAATTTTCAAAGAATTTGGTAATATGAACCCACTTCCAAAAATGACATTGCAGCCCTCTAGCCTTATTACACTGTGTCCGTCATAAAGGCATTGTATCCTCTCCTGAGGCAACGTGGACCTTAGTTGTTGTTGTTGGTCCCTGATATGCTGGACAGTACCATTGGGATACAGTTGGTGTCCGAGATGTATCCACATGTGTTCTATCAGGGACAGATACTGGGATCTTGCCGTCCAAAATGCGGAAACACTGGTTCATTTATTGAATGATTAGGTTCAGTTGGTGCTAAAGTTTGAAATCTTTCATTGAGCATTAATGATGTACGGCGGCAGATTAAATGAATGTCAATTTCACACCTTACATGAGAGTTTTTATACATTGTAACAGGAAGGTAAATATGTCACCTGACATGTTGTTGTTGTCGTCTTCAGTCCTGAGACTGGTTTGATGCAGCTCTCCATGCTACTCTATCCTGTGCAAGCTTCTTCATCTCCCAGTACCTACTGCAACCTACATCCTTCTGAATCTGCTTAGTGTATTGATCTCTTGGTCTCCCTCTACGATTTTTACCCTCCACGCTGCCCTCCAATGCTAAATTTGTGATCCCTTGATGCCTCAGAACATGTCCTATCAACCGATCCCTTCTTCTAGTCAAGTTGTGCCACAAACTTCTCTTCTCCCCAATCCTATTCAATACCTCCTCATTAGTTACGTGATCTACCCACCTTATCTTCAGCATTCTTCTGTAGCACCACATTTCGAAAGCTTCTATTCTCTTCTTGTCCAAACTATTTATCGTCCATGTTTCACTTCCATACATGGCTACACTCCATACAAATACTTTCAGAAATGACTTCCTGACACTTAAATCTATACTCGATGTTAACAAATTTCTCTTCTTCAGAAACGATTTCCTTGCCATTGCCAGTCTACATTTTATATCCTCTCTACTTCGACCATCATCAGTTATTTTACTCCCTAAATAGGAAAACTCCTTTACTACTTTAAGTGTCTCACTTCCTAATCTAATCCCCTCAGCGTCACCCGATTTAATTAGACTACATTCCATTATCCTCGTTTTGCTTTTGTTGATGTTCATCTTATATCCTCCTTTCAAGACACTGTCCATTCCGTTCAACTGCTCTTCCAAGTCCTTTGCTGTCTCTGACAGAATTACAATGTCATCGGCGAACCTCAAAGTTTTTACTTCTTCTCCATGAATTTTAATACCTACTCCGAATTTTTCTTTTGTTTCCTTTACTGCTTGCTCAATATACAGATTGAATAACATCGGGGAGAGGCTACAACCCTGTCTCACTCCCTTCCCAACCACTGCTTCCCTTTCATGTCCCTCGACTCTTATAACTGCCATCTGGTTTCTGTACAAATTGTAAATAGCCTTTCGCTCCCTGTATTTTACCCCTGCCACCTTCAGAATTTGAAAGAGAGTATTCCAGTTAACGTTGTCAAAAGCTTTCTCTAAGTCTACAAATGCTAGAAACGTAGGTTTGCCTTTTCTTAATCTTTCTTCTAAGATAAGTCGTAAGGTTAGTATTGCCTCACGTGTTCCAACATTTCTACGGAATCCAAACTGATCTTCCCCAAGGTCCGCTTCTACCAGTTTTTCCATTCGTCTGTAAAGAATTCGCGTTAGTATTTTGCAGCTGTGACTTATTAAACTGATAGTTCGGTAATTTTCACATCTGTCAACACCTGCTTTCTTTGGTATTGGAATTATTATATTCTTCTTGAAGTCTGTGGGTATTTCGCCTGTCTCATACATCTTGCTCACCAGATGGTAGAGTTTTGTCATGACTGGCTCTCCCAAGGCCATCAGTAGTTCTAATGGAATGTTGTCTACTCCCGGGGCCTTGTTTCGACTCAGGTCTTTCAGTGCTCTGTCAAACTCTTCCCGCAGTATCGTATCTCCCATTTCATCTTCATCTACATCCTCTTCCATTTCCATAATATTGTTCTCAAGTATATCGCCCTTGTATAAACCCTCTATATACTCCTTCCACCTTTCTGCCTTCCCTTCTTTGCTTAGAACTGGGTTGCCATCTGAGCTCTTGATATTCATACAAGTGGTTCTCTTCTCTCCAAAGGTCTCTTTAATTTTCCTGTAGGCAGTATCTATCTTACCCCTAGTGAGACAAGCCTCTACATCCTTACATTTGTCCTCTAGCCATCCCTGCTTAGCCATTTTGCACTTTCTGTCGATCTCATTTTTGAGACGTTTGTATTCCCTTTTGCCTGCTTCATTTACTGCATTTTTATATTTTCTCCTTTCATCAATTAAATTCAATATTTCTTCTGTTACCCAAGGATTTCTATTAGCCCTCGTCTTTTTACCTACTCGATCCTCTGCTGCCTTCACTACTTCATCCCTCAGAGCTACCCATTCTTCTTCTACTGTATTTCTTTCCCCCATTCCTGTCAATTGTTCCCTTATGCTCTCCCTGAAACTCTCTACAACCTCTGGTTCTTTCAGTTTATCCAGGTCCCATCTCCTTAAATTCCCACCTTTTTGCAGTTTCTTCAGTTTCAATCTGCAGTTCATAACCAATAGATTGTGGTCAGAATCCACATCTGCCCCTGGAAATGTCTTACAATTTAAAACCTGGTTCCTAAATCTCTGTCTTACCATTATATAATCTATCTGATACCTATTAGTATCTCCAGGATTCTTCCAGGTATACAACCTTCTTTTATGATTCTTGAACCAAGTGTTAGCTATGATTAAGTTATGCTCTGTGCAAAATTCTACAAGGCGGCTTCCTCTTTCATTTCTTCCCCCCAATCCATATTCACCTACTATGTTTCCTTCTCTCCCTTTTCCTACTGACGAATTCCAGTCACCCATGACTATTAAATTTTCGTCTCCCTTCACTACCTGAATAATGTCACCTGACATACTTTGGCGAAAATGTGTAGATTTGCCTATTAAAATGTACAGTATGTAATGCAAAGGGATGACACTCAATCGACGGTATTAACACATTGAACGTAAATTCTGCATGTCAGTGAGCAAGAAGTGAAACAAACTGCTGGAGGAAACGTTTAGTTTGGGAGCAGATGCGAGTGGCGACGTCAAGGGCCGAGTACAATGGAAAGCTCTTAAGAGACCTGTGACAAAGGACAACGAACTGACCAGGTGACTCATTTAGGAGGGCAAGTAGCGGGCCACCGGAGTGGTACGGAAAGATTATTTAGAAAACTGCGTTGGGGAATTTCCAGATGGATACGAACAAACCAGTAATGCAGTCGATCACATGAACTGTGCGTGGTACGCTCATGATGTACACATGTAACTTTTAGGCGTCTGGAGTGGGCACAAAATGTCCGATTGACTGACATGAACTAGGAAGGGGTAAAGTGCCGAATATTAGCAAAGGTTTTGATTAGTTTTTATAGGACTTTCAGAGTTTGAGAGCAGTCATGCAGCCGACAGCTCATCGCAGCTAAGGTAAATACCGCTAGCAGAGGTTTAAACTTGTTGGTTCACTAGCTTGCGTCCACTGTGAACTCGAGCAACCTTGAGTAATCTTTTGCTCAGTTTGTCACGAAAACTAACCATTTTCTGTAGACTTGATTGTCATCCTAAATAGTACTGAACTTAGAACCGGCATCTGATGATTTGCCATAATATCGTAGTAAGAATAATTTTGTAAGGAACCTTCTGGTTAAAGTGTGATATTGTTGTGTTTAGAGTTATTTCGAGTAAACAGGATGTAATGCATTATCTTGACAACTGCCCTGACATTGCCATGTTGCAACCTATGTAAATTCGTGTATTTCTTTGATAATAATTCTGAATTAAAAACAATTTGTGTACAGCTTAAACACTGTTGTGGTCTGTCGTCGAATTTGGGTCCACTCCTCACTCCAGTCATTTATTCTATAGATGCTAACACACTCACAGGGTGTTTATGCTGATGTCTGACGAAATAGAAAAGGAGTGGAGTGTCAGATTATGGCGACCCTGCCAGGATGACAATTAGACAAATTAGAAAGAGTAATTAAAGTTAGGTATTGGCAAAAAAATTTTTGTTGTGATAAGGTTACTCAATGTATGTGTCTGTATACAGGTTAGAATACTGTAAATGTGTGATCCACAGTGTAGAAAAAGTTGTATTAAAGAGTAAAGATAAAGTTTTGTGTTTGTGTATAAGTAGCTTGTGCACGACCTTGCTGGCATGCGCAAAGTTATTCACAGCGTTGTTGAGTTGGTTTGAATATCCACAAACAGTGAACGGCGTTGCTAATGATGTGTTCATAATCGAAGAAACTTTGTATGATATTTTGGAGACGTGTCAAGTTATATAACTTCATGTTGACTAGAGCTCAGGCTCGGGCAAATCGAGAAAGACAGAGATTAGTTAGTCGATCGGAGATGGCGGTAGGACAGAGAACATCGCATATAGGGCAAACTGAAGATCTTGATATGATAGAAATTGATGTACAACATGAAGTATCGAGTGCAAGTCAAGAAACCGAACGAAGTGACAATGCAGAGGGAATGGTGGCAGTTTGGCGATTGGTATCGCTGTCTGAGACCGCACAAAACCGAACAGAATGCGGATCTAATGGGTCAGATGTCGAATCAGAGAACGAGTTATGTTGTAATTCTGAATCAATCGGGACAATTTCCTACGGAAAGGATGTGTGTAAGTGCGTCAGCACTATGCACAGAAGTCGGTGAGAGGTCACGTGTAAGACGCTAACGGCAAAATTTACACCAAATAGTGACAGGTGACGATGGCGAAGAGTCAGATAGTGTGTTCGTAATGTTGAAGCAACTCACTATTGTTGTCAAGCAAACAATTGAAACGACTAATGCAAGGTTACCAAACTTAAAAACCGAAACGGCACATTTAAAAACAGAAAAAAATGCAGGGTTAGCAGACTTAAAAACAGAGACAAACGCTGCTTTAAATGGTCTCAAATTTGAAACCAATGCTGGGTTCGAAAAAGTCTGCAAAGATCAGCGAAAGTTGCTAGCGGAAGTTAATGACCAGTTTACTGAAATTCAGAAAGAGGCGAGAGACTCGTGCGAACTAATTCAATCGCTAATGGCTTATCAGAGAAAGATGCGTACTGACATTGACCAGGTGCAGGATGCAGTGTCTAATATCAACCAAAGAGTTGATAATTTAGCCCGTAAGGCGTCTGGTAAGGCGCAACAGATCGTGGAAGTACTCAGTGTCAGAAAACGTGTCACGCATTGAAAACATCGGCTCGAAAAATCATCAGCAGTATGAAGGGCTTCGTACAGAACTGAAGCAGTGTATTGAGAACCGTATAGAAAGCAGTAGTGAGGCAACAGAATCGGTTGTATCATTCGACATAGTAGTGGAACAAATCCAGAGATAACCAATTCAGTTTGCAATCTTCTGTGGCATTGCAGAAACACAAAAGAGTCATGAGATTTCACTTGTAGGTCCACTAGAGGTTGCGTCAGTATTTTCCGACCCGACACAGTAGCAAATGGTAGGAGAACAGTTGAGAAAGGTGAGGGAAGCGGGTAATGCGCATTCGCAGCAGACAATAGTGCGAGAAGCCGTAACTGCGCGTAGACCAACAGAGCGGCAGCCGAGCAGCCGACCCTCCGAAAGTACGCGAATGACGCGATAACAAAGCAATTTACAGCGACTCATGAACCAAATTCTCAATTTAAGAGCTATAATACAACAAGTCATATACGTCAGGTCAATATGAATCAAATACAAAGAAAAAACACTGAGCCAGTAACGGAAATTTAAACGTATCTTTCAGTCTGATACATGAGGAACTGTACGCTTTAGATAATTGCATACCACTGCGTAGATGCGATGCTAGATGGGACTCAAATATGTCATCTCAGGATCCAAATGTGGTAGGTCGAATAAAGGAAAACATGATGCAGTTGAAGGGGACGGAGAATGTTGCGAAAACACAAACGCCATATGGTGCACTAGAATAATTTGACAATGATCACTTTTTGACAATCAGAAAATTCCAACATTACAAAGAAAGTGGGAATTGCTTACACCCCCGCACGTTTATACATCAATTCCAGATCGGTACACCAGAGCATTGGCCACTTAGCCATAAACTTTATTTCATATGTGGTCATATGGAAGGCGCAATAGCGGAAACCGTGCAAAGAGTCGCTGCAAACTGTCAGTCGTATGAACAATTAATGGCTTTGGTCCCAGAAACTATGGTGGTAACTATAGTCCGCGATATGCTCACCGTGCAAACGAAGCAAGAAGAGTTAGAGGCTTACCACCACCAAACCTAAGTTATTCGGATGGAACTGGGATGCCTAGAACACAGAAAGGTTGGGAGAATCTGTGCTGTGTCAAAACGCACGGGTTTCGTTCGCCATTGCAATTGATGAGCATCCGACCCGATAAATGACTAATAACACATGGTGGTTATTATAAATATACGAGTACGATGTATTAAGGGCGACAAAATATGTTATAGATGATCCGAGAGTGTCGAAAAAAACAGATGGTGAGCGCGCGCGACTTCAGCGATGCAACAATTCGCCATCGCTGGGTTCAAAGATGCTGCCTGAGCGACGCGCAGCAGCCGCCCGCTGTCGTAAAGAACCGACAGCATCAACGAATAATTAATTAACTGTCAAAAGTTGGCGTGGCACTGCGTGTTTGTTCGTGTAAATGGTTCCTATTGTATGACGTAAGAAGGTAGTTCCTGAGTACATCCTAAGTACATCTAGGTCGCATAGGATACCGACCCATTGCGTGGTGTATCGAGGCACTGCAGGTGGTGTTTAACGCTTGGGAGAGGGAAAGAAGTTTTGCTGGTAGAACCAGTAGCTTGTTTTGGTGCAGTTCACGGAGGCAGCGTGGATACTTTGTCTTTGTGGCCCCTGTTCACATACGTGGCTGTGACGGTAGTTTCCCCCAAAGCTGAGCTACGGAATATACGTAGGCTCTGTGTGATTTTATAAATAGTCGCGGATGAGACACTGGTTTTGGCGAATTTATGTGCAAGGGCGATCGATTTATCGTCGTCCTGTGGGCAATTCGGCAGTAAGGAATAGTTTGCTGTAATAGATACAGCGTGAGCCGGGTTAGAGAGAGGGAGATTTGCAGTTGATAAGTTTTTGGAAATCGTTGGAACCGATATCCTGTCAGTGATGTACGATCAGTGGTCGCTGCTCGCCCAGAGGTAACTGCGTTGTTAGCTGTTTTGTTGGAGTGGTTTGGTAATGATTGGTGTTGTCGAGAAGGGAAAGCCTCGAACACATGTTTGTTGTTGTTGTTTAAATAGCACGATCATACAGCGGACCTAGACTTGGCTCGTATAGATTCTGTTTCACTGTAACATGATAGATCGCACTAGTAAACGAGTTGATAAGCGATGAGAATAAAAGGAACCGTTTACCAGCAATACGCAACTAAACGAAAACTTTGTTAGTCAAAGTCACGAGTGGCCTATTTCAATTTAGGGAACTTAGCGGGTCGCCTTTTGCTAACGCCTGAAGAGACTCAGAATTGCGTTAAATTGTTACTTAAGGTTAAGGTTAAAGAGACGGTCTAAGATTTTTGTTTATTTTTTTATTACTGAACTTCCGTTTTTGTGGGGTGTGTTAGTGTTTGCTGGCACTCGCTCACTTACGTGAATTAAGTTGTATTGAGATACGTAGACCCAATAACTACCAGTTTTCTTGGGTTAAAAGTATGAAACGTCCCCTTAAAAAAATTTATGAATTACTGTGCTGATAAACCTCTTACATTATTTGATTTTCAAACAGCTGAGCAGAACTGAACGTACTCAGACATTTCGCTCTTTACCTATTCTGATCAACACTAAACTGACACACAATATTTTTAGCGCAACGCAATCTGACTTTGAATAATCCCTACAAAAGAATGGCCCTGACTAACATTAACCTATACCTTTCATGAATCACTTACCTCACAAAAATCTTCGTTACTCGAACTACTGCAATACAGCGAGCGCCAATACTGCCAGCTAAATAAAAGATTCTAACTACTGAAGTCACTAACTACAGATAGGCATAGTTAGCAAATGAAAAATTTTGATAGAGAACAAACAATGTATTTACCTTAATAATGTCCAAAGCAGTGGTGGATGTGGGGAGAGAGATAGCGGAGTTTTGAGAGCGGATGATCTGGACGTGTGTCCATCAGAGACAGTAAATTTTTAAGACTGGATGTCATGAACTGATATATATATATATATATATATATATATATATATATATATATATATATATATATATATTTACTGTCTCTGATGGACACACGTCCAGATCATCCGCTCTCAAAATTCCGCTATCTCTCTCCCCACATCCACCACTGCTGGCGGCTCACCTCCAACTGAGCAACGCTACGCGCTGTTAACAGCCATCTGCCCAACACTACCATAGCGACTATTTCAACAGTGCCCACCAGCCACAGACTGCACACAGCACAGCCAGTGATTTTCATAGAGAGCGCGACGTGGCGTTACCAACATAAAAACCTAAACAGCCTACTTACAAAAGAAATCTTTACGTGTGTTCAATTAATAGTTGTTGTGTGTAGCTGTAGTTTGTGAGAAAAGCACAGGTTTAGTTTCAGAGATATTAATAACGCTTTGCATGACAATTTTACTATGGTATTTGTATGTTTTGCCTGATCAAAAGTTCATTAATTGAGTTGATCCACGCTAAATATACAGAGGGTAGATATGCTAAACAGTGAAAACGATATCATTTATGGAAAGAGTGTCTTAAGTAACCTCAATTAGAATTGAAGTTGTAGGAAGTTATCACGGAAAAATCAGCGATTATACTAATAACAAGACTGGTAAATCTGCTGAATACATTACGTCGTATTATTTACATAGCAACGCTGGATTAAACAGAAAGATTTTATAGTAGCATCAATTATCTTAATCCTTATAGATATCGGTGAAAGCAACTTAAAGTGAATTGGTCGTAACACGACGATATATTGGATATAGATATTGTAAGTAACTAAAAGATTACGAGACTTTTCCAGAGATAGTCTGCTGCGTTGTGAGAATTTTGTGGTGTGTGAGAACAATTACAAGCTAGAGGTAACATTTAGCTTCACATAATATGAACAGGTATTGAATTTAAAGTGGTTTGGTGTTTTGTTTTGTCCGATAGTACGATAACGGGAGCTGTTATCGAAATCTGCCTGTCTCGTAACTGCTGCTCGATATTGTTTGTCAGTGTCATTGGAATGTTTTAGCGTGTCTATTCGTGATGTAATAGTGTCACTGTACGATTACGACGTTGTGTATAGTAAAGATGCTGTTTATTATTATTCGACATTTGAGTCTGCCGTCTCGTCAATGTTTATGATTGCTGCAGTATTAATTATCCGGGGGTTGATCTGTCTTCAATTTGCCTTAAGAATGCAACTGCGGTACGAGCTAGACTTCGAGTATTTGCCAGGCTTTCCGCTACGACTGGAATCTTCTGAAAACTAATAGCGATCCAAAGTCAATACATCGACTGTGCCGGCCGGAGTGGCCGAGCGGTTCTAGGCGCTACAGTCTGGAGCCGAGCGACCGCTACGGTCGCAGGTTCGAATCCTGCCTCGGGCATGGATGTGTGTGATGTCCTTAGGTTCGTTAGGTTTAAGTAGTTCTAAGTTCTAGGGGACTGATGACCACAGCAGTTAAGTCCCATAGTGCTCAGAGCCATTTTGAACATCGACTGTAAAATTAAAACTGTACCAGATTCATGCTGTAGTGGTCGATTGATTCGACCAAGCAATTTTGCATGGCAGGAAGTCATACATCAGCCGTATAGCGACGATCCGTTGTGAGTTCGATCTTTAGTACCGCACGTTACAAATCAAATTTCAGCAGGACAACACACGCGAAGTGAACCGGTACAGGAAGTCGAATTGAGACCACCTAAACCTGGTAAAAGACAGAATTGACGAGATGAACGGTACGTAGACCAGTCACAAGTGATTCAGTCGCCAAATGAAGTTGATTTTATAATTAAACATGTAAATAGACTTAGCTTTGATCGGCAAGATTCTGAAGTAGGTTTAAGGGGTGATCAGATACAAACACCAGCATGCTGGGAGACAGTTTACTGGGAATTTACCGATGGTGAGGGACATGAGTTGTTAGTATGCGAAGAGGATAATGTTCCATTGGCAACATCAGTATTGATGACATATATTTGATGACATATATAGGACAGGAAAGTATGAAGAAGTAATAAAGGCGTTTAATAAAGATTATGGGCAAATAACTTCGTCCCAAAGCATTCATATGACAGGTGTTAAAAGTAATGAGGAGAATAATGTGGCGGTAGCAAACCAATGGGAAATGCAGACCTCACACATTGACAGGTTAACATAGGACTTGACAGAGGAGGCATTAATGCATGAAAATGAAACTAAAGCTCCAATATGGACGAAGAGTATATGATGTTCGGGGCGGTACGTCTTACTTTTGAACAAAAACTCAGATATGAAGAGATGCCAGGTGCTTACAAACAACTCGATATGCAACTGGATCTGTATCCACGGTATAGATGGGCGAAAGAAAAAATACCTGCACATGACGAAGTAATGGTGGAAATTTATCAAGAAATAGATAAGTTGCGACAAGTAAAGGATATTTCAGATATAGACAAAGCTGAATTAGAAGTATTACGGCTAAATGCCGAGGTGCTTCTACCAAAACCCGGAGCCATTAAAAATTTTCAATACGAATTCAAGGTTAAAGATCACAAACCATTTAGAGTACCGCCTTGCACTATTCCACTGTGTTACCGAAGACAAGTATTTTTAGAACTACACAAGATGCTAGATGATGACGTTATTGAACATCAACCTCAAAATACAACAGTCCCTTGCAAATTGTAGATAAGAAAGATGGAAGTATGAGGTTAGTCATTGATGCACGACATAAATGTCATTAGCATTCCTGAGACCGATCGCCCAGAAAAATTGGAAGAGCTTTTACAAAAGTTCTCTCTTCCCTTGATTTGAGGGTTAGTTTTTGACAAATCGAACTAACACCTGAATGTAGAAAGTATACGGCTTTTATCGCATTTGGGCGAAGTTATCAGTTCTTAAGGCTCCCTTTCGGACTGAACATATCCTCTGCTGCCTTTATAAGACGTTTAGGAACTGTATTGGATAAAGAGCTCCAACAGCGTCTTACCTGTTATGTCGATGACATTATTAGCTGAACCATCATTGAAACTTCATAATAAGGTGCTCGATAAATTGCTAAGGACATTACAAGAATATGGAGTAACCGTAAAGATAACGAAACCTAGTTTTGGGAATAAAAAGGTTGAGTTTTTAAGCCATATCATCATTGAACAGGGAATTGAACCAAACCCTAGCAAACTGCAAGCAATAAAGAACATAGGCACTCCATACAATAGAAAGACGTTGCGTGACTTCTTGGAACTCATTAACAAACGTACAAAAGGTACATTTGGATAGAATCCCTTGCTACCCCACGCTTATGTGCTTTAACTAGTAAAAGGATGGTCTGGATGTGGGATGTCCCAGCAGAACAGGAAATCCAACAACTAAAAAAGTCACTGGTAAAGGCAACAGTTCTAGCGCATCCCGATTTGACGAAGGAATTCTGTACGGCAACCGACAGTGCAAAAACAGGCTTGGGTTTAGTACTCTTTCAACAATATGAAGAAGACTGACAGCGAATAAGAAAGGCGATAGCTTTCGCTAATCGAGTATTTACTAAATGTGAAAAAAATTATTCGATCACATAGTTAGAAGCCTTGGCTGTAGTAAAGGGTGTTTCGTAGATTCAGTTCTTTTTGTTTGGTCGAAAAACGGACCATAAGGCACTAGAATTTATGTTAAGTGCAAAACTATAGCCAGGAAGATTAGGTCGGTGGATGTTAACGCTGCAGGAATATGATTTGCGAATCACTTACGTGCCTGGACCATCAAATGCCATAGCTGATATCCTCTTCCGATTGCCGGAAGGAGTTAACGAAAGCAGAGAGAGCAATACGTAAGAAGAGCAAGTAGTCATGTATTACCAGAAAAATGTACCATTTGAAAATTACGTAACCAATACCTTAAAACAGTTAGGCAGGGAACAAGATAAAGACTCAGACTCGCCAGGGTTAAAGTTAAGTGGAAAAAACGTGAATCAAGGGACATTAGACAATTCTATATCAAAGGGCAATGTCTTATTCTACAGACGTAAGCCTTGGGTAGCATGCATACCACAGGAACTGATAAGTACATTTGGTACACTCATTTGAGTAACAGTCATTTTGATCCTAAGAAATGTTTTTTAAAATTAAAGATGTCGTGTCACTTCGCAAATGTGGAGCGAAGAATCAGACAGGTTCTAGCTAAATGTAAGAGATGCCAGAGAGCTAAACATGTGACCTTTCAAACGAGACCACCAATGTGCCCTATCATTCTGGAGAAATTGAGAAACATAACAGCAACAGATCTCATGGGTCTATTACCCCATACACAGAGGGGTCATGTAGTCATTTTCGTGGTCCTAGAATTAACGTCGAAATACGTGACGTTTACTCCTTTGAAGAAAGCAACGGGGAGCAGTATAAGAAAAGCGCTGACACAGGATTTCCTTCGACAAGTTGGTCAGGTCGATAAAATTCTGTCAGACAATGGACCACAATATCGTTCAGCGCAATGGCAAAACACGCTGAGCCGACATAAAATCAAACCTATTTATATTTCCAAATATATGCCAAGCGCCAACCCAGCTAAATGAACGATGAAGGATTTGGGAACCCTCTCTCGTCTGTATTGTACCAAGCAGCATAATACGTGGGACAGACATTTGGCTGACTTCCAGGATGTTGTAAACGAAATGCCACATAGCAGTGCGTTATTACTCCCAATCACTGTTCAGAAAAATAAGCCGGCACCAGATAAAATCCGAGAATTAAATTCCCACCAATACCCAGAGTACATCAGCAGCATGTAGTGAAATTGCCAATGAGTAGTTTGAAGACTGCGGCGTTAAACAGAAGAAACCGAGCAGACAAAATGACAAACTCGCGAATATTTTCACTAGGGTAAAAGGTACTTGTAAAAAACCACCATCTCTCTAGCAGGAAAAACATCAAAGCCACAAGTTCTTTTCGATACACAAATGCCCTATGGAAGTAAGTAAAGTAGCCCATATAATGCAGTCGAGTTGATTTACCCCAAAACAGGAAAATCGTTGGGTTTGCACCATGTGAGCCATCTGAAATTGTAATAAAGGGTAAAAAAATGTTAACTTCAGAAGAAAATTTAGTTGTATTACATATCCAGAAGTCAAAGAGTAGGAAAGCTAAGAAAATGCACACAAATAAAACTTTTTAATTTGTACTTATCTGATTTAAATTAATAGGACAACTTTCGCAGTAGGTTAAAAGGATAATTGTGAAGGAAAAACAGTAAAGTAAGGAATTGTACTTTACTGTAAAGTAAGGAATTGTACCCCCCCATGAACCATGGACCTTGCCGTTGGTGGAGAGGCTTGCGTGCCTCAGCGATACAAATAGCCGTACCGTAGGTGCAACCACAACGGAGGGGTATCTGTTGAGAGGCCAGACAAACGTGTGGTTCCTGAAGAGAGGCAGCAGCCTTTTCAGTAGTTGCAGGGGCTACAGTCTGGGTGATTGACTGGCCTGGCCTTGTAACACTAACCAAAACCGCCTTGCTGTGATGGTACTGCGAACAGCTGAAAGCAAGGGGAAACTACGGCCGTAATTTTTCCCGAGGGCATGCAGCTTTACTGTACGGTTAAATGATGATGGCGTCCTCTTGGGTAAATTATTCCGGAGGTAAAATAGTCCCCCATTCGGATCTCCGGGCGGGGACTACTCAAGAGGACGTCATTATCAGGAAAAAAAAAACTGGCGTTCTACGCATCGGAGCATGGAATGTCAGATCCCTTAATCGGGCAGGTAGGTTAGAAAATTTAAAAAGGCAAATGGATAGGTTAAAGTTAGATATAGTGGGAATTAGTGAAATTCGGTGGCAGGAGGAACAAGACTTTTGGTCAGGTGAATGCAGGGTGATAAATACAAAATCAAATAGGGGTAATGCAGGAGTAGGTTTAATAATGAATAAAAAAATAGGAGTGCGGGTAAGCTACTACAAACAGCATAGTGAACGCATTATTGTGGCCAAGATAGACACGAAGCCCACGCCTTCTACAGTAGTACAAGTTTACATACCAACTAGCTCTGCAAATGATGAAGAAATTGATGAAATGTATGATGAGATAAAAGAAATTATTCATGTAGTGAAGGGAGACGAAAATTTAATAGTTAAGAGTGACTGGAATTCGGTAGTAAGAAAAGGAAGAGAAGGAAACGTAGTAGGTGAATATGGATTGGGGCTAAGAAATGAAAGAGGAAGCCGCCTGGTAGAGTTTTGCACAGAGCATAACTTAATCATAGCTAACACTTGGTTCAAGAATCATGAAAGAAGGTTGTATACATGGAAGAATCCTGGAGATACTAGAAGGTATCAGATAGATTATATAATGGTAAGACAGAGATTTAGGAACCAGGTTTTAAATTGTAACACATTTCCAGCGGCAGATGTGGACTCTGACCACAATCTATTGGTTATGAACTGTAGATTAAAACTGAAGAAACTGCAAAAAGGTGGGAATTTAAGGAGATGGGACCTGGATAAACTGAAAGAACCAGAGGTTGTAGAGAGTTTCAGGGAGAGCATAAGGGAACAATTGACAGGAATGGGGGAAAGAAGTACAGTAGAAGAACAATGGGTAGCTCTGAGGGATGAAGTAGTGAAGGCAGCAGAGGATCAAGTAGGTAAAAAGACGTGGGCTAGTAGAAATCCTTCGGTAACAGGAGAAATATTGAATTTAATTGGTGAAAGGAGAAAATATAAAAATGCAGTAAATGAAGCAGGCAAAAAGGAATACAAACGTCTCAAAAATGAGATCGACAGGAAGTGCAAAAGGGCTAAGCAGGGATGGCTAGAGGACAAATGTAAGGATGTAGAAGCTTATCTCACTAGGGATAAGATAGGTACTGCCTACAGGAAAATTAAAGAGACCTTTGGAGAAAAGAGAAACACTTGTATGGATATCAAGAGCTCCGATGGAAACCCAGTTCTAAGCAAAGAAGGGAAAGCAGAAAGGTGGAAGGAGTATATAGAGGGTCTATACAAGGGCGATGTACTTGAGGACAATATTATGGAAATGGAAGAGGATGTAGATGAAGATGAAATGGGAGATACGATGCTGCGTGAAGAGTTTGACAGAGCACTGAAATACCTGAGTCGAAACAAGGCCCCGGGAGTAGACAACATTCCATTAGAACTACTGACGGCCTTGGGAGAGCCAGTCATGACAAAACTCTACCATCTGGTGAGCAAGATGTATGAGACAGGCGAAATACCCTCAGACTTCAAGAAGAATATAATAATTCCAATCCCATAGAAAGCAGCGTTGACAGATGTGAAAATTACCGAACTATCAGTTTAATAAGTCACAGCTGCAAAATACTAACACGAATTCTTTACAGACGAATGGAAAAACTGGTAGAAGCCGACCTCAGGGAAGATTGGATTCCGTAGAAATATTGGAACACGTGAGGCAATACTGACCGTACGACTTATCTTAGAAGAAAGATTAAGGAAAGGCAAACCTACGTTTCTAGCATTTGTAGACTTAGAGAAAGCTTTTGACAATGTTGACTGGAATACTCTCTTTCAAATTCTAAAGGTGGCAGGGGTAAAATACGGGGAGCGAAAGGCTATTTACAATTTGTACAGAAGGCAGATGGCAGTTATAAGAGTCGAGGGACATGAAAGGGAACCAGTGGTTGCGAAGAGAGTGAGACAAGGTTGTAGCCTCTCCCCGATGTTATTCAATCTGTATATTGAGCAAGCAGTAAAGGAAA
The DNA here is from genome assembly GCF_023898315.1 of Schistocerca nitens. Taxonomy (NCBI): domain Eukaryota; kingdom Metazoa; phylum Arthropoda; class Insecta; order Orthoptera; family Acrididae; genus Schistocerca; species Schistocerca nitens. The sequence continues at coordinate 697,306,808 of NC_064617.1, read as the reverse complement.
CAAAAGAAAAATTCGGAGTAGGTATTAAAATCCATGGAGAAGAAATAAAAACCTTGAGGTTCGCCGATGACATTGTAATTCTTTCAGAGACAGCAAAGGATTTGGAACAGCAGTGTCTTGAAAGGAGGATATAAGATGAACATCAACAAAAGCAAAACGAGGATAACGGAATGTAGTCGAATTAAGTCGGGTGATGCTGAGGGAATTAGATTAGGAAATGAGACACTTAAAGTAGTAAATGAGTTTTGCTATTTGGGGAGCAAAATAACTGATGAAATTCGAAGTAGAGAGGATATAAAATGTAGACTGGCAATGGCAAGGAAAGCATTTCTGAAGAAGAGAAATTTGTTAACATCGAGTATTGATTTAAGTGTCAGGAAGTCGTTTCTGAAAGTATTTGTATGGAGTGTAGCCATGCATTGAAGTGAAACATGGACGATAAATAGTTCGGATAAGAAGAGAATAGAAGCTTTCGAAATGTGGTGCTACAGAAGATTGCTGAAGATTAGATGGGTAGATCACATAACTAATGATGAAGTATTGAATAGAATTGTGGAGAAGAGGAGTTTGTGGCACAACTTGACTAGAAAAAGGGATCGGTTGGTAGGACATGTTCTGAGGCATCAAGGGATCACCAATTTAGTACTGGAGGGCAGCATGGAGGGTAAAAATCGTAGAGGGAGACCAAGAGATGAATACACTAAGCAGATTCAGAAGGATGTAGGCTGCAGTAGGTACTGGGAGATGAAGAAGCTTGCACAGGATAGAGTAGCATGGAGATTTGCATCAAACCAGTCTCAGGACTGAAGACCACAACAACAACAACAACAAGGGTTATTATAAGAGAGGTAATAACATCATGTAAATTAGAGAATGTGTGAGGATATAAGAAAAGTAAGATAAACTGCCTATTGGCTTCTGTCTCGGGTTCTTCGGCGCAAACATGGCGTAAAGACGATTTTCAAACCGACAAGGAGATCAAAGAGCGTCTTAGATCGGCGAAGGAGAAAAGAGACCCACTTGCAATGTCGGGAATATACCGTATACCATGCACATGCGGAAAAGTTTATGTCGGAATGACTGGACGATCCATCAACACCAGGATCAACGAGCATAAGCGACATTGCAGGTTGGGGCAGGTGGAGAAATCGGCCGTGGCAGAGCACGCACTCAATGAGACCGACCACGTAATAAAATTCGCCGACACGGAAGTTCTGGCTGTAGAGAAGCACTATCACACGCGCTTGTTCAGAGAAGCTGTAGAAATACAAAAACACGCGAACAGTTTGAACAAGAAAGAGGAAAGCCTTAAGGTTAACGGATCCTGGCTTCCCGTACTGCAGCGAACGACCGTCGCAGGTAACAAGAGGAGAACCGCACCGGAAATGACCGCGGAGAAGCCCTCGGACGTTGGCGCGCCAGGTACATATAGTCTGCGCCCGCGAGCTCGGCTCCAGTTCACCACTGGCAATGGAGGGTGAAGCTTTGACAATGCCAGCCACTCGTGCTGGCAAAACGTCAGAAAAATCATTAGATGAACGTCGGCCGAAGAACCCGAGACAGAAGCCAATAGGCAGTTTGTCAACAAGTGGCCACGAAAGCCTTAACAATTTTGTAAAAGTAAGATAGAGAAAAGATTGGACAATATTGTATTATACATGACGGTTAGGCGTGAGCGGAAGGGACACTGAGAGTGAGTGCCTGGTACATCAGCTTACGAGATGACGAAAGAAGGTGCCTTGTTGGGAGCAACAGTCCAAGAGGATAACACCTCTGTGGAAAAGTCTGGAGACCTACAACGCATCCTGGATACGATCAACATGTACCATGACGCGAGCTTTATTCTTGTGAAAGCCACATGCAAACGTTATAACAACGATTTTGCGAAAATGTTATGTATTTAGCACTTCTATCGCAAACAGTTTAGGGCAGCATAAGGAGAAATGATGTATGTCCACTGAACCGGAATGGAGGCGGACATATGACATCAAGGACAAGCGGGTGCTTAAATTCACCGGAAAAAGAAGAGGTGCATTTCTGTAACTCGAGGTTCAGAATGGCTGAAACTGTTATCATACCATAGGAATTCAACAACTGCGAAACATTCCCTGAACACTCATGGACGTAAGCAAGAAAACGATGGAAGGCTGTCCAATCTATCTTGATGAAGAACCTGGTACAATAAAGGATACACAACAATTTGAAAGAGAACACCATAAGAAAAGATTAAACAATAACGAGGTTAAACAGATATTCAATCCCAATTCCCGGTCCGGAGAAGATCGAAGACACAAGTGAGAAGACAGCAAGATGCAACAAGAACAGAAGATTCAATGCAGAAGATTTTGAAGAGAGAAGAACCTGGACCAGAAGAGATCAAGAAACCTTTCCAAATCCCTTCTCATACAAGACCAATATTGCATTTACCTACCAACAAAGAATCCAATTTTAACTGTTCTAGCAGTATAAATATCCGATATTCCTTATGGCAAATTGCATCACTTTCGGATGTCACACCGAGAGATGCGAGATGACTACTCATATGGAAAACAGGAGACGAAATGATTAACGATGAATCGGCATAAACATTCGAGGAATGAAGAAGATTTTATGCTGCCAAGAATAGATCTCTAACACAATTTCGCCATGGGTACATGCAAAATGGAACAAAGGCAACCAAGCATTCACGACACACTCATACCTTCACCAACCTTTCTCTCTGCCGACTGTCATCATTCTAAGCTAAGCGGTGACACGTCTAGGTGCGTAGCCGACCGTCATTCCATGCTCAGCGGAGACACATCAAGGTGCATGAAAAGGCGAGTGACGAGTTAAATGAACCATGTTAAAGATATAGGAGAAAGGACTGTCTATCACAGACTAGTATCCGATTAAACTGAAGAAAAAGGAAAACATTTACGAACACGCGAAGTTTAAAAAAAATGGTTCAAATGGCTCTGAGCACTATGGGACTTAACATCTATGGTCATCAGTCCCATAGAACTTAGAACTACTTAAACCTAACTAACCTAAGGACATCACACAACACCCAGCCATCACGAGGCAGAGAAAATCCCTGACCCCGCCGGGAATCGAACCCGGGCGTGGGAAGCGAGAACGCTACCGCACGACCACGAGATGCGGGCACGCGAAGTTTATCATTGTTTATAAATATTTATTTTTTGAAGAATCTTGTGTGTCAAAAACATATCGTTATTAACAATGCTTTGAAATTTTAATCTTGACGTATCAATTATATTTCCCTGAATTTCGTATTTTTCAACATATCTAAGTTAAGAAGACGAAATGTTAACATTTTCTTGGGAGGTTAAGATTCTAGTGTGTAATGTGTTTGTTAAAATTTGTTTAGCAATTCCATGATTTTAATTTAATATTTGCAAAATAATTAGTAGGATTAGATATTTAATATATTTGTAAAAGTCAACAGTTAATTTAAATTTTTTGTAAAGTTATAATGCGTAAGTTTAAGATTTTTGGGGGATATAACTATGTTTGTGAATGGGATTATGCCTGTAAAGTTATGAGAAAGATACAGTTAAGTTTAACATAAGTCAAGAAATTATTGTAAGAAAGGAAACTCTCTTAAATTATAACTGACATGAAAAAAATACCAAAAGGGTTGAGACCAGACAATAAGTATTGAAAAAAGGGAGGATAATCTTAAATGAAGATCTCCTCAACTTCAATACATCTCCATCATAATTTAACATAAGTCTTAAGGCCAAAAACAGATCAGTCTCAAATTTAAAAATTTAGGAATGGTACGAATTTATAGAGAAGCTCTGATTTGCTTGGATTTAAATTAAAATTAAAACATAGACAATCATAAAATAGAAAGGAAAGACTTCAGATTAGTTAAATTATTGTATTAAATCAGAAAATTAGAAAGAACATGTTAAATGTTGTAAAAACATTACGTTTGTGCTCAAATCAGTAATATACATGAAATCAATTGCACTGTAAAATAATGTTAAGGAGACTAGAACTAACCACTATTTAATTATTAATTATATTAAATAATTAATAATAAATAAATAATTAATAAATTAAATATATTAATCATATTAAAATAGAAAGTTGGTCAATAAATATGTCAATTGCTACAGTCAGGAGTTGAAAACAATTTTGCACTGACTTCAATCAATTTCTCAACCATTGATTGACCTAGCGCAAAATTGAACACGGATAGGAGGATATGTAATGTGGTAGATTAAATGAATGTCAATTTCACACCTTACATGAGAGTTTTTATACATCGTAACAGGAAGGTGAATATGTCACCTGACATACTTTGGCGAAAAGAGCAGATTTGCCTATTATAATGTACAGTATATAATACAATGGGATGACACTCAATCCACGGTATTAACGCACTGAACCTAAATCCTGCATGTCAGTGAGCAAGAAGTGAAACAAACTGCTGGAGAAAATGCTTAGTTGGGGAGCAGATGTGGGCGACGTCAAGGGTTGAGTACAACAGAAAGCTCTTAAAGCGACCCACGGCGAAGGACAACGAATGGGCCAGGTGCCTCATCCAGGAGTGCAAGTAGCGGGACACCAGAGTGGTACGGAAAGAATCTTTAGAAAACTGCGTTGGGGAATTTCCAGATGGATACGAACAAATCGGTGACACAGTTGATCACATGAACTGTGCGTGGTACGCTCATGATGTACGCATGTAAATTTTAGGCGTCTGGAGCGGGCACAAAATGTCCGATTGGCTGACATGAATTAGGAACTGGTAAAATGCCGAAATATCGACTCAGTTTGATGGTAGGCCCTTTGCGATTGACAGAGGTAGTTTCCACAAAATAAAAGGAGTGCTCCTATTGGTCGGAGAAAGCCATGACGTGGAGCACGAAAGGACCCAGATGGGGAACAGTTTTGCTACGAGAGACGCAAGAGCAAAAATTTCGGGAACTCGCCCCTGAACCAGCGGCAAGCGCAGAACAGGGCGCATCACGCTCTGTACGACGAAAAGGAGGAATTTTGTGTGAACAGTGCGTTCACTTCAGCTGACATTCAGCTAGATATTAGCTGAAGCGTCGTTGAGCTCCAACTGTGGAGAAACGAAACAGCCACATGGTTAATTGTTCTTGCGAGAACTGAGAGGGCATTGTAATATGCACGCTGCTCCATCCATGCACGTGCATATCGCCATATTTAAAGACTAGGGATGAGTGCATGTTTTCTCGCCTAACCTGAAACATAGGAGAGTTTCTGCTGATAGTATCAGCAAAGGTTTTGATTAGCTTTTGTAGTACCTTCAGAGGACGAGAGCAGCCCTGCAGCTGACAGCTCTTCGCAGCTAAGGTAAATACCGCTAGCAGAAGCGTAAACTTGTTGGTTCACTAGCTTGCGTCCACTGTGAACTCGAGCAACCTTGAGTAAACTTTTGCTCAGCTTGTCACGAAAACTAGCCATATTCTGTGGACTTGATTGTCATCCTAAATAGTACCGAATATAGAACCAGAATCGGATGATTTGTCATAATATTGGCCAACTTCACGATATAGTAGTAAGAACAATTTTATAAAGAACCTTCTGGTTATAATTTGATATTGTTGTGTTTAGATTTATTTCGAGTAAACAGAACATAATGCGATATCTTGACAACTGTCCTAACATTGTCATGTTGCAACCTATGTAAATTCGTGTATTTCTTTGATAATATTTCTGAATTAAAAACAATTTGTGTACAGCTTAAACACCGTTGTGCTCTGTCATAGAATAAGGGCCCACTCCTCACCCCAGTCATTTATTCTATAGATGGTAGCGCACTCACAGGGTGTTTATGCTGATGTCTGACGAAAGAGAAAAGGAGTGGAGCTGGAGAATCAGTTCAAATGGTTCAAATGGTTCTGAGCACTACGGGACTTAACTGCTGTGGTCATCAGTCCCCTAGAACTCAGAACTACTTAAACCTAACTAACCTAAGGACATCACACACATCCATGCCCAAGGCAGGATTCGAACCTGCGACAGTAGCGGTCGCGCGGTTCCAGACCGTAGCGCCTAGAACCGCTCGGCTACTCAGGCCGGCGTTTCATCATGCTCATCGTTGTTGCAGGCGTGTAAATTAGTCATTATAAAATTAAACCAGTCTCTTGATAAAGCACTAGATACAAGTATATTGTGGCTATCAGTCCTACTTGCCCATACATTTTCCTCCTTGGCGCCACAATATGGCCATTGTGAAGAAGAACAGCTATGAATGTTACTGTCTCAGGTTAGATGATTGTACATATGACGAGATGAAAGTGCCAAGAAGGAAAATGTATTGGCGAGTGGGAACTGACAGCCGTAATATGCTTGTATTTACTCCTATATCAAGAGACAGGTTCCATTTTATAAGCCGGCCGAAGTGGCCGCGCGTTTCTGGCGCAGCAGTCTGGAACCGCGAGACCGCTACGATCGCAGGTTCGAATCCTGCCTCGGGCATGGATGTGTGTGATGTCCTTAGGTTAGTTAGGTTTAACTAGTTCTAAGTTCTAGGGGACTAATGACCTCAGCAGTTGAGTCCCATAGTGCTCAGAGCCATTTTTGAACCATTTTATAATGACTAATTTACATGTCTGCAACAACGATGCCATATTATACTTGTTCTTTTTGCGGCATAGCTGATAATATGTTCATCAATAAATAGCTGAAATATTATAAAAGGCTTTTCCCCTTCCTGTCTAGGACAGTAAACATGTCACATCACATTTTATGACGACATGGTTGCAAACATTCCATAAAAGGTAAATAGCTGTGCCATTTTTTAAACTGTGTTGTATGTTTCATTTCTAGTGGGTTTATGATCAATTTTTATTTCAGGAAAACCTACACGTTACGGCTATAAATTCTGTTGTGGTTGTTCCTGCGAAGAGTGCTTTGTGTGGCTGGAACCGTATTAGGCAGCTGGCTCTTGCAATGACAAATATATTGACAAGAGCTTGGGATACAGGGTTGTGATGAGTTATGCTGAGTCAGCTGTTGCAGATCGTACGCTATCGTTTTTTCTTTGACAGTTTGTTCATTGTTATTGAACTCATGCATGATTTTGAGAAGAGGAACAGGAGCTAGCCGTTAGAATTGTATGCATAAAAGCGATGTTCTTGCCCGAGCTGACAAATATAAGAAGAAAAAAAGCATGTTTAAATAGGGAAACTGGTGAGAAAATAAACTACTTACGTGTCTTATTACATTTTCCTCTTATAAAATACTACACAAAAATTTCTTGCAGCTTTCGCGAGTTTCTATCGTCACACGGAATGACAACAGTATAGTTACAGTAACGACAAATTGTGATCCGTTCCTTGCTTTGAAGCTAGTTAGACGTTTTGCCAGAAAAAGGAAGCAAACTGTGACTGTGCCTCAACCAGAACTACTCGGGGCTTACAATAATTCTTTCCGGTTCAAATGGCTCTGAGCACTATGGGACTTAACTTCTGAGGTCATCAGTCCCCTAGAACTTAGAACTAATTAAACCTAACTAACCTAAGGACATCACATACATCCATGCCCGAGGCAGCATTCGAACCTGCGACCGTAGCGGTCGCGCGGTTCCAGACTGTAGCGCCTAGAACCGCTCGTCCACCGCGGCCGGCTCCTTTTCTGTCCTTGCAGACCGAAATACAGTATATCACTTTACTGCACGTCAGTCAAAGAAAAAATGGTATTTTGCAATAATTGCTCACCTAGTTGATGCAGCAGAGAAAAATGCCTGGAATTTTTGTTGGCTGTTGTGAACTTCGTAGAGGAAAGCATATCACAAGGGCAGTATGTAATAATGGTCAGCCTTGATGTTGAGGGAGCTTTTGATGCAACTTGGTGGCCCAGCGTCCTTTAAGCGCTACTAGGATTTGAATGACCTAGGAACTTAAATACCTTAGCAAAAAAGCTATTTCAGCGATAGAACATCAGTGTCGACGTTTAACAGCATCAAGCTAGAGAGGAAGGTGACAAAAAGGTCTTGCTGTGGCCAAGGTTTTTGGAATACAGAATATAGTTCTCTGCTTAATTTGGATTACACAGCAAACACAAAAACGGAAGCATTTACTGATGACTTAATCGTGTTGACCAAATCAGATACTGTCATTCTTCCTGAGGAGCTCAGCAACAGAGAAATGGAAAAAAATTGCAGTTTGAGCCCAAAACAACAACATGCGTTTTAATGATCAAAAATTGAAAGTAATGCTGATAACAAGGAGAGGGTGTAAAGACAAATCAACAGTTAGTATTGTTCTAAACATTAAAGTTTTGCAACAAGTTAAACGATTAAATATTTGGGTATAATTATTGATTCTAATATTATTTTTAACGAACATGTACAGTACATGACTGAAAAATGCACGAAACTTATTTATTCTTTACCGAAATAAGCGAGACTCAACTGGGACTTGGTTCTGGAGCAATGAAAATAATTTACGTAGGCGCTATATTACCAATATTGAGATATGGAGCTCCTGTTTGAATTCACGCATTAAGAAGAAAATGTAACTGTATGAAGATTCGAAGAATCCAGCGCTTGATCAACGTAAAGACTGCTAAGGCTTACATGCCGGCAGGAGTGGCCGAGCGGTTCTAGGCGCTACAGTCTGGAACCGCGCGACCGCAGGTTCGAATCCTGCCTCAGGCATGGATGTGTGTGACGTCCTTAGGTTAGTTAGGTTTAAGTAGTTCTAAGTTCTAGGGGACTGATGACCACAGCAGTTCAGTTCCATAGTGCTCAGGGCCATTTGAACCATTTTGAAGGCTTACATGTCGAAATCAGCTGAACAGTTGTGCATTCTAACGCCTATTTATAATCTGGTTCAAATGGTTCAAATGGCTCTGAGCACTATGGGACTCAACAGCTGAGGTCATTAGTCCCCTAGAACTTAGAACTAGTTAAACCTAACTAACCTAAGGACATCACACACATCCATGCCCGAGGCAGGATTCGAACCTGCGACCGTAGCGGTCGCGCGGTTCCAGACTGTAGCGCCTTTAACCGCGTGGCCACACCGGCCGGCCGTATAATCTGTTAGTGATATTATAAGCCATCTTTTAATCCAGCAGTAACAAAAAATATATAATTGTATGAAGATTCGAAGAATCCAGCGCTTGATCAACATAAGGATTGCTAAGGCTTACATATCGACATCTACTGAAAAGTTCTATAGTCTGTCTGTAAACTCAAGAGCGAGCTGCGCTTTTGGTGGGGGAAGTGGCCTTTCCCGGAAGAACGCTGCCACCAGCCTACAGGGGCACCCAAAATCTGTTGGCCGTTACCTGTCTAGAGTTGTAGATCGGTGTGCAGTGATTATGTCGTTTCTGTTCGTATGATGTTAGTTGCCAGTGTCAGTCAGTTAACTTTGTATACTTACTGATATACTTCGATTTTCGGAACTGATGGATAATCGTCTAGCATTGCAAGAAGATGTGCAGAATACGAGGAAGAGGAGGTATTTGCGGAGTAACGAGCGTTTGATCGTCTCTAATGTTATTACATCGTGTATTAAAGAGACGACCAAAAAAGGGCTGTTGGCTAATATTACCAGTCCCAATCAAAGGGCTGAAATTTACACAAACGTCCAATAGGACGCATAAGGAAGGAACGCGAAAATAAGCCGCATGGTTTAGTGGAATTGCCACGAAGAAAATTAATAATCTTGGGAGGAAACCGATCGTTATAGACAGTTTCTAAATCACGTAAAACCTTTGATGCTTATGGAACACTAAGTCTCTATCTCGGTCACTCTTCACCTGATTCTGAGACATATTGCTTGAAATTTGTGCGCAATAGCTATTCTAAACACTGCTGAAATTTTCTTCGAAACATGTACGTGGATTCTGGACTTCTAAGCAAAAAGCTTGACATACGAGATGCGTTCACGTATTAATTTTTATTTTTTGGTAAGAACTTTATTTGTTAATCTACAGCAGTGTTATTCCCCATTACATACTATATACATTTGTGCCATTGCTTTTTCCAATTTCCGAAATTCTTTAGAAACTGTTTCTTCGGGGTAGTTTATAGGTCTCTTAACTGTGCATTTTTAATCTCATCCATGCTTGTAAAACCGCTGTCATTTAAGGCCTGCTTTGAAATGTTTATACCACTTGTATGCCTTTGGTTCACTTACAACAAGCTCACCAAAAGCAATATTTAACATTTCTAAAAATTTCATACACTTCATTACATTCCTATAACAAAATTTAATACAGATTCTCTAATCTATTTTTATGCAAAACAAATAATCGTTGATGCTACCAAAACACATGTAACCTTTTTGACAGCTGACAACAGAGTAAATACCCAATATGCATAACATTGTACACATACTTTTGAGACATGTTTACGAAGACAGTGATAAAAAGTAGTGTTAATCGGACTAATACAACACACAAAATTATAAATTTCTGCTTACTTTTTAAACACTCTTCGTGTTGCATAAATTGTTAAGTTTCGATGCAGTCCTTCAAAGAAAACTTCTACCTTTTAGTAGAAACACAAAGTAAGAACAAGCCTCAGATTCTACAGATTGATTGCATTATATGGGGTTCGTTTTATGAATAGCAATAGAGGAACATACAATACATTCACATGAACAGGCATTCGGTTCTATGTTTGTAGTATAATCCTGACTTCCATTTTTATCTTAATATTATTTACTCTATAATATTGTGTTTCGGAAGAAGGTATCGTTTTTTGTATTCCTTATGGTCTTAATACATTTGTCTAAAAATGAACGCAGCTGAGACGTATCTGTACACGGCATCGCCACACGTTTAAAGCGCGCGCCGCGGCAGGGGAGGTACTACTTTGTGAAACAGCCTGTAGAACAGCGTTGTGACGTAGCTGACTTGGCAGAGTGGGGACTCGGTCGCTCGCTCTTCAGTTTACCGATAGACTATTGCACCTATGTATAATAATCCATCTCTTAATGCAGGAGCAACAAAGAAAATAAAATCAGGTCCATCTGAGTTAAACTCTAAAGTTGTGAGGGACAGCATGTCATACTCAGACGGTGGGGGGATGGGGAGGGGCGGGAGGGGGATGGGGGGGGGGGGGGAAGGCGGATGGCATCAAAACTGTGACCCCCGCCTTCTCCACAGAACCGAGCCTTGGATCCGCGTCTGTCCAGGTGGGTAGGAGACATGCTGTCGAAACCTCACTATTTATCGTAACGCTGTTGTGCAGCGATGCGCGGTGCTGAACGTCTTGAGCCGAGCCAGGGGTTGGTGGCGGGTGACTACGAGAGGCCACTGGCAGCTGGCGTAACAAGGCGATCTGTTTCTTTTTCTCGGATGACGGCGCGGTAATGGCATTAGCCGCGTGTCGCTTTTCCTACCCTTACCCCATCCCCCACACTCGGGCCACAAAGGGCCGGCTGCTGTCAACAGGCACTCGACCGCCACAAAGGGCACCGCCACCCTTCCCTTCAGTGTGCTATAATAGCGTTTGCGGTTGTGCTTGGCTGCCTCTGGCCGCTAGTGGCAGCTCCCACAGCTCGTGCCTGCGCGTTCGGGCCAGCGTCATCCCCGCATCTGGATTCGATGCCTTTAGCACTACGGAACAGAGGGACTCCGCATCTGGCCGCCACACCTTTCACTGGCACAGCACGAAAAAGACTGTTACGTACCATGTCAATAGCTATTGACCAATAAAATGTAAAATTAACGGTACGTATGTACCATTTCAATAGCTACTGACTGTTAAGAGGCACGCCACGTGAATTCATCAGAATGCGTGACATTTGCTGAGGAACAAAGCGATTCCTATAAATCTCACCGCGTTTTTTTGACATGTGCGTTTTCACCTTCTTCTTCTTCATTTTCTTCACTTCGAGGATAAGGCTCCTCGCCTGTTCCGATCTCAGTGTAGTCATCTCTTCTGTGGTCTTCTGGAACTTCGATTTCTCTCCCTGTCCTTCAATTGTATGTTCAAAATAAACCAACTGAAGAATGCTCCCATCAGGGCTCAAAAAAGATGAATATGCTCCTGTTTATTTAAAAGATTCTGATTGAGATAGTGGGGTACCACTTGCCTCATTCTACCTTCCTCAGCACATTTAAAATTTTTCCCAAAAATGTTGGTATGTGAACATATTTCTCTTGTTCTCTTTTTAACATGCAACTCACCTCTCACTCCTACAAACTTACGCCCATTGCTCATTGCTGTAAGTCGCTCATAGCCATCCACTGAAACCTGTTCTTTCTCAGTCACTCATTCTGCATTAGTCATTCTCATTACCTCTTTGTGTCCTTCTAACTGTCATTTTCTCCTGTCTCACAGCCACAGTCCCCTTCATTCAGTCCTGCTACTACTGTCTCCCTCTTGATCTCTCTTACTCATTCACCCTCTGCCAATGTGGGTGTCTCTTCTCACTGTCACTCTCTCTCTCTTCCTCGTTGTCACTGTCATAGCCTCTGTCTCTCATTATCATTGGCTTTCACCCACTTCAACTTTCTCCTTCTCTTTGTTCCTCTCTCACTGGCACTCTACCCTTTCCTCATTTCCTAGCACTGTTCTGTCTCTATCAACTACGTTCCAGCGTCACTATGTCCCTCTCTTCGTCTCACACTGCCATTGTCTCCTTCGCTCTTTCTATAGCACAACCACTGCCTACTACCTTCCAATATCTATTACTTTTCCGCCTCTTTCTCACTGCCACTGTCTCCTTTTCTCTCAGCATAAAAAAGTGCGAACATGTTAGCATACCAAAATTTTTGGGAAAATTTTTAAAGGAGCCGAGGAATGTAGAATGAGGCAGCTGGTACCCAACTTTTCAGTCTTTTAAACAAACAGGAGGATTTTCAACTTTTATAGTCCTGTCTTCCTCAGTTGCGTGTAATATTACGGTATATTAATAATTTTTACTTATGGACCGTCTGACAGCAACTGAATAAAACAATTTTAGTGCCATACGCGTTTCGCCTTTATTTTCTGCAAGGCATCATCAGTGGCAGGTTGCGTGGACAATTTCCTACATATTACGCTCGTGTTGCATTTCTGGTGTTGTTCTTCTTCTTATGAACGCCAATTTGCGTTTTTTTTTTCCCATTCCACAACACTATGCACTGAACGCTTGTTTTAAAGCAATTGCTTGTTTAACTTCCGAAGGACATATAATGTACGGGGAACAATACTATAGGTGTAAGACTCTTGATAGTGTCCTGCGACAAACCACTTTTTTAAGGAGGCTGTTGGTCTTTCTGTCAACACTTTTTGTGGGGTCAGCATCGATTCTGCGATACGCTGAATCAGATAGTAAACGTTGCATCTTTTGTACATAACCCTGTTTATTTAAAACAACGGTGGCATTGCCCTTGTCCGCAGGTGAAATAACAATCTCAGGATCAACTTTGAGAGAGCGTAAAGCAGCCCTCTCTGCTGTTGTTACATTACTCTTGGGTAGGTGAGCCCTAGTCAACACTCGGCATGCCTCCCTGCTAACCTCCTCTGCAGCGTCAGGAGGAAGTTTGCAAACTGCCTTTTCAACTGAACTAATGAAATCAACTACCGGCAAACTCTTCGGAGTAGGTGCAAAACTGAAATCCTTCCCATGCACGGATAAGGTTGGGTCGTCGAAAGATTTCTCTGTGAGATTTATCACAGAACGTCGAGACATAACATCAGACTGCGCGCGATGAAAACGTTCAAACTTTGCCAAATGCCGGGTAACGGAATTGTATTTCCAGTCAGTTGAGTCCATGTCGCCTGTCCGTTGCAGTTTGCCTTGAAAATGGCGGTATGTTCTCCCGCCGAAATATCGGCGGTCGCTGAAAGTGTTACCTGGCTGAATTCCCGGAAGTTATTTGAAAGTTGTATACGCCAGGGGAAACTGAGGTCTCACAATTTCAAGGTTGTTCGAGATCGCGATTTTAGGATTGTATATGGTAAAATTTACACCCGTTTGATGTGCATAATCATCTGGCTTTTTAATACCCGAAACTATGTTTTTGGGGTGTTGTTCGATAACGATGTTTGAAAACATGAAGATGGCCCTTTTAGTTAAATGCCTAGAGTTCATAACGTTGAAATTTCTGCAACTTGCTGTGATTATTTGTTATTTAGATTTCGCCTCACACCTGATTTTACGTGCATATGGAAGGTAACTTTAAACCTCTGTACCTCTGAAATGGATAAAGACTTCAATAAAATTTTGAAGTTGATCGAGAGCAGGACCTTACGAACATATCGTAAACATTTTAGAATTTTCTGTACATAACCTCTCGTTTTCTAAGGAACCGCCCATGCACTAACAAAGATTTCTGGAAACGGGAAGATGGCACTTCTAGATAAATGCCTGAAGCATATAGCGTTAAAATTTGAGCCATTTCCTCCGGCTATTTCTTATTTAGATTTCGCCTCATACCGGATTTTACGTGCGTATTTGACTTGTAGAAATAGGGTAACTTCGAATCTCTGTGTCTCGGAAACGAATAAAAAGTTCAATAAAATTTTCATAGCTATTATAGATCAAGATCTTGGGAATATATGGCAAATATGTCAGCCATTTGCTGTGTGTATCCGTTTTGGACTCTACGGCTACGTTTTGGTACGAAAAAATTGTAACTTTTTTTCGGAGATTTTCTAAGGAACCACCCACGAACTAATGGTACTTCCATATGTCTCATAAGACCTACCGTACACCACGTCGAATGCAAAACGAACCAACCGATCTGCTCCTTTTCCCTATACAGGAGAAAGTGTGTAATATTCATACTTTGACCTTATACTGTAGGAAAGTGACATTAGGACGGTCCTTCTGTTGGTTATACAGATGGTCCCTAGCCCAAAAGGCTATTCAAAACACTTGACCCCACCTTTCTATCACTAACAGAACCAGAGGTAACAGCCCCGGAAGAACCCCGTTTTTATGCGCGGCGTTTTGGAACATACTCACATACGCACCGATGCCGCCTAGTCTAGACTTCCGGCACTAGCACAGAGTTTATATAATCCAGAGGACCTTGGTCAGGCTGAAGGGTCCACATTTTGCACTTTCTATATTTCCTCAAAAGCGGCCATTGATCTGCAACGATTTCGTAGTTACCAGTACGTATTTTCACCCTTGAGCGGAATGTCTGCTTATTTGAAACTTCGTTTAAGATCAAAACTGCACGGCGGAAGGGGACTAGAACCTGGGACCTTTGCCTTCCGCGGGAAAGTGCTCTACCGGCTGAACTATCCAAACACGACTGACGATCCATGTCAGAGCTTTATTTCCGCCAGTATTTCTTTCCTACCTTCCAAACTTCACTGAAATACTGGCGGAAGTACTGCCCCAGATAACACAATCTGTGAAGCAACTGCCAGCAAAAGGTAAAGGTCCCAGTTTTATTCTGCCAGGAAGTTGCAAAACAGCGCACACGCCGCTAAAGAGTGAAATTTCATTCTGGTAACTATGAAATCGTTGTAGATCAGCGGCAACTTCTAAGGAAGTAAGAAACTACGAGATATGAATTATTTATCCTGATCCTAATCAAGTTCCCCTGATTTCTAGAAACACAATGCTAGTCCCGGTCCAGCATGAAGTTTTTATCTGCTAGAAAGTTTTATTTCATAGTTAGTTTACATCCTTAGAGTCCTTCTTAGTGTTACGATCAGCCCCGCGTTTCCACCAACACAGAGTTGTCCATGATACCAGAAAGGATTGAACGCTGCACAACAGAAAGTGTCCAGTCTTCTTTCAGCTTAGTGTTTAGCTTGTCCCACAGCGATTCGTCCCGCTCGACGTTGCATACTGTTGTTTACCCTATTTCAGACCTTTTTCAGACTTTTACTATTCTCTTAAATCAATATAGTGGCGAACAACGGCGTCCGGTATTCCAAACTCTCCAAGTCAAACTTTCCGTTACAGGAGGCTGGATCGTACCTCTAGAGGGCAAAATGTAATTCAGCATTAGTCTTCTCCTGACACTGACAGAGAGCTCATAGATGCACGTCCCGTTGTATCTGTCCACCATTCTTGTGTTATGCATGAAGAGTTTTCCCCTGCCCACCCTTCCCCCCCCCCCCCCCCAGAAACCAGAAATTGAAATTTGGTTTTGGTCTAATTTGTCCCTCAGTTTTTCTGTCTCTTCTTTGTAACCAGTGTTGCACTCCTTTCTTTGTTACTCCATCTACATATTCCTCTGCACTTCTCAATTAAGTGCCTGGCAGAGGGTTCATCGGCACCTTCAAGCTACTTCTCTATCGTTCCACTCTCGAACGGCGAGTGGAAAAAACGAGCACTTAAGTCTTTCCGTGAGAGCTCTGATTTCTCTTGTTACGGTTCTACTTCTCAGTCGGTAAAAACGAAACCCTTATAAAATCGCTTGGTTGTCCATCTACATAGCTGTCTATCTGTCTGTCCGACTGTTAAAATCACTGTTTCTCAGAAACGTGTAGAGGTATCAACTTGAAATCTATGGCACATACTGAGACCTATGGTCACTTGGCGAACTAAAAAATTGAAGCTTCTAATAAAGCTTCTAATAAAATCAAAAGATACGGCCATTTACGTCATATATTTTGATAGTCGCAAACTCGTTCATTTAAATCTATAGGGTACTTCTCGTTGGCCTAGAATCAAGAAATTTGGCAAAAAGAAAGGTTTCATAGTACAACTAAAGAAAAAAATACGTAAATTGTTATTTCGTAATTATAACACACACAAAAATTTTGTCATTTGTTATCTGGTTGTCTGTCTGTCCGTCTGTTAAGGCCCCTTTTACTATGGACGGATTGACGTGTCAAGTTGAAATCTATGTTCCATACTAAGGTTTATAGTCCCTTGGCCATGTAACAAATATAAGTTCCTAACTAAGTGTATTCAAAAGATACGGCCATTTGTGTCACATATCTAGATACAAACTCACTCATCAAAATCTATAGGGTACGTCCCGTTGGCCTAGATTCATGAAATTTGGCAAAAAGGAATGTTTCACAATATGACCAAAGAAAAAAGTCAGAAGACTAAATTTTTAATTCTATCATACGAAAAAAACTTTTTTGTCATTTTCTATCCGACTGTCTGTGCGTTCATCTGTTAAGACCCCTTTCCTTCGGAACGGGTAGACGCATCACGTTAAAATTTATGTCACATAACCAAAGACTGCGTTTCATTGGCAGGACACTTAGAAAATGTAACAGACCTACTAAGGAGACTGCCTACACTACGCTTATCCGTCCTCTTTTAAAATACTGTTGCGCGGTGTGGGATCCTTACCAGGTAGGACATCGAAAAAATTCAAAGAAAGGCAGCACGTTTTGTATTATTGCGAAATATGGGAGAGAGTGTCACAGAAATGATACAGGATTTGGGATGGACATCATTAAAAGAAAGGCGTTTTTCGTTGCGACGGAATCTTCTCACGAAATTCCAATCACCAACTTTCTTCTCCGAATGCGAAAATATTTTGTTGACACCGACTTACATAGGGAGGAACGATCACGAAGATAAAATAAGGAAAATCAGAGCTCGTGCGGAAAGATATAGGTGTTCATTCTTTTCGCGCGCTATACGAGATTGGAGTAATAGAGAATTGTGAAGGTAGTTCGATGAACCCTCTGCCACACACTTAAATGTGATTTGCAGAGTATCCATGTAGATGTAGAAGGCCTGTTGCTGCTTGATGGTGTAAGAAACTTAAGCTTCTAAGTGAATGCAGTCAAACGATGCGCCCGTTTATGTCACATTTCCCTTGGGCCTGTAATAATAAAATTTGGCAAAAAGGAATGTTTCACAATACGATCAAACGAAAAAAAAAATCAGAAAATGACAAATTTGTAATTATATCACACGATTTTTTTTTTTTCATTTCTTATCAGACTGTCTGTTCGTGTGTCTGTTAAGACCCATTTTTCTCAGTAACGGGTAGACATATCATGTTAAAATTTATGCCATATACTGAGAGGCACCCACTTGCCTTTCTCATACTGTGGCATCAAGCAGTCAGGCCTGCAAGATGAGTGGTTTGCCAAGCGAGCGGATTCTTCCTTAATTTATCGAGCAACATGAATTCTCGTATCTTACTATTTAGTTACAAATTATCCTCCTGCATGAATAATACGCAACGGAAACACGCATCTGACTATCAGTGATTTATAGAACTCTGACTGCACACTACGCACTGGCAATACCACATTTACTTTTTGCCTTTGATTTAACGGCTTTTATATAAATTCGGGACATTATGACAACATACAATTTAATGAAAAAGGCCACCAATCTCTTTCTATTCACTATCTGATTTATTCCTAAACACACAAATTCTACAACCTACAACAAAATCACATGAGAAATTCCGCCCAGTGGGCATGGCTTTACGTTAGTGAATCTCTATACTATGGTCTCGTAATCTATTTACCGCAACAGTGCACTCCCTGGATCGGATGGTGGATCTTTTATTATACCTCACACTTCGCCTCTCACAATCATCCTCACGAAACTTTCCTCCAGATCGAGCGATACAGAAGGAACAGGCATACCCACAAATCTTTCGAAACTACCTTGCTACCCCCATGCAAAACACACATACCCAAATTACATGACATATACAACACAACAATATGAAATACAACACAAAGAACTGTTACAACATCATCACTTTCCGCTTTCCCACTTCAATCAATATCTATCCCAGTTTCACACGACACTGCCCCACTTTGTAATTCTACTTTCCTACTGTGAACTCTGGAGATAAAAGCACGTCTTCCTGTGCAATGCAAGCCAAGTGGCGTTGCTGGAAAAACGGCCGACTCACCTTGATTCTCTCTCAGAGTTTAAATTTAGCGTCACACGGAATGATATTTCTTAAATACTTCAACTTATGATACACACGCTATTTCTTAAATATTTCAGCTTATTGTACACACGCTATTAATTCTTAAATATTTCAGCTTATTGTACACACGCTAGTATCTCAACTTATAACTACACGTGGGCTCATTGTGACCGTTGGTTTACTACAATCCCCTTAAAATTACCTGCCTCACTTTGTAATTTTCCCCACAAAAGTTCCTGGGAAAGAGAAATGATTAGTTCTAACTACTCTTAAATATTCCACATCCATACCATGCCTCCACACTTTCATTACGGAGCACAACAAAAAAACAGGTCTTTACAGCAGAAGGTTCAGCGCCAGAGTGCCGAAACATGGCCGTATTCCGGTTCTCTCGCACCTCTGTCGAAGTGGGAGAAGCACCTTGCTACCTTATTGGTCAGCCACATTTCAGACGCTCAAAGCTCTGGTAACTTCCATCTCTTTGGTCTCACCAAAGGTAGCCAAAGGATCGACTCAAAGATGATCATATATTCCGATTCACTATCTGTGGTTAGCAGACGACCATACATTCATTCATTTCACAGATCTCACCAAACTGGATGTAGGGATTTATTTTGAGGGAGTGCACATGTGATCAATTAAATAAATAAATTGTCATTCTTTCCCACACTGGTATCCGGCTTCGCTGTATTAATTGAAATTGAGTTACTTTTACACAAAAAATGTGTTGTTCTGACAAGAATTTCGTACCTATTTTCAATGTTGGGCGGTACTGTACCCTTTCAATACTAAGGACTTTAGGCCCTTGCAGGTGCAACAAACTTAAGCTTCTAAGCCAATGGAACCAAAAGCTACGGACATTTGTGTCACATATTTTGATACGGCACTCGCAAACTCACACATCAAAATATATAGGGTACTTTCCGTTGACTTACAATTATGAAATTTGGCAAAAAGGAAGGCTTCACAATACAAGTAAAGGAAAAAAATCCGAAAACTGTTAATTTGTAATTATACCACAAGGAAATATATTTCTTTTGTCAGTTGTTAAACGAGGTCAAACTTGAAACTAAAACAATCAATAGTCCTGCTTTCGTGCTGACTGGGTCGCAAGTGGTAGAAGTCAAGCATCAGGCAAGGAATGACTTTATTTCTCATATGACACGCTACGGAATTTAGCCATCATCAGATATCCAGGACCAATTACTGCACGTTAATATGACGTTGCAAGCTGTATGTGAAACAAACGTTAGCAGACTAAAGCAACACTCTGTGAGGTAACGGGCGAGCTGTGGCGCCCTGGAAATATTCTACACTCCTGGAAATTGAAATAAGAACACCGTGAATTCATTGTCCCAGGAAGGGGAAACTTTATTGACACATTCCTGGGGTCAGATACATCACATGATCTCACTGACAGAACCACAGGCACATAGACACAGGCAACAGAGCATGCACAATGTCGGCACTAGTACAGTGTATATCCACCTTTCGCAGCAATGCAGGCTGCTATTCTCCCATGGAGACGATCGTAGAGATGCTGGATGTAGTCCTGTGGAACGGCTTGCCATGCCATTTCCACCTGGCGCCTCAGTTGGACCAGCGTTCGTGCTGGACGTGCAGACCGCGTGAGACGACGCTTCATCCAGTCCCAAACATGCTCAATGGGGGACAGATCCGGAGATCTTGCTGGCCAGGGTAGTTGACTTACACCTTCTAGAGCACGTTGGGTGGCACGGGATACATGCGGACGTGCATTGTCCTGTTGGAACAGCAAGTTCCCTTGCCGGTCTAGGAATGGTAGAACGATGGGTTCGATGACGGTTTGGATGTACCGTGCACTATTCAGTGTCCCCTCGACGATCACCAGTGGTGTACGGCCAGTGTAGGAGATCGCTCCCCACACCATGATGCCGGGTGTTGGCCCTGTGTGCCTCGGTCGTATGCAGTCCTGATTGTGGCGCTCACCTGCGCGGCGCCAAACACGCATACGACCATCATTGGCACCAAGGCAGAAGCGACTCTCATCGCTGAAGACGACACGTCTCCATTCGTCCCTCCATTCACGCCTGTCGCGACACCACTGGAGGCGGGCTGCACGATGTTGGGGCGTGAGCGGAAGACGGCCTAACGGTGTGCGGGACCGTAGCCCAGCTTCATGGAGACGGTTGCGAATGGTCCTCGCCGATACCCCAGGAGCAACAGTGTCCCTAATTTGCTGGGAAGTGGCGGTGCGGTCCCCTACGGCACTGCGTAGGATCCTACGGTCTTGGCGTGCATCCGTGCGTCGCTGCGGTCCGGTCCCAGGTCGACGGGCACGTGCACCTTCCGCCGACCACTGGCGACAACATCGATGTACTCTGGAGACCTCACGCCCCACGTGTTGAGCAATTCGGCGGTACGTCCACCCGGCCTCCCGCATGCCCACTATACGCCCTCGCTCAAAGTCCGTCAACTGCAAATACGGTTCACGTCCACGCTGTCGCGGCATGCTACCAGTGTTAAAGACTGCGATGGAGCTCCGTATGCCACGGCAAACTGGCTGACACTGACGGCGGCGGTGCACAAATGCTGCGCAGCTAGCGCCATTCGACGGCCAACACCGCGGTTCCTGGTGTGTCCGCTGTGCCGTGCGTGTGATCATTGCTTGTACAGCCCTCTCGCAGTGTCCTGAGCAAGTATGGTGGGTCTGACACACCGGTGTCAATGTGTTCTTTTTTCCATTTCCAGGAGTGTATGTTCGGAGTTGGGGCAACCGCACAGGGCGCTCGTCAAAGCCGCGGCTCGTTAGGTACCGCGTGATGCCGCACAATAGCTGGACCACGCGGTGCCGAACGTTAGCCGGACGAGAGAGGTAGCCCCAGCGCATGGTCCAGTGAGTGGCTGGGAATTCCGCTGTGACGAGGACGGTGCTTTGTGTCGATGAATGAGATGTCTATGCCAGGAGTGCCAAAATTTCCGTGGCTTCTACAGTGAAGACGTAGTGTGCGTTTAGAAGTGAATATCTCGCGAGCTATGTTGTCGTTCATAACTAATTACGTGCTGTAGGAATCTATTGGTTCCCTGTTATTCAACTTATATTTTATTTAATTGCTCGAGCATCGACACCAATAAGTGTTTCAGAAATATACGGCATTTTCAAAAGTACTTCTGCTATCGTACTCATCATTTAAAGTCGTTAAAATAACACCTGTAGATTTTATTTAATTGCAATCTTTCATTTATAAATTTCTATGTTAATTCGCAATTGCCGAGTGATAGAAACCTTCAACCATTCGATTCATGTGTGGATTCTTATCGTATACTGTAGACTCAGAAGTATTTGGCCTGTAATGTGACAACTACGTATCCCAGCCCCTAGACAACGAAACCAGCCACAACTTTTAATATTGCAACTCTGAGTCGGAGGGTGCGTAGTTATTCGAAAGCCCGCAACTCCATTCAGGCTGACTGGGTCGCAACGGTGAAGTCAAACATCTAGGGAGGAATGGCTTTGTTGCTCATAGAATGCGTTTCGGAATTTATCCAGACTAGTCTGCGAATTTCTATAGTACAAACGTGACGTAAGGTCATGTAAGAGGCAGGCGACGATTATTATAATTATCAGTAGTTCTCCACTCAGGATGGCTGGGTCGCAAAGGCAAAAGTCGAATACCTGGCTGGGAATGACTTTATTGCTCATATGTCGCGTTTCGGAATCTGTCCATTATCACATATCCGGGAGCGATTACTGCACGTAGATATGGCGCTTCAAGTTGTATGTGAATCAAATATTCGCAGATTAGTCTGCATAAATTCCGAAACGCGTTCTATGAGCAATAATGCCATTCCTCGCTTGATGTTTGACTTCACCGTTGCGACCCAGTCAGCCTGAATGGTGAACTAAAAAAATGGTTCAAATGGCTCTGGGCACTATGGGAGTTAACTACTGAGGTCATCAGTCCCCTAGAACTTAGAACTACTTAAACCTAACTAAACTAAGGACATCACACACATCCATGCCCGCGGAAGGATTCGAATCTGCGACCGTAGCGGTCACGCGGTTCTAAATTGAAGCGCTTAGAACCGCACGACCTCACCGGCCGGCTGAATGGTGAACTACTGATTGTTTATTAATGATCACCTGCCTCCTTAATGACTTATCCCGCCTTTATATTACAGAAATCAAAACATTCTCGAAATTATTGGGATCTCTGGGACCGATATCTTGCCAGTAACAATGCCAATAACAGGTAAAAATGTCGGAGATTTTCGATTCACGGAACAGATGAACTGTCTCCATACATAATAAAGTCTGTACGAAAACCTCAGTGCTCGAGCCCTACACGCACCTGACTTTTTTTTTTTTATTAGGATGATAATTTCTCCCTATGGAGTTGAGCGCCAACAAAATATTTTCGCAATCGCAGGAGGAAGTTGGCAATTGAAATTTCATGAGAAGATGCTACCCCAACGAAGAACACCTTTGTTTTACGATTTCTACCCAAATTCGCATATCATGTTCGTTGCACCCTCTTCCCTATTTCTTAATTATACAAAATGAACTGTCCTTCCCTGAACTTTTTCGACGTCTTTCGACAGTCCCATCTGATGTGGATCCTACGCGGCACAACGGTACTGCAGAAGAGGGCGGAGAAGCGTGGTGTAAGTAGTCTCTTTAGTAGAGAGCTTCCTGAGAACATCCGAGAAGCCCACCGTTTCACCGGAGAAGGCAAGCCTGGAGTTATGGATGAAGTCGACGTCTCACCTCCGCGGATGGATGCCAGAAGCTGAAGAACTACCACCTGGACACAATGAAAACTGGCTGGTGTGGAAATCTTTAAACAGAGTACAATCAGGAGTTGGACGATCCGGAGACAACCTGTAGAGATGGGGCTTCATAACAGAAGACACGTCCTGTGATTGTGAACAAGACAAACCACTAGCCACATGCTCCAGTGCCGTTTGTGCTCTACATCCTGCACGAAGAATGATCTCCTGCAAGCCACTCCAAGCGTGTTGGAGGTTGCAATGTACTGGGCACATGTAATATAAATACAATTTGAATATATACAAGTTCCTTACGTTTTTCTATAATTTGCTGTAGCATAAATATGTTGTCTGTACAGCTTCTCCCCTTTCTGAATCCATTTTGTTCTTCTGACAGCAGGCACTCCATTATGGGTTATTATTCTAGTGTATAAGATTTATGCTAGAATAATAACCGAAAGACTAAAACCCATAATGGAGTGCCTGCTGCCAGAAGAACAAAATGGATTCAGAAAGGGGAGAAGCTGTACAGACAACATATTTATGCAGCAGCAAATTATAGAAAAACATAAGGAATTCAATAAAGAAACACAAATCCTTTTCGTCGATTACGTAAAGGCTTTTGATAAAGTAAATAGACTGCTATTGTAGGAAATTTTAATAAGAAGACGTATAACAATACACATTGTACAGGTAGTTCGAAAGATCTAAACTAATACAAGAATCCAAATAATTGGGGATAATGAAGAAACAACAAAGGTTATTAATTTAGGAGTTCGACGGTTGCAGGCCCTTTGCGCTGCTTTTTAATACATACATTGACGATATTATACGGCAATGGAGAATGGAACTGAAGAACTATACAAATAACGTCAACCAAAAATATTACGTTATGACTTTTTGAAAATTTGTGGTAAGGTCTTATGGGACCAAACTGCTGAGGTCATCGGACTCTAAGCTTACACACTATTTAATATAACTTAAACTAACTTACGCTAAGGACGACACACACACCCATGCCCGAGGGAGGACTCGAACCTTCGATGGGGAGATATTATGACTTTGTTATTCGCAGATGGCCAAGCGTTAATTTCGAATAATGAAGATGGACTGCAGAGAGCTACCTACGAACATTACCAAACATGCCAAATATATAATACGTCAATATCAATACAAAAAACAAAAGCCATGGCTTCCCGTGGAAAAAATCCAGTAAGAACAAAAATAATTATAGACAACAAGATTATACAGCAAGTAGATAGATTCAAATTTCTAGGAACCATGCTGTCGTACAGGACAGACCTAGATCAAAAAGACAAAATTGAGAAATTTAACTACTTAAATGGCACTATCAGAAGAGCCCTCCAACGTAAAGTAAGAACGGAAACATATCTAAAATTTTATAAAGTTATATCAATACCAACATTACTATATGGAAGTGAAACTTGGGTAATGGAAAAGAAAGATAAAATAAGATTACAAGCCAATGAAATGAAATTCCTCAGGTACATAGCAGGATACACCAAGCTAGACTACAAAAGAAATACAGATATCAGGAAGGAATTAAATATTTTCGATATAAACAGTAAGGTTGACGAATAGAGACAAAAATGGATATCCCATCTGTTACGAATGGACAAATCAAGATTACCACTACATTTTTGGGGATATAGTCCGCAAGGCAAAGGATGCATTGGAAGATCTCCAAAACGATGGAAGGACCAGCTGTATATCTGTATGATTCTGACGACTGAGAATAAAAGCAGACTTCCGGCACTCTCTAAGGGTTCCGCCAATAAATCGTAGTCTTTGGTTTGCTATCCCCACAACATTGTCTATGCGATGGTTCCAATTTTAAGTTATTCGTAATAGTAACCCCTAAGTCAACAGACAATCCATATTCTTAATATCGCGAATGGGACTTCCGCAGAAGTGGTACTGTATGTGCCGTATAAATCTCAAAGATATCCCCTACACACTCTGCGTTCAAGTAATTTACGCTTTAGCTAGTCTTGCCTTTGGCGCCCACGCACTTTCAGGGCAATCCGCTACAGAGAAATAATAGCTCAGTGATATAATGTCGTTTATAGCCAGATCATACTTATTACGGGCAGTCGTTATAATTTTGTCCATGAATCCGTGAGCTCATTGGCAGGCAATTTCGACGCTGAAGAAAATTTTGCAATTTATCAATGAGCGGTCCCAAGTAACGCGTTACTGCACATCTATTAATCGAATTGTTATTTATTCTTACAGCCGACATGTCCATAACAGACCCTCTTCGTGCATTTTACAGGGTGATTCACGAAGATATGAAAATATTTTAATATGTTATTCTACAAGTAAAACTAAAGAAAAAAGTTCATATAAACATAGGTCGGCAAATGTATAGTTTCGGAGTTACGGCTAATAAAAGATTTTGTCTGAAATTTAGTAACTTCGCTAATATGAGGCCATCGCAAAACTGTAAGAGCTTAGAGTAAAGCACTATTTCCACTTATTTTGTTGTCATTGCTCTGGTGAATCTAATAAAACATGTCCCAGACGTGTATCTGCAGTAGTTTTCCAGAACAACCAGAGAAGCAAAGATTATTATACAAGTAAATTTGTTTACATTCCATTATGAATGTAGAAACCTTTATGTCATTGTCGGTAACCGTTGGTGAGTTGTCTCAGTCGTCTCCTAACCTTGAAACGAGTTAGTTTTCTGTAGTGTTCAGTGAAAGAACGTAATAACAACAGTGTATTTAAGTGAAACCACGTCAGCGTAAGAGAATGAGTTGAGTCGTTGTTGGTGTGCAGCAATGGAGAGCTTTCGAGAGCGGAAGGGAGAGTGGGGTGTACTCCCTTCCACTAGATGGCGTTACCATCGAGGATGACTATGATACGTGCCCCTGGCAATGGTATACCCATTCAATGATGGACTGGTAGACACGTTACGGTATCAGCAATTCGAAGGAGAATTACTGTTCTCCAGGTGCAGGAAGTCATCCTAACAAGCCACCATTGAACTGTGAGACTGAATTACAACGCTTGGGAAATGAGGAATGATGTTCAGGAATCACAGGAGGCATTTCCCGATGTACATATTGAGACTGACAGGAAGAGTGTATTGGAGAAAGTATCAGGAGAATACCAGAGATTATGTCTCTCATATGAAGAGGAACAGTTATACCAAGTAACAAAAAATGAAATGAGCGTGTGGCACTCAGGGAAGTTCGGCCGCCAAGTAAGTTTTATTTCATTCGACGCCGCATTAGGGGCGACTTAACGCGCCGGTGATGATGATGAAATGATGATGAGGACAAAACAACACCCAGTCCACGAGTGTAGAAAATCTCCAACCCGGCCGGGAATCGAACCTGGGCCTGCTTGGATGGGAAGGAAGCACTTTACCACACAGCTAACGTGGATGGACAACAAATTGAAAAAGATGGAAGAGTGGAGAAAGTGGAAAAATGTAGAAACTGAAGAAGGCTAAAAGAGGTACACGAAACTGAGTAATGAATTAAGAAGATAAACTGAAGAAGCAAGGGGAAAATGGATGAAACAGAATTGCGACGAAATAGAAAAAATAAAGAAAGAGGGAAAGTCTGAAATTATGTAAAGACTGGCTAGTGAGATAGTTGTTGAACGTAAAAGAAAGAAGAATAACATGGAACAGAAAGAGCGGATGGTACTCTAGCAGAAGAACCACAGGAGGTTTTGAACAGATGGCAAGAATATAGTGAATGTTTGTATAAGGGGGATGAAATACAAAACGAAATTAAGGTTGAAGAGGAGCAATATGTGCCGGAAGATGGAATGGGATTCACCATCTTGGAAGCAGAAGTAGAAAAGGTGTTAAAGATGATTTGGCAGCAGAACTATTGAAAAGTCTGGGAAACAAGGCAATAAAGGAAATAGTCTATCTCTGTAATGAGATATATGACAAAGGGGAATGGCGTGAGGACTTCCTTGTAACAGTTATGATACCAATAGAGAAAAAAACACACTAAAAATGTGAAGAGCATAGGACCATCAGTCTAATTTCTCATGCAGCTAAAGTGTTGCTGAGAGTGTTGAATAGAAGGCTATATGGCAAGCTGGTAGAGGGACTGCAGAGGAGCTGTTCGGATTTAGAAGAGGAAAAGAAACAAGAGATGCTATTGGCCTATTAAGAAAGATATATGGAAAAAGGTAGAGAAATCTTTGCTGTTTTTATAGGTTTAGAAAAGACTTTTGACAGAGTTCAGTGGAACAAGCTGATGGATATTTTGAAGAGGAAAGGAGTAGATTGGAAAGAAAGATGAGTGATACAGAATCTATATTTACACCAGAAAGTAAGAATAAGGATTGGAAATGATGTCAGAAGGAAGCAGCATTGGACAGGTGTTAGACAAGACTTTCCCCACTGTTGTTTAACGCATACCTTGAAGAGATTATTCCGAAAGGCTTAGATGGGAAAAGAGGAATATGTATTGGTGGAAAGAGAATAGAATGTATACGATTTGTTGATGACATGGTATTAGTGGCAGAAAGTGAGCGGACAGTGAATAACATGCTGAAAGATCTAAATGAAGCTTGTGTAGAATATGGGATGCAAATAAACACAGCAAAAACAAAGAGTATGGTAATCAGCATAAGATGCAGACTGTCCAATATTAAAATAGGACAAGCTACCATTAGCCAAGTAAGTGCATTTAAATATCTTGGAAGCACAATAACTGAATACTTGAGATGTCACCAGGAGGTGAAAACTCGAATTGCCATAGCGAAGGAGGCACTCAACAGGAGGAGGAAACTGTTATGTGGCAAATTAGATAAAGGTCTAAGGAAATGGTTTGACAAATGTTTTGTCTGGAGTGTAGCACTATATGGGGCAGAAGCATCGACACTGAGACGAGAGGATAAAAAAGGTTATAAACATTTGAGATGTGGATGTGGAGAAGAATGGAGAGGATAAGCTGGATGGAAAGAGTGACTAATGAAAGAGTATAGGAAAGGTCTGGTGAGAGAAGATGTCTGCTGAAGGTTATAAGAGAAAGGAAATGAACTGGTTGGGACAATTATTGAGAAGGGAGTGCTTGCTATCAGATGCTTTGGAAAGACTGGTTTGTGGGAGAAGACTGAGAGGAAGAAGGAGATACAAGATGATAGAGGACATAAAGGGAAGAGGAAATTATGCGGACCTGAAGAGGATGGCAGAAGACCGGACAACCTGGAGAACTACCATGTGAAAACCTGCCTTTTGGCAGAACACTAATGATGATGAGGTAAATAGGACATGCTGTATATGTAGATGTGTTGTTTATTTATCGTCAGAACAGTCCTGATATAAAAATCACACTGTGTATTCTTCCGCATTTGCTTCTACCTCATTGGATTTTATTTCCCGTGAAGACTACGCTGTGTATAGTCGGGGACGATAATAATCTCACGTTTTATGAGGCAACATACACTCATGCTATTAAATTAAGTATAATTGCATAATGTGGTGCCACACAACGTGGCAGTACACAAAATTGGCGTTAATTGCATAGGCACATAGGAAACACACACGACACAGATCTGTAAGTCCACGGTATTGGTGATAAGTTGACAAAACCGTCCCAAAACACATATGCTACAAAACGCCACTGTTTCCTGCGCATGTACCCCGACATCAGTATGGGATATGATCACCATGCACACGTACACAGGCCGCACAACGGGTTTGCATAATCTGGATCAGGTGGTCGAGCAGCTGCTGGGGTATAGGCTCCAATTCTTGCACCAGTGCCTGTCGGAGCATCTGAAGTGTCCTAAGGGCTTGAAGACGTGCAGCGATACGTCGACCGAGAGCATCCTAGACGTGCTCGATGGGGTTTAGGTCTCGAAAATAGGCAGGCCACTCCATTCGCCTGATATCTTCTGTTTCAAGGTACTCCTCCACGATGGCAGCTCGGTGGGACCGTGCGTTATCATCCATCAGGAGGAAGGTGGGACCCACTGCACCCCTGAAAAGGCGGACATACTGGTGCAAAATGACGTTCAGTTACACCTGACCTGTTACAGTTCCTCTTGCAAAGACATGCAGGGGTGTTCGTGCACCAATCATAATCCCACCCCACGCCTTCAAACCACGACCTCCATACAGGTCCCTTTCAAGGACATTAAGGGGTTGGTATCTGGTTCCTGGTTCACGCCAGATGAAAACCCGGCGAGAATCACTGTTCAGACTATACCTGGACTCGTCCGTGAACATAACCGGGACTACTGTTCCAATGACCGTGTACTGTGTTCTTGACACCAGGCTTTAAGGGCTCTCCTGTGACCAGGGGTCAGTGGAATGCACCTTGCAGGTCTCTGGGCGAATAAACCGTGTCTGTTCCGTCGTCTGTAGACTGTGTGTCTGGAGACAACTGTTCCAGTGGCTGCGGTAAGGTCCCGAGCAAGGCTACCTGCAGTACTCCGTGGCACTGATGGTGAGATACTGGTCTTCTTGTGGTGTTGTACACTGTGGACGTCCTGTACTATAGCGCCTGGGCACGTTTCCTGTCTGCTGGAACCGTTGCCATAATCTTGAGATCACACTTTGTGGCACATGAAGGGCCCGTGCTACTACCTGCTGTGTTTGACCAGCCTCCAGTCGCCCTAGTATTCTACACCTCATAACATCATCAATATGTGTTCTTTGAGCCATTTTCAACAAACACTCACCATTAGCACGTCTGAAAACGTCTGCACACTTACTTGCAGCACCGTACTCTGACATGCACCAACACACCTCTGCGTATGTGGACTGCTGGCAGCGCCACTGTGCGATGACCGCAGGTCAAATGCACCGCATGGTCATGCCCCGAGGCGATTTAAACCCGCAAACCGCCCACCAGAGCGTTGTTTCACCATGTATCAGCATTATCCTTAATTTATGAGCATGAGTGTAGTCATCTGTAATACTCAGCGTAGATAAACTAATGGACAACGCTTAACCGGCGCATTTAAACAGGGAAACTACTCCATCAAGCCTGCAGTGATGTCAACAACTGCTAATAATCGTGTGGAAGCTTGTTTGTTGCTGTTCAGAATTCCATAACTGAATGTTAATAACGTTTCGTTCAGTCTGTTTCCGCACTGCGTCTTTCTTTACGTGGACGCGTTATACTTGCCACAGATACATTATTAAACTTGGATGTCATTACTGCAAGCCCCTTTATTGGTAGCGATGGATGTTTTTCCTATCACTTCTCAAAAACATTGAGACCTATCAGTTTTTCATCGCTTTTTAACGATGTTTCTCTTCTGTCTTTCACAGAAGAACACGACGCAGTTTCAGCCGTTTTTACTGTATACATGGGAAACACGAACGAGTGAGATGCACCACAATGACAGCCCCCGTGACTGCTGAGAAGCGACTGGGTTGTGGAGACTTTACGTCATTTTCTTCAGTACTACAACGGGAGAGGATCTTTCCACCTCCTACCCTCCGGATGTTTCTTCAGAATGACGTATATAACTGAACGTTCTTGAACAGGAAGATCACCGCTTACGGACTAAAAAATGGTGAGCAGTGCATTGTGAGATACAAAGGTTGATTGTCTCCCACAAACACTGACTACAAGTGTACAACTCAGAAAAAACATTAAAAAAACATTAAAAAACATTAACCCTCGTAATATCAAGGTGGTGGAGGGGGGAGGGGGGGGGTACTTTTTGTCAACCTTCTGATAAAGCCGTAATCCAGACTAGTATATTATGTTTCAATATTTTGCAAAATATTTATTGTTTTTAATGATTTCTTATATCAGATTCCATAACTGTTTTAAATTTTTCAGTTGAACTCAACCAGTGGCGGATACAGAAATACCTCGAGGAGGGGGCGCTAAAGATATCTTGAGCTACCTTTACTCTTACCATAATAAAAATTAATCAAGTCACATGAAAAGTTTAAGAAAGTTTTATTTAAACTGATTATACGCATATATAAGCCAATACCACCTTACGATAAAAAAAAAGGTTACAATTGTGTTCCTCTTCCTTAAATGATGAATTCTGTGAGCCTATTCTTCCTTGCAAATTGGTTAATTACATCGTCAATAGGACAATCAGTGTCAGAGCTAAACCAAGAAGTCGATCCTCATTCATTGTCGACCTCACCCATGTCTTTGTACGCCGCAATGGTGAAAAACTTCTTTCTACTGTAGCAATAGATGCAGGTAGACAAGCAAATATTTTGTACAGCGTGTGCAAAGTAGGTAGACAACGCTTGCATAACAGAATCACGATCATTAAGAGCGTTTATGCTCGTTTGCTTGTATTGAATAATCTCTCCCATTAGTCTCTTTTTAACCCTGCAGTGGTCGCGTTCTAAAAAGAAGCGTTAAGTGGTTGCATGAATTACATATGTATGCCATTTTCTCAACCAAAAAAAGGGGCCATTGAATTTTCAAATATTTTTATTGAGTGTTGTTATATGTGTTGCCTGTAGTATGTTTATTAAAAACTATCAACAAAAAGTATACATATGACCTCATATTTGTTGTTTTTTTTTCAAACTTTTCACAGCAAGTCACAATTTTAAGTGATATAGCATTATTGGCTTTGATTTACTTTCAAAAAACACATATTTGTGAAAAAACAAATCTAATCACTATTTTCTGAACAAGAAGTACAGACGATCTTGGAATTATCGGGGCAAACAAATTTTTTACACGCGTTACATTTTTTCTCGTAATTTTATTTCTCGATCTTCTGCAGTCGTAGCAGCGATCCACAGAACCACTCTGTGTCATTCCCGAAGTTGCTGGCTGACTTTCCACACGAGGAATGCCAAGGAAGTTCTTTATTTTGAAGGACAGACTTCTGGGCAACATGTGTTTGTCTAATCTCCGCTGAGCCAGAGGTTTCATCCGTGACAAAGACAGGTCAATAAGAAAATCTCGACGCTGAATAACAGTGTAGTTTTGGTTCGCTGTATAGATACAAAGTGCATGTAGGGCACTACGGTTCAGCTAATCATAAAATGCAGTAAGAGGCCATCTTCTTGAATTTCTGGAGACATCGTAAAGCATACACATCTTATCAACTAGATACACACCGTTCTTTGTACGGTTATAGCACGTTATTGTTTCTGTTTTAGATCCCGTATCGGCGTCAATTTTTGCGTCATTGTGCATTGTTGACATCAAAGTCACTACTTTGTTAGGTTTTGTCACGTAAGAAACCAATGTGCAAGAGGGGGTGGAAACCAAATTTTGATGAATTTATTGGATTTCCTTTCGCCACACGAAATTCCCTGGGCACTTCTCTTTTGCAGTGCCGTACCGTGGCAACCGTGCTTGTTCTATTTTCAGACAGCTTCTTGGCAACATGGAGCGATGAGAACCAATTGTCCAGTGTTATACTGATGTTGCTGCCGAACACAGGACGTACGACTCTTGTTACTAAATCACTTCTTTCGTTACCCAAGCGATGTGGTCCTTCCGGTTGTTTGCCTGCATATATTTCCAAGTTGAAAGTATAGGAGTAGTGAGGATCCACAAGCGCAAATACCTTCACTCCACATTTTGCGGGCTTGCTGGGAATGTACTGCCTAAATGGACAGCGTCCCCTGAATGCCAAAAGTTGTTCATCCAAAGTCACCTTCAGCACTCGGAACAAAGTACTGCTGAAAGTTTGTAAGGAACAGATCAAATATTTCACGTGTTGGGCCAGTTTGTCAATTTTTGTACACACTCTTCACGGTCATTAATATCAGCAAATCGCAAAGTCCTGATACGAAATTTAAACCTTTGCTCAGACATAGTCAAATAAATTTCGTCAATTCCAGTATGTTTTACGTGGTCAAACATTTGGCTTGTGATCGATCGGCTTGTAATCGGTTATGAGATAAATGATATTATCGTCCAAAAAACGGGACATGCAATCTTCGATAGTAGTTTTCTGTCATGCGGTTCCTTTAGGACCAGGAGGAACATACCAATGTTATGAGCTCTAGTTCTTCCTATATTGAGGGGAGGAGTCTTTGACCAGATTGAGTCATTTACACCAGTATAAAAGTCAACCCGTCTGCTTCTCCGGGATGGATCATCGTATGAAAATTCAGGACTGTTCTCAGTTGCCTCACCTGATACTTCTCCCTCATGTTCAGACTCAGACTGATGATCCTGCTCTGCCTGAACGTCATCTTCATCGTCAGAACTTGAATCGGGAATATCTTCCTCAACCTCAGTCTCCTTCAGCCATGCCAGAAGCCGAGCTTCTTGCCTCTGATAGATAATTTATCTAAAATTCAATGAAGTTCTACTATTATTTCAAATTTTTTTTACATTGTAAAACAATAATGAATAGATGTAATATGTATTCCAACAAATACGTGGAAAAAGTGGACTAAGAAAAAAAAAGTTTTTCGAAAATACTTACGTAACAGGTCGCGCAGACTACAGTGGTAGACCGCCGACTTTAACGAGGTCCTGTGAGGCAACCACACGTGACCGGCGCTCGCACAACTCTCAGAGGGTCCACCAACAATCCATCTTAAAAGTACACAGAAGCTCGAAGCATTGTCGCTTCTGGACTTCCAAATTTATCTGAATTTCCACAGGCGGATTACATATGTAATCCACGCAACCACTGCAGGCTTAACAAAGAGCGATTCTTCTTCAAAGAACGGTATTTCAGTTAAGCACTGATTCAATTTATGTGCCAGATCATTACCGTCATGTTTCAGTAGTTATGAGGGCAAAAAGTATGTTGAATTTTAAATGATAAATATTTTCTTCAGCAAAACGTACTCTCATGTCAGTCGTAACATGGTCTAGTGTTGGAATAAAAACAGTTATTTTTCAATATGCCCAAGCATAATGCCGGCCGGGGAGGCCGAGCGGTTCTAGGCGCTTCAGTCCAGAACCGCGCGACTGATACGGTCGCAGGTTCGAATCCTGCCTCGGGCATGGATGTGTGTGATACCCTTAGGTTAGTTAGGTTTAAGTAGTTCTAATTTCTAGGGGACTGATGACATCAGAAGTCAAGTCCCATAGTGCTCAGAGCCATTTGAACCATTTGAACCCAAGCATCATCATTATGATCGCAGTTGTCCCTGTGTCTTTATCTGCCTGTAAGACAAGGAACACTCATCTCCGCCTCTAGCTCTTCATAAGTGCCTTCGCCTCTTCAACAATACGAGCCAAGTGACTATCAGCATTAGCATTGAGTGTCGAATCTAATTTTGCTTTTGCCATCGCGACGTCCAGGGTCTTGTAAGATTTTGCTGACTGGATATGTTGGAATGTCACTCTGTGTAAACAGAGTGATAATAAACTCGCAATTAGAGAGAGCTCGAAGGAGAATATTGGCTTTTGTAGCCTTTGTTCCATCCCTCCAGCACTGTATTTCTTCAAGAACTTTGCAAACTGTTCCGAGATCAACTGCGAATTGAATAACTGCATTATGTCGCTCAACGCATCTCGCTTGACAATGTGACTGCAGCGAGTGTTTTAGGTGAGTCTTCAATGTTGCGAACCGCTGGCTAGACGCTATAAACAACGATACTACTTCTTCAATAGTACCAAGTGAGTTCCACCCACTTGTAACTTTGCAACTGCGAGAGACAGCGAAGTTGAACCGATGACTTCGACATGGTGCTACTTGGGCGTTGATAGTTTTCTTTTTTATTGTAGCCGCAGCTCCTTTCAATTTTGACATATTAACTGAGCAGCCATCACAGCCTACACCCACACAGTTCTCCAGTGACAGAAACAGGCTTTCCATTCAACTCAGAATCGTAGTACCTAATACTACTTCACCGTGTTCCAAGATGGCCGCCGAGTAAGTGACGCCAGAAACCACTTCCAGAAAGTTAAGTGATTTAGACAGGAATATAATTTAGTTTAACGCCGACAACAAATTAAATACGTGCATTAGTGTATCGTTTAGCCTTGCCGTTAAAGGTTTGACTTTTCTTTGCGTATTTTTTCAGAAAACACGAAAAGATCGTAACTTCGCGAAGTCGCGCTTAGGCTTAAATTTTGTAAACGTGTTTGTTTCTTGTTTCACGGTAATTTAACTAGTTTCTCGGTAACAAATAAGTAAACTACCGTAAATAGCGTATAACTTCATTGTTTTAATACAGATTTCAGAAAAACAGCGTAACTTTATATCAGAAACTTGCTCATACACATTTGTTTATAGGCCTAATTCTCGAAACGTTTTTGGAGAATCAAAGTTAAAGTATTTCGTTTAATTGACCTTTTTCCATTCCATTGAGTGAAATATATAATAAATAGCGTATACCTTCATTGTTTTAATACAGATCTCAGAAAAACAGCGGAATTTTAAATCAGAAACTTGCTTATATACATTTGTGAATAGGCTTAATTCTTGTAACGTCTTTTTTGATTTTCGGTAATTTAATTGGTTTATTCTAGCTAAAGTATTATTTTTGCCATGAGTGAGAAGTGTCTGACTTGCCGTAGAATTGTTAGTTCCGGGGTTTGGTGTGATGGATGCAGTAGTTTTTTTCACTGGGGGGACTGCAGTGGCGTGGGTGTCGGGGAAGTGGATCAGGCTCATCAGTGGTTATGTAGGATTTGCAGCAGAGATAGGAAGATAGTGGAACAGGAGGGGAAAATTGCTGCCCTTCAGGCTGAGCTAGATCAGGCTAGGGAAGATCTGGACAGGTTAAGGAGGGAGAAGGGCAAAGAGAGGTGGGAAGTGGCAACAGGTAACAGAAGGAACAGGCCTAGAACTAAGTCTGACAGTTTTGTGGTGAATGTCAAAAATAAGTTTGACCTGTTGCTTCAGTTAGAAACTGATGAGCCTCAAGCAGAGGTAGGTGTAGACAGGACACAACAAACTTTCAATAGGAAATTGAAAAATAATGTAGGAAAGTCATCGAAAAGGAAGAAAGTTTTGTTGTTAGGCAGTTCTCATGCCAGAGGTGTAGGCCAACTTCTGCAGGAGGAATTAGGACCAGAATACCAGGTCACAAATTTTTTCAAACCAAGTGCTAGTCTGGATCAGGTGACAGAGGATTTAGGTTCACTCTGTAAAGGATTTACCAGGGAAGACACCGTGGTTATTGTGGGAGGGCCAGGGAACAGCATCGACAGAGATCCTGGGTACAGTATAGAGTGTGACCTGGTAAAGATTGCGTCGGCATCGAGACACACCAATGTTGAATTTGTATCTGTCCTGAGACGCCATGACCGGCCTCATTTGAACTCTTCTGTTGGGAGAGTTAATTTGGAGTTGGAACGGCTGCTTGGGTCGGGTGCGGGGGCTCATATTGGTGTGGTTCCTGTTGATTCTCTCAGTAGGTGGGACTATACCAGGCATGGCCTACATCTCAACAGGAAAGGGAAGGGGAAACTGGCTGGGTCAATAGCAGGAAATTTAAGGGGGGGGGGGGGAGGCACTGCCATGAATGGTAAAATACCAGTGGTTACAGGTGTTGGAGCAGCACCTTTTTTAGGATAGGTAAGACAGAAAATGTCAAGTTCTACGAGAAGTCAGGATTGAAACAAATCTTCAGTTTAGGAAAGAAATTAAACAGCACAATTCTAGCACTTTGGATCACCAATCACAGCTGTCAATTATAAATTTTCACCAATCACCAGAAATTTTATCTCCACCAAGTTGTATCTCAGTCCTAGGTGATTGATGAATTAAAGTCACCCAACCCAGTTGACATAATCTGCCTCTCTGAACACCATGTGACCACTGGTATAGGAACTAGGCCTAAGCACAATGAGAAACTCAGACAGGAGAGTACTGCAAATGTTAGAATAAGGAAAGGTTCTCATAAAAGCATAATTAAAAATAATGTAAGTATATTTCATCAAAATATTGGGAGTTTAAAGAATAAAATAGATGAGCTTCTGGTTTGTTTAGAAGATTTAGAAGCTGAGGATGAAATAGATATTCTATGCCTGTCTGAGCATCACATTGTTACTGATATGGAAAAGGTAAATGTAAGTGGATATAAGCTCTCTGCACATGTAATGAGAGAAAATATGGAGAAAGGAGGAGTTGCCATGTATGTCAAAAGTTATCATTGTGCAAAAAGTATAGAAACAAAAAAAGTTTTGTGTAGAGAAACATATAGAAGCATGTGCCTGTGAGCTTAAATTAAAGAAAGGCACATTTATAATTGTAACTGTATATAGGTCCCCATCAGGAAATTTTCATCTATTTCTGAAAAATTTGGACTCCTTGTTGTGCTGTCTGTCAGACAGGGGGAAGCATATTATTATTTGTGGGGACTTCAATGTAGATTCTCTGAAAGAGGGTAATGGGAAAAATGACCTTGAAGTATTACTCGGTTCTTTCAATTTGACACCCGTTATTGATTTTCCTACTCGGGTGGTAAAGGATAGCAGCTCACTGATAGATAACTTCTTTATAGACCAAGATAAGTTTAACCAGATAAATGCTCAGCCTGTTGAGAATGGTCTTTCTGATCATGGTGCACAGCTAGTTACAATATATGACATAGCTCCATTCAGCAATACTAAACAGTCCTCCAAAGTAGTACGTTCAGTCAACGATTTAACAATTGCAAATTTCAGGGAAAGCCTACAGCAGTTAGACTGGGATGAGGTGTACCGTGAACCTGATGCCAATTTAAAATATAATTTATTTCATGACATTTTTGTAAATGCATTTGAAAACTGCTTCCCCAAGAAAATAGTTAAATATACTCGTAAGAAACCTTGTAACAAACCATGGCTTACTAAGGGTATAAAAATATCTTGTAATCGGAAAAGGGGAAATGTATCTGACAGCAAGAAAGAGTAGTGGCCCAGAAACTATCAAACATTATAAAAACTACTGTGTTATATTAAGAAAAGTTATTAAAAAATCCAGGAGTATGTGTATCTTGTCTGAAATCAGCAACTCTGATAATAAAATTAAAACAATTTGGAATATTATTAAAAGAGAAACAGTTCAACCAAGAGCAGAGGAAGACAGTATTACCATAAAAATCATTTTCTAAATGTTGTGGATATAGTAGGATCCAGGTGTTCATTATAAGATGCTAGGCTGTTAATGGAAGAGGCCATACCTATGCAATTTGATAGAATTGAAATCTCACCCACTTCTCCCTCTGAAATTAGGAAAATAATAAACTTGCTTAAAAGCAAAAAATCACATGGAATTGATGGCATTTCCAGCAAAATACTAAAAGCTTGTTCTCAACAGATAAGTAAGATTCTCAGCCACCTGTGTAATAGCTCTCTGGAACAGGGCATTTTCCCTGATTGACTGAGATATGCTATTGTTATATCTTTGCATAAAAAGGGGGATAGATATGATGTCAACAATTACTGTCCAATCTCCCTTCTAACAGCTTTATCCAAACTTTTTGAGAAAGTAATGTATTCAAGAGTAGCTTCACATATCTGTAAAAATGAAGTACTAACAAAATGTCAGTTTGGTTTCTAGAAAGGTTTTTCAACAGAAAATGCCATATATGCTTTCACCAATCAAATTTTGAATGATCTGAATAACCGAACACCACCCATTGGGATTTTTTGTGATCTCTCAAAGACTTTTGACTGTGTAAATCATGAAATTCTGCTAGACAAGCTCAAGTATTGTGACATGAGTGGGATAGTGCACAAATGGTTTAATTCGTACCTAACTGGAAGAGTGCAGAATGTTGAAATATGTAGTTCTCATAACGTGCAAAGATCAGCACATTCCTCAAACTTGGGAACTATCAAGAATGGGGTTCCACAAGGGTCAGTCTTGGGTCCTTTATTGTTCTTAATATATATTAATGACTTGCCATTCTATATTCATGAAGAGGCAAAGTTAGTTCTCTTTGCTGATGATACAAGTATAGTAATCACACCTGACAAACAAGAATTAACTGATGAAATTGTCAATACTGTCTTTCAGAAAATTACTTAGTGGTTCCTTGTAAATGGACTCTCACTGAATTTTGATAAGACACAGTACATACAGTTCCGTACAGTGAATGGTATGACGCCATTAATAAATATAGACCTTAATCAGAAGCATATAGCTAA
Source organism: Schistocerca nitens (assembly GCF_023898315.1). Lineage (NCBI taxonomy): Eukaryota > Metazoa > Arthropoda > Insecta > Orthoptera > Acrididae > Schistocerca > Schistocerca nitens. Next base: position 697,267,299 of record NC_064617.1, on the reverse strand, counting down.
GGTAGAATATTCCAAATTTTTAGGTGTGTCCATTGATGAGAGATTAAATTGGAAGAAACACATTGATGATCTGCTGAAACGTTTGAGTTCAGCTACTTATGCAATAAGGGTCATGGAAAATTTCGTGATAAACATCTTAGTAAATTAGCTTACTACACCTATTTCCACTCATTGCTTTCATATGGCATCATATTTTGGGGTAATTCATCACTGAGGAATAAAGTATTCATTGCACAAAAGCGTGTAATCAGAATAATAGCTGGAGTCTACCCAAGATCATCCTGCAGACATTTATTTAAGGATCTAGGGATATTCACAGTAGCTTCTCAGTATATATACTCTCTTACGAAATTTGTTATTAACAACCAAACCCAATTCAAAAGTAATAGCAGTGTGCATAACTACAATACTAGGAGAAAGGATGATCTTCACTATTCAAGATTAAATCTAACTTTGGCACAGAAAGGGGTGAATTATACTGGCACTAAAGTCTTTGGTCACTTACCAAATAGTACCAAAAGTCTGACAGATAACCAACACGTATTTAAGAAGAAATTAAAAGAATTTCTGAATGACAACTCCTTCTACTCCATAGAGGAATTTTTAGATATAAATTTAAAAAAAACAGAAAAACAAAAAATATTTAAAAAATAAAAAATAAAAAAAAATAAAAAACACAAAAAAATAAAAAAGTTGTTATATTAACTTAAGTATGTTGTTAAATTAACTTAATTATGTCATGTATTGGAAAATTTGACTCGTTCCACATCATTACGAAATATCGTATTCATGATCCATGGAACTAGTATTAATCTAATCTAATCTAATCCAATAACGCTACGCTCTTCATCTTGACTCTCTTGAGGTGCGTCGTCAATGTTTGCACTACAATCATTATCTTTATGGATGTCAACGAAACCCAAAAATCTTTCGCGTAATTTGCCATCACCATCAACATATCATGCAGCCTAACTCAATTTAGTCGAAGATTTTGCTGTAATTACGAGAATCTTTGATTTCCTCCAGTATTCTCGATAACATCACTGTTTCACAGCATGAAATAAGTTCGTTACACGTTGTTTAGTGGTCTGAAGGTGATGTTTTAGTTGAAAGTCTCCAGCGTCAATTCTAAATCTTAGAAGAGCTCTAAAGTTTCCCTTGTTACTCACTATATTTTCACGATCAGTTTCGTTTTCTAGTAGACGCCCATCATCTCTACGCCCCCGCAGAGGAATATTTTGCTTCTCATGAAAAATGATTGTTTTTATTATAGGTACAAGACGGTCTCTGTTTTCCGTAATGCCTTCCATTCTCCGTGTTGACAATTGATTTGTGACCTCAAGTTCGTGGTTCTCTCGTGTCGCCAAACATAATTTTGCATCTGTTGACGCCTCAAAGTGATACCTGAGCTGAGAGTGGGTCTCAAGGTCACCATTTATACCAGTAAGTTTGGCAAACTTTGTTAGTGGTTCAGTCACAAGTTTCTTGGCGATAATGGATTTCTTTCCGCCAACCTTTTTACTATTCACAAAAATTGAACAGTTAATGCAAAGAAGTCCCTTTTTAACTTGTGAGAACACCAGCCATGGACACTGTTCAAAGTGATTATTGTGCACTTGCCTGCGTTCAACATGTCCTCTCTTGTTGTGTTCGGAAGTAGGAAAGATATAACCTTTTTCAGGTTTACTTGGAGCTTTGAGAAGTTTGTGTTTTATATCACCACTAATATTTTCTGACGCTAATGTATCCAAATAATTGTCAATATTCGTGGGATTAAAGGAATCAGTCGATGAAGTTTGTTGTGGTAGTTTCGACGAAGTGCCGGGCTCTGTCTATAGATCTGGTCTGTTTTTGCGGCTGAATGGTGACCGGAATCTTCAGATGTTTCTACTTTTCTTTTTCTTATTACGTAATGATCCATTTTATTATATTGTTACAACGTAGGTAAATTAGATGCCAATTATTCTCAAATAGACACTTTATTCGCACTGAAAAATGCAACACTAGTACACTTAGCACTAAAACACACACGATCACACTCCGCATATTTCTAATATCACTAAGCACAACACTGACTGAAGTCCGTGGTAATAGCTAATAGCCGCAGTTGTTCACTTTTTCTCACTTCCAAGTTGCGGCGACTGCAGCTTTCAAACTGAATACCTGGCAGCGACTCTGCTTCCCTTATGTATGTGGCTCGGTTGTTTCGAGAACATTCGCTGCCAGAATGTTCACTTCCAGACTTTTATGGAGTGTGAACAAATACCTATGTGAAAGCGACAAGCCACTACAGGTGTGTACCTTACGACGTATAATATAACGGCGAGTTTCCAATGATGAGGTCATACGGCAATTTATGTGTGTGGAACTTCTATTGTCAGCCAGCGAAGTGGCGCGGACTCGCATTCGGGAGGTCGACGGTTCAAAAACGTCTCCTGCCATCCTGATTTTTGTTTTCCGTGATTTCCGTAAATCCTTTCAGGCAAATGCCGGCATGGTTCCTATGAAAGGGCCCGGCCGATTTCCTTCCCAATCCTTCCCTAATCCGAGCTTGTGCTCCGTCTCTAATGACCTCGTTGTCGACGGCACGTTAAACACTAATCTCCTCCTCCACTTTTATTGTCGATTCCGTTACTTTCTAGTGCATTCGATAGAATGCCTATATAGTAACAATTCGTTTTTAGGGAACTTCTCTAAAGTCACTATTACCGGAAATATACGCATTAATAGTTTCCCATACCTAACTCGTGATACGAGTTAGATATGGGACCTATTGTTATGTTATTAGTAAAAATATTGTTACGAGTCTCGTAACAATATTTTTAATGAGAAATTACTATTATTAATACTTCACAATCCACTAATCACTCTCACTCTTGACTAATCTCCACACTTGCACTTGCTACAACTAGGACTTTTACTCAATCATTCTTCAGTCTTAATATTTCTGCTTCTGAATGTAAACTAGCTTCCTATTCAGCTTATAGTCCGTGTCTATAACGCTACGTATCGAAGGTTCTCTGTACAGCCGCGCGGGATTACCCGAGCGGTCTCAGGCGCTGCAGTCATGGACTGTGCGGCTGGTCCCGGCGGAGGTTCGAGTCCTCCCTCGGGCATGGGTGTGTGTGTTTGTCCTTAGGATAATTTAGGTTCAGTAGTGTGTAAGGTTAGGGACTGATGACCTTAGCAGTGAAGTCCCATAAGATTTCACACACATTTGAACATTTGTTGGTTCTCTGTAGAAGTAAACAGTAGAATATTCGCGACTTTTCTCGAACAAATGCCAGACAGAATAACGTATCGAGATCACTATAACGGCCGCGACTTTTCTCGTAGGTATGTGTTAGCTAACTATGTGCCAGACAGAAACGTATAAAATACGATGACGTGGACGCGCGTGTTGCATAGGAAAGTACAACCACTCGATAACTCGATTAAGTCGAGTCGACAGACAAAAGAAACGAACGAATAGCGTGCGGGCTGATTGGCGGGGGCGGCGCGGGTAGCAATGGGGACAGCCCCGCAAGTGGGGGGAGGTTGCTCGCCAGCCCCGTGTGTATCCGCCACTGAACTCAACCCAAAATTAGTATTCGAATGTGACTTTTCCGACAAATGTCATATTCTTATTTTCAGGTTCAGGACCTTCTTACACATCTGTATATCTTTAAAAAGTATGTTGTGAATCAAAATCGACGATAATTAACCAAATTTGAATTTTTAAATAGCTTTTGTAGTTGTCAAAAGTACACCTCCACTTAGCGTAAACATTGCGGAAAGTGTGTTGGTGTTGCTAAGATTGTGCTTAAAGATATTTTAGGTTCTGTACCCTACTTATTATACATTTTGGTTGTTTTTTATTTTTTCTGGTGGTGGGCACAAGGTACACCCCCCTTCCCCTCCCCCCCCCCCCCCCTTCGGCCACGCCTTGGCATTGGCATTACAGATTACGGAAAATGCGTTGGTACTACTAGGGTTAAAAAATGTTGGAGTTGAATCGAACCCACAACCATTAACATAGAAGTCAATTACTGTTTCCACTACAATATCGTAACTCTGTTGAGTTGGTGATATTTTTATACTGATTCTATACTATGTTTCTCAAAATTATTAAAAAGAAGGTGAAAACTTAATCGTTTCGGCAGTACATGTTCAAACGAGAAACAGAGAGTAATTACATACCAAATCCATATGTTCCAATCAGAAGTAGCCTTAGCATCGTGCACAGAATTGGTCAGAGAAAGCGCCTGTACTCTGAGATTTAAAATAAGAAATAAATGGCGTAAGCATTTAGCACACCGATCAGAAAAATCGTTGCTGTCTGTTAAAGATTTTGAACGTCTAAAGGTTCGTTAGCGGTAGTATAATACAAACTATCTGATACGGAATTCGGTCCAAATTCCAATGGCGTAACAACACCCCTGAACGTATGCTACCAATCGTCGCGCATTTCTTTGTTCACATCAGAATCGTTCCTACGATGATTAAAATCCTAATGGCAAATTGCCGGAGCATTCGCAACAAAGTGCCAGAGTTTGAAGCACACCTGAAAAGCAGTGAAGCTCACGTAATACTAGGTACAGAAACCTGGTTGAAACCTGAAATTGTCAGAAGTGAGATTTTTGGGGTAAATTTAAGCGAAGGGTCCATGTAAAAAGAATTGCCTATGGGAAATGGAGGTGGTGTATTGGTCACTGCATATACGAAACTCAAATGGACCGAGATAGAAATTGAAGCTGCATGTAAGATTGTTTGGACAAGACTCGATATCAGGGTTGGGCATAAAATGATAACTGGATACTTCTGTCGCCCACCAGACTCATCTCCTGACGTAACCGAAAACTTTAGAGAAAATCGCAAGTTCCACAATTGTACTGTAAAAGAACGGTGGAGGCTTTAATCCTCTAACAATCAACTGGGAGGGCGTGGTAACACATCACGTGAAAAATTACTAAATGCCTTCTCTGAAAACTAACTAGGACAGATAGTCCGAAACCCCATTTATGATGGAAATATATTGAATCTAACGGCAACAAATAGACCTGACGTCTTTGAGGATGTCCACATTGGAACTGTTACCAGTGACCATGACACGGTAGTGTGGCAACAATGATTACCGAAGTACAAAGGACAATTAAAACAAGCAAATATATATATTTCCAGTAAAGTAGATAAAAAATCAGTAATGTCGTACCACAATGAGAAATTTGAAACTTCTCAAGTTTAAAAGAATAGTTGACCATGCCCTGGATACATATGTACGCAGTAGAACAGTTAATAATGGGAGGGAATATCCATGGTATACAGTCCCTGTAAAGAAACTTCTAAAGAAACAGAGATGACTGCTTAACAGCTGTAAAGCAAACCAAAGGGCTGTATATATATAAAGAGATGCTGAATGAAACGCATTTGGCTGTAAAGAGAGTAGTGCGTGATCCCTTCAATGACTACCGGAGCAGAAAATTGGCAAATGATATTTCGCAAAACCCAAAGAAATTCTGGTCATATGTAAAGGCTGTTAGTGGCACCAAAATTAGTGCCCAGTTCCTAGAAAAAATACAGGAACTAAAACTGGAGGTAGCAAAGCAAAAACTAAAATCCGTAACTCCTTTAGAAAGGAAACCTCAGAAGAACTATCCCAATTTAGTGTGTGTGTGAAGTCTTATGGGACTTAACTGCTAAGGTCATCAGTCCCTAAGCTTACACACTACTTAACCTAAATTATCCTAAGGACAAACACACACACCCATGCCCGAGGGAGGACTCGAACTTCCGCCGGGTCCAGCCGCTCAGTCAATGACTGCAGCGCCTTAGCCCGCTGAGCTAATCCCGCGCGGAGTGTCCCAATTTAGTCCTCGTACCACTGAAAAGATGAGTGAAATAAGGATTAGTGTCAGTGGTGTTGAGAAACAGCTGAAATCGTTAAAACTGAACAGCCTTCAGGGCCCAATGGTATTCCTATCAGATTCTGTAATGAATTTGCGGGTGAGTTAGCCCCTCTTCTGACTATAATGTATCAACGATCACTCGAACAAAAAACCGTGCCCAGTTCTTGGAAGAAGGCACAGGTCACACCTGTCTACAAGCAGGGTAGTAGAAGTGAGCCACAAAACTGCCGCCAGTACCTTTGACATCGATTTGCTAGAGAAAGTTACAGCATTCTCCGAGCCCAAACATAACGAGGTATCTCGAGCAGAATGACCTCCTCAGTGCCAACCAGCATGGATTCCTGAAACATTGATCATGTGAAATCCAACTCGCACTTTTCTCACCCGACATTCTGAAAGTGTTGGGGCAAGGCAGGAAGGTAGATGCAGCATTTCTAGATTCCCGAACAGCATTTGACTCAGTATTACACTTACGCTTATTGTCAAAAGTACGATCATATGGGGTATCAAGTGAAATTTGGGACTAGGTTGTGGACTTTCTGGTATGAAAGGAGCAGCATGTTATCTTGGATGGAACGTCATAGTTAGATGTAGAAGTAACTTCAGGTGTGCCCCAGGGAAATGTTTTGGGACTCTTGCTGATCATGTTGTATATTAATGACTTGCAGAAAATATTGATAGTAGCCTCAGACTTTTTGATTATTATGCAGTTATCTATAATGAAGTACTGTCTGATAGAAGGTGCATAAACATTCAGTCAGACCTTGATAAGATTTCAAAGTGGTGCAAAGATTAGCAGCTTGCTTTAAATGTTCAGAAATGTAAGATTGTCCATTTCATAAAATGAAGAAACGTTGCATGGTACGACTATAACATCAATGAGTCACTGTTGGAATCGGACAAATCATACTAAATACTTGGGTGTAAGACTTTGTAGGGATGTGAAATGGAATGATCACATAGGCTCAGTTGTGGATAAATCAGATGGTAGATTTCGGTTTATTGGTAGAATACTGGTTAAGTGCAATCAACCTACAAGGAGATTGCTTATAATCTCTCGTGCGACCGGTTATCCTGCTCAAGTGAACGGGACCCGTATAAAATAGGAGTAACAGGTGATTTTGGTGGTATACAGAGAAGGACAGCACTAATGGTCGAGGGTTCGTGTAATCCATGGGAGAGTGTCACGGATTTACTGAACGAACTGGAAGACTCTTGAAGATGGACGTAAAGTATCTCGAGAAAGTCTACAAAGTTTCGAGAACCGGCTGTAAATGATGACTCTAGGAATCTAGTGTAACCTCCTATGTACTGCTCTCATTGGCATCTGAAACTAATATTAGAATAATTGCAGTATGCATAGAGGCATTATTTCTTCCCGCGCTGCGCACGTGAGTGTGTAAGGTTCTTTATTTGCGAAACCATTACCACCCGCCAACATTATTTTTCGATACCGTAGATTAATGAATATTTTTGTACTTAATGTCTCATATTTTTCACTCTATTCAAATTTGGTTTCATTTATACAAGTATGTACGTCGATATTTTGAGATGTTGAAATCGCTAGAAAATCTAGTGTGAATATCTTTGTACTTATTGTTATCTTTGAAGCTGGTTTGTGACTTTTGGCGCGGAAGCGTAAAGAGTAGTCAAGTTTTTGTGTTGAATATGAACAGTCTTGACTTTGTATTGGAACTGAAAAGATGAGTCTGAGTTGTGGACAATGAAAAATGTTGTGAGTTTTATTAAGAGCAGTAACGGCTGCGAAATTGTATGATGAAGTAATGTTTTGAACATGCTGTAATATTTCTACACGTATTTTGGTATGCTGATATCGGTTGCTAATAGTAGAATAAAAGCGGGTTGAAAGCCGTGAGCTGTCTGGGGAGAAGTTAACCGTGCGTTTACTAAGCAACTGTTTCACGACTGGGTATCTCGTCTGGGTTTACCACATTACCAATCAGACTAACATTGATTATAATCTTTTACAGTCATACAACAACCGGTAATATATATTTATAAAAGGGAGAATTTAAATAAAAAGAAAGAATTCAGTTTATATTTGCAAATTTATTTTAAAGATTGTTCATTGAAATTTCAGCATATTATACGTGAGTTATAACTGAGCTGGTGCCTTATTTACGATTGTGAAAATGTGAGATTGGAATCTTACTGAACACATAAAATATGGAGTCAAGATTGGGAGACTGGATACAACACTGCATTCATAAAACAACACACAAAGAACATTGAAACACATGCAAGAGAAAGTTAATCACTACAAACAGATTCAAATTTTTTACCCAAAGAATTTACGTTCGTAGCACAATCCTGTCCGTCATGTAATTACCACACACTGGTATACTAAATTCATATTAACTCTTTGTGAAATCTTCCCAAGAAGAATAGCTGAGGGCTACTTTGATGATTACCACATGCTTCACGTGGTCAACTTGGTTTACACAAAGCGTATAACTCCACAATAATTTAGATAATAAAAATAAATTAGATCCAAAAGCAATTGACAAAAGAAAAACCTTGAACTGGTTACTAACGTCTTACTATTAACCTGATGGGTCAAACAGTTATATAAGCACGTGGTACTGGTCTCGCAAAGTACATCCCACGTGGGTTGAACATAAAGAAAGGTTGCTATATTAAAAATATTGTTAAGACGAGACGTTATAATCACACAAGCATTCGCATTTAAGATTGATCTTAGTTAGAGTTACTGACCAACACGTGGTTCCACTTTACTCACAAAGTAGTGACAAAGCAACTACCGCAAAATAATCTGAACTGGACACGAGAATTACACTCCGCTGCAATTAAAGATAACCTTAGATATTTTAGAGCTAAACCCGAAATAAAATGATTAAATTCTCAGTTAGGCTGAACTTAACAAATCCATTGTCCTATGGACTTAGCAGACACGCGCTTAGCTGGAGATCTTACCATTTCAGACGCTCGCACCGCCAGACTGCAACTGCCTACTGCTGGACTGCAACTGCCTACTACTGGACTGCAACTGCCTACTGCTGGACTGCAACTGCCTACTACTGGACTGCAACTGCCACTCTCCAACTGCCACTGCCTACTACCCAGCGTGCTCCTGAGAGTCGCTCACAAAGACAAACGGAAGGGGCCAGAGGGGCAGCTTCCTATACCAACATGACAAGGGACGGACCGGACCATACTAAGAATAGAAACCTCTCTGCTTTTAGGAACCGTAGCTACCTGTTCCAACGTTGGTCCTACTGTTCTCTAGCAGACAGCCTTGTCTGCTACCCTCAAGCATGCAACTACAAACACATTTAATCATTCATCCTCTCACACAGAAGGGAAGGGGGATGACAGTATCTTATCATATACAGTATATAACAGAAAGCGGATGTAGGTTCCGTATGAGACTGTGTGACATGAATTACATATAAGAATTACATAGAAACTGTACTTTAAAGTGTAGTATTGTGACAAATCGTTCTTGTTTACGTGTAAAAGTAACACGTTCCACTACTCAGTCTCCTCCCAGATAGTCAGAAACGCCACAGTAAATTTAGGAGAGGAATTTACTCCATAAATGACAACAAATTTGAGAAATTAAACATGAAAGGAATCCAACAGAGACCTTTCATAACCCCAACGCTCCGGGAAAAGACTGTGCAGGGAATTTTCTGGCCATGCTAGGACATTCCCAAGCAGGCTTCTCACACCCTACTTAAACCAAAAGTGTAAAGAAAAGGCAAAAGGTCACCAGCTACTTGCTAAAACACAATAATTTCAAACATCTTTACAATCTACCAATTTCAAAGAGAGAGAAAAAAACACACAATCTGTGACACCTATTTAAAAGATCGTGTAGACCTAAATCGGTCAGCAAATAAAAACAATGGTTCCTGTGTCATTAATATGAAAACAATTTCTGGTTGTTACCCTTATGGAGTTCACCAGTATTTGCTCATTGCAAGAGCCAACTGATCACAGGAAAATTTATGACTGTTTATTAACAAGCAAAATTTATGAAAATAGCAAAGGTGCCACAGCAATTTAAAAAGAACATGAAATAACATCAGTATTACAAGGCAGAACATTACAATGCACAATCCGCAAAAGCAAAAAAAATGATAAGAGAAAAAACATGTTTTACAAAGTGGTTATCGCAAAAAAATTCTATATCTTATAAAACTAATAATCTGTAGAATTAACCTAACTATGTGGCACTAATTTAATCACTCTACAATATTTCAGTTAGTTAGCAAACAATGAGCACTGTGTCATTATACTGAAGCTACAATAATTATGTGATTGTTACCCTTATGGGGTTCCTCACTATAAATATGCCCCATGCAAAGGCTAATCGATCACAGTCCAATGAGAATGAAAAGCTATCTGACTGATAAAGGAAGCAGTGCCACAGCAATGATTTTACTAAACAAAATAACACAAATCTAATACATCACACAAGAACAAACATTGATCAATAAAACAGTACAATAGTCAACATCTAAAACAAAACACCAATAAATAAAACACCTGCAAAATACAAGAGTCAAAGTTTAAAAAAAATATAGAACACCTGCAAAATACAAGAGTCAGAGTTTAATAAAGACCAATTAATCGAGTCCCTGCAAAACACACGAGTCAAAGTTTCTGTGACAGAAACACACGTATATGCATTGAACTAAGAACCGTATAATCACTGTTCACTGATACACTCACTAGTTCCACTGTTCCGTGGCACAATATAAGGGGAGGGGGAGAGGGTTCGTCGCCACAGCTGTCGGTAGGGATTTTTGTCCATCTGTTGCGTGCAATCCCGCCGTCTCTGCCCTCTCATGAAGTCTCTCCTGGTGGTCTGTGTCACGTACATCTCGATTTGGTTCCATGTTTGTGTTGTCAAATTCGTGCGGTATCCTCGATTGACACGCCAGGTTGATATTCCTGGGCAAGGATGACACTTCAATGGCTCTTCTTTTGTGCCACCCTTAGCGACCAGAGAACATCGAACCATGATTTACTGTCGGTTGACAGTAGGCATCCGTCAGGAAATGTCGATAGGCGTCGTTGACGTCTGCAAGTTTCTTTGGACAGTACCTGTCAAAAGGCTCCACGCCCCTTGTGTTGTTTCTCCGCGGCCGTCTCGTCACGGTCGCGTGCGTTGCCAGGAGATGGATTTCCGCGCGGTGGACCGCTCGCCCATCTCAGGTCATCGCCTCGAGGAAAGGGTCGCGCGGGGCGGCCGCCCATTAGCAGCAGGTACAAGGGAAAGTGTTTGCGGCGTCCCTTCTTTTGTGGTTGACCGCGCTCCCGAAGTGGCCCTGTTGACAGCGTCCCCCGCTGGGAAACCCGCCAGTTTACTACTAGCCCGGCTGCTCCCGCTGTCTCTTAAGAGTTTTGCCGGTTCGCTTTCACGTTCTCAACTGCATTCACCGAAATTTTTCATCATCCTTATGTGATTACACAATGTCATACATAATACCACTTATTATTGTCTTTCACAATTTTTAAGAACAAAGTAAGACTTAGTTAATTTTTCTTTTTTTTTAATAAAAAAATTAGATGAATCGACAGTATAAAATACAATTTAAATGACTTGACAATGTAAAAAAAAATAAAAGTGAAATGACTTGACAATGTAAAAATAAAATAAAAATTAAATGAACTGACAATATAATATTTAAGTCCACATCACTAATGTGGTTCACTTGTGTTTTAATAAATCAAGTGCCACTTATTAATTCACTAAAATGAATAAGATTATCCCTTGTGCAAGTATAGGTCAGGACAGCATAAGGTTCACATGTTATTTACACACACACACATGCACACCTGTTGTCTATTCTACAAACTAACTACCCATAAACATGCATTACTCAAAATTCTACTTCTATCCACTACTAGTTAATCTAACAAGCTACTTCAATGCTACTTCAACAAAGTGTTTACACCACTACAGCAATGTTCTAATTCTCCCTCTTCTTGACGCTCGCGGCATACGTCTTGTCACATGATAAATGGAGAAACTTTCCTTAAACATACACAGTAAAAAAACAATGGTTATTTGCACGCCAAAACATTTATACCAGTTCACACACCTGAAAAGAGACTCTCCATTATACGTTTATCATACTCATATATTCACACATAAAACAGTAAGAAAATTTCATCTAAAATTACGTTATCACAAGAATTAATCACACAGATGGCTCTGAGAAGGGTAAAAATATCTGCACTATACAGGTTATACTACATTTTCTTACCCATTTTGCTGCGATTTCGTTCCTTCTTTACGTTACCTTTCGCTTCCAAATCAAATATTTCGCCTGTGGAGGTTATTCTGGATTCATTTCTCATGAATGGCAAATTTGTGGTCACCTCTATTCTGTAAAACAGTATCATCTTAACATATTGAACTTACAACAGACACAAAATATTCGAATCCTCCTGTAGTTTAAGTGACAAATGTTTTGCTTCATCCTTATTACCTTAAACCAAGCTTTCCTTCGTTCCCATAATCAAAATTATTTAATCATCCTCTACCTTCAAGAGGGAAACTTCCTCAGTACAAATCATATAAGCTGCAGTGCATCCCGCACTAGCGAAAACAGTAGGCTGTAATGCTCACAGCATCAGCAAAACACATAAACGTCGCTTTTCTAGGACAAGTATTAACGCAGAATAATTTTTTTTAGGCTCTGGCTCAACATCAGTGAAGACTACAAAAAGGATCCACATTTCCGTTCCATTCTCCATTTGCTGAAAAACTTCTCGTATTTGACTACCACAATAATATTTCAGAGCCACGTAAATTACACAAACCACGATTCTTCTTTCACCTTGAAGGGAATCAATATACTTACGAAATCCACAGACAGCACTTTACGTACTCAGCTATAAAGAACAAAAAGACATATATCATCAATATTAACATATCATCGCATATTGGGAAGCCAATGGTTAAACAATCGTATTATCGCACCCTGATTTCAAGATTCTAAACTTACTCATTCCTTTCTCAGAGTTATCCTATTTTAAAATATTCATCCAGCACGCATACTATAGTAAGAGATCCTCATTTATACCGACAGATATAGAATAGTAATAGATAGATAGTAGCACTGAAAGCAGAAAATCGGAAACAAGGCTACTAACAGCTGGGGACCTGGGTTTGCCAGACCCATAATACCCACAGATCGGATATTCCCCTGAGTTTTTGCACTAATTCAGCAACGATCTTGCTTCTCTCAGGAGCGACTCCATTCAATTTACACACAACAAAAAAAACATAAACAGCATTTTACTCGTTCACAAGGAAACCTTTTATGTTCACATTAGAACCAACCTAAATCCTAATTGCACAAGGAAAGAAAACAAATTAAAACATCACTTCAATCAATCACATAAAAACATCTTTATCATTAATTTTTACCAACATATTATTCAAAATGCATGTCACAAATTTAAACTAATCAATTCTTTCTCCTCACCGTCCTCTCTACTTCTCACTGTCCTTTCTACTCATTTGCCATGTCGCTCATTTGTTCCGATTTGGCGCCTTCTGCACTGATCGTTTGTCATTGCCGGTTTCGTTCATTTCCATTTGCCGGATTATGTCTAGGGTTGGCTGGCCGAATTTCAACATCACGTGGTGCTCCGCCTACAGTCCTATTCCCACCGTGTTCATCGTAGTAACGATGCTGGTTGCCGTACCTGTTGCGTTCACGATCTTGTCCACGTCCTCGATCATTTCTGTTGTTCCACCTGTGCTCGCGAGTGTTACCCCAGTTTCTATACGGCCGGTCCCGCTTATTGTTCCGTTCGCGTCGCAACGACCAGTCACGCCGTTGATTAGTATTACGGCCACGACTGCGGTCGCGCTGCTGTGCCCCGTAATAACTTTGTGCCTGATTAGGCAGGCATTCTGCTGTATTGTATTCCAACTCTTGGAGAAGTGTTTTAAACGTTTCCACGTCCTCTTTGCATCGTCCCGCAAGAATGACGTGCCGCAAGTGCATCGGCAATTTGGTGATGCATATCCTAATTAGTTCCGCAGGTCCGTATGGGTCGTATACAAATTGATTTTCCTGCAGCATGTGATCGAATAGGCGTGCAGGGCTGCCGAAACCAGGCTGGTTCAGCTCGTGAATCGCTAAACTGTTGTCCGCTATTGTGTTGCTAACGGACGTGGGACAATGCATTTCCGCGTCCTGGACCCTTGAGAGTACCTGCTGGTGTTCTCTTTGGCATTCTTCTCTCAGCGGTTGGAAATTCCTAAGTAGCCATTCTTCGCTTTCTTTAGATTCGGCCTCGCGACTCAGCTCGCTCTGTTCTACGGCTTGCAGACGGTCATCGATTTGTTCAAATGTACGGCCTAATTCTTGGATCGATTTTTCTGATTTCTGCATCATTTGTTCGCCTGGCTCTCGGATCGATGTTTCAAATGTATGCGTCATTTGTTCGCCTAGCTCGCGGATCGATTTTTCAAATGTATGCGTCATTTGTTCGCCTAGCTCGCGGATCGATTTTTCAAATGATTCTTCTTGTTCTCGGAACGATTTTTCTAATTTTTGCGTCATTTGTTCGCCTAGCTCGCGGATCGATTTTTCAAATTTCTGTGCGTTTTCTTTACTTTGTTGCATAAAGGCTTTCATGAATTCTGCCAAATCAATTTGGTTAGTTGGGGGCAAACTAATTTGTGGCTCTGATGTGAGGCCGTTCCTGCTGTTTTGCATTTCGTCTGAAGTATTTCCCATTGCATTTTCGGAACCGCCCGACGCGTTAATATTGGAAATCAAATTATCCCCTTGGTCCATGTTGCTTAAGTTGTCGGACCGCTTACTTTTAGCTTGGTTACGTGTCAGCATTAGTGCAATTTACACCCAGTACGCAACACACTAATCACAATAAATGTGTCCCCCAAAAATTACGACAGTCACAAGAAAGATACCCAACCTAGTACGCACTTTTTCACACGCAAAACAAATTTTTATGTTTGATCGAAACAGTGGAATTTACAAGTGAGAGAAAAAAAAAACACACATATAAAACACACAAATATAGAAAACAAAACAACAAGACAAACAACACAACGCCGCTCAACAACGCAGTGAATCTTTAGAAAGTCTCCTCAGAAACAACGCAGAAGTTGTTTGAGCGCTGTAGGGAAAAAAAATTAAGATTATACACGCTCGCAATCTAACGTATCAGAGATTCCAGAGTCTAGCGGAATCACAGAACAGGGTCGCCATGTGTAATATTTCTACACGTAATTTGCTATGCTGGATAGCGGTACTGATAGTAGAATAAAAGCGGGTTGAAAGCCGTGAGCTGTCTGGGGAGAAGTTAACCGTGCGTTTACTAAGCAACTGTTTCACGACTGGGTATCTCGTCTGGGTTTACCGCATTACCAATCAGACTAACATTGATTATAATCTTTTACAGTCATACAACAACCGGTAATATATATTTATAAAAGGGAGAATTTAAATAAAAAGAAAGAATTCAGTTTATATTTGCAAATTTATTTTAAAGATTGTTCATTGAAATTTCAGCATATTATACGTGAGTTATAACTGAGCTGGTGCCTTATTTACGATTGTGAAAATGTGAGATTGGAATCTTACTGAACACATAAAATATGGAGTCAAGATTGGGAGACTGGATACAACACTGCATTCATAAAACAACACACAAAGAACATTGAAACACATGCAAGAGAAAGTTAATCACTACAAACAGATTCAAATTTTTTACCCAAAGAATTTACGTTCGTAGCACAATCCTGTCCGTCATGTAATTACCACACACTGGTATACTAAATTCATATTAACTCTTTGTGAAATCTTCCCAAGAAGAATAGCTGAGGGCTACTTTGATGATTACCACATGCTTCACGTGGTCAACTTGGTTTACACAAAGCGTATAACTCCACAATAATTTAGATAATAAAAATAAATTAGATCCAAAAGCAATTGACAAAAGAAAAACCTTGAACTGGTTACTAACGTCTTACTATTAACCTGATGGGTCAAACAGTTATATAAGCACGTGGTACTGGTCTCGCAAAGTACATCCCACGTGGGTTGAACATAAAGAAAGGTTGCTATATTAAAAATATTGTTAAGACGAGACGTTATAATCACACAAGCATTCGCATTTAAGATTGATCTTAGTTAGAGTTACTGACCAACACGTGGTTCCACTTTACTCACAAAGTAGTGACAAAGCAACTACCGCAAAATAATCTGAACTGGACACGAGAATTACACTCCGCTGCAATTAAAGATAACCTTAGATATTTTAGAGCTAAACCCGAAATAAAATGATTAAATTCTCAGTTAGGCTGAACTTAACAAATCCATTGTCCTATGGACTTAGCAGACACGCGCTTAGCTGGAGATCTTACCATTTCAGACGCTCGCACCGCCAGACTGCAACTGCCTACTGCTGGACTGCAACTGCCTACTACTGGACTGCAACTGCCTACTACTGGACTGCAACTGCCACTCTCCAACTGCCACTGCCTACTACCCAGCGTGCTCCTGAGAGTCGCTCACAAAGACAAACGGAAGGGGCCAGAGGGGCAGCTTCCTATACCAACATGACAAGGGACGGACCGGACCATACTAAGAATAGAAACCTCTCTGCTTTTAGGAACCGTAGCTACCTGTTCCGACGTTGGTCCTACTGTTCTCTAGCAGACAGCCTTGTCTGCTACCCTCAAGCATGCAACTACAAACACATTTGATCATTCATCCTCTCACACAGAAGGGAAGGGGGATGACAGTGTCTTATCATATACAGTATATAACAGAAAGCGGATGTAGGTTCCGTATGAGACTGTGTGACATGAATTACATATAAGAATTACATAGAAACTGTACTTTAAAGTGTAGTATTGTGACAAATCGTTCTTGTTTACGTGTAAAAGTAACACGTTCCACTACTCAGTCTCCTCCCAGATAGTCAGAAACGCCACAGTAAATTTAGGAGAGGAATTTACTCCATAAATGACAACAAATTTGAGAAATTAAACATGAAAGGAATCCAACAGAGACCTTTCATAACCCCAACGCTCCGGGAAAAGACTGTGCAGGGAATTTTCTGGCCATGCTAGGACATTCCCAAGCAGGCTTCTCACACCCTACTTAAACCAAAAGTGTAAAGAAAAGGCAAAAGGTCACCAGCTACTTGCTAAAACACAATAATTTCAAACATCTTTACAATCTACCAATTTCAAAGAGAGAGAAAAAAACACACAATCTGTGACACCTATTTAAAAGATCGTGTAGACCTAAATCGGTCAGCAAATAAAAACAATGGTTCCTGTGTCATTAATATGAAAACAATTTCTGGTTGTTACCCTTATGGAGTTCACCAGTATTTGCTCATTGCAAGAGCCAACTGATCACAGGAAAATTTATGACTGTTTATTAACAAGCAAAATTTATGAAAATAGCAAAGGTGCCACAGCAATTTAAAAAGAACATGAAATAACATCAGTATTACAAGGCAGAACATTACAATGCACAATCCGCAAAAGCAAAAAAAATGATAAGAGAAAAAACATGTTTTACAAAGTGGTTATCGCAAAAAAATTCTATATCTTATAAAACTAATAATCTGTAGAATTAACCTAACTATGTGGCACTAATTTAATCACTCTACAATATTTCAGTTAGTTAGCAAACAATGAGCACTGTGTCATTATACTGAAGCTACAATAATTATGTGATTGTTACCCTTATGGGGTTCCTCACTATAAATATGCCCCATGCAAAGGCTAATCGTAAAGAGTAGTCAAGTTTTTGTGTTGAATATGAACAGTCTTGACTTTGTATTGGAACTGAAAAGATGAGTCTGAGTTGTGGACAATGAAAAATGTTGTGAGTTTTATTAAGAGCAGTAACGGCTGCGAAATTGTATGATGAAGTAACGTTTTGAACATGCGAAAGTTTGTTGTTGTTGTGGTCTTCAGTCCTGAGACTGGTTTGATGCAGCTCTCCACGCTACTCTATCCTGTGCTAGCTTCTTCATCTCCCAGTACCTACTACAGCCTTCATCCCTCTGTATCTGCTTAGTGTATTCATCTCTTGGTCTCCCTCTACGATTTTTACCCTCCACGCTGCCGTCCAGTACTAAATTGGTGAGTCCTTGATGCCTCAGAACATGTCCTACCAACCGATCCCTTCTTCTAGTCAAGTTGTGCCACAAACTCCTCTTCTCCCCAATCCTATTCAGTACCTCCTCATTAGTTATGTGATCTAGCCATCTAATCTTCAGCATTCTTCTGTAGCACCACATTTCGAAAGCTTCTATTCTCTTCTTGTCCAAACTAGTTATCGTCCATGTTTCACTTCCATACATGGCTACACTCCATACAAATACTTTCAGAAACGACTTCCTGACTCTTAAATCAATACTCGATGTTAACAAATTTCTCTTCTTCAGAAACGCTTTCCTTGCCATTGCCAGTCTACATTTTATATCCTCTCTACTTCGACCATCATCAGTTATTTTGCTCCACAAATAGCAAAACTCCTTTACTGCTTTAAGTGTCTCATTTCCTAATCTAATTCCCTCAGCATCACCCGACTTAATGCGACTACATTCCATTATCCTCGTTTTGCTTTTGTTGATGTTCATCTTATATCCTCCTTTCAAGACACTGTCCATTCCGTTCAACTGCTCTTCCAAGTCCTTTGCTGTCTCTGACAGAATTACAATATCATCGGCGAACCTCAAGGTTTTTATTTCTTCTCCATGGATTTTAATACCTACTCTGAATTTTTCTTTTGTTTTCTTTACTGCTTGCTCAATATACAGATTGAACAACATCGGGGAGAGGCTACAACCTTGGCTCACTCCCTTCCCAACCACTACTTCCCTTTTATGTCCCTCGACTCTTATAACTGACATCTGGTTTTTGTACAAATTGTAAATAGCCTTTCGCCCCCTGTATTTTACCCCTGCCACCTTCAGAATTTGAAAGAGTGTATTCCAGTCAACATTGTCAAAAGCTTTCTCTAAGTCTACAAATGCTAGAAACGTAGGTTTGCCTTTTCTTAATCTAGCTTCTAAAATAAGTCGTAGGGTCAGTATTGCCTCACGCGTTCCCATATTTCTACGGAATCCAAACTGATCTTCCCCAAGGTCGGTTTCTACCAGTTTTTCCATTCGTCTGTAAAGAATTCGCGTTAGTATTTTGCAGCCGTGACTTATTAAACTGATAGTTCGGTAATTTTCACATCTGTCAACACCTGCTTTCTTTGGGATTGGAATTATTATATTCTTCTTGAAGTCTGAGGGTATTTCGCATGTCTCATACATTTTGCTCACCAGATGGTAGAGTTTTGTCAGGACTGGCTCTCCCAAGGCCGTCAGTAGTTCTAATGGAATGTTGTCTACTCCCGGGGCTCTGTTTCGACTGGGGTCTTTCAGTGTTCTATCAAATTTTTCACGCAGTATCATATCTCCCATTTCATCTTCATCTACGTCCTCATCCATTTCTATAACATTGCCCTCAAGTACGTCACCCTTGTATAGACCCTGTATATACTCCTTCCACCTTTCTGCTTTCCCTTCTTTGCTTAGAATTGGGTTTCCATCTGAGCTCTTGATATTCATACAAGTCGTTCTCTGTTCTCCAAAGGTATCTTTAATTTTACTGTAGGCAGTATCTATCTTACCACTAGTGAGATAAGCCTCTACATCCTTACATTTGTCCTCTAGCTATGCCTGCTTAGCCATATTGCACTTCCTGTCGATCTCATGTCGATAGTTTAAAAAGTTTAATAAATGTGAATTTTTGTGAAAAGTGAGTGTCAAGAATTATTTTCAATTGTTCGTTGTTTAAAAAAGTATGAAGCACATCGCAATGAAAAACAAAAACATCACTTAATCCTGAAAGATTGTCTTCGTAAGTTCTTCAAGTCGGCGTAATTAACATACGAGTGCCTTTCGCACCAACAGCGATAGTCATGCTACCTAGACAACATTTTTAATTTCGAGCCAAAGCCAGAGCGAGATCGTCGTTGGATTGCAAATATAAGTGATATTATTGTTAATTTTCTTCAGTGACTGTAATCAATTGATGTAGCAATATCTGCCACTCTAAAGACCTTTTAGTTGAGCAATAAAAAGATCATACTTTGAGTGCGCGACGTGATAATTTTTGAACTGATTAACTGTGAGTGGAGGTATTGTTATAAGTGGAATGGGAAGAAAACCTAATAACTGGTATAATGGGACGTACCCTCTGCCATGCACTTCACGGTGGTTTGCAGAATGTAGATGTAGATGTAGAATAGGGTATGGACTCCAGAAGCATCCTGTGTGCTTAACGTAGTCCCACGACGTATCAAGTGTGTGTTTGTGCAATTGCATCCGTCTCTTGCAGGCACGACACCAATCCCGGGTCGCTACAGGCTCAGAAGCGCCGAAGGGCGGCCGGGCGCGTTGGCTGGATGACGGCGTGGCGAATGCGCCGAAGGGTGTGAGCCGCGTGGGCAGGCGAGCGCTGACTTGGCGCAGGCGCTGTTTGAAGTAAATAGATTCGGCACGCGGGGGCAGGGGCGGTCTCGGCAGCCTGCATTGTCGCGCACTTCAAAGGCGCCGCCCATTCTGGCCGCACAAAGCGCCGCCGGCCACAGAGCGGCTCCCGTAGAGCCGCTAATAACGGCTGATCTCGCCGACTAAGCGGTTTACAACGGGCAGCGCTACAAAATCCACCGGCTGCTGACAGACGACGACTTTGTTATCTCGAGAAACATGTGCCAAAATTCAACCTGCGCTCTCGACCGAAAGACGTCGGGCCCAGTGAAATCGGAGCCACACTAACACCCACCTGTGTTAGTGACGCTATTGTCAGTCTCTTTCGCTGTTGAACAAGCTACGCGCCACTTCAAAATACAAGCCAAGATTCTGACGACTTCAGATACAGTTTTTACATGTAGATTAGTGTTTGTCAAACTTATTTGTTCAGGAGGCAGTTTCGATATTGTGTGGCGGCATCTCGGGCCACGTATGAACCGATGTTATTATTAATTGGGTGCCTAAGTACGTCAGTAGCTTATGACCCCTCAATACTCTAGCTACATTAAGGGCGCAGTAAGGTGGCCACGTGGCCCCCAGGTACTGATCGTTAAAAGTCGGAACCATTCGAACACTTCGTGTCGACATATGTTTCAGATTGCTGCCACCCTCAGCAACCCCAAAGATGTGACAGTCTGATCAAGTGTTTTTGTGTTGCCAGTGTGAGCGGATTATTAATTGATTAATATCAGTAATCTATCTATACCTAAATGCATGGAAATGGAAATGCCGTATGGCTAGGGCCTCCCGTCGGGTAGACCGGCTGGTGCAAGTCTTTCGAGTAGACGCCACTGCGGCGACTTGCGTGTCGATGGGGATGAAATGATGATGATAAGGACAGCACAACACCCAGTCCCTGAGCGGAGAAAATCTCCGACGAACCCGGTCCGTTAGGTATGACATATCTGTCGCGCTGACCACACAGCTACCAGGAGCGGACACTATCAGAAATGTTTAATAAATGTCATTTGTCTTCCACTAATTGTGTTGTATTATAACATCCTTAATATAATATCAGGTTCCTTGCTAAAAATAAGTACCGCACTTGATGAGGCCAGTATCTGTAATGCGCATTCACAAATCCATGTTACTTACGTGTCAAAATGTTTACCATACCAGCTGTTCAGTACGAGTCGCGTGAAATGTCAGTACTGGAAGATACACAACAAAACATTTCCATTCCCACATCCCTTAAGCCCGCAGTGGCTGCGCTATATGCCCCTCAGCTGCTGAGGTAAAAGACCAACTTTACTGAGCTTACGGCCGAATTAAGCGTATCTCAGAATATAAAAGTCTAAGTATTTTGTTTTTTTACTGTACAGGAAAAGTGGTCTCTTAAGAATCTCTTAACGTTACTTGACGTTTTTGGATTCGGCTGTTATAGTAGCTGGACTCATATGGCTTAGAACCGCGGGACGCAGGAATACTTCATTCGGTCCGCATGCGGTCCGCGTGCCGCAGTTTGGCGACTGCTGATACAAGTAGATTCTAGAGTCGAAAATTCTAGCGTGGAAAAAGAACAGTAACATAGAGCCTGGCTAAAAAAGTGAAGCACCATAAGAGAAGGACGAAACGAACTGAATTTTCACACGTTGATAGGGTACATGCTGCTATTTCAGTGGTTACATTATAGGGTCATACACACTCTAAGACAAAAATAATAAAAAATAAAAATAAATAAAAAGCACCGACGCACCAAGAAGGAATTATACGAATAGGAGGGAAATCGGTAGATGTGATCTACATGTACAGACAAACAAATGATCACAATTTCAGAAAAATTGGATAAGTTATTCAAGAGAAAGAGCTTCACAATTTGTGCAAGTCAATAACGCACTGGTCCACCACTGGCCCTGATGCAAGCAATTACTCGGCTTGCGTTTGATAGAGTTGTTGCATGGCCTCTTGACGGATAGCGTGCCAAATTCCGTCCTACAGGGGCGTTAGATCGTCTAAATCCCGAGATGGTTGGAGGCACCTGCCCAAAGTGCCCCGAATGTTCTCAATTAGGGTAGATCAGGCAACCTTCGTGGCCAAGGTAGGGTTTAGCAAGCACGGAGACAAGCAGTAGAAACTCTCGGCGAGTGCGGGCGGCCGGGGCGGGCATTATCTTCCTGAAATGTAAGCCCAGTAAGGCTTGCCATGAACGGCAACAAAACGGGGCGTAGAATATCATAGATGTATTACACGACCGTGATATTATGGCACTTGGCCTCCCTCGCCCGTTATCGGAAACAACTATAGTGAAAGGTCTCTGTTGGGTTCCTTTCATGTTAATTTCTTAAAGCTGTTGTCATTTACGGCACAAATTCCATTTCTAAATTTACTGTGGTGTTTCTGACTCTATCTGGGAGGAGACTGAGCAATGGAACGTGTTACTTTTACACATAAACAAGAACGATCTGTCACACTACTACACTTTAAAACACAGTTTATATGTAATCATGTCACACAGTCTCATATGGAACCTACATCCGCTTACTTTTATATAGTGTATATGGTAAGATACTGTCATCCCCCTTCCCTTCTGTGTGAGAGGATGAATGAGCAAATGTATTTCTAGTTACATGCTTGATGGTAGCAGACAAGCCTGTCTGCTAGAGAACAGTAGGACCAACGTCGGAACAGGTAGCTACGCTTTCTAAAAGCAGAGAGGTTTCTATTCTTAGTATGGTCATGTCCGTCCCTTGTCATGTTGGTATAGGAAGCTGCCCCTCTGGCCACTTCCGTTTGTATTTGAGAGCCACCCTCAGGAAGGGAGCAGGTCAGTCTGTCCGTGGCGAGCGTCTGAAGTGGCAAGATCTCCGGCTAAGCGCGTGTCTGCTAAGTCCGTAGGACAATGGATTTCTTAAGTTCAGCCTAACTGAAAATTTAATCACCTTTGTTTCAGGTTTAGATCTAAAATATCTTATGTTATCTTAAATTGCAACGCAGTGTAATTCGAGTGCGAAGTTCAGAATATCTTCCAGTAGTTGTGAGCAAAGTGGAACCACGTGTTGATGATCCGTAACTCTAACTAAGATCATCAGTCTTAAATGCGAATGTGCGTGAGATTATAACTTCCCGTCTTGACAATATTTTTCAATATAGTAACTTTTCTTTATGTTCAACCCACGTGGGGTGTACTCTGTGAGACAAGTACCACGTGCTTATATAATTGTTTGACCCATCAGGTTAATAGTATGACGACAGTAACCAGTTCGAGGTTTTTCTTTTGTAAATTGTGTTTCGATGTAATTTATTTTAATTATTAAAATTATTGTGGAATTACAATCTGTGTAAACCAAGTTGACCACGTGAAGCATGTGGTGTAATCATCAAAGTAGCCCTTAGCTATTCTTTTCGGGAAGATTTCACAGACAATTAGTATGAATTTAGTATACCAGTGTATGGTAAGTTCATGACGGATAAGATTGCGCTACGACCGTAACTTCTTTGGGTGAAAATTGAATCGGTTGGTTGTGGTTAATTTCCTCTTGCATATGTTTCAACGTTCTTCGTGTGTTATTTTATGAATGCAGTGTTGTATGCAGTCTCCCAATCTTGGCTCCATATTTGATGTGCTCCATAAGATTACAAACTCACATTTTCACAATCTTAAATAAGTTTAGTTATGAATCAAGATTAATATGCTGAAATTTTAACGGAACAATGATCAATGTTAAAATAAATGTCCAAATATAAACTGATTTATTTCTTAGAATTGGAAGGAGAATCAGCATTGGCCGTATTTTGTTGTTTTATTGTCAGCAAAATCGATTTTCGGTCACTTAGTGACCAGCCTCAGTGCTGTAATATACAATTAAAATTGGTAGGCACTGGTAAAATCTATAACCACAAGCTTAGAGCGATCACATAAACTGAGTGTTGTCATAAGATGACTATTAAAATAATTAATGTTAGTCTGGTTGGCAATTTGGTAAACTAGACTGTATACCTGGTGAAACAGTTGCTCAGTAATGCAAGGATAACTTCCCCAGATAGCTCACAGCTTTTAACCCGCTTTTATTATCTTGAATATCAGCACCGCTTTCAGAACAACTTAATGCATCAACTTTACAATAGTGGCGACTAAGGAAAACGCATAGCATCGTGAATGATTTCAAGACAGTTCTGCACATACTGTCAAATGGAGCAGTGTGTCCTCTTGAAATACCATGGTAAAAATTTACGGTAGGGTGACCAAAGCGCCTTCACTCCCAGGTTCAAAATATTGTGGTCAATTAATTCCGCTGTGCTGTAACTGTGCCTCGGATGACAACCAAAGGAGTCCTCCTATGAAAATAAAAGGTA
Organism: Schistocerca nitens; assembly: GCF_023898315.1. NCBI lineage: Eukaryota > Metazoa > Arthropoda > Insecta > Orthoptera > Acrididae > Schistocerca > Schistocerca nitens. The sequence continues at coordinate 697,242,529 of NC_064617.1, read as the reverse complement.
CCCCAGACCACCACTCCTGGCTGTCGAGTCGTATGGTGGGCGACAGTAAGGTTGGTACCTCAGGTTAGTATCCCACTGCTGTCTGAGGCGTCTCCAGACACATGTTCGCTGGTCAATGGGGCTCATTCCGATGCGGGACTTATCACTGAAGACAATTCTACTCCAGTCATTGGTTTTCCAGGCCGAAGGGTGTCTGGAGACGCCCTGGACAGCAATGGATACCAACTTTCGCCCGCCGTACTGCCCGACAGCCAGGAGAGATGATTTGGGGTGCCATTTCTTTCCATAGCAGGAACCCCTTTGGTTGTCATCTGCGGCAACAGCGGTACGTCAATGATATCCTACACCTCGTTTTCTTGCCCTTCATGGTAAGCCATCCTGGGCATGCATTTCAGCAAGATAATGCCCGCCTGCACAAGGCTAGAGTTTCTATTGCTTGGCCTCATGATTGCCAAACCCTTCCTTGGCCGAAACGGTCGCCGGATCTCATCCCATTTGAGAACGTTTGGAGCATTATGGACAGGGTCTTCCAACTATCTAAGGATTTTGATAATCTAACGCGCTAATTGGACGGAATTTGGTACAATATCTTTCTCGAAGACGCCCAACAACTCTATCAACAATGTCAAAGCGAAAAATTGCTTTCTTAACGGTCAGAGGTGGAGAAACGCGCAAACTGACTTGCTCAATTTATGAAGTTCTTTCTCTTGAATAAATCACTCAGTTTTTTTTCTGCTATTGTAATCCATTTTCTGCCTGTAAATGTACATCACATCTACCAATTTCTGTCCCATTCGGGTAATTCCTTTGTGGTGAGTTTTTTTTGTGGTCCTTCTAGAATATAGATAACTTGACAGCGTGAGCCCACTTATCAGTATGGCGTTGTATGCCCTCTGACATGGATACATATGCACTGATTTGGCTAGAGGGATGTCATGAAACCATTGTATTCTCTCCTTAGCCATGATTGGTTTGCTGGAACATATGTTGTAGTGTGGTGAGGCACAATGTTGCATGGGGATACTGTCGTGTCCTGACACAGGATGGAGGGAAGCCAGGGGGTTTAAGGTCAGTCAGCAATTTCTGAGCGGAAGGAGCAAAGGCAGAAAGAAAAATTCCCAGTGAAGCAAGTTGATGACTTGGATCAGCGCCAAACACTGTCACTGGACATCTACGAGAGATGCGGATTTTGGGACTCGACATGATGGTTGGGTTGTTTCAAGGAGAAGACCAGACAGCGAGGTCATCGGTCTCATCGGTTTAGGGAAGGAAAGCGTCCGTGCCCTTTCAAAGGAACCATCCCGGCATTTGCCTAGAGCGATTTAGGGAAATCACGGAAAACCTAAATCAGGATGGCCGGACGCGGGATTGAACCGTCGTCCTCCCGAATGCGAGTCCAGTGTGCTAACCACTGCGCCACCTCGCTCGGTCGCGACAGGATGCTTGCCGCAGGAGACTCATGGAATTCAGAGTTCTGATTAGCACTATTTATTGGCAATCAGACTGACTATAACACCGAAGGCTAATTCTAAACATTAGAAAAAGCAAAGGAGGCAATTGGTTACATATCAGACGTCAGAGTCTGAAGCCATGGGGGCAGGTGCTAACAGAAGTAGTGAACACTAGCAGCACGTTAAGTAGAAACTTGAGAGCAGCACTCGAAGTGAGAGAAACAGACGTGTCGAAGCTTACTGAGGCTGGCCTCAGGCGACACGGAGTCAGCGTCCCACTGATCTGACTGTGAACTCCCTCTGGATACAAAAACATGGGATTTTGAAGAAACGTGGCGGCCTACCATTTCTCCCTTCCTGTACTCGACCTACCAATCCACCGGCGCTTAACAAGCTTTGGCCAATCTGGCGAGTCGTTCTGCACCTCATGGGTGCCTTTGGCCAACCACATTTACGAGGGTGAGTTAAATGAAAACCTTAAATACTTTTTTAAACATTATTTATTCTGCAGAAGTGGTACAAAGCTGTATCACTTTTCAACATAATGTCCACCACGCTCAATGCAAGTCCTCCAGCGCTTACAAAGTGCATAATTTCATTTAGAAAAAAAAAAATTTCTTTTGGTAGTCCGTGCAACCACTCATGCACCGCGTGGCGTACCTCTTCATCAGAACGGAACTTCTTTACTCCCATTGCATCTTTGAGTGGTCCAAACATATGTAAATCACTTGGAGCAAGATCTGGTGAGTATGGTGGATGAAGAAGACATTCAAAATGCAGGTCTGTGATTGTTGCAACTGTTGTAACGGCAGTGTGGGGCCTTACAATGTCATGTTGCAAAAGGACACCTGCTGATAGCAATCCATGTCGCTTTGATTTGATTGTAGGCCGCGGATGATTTTTTAGGAGATCTGTGTATGATACATTGGTGACAGTGGTCCCTCCAGGCATGTAATGCTCCTAAATGATGCCTTTTTCGTCCCAAAAGAGAGTCAGCGTAACCTTCCCTGCTGATGGTTCTGTTCGAAGCTTCTTTGGTTTTGGTGATGAGGAATGGCGCCATTCCTTGCTCGCTCTCTTCGTTTCCAGTCGGTGGAAGTGAACCCAGGTTTCGTCCCCAGTAACGATTCTTGCAAGGAAGCCATCACCTTCTCGTTCAAAGCGCCGAAGAAGTTCTTCACAAGCATGAACACGTCGTTCTCTCATTTCAGGAATCAGCTGCCGTGGCACCCACCTTGCAGACACTTTGAGAACCTGGAGCACATCATGCACAATGTGGTGTGCTGACCCATGACTAATCTGTAAACATGCTGCATTGTCATTCAGTGTCACTCGGCGGTTTTCCTTCACTATGGCATCAACTGCTGCAATGTTCTGTGGAGTCAGAACTCGTTGTGCCTGACCTGGACGAGGAGCATCTTCCACTGAAGTCACATCATTTGCGAACTTCCTACTCCATTCCTAGACTTGCTGCTCTGACAAACATGGACCACCGTACTGAACCTTCATTCTTCGATGAATTTCAATAGGTTTCACACCTTCACTACGCAAAAACCGAATAACAGAACGCTGTTCTTCCCTGGTGCCAGTCACAAGTGGGGCGGCCATCTTTATACTGATACTGCGACGGTATGTGTGCATGCTGCCACCTACAGGCCATTCTGCGCACTGTTTGTAGCGCGCTTACCAACTTACAGGATAACGGCGCGAAATTTCGATTTATTATTACAAATTTAAGGTTTTCATTTGACTCACCCTCGTAGATTCCTCCCCCACTCCTATTCGGTAAGTGAGGATGCTTCTGGATTGCTTGGTGTTGACAGCGTTCATCTCAAAGCTAAACGTCACTGACACTCCTATTATGACCAGCAATAACAGTGTTTAACGTCACTTGACCCCGTCCTCCGTCCTTCTGTGGGTGGGGACTGCTCTAGTAGCACTCCAACCTGTGTAAACCCACTGACGTTGCAGTTCCCAGGAGCAAGTATCGAGCATGCTGCTTCTGCTTGTCTCGGCGATGGATGGAGTTACTAGTTAATTCTCTGAAGGGAAACTTCTCCGCTGGAACAGCTGCACAGAGCGTCTGCAATTCGCACGGCTCTAGTGTTACTGTTTATCTCCGGTAACCCAAACGCAACCACTTTCGCCTGCTGTCTCCATTTTGTCTCTGATTTCCTACCTTAGAGTGCCCTTGATGGCTCCAAATAGCCTTAAGAATAACAACATAGAAGTCATTATGTCGTCAATATATGACAATACTGACCTCCAAATCTATGAATACGCTGCACTCACTGATCCACGTTATTGTTACAATGCACTCATTCCTCACATGCGTCTTTTCAGGGGTGCATTCGATCCTGACTTCATTTTTATGGACGATAATGCACGACCACATCGAACACCGCAGGTGGAGGTGCTCTTGGAACAAGAGGATGTTTTGGCGAATAGGCTGGACTGCCCATTACAGCTACTTAAATCCCATCAAGCATGTGCAACATACGTTGGGAGACGTGGCACAGAAAGTCCACGTCGACCAACCCACCACCCAGTTATCAGCCGCGCAGGTGGAGGATTGGAACTCTCTAGCACAAGAACTCCTTACCGATTCTGTGGCCAGCATAGAAGCACGTTGCAGAGCACGACTTTTTGTTCTTGGTTTATCGCACACCCTATTAAGGACCATTTCCTGCAATTGTTTAATGTTCAGGGAACCAGCATAAACCACTGTGGCTTGAGTGTAATCATTATCTTTGAATAAAAGTGTCATGTCTTTTCGTCTCATTGCTTATTTCTTTCGGTAGTCTGCTGTACTAAACTGTAGCAGTTCTTTCCATGTATGCAGTGATACATCATGCGAACGTTACTCTTTCGATCCTTGAAAATTTTTAAAAAATCCATTTCTTCGCTTAAAATATTCTGTGGGATGTCTGCTTTACTGTAGTGTTCATCTCAAGTTCGCCAGAGTTACAAGGCGATTCAAGAAAAAGTGTCTCCGGAAACCATTCACGGCGGGAAATAATAGACGTAATGTAATTTCAAAGACGGCCTAACAGACATTATGGAAATTACGAACGTGGTCTAACTTGACATCCGATTAGCCTGTTACAATTTCTACACAAAAGGGGACGAAAAGCGTATCGAGCGAACAGAGTAGCGGTTAACAGAAGCTGACAGTTAGCCCCGCAGCACCGCCATGGCCAAGAGGAAGATGGAGGACGACCTCCTTTAGAATCGCAAACGATTGCTGTATGGTCCGGGGGCCGCTGACTACAGATATGTGTATGTACAAAAATTTAAACCAAAACTTTAAATGCGTTTTTCTCGAAACAGTTTTTTTCTAATTGGCGAGAAATATAACTAGGGAACGGTACATACGAGTTTGATCGGAATTTGATACCAACATTGTAAATTGAATTCTCTGTCAGCATACATAGCCATTTTTCTATGTCCTGAAAAGATCATTTTCGGTGCACGGTTTTGTCTCCATTTTGTGGGATAAGAAAACGACATTTGTTTCAATACATCATATTGCTAGAGCTTAATATTTTTCATTTACCCTATGTTTGGCCTGAAGACGGAGTGCTTTTTACGCTGACCGAAAATAAAATGTAAATAACAGGAACAAAATTATTTTGTTACAGGTTCAATAGGAAGGGCTTCGGGAATTCCTGCCGATGACCAATGTCTTGGCTGCAAGGGCTCCTTCCAGTGGTTGCAGGGAGCGTTCGATGTGCACACAAATACGATTTCTTGAATACAAAATTGTAAGAAATAAAACTACATTCCAAGATGCTACTACAGGCGGGTGTAAAAATGAATGTGCGCAATGGAGAATACTGAACGCGAAAATGAAGTTTTGGCCCTGTCTGGCTACCCCCTGAAACAGATCTTAGGATCTCTTAATGGTGATATTATTTCCTCCTTCTTACTCTTTAACATATAAATCACAACACAAAACATAAATGAATGATTAAGGGAACTAGTAACTACACACTGGTAAATATTATTTCTGCTTATACATTTATTGTAGATTAAAACCCCTTTAAATATCACAAATGTTTATATATCAATGTCCAATGGATATAAAGAGATACAAATGAATGTCCTAACTAATATTACTGATCAGTTGCCCAAATCTGTCCTTTTTATGGATACGCGATCTAATACAAATAACGCAAGACGACTGACATCATCTAGGTACCCAAATACTAGAAGGTACTACTTTCAAAGATGATCTGCAATGGTGTGCAACCTTAGTGGAAATAAAGTTACGTGATCCCAGCTATTTAGCTTTATAACGCTAATGAGCCGAAGCGATTGGCTATATCACCGTATGTACAGCGTCTGGTGCATCGGAGTGATGGTTCTCATACACATCTGCGACGACGGAAGAACTCCAGCCACAAAATACAAAAAAAAAAAACTCATTCAAACACAAGGACGGCAGAAGGCGGTCCTCTGACTAGTACACTACTGGCCATTAAAATTGCTACACCACGAAGATGACGTGGTACAGAAGCAAAATTTAACCGACAGGAAGAAGATGCTGTGATACGCAAATGATTAACTTTCCAGAGCATTCACACAAGGTTGACGCCGGTGGCGACACCTACAACGTGTTGGCATGAGGAAAGTTTCCAGCCGATTTCTCATACACAAACAGCAGTTGACCGGCGTTGCCTGGTGAGACGTTGTTGTGATACCTCCTGTAAGGAGGAGAAATGAGTACCATCACGTTTCCGACTTTGATAAAGGTCGGATTGTAGCCTATCGCGATTGAGGTTTATCGTATCGCGAAATTGCTGCTCGCGTTGCTCGAGATCCAATGACTGTTATTAGGATATGGAATCGATGGGTTCAGGAGGGTAATACGGAACGCCGTGCTGGATCCCAACGGCCTCGTATCACTAGCAGTCGAGATGACAGGCATCTTATCCGCATGTATATAACGGATCGTGCAGCCACGTTTCGATCCCTGAGTCAACAGATGGGGACGTTTGCAAGACAACAACCATCTGCACGAACAGTTCGACGACGTTTGCAGCAGCATGGACTATCAGCTCGGTGACCATGGCTGCGGTTACCCTTGACACTGCATCACAGACAGGAGCGCCTGCGATGGTGTACTCAACGACAAACCTGGGTGCACGAATCGCAAAACGTCATTTTTTCGGATGAATCCAGGTTCTGTTTACGGCATCATGATGGTCGCATCCGTGTTTGGCGACATCGCGGTGCACGCACATTGGAAGCGTGTATTCGTCATCGCCATACTGGCGTATTACCCGGCGTGATGGAATGGGGTGGTATTGGTTACACGTCTCGGTCACCTCTTGTTCGCATTGACGGCACTTTTAACAGTGGTCGTTACATTTCAGATGTGTTACGACCCGTGGCTCTACCCTTCATTCGATCCTTGTGAAACCCTACATTTCAGTAGGATAATGCACGACCGCATGTTGCAGGTCCTGCACGGGCCTTTCTGGATACAGAAAATGTTCGACTGCTGCCCTGGCCAGCACATTCTCCAGATGTATCACCAACTGAAAACGTCTGGTCAATGGTGACCGAGCAACCGGGTCGTCACGTTACGCCAGTCATTACTCTTGATGAACTGTGGTATCGTGTTGAAGCTGCATGGGCAGTTGTATCTGTACACGCCATCCAAGCTCAGTTTGACTCAATGCCCAGTAAAATAATAAAGTCACTGAAAAGTAAAAGCTCTTACGGAATTGATGGCATTTCCAGCAAGGTACTCAAAGCTTGTTCCCCACAGATAAGTAGGATTCTCAGCCACATACGTAATAGCTCTTTGGAGCAGGGTGTTTTCCCCGATAGACTGAAATATGCCATTGTAAAACCATTGCATAAAAAGGGGGATACGTCGGATGTCAACAACTATCGCCCAATCTCTCTTCTGACAGCTCTATCAAAAATTTTTGAGAAAGTAATGTATTCAAGAGTAGCCTCCCATATTTGTAAAAATAAAGTACTAACAAAATGTCAGTTTGGTTTTCAGAAAGGCTTTTCAACAGAAAATGCTATATACGCTTTCACTGATCAAATATTAAATGCTCTGAATTGCCGGACATCACCCATTGGTATTTTTTGTGATCTCTCAAAGGTCTTTGATTGTGTAAATCATGGAATTCTTTTAGATAAGCTAAATCATTATGGTTTGAGGGGGGCAGCGCACAAATGGTTTAATTCATACTTAACTGGAAGAATGCAGAAAGTTGAAACAAATGGTTGCATGGGGGCTTAATAAAAATATTAATGCAAATAATTTTAATTTTTTTTTTGCTTTAGTAGCTGTCTGTCCGATTACGAAGTCTCGTAACGGTTGGCCCTGACTGTTATTGTTACGCAATCTGACTGCTTAGAACAATAACAAAGAATGAAATGGAAATTTTCATTAACACAGTTAATTAATTAAGCCCCCAGCAACTATAAAACCAACGCAACAACAAGCACAAGAGTAACTGTTCTGTGTGTGGGAGTGTGACTCAACGTACGCATCTGGCACGGTTCTTCTTCAACAACACAACAATTTTTAAATAACATTATACTGAATTAATTAAAGAAAATACAAATACCATAATTACTCAAGAGAACCACAATTACACTCTAATCCAAGAACCCAAGCCAGATGCTTTGTTGACTGAACCTGTAATGACACATTATTTAAAACATGGAAATAATGAAAAATAAATCCAGTTTCGTTACCTTCATATATTGACCAAAATCACTCTCATAATTACAATATATCTCCACACCGCCTCGCTATTACCACATCTGAACAAGAACCTTTCAGTATCACATCTCAGCAAGCACTCCCTACTAGCACATCTGAACACCAACTGACTACTACGAGCTCTCCCCAAGCAGTGACCTCTAGCACATCTCAATAATGACAGCCCGTGGAGGCGGCGGAACAATGCTCTCTAGCGATCTCTGGCGCTGTGGCTCAGTGTAGCCACCTTTCATATGCCCTTCCTCCACGGCTAGAATTTGATGGTATTTTTGCCAGCATTGGTGGTGAAAATACCACCAAATTCGTCAAAAAAATACAGACAAAAATAAAAGATAATATTAATACGTAAATATCATATAACTAGATAAAATTTTGGCTTTGCACTGACCTTTCAATAACCTATTATATAGAATACAGTAAGCAATACAAATTCTTTCATACATGTGACTTTACATAATAGTTTATACAAGTATTATGTGGTTAAACAGTTCAATCAATAGCGTCAGCAATGACGAATATGTGCAGGTAAGAGTCTCATAACTTTCCACAAACAGTAATACACAATAAATCAGTTTATACAAATATTCACATAAACGCTTTCCATAGCCCAAGAATAAGCAGTTGACAGTTCCAGCAGTAGCACCCAGCAATGGTCAACAGGTGCAAATACCAATAAGTAACATTTTTTCAATAGAAGCAGTCCATCAGTGGCACCCGCAATGTTGATCAGGTGCACACAGCAACAGGTGACTTCATTTCAGTAGAAGCAATCCATCAGTGGCACCCAGCAATGTTGAGTAGGTGCAGACACCAACAAGTAACACCATTTCAGTAGAAGCAGTCCATTAGTGGCACCAGCAATGTTGATCAGGTGCACACAGCAACAGGTGACTTCATTTCAGTAGAAGCAATCCATCAGTGGCACCCAGCAATGTTGAGCAGGTGCAGACATCAACAGGTGACATCTTTTCAGTAGAAACAGTCCATCAGTGGTACCCAGCAATGTTGAGCAGGTACACACAGCAACAAGTCACATTTCTCAGCAGAAGCAGTTCAATAAAATACACTGTCACTGATCACACTGTTCATCAGAGTTTATAAGCAGAAATTAAACATGTCCTAGTGGCACCAATATTGTAGAAAAGGTACAAGTAACAGTCCATAATTTTTTTTTACAATCACTGATCACACAGTTCATCAGCAGAAATTAAACATGTCCTTGTGGCACCAATCATGTAGAAAAAGTGCAAGTAACAGTCCATACTATTCACCATAACTACTGAGACAGTTCAGTCATGAACAATAGTTTGAATGCACATACAATTTCTTTAACAAAATATAATCAATGCTCTTACACTAAACATACAAATCATAATAAACACACAAATGATATCAGTTAACTGTCACATTAACTATTACAGTACACAATAACAGTTAACCTATAATATTTATGGGTGTCAGTGCAAGCCACTACCAACAAATAAAATAATATTTAGGAGATAGGTGGGTAGGATTAGGAAAGGAAAACACACAAAACACATCCACTCATCTTTCATCCTCATTAAGTGCTACTGTGTAATTGAATAGTGTTAACTGTGTAAATGTAACTCTGTCCAAGATTTGATGTTCATCATGTGTACCAAGTAGTAGTGGCAGCAATGTATAACAGTCAATAATAGTTAGTCAACGTCATAGTCATCATGTCAAGACCAATGTTTGCCAAGCCAGATCAAATTGTACTGTTGCTGAACAACTGTCAGTGAGCCAAGATATGCAAATACTTCCTCTCTTCAAAAAAAATGTATACTGCTTATTGATTTAACAAAGTGTGTGTGTAGGCAATCTTCTTTCTACTTGAGTGTTCTAGTCTGCCATCTTCATCCTCCTTGTTCCATATGGACCAACAAAAAAAAATATGCTCCTCACTTACTTTACCTCTTATCCACCAAACTCCAATAATGATCACTTAATCTTAATACTTCAATAATACGTCGATACATATAAACCTCAGTACCAATATCATTTCACTTCCATAACAACTCTTTCCTCTAGTCAGTCTCCTCGAACAAGTACAGATAAAATCCTAGTGCAACTTCAATTCAGCATCCCATACAATCCGAAGACACATTGTCCACACACAACCTCTGTGTATTCCATCTGACCCAAATTTTCTACTCATTATAAATTATAAGATACATTTTGGTTCCTTGTCCATCATTAAATAAAAGAAATGCATACATGACCTCTAACAGACTTAGTTCGAATAACTCTCAGTAATTAAGTACGATTACGGAGTGTGAATAATCATAATATTTCACAGTGTGTACACCACTTCAAGAATCATGGCAGAAGCAATCATGTGGAGTATTCCTTGTGTCAAGTGTCACTTCCTATTTCAATTGCTCACGAAAAATGCAGTGTAATACTGTCAATGGTCTAAACCTAGTTTTGGTCTGTCATGTCGTTAGCTTCCTTCCTATTAGCATAAATTTATACAGCTTCCATAAAACCTCAGCTCATGTGACTTCTATGACTTTCTTTTACTAATGTCGTTCGTCGAATTATAGCAGTTCATTTTCTTATCTTAAAAATATAAGGCACTGAGCGTAAGCAAAACATGCAATAGCGAGTAAATATACCAGTAGACAACAGAATGTCAACAAGTGGATGCAGCACAATTCCTACAACGAGGCTCTGCCAAGCGAACAATCTATAATTAATACCACAGTGTAACCTAAACTCTATGTTCGTACACAGTATATCAGCATTTCTATATACTAAATTGAAGAGTAGTTATGACAACAAAACAGAAATGTGTAAATATGCAATCCATACGCACAGCAGCAAACATGCCTTACACAATAAACAGGTCATTAGCATCACATCGACATAAGCAAATAAATGCTCATATGTAATCTTAATAAGTACCCATGAAGGCGCAAGCAGATAAATCATAAAGTATAACTTACATATCTAACCACATTAGCACAATTAATCAGGTGACAATTATAATTTAAATAAATAAGCACAGCAGGCACATAATAAAAAAATATATCATTAGTGAAAAAGCATAGCAGCCAAGCGATGCATAATATATACAAATAACAACCCTGTTCATTAGTCAATCATTGTCAAAATCAGTTAATGTGCGCAAGCACGTCGCTTCACAAGTAAATTCATAGAACATGAAATTAGCACAAAGTATGAGTCACGTAATCGCAAGCAGCAAATTATGTCTAAAGTACGTACCTAAGTGGAATTATGTTACCTGAAAAAGAAACTCAATTAATAGTTACCCTTTTTAATTTATTACTTTTTTTTTTTTCGAAATTCCATTCTTCCTGAAATTTTCTCGATAGCAAGTCGTCTTAACGTCGGACACGCACCGAATTTACCTGAAGGTCTTAAATACTTTAGACAACCGTATCCTGAAAAATACTGAACGTTAATAACATAATTTATGAAGTCCTTATAGCTTTATACAGAATTTAGTCGGAGAAATTAGACTGTGTATTTGTTTACGTCTGTCAGTGCATTCGCACTGAGCGCTCGATCAGCTGTAGGCGCGTGACGTAGGAAGGTAATTGTTTGCGGTCAACGACTGCCTTGTGCGGCGCGCAGACTGACTGTTGCTTTGAGTATGTGCCGCCGCCAAACACAGCGCGGTATCCTTGTACTCTCTCCATGTTTACGTAAACTGTTGGTTTCTCACAAGTATGTCATTCCACAAAAATTTTTACGTTAGATATGTGATGTATTCCCTTAGAGCGCCGAGTTTTAAGAGTTTCTACTTCAACAGTGTTATCATGAATAATTTTGCGAACTCTATATGGACCGTTATAAAGCAGAAAAAATTTGCGACATAAGCCTTTTCCTTTATGAGACAAACGATGAGATTTAATTAACACCTTCTGACCAACTGACAAGATTTTTAAACGACCAGGACGTTTAGCTGATTTCTCTCTTCTAGCAGCCGCAGATGCAATATTTTGTAGAGCCAGGTTGACAGCTTCAGAATGCCGCAGTTTCCGTGAAGGCGGAAAAGAAACGATTTCAGAAATGCGATTTATCGGTGCTTTATTTTTTAATATCAGTATAGGCGGTAAAGAAGTTGAATCATTAGGAAGTTCATTCAGAATGTTTTGAAAAAGATGAAGATACTGATCCCACGTTCTGTGATTCTGATGACAATAAAGACGACACAATTTATTGATTTCCTTCATCCATCTCTCTGAAGCGTTAGATTGAGGGTGAAAAAGTGAAATGAAAATTGGTTTAATCTTCCGACGCCGTAGAGTACGAAGCCAAATTTTAGAGCGAAACTGTGATCCATTATCTGATATAACCTTATCAACATGACCAACTTCTTTAAGAAAATGTTTGATGAAAGCGTTAGATACTGAACGAGCTGTTGCTTTGCGTAACGGTGTAAAACACACATATTTTGATGTCAGTTCCACTGCTACGAAAATGTACGCAAAACCATTAGTAGAACGAACCACTGGACCGAACAAATCGACTGCAGCCATCTCCTTTAATTTCGCTGGAATGATAGGAAACAACGGTGCTCTGTGAGAAACTGTTGGCGGCTTAGCCTTTTGACATAATTTGCATTTGGCAAGAACAGATCGAATACGTTTTTCCATATTACTGAAGTAGCAATTTTCTCGTAATTTATGAAAGCATTTTCTGGGACCAAAGTGCGCATAACTGAAATGTGTGTACCAAATCAATTTATTGACCCACTCATCAGGAATACAAACTAACCAAACAGAGTTGTCGACCGATTTCCGTTTAAAAAGAATGTCATTGCGAACTAAATAATGCTGTCTAATCGCTACGCTTTCCTTTCTCCTCCACTTCTCCTTAATGTCCTTCCAGATTGGATCCTTATTTTGCTCCTTAGCGATGTCCTGGAGCGAAGACGAAATGAAGTTCTCAAACGCAACACCTTGAATGTACATCAAACAATAATGGTTTTCTTTGCAGTCCTCTTCAGCACTTTGTTTCAAACCCATAGGTGCACGTGATAAAGCATCAGCAACAATATTTGAAGATCCCTGTATGTAAACAATACTAAAATCAAATTCCTGTAGGTACAACGCCCATCGTGACAATCTGCCATGAGTTAATTTTGTCGACATAAGAAATTCCAGAGCTCGATGATCGGTGTAAACCTTAGTATGTCTGCCAAACAAAAATGTGCGAAATTTTGTGAAGGCCCATACAACAGCCAAAGCTTCAAGTTCCGTAATCGAATAATTCTTCTCTGATTTAGAGAGAACACGGCTTCCAAAGGCAACAGTTTTCTGTACTACAACGCCGTTTTCTTCTATCTCTTGAAATAAATGTGCACCTAGGCCTTTGTATGATGAGTCCGTCGCCAAACAAAAATCTTTAGATAAATCCGGATGTGAAAGAAGTGGGGCAGCAACTAAAGCATCACGAAGTTGTTCAAATTCTGACTGCGCTTCCTCATCCCAACACCAATTAGAATTTTTTCCAGATAATTCACATAAACGAGGTGTGGCCAAATTGTCCAATCTAACAAAGCGTCTAAGAAAATTACAGACACCAAGGAAACTACGAACATCACGTTTTGTGGTAGGAACAGCATAATTATGAATAGCGTCTAGTTTCTCTGGATCAGGGAGAATACCTTCTGTAGAAATAATGTGACCGAGAAATTTCACCTGAGAACGACCAAATTCAGATTTTTCCAAGTTCACTGTCATGCCAACTCGTGCAAAAATACGTAATAATGAATCCAAAATTTTGTTATGCTCACTCCAAGAACGTTTAGCAATAAGAATGTCGTCAACATAAGAAGTAATATTGTCACGAAGATAAACAGGTAAAATTTCATTTAAGCTACGAATGAATGCTGCTGAAGATACAGTAAGTCCAAACGGTAATTTCCGAAACTGGTAACAGTTACCAAAGGCTAAAAAAGCAGTATATTTTCTACAATCAGGGTGGAGTTCTATTTGCCAAAAACTTGCGCGCATATCAATCGTGGATAAAACTTTAATTCCATGGAAATGTTGAAGAAGTTCATCTAAATTTTGTGGACGGTCAGTTTCAGGAATAATAATATTATTTATCTGTCTGGAATCCAGAACCAAACGAATTGACCCATCCTTTTTAAGAACAACGTGTAATGGGCTGGTATAAGGACTGACTGCTGGCTCAACAATGCCCTGATCTAACATGTATTGAAGTTCATTCTTAACCTTGTCTCTGTAAGCCAAAGGAATAGCGTACGTTTTTCCGCGAAATGGTGTGTGTTCTTTTACTTTAAATAAATATTGTAAGCCTTGTATAGTTCCTGTGTGATGACTAAACACTGTAGCATGTGAAGTCAAAATATGGTGCAGCTCTTCTCTTGCAACGTCATCTGGCACTTCAGCTTTCTTAACCTTTTCATTAATTAATTCTTCGCTATTAATTACATCATCCATCGCGTCCCTGTATCTATTGTCATTGTCATGAATAAACACACTGTCGTCATAATGCTCAACAAAAGCATCAGAAGTAAGAAACCTTAAACATTTTGTATCTGATTCAGATCTTGCTAAACACTCGAAAAATTTCAAACATTTCAGCATTCCGGCAACAGTCAAATTCACACTTCCTTCTTTAAAGTTCAAAATTGCCTTATGTGCGTTAAGAAACTCCATACCTAAAATAATCTGTGTACTGAGTAATGGAACAATAATAAAATTAGCAGAAAATTCGTATCCTTGACAAATGAAATTTAGGTTGGTCTGTTGTTTAACTTCCACACCTTTTCCAGAAATCGCTCCTCGAATTGTAGTTTTAGAAATAGGTAACACGGGACAGGCAATAGTTCTTTCACATATACGAAAAACTGATTCACTAATGACGTTCAATGGGCTCCCAGAATCTAAAACTGCAGTGAACTTATTCTTACCCACACATACTTCAATAACAGGATGTAAAAATGCGTCTACATTAGTTTCCTTTTCGTCTAACAAAATGTCTCTCATGTCTTCCAGTCGTACGTAGTGTAAAGTCGAAGTGTCATTACTTTCTGAACCGTCTATATTGCTGCCAGAAGCCGAAGCTGCTAG
Organism: Schistocerca nitens; assembly: GCF_023898315.1. Lineage (NCBI taxonomy): Eukaryota > Metazoa > Arthropoda > Insecta > Orthoptera > Acrididae > Schistocerca > Schistocerca nitens. Next base: position 697,227,230 of record NC_064617.1, on the reverse strand, counting down.
TCATTGTCGATTGTTTGCGTCACGTCTTTGATTATTCGCGTCATTTCGCGGATCAATTTCTACTAATTGCACTTGTCTCTCTGAAGTTCTGTCACGTGGAGGATGCCAATTAGGTCCTTCCTGTCTGTTAGATGCAAATTCTTGGTTGTGTCTGTTATTAAAATTTCTGTTTTCCTGTCTGTCTGCATAACTACTTCTTGTGTAATTTCGACTGTCACTTCTGAAATTATTGTTGTATCTACTACCCTGGTTATTTCTGTAGTAAGAATTTCTGTTATTGTATGAATAATTTCTATCTTGATGATACCGATTACTGTTTCCGTATGGTTGATCATTCCGGTAGGAATTACCGTTATTATAATTGTCTGTGTAATTTCTGTTAGAACGTCTGTTATTGTCATAAGGCTGGTATCTATTGTCATGTCTGTTACGTCTGTCATTCTCAAAGTTACCCAAATAACGTCCGTTCCGATCACTATCCCTTTTCTCTGAAAATGTATTGTAATTACTGCTACTGAAAAAATTACAAGAAGTCCCGTCGTCGTTGTCATACTCAAGTTCTTGTAGCAAAGTCTTAAAAGTCTCAATGTCGTCTTTACATCTTCCGGCTAAAGCAATTTGTCTTATGGATTGTGGCAGCTTAGTTAAACAAATGCGAATTAATTCAGTCGGACTGTAAGGGTTGGAAAGGAACTGATTCTTTCGAATCATGTCTTCAAAATATTCTGCTGGCGTGCGGAATTCAGACTGTTTGAAATTACGCTGCATAATAAGACTGTGTTTGACTCTGTCTTGCGTGTTTTCGGACCAATATGCCGATAGAAATGCATGATAAAAATCATTCAGATTATTACAATCTCTAATGAGTGCACGCATCCGCGTCGCCGGTTCGTTTTCTAAATATCCACACATAAATTCCAGTTTGTGACTTAGTGGCCAATTTGGTGGGAGTGCATACATAAATTGATCTAACCATGCACATGGATGTATGTCATTTTTAGAATTGCGGAAGATCTTAAATTTCCGAACAGTCAAAAAGTGTTTATAGTCAAAGTTTTCGCCTCGTGGCGACAAAGACCTACCGCGTCTGTCCCAGTTTGAATGTCGATTATTGTCAAGTTCGCGCGCCTGGCGCTCTCTTGTTGCATCCCGTAAATGAAATAAATTACTTTCTTCAAACCCCTCTGCTATCTGTGATTCTAAATTTCTTCTGCTGTCTTTTCCTACGATTTCGCCTTCAATTTGTTTGACTTGCTTTCGTAATGCCTCAACTTCCCTTTTAACGCGTTCATTAAATTTTCCCTGATTTTCAACATGCTTATTTATGTTCTGGTACTCTTCGGTTTCTGCAAATGGTAATGGAGCTGTATCATCTGAATCTCTATCCCCATTTAAACTAAGACTTGTCAATTTATCTGAAATCTCCTCAACTCTTTCCGATAAGTCACCTATTTTTTCTTTCTGTTTATTTACGTCTTCCGTAAGTGTCGCGACTCGGGTTTCAGTGTTGACACATTTGGTAGTTAACTGTTCATATTGTTGTGTTAGATTATTTATTCTGTCATTTGGTACGGATTCCTCGATTCTCTCAAATATTTCTTCCTTATCGTGTGCACGTTGTAAATTTAACTCTGAAAATTTTTGTACTATCACGCGATCTCTTTCTTCCTGTTCTCTATCCTGTTCCCTTTGTCTAATCTCTACTACAATTAATCTATTATTGTGAGCATTCAAAATCGGTTGTACTTCCTCTCTAATCTCTTTCTTTAATTCATCCTTCATGTTTTTGAAACATGTCCCTATTCGTGAGTCTAACCGTGTTTCCATTGTTTCCATCTCTGCTTTAATTGTTCCTATCTCAGTTTTAATTGTTCCTATTTGTGATCCCTGTGAGTCTAACCGTGTTCCCATTGTTCCCATCTCAGTTTTAAATTCAGATCGAAAATTTAATATTACACTCATCAACTGCTCCATATTAACTTGTTCGAAATTCCTTTCGCTCCTAACATTTCCCGCGAAACCAGTTTCCTTCATCATAGCTGTAAAGCTATCTGAATTCGATACTATTCCAGAATCTTCTGTCGTTAATCTCGGATTCTGTGAATTTTCTGATTGAGAAAAATTTTGAAATGGTTCCGGACTATTTTCCCGACTTATTACATTGTTTTCCACTTCATTATTCAACATACTGTTCTCTTGTGTTGGCGAGTTCGCCATGTCAACAATTTCGTCATTCTGACTATCCATCATTTTTGCCTTTTTCATCGATCGCGTAATCATTTACAAAACATACAAAACTCGTCACTGTACGGAAATTATACACAATGACTCGTTATCTCCAACAATACCATTCACTCGAAATGTTTCCCTCAAACACGATTAACGAACAATTGAAATAATTGCATTAAATTGTCAAACGCGTATACAAGGCAATAAAAATTAAATATTGAAAAATACCATTAGAAGAATGCTAATTACCAAATCTACACATGCAATATAGACTACAATTACTAACTACAAATTACTACAACAATCCTACTGTCTACTATTTCTACAATCAGAAGAATTCCAAGGGACGATCCGAAGCAGTGGTCGCCACGTGCATGGGGGCTTAATAAAAATATTAATGCAAATAATTTTAATTTTTTTTTTTGCTTTAGTAGCTGTCTGTCCGATTACGAAGTCTCGTAACGGTTGGCCCTGACTGTTATTGTTACGCAATCTGACTGCTTAGAACAATAACAAAGAATGAAATGGAAATTTTCATTAACACAGTTAATTAATTAAGCCCCCAGCAACTATAAAACCAACGCAACAACAAGCACAAGAGTAACTGTTCTGTGTGTGGGAGTGTGACTCAACGTACGCATCTGGCACGGTTCTTCTTCAACAACACAACAATTTTTAAATAACATTATACTGAATTAATTAAAGAAAATACAAATACCATAATTACTCAAGAGAACCACAATTACACTCTAATCCAAGAACCCAAGCCAGATGCTTTGTTGACTGAACCTGTAATGACACATTATTTAAAACATGGAAATAATGAAAAATAAATCCAGTTTCGTTACCTTCATATATTGACCAAAATCACTCTCATAATTACAATATATCTCCACACCGCCTCGCTATTACCACATCTGAACAAGAACCTTTCAGTATCACATCTCAGCAAGCACTCCCTACTAGCACATCTGAACACCAACTGACTACTACGAGCTCTCCCCAAGCAGTGACCTCTAGCACATCTCAATAATGACAGCCCGTGGAGGCGGCGGAACAATGCTCTCTAGCGATCTCTGGCGCTGTGGCTCAGTGTAGCCACCTTTCATGGTTCATGTAATGTTAAAACAACAGCTGATTCCTCAAACTGGGGGGCTATCAAGTACGGGGTCCCACAGGGTTCGGTCTTAGGTGGTGGTGGTTAGTGTTTAACGTCCCGTCGACAACGAGGTCATTAGAGACGGAGCGCAAGCTCGGGTTAGGGAAGGATTGGGAAGGAAATCGGCCGTGCCCTTTCAAAGGAACCATCCCGGCATTTGCTTGAAACGATTTAGGGAAATCACGGAAAACCTAAATCAGGATGGCTGGAGACGGGATTGAACCGTCGTCCTCCCGAATGCGAGTCCAGTGTGCTGACCACTGCGCCACCTCGCTCGGTCTCGGTCTTAGGTCCTTTACTGTTCTTGATATACATTAATGACTTACCATTCCACATTGATGAAGATGCAAAGTTAGTTCTTTTTGCTGATGATACAAGTATAGTAATAACATCCAAAAACCAAGAACTAGGTGATGTAATTGTAAATGATGTTTTTCACAAAATTATTAAGTGGTTCTCAGCAAACGGACTCTCTTTAAATTTTTATAAAACACAGTATATACAGTTCCGTACAGTAAATGGCACAACTCCAGTAATAAATATAGACTTTGAACAGAAGTCTGTAGCTAAGGTAGAATTTTCAAAAATTTTATGTGTGTCCATTGATGAGAGGTTAAGCTGGAAGCAACACATTGATGGTCTGCTGAAACGTCTGAGTTCAGCTACGTATGGTATTAGGGTTATTGCAAATTTTGGTGATAAGAATCTCAGTAAATTAGCTTATTATGCCAACTTTCATTCACTGCTTTCGTATGGCATCATATTGTGGGGTAATTCATCGTTGAGTAGAAAAGTATTCATTGCTCAAAAACGTGTCATCAGAATAATTGCTGGAGCCCACCCACGGTCATCCTGCAGACATCTATTTAAGGATCTAGTGATCCTCACAGAAACCTCACAGTATATATATTCACTTAAGAAATTTGTTGTAAATAATCCAACCCAGTTCAAAAGTAATAGCAGTGTGCATAGCTATAACACCTGGAGAAAGGATGATCTTCACTATGCAGGGTTAAATCTGACTTTGGCACAAAAAGGAGTAAATTATGCTGCCACAAAAGTCTTTGGTCACCTACCAAACAGCATCAAAAGCCTGACAGATAGCCAATCAACATTTAAAAATAAATTAAAAGAATTTCTAGATGACAACTCCTTCTACTCATTGGCTGAATTTTTAGATATAAATTAAGGGAGGAAAAGAAAAAAACCAACTTAAAATTAGTGTCATGCATGCAATATTTTGTGTAATGTAATATCTTGTACAGACATCTTTTATGAACCTGACACGGTCCACATCATTACTAAGTGTCGTATTCATGATCTATGGAACAAGTATTAATCTAATCTAATCTAATCTATCAAGGCCGTTATTACGGCCAGAGGTGATTGTTCTGGGTACTGATTTCTCAGGATCTATGTACCCATATTACGTGAAAATGCAATCACATGTCAGTTCTAGTATAATATATTTGTCCAATGAATACCCGTTTATCATCTGCATTTCCTCTTGGTGTTGCAATTTTAATGGCCAGTAGTGTATAATCTAATACTATCTTCTCCTCTCTGTGTTCTACAGACGAGAAACGCAAACTCCTAGCCACAAGGACGGAATTCAGATAACATCTCAATGTGAGTGCAGACAGAAGTGCTCTCTATCACTGAACGCTGCGTACTTACCGACGATTCCCTACCCGGAGGTGAAGTCCAGAATCGTATAAGTTCGCAACAGTACAATGCTTAACCGTTCACTAACTATAAAATCTCCTGAGAGCAGAGGCAGCAAGTCCGTCGGTGCCAACAAAAGCTGATACTGAACGACCGTCAAATATGGGCGCTCGAAACGGAAGACTCCTTTCTCTCCACCGCTGGCGTCCCAGTAAAGCTCGTCTCCCCTCCCTCGTAATTGCAGAAGGCGAATCATATTCTTGAAACCACGGAATATTCTCCCTCTCTACAGGTTCTTCTGAAAGGTGACCAACCATATTTGCCTTCTATTGTGCCTCAGCGCTCAGGTTCCCACACCGTCCGTCTTGGGCTACTTCCTGTGTTAAGCAGCCAGGTCAACATGTATTTGAAAAAACCTGTGAAAGCAGAAATCAGACTTAAGGAATGTATTTTTATGGAATCTTGACTTGGAACGATTTCTCCATTAGTCTTTAGCAACTTGGGAGCATTAATTAAATTGTGACAGCTGATTGATTTATGACCTTAACCTATTGTTCTGCTAAGTGGTTCTTTATGTAACTCCCACCCCTCCTCAATCCAGGGGGTCCCTTAACCTATGTTCTGTTAGGTGGTTTATGACCCCCTGGGAATAGTCCAGCCTTCTAAGAAACACACCTTCCGTCCCCATCCCCTCAGCAAAAATAGATACTAAACCTGGTGAACTTTTAATATCAAATTAATTGACTAATTAATTAAATTAATCAATTAATTACCCCCTCTCCCTTTGGGATATCCCCAGCTTATTAGAGGGACCTTCCCTACTCTTCCCTTCCTTCCCCTTACTGTCTTTTTCCCTTACTCTCCCTTCATCTCCCCTTTCCTCCCCTCCCCTCCCTTCCCCTTCATACCCAATACCACGCCACCCCAGTCCACCCCACAGCACCCGAGTCCACCCTATCCCACCCAACTCCCCAATTGGCAGGAAATTCACACATTGGCGATAAATTCAAAATTTCATAGCAAAATTCAAATGCTAATTACTTTCTATTGCAGAGGACATAATATTAATAATACATTCTTTATTTATACAAATTCAATTTCCATGTTGCTGGAGTGGGAGGATGTAGGGTACTCTCTTTATTCAATCATCTTTGGAATACTAACACAATCTATGACATACAATTCAGGATGGCCAACCTAGAATACTGGTGCAGTCTAGCTCACCTCCTGCTTTTGACTACACAGCATAGGAGGAGAGGAGGAGTAGTTGCCATCGATTTAGCACTATTTAGCTTTATCCAGTTCTGTCAACAAAAACTGCTGGATGTAGAGAGTGTATTTTCGCTATTAATCTGGCATGATAGAGCTGCCTCAGCCAGTCTAACCAATAGGCCTACATTGGAAGGATGGGAAATAATAATAGGACAGCAACCTATCGCTGAAGGCAAGGGAGAGGCCTCCTGCCAATCTACAAGTGAATAGCTGCTGGGATTGGCATAATGATGGGTAATAATATTAGAACAGCTACCTACTGATCCTCCCCTTACTACAGGACTCCTGTAGCAACATCACTGGTGAGTGAAACACATTTATACCTATTTATGAGTCGCAAGTCACATCCTAGCTAACAGAAACATGGGAAATACATCACAAGATATTTTTACAGATGAAGTGCTCAATATCTTAGTTGAACACAGCATCTCAAAAGAAAAATCTAGCCGATTTCCTCCAGGCTAGTGCAGCGCGATCTGCCGAGTGTATTGGGCACCTGAAGAGCTGACCATCTGAAACTTTTCTTTCTAACAGCCGCTCACAACAGGTTTAAGCGCAGCTTACAGTCACCCTCCTCTCGTGACTGCTCCTGCCACGGGCAGTCGCACAATCTGAGACAAGCAGTTCCACCCCCAACATAGACTCCCCGGTTTAAAAAAATCCACTGCACCCGATACGAAACAGGGATGATCTCTTGTCAATACACCTTGAATATGTAATGTGAAATGTAGTTTCCTCCCTTTTATACAAGTTATTTTCGAAGACAGAAGAAATTGGACAATACTCGCGTTTTCTCATCGTTCAAGCATTGTTAGTTGTGAAAGTCCTGTACAACACTATGGCATAGGCCATATTTTATCTCAGTATTCTCTCATCAGGTAGAAAAATCCGCTCTTATCAGTTTAATATGTCCACGCCCTGCATCACAGGGCTAGAATATTAAAATCATTCTTGGCTAACAATGGAGTGCCAAGAGCATGCTCTGCCTCTGTCACAGGATACCTCCTCACATACATTCAAACACTCTTAAAGTAACCAAATGTTTCGTCCTCTACGAAGGGGAGTTGTAAATATCAGGTTTATACTATTATAAATTCGGTAATATAGCTGCTTTTATTACTATGGTCATCTCGCCCTGTGTGGGTGGGAGCCTGAAATTCTGTTAACAGATCTCGTTGCAACGAAACAATGCCTGATTACTGCTCCAACTCACGAATCGTATCTGTCGTACTCTCGCCCTCGCTTCCACCCTTCCGGCGGCACTTCATTGATATCAAATTTATTGACTAATTAATTAAATTGATTATGAGAGGCCCTTTGCCTGATGAGTAATCATTTTCCTGCAGTCGGATTACACTCGTAAGATAACCATTACAGACGCTTCCGTGGTGGGTGGTAACCATCGTCAAATAGCTGAAGATATCCAACGCTGTGTTCTCTCGGTTGCCTTGTCATGCTGGTGGAAGTAAGACACTTAAAATTCTGTTATACTGCTCCCGCATTAATACTGTTGAGGCCTGTCAGCCTGTGGGGGCAGTAGGATGCTTCATTCTCTTCTCCATATCGCGACGCCTCCGCCTCCATCCCCACCACCGCCACCAAGCCGATGTGAACAGCTGCCGCCGCTGCCACTGGGTCGTGAACCTGCACCTACACGTCAGGGCTATACCGCTCCCAACTGTCAAGCCATTGCCAGCCATGCTGGACAGCTGTTAATAAGTTTAGACTCATGAAAGTAGTCCTTTCCTTCTCAGAAGGACCGGGTGCTTAAATTTCGCTGGGGTAAATACAATTCGCTTCTCCTTATGCCTCCTGCAAACGGAAACGTTCTGACATGTGCATTCGAAATATCCTGGAAAGGCTGACCCACTGAGCAATACCAGTCTGCTGACCGCCACATTCCAAACGTGTATCAGTGCAGACTAGGTCTCCTTCAGAATACAATACTTTAGAAGCGTTCCTGTAGGATCCCACCAAATTAGTGGGTGGATGCTTTGAGAACCCAAATGGGAAACCCAGGAGGGAATTTGATATTCTTTTTGAGGAACACTTTCGAGAACTTACTTTTGATGCTGACTGCAAAAGGATTCTACTGCTGCCAACACAAATTTCACATATGGACTATGAAGATAAGATACGAGAAATCAGCGCTCATATGGAGGTGTGTAGACTGTCTTTTTCTCCCTCGCTCCTTTTGCAAGTGAAATAGGAAAGGAAACGACTAGTAGAGTTACAGGGTACCCTCCGCCAAGCACCTTACGATGGCTTGCGAGGTATGCACACAGATGTACATATAAATTTACTCTACCTGTTAAGATATCAGTCCATCAATTTATAGGCACTCAAAACTCATGGAAGGATGTTGTCACTTCTGCTGCTGATTGTCTCTCTGTAGAAACGTTCGTAATAGCCGTTTATTATCTCATTGCAGTCACTTTGTGACACGCATATGCAGTTTACACGTGGACAGCACAAAGAAATTCAGAAACATAACACCTATAATTCATCGATATTGAATGACTGTCCGTTATCGTATTCCTATGATTACTACACTAGAAATACGACAGTGTAATGGTGTCAGAGTCTTCGTTGCTAGCACAGTGTCCATCTTTCTCTTCCTGCTCATTACTTTTGTAACAACCAACGAAGTAAAACTATAAAAACATCACCAACGTCACCTGGTAGAGACTTCGATTAGGTTTTACCGCGTCTCTCTCTTCCGATATATATCGAAAACAAGTACTTTCTGTATGTTGACATCCGGCATATGTGGTGATCTCATTAAATATACGTACAAATATTGGTCCACTGGAGCAAGTGGCGAGTGAACAAAGTCGCTTCACAGACCTGTGTAAAGTTTTGTCTCCTGTATTGGAGAAAGACCACATCCTGCAGATATACAGAGATCTCGCGCTGTTGTTTCGTAAGCAGTTTGATATATATACACTCCTGGAAATTGAAATAAGAACACCGTGAATTCATTGTCCCAGGAAGGGGAAACTTTATTGACACATTCCTGGGGTCAGATACATCACATGATCACACTGACAGAACCACAGGCACATAGACACAGGCAACAGAGCATGCACAATGTCGGCACTAGTACAGTGTACATCCACCTTTCGCAGCAATGCAGGCTGCTATTCTCCCATGGAGACGATCGTAGAGATGCTGGATGTAGTCCTGTGGAACGGCTTGCCATGCCATTTCCACCTGGCGCCTCAGTTGGACCAGCGTTCGTGCTGGACGTGCAGACCGCGTGAGACGACGCTTCATCCAGTCCCAAACATGCTCAATGGGGGACAGATCCGGAGATCTTGCTGGCCAGGGTAGTTGACTTACACCTTCTAAAGCACGTTGGGTGGCAAGGGATACATGCGGACGTGCATTGTCCTGTTGGAACAGCAAGTTCCCTTGCCGGTCTAGGAATGGTAGAACGATAGGTTCGATGACGGTTTGGATGTACCGTGCACTATTCAGTGTCCCCTCGACGATCACCAGTGGTGTACGGCCAGTGTAGGAGATCGCTCCCCACACCATGATGCCGGGTGTTGGCCCTGTGTGCCTCGGTCGTATGCAGTCCTGATTGTGGCGCTCACCTGCACGGCGCCAAACACGCATACGACCATCATTGGCACCAAGGCAGAAGCGACTCTCATCGCTGAAGACGACACGTCTCCATTCGTCCCTCCATTCACGCCTGTCGCGACACCACTGGAGGCGGGCTGCACGATGTTGGGGCGTGAGCGGAAGACGGCCTAACGGTGTGCGGGACCGTAGCCCAGCTTCATGGAGACGGTTGCGAATGGTCCTCGCCGATACCCCAGGAGCAACAGTGTCCCTAATTTGCTGGGAAGTGGCGGTGCGGTCCCCTACGGCACTGCGTAGGATCCTACGGTCTTGGCGTGCATCCGTGCGTCGCTGCGGTCCGGTCCCAGGTCGACGGGCACGTGCACCTTCCGCCGACCACTGGCGACAACATCGATGTACTGTGGAGACCTCACGCCCCACGTGTTGAGCAATTCGGCGGTACGTCCACCCGGCCTCCCGCATGCCCACTATACGCCCTCGCTCAAAGTCCGTCAACTGCACATACGGTTCACGTCCACGCTGTCGCGGCATGCTACCAGTGTTAAAGACTGCGATGGAGCTCCGTTTGCCACGGCAAACTGGCTGACACTGACGGCGGCGGTGCACAAATGCTGCGCAGCTAGCGCCATTCGACGGCCAACACCGCGGTTCCTGGTGTGTCCGCTGTGCCGTGCGTGTGATCATTGCTTGTACAGCCCTCTCGCAGTGTCAGGAGCAAGTATGGTGTGTCTGACACACCGGTGTCAATGTGTTCTTTTTTCCATTTCCAGGAGTATATATATATATATATATATATATATATATATATATATATATATATATATATAAAATTTGTTTTCTAGTAATGCATCGAAGTGGTATATGACTACAGCTGTGTACAGCACCATACTCGTACATTGTGGTTTTCTACCATGACTTTGAGTTCTGTGCTACGTACAAAACCGACATTAACACATTTCAGTCTATCGGCTGTCACAGAAATATGGGCATTGCATGGTCGAAAGTAAGCTGCTCCGCAACACACAGTATGGCTGGAACAAAAGAAAGAGGTGGTGTTTTTTACTGACGCAAAAGTTGAAGACATCCCTACATACGGAAACTGGGAGAGTTTGCTGCATTGTGGAGCATTTCCAAACAGCTGTCCAAAACTGATGACCTCTATATTTAATCTTGTGTTTCACTGTGACAGGGCAGCTGTTTCCGAAGAGACCAAAAGCAATGATTACTCAGATTGGTGGTGCATATTGTACCCAGGTCTACGATCACTGTTTCAGTGTCTTAGGTGGTGGTTTTCCTGACCTTCAAATCTCTTAACACTGCGTCTTTCATTTTTATTGCTTACAATGCATAACTGCATGTGGAACAAGGGGTACTCTGGAAGACTTAAAAGCATACAGCACAGATAGTATGGACCACCAGTTGTGAATCACAACGGTGGAAAAATGGAATGATTTTCATACACCTAGACGAACATTTAAGTATCCTCATACATCCAAATTTTTGTTGTATTTACCTCAATTTTCGTAATTTCACCAGGTTTCCCTAATTTAAACGCATTTTACCCAATACTCGAGTTCCAAACCATCCCTCTCGACGACATGCCACGTCAACAAAAGGTCTCTTTGCAGCCAATGACATTGCAGCTTGATTCTCAATTGGTGCACCATTCCTAAACCAACCTCATCCACTACTTTGCGAGTGCTGTACACATGTGGACATATTGCAAACCCTATTACACTGCCTATATCAAATGACACAAATACGGTTTCATAGTGCAGGAAATAGCCATCAGGAGAGACGAAGTGCAAAAACTACGTTCCTTAGCCAAAACACTTTTGTAAATTCGGTGAGACTGTATTATGATTGCGCATCTTTCCCTCTGTGGATTGTGATCACAAGTATTCCTACATTCGTGGATCATGAGCGGAACTCTAGCTGGTCTCTCTATGCATCTTGTAACTGGTCCTCCCGTCTCTAACCAACCCGCTCTGCAACATTTTCTCCGATTTAATTTGAACTGACCAAAAGTAGGAGGGCACTACAGACGCTACATTCAACATCTCGTGAAAGGAACATAACGAGCTGAGTTCCATGTAATACGTTACAGCGTCTTCCACATTTTTGTCAGTAAGAAACACTACCTCTGTCTTTTATTACAACCATCCTGTGTGTTGTGGGACCAGCTTACTTTAGACAGTGTAATGTCCATCTTTCTGTGAGAGCTAAAGTATTGAAACACGTGAATGTCAGTTTAGCACCTGACACAGACTTCAAAGTCATGGTAGAAAACCAAACTGTATGGCACTGTACACAGCTGTAGTCATGCACTGCTTCGATGTGTTACTGCAAGAAAAAAAAAAAATCTACGGGATATGGTCTTCCTCCAGTACAGGCGACAAAACTTTACATTGGTCTGTGGAAGTGACTTCATCATTCATCACCTGCTCCAGTGAACCAACTGAAACGCCCCCTTAGAAAAATTAATGAATTACTGTGCTGATAAATCTCTTACATTATTTGATTTTTAAACAGCTGAGCAAAACTGAACGTACTCAGACATTTCGCTCTTTACCTATTCTGATCAACACTAAACTGACACACAGTATTTTTACCGCAACGGAATCTGACTTTCAATAATCCCTACAGAAGAATGGCCCTGACTAACATTAACCTGTACCTTTCACAAATCACTTACCTCACAAAAATCTTCGTTACTCAAGCTACTGCAATACAGCGAGCGCCACTACTGCCAGCTAAATAAAAGATTCAAACTACTGAAGGCACTAACTACTGATAGGCATAGTTAGCAAATGAAAGATTTTGATAGAGAACAAACAATGTATTTACTTCAATAGTGTTCAAAAGTGATAATATATATATATATATATATATATATATATATATATATATATATATCAGTCCATGATATCCAATATTACAAATTTACTGTCTCTGTCCAGATCATCCTCTCTCAAAACTCCGCCATCTCACTCCCCACATCCACCACTGCTGGCGGCTCACCTCCAACTGCGCAACGCTACGCGCTGTTAACATCCAACTGCCCAACACTACAATAGCAAATTCCAACAATGCTACCCAGCCACAGACTGCACACAGCACAGCCAATGATTTTCATACAGAGCGCTAGGTGGCGGTGGCGTTACCAATATAAGAACCTAAACAGCCTACTTACATAGCCCCCATGCTCCCCACAAAAAATTTTACAAATTGTTTTGGGAACTGGCCAATACATATTTGTTAAAATTTTTTCACAATTTCAATAACAAAGAAATCAAATGCACACACTTATTGATACAATATTGGTCAAAAGCTAAAGTTTTCTCACAGTCCATAAAGACAGTCCTGATCGTTCATCACAGTAAAATTGCAGTGTTTTTCTCAAAGTCTGAGCAGTAAAAGAAAATGCACACGGAAGTAGTGGATTTCCATGCAGACTTGGAGAAGTAGTGTTGTCCTTCCAACAGAAAGACAGCGCTGACTCTTGACATGCAGACAGGTAGTGGGCCACAACGGAGCAAACCCACAGCAGAGTCAGTCGAAGTTTTGAAGAATACTGGTAGGTAGGTCATCACAGAGCAGACCCACTGTAGTCCTGGTAGAGATTATGGTATTGGTGGGCCACCAGAGGTGCAGACCCACTGCAGTCCTTGTAGAAATAATGGTACTGGTGAGTCAGCAAAGGAGTAGACCCACTGCAGTCCTTGTAGGAATAATGGTATTGGTGGGTCATCAAAGATGCAGACCCACTGTAGTCCTTGTAGAGATGGCCAGCAGCCATCTGTTGTGACTGTGCGGGTGCACAATCACCATTGAAGAGTCTTGCGGATAATATAGCAAGTCCATAACCACCACTTGTGCACTCACAAAGTTTTTTGAATTGTCCTTAGAACCAGCAATGCTGTTAACGAGTCCCTTGCTGAATTATTAACACACGTGCAAGCACTAACAGTCCCAACTTCTCACATACTGTGCATATATTATTACCAACAGAAACGTGCGCACTGAACTGTGTGATTACAAGTTACTTAATTTGTTCAACTGGTGTCCATTACAATTTTATAACATAAGAATACAATAACAAAGGTACAAAATACATCATTAAAGAACATAGCAATACAGATAATATTTGTAGTAATAGGGGCTTTACAAAAGAATAGAAATAAACATATACATCAGTGTTACAAGAATTATGACATACGTACATACATAAAAGATCAGAATAACTTTTGAAACATCAACTTCACACATGAGCATTAAAACAAAACAGAATCCAAATTATATTTGAGGATAACAGTATTCCTCATCATAGTGAATGTAGCTGAGTATTAGAAAAATTCTACAACATAAATCTTATTAGCTAAACACATAAAGACAGGAAAAACACAAATACACAAGGGTACACAAACACATAGCAGAATAACACAAAAGGAAAGGGCAGGGTTTGTTTGCAGTGTAACATTTGGTACTGCAGTCCAACCCAAAACTTCATTCCATAGATCTTTCGTCTTATTTCAACATTTGTTTCCACCAAAAAAATCCAATCCAAGCATGCTTTCTGTATTTATATGTTCACATATTTCTTACCTCATTATTTATTTTCCATTATCTTACCTCATCATTTATTTCCAAGAAAATCCTACCTAAACCTGTTGTCCCTAAACCCTACTTTTTTGTTCATATCCTCTTTCAAAATACTTTTTTGGCCAAACCATTTTCTTATAGCTTCTCAATGCATTTCTTCCAATTCATCACAACCTGTTCTCTCATATAGCCTACCCCATCTGAAAGATTTTGATAGAGAACAAACAATGTATTTACCTCAATAGTGTTCAAAAGTGATAATATATATATCAGTCCATGATATCCAATATTACAAATTTACTGTCTCTGTCCAGATCATCCTCTCTCAAAACTCCGCCATCTCACTCCCCACATCCACCACTGCTGGCGGCTCACCTCCAACTGCGCAACGCTACACGCTGTTAACAGCCAACTGCCCAACACTACAATAGCAAATTCCAACAATGCCACCCAGCCACAGACTGCACACAGCACAGCCAATGATTTTCATACAGAGCGCTAGGTGGCGGTGGCGTTACCAATATAAGAACCTAAACAGCCTACTTACACAATACATATATATTTAATGGCATCACTGCGTATGCCCAATGTCAACATGCATATGATATTTGTTTTCAATATATCGGAAGAGAGAGCCATAGTAAAATCTTACCAAGTTCTCTACCAGCTGACATGAGTGATGTTTTTATAGTTCGCACTTTTACTTCATTGGATGTTATAAAAATAATGAGCAGAGAGAGTAAGATAGAGAGTGTGTATATTCCCTAGCGATGTTGCTACAGGAATCCTGTGTATAGGGACAGGGATTTATAGCCACACTGGGACAATGGGTCACTGTTCTAATACTATTACCCATCCTTATGTCCCTCCCCGCAAATGTCCACTTACAGCATGACAGGAGGCTACTGTCCTGCACTTCAGTGATAGGGTGCTGTCCTATTATTATTATCCATCCTTCTCAAGAAAGCCTATTGGCTAGACTGGCTGGGCCAACTCTCTAAAATAGCAAAAATATCCTCTCTACACCTGCACTGACAGATAGGGCTAGATCAATGGAAACTACTTGTACGCTACTCCTATGCTTCAAAGGCAGAGGAAACAAATTTGGATTTACCCACCAATTTTCAATTTTCCACTAATAGGAGGAAGTGAGTTAGACTGCACTAGTATTCTGGGTCGGTCATCTTGGATTATGATGTCATAGAATGTGCCAGTATTCCAAAGATGATGAAATAAAGAGAGTACCTTACATTCTTCCTCAGCAGCGATATGCAAGTTGAATTTCTATTAGTAAAGAATATATTATTATTAATTGGTATTATGTCCTCTGCAATACAATGTAATTAGCATTTGAGTTTACCATAAAACTTCGAATTTCCAACCAATCTGTGAATTTACTACCAGTAGGGGGTTGGTGTGGGGAATGGAGGGGTCGGGAGTGGAGTGGAAGGACCCTCCGATAGGCTGGGGATTTCCTGAGGGAGAGGGGGTAATTAATTGATCAGTTTCATTAATTAGTCAATAATTTGATACCTAAAGTCCACCAGGATCAGCATTTATTTTCCCAGAGGGGATGGGGATAGGGAGGGGGTTTCTCAGAAGAACTAATTGTGCCCAGGGGGTCACAGACTACTAAGCAGAACAACAGGAACTCCTGGGTCGAAGCAGCATGGGAGTTACATGAAGAACCACTTAGCAGAACAATAGGTCAAGATCATAAATCAATCAGTTGTCACAATTTAATTAATTTGCATAAGAATTTGATACCAAAAGTGGCCTAGGAGCAGGTTTGCCCTACTACTCGTAACCTGTTTAATAATATTCTTTAGGTGGAATAAAAGAAAGAAAGGAAGTATATGGGCAGGATTTGAGCCTATGCGGCCACGGTGATAGCCGTGAAGCTTAGCCATTGTGCTAATCCTGCGTGAGCGAGACAAGGTATGCATAAAACCTCAAAATGGATTTTCTCCGGAACTAGTAGTCGCGTGAAAAGCTAATAGCCAGGTATTCAGCACAGGTTCCCCTGTCGAGTAGACATAAGACTCAAATAAACTCATGAATAACAGGACCCTTGTAAGTCGACAAATAAGAGCGACTTTTCTGTCTTAAGAAGAAGACTTTCTCTGCCACAGACTTTTTCACATTGACATCGCGTTTACGCTTCAGTATCGTGCATGTCAGTTTCATTATGTGTTGTTATCGGTATTATTTGTATCGCTTATCTGGGCGTGTTAGTCATATCAAACATGACATTCTGGCATGTACAAGCTTGAAAACAGCACAATTTAACTTCTACGATTTCTTGGTTTTAATGCAACCAGAAGCTGACATTGTGCTAGTGTCGGTTACGCTGTACGCGCAATATAATCGACAGAGGAAGATTTGGTTGATGTCAACGCCAACGGTACTTAGCAAACAATACTGTTCGCAGTAGAATTGTTCAGGGTGAGGCAGTTATGACAGTGTCTTTCAAAATACATCCAGAACGATTAGAATATCGAACTGTGGTTTACGTTAACGTTGCGACGGACAGCTGACATACTATAGTAATTTTCAGCGTTTACAGCGGCCGTTTCGAAGTGAAGATGTCTATTTGCTCGTCGGTCCAGCTTCCTTGTACGACGAAATACAATCAGAATTGAATCTCCAATAAAGCTACGTGTCCACTGGAAGCGCGACAACATCGCGCCCCTTGCTCATGGTATCGTCCGACCAAATAAGCGCAGTCGTCCTTTTGGCTAGTGAAGGTGTCACGTCTTCCTCTTATTTACTTTTTATACACGCGCAGGACACGCCAGTATTTACTGGACGAAGAAACAAAAGACGGAGGCAAGACTGCTACCATTTTAAATGTTTATTCTTATAGCACAACTATCCAATGAGTTCCACCCAATAATATCCAAACAGCAGACTCTGTACACAATTTATTAAATCGCCAATACTAAACTATTTTAAATAACAACAAAGTCATATAACTTACAAAACTTAACAAATGGTTAAAGAGTGAGCTTTAAAAACAATAACGGCGGCTTGCCACCATTAAAAAAATGGTTCAAATGGCTCTGAGCACTATGCGACTTAACTTCTGAGATCATCAGTTGCCTAGAACTTAGAACTAATTAAACCTAACTAACCTAAGGACATCACACACATCCATGCGAGAGGCAGGATTCGAACCTGCGACCGTAGCGGTCGCTCGGTTCCAGACTGTAGCGCCTAGAACCGCACGGCCACTCCGGCCGGCACCATAAAACCAAGAACCTTTTACAATAGTGCTTTTAGAGTTTATCCAAAAGACAAAATCCAATAATAAGTTAACTTAGCATTACAATTTAAAATAATTTATATAAAAAACTTTGAGAAAAATAATGGCGCTTGGCACCATAAAATGAAAGAAACGCAACACACAACCAATAAATATAATAACAAAATAACAATTTGATACAACCAAAGGGCGAGGGCAACTCCCAACGCAATCACAGACGAGCGAGCTCTCAACACTTCCGAAATAAACCGCTGAGAGCTCCCCGACATGCCTCCCACAACTGCCCATTACTTACGCACCTTGGTTATGTTCTGTAACACACGACAGATAAGATCAACACAAGATAAAATTCAAAAATACAATATAACATCCCGACAGCACATGATAACCACAGCGCCGTTAACTCGGGCGCTCTTAATAAGTGCCGGAAGCCAACACACACAAATCTCAAACAATTCTCGCTTCCTAAAACGAAACAATTAAAGTCTAGCGCATATGAATAGTCAAACCACCGTCTTAGAACTGCCTTAACGACACCAAACGCGACTATTCCACCAAGTTAATAATAACACAGTAAAAAAATACAGAACATACCACTAAATGCTCTTACACAACCAAGTTGACTAGATCGTGTTGTTCAGGTCCCAGAAGACCACATATGCCAAGCAGCAGTAATTCAGTATGTATATACTGTACAAAACCGCCCTTCTTAGGTAGACTTTACCTAACGCATCGACTGCCAAATGTACCATACATGAACGCAACTCCAGGCAGGACTCCAGTTGAGCAAATAAATTAGTACCAACAAATATCGTAACGAGCCACACACACAGCAAAAGGTTCCAGCAACACCGTCCCACATCAGAACAGTTCAGAAACCGCTGCTGGAGCTTCCAGGGGAAAATCTGAAGAGCCAACCGAGCCCACGCCCTAACCTGGAAGGCGACTCCAAATTCAGCAACTAGTTGTCTCCGGGCTAGAGTATCACAGGACCCCGCCGGACCTCCAGGACATCAGACAGGCAATAAGAACAAGTAAGCCGACTACAATTAATCACCACCGCATGACCAGCACAGCGGCGAGTCGCCTTCGCCCCAGACCACTCTGCTCATATTGCGAGGCACGACAACCTCAGCGCTAGTCACTAGCCGGTCAGGCAGAGCGAACTTCACGTACCGTGCAATACCCGGAAAACCAACTACCCTCTCGCTTTCCGCCGGCCACCGCAAACACACGCCAGCGGCGTCATAGCAAATCACCACCGGAGGGCCACCCGCACCAGGACAGCGAACTACAATCGATTACAGTGCGCGCTCTGAACAAGATCACAGATTAGCGGCGCGCGCCATATCATCTTACTCAAAAGAAATATGTGTGCAGAATTTTCTCACTTATATAAGGACTTGCATGAAAATAATGAGCACTATTTCGCCTACTTTACAGTGAGTATACCTACTGACTCATATTGAGGATCGCTTGAAAAAATATAGCAGCATCAGAGAACGTCTGTCACTTATTTAAAGGTAAGTGATTTATTCATTGCTATTACAAACAACCTGATTATAAAATAATGTAAAAAAGAATTTGTATAAACGACGCTTACTAGGGATTAAATTCACTATAGCAAAGACGCATAGTATTGTTGTCTGTAATAATGTATCCAGAAGTCAGGAAAAGTTTCCGAGGAGGAACTTGGATAATGGTTCAAATGGCTCTGAGCACTATGCGACTTAACTTCTGAGGTCATCAGTCGCCTAGAACTTAGAACAAATTAAACCTAACTAACCTCAGGACATCACACACATCCATGCCCGACGCAGGATTCGTACCTGCGACCGTAGCGGTCACGCGGTTCCAGACTGAAGCGCCTTTAACCGCACGGCCACACCGGCCGGCAACTTGGATAATGTTGAAGGAAGATCCACTGCTCTTGTCCTCTCATGACAACGTTCGTTAGTTCTGCAAGTATACTCCTCATTCAGAAGTGGCAACATATAAATCAAAAATTACACTTTCTTCGCTCCGTGCGGCCTGTTACTGGTGGCCATTTATTGAAAAAAGGGGAGCTACTTATTTTCATTTTCAGGCAGTTTCTATCATAATTAATCTTCGGAATCTAAAATTTACGTAAACGTTTGAAACTTTTGTCTTGCACTGCAGGCGATGCCTGTGTTTCAACTTGTGAGCCTTGTCTCTAAATATTATTTACGTAAACGATCTAAAGTAATGGTAAACAGCTGTTCACTGCGACAGGTTTCATTGTAGCAAACGTCATTCCTTACATCTTCGTCATCAGAAACAATTCTTTGCGTTTCATCACTTCAGCAACAACAATAAAATGGTAATGCCGGTATGATGTCTGTTGCTTATGTTATTGATACAGTTTATCATTTTTTTTTACAGATATCTCGCAACAGCTTCATCATTCAAAATTTTTGGTTGTTTGTTTCGGCTGATCAATGTAATACACTACAGGCCATTAAAATTGCTACACCAAGAAGAAAAACAGATGATAAACGGGTATTCATTGGACAAATATATTATACTAGAACTGACATGTGATTACATTTTCACGCAATTTGGGTGCATAGATCCTGAGAAATCAGTACCCAGAATAACCACCTCTGGCCGTAATAACGGCCTTGATACGTCTGGGCATTGAGTCAAACAGAGCTTGAATGACGGATACAGGTACAGCTGCCCATGCAGCTTCAACACGATAGCACAGTTCATCAAGAGCAGTGACTGGCGTATTGTGACGAGCCAGTTGCTCGGCCACCATTGACCAGACGTTTTCAGTTGGTGTGAGATCTGGAGAATGTGGTGGCCGGGGCAGCAGTCGAACATTTTCTGTATCCAGAAAGGCCCGTACAGGACCTGCAACATGCGGTCGTGCATTATCCTGCTGAAATGTAGGGTTTCGCAGGGATCGAGTGAATGGTAGAGCCATGGGCTGTAACACATCTGAAATGTAACGTCCACTGTTCATAGTGCCGTCAATGGGAACAAGAGGTGACCGAGACGTGTAACCATACCATTAAGCCGGGTGATATGCCAGTATGGCGATAACGAATACACACTTCCATTGTGCGTTCACCGCGATGTCGCCAAACATGGATGCGACCATCATGATGCTGTAAACAGAACCTAGATTCATCCGCAAAAATGACGTTTTGCGAATCATGCACCCAGGTTCGTCGTTGAGTACATCATCGCAGGTGCTCCTGTCTGTGATGCAGCGTCAAGGGTAACCGCAGCCACGGTCTCCGAGCTGATAGTGCGTGTTGCTGCAAACGTCGTCGAACTGTTCGTACAGATGGTTGTTGTCTTGCAAATGTCCCCATCTGTCGACTCAGGGATCGAGACGTGGCTGCACGATCCGTTACAGCCATGCGGATAAGATGCCTGTCATCCTCGACTGCTAGTGATACGAGGCCATTGGGATCCAGCACGGTGTTCCGTATTAACCTCTGCAACCCACCGATTACGTATTCTGCTAACAGTCATTGGATCTCGACCAACACGAGCAGCCATGTCGCGATACGATAAACCGCAATCGCGATAGGCTACAATCCACCCTTTATCGAAGTCGGAAACGTGATGGTACGCATTTCTCCTCCTTACACGAGGCATCACAACAACGTTTCACCAGGCAACGCCGGTCAACTGCTGTTTGTGTATGAGAAATTGGTTGGAAACTTTCCTCATGTCAGCACGTTGTAGGTGTCGCCACCGGCGCCAACCTTGTGTGAATGCTCTGAAAAGCTAATCATTTGCAATCACAGCATCTTCTTCCTGTCGGTTAAATTTCTCGTCTGTAGCACGTCATCTTCGTGGTGTAGCAATTTTAATGGCCAGTGGCGTACTTGGGGGGATCATTCACGAAACGTGCCACTTGATATGGGAAGTTTTACACAATGTGCATACGCCATTTCAATCATCCACACAAGGAGTGGAATTTTGAGACAAATGGAAATTTCGTAAGTAGCGTGGTTCCATCGAAACCAGACATATTAAAGTCACGTGCCCGAAGTATTCAGGAAGTAGGTACTACAAGAAATTTTTCTCAGTTGTGTTGCAAGTAGTTGTGGAAGCTGACTACTAGTTCATTCGTGTCGAAGTTGGTGCGACGGGCAAACAGAATAACAGTGGGGTGTTCGGGAACTCACTTACGCAGACTGCTCGAATGTGGTGCTCTGCAATGTAGCAGTGAGAAACAGCTTCCTGCAAGTGAAGAAAGATTACCAAATCTGTCGGCAGAGGTTTCTCCTTGAAGACGTATCTCATGCGGTCATATTCCATCACAGATATGACACATCAGCCTGATTTTTCAACAAATAATTGTTGCATCCAAGACAAAGGGTCGAATTTAGTTTTGGAATAATGGCAAGTAAATGGTGTCTATTGGTTAAAGAAACTGAGATTGACCCTGACAAAGCAGAAAAAATTTTAAGTTGTGGTATTTTGCTATATAAAACAGCAATAAGCAAAGAAGGTTCTGCAGACTTTCGCTTGATTTCGACTGAGACCACTTAGTAGATCGTATAACGGAAGTACTGTTATGACGTCAGAGGTGAGAGGAAGGCTTACAACATTTTTTTGTGGAGTATCCTATGTAAAGAGCACTTAAAATTTTACTCCCATGTCTCACGCGCTTGACAATATATTGTATTATCAAATAATACTACCATTTACATATGTATGGTACTGTAAAATGAAAATTGTTTGTCGACATCTGAAATAAAACGCTGTGATGGGACACCACAGAAGACGTTACGAATGGCTTTACAAGAACATTAGTTCTCTCATTAGCTAAAATTAGTCAAGTAGACTGCTTATGCAAATGCGTCATCTAATTAAACTTAAAAACCTTATTTTTTTGTCTTCATGTTTGAAATAACAAAAATTGTGTGGTATTTTACGTTCTAGAAACAAACGGGATTCACCATATACTTGTCAGATTCCTTCTGAACTGGTCTAAGAAACTACTTGTCAATGGATTTGTCTTCAGGTTTGGCTGTGACACTGGCACGCCACGCCTCCTGCCTTATTTGATTTTTACTGAGGGAAGTTTACACAAAAGGGAACGAGAACTCTCGTCAGACTACACCTTCCCTTTAATAGCTGCACGAACTGTTACTGTGATAATTCTTTAAATATAATATTAAATGTTGGGTTGGCAGAAGAGCCAACACCGTGTTACGAGAGGACGCCGAAATGCACACGTTTTAGCTCACGCAGGCTGGCGTGAGGAGGGAAGGACTATACTGACGTGAGGTCTGGAACATGACAAGGAATTAGAATTCAGAAAGCGGATGTAATTAGTTGGATACTTTAATCCATTAATGATGAACGTCGCTCTTGACGATACATGAGTCACAATATTATCTGTTCAGAAGACATAGTAACTGAATATGGCGCCTTGCAAGGTCGTAGCAAATGACGTAGCTGAAGGCTATGCTAAACTGTCGTCTGTGCAAATGAGAGCGTATGTAGACAGTGAACCATCGCTAGCAAAGTCGGCTGTACAACTGGGACGAGTGCTAGGAAGTCTGAGAGGCACCCACATGCCTTGCTCATACTGTGGCATCAAGCAGTCAGGCCTGCAAGATGAGTGGTCTGCCAAGCGAGTGGATTCATTCTTATTTATCGAATAACATGAACTCTCGTACTCGCAATTAAGTTACAAATTATCCTCCTGTATGAATAATGCGCAACGGAAACGCACATCTGACTATCAGTAATTTACAGAACTCTGACTGTACACTACGCACTGGCAGTACCACATTTTCTTCCTTTTTTATTTAACGGCTTTTGTCAACACGTGGCCACCGCATTGACTTTGAATGGCGCACACATTATAAATTCGGGACATTATGACAACATACAATTCGAAGGAAAAGTCCACCAATCTTTTTCTTTTCACTATCTTATTTATTCCGATAAATTCTCTAACCTAAACACACAAATTCAATAACCTACAGTAATAACAAATGAGAAATTCCGCCCAGTGGGCATGGCTTTACATTGGTGAATCTCTATATTATGGTCTCGTAATTATTTAACGCTACGGTGCACTTTCTGGATAGGATGGTGGATCTTTTATTATATCTCACACTTCGACCTCACAATCATCATCACGAAACTTTCCTCCAGACCGAGCGGTACAGAAGGAACAAGCATAACCCACTACCTCTGAAACTACCTTGCTAATCTCCCATGCAAACCACACATACTTAAATTACATGACATACACCACACTAAAACATGAAATACAACACAGGGAATAGTCACAACATTATCACTTTCAGCTTTCCCATTTCAATTAATATTTATCCCAGTTTCACACGACACTGCCCCACTTCGTTATTCTACTTTCCTACTATGAACTCTGGAGATATATGCACATCTTCCTGTGCAATGCAAGCCAAGTGGCGTTGCTGGATAGACGGCTGACTCACCTTGTTTCTCTCTCAGAGTGTTATAGTTTGAATCAAGCGTCACACGGAAACATATCTCGCAAAGTAATATTAAGAACGTATTCATCACACACACGAGTCCTCAACTGATACCATGGACGAGTACTTCTCTTTATCCTTTATCTCATACACAGATTGAGACTCACACAGTACTCACCACGTGGAAGTACTCGCCCTTAATTTCAAGTCCTGCACACGCTATTTCTTAAATATTTCAACTTACAGTACACACGCTAGTAATTCAGCTTAACTTAAGCACACGGAAGTATTTCAACTTATTGCTACACGTGGTTTCATTGTGACCGTTGGTCACTTCCGAAGATTACTACGATCCCATTAATATGACCTGCCTGACATTTAATTCTCCCCACAAAAGTTCCTGAAATAGAGAAATTATTATTTCAAACTACTCTTAAATATTCCACATGCATACCATGTCTCCACTCTTTTGTCTTTACGGAGCACAACTAAGACAGGTCTTAACAGCACAAGATCCAGCGGCAGAGTGCTGAAACATGGCCGTTCTTCAGGTTCTCTCGCACCTCTGTCGAAGTGGGGGAGCACCTTGCTACCGTATTGGTCAACCACATTTCAGGCGCTCAAAGCTCAGGTAAATTTCATCTCTTTGGTCCCACCAAAGGTGGCCAAAGGATCGTCTCAAAGATGATCATATATTCACATTCACTGTCTGCGGTTAGCAGACGACCATACTTTCATTCATTTCACAGATCTCACCAAACTGGATGTAGGGATTTATTTTGTGGGAGTGCACATGTGATCAATTAAATAAATAAATTGTCATTCTCTCCTACACTGGTATCCGGCTTCGCTGTATTAATTTAAATTGAGTTATTTTACAAAAAAAAATGTGTTGTTCTGACAAAAATAATGAAGTATGTTGTACCTATTTTCAATGTCGGGCGGTACTGTACCCTTTCAAGTCTCTCTAGACTAGACCTGCCGTGTGGCGGCGCTCGGTCTGCAATCACTGATAATCGTGACACGCGGGTCCGACGTATACTAACGGACCGCGGCCGATTTGCAGGCTACCACCTACCAAGTGTGGTGTCTGGCGGTGACACCACATTAAATTGTTTTAAGAATTTGAGGGAAACTAGGGAAAATCACATTTATAACACCGATTTCGTTAGTCACTAAAATAGGAGAGCAAAGAAAATTGCCTGTCCCTTCTAATTCCATAACTACCTCCTCTCACAACTTCGAAGTACACCGCCCGGTCACATTAAAGTGAACTCCTCTTAAAAGCCTGAATAACCGGCTTTTGTTGCGTGGACTGCTGCGTGGCGTGAATGGAAAGCGTCAGTGAAGTTCTGGAAGGTTCCGTCAGAGATGTGGAGTCATGCCGACTCCAGTGTCGCGCACAGTTGCGCTAGATTTTTCGAATGAGGATCCATGGGGCGAACAGCTCGACGAGGTGGCCCCATAGATGCTCGATTGGGTTTAAATATGGCCTATTTGGTGGCCAGAGGAGTACGGTAAACTCATCCCGATGCTCTTCGAATGACGCAGGTACACTGCGCGCTGGGCGACACGTTGCGTTGTCCTGTTGGTAGATGCCATCTTGCATAGGAAACACAAACTGCATGCAGAGGCAGACATGGACCGCGAGGGTAGGTGCATACATGTGTTGATCCACAGCGCCTTCCAGAAAACAAAATCACTCAGAGAATTCCACGAAAACATTCCCCCGAGCATAACGCTTCATCGACGGTTCGAGGGTGTTTGCTTTCAAACGTTTCCGCCGTACGCGCCAACGGGCATCTGTCCGATGGGGTATAGAACGTTATTCATCTGAAAAGGACGCTCAGTGAACGCCCAGTTGTGGTATTGGCGTACAAATTCTGAAGGGCAGTCAGGATGCGTGCACGAACCAGGTGCCTGCTGTGGATGCTCATACCCACCAACGTTTGCTGCTTCATCAGGGAGGTCAGTTGTTCAACATTTGCCCGTCTATTCGCCCGTACACAGCCGTCATTCACCGGACTCATCTATAGCCTGTGGTGTACCACAGTTGCCCCGACCCGAGCTTTAGACAGTACCATTTTGCCGTGCACGCTATATTTTAACCACGGCGGCATCCGAAACGTATAGAAAATGACCCGTTTCGGAAATGCTTACACCCTTGGCTCGACAGTCAGTGATCATGCAATTTTGGACGACAGATGAATAGCTCCGTTTCTGCAATAGGACAATGGCTGCACTGTTTTCCGCCCCCCACCACCCAATTACTGTGTATTTGTTTTACCCGCGTGTTGTCGTGCAAAATCGTGGAAAGTTTTGTCGCAAATTTATGCACCCAGTATACGTTCAGTCTAACTATGACTAACAATGCGTAAACAATGGTTGAGCTTACAGTAGATACATGATATCTATACCTGTTCATCCCACAGTTTTTGCTTTATTTGTCACGTTATCGTACCAGTGCAGGCGCTTACCCGTCATTGTTACGAATTAGCTTTGTCTAATTGTATAAATTGGTGAAACGTGGATACGCATTTAGCTAGGACATTGATTCGTGACTGAGTGCGAAGAGCTTCCGGAGCACTACAAGAACCCAAAGCAAGACTATAAAAATATTCGCCGGAATCGTCAGCAAACTGAAAATAAGTAGTGAAAGATATCACCTCATATGAATCGTAAGTATGCTCGGGCAGCGTCGAAAATAAAAATGGAGAGGGAGAGAGAGAACGGCGCAAAGCGATTACGTAGCTGGACCTTTAGACATGGAGCGGCCAGTGACAGTCCAAGTTTGTGATTTATCTGTTCTGTAACCATTGTACTACTCTGTGCAAATATTGTATTAAGCAGACTGATAATTAAAGTACGTATTAATACGGAACACTTGTTATAATTTTATCATTTTCGCGACAAATCTTCGGGTCGAACCCGAACTGTGCACACAGAAAGTTTTTTTTTTTTCAATGGGGCTATACAGGGTGTCACAAAAAGGTACGGCCAAACTTTCAGGAAACATTCCTCACACAGAAATAAAGAAAAGATGTTATGTGGAAATGTGTCCGGAAACGCTTAATTTCCATGTTAGAGCTCATTTTAGTTTCGGCAGTAT
The DNA here is from genome assembly GCF_023898315.1 of Schistocerca nitens. Classification (NCBI taxonomy): domain Eukaryota; kingdom Metazoa; phylum Arthropoda; class Insecta; order Orthoptera; family Acrididae; genus Schistocerca; species Schistocerca nitens. The sequence continues at coordinate 697,199,880 of NC_064617.1, read as the reverse complement.
GTACTGTACTTCCTCGATTCACCGCCAGTTGGCCCAATTGAAAGAAGGTAATGTTGACTTCGGTGCTTGTGTTGACATGCGACTCATTGCTCTACAATACTAGCATCAAGCACATCAGTATGTAGCATCAACAGGTTAGTGTTCATCACGAACGTGGTTTTGCAGTCAGTGCAATGTTTACAAATGCGGAGTTGGCAGATGCCCATTTGATGTATGGATTAGCACGGGGTAATAGCCCGTGGCGCGGTACGTTTCTATCGAGACAGATTTCCAGAACGAAGGTGTCCCGACAGGAAGACGTTCGAAGCAATTGATCGATTGATCGGCGTCTTAGGGAGCACGGAACATTCCAGCCTATGACTCGCGACTGGGGAAGACCTAGAACAACGAGGACACCTGCAATGGACGAGGCAATTCTTCGTGCAGTTGACGATGACCCTAATGTCAGCGTCAGAGAAGTTGCTGCTGTACAAGTGACCACGTCACTGTAAGGAGAGTGCTACGCGAGAACCAGTTGTTTCCGTACCATGTACAGCGTGTGCAGGCACTATCAGCAGCTGATTGGCCTCCACGGGTACACTTCTGCGAATGGTTCATCCAACAATGTGTCAAACCTCATTTCAGTGCAAATGTCCTCTTTACGGATGAGGCTTCAAATTGTAAATTTTCACAATCAACATGTGTGGGCTGACGAGAATCCGCACGCAATTGTGCAATCACGTCATCAACACACATTTTCTGTGAACGTTTGGGCAGGCATTGTTGGTGACGTCTTGATTGGGCCCCATGTTCTTCCACCTGCGCTCAATGGAGCACGTTATCATGATTTCATACAGGATACTCTGCTAGAACATGTGCCTTTACAAGTACGACACAACATGTGGTTCATGCAGATGGAGCTCCTGCACATTTCAGTCCAAGTGTTCGTACGCTTCTCAACAACAGATTCGGTGACCGATGGATTGGTAGAGGCGGATCAATTCCATGGCCTCCACGCTCTCCTGACCTCAACCCTCTTGACTTCCATTTATGGGGGCATTTGAAAGCTCTTGTCTACGCAACCCCGGTACCAAATGTAGAGACTCTTCGTGCTCGTATTGTGGACGGCTGTGATACAATACGCCATTCTCCAGGGCGGCATCAGCACATCAGGATGATGTATCCTCGCTAACGGAGGACATTTTGAACATTTCCTGTAACAAAGTGTTTGAAGTCACGCTGGTACGTTCTGTTGCTGTGTGTTTCCATTCCATGATTAATGTGATTTGAAGAGAAGTAATAAAATGATCTCTAACATGGAAAGTAAGCGTTTCCGGACACATGTCCACATAACGTATTTTCTTTCTTTGTGTGTGAGGAATGTTTCCTGAAAATTTGGCCGTACCTTTTTGTAACACCCTGTATACCCTATTCTTTTGCCGCTGGACAAAATCTTTTAGTGCCACAAACTGGTCTCCCACTGTCAGGAAAATGGGTCCCAACAACTTCACCTAGTGTAATAAATGTAATCAAACAAGTACTCATGTATGGTTAGTGTTTTTGGTACTATGACTTAAAACGTCACCACAAACGTTGATACGTAGCATAAGGCACTTATGGGCAGACAATAATGCACACTGATTTTTATATAAACTTACCGCAGCACAGACTGGTGTTATAGGTAGGGTTGCCAGAGTAAATTGACAAAATTTCTGAACACTGCCTAACGAAAAGATATGTTGAGCTGACTGAGGGTGAACACAGTAAAACACTTAGTAAACATTAGAAATTATGTTTATTAATGCTAGTTTTAGCTTTAAACAAATTTTTATTTTTTGGTAAAAGTCGTTGTAAACTTAAAATTAGAGTAGTTCTGTTTTTACCATATCGACAAGACTGTAAATGAATCATGTGACTGAAGGCTCTTTTCACGTAGGAATTGCTGCATAGACCCATCATTATACTTCCGATAATTTTTTTATGATAGGCGTTTCTTCTCAGTTTAAAAACGTTTTCCACGAAAACGAATTTGTGGTCATGGAAGCTTGACTTTGTAATTAGCTTACAACAGGACACAATACGTTTATTGGCTTGATTTTGAAACTCAATAGATAAATTAATGATGTGGTTCAAATGGCTCTGAGCACTATGGGACTTAACATCTGAGGTCATCAGTCCCCTAGAACTTAGAACTACTTAAACCTAACTAACCTAAGACATCTCACACACCCATGCCCGAGGCAGGATTCGAACCTGCGACCGTAGAGGTCGCACGGTTCCAGACTGTAGCGCCTAGAACCGCTCGGCCATCCCGGTCGGCAAATTAATGATGTGAATGAAGTCTTAAAAATATAAAACCGCGCTACCTTCGATACTGAACACAGGTCTGAAACAATGAACAGTTCAGTAAAAAGCAAACGCTTGGCTCGGCAACCCAGGTTACAGGGCGTTTCATGTTTTCCTAGTCGTTGGTGTTTCCTTGCAGACAACTTCTTTATTCCCACAGGTAAAACTCCAGAGGTGCTAAGTACTTTGGGCGTGAAGGCTACTTTGTGTTTCCTGGACGACTGGTCCAATGATCTCCAGAAGTTCTGATAAGCTCTGAGTAGGAAATGCGTCATGCTGGCACCACTTCAGTTCCCTTGTGTCCAGTAAGATATTTTCCAATTACTTTGGCAGAATACTTCTTATGGAAAGTAGATATTTGTGGCTACTGAGAATCTCATAAATAAACAAGAACCACTAACGTTGCCAAATACAAGGGGTGGAACCTAAATAGCGTCAACTATTTATTCACAACCCATACAAAAGAGTTACATGTTTGTACCTGTTACCGACCTTCAAAGTAGTCAGCAGCGCTGTGTATACCTCTTTGCCAGCGATGTGAAAGGCGTAGTATACCGTTAGCAGAGCCTGTTCTGTTGATGGAGCGAATGGAGCGGTCTACTGCCTGTCGAATCTCTGGACCAGTTCTGAAGCGAATGTTACGAGGCCAAAACTGAAACGCCAATCCAGCGATGGCGTCATTACGGATCGCCGCGAAAGTCAAAAGTGCGTCAGAGCCCCAGTATGGTGAAACTTATGGTGATTCTCGTGTACGACTGTGATGGTGTTATCCTAACGCATTACGTTCCTCCACGGCAGACCGTCAATGCACAGTATTACTGATCGTTTTAGGAGCATCACCTGCGACCAGCTTTGCGAAAGAAGCGGTGACACTTTCTGCGCAACCCACCCATCATTTTGCACGACAATGCGCGGACGCATACAGCGCAAGCTGTGGCTGCTCCGTTCGGTCGATGGGACTGGGAAGTGCTGTATCATCCACCATACTCCCCGGACTTACGTTCTTGTGACATTGATTTGATTCCGAAGACGAAGGAACCACTTCGTGGCATTCGCTTCAGAACTGTTCCAGAGATTCGACAGGCAGCAAACCGCTCCATTCGCACCATCAACAGAACAGGCTCTGCTAACGGAATACTACGCCTTCCACATCGCTGACAACGGGTTCTACACAACGCTGGTGACTACTTTGAAGGACAGTAACAGGTGCAAACCTATAATTCTTTTGCATCGGTTGTGAATAAATAGTTGCCACTATTTAAGTTCCAACCTACGTATAAAAATTAACATGCCGGCCCCGTGAAAATACGGGATAAAGACCTGGAAAGGAAGAGAAGAAAGGGTGAATAAAATATGAACCAGTCATGTAAGTCTTGAAAAAGCTCTCATCACACGTTGACGGATCAAGGTTGCCGTTTATCAACTTTCTTAGCCAGCGTGGTTTTTCAGTTGACCAGCAGAGCATATTGCAAAGATTGATTTCCCGAAGGTTTGCAAGCAATGGTTAATTCGTAAACAAAATCTTGCATAGAACGGCTGGTTTTCAGAGATATGGGGGATGGAGATTCGCGGACACCAGAGATTTGCGGACACACAACAATGCGCAGCGCCGTGGCGGCTGCAAGTAGTATTGTGTAAGACGAATACAGCAATGACTTAAGAGCTCGATCCCGCGTAATTAACTTTCCGGCAGGCACAGCTTAAGTCATCATTTTAGCAGGCGTACGTTGTCAGATTTACAACATGGACAGTTTTAAGTATAGTCAAGCCTTTACTGAACAAACTATTAAATACATTGAATAAAAAATTAAATACTAACAATGACTATGTACACTTAGCTTCTTATTACTTACCTCTGTGTGTTAACTCCTAGAACACTTGTAACTGTCACACCAGCAGGCACTGTTGTACATTTTACAACAACAATAACCTCGTTGCATACAATTCAGAAAAATAAACGAGAATGCTAAACAAAGAAATTAGAGCCATTTTAACGTTATCGAGTATGCATCAACAAAAGAATACATTTCAACTGTGGCACAATAGCTCATGGTTAAGGCACTGATAAGGCATAAAAACCTCTGCTGTTGTCCTTTTCACAACACCACGCCTGACTGCTGGAGGTTCAGTAGAAATGTGCACTTGTGCGGTGATCGAGAAATAATGTGAACATTTCCTCGCTGATACCAGTGATTTCCCAGAGCGAGTAAAAAATTTAAAAATTAAATGTGAAACAACTTATAAAAATTGTGTTTGGTTCCTATTTACCTTACAATAGTCTTGAAGTGGATTAGCCTTCAACCATTTTTTAAAGTTTTATTTTTCGTATTGTTCTATGTCCATAATAATTGTCTATTCGGTTGTGTGCAGTTTGTTGCTCTCCATTTTACTTGATTTATACTTGTTCCTTATGGGCAGTTTCTGAAACTGCACTCTTATCTATCATAATAGATAAGTCGAGAGAAGCATTACCAAAAATGACATGCTTGTGTTTATTAAATTGAAAAAGGCAAATTTATCAAATAGTAGTTCATGTTTTTTAGTCTATAAACACGCAGAAAGCGTCATTTGGCCTCATAATACGAAACAGCAGTATAAGAATCCATGCCTGTCTTCGTACTGCAAAATTAAAACAAATCGGACGCCTAGTTCCTCAGATTGAATTTCTTGAATAGTATTTTAACTCAAAACGCTTAAGTGGCGTAAGTTTGTACAATAATAATCAATTTCGAACTTCGGAATGTGGTTAATACATGATTGTCTGGGACAATGTTTCCATTGTAAATATGAAAACACAGTTCTAGCTTGTTTAATTAAATCACAGAATTATTTCACAATGCAGTTGTCTAAAATTACTTCAACTTTGAACAGATCATCGTAACTATACAATAACTGATAGTATGTAAAATGTACGCCAGTCTCATGAAATCGTCACAGATGATGATGGAATCTGGACATCTACCTGTAGCAATACTTAGTTGCATGCTGGTCAAAATTGAAATCTATACATTTAATATTTTCATCCCTGTTTGTTTGTACAGGGTGCGACAGAAACAGTGACTTGTTTTAACTTGCGATCCATTGTTGAAACTGGCCACTACCTGACAAAGATGGTGTCTGCATATCTCGGGCAAATCTTTCTGCTCGCGTATCTCTGTGTCCGCTTTTCTCTGGCGTTCGAAACATCTTATCACTTTACAGCTTTCGTAGAAGTCATTCGGAGGACTGTCGCCGATTTGAAAGTCAAAGCCTGAAATGTGAAATGCATTAGAGTACAGCATTCTGAGAAAACTCTTTCGACTGAGCCTATCCCATTCGCACAGTAAAGCTGCTACAGGACGACGTGTAAAAAGTATGTTACCTCTGCTAAAACGTTGGTGGCATTTCTCTCATCAGTTGGCATATTTATTCTTCATACTTCCAGTTTTTTTTAATTTTTAAAATGATGTTTTCAAAGACAGAATAATTAGAATATGATTCGCCAAACAAGCGAATCACTTCTCCAGCAGTTTGGCGCAGTTCGCTGTAAACATAGTCCATATCCAATTTTTCGAATGTCATGTAATACATCGTGGCAATCTGAACAGTTTTACGAGCAAGTTGTCTGATAGCTAAGACAACAGAGCGCAGATTGAGTCTTTGAAGTACATAGATAAACACACCAACCGTTCTTGAGTTATGTGTTTGCTTATACACCGTGCGAGGTGCCGGGGCTAGCAGTGTATTTATCACTAAATTCTACTAGAATCCACATATGTAAATCATGCTCTAAGCCCCCCCTATTCTAACTCCGACTTTTGCTGTTGCGCAAGGATAAAAAAAATACGTGAACTGACTCTAATCAACCCTGCTAGTGGAGTAGAAGAGAGTTTGGCACCTGCAATAATTTAATTTGATAAATAAGTTAAATAAACAAAGGTTTCATTAGCATAGTGAGGAATGATAGGGTTGCTCTATCGATTAACAGAATGAAAGTTCTGTCCAAAATAACAATATGATTTATTAAGACTAAACACAAATTAATAAACATAAACACATGAATTCTAATTTATGATACATTAAATTGGCTCGAATTGGAGACTCATACAAACACTGTAAAGGTGAAGTTGTCCCTAAACTAGATCGTGAGGTTTAAGACGAAGTGGTATGTGGAGCCAATTCCTTGCCACTCAAATCTCAAGAGAGACACACCGCTAACCCAACAGTAATTGCTGCTACTCAAGACAGAACAAAGTTAGAAAAAGACGAACAGGCGCGCTCTGCTGAGCTCTGATTATCACCTAGGAAAATCCCTATCTGCCGGTGCTGCGGACATACGTTACCAAAACTGTCTTCTTGACTGCCAGAACACGATCTGGCGTACCGCAGGCGAGGGCTGGTTGCTTCGACGTCCTCGACCGAAAGGCGACTGCCGACTACCAGAGCACCCGTACAGGCCGAACACACAACATTCCCGCCCCCACGACAGTGGCCGTGGTTACGTTCCAATCAGCAACTCGAAAACCGGCGGAAATTCCACTCCATTGCCGGAGCACTACCATTCCACCAATGGAGATTCTTGGCGCCAATTTCTGTGCTGATTTTGCTCCGTCACGGAGCTATGCCCTGAGCACGCCAATCACAGTCCTATTTTGCAGAAAGCGCGGGAATTTTCCCGCCACAGCTGCCTGGGTACATAAGTCATTCCCACGCCTCGCTGGTAGCCCGCCAGAAAGTGTTTTCGCTAAGCTTCTGCGAACCAACGGAACCTCCAGCCCAGCCGCCACTTCCGGCTCCAAACGGGCGCGTCTCCTGACAATGCCGGCGTCCGGAAAGCATTCACTCGACCCCCCACGCCTGTTGGCCTACCCTTTCAAAGTCAGAAGAGCCCGCCTGTCACTGGACCACCCGGGTGACGAGAGACGCTGCATGGGAAGTCCGCGTGTGAAGGAATAGCAACCCTCCACCGCATGCAAATAGAGAGGAGAGTCGTAAGATAGAAATATGAGAGGGGGCTCATGCCACCTCTCATAGCCCCTACGCCATTTTAGATTGTAATTGGTGAGCGGTTGGCTCACTTAGGAGCAAGATAGTGAGTCAATCGCCCAAGAACAATCTCGCAACTGGCTCCACATGCCGCACTCTATAAAGAAAATCACTGCTACTGAAAAATGCAGCTCATAGAGGGAGGATTATTTATGATGTAGCCAACTTCACCTTCTTAATATGGAACACTAACACTCACATCACACATCCATACCCAGGGAGCCCCTTCCAAACACCGATTCACGCAGACATTCACGCTCTAAATATGGCCCGGGCATCTGAGCCAAATATGGAGCAGTTTATTCTTTACAATCAGAGTTGGAGTGCTCCACAATTAAATGCCCAAGATGTTACAACAATTTTAATCATTAAACTAACCTGAACTCACTCACACATGATACTATTTAAGTTAACAATCTCTTTGTGAGCTTTCAGAATCTAATTACAACCTCCGATTCATTCTGTCTCCCTGCAGCAAGAATAACCTTTACAAAATGTTCCCTGAACTGATGGTCCATTCACAATGACAGTGGTGGTATCTGCTTCAGTTTATGGGGACTTCAGGCACACTGTTCGCATACACACAACAATAAACACAAAATACAAAAAAAACATGGTGTGGAGAACAATACAGTAATTTGTAATAAGAATTACAGTGTAAAACACAAACACATACAAGGTATAACATACATTACAAAACCAACACTAGAGAAAGAAATTTAAGAAAGAAAAGAAAAAAAAAGGTTCATGGGGCATCAAGTTGTGCGTGCACATTGCACAATGTTCACGACTGTGCTGAGAATGAGGCACTAAATCACATTGTTAGAAATATTCGAAGCACTTCACACATTACACCTTACTGACATCACATAGGGCTAAACGTCTGGTGTTGTTGCTACGTTGTTGCAACGGCAATAGGGTGTTCTGGAGCATCTGCAGTACTCTGTTGAGATTGCACCAAGACCTACGCATATGATCACGGCAGTCTGGTAGGAAGACACAGTGATAGGCTCTCATCACGTCGATTAATTGTCTCTGAGGTCTACTCGTTGGGATACATCACTAGTCTAGGTCTCTTCTCTCGCTGGACAGAACTTTACGTTTCCCAATATTGCAGTTCGACGAGGGATGATGGCACGTGGAGTGACTCCACAAGTGTGTGAGGTCATCCATACAGGATCGAACTAGGAGTGACGATTGCTAAAACTGCTCTCTAACAGAGAGGAGAAGTTAGAAATGAGACCATACATTTGTTAGTGTGGCACGATACTGCTTTGTGTATGCAGATCGGCCAATGCTAGTGAGTTGTAAAAACCCAAACAGGTGAGTATATAGCGTCCCTTTCTGTCCTGAGGCACATGAGGCGCAGATTCTGACACGATATGTGATCTTCTTCGTGTACTCACGACAACGTGGTCTGCCGCAGGGAATCCCTCCAAACGGCTGCCGCGTCCGAAGAGCTAGCAGGCTGTCGCGTGTGGGTCGCGTGTCAGTGTCAACGGCCAGCCCCACTTTCGCTTGTGGCCCGGCGAGGGCTGTCTGCCGCCTAATCCCTCAGGTACACGGCCCCTTGCTGTCAGCTCGTAGGACCGGATGCTCTCGCCCTTCACGTCAGATGGGGTGCTGACGCTCTTTTCTTGCAGGTAGCCGCAGACCTCTTGTTCCCGCTCCGGCCGGCCTCCGCATTACCACGATCCCCGTCATCTGCACAATTCTTACAAAAATCTTATGCCTAACTTTTTCCCATGACCTTCTATGTTATAACAAATTTACATAATGAAACATTGATGGTCTGTCATTTCAGACACTCTTATTTTACTTTTATAGTTATTAATCCATGGCAATCATTATAACATCTAATCTAGACATGGAAATAATTTATTTTGATATATGTGTAGAGACCGATCTCAGTATGTACATGGTGTGTGATAACTGATGCTTTGTAATGGATGAACAACTAAATGTGCGGGCCCGCACTAATATTACTATTAATTATATAGATAGACAGTAGACATGCTCAAGAATTAACTACCATATGCCAACGATCTACATTCTATGTCTTCTGAATAAATTATGTTATTGCAACTATTCTACGTTCGCTCGCCGGTCGTCCCTCCATCTCGGGTCTGTGATTTGATGACCTGAAAAATAACATCCAAACAGGCGCGCGCCAAACACTGGTGGTAGAAAACCGCCACAATATTAAGGATCTAGTTATTGTAAAATCCTAAAGTTTAATTTATCCTAGAATATGGTACTCTCTCTATTATTATTATTATTATTACATTTTTTTTTTTTATACAATACTCTTACATAATTCCTGTTACGTTGAGATGTCTCGCTGCTCGCCGCTATTGCCGACAGTGATGTGCGCGCCGTACGACATGACCTCCGAGTTTTCATTCCGCCTCACTGAAACTCCAGAGACTGGGTTAGCCATGGCTATACACGACAATAAATTTATAGTTGCAACTTCCTTCTCTATCTGATGCGGTTTTCAGGATCAAAGCACACCTTTCCAGAAGCAAAGTAATATGACCGAGCCAGGGGTGGTTCCTGTTGAGGATTCAGTCGCCCAACACACGCCAGCTACACAGTATGTCACGAATATCCAAGTATAAGTCCCTGGTTATTCATCTGTGACAGTCACGAGCAGCACGCTAAATCCCCAACCAGCACATTGGCATGGTAGGCTTTATGCTCGCATTTCTCTCGTCTAGGGCACCATTGGAGTCAAACGCTCACAGGATCACCCCGACTTGCAAGACAACGATGCTGGCGCAGCTCTGCAAAAAAAACTATACTGCCCATATTCATCCTCGAAATCACGCAATATACCACAATCCTGCCGTGCACTGACGCGTGCCTGCAAGCATTGGTATGAACGTTTCACGAACTGGTTGTGGCCGCTATTGAGCGTATCACGACTTCTCAGAACGCTTCTAAGAGCACGTTCTTGTATGCGCCCGTTTGTGCGACGTCTCGTCACTCATCTTTATCCCTTAACATGGACACCAGATAGGAAAGGACAAAAACATTGCTCATGAAAAGGTAGTGTCTCCTACTCCATCGACATTGGAAGTCGCGAACATAAACAAAAAAAGGATAGCAGCAGTACATTCTTATGTGAGACAATGCAGCGTGTTAATACTTTTAACAATCTTAATCTATTAATGCAACAATTATTGTTCCCCGAAGAAAGGTTCATATATTTGCCTATTCTACTATGTACACCACTTAAACTACTATTATTCCACGAACTTCTTTGTGTGAGAGAAGTGGTGGAATCCTATGGACTAGCGCCAATCCCTTGTTAGACTCCCCCTCCTCTGACGTGCATTAGGATTTGCAGGTCTAATTTCAATCTCCTGGTTCTCCTGTTGTCCTTGATTTAGCTCTCTCCAATTACGGTCGCTTTGCCGTTCGTTATTCCTCCTATCCCAGATTCCTTGTCTAGATTGACCCTGCTCCCTGACGTTCTGGTTTCCGTGTCTCTGGTTTCCATAACCTTGAGTAGCGTAACCTTGATTTCCATAACCCTGGTTTCCTAACTGACGAGTGCGATTTTGCGATCTGTTGTCGTCTTCCCTTGCTGGCCCGTGGTATTTGTTATTTTGCGCCTTCTTCCTGTCCTTTGCGTCTTGTTTATCGAAGACTACTTCGAGTTCGCGCAATAGACTCTTGAATGCTTCTATGTCAGATCCACACTTCCCGACAAGTGTCTGTTGATACCTAATAGGCAACTTGGAAAAGCAAAATTTAATGATTTCTCCGTTGCTATATGGACTATCTAAAAACTGATTCTTCTTGAGTAAATCATCAAAAAATTTGGTTGCGTTCCTATGCCCGGACACTTCCAGTTCAGGACAAAATATTATTTCCTCTTTAATCCTGTCTTGCGTTTCCTTTGACCAGTAGGTCCGCAGGAATGCATCAACAAATTCCTGATAGGTCCGACACGTCGCTGCCACACCCCGCATCTTTTCCGCGGCTTGGCCTTCGATGTGTCCACACATGAATTCTAATTTTGCGTGGGTTGGCCATGATGACGGTAATGAATTAGTAAACTGCGTCACCCAGCTCTTCGGATGCATCGATCCTCCATTATCTCTGAACTTTTGGAATTTTAGTATCGACAGGAAGTGATTGTGATCAAAATTCTGTCCGATCCTCGCACTGGTGTTGTCACTCGTTTCCGATACTTGCACGTCTGCTGAGTGTCCTGATCTATCTTGCTGATAACTGTGATGTGCTACCTCTGTATCACAGTGGCGGTGGCACTCAGAATTCACTCTCCTAAGTGGGCTACAATTATTGGAGCTATTACTAGGTGTTTCTGCGTGTGCATTGTTAGTTCCGCCCTCTGTCACTGGGCTAGAGCACGGCGGGCTTTTCCTCAGAGACACAATTCTGTGTACTTCATCATTGGTATCCGAACGCGCAGTACTCGTGTGCCGTTTTCGCTCTAGTTTTGCTATCCGACTCTCTACTTCTTTCATTCGTTTCGTGATGTTCGTAACCACAATATTACCTTGAGTCTTTAAGAATGCTAGGGATTTTGAGTGGGATTGTGTTGTACGTCGCAAGCGACCTGCGAGTTGAGAAGTTACTTTTGCGATTTTCATTGCCCCTGTTGCTGCCGTTTTGGCTAGGCCTGCTACTTTTTGTGCTACCAATGACATTTGTTTGGCTTCTCCACATTCTTTCTTTATTGTTAGTAATTCCCCACGAATTTTCCCTATATGCGAAATTATTGCCTGAGTGTCCTTCTTACGCTGTTCGTCAGCTTCTTCCTTCTCCTTCTTGCGTTGTTCGTCAGCTTCTTCTTTCTCCTTCTTACGCTGTTCGTCAGCTTCTTCTTTCATTGATCGTAGGAAGCTCAGTATTGGGTTAGTGTCATCATTTTGATCCTCGTCACACATGGGTGATGTAACTCTGGACACCTGGGCGCTAGAGCTCTGACGTGACCGAGCTGGCCTCTGTCTGCACTCGTTCGTTTGACTATAAACTTCTGCTACCGTCTCGACCTGTGTGCCTGTCTCTGTTCCATCCTCCAATTCACTATCATAATCACGGCCGCAACGCTGCTCTAAGATCGCGTCCAAATCACCTTCCTCATCAATGACCCTGGCGTCCTGTCCTGCTAAAAATGTGCCCATCTCATCTCCGAACCTATTCCCGTCAGTAAACTGCCCCTTATCCATTATTCTATCCTCTTTTGTTTTAGCTTCGATCGATAATAGTCGTGCCTTACTTCTCGTTATCATTCATGAAAAACAAATTTATCTAGAATGCACAATTAAATTAATCTACTCCATATATTTTTACACATAGACATAAAATTTCAGCAACGCTGTTCCAACGCTGTAATCACGAACACAATTTGATGTGGTACAGAAACCGCACACAAATCCGACAAAGTGCGATGCGGTACGGACACCACATCAACGAAACACAAAAAAACAATGAACAAAAAATATATATACACTGAAAACAAAAACTGTAATCATGCGCCGCTACTTAAAACTAAACGCGGAACTACCAGAAAAAAACTTGGGTATTAATCAATAAAAAACATTAGAGAAAAAAATTTGAATGTTCGTACTAAGAATACTGTTTGTTAATCAGTGATTCTCAGGAAAGATCCGAGGCTAAGGGTCGCCATATTATGCGAGGTGCCGGGGCTAGCAGTGTATTTATCACTAAATTCTACTAGAATCCACATATGTAAATCATGCTCTAAGCCCCCCCTATTCTAACTCCGACTTTTGCTGTTGCGCAAGGATAAAAAAAATACGTGAACTGACTCTAATCAACCCTGCTAGTGGAGTAGAAGAGAGTTTGGCACCTGCAATAATTTAATTTGATAAATAAGTTAAATAAACAAAGGTTTCATTAGCATAGTGAGGAATGATAGGGTTGCTCTATCGATTAACAGAATGAAAGTTCTGTCCAAAATAACAATATGATTTATTAAGACTAAACACAAATTAATAAACATAAACACATGAATTCTAATTTATGATACATTAAATTGGCTCGAATTGGAGACTCATACAAACACTGTAAAGGTGAAGTTGTCCCTAAACTAGATCGTGAGGTTTAAGACGAAGTGGTATGTGGAGCCAATTCCTTGCCACTCAAATCTCAAGAGAGACACACCGCTAACCCAACAGTAATTGCTGCTACTCAAGACAGAACAAAGTTAGAAAAAGACGAACAGGCGCGCTCTGCTGAGCTCTGATTATCACCTAGGAAAATCCCTATCTGCCGGTGCTGCGGACATACGTTACCAAAACTGTCTTCTTGACTGCCAGAACACGATCTGGCGTACCGCAGGCGAGGGCTGGTTGCTTCGACGTCCTCGACCGAAAGGCGACTGCCGACTACCAGAGCACCCGTACAGGCCGAACACACAACATTCCCGCCCCCACGACAGTGGCCGTGGTTACGTTCCAATCAGCAACTCGAAAACCGGCGGAAATTCCACTCCATTGCCGGGGCACTACCATTCCACCAATGGAGATTCTTGGCGCCAATTTCTGTGCTGATTTTGCTCCGTCACGGAGCTATGCCCTGAGCACGCCAATCACAGTCCTATTTTGCAGAAAGCGCGGGAATTTTCCCGCCACAGCTGCCTGGGTACATAAGTCATTCCCACGCCTCGCTGGTAGCCCGCCAGAAAGTGTTTTCGCTAAGCTTCTGCGAACCAACGGAACCTCCAGCCCAGCCGCCACTTCCGGCTCCAAACGGGCGCGTCTCCTGACAATGCCGGCGTCCGGAAAGCATTCACTCGACCCCCCACGCCTGTTGGCCTACCCTTTCAAAGTCAGAAGAGCCCGCCTGTCACTGGACCACCCGGGTGACGAGAGACGCTACATGGGAAGTCCGCGTGTGAAGGAATAGCAGCCCTCCACCGCATGCAAATAGAGAGGAGAGTCGTAAGATAGAAATATGAGAGGGGGCTCATGCCACCTCTCAACCGCCGTGCAAAAATTGCGGACGAAAATAACTGTAGCATAATGTATCACTGCGAGATAACTTAGCTCCTTGAAACTGGGGCCATACAATGAAAGAACTGCTACACTATAACATAGACGATAACTGAAAGAAAGATATTATGAGCATTGGCAGCCCAACTAATACTTTAGAGGGGGCAAGCAAACCCTTCTATTGATTTCGTGTTTCGGCAAAACCGTTAAAAATACATGCATACCGATAATGTGGGAAGGTGTATTAGGTAATCAGCACTATGTTGTTCTACAGAGAGAAACAATTCATTAATATTAATATTGACCCAATTTTATAGGTCGTGCTCTTGAAAACAATTTCATTGCTTTAATATTTAAAAAGATATAATTTATCTGGGAAGACATTGGTCCCGCTTTTTTTTTAGACCATTTACGAAAAGGAGTTCATATTTACTGTAGACTTCAATATCAATCGGCCAGAGAGAAACCTTTTGCTATTATTACTATTTTACGAACATTATGCATCAGATCTTATTGAATAAAAGAAAAGATAATTTGTTTGAATAAGAAGAAGGCATTTATTTTGTTTCTATTTAGGCTAAAAAATCGTGTGTACTGTTTCCAAATATAGGTTTCCTTTCGACAGTTTGGGAAAGAAATTATTTCATGACATCCATAAGATTAATTTTTACAGCCCTGACTTGATGAATATGGAGGAGGAGTAGATGGATGGGTCTCGACTGAATCATAGTTGGTCTGAGGAAAGTTTTAAGTCGTCTAAAGGCGATGAATGACTCTCAGAGGATGCTGACGATACTGGAACTGTCAGAATCAGAATGATGAGGCGAATAACTTCCTGAAAGAGTTCTTTAAATTTACCAGGTTCAGCTTTAAGTTTTCTTCCAATAGAGAATACACCACATGGTTGTATACCAGTCGTAATGGTTCGCAGCATTTCAGGCTGTGCATGAAGCCTGTCCAGCTTAAAGTCTGTTGTATGTACTCCTAGCAGTTCTTCCAAACGTCGTGTAGATAGAGGATGTGTTTGGGAGGACTTAATAAGTATCTCTTCAAGATGGGATAGTCGCATTAGATCCTCTTGGTTGAAACTTCGATTAATCTCATTCAGAAGGAGATCAAGAATTTCAAACAAATGTTTCCAAAATTTTCGTTCTTGAAACGATTCCTTGGGAACAGACGGTGTTTCTGCGTGTTGAATTGTCGCTGGTATTTTTCTTGACCGTGAGATTTTTGGGTTTTTCATATTTAGGTTTTTAGAATAATCTTTGAATTTCTCGAGCAGTATATCATATGCTTCCGTATTCCTAAGATTTGCAAGAACTACTTTTAGAACTTCTACAGGATGTCTTACTCCGGTTGCATTAAAATGTGGATTCTGTAAGGATCTGGCCAGTTCCTCACACTGTCCAGGCACTTCATTTGCTACTGTTATATAAAAAAGTGTTTCCAGCTTTTCGAGCCGCTTCGCATAGCCCCGCAGGACTGACCATGTTTCGTCTCTAATTGAGCTCGGTACATTCGATATTTCGGTCACCGTTTTCTGGACCCGCTCACTTTTCCCTGAAACGTGTCAAAGCTTTTACACCTACAGCCCATTGGGTCGGACACACTGGAATCAGTCGCTGAGCTCTTGGGTTTGGAATCGTTTCATCGACACCAGACGGTAGCGTAGCACAATATCTACATACACGTTTTTCCTTTGGCGGATTCTAGAATTATATTTGAGACATCTTTCACCAGTTCTTTTACCAGTACACACAGTGGATCACAGTCTTGAAACTTCCTGTAGTGCCAGATACAACAATGATTGCTGCAGTGGATGTAACGACTCTTTACCTTTGTCCCGGCCAGACTTATTAGCTACACCATCGAAACGGTGGGGGCATAGAAACTCAATTTCTAGAAGGATGTCTTTAATGGTAGCTGCCAGCGTTTGCACCTTAGAGTCCGGCAAATATATAAGCCCAGAAAAAATTCTTCTATTTCGAGCGTCTCAAGGTCAACACAACGTACACAAACAGTGAACTGTTCCTGGCCAGCCACGTCCGTCGTTGAATCCGCCATAATTATGTAAAATAGGGAATTTTGTATTTGCTGCACAATTTCTCGCTGGATAATGAGAGTCATAATTTCCAGTACTTCGTTTTGTATCGCTGGCGCCAACCAAGTGTCACGTCTTTTCAACCATATTTTCAGTTAGTTCTGGCATATCATTCTTCCTCTCATCGAGAAATGTCATGAGGTCCCAGAGACCGTTTCATGTCCTCTCAGTGCGTTTCCTGTCGACCCAAGAACCTGTGTGAACTGATAATTACTAGTAAAACGCGTCTAGCTTTCTCCTGATTGGTCAACAGATGCCATGCTACTTGGGCAATCACAGGTGTGCTATTTTCACGTTGCTGAATAATTGCGAGAGACTCAATAATAACGACTGTTTCCGTCTGTCTTGAACTTTTCCGTAGCTTTTTTCCAGTTACAGAAACCTTCTTAAGAAAAGCTGTCTCTTTCTGTGGACTTCTATTGTTCACTAAGTGGATGGAACGAATGCAGTCATAACAGAAAACACTGCCGCCTTTTTCTTCGTAATGTAGCCACATATAAGCCACAAACTATTCCGATTTACAAGACCTTCCATTCCTTAGTGGAAACTTATGATAGATAGAAACCTCACAGCATTTACTGTACAGAGAACTACTCATCTCTTTGCGTACTGTTATTTGCTGAAAACCTTGTTTCAGTATCTTGAACTGTTTATGTGTAGTGATTGTCACGCCGCACTTTGCATGGCGTTTTAAACTTATCATGTGCGGCGTATCACCAACACATACTATCCATTCACTCGTCACTGGCAAGATCCAGCATTCCTATCACGATAGAAATTAACAGTACACTAAACGTGAAATAGCCAGTCGGGTCATTCTTCACTGCAAATTCTTCAAATTACGTTCAATGAGTTATGGTACGTCATTTATAAACATCGTAAAAACTATGACTAATAACGAAAAGGTCGCCACTTCACTGCCAAGCACGAATGTTCGGCTATAATACGTAAATTTTTTTTAGGAAATCACATGATAATCGTTGCATACCGGAAAGTAAAACTCTACGCAAATCCAAAAAGACTATTTGCTTAATTTCTGTGTGCAAATAGAAAAACGTTTTCCGAATAACCTAATTTCAGAAAAGGGTGTAGCTTGGCCTCGTGCATGTAAAACAATGATCCGCTTCGGTTCTTTTGTGTTGCAGGGCGAGAAAGAGTTTTCCACAAACAGTCCGCAACAATAATACCGCGTCTATGCCCCAGTGATAACGATTGCGATAATGAGTCTGGATTATAGATCAGTGTGTACTAGACTTCGGGATAAAATTATCTGTAATGCCTTAGTGAACTCAGGGCTGTTTTTAGCACGAAAGACATTAAAGCAATAATTGCCGCGACTGATTGAGTGTATTGCTTAACCACTATCTCAGGATTGACTATGAGAAATGTGGCCCTTAAACGAAGCAGCATGTGTCAAATCATTAATGTGTTATTTATTCCTATGAGACGTAAAAGGAGGATATTTGTAACTAGTCAAATTATTTAAAATTTTCATACTGAAATGTTAATGTAGTGCGTCTCATGAACTATAAAGTTTATAACAGCTTGCGAAATGGTAATGTTTCGGAACATACGTCTCACTTTTCTGATCCTGCAACAGCAGTGGACTTTCTCTTGCTGTGGAATAAAAGGATGATCTGAGTACACTGTCATGGAGCCTAACTTCAGGACAAGCTGTAATGGGTTATGAGGGGATTTTCTTGCAATACTACACCTACCTCGAACGCATGCGTCCATATGCCAGTTTTCTTGCAACTTAAAAGAATTATTCCATCTTAGTTCTCGATACGATGTTATATGTACGTAGTCTGCGCCTGTCTGTACGAGTTTCACTTATATTGTTATATAGGCTAGTGATTATCGACACCTTTGTTGAATGAACCTCTACTTGCTTTGTGGTAGGGAATGCTCATTCACCAACCGTTGTTAATTATTTCTGGACCTGTTTGCCACTGATACGGAGAGTCAAGCGAGTTCTGAGTATTCCAGTGTAGATTCAGGCACTACTTTGTTGCTTTTGCATTGAGATTTGGTGTCCCCTTGAACTCAAAAGCATTTCCACTGTATCAGAAATAACTGACATCTTTTTGCAGATACTTCCGGTTACGCAATCGCTTCCCTCCCCCCCCCCCCCCCATTTCGCATAAAAGTCTCACTGAGAAGTGTGAGAATTACATTAACGTTCTTCAATGAACTGCTGAGAATAATCAGTATTGAGCTAGCAGATTTATGACAAATAAATGACATAAAATAATTATATACCTTTCACCGCAGTCTCACTCTAATCACCTTGAAACTGCAAATCAAATGTGTGTATGGAGAAAAATCACTGGCTACACTGTGAACGTTTCACGTTCGTTACCTGAGCAACACTGCACAGCGATGCAGCTACGGTGTGAAGGCATGGTGGTCGTGAAGGCAGGAGAAAGGGAGGGAGTGTTAGAATACTGCGTCTCCTCACGTTTATGTTATAACGTTGTTTTTGTTTTCTTAAATGTTGGGTTCTTCGATAGTGCGGCAGATATTGTAGCGGCGAGCTAGGTAAGGCGTATCAACTGCTGTTGGGGCATTGTTGGCCGGTGTTGTCATTTTCGAAATGACCGCACGTGGCTCGTGCCTGCGTGACCGCGAGACGAATCTGATAAAAAAAAGTTTTGCACCACCTGCAGATCTGCGAACGTATGCGGACTTAGACTGAAGGGGACCCGAACAGTAAGTAACGAGGGGCGTGGCAATACTTGTTTTAAATAGAAAATTTTTACGCAGGTGCAGGTGCGGAGGATAACTGCTAACAACGTAAAGGGACAGCAAAACCAATTTTTTACAGTCAAGATTTCTGCCTTAAGTCTGGCGCTCCACCCCCAAATTCTGTGAAGCGGCCACCCCGTAGCTCGCCTAGCCGGCCCTGAGGGCCCGATCACTCTCGACAACTGTTCGAAAGTGCTATGCAGAATCTGTTACATATTCATACAGAGGCTGTCACGCCATTAGGAGTCACAGACTGAAAAATGAGACGAAGGGAGAGGACAGAATGTAGTAGGTGTTATAAGATGCTTCAGTCAAAAGCAAAAAACTCTGCCAACTAAAATATTGATCCTATTTTTCTTGACGGAAGCATAGTTTATTCACTGGAGCTACCTACAGATCAAATAAAACTCCAAGTGAATTTGGGGGAAGGGGGATCGGGGGCAGAAACTGTATCTCACCCCCCCCCCACCCCCCCACCCGGGATTTTGAAGTGGGTGTGGGGGGGCGACTGCCCCTCCTGCCCCCTCCCCCCCCTCCCCCCGGCCTCCGGTTGATACGCCGTTGACTATGAGACGAACAGAAATGGCACTTTTACACTGTATTCAACGCGATTTTGATGGTCCCCTGGGCATTTCAATAGGCCAGACACGGTTCTTATCAAAGTGTTTGATCACCACGGACAATGATTCATGTTTTGCAACGTGTTCCCATCCTCTCGTTTCAAGAGCTGCTCCGCCTGCCCAGTCCGACGACGCCGTGCATTGTCTTCCATAAAAAAAACTGAGTCAAAGCCGAATGCACCGTGAAAAGAGGCACATGGGAAGGAGTCATAGTAACGTTGACCCGAGAGTGTACCATGTTCAAAGATTTGGAGGTGCATACGCCCAAGCAACATTATGCTGCCGTAGTACCTGGATCAGCAAGGCGATCATCTCCGTCAGTGTTCACGGATGCATTATGTATTCCCACCGCTAGCCATATAAGAGTACGTCCAGAATCACTGCTGACACTGTCTACTCCCATCCGAGGTGAGCGTGCAGCCGCGGTCCTCGTTGGTACAGTCCATATACTCCTAGCACCATACCAAACGGTGCAGTCCTGTTAAATGTGGTTGCAATCGTACCCGTTGCTTGACGTGGGTCCCATCTTGCCTGCTGCACAATGCAGCGCTCTTCTGCTGCTGCAGCTGACCGTAGTCAGAGACCTCTTCCCATTTAGGCAGCAGTGCCTATGGGTCGGAACGGCCTCCTCCCCCATTCCCCCCCCCCCCTCCAAGCACGTGATACATTGCTGTGAGCAGTACCAAATTATTGGGCTACACACGCCACACTTCTACCTTCTTCTAGTCTTCCGGCGATTCTTCCCAGTGTGAAGCCATCGACATGTCGCCTCCAGGCCATGTTCCATGTTGTAATGAAGGAAATCGTCACAGTGCACTGAAACTGCTCCCAGTTTATTGACACACACTGTCTTTTCCTTTTCCATCAACTGCCTCGTGTAGCGGTTTGGGGCAAGGGGGGGGGGGGGGCGGCAGGGTAGGTTGCGACGTGATCCCGCACTTCCGTTCAACGAGTTGTTAATGTGTTATTTTACTTTATGTATCTCGTCTTTACGTTTTGCAGACCAGTGAATTACGTACAGTGAGGTAAAAGTTTATGAGACCCCTTTTTCTGACGGTGAGCAGTTGTTTATGGCACTGTTATTTCGTTACAATTTGATGAATTACACACGCTTTATGTCGTTGAAGTTCTCTTCGATCTTCTCACCAGTGCTACGGAAAAAAAACTATTTAATTCCTTTAGGAACGAAACAAAGTATGTATCACAGTTCCATAACTCGACAGCTATGGAAATGAAGTCCCATGCATCAAGTTTTAGAAATTATTTGCTTACTCAGAATATTCGCCACATTGTCCGCTATAACTTAGCCGAAACCGCACCTCAATACATTTACGCATTTTTGATATATTTTGGGTGGCGTGCCGTAGATGTCTTACTATGTATAGCAGTATTTTTAATTGGTAGGAACAAGATTATAGCTTCCAATAAATGATGGTAAAAGTCGAACTACAAAAAACTGTGTAAACAAATACGTGTTCATATAAGGCCATTTTACTTAATATAGAACGACCCGTACTCTGCGGTGTAACCTGTTTTCTTGTTGACGTTCCTTTAATATTAATTATTGGTTGTGTTTATCTGTGTACTTAGTCGTCTGACTGCGATGCTGTTGTCGCATATAACACCTCGGGTGATATTTGTTTTATGGGCATTAGACCATGTCAAAGGCATATTCCTCCGCTAAATGTTTCATCTTCCAGTGCCTGAGTCATCACGACAGTCTATAACAACTCAAAGCAATTAGGTCTCAAACAAGGTCGGAAAACAGGTCGTTTTACAAGCTTATACACTCCTGGAAATTGAAATAAGAACACCGTGAATTCATTGTCCCAGCAAGGGGAAACTTTATTGACACATTCCTGGGGTCAGATACATCACATGATCACACTGACAGAACCACAGGCACATAGACACAGGCAACAGAGCATGCACAATGTCGGCACTAGTACAGTGTACATCCACCTTTCGCAGCAATGCAGGCTGCTATTCTCCCATGGAGACGATCGTAGAGATGCTGGATGTAGTCCTGTGGAACGGCTTGCCATGCCATTTCCACCTGGCGCCTCAGTTGGACCAGCGTTCGTGCTGGACGTGCAGACCGCGTGAGACGACGCTTCATCCAGTCCCAAACATGCTCAATGGGGGACAGATCCGGAGATCTTGCTGGCCAGGGTAGTTGACTTACACCTTCTAGAGCACGTTGGGTGGCACGGGATACATGCGGACGTGCATTGTCCTGTTGGAACAGCAAGTTCCCTTGCCGGTCTAGGAATGGTAGAACGATGAGTTCGATGACGGTTTGGATGTACCGTGCACTATTCAGTGTCCCCTCGACGATCACCAGTGGTGTACGGCCAGTGTAGGAGATCGCTCCCCACACCATGATGCCGGGTGTTGGCCCTGTGTGCCTCGGTCGTATGCAGTCCTGATTGTGGCGCTCACCTGCACGGCGCCAAACACGCATACGACCATCATTGGCACCAAGGCAGAAGCGACTCTCATCGCTGAAGACGACACGTCTCCATTCGTCCCTCCATTCACGCCTGTCGCGACACCACTGGAGGCGGGCTGCACGATGTTGGGGCGTGAGCGGAAGACGGCCTAACGGTGTGCGGGACCGTAGCCCAGCTTCATGGAGACGGTTGCGAATGGTCCTCGCCGATACCCCAGGAGCAACAGTGTCCCTAATTTGCTGGGAAGTGGCGGTGCGGTTCCCTACGGCACTGCGTAGGATCCTACGGTCTTGGCGTGCATCCGTGCGTCGCTGCGGTCCGGTCCCAGGTCGACGGGCACGTGCACCTTCCGCCGACCACTGGCGACAACATCGATGTACTGTGGAGACCTCACGCCCCACGTGTTGAGCAATTCGGCGGTACGTCCACCCGGCCTCCCGCATGCCCACTATACGCCCTCGCTCAAAGTCCGTCAACTGCACATACGGTTCACGTCCACGCTGTCGCGGCATGCTACCAGTGTTAAAGACTGCGATGGAGCTCCGTATGCCACAGCAAACTGGCTGACACTGACGGCGGCGGTGCACAAATGCTGCGCAGCTAGCGCCATTCGACGGCCAACACCGCGGTTCCTGGTGTGTCCGCTGTGCCGTGCGTGTGATCATTGCTTGTACAGCCCTCTCGCAGTGTCCGGAGCAAGTATGGTGGGTCTGAAACACCGGTGTCAATGTGTTCTTTTTTCCATTTCCAGGAGTGTAGATGATGGATGGTTCCTGATGTCATCAGACCACTGTCCAGATCACGGAGGAAAAGAAATCCCAGAATTTCTAAATTTTCTGAATGATATTAACTCTGATATAAAGTTCGCTGTAGAAAAGGAGAAAGAAGTCCAGATTTAATTTTTGGGTGTACATATACGTAGAAAACCCGATGGAACTCTAGGACACAAAGTCTACAGAAACTCGCTCATGCGGATGGATACTTTCACAGAAATATCGATCACTATCCTAAACAGAAATTAGGAATTATAAAAACATACTACAACAATCTTCCATCCTGTCTCCAGACGTAAATACAAATTCACGCTGCTCACGATGCGCGAGCCTCTATATCCACGTTTTCGGCTGCTCAACGCCTTCTCAACTCGGCAAATCCCCAGGACAAAATCAGGAAACGACATTGGACCGACTGATCGCTGGCGCCTCGTCAGAAAACTCGGGTGCACTGCAAGCAGGACTAAAAGATTCTGGGAGCCACAATACTTAAAGGACGAGCTCGATCTTTCACGAAATGCCTCCAGAAGAAATGGCTTTTCTGGCAAAGAGATAAATGGGGCACTTCATCCCAAACGTCTGGGGATTCTACACTACTGGCCATTAAAATTGCTGCACCAAGAAGAAATGCAGACGATAGACGGGTAGTCATTGAACAAATATATTATACTAGAACTGACGTGTGATTACATTTTCAAGAAATTTGGGTGCATAGATCCTGAGAAATCAGTACCCACAACAACCACCTCTGGCCGTAATAACGGCCTTGATGCGCTTGGGCATTGAGTCAAACACAGCTTGGATGGCGTGTACAGGTACAGCTGCCCATGCAGCTTCAACACGATACCACAGTTCATCAAGAGTAGTGACTGGCGTATTGTGACGAGCCAGTTGCCCGACCTCTATTGACCAGACGTTTTCAATTGGTGAGAGATCTGGAGAATGTGCTGACCAGGGCAGCAGTCGAACATTTTCTGTATCCAGAAAGACCCGTTCAGGACCTGCAACATGCGGTCGTGCGTTATACTGCTGAAATGTAGGGTTTAGCACGGATCGAATGAAGGGTAAAGCCACGGGTCGTAACACATCTGAAATGTAACGTCCACTGTTCAAAGTGCCCTCACTGCGAACAAGAGGTGACCGACACGTGAACCAATGGCACTCCATACCATTAAGCCGGGTGATACGCCAATTTGGCGATGACGAATACACGCTTCCAATGTGCGTGCACCGCGATGTCGCCAAACACGGATGCGACCATCATGATGCTGTAAACAGAACCTGGATTCATCCGAAAAAATGACGTTTTGCCATTCGTGCACCCAGGTTCGTCGTTGAGTACTCCATCGGAGGCGCTCCTGTCTGTGATGCAGCGTCAAGAGTAGCCGCAGCCATGGTCTCTGAGTTGATAGTCCGGAACCCACCGATTCCATATTCTGCTAACGGTCATTGGATCTGACCAACGCGAGCAGCCATGTCGCGATACGATAAACCGCAATCACGATAGGCTACAGTCCGACCTTTATCAAAGTCGGAAACGTGATGGTACGCATTTCTCCTCCTTAGACGAGGCATCACAACAACGTTTCACCAGGCAACGCCGGTCAACTGCTGTTTGTATATGAAAAATCGGTTGGAAACTTTCATCGTGTCAGCACGTTGTAAGTGTCGCCAGGGGCGCCAAGGTTGTGTGAATGCTCTGAAAAGCTAATCATTTGCATATCACAGTATTTTCTTCCTGTCGGTTAAATTTCGCTTATGTAGCACGTCGTCTTCGTAGTGTAGCAATTTTAATGGCCAGTAGTGTATATTTAAAATAAAGCTTACAAGACGTCTAGTTGCATAATCACATTCTTGATAAATGAATGAAGAATTGAGGTCACGACATTCAGCAATAAGTAAACCGACTAATGATGATGATGATGTTGGGACGCATTGTGCTGGCGTGAGACGGAGAATCAGTGTTGTTTTCTTTGACAGGCGGGGCAAGCTGGTTGACCTTACGAGGCGTCACGTTTTTAATGAGCAGCTGTGACTTGTGGAGGGCGGGCCGGCGGATTCGGCGGCTCCCACGCCGTGGCCAGCTGCCGGACTCTTCCGCGCGGCTGCGCCCGAGCCTCGCGCACCCAGCCGCGCCCGGCCCCGCCCCTCGGAGGACGCAGGCCCGCATTGTGCCCTCCAGGGGCCGCGAGTGCCACAGGATGAAAGACGCCGACAGGCGCGGCTGCGGCTCGCCCCGCTCTGCTTTTGCGAGAGCAAAAAAGGCCGCCCACTCATTGTACATCTGGAGTACCTTGTACTG
Organism: Schistocerca nitens; assembly: GCF_023898315.1. Taxonomy (NCBI): domain Eukaryota; kingdom Metazoa; phylum Arthropoda; class Insecta; order Orthoptera; family Acrididae; genus Schistocerca; species Schistocerca nitens. The sequence goes on along the minus strand of NC_064617.1, from coordinate 697,174,541 downwards.
TTAATAAACACCTACAAAGGAACAGCGAGGAACGAGGAATGGAATTCCGCTCGTCGCTCACAACGCAGAACGTTTCAGAACACAAATTTCTTTAAAGGCACTTGTTACAGTGTCGGCGCCGTATGGAGGATACCGCCAAGAAACACAAACAGTGCGTGAAAACTTAATGTTAACACCAAAAAGCGCATTCGGGAGGACCCCCGTTCACTCCCGCGTCTGGCCATCCTGATTTAGGTTTTCCGTGATTTCCCTAAATCACTTCAGGCAAGTGCCGGGATGGTTCCTTTGAAAGGGCACGGCCGACTTCCTTCCCCGTCCTTTCCTAATACGGTGAGACCGATGACCTCGCTGTCTGGTCTCCTTCCCCAAACAATCCAATCCAAATCCAACACCAAAAAGGATGCCGGAATTGGCGAAGATATGGAAACACCACGCGAAATACTTGTTTGAGCATAAATACTGATGCTAGCTAAGCTTGCAAGTGGTGCTGTTTTCGTCTGACCACGAACAGTACCTGCAAGTCACAAGTGTCAGTCGTGGCCATAACAGAGTTCTGTGTTGTTGTAATTGCATTACGTCGGAGCGAAGTGAATTCGAAAGTGGAAAAATTGTTGGGGGCTTCCGTAATTGAGGTAGCTGAAATGTTTGGCGTTTCAGGAGGCGCCGTATCGAAGATTTATAAAGCATAAAGGGAGAAACAACATCAGCTAAATCACAAAGCGAACGAAAGCGAGTGATCGCGACAGTCAGTCACTGAAGAGAACTTTGACGAAAAATAAGAGGGCCACAGCTGCAAAAGTTTTTGCAAAACTGAATGTCGCACTGACGAACACTGTCCGCACCAAAACGACTGCCGACCGCTGTGGCCGAGCCGTTCTAGGCGCTTCAGTCCGGAACCGCGCTGCTGCTACGGTTGCAGGTTCGAATCCTGCCTCGGTCATGGTTGTGTGTGATGTCCTTAGTCAGGTTTAAGTAGTTTTAAGTCTAGCGGACTGATGACCTCAGATGTTAAGTCCCATTTGAAACAATTGAACCAAAACGACACTAAGACAGCTCTATAAGCTGGAAATTTCAGAGCGAGCTGGAATTCCCAAACCACAAATCAGCGATACAAACGTCCATAACTGGAAAACGTGATGGCGAAGCCCTAAAATCTGGGCCGTGGGGCAATGGACGAAAGTAATTTGGCCGGTGAGTTTATTTCACACTGTTTCTAACTTCTGGTCGAGTTTACACGGTGGAGGGGGCAGGGGGAGGGGAGAGGGACGGTGGTGATTTGGGCAGACATATCGGGGCATTCCATGGGCCTCATGCTTACTGCGCAAGGTCGCATTAACGCCAAGAATTATATGAGCATTTTGGCTGATCAGGTTTGTCCCATGATTCAATATTCGTTTTCGGTGGTGATGTTACGTTCCAAGACGGTAGGGCCCCTCTTCACACAACTCATTTCATCCAAGACTGGTTTTGTGAGCTCGAGGATGGTTTGTCGCATCTGCCTGGGCCGCCATAGTCACCAGATAACGAGAATACTGAGCCTTTGTGGTCTCCTTTCGAGACAAGGGTGCTTGATCGCTAGTTACCGTCATCATCTTTCCCAGAACGTGCCACTATTCTACAGGAAGAATGCTGTGAGATTATCTTGAAAACGATACAGGACATCCATTTGGTCATTCCGAGACCACTGGAAGCTGTTTTGAACGCCAACGGTTTTCCTACCTACACTACTGGCCATTAAAATTGCTACACCACGAAGTTGACGTGTTACACACTCGAAATTTAACCGACAGGAAGAAGATGCTGTGATATGCAAATGATTAGCTTTACAGAGCATTCCCACAACCTTGGTGCCGGTGGCGACACCTACAACGTGCTGACATGAGGAAAGTTTCCAACCGATTTCTCATACACAAACAGCAGTTGACGGGCGTTACCTGGTGAAACGTTGTTGTGATGCCTCGTGTAAGGAGGAGAAATGCGTACCATCACGTTTCCGACTTTGATAAAGGTCGGACTGTAGCCTATCGCGATTGCCGTTTATCGTATCGCGACATGGCTGCTCACGTTGGTCGAGATCCAATGATTGATAGCAGAATATGGAATCGGTGGGTTCAGGAGGGTAATACGGAACGCCGTGCTGGATCCCAACGACCTCGTATCACTAGCAGTCGAGAGGACAGGCATCTTATCCGTATGGCTGTAACGGATCGTGCAGCCACGTCTCGATCCCTGAGTCAACAGATGGGGACGTTTGCTAGACAACAACCATCTGCACGAACAGTTCGACGACGTTTGCAGCAGCATGGACTATGAGCTCGGACACCATGGCTGCGGTTACCCTTGACGCTACATCACAGACAGGAGCGCCTGCGATGGTGTACTCAACGACGAACCTCAGTGAACGACCGGCAAAACGTCATCTTTTCGAATGAATCCAGGTTCTGTTTACAGCATCATGATGGTCACATTCGTGTTTGGCGACATCGCGTTGAACGCACATTGGAAGCGTGTATTCGTCATCGCCATACTGGCGTATCACCCGGCGTGATGGTATGGGGTGCCATTGGTTACACGTCTCGGTCACCTCTTGTTCGCAATGACGGCACTTTGAACAATGGACGTTACATTTCAGATGTGTTACTACTCGTGGCTTTACCCTTCATTCGATCCCTGCGAAACCCTACAATTCAGCATGATAATGCACGACCGCATGTTGCAGGTCCTGTACTAACCTTTCTGGATACAGAAAATGTTCGACTGCTGCCTTGGCGAGTACATTCTCCAGATCTTTCACCAATTGAAAACGTCTGGTCAATGGAGGCCGAGCAACTGGCTCGTCACAATACGCCAGTCACTACTCTTGATGAACTGCGGTATCGTGTTGAATGTGCGTGGGCAGCTGTACCTGTACATGCCATCCATGCTCTGTTTGACTCAATGCTCAGGAGTATCAAGGCCGTTATTACGGTCAGAGGTGGTGGTTCTGGGTACTGATTTCTCAGGATCTATGCGCCCAAATTGCGTGAAAATGTAATCACATGTCAGTTCTAGTATAATATATTTGTCCAATGAATACCCGTTTATCATCTGCATTTCTTGTTGGTGTAGCAATTTTAATGGCCAGTAGTGTATACTACACTTGGCCGGCCGAAGTGGCCGTGCGGTTAAAGGCGCTGCAGTCTGGAACCGCAAGACCGCTACGGTCGCAGGTTCGAATCCTGCCTCGGGCATGGATGTTTGTGATGTCCTTAGGTTAGTTAGGTTTAAGTAGTTCTAAGTTCTAGGGGACTAATGACCTCAGCAGTTGAGTCCCATAGTGCTCAGAGCCATTTGAACCATATACTACACTTGGGGATGTGTTTTTCGTGTTTCCATATTTCTGCCCACCCCCCCTGTACGGCGGCCGGCGTTCTGCCTTCAAATAATGTGGGCATAATTCCTGACACATTCATCTGCAACATACAACTTGTACAATAATATCAATATGTCATTACTGAAAGATTGCTACAATGTATGAAGACACATTTACTGTCAATATGGCAATTATTATTCAATAAATAAGCTCATTCACAAGTGCCTCCTATAGGTTCGTAGGCAATATCTGAAGTGACTTTTGTCTTACAAAAAAACTGGATGAGGTTTACAGATTTTCTTTAACGTTTCTCGTACACACTGTCTTTGAATTAAACCAATAATCATTCTCTTGCTTTTTACGATGTATCCATATTTTATGCCATAGTTCTCCTGCAGATTAGTTATTTCATTGTAAGATTTTTTTTTTAAAAAAAATGAAAAATAATACATCTTTTACGAGATACGTTTCGCTGCCCTCTAAATTTTGAAAGTTATGGATCGATGACAACTCACTTTCAGGATTCAGCTGAAAGTAGTTAAGCAGCAATAGGACGTAGTCTTTTGACTCATTCATAAATGCTTTTTTGTTTGCACGACTTTTTTTTGCAAATTATCAGAAATGAGGTTTGGTGCAGTAGATTTCAGCGTTTCTCGGCTCGCTCGGTAAGTCAGGAATTGTTTCAACTGCGGTCCGCACAGATATGTTGTTTTATTCACTCACTCGGACGCGGGATCAGGTAAAGCGGACTATAAAACTCGTCTGAAACTTTGGGCTCCATTACTGTCAATAATTTTTAAATACAAAGTTTTTTGTAGCAGTGTCGCAGTTATACAGAGTGGTCCATTGATCGTGACCGGGCCAAATATCTCACGAAATAAGCGTCAAACGAAAAAACTACAAAGAACGAAACTTGTCTAGCTTGATGGGGGAAACCAGATGGCGCTTTGTTTGGTCCGCTAGATGGCGCTGCCATAGGTCAAACGGAAATCAACTGCGTTTTTTTAAAAATAGGAACCCCCATTTTTTATTACATATTCGTGTAGTACGTAAAGAAATATGAATGTTTTAGTTGGACCACTTTTTTCGCTTTGTGGTAGATGACGCTGTAATAGTCACAAACATATGGCTCACAATTTTAGACAAACAGTTGCTAACAGGTAGGTTTTTTAAATTAAAATACAGAACGTAGGTATGATTGAACATTTTATTTCGGTTGTTCCAATGTGATACATGTACCTTTGTGAACTTATCATTTCTGAGAACGCATGCTGTTACAGCGTGATTACCTGTAAATACCACATTAATGCAATGAATGCTCAAAATGATATCCGTCAACCTCAGTGCATTTGGCAATACGTGTAACGACATTCCTCTCAACAGCGAGTAGTTCGCCTTCCGTAATGTTCGCACATGTATTGACAATGCGCTGACGCATGTTGTCAGGCGTTGTCGGTGGATCACGACAGCAAATGTCCTTCAACTTTCCCCACAGAAAGAAATCCGGGGACGGCAGATCCGGTGAACGTGCGGGCCATGGTATGCTGCTTCGACGACCAATCTACCTGTCATGAAATATGCTTTTCAATACCGCTTCAACCGCACGCGAGCTATGTGCCGGTCATCCATCATGTTAGAAGTACATCGCCATTCTGTCATGCAATGAAACATCTTGTAGTAACATCGGTAGAACATTACGTACGAAATCAGCATACATTGCACCATTTAGATTGCCATCGATAAAATGGGGGCCAATTATCCTTTCTCCCATAATGCTGCACCATACATTAACCCGGCAAGGTCGCTGATGTTCCACTTGTCACAGCCATCGTGGATTTTCCGTTGCCCAGTAGTGCATATTATGCCGGTTTACGTTACCACTGTTGGTGAATGACGCTTCGTCGCTTAATAGAACATGTGCAAACAATCTGTTATTGTCCCGTAATTTCTCTTGTGCCCAGTGGCAGAACTGTTCACGACGTTCGAAGTCGTCGCCATGCAATTCCTGATGCATAGAAATATGGTACAGGTGCAATCGATGTTGATGTAGCATTCTCAACACCGACCTTTTTGAGATTCCCGATTCTCGCGCAATTTGTCTGCTACTGATGTGCGGATTAGCAGACGGCTCCACGTCCCACACAGCTTTACAGTGCACTGTGCAAGTCGACTTTAGCGTGCTGTTTATTTCGAAAGTCCAAACCCAGAAAGATATCGTAGCTAACGGCCACAGAAGACAGAACTTCCAAACATACTCGGAAGTCTCTCCCTCATACTAGGAAATCCAACAACGTGGAACCGACAGAATTCACTTATACCAGCCGCACCACTTAACCTACAGCGTTATGGGTTCATATTCATTGCACTCCATATACTCTGGCTACCCACGGATACCTGCGATCCTATATCGAACAACTTTCACGACGTTCCCTTTATATAGCCGAGTAAGCAAATGTATGGCACTGATTTTTACTGGGGTGTCCTGTAGTCGAACTTACTGGGAGATGTGAGTGCAGGCTTTCTCGGCGAATTTCATATATGAAGTCTTCACGGGTTGTCAGCCGACTAGCGTCGTCGTCTCGTAGCAACGTTTCGATGGAATGCGACTCGATCATCTTCGCCTGAAGATGATGGAGACGCATTCCATCGAAACGTTGCTACGAGACGACGACAATAGTCACCCTGATTCCATCCAATATGCGCCTGCGGACGTTTCTGAACAGAGTGCACCACTTACGGGCACCTCTGACATTGTGGTTTTGTACAGAACCGTTGAATATATGCGGAGCACCACACCAAATGGCTCAAATGGCTCTGAGCACTATGGGACTCAACTGCTGAGGTCATTAGTCCCCTAGAACTTAGAACTAGTTAAACCTAACTAACCTAAGGACATCACAAACATCCATGCCCGAGGCAGGATTCGAACCTGCGACCGTAGCGGTCTTGCGGTTCCAGACTGCAGCGCCTTTAACCGCACGGCCACTTCGGCCGGCAGCACCACACCATATATGCGGAGCACCACATTAAACGGTACGCGCTGCTCCCTAAGTCTAATTACAGAATCAATTGCTGTCAAAGCTACTGCATTTGCCACGGCTTCGTCAAGAGTTCTCTGAACTCTATGTGCACTTTCCGTCACATTTCGGACGGCAGGCCCCGCAAGAACGTATCAAGTGCCCTTTGTTCTGCCGCCTGCAAAATGAGGTTACTGCCACGATTATCATTCGTTAATTCATACTTACTTATATTTATTTGCCTGATGCGGTGCATAAAACCTTTACTCATTCTCCTTGCTTCTCCGCTACATCGTTCAGTTGCTCACGATAATACCGCGAGGTATTCTTCTTATTGTAAAGATTCACTAACCCTTCCTGAAATTCTGCAAAGGACAGAGCGTTCCGCAATTTCTCATTGCACATCACGCATGACCTGGCATTCCCTACCAGTTTTAAACTAGCTACATTTAACAATTATTTATCTTTCCAGTTACCTAATTTCGTGGCCGTTTGCAAAATATCCATGAATAGAAAAATATCTTCCCCAGATTCACAGAAAATGGTGCGACTAGTTAGGCCGCACCAGCATCAAGAATGAAGATACGCCTGAAGATGACCCTTTCCTTCTTTGATTCAGTTTTACAGAGAGTTCTCTACTGCATTGGCTCCTTACTTAGCTTGCATTTATCGCGAATCTCTTGCCCAACGTAAAGTCCCGACCGACTGGGAAAAAGCTCAGGTGACGGGTAGAAGGACGGATTCTCAAAATTACAGACCAATTCCTTAACATCGGTTTGTTGCAGGATTCTTGAACATATTCTCAGTTCGAATATAATGAATTTCCTTGATACAGAGAAGTTGCTGTCCATGTATCAGCACGGCTTTAGAAAGCATCGCTCCTGCGAAACGCAACTCGCCCTTTTTTCACGTGATATCTTGCGAACCATGGATGAAGGGTATCAGACGGATGTCACATTCCTTGACTTCCGAAAAGCGTTTGACTCGGTGCCCCACTGCAGAGTCCTAACTAAGATACGAGCATATGGGATTGGTTCCCAAAGATGTGAGTGGCTCGAAGACATCTTAAGTAATAGAACCCAGTACGTTGTCCTCGATGGTGAGTGTTCATCGGACGTGAGGGTATCAATTGGGGTGCCCCAGCGAAGTGTGGTAGGTCCGCTGTTGTTTTCTATCTACATAAATGATCTTTAGGATAAGGTGGATAGCAATGTGCGGCTGTTTGCTGATGATGCTGTGGTGTACGGGAAGGTGTCGTCGTTGAGTGACTGTAGGAGGATACAAGATGACTTGGACAGGATTTGTGATTGGTGTAAGGAATGGCAGCTAACTCTAAATATAGATAAATGTAAATTAATGCAGATGAATAGGAAAAAGAATCCCGTAATGTTTGAATAATCCATTAGTAGTGTAGCGCTTGACACAGTCTCGTCGATTCAATATTTGGGCGTAACATTGCAGAGCGATATGAAGTGGGACAAGCATGTATTGGTAGTCGTGGGGAAGGCGGATAATCGTCTTTGGTTCATTGGTAGAATTTTGGGAAGATGTGGTTCATCTGTAAAGGAGACCGCTTATAAAACACTAATACGACCTATTTTTGAGTACTGCTCGAGTGTTTGGGATCCCTATCAGGTCGGATTGAGGGAGAACATAGAAGCAATTCAGAGGCTGGCTGCTAGATTTGTTACTGGGAGGTTTGATCATCACGCGAGTGTTACGGAAATGCTTCAGGAACTCGGGTGGGAGTCTCTGGAGGAAAGGATGCGTTCTTTTCGTAAATCGCTATCGAGCAAATTTAGAGAACCAGCATTTGAGGCTGACTGCAATTCAATTTTACTGCCGCCAACTTATATCTCGCGGGAAGACCTCAAACATAAGATAAGAGAGATTAGGGCTCGTACAGAAGCATATAGGCAATCATTTTGCCCTCGTTCTGTTTAGGAGTGGAACAGGGAGATAAGATGCTAGTTGTGGTACGAGGTACGCTCCGCCACGCACCGTATGGTGGATTGCGGAGTATGTATGTAGATGTAGATGTTGATCCTTCAGGCAACTCTCTTCTCTTCACAAAACTTCATTGTCAGCTCTAACCTTAGCTAGTTTAGCAAACGCTGAGTTGTCTCCTGGGTTACTGATTTCTCAGGGACACCCATTTCGTTCAGAACTACCACAACAAGCATATAGTACATCCAAAACAGAAAGGAAAAGGACAAACACAAAGACTGCGTCCGAGCAGGCGTCGAGAGGCCCAACGGTACCGACTGACCGACGTGTCATCCTCTGATGACAGGTGTCACTGATGTAGACATGGAGTGGCATAAGGTCAGCACACCACTCTTCCGGCCGTTGTAAGTTTTCGTGACCAGAGCCGCTACTTCTCAGTCAAGTAGCTCCTCAACTGACCTCACAAGGGCTGAGTTCATCCCACTTGCCCTGGACGGTCACCCATCTAAGTGCTAGCCAAGTCCAAGAGCGCTTAACTACTGTGATCTGACGGGTACTGGCGTTACCACTGCAGCAAAGCTATTGGCAAACTCAATGAGATGGCCCAAAATAAAACACTTGTTGTCGGCACTTACTTGAAAGCTTGCGCTGAACACCACTGCTGCTGCTCCTCCTCCTCTTCATGTGTCTGTTGGACGACCATTTCCCGCCCCCAGCAGGTATTCTGACACCAAGATTGTAATGGGGTTTGAGTAGCGCTGGAGATAGGCGATGGAGCGGGCGAAGAAGACAGCCAATCAGTTGACAGAATACTTTATTGATGAGCACGGACAGACATGGTTCAGCATATCTGAAACAGATGGACTGCAGATGACGGGATGTGATTCTCGGAGCTCAGCACACCGGTACACACGTGCAGGCGATGGTGTTTCCCGTGGACGGTAGCGACGGCCCGGCTGCCACAGTATCTTGGCAAATGGCAGCTGGCGGCTGGCAGCTGCGTTGTGGCAGTGAGGCGACGGCCGTGTGCCCCGTTGGACACTCAGACAGCGGTCGGTGGTTAACTGGTGGAGGCAGTCGTAGATGCAGCGACGACAACGGACATAGGCTGTGTGTCATCGGACAGCTCTGCAGTGACGAGTCGCTGACGAGTTGGTCCTGGTGATTTAGGCCCGTTTCACACTGGGACACTGGTGACGATTGACCAGTGACGGTCACCGGTAATTGTGATTAACACTCCTGGATCACCGGTGTCCGACACCGCAGGTATTGCCAACTGATTAGTTACTGAATTGGACTCGAACGAGGAGGAACTTTTGTTAGTATTTCTAAGCAAGAGGAGGAGCAAGAGGAGGAGGAGAATGAAGACAAAACATTCATTACACTTACATCCGCTGCTACGAGGTTGGCTGGAGAAAATAGTGTTTTATACTCTTTATGTCGATCTGAGACAAGATGAGAAGACGTTTTTTCAGTATTTTCGAATGTCGAAAACTTCATTTTCCGTTATTTCCCTAAATCGCTCCAGGCAAATGCCGGGATGGTTCCTTTGAAAGGGCACGGCCGACTTCGTTCCCCGTTCTTCCCTAATCCGATGAGACCGATGACCTCGCTGTCTGGTCCCCTTCCCCAAACAACCCAACCCCCAACTAAATTTCGCTATTCTGTTATGATCCGAAAATTAAGGTTGTTGTTGTTGTGGTCTTCAGTCGAGAGTCTGGTTTGATGCAACTCTCCATGCTACTCTATCCTGTGCAAGCTTCTTCATCTCCCAGTACCTACTGCAGCCTACATCCTTCTAAATCTGCTTAGTGTATTCATCTCTTGGTCTCCCTCTACGATTTTTACCCTCCACGCTGCCCTCCAGTACCAAATTGGTGATCCCTTGATGCCTCAGAACATGTCCTACCAACCGATCCCTTCTTCTAGTCAAGTTATGCCACAAACTCCTCCCCAATTCTATTCAATACCTCCTCATTAGTTATGTGATCTACCAAAGGTATTAAATTTGAAAAACAACATAAAGCTTACCAATTTTGTGTTTTTCATCCATGCTCTTCTCATTGAAATCAGGCACAAACTTAGTTATAATTTCTTGCGAAGCATTCGTTTTCACCACTTTGTTGCTATAGTCATCGCTTTTGACATCCCAAATAGCAGGAGGACTTTCTACTTCACTTACAAAGTCTTCCGTCTTAATCAAACCTAAACTCATGGCTACAGTGTGTACAGTATAATGTACAATGAATGTTTCGCGTCACTGTCTCAAAAATGACAACCGTCTGTTGGCAAAACTGCAGCCCTGTGTCTGTGATCTATGTCCCAGTGCGAACACTCCAATTCAAACTGATGCATGTCCGGCGGTGACTGTTGTGAACACAGTGACCGTGTCCGTCACATGTGGCGAGGGTGAGTCACTGCTGGGTCACAGTGGCTCGGTGAGGCTGTGTAGTGTCCCGGTGTGAATGCTCCAGTTCAGAGGAATGTATCTCTGTTGGTGACCGTCACCAGTGTCCCAGTGTGAAACGGGCTTTAAATGCCGTTTCCATGTGCTGACAGTTGCGGACGGCCCTGTTGAATATGAAAGGAGCACCATCTCCGCGTTAAACAGTACATGCATTGGACGGAGGACTGCGGCCTGGTTTCAGATGCTGGGCTGCGGTCCCAGCTGTCGGCATTTTGAACCGTTACAGTATCCTGGCCAGGCCCATCCTCTGACTTGTCACTCAGAGTATGCAGGAGATGCGAATGCTTTCACGCCAACCTGTACCCAGCAATCGCCCTGCAATGACTCATGTCAACCTGTAGCGACCAATCGCACTGAACTGATACAGCATGTTTTGCAGAGATGGCAGAAAAGTCTTCAATCTGATATCAGGAGCATGTTTCTTACCGCATCACAACGAATAAAAGAATGTGTTCATGCCTATGGAGGTCACTTCTCTTACTGAAGTTGATGATGGACGTCAATCCCGAATAGAATCATTTAGTACCTGTTTTATGATGAACATCGTCACAAAGTTTGATCGATATCAGACTTTTGCTTCCACAATGTCCTTAAAGTTTCTGTTTTGTTTGTTTATAGGTTGAATGTGGGGTAATCGACTGTGACCAGAACAGGTAGAGCAGCGCTGCGTATGGATGTCGCAAGCAGCAAGCGCTAAACTCGCATACCAGGCAAAATATATCACTACTGCCCGAGTCCAAAGGGAATGCGCTGCATCCAGGATTACAGTTCTCTTTCACTTGATTCGCTTGGGGCTCTGCAAAGGCTCTACCAGGGCTCCGCCAAAATAGTATTAACCTGAAGAACAAGAGATGTCATGTCTTGTCACACACAGAGAAAAACATCTCTTACAAAAATCATATCAATGTTGGTTTTATAATAGTTGTTTTTAAAATGAGGTGACAAGCAGCAATAATATTCCAATAAAGCTATTATCAGAGACTATGAAAAAGGAATTTAACTTGTACAAGTAGGTGTGTGGTGGATTCCCACCATCAATACATATGCATGCAGCGACTGTGCTGAAGTCTTTCCAATTTTTTTTTTTCCTCTCTCTCTCTTTCACTGTGCGCTGACTCCACACGCTGCGAACGTCCTACTTAGCTCTCTCCATGTCTCTCATCCACAAACACTTCGAACACCCTTGAACGAATTTGTCGCTTTGCTATCTATGCATCACCACCCAGGGTTATATAAACCCACACCACACAGCACAGTAGAGTTGCTACTGGAATTTACAGCTGCGGCACACTGTCCAACTCGGCACAGCGAATCCACGCACCGCTCTCGGACCGCAGTATATTCGATTCGTGTTTGCTATTGACTACAGTTATAAAATTCAGTATTTTGTGGCGATATTATTCTACGTTTGTCATATTGTAAAATTAAATTGTTGATTGTGAAAGATAGAATGCAGCAAAATGTTGGATTGAAAAGTTCACACGTCGTTCATCCAGAAGACGCATCAACCTCGAAGATTTCCGATCGAGACTGTGAGATTTAAGAAGGTGATGTAAGGACTTCATGCTCCATGATTTCAAGCAGTAAGCTATCTAACGACACTCTTAGAAAAGAACGTATGACGAATCTTACATCAGTCTTGGATTTTTTCATGCTAGCGGCTCACCTCTCTGCATATTATGTAGCAAATTACTTTCGAATAGTTCCATTGTAACCTCCCCACAATAATTTAAAATAAATAATATAGATAAATATCCTCATTCAGTGTAACCTCCCCACAAAATTCTTTCCAATTTGTAATCTCCCTACAAAATTCTTTCTGATTTAATCTAAGCTCAAAATTCATTCACATTTAGCGTAACCTCACAACAGAAAAATTTCTAAGCCTCTCAACAGTAAAAAATTATAATTATGTCGTTCACATTCAGTGTAACGTCCCAATTAAAAAAATAAATTAAGTAACCTGGTAATAAAACAATGTAACTAACCTATCAATTAAATTGTCGCTCACTTATGACTTTTCAATAATTCACTGTGAATTTAACCTGGTAAATTTTGGACGACAGCAGTGCTGCGTCATGGCCCTGAAAGATCATTCTGAATAAAAAAAGGAAAAATTCTTACCTCAATGAAGTCGCCGGATATATCTGCTCTTACAATAAATTTTTCCGGCACAGCTCTGTGCAATGCTGGCCGACCTATCTGTCATTTATGAAAGGAAGCAACTGATTTTTCTATTGCAATAATCGAGATGATCATGGATGGGAGAAATTAGTGAATTCTTTAAATTGAAATGAATGGTTGTTAAAAGTTACTTTTTATGAGAAAGATTATTATTACGAGATTTTTAAAACATTTACATGGGACTTGAGATAACATTACTACATATGTGCGAGGCTGCTTTTTACCTTACACAATAATACTCAGGCTCCGGCATCGCTGCACCACGACCGGGCCACCCAACACGATACACCAGACCAGACCAGAGCAGACTCCAGACTAGCAACAACTTACTGCTACAGCTACACAGTTCCTACTGAAGTCAACACTTCTCTCTGGTCAGAGACCTTGCATATCGCAGGCAGCGCATGAGCAATACATTGAAATTACATCTGCTTGGACCTCTTACATAACCCTCCACTGGGGGGGGGGGGCATAAATTTGGCAGCGATGGTGAGTCAATTGGACTTGCCATGAGCAACAAATTTTTTTTTAAAATCTACTTAATTAACTAAGTTTACAGACACAGAGTATATACATATATATATAAGTGCAGAACATGAAATGAAATAGAGTGCACATGCACTGAGTACAGAACATATCAAGAAATGTCAAAATGTATACGCAATGTGTACAAAACATATTAACAAATGACAAAGTGCACATGCACTGTATATATCTCTGCCATTTTACAAGAACTAGGAAAGGAAAGGGAAGGATTGCATCATGGTTGTAGCACAGTAGGTTGCATGTAGCTGCAGTGAAAGTCTATATCTTTTTACAGAAGCACAACACCAAGTGAGACAATCTGAAGTTCTCTTCCCTGAAGTATTAATCAGTGTAGCCAAGACTCTGAAATGTCGTATTAATATTCAATGTTATCATTTTGGTAGTACATTAGGTACACCAAACAGTAGGACCATAATAACATCTTCATCGTTCAAGGTGGTGGACAGCATGATGTGTCAACACCACACTCTTGTAAGGTACACCAACATAGAATTAGTGCAAAAACCAAATATAGTGCTCCATGATCATGAGGATAGACAGGACAAACGGATATTGCAGTAATTTCTTGTAATTAGGTCAGAAGGTGGAGGACATTAAGTCTTATGCTAGTCATCATTGAGAATTACACTAGTCTATCAACCGATTTGAGTAATTGTTGGCACTCATTGCCTAGTTACTAAACATTTCTGTACTATGTATGGAGTATTACACAACATTATTCATAAGTCATCTGATTACACTAAATATTGGCACTCATTGGCCAGTTACAAACCATTTTTATGCATTATTCAGAAGTGATCATTCAAAGCAAGAGTTAATTAATGGCATACCATTTACATAATTCATCTAGTTATAGTAATCATTGGCACTCATTGGCCAGTTACAAAACCATTTTTATGCATTATTCAGAAGTGATCATTCAAAGCAAGAGTTAATTAATGGCATACCATTTACATAATTCATCTAGTTATAGTAATCATTGGCACTCACTGGCCAGTTACAAAACCATTTTTATGCATTATTCAGAAGTGATCATTCAAAGCAAGAGTTAATTAATGGCATACCATTTACATAATTCATCTAGTTATAGTAATCATTGGCACTCATTGGCCAGTTACAAACCATTTTTATGCATTATTCAGAAGTCATCATTCAAAACAAGAGTTAATGAGTGTAGCATCAAGCTACTGGTATTCATATATAATAGCATGTAAGTGACATTAGATAAATTTAAAATATAAGAAACAGTGGCATTCATTGGCCAGTTACAAAGTATTCATATAGTTTTATAAAACATTATTCCGTATTATGCAGAAGTCATCATTCAAAATGAGAGTTAATTATTGGCATAGCATTTATAGAGTATAACAAAAATATTATTTACAGAAATTATTGGCATAGTATTTATGCATTATTACAAAACATCATTCAGTATTACTCAGAACTCATCATTCAAGTGACATAGGACATATTTAAAATGTAACACACTGTAACTATTACTCAAGGTCTGTGTTCCAATAATACATAGATATAATGGATTCAATACATCTGACAAATCTGCATTATATTTAGTACTATAAATATCTCTTAAACTAGTAGCATTATTTGGGACTGGTAATACATTTTTTGTGCTAGCAATGCATTGCGTTGGGATCGATAATTAATTGCTGGGGCATGAAAATATTTGCTTTTGACTTATTGCTGCAAATAAGGATTAGTAACGCCATTCGTCATGAGTCAGCTGTAGCAAGGTTATGAAACAAGTAGAGTATATGTGATCACATTCATGAATGACACACACAAATGGGTAAAAAAAATGCAAGTACTAGAACAGGTTTAATAACTAACTGCTTATAGCACATTAATTTCATGAGTAGCTTCTCCTGGAAAAAATACAAAATGGATTATTCAGCTGAAAGAAGAAACGCATATTAATGCTGAAAAGTAGTGAACTTCGAATTAACAGGTAATGAAACGTGTACCCAATATGTATGTACTCTAGCTGTCCTTTCCAAAACATTCAGTCATTATACCATGCGATATAAGACATACTGTCAAAATGAACTGCAACAAATACTTAAATAACTACTAACAGTAAATATAAAAACTTCATCATTATCCTCATCTGCAAAGAAAAACTACATTATTCATATTACTATAACTTCATCACTATCATCAGCTGCAAAGAAAAACCTCATTATTCATATTAGCATCTTCTTCATATAACTATTCATCATCATCTGCAAAAAAGACACTTCATTATTCACTATTCATATTACCATTTACTTCATACAACTATTCATAGTGTAGAGTTTCTTATTTCTAGCATATTTCATCACTAAAATTAACATCTGTAGTTCTATCTGACAGCTTGCATCAGTCGCCTCGTATTCTGAAAGAAAAAAATTAGTTAAGACTGCTATCATACGATGTGTATAGTATATTCTTGTTAATGCTTGTTAATTCTAATCCATTTACTCTTCATCACAAGGTATTCCATTTTCTTTCGTTCATTCCGAAGGTCAAATTCCCATTTCATAGTAATCCACTGTGGTTTGTTTAATTTATTTCTTTTACACGTTATTGCTTTCTGAAAATGATGAATAAGGATTAATATCTTGCATTTAAATCATATACCCATTAAATAAAAACTGGTTTCTAGTGATATAATTAAGCATACAGCATAGCATGACAGAAAACGTATTATGTCAAAAACATAGAGAGTGTTCAGGTGCAAAAAATGAACACAACGTCTCATATTGCAGTAGCCAAAAGTGTAGAATAGTCAAGATTTGAGATATCATAAGGAAAATGTTAAAGTCAACTGGTGTTTGTTACATTTTAAACATTTCATAGTGCATACAGACAAAACAGGAAAACAATCATACATACACGAAAAATGGAATATGTGCAAGGTCTGATATATAACGACAAGAAAAGCGACCTGCTAACCTTACCTTGCCGGGCACTTGCCAAGAAAAAATATGATAATCATCAGTAAGTAGTCACATAGATAGAATTGCGTAAGTGGTCATATAAAAATCAGAAAATGGCATTACAGTGTGATAAATCATAAAGTATGTTCATTCAATAAAGGGTTTAATATTGGAGACATAGTGATTGGCTTTACTTTTTCTGGTTCTCAGAGTTTCGACGTGTACTACATTGGGGTGAGGAATGCTGCGAATTCTGTATGGACCTGCGTATAGAAGCTCAAATTTACTGCATCTACTCTTTCCTCTCTTGGATACATAGTGTGTACGTACTAATATCTTCTGTCCAATGTGAAAGTCACGGCGTGTACAAACTTGTTTTTGCTGTCTTCTCCGGCGCTCTGCGGCACGTTTGATGTTGTTCAGCGCAATGTCAATTATTTCATGGTGTCGTAGTCGACGAGATGTAGGAAAGGATACTAATTCTTTAAGTTTGTTAGGTGGTTCAACATTTTTCAGTACAACAGTCGGAGATAGCATAGTAGATTCATTTGGTATGGAGTTAATTACATCCTGGAATGACAGTATGTGTGTATCCCAATCAATATGTTTTTTATAGCAGTATATTCTACATAGTTTACCAATTTCTTTCATTAGTCGTTCACAAGGGTTCGAAGAAGCGTGATACCTGGATATATAGATCGGAGAAATGTTTCTTGTTAGTAACATACGTGTCCATATAGCAGATCGAAACTGTGGTCCATTGTCGGAAATTACTTTCAATACATGCCCTACATGAAATAGAAAATGTTTTACAAATGCTTTCGAAACAGATTTAGCGGTAGCTTTGCGTAATGGAGTGAAGGTAACAAATTTCGAAGTGAGTTCAACAGCGACAAAGATGTAACAAAAGCCTCTATTAGTTCTGGGAATCGGACCAAAATGTCTACAGCGGCCATGTGTCTCAATTTAACAAGTACAATGGGATGTAACGGAGGAATATGTGAAGTCGTGTCTGACTTAGCTTTCTGGCAGATTTTACATGACGCTAAAACTCGTCGAATACGTTTCTCCATGTCGGCAAAATAACAGTTCTGTCTCAGTATAAGAAAACATTTTCTGGCTCCATAATGTGCGCAACTTAAATGAGTATACCAAATTAATTTGTTAACCAGTTCGTCAGGAATGCGTAGTAACCAGTTGTTGCTGTCAGGGTGAGAGCGGCGAAACAGAATGTCATTGCGTACAGTGTAATGGTTTCTGATGGTAATATTATTCCTATCTTGCCAAAGGTGTTTAATTTCTTTCCATACGTTGTCTTCAGTCTGCTCTTGTGCTATATCTCGTAATGACGACGAAATGAAATTTTCAAATGCAACTTGTTGAATATACACTCCTGGAAATGGAAAAAAGAACACATTGACACCGGTGTGTCAGACCCACCATACTTGCTCCGGACACTGCGAGAGGGCTGTACAAGCAATGATCACACGCACGGCACAGCGGACACACCAGGAACCGCGGTGTTGGCCGTCGAATGGCGCTAGCTGCGCAGCATTTGTGCACCGCCGCCGTCAGTGTCAGCCAGTTTGCCGTGGCATACGGAGCTCCATCGCAGTCTTTAACACTGGTAGCATGCCGCGACAGCGTGGACGTGAACCGTATGTGCAGTTGACGGACTTTGAGCGAGGGCGTATAGTGGGCATGCGGGAGGCCGGGTGGACGTACCGCCGAATTGCTCAACACGTGGGGCGTGAGGTCTCCACAGCACATCGATGTTGTCGCCAGTGGTCGGCGGAAGGTGCACGTGCCCGTCGACCTGGGACCTTACCGCAGCGACGCACGCATGCACGCAAAGACCGTAGGATCCTACGCAGTGCCGTAGGGGACCGCACCGCCACTTCCCAGCAAATTAGGGACACTGTTGCTCCTGGGGTATCGGCGAGGACCATTCGCAACCGTCTCCATGAAGCTGGGCTACGGTCCCGCACACCGTTAGGCCGTCTTCCGCTCACGCCCCAACATCGTGCAGCCCGCCTCCAGTGGTGTCGCGACAGGCGTGAATGGAGGGACGAATGGAGACGTGTCGTCTTCAGCGATGAGAGTCGCTTCTGCCTTGGTGCCAATGATGGTCGTATGCGTGTTTGGCGCCGTGCAGGTGAGCGCCACAATCAGGACTGCATACGACCGAGGCACACAGGGCCAACACCCGGCATCATGGTGTGGGGAGCGATCTCCTACACTGGCCGTACACCACTGGTGATCGTCGAGGGGACACTGAATAGTGCACAGTACATCCAAACCGTCATCGAACCCATCGTTCTACCATTCCTAGACCGGCAAGGGAACTTGCTGTTCCAACAGGACAATGCACGTCCGCATGTATCCCGTGCCACCCAACGTGCTCTAGAAGGTGTAAGTCAACTACCCTGGCCAGCAAGATCTCCGGATCTGTCCCCCATTGAGCATGTTTGGGACTGGATGAAGCGTCGTCTCACGCGGTCTGCACGTCCAGCACGAACGCTGGTCCAACTGAGGCGCCAGGTGGAAATGGCATGGCAAGGCGTTCCACAGGACTACATCCAGCATCTCTACGATCGTCTCCATGGGAGAATAGCAGCCTGCATTGCTGCGAAAGGTGGATATACACTGTACTAGTGCCGACATTTTGCATGCTCTGTTGCCTGTGTCTATGTGCCTGTGGTTCTGTCAGTGTGATCATGTGATGTATCTGACCCCAGGAATGTGTCAATAAAGTTTCCCCTTCCTGGGACAATGAATTCACGGTGTTCTTATTTCAATTTCCAGGAGTGTACATGACGCTGAAATTTGCTTGGCAGAAGTTGGTTGTGATGTCTTGCTGATTGTTGCTGAGAGAACGGGATAGTCGTCTGCTACAATATTTTATGTACCGGGAATGTGAACAATTGTAAAATTAAGTTCCTGTAAATAGAGTTTCCATCTGCTTAACCTGTCGTGTGTAAATTTGGCTGAAAGTAAAAACTGTATAGCTCTATGATCTGTGTAAACGGTAGTGTGTCTTCCATAAAGAAAATGCCTAAATCTGGTAAATGCCCATACAACACATAATGTTTCAAGTTCTGTGACAGAATAATTGCGTTCAGCAGGTGACAGAATGCGACTCGCAAAGGCGATGTTTTTAATTACTGTAGTACCGTTTACTTCAATTTCCTGAAAAATGTGTACGCCTAAAGCTGTATTAGAACTGTCGGTGGCAATGGAAAAATTTCTAGTAAGATCTGGGTGTGATAAAAGAGGTGCGTTCAACAAAGCATGTTTCAGATTAGCAAATTCAGACTGTGCTTGGCTATCCCGGGACCAAATAGTGTTTTTACCTGTCAACTGGCACAATCTAGGGGTGTCTAAAGTAGAGTAATGAATAAATTTACGAAAAAAGTTAATTAAACCCAAAAAGCTGCGTAGTTGTTTCTTCGTCGTAGGAACAGTAATGTCACGTAAAGCTTGAAGTTTTTCCGGGTCAGGCGCAATGCCTTCCGCTGAAATTACATGTCCAAGAAATCTTATAGAAGTTTTGCCAAAGTGCGATTTACTGAGATTAACTCTGAGTCCTTGTGCACGAAAAGTTCGTAACACTTGATCAAGAATCAAATTGTGTTCAGGCCAGTTAGCTTCTGCAATAAGAATGTCGTCTACATACGTTGTGATTCTGTCTTTTAATTCTGTCGGAAGTATAGTATTCAAACCGCGAATAAATGCTGCTGAAGAAATAGTTAAACCGAACGATAAATTACAAAATTGATAACAGTCACCAAAACAGAAAAAAGCTGTGTACTTTCTGCAGTTCGGATGGAGCTGAATTTGCCAAAATCCCGATTTCAAATGTAACGTGGAATAAATAGCAGTACCATGAAATTTCTGTAGAAGTTCTGCTAGTGTATGTGGGCGATCTGTTTCATTAATAATAATGTCACTGATGTGACGCGAATCAAGCATGAGGCGAAGTGAACCATCCTTTTTCTCACAATATGGAGCGGGTTTATGTACGGACTAACTACAGGTTCAATAATTCCTTGGTCAAGCATAGCTTGCAGTTCTTTCTTAACTTGTTCCGTGTGAATATAAGGAATGGGATAATGTTTGGCTTTAAATGTGTCGTGCTGTTTAACTTGAAATTCATACATAAAACCGAACATAGCACCAGGGACGTTGTCAAAAACTGGAGCTTGCTGTAAAAGAATTTTGCGTAGCTCTGAACGTTCGTCGTCTGTATTTGCACTGCTCTGTTTAATTTTATCAGAAATCATCTGTATAGCGTCATAGTCGGCTTCGTCTGGAGTATTATAGTTGTGTACGTACGTATCTGTGAACAATGTCAAATGACAGTCTATGTAACGCGATATAGAAATGACCTCTGTACGATTAATTGTTTGTTCTTCTGCAGATAAAGAGTGCTGAAATTCTAATGCCAGTTGTACATTTTCATCCTTTAACATTAAATAGGAATTTTGAAAGCCAATAATTGCGTCGTGTTGTACCAGAAAATTCGTACCTAAAATAACGTCTGTTGTCAATAAGGGAATAATACAAAAATTTGAGTGAAACGTATGACCTGCAATACAAAATGATAAGTGTGTCTGTAACTTTACATCTACTCCTTTACCAGATACTGCTCCTTTTACTTTAGTTTTGCCTAATGGTAACGTAGGATAGGTATTCTCTTTGTTACATTCGTTGAAAGTTTCCTCATTTATAACTGACATAGGTGATCCAGAATCGATTACTGCTGAAAATTTGGATGATCCAATCTTTACTTCAATGACAGGGTGTGAAATGGTTTTTTGAATAACTGGTCTTTCCTGCAAAAGAGTGTCTCGGATGTCGTCAAAAGTAATAACATTTTCGTGAACAAGATTCTCTGTGACAAAAGTATTGCTTGCGTTGCTGGAAGATGCAACCTGTACTGTATCTAGTCAAATTCTATCTGACGTGCTATTATTTGCGGGAGGATGCTGTGGCATTTCGACTATTTGTACTGTTCTGTTATTTCGTCCTGACGCATTAGGTTCGGGATGATAATCTGTTGTTGCGGATGATTTTGCTGCTGGTAAGACCGACTGTTATTAAACGTACGCTAAAAATTGTGTTCATTACCTTTACGTCTGTCATGATAGTCATTTCTATACGGTGCATTGCGATATGAGTTGAAATCGTGTGTTTTCGGTACGTAGTTATTTCCTTGTTGCTGTGCGTTACTATTTGGCGAAGCCGACGTTATACGTGTAGGCAGGCGGCGAAACATTATAGCTTGGTTGACCTTGCACATTACGTTGTTGGTTAGGTATGCTAACCGGCTGGTTTTGTTGTTGTTGTGGGGAAAAGCCTCTATTGTTGCCAAAATATGTTTGCGATTGCTGAAAATTTTGATATTACTGATAATTAAAATTTTGCCTGTTATTAAAATTACGCTGGTAGTTCTTGTCGCTTTGGGAGTGTCGAAAGAAAACTGTCACTTTCAGTAAAACTTGTCGTATCAGGTTATCTTTACTCATTCTTAATTCTAGATAGACCAATAGTTGAAGAACTGTTTCGATAGATATAAAGGATAGTAAAAGAGAATTCAGCAGTGCAGAAAACTAAAGACGAAACAGCACTACTACGGCTCAGGGCCCTGTGCACGCTACGGCACATATTCATCGAAGCGTAATGAATCCCCTGAGGTCTATTACGCGCTGCAAATAAATTTTAGTTTCTGCGTTACAGGCAATGGCGGTGAAAATTCAAAAGTAAATTGTCGTATCCAGTCCAAAGCTAGTTTCTGCGTTACAGGCAATAGCGGTGACAATTCAAAAGTAAATTGTCGTATCCAGTCCAAAGCTAGTTTCTGCGTTACAGGCCAAGCTGGTGAAAGTACAAAAATAAATTGTCGTATCCAGTTCAAAGCGTGTACCTGTGCTCTGTCATTTTTAAATACCTTAAATTTTTTTACGGATAAAAATTGCTTATAATCAACGTTATCGTCTCTGAATGTGTGAACTGGTTCACGATTGCATGATAATCTGTTTATCTGTGACTAAGTCACGTACACTCTGTAAATTACCTAAATTACATTGGCTGTGTGAGTGTGACAAATGCTCGGAATGTGGCATATGCTGTGACGTGTTGGTGACTGAAACATTTTTCATTTCTGTCACTTTAAAACGTTCGTCAATATGGCTGATATGCTGTTCAAATTTCTTATCGACTTCCGTATCCAGTGTGCGTGAAAGTTCTGCTGACATTAATTTAAACTCGTCGCGTATCTGCGTTGCGTTTTCTGAACATTGTTCAGTGACTGCACTAATTTCATCTCTAAGTAATTTCGTTGTGGCTACACGTGTACTACTTAATTCTTGTGCAACAGATCTAATTTCTTCACTACTGTTACTAGCACAAGCCTTAATTTCCTCACATAATTGTTCTTTAGTATCATGGCGTTGCACGGTAAAGGCTGTAATCTGTTCACTAAGTTGTTTGTTCTGTTCATTAAGGTTGTCGTGGTTTTCATTCGACTGTTTGAAACTTTCATTCAACTGTTTGGAATTGTCTAGTTTTTCTTTAAGTTGTTTGAAATGGTTGTCGAATTTTTCATTCCGCTGTTTGAAACTTTCATTAAGTTGTTTGCAATGGTTATCTAGGTTTTCATTCCACTGTTCGAGAATTTTATTACGTTGTTTGTACGATTCATTAATTTGTAGCAATACTGCCATAACTTGATCCAAGCCAATATTACCTACTCTATTCTCTGTGCTGTTTGATGGCGTACCTGCAATTGTCACGTTTTGTGTAACCATTTGGTCATTCTCTGATTCACAAAAAGGTTTGCCCATCGGATGTGCACTGTTGGTCGCTAAATCGGAATCAAATAAATTTGACGTACTTTGAGTACATTGTTCACCTTCGTTAGAAACAATTATCTGTTCGTTACGTAAATTTTGCAAATCGGGTGTGTCAAGCTGGGCAGCGTTCATTCTAATGGAACGTGCCGCGTCATCAATTGTCGTTAAATTAACAGAGGACACAATTGAATTTGTTTGCTCATCATTAGAATTAAAATCATTACTATTGGTCGGTACGCACTGATTGTCTGTAAATAGAGGATTGTCACTATTACACTGACTGTCGCTAGTATGATCGGTCAAATTATTTGAGTCGGCTATTTCACTCATTGAACATCGCGATGTACTGTTAACAGTTTTTCGCGGCATTTTTCACAAATCAAAATTAAGCACAAAAAGAAACAAAGTCAAAGCAAAAATTGAACAAATACAATTACAACAAAGAGCAATAAATTGCCGATGATCTGTGAAAGAAAGAGTGACAAATTAGAAAATGCGTTGCGCCAGATGCAAACTACATTTAAGTAAATAAGAGCAGATATATGACTACTTCTCAGAAATTCACAAAGAAATACGATCCTGGCCGGTTGTCGCCAAGTGTAACCTCCCCACAATAATTTAAAATAAATAATATAGATAAATATCCTCATTCAGTGTAACCTCCCCACAAAATTCTTTCCAATTTGTAACCTCCCTACAAAATTCTTTCTGATTTAATCTAAGCTCAAAATTCATTCACATTTAGCGTAACCTCACAACAGAAAAATTCCTAAACTTCTCAACAGTAAAAAATTATAATTATGTCGTTCACATTCAGTGTAACGTCCCAATAAAAAAAAATTAAGTAACCTGGTAATAAAACAATGTAACTAACCTCTCAATTAAATTGTCGGCCGGCTGAAGTGGCCGTGCGGTTAAAGGCGCTGCAGCCTGGAACCGCAGGACCGCTACGGTCGCAGGTTCGAATCCTGCCTCGGGCATGGATGTTTGTGATGTCCTTAGGTTAGTTAGGTTTAACCAGTTCTAAGTTCTAGGGGACTAATGACCTCAGCAGTTGAGTCCCATAGTGCTCAGAGCCAATTAAATTGTCGCTCACTTATGACTTTTCTATAATTCACTGTGAATTTAACCTGGTAAATTTTGGACGACAGCAGTGCTGCGTCATGGCCCTGAAAGATCATTCTGAATAAAAAAAGGAAAAATTCTTACCTCAATGAAGTCGCTGGATATATCTGCTCTTACAATAAATTTTTCCGGCACAGCTCTGTGCAATGCTGGCCGACCTATCTGTCATTTATGAAAGGAAGCAACTGATTTTTCTTTTGCAACAATCGGAATGATCATGGATTGGAGAAATTAGTTAATTCTTTAAATTGAAATGAATGCTTGTTGGAAATTACTTTATATGACAAAGATTATTATTAGGACATTTTTAAAAGATTTACATGGGAGTTCACTTAACATTACTACATATGCGCGAGGCTGCTTTTTACCTTATACAATAATACTCAGGCTCCGGCATCGCTGCACCACGACCGAGCCACTCAACACGATACACCAGACCAGACCAGAGCAGACTCCAGACTAGCAACAACTTACTGCTACAGCTACACAGTTCCTACTGCAGTCAACATTGCTCTCTGGTCAGAGACCTTGCATATCGCAGGCAGCGCATGAGCAATACATCGAAATTACATCTGCTCGGACCTCTTACACCATGGTACCTGCTAAGATACCCTGACGTTTAGAAACCATATTCCCCGATTACAAAGACAAGAATGAAGAATTTTTTTATATTTAAGGAAGAATAGTTATTAAGAAATCAAAAAACTATGAATTATGCGACTCAAACTGTGGATGAAATGCCACGGTGGCATTGTATTTGGTCAGCTATCGCACTCCACATCCAGACGAAGCGCACACTATCACTGAGAATTTAATGAAATCATGTGTGACAGACGTAACACTTCGTGCGCTCGATGAAAAATCTGCGAAGCTGCTTTCTACAGGGCCACTTGCGAACGACACTGTTTCGCGTCATATTAAAGATCTCGCAGCCCTCATCAAACAGGAATTAGTTTATCGCCTTGAGTATAAAAAAAATTCGTCTTACATGAGCTGACTGATGTTGCTGAACTTATTATCTTGCTGATAATTCTAAGATATCCATGTAAACATTTACTCGAAAAACACTTGCTTACATACACAGTGCTGCCAGCTAACGCCACCGGAAAAGAAATTTTAACAGGATTAACAATTTTTTTAAACAATCCATCTCGATTCGAACTGTTGCATCGATATTTGTATTGATGGGATGAAGGCAATGACTGATAAAACAGCAGGAGCAGTATGACTATTTTACGTAAAGTGCAAAACTGTAGTTCTTGCAATTATATCCCGCACAGAAAAGCACCCTTGAGAAAGAAGATGCAGCCATATCTAAAACTGGTTCTTAATAAAGCAGTAAAAATAATCAGTTATGTTAAATCACGCCCTGTGCAGTGCTGATTGTTTTCAGTATTGTATGAAGATTATGGAAGCAGACATAAATACTACTGCTCCACACCGAAGTTAGATGGTTATATTGAGATAAAAACTTAACAAGATTATTCGAACCAAGAGGAGAATTTGAAGCTTTTATGATTGACATTTCCTTTAAATTAAAAGACCGTTTGAACGATGAGACTTGGTTGTTCAGTCTAACTCTTTTTGCGGGTACATTTGGAAAAATTAATGAATTAAATCTATCTTTACAAGGAAAACAGACAATTGTTTTCAATACTAATAACAAAATAACTGCCTTAAAAATTAGATTTTTGAAATGAATAATAAGATTTTTGAATTGATTGTGCTGGGAAGGAAGAAAAAGAAAGCTTTTTAAGACTGAATGTGCTCATTGGTGAGACAGCAGAATTATCATATGAAAGATTTGAAGAATTGATACAGTCTCTCCCTGATGTGCGCGCATCTTTTGAGATGTATTTTCTTGAAGAGCAGAATACTAAACTGAAAATGAATTCATGCATTCAGAATCCGTTTGTGCTGAATTTCGAGAAGCCAGAAAATACACTAATGGCCATTAAAATTGCTACACCAAGAAGAAATGCAGATGATAAACGGGTATTCATTGGACAAATATATTATACTAGAACTGACATGTGATTACATTTTCACGCAATTTGGGCGCATAGATCCTGAGAAATCAGTACCCAGAACCACCACCTCTGACCGTAATAACGGCCTTGATACTCCTGAGCATTGAGTCAAACAGAGCATGGATGGGGTGTGCAGGTACAGCTGCCCATGCAGCTTCAACACGATACCACAATTCATCAAGAGTAGTGACTGGCGTATTGTGACGAGCCAGTTGCTCGGCCACCATTGACCAGACGTTTTCAGTTGGTGAGAGATCTGGAGAATGTGCTGGCCAGGGCAGCAGTCGAACATTTTCTGTATCCAGAAAGGCCCCTACAGGACCTGCAATATGCGGTCGTGCATTATCCTGCTGAAATGTAGGGTTTCGCAGGGATCGATTGAAGGGTAGAGCCACGGGTCGTAACACATCTGAAATGTAACGTCCACTGTTCAAAGTGCCGTCAATGCGAACAAGAGGTGACCGAGACGTGTAACCAATGGCACCCCATACCATCACGCCGGGTGACGAATACAAGCTTCCAATGCGCGTTCACCGCGATGTCGCCAAACACGGATGCGACCATCATGATGCTGTAAACAGAACCTGGATTCATCCGATAAAATGACGTTTTGCCATTCGTGCACCCAGGTTCGTCGTTGAGTACACCATTGCAGGCGCTCCTTTCTGTGATGCAGCGTCAAGGATAATCGCAGCCATGGTCTCCGAGCTGATAGTCCATGCTGCTGCAAACGTCGTCGAACTGTTCGAGCAGATGGTTGTTGTCTTGCAAACGTCCCCATCTGTTGACTCAGGGATCGAGACGTGACTGCACGATCCGTTACAGCCATGCGGATAAGATGCCTGCAATCTCGACTGCTAGTGATACGAGACCGTTGGGATCCAGCACGGCGTTCCCAACCACCGATTCCATATTCCCCACCGATTCCATATTCTGCTCACAGTCATTGGATCTCGACCAACGCGAGCAGCAATGTCGCGATACGATAAACCGCAATCGCGATAGGCTGCAATCCGACTTTGATAAAGTCGGATACGTGATGGTACGCATTTCTCCTCATTGCGCGAGTCATCACAACAACGTTTCACCAGGCAACGCCGGTCAACAGCTGTTTGTATATGAGAAATCGGTTGGAAATTTTCCTCATGTCAGGACGTTGTAGGTGTCGCCACCTGCGCCAACCTTGTGTGAATGCTCTGAAAAGCTAATCATTTGCATATCACAGCATCTCCTTCCTGTCGATTAAATTTCGCGTCTGTAGCACGTCATCTTCGTGGTGTAGCAATTTTAATGGCCAGTAGTATATGTCAAACTAAACATATGAATCCTTTTTAGAAATGACTTGAGATTCAGGCATAGAATAATTGTTCAAAACAATGTCACTTTATGATTTTTGGTGCAGTGTTCGTGATGAATGCGTATCCAGCGGGGGGCAGGGAAGGGACACTGCCTCCACCCTCCACTAAGAGAAAACATTCGCCAACCAAACTCGCATCGCACCCAGCCAGCCAGACGCATCAGTCAAGCAGCAGTTTGAAGAAGGAACGTAAAACAGATATGGCATGAAATCTCATTCACTGTGAAAGTGACATGAGCTCCCCGTCTCTTTTACCCCCATCTCATACTCTGGGTGCGCATTTTTATAATGTGGTCATTTTACGTTTAAGTTTTATACACGTACAGAAAAGTAGAAGTAGCTCTGTAAATATTAGTTTGCGTAAAAATTGTGTATAGCTTACAGATTTCTTTCAACATTAAGACGGGGTGCGAAAAGTTCCTGGTTTCGTCCACAAAGAATAAAGCTAGAGTGTTTAAATTAGCCATTTATTAAAAAATTCTTCCCTGAGATTGATGCACTTGGTATATCGTTGTTGGAGAGTTACTAGTCTGTGCAAATATGTCATGTGGTCGGTCACAAAACGAGCTCTTCGTGGCATCTTTGACATCTTCTATGCCCTGATAACGGTTACTCTTTAGGAATTTCTTCAAGTTCGGAAACAGATTATAGTCATAGCGGGCCAGATCTGGCGAGTAGGGAGGATAGTTTACCAGCTGCAAGCTCAGGGTTATCAATTTGGCAGCCACAACGTTGGATGTGAGCTCATACTGTCAGCAACAAAATAAACTCTTTGGTCAACATTCCTCGGCGTTTTTTTCTTAACCGCTTCTTTCAATAGGTCTAGCAGGTCAGCACAATATTGTCCGATATTAGTAAATTCATGAGGCAAACAGTTCACCAACAGAACGCCGTTGGCTGATTCTGGGTGCGGAACTTCTTCGGCCGTAGGGACCCGCTGTGGCGGCTTTCTTTATGCCATTCTTTACGTTGTTCCTTGCTTTCAATGTCATAAATTTGAAGCCAAGTTTCAGTCACTAACCTCGACAAAATGGACTCCGGAGCTTCAAAATGACGCAAAACGGCTTTTGATGGCCAAACACGTTCCTTTCCCTGGTCACAGTTAAAACATTTTGGGACCCATTTCGCTGAAAGACTGCGCATACCTAGGATTGTGGTGATAATGAAACCAACACGCTCCCGCGAGATGTCCAGTATATCGGCTATCTTTTTTGCGGAGATCAAGAATCAACTCGTGGACAACTTCGATTGTTGCAGTTGTGTTACGGTTTGAGGACGACCAGGGCAGGGCTTGTCTTAAACTGTGAAATGGCCAGTCTAGAAACGAAATATCCAAGTTTTCGCTGTACCGTGGGAAGCACATTTCTCTCCTAGTGTTTGTGACATTTCAGTGTGAATGCCCTTTACGTACTTTCCCTGGACAAACAAGAACTTCATGACGGCCCGTAACTCCAATGATGAAAAACTCGTTTGTGATTCTGCCGTCTCGGCTATCATCTACAACAGAGCAAATTCTAGGAATAGTGAACATCCGACATTATATAGTTATATATTAAGATTACAAACTTTCAAATGAGCCCTCATTTCTTTTTAATTTCAGCTATAAGGTAACAAAGCCAGGAATTTTTCAGCATTCCCTCGTACCTATACGTCTTTTAACTTTCTCTACACGTCGAAAAGTCACTCTAAAGCTCTGAAGTTTTAAATCATGGACATTGTATTCATAAAGAAATGCGCGTCGCTTGCAAACGAAAACTAAAGAATAAAACTCAACATCCGCTGCAGTAATAACACAGGAGCTGTAAGGGAAGTAGTTAGGTGAATAACGACGGAATGGCTGAATCTCCCTACAATCATTTTATTTCGGTTCCATCTTCATAGCATAAAAATCTGTGAAAAGAAAGGTTACTACTGAAATGTCTCCTCATTTGCTTCCTGTCTCTTCCATTTTTTCTTCACTGATGCAATGATGCTGGCCTGGATGCGTTCATTTATTCAGTTGGGAAGAGCGTCATAAAGTCGTCGTATCCTCCCCTGAGGCAAGCTGGTCCACAACTGCTGTAACAGGTCCTTGGTATCCTGGATACTGCCAGTGAGATGAAGTTGATGTACGAGCTCGTCCCACACATGTTACACTGGGGACAGATCTTAGGATCTTGCTGGCTACAGGAGTACCTCAACAGCGCACGGACAATTCATAGAGACGCATGCCTTGTGTAGAGGAGCTTTGACCTTTTGAAATATGGCACCATGTTACTGTCACATTGGAGGTAACACGTAAGGGCACATGATATCCACGACATAATTGATAACTAATGTTTACATATGTAATGAAATTAATGAATTAGTAATATGTAGTTGCTGAAGATGAATTTTACTTTAAATGCTATTCTGAAAAACTTCAAAAATGCAAAATAAAATCAACTGAAGGTTCAAGCACTTGTTTGTCATCACCAACAGGCAGCGATGTTTATAGTTTGATATTAGTACCACACTCGCTTTAAGACACAACAGAGCCTCAAATGAAATAGTTGTTGTAACATATGTTAATTTTTCTAGGTTAAATGTTACAGTTGTTACATTAGATTGTTACCTGAAACATATAATCTAAGTTGCAGCAATACCGTAAGAGTTTAAGAAACATTAGCAAACACCTGATATATGGAATAAAAACAGCCACCAGTTTTAGAAGGTAATAGCCAAAAGCTTTTGACCCATACTTCAACCCATATGAATGGACCTTCTTCATAAGTCTTGCTACGTTTTACATGCTGATCATGATGTGTCACCAACAGCCTTAGTCATAATTAAAACTGACAATCGTAAAAGCAGCTGTCTGGCTTTGTCATACATAAAATTATATATATATATATATATATATATATATATATATATATATATATATATTAGATGTGGCGTTTGCGACAAGTAAGGGATAAGCCCATTTATAGGGGTTGAAACCTAGGTCAATACATATACAAGTATTTATATATACAGGGTGGAGAAAAATTGTGTCACGAAATTTTAGCCCTGGATAGCTGATGCCAGTAGGGACCAAAATTACTAATGTTGTGTAGGTCGACAACGCACAATTTTTAAACTATGAATACTTGGCGCCATGCGCTCTGATTGGCCGCAGAATTGTCCCTATTGCCGGATGCTCTGGACAACACATGACCGCGAATGCTTTGCCTACCGGAGATCGCGATGTATCCAAGGCGGCCCAGACGCTGGATGGTAGCGCGCCAGCCTTACACTCTGGGGGCGAATCCGCCGGAGACCCGACACATCCATTGCAGTTTCCTGATAAGACGTACCGGGAACAAGCCCATCAACAGCTGTTAGTTCACGTACAGAAAGTCTTTTGCAAATTGTGTCGGCTCTGAAAACCTTTTTTGTAGCTAGGACATTGTTTACTTAAAGCAGGTGCTCGAACTGGCGATCCTCTGACGCGACACAAGCTTGGTAACGTCGAATGGTGTTTTGCCGAACTCTTTCCAAGATTCCTGGAATAGCCCTGATGTGATTGGAGGCATGTTGAATGCGATCCATTAATTCCTCTTCGTTTCTAGTTGGTTCGCGTTCGGGTGAGTGAACTAGAACTTTGAAGAGTCCCCAGAGGGCCGGCGAGGGTGGCCGAGCGGTTCTGGGCGCTTCAGTCTGGAACCGCGCGACCGCTACGGTCGCAGGTTCGAATCCTGCCTCGGGCATGGATGTGTGTGATGTCCTTAGGTTAGTTACGTTTAAGTAGTTCTAAGTTCTAGGGGACTGATGACCTCAGATGTTAAGTCTCATAGTGCTCAGAGCCATTTGAGCCAAGTCCCCGAGGAAAAATTCTGGTGATCGCGGGGGCCATTTCCTCTACGAGTACCTCTTCCAATTACCCGGACGTCGAAGAGTTCATTTAAATATCCGTGCACAACACGACTGTTATGTGCGGACGCCCCATCATGCTGCAACCACATGCGTAGCAGTAAGTCCAGGGGTACATCTTCCAACAGACCGCGTAGAGATTCTTGCAAAAAGTGAAGGTAATTTGCCCCGGTAAGTCTAGGAGGTAGACGGACCGGCCCAATTAGATAGTCGCCCACAATACCTGTCCAAATGTTGAGCGAAAATCGTTCCTGGCGTTCTTGGACGTACGTGGCGTGAGGATTCCCCGTTACCCAGAATGAACGTTTTGAGTGTTGTAAAGGCCATCCTGAAGGAAGGTGCACTCGTCGGTAAACAACACAATGGCGGGGAAGTCGCAGAAACCACCGGCAAAACCCTTCCTATGTTGATAGTCTGTCACAGGCTTTAGGTCTTCGACAGGGTGGAAACTAAATGGATGCTGGCCGTCATCGCTCAAAACCTGCCAGACTAACCGATGAATGACCCCCATGTCGTGACCAACCACTTGAATACTTGTCGTAGGTGCTTCCTCGAAGAGCTCGAGAACAGTCTCTTCAAATGTAGCATCCCGTCGTGTTGGAGGTCTTCCAGCATTACCGTGATATCCCGCTAACAAGCCTGTTTCCCCAAGTCGCCGGTGAATTGCTGTAAACGATTGGAGGTGTGGGTGGCGTCTTGCTGGGTACCGTTCCTCATACAACCGTCGAGCTTCATGCGCATTGCCGTCGGATACCCCACAAACAAAAACCATACCTCGTTGCTCTTCAAATGAATACTGTGCCGCCATGTACGACTAAATTGCAAGTGACGTGTGTGTGCTCCGAAGCAAAGCTTACGTGTGAATGCCTCTGACGTGAGATGGAGACAAACAGCAAGACCTATTCGACACGTGTGCATATCACGTTGGCGCAGCGACGAGGCGAGGGACGTTTGTATGTGTGAACCGACAACCACAGCGCTGCCCGTCAAACGACGAACGGCAACAGGGCAATCCCACGGCCAATCGGAGCACGTGGCGCCAAGTTTCCGTAGTTAAAAAAAGGATCGTTATCGACCCACGCAACATTAGTAATTTTGGTTCCTACTGCCATCAGTATCCAGGGTTAAAACTTCGTGACACAAATTTTCGTGTGTGTGTGTGTGTGTGTGTGTATGTCTGTGTGTGTGTGTGTATGTGTGTGTGTATTTACATACATACATACATACACTAATGCCCATTAAAATTGCTACACCAAGAAGAAATGCAGATGATAAACGGGTATTCATTGGACAAATATATTATACTAGAACTAACATGTCATTACATTTTCACGCAATTTGGGTGCATAGATCCTGAGAAATCAGTACCCAGAACAACCACCTCTGGCCGTAATAACGGCCTTGATATGCCTGGGCATTGAGTCAAACAGAGCTTGGATGGCACGTACAGGTACAGCGGCCTATGCAGCTTCAACACGATACCACAATTCATCAAGGGTAGTGACTGGCGTATTGTGACGAGCCAGTTGCTCGGCCACCATTGACCAGACGTTTTCAGTTGGTGAGAGATCTGGAGAATGTGCTGGCCAGGGTAGCAGTCGAACATTTTCTGTATCCAGAAAGGCCCGTACAGGACCTGCAACATGCGGTCGTGCATTATCCTGCTGAAATGTAGGGTTTCGCAAGGATCGAATCAAGGGTAGAGCCACGGGTCCTAACTCACCTGAAATGTAACGTGCACTGTTCAAAGTACGGTCTATGCGAACAAGAGGTGACCGAGACGTGTAACCAATGGAACCCCATACCATCACGCCGGGTGATACGCCAGTATGGTGATGACGAATACAAGCTTCCAATGCGCGTTCACCGCGAAAGTACGGTCTATGCGAACAAGAGGTGACCGAGACGTGTAACCAATGGAACCCCATACCATCACGCCGGGTGATACGCCAGTATGGTGATGACGAATACAAGCTTCCAATGCGCGTTCACCGCGATGTCGCCAAACACGGATGCGACCATCATGATGCTGTAAACAGAACCTGGATTCATCCGAAAAGATGATGTTTTGCCATTCGTGCACCCAGGTTCGTCCTTGAGTACAGCATCGCAGGCGCTCCTGTCTGTGATGCAGCGTCAAGGGTAACCGCAGCCATGGTCTCCGAGCTGATAGTCCATGCTGCTGCAAACGTCGTCGAACTGTTCGTGCAGATGGTTGTTGTCTTGCAAACGTCCCCATTTGTTGACTCAGGGATCGAGACGTGGCTGCACGACCCGTTACAGCCATGCGGATAAGATGCCTATCATCTCGACTGCTAGTGATACGAGTCCGTTGTGATCCAGCACGGCGTTCCGTATTACCCTCCTGAACCCACCGATTCCATATTCTACTGACAGTCATTAGATCTCGACCAACGCGAGCAGCAATGTCGCGATACGATAAACTACAATCGCGATAGGCTACAATCCGACCTTTATCAAGGTCGGAAACGTGGTAGTGCGCATTTCTCCTCCTTACACGAGGCATCACAACAACGTTTCACCAGGCAACGCCGGTCAACTGCTGTTTGTGTATGAGAAATCGGTTGGAAACTTTCCTCATGTCAGCACGTTGTAAGTGTCGCCACCGGCGCCAAGGTTGTGTGAATGCTCTGAAAAGCTAATCATTTGCATATCACAGCATCTCCTTCCCGTCGGTTAAATTTCGCATCTGTATAGCACGTCATCTACGTGGTGTAGCAAGTTTAATGGCCAGTATTGTATATACTGTGTGTGTGTTTTTGTATTCGGTATATGAAAATAATTTTTTAACAAAGAATTTACTCTTGAGATATTGACTCCGTCTTGTAGCACAATTTTCTTGTAGATGTTTCATCTCTGCATCATCTTTGGTTGTGATATGTCTAAACATACCAGAAGCCCTTATTCTGTATTACAAAAAAAAAAGTGCAGTTTAAGTACAACACAGCAATAAAATCATCAAAGTACCTCGTTCCTAACTTCCTTCTTAATGCAGTATTTGCTCTGTTTGCTTGTATTTTGCCTTTGTTGTTTGTGTCAGTGTGTCTTTCCACATCACATGTTTTTATTAGATGTTAGTGTTACTTAATAGCTGATTATAGGAAATACAATCTCTAAATGTTTATAGAGCCTTGGCACCACAGTTCCTGCAATCATCATTGACAGTCGTTAATGTATGTAACCTCTAATAGGCGTAAGTCATTTTTAATAAAAGTAATAATTGTCAGTCAGTACACTTCTGTGTGGAACATGATGCACTATTTTTGCCCCTCCTAAAAAGGGTGTCTGAGAGCAGTTAGGACATGAAAATATTTAATTTGAGGGTGTATTGTGTCTCGTTCTAAGAACAAGTCTAATTGGTTACATTACATTAGTATATGTCCCATAGATCATGAATACAACATTTCATAATGATGTGAAACATGTCAGTTTAACATAAGGTTTCTTTATACAACATAATGATAATTACTGATTCATATTTAAAAATTCATCTATAGAGTAGAAAGAGTTGTCATTCACTAATTCTAATTTGTTTTTAAATTCTGATTGGTTAATGCCAAAGATGTTAATGACCAGAGGCGTGTGGCAGAATATTTCTTCCCTTTCTGTGCCAAAGTCGGTTTTAACTCAGAACATTGAAGATCATCCTTTCTTCTAGTTTTGTAGCTATACACTATGCTACTATTTTTGAACTGGGATGGGTTATTAATAACAAATTTCATAAGTGAATATATGTATTCTGAAAGTACTGTGAATCTCCATAGTCCCTTAAATAAATGTCGAGGTGATCTTGGGTGGGCTCCAGCTATTATGTGCAATGTGTACTTTTTCTCTTAAAGATGGATTTCCCTAAACTTTGACGCCATATGAAAGCAGTGGATGAAAATAGGCATAGGAAGCTAATTTGCAACAACCCTAATAGCATAAATTGCTGAACTGAAATGTTTCAGCAAATCATCAATGTTTTTCTTCCATTTCAATTTCTCATGAATGCAGACACCCATAAATTTTGAATATTCTGTCTTCTCAACAGATTTCTGTTCTAAAATTATATTTGTCTATGGTGTTATGCCATTTAGTGTACAGAACTGTATACACTGTGCTTTCTCAAAATGTAGTGAGAATTCATTTGCAGAGAACTACTCAATAATTTTCTGAAAGACATTATTTACAATTTCTTCAGCTAATTCTTGTTTGTTGGGTGTGATTTCTATACTTGTATCATCAGCAAAAAGAACTAGCTTTGTATCTTCATGAATACAGAATGCCAAGTCGTTAACATATATTAAGAATAATAAGGGACCCAAGAGTGAACCCTGCAGGTCACTGATCTTGATTCATCCCCAGTTAGAGGACTCTGCTGATTCTTGCAGACTATTTGTTCTGTTAATTTCAACTTTCTGCAGTCTTCCAGTTAAATATGGATCAAACCATTTGTGCACTGTCCCACCCATACCACAATACTTAAGCTGATCTGGAAGAATTTCATGATTTGCAGTAAAAGCCTTTGAGAGATCACAAAAAGGGATAGTGGATGATGTTTGGCTGTTCAGAGCGTTTAATATTTGATATAGTATATATAGCACATTCTGTTTGAAAGCCTTTCTGAAGACCAAAGTGGCATTTTGTTAGCACTTCATTTTTACAAATATGTGAAGCTACTCTTGAATTCATTACTTTTTCCAGAATTTTGGATGAAGTTGTCAGAAGTGAGATTGGGTGGTGACTGTCTATATCATACCAATCCCCTCTTTTATACAAAGCTTTAACAGTAGCAAATTTCAGTCTGTATAGAAAATGGCCCTGTTTCAGTGAGCTATGACATATGTGGCTGAGAATCCTGCTTCTCTGTTGCAAACAAGCTTTTAGTATTCTGTTGGAAATGCCTTCAATTGCATATGAGCTTTTACTTTTGAGTGAATTTATTTTTCCTAATTTCAGTAGGAGAAGTGGGCTGAATTTCAGTTTTATCATATTGCATAGGTATTACCTCTTCCATATTAAGCATTGCATTTTCTACTGAACAGCTGGATCTTTTTTTCTTTAAAACACTTAAAAACATTTTATTAAAATATTTTCTACTTCTGCCTTTTTGACAACAAAATTTCTATTGAGTTTGATACAAATACAGCACTCCTGTGCTCTCAGTTGCCCTTTGGATGTGTGTGATGTCCATAGGTTAGTTAGTTTTAAGTAGTTCTAAGTTCTAGGGGACTGATGACCTCAGATGTTAAGTCTCATAGTGCTCAGAGCCATTTGAGCCAAGTCCTCAGAGGAAAAAGTCTGGTGATCGAGGGGGCCATGTCCTCTACGAGCACCTCTTCCAATTACCCGGACATCGAAGAGTTCATTTAAATATCCGTGCACAACACGACTGTTATGTGCGGGCGCCCCATCATATTGCAACCACATGCATAGCCATAAGTCCAGGGGTACATCTTCCAGCAGACCGCGTAGAGATTCTTGCAAAAAGTAAAGCTAATTTGCGCCAGTAAGTCGAGAAGGTAGACGGACCAGCCCAATTAGATAGTCGCCCACAATACCTTGAAAGGGTACAGTACCGCCCGACATTGAAAATAGGTACAACATACTTCATTATTTTTGTCAGAACAACACTTTTTTTTGTAAAATAACTCAATTTCAATTAATACAGTGAAGCCCGATACCAGTGTGGGAAAGAATGACAATTTATTTATTTAATTGGTCACATGTGCACTCCCACAAACTAAATCCCTACATCCAGTTTGGTGAGATCTGTGAAACGAATGAATGTGTGGTCGTCTGCTAACCGCAGATAGTGAATGTGAATATATGATCATCTTTGAGACGATCCTTTGGCCACCTTTGGTGGGACCAAAGAGATGAAATTTACCTGAGCTTTGAGCGCCTGAAATGTGGCTGACCAATACGGTAGCAAGGTGCTCCCCCACTTCGACAGAGGTGTGAGAGGACCTGGAGAACAGCCATGTTTCGGCACTCTGCCGCTGGATCTTGTGTTGTTAAGACCTGTTTTAGTTGTGCTCCGTGATGATAAAAGAGTGGAGACGTGGTATGCATGTGGAATATTTAAAAGTAGTTTGAAATAATAGTTTATCTATTTCAGGAACTTTGTGGGGAGAATTAAATGTCAGGCAGGTAATATTAATGAGATTGTAGTAATCTTCTGAAGTGACCAACGGTCACAATGAAACCACGTGTAGCAATAAGTTGAAATACTTCTGTGTGCTTAAGTTAAGCTGATTTACTAGCGTGTGTACAATAAATTGAAATATTTAAGAAATAGCGTGTGTACCATAAGTTGAAATATTTAAGAAATGGCGTGTGCAGGACTTGAAATTAGAGATGAGTACTTCCACGAGGTGAGTACTGTGTGAGTCTCAAACTGTGTATGAGACAAAAGATAAAGTACTCGTCCATGGTATCAGTTGAGGACTCGGGTGTGTGATGAATATGTTCTTAATATTACTTTGCGTGATATGATTCCGTGTGAGGCTAGATTCAAACTCTGAGAGAGAAGCAAGATGAGTCGGCCGTCTACCCAGCAACGCCACTTGGCTTGCATTGCCCAGGAAGACGTGCAAATATCTCCAGAGTTCATGGTAGGAAAGTAGAATTACAAAGTGGGGCAGTATTGTGTGAAACTGGTACAAATACTAATTGAAGTGGGAAAGCTGAAAGTGATAGTGTTGTGACTATTTAGTGTATTGTATTTCATATTTTAGTGTGGTGTATGTCATGAAATTTGGGTATGTGTGGTTTGCATGGGAGAGTAGCGAGGTAGTTTCAAAAGATTAGTGGGTTATGCGTGTTCCTTTTGTACTGCTCGGTGTGGAGGAAAGTTTCGTGATGATGATTGTGAGAGTCGAAGTGTGAGAAATAATAAAAGATCCACCATCCTATCCAGAAAGTGCACTGTAGCGTTAAATAATTACGAGACCATAATATAGACATTCACCAATGTAAAGCCATGCCCACTGGGCGGAATTTCTCATGTGTTATTGTTGTAGGTTATAGAATTTGTGTGTTTAGGTTATAGAATTTATCGGAATAAATAAGTTAGTGAAAAGAAAAAGATTGGTCGACTTTTCCTTCGAATTGTATGTTGTCATGATGTCCCGAATTTATAACGTGTGCGCCATTCATATTCAGTGCGGTGGCCACGTGTTGGTAAAAGCCGTTAAATAAAAGACAAAAAGAAAATGTGGTATTGCCAGTGCGTAGTGAACAGTCAGAGTTCTGTAAATTACTGATAGTCAGATATGCGTTTCCGTAGCGTATTATTCATACAGGAGAATAATTTGTAACTTAATTGTGAGTACGAGAGTTCATGTTACTCGATAAATAAGAATGAATCCACTCGCTTGGCAGACCACTCATCTTGCAGGCCTGACTGCTTGATGCCACAGTATGAGCAAGGCATGTGGGTGCCTCTCATAATTTCGACCCTGCCAGGATATTTTGCTGTTAGGGTTTGCTGTTAAGATTTTTTATTTTTATTTTTGATGGAATATATTGTGATAGCGCTAAGAAGTAAAATTTTTTCTGTTTGCAATTTCTTTCTGGATTGGTGAGGATCTTTTATTTTTTTATGTAATTATTTGCTATATCGTCCAAGGCTGGAAGATCGTTGTATAATTTTTTTGTGTAATGTCCGTAGTAACTAGGTCGCAGTCGAAAAGTGTAGTCACCATGGAGAATAGCGATTCTGGGGTGAACGTAGCAGTGCAGCGGGAAGTAGGTGTCGACCATGGGTTAATGAGTGGGAACGGCAAACACTCGGAAGGGGTTGAATTGTTCAGTGGACCGCTGCTAGGTGATCCTTTGAGCGGCGGGCTTCGTTCACAATGGGGGGCTTTTCCCGACGACGCGGGCGAGCCGGGACTAGGTCAGGTATGCAGTGAAAGTGCAGCTATCCTTAGCGAAGCTATGGTTTCTCAGGCGAATGAGGTGAGCGCACCGAAACTAGCAAATGTCAGTGTGCTACTGCAGTTTTTACAGAGGATGGATAGAGATAATAAGGAAAGATTGGAAGCGATGAATAAAGATAATAAGGAAATATTAGAAGCGATGAATAGAGATAATAAGGAGAGAGTTAGGGAGAATAAGGAAAGATTGGAAGCGATGGATAGAGATAATAAGGAAAGATTGGAAGCGATGGATAGGGAGAATAAGGAAAGATTGGAAGCAAATAAGGAAAGATTGGAAGCGATGGATAGAGATAATAAGGAGAGAGATAGGGAGACTAAGGAAAGATTGGAAGCAAATAAGGAAAGACTGGAGGCAATGGATAAGGGGAATAAAGAGGCAATGCGGAAGCTACACACAGTTATCGATGAGCGTCTGTCCGCAGTTAATAAACGGTTAGATGAGGGGGAGAAGAATCTGGATGCGTTGAAGCAAGTATGTGATGCCGTGAAAGAAAAAGCCAATAATTTGGAGGTACGAATAAGTGCAATAGAGAGCGATATTACAGAACGTAGGGACGTGTTGCCGGATGAGCGAATCAAAGAGATAGTGGAGGACTTACTTGCAGATAAACAAGGGGCATTAGACAGCGTGGAAGCTCAAGTCACCCGGCAGGAAATGGCGCTAAATAAACACAGGGATGAAGTTGCGGAGGTAGTGGTCATAATGAATACGATTAGTACAGATGTAGAAAAGATCAGTATGAGAGGCGAAACAGGCTCTGACAGTACGCAGCGAGAGGTTTATGCCGACCAGGAAGAGATACAATCACTACTACAGTTTAAAGAGGCACAATTAGAAACAAATAGGAAACATAGGGAAGAATTTGCACAGTTGCAATTAGCGTGCAGAAGTGAAGGTGAAACACCACCAGGTAGACTGCAGAGGGAGAGTGAGATAAATTCAAAAAACGAAAGTAGGCAGAAAGAGGAAGACGAACTCAGAGAGTTAGAAGAACGGTTGTGTCGGATAAAACAGGTGGCAAACCCAACTGGGTATAGTCCAAGGTCGGAAAACATAAATGCGGAAGAAGAATGTAGGAGGCACTTCGTGTCGGTACAAAGTACACTTGTTTTCCGGATCCTGATAATTACCAACATCCATGCCTGTGGCTGTCTCAATTTCAAGATTCATTACCTTCATCGTGGGGACCGCTCCTCAAAATGAAGTTTGTGTGTAACCATTTGAGGGACAAGGCTAGAGCGAAAATGCAGGAAGTTATTAAAGACTGTAGTAGCTACAAGATATTTTGTGACAAGTTTTTAAATGAATTCTGGTCGAATAGTAAGCAGGACCAGGTTAAGCAAAGCATATTGATGATGCCAAATTGTAACGAAGGTGGTATAAGAGATCCAGTGTCGTGCTATCAGGAAATGCTGAGACGAAATAGGTATTTGGATGTGCCATACGAAACTGGGGAGCTCATTAGGATCTGTATAACGAAGTTGCCAGTGAGATTGCGCAGAGATATAGTGATAGCAGGCAGAGGCTTAGACGATTCCGCGTCATTTCAGCACTTGTTACAGGAACTGGGTAATGAGAGCAACATTGTGAACGGCGACATGACTCATAGGTCAGACAGAGTTGAGGATAGGAACGGCAGAAACTATCAGAATGACAGGAGAGCATGGAATCAGAGGAATGACGGAAATGGAAGATGGCGAGGAAATAGGGGGCAGAATTCATGGGGATATCGACCAGCAAACCGGGAAAATAGAAGATGGGACAGAGATGGAAGAAGAAGGGAAAATGAAAATGATGGACGAAGAGAGGATAGGCAGTCATTGGGTTCACGACAGGACAATCACTGTCACAATGACGGAGGGACAAGAAGGTGACTACATGATAGACGGGTACAAACCAGGACTATTAATGATGTAAATATTAGGTATATCGATTACGGAAAACTAAGGGAGAATCTGTTAGAGGAGGTAGGAGATGTGGGGAGGGAAGTCCACCCAATAATTAGCGTAGAAATAAATAATATAATCGTACCTTGTGTCATCGACACAGGCATTGTAATGAGTGTTTTGAGGGAAGATGTGTCTAAGTGTTGTAGTCTTACAAAACCATGGCCAACGTTGCCATTGCAAAGGACAACAGTGAGAGGGGCAATTACAGGAAAGGCAACTGAGGTGAAGTTACAAGCGCAGGTAGATTTTGTGTGCCAGGCGAAGAGGTTTAGTACAGTGTTCATGATTGTGTCATCTCTAACTGTTGATGGGATATTAGGCGTTAATTTTTTGAACCAATATAAAGCAGTCGTTAACATGAGAAATGGTACGATGGAGTTGAAACGAGATTCGGAGGAAATTACATTAAGATTCGACGATTGCTTATATGCTAAAGATAACGCACACTTAGCATTATGTCTGGCGGTAAAGTCCGGTAGACAGGCACAGAATACGGGGTTCGAACAAGAGAAGAAGGAAATTCATAAAAGTTTGGAGGAGGAGATCAGGGAGAAAATCTGGCATTTACGAGGGACCACGGTCTACGGGGAATTGCAGAAAATTTTATACGAGAATAGAAAGGTATTTAAACATGCTGCGGGTACAATAAGAAATTTTGTGTATAGATTCAAGGTCAAGTCACATAAACAGTTTAGGGCCCAAGTGTACCCGATACCTGTTGTGTACAAAGAAAGAGTGGAAGCTGAGATTGAAAGCATGCTACAACAAGGGATTATCGAACCAGCATCCAGTCCGTACAACAGCCCTTTAGTTTGTGTTGAAAAAAAGGATGGGTCAATTAGATTAGTTTTGGACGCAAGAAGGATTAATAAGATAATAGAGCCAGGGACAGATCGGCCGCTGACACTTGACGAATTGCTACAAAAGTTCCACGGGATCAGAGTTCTCAGCTCAGTTGATTTGAGAATGAGTTTCTGGCAGGTGGAGTTAGATAGGGGGTGTAGAAAATACACTGCTTTCTTGTGCTTCGGGAAATCGTATCAATTCCGGAAACTACCATTTGGGCATTTATCAGAGCGCTAAATACTGTCATTCCTAATGAAATAAAAGATAAGGTAACACAGTACGTGGATGATGTCCTGATAGCCGAAAGAAACTGGGAAGACCACAATAGAACGTTTAGCATATTGCTCGGTGAATTGGAGAGACATGGGGTAACCGTGAATTTGGGAAAGTCAGAATTTGGACGAAAAGAAATCGAGTTTCTAAGTCACATTGTGACACCAGAGGGAATAAGACCAAATCCAGACAAACTCGAAGCAATCAGAGATTTTCCGGTGCCAAGAACAAAACGTCAGCTACGGGGTTATTTAGGATTAATCAATTTTTACAGGAGGTTCATTAAGATTGGGGGTGCAGCGACACCCAGACTATGTCAGCTGACTGGA
Organism: Schistocerca nitens; assembly: GCF_023898315.1. Classification (NCBI taxonomy): domain Eukaryota; kingdom Metazoa; phylum Arthropoda; class Insecta; order Orthoptera; family Acrididae; genus Schistocerca; species Schistocerca nitens. Next base: position 697,131,506 of record NC_064617.1, on the reverse strand, counting down.
AAGAAAACAGTATGGAATTGGGACCCTGTCGCACAGGAAGAGTATGAGGCGTTAAAGAAGGCACTGCTATCGGCACCTCTTCTCGGGCATCCAGATCTAGGGAAAGAGTTTTGTATGGCCACGGACAGTTCCCGTAGTGGACTTGGGGTAACATTGTTCCAAGAGCAAGAGCAAGGAGGAGAAGTAATACAACAACCTATTGCGTTTGCGAGCCGAATGCTTAGCAAAGCTGAGAGAAATTACACGGTAACTGAGCTTGAAGCTTTGGCAATAGTATGGGGTTTTAGTAAGTTTAGATACTATTTGTATGGAAGGCATACTAAAATCTATACTGACCACAAGTCACTACAGTTTCTGATGTCGGCCAAACTTAACCATAGACGACTCGTTAGGTGGGCACTCTATTTACTGGAGTTTCAAAAAAATGGTTCAAATGGCTCTGAGCACTATGGGACTCAACTGCTGAGGTCATTAGTCCCCTAGAACTTAGAACTAGTTAAACCTAACTAACCTAAGGACATCACAAACATCCATGCCCGAGGCAGGATTCGAACCTGCGACCGTAGCGGTCTTGCGGTTCCAGACTGCAGCGCCTTTAACCGCACGGCCACTTCGGCCGGCACTGGAGTTTCAGTTTTCGGTCATGTATATTCCTGGGCCACAGAATATAGTGGCAGTTGCGTTGTCAAGGAACCCAGTAGGTCATGGTCAATGCTTTGATGAGGAGGTAAACGAGAACAGATATGATATATTGTATATGCAGGGCGTGCCGTTCGAGAAATACGAGGCCTGTTCAGAAAGTAAGCTCCGATTGATTGCCAAATTGAAACCACAGTGAACATCATAAATGTTTTACTTGTAACAATTAGCTACACCTTTCAGCTACTTCTCTACGTAGTCGCCGTTCTGACTTAGACGTTTGTCATAGCGTTGTACCAACTTTTCAATAGCCTCATCATAGAAGGCAGCCGCCAGTGCTTTCCGCCAATTCTCCACGCTGGCCTACACCTCGTTGTCTGTGTCAAAATGTTGTCTTCAAAGACAGCGGTTCATGTGACCAGAGTTGAAACTCAAGGGGAGACAATTGCGGACTGTATTGTGGGTAATCTAACATTTCCATTTGAAAACGATGCAGGAGCATCTTCATTGCCCCTGCAGAATGCGGCTGAGAATTGTCTTGAAGAAGAAACAGCACGACAGGTATGTAATGTTAGCTGCATAGCTTCAGGCGAAATTTCTCACCAGGCCCTCGTACTTGGAGGCAGACACTATTTTCTAGACATCTTTACGCACTCACTGCGAGCTCAGAAATGAGAAGAGCGACGTGATGCTAACTGGGGTTATACTAGAGACACTACCCAACACATCTGTGCAAAGCTTTATCGGATTTTCATAGTCGTTTCCATTTCGCGACCGATCGGAGCTTACTTTCTGAACGCCCCTCGTACATAGGGGCGGTACTCACAAATATCGCGAAAGAGCAGGATAAAGACGCGTCATGGAGAATGGTGAAGGACAGAATTAGAGCGAACTTAGATGCCAATATAGCGCGCTTTTATACAATTCAGAACGGGGTCCTTTTCTACCGTAGAAATCCGAACACACAGGACTGGGTGTTGTGTATACCAAATGAAATAGTCAACAAGTTGATCTGGTACACGCACCTAAGTTACGGGCATTACGGGGCAAGGAAATGCTGTAAGAAGTTAAGGGAATCAGTTTATTTCATTAGTATGGAGAGGAGGAACAAGAACGTGCTTGGTAGTTGCAAATTGTGCCAGAAGGCAAAATCGTTAACTATCTCATGCAAAGCACCGCTTTTTCCGATAGTGCCAGGTAGATTGAGGGAATTCGGAGCAACAGATTTGTTTGGCCCGCTACCTAAGTCAGTGCAGGGATATAGATATGTTTTAGTAGCAGTGGAATTGGTGTCAAAGTATGTGACTTTTACCGCATTGAAACGTGCGACGGGAAGGACAGCGGCAGCAGCGATCGTTAAAAACTTTTTGCGAGAAGTAGGAACTGTAGAAAAGTTCATAGCTGACAATGGACCACATTATAGATCCAGACAATGGGTAACCACACTGAAGAGAAGAAGGATAAAACCGGTGTTCATATCCCGATACCATGCTGCAAGTAACCCCAGTGAAAGAGTGGTAAAAGAACTGGGAAAATTGTGTAAGATCTATTGCCATAGGCAACACAGAAGTTGGAGTATTTTTCTCAAAGATTTTCAGGACATCCTCAATGAGCTACCACATGGAGCAACTGGTTTATCACCAATTACGGTACTAAAGAATGAACCACCACCAGATCGAGTCAGGGAGCTGGTAGATTTTCCGCGATCAGGAAAGCAGAGGCACACGGAAATTGTCAAGGTTGCGATAGAGCGTATTAAGAAAGCAGCTAAGGATAGGCAGGAGAAGCAGAAAGGAAAGATCCGTAAGATCGAATTGGCAGTAGGAGACAAGGTTCTAATTAAAACTCATCGATTATCAAAGAAGCACAGATGCCTAACTAGCAAATTCTTTACGGTGTATAGTGGACCATTCAGAGTGAGGCGGATTGTCCATGAAAATGCTGTACTGATTGAGACGATCAAGGGAAAACAATCTCGTGGGCTTCATCACATTTCTAATATCAAATTATGGAAAAGTTAAGGATAGATCGAAAGTAGGCAAGTTATGGTAGATAGTCAGTGTATTTATTTGTGGTGTGTAACGTTGTGCAGGGTCAAATCGAACATAAGAATTTTCAGGCGGGATGTCAGGAAGTATGACGGAATAGACTGGTCGAATGAGTCATGAACAGGAGTCGACAGAGTGGTGTATGTACGTATTTTTTGTCATATGAATAGGATCAAGCAGAAACGACGTGATGATTAATGAGTGGATAAAGATGGTAGATAGAAAAGCGACGTGATAAATTGTAGTGGATAAAGGTGATATTTAAGGAGAGAAGCAACGTGAAGCAGTGTGATTAATAAAGAGAGATTCGACGTGATGAAACAGTGGTAAATAAAGGTGAGTAGAATTAATAATGTGGAGATGTCTTAGATGTATGTTACAGAGAGGCCTGTGTATGCTGCAATAGAGATTGATGCCAATGGCGAAGGAAGACCAGGAAATGATGGAGTAATGGACGGACGGAGAGCCGAAATACGAATGAAGAGACGAGGACAACTGCACAATGTGAAAGGACATAAAGGGAGTATGAGATCCAGATGGTGAACGTTGTGGAATACTGACGTAGGATGTAATATAAGTGTAAATCTAATTCTTACCATAAGATTTGCAATTTGGCAAAAATAATTTTGTTGTTGTTGTTGAAGCCTGGTACCAGTATAGCTAATCAAAACGGTACCAAGAATGTGTACAGTTATTTTGCAGGATGAATAATTTGTGTATTTTTTGTTCTTAGATGAAATTTCGCAATTCTAAGTTGATATTTAGCAGGATGAATAATCGGTAAAGTGAATGCAGAGGTAAGCCGATGGAGAGAGGTGCCAGAGTGAAAGGACGAATTCGGAGACTGGAATGCTATCTCCAAAACAGCTTCATGTGTTATGTAGTTGCGTATAAGGGAGCAAAGGTATGGTATGTTGTCGTGACTGTGGTGGTGTTAAGGTTAGCTGACTTCTAGACCTATTCTGTTAGTGTATTGATGGATTGAATGAGAAGGAAAATGTGATGTCTGGTGAGTGAGAGTCGTAGAGTAGTGTGATCAATGCGCACACTCCTGTAAAGGGGATGCTACCGATCCATAACTAAAACATTATTGAGCTTTATTGTTTGATTTGGAGGAACCTCAATGGCAGGTCAGGATCTGACATGTGGATGGTACATACGTGTCCTATAAATGTTGTTATATATAATAAAATGTAAAATATATAAAGAGATACTAATTTCAGTCTGTCACAAGCACAAAGGTGCATTGTATGTTGTAGATTTAGAGTCACCAGTTTCTAAAATGTTTATTGTCTTAGGATGTTAAAGTAGTTTACTACACTCCTGGAAATTGAAATAAGAACACCGTGAATTCATTGTCACAAGAAGGGGAAACTTTATTGACACATTCCTGGGGTCAGATACATCACATGATCACACTGACAGAACCACAGGCATATAGACACAGGCAACAGAGCATGCACAATGTCGGCACTAGTACAGTGTATATCCACCTTTCGCAGCAATGCAGGCTGCTATTCTCCCGTGGAGACGATCGTAGAGATGCTGGATGTAGTCCTGTGGAACGGCTTGCCATGCCATTTCCACATGGAGCCTCAGTTGGACCAGCGTTCGTGCTGGACGTGCAGACCGCGTGAGACGACGCTTCATCCAGTCCGAAACATGCTCAATGGGGGACAGATCCGGAGATCTTGCTGGCCAGGGTAGTTGACTTACACCTTCTAGAGCACGTTGGGTGGCACGGGATACATGCGGACGTGCATTGTCCTGTTGGAACAGCAAGTTCCCTTGCCGGTCTAGGAATGGTAGAACGATGGGTTCGATGACGGTTTGGATGTACCGTGCACTATTCAGTGTCCCCTCGACGATCACCAGTGGTGTACGGCCAGTGTAGGAGATCGCTCCCCACACCATGATGCCGGGTGTTGGCCCTGTGTGCCTCGGTCGTATGCAGTCCTGATTGTGGCGCTCACTTGCACGGCGTCAAACACGCATACGACCATCATTGGCACCAAGGCAGAAGCGACTCTCATCGCTGAAGACGACACGTCTCCATTCGTCCCTCCATTCACGCCTGTCGCGACACCACTGGAGGCAGGCTGCACGATGTTGGGGCGTGAGCGGAAGACGGCCTAACGGTGTGCGGGACCGTAGCCCAGCTTCATGGAGACGGTTGCGAATGGTCCTCGCCGATACCCCAGGAGCAACAGTGTCCCTAATTTGCTGGGAAGTGGCGGTGTGGTCCCCTACGGCACTGCGTAGGATCCTACGGTCTTGGCGTGCATCCGTGCGTCGCTGCGGTCCGGTCCCAGGTCGACGGGCACGTGCACCTTCCGCCGACCACTGGCGACAACATCGATGTACTGTGGAGACCTCACGCCCCACGTGTTGAGCAATTCGGCGGTACGTCCACCCGGCCTCCCGCATGCCCACTATACGCCCTCGCTCAAAGTCCGTCAACTGCACATACGGTTCACGTCCACGCTGTCGCGGCATGCTACCAGTGTTAAAGACTGCGATGGAGCTCCGTATGCCACGGCAAACTGGCTGACACTGACGGCGGCGGTGCACAAATGCTGCGCAGCTAGCGCCATTCGACGGCCAACACTGCGGTTCCTGGTGTGTCCGCTGTGCCGTGCGTGTGATCATTGCTTGTACAGCCCTCTCGCAGTGTCCGGAGCAAGTATGGTGGGTCTGACACACCGGTGTCAATGTGTTCTTTTTTCCATTTCCAGGAGTGTATTTAATAACATGTGGTAGGTAATTGTGAGCTGTGTAGATTATTTCTTATTTTTTTGTTAGAACACTTTCAAGGGGTATTAATTTCAGTCTGTCACAAGCACGAAGGTTCACTGTATATTGTAGTCTTAGAATAAACAGTTTCTAATATTTTCACTGTGATAGGATGTTAGAGTAGCCTAGTATTTGATATTGTAATTATGAGCTGTATAGATTGTTTCTTATTCCTTTTTTTTTTAACACTTTCATGTTTTGTATGAGGGACGACAGGTACAATCAGTAGCACAAGTATGGGCTGTATATAGAAAAGTGATAAATGTTGATGTTGTATGTGTAGAAAACTAGGGTGTATAATTTTATTTTTTTTTAGAACAAAGATCCTTTTATTACCAATGTATCTAATAGATCATACATGTAATCAATGAGTATTTAAATACTGTAAGAATATCCTTTTGTCTGTAATGTTGCGAGATGCACGGAAGGGTCTGACTGATTGGGTGTCGCAACGCCCATACCGCTAGCGGGGCGAAGCTGACATCGCCATGGGAGAGGTGACAAAGCCGCAGCACTCCCCACTCCACTGCCGGTCGGGGTACACTCCATGCGCCCGCTACAGCAGGTCAACGGCCTGGGGCGACACGCACGTACCACTGGCCATTCATAAGTTCCACCACCCTTACGACTGGGGAAAGTATCCCGCGGAGGCAACAGCGGGTGGTTTCTTCTGCTCAATGGCGGAGCGATGGCAGAATGAACGACGCGCGGCAGAGTCCAGCGGGCATTTTTTACCAGCAACTATTAACTAGTACTGGACTGTGGAGCCGTGGAACAAGATGACTGCTCGTATGTCTCCATAAGGTGGAAAGTGAAGGACTGGTGTTCCCACGTTGTGAGTGGTGGAAAAGATTTTGTTGTTTTGTTTTGTCTTGACCACTGAAGGGTGGGATCCATAAACCTTTGGCAGTGACTGGTTAAGTGTGCTTTGTGAATTGCATGTGGGACGCTTGGTATCCTTAAGGAGGACAGTTGTCGTTTGGTGACTAATTATTGTATGAACGCAAGAAACTAGAGTGGGACATTGACATTTGCGTCTGTAGTACGAGACATTTCTTGAATTGGTGTGGGAATAAGTGCTGTTTGTAGGAACTTACGACTTTTAATTACACCAGGAACTGAAAGGACAGAACCGTGGGTAATAGTAGTTGTAGGGCCATTTCTGGACGACCAGATTCGTGTGGATGGTACGCTGAGAGTGACTATGACATTTGTGTTTAATGTGAGATACAGTTTACTGTTCAGTGCGTGTTCAAAATGCCGATTTGAGTGACTTAAAGACTTTCGTCCGGGTAACCATGGGAGAGCTTTGACACAGACAGTGTTTCTAGGGAACCTGTCAGCAACTTTTTTGATCCCAAGAAAATCACAGAATGAAATGATTCCGTGTGACTCGCAAGATAGGGAATAATGTATTTGTAATTGTGTAAATGTTTTTTTTATATGTTTCATTCCTAAAGGGACAGCAAGTGTAATTGTATTTCATTAACATTTGTGTTTAGAATAGTTAGTGTTTGTTTTTTGTTTGTTCAGGGTTATCAAGTTCACGTAGCATGTTTATTAGAATATTTGGTACAATGATGCTTTAATTATTAGCCAGTGACGTAATACTAACGTAGCGGCTCTTGTTGCGTTGGTCAATAAGGTTGTCACAGGGGACAAGAGTTTGCATTGCACAACAAATATCGGAATTAACTGATGTATTTTGATGTCGTGGACAGTAATAATCTTGTTGGTGTGTTGACTGAAGCCACTTATTTGCATTATCACAGTGGTGATATTTCACATTAAAGTGTAACGAAGGCTAGTCAAAATGCAAGTTCTTGTCGTCCAAATGTGTAACAACAGAGAAATGAGCAGTAGAGTAAGATACGAGAGCTACTGGTGGATTCAAGAACTTATTGCTAAACTATTTACTGCGTGTATTGAACAAAGTTGATGGACTGACTGGCTCAGCAGCAGGTATTTGTACTGGTGGACAAGGATAAGGTTAAACTCACAGTCGAGTAGTGATGGCAATTGCTTAGGTGATGATAGTTAATGCGGTATGACATGATGTCTTAGACGAACTATATTACGTAACCAGTATGTAACTTGTGGTATATTTCATTGTTTTTCTTCTCAGTTTTATTTCTCTGTAGGTTTGATGTATATTTTAGAGTACTGATATGGAGCCTGACTTCTACGTGTAACTAGTGTACGAAATTTTTTTCTTTTGTTGATTTTGTTTTGTATTTAGACATTGCCGTGTAAAAGTTATTACAACGCAATTTATGAATGTCTGATTACTTGTTCTGTGTTTGGACGGTGAGCTATTTAAAATTTCATGAGTCCAATTAGTATTTTTCTTATTTGTCATAGAATTAGTGTAGTTTGGATTACTCCTAAAAATAACGGAGATCCCGGTAACCAAGCAAATTTTTATCTCACCATTATTTTTTATTTTTTGTATGATGTAATGTTTTATTTGTCATTTGGATTGATGTAAATTTGTATGTGTACATTACTCCGGAATGTGGAGAGTACAATAATGCAACAACTGTGTCAATAATTTGGTAAAGTAACAGCATTTGGTCGTCTATTTGAGGTCACCAGGGGCTATGGTCTCCTGGTTATTTTGATGACTTGCTACGTTTGTTCTAATACAGTTTTCTTAAACAAATGTTCGGAACTACCCTCACATTGCAAGGATAGTACCATGCCATTTTTTTCTCCATGGGTAGCCGGTGGTGAAAGGGTACAGTACCGCCCGACATTGAAAATAGGTACAACATACTTCAGTATTTTTTTCAGAACAACACATTTTTTTTGTAAAATAACTCAATTTCAATTAATACAGTGAAGCCCGATACCAGTGTGGGAAAGAATGACAATTTATTTATTTAATTGATCACATGTGCACTCCCACAAAGTAAATCCCTACATCCAGTTTGGTGAGATCTGTGAAATGAATGAATGTATGGTCGTCTGCTAACCGCAGATAGTGAATATGAATATATGATCATCTTTGAGACGATCCTTTGGCCACCTTTGGTGGGACCAAAGAGATGAAATTTACCTGAGCTTTGAGCGCCTGAAATGTGGCTGACCAATACGGTAGCAAGGTGCTCCCCCACTTCGACAGAGGTGTGAGAGGACCTGCAGAACGGCCATGTTTCAGCACTCTGCCGCTGGATCTTGTGTTGTTAAGACCTGTTTTAGTTGTGCTCCGTGATGACGAAAGAGTGGAGACGTGGTATGCATGTGGAATATTTAAGAGTAGTTTGAAATAATAGTTTATCTATTTCAGGAACTTTTGTGGGGAGAATTAAATGTCAGGCAGGTAATATTAATGGGATTATAGTAATCTTCGGAAGTGACCAACGGTCACAATGAAACCACGTGTAGCAATAAGTTGAAATACACTCCTGGAAATTGAAATAAGAACACCGTGAATTCATTGTCCCAAGAAGGGGAAACTTTATTGACACATTCGTGGGGTCATATACATCACATGATCACACTGACAGAACCACAGGCACATAGACACAGGCAACAGAGCATGCACAATGTCGGCACTAGTACAGTGTATATCCACCTTTCGCAGCAATGCAGGCTGCTATTCTCCCATGGAGACGATCATAGAGATGCTGGATGTAGTCCTGTGGAACGGCTTGCCATGCCATTTCCACCTGGCGCCTCAGTTGGACCAGCGTTCGTGCCGGACGTGCAGACCGCGTGAGACGACGCTTCATCCAGTCCCAAACATGCTCAATGGGGGACAGATCCGGAGATCTTGCTGGCCAGGGTAGTTGACTTACACCTTCTAGAGCACGTTGGGTGGCACAGGATACATGCGGACGTGCATTGTCCTGTTGGAACAGCAAGTTCCCTTGCCGGTCTAGGAATGGTAGAACGATGGGTTCAATGACGGTTTGGATGTACCGTGCACTATTCAGTGTCCCCTCGACGATCACCAGTGGTGTACGGCCAGTGTAGGAGATCGCTCCCCACACGATGATGCCGGGTGTTGGCCCTGTGTGCCTCGGTCGTATGCAGTCCTGATTGTGGCGCTCACCTGCACGGCGCCAAACACGCATACGACCATCATTGGCACCAAGGTAGAAGCGACTCTCATCGCTGAAGACGACACGTCTCCATTCGTCCCTCCATTCACGCCTGTCGCGACACCACTGGAGGCGGGCTGCACGATGTTGGGGCGTGAGCGGAAGACGGCCTAACGGTGTGCGGGACCGTAGCCCAGCTTCATGGAGACGGTTGCGAATGGTCCTCGCCGATACCCCAGGAGCAACAGTGTCCCTAATTTGCTGGGAAGTGGCGGTGCGGTCCCCTACGGCACTGCGTAGGATCCTACGGTCTTGGCGTGCATCCGTGCGTCGCTGCGGTCCGGTCCCAGGTCGACGGGCACGTGCACCTTCCGCCGACCACTGGCGACAACATCGATGTACTGTGGAGACCTCACGCCCCACGTGTTGAGCAATTCGGCGGTACGTCCACCCGGCCTCCCGCATGCCCACTATACGCCCTCGCTCAAAGTCCGTCAACTGCACATACGGTTCACGTCCACGCTGTCGCGGCATGCTACCAGTGTTAAAGACTGCGATGGAGCTCCGTATGCCACGGCAAACTGGCTGACACTGACGGCGGCGGTGCACAAATGCTGCGCAGCTAGCCCCATTCGACGCCCAACACCGCGGTTCCTGGTGTGTCCGCTGTGCCGTGCCTGTGATCATTGCTCGTACAGCCCTCTCGCAGTGTCCGGAGCAAGTATGGTGGGTCTGACACACCGGTGTCAATGTGTTCTTTTTTCCATTTCCAGGAGTGTACTTCCGTGTGCTTAAGTTAAGCTGAATTACTAGCGTGTGTACAATAAATTGAAATATTTGAGAAATAGCGTGTGTACCATAAGTTGAAATATTTAAGAAGTGGCGTGTGCAGGACTTGAAATTAGAGACGAGTACTTCCACGTGGCGATTACTGTGTGAGTCTCAAACTGTGTATGAGACAAAAGATAAAGTACTCGTCCATGGTATCAGTTGAGGACTCGGGTGTGTGATGAATATGTGCTTAATATTACTTTGCGTGATATGATTCCGTGTGAGGCTAGATTCAAACTCTGAAAGAGAAGCAAGGTGAGTCGGCCGTCTATCCAGCAACGCCACTTGGCTTGCATTGCACAGGAAGACGTGCAAATATCTCCAGAGTTCATGGTAGGAAAGTAGAATTACCAAGTGGGGCAGTGTCGTGTGAAACTGGGATAAATACTAATTGAAGTGGGAAAGCTGAAAGTGATAGTGTTGTGACTATTTAGTGTTTTGTATTCCATGTCGTAGTGTAGTGTATGTCATGTAATTTGGGTATGTGTGGTTTGCATGGGAGAGTAGCGAGGTAGTTTCAAAAGATTAGTGGGTTATGCATGTTCCTTTTGTACTGCTCGGTGTGGAGGATAGTTTCGTGATGATGATTGTGAGAGTCGAAGTGTGAGAAATAATAAAAGATCCACCATCCTATCCAGAAAGTGCACTGTAGCGTTAAATAATTACGAGACCATAATATAGACATTCGCCAATGTAAAGCCATGCCCACTGGGTGGAATTTCTCATGTGTTATTGTTGTAGGTTATAGAATTTGTGTGTTTAGGTTATAGAATTTATCGGAATAAATAAGTTAGTGAAAAGAAAAAGATTGGTCGACTTTTCCTTCGAATTGTATGTTGTCATGATGTCCCGAATTTATAACGTGTGCGCCATTCATATTCAGTGCGGTGGCCACGTGTTGATAAAAGCCGTTAAATAAAAGACAAAAACCAAATGTGGTATTGCCAGTGTGTAGTGAACAGTCAGAGTTCTGTAAATTACTGATAGTCAGATATGCGTTTCCGTAGCGTATTATTCATACAGGAGGATAATTTGTAACTTAATTGTGAGTACGAGAGTTCATGTTACTCGATAAATAAGAATGAATCCACTCGCTTGGCAGACCACTCATCTTGCAGGCCTGACTGCTTGATGCCACAGTATGAGCAAGGCATGTGGGTGCCTCTCAACCTGTCCAAATGTTGAGCGAAAATTGTTCCTGGTGTTCTTGGACGTACGTGGCGTGAGGATTCCCCGTTACCCAGAATGAACGTTTCGAGTGTTGTATAGGCCATCCTGAAGGAAGGTGCACTCGTCGGTAAACAACACAATGGCAGGGAAGTCGCAGAAACCACCAGCAAAACCCTTCCCTTGTTGATTGTCTGCCACAGGGTTTAGGTCTTCGACAGGGTGGAAACTAAATGGATGCTGGCCGTCATCGCTCAAAACCTGCCAGACTAACCGATGAATGACCCCCATGTCGTGACCAACCACTTGAATACTTGTCGTAGGTGCTTCCTCGAAGAGCTCGAGAACAGTCTCTTCAAATGTAGCATCCCGTCGTGTTGGAGGTCTTCCAGCATTACCGTGATATCCCGCTAACAAGCCTGTTTCCCCAAGTCGCCGGTGAATTGCTGTAAACGATTGGAGGTGTGGGTGGCGTCTTGCTGGGTACCGTTCCTCATACAACCGTCGAGCTTCATGCGCATTGCCGTCGGATACCCCACAAACAAAAACCATACCTCGTTGCTCTTCAAATGAATACCGTGCCGCCATGTACGACTAAATTGCAGGTGACGTGTGTGTGATCCGAAGCAAAGCTTACGTGTGAATGCCTCTGACGTGAGATGGAGACAAACAGCAAGACCTATTCGACACGTGTGCATATCACGTTGGCGCAGCGACGAGGCGAGGGACGTTTGTATGTGTGAACCGACAACCACAGCGCTGCCCATCAAACGACGAACGGCAACAGGGCAATCCCACGGCCAATCGGAGCACGTGGCGCCAAGTTTCCGTAGTTAAAAAAAGGATCGTTATCGACCCACGCAACATTAGTAATTTTGGTTCCTACTGTCATCAGTATCCAGGGTTAAAACTTCGTGACACAAATTTTCGTGTGTGTTTTCACGCAATTTGGGTGCATAGATCCTGAGAAATCAGTACCCAGAACAATCACCTCTGGCCGTAATAACGGCCTTGATATGCCTGGGCATTGAGTCAAACAGAGCTTGGATGGCGTGTACAGGTACAGCGGCCCATGCAGCTTCAACACGATACCACAATTCATCAAGGGTAGTGACTGGCGTATTGTGACGAGGCAGTTGCTCGGCCACAATTGACCAGACGTTTTCAGTTGGTGAGAGATCTGGAGAATGTGCTGGCCAAGGTAGCAGTCGAACATTTTCTGTATCCAGAAAGGCCCGTACAGGACCTGCAACATGCGGTTGTGCATTATCCTGCTGAAATGTAGGGTTTCGCAATGATCGAATTAAGGGTAGAGCCACGGGTCCTAACTCACCTGAAATGTAACGTGCACTGTTCAAAGTACGGTCTATGCGAACAAGAGGTGACCGAGACGTGTAACCAATGGAACCCCATACCATCACGCCGGGTGATACGCCAGTATGGTGATGACGAATACAAGCTTCCAATGCGCGTTCACCGCGATGTCGCCAAACACGGATGCGACCATCATGATGCTGTAAACAGAACCTGGATTCATCCGAAAAGATGACGTTTTGCCATTCGTGCACCCAGGTTCGTTCTTGAGTACAGCATCGCAGGCGCTCCTGTCTGTGATGCAGCGTCAAGGGTAACCGCAGCCATGGTCTCCGAGCTGATAGTCCATGCTGCTGCAAACGTCGTCGAACTGTTCGTGCAGATGGTTGTTGTCTTGCAAACGTCCCCATTTGTTGACTCAGGGATCGAGACGTGGCTGCACGACCCGTTACAGCCATGCGGATAAGATGCCTATCATCTCGACTGCTAGTGATACGAGTCCGTTGTGATCCAGCACGGCGTTTCGTATTACCCTCCTGAACCCACCGATTCCATATTCTACCGACAGTCATTAGATCTCGACCAACGCGAGCAGCAATGTCGCGATACGATAAACTACAATCGCGATAGGCTACAATCCGACCTTTATCAAGGTCGGAAACGTAGTAGTACGCATTTCTCCTCCTTACACGAGGCATCACAACAACGTTTCACCAGGCAACGCCGGTCAACTGCTGTTTGTGTATGAGAAATCGGTTGGAAACTTTCCTCATGTCAGCACGTTGTAAGTGTCGCCACCGGCGCCAAGGTTGTGTGAATGCTCTGAAAAGCTAATCATTTGCATATCACAGCATCTCCTTCCTGTCGGTTAAATTTCGCATCTGTATAGCACGTCATCTACGTGGTGTAGCAAGTTTAATGGCCAGTATTGTATATACTGTGTGTGTGTTTTTGTATTCGATATATGAAAATAATTTTTTAACAAAGAATTTACTCTTGAGATATTGACTCCGTCTTGTAGCACAATTTTCTTGTAGATGTTTCATCTCTGCATCATCTTTGGTTGTGATATGTCTAAACATACCAGAAGCCCTTATTGTGTATTACGAAAAAAAAAGTGCAGTTTAAGTACAACACAGCAATAAAATCATCAAAGTACCTCGTTCCTAACTTCCTTCTTAATGCAGTATTTGCTCTGTTTGCTTGTATTTTGCCTTTGTTATTTGTGTCAGTGTGTCTTTCCACATCACATGTTTTTATTAGATGTTAGTGTTACTTAATAGTTGATTATAGGAAATACAATCTCTAAATGTTTATAGAGCCTTGGCACCACAGTTCCTGCAATCATCATTGACAGTCGTTAATGTATGTAACCTCTAATAGGCGTAAGTCATTTTTAATAAAGGTAATAATTGTCAGTCAGTACACTTCTGTGTGGAACATGATGCACTATCTTTGCCCCTCCTAAAAAGGGTGCCTGGGAGCAGTTAGGACATGAAAATATTTAATTTGAGGGTGTATTGTGTCTCGTTCTAAGAACAAGTCTAATTGGTCACATTACATTAGTATATGTCCCATAGATCATGAATACAACATTTCATAATGATGTGAAACATGTCAGTTTAACATAAGGTTTCTTAACACAACATAATGATAATTACTGATTCATATTTAAAAATTCATCTATAGAGTAGAAAGAGTTGTCATTCACTAATTCTAATTTGTTTTTAAATTCTGATTGGTTAATGCCAAAGATGTTAATGACCAGAGACGTGTGGCAGAATAATTCTTCCCTTTCTGTGCCAAAGTCGGTTTTAACTCAGAACATTGAAGATCATCCTTTCTTCTAGTTTTGTAGCTATACACTATGCTACTATTTTTGAACTGGGATGGGTTATTAATAACAAATTTCATAAGTGAATATATGTATTCTGAAAGTACTGTGAATCTCCATAGTCCCTTAAATAAATGTCGAGGTGATCTTGGGTGGGCTCCAGCTAATATGTGCAATGTGTACTTTTTCTCTTAAAGATGGATTTCCCTAAACTTTGACGCCATATGAAAGCAGTGGATGAAAATAGGCATAGTAAGCTAATTTGTAACAACCCTAATAGCATAAATTGCTGAACTGAAATGTTTCAGCAAATCATCAATGTTTTTCTTCCATTTCAATTTCTCATGAATGCAGACACCCATAAATTTTGAATATTCTGTCTTCTCAACAGATTTCTGTTCTAAAATTATATTTGTCTATGGTGTTATGCCATTTAGTGTACAGAACTGTATACACTGTGCTTTCTCAAAATGTAGTGAGAATTCATTTGCAGAGAACTACTCAATAATTTTCTGAAAGACATTATTTACAATTTCTTCAGCTAATTCTTGTTTGTTGGGTGTGATTTCTATACTTGTATCATCAGCAAAAAGAACTAGCTTTGTATCTTCATGAATACAGAATGCCAAGTCGTTAACATATATTAAGAATAATAAGGGACCCAAGAGTGAACCCTGCAGGTCACTGATCTTGATTCATCCCCAGTTAGAGGACTCTGCTGATTCTTGCAGACTATTTGTTCTGTTAATTTCAACTTTCTGCAGTCTTCCAGTTAAATATGGATCAAACCATTTGTGCACTGTCCCACCCATACCACAATACTTAAGCTGATCTGGAAGAATTTCATGATTTGCAGTAAAAGCCTTTGAGAGATCACAAAAAGGGATAGTGGATGATGTTTGGCTGTTCAGAGCGTTTAATATTTGATATAGTATATATAGCACATTCTGTTTGAAAGCCTTTCTGAAGACCAAAGTGGCATTTTGTTAGCACTTCATTTTTACAAATATGTGAAGCTACTCTTGAATTCATTACTTTTTCCAGAATTTTGGATGAAGTTGTCAGAAGTGAGATTGGGTGGTGACTGTCTATATCATACCAATCCCCTCTTTTATACAAAGCTTTAACAGTAGCAAATTTCAGTCTGTATAGAAAATGGCCCTGTTTCAGTGAGCTATGACATATGTGGCTGAGAATCCTGCTTCTCTGTTGCAAACAAGCTTTTAGTATTCTGTTGGAAATGCCTTCAATTGCATATGAGCTTTTACTTTTGAGTGAATTTATTTTTCCTAATTTCAGTAGGAGAAGTGGGCTGAATTTCAGTTTTATCATATTGCATAGGTATTACCTCTTCCATATTAAGCATTGAATTTTCTACTGAACAGCTGGATCTTTTTTTCTTTAAAACACTTAAAAATATTTTATTAAAATATTTTCTACTTCTGCCTTTTTGACAACAAATTTTCCATTGAGTTTGATACAAATACAGCACTCCTGTGCTCTCAGTTGCCCTATTTCCCTATTAACAGTATTCGAAAAAGTTTTAATTTTAGTATCTGAGGTTGTAATCTCAGACATAATGCACATACTCCTGGACAAAGTAGTTTTTATGATGTTTGACTGTTTCTGGGTCCTTTCTCCTTCTAGCTATAAGGTACATTTCCCTTTTGTGTTTCAAATATATTTTTATCCCTTTAGTAAGCCAAGCTTATTTGATGGTCTCTTACAATTATGTTTCACTGTTTCCTTAGGGACACTGTTTTCAAATATACTTACATAGGTATCATGAAATAGGTTACATTTAAAATTAGTGTCAGCTTCCCTGTAGACTTCATCCAATGCTAACTGTTGCAAGATTTCCCTAAAATTTGCAATTGTTAAATCGTTAAATGAATGCACTAATTTGGTGGACTGTTTTGCATTGCTGTATGGAGCTGCATGATATACTGCAACTAGCTGTCATGATCATAAAGATTATTGTTAACAGGAAAAGTTTTCAGTTCATCAAATTTATATTAGTCTATAAACACATTATCTGTCAGTGTGCTATTTTCCTCTGCTATCTGATTAGGAAAATCAGTAACAGATGTTAAATTGAAAGAACCAAGTAATACTTCAAGGTCCTTCTTTTTATCAAACTGTTTCAGAAAATCTGTATTGAAATCCCCACAAACAATTATATACTTCCCTCTGTCTGACAGATAGCACAATGGAAAATCCAACTTTTTAAAAAATAGCTGAAAATTTCCTACACAGCTACAGTTATAAAAGTACCACCATTTAGTTTAAGCTCACAGGCACATGCTTCTGTATATTGCTCTACAGAAGATCATTTAGTTTTTAAATTTTTCACACAATGTTAATTTTACCATGTATGGCAACTCCTCCTCTCTCCATAGCGTATCTGCTTGCGTGTGCTGAAACCTTATATCCATCTAAATTTACCTTTTCTATACCTGTGACTATATGATGTTCAAACAGGCATAGTACATCTGTTCCATCATCAGATTCTAAATCTTGTAAACAAACAATAAGTTCATCTACTTTGTTTTTTTTTTAATCCCCTGACATTCTGATGCATTCTTCCAGTAAATAAGACTGCCTATTTGTTTGTATGCTAGCCAGCTCAGCACATTATTTTGGCTAATGTGTGTTTTCTGCAGTAATAAGCCTGGTCAGGTGGGTTTTACGACAGCAATCTCTTAGAGCTAACCTGTAATGTTAACTGTTATTTTATTATGTTATTTGTAACAATATGGGCATAGAAACAGCATTGGAGCACTTACTTTATTGTTCACAATCATTGTTTAGAAATTACTGTGATGCACTTTTTAAGTTTGCTGATGCATTTTTACAGACTTTGAAAGAATACTGTGACATTTGATAAGCAACATAGAAGAGGTAAATAATTATTCTGAGGGTCTGTTGCATCTTACACTATGGTACACCCATCGAACTTTGAGTGTTTTTACCAGTGTAACCATCTGTTGACAAAGGCATTTAACCAGAGCATAATTCATTTTTACATTTTATAGGTAAACAATAGTTATTAACTACATATGTAGAGTATTTTATATGCTCATTTACATTCCACAATGAATGATATATAGCTTATAATGAAATTTACCATAGTGACTGGTGAGCCAGTATGTAAACGATTTTTTTATGTCAGCAATGGAAAAATAGTGTTGCAACATTTATGTAATTTTACATAATTCAGATACTTTTTAAATGTGTGACATTATTTTTGATGGATAATGCTGGTCACCTGGTTACTTTTGAACTCAGCCCATGTGAAAATATTGCTGATTATGAGAGATATTTTTTCTGTTTCTTCGTTCTTTTCTTCTAATTCATTTGCTCTGAATGTATAACTCGGTGGTCTAGAATTTTTTACTTTGTTTTGTTCCGTGATACGAACTGTTACTATGTTTTGCTTTAATGATATTGTTAGAAGTATGCAAAAGTTCCAATACCTGTTTCATTTTCTTTGTAATGCTTCTGTATACTGCACTGTGTAGAACCAATGTAATATGCAGCACTGTTTTAAGAACTGTGATGCGAGTTGCAGTCGAATAGTGAAGTCAGTTAGGAGGTTTGCAATGTTGTGCTGTACGCGCGGATACATGTTGTGTAATCGTGCTAAACAGAATCACACGAAAATTCACAGTTGCGTCCTTATTTTTCGGTCACGACTTAAACTGTACATCTATGTGGACGTAATGGAACAAAATATTAGTCTGTAACTACTGTGAGTTTCATGGAGTACTATAAAAAACAGCGACAGCGCTTATACGAATAGACTTTGCCATCATTAAAACCAAACTGTTTTGCATGTAACAGAGTTGCACGGACTAATGTGCTTTCAATTTACTATCTCACGTGCAACTTAATGAGCTGCCACGCGTGGTAAGACGCTAAGTGTCGCCGTGGAGACTTATCGTCATGTGTGAAATTCTTTTTTCTTTTTTTTTTGCCAGAATTGTAAATTCGATATCTTGATTGCTAAAAATCTACAGACTGTAATATAACCATCGGTAGGTGGAAGTGAATTTTATTCTGTTCTAAAACAGCGCGTCTTTGTGTGTGTGTGTGTGTGTGTGTGTGTGTGTAGGACATTAGAAACAGATACATACCTGAAAGGAACACTGTAATCGTACGCATACGAACTTGGATTTATACATAAACAACTACGTTCTACCTGCCTATGACGTAAACGATGCAACGAATAATTGAATAGCTGTCTGGAGATAACACACTTCAAGTACGAGGAGATACTTAGTGCCATTTCACAACCGATGGAGTTGTTTTAATTACGCCGCCAACATTTACGAGCCACCGCTGGTTTCACCAAGCATTGTCTACAAACAGGTGAGTTGCAACACCAAGTGCACTCCACCTACAGACTCAAAACGTTTCAAATTGTTTCAACTGTAATCTCTTTTTCTTTTGTAACTAACTTTCCTCAGTATTTACTTTCCTTAAAAAATAGAGAACTTCTGTAAAATGTGTTCATAATTCAGTGTTGAACTTGCTGATCCAACCATTAACAGACGTTATTACTATTTATTTACTCTGTCTTTCGTCTTCATTTTATTGCAGCTGTTACTGCATGTGATTTTTGCGTATTCTTTTAGTGGGTGTGTTTTCATGGTTGTGGACAGTGTTTTATCAGGTATATTTACGTGATTTGATTATGGTATGTGCCAGTCTGCGTAAGTTTCATTCCAGAAGCTGACCAACCATAGTAAAGCCGCTCGCTCGGTATTGGTGTAAGGCACGCTGCCGGCGGAAATATTGATTTTGACAGCTGTCAATTATGTAAATTGCTGTGTTTACACTCGATAAGAAGTCATATTACGGGATTCTCTTTACCAAGAGCGAGTTTCTTTGGCTTTTATAGTCAGTTATAAATAAACAAATTGTAGTCGTTTCCCTAATTATGTACTGAATTTTTCGTGTTATCTGTTTCTGTGGTATTAGGTGCCAAACTATGACGTGGTTAACTTCGTTAAATATGGGAAGCAAAACGGGTTTATTTTGTGTTTCAGTAACCAAAATTCACGGTAAATATTACGCAAAATGTATCTCTGAGAACCGTTTTCTTCACGCTCTGAGGGGCCTACATTGCAACTGTCTCCTTCATTTTAATGGTGGCTAAAAGAGGCAGATGGTACATCATGCAGAGCGTGCGTGCGAGCGCGCGCGCGTATGTATGTGTGTGTGTTTGTGTGTGTGTGTTTTAGAATTTACAGCCACTGCCACCTTGAATTTTTTTAAAAATTTCCCACCGGTTTTCTAGTTTCCCACATTCACCTCTTGATGTTAAGATCTAGGGTCATTGCCCTTGCCACTATATATAGTTAACTCACATTAACACTCGCACTCTTTGGACGCTGTCCTGGATTGTGACGTGACTGGTACCGCTCACTTAAGTACCTCATTTAAATGCAAAGTGTACTAGGACCATAACAGTCGTGCGAATAAAGAGCAAGCTGAGTTGCACAAGAACGATGGTTTCTGAAACTATGCTGATTACGTATCAATAGATCGTTCCCTTCGAGGTGATTCATAATGTTTGAATACAGTATATGCTCCAAAACCCTACTGCAAACCGACGTCAATGATATAGGTCTGTAGTTCGATGGATTACTCCTACTATCCTTCTTAAACACTGGTGCGACCTGCGCAATTTTCCAATCTGTAGGTACGGACGTCCTATGATACCTGTCCAAGTTCATCATTGATACGTTCGCTCAGTTTTTTTATTACACAGGGCAATTACCCTCTGACCGAACATGCTGAGCTACCGTGCCGGCGAACGACTGGGCTATGCAAGCAAGACTTGTGACTCATCCTCACAGCTTTAATTCTGAAAGCACCTCGTCTCCTACCTTCCAAACTTCACATAAGTTCTCCTGCGAATTTTACAGAACTAGCACCCCTGGAAGAAACGATATTGCATAGACATGGCTTAGCCACATCCTGGGGGATGTTTCCAGAATGAAATTTTCACTCTACAGCTGAGTGTGCGCTTACATGAAATTTCGAAAGGCAAAGGTCCTGCGTTCAAGTCTCGGTACGGCACACACTTTTAATCTACCAGTAAGTTTCATATCAGCGCATACCCAGCTGCAGAGCGAAAATTTCATTCCAGTAACACCGCCAGGCTGTAACTAAGCCATATCACCGCAATATCCTTTCTTCCAGGAGTGCTAGTTCTGCGAGGTTCGCAGGAGAGCTTCTGTGAAGTTTGGAAGGTAGGAGACGAGATACTGGCAGAAGTGAGGACAAGCTGCGAGTCGTGCTTGGGTAGCTCAGTCGATAGAGCACTTGCCTGCGAAAAGCAGAGATCGCAAGTCCGGGTACCGGTCTGGCACACAATTTTAATCTGCCAAGAAGTTTCATATCAGCACTCACTCAGTTGCAAAGTGAAAATTTCATTCTGGAAACATCCTTTTCTTATTTTCAATGTTGTTTCGATTTTGCAGCCGTGTTTTTTGAATGGATGTAATTTTCTACTATGGTATTTTCTAAGAGCGATTTTTCGCTCTGTCACTGTGGTTCTACATTCCACATACCCAGGATGATCGTCGTATTAGTATGAGCACAGTCTGTTTGGTGCTTTTTTCTCTGCATTTTATATGGGATTAAAGGAATCATCATTGCAGATTACCAATTCCTTACTGCAGTATTGTACCAGGTCGTTATCCACGTACCTTCTGCATTCCTTCCAGGTTGCCCTTCTGATGTCTTATCAGTATGCAGTCAGCATGCTTCTGGAGGACCTTGAAATAGGTGTCGGGGAGACTGTGAGTGGAGGATGCTCATAACCTTTTACACGCAGCCGCCACTGTGCCTGATGTCGCTAAAGCACACCTGTCTGATGGCGCTCGACTCGGAGATAAGTCACTTCTAATCCTGGTGGTAGATGAAATTTGGCCAGCAAGAGGAGGAGAAGTGGTGGCGTAAAGTTCTTGATCAGTAGTCTTTTCGCCAATGTCCTGGATCAAATTCTGCAGTGGCTGACGAAGTGTTGGCATGTGACACTTAATGATGATCTGCATGTTGGATGGGGATGTTAATCTCGGAGCCCCCTTTGTGCTATTCGAGAAGAGTGGGCTCTCCCTCCTTTCTTCATCATCATCATACATACATACAATAAAACACAAAACTACACTACATATGCATCCACTCTGTCATTTAAACTCCACAAATACGCATACCACACAACTCCGACATATTCTCAAGGAAAGGGGTAATGTGTGTGCAAGAAGACCACACTTTCCAACGAATGCAGAGGACGGATGTTACGTGTTCAAGTAATATATTACAATACTTCATTTATCTCGTTAACAGTGCCTGAAACAGTTTTTCGTAAAACTTACAACTGTGACGTTCTGGTACTATTGGTGAAAAAGCTGAAGCAGATGTAAGGACCATTATATATATAGAGTCCTTGGAAATGAAGTTGCAGCTCCGAAAAATGTTGGACAATAGTTATAAAATAAAAATATTGTGACTGAAGATTGAATATTATTAATAGTTATATCCCTAATCTATAAGTTATAGTCATGGACAGCCGACGACTTAATGTCTATGGAATCTTCTGGCGCTGTCAGTGATAGCTCACACTCAGTACTCCGTTTTGCATCTTCGTTCATGACTTATAAGTAGTCAGTCTTACTGTTGTCATGTCCTGAAATAGACTGTATTAGACAGTTTTAGAACTTGATGGAGGTTCAAGTCTGTCTGCACTTTTCCAACGGTAAGAAGCTAATGCAGAAACACAAAACTCCTGTGATGGCAGGTGGCTGTTCGGTCCAGCGCCAAACACTGTCACAGGCCCCTACTTAAGGGCACTGATTCTGAGACTCGATAAGGATACTTGCAGGAGAATCAAGTAACTCTGAACAGTATTTGTTTATTTGCACTCAGGCGAAAGTATTACACTGAAGGCTACATTTCTAAAAATGACAAAAAGCAGTGGGTCGACTGTCGGTACGAAGAAGTCAGTGTCTGAGCTCAAGGGGTGAGAACTAACAGAAGAAGCAATCACTAGAAGCATCTTAATATTCCCATATTTGAGAGCAGCACTCCATGTGAGGACTCAGACTTACCTGGAGCGTATCGGCGGCCGGCGTCGAGCGACACAGGCCTGGCGTTCAAACATTCTGGCTGAACAGTACTTTGAGTACGAAAATTTAGAGTTTTTAAAGGGTTTTGGAGTCGCAATGCTTCTCCCAATTTGCAGTCGTCCCGCCAACCCTATCAGTACTTTTACTCGTCGTCGGACCTATGACGTGAGGCTTTACGCCTTCGTGGTGCCTCAAGCCAACCACATTTGGATCCTTCACCTTTTCCTACTCTGTAGGGGGGAGCGTTCCTGGTCTTTGCACTAACAAACTCGTTGTTTGACATTCAGCTGAAAGCCAAACGTCACTGCCCTTCCTTTGCTTTGGAGACTTCTCTCTCGTGAGTGGGGACCGATGTCACAGCAATTTCCTACATTTCCCACCTTGTTGTAACCTGTGCAAATCCACTGGCTTTGCCGTTCTTAGGGGCAAGGAGCATATTGCTGCATGTACTAGGACATGTTTGTTTGCGACTACAGTCTACTGTGGTACCTTACAACAACGTCTAGGAGGTGTGTGGAGTTACCAGCTAATCCCCAGAACTGTAACTTCTACCCTGAGACAGCGGTTCAGAGCGTCTGCAACTCACAAGCTGTTTTCCACGTGTAATCTAAACGCTATCATCTACGCCTGCCAACTGCCTTATGTCTCCGTTTTACTGTCTCGAAATGCTCACCCTGGCTTCCAACAGCCTGGAGCTTAACACTGAAGAAGTCGTCAATACTCGACGCTGAATGCACTACTAAGTACACCTTTTCCGTTTGCGTGATCGAAACGCATTGTCAAGGCGTATTTCTGGGACGTCAGTATTGCGGTTTCCGGTGACAGAATTCTGGGAGCAAGCAATTCACATAGTGACTTCAGGCTGCTGAACAGGTTCATCTGCTTCTGCGCCCCTATCTTACTGTACAAAGTTTGGTTAAATAGATAATAACTTGGGCCAGCTACTTGTACTGTGTTTCATTTACAAGGCAATAAATTGCAGAATTTTTGGGTCAGAAGACAAGTCTGTGGAGTTTTAGGAGGGATTAAATAAGAGGAAATGTAATGCGGTAGGGTTATCGGAAGTGTGGCGGACCAAACAAGAATTAAAAACAGGATACGTTGTTCTTTATCGAGGAGCAGAGCGAAGTAGGTATTCAGGTACATTCTTTATTGTAAAGAAGAAAATTAAAAACAGTATTACAGATGTTGATACTACTTCATACACAAGACTTGTTTTAAAACACAGTTGATTCCATGAATATGATTCGAACGTATACATTAACGTAGCCTACATTATCATGAGCAGGTAAAAGATCTTTACGGATAATTGTAGAAATCGATACATGACACCAGTTCCGACAAAAAAGGATAATTGGAGATTTAAATGCGAAAATAAGACCAAAAGTAAATAAGCATTCTTCACTGCTGATCTTTAGGTACGATATCGGCAATGACAAACGACATACGCCTGCAACCTTTGTCGAGAAACACATGTGTGTCGTTAACACTTTAACCCAGAATAAAATAATAGAAAATAGGCTTGAAAAGGACCAAACGGAATAAAAGTAAAACGCACTACATTTCTGAAATTTCTGAAATTTCCTGGCAAATTAAAACCGTGTGTCGGACCGTTAATCGGCGAGGAAGTTTAATATCCGTGCATACTCCCCCGTAGAGTGAAAAATTCATTCTTACTACATTTTTTATTATACGTATATTTCAGCCTCAGGTCACACAAATGGTATCATTACCGGTTTCGACTTGTTACCATCATCAGATGATCCGTTTAAAAAGAAAGGAAAAGGGGATAGTAAAGCACTATGAAACTAAATTACAAAATGAAATGGTGTGTAAGAGGTTCGATGAACCCTCTTCCAGGTACTTAAGCGTGAATTGCAGGGTAGTCATGTAGATGTTGAAAACAACTTTTATAATCAGCTATCAAAATGGCTCTGAGCACTATTGGACTTAACATCTGTGGTCATCAGTCCCCTAGAACTTAGAACTACTTAAACCTAACTAACCTAAGGACATCACAAACATCCAAGCCCCAGGCAGGATTCGAACCTGCGACCGTAGCAGTCGCGCGGTTCCGGACTGAGCGCCTAGAACCACTAGACCACCGCAACCGACAATCAGCTATCGCCTGTATACATTATGTAGTAACTCATCACAGTAAAACCGAACAGGCCAAGAGAATTGCTTACAATGCAAATGATGAGTTGCTAGCAAACACTCAACTAGTCAAAAAAGATCGAAAAATGAGTTAAAGGGGCCATCATGTAGTATTCAACGTTATGCACTTGTTTACACAACCGCTTCTGTCAAAAACACCTCAAGTGGTTCTGTATAAGACTTTAAAATATCGCGATTCGGCAAAAACCACTCAAGTCTGGATTGCTGCTAGCAGGAACACCACTAGTCAGTTACTTCCGCGAGAGTGCTCTGTTCAATTCCCGGTGAACCACTGATGACGTACCCTTGGTTTACAGCCGCTCTCGTTCTTCTAGGCTATACTGCTGCTCTCCAAGTTTTTACATTACTATGGACACAGATGGCCAAGAGGGGCCGCGATAGAGGGCAAGGAAGACGAAAAAGGAGGACAGTATTAGTAATGCCGAAGTGCGAGAAAGGGGTACTAGCTCGCATGACTGGCGAAGACTGCAAGTTATTAGTATTCGTTGTATTGGCATTAGTCATCAGTACCGGGTGCATTAACATAAGGTGACCATTTTTAAAATATAAAAATATTACATCTGAAATAGCTGAGAGTTCGTTTTTGTGTCTGTTCTCTTAATCTTTCTTTTAAATTTAAGGGAAAGAATGCCGTAAGTGCATTTCTTTTATTTATACCATAAAAGTACTTTTGCAAAACAAAATGTATATTTAATGTTTAAATGCTTCCTGCTTCTTTTTATTTCACAACTAACAAGGACAATGACCAAAGATCCATTATTGTACTCGTAAAACCAAAACAAATGGTCACCTTAATTATCATCAGTGTTATTGCAACTTCTTATTATTTCTTTGATTGTGGTATAATTGTCATATCCAAAGGAAATACAGTCATTACCCTTTTTATCTTTCTGTCTGTTTTTAGCTACGTGTTGGAGACAGCGCTATTTTGAGAAAATAAGGGAAGAATCCCGGCACAAGAAAATTGAAGACTTCAACGAAATGGTGTCGAAAGGCACCCAAGATAGTCGTCTCAGCGGTTTGATAGGCATACGTGGTGTCGCGAACTTCCGACCACAGAAGGATGATGAAGACAATATGAAACCTCGGGCTGCAACATTCTGTTACAAAGTCAAGCTTCACTGTTGGATCTATGCAGTTTGACTTCAAAAAAAAAAGTTCTATATTTGTGAAACACGTACCACAGCACTTGGAGCCATCACATCATCACTGCTCCGAAGTTCGATACTCTCGATACAATCAACTACCAGAAGCTTTCACATCCCCTCCTGAAGTGAAACCTGCGAAGGCTAAGGACGTATTAAAACTTGCCAAATACTTGGAATATTCTGCAAGCAAAGGATACTAGTCAAGACTGTTTGGCACAGTTGCACCAGCAGAATCAGCCGGCCGTGGTGGCCGAGCGGTTCTAGGCGCTTCAGTCCGGAACCGCGCGACTGCTACGGTCGCAGGTTCGAATCCTGCCACGGGCATGGCTGTGTGTGATGTCCTTAGGTTAGTTAGGTTTAAGTAATTCTAAGTTCTAGGAGACTGATGACCTCAGATGTTAAGTCTCCTAGTGCTCAGAGCCATTTTTGAACTAGCAGATTCACCTACAACTTGTTGCGACTATGAAACAGACGATGATGACAATAGTGACGAACGTGAAAATTTATGTTTTGAGATGTCATTGTATGCTGTATATCACATTTTTAATCGTATTTCTTTCATAAATAACTGTTTAACTAATACAAGTCATAAGATGTTGCTTCATCCTGACAATAACATCTATATGATATACAACTATAATATTATTATGCAATGCAATATTTTAGTGGCGTCTCTATTGAATTGCGCGAAACCCCAAATACTCCGATCCATTTTCCTTCTTCACACCCATAGAATATAATCTGGTATCACTGAGCTAGTTCTGATAACATTCATGATGCCGACAGAGTATTTAGATAAAACAAAAAGAGGTTAGCTACTTATGGGACGAAGATATGCGGTCTTTTTCGTTTTCCCATAATTGCAATTTTGTGACTAGTGGGGCTTCTGCCAGCAACCCCTCAAATGTATACGCGCCCAGGTTGTTATGACCGAATGCTACAGATAACCACGTAATAGAGTTAAATTGATAACTTTTAAATCGCAAATATAATATTAGAATATTCGCAATATAAAACTGATTGTGTGAGAAAGCGTTCTCAATGTCCACTCTAACCATTTACGCAGCTATTGGCGTTGGGAAGCTAAACGTACAGCAGAAGCGGGTTCAATGACGCCCACTTGCAGAATTGTGTTATCTGTGAGTGACCAGCTGATCACCGGCGGTTGCAAGTGTACCAGTTTGAAAAAAAAAAGAAAAAACCTCTTATAACAAGCAGTTACACTGCCCGACAAACAAATGAAGCACCCAGAAGGAGAGGAAGAAACTAAATAGGACATTACGGGTTGAGAGAGTATGATGTTATTTCAGTAATTAAAAATTCAAGTCGAATGAGCAAAGAACTTGGCAGTTCGAGCCCACTTATCCATACGACGTTGCATCTCTATGACCTGGATGCGTGCACTAATTTGGTTCGATAGGGTGTCGTATAGCCGTTGCATCGTCTCCTGAGGCAACTTGGCCCACAACCACTGTAACTGACCTTCGTATCCTGGATACTGCCATTGGGATGGAGATGTCGTCCAAGCACTGATGTTGTTCTATAGGCGACATAGCTAGAGACTTCGCAGGCCACAGGAGTACCACAGCATACGACAGACACTTCACATAGACACGTGCCGTGTAAGGGCAAGTATTGTCCTGTTCAGAAATGGGACCATGATATCGTCGCATGGGAGGCAACACAGAAGGCCGCAGGAATTCCGTGACATGCCGTTGTGGCGTCAGAATTCCCTCAGTCACTACCAGCCATGATCTGACGTAATACCCCACGTCTCCCAATACTGTTACACCAAGAAAAACACTGCTCTGCCTACCCAGAACATTGGATGAATGGCACCTCCGGCCAGGGCGCCGCCATACCAATGATGATCCTCCAGGCTAGTACAGGAACGCTTTTCATCACAGTATAGAATGCAACGCCATTAATTAGCAGTCCACCTTTACCGGTCGCGGTGTTACTCCACATGCAGCCCTTTGGTTTCTGGTTTTAACGCCAACCTACGTATAGGACGGTAATTCCGTAGTCCGGCCGCTGCTAGCCTGCGGCAAACGGTGCCGGATGACAAGGAATGCTACATGAGTCTATTAATTGTTCTCGGATGCCAGGAGCACATCTGACGAGGCTACGATGCCTTTCGTGAACAATACGGCGATCCTCTCGTGCGGTGGTCATACTTGGTTGGCCATAATCTTGATTGACACACCTGCCTTCCTGTTCTCATACATACCAACAGCAGGTGATTGTCACATTCGAATGGCTCACAAATCTGCATAGTGCACGATTCTGCCAACCGACCGTATGAAAACTCACAATGAGGCTTCCTTTTAGATTCTGTCAGGTGCTGATAGCTCTGTCTCATACTAGTGTGCGGCATCTCTGTATCCTTGACGTTGATCGCCCAACAGCTGACACTCTTCACGTCACTGTTCTCACTAATCCACATGATGTATCATTTTTTTCTCGGCGTGATTTATTAATAGTGTGCTTACGGATATTCAGGCAAGTTGTTAAAATTCATGATGGAACTTGAAGATGAGGGCCAGCTACCTTTCCTCGACATGTTAGTTAAGCGAAGAACTGACAGCTCCCTCAGTCACAGTGTATATGGAGAACCTACACACACTGACTCCTGTTCTGATGCGACAAGCCATCACCATCCGTCACAAGGAAATTCGGTGGTAAAGACTCTGTTCCATAGAGCTCGAACACTTTCAGACAAAGAGTGCTTCACTGAAGAATTGCAACACCTACGAATAATTTTCCGAAGGAATGTACTCAGATTATCAAAGGGAAAGAGCGATGCAGTCAAAACCTAGAACGTCTGAGAAACAGTTTGACACTGAGACTGAGGACGAGGAGCCAAAAATCAGCATCTACGAGTGCGTGTTGATAAGTCTTTACTTTTTCCTAGCTATAACTGATGTAGAGTAAATCTAATGTTTTGGCATTAAACCTAGTTCTTTACATTATATGTGATAGTTTGACCATAGCTTTAAAATTGGTTTTTATTTTTCTGTTCAGGTTTGAAGTCTAGTGCACTATAGTGCAAGAAAATAGAGAATTCACAGTGAAAAAGAGTCGTGCTATGGTTACGTATCTTCTTTAAAAGGAAACACGGCTAAATACGTTTATGATGACATGTCAGGTACATTGAGTGATAACTGCTATCCCTACTGCACATTAGGAATTGGGTTACTGCAGTTAAAACAGGGCATTTCAGCAGTGAAGATGAAGAGAGTCCAGGAAGACCAACTACAGTCACAGTTCCGGAAACCGTGGATGCTGTTCATTCCATGATCCTGGATGATAGGAGAACAACGGCTAAAAATGTAGCAGAGACCCTATACATATCCCGAGAACGCGTGGTTCGTATTATTCCTGAGATTTTGGACTTGAGAAAACTCTCAGCCAAGTGATTTCACAAATGTCTCAGAACGGACGAAAAGCTTGAACGACTGCTCGCTTCACTGTCCATTTTTCTCCAGTTTCGCCGGGATTCTGTGGGATTTTTGAATCGTCTCGACACCATGGTTGAAACGTGGGTGTACACTTATGATCCAGAGTCCAAAGAACCGTCCAAAGATGGAGAGTCCACGTCCAGGGAAGCTCATGACACGAAGAGCAGTAGACAATTTTCTCGCATCCATATTTTGAAATATAGATGGAATCTTATTTATTGACTGCTTACAACATGGTAAAACCATCACAGCAAAGTACTGTGTTGAACTTATCGACAGAGTGAAGCAACAATGGGGATGAAGCAACAATAGGTCTCCAAACTTCGAGGCAAGCTGAGAAAAGGAATCTTTTTCCTACAAGACAACGTCCCTCTTCCCAAGGTGGCCATTACGCAGCAAAATTCACTCTGAAATCCTCAAATATCCACCCCATTCACCTGTCATGGCCCCGTGACACTAGTACCTGTTTTCAAACCTCAAGAAGCATCTCAAGGGAAGACGATTTTTGAACATTGGGGGAGACAAACAAAGTCTGTGGAGGAGTGGTTTGCAACATAAACGAAATCTTTTTTTCGAGACGGGTTAAAGAAGTTGTAACAAAGATACCTTGAGTGTGTTGAGTTCAAGGGGCTATATGTAGAATACATTTTTTTTTTTCAAATACATAGCTGCATTTTCCTTTATACAGTCAAGGACTGATCAGCACAATGTTGGGCCAATATCCGGAAACGTCTGTAGACTCGTACGGAAAAATGGTATCCAGTGTATTTCGCTCTCTTCAGCTAAGATAAAAAACATACTTTGCAATGTTGAAGATGGCCTAGATCTCTGATAGCTAGGTGCATATCACACTCGATGCAAATGTGGTATCTCGTACGTGGGGCAGACTTTCCAGAATACTTGAGGAGAGGTGCAAGAAACATCAGCGAGATACCCGAACAAAAAATAAATAAACGAAAGCAAATCAGATGTCGCCGAGCACTGCCTGGAATGTAATAATGAAATAAAATACAGCGAGACCAGCATCGTGGGACAGCTTAATTAAGGAGCCTATCGAAATAAATCTATCAGAAAACCTAGCAAACGGGAACACTGGTTTTAATTTAAATAACGCGTGGTGTCCGGCACTCAATTTCTTAAAATCTCGTCGGCCATCACATTCACCAGAGCTGGAATACTCTGAGATAATTTGCGTTTCGTGGAATATCGGCACGAGCTCTGAAAAACAAAAGATCATCAGAGGGCGTAGTGGGCGCCACGATTTGAACTCGGCTATAAATTGCAGAGTGAGGCTGACAATACCTCACACTCTGGTTGGCGTCCAGGCAGCGAGTGCACATAACAGCAAAACTCGAATCGCCTGAAGAGAGAAGGAGCTCGAGGTATTGTGCGTAAAACGGAAACAACAACTCGGCAAAATACCTGGGAGCACAGTATCAAAGGCTAATCTACACTGGTGGCCATTCGACCTGTCACAGAGAACTGCAGCTTCAATTATATGCACTGAGGTAACAGAAGTCTTGGGATACCTCTTAATAACTTGTCGGACCTCCTTTTGTCTGGCGTAGTGCAGCAGTTCGACGCGGTACGGGCTCAATAAGTCTTTGGAAGTCAGCTACAGGAAGATTTAAGCAATGCCGCCTAAATAGTCGTCCGTAAATGCGAAAATATTGCAGGTGCAGGATTTTGTGCACGAACTGACCTCTGGATTATGTCCCATAAATGTTTGATGGGATTCATGTCGTTCGATCGAAGTCATTGGCTCGAATTGTCCAGAATGTTCTTCAAACCAATCACGAACAATCGTGACCCAGTGACATGGTGCATTGTCGCCCTTAGAAATTCCTCTGTTGTTTGTGAACATGAAATCCATGAATGGTTGCAAATAGTCTCCAAGTAGACGAACACAGCCGTTTCAAGTCAATGATCGGTTCGGTTGGAGAAAAGGACCCAGCCCATTCCACGTAAATACAGTACAGTCCATTATGGAGCCACCACCAGCTTGCACAGTGCTGGGGTCTGCGCCACACTCTAACCCTACCGTCAGCTCTTACCAACTGAAATCGGGACTCATCTCACCAGGCCACGGTTTTCAAGTTGTCTAGGGTCCAACCGATATGGTCACGAGCTCACAAGAGGCGCTGCAGGTGATGTCGAGCTGTCAGCAAAGACACCTGCGGCGGTCGTCCACTGCCATAGCCCACTAACGCCAAATTTCGTTGCATTGTCCGACCGGTATTGATTTCTGCGGTTATTTCACGCACTGCTCCTTGTCGGTCAGCACTGACAACTCTGCACAAACCCCACTGCTCTCGGTAGCTAAGTGAAGGCCATCGGCCACTGCTTTGTCCGTGGTGCCTGAAATTTGGCTTTGTCAGCACACTCTTAACACTGTGGGTCTCGTAAGCTCAAACTACCAATCCACGTTCAAAGTCAGTTAATTGCCGTTGTGCGGTCGTAATCAAGTCGGAATTCTTTTTTTTTTTTTTTACGTTAATGACCTGAGCGAAAATGATGGGTCTGCCAATGCACTGCCCTTTTATACCTTGTGTACGCAATATACCACCTTTTGTATGTGAGCATGTCGCTACCCCATGACTTACATCTCTTCATTGAACATACCCGCCGATGATATGTAAGTTTACAGAGTTACAATGAAATCTGACCATCTCTTTTGTGTGCTTCACTGTTTTTGTTAGGCACTGTATTAGGGAAATTCGATACACCTCCTAAAGGAAGTCCAAAGAAGGAACAAGGCAAAGACAATTAGAAGTTACATCACAACGGATCTGAAAATACTTCGAAAAAGTCTTCGTTATGGAAACCACTTTGTTCATTTAAGAATTGATATCGGTATTTTGTTTGAACTGTAAAAATTTCAAGCGCTTTATTCAAATTCCATCCTTTAGGAGTATGAAGATAGATATCAATATTTTCAGCTATCCGTATATTTTAAAATGAGATCAAAAAATGCTGTTCCATTAGTATTGTACTGCATTGTATGGGGCTGGAGACCTAGATACGACAGAGAGGCTTTGTCCCTGCTGCAGCCCTCAGTGGTTCTCAACCCCACAACAGGCTACAGCAGTCCACTCACCCCACCGCCGCCCCACACTGAACCAAGGGTTATTGCAGATCGGCTCCCAGTGGACACCCCCCCCCCCCCCCCTCCCCGGGAACATCTCACACCGGACAAGTGTAACTCCAATGTTTGCACGGTAGAGTAATTATGGTGTATGCGCAGCAATCGCCGACATAGTGTAACTGAGGCGGAATAAGGAGAACCAACCCGCATTTGCAGAGGCAGACGGAAAACCGCCTTAAAAACCATCCACAGACTGGCCGGCACACCGGACCTCCACACTAATCCGCCGGGCGGATTCGTGCCGGGGACCAGTACGCCTTCCCGCCTGGAAAGCAGTGCATTAGACCGCACAGCTAACCGGGCGGGCTGTTCCATTAGTACTAATGTTGCACTATTCTCTAATGTGGGTACCAGAAGGTGTTCTCTTTTGGTCTGTGTAAAACATCAGATAGGTACCACATTTTATACGAACGTGATTGTTTATTATGAACTCAAAGTCATGTGTGTACAAGATAAAATGGGGCCTCCTGCAAAAATTTGCATAGATAAAATGGGCAGATCTTTTGATTTCGCTTTACAGAACGTTTTAACCTTGGTAGGAATATGCCACGCAACCGACCAAGGTTGTGAAATGTATGCTCGATTCGGAAGCAGCCAGTTCCGAAAAAATTTCATTGGCAAGGGGATGAGATCTGATGTAATGCAGCTGCTAATCACCACATTTTGCAACGGAGTCCTGAGCTAAATTCCAAGTCTATCATAGTGTCTCATAAAGTGAGGTTATGTGACACTATTTTTGATAGTCATATAGTCATCTGTCTGTGTGATGGAGAGTTAAGATCAGTAGCCCTCTTGAGCTGTGCTTGTACTGGCATTGACATAGCCGAAGACCGATGATCTTTTCAAATCAGTACACCGGTACAATTGGTCTCAATGCCCAATGTACAGACTTCAGATAATGGTTGGTGGAATCAAATTCTGTGAGAGATTGCAGGGCACTCTCACTTTTGATACAGTGTCATGCTGCTTAATGTTCTTAGGGAAGATGATCTTTATCACTTGGTTGCTATATTTTATATGATCTGACTTCATATGATGAAATGGTTAGCAGTAGTTAATGCTCTTGCTTGTGTGCTCTAGTGAAGGAATAGCGGTAAGTTTTACCTGCATTCAAAGGAAGAGGGTGCCGAGTTAATTGACTGCAATAAAAGCTTACGGTGGATGAGGGCTGAGGAGAGCGTTTTTTCTGCGGAACCTGCGTGAAAACGTTTGCAGACTGCCAAGTCTCTCGGTCTCATTGTGCAGACAAATGAGTGGCGCCAGTCAATCGGTGGCCGCATCCAGGTAGGCTGACTAGTGCTGAGGAGTTGCTGCAGCTATGAGCAAAGCTTTGTACAAACTGATAACCGGCAATAAAGCAGAGGATAGGCCCCCTTTAGGTAGGAAGCTGATGAGACGGCTGTGAGTTTCTGTGAATTTCTGTGGGACAGGACAGTGGCGCCCAGCCGTCCAGATTCTGCTACAAAACAGATTTGTGAAGGAACGAGGCTTTTAGCGAGTTTATGGCCATTCTTTAGAAAGTTCGAAATGGATGCAACAGGAGAGATAACGATCTTTTTATGGAGTGCTGTGGTTCCATCCAGGTCATGCTTTTAGCAATGACATGGTGTAAACGCGTGGGAAAGAGGCTGTGAAGCTGAATCTTTTTCCTTTTCCCCCAATTAATTTTTAAAGTCGCTGGTTGGTCAAATCTGTGTATGCAGAGCAGGAGGCGGTCTCCTAGCTTCGAATGTCGAGCACCAGCTCGTGATTGCCTTGTGAGTGTAGTGTAAGCATGTACGTGTGCTATGCTACCAAGCTGGAGAGGAAAACTGAGAGAAAGAGAAGAACACACTCTTGTACTGGCGCTTCGCTGGTAAGGAATGGCAGGTCTTTACCTAAAAGGTGAGACTTGTGTCCTTTGCTAGTGTGCCACTTAGAGCCTGTGCCAGTCACCATCTAAACCATCAGAGGTACTGCTTCTTGCATCACATACATAATGAGTTATGCGTGGGAGTAATTTGTTTAGAGTCGGCCGTCTAAACATTTGACATATTCCTTCACACATGTGTTACGGAGTGAAATTGGTTTGGCAGACCAGCAAACGGGTCCACCTGCACACTGGAATCCACAGGGGTTTCAAAGGTTCATAGGGACCGCGTACTTGCATGTTTCCGGCCGCGCGTCGTTAATAACAGATGCCGCTCTCCATGACTGCAGTCGCTGAGCGCATCGTAGTGTGCCGCTCTGACCTGCAGAAGGGTAAAGTAGTCGCTGCTACGGCGTAGGGCTCCAATATAAGCTCCTCAGCACCATGTTCTTTGGGACCATGTTTTTCTTTATGGAATAGTAGAGTATAGATGCTTGATAGCAGCGTAGTTTTGCGGCCATACCATGGATTCACTTTTATGAAGTCAGATAAGGTGATTAGTTCTGGTTAGTGTGTTGTGTTGATTCCCAGCTGATCACTTTGTTCACCATAGACCGCATATTACTGAAAGCGTTTGTGAGACAGAAATATTTATGTGGCGTTTCTTTAGCCATCTTTTGTCTTGTGAGGTTAAGAATGAATAAATCAATAGTTATTTAGGCCACAACTCCTCCCAGTGTTCTGGTTAACATTACCTTTGCCAATTCATTAAAGTCGTGATCGCAACTGAAAGACCGGAAGCTTGCATCTGTTTGTTTTCTTCGAACGAATCGGACGACAGTCCCAAATGCAAAATATGGAATGTGATAAAGTTTTAATATGAATGAAGAAGAGAAAAATAATGATAGGGTATGTCTTAGAATCTATTTTGTGAAAACGCTGCTTAACTAGAAACTACAAATTTCTAACAACTTGAATAGTTAATAATAATTGACTGAACAGTTTTATGGCTGTCTAGTCATTTTAGCGTCAAGTCTAAATACAGCACTACACACTGCAATACAGGCAAAATCTGTACCGGATTTTTTAGGCCAGATTACTGCCAAAAAAAATTTTAAGTGAGAAAGGTGGCGTATATCAATTTTGATTTTTAAAATTAGTGTAGTTGATGCTTTTTTGTTTGTGGTAGATGTGCATTAGCTGCCTACGAATTATTATTACTGCTTACTTGTGTTTTTATGCAAATGGGGTTGTGATTCTGTTATTTGAGTTGGTTTATAAATGTGGTTCACTTGTTTCCACTTTTCAATGCTTTAGGTGTTGAGAGACTCTTATTCCAAAATTTTTGTTTGTCTTACACACGTCAGCTGAATGACAGTAATCGAAAGTTAATTGACATACGTTTGTTTTGATTAAGTTATACGAAGTTATACAGAGTGTTTTGTAGTTTTGTTTTTCAGTATCACCACGAAACATTTATAGTAGGTAACAAAACGCTCCGCTCTTCGTGTCATATACTCGTTAA
Source organism: Schistocerca nitens (assembly GCF_023898315.1). Taxonomy (NCBI): domain Eukaryota; kingdom Metazoa; phylum Arthropoda; class Insecta; order Orthoptera; family Acrididae; genus Schistocerca; species Schistocerca nitens. The sequence continues at coordinate 697,095,390 of NC_064617.1, read as the reverse complement.
ACTTCACTGGTCATTCTAGTAACTGAGGAAAGAGCATAAAGTAGGCACTACTCATCAAGTACTTTTAGAGACTGATATACAGCGGTAAAAATAAATAAATAAAAAATAAAAATAGAAACTCCGCGACAAATGCATGCTTGAACATAACTGCAGATGTCAACTAAGTCAGTGGGTTGGGCATTTGTATTGTACCACGAACGGAACGCGTGAATAAGTAACAAATGCCATTCGTGGTCACGACAGAGTGCTGTGTAGTTGTCAGTGCGCTACGACGCAGCTAAGAGAATTCGAACGTGGGAAAATCGGTGGTGCCCGTATGGTGGGTGGCTTGGTAACCAAGGTAGACGTAGAGTTTGGTACTTCGTGAGGCACCACATCGAAGATTTATAACGCAGACAGTGAAAGTGGAAAACATGATCCACTACGTCACAACGCGGACGAAAGTGTGTGTTGAGTGGTAGTGAAAGACAGTCACTGAAAAGGATTGTGACGAAAAATAGGGGGACGACAGCTGCAAAATTCATTGCAGAACTGATCGTCGCATTCGTGGACCTTGTCAGCACCAAAGCAACAAGAAAGGAGCTCCATTAGCTGTGAATTGCAGGGAGAGTTGGAATTCGAAAAACTACTCATCAGCGACGCAAATATCCGTAACTGGACAACGTGGTGCCAAAGCCATAGAACCTCAACTGTAGAGCAATAGAAGAAAGTCATTTGGTCGGATGAGCCATGACCGAGTTTACGTCTCAAGAATGAACCTTGACGGGGGCTGTGATGATTTGGGCAGCCATGTCGTGGTTTTCCACTGGCCCCATGTTTACCCTGCAAGGTCGCATTACTGCCAATGATTATGTGATCATTTTGGCTGTCAGGTCCAATGTTTGTTCCCAAGTGGTGATGCTGTGTTCCAAGTCGCTCCTGTTCGCACAGATCGCATCGTCCAGGACTGGTTTTGTAGGCAGGAGCGTGAACTGTCGCGTCCCCCCTGGTCACACAGTCAGCAGGCCCCAATGTTACTGAGCCTCTGCGGAGTGCTTTGGAGAATATGGTGCGTGACCGCTACCCATCTCCACCATCGTTATCTGAACTTACCACTACTTTGCAGGAAGAACGGTGTAAGATTCCTCAGAAAACCGCACAGGATATATTGTAATATTCATGCATTAAGTTGTTCTGAAAGCGGTGCTGATATTCAAGACTATAAAAGCGGGTTAACAGCTGTGAGCTATCTGGGGAAGTTAACCTTGCGTTACTGAGCAACTGTTTCACCAGGTATCCAGTCTAGCTTACCAAATTCCCAACTAGACTAACATTAATTATAATCTTTTAGTAGTCATCTTACGACACCCGGTGATGTGCATATATAGAGAGGGTGTTACAAAAAGGTACGGCCAAACTTTCAGGAAACATTCCTCACACACAAATAAAGAAAAGAAGTTATGTGGACATGTGTCCGGAAACGCTTAATTTCCATGTTCGAGCTCATTTTAGTTTCGTCAGTATGTACTGTACTTCCTCGATTCACCGCCAGTTGGCCCAATTGAAGGAAGGTAATGTTGACTTCGGTGCTTGTGTCGACATGTGACTCATTGCTCTACAGTACTAGCATCAAGCACATCAGTACGTAGCATCAACAGGTTAGTGTTCATCACGAACGTGGTTTTGCAGTCAGTGCAATGTTTACAAATGTAGAGTTGGCAGATGCCCATTTGATGTATGGATTAGCACGGGGCAATAGCCGTAGTGCAGTACGTTTGTATCGAGACAGATTTCCAGAACGAAGGTGTCCCGACAGGAAAACGTTCGAAGCAATTGATCGGCGTCTTAGGGAGCACGGAACATTCCAGCCTATGACTCGCGACTGGGGAAGACCTACAACGACGAGGACACCTGCAATGGACGAGGCAATTCTTCGTGCAGTTGACGATAACCCTAATGTCAGCGTCAGAGAAGTTGCTGCTGTACAAGGTAACGTTGACCACATCATTGTATGGAGAGTGCTACGGGAGAACCAGTTGTTTCCGTATCATGTACAGCGTGTGCAGGCACTATCAGCAGCTGATTGGCCTCCGCGGTACACTTCTGCGAATGGTTCATCCAACAATGTGTCAATCCTCATTTCAGTGCAAATGTTCTCTTTACGGATGAGGCTTCATTCCAACGTGATCAAATTGTAAACTTTCACAATCAACATGTGTGGGCTGACGAGAATCCGCACGCAATTGTGCAATCACGTCATCAACACAGATTTTCTGTGAACGTTTGGGCAGGCATTGTTGGTGATGTCTTGATTGGGCCCCATGTTCTTCCACCTACGCTCAATGGAGCACGTTATCATGATTTCATACGGGATACTCTACCTGTGCTGCTAGAACATGTGCCTTGACAAGTACGACACAACATGTGGTTCATGCACGATGGAGCTCCTGCACATTTCAGTCGAAGTGTTCGTACGCTTCTCAACAACAGATTCGGTCGGTGACCGATGGATTGGTAGAGGCGGACCAATTCCATGGCCTCCACGCTCTCCTGACCTCAACCCTCTTGACTTTCATTTATGGGGGCATTTGAAAGCTCTTGTCTACGCAACCCCGGTACCAAATGTAGAGACTCTTTGCGCTCGTATTGTGGACGGCTGCGATACAATACGCCATTCCCCAAGGCTGCATCAGCGCATCAGTTATTCCATGCGACGGAGGGCGGATGCATGTATCCTCGCTAACGGAGGACATTTTGAACATTTCCTGTAACAATGTGTTTGAAGTCACGCTGGTACGTTCTGTTGCTGTGTGTTTCCATCCCATGATTAATGTGATTTGAAGAGAAGTAATAAAATGAGCTCTAACATGGAAAGTAAGCGTTTCCGGACACATGTCCACATAACATATTTTCTTTCTTTGTGTGTGAGGAATGTTTCCTGAAAGTTTGGCCGTACCTTTTTGTAACACCCTATATATATATATATATATATATATATATATATATATATATATATATATATATATATATATATATATATACGAGGGGCGTTCAGAAAGTAAGCTCCGATCGGTCGCGAAATGGAAACGACTATGAAAATCCGATAAAGCTTTGCACAGATGTGTTGGGTAGTGTCTCTAGTATAACCCCAGTTAGCATCAAGTCGCTCTTCTCATTTCTGAGCTCGCAGTGAGTGCGTAAAGATGTCTAGAAAATAGTGTCTGCCGCCAAGTACGAGGGCCTGGTGAGAAATTTCGCCTGAAGCTATGCAGCTAACATTACATAACTGTCGTGCTGTTTCTTCTTCAAGACAATTCTCAGCCGCATTCTGCAGGGGCAATGAAGATGCTCCTGCATCGTTTTCAAATGGATATGTGAGATTACCCACAATACAGTCCGCAATTGTCTCCCCCTGAGTTTCATCTCTGGTCACATGAACCGCTGTCTTTGAAGACAACATTTTGACACAGACAGCGAGGTGTAGGCCAGCGTGGAGAATTGGCGGAAAGCACTGGCGGCTGCCTTCTATGATGAGGCTATTGAAAAGTTGGTACAACGCTATGACAAAAGTCTAAGTCTAAGAACGGCGACTACATAGAGAAGTAGCTGAAAGGTGTAGCTAATTGTTACAAGTAAAACATTTCTGATGTTCACTGTGGTTTCAATTTGGCAATCAATCGGAGCTTACTTTCTGAACAGGCCTCGTATAAAGAGAATTTAAATTAAAAGAAATAAATCAGTTTATATTTGGACATTTATTGTAACATTGATCATTGTTCCGTTAAAATTTCAGCATATTAAACTTGATTCGTAACTAAACTTATTTAAGATTGTGAAAATGTGAGTTTGTAATCTTAAGGAACACATCAAATATGGAGCCAAGATTGGGAGACTGCAGACAACACTCCATTCATAAAATAACACACGAAGAACGTTGAAACATATGCATGGGGAAATTAACCACAACCAACCGATTCAATTTTCACCCAGAGAAGTTACAGTCGTAGCGCAATCCTGTCCGTTATGAAATTACCACACACTGGTATACTAAATTCATACTAATAGTCTGTGAAATCTTCTTGAAAAGAATAGTTGAGGGCTACTTTGATGATTACACCACATGCTTCACGTGGTCAACTTGGTTTACACGAACAGTGTAACTCCACAATAATTTTGATAGTTAAAATAAATTACATCGAAACGCAATTTGCAAAAGAAAAACCTCGAACTGGTTACTATCGTCATACTGTTAACCTGACGAGTCAAACAATTATATAAGCACGTGGTACTGGTCTCACAAAGTACACCCCACGTGGGTTGAACATAAAGAAAAGTTGCTATATTGAAAAATATTGTCAAGACGAGACGTTATAATCTCACGCACATTCGCATTTAAGACTGATGATCTTAGTTAGAATTACGGATCATCAACACATGGTTCCACTTTGCTCACAAAGTGGTGACTAAGCAACTAATGGAAGATATTCTGAACTTCACACTCGAATTACACTGCGTTGCAATTTAAGACAACATAAGATATTTTACATCTAAACCTGAAATAAAGGTGATTAAATTTTCAGTTAGGCTGAACTTAAGAAATCCGTTGTCCTACGGACTTAGCAGAGACGCATTTAGCCGGAGATCTCACCACTTCAGACGCTCGCCGCGGACAGACTGACCTGCGCTCCAACCGAGGGTGCTTCACAGATGCCAACGGAAATGACCAGAGAGGCAGCTTCCTATACCAACATGACACGGAACGGACAGGACCATACTAAGAATAGAAACCTCTGTGCTTTTAGAAAGCGTAGCTACCTGTTCCCATGTTGGTCCTACTGTTCTCTAGGATACAGGCTTGTCTGCTACCATCAAGCATGCAACTAGAAATACATCTGCTCATTCATTCTTTCACACAGAAGGGAAGGGGGATGACAGTATCTTATCATATACAGTATATAAAATAAAGAGGATGTAGGTTCCATATGAGACTGTGTGACATGATTACGTATAAACTGTGTTTTAAAGTGTAGTAGTGCGACAGATCGTTCTTCTTTATGTGTAAAAGTAACGCGTTCCACTGCTCAGTCTCCTCCCAGATAGAGTCAGAAACACCACAGTAAATTTAGAAATGGAATGTGTGCCGTAAATGACAACATTTTTAAGAAATTAACATGAAAGGAATCCAACAGAGACCTTCCAATATACACTCCTGGAAATTGAAATAAGAACACCGAGAATTCGTTGTCCCAGGAAGGGGAAACTTTATTGACACATTCCTGGGGTCAGATACATCACATGATCACACTGACAGAACCACAGGCACATAGACACAGGCAACAGAGCATGCACAATGTCGGCACTAGTACAGTGTATATCCACCTTTCGCAGCAATGCAGGCTGCTATTCTCCCATGGAGACGATCGTAGAGATGCTGGATGTAGTCCTGTGGAACGGCTTGCCATGCCATTTCCACCTGGCGCCTCAGTTGGACCAGCGTTCGTGCTGGACGTGCAGACCGCGTTAGACGACGCTTCATCCAGTCCCAAACATGCTCAATGGGGGACAGATCCGGAGATCTTGCTGGCCAGGGTAGTTGACTTACACCTTCTAGAGCACGTTGGGTGGCACGGGATACATGCGGACGTGCATTGTCCTGTTGGAACAGCAAGTTCCCTTGCCGGTCTAGGAATGGTAGAACGATGGGTTCGATGACGGTTTGGATGTACCGTGCACTATTCAGTGTCCCCTCGACGATCACCAGTGGTGTACGGCCAGTGTAGGAGATCGCTCCCCACACCATGATGCCGGGTGTTGGCCCTGTGTGCCTCGGTCGTATGCAGTCCTGATTGTGGCGCTCACCTGCACGGCGCCAAACACGCAAACGACCATCATTGGCACCAAGGCAGAAGCGACTCTCATCGCTGAAGACGACACGTCTCCATTCGTCCCTCCATTCACGCCTGTCGCGACACCACTGGAGGCGGGCTGCACGATGTTGGGGCGTGAGCGGAAGACGGCCTAACGGTGTGCGGGACCGTAGCCCAGCTTCATGGAGACGGTTGCGAATGGTCCTCGCCGATACCCCAGGAGCAACAGTGTCCCTAATTTGCTGGGAAGTGGCGGTGCGGTCCCCTACGGCACTGCGTAGGATCCTACGGTCTTGGCGTGCATCCGTGCGTCGCTGCGGTCCGGTCCCAGGTCGACGGGCACGTGCACCTTCCGCCGACCACTGGCGACAACATCGAAGTACTGTGGAGTCCTCACGCCCCACTTGTTGAGCAATTCGGCGGTACGTCCACCCGGCCTCCCGCATGCCCACTATACGCCCTCGCTCAAAGTCCGTCAACTGCACATACGGTTCACTTCCACGCTGTCGCGGCATGCTACCAGTGTTAAAGACTGCAATGGAGCTCCGTATGCCACGGCAAACTGGCTGACACTGACGGCGGCGGTGCACAAATGCTGCGCAGCTAGCGCCATTCGACGGCCAACACCGCGGTTCCTGGTGTGTCCGCTGTGCCGTGCGTGTGATCATTGATTGTACAGCCCTCTCGCAGTGTCCGGAGCAAGTATGGTGGGTCTGACACACCGGTGTCAATGTGTTCTTTTTTCCATTTCCAGGAGTGTATTTATCCATTCCGATATGTATTTATCCACTACTGTCACATACCAAAGGGTTTCTACTCCCTATTAGGCATGGTAGTGTGTTATGTTTTTGGTGTTTCCATACTTTTATCCACTGCCTGTAGCTCTTTCGCATGTATTCGGCGTCATTTAATAGCACAATCCGCCATACAGAATTGTCTACACACATAAAGACGTCATGGCTTCCATGCGGCCCGAGGCGGTCAGACACAGTTCTAAACTCGCTTATAGAATGTATTCGAACCTCACTGACTGCGCTAAAATCTGACAAGGATGTCGGACGCACTGTGACCAAACTGTCGGCCGATGTTAGGGGGAGACCTTTGGCGACGGCGTCTGGCGACCGTGGTCCGTGGCTCTGTGACCCCCAACCATAGTGCTTTTCGAGAAGAGCAGACTACATGCCAGCACCGAGTTTGTCGCTCTCCCTTCTCTGTCTCAAAGCCACGAACACTGCTCTACGCTAAACCTGGCCCTGTCTCATCACTGTCATTACCACTCAGCTCGTACGCTTAACACACGGCTCCCGCACTGCACGAATAAAAGGTGCCATTCTGCGCGAAGGAAGATAACTTTTTCAATAAAAACCTGAAGTTACCCCTAGAGGGCCAACGATGCCACACCACATTACTTAATTTTACTCGTTCCTTCCACTAATGAGTGATCATTGCGAGAAACTGTTGCTACATTTGAGCATCGATTGACAAGTCACGCCTGTGAATGAGTCGACGAAAGCATTTTGTAACTTCCTCCGCTGCAGAGTGTAAGATTCATTTTGGAAATACGACCTTAAGCTCGGCGAACTACTGGCATTGCTAGGCCACAGGTGATTAAAACAGGCAGTAGCATGTAAGTTCATCAGAACGGAATAATACGGTAACTGGTCAAGCAATAGAACGAAATATTCGTTGAGAAATACACTATGTGATCAAAAACTTACCGGACCCCTGTCTTGAAAAGACTTAGAAGTTCATGGCGCCCTCCATCGGTAATACTGGAATTCAATATGGTGTTGGCCTACCCTTAGACTTGACAGCTTCCATTCTCGCAGGTATACGTCCAATCCGGTACTGGAAGGTTTCTTGGGGAAAGGCAGCCCATTCTTCACGAAGTGTTTCGCTGAGGAGAGCGATCGATGTCGGTCGGTGAGGCCTGGCAAGAAGTCGGCGCTCCAAAACATCCCAAAGATGTTCTATAGGATTCAGGTCAGGACTCTGTGCAGGCCAGTCCATTACGGAGATGTTACTGTCTTGCAACCACTCCGCCACAGGCCGTGCATTACGAACAGATGCTCGATTGTGTTGAAAGATGCAATCGCCATCCCCAAATTGCTCTTCAGCAATGGGAAGCAAGAAGGTATTTAAAACATCAATGTTGGCCTGTGCTGAGATAGAGCCACGCAAAACGACAAGGGGTGCAAGTCCCCTCCATGAAAAACACGACCACACCATAACACCACCGCCTCCGAACCTTACTGTTGGCACTACACACGCTGGCAGATGACGTTCACTAGGCATTCGCCATACCCACACCCCGCCATCGGATCGCCACATTGTGTACCGTGATTCGTCACTCCAGACAACGTTTTTTCCACTGTTCAATCGTCCAATATTTACGCTCCTTACACCAAACGAGGCGTAGTTTGACGTTTACCGGCGTGATGTTGTAAGACGTTGTGGTCTCCTGACCTTCATTGCTTACACATTCCGCCCTCACAATCATATTCCGCACATCAAGACGCTTCATTCGAACCCGAACTCGATGAGATAAAGTCAATGTTGTATGAATTCATGTAAACGATATGCAAATAACAAATGCACACTGGGGTTGAAATACTCGAGGCTGGCGTACACACATACATTCCAGACACGATGGTCACAGGAGATTTTAGTTCGAGAGAGGCAGACCCGTGATGACTGGGTGTTATGTGCTGTCCTTAGGTTAGTTAGGTTTAAGTAGTTCTAAGTTCTAGGGGACTGATGTCCATAGATGTTAAGTCCCATAGTGCTCAGAGTCATTTTGAAGAGGCAGACCACACACAGGGAGGCCGGTCCCTTCAGAGGACGAGTCAACCTCGGCCGCCCGTGGAGCAGACAGAGTGTGCCCGAGGGAAAGGGGGAACGACCCCGTATTTGGCTTAAAAGCAAATTCCACTACATTGTGTGGGCGCGTCCAACCTACGCATTCTTTACACATAGCACACAGTTTCAGAGATTTTCACAGGGAGACAGCAAACGCCAAACGCCGATACTACAGATTTCCGGGTGGTCGCCTTAAACGAAACGTCATTCTCCCGTTTTAGAAGAGCAATGCTGATTGGCAGACGATATTTCTGACGCCTTGAGCTGAAGGAGTAATGGAAGAGACCGAAAGATATACCCCTTCACGTCTGGTGTGGAGAGGCGCCGTTCCGCTGTCGCTCTTGGAGCGAGGAACAAGTCTCTCCTCAGTACTTCACTGGGAGAGCACCTCTGTCGAGAGTGAATAGAAGTGCGACTCTATAGTGAGTCCTTGCAATTAAGCGTTGTTCACTGTGTTGGCCAACACACTTATTGTGCGGTGTGAACGGACAGAGTTATAGTTAAACGCCTGCGAGCGAATTTTTGAGTGGCATCGCGGTGGACTGGTTATCTGACCGGTGTATTGACTTCATCAAAGCATAGGGAGAGTTTGATTGGCGAAGGTCAATCCAGATAGAACGAGAGTTATCTTATTTGTCAGCAGCGAGCGGCGCAGAGCAGTCATCACAGCTTACAGTATTGTGCGCTACAGCTATTGCGAGCCCCACATTTTCTCCACAACAGTACACTTCACTGCATTTCACACGCGACAGCCTCGACCGTACCTAGCAACATTCTAAAGGATAATTATTCAAGTTGAGTAGGCGCGCCTCTCAGCCATTCTGCCAAGTCAATAACAATCTTAAACTTTGTATAGAAATTTCATTAGCGAATCCTATCACTGAGAGGTAACTTCACATTCCGAAAAGAACCAGGATATAACTTGTTCAGTTCATAAGTAAAAGTGCCATTGTGATTTCTCAGAATTTTTGCAAAAATAAATAATAACTTTCGTTAGTTTCATGTTTTTCTTACACTAACTAGCACTACTCCAGCACCCAAGTACCCCACTAGTTACGTAAGAAATTTTGTGAATTTTTGTGTCATTTCCTTGCAGCGGACGACTCCAGAAGATATTTATTGCTGAAAGTTTTTCAGGCATTTCTCTTTAGAACGTTAGGAGCGTCTGTCTGACTTCTGTAGCAGTGTGGGTGTGGAAATTGCATCTTGCAGGAGCCACAGGATAAAGAGTACATCTCAGATTAATCCGTTGCGCAGAATAACAGAATAGCAGATCAACCCCACGCTCACAATGTGTGGCTTATGAGCAGCCGCTCGACCATGAAATCCAAGTTTTCTCAGCTTCCGTTGTCATAGTACTTGCAGTGGATCCTGATGCAGTTTGGAATTCCTGTGTGATGGTATGGATATATGTCTGCTTATTAGACGCTCTTTAACTGACGGCAGTTTCTGTCAGTTAACAGACGAGGTCGACCTGTACGCTTTTGTGCTGTACGTGTCCCTTCACGTTTCCACTTCACTAACACATCGGAAACAGTGGACCTATGGATGTTTAGGAGTGTGGAAACCTCGTGTACAGACGTATGACGCAAGTGACACCCAGTCACCTAACCACGTACGACGTCCGTGAATTCCGCAGAGTGCCCCATTCTGTTCTCTTACGATGTTTAATTACTATTGAGGTCGCTGATATGGAGTACCTGGCAGTAGGTATCTGCACAATGCACCTAAAATGAAAAACTTATGTTTTTTGGGGTATCCGGATACCTTTGATCACATAGTGTATAACGCTGTTTTCTTGTTGCAGTGGCGACATTCATTACATATGGAGCGTTTCGCTTACATGTGAAGGAAATATGCTGTTGGTGTCTGTTAATTCTACAAGTCCTGAGGAATGTCGTGTTTCCTCTTCACGTGGTCACTAGTCGAAAGTCGCTCTGTTACTTCACCTGCTACCATTTTGCCACATCCACTTGCATGTTCGTTGTCAACATCCAACTTTGTCTCAAGATGTGCTCAGGAAGATATTTCTCAAGGTTTCTTCAGATTGAAACCTCTGTCCATTTTGTCACGTTTTCTAGGCCTTTTCTTGATAGTCATCTCAGTTACAGTGTTCCAGATACTCCTTGCATAAAGAACGACACAGGCCTTCTAAAAAGGAAGAGTCGGGTGTCGGGGTGAGACTGAAGGAGATTTAACAACTTAGCTCTGTTTCTGTCGCACCTTCGCAGTCGCTACAAAATCTGACTGTCTTTTTGATTTCCCGGCATAGAGCACACGAGTGATATTCGCTTGCACACTGAAGAAAATCTCGAGATGTTGTGACCGAAATGGAATTTGTGTAATGACAACATTTTTCGACTTCGGCTGTAATGTGTTATTTGCAACCAGCTTTGTGTTCAGAGCAACAGCTGCTGTGAATGAACATCTTGTGGAATGAAAGCTGCAAACAGCTGTAGGTATGATCCTTTATCTGGAATCACAACTGGCTTCGCAGCGTAAAGCCCCATCTACAGGTGAATATCAGAAAAAATACTCGCGTAAATTACGTCGCATGAGATCCAAGTGTGGGGACGAACAGAAGATGAAACATTCACTGTCCAAATAACAGTAATCTACCAAGTGAGAGTACTGTCAAATTTTGAATAGGCTGAATGGCATCTCCCGAGAATAAAGCCGGAACCTACAACAGAGACCGAATGTAAAAACCACGGATTGTACCCTCAAAAACAGCATCCTCCGTGTTGACGACAATTACCAAAGTTGAGGAACAAGTTCTCATTGCACCACCTGATCTCCACAACAGCATGTTATTAGTACTGAGCCTGCAGGAACAGACGACAGACGGTCATAGCGTGGCGCATGCCCACCGGCCAGGCGCCCACTGCGCCACCGCAGTGCAGGACAAAAACCACACGTCAGCGACACTCCGCAAGCTCGTGTTCGGACAAGGAAAGTCGGGCAACTTCTTTACAAAACCAAATTCTGTATTGCAGCAGATGACGATAATCTGACGTTGCGTAGTTATCACTGGACACAGACCCACACATTACTGATTTACAACAAAGCGTATCAGAGTAAAACTCTGAGCCAATATAGCAAGTGTAACGTCACAGAGCCGTGCCGCGGTTGGCTTTATCCCAGTGTCTGTCGTTATGTTTGTTGATATCTCGCGCTACTTTCTGGGCTCTTATTACCAGAGGACCTGTGGCGCGGATAGTTAAGAGACCGAGTACGGTGGCACTAGGGAGAGATAGATAGTAGTGAAATCAGCGCAGCGCCTTGGAAGGATACACTGACCAGGGAAACTTCACATCGCAACCTCTCCCCGCCCACAAGGTTTAATGGTAAGATGGCCCACTAGTGCATAGCCCGTCAAAAATTGAACACGGATTAAGTATGAAAACAGGAAGAATGTCTATTAAACTTTGAAAAAAAAAAGAAGCAAAATAGAAGTAGTGTTCGGTCCAAGCACAAGATGTGCAACATCAAGCGAAGTTGAATAGCCTTGGCATCGTAGTTATGTGGTCGCGGTGTTGTACTGCAAAGGGTGAGATCCGTTTTCAAGTATCCCTCGCGTCACATATATTTTTTTGACAGAATTATGAACTGTGTCCGGTCATCGACCTGTCTGTTCGCTGTATACAAATTTTTGTCTGCATCTTGGTTTAACGCCCGTTTGCAACAGCGACGTGTAACGAAGGGACGTCCAGACGTACGTACTTCCTATTCGTTCTATACACGTTCGACATGTTATATGACTCTTACGTTACATTTTGGAAGTTTTGGCTCTTGAGTTCCTTTGTTGTAACATAATTTATACACGTTTATTTGTTGTTTTCATTTTTCTGACTACGGTCGCAGGTTCGAATCCTGCCACGGGCATGGATGTGTGTGATGTCCTTAGGTTAGTTAGGTTTAAGTAGTTCTAAGTTCTAGGGGACTGATGACCTCAGAAGTTACGTCCCATAGTGCTCAGAGCCATTTGAACCATTTCTCTGAGAGGTCTATGTGACACCTCGCCTGCTCTCATTATTCAAAACATTTACTTGCAACGGCGATACATTTATACCACATGACCCGTATTCCACACTGAAGAGCCAGAAAAACTGGTACACTTGCCTAATATAGTATAGAGCCCCCGCGAGCAGGCAGAAGTACCGCAACACGACGTGGCATGGACTCTACTAATGTCTATAGTAGTGCTGGAGGAAACTGACATCATGAATCCTCTAGGACTAGGGGGTGGAGATCTCTTCTGAACAGCTCAATAATGTTTATGTCTGGGGAGTTTGGTGGCCAGCGGAAACTTTTAAACTTAGAAGAGTGTTCCTGGAACGAACCTGTAGCAATTCTCGACATGTGGGTTGTTGCACTGTCCTGCTGGAATTGTCCGTCGGAACGCACAGTGGGCATGAATGGATGCTGGTGATCAGACAGGATGCTTACGTACGTGTCACCTGTCAGAGTCGTATCTAGGCGTATAAGGGGTCCCATATCACTCAAACTACACACGCTCCACACCATTACAGAGCCTCCACCAGCTTGAACAGTCCCCTGCTGACATGCAGGGTCCTTGGATTCCTGAGGTTGTCTCCATACCCGTACGCGTGCATCCGCTCGATGCAATTTGGAACGAGACTCGTCCGACCAGGTAACATGCTTCCAGTCATCAACAGTCAAATGTTGACGGGCTCAGGTGAGGTGTAAAGCTTTGTGTCGTGCAGTCATCAAGGGTACACTAGTGGACATTCGGCTCCGAAAGCCCACATCGACGATGTTTCGCTGAATGGTTCGCACGCTGACACTTGTTGAATGCCCAGCATTGAAATCTGCAGCAATTTGCGGAAAGGTTGCACTTCTGCCGCGTTCTTGCAGGATCTTTTTCCGGCCGGAGCGATGTCGGAGATTTGATGTTTTGCCAGATACCTGATATTCACGGTACACTCGTGAAATGGTCGTATGGAGAAATCGCCACTTTATCGCTACCTCGGAGATGCTGTTTCCCATCGCTCGTGTGCCGACTATAACACCACAATCAAACTCACATAAATCTTGATAACCTGCCACTGTAGCAGCGGTAACCGATCTAACAACTACGCCAGACACTTGTCTTACATATGCGTTGCCGACCACAGCAGCGTATTCTGTCTGTTTACATACCTCTGTATTTGAATACGCATGCCTATACCAGTTTCTTTGGTTCTTCAGGGTATAACCAGTGCATAGTATGACAACTACCAAGAGTACAGAAGGAAAATGGACACGTTTGTGAACGGACGGACAGTTCATCAATTTTTGGGGTAAAAGAAGGGAGATTTGAGCACGGATCTCTGGCTCTACAGTTTAACACCGTGACCACATAACCACGACGCCGTGGCCGCTGAACGTCGCTCGATGCTACATCTTGAACTTGGACCGTTCGCTCTTTTAATTTTGCTTCTTTTTTCACAGTTCAGTGCACCTTCTTCTTGTTTTCATGCTTGACCTGTGTTCATTTTTTGAGGGGCTATCCATTGGGCCATCTTACCCCTAAATTTTAGTGTGTGTGTGTGGGGGGGGGGGGGGGGGGGGGGTGCGAGGGGGAGTTTCTTTTGCGAGAGCAGCGGCTTGGAGTGCTCATAGCATTGGAGTCATTGGGCGACTACCAGTACGCCGCGGAGCTGTGTGCCGTGTTCTGCGTGGACTCGCGGTTGTATGGACTCCGGCAGTCGGAACGAAGTGCGGTACACAGTGTGCCCGTGACTGCACTAGGCGAGTGTTATCTAGGCTTCGTCCGAAAAGTGTACCGCGGATCTCGGCAAATGTAATTGCTGTTTGTTCCCTATAGAAACCACCGCTCCGGGTGCAGTGCGTGGAATAAGCTGTTTGCCGATAGTTGGTGGAATGCCGCCAGCTTTGGATGCCCTCTTAGAGTTCCGAGCTCTATGGGAATAGAATTACTGTACTAACGCTGAGGGACTCAATAGTAGTTAGATTATTGGCAAGAATTTACACTGTTCTAAATATTTTGTGAGGGTCACCATCCTAGTTGCCAGACACAGAGTTTTTTTCAGTTGAGTGATTGTTTCGGTGTTCACGTAGTGGCGTGACGGAAGACCCATTCGTTGTGTAATGTTGATGCATTAAGTTGTTCTGAAAGCGGTGCTGAAATTCAAGACAATAAAAGCGGGTTAAAAGCTGTGAGCTGTCTCGGGAAGTTAACCTTGCATAACTGAGCAACTGTTGCACCAGGTATCCAGTCTAGCTTACCAAATTCCCAACCAGACTAACATTAATTATAATATTTTAATAGCCATCTTACGTCAACCGGTGATATTTATATAAAAAGAGAATTTAAATAAAAAGAAATAAATCAGTTTATATTTGGACATTTATTTTAACATTGATCATTGTTCCGTTAAAATTTCAGCGTATTAAACTTGATTCATAACTAAACTGGTGCCTTATTTAGGATTGTGAAAATGTGAGTTTGTAATCTTACGGAACACATCAAATATGGAGCCAAGATTGGGAGACTGCAGACAACACTGCATTCATAAAATAACACACGACGAACATTGAAACATATGCAAGAGGAAATTAAACACAACCAACCGATTCAAATTTTCACCCAAAGAAATTACGGTCGTAGTGCAATCCTGTCCGTCATGAAATTACCGCACACTGGTTTACTAAATTCATACATATTGTCTGTGAAATCTTCTCGAAAAGAATAGCTGAGGGCTACTTTTATGATTACACCACATGCTTCACGTGGTCAACTTGGTTTACACAAATAGTGTAACTCCACAATAATTTTGATAGTTAAAATAAATTACATCGAAACGCAATTTACAAAAGAAAAACCTCGAACTGGTTACTATCGTCATACTGTTAACCTGACGAGTCAAACAATTATATAAGCACGTGGTACTGGTCTCACAAAGTACACTCCACGTCGGTTGAACATAAAGAGAAGTTGCTATATTGAAAAATATTGTCAACACGAGACTTTATAATCTCACGCACATTCGCATTTAAGACTGATGATCTTAGTTAGAGTTACGGATCATCAACACGTGGTTCCAATTTGCTCACAAAGTAGTGACTAAGCAACTACTGGAAGATATTCTGAACTTCACACTCGAATTACACTGCGTTGCAATTTAAGATAACATAAGATATTTTAGGTCTAAACCTGAAACAAAGGTGATTAAATTTCCAGGTAGGCTGAACTTAAGAAATCCATTGTCCTATGGACTTAGCAGAGACGCGCTTAGCCGGAGATCTTACCACTTCAGACACTCGCCGCGGACCGACTGGCTTGGGCCCCTACCGAGGGTACCTTACAGATACAAACGGAAGTGACCAGAGAGGCAGCTTCCTATACCAACATGACAAAGGACTGACAGGACCATATCAAGAATAGAAACCTCTCTGCTTTTAGAAAGCGTAGCTACCTGTTCCGACGTTGGTCCTACTGTTCTCTAGCAGACCGGCTTGTCTGCTACCATCGAGCATGCAACTAGAAATACATTTGCTCATTCATCCTTTCACATAGAAGGGAAGGGGGATGACAGTACCTTATCATATACAGTATATAAAAGAAAGCGGATGTAGGTTCTGTATGAGACTGTGTGACATGAATTACATATAAAATGTGTTTTAAAGTGTAGTAGTGCGACAGATCGTTCTTCTTTATGTGTAAAAGTAACGCGTTCCACTGCTCATTCTCCTCCCAGATAGTCAGAAACACCACAGTAAATTTAGAAGTGGAATGTGTGCCGTAAATGACAACATTTTTAAGAAATTAACATGGAAGGAATCCAACAGAGACCTTTCAGTTAATTTTAAAGGGGGAAATGCGACAAGTGATTTAGGTACTATTTAACAATATGTAAATTTGCTAGCTGTTTTTGTTGTTCAGGTTTGTGAATTAATCCGATTTACTGTGGTGGGTTTCAGCCGTTAAGCTGACGCGTTATTTATAATAGCTATAGCTATTCAGTGTAGTTGTTGATTGAAGCCCAATGAAGGAATGTACCTCTAGCGACTGGTTCTCGCAGTTTTGCAACTGGAATCAGCACAGCTGTTCAAAGCGTCATCATCGTCAGCCGTATGGTGCATCATCTGAAGATGGCCAACTACTAGAGGCCGAAACCGGTCAAAGTTTCAATACTATATGATCGAAGCTGATTTTTACTAATATTTATTTTGTTCTTTTAAATTTTTAATGTCTTGGTGTTATTTTTTAATACATTGTAACGTTTTACTTGATGAATTTTAAAGTTACAAGAGCTTTTGATGTCTTGATTCATTGCAAGGTTTTACTGAAATTTAGGAAAGTTAGTTTTGTAATAAAATTGCATGAATATCTTGCCTAAATTACAAGAGAAATGATTCAAATGGATCTGAGCACTATGGGACTTAACATCTGAGGTCATCAGTCCCCTAGAACTTAGAACTACTTAAAGCTAACTAACCTAAGGACATCACACACATCCATGTCCGAGGCAGGATTCGAACCTGCGACCGTAGCGGTCGCGCGGCTCCAGACTGTAGCGCTTAGAACCGCTCAGCCACTCCGGCCGGCTGTAACTCTTCCATTTGGTCCGTGCTTGCATAAAAAAACAGTAATATGACAAACTGAGTCCGCCTTGATGCAAAACACCTTGTTATTCGTTTATTTCTTTATTATCCGCCGGCCGGTGTGGCCGAGCGGTTCTAGGCGCTACTGTCTGGAACCGCACGACCGCTACGGTCCCAGGTTCGAATCCTGGCTCGGGCATTGATGTGTGTGATGTCCTTAGGTTAGTTAGGGTTAAGTAGTTCTAACTTCTAGGGGACTGATGACCTCATAAGTTAAGTCCCATAGTGCTCAGAGCCATTTGAACCATTTTTATTATCCCAAACTAGTTTCGGCGACAAGTATCACCATCATCAGTGGGTTTTTTAAAATCTAAAACATGCAGAAAATGGTATGGTTGTACAAACACTGTAAAACATTATTACATTCTTACAAATCGTCTTTTGAAATATAGTTTTATATTCATATTTTCATACCCCCTTATATATTGTATGATACAGCATGTTTTAAGCAATTATTGGCGCTGCTTGTGACATTTTCTGTGCTCTTTTTTTCCTGTTGCCGTCTTTTCACCTAGCGAACATCATGTCATCTGCAACCATGTGAGCGGCTCTTAGTAAACAAATACTCGAAGGTGAACTTCGTATGTCAGCAGTATATACTTGGGGTTTTGGTAGTGTTGTGGAAACCAGTTATTTTGGTGTGTATTTAGTTGTTGGTTAGCTATTCGTGTACTCAAGTTCGTTGGATGGTGTGTAGCTGCTTTTTACACAGAAAAACTAAACTTTTGCACTTTGTTTCAAATCCAGAATATTACTCCATCTTGCTGTTCGCGTGTGTCGCGAGAGGCGTATTGCAAGTGGCGAGAAACGCTACGAAAAACTGTAGCGCGAATTATGACGACTTCTGTTCATTATTTATGTCTCTGTGGGTGATGGGGAAGTGGTTCTTTTGCATGTGTGTGCTTTCTGTTCTGTGTCCTCGGTCAGTTCTCTCAGAGCGGTAAAGAGTGTGTTGTTGCAGAGTCTTGTGTTTTCATTTATTACATTTTTCCCTTCGACTATAGCCTTTTGTATGTGGTAATTTTCTTCTATTGTTAGCTGTCGGTATAGAAACAAAAAGAGCACAGAAAATATGTCACAAACAGCGCCAATAATTGCCTAAAACGTGCTGTAGCATACAATATGTAAGGTAGTATGAAAATATGAACATAAAACTGTATTTCAAAAGACGATTTGTAAAAATGTAATAATGTTTTACTGTGTTTGTACAACCATGCCATTTTCTGCATGTTTTAGATTAAAAAACCCCACTGATGATGGTGATATTTGTCGCCGAAACTAGTTTGGGATAATAAAGAAATAAACGAATAACAAGGTGTTTTGCATAAAGGCGGACTCAATTTGTGATATTACAGCTTGTCGTCTGTTCCTGCGGGCTCAGAACTAAGGTGTTTTTGCTGGTGCCCATATGCTGCGATGACATCTTGTGCCTGAATTTTGGTAAGTTTAGTCAACAGGAAGGATGCAGTTTTTAAGGATACATTAAGTGGTTTTTACGTTCGGTCTGATCATGTTGTAAGTTCCAACTCTATTCTCTGGGGATGTTGATGGCACCGTTTACTCTATTTAGAATTTGAAAGTACGCTCTGGTGCGTCCCGGTCGATTTTGCAGCGGGTGCAGTCGACTCCAGCGACATCGCTTGTGGGCTGCTGGAGGGAGCGTGCTCCGTAGGGAGGAAAAGGCTCTTACAGGAGCGCGCTGGATGAAAGGCGGTGGTCGGGCAGAGCGGGAGGTATGCGAGCGGGTCGCTAGGTGGCGCGGATGAATCCGGTGTCGGCAGTGGTTCTGAGTGTGGGGGGGCAGTCAGGAGAGACCGGTACGAAAGACGGGAGTGAGCGAGCACTGGATGCTGGATTTGCGAGGTGCCGGGGCTAGCAGTGTATTTAACACTAAATTCTTCTCGAATCTTCAAATGGAAATGATGCTCTAAGTCCCCCTTTTCTAACTCCTACTTTTGCTGTTGCACATGGATTAAGAAGAAACGCGAACTGACTGTAATCGACCCTGCAAGTGGAGTAGAAAAGAGTTTGGCACCTGCAATAATTTAATTGGATAGAAATTAAGGAAAGTTTCATTAACGTAGTGAGAAATGAAAGGGTTGCTCTACCGATTAACAGAATGAAAGTTCTGTCCAAAATAACAATTTGATTTATTATGACTAAACTCAAAATAATAAACAAAACACACGAAACATTTACAATACATCAAATTGATACTCAAATAAATGATCTGAAGGTGAAGTTGTCCATAAACTAGATTGTGACATTTATGACCAAGTTGTATGTGGAGCCAATTCCTTGCAACTCAAATCTTAAGAGAAACACCCAGCCAACCCAACATTAATTGCTGCTACAGTAGTGAGAACTTAGACAATGAACATCCAAGACAGAACCACGTAAAAAAAGACGTGAACAGGCGCGCTCTGCTGAGCTCTGATTATCACAGAGCAAATTTCCTAATCTGCCGGTGCTACGAACATACATTACCAAGCTGTCTTCTTAACTGCAAGGACACGATTAGGCGTACTGGAGGCGATGGCTGGTTGCTTCGATGTCCTGACGTGGTGATGACAATGTCGCGAGTATAGCCCGAAACAAATTATCCTGGTCTGGTTGTTCCAGACTAAAGACATCCTATCAATACAAATGCGCCTCTGAGGGAGACGAAGAAGGCTCGTCACACAATCACTGGCAGTACAGTGATTGATTTTAACAAGCGAAGTCACACAGTAACTCTCATACAGTCAACTTTAGCCAAAACTTCTCAAGACAGACAACATAGGCCGCTTGTACGCAGAACGTTCAATTGCCAACTGTACTCGGAAAGTTACGTTGAAGTCGAAACTTCAGCAACTTCGTCAAACAGTTACAATTAAATGAAAGTAGATTAGACAACCAACGGAAGGCAGGCTGTCCAGAGCAGCGAGAGCTCAGTCTTGTAACCTACTCCGACCAAACGGCGAGAGCTGACCTTTCTCAAGAGCACCTGTACAAGCCGAACACAGAACATTCCCGCCCCCACGACAATGGCCGTGGTTAAACGTTCCAATCAGCAACTCGAAAACCGGCGGAAAATTCCACTCTATTGCCGAAGCACTACCATTCCGCCAATGGAGATTCTCGGCGCCAATTTCTGCGCCGATTTTGCTGCGTCATGGAGCTATGCCCTGAGCAAGCCAATCACAGTTACGATTTCGCAGAAAACGCGGAAATTTGCCCGCCAAGACTGCCTGGGAACACAAGTCATTCCCACACCTCGCTGGTAGCCCGCCAGAAAGTGTTTTCACTAAGTTTCTGCGAAGTAACGGAATCTCTAGCCCAGCCGCCCCTTCCAGCCCATCTGGGCGTGTCGCTCCTGCTCTTATGACAATTTAGGCGTCTGGAAAGCATCCACTTGACTCCCTCACACCCGTCGGCTTAACCCTTTCAAAATCAGCAGAACCCGCCTGTCACCGGACCACCCGGGTGACGAGAGACGCTGCGTGGGAAGTCCGCGTGTGAAGGAATAGCGACGTTTCACTGCATGCAATGAGAGAGGAAAATCGAATTACTCACAGTAAGATAGAAATATGAGAGAGGGCTCATGCCACCTCTCAGATTAAGCCCGTCTTGCACGAGCGACTTTCTGGTCAAAATCGACTGCTTGAAGTGCGTGCGCCTTTCGTGCCTGCTTGTAAATCAGCACCCAAACAAGACGCTAGTGTGTCAGTGACGTCAATGATCAATAAATTCTGTCGATTGTGGAGTTCTAAATTTCCGTGTATGATGCACGCTGTGCATGCGCAGAGACAACGGACTTCGACGGCGTCTGCTAACATCGAAAGTTATAACCTATTCTGGTCGACCTCACTCCTATTGCGGAAACGGATTCTGTGCTTTGGTTTCTTCTTAATCTTTGTTTCGTTGATTTCTTCATGTTCGTGGCATACTGAAAAAAGGTCCTGGTATTTTTACCTATTACTGTTCTCCTAGAAAAGAGACGAAATATCTGATTGCAAAATATATTTACATTTTACAGAGAAAAAAACCTGCACTATGCATAAATAAGAACGTAAACAAAATGGTTCAAATGGTTCTGAGCACTATGGGACTTAACATCTGAGATCATCAGTCCCCTAGACTTAGAACTACTTAAATCTAATTAACCTAACGACATCACAAACATCCATGCCCGAGGCAGGATTCGAACCTGCGCCCGTAGCAGCCGCGTGGTTCTGGACTGAAGCGCCTAGAACCGCTCGACCACAGTGGCCGGCAAACGTAAACAAATAAACGTGTTTTGATGAAAATTATTATTGTGAAAAAGTCAGAATTATTGGACAAGAAATATAATTTTCGTTGTTGTTTGGCACGTAGCAAGAAAGATATAAATGATAAAGCAAAAATGCGCTTTTTACTGTGTTCTACATATTGCCTGATATGTTTGCAACTGTGCATTTTCTCGAGCAAATCAATGTGTACGTTGTGACGTGTTTGTACGACACTTTTCCTATACCTTCAACTCTCAGAAGTGCGAACAATTTGCCACACGACGCCTGACAAGAATCTCCACTACGAATTCTGGTTTGGTCATTAATAATCCCTGTTGTCATTGCTTGTTCCACCATTCCGTTACTATATTTCGATTTTTTCTTAGAAACTATGGTGCCTCGTTACCTCACTTTGACCATTCAGATGCCAAACTGCACAGCAGACAGCTCTCGCACCACCGGCAGTTTCGGTGCTGACGTGTAAACGAAATTGACAATTCAAAACAGATGAGACTCATTATGGGAATATAACGCCAAGGGCGCTGAGTAGACAAACTTGTCTCTGGTAGTCAGTTGAGACAAGAAGGTCGATCGTGTAAAAGGGACTTTAGACGCTTTGTTCTGATGAGATGCTGTGTGCCGGCGTTCTCTGAGGTGTATTTTTTGGCGTCTCGGCTTATTAGACATATTATGGAGTGACTTTTCTGCAGTCGCTAGATTCTGAATTTATGTCCTTGTGGGCATTTCGAGGCTAATCTGACCTCACGTTCTGTTCGACTGACTGCTTGCGTATTTCTTCGCCAGGAGTTGAAAGAAGTTATTTCTGGAGGGTTGAAATATTTCGTCACCAAGTATGACGTTTGTGAAAGAACCGTTATGGATTGCTCTGTTTTGTCGATTCTGCGATTTGCAAATGTTAATTAAGCGCACATATTGTTGTGTATGTTATTTGAGTATGCAAAATTCACTTCTCTGATTGTTGTAGAAGACTGATGATACTCTGTGCACTAATTTTCCGTGCTACCAACGGGATTGTTTTGTAGTTGAAAGCAATCTGCAGCGGCTTTGTCTGCTTTTGAGCTGCTAATTAGATGGTGCATATTCTGGCTCTGGTCCTGTGATGTTTAATTGAGTTCGATGTATGTTTAATTGAGTTCGATGTCCTCATATGGTGGTACACAGTTTCCCGGTTTAAGTTTTCGAGGATATTTTGCTACTTTGTTGTTACTTAGTGTTATTGTAATCAGTTGCCAATAAACATTAGTCGTTTGTTGATGACAGCATATTGTTCTTATGTTAGAAGCTATGTAATTTGTTGTCTCCTGTAATGTACTACTAAAAATGTGGTTAAAGCTGACCTTACGCGATCACCTATTGGTATCTGCTAACGAAAAAAGTTTCTCACGAGTACTGTAGAATTTCCTTGAGTAACGTCATATTTCGGACGAGGACCCGTCGATTTTTGTTTTAGTGCTGTAATGTCTTATATTGTTCGATGTACAAGGAGCTGAACGAAATTGTGCTCTTTTAAAACACAACTGTAGGTTAATAGTTGTCGTTACATGGTATCATTCTCTTTAAGATTAACATTATTTCTGCTGGAACTTGTCCAGTGTGTTCTGGTTTTTAAAGAATAATATATTTACTGATCCATTGAGTTGAACTTTTATCAGTGTATATCTTTTGAGCATCAAGGAATGAAAGATTTTACTGTAATACAGTAAAACCTTAATAAATCTAAGGTCTTAAGTGAATGTTCAGCAGCTTTCCACTGAAGGAACCCTGTTTCCCAACCAGCCTGCTCAACTGGTGTCAAATCTTAATAGAGAACGGATTGTTATTATTTAGACAGTGACAGCTGCTGCTTCTGTCCATCCCCACATCTGGGTCTCATCAACGTAATTTATGTGAGTATCTATTTGTCATTGCTGTTATTAGTGGTCGTGGGAGGGACATTCTGTTTTTTAACAGATGTTTCCATTTTGTATTCAGATATCCACCTGAAGATGTGGCTATAAGCTACGAAACCGGCTGTGGTTCAAAATAAAGGATTTTAAATACAGCTGTTTGACGTTTTCACTCTACAGAGTGTGTTATTTACTTCCCACTACCGTTCAGTTCGGTGGCAGGAGTGGTCTAGCGGCTGGAGCACTAGACACGGCTTTGGCAGTCACAGGTTCAGTCCCAGATAAAGGCGGGGAACTTGCTGGTTCCAGTGCTTCCAAGTCTCTCCCATGTCCGCTCAGCCTGCTATGAAATGAGTACCATTGTCTTTCCCGGGAGGTGAAAGGAGGCTTGGCCGGCCGAAGTGGCCGTGCGGTTAAAGGCGCTGCAGTCTGGAACCGCAAGACCGCTACGGTCGCAGGTTCGAATCCTGCCTCGGGCATGGATGTTTGTGATGTCCTTAGGTTAGTTAGGTTTAACTAGTTCTAAGTTCTAGGGGACTAATGACCTCAGCAGTTGAGTCCCATAGTGCTCAGAGCCATTTGAAAGGAGGCTGGGCCGGTGGGCCCCCCACCCTTCTCCTCCTAGCGCTGCGGCAATGGAAGGCGGCAAAGTGCCTGCAGTCAGGCCAATAGCCGGGCCAGGGGTTTGCGCCACGGACTTGAGATTATTACTCAATTTCGGTTGTTATGCCATTCTCAAGCGACCGTTGACGTGAGTAAGAAGAAGATTGAACTGGTAACATAAATAGGTCTAGTTTACTTATCATCTATTTGTTAAAAATTTCTTGTGCAAAAAATTGAAGGTTGACCTCTCAGTTCTGTAAATAGGCATTTATATATTTTTCTGTTGACTTTACAAACAGAAAATAAATGACCAAAAAATTAGAGGAAACCGTGGGAAAAAACAACATCTCGACACGAATTATAAGCGCAATACTGCAATGGAACGAAGTAAGAATATCAGACAATCTCTCCCTATCGGAGCCGATACTCCAATCAAACCGAGACTACAGGGAGACACACTGAGTCCTCTGTTATTTATCCTTGCAGCGGGAGAAATTGTAAGAATACCCCAAAAGGAGGGTGTAGTCTCATATGCATATGCAGATGATATTGTAATAGGTGCGAAGAATATTGCAAAGTTACAAGAAGCGATAAACGATATGGAAGATTGGTGTGTCGAACACGGCTTCGAAATAAATGTAGCGAAAACAGAAATGATGGTACTCAGAAATGGAGGAAGAACATCTGCATCAGCTGAGATCTTCATACGAGAGAGAAAACTGAAGATTGTACCGGACTACAAGTACTTAGGGGTCACAATACAAACAACTGCAAAATGTTTCACAAAACATGTAACAGAGAAAGCAATGCAAGCAATAATGGAAATACATGAAATACAATACATCAGATCCCTTAGCCTGGAGACAGCAATGGCACTATTCAGAGCCAAAATGTTTCCCAATACTGACGTACGGCATAGAAATTATTGGACACATCTTACAGTGAACAACCTAACAACACTAGAAAGAGTGAAGGCGACCTATATAAAGAAAGCAATAGGAGTGTCCAAAACAACACGATCGAGACTTGTATACCTGCTGGCGAGGGAACCCTTCCTCATTGAAGACCTTCGGACAACCCTGATGCTACCCAATAGCAACGCCTTGGAAAGTCTACTTAAAACATGGAAGGAAAAAAGGGAAGACATACCTCCAGAATTTAACAGCACAGGTGCCATGATTGACCGAACATGGACAAAGGAAAACTTCGAAATGAGACACGTGATCATCAGATTGGCAGTCCATGGTTTCCACCACCTTCATTTGCAACAACACGTCATATCATGAACCAAACGAAATGTGTGAGTGTAAACTGTGTCACCAAATTTGCAAACGTTACCATATAGAGCTCTGTACCAAAAGGACACGAACAATAAGTGACTATGCAAATTACAATATGTGAAATTTCTAATTTATCTTATTATTATCACTGTACATTGAATTTGTATGGCAAATTGGCTACAATAGACTTATTATTATATATTTGCTCTGTACAATTTTAATTCGGGAAGCCTGACATTGTCAGGGAGGAGACGGCGGTCTTAATGTGGTTCATCATGTAAACTTTTTTAAAAGTAAGAAACTTTTAATCCCTAATCAGAAGTTTTCCTATTACAATGAAAGTACGATAACTACAATAGCTTCTGTTGCTATCTGCAACCGTTTTCAAATCTATCAACAACGTTCAAAACGTAAAAAAAGCATTGAATATGCATTGGAAAGCATTGTTAGCTCTAGTCATGCAATGACATGCATTCGTAGATACCAAGACAATTACAAAACATAGTTTAAAAACATTACCGTGAGCAAGCCACGTTATAGAACGTAATTTCGCAGATTGACGGTAAGAAAGGAAACTGGTCAGTTGCATGAGTTAAAGTTAAGTCAAAACCTCGTAATGAGTACTATTTGTTGTCCTTTTGCAACCGTATTAAAATTTAATTTTTGTCGCCCACAAAAACCTGCCGCCCTGTACAGTGGCACGGTTTGTCCCCCTCCCCTCCCTTGGCACTCTCCCACTCATCTATAGCCAGTCCTGATAACGGCCGAAGCTCGCCAGCGATGGAAAACAAGTAGTTATTAAAGTGGAAAAGCGAATATGTTTTATTTCACAAATTTTGAACGACTGTGGTACACGCCGAAGAAATATGATCCAGTTGCAATCGTTAATAAAGATAAAATTCTGAAAACATACCGCTAATCATTCAGGCCGAGGAAACCTCAGATATCACTACTCTGTTTTCCGCTACCACGGAATATTCAAGAGGAGTAAATAGTGTAAATCTATATCCATATTCCACAAGCCCCCATATCGTACGCGGCAAAGCATTATCATTACAGCTAACATATACGAGGGATAACCACGAATTCTTTACAGAAGAAGAATGGAAAAACTGCTAGAAGCCGATCTCCGGGACGATCAGTTTGGATTCCGGAGAAATTTAGGAACAGTCCTGAGGCAATACTGACCCTACGACTTCTCTTAGAAGATAGGTGAAGGAAAGGCAAATCTACGTTTATAGCATTTGTAGACTTAGAGAAAGCTTTTGACAATGTTGACTGGAACATTCTATTTGAAATTCTGAAGGCAGCAGGAACGAAATACAGGGAGCAAAAGTCTGTTTACAACTTGTGCAGAAATCAGACGGCAGTTATAAGAGTCGAGGGGCGTGAAAGGGAAGCAGTGTTTTAGAAGAGACAGAGACAAGGAGCCCATTTTATTGATTCTTTACATTGAGCAAGCGGTAAAGGAAAGCAAAGAAAAAAAATTGGTGAAGGAATTAAAGTTCAGGAAGGTGAAATAAAAACACTTTGAGCTTTGCCGATGACATTGTAATTCTTTCAGATACAGCAATGGACTTGGAGGAGCAGTTAAACGGTATGGGCAGTGTCTTTAAAGGAGGATGTAATATGAACATCACCAAATGCAAAACAAGGGTAGTGAAATGTACTCTAATTGAGTCAGGCGATGCTGAAGGAATTGTGAATATCGAATAATACAGATTTAAGTGTCAGGAGGTCTTTTTTGAAAGTATGTGTATGGAGTGTAGATATTTATGGAACTGAAACATGAACGATAAACAATTTAGACAAGAAGAGAGCAGGTGATTTTGAAATGTTGTGCTACAGAAGAATGCTGAAGATTAGATGGGTAGATCATGTAACTAGAAAGAATGACGAGGTACGGAATATAGTTTGGGAGGAAAAAGTTTTTGGCACAACATGCTTAAAAGAAGGGATCGGTTGATAGTACGCACGAAACATCCTGAGACATCAAGGGATCGACAATTTAGTACTGGAGGGGTTAAAAATCGTAGAGGGGGACCAAAAGATGAATACAGCAAGCAGACTGAGGAGCATATAAGTAGCAGTAGTTAATCAGAGATGAAGAGGCTTGCACAGGATAGAGTAGCATGGAGAGCTGCATCAAACCAGTCTTCGAACTGAAGACCACAACAACAACAACAGCCGAAATGGTGCACATACAACGTTACGAACAAAGTTTTTTTTTTCTCCAGAAACGTGTCAGCAGTCCAGTTAATAGTGAAAACCCGCGCCACTGTACTGTAGCAAGCCTCTAGAGACAAAGCAACATGCCGCAATGGATTATCGTGCTATAGCTCGTTATCTGCATTTGACGGCGAACAACGCTACAACAATTGATGCTGAGTTTGTATAACCAAGTGCCAACAATGCACCGTCATATGACAGTAACGTTAGGTGGCGCCGACGCTTCCAGCGTAATCGACCAAGTCTGAATGACGGGGAGCGAAGAGACAGACCACGTCTCTCTGTGAAGACCGGGACTCGTAAGAGAACACCTGGCCCTGGTGCTCTGAGACTGCCGTATCATAAATCAAACCATGCTTGAAAACGTGAGAATCGGTCATAGATCAGTTTTTAGTCTTGCACAAATTTTGGGCACGACAAAAGTCACCTCCCGCTGGCTTCCGTGACTGTTACACACATTCAAAAAGGTAGCCGAACCGAGGCTACGGCGAAAATGTTGCGTCTGAGTCAGGTCAGTGCAGATGACTTCTTTATCCGCCTAATCATCATGGGCGAGTGCTGGGTGTATTATTAGAACCCCGAGAGAAAGAAGCAAAGCAAGCAGCGGAAACATTGGGACTCGCCACAGCGAAAAAAGATGAAGACCCAGCTGTCATCGGGTAGTGTGATGCTGAGTGTTGTCTGGGACTGCCATGCTGCGATGGTGACGAACTATGCTCGTAAAGGGCAAATCGTCACAAGAGGATACAGTACTACCGAAATGACCTGGCTGAGTTATGGGGAGTTGTCAAGATTAAATCCGCCGGCACACGGGACTAGGCAGCTAACGTTGACGTGCAAACAGATGCAGTATCCCACGTCACGAGAGACAGCGCCGTCGGCACAGGGCACGAGCTGGTTGACGTGATTTTACGCTCTGAGCGCATTCCAGTGACGGTTGTCGCATCTATTTGGCTCGCAAACCGTACATTTCGTTCACAAAAATGGAAGCACGTAGAATTTCTACGTTAGGTCTATTAACACGAACATTTCTTTTCCTGACCATATGCTAGCCATATCGTTCCGTCCGTGGAGTACATAAATAAAAATAAATAAAAATTTTAATATCTGCCTTTGTCCAGCTTCAACGCGGGGTCGGCCGTTTTCTATTGATTTGGCAGTGTTAGCTGCAGAGGGTGTCCAGATGCTCTTCCTGCCACCACCCCAAACCCCCTCCAGAAAACAATTAGTGTACCACAGCTGTCTGCGTCTAGTGTAAGCCATGGAATACTGTGAAGGTGTCCAAATGTCTGCGAGTCGTGTAACTGAGGCGGAACGTGGGGAACAGCCCGGTACTCACATAGCAGGATGTGGAGAACCGCCTAAAAACTACATCCAGACTGGCCGGCATACCGGCCCTCGCCGTGAATCCGCCGGGCGGATTCGATTCGGGGCCGGCGCGCCTACCCATGTCCAGGAAGCAGCGCATTAGCGGCCTCGGCTACCCTGGCGAGTAATATCCGTGCACTTGTAATAAGACAAGAAGGGAAGATACATGCCCTCTCAGGAAAGACATCAGCTTATAAAAAGTTCACCAAATGATACACACTCGCTCCTGACATAGAACTCTCTTATATTTATACATCAAATATTACAGAAATAATTTCTATTAATTTAGTATGAAACTCCAACGGCCTTCTAGAAAACGCGAAGGTGAAAAAAAAAATTGGCTATAGCGGGATGTGCTGCCTCATACGATCTAATGGCAATTCACTGGCGCAGGACTTCAACCAACCACGCTATCGATGACTGCATTTCTATTACTTTAGTTTCCGTAATGTTGTTGGCATTAAATTATATAATAAATCATAATAAGAACGAAAAGTTTTCGTCAATTTTAAATGGGTCGTCGCTTTAAAACGGCTTACTCTCGTTACACGCGAGTTGTAAAGCGAAAATAACTAAGTACAAAAATGCTTTAACCAATGTGTCGTTCCCTGTCATTTTATGACAACGATTCGTTCTCGATACATTCACCGTGCTGGTGCTTAGAAACAGTATATACTCATAGAGCGTGACGTATAACATAAAACTCATGGAATATGGGCTTCAGCTGAACACGACCGGTATAGCGTGTTGCTTTCTGCATGTAACGCAGGGGCCGTTCTTGCTTCCCATTGGTTCTACTTTACGTGGCACGTCGCCGAAATGTCGTAGTACTTATTTTGTGCCTCACGTGACGAAATGGGTCCTCAACGAAAAATAACTGGAAGTGACGTCGCAAAACTCGTACAGTGCCACGTAAATGTTAGTTAACTCGTCCCGTGTGCCGACGTCATAAGCGTCGCGGGAAGGTCTCCAAAGGTCGGTGGAGGGGGGGTGGGGGTGGGGGGCTGTCGGATGTTTCCGCCCAACGACAAAAAATGGTTCAAATGGCTCTGAGCACTATGGGACTTAACATCTGAGGTCATCAGTCCCCTAGAACTTAGAACTACTTAAACCTAACTAACCTATGGACATCACACACATCCATGCCCGAGGCAGGATTCGAACCTGCGACCGTAGCAGTCGCGCGGTTCCGGACCGAAGTTCTGCCTCGTGATGACTGGTTGTTGTGTGCTGTCCTTAGGTTAGTTAGGTTTAAGTAGTTCTAAGTTCTAGGGGACTGATGACCTCAGATGTTAAGTCCCATAGTGCTCAGAGCCATTTGATCCATTTTGAACCGGACCGAAGCGCCTAGAACCGCTCGGCCACCGAGGCCTTCGCACCCAACGACAGCGCCTCAGGTCATTCTGCACAGGAGACACAATCACAACTGTTGCTTCTTTGAGCAACTAAATTTTGTCTCACCTCTTGTATTCTTCTGATATCACACCAAGTGACTTCTTCCTCGTACCTTAGAGGAAGAAACTATTGTATGGTGGCAGGCACTTTGAGAGTGTCGAGGAGGTGTTTTTCGAGGTGGAGCGTTTCATGAGCAAGGCTGCATTTTTTTTTTCTTGAAGGCTACTTTTAGGAAAACTAGAACCCGCGGTCTCATAAATTCTGTGCGGGCATTAGCAATCCCCTCAGTTCTATTATCCGATATGCAAGGCCTCCATGGCTCAGCGAAAATTAACCACGCATCTGAGGCTGCGGGCACTGTAGTCCATGCAGTACCACATGGAGGTGGGGCTGGGTGGAGATATTGTCCTTTTTTGTATGAGATTAATCTGTGATTACTTCTTGAAATTACAATACATGGAATTTCGAAATGGATAATTATAAAAATCGTAATTTTTAAGAAGAGAAAAAAGAAGATAGGGAAGATTGGTATTGGAGTCAGTTGTCCCTTCACCGGCGACGCTCAGGGAGATAGTCTCGGAACTTGTCATCGACGTCGACGTCCCTGGGCAGTTCATCCCATTGCTAGTTTAATACACGAGATAATTCACGCCTCGGATGTTACGAGCCGATCCATCTCTCGCATAACTGTTCTAATATCTACCTTTTGTTATTGGTTTTATATTGTGTTTGCGTATTAATTAGCTAATTACTTGTGAAACGGTTTTTTATGTTAATGTAATCTAATTACAGGTTTAACTTGGCGCCTGGTATAACACCTGTCGACGATCTATCCTACTTAGTCTATTGGAAGGTTTCTATTCTTTTTGGAAATTTGTGGTAAGATCTTATGGGTCCAGCCGGCCGCGGTGGCCGAGCGGTTCTAGGCACTTCAGTCGGGAACCGCGCGACTGCTACGGTCGCAGGTTCGAATCCTGCCTCGGGCATGGATGTGTGTGATGTCCTTATGTTAGTTAGATTTAAGTAGTTCAAAGTTCTAGGGGACTGATGACCTCAGATATTAAGTCCCATAGTGCTGGGAGTCATTTGAACCATCTTATGGGACCAAACTGCTGAGGTCATCGGCCCCTAAGCTTACACACTACTTAATCTAACTTACGCTAAGGACAACACACACGCCCATGTCCGAGGGAGGACTCGAACCTCCGACGGGAGGAGCCGCGCGTTTCTATTCTACGAGGGCTATCCACAAAGTACATTACGTTTTGGAATTAAAAATAAATAAAGTATTGGAATTTTTTTTATTATATACAGATGAAAGCCACACTTAAGTACTACTTTTCTACATAGTTGTCATTTAAATTAAGGCACTTATCGTAGCGATGGACGAGCTTGGAAATTCCTTCGTCGTAAAATTCGGCCGCCTACGCCCTCAACCACGTGGTTACCTCTTCTTTTGGGACAGAAAAGGTGTGATTTTTGTGGATTTCCTGGAAAGAGGCACTACAATAAACTCTCAAAGGTATTGCCAAACTGCACAACCTCAGAAGAGCAATACAAAACAAGCGCAGGGGAAAGTTGGGCTCAAAGATCTTGCTGATTCACGACAACGCCCGGGCCCACACGGCAAATGCCACTCGTGAAGTTCTCGAATCTTTTAAGTGGGAGTTGTACCTCATCCGCCGTACAGTCCCGACCTGGCACCGAGCGACTTCCACTTATTCCCAGCAATGAAGAAGTGGTTGGCTATGCAGCGTTTTGATGACGCACAGCTTCAAGCAGAGACAACCACGTGGTTGAAGGCGCAGGCGGCCGAATTTTACGACGAAAGAATTTCCAAGCTCGTCCATCGCTACGATAAGTGCCTTAATTTAAATGGCAACTATGTAGAAAAGTAGTATTTAAGTGTGGCTTTCATCTGCATATAATAAAAAAAATTTCCAGTACTTTATTTATTTTTAATTCCAAAACGTAATGTACTTTGTGGATAGCCCTCGTACTTTATCTGTGTGTTACTATTCCTACATTTCTACAATAAGTAGAAACTTGAGGAACTAACACTTCTGGAAGAAATGATACTGCGGAGACAAGGTATAGTCACAACCAAGCAAGAGAAATTCTGTGAAGGTTGGACGATAGGAGACGAGGTAATGGTCGAAGTAAAGGCGTGAGGACGGGTCGCGATTCGTGCTTGGGTAACACAGTTGGGCGGCTCTTTTTAGTTCATATCATAACTTTTGCCGTATGGCTCCATTGTAGTGTTGACTTTTAATTAATATAATAGTTGTAACGCGACCGATTTTTTTAAGGGATTGGCAGGACACTTG
Organism: Schistocerca nitens; assembly: GCF_023898315.1. Lineage (NCBI taxonomy): Eukaryota > Metazoa > Arthropoda > Insecta > Orthoptera > Acrididae > Schistocerca > Schistocerca nitens. Next base: position 697,062,695 of record NC_064617.1, on the reverse strand, counting down.
CCCGAAAAAGGCAAAAGTCCGGAGTTCGATTCTCGGTCCAGAACACAATTTTAATTTCCCAGGAAGTTTCATATCTGCACACACTGCGCTCGAAAGTAAAGATTTGATTTGGGAGGTTAACAGGTTTCTGTTCAAATTTGTCTCTGTCTTACTATTTCATCATTTAATGCCATTTGTGTATTATGTACAGACTATTCTTGGTTTGTCTTGTCGTTGGTGTTAGTGTGGAAGTCCGTTGTGCTGGAGTATTCTCGGAACTAATCCATTCCTCTCATTGTCGTCTAACTCGATGTCGAAATGGTCTCATTTCCTCACAGACAGTGTGTTACATTTTGGATATTTGATATATATGTTTGTTTAATAGTTAATATTTGTCTGCATCCCTAAACCCGCCATGTTAGCCGCGGGCGCCAATGCGCTGCTTCCGGGACTCGGGTGGAAGCGCCGGCCACAGATCGAATCCGCCCGGCGGATTAACGACGAGGGCCGGTGTGCTGGCCAGCCTGGATGTGGTTTTTAGACGGTTTTCCACACCCCCTAGGTGAATACCGGGCTGGTCCCCATGTCGCGCCTCAGTTCCACGACTCGGAGACATTTGCAAACGTTCGCACTATTTCATGGCTTACACTAGACACAGACAGCTGGAGTACACTAATTCCGACGGGGGGAGGGGGTTGCGGGGGTGCGGGGAGGCGACAGGAATGGGAATCCGGCCGCACTCTGACCCTAAAATCGCCACATCGTCACAAGGCCGACCTGTGTTGAAGTGGGAGAAAGGCCCAAGCAAATGATGATGATGATTTGTCTGCATCCCTTAGTGTTTCTTGTAGTGACTCTGAAGTAATTTCTCGTATTTTTCTACGTAAGTAGCTGTACCGCTCGCGACACGGCTAGAAGTTCAGAAGAACCAGCCGCCACTGTCAGAAAGCGAAACGCGCTGCAAAAGTTCTGGACGAGGGTGAATCATGCCACGAGCCGAACAACCAAAATCTACTACCAAGGCCTCCACCAAGCTATCCACCGTCCAGGAAATGTGCCATATTGAAAGGCAAAAGGCTAAGGAAAAGGGTAACACCACCATCAACCTTCATGATCGCAGTTTCGTTTTTTGCAGATAATAATTTATGACTAATATTCGTAATAAAGCCCAACCAGATCGTCATATGTGATTTTAATCACTCAGTGTGCCGCGATCTTTTTTTGAGCAGCGCGAAATTTGGTCTTCAGTAAGGTGATGTCGAGTCCAGCACGGAACACGTGGCCAGCGCAGTCGCCGAACGGCGTGGGGGCTGGGCCAGCGCAGGCAGGCGTCGTCACCTCCGCGCCCCTGCTGTGCTCAGTGCGGCGTAAACGGCGGTAAACGATTGCGGCTGTCATCCCGGCCGAGCCGGCTGCACTCGAGCCGCAGAGGAGCGAGCCCTTTGAGGCGGCAGCCAGGCCCTCCCAGCGGCTTTTTGCTGCGGGGCGTATGTTAATCAGCGGTTAACCCGGGGCTTCCCCAGCAGATGCGCGCGCCCGCCGCCGCCCGCCCGGCCCCCGACAATTGGCCGGCGCTGGCCACGCCCCCCGCCGCGATTGGCGCAGCTGCGGGCCCCGAGAGACAAAAGCGCAGCGCCTCCTCCCGTGGGGCCGCGGCACGGGCGGGCGCATACATTACGGACCGCACCCCCAGGCCGCTGGGCGCGACGCGGGCTGCAGCCCCCCCCCCCCCCCCTGCACCGCTCGCCAGAGTCCGCCGGTGCTTGCCGACCCCGATTCCGTGCGTGAATTACGATTCCCTCCACAGTGGCCCCTTCGCCAGCTGCGACCTTCCGCACTCTGCGGTTTTCTTCAGCTTCACAGCCACTTCACCCGGCAACCGTTACAAATACACTCACACTTAGCGGTCCTCCCTGCTCCATTCATTTCAGACCTATTACGCCGGGGAAGCTAACTTCAAATGATCAATAAATTGAATGCCTCCTGTCACACATCGCCAATAAAAAATACGCCCCGTGCTACCTGCTCTTGAGTGAGGTAATGCAGTGGTAAGAATTTGAGCTTGTTTTCGAAGAACAGCGGTTGAAATCCTCATCCGGTCCTCCAGATTCACGTGTACCATGATTTGTAATGGCACGGCCAATTTTCTCCGCCAACCAACCCCATCACATAAGTACTCCGCCGTCGACGGGGCGTTAAAAATTAAACTTCTCTCCTTATTGCTCCTGTCAGGTGTGAGTGAGTTCCGAGCAGGATTCACAGAAAAACTCAGCAATACCTAAGCCACGTCATTCTGCATTTTCATGACCACTGTGCACTTCATAATTAATTAAGTGCATGGCAGATATTCATCGAACCAATTTTATGGTATTTCTCAACCGTTCCACTTTCGAACGGCCCACGGGAAAAACGAACACTTATAGCCTTCCGTGTGGGCTATGATTTCTCTTATTTCATTACTACAATCACTGCTCCCTTTGCGGGTGGGTATCAACAAGATATTTTCGCATTCGGACAAAGTTAACGATGATCATTTTGTGAAAAGATCTCGATGCAACTAAAAACCCCAATTTTTTTTAATGATAGCCACACCAACTCGCATATCATATCCCTAGCAGTCTCTCCCGTGTTTCGCGATAATACAAAAAGTTGCCCTTATTTGAACTTTTTTGATGTCCTCTATCAGTTCCAGCTGATGCGGATCCCACACCGATCAGCAACATCCCAGAAGAGGACGGACAAGCGCTGTGTAGGCAGTCTCTTTAGTAGATCGATTGCTTTTTCTAACAGTTCTTCCAGTAAATTGCAGTCTTTGGTTTGTTTCCCCCGCAACATTATCTCTGTGATCATTCCTTTTCCCCCCGCAACATTATCTCTGGGATCGTTCCAATATAAGTTATTCGTAATTGTAGTTCCTAAGTATTTAGTTGAATTTACATCCTTTGGATTTGTGTGATCTATCGTGTAACCGAAATGTATCTGATTCCTTTTAGTACTCATGTGAAAGACTTCACAATTTTCAGTATCTAGAGTATCAGCACAGTCTGTGTCCTGGTACTTCTGACACGAGTACATAAATAGTGTTTAGAGTCGATTGCCACTTTTCACACCATACAGATATCTTCTCTAAATCATTTTTAAACTGGTTTTGATGATGTGAAGACTTTACAAGACGGTAAATGACAGCATCAGCTGCAAACAATCTAAGAGGGCTGCTCAGATTGTCTCCTAAATCAGGGACAGCACAGGGCCTGTAACACTTCCTTGGGGAGCGCCAGATATCACTCCTGTGTTACTTGATGACCCTCCCCCCCCTCCCCACCCCCATCAGTTAATAAAGACTATGAACTTTGTCACTCGAAACAACGAATCCAGTCGCGCTACTGAGAAGATACTCCGTAGGCACGAATTTTGGTTAAAAGTCGCCCATGAGAAACGGTGTCAGAAACCTTCCGGAAATCTAGAAATATGGAATGAATGTGAGGTCCCTAGTCGATACCAGCCATTACTTCGTGTGAGTAAAGAGCTAGTTGTGTTTCATCCATGTTGCCTATTTGTCAATAAATCGTTTTCTTTTCGTCTTTTTGAGGTAATTAATAATGTTCGCACACGGTACATGTTCCAAACCCTACTGCATATAGGTGTTAGCGATTGGGGTCTGTAATTCAGAGAATTACTCCTACTTCCTTTCTTGGGTATTGGTGTGACATCTACAACTTTTCAGTGTTTAGGTACGGAAGTTTCGACGAGCGAGCGGTTGTATATGACTGCAAAGTACGGATTTGTTGTATCGGTATAATCTGAAAGGAACCTAATTGGTATACCATCTGGACGGGAGACCTCGCCTTTATTAAGTGATTTAAGCTGCTTCGCTCAACCAAGGATATCTACTTCTAACAGGTGTTCTTGATTCGAATTCTTAGTTAATATGAGGATGTTGGTAGATTTGTTACGATGTCCTGTTGTTCAATATTTCCGAGCAAAACCACGAAGAGGGATAGTCGGAGGCCACCGTCCTTACGACATCGAGATATCAGACAAAGGCCGGCCAGTGTGGCTGAGCGGTTCTAGGTGCTTCAGTCTGGAACCGCGCGACCGCTACGGTCACAGGTTCGAATCCTGCCTCGGGCATGGATGTGTGTGATGTCCTTAGGTTAGTTAGATTTAAGTAGTTCTAAGTTCTAGGGGACTGAAGACCTCAGATGTTAAGTCCCATAGTGCTCAGAGCCATTTGAACCATTTTTATCAGATAAAGTAGAATAAATATGAGGAAAGAGCCTTGGCCTTGCTAAAGGAACAGACAGAGCGTTAACTCATTTGCAGAAACCAAGAAAAACGTGCAGAAAACTGGCCAAATGCTCATAGATGTCAGTCACTCCTGAACAAGAGTCCACTTCTTTCACGGTAGAACTCCTTTAGCAGAAAAATATCCCACTTTCGACTTACATAATATCGTTACAAATGACACAGAACGCAGCCCAACTGGAATAAAAAAAGGCTGAAGTTATACCATTTCAAGGGGGCCCATACCCAGGGGCAAGGGGTGGTCTCGATTTTCAAAAAGCATCTGACTCGGTACCATAACGATTATATGGGACAACACACAAATATTGTGTCTGGATTGAGGATTTGTTGGTAGAAAAGAGGCGGCACATTATCTAGGATGGATAGTCGTCTACAGCTGTAGAAGTAACTGCAAGCGTTACAAGGAAGTCTTTTGGGATTGGTGCTATTGATGTTGTGTATTAATGACCTGGCAGCCAGTTTTAATAGCAACCTCGGACTTTCCCACAGATGATACAGTTATCCGTAATGAAGTAGTACCTGAGAAATATTCTATCTGAAATATTCTATCAGATCTTAATAAGATTTCATATTGTGTAAAGGTAGGTAACTTGATTTAAATCCACAGAAACGTAAAATTATAGACTTCAGAAAATCAAAATAAATAACGTAGAATCTTATGAGTGGCCTACAATTCAATGATTCGCCCTGTCTCCCACGAATTTCTTCCACGGCCGGACTGAAACGAACCCAGGGGCCAGTCCGGTTCGCGGGCCGACGGTTGCCCGCCGGCGAAAGAGAACGTGACTTCGGCTCAGTCGTAGCTACGGCAGGAGGCAGATGTCCGTTCATGCAATCAGTCTACAACGGCGATTCTTATGAATCACTTATCAGCCCCAGGCCACAACATTGCTGAAGAGTGTGGGACTCATAGCAGACAGAACTAACAGGGGATATTGAAAATAAATAAAGAAGGACGACACGAATGGTTACAGGTTTGTCTGATACCCGGGAGACTGTAACGCAAGTGCTGGAACTTGAAATGACAGATTCTTGGAGCCGGCCGGAGTGGCCGTGCGGTTCTAGGCGCTACAGTCTGGAACCGAGCGACCGCTACGGTCGCAGGTTCGAATCCTGCCTCGGGCATGGATGTGTGTGATGTCCTTAGGTTAGTTAGGTTTAATTAGTTCTAAGTTCTAGGCGACTGATGACCTCAGAAGTTAAGTCGCATAGTGCTCAGAGCCATTTGAACCACAGATTCTTGGAGACAGACGCCAATGTTCCCCCAAAACTTGCCTACAAAGCTTCGGATACCAGCATTAAATGAAGAATCTAGGAATATTCTTAATCCCCCTTAGACTACTCACAGTATGCACAGAGGCATTTAGGCATTAATTCTTCGAGCACTCCATATGCGAATAGAACGTGAAGAATCCTTAATAATTGTGCGATGGGAAGTTCCCTCTGTCATGTAGTTCACTGTGGTTAGCAGACTATGGATGTAGATATAGACAGCGATTGAATCTCGCAACCAATATACCTGTTTGTACCGTCTGATCACACTTCTAATGTTGCTTTTCAAAATAGGTAGCTTACTGTAGGTGTAACGGTACTTTATTTACTCATAGTACTCCATGGGCGATTGATTTGGACAGTAATATGGACATTTGAGGGTAGAGTCATTTAACTTCGAATTCAGTAACATATTGTACATAAGAAAACTACAATATAGAGTTGGCTGGAATATTTCATACATACACTCCCTGTTCAAAGTATTCGGATACTTATTAATGGGCATTGACGTGGAGTGTGTCCATCCTTCACCTTTGTGACTACTTGAGCTCTGCTGGTGACATTCTCAGTGAGGTGGCTGAATTTTTGTGGAGGAATGGCAGCCCATTCTTCCTCAACAACCGAAACCTAAGAAGGCAGTGATGACGGCTCTGTGGTCTGGAGCGAGATAGGCGTTCTACAGCATCCCAAAGGTGTTTCACTTGGTCCAGGTCGGAGCTCTGGCCAAGCCAGTCCGTTTCAGGAATGTTATCGTCCACAAACCATCCATTACGTCACAGATGCTGCTTTATGACAGGGTGCCCTGTCGTGCTGATGCAGTCATCGTCTCTGAAGTGTTCAACTACTGCATGCTGTACACAACGCCGTAAAATGTGATTGTCTTCCAAATTTAGCGTCTTCGTAAACGCAATAATGGACCCAGACTCTAACCTGTCTCCTCTTAACGAACAGAGCGCTTTTCTTTCTTCAGTGGTGATGTTCTGCTTGAGTGCAGGCATCCTAGTTAAGGCCCTGCAAGTCTGTCACCTTATTTCTTCACCAGTCTCACTGCGAAGTTTCAAGACAACTTGTTAAAAGGCACTGACAAAATCCTCAATCGGCAAAGTCTTTGAAGTGGGCACAAAATTTAGTCTCTTTTCCAACACTGATATCTCAGCACCACTCAGGGATTTGTCTGTTCTGTTGCTTAAGAAAAGACACAGAAATTTTCCCTGCTGACAGAGGAAACCCTACTGTTCTTCTTCCAGCACTTAATTTGACAAGCTGACGGATTTACTGCAAGACTCAGCATATCGTCGCCTCATGAACGATCCGACGGATGCAGTACAATGGAAGACCTCTGCCCTCCTCAAGTCCATCCACTTTCCTGAACATCTGAAGAAGAGCTTAAAGAGTACAAGCGCCAAGCCGGCCGATGTGGCCGTGCGGTTAAAGGCGCTGCAGTCTGGAACCGCAAGACCGCTACGGTCGCAGGTTCGAATCCTGCCTCGGGCATGGATGTTTGTGATGTCCTTAGGTTAGTTAGGTTTAACTAATTCTAAGTTCTACGGGACTAATGACCTCAGAAGTTGAGTCCCATAGTGCTCAGAGACATTTGAACTATTTTTACAAGCGCCAATCCCACCACGACCTTCTGGCCTGTCTGAGATACTTAAGAAAGGGGTGTAAGTAGGCTGTATAGGTTTTTTTATTGGCAACGCCACGTAGCGCTCTGTATGAAAATCACTGGCTGTGCTGTGTGCAGTCTGTGGCTGGTTTGCATTGTTGTTGGCTATTGTAGTGTTGGGCAGTTGGCTGTTAACAGCGCGTAGCGTTGCGCAGTTTGAGGTGAGCCGCGAGCAGTGGTGGATGTGGGGAAGTGAGATGGCGGATTTTTGAGAGCGGATGATCTGGACGTGCGTCCATCAGAAACAGTACATTTGTAAGAATGGATGTCATGAACTGCTATATATATTATGACTTTCGAACACTATTAAGGTAAATACATTGTTTGTTCTCTATCAAAATCTTTTATTTGCTAACTATGCCTATCAGTAGTTAGTGCCTTCAGTAGTTTGAATCTTCTATTTATCTGGCAGTAGTGGCGCTCGCTGTATTGCAGTAGTTCGAGTAACGAAGATTTTTGTGAGGTAAGTGATTTGTGAAAGGTATAGGTTAATGTTAGTCAGGGCCATTCTTTTGTAGGGATTATTGAAAGTCAGATTGCGTTGCGCTAAAAAATATTGTGTGTCAGTTTAGTGTTGATCAGAATAGGTAAAGAGCGATATGTCTGAGTACGTTCAGTTTTGCTCAGCTGTTTGAAAATCAAATAATGTAAGAGATTTATCTGTGGTGTCACCGCCAGACACCACACTTGCTAGGTGGTAGCTTTAAATCGGCCGCGGTCCATTAGTACATGTCGGACCCGCGTGTCGCCACTGTGTGATCGCAGACCGAGCACCACCACATGGCAGGTCTAGAGAGACGTACGAGCACTCGCCCCAGTTGTACGACGACATTGCTAGCGACTACACGTACGAAGCCTTTCTCTCATTTGCCGAGAGACAGAATAGCCTTCAGCTAAGTTAATGGCTACGACCTAGCAAGGCGCCATTAACCATTTGTAACGCTGCATGTACCTCAAGATAGAGTCTCACTTGTATCATCCAGAATGCTGTATACCAAAGGACAATATAAAAGTTAAGTGTTCTAGTAGCTACGTTCTTTTCTTTATCACATTCATTACGAATCCTGTTCCAGACTTAACGCCAGACGGCGTGAGTTGACGCGTGCCCTTTCGGCTACTTCACTGTGGACTGGCTGCCGTAACAGTCCACTACATTATCAGCACAGTAATTCAATAATTTTTCTAAGGGGACGTTTCAGGAGTTACCCTTAGACTACAAAGGAGGCCCAACATATTACCTAGCAAAACATCTGGCTTCTCTTTTGAGCCCTTTGGTCGGAAAATGTGGACACCACGTTCGAAATTCAGAAGATTTTATACAGCGAGTGAAGAATTTGCGTCTCGAACCAACTGACGTATTAGTGAGTTTCGGTGTGTCTCCTTGTTCACACGAATACCTACCTCTGTTGGTAGGAACTAAACCGGTGGACTTACATTTTTTCAGATAAGTGCTTACTTTGTATTTAACGAACAGCATTTTCAGCGAACTGACGGTGTTGTTATAGGTAGCCCCTAGTCTTTCACAGGAGCTAGACTTTTCAAAAGACTTGGAGCACAAGGCTCTTCAGTCGGCGGTTTTGAAACATAATTTTTTCTGGAGATATGCGGACGACATCTTTGTGGTATGGAGAAGCTGGACCTTAAGTCCTCCCATCCCAGCATTTGTTTCATCATGGGAGTGGAGAAAAATGGAGACATCCCGTTCTTATATGTTTTGGTCTGTAGAAAAGAAAATAGTTCCTTACGTCACAGTGTGTCCTGTAAACCAACTCACACTGACTTATATGTACGAGCTATGAGCTGTCATCACTCATTTCAATGCGGTGGTATGTTTCGGACTCTTGTTCATAGGGCTAGAGATATTTCAAATGCAGAGAGCTTATAAACAGAGCTTAGCCATCTTCCCTCTGTGTTTGTCCAACACGGGAACTATGATAAGCAGATTCGAAATGAATTTCAACCAGCACACACTACACCTAAACAACAGCCAGAAGAAACAGAAAACTTCACGTAGATGGTTTTTTAGTCTTATGTTGGTGGGGTTATAACGCTTATGCTGCGTTAAAGAACTTTCAAATTCCCTGATAAACAAGCTTCTAGTCCTGTCACAGGGAAGCCAAATATAACTCAACCGCAGAATGTTAAATGCCAAATATGACATAAACCTACTGTATACCGTTACCCTCAGGGAGGAATTTTGAAACTAACCGTGTGTTAACCTAATGGACGGAGGGTATCGAACCTAAATTTCGTACTATGGCAAATTAGTAGACAGCAGAAAGACTTTAATTCTGTAAGAAAAGAAAACAATAAAGTCCCCTTAAACGCCTAATTAGGCATAATAATGTGAAAACATTATTTTCAGTGGATTTAAATATACTCTTGCAAAAGGGTCTTCCATAAATTCTGTCTTAGTAAAGTGCAATGAACACACACAACTACCAGGCGAAATGCACAGTGGATAACAGTAGCTATTAATAGCATAGGTTAGCAATCACAGATATGTAAAAGAGACTTTACTCCCGCTAACTGTAATTACTACCTCACAACCATTAATCAATTCAGTACAATATGTTCTCAAAGACCTCACGAGATTAAGTGGCACCTGACAAGAATTCAAGTTTGACTAACACTTACACATCACAAATGCAATAAATTAACACTGTACTAAGACATTTCATGTTCACTCTACTGTGTGTTAATGTTCCAGATTTCATTAGCAGGAACCATATTCAAATTAACTTTCTCCTACTAGTTAAGGTTACAGTGGGGGCCCCTTTAACTGTTCCTTCTTTTGTAAGCAACTATGCACACATTTCAGAAACAATTTTCATCACATTAGTACTGACTTCCATCCCTACTTGATATTATTTATCTTTCAATGCTTTATAGCAATATACACTTAATCAACTCTTAATTAACTTCAGAAATAAGTTCAAGATAAAGTAAAGTTTCAAATAGGTTTAGCATTATGTGCCTTTTTCATTACTTGAGAAGCAAGTGATTTTAACTAACAACATCTATACTCTTTAGCACTAAACTTTGGCACAATCAAAGTAGTAGCAATGCAAAGCAAAATAAAGCTTTTTAACAAGTTCCAAATAATGTGCCTCTCTCTTTATCTGAGCCGGCCGAGGTGGCCGTGCGGTTCTAGGCGCTACAGTCTGGAACCTCGAGACCGCTACGGTCGCAGGTTCGAATCGTGCCTCGGGCATGGATGTGTGTGATGTCCTTAAGTTAGTTAGGTTTAACTAGTTCTAAGTTCTAGGGGACTAATGACCTCAGAAGTTGAGTCCCATAGTGCTCAGAGCCATTTGAACCATTTTTTTTCTCTTTATCTGTGTAACAAATGATTTAACTAGCAACTTTTATATGACTTTAAATGCGAACATTTGGGTTAGGCTTTACCGTGACTGTTATTGACATAAAATGAAACAACAAGTATACTGTTACCAGTCACAACGGTGACTGGTAACAATAAACTTGTTTCATTTTATAACTTTTATATGCTTTAAAACTGAAACTTAGGCACATTTAAATAGAAACAAGTTAGTGTTCTTTCATAAACAGGACACTCGGTCTTGAACACCTTTAGGAAACGACCCTGCTTGGTATCATGAAGAGGACAGTTTCAAAGTTCAAACACGAATTTTGCAACACTTTAATTATTGTTGCAAAAGCACACACAAGTATACTGGATCATACTGATATACATATCTGATCTCTAAAGTTGGTGAAGCAGTGGCGCAATAGTAGTGGCAAGCACGTGGCGGCTATTTGGTCTCACTTTTGGCGGATTTATGCTCTATTTAATTCTTCTTGGCGACGTATTAGTCATTTTTAGAGCTATTCGAAATGCGAGAGCACCATTTTAGAGCCGGAACCACATCCGAGGACATTCCATCATAAATTATGTTTCTGAATGCCTCACTTGGCACCTGCGGTGTTGACTGCTGGCCACTGACTGACTGACTAACTCCGTCTCTTGCCGCCCAGATTGACAGCCACTTCCACATTTCCTCGCGCTGGAGGGGGTTCCATACGTCTTTTAAGTTACGTCATATATTTTCCCTATGTATGAACCAGTTTTTTATATACAATTTCGTTTTCATAAACAGACATGTTTAATAAATCTTCCTGGCAGATTAAAACTGTGTGCCGGACCGAGACTCGAACTCGGGACCTTTGCCTTTCGCGGGCAAGTGCTCTACCAACTGAGCTACCCGAGCACGACTCACGCCCCGTCCTCACTGCTTTACTTCTCCCAGTACCTCGTCTCCTACCTTCCAAACTTAACAGAAGCTCTCCTGCGAAACTTGCAGAACTACAATTCCGGTCCGGCACACAGTTTTAATCTGCCAGGAAGTTATATACACTTAATTACATTGTACTAACCACTCACAATCGATAATAGTGTTACAGGGTGTCCTTTAAATATTGGCAGACTATTAAATTTTAAAAAAATCAGGTGAAGTGTGTCTTCCGCTCTCCAGCGCGGGTGAAAACGATGCTGGGTTCTGTTAAAGAAACTCCAGGAGACTAGGAGTATATATAATCCCGTACCAGTGCGGGAAATCATATATTGGCTAGACATGTTGCAGTGTTAAAGACAGAACTCCGTCTTTGAACCGTGAAATTTATTTTCAAAGAATATTCTTAAAAATTTATTTTATTTACTAGCGATTCATCAAGAACATTAACACATTTAATCACACTATGTGAGCGTGGAAGTAGTTGCCAGGGAGTAACTGATGAAATCATAATCAAATTGCTTTTAACAAACGGAAATTTTATTCCTAAAAGCGTTTTTTTTTTTTAAAAAAAGGAAACAGATTTAAATTATAAGCAGAAAGCACCCTCTAAATATCAAGTTACAATTTATTCAGAGGCAGAAAGAAACAAATTTTTGAGTGTATGAGTTTTCGGGCTGAGAACCTTGCCGATCCCATTTGACATGGCCGTAGTTACGACCGCTCACAACAACTTCTGAAAGACTACACTGGTGCAAATCTACAACACACCAGATTACTTTAAACTAAAAGTTTTAACAATTCACACAAGCACACAAACTATGCACCCAGTAGGAGGGATGGAAATGGTACAAAACACTAAAATTAAAAGATTAACTTGCCACCGAAAGTGCAACTTGATTTTAACTTTCAAGAAAAGTCTTATGATGGAAGGGTGGCAACTTTATATACTAAAATGACCATTTAAATAAAAGCCCATGAAATGCAATCTTATATAAAATTATACAAGGTTGGCCAAACGAGTTAACTTGCTCTACAGTACACATATACCGCCTCTCAAGATGATAGGCAAGATAAAAACATATTTCAGGAATTAGGCTGTTACACTCCAAGCAATGAATTCGTCAACACGCCGGATCCGACAAACGTGACAGAGGCAGCTACTAACGTATGGCAGATTCATAGGGAGATTACCGAACCACCCGAACCGCAGGTTGCTCTAACCCGCCCCTGCTCCACAAGCGAAAAACGGACCACCCAATTCATAAATAACCACCTTCCAGCGGGTGGGCAAACGGAGAAGTATGGTGGGACGACATCAAAACAAAGCGGCTGGTGACCTCACCAAGAAAACAAGTAGAATTTAACAAGTAAATGAAACAACATATCACCAATCACTTAACTTCTAATAAAGTGCAATTTCTGGAGAAGACCTGGCACAGGATCCCCAAATCGTTCTCCCGAACCGTCCGCTGCCAGCCGCTTCAACGGACGCAGGAAGGCGCGCCGATCTCCCGTCTCACGGCGTCGCAGCTCGCACCGGTCAGACCGATGTCGTGTGCTGACTCCTGTTGCTCTCGTGTTGGCCGTGAAGTCACTACCCCTCGCTATACGCCGCGGCCCACTTGACTCACGTGGCGACCTCACGTGCGCCGACGCTCAGGGAGGAAAAGTCACCTTGTGTCTCAGTGCGCGACCGACCAACCGATCGATCCAGCCGCCAATGACCATTGCCTGAGCAACTCGAGCAGACTGGCGGCCTAACGCGCAGACTCAGATGCCAGAACTAAGCCCCGACCGGGCGACTACTCGCTGAGTTCTCTTACTGGAGGAGTGGAAAGACTCTCATTGATCCGGCCTTAAAGGCTGATCCGAACGACAGACATACTAGCACTCCGAACGACAGGCAGAGACACTAACTGTCTAACAAAATGTGGACGAGAGACAGACCCAAACTGACTCCAACTGACCAACTGACTGACTCCAGACTGACTCACTTGCGAGTTCTTTTTTTCTTTATTGTGATTTCATTCCACTGCCCCATATGGGCAGGGGGGGCTGTCAGCGGCACAATCTGCCGCTCTTCAGCCGAGTGACAACTTAAAATAAGAATAAAATGTTTCATACATAAGGCGATAAATGGGAACTTAAAACAGAATAATGGGAGAAAATGGAGATAAAAAATAGACTAACACAGAGACGTTCATGGAGGACAGTTAAAAAAAGTCACCAGAAAGTTAAAAAACACAGTTGGCGATTCTTCAAAACTCGGAGAAGACACTGAATGGACATGCACAGGTTAAAAGTCGGCCACAGTAGTAAAAACACTCCGGAGTAACACACTTGAAACCCACTTGGAGCACACACGACGAAGAATAAAACTGCCAGGCGGGACCTGCCGAGAGAAAGGGCAGAGAGGATGGAAAGGGAGGGGAGAGCAAGGGGCAGCAGGGGATGCGGCGGGATGAAGAGACGAGGGGTGTCAGTGGGTACACGAAGAGGCAGGAGACACGTGGGGCGGGAGATGAAGAGGGAAGATAGGGCAGGAGGGATTGCAGAGTCACTGAAAGGAGGCACAAGAGATGCAGGGGGAGTAGCAGGGGCAAGCCGCTTAGGAGGAGGGGGGGGGGAGGAGAGGGAGCCCTGAGGAGGAGGCAGGAAGATGGGGTTAGAGTTGGTAGGAAGGGTAGATGTCAGGGCGAAGTTCATCATCCGGGAGGGGTAGATGGTGGAAGTTGCGTTGGGAAAGGAGATGGAGGGTGTGGAGATGGAGAGAGGATGAGACACAACGGTAAAGGCGCGGCAACTGGTTGGGGGTGGAGAGGAAGGGCGACACCAGAGGGTGAGGGGGGGATCAAGGCGGCGGACAATATATAGTGTGCGGATGTGTTCAAGGAAAAGGAGAAGGTGGGGGAAGTGGATGAGGTCGTAGAGGATGCGCGTGGGGGACGGAAGGCGAGGCGGAGCGCATGGCGTTCGAGGATTTGGAGGGCTTTATAGAAACGGGGAGGGGCGGAAATCCAAGCTACGCTGGCATAACAGAGGATGGGGCGGATCAAGGATGTGTTGGTGTGGAGGATGGTGGAAGGATGCAGACCCCACGTCCGGCTGGACAGGAGTTTCAGGAGGCGGAGGCGGTTGTGAGCTTTGTTCTCGATGGTAGGGAGATGGTGAGTCCAGGTGAGGTGGTGGTCGAGTGTGAGGCCAAGGTATTTGAGGGTAGGAGTGAGTTGGATAGGACGGCCATAAATGGTGTGGTAGAAATCATGGAGGCAGAAGGAGCGGGTGGTGCGGCCTATGATGATCGCCTGGGTCTTGGAGGGATTGACACGGAGGAACCACTGGTTGTACCAAGCGGTGAATTGGTCAGGGTGGGTTTGGAGGGTACGTTGGGACCGTTGAAGGGTAGGATAAAGGGCTAGGAAGGCGGTGTCATCAGCGAACTGGAGAAGGTGAACAGGTGGGGGAGGTTTGGGCATATCAGCAGTGTACAGGAGATAGAGGAGAGTGGCACGCCGGCACTCACTTGCGAGCTCATAGCGCCCCTTAAATGCACGTGAACAGGCAACCTTTCCCCTTTCCCGCCAGAGGGAGACACCAAAGCTGCGATTGTCACAGCGGCGCCACCGCCAGAAACGGAGGGCGGCTGCTTCACGCTACGCGATGCGGCGCGCTCTTGAAACAGCAATTTTTACCACGGCTCAGTCTTCGCACCAGATTAGGTCAGCCAGAGAAGTCTGCTGTTGCTGAACACTGCCTTGAACCGGGACATAGCATGAACTACGGAGAGAAAAAGATCCTTTTGTCCGCCTCCACGTACTGCGACTCCATCATTAAAGAAACAGTCGAAATACCGTATAAGAACGACCTGAGTATTAGAGACATATAATTAGCAAGGCCTGGGAACCAGCATTGGCGGTACTAAGGCACCTTCAGTCGCAGACGAAGGAATTCAACAAGAACGCAGACGTAGAAAGGGAGTCAGGGCACGTAAACTGTTTGCCAACACTCTGCCTTCACACGCTCTGGACCACGACTTGCGGTCGCGCTTTTTCCCACGTCGCGCGTGTCTCCGGCAGGGGTCTCTGGATGTCGGAGTCCTCTATGATTGCCGGCCGGAGTGGCCGAGCGGTTCTAAGCGCTACAGTCTGGAACCGCGCGACCGCTATGGTCGCAGGTTTGAATCCTGCCTCGGGCATGGATGTGTGTGGTGTCCTTAGGTTAGTTAGGTTTAAGTAGTTCTAAGTTCTAGGGGACTGATGACCTCAGCAGTTAAGTCCCATAGTGCTCAGAGCCATTTGAACCATTTGAGCCTCTGTTATTCGTTAGATCGTTATGGCCACATCCCTTACCACCTGCACTTTTCTAGTGAGCCAGCGTACGTGTTGGTGAGCCATTGCAGCAACAGAACACTAAGCATCTGAAGACGACGAGCAGCTGTCTCGTTGAAATACTGTGCAGCTTTCACAACATTGTGTGATCCGACGTCCATGAGCCACTGAAGCTGTTATTACGTTGGGAAAGTCTCAAACAGCAGAACTAAGCTGGCTGTAGGTTAGAACTATCTTAATTTGTGTTAGTATAAACTTGACGGGGTTTGTCGCCTGCACGTTAAATTTGCTTCGATGAAAATTAATGTGATAACAACAATCCTTGAGTCCACTATTATTTCCACAACCCTGTCTGCCATTTTAGCAAAATAAAATACATCGAGTTTTTAGAAAATTTGAAAATTTGAACTGGTGGGTGAAGTGTCTCATCTTAAGGGGCTCCGGAACGCCCTATACTTGCAATGTTAAAATAACGCTTATAAATTACATCTTTCCTCACAAAGTATTTGAGGTAGGAAGTTGAACTTTTTACAGATTATTTATTGGAATATGGGCTACAACTTAACACAGGGATTTTACAAAATTTTAGCTCAGTTATTAAAGATGATTTTTTTTCAATTGTAATGAAAATTCACAACATTTTTTTGCAATTTTTTATTTATATATTCAAAAATTTACAGTTTTTTGGAAAAAGGCTGTGTTAAATTATGCAGAAGGTACTGTGTAACATTTACTGAAAGTTTGAAACAAATATGTTTGGAAGATCCTTAGAAAACATGTAATTAGTCTGAGAAAATAAAAGTTTTGGGAATCGAGCGACAAAGATTGGATTAACTTTTTAGTGCATTCCAGGTCCATAGGATGGATTATCTTCATCCTCTGCAAAATCCTCCTCCAGCTTCCTCTTGTTCCTCCTCCTGTTTACTCTTGCTTGTATTTCTAGACTCTTTACAGCCCTGTCTGCAGCCCGAAGGCGTTCCTTGTCTAAAGCAAGCATCGCTCGTACCATGTTAGAACCTATCTTCATTCCCATATTTCTAAATACCTTGCACCTTACAATGTTGCCATCATTGAAAGTCGCAACAGCATCATACACACCAAAGTGAAGTGTTTCTATTCCAACAAATACAGTCTTGGGGATTCTCGACCATATAACACTATTTACACTTTCATTGGGGTTTTGAGTTTTTCCGTGAATACACTTTTTCAACAGTTCAGGTGCTGCTAAGTCTCTGAAAATAGGTTTTATCACCTCCATTATTGCATGAGGCAGACTATGCTTATGAGTGTACACTTCACCAGTTAGCAATCCTTTGTTATATTTACACCAACTGTCTTCTTCTTTGGGACACAAGCTGTGTTGGGGATTTTCATCGTCTTTATTGTTTACAGTAATAACACATACCTTTGGCTTTCCAACATTTCTCCTTTTCTTAAAAGCCTTCAGAGGATTTCTAATAACTTTACTTTTACTCATTATTATACTTCAACAAAACAGAGACTCAAGAAACAGAATTAATTACGAATATTTTCGAGATAACGACAGAGTAAATAAACATGAAACAATCGACAATCACACCAGCGATATATATTGAACCATCACAGGTTAGCCACAACACATACTTTATCTCACATCACTAAAATGTACCTGATGAACACGGACGTTAATAATAACACCATTTTACAGCAGTTTAACAGCGCCACAGTGGGTCACGCCCATGTAGAACACATTTCAAAAAAAATTTAAAAATAGTTGTAGTCTTCGGAATTGAATAAATTATATATCTATTAAAAGGTAATAGTCTGCAGATTCAGAAAACGCAAAAAAGTAAAAATTGAACTTTTCATGATTTTGAGCCTTTCCGGAGCCCCTTAAGCCTTTTCAGCAGCCAGCTTTCCTAGGCCGAAAACGAAGCACAGAATTGGCAAGAGAGAAAGATTCTTTTCCTGCTCTTCGTAGCTCAGGTGACCCTGCAAAAATGTTGCAGTTTTGTGAATGGATTTTGAACAGGGTTCACGATGGAGAAATTGACCCTCATCTAACTTTCTTCTCAGACAAATTTTGCTTCCATGTAAGTGCCTATGATTTATTTTTTAGTAATATCTAGTCAGCTGATACGTTTGTATTATAACTGCATGTGTAAAGCACGACCTTTCGTTTTCTAACATTTGCTGAATAAATATTACTTTTCAAATCAGACGTTGAATTGAATTTTAATATTTCACGACAGCTTCCCTTGTTAACACGTGATACAATTTTGGGGTTAGCCAAATGAGTAGGTCCCCATACAACCTGTTATCGTATTACGGTCTTCTTCAGTTGTTGAAGATCCTCAGTTCGTGGTAGCAAAATAGGGTTGATCAAGTATACTGGTGCCAGCATTCGAAATATGGATTTCTTACAGGAATTCTAAAATACAGTTTCAGAAGGATCGTGTGGTATCTGTGGGATGAGTAAGCAATCACCAGTATTGTGTTGTTGTTATAAACATTTCTTACGTGTAAGAAAAATGGAAATCATTTGATGGAAATTTAGGTTACCGTCAGAGAGTTTGTTGCTATGTGTCTCGGTCGACATTGCTTGTAAAATTACATTACACTTTCCAACATGAACCACAAGGATGGATACAGACTATCGCCGTCTTTCTTCTCACCACTGTAACTGCAGGCCGGCAAGCTGAACGTGCTAGCGCATCCGTTGCACCGCGCATCGCGAGCACAGCACTGCAGGCAACAGGGAGCACTCATGGGTCTCAGGCGTCACCGCCTCTACGTCAGCAGCGCTACGTCACTATGACAGCTTAGCTTCCGCTGCATTCTCCCACCACAAGCAACATAACTTAAAATGAAATATTCCAAGGAATGCCCCATGTCGCCTCCCTTGATCTTGGCAACGAATGACAGCATAGTACGCCAAGGCACCAAGCCCTTTTAAAATAATATAAATCAATAGCCGCAAATCATCCCTCCCTCCCCCGCTCCCTCTTACATCCTGTACACTAGAGATATTCCCAAACCACCACCCCCGTCTATCTCCTGGATCTGCTGACTACACCGCCTGCCACACCCTCCAACTCTCCCATGCCTCCCACCAGTCCCACTTAAATCTCCTGGACGAATGGTGTAATCTGTAGAAATTTCAAGTAAATGCGCAGAACAGCCAAGTCACCATCTTTGGTCATATCACTCAGCGTTTCGTCCATATTTCCATCTCCCCATCTACAACCAACTCGTCCCTGCGACTAATACAGTAGAATATTTAGAACTGACCCTTGACTAAAATTTACACACCTCTGTATCATCTGTAAAGGATGTGGTTGATCTGTGGTGGTGGTTGGTGGATTGGGGTGAGTCAAAAGAGCAGCTCGTGGTCAGCAGAAACCTTTATTTGCTTCCAAACTGTGTATACAACCGATCGCTCACAGAAAGATCCGTACCCAAAGACTAGAAAATTGCTCAAGTCACACCAATATACAAAAAGGGAAGTAGGAGTAATCCGTCGAATTACAGGCTCATATCACTAACGTCGATTTGCAGCACGGTTTTGGAAAACATACTGCATTCGAACAATATGAAGTACCTCGAAGAAAACGATTTATTGGCACATAGCATGGATTCAGAAAATATCGTTCTTGCGAAACACAACAAGCTCTTTATACTCATGAAGTAATGAGTGGTATCGACAGGGGATGTCAAATTGATTCCACATTTTTAGATTTCCAGAAGGCTTTCGACACCGTTCCTCACACGCATCTTCTAACCATACTGCGTGCCTATGGAATATCGCCTTAGTTGTGCGACTGGATTCGTTATTTCCTGTCAGAAATGTCACATTTCGTAGTAACAGATGGAAAGTCATCGAGTAAAACAGAAATAATGTCCGACGTTGCTCAAGGAGGTGTTATAGCCCCTCTATTGTTCCTGATCTATATTAACGACATAGGAGACAATCCGAGTAGCCGTCTTTGATTGTTTGCAGATGATGCTGTCATTTATCGTGTTATAAAGTCATCAGATGACCAAAACGAATTGCAAAATGGTTTAGATAAGACTTCTGTATGGTGCGAAAGCGGCAATTGACCCTGAATAAAGAAAAGTGTGAAGCTATTCACATGAGTACTAGAAGAAATCCACTAAATTTCGACTACGCCATAAGTCACACAAATCTGAAGGCTGTAAATTCAACTAAATACTTAGGGATTACAATTAGAAATAACCTAAATTGGAACGATCACATAGATAATGTTGTAGGTAGAGCAAATCAAAGACTGCGATTCATTGGCAGAACACTTAGAAGGTGCAACAGGTCTACTAAAGAGACTGCTTACACTACGTTTGTCCGCCCTTTTCTGGTGTATTGGTATGCGGTGTGGGATTCGCATGAGGTAGGACTGAGGAATGGCATCGAAAAAGTACAAAGAAGGGCGGCTCGTTTTGTATTGTCGCGAAATAGGGCAGACAGTGCCACGGTACGTGAATTGGAGTGGCAATCATTAAAACAAAGGCGTTTTTCGTTCCGACGGGATCTTGTCATGGATTTTCAATCACCAGTTTTCTCCTCCGATTGCGAATACATTCTGTTGGCACCCACCTACATAGTGAGAAACGATCATCACGATAAATAAAAGAAATCAGGACTCGCACAGAAAAATTTAAGTGCTCGTTTTCCCCGCGGGCCGTTCGAGAGTGGAACGGTAGAGAGACAGCTTCAAGGTGGTTCATTGAACCCTCTGCCAGGCACTTTATTCTCAATAGCAGCGTAATCACGTAGATGTAGATGTGGATGTATACTGGCGACTCGTGCCATGTCACATGATATACTGTGAACTATGGATGACGGCAACAGGTAGATTCCATATGCCTTGATTTCCGAAAAGCGTTTGACACGGTACCCCACCGAAATTCTGTTAGCGAAGGTACGAACATGCACAATAGGTTCCCAGATATTCTGGTGGCTCGAAGACTCCTAAAGTAATAGAACCCAGAATTTTGTACTCGACGGCGAGTGTTCATCAGAGACAAGGGTATCGTCAGGAGTGCCCCAGGAAAGTGTGATAGGACCGCTGTTATTATCTACACACATAAATGATTTGGCGGATAGGGGGGGCAGCAATCTGCGGTTGTTTGGTGATGGTGTCGTGACTGTAGGAGGATTCAAGATGGCTTAATGAAATTTCTACTTTGTGTGATAGACTGCAGATAGCTATAAACGTACAAAAATGTAAGTTATTGCGGATGACTAGGAAATGCAAACCCGTAATGTTCGGATAGAGCATTAGAAGTGTCCTGCTTGACGGAGTCACGTCATTTAAAAACCTGAGCTTAACGTTGCAGAGCTGTGTCAAATGGAACGAGCATATGAGGATTGTGGTAGGAGGGGCGAATGTATGACTTCAGTTTATTGGGAGACTTTTAGGAGAGAGTAGTTCATCCGTAAAGAAGACCGCATATAGGACGCTAGTTCGACCTATTCATGAGTACTGCTCGAGTGTTTGGGATCCGCAACAAGTCGGATTAAAGGAAAACATCGAAGCAACTCAGAGGCGGGCTGCTACATTTGTTACACGCAAGTATTACGGCGATGCTTCGGGAACTCAAATGGGAATCCCTGGATAGAAGGGGACGTTCTTTCCGAGGAAC
This sequence comes from Schistocerca nitens, assembly GCF_023898315.1. Lineage (NCBI taxonomy): Eukaryota > Metazoa > Arthropoda > Insecta > Orthoptera > Acrididae > Schistocerca > Schistocerca nitens. The sequence continues at coordinate 697,041,252 of NC_064617.1, read as the reverse complement.
ACCATTGAGAAAATATAGAGAACCGGCATTTGAGACTGATTTCGAAACAATTCTACTGCTGCGAACGTGTATTTCGCATAAGGACCATGGACATAAGATTAAGGAGGTTAGGGCTCGCACGAATAGATATAGATAGTAGTTTTTCCCACGCTCTATTTGCGTGTGGGTAGGAAATTAAATGGCTAGTAGTGGTACAGAATTCCCTCTGCCACGCACCGTAGATTGATTTGCGGAATACTTAAGTAGATGTAGGTGTCAGGCAGGTGATTGGCGGTGGGCGTCGTGCCCACGGACTTCGGTCCACGATGTAGTGGTTGTAGCGCGTGTTCGTTGGGTGTATAGCTGTACCAGTGGCTGGGATCTCTGTCGTCTCTCCTCTGCAGAGTTATAAAAAGATGGAAGGAATGGCATTTGGAGCTGTAGCAGCTATCATTGTACCCTAGCAGATTACTCACTTGCCCATCTTATGTCCCAGGGGTCACATTTCGTTTCTTGTAACAGGTGTTCCGTCACCTAGAACGGAATTGATCAACAGAAAAGGGACGGCAGGAAAGCTACAGAGCAATGAAAGTCAGCATAGACTGGCAATGCATTTATTTTGAGGTGGACACGAAATTGAGAGGTATCTCTGTCACAAGTTTCCAAAACTATCGCTAACGATAATGCAGCCGCTGCGTGAGCAATGGACTTGCTGTAGGACAAGTCAAAAGGACAAAAGATCACACAAACAATAATGTCTGCAGTACAAAGAGGAGTCTTTAGAGAGAGTGCAGAAATTAATTAAAGTGAATCGCTGTAACGAAGAAAACTAGCCGTGGACAACAATGTGGTCACAGTAACACGTGTCGGGCTTAGAGGTTACCAAGCCACATGTCGATTTACAGCGTCGGTGTCTAGCGGCCCAAACGCAGCGACACCACGGTCGCAAACATCGTAGTTGCGGCGAGCTTCATAATTCAAAACATTACGGGGAGCTCGAGAATGATTCACACAAGCAAAACAACACTTGGCAGAAAATGGTGATGACTGTTGCACGATGAACCTCGCGATGTCAACACCTTTAGCAATTACAACAGAATGGGATGGAGAGCTGCTTTCTAGACTATTTAAAGACTCGGTAGATTAGGTACAGCTCACCTCCGAAGTATACGAAAAGGTCGTTGCAGCCAACCTTACAGAAGTTGGAGGTATAACCGTTCCTGCTGTTCTAGCCATCTGTAGAGGCCCAAGTTCCTGCCTTCAAGCTGGGTGGTCCCAACTGGCACGAAATGGCAGAAAGCGGGAGAACTGTGTATATCTCGGCGATTCGAAATAATGGCCAGGAAACCGAGCTAGATTTCGCCAGCTTGGATGCTTCCTATGTTAAATAAACGAGGAATGCCAAACTTATTCTACCTCCTCCAACCGATGAGCCTCTATGTTCACAGTACCTCGGTGGTGTCTGTGGACGTGGGAAAATTAGTTTAATTTTACGACTGGTGAGCCAGTCCTTAAACAAATTTTTGGAAATCAGTAATGCAAACATGGCTGACAAAATTTTCGGCATCTCAGATGCTTTACCGTAATTGGCCGCAAAGCAGGTGCGCAAGGTGGGAGTCCCTCCCCTCCTCTCACCTTCCATACCCTTAGCATGCGGCCAGATGCGATGAATACTGATGTCATGATGCTCGGAATAGCCTTGGAGATAAGACAGTGCTGATGCTGATATGACATGATACCCAGTCCCTCTCCCCTCCCCTCCCCTCCTTAGCCTTCGCACGTGGCCGGATATACAATTCCTGGAATGGCCTTGGAAATGAGGAAGTGCTGATGCTGCTGTCGGCAAAATACGACATGCACAACTGGGTCTTTTCGTGGTAGATGAAAGTGCTAATTTATAGGTCATTTGGAGGTTGGTTCCTAAGCCCACTGCCACCCAATTCCCCTGGAGGGGAAGCGACGTTCTTTTCGCGGAGTTCGGTGAAGAAATTTAGAGAACAGGCACCTGAAGCTGGCGGCAGAACGATTCTACTGACACCAATGTACATTTGGCGTAACGACTACAAAGATAAGAGAAATTAGTGCTCGTACGTTGGCATACAGACAGCAGTTTTTCCTTCGCTTCATTTGCGAGTGGAACAGGAAAGGAAATGACTAGTAGTGGTACAAAGTACTCTCCACCGCGTACCAAACGGTGGCTTGCGGAATGTGTGTGTTGTATGCAGATGTAGTTGTAGAACACATCTAACTTCATTGTACAATCTGTCCATTTACACATGATTCTCCACCTGACAGTGGGAGTTATGTAGCTGCAGCACTGACTTGTCACTAATGTTATCTGAAACTGAGCGAACAAATAAGAAATAATGCTGAAGATAGTAGAATTGCTTATAATAAAACAAGTGCACATCCGTATACATGTACAATGTAGTTACTTTGAAATTACTCATGTCCCGTCATAGCTGATTGATCTATACATAAGATTCACGTGTAATCTGGATTACTAAATAAACACGTAAATTTCCTTTCATCAGTGCATCGTAATGTCTGCAGAGAGCCAGTGGCAGTAGCAGAATACAAACGTACTGAAGTACAGAAAAGTTCATGATATTTGAAACAGGAGAGTGATCTTGTATTCACATTTCATCGAATCAGCTAACCTGCTCCAAGAAAGGTAAACCAAACTCTCCAAGCAGAGAAACATCTATTAGTTCATCCTAAACTGTGTCAGTAACCAAAGAGTACAGTGGTATTCAGTATAATACTCAATATTCATCTTCATTCGGTTTTATAATACTCTCACTGAAGTTGATATATCACAGAGAATATGGAAGCTTACAACTAATATAAAATGGAACGTATATATCTTATACATACATAAGTATAATATCGGTACAACTAGAATGTGTGTTCTCTTTTGTAACTTTTAACCGCTGGTCGATAGCCCGTGGAGCGCCGTAGGAAACGTGGCAGTACGTTTTATGAGGCTATACATCGAGTTTCCAGTCATACCCATGGATAAAAAACGTTGACACAGTATGTCATTATTTGTTCTAATTCTGTTTTTTGTGAATCATGGAGTCGATCTCTCATTTACTGACACACAGTCCATTGTGCTCTTGGTATCACCGTACTGCTAGCTAGGATCCGTGAGGCCTCCTATGAATCTCCTCTAACTCTTCGGCAAAAGGTACCAATGACCATCACTGCAATAATCAAATCCATAGTGACATCATGGCAACCTACTTCAAGATGCAGTTTGCCAGCAGACAGATCGATGACTGCCTTCCTCTCGCTCAGAAAATCAACGTCTACGATACAATCGATTGTCAGACACTCCACAACGAGAAACGTGTGTGAAAACATCATTTTCCCTAATCTGTTCTGCAACAGAGCTCGAAATCTTTTGGGTTTGGATTTGAGACTAACTGTTCTCACACTCTTGCATCTGTTCACAGGAAGTGTCGGTACTTTCTGACACTCGCAGATTAGTTTCAATAGGCTGGCAGATACAGCACTTAGTTGCCAACCTTTGTCGAGAATTACCCCTAAAGGTGCCGCATTGTGCGTGGCTTTAATCACGGACAAGATTTCACGTTCTGCATATTTATCGCATTTGGTGTGCTTCCGGCACAACTCATCCCACATGCTTACTTCACTGTTGTATCTACACTCCTGGAAATGGAAAAAAGAACACATTGACACCGGTGTGTCAGACCCACCATACTTGCTCCGGACACTGCGAGAGGGCTGTACAAGCAATGATCACACGCACGGCACAGCGGACACACCAGGAACCGCGGTGTTGGCCGTCGAATGGCGCTAGCTGCGCAGCATTTGTGCACCGCCGCCGTCAGTGTCAGCCAGTTTGCCGTGGCATACGGAGCTCCATCACAGTCTTTAACACTGGTAGCATGCCGCGACAGCGTGGACGTGAACCGTATGTGCAGTTGACGGACTTTGAGCGAGGGCGTATAGTGGGCATGCGGGAGGCCGGGTGGACGTACCGCCGAATTGCTCAACACGTGGGGCGTGAGATCTCCACAGTACATCGATGTTGTCGCCAGTGGTCGGCGGAAGGTGCACGTGCCCGTCGACCTGGGACCGGACCGCAGCGACGCACGGATGCACGCCAAGACCGTAGGATCCTACGCAGTGCCGTAGGGGACCGCACCGCCACTTCCCAGCAAATTAGGGACACTGTTGCTCCTGGGGTATCGGCGAGGACCATTCGCAACCGTCTCCATGAAGCTGGGCTACGGTCCCGCACACCGTTAGGCCGTCTTCCGCTCACGCCCCAACATCGTGCAGCCCGCCTCCAGTGGTGTCGCGACAGGCGTGAATGGAGGGACGAATGGAGACGTGTCGTCTTCAGCGATGAGAGTCGCTTCTGCCTTGGTGCCAATGATGGTCGTATGCGTGTTTGGCGCCGTGCAGGTGAGCGCCACAATCAGGACTGCATACGACTGAGGCACACAGGGCCAACACCCGGCATCATGGTGTGGGGAGCGATCTCCTACACTGGCCGTACACCACTGGTGATCGTCGAGGGGACACTGAATAGTGCACGGTACATCCAAACCGTCATCGAACCCATCGTTCTACCATTCCTAGACCGGCAGGGGAACTTGCTGTTCCAACAGGACAATGCACGACCGCATGTATCCCGTGCCACCCAACGTGCTCTAGAAGGTGTAAGTCAATTACCCTGGCCAGCAAGATCTCCGGATCTGTCCCCCATTGAGCATGTTTGGGACTGGATGAAGCGTCGTCTCACGCGGTCTGCACGTGCAGCACGAACGCTGGTCCAACTGAGGCGCCAGGTGGAAATGGCATGGCAAGCCGTTCCACAGGACTACATCCAGCATCTCTACGATCGTCTCCATGGGAGAATAGCGGCCTGCATTGCTGCGAAAGGTGGATATACACTGTACTAGTGCCGACATTGTGCATGCTCTGTTGCCTGTGTCTATGTGCCTGTGGTTCTGTCAGTGTGATCATGTGATGTATCTGACCCCAGGAATGTGTCAGTAAAGTTTCCCCTTCCTAGGACAATGAATTCACGGTGTTCTTATTTCAATTTCCAGGAGTGTAATTAAATTCATGGAATGCTGCACATCCCTACTATTCTCTGAGACCGGGCCATCGAGGCATTCTGTGACTTCGTTTAGTTTGCTGACTTATTCGAGTGAAATTGGGATGAACTTCAGTGACGCTCACTTTTGTCTAATGGCTTCTGGATCAGCGCTTGCGTCTGTCACCATGTCTATTTTGCCATTGGGGATTCGATGGAAGCTAGCTCTAGTTATGAGTGCGCCTATTGTAATGATCGTGACTCCTATTATTCAACGCACCTCTTACATTGCGGGCTGGAGCTACATAAACGAGAGTGACTCACTGATCTACGCTACTCTCTGTGGCAGCGGAAATTTTTAGAATGCTCTGATTTTACGTTTTTCTTTTATTATTCTTTTTGCTCATTATATGTGTCGGGGTTGACTACTTCCTTCTGGAGGCAGTCTTTCACACTCTTAGGCCAATATTTTTGCAAGGAACGACGTCTCGAATTCCTTATTACGTTCGATACGTATGTGCAGCGTCTACTGCCCGATGTGGTGCTTTACACTGCATATAGCCAACGACAAATCAAGGGGCTAGAAAAAGATTTTTTTTAGTTTTCACCAGTATATGGAAGCATAGAACAGGCCTGACATTACTTATTCTAAAAGTGGGAAAAAACAAGCTCAGTCGTTTAGTAAATAGGGTTTACAATAACCTCTTTTGCGTGCAGGTATTTATACAATGCACTAAAGGTTCTGCAGTTTTGTGAAAATACTGAAATGGAAAGTGAGCCACTAAGTGGTGCCTGTAGTGAAAATATGGAAGAGGCTCATCAACTAATAACGAAAAGAAAAAAAGCATAACTGCTTATCTCAGGTAATCAAAAAGATTAATCCAATGTTTCATGTTATAGCTGAAAACCGCCATTGTAGATTACAATGTTTTGATAATCTGCCTGAAGATAAAAGAAATCAGCTTAATGGAATCTGTAGTTTGCAGGACGCTAATTTATGTGGTCTGTAGTACAAGGTAGAAGCGCGACAGTACCTAACGGTTACTGCTCAGTAGTTGCTCTTCTAAACAGCATCCCATACGAGCAAACCAGTTACGTCTTTACCTGCGGTTACTGGTGTTTTAGGTGCTTGGGCTATGCACGATGCTGTTTAAAAATAGCTGAATGTAGTCATAGGGTCCAGCCGCATACATCTGCTTTCATGCCTCGCAGATAATTCGCTGCAAATAATAATGTGCAGTCAAATAGTCTATACACTGGGTAGAACTGTGACTTAATAAAATACACAGAAAAAACAAATAAAAATTAACTGAGTAATTTAATAACATGGTGTCTATTCTAACGCACGTAACTGATGTAGACGACAGAGAATTATATTGAACAATTTTTATTCAAGAAAGGACATATCAGGTAAACGGGAAGTGGACCTACGATATTCAGTTAAAATACAGGCAGAAAATACCCTTATTAAACGCAAATCGCAGCAAAATCCCAAAACAAAATTGTAATCAAAGAAACACTAGAACTAAGTCCATTTCGTAATCACGAAACATGAATGAATAGAGTTCATAGTTTAACATAATGATTCATAAATTAACACACACGGTACAAAGAATAGTAACTCGTACTCTGTCTATCCTCAGTTCTGTATCACAAGCAGAAGAAAGCTAGAATCCCAGTCTGTAGCACATTCAGACCTCTCAAAATATAAAGTCCCTTCAGACGTTAAAGAATGGTACCGGCCGTTCACCACCCATAATCACACACCTCCATGAGCGAATACTGCTCGTCACCAAGGGCATGTCTGCCTCCTTCCAGAACTCACGTAAAAGTGCCCTTTTTCTTTGTGATTTAATGTAAAAGTCTCGCAGTGGCCATTCACCACCCAGAATATATCAGTCACACGACAGAATAAAGAACTATATCTGCCTTCTTCAAGAACAAACGTAAAAGTCCAGATTCGGTCCCTTAGGATCTTCATTCGAAGAATCCCAGTCTCCGCTTGGCTCCCATAGTGTTCTGCATCTGCCTGGTTTTCCATTGGCTGATGGCTATACCCAGCAAAAATACATCGTTCTTAAGGTCTACAGACATCATTTGACTCAATTTGACCACTTACCAGACTAAACTAATATATTACAGCAATATTTAAATAAAGAAATGTTCTAAACATTCGGTCACACTCAGGCCATTCAATAAACATAAATATATATTCGTCCATAAATGAATAAGCCAGTGTTCTTGTGCAAGTGCGCTCATGAAAAATGGCAATAGATTGTCTTTACATATTGTTCAAACCACTATTCAGGCCTGCTTGTCAGGAACGTCTTTCGTCATTCTTTTACGAAGGTAGTGTCGGCTAAAACGTGTAATTGACCACTTCTTAAATTACACGATTTTATATTATCAACTTTAATTAATATTTAAATAAAGTTACCGGCGAAATAGCAAACTGTCCATAATACACATGTATGACAAAAAAACGAGGTATTCATGCTGCATTCATTTGCATTGTCTTATTGTGGAGAATAGGGTGTTCTGACAAACATTAACATAATGAAAAAGATGTAAACGACGTCGTAAATCAATAAATAAAATAGATACAGATACGTAGGTTTCAGGGATGATAGCTGTAGTGCAACTCTGTCATTGAGATATAGTTCGTTGAAATCGCACGAAGTGATTAAAATTACTTGACAACTGCTAAGGAATAGCGACATTGTTGGACAGGAATAATCAGATGCAATGGTTGGTGACATGATACATGGTACATAAGTAATAGAGGTGGAGTGGTATATTTATAACGAACAATGGTAAAGATGTCAACGAATGGAAAAGCAGGATACATACATAAGTAACGTACAGCTTTGACACACATGAGACTCCCAACATATTTTAAAGGTCTATATCGGACTCTCAGTAAGGAATATGTGCTCCTAGGGCACTAATGCACATTTTGCACGTGTTTACCAAACATTTGAGGAGTCCTTGTGGAATATTGCCCCTCTCATCTCTCAAGGCAGTTTTCAGTTCTTGTACGGTTCGGGTAGGGGTTGTTCGTTGAGAAACTCTGCTGCCAAAACCACCCACAGCGGGTTTAGGTTCGGAGGGTATGCAGCCTATCCTGTAAGTTCATATTTATACTTTCCAGTGTGTTCGACACCTTAGCGGTCTTATGTGGACGGGAATTGTCACCCATAAACAGAAAGTCGGGACCGGCTGCACCCCTTAACAGATGGACATGATACAGAATAATCTCCCTCCAATACCACAGTGCTTTAACGGCACCTCGCCAAGGATATGCAGCGGTGTTTGGTCATTGTGGACAATGCCTGCCCGCACCATAACGCCTTGTCCATATCGATGACATTCATGAACTTTCTGTGGGGTCTTGCCCACTCGTCTCGTGTATGGTGCCTAATGGATGCCGCGTTCTCGGAATGCTATACAACAATTAAAAAAAATAACATTAGTAGTTTTTATTACAAATAAGAAGAACGACAATACTTAACTCGTATTTACAATGGTGTCACAAGCGATGGGCGACATGCAACATAAATCCGAGTCATTTTTCTATATACAAATTTCATGCAAGTTTGTCACACGGTTTGTGGATCACTAATAACAGTTCTCTAGCACTCTCTGTAGGCCGTGCTAATACTCTGCGAATACAGTCCACTAATGTCCGGCCGAGGCTGGCAGGAGAGACGCCTATATTCACTTCGGCTTGGGGGCGCTCCTGTCGTGGTGCGGTCCTATTCCGCGCACCATTGACCGACGTCGTTTCGCTGCCTTCTTTGGTCTTGCGTTCTTCTTCTTCGTTCCGGCACTTGTGGGTACGCCAGAACCCTTTCCATGGTTGTAACGTGTTCCTCTCTCTCTCGCCACACTAACTGGTAGCCAGAACCACTTGCCACAGTGAAGCGGGATTCGTCAAAGTACATGACCCTGGACCACTGTTGTTGATCCCAACCAACATGCTTCCTACACCAACGAACTCTTTCTCGACGATGGCGTGGATGAAGTGGGGTGCATTTAACAGGCTTTCGAGCATACAAACCAAGCCGATTTAATGGCCGCGAAATGGTTCTGGCAGAGACACGTGTATCGGTAGCGATTGCAAGGTCTGCAGCGATCTGCCTCTGAGGGAGACGTCTCCTTGTCGCTATTGGGGCTACGTTCGATCCTCTTGTGGTGTGTTGGTCCATGCTTTCACATAGCACTTCCACCTTCGCCGGGATATTTTAATCGCGATATGAAACCTTGGACACACTCTTTGCTGTGGCCACAGTAGTGAGACTTTGACTGGTGTCGAGCCGTCCAACTGCTCGACCTCGATCGTAAACACTCAAATGGTGTCCTGCAGAAAAGTTGCCGTACGATACGGAATGTCGCACTAATCCGTTCCACAACAAACTCCGTAAGACACCGTACTGCATGAACTATCGAATACATACAGACCGTTCGCGCGCAGGCTTCGCTCCAATTAGCACGTCCCACCCTCTATATTTACTTCTATTATCATTCGTCGAGTATTCCACAGCAATTGGTAGTTGTCCCTTAGCAAGTGTCCGTGGTTTCTTAGCAATTGTCAAGCAGTGTAGATTGTTGCAAGCACTCGAACGAATCAGTCCCTCTCTGTCTTAACTGTTACCAATCAAGGTATGTTGATCATGTTATTTCTTTGATTTTGTAGTAAAACTAGGAATATGATGACTTTTTTGTAACATCTCAGACGGTTGAGAGTATGGGCTGCCTATCAGGTAACCAGACTACTTGATTTTTAGATCGTCTTGTAAGCAGCCAGTTTGTGTGTTGGGAGCGCTATAGACTGTGTTAATATCGCTGACTGTGGCTGGACGGACTAGCAGTTTGCGAGTGGATAGGGAAATGTATGGACATGATATTCTTAGTGGAGACTCTGTGTTGGTAGGACATGCATTGTAAAATGAGATGAAGTGATGTGTTAATAAGAAAAAACGCAAGGAAATGTATGAGGATGGCTGTATGGTTGATAATGTTTGGGCAGTGGAATTATTGAAAACTGTATAACTTTTGGAACTGAATGTCATATAAATAAGGTAAAATTTTCTAAATCTTTCTTTCACTAACCATATGACTCCTAGTTGTTAGAGTCTATAGTAGTTAGAATCTTTTATTTAGCTGGCTGTTGTTGCTACTTGCTGTAATTTCTGTAGTTCGTGTTGTGAAGGTTTTCTGTGAGGTGACTTATGAAAAAGAATGGGGTTTCCACTATTGCGATTCGTGATTGAAGTGAGTTTAGGCAATTAACAGAGTTGGAGGTACTTTCATATTTATTTAATTTCATTTTTTTGGATTTGTGTTATTGTTAGGATTTCTTGCAATTCAGGACCATTCGTTTGCGTTAGTTATTGGAAGTCATCTTGTCAATGTATAGCAGTCAGATTGCGGTGGTCTTATATATTGCGGGTAATAAATAAATAGGTTAAGTTTGAGTTGTCTTTGTCAGAGAAAATTCTGTGGGTCAGTTTTTAAAAAGAAAAATATAATTAAAGAGCTAGTTTGAGACTTTATAAAAGGAATCACCATTCTTCTTTGGGCTATAATTAAAAATTACCTTTGTGTGCTCTTTGCTTATTCTCTGACCAGTTCATGACTTATAGTCCTGTTTAACGGCTCCCTTGCCACAAGTAATGCACACACTTTGCATCACCCTGCATTGCGCTCTGTCTTACAAAATTTTGTCAGTTCCACATCATGTACTGCTATTGCAGTTTATAGCCGAATGGAGTTTCCGTCGACGGCTAGAGTTCAGATCAGTCTTCTACATAATTTCGTCGATAACTGTTAGGGTTTAAAAAGTATTTTCTTGCATATTTGGATTTAGTTCGTGCAAACTGTAAATTCATTTGCACTGCAGGAGCCTTTGTCTGTAACAGTGGTTCCCAACCTCTCGGAGACCATTACCCTGAGTGTAATAAGATATTACCTATAATCTCCCTCCCCCCCCCCCCTCTCCTCGCCATCTTCATCGATATTAGTGCCTAAATAAACTTTAGAATGAAAAAGAATTTTCTTGAACACTTTTATTTTTTAAATGACGAAAGGTATATGGTATTTACTTTTTCCAGATGTTTTATTAAACCATGACCTATTGAGCCAGTGACACAATTAGCAGTGGTTATTTCTAGCAACCTTTTTCTATAGAATGATGGAGCAATTCTCAGTGTGTCGCGGTTACCACCGGCAACTCCTGCTACACCATTTGTTACGAAACATGCTTCCTAGTGATACTTGCATTGCCCACACTCTGCACCCTCATTTAAAATCAACCAAGTTAAAATGTGTACACTGTATTTATCGTCTGTAAATCACTTAAGTGCTGGACTCTTTACTTCTGAATTGGAAGACATCCGGTTGGCAAAGCTTTGTGTCTGACCATTGCCACTAGTAATAATAATAACAGCACTGTGTAGGTCCTTCATAAATTTAGTAGTCAATTACCTCGTTTATCTGTTTCAAACTGAATAATTAAGGAATTTCTCGTTCACTGGCTTAGTAACGACAACTCGGAGAAGGCATTTTCAAGAGATATGTGATGTATATGTATCTTAATTGTACTGTTACAGATGCATGATACGAAGTGTGTGTGTAGTGGGTGGACTATGTGACGAAGATGTTGATCATACGTTTCACAACTTGTAACCTCCACCACACTGTGTCACGCGTTAATGGTAGTATTTGAAAAAAAAAATGTAGTTGTTGGTGGCCTATGTAACGACTATTAGTCATATGAAATATTCATAACAGTAATTATTTTTTAAAAAATGTAGTTTTATGAGCGAAACTCAATCCAAACCTTTTATTTTTATCTCTCAAAAGATTTCATTTTACCACTCAAGGAGTAATCACATCCAGGTAGAGAGCCACTGGTCTATAAGATGAGATTCAATACGGGAAGCGTTCCCTAGCCACGCAGAATTACGCATCATGTTTCCTTCAGAAACACGTCTATGAAAACTACGTTGCGCCTGCCAGAGTTTAACCATTTATTGCTTTAATCCTTCGAGTCATTGATTGATTGCATTGTCCTTCCTGAAAAATTGCTATGACTCAGTTCAAAGTTGTTTCAGAATTTCTTTTGGGCATTTAAGTGAAGTTAAAAAGACTACAGTTTTCCTGATTTGGAAAGTTGATCAGTAAACGGCTGAGTTTTAAGAAAATTTATAGTGAATGAGGGAATATTTTCAGGCGGTGACATCTGAGGTTAAGTACAATTTCTTGGACACCAGGAAGACAGCATACTGGCTGGCAAAATTTTGTGGACTGGTTGATGTTATTATTCGTAAAAACTTTAAGTTTATTAATTTCATTCGCCAAAACTGACAGGTGTGAGAATAGATTTTCGACTGTTGTACCAGTACACGCAAAAGCAGAGAAGCGAATGAAGTGAGAACATGACCTACAACATGCAACTAACTCTAAAAAAGTAGTTATACACTAGCAGTTCCAACTGTTCCACTCACTCATTGTTTCTTGGTTTAACAAAAAATGTACAAAAATATATGGTCTTTATCCATTTGAACATTAACTAAATACGATTTGTATTTCGCCACTTTAAAACAGAAGTGTTAATATCGTGCACACCAACGTTTGATTAAAGCTGAATTCCACCGGGGCAATACCAGGCGACAGGTTGCGCAGAGTCGCAGGCCACATGAATCTTTCAATGGAGTGCGCTCTTTTACAAGCCTTATTGGCAGACTGGAACTGAGTCGTGCTTGGATAGCTCACTCGATTAGAGTATTGCCCGCGAATAGGCAAGATTCCAACTTCGAGCCCCGGTATGGCACATAGTTTTAATCTTTCAAGAAGTTTTTCAACAGCACACGCTCCGCAGCAGAGTCACTCTCGAAGCATACTCCTAGGCTGTGGCTAAGCCATTTTCGCCGCAATATCCTCTTTTTTAGGAGTGCTTTCCCCTCCGAAGGCGAAAATATTTTGTTCACGCCTACCTGCGTGTGGAGAAATGATCATCGTCATGAAATAAGAGAAATCAAAGCTCGCACGATAACACTGGAGAGTTCGATTTTCCGGCGAGCTGTTCAAGAGTGGAACGGTGGAAAAAAAAGTCCTCAAGTGTTTCGATGAAACCTGTGTTAGGTACGTTAATGTGAATTGCAGAGTTACCATGTAGAGGTAGTGCTAAGCTCGTGAGATTTGGAGGAGAACTTCCGTGAAGTTTTGAAGTTAGGAGAGAGGTACTGGGGAAATGGAGCTGTGATGATGGATTGCCAATTGTGCGTGGATAGTTTCCCATAGGCAAGAGTTTCGGGATCGAGCCCCGGTCCAGTACACAGTTTTGATCTGGCACAAACATTCATGGCGTCTTAGTGTTTATTGCTTGGGCCGGTATCTACGTCTCACAACGTACGAACGGACCACCTGCTTGGAACTCTTTAACATAGGTGAACTCTTTCACAGAGGTGAACCACCCTCCTCCGTAACGCTCGCCCGTGTGGTGGCGCACGAGTACGAGGTAAGTCGAATCGAATCCTGCAGCTGGATGAAATTTTCGCTGCTAGTATTTGGCAGCCATGGGGAGGAGGTGTGGCTGCGTCAAGGTCCTGATCACTAGTCTTTGCGCCAGTGTCCTGGATTAAATTCCAAATCTGTCCGCAGTTTATCATGAGGTGATGGCATGTGACAATATTAATGGTAATCTGTTCATTGGACGGAGACATTTAGCTCGGTAGCCCCCTTGGTGCTATTTTGGAGGAGTAGGCTATGTGGCTGATCCCCGTTTCGCTCCGCCACTCCTCTCATCATCATACAACACAAGCATAACCCTACACCATAAACGAATCCATTACAATCAGTGACACAAATAAATATACGACACAACACTTACGTATCCTCAAAGAAAGGAGCCAATGTGTGTGGAGGAATAACATCTTTTCCGACAGGCGGCTGAACCCATTTTGTGTGATATCCCAGCGAACAACGCCATATGATATTTATGTTTTTTATAGGTGAGTCCGTAAAATATATTATTCTTCGTTTCTCCTCTATCCAACATCTGTTCGGGTTGGGGTATCAATGGTACTTCGCCACTTTACTCGGTCTTTCCACCATTCTTCTTCCACAATTTGGTTCCATAGCAGGTTTCTCCTCCTTAAACTCATATTTATTGTATCAATCCATCTTGTTCTCGGTCTTCCTCTTGGCCTCTTGCCCTCAATCTTGAACTCCATCATTCTTCTTGGTATTCTTCCCTCTCCCATCCTCTTCATATGCCCAAACCATTTTAATCTATTCTTTTCAATTTTCTCAGTCAACTTCTCCACTCCAATTTCCTTCCTAACATCTTCATTTTCTCATTCTGTCTCTCCTCATCTTCCCTAGCATACTTTTCAGCTCAGGATTGTATCCTACTCTCCTCTCTTATAGTCAGAGACCAAGTCTGTGAGCCGTAAATTAGTATGGGTGTGAAGTAAGTCTTATATAGCACCAGCTTGCACCTCATTGGCACATCCCTTCACCACACCAAGCCCGTCACACACTGGTAAAGTGTACTACGCTGTTTTATTCTTTTGCTAACTTCTGTCTCCAAACGAGCATTGCCCATTAACACACTTCCCAAACATTTAAAGTTGTCCACTATTTCGATATCCCGTCCCTTTATATGAATTTGTCCCTTGTCCTCTCTGCCCCCTCTATCCGTAAAATATTGTTTTCTGTATGTTTTTGAAGTGCTGCCTTCTTTGAAGGCTGGACTTCCTTGCATTTCATTAGTTGATAATTTTAACAAGAATCCAACTTTAGCAGGACTTGGACGCGCGTCCGGTGTCCTACTCTAGTGAAATTTTTTACGATTCTTTATTTCCTATTCACGTCTTCAGTTATGAACTTTTGTATAATGGTGACCCTTTTTTGTGTCGGTACCTTTCCACGGCGCCTTTGGAGTCGAGAATGTGTTTACGTCGTAGATGGAATCACTAGCCGGCCCTGCCGACAGTGGTACACAATATACCGGTTGAAGAATCAAATTTTTTGTTTCCTTATCCCGCGATTTGAATTGATAGACATTAGCGCGTATGAATCCGAGTTGTCTAAGTTCCTCTTCTACATCTTTTTTCGCAACCTTAGACGGTAAATACTTGATTAGGACCTTTCAAAATTAATCAGTCGAATTTTGATGAGTGAAGAAAGGTATTCTATTTGCTTCAAAGAATTTCAACGCGATTCTTTGGTCGGGGATTACCTCAAAATTATATCGCCTTTGAATATTGCTATGATCGCTACAAACGTGTTTTTTGAGTTGAGTCTTAAGTGGCAGGTTCCGTCCTGTATAGCATATTGTTATGGGCGATACCTTGATCCTTCTATCACTTGTTTCAGCAGTTCCGGTGGTCGAGATGGTCGTTATTGACCTAGGATCGTTTTTATCGGGTTCAGTGTTCATTTGAGCATATATGTATGTCGCGCTGATTGCTTTTTCGTGTTATCATTCATGGACTGCAGACTTGTCCTCGTGATTACAGACTTAAGAGTTTAGAAACCTTGTTCGTTTGCGTTTTATTTCGGCATGTTCTGATCTAGCTCCATCGTTTCAACTCTTCTCGTTACGTCATTAATGCTACGTTCATCTTCTGACGGCGAGTCATCATCAGTGAGTTCTGGTAATCCGAATTTTGCAGCTTTCCAGCTGTCGTTGACGCCTGTTCTTGCTTTGCTGCCGTTTTATCGTTGATCTTAAGACTTGTGTCGTGGTGTGTGTAGGATGCGTTGGATTTGCTTCTGAACTTTCATTATGGTCAGCCTATGTCACGTTTTCTTGCCTGGTGGTGTTTGTGCCCGTCCTTTGCCTAGAGGCCCGCAGGCTGGCCGTCCACGGACGGAGCCCTGACGCCTCAGCGTCCCCTACTCTCATTCTACTCATATCTCGGGCTAGTTCGGAGACGTGTAATAGCGTGAGCTATTACGGCAGGAGGTAACAACGAGAGTTGTTTGCTTTATTGTGATACCGACCTCGAAATCGAGGGAGGAAAACAGAAAGCTTGTCTTTAACCGCTGATGTAGTGAATTTCAGCGATTATCTGGGATATCCCCCCCTGCGTGAACCATGGACCTTGCCGTTGGTGGGGAAGCTTGCGTGCCTCAGCAATACAGATAGAGGGGCAGCAGCCTTTTCAGTAGTTGCAGCGGCAATAGTCTGCATGATTGACTGATCTGGCCTTGTAGCACTAACCAAACCGGCTTGCTGTGCTGGTCTGGTATTGCGAACGGCTAAATTCTTTACAGACGAATGGAAAAACTAGTAGAAGCCGACCTCGGAGAAGATCAGTTTGGATTCCGTAGAAATATTGGAACACGTGAGGCAATACTGACCCTACGACTTATCTTGGAAGCTAGATTAAGGAAAGGTGGTTCAAATGGCTCGGAGCACTATGGGACTTAACTGCTGAGGCCATCAGTCCCCTAGAACTTAGAACTACTTAAACCCCGAGGCAGGATTCGAACCTGCGACCGTAGTGGTCGCGCGGTTCCAGACTGTAGCGCCTAGAACCGCTCGGCCACTCCGGCCGGCTTAAGGAAAGGCAAACCTACGTTTCTAGCATTTGTAGACTTAGAGAAGGCATTTGACAATGTTGACTGGAATACTCTCTTTCAAATTCTGAAGGTGGTAGGGGTAAAATACAGGGAGCGGAAGGCTATTTACAATTTGTACAGAAACCAGATGGCAGTTATAAGAGTCGAGGGACATGAAAGGGAAGCAGTGGTTGGGAAGGGAGTGAGACAGGGTTGTAGCCTTTCCCCGATGTTGTTCAATCTTTATATTGTTCAAGCAGTGAAGGAAACAAAAGAAAAATTCGGAGTAGGTATTAAAATCCATGGAGAAGTAATAAAAACTTTGAGGTTTGCCGATGACATTGTAATTCTGTCAGAGACAGCAACGGACTTGGAAGAGCAGTTGAACGGAATGGACAGTGTCTTGAAAGGAGGATATAAGATGAACATCAACAAAAGAACAACGAGGATAATGGAATGTAGTCGAATTAAATCGGGTGATGCTGAAGGAATTGGATTAGGAAATGAGACACTTAAAGTAGTAAAGGAGTTTTGCTATTTGGGGAGCAAAATAACTGATGATGGTCGAAGTAGAGAGGATATAAAATGTGGACTGGCGATGGCAAGGAAAGCGTTTCTGAAGAAGAGAAATTTGTTCACATCGAATATAGAATTAAGTGTCAGGAAGTCATTTCTGAAAGTATTTGTATGGAGTGTAGCCATATATGGAAGTGAAACATGCACGATAAATAGTTTGGACAAGAAGAGAATAGAAACTCTCGAAATGTGGTGCTACAGAAGAATGCTGAAGATTAGATGGGTGGATCACATAACTAATGAGGAGGTATTGAATAGGATTGGGGAGAAGAGGACTTTGTGGCACAACTTGACTAGAAGAAGGGCTCGGTTGGTAGGACATGTTCTGAGGCATCAAGAGATCACCAATTTAGTATTGGAGGGCAGCGTGGAGGGTAAAAATCGTAGAGGGAGACCAAGAGATGAATACACTAAGCAGATTCAAAAGGATGTAGGTTGCAGTAGGTACTGGGAGATGAAGAAGCTTGCACAGGATAGAGTAGCATGGAGAGCTGCATCAAACCAGTCTCAGGACTGAAGACCACAACAACAACAACAACATCCGGGATATTTATTTAACTGTCTGTGGTTGTCAGTAACAGTTAGCTCTTCTCTGACACGCTATGCTCGTTAATATGATACGTTGCGCTCGTCCAGTGGGAGTGAGCGGAAGTCAAAAATGGTTCAAATGGCTCTGAGCAATATGGGACTTAACATCTATGGTCATCAGTCCCCTAGAACTTAGAACTACTTAAACCTAACTAACCTAAGGCCAGCACACAACACCCAGTCATCACGAGGCAGAGAAAATCCCGGAAGTCAAAAGTTTGACCTGCCGCGAGTAGCTCAGTAGGTCAGCGAGTTCATGTCCTCCGCGCTCGCTCGCCGCCGCGCATGTGGCAGTATGAATGTGGCCGCACGGCGGTTCACACGGCTTCGGCAGTCCATCGTCGGGCGATGCGACACAATGCGAGATTTACGCGCGCCCCGTAGATGCCACCCACGCAGCCGCCGCAGCACAAAGCCGTAAGCAGGCCAGCGCTTGCTGGCGCTGTCAGCTCGCCGGCCTCAGTTGCTAGCGTGGCCTACGCCCGCGGACCGGAACCTCGCCGCCCTGCGCGAGTGCGCGCCAGTCTATTACGGCCGCTGCTATAAATTACGGGGGTCCATTCAAGTACGGCGCGACACACACCGCTGGCCGCTCAGATCGGTCCACACTTGTGGTCACTGGTCACTGTAGCGAGGGCAGCGTATTATCCATATTAAACTGAGCATGGATGACGAGCGGTCTCCTATACAGAGAGGTTTCCCGAATCAATCGTTTTGCGAAACAAGAAAAATAGTAACACTGTTGGTATTCAGTAATACTGCCTGTTTGTCTAAATGAAAGCGGGAGCAGGTTTTGTAGTGGTACAATTCCTCAGGAAGAGGGAAGCAACCGCAGTAACACGGTGTGTGGTCACCATCCACGTAGAGTCAACACTACTAAAGTGCTTGACGTTGCCAACGGATACTTATCTATTCATCGAAAAGCCTGAGCCTCAGCTCTGGAAATGTCGTACGAGGTGCAACACCCCTTTAAAGAGACAGCTGAATAACGCCAATGACGTTCGGTGCCAACGCGAAGGTGTTATTTATTTCTAATTATTTAACCCAACACGATTATGGCTGGTGTGGCGATTGCACACTCTAACCTTGTATACCAGTAACACAACCAGTTTGTAGTTGCAACACTTCTTTATTGATTACACATACACATGAATTCATCAGCAGTAATAATCAATAAACAACATTTGCATATCAAGGCCCTCTCCACAATTAGTATTTACAGTATTAACCGTCACACTTGTGACAACGGTCCCTTTACGTGTCGGTAACAACAACCAAAATAATAGATGAAATAGATAACCAAATGTTTACAATGACAACTATCGCCTTTCTCACTCGGTTTTACACTTACTGAAAAGGTGAACTTATACTCAACTTTGGGCAGTAGGAAATCTTCTACCTAAAAGAAGCCTCTCGTTGAATGGAATAGAGAAATCGTGCGTTAACGGGGTCCGGACGGCCCCGAGTTCAAATCCAGAGATTTCCGTCACACTGCAAGCTCGCGGGGCGGGGTTTCCTCGCGTCGACCACTATACACGTTTCTGAAAACAGGAAAACATGAGCGGCAGACACACTGTAGTATATACAAGTTACACAAATATATATATATATATATATATATATATATATATATATATATATATATATATGGTAAAGCAATACCTTGTTGTTGTTGTTGTTGTCTTCAGTCCTGAGACTGGTTTGATGCAGCTCTCCATGCTACTCTATCCTGTGCAAGCTTCTTCATCTCCTAGTACTCATTGCAACCTACATCCTTCTGAATCTGCTTAGTGTATTCGTCTCTTGGTCTCCCTCTACGATTTTTACCCTCCACGTTGCCCTCCAATGCTAAATTTGTGATCCCTTGATGCCTCAGAACATGTCCTACCAACCGGTTCCTTCTTCTTGTCAAGTTGTGCCACAAAGTCCTCTTCTCCCCAATCCTATTCAATACCTCCTCATTAGTTATGTGATCTACCCATCTAATCTTCAGCATTCTTCTGTAGCACCACATTTCGAAAGCTTCTATTCTCTTCTTGTCCAAACTATTTATCGTCCATGTTTCACTTCCATACATGGCTACACTCCATACAAATACTTTCAGAAACGACTTCCTGACACTTAAATCTATACTCGATGTTAACAAATTTCTCTTCTTCAGAAACGCTTTCCTTGCCATTGCCAGTCTACATTTTATATCCTCTCTACTTCGACCATCATCAGTTATTTTACTCCCTAAATAGCAAAACTCCTTTACTACTTTAAGTGTCTCATTTCCTAATCTAATTCCCTCAGCATCACCCGACTTAATTCGACTACATTCCATTATCCTCGTTTTGCTTTTGTTGATGTTCATCTTATACCCTCCTTTCAAGACACTGTCCATTCCGTTCAACTGCTCTTCCAAGTCCTTTGCTGTCTCTGACAGAATTACAATGTCATCGGCGAACCTCAACGTTTTTATTTCTTCTCCATAGACTTTAACACCTACTCCGAATTTTTCTTTTGTTTCCTTTACTGCTTGCTCAATATACAGATTGAATAACATCGGGGAGAGGCTACAACCCTGTCTCACTCCCTTCCCAACTACTGCTTCCCTTCCATGCCCCTCGACTCTTATAACTGCCATCTGGTTTCTGTACAAATTGTAAATAGCCTTTCGCACCCTGTATTTTATCCCTGCCACCTTCAGAATTTGAAAGAGAGTATTCCAGTCAACATTGTCAAAAGCTTTCTCTAAGTCTACAAATGCTAGGAACGTAGGTTTGCCTTTCCTTAATCTAGCTTCTAAGATAAGTCGTAGGGTCAGTATTGCCTCACGTGTTCCAATATTTCAACGGAATCCAAACTGATCTTCCCCGAGGTCCGCTTCTACTAGTTTTTCCATTCGTCTGTAAAGAATTCCTGTTAGTATTTTGCAGCCGTGACTTATTAAACTGATAGTTCGGTAATTTTCACATCTGTCAACACCTGCTTTCTTTGGGATTGGAATTATTATATTCTTCTTGAAGTCTGAGGGTATTTCGCCTGTCTCATACATCTTGCTCACCAGATGGTAGAGTTTTGTCAGGACTGGCTCTCCCAAGGCCATCAGTAGTTCCAATGGAATGTTGTCTACACCCGGGGCCTTGTTTCGACTCAGGTCTTTCAGTGCTCTGTCAAACTCTTCACGCAGTATCGTATCTCCCATTTCATCTTCATCTACATCCTCTTCCATTTCCATAATATTGTCCACAAGTACATCGCCCTTGTATAGACCCTCTATATACTCCTTCCACCTTTCTGCTTTCCCTTCTTTGCTTAGAACTGGGTTTCCATCAATGCTCTTGATATTGATGCAAGTGGTTCTCTTTTCTCCAAAGGTCTCTTTAATTTTCCTGTTGGCAGTATCTATCTTACCCCTAGTGAGATAAGCCTCTACATCCTAACATTTGTCCTCTAGCCATGCCTGCTTAGCCATTTTGCACTTCCTGTCGATCTCATTTTTGAGACGTTTGTATTCCTTTTTGCCTGCTTCATTTACTGCGTTTTTATATTTTCTCCTTTCATCAATTAAATTCAATATTTCTTCTGTTACCCAAGGATTTCTACTAGCCCTCGTCTTTTTACCTACTTGATCCTCTGCTGCCTTCGCTGCTTCATCTCTCAGAGCTACCAATTCCTCTTCTACTGTATTTCTTTCCCCCATTCCTGTCAATTGTTGCCTTATGCTCTCCCTGAAACTCTGTACAACCTCTGGTTTAGTCAGTTTATCCAGGTCCCATCTCCTTAAATTCCCATCTTATATATACCTTAATATAAACATATTACAAGGTAACCAATGAACAGAAATATATATATACTACGTGCAAAGAAATGTCAGTCCACGCACAATGACTTAAGGTCCACCTTACAAGGTAATCTGTCTTTGCTGAGTGGCTGACACCGCATAAATCAAACGTGCAATACCTAACCTGACAATCAACCTTGAGATAGGTATTTGAAATTGCAATAGGAAACTAATGTCACTTCAATAGGTCGCTAATGCAATAAGGACGGTCCCTATGGCCACAGACCAAAATACACACGGCCTCTATCCGACCATAAAACACAATGTGACCTATATTTATCATGGCCACTTGCCTTCCATACGCACAAGAATCATTAAAAAAGAACAACTACCACTAATTCGTAAAACCAGAAAATTCTAAATCTATAACTAAATTAAGAAATGATGTTCAAGTGAACCAGCTACCTTCAGCGTGCCACTAAGCACCAAATCCAAACTTGCAAATGCGAGGCACTATTTCTAGCCACTTTAGTAACATAATTTCATGGCCGTTCCAGAACACAGCTCGTCTCGCCACCACTGCAGTGGATGTTTTGCTGGCCACAAGCACGAGCAACTGCAACAGTCAACAGTTCTTAAGTACACAATAATATTCACTATATATAGAAGGAGGAACCCACCACGAAACTTGGCGATTAATTTTTTTTTCTTCATGTAAAATTCACAACGCCATCCATCCACATAGCTCTCGAGGTATTAGCAAATCCTGTTCGCCACTGGCCAGCCGTGTCAGTACAACTTTAATACTTTCCGGCAGCGGCCCATGCTTCTTCGTTGCTCCAACTCAACTGGTCCTGACGGCATACAGCCGCGCCACGTGACACGGTGTCGCCAATCCCCACAACGACAACATCGGAAGCACGTCACGTCACAGACTGACTCGGCTCATGCGCGGACCCACTCTCCTCGAGTTGCGCACGCGCGTTACCATAAATAGCCTGCCTCAAAGGCGCTAAGAGAACAAGGTACACGGACAATGATCAAAGATGGAAGTAAGAATCGATATCGCCTGGTGCCGGAAACCCATCGGCTCAATGGTCATCTGTTACACCGGACCAGGGTTCATCATATACAGTATCTTTTTTAAATCAAAGTTCCCCAAGAAATAACAGTCTTAATGTGACAACTACTTGAAATTGTAGGAGCAGGAGAGGAGTGGTAAGATGCCAAGCCACTTCACAAACAAACCTTAAAAACATATTTATTTTTAGCCTCTTCAAAACTCTGAACAGTTGAACACAGATGGTCAGTTCAGAAAACTTTAAACGAACTTTGCTAACCAGCGTTAAAGAACATTATTAACTTTACAACACTGATTGCTGACTGTAAAATAATAATGACGATAAACAATATGTACAAAGAATTCCAAGAATCTTCAAGTTTGACCGTTTCTCCTTAAAACAAATAATTACAGCTCGTAATTTCAACCA
Source organism: Schistocerca nitens (assembly GCF_023898315.1). Classification (NCBI taxonomy): domain Eukaryota; kingdom Metazoa; phylum Arthropoda; class Insecta; order Orthoptera; family Acrididae; genus Schistocerca; species Schistocerca nitens. The sequence goes on along the minus strand of NC_064617.1, from coordinate 697,018,202 downwards.
ACGGCTGACCCAAGAAATCACTCAGGACAATAAATTAAACAACAGATACAATCCTTGCAAACTGTTTGACAACCAAGGACTAAACAGCAGTACTTAACTTGTGGGGTGAGGGGTTTATGCGTCACAATATTAGTATTATTTTTACAAATGCTAGATACTTCAGTGCACTTGCTAGCCTTTATTTTTACAACAGCTCACATCTTGGCCCTTATGGTTAGAATAACTTACGATACCTGTAACATAAACTTGTTAGCATCAGGTATAGACAAGAAATCACGGCGCTCAATTAAGATGTTTAATAACGCCAACAAACATACGTAACCAGAAGTGCACACACACAGAAAATACAGAGTGAAAAGTAGTTACAAGTATTAGAATTATCCCTTGGCATTGAACGGCACAAACTGATTTAATTTTAACCTATTAATATAGCCGTCTGGCAATTAAGCCAATAGATGATCTCTCCTTCTAATACAAACTAAACAAACCAACAATTTGAAGTACTTCCAGACACTACAGGTAAGAAGTAACTATTTGACCAACACAAACAAGAACACTGCACTTTATGAAACAGTTCTGGATCAACAGCAGCGCAAACAGTTTAAGCCAGTAACTCGTTTTCCACATGCACTCAGTAAGTCAACAGCTAGTTCACAAACACCTCCTTGGTTTAACAGAAGCAGCAGGGACAGCCCACTTTTTCATACTAGAATTATAAACAATTCAGTTACCATCCACCCAGCTAATCTTTGCATGACAGTTGAGTAAAACGAACTCCCTTTAAAGCACAAAACATATAAATTATGGTAAAACAACAACAACAGTACAGGATAATTCTTAAAATATGCTTAACGTATTACATTACAGCCAACTGAAGTTACGACATTTCGTAATGGGTGAAAGGAGTTTGAACAGTACAACGTGGGCAAATTACTAATGTAAAATCACTTAGACCAACTAGCTGTTTCATGGCATATATGCTCAGTAGTGCAACCCGGTGACAGAATAATACACTACAAGCCATTAAAATTGCAACACCAAGAAGAAATGCAGATGATAAACGGGTATTCATTGGACAAATATATTATACTAGAACTGACATGTGATTACATTTTCACGCAATTTGGATGCATAGATCCTGAGAAATCAGTACCCAGAACAACCACCTCTGGCCGTAATAACGGCTTTGATACGCCTGGGCATTGAGTCAAACAGAGCTTGGATGGCGTGTACATGTACAGCTGCCCATGCAGCTTCAACACGAGACCACTGTTCATCAAGAGTAGTGACTGGCGTATTGTGACGAGCCAGTTGCTCGGCCACCATTGACCGGACGTTTTCAATTGGTGAGAGATCTAGAGAATGTGCTGGCCAGGGCAGTAGTCGAAAATTCTCTGTATCCAGGAAGGCCCGTACAGGACCTGCAACATGCGGTCGTGCATTATCCTGCTGAAATGTAGGGTTTCGCAGGGATAGAACGAAGGGTAGAGCCACGTCCACTGTTCAGAGTGCCGTCAATGCGAACAAGAGGTGACCGAGACGTGTAACCAATGGCATCCCGTACCATCACGCCAGGTGATACGCCAGTATGGCGATGACGAATACATCCATCCAATGTGCGTTCACCGCGATGTCGCCAAACACGGATGCGACCATCATGATGCTGTAAACAGAACCTGAATTCATCCGAAAAAATGACGTTTTGCCATTCGTGCACCCAGGTTCGTCGTTGAGTACACCATCACAGGCGCGATGCAGCGTCAAGGGTAACCGCAGCCACGGTCTCCGAGCTCATAGTCCATGCTGCTGCAAACGTCGTCGAACTGTTCGTGCAGATGGTTGTGGTGTTGTCTTTCAAACGTCCAGATCTGTTGACTCAGGGATCGAGACGTGGTTGCCCGATCCGTTAGAGCCATGCGGATAAGATGCCTGTCATCTTAACTGCTAGTGATACGAGGCCGTTGGGATTGAGCACGGCGTTCCGTATTACCCTCCCGAACCCACCGATTCCATATTCTGCTAACCAACGCGAGCAGCAATGTCGCGATACGATAAACCGCAATCGCGATAGGCTGCAATCCTACCTTTATCAAAGTCGGAAACGTGATGGAACGCATTTCTCCTCCTTACACGGGGCATCACAACAACGTTTCACCAGGCAACGCCGGTCAACTGCTGTGTGTGTATGAGAAATCGGTTGGAAACTTTCCTCATGTCAGCACGTTGTAGGTGTCGCCACTGGCGTCAACCTTGTGTGAATGCTCTGAAAAGCTAATCGTTTGCATATCACGGCATCTTCTTCCTGTCGGTTAAATTTCGCGTCTGTAGCACGTCATCTTCGTGGTGTAGCATTTTTAATGGCCAGTAGTGTATATAATAGCGTAACTATACTCGTAACCATGTTACGGGACACACTAACGCTTTAAACCGCCTTTTAGCCACCAAACCAACAAACGGTCACCGCTGTTTTTAAACACCGGCGCCAATCGGCCCCTCACACTCGAGTGCATTACTCTCGTTGGACTCGTACTCAGCGACCACCCCGGTTCCGCACAGTCACAGCTGACAATACGCCTCCACTGCGCCGCTCTCTCGCTTTTCCAGCAGCCGCGCGACCTGCCACCTCGCAGAGTGTACTCTTCACCACCACGGAACCAAACTTGAAGGACCCGAGAGCAACCGACGCGCCGCGCGCGCTTAAATAGTTTTCCAGTCGATGACTCTCAGACCAGCATCTCTGACCGGAAGACGAAACCACGGACGATCATCGATAACCAGAGAGGCTCTACTCTGGCCGCGAAGCACTGCGCGCTGACTAGCATTAAAATAATTCTAGTGTCTGAAGTGGCAGTGTGAGTAAATTATACTTACTGTGAACTAATAAAGCTAATACTGGCAGTACTTGTGCTACTTGGTTCAAGAATCATAAAAGAAGGTTGTATACCTGGAAGAATCCTGGAGATACTAATAGGTATCAGATAGATTATATAATGGTAAGACAGAGATTTAGGAACCAGGTTTTAAATTGTAAGACATTTCCAGGGGCAGATGTGGATTCTGACCACAATCTATTGGTTATGAACTGCAGATTAAAACTGAAGAAACTGCAAAAAGGTGGGAATTTAAGGAGATGGGACCTGGATAAACTGAAAGAACCAGAGGTTGTAGAGAGTTTCAGTGAGAGCATAAGGGAACAATTGACAGGAATGGGGGAAAGAAATACAGTAGAAGAAGAATGGGTAGCTCTGAGGGATGAAGTAGTGAAGGCAGCAGAGGATCAAGTAGGTAAAAAGACGAGGGCTAATAGAAATCCTTGGGTAACAGAAGAAATATTGAATTTAATTCATGAAAGGAGAAAATATAAAAATGCAGTAAATGAAGCAGGCAAAAGGGAATACAAACGTCTCAAAAATGAGATCGACAGAAAGTGCAAAATGGCTAAGCAGGGACGGCTAGAGGACAAATGTAAGGATGTAGAGGCTTGTCTCACTAGGGGTAAGATAGATACTGCCTACAGGAAAATTAAAGAGACCTTTGGAGAGAAGAGAACCACTTGTATGAATATCAAGAGCTCAGATGGCAACCCAGTTCTAAGCAAAGAAGGGAAGGCAGAAAGGTGGAAGGAGTATATAGAGGGTTTATACAAGGGCGATATACTTGAGGACAATATTATGGAAATGGAAGAGGATGTAGATGAAGATGAAATGGGAGATACGATACTGCGGGAAGAGTTTGACAGAGCACTGAAAGACCTGAGTCGAAACAAGGCCCCGGGAGTAGACAACATTCCATTAGAACTACTGATGGCCTTGGGAGAGCCAGTCATGACAAAACTCCACCATCTGGTGAGCAAGATGTATGAGACAGGCGAAATACCCACAGACTTCAAGAAGAATATAATAATTCCAATCCCAAAGAAAGCAGGTGTTGACAGATGTGAAAATTACCGAACTATCAGTTTAATAAGTCACAGCTGCAAAATACTAACGCGAATTCTTTACAGACGAATGGAAAAACTGGTAGAAGCGGACCTCGGGGAAGATCAGTTTGGATTCCGTAGAAATGTTGGAACACGTGAGGCAATACTGACCCTACGACTTATCTTAGAAGCTAGATTAAGGAAAGGCAAACCTACGTTCCTAGCATTTGTAGACTTAGAGAAAGCTTTTGACAATGTTGACTGGAATACTCTCTTTCAAATTCTGAAGGTGGCAGGGATAAAATACAGGGTGCGAAAGGCTATTTACAATTTGTACAGAAACCAGATGGCAGTTATAAGAGTCGAGGGGCATGGAAGGGAAGCAGTAGTTGGGAAGGGAGTGAGACAGGGTTGTAGCCTCTCCCCGATGTTATTCAATCTGTATATTGAGCAAGCAGTAAAGGAAACAAAAGAAAAATTCGGAGTAGGTGTTAAAGTCTATGGAGAAGAAATAAAAACGTTGAGGTTCGCCGATGACATTGTAATTCTGTCAGAGACAGCAAAGGACTTGGAAGAGCAGTTGAACGGAATGGACAGTGTCTTGAAAGGAGGGTATAAGATGAACATCAACAAAAGCAAAACGAGGATAATGGAATGTAGTCGAATTAAGTCGGGTGATGCTGAGGGAATTAGATTAGGAAATGAGACACTTAAAGTAGTAAAGGAGTTTTGCTATTTAGGGAGTAAAATAACTGATGATGGTCGAAGTAGAGAGGATATAAAATGTAGACTGGCAATGGCAAGGAAAGCGTTTCTGAAGAAGAGAAATTTGTTAACATCGAGTATAGATTTAAGTGTCAGGAAGTCGTTTCTGAAAGTATTTGTATGGAGTGTAGCCATGTATGGAAGTGAAACATGGACGATAAATAGTTTGGACAAGAAGAGAATAGAAGCTTTCGAAATGTGGTGCTACAGAAGAATGCTGAAGATAAGGTGGGTAGATCACGTAACTAATGAGGAGGTATTGAATAGGATTGGGGAGAAGAGAAGTTTGTGGCACAACTTGACTAGAAGAAGGGATCGGTTGATAGGACATGTTCTGAGGCATCAAGGGATCACAAATTTAGCATTGGAGGGCAGCGTGGAGGGTAAAAATCGTAGAGGGAGACCAAGAGATCAATACACTAAGCAGATTCAGAAGGATGTAGGTTGCAGTAGGTACTGGGAGATGAAGAAGCTTGCACAGGATAGAGTAGCATGGAGAGCTGCATCAAACCAGTCTCAGGACTGAAGACCACAACAACAACAACTTGTGCTACTGCAGCTGCTGCCACTAATAGTGATAATAGTAATAATGACAATGACAATAATAACAGTAATAATAGTGGCAGGTATAAGAAGAATTTAGAGGTGTGCGAAGTACATGTTTTCTGATACAGCGAGTTCTCAGGAAATGAAGTGTAAGGAGCCTGCATGGGTAAGAGTATGGGAGATGACGAAGAGCACGTTGGAAAGAGGGACGTATAGTGGTAATGAGTGCGTACAGAGACAATGGAAATCTTAGTAGATTTGTCATTAACTGTCTTCTGAATCTGGATATGTTGTTCAGTTCTCTAATATAATGCGGGAGGTTATCCAAAAGTCTGGTTCCTGCAACTGAGAAGGTCTTCGAGAAAGTGGCTGAACGATGGAGTGCGGCAGAAAAGAGTTTGCTATGATGGGAGCGGCGGGATTTTCTGCCATATTGTTCGTACAAGAGCGTTAACGTCGAGGAGAGATATGTGAAGGACAGTGTTCACTGATGAGACGGTGGAGAAGACAGACGGTTTGGCAATCTCTGCTCTTGTCTGCACTCAGACAGGATAACTGTGCGTTTGATGGTGAATTGTGATCAACGCGTCGAACATCATAAATATTACGAACGCAAGCACTCATAACTAGTCCCAGGTGCCGTGGGCTTTTCTGAGAAAATCCTTGAAGGGTGACACCGCCGTAATCAACAACTGGAAGTAGAATGTATAAGTTTCTTTTTCAGGTCAAAAGGCAATGAGAGATGCTGATACCTTCTTGCACATTGCAGTTACGTGCTCAGTCCCACTTAGATTTTGATCTATTATTACTCCTAAACTCTTTTCTGAAGGAGATAAGTCGGTATTTGTCGCATTTAACGTTAAAGATGGTGGGGATTCCGGATGTTTTGGACCAATGAGTCCAGAATGACCAACCAGTACCAATTCGGTTTCGGATGGGTTGAGCTTTAATCCAATATCATGCATCCATTTTAATAGTGCACAGAGATTGGTAATGATATTCTCGATAACTCTCCTCAGGTACATTAGATACAACTGGAGGTCATCAGTGTACATTCAATGAAAAGAGTATAGGACCTAATATCGAACCCTGCGGGACACCTGATACTACTTACTTCCAAAGTGACTTTGTGGTGCCGGAAATGGCGCAGTGCTGGCTAGAAGTAAGGGATGAGCTGAACCACTGCACTGCACTTGGCGAGAAATTTAGGTTGCTAAGTTTGGCAATTAAAATGTCATAGTCAACAGTACCAAAGGCTTTGCTGAAATCTAAGAAGCACATGATAGTTGCCTCTTGTGCATCCATGGCAAGCTTCAAGTCATCTGTTACATTTTTTAAGGCAGATGTTGTGCTGTGATGTTTATGGAAGCCTCCTTGGTTTTCGTCTAGTAGGTTGTTATGTAGTTAGGTAGCTTGTTAATTGGCCGTGGACTATATAGGGTGAGTCACTAACTACTGCCACCAAGAATAATTCTGAAAGGATGATAGGAGCTGAAACGTATGTGGGACAAATGTAGCATGGGACAACAGGGGCCATAATATGACGTTGGTTTTTCGTTGCTAGGTGGGGTCGCTTCAGAGATATGGGGTCAACTTTTTTTTTTTTAATGGGATGCTATAGTTTGGTACTAATTTTCTGATAGCAGCTATCTAGACGAATCCCATGATGTATAACAGTAAGGTCTTTGAAGGTCAACGAAGGTCACAAAGGTGGCATGAACGTCCATTTAGAGAAGGTGTTCGAAGTGATGACCATTGGTATCAGTGAAGTGCTGCAATCTTCTTATCATGGATTGAGTGGTATTCCTTATTACATCGGCACTTATCGAAGCGCATGCTCTGACAATTCTCTCTCGCATATCTTCAGGTGTAGTTGGAACGTCTTTATAAACAATGTCTTTTTACGGATCCCCACAAGAAAAAAATCCAGAGGCGTCAAGTCTGGCGAACGAGCCGGCCACAGCATATCTCCTCCGCGTCCAGTCCAACGATTTGGGAATTGTCTCTGCAACTCATTTCTAACCATCAGCGAAAAATGTGCCGGATACCCATCGTGTCGATACCACATTCTGTTCCTAGTTCCTAAAGGCATTTATTCCAATAACAGATCTAATGTTTCTTGCAGTGTACTTCCTACCATTAAAATTTCCTTCGACGGAATAGGGGCCTATAATTCTGTCTTCCAGAATCCCATACCATACATTCACCGACCACGGTTTTTGGTGCGCAACTTATCGTAGCCAACATGGATTTTCAGTTTCCCAATAATGCATGTTATGCAAAGTAACATTTCCATGGTTCGTGAATGTAGCATCATCAGTAAATAAAATCAAATTAATAAATGTGTTATCCCTCTGAATCTGAAATTGTGCCCATCGTCAGAATTAAATGCGACGCATACAATCCGTATCAGTTAATTTTTGGTGGAGACTGGTATTGTAAGGATGATATTTATGGCGATGCAGAACACGAACAACACTACTCTGGCTCATGCCAGATTCCCTTGCGATTTGACGCGAGCAAACACAAGAATCTCGAACCACAGTGGCAAGAGTACCAATTTCCGTTTGCTAGTTAGTAACTTTCCTTTGCCGGATGTGTTTCCGATGCGTTAAACATCTAGTTGTTCTCAATTTATCATACACATATTTAAATGTACGACGTGTAGGGTGAGTACGTTGAGGATATCTTTCAGCGTATAAGTCTGTAGCTCTCACTGAATTTCGTTGGCATTCACCGTAAATGAGAAGCATATCGACTTGTTCTTCGAAGGAATACATCATTCACATTCGCTTGATTCGACAATACTAGTTTAACCGTTCCTATTAGTGTTTTATTGCGAAACCGTCGAATGATTTTTACATGCCAATGGCACGTTAGATGGATACGCCGTGTTCGGCTAATATTTACTATTCGCACGATACACGAGAGAGAAATATCAGAGCCTGTGCTTCGATAAGTGCCGAAGTGGTAAGGAATACCACTCAGTCCGTGATAAGGAGATTGCAGGACTGCATTGATATTAATGGTCATCCCTTCGAACACCTTTGTTAATAGACGTTCATGCCACCTTTTTGACCTTCATTAACGTTCGAAGAGCTTACTGTTACACATCATTGAATTCGTCTCAATAGCCGCTATCAGGAAATAAGTACCGAACTACAGCAACCCATTAAAAAAAAAAAAAAAAAAAAAAAACTTGACCTTCACATCTCTGAAGTGACCCCACCTAGCAACAACAAAAACTAACGTTATATTATGACCCCCGTTGTCCTACGCAACATTTGTCCCATAAACTTTTCAGCTACAATTATACTTTCGGAGTTATTCTAGGTCGCAATAGTTAGTGACTCACCCTGTATATTCCTAGTGCAGGAAGAACGTCAATAGATCGGTAATCAGAGGGTGCTGTGGCAACTGTTTAACTAGTCCCTGTTTCCAGGTCGCAGGGAAAACATTTGTGGTTAAGCAGTGGTTGAAAGCGTCTGTTATATTGGGTAGTAGTGGGTCAGTAATAACCTTCATCACTTACACTGTGATGGCATCGAGTGCAGTAGATGCTGATCTGATACGCGTGATGGCTTTTTTGACTGTGTAATATGCTTTAGATAGGATTTTCAATGAATTTTCAAGAATCAACGAGTCTCAGTTTCGTTTGTGGTTGAATTATGATTGCCTATTGTATTTAATGTGTGCTCTTCTCCTCATATAAATTCCCAAAGTTCAGCATCACTCCATCTGTAGATTTGAACAGAAACAAGAGCACCACTGTGACAGGCTATTTCAGCTGCAATAGTACCATAAGAGGTTTACTCAAGCCAATACTGGAGAGGATGTATGTTAACTGGCCAAATCCACAGTGTGTCTCTTACGACGACAGCAAGCCTACTCCATTTAACAGCGGTAGGATGAAGGCTACAAACTGGATGTCCTCTACGCAAGTGAGTGCATAGTTCAGAAGAGCTGTGTGCATACCTACACCAGACACCCAGATCTCCCAAGAATAAGCTCAAAGAAGTTTCATTCCAGGGGAGGCACAATTTCAGAAAGAGTGATAGGACGAAATTTTCTCCTACGCGCGATGAAGAGATTAGTACACTCCCGTCAGATGTTGTCGATTATGAGCACTACATCTACGTATACATCTACATTACGCAAGTCATCTTACGGTCTTACTGCGTGTGGTTCGTTCGATACTCTATAAGCTCGTCTTTTGTTCACAAAATAAAGTGCATCGAATGCCTTCCGGGAGTCAGGGAAGAAGAGATTAACATGGCCGCCTTTGTCTACGGCACTCTGCATTTAATGAACGAACAGAGCGATTTGTATTTCGTAAGTTGACATGATTTTAATTGAGGAGATCTTCGTTCTTCAGGAACGTTATAAGGCGTGAACATAATACATGTTTCTCGATATTTCTACAACAGATTGAAGTCAGCTATATAGGCGTATCTACATCCATTACATCGACATCTATACCCTATTAAGTACACGGCAAAGGATAAGTTCCACTGGGCTGTTTCCCACTCCATTCTTGTATGGAGCGCGGGAAAAATGATTTGTCTCTGTGCGTGCTGTAATGAATCTAACCTTATCCACACGATCCCAATGGGAGCGATATGTAGAGGGTTTTAGTATCCTAGAGTCATCAATTGAGTTGGCAGACTTTCTAGCGGTACTTTCGGCTATCTTCAAGAATATGCCAGTTCAGTTCCTTCTCAGCGACATACTTCCGCAGATCAAACAAAGCTGTTCGTGTTGCCGTTCTCTGTATACGTTCAATATCCCCTGCTAGTCCTTTTTGGTACGGGTCCCACGCGCTTGAGCAACATTCTAGGAGTGATTTATAAGCAATCTCCTTGCGGCGCCAAGTACTTTGTGTACGTCACTTTCCTCCTTTCATGTGCCGGGAAGCGCGACTGTTGATGAGTCCCCTTATGAGCTCGACTCTAATTTTACCTTCACGGTCCTTTGACTTGATGTACATCGAAAGAAGCAATATTCTGATTAACTCTTCTAGGAACTTAAGCTGAGGGGATTATAGAAGGAACCACTTCGTGAGGAACAACGGCTCTTGTAGCGTCTGCCACTGCAGTTATATGAGCACTTCTGTGGCGCTTTCGCGCTTACTAAATGAAACTGTGACGAAATGCGCTACTCTTTCTTAGATCATGTCTACTTCCTGTCTGGGAAGGGTCCCAGACCAAGGAGCAATTCCTTTTAGCATCTATTGAACAAAGATTTTCTTAGCTACCTTTTTCGTAGGTGAACTGCACTGCCCGAGGACCTCCCCAGTGAATCTGTCAGCCATCTGCCTGTCCTACAATAGATTTTTTTGGTTCATTCCATTTCGAAACGCTCGTACGACCTACTCACAGATATTTAATGGATATTACTGCTTCCACTGATTGTTCAGCAGTCGTGTAACACAGTAACGGGTCTTTCCGCCTGTTTATGCGCAAAAAGTTACTTTCTTTATGTCGAGGGTGAACTGCCCGTCCTGACGCCAAGCGTCGAACCACTGCAGATCTTCTTGCAAGTCATTGCAGCTTTATAGCGTTGTGACTCCTCCATATAGAAAAGCATCATGAATTAACAGACTCTTGGAGCATCAGCTGTTATCCACTACGTCACTTACATATAATTTATAACATTTTTATGTCACTAATTGCCCTATAACACTCCGTTGCAGTTCGCCCGATGCTATCTTGAGGTCTGAAGATTTAGCTCCGTTAAGAACGCATATACTAAATACATGAGAGGACAATCCTAGAGGTCCGCGCGACTTACCCCGTCGGAGGTTCGAGTCCTCCCTCGGACATGGGTGTGTGTGTTGTCCTAAGCGTAAGTTAAATTAAGTTATATAAAGTAGTGCGTAAGCTTAGGGACCGATGACCATAGCAGTTTTGTCCCAAAAGACTTTACCACAAATTTCCAAAAAGAAATCATCTTCAAATACGGGAGATGTTCAGGGAAGCCAAGCAGTCATTTTCTAAATATTTTGTTCCAGAAGCTCACAAATTCAAACTTTCGTTACCTTCATTATTGGCTTCTCCAAATGCAACACATTTCTCCCATTTTCGTTGCTACTCCAGTAAGACGTTCTTTGTCATCCACTTCAAAATCTTTAAACGAAATCATTCCGCTTTAGGCTGTTAAAACATTATTTATTGCGTCTGTAATTTCCACACGTTGTCATTTTCAAGTATTCTGAAAGGAATCAGTCATCAAATATAATACACATAAATATGAAATTGTCCTCAGGGAGTCACACCTAGTGATACGTGGCTGGCGACCACGGGGCCCCGAGCTGAGTCCTGGCATTGCTTCCACTTACTTATGCCAGGCTCCTCACTTTTATCTTTCCTATCTGGCCACCCTCGGCCAGCTCTTGTTCTTTTCCGACCCTGACGCTATTAGGTTTCGAGGGCTAGGGGTCTTTCATTTTCCAACCTATACTTCTCATGCAGTGTCTGACCCGGAGCGGGCGGCTGCAAAAGGCGTCTGTATCCCATGTTAGGGGCGGCCTCCAGAACTGCGGAAGGCAACGGAATACCACCGCAGATTATCTTCCCTGCATAATGCAGTCTCCATTTTATGCACAAAAAATGGCTTCCTCTCATGTTAAATCAGTGTCCGGAGGTAAAATAGTCCCCCATTCGGATCTCCGGGGGGGGGGGGGGGGGGGGGGGGGGACAACTTGAAAGGAGGCAAAAAATCAAAACGAGAATTGGTACCTGGAATGTCAGAACTCTGCTACAAGCAGGAAAACTAGAAAACCTTAAAAGAGAGATGGAAAAGAATCATATGGACCTCGTAGGAGTTGCTGAGGTAAGATGGAATGGACATGGAGAGTTGCAGTCAGATGAATATGTATTCTACTACTCAGGAGGAGAAGTAAAATGAATTAATGGAGTAGGAATGATTATGACAAAGGAATTGGCTAAATGTGTGGAATATGTAGACTATGCAAATGACCGGGTTATTGGTGTAAGGCTGAAAGGAGCACAAAAAGATTTACTGATTGTCCAGGTGTATATGCCAATTTCAGAACATGATGACCAAATTGTAGAGGAAACGTACAATGTAATAGAGAGAATAATGGACGAAAATAAAAAAATGCTGCAAAATAGTAATGGGAGACTGGAACGCCATTGTGGGAGAAGGGAAAGAGGGAAACATAGTAGGCAGTCATGGTCTTGGAAAGAGAAATGACAGAGGTGAATGGTTAATTGACTTCTGCAGGGAAAGGCAGCTGATAGCAGCAAACACATGGTTCAAGAACCATAAGAGGAGGCTCTACACTTGGAAATCACCAGGGGATAAATACAGAAACAAAATCGATTTTATACTGGTAGAAGAAAGATACAGGAATGGAATAAAGAAGGTGCACACATTACCAGGTGCAGATATTAATAGTGACCACAACTTACTTATGGCAGAAATAGAAATAAGAATGAAAAAACTGAAAAAGGCGACAATGGTGAAGAAGTGGGATTTAGGGAAGATAAGGTCCAACAAAGAACAAATTACAGAAATGCTGTCTCGGGACTTTCTAAACACATTACGAGACAAAGAAGCATCTGATAATGTCAACGAGTACTGGAATATGCTGAAAGAAGGAATCATTAAAGCAGGACAGCAAAATGTAGGATATGTAAAAGGGAAAAGGTCAAAAAAACCATGGGTCACACAAGAAATGATTTCCAAGATGGAGGAGAGAAGAAAATTGAAAAACAAGAACACTGAAGATGCAAGAAAGATATACCGAAGGTTAAATAACGAACTGCGAAGAGAAACAGAGCAGGCTAGGAAAAAATGGCTGAAAGAGGAATGTGATGAAATTGAAGAACTGGACAGGAAGGGAAGATACGACTTACTATACAACAGAGTAAGGACTATGACATGGGAACAAAACAGAGCAGGAAATGCTACTATGGAAATTTTGAGTAAAGACGAAGAGGTAGTGTACAAAGATCGTGACGATGTCCTCCAGAGATGGGAAGAATATATAAAAGAGCTATATGACACAAATAGCAAACCAGAAACTCTGCAACTTGAATCACACAACAGCGTAAGTGATGAAGAGAAAGGATCGACCATCATAATGGAAGAAGTAAAGTATGCCATTGCTGCAATGAAAAATGGCAAAGCAGTAGGTACAGATACAATACCGGGAGAAATACTAAAATGCTTGAACCACAATGGAATAAGAGAAATATTGAGGTTATGTAATAAAATATATGACAGTGGTGAATGGCCTGAGGACTTTTTGACAACAGTAATGATTCCATTACCGAAAAAACAAGGAACCAAGAAATGCAGCGAGCACAGGACAATCAGCCTCATTTCACATGCAGCCAAAGTGATGTTAAGAATAATTAATAAAAGACTTGAAAAAGTAATAGAGGAGAATCTCGGCGAGGAGCAGTTTGGCTTTAGACGGAATACGGGCACCAGAGATGCAATAGGGTTCCTACGAATCTTGGGAGAAAGGTTTATTGAAAAAGGAAGAGACCTATATATGTGCTTCATCGATTTAGAAAAGGCATTTGACAATGTGGTTTGGGACAAGCTGGCGACTATTATGAGGGAATAGAGAGTGGACTGGAAAACCAGAAGACTTATAAACTCATTATACCTTAATCAAAAAGTTTCAGTTAAAGTGAGAGGAGAAAGTACAAACTGGATCAGACTAGGGAAAGGAGTAAGACAAGGATGCTGTTTATCACCTACTCTTTTCAACCTGTACTTGGAAAATATGATTGACCAATGCTCATTAGATGACAAAGGAGTAGAAATTGGAGGAAGAAGAGTAGGGTGCTTGAGATTTGCTGATGACATGGTCCTTCTAGCCACAGGGGAAAAAGAATTACAGGATTTGGTGGACACCATTGCAACTAACGGAAAAAAATATGGAATGAAAATTAACACAAATAAAACAAAAGTATTGGCAATAGGAGGAAATAAGGAAATAAAAATTGTGCTGAATGGAGAAACACTAGAACAGGTGCAAAATTTTAAGTATCTTGGAATCAGGATAGACACCGGCTGGAAGTGCACCACAGAAATTAAAACAAGGATAGAAATGGCAAAAGAGGCATTTTATCAGAAAAGGAGACTCTTCTGCAGCGGTCTGGACAGAGAACTCAGAAAGAGACTCATAAAATGTCTTGTATGGAGTGTTCTTCTATATGGCGCTGAAACATGGACTACGAGGAAAAAAGACAGAGAAAGGCTGGAGGCTTTTGAGATCTGGACATGGCGGAAGATGGAAAGAGTGAGTTGGATGGACAGAGTAAAAAATGAAGAGGTACTGAGAAGAGTGGGAGAGAAAAGACAGTTACTAGATGTAATAAAGAGAAGAAAAAGAAATTGGATTGGGCATATATTAAGAAAGAATGACGGACTGATAAAAACCGTTTTAGAAGGTTATGTAGAAGGGAAAAGGAAGCGAGGAAGGAAGAGATTCCAGATACTGGAGGACATGATGGACGGTACAACATACAGCAGCCTTGAGAAGGAAGCAATGGATAGCAGAAAATGGAGAGGCAAAGGACCTGCTAATATAGCAGATAACTGATGATGATGAAATATGAAATTGACAAAAACTGAAAATGAAAATTTCAAAGCTACTTACGTAAATGTTGTAAATCATTCAGTAACATAAAGCTGCGACATGCTGTCAAAGAACAGTTGCATGTTGTGGTGTGACTTCATCTGCTGTTTCACAAACTATACTCGTTACAAAGCTGGTGAAATAATTATATAAACACTTAATTTTAAATCTCGTGTAGCATGCGTGGTAAATGGATCACAACAACGGCAGAGATGTAAACATACAAAGAGTATGAGCCACGCACCGCAAAGATGCTAATATATGGAGTCGATATCATGTGGTTTGAGAAACCTGTGCGCAGGAAGAGTGAAGTGATAGAAAGATGTGTTAAATAAGAATGGAATCCACAAATGATAGTGAGAATGTATAATAAAAGTAGGTAAAAAAATGAAGTGATTATTTCTGCACGCACATTTCACAAACCACATGATATCGACTTCATATATTAGCATCTTTGCATTCCATAGCGCATACTCTTTGTATGTTTGTATCTTTGCCACTGTTGTGATCCATTTACCTCGCTCGCTACCGGAGATTTAATGGCTCAAATGGCTCTGAGCACTATGCGACTTAACTTCTGAGGTCATCAGTCACCTAGAACTTAGAACTAATTAAACCTAACTAACCTAAGGACATCACACACATCCATGCCCGAGGCAGGATTCGAACCTGCGACCGTAGCGGGCGCTCGGCTCCAGACTGTAGCGCCTAGAACCGCACGGCCACTGCGGCCGGCCGGGGATTTAAAATGAAGTGTTTATGTCATTATTTCACCAGTTTTATAACGTGTATGATATATGGAACAGCAGATAACTTCACACCACAACATGCAACTGCTCTTACACGGCTATCACGGCTTTATATTACTGAGTGGGTTACAAGTTTCTACATAAACAGCGTTGAAATGTTCGTTTTCAGTGTTTCTCGATTTCATATTTATGTATATATGTTTGACGACTGATTGCTTCCAGAATGCCTGAAAATGACAACTTGGCGAAATTGCATTCGCAATAAATAATGCTTTAACAGCCAAAAAGTGGAATGATTTCATTTAAAAATTTCACGAACCTGTGGACCCAGTCATTATCAAATTTTATTTCAAAATCGCCTTTACAGGTTTCACTGCCAGGAATTCATTATCAAACGTCCTTTAAGGCCTTTTCCGACAGTACAACAGAGGAAAAAAGTAACACAGTATCAAGGGATTGGTGGGAAGGTGAATGGGGTACCATACAAATGCCTTTCCCGGTGAAGAAAAAAATACTGCATCAAACTATCGCCAGCGTAAGGCCTGACATTATTTTGATGAAGCTTTCGCTACCCAACAAGTTAGTTCCTCCTGTTCAGAAAGTAGTCCTTCATTAGTTGGCTCACGACCTGCCTGTAATGTGTCTCACCTCAGTGACTAAGTGGGTGAACATGTGCCTTTGCAGTCGAAGAATGTGATGACCATGTGTATGTGTAAGGGATACTAGTGTCGATAATGGTATGATATAGTTATCGCAGTGGCGGCTAGCACAAATTTTACCAATGGTGCTAAAATATCACAGAAATTAACAGAAAGCAAATTTGCATAAAATATATTAAAATAAAAAGTAGTACACATTCAGTGACAAAAAATGAAGTTCATACGTTGCTATTTTCTGTTGTGGAATTTATTTATTACTTTGGAGTTGAAGCCCTCAACGTTAGTTACCATATTCTTCTCAGTGGAGAACAATGCAAGGTTATTAAGTCGTTGCTCTGCTACGGTATTCCGAAGACAGGTGTTGATCCTCTTCAGAGAAGAAAAACATGTTTCAGGTTCAGGTTGTCAGAGTTGTAGTAGTTGTTGTCACTACAACGGTCAGAATTTTTGGTATCTGAGAGAAAGTGTCCTGCAGATTATTGTTCGAAATGAAATGGAGCAGCTTACAGCTACAGCAATGTTCCTGAAGTGTGGTCGTTGATGCAGTACCGAAGTTCCCTCATTAATCTTCGTTTCTCCAATATGGTATAATCCCGGACAGCAACATTAAGTTATCTCTCTTGAAAATGCCTTCAGTATTCTTCTGATTTTGAGGAATCCAACAGGATTGCTGCGTCTAGATAATCTGTGGCATGGAAACGATCACGGACTTCTCTGTTAATCGTATCACAGACTTCGTTTGCATCGAAACGCTGGTAGAGACAGATCTCCTGGCGCTTGCTCTGAGAGGTGGCTGTTGCGGTATCACTGTCGTTGGTTGAGGCTCTTATATTATTTATGACAACCGTCAACCACGAGAACAATAACTCTGTTGTTTGATTTACATTATCTTTGACCGATGTTCTTTACTTCACTCCTGTTCTTAGGTTTTTGAATGCTTGTTCATTGAGTTATTGTCTCCAAGAATAAAAGTGGTAATGATTAATCGAGTGTTAGTGGCTTCTGTTTCACTCATTACACGACTAGGGACAGAATTTGCCACATTGGTAACGCCAGGCTCGTTTCATCCCTCTGATCCTTATTTCGTTGACCATTTACAGTGAAATGCTGCACCTTAAGAAACAACGAGCCTACCGCCATTCAATGCGTCACATCCGGCGTTCTCGCACTGCATTTCTCCTTCGGACTCTGAAGCTCAAGTGTAGTACTCTCTACAAGCTGCTCTTCGCACGACACAACTGAGCTCTCTAACCTCTTCAAGCTCACAATGACGCAAATCCATTTCTTTGTCTTGCGTGCTTACGCCGCTTCACACCGACATCGGCACAATCTACCGCTCACGTGTGTTTCGGACCGCATCTCACAGCTTAGGCACGACAAGTGCATTTCATACCTTGCCATCGCCCTTTAGTGGCCACAAAACTGAACATTTCGCTCAAAATACTGCGCTAGACACAGTACATCCTCCGATCACGTTATTCTACGCAATTTCCTTTGCCGTCTACCACCCACTCCGCGCGTACATACATCTCGGCCCCACCTGGCGATATCGGGCGTCTCTGTAGCACCGGTCAACCGCCTTCCCGCGTCTACAGCGTCGTGTTTAGCGTGTGGTCACCGCCTCGATCGACAGCACCGTGGGACGCTCTCTCAGCACTCAAAAAACATTCGGCTGCTCATCGAGGCTCGTCACGTACGCATCCTTCAGGCCTTCCTACCCATCCTACTCCCACAAAACATGTGCTGACAGGCAGGGTACCTGAATTATTTTCCCAGTCGAAAGAAAACTCTCGTACCTGGTCGCCCTGGCCGACGACCTCTTCAGCCTTCACGGTATTATGGACAGTGATTCGTACTCCGTGTGCCTTGTCTCAGTCATCTATACGGTCATACGGACTTGATCAGCAATTTAGTTCTGTGCCTGCCCACCCACTATAAGTACTTCATTGCAAAAGCCACCATCATCGAGCGTTTATTGCGCTCTCCATCCGAAGTGTTGCGCCACATCATACATGAAGAGAACTTGGGGCCACAAACACCTTCCCTGCTCTGGCACCGTGCGAGGTGGCGCAGTGGTTAGCACATTGGACTCGCATTCGGGAGGATGAAGGTTCAAACCCACTTCCGGCCGTCGTGATTTAGGTTTTCCGTGATTTCCCTAAATCGCTTCACGCAAATCCCAAGAAGGCTCCTTTGAAAGGACAGGGCCGACTTCCATCCCCATCCTTCCCTAATCCGATGGGACTGATGACCTTGCTGTTTGGTACCATCCCCAGATTAACCAACCAACCAGTGTGCTCTGGCGATGCCTACATACAATTGTCAATGTAGAATTCATGCGGGACATTGTGTTCTGGACGCTACAGTCTGGAACCGCGCAACCGCTACGGTCGCAGGTTTGAATCCTGCCTCGGGCATGGATGTGTGTGATATCCTTGGGTTAGTTAGGTTGAAGTAGTTCTAATTCTAGGGGACTGATGATCTCAGAAGTTGAGTCCCATAGTGCTCAGAACCATTTGAAGCATTTGAACCAGGGTTGAAGTCAGAGACTATCTCCCCTGCTGCCATCCATTTAGGCCGGCCGGCAGAGACCGCGTGAGAGCACTCAACTTCAAAACGACACGTAGCCATGTGGCAGCAACCTCCTCGCACTATTTGCACCGACTCTCGTCGACCACTTCCAAAGTTTCGTCGACCGCAGCCAAACTCCACTCAGACCCCAACAGATGGCACGCAGGAAGCACCTCACCTGGTGTATCCACTGTGCTAGTATAACTCTGCATTTGGCGACACAGCGCGGAACTGCTGATCCCCCTGTCCACCACCAAACTCTCCCCATGGACCGGTTTAGACCCACTGGCCCACGTCACCTTCTCATCACACCTCACCAGGTGACAGTCAGCATGTGAAACATCCATGCCACGAGGTCGTTTATATGTAGCAGACTGCACCTGAGGCCTTAAAAATCTGATTGATACTGCGCAGAGGCCAGCGTTATTCCTATAGCTATGGCCCGCTCTCACACATCCTCAACCAAACTGACTTTATGTGCCGTGAGTAACTCCAGTATCAACATTCAGGCCGCGACAAATATTCAAGTGCATCTCGCCCCTGGCCTCAGTTTTACGTGGACCTTCATTGTCGCAGATGTCGACGAACCTATGTTAGGTATTGATTTTCTTAAACATTTCTGATTTTCCTCTAACATCCAGGTTGTTGCATTACTGCACCACGCTTCTGGTTCCCTGATCCCAGTCTCGTTCAGCCCATCTTCCACATTTTCCCCCTTAAAGGACTCCCTCTTCAGCTCCCTTTTCAAGAGCTCCTCTAACGACTAAACTCAGCACTGCTTTGGTCGAGTTTGTGGTCGAGCGCTCTGCTTCTCACGCTCCACGAGTAAACAACGACGACACTTTTCGCAAATGTATCAACGCAGCATCTGCGCGCACCTGTCACGGGCTATTTGATATAACGACGCTGATTCACCACGCCCAGATGAGACTTCGACAGTCTTTCTCTCACCCCCTACGACGCCACCTTCTACACAAGGGTCTCATGTCAGTGACACTGTGTCTCCCTGTGTTTCTGTGCAGCAGAAGTCCCCTTTGCAAACAGACAACGTCGTTCCTCCTGCAGACTCAAGTGACGCCTGGGTAGCTAGCGGTACTAATAGTACACGTCACAAGATCAATACTGTAGACGGACCCTCCATTCGACACAATGCTCGGCTCCTCAACCCAAACAAACTGCGCCAATCTAAGGCAATCGTCAGTGAGCTGTTAAGTGTAAGCATTGTTCACTAACCAGATAGTAATTGATCTTCCCCTAACCACCTTGTTCAAAAGAAAGATATGTCGTTCCGCCTCTGTAGGGACAACAAAGTCTTCAATGCCCATTCAATGCCCACACCATCATTGAAAAATATTCGGGACTCAACTGCTCAACGCTGCATAAGTATTCAGCGTACTTGATTGCCGCAAGGCCTATTATCAAATTTCTATGTTCAAAGATGATGTTTCTAAGGCTGCTCTAATCGCCTCTTTCGGACTGCTTGAGTACTATTTCATGCCGTACGTCCTCAAAACGCGACTCTGACTTGGCAACGCTTTATCGATTAGATGCTGTTTATCCTTCCATTTGCATGTGCGTACCTGGACGACATCCTGATTTTTCCTTCGACGTAATGGAGTGGAACATGGACAGCACCTCGCTCAAGTCGGGGACAAATTTCATAAATCAATCACAACTAAGTAATGCCAGTGTTGTCTTTCCTTGATTATACCATACGGCGGAAGATATTTAACCAAAATCCAACCATGTCGAATTTATTCATTACCTCCCTCTACCCACGGACTACGGCGAACTATGAAGATTCTTTGGCGGTATTTACATCTACCGTCCACATCTCCCCCACGCTGCCTCCAATAAAGCCTCTCTCACTGACATTCTGACTGGAAAAATACCTCAGTTGTGAGGAAAGTACCTTAGACAGAATGGTCTTCAAGTCTTCGACAGCCTTAAGTCCGCCCTCGCTCGTACCACCTCGTTAGTCACCCAATAACTGACGCTTGCATCTCAATCACTGCTGATGCAAGTGATACATCCATAACGTTGCTGACTATACTATTCATAGTCCTAGTTTTGAGATGGGTCGAACCTGTCCCACTAACAAATGTCACAACGCACAAAGTCGCCCATCTTTCGCCAGCTCTTGTATTTTTCCCTTTAGTTGCCACACCTCCATTACGTCTGACCAGGGCCGCCAGTTTGAGTCTTCACTGTTTGCCAGACTTTACAGTGTTAACGAATACCATACCATTGACTGTCACTCACAGAGAAATACCTTTAGGCAGCTCCTGGTCGAAGGCACTTCCATGGGCCCTCTTCGTATCCTGCACTGCAGACAAATAAGATCCATAAGTTTCACTTGTTGACATACTCTATGGTGAGCCCCTAATCCTCCGCACTGAGTTTCACACACTCTCCCCTCCCAAATGAGGGCGAAATCCTAGCTCTGATCGAGCATTTACGCGATCATATTTCTCATACCCGCAACCCTCCACTGAGTCCCCACTTCGTATCACAAGTATTCGTACACAAAGATCCCGCACACGGCGATTTTGTCATGCTGCTTGACGACTCCATCTGTGCCTCTCTTCAGTCCCCATACTCCGGCCCTCACAAGATTCGAGGGCAGAATACCTTGGATATTTTCTTCAGCGGCAAACATCGAGCAGTTCTTGTGAATAGAGTGAAACCGGCTTGGTCATTGGTCTACGCCCGCCTCCCGTTTGTGCCTACAGAGGCGTCTGCCACGGATGAAGACACCCGCCCTTCCAGACGGGTACTACGTTCACTTCTGTGCGACTCCTAGCTCTCCAGGTCGCCTACTCCTAATTCAATGGTGTTTACCGTTGACGTCAGCGACCTCGGGCTGGACAACCACTCAGTAGAGGTTCGTCTCTACGTCTATGCAACGAGATGCCTCAACGGCATCCAATAGGCGGCTGTTGGACTCATTCGAGCTCCCTGCAGACGTTGGCCTAGTCCTCATCGTAGCCAAGGCCTCGGGTGACGGAACACTCAATTACCATTCCTTGCTGATCATAGTCTTTTGACCTCTACGACATCTTCGCCTACACGCGGCATGTCTACTCCAGCCTCATAGGTGGATGCAAGACTAGATCGTGGACGCCATCTCCTGCTCTGACCCAGCGAGGTGGCACAGTGGTTAGCACACTGGACTCGCATTCGGGAGGACGACGGTTCAATCCCTCGTCCGACCATCCTGATTTAGGTTTTCCGTGATTTCCCCAAATCCCCCAGGCAAATGCCGGGGTGGTTCCTTTGAAAGGGCACGGCCGACTTCCTTACCCGTCCTTCCCTAATTGCCGGCCGGAGTGGCCGAGCGGTTCTAGGCGCTACAGTCTGGAGCCGCGCGACCGCTACGGTAGCAGGTTCGAATCCTGCCTCGGGCATGGATGTGTGTGATGTCCTTAGGTTAGTTAGGTTTAAGTAGTTCTAAGTTCTAGGGAACTGATGTCCTCAGAAGTTAAGTCCCATAGTGCACAGAGCCATTTGAACCATTTGAACCTTCCCTAATTCAATGAGACCGAGGACCTCACTGTCTGGTCTCCTCCCCCAAAAACAACCCCCCAACCCCTCCTATTCTGATCCTGCCCCATGCTCTGCTCTACCGGGGAAAAGGGGGCTGGGGGGAGGGGGGACTCTGTGGCGACTATCCAACACAACAACTTAACTGTTGTTCGTGGGTTTTCCCTTTCTAGATCATTGCGTTATTGTCTCTAGTGAATAAAAGTGTTCTATGGTTAATGTAGTGTCGGTGATTTCTGACTCCCTCGTCAGACGACTAAGGGACGGAATGATCTACATATTAATAACCTATATAAACGGAGTACTGAACTTTTTACTTTTATAGCATCGACTGATCTTGCCTCTAACTGAATATAGATGATATCCACATGAAGCATTACTTTGTGGAAGAGTGCTACGCAAAAGACGAATTCTTCATCTTGTAAATTGCGGTGGAGTGCAACTGCTTGACAACAAGTTTGATCGGTTGGTGATTTTTTCCAGCGCCGATAAACATTCCAGCATCAAGGATTTATTTTCATACACCACATTTACGGTATGTGACTTAAGATTCCATCTAATAGCGGTCCACAGACCCCCTTCGTGCCACCAATGCCTCTAATGCGGAAATTCATTCCGGCGACCTTGAAAAGAAGGCTGAAAAATCTGACAAATTCAAAAATAAGACTCTATCAGACTGATCTTGTGAAGCAATGTGTATTCCATTGTTAAATTTAATTGGTGCGTAAAGCAATGCACACAAAGAGTATTAAAATACACTGTTTTAATTTTTGGAACCTTCACAACCACTCATTGTGTGATAATTGTGTGTGGTGTATCTGTGAACAAAGGATATCTAACACTCGAAATACATGTTGTTAGAGCATCTCCATTATACTCTTCAGGATTGAAAAAAAAAAACAGAACATTTCATACGACACGCTATTCTTTTCATAGCACAACACCAGTACTAACTGTGTCTTTTCGGAGATATTTGTTGTTTCATCTGTCATTATAGGAGCAAACTCATTCTGCTTTATTTCTTCCGAATTAACTTCGCAGCAAATTTCCTACACACAGTCCAGCAGTTCATTTTGGATGAAAACCTGATGACCTTCTACATCGTTTTTTACTGCACTGTCTATATCAGGAATTAAGTCTATCAAACCCAAAAAGTCACCTGGGTTTTTCGATGTTTCCTCTTACCGTGCGCTCACAAAGGCATTTCGAAAACACCACATAATTTTATAAAACCAGTAATTCTGTAGAGCACATACCTGTTATTTCCTACCTGTTGATTATGTTTTTCGTTATAGACCCGAGTTAGTATTGTTGTGATATTAACTTCTCCTAACGCAGTAAGATCAAGTATGTTGTTTATATATTTATGATTTCCGCTTTTTTTGTTTATGTATTAATATGTTCCAGATCGTTCACTCCCCGTGTACCTCAGGACATCACTGTTCCTGAATAACTAGCAAGGAAAGCAAAAAAGTGTATTGCAAAAAAAAAAGTGGTAGCATATATATATATATATCCAAACTTTCAGCCAATGGCCGTTCAGATCGCTGTTGCTAGGCGGATCTGACGTCACGTTTGCGGGCATTGTGACGGAAGTTTTTCTCGGAACACTGTCTCAGACTGTAAGATCCTACTCCCGAATAGTCGGATCATGCCCTTACTGAGGTTGCACAACATTGCCTCCTATGATTTCATCTCTAATGCTCCTTGCTGATGCTTAATTGTTAAATGTACATGTAGCCTGGCTGCTACTGAGCATTCCCGATCGCATAAATGTGCAAATACAGACGTGATGGGAATGCACATATGCATTACAATTAGTATATGCTAAGTAGGTATTTCTATAGTATTAACACGAGAGCCGCCATTTTCATTCAACGATCTGTAATCAAGTGATCACCGACAACAATCAATAGTTGGGTTTTCAAAGAGTTGCTCACAACAAATATTTTTATTCATAAACCAATAAAGATAGGTCATCACCAAAAATATTTGCAACAGGAAACAAAATCAGTATGAGAAAATCCTGTCGGCTAGCAATAAAAAATAATCAAGGGGCGTTCAAAAAGAAACGACTCGGAGGCATAATTACAGAAACCAGTACCTGTATGTTACCTTGCCTGTTGAGACACTTGTCCCATTGTGACGCAAGGCGGTGAATGGCTGTCTCATGATGATGTCGTCGTCCGAGGTGAATCGTTTGCCCCTCAGAGCCTTCTTAAGGGGAGCAAAAATGGCGTAATCACAGGGAGAGAGGTCCGGACTGTATGGAGGGTGGCCAAGAACCTCCCATTTGAATTTCTGCAGGAATGCCGCGACTGTGTTGGCCGTATGAGGCTTTGCATTGTCGTGGAGCAGAACGACCCCACGGGTGAGATTGCCTGGTCGTTTCGATTTGATCGTTTGGCGAAGGGTGGTCAAGGTTGTGAGTAACGCTGGGCATTCATTGTTGTCCCGTGCTGCAGGGAGTGAATCAGAAGGGGGCCATCTTGGTCAAAGAAGAACGTCAGCATAACCTTTCCTGCACTCGCGGAGACGCCAGCGTCCAGCTGTTAAGTGCGGAATTGGTTAACATCGCAGCCCCGGGAATTTTATGAGACAGCCATTCACCGCCTTGTGTCACAGTGGGACAAGTGTCTCAACAGCCAGGACCAATACTTCTAACATACAGATACTGGTTTTTGTTATTATGCCTCTGGCTCGTTTCTTTTTGAACACCCCTTATAAAAATGCCCAATTAATATTTCTCATTGGGGATAAACAGAAATAAACCGCAAAAAACTACAGTATTTTCTACTGCGCTCGACAGTGCTAAATCTGCTATTTCTATCTCAATTAATCATTGCCTCTTGTTGCGGACTCCTACAACTGTCTTGCTGTTTGCAAAACAGTGCTCAGGTGCTACCAATCACACATCATTAGCGCCGTACCTAAAGTTATTTCTATTTAACTTATCTATTTCAGTTCCAGTTTCTACTTCATGCAATGCGCCATTGCTCATAATGTGCGCTGCATACAGCTTGATTAAACACGCTGACAATATACAGCCTTTCCATTACTGAATCACCATGGGTTCTTGGTCAGAGCATAAATTCTGCGAGGTAAATGAGAAGGTTTGCTACTCCTTCGTTTTCAAGTACTTTCCACAGTTTATTGTTTCCGACACAGTCAAAGGCTCTAGCATAATCAATAAAACAAAGGTACACATCTTTGCGGAATTCTCTTGCCTTCTCCATAATCCATCTGATATGGACAATTTGATATCTGCTCCTTGTTTCTTCAAGAAATCCAGCTTGATCTTCAGGTATCACTCGGTTTATTTACTAGTGAAGCCTATTTTGTAATATTTTAAACATGAGTTTGTTAGCTAATGCGTTTGTTTGGCGATCGAACAATCATTAGAAATTCCCTTGTTTGGAATCGGTATGAATACTGAACTTTTCTGGTCTTTTGGACACTGTTGGGTTGTCTGTATTTGCTGGCACATTAAACGCAACACTTTCACGGCTTTCTCTCCAATGACTTTGAACAACTGGGCTAGAGGTACCGGCCATGAAAGCCTGCATCTCGTAGAAATGGCGTTAACATGACGATTCCTGTATGGTCCAACGATGAATATTATGTTTTTGACAAGTGCTGCGGCATGCAATCTAAATGACAATAATGAAAAACTTGAAAATAGCAACAGAGCCGAAAGTAAGTCCAATGACTTAAGCTTTATCATTCATTTCGCATTGTCTGGTTCCCAGCTTACTGTAGGTCACAGTATGACATTTTAATAAATAGTTAATTCCTGTTAGCTGCTTCGAGTTTATTATTCTTCCGTATTATAAGCCTATTTTGGCGTTATTACCATCTTATAGCACAACCTGCAACCAATATACCTAGTACAGATTTCGTCAATTAGATGGTAGTTTACACAGAGTGTGTGCAAAGGCGTACTTACGTTGTTTATAACGTATGTGCATGCTGCATCTGTGTCTGGTAGTTATTTTCTTCCTGTCTTATATTATGAACAATTACTTATTTTTCGTAAGATCTGACATTTGGCTTTATTTTGACAGCTTATTAACTTGACCCAGGTTTACTTACGCTAAGTTGTTATAATGTATTCTTATATTCTGAATGTTTACATTTGTTTATCTGTATCATAGATATTGTGGTTTGAGTTTTTCTTTGTGTAATCTTTGATGAATGTCGTATTAATTTGGTTTATCACTTCAAAATGCTAATAAAGTTTTCAAAATAGTGTTTATGTTTTGGGTATGTGTTTTCGTTCAGAATATCTTACGAGTTGTTTTTTATGTATGGGTAAATTTCCATTTCTTCCAAAACATTCACGCTGATTCCTTTTGGAATTTTGTACAGTATTCGCTGAAACTAAGTCAACACCCGGCATGGTGGCTTGTGGAAGCGATCTCAAAGGCGTTTCCCATTTACAATCGCTCCCATCAGCCACCGCGCTGATATCAACTTCATTTGAGCGAATGTTACCTGGATTGCTGTTTGTATATTTCCTATTTTATGATTATAGGTTTTTAGATGAAGAAGGAACGTGGATGGATTATTGTCGGAATCTCTGATGTAAAGTTATGTCCCGTTTGTCCTAAATAATATTTTTCACAATTCCCGCAATTAATTTTATACACACATCAAAAAAAGTTCTGCATCAACCCGGTTCCCAGAACTCCTAAAGATAGACGTTGATTGTGGGTATTGTATCACAGACACATTCCCTTCGACTGTTCAGAGATGTCACTAAACCCACGCAAAGATGTAAACAACCATGCATTAGCAGCACCTATTAGACGAAGAGGATCCGACAGCCGATTATTTCCAGTCATTCCACCAGGAAGGAGGTTCACGGCTCGTGTTGTCTGTAGTTCAACCATGCCTAGACGGTCAATACCGCGGTTCGATCGCGTCCGCATTGTTACTTTGCGCCAGGGAGGGCTCTCAACAAGGGCAGTGTCCAGGCGTCTCGGAGTGAACCAAAGCGATGTTGTTCGGACATGGAGGAGATACAGAGAGACAGGAACTGTCGATGACAGGCCTCGCTCAGGCCGCCCAAGGGCCACTACTGCAGTGGATGACCGCTATCTACGAATTATGTCTCGGATGAAAGCTGACAGCAACGCCACCATGTTGAATTATGCTTTTCGTGCAGCCACAGGACGTCGTTTTACGACTCAAACTGTACGCAATAGGCTGCATAATGCGCAACTTCACTCCCGACGTGCATGGCGAGGTCCATGCAACAACGACACCACGCAGCGCGGTACAGATGGGCCCAACAATATGCCGAATGGACTGCTCAGGTTTGGCATCGCGTTCGCTCCACTGATGAGTGTCGCATATGCCTTCAACCAGACAATCGTCGGACACATGTTCGGAGGCAATCCGGTCAGACTGAACGCCTTGGGCATACTGTCCATGTGAAAACCATCCTCCGACCGATAGTGCAACCATATAAGCAGCATATTGGCTATTGGCGAGGCATTCGCCTTCATGGAAGACAATTCGCGCCCCCATTGTGCCCATCTTGTGATGACTTCCTTCAGGATAACGACATCGCTCGACTAGAGTAGCCAGCATGTTTTCCAGACATGAATGCTATCTTATGTGCCTGGAATAGATTGAAAAGGGCTGTTTATGGACGACGTGTCCCACCAACCACTGTGAGGAATCCATGCCGAATTGCCGTCGAGGAGTGGGACAATCTGGACCAACAGTGCCTTGATGAACTTGTGGATAGTATGCCACGACGAATACAGGCAAGCGTCAATGCAAGAGGACGTGCTACTGGGTATTACAAGTACCGGTGTGTGCAGTCTGGAACACCACCTCTGAAGGTCTCGGTATATGGTGGTACAACAAGCAATGTGTGGTTTTTATGAGAAATAAAAAGGGCGGAAATGATGTTAATGTTGATCTCTATTCCAATTTTCTGTACGGATTCCGGAACTCTCGGAACCGAGGTGATACTAAACTTTTTTTGATGTGTGTATATTCGAGGACTGAGCATTGTGGTATCAGATGTTTTGAAAGCTAGTAATAGATATGTTTTTTAACGTAGCATTTAGTTTATTTGAGATATTACCCATATAAGTGTCAGGTATGTGCGCTTTTTTCTTTTTTGGTTTGAATTTCTTGTATAGCCTCAGCGTTATTTTTTGGTTTACAGGTTGTTTTTGGGTTTGGGTTTTTCGTTGCTTAATTGTTATGCTATGCCAAGATCGAAATAGTTTTTATTTATTTTTTTATATAAAACTGATGAAGGCTGAAGAGCTTCATTACAGAAAAGAGATGTACACATTTATTTATTATTCACATTTGTGGTTGTTGTTGTTATTGTTGTGCTTTTCAGTCCGATGACTGGTATGATACTACTCAATCCCGTGCGAGCCTCTTCATCTCCGAGTAGCTACTGCGGCATACATCTTTCTGAATCTGCATACTGTATTCATCTTTTGGTTTCCCTCTACGATTTTAACCCCCACACTTCCCTCCAATACCAGATTGGTGATCCCTTGATATCTCAGAATGTATATTATCTACCGATCCCTTCTTTTGGTCAAGTTTCGCCACAAATTTCTTTTCTCCCCAATTCTCTTTCAGTACTCCCTCATTAGTTGTGTGATCGACCCATCTAATCTTCAGCGTTCTTCTACAGCATCACATTTCGAAAGCTTCTATTCCATTCTTGTCTAAACTGTTAATCGTCCGTGTTTCACTTCCATGCGTGGCTACACTACAGAAAAATACTTTCAGAAAAGATTTTCTGACACTTAAATCTATATCCGACGTTAACAAATTCTCTTCTTCAGAAATGCTTTTCTTGCCATTGACAATCTACGGTTTATATCCTCTCTACTTTGGCCATCATCAGTTATTTTGCTGCCCAAATAGCAAAACTCATCTACTTCTTAAAGTGTCTCAACTCCTAATCTAATTCCTGCAGCATCACCTGTTTTAATTCGACTACATTCCATCATCCTCGTTTTACTTTTGTTGATGTTTATCTCATACCCGCCTTTCAAGACACTCGATTCCGTTCAACTGCTCTTCCAAGTTCTTTGCTGTCTCTGACAGAATTACAATTTCATTTTCCAACCACTGTTTCCCTTTCACGCCCCTCGACTCTTGTACCTGCTGCTTGGTTTCTGGACAAGTTGTAAACAGCCTTTCGCTTCCTGTGTTTTGCACTTGCTACCTTCAGAATTTCCGAGAGAGTATTCCAGTCAACATTATAAAAAGATTTCGCTAAGTCTACAAATGCTATTAATGTAGGTTTGCCTTTCAATAACCTATCTTCTAAGATAAGTCATAGAGTCGATATTGCCTCCCGTGTTCTTACATCATTACGGATTCCCAACAGATGTTCTACAAGTTTGGCTTGTACCAGTTTTTTCCACTCTTCTGAAAAGAATTCGTGTTAGTATTTTGCAACCGTGACTGTTTAAACTGATGGTTCGATAAGTTTCACAACTGTCAGTACCTGCTTTCTTTGGGATTGGAATTATTATATTCTTCTTGAAGTCTGAGGGTATTTCGCCGGTCTCATACATCCTGCTCACTAGATGGAAGAGTTTTGCCATGGCTGGCTGTCCCAAGGCTATCACGAGTTCTGACGGAGTATTATCTATCCACGGGACCTCGTTTTGACTTGGATCTTTCAGAGCTTTGTCAAATTCTTCTCGCAGTATCATATCTCCCATATCATCTTCATCTAGAGCCAATTTACCTTCTATAATATTGCTTTCAAGTTTATCTCCCTTCTATGTACCCTCATGTACTTCTTCCACGTTTCAGCTTTCCCTTGTTTGCTCGGGACTGGTTTACAATCTGGGCTTTTGATATTCATACAGCTTCTTCTCTTTTCTTCAAAGGCCTCTTTGATTTTCCTGTTGGCTGTATCTATCTGTCCCCTAGTGAAATATGCTTCTAAATCCTTACATTTGTCCTCCAGCCATTCCTGCTTCGCAATTTTGCACTTCCTGTCAATCTCATTTTTTAAACTTTTGTATTGCCTTTCTCCTGCTTCATACACTGCGTTTTTAAAATTTCTCCTTTCGTTAATAAAATTCGATAGCTCTTAAATTCGATGTCTCTTGTGTCATCTAAGGATTTCTACTAGCCCTTGTCTTTTCACCTATTTGATCCTCTGCTGCCTTCACAAGTTCATCTCTGAAGCTACTCATTCGTCTTTCCCCTGTTCTAGTCAACCGTTGCCTAATGCTCCCTCTGAAACTCTCAACAACCTCTGGTTCTTACTACTTATACAGGTCTCATCTCCTTAATTACCTACCTTCTTCCAATTTCTTCAGTTTTAATATACAATTCATAACCAATAAATTTTGGTCAGTGTCTACACCTGCCCCTGGAGATATCTAAAAATTTAAAATGTGGTTCTTAAATCAGTGTCTAACCGTTATATAATCAATATGAAACCTTCCGGTGTATCTAGGTGTCTTCCATATATACAGCCTTCTTTCATGTTTCTGAAACCAAGTGTCAGCGATCATTAAATTATGCTTTGTGCACAATTCTATAAGGCGGCTTCCTCTTTCATTCCTTTCCCTCATCTCTTCCTTTTCCTGCTGTCAAATTCCAGTCCACCATCACAATTAAATTTTCGTTCCCTTTAATTATCTAAATAATTCCTTTATCTCGTCATACATTTCTTTAATCTCTTAATCATCTGCGGAGCTGCTTGGCATGTAAACTTGTGCTACAGTGGTAAGCGTGGGCTTCGTATCTACCTTGGCTACGATAATGAGTTCGCTATGCTGTTCGTAGTAGCTTTCCCGCATTCCTATTTTCTTATTCATTATTAAACCCACTCCTGCATTACCCGACTTTGTGTTTATAACTCTGTATTCACCTGACCAGAAGTCTTGTTCCTCCGGCCACCGAACTTCACTAATTCCCTCTATATCTAACTTCAGCCTATCCATTTCCTTTTTTAAGTTTTCTGATCTGTCTGTCTATTAAGGGCTCTTAACATTCGACGCTCCGATCCGTAGAATGCGAGTTTTGTTTCTCTTGATGACGACATCCTCCTGAGTAGTCCCCAGGCGCAGATCTGAATCGGGGATTATTTTACCTGCGGAATATTTTACCCAAGAAGACGCCGTCATCATTTAACCATAAGGTAAAACTGAATATCCTCGGGAAAAATTACGGCTACGATTTCCCTTGGTTTCAGGAGTTCACAGTACCAGCACAACAAGGCCATTTTGATTGATATTACACGGCCACTTCAGTCAATTATCCAGACTATTGCCCCTGCAACTGCTGAAAAGGCTGCTGCTTCTCTTCAGGAACCACACGGTTGTCTGTCCTCTCAACAGATACCCCTCCATTGTGGTTGCAGCTACGGTACGGCTATCTGTATCGCTGAGGCACACAAGCCACCCCACCAACGGCAAGGTCCATGGTTCATCGGTAGGGGGGAAGGGGGGGGGGTACAATTACAGCCTATTGTTTGAGAAAGTAAAATAGCCCATATAATTCACATTTTCGTACGTAATAATAAATGTACATATTAATCATTTGTTCCTGGTACTTATTAAATAAAATGCTAATACAACACAAATGCCGATACTACAAGTACTTTCTACCCAAGCAAGCTGCAGTAAAATCTCTTAACTAATTGCTGAGCTAAATACTGATACTGCTGTTAGTACTAGTGAATTTGTTTTGATTTTGTTCATTTATTAGCTGCATCTAAACTGTAGATACAGGAAATGGATTTGCATTTGCGCATATGGTCAACCATCAGCTGCACAGTGGAGTGACAACAGGGAAAATATGTGCCGGACCGGGATTCTAACTGGGATTTCCCGCTTATTGCGAGCGGTAGCCTTACCATTTCGCTATCCGAGCACGACTCACGGCCAGACCCAAACTTATATACGTCGTCAACTATGTGTCTACGACCTGTACTCGTACATCCGTTATGTATATTTAATTCCCATACAGGGGAGACATACTTGCAAGTCGCTTGCCCGATGTGGGCGGATAGATACGATATCGCAGTGCCTGTGTTACTCCAAATTACAATGCAAAGTTTTTTTCAGACATGCAAGGGCAAACATCTATCAAGTAAAGTGTCTCCCCTGTGCGGGAAAATACACTCCTGGAAATGGAAAAAAGAACACATTGACACCGGTGTGTCAGACCCACCATACTTGCTCCGGACACTGCGAGAGGGCTGTACAAGCAATGATCACACGCACGGCACAGCGGACACACCAGGAACCGCGGTGTTGGCCGTCGAATGGCGCTAGCTGCGCAGCATTTGTGCACCGCCGCCGTCAGTGTCAGCCAGTTTGCCGTGGCATACGGAGCTCCATCGCAGTCTTTAACATTGGTAGCATGCCGCGACAGCGTGGACGTGAACCGTATGTGCAGTTGACGGACTTTGAGCGAGGGCGTATAGTGGGCATGCGGGAGGCCGGGTGGACGTACCGCCGAATTGCTCAACACGTGGGGCGTGAGGTCTCCACAGTACATCGATGTTGTCGCCAGTGGTCGGCGGAAGGTGCACGTACGTGCCCGTCGACCTGGGACCGGACCGCAGCGACGCACGGATGCACGCCAAGACCGTAGGATCCTACGCAGTGCCGTAGGGGACCGCACCGCCACTTCCCAGCAAATTAGGGACACTGTTGCTCCTGGGGTATCGGCGAGGACCATTCGCAACCGTCTCCATGAAGCTGGGCTACGGTCCCGCACACCGTTAGGCCGTCTTCCGCTCACGCCCCAACATCGTGCAGCCCGCCTCCAGTGGTGTCGCGACAGGCGTGAATGGAGGGACGAATGGAGACGTGTCGTCTTCAGCGATGAGAGTCGCTTCTGCCTTGGTGTCAATGATGGTCGTATGCGCGTTTGGCGCCGTGCAGGTGAGCGCCACAATCAGGACTGCATACGACCGAGGCACACAGGGCCAACACCCGGCATCATGGTGTGGGGAGCGATCTCCTACACTGGCCGTACACCACTGGTGATCGTCGAGGGACACTGAATAGTGCACGGTACATCCAAACCGTCATCGAACCCATCGTTCTACCATTCCTAGACCGGCAAGGGAACTTGCTGTTCCAACAGGACAATGCACGTCCGCATGTATCCCGTGCCACCCAACGTGCTCTAGAAGGTGTAAGTCAACTACCCTGGCCAGCAAGATCTCCGGATCTGTCCCCCATTGAGCATGTTTGGGACTGGATGAAGCGTCGTCTCACGCGGTCTGCACGTCCAGCACGAACGCTGGTCCAACTGAGGCGCCAGGTGGAAATGGCATGGCAAGCCGTTCCACAGGACTACATCCAGCATCTCTACGATCGTCTCCATGGGAGAATAGCAGCCTGCATTGCTGCGAAAGGTGGATATACACTGTACTAGTGCCGACATTGTGCATGCTCTGTTGCCTGTGTCTATGTGCCTGTGGTTCTGTCAGTGTGATCATGTGATGTATCTGACCCCAGGAATGTGTCAATAAAGTTTCCCCTTCTTGGGACAATGAATTCACAGTGTTCTTATTTCAATTTCCAGGAGTGTACATAATGGATGTACAAGTATACGTTGTCGACACATGGTTGACGGGAAATTCGGGTTCGAGTCCCGATTCGGCACAAATTTTCATTGTCGTCATTCCATTATATAGCTGATGGTTGTCCATATTCGCAACTGCGAATACATTTCATGTATTTCATAACGGCTGCAGTCGCGTCTGTGCCTGTTCCTTCGGCCGTTCACTTTGACATCATCCCTCTACTCGTACATGGAGCGCTGCATTACATTTGTCTTCTGTAATTTTTATATGCGTGATCGTCCTTCAGACCTGTCACTCCCCTATAAAGTCTCCGATGGGCAGAGTGTGGGTCTGGGTTGACAAACAGATGAATGCTGCCGGCATCCAGCGGTAGCCACTGAATTCCCGTGGGTGGCAACGTGTAAATCACCCCGCCAGCTCTTTGTCCCGCTCACTCGTGTCGCCGTTACGGAGGCCGTGCGAAATCGCTGGAGGCGAACACTGAGGGCTGAATATAGACCGCAGGGCTGTCTGACAGAGACCGCGGAGCCAAATGCTGAATGTGGTACTGGTGGAATGGAGCCTGTCTGTGGACAGAAGAACCGCAGGAACTGTACACACACACACGTACACCACTTCACAGACGCAAGCGCATACCAGGCACAGATGAAAGAAAAGGCGGGGGGGGGGGGGGGGGGGTGTAGTCATCTTGACACAGACCCTCCAAGAACATTTCACTAATAGCGTTTATATTTTGCCACATACCAGTTTCCAAATTTCTCGGCTAATTGTAGGAGACTAACGTTGTATAAAAGTAACGATTTCTGAAATGGCAAAGGTTCCAAAAAATTACAAGCTATGCTAACGCAGTGTAGTTTTCAGTTGCTTGGCTGGGGACTTGCCCACATCTCTGAGCTTTCAGCTTTACTGCCTTCTGAGAACGCTCCAGCAATAAAAGGCGCACACTCACACCTTATGGTACCTGGTGCCAACAATAAATCCCACACATTTCCTGAGTCCACGACTAAACTTGACAAACCGTACGAAGTTGAGTAAGGCATGAGAGGAAGAGAAAGATCCTCCACCGAGAAAGGAGTAACACAAATACAGACTTTCCCGGAAGTAGGAGAAAACCACCGAAAGGAACTTCATTCCTCCGTTTACACAATCGCATAGCTACGGCGTGCAGACCTGCGTTCACAATCGTAGTGCTAAGTGAAATACCGATAACTGTGAACATACACTTCGATTTTATAGCGTATGAATTATGAAATTATAAGATTGCCTCCTCAGAACATTCCAACATCGGCTGAAAAGTTCGATTCTCTATAAATTTAGAGCAGATATGAGTTAATTTTTTATATTTAAATTCTATATTCCACATCTAAAAATGATTTGCTTACATTTCATCACCAAAACACTATTTTTCTGATAATATAATTTTAATATTAGCAACATCGGTCTTCAACCATGAAAATTAGTAAACACAACTGTTAACGTAAATGAGTCAAGAACCAGTTTAAAGTGAATTTTATTATGCTTCAGTTTTGTTCAATGCAGGATATTTATTTTCTGTACGTATACGTACATTATGATAGTAAGGTATATGTAACATTATATCTTTCTCGTAACTCTGTCCGTTACAGTCACCAGGGTGACGTAACTCATGAACTACACTTACTGGAGCTGACAGAAAACAAATGGGTACACAAGGAAAATGCGCACTGGTCATTACTGTTCTGTTAAATTACATTCGCTATAGACGAGTAACATTGTTTCAATACTATGTCGTTTGCCGTGATCTGCATCTACATACATACTCCGCAAGCCACCGTACTGCTGCATTGCGGAAGGTACGTTGTAGCATTATTAACCATTTCCCTTCCTAATCCACTCAGGAATAGAGTGAAAAGGCACTGTCTATATGCCTACCTAAGAGACCTAGTTCCTTTCATTTTAACTTCGTGGTCGTTACGCGATATGTATGATGCGACAATAGGATCGTTCTACAGACAGCATCATATGCTGATTTTCTAATTTCTCAATGGCCTGAAGCCTTGAAAAGAACGTCGCCTTCCATCCAAGGATTCCTTTTGCGTTCTCGAAGCACTCCATAATACTTGCTTTTTGATCGACCTACCGGCGACAAATCTATCAGCCCGCCCGCCTCCGAATTGCTTCGACGTCTTCCTTGACAGGAGGTCGGAGGGATCCCAAACACTCGAGCAGTACTCAAGATTAGATCCCACTCATTTTTATATGCTGTCTCCTTTACAGATGAACCTCGCTTTCCTTACGCTCTCGCACTAAACAGAAGTCGACCATCCGCTGTCCCTAATGCACTCCGTGCACGCTAGTTCCACTTCATATCGCCAAGATATTTAATCGTCCTGACTGCGTCAGGTAGCGCACTACTAATGCTGTATTCTAACATCACGGTATTGTTTTTCCTTCTCATTTGCATTAACTTACATTGTTCTACATTTAGCGCTAACTGCCAATCATCACACCAACTAGATATGTCGTCTAAGTCATCTCGTATCTTCCCACAGTCACTCAATGACGACACCTTACCATACACCACAGCATCATTAGCTGACAGCCGCAGATTGCTGCTCACCGTGACCGTCAAATCATTTACGTATACAGAGAATAAGAGCCTTGTCGTGTTACCATAGGCTGTAAAATAAGATACTTGTTCTATATGAGGATGAAAGAATTAAGACGTTGTTTATACCGCATTGTTACTGCCAGAATGAACTAACACTAGTGGCCATTAAAATTGCTACACCACGAAGATGACGTGCTACAGACGCGAAATTTAACCGACAGGAAGAAGATGCTGTGATATGCAAATGATTAGCTTTTCAGAGCATTCACACAAGGTTGTCGCCGGTGGCGACACCTACAACGTGCTGACATGAGGAAAGTTTCCAACCGATTTCTCATACACAAACAGCAGTTGACCGGCGTTTCCTGGTGAAACGTTGTTGTGATGCCTCGTGTAAGGAGGAGAAATGCGTACCTTCGCGTTTCCGACTTTGATAAAGGTCGGATTGTAGCCTATCACGATTGCGGTTTATCGCATCGCGACATTGCTGCTCGCGTTGGTCGAGATCCAATGACTGTTAGCAGAATATGGGATCGGTGGGTTCAGGTTCAGGAGGGTAATACGGGACGCCGTGCTGGATCCCAACAGCCTCGTATCACTAGCAGTCGACATGACAGGCATCTTATCCGCATGGCTGTAATGGATCGTGCAGCCACGTCTCGATCCCTGAGTCAACAGATGCAGACGTTTGCAAGACACCAACCATCTGCACAAACAGTTCGACGACGTTTGTAGTAGCATGGACTATCAGCTCGGAGACCATGGCCGCGGTTACCCTTGACGCTACATCACAGACAGGAGCGCCTGCGATGGTGTACTCAACGACGAACCTGTCTGCACGAAT
Organism: Schistocerca nitens; assembly: GCF_023898315.1. Classification (NCBI taxonomy): domain Eukaryota; kingdom Metazoa; phylum Arthropoda; class Insecta; order Orthoptera; family Acrididae; genus Schistocerca; species Schistocerca nitens. The sequence continues at coordinate 696,980,840 of NC_064617.1, read as the reverse complement.
GGCAAAACGTCATTTTTTCGGATGAATCCAGGTTCCGTTTACAGCATCATGATGGTCGCATCCGTGTTTGGCGTCATCGTGGTGAACGCACATAGGAAGTATGTATTCGTCATCGCCATACTGGCGTATCACCCGACGTGATGGTATGGGGTGTCATTGCTTACACGTCTCGGTCACCTCTTGTTCGCATTGACGACACTTTTAACAGTGGACGTTACATTTCAGATGTGTTACGAACCGTGGCTCTACCCTTCATTCGATCCCTGCGAAACCCTTCACTTCAGCAGGATAATGCACGACCGCATGTTGCAGATCCTATACGGGCCTTTCTGGATACAGAAAATGTTCGACTGCTGCCCTGGCCAGCACATTCTCCAGATCTCTCACCAATTGAAAACGTCTGGTCAATGGTGGCCGAGCAACTGGCTCGTCACAATACGCCAGTCACTACTCTTGATGAACTGTGGTATCGTGTTGAAGCTGCATGGGCAGCTGTACGTGTACACGTCATTCAAGCTCTGTTTGACTCAATGCCCAGGCGTATCAAGGCCGTTATTACAGCCAGAGGTGGTTGTTCTGGGTACTGATTTCTCAGGATGTATGCACCCAAATTGCGTGAAAATATAATCACATGTCAGTTCTAGTATAATATATCTGTCCAATGGATACCCGTTTATCATCTGAATTTTTTGTTGGTGTAGCAATTTTAATGGCCAGTAGTGTATTCTAGCAATGTACTTCATGTACTGTCTCAATACAATATAATAAAGTTCAGAAAACTGTAAGTAAAATTTCATGAAGGTGTACAACGAATCTTTTAACTCTGTCGGTTCGATGACATTACTTTTACATAATCTCGAACTAGAGGAAAACAGAGCCTTACATGTTAAAGTCTATGTAATACTCAGTCGATGAATGTCAGAAACACAATCGGTGACACTTATTGCGCTCCTATTATAGGTCTCTAGATGTTGGTCGTTGCCTCCCTCCGATATATATCTCAGTGCGAAGTGTGGATGTTGTGGATGATAGAGTGCCTATGTAACATAGTGTTGTGCCGATGTTCTTGACGAGTACTGAGCGAGTGAACGGATAGTGAAGGAGAAACTCGGGTTCGACACAGAAGGCTACTTCTTTTCTATATCTACAGCGGTCTAACATCGCTATCCCACGGACCGAGTTGTATCATCAGCGATGTGACATGCCCTGTCCCCACGATTCGCTGTATTTCTGACGTCAAGCTGTTGGAGATTTATGTAACACGTTTTATGCTTACGTGCTATGGAGTACGACAACCTCCGCTATCAGAATCAGCTTTGATTCTGGAAACAGAGATCTCGCGAAACTTAGCTATCGCTGAAACTTCCTGGCAGATTAAAACTGTGTGCCGGGCCGAGACTAAAACTCGGGACCTTTGCCTTTCGCGGGCAAGTGCTCTACCGACTGAGCTACCCAAGCACGACTCACGCCCCGTCCTCACAGCTTTACTTCTGCCAGTACCTCGTCTTCTGGTTAGCTATCGCTGTTAGTAGTGCATGAGATCCAGATCGCCCTAGACAACAGCACAGAAGTTAATGCCTAGTTCCTTGACTTCAGGAAGGCATTCAATATGCACTCACATTAAAAAAAGTAAATAAATAAAACAGAACACCTTCCAAAATGCCTTCACAGAAGAAGACGAAGTAAATATTCCATAATTCGAATCGAGAACAGCTGCCAACATGAGTAACGTAGAAGTAAATATCCTCGGAGTAGTGAAGCAACTTAAATCACTTAATAAAAGCAAGTCTTCTGGTCCAGACTGTATACCAATTAAGTTCCTTTCGGAGTATGCTGATGCACTAGCTCTATACTTAACAATTATATACAACCGTTCGCTCGACGAAAGATCCGTACCCAAAACTGGAAAGTTGGACAGGCCACACCAATATTCAAGAAAGGTAGTAGGAGTAATCCACTAAATTATAGGCCCATAGGCCCATATCGTTAACTTCGATATTCTGCAGGATTTTGGAAGATATATTGTGTTCGAACATTATGAATTACCTCGAAGAAAACGGTCTATTGTCAACATGGGTTTAGAAACATCGTTCCTGTGAAACACAACTTGCTCTTTATTCATATTTAGTGTTGAGTGCTACTGATAAGGGATTTCAGATCGATTCCGTATTTCTGGATTTCCGGAAGGCTTTTGACACTGTACCACACAAGCGGCTCGTAGTGAAATTGCGTGCTTATGGAATATCGTCTCAGTTATTTGACTGGATTTGTGATTTCCTGTCAGAGAGGTCATAGTTCGTAGTAATTGAAGGAAAGTCATAGAGTAAAACAGAAGTGATTTCTGGCGTTTCCCAAGGTAGTGTTACAGGCCCTTTTCTGTTCCTTATCTATATAAACGATTTGGGAGACAATCTGAGCAGCCGTCTTAGGTTGTTTGCAGATGGCGCTGTCGTTTATCGACTAATAAAGTCATCAGAAGATCAAAACAAATTGCAAAACGATTTTTAAAAGATATCTGAATGGTGCGAAAAGTGGCAATTGGCCCTAAATAACGAAAAGTGCGAGGTCATCCACATGAGTGCTAAAAGGAACTCGTTAAATTTCGGTTACATGATGAATCAGTCTAATCTAAAAGCCATAAATTCAACTAAATACCTAGGTATTAAAATTACGAACAACTTAAATTGGAAGGAACACATAGAAAATGTAACAGACCTACTAAGGAGACTGCCTACACTACGCTTGTCAGTCCTCTTTTAGAATACTGCTGCGCGGTGTGGGATCCTCACCAGATAGAACTGACGGAGTACATCCAAAAAATTCAAAGAAAGGCAGCACCTTTTGTATTATCGCGAAATATGAGAGAGAGTGTCACAGAAATGATACAGGATTTGGGCTGGACATCATTAAAAGAAAGGCGTTTTTCGTTGCGATGGAATCTTCTCGCGAAATTCCAATCACCAACTTTCTCCTCCGAATGCGAAAATATTTTGTTGACACCGACCTTCATAGGAAGGAACGATCACTATGATAAAATAAGGGAAATCAGAGCTCGAACGGAAAAATATAGGTGTTCATTCTTTCCGCGCGCTATACGAGATTGGAATAATAAGGAATTGTGAAGGTGGTTCGATGAACCCTCTGCCAGGCACTTAAATGTGATTTGCAGAGTATCCATGTAAATGTAGATGTAGATGAACGACTGCGATTAGTATTTGCATCATGTCGCCCCGTGGCTTCAAGGTCAACATCGACATTGCGTCTCAACACCACCTACCGGTAAAATGTACCTACGCCTCTCGTTCTCGCTGCAAACTGAAGGTAATGGATTAGTGTGACTTCAGCATATGTGCAGGATGCCTCGCAGACGTGTGCGCGAACCGTGCCATCAAATCAGTGAGTTTGAAAGAGGGCGCATTATTGGCATGAGAGAATGTGATGCGTCTATCCGGGAAATTGTTGCTTCTGTAGGACGAAGTGTTTCGGCAGTGCAATTGGTATGTGCAGAATGATTCACGGAAGGCCGCAGAACACGTCGTGATGGGCCAGGTCGCACAGGCCAGACCATGCCCCCTCCTTCCGAGAAGATCTTCACCTCATCCGAATGACCGGTCCACGACCTCCACGGCTCTGGCGCAACAATGGAACGAGGATGGCAGCCAGTCTCCTCTTATCACGGCATGGCTTAAGTGCGCGTCGTCCACTTCTCCGCCTACGAGGGGCGTTTGAAAAGTCCGTGCAAAAATAAAAACTACTTACGTGTTTGGGCTAAATCTTTTTTATTTTTCGACATAGTCTCTTTTTAGACTTATACACTTCGTCCAACGCTGTTCTAATTTGTTGATCCCTTCCGCATAGTAGCAATTGTCCAAGTCTGCAAAATAGCTATTAGTTGCTGCAATCACCTCCTCGTTTGAATAAAATCTTTGTCATGCCAGCCATTTATTTCTTCAAATTGGGGAACAAATAGTAGTCCGAGGGAGCCATATCTGGAGAACAGGGGGGATGTGAAACGAGTTGCAGTCCTATTTCCATTTATTTTGCGACAAGAACTGCTGAGGTGTGTGCTGGTGCATTTTCGTGATGGAAAAGGACTTTTTTGCGGTCCAGTCGCCAGCGTTCTTCCCGAAGCTCGGTTCAAATGGTTCAGTAACGATGAATAATATGCACCTGTAATAGTTTTACCCTTTTCCAGATAGTCGATGAGGATTATCCCTTGCGAATCCCAAAAGACAGTCGCCATAACCTTTCCGGCCGAAGGAATGGTCTTCGCCTTTTTGGTGCAGATTCTTCCTTGGTAACCCATGGTTTAGATTGTTCTTTGGTCTCAGGAGTATAGTAATGTATCCATTTTTCATCCACAGTGACGAAATGAGGCTTAAAGTCCTGCGGATTCTTCCTGAACAGCTGCAAACCATCCTTGCAACACTTCACACGATTCCATCTTTGGTCAAGCGTGAGCAATCGCGGAACCTATCTTGCGGATAGCTTTCTCATGTCCAAATGTTTATGCAAAATATTATGTACCCGTTGATTCAAGATGCCCACAGCACTAACAATCTCACGCACCTTAATTCTTCTGTCATCCGTCGCCATATCACGGTTTCTATCAATGATTTCTAGAGTCGTAACCTCCACAGAACGTCCAGAACGTTCAGCATCACTTGTGCCCATATGGCCAGTCTGAAAATTTTGAAATCACTTACAAACTGTTCTAATCGAAGGTTCAGGGTCACCGTAATGTTTATCAAGCTTCTCTTTAGTCTCCTGAGGCGTTTTGCTTTTCATAAAGTAATGTTTAATCACTACACGAAATTCGTTTTCGTCCATTTTTTGACAATCACTGGACTTCCTTAATTCACACGTATGCCAGACACAAAGATATAGACCGATATGGCTGAAATTTGATGTGCGTTCTTTCCAAAATCGCTACTAACTAAACATGACCTCGATACGCGCCGGTGGTGCCATCTCTCGGAATTTGCACGGACTTTTCAAACGCCCCTCGTGCCTTTGACTATGTGCAGAAACTTGCTAGACGGAAGTGGTGTATGAAACGACGCAACTGGGGACAGGAGTGGCATCCGATAGTGCTTTCGGACGAACCCAGGTTATGTTTGCTTGAAAATAATGGGTGCACTTCGGTTCACCACAGACAGGGGGAGCGGTAATCAGACTGACTGCATTCGCACAAAACATAAGCGCTAGCTACCTCAGGGCCTTATGATATGGGGTGCTGTTGGGTTCAACCACAAATCACAGTTGGTGCGTGTCCAGGGCACTGTGACCAGTGTGACCTGCGTGAATGACATCCTGCGACCAGCCGTACCCTTTCTGCACAGCACTCCAGATGCAATTTTTCAGCAAGACAATGCACGACCACACGTGCCTTCTTGGTGCCACAGGATGTCCGTCTTTTGCACTGGCCCACCAGATCACTAGACTTGTCGCCAATTGAAAATGTGTGGAATATGGTGAAACGATTGGTGCAGCTCTATGACCCAGTGCCAATCACCACAGATGAACTTTGGAACCAGGTGAATGCAGCATGGACGGCTATACCACAGGCGGACGCCATGCACGACTTACACGCGTGATGATGATGATATCTGGTTTGTGGGGCGCTCAACTGGGTGGTTATCGGGGCCCGTACTAGTTCCCAGTCTTTTCACTGACCGCTCTCGTCGTTTTCTCGAATGACGGTGAAATGATGACGACAACACAAACACCAGTTACCGGGCAGAGAAAATCCCCGACCCGACCGGGAATCGAAGTCGAGACCTCGTAATCCAGAGGCAGCTACGCTAGCCATTACACAACGAGCTGTGGACTTATGCGTGTCGATGCCATCACTCATGGAACACGTTCTCAGGGCCCATGGCGAACCCTGTGCTTACTAGGCAACGAACACATGCTGAACTGAGGTGACTGAAAAGCTAATCATTTCTGCAGAACATACTAATTTACATGTCCTGTGAATGTGAACGTCCTATCTCTAGTAGTTCAAGGTGTTCTGTCTTTTTTTCTGAACAGGGATGTAATTCCGCACTGTCGCTTAGTAAATAAAATACCAGATTACCGAGTATCGGATCAGATTTGTAACCGTATTCAGGAATTCGTAGCAGAAATAAATCAAGATGTCGTAAATGGAGTGAAATCGGCGGGTGTAAAAGTAACTTCGGGGGTATCCCAAGGGCGCATTATAGGGTCACAACTATTCACAATGCACATAAACGATTTAACGAACACCGTTGGAAACTACGAGAAATTGTACGAAGACGATGCTGTTGCCTGTACGAACTCTGCAACGGTAGAAGTCTGGCGTGCAGACGATGGATGGTTGGTGCAGGGACTGACTGTTGACCATGAACGTAAATAAAAGTGTCATATTGCGGAAAAATAGGCGGAGAGATCTATTACTGTTCGAATACACTATTGGAGAACAATTATTGGACACTGTAATAACCGTAAAATGTCTAGAAGGAACCGTCCGGAACAACCTGAAGTGGTATGATCAAGTGAATAAATTCGTAGGAAAACCAGACACCAGGCTGTGATTCATTAGAAGAACCCTAAGGAAACATAATTTATCCATGAAATGAGAGGTTTCGAAAGCTTGGATGCTTATTGGTCCTAGAACCATTAACGAAACAGGATTAATAGAGGAGACAGAGGAGATCCAAAGAAATCTGCGTGTTTCGTCATAGGTTTCATGAGCAAGCGCGAGATCATTACGGAGATTCTCATCAATCCCCAGTGGCAGACATTACGACAGACTTTTCTTGTAAATTTTTATGGTACGTTACAAGAAGTGTCAGGTACTATAAGGAAGGATAGCAAATGACGTAATTTTACCTTATTGCGTGTGTACATTATGGGAGGAAGAATTTCTTGTCGCCGGGCATCTGTGGTATTTCATCTCCAGTGACGACGATATCGACGGCACGCTGAATTCTTACCGTTATTCACGGATAACACGATACATTTCTAACTCTACGGGTAATATTCAAATGGCTCTGAGAACTATGGGACTTAACATCTGAGGTCATCAGTCCCCTAGAACTTAGAACTACGTAAACCTAACTAACCTAAGGACATCACACACATCCATGCCCGAGGCACGATTCGAACCTGCGACCGTAGCGGTCGCGCGGTTCCAGACTGAAGCGTCTAGAACGGCTCGGCCACACCGGCCGGCTACGGGTAATATTGCAGACATTTCATTTCATACCGGTGCGGTAAATTTGGCAAACCTCCAATAAACGTTCATTGCATCACCAGCGGCAAATTCGTCTTGGGTTATTTCCCTTCGGGCATAAATAGCCAAATCTCGGTTCGTCTAAAAAGTATTGTGGGACAGATTATAGTCTGGGCAACGATGACCGCCGCCGCGTCCCCCACTCTCCGGGAAATCACCGTGGAGTCTTTGGCAGAGAGCGACATATGACAAAACGTGCCCCTCAAGCATTTCCCACACAATCGGCCGAAAATTGACTGGACTACATTAGGAAGATGGGGAAAAAAAGGAAAAATCCATCATAAACGGCGGGAACTGCCAGATTTCTGGTCGCGAGATAGGCGTTCCAGTTTCGGCGCCAGATGGATGGCAGCAGTCGTTCAATGCGCGCAGTTACGACTCGGCGGAGGAGCGCAGCCACAATGCGCCATCCATCTCAGTCGGCGGTGCTAATTGTGACGCCCCGCGCCGCCGGCCATCCATCAGAGCCACAAAGCAGCGCGGCGTGTGTGGTCGGCCGCTTCCCACGGCCGGTATACTGCAGACAGTACACAGTACCCGGACCGCCACCTGTCTCTGCCTGCGAGACCTGCCGCATCTGGACGCAGACCCTCGCCCGTTGCGCAAAACGAGAGCATTCCCAGAGACGCCGGCCTGAGGGGGTCGGCACCTCGTAGCGGGACACACGGCGGATCCAGTGGCTGATCAACTTATCCGGCACTGCTGACGAACCGAAAAAATTTTGTAGCTGCATGCACGGGAAGTTTGTTAGTCGCGTCACAACATGAATTTCTGAGCATAACTTCCATAACATTATGCATTAGTTCAGACGGAAGTCTTACGTAGACTTGAAACGTTGCTTCTCATCCGTGGCTCGGAGCTTCGGTGGCGTTTCGGTCGCGAGCAGAGTCTACGTGCTGCTGGTGATGTGCGGCACGCAGGGGAAATAACATGGGGTGTTGCTACGCAGACTAACTCGGAAATATTTACCGGTGGACTAGGATTAATTCGGTGTACTGCTTCACATATACACTCTAAGAAAGAAAAAAGACGCACCACGAACGAAGTTTCCGCATGGGACCTAAATCGGTAGATGTGAGGTACACGTACAGACAAATGATTACAATTCCAGAAAAATTGAATGATTTATCCAAGAGATAGGGCATTAAAAATTGAGCAGGTCAATAAATCTTTGCGGCTTGTGCAAGCATTATTCGGCTTCTCGTTGACTGATAGTTTTGGATGTCCTCCTGAGGGATAATTCGCCAAATTCTGCCCAATTGGCGAGTTAGGGCTTCAAAATCCCGAGCTGGTTGGAGGGCCCGGCCCATACTTGTCCGAATGTTCTCAGTTTTGGAGTGATCAGACGACCTTGCTGGCGAAGGTAGTGTTTGCCGAGCACGAAGACAAGCAGTAGAAACTCTCGCCGTGTACGGGCTGGCATTATCTTGCTTAAATGTAAGCCCAGGATAGCTTTCCATGAGGAGCAGCAAAACGGGACGTAGAAAACCGACGACGTACCGCTATGTTGTAAGGGTGCCGGGGATAACCAAAAGGGTCCTGCTGTGGAAAGAAATGGTACCGCAGATTCTCCCTCCAGGTTGTCGGGCCGTATGGCGGGCGACAGTCAGGTTGGCATCCGACCGCTGTCCGGAGTGTCTCCAAAAACGTCTTCGGCCTAGAATCTCACTTAGTGGAGTAGAACTGTCTTCAGTTCGTTGCCCTTCATGGCAAGCCACCCTGGGCTTACTTTTCAGGAAGATAATGCTCGCTTGCACACAGCACTTGCACTGCTTGTCTTCGTGCTTGCAAAACCCTATCTTGGTCAGCAAGGTTGTTGGATCGCTCCAAAATTCAGACTGTTTGGTTTGGAGCAGTGTGATCGGGGTCCTCCAAACAGCTCGTGATTTTGACGCTCTAACATGCCAGTTGGACAGAATTTGGCACATTATCCCTCAGGAGGACATCATAAACTCTATGAATCAATTCCAAGCCGTTTAACTGCTTGCATAAGGGCCGGAGGTGGACCAGCGTTTTACTGACTAGCTCACTTTGTGAAATTCTTTCTCTTGAATAAATGTTCAAATGTGTGTGAAATCTTATGGCACTTAACTGCTAAGGTCATCAGTCCCTAAGCTTACACACTACTTAACCTAAATTATCCTAAGGACAAACACACACATCCATGCCCGAGGGAGGACTCGAACCTCCGCCGGGACCAGCCGCACAGTCCATGACTGCAGCGCCTCGACCGCTCGGCTAATCTAAGAATGACAATCCAACCAATGTGCAAACAGTTATTATTCTCTGAAATAAGTCTACCCACCGTTGTTCGCATTTTGGGCTAACAGCTTCCGTACTATCTTGTCACTTCATCAGAACGTTAACCAGTGGGACTGCAGAAGACTCAAGAAATCTGTCGTTTGGTTCTGATGCGACATAATGACGACAGGTTCTTTCTTCAAAAAATTATTTCTAGCTATGAATCTGCTTTATTTTAATTCACGGAGGACTGAATACAAGAATTGTGTCGCATTATTAGGCCCCTGAGAATCCACTCTGGTTGAGGCAGTTTCAACGCCGTAGGCGGGAGTGTGAACGTTTCGTTCGGAATTCTTGCAGACTATGCGATTCGTCATTTAACCAAATGTGATTAGTATCAGTTTTAAATTAAATTTTGCTTCACTATTCCATTTTTGTAATTAGGCTCTCTTATCTGCGTCAAGGTGGAGCGTCCCTTCAATCTGTAGAGACAGTTTCGTATAGAGCACGAACTTCCACATGAGGCAGCACTCGGTTGGCCGACTTCGTGCCAAACCTCACCGACCGACATCGATAGCTCTCCTCAGTGCAGCACTCCGTGAAGAGTGGGCTGCCATTCCACAAGAAACCTTCCAGCACGTGATTGAACGTATGCCTGCGAGAACGGAAGCTGTCATCAAGGCTAAGGGTGGGCCAACACCATACTGAATTCCAGCATTACCGATGGAGGGTGCCATGAACTTGTAAATCATTTTCAGCCAGGTGGCTGGATACTTTTGATCAAATGGTTCAAATGGCTCTGAGCACTATGGGACTCAACTGCTGAGGTCATAAGTCCCCTAGAACTTAGAACTACTTAAACCTAACTAACCTAAGGACAACACACACATCCATGCCCGAGGCAGGATTCGAACCTGCGACCGTAGCGGTCGCGCGGTTCCAGACTGTAGCGCCAGAACCGCTCGGCCACCAGCGGCCGGCACTTTTGATCACGTAGTGTAATTTGACAATAATCGCTCTTTTAACAAATGTAAATATATTACGCCAAAAGTTTATATGAGCAACACAGAGGTTAACATGTAACAACAATTCTGTAGACAGAAAATAAACAAATGAACCCACTGAAGATAGCACAAAAAGTACTGAAACACATCTGGGTAAAGCAGAACTAGAAAATGGCGTCTTGCTTAAGGAGGAATTCTTCTCGAATTTTTCAGTCCTGTATATACAGCGCAAATCAGTATACAGTGCATGACAGAGGGTACATCGTACCAATATGACCTATTTTCTTTTTTGCTCCATCCGCGTACTGAGCGAGGGAAAAACGACCGTCTGTACGCCTTTTTTACGTGCCCTTATATCTCTAACTCCACTGTCATCATCCCTACGCGAGATAAAGGGGAGTGGCAGAGATCTACGTCGTCTTCCTTCGAGAAATTCCATTTAAGTTTGTGGAGTATTTCTTTTACGATTTAGTACGGGATCTTTGAAAGTAACAGTGGACCCAGTGTTGGAAGGGGGACATTTGTCTTTACGAATGCCTGATGTAGTTAGTAGTTTAGAGGCATACCCTCTGCTGTACCGTCCAGAAGATACGGGACACAGACTTTATCGAAGAGCACCGAGCTGCCTATGACTCAGGCGCAGCTTAGATAAGGTTAGACGCGAGACAGGGTACGTTTCACATTTGCCTAGTTCCTGTGTGGACATCTACCTCACAAACGTGGGTAAAAGCAGACACACTGACTGCTCCACTCAGCGGGTAGTACCTCAAGACAGCCGTCGGACAATCACCACACAGTATCACTTCAGTGTCACAGCGAGTGTCTCCAGGACTCATTTACAGTCGACACCAAGAAGAGCCAAACTGCACATTGTGCAAGTTGTGTTAGTCGTCGTTCACAAAATTCTCCTAAATGCAGCAAATGAGATACCAATGATTCAGGTCATATCAATCTACTATTACTATACTGACACAAAACTGGCTCTGAGCAATATGCGACTTAACTTCTGAGGTCATCAGTCGCCTAGAACTTAGAACTAATTAAACCTAACTAACCTAAGGACATCACACACATCCATGCCCGAGGCAGGTTTCGAACCTGCGACCGTAGCGGTCTCTCGGTTCCAGACTGTAGCGCCTAGAACCGCACGACCACTCCGGCCGGCTATACTGACACACTCACTCTTCATATTCCAGTGAAATATTGCAAAAGTTCTTTGAATAAATCATTTAAGTGATTGCTAATCTATGTTATCGTAACTATTGCCTAACCCTATTCGGCCCTGTTACGAATCTGTATAGTGATGCTTGCAGTCAAACCACCTGATAACAGCAACTACACTGCGCCACAGAATTGAAGGATTCACTTTTTCGAAACCCTGCAATTGTCTTCCACTGCCAGACAGAAGTTTGAAATTTGACTCAAAGGTGCCTAAAAACTTCCCCTGTAATGGTGCAAAAGCGTGGCGCCCTGGGACATCATACTTGGGTTCGACGACGCTTCAAAATCAAGGTGTCGACACATGTGAAAACAAGGCTTAAACTCAGAATTTCTTGTAACATATAAGGTGGGTTAATGATGTTACCAAAATTCACTAAATTTCATCAAAATTCTGGCAGACGCCACCAAGGATGTATTACACGATGGGAAGCCCTCTTACCCACATTTCACCCCTTCTTTTGAAGCCTCTGCGCTGTAGGCCAGAACGGCGACGCCAAGCGTTGAGATCATGCGGTTTTCTTATGGGTGCCCAATGAAAAAATTTCAGATACACCCTAGCTCAGAATCGACACGAGAAGGTCTCGGGAGGGGGAGGGGGGGAATAGAGGGCATCAATGAAACCAGCACTTCCTTGGGGCGTTGATTCCCGCACATTTCGTGGTCGAACACGACTGTTTTCTGTGCGACGAGCAACAGGGCGACGTCCTTGACAGCCTCTGACGCTGCTGACGCCCCCGGACGTTTCGGCTCCTCTCTAAGGAGATTGTGGGGCTGCATTACCATTGAATGTGATCGCACACCTTTGGCGTGCAGTATGAGTGCAAGTTTGCTCTCGTATACAGATTGGAACAAATGGGGACCGTTCAAAATCGTTCGACGAAATCTGAACATGACCGGATGTAGTAAAGCGTGCTTAACTTTTTCAGGCTTATTTCAGGCCCTCCTGTGGCGTGATCACGGAGGATTGTGAAACTGACACATGCGTGAATACAACGGCGAAGGATCCCTGTAAGACCCCCAGTTCGGAAATACCCTCGGCGTCACCCGCCCACAGTTACTGAGAATTTAAAAAATGTGCCTTCGTGGAGAAACCCTGTGAAGTAGACTTAGGCGCCAGCAGGCAGGGAACCACTCGACACGCCTGCGGTGCGTTCGCATCGTGCGACACGTCCGCGGTGGCGCTACGCAGAACTGTGGTGAAATTTGGTACCAACATGACAGTATTAACCCAACTTATTCGTCACATCAACTTCTGAGCTCTGTCCTTTTTCCGCATGTGTGGTCACCTTGCTGTTTGGAGCTGACCAGCTGGCCTACACCGCGCCGCGTCGTGTATTTCCGCTGTCGCTGGTGCGGTGTATCACGTGTCGCGACACTGCACGCCATTCAAATCGTAACTCTTTTGACGTGCGAAACGATAGTTAGACGAGTAAAAGTTACTTTATGTGTAAGGGTATATCCAGAACTATATGACCTTCGAGGTGAACATCATATGAATAGCACCAGAAGAAGCAACATCTGGAAAGAAAGTGCCAAGGATTTGGGAGTAAATACATTACTTTGTTTTGTAAAACAGACCAATAGGTCTTTATTTTTTATGTCTGCATGCTTAGCATTCCATTTTTTATTACTTGTTTTCCCTTCGACGACATCCCCCTGTTTACAATGTGGTTTTGGCAGACGAAAGTACCTTGCAGGGAAATGAAATAATCTTTGAAATCCATTCCGTGTCAGGATAGCATTATTTACGAAACTGCCTCCTTTCTGAGGGTCTCTTAATTGTATATCTTTAGTCCCTTCATTCTCAAATAACACAATCGCGTCCGAGAAAGTTGCCAGAGCACAGTGGTAAGAATCGTGTTCCGAGCTGAGATTGATCTTACAACAGTAAATCCTAAACGTCTGGCACAATATTCCAAAAGCGTCTCCTGAAATCTCCGGGCTCTGTTATGTCTGTAGCTGTACATTTTTTTCCCGACTGTTCACCTAATTGTCTACCAGGATAAGGTATCATCAAATAGGTTTTTAATGGAAATCAAGTGAGGGAATCGGTCTCCCGTGCTTGGTAATTCTTTTGGGCCTGGTATATTCAAGGTGTTTGTTTCCACTTTTGTTGCTAAATCTGAACGTGAAGAGATACCCGCATCGTTATTCTTTCAGAGGTCACCAGAGTTCAAACATATGTCATGTGAGGAAGAAGACTATACATGTATAGCCTTATCACTTTCGCTCATTGTCCACGGGCCGGCCGCGGTGGTCTCGCGGTTCTAGGCGCGCAGTCCGGAGCCGTGCGACCGCTACGGTCGCAGGTTCGAATCCTTCCTCGGGCATGGATGTGTGTGATGTCCTTAGGTTAGTTAGGTTTAAGTAGTTCTAAGTTCTAGGGGACTGATGACCTCAGCAGTGAGTCCCATAGTGCTCAGAGCCATTTGAGCCATTGTCCACGGAAGTTGCCGAATGATTACATACAAACTTTGCCACGTATTGCGCCGCTGCATTCCAGATGCGGTACACTAAAAAAGCGCCTTCACACTGCGACGCGGCGGCAGCGCCGTGCAACAGACTACTGTGCCGCCTGCGGCAGGCTTTACACGCCTTTGGCGGGGCACCAGACACGCTGAAAGCTGAATGCCGCGTGTTTACGTGCCGCTCACATACCGTGTCGCGGTCTGCTGTCAGCCGCATCCGCGAGACGGGCCATCCATCAAGCCATTTGTCGGCGCGCCTCACCCCTTCTGCGCTGACTGGAGGACCCCTTATTAGCGGCGCTGTGGACTTCCAGCACCGTCTACTCTTAACAAAGTTCGGCTAGCGGCGCTGGAGCTCTGGTCCGCATTTCGGTCCACGGCGTACAATTACGCTACATACACTGAAGCGCCAAAGAAACTGGTGCAGGCATGCGCATTCAAATACAGATGGTTCAAATGGCTCTGAGCACTATGGGACTCAACTGCTGTGGTCATCAGTCCCCTAGAACTTAGAACTACTTAAACCTAAGTAACCTAAGGACATCACACACACCCATGCCCGAGGCAGGATTCGAACCTGCGACCGTAGCAGCAGCGCGGCTCCGGACTGGAGCGCCTAGAACCGCACTGCCACCGCGGCCGGCTCAAATACAGAGTTCTGTAAACAGACACAATACGTCTCTGCGGTCGGTAACTCCTATATAAGCCAACAAGTACCTGGAGCAGTTGTTAGATCGGTTACTGCTGCTAGAATGGCAGGTTATCAAGATTCAAGTGAGACTGAACCTGGTGTTACAGTCGGCGCACGAGCGACGGGACACAGCATCTCCGAGTCAGCGATGAAGTGGGGATTTTCCCGTACAACCATTCCACGAGTGTACAGTGAATATTAGGAATCCGGTAAAACATCAAATCTCCGACATCGCTGCGGCTAGAAAAAGGTCCTGCAAGAACGCGACCAAGGCGACTGAAGAGAATCGTTCAACGTGACAGGAGTGCAACCCTTCCGCAAATTGCTACAGATTTCTATGCTGAGCCATCAACGAGCGTCAGCGTGCGAAGCATCATCGATATGGGCTTTCGGAGCTGAAGGCCCACTCGTGTACCCTTGATAACTGCACGACATAAGGCTTTAGGCCTCGCCTGGGCCCGTCAACACCGACATTGGTCTGTTGATGACTGAAAACACGTTGCGTTGTCGGACCAGTCTCGTTTCAAAATGGTTCAAATGGCTCTGAGCACTATGGGACTTAACATCTGAGGTCATCAGTCCCCTAGAACTCAGAACTACTTAAACCTACCTAACCTAAGGACATCACACACATCCATGCCCGACGCAGGATTCGAACGTGCGGCAGTAGCAGTCGCGCGGTTCCGGACTGAAGCGCCTAGAACCGCTCGGCCACCCCGGCCGGCAGTCTCGTTTCAGATTTTAGCGA
Organism: Schistocerca nitens; assembly: GCF_023898315.1. Taxonomy (NCBI): domain Eukaryota; kingdom Metazoa; phylum Arthropoda; class Insecta; order Orthoptera; family Acrididae; genus Schistocerca; species Schistocerca nitens. Next base: position 696,965,209 of record NC_064617.1, on the reverse strand, counting down.
GCGAATCTGCTTCTACATCTACATCTACATGTATATTCCGCTAGCCACCAAGCGGAGTGTGGCGGAGGGCACAATTCGCGCTAAACAACAGCAAGAAGCCGACCAGAGTGGCCGAGCGGTTCTAGGCGCTACAGTCTGGAACCGCGAGACCGCTACGGTCGCAGGTTCGAATCCTGCCTCGGGCATGGATGTGTGTGATGTCCTTAGGTTAGTTAGGTTTAAGTAGTTCTAAGTTCTAGGGGACTGATGACCTCAAATGTTAAGTCCCATAGTGCTCAGAGCCATTTGAACCATTTTTTGAAAAATCCAGCAGAACAATGCGAACCCCACAAGTACAGTATTGCCAGAGAATGGCTCCAGGAACACTCTTCTGAATTTAAGCACTTCTGCTGGCCAACAGACTCCCCGGACATGAACATTATTGAGCATATCTGGGATGCCTTGCAACGTGCTGTTAAGAAGAGATCTCCAACCCCTCGTACTCCTACCGGTTTATGGACAATCCTGCAGGATTCATCGTGTCAGTTTCTTCCACCACTACTTCAGACATTACTCGAGTCCATACCTCGTCGTGTTGCGGCACTTCTACGTGCTGGATGGGCCCTACACGATATTAGGCAGGTGTACCAGTTTCTTTGGCTCTTCAATGTAGATACCACCTCAGCACATACACTGAAGGATAATAGATGGCACATTCGTTTCTTTACGTTGGAATAACGAAGCTCTTATTCAGGATCGGAAAATACAGGGTGATCCAAAAGTTCGTAAACATTTGAAAATTCAATATTTCACGGAATAATGTAGTAGAGAGGTAAAAATTGACGCACATGCTTCAAATGACATGGGATTTTATTGAAATGACCAACAGGTGGCGCTTCATATGCTACAAAAATAGTAAGAAGCGTAACAATTGATTTTTAGCAAAGACGACGACCTTTATATCAAACGTTCAACATATCGGTCGTCATTCATCAACGATACCTGTTTTCGAAGGACGATGTTGTGAATAGCACTGTACGGCATATCAGTAGCAATGGTGAGAAACTGCCGTCGGTATCTCCAATGAGGTCGGACGATCGCGGTAACCCCGCAACCAATAATCACACGGATTGAAGTCCGGCGACCTGGAAGGCCAAGCATGACGGAAGCGGAGGCTCAGCACGCGGGGCTCACCCAACTATGTGCACTAGAGATTGTTCACAGTTGTAGCAATATGGGGTGAAGCGCCATCCAGCATAAAAGTCTTACCTTCTCAGCAGGAGTTTACCAGCTGGGCTAGGGATCATGCGATTCTGTAATATATCGGGGTACCTCGAATACGTCACACTGATATTTCGATAAGCAGCACCCCACGTTTCATCGACAAAAAAGGGTCCGATCGCGACTGATGTGATAAATCCACGCCACGCCGCGGCTTTCTCGTCAAGCAATGGGATTTCTACGGCAGTTCTAGGACTTTCGGTAGCCCAAATTCTGCAGTTGTGGGTGTTTCCATGCGGCGTCATTGACGTATTTCTGTCCAGCGTCACTTCCTGACAGGAGTTTGTGCTCGGTTTTGATTTTAATAAAACCTCATGTCATTTCAGGCATTTGTGTCAAGTTTTATATTCCTACATAAATTATTCAATGAACCAGCGCATTTTTAAATGTCAACGGACTTTTGGGTCACTCTGTATGTAAACAACGATGGTGATTTCATGGAATAATTGGTAAAAGTACAATCATGGAATAATTGGTAAAAGTACAATATAATTACACTGTACATTAAGTTAAAACGTAAACGCAGTGCTTCCAAATCATTTTGTGTGCTACGCATCTATTGTTTCTTTTTTATCGTCGTAGTCTTTACATTTAATCAACATAAAATCATGATACCCATAAAGAAAATGACGCTGGTAATCTCGCTGTCTTAAATGATGCTACATCACTGTTTTGCAGTTAAATATTATGCTCTATTTTGTTTTGCTTCTTGTATGTTTCTTGTTATTACGATGCAGCTACTGAAAAAAGATTACACTTTGGAAACTGTTATATACGCTGAAAGCCTGAATGAGAAAATAAGCACACGGACGACGAAGGGACCGTAAGTTTAATGTGCTGTCGATTGCGATGTAATCGAAGATGTATATTATCTTCATTGAGGACAGAGGAAGAAGTTGAACTTGAAAGCGAGCGAGCCTACACTTATGAGGGGAACACGGCAAGTGCCACAACCCGATTTCCCGGGAATATCGCTTAATGGAAGGACAGTCAGAATAAGAGAAGATGTATTCGGCTTATACGTATACACTGGACCGTTTCTGAATAAACGACAGTCAGAGTTTCGGAGATATTTTATGTGTTTTTTAGGGCGCAATAGCCTCAGCTGAAATCGTGGTACAGTCGTTAGCGTCACGGCTTCACACTTTGGAGCCCCATGATCGAAACCAGGCTATTTTTATTCTTGTTTTGCATTTATTTAACGATATTCGTAGAATGTTGCTAGACGAATGTTTTCCAGCGTATACTGAAATAGCATTGTCTTTATTAGTCCAGTAATTGTATGTCTGATGAAAGAATTAAAAATAAATGAATGAAATAATTATTTTAAGTTGTTTTCGGTGAATTCCTCCCCCCCCCCCCCCCCATGGACCATGGACCTTGCCGTTGGTGTGGGGGGAGGATTGCGTGCCTCAACGATATAGACAGCCGTACCGTAGGTGCAACCACAACGGAGGGGTATCTGTTGAGAGGCCAGACAACCGTGTGGTTGCTGAAGAGGGGCAGCAGCCTTTTCAGTAGTTGCAGGGGCAACAGTCTGGATGATTGACTGATCTGGCCTTGTAACACTAACCAAAGCGGCCTTTCTGTGCTGGTCCTGCGAACGGCTGAAAGCAAGGGGAAACTACAGCCGTAATTTTTCCCGAGGGCATGCAGCTTTACTGTATGGTTAAATGACGATGGCGTCCTCTTGGGTAAAATATTCCGGGGGTAAAATAGTCCCCCATTCGGATCTCTGGGAGGGAAATACTCAAGAGGACATCGTTATCAGGAGAAAGAAAACTGGCGTTCTACGGATCGGAGCGTGGAATGTCAGATCCCTCAATCGGGCAGGTAGGTTAGGAAATTTAAAAGGGGAAATGGATAGGTTAAAGTCAGATATAGTGGGAATTAGTGAAGTTCGGTGGCAGGAGGAACAAGACTTTTGGTTAGGTGAATACAGGGTTAAAAATACAAAATCAAATAGGGGTAATGCAGGCGTAGGTTTAATAATGAATAAAAAAATAGTAATGCGGGTAAGCTACTACAAACAACATAGTGAACGCATTATTGTGGCCAAGATAGACACGAAGCCCACGCCTACTGCAGTATGCTGACTAGCTCTGCAGATGACGAAGAAATTGATGAAATGTATGATGAGGTAAAAGAAATTATTCAGATAGTGAAGGGAGACGAAAATTTAATAGTCATGGGTGACTGGAATTCGGTAGTAGGAAAAGGGAGAGAAAGAAACGTAGTAGGTGAATATGGATTGGGGGTAAGAAATGAAAGAGGAAGCCGTCTGATAGAATTTTGCACAGAGCATAACTTAATCATAACTAACACTTGGTTCAAGAATCATGAAAGAAGGTTGTATACATGGAAGAAGCCTGGAGATACTAGAAGGTATCAGATAGATTATATAGTGGTAAGACAGAGATTTAGGAATCAGGTTTTAAATTGTAAGACGTTTCCAGGGGCAGATGTCGACTCTGACAATCTATTGGTTATGAACTGTAGATTAAAACTAAAGAAACTGCAAAAAGGTGGGAATTTAAGGAGGTGGGACCTGGATAAACTGACTAAACCAGAGGTTGTACAGAGTTTCAGGGAGAGCATAAGGGAACAATTGAGAAGAATGGGGGAAAGAAATACAGTAGAAGAAGAATGGGTAGCTTTGACGGATCAAGCAGAGGATCAAGTAGGTAAAAAGACGAGGGCTAGTAGAAATCCTTGGGTAACAGAAGAGATATTGAAATTAATTGATGAGAGGAGAATATATAAAAATGCACTAAATGAAGCAGGCAAAAAGGAATACAAATGTCTGAAAAATGAGATCGACAGGAAGTGCAAAATTGCTAAGAAGGAATGGCTAGAGGACAAATGTAAGGATGTAGAGGTTTGTCTCACTAGGGGTAAGATAGATACTGCCTACAGGAAAATTAAAGAGACCTTTGGAGAAAAGAGAACCACTTGCTTGAATATCAAGAGCTCAGATTGAAAGACGTATGTATTCATTACCAGCGATGGCGAGGCATGACAGAATCTCTGACCAGAGATTTATTTATCGTTGCTAGTCTGCGCTTGACCGCGCGAGTCGTCAGTTGGATACTAGTCGTCAGTCCGTGCTAGTCTGCGGGAGTCGGCATGCGTCGACGGCGTGCTCTTCTTGCGACTCTGGTCAGGATTGTGGTGGACGATGAGTATTGTTGTAGAAGGTAATGAAGCAGCATTGCGCACATCTAGTAATGTATGTTAATTGTAATTAATTTATTCAAAAAATGACCCAATAATAATTTTTTTATAAAGTAACTGTTTTAAAGAAAAAGATTCATTTCAATTTAAAGAATATTTCCTATGCATTTCCTCCAAGAATCAAAGTTAAATATACGCCAGCATTGCACGAAGCTGTGTCGATAAATAAGAGCAGATATAGATGCAGTATTTACTGAGGTAAAATTTTTGGTTTTTTATTCAGAATACAGGGGCGAAGGTCAGCGCTGCTGTCCTTATAAAATTTACCAGATATTATTATTTCTGTTAGGAGGTTACATTTCGTTCATGGTTCATTATTTAATTAATATTATTGTGTGGGTTTATGGTCGATAATCATTAGTTAAATTTTGTGGGGAGGTTACATTTGGCTCATTATCATTGTCTTTTGTTTCTGCGGGGAGGTTACAAGATGGAAACCCAGTTCTAAGCAAAGAAGGGAAAGCAGAAAGGTGGAAGGAGTATATAGAGGGTCTATACAAGGGCGATGTACTTGAGGACAATATTATGGAAATGGAAGAGGATGTAGATGAAGAGGAAATGGAAGATATGATACTCTGTGAAGAGTTTGACAGAACACTGAAAGACCTGAGTCAAAACAAGGCCTCGGGAGTAGACAACATTCCATTAGAATTACTGACAGCCTTGGGAGAGCCAGTCCTGACAAAACTCTACCATCTGGTGAGCAAGATGTATGAGACAGGCGAAATACCATCAGACTTCAAGAAGAATATAATAATTCCAATCCCAAAGAAATCAGGTGTTGACAGATGTGAAAATTACCGAACTATCAGTTTAATAAGTCACAGCTGCAAAATACTAACTCGAATTCTTTACAGACGAATGGAAAAACTGGTAGAAGCCGATCTCGGAGAAGATCAGTTTGGATTCCGTAGAAATATTGGAACACGTGAGGCAAAACTGACCCTAGGCCTTATCTTAGAAAATAGATTAAGGAAAGGCAAACCTACGTTTCTAGCATTTGTAGACTTAGAGATAGCTTTTGACAATGCTAATTGGAATACTCTCTTTCAAATTCTGAAGGTGGCAGAGGTAAAATACAGGGAGTGAAAGGCTATTTACATTTTTTACAGAAACCAGATGGCAGTTATAAAGATCGAGGAGCATGAAAGGGAAGCAGTGGTTGGGAAGGGAGTGGAACAGGGTTGTAGCCTCTCCCCGATATTATTCAATCTGTATATTGAGCAAGCAGTAAAGGAAACAAAAGAAAAATTCGGAGTAGGTATTAAAATCCATGGAGAAGAAATAAAAACTTTGAGGTTCGCCGATGACATTGTAATTCTGTCAGACACACCAAAGGACTTGGAAGAGCAGCTGAATGGAATGGACAGTGTCTTGAAAGGAAGATATACGATGAACATCAACAAAAGCAAAACGAGGATAATGGAATGTAGTCGAATTAATTCGGGTGATGCTGAGGGAATTAGATTAGGAAATGAGACACTTAAAATAGTAAAGGAGTTTTGCTATTTGGGGAGCAAAATAACTGAGGATGGTCGAAGTAGAGAGGATATAAAATGCAGACTGGCAATGGCAAGGAAAGCGTTTCTGAAGAAGAGGAATTTGTTAACATCGAGTATAGATTTAAGTGTCAGGAAGTCGTTTCTGAAAGTATTTGTGTGGAGTGTAGCCATGTGTGGAAGTTAAAAGTGGACGATAAATAGTTTGAACAAAAAGAGAATAGAAGCTTTCGAAATGTGGTGCTAAAGAAGGATGCTGAAGATTAGATGGGTAGATCACATAACTAATGAGGAGGTATTGAATAGAACTGTGGAGAAGAGGAGTTTGTGGCACAATTTAACGAGAAGAAGGGATCGGTTGGTAGGACATGTCCTGAGGCATCAAGGGATCATCAATTTAGTATTGGAGTTCAGCGTGGAGGGTAAAAATCGTAGAGGGAGACCAAGAGATGAATGCACTAAGCTGATTCAGAAGGATGTAGGTTGCGGTAGGTACTGGGAGATGAAGAAGCTTGCACAGTATAGAGTAGCATGGAGAGCTGCATCAAACCAGTCTCAGGACTGAAGACCACAACAACAACAACCTTGATTCATAATCAAAGGCAAGCGCCAGTTTTAGGTAAAATCATATGTTATGCATTGTTTGCCCTGAAATTATTCCCTAACGCGTGAAATCTTCAGCAATGTTAACGAAGTGTCTTTCCCGAGTGAGATTCATATCTATGTGGCAAACCTGGCTTTGCGCGATGCTCGTGGTGTTGGCGGAACTTCTATCGTTCAAATGTTTTTTACGATCGCTAGGAATGCACGAAATATTCCTGAAGAATAAACATAAGAATAAAATACAAGAATTGATGTAAGAATTAAATGTAAGTATTTTAAAAAGATTGTAGCCCCTGAAAATAACATACACACATAAACGTATATTAAATGTGGCACTTATTATGAAACCCAGTTGTAATTTTACAATTGATGTAACGTCCTGTATCTCCTAATATGATAAGACATTTGAGTAGCAACCTTCTACGGACATTGGCAGACAAATAAAAAAAGAAACATGAATCGGATTTCGAACACTGGGCGCAAACCTAAGGGCTGCGACCTTAAACTCTTTGTACCATTTCGGCTGAAATTGCTGCACACTAAAAGGCATATACAGTACTTTGAAAACTACAACAGGCATTTTCTCAGAAACGGTCGAGTATCTACGGATAAGCCGAGACAAGTTTTCGCTCGTTTTGACTCCCCTTCCACCGTTCGAAGTTTCTGGGAAATCGGTTTATGGCACTTGCCGTGTTCTGCTCGTCAGCAGATTCAGGTAGAGTACAGAATCCCTAAATCGCGTTTGGCATTCGAGGGCCTGACATGTTACTACAGCGTTTTAGCCAGTGCATCACCACGTACGGCAGACTCCATGAATGTGATGCAAAATAAACAATAGTGGCGAAAGATACAGGAACGGAAGTACTGAAACAACAGTAATATTGAAATTTTCTGGAAGATTAAAACATCAGCACACTAACCTGTAACTCTGATGACCTTCGTGGGCAATGCTGTATCCAGTTGAGCTATCCAAGCACGCCTCACATTCTTACCAACACCCCCAATAAAGATTACAGAGTTGAAGGGAAGTAGCTCATATTGATGATTTTGTTCGCTTGCGTAGTTCAATTGACGAGATGCCAGGAAGGATAAAGATCTACATTCGTGTTTAAGTCCGGCACACAATTTTAACCAATGAAGGAGCTTTTTCCCAAGTACATTTCAGTGCCGAGTGAAACAATTTCAGGTGCTGTTAAATATTTCTTAGAGATAATAGAAAAGAAACAAGAAACAGGAACTGTATTTCCTATAATGGTGATACAGTATTTGTCTATTTTCAGTGATAACGGAAAATGCAAATGAATCAGTTTGAGATAATGAACCCTGGTCCGGAAACAGTTAAGACAAAAGTTGCCAAGCGAAACGGGTTGCGGGCTGTCTCTGACAGTGGAACCGAGCGAGGTAGCGCAGTCCTTAGAACGCTCGACTTTTACTTTGGGGGAAGGTGGCGCAAAATCCCGTCCGACAATCCAGATTTCGGTTTTTGTGATTAAATGTCAGAATGATTTTTTTAAAGGACACGGTCGATTAACTTCCTCTTTCCGAGCCGGTGCACAGCGTCCAACGATATTTACCACTCAAAGCGGGAAAACGCTGAGAGGTGCATCAAAGGGCGTAGAGTGCCTCTCGTGTCGAACTCACAGGGGGACCGTACCTATTTGTCATCACCGATTTTGTCCAAATTTGTTGCATATATGAGAGGGCCAGATGGTCAAGCATTTCGAAAAAAAAATATAGCATTTTCGGTGTGGGTCGGGCGAGACATGAGCCATTTATGTCAGCATGTACATCTACATCGTACTCCGCAAGCCACCTAGTAGTGTGTGGCGGAGAGTGCTACCGGCACCACTAACTTATTCCCCGCCCCCCCCCCCCCTACCATATTCCGCTCTACGGTGGCTCCTGGGGAGAATGATAGTCGGTAAGCCTCTGTTTGTTTTATGTGGTCATTGCACTCAAGGTAGCTCTAGATAGTTACTCTAAGGTAGATACTGTTTCCAGCGGTTTTTCATCAATAGTGTAGTGGATTGCTTTTCCTATGTATGCGGAATATGTTACATTTATTTACATTCAGGGTCAACTATCAGAGCCTACACCATTCATCAAGCCTCTGCGGGTACCATTCAGCAAATCGATACTGTCTTCTGACGTTGCTACTTGTTATAGACAACCGCATCATCTGCGAACAGTCTTGAAGAGCATACGATGCTTTCTACTAGGTGGTTAATATACATTGTAAGCACAAACGGTCCTGAAACTTCCTCGCAGATTAAAACTGTGTGCTGGACCTAAACTCGAACTCGGGACCTTTGGCAAAGATCCTGAGCTCGAGTTTCGATCTGGCACATAGTTTTAATCTGCCAGGAAGTTTCATATCAGTGTACACTCCGCTGCAGAGTGAAAATTTCATTCTGACTTAGGTTCCTATTACACCTCCTTGGAGTACTTCAGAAATTACCTTTAGATCCGTCGATTTTGTTTCGCTAAGAGCGACATACTGAGTTCTATCTGCAAGGAAGTCCTGAAGCCAGTCACAAATCTGGTCCGCTACTCAATAAGCTCGTATTTTTTCTTCTAAACTGCAGTGAGGGGCGGTGGAAAATGCTTAAATTTACGGAACACAGCTTCAACCTGAGCGCCGTTGTCTACAGCGCTAGGGATCTTATGGAAGAACATAGCGAGCTGAGTTTCAAAAGATCTCTATTTGCGGAATCCATGTTGATTTTTATACAGGCGATTTTCATTCCCCAGAGTCGTCATAATTTGTAGGCCACTGTTAGCACAGCGTAAAGAGTACATACCGGTAATCCGAGGGTCGTGTGGTCGAATCTCTAGGTGTAAATTTTATTTTCAATTTTAAGCTATTTACTCTGCAAATGAAACCAAGCAATGTTCGGTATATTCTATTTATTAGTATTTTCATGAAAAAGCATGAAGAGGAAAGGCAAAGGAAAATTAGGTTTGCAGATGTATTTACAATAACGAATTGTACTTACGGCGTTCACGAGGCGTCTGCAAATAACTTTCCAAGAAGGGATTGTGATTAACGCATAGAAAACTTCGTATTCCGTTAGTTTAATTTTGACCTTGAAACAACGGTTGGCACCTGCACGCGATCAGTATGTTCACGTTGCAGATGTCAAGAAAGTCACTGATTCCCTTTTGTTACGATGAATATCACCCCAGCACGTGTAAAATAATAAAAGTATCTACTATTATATACGAAGTTCTCGTGTACGCCTTAAATCCCTTTCTGGAGATTTATTTGCAATCCCAAATTTTTCTTTGCCTTTCCTTTTCACGCCTTATTAGTAAATACAATATTTTGGCTATTTTTCAGTTGATTAGGAGGAAGTAACGTAAAAATTGAAAATAGAAAATAAGAAACTTTTCTGCGTAGGTACCCAACCCAACGCGTTCTGTACTCATTCCGATGCGTCAACCGGTGCGTGGAAGCTACCCTAGCATACTTGTAAATGGTTCACGTCTCTCCCGACGCACGCCAAAAAATGCTATTTTTTCCTAAACGTCAAGTGACCTGGAGGTCTTACTCCAGTCACTTTCATTTCTGGCCAAGTCCTGCATATACTGTATATTTGGACAAAATCGCCAATGACGAGTAGGCGCGGTCTCCTTGCCAGCTATAAATAGCGACGCGACAGCACCAGAACATCGCAGTCTGTTTCCGTCCCAGGCACCGAGTACACATAATAATACTGCTCGCATGACGTGAAATATTGTGCAGAAAAATAAAGTTAGCAGCAGGGTAGGACAGCAGAAAGCACACCATTAATACACAAGTAGTTTCAAATAAAATTAAAATGATATTAAATTACTTGTAGTTTATAAATTAACATTCGTGTGACATACTTCGAGTTTATAAAGGAAAAATATCGATATCCTTTACGATTACATACATAAAAGCTTATATCTTGCTCTCAGTTTTGGGCACAGTTCTCTGTTACGGAGTGGGAATAGATGAGAAGTCGGATTTGACAAATTTCATGAAAAACGAGGATTAGTAGTGGATTTTTTAAAAGGAGAACATTGCTGTGAATATTACATGCTAGAGTGTTTGGGAAAGGGAATGGAGTGGAGTGTATAGAAGAGAACCCAGGAAATATAGTATATCTGGAGAGAGGCCCTTCATAGTAAAAGCTTGCTGTAGCCTTTCGACAGATATGTTTGTCGTTATCTGAGCTCGAAGGAAATTTTCTCGTCTTCACTGTACTAATAATTTTGAGAATGATTATAACTAAATTACAGCTACCCAGAAGCGTAGCTGAAAAAATTTATTCAGGTTTAACTATTACCGCTTTTGGATTTTTAAAAACCCATTGTTTGATGGTTCGTACAAGCTTCAATGCCAGGGCCTCGCTTTGTGCTCGTTAATTGTTTGGCACTGTGGCATTTGTTCCTTAGCGATGCATTCATCGAATATTTCTACTGTATTTTTTTTTAATCTTGCGTTGCACCGACACGTAGTGCTTAAGCAACACAGAGAAATTAAAAAAAAAAAAAAAGTAGAATAGAAATATTCGATTAATGCGTCGCTCAGCTGATCACACAGACGGTGTTATATTAGCATATCTCTGTAACACCTGAAGGGAATTTCTACCAAACTTAGCACACGTATCATTTGCTACCTAGAAAAAATTATAACAGCAAGACACCTTCAGTACCCTATGGCTAAGGATAGGGCTGAAAAGGTGTGACATAAAGCGTAACTCAGGAAAGCATTATACAATTTCAACCAGATTTCGTAAATGAATTGCCCATTATTTTTAAAAAAATGCTGTGTGTATAAAATACCTCTATCACCCCATGTGGTGTCTCTAGTTAACTTGGAATACCTTACATGTGCGAAGCACAATCTGTGTCATTTCTGTTCGTCAGTGCGTAAACTGGGTAGCGAAAATGAGTACTGCGGCGGACCAAAATTGTTTCAGTATGCTTCGAGGACAAAGATCAATGCCAGACCCACGAATTGCAGAGATATCTTTAAAGTCCTCATTGGAGCTGAATGCTACAAGGTATCCGAAGCAGTCTAACATATACAGTCGCGACACACGCTGTTGTGAAGTTTGTTATCATCTGATAGTCTTTGTGTCCCAATCATTAGTAAAATATCAGGAGACCTACATAACTGTAAACACAGCCAAAACTTACGAATGAAATGAGGTAAGCTACACTGTGTTCAAGAAGAAATACTCTCGCTGTCGTATATAATTGCGACTTATCCCACTGAAAGGAAGAGAATACACAGTATTTCCACACACACACACACACACACATATATATATATATATATATATATATATATATATATATATATATATATATATATATACACGTGTTTTTTACTGACTGTTTCGATGATTGGTTTACTTTCATTGACACGCAGCTATTTTGTACAAAGTCAAAGATTTTCTCATTGTTCCTCTTTACTCATGCATATGTGATTCTGATGTTCTATAGGCCTACGTTCGACGTCAAGGTACAATAACCACTCACAAATGGCAGGTGGCAATACTAGCAGTGGAGGGTATATAAACGGTGTCGAGGGGCGTGAAAAACATAGCAGGGGGCCGCTGGATCTGTCCCCGAAAAGCAAGAACCTTGAGTCCAGTCCCTTTCTGACGCGCAGCCGCAATTTACTAGAAAGGCTCGAAACAGCTCTCAAGTATTGGGTGTTTCCTTATTGCACCTTTTAAAGGATAAAGAAAGAGAGAGAGAGAGAGAGAGAGAGAGAGAGAGAGAGAGTGTTTTGGCCGACCGCTGTGGCCGAGCAGTTCTAGGCGCTTCAGTCCGGAACCGCGATGCTGCTACGTCCGCAGGTTCGAATCCTGCCTCGAGCATGGATGTGTGTGATGTCCTTAGGTTAGTTAGGTTTAAGTAGTTCTAAGTCTAGGGGACTGATGACCTCAGACGTTAAGTCCCATAGTGCTTAGAGCCAAACACTGCAGTCGTTGTCGTAATGAAGAAACGGAGCGGTTTGTCTGAAGTCCAAAAGGGCATGATCATTGGCTTTCGGGCCAAGTATGGAAGCATTTCCAAAATGGCTAATCTTGTAAACTGTTGGCGAGTCGCCGTGGTTAAAGTATACCGTCCATGACAGGCGCTAGCCAAAACCGGCGCATAGGGAACTGTGGTGCACCACGGGCCATAGATGACAGGAGTGAACAACAGCTACGGACATGTGTATGGACGAAGAGAAGTGCAACTGTTGAGCAGCTGACTGCCCAGGTGAACAAAGGGCCTACCAACATTTTCTCTTCAAAACTGTTCAGCGAACGTTGCTGCCTATGGGCCTCCGCAGCAGGCACCTGGTTCGAGCACCCATGCTGACTAGCGTTCATCGGCGACTATGCCTGGAATTTACAGGCCAGTACTTCAACTTGTCTTCCACTGAGTGGCAACAGGTGGCCTTTTCGGATGAATCACGCATTATGATTCATCGAACATCGAAGGGGCCAGGCAGGAGGAAGGAGCATTATGGTCTGGAGGATGTTTCCGTGGCATTCACTGCGTGATATCGTCATTCAGCAGGGCACAATTTGTCAGCACAAGTATACATCTATCCTTCGAGACCAACTCCACCTCCATAGGCAGTTCGTTTTTCCTCGGCACGATGGCATCTAATGGCTCTGAGCACTATGCGACTTAACTTCTGAGGTCATCAGTGGCCTAGAACTTAGAACTAATTAAACCTAACTAACCTAAGGACATCACACACATCCATGCCCGAGGCAGGATTCGAACCTGCGACCGTAGCGGTCGCTCGGTTCCAGACTGTAGCGCCCAGAACCGCACGGCCACTCCGGCCGGCGCATGATGGCATCTATCAGCAGGACAATGAAACATGTCACAAAGCTCGCAGTGTGCTTGCGTTATTCGAAAGAGAACGGGGATGAGTTTACAATACTCCCCTGGCCATCAAACTCACCTGACTGAAACCCAATCGATAATCTTGGGGCCACCTCGATCGGGCTGCTCGTGCAATGGATTTTCAACAGAGAGAACGCGCGCAAATGGCCACGGCACTGGAATCATGTCATTTCAGTACCTTACAGAAGCTGTGACACTCTACCTACACGTCTCGCAGCGGTCCGCGGTGTAAAAAGGTGGTTATCCAGGCTTTTGACAGGTGGTCTCATTAACGTGATCGAAGTATGTGTGTGTGTGTGGGGGGGGGGGTGGTCTGTGTGTTCTGAGCTTATGGATGCTCATCAGCAAATTTACCAGCGCCCCTACACTCATAGTACAAACGGACGTGGAGATAATCCCTAAAATTGTTGCACACTCATGTACCCGAAATGACCACACACTGACTCTATCTGAAATGCGCTAAAACACCTTAGAAAGACTAAAAGTAATTACACATGAAATGAAAACAGAACTAAAACGACAAAGGAGCTAAAAGAAAAGCGCAAGAAAATGACACTGGCTGATCACTTACAGGAAAACTTGGGTGAGGTAGTCATCCTATTGATACATTAAAACCATCTGCCTAAAATCTTGAGAAATGTGATTGAGCTGTGTAACTGCGTGGCTTTTGAGTATGGAAACAGTTTTATTGGTTTTATCGTTTTATTATCAAGCCTATGTGGTAATTTTCTCTGCATCCGCACTTATGTGGGAATATCTGATAAGTTAAACAATTGTAACATCCCCTTAGAAAATTTTTATGAACGACAGTGGTTACGTTATTTGATTTTCAAACAGCTGAGCAAAACTGAACGTACTCAGACATTTCTCTCTTATTTATTCTGATCATCACTAAACTGACACACAATATTTTTTTTTAGCGCAACGTAATCTGACTTCCAATAATCCCTACAAAATAATGGCCCTGACTAACAATAACCTATATCTTTCATGAATCACTTACCTCACAAAAATCTTCGTTACACAAACTACTGCAACACAGCGTGCGCCAATAATATATGTGTGTGTGTGTTCATGATGTCCAAAATTAAAAATTTACACTTTCTGATGGACACACGTCTAGATCGTCCGCTCTCAAAATTCTGCCATCTCTCTCCCCACATCCACCATTGCTGGCGGCCCACCACCAACTGCGCATCGCTACGCGCTGTTCACATCCAACTGCCCAACAATACAATAGCAAATATTCCAACAATGCAAACTAGCCACAGACTGCACACAACACAGTCAGTGATTTTCATACAGAGCGCTACATGGCGTTACCAACATAAAAACCTAAACAGCCTACTTACAAAAACCTAAACAGCCTACTTACACAATGTAGGCACAGTATTCCATACCAGTTTCCCGTTTACAGACTCGTCAACTAGCATGTTTCGAAAGTGTAATGAATAAAACTTCACGTTGTTGTGTAGAAATTCATAGACTTTCTACAATTACTTGATTTCTGCGTTTTGCTCTTTACTTCTTGTTCTTACAAAAAGAAACGTTACTCTTCAGTAAATTATGTAGGTTACAAATCTGTTTCATACCTCCTGTCGTTCTTAGGAAACCTGTATGATGACGAATTTAGTGTCTTCTTTTTGCTGTTGCAACAATTAATTGCGCTAAGTACGTACAATTTTGTACAAATCGTATTATACGTGAATATAAACCACACCACTCGCAGTCATCGAACATCGTGTTAACAGTGTGGCTTACTGCCTGCCTGGCACCGCCGCTGTTGCAGGGTACGACAGAAGCGAGCAGGAGTGTCGCGACAGTGTAGTTGCGAACGACCAGACTTTCTCTCGAAACGAAGGTTAGTTACTGTTGTCAATACGTCTCGCGGCGAGGTTCGCTACATTTACAGATGACATATGTGTACTGATAAGTGTGAAGTATGTTAAATGTACTTAGGGTGAACCAGAACTCCACCGGAAAACTTTCGCAGGTTGTTCAGCGATACTTTCTGAGTATTTTGGTGTAAGCGATCAACGACCTTCAGTGGCTCATTTCAGAATTATTGTGTTTCGTTCGTTTCTCACTCCAGTTAGCAACAGTGCAAATGTCGACGGTGTGCGCTGTATCCCTTGTTTGGAAACAAATTTTTTCCACTGCTGCTGCCAACTATAATGTACACTTTACTCTTCGCTCGCAACCTTGCATTCAGTACTGATCTGTTCCGTCTCTCGGAATTGGTTTTTCCGACGGTGGTTTTAGTTGTACGTTAACAGAAATACACAGCAGTGTGGATCGGTTTGCTGATGAACAGTTGAGCAATATCCACTTCTTGAATGCTGAGCTGATACCGCAGTGACGACGAACACATGCAGTACTTTTGCATCTGTACATAGGCTTCTGCGAGAAAACCGATGTGTTGTACGTTTTGGTGATTGCATGTTTCAGTCTCTTCCATTTTTGTGACGGCATTTGCAAAGAAATGAAGGTAATACGGGTAACAAACTGAATAAATGGTAATTACATTACTACCCTGTAACGAGGCAGCGGAAACAGCGAGTACCTTACAACAAAATACTCAGAAAGCATCCCTGAACAACATCTGAAAACTTTTAAGGTTCACCCTGTATACAGGGTGCTACAAAAAGGTACGGCCAAACTTTCAGGAAACATTCCTCACACACAAATAAAGAAAAGATGTTATGTGGACATGTGTCCGGTAACGCTTAATTTCCATGTTAGAGCTCATTTTAGTTTCGTCAGTATGTACTGTACTTCCTCGATTCACCGCCAGTTGGCCCAATGAAGGAAGGTAATGTTGACTAGAACATGTGCCTTTACAAGTACGACACAACATGTGGTTCATCCACGATGGAGCTCCTGCACATTTCAGTCGAAGTGTTTGTACGCTTCTCAACAACAGATTCGGTGACCGATGGATTGGTAGAGGCGGACCAATTCCATGGCCTCCACGCTCTCCTGACCTCAACCCTCCTGACTTTCATTTATGGGGGCATTTGAAAGCTCTTGTCTACGCAACCCCGGTACCAAATGTAGAGACTCTTCGTGCTCGTATTGTGGACGGCTGTGATACAATACGCCATTCTCCAGGGCTGCATCAGCGCATCAGGGATTCCATGCGACGGAGTGTGGATGCATGTATCCTCGCTAACGGAGTACATTTTGAACATTTCCTGTAACAAAGTGTTTGAAGTCACGCTGGTACATTCTGTTGCTGTGTGTTTCCATTCCATGATTAATGTGATTTGAAGAGAAGTAATAAAATGAGCTCTAACATGGAAAGTAAGCGTTTCCGGACACATGTCCACATAACATATTTTCTTTCTTTGTGTGTGAGGAATGTTCCCTGAAAGTTTGGCCGTACCTTTTTGTAACACCCTGTATATGTGTTAAATATATGTGCAGTGTGTTGGTAGATTATTTCTATGTGGACGATTTGTTCATATTGGATTTAAAGAGTTTGTAACAAAAAATATGGTTTACCTTACAGTACACAGAGGATGGCTCTTTGCCATTTTTGAAACTATCACTGGCTTTAAAAAACGAAAAAATAGTTTTGAACGCGTTTCAGGCTTAGGCGCGGGACCGGTTTAAGGCACAAGCACCCATGCGGCCGCTTTGAGCGCCAAGCTGAGAGTGATGCCACAAGCGTCCAAGTGCGAAATCTGCATCTTTATTGCCAGCGAAAACTGAGACGGGTGGAAGTACACGATAAGAGAAACTTAAACTTTCTTGCAAACAAGGGCCCGCAAACCAGCTATTTGGGAGATAACCGCCAATGTATGGTTACAAACCACCACTGATTTCAGTGTCAAATATTGTCTTACTTAGTATAAATGTAATTGAAATATAAAATTTTTGATTAGGTCCTATTGTAAAATGCACAAATTTAACGGAATGCCTGTCTAAACAAGAAATACAACACAAAGTGTCACATTTACGAGTGAACACTTTGCGTCAGTTTATCTCCGCTTGGGGCCCATCAATCCAGAGTGGCTATACCACAATGATAATTTAGGGCTCCATGCTATTATCAAGTTCATCCTCTGGTTATCGCGAAATAATAAAATACATTGTAAGAGAAAAAACGACGCACTACGAAGGAATTATCCGAATAAAAATGAAATTGGTACATGTGATGTACGTTTGCAGACTAATAAACGATTACAATTTCAGAAAGAAACTGGAGACAGTGCTTCACAAAGGCTGGCCGCTGTGACCGAGCGGTTCTAGGCGGTTTAGTCCGGAACAGCGTTGCTAAAGCGGTCGCAGGTTCTAATCCTGCCTCAGGCATGGGTGTGTGTGATGTCCTTAGGTTAGTTAGGTTTAAGTAGTTCTAAGTTCTAGGGGATTGCTGACCTCAGATGTTAAGTCCCATAGTGCTTAGAGCCATTTGAACCATTTTTGTTTCCCACTGCTGTCGGAGGCGTTTCCAGACGCATATTCGCTGGGCTCACTTCCATGCGGGGCTCTTCAGTTAAAATAGTTCTACCGCAGTCAATGAGATCCCAGGCCGAAGACGTGTCTGTAGACGCCCGGGACAGCGGTGGGAGACCAGCCTCACTGGCGCTCTCTATACAGCCTCACAACCAGCAGTGATGGTGCGGGGTGCGTTTCTTTTCATAGCAGCACCCCTTTGGTTGTCATCCGCGGCATCCTTAAACACAGCGATACGTCGACGATATTCTACGCCCCGTTTTGTTGCTCTTCATGGCAAGCCACCCTCGGCTTACATTTCAGCAAGATAATGCCCGCCCGCACACGGCGAGCGTTTCTACGGCTTGCCTTCTTGCTTGCCAAACCTTACCTTGGCGGGCAACGTCACCTGATCTGTCCCTTTTTGATCATTATGGACAGGTGCCTACAACCAATTCAGGATTTTGACGATCTAAAGCGCCATTCGGACAGAATTTGGCAGGATATTCCTCAGGAAGAGATCCAACAACTATGCCAATCAGTGCTAAGTAGAATAAGTACTTGCATAAAGGCCAGAGGTTAGCAACACGTTATTCACTTGCTCCGTTTCTGAAGCTCTTTCTCTTGAATAAATCATCCAGTTTTTCTGAAATTGTAATCATTCGTCTGCACATCTACCGATTCCCGTTCTATGCAGATAATTCCTATGTGGTACATCTTCTTTTCTTTCGTACCACTTGCAACAAACTCTTTCTGTCCAGGAGATATATGAGGTTCTATCGCTGCCTCTGTTTCTTAGCTTTAAATATTTGCCACTGACTGACTATTATTTAGTACCACCCAGAGGACATCTGCTCATGTTGTATCAACATCTCTCATACGTGCCTACGAGAGTCCTTTCGAAGATTTCCTGACAGCGGCGAGAGGGCCTGATAACATACATGAAAGATCTTGACATCTGTATATAGTTGTCATTTGTGTTATTTTATGCTGGAGCCCCGAGTTTATATTTTTACACGTAGTAAATTCGTAATCTTTGTATATGTGCTGCCATACAGTAAATAAAAAAGTCCACCACTTACTCCGTCGTGGTCTCTGATGCACTGTGATATGATTAACGAAAAAGTACCCTGGTGTAGTAAAATGTTTGTAAAGAGGATTCATGATGTTATATTACCTACTTCGATAATCCTGATCTGTGAACTATTTAAGACACGTTTTCTAATGATTTAGTACCATTAACACTGGCAGCGATGTCGGAGATTTGATGTTTTACCGGATTTCTGCTATTCACAGTACGCTCGTGTAATGGTCTTATGTGAAAATCCACACTTCAGTCGCTACGTCGGAGATGCTGAGTCCCATCGCTCGTGCGCCAACTATAACACCACATTAAAGCTCACTTAAATCTCGACAAATTGCCATTGCACCAGCAGCAGTAACTGATCTAACAACTACGCCAGACACTTGTTGTCTTATGTAGGCGTTGCCGACCGCAGTACCGTATTCTGCCTGTTTACATATCTCTGTACGCATGTCTATACCAGTTTCTTTGGCGCTTCAGTGTATTGTAAAAGATAAAAAGAATCCATGATCGCTGAACCAAGAGCCCATTAGTGGGCGGGGGTTGTCAAATTATGTCCCTTGTGTAGAAAAATGTTCTCGAACTTGCCCTGCTTAGATGATGTAGGCATAAGCAGTCCTGGTGCGTTTTAGCTGGACGGCTTGAAGTGGACGTCGCGCCCTGGTGATTGCTCGAAGGACCCCCACCCTATTTCCCCACCCCCTTTCAGCCTCACTTAAAGCTGCTCGTCCCTAACCGCTGCACCGCGGGGGTGCTCGTGTCGGTGGGATAATCCAATTAATAGCGGCTCCCCTTACGCTGTTGATACGGCGCCGATATTGTATATCCAGGGGAGGGGAGGGGGCGAAGAAAAATACATAAAAAGTCGCGCCCGCGGCCGAGGGGTTGGTCGTGCACTCCAGTGGGGCGGTTGAAGTGAGCAGTTTGTCTCGCGGTCGCCGAACCGGCTATGGCGGGCTGGGGTGCTCGGGTTGCCACGGGTGGGGGGCTGGTCGGGGAATCGTAGCAGAGGAGGGAGAAAAAACGAGGCAGGAAGCTCATAGCGAGCTCATCTGCGTTGGTCGCGGTTAGGCCGGCAGCCATGGCGGCGCTGCGTGGCAGATGCGTAGCTGCCGCGGTGCCGCGTCACGCGCAGCTGCGTGCTGTGCCGCGCCGAGCCGCGACTATTTGTCAGCCAGCCCGTCTGTCAGCCGGCCGCAAACGCCTCACTCGCCTCTCCGCCTCGGAGGCCTTTCATACGTACACACCGCTGCCTCCGTTACAATTGCCAACACCCGGGGAGGCTCAGCTAACGTCAACACCGCCGATATTTCATTCACGTCCAAGCATACTGCAAACAGCTACTTAGTTAGCGATACTTTTAAAAGAGGCAAGTAATCCGCGATGTGGTTAGTATTCGTTACTGTCTCCAAGTCTCCGTAAACACCACAGAAGAAACACTACACTAATTAAGGTATCTCATGACTTGAAATATGCCATATGTAAACGTGAGACCACGTACTAGACTTCAACAAATCATATGATACCGTCAACTTGTCACAAGGAAACATCAGCAAAAAATGTTCAAATGTGTGTGAAATCTTATGGGGCTTAACTGCTAAGGTCATCAGTCCCTAAGCTTACACACTACTTAACCTAAATTATCCTAAGGACAAACACACACATCCATGCCCGAGGGAGGACTCGAACCTCCGTCGGGACCAGGCGCACAGTCCATGACTGCAACGCCTGAGACCGCTCGGCTAATCCCGCGCGGCGAAACATCAGCAAAATGGTTCAAATGGCTCTGAGCACTATGGGACTTAACATCTGAAGTCATCAGTCCCCTAGAACTTAGAACTACTTAAACCTAACTAACCTAAGGACATCACACATACCCATGCTCAAGGCAGGATTCGAACCTGCGACCGTAGCGGTCGCGCGAATCCAGACTGTAGCGCCTAGAACCGCTCGGCCACCCCGGCCGGCGAATCATCAGTAACTTGACCTCATATCTGAAGGAGAAAAAACGCATTTGCAAGAAATCAGGCCCACCAGTCGATAGTAATTCTGGCAGTACCGCGTGCACCAGCTGTCAGTCACTCGCGAGGCCCCACTGCAGCCACCTAGTGCTCGTATGCAAAATACTGTTCAGCGGAATGACAACCAGAGCCATACTATTCGTTGGATGTTGAAGGTGAGGGAAGACGAGGGGGACGGAGTGACGTCTGTCCTAAGTGTTTCGAAATCTCGTGTGAGAACAGTTCTCGTTCTACGCGAAAAAGAGGTAAGTAATAATAGTACGCAATATGTCCTCTTCGCGCAAATTACGTGCAATATTATTATAACAATATTATTTCTCCTATTTGATATTCTGTAGAATTTTTATACGAGGGTTGGAACTTAAATAATGGCAACTAATTATTCACAACCGATACAAAAGATTTATATACACTCCTGGAAATGGAAAAAAGAACACATTGACACCGGTGTGTCAGACCCACCATACTTGCTCCGGACACTGCGAGAGGGCTGTACAAGCAATGATCACACGCACGGCACAGCGGACACACCAGGAACCGCGGTGTTGGCCGTCGAATGGCGCTAGCTGCGCAGCATTTGTGCACCGCCGCCGTCAGTGTCAGCCAGTTTGCCGTGGCATACGGAGCTCCATCGCAGTCTTTAACACTGGTAGCATGCCGCGACAGCGTGGACGTGAACCGAATGTGCAGTTGACGGACTTTGAGCGAGGGCGTATAGTGGGCATGCGGGAGGCCGGGTGGACGTACCGCCGAATTGCTCAACACGTGGGGCGTGAGGTCTCCACAGTACATCGATGTTGTCGCCAGTGGTCGGCGGAAGGTGCACGTGCCCGTCGACCTGGGACCGGACCGCAGCGACGCACGGATGCACGCCAAGACCGTAGGATCCTACGCAGTGCCGTAGGGGACCGCACCGCCACTTCCCAGCAAATTAGGGACACTGTTGCTCCTGGTGATCGTCGAGGGGACACTGAATAGTGCACGGTACATCCAAACCGTCATCGAACCCATCGTTCTACCATTCCTAGACCGGCAAGGGAACTTGCTGTTCCAACAGGACAATGCACGTCCGCATGTATCCCGTGCCACCCAACGTGCTCTAGAAGGTGTAAGTCAACTACCCTGGCCAGCAAGATCTCCGGATCTGTCCCCCATTGAGCATGTTTGGGACTGGATGAAGCGTCGTCTCACGCGGTCTGCACGTCCAGCACGAACGCTGGTCCAACTGAGGCGCCAGGTGGAAATGGCATGGCAAGCCGTTCCACAGGACTACATCCAGCATCTCTACGATCGTCTCCATGGGAGAATAGCAGCCTGCATTGCTGCGAAAGGTGGATATACACTGTTCTAGTGCCGACATTGTGCATGCTCTGTTGCCTGTGTCTATGTGCCTGTGGTTCTGTCAGTGTGATCATGTGATGTATCTGACCCCAGTAATGTGTCAATAACGTTTCCCCTTCCTGGGACAATGAATTCACGGTGTTCTTATTTCAATTTCCAGGAGTGTATTTGCATCTGTTAGTGTCCTTCAAAGTAGTCACCAGCGTTGTGTAGAACGCGTTTCCAGTGATGTGGAAGGCGTAGTATACCATTAGCAGAGCCTGTTCTACATCTACATCTACATTTATACTCCGCAAGCCACCCAACGGTGTGTGGCGGAGGGCACTTTACGTGCCACTGTCATTACCTCCCTTTCCTGTTCCAGTCGCGTATGGTTCGCGGGAAGAACGACTGTCTGAAAGCCTCCGTGCGCGCTCTGATCTCTCTAATTTTACATTCGTGATCTCCTCGGGAGGTATAAGTAGGGGGAAGCAATATATTCGATACCTCATCCAGAAACGCACCCTCTCGAAACCTGGCGAGCAAGCTACACCGCGATGCAGAGCGCCTCTCTTGCAGAGTCTGCCACTTGAGTTTATTAAACATCTCCGTAACGCTATCACGGTTACCAAATAACCCTGTGATGAAACGCGCCGCTCTTCTTTGGATCTTCTCTATCTCCTCCGTCAACCCGATCTGGTACGGATCCCACACTGATGAGCAATACTCAAGTGTAGGTCGAACGAGTGTTTTGTAAGCCACCTCCTTTGTTGATGGACTACATTTTCTAAGCACTCTCCCAATGAATCTCAACCTGGTACCCGCCTTACCAACAATTAATTTTATATGATCATTCCACTTCAAATCGTTCCGCACGCATACTCCCAGATATTTTACAGAAGTAACTGCTACCAGTGTTTGTTCCGCTATCATATAATCATACAATAAAGGATCCTTCTTTCTGTGTATTCGCAATACATTACATTTGTCTATGTTAAGGGACAGTTGCCACTCCCTGCACCAAGTGCCTATCCGCTGCAGATCTTCCTGCATTTCGCTACAATTTTCTAATGCTGCAACTTCTCTGTATACTACAGCTTCATCCGCGAAAAGCCGCATGGAACTTCCTTCACTATCTACTAGGTCATTTATATATATTGTGAAAAGCAATGGTCCCATAACACTCCCCTGTGGCACGCCAGAGGTTACTTTAACGTCTGTAGACGTCTCTCCATTGATAACAACATGCTGTGTTCTGTTTGCTAAAAACTCTTCAATCCAGTCACACAGCTGGTCTGATATTCCGTAGGCTCTCACTTTGTTTATCAGGCGACAGTGCGGAACTGTATCGAACGCCTTCCGGAAGTCAAGAAAAATAGCATCTACCTGGGAGCCTGTATCTAATATTTTCTGGGTCTCATGAACAAATAACGCGAGTTGGGTCTCACACGATCGCTGTTTCCGGAATCCATGTTGATTCCTACATAGTAGATTCTGGGTTTCCAAAAACGACATGATACTCGAGCAAAAAACATGTTCTAAAATTCTACAACAGATCGACGTCAGAGATATAGGTCTATAGTTTTGCGCATCTGCTCGACGACCCTTCTTGAAGACTGGGACTACCTGTGCTCTTTTCCAATCATTTGGAACCCTCCGTTCCTCTAGAGACTTGCAGTACACGGCTGTTAGAAGGGGGGCAAGTTCTTTCGCGTACTCTGTGTAGAATCGAATTGGTATCCCTCTGTTGAGTGATTCCAGTTGCTTTTCTATTCCTTGGACACTTATTTCGATGTCAGCCATTTTTTCGTTTGTGCGAGGATTTAGAGAAAGAACTGCAGTGCGGTCTTCCTCTGTGAAACAGCTTTGGAAAAAGGTGTTTAGTATTTCAGCTTTACGCGTGTCATCCTCTGTTTCAATGCCATCATCATCCTGGAGTGTCTGGATATGCTGTTTCGAGCCACTTACTGATTTAACGTAAGACCAGAACTTCCTAGGATTTTCTGTCAAGTCGGTACATAGAATTTTACTTTCGAATTCACTGAACGCTTCTCGCATAGCCCTCCTTACGCTAACTTTGACATCGCTTAGCTTCTGTTTGTCTGAGAGGTTTTGGCTGCGTTTAAACTTGGAGTGAAGCTCTCTTTGCTTTCGCAGTAGTTTCCTAACTTCGTTGTTGTACCACGGTGGGTTTTTCCCGTCCCTCACAGTTTTACTCGGCACGTGCCTGTCTAAAACGCATTTTACGATTGCCTTGAACTTTTTCCATAAACACTCAACATTGTCAGTGTCTGAACAGAAATTTTCGTTTTGATCTGTTAGGTAGTCTGAAATCTGCCTTCTATTACTCTTGCTAAACAGATAAACCTTCCTCCCTTTTTTTATATTCCTATTAACTTCCATATTCAGGGATGCTGCAACGGCCTTATGATCACTGATTCCCTGTTGTGTTGATGGTGCGAATGAAGCGGTCTACTGCCTGTCGAATATCTGGAACAGTTCTGAAGCGAATGCCACGAAGCCAAAACTGAAACGCCAATCCAACGAATGGCGTCATTAAGGGTCGCTGCGAAAGTCGAAAGTGCGTCAGAGCCCCAGTATGATGAAAATTATGGTGTTTCTCGTGTACGAATGTTATTGTGTTATGCTAATGCATTACGTTCCTCCACGGCAGACCGTCAGTGCACAGTATTACTGTTCGTTTTTGGAGCATCACGTGCTACCAACTTTGCGAAAGAAGCGGCGACGCTTTCTGCGCAACCCACCCATCATTTTGCGCGACAATGCAGGGTCGAATACGGTGCAAGCTGTGGCTGCTCTGTTCGGTCGATGGGACTGGGAAGTACTGTACCATCCACCATACTCCCCGGACTTAGGTCCTTGTGACTTTGATTTGATTCCAAAGATGAAGGAACCACTTCGTGGCATTCACTTCAGAACTGTTCCAGAGATTCGACAGGCAGTAGACCGCTCCATTCGCACCATCAACAGAACAGGCTCTGCTAACGGTACACTGCGCCTTCCACATCGCTGGCAACGGGTTCTACACTGTGCTGGTGACTACTTTCAAGGACAGTAACAGGTGCAAACATGTAACTTTTCTATTGGTTGTGAATAAATAGAATCACTATTTAAGTTCCAACCCTCGTATTTGAATAAACCCAAGCAACGGACGAATTGTTACGAAATGAAGTTAACAGTTTTAGATTTTACGATTTAATCAAGCCAATCACGTTGAAGAACAGCCCGATTCCAAATATAATTCACTTTAACAGAGTCAGTTTTAAATCCACAGAAAATAACATACAACAGCAATGTTATATAAATATAAAGGTATGGGTAATGGCAAGAGAGACCCATACGCTTTCGTTTCGCCTTATATAAAATTTTGTCGAATAGCTGCCTTTAACGATGCTTTCTAGTCACGACTATCGGAAGCTCTCTTTCTCTGACCTTGCAATTTGGTCGTCATTCCGCCGCTCGTGAAGGTGCCGAACTATTGCTTGCTACTTCACCTCTTACTCATTCCACTGCGCACTATTCGCACTCAAGCATTAAGAAGCTGCAGTGGGACGGAGCGAGTCACAAGCAGCCGGTGCGCGTGCCATGTTTAAAAGCTGTACGTTCAGAAGATCATAACTGGGTCACAGGCGTCAGTCCTGCACCCTCTGTTGCTCTACTTGCATGCCTATGGCATCTCATCGGTTTTGCTCACCTGTAAATATAATTTTCATGCTGACGGCTTTGCTTAAGTGCCTCATCCAAAGATATCAGTATTGTCATCGTCCAGATTAATGGCTGTCTGTCTCCAGTGTTCAGATGGGTACAAAATTTGAGATTTACATGCGAAAAGTATTTCAACAGAAATTAGTTCTAAATTCGACGAACGGTTCACTCCTATGTTTCTCGACGGTGTCCAAATACTGTATCCGAACGCACCTCCGCAGCCGAGGTCGCTAATGCACGCCTGACCGGTGGCGCTATACTCGGGAGGTTACCCCGTTCGAATCCTGATGGTGAATGAAATGCACTGTCGGTATATGGCCGGCAAGGCCAGGAGAGAATCCTGAAGGTGCACGAAATTTTCACTGCCAGTATTTAGCGAGAAAGGGGAGAAGAGGTGATAACGTAAAGTTCCTGACAGCCAGTCTTTGCGCCAATATCCTGGATTAAATTCCAGACCTCTCCACAGTGTCTCATGTAGAGAGTATGTCACGCCGTTGATGGTTACCCGTCCGTCGGACGGGCATGTTAAGCTCGCCGGTCCCATCGACGTCATTCGGAATGGGAAGAGTATGTACCGACACCGGCTGTCCATTCTCTCATCGTCATACAACACAAACGTAACACTGCACTATACGCACACCCATTATACTCAACTACACTTTGAAAACACATACTGCACGACTGTCACATATCCGCAAGGAAAGTGGACAATGAATACAGAGGAAGAACACTCTTTCCGACAGGTTGCTGAACCCGATCCGTGGGACATCCCAGTCGACAATGCCATTCAGTCGCTTGAATATTAAATTTTGATGGTTGAAACTATATTTATTATTATGATTTCATCTCAAATAATTTTGAGATAAATTTTATTACTATCTTCAATGTTTTAGTAGCTATGGCTACATTTACATTTCTACCGTATCAGATACTGGTGAAGAACATGGATACGTCTTTGGATGAATCCTTCAGCTGGGCAGAAAATATTGTTGCCACATGCCGTAAAAATGCTTCTCTTTTGCCCTCCAGAACCTTCGGAACCTATTTCCACAGGATGCGAAATTTAAATTTGTGCAATTATTCTCACTCCCGAACCTCGACTATTGCTATGTGAATCAGAACGGTACGAGTAACGAAAATTCTCTACAGTTAGAACTAATCATGAATGCATATACGAGGTGTAATTGGAAAATTTTAAGAATGGATCCGCTACTGCTTACTGGTTTGGCAAACTGATGCAAACATTGAAAAAATCGGTAAACTTGTTCGACACTTTCCTTGTCAACTCCTGTTAACTCAGACACTGCTCTGATTGTTAAACGGCGATCTTGTCGAACAAGTTTACCGTATTTTTCAATGTTTGCATCAGTTTTTGCTGACAATGGTCTGCCAGTGCGAGTTTCATCACTGGTGTCTTCGCGGCCATCTTTAAATCGTTTAAACCACTCAAACACTTGTGTTCGCGATAAACAATCATCGCCGTACACTTGTTGTAACATTACAAACGTTTCACTTGCAGATTTTCCTAGTTTGAAACAAAATTTGATGTTAACACGCCGTTCTTTCTGTACACTCAACATTTTCCGACGCACAGACAAAACATCAACTACTTAAAACAGACGCCACGGGCAGACTGAGTGCAGGAGGCAGATGAAACTCGAGCAGTAGGCGGAGCGAGAGTCACGTGACAGGCCACGCGACTTTCAGCCTTATTGCATTCGTTTTATTGTTTCACCAGTACTAGTCCGGTTTTTTTTCTAGCCACACCTCGTATGTGGTATCAGCATGATGGTGCACCTGCACATTCCGCAATTAACACTAGGCTGACCCTTGACAGGATGTTCGGCGGGCGTTTCATAGGACGTGGAGGACGCATAAATTGGCCAGCCCGTTCTCCTGATCTTACACCTCTGGACTTCTTTCTGTGGGGTACGTTAAAGGAGAATGTGTGGCGTGATGTGCCTACAACCCCAGAGGATATTGTGGCAGCCTGCGGCGACATTACACCAGATGTAGTGCGGCGTGTACGACATTCATTACGCCAGAGATTGCGATTGTGTGCAGCAAATGATGGCCACCACATTGTACATCTATTGGCCTGACATGTCGGGACACACTCTATTCCACTCCGTAATTGAAAACGGAAACCACGTGTGTACGTGTACCTCACCCCTCATCGTAATGTACATGTGCGTCAGTGAAAAAGACCAATAAAAAGGTGTTAGCATGTGGACGTAATGTGCTGTTCCAGTCTCTTCTGTACCTAAGGTCCATCACCGTTCCCTTTGGATCCCTACGTAATTCGGTGCTCTCCGATACACACGAACGAACAGCGGAGGAGTGGTACTCAAGCGTCAACTTTAGGTTACAATATCTCCGGATGTAATTAACATTTTACAATGCAACAAACGGCACTGATTACGTATTTGTTTATATGTTCAAATGTGCTAACAAAACTAACGCGGTTCCATTTAAAAAAAACGTAGGTTTGTGTTAAAAAACATACTTCTGTGCATTTTTGTATGGTTTGTATTAACCAATTACACTAGCCCCTCTCCTCACGTTCGGTCTGTGGAATCGATTCGTCAGTATTTGATGTGGTTTACGAAATATATCCAGCGGTAATGTTAGGTGACTCACCCTGTATAATAGTTACAGCATTACTCTGTAGCGAACCACCTGAAACCACGAATTGTTTGTATCAAAACACAAAATATCCCTCCGCAGTAGCAAACGTACTATGCAGGGAACACTTCACGATTCTATTCTAAATTCATTGCAATTCACTAACCAAACGCTCACATGGTCTACGTTTCGAATTTTTACATTATTTCTAGTGCATCAATTTGAATACAAATACATTACTGCAACAGCGTGTCACGTGTAAATATAAATATTCTGTATCGCGTGTCGACGCACAAGCATCTCCACGACTGATCGCTATTATTAAAAAGATATTTCACGAGTCTTGCCGTTGTGGCATATTGATTTTAGCATTGGTAAGTATTTGGCAAATCCCTGATAACTTAAAATCATGTCTCTTCCACTAACTTAAGGATGTGCTTACGACTACTTAAATACTACTCAGCACGACCCAAATGCGAATGCCTCAGTGTTTACTGCTTAGCCAAGTCTGCAAATAGAACTCTCGCAATACAAACACAAGAAACTGAAATTAGTCACGACTGTAAATTTTATAGGGTTTAAGTGACCACATAAATCGCGCAAGGAAGGCACACGACATTCTGAAATTCGTTAGCAGAATTGGCCTAGTGCAGAAGAGCATTTCAATCCCACTGATGGCCGATTATAAAACTCCCGAGCGATTAATTCTTTTTTATGACGTATGACAACTTAGTCTTGCAGCTAATTGATTAATGTTTTTGCTCCTCTCTTTCTTTTGTGTAGAATTCGAACAGATATGGCGAGACCCCAAAATAACTAGAATTTCTTTCCGAAAGGGGGTAGGAGGGGGGGGGGGTAGGTAGATACGTGTTCTCGTGTTAGGTGCCTCTAGAACTCATTGTTTTGAATCAGATGACCAACTTCAACGTCGGTTAAGCTGGAGCGCTCGTTTTTCGTAAATGTTGTTTCACGAGTTAGGCGATTTTGGAACCTGAGACAGTGCCAGAGTAGCGCGCTGACAACGTGTGTAGAAACCGTTCGCTGCTACGTGGATTTCACGAAAACCTCTTTACTACAAGCAAGCACTGAAATCTTACAGCACCGAATCATAACAGGGTGATAAAGTCTGACAAGTAAAAAGCAACTTAAAAACAATGTTTTATCTGTTTTCCTAAGATGAAAGAGATACTCCACTATGAATTTGCTCCCCAATGTGCAACGCTACATCAGCTGCACTTCCTTGAGGTGCTAAAACGATTTCTTGATGTACAGAGGAATAAAATTACTTGCGTTGTGGCGGAGAATGGAATGGCTCCATCACGAAGACAACGCATTCGGCTACCCGGCGTTGACGGTGTAACATTACACCTCTGCGTCACATACGCACTACACACAGATTGTAAATATCTCGGCTTTTATGATTAGTTCAGTCTGTAACTGCAATCTGAAATGAATTCTAATTTTATTGTGAGTGTCTCGCATCTGATTTATCTCGTAAACTAATTTTGATTATATTATGTTGGAAATACAGTAAATAATACTTTGTAAAATCGTTTGGTTGATCCACTTATTGAGACAGCAGCATAAAAAATAAGTTAAGTGAAATTGGATTTGCATGAAATGGCGGAGGGGGTGGGGGGCCAAAGTCCTTCTGGAATGGAAAGGTGTTAATGTGGTAAAGGAGAAGGTGGACTTATTAGACAATGGGTAGCTTAGCGCAAAGACTCTGGAGCGAATAGCCCCGGATGGTGTTCGTAATTTGCTTGTCAGCTCCGTGGAAACGTGACACGCAAATGTCCATAGCATGTTGCTGGAAGTTGTAATGAGAAGAGGAGCCGAAGTCCGGTTAAGCCACTATGAGCTATTTGTATAGAGAGGCTACATACACGACGAGAACAAAGATCTTCATCCCGATACAGTTCCGCACCGGCTCTAGACGTAGTATTCTAAAGCACCGTAAATGCATTGATTAGTATTAGCTTTTTTTTTAAAACTGAGTATACCGAAAGCGATTTTTACCTTTGAGTAGCCCAGGTTTTCCCGTTTCACGTTGCGTGAGATATGCTCCTTCTCCATGTAATACTCATGCTCCGCAGTAACATAAAACCGATAAAGATTTAAAATCATATATTGAAACAGTCAAACGTTTAAATGACTGATAATAATGCCTCACATTCAAGAGATTCCATAATGCAGTTTTGAGTGAATACTAGACAGTACCCGTTTCTCAAAAATATTTTTTCGACGTCAGTATTTAATTTTTAATTGTAAACAGAAATATTTAATTTTTAATTGTAAACAGAAACATACAGTTTAAAAGGTCTTGGCACTAACATTACGGTATCACGAAAGAAGAAAGAAATATGAAATGCTTTTCAGTTAGTGTTATAAATGCGGTGTTGGCTACTGCTGTTTCTCACGCGTTTTTTACCCTGCATTGTGTCAGCGTTGTAGTTCTGTTGCTAACGTGTATCCGAAGTGCAGTTAGAAATTGAATTGTCGGAGAAATTAATTTTTCTTGTACGCACAAGTTCCACTGACGTGGTTAACTAATGTTTCCAGTATCAAAATTAATTAACGTTTCAGTGATGTCAGTTTCAGTTTTTGTCTAATCTCGTTAACTGCTATTTTCAAAGGGTAATTAAATTCATGTTTTAATTTTGTACCACATAAATTGCACCAAATAATCAACTGGTTAATATTAGCGTGTGTTGAAACTTTTCTTAATTTCTGTCACAAGATTGTGTATGCCGGTTTGGACTACGAAGTGACGAGATTTAACGTAAATATTAAAACAATTTTGTTAATGGCTCATACCTATTAAGAAAATAATATGTTCCACGCTCGGCTGTGTTAACTTTTAATAAGGCACAATTAACTAACAGAAAAGTTGTGCTTTCTTCCACTCTCTTTGTTTTTGGCTAGTGATGATAACACTATTCAGTTTTTACTAACTACTCAGTTTTTATTACACTGTTTTTCTACTTGTCGTTAAAATGTCAGTAAATGAAAGCAAATCAATAATGCTCATATCTTATTGCTACATTAGGTAGCCTCAAAGTCCCGTTTCGGGGACTATTAAGCAGATATATACTCCGTGCGGTTTGGAATGGCCCACACTTAACACACTGGAAAGCGATGTTGAAAGTCGTATTATTGGTCTTTGGCAACGACGAACGGAATCCGAAAAATATATCTCATAAAAAGTAATATCGTCACACGTCATCAAAATGCGCCACCCTTTTACACGACTCGCTTTGTTCATATGAAGTTGTTAGTATCTGTTTTAAAAAAAGTAAACCTTCTGTTTCTGATTTATAACATTCACCTTTGTTGCAAGATTCTAATAGAAATAAAAGAAGGATTATTATTATTATTGGTTACTGATAAATCAGTTCTACGGTTCTCTTCCTTTGCCTGTCAGTATATCTGTTCAGTCTATTGAATTCAGTGGCGGACAGTATCGGTTTTAAATTATCGTTTTCTTCATTATTTAAAATTTACTTTTTATTTCGATTTGATGAGCAAAGTGGGATGTTTCCGTGTTATACCAAGCTGTGTGTGTTACCAAAGCATCAGTTTAATAAATCGTGCTTGGAAAATATTAATACTAATACGAATGAAGAATGGAGTGAGTGGTAAAGCCGACTTGGGCGAAGATCAACTTGGACTCCAAAGAAATGCAGAAACACGCGAGGCAATAAATAATGGAATGCAAAAAGACAAACCTAAATTTATAGTATTCCTAGATTTAGGAAAAGCTTATGATAATATTGAGTGGTGTACACTTTTCGAAATTATGAAGTTGTCAGGGATAGCGTACAGTAAGTGAAAGACTGTTTATTATTCACAGAGGAACCAGACGACAACTGTAAGAGCTGAAGGACATGAAATAAAGGCAGTATTTGAGGAGTGAGACATGGGTGAAAATTACTCCTCATGTTATTCAACCTGTACAACCAACAAGAATTGAAGAAAGCCAAGGAGAAAATGAATCAGCCTTTGCTGCTGAAATTGTAATTCTGGCAGAGATGGCAAAGGTCTTGACGGACCAGATGAGCCGAGTAGACGGCTTTGAATATCAACAAACTGATGCGCTACTGAGGAAACTGTATTGGGAAATGAGACACCAAATCTAGTAGATGAGTTTTGCTATTTGGGGGGAAAGATAAGTGAGAATACTCGAACGAAAAAGGATGTAAGCTGCGGACTATCAATAACAGCAAATCTTTCCCGAAAAAGTGAAATTTTGTTAACATTGAATGTGAGTTTAAGTGTTAGGAAATCTTTTCTGAAAGTATTTGTTTATAATGAGCGTAGGGAGAGCAATGAGAGAAGCGTTCAACGACTTTGAAAGTAAAACCTTGTCAACCGAGCTGAGTAAAAACTGTAAGACGTTTTGGTCATAGTATGCAAAATCAGTAAGTGGGTCAAAATCACCATTCATTCACTCAGTAATCATACTTGCACAGAAATGAAAGACAACAGAGAGAAAATACTGAATTCGGTCTTCCGAAATTGTTTCATCGCGGAAGATCGCTCCTTTAGATCGTCGTACGAACGTCGAAATTGCAGATATTGAGAAAACCTATGACGGAATAGAAAAACAACTACAATCGTTTAATACTGGAAAGCCGTCAGGACCAGTTGAGATACCTATAATACACTCCTGGAAATTGAAATAAGAACACCGTGAATTCATTGTCCCAGGAAGGGGAAACTTTATTGACACATTCCTGGGGTCAGATACATCACATGATCACACTGACAGAACCACAGGCACATAGACACAGGCAACAGAGAATGCACAATGTCGGCACTAGTACAGTGTATATCCACCTTTCGCAGCAATGCAGGCTGCTATTCTCCCATGGAGACGATCGTAGAGATGCTGGATGTAGTCCTGTGGAACGGCTTGCCATGCCATTTCCACCTGGCGCCTCAGTTGGACCAGCGTTCGTGCTGGACGTGCAGACCGCGTGAGACGACGCTTCATCCAGTCCCAAACATGCTCAATGGGGGACAGATCCGGAGATCTTGCTGGCCAGGGTAATTGACTTACACCTTCTAGAGCACGTTGGGTGGCACGCGATACATGCGGACGTGCATTGTCCTGTTGGAACAGCAAGTTCCCTTGCCGGTCTAGGAATGGTAGAACGATGGGTTCGATGACGGTTTGGATGTACCGTGCACTATTCAGTGTCCCCTCGACGATCACCAGTGGTGTACGGCCAGCGTAGGAGATCGCTCCCCACACCATGATGCCGGGTGTTGGCCCTGTGTGCCTCGGTCGTATGCAGTCCTGATTGTGGCGCTCACCTGCACGGCGCCAAACACGCATACGACCATCATTGGCACCAAGGCAGAAGCGACTCTCATCGCTGAAGACGACACGTCTCCATTCGTCCCTCCATTCACGCCTGTCGCGACACCACTGGAGGCGGGCTGCACGATGTTGGGGCGTGAGCGGAAGACGGCCTAGCGGTGTGCGGGACCGTAGCCCAGCTTCATGGAGACGGTTGCGAATGGTCCTCGCCGATACCCCAGGAGAAACAGTGTCTCTAATTTGCTGGGAAGTGGCGGTGCGGTCCCCTACGGCACTGCGTAGGATCCTACGGTCTTGGCGTGCATCCGTGCGTCGCTGCGGTCCGGTCCCAGGTCGACGGGCACGTGCACCTTCCGCCGACCACTGGCGACAACATCGATGTACTGTGGAGACCTCACACCCCACGTGTTGAGCAATTCGGCGGTACATCCACCCGGCCTCCCGCATGCCCACTATACGCCCTCGCTCAAAGTCCGTCAACTGCACATACGGTTCACGTCCACGCTGTCGCGGCATGCTACCAGTGTTAAAGACTGCGATGGAGCTCCGTATGCCGCGGCAAACTGGCTAACACTGACGGCGGCGGTGCACAAATGCTGCGCAGCTAGCGCCATTCGACGGCCAACACCGCGGTTCCTGGTGTGTCCGCTGTGCCGTGCGTGTGATCATTGCTTGTACAGCCCTCTCGCAGTGTCCGGAGCAAGTATGGTGGGTCTGACACACCGGTGTCAATGTGTTCTTTTTTTCATTTCCAGGAGTGTATTCTACAAGGATTACGCGAAAGAACTTGCTTCCCTTCTAGCAGTAATTTATCGTAGATCGCTTGAGCAACGAAGGGTACCTAGAGACTGGAAGAAAGCGCAGGTCATTCCCGTTTTTAAGAAGGGCCGTAGGACAGATGCATCCAATTATACAGCTATATCGTTGACGTCAATCTGTTGTAAACTTATGGAACACGTTTTATGCTCAAGAATTATGACGTTTTGGGAGAATGAAAATCTCCTCTATAAAAATAAACAAGGATTTCGCAGACAGAGATCCTGCGAAACTCAGTTCGCTTTGTTCCTTCATGAGATCCACAGCGCCACAGACAACGGTGCTCCGTTTGATGGCGTGTGACTTGACTTCAGGAAGACATTTCACACCTCCCACACTGCCGTTTAGTGAAAAAAAAAAAAAACAGATCTTATTGAGTATCGGAGATTTACGACTGGGTTCAACACCCTTGCTGATAGAACTCAACACGTCGATCTTACCGGAAGAAAATCTACAGCTGTAAAGGTAATTTCCGGGGTATCCCAAAGAAGTGTGATAGGACCGTTACTATTTGCAATATATATAAATGATCTAATAGAAAGCTTCGGATGTTGTTTCGAGATGATGCGGTTGTCTATAACAAAGTAGCAACGCCAGAAGATAGTAACGATTTGCAGAATGAGCTTCACACAATTACTGAATGATGCAGGCTCTGGCAGTTGACCCTGAACGTAAATAAGAGTAACGTATTGCGTTACATAGAAAAGGAATCCACTAGCGTACAACAGCACTATTGATGACAAACCGCTGGAAACTGAATGTACCGTAAAATATCTAGGATTAACTATCCAGAGCGACCTTAAATGGCTGGCTCTGAGCGCTATGGGACTCAACTGCTGAGGTCATTAGTCCCCTAGAACTTAGAACTAGTTAAACCTAACTAACCTAAGGACATCACACACATCCATGCCCGAGGCAGGATTCGAACCTGCGACCGTAGCGGTCTCGCGGTTCCAGACTGCAGCGCCAGAACCGTCTTAAATGGAATCAGCACATAAAACAAATAGTGAGAAATGTACTTGCCAGACTCTCATTCATAAGAAGAATCTTATGGAAAGCCGGCCGCTGTGGCCGAGTGGTTCTAGGCGCTTCAGTCCGGAACCGCGCTGCTGCTACGGTCGCAGGTTCGAATCCTGCCTCGGGCATGGATGTGTGTGATGTCCTTAGGTTAAGTTAGGTTTAAGTAGTTCTAAGTCTAGGGGACTGATGACCTCGGTTGTTAAGTCCCATAGTGCTTAGAGCCATTTTTCTTATGGAATTGTAACTCATCCACGAAGGAATTGGTGTATAAAGCACTTGTTCGATCGAGTCTTGAGTATTATTCATCTGTCTGGGATCCCTACCAGGTAGGTCTTATAGAAGAGATAGAGAAGATCTAACGAAGAGCAGCGCGTTTCGTCACGGGATCGTTTAGTCGGCACGAGAGCGTTATGGAGATGGTATAATTTGATTAAAAGATGGGATAAGCTGATAGGACAGATCCTGTGGCTTCAAAAAAGAAATAGTTTCTTTGGTTTGGAGGGAAGTGTAGGAGGCAAGAATTGTAGAGGGGTACCAAAGCTTGAATACAATTTCATCAGTCTTCCGACTGTTTTGATGCGACCCACCCTGAATTACTCTCCTGTTCCAATCTTTTTATCTCAGAGTAGCACTTGCAAACTACGTCCTCAATTATTTGCTGGGTTATTCCAGTCTCTGTCTTCCTCTAAAGTTCTTACCCTGAACAGTGTTCTCTAGTACCATGGAAGTTATTCCCTGATGCCTTAACAGGTGTCCTGTCATTCAGTCCCTTATTCTTGTCAGTGTTTTCCACATATTCCTTTCCTCGCCGATTCTGCGGAAAACCTCCTCATTCCACCACATGCTTCTGTAGCACCACAGTCCATCTTTCACTACCATACAACGCTATGCTCCAAATGTATATTCTCAGAAATTTCTTCCTCAAATTAAGGCCTATGTTTGATATTTCTTGAGACTTCTCTTGGCCAGGAATGATTACCATAAGCAGGTTCAAATGGTGTAGATTGCAATAGTTATGCAGTAGATGAAGGGGTCTGCGAAGGGATGGCTAATGTGGAGCGCTGTATCAAACAAGTATTCGGACTGAAGATGCAAGAAACGAAAGACAACTAAACTAAAGAGCAATAAATCAATGTTCAGCGCTCAAATATTCTACGTTCTTATTACTGTAATTTCTCTGCGATGACGATGATGAGGTCCCATACTCCGAGGAGCGTTGGAGACGATGCAGGAGACCCGCACTGCTGTACTGGCCAAGGTCCTGGTGGAGGTGGTTCGCCATTGCCTTCCTCCGATCGTAATGGAGATGTATGATGATGATGAAGACGACACAACAACAGCCAGTCATCTCGACGTAGGAAAAATCCCTGACCCCGTCGGGAATCGAACCCGGGACCCCGTGCGCGGGAAGCGACAACGCTAACCCCCCCCCCCCCCCCCCGCCCATCATTTTCTTTTTATCTCATTTTGTTCTACATTGTTCGTTGAATTCGTTGGGGGCGGACGTCCGATGACACCCGTTCAGGTTCTTCGTTGATCCGTTCACTCAGTTTTTTATTACAGAGGGTAACTAGTCCTCTGACCGAACACGCTGAGATACTGTGCCGACTTTTCTCTACCACAAGACCACGAGCTGCGGAAAATTTCACTCTACCTAGTAACAAATTTAAGTGAGCGACAGCCCGCTGAGTTCACTACTGTCAAACCGGTTATTACATGTTAGCAGCAAAAAGCATGGTTCCGATTGGGTGAACAACTCTATGTATGTATAATTAACAATGCTATGACAAGATACTACCCTTCGTTTGGAGAGAGATCTATACAGTATGTCTGTTGAATCTAGAAAATGATATTTTCAAGTGTTTCGGCGTGAAGTCAAGCACCGGCACGTTAGACCAGAGAGGGCTGTGAAGAAGACGTCAGGCAATTGCACGCCGACCGACCGCTCTCTAGGGCAACTGGACGGCAATGCACTGAACGCGAAGAGAACATAAGCGCTGCACCCGACTGGCCGCGCCGGCCGGAGTGGCCGTGCGGTTTTAGGCGCTACAGTCTGGAGCCGAGCGACCGCTACGGTCGCAGGTTCGAATCCTACCTCGGGCATGGATGTGTGTGATGTCCTTAGGTTAGTTAGGTTCAATTAGTTCTAAGTTCTAGGCGACTGATGACCTCAGAAGTTAAGTCGCATAGTGCTCAGAGCCATTTGAACTATTTTTTGAACCGACTGGCCGCGGCCCAGCTGAAGACTAGCACTTTTACGACTTCCACAGCGGCATCAAGAATAGGCACTCGTGTAGCAGCGACTTAGCAACTGTATTATTTCTTTTGCATTACGAATTGTAGGTACTGAAGAGATTGCTTGTGTTGCATATCACCCTCTGCTTGCGGCACAACTTCTCAAAGTTATGTATTGTCATTTATTTTCTGTAAATAAAATTCATTAATATGATTTGCTTGCATTGTTGTCTAGCGATCCGGGAAAGCAAGTTGTCTAGGCACCCAATATTCGACGAGTAGGCAGGACACAACATTAAGGTTTCAGCAGAGGCGACCTGAGGTACCTCTGGCATTCCACACTGCAACTACACAACAATTAGGAGAGACACGGTTTCTCGTTCGACATAAATCTTCTCCACCTCGCATCAAACATATGTTCTCTGTTGCTACCCTTTGTGACGCAAAGGACGTAATTACTGTTTTGCACTGAGATGATAGAAGTCCTGGGATACCTCCTAATATCGTGTCGGACCTCCTTCCGTCCTGCGTAATGCAGCAACTCGGTGTGCCATGGACTCAACAAGTCGTTGGAAGTCCCCTGTAGAATTAATGAGCCATGCTGCCACTATAATCGTCCATTATAGTAAAAGTGTTGTAGGTGCATTATTTTGTGCACGAACTGACCTCTCGGTTATGTCCCATAAATGTTCCATGGAACTCATGTCGGACGATCTGGGTGGCCAAATTATTCGCTCGAACTGTCCAGAATGCTCTTCAAACCGGTAACATCGCGTATTGTCATCCATAAAAATTCCCTCGTTTTAGAACAAGAAGTCCATGAATAGGTCCAACTGGAGTGGTCTCGAGGTAGCCAAATGTAACCATTTCCAGTCAATGACCAGTTCAGTTGGGCCATTCCATGTAAATACAGCCCCCACCATTATGGAGCCAAGACCCGCTTGCACTGTACCTTGTTGACAATTAGGGTACATGATTCGTGGAGTGTGCGCCAAAGTCGAGCCCTACCATCAGCTCTAAACAACTGAAACCGGGGCTTATCTGACCAGGACACGATTTTCCAGTCCACTAGAACCCAACTGAAACAGGAGAGGCGCAGCAGACGACGTTGTGTTGTCAGCAGAGTCACTTTTGTCCGTCGTCTGCTACCGCAGCAAGTAACACCAAATTTCACCCCACTGTCCTAACGGATACGTTTTTTGCGTCCCACATTGATTTCTGCTTTTACTTAACGCCGTGTTGCCTGTTTATTAGCACTGACAACTAACTGCCGCTGTTCTCGGTCGTTATGTGAAGGCTGTCGGTCACTGCGTTGTCAGTGATGAGAGGTAATGCCTGAAATATTATAGTATTCTCAGCACTCTCTTGACAGTGTGGATTTCGGAATATTGACTTCCCTAACGATTTCCGAAATGGAATGTCAAATAAGTCTAGCTCCAACCACCATTCCCCGTTCAAAGTCTGTTAATTCCCGTCGTTTGGATATAACCATGTCGGACATTTTTTCACGTGAATCACCTGAGTACAAATGACAGATCCGTCAATGCACTGTCCTTTCATATCGTGTGTACGCGACACTACCGCCATCTGTTTATGTGCATATCGCCATCCGATGACTTCTTGTCACCTCGGTGTATATGTGCTCAGCAGACCCTAACTTGACATGACTGATCAACAATTTTGTCACGTTAGTTGCTCGCTGTTACGACAAATCACTTGGTATTAGGTGCGAGTATACACGATCTTATGAATTTATTCATTAGAAAAAGTCGCATGTAATTAGGTAGGGCGACCAAGGAACCCACTTGTGAAAAGAAGAGTCTGATGGGAAGAATGTCCATTTAGCGTGCTGCGCAAGTAGAAGATTACGATGATCTCGGAAGTCTGAATGAAATTGGAGTTAAAAGTATCATAAAGCACAACAACGTCACGTCTTTCTTATGGTAATGTGAACTAAGCCACTGTTGCACACTTTACCTTTCCTGGTGACCTCGCAAAGGACATATTCTCACCGAATTTTTTGTACAACTGATGAATTTTGTTTCTCCTTTCTGGAACTTTTGCTAGTATCTGGTACGAAATCCCCCCGAACTGTCACAAATGAATCCCAGTTACAAAATTCAAGGACGCAAATCTTAAGCATGGCTCCCATGTACCTGTAGCTCGCCTTTTCCAGATATTACTTCGTCTTGGAGGTGCACTCTGTAACTACGCCACAACAGAAATAATAAAGTGAAACTGTCGAGAGATCCTCTATCGGCTGTATAGATCTTTTT
Organism: Schistocerca nitens; assembly: GCF_023898315.1. Taxonomy (NCBI): domain Eukaryota; kingdom Metazoa; phylum Arthropoda; class Insecta; order Orthoptera; family Acrididae; genus Schistocerca; species Schistocerca nitens. The sequence goes on along the minus strand of NC_064617.1, from coordinate 696,924,839 downwards.
GTTGGCTCTTTGGCAACTAACACACAATTGTGTTCTGAAACGCCAGAAGTATTTATGCATAGCTCATCAAGCAGGAAATCGAAATGCCACGACAAAATTTCTGAGGTCGTTGAGATGTATTTTCTGGGTATTTTGGTATCAGACTTGTGGTCAACGATGGCTCATAAGGGAGTAACAACGTAATTACGCTTTATTCCATATGTTACACCACTTAACTTGTCCGCCCCCGATATCTAAGTGGTCAGCGCGACAGAATGTCAGTCCTAAGGGCGAGGGTTCGACTCCCGGCTGGGTCGAAGATTTTCTCCGCTCAGGGAATGGGTGTTCTGTTGTCCTAATCATCATCATTTCATCGCCATCGACGTGCAAGTCGTCGAAGTGGCGTCAAATGAAAGACTTGCACCCGGTGAACGGTCAAACCGACGGGAGGCCCTAGTCACACGACATTGCTACCACTTAACTTTGCTTCTGTAAAATGCCGTCACAACAATGGAGAAGTCTGTAAAATCTTTAACATAGTGCAGCTCTTCAGCAAGTGTAAATTGTTCAGAAATTAAGAAAATCAGCCTTCAGTTGCAAGGTAAAATTTTAGTAGTTTACCTAGGTTTCGATGTCAATAATGGTATCTTCTTCAGAATCTATAAATTAACCCTTACGGACATATGTTACACATCGAAATACATCATCAATCTAATAATTTCATAATAAAGAAAATCGTGGTACTTACAAAAATTAAATTATTTTGAGCGCCAAACGTTGGCCATGTCACAGAATAAAATTAAAACAGAATAAAGACGCATAGTCATAAGATTACGTCTGTCAAAACTAAAAACAGTAAGACAAACATAGACGGAGCTACGCCGGCCAGGAATACGTCACACGTAAGCAACAAGGAAACTAGCCGTCGCGAGCGGTTCTGCGGCGAGGCTCGGCCAGCGGCCAAGCGCATGCGCAAGCGCTACAGACTGTGAATGTTAACTTTCATGCCCTGACTTTTTAGCTAGTTCTCAGGTAAATTGTTTAATGTACTGTACCAATAGGTAGGTTTGTCCATTTGTAGGACTGCTTCCCGTCACTTTTTGTTTACAATTTACGTTTGCTCCAAGTAATTTTGAGACAGCTTGTCTCTAGCGTTTGCCTTAATGTTTTTAGTTTTGACAGACATAATCTTATGACTTTGCGTCGGTAGTCTGTTTTAATTTTATTCTGTGACATGGCCAACGTCTGGCGTTAAAAATAATTTAATTTTTGTAAGTACCACGATTTTCTTTAATATGAAATCATTGGACTGATGATGTATTTCGACGTGTAACATATGTCCGTATGGGTTAATTTATAGGTTCTGCAGAAGATACCACTATTGGTAAACTAATAAAATTTTACTTTGCAACTGAAGGCTGATTTTCTTAATTTCTGAAGCCTGTAAAACGCGGAAGAATCCGGTTTCTCCCAGGTACATAGTTGAGTGTTGTGGTCTCGGTCACTGCGGGAGGGAACAGTATCACTGTTAATGTACGACAAATACGGCCGGAAACACAAACTTGAGATAGAACGGAACGGTAATGCATGTAAACTCGAGGCCGAAGAGTGAAGTGGGCAATACTGTTCTCAACAGCGTTGTAGCGGGACTTTGAATTTCGCCGCGCTACACTCGTTCCCTCAGATAAAAAATATCCCGTCGCAGCGGTATGAGCGCTCGACGGCAGAGAAACTACTAAAATTGTAACTCTTTTTTTTTTGTTTTCTATCCCTTTCAATTGTCTCTTGATATCCGAAGCTTAAGGCAGACGTGATCTGATGAAGACGTGAAAAAAAAACTTATTAGCTAGTCTTGATCTGATTTTAATGTGTAGACATATTGTGGAAGTTGTTAAGAAATTCGGAGGATGGAAGTAGCGAAGTAAATTAAATTGCATACAGTATCAAGATGATTTTAATTGGTATAAATTAGTGATTCCTGGACGATTGCAAGATTTCGGAGCAGACTTTTCACGCAGAATTGAAGGAGATTTTTGAAGACCTGGACGCCGCACGAAAGAAGACATGTTAACCTGGTAAAGAACGAACTCAAAGCTACGCCATTTCCCCCTGTCAGTTACACTTTGTTGTTCTCTGTTCTTTTTCAAAAATTTTTGTAGTGGAAATTGGTTTAACTTTTGCTCGAAAACGCCACAAGGACCACCCCAACAATAGCTTTTCCGAATAACGAAGTCCGGTAGCTTTTCTGTAATACAAAGTCCGATTTGCTTTTCATTTTTCCCCTTTTCCACGGTCATTAACGATTTTAAAAAACCCATTTTCGCTTACGATTTCTTCCCACATTTTCAAACTTTTTCTTTTCTTCTCTAATATTTTTCTTTCTTTTTTTATTATCCACTACAGCGTACACCGAAAGTGGATGGAACCAGCTTGTTTCTGAACTAGACACGCAACACATACCGTCCACATTTACACTACTGTGCAGAAATTTTCAACACAAAATAATAAAGATAAACGGATGTAAGGAATCAAGCGAAAAGCAGGTACTATGTAGCGAGCCAACAGAAACCGAGGGGCCCTAACAATAAAATGCTCAAAAAATTTCCTGAACAACCTTCAAAATTTTGTCGCGGGAGTTCAGGTTCACCCTAGATATTTAGTTCACTTTTTCGGTATTTTTTGTCACGTGACAAACTAAGATCTACAAGTACGAAATTACAGATTTGGCAGACTACTTACTCTTAATCTCCTCGCCCTACAAACCACAATCAGTATTTCACCTCGTCATGTAGCCTCCTCTGCAGCGTTCTGTCCGTGCTATCTTCTTCCGTCGTTCCAAATATCTGGAGATCCTTGGACACTCGTTTTCGGTCTGCCTACAGATCTTCGCTCTTCGGGTTTCTTCTCCGACATTTCTCTCAGTCTTGATCACTCCTCTCTTCAGTAGATGTACCAGGCCTTCTCAGCCTCCTTGTCTTGGCTTCCGCAATAATATCTGGTTCATTCTGGTCTGCAAGATAATTACGGAGATGGAACGCCTATTTCGTTTTTCAGGATTTGGGCACAATCATTACCTCTCATTATATAATTCAACCGTTCCGGAGGCAATGGAACCTCTGCGTCTAGATGTTTTATTTGGATCGATTTTGCCATGGCATCAATGGAGCAGTATTTTTGCAAGGTCGTCACATACATGTCAGAAGTATAGTGATTAAATAGGAGCAAACAGTGATCCTTGTGGTAGCCCATTTTTTATAGAGAACGATTTCCTGCTTTTCGTCCTCTACTGCGTTGCAATGATCTACATTGATGACGGCGTGCATTACATGAGAGTGTGTCTAATAACGATTACATAAAAACGAAAGCGTAAGGGACTAGTCACCTCCATTCGCGAGCGTTAGTACAGACAAGTGTAGACGCTCGAATAACGATAATGAAGGAGATGAAAGGCAGATACTGGAGAATAACCTAAATTGGAACGATCACGCAGATAATATTGTGGGTAGAACAAACCAAAGACTGCGATTCATTGGCGGAACACATAGAAGGTGCAACAGGTCTACCAAAGAGACGGCTTACACCACGCTTGTCCGCCCTATCCTGGAGTTCTGCTGTGCGGTGTGGGATCCGCATCAGGTGGGACTGACGGATGGCATCGAAAAAGTACTAAGAAGGGCAGCTCGTTTAATATTATCGCGAAATAGGGGAGATAGTGTCGTAGGCATGATACGTGAATTGGAGTGGCAATCATTAAAACAAAGGCCTTTTTCGTTGCGACGGGATCTTCTCATGAAATTTCAATCACCAGTTGTCTCCTCACATTGCGAAAACATTCTGTTGGTACCCACCTACATAGGGAGAAATGATTTTCACGATAAAATAAGAGAAATCAGGGCTCGCAGGGAAAAATTATGTGGCCGAGCGGTTCCAGGCGCTACAGTCTGGAACTGCACGACCGCTACGGTCGCAGGTTCGAATCCTGCCTCGGGCATGGATGTGTGTGCTGTCCTTAGGTTAGTTAGGTTTCAGTAGTTCTAAGTTCTAGGGGACTGATGAGCTCAGAACTTAAGTCCCATAGTGCTCATAGCCATCTGAACCATTTTTGAACTGAAAAATTTAAGTGCTCGTTTTCCCCGCGTGCTGTTCGAGAGTGGAACGGTAGAGAGACAGCATGAAGGTGGTTCATTGAACCCTCTGCCAGGCACTTTATTGTGAATAGCAGAGTAATCACGTAGATGTAGATTCGGTCTCAGCTTACCCGTGGAACGGAGAAGAGTGAGGAGGACCGTGCGGGCGGCTCACTTCAGAGGCCGGGAAGTCAAACGGGGAGTCGGCCCGGCGACTTCTACGGTGGCTGGGGGCCGGACAATGGCCGATTGTGACTGCTCCTTTCACAGCCCTGGCGGCGGCCTCGCTAAACGGGAACAGTAGCAGTAGCAGGGGGCGAGCGATCCACCCCACCCCACAGGGACGGGGACACGTAACGCCGGCTAGGGGAGGGGGAGCACTCGAGGGCTGACAGCCGGATTAGGGGCTCAATGGGCGGCCGCCACTCTCCAGGAGAGCTCTGCCTCAGTCTTGTTTACCCTGGCTGGCGGTCAGGTGGATGCGCCGCGCGCCGCACGCTGGGACTGCTAGGCCGAGTGTGCGCTGTCACTGAACTGAAGGCCGTCTCAGCGTCATCTGCCGCAGTACTAGCGAGCTGCGTTACAGATGTTTAGGCAGTTAATGTTACTATCACCCTCCAGTGACCAGCACCAGTGATGACCCACAAGATAGTCAAGAGCCTCCGCTGACGGTAAACTCAAATTGTCATACACCGAAACAGACGCGTATTACACATGACACTTTAGGACTCGATATACGGAATGGTCTGCATAGGCGGTTGACAGCGTGAATTCACTCGTGTTACTTCGCTCGCCCGAGCGGCGACGTAAAACTGGGTTCCGGCGTACCGACACATTGAGTTTCGCAAGGAACGTCAGTGAGAAGCGTAGCGAGCGTCGCGGCTATGCACCATCGGGTTTAAATGGTCCCGAGGGTAAGTGTGAGAAGTGCGTCGAAAGGACAGAGGGCGAGCGCCGCCATGACGCCCGTGGCGCTCTTCCGGCCGTGGACGTCGGCCGTCGGCGCCGACGCCGAGGCGGAGCCCCGCCCGCTGTCGCAGGAGAAGCTGTCGGCGCTGCTGCCCGTGTCCTACGAGTCGCGGCTGTCCTCCATCATCTCGTCGGCCGCGGACGCCGGCCAACAGCCGTCGCCTCCCGCGTCGCCTCTCCGGCCGAGCTGTCAGGCCTCGGCCGCAGCGCCGGAGGGCGCCGACCCGCCAGCTGGGCCGCCGCGCACCCAGCGCCGCGACAGCCGACCCGCGAACGGGCCGAGCGCCGCGCAGGGCCACGCTCCACCGCCGCCGCCGCCGCCGTCGCCACCACCACCTCCGCCGCCCCCACCGCCGCCCCCGCCGCCCCCGGCAGTGGACTACCTGTCGGAGCTGTACCTGGCGTACAGTTGCGGCTACGGCCCGCTGCTGGCGCCGTACCCGGCCGGCGCGCACTTGCCGGCGCCGAGCCCGGAGGCGCATCTACAGCAGCAGCAGCGCAAGCTGAGGCCCAAGAAGCACCGCTGCCCGCACTGCCACGTCGCCTTCAGCAACAACGGCCAGCTGCGGGGCCACGTGCGGATCCATACAGGTAAGCAAATGTTCTCTCTCACTTGTACACTACTGGCCATTAAAATTGCTACACCACGAAGAAATGCAGATGATAAACGGGTATTAATTACACTAATATATTATACTAGAACTAACATGTGATTACATTTTGCCGGCCAGGGTGGCCGAGCGGTTCTAGGCGCTACGGTCCGGAACCGCGCGACCGCTCCGGTCGCAGGTTCGAATCCTGCCTTGGGCATGGATGTGTGTGATGTCCTTAGGTTAGTTAGGTTTAATTAGTTCTAAGTTCTAGGGGACAGATGACCTTAGAAGTTAAGTCCCATAGTGCTCAGAGCCATTTTTGTGATTACATTTTCACGCAATTTGGGTCCATAGATCCTGAGAAATCAGTACCCAGAACAACCACCCCTGGCCGTAATAACGGCCTTGATACGCCTGGGCATTGAGTCAAACAGAGCTTGGATGGCGTGTACAGGTACAGCTGCCCATGCAGCTTCGTCAGGAGTAATGACTGGCGTATTGTGACGAGCAAGTTGCTCGGCCACCATTGACCTGACGTTTTCAATTGGTGAGAGATCTGGAGAATGTGCTGGCCAGGGCAGTAGTCGAACATTTTCTGTATCCAGAACGGCCCGTACAGGACCTGCAACATGCGGTTGTGCATTATCCTGCTGAAATGTAGGGTTTCGCAGGAATCGAATGAAGGGTAGAGCCACGCATCGTAACACATCTGAAATATAACGTCCACTGTTCAAAAGCGCCGTCAATGCGAACAAGAGGTGACCGAGACGTGTAACCAATGGCACCCCATACCATCACGCCGGGTGATACGCCAGTATGGCGATGAGGAATACACGCTTCCAATGTGCGTTCACCGCGATGTCGCCAAACACGAATGCGACCATCATGATGCTATAAACAGAACCTGGACTCATCCGAAAAAATAACGTTTTGCCATTCGTGCACCCAGGTTCGTCGTTGAGTACACTATCGCAGGCGCTCCTGTCTGTGATGCAGCGTCAAGGGTAACCGCAGCCATGGTCTCCGAGCTGATAGTCCATGTTCCTGCAAACGTCGGAAACGTGATGGTACGCATTTCTCCTCGTTACACGAGGCATCACAACAACGTTTCACCAGGCAATGCCGGTCAACTGCTGTTTGTTTATGAGAAATCGGTTGAAACATTCCTCATGTCACCACGTTGTAGGTGTCGCCACCGGCGCCAACCTTGTGTGAATGCTATGAAAAGCCAATCATTCCCATATCACATCATCTTCTTCCTGTCATTTAAATTTCGCGTCTGTAGCACGTCATCCTCGTGGTGTAGCAATTTTAATGGCCAGTAGTGTATTTGTCCAATGAATACCAGTTTATCATCTGCATTTCTTCTTGATGTAGCAATTTTAATGGCCAGTAGCGTATAATGCGTGCTCTCTGTTCCTTCGCACATGTCCAAAACAACAGACACCACACACTCGCCTCGCAAACACACACAGTGTGGCATTGTGACGGATGCTCTTCTACATTCGGCCTCCAGCGGGAATCTGAAACTAGCGAGCACGGAGGACATGGCGGGGACTTCGAATAGGTGGCTGTAGGTGGAAGCGTGCCCAGATAGTCCGAACATTTCCGATAAACACTGCGTCCGGGTGACGCAGTGGTTAACGCAACTACGTTGTAAGCAGGAGATCGCGGGTTCGAATCCATGCCGGCATACATTTTCAGCCGCGCGGGATTAGCCGATCGGTCTTAGGAGCTGCTGTCATGGACTGTGCGGCTGGTCCCGGCGGAGGTTCGAGTCCTCCCTCGGGCATGGATGTGTGTGTTTGTCCTTAGGATAATTTAGGCTAAGTAGTGTGTAAGCTTAGGGACTGATGACCTTAGCAGGTAAGTCCCATAAGATTTCACACAAATTTGATTTGATACATTTTCACTCGTCACCGTCGATTCCGCATTAAGTCCCGATGCAGCTGATATCATTAGTTGCTTCACTTTCGTTTCTGCCCGCTTCACCTTCACCTTCAATTTACATAAAATGTTTTCTCTCGTCAAAAGAAGAGGCAAAGTCAACGTAGGTCATTTCGGCATTTATACAGAGTAATCGAAAAGCCGCGCTGCTGTTAATTTCAGTTCTTTCGTTAATTTTTAATATTTTGATTCTACCAGCGTGTGCCGATTATATTTATAGACCATTCCTAATGGTAGCCCCTCGGAAAGAAGTCTAGAGACGTCAAATCGGGTGAATGTGGGGCTATAATCCTTTAGAGATGAAATTACAATGAAATGAATACCCATAGCTGCATACAGGAGTTGATGTAAGTCATCGGGGACAGTTGAAAATGTGTGCCCCGACCGCGACTCGAACCCGGGATCTCCTGCTTACATGGCAGGCGCTCTATCCATCTTTTTTTAATTTTTTTTAAAATCTATCTCATTTTGCTCTATATTGGTCGATGAATTTGTTCGTGGCGGACGTCCGATGACAGACGTTCAGGTTCTTTGTTGATCCGTTCACTCAGTTTTTTTATTATTAGAGGGTAGCTAACCCTCTGACCGAGTACGCTGAGCTACCGTGCCGGCAAGTCCATCTGAGCCACCGTGGACACAGAGGATAGTGCGACTTCTGGGACTTATCTCTGGCACGCCTCCCGTGAGACCCATATTCCCAACTTATTGTCCCGCACTATATTCATAGCGCCCCCGCCCATTATACTCATTACCTTCATATATACCATTACCTTCATATACCATTACCTTCATATATACCTTTAGAGATTTTCGATCACCAAGAACTTTACGTAAGAATTGATTTGTTTCGTTAGATGTGTGCCGCGCGGAGTGGCCCCGCGGTTAGAGGCGCCACGTCACGGACTGCGCGGCCCTTAGGAATTCGCACACATTTGAACGTTTTTCGTTAGACGTGTGACAAGTGGTACCGCATCCTACAACCAACAATAATGTTCATCTGCCTCAAGAAGCGAAATAATCTGTGTAATAATGTCCTGATGCACAACACTGTTGCCCGTATTTTCAACGAAAATAGAGTCCACTATTCAACGACGCGATGTCGCACACCACACTCCAATTTTTTGACACTGCAAGGTGTTTTCATCAAAGACATTTGGATTTTGCGGTTGATCAGAATGTTATGCCTGAAAATTCACGTATCTGCTAATGTGAAGAAAACATCGTCCTGTTCTGCGATTTCATCGACGTTAACAAATGACTGAAACCATGTGCACTAGGCTAGACGCTTTTCTCTTATCTGGCGCTTTTAATTCCTGTACACTACGAACATATTTCGCTCGTAATTTTAACACCTGTACAGCTTTCTGAACATTACCACACGATGTCTAGGATTGGGGACATTATCTCCTCAAACTTTTTGATGGAGAACGCAGCATCACATACCTCAAATTGGGCAATTTAGCGTCCGTCAAGATGGTCAGCCTCAAGGTTCCTTCATGTCTGCAACAGATGTTACGATGACTTATCTGACGAATGCAATACAGTTCCCATTTACAGACACAATTATCTTCAGGTGAGTGACGTACTGATCGCACTTATTAATAAGTTCAGTCTAAAGTCGCAAATCTTTTTTATTGTTATTCTGTCCATGACGGATCTTGTTGAACGTCTTAGCCGTTATTCAATTAAGGATTCTTGATGGAGAACGCAAACAGGCACAAGAACTTTTAGAAACCTTCATTTTACTGCCATGACCACCTTTGAACCATTATGTTTCAGTACAGTAACACAATCATCAGTAGTATGTCGTCTGCTCAGTTGCTCCTGTGAACAGTGTTTTGTCTCGTCTTTACCCTTGTGCATTTCGAGGAGGAAGCATTTAAGTTGCTTAAGTGTAAACAGCATGCACATGTGTTATTACAGAATCAACTGTGGCACACAAACATTACGTAATGTTCTTCCTGACAGTTTCAATCTCAGACATGAGCTTTACATGTAATATTTTGTTTAGAAGTTTCCCTTGTAACCGTGGCATGACAATAAAACAAAGCTTCCTAAAAAAAATATGTTTTTAATTTTTTTGTGTTTCACACACGACTTGTTTTTGTTGTCGGGTATGATCTGACCATCACGACATAAAACATCTGACACAATGTATCTTTTCACCAATACCATGCTTAGGTTACAGGTTGTTACACTCAACTATGCTATTACAACGTACATTATATTATATTTGTGACGTTGTGATGACTTGATGGTGGGCAACAGTCAAAATATGTCATATATGTATTTGCGACATAGACTGAACACATTAATGACAATATTCTCTTTCTATTCTCGCGTGAAATTTTCTTCAGCTCGTAGTGTTGCTATCTACATTTTCCTGCCTATTCCTTTTCAAAACTCTTATCTATCGCTCTCTCTCTCTTTCCTTTACATGGTGCAGTAAGGAAACTGTGGTGTCACCGCTAGACACCACACTTGCTAGGTGGTAACTTAAATCGGCCGCGGTCCTGTAGTACATGTCGGACCCGCGTGTCGCCACTGTGGGATCGCAAACCTAGCGCCACCACAAGGCAGGTCTCGAGAGACTGAGGAGACCTCGTCCCCAGTTGTACGGACAACATAGCTAGCGATTGGACGTGCTAAGCCTTGCTCTCATTTGCTGAGAGATAGACAGTAGAATAGCCCTCTGCTAAGTTAAATGGCGACCACCTAGCAAGGCGCCATTTGTATCAGTGCCAATAGCTTACGAGTATGCAGGAGAGATGTATTCCAACAAGAGAATAAAGTTAAGTATTAAAGTTAAGTATTTATAAGTCTCATGTTCCAGACTTCACGCCCGTCTGCGTTAGCCTTGCGTGCCCTATCGGCTACAGCATTGTGTCTGGGCTGTATGGTCTAGACACAACAGAAACACCAAATATTTGAGAGCTGTTTCGAGCCTTTCTGGTAAATTACGGTAAATTTCAGCTACATATACACGATAAATTCAGCGTGTCACTTTCAACAGAGCTATGACCAGATAATGTCCCTAGCCTAAAATTAGACCTAAATCGTAATATCGGGTAAACATATATAGTCAGGCAAGAAATGATCACATATATCAAATTTGACACGCATTGTTTTATAGTGGGCCAGATCCGAGCTGTGTGGTATTGCTTCTCTGCTGGGCCCGCAGCTTGTATAGGGTCATAATACGACATCTTCCTTCTACTTTCCACAAAATCAGCCGAAAATTGATTGTTTCTTGTTGATTTCATAAGTTCAGACAAGCTTGTTTCAGCATATATGCCATTATCATGCGTTCTTGTTGACACGAGATTTACATATCATTTTATCCTATGTCTATGTAATAGTAGGCCTACTATGAGATTTTGTTTTATATTATACTTACGTCTAGACGGAACGACGTCTACAAATCATCTTAAAGTAAGCCCTTTTATGTACTATGTTGTTAATATAGATCACGTATTTACATTCTATAGAAATTTCGTGTTATTTTTCGACAGTTGTAAAACGACAGATCGTTCCAATGATGAATTATCTCTGTAAAAACATCTCTATGACCTTCTAAGATAAATTTACTTTTAAACATAATGCATCATTGGAACAATATGTAATTTTGCAGCTGTCAAAAAAAAAAAACACTAAATTTCTGTAGAAGGTAAGTATGTGATCTATGTTGACAGCAAAGTACAGGAAAGGAATTAAGTTCTAAGATGATTTAAGGACGTCACTCCAGCTAAACGTAAGTACGATGAAAGGTAAAATCTCGTAGAGCTGTTACACAGACGTAGAATAAAATGATATATAAATGTAATGTTAACAGGAACTCCTAGTAATGACACATATGCCGAAACAACTTTGTCGTGAACTTATGTAATCAACAAGAAATAAGCAATTTGCAGCTAATTTTGTCAAAAGTATAAAGATGATGTCATATTATGACCTTGTGGATAGGTTATTATGGCTTCTTGATATCGCTTCCAGGTCTTTTAGTATTTTTGGCAAATGAAAACGAGAAAACTTCGCGAGTGCGACATTCAGTTCTGCAGTGACTTTTGCAGCTGTCGTCCTCTTCTTTTTTGTCACAATCTTCGTCGAGGACTGTCTGTCACGGTTACTCACCACACATTTTCGTCTGCATTGTGATTTAACGGATATGTTTTTCCGCTTTCACTGTATGCGGTATAAATATGAGATACGGTGCCTCTAGAAACACCAAACACTTCAGGTGCCTTGGTCATGTTTCAGTATCTTCACAGGTACAAACTTCACGACTGTTATACACACAGCACGATACTTACCCCAAAATCAGCATAATTCATTGTTGGAACATTCTTCCGTTTATGAAACATGACTTGTGCCCACTGTAGGTCGTTCTCTCTTCACACATTCCCTGATTTCATTGCTCACGTGTATCCAACTGAAAATAATGTTGTGCCCATCACAATATCATTATTGACCGGGACATGTCTTCGTTGCTTCAATGTTTCACATTTACGCACCATTTAGCTTCTTTCTGCAAAATGTAGACATATAACCCGCAGTTCTTGCTAGTGCAGGTTGATATTTCAGTTCTAATAAGCTGACATCAGTCATCTTCGTGATCGAAGTCTTTAAATTGCACAAATGTTATAACGACCGACTGGGGATAACCTCTTCGAATCCTATGACGAAAGAAATTTTTGTACTCATTTAGGCCTATAGACTAGTAGATTACTGACAAAGTATCGTTTCGTGATCATCAGACTGCGGTTCATTTGTCACGGCTTATATTCATAACTTTCTCTACAGCGTTTCATGGAAACATGCGGTAATTATTTCTGTTGGTCCTTCAGTAGGACGGAGACTGTAGCGTCCACGTTGTTGTCACTGTAAAGGGGTAAGCAATAGGTCCGCACTAGGTTACGTCATCTACCTTCTTGTAATTCCATTCTCGTCACAAGAACAGAAAGAATCCGTCTGCTTGTCCATGACTGCAAACGCAAGCTACGGCAGTGACACTCCACGCTGAGATAGTTTGTGTCAGTGATGGAAGAACGATTCATTGTCATACGAGCAGATTGACAATGCGCAAAGTAGACGTTGTGTATGCTGGGAACACGTTTTAGCCTTTGTTTTCCCTCTCATTGCAAACTGCAAAACAGTCGAAATTGCACTCACTGTGGTTACCCACATTAAAGAAGCTAAATTTTAAGATACAACGTTCGGATTGCACGAAGGAAAGATGTCACTGTTCTCCATGACAGCAATAATTTACAGTTTTTCAGCTGCGCCTTCCGCTCAGTCTGCCATCAAACGATTCAACAGGTATTAAATTTCTTGCCAAAGATAGAAATATTACACTCAGAATACGTGCATAGATGCAGGAAAACTTCTGTGAAGTTTGTAAGTAGGAGAGGTACTTGCATAATTAAAACTGTGAGGGCGGGTCGTCTCTCATGCGTGGATAGCTCATTCTGTAAGGACACAGTCTGTGGAAGGCAAGGTACCGGGTTCGAGCCCTGGTCTCCCACACAGTTTTAATCTGACACGAAGTTTAAAAACAGCGTACACTCTGCTATAGAGCGCAATATACATTATGAATATTACATACCACTTCAAGAGAAAAGCGCTAGTACCTCACGTGTAATTGCGCGCATTCATTTTGTACATGGTTTCACACTGCAGTAAGTTCTATTTCTCAAAACTATTTCACGGTGTTGAATACCATGTCAGGGTTAAAACAGGTTTACATACACGAATGATTGCAGTGAACTCAACAAATGTTGTAAGTAAAAATTCTCACCAATAATGCACATATTATTCGCCAAGCAAAGTAATTTTTAGCCCAGTTCGACAAACAATAGATCTCTTTGCAGTGTTGTAGAGTCGCTTAGCCCTACGAGGAAACCGAATACAACTTGCAGTTTGTTTATAAGATTTAATCCGAACACATTCGATGATTGCATGACAACTGTTAAGAAATACGATTATTTACAGGAAGATCGCTCGAAATTTGTAACATGCAAGTGACAAAGAATATTGCATAGTTATTTAAAAATCAGAATGCTGAGACAGATACGCTTGGCAAGAGTCTTCGAGAGACTGCCTGACACGTACAAAATCTCACACAAGAAAACACAGTTTTCTGCCTGTGTTCCATAACTTCTTATTTTATGAGATCCAGGTTTAGGGTTCCAAGTCTATTTTGTAGCGTTATTGTTTAGAATTTGTGGTCCATGCCTTTCGGTGAACTGTGTAACAAAGAGCTTATAACTGGCAAAGAAATTAAACGATAATGCGAACTACATTGAAATATGACACATACAACAAACAAATTGGATGGTGGCGTGAGACTGACACTGATGATGTAATACGAGACTTAGATTACAGTTTAAATATGTGGTTCCTCCGTATATCATATTGACAAAGGGGTACTAGTTACTATAAATAGCGAGTCATTAGTAATTCTCACGGCAGTTAATTATGGAATTCTGGTACAAGTAATGTAGCTGAACTGCACAGGGTGGATGATGGAGGGGGAGATCAGTCAGGTTCATGTTTCCTTTAACTGTTCTGGGAATATCTGGATCTGGTGAGAAAGCAGTTCCATTTGGGCATTCAGTACCAGTTTTTGACTCTCTTCAGATTTAAAAAAAATTCTGATGTTTCAAGCCCTGATATTATCTGTCTTCTCTATACTGAATGCGGAATTTCGACATCTATGGAGTATCTGTGGTTGATTTCTAAACAGTGCAGTGCAAAGTATAAAAATTACAATGTTTCAGCAAAAACCCACAGTCAAGTAAATCAATATAATGTACAAGTTCGTTCATACTGCACAGATATTATAAACTATATTATGTTGAATGATAATGCTTTTTTATATACAAACGGAGTACTACAGCTAATTGACAAATTATGCTGCTGTGCACACGAAAGTAATAACTATAATTTTCAGGCAATAATGTGCTGAGTCGCTGGATGATGCTGGATCAAAACATGGATTTGCATTGTAATTTTAGAGAGATGAACGGTCACTAACTACGTCCATAACGGAAATAACGCAAGAAAATTTCTATAAAATAGTTGCTATTTGCATTACAGAAAATCAGCAGGAAGAAAGAAATATTATGCGGGTAAAAATAAATATAAAATGGAGGTGACAAAAATTTGTCTCGTTTGCCATTTCGATAGCGTAAAAAATAAGTTGCTCTGCTGCAAGAAGAATTGGATCATTTCACTGATAATGTGCGGAAAATTATGGTCCTGTCGTATACAGTATTCCAGTTTCTGTACAAAAAAAAAAAAAGATAAAAGTATATCTTTGGGAATTTACATAGTGGCACAAGAGCTTAAATGGAACAAAGTAGACGTTTTTTATAACGTGAGGCCACATCTTTACGTGGATACATCTCTTTAGTTTATTAAGTGTAAGTCATATCGGTATATCCTCTGTAACAGTTGTGTCCATGTCCACAGCCTATGATAGTATACATGGGGCTACACGGGTGCTCTGTAAAGCCTCATCCATTCTGTCATTCTACAATGATCAGAGGCTTATATTTCATCGTTCTTTCACTCAATTGGACTTTTACTTCTATCGAAGATACACACAAAATTTACCCCAATCATCTGACGAACAAGCTAACCTTTTTTAGTTCTAGAGATATCGGTGCTATCTGATTCACTCAGTTGAATTACCGATAGTTGCTGTTTTCTACGAATAGGTGATGCCTCATGAATACTAATCTTCTGGGAAGTTGAAAGGGAGCATAAATTTTTATCCTTTTCCCATGCGCTCCCTCTGCTACTGATAACACCATTGATGTCCACGTAGCGTAAACGATTTGCAATCCTAAACGATTTGGGCAAGTGCTTTATGAACGTAATTGTCGGTCTATGAGCGCTTACAGTCTTTCACATTTTAATACTATTCGGATATTGAGGTATGAACTTGGGTCACTGATTTTCAAAACGCAGAACGATAAATATTAATTATGTTTCATTTTCAAAGTCATAATTTAGCATGAAATAAGGGAAATACCTTTTACTCCGTCACTCCGAAAAGGTTCTAGAATGTATTATATAAAAAAAAGAGAAAAGTTAAGACGTTAGTTTCAATGCTTCAGGTGCTCTACATACTCTGTCCCCACTTGAGTACAACATACAGTATGTTCGTTACAGTCGTGTGAGCTGTCTGAAATGTCCTTGTGTTCTTCAACTCGCGCCTCACATTGACTTGAATGTCGGTTATGTCGCTAAAGCGTTGACCCTTTATGTGAATGTCTGCATTGTGTCGTTTTGTGTTAAGTTTGTACTGATAACTCCATTCCTTGTCACCGTGATGATTTTTTTTTTCTCTTTGCATTTCAATCAAGTTGCGGTAAGCGTCCACGCGTCGTTGAGTGTAAAGGTGTGCGGAATGAAGTTTGCATACACTTTTCTCCACTTCAAAACATTCTGGAGAACGTCTTGGACGTCTGACTGAGATGTTGCTCCATCGCGACCTGTGTCACAACAACGCTGACACACTACGGCCGCACGTCCTACTTAACCCTGCCTGCTCGCAACTACTGACTGGTTGACACACTGCAATCTATAAATATGCCTCTTCTGTCCATAATTAATGGATAATTACTGTTTAACATTAAAATTACGAAGAAAATAAAGTCAGTCCTTCATCAAACAGGAGGAGGGGAAGATTGGTGTTAAGCGTCCCGTCGACAGCGATGTCATTAAAGACGGAGCACGAGCTCGGTTAGGGAAAGAAATCGGCCTTGCCCTTTCAAAGGAACCATACCGGCATTTGCCTGGAGCGCTTTAAGGGAATCACGGAAAACCTAGATCAGGATGGCCGGACGCTGGTTTGAACCGCCGTTCTCCCGACTGCGAGTCCAATGTGCTAACCATTGCGCCACCTCACTGGTCCCTCCATCTAGGGTAACATGGTGAGCAGTAGCCAATCTGTATTATTTACAAAAAAATAAGCTACCTCTGTGTCAGAAACGTTTCATAGTTTGCACGAGAGGTGTACCTCACCCGCCTAGAAGTTGGTGTAAGCACCGTCGTAATAAAAACTAAATGGATCGTTCGTTAGACGTAATTGTGACTATTTCTAGTGGTGTTTTCTTTTTTTCTATTTTTTTTCGTCGCTGCGTTACAGTTTCGTCCATATTCCTTCCCACTCTCCGGTTATACTCGAAACTGATTCAAAGAAGTGCTGCGATTTTCGTCCAAGCTAAGAATATGGGATGCCTCTGGGATAATCATTTTAATTTAAAGACTTTTAACATTTGGAAACGTTTTGTTCAAACTGAACAAAAGGGGACCGTTATGGACGGTTGCAGTGACAAAATTTATTGTGTGCACGCCGATAAGGAGATGTGGGCTACAGTGTGGTGCGGCAACTGTCATCGTGGGAAAGCTAGACAGATGCATGAATGATAAGCGAACAAGTTAACACAGTAAACAAAAGATTTACTTGACTTTTATTTCTCCAGGCGCACGAAGACTCATTACAAACGTTAAACTCCCAGTCGCTGCCTGAAGCAAAGTTTTTGTAGTTCTATAGATTTAAGTTTGCTGGAAAACAAAAATGGTTCAAATGGCTCTGAGCACTATGGGACTCAACTTCTGAGGTCATGAGTCCCCTAGAACTTAGAACTACTTAAACCTAACTGACCTAAGGACATCACACACATCCAGGATTCGAACCTGCAACCGTAGCGGTCGCGCGGTTCCAGACTGTATCGCCTAGAACCGCTTGGCCACTGCGGCCGGCTGCTGAAAAACATACGTTACGTTTGTCAGAGTAATGAATCCTCCAGAAATAAACCAACGGATGCTAATAAGCCTACACGACCCCTAGAATGTTCAAAACATTTACTAGTGGGCACAATTTGATGAATCGCTGAGCGATTCGAAACCGATCTTGATAAATAAAAATCGAAGAATCACAGCTGATGACTGGTTACAGTTATTTATGGAAACCTTTATTCATCATGTGGTGTCACTGCCAGACACCACACTTGCTAGGTGGTAGCTTAAATCGGCCGCGGTCCATTAGTACATGTCGGACCCGCGTGTCGCCACTGTGTGATCGCAGACCGAGCGCCACCACACGGCAGGTCTCGAGCGACGTACGAGAACTCGCCCCAGTTGTACGGACGACGTTGCTAGCGACTACACGGACTAAGCCTTTGCTCTCATTTGCCGAGAGACAGTTAGAATAGCCTTCAGCAAAGTTAATGGCTACGACTTAGCAAGGCGCCAATTGTATCAGTGCATGTATCTTACGAGTCTCATTTGTATAGTCAAGAGAGATGTACCAAAGGAAGCATTAAAAGTTAAGTATATTCCAAAGCTACGTATTTTCTTTATAGTATTCAATACGTATCCTGTTCCAGACTTGACGCCAGTCGGCGTGTGTGTACGCGTGCCTTTCGGCTTCCTTCTCAGTGTGGCGTAGCTACCTTGTTACGCCACAACACATCACACTCGCAGTGTTCCACATCCATAAAAGATGAAGATTTTATAGAAAGGAAAACATCAGACTGGAATGAAGAATTCTGGTTGAAACATTTTTCATATAAATGAAAAGATGAAAGAACAAAAATGCAGCTCTTACGAGCACCTCTCACGAATTTAAGACAAAAGGCCTGCGAAATAGGCATTGTTGCGCAAAACGACGTATCAAAGAGCTGTTGGATGCTCGTAGAAGAGCTCAGACGAAGACTATGAATTTCTGCTCGAAGGAAACGGGCTGTATTGTACACCACGAAGCAGATGAGAATGGAGCTACGTTTCCAAACTCTGTTAGAGAATAGCTTATCTCAAGTGGAAATAAGTTTTGTGTTCAGAGTAGAGCTGTCTCTGTCTACATCTTTTATTCAATGATGTCTCCTAATTTTACAATTTATGAAATCTTTCAACACCACACCGTGTTAGTTTAATAGACTAAAGTTTTTAACTTCTTTTAGGGATTTACTTTTCACAGTACACTGGGATAGCGATTCAAAATTGTGACATATTTTCTGAATTTATGTAAAAGATTAGTAAGGAATAACTTACAGAAGAGGGGAAAAAAGAAAATATTAATCTCCAGTGAGGTTCCAGTGAAATTTCTTTAAGGACTTTAAAAAAAGGCACTTTTGTCACAAGCTGCCATTTATTCATCCCTTCGTTACATTTGGAACACTCAAGTTGAATGTAAACAGGCTAATTATGAGAAGAAACCGCAAATCAAATATTTCACTATATCTGAAAATCAAAATCCAATGAAATAAACTTGGATTCTTAACACCACATTAGCAAGTCAGAAGGCAGAGAGGTAATTCCTTTAAACGATCAGAACCTTAACAATTTGCGACAAAAGGAATCATAGATTTAATTTTCCACGTGTCTGTAGATGGGTGAACGAAGCGAGAAATTTCGGAAGAACTCATTTAGAGTGTTAGTATCAATGAGATCAAACACCGCTAAATGTAAAACAAAACGTACCTTAAATGTAAAACAAAATCTACTGCGAAAGATCTGTGCGAGGAAGAATAAAATGTGCCGCAAAAAGTACAAAGAAGAAGAATAATGTTTGTATTCGAGTCGGACAAGCTAAAAGCTGACATCCCAAAGCATGGTTCTTTGCGGATAGCTGCGTTGTTCTCGTGGGTCCGACGTGATGGTCAACCCTACATGGTGGAGTGCAGGAGGGGAGAGCAGGGGTGAGTCACGAGATGGCTGCATGAAACGGGGAGGGGCTTACCAC
Organism: Schistocerca nitens; assembly: GCF_023898315.1. Taxonomy (NCBI): domain Eukaryota; kingdom Metazoa; phylum Arthropoda; class Insecta; order Orthoptera; family Acrididae; genus Schistocerca; species Schistocerca nitens. The sequence goes on along the minus strand of NC_064617.1, from coordinate 696,905,472 downwards.
CCTCTGTCAGCCACTGGCCAGCGGAAACTGGACCAGCAGCCGCCGGCAATCTTAATGACGCAAGGGTGTGGAAGATACCGCAGAGATGAAAACGGAAGATGGGGAACCTAAGCAGATAAGGATACGCGCAGGCTTCCTGCCACACGTAGTCCTGTTGATTAGGCTATACGCGCGGCGAAGCTCAACATTCACTCGCGTCCGGAAACTAAGAAGGAGATCGCATGGCAGTCGATTTTTGTATTTTTTTTTTTTTTTTTTTTTTGCATTTATGGTATGTGAAGTTCTCAACTCAAATATCAATCATCCAAAACAGTAAGAAGCAACTATCTAGAATTCACGAGAAAATCGACTTTGAAAATTTCCGACAATCCTTAATGTTGTTGTTGTTGTGGTCTTCAGTCCTGAGACTGGTTTGATGCAGCTCTCCATGCTACTCTATCCTGTGCAAGTTTCTTCATCTCCCAGTACCTACTGCAGCCTATATCCTTTTGAATCTGCTAATGTATTCATCTCTTGGTCTCCCTCTACGATTTTTACCCTCCGCGCTGCCCTCCAATACTAAATTGGTGATCCCTCGATGTCTCAGGACATGTCCTACCAACCGATCCCTTCTTCTAGTCAAGTTGTGCCACAAGCTCCTCTTCTCCCCAATTGTATTCAATACCTCCTCATTATTTATGTGATCTACCCATCTAATCTTCAGCATTCTTCTGTAGCACCACATTTCGTTACGCTAGAGTAATGACTTCCATCCGACATCCGACAAGCAACTTGGTTCTGTGGCAAAGTGTTCGCCTGTCATTTGGTGGTGGTGGTGGTGGGGGGGGGGGGGGGTTTGATTCCTGGCGGGGTTGATTCCTGGTGGAATCCAATTTTTCGACAGAGGTGCTTATTCTACGAGCATTTAAAACACATTGCTATCAAGAATTTATTTTTGCTTTGAAAACTGGACTTCTGTGTGCAATATGAAATTAGAAGGTAGAAAACATGCGTTTTCCATTAAAAATGACAGATATGCCTTAATTAGCATATATTTTATGAATGTTATATTTAAAACACGTAGATATTCGCACTGAACGGAAATAACGATAAAATAATGATCGAAATGAGACTTGATACTACGATTGCCAGTCTCCATCTTTATGTATCTTCCGCTTCTCTGAAATGCTCGTATAACACATTTCTTTGTTTAAAAATTTGAATACGCCGAGAAACGAACTCTGGCCCTCCACAGGGCAGACGAGCACTCTACCACAGAGCCACGCAGCCTGTCGAAAAACAACCCTGCTTTAGTGCATTAAGGAAGCGTTCAAAGTCGGTTTTCTGGAGAGTTTTCGAGCGTTGCATCGAACAGCTTTGGTTGATTGATATTTGAGAGAGTTCTGAAATTCACGTACCATATAAATGAAAAATTACAAAAATTAAAAAAAATCTGATTGCCATGCGGCAACTTTTTGAGTATGGAACGCAATGTTAAGTAAACTCTGCAGACATAATTTTAGAGAAAGTTCGTAAAAGACTGTGCCTGTAATGTAGGTGGTTAGTTAACTATAAACTTGTTGAGGCATTCGTGACCACTTGTTTATGTACTGCCTATTGACTCTAGTCTCGCAATTTTCAGTCGATATTTATTTAATGACGTCACGTTTACGAATTTCAATGACTCCGCTGAACAAATGGGCGTGGTAACTCTTCTCTGCAGTGAGAACCTGCAGCTTGGTGAATTTTTCTACTTGGTCAGTCTAACACAGGCCGTGCTCCACCATGGCCGATTTCTCCATCTGTCCCGACCTACGACACAATTTATGTTCGATGATCCTGGTACTGAGGATCGACCTGTTATTACAACAAAGACTATCTCCGCGTGTAAACGGCATGCTTACACCTCAGACATTTCGAGTGGGTCCCTTTTGTCCTTTGTCGGTCTGAGATATTTTCTGCACTTCTTCGCCTGTTTGTATACAGTCTTTACGACCGATTCTGTCCGACAGACTGGGGATATATGGTATAAGTAAGTTTCGTGACGTTTCTTATACAGGGTGGTGCAAATAAGAGGCCCACACAACAGAGTTCCAAGGTACAAAGAAATACAGCAGAGGACAGGAAAGACAATACTAACTTGACTATAGCAGATGTTGAACGTGACCACCATTCAACTTTTGGCGCTCTTAGCCCCTGGTCAGCAAGTTGCTGAAGGCGTATCGAGGCTGGACTGCTGGCATATCTCATCCGAAATATTCTGCTGCGGGTCTTGAAGACTATGCAACCAGCCTGACCTCTGCTAACAACTCTGTCAGGTGTGACGATTTTGTAATTGTCCTCCACGTTTCGGCCGGTAGTATGAGCAGTTACTCCACCCTGTTGGAAGTAACTGTAGGTCTTTTCCTCCTCTGTTAATGCTGCCACAAATGGTATCCACCCATCCGGGTCACTTTTATTTGCCCCACTCTGTATCACTGGTGGACTACCCACTGTACCCCAGAATGCATCTCATGTGTTGCATCTCGCCAATGAAATGCAGCAGCTCACAAATTTATCTTGCGCGCGATACGAGGGTATTAATCATATCGTTTTTCGGGCTCAGATGATGATTTGAAAATTTGTGCAAGCATTGGTCCTTATGTTAGGTTTTCGAAACACACTATCGTCCAAGATAATTGTTGTACCTTTTCTACCTTCACGACATAAAATCAGCCGACACACAGGTTCTCGCTGCAGAGAAGAGCTATCCCACCCGTTTGTTCAGGGAAGCCATTGAAATTCATAAACATGACAATAATTTTAACAAGAAAGAAATAAGCCTCAACGTAAATGGATCCTCGACTCACTTGAGGCAGCGAACGATCATCGCAGGTAACAAGGAAGGATCAGTAACTATAATGACTAGGGGACCGCCCCCTCAGACGTTAGAGGCGGCGTCGCCAGTAATGGAGAGTGAATTTTTGAGAAGGCCAGCTATGCGTGCTTCGAAAAGTCAGGAAAACAATTAAACTAACGTCGGTTGCTTTAATGCTAAGGTATGTACACTACTGGCCATTAAATTTGCTACACCACGAAGATGACGTGCTACAGACGCGAAATTTAACCGACAGGAAGAAGATGCTGTGATATGCAAATGATTGGCTTTTCAGAGCATTCACACAAGGTTGGCGCCGGCGGCGACACCTACAACGTGCTGACATGAGGAAAGTTTCCAACCGATTTCTCATACACAAACAGCAGTTGACCGGCGTTGCCTGATGAAACTTTGTTGTGATACCTCGTGTAAGGAGGAGAAATGCGTACCATCACGTTTCCGACTTTGATAAAGGTCGGATTGTAGCCTATCGCGATTGCGGTTTATCGTATCGCGACATTGCTGCTCGCATTGGTCGAGACCCAATGACTGTTAGCAGAATACGGAATCGGTGGGTTCAGGAGGGTAATACGGAACGCCGTGCTGGATCCCAACGGCCTCGAATCACTAGCAATCGATATGACAGGCATCTTATCCGCATAGCTGTAACGGATCGTGCAGCCACGTCTCGATCACTGAGTCAGCAGATGGGGACGTTTGCAAGATAACAACCATCTTCTCGAACAGTTCGACGACGTTTGCAGCAGCATGGACTATCAGGTCGGAGACCATGGCTGCGATTATCCTTGACGCTGCATCACAAACAGGAGCGCCTGCGATGGTGTACTCAACGACGGACCTGGGTGCACGAATGGCAAAACGTTATTTTTTCGGATGAATCCAGGTTCTGTTTACGGCATCATGATGGTCGCATTCGTGTTTGGCGACATCGCGATGAACGCACATTGGAAGCGTGTATTCCTCATCGCCATACTGGCGTATCACCCGGCGCGATGATAAGGGGTGCCATTGGTTACACGTCTCGGTCACCGCTTGTTCGCATTGACGGCATTTTGAACAGTGGACGTTACATTTCAGATGTGTTACAACCCGTGGCTTTACCCTCCAATCGGTCCCTGCGAAATCCTACATTTCAGCAGGATAATGCACGACCGCATGTTGCAGGTCGTGTACGGGCCTTTCTGGATACCGAAAATGTTCGACTGCTGCCCTGGCCAGCACATTCTCCAGATCTCTCACCAACTGAAAACGTCTGGTCAATGGTGGCCGAGCAACTGGCTCGTCACAATACGCCAGTCACTAATCTTGATGAACTGTGGTATCGTGTTGATGCTGCATGGGCAGCTGTACCCGTACACGCCATCCAAGCCCAGTTTGACTCAATGCCCAGGCGTATTAACACTTTCGCTGCGGCATCGGTGCAGGCGCGCAACTATCCAGTGCGGCCCGGCAATGTGCGAGTGCGGGCCGGTAACACTCTGAAACTGTCATGAAACAGATTCGAAAGCTGTGCTTCCACGCTATCATCACTCTGCAATTCTTCTGCAGCCTCTAAATGATAATCTCCGTGGTATGACTCGTCCTCACTACACAGAAAATCACTGTCGTCTAGTACAATAAGTAACTGTTCCTCTGTCAATTTAACACATTTCCTGCTCCTTGTCACATTAAAGGTCCAGGTGTCTGTTCAATAGTCTCCATTACGAACAATATATGTTCGATAACTGACCAAACAAAGGTGTACACGCTTTTATGCTAGCTCAGAAGCTGCAACTAGACTGCGTAATCCGACAGTGAGCGCGGACGCTTATAAGCGTCAGCCGCAGCGAAAGTGTTAAGGCCGTTATTACGGCCAGAGTTGGTTGTTCTGGGTACTGATTTTTCAGGATCTATGCACCCAAATTGCGTGAAAATGTAATCACATGTCAGTTCTAGTATAATATATTTGTCCAATGAATACCCGTTTATCAACTGCATTTCTTCTTGGTGTAGCAATTTTAATGGCCAGTAGTGTATTATACCTTGATTGTTACTCAAAGATAACAAGGAAAATATATCAACTGCACCAGTAATCAAATTTTCACGTATCTATTTTTATACAAGCAAGAATGAAACAATACAAAGCAAGAACTGGCCGATGAAAAAAAAGTGCAGAAATACCCATCGAGCATCACGAATATATTGAACCGTACAATACATTGTCACCGTGGCTGTTGCCGCATAGTTAAGTGACCTTCAACCATCCATATTTGAGCTTTCCAGTAATTTCAGAAAATTAATTCCTACGAAAGTCGAGATGGATACTTTTTTTTTACGCATCCTTAATAATACGAACTAAAACTCTGTTCCGACAGGAGATTAACTTTACCCTTTCTTTTTCACTACACTTAAGTACGAATTGTTTTAATACAGATTTCGCACGTTGTTGACTCACATACGGTAACGTGACGCGACCATAGACGACTATATACGCTCTGGTACCTCAGAAGGTCACCATACGTTTTCCACACCTGCAACATTTCCAAAATAATGTTCAATATGTCGATTACATTTTCGTAAAAGAAAGGAAAAAAACGAAAAAACCTATAACAGTTTATCGTCTCTTAGACGTCGCGGGTATGAGAAACAAAGCACTTCCTGAACTGGAGAAAGAGAGAGAGAAAGAAAGAGAGTGGATAGAAAGTGGAAAGGATCAGTTACCTGATCTATCCAAAGCAGAAAAAAATATCAAGTGACATCGTGTACGGTGATCAAGATTTTCAAGAAAGTGTTACTAAACCAAGCAGTCATAACAAGTGCTGAAACTGAATATTGTATAACATGTAGTAAACATACTCAAATAATTCTTGTCCAATGAAGAGAATAATTTGTTGCAACAATGATAGTTTAGCATATTTGTTAAAGAGTATAATACAACTCTACCTGATGCTCCCCTTTTCAGTCTGACGCACACGTGTCACAAATGTTTTCATGCTTGTATTCCACTTTCGTTGTTGTATATCTTATTATATTTTGAACGAGGAATAAGTTAAATATGTTGTCTGCAGTTAAGTCGCACTGTGCTCCGTAGTTGCCTCATAGTAATGAAGACGGATTACCTCATTTTCGCGTGGGTTTATTCTGAATCAACGACGCCTTTTAGTATCCCCAGATTATAAAGGATGGCCGTCTGGAAATGCACACAGTCATTCGCTTTGTTTGAAAATTTTATGCGCCGCCTTGGTAGTTCGCTCATTTGCGATGATAGCAGATATTCGCCATATGCAAATTCCCTGTAATTACTTTATAGAAGAGCTACAGCATAAACAATAATTCTTATGAAAAAGACGTATCAAATGTGAAACCACACTCTACACTATCTTTAACGCGTTCAGTGTGAGGCAGGAGCTGTACTTCGTACTGACCGAGACGCCTGAGAAACGTTGATTACGCTATACGAGGCTAACGAGTTGCAGTGCGGCATTGAGAACGCATCTTTCATCGCGTACAGACAGAGGGAAGCGATGCTTTCAAGACAAATTCTGAATATGATCCATGCGCTAGTCTGTAGTGACACAGTGTTAATTGACAAATTGACATTCCGTCGAAGAGTACTGCACTACCCCCATTTGCTGCGAGCGTAAAATGACATCAAAGAGAAAGAATATTGCAATGTCCATGGACAAAAATGTTATAACATTTTTGGATTAAGGGGAATAGTTCAAACACATTACTACTGAATTTAGAGTTCGAACTTCAAAGTTGTCGGATTGGAAGTATAACTGGAAAGTAATTGAAGGATTATTTTTTTTTTTCAAAATGATGATTTCTGCTAACGAAATTATCGCCATTCGTTCGTTGCAGACAGTGACGATAGTGCTGATTGGTTAGCTGACTATACTATGATACATACATGGGCAACGACACCACTGAACAAAATAATGGTGCGTTTGGAATGCCATTTCGACCGAAATAATGCCGGCGAAACGCATGCGTGACAATCCTGCATGTTAATGATATCGAACCTGGCTCAAAAGAAAGTTACTGATTATTTATTATTTTTTTATATCTGTTTAAAATTTGTGTGACAATAATGCATAGTTTGTGTGTCCACGTGAAAGTAAAAATAACGTGTGTATTAATAGCCGCCCGCATCTCGTGGTCGTGCGGTAGCGTTCTCGCTTCCCACGCCCGGGTTCCCGGGTTCGATTCCCGGCGGGGTCAGGGATTTTCTCTGCCTCGTGATGGCTGGGTGTTGTGTGCTGTCCTTAGGTTAGTTAGGTTTAAGTAGTTCTAAGTTCTAGGGGACTGATGACCATGGCTGTTAAGTCCCATAGTGCTCAGAGCCATTTGATTTTTGTTAATAGCAATTAGCCCATTTCATTCTAATTTTTTTAATTAATTTCCGATCATCCAGGTACGAGCAGGCAATGTTAAGTAGCGGATGTGTGGTCGTAATGTGTCAAGGGTGCTGTGTCACGAATCATAACGGGAAATGTTCAAATGTGTGTGAATTCCTAAAGGACCAAATTGCTGAGGTCATCGGTCCCTAAACTTACACACTACTTAAACTAGCTTATGCTAAGAACAACACACACACCCATGCCCGAGGGAGGACTCGAACCTCCGGCGGAAGGCGCCGCGCAATCCGTGACATGGCGCCTCAAACCGCGCAGCCACTCCGCGCGACAATCACAATGGAGCAACATCCCTAAATCAACCGTTCAAGAGCTTCCCCAGAATGTTTTGAAGAAGAGAAAAGTTTGTGCAAAGTTTCTCCCGAACACCTTGACTGTAGAACAAACGCGACGACGCGTGTGCACCTGCCACTGACTGAAATGTAAAACATGGACAATTCTTGCCTGTAAAAAATTATCACGAGTGAGGAGATTTGGCGTTATCAATACGTACTTACCATAAAAACAACAAGTGCAGAAACTGACATGAAGGTTCGACGCTCTGACGACATAATCAACATTCAAGCCGATGTAACGCGCGAGCTGAACCAGTTTCTGATAATTGCACAATGTTGTATGAACGCTCTGTGGGTTGCACTGAAATAGGAGATGGGGAGGAAATTATGTATGACACCTGAAGTATTACCACCATCACAAGTCTTCTCTGTTTCTTATTAATCCATTCTCGAAACTTTTTGGACTGATGGGGTATAGCATATACCTATTGACATTTGTTTTTATTATTATTTATCATGATAGACTTCCTTGATGACGACGATGGACCGTTAAGTATAGAACTAAATGTTTGTGAATTTTCATGATGATGTCTTTCTTTTTCTGTATGTTTTTTCTATTCTGAGTACTGGGTTAAGTTTCTCCTTATCTTTATTGGTTTAAATTTAGATGGCTATCGACAACAGTTATTTGTTAGATATTTATCTTTCTCAGCCGGATGACGTGGTCTAACGACTGGCGCACAGGACTCTTACTCAGAAGGACGGTGGTTCAAATATTCGTCCGGAAATCTACATTTAAGTTTTCGTAGCTTCCTCTAATCGATTAAGGTAAATTCGGAGATGGTTCCTTTGAGAAAGACTCGGCTGATTCCGTTCTCCCTCCTTGGGCTTCGTCTCAGATGACGTCTTAGTCCACAGAATGTTGAACTCTTATCATGAGCTGTGTTCTGTCGTAGGGCAGATCTTCACAAGTAGCTCACCTTGCAGTCCTGTCATCCGCTACTTTCTTCGTTTTCTCATAATTGTTTCTTATCCTTACACTATGCACCATCTGGTATCTTCTGCGTCCTCTCCTTCTTCTGCCGTTTACTGTTCCTTCCATAACATCCATCCAGCGTCCAATCCAATAAAAATTCTCGCCCTTCCCTCATTCTTTTCAACACCTTATTTCTCCGTTTGTCTACCCATTTTATCCTTCCACATTGCCCATGACTCAGCTCCCTATAATGCCACGCTCCATATACATCACTTCGGCCGTCTCTTCCTCAGGTCCCTGTCCGTGTACCCACATAGAAGCCTCCTTCTTCTTGTCAAATGCCTCTCTGACAATTGCTACACGTGTTTTTACCTCCTTACTACATTTCATGTCGTCCGTCATTATGCTTCCCAAATATCTGAAAGCACTAACTTGTTCTATATATTTCTGTCCTAACTTTACAGTCGTTCTTATTTTTCTTGCAACTGACTTACACGTTTTGTCTCTTTTTCATTAAATCTAATTCCGAATTCCTCACAGGTCTTATTTAATTCATTTAACAATCCAATCACAGTTTTCTCGTCTCTGCCAATAACACCATATAATTCGCAAATCTCATAGAGTGTGTCCTCTACCATCACCTTCTTTCTCGTTTCAAACATTTCTGAATAATGTGTTCCAAATACATGTTTTGGGCAGAGACAGAAGCCTTGATCCAGCTCCCCTTCCGATCTGTACTAGTATTTTCTGTTGTAGCTATAGATTCTTAATCAGCCTCCTATCCCTCCAAAAGCTCATGCTGTAAATGCACAGTTGCTACGAGAGTGCTGTTGTGTTGCAGGCGAGCGTCCATTCCGGTGCAGCTGCGGCAAGAGCTTCACCCGCAACGAGGAGCTGACTCGCCACAAGCGCATCCACTCTGGGGTGCGGCCGTACGCCTGCTCCGTCTGCGAGAAGCGTTTCGGCCGCAAGGACCATCTTAAGAAGCACGCGCGCACGCACGCACCGCCGCTGGCCGTGCCGCTGCAGTTCCCGCTGCCCTATCCGCTGCCCTTCTTGTACGGGCTGTAGCGACACGCCGGAGACTGGGAGACTCACCCTGTGGCAAAGAAGGAAGGCTGTTATACAGAAGAGGGTACCGAGCACACAACTGTCACCTTAGACCGTAGACATATATAGAACGCTTTCTGCTGTGTTGAAGTTTGGAACCAACATCTAACAAGGGAACCTCCCCATCGCACCCCCCTCAGATTTAGTTATAAGTTGGCACAGTGGATAGGCCTTGAAAAACTGAACACAGATCAGTCGACAAAACAGGAAGAAGTTGTGTGGAACTATGAAAAGAAAAGCAAAATATACAAACTGAGTAGTCCATGTGCAAGATAGGCAACATCAGGGATAGTGTGAGCTCAGGAGCGCAGTGGTCTCGTGGTTATCGTGAGCAGCTGCGGAGCGAGAGGTCCTTGGGTCAAATTTTCCCTCGAGTGAAAAGTTTAATTTTTTATTTTCAGACAATTATGTGACGCACATGTCGTCACCAGTATAGAATATATCAGACGTGTTTTCCTGTGGAGGAATCGGTTGACCTATGACCTTACGATCAAATGTTATCGGTTCCCTTTGGAGAGGCACGTCCTTTCGTCTACTAATCGCACGGTTTTGCGGTGCGGTCGCAAAACACAGACACTAAACTTATTAGAGTGAACAGAGACGTCAATGAACGAACGGACAGAGCATAACTTTGGGAAAAAAAAGAAAGTAAACTTTTCCATCGAGGGATGACTTGGACCAGGGACCTATCGATCTGCAACTGCTCACGCTAACCACGGGACCATGGCGCTTCTGAGCTTACACCCTCCCTGATGTTGCCTATCGTGCACATGGACTACTCAGTTTGTATATTTTGCTTATTTTTTTCATAGTTCCACACAATTTCTTCCTGTTTTCTCGATTGATCTGTGTTCAGTTTTTCAAGGCCTATCCACTGTGCCAACTTATAACTAAATCTGAGGGGGGTGGAATGGGGAGGTTCCCTTGTAAGTCACGAGACGGGTGAACTAAAGCCTACTCACTGTTATTACGCGCTATGCCAAGTGGAGGTGACTGTTAAAATTATTTTTCTGCGTGTTACTAAAGCCAAACATTGATTTTTACAATTAAGTGACCTACTGAATCAGTATTATATGTGAAACACTACAATTAAAGTAATAACTGCGGTATTTCCAATGTTTTTGTGATGTTTCCGCCAGGTAACGAAGTGTGAAACATTCATACCTGCAATTTTTGTACAAGCTTCAGAATTACCCTTTCTTTAGAGACTTCGCCTGTTTTGCTATAACTAGCGTCATTTGAGTTACTGCTACCACAAGACTGGAAGACAGAGCATCAGTTCAACTGGAAACATTTAGTTTTCAAGCAGTTTCTCAAAAATATGTGTGAAATATTTTTTATGCTGTTCCAAGAAATGACATCCGATTTTATCTATCATGTCACATTGATAAAAATACAAACAGATCCATATTACAGCTCATTTTCAGGTGCAGTTGAGATTCCTTGCGTATTTTTGTAAACTATTGATTTCCTCTATTTCTATTCTTCAGGTGCTAAATGCAAGGAAAACAAATAAAAACTCAGTGCGTATCATATGGTATTCTGATACCATAGCCCTAAGTGAAAAAATTTTCAGGCGAAAAACATTTGCTGTATGGGTCTGTTTGGTCCTTTTTCTTAAAATACTGCCTTTTAAAGGAAAGAGCCCAAACATTTCTTCATACTTCAACCGTCGAAAACTGTTACCAATAGAGAGATTATGTAAAACTACCAAGACAGAGTCTGAGAATTTCATGGGTCCAGCGGCGACGCTAATTTCGACTCCACCCGACACTGCAACAGGTGCTTCGGCACCACCTGTCAGCTCTCCTGCGCGTGGCAACGCAACAAGTGCTTCGCACCACGCAGCGGTTAGGTAATGTTTATCCGCTGCAAGAAAGGTGCTGTGGTTTGTGTTTGTGTGCCAGACAACGTACATTAGTCAGCATCCAGCAGCGAAGGTTCCATGATATTTGGCACTGGAGGCTATTTTCAGTGACTCAAAATGAGACATTATGTGGTGGCATCATCGCCATGACATTTAATAGTTCTTGTCCTATAAAGGCCCAATAGCAGACTGATCTCCTGTGAAAGTACAACTAGTCTGCAGCAAGGATGCGCAATTTTTACAGATATTTTTTTTTAATATTTCACAGCCGTTGTCTCGAGAAAATAGATTATCTTTCGTTTGTGAATTTATGAGTTTATAAATTCTAACGCAACCAGCTAGCATTCCTTGTTTGCAGCTCTTAATTCAAACGGAACTGTGCAACAGAACGTGTAACTTCGTTTAGGCTCAGGCAAGCGATATCAAACGGATTACGTTAAGCTCATTTGTGAAGATAGTACGGAAGGTGGATTTCATATCTCTAGACTACAGTGTCTGTATGTCTTCACATAAGAAAATTGGGTTAAATTTCTTGCTACTTCCACCTGACGTATATCTTGTTGCATCCATCAGCTTAAATTCTGTTCTTTATTGAAAATTTTGCGATTTTCGTTAAGCTAAACAAAGGTAACTGCATTAAGACGAGCTTTCCTTGTCGTCATAGACTTGGTTCAAAGTCGATACTATTATTTGACGTTCCTTAAGCAGTAACCATATTAAAAGAGAAATGTTGCAACTTCACAACTGTGAGAGAAAGAAACAGTTAATTCCTATGATCTCTTCATCGACAGTAATTATGTATTTTCTGCTGGATGAAAATGTAAATAAGGATCGTAATGTATTTTATATCGCAAATTTTGTAATATATTCACAATATATCGTATTTAATAAACTCTACTGTTTGATATTTTCAGTCTAGTCCCTTCAGCAAAGGACGACATCCATATCCTTTCATTCCTCAGCCGTTCGTTATTTATCTTTCAAATTATCAAAGACATGTCCTTTATTCGGCATCAACATTTCTAAAGGCGTGCTGGAATTGTATCTTTGTCAATGGCTAAATCTCCAGTACACATCGATGAAGATAAGATCTACAATAATCTGAAACGGTGTAGGCGCTATGAGACCAGGAGCCACTTGGGTAGTCCAAGTAGTAACATGGAAGGACAACTCAGATTACTTCCATCGAGACTATGGTAACGTTGTTATGTATTAGAAATATTTCTTTATTCACTTCCTTAAAACTACTTCTAAGCCTGCATGATCTAAGTATTGCTGTTGGAATCTGTCACATAATTTTTGACAATTTCTCTCTGTATTTGGAAATCAGGTAACGCAGAGAATTCCGTATGGAGGACAGTTTATCTGTTTCAGCATTGTTTTCTAAGAAATAACGGATACTGTTTCCTACCGTGCTTCAATAGCATACAGAGCGATGAAGATCTTTCCTCGATCCATACTTCACACAGCTTTTCAAGTTTTCCAGTAAAGTGAAAACTATGTTTTTAAGTCGAAATAGCGAACCCTATAATGCTTCGGAATTGCTAAATATGTGTCGCTATTGGTTATATGTCCTAATCATCTTCTTGTCTTCTCTCTCTCTGTTCATCTCTTCTTCCTGCCCCTTCTTTCTATCCATCACCTCTTCCCTCCTCTCTCTGATCTTGAGCCTCCTTTATTGTTACTGCAAACGAAATGTTGATTGGGAATTGAAGTCGCTTAAAATGAATGGATAAAACGGTTGTGACGATTGTTGAATGGGGTATTAGAGAGACCTTTCCAGCTGCTGAATCTATGAGGACAGTAGCTTCAATGACAGTATTTCGTATGGTTTTAATCTGCGAACGGGCAGGATTACTAAGTTTCGGACGATTCAGATTATGTAAGTATTCTAATCTTAAATCGATAAGCCATAAATTCAACTTTACTGTTTTCTCTTAAAACCGACTGCTAGGAAGAAAACAAAACAGAATATTGTTGTATATACAATTTACGCTTAAAATTATGTACAATGAGATTGGAATACACAGGACGAAGAAAAAATGCCGCACTTGGAGATCGGCATGCGATTCGTCATCCAGATTCAAAACAAAAGTTTATCTAGGAAAATCAGGAGTGCGCCTTTTGAAACCACGCGTATGAAACGTGGCAACAATGACACATCGTGCAGCGCATCGACATGTGCAGACGAAGGTGTATCACTCGTAGCTAACTGAGTAGACTGCTGGGACATTAAACCCACATTCACCATGAAGCTATAGCTCGAATACTCCTCAGGTTTTTTTTATTATTATTATTTACACGCCTGTTCCCTAACTCTCGTTGTTTAGAAGTAGGGCATCATTTTATCGCATGACAGTGAGACCCATTAAACTGCATGCACGTGTCTATAACCACGCAGTGCACAACCATAACTGGTCCTGTCAAGTTCATTTAGGGTGGCTCCCCGGTGGAATACACAAACGATTTGTATGTCGATATGCTTTGGTGCTGGATGCACCCGATAACCAAGGTGAGTATGTTGCACGATACCCTCAAAAACGCCATCCCGATAAGAATGTTTTTCGTCACCTGGAGCAGCACCATCGAGAAACCGTTAATCTTCGCCCACAAGTAATGGTGCGCAGAGATCTTTCAAGGGCTAGACACACTCCAAAAACAGAGGACGAGATTCTTGAAACCTTTCACCAATCACCTCGACGAAGTAGCAGTGATATTGCAAGGCAGTTACACATAATCTCAAAGACTGGTTATTGTAGAGTTGCACGATGAAGAACTGTATGCATACCATTACATGTTAACTGAACACCAACAGTCAGGAGACCGCTTTCGACAAGTACGGTTTTGTGAATGGCTTTTGCACCAAGCGGAAGATAACGAACATTTTATATATAACAGGGTATGGACTGACGAAGCTAGCTTCACTGGCGAAGATATTTTCAACCACACAACAGCCATTATTGGTTGGATCATAACCAACCTGTGACCCGTGAAAGTGGCTTTCAGGCACGCTTTGGCATAAACCTGTGGGCTGCAATTGTTGGAGGAGTGCTTTTGGGCCCTTACCTATTGCCAGATAAGTTGAATGCGCCCCTGTATCGTACCTGTCTTTACTTTGCCTGACTCATCAGCAAACAATCCACTAGGTGTTCGGCGACAGCTATGGGTTCAGCATGATGGTGACCGCCACACTTGGTGATTGAATATGCGTAACTATTCAAATGCAGCATTTCCAGGGAAATGGATTGGTCGAGGAGGTCCAACGTTCCGGCCTCCACATTCTCCGGACCGTAATCCACTAGATTTTTGTTTTTGGGGACACTTAAGGGAACAAGTTTATAATACGGCAGCCATGGATGTACACGACCTAATAGCTCGCGTACATGTCGCTTCGGCAATGGTGGATGCAGGTGTGGTGCGTAGGATTCAGCGAAGAATGATCCAGCGAGGAGCGACATGTTTGGAAATTCAAGGGGTCGGTGTGAACATCTTCTCCGGAGTGAACGTTGCTCATACGTGTATGTACCGGCTCTGTGAAGGTAAGTCTGACATCAAACATACAAAATAGAATTATTGCGCGTAGCATAATGCGCAATCTAGTGCAGCTTAGCCACTGTGTTTTTTGTACCTCACTGGATACAGACGATGTTACTGTATCCACTATTATTTTCTGTTGTCTTTATTTGTGTCATGGACGAAACAAAGTGTTCGTTTACGTTTTAAGAAGTTCATGTTATATCTTGATGTTTTTATCTATCTATCTATCTATAGCTTGCGCCTTTGTCCCGCATTGTGCGCGGGGTTGGCGTGGTTAAATCGGATTTGGCATGTTAATGAGAAGGGGTGGCCGGATGCCCTTCCTGCCGCCACCCCTTACCCCCCGGGACGGAATCAGAGTACCCCATCTGTCTGCGTCTAGTGTAAATCATGGAAAAGTGCGGATGTGTTTCAAATGTCTGTGAGTCGTGTAACTGTGGCGGGACGTGGGGACCAGACCATTATTTACCTATAGGGATGTGAAAAACCGCCTAAAAACCACATCCAGGCTGGCCGGCACACCGGCCCTCGTTAATCCGGCGGGCGGATTCGATCCGGGACCGGCGCGCATACCCGAGTCCAGGAAGCAGCGCATTAGCGCGCTCGGCTAACCTGGCGGGTATGTCTTAATGTTTTAATAAAGGTAACAAAAAAAAGATTCAAATGGCTCTGAGCGCTATGGGACTTAACTCCTGAGGTCATCAGTCCCCTAGAACTTAGAATTCATTAAACCTAACTAACCTAAGGACATCACACGCATCCATGCCCGAGACAGGATTCGAACCTGCGACCGAAGCGCATTGTGACGGCGTAAATTGGATACGATTTTATGCTTTAAATGAAAAAAAAGTATGACGCATACGCGACTCGAACCTCGGCGAGTCTGCATATCCGTTCTCTGCGACATTACCTCGTCTTACTAAACTAACTGTACAGATCCAGAATGAGATTTTCACTCGGCAGCGGAGTGTGCGCTGATATGAAACTTCCTGGCAGATTAAAACTGTGTGCCCGACCGAGACTCGAACTCGGGACCTTTGCCTTTCGCGGGCAAGTGCTCTACCAACTGAGCTACCGAAGCACGACTCACGCCCGGTACTCACAGCTTTACTTCTGCCAGTACCTCGTCTCCTACCTTGCAAACTTTACAGAAGCTCTCCTGTGAACCTTGCAGAACTAGCACTCCTGAAAGAAAGGATATTGCGGAGACATGGCTTAGACACAGCCGGGGGATGTTTCCAGAATGAGATTTTCACTCTGCAGCGGAGTGTGCGCTGATATGAAACTTCCTGGCAGATTAAAACTGTGTGCCAGACCGAGACTCGAACTCGGGACCTTTGCCTTTCGCGGGCAAGTGCTCTACCACCTGAGCTACCGAAGCACGACTCACGCCCGGTACTCACAGCTTTACTTCTGCCAGTACCTCGTCTCCTACCTTCCAAACTTTACAGAAGCTCTCCTGCGGACCTTGCAGAACTAGCAGGAGAGCTTCTGTAAAGTTTGGAAGGTAGGAGACGAGGTACTGGCAGAAGTAAAGCTGTGAGTACCGGGCGTGAGTCGTGCTTCGGTAGCTCAGTTGGTAGAGCACTTGCCCGCGAAAGGCAAAGGTCCCGAGTTTGAGTCTCGGTCGGGCACACAGTTTTAATCTGCCAGGAAGTTTCATAACTGTACAGTTGTTGCACAGTGCAGCTTTCATACTACCATTCCTGGGCACGCTGCATGCAGTTACAGCATTGCCAGGGGCACGTTTCTTAAACTGCATTTCTACTACAATATTGGCTGGATTAGGTTTTGTTAGAAACACCTTTGTCTAGGACTGGATGACAAATCCGCTGCCGGCTGCCAAGTGCGGCATTCTTTCTTCACCCTGTATATGGGAGAATCACTTTATCTAATACTATACAATAATGCAGTGCCTGTGTTCTCCAGAAGTACGATGTAATGGTCCTTCGGAAATGCATGCAAAACAACACCGTTACGAAGTATATGAAACGTGTTTGCAGTTGCGAGTATTGACAACCATCAGAGGTATTATATAATGGAAAATGATGTCAATGAAACTTTGTGCCGGGCCAGGACTCAAACCTGATTTCTTTATCACGAGCAGTCGTCTTACCATCCACACCCCTCACGACCAGACCCAAACTTCCATATATCGTCAATCATGTGTCCGCAACCTGCACTCGTACATCCATTATGTATGTTCCCGTTCAGATTTCGAGTCCCGGTCTGGCACAACTTTTCATTACCGTAATTTTATTACATAGCTGATGGTTGTCAATATTCGGAACTGCGAATAAGTTTCATGTAATTTATCTAATGGTCTAAATGTCCTGTTATCGTGGTTAAAAATTACTGCCAGCAAGGATACGAAACCGCAAATTTTCACAGCACAGCAAACGTTTTTAGTAGAAAAACCTATAAATTGTTGTTTAAGATTTACGGCCTATAATGGGCTTCGAAGTAATGGATAAATCATGTATAGAGTAGTGTGTCAGAATGCCAATGTCCAATAAGACAAAAACCACTGTTCCATGGTTTTTTGCACGCTCGGTAGAATATTCCGTTAGGTATCCTAACCACGAAACATTACTGCTGCAATTCAAGGCAAAATTACCTCGGACGCCATGAGCTCGAAGGAAGACTACAAACATTAACGTTGGGTCCACTAGAACCTATGCGCATGCCACGCAACGAATATCACCAACCAAATGGCCTAGACAACGTCATGTTAAACACAGCCGAGTAGACCCCAGATTAAAAACGATAAATGACTTGACATCTGACCACAACCTGGTCAAAGTGGTCATCTCGAGGGCCCTGGAACCACCAAACTCACGAACAAAGACTCAGACGAACTGTCGACAATACAGCAGCTACTTAAATAATAACATCAGGCCAACGATGCCTTGTACAACACGGTCGAATTTAACGAAGCTGTAAATACTCTGACAATTAAAATCAGAATGGAATTCAAACGTGTTCCCGTTATCATTGACAGCAAGAACTACTACTACGGCTAATTATCGTCGCTATTACAGGATATAAAACATTAAAGAACAGGGCACGATAACGAAGGCAAAGATTCAGAAATCCTGCTGACAAACGAGAGATGAAACATCTAACCAGAGCAATTAAATGGCGAATCGAAAGATGGGAGGACAGGGTGGAACAACTGTTACGAAGAACAAAGCAAGACTGGAGTCTCGTTAGTAATTTATAGAAACCAAACCGCTGAAAACGACAAGGACCGAAAGGCTTAACTTACGACCCGCTGTTCAAGACAGGGATTTTCACGGGCACGTACGAGACTCAAGATATGGTACATGATGTACCAGCCGAAGACAATAAAACGCGTGTAGATACGGAGACGATAAGCTTAAATGTGCTAGTCAGTTACAAGTTCCATAGATCATTTCAACGATTCATTCCTTTTATTCCTAACCATGCAACTATACTCAAAAAGTAGCTCATGTCTTTTTTTATTGGCTACCAATTTTGAAGCAGAAATTCGACAAACATAAGAGGAGTTGTGCAGGAGAAGTGATTTTAAATTAGATTTAAATCTGGCTTCGCTGCCTGACAGATCTCTTACGTTATTGAGGAAATGATCAAAAATTTTTATTGCTGCATATTGAACTCCTTTCTGAGGCGCTGACAACTTTAACAGTGGGTAATAATGGTCATTTCTTCTTCTACAGTTGTAGGTATGTACATCATTGTTCTTCTGAAATTGTGATGGATTACTTATGACGAATTTCAGTAGTGTTGCCAACGGCCTTGCCACGTTGGAAACGTCGGTTCCCGCACGGTCACCAAGTTAAGCAACGTTGGGCCCGGCTGGTACCTGAATAGATGACTGTTCGGGGGAAACCGGGTGTCGTTGGTTTTCAGGACACGCAAGTCGCCGAAGTGGCGTCCAATTGAAAGACTTGCCCCAGGCCGTGGTGCCACACGACATTTATTTTTATTGTTTTTGCTAGCGAAAACAGGTATTGTGACAGCGTAGTTGAAATGCCTAGCTCCTTGAAGATGTGTCTACACGACGTCCGTCGGTGAATACCACATATCAGTTTTACTGCTCGCTTTTGTGCAGTCAATACATTTTTTTAGGAATGAGCTACCCCACAAAATTATCCCGTACAACATTATTGAGTGGAAGTATACAAAATATGCCAGAAAGTTCATATGTTTGTGTCCAAGATTACGAATTACATAAGCAAAAGCAACTCAAATTAATTGTTTGAGAAGCTCAGTAATATGCTTCTTTCAGTTCAAGTTTTCATCAATATATAAACCCAAAAAATTGGAGCATTCTATTCTACTTACTGACTCATGTGTTACATCAATTGTTAGTATGACGCTATTTGTTGTACAGAACTCTGTATAGTGCCTTTTTTTTTTCAAAATTTAGGGAGAGTCCATTTTCAGGGAACCACTTAACAATCTTTGGAAAATATCATTTACTGATTCTGTTGCTTTCTCTCTAATGGGAGGTATTCTAACTCTAGCATCGTTTGCAAAAAGTAGCAATTTTGCTTGTTGAATGTTAAGGGGAAGGTCATTGTATGTATAAGGTATAGGAGTGGATCCAGAATTGAATCCTGTGGGACACCCTTTGTGATTTAACCCCATTCACTAAAACTTTCTACCTTTCCAACATAGTCTGAATCATTCAGCACAATCTTTTGCATTCTGTTTGTCAAATATGATTCAGACCGCCTCTGTGAAAAACAAAAAAATCCATAAAGCTTATGTTTTTCTAAGAGAGTATCATGATCTGCACAATCGAATGCCTTGGAGAGACCGCTAAAAATATTAACATGCGATATATTGTTATGTATGGTTTGTGCTATTTGATGAGTGAATGTATAAACAGGATTCTCAGCCGAAAAACCTTTCTGGACTCCAAACTGTGATAGGCTAAGCAAATTGTTTCCGCTTAAGTGTGCAACTACTCTTGAGTATCTCATTTTTCTTTAATATTTTGGAAAAACATGTCAGTAAGGAAACAGGAAGATAATTGTTTAAGTCTGCCGCAACTACCACCACCATCACAAGTTAGGAAAGTAATCTGGGCATTCAGTCACTCCCCGAACGCAATATCAAATGAAGAGACGAAAAACTTACCCTGGAAGCCATCGTTTATTACAAGGATATTTCCCCACATACTGAAAGACATCTCATATAGTCCCCATTTTGAAACCAGGCAAAGATTTAAAGTAGACAGATAACAACAAGCCTAACAGTTTGTTGCCAACACTACCTGAGGCATTTCAGCGAACACTGTTCAACAATTTAGGCAACCACTAATAGAGAGCGCGAGCATTAGGTCAGGACAGCTCTAATTCCAGTCAACACTGTGAAACTTCCCCTTTTTAAACAATTATACAAGACTGTGCTTATCCTGACACACAATATTTTTAGCGCAACGCAATCTGACTTTCAAAAATCCATACAAAAGAATGGCCCTGACTAACATTAACCTATACGTTTCACAAATCACTTACCTCACAAAAATCTTGGTTACTCGAGCTACTGCAATAAAGCAAGCGCCACTACTGCCAGCTAAATAAAAGATTCAAACTACTGAAGGTACTAACTACTGATAGGCTTAGTTAGCAAATGAAAGATTTTAATAGAGAACAAACAATGTATTTACCTTAATAGTCATAATATATATAGCAGTTCATGACAAATTTCAAAACTCCGCCATCTCTCTCCCCACATCCACCACTGCTGGCGGCTCACCTCCAACTGCGCAACGCTACGCGCTGTTCACAGCCAGCTGCCTAACACTACAATGGCGAGTATTACAACAATGCAAAGCAGCCACAGACTGCACACAGCACAGCCAGTTACCAATAAAAAAACCTAAACAGCCTACTTACAACTGTCAGCAGAGATGTAGTTACTTCGATTAGCAGAAAACATAGTATATACCATGAGTAGAGCTTATTATACGACCGTCGTATTTTTGTAAGGAACATCTTATGGTCAAAGGGCATAACTTAGAGGTAATGCCATATTGTTATGCAAAACCTATTGATAACTCCCTAAACAACAAAAAATACTTCATTCCAGAGGCAGTGTTCAAGCACAAGAACCTTTTGAAGAAGGCATACCACAAAGCTCAGTCCTATTGCCAACACTGTCTAAAATCCACATAAATGATGTCCCAGTCCTACCATAGAAAATTCTCGCCCAGTTCGCAGACAACACGGCGGTCCTAACCTGCAGGAGGCTCCTTTACGTTGTAATTGCCAGAATGCAATTTCAGCTAAATCTCATTGAATAATGGGCCACTGAACCAAGTTTGATTAAATGGTGAAAAAATTCAAGCCGTCCTATTCAGGAGAAAAAGACCGAATTAAGAGACACATTTCAAGTTAGTAACATAAGCATTAACTGTACACGCCAAGTAACAATACCTCGGCAGTGCCCAAAATACAAAAATCATATTACCAACAGAAAAGACAAGATGATAAATCTAATTCATAAAATTGTCCGTTTCTTGGAACTTCAGGAATGAGTACACATGCAAAACTAATACTGTATAAAATGACAATACTACAATCAACGTTGTACGGATTCACCACATAGGGAACAGGTTGTAATACGAATATAAGAAAGCTACAAACAATTCAGACCCGTTGCTTACGGATTGTTCTAAAGATACCACGCTGGACACACAGCTTAGACATGCGCAATGAACTTAATATGATAACAATACATGAAAAAATTAGAGAGGGAAGCAAGAAGCTGCTAGAAGAGATCATCCGGAATACGCTGAGTCCTTAAAACCAGATGAATTGCATCGTGTAAGAATCGTTATAATCATTATAGGAGATTATAATTAAATAAAAGACAATCTAGAAACGACCAAGGTCCTGCAAAAGATGACTATATTAATGTATGATGTAAATAACAACACATAAAGAAGTCCAGCTACCATATGTATATAATGTTTGGTAGAGCATCGTGTTAAAATTTGAAGTAAGTTGGCCAAGAACTTTTCGAGATTTTTGCTAATAACATTTCCCTTTTAAGTGTTACTAGTATTGTCCAGGCTCCTCTTCCTTGTTAGTTCAACACTTTCTGCCTCCTCTAACTCCTTCTCACTCCCTCTATCTCCTCCTCCTCCTCTGTCCATCTCTTTCTCCCCTCTTCGTCCATTTCTTCCTCTTTCCTTCCTACGTCCAATTCTATTAGCCCATCTCCTTCGCCCTCTCTCTGTCCATCTCTCCACGCTATTCCTTGTCCTTCTCCCACCTCTCTATCCATCTCCTCCACCTCCACTCTCTCTCTATGTCTTCCATCCCCCAATTCTCTGTCCATCTTCTACTCCCCCTTTCTCTATCCACCGGTCTAAGGTGCTTCAGTCATGGACTGTGCGGCTGGCCCCGGCGGAGGTTCGACTCTCCCTCGAGCATGGGTATGTGTGTTTGTCCTCAGGATATTTTAGGTTAAGTAGTGTGTAAGCTTAGGGACTGATGACCTTAGCAGTTAAGTCCCATAAGATTTCACATACATTTGAACATTTTTTTTCTCTATCCACCTGCCCCTTCTCCCTCTGTCCATCTGCTCCTTCCCCCTCTTTCCATCTCCTCCTTCCCCTTCTTAGTTCAACTCTTTCTGCCTCCTCTAACTCCTTCTCACTCCCTCTATCTCCTCCTCCTCCTCCTATGTCTCCTTCTCCCCCCCTCTCTCTCTCTGTCCATTTCCTCCTATTTCCTTCCTCTGTCCATTTTCTCCTCCCCCATATCCGTATCCATATTCTCTTCCCCCACTCTGTCTGTGCACCTCTTGTTCCTCCTTTTCTCCACTTATCACCCCTGTCCCAATAAGAGGTTGCTGGTTCTTACCCTCGCTTTATTGCTTTCCAGATGGTAAGTAATATGTGTACCAATTTTGGCTAAAAACGATCCAGGCTTTGCCCACACACACATGTCACATATATTTCACATAAATTTCGTATATTTCACAGGTATTTGTACACATATTTCACCTATATCACCAACAAATTTCGCCTTGCAGTTTCGTTTTCACATAGCTCAATGTTTATGATTTCGTGTCTCCAGAACCATGTGTCGTACAATGATATAATTTCCTCGGAACATTCAGCACCGTGTGTGAATACTTTTATGAAATGTGTTACGAGGAGATTAAGTAAAAAATTTAAACGTCATGCCTGACGCGGAATTTTTCTGCGTGAACAGCGAAAATATAGTAAACGATAACTTTTTTCCTTTTCATCATTTTGTGAGGTTTGTCAGCGAGGAAAAAATTCTCGAAGGTTTCAAATTATGTGTGAAGTTTGTTTCACGTCAGTCAGTATTCTGAAATATTGGACGAATAAAGTCTGGTATTCATGCGTCGTAAGAAACACATCCTCTACCCCCAACCCCACCCCTTCGATAGGTAGAGGGTTCCTGCCCCCACAGAGATTCTTTCCAGGCAGTAATCGACACGTGTATGAAGTTTGGTTGAAATCGGTCCAATCGTTTAGGGGGAAGTATGGAACATACATACATTGTTATAATGTGCATGGATATATATTACATACATTAACAATATAAAATTAGAGAATCGTGTAAAAATCTGAAGTAAATTGTTCAAGAACTTCTCGAGATTTTTGCTAATAACCTTTACCCTTATACAGGGTGAGTCACCTAACATTACCGCTGGATATACTTCGTAAACCACATCAAATACTGACGAATCGATTCCACAGACCGAACATGAGGAGAGGGGCTAGTGTCATTGGTTAATACAAACCATACAAAAATGCACGGAAGTATGTTTTTTAACACAAACCTACGTTTTTTTAAATGGAACCCCGTTAGTTTTGTTAGCACATCGGAACATATAAACAAATACGTAATCAGTGCCGTTTGTTGCATTGTAAAATGTTAATTACATCCGGAGATATTGTAACCTAAAGTTGACGCTTGAGTACCACTCCTCCGCTGTTCGATCGTGTGTATCGGAGAGCACCGAATTACGTAGGGATCCAAATAGAACGGTGATGGACCTTAGGTACAGAAGAGACTGGAACAGCACATTACGTCCACATGCTAACACCTTTTTATTGGTCTTTTTCACTGACGCACTTGTACATTACCATGAGGGGTGAGGTACACGTACACACGTGGTTTCCGTTTTCAATTACGGAGTGGAATAGAGTGTGTCCCGACATGCCAGGCCAATAGATGTTCAATGTGGTGGCCATCATTTGCTGCACACAATTGCAATCTCTGGCGTAATGAATGTCGTACACGCCGCAGTACATATGGTGTAATGTCGCCGCAGGCTGCCACAATACGTTGTTTCATATCCTCTGGGGTTGTAGGCACATCACGGTACACATTCTCCTTTAACGTGCCCCACAAAAGAAGTCCAGAGGTGTAAGATCAGGAGAACGGGCTGGCCAATTTATGCGTCCTCCACGTCCTATGAAACGCCCGTCGAACATCCTGTCAAGTGTCAGCCTAGTGTTAATTGCGGAATGTGCAGGTGCACCATCATGCTGATATCACATACGTCGACGCGTTTCCAGTGAGACATTTTCGAGCAACGATGGCAGATCATTCTGTAGAAACGCGATGTATGTTGCAGCTGTTTGGGCCCCTGTAATGAAGTGAGGACCAATGAGGTGGTCGCCATTGATTCCGCACCATACATTTACAGTTCACGGTCGCTGTCGCTCTACCTGTCTGAGCCAGCGAGGATTGTCCACGGACCAGTAATGCATGTTCCGTAGATTCACTGCCCCGTGGTTTGTGAAACCCGCTTCATCGGTAAACAGGTAGAACTGCAACGCATTCTCTGTTAATGCCCATTGACCGAATTGCACTCGATGATTAAAGTCATCACCATGTAATTGCTGATGTAGCGACACATGAAACGGATGAAAGCGGTGACGATGCAGTATGCGCATGACACTACTTTGACTCAGTCCACCGGCTCTCGCAATGTCCTGTGTACTCATGTGTGGGTTCATGGCAACTGCAGCTAACACACCAGCTGCACCCGCTTCCCCTGTGACGGGCCTGTTACGGACCCGTTTGCGTGTTACGACCATACCTGTTGCATACAGTTGGCGGTAGATGTTTTGCAATGTGCGGCACGTTGGATGATCTCTGACCGGGTACCTTTCTGCATACACCCTGCAGACTTCAGCTGCATTTCGTCGACACTCGCCATAGATGAGTATCATCTCCGCCTTTTCAGAGTTCGAATACACCATGGTCACAGTTCCTACAACACTACACTATCACAGACGTCTGGTAACACGGTGTCTGCGTACGGAGACGAATTCAGAATAACAACAGCAGCTAGCGCTACATGCGGACACTGCGACAGCTATACCAAACCACAACAGTGCACTACAGCCACACTCGTAAACACGGTCGTCATCGTAAACATGTCCCCGCAGATGCTGCTCGCCGACGGTGGCCCGTGTTTGTTACAACACGCAACTGAACGTCGAAGGTTTCAAGCGTCAACTTTAGGTTACAATATCTCCGGATGTAATTAACATTTTACAATGCAACAAACGGCACTGATTACGTATTTGTTTATATGTTCAGATGTGCTAACAAAACTAACGTGGTTCAAAACGTACGTTTATGTTAAAAAACATACTTCCGTGCATTTTTGTATGGTTTGTATTAAACAATTACACTAGCCCCTCTCCTCACGTTCGGTCTGTGGAATCGGTTCGTCAGTATTTGATGTGGTTTACGAAATATATCCAGCGGTAACGTTAGGTGACTCACCCTGTATACACTCTGGCCAACTGGTGCGTTAGATCGTCAAAATAGCGAGCTAGTTGGAGGGCAGTGCTCATAATGCTCCAAACGTTCTCATTTAGGAAGACATCCGGCGACCTTGCTGGGCAAGGTAGGGTTTGGCATGCACGAAAGACAAGCGGTAGAAATTCTCGCCTTGTGCGGGCGGTCGGTATCTTGCTGCAATGTAAGCTGCCATGAAGGCAACAAAACAGGTCGTAAAATATCTTCAACGTATCTCTGTGCTGTAAGGGTGCCGCGAATGACAACCAAAGGGGTCCTGCTGTGAAATGGATTGGCACCCCAGACCACCACTGCCGACTCTCTGGCCATATGGTGGGTGACACCTCATGTTGGTAGCTCACTGCCGTCCAGGTGGTCTCCAGACATGTCTTCGGCCGGGAATCTCATTGATTATAGAAGAACTATCTTCAGTGCAACTTCGAAATGAGCCCTAGTGAGCAGCGAAGACGTGTCTAGAGAAGCCTTGAGCAGTGATGGGATAGCAACTTGACTGTCACCCGCTTTAGAACCTGACAACAAGGAATGATAGTCTGGGTGCCATTTTTTTTCATAGCAGGACCCCTTTGGGTGTCATCCATGGCACCCTTACAGCACAGCAGAACGTCAAAGATATTATACGTCCCGTTTGTTGGCATACGTGGCGAGCTATCCTGGGCTTACATTTCAGCCAGGGAGTTGCTACTGCTTGTGTTGTGGCGTAACAAGCTAGTCACGCCACACTGAGGAGGAAGCCGAAAGGCACGCGTACACACACGCCGACTGGCGTCAAGTCTGGAACAGGATAAGTTATGACTGCTATAAAGAAAATACGTAGCTTTGGTATATACTTAACTTTTGATGCTTCCTTTGGTACATCTCTCTTGACTATACAAAGGAGACTCGTAAGATACATGCACTGATACAATTGGCGCCTTGCTAAGTCGTAGCCATTTTAACTTAGCTGAAGGCTATTCTAACTGTCTCTCGGCAAATGAGAGCAAAGGCTTCGTCAGTATAGTCGCTAGCAACGTCGTCGAACAACTGGGGCGAGTTCTCGTACGTCTCTCGAGACCTGTCGTGTGGTGGCGCTCGGTCTGCGATCACACAGTGGCGACACGCGGGTCCGACATGTATTAATGGACCGCGGCCGATTTAAGCTACCACCTAGCAAGTGTGGTGTCTGGCGGTGACACCACAGCTTGTATTCGCGCTTGCCACGCCATGCCTTGGCCAGCGAAGTCACCGGATGTCTGCCCAACTGAGAACGTTTGGAACATTATGGGCAGCGTCCTCCAAGAAGCACGGGATTCTGACGATTAAACGCGACAGTTGAACAGAATTCGATACGGTATCCCTCAGGAAGATATTCAACAACTCTGTCAGTCACTGCTAAGCCTAATAACTGCTTGCACAAGGACCAGAGGTGGACCAACGCGTTGTTGACTAGCTCGATTTATGAAGCTCTTTTGTTTGAATAAATCATCCAGTTTTTCTGAAACTGTAATCATCCTTTTCTTTGTACATATACAACACATCTACCGATTTCCGTCCTATTCGGATAATTCCCCCGTGCTGCAGCGTTGTTTTTCTTTTTATTTATTTATTTATTTATTTATTTTTTCCTTAGAGTATGTAGTTCCTGCGTCCGTTTGAGTGTTTATTGGAGCTTGTGTAAAAATTTGAAGTAAACGGGTCAAGAACGTCCCGACATTTTTGGAAAAAAAACTTAAACAGTATCTTGTCTTCACCACAAGATAGTCAGAAAAGTCTAAAAAGCTTGTAAGGGTGTTACAGGGAAAGTTGTGGTTAGAAATAGTTGTTAAGAAAAAAATACGATACATTGCTCCATTTCATGCACTTGCACGTGCTAAAATATGGTAATCTATAGACATTTGTGGGGGCGTGAGTCACCACTTGTTGGAATGCTCATTACCAGCTAAAATGTGCCTTTTTGGAAAATGATAAATTTAAGCTGGATGAACAAAAGTTACATTTGTTTGGTTTGAGGAAACCAAACGAAGAACACGTTTGGCGACACTGTCTCTGGCAGGCTGCTTGAATCTGATCGCGCAACGACCTGGTTGGCTAACTTCAACGCTAATTGAATCAGGAAAGGCGCAACGTATCGAATTTGTTTCTTAACAATTATTTCTCAGCACAGCGTATCCTGCAACACCGTTACAAACTTTTCAGTCTATTTCTGGCCACCGTGAATAGTAGTATAGACTATGATAGAAAAGTGTCATGGGGAGAAAGTGTAAAGAGTATAGCAGCTTGTGGCACAATTGTCTGTTACAGACAGCTGAGTAGTGAACATGGCAGCACGTTGCGAGCTAAACTTCTTTAAGTGTTGAATGATAATAATCAGTGTGTTAGTCAAGGGCCACAGTGTATCTGAGGTTAAAAAAGAATTTTAGTTCCGCGGCGAACAGTGTTCTGACGAATCTTCAGTATCACAGAGACACGTGTACCATGCAACAGGACCTTTAAAAGTGTTTGACGAAAGGACGCGACGTTACCTCAGCATGGCCGTACAACGAACGGCTGTCTACTGAGAATCAGATCGCCGCCGATGTGACTGTGCAGCGTCAGGAACACATTTTTACTCGAACTGTACGGTGACAATTGCACCATACATAAGCTCCATTCAGCAGCCGACGACCTACGTATGTCCCAGTACGTTCCCATGACGTTTGGCCACTCTGTGCATAATTGTGGTGATGAATGAGTAAAACACATGGAGATGGAAGAATGCATTCAAAATTGAGACATGAAAAGGCAGGAGGCGTGTTATACTGAACCGGAAAGGTCAGGGTTAGAATGAGGGCAGGTGCAACGACAAAGAAAGGATGAGTCTTAAGAAAAACGCGAGCCATCGGTATATTCTTTGAATTATGTAGCCATATCTTACATCGACGGCATCTATTTTGGTTTGTTGATTGGCGACTCCATGGCGTGTTGTGTGCACCACGACCAAATAGTGGATAGAATTGGAAGGAAAATCAGCATTGGTCGTATTTTGTTGTTTTATTGTCAGCAAAATCGATTTTCGGTCACTTAGTGACCATCCTCAGTGCTGTAATATACAATTAAAATTGGTAGGCAGTTTATGTGATCGCTCTAAGCTTGTGGTTATAGCTTGATAGCAGTGCCTACCAATTTTAATTGTATATTACAGCACTAAGTGACCTAAAATCGATTTTGCTGACAATAAAACAACAAAATACGGCCAATAATGATTTTCCTTCCAATTCTATTTTGGTTTGTATATTTCAGTTTTAAATTTCGGTTGTATGTGTTAGGTATAAATGTTGCTTATTCCTTGTGAGTGGGCGGTTAGCTCGTGCTATTTGCTGGACGTATATGCACCGACAGAAAAAAAAAACGCAACACCAAAAAATCATTAGGGTGATGAAATTTCGGGAACACATTTGTGTAGGTAACATATTTAAGTGATTACCATTGCAAGATCACAGGTTAAGCACGAGATAAGACATTGCAAATGCGAAATGCTGGTACATTTATAACCGGTGTCACTGCCAGACTGTTGTGTGCGAGCCTGCAAAAGAGCATGCTTTGTGTTGCGCAGGTGCCGGATGGCTGTTTCTGAGATGGAATACCATGCCTGTCACACTTGGTCGGTCAATACAGGGACGCTTAATGCTAGTTGTACATGACGCTCGCGTTGTCATCCGATGCTGTCTCGTATGTGCTCGATCGGAGACAGATCTGTTGATCGACTCTGTAGAGCATGCTGTGTTACGATAGCGGTATGTGGGCGAGCGTTATACTGTTAGGAAACACCACCTGGAATTCTGTTCATGAATGGCAGCACAGCAGGTCGAATCGCTGAACTGACGCACAAATCTGCAGTCAGGATGCAAGGTATAACCACGAGAGTGCTTCCGCTGTCATACAAATCACACTTCATAAATCCATGAGTAGGTAAAGTGTGTCTAGAAAGCAGACTGGTTGGTTGCAGGCCCTCACTTGGCCTCCTTCTAAGCGACAGACAGCCATCACTGGTACCGAGGCAGAACCAGCTTTCATCATAAAAAAAAAAAAAAAAAAAAAAAAAAAGAAAAAGAAAAGAAAAACAGACCTCCACCCTGCCCTCCAATGAGCTCTCGCTTGACACAACTGGCGGTGTTTTGGGGTCAGTGGAATGCATGTTACAGGGCGTCTGGCTCGGAGCTGTCTTTGAGGTAATCGATGTGTAAACAGTTCGTTCTGTTACTGTCGTGCCAACTGTTGCTCAGATTGCTGCTGCAGATTCAGTACGAGGCGCCTGCGACCCACACCGAACACGATAGTCGTCCCTCTCGGTAGTGCCACGTGGCCGTCCCGACCCTGGTCTTCTTGCGACCGTATATTCTCGTGATCACCGCCGCCAGCCATCATGTACAGTGCCTACATTGCTGCCAAGTCTTTCTGCAGTATCGCAGTAGGAACTTCCAGCTTCTCGTAGCCCTGTGACACAACCTGCTTCAAACTAAGTGAGGTGTTGATAGTGACATTGTGGCCTTAAAGGCATTCTTGACTAACATCAGCTCACCATGTCCCATCACAAAGGTAACTAACGCCCAAGACCGTTACAACGTATATTTAAAGCAAACCTCATTTGTATAGTGGCGCTACTTGCGCCACCCTTATGCGACTGTTTCGAAATTTGAATAGACATCGTATTTCAGATGTAGAAACACGCATGCCAACTTTCGTTTGTGTCGCAGAACTCTTTCTTGGAACTGCGAGTTTTCCCTGTCAGCGTATATTTTATGAGGTTTCATAGAATGGCTGAAGTGTAGTGTAGCCCGTGGCCTTGTTGGGGTCGTTTGTGACTGGTTTGAGTTGGTACAACCAAAGAATGTGCACGACTACCTTTCTTATGTACCTTGCGGATTAGTATAGTTACATTTCCGTTCGTGATCAGTGTTCCTACTTTTCCACTCTGGTCTGTTACTTTCATGTTCTTCATTTGGTTCAAAATGGTTCAAATGGCTCTGAGCACTATGGGACTTAACTTCTGAGGTCATCAGTCCCCTAGAACTTAGAACTACTTAAACCTAAGTAACCTAAGGACATCACACACATCCATGCCCGAGGCAGGATTCGAACCTGCGACCGTGGCAGTCGCGCGGTTCCGGACTGTAGCGCCTAGAACCGCTCGGCCACCGCGGCCGGCTTCTTCATTTGCTTGAAGTCGTTAATAATAAGAAAATTCCCGGCCCAGTAGAGGCCAAGTTAATTTAACGTATGTTTTTTTTTTGTCATAGTCACGTCAACCATAAATCTTTTCTTAAGTCTCGTATCTCCGCCATGTTAATGACGTCGTAGATCTGTCGACGTCGTGCCGCGTTGTTAACTAATCCCGAATCGACAGTATACGTTAGGATACAGCTGGGAGGGAACATTGTAGGCTGTGGTTGGCAGGACGGGTATATATCAGGGACAGATTTCGCGATCGAAGAGTGATAGTTGGTTGAATTCTCGGAGGGAGTGGGAATTTGGAAGTTATACCATGGTTGTAATGGTAGCGTCTGTACGAGGGACGTTCAATAAGTAATGCAACACATTTTTTTCTGAAAGCAGGATGGTTTTACTCAGAATTCCGGAATACCATATTAGGCCTATTCCCCACTATTTTGGTGACAGACCCCTATTTTTCAATTGAATCTCCGTTCAAAACGACGGCCTTACGCCACTTTACAGGGAGAGCTTGTAACTCTCTATTGGCCGACATCGGAGTCAGCGTCTTGCTGCATCAATAACCTCTTCATCATCCACGTACTGCTTCCCACGGAGTGCATCCTTCATTGGGCCAAACAGATGGAAGGTGCGAGATACGGGCTGTAAGTAGATGAAGAAGAACAGTCCGATGAAATTGTTCGTTTGCACTTCTGTGGTGACAAACGCGCTGAATTCGTTTCTTCAGTTTCCTGAGGGTATCACAATACACTTCAGAGTTGACCACTGCATGATGAGGGATGACATCGAACAGAATAATCCCTTCAGAGATGGTCGACATGACTTTTGCCAGCTGAGGGTGCCGCTCTGAACTTTTTCTATGGAGGAGAGGTGGTGTGGCATCCCTCCATGGATTGCCGTTCTGTTTCCGGTTCGAAGTTATGAACCCGCGTTTACCACCTGTGACGATGTTCGACAAAAAATTGTCACGATCAGCCTCGTAATGCGCAAGCAATTCCGCACTGATGGTTCTTTGTTGCCCTTTGTGGTCTTCTGTTAGGTAGCGAACAGCCTAACGAGCACACCCCAACTGGTGGACGAGTGTGTCAGCAATAACAGAGACGTCCAGTTGAACAGCGAGATGTTTAATTGCGATCACCTCGAATTAGTATGTCCGCAGGTTCAACACTGCAGGAGTCACAGCTGTGTGCAGAATGCCGGCACACGGGAGATCAGAGAGGTTTGCGCGACTTTGTTGCGATGATGACAGACGCCTCACCCAATGACTCACCATGCTTTTGTTCGATGCCAGGTCTCTGTAGACGCTCCGCAAGCGCCGATGAATATCTGCGATGCTCCTATTTTCCGCCTCCGTTACAGGCGCCATTTTGAATGGTACGTATAGCGCCGGCCTCTGTCGGAACTTCTTGAAACTATAGGGACTGAAGCAGGAGTATTCCATGATGTCCAACAAGAAATTCAGCATTTTTTACCCGAAATTGGCAGAGAAAAAAATGTGTTACATTAGTTTCCGAACGCCCCTCGTAATTTGGGGATAAAAGGATAAATTATGGTGTGCTGGGTCTCGGTTTTCCACTTTACATACTGTGTTAGATGGTGCTATAGGAAAAGAATGAAGTATATGAACTGAGGTTTGGTATAGACTTGGGGAAGGCTGCTGGACATCAAAGACGGCAGGAGTTCGTGTCTCGAAGCTTTTGGGAAATTTGTAAATTTTTGTAGGGATAAATTCTGAGAAATATTGGCTACATAGCTCAACTTTCAAGCCCCAACCAATAACAGATTTTTGGCTTGTGTAACACCTACAGCACCTCTCGGTGTTGAAAAAACAAAAATAGCTCCCAAATTAGCTCCCATGTCCTTAAAATACCAATTCACAAAATGACCCAAGTCCCTCCACAAATAGTAATTACGAAAAATGAATTAAAAACAAATAGAGGGAAATATCTAGTATAGAAAGCAAAAGAAAAGAAAAGGAAAATTTAATTATAAATTTTAGAAACATGGGAAGGGGGAAAAACAGTAGAAAATATTAGTTATTCCAATACGTAAGAAAATCAATATTATAGACATAGAAAGTAGGTCTGGGACACTAAAGATAGTGTTTATTAAAGTATAAATAGCCATACGTTGTAATTATGATACTCCAGTCTCTAGTCTGTTCTAGTTCGGAAGTTATTTAGGACCTACAGCTTTAGAGAACAACAATTGGGACTTTATTAAATGGGGATCAAGAATAGATCGTGACGAGATTGTTTTTGAGGATTGTCAATTCAAGACATTAATTTGGACATTTATCAGATTAGATAAACGGCTTTAATGTCAATTCGTGTGAATATTTAAACGCTTTACTGAATTGAGAATTTTTGAATTGTGATAGTGGGAAATTTTAACTTCACGTGACTAGTGATCTAGTTAATGAGTGTTTGCGGATATTAAATAGAAATAACTTATTTACCGAAAATGACAGGATATTATCTAACATCTCTGATGCTAGATCCTACTTAGACATCTAATTAAAGAACTTCTTTGAATGAGATCGTATGAGTGAACTTATTTATTAATAATTCTTGTCAATAAACTGACATTTTTGATTTGAAATATAATACAAGTCTTGGACATTAAGATTAATAAACGTTAAGGTTACGTGATCTATGCCAAGAACAAACTAGCGATTCGTAACTAAAACAATTGATCGAAAGGTTAAAGTATCGTCGTCTGTAAACATTGGTAGTAAAGCCACTAAAGATTTTTTCTCTCAGAGTTGGGAAGACTATAGGTGTAGTGCCCCACGTTTAACATTGGATTTTAAAAGTAATCAAACTGATATTTAGCCGGGACAATATTAAATAAACGTAAAACCCTTCAATGACAGTCAATGTGTAAAAAATAAAATCAAACTTTCACCTATTAGACGAAAAAGCGAAAACAGAAAAAGGGCTGCTACACTTTGCCTCTTTTCGCTACGTGGTAGTGCACAGAATAACTGCAGCACCTTCACGTTGAAGAGTGTGTACGTAATTTGAGGGAAAAGTTGTCTGCCGGTCACACGGCTGCGGAACGTGAAAGCAGATCCACCGCGGGCCTGTCTGGCAGGCAGGGGGCGGCAGCCATGCACGTCCGCCGGCGTGACTCAGCCGCCAAAATGGCAGCCGACACGACACGCCCACCGCTATCGCCGGCTGCATGACTCTGTGGGGCAGGCATCGCAAGCGGACAGCTCAAGTACAGGCCGTCCAACAAAAACCGCGATCAGTTTCCGCACTAAAGGACTCCACCCGAATACACATTGCCTGAAAAAAAAAATGTAGCGCCCAGAAGGGGAGGAGGAAACAAAATTTAACTACACAGGTTGATAAGGTATGTGATTTTATTTCAGTGTCTACATAAGCGAGTGATATTTACAAAGACATTGGCAATACGAGCTCACCTATGAGTATGGAGTTGACTCACCCTCACCCTCCCCTCCGTACCTCTGTCAAGGATGCACGCAGTGACTGGGTTGGGAAAGGTGTCAAATCGTCGTACCCTCTCCTGGGACAAGTTTATTCTCAGCTGTTGAAACTGGTCCTTAATATTCTGCATACTACCAGTGGGACAGAGTTGACATCCGAGCTCGTCCCACATATACGAGGGGCGTTTGAAAAGTCCGTGCAAAGTCCGAGAGATGGTACCACCGGCGCGTATCGAGGTCATGTTCAGTTAGAAAGTTCAGTTGGAAAGAACGCACATCAAGTTCCAGCCATATTGGTCTATTTCTTTGTGTTTGGCGTTCGTGTGAAACAAGGAAGTCGAGTGATTGTCAAAAAATAAAAGAAAAAGAATTTGGTGTGGTGATTGAACATTACTTTATAGCCGGCCGGGGTGGCTGAACGGTTCTAGGCGCTACAGTCTGGAACCGCGCGACCGCTACGGTCGCAGGTTCGAATCCTGCCTCGGGCATGGATGTGTGTGATGTCCTTAGGTTAGTTAGGTTTAAGTAGTTCTAAGTTCTAGGGGACTGATGACCTCAGAAGTTAAGTCCCATAGTGCTCAGAGCCATTTGAACCATTTGAAGCCATTACTTTATGAAAGGCAAAACGCCTCAGCAGACTAAAGAGAAGCTTGATAAACATTACGGTGACCCTGAACCTTCCATTAGAACAGTTTATACGTGGTTTCAAGTTTTTCGGAGTGGCCCTATGGGCTCAAGTGATGCTGGACGTCCTGTGGAGGTTACGACTCCAGAAATCATTGATAAAATCCATGATATGGTGATGGATGACAGAAGAGTTAAGGTGTGTGAGATTGCTAGTGCTGTGGGCATCTTGAATCAACGGGTACATATTATTTTGCATAAACATTTGAATTAGAGAAAGCTATCCGCAAGATGGGTTCCGCGATTGCTCACGCTTGACCAAAGACGGAATCGTGTGAAGTGTTGCAAGGATGGTTTGCAGCTGTTCAGGAAGAATCCGCAGGACTTTAAGCGTCGTTTAGTCACTGTGTATGAAATATGGATACATTACTATACTCCTGAGACCAAAGAACAATCTAAACAATGGGTTACCAAGGGAGAATCTGTACCAAAAAAGGCGAAGACCATTCCTTCGACCGGAAAGGTTATGGCGACTGTCTTTTGGGATTCGAAAGGGATAATCCTCCTCGACTATCTGGAAAAGGTTAAAACTATTACAGGTGCATATTATTCATCGTTGTTGGACCGTTTGAAAACCGAGCTGCAAGAAAAACGCCGGCGATTGAACCGCAAAAAAGTCCTTTTCCATCACGACAATGCACCAGCACACACCTCAGCAGTTGTGGTCGCAAAATTATTGGAAATAGGATTCCAACTCGTTTCACATCCCCGCTATTCTCCAGACTTGGCGCCCTCGGACTACTATTTGCCCCCCAATTTGTAAGAAATGGCTGGCGGGAAAAGGATTTTATTCAAATGAGGAGGTGATTGTAGCAACTAATAGCTATTTTGCAGACTTGGACAATTCCTGTTATTCGGAAGGGATCAACAAATTAGAACAGCGTTGGAAGAAGTGTATAAGTCTAAAAGGAGACTATGTCGAAAAATAAAAATGGTTTACCCCAAACACGTAAGTAGTTTTTATTTTTGCACGGACATTTGAAACGCCCCTCGTATGCTATCGGGGATACATATGGGCATCTTCCTGCCCACAAGCCCCTCAGTATCACGCAGATGTTCATAGAGACACATGCCATTGTCCTGTCGAAAAATGGCACCACGATTCTGTCGCGTGAGCGGTAACACGTGAGAATGCAAGATGTCCGTTAAGTACCGTTGTTTCGCCAGAGTTATCCCAATCACAAACAGCTGTGACCTGAAATCATACCCAGTGCTTCCCCACAACTAGCCGTCAGCTGTAACACCACTATGCCTCTCCAAACCATTGAACCAATGAGACCTCTTCCCAGGTCGCACAGTACTCGCCGACGACGGTCTCTCAGAGCAGTGCAGAACCGAGATTCACCGCTCAACACTATGTGACGCCAGTCATCAGTATCCCGTGCTTTCTGGTCACTGCACTATTCCAAACGCAGCCTTTTGTGTTGTGTTATTAACGGCAGCCTACGCAATGGAGGGGTAATTCACTGGTCCAACGCTGGTCGTGTCCGACCAATGGTGGAGGAGACACAAAATGTTACAGGGTGCTCATTACATGTTATCGGATGGTAAGTGCAATTGTGAAGGAGTTACCGAGTGTTTGGTGCACAATACTGCGATCCTCCCTTGTGGGGACCAAACAAGATCGACTACAATCTTGACGATGAGTGTGCCTGCCCTCACTTTCTCCTGCAGTCCGACAGCGAGCCATTGTCACATCTGAATGCATCACAAATATGGATACCGTACAATTCGACCAGACAGCCAAATGCAGAGCCACAATGAGGCCCCTTTCAAAGTCAGTTTCTGGTAACGCTGTCACACTCGGCATCTTCATGCCCTTCGTTCAGAGTAATCACTCAACATGTGTTCACGACCGATATATACACTACCAGGCTTGGTAACAACACTAAACACGAACAACAATAATGCACGCTGGTGGCCATTATGCCTGTTGCAGAAAATTGAAACTTCACTCATTTACATACCCGCCGATGCTGTGTTCGTGTATGATATTAACATCTGACCATGTCTTCACAGTGCTTAACTTTTTTTGTCAGGCAGTGTAATTTTGCTCTGTGCGATGAATGTTGTAAGCAACCGAACACTGAGAAAGTTATCTTTTGCAGTCAGGTATAGAGAAATGACAGGTGAGAGTAACGCCTTAAGTTCCCTTTTCACAAAGTTTTCAATTCATTTAGTGCCGAACAGGAAATCTGTACTCCTAAGGCTTTCATGCAATATATCCAAGATGGAAGTGGTCCCACTCCGTGTCTGGGAACAACAATTCGCTTTGGGATTTTACTTTTTCCCACTCGCCCAACGGCGAATACACCTTTGACAGCGTTGATTGAGTGGGAAGGGGAGACATCCCCACACAATGTCCCTCTAAAAGCGTTTATATTTTTAAATATACCAGTTTCAAAATTTTCAGCTAACTTTCAGGTAGTACCGAGTGGTTATAACTAAAGTGCAGCGACCCACGGAGGTGCAGAGTGGGCTGTAATGACCGGATGGCAACGAAACTTAGTAGATTAGCTAATAAGGACTTTGGTAAATCTGATTATATGTCTCCTTCTGCATTGTCTTTGTATACTCGTAATAAGAGAAAAATATCTGTTAATGAGTCTGTTTTTATTTGGGTTAAAGGTAAAGGAGTATGTGAGTATGTAAAGTTTGTTGGTGACTGTACTTTGTATTTTCATAAATAAATTCATCTTTATGCAAACTGATCTGTAGCGTCAGCCATTAACCGGACACGGGTACATCACGAACCGGGGTGCTCAAGGAGGCAACAGTTTTGTTCCATTAATAGACTTATCGCCTAACCTTGCCGACCTCGCGCAGCTGCGGCTGGCTTACGCAATCGTGGCGGCGCGCCAGCGGACGCGCACACTCTGGAACACCTAGTGTGCGCGTCCGGGATAACGTTCCGCTGGCACTGTGAAAATTTTCTAAGTCCAAGCTACTGCATATACTATATAAGCGAGCGAGAGCCGCGCAGAGGCTCATTCGCGCTGCTGCTGCTGCACAGGCAACTGCATTGAACGCCGCCACGATGCCATACAGGAGAATTCGTCGCCGTTCTAAACAGACAGTGTATAACACCATCGAAAACATCGAGTTCGCCACAACAGCTGGAGACAAGAAGAACCGCATACCAGTTAAGAGTGTTGCTGCTACTGCTCTTGTCGACGGACCTTTTGTTTTCTGTGGTTGCAGACTTAATTTTAGTATTGACATTAACGACACTTGCTAATGAGCTAACGACGAGCCGACTTATACTGGACGAAAAATTGTCCCAGTTTTGGACATCAGGGGCAAATCTGGTGCTATACACTATATGACGGCATGACATCCACGCTGTCATTTGATAAGCCATGACGCGAATGAATAGTTTGGCTGTCGAGAAGAGAGGCCATGCGTTGTTAGAGAAACTGTTTTATGTGAAGGGCAGTAATTACAGTGCTGCGCTGCGAGACTATCGCCAACTGAAAGATCTGAGGAGAGACCCGATGTCATTCAGTGGTTTAAAGAAGACGTAATGAAATTCGAAACACGGTTAGCTTGGTGTGGCACCTACAAGAGGAAGGCGTTCTATTTCGCTGGAAGTTATTGACGAGGTTGCTGTTGCTGTAACTGACTATGCAGCTCATGTCCCGGGTTGTGGTTGTGCTCTTGCTGTGTCACGAGAATTGTGCGTCCCACGATCAACAGTGCGGAAAGTTTTGTGGTCTGTTTCACACTGGTACCAGACGGCGCGGCAACTGAAGCCTCATGATCCCTAGCAACCTTCTGAATTTGCTCTTCGGCTTTTGGCACTGACCGAAGTTGATGACATGCGGCTTCACAATAGTTTGTGGAGTGACGACGCACATTTTACACTACAGCGCGCAGTGAATACACAGAACTGCCTAATCTGGGGTACTGTTACGCCACGTTACTCGGCATATGTGACAGTGTGGAGTGCATTCATAATCTGATTCTGCATAAAGTCCTGAAGTAGCTGATATCATTAGTTCCTTCTCTTTCCTTTCTTTTCTCCCCCTTCAATTTACATAATTTCTATGTATTGTAACCTCCCCACAACAAATTCTTAAAAAAACTATATTTATTAGTAATGGAGCCACAGCTAAGTGTAAACTCCCCACAAGAATATTAATAACAATGACAATTAAATGAAAGCTCGCTATCTGACTCAAGTACAAGTTCCCATAAAATAATGAACGATAATCTCATGACAATGAAACTACAGTGATAACCAAAAGTCAATTAAACCGAAATGTCGGTGTTTGCCCTGTGCGAATTCAGAATAAATTTCTTACCTTATTAAAACTGCATGTCAAAATTCTGCTCTTATTCTGCGGCACAGCTTGCAATAGATGTATCGCCATAACTAAATTTTTTTGAAGTTAACTGAAATTTTTTGTTTAAGGAAATGCAAGGGAATCAAATGATACTTTTGTTAAAAAATTGCTTTCAAAAAATCAAAATTATTATTGGGGGCGATTTTTACAGAAAATTACACTTAATTAATCTTGCTAGTTGAGCGGGAGGCTGATTAACAATATACCTTATCCTGTATCTCGACCATTGCGGTGCCGACGCCCGCCGACTGCTCTCCGCTACTGCTACTCACAGACTCCAAGCACTACTGAGGACTGACTACTGCAGACTGACTGACTGCTCGCTACTGCGAGTCGAGCGCAACTGCTCTGGTCAGAGATTCTACAATGTCTCAGCATCGCTGCCGCACAACATACGTGTTTCATAACCCTCCAAGTGTAACCTCCCCACAACAAATTCTTAAAAAAACTATATTTATTAGTAATGGAGCCACAGCTAAGTGTAAACTCCCCACAAGAATATTAATAACAATGACAATTAAATGAAAGCTCGCTATCTGACTCAAGTACAAGTTCCCATAAAATAATGAACGATAATCTCATGACAATGAAACTACAGTGATAACCAAAAGTCAATTAAACCGAAATGTCGGTGTTTGCCCTGTGCGAATTCAGAATAAATTTCTTACCTTATTAAAACTGCATGTCAAAATTCTGCTCTTATTCTGCGGCACAGCTTGCAATAGATGTATCGCCATAACTAAATTTTTTTGAAGTTAACTGAAATTTTTTGTTTAAGGAAATGCAAGGGAATCAAATGATACTTTTGTTAAAAAATTGCTTTCAAAAAATCAAAATTATTATTGGGGGCGATTTTTACAGAAAATTACACTTAATTAATCTTGCTAGTTGAGCGGGAGGCTGATTAACAATATACCTTATCCTGTATCTCGACCATTGCGGTGCCGACGCCCGCCGACTGCTCTCCGCTACTGCTACTCACAGACTCCAAGCACTACTGAGGACTGACTACTGCAGACTGACTGACTGCTCGCTACTGCGAGTCGAGCGCAACTGCTCTGGTCAGAGATTCTACAATGTCTCAGCATCGCTGCCGCACAACATACGTGTTTCAGTATATTTTGTGCAATCACAGCGCCAGATTGGCACCTGATGGCCAAAATTGGAACTATTTTTTTTTCCAGCGTAAGTCGGTTCCAGATTAACATACGATAATTACAGCCCACAACTGGATCTCTGTGAGTAGCTGCACTTATAACCACCCGGTAGTTGCAAACATTTTGCAGAAAATTACAGCCAGCCGAAAATGATCTGTCAGGCGACTTACGCAACTCACAGATATTAAATAAACATCTTGTGATTCTGCTATTACATGCTTACACCTGAAACCTTGTCGCATTTTACGTGTTCGTGTATTACTTCTAGTTGATGACCGAGCGAGGAAGCACAGTGTTAGCACGGTTCCAGTCTGTGTCCAACCATTTTGATTTAGGTTTTTCATAATTTCCCCAAATTGCTCGCGCCTGGCAAATACTAAGATGGTTTCCTTGAACGGCACGACTGGTTCCCTCTGAATCATTCATTTATCCGATGCAGTGCTCCGTGTCGAATGACCACTCTGTCTACAGGACGACAAATACTCATCTTCGTTTCTTTCCTTTTCTAGTTGATGAAGAAAGCAGGGCTAAGTATTGCCATTGGTTGCTTAAGAACCGAAAACACACTGCGCATCAACTTCCCCTTCACTATAAACAAATGGGTTTTTTTGTGCTGTTTCTGGTAGTCAAATGATGGGCCCGATGATCTTTGACGCCACAGTCGATACAGATGTTTATCTTCGGATTTCTGAGATTCTCTGGTTTCAGTTAAAGGAACATGAAAGACAATACTGCTTTGTGCACCACGATGGGGTTAACACGGCACACGTTTCGTCAGTCACTGTCTCATATTCGGCAAGCCTTCACAAAAGAACGTAAATTAAGCACAGCTTCGTGGCTCCTCGTGGACTGGACTGCGTGTAAAGGGTGATATTCAAAAGGAGAAGTGTGTGAAAAACCCCTAAAATGGTAGAAAGGGGAACATATGTCACAGTACAAATACGATCAAGATATGATCACTGTCACAGTGCTGCTTAAAGTATGTTAGATTGTGATTTCACGAGCACAAAAAACACTTAGAAGAGGAGGGAGAAAATTTACAACTCATGTTGTAATTTTTAAAAGTATGAAGTGAAACTACGTGGTTATCGAGATCTTTTCAAGACTCAACCATCTACGATGTGTAAATGCAGACTGCAGCGACGAATAAAAATTTGTACCAAGGTCAGGACTCGAAGCAGGGTCTCCTACTCACTAAGCAGATGCGCCACCCTGAAACAAGGTTCATTGATTGATTTGGTGGAGGGGACCAAAAAGCGAGGTCATCGGTCCCGTCGGAATAGGGAAGGATGGAGAAGGAAATCGTCCGTGCCCTTTCAGAGAAACCATCCCGGCATTTTCCTGAAGCGATTTAGGGGAATCACGGGAAACCTAAATCAGGATGGCCGGACGCGGATTTGAACCGTCCTACCGAAAGCGAGTCCAGTGTGCTAACCACTGCGCCTCCTCGCTCGGTCTGGAACAAGGGCTTTGTACATCTGCATGGGCTACCCTAGCACGCCTCTCTCCTCACTCCAAATTCCCATCCATGCGTGATCCCACTTGGTATTCGCCTAAACTCGAACAGCATTGCAGAGGCTCTCCAACTGAATTGGAATAGCACCTCAGTATCAAACAAAAGGTGGATCCTGCCTGGAACCAAGGCATAGTTGATTTAATGAAGTGAAACTATATGGTTCCAGATACCTTTTCAAGTCTCAAACATCTATGGTGTGTATATACATATTGAAATGACGAATGAAAATTTGTA
This sequence comes from Schistocerca nitens, assembly GCF_023898315.1. Lineage (NCBI taxonomy): Eukaryota > Metazoa > Arthropoda > Insecta > Orthoptera > Acrididae > Schistocerca > Schistocerca nitens. Next base: position 696,863,061 of record NC_064617.1, on the reverse strand, counting down.
CCAAGGCGGGATTCGAACGTGGGCCTCCCACCCACTGGGCAGATGCCGTAACTACTACGCCACCCTGGCACAGTTGCTTTGGACAACTGTACGGATAACCCTAACACGCCTCTCTCCTCAGTCCATATTCCCATTCACAACTTACGTTTAGTTGCTGTTTCAATACAGTTCGAGAGCCTCTGCAATGGTGTTTGAGTTTAGGGGGATAGCAAGTGGGCTGAGGCGTGAATGGGAATTTGGATTGAGAAGAAAGACATGCTAGGGTAATCCGTGCAGTTGTGCAAAGCCGCTGTGGCATGGTAGCGGGGTGGTTAATGCATCTGCTTGTTGAGAAGGAGTCCTGGGTACGAATCCCAGCATTGGTACAAATTTCCATTCCTCGCTTCCGTCTGTATACGCACATTTTACAAGTATTTTCTGATTTTAAATATAATGTTTCTGACGCCAGTCTGTGTATTATCAGAACCAGAACTGCTGTTATCTTGGACATAGTGTAGTATCCATTACGAGGAGAGTTACAAGGAGAACAAATGAAAACATGATAACATTACTGCTTAACAGTAGAGACGTGAAATAAATTGCAGATTGTCTGTGCGGTCAACATCAAACGTTGAACTCTAAGGCTGCAAATGTGAGACATTTATAAAATTCCTGAATATTGCACAAAACTCACACAGATATCGAGCAACGTTGCCAGCGACTGGGAAAATCCGATTGGTGGTGATGGTGGTAAGTTCCTATGGGACCAAACTGCTGAGGTCATCAGTGCCTAGGCTTACACACTACTTAATCTAACTCACGCTAAGGACAACAAACACACCCATACCCGAGGGAGAACTCGAACCTCCAACCGGGAGGGGGGGGGGGGGGGGGAGGGGGCGGAGCCGCGCGAACCGCGGCAAGGCACCCTGGACCGCGCAGCTACCCCGCGCAGCAAAAACCCGAAAAAAAATACGAAAGTGAAGAGAGCGTTTTACAGACTTAACGATACTATTTACTTGTTGATGAACAAAAGCTGATGAAGCCAAAATGAGCGTGTAGTGTCCAATGCGAGGAGCGTTCAATAAGTTCCGTTATATCCCACCGTCGCACGAATGTCGAGAAAACAGTTTTAGAGGTAAATGATCGCGGAATGTAAAACCAACTAAAACTGCGCAACAAAGGAAAAGCTCATCTTTTATCACCAAGCGTTCCAAGCTCATTTGATAACTGATTAATCATCATCATCAGTGATCTGCCAAAAGGCAGGTTTTCACATGGTAGTTCTCCAGGCTGTCCGGTCTTCTGCCATTCTCTTCAGGTCTGCATAATTTCCTCTTCCCTTTATGTCGTCTATCATCTTGTATCTCCTTTTTCCTCTCAGTCTTCTCCCACAAACCAATCCTTCCAAAACATCTGCTCGCAAGCACTCCCTACTCAATGAATGTCCCAACCAGTTCTTTTTCCTTTCTCTTACAAACTTCAGCAGACATCTTCTCTCGCCAACCCTTTCCAATACTCTTTCATTACTCACTCTTTCCATCCAGAGTATTCTCTCTATTCCCCGTCACATCCACATCTCAAATGCTTCTAACCTTTTTTCATCCTCTCGTCTCATTGTCCATGCTTCTGCCCCATATAGTGCCACACTCCAGACAAAACATTTGCCAAGCCTTTTCCTTAGTCCTTTATCTAATTTGGCACATAAGAGTCTCTTCTTCGCTATGGCAATTCGAGTCTTCACCTCCTGGTGACGTCTCAAGTCTTCAGTTATTGTGCTTCCAAGATATTTAAATGCACTTACCTGGCTGATGGTAGCTTGTCCTATTTTAATATTGGACAGTCTGCGTCTTGTTCTGATGACCATACTCTTTGTATTTGCTGTGTTTATTTGCATCCCATATTCGACACAAGCTTCATTCAGATCTTTCAGCATGTTATTCACTGTCCGCTCACTTTCTGCCACTAATACCATGTCATCAACAAATCATATACATTCTATTCTATTTCCACCAATACATATTCCTCTTTTCCCATCTAAGCTTTTCGCAATAATCTCTTATCTCTTCAAGGTATACGTTAAACAACAGCGGCGAAAGGCAACAACCTTGTCAAACACCTCGTCCAATGCTGCTTCCTTCTGACATTTCATTTCTAATCCTTATCCTTATTTTCTGGTGTAAATATAGATTCTGTATCAGTCGTCTCTCTTTCCAATCTACTCCTTTCCTCTTCAAAATATCCTTCAGCTTGTTCCACTGAACTCCGTCAAAATCCTTTTCTAAATCTATAAAAACAGCAAAGATTTCTCTACCTTTTTCCATATATCTTTCCCCTGTAGTTCTTAACAGGCCAATAGCATCTCTTGTTCCTTTTCCTCTTCTAAATCCGAACTGCTCCTTTGCAATCCCTCTATCCAGCTTGCCATATAGCCTTCTATTCAACGCTCTCAGCAACACTTTAACTGCATGAGAAATTAGACTGATGGTCCGTTGCTCTTCACATTTTCTAGTCTTTCTCTTTTTCTCTATTGGTATCATAACTGTTGCAAGGAGGTCCTCAGGCCATTCCCTTTTGTCATATATCTCGTTACAGGGGTAGACTATTTCTTTTATTGCCTTGTTTCCCAGACTCTTCAACAGTTCTGCCGGCAAATCATCAAATCCACATGTCTTCCTATTCTTCATCTCCTTCAGCGCCTTTTCTACTTCTGCTTCCAAGATGGTAAATCCCTTTCCATCTTCCAGCACATATTGCTCCTCTTCAACCTTAATTTCGCTTTGTATTTCATCCCCATTAAACAGACATTCAATATATTCTTGCCATCTGTTCAAAACCTCTTGTGGTTCTTCTGCTAGAATACCATCCGCTCTTTCTAATGCCATGTTATTCCTCTTTCTTTTAGGTTCAAAAACTATCTCACTAGCCAGTCTATACATCATTTCATACTTTCCCTCTTTCTCCATTTTCTCTATTTCGTCGCTTTTCTGTTTCATTCATTTTTCTCTTGCTTCTTCAGTTTCTCTTCTTAATTCATTATTCATTTTCCTGTACCTCTTTTTGCCTTCTTCAGTGTCCACACTTTTCCACTTTCTCCGCTCTTCCATCTTTTCCAACATGTTTTCTGTTATCCATTCTTTCCTGGTGCTTTGAGATACTTTAATTCCTAGTACTTCTTTGGCAGAACCCATGAGTCCTTCCCTCATTTTTATCCATTTGTTATTAACACTTTCAATGTGATGCCTTTCCTACCTATTTGAGTCTTTCTATGTTTAGTCTTTCCTTTGCTTTACCTCTCCAGACTTTTTTTAACTTCACTTATATTTCTCCCCTTCCCCCATGAACCATGGACCTTGCCGTTGGTGGGGAGGCTTGCGTGCCTCAGCGATACAGATGGCCGTACTGTAGGTGCAACCACAACGGAGGGGTATCTGTTGAGAGGCCAGACAAACATGTGGTTCCTGAAGAGGGGCAGCAGCCTTTTCAGTAGTTGCAGGGGCAACAGTCTGGATGATTGACTGATCTGGCCTTGTAACATTAACCAAAACGGCCTTGCTGTGCTGGTACTGCGAACGGCTGAAAGCAAGGGGAAACTACAGTCGTAATTTTTCCCGAGGACATGCAGCTTTACTGTATGATTAAATGATGATGGCGTCCTCTTGGGTAAAATATTCCGGAGGTAAAATAGTCCCCCATTCGGATCTCCGGGCGGGGACTACTCAAGAGGACGTCGTTATCAGGAGAAAGAAAACTGGCATTCTACGGATCGGAGCGTGGAATGTCAGATCCCTTAATCGGGCAGGTAGGTTAGAAAATTTAAAAAGGGAAATGGATAGGTTAAAGTTAGATATAGTGGGAATTAGTGAAGTTCGGTGGCAGGAGGAACAAGACTTTTGGTCTGGTGATTACAGGGTTATAAATACAAAATCAAATAGGGGTAATGCAGGAGTAGGTTTAATAATGAATAAAAAAATAGGAGTGCGGGTTAGCTACTACAAACAGCATAGTGAACGCATTATTGTGGCCAAGATAGACACAAAGCCCATGCCTACTACAGTAGTACAAGTTTATATGCCAACTAGCTCTGCAGACGATGAAGAAATTGATGAAATGTATGACGAGATAAAAGAAATTATTCAGGTAGTGAAGGCAGACGAAAATTTAATAGTCATGGGTGACTGGAATTCGTCAATAGGAAAAGGGAGAGAAGGAAACATAGTAGGTGAATATGGATTGGGGGGAAGAAATGAAAGAGGAAGCCGCCTTGTAGAATTTTGCACAGAGCATAACTTAATCATAGCTAACACTTGGTTCAAGAATCATAAAAGAAGGTTGTATACCTGGAAGAATCCTGGAGATACTAATAGGTATCAGATAGATTATATAATGGTAAGACAGAGATTTAGGAACCAGGTTTTAAATTGTAAGACATTTCCAGGGGCAGATGTGGATTCTGACCACAATCTATTGGTTATGAACTGCAGATTGAAACTGAAGAAACTGCAAAAAAGTGGGAATTTAAGGAGATGGGACCTGGATAAACTGAAAGAACCAAAGGTTGTAGAGAGTTTCAGGGAGAGCATAAGGGAACAATTGACAGGAATGGGGGAAAGAAATACAGTAGAAGAAGAATGGGTAGCTCTGAGGGATGAAGTAGTGAAGGCAGCAGAGGATCAAGTAGGTAAAAAGACGAGGGCTAATAGAAATCCTTGGGTAACAGAAGAAATATTGAATTTAATTGATGAAAGGAGAAAATATAAAAATGCAGTAAATGAAGCAGGCAAAAGGGAATACAAACGTCTCAGAAATGAGATCGACAGAAAGTGCAAAATGGCTAAGCAGGGATGGCTAGAGGACAAATGTAAGGATGTAGAGGCTTGTCTCACTAGGGGTAAGATAGATACTGCCTACAGGAAAATTAAAGAGACCTTTGGAGAGAAGAGAACCACTTGTATGAATATCAAGAGCTCAGATGGCAACCCAGTTCTAAGCAAAGAAGGGAAGGCAGAAAGGTGGAAGGAGTATATAGAGGGTTTATACAAGGGCGATGTACTTGAGGACAATATTATGGAAATGGAAGAGGATGTAGATGAAGATGAAATGGGAGATAAGATACTGCGTGAAGAGTTTGACAGAGCACTGAAAGACCTGAGTCGAAACAAGGCCCCGGGAGTAGACAACATTCCATTAGAACTACTGATGGCCTTGGGAGAGCCAGTCATGACAAAACTCTACCATCTGGTGAGCAAGATGTATGAGACAGGCGAAATACCCACAGACTTCAAGAAGAATATAATAATTCCAATACCAAAGAAAGCAGGTGTTGACAGATGTGAAAATTACCGAACTATCAGTTTAATAAGTCACAGCTGCAAAATACTAACGCGAATTCTTTACAGACGAATGGAAAAACTGGTAGAAGCGGACCTCGGGGAGGATCAGTTTGGATTCCGTAGAAATGTTGGAACACGTGAGGCAATACTAACCTTACGACTTACCTTAGAAGCTAGATTAAGAAAAGGCAAACCTACGTTTCTAGCATTTGTAGACTTAGAGAAAGCTTTTGACAATGTTAACTGGAATACTCTCTTTCAAATTCTGAATGTGGCAGGGGTAAAATACAAGGAGCGGAAGGCTATTTACAATTTGTACAGAAACCAGACGGCAGTTATAAGAGTCGAGGGGCATGAAAGGGAAGCAGTGGTTGGGAAGGGAGTGAGACAGGGTTGTAGCCTCTCCCCGATGTTATTCAATCTGTATATTGAGCAAGCAGTAAAGGAAACAAAAGAAAAATTCGGAGTAGGTATTAAAATTCATGGAGAAGAAGTAAAAACTTTGAGGTTCGCCGATGACATTGTAATTCTGTCAGAGACAGCAAAGGACTTGGAAGAGCAGTTGAACGGAATGGACAGTGTCTTGAAAGGAGGATATAAGATGAACATCAACAAAAACAAAACGAGGATAATGGAATGTAGTCAAATTAAATCGGGTGATGCTGAGGGGATTAGATTAGGAAATGAGACACTTAAAGTAGTAAAGGAGTTTTGCTATTTAGGGAGTAAAATAACTGATGATGGTCGAAGTAGAGAGGATATAAAATGTAGACTGGCAATGGCAAGGAAAGCGTTTCTGAAGAAGAGAAATTTGTTAACATCGAGTATAGATTTAAGTGTCAGGAAGTCGTTTCTGAAAGTATTTGTATGGAGTGTAGCCATGTATGGAAGTGAAACATGGACGATAACCAGTTTGGACAAGAAGAGAATAGAAGCTTTTGAAATGTGGTGCTACAGAAGAATGCTGAAGACAAGGTGGGTAGATCACGTAACTAATGAGGAGGTATTGAATAGGATTGGGGAGAAGAGAAGTTTGTGGCACAACTTGACTAGAAGAAGGGATCGGTTGGTAGGACATGTTTTGAGGCATCAAGGGATCACAAATTTAGCATTGGAGGGCAGCGTGGAGGGTAAAAATCGTAGAGGGAGACCAAGAGATCAATTCACTAAGCAGATTCAGAAGGATGTAGGTTGCAGTAGGTACTGGGAGATGAAGAAGCTTGCACAGGATAGAGTAGCATGGAGAGCTGCATCAAACCAGTCTCAGGACTGAAGACCACAACAACAACATATTTCTCCCATTACTAGGTTGTGGTTTGAATTTATATCCGCTCCTGGATAAGCTTTAGCATTCTTCAAACAGTTCCTAAACCTTTTTTGTGTCAGGATGGAGTCCAACTGTTATCTTTCCCTTTTGTGGTGTTCAAATAATGTGTTACCCACTGCTAATGAATTTTCTTTACAGAAATTAATTAGTCGTTCACCTCTCTTATTTCTGATTCCTAATCCAAATTTTCCTGCTACATCTTCATCTCTTCCTTCACCCACCACTGCATTCCAGTCCCCCATGATGATAACGCAGGCATTTCTATTTTCTTTCTCGATGAGTTCTTGTATTTTCTCATAATACTCTTCCACTTCCTGATCTCTATGCTGGCTGGTTGGCATATATCCCTGTATTAATACCAAATCTTTTGAACTACCCTTCAGTCGTATCATCATCAGTCTTCCATCAATATATTGTACCTTCATTACCTTATTTTTCAACTTTTGCCCTATCAATATTCCTACTCCGTTTTCACCACTCTTGATTTCCCCTGAGTAAAAGAGCTTATAATCTCCACTTTCTATCTCCCCATTCTCTCCCTATCTCATTTCACACAAACCGAGGGCATCTAATCTGTTCCTTTTCATCTCCTGTTTTGCACTGTCTAGCTATCCTGCTTGTAGTATAGTGTCTTGATATTCCATGTTCCAATCCTTATCTTTCCTCCCTTCACTGTCCCTTTCTTCCTTTCAAATACGTCTACTCTCAATGTGTTCCCCTCCCGGAGATCCGAATGAGGGGAAGTTTTAACTCCAGAATCTTTCACATGGAGAGACATACCATGTACTGATTGGGAATGTAATGTGGTAGTTTCCCGTTACTTTCCACATAGGCACTAGAATGCCCAGCCTAAAGACAGCCACTCACTACGAGTCAGACGCTGTCTGTAGCCGCCCCTCTGGGGTTCAGTCGCTACTTGTACTCTTTTTGTACCCAAAGAGAAAAGGTGCCTCTTCCGACAGCTCCGCCATACCGAAGTCTATCTTCTCCGCCTTCGCTGCCGTTGAGGTCTTCACCGTATCCCTGGCAAGGGGCCCTCACGAGGTACTATCACCCGGGCCAGGTGAACCAAGGTTCTTTTAACGAGGTGTTACTTCTCCTCCTTTCTCAACCGGGCTTGGGACCGGCTATGGCGGAGTTAACTGATTAATAATGGTTAATAATGGAAACGAATCCCAAATGCCAACGTGCACTTCAGTCTTCTGACTGGTTTGGTACGGGCTGCAACGAATTCCTCTTGTCTGACAACTTCTTTATCTCACAGTAGCACTGTTAACATATGTCCTCAATTAATTTCCGGTTGTATTCAAATTCCTCTAAGCTCCCTCTAATACCATGGAAGTTATTCCATGATGCCTTAACAGATGTCCTACCATCCTGTCCCTGCTTCTTGTGTTTTCCATATATTCCTTTGCTCGTCGATTGCGAGGAGAAACTCCTCATACCTTACGTTATCAGTCCATCTCACTCTCAACATTCTTCTGTAGCGCCACTTCTCAAATGCTTCAATTCTTTTCTTTTCCAGTTTTACCACAGGTTGCACTCTGATCCCCGCTCTCAGACATTTCTTTCTACAATTAAGGCCTACGTTTGATACTAGTAGACCTCTCTTGACCAGGAATGATCTTTCTGCAAGTTCTAGTATGCTTTTTATGTCCTCCTTGCTCCGTCCGTATTGGGTTATTTTGATGCCTGGGTAGCAGTATTCCTTAACTTCAGTTACTTCGTGATCACCATTCCAGATGTTAAGTTTCTTAGTGTTCTCGTTTCTGCTACTTCTCATTACTTTCGTCTTTCTTCGATTTACTCTCAATCAACGTTCTGCGCTCATTAGGATGTTCATTTCATTCAGCAGTTCCTGTTATTCTTCTCCTCTTTCACTGAGGATAGCAATTTTATCAGCTAATCTAATCATTGATATCCTTTCACCTTGAATTTTAATTCTACTCTTGAATCGTTCTTTTATTTGGGTCATTGCTTCTTCGAAGTAGAGATTGAATAGTAGTGGCGAAAGACAATGTCCCTGTCTTACACTCTTTTTAATCTGAGCCCTTCACTATTGGTCTTCTGCTCTTATTTTTCCCTCTTAGCGCTTGTACATATTGTATATTACCCGTCTTTCTCTATAGCGTACCTTTATTTTTCTCAGAATTCCGATCATTTAGCACTATTTCATACTGTCGTAAGTTTTTTTCCAGGTCGACAAATCCTATGAACGCGTCTTGATTTTTCTTTAGTCTTGCTTCCATTGTCAACCACACCCAGAATTGCCTCCATGGTACCTCTACTTTCCTAAAGCCAAACTGAGCAATACTTAACACAAGCACAATTTTCTTTTTCATTCTTCTGTATATTATTCTCGTCAGTAGCTTTGATGCATGAGCTGTTAAGCTGATTGCACTTGTTGGCTCTTACAGTCTTCGAGCTTATCAGCATGAAGTTTTTCCGAAAGTCAGATGGTATACCACCACCAACGTTAATAGTCGTTTTGTTACCACCTCCGCCAGGGATTTTAGAAATTCTGATGGAATGTTATCCATCCCTTCTACCTTATTTGATCTTAAGTCCTGCAAATCTCTCTTAAATTCAGATTCTAATACTGGATCCCCTATCTCTTCTAAATCGACTCCTGTTTCTTCTTCTATCATATCTTCTCCTCGTAGAGGCCTTCAATGTACTCCTTCCACCTATGCGCTCTCTCTTCTGGATTTAGCAATGAAATTTCCGTTGCACTCTCAATGTTACCACCCTTGCTTTTAATTTCACCGAAGGTTGTTTTGACTTTCCTATACCTCCGAGTAAGTCCTTGCGACCATCATATCGTTTTCGATTTTTTCACATTTTTCATGCAGCCAGAGCGTCTTAGCTTCCCTGCACTTCCTATTTATTTCATTCCACAGCGGGCTTGCATTTCTGTCTTCCTCAATTTCCCTGAATATTTTTGTACTTCCTTCTTTCATCGATCAGCTGAATTATTTTTTCTGTTACCAAAGATTTCTTCTCTGTTACCTTCTATGTGCCCTCCAATTTCTGCGATTGCCTTTTTTAGAGATGTACATTCCCCTTCAACTGTACCGATTACCGGGCTATTCCTTATTGCTGTATCCATAGCACCAGAGAACATCAAGCGTACCTCGTCATTCCTTAGTACTTCCGTATCCCACTTCTTTGCGTATTGATTCTTCCTGATGAATGACTGAAACTTCGGTCTACTCTTCATCATTGCTACATTGTGATTTGAGCCTAGATCTGTTCCTGAATACTCCTTACAACCCAATATTTAATTTCAGAATCTCTGCCTGCCCATGATGTAATCTAACTGAAATATTCTCGTATCTCCCGGCCTCTTCTAAGTATACCTCCTCCTCTTGTGATTCTTGAACAGAGTATTCGCTATTACTAGCTAAAATGTATTGCAGAAATTAATTTATCTTTGTCCTGTGTCATTCCTAGTAACGAGGCCATTTTGCTCCTTCAACTACAACCGCATTCCAATCCTCCATGACTGTTAGATTTTCATCTCCCTTCACGTACTAAATTACCCGTTCAATATCCTCATATTCTTTCTCTGTCTCTTCATCTTCGGCTTGCGACACCGGCACAAATACCCGGACTATCGTTATCGGTGTTGGTTTGCTGTCGGTTCTGATAAGAGCAACTCTATCACTGAACTGTTCACAGTAACTCACTCTCGCCCTACCTTCCTATTCAAACCAAATTGTGCTCCCGTTATACCACCTTCTGCTGCTGTTGATATTATGCTGTACTTGTATGACAAAAAGTCCTGTCTTCTTTCCATTTCACTTCACTGACCTTCACTACATCTAGACTGAGCCTTAGCATTTCCCTTTCTTGATTTCCATCGTTGAATACTTCGCTCAATTTTTTTTATTATTACAGAGGACATCCAGTGCTCTGACTGAACACGCTGAGCTACCGTGCCGGTCAAGGACCCTACCCTTAGACCACAGGTGCGAGGCTCCTTATTGCACTTCCGTAAATGTTTCCAGACTAGATGGATTGCATTGCCTCTATTTTTTATATTTTTCAGCACAGTGCTCTTCGTACACTGTAATAACAAAGTAAGAATAAATACAACAAAGTATTATATGTTATCCAGAAAAATGGCTCCGAGCACTATGGGACTTAACAGCTATGGTCATCAGTCCCCCAGAATTCAGAACTACTTAAACCTAACTAACCTAAGGACATCACACAACACCCAGTCATCACGAGGCAGAGAAAATCCCTGACCCCGCCGAGAATCGAACCCGGGAATCCGGGCGCGGGAAGCGAGAACGCTACCGCACGACCACGAGCTGCGGACTTATATGTTATCCCCTTTGAGCCTTGTCGTCGGTGTGTAACTTTTAGTTACAAGGAATTCTTTTCTGGGGAACAAATGAATCAAATATGAACACAATTTTCAAACCATAGAAAATGAATAATAAGCAAAAATAGTAGTTGAGCTCACTGTAGCGACCTGTTAACAAACTCTACAGACTACATTTTCCAGTCAGCTGCATAAATTAAAAGAAATAACATTGATAATTACTGTGGGGACAGCTCTGTTCTTGACCGTGAAACAAGATCTACGTAGAATTTACATTTACAAAGAAAGAATAAATTTAAAACTCAAAACAGCTTTTCCTACTAATGAATAGATTTGTACAATAAATTTGCCATGGAGATTAAAGAGATTACTTATTTAAAAGGTCATTCAAGCTGTTAAGCAATACATTATAATTATAAACAGTGAAGGACTACTCAGATAACAAAGAGGTTTGGTAAAAAATGTACGCAAATAAATAGCAATAATAATAAAAGTAATAATAAAACATCTATCATTTCACATAATACTTTCACGTTAAGTATTTTTCTTTGTTTTATTGTCTTTTTGTTCTCTTTTGATAAACCTTATTCCTAAGGCTATCCAACATAAAATACCAAGACCTTATCCAGTCCCTGAGTCATCGTCTCATTCATTACAGAGGAATGCTGGACGAATTTTCCAGGCTATCAAATGAGAAGCTGCGGTACACGAAATGGAAACCAAACATCATAGCCATGGTCCTGCCGTCAGCTGATAGTTTGTGTAATGGTACATTACGAAATTATGTGTCTGTAGTAGAGTCCTGCATGACCGAGTAAGCGAGCACACCCTAACTAGTGACCGAGCATAAAAGCCGTGACCGAATAAGTAACACGTAACTTCAAACGTGTCATTATCCGTGTGAGACTGCGGCCAGTACGGGTTTCTCATTTGTGGTGTGTCTCTCTCTGTAATCATGCACCGCAAGGAAGCCAGCGCAGTAACACGTAAGATTGAAACCAATGTTCACACATTGAAGAAACGGGAAGGTCTAAAAAGCCAAGTATGGAGTACATTTCTGTTAGTTGTAGACGAAAACAGTGCGTTTACTGGGTACGTATCGTGCATAAACTGCTCCACATTATTGTGTTTCCAGTCGGGAACCACTCATTTAAAGAAACACAGTTGTAAGAAACCTCACAAAGATACAGCTCCTTCAGGGATGCCGGCAGTAATAAAAAATAGTATTACAGTTAAGTGTATTGCAATGTGTGCTAAAGATATAAGACCTTTTAATGCTGTTTCCGATGAAGGTTTCAGAGAACTAGGCCAAGAATTAATACATCTAGGTGCGCATTATGGAGGAGTTAACGTGGCAGATGTCATACCACATCCGTCTACTATAAGCAGACATGTCAAAGAACAAGCTGATGCAATACGAAACAGCATAATGCCTTCTGTTATTGCGGAAGTTATTAATAAAAAATGTGCTGCGACAGTTGATATGCGGACTGATTCGCATAATCAGGTGCACTATTTGACGTTTACAACACATTACATTAACACAGATTGGTCTCTTGTGAACAATGTTTTATTTACAACAAAATTACCGGACGTTAAGAAAACGGGAGTAAATATTATGAAAGAATTTGAAGAGAAGATGGCTGATTGGGACATTTCGTCAGAGATGTTGCACAGTTTTGTTTTTGTCCCCGACCAGGGTGCCAATGTAATAAAGGCTTTGGAAAATCACGAAAGGATTCCTTGTGCTGCTCATTGTAAAACACAGCACTTAGCCATACTTTCGATTAAGATAACTTCTTGTTAAATCATGCCCTGAACATCGCATCAGCGATAAATATTGCAAAATGCATTGTAAGGTACATTAAGAAAAGTGGCCTCTGCTCGTCTTCGAAATCATCGTTGAAACAAAAGGTCTGCACACGCTGGAACAGCTTGTACACTATTCTGGAATCCTTACACACTCGGTGTAACGAAGTTGATGCTTTGCTGACGGGAAAGGACTCCGCTTACAGATGCAAGGATATGACAATGAGTTGCAGGAAAAATTGTGCATTTTCTGAGTCTATTTAAAGAGGCCACAGATGAATTAGAAGGCGAAAAAGAACCGACAATCCAGTTAGTTGTTCTTTGGTTTCACAAACTGCAACAAATTTGCAGCGTCAATGACACTGACTGTCAGGTGAGTAATTACTGTAGTTAAAAGCACTGTTTCATTATGATACGAAATAGATTTATAATTAACTAGCGTAATTGATGTGTACTAACAGATATGTATTTTTTAACAGGAGGTACAAAGGACTAAAAATCGAGGCTTGACTTTCGTTTGTGAGAAGATCGTGATCACTTTCAGACAGAAAATTGCTACGTTTCTTTGCCGTCTTTCCGTGATCTTAACATGCTTGAAATAAATGAAAAGCAGGAAATTCTTAGCAATGTGCGACAAATGTGTGCTATTTACGCAAGAATAACATGCAATCATTAACATAATCGTTTGTGCGACTGCTACGGTCGCAGGTTCGAATCCTGCCTCGGGCATGGATGTGTGTGATGTCCTTGGGTTAGTTAGGTTTAAGTAGTTCTAAGTTCTAGGGGACTGATGACCACAGCAGTTGAGTCCCATAGTGCTCAGAGCCATTTGAACCATTTGAACCATAATCGTTTTTGCATAGTTAGTGGATAGTGTATTATAGAGAAACCTGAATGTTATGGTTCAAATGGCTCTGAGCACTATGCGACTTAACTTCTGAGGTCATCAGTCGCGTAGAACTTAGAATTAATTAAACCTAACTAACCTAAGGACATCGCACACATCCATGCCCGGGGCAGGATTCGAACCAGCGACCGTAGCGGTCACTCGGCTCCAGACTGCAGCGCCTAGAACCGCACGGCCACTCCGGCCGGCCGTGAATGTTATAATTCGTATAATATTTCATTAACATAAAACACCTCGTTTTTACGGGAATGTTTCGATGATTTCCACATCAGTTCTGTATTACTTGTCTCTTTTGTTTATAATCATAGATCCTTCAAACACTGTGACATCACCACCCAGAAAGAGAGATCGTTTCAAGGAATGGAGAAGCAACAGATCCTCCGCAGGAGATGAAGTAGATCTCTACATCTTAATGCACCCCGGAGAAGATGATGACATCTTAAAGTTGTGGAGCAGACATGAAACAGATCTGCCAGGCCTGGTTGCAGTTGCAAGACGTATTTTACGTATCCCAGCAACAAACGCACCTAGTGAAAGATGATTTAGTAAGGCCGGCATGTTACTAACAAATCGCCGCAGCCAATTAAATCCGGAACGTGTTAGTGATTTACTGCTGATCAACAATAACTATAATTTTGTTTCTGTTGCAAACAAGTGAAAAGTATGACAGGTTACGTCCGTAAATATTTAATGTTATTTGTATGCTTTCTTTATGAAGATGGCGGTGTTCTAGATTACAGGGACAGCACTTATTTAATATTTCCTATTAATGAAAGGAAAAATATATCTTCAGTTTGGAAATGAGACTCGTCTTCTCTCCGCGATTGTGTGGAAATGGTTCAAATGGCTCTGAGCACTATGGGACTCAACTGCTGTGGTCATAAGTCCCCTAGAACTTAGAACTACTTAAACCTAACTAACCTAAGGACATCACACACATCCATGCCCGAGGCAGGATTCGAACCTGCGACCGTAGCAGTCGCACGGTTCCGGACTGCGCGCCTAGAACCGCGAGACCACCGCGGCCGGCTGTGTGGAAATATTTTACTTTCCAAGTGCTTCATGAATTTAGCTGTGTCACGTACCCGTTCTTGGAAACGTAACTTTTGTATTAAAAGAGAGAGAGGGAGAGAGAGAGAGAGAGAGAGAGAGAGAAAGATAAATAAATACATTGTGTGTGTGTGTGTGTGTGTGTGTGTGAGAGAGAGAGAGAGAGTGAGTGAGAAAGAGAGAGAGAGAGAGAGAAAGAGGCGTTAGATTTGTACAGTACAGTGCAGCGAGCCGGGGCGAGACGAGGTGAGACGTCAGCGGTGACCGGTCATGCTCGGTTATCCGCGAGTCCGGAATCCGGACAACAGACATGGGGCGAGTACGTGACCGAGCCGAGTGGTGTGGGGCCGGACACGAGAGGCTCGGTCCCCCCGTCAACAGGCGAGCAGTGACCGGTCAAATATTGAACGTTGCAGCACTCTGGTCTGTAGTATGTGCAGTGACCGGAGTGAGAAAGGAGTTAACAATGTAGCACTAGCATTTTACATTCTTAAAAGCTTCTCTGCAAAACAGTATTGTGCACTAGGGACAAATCGAATAGGGCAGCACTGTTGTAAAGAGACCGACCTTGTATTCGGGAGGTTCAAGGCTCCACTCTTCATCCGGCCTTCCTGATTTGGGGTTTCCGTGATTTCACTGAATTACTTCAGGCAAATGCCGGAATAGTCCTACTTTAAGGTGACGGCCGACTACTGTCCCATCCTTGTCAAACTACACTGTAAGTATGAAAGAGCCTGTACGTTAGAATTATGTTATTTTTGTTGTTCTTAAATTGCAATACTACGCACGTCCAATACCCTTGTGACAGTAATATATGGATGAATAAAACTACTGCCACGACGACGAGGAAGACGACGACATCAGCGAGAGATTACAGTAGTTGTCACAAAAGTGAAGACAATACACTCACTCAATAGAATACAAAACGCGGATGACGCAAAATGTATGTAATAACGCCTGCAATGTGTAAGTCTATAAGCTTACACATCTTTTGAGTTGTTGCCGTGAAACGATTACTTAAACTTATAATTTGTCATTTCTGTTTCCAATGAGAGTGACTTCACTGTGTATACTGTAACATGCCTCCTACTAGCGACCCCAGCGGTAGCTCAGTCCTCCTCTTTGCCCTAGTTCGCTGTTTTAATCAGTTGTCACTTCACCTTCCGTATGGAAGTTACATGACTCAGAACTTGTAATCCACTTTCTGTGTGGATGTTGCACACATAATACTGCAATAGCCACGGTAAAATTTGACAGCTGTGTTGAAGCCATCATCACATGTGAAAGTTTTTTGTAGTACAGGTTATATAAACAAATATGCATCTAATGACTTGTATACACGGTGTTAAAACAAATGCCGAAATTTTGAGAGATGGTAGAACCCACCAAATAAGTCCAAAAATCGTGGCTCTAAAATACATACCTTAACCTTAGCAATAGAACGTATTTTCAGTAACGTTTATTACCAAACGGGGCAAAGAGGGGTGGTACTTTATGTCCACATTACAAAGATTAAAAATTATCTAATTTGTTAATTTTTGTTGACTTTCACTAACAATATGACTTTTAAAGAGGTACTGACATATAACTAGGGTCTATAATCTGTGTAAACATTGCATAAATAATTATCTGTATGTCAGAAAACTGAATACATTGATTTCAAAAACTTTCTCCTCCAATAACACGTACTTTAGCGTATCGAATTCAATTGCTGAGCGAAACTGACTGATGGTTAGCTCTGTGCTGCGCATGTCAACAGTGTCGTCAAATAAAATTTTGACTTTCTTGATTACAAAATTTGAAATAAAGAAAATGAATATAATTAAATGTCAGTAGAAACTAGCTGAGTGCCCAATGAAAACTGTATAACTAAAACTAAATAACGAAGTATATTATGAAGTGGAGTGCAGTGTTTGACTTGGAATAGCCACAAGAATAAATAGCTGCTATACTCGTAAGAAAATAACTGTTTGAAATGACCTACACTGTTCACTGAAAATTAATGTAATAACTAGCTGCAGTCACTGTCATTTCGGGGCAGATCTTACCTTGCATTCTTGTGCAAACACTATATAGTCAGGATTGCCAGTCCTGACTACATAGTGTTTGCACACGAATGCAAGGTAAGATCTGCCCTGAAATAACAGTGATTTACCTCTTGCACAGCATGATGTTATTTCTGTTTTGAGTACTGACGTTCTCGAAAGTAAGTATCAGCAGACGCAGCAGCTGAAGAGAAATAATCTACTTTAAATTTTTTTTGTAAGAAATAATCTTTGACTTCGTGTAGCTTAAGATGAAATGCACACGAGACAAAGTCTTCACAACTATGAATCCTGCAGGTGAGATTTACTTTAAAGAAAATCGTTCTTGAGAAATCAAACTGATTATTAGAAAAAGACAGCGCAGCATAAGAAAACTCCAACAGTTACAGAATTCTCATTATAAAAACTACAAACATACCTTTAAAATTCTTACTTCCATCAGTATAAAGAACAAGAAAGTATTATAAATGAGTTTACATCTCCTTAATAAAGTATTCCACGTAGTTTCTCCCAGATTCACAAATAACTTATCTGTTTCTCTGAAAAATTCGACTGCTCGCTACCATGTCTCAAATAAGAATAGCCCAGCGCTGCACAACTGACCGACTAGCAAGAGAATCACAGATAAAACTGAACATAGAGTCAAGGATCTTTTTCACTACTCATGCAGTGCGCTCACTTGTCATTGTCCCAGCACAGTAATGGTGAATTATTCACAATAGCAGAAAACATACAGGAACCTTGCATATGAAAATATCTTTTTCACACTCTTTGCAATATCAACGCACTTTCAATAACGTGTACTACCGTAGGGGAGTGGGGAGAGGGTCCTTCACGATGACCACAAAAAAATTTTAAAGAAACACACAATTCGTAAACTTTTGTTAATTTTCACCCGCACCGCACATTTCTAAGTGTTGTAAGTATGTTCCGAACTTAAAAATACTGAATTACCCGCACCACACATTTCAAAGTGTTGTAAGTATGTTCCGAACTTTAAAATACTTAATCACCCGCACCGCACATTTCAAAGTGTTGTAAGTATGTTCCGAACTTTAAAATACTGAATACGACATGCGTTGTGAAGTCACATCTACTACTAAGACTTAGATTCTGGGTTAAGTTTAACAGAAAAAATTTAATCATTTATGGAATCAGGTAGAAGCTGTCTTTAAAAACAATTAATAACACATAAAGTACCTGACTAAATAGTAATATTTTCAAGTGGTGGGTGTAAAGTTCGCCTCCCCCCTCGCTCTCCACTCTCTTGGTATTGCGAAGGCAAAGAGCTACGAGCACTAGTTCTATAGAAAGTTAAGGTTGTGTTTCACAACAGCGAAAGTTCCCACAGCTCGTAAGATATGCATTTCAGAGTCTATGTTTACTGGACTCTTTTTCTTGTTTTGGTCCATACGACCCATCCCAAAATATGGAAAACAAAGAGCTTGCAATATAATACATGTGTTTCACGGTATCAAACGTGAAGAACTGCTTTTGAGAAATGCGTTTTGTAGACTGTATTTATTTAACTTTTTTTCTTGTTTGGTGGGTTCTACCACCACTCAAAATATTTTTTAACAGCTTTTTTAAAAAAATTTTCTTTGAATGTTTTGCTAGTAGATTTGTGTAACACACATATGCCCTACGTCGCTCTTGGATTTATATATCATATTACTATTAGCAGCTAGCAAATTTCTTAACATGCTATATAACATTAGTTTAGCTCAGTTAAATACGAATAGGAAGTTGAAAACCATGCCTGTACACATTCTGTAGGACTTGCTCATGCTCCATTCTTCCCCTGCCCTCGACCCTAAAGCACTTTCTACCAATCACATATGCACACACACACAAACACACACACACACAACCGCCACAACACCAAAAATAAATAAAGTGTGGTGTCACCGCCAGGTGGTAGACTTTAAATCGGCCGCGGTCCGTTAGTATATGCCGGACCCGCGTGTCGCCACTATCAGTGATTGCAGACCGAGCGCAGCCACACGGCAGGTCTAGAGAGACTTCCTAGCACTCGCCCCAGTTGTACAACCGACTTTGCTAGCGATGGTTCACTGACAAAATACGCTCTCATTTGCTGAGACGATAGTTTAACATAGCCTTCAGCTACGTCATTTGTTACGACCTAGCAAGGCGCCATTATCAGTTACTATTGATATTATGAATCATGTACCGTCAAGACTGATGTTCTTCATTAACGGATTAAAGTTAAGTATTCCACCAGCTACGTCCGTTTTTCTAAATTCTAATTTCCTTGTCCTGTTCCAGACCTCATGCCAGCCTGCGTGAGCTAAAACGAGTGCCTTTCGGCCTCCTCTAGTAACACGGTGTTGGCTCTCCTGCCAACCAAAACATTGGCGATGAGGCAAAACCGCGTTCTTATCGATATTGCCCTGATTTACTTGTGTAATGGCTTCGCCAAAATCTCCAGATGTACTGTCCGAATTTTATCGCTTACAGAATCAGCAGACGCAGGCCTTACTGGATGCCCTTGGACAGCTCCACCGCTAACGCCGCCACAACACGCTGTTGCACCAACTTTTCGACCTTTTGAGGCTGCACTGGAAAGCTGGACGGAGTGGTCTCGCCAATTTGGATTCCATCTCGCCGCCTACAGAATTCAAGGTAACGAGCAGCAGTCTTTTTTGTTATCTTCTGTCGGCGTACAAACGTACCGTGTGATAGTCACATTATTTCCCTGACGCGACGTAGCCACTCTGTCCTACGACGAAATTTTGTCTGCATTAGATGCATATTTCAAAGAATCGGTGAATGTAGTTGCGAAAAGGTATACCTTCTTTCGTACAAAACGTACGGCAGGTCAGACTAATCGGGAGTGGGTTGCAACTTTGCAAAGCCTTACAAGGGATTGTGCTTTTGAGTGTCAATGTGGACTCCCTTATTCAGATACTATGGTACGTGATGCAATTGCACAGAACGTTTCTGACGTTCGTATAAGGGAACAGATTTTGAAACTAGTCAATCCCTCCCTTCAACAAGTGATGGACATATTGGATCGGCAGGACACACTTTGCTCAGGAATCATTTGAAACTTCACCAGCCGTGTGTCAGGTTAACCGGCCCGCCGGGCGGGCTGCACGGAGCAGTAAACAGCCCTCGCGTCCGGCCGCGCTGCTGCCGCCAGGATCTCAGCCACGTGTGTCGTGCAGGCAAGCAAATGCAGTGCTAAAGTCATGCCCGCGGTGTGATACTAGACATTCGCGTGAGAATTGCCCGTCACGCCAGCCTATTTGCTTTTTCTGTAATAAAAAAGGACATGTTCAGAGTGTTTGCCAGAAAAAGCTCAGATCGGAAACTCACAACCATTCCAGGCCCTTTACTTCGCGCCGAATTCGAGCCAAGGATACTCAGGCTCGTGAAACTTCGCCCATGGAAATTCATGTAGTTCATTCCACTCCGCCCAGTGCCACTCTCTCTAACAGTGACTGTGTTCGTCCCACAAATAGTGTGCGTCGACATCGCCGGAAATCCCGTCAAGTCGCAAGTGATTATGTGCCAGTGTCAGTTCACGTTGCACGAGACAGTCGCTCTTGTCGTCAGCAGGACAATAAACTTTTTGTAGACTTGGACATTAACAGCAAAGTGATACCATTCCAGCTCGATACCGGAGCTGCAGTTTCACTGATCAATCAAGACACATACAAACAGCTGGGCACACCTCCGTTGCGTGCCGCAAATGTTAAGTTAACTAGTTATTCCGGTCAAGAGATCCCTGTGTCAGGACAGTGCAGCCTTCTTGCAACATACAAAGGACAAAAAAATCTTGTGTTATTTTACGTCCTTCTTTCTTCTTCTGCAGTGAACTTGTTTGGTTTCGATTTATTTCAGTTGTTTAACTTGTCTATAGTAAATCAGGTCCTATCAGTGAACCAGACTGTGCCTTCAGACAGTGTTTCTCGTCTATGGGAAGAATTTGCAGACATTTTTGCACCGGGCCTCGGTTGCGCTCAGAACTATAAAGCACATTTGGAACTGAAAGTAAACGCGCAACCGAAATTTTTCAGAGCGCGCAATGTTCCCCATGCATTGCGTGATGAGGTCGCAAAAACATTACACGATTTGGCATCACAAGGTGTAATTGCACGTGTGCAGGCTTCTCTCTGGGCATCACCCTTAGTAATTTTGCCAAAACCTTCGGGAAAATTGAGACTGTGTGTGGACTTCAAGGCAACAGTGAATCCACAACTAGTGATTGCAACTTTTCCTTTACCCCGCCCGGGAGATCTTTTTGACAAACTGTGCCCGGGTAAATATTTTTCGAAGTTGGACCTAGCAGATGCGTACTTGCAAATACCGGTGGACGAAGAATCCCAGCGCGTTTTGGTGGTTAACACGCATCTTGGTTTGTATCGATTCAAACGACTGCCATTCGGGTGTGCATCCGCCCCTGCATTGTTTCAGCAATATCTGCAAACTGTTTGTGCGTCGGTCCGCCTTTCGCCAGTTGAAATCGGCGTTGCTTTCCGATACTTGCCTTACGCCATTCGATCCCCAGAAGCCCCTTTTGTTGATGGTGGATGCATCGGATTTCGCGATCGGTGCTGTGCTTGCGCACAAAGATGGATCGCACGATCGCCCTATTGCCTTTGCGTCCAAATTACTCTCGTCTGCGCAAAGAAATTATTCACAGATCGAGAAAGAAGCATTGGCTCTCGTATTTGGTGTTACAAAGTTTCATGATTTCTTGTATGGTCGTCACTTTACCATCATCACAGACCACAAACCTTTGACATCGCTTTTTCATCCGAACAAGCCTGTACCTCCACGTACAGCGCAGAAATTCATTCGCTGGTCTATTTTCCTCTCGCAGTACCGCTACGATATCTTGTATCGGTCCACTGCTAAGCACGGAAACGCCGATGCGTTGTCCCGTTTGCCTGTTGCTGAGGATAGAGCATTCGATTCCTCTGAACTTGCTTGCATGTTCATTGATGCGGCAACCGATGACGTGGTCGAATCCTTTCCGATTGATTTTCGTCGTGTAGCTACTGCCACAGCTGCCGACCCTGTCCTTGCTACTGTTCTGCGTTTTGTTGCTACGCAATAGCCCTTGTCAAAGTCACGGATCGGGGATCCGTTCGTTCGCCGATTTTTTGCTCACAAGGAGAGACTTTTTGTTCGACGTGGTGTTTTGCTGTTGCGTTCTGATAATGATCAGTCCAGGGTCGTGGTACCACGTTCGTTACAGTCCTCTGTCTTACAGCTTCTCCACCAAGGACATTGGGGTATAGTGAGCACGAAACAACTTGCTCGTCAGCACTGTACTTGGTTCGGAATCGATGCCGCGATTACGAATATGTGCTCTTCTTGCATGGAGTGTGCCGAACAACAATCAGCACCACCGCGGAAATTCTTTGCATGGGCAAAAGCCACTTCCCCTTGGCAATGCTTGCACATCGATTTTGCTGGTCCATTCTGGAATGCTCGATGGTTGGTTATGGTTGATTCATTTAGTAATTTTCCCTTTGTTGTCCGGATGTCTTCCACGACGTCATCTGCCACCATCCAAGCGTTATCTGCTATCTTTTGCATTGAAGGTCTTCCACAGACTATTGTTTCCGACAATGGCCCACACTTCATGTCCGCAGAATTTCAGTCATTCTGCAAGGCCAATGGTATTCAACATCTGACGTCTGCGTAGTTTTCGCCACAGTCAAATGGTGCCGCTGAACGATTGGTCAGGACTTTCAAGTCACAGATGTTGAAGTTAAAAGAGTCGCATTCTCGGGAGGACGCGTTATTGCTCTTTTTGTCCTCGTATCGCTCTCAGCCCCGAGATGGTCGCTCGCCGGCTGAGTTGCTCCACGGTCGTCATCATCGAACCTTGATGTCTTTGCTACATCCACCGCATCAGGTTCCTGTGCAGCGGCAGACACCTGCTTTTGCTCCAGGCGACGTTGTCTACTATCGTCACTACCGAGGTTCACGGCGTTGGCTCGAAGGGCGCATTCTTCGCTGCCTCGGACGTGCTATGTATCTGGTTTTGGGGGCCTCTGGTGAGGTGCGCCGGCATCTCAACCAGCTGCGCCTCGGTCGTCGCATGGGATCTGCCGCTCGCCGTCTGCTTTCAGCGACGGTGCCGTTCGGTCAGCGCCCTGGGGACCCATCTACTGGCTCGCCTCAGCCCCAGGAGTTACCGACGCTGCCTTCCATTTTGCCCCATGGCGACGCGCCGCCGCCACCGCCGCCGCCGCCTGTTCTCCCGTCGGCGTCGCCCGCAGTGGACGCGTCGCTGCAACCGCCAGGCGCCTCCCTGGGTCACGCGCTGCCGATCGCTTCCTGTGACCGGATGTCCTCCGACATGGAACTCTTGCCCGCTCCGGACCATATGTCGTCTTCGCCCGTCGGGTGCCCCGACCCGATGGAGGTCGACCCTTCGGCCCCTCCTGTCTCTCTGCGGGCGCATACACCGCATGTTGGCGTGCACCCTGGAGCAGGTTTTCAGGAGTTTTCTAGCTCCCCGCGGTCTGAATGGCAGGATGCGGGTGGCACAGCCTCGCCTGTTGTTAGGCTCCCCACCTCGTCGCATACGTCAACATGGGGTCCTCCCCACGGCGGGCGGAAGCCTTATGCCACCACCGTACGCCGATTTGCGGGGGAGGAATGTGGTGTCACCGCCAGACACCACACTTGCTAGGTGGTAGCCTTTAAATCGGCCGCGGTCCGTTAGTATACGTTGGACCCGCGTGTCGCCACTATCAGTGATTGCAGACCGAGCACCGCCACACGGCAGGTCTAGAGAGACTTCCTAGCACTCGCCCCAGTTGTACAACCGACTTTGCTAGCGATGGTTCACTGACAAAATGCGCTCTCATTTGCCGAGACGATAGTTTAACATAGCCTTCAGCTACGTCATTTGCTACGACCTAGCAAGGCGCCATTATCAGTTACTATTGATATTATGAATCATGTACCGTCAAGACCGACGTTCTTCATTAACGGATTAAAGTTAAGTATTCCACCAGCTACGTCCGTTTTTCTAAATTCTAATTTCCTTGTCCTGTTCCAGACCTCACGCCAGTCTGCGTGAGCTAAAACGCGTGCCTTTCGGCCTCCTCTAGTAACACGGTGTTGGCTCTCCTGCCAACCAAAACATAAAGAACATGAATAGAACACTGCAGTTCCTAGAGTTACACAAGCTATGTGTGTAAGAGATTCCTGACCAGAAATAACACGCCAGTCTTGGAATCTGTAAGACAAACAACTTGCAGCATTAGTTCATACACCTACACCACCATGCCGATTAACTTTTCCACTATCATCAATCACTTCACGAAGCGTCTTATATTATACCACACCATGCAGTTCACCATACCACCACAGAAATTATTTTGCTTTGTATGTATGCATAAATTAAATAATAATATAATTATTACTTTTTAAACCAAAAAAGTATAAACTAACTTCATATAGTTATGAACTGCAAACCGTGAGCAAGAGTTATATGTAGCATCTGTAGCATGTTATTAAACTATCAAGTTTACACTTCACGGATGGTTTCCGCCGATACAGACGGCAGATATTCAGTTAAAAGGAAAATAAACATCGTAATTTTATGTCTCATTTTAACTTTTATGAGTGAGAAGAAAACTGAACAAGATGCCAGCTGAAAAACCGGAATTTGTAATTCTATAAAACTTAGTTTAGCTTCAAAAAGCGCCGGACATAGCAGAAACAATAAGCATGTACACCTGACAGCACGAAATGCGGACCACCCCTGAATTCCAATGTGTACGCCGCACCTGACTATAAGCAACCAACATAGCACAGCTGTGCCGCAGGTCCTCCGACCCCTCAGCAGAATATCCAGCGACGCGTGGGACCCCATCTCCATGCTGTGAGGGTAGGACAGGCCAGTATTTCATAACTTATAATTGGAAACCCCATTCTCAATGTTGTATTCCCCCGACATATCGAACAGCTGACTACTTCACGCGCCACTGTGGCCATGGCTCTAGGTGAATTAGAGTAAGTGCTCCAACGTAGCACCGCCGACTTCAAAACACTTAGTGATCCGCTTTTCAAATGATCATATACAGGACAAAGCATATCTGTGGGAATATCAGCACAGGTGTTTATAGTGCGGTTGACCTTGTCTTCACGGCGTGTTGGCACTTGCTGGTAGACATCTTTTAAATATTCATATAGAAAATAATCCAGCGACGTCAAACCCGACGACCCAGCGGGCCTGTTAATAGGGCAACCTCTGCCGATCCACCGACCAGTACAAACACGGTCTAATACCCCCCATGCTTCAGTAACGTAATACACCAGGCAACTATCATGCTGAAACTAAATACGTTGTCTAACGTCAAGGACAACATCCTGCAGTGATACCGGTCGCTCCTGTTCCAAAAACGATCGATATCTGCGTCCATTCAATGTGGCGGCGATAAAATACGGACCGATTATTTCGTTCCCCAAGATGCCACACCATACGTTAACCGACCGAGAGCGTTGATGATCAACCTGCCGTAACGAGCGGGGATTGTCTACACTCCAGTAACGCACATTATGCCGGTTAATGCTAACATGATTTGTGAATGTAGAATCATCGGAAAATAGTACCTCGGCAACGAACGTGGGGGGTCGTTTGCATTTGTCGGCGTGTTCATTCACAACGTACTACCCGGTTATGGAAATCGGCTCCTGAAGTTCTTGACGCAGTGACACGTGGTATGGATGATATTTATGAAGATGTAGTGTCGTGATAGTAATACCTACGTACATACCGGAATCGCGGTGTGATTGCCGGGCGCTTATCCGTGGATTGTAGTGCACTGCCGCTAGTACAGCAATTTCATTAGCATCTCCTGTAACACATTTGCTTCGTTCCCTTTTGCCGGTCTGTACCCTGCCATAAGACATAAAGACACTCACAACCTTGTAAAAGAGTGAACGACAGCGAGATTTCTCTGGAAAACGCTCGGCATACAAGCCAACAGAAGCCTCAACATTTCATTTCTCTTACATTCTCCGTAAATCAATACCATTTCAGTTTTTTCTTCTGTGGCTGCAATATTCATTGTCCACTTGCACGTCTGTTCTCCAAATGACAGGTAGGTGTGCAGGCAATAAACACTGCGCACGTACTGTAATGTTTAGAGCCGCTATCTGTTCTACGTCTGCACGATACGTGAGCTCCGGTCACAGTTACTGCCTGTTATGACGTGTCGTAGTTCGCTACACGGCCACAGTGGTGTTTCGAGTACTCACCTGTTCGATATGTCAAAGGCTACAACGTTGCGAATGGTGTTTCCGATTAGAAGTTATGAAATACTGGCCTGTGCTACCCTTACAGCATGGAGGTAGGGTCCCACGTGCCATTCGATGTTCAAGGGACATGGAGCAGCATGTCGTAAATTGCGATTGTGTACCCATTTCTATCCTCCGATTACAGAGCAATCTGTGTCGAAACAAAGAAAAAGCTTGAGACAATCCGTACGTAGATTTCGCCGTAGAATCGTATCTGTAACAAAAAGCGAAGATTACAGAGTTCCCCGCTGCCACCCACGCACAGGGTGGGGTATCGGGTAGAGTGTGGTATCGTTGGACCGTCCTCCCCATCGGAGTAAAACAATTTGGAGCTATAACTTGTTTTGATCTTTCGTGCAGTTTTCGAGATATCTCAATGTCTTCAAAAAAAAAAATAAATAAATAAAATAAAATATTTAAAAAAAAGTTCAAATAGCTCTGAGCACTATGGGATTTAACATCTGTGGTCATCAGTCCCCCAGAACTTAGAACTACTTACACCTAACTAACCTAAGGACATCACACACATCCATGCCCGAGGCAGGATTCGAACCTGCGACCGTAGCGGTTCCAGGCTGAAGCGCCTAGAACCGCCCGGCTGCACCGGCCGGCTCAATGTCTTCAGTTAAAATGAACATCCTGTAGGCATGGCACAGTAGCGACCGTAGCGGTTCCAGGCTGAAGCGCCTAGAACCGCTCGGCTGCACCGGCCGGCTCAATGTCTTCAGTTAAAATGAACATCCTGTAGGCATGGCACAGTAGAGGGCCTGTAACACTACCTTGGGGAACGCCAGAAATCATTTCTTTTTTACTCGATGACTTTCCGTTAGTTACTACGAACTCAGTTGCATACGAATTCAATTGCATACCTGAGACGATATTCCATAATAACATAATCTGATTAAAAACCGCTTGTGAGATACGGTGTCAAAATACTTCTGGAAATCTAGAAATATGGAAATAATTTGAAATCCCTTGTCGGCAGCACTCAACACTTCGTGTGAGTAAAGAGCTAGTTGTGTTTCAAAGAACAATGTGTTCTAAATACGTGTTGACTGCGTGTCAAGAGACCGTTCTCTTCGAGCTAATTCATATTTTTCGAACACAACATACGTTCCAAAATCTTACTGCATATCGACGTAAATTATGTGGGCCTGTATTTTAGTGGGTTACTTCTATTACCTTTCTTGAATATCGGTGTGACCTGTGCAACTTTCCAGTCTTTAGCTATGGATCTTTCGTCGAGCGAGCGGTTAAGTATGGAGCTATTGCATCAGCATATTCTGAAAGGAACATAATAGGTATACTGTCTGAACCTGAAGACTTGTTTCTATTTTTTGATTTAAGTTGCTTCACTACTCCGAGGATATCTACTTCTAAGTTACTCGTGTAGGCAGCTGTTCTTGATTAGAATTTTGGAATATTTATTTCGAAAGGCTACGTTTAGTAACTGTGCTGTAGCAGCACTACCATCGGTAGTATTCCCGTTGCTATCTCGCAGAGAAGGCCTTGATTTTGTCTTACCGCTAGCCTATTTTGCGTACGATCAGAATCTCTTTGGACATTCTACCAGGTTTCGCGACAAAGTTTGATTGTGGAAATTATTATAAGCAACTCGCATAGAATTTCGCGCTAAATTGGTGATTTTGCGCGCGTTTAAATTTGGCATGCTTTTTTTCGTTGTATCTGCAGCAGTGTCCTGACCCGTTTTGTATATCGTGGAGGATCAGCCTAGCCGTTTGTTAATTTATTTGGTATAAATCTCTAAATTGCTGTCAATACTGTTCTCTGAATTCAAGCCACATCTGGTTCACACTTACTTTGTTAATTTAGAAGGAGTGAAGATCGTCTCCCAGGAAGGTGTCAAGTAAATTTTTATCTGTTATTTTGAATAGATATATTTTTCGTTTACTTTTGGCGGATTTGGGACTTACAGTATTCAGTCTCGCTACGACAATACTGCCTTCGCTAATCCCTTTATCTGTTTTTACGCTCGTTATTAGCTCAGGATTATTTGTGGCTAAGAGGTCAAGTGTTTTTTCACAACCGTTTACTATTCGAGTGGGTTCGTGATGTAACTGCTCGAAATAATTTTCAGAGAATGCATTTAACACAATTTCGGATGACATTTTATGCGTAACCTTCGGATATAAACAAGTATTTTCGCCAGCATATCAAGGGTAAATTGGAGTTACCACCAACTATAACTTTATGAGTTGGGTACGCGTTTGGAATTAGACTCAAGTTTCCTCTGAACCTTTCAGCAACTGTATCATCTGAGTTGGGAAATCGGTAAAAGGATCCAATGATTATTTTATTCCGGTTGCCAGTAATGATCTCTATCCACACTAATTCACAGGAACCATCTACCTCAACTGCGCTACGAGATAAACTGCTTCTAATAGCAACAAACACGCCACCGCCAACTACATTTAGCCTGTCGTTTCTGAACACCGCTAGGTCCTTCGCAAAAATTTAAGCTTAACTTGTTTCTGGTTTTAGCGCCTATAGCAATTTGGGAATCAGTGATTTCTATTAGCGCTTGTAGCTCTGGTACTTTCCCTACACAGCTAGACAGTTTACAACTGTTCTTCTTGTGTTCAAGATGCACCCTCTTGAGACTGAAGCCCTTTCTTGTTTTCCCAAGACCCTCTAACTTAAAAAACCGTCCAGACCACGCTACACAGCGCCCGTTACCCGTGTAATCGCCTCCTGCGTGTGATGGACTCCTGACCTTGAGAGGCACCCACATGCCTTGCTCATACTGTGGCATCAAGCAGTCAGGCCTGCAAGATGAGTGGTCTGCCAAGCGAG
This sequence comes from Schistocerca nitens, assembly GCF_023898315.1. Taxonomy (NCBI): domain Eukaryota; kingdom Metazoa; phylum Arthropoda; class Insecta; order Orthoptera; family Acrididae; genus Schistocerca; species Schistocerca nitens. The sequence goes on along the minus strand of NC_064617.1, from coordinate 696,834,170 downwards.
TGGATTCATTCTTATTTATCGAGTAACATGAACTCTAGTACTCACACTTAAGTTACAAGTTATCCTCCTATATGATTAATACGCAACGGAAACACACATCTGACTATCAGTAATTTACAGAACTCTGACTGTACACTACGCACTGGCAATACCACATTTTCTTTTTGTCTTTTATTTAACGGCTTTTGTCAACACGTGGCCACCGCACTGAATATGAATGGCGCACACATTATAAATTCGGGACATTATGACAACATACAATTCGAAGGAAAAGTCCACCAATCTTTTTCTTTTCACTATCTTATTTATTCCGATAAATTCTCTAACCTAAACACACAAATCCTATAACCTACAACAATAACACATGAGAAATTCCGCCCAGTGGGCATGGCTTTACATTGGTGAATCTCTATATTATGGTCTCGTAATTATTTAACGCTACAGTGCACTTTCTGGATAGGATGGTGGATCTTTTATTATATCTCACACTTCGACTCTCACAATCATCATCACGAAACTTTCCTCTAGATCGAGCGGTACAGAAGGAACAAGCATAACCCACTAATCTTTTGAAACTACCTTGCTACTCTCCCATGCAAACCACACATACCCAAATTACATGACATACACCACACTACGACATGAAATACTACACAGAGAATAGTCACAGCATTATCACTTTCAGCTTTACCACTTCAATTAATATTTACCCCAGTTTCACACGACACTGCCCCACTTCGTAATTCTACTTTCCTGCTATGAACTCGGGAGATATATGCACGTCTTCCTGTGCAATGCAAGCCAAGTGGCGTTGCTGGATAGACGGCCGACTCACCTTGCTTCTCTCTCAGAGTTTGAATCTAGCGTCACACGGAATCATATCACGCAAAGTAACATTAAGAACGTATTCATCACACACGCGAGTCCTCAACTGATACCATGGACGAGTACTTCTCTTTATCTTTTGTCTCATACACAGTTTGAGACTCACATAGTACTCACCACGTGGAAGTACTCGTCTCTAATTTCAAGTCCTGCACACGCCATTTCTTAAATATTTCAACTTATGGTACACACGCTATTTCTTAAATATTTCAACTTATTGTACACACGCTAGTAATTCAGCTTAACTTAAGCACACGGAAGTATTTCAACTTATTGCTACACGTGGTTTCATTGTGACCGTTGGTCACTTCCGAAGATTACTACAATCCCATTAATATTACCTGCCTGACACTTAATTCTCCCCACAAAAGTTCCTGAAATAGAGAAATTATTATTTCAAACTACTCTTAAATATTCCACATGCATACCATGTCTCCACTCTTTTGTCATTACGGAGCACAACTAAAAAAGGTCTTAACAGCACAAGATCCAGCGGCAGAGTGCTGAAACATGGCCGTTCTCTAGGTCCTCTCACACCTCTGTCGAAGTGGGGGAGCACCTTGCTACCGTATTGGTCAGCCACATTTCAGGCACTCAAAGCTCAGGTAAATTTCATCTCTTTGGTCCCACCAAAGGTGGCCAAAGGATCGTTTCAAAGATGATGATATATTCACATTCACTATCTGTGGTTAGCAGACGACCATACATTCATTCATTTCACAGATCTCACCAAACTGGATGTAGGGATTTATTTTGTGGGAGTGCACATGTGATCAATTAAATAAATAAATTGTCATTCCTTCCCACACTGGTATCCGGCTTCGCTGTATTAATTGAAATTGAGTTATTTTACAAAAAAAATGTGTTGTTCTGACAAAAATAATGAAGTATGTTGTACCTATTTTCAATGTCGGGCGGTACTGTACCCTTTCACCACCGGCTACCCATGCAGAAAAAAATGGCATGGTACTATCCTTGCAATGCGAGGGTAGTTCCAAACATTTTTTTAAGAAAGCTGTATTAGAACAAACTTAGCAAGTCATCAAAATAACCAGGAGGAGACCTTAGCCCCTGGTGACCTCAAATAGACGACCAAATGCTGTTACTTTACCAAATTATTGACACAGTTGTTGCATTATTGTACTCTCCACAATCCGGAGTAACGTACACATACATATTTACAACAATCCAAATGACAACTAAAACATCACATCATAGAAATAAAAAATAATGGTGAGATAAAAATTTGCTTAGATACCGGGATCTCCGTTATTTTTAGGAGTAATCCAAACTTCAATAATTCTAAAACAAATAAAAAAATACTAATTGTACTCATGAAATTTTAAATAGCTCACTGTCCAAACACGGAACAAGTAATCTGACATTCATAAATTGCGTTGTAATAATCTTTACACGGCAATGTCTAAATACAAAACAAAATCAACAAAAGAAAAAAATTTCGTACACTAGTTACACGTAGAAGTCAGGCTCCATATCAATACACGCAATAAATAGTTAGCAATAAGTGCTTGAATCCACCAGTAGCTCTCGTATCTTACTCTACTGCTCATTTCTTTGTTGTTACACATTTGGACGACAAGAACTTGCATTTCGACTAGCCTTTGTTACACTTTAATGTGAAATATCACCACTGTGATAATGCAAATAAGTGGCTTCAGTCAACACACCAACAAGATTATTACTGTCCACGACATCAAAATACATCAGTTAATTCCGATATTTTGTTGTGCAATGCAAACTCTTGTCCCCTGTGACAACCTTACTGACCAATGCAACAAGACCCGCTACGTTAGTATTACGCCACTGGCTGATAATTAAAGCATCATTGTACCAAATATCCTAATAAACATGCTACGTGAACTTGATAACCCTGAACAAACAAACAAACAAAAACACTAAATATTCTAAACACAAATGTTAATGAAATACAATTACACTTGCTGTCCCTTCAGGAATGAAACATATAAAAAAAAAATTTACACAATTACAAATACATTATTCCCTATCTTGCGAGTCACACGGAAACATTCCATTCTGTGATTTTCTTGGGGTCAAAAAAGTTGCTGACAGGTTCCCTAGAAACACTGTCTCGGTGTCAAAGCTCTCCCGTGGTTACCCGGACGAAAGTCTTTAAGTCCCTTTCAACCTATTTAGCGGAAACTGAAATCCCACCACCCTATGGTGGAAGTCGCATAACCATCTGAGACTCTGATTCAGACCCTCCACTCGCCTTTGTATCAGAGGTCCACAATCGGTCCTGTTGACTATGCTGCAAATGGTAGTTCTCCTTCCATCTCGCAAGCAAGACTGGCAGTCTTTACCACTTCTAATAGCCACTCGCACCCAGAGAGAATCTCTTCCGATCCAAAGCAACACACATCACTGGTACTGAAGTGAGCCACCACCTGCAGTTGGCTGTATCCTGCTTTTCATGGCATCCAAGATGACCCGTTCCACATGTGGAATGATTCCACCTGGTATGCACATGGAGTGTGCACTGGCTTTTTCCTAAGGGGCCCCATCACGCGCTATCATTGGAGATAGCTCCCAACTACCAGTAGTCCCACCCTCTATGACTGCCCACATCGTGCTGGGTGGGAGGTTTCCTCTGAAACAAGGCAAGTAACTGTATCTCGCTGAGGGACACTGTCAACCACAGACAACGCCTGGAATATGCTTGTCAGACGTATCAGGGAGGACTTACACTCCATCCTCCGGGAGGTCTTTCACTGCCTACTACGCCCCGAGACGACCTCCCGCTCGACCACAGGTGAGGGGGTCAATCTCAATGCGAGCAGTAACTGGGCTGACCACCAGTGCAGACCGATTGGCAGACGTCCGATGGGTCTTCAAGGCTGATCCACCATAATGATGCTCATCCACTGCCGCCTCAAGCTGTGTAACCAAAGCCAACACAGCCTGGACTGAGAGTAGCAAACCTGCAATTGCTGCGAATCACTTCCTCATTTGTCTAGACTTTTTCACTTGTGGTCTATGTCGATGGCCTTCCTTCCCGATCAGCATCAGCCACGTCTGGGCGGCCTTGGTGAAATTGTTAGGGCGAGCGACGTGGCTCAGTGGTTGCACACTGAGCTCGCTTTCAGGAGAACGACTGTTCAAATCCGAGTTCGACTATCCACATTTAGGTTTTCGTGATTTCGCTAACTACTCCAGGAAAATGCTGGTATGGCTCATTTGAAAAGGCACGGCCCAGTCCTTGAAACAATCCGAGCTTGTGCTCTGTCTATAAGGACAACGATGTCGATGGGACGTTAAACCCTAATCTCCCTTCCTTTTTTCAAATTGTTGGCACCATTTCACTACAGCAGGACGCCACATAGCATTTGGTTGACACACCCCCAGAATTTCGCTGTGAATCTGTTTGCGATGTAGAGGTTTTGCCCACAACACTCGTACTGACGCGCGTACTTCTACTTCGCAGTACGTTTCTAGTTGCCTCTCCATTTCACTCCCACACTGTGATGCACCTGTTATCCGTTCATCAGCACAACTGTCTCTGCAGGATATCTGAAACACGTACTCTCTTCTGACGAAGCGCCACACTTGTTGCGAAATAGTCTCGGCGTAGGACGACATGCGTAATTTACTTTTTGGACTCTCCTCGTATCTCGCTCGTATGCGAACCCATACTCGAAGTTTTTTGTTGAATTATCGTATACTTTCAACACTTCGCTTTACGCTATTAATTATAATACACTCTGAGAGCCTATTCAGTCCGTGGGTGCACATACGTATGTGTACTACGAGTTTTCACTTCGTAAAATTAACAAACGGTTTTGTACTAACTCATGACCTGTATTACACATTTGTGTAGGTTACGTAGTTCAGTTTGTGCTGCTACACCGCACAGCGTTCTGCTTACAGTGCCTTTTACTATGCTTTTAAGATATGATTGAGCACAAAGACTACTCAAAGCGCGCCTGTTTCGAAACAGTTCTTCGTTCCATACATTTGCTTATTTGTTGCTTTCGACACGTGAAAAGTGTCATATATTTGATTGATACATGTTTTTACTAAAATTGCTTCTATGTTGACCAGAGTAGAGGCCGAAATTCGAAGTACACTTACGCGTACTTGAGATTACAACCTCAAAGTTCTTTCTGTATTTCCCATACACTGTAAATAGAACCCCTTTTTATTTTGAGTGAGGAAGATCTCACACCTATGCAGTACTTTGACTATATGTAACTTGACTGTTAGGAAACAGATTATTATAGTGTCAACAATTAATTTGCGTTATTATTTTCACTTATCCTTCTGTGTTGGAAGTGAGCCATGAGGTATTTGTAAGTGATTGTGAAGTACTCGAAAAGAATAAAGATCAAATGCCAGAACAAAAGAAAGGCTACTTAAATTGTTTAACCATTTTACTGATTTAGTTATTGTTAATTGTTGGATTATGCACAAAAGATCTTGTACAAAGGAAGGAGTACCAAAACGTTACTAATTGTCTCTAATAAATTTTGGACTGAATTCGGGTAATGAGTTGACAAAGTCTTCTCATACGAGAAATTCTTCACGGCTCTCCAGAGTAATATCTGTGGATGAACGGGAGAGCTCTCACAGTTCTGGATCTGATGATAATACACTCAACAGATGAAATATTTTCTATCAGCCAAGGAGTCTAAATCTATATGACCATGTTGATTACCTTCCCATATAAGTAGAGGCAAAGAATGCCTCTCATTGTTACTGCAAATGGTCCAAAACCGTCTGCAAGAAGTGTAATACGGCATATATTTGTCTGTACTTAAAAAGAATTATTTTTTTAAAATTACACAAGGAAAAGTCTTAATATGTGTTATAAAATATTATTTATTCTACTGGTACAGTAAAATATATGGAAACTTTTTTCTTTTCTTATTTGATCACTGGAATTGTGGAAAGAGCTTTCGGATGCTCAGAACAAGAAATCTGTCCGCAACATCTCGTGCAGCTCAAGTCACGGCGCAGTTAAGCTCCTATAGTGTTTAGCATATTTTGAGTGTTATTAGTTAGTTGCTATAGGTAGATCAACTTCTGGACTACCGTGAAACTTTGTACCCGCGTTTTACATACATCTTAGCAGTTTGATAAGAGTAACTGAAGTTGCCTTAAGGATGTGAAGAGCAATGGTACTGTGGTTTTTCGCAACAGTATCATAGCTCAGATTCCACTTTACGTTTTTCGGTGACGCCATGAGCAGTGACAGTCAAGAACATTTTTATGTTTTCTACAACTCTTATTCATAATGTCGAATCTCTGTTCTAATTAATTACGTTATACTGACACTGTAGACGATGCCGAAGTGTCACGAAACAACAACACATTTTGAAGTGTGGAATTGTTACAGTAAATACGGTAAGCGGTTTGCACCGCCTGCTTGTACATTATTAATTTCAGTTTTTCTTTATTTACCTTTTTGATTTTTATAGACAAGTAAAACATACACATCAGTTTTTCACCATCTCATCAGAAAAGCTAAACAATACACTATGCACAAATAATAAAAAAAATACAAGGTCAATGCCCAACTTTGGGAGTAACAAAAGAAATGACAGCTACAGGTATTTTCCTAGGTTTCTACTGCTCTGATTTCATATTGTCAAATCTGTTCTAATTAATTACATTACAATGACACTGCTTAGGAAACTGCTCGCTCGGAAATAATTAGATATACACAAGGATTTGAGAACTTGCATAAATCAGAGGAAACTAATAAATTTTATTTGCATATGAACATGCCACCAATATGTATACACTGACTGGCAGTTTACTCAAAAACGTTTGCAAATTACTTAGCTCTTGTCTCGCGAACAAATGGCCATAAAATCGTAGAAATTATCTCTACAATACAAGACTCTATAATACGGCGTCTCGATATTTTTGAACATATAAAGAGCCTCATATCAACATAACATTTGCAGTCAGTACATTTGTTGCACATACCTTTGTAAAGTAACTAGTCCTGCTGTCACATACTTCTCTTTACATCCGTAGCAATGACAACACTGCACCATAGCAGTTACTAAAACTCAAATGTGCAGAAAAGTATATAAAACAAGGCGAATACGTGTAATGTTCAAGTTTCCCTATTACCACAAACTGTAGACAAGCAACATCGTTCCAAAATCACGTGACTCTTCCAGTCTGATGTTGAGAACATGCGCTATAGAAATTTCAGGATGATGTACTTTGAAGTTTGTGCTACAGAGGATATTTTGTTTTCATGTGCAGCTCTAGCGACAGAACCCTGATCTACGAAACAAACATGGCTCTCGTGTTACTGTTGCCAATTAGTAAAGAGCAGCGAAGTACAGTTCGATATCTGTGGTCCAAAGGGCAAAAACCGAGTGAAATTCACAGGGACGTGAGTGGGGTGTATGGGGACGAATGTTTGGACCGTAGCAATGTCTCCAGGTTGTGTGCATTGTTGCAAGCTTTAGTGATTGACCACGCTCCGGGTGGCCAGTAACAGCTGTAACCCTACAGAATGTCGGAGCCCTTGAGGCAGCAATTTCGAACGACCGACATGTTCAACTATGAATCTCAACGCAAGTTCTGTGGTGCGGTGTACGATATTTTTCACAACATTAATACTGACGGTGTCAAGTTTCTTCATGACAATGCTAAGCCCTGTCTTCTTGCTCCAGTTCGTGAGAAAATCGCCAAATTTGGTTGGGAGTGTCCCAGCATCCACGACGTACATAGTCCGGACCTTGCACTGCCGGACTTCCATCTGTTTGGTCTCATGAAGAAATTCCTGGCCGACAAACGCTTTGCGATAGATGCGGAAGTGAAATCATCAGTCCGCAGATAGCTGTTCTCAGTCAAACGGACTTCTGCAAACAGGAAACTGATACCACGATGGAAGAAACGTGCTGAGAGCGTTATTGATTATGTAGACAAGAGGATAAAAGATGTAAGTTCATTTGTGATTTTTTTTATTTGTTACCTATTAAACTTTTTGGTAATACAATTATTGTACGTTACTTTCCGAGCTTCTCTCGTACGTATTCCATGTCACTACCATACTCTCACACACATCAACGTGAAATTACTCTCCGACCATGGGCTGCTGGTATCAGGGTATTCTAACCTCCGTGACCACCTCAGGAGTTAGCTTTGGCCTATATACACTGGCCGGGGCAGGAGGCTACCTGGTGGGAGTGGGTCTCTGGTCCGTTGTCTCTGCGCAGCGAGGGGAAGGCGCGACGCGACCGGCATTTGTCAGCGCGCGGCAGTGTTTGGCGACGGCGGGGAACCCCCGCGGCGCGCGGCGATCCATTACGCGACACAAAGCTGGCGTGCCATTCAGTCTTCGGCGCGGCTGGCGCTAGCACCGGTGCCCGAATGGACCAACGGCCCGCGCTCAATGAGCACACACCCTCCGATTTATGGCTGCACGATTTGTTCGATTCCCGTCAACAGGTAAGTGACGTGTCGGACGGCAGCCCGAAATCTCGCAAAAGTGGGAACTTCTTGGCTCGGCACAGGAAGCAAAGAATACAAATGAAAGAAAGAAAAGAGGGTCTTTCCTCCGCCGGTGCCCGATGACGCAAGCTAGTAACAGCATGGAGGTAAGGATGGCATTCTATTTTGCCCCAGCCGTCTATACGTCTCCACTGTTAGAAAAAGCAAACAAATCTAACGGACAGGCAATGTGTTTACTTTTAAGAGTGGAAGTCTTCGTACTCCCACTTATGATCGTTCCAAAGACGCCAGCTAAATAAATGTTGTTACTGTCGCACTCTTCAGTCGTACGAGCTGCTGTAGCTATCCATGTGAGTCTGCGTATGAAATGCAACCTACATCCACCCGGATATAATTACTGAATTCGAACCTTGGTCTCTATTTACAATTTTTCGCCCTCACGCATCCCACCATTACGAAATTAACTATTCTTCAATTCCTTAAGATGTGTCCTACCCCCTCTATTACTCAAATTGTGTGGTAAATTACCATACATTACTATTCTTCGCCAGTTCAATTCAGTGTCTCATCATTAGTTATCAGATCTACACAGCGATCTTCAGGATTCTTCTGCAACACAACGTTTCAAAAGATTCTATTCTCTATTTGCCTGTAATATGTATCACACACATTTCGCTTCTGTACCAGGCTACGCTACAAAGAATTACTTTGAGAAAAGATTTCCGAAGACTTGAATTTACCTAAGATGTTACAGATTTCTCTTTTCAAAAATTATTTTCTTGCTATTTCCAGTCTGCATTTTACATTCTCTCTATTTCTGATATCGTCAGTTATTTTCAGCAAAAGTCATTTACTGTATGTAGCCTTTCATTTCCTACTTCAACACCCTCATAATCGCCTAATTTCATTGAAGTTCATCTTATAACCACTTTTCAAGATACTATCCATTCTATTTAAGTGATCTTCGAAGTTCTTTGTCGTCTCTGTCAAAATTTCAAAGCCATCGGCAGACCATAAGTTCTATTTCTTCTCCAGAAACTGTAATACATTTGCATATTATTCTCTGTTTTCCTTTACTACAATGACAGAGAAAAAAAATCGTTTCATCAAGAAGGCGTTGTGCGATATAAACGAAAGTTGGTAGGCATGTTTCCACATTTGAAAGATGATGTCTATTCAGATTTCGCGCAGGTCGCACACGGCACCAATATAAACACCTCACTGAGTTTGAACTAGGTCGTGTACTACGGTTACGAGAGGCTGCATGTTCCTTATGCGACAGTGCAGAAAGATTTGGCAGGAATGCAGCTACTGTACGTGATTGCTGGCAGCGGTGATCACGAGAATGTATGGTCACCAGAAGACCCGGCTCCGGACTGCCACGTAGTACTTCCAAGAGCAAAGACCATCGTTTCGGCGTACGGTTCTGGTGCATCGTACTGCACCTGCAGCAGCTACCTGAGCAGCTGTGGGAACCGCAGTGACACAACGAACTGTCTCAAATCGGTTATTTCAAGGACAGCTCCAATCCAGACGCCCTGTAGCATGCATTCCACTGATCCAAACCACCACCATGTGCGACTTCAGTGTCGTCAAGCGAGAGCTCATTGGAAGGCAGAGTGGAGGTCTTCGGTGTTTCCTGATGAAAGCTGGTTCCGCCTCGGTGCCAGAGATGGCCATGTGTTGGTTAGAAGGGGGCCTGTTGAGCACCTGTAAGCAACCCATATGCGTACTAGATGCACTGGACCTATACCTGGAGTTATGATCTGGGATGTTATTTCGCATGACAGCAGGAGGATTCTGGTGATCATCTCACGTACCCTGACTGCAAATCTGTACATCTGTCTGGTGATTCTACCCGTTGTGCTGTCATTCATGAACAACATTCCACAGGGTGCTTTCCAACAGGATAACGCTCGCCCACATACCGCTCTTGTAAACCAACGTGCTTTGCAGAATGTCAACATGTTGTCTTGGCGTACTCGATCACCAGATCTGTATCTAGTCGACCACATATAAGACAACGTCGTCTATAACCAGCATTAACCGTCCCTGTACTGACTGGCCAAGTGCAACAGGCTTGGAATTCTTTCACACAAATTAACATCTGGCACCTGTACAACACAATGCATGCACGCTACCATGCTTGCATTCAACATTCTGACGGTTACACCAGTTATTAATGTACCAGCACTTCACATTTTCAATGACTCACTTCGCGTTTCATTAACCTGCGATCTTGTGATGTTAATCACTTAAATATGTTACATAGACAAATATATTCCTGGAATTTCATTGACTCTACATTAATTATTTTTTGGTGTTGTGATTTTTTTCGCCAGTGTATTTGCTCTAAGTGCAAATTAAATAACGTGAGGAGACGCTACAAACCTGTCTCACTCCTTAGTTAATTACTGCACCTTTCCAAATTCTTCGACTCTTATAATTGCAGTCCCGTTTCTGTGGAAGTTGTGGATAACATTTAGCTCTCTGTATTTCACCCATGCTACCTTCAGAATCTACAAATGATATAAATATGGGCTAACACACTTGAATACGAAACGTGTATAGCGGGCAGCTTCGAGGGCTATTCGGAAAGTAAGGAACGATAGGTCGCTAAATGGAAACCACAGTGAAAATCAAAACTGTTTTATTTGCAACAATTAGCTACAACTTCCAGCTACTTATCTCCATAGTCGCCGATCCGACTTAGGCGTTTGTCGTAGCGTTGTACCAACTTTCCAATACCCTCGTTATAGAAGGCAGCCGCCAGTGCTTTCCGCCAATTCTCTACGCTGGCCTACAGCTCTTTGCCTGTGCCAAAATGTTGCCTTCATAGCCAGCGGTTCATGTGAGCAGAGATGAAACTCAGAGGGAGGTAATCACGGGCTGTATTGTGGGTAATCAAACATTTCCAATTGAAAACCATGCAGGAGCATCTTCATTGCACCTGCAGAATACGGCTGAGAATTGTCTTGAAGAAGAAAACGCGCGACAGTTATGTAATGTTGGCTGCATAGCTTCCGGCGAAATTTCTCAGCAGGCCCTCGTCCTTGGCGGGAGACACTATTGTTCTAGGTATCTTTATGTGCTCCCTGTGTGCTCAGAATTAAAAAGAACGACGTAATGCGATCGACGGGCATACTAGAGACACTACCCAACACACCAGTGCAAAATTTCATCGGATTTTCACTGTGGTTTTCATTTCGCGACCGATCGTTCCTTACTTTACGAATAACCCTCGTGAAGTCAAACTGACGGTGTTCAGAGTGTTGAAGTGCGGGCTGTATACACCGCAGGACGCTGAAACATTGTACGTATCTTCATTAATCGGTGCGCTCATGGAGTATGCTGAAAAAGTAATACTTTCACTTTCTGCTACCAGTTGAAAATAAGCCGCTGTAAGTAGTCAGGAATTGGCGTAGGTGCAGGAAAAGGAGAGGAACGGCCGTTCTGGCACGTTTAGCAGGATATGGTCACAAGTTACATGTGCTCAGTATGGTCTTCCTACTCTGTAACATGCTGCATCCGTTACAAGGCATGCTCGACAGTTGCTCGTAACATACCCGGTATAATAAAAGCGATATATCATTGTATGCTGTCCTTCATGTTGTGTCTAGACAAGACAGCCTAGACACAATGAGAGGAAGCCGAAAGGCACGCGCTTAAACTCACGCAGGCTGGCGTGAGGTCTGAAACAGGATACTTAATGAATGCTATAAAGAAAAGTACGTAGCTTCTGGAATACTTAACTTTAATCCACATTTGTAGAACATCGCTCTTGATGATACATTAATAGAATATCAATATCAATTGAATACGGCGCCTTGCTAGGTCGTAGCAAATGTAGCTGAAGGCTATGCTAACTATCGTCTCGGCAAATGAGAGCGTATTTGTCAGTGAACCTTTCCTTGCAAAGTCGGCTGTACAACTGGGGCGAGTGCTAGTACGTCTCTCTAGACCTGCCGTGTGGTGGCGCTCGGTCTGCAATTACTGACAGTGGCGACACGCGGGTCCGGCGTATACTAATGGACCGCGGCGGATTTAAAGGCTACCACCTAGCAAGTGTGGTGTCTGGCGGTGACACCACACTTCATATCAAGAAGAGTCTGCGTACATTCTTGATGGACAATCTTTCAGATATTTCCACAACCGGAAGTCACATGGGTTCAGGTGGAGGGGATCTGGAAGGCTACACATTCTGAAATTGCCTAGAGATGATGCGGTCGTTACCGAAGGTATCTCGAAGCAAATCTTTCACCTGGCAATTGACATGTGGTGCTGCCTCATCTTGCCTGAAAATAATGGCGTGGACACAGTTGCGTTGTTGCAAAGCTGGAATCGGCTGTTGCACAAGGAGTACCTCATAACGTACAGTTGTCGCTGTACACCTAACAGGCCCGCAAGGTGTCATCTCCTCGAAAAAAAAAAAAAAAAAAAAAAAAAAAACGGACCGAGAACGAAGGAGCTCGTGAAACCGCACCACACAGTCACATAAAGCAAATGCAGCAGATGTTCCTGCACAACAGGCGGCGGAGTAGAACCCCATTCGCGACGGTTCCGTGCATTCCCGGTATCGGGCTGAGTGATACGTGTCTCGTCCATCCAAAGAATATTTCCCAGCCACATGTCTCCCATTTCCTTGGTTGCAAAAAACGAAGGGCAAAGTTACGGCGCTGTAGGCTATGTGAAACTATCTTGAGGTTGTAGGCTGTCTTGAGGCTCGAGGCATTCTGAAGCTTACAGGGATGGTAGTGTAAAATGAGCCGAAAATTTTTTGGACAGAACCTGGGGAGAGACAACTCCCTTGAAATAGCCCGAGCACTGACTGCAGAATTTGAGGCATGTGCTGCACGGGCAGTTACAGCTACAGCGACTTCATCAACAACTGCCATGCGGATGTGCGGCCTCCCTCTCCCAGCTGTTCCACCTAATTCACCTGTTTCTTCAAATGTCTTGTTCTTTAGCCGATTTATTGACACGGGGCCTCTTCGCTGTTGTTTCTTTCGCCGATATTCCCGCAATGCACGCCGCTATTGCTGCCGTCTGATAAAACAACTTTATCAGCAGTGAACGATCTTTCTCCTCAACAGCCATTGCGTTTCGTACAGAAAACTTCAACCTTCTTAACCCTTTACATCAACAGTCACTTCAAAAAGGAAACCGACGTGTGTTTGCAGGCGACAGACAGTATACTGATGCCGAAACAGGAGACATTTCACTTCTGACTGCTTGCAGCGCCACATTTTCAGCTGGTGGCAGAACTATTATTTTTTTCGGCATACTCCGTGAACGCACCCATTAATGAACATACATAGTATGTTTTAGAGTCCTGCATTGTATACAGTACACGTTGCCGCACTCGGAGCACCGTTAATTTAATTACAACAATCCGGTACGCCTGGGAAAGGTGGAAAATGGAAATAATCCTTCCAGATAACAACTAAGACTTTCCGATTCATATAAATGCTGCTGACAGTGTATAAAATGAGTGTGCCTTCCTTCGAATAAGCATGTTGTTACGAGGTAACGTAAAGCAACGCACTAGACCCGTAGTGTTACAGTTGAGTTTGTACTTCAATGGGTGATCTGTAGGGGCTTACACATGTTAGTGTATCCAAACGCGCTTCAGTCAAGCTTTCTTTCTACGTGTTACAGCCAGCGTCTTTTATGAAGTCAGTGTCAAAAGGTAACTAAGTCAGTGACTCTGTTCCCTTTTAATACTCATCCGTTGGTAACACTGTAAATTGTTTTCTGCAGATGGTTCCTTTTGCTTTTGTTATGCCGTGTGTATTGTGTTGATTAGCAAGTAACGGATGTTATGTAATTATAGTGTTAGTAGCTTCGTGTAATTATTACAAAATAAGTGAATGGAGTGATTTAAATGACAGTCCATTAATTACACAAAAGAGGAAGGCACATCCAGAAGCTTACAAAAGGAATGTAGGTAAGAACTCGAATTTACAAGGGAAGAATACATTGGACACGGAGGAAAGCAGGACAGACATATTTAGATCAACTCGTTCACCATGCAGGTAAGAATCTAATTTCACAAGCTGCGGCATTCTACATCTACATCTTCATTTATACTCCGCAAGCCACCCAATGGTGTGTGGCGGAGGGCACTTTACGTGCCACTGTCATTACCTCCCTTTTTTGTACCAGTCGCGTATGGTTCGCGGGAAGAACGACTGTCTGAAAGCCTCCGTGCGCGCTCGAATCTCTCTAATTTTACATTCGTGATCTCCTCGGGAGGTATAAGTAGGGGGAAGCAATATATTCGATACCTCATCCAGAAACGCACCCTCTCGAAACCTGGCGAGCAAGCTACACCGCGATGCAGAGCGCCTCTTTTGCAGAGTCTGCCACTTCAGTTTGCTTAACATCTCCGTAACACTATCACGGTTACCAATTAACCCTGTGACGAAACGCGCCGCTCTTCTTTGGATCATCTCTATCTCTTCCGTCAACCCGATCTGGTACGGATCCCACACTGATGAGCAATACTCAAGTACTCGTATAGGTCGAACGAGTGTTTTGTAAGCCACCTCCTTTGTTGATGGACTACATTTTTAAAGGACTCTCCCAATGAATCTCAACCTGGTACCCGCCTTACCAACAATTAATTTTGTATGATCATTCCACTTCAAATCGTTCCGCACGCATGCTCCCAGATATTTTACTGAAGTAACTGCTACCAGTGTTTGTTCCGCTATCATATAATCATACAATAAAGGATCCTTCTTTCTATGTTTTCGCAATACATTACATTTGTCTATGTTAAGGGTCAGTTGCCACTCCCTGCACCAAGTGCCTATCCGATGCAGATCTTCCTGCATTTCGCTACAATTTTCTAATGCTGCAACTCCTCTGTATACTACAGCATCATCCGCGAAAAGCCGCATGGAACTTCCGACACTATCTACTAGGTCATTTACATATATTGTGACAAGCAATGGTCCCATAACACTCCCCCGTGGCACGCCAGAGGTTACTTTAACGTCTGTAGACGTCTCTCCATTGAGAACAACATGCTGTGTTCTGTTTGCTAAAAACTCTTCAATCCAGCCACACAGCTGGTCTGATATTCCGTAGGCTCTTACTTTGTTTATCAGGCGACAGTGCGGAACTGTATCGAACGCCTTCCGGAAGGCAAGGAAAACGGCATCTACCTGGTAGCCTGTATCTAATATTTTCTGGGTCTCATGAACAAATAAAGCAAGTTGGGTCTCACACGATCGCTGTTTCCGGAATCCATGTTGATTCCTACAGAGTAGATTCTGGGTTTCCAAAAACGACATGATACGCGAGCAAAAAACAAGTTCTAAAATTCTACAACAGATCGACGTCAGAGATATAGGTCTATAGTTTTGCGCATCTGCTCGACGACCCTTCTTGAAGACTGGGACTACCTGTGCTCTTTTCCAATCATTTGGAACCTTCCGTTCCTCTAGAGACTTGCGGTACACGGCTGTTAGAAGGGAGGCAAGTTCTTTCGCGTACTCTGTGTAGAATCGAATTGGTATCCCGTCAGGTCCAGTGGACTTTCCTCTGTTGAGTGATTCCAGTTGCTTTTCTATTCCTTGGACACTTATTTCGATGTCAGCCATTTTTTCGTTTGTGCGAGGATTTATAGAAGGAATTGCAGTGCGGTCTTCCTCTGTGAAACAGCTTTGGAAAAAGGTGTTTAGTATTTCAGCTTTACGCGTGTCATCCTCTGTTTCAATGCCATCATCATCCCGGAGTGTCTGGATATGCTGTTTCGAGCCACTTACTGATTTAACGTAAGACCAGAACTTCCTAGGATTTTCTGTCAAGTCGGTACATAGAATTTTACTTTCGAATTCACTGAACGTTTCACGCATAGCCCTCCTTACGCTAACTTTGACATCGTTTAGCTTCTGTTTGTCTGAGAGGTTTTGGCTGCGTTTAAACTTGGAGTGAAGCTCGCTTTGCTTTCACAGTAGTTTCCTAATTTTGTTGTTGAACCACGGTGGGTTTTTCCCGTCCCTCACAATTTTACTCGGCACGTACCTGTCTAAAACGCATTTTACGATTGCCTTGAACTTTTTCCATAAACACTCAACATTGTCAGTGTCGGAACAGAAATTTTCCTTTTGATCTGTTAGGTAGTCTGAAATCTGCCTTCTATTACTCTTGCTAAACAGATATACCTTCCTCCCTTTTTTTATATTCCTATTAACTTCCATATTCAGGGATGCTGCAACGGCCTTATGATCACTGATTCCCTGTTCTGCACTTACAGAGTCGAAAATTTCGGGTCTGTTTGTTATCAGTAGGTCCAAGATGTTATCTCCACACGCCCGCATCTCGTGGTCGTGCGGTAGCGTTCTCGCTTCCCACGCCCGGGTTCCCGGGTTCGATTCCCGGCGGGGTCAGGAATTTTCTCTGCCTCGTGATGGCTGGGTGTTGTGTGCTGTCCTTAGGTTAGTTAGGTTTAAGTAGTTCTAAGTTCTAGGGGACTTATGACCACAGCAGTTGAGTCCCATAGTGCTCAGAGCCATTTGAACCATTTTGTTATCTCCACGAGTCGGTTCTCTGTTTAATTGCTCGAGGTAATTTTCGGATAGTGCACTCAGTATGTCACTCGATGCTCTGTCCCTACCACCCGTCCTAAACATCAGAGTGTCCCAGTCTGTATTTGGTAAATTGAAATCTCCACCTAAGACTATAACATGCTGAGAAAATTTATGTGAAATGTATTCCAAATTTTCTCTCAGTTGTTCTGCCACTAATGCTGCTGAGTCGGGAGGTCGGTAAAAGGAGCCAATTATTAACCTAGCTCGGTTGTTGAGTGTAACCTCCACCCATAATAATTCACAGGAACTATCCACTTCTACTTCACTACAGGATAAACTACTACTACTAACAGCGACAAACACGCCACGACCGGTTGCATGCAATCTATCCTTTCTAAACACCGTCTGTGCCTTTGTAAAAATTTCGGCAGAATTTATCTCAGGCTTCAGCCAGCTTTCTGTACCTATAACGATTTCAGCTTCGGTGCTTTCTATCAGCGCTTGAAGTTCCGGTACTTTACCAATGCAGCTTCGACAGTTTAAAATTACAATACCGATTGTTGCTTGGTCCTCGCATGTCCTGACTTTGCCCCGCACCCTTTGAGGCTGCTGCCCTTTCTGAACTTGCCCGAGGCCATCTAACCTAAAAAACCGCCCAGTCCACGCCACATAACCCCTGCTACCCGTGTAGCCGCTTGCTGCGTGTAGTGGACTCCTGACCTATCCAACGAAACCCGAAACCCCACCACCCTATGGCGCAAGTCGAGGAATCTGCAGCCCACACGGTCGCAGAACCGTCTCAGCCTCTGATTCAGACCCTCCACTCGGCTCTGTACCAAAGGTCCGCAGTCAGTCCTGTCGACGATGCTGCAGATGGTGAGCTCTGCTTTCATCCCGCTAGCGAGACTGGCAGTCTTCACCAAATCAAATAGCCGCCGGAAGCCAGAGAGGATTTCCTCCGATCCATAGCGACACACATCATTGGTACCGACATGAGCGACCACCTGCAGATGGGTGCACCCTGTACCCTTCATGGCATCTGGAAGGAACCTTTCCACATCTGGAATGACTCCCCCCGGTATGCACACGGAGTGCACATTGGTTTTCATCCCCTCTCTTGCTGCCACATCCCTAAGGGGCACCATTACGCGCCTGACGTTGGAGCTCCCAACTACCAGTAAGCCCACCCTCTGCGATCGCCCGGATCTTGCAGACTGAGGGGCAACCTCTGGAACAGGACAAGCAGCCATGTCCGGCCGAAGATCAGTATCAGCCTGAGACAGAGCCTGAAACCGGTTCGTCAGACAAACTGGAGAGGCCTTCCGTTCAGCCCTCCGGAATGTCTTTCACCCCCTGCCACACCTCGAGACGACTTCCCACTCTACCACAGGTGAGGGATCAGCCTCAATGTGGGCAGTATCCCGGGAGCCACAGTCGTAGTCCGATCGGGGGATGCGTGGGACGAGCTGGCCGTCCCCGACAATCCCCCATCCGGACCCCCACAGTAATGCCCATTGGCAACAGCCGCAAGCTGTGTGACCGAAGCCAACACTGCCTGAAGCTGGGAGCGAAGGAATGCCAACTCAGCCTGCATCCGAACACAGCAGTTGCAGTCCCTATCCATGCTAAAAATTGTTGTGTAAAGAACGTCTGAACTAATCTACAGAGAGCACAAACACTTCGACACAAAATTTAAACGGTTATTAAAATACAAGATTGCCTAGTAAATGCAGTAATGCTGCTACTTGCGCACTGCTGACACACTGCTCGGCGGCGGACGGAGACTACGCGATTTTACACTATTCAGGTACTAAAACGCGATGCTATAACTCTCAAATACTATAATACGCCCGAAATTTATGAATTAAACAATGCAAATACCAAAAACACGCAAAGATATTAAGAATTAAACTATGTAACAAATAAGTGAGCTAAGAGTATACGACTTGCTGCTGCAGCTGCTTATCCAACGGCGGCAGGGAGCATAAAACAGTGACCCTTACATACAATAAGTTTCCTTTACTTTACGTCTATGGCCACAAACTTTTTGTTAACAAATTACCGGTTTCGGTCTATAATGATCATCATCAGATCTGCAGCAAAAATGGGAAAAAACATAAATACACTCGCAGATTGTCTACAGCATAAAAGCAATATATAGACCGTAATGAAATGTACTACTGACAATATATGCATGTGTGCGCTTTAAGTATGAAGAGGCTTACCTGTTTCATAAAATCAAAGTCCTAATGTACTGCAGCCATAGTGGCATCGTTAAATGCAGAATCAGTACAAGCATCGTCGCTGTTCAATTAATTATTGAAAACTAGTGTATGCCGACATTAGCGACATCTGATGAATTGCAACACAAACATCTTGAGGCTACTGTACGGCAGCTTGTTTTGAACAGTAGTGTTACTGACAGCATGACTCGTGCATATGATGTTATTTATATATATTTGATGATGCTTGTGCTGATTCTGCATTTAACATTTGACGATGCCACTGTGGCTGCAGTATATTTGACGATGTTATAAATAACGTAATCTAAAATTTCTACTGGAAACATTGCTCATTACAATTTTATTAATCATATAAATCCAAGTGTCTTTTTATTTGGTTTTAGGTGCAAGGAAAGCTGCTGTATTAAGTTCGACGACAAACATAAAGCCTGAGTATACAACTCCTTATATGGTTATTTTCAATCTAAAAATGAGCAAGATTTGGATTTACAAAGGATGATAGAGATGATTAATGTTAGAGAGGTGACTAACGTTAAGCAACACTGTCCTAGGAATTATCGTGCTTCTTTGAGGAGAAATTCACTTAAATACCACGTAATTCTTCGTGAAACTGAGGTAGAAGTTTGTCGAGAGGCTTTTTTTTAATTGTATGATGTGATTGAGAAGCGAATTAAACATATTAGACCATTACTTCTGAAAGGAAATTCACCCTTGGATTACCATTCTGTACCCCTTCCCATGCGCCAGCCACTGCTTGAAAAACTACGAGGTTAATCCCAAAAGTAAGGTCTCCTGTTTTTTTTTATAAGTACATAGACCTGTTTATTTCTACAATGGTTTACATCAGTTTACAGCTTGAAAGTTTAGCTATTTTTCGACATAATCACAATTTCTGTCGATGCATTTTTGTAGACGCTGTGGCAGTTTCTGTATGCCCATGTCATACCAGCTCGCCGCCATGCTGTTCGGAAAGTTATGAACCTTTTCTTTCACGGCGGCGAGCTGGTATGACATGGGCATACAAAAACTGCCACAGCGTCTACAAAAATGCATCGACAGAAATGGTGATTATGTCGAAAAATAGCTAAATGTTCAAGCTGTAAACTGATGTAAACCATTGTAGAAATAAACAGGTCTATGTACCTATAAAAAAATAGGAGACCTTACTTTTGGGATTACCCTCGTACGTTATAAATGGCTCGTGCCTCGCGCGACCTGCGCCAAAAATTATACAGCATTTTTTCTAAACTCCTTGCCATCTAGAGCTCACATTTCTGTTATTTTCATTTATCGCCAAATCCTGAATATACCACAGATAGGGACGAAATCTGTGATGACGAGTAGGTCAGTCTGCAAGTGGTGCTGTCGTGAGCCTCTACGGAAAGAGACTGAGTGGGGATGTTGAAGGATTGCCCACTCTGTGAAGCAGTGTACGCAGCGATCGCGGACAGATCTGACAAGAGTACAATGCTGGAGCAGACAACCATTTCGGAGCACAACGTTCAGTGCACATCGTTGAACATGGGACTCCTCAGCAGATGATATCCACGTGTTGCCAAGCGAACCAACGATATCGTCAGTTACGACTGCAGTGCGTGTGGGATCATCGACGAAGGACCGTGGATCAACGGAAACCTGTTGCCTGATCGGATGAACCACGTTTCTTGTTGCACCAGGTCGATCGTCGTGCGCGTATACGCCGTCAACCAGGCCAGGAGCTGCCCGACGTTTTTCGCACAGAGGGTGTTGGATCGTGTGGAACATTTATCATCAAAATGAATCCGTCAATTTGGCCGTGAAGTGCACAGTTCAAAGAATGCGTTGTGAAGACACATCCTGCATTGCTATCCATACAAAATCACCCATGTTTAAGAGTTACTTCCTGCTGCCCTGCCAGCAAGACAAACGTTCGCTCTGGGATTTCTTGCTCACTTGGAAGCGAACAATGAATGGCCATGGAACACTCTGTAGACAGACGAAGCCCATCTCCAAGGACATGTCAATACGCAGAACTTCAGAATATGAGCAACGGAAAACACGGACGCACATCAATCCGTAGCACTTTATTCTGCAAAGGTTACTTGGTTCAAATGGCTCTGAGCACTATGGGACTCAACTGCTGTGGTCATAAGTCCCCTAGAACTCAGAACTACTTAAACCTAACTAACCTAAGGACATCACACACATCCATGCCCGAGGCACGATTCGAACCTGCGACCGTAGCGGTCGTGCGGTTCCAGACTGTAGCGCCTTTAACCGCTCGGCCACTCCGGCCGGCTGCAAAGGTTACTGTGTGGTGCGGGTTGACGGCATCGTTCTTAGTAGGGCCATACTTTTTCGAGGAGATGAGGTCTGCGGGTCCTCTCACCAGCACCGTTACTGGTAAATGCTATGAGAGTCTTTTGCGAACGAGCGTCATTCCATTTCAGCAACGTGGATGTGTGATTAGGATCATTTTCATGCAAGACAGCGCTCCTCCGCACGTTGTACAGCCAGTGAAGCGGCTGTTGCAGTGGCATTTCGGAAATGCTAGATTTATCAGCCGTCATTTCCCTACAGCCTATCCGTCCAGATCACATGATCGTAATCCGCGTGACTCCTGACTGTGGGGTTAAGACGATGTCTTCAGTGCTCCAGTTAGGAACGTAGCTGAATTACAGGCACACGTTGCGCAACGCATTCTAAAAGTGACTTTTGGCGAAAAACAGTGGACAGCATATTGAACATGTCTTGCGACAGTCTCGCGACGAATAGAAACCGATGACATTTTGATTTTTATGCTGCTGTTGTCCTTCCAAGATGCTACTCCAGGCGGGTGCAAAATGAATGTGCGCAATGGAAAATAATAAACGCTAAAATGAAGATTTGGCCCTGTCTGACTACCCCCTGGAGCAGATCTTAGGATCTCTTAATTCTATAAATTACAATTTAAGCATACATGAATGATGAAAGCAACTAATACTACTAAATGATAAACGTTGCTCCTGCTTATATCTTTATTGTCATTTGAAAACTGTATATTATAAAGTTTACATTTCCTAAGTAAAATTGCTAATCAATTGTCCAACTCTGCCCCTTATGACTTCGCGAGCTAATATGAATAACGCGAAATGACTTACATCATCTACGTACCAAACACTAGAAGATACTACTTTCAAAGATGATCTATGGTGGTGTGGAACCTCAGTGGAAATAAACTAACGTGATCACAGCTGTTGAGCTTTATAGCCCTAATAAGCCGAAGCAATTTGGGATATCACCATATGTACTGCGTCCGGTGCGTCGAAGTCATGGTTCTCGTAGTCGTCTGCGACGATAGAAGAACTCCAGCCACAAATAAACTCTTTCAAACACTAGGACGGTAGAAGGCGGTCCTCTGACTAATATACTCTAATGCTGTCTTCTCCTCTCTGTGTTCTACAGACGAGAAACGCGAACTCCCAGCCACAAGGACGGAGTTCATATAACGTCTCAATGTAAGTATAGGCAGAGGAAGTGCTGTCAATTACTGAACGCTGCAGGAATTCCAACCCGGAGGTTAAGTCCAGAATCGTATAGGTTCGCAACAGTACAGTGCCTAACTGTTCTAACTATAAACTCTCTTGAGAGCAAGGACAGCAAGTCCGTCCGTACCAACAAGCTGATATCAAGCGACCGTCACCCATGGGCGCTCACAACGGAAGACCTCGTCTCTCCACCTCTGGCCTCCCAGCAAGGCTCAGCTCCCCACCATCGTAATTCCGCAAACGAATCATCTTCCCGAAACCACGGAATATTTTCCATCTCTACAGATTCTTCCGAATGCTGACCAACCATATTTTAGTCTTTTGCCGTCCAGCGCGGAAAGTTTGCGAGGAAAAACCTATACTCGTACAATGGTATGCTTCTGAGTAAAAATCCTTGGAAATAACCCGTGGTTTCCGAGGAGCCGCTTCTTTGTTCCTCTCATTTGCGTCCAAAATTTCCGCAGATTCCGAAGTGTAATCATTCCGGTTCAGCTACAAATCGACTGGTCGCGACTATATTGTGCTCCAGCGCCTGGGTGCTACGACGTCCGTCTTCCTACTTCCTGTGTTTAGGCAGGACCAACACACCTGTGTGGGCTTTCCACCCACGGCTTGAGTTCCGTCTGCCATTTCATTTCCACTGTCGTTACAACCTCTACTAGTATGATAATAAAGACACTCTGTCACCTTTCATACAATAAGCGTTAACAATTATTTACAAGGCGTACGTGACAATGTCAGTCTCCTTTAAATATTCATATATACGATATACTACCTATCAAACAATACCTAATTTGGTTGTAGATCACGGCAAAGTGATCTTTGATATGAGTGCTTGTAAGGTGCGAAATTAAAGCCACCTTACAGTCTGAGGCTAATTAAAAACGATTTTTCCGATCCGATGTGGTACGACCTTACCATCATGGATGACTAACAGTGCCACAAATCTTGACTACCGAAATTGCGCAGTCATGCAACCTGAACAATACTCATGGTGTAACGTGCGACTCAAACCATAGCCTTTGTACTGCGATTCATCTGTTTTATACGTTAATTTTCGTTAATTTTTTCCATGACATTTCCCCGTGCGTCAATAATATTCTGTTCAAATGTGAAGGCTTTCTGAACAGCGTTTTGAAACTGGAACTTTAATAATGAACATCCAGTACTCTATCAGATTAAAGCATCCAGACACCCCTATGTAGCGCGAAATGGGCCATTAGATGTCGTATTTGTGGGCTGCCGCTAGATAGAAAAGCGGAAACTCCTTGTAGGGACCACAGTCATCTTAGGGATAAGTTCCGTAGTGCAGCTCACAATTCATGCAATTTGAAATCCAAGGTGCCAAGGCACGTACCAGTTTCCTTCCCTAATTTACCGCGGTTATGACGCTCACTTTCTAGTTGAACCCTTGGCTGATTTCGGGATGGAGAACGATCAGGTCAGTGTCCTACCTGAGAAGTCGAGAAGTTCGTTTCATTCTCCAAATGAATTACAACAAGAACTGCATTCTGCTTCCTTAACATGCTACGTTCTATCACTCGAGCTGCATTTCCCGACGAGGAAATGTTACAACTTGTAACTAGGAAGGGGATTTTCCCATATGAGTATGTGGATAAGTATGGCAAAACTCAACGAAATCAGACTAACCGACGTAACTGCGTTCTCCGGCGATGTTACGGGCGATGTCCATAATGTGCCGATTTTCGGCCGCGAGTGTAATGGTCGATATTGGCCTCGCCAGAAGTACTGAGGCACCGAGTTGGCGGCGAGTAGCCCTCTGGCGACGAGGAGAGGAGGGTTAGAGCGTACCGAACGAGGAGGACAGAACGGCAGAGCTCAGTGACCAGCCAAACTACAGGATTATCCCTGACATAAGATTTGCAGTGGTTAAAACTTGAAACATAGGATGATACAATTTGTTACACTGCCGCATATGGTAAGTGTTTTTCTGTAAATGTGGTTGAGAGGTCGTAGGGTCACCTTCACAGCGGGTCACAGAAGCGAGGAGGATTCAAAGTCGGAGCTTCTGATGGTTAGCATTTTTAACCTTCATGGATTTGGTTTCCTCAGTAGGCATAATAACATGTACTGGCTCCTTGGAAGTGTGATCTACTAGATGCTCTGCTAATAACTTGTCTGGGGAAAACGCATTGAGGCACCTTAAGCAAAAATGCCTTTTGCTTACTCAGGTGGGCGGAAAGAAGTCGGACATGTCTTTGATCCAAACATAATGATAATTATCACCTTCAGAGAAGAGTAGCATGTTTATATGCATCTCACTCTCACCGGCAAATTTTGAGAAATGGAGGGGGCCAACCGCTTCAGTGGCGTCCAAAATTAAAGCAGCAAGCCATTATTTCCCCGTCCTGTGTCTAATTCACCGTATGAGCATACAAACTGTCAACAGATGTCCGTACGATCGTGTCCTGCACGGAAGATGGCATTCCGGTCAACGGACAACCATGCCAACGGCGACGTCAGGGCGTCTGTCAAACGGGATAGTATTTGTCGATTAGTCCCACACCCACAATCGCTGTGTAGCAATCACAGACTGTGCAGTATGGTACAGAGAAGACACCTACCAGGTTCTCCGTGGTGCAGGTCCAAGGGAAGAATAGAGGCAGCGGAGTCGCAAACTGATGTGGCCCGATGGCTTAATATCTACATGTAAATCTACATCCATACTCCGCAAGCCACCTGACGGTTTGTGGCGGAGGGTACCTTGAGTACCTCTATCGGTTCTCCCTTCTATTCCGGTCTCGTATTGTTCGTGGAAAGAAGGATTGTCGGTATGCCTCTGTGTGGGCTCTAATCTCTCTGATTGTATCCTCATGGTCTCTTCGCGAGATATACGTAGGAGGGAGCAATATACTGCTTGCCTCCTCGGTGAAGGTATGTTCTCGAAACTTCAACAAAAGCCCGTACCGAGCTACTGAGCGTCTCTCCTGCAGAGTCTTCCACTGGAGTTTATGTATCATCAATGAAGCATTCTGTTGTTTTTCCGATGTGGCGACGGTTTGTAGAGATCGAAACTGTATCCCAAGAACGAGGGCGGGGCCGACCACGTGTAACACCATAAAGAGAAAACCGTTATTTGGCTGTAAGGGCACGATGGTGCTTAGCGCTGCACGGCAACTGGCATCTGACCTTGTGGCATCCACTGGATGTGTTGTAGCGAGGCAAACGGTGTACAGAAGGCTTTGGCAGAGTGGCCTTTACTGTCGGAGACCTGCTGTATGTGTACCTCCAACGCATCTTCACAGAAGGGAACGTCTAGAGTGGTACCGTCAACATGCCATCTGGACGGTCGAACAGTGAGCCAATGTTCTTTTCACAGATGAGTCCCCATTTGGTTTGGATAGTAAGTCTCGACGGATTCGCATCTGGAGGGAACGTGGAACACGATTTCGGGGCCCAGTCATTGTGGAAAGGGACTGATATCGAGGATGATCGCTAAAGCTGTGGGCAGGGATTATGTCGACCACTCGAACACCTCTTCATGAAATTGTATGGTTTAACTGCTGCCAGGTATCGTGGCCAGATCTTGGGACCTCATGTGCGGTTCCTGCGAGGTGCTGTGGGCCCAGACTTCGTGCTGCTGGACGATAGTGCTCAACCTCTTAGGGCACACGTGGTTGATGTTTTCTTGGAAATGGAAGATACCGGACGCATGGCGTGATCTGCTCGCTCTCCTGATTTGAATTCCATAGAGCACGTCTGGAATGCAGTAGGGACACGGGTTGCATCACGTCAGCATCTACCAATCACTCTTCAAGACTCACGTGCAGCTCTCCAAGAAGAATGGGCGTTGTTGCCTCAACATGAGATTAATGTTATCATTCACAGCATTTTTTTAAATTATTTGTCGGAATGTGTGTGTAAATCCGTTAAGTTGGAAAAAACGACGAACATCTTTGTCTACCTATATGCACGTTGCAGTTGTTTATGTTCTGTATTCTTTATATAATTACTATCACCTGATTATACTGTTGTGTGCAAAATAAATGCAACCTTGCAAAATTTCGGTTTGATCCTTTAATTTTGGACACCAGTGTATATGCTTGTCCTGCTCATCTAACTTGCTTTTCTTCTCCTGGCCATAAACATGAATTGATATTCCAGTATTCTGTGCCTCAAATTTAGGTATGTCCTGAACCTTGACAGGGAACTCGATACCTTGAAAGTTATAACACTTATGCATGTCAAGCTATCCACCGTATTGAGATGTGCGCTCTGGATGTACCCTATAATTTCTTTCACAAGCCAGAACTGACCATGCAAAACAAGCTGATCCTTTCTATTTTCGACATTAATTCATGCCCTCATATTAGCTATATCTTTACGTAATTCTGCATAGCTAGACAATTCGTTTACAAGAGCATAGACATTTGAATGGAAGTCCAGGTGTAGTATTCCGCTTAGTGCTTAGGTAACGTGTCGGAAAACCGGTCCATGATAGCACATAAGGTGGATTCATGAAACCATTCGGTGATTGATGTGCTCCGCGTTATGACGCCGTTTTCCCACCAAAGATAATGACGAGTAGAATCAACTTCGGGGGGAGGCGGTGCGACAGTTGGAAGCAGAGCAGTGCACAGCATTTAATGGCGGGATACCGCGAGTCATTGGCCACCATGAGGAGCTCCGTTTCCATGACAGGAAGGCATGCTCTTAGAAACCCGACAGGGTCGCTGTACCCTCCTGCCACATTCTCGATCCTTGTGAACGATATTCGCTCTTCAAAGGCGTCTGCAGTCATCGAGTACTATATCTACGGTAGGGTGTCACTGACCTGATGTCCTTCACTAAAAGAACGGGAGAGAGAACTGCCGCCAGCGACAGGGTCATCTCCATTATTAATACTACACTATTGGTCATTAAAATTGCTACACCAAGAAGAAATGCAGACGATAAACGGGTATTCATTCGACAAATATATTATACTAGAACTGACATGTGATTACATTTTCACACAATTTGGGTGCATAGATCCTGAGAAATCAGTACCCAGAACAACCACCTCTGGCCGTAATAACGGCCTTGATACGCCTGGGCATTGAGTCAAACAGAGCTTGGATGGCGTGTACAGGTACAGCTGCCCATTCAACTTCAACACGATACCATAGTTCATCAAGAGTAGTGACTGGCATATTGTGACGAGCCAGTTGCTCGGAAACCATTGACCAGACGTTTTCAATTGGTGAGAGATCTGGAGAATGTGCTGGCCAGGACAGCAGTCGGACGTTTTCTGTATCCAGAAAGGCCCGTACAGGACCTGCAACATGCGGTCGGGCATTATCCTGCTCAAATGTAGAGTTTTGCAGAGATCGAATGAAGGGTAGAGTCACACGTCGTAACACATCTGAAATGTAACATCCATTGTTCAAAGTGCCGTCAATGCGAACAAGAGGTTGCGAGGTGCCGGGGCTAGCAGTGTATTTAACACTAAATTCTTCTAGAATCTACGTATGTAAATGATGCTCTAAGCCCCCCCTATTCTAACTCCGACTTTTGCTGTTGCACATGGATTAAAAAGATACGCGAACTGGCTGTAATCAACCCTGCAAGTGGAGTAGAAAAGAGTTTGGCACCTGCAATAATTTAATTTGATAAATAAATTAAATAAAGGAAGGTTTCATTAACGTAGTGAGAAATGATAGGGTTGCTCTACCGATTAACAGAATGAAAGTTCTGTCCAAAATAACAATATGATTTATTAAGACTAAACACAAAATAATAAACAAAAACACATGAAACATTTACAATACATCAAATTGGCTCAAATTGGATACTCAAACAAATGCTGTGAAGGTGAAGTTGTCCCTAAACTAGATTGTGACGTTTATGACGAAGTGGTATGTGGAGCCAATTCCTTGCCACTCAAATCTTAAGAGAGACACACAGCTAACCCAACATTAATTGCTGCTACATTAGTGAGAACTCAGACAATGAACACCCAAGACAGAACAAAGTTAGAAAAGACGAACAGGCGCGCTCTGCTGAGCTCTGATTATCGCCTAGCAAAAATGCCTGCTTTGCCGGTGCTGCGGACGTACATTACCAAGCTGTCTTCTTAGCTGCAAGGACACGATCTGGCGTACTGGAAGCGATGACTGGTTGCTTCGACGTCCCGTCGTGGTGATGATAATGTCGCGAGCATAGCCCGAAACAAATTGTCCTGGTCTGGTTGTTCCAGAATAAAGACTTCCTATCAATACAAACGCGCCTCTGAGGGAGACGAAGAAGGCTCCCCACACAATCACTGACGGTACAGTGATTGATTTTCACAAGCGAAGTCACCCAGTAACTTCGATACAGTCAACTTTAGCCAAAACTGCCCAAGACAGACAACATAAGCCGCTTGTACGCAGAATGCTCAATTGCCAACTGTACTCGGAAAGTTATGTTGAAGTCGAAACTTCAGCAACTTCGTTAAACAGTTACAATCAAATGAAAGTATAGTAGACAGCCAACGGAAGGCAGGCTGTCCAGAGCAGCGAGAGCTCAGTGTTGTAACCTACTCCGACTGAAAGGCGAGAGCCGACTACCCACAAGAGCACCCGTACAAACCAAACACAGAACATTCCTGCCCCCACGACAGTGGCCGTGGTTAAACGTTCCAATCAGCAACTCGAAAACCAGCGGAAACTTCCACTCTAATGCCGAAGCACTACCATTCCACCAATGGAGATTCTTGGCGCCGATTTTGCTACGTCACGGAGCTATGCCCTGATCAAGCCAATCACAGTTACGATACGGCAGAAAACGCCGGAATTTGCGCGTCAGGGCTGCTTGGGAACACAAGTCATTCCCACGCCTCGCTGGTAGCCCACCAGAAGGTGTTTTCGCTAAGTTTCTGCGAAGTAACGGAACCTCTAGCCCAGCCGCTACTTCAGGCCGAGCGTGTCTGCCGCTATTCTAAAATGTCGGCGTCTGGAAAGCATTCACTCCCTCACACCCGTCGGCTTACCCTTTCAAGATCAGCAGAGCCAGCCTGTCACCGGACCACCCGGGTGACGAGAGACGCTGTGTGGGAAGCCCGCGTGTGAAGGAATAGCAACTTTTCACTGCATGCAATTAGAGAGGAAAATCGTAAGATAGAAATATGAGAGGGGGCTCATGCCACCTCTCATAGCCCCTACGCCATTTAGATTGTAATTGGTGAGCGGTTGGCTCACTTAGGAGCAAGGTAGTGAGTCAATCGCCCAAGAACAATCTTGCAAACTGATTCCACAGCCGGCCGCGGTGGTCTCGCGGTTCTAGGCGCACAGTCCGGAACCGTGCGACTGCTACGGTCGCAGGTTCGAATCCTGCCTCGGGCATGGATGTGTGTGATGCCCTTAGGTTAGTTAGGTTTAAGTAGTTCTAAGTTCTAGGGGACTGATAACCACAGCAGTTGAGTCCCATAGAGCTCAGAGCCATTTGAACCATTTTTTTTGACTCCGCATGCCGCACTCTATAAAAAAATCACTGCAACTGAAAAATGCAGCTCATAGAGGGAGAATTATTTATGATGTAGCCAACTTTACCTTCTTAATATGGAACTCTAACACTCACATCACACATCCATACCCAGGGAGCCCCTTCCAAACACCGATTCACACAGACATTCAAGCTCTAAATATGGCCCGGGCATGTGAGCCAAATATGGAACAGTTTATTCTTTACAATCAGAGTTGGAGTGCTCCGCAATTAAATGCCCAAGATGTTACAACAATTTGAATCATTAAACTAACCTGAACTCACTCACACATGATACTATTTAAGTTAACAATCTCTTTGTGAGCTTTCAGAATCTAATCACAACCTCCGATTCATTCTGTCTCCCTGAAGCAAGAAGAACCTTTACAAAATGTTCCCTGAACTGATGGTCCATTCACAATGACAGTGGTGGTATCTGCTTCAGTTTATGGGGACTTCAGGCACACTGTTTGCATACACACAACAATAAATACAAAATACAAAAAAAAACATGGTGTGGAGAACAATACAGTAATTTGTAATTTGTGCGCCCTACTATATCACTTACATAAGAATTACAGTGTAAAACACAAACACATACAAGGTATAACATACATTACAAAAACAACATTAGAGAAAGAAATTTAAGAAAAAAAACAAGGTTCATGGGGCGTCAAGTTGTGTTCACGACTGTGCTGAGAATGAGGCACTAAATCACATTGTTAGAAATATTCGAAGCACTTCACAAATTCGTTAGTTTCTCTGAGGGGGTTGGTATGTTGAGTCATATGCATTGATGCACGTGGTTCCATGTCTTGAGCATCGGAGGGGGGCTTTTGGGATGGGGCCACAGTACTGACATCACATAGGGCTAAACATCGGGTGTTGCTGCTACGTTGTTGCAACAGCAATAGGGAGTGCTGGAGCACCTGCAGTACGCTGTTGAGATTGCAGTCAGACCCACGCATATGATAACGGCAGTACGGTAGGAAGACATAGTGATAGGCTCTCCTCATGTCGATTAAATGTCTCTGAGGCCTACTAGTTGGGATGCATCACTAGTCCAGATCTCTTCTCTCCCTGGACAGTACTTTACGTTTCCCAATATTGAAGTTCGACGGGGGATGATGGCATGTGGAGTGACTCCACAAGTGTGTGAGGTCATCCAGACAGGATCGAACTAGGAGCGACGATTGCTACAACTGCTCTCTAATAGAGAGGAGAAGTTAGAAATGAGATAATTCACTTGTTAGAGTTTGTGGCACGATACTGCTTTGTGTATGCAGATCGGCCAATGCTAGTGAGTTGTAAAAACCCAAACAGGTGACTACATAGCGTCCCTTTCCGTCCTGAGGCACATGAGGCGCAGGTTCTGACACCATATGTGATCTTCTTCGTGTACTCACGACAACGTGGTCTGCCGCAGGGAATCCCTCCAAACGGCTGCCGCGTCCGGAGAGCTAGCTGGCTGTTGCGTGCTGGTCGCGTGTCAGTGTCAACGGCCAGCCACACTTTCGCTTGTGGCCCGACGAGGGCTGTCTGCCGCCTAATCCCTCAGGTATACGGCTTCTCGTCAGGTGGCGCGCTGACGCTTGCAGATAGCCGATGACCTCTTGTTTTTTTTGCTCCGGCCGGCCTCTGCATTGCCACGATTCCCGTCATCTGCACAGTTCTGACAAAAATCTTATGCCTAACTTTTTCTCATTACCTTCTATGTTATAATAAATTTACATAATGACACATTGATGGTCTGTCATTTCAGACACTCCTATTTTAATTTTATAGTTATTAATCTATGGCTATCATTATAACAAAATCTTGGTGTATCTAATCTAGACATGGAAATAATTTATCTGTATATTTGTGTAAAGCACGATCTCCATACTCTACATAATGTGTGACAACTGATGCTATGTATTGGATGAACAACAAAATGTGCGGGCCCGCACTAATATTACTATTAATTATATAGATCGACAGTAGACATGCTCAAGAATTAACTACCATTTGCCAACGATCTACATTCTATGTCTTTTAATTAAATTATGTTGTTATGCAGGTCTAAGTTTTACTGTGCTATAAAGAACATGCAACTATTCTACTTTCGCTCGCCCGTCGTCCCTTCATCTCAGGTCTGTGGTTTGGTGACCTGAAAAATAGCATCCCAACAGGCGCGCGCCAAACGCTTGTGGTAGAAAACCACCACAATATTAAGGATCTAGTTATTGTTAAATCCTAAAGTTTAACTTATCCTAGTATATGGTACTCTCTCTCGCTCTCTTTTCTCTCTCTCTCTCTCTCTTTTATTTTATTTTATGTTATTTTATTTTATTTTATTTTATTTATTTATTTTTTACCTTATACAACACTCTTACATAATTCCTGTTACGCTGAGATGTCTCGCTGCTCGCCGCTATTGACGACAGTGATGTGCGCGCCGTACGACATGACCTCCGAGTTCTCACTACGCCTCACTGAAACTCCAGAGACTGGGTTAGCCATGGCTATACAAGACAATAAATTTATAGTTGCAACTTCTTTTTCTATGTTATGCGGTATTCGCGATTCAAGCACACCTTTCCAGAGGCAATGTAATATGACCAAGCCAGGACGGGTTCCTGTTGAGGATTCCGTCGCCCACCACACACCAGCTACACAGTATGTCACGAATCTCCAAGTATAATTCCTTGGTTATACATCTGTGACAGTCACAAGCAGCACGCTAAATCCCCAACCAGCACATTGGCATGGTAGGCTTTATGCCCGCATTTATACCGTCTAGGGTACCACTGGAGTCAGACGCTCACAGGTTCACCCCGACTTGCAGGACACCGATGCTGGCGCATCACTGTAAAAACTATACTGCCCATGTTCATCCTAGAAATCACGCAATATACCACAATCTTGCAGTGCACTGACGCGTGCCTGCAAGCATTGGTATGAACTGGTTGTGGCCGCTATGGAGCGTATCACGACTTCTCAGAACGCTTCTAAGAGCACGTTCTTGTATGCGCCCGTTTGTGCGACATCTCCTCACTCATCATTATCCCTCAACATGGACACCAGACAGGAAAGGACTAAAACATTGCTCATGGAAAGATAGTGTCTCCTACTCCATCGACATTGGAAGTCGCGAAAAGAAACAAAAAAAGGATAGCAGCAGTAAATTCTTATGCGAGACAACGCAGCGTGTTAATACTTTAGCAATCTTAATCTATTAATGCAACGATTATTGTTCCCCGAAGAAAGGTTCATATATTTGCCTATTCTACTATGTACACCACTTACACTACTACTATAGCAAGGTTCATGTATTTGCCCATTCTACTATGTACACCACTTACACTACTACTATTCCACGAACTCCTTTATGTGAGAGATGTGGTGGAGTCCTATGGATTTCTTTCCTTTCAGCGTCTCCAATTCATAAGCATTGTGGTGAGCTGCTCTCCTTATACGGTACGGGCCGTTGTAAACAGAATAGAATTTTTGCCTTTCATTTTTTGTTTGTTAGAGAGTCGGAAAGACTTCACGAGCACCCTTTGTCCAATTTGGAAGTGTCTTAGACGAGCTCCCCTGTCGGCACGTCTCTTCTTGACCTCTGCTGCAGCCCGTATCCTCTTGAGAGCCAAATCCACTATGGCTCGGTGCTGCATTCGCGCCCTTGGTGGGAAGTTTACGACTTCGGTTATCAAGTCCTTAGGAATCCGGTTTTTCAGTACTGTAATGGGTGCCAATTTTGTTATCCCATGGGGTGCCTCATTGATCACCTCCTGGAAGTCTTTAAGGAAAACGTACCATGTCGTGTGCTGTTTGTTACAGTACAACCGGCACAAGTTTCCGAGTTCCTTAATAACCCGTTCTGCAGCATTCAAGCTCGGATGGTGTGAAGATATAAAAATGGGATCAATTTTACATCCACGCAGCATCTCCTTCCATGTTTTTGACTTAAACTGTGGCCCGTTATCAGAAATAATTTTACTCACATGACCAACCTTTGGTAGGAAATCCCGGATTAGGGCTCGTGATACAGTTCGTCCTGTCGCCCTCTTCAGTGGCGTAAAGGTAACGTATTTGGACGTTAGTTCAACAAACACTAATACGTAAGTATATCCTCTTCTTGTTCTTGGCAAAGGTCCCATCAAATCTGTTGCTGCTAATTGTCTTAATTTGGTCGGTACGATTGGGTATAATGGTGCCTGCATGCTCACAGTGGTGTGCTTAGCCTTTTGGCAGTCTTTACACACCGACAGTACCCTCCGAATTCGACGCTCCATGTTTCGAAAGTAACACATGATCCTTAGCTTGAGATTGCACTTGCGTGGTCCGAAGTGTCCATAGCTGAGGTGAGTATGCCATATAACCTTGTTTATTAGGTGTTCAGGGATGCATACCCCCCATTCAGTGTCATTGGCATAATTTCGGTGGAAAATTTTGCCTTTCCGCAAGAGGTAGAACTGCCTGATGGTGGCGTGTCTTCTGTCTATCCATTTCTGTTTCAATAACACTAGGGCAGGGTCCTTGTCTTGCTCCTTCTTGATGTCCTGCGTACTGCAGGTAATAAAATTTTCAAAGGCTGCTTTCTGCATATAGAAAAGGCAGTAGTGATTTTCCTCCAGATCTTCTTCCATGTTGTACTCAAATCCGATCGGTGACCGTGATAAGGCGTATGCAATAATGTTCTGACTGCCGGGGATATATTCTATCGAAAAGTTGTACTGCTGCAGATATGATGCCCACCTAATGAGCCGCCTGTGATTAAGCTTTGCAGTCATCAGGAACTCGAGTGCCTTGTGGTCTGTGTAGACCCTCGTCTTGCGACCAAACAGAAGGTATCTGAATTTTTCAAACGCCCATACAATGGCCAGCGCCTCTAACTCGGTTACTGAGTAATTCCTCTCACTCTTGGCTAGTACTCTGCTACCAAACGCAATTGTCTTCCACACCCTGTTTCCTTCATGTACATAGTCTTGGAACACCATGACACCCAGACCTGAGTATGAACTGTCCGTTACTATGCAAAGCTCTTCTGCAAAATTTGGGTGTGAGAGGATGGGTGCTGGTAATAATGCGAATTTTAATGCTTTCCATTCGGATTCGGCCGCCTCATCCCATTCCCAAGGAATCTTCTTTCCTGTAAGTTGATGCAACCTAGGACTGCTCTGAGTTTTGACATGTATAAAGCGGTTGTAAAAATTTATGATCCCCAAGAACCCCCTTAACTGCTTCTTTGTCGTATGAATGGGAAACTTTTCAATCGCTTCGATCTTTTCGGGATTTGGCGCAATGCCCTCAGCCGTGATGATGTGTCCTAGAAATTTAACAGAGGACGTCCCAAAATTCGATTTTTCGATATTGATAGTCACTCCGTATTCCTTGAATGTCGCAAGGAGTTCACCGAGGACCGCATTGTGCTCTCCCCAAGATTTCTCCGCGATCAGCAAATCGTCCACATAGCTGGTGACATGACGTTTCAAATTATCGCTTAGTATGCCGTCCAGCCCCCGAATGAATGCGGCAGACGAAATGTTCAAACCAAATGGTAGACGACGAAACCGGTAACATCTTCCAAATGCTAAAAAGGCTGTGTACTGTCTGCAATTTGGATGGAGCTCGATCTGCCAGAAACTCGATTTTAGATCAACTGATGAGAAGATTGATATTCCATGGAAGTTTTGTAAGAGTTCCTCTAATCGTTCCGGTCTGTCTGTTTCGGGTTCTATTATGGTATTAATCTGTCGCGAGTCCAAGACTAAACGAATACTACCATCTGCCTTCTCGACTACTCTTAACGGGTTACTATAGGCTGAAGCCGTAGGTTCTATTATTCCTTCACTCAGCATTCGCGTAATTTCAGCTGCTACTTTCTGTCGATATGCCAAGGGAATTGGATAGGGTGGCACACGAAACTGGTTGTGCGGACGTACACGAAATTCATATTGGAAGTTCTTTATTGATCCTGTCTTGGGAAGGAAGACCTCCGCATGTTCTACTAATAATTTATGAAGTTCTTTGCGGTGGTCGCACCTTATATTCTTTATTGCTTCCACTTTTTCTCCAATTTTCTCCTTTATTTCTCCCATTATTCCGACTTCATTCTCATCCGTGTCCTCTCCCCTACCCGCAAAGTCGAGCTGTTCTTCCTTTCTGTCTTTCAGACACGCATAGTTTATCCGTACACAGTTAGACGGTAGTTGGGCTGGGATCAGCTGGTCGTCGAACTTATTGTGGACGGGATTCCCTTTCCTCAAAACCACTTCACCTCGTCCTAGATCAACTATCGCTTCATGTTCATTTAGGAAGTCCGTTCCTATTATCATGTCGATCGCCAGATTTGGCACGATCCAGAAGTTAGACTCTACTTTGTGTCCTTGGCAGGAGAATTCCAGTCTTGTTTGTTGGGTGACCTCCGTACATTTACCCGCTAATGCCCCTTTTATTTTGGTTCTCTTAACCGATAGGACAGGCCAGTCCATCCCCTGAGAGCACCTCTTGTATGCTGCCTCAGATATTGCTGTTATGTAGCTTCCACTATCTCTTATCGCATTCATACTCTTTTCAGCTATTGCTACTGTGATAAGAGGCTGCCGATCTTGTCGAGGAGTTGCTTTATGTTCCTCGAGCAGGATTTCTGACAAATCTTCGTAATGTATCATCCGTAGTTGGCCAGGTCCGAGATTACGTGCGAAATTCCGGCGGCCTGTGTTCGCACTAGTCTGGCGTCAATCCCTTGTTAAGCTCCCCCTCCTCTGACGTGCATTAGGATTTGCGGGTCTAGTTTCAATCTCCTGGTTCCACTGTTGTCCTTGGTTTCGCTCTCTCCAATCACGGTCGCTTTGCCGTTCGTTATTCCTCCTATCCCAGATTCCTTGTCTAGATTGACCCTGCTCCCTGACGTTCTGGTTTCCGTGTCTTTGGTTTCCATAACCTTGAATAGCGTAACCTTGACTTCCGTAACCCTGGTTTCCTAACTGACCAGTGCGATTATGCGATCTGTTGTCGTCTTCCCTTCGTGGCCCGTGGTATTTGTTACTTTGCCCCTTCTTCCTGTCCTTTGCGTCTTGTTTATCAAAGACTACTTCGAGTTCGCGCAATAGACTCTTGAATGCTTCTATGTGAGATCCACACTTCCCGACAAGTGTCTGTTGGTACCTAACTGGCAATTTGGAAAAGCAAAATTTAATTATTTCTCCGTTGCTATATGGATTATCTAAAAATTGATTCTTCTTGAGTAAATCATCAAGAAATTTGGTTGCGCTCCTATGCCCGGACACTTCCAGTTCAGGACAAAATATTATTTCCTCTTTAATCCTGTCTTGCGTTTCCTTTGACCAGTAGGTCCGCAGGAATGCACCAACAAATTCCTGGTAAGTCCGACACGTCACTGCCACACCCCGCATCTTTTCCGCAGCTTGGCCTTCGATGTGTCCACACAGGAATTCTGATTTTGCCTCGGTTGGCCATGATGCCGGTAATGAATTTGTAAACTGCATCACCCAGCTCTTCGGATGCATCGACCCTCCATTTTCTTTGAACTTCTGGAATTTTAGTATCGACAGGAAGTGATTGTGATCAAAATCCTGTCTGATCCTCGCACTGGTGTTGTCAGTCGTTTCCGATACTTGCACGTCTGCTGAGTGTCCTGTTCTATCTTGCTGATAACTGTGATGTGCTACCTCTGTATCACAGTGGAAGTGGCACTCAGAATTCACTCTCCTAAGTGGGCTATAATTATTGGAGCTATTACTCGCTGTTTCTGCGTGTGCATTGTTAGTTCCGCACTCGGTCATTGGGCTAGAGCACGGCGGGCTTTTCCTCGGAGACACAATTCTGTGTATTCCATCATTGGTATCCGAACGCGCAGTGCTCGTGTGCCCGTTTTGCTCTAGTTTTGCTATCCGACTCTCTACTTCTTTCATTCGTTTCGTGATGTTCGTAACCGCAATATTACCTTGGGTCTTTAAGGCCGCTAGGGATTTTGAGTGGACTTGTGTCGCACGTCGCAAGCGCCCTGCGAGTTGAGAAGTTGCTTCCGCGACTTTCATTGCCCCTATTGCTGCCGTTTTGGCCAGGCCTGCTACATTTTGTGCAGCCATTGACATTTGTTTTACTTCTCCACATTCTTTCTTTATTGTTAGTAATTCCCCACGAAATTCCCCTATATGCGAAATTATTGCCTCAGTGTCCTTCTTACGCTGTTCGTCAGCTTCTTCCTTCTCCTTCTTACGTTGTACGTCAGCTTCTTCTTTCATTGATCGTAGGAAGCTCAGTATTGGGTTTACGTCATCTTTTTGATCCTCTTCAAACGTGGGAGATGTAACTCTGGACACCTGGGCGCTAGAGCTCTGACGTGGCCGAGCTAGCCCCTGTCTGCTCTCGTTCGTTTGATTATAAACTTCTGCTACCGTCTCGACCTGTGTGCCTGTCTCTGTTTCATCCTCTACTTCACTATCATAATCGCGGCCGCAACGCTGCTCTGAGATCGCGTCCAAATCACCTTCCTCATCAATGACCCTGGCGTCCTGTCCTGCTAAAAATGTGCCCATCTCATCTCCGAACCTATTCCCGTCAGTAAACTGCCCCTTATCCATTATGCTATCCTCTTTTGTTTTAGCTTCGCTCGATAATAGTCGTGCCTTACTTCTCGTTATCATTCATGAAAAACAAATTTATCTAAAATGCACAATTAAATTAACCTACTCCATATATTTTTACACATAGACAAAAAATTTCAACAACGCCTCTCCAACGCTGTAATTATACGCACGATTTGTTGTGGTACAGAAACCGCACACAAACCCGACAAAGTGTGGTGTGATACGGACACACCATCAAAGGAACACAAAAACAATGAACAAAAGAATATATACACTGAAAACAAAAACTGTAATCATGCGCCGCTACTTAAAACTAAACGCGGAACTACCAGAAAATAAAACTTGGGTATTGATCAATAAAAAATTAAGCAAAAAAATTCTGAGTGTCTCTACTACTAATAATACTTGCTTATCAGCGATTCACAGGAAAGATCCGAGGCTAAGGGTCGCCATTTTATGCGAGGTGCCGGGGCTAGCAGTGTATTTAACACTAAATTCTTCTAGAATCTACGTATGTAAATGATGCTCTAAGCCCCCCCCCTATTCTAACTCCGACTTTTGCTGTTGCACATGGACTAAAAAATATACGCGAACTGACTGTAACCAACCCTGCAAGCGGAGTAGAAAAGAGTTTGGCACCTGCAATAATTTAATTTGATAAATAAGTTAAATAAAGGAAGGTTTCATTAACGTCGTGAGAAATTATGGGTTGCTCTACCGATTAACAGAATGAAAGTTCTGTCCAAAATAACAATATGATTTATTAAGACTAAACACAAAATAATAAACAAAAACACATGAAACATTTATAATACATCAAATTGGCTCAAATTGGATACTCAAACAAACGCTGTGAAGGTGAAGTTGTCCCTAAACTGGATTGTGAGGTTTAAGACGAAGTGGTATGTGGAGCCAATTCCTTGCCACTCAAATCTTAAGAGAGACACACAGCTAACCCAACATTAATTGCTGCTACTCAAGACAGAACAAAGTTAGAAAAAGACGAACAGGCGCGCTCTGCTGAGCTCTGATTATCACCTAGGAAAATCCCTATCTGCCGGTGCTGCGGACATACATTACCAAACTGTCTTCTTAACTGCCAGAACACGATCTGGCGTACCGGAGGCGATGGCTGGTTGCTTCGACGTCCTCGACCGAAAGGCGAGAGCCGACAACCCCAGAGCACCCGTACATGCCGAACACCGAACATTCCCGCCCCCACGACAGTGGCCGTGGCTAAACGTTCCAATCAGCAACTCGAAAACCGGCGGAAAATTCCACTCCATTGCCGGAGCACTACCATTCCACCAATCGAGATTCTTGGCGCCAATTTCTGCGCTGATTTTGCTACGTCACGGAGCTATGCCCTGAGCAAACCAATCACAGTTACTATTTTGCAGAAAACGTGGGAATTTGCGCGCCAAGGCTGCTTGGAAACACAAGTCATTCCCACGCCTCGCTGGTAGCCCGCCAGAAAGTGTTTTCGCTAAGTTTCTGCGAAGTAACGGAACCTCTAGCCCAGCCGCTACTTCAGGCCCCTGCGGGCGTGTCTCTTGACAATGTCGGCGTCTGGAAAGCATTCACTCGACTTCCTCACACCTGTTGGCTTAACCCTCTCGAGATCAGCGGAGCCCGCCTGTCACCGGACCACCTGGGTGACGAGAGATGCTGCGTGGGAAGTCCGCGTGTGAAGGAATAGCAACTTTTCACCGAATGCAATTAGAAAGGAGAATCGTAAGATAGAAATATGAGAGGGGGCTCATGCCACTTCTCAAGCATACGACAGAGGAGCAGGAAAGTAGAGAGACAGTCGATGAGGATTCTAACTTGCGTCTTGAATACGTAGAACCCATAGTACAAGTAATCAGAGCTCCCTCACCACAGAGTACAAGGAATGCGAGCAGAAACGTGTCACAGCACAGTTCAATGCAATCAGTTGCGAACCAACACTTCGGCGAAAACACAGAGCGTAG
This sequence comes from Schistocerca nitens, assembly GCF_023898315.1. Taxonomy (NCBI): domain Eukaryota; kingdom Metazoa; phylum Arthropoda; class Insecta; order Orthoptera; family Acrididae; genus Schistocerca; species Schistocerca nitens. Next base: position 696,793,507 of record NC_064617.1, on the reverse strand, counting down.
GACGTCGGAAGAAAACGCAATAGGACCCACCAATCTAGTAGAATTATTACAACAAATTACGGAAACCATGACAAGGCAAAATAAAGACATAGCGAACCAAATTCAAATTCAGAATGCAGAAACCACGAGACAAATGCGTGCGATTAAAGAACAAAATAAAAAAATTCAGTTACACCTAAGTCATATTGAAGACGAGACAAAAGAATCTCGAGAAGTGATAAGAAACTTAATAACTGGTCACAATCAATTGAGAACAGACATTGACAAGGTACAAGTGGACGTACAAACATTCCGTAATGACATTCAGGACGAGATCAAAACATTACGTAACAACACCCAGAGAGAAGTCAAGAAACTAGAGAAACAGATAAACGAAATTACTAGACAAGCGGCAGGTACAGCGCGTGAAGTTGTTGAAAACAGTGTGTTACACAAACGTATCACAAAAGCAGCGCTGAAAAGATATGATAACCGCATAGTCAAAATAGAAGCGCAAACGAAGCGACAATTTCAGAAATTGCGAACAGAGTTGTTGCAAACCATTGAAGAGCGTAGTGAACAGGATCGAACAAGCACATAGTCTGCAACCACATCCGTATCTGTAACAGCACCGGAAAAACAAGCAATTAACGAAGATATTACGCATTTGCGATTCCAATCACAGACGGAAAGTAACATACGTGAAATCAGACAGCCTGCACAACAACAAACACGTTTCGAAATTCTTGATGAACAAACGTCATCACAAACACATGCGGAACCACAAATGTATGTTTCAAGACAGTTTGGATCGTGCAATGAAGCAGCAAGGTTAGCCAGACAAGATACCGAACCAATACCTGACAATGGAAAGCCAGGTCGCGAAGAGTACAGTGCAATGCATTCAGCTACACGTTCACAACCGATGGAAGAAAATTATTGCGTACCACTCCAACGATACTACGCAAGGGTAGGTGGAAGTTACAGTGGACAATATCCAATGGATCTACCACAACCGGAAAGAACGACGGGAGAAATGATCAGAAACAAAAGTGGCGAAGAACGCCAATTTCATATGGAACTATGACGAAGTACGACAACGATGATTTCCTCACAGTCAGAAAATTTCAACACTTTCGAGAAGGAAACTCACTACATCCACGAACTTTTATTGATCAATTCCGAGTAGGATTACCAGAACACTGGACGCTAGCACACAAATTAGACTTTATATGTGCACACATGTCAGGAGCAGTCGCAGAAACCATGCAGAACGTTGCAGCGACATGCCGATCGTACGAAGATTACAGAGACAAGTTTCTCTCACGATATTGGTCCAGCGAAGCACAGAACAGACTGAAGTACGAATTATTACAGAACCCATATTTTGAAAATTCAGGAGAGAAGAGTCCCGTGAAATTTTTCGAATTAATGGCAAAGAAAAATCAATGCTTAAATGTACCATACAGTGACGGAGAGTTGATTAAATTATGCGCCATGAAGCTACCATTGAAATACCAGCAATCATTAGTAGGTCGCGGAGGCAATGACGCCGAAGCATTTAAAGGTATTCTAAGGGAACTAGAGTTCATATTTTCGGAAGATGACGCAAGAAAAAGACGAAGCGCACGTGAAAACGAAAGCAAAAAGCAGTGGAATCCACAAGACACAGTACGAAGAAACAATAATTACGAACCATGTGATAACTCACCACCAAGAAACGACAATAGATTTCAACAAAGAATCGGTTATGGATTTAGAAGAGAATATGGCAATAACTATAATTCACCCAGGAACGGCAACAACTATTACAGAGGGAACAACGACAACCGGATCGGGTACTCGAGAACCAATAGACCGACAAATTATTAACAAAGAAACCACTATCAACAAGCTGAACAAGAAAAGAGAATACAGATAGAAGATGTGGAGGTAAGACCACCAAACCCCGATAAACGTTCGAATTGACAGCTAAGCGCCCATGCCAAAGAGAATGACGCACCGACCCAGGACAATTGCAGCACCTTGAACAGAGAAGTAAAAATCTTATCAAGAAGAGAAGAAGGAAGAAACAAATCCGCAGGGACCAGATGAAAACGAAGACAAGAAAATAACAGTATCGTGTTGGGACGAAATTAATTGGGAGAATACTGACGAGGAAGATGAATTACCAGAGGCATGCACAACGAATGTAGGAGGAAAGGACGAAGTAATGAGTATTGCAGAGCTATTTGAGATGGAAACCAGGGAAAGCGAATTCAATGAGGATAATGCGCAGTCGACAGAAGTTGAAAATAAGTTACGAGTGGGCACACAACCCAACGTATATAATGAAGGAAGTTATGAAGCGATAATTAGAGCATTTAGATGCGATTATGTGGAAGTAGCGACGAAGAAGGAGAAGATAGACGAGGATGAGGAAAAAGTAGAGGATGTTGAAGAAAGCGTAAATGAAGGAAGAAATAGAGAAGAGGAAATTAAAGAGAGAGAAGTAGCAGTCGAAGCTTATCCTACAGAAAGTTCGAATTCACAAGGGAAATTCCTAAAAAGACTCATGTATGATTCAGTGGAGGATTCGTTGATGCAAGAAGAAGAAGAACAGAACCAACCCTTTCAAATTCAACCAATTGTGAAGGCCATGGTAAAGCATATCCCAGTCAATATTGCAATTGATAGCGAAAGTGAACTGACTGTGATCTCAGAAAATTTATTTATGCAGTGTAATGCCAATGAGGAATTGCCAGTTCTGAAAACACGTAAGATTAAATTAAGAGGTCCTATTAGAAACAATGCTGCGGAAGTTATGAGACAAACAAGGTTAACTCTTTCGTGTCAAGGTCAAAAGATCGAAGCCAACTTCGTGATTATACCTAAACTAACTGTAGATTTGATTATAGGTGCAGATTTTTTAAATGAGAGACGAGCGATAATAGATATGGGGAAAGGTAGCGTAACATTCGGGAATGTCGCACTTCTCTTTGAGCAAAAGCTAAAATTAGAAGAAATACCAGTTATAAACAAACAATTAAGAATGACGCGAGATAAAGAGGATGAAGAATTAGAATGGTATGCACAAAAGGGGGAATCGCCTCAACTCATGTTAGAAGTCCATAAAGAAATCGACGAAAAATTGCAAGAAGTTCAAGGTATTTCGGAACACAGTAAAAGAGAATTAGAGGGTATTTTACGAGATAAAGCAGAGGTATTTTTACCTAAGTCTGGCAGTATTAAACACTTCCAGTACAAGTTTGAAGTAAAACAGAACAAACCATTTAGAGTGCCACCCTATACAATCCCATTAAGCTACAGGAATAAAGTATTCCAGGAGATATCTAAAATGTTAGATGACGATATTATTGAACCAGCTACCTCCACATATAACAGCCCGCTCCATATTGTACAAAAACGAGGTGGGAGCATCAGGTTAGTGCTTGATTCCAGACAGATCAACACAATCATAATCACTGAGACAGATCGCCCAGAAAAATTAGAGGAATTGATACAAAATTTCCACGGTGCTAAGATATTTTCATCAATTGATTTACGGAGTAGTTTCTGGCAAATAGAATTGGCCCCAGAATGTGGAAAATTTACAGCATTTATCGTATTCGGTAGATGTTACCAGTTTAAATGATTGCCATTTGGTTTAAACATATCATCAGCAGCGTTTATTAGGGGATTTAATACTATACTCAGTCCTGAAATTTTACAAAAAATTACTTGTTATGTTGATGATGTGATTATAGCAGAACCCTCTTGGGAACATCACAACGACACATTAAATCAGTTTTTTACAGATCATGAAAGACCATGGGGTCACAATAAATATAACAAAATCCAAATTTGGAAGGCGAGAGGTCAAATTTCTAGGACACAATTTCCGAGAAAGGGGTAATGCCCGACCCAGAAAAACTAACGGCAATCAAAGAATTCTGTACTCCATATAATAAGAAAACTCTCAGAGGATTTCTAGGTCTCACTGGATTCTATAAAAAATTTATTTGGATCGACTCTCTCGCAACACCACGCCTATGTGCATTGACTGGAAAAAACACGCCATGGGTATGGGATCAACAAGCCAATGAAGAATTTTTAAAAGTGAAAAACGCACTAACAACAGCACCGATTTTAGCACATCCTGATCTAACACAAAATTTTTGTATGGCCACTGATAGCGCGAAAACAGGTTTAGGAGTTGTTTTATTCCAAGAATACGAACAGGTAGGGCTAATATCATATAGAACAATTGCATTTGCCAGTCGGGTACTCACAAAAAGCGAGAAAAACTATTCAGTCACGGAGCTGGAAGCATTGGTCATTGTACGGGGCTTCCAACGTTTTCGATACTTCCTATTCGGAAGAAAAACAACAGTATACACTGACCACAAAGCATTAGAATTTCTGTTATCCGCCAAACTAACTCATGGGAGGTTAGCCAGATGGATGTTAATACTAGAAGAATTTGACTTCACTATTACACAGATACCAGGACCAGCGAATGTATTAGCAGATGCTTTATCACGATGTCCACAGGGTGCATCCAATAACATAGGTTCGGAAGCAGCAGAAGACCAGTTTACAATATACTGTATGAAACAAGTACCTTTCGAAAACTACATTACGACAGCATTGAAAAACATAGGCAAAGAACATGACAAGGATCCCGAAATACTAGGAATCAAACACAAGTGGAGAAGTAAGGATTTTCCAGACATTCGACAGCACTATCTCGTAAAAAACAATGTTTTATTTTTTAGACGAAATGTTGCAACGAATGAATGGTTAATTTATATCCCAGATGAACTAATTAATAAGTACATATTGTATACACATTTAAGTAATGGCCACTTTGGACCAAAGAAAGGCTTTTTAAAAATAAAACAAACAAGCCATTTTCCTAATATGGAAAGACGAATTAGAACAGTATTAGTCAAATGCAAAAAATGTATGAGGGCTAAACACGTCACTTTCCAAACCAAACCACCTATGTTTCCAATAATCCCTAAAAGATTAAAACAAATAGCTGCAACAGATTTGATGGGGCCCCTCCCACGCACAAAAAACGGATATATTTTCATATTTGTCGTTTTGGAACTTACTTCTAAATATGTTACCTTGACACCATTAAAACGGGCAACAGGTCTTACTATAAGTAAAGCATTTAGACAAGATTTTCTCAGACATGTAGGTCGAGTGGAACGAATAATTTCTGATAATGGCCCACAATACACATCAGTGCAATGGCAGAACACGTTAAAACAACACAAAATAAAACCCATCTACATATCTAAGTACAAACCTAGCGCAAATCCAGCAGAACGATCAATGAAGGACATAGGCACTTTATGCCGATTATATGCAGGCAAAAGACACAACACTTGGGATATATATATCTTAAAGATTTTCAATAAGTAATAAATGAAATGCCACATAGCACTACACTACTAACTCCAGTTACTGTGCTTAAAAATATTGAACCCCCAAACATAACCAGAGAAAATGTTAGATTTCCTATTGTACCACGTAGACAGCACAAACAAGTCATAGCAACAGCACTCTCCAACATCAGAAAGCCAGCCATTAAAAGAAAAGAAAGAGGAGATAGAACAGCAATTAAAAGAACATTCTCAGTAGGCCAGAAAGTATTTGTAAAAACACACCATCTCTCCAGCAAACAGAAACACAAAATACGTAAGTTTTACGCTGCATACAAAGGACCTGTCATAATTAGCCGAATTGCTCATGATAATGCTGTGGAACTAATGAACCCTAAAACAGGCAAAACCTTAGGACTTCACCATTTGAGCCATATCAAAAAGTTTGAAGATTAATTTTATTACTGGTAAATAATCAGCACAATATTTCAAGATTATGTTGCAGATAAGATCGTCAGGAGAAAGAAGAATGAAGAGAGAGGAAGGTGGGAAAAAGAAAGTAGTTTCAATAAAAACAAAACAAAAATAACATCAATAGTACCATAGATTAAGGTGAAGGGATAAAGCGTAGATAGTCTAACAGCATGAGATACTAAAATGCTATACACCACGACACTACATAAAAATAAAAAACGAATTTGTAGATTCTTGTAGGCATTAAGACACAAAATATCTTAGAATTGTAACATGGAAAGGGCGCCGAAATTTGTAAAGCTTTTAAGAAGGCGTAAAACAATGTAGGTACTAGACATATGTTAGATGATTATAAGTAAAACTTTTTGTAAGAACCATTGTAAAATCTCCAGCAAGGACGAGATGCAACGACCCACTAGTTGCAATGCGAGAAGTATCAAGAAAGGAAAGGACGTCATTAGTAAGAAACAATTCCTACAGGGCAGAAGCGTCAAGAGAAGGGAAAGGACAGCGAGACCAACAGAAGGCCCTTGTAGCCGAAGTGGGCAGTAAATAAATCTGCTGCAAAGCTGAACCACAGGGCGGCGGAACCCTGCTGGGACAGAACATGGAACCACACAGTGGCGGAACCCTGTAGAGACACGACAGGACACCAAACGCCAGAAGGGTCTCCGAACGCACCGACTCAGTGGAGCGAGCAAAAAACGGCCCGACGAGAAGACCGCTTGGGCAAGCCACCACTGGCAAAAAAAATATGTGTAAAAGTCACACTACTGCTATTAAACAGCACGCTGATGCACAAAACTGAAGAAATCTCCCACAAAATAAAAATGACATGCCCAAACAATTTATCAAACAGTTACTAAGAGGAGAACTTCAAAGCGACTAGTTATCAATAAATATTTCCATATCCTGCCCAGAGAAGAACCAAGAAGCAAGTAAGGAGCAGAGAAAAAGCAGGAAGAACAGAAGTTGAAGATTCGCAAGATTGAGACCAAGAAAGAAGATGGGTGAAGAATAGACGACATACCTTCCCAAATCCCTATCCTATTGTAAACTAGTCGTCTGTGAAGTATTACAACGAAAAACGACCGCTTTCAGCGACACATAATGATTACTTTCACGCATGCAAAGCAAGTAAACGACGAGATTCTGCACTCACAGCGTCATTCCATTATGGAACCTCCACAACAGCAACACACACTTGCAAAGCCAACAAGGAATGAAGAGCGAAGCTGTACATCACATACTTGCCCACATCCATTTCGCTCAAGTCCATCACCTTCGTGCAAAAAATTCACCAACCTCATGCTTAAACATTCATAGGATTGTGTGAATGTGTGAAATCAAATTATGTGATGTAGGAATTGTGCAAAAGAAACGTGTGAAAAACTAAATACGTTAAGCACACCAGACAGCTGATAAACTACAAAATAACAGTCATTGACTATGGACTTAAGTAAAAAATAGACTATCGATAAAAATAAGTCATTAGTTCTGAAATGGACTGTATATAAAGAACAAAAGTAAGGCATAATAAACACTAAAACTATGTGCCACTTATTTTCTCCTCATAAAAATAAAAGAATAACTACATTTTACTTATTTTCTCCTTATAAAAACAAAGAATAAAAAATTATCTTGTAGGATGTTTTCCCTTTTTTTAACATTTGTACCATTTGTTAGGATAATATCTCAATACTTGTGTATGTATATTTCTTTGTCAAAGCAATTCTTGGAAATAATTCTTATTTGTTAGTGTAACAATGTTGAAATGAGTGTCTAGAAACAAAAACATTTTACTTGTACATGATATTTAGAAAATGTGTTAGGAATAGATTTTACTTAATTACTACATTTATAAAAACAATATTTCTAAGAAAATCGATGTGAAAGACTCCTCACTTTCGATAACAAACTTCTTAAAAAACACACTTCACAATTAAATAAAGAAAGAAAATAATTAAAAAATAATTATTATAAAAGAATAAAAATATTCTTCCCTTGTCAATATAAACATACACTCCTGGAAATTGAAATAAGAACACCGTGAATTCATTGTCCCAGGAAGGGGAAACTTTACTGACACATTCCTGGGGTCAGATACATCACATGATCACACTGACAGAACCACAGGCACATAGACACAGGCAACAGAGCATGCACAATGTCAGCACTAGTACAGTGTATATCCACCTTTCGCAGCAATGCAGGCTGCTATTCTCCCATGGAGACGATCGTAGAGATGCTGGATGTAGTCCTGTGGAACGGCTTGCCATGCCATTTCCACCTGGCGCCTCAGTTGGACCAGCGTTCGTGCTGGACGTGCAGACCGCGTGAGACGACGCTTCATCCAGTCCCAAACATGCTCAATGGGGGACAGATCCGGAGATCTTGCTGGCCAGGGTAGTTGACTTACACCTTCTAGAGCACGTTGGGTGGCACGGGATACATGCGGACGTGCATTGCCTGTTGGAACAGCGAGTTCCCTTGCCGGTCTAGGAATGGTAGAACGATGGGTTCGATGACGGTTTGGATGTACCGTGCACTATTCAGTGTCCCTTCGACGATCACCAGTGGTGTACGGCCAGTGTAGGAGATCGCTCCCCACACCATGATGCCGGGTGTTGGCCCTGTGTGCCTCGGTCGTATGCAGTCCTGATTGTGGCGCTCACCTGCACGGCGCCAAACACGCATACGCCCATCATTGGCACCAAGGCAGAAGCGACTCTCATCGCTGAAGACGACACGTCTCCATTCGTCCCTCCATTCACGTCTGTCGCGACACCACTGGAGGCGGGCTGCACGATGTTGGGGCGTGAGCGGAAGACGGCCTAACGGTGTGCGGGACTGTAGACCAGCTTCATGGAGACGGTTGCGAATGGTTCTCGCCTATACCCCAGGAGCAACAGTGTCCCTAATTTGCTGGGAAGTGGCGGTGCGGTCCCCTACGGCACTGCGTAGGATCCTACGGTCTTGGCGTGCATCCGTGTGTCGCTGCGGTCCGGTCCCAGGTCGATGGGCACGTGCACCTTCCGCCGACCACTGGCGACAACATCGATGTACTGTGGAGACCTCACGCCCCCACGTGTTGAGCAATTCGGCGGTACGTCCACCCGGCCTCCTGCATGCCCACTATACGCCCTCGCTCAAAGTCCGTCAACTGCACATACGGTTCATGTCCACGCTGTCGCGGCATGCTACCAGTGTTAAAGACTGCGATGGAGCTCCGTATGCCACGGCAAACTGGCTGACACTGACGGCGGCGGTGCACAAATGCTGCGCAGCTAGCGCCATTCGACGGCCAACACCGCGGTTCCTGGTGTGTCCGCTGTGCCGTGCGTGTGATCATTGCTTGTACAGCCCTCTCGCAGTGTCCGGAGCAAGTATGGTGGGTCTGACACACCGGTGTCAATGTGTTCTTTTTTCCATTTCCAGGAGTGTATTTTTGATAATAATGTGGAAGAATATAAAAATATAAATTAGTTATACAAACTATCATAGAACAGAATAACGTGGCTGAACAGTAGGCAACAAAATTTAGATAACGGAATAATTTTTGACTGGCTTAGACAACGATTCAATCATTGCCTAACTTCAGTACAAAAATTAAGTTCGAAGGGTGGTGATATGTAAGGTGTCAGGCAAATCCAACACCTTCCATGATAACCCTGACATGATAAGCAAATCCAGTAGTATGTCTCATAGCTCCGAATAAATCGTGACATTAAATTAACCAAAGTAATACGAGTAACGAGTGAGCAAATGGAATACCACAGACTAACACAAGAATGCCTAAATGCATGTCATACCTTCCCACCGTGAGACAGGCGCAGTTCGAGGGGAGAAACGAGAACAGAAGCCGAGAGCAGAACCGTGTTAACCTGGAAGGCCCTACGATAAGGGACGGACACCCACGTCGCCAGCTAACCGCTAGGACCACCCCCAGCCCATGTTAAAAGCTAGAGCCCTCCAGAAGAACAGTATAGATCTTACGATAACACGAAAAGGGCCATCCCAGCCACAAGTTTTAGCGTGAGACTTTTTCGCGTCTCTGTTAAGTTGCAAACTTTAAAAACATTGCCCCACCACGAAAAGTATAACGTTTCTCATTGGATAGACAGAATTTTTGTAGGCGGAGCTTAAGGTTAATATTGAGACCCTGATTGGTCAGATGAAAACACAGCCAGATAGTTTTTTTTTAAACCAACTTTGGTAAATTGTAGTAAGGAGGAGTTAGGAGAGAGTTGCTTCCGAGACGGCAAAGTGAGCGGAGCTGTGCTGCCCGCCGCCCCCTGACGAACACCGACAAGGTAATGAACGCACTCGATGCCGCATAACAGCACATAAAGCTTCACTCAGAACTGCAGAAGTCTCATCTGTTACACCCCCTTTTTGCGTAATACTAGTGTCGATCGTCAATTAAAGCTCATAGTGTTCACATTTGCCACTTGAAGTAAAAATCTGAAACGCGATGATTTTTCTGTTATATAGTTATTGAGAAGCCACATCAGCCACTGTAATTTACGACAAGTTAGATAAGTAATTAAAGATAATTGAAGGTCACTGTAGACCAGTTTAATGGTTTTCTCTTTTGTGAAACTTAATTTAAACCTAGATTATAGATGTGATATGGCATAGGTCATCCTTCGATCCATTGTAGAACATGGAAACCCATTCAGGGAATATTCGTTCACATTTTTGTTGAACGCAGTTGGTTTTTACCATCCTGTATTAAAACATTTCCTTTTATCAATAGTGCAATTTATAAACAATGTTTTGTGAGTAGAATAAAATTTCCAATGGTAAACTTAACTGCTTTTTCGACGTTATTTTACCAGCTAACTAAAAATAGGAAAGCCTTGAACCCCTTCCACTAAATTTAGTTAGTATTAAGATTCTTTTACAGGGAGTGCAGTGGAGCTGACGCTGAAATCATTAAGTATTTGGTTATATCATCGCTAGTCTCACTGAACTCTTCTGAACTCTACATGTCATGTGTGGTCTGGCGTCACCTTACCAGCAACAGGTCCCAGGTTCAAACTAGTCAATTCCCTAAAAAAACACGCTCAGAGCGTCGTTGCGCGAAAGTGGTAGGGAGACACGATATAGAACAAACAGACACCACGCAGAATGTTAGAAGATTACCATGAGAACGAAAGAATAACGTTCTACAATTCGGGGCGTAGAATGTCAGAAGCTTGTACGTGGTAGGGAAACTAGAAAATCTTAAAAGGGAAATGCAGAGACTCAATCTAGATATAGTAGAGGACAGTGGAAAGAAGACTAGGATTTCTGGTCACATGAGTATAGGGTAGTATCAACAGCAGCAGAAAATGGTATAACAGGAGGAGGATTCCTTATGAATAGGAAGGTATGGCAGAGAGTGTGTTACTGTGAACAGTTCAGTGACCGGGTTGTTCTTATCAGAATTTATAGAAAACCAATACTGACAACGATAGTTCAGGCATGCATGCCGACGTCGCAAGCTGAAGATGAAGAGATAGAGAAAGTGTATGAGGATATTGAAATGGTAATACATATGTAAAGGGGGATGAAAATCTAATAATCAAGGGGGGACTGGAATGCAGTTGTAGGAGAAGGAGTAGAAGAAAAGGTTACAGGAGAATATTTGGTCAAGGAATGAGAGAGGAGAAAGACTAATTGAGCTCTGTAATACGTTTCAGCTAGTAAAAGCGTATACTATGTTCAAGAATCACAAGAGGAGGAGGTATACTTGGAAAAGGCCGGGTGATAAGGGAAGATTTCAGTTAGATTACATCATGGTCAGACAGAGATTCCGAAATCAGATTCTGGATTGTAAGGCGTGCCCAGGAGCAGATATAGATTCAGATCACAATGTAGTAGTGATGAAGAGTAGGCTAAAGTTTAAGGTGGGAGAGGGAGAGGCGGCGGCTGTTTCCCTCTCGGCGACTAGCGGCGGCTTGCTGCCAAAGCGCGCCGCTCAAGATCCCGCCTCGCTGTTACAGGCTTCGCCACCACCGGCTCCCGAGCGACGGCGTATTGTGGGAATTGTCGCGCAGACATAGCCGTTGTAGAAGAGAGGAAGAATAAAAAACACAACTAAGTACAACATTCTAGACATTGCCTGTTGCTGCTGCTGCTGCAAGGAAAGAAAGAGCACTGATAATTTGTAAGCAGAGTGAGTATGTGTTACCTATTTGCCTCTGGCTCCTTGGTATCTCCCTCATCTCCTCATGATTACGAAGTTCTCTCTCCACCACCCACTGCGGCATTTCGTCCTCACCTAAACCACCGTGGATTCTTCGATCCAGCTCCACTATATGGCCTACAGTGTAATGACCTAATAATAAAAACATATACACACAAGACTACGGGAAACAAAAATTTAGAATATACACATACATGAGTGCGATGGCTCCTGCATATCTCCAGTACAAAAGTTCATATAAACATAGGTCCTCAAATGTTTAATTACGGAGTTACAGCAAATAAAAGATTTTGCCTGAAATTTAGCAACTTAGCTAATATGAAGCCATCGCAAAACTGTACGAGGTTAAAGTAAAGCACGATTTCCATTTATTTTTTTGTTATTGGTCTGTTGAATCTAATAAAACGTGTATGGTCACGTATGGACTGAAGCAAACCCACATACAGTAGTGCAACGCAATTTTCAGCAGCGATTTAGCAAAAATATGTGGTTTGGTATAATCAACAGACACTTTATTGGACCATTCATTTTCCCAGGACGTCTAACTGGCGAGACGTACTTACAATTCCTTCAAGAAGAAATGCCCCACTTGCTCGAAGATGTTCCACTTGCTACGCGACTGCAAATGTATTTTCAACATGACGGCGCGCCTCCACATTTCACCAACGCCGTTACTACACATTTAAATGAACATTTTGGTTCAAATGGCTCTGAGCACTATGGGACTCAACTGCTGAGGTCATTAGTCCCCTAGAACTTAGAACTAGTTAAACCTAACTAACCTAAGGACATCACAAACATCCATGCCCGAGGCAGGATTCGAACCTGCGACCGTAGCGGTGTTGCGGTTCCAGACCGCAGCGCCTTTAACCGCACGGCCACTTCGGCCGGCTAAATGAACATTTTCCCCAGAAATGTATTGGTCGTGGTGCTACACGTCTGTGGCCACCCATATCGCCCGATTTAGACCTAACACCAATGGATTTTTGTGTATGCGGATGGATGAAAGATATAGTTTATGAGAACAAAGTCAATAAACGTGAGGCATTACTTGCTCGCATTACGCATGCAACTAACGAAATTAAGAACAACCCCGTGAAACTGAAACGAGAAGCAAAATCTGTTCATGCACGTGCAGCATTGAAATTGAGTGAAATTGCATGTACACTGTACAACTTCCTTAACACTGAGCTTTGTTTTTTCCGGTTTAACGTGAATTCACGTGTGCTATGGCATTAATAAAAGCAAATTATCTGACACATTCATATAGTTTCAGTTAAACTTATTACCATCATTTTTCCAATATTAAATTCTCTACAACTTCTGTTGAAAACTTTGTGCAATTGTCTGGAATTTAAAAAGCAAATTGGGCCAAGTAGTTAATAAATTTAAAAATTTACGAAATTACTTCTTTGCTTCTCTGGATGTTCTGGAAAACTACTGCAGATCACGTCTGGGACATGTTTGGTCTTAGAGTAACCAGACCAATAACAACAAAATAAATGGAAATCGTAGTTTTGCGATGGCTTCATATTAGCGAAGTTGCTAAATTTCAGGCAAAATCTTTTATTAGGCGTAGCTCTGTAACTAAACATTTGCTTAACTATGTTTATATGAACTTTTATCTTTAGTTTTACTTGTAGAATAACATATTAATATATTTGCATATCTTCGCGAATCAAACTGAAACAATACTAAATTCTTAGTGAAAAGAAATAACGTTTTATCTATTTCGATACTCGGAATTATCTATAACAACACAACATATTACGCAAACGACGATATTTCTAAAAAGAAACTACGCGTATCCGACACATACTGCAACAAAACGAAATTCTTACGTTAGTGAAAAAGTAACGTTTACCCATTTTGGTCCCTCGAAAGCATCCACAACAACCCCAGACTCGTCGGTCACAACAGATCACGTATTCGATGCAAAACATGTACACTACTTACTATGATAGTGCTACTGCTGCTGCAGTTCATGCTGCTGCTGCTGGCGGCACAGCTACAGCCACTGCTGTCGCTGCAGCTGTTGCCTCTCGGCCTCGTCTATTACTCGCTGGAACAATAAGACACGTACTCAATACGGAATTCTTAATAAAACAAAAGTTGCGGATATCGATTTTGATCTCTCGAAATCACCTACAGACTCTCTGGTCACACCAGTACTACAAAGATGGAATATATACTAACATCTACATCTACCTTATTTCTCTGCTATTCACAATAAAGTGCCTGGCAGAGGGTTCAATGAACCACCTTCATGCTGTCTCTCTACCGTTCCACTATCGAACGGCACGCGGGAAAAACGAGCACTTAAATTTTTCCGTGCGAGCCCCGATTTCTCTTATTTTATCGTGATGATCATTTCTCCCTATGTAGGTGGGTGCCAACAGAATGTTTTCGCAATCGGAGGAGAAAACTGGTGATTGAAATTTCATGAGAAGATCCCGTCGCAACGAAAAACGACTTTGTTTTAATGATTGCCACTCTAATTCACGTATCATGTCTGCGACACTATCTGCCCTATTTCGCGATAATACAAAACGAGCTGCCCTTCTTTGTACTTTTTCGATGTCACCCGTCAGTCCCACCTGATGCGGATCCCACACCGCACAGCAGTACTCCAGAATAGGGCGGACAAGCGTAGTGTAAGCAGTCTCTTTGATAGACATGTTGCACCTTCTAACAAGGGAACCTCCCCATCGCACCCCCCTCAGATTTAGTTATAAATTGACACAGTGGATAGGCCTTGAAAAACTGAACACAGATCAATCGAGAAAACAGGAAGAAGTTGTGTGGAACTATGAAAAAATAAGCAAAATATACAAACTGAGTAGTCCATGTGCAAGATAGGCAACATCAGGGAGGGTGTAAGCTCAGAAGCGCCATGGTCCCGTGGTTAGCGTGAGCAGTTGCAGATCGATAGGTCCCTGGTCCAAGTCATCCCTCGATGGAAAAGTTTACTTTCTTTTTTTTCCCGAAGTTATGCTCTGTCCGTTCGTTCATTGACGTCTCTGTTCACTGTAATAAGTTTAGTGTCTGTGTTTTGCGATCGCACCGCAAAACCGTGACATTAATAGACAGATCGGTGCCGGTTTGAGCACACTGGACAAATCGGTGCTGGTCCGCGAGCACAGCCTATCTCCTGCTGGTTGTGGGTTTTTGCTACTTAACAAAACCGAACGTGAGTTTAAATGCAGGTGATTCTCTCCCCATTTCTCGATAACTATACGTTCAGCTTTCTATGTATTTAGGGTTGCCAATAATGTCTGTCGGACAACCCGGGACAGTTCTCTCACATTGACTAAAAATAGACGTAATTTGGGAAGGAGAAATCGGGACAAAGCGGGTTATTTCTCTGAAGTTTAAAAAAGTCAAAGATTTGAGCAAATGCGGCTTTTAATTGCGACCAGCTGCAGCTATACCAAAAATTAGAGAACTCTGAAAGATCACTGCGTATTTGTTTGACAAAGTCGCGCGCTAACAATTCTTTCACAATTGCTGGTGATTTTATTGTGGCCAACGTCACACTTTTTTGAGGCTTCGGAAACATAAAAAGTTTGGAGCTTAGTGTGAAAGTATAGCTCATTGATTTCGAAGACATGATGCTGAGTAACAGCATGACAACACATCACTAATTTCGCTGCTGTTACCAATTGACCCTTTTTGAATGAATTTGAAACAAAGTAACTGCCCATTTCTGTAAGAGCTTCCACAGTGCACGTTTGATTTCTGCTTTACATTAGCCAAATAACACTCAATATCTCCTCTTCCCCAATACGCAGTAATATAACACAAATTACACATTCTGCTTCATAATCACGCCTCCTACGTTTTATGGAGGTCCATTCATCTGAATATTTTTCTTGGAATGAACACATCCTCTTGTGACTTGAAACAATCGAACGTCTTAATAACAAATTAAGAGCGATATGACTCCGAGAAACAGAGAATCACATTGCCGCAAAGCTTAAACTAAAATGAGATACGGGAAACTGATAGTGCTCGTATATTCGAGTCATAGTGCTTAAAACAAGGCTCATACTTCAAAATGAGTTCACCCCTTTTAAACACGTCAGGTAGTTAATAACATATGTGCGATATACAGCACATAGTAATGGGACCAGTTGTGTAAGGAACACGTAGTAATCAAAAGTGATTACGTGGTGGCGACTATTAATCAGTTTCATATAAATATCCGAGAGCACATTACACACCTTTCTTGATTTCAATCGCTCAAACACATTGTAAACAGTAATACTCTCTTTCCCCAGCGAATCCGTAGTCCTCAAGGCTAATTGTCGTAACACATTGAAGTAAGTATTTTTTTAAGACGTGTGGCTACAACTTTGTTCTTGAATACGCAGAAGAGCTGTGTAGCCACTATCACCTTTTAACAGTGATAACTAAAGCATAAGCATACTTTGCGCAATACACTCACCACCACTCCTCAAGTTCACAATTAGATTTACGGTATTACCTTATTCACAGACATCCTACACACACCTGAAGTTGAATAACTGAATGACGATGGATTCACAGCGATTATTCACTTACAGCTGGTACGCTGAAAGAGACAAAGAGAAGTCTATTGTACGCGTGGGATAAAGCATTCTTTGCATTCAAGCCAACACGGGGTTTCTACATAACATGTTATTCCTTTTTGAAACCTCAGCTCCCGCACACACGTTACAGAATCTAAACAAGCCTGTCTCATTAAATCGCCATTTCTCGCACATGTAACAAATAAAATCTCTGTATGACGCTCTGTCAGGCTCTTTTGTTATTGCGTAACAGATTCAATTTTGCCAGCTGCAACAACATATCCGTCTCGCGGTGATCCTCCTCCTGCTCCAAAGCGTTAAACAGGTACGGTACTTCGAGTAATTTCCGAGAATGATTGCCTCTCGAATTCGCGGGGTCCAAACGATACATATCGAACGTACCATCCTAAATCGATCACGCGACTCTGGTGGCGGGCGTTATGATCAATTATTTGTGATCGTTATTTTTATCTGTTTTCCGTCGACCCTTAGTTGCTATAAGTAACACACCTCCGCGAATTAATGGCAAGAAGGGAATTGTTAATGTAGCGTACACATCACATGGACTTTCACATGACAACACCGACAAGTAAGATAAGTCGTCTCCTTAATAATTACAAGTATTACCACATAGTGCTGGACGCATGTGCTTCACAACATCTGTTTGAAAGAGTTTTGACAGGATGCAGCACCTTTCAGTAGCGCTGACGGGAAGACTTAAACGTCAAATGATTTCCTAGAACTGAGCAGAATCGAGACACGTAGCCGGTGTGAGTGTGGGCATACCACAATTTTTTCGGGTACTGTACACGTGTAAACGATAACTGCACTTCTTTTGTGAAATGTGTGCATGTTACAGTGTTAAGTTGGTGTGGCTTACGTTCCAGCATGTGCGAAGGAAACAACTGCGTGTCCTATCGTGGGGGAGGTGTAAGTTCAACACATCGATAGCCGTAAGAGGAGTTGTTGTGGTCTTCAGTCCTGAGACTGGTTTGATGCAGCTCTCCATGCTACTCTATCCTGTGCAAGCTGCTTCATCTCGCAGTACGTACTGCAGCCTACATCCTTCTGAATCTGCTTAGTGTATTCATCTCTTGGTCTCCCTCTACGACTTTTACCCTCCACTCTGCCCTCCAATACTAAATTGGTGATCCCTTGATGCCTCAGACCATGTCCTACCAACCGATCCCTTCTTCTAGTCAAGTTGTGCCACAAACTCCCCTTCTCCCCAATCCTATTCAGTGTCTTCTCATTAGTTACGTGATCTACCCATCTGATCTTCAGCATTCGTCTGTAGCACCACATTTCGAAAGCTTCTATTCTCTTCTTGTCCAAACTATTTATCGTCCATGTTTCACTTCCATACATGGCTACACTCCATACAAAATACTTTCAGAAACGACTTCCTGACACTTAAATCTACTCTTGATGTTAATAAATTTCTCTTCTTCAGAAACGCTTTCCTTGCCATTGCCAGTCTACATTTTATATCCTCTCTACTTAGACCATAATCAGTTATTTTGCTCCCCAAATAGCAAAACTCCTTTACTACTTTAAGTGTCTCATTTCCTAATCTAATTCCGTCAGCATCGCCCGACTTAATTCGACTACATTCCATTATCCTCGTTTTGCTTTAGTTGATGTTCATCTTATATCCTCCTTTTAAGATACTGTCCATTCCGTTCAACTGCTCTTCCAAGTCCTTTGCTGTCTCCGACAGAATTACAATGTCATCGGCGAACCTTAAGAGTATGAGAGAGATTTTACGTGGAAAATTATGTACACTACGGATATTGGCATTTCAATGTGAGATTCGTTCCAGAACCACAACTGTCAAGAGAAGACATTTCGAGCACATTGCTCGGTATCAGAATGCAGCAGCAATAGTAATATTTAACTGTAGTTGAACTGCTAAATATGTGCCTCGTTCCCAGTATTCTTGCGAGTCTGGAGATGACCATAGAAAGCATAGCTGCAAGCAAGCAGGTCAGGGCCGCAAACGGTATCTCAGCCTTTGTTTTGGGCTGGGGCTTGCCCATCCTTTGTATACGCGTTCGGAGTGTCGGAGTGTCCGAGAAAGCTTCCGGTCTGCCGCAGCTTATGACGATTTGTCTCGCGGCTCTGCCTGGTGGGTGAATAGTGAACTAATAAGAGTGAGCCTTCGGGACCGTGCGTGTTGCGTGTTTGTGGAAATTTGAGAAGATTGAATATTCCAAGTGTTTGCTCTGGAAGTATTGATAGCGTTCAAACTCCTACCACTCCAATCATTCCCGGATGCCCTCCATGGCTAGTAGTCCACTGTTTCTTACTGACAAGCACTTTTTGGGGCTGGAGCCATGTGCCGCATTTACGGCGATAGTTTTCTCCGGTTTCCGAGCGTTGGCGTTGAATTGTGGCACGGTGCACTGCTTGTGGACGTCCGGAAGGTGAGTCTGTGGGATCTGGGAGTGTTTCATTAATCTCATGCGCCTAGCCATGACTCGACCCTGTTTCTCAGTACATCGCAGCAGTATTTGTTGTTACTATCCTCTCGTGCGGCAGACCCTTTCCATCCTCCCCTTTGGTCGTGACGTAGCTGAGAGAACCAGTAAACCTAGGAATTCTATAGTACATTTAAGAAAGAAAATACACTTAGCAGACTTGTAGTAGTCAGGAACTTTATAGCCGTGGCGGTATAAATTAACAACATTTGAAATTCCGACCACAATTCCATACATCACCGCTTCCATTCTTGACGATAAATAATAATAGGTTTGGATCATTTAATACAATTTCTCATCGAAAACAGAACACCGATGTTTACGCACACAAACTACTGTGCAGTGTCGATGCTTTTTTATTTTGAGTGGTTTAAGCTGTGTGAAGCAAATTGTTTAAAGGCCTATATTAACGATTTAATTAATATTTCCTGTGACATGTCTTCTGAAGCAACAAGTGTGACATCAGCCCTCCATCGGTAATGCTGGAATTCAATATGGTGTTGGCCCACCCTTGGCCTTGATGACAGCTTCCACTCTCGCAGGCATACGTTCAAACACGTGCTGGAAGTTTTCTTGGGGAATGGCAGCCCATTCTTCACAGAGTGCTGCACTGAGGAGAGGCATCGATGTCGACGTTCCAAAACATCCCAAAGGTGTTCTATAGTATTCAGGTCAGGATTCTGTGCATGCCAGTCCGTTACAGGCTGTTATTGTCGTGTAACCACTCCGCCACAGGCCGCGCCTTACGAACAGGTGCTCGATCGTGTTAAAAGATGTAACCAAGAAGGGGTGCAAGTGTCCTCCATGAAAAACACGACCACACCATAACACCACCGCCTCCGAATTTTACTGTTGGCACCACACATACTGGCGGTTGGCATTGACCGGGTATTCGCCATACCCACACCCTGCAATCGGATCGCCACATTGTGTACCGTGGTTAGTCGCTCCTCTCAACGTTTTTCCACTGTTCCAATGTTTACGCCCCTTACACCAAGAGAGGAGTCGTTTGGCACTTACCAATGTGGTGTGTGGCTTATGAGCAGCTGTTTGACCATGAAATCCAAGTTTTCTCACCTCCTGCCGAACTGTCATAGTACCTGCAATGGATCCTGATGCAGTTTGGAATTCCTGTGTGATGGTCTGGATAGATGTTTGCCTATTACAAATTACGACCCTCTTCAGCCGTCGGCAGACTGTCAGTCAACAGACGAGGTCGGCCTGTACGCTTTTGTGCTGTACGTGTCCCTTCACGATTCGACTTCACTACCAAATCGAAAACAGTGGACATAAGGATGTTTAGGAGTGTGGAAATCTCGCGTACAGATGTATGACACATGTGAAATCCAAACACCTGACCACGTTCGAAGTCCTTAATTTTGACGGAGCGCCCCATTCTGCTTCTCTCGCGATGCCCATTGACTACTGAGGCCGCTGATATGGAGTACCTGGCAGTAGGTGGCAGCACAATGCACCTAATATGAAAAACATATGATTTTGAGCGTGTCCGGATACTTTTGATCACATGGAGTAACTGCCGGGTCTGCCTTTATATCCCCTAATCACAAGCATGTGAACGGAAATCTATTAACTTCCCAGTCAGATGTATGCTTTGGATAGCAGGCATCTGTCACGCGCGCTGGTATCCGACAGGTTGGTTCACACACACAAAACACTTGAGATGGCGGGGAATACAGACAGGAAATTCTCAGGTATCAAATATCAAACGGTTGCCGCCACCTGCAGCTTTTGTTCCCAGGCATTAGCTCGCTTCTACTTACAAGGGAACCTCCCCATCGCACCCCCCTCAGAATTAGTTATAAGTTGGCACAGTGGATAGAGCTTGAAAAACTGAACACATATCAATTGAGAAAACAGGAAGAAGTTGTGTGAAACTATGAAAAAAATTAGTAAAATATACAAACTTAGTAGTCCATGCTAAGATAGGCAACATCAAGGACACTGGGAGCCAAGGTGCGCCGTGGTCCCGTGGTTAGTGAGAGCAGCTACGGAACGAGAGGTCCTAGGTTCAAGTCTTCCTTTGAGTGAAAAGTTTAATTTTTTATTTTCAGTTTATGTGACAAACTCTTATGTTTTCATCACTATTTTGGGAGTGATTATCACATCTATAAGAAAACCTAAATCGGGCAAGGTAGAAGAATCTTTTTACCCATTCGCTAAGTGTACAAGTTAGGTGGGTCGACAACATATTCCTGTCAAGTGACGCACATGCCGTCACCAGTGTCGTATAGAATATATCAGACGTGTTTTCCCTTGGAGGAATCGGTTGACCTATGACCTTGCGATCAAATGTTTTCGGTTCCCATTGGAGAGGCACGTCCTTTCGTCTACTAATCGCACGGTTTTGCGGTGCGGTCGCAAAACACAGACACTAAACTTATTGCAGTGAACAGAAACGTCAATGAACGAACGGACAGATCATAACTTTGCGAAAATAAAGGAAGTAAAATTTTCAGTCGAGGGAAGACTTGAACCAAGGACCTCTCGTTCAGCAGCTACTCACGCTAACCACAGGACCACGGCGCTGCTAAGCTCGCAGTCTCCTTGATGTTGCATATCTTGCATATGGACTACTCAGTTTGTATATTTTACTAATTTTTTTCACGGTTCCACACAACTTCTTCCTGTTTTCTCGATTGATCTGTGTTCATTTTTTCAAGACCTATCCACTGTGCCAACTTATAACTACGAGGGCCGTTCAGAAAGTAACCTCCGGTTGATTTAAAAAAATACACCAAGTTAAATAAAAATATTTTAATATATACATCTTACAACTACATCTTTGCACTATTTTTCTACATAGTCTCCATAGCGATTGAGGCACTTATCGTATCTCTTCACAAGCTTTGAAATTCCTTCTGCATAAAAATCACCCGCTTGTGCCTGGAGCCAGCCTGTGACCGCATCTTTGAGCTCTTCGTCGTCATCAAACCGCTGTGACCCAAGCCATTTCTTCAAATGCATGAAGAGGTGATAATCACTTGGCGCCAGGTCTGGGCTGTAAGGTGGATGGTTGATAACGTCCCACTTGAAGGACTCAAGAAGGGCCGTTGTTCTGCGAGCAGAGTGAGGACGGGCGTTATCGTGCAAAAAAACGATACCGGAAGTCAGCATACCACGGCGTTTGTTCTGTATAGCCCGTCGTAACTTTTTTATTGTTTCACAGTACACGTCTTGATTAATGGTCGTACCACGTTCCATGAATTCAACCAAAAACACCCCTTTGGCATCCCAAAACACCGTTGCCATCAGTTTTCTGGCAGAAAAATCTTGCGAGGCTTTTCTTGGTTTGGTAGGCGAATTTGAATGTGCCCACATCTTTGATTGTTCTTTTGTCTCAGGGTTCACGTACTTAATCCAGGTTTCGTCACCGGTCACGATTCTGTTTAACAATGGTTCTCCTTCGTCCTCATAACGTGACAGAAAGTCTAATGCAGAGGCCATTCTTTGAGTTTTGTGGTGGTCGGTAAGAATTTTGGGCACCCATCGTGCACAGAACTTATGGTAACCCAATCTTGCTGTCACTATCTCGTACAAGAGTGTCTTAGAAATCTGTGGAAAACCAGTAGACAACTCCGACATTGAGAAACGTCGATTTTCACGAACTTTTGCATCAACTGTCTGAACGAGTTCGTCAGTCACCAATGATGGTCTACCACTCCTCTCTTCATCATGAACGTTTTCTCGTCCACTTTTAAATAAACGTACCCATTCACGGACAACTCCTTCACTCATAACTCTTGGTCCGTACACGGCACAAAGCTCACGATGAATAGCTGCTGCAGAATATCCTTTGGCTGTAAAAAACCTTATGACAGCACGCACTTCACATTTGGCGGGGTTTTCTATTGCAGCACACATTTCAAACTGCCACAAAAACTAAACTAGCGCAGGTACGACGTTCACTCGACCACGGCTTGATGCCGACTGACCTGTTGAGTGCGTGAACGCACAGATGGCGTCGCTACTCCCCCCACAACCTGCACTGTGACCGATCGGAGGTTACTTTCTGAACCGCCCTCGTAAATCTGAGGGGGGGTGGGGGGGTGCGATGGGGAGGTTCCCTTGTTAGCAGCGGCTGACACGGACACTGGCGGTTTGAAGTTTCCCGGCCCATTAGCCCCAGGACGCGACTGCACAGGCCTGCTTGGTGACGCAACGACAGCCACCGCAGCCCTGGGGCCGCTGGCGCTGCGTGCGCGACAATGGCGGGCAACTCTGTTGCACGGGCGCGCACGAGAAAGTTTTTCAGGTGTGATAGTGTAACTACGTGTTTCCTTAAGCGATCGGAATGAAAAGAGCGCCGCAATTGCTTAAATATTCCACACAAAGCGATCAATTTCCAGACAAATTATTTAAATAAATGAATAAACTGTGTTCAAAACACTGCCTTGTATCCCATAAACTGTTGAAATAATATTCCACGCATTGCAGTCGGTTTCCCGCCAAATCACCAATCAACTAAATACTTAATCTTTTTTCCACTAATTTCCCGCTGGGAGGGGGGGGGGTGCTGGGGTGTTTGGAGAGTAAAGGGTTACTCAATTGATCTATTTAATTAATTAGTCAATCAAACTGATACGAAAAGTGTGTTTGTTGGTTGGTTGGTTTATTTGAGGAAGGAGACCCGACAGCGATGTCATCGGTCTCATCGGATTAGGGAAGGACGGGGAAGGAAGTCGGCCGTGCCCTTTGAAAGGAACCATCCCGGCATTTGCCTGGAGCGATTTAGGGAAATCACGGAAAACCTAAATCGGGATGGCCGGACGCGGGATTGAACCGTCGTCCTCCCGAATGCGAGTCCAGTGTCTAACCACTGCGCCACCTCGCTCGGTAAAGTGTGTTTGTATCGGCAGGCGGCAGAGGGAGGGGTTTGGGTTGTTGGACGGACGGATTATCCCCAGGGGGTCATAATCCTCTTACCAGAACAACAGGTTAAGGATCTGTCAATCAAAAGGGAACAATAGCTTTGCCTGGGAGTGTATACTTGCCCTTTAGGTAGGCAACGCGCACTAATTAAATTGTCCTGATTGTCTCTTTGCTTCCCTATTCGAGGTCTGTCCAACAAGTGGATCAGTTCCTTCCTGACAAATCGTATGGAGGCAGTGTGCGTCAAGCACACAAATATTGAACTAAAAACTGTATCTAATCACTTATCTGACTATAAACAAATAAAATGTGGTGTACCCCAAGGATCCGTATTGGGACCCCTTCTGTTTCTTCTGTACATAAATGATCTAAGCTTAAATATTGATGCACACAAATCAATCATATTTGCAGATGACACCACGATTCTACTAAAAGGAGACGACGATGAACAGTTACAGCAGACAGTAAACACAGTCACGAAACAACTTAGCAGCTGGGCACAGAGTAATCAGCTTGTAATAAACAGTAAGAAAACTGTTGCTCTAAAATTCCACAATGTTCCTAACAAGGACATGTTTATCCCATCAGTCTCTATCAATGACGAACCAGTTGGTAACAGTACTGAAACCAAATTCTTAGGACTTTGGCTGCAGAGTAACATCAGATGGAATAAGCATATTGAATATCTCAATGCAGAACTGAGCAAAACATGTTATATTCTTTGTTCATTAAAATCATGCTGTAGTGAGAAAACAGTATTGAATGCATATCATGCGTACTTTCATTCTCGTCTTAGATATGGGGTCACCTTCTGGGGAAACTCTAAAATAGCTAATAGCACTTTTAAACTACAAAAAAGGGCCATTAGAATCTTGTTTGGGTGCAAGCCTAGAGACTCTTGTAAACCCCTGTTTAAGAAATCTGGTATTCCCCCATTACCGTGTGTATACATTATGGAAACCCTTTTGTTCTTTAAATGTAATAGGCAAGGACCAGAGACTACATAAAAACTGTGATATACATGAGCACTTTACCAGACAAAACAGAAACTTACGTATGACTCAAATCAGCACAGCACTGTGCCAAAAAGGTACTTTTCACATGGGAGTTAAGCTTTATAACAAACTTCCTGAAAACATAAAAGCTATCACTGAGGTCAATACATTTGGAAAAATCTCTAAAGTCGTATTTACAGCATCACTGCTTTTACTCCATTGAAGAATATTTAAATTTATGAAATGTGTTATATAAATACTTACGTGAAAGTGTATTATTGTACGCTTAAATATGTATGCCTTGAAATTACTTTCAGCCTGTATATTTATAACTTGACTCGTCCAATGGCTTACGCATAAGCTGCTATGTAGACAACAGGACCAATAAAATACAATCTACAATTCATGCTACATTGCGTTTCTACATTAGTTAAAGAGGTAAACAATGCTCACAGAAGCCTTTTTTCATTTATGTTCTACTATCAACATGTTTCTCCATGACAATTACTGATTTCACACATGACAGTTTATCATCCATAAATCTCTTAATTAATCACGCACGCCTTTCCGCGAAATAACTGAATTACTGGAATTCTTTTCTTACACAAATCGGCATAAAAATTTCAACCATTAGTTCCACTTTCTTCCTACTACTTATTCAAGATGTGTCTGCACACGACCTCACCTTGTGGAAGTCCAGCACCGACTCTTCTTACACGCGCCTAGACTTTGCATAGCCACTACCAGATGGGCATTACTGTCATTATGCAGCAAGACAATGCTCCCTCACAGCAAAGGCGAGCTCGGCTCCAAAATCCCAGATGCCAGCGATAAGTAAGGAGCATGATATCGATATGGTATGACGTCAAAGTCAGCATTACTCCTTATAGTGTCCTGAACGAACTAGTTCGTAAATTTTCTTTTATACTTTATAGACAACTTGGATAAAGTTACTTTTTAATTCTTTTGCAATGTGCGGATCCTTTCCATGCTTTTTATTGTGAATGGTAGATTGTTTACACAGAAGATGAAAGTGTTTTGAATATTTACTCATATTTGCGTGTTTCACACTTAATTTGCAAATTATTGACAGCGACAACTCACTCCTGAGAGAGCACTCATGTATGATAATTATAACCTTAAATATTACAGAACATATTTATAATACATTAATAAGGAAGTCCCAGAATCTTTCAGATGCGAAGGATGATAACCCGCTAATTCACACTTCATAATACCACAGTCCACACTCATAACCACTACACCAGGGTAACCATACAGAATATCGGCGTTAATGGTGCAACTTATAGCTCATGAAAGCTGCAACTGCTGGTACGTCACTATGTGACGTTTAATTATACAAATCGTACCAAGAATGACAAGCTTTTACAAATCTTCTAGGCGCTCTACCTTGGAAAGGCGTACTTTCGTAACGCGGCCGTTATGATAGGGAAATTTTCAACTACAAAATCATGTACGAGTACGGCGACACCTAGCACGCCAGATCGAGCGCTGTTTCTGCTGTCTTCGATAATTTGTATGACATCAAGTGTGCTTGAAGTCTTATGAAATTAGTGATACCCTGTTAAACGAAGCACATAAGGGAGCATGTTTGGAACTGCAAACTGGTTCACGTCGACACAACATTTTCACGGCGCGGATAACGCGTGACTCTGAAAGGAGAATGTCTCATTTCTTGTAAAGTCCTTCATTCCAACTAAGGGGTAACTGAGGGACGTTTTTATTCTTATTCTGCCAGTGCTATTTCACTCTTTGAAAAGGTACATTTTTCAAAAGAACTAAGTATTAAAACAGTGAAATTTTTTCTAAATGTATATAACATATGTGCCTGCATTTAAGAGTAAAATGAACAAAATACCTCTTATGGCTCTGAAGAAAATTTGTCTTACTCTTTCACTAATAAAATTTAATTTTTCTTAATACATTAATTACCGTATAATAAAAGTTTCTGTTGGATTAGTGGTTCTCATTTTACTTGTAATAACTTATTACCATCGTGAGTACAAAGTGACCAAATTAAACATTTCTAACGCAGTTGGTTAAGATGATAATGGTACCTGAAAGCCGGAGAATGTAGTTTTGAGAAAATCTATTAAAAGAGTAGTATTGCACTTTCAGTATAGTAGTTGATGAGAATTACTTACCACTAATCTTGAAAAGGCTGACATCGTGGTACTATACAAATCCACACGGAAGACACAAGATCACCGAAAATCAGCCAAGGATACTCGCCAATCGCTGGAAAAAGCAGGGATTTATAGGATTCCGTGTAGTTGTGGGTAAGTGTATGCGGGTGCTACAAAAGGAACAATGAAAAGAGGCTAGAAGAGCACAAGGGCAATGGCACAAGGGGGAGACTGACAGATTACTTGTTGCGGAAGATGATTTGCAGCCAGGACACCTCCACATTCATTTTGATAGGACTCAGATACTGGCAGCCACAAGCGGATACCGTGAAAGGTTATACAGAGAGGCCTCGCAGATTGTAAAATACATCAGGAATTTCAGTAGGAAGGAGGAGGGCGTGAAATTAAATGACCTTGATTCCAGTGCTGAAGAAGATGTGTACCAGTCTTTAGCAACAGATGTTGGCAGTCGAGAACGGCCAGTTGCGCTCGCGCATTCAAAACATGCGAAGTAAGGCCACTGCGCGGAAGCGGAATTTTGTTGTAGTCAGTAGCGAGCCAGTGTGTGAATCGGACATTCAAAGTAGCTATGATCCCCCTTGAAAATGTTCTCCGCAGATGGAGACGAATCATTAGGTGCTAAGGCGAAATCCGTTCGACCACGGCATAACAGTCTGGAACATTTTATTCATTGTGACATTTCCGGCCGTGGAAGTTTACATTTTACAATTAGACACTTCTACTGGGAGGGGATGTCAAGAAATGTGCGACGCATGGAAGGTCTCCAGAAGAAGAGAGTGCAGCTTTTGTGTTCCCTCACATTTCTGTCTCGTTGCAGAGCGGTCAGTGTTATTCCGAAGTTTTTTGAGGATTAAGCAACTATGTAGCTCGGCCAAGGTGCAGCGGATTTTCAGGAGTACTGAAGAGGCTTTGCTACGGGAGCGGATTCAACAGACCGGCCGAGATGTAGCAAATAGAGACTGTGCTATGTCTCTCCATATTACTATCAGCAACAAATTGTGTAGTGGTGACATAGAATTGAGAGGCTATTGCACGATACTATTAGGAAGCGTATGTTGACAACGTCTAATAGAAGAAGTTTGATAATTTGCAACCTCATCAGACGAGCCAACATTTAGCGAGCCAACATTTAGACGCTTCCCGCACGTTATTAATATATCCGGACGTTCGTTATCTGACGATGAGATGTCTATGCTTGCCAAGGGTGGAAATTTTGCCATTAGCCCACGAGTTGTGCCCAGGGAAGAAATAACAGTGTAGAATCTTGCATTCGTAGAGTGGACACGGTTACAGATGAAGAAATCCGTATAGAAGCTGTAAGAGTATTGTCTCGCGCAAAGCCTCCAAAACGTAATTTAATTGTGGGTGAAAGGAATGACATAAAACACCTGAATGAGCACGATAGTGTTATTCTCTCCGCTGACAAGAGAAATGCAACGGTTGTTTTGAATGTGACCAACTATGATAGTAAGATTAGCTACTTATTAGATCTGCAAACATATAGGAAACATAGTAGAATCTACTGCAAAAGTTCTTGTAACTTTTATGCAGTTGATGATGAAGTCCCCTATGGAACGGAGCGTTCAGTAAAGTCCGTTCAATACAGTTGCGCTACCAGCAAGACTTATGTGGAACATGTTCCTCTAAGGCCTATAATGAGTGCTATTGGTTCGCCCACACACTCAATTGTCAAGTTCTTGACGTCATTATTACGACCATATGTGGGCCAATCTGATTCGTATATCAAGAATTCAGCACATTCTATCAGTGAATTAAATAGTACAGTTATACAGGCGGAGAATATATTAATTGGTTTTGCTATTACCTATGGTTCTGCTCAATGAAGTGTTGCAACAGCCGAATCGGATTTTTCTTCCCGGTGTTGCAGAACTGTTTAAATATTGCCTCACAATCACGTATTGCAAATGGAGTTCTATGAACAGACGGATGGTGTCGCTATGGGGAACCCCTTCATGACAGTTACAGCAAACTTCTTTGTGCAAAACTTCGAGAAGCAGGCACTGAAAACCACGAACAAGAAATGGAGTATCTGGTTCCGATACGTAAATGATACCTTTGTTTTGAAGCGGCATGGCAGGGAGGATGGTTCAAATGGCTCTGAGCACTATAGGACTTAACTGCTGAGGTCATCAGTCGCCTAGAACTTAGAACTACTTAAACCTAACTAACCTAAGGACATCACACACATTCATGCCCGAGGCAGGATTCGAACCTGCGACCGTAGCGGTCGCGCAGTTCCAGACTGTAGTGCCTAGAACCACTTGGCCACTCCAGCCAGCAGAAGGGAGGAATTGGATCATTTTCACAAATACCTCCACAGGATCAATCTGAAGATTCAGTTTACCATGGAGGAGGAGGCAGGCAGAAGATTAAATTTTCTTGACGTACTAGTTTTCAAGAAAGATGATGGTAGCTTGGGCCATACGGTTTACCGAAAACCCACCCACACAGACTGTTACCTACACCGGGATTTGAACCACCACCCACAACAAAGGCGACGCATCATAAAAAACGTTGATAAATCAAGCAAGGAAAATCTGAGCACCAGAGCTGCTTGACGCAGAATTAAAACACCTCACCAATGCATTGCTCAAGAACGGTTATTTGTTTGCTGAAGTGAAAAGTGTTAAAACCACCGCGTAGGAATCATAGTGATGCTCAAGCGCCAGTGGAATCTAAAGTTTTCCTGCCGTTCATTAAGGACCTTATTGACCGCACAGGAAAAATCTTGAAAAAGTGTATCATACTGGTAATATCCAAACGCACACGGAACATACAAGATCCCCTACAATCGGCCAAGGATGCTCGACAACTACTGAAAAAGAGGAGGAATTTCAAAATGGCTCTGAGCACTATGGGACTTAACTGCTGTGGTCATCAGTCCCCTAGAACTTAGAACTACTTAAACCTAACTAACCTAAGGACAACACACACATCCATGCCCGAGGCAGGATTCGAACCTGCGACCGGAGCGGTCACACGGAGGAGGAATTTATAGGCTTCCGTGTAGTTGTGGGGAATTGTAGGTGGTGCTACAAAAAGAACTATCAAAAGACGACCAGAAGAACACAAGGGCAATGGCAGAAGAGGGGAGATTGACAGATTAGTTGCTGCAGAACATGCTTTGCAGCCAGGACACCACCAAATTTATTTTGATAGGACTCAAGTACTGGCGGCCACATGCTGATACCATGAAAGGTTATACAGAGACCACAGAGATTGTAAAACACACCAGGAATTTCAATAGGAAGGAAGAGGGTGTGAAATTGAATGACATCTGATTTCGTTGTTGAAGAAGGTGTGTACCAGTCGTCCTCCTTGGGATGATAGCAAAAGCGGACGATGGCAGTTGACAACGGAAAGTTGCACTCGTGCATTCAAACCTCGCGACATCACGCCACTGCGCGGTATCTTATTTAGCCTTAGTCAGTAGTGAGCCTGGATGTGACTAACATTCAAAATCCGATGCTATTTGAAAATGGCCTCCATACATGGGGATGAAACGTTGGGTTTTAATGTGAAATCCATTTGAGCCTGACATAATAGCCTGGAACATTTTGTTAACTGTGGAGTGTGAAGACTGCATATTGTTATGATATTGGATTTTGCGAAGCCACCAGCTTGGATGGAGAAGTGTATATGCTAAGGTCTGTGGTGATCAAAGGCTTAAAAAGACAAAGAATGTCCTTCTGCTATAGAGTAGTCATAGGAGGGAAAAGTCTGAGCTAGTAAAGAACTCCCTTGACAGTGAATACGAGATAACTAGTTCTTTTAATCAAGCGCAAAGCTCAGTGATGTTCCCTGTTATTTAGCCTCTGGAGAAAAATCTTACTTAGTAAAGAAGATCACAAGTGTAGTGAGTGAGGGCCCTGGGGACAGTTTGGATCACAACTACTACGTAATGAAGGGTGAGATCCAGCACAATGCTATGAATGCTCCTCACACAGATGTTGAGATTTTGACACTTTGAGTGATATGACAAATCCTGAATGACGTGTTCTGTTCAACATATAAATGCAGACCTCCAGACCCCAATCAACAGATAGGACAGTCACATATGGGTGACTGATACTTTGCCACTCGCACTGTGTGCGTGAAGCTCAATAGCATCAGAAAAGTAGGATTCTTTAGGTCAGTTCTGTGATGTAATGGATAGCGTAAGGCCTCCACTTGTGGATGGTTGCAAGTTCGAATCTCATCATGTGCTTTAAATTTTATTTTTGAATCTTTATCAAAATGACTTTGACCATTACTTTTATTCAGTTAACTGGTTTAAATGCAATACTTATTTCTACTCTTTTGTCACAGCATTTTAATCTCTGTAGGAACTTTTTCATTTGTTCTCATTTTTACTTCGATCGTTCTTTCAGAACATGAATTTAATTATATTTATT
Organism: Schistocerca nitens; assembly: GCF_023898315.1. NCBI lineage: Eukaryota > Metazoa > Arthropoda > Insecta > Orthoptera > Acrididae > Schistocerca > Schistocerca nitens. The sequence continues at coordinate 696,761,988 of NC_064617.1, read as the reverse complement.
TGTTACAATATATGAAAATGGCTATTTTTATGGTAATTGTCATACAAACATTTAAAGCATAGCCTATATTCCTACTGCACTATGGACAAGAAATGAAGACTGAAGTGAAAGAACGACTTATAAGAAAAATGAAATTCAAGCAAAATTAGGAATAGGAATGATAAATGCAATAACATATATGAAAAAAATAAGATGACACAAAAAAATTCAAAATTAATATATAAAATTGATTAAAATCACATTATCAAGCAGAAAAAGAATAAGAGGCATTAAAATGAGACCAAATGAGCAAGTCAATATTATGATTAAACTGCTGCGACGAAGGAATATAAATAAAAAATTAAATTTAAAGCAAAAAACTGAATAAAAATAATTATCATAAAGATTTAAAACTACACAAAATTTAAAGTATCTGATGATTTTTGAACCCACAGCATTATGCATGCGAAGGCCTTACCCTTTGCATTACACCACATAACCAGTCCATATGATATTACCTTTTTTTTATCACTATTAAGCATTGTGCAAATTTCAATTTTTTTTTCTTTTTTCTATCAATTACTCGCAATCGAGGGCCCATCAGGGTGAATGGCTGCAGGGTGTGATACCTTGGTCTTAACCTACATCACCATACAGATGGTTTCAGAAAGTCAAATGGTTCAAATGGCTCTGAGCACTACGGGACTTAACATCTGAGGTCATCAGTCCCCTAGAACTTAGAACTACTTAAACCTAACTAACCTAAGGACGTCACACACATCCATGCCTGAGGCAGGATTCGAACCTGCGACCGTAGCGGTCGCGCGGTTCCAGACTGTAGCGCCTAGAACCGCTCGGCCGCTCCGGTCGGCTCAGAAAGTCAATCCCAGCGCTAGTGACCTCTCCTTGTGATTTATACCTCTCTGCCTTCTGTACCCTTTTTTTTCCTTTTCTTTTAGGAAGTAGCTTAGAAGAGAATATTGAGCCTTCTTTTCGACAATAAGTTTTTAATGACTTCCGTAAACATTTCTCTGCTGAGAAAGAAACATATCTTATGAATTCAGTTTGAGAAGAACTAAATAAAAATAATTAGCCTGTAGGCATTTCCTGTGACTTCTTCAGTCTTTTATTGAGTGATCATAAAATTCTACTAGGGGCATTAAAATGTTATGGTATTAATAGCCTTCCTCATAGATGGAGTCTAGTTGCTTTTTTTTAAAATAATTGGAGTGTCACATTAACACATCATATGTCACGGACAGTTCACAGGAGGGAAGCATTAAATATGCTGTTGTTCTTCTTGACCTACATAAACGACTCAGCTAGGATCTTTGAGGACTCTTCAAAAACTATAATGCTTGCTGATTAAACAAGTAGCTGATAAAAGGTCCAAACACATTCATACCAGATACAGCCAGGAGAATAATGCAACAGGCTTACAACTAGTTCACAGGCAACAGTTTAAGTCTAAATCTTACAAAATTAATATTATGCACATCCAAATAAATAATGACAACTTACAGGTACCAAAAGTAAAGATCAATGGGCATACGTGGAATTCTAGGCATACAGGTAGATGATAAACTGAGATGACACTAGCAGGTGGATAAGTTAACCAAAAAGTTCAGTTAAAACTAATTTGCACATAAAAGTCTTTCTCACTGCACTCACCTGCACACGAAATTGCTAGCATACCTTCTTTTAATACTGTCCTATGGCACAGACAGACATTAACTTTGTCAGTGTTTAGAAAGCCGATAGTTGTCTACCTTAAGCGAATGCTTTGTATAAAGTATTAGATGAAAACAATAGCTGCACAGTATAAAACATATAATGGACATGTGTAGTACAGCACAGCTCACCAGAAACCAAAATGAAGTATAAGAATGGGATAGCTGTGAAAATTTAAGGACAGAAGTTTGCTACATTATTTCTGGATTAATTCAGATTGAGTATTGAGTGAAAAATGGTAGTAGGTGCTGATACATGAAAACAATTGTGCATAATCCTCCCAGAAATAAAAATAATGTTGGCAAGAAAACAGTACAGCTGCATATGAATTTCACTGCCTAACAAAATGGTTCAAGAAGCCTCAGTTTTCGAGAAGAATTAATTGTATTACAACAAATGGGAAAAGGAACATATTTTTCAGAGCTGACAGTCAACATCACTGCATCCTTGGCCACACTGAAAATGTACAGGTGGGGTGGGGGGAGGGAATGGACCATGCAAGAAAACTGGTCTCTCACTGCACCAAGAATCCATGATGACCTTTGCTGCCTCGGAGGAGGTGATAACCTCAGTCTCCCTCCCTCGCAGGATGCAAATGGTCAATGAGGTAGATGGGTAAGGAAATTTAATGTGCCCTTTTTTGACAGCCAAAATTTCTTTATCACAAACTGCAAACTGTTCATTCTATCAATTCCAAGTGTTCTATAGATTAAATAGACTAAAGCAATAAAACAAAAATATTTGCCGAAAGTAGGATTTGATCAGAATACAGCCAGCAAGAAATAGCTTATTAGTCTGTGGACTATGCCACCTAGCTACGAAGTCACTATATTGTGTGTTCTCAGCCCTTAACTCCACCTCACCTCACCTCACCTCACCTCACCTCATATCTTCAAGCTTCTTTTCCAAGTATGACCTCCTATGACAAGCAGCAGATTTTCCTCTGTGTTTTTAAAGAGTGTGCTTCACTCTGAATGCCAATAAAGCTTAACTTCCACTGTAACACTCAATTACCAGTGTCCTTTTCTTTTATGAGCAGCACTATTATTCTGTAATACAACTTACTCCTGCATAACATGTGGACAATTCAAATTTCAGCCACTCCCCTTATTTTATTGTAGGTGTGCATACTACCCCTTAGGTGTGAATTTGAAAATCTGGAAAATAGTCACCTATGGCTGGATGGTGTCTTCAGTAATATTTTAAAGCCACAAATTCAATATTTATGTAGATAACCAGAAAATGTAAAAGACAGAGAGAACACCATCAGGCTATATATTGGGAGAATAAACACATTAACAGGATGTCATTTGTGGATGATCAGCTTATACAACACAGCAAAGACAAATTACAAACAGCATTACATGAACTAAATAAATGCAAGCTACAATCTGATTATACCTATAACCAAAACTAGAACCATGGTCTTTTTAGGTATTCATCCAGTACAATCAAAAGTAGTCCTCAATAATAACCGATAGAACAAGTAGCCCATTTTAAGTATTTAGGATGTGACATATGAAACAATGAAAAGTTCAGGATGTAATAATGACAATATTATCAAAAGGATAGATTGCTACTCACCAACAGCAGAGATGTTGAGTCGCAGACAGACACAAGAAAAAGGGTACTAAACACACAAGCTTTCAGCCAGAAGGCCTTCTTCTGAAATAGACAAAAACACACACACACACACACACACACACACACACACACACACACACGACCACTGATTTTGGCTTGTGATCAATGAGTCTGGACCCAGTAGCCAAGGACAGTGGTCGCGCGCACTTGCATGTGTGTGTGCGTGTGCGTGTGTGTGTGTGTGTGTGTGTGTGTGTGTGTGTGTGTGTGATTTTTATTTCTGAAGAAAGCCTTCTGGCCAAAAACTTGTGTGTTTATTAGTCTGTTTCTTGTGCCTGTTTGCAACTCAACATCTCCCCTAAAGGATGCGACATTGTCATATTATCAATATACAAATTTACAGAAAACAAACTAACACTTACCAGTGTTTACACTGATGAGCCAGAACATTATGACCCCTGACCTACTATCGATATAAGCCTGTTCAGGCGATAGCAGCGTCACATTGCAAAGAATAACTGCTAGTCAAACACACGCACAGTGCATGTAGTATAAGTGAGTGGGCTGTCCATGTGAAGAATGGGGAAAGCATATGATTTATCCGAGTTTGATGGAGGGCAGGTTGTGATGGCCCGGAGGCTTGGCACAAGCAGTTTGGAAACTGCAGGAGTGCTATGGTGAGTGCCTTCACCATGTGGCAAAACCAAGGTGAAACCATGTCCAGACACAATGGGTATGGGTAGCCACCCCTCTCACAGATGTTGTAGGGCTGGGCAGACAGGTAAAACAGGAGAGGCAGCAAACTGTGGGAGAATTAACATCAGATTTTCATGTTGGACAGAGTTAAAGTGCGTGAACACACAGTGTACTGAACACTCTTAACAATGGCCTCCAAAGCCGACAACCCATGCACGTGTGAATGTCAACACCACAGCATCGGTAACTAAGATTGAAATGGGCACTTGACCATCGACACTGGACATTGGTACAGTGGCAGAATGTTACATGGTCTGATGAATTCTGAAACCTTCATCATGTCAATGGGAGGGTGTGAATCCATCGTTTTCACGAGGAATAGCTCCTCGACACCTGTACTGCGGGATGGAGACATGCTGCCGGTAGCTCCATTATGCTCAAGAGAACATTCACTTGAGTATCTGTGGATCCAGTGGAGCTCATGCAAGGCAGCATGATGGCGATGTAATATCTTACACTGGTTGCGGACCGTGTATACACCTTCATGATGATCGTGTTTCCCAAAAGCAGCAGCATTTTTCAACAAGATAACGCACCGTGTAACAAGACCAAGAGTGTGATGGAGTGGTTTGAGACACAGTGGCGACTTCCAAATTATGTGCTGCCCCCCCTCCCCCCCCCCAAGTCACCAGATCTGAACCCAGTCTAACACATCTGGGATGTTAATGAATGTGGCATCAGAGCTCATCATCCCCCTCCGCACAATTTAAGATAATTAGGTATACTGGGTATTAGGTTGGTGGTCATAATGTTCTCGCTGATTGGTGTATGTGATACAATAAAGAGAACAGTTGTATGTAAAATAAGGAAAGAGACAACTCAAAATTTTAGTCATGTCCTGGTTTATTGTATGTGGCAGAAAGTTGGATGCTGGGAAATAAAGAATTATGGGAAACAGAAGCATAAAAACTGAAATCTGAAGATCTGTGAAATGCCGTACTAGGAAAGACAAAATTAGAAACGAAGTAATAACACAAGAATTAAGCTTGCAACCAACAACCCAAAAGGCAATCCAATACAAAGAAAAATGGGGAGAACATTTACTTTGTACATGTACTACAGTAACAATGGGTTGTAAACCATAGTGCAAGAGATGTGAAATGATTTTGCCAATCACTGATTACACAGCTGTTTCTATGCTAACATGGTGTTGTGGATCTACATCTCATTCACAGTAATAAATCTGGTTGTATTCTTTTTCATACAATTGATACACTGCTGAAAAATTTTCACATCTGCTTTGTTCAGTACTCATACATACATAGCATACGGCATCCATATGCAGAAAACTTTCATTTTCCACAAAAAGCATTTCACTGTTTCTCTTTTCCTTCCTCCCTTTTTTGGCTCTCTTATCACAGCACAAAACTACTCACTACAAAAGTATTCTTACATGCCATTATGTACAGTAGAGAAATTTAATACAGAGCCACTTGAACACGAACATGAAATAGCTCTAAATCAAGTACATAATCAATTTCTATACATCATACCAGCAGCAACTGACCACAGGCTAAAAAATTTATGCTTACCAAAAGATAATTTTTCAAATGGCTGGACATTATGGCACTAAAATGTGACAAATTTGCCTCCTTCACAGAGAGAAGGTGGCGACGGGTGGGTAAACAGCTGGGGGGGGAGACAGTATGTTTCCTCACAGTATTCACACATTCTTTGGAACATTTTCAACATCATGATGACAAACTGATCGATTAGTCAGTACAAAAAAGTAAGAGAAATGAACTATAAAGTATTTAAATAAAAGTTTCTAGGCTCTCTAATAGTTCAACAAAGAGCCAATTTCTAAATTACATATTGTCTTTGTTGTTTTATTTTAATTGACTGGTGTCAAATGGAACAGAGCAATTGCTTATATAATTGCTGTTAACCTTCATCCGAGACAGCAATTAAGATAACAAAATGGTTCAAATGGCTCTGAGCACTATGCGACTTAACTTCTGAGGTCATCAGTCGCCTAGAACTTAGAACTAATTAAACCTAACTAACCTAAGGACATCACACACATCCATGCCCGAGGCAGGATTCGAACCTGCGACCGTAGCGGTCACGCGGTCCCAGACTGAAGCGCCTTTAACCGCACGGCCACACCGGCCGGCAATTAAGATAACAACTTGTACTAACAGTAACAGTCATTATTACTTATATGCTCTTTACGAACTTTTGAAAGTTATTTGAATTATTGTAACAACAGATTTTAACTTTTAGGCAACACAGCATTTTGTTACACTTGACAACCTCTTACAAATGCAATCTGAAATGTAGAAGGACCATTAAATTAATTTCTTTTAGATAGCAATAACCTTAATTGAAGGTACTGAATTATTTTCATTATTTTACAGGGAACAGAATAAATCAAATTTGCGACTTCTGCTTCAATTTGTGACTATCTTCCTTGCCTTTGTCAACACATTTCAATGTTGAGATAGCACTGTATTTAGGAAGGAAAAGCAGTGCCATATGTGCAAGCAATAGCAATAGCACTAAAAAATACTCTTGCCTGCTTTTGTCCCCTCTAGAATCTGTCACAAAGAAGTCAAACATCAGAAGCCTGCTATTTTCATTGCAATGATTGTAGCCAGAAGGCTTTTATCTCACAGGTGAGCTCAACGGCAACTCATTTTCTTTAAACAGTTATTTCATTACAATTTCATTCTTGAAAACTAAAAACTAAAATCAATTATTTTCAGTGCAAAAATATCCTTTTAACAATATATCAGACCGTGAAAAGAATCTATACAAATTTTGAAACTGCATATAGCTTTTTATTTAGAGAGAATTTATTTTGTGTTAACGGAAGAAGGTATTTTTCTGTGCATATTTCTTATTTGCCATTTAACCGCCCAATTTCATACATGTACTCGGTCCCTTGTTATGCTTAGCAATATTACAGTAGTGTTGATGTCTGCAACCAAAATTAGATACTGTATTATATTTCTTACATTGTAAGAAAAATGTTCTACACATTTTATTCTGTTTTACAGAAGTACAAGTAATAAATCAATAATATCTGAAAAATGCATAATTACTTCCGGCATCAGTACAAAATCAGTTGTGCATTAGCTTAAGACAAGAAATCCATGATTAAAATTTAAAATTAATTTTCCATTCAATATGTATTATTTTTCTTTCTGTTATATGCTTATGACGATGCAGGGTAATCTAAGTACAATTTTTATTCCCCACTAGCATTCTTCACATCCATACAAGAAGACTGCAAGCAGTGTAATTTCATTCAATCGATTTTCAGTATTGTCTTCCAAGAGATCCCAAAATAGCAGCAATTGCCATTTAACACTAAAGAGGTACATGACTTTCATACAATATTTACAAGTGGCTGTACAACACTCTACATAAAAAAGTCAGTCTCTCATGACCAGGATTTTCCTAAGACACTGTGATTTTATGTCCACAGAACAACATTTTCTGTCACCATTTGGTAGATAACTGAACTGGCCATTGAAGTCTTGCTTAACAGTTAAGTCCCATTTTCAAACCATGTTTTTCTATGTACTTCTGACGAGCATTTTCTATAAGACGTGCTTTACGTTCATGAAATGACTGCATGCGCTCCTGAGCAGATTTTGGGAAGCACGGCGGGCAGCTTTCTGAGTTGGTGCTCTGCAAAAAGAAAAACAGGAAGTACATTAAGTGAAGAATTCTCATCTAGTATCAAGTAAGTTACTCTTCAAAATTTAAACTGCTAATGCTGACAAGGATATAAACAACATGGACTGAAGATCAAGTGTTGCAGAAACCATCTTTCTATTTCGTAATGCATATTTTGGGGCAGATGTCCATAAAATTATGGGAACGGAATCCCTGTCTAAAAGTCCACCAAGTGAAACATTACAGTTGTAGTTTCCTGATTTCCCACTACATTCCCTTTCACTAGCTTATGGTTCCCGTGTTGGCCACTAGATAGAGTGAACATGTTGCAAAAGCCTGTGTATTTCTCCTCCTCCTCCTCTTCCTCTTCGGCCTTTTCCATAACAAGTTTCTGTCGTGAATCAGCAAGTCTAAACATAGCTAGACCAATACAGAAATTGTACGATATGTATGACACAGCCAACTGGCTTCAACACGAACTATGGGTGTCTTTATCAGAAAATCCAAACAATTACATGTAGTAACAGGTGAACAGATTTAAGAGCAACATATGCTTGTCATATAAAATACTTCATAGGAAGACAATATTTAAATCATATAAAATTATAGACATCAGAACTGACAAAGTTGGTAATTGTCAGTAAAATTATGGCTACATGGTGTACAGTGTGTTATGCCATGTATCTATAATTTTAATGACAATTAGCAACCTTATGTCAGTTCCAATGTCTGTAATGATGTATTAAGGTATTTCTAAGCACGAAGTAAATTTTTACTCTACTCTTCCCTTCTCACTGACTCTCACATTCACACACAAGTTTTAACAACTAACCCAGGGAAACTAATTGAGTGGACCAAATGACATGGAATTCAGTCCAAAGGAAACAAAATAATATGGGAATGCAATTTAGAACTTAAGACAAACCCAGGTAGCTGATACATCGATCAATTCAATGATTCTGTGCTTGATTTAATTTGTAAACAAGTTCATAATGCACCTTAACATAGATGGCTTATCAGTAGGAATGATGAATAAGCTATATCAATTGAGACTATTTCTGGAGGACAAATTCTGTTAAAGTTATATGCTTAAATGAATTTGTAGGGGAGCTGGAACGGGTTGGGCGATTAAGCAATCTAATAAATGAAAAGCACCAGTTTGCTTTTGTACTACAATATTACTTTTATTGTTAACCAGTTTTCGACTTACAAGGCCATCTTCAGACATACACTCCTGGAAATGGAAAAAAGAACACATTGACACCGGTGTGTCAGACCCACCATACTTGCTCCGGACACTGCGAGAGGGCTATACAAGCAATGATCACATGCACGGCACAGCGGACACACCAGAAACCGCGGTGTTGGCCGTCGAATGGCGCTAGCTGCGCAGCATTTGTGCACTGCCGCCGTCAGTGTCAGCCAGTTTGCCGTGGCATACGGAGCTCCATCGCAGTCTTTAACACTGGTAGCATGCCGCGACAGCGTGGACATGAACCGTATGTGCAGTTGACGGACTTTGAGCGAGGGCGTACAGTGGGCATGCGGGAGGCCGGGTGGACGTACCGCCGAATTGCTCAACACGTGGGGCGTGAAGTCTCCACAGTACATCGATGTTGTCGCCAGTGGTCGGCGGAAGGTGCACGTGCCCGTCGACCTGGGACCGGACCGCAGCGACGCACGCCAAGACCATAGGATCCTACGCAGTGCCATAGGGGACCGCACCGCCACTTCCCAGCAAATTAGGGACACTGTTGCTCCTGGGGTATCGGCGAGGACCATTCGCAACCGTCTCCATGAAGCTGGGCTACGGTCCCGCACACCGTTAGGCCGTCTTCCACTCACGCCCCAACATCGTGCAGCCCGCCTCCAGTGGTGTCGCGACAGGCGTGAATGGAGGGACGAATGGAGACGTGTCGTCTTCAGCGATGAGAGTCGCTTCTGCCTTGGTGCCAATGATGGTCGTATGCGTGTTTGGCGCCGTGCAGGTGAACGCCACAATCAGGACTGCATACGACCGAGGCACACAGGGCCAACACCCGGCATCATGGTGTGGGGAGCGATCTCCTACACTGGCCGTACACCACTGGTGATCGTCGAGGGGACACTGAATAGTGCACGGTACATCCAAACCGTCATCGAACCCATCGTTCTACCATTCCTAGACCGGCAAGGGAACTTGCTGTTCCAACAGGACAATGCACGTCCGCATGTATCCCGTGCCACCCAACATGCTCTAGAAGGTGTAAGTCAACTACCCTGGCCAGCAAGATCTCCGGATCTGTCCCCCATTGAGCATGTTTGGGACTGGATGAAGCGTCGTCTCACGCGGTCTGCACGTCCAGCACGAACGCTGGTCCAACTGAGGCGCCAGGTGGAAATGGTATGGCAAGCCGTTCCACAGGACTACATCCAGCATCTCTACGATCGTCTCCATGGGAGAATAGCAGCCTGCATTGCTGCGAAAGGTGGATATACACTGTACTAGTGCCGACATTGTGCATGCTCTGTTGCCTGTGTCTATGTGCCTGTGGTTCTGTCAGTGTGATCATGTGATGTATCTGACCCCAGGAATGTGTCAATAAAGTTTCCCCTTCCTGGGACAATGAATTCACGGTGTTCTTATTTCAATTTCCAGGAGTGTAGTTCAACCTCCTGATGCACCCTTGTCTAGTACTAATTTTATTTTATTTTATTAGTTTTGTTTATTAATAGAAACTGTTATGTAAGCATGCTATTCCTATTTTGTGCTAAAGGTTTCGCTGTCTACTCCATTGTTATTTATGTACTGTTCAGTTTTTACTTTTTCATTGCAAAGATGTTTGAACATAGCTATTTAAAAAAAAACCTTGTAATCCGAAAACCAGTTAACAATAAAAGTCATATTGGAGAACAAAAGTGAACTGGTGCTTTTCATTTATTATAATGTTGTTCAACCAAGAACCAACGGAAGATTCTGTTAATATCAAGCATTCTAGTAAAGCAGACACTAAGTTTTGCAGTCAGACAAGATTTAAATTGCTTGAACAAGGAAATACTAACTGAAAGCTGCTTTAGTTTAGTTTATTTTAGTTATGTCATGTTCCGTACACCATTTTTATGATTATTTTATCGATATGATATGGAACAAGTAAGATATATATATATATATATATATATATATATATATATATATATATATATATATATACACATGAATAGTGCTAATATTAATATTACTGCAATTTTTAGTTCTACACATGCAACTACATTTAGAGGTACAATTTTTTTTTTTTTACCATTTCTGAAAATGAAACTCTTCCATGGAATAGAAGGAGTTGACCAAAAGAAATGATTTTAAGCTAGATTTAAGACTTGATCTGCTACCTGACAGACACTTTATGTTGTTGGGCAAATGATCAAAGATTTTTGTTGCTCAATGATGTACTACTTTTTGAGCAACTGACAGCTTTAATAACAGATAGGAAAGGTCATTTTTCCCTCTAGTGTTGCACATATGAGCATCACTGTTCTTCGCAAATTGAGATGGATTATTTATAATGAATTTCATTAGCGAATATATGTACTCTGATGGTGCAGTTAAAATACCTAACTCCTTGAACAGGTGCCTACATGATGTCCTTGGGTGAACACCACTAATTATTCTCACTGCTCTCTCTTGTGCAATCAATACTTTACATCTAAGTGGTGAGTTACACCAGAAAACTATTCCATAAAACATTATTGAGTGGAATGCAAAGCACGTTAGGAGGCTGGTCTGTTTATTACCAAGACTAGCAATTATACGAAGAGCGAAAGAAGCTTAACTTAATTGTTTGAGAAGCTCAGTAATATGCTTCCTCCAGTTCAAGTTGTCATCAATGTGAACACCCAAAAATTTGGAGAAATCTACCCTGTTAACTGAGCCCAGTTCATGTGCTACATCAATTGTCAGTATGGCTCTATTTGGTGTACAGAACTGGATATAGTGAGTTTTTTCAAAATTAAGGGAGAGTCCATTTTCTGAGAACCACTTAATAATTCTTTCAAAGACATCCTTGACAATATCTTCAGCTTCTTTTTCTGGAATGGGATTTATTACAACAATCGTGTCATCTGCAAAAAGTACTAGTTTGAATTGTTAGCCAGGCTGTTTGCTGCTCCTCCCACTATAAGAAATGGTCCTCACCATCACGATCTTTGCACAAGGCCCCAAGGTTTTCTGTAACATGGCTAAGCTTAGCACTAGGTTTCACAATGCTTGTGACCTGGTACTTGCCTCTTAGTCTATCCTGTAGCAACTGGCCTACACTTCTCCCATGACTGCTACCTAACAGCAGGACTCTCTTCTTTCTGCTTGACTTTACTCCCGACCTAGCATTACAATTGTTACTATGAGTCTGCTGCATCCTACTTTGCTCAAAAACAAAATGTTAGAATACTGAGTATTCAGTATCAGCATATATCTTATACCTTCCTATTCAGCCACATGAGCATTTCTATACAAATTTGAAATGTTGCTGAGTAGGTTGGCCATAATTCTTACTGATTTCAACAGATATAGAAGATGACAGACTTGCCATTTCTCTGAAGGACTTGTTGCCGACACATGGCCTAACATTAGTTTCAGTGAGTACACTAGAGTAACAATCTTCTGCAACATGTATAGATAATATAGTGAGCAGTACAAATTATTTTGCTACAGATAAGTTCATATTAGACCTTAACAATATAATAAAAAGGAAAGTTGCTACTCACCATATAGTGGAGATGCTGAGTTACAAATAGGCACAACAAAAATACTCGCACTACAAGCAGCAGCATCAGTGCATGATGGGAGTGGCAACTGAGTGGGAGTAAGGAGGTGGCTGGGAAGAGGAGGGGAAGAGGTGGAAGGGTAGGGGTGGTGGACAGTGAAGTGCTGCTGGCGAGCATGGAGGGACGAGGTGGAGATAAGGTAGGGCAGCTATGTGCAGTTGGGAGGTTAAAAGGACAGCAGGGGAAAGGTGAGGAGGGGTAGCAGAAAAGGAGAGTTCTGGGTGGTACTGAGTTATGAGGGTAAAGCTCCTCTGTGGCTGGACAGTGGGACTTTGGTAGGTGGTGGGAGACTGGAAGGATAAGGCACAAGAGATTTGTTTTTGGACTAGGTTGGGAGGGTAATCACGGTCTGTGAAGGCTTCGGTGAGACACACTTATATTGCGAGAGGGACTACTCATCACTGCAGATGCGACTACCTTGGTTGGCTAGGCTGTATGGAAGGGAATTCTTGGTATGGAATGGGTGGCAGCTGTCTAAGTGGAGGTATTGCTGCTGGTTAGTTAGTTTCCTTCACTGATTCTCCACAGTTCCTGTCCCTTCACTACATGGTGCCCTGCTTGTCACTATTGATGCCACTTCCCTTTACACTAACATTCCTAATGCCCATTGCCTTACCGCCATTGAACACTACCTTTCCCAATTCCAGACCAACAATCTCCTCCATAGTTGCCATGACCAACTATATCCTCACTCACAATTACTTCTCCTTTGAAGGTATTACCTACAAACAAATCTGGGGTACAGCTATGGTCATCCGCATGACACCATCCTATGCCAACTTATTCATACACCACTAGAGGAGTCCTTCCTAAACACCCAGAATCCTAAACACCACACCTGGTTCAGATTTGCTGATGACATCTTTGCAATCTAGATCGAGGGTGAGGACATCCTACCTACATTCCTCCAGAACCTCAACAACTTTTCCCCCATTTGCTTCACCTGGTCCTACTCAACCCAACAAGCCACCTTCCTAGATGTTGGCCTCCATCTCAAAGATGGCTATATCAGTACCTCTGTCCATATCAATCCAACTAATTAACAGCAATAACTCAACTTCGACAGCTGCCACCCGTTCCATACCAAGAAGTCCTTTCCATACAGCCTAGCCACCCGTGGTCATCGCATCTGCAGTGATGAGCAGATCCTCTCAAAATATATTGAGGGTCACACTGAACCCTTCACAGACTGTATTTATCCATCCAGCCTTGTACAAAAACAGATCTCGCATGCCTTATCTTTCCAGAGTCCCATCACCTCGCAATGTCCCATTGTCCAGCCACAGAGGAGGTTTCCCCTCTTAACTCAGTTCCATCCAGAACCGGAGCAACTAAATTACATTATCCGCCAGGGTTTCGACTACCTCTCATCTTGTCATGAAATGAGAAATGTCCTGCCCTCTATCCTTCCCACCCCTCACACAGTGGTGTTCCGTCATGCACCAAACCTACACAATATACTCGTCCATCCCTATATGACTCCTACACCCAACCCCTTACCTCATGTCTCATACGCCTCTAATAGACCTAGATGCAAGGCCTGTCCCATACATCCTACCACCACCACCACCACCACCACCACCACCACCACCACCTACTCCAGTCCAGTCACAAACATCACCTATCCCATCAAAGGCAGGACTACATCTGAAACCAGTCATGTGATCTATAAGCTAAGCTGCAACCACTGTGCTGCCTTCTATGTGGACATGACAACCAACGAGCTGTTGTCAGCATGAATGGCCATCGACAAACTGTGCCCAAGAAACAAGTGGATCACCCTGTTGCTGAGAACGCTGCCAAACATGACTACTCCATTTCAGTGAGTGCTTCACAGCCTATGCCATATGGACCCTTCCCACCAACACCAACTTTTCTGAATTGAACAGGTGGGAACTTTCCCTGCAATATATCCTACGTTCCCATAACTCTCCTGGCCTCAACCTTCGTTAGTCATTGTCCTCACCCATCCAGCTCCTTCCTTGTTCCCTGTTCCCATTCCAGCACTACTCAGCCCTCATTCCACCTTCACACCCAGTCTTTTTACTTCTCTCCTTTTCCGCTACCCCCCTCCCCTCCCCACCTCTCCCCCTGCCATCCCACTAACCTCCCGACTGCACATAGCTGTGCTACCTTATCTCCACCTCATCCCTGCATGCTCACCAGCAGCACTTAACTGTCTGCCACCCCTACCGAACTACCCCTCCCCTTTCCCACCCCAGCCTACTCCTTACCCCAACCCAGTTGCCACTCCTGTCATGCAGTGGTACTGCTGCTCACAGTGCAGCTTCAGTTATCTGAGACTGCAGTCTCACTGTGTGTGTGTGTGTGTGTGTGTGTGTGCGTGCGTGTGTGTGTGTGTGTGTGCGCGCGCGCGCATGCGCGCACGCGTGTGCGCATGTGTGCGCGCGCGCATGCGCGCACGCGTGTGCGCACACATGTGTGTGCTTGTTTTTAATGAAGGCCTTACTGGCCGGAAGCTTTATTTGTGATAGTCATTTTGCTGTGTCTGTCCACGACTCAGCATCTTCACTATATGGCGAGTAGCAACTTTCCTTTTCATTATATTGTTACATTCCATCCTGGATTTTCCACTGGAATATTTGACCATTCAGCCTTTTTTATCTCATTGTTAAATTTTGATAAAACATATACAGTGAAATGAGTCAGGAACTCAAGCCAATGAAATGTGAATACACTCGTTTCGACACTAAATAAAACTTCCTGGTTATTCAGTAAACAGTGCTCAGTGAACGCTAATGCCTTTGTATCACAATTCATGTATTGGCAACAAATGTCTTCCCTTCTTAACAGCCCATGGCGAAGTAGAACAAACTCGTACATAACTGAAGGCATCAGCGCTGCATATGGAAGCAAAGAATAGCCATGATGCAGAGTTTGTCATGTTTGTGAACAAATTAAACAGAATATTTGAGAGAGTAGTAAAACTGTCAAAACAAAAGGCAAACAGTAAATACTTCTCAAATGATACAAATAAATCAAAAGCTGTATGGTAGACTGTCAAGACTGAAACAGGTGATGAGAAAGGTAATCATTTTAATCCTAAATTAGAAATTGATGGGGAAATTGTAACGAACTCCAGATAGCTCTGTGAAGAATTCAACAGATACTTTATAATGTCAAAGAAGACTCATGATATATCTCCTCCTCACATAAATCCCAATATAATGCAACACAGATCAGGAGTAGTTAAATTTACTCATTTATCCTGCCATAAAGTGGCTAGCATTATAAAATCCCTAAAGAATTTAAGATCTGTGGGATGGGATGAAATTCCAGCAAAAATAATGAATGCAAGATGTGCTAATATTGTATCCCAACTTTGCCACAAAGTTCACCGCACTATTATGATATAATTACTGGTAGGTTGCAGCAGTAATGAAAAAACAAGACAGTCAACGTGAAGTGTTCCAAACTGAGAAAATAAATGATGAAGGGGCCCAGCCACCACCTTTTCTTGTGTCACTTATAAGTCAGTCTCATCTTTTTTGCACGTATTTCCACTGTACTGCATTCAGCAACAATATCAATTATCAACCTTTTACATTCAAACACCGAGTTTCGAAGAATATGGTCTGTCGTAACTGGGGAAAAGTTGTCTGTTCCCAGCTAGTGAAATCTTATTGGCTGATGACTTGTTAAGTCACCCAATAGCCAGTGCAGACACCACACCACACTAACACATGGAAAGTGAGCTCACCTACTGGATGTGTGGAGAGGAGGGAGTGGCCCTTCAATGACGGGAGTGCAGGAAGGGGAAAAGCATTTTGTGAAGTGCTGAAAATATACTTTTCATGCAGATGATGTGCTATGACAGAGATGTCACACGGAAATAGAACAAGGATTTTTGCAATAGAACATTTTAAAGACTTCTGTGTTCAAATCTAATATGATACAGTTGCCGCAACTACGTACACAACTCGCGTATATACTTTGCACCACACACTGTAGATCATGAAGATTGGCAGCGGTGATAAAGGGCATGAAGTGAACTGTAGCATCAGGGCTTTCTTGCAAATTTTACAAAGTTCACAGAAATGTACAGAGCAGACTTCTAATAAGCTTGTAACATCAATTGGGGAAGTAAACTCATTTTTGCATGTGTGTGTTTCTCTCGTGAAGGCTAAAATAACATTTTTAACAGTAGTGAGCATACTAAGTGCAGGTTGCAAGAAAAGCATTAAACAATAACAGTGATGGTGACAAAGTTTGTCATTAGTCAGGCTTCAGCTACCTAAGGCTGTGGTCACGTGTGTGTGAGTGTGTGTGTGGTCTATTTTTGACAAAGGCCTTGTCGGCTGTAATCTTACTTTGTGACAGCCTTTTTATTGTGCCTGTCTGTGACTCGGCATATCCGGAGCTTCTGTAAAGTTTGGAAGGTAGGAGGCGAGGTACTGGCAGAAGTAAAGCTGTGAGGATGGGACGTGAGTCGTGCTTGGGTAGCTCAGTTGGTAGAGCACTTGCCCGCGAAAGGCAAAGGTCCTGAGTTCGAGTCTCGGTCCGGCACACAGTTTTAATCTGCCAGGAAGTTTCATATCAGCACACACTCCACTGCAGAGTGAAAATCTCATTCTGGAGACAATAATATGATCATCACAGAACATATTATACTTCTTGTTGTTGTGGTCTTCAGTCCAGAGACTGGTTTGATGCAGTTCTCCATGCTACTCTATCCTATGCAAGCTACTTCATCTCCCAGTACCTAATGCAACCTACAGCTTTCTGAATCTGCTTAGTGTATTCATCTCTTGGTCTCCCTCTACGATTTTTACCCTCCATACTACCTCCAATACTAAACTGGTGATCCCTTGATGCCTCAGAACATGTCCTACCAACTGATCTCTTCCTCTAGTCAAGTTGTGCCACAAATTTCTCTTCTCCCCAATTCTATTCAATACCTCCTCATTAGTTATGTGATCTACCCATCTAATCTTCAGCATTCTATCCTCTTCTTGTCCAAACTGTTTCTCATCCATGTTTCCTTCCATACATAGCTACACTCCATACAAATACTTTCAGAAACGAATTCCATTCCTGACACTTAAATCTATACTCGATGTTAACAAATTTCTCTTCTTCAGAAATGCTTTCCTTGCCATTGCCAGTCTAATTTTATATCCTCTCTATGTCGACCATCATCAGTTACTTTGCTCCCCAAATAGAAAAACTCCTTTACTACTTTAAGTGTCTCATTTCCTAAACTAATTCCCTCAGCATCACCCGACTTAATTCGACTACATTCCATTATCCTCATTTTGCTCTTGTTGATGTTCATCTTATATCCTTTCAAGACACTGTCCATTCCGTTCAGCTGCTCTTCCAGGTCCTTTGCTGTCTCCGACAGAATTACAATGTCATCGGCAAACCTCAAAGTTTTTATCTCTTCTCCATGGATTTTAATTCCTACTCCAAATTTTTCTTTTGTTTCCTTTACTGCTTACTCAATGTACAGAATGAAGTAACATTGTGGATAGGCTACAACCCCGTCTCCTTCCCTTCCCAACCACTGCTTCCCTTTCATGCCCCTCGACTCTTATAACTGCCGTCTGGTATCTGTACAAATTGTAAATAGCCTTTCACTCCCTATATTTTACCCCTGCCACCTTCAGAATTTGAAAGAGAGTATTCCAACCAACATTGTCAAAAGCTTTCTCTATGTCTACAAATGCCTTTCCTTAATCTATCTTCTAAGATACATCATATGGTCAGTATTGCCTGGTGTGTTCCAACATTTCTACAGAATCCAAACTGATCTTCCCCGAGGTCAGCTTCTACCAGTTTTTCCATTTGTCATATTTAACTTAACAAAACTAATAAGATATACCTTCAAGAGGATGTGAAAAGAAACAATGAAATATGATAAGAGAAACAACTGGAAACAACAACAGTATGAAGAAGACAAAACATACTTGTTCTGGAAAAATACCCCATTTTGTCAGCTAAATGTCTGGAATTTGTAGATTTTGAGAAAGCTTCAACAGTTTCAAGTAAATCTTGACTAACAGCCCCCGAGGAAAACAATGTTGATTCAATTTACAATATCATACTAAAAAAGAAGTTGAGTCTACAGCTTTCATTAGATCTCTCCAGATTAGTGAGAAAGTCAAAATTAAAGTGGAGTCAGACAATAAGATTTCACATAACCGAAACTAGTTTCATCAGTTTCTGAGGAAGATTTCAGGTGCTAAAATTGGGTAAAAGAAGAGGAATACAAGTTAATGGATCATTCTGAATCACTTTCTGTGGATTACAGTGCACTATTTGACTCCAGTGAAGATAAACTTAATGAATTTGTGAGCTTGAAAGTAGTCCTGAAATCCAATTAAAATAAAGTATACTCAACATATCAAAAAGAATATAGTGCAAATCAAAAATGAAGTCACAGAACCAGTTTACAAGTTTTAGTATTTGTGACAGTTGAGGGTGAAAAACTACTGCATCAACAGAAGAAAAAAAAAAAAAAATGAAAATGGAATGCAGTGATTTTGGTATACTAAACAGAATTTTCAGGAAAGTTAAACTTATGGCAATAAAATAGATTTTTAATAAGAGAATCATTACAAAAAATTGAATACTTAGCAAGTAATAAAGGGGTCACACTAGCAATTACTTGGTGGAACAGCAAATCGCTGATCAGGTTCCAGATGGGCGAAGGGCACACAATTATAGCTGTAATGAAACAGAAAAGGAGGTGGGCAGGACATTTAGCCAGGTGAATGGATGGTAAATGGACCAAGAAAGTTCTTTCTTGCATACCAAGATATAAGAAAACACTGAGGCAAAAATCTAACAGAAGGTGGGTAAATGACAGAAAAAATGCTGGAGCAACAGCGATGCCGACAGGTGAATGCCATAATACATACATCAAAAAAAGTTTTACATCACCTCGGTTCCGAGATTTCTGGAACCTGTACACAAAATTAGAATAGAGATCAACATAATCATCATTTCCTCCCTTTTTATTGCTCATGAAAACCACACACTGCATGTTGTACCACCATACAGCGAGATCTTCAGAGGTGGTGGTCCAGATTGCTGTACACACCGGTACCTCTAATACCCAGTAGCACATCCTCTTGCATTGATACATGCCTGTATTCATCGCGGCATACTATCCACAAGTTCTTCAAGGCACTGTTGGTCCAGATTTTCCCACTCCTCAGCGGCGATTTGGCGTAGATCCCACAGAGTGGTTGGTGGGTCACGTCGTCCTTAAACAGCCCTTTTCGACCTATCCCAGGCATATTCGATAGGGTTCACGTCTGAGAACATGCTCTAGTCGCGCAATGTCGTTATCCTGAAGGAAGTCATTCACAAGATGTGGACGATGGGGTTGCAATTTGTCATCCATGAAGATGAATACCTTGCCAATATGCTGCTGATATGGTTGCACTATTGGTCGGAGGATGGCATTCATGTATCATACAGCTGTTACAGCACTTTCCATGACTACCAGCGGCATACATCGGCCCCACATAATGCCACCCCAAAACAGCTGGGAGCCTCCACCTTGCTGCACTCGCTGGACAGTGTGTCTAAGGCGTTCAGCCTGACCGGGTTGCCTCCAAACACGCCTCCGACGATTGTCTGGTTGAAGGCACATGTGACATTCATCAGTGAAGGGAACATGATGCTAATCCTGGGCAGTCCATTCGGCATGTTGTTGGGCCCATCTGTACAGTGCTGCATGGTGTCGTGGTTGCAAAGATGGACCTCACCATGGACATAGGGAGTGAAGTTGCGCATCATTCAGCCTATTGCGCACAGTTTGAGTCTTAACACGATGGTCTGTGGCTGCACAAAAAGCATTATTCAACATGGTGGCATCGCTGTCAGGGTTCCTCCGAGCCATAATCCATAGGCAGTGGTCATTCACTGCAGTAGTAGCCCTTGGTCAGGCTGAGCGAGGCACATCATCAACAGTTCCTGTCTCTCTTTATCTCCTCCATGTACAAACAACATCGCTTTGGTTCGCTCCGAGATGCCCGGACACTTCCCTTGTTGAGAGCCCTTCCTGGCACAAAGTAACAATGCGGACACGATCGAACTGCGGTATTGACAGTCTAGGCATGGTTGAATTACAGACAACATGAGCCATTTACCTCCTTCCTGGTGGAATGACTGGAACTGATCAGATGTCAGACCCCCTCTGTCTAATAGGCACTGCTCATGCATGGTTGTTTACATCTTTGAGCAGGTTTAGTGACATCTCTGAACAGTCTATGGGACTGTGTCTGTGATACTACATCCACAGTAAATGTCTTTATCTTCAGGAGTTCTGGGAACTGGGGTGAAGCAAAACTTTTTTTTTGATGTGTGTACATTGTAAGATACCACTTTTCCTTCCAATATTAAAGGATGTTGACACTGCGTTTCCATTACTCAGAATGCTGAGCCACTGAACAATTTTTTTGAGGAATTACAAAAAGAGTTAATTTACATATTACAATGTATTTCACTGTACTTTTAATTCTTGTTCCATGTATCGTACAATGCCTGAATGGGATGTGGTGATACCAGAGTGATCTGAACCACAGCTGCTGCCGGGAGACAAAAGATATCACACCTATGAACTACACCCAAAAAATGGTGACAGCTGTGATTCTTACAAAGCTTGTGAAGAGTTAAAATATACTTCTGGGTGTAGAAAAATGTCTGTACCTACTTATTCTGTAGAAAATGTCTGTATGCATTTTTAAGTCAACATACTTCAATGAAAGCAGCAGCAGTATTTAAATAGTACCACATCAAGCAATTAAAAGTGAAAGATGTGGATAAGTTAAAATACCAGATGAAGATTTTTTTAATATATTTTTGGAAAACATAATTATTTCTCTTGTACCATTATCCATCTTTAAAGCAGGGATATTGCTAGGACTGCTCACAGCCCATTAAAGAATTTTTAGTACTTGATGCCGCTTATTAGTTATACTAAAAAGTATAACCTTTTCCCCCATCTAAAATAATATATAGCTGGAGGCTGGTCTGAAGGTTCTTTTTTTGAATAACAAACATATAATACAACAATGTCTAAAGAAGACCTTTACCCTGCAGCTTATCTCACATAACTGATGAAGACTGTCAGTTTTTTTCCTCAACAAATATCCTTCACATAAAGAAGGCTGTTGAAATTACTTTTTGTAATTTCCTTCAAACATACTTTCGATAAAAGGCTTATTTATATTCTAACAGAACACAGCAACATCACAACTGAAATTCAACTACATTCATATACAGTATTATAGTATATTTATAACTTGTATGATTACCTGTGACGCTCCACTGGGAATACTTGTAATAAGTGTAGATGACAAGGGTGACACACTCTCAGGCAAAGGATCATACCTCACTTGGCCCTCAAGAATATTAGAAATTGTAATGTCAACACTGCGAGTCCTCACTATTAACAAAGAGAGAACATTCTAATAAATTTTCTCAAATAAATGAACACACTCACACACACACACACACACACACACACACACACACACACACACACAAACACGCAAAGATACCAACACAAAGAAAATGGTTTCACATAAAAATACAGTTATCCATACACATTACACAGCAACATTATACAATAATTCACAATGTACAAGAAATTCTATGAGGTTTTCCAACACCACTGTATTATAGCATCTGCTCACACAGCAGTTTACAACCCACATGTCAGTTAGCAAATAAGAAGTCCCTGTGTTATATTTGTAGCAAGAGCTATTTATTGCACAAATGCATTGGCTACAAATCTGAGAGGATGGTAAAAGCTATGACAGTCCACAAAATTCTAATTTTCTGTTATTAACATTAAGGGAGACAAATTTTTCATATTTGTTAAAGACAGAAACTCTCTTGAAGCTTTTGAGTTCTGTTAGAACACATTTTGAAATGCCGCCATTCAAGAATAGTTGTATGGCACCAAAAACTGGCATACAGAAACAGGTTTGCAATTATTGTTTATGAGCACTTAATGTCCCAATAGCAACGGAACAACTGACAGCAAACTTCCTGAAATTATGAAAGCCAATACTAATTACAGAAGCGCAATGTGCTGAGCACATGGTGTGCCATTCCTAATGTCCAATGCTAACTTAGGCAGATGATGAAGCAACAGTAACATCTTTTTTTTATTTAAGTTTTAAATTTTTTGTTTCCTTTCGATTTTATTTTGATACAACATTTGTGTAATATTCATTGTTATCAGTAGCTATCCTGTGGATCTCTCATTTATTTCATCAGAGTGGGTTGTTTGGTATGAAACACGGCACATTAATTAATACATATTACCTAACAACATCAACCTCTCCTTAGAAATAATTAGTTTGATAGCAATATTTACATTAAAACAGAGGAAATATATGTCAAATTTGTGTATAACTACTTTCTGTCCAGCAACAGCCACAATACGGTACACGGTGCAGAGTACATTGTACCACTGCTAGTGCTGTTCAACAAGCTAATACAGCTAGGGGAAACGGCTGTCTATATGCCTCTGTACAAGCTCTAATTGCTCTTGTCGTCGCTTCGTGGCCCCTACATGAGGCTTACATTGGGGACAGTAGAATCATTTTGCAGTTAGCCACAAATACCAGTTCTCTGAATTGTTAAAATGTAAATGCCGTGTGACTAGGACCTCTCGTCAGATAGACCGTTCGCCAGGTGATAGTCTTTCGATTTGACGCCACTTTGGCGACTTGCGCGTCGATGGGGATGTGTGTGTAGCACATCCACAATAACTTGTGTATTTATCAAACGTATCATTAACATAGCTAGCACCATACCTTGGAATTGCTCTGCTGTCTTATTTTAACCAAACCTGCTGGGGACACCACAAACCCTTTATTATTATTATTATTATTATTATTAGTCGTAAAGCTCCCAACATGGAAGACACTAAGTAAAGATGGTTCACTTCTGGGGCTTCTTATTCTTCTTGTTTGCCCACCAGGTCTTCATTCTTTGCGAGAATTCAGCTTTTCTTTCTTCGCTCCATTTTGTTCCAGTTCTCGGCGCTTTTGTCTCTGGTTTGACCTCCCATTTGTCAACTTTAAGTTTGAAATTGTTTCTTTTGTTCGTGTCTTCAGTAGTAATGTTGGCTAATTCCAGATCTTTCTTTACATTTTTGATCCATTCTCCTCCATTAACAAGGGATGCTACGTATCTTACTATTTTTTTTTTGTAAGTCTGTGATCGGGAAGTCTCATTATGTGGCCATAGAATTTTAGACGCCTCTTCCTCATGTCTATCTCTATGTTAGAATATTCTTCAATTTTAGAATTTTTCTGTAATCTATACCCCTCTTTGGTCCATCTTGGTCCCAGAATTTTCCTAATGATTTTCCTTTCCTCTTTCTTCAGGTTTTCCATATCTGTTTACCAACTGGCACATGTCAGACCAAAATACAATTACAAGTAAAATCATGGTTCGTGTATGTAATAACAAACCCTTTATTAGTATTCAAGAGCCACACTTTCCTAAAATTCTCCCAATGAAGATTACCTTTCATCTTCCCTTCTGACAACTTTATATGCTCATTCCTTTTGCAACATTATGCCCTGATATTTAATCATTGTGTGTCAAGCACTATGCCACTAATGATGTATTCGAACTTCCAAAATTGTTTTTCTACTCATCTGCATTATCTAACATTTTTGTACATATAGAATAAGCTCCCATTCATCACACCAAATGGAAATTCTGTTTAAGTCTTCCGGTATCCTTCTAAAGTAACTTGATGATGACATTTTCCTGTAGTCCACAGCATCAGCAGCAGTCACCTTATCTGTCAGACTGTTTATGTGTATTGAGAACAAGGACAGTAGAAGACCATAGAATAGAACCAATTCAATGTACTTTTTGCTCCATAGATCTGTAATGAGGAGATCCTCAATCATCAAGGATGTAGAATATTTCCAAAAAGTGCATATGAAAGATTCCTCATGAATGTGGAAAAAAATGAAACATATTTCCTTTAAAGGGTGATAAACTTTTCACAAACCATGTCGATGTAATATACTGAGGTGCATCTTATAATTCTTAGAGAATCTTAGCCCTGCATCATTAATGAGAAAACATAGTTTGAAACACTTACAGTGATAACAATACTGCACTGAAGATGGATGGAAGTCAGGTTTTACACAATAGTCACATTATTGGATATTAATAATTATAAATGTATATACACATGAACTGGTTCTCCTACAGAATTCTTCAATGGGGTAGAAGGAGTTTTTTTTTATGGCTACTGGCAGCTTACTGAAAATGCATATTCCTGAATAATGGACACCTTTCTGGACCAGATAAAAGTATTAAGCAAGGAAGAAACCATCAAAGAACAATTCTGATCAACAGACACAGAATTTTGTGACAGGACGGACAATGCAAAAGGACAGAAATGTTGTCATACCAACTAATTTATGGACAGTCATTCTGAGTTACTTCCAGAAAGTCGTAATCACACGTGATTCATGAATATTATTCACAAAATCAGCAACAAGTGCATTGAGCAGATCTCTACCAATCACTGACAAACCTAGCAAGTAACATTCAAGAATTCCAAGCACAGAAACATCTGCCTCAAATTACCCCCTCCCTCTCAAACTACTTCCACTGACTATATCTGCAGTTGCTTTATTCCACAAGATCAGCATTTAACTATTGGAGGTTACAACGTTAACAAATGGGATCTCATGGATAATAGTATGCACAGCCCACACCACCACTAGCTACATTGTCATCAAAACTGTGCTGGCAGCCAAAGCTCTTGAAATTGTCAGTTTCCCTGTGGGGGTAAAATATCACATGTAATCAGCTTAAGTCAGGTTTTTCCATCAAATTGAGTATTTTAGGTAATTTACCACAGTAGTATTACACATGGTAAGGAAAGTGCTTAGCATCCACAGATACATAGCTTATCTCCAGTTAGCTTATACAAAGAATCTTAAACATTTCCAGTGTCAAACACTCCTTTTGGCATCTACATATATCTACATCTAACTTTTTGTATAATTAGTACTCCATCAATGTTTCGGAGTTTTCTAGAACATCAACCAACAGCATTACATGATGCTGTAATCATCTAGACAGTATCTCTTTTGTGAATAAAAATGTGCAACAGCAAACTGAGAATCCAAAAAGTTTCTTCCAAGCTCAACAGACAATCAAGTTGAAGCGTAGCCTAGTGCCAGTATTTAGGGTTCATTATAAACAAAAATGGAACACATCCCGTATTGCAGTGTCTGAAAGAATTCAGAATGATAAATAACTACAAGCATTCTTGGAAAAGATTAATCACTAAAACCGAAATTTCCTGGCAAATTAAAACTGTGCGCTGGACCAGGATTTGAACTTGGGACCTTCTGCCTTTCATAGACAAGAGCTTTACTGACTTCGCAATCCAAGCACGACTCACCGTCACAGCTTTACTTCCACCCATACTTCAGAAAGTTGCAGGGTCGAGTCCCAGTTTGGCAAGCAGTTTTAATCAGCCAGGAAGTTTCAAATCAGCGCACACTCCACTGCAGGGAGAAAATTCGTTCTGGAATTACTATAGTTGTCTTATCCCAAATGTGATCAAGATATCAAAACTATCAAATACAATGTGAAGAACAGTGAGGCATGCATAAGGTCCACAATAAGTTTCAAAGCTTTCAGAAGCTTAAAACAGGAACGTTATAAATATCTGGTCCTCACAACAAATTTCTAATTATGACATTGGTGTGGTTTCTGTCACACAGAAACAAAAATGGAATAGAACACTGTAGTGTGTGTATTTCAAAGACATTAAATTTGGTCCATGTTAACTACTCAATTCCAGAAAAAGGGATTAGTGATTATACAACCAATACATTAGTTCTGTATATAACTGTACAGGTGAAAATTCTTCTGGTAACAAATCACCAATCCACAATCCCCAAGGTCGTCTTTACCAAGTAGAATGGCTCACGACTACAGAGACAGGCATTGTTTCTCAGCTGTTACAAAGAATTGCCAATAACTGAACAGTTAGTAGCTTCATGGAGCACAAGAGATCTGATATTACAAAACATTCTTCAACAGCTGGTCATGACACTTGTGTTATTGTACAAATTCAGTGTGCAAAGCTTATTTTTCAGCAGTTCAGTCCCACATGAGTTGTTCTCCTAATAATGAATGACACAAACATGTGGTTATTCATTCTGTCATCTTTAAGAAAGTACTTGCTCAACT
Organism: Schistocerca nitens; assembly: GCF_023898315.1. Lineage (NCBI taxonomy): Eukaryota > Metazoa > Arthropoda > Insecta > Orthoptera > Acrididae > Schistocerca > Schistocerca nitens. The sequence continues at coordinate 696,735,285 of NC_064617.1, read as the reverse complement.
GCATAGTGGACATTGGGGAATCTCCATAACTAAAGTAGTGGCATGACACTACCTTGGTTGGTCTGTAATAGACTGAGACAGAATGCCTTGTGAACTTGCGCCAGCAGTGTTCAGCTCAGCTTGCAGCTCTGCATAAAGTATTCTCCCCCTGGCTGCATATGACTAAACCTTGGGGCCCTTAGCATATAGACACTGTAGCCCCACCAAAAAAGGATGGATTCCTTTTCAAAATTTCCCTATATGAGCAAATTACACTCAACTGCACAGTTGACAATCATTTTTGTACCATAAGGCCTCCTCAAAGCAATAGTTACGGATGAAAGTTCACAATTTTCCTTAACCATGTTGGCAGATTTTTCTCTTTGCAAGGTATTCAACACCTCCTACGAGCACCTTTCTAGCCACAAGCAAATGGAGAAGCATAGGATCTGTAAGGGTTTTCAAATCTCAGATGAAGCAAACCTTGCGGTTCACTCTTTCTCATGAAGCACTGACTTCAGTTTTGAATAGTTACTTTTCTATTCTCATGAACAGAAAAAGTCTGGCAGAAATTTTACATGGACATCACTTAAAGAATCTCCTCAATCTTTGGAAACACCCCAGGGCATCACATGTTGCAACAGCTATTTAATATAAATCAATGGCACTGTAGAGATTCAATGAACACCTATATTTGATGGTATGTGTTTCACAGCTATATTAACTAGCAGGTCTCTGACTGCTACAGTTGCTAAGGCTTGGACTTTATTTCATGTCACGACCTGACTGGCAGCATAACCTGTGCTTTTCTGTGTGCTTCACAGTCTAAGAAAGTCTGTTCTATGTGAACTACTTGTACTGGTAACAGCACCACTTAACTGAAGAAATATCTCTATTAAAAGTAACTGGTTGCCATTTACTTCTCTACAAGAATCAACCTGTATTCTGTAAACAGTCTCAATCTCAAAATGATAGTTTTCAACAAAACAGTGCTACTACTTATGCCTGTCACCGTCATACTTTAATTGTCACTTACAACCCTTTCTTCTGACAAAAAGCAGTTAATATCACATTATATTAAGCCTTACAAATATCCTAAAGTGGAGATCAATGGTAGGGATTTTCCAAGTAAAGAAGTTGAAGACTGACTGACTGACAGACAGACCACAATGGGAAGTGACTACCTCTCAGCATCACGGTTGTGATGAGTGTATGACAATATGATCATGGTGTGAGCACACTCTAGTGCAAGCACACCAGGGGTCTTTGACAAGATCCAGATGCAAGTGGATCTCTCTCTCTCTCTCTCTCACCACACACACACACACACACACACACACACACACACACACACGGCGAGGTTTTTTTCCACCATTTACAAGCTCTAGGGATTGATGGAGGAGATGATACAGAGCAAAAAAGGTCTAATGAACTTAAGTCTGAAAATACATGGTTTCCATGCTAGAGACCATTTATTCAATCATACATTGTTACAGAGACTGCAATCTAAAACACACTGTACCATGCAGCCACAGTTACAGTATGCTTGGTTTCCTCCTAGAGAGTGGTACTGTTCCTTATATATCATACAGTTACAGTATGCTTGGTTTCCTCCTAGAGAGTGGTACTGTTCCTTATATATCATGCCCCAGCACCCTCTCCTGCCACAGTAATTGGTAAGGTTGTGTCCAATTCACTTTTCTCTCTGACTCACCTTGTAGTGGATGTGATACAGTGTTGTACACAATGGTTCCATATTCGAATTGTGACGTTGCCAATGTGATGTTTACTTACGAAAAGGCAAATGGCAATGGGCAGCAAGGTTTTATCAGGTGACCTATCCCTGTCAACACAGTATTCAATGTTTGTAACAATGTTTTGCCATTTGTACAAGACAGGGTTGTTTCAGGAAACAGGAAATCATGAACGACATACCTGAAACGTTTGGACACCAGACTTGGAGGAAAATGTGATAAACACTGTGGACGGTAACCACCGTGTCAGCACCAGGCAGTTGGCCCGCCAGTATAGGGTAAGCCAGATGACCATGTGGAACATTCTCCGTGACAACTGTTACTACCCTTATCACTTAAAGCATGTGCAGGGTTTCCTAGTGACAGACTTTCTACATTGAGAGCAGTTTTGTCATTGGTTTCTTCACCAGGCAACCACGATTCTGGAATTTGTGACATCCATCCTATTCACAGACAAGGCCACCTTTACACGGAGTGGTATCTTCAACTTTTCTGTGACGTATGCAGAACAACCATGGCATGGTGACTGCGAATCATCAGCATTGGTGCAGCCAGAATGTGTGGGCCAGGATAACTGGCAACTGTATTTCATTACCAGTCTTCCTTCCACGTTGCCTAACAGGCCGGAACTATTGGTTTTTCTTGCAGGTGACTTTGCCTCCCCTACAGGAAGAAGTGCCCTTGATGAGTCAAAGAGTTATGTGGCTGCTATGTGATCACGCTCCGGCCCACTTTGCCATTTACATCCGGACGCATCTCAATCGTGTCTTCCCTGGTCGATGGATCGGACGAGGGGGTCCAGCTGCACAGCCTGCTTGTTCACTGGATCTCAACCCATGAAATTTCTAGTTATGGGGTTAAAGGTATTATGCATGCAGAGCCCGTTACAGATGTGGAGACACTGGAGCAGTGTATTCATGCTGCCTTTAACACTGTTTGAATGCAACCTGGCCAATGTGAACATGTGAGACAGAACATGCTGTGGCATGTACACGCATGCGTGGAGGCACATGGAAACCATTTTCAACACATACAGTAACTGTGGCTCCATGGTACAGTGTGTATTAGACCACAGTATCGTTAACAATACAGGGTATTACAAAAAGGTACGGCCAAACTTTCAGGAAACATTCCTCACACACAAAGAAAGAAAATATGTTACGTGGACATGTGTCCGGAAACGCTTACTTTCCATGTTAGAGCTCATTTTATTACTTCTCTTCAAATCACATTAATCATGGAATGGAAACACACAGCAACAGAACGTACCAGCGTGACTTCAAACACTTTGTTACAGGAAATGTTCAAAATATCCTCCGTTAGCGAGGATACATGCATCCACCCTCCGTCGCATGGAATCCCTGATGCGCTGATGCAGCCCTAGAGAATGGCGTATTGTATCACAGCTGTCCACAATAGGAGCACGAAGAGTCTCTACATTTGGTACCGGGGTTGCGTAGACAAGAGCTTTCAAATGCCCCCATAAATGAAAGTCAAGAGGGTTGAGGTCAGGAGAGCGTGGAGGCCATGGAATTGGTCCACCTCTACCAATCCATCGGTCACCGAATCTGTTGTTGAGAAGCGTACGAAAACTTCAACTGAAATGTGCAGGAGCTCCATCGTGCATGAACCACATGTTGTGTCGTATTTGTAAAGGCACATGTTCTAGCAGCACAGGTAGAGTATCCCCTATGAAATCATGATAACGTGCTCCATTGAGCGTAGGTGGAAGAACAAACTAAAATGCGCTCTAACATGGAAATTAAGCGTTTCCGGACACATGTCCACATAACATCTTTTCTTTATTTGTGTGTGAGGAATGCTTCCTGAAAGTTTGGCCGTACCTTTTTGTAACACCCTGTATATGAGTGAATAAATGGTCTCTAGCATGGAAACCATGCATTTCCAGACATAAGTTCATATATGGTTTTACTTATGCAAGCTTTCAACAGAAGGGCTGAAGGGGAAGGAGGGTTGAAAGGAAAGGAACTAGAGAGGTTTAGGAAAAAGAGGTAGAGATCGGAAAAGTCACCCAGAACCCCTGGTCAGGGGAGACTTACTGGATGGCATGCAAAAAAAGGAATGATTGTACTAGACGAGATTTGAAAACCCGAGAGCTTAAAGGTGGAATACAGGTAATATGTAAGCCAGAGATTACTGCTAAAACATTGTGATTGAGTCAAAACGAGTGAAAAGCTAAGTGCATTGTATGTAACAGAGGTGGGATGGGGATGGCAAAAAACAGACAGGCCAGAAAATGAAAGATAGAGAAAAATAGAGTGAAGAAAGTAGTAGTTACCATGAAGAAATGCTGAAACAGAAGAAATTAATGTAAATTATGGCCATGTGGTTGGTGAGAACCAAGGACATCTTGCAGTGCTAGTTTCCACCTGTGGACATCTGAGAAACTGGTGTCAGTGCGAAGAGTCCAGATGGCACGTGTGGTGAAATAGGCACTGAGGTCGCGACTGTCATATTGCAGAGCATCCTCTGCAACAGGGTATTGTATTGTGTGTTGCTGGTATACACATTTTGCCTATGCCCTTTCATCCTTACTGACAACTTGGTGGTAGTCATGCTGATGTAAAAGGCTGAACGGTGTTTACATAACAGCTTGTATATGACATGTTTGCTTTCAGAGGTGGCCCTCCCTTTGATACATGTTTTGCCAGTCACAGGGCTGGTATAGTTAGCTGGTGTTAAGAGGGTGCAAAGGGCAAGTCTTGCAGCAGGGATAGTTGCAGGGAAAGGGGCCATTGGGTAGGGAGATGGGTGCAGAAGGAACATAGCATCTGACAAGGATGTAACGGAGATTGGCAGGGTTACAAAAAGCTATTCTAGGTCACGATTTTAGAGAGTTGTGGCCCTGTCGAAGTAGTTGATTGATGTTTTAGTAGTAACCTCTGTCTTGTTTTTGTATGTCCATCCATTTGGCAGGAGGTCTTTGGAATGACAACTGTTTACTATTGTGACAGAATAAAACACCTACAGCCATCCTTATGATTGTATTTTATTTTGTTGCAGCCAGTTTCAACACTCCAATGCACCATCTTCAGGCTGTTGTTCATGCGGTATGTGTTGATATGGTCCCTATATCACATCAGTTGACAGCATCACTGGATATGTAGATAATGTGTCAGCACTCCAGCCATCAACTGCCACACAACAAGCCTGATTTCAGTATTAAATGTTGCCTTTCGGTCTGCTCTCATATACAGCACACAGTTCCACTGGCAATATGACTGCATCCATGCCAGCTTGAATATCCCTGCATTCCTGAATTAAAAAGTGATGTAAAGGTTTTTCAAATAACTTACGGGAATGGAGACAGTTGATGGCATTTGAACAGTAAGTGATTTGTTCTAAAGTGTTCAAGGCACTTGAAATAACCAAAACAGCAGCTGCTAGTTGTTTTGTTTTATATAGGTTGTAAGTGAACACATTACTCACTATTACCCATAGACTTCCAGTATTTGCCTCAAAACAGTGTTGATTATTGATTGGAACGGCACAATTTTTTAAATTTAACACACATTGCAAATATTTACATCACCTTCCTCTTTCAATCCGAACCTTTAAATGTATTTTCAGGAGGTTGTTCTCCACGTCTCTAACATACCTGAAAAACTTAATTACTGGTTTGAGCTGCTGATAAAATCATTATTTAAATAACCAGGTTTGGTCGACTGAGCATCATCACATTCTGAACAGCATTTACAGCATTATATTTAGGTGAATTTGAATCAATGGCATCATACAATAAAATTATGAATTGGTCACTATTGTCACATCATAATATAAATTACACTGTCAATATATAAAGAGTGATCACAAAGTTTCTGTTTCAAGGCACTGCTGCAGTGTATATGCAATATAGTGTGACTCCAATACAGGTATATAACCACCAACATGTAGGCATGGGATTAGTGTGGCTTTTGTGTCCTTCTGAGGTGCCTGCAGTAGGTGATGTGGAAACACGAATTGTGGTGACATTATTACAAAATGCATCCAAACAGGACCACATGCTGTTATTCTTTTCTTAGCTGCCGAAGGACAAACACTGGTAGACATCCATCGGAGACTGAAGAATGTGTATTCGGCAGCATTTCTGTCAGAAATCAACACTGTGGAATGGTGTGCCAAGTTCTGGGCTGGTCGTAGTTTGACACAAGATGCCAGTTGATCCAGGAATTCAACCCTATCTATTATGCGCAACTGGGAGACACACTAGCACCCACCCTACAGTCCTGACCTCTCCCCACGCAACAGTCATGGCCCCAGTTTGTAACATGACATAATTTATATTACAATGTGACAACAGTGACAAAGTCATTGTTTTGTTTATCTGGCATCAATGATTTTATATATGCCTAATGTGATGCTGTAAATGCTTTTAAGAATGTGACGATGGTCAGTCAACCAAAACTTGTTTAAATAAATATTTTATCAGCATCTCAAGGCAGTAATCATGACTTTTTCAACCAAACCCTTTCACATTCAACGTATGAAAAATATCACGTTAGTAATTTGACTAGCTGTCTCATAACCACCAAAGGAAAACCTAACATGTCATTTGTTTACACAGTTTATAACAATATTTGTTTATGGTTCATTTCAAGTTTTATAATTTTTTTGCTTTAAAATTTTTGCATCTTGGTACTATATTTTCTGCATATGTAAAGTAAAGTGTACTATACTGGAGGTTGAAGTTCTTTGTATTGTATGTGAATAATATAAGTAAAATACTATGTAAACTATATGTAAAAACAAAGATGATGTGACTTACTGAACGAAAGCGCTGGCAGGTCGACAGACACACAAACAAACACAAACACACACACACAAAATTCAAGCTTTCGCAACAAACTGTTGCCTCATCAGGAAAGAGGGGAAGGAGAGGGAAAGACGAAAGGATGTGGGTTTTAAGGGAGAGGGTAAGGAGTCATTCCAATCCCGGGAGCGGAAAGACTTACCTTAGGGGGAAAAAAGGACAGGTATACACTCGCACACACACACATATCCATCCACACATATACAGACACAAGCAGACATATTTAAAGACAAAGGGTTTGGGCAGAGATGTCAGTCGAGGCGGAAGTGAAGAGGCAAAGATGATGTTGAATGACAGGTGAGGTATGAGTGGCGGCAACTTGAAATTAGCGGAGATTGAGGCCTGGTGGGTAACGGGAAGAGAGGATATATTGAAGAGCAAGTTCCCATCTCCGGAGTTCGGATAGGTTGGTGTTTGTGGGAAGTATCCAGATAACCCGGACGGTGTAACACTGTGCCAAGATGTGCTGGCCGTGCACCAAGGCATGTTTAGCCACAGGGTGATCCTCATTACCAACAAACACTGTCTGCCTGTGTCCATTCATGCGAATGGACAGTTTGTTGCTGGTCATTCCCACATAGAATGCATCACAGTGTAGGCAGGTCAGTTGGTAAATCACGTGGGTGCTTTCACATGTGGCTCTACCTTTGATCGTGTACACCTTCCGGGTTACAGGACTGGAGTAGGTGGTGGTGGGAGGGTGCATGGGACAGGTTTTACACTGGGGGCGGTTACAAGGATAGGAGCCAGAGGGTAGGGAAGGTGGTTTGGGGATTTCATAGGGATGAACTAACAGGTTACGAAGGTTAGGTGGAGTCTGGTCCAGTCCCGGAAAGTATCCTGTCACAAGTGGGGCACTTTTGTGGTTCTTCTGTGGGGGATTCTGGGTTCGAGGGGATGAGGAAGTGGCTCTGGTTATTTGCTTCTGTACCAGGTCGGGAGGGTAGTTGCGAGATGCGAAAGCTGTTGTCAGGTTGTTGGTGTAATGGTTCAGGGATTCCGGACTGAAGCAGATTCGTTTGCCACAAAGACCTAGGCTGTAGGTAAGGAACCGTTTGATGTGGAATGGGTGGCAGCTGTCATAATGCAGGTACTGTTGCTTGTTGGTGGGTTTGATGTGGACGGACGTGTGAAGCTGGCCACTGGACAGGTGGAGGTCAACGTCAAGGAAAGTGGCATGGGATTTGGAGTAGGACCAGGTGAATCTGATGGAACCAAAGGAATTGAGGTTGGAGAGGAAATTCTGAAGTTCTTCTTCACTGTGAGTCCAGATCATGAAGATGTCATCAATAAATCTGTACCAAACTTTGGGTTGGCAGGCCTGGGTAACCAAGAAGGCTTCCTCTAAGCGACCCATGAATAGGTTGGCGTACGAGGGGGCCATCCTGGTACCCATGGCTGTTCCCTTTAATTGTTGGTATGTCTGGCCTTCAAAAGTGAAGAAGTTGTGGGTCAAGATGAAGCTGGCTAAGGTGATGAGGATAGAGGTTTTAGGTAGGGTGGCAGGTGATCGGCGTGAAAGGAAGCGCTCCATCGCAGCGAGGCCCTGGACGTGCGGAATATTTGTGTATAAGGAAGTGGCATCAATGGTTACAAAGATGGTTTCTGGGGGTAACAGATTGGGTAAGGATTCCAGGCGTTCGAGAAAGTGGTTGGTGTCTTTGATGAAGGATGGGAGACTGCATGTAATGGGTTGAACGTGTTGATCTACGTAGGCAGAGATACGTTCTGTGGGGGCTTGGTAACCAGCTACAATGGGGCGGCTGGGATGATTGGGTTTGTGGATTTTAGGAAGAAGGTAGAGGTGCGGGGTGTCGGTGGGGTCAGGAGGTTGATGGAGTCAGGTGAAAGGGTTTTCAGGGGGCCTAAGGTTCTGAGGATTCCTTGAAGCTCCGCCTGGACATCGGGAATGTGGTTACCTTGGCAAACTTTGTATGTGGTGTTGTCTGAAAGCTGACGCAGTCCCTCAGCCACATACTCCCGACGATAAAGTACTACGGTCGTGGAACCCTTGTCTGCCGGAAGAATGACGATGGATCGGTCAGCCTTCAGATCACGGATAGCCTGGGCTTCAGCAGTGGTGATGTTGGGAGTAGGATTAAGGTTTTTTAAGAAGGATTGAGATGCAAGGCTGGAAGTCAGAAACTCCTGGAAGGTTTGGAGAGGGTGATTTTGACGAAGAGGAGGTGGGTCCCGCTGCTGTTTATTATGTTAAATCAATTTATGCTAAATCAATGTATTTTAAATCAAATTAAATTTAAAAATATTTGTGTGTATAAATTGTCCATGTCAATGTAAAGTTGACAATTTAAGAAATGGTCATACTTAGCAACAATATAAGAAATAGGTGTTAAGTAAAAGCCATTATGCTTTTGTCTAAAACAAATGTGGTTCTGGGGAGTTGGCAAGGGTGAACTGACGTGCTAACTAGAGCAAGCACGGGAAGTATCACAAACAGTCTGTAGGCAACAGTGACTGAGGCAGCATCTTTGTGGAGCAGAAGCAGCTTTGTCTGCAAATTTGCACAAAATGCCTTGGATGGAGACTGAAAATGGTTTAAGGCATAGCTGTGAGTTGTTGGGCTACTGTAACTAGAATTGAATGACACCAAGAAAAGAAATTTAGCCCACACAGCAAGATTCGTGCAGGCTGTAGTATGGGTAGTGTAGCTGCCATAATTGTTCACCACATCCGAGCCTACAGCCACCAGATAAAATTTTGTTACTTTTGTACCATGTGAACCATTAATTTGAACTGTGTTTTAATAACCATTCCTGAACTTGGAAGGAAGTGGGTCACCCTGTTATTTCATCCTACCTGTAGTAACACGATTCACGTTTCCGTCGCATTTCACCTAGTGTAGACTGGGAACTGTTTGCTAGACCTGCCCTATGTGAACTGACTGGGCACAGCCCGTGCTGCCTGAGTTGTTGTTGTTGTTGTTCCGCCGGCAGAGGGCGCGGCCGAATTCTCGCATGCCCTCTGGTGGATGGGACTTTACTTGCGGCAATTACTGTCCATGACGCGCCGTGCCAATGTGCACCACCCGCGATCTTTCTGGTGGCTGCTGCACTCCTACTCTTTCGGCGGGAGGAGCCACTGTGATCCACTGCGTCAGAATTGTGTAGCGTCGTGCAGTAGCGATGACCTCCACGTCCATTGGAAGGCTGGAGTCGGGGGGGATCTGCCAACCCTCGAGCCGGAACCTTCGAACACGGTTGGAAGTGACCCACGAAGAGGCCCCCATCGTCCCACCACCGTAGTCCGGGACAGAACGGGCGACAAGCCGTCGAACTCCGGATCCAGGTCCACCTCGGGAGGGCCAAGACCCAGTGGCGGGGATGATGGGGAAGGGACGACCACAGGTGAACCAGCCTCCTGACAAACCGGGCCTGCGAGGGGGGCCGGCTCTCGCAGGGGCATCTCTAACGATGGTGATGTTGGTGCTGGAGCTACTGGAGGCTGCCAAGGCTGAGAACCAACGCAGTGTGGCGGAGTCACAGGTGGGAGGGGCGGTAGCGTCCCCTGAGAAAACAACATGGGTGTTGGCAATGGGGAAGACGGCGACCGAGGGGTCGGAGGGTGGGTGCCCAAATGTGGACGTAGCTGATTTTGGTGACAATGTACCTCCCGGTCCGCCGCCTGCAAGATGTAGAGCCGGCGGCCATTGCGGCGCAGGACCACTGCCGGTATCCAACGTGGATTGTGACCAAACCCACCAGCCCAGACCAACATACCCGGTGGAAAGCCGGGTACCCCGTTTTGCGAAGACTGGCGAGGACCAGGCTGGAGGAGGTGCAGCAGAGTCCTAGGTTGGCACCCGTGGAGGAACTCTGCGGGGCTACATTCTCCCATCGGTGTGGTCCGGTATGCCATCAGGAAAAACGTCGATGCCTCCTCCGCAGGAAATTCGTGCACATACTGTTTCATCTGTGTCTTAAATGTGCGCACCATGCGCTCAGCTTCCCCATTCGATTGTGAATGAAAGGGGGGAGAGCAAACGTGCCAAGTACCGAAGCACCTACAAAAATCCTGGAAGGTCTGCGAAATAAACTGAGGTCCATTGTCCGATACCAGGGTGACTGGCAGACCTTCCACAGAAAAGATTTTTGCTAGTGCCTGGATTGCAACTTCTGAAGTGGTTGAGGAGCAGCGAACCATATATGGGAATCGGGAATAAGCATCAATGACAATGAGCCAAAAGCCATTGAGAAATGGGCCCGCAAAACCTATGTGAACACGTTCCCAAGCTTTCTGTTGCCGGTGGCCATGAAGAGAACGCAGACCTGGGAGACGCCTGTTGGCTTGCACACTGGGCTCAGGCGGCCACCAAGTACTCAATTTCTCTGTCAATACCGGGCCAGTACACATGTCTGCGAGCCAAGGTTTTAGTACGGGAAACACCCCAGTGCCCCTCATGTAATAACGAGAGGACCTCCCTTCGCAAACTTGCAGGGACAACCACGCGAGGAGCTGTATCATCGGTAGCCGGAAGGAGAACTCCTTCCAAGACTGAGAGGCGGTCTCGTAGAATAAAATAATTATGAAGAGGGTCCGAGGCCCGACTTGGAGGTCGGGATGACCACCCCTGCTGAACGAGGCGAACTACTTGCCAGAGAACCGGGTCAGCTGCCGTTCCCCTGGCGACTATAGAACTAGTGATCGGGAAGCCATCAACCGCTTGGCAGGACGCCACATCCAAATGAAAACACACAATCTCCTCCCGATCGAACTTAGGATCCGGGCCTACCGGAAGACGGGAAAGAGCGTCGGCATTGGCATGCTGTCCGGTAGGGCGAAAATGAATGTCATAATGGAACTTAGAGAGGAACAAGGCCCAGCGCTGCAGTCTGTGGGCCGCCTTATCCGGAATCAGAGGCGGGGCCAAATAACGATATTAATGGCTTATGGTCAGTGATTAACTGAAACTTCATGCCATACAAGAAAGGGTGAAACTTGGTAACGTAAACAATGGCCAAAGCCTCTTTTCCCAGCTGGGAGTAATGGGCCTGCGCGGGACTAAGAGTTTTAGACGCAAACGCCAGTGGCTGCTCGGAGCCATCTGTGTTGCGATGGGCCAGGACCGCCACCACCCCATACTGCGAAGCATCCGTAGCCAGGACCAATGGCTTATTGGAGTCAAAAGTAGCCAAACAAGGCGCTGACGTGAGGAGGCCCTTCAACGAGGTGAACGCTCGCTCGCATGCATGCACGCAACCAATCAAAAGGAACACCCTTGCGCAGAAGGCAGTACAGGGGGCGGGCTAATGGTGGAGCCCCTGGGAATGAATCTTGCCTAAAAAAAGCTTGTAACTCCTTCAGCGAAGCGGGCCGTGGAAGGTCGACGATACCTTGGACCAAACTTCCTAGCGGCTGGATGCCATGCCAAGAGATGGTGTAGCCCACATATTCTATGGACGGTTGGAAGAAGTTCGACTTACGCAGGTTGCAACGCAGGCCCACGGACCTGAATTTGAGAAAGATGGTTCGAAGGTTGTGCAAGTGTTCCTTCGTGCTGCAGCCTGTGACAATTATGTCGTCCAGGTAATTAATACAATGAGGGATTGTCGGCGTGACGTTCTCAAGATAACGCTGAAATATCGCCGGGGCACTGGATATTCCGAAGGCCAACTGCTGGTATTGGTAAAGGCCAAACGGGGTGTTGACGACCGTCAGCTGTTTGGAGTCCTGATCAAGTGGTATCTGATGATAAGCCTCCGAAAGATCAGTTTTCGAAAAATATTGGCCTCCCACCACGGCGGAGAACAATTCATCAGAACGAGGCAAGGGATAGGTGTCCACCACGAATTGGGAATTAATGGTGGCCTTGAAATCGCCACAAAGACGCAAGTATCCCGAGGGTTTCCTGACAATAACGAGGGGCGAAACCCACTCACTAAAAGAAATGGGAAGAATGACCCCGAGGGCTGTCAGCCGGTCTAGCTCTGTTTTTTACCTGAGGGCAGAGAGCCAAGGGGATCTGCCTTGCACGTAGAAAACGCGGGCGACCCGACGCCTTCAACAAGTGAGCTTCAAAGTTAAACACGCCCCAGGCCCTCCTCAAAGATATCCTTAAAGTCAGAGATGAAAGATTCCATTGATTGATAGGGAACGTCTTCGGAGACAAACTGTATGGTGTCTGCGATAGAAAAACCAAAAGCTTGAAAGGCATCCAACCCAAAAAGGTTAGTGGAGCTCGCATCTCTGACAACAATAAAAGTAAGAGGCCGAGTGACTGACTTGTAAGTAACGTCGGTAGTGAATTGACCCAATAGGGGAATGAACTGTTTACCATAACCGCATAGACACCGGTAAACTGGCACCAACGGGGGAGACCCAAGGTCAGAGTAAGTTTGTGTATTTAACAAGGAAACTGCCACGCCCGTATCTACTTGCAGTTGTAATCGGCGTGATCGAACCGACACCTCGATAAAGAGTTTGTGTGCCGATGCGTCTGGAGCCTGGCCCGATGAAACTTCCTGAATGTAAACGTCCTTGTCCTCTGTACCTGCTTTGTTCAACTCTTTTGCGGCTGAGTGGCAAACTTTAGCAATGTGTCCTTTTTTATTACATTTGCGACAAATGGCCCAACGCTGGGGGCACTCTGACTGATCATGATGCACATAGCACAACGCACAGGACGGTAACAGGGGCCGGCGGCCGGAACTCTGTTACGCGCCGTGTGGGAGCGGCCGTAACGGCCGGATTGTACCGCTCACACATCGTCCACCCTGGACGCAATGGCTGTGGCTGTGCCGCCCTGAACCACCGTGACGTCGCACCACGCTTCTAACTGTTGACCTGCGGCGTGAGAGACTTCATAAATTGAGCAATGGACAGGACTTCCTCAAGGGAAGGGTCTTCCAACTGCAGGGCCTGTTGCCGGACCTCCCTATCAGGGGCCGAACAAACAATGACGTTTCGCACCATAACGTGGGCATACGACTCTCGCGACTGCTCCGTGACAAAATGACAATTGCAACTAAGACCATGCAGGGTAGCGGCCCATGCCCGGTAAGACTGATGGGGTTGTTTCTTGCATTGATAGAACTCGAACCTAGCTGCCACAACATGCGTGCGACGGCGATAATATGAAGACACCAATGAACACAATGCGTCAAAAGACAAGGACGAGGGTTCCTGCAACGGAGCTAGCTGCCGCAAAACTTGATACAGCGAGGGAGATATCCAAGACAAGAAAAGAGCACAACATACCTCCACATCGGCAACATGAAACTCCTGGAAATGCTGCCGAAGGCGATGTTCATATGTGTCCCAATCCTCCGCCGTCTCGTCATACGGGGAAAAGGGAGGAGGGAATGGCGCTGGAGCAGACTGCGTGGAGAGTAACGCCGGAAGCACTTGTTTCATGGTTGCCATGAGCTCCGTCTGCTACTCAACCAAAACCCGCACTAAATCCTCCATGCCATGGATAAACTGCGAAACCAGAACAACGATGCAACACGCGAAAGAACAACTCTACTCGTCGCCAGTTGTGTAGTAACACGATTCACGTTTCCGCCGCACTTCACCTAGTGTAGACCGGGAACTTGTAACGCCGGAAATGCATATCCTCCTATTTCCATCTGTCGTACTCTAAGTTTTTTCCTTAATTTGTTACCTGAATATATGACATTTCTGTGCCTTTATATATTGTAATTGTTTTACTATTTGTATATATATATATATATCTAAAAAGAAAGATGATGAGACTTACCAAACAAAAGCGCTGGCAGGTCGATAGACACACAAACAAACACAAATATACACACAAAATTCAAGCTTTCGCAACAAACTGTTGCCTCATCAGGAAAGAGGGAAGGAGAGGGAAAGACGAAAGGAAGTGGGTTTTAAGGGAGAGGGTAAGGAGTCATTCCAATCCCGGGAGCGGAAAGACTTACCTTAGAGGGAAAAAAGGACAGGTATACACTCGCACACACACACATATCCATCCACACATACAGACACAAGCAGACATATTTAAATATGTCTGCTTGTGTCTGTATGTGTGGATGGATATGTGTGTGTGTGCGAGTGTATACCTGTCCTTTTTTCCCTCTAAGGTAAGTCTTTCCGCTCCCGGGATTGGAATGACTCCTTACCCTCTCCCTTAAAACCCACTTCCTTTCGTCTTTCCCTCTCCTTCCCTCTTTCCTGATGAGGCAACAGTTTGTTGCGAAAGCTTGAATTTTGTGTGTATATTTGTGTTTGTTTGTGTGTCTATCGACCTGCCAGCGCTTTTGTTTGGTAAGTCTCATCATCTTTCTTTTTATATATATATATATATATATATATATATATATATATATATATATATATATCTAAAAAGAAAGATGATGAGACTTACCAAACAAAAGCGCTGGCAGGTCGATAGACACACAAACAAACACAAATATACACACAAAATTCAAGCTTTCGCAACAAACTGTTGCCTCATCAGGAAAGAGGGAAGGAGAGGGAAAGACGAAAGGATGTGGGTTTTAAGGGAGAGGGTAAGGAGTCATTCCAATCCCGGGAGCGGAAAGACTTACCTTAGGGGGAAAAAAGGACAGGTATACACTCGCACACACACACATATCCATCCACACATACAGACACAAGCAGACATATTTAAAGACAAAGAGTTTGGGCAGAGATGTCAGTCGAGGTGGAAGAGTAGAGGCAAAGAAGTTGTTGAGAGACAGGTGAGGTATGAGTGGCGGCAACTTGAAATTAGCGGAGATTGAGGCCTGGCGGATAACGAGAAGAGAGGATATACTGAAGGGCAAGTTCCCATCTCCGGAGTTCGGATAGGTTGGTGTTGGTGGGAAGTATCCAGATAACCCGGACGGTGTAACACTGTGCCAAGATGTGCTGGCTGTGCACCAAGGCATGTTTAGCCACAGGGTGATCCTCATTACCAACAAACACTGTCTGCCTGTGTCCATTCATGCGAATGGACAGTTTGTTGCTGGTCATTCCCACATAGAATGCATCACAGTGTAGGCAGGTCAGTTGGTAAATCACGTGGGTGCTTTCACACGTGGCTCTGCCTTTGATCGTGTACACCTTCCGGGTTACAGGACTGGAGTAGGTGGTGGTGGGAGGGTGCATGGGACAGGTTTTGCACCGGGGGCGGTTACAAGGATAGGAGCCAGAGGGTAGGGAAGGTGGTTTGGGGATTTCATAGGGATGAACTAACAGGTTACGAAGGTTAGGTGGACGGCGGAAAGACACTCTTGGCGGAGTGGGGAGGATTTCATGAAGGATGGATCTCATTTCAGGGCAGGATTTGAGGAAGTCGTATCCCTGCTGGAGAGCCACATTCAGAGTCTGGTCCAGTCCCGGAAAGTATCCTGTCACAAGTGGGGCACTTTTGTGGTTCTTCTGTGGGGGATTCTGGGTTTGAGGGGATGAGGAAGTGGCTCTGGTTATTTGCTTCTGTACCAGGCCGGGAGGGTAGTTGCGGGATGAGAAAGCTGTTGTCAGGTTGTTGGTGTAATGTTTTAGGGATTCCGGACTGGAGCAGATTCGTTTGCCACGAAGACCTAGGCTGTAGGGAAGGGACCGTTTGATGTGGAATGGGTGGCAGCTGTCATAATGGAGGTACTGTTGCTTGTTGGTGGGTTTGATGTGGACGGACGTGTGAAGTTGGCCATTGGACAGGTGGAGGTCAACGTCAAGGAAAGTGGCATGGGATTTGGAGTAGGACCAGGTGAATCTGATGGAACCAAAGGAGTTGAGGTTGGAGAGGAAATTCTGGAGTTCTTCTTCACTGTGAGTCCAGATCATGAAGATGTCATCAATAAATCTGTACCAAACTTTGGGTTGGCAGACCTGGGTAACCAAGAAGGCTTCCTCTAAGCGACCCATGAATAGGTTGGCATACGAGGGGGCCATCCTGGTACCCATGGCTGTTCCCTTTAATTGTTGGTATGTCTGGCCTTCAAAAGTGAAGAAGTTGTGGGTCAGGATGAAGCTGGTTAAGGTAATGAGGAAAGAGGTTTTAGGTAGGGTGGCAGGTGATCGGCGTGAAAGGAAATGCTCCATCGCAGCGAGGCCCTGGACGTGCGGAATATTTGTGTATAAGGAAGTGGCATCAATGGTTACAAGGATGGTTTCCGGGGGTAACAGATTGGGTAAGGATTCCAGGCGTTCAAGGAAGTGGTTGGTGTCTTTGATGAAGGATGGGAGACTGCATGTAATGGGTTGAAGGTGTTGATCTACGTAGGCAGAGATACGTTCTGTGGGGGCTTGGTAACCAGCTACAATGGGGCGGCCGGGATGATTGGGTTTGTGGATTTTAGGAAGAAGGTAGAAGGTTGGGGTGCGGGGTGTCGGTGGGGTCAGGAGGTTGATGGAGTCAGGTGAAAGGTTTTGCAGGGGGCCTAAGGTTCTGAGGATTCCTTGAAGCTCTGCCTGGACATCGGGAATGGGGTTACCTTGGCAAACTTTGTATGTGGTGTTGTCTGAAAGCTGACGCAGTCCCTCAGCCACATACTCCCGACGATCAAGTACCACGGTCGTGGAACCCTTGTCCGCCGGAAGAATGACGATGGATCGGTCAGCCTTCAGATCACGGATAGCCTGGGCTTCAGCAGTGGTGATGTTGGGTGTAGGATTAAGGTTTTTTAAGAAGGATTGGGATGCAAGGCTGGAAGTCAGAAATTCCTGGAAGGTTTGGAGAGGGTGATTTTGAGGAAGAGGAGGTGGGTCCCGCTGTGACGGAGGACGGAACTGTTCCAGGCAGGGTTCAATTTGGATGGTGTCTTGGGGAGTTGGATCATTAGGAGTAGGATTAGGATCATTTTTCTTCGTGGCAAAGTGATATTTCCAGCAGAGAGTACGGGTGTAGGACAGTAAATCTTTGACGAGGGCTGTTTGGTTGAATCTGGGAGTGGGGCTGAAGGTGAGGCCTTTGGATAGGACAGAGGTTTCGGATTGGGAGAGAGGTTTGGAGGAAAGGTTAACTACTGAATTAGGGTGTTGTGGTTCCAGATTGTGTTGAAAGGAATTTTGAGGTTTTGGAGGGAGTGGAGCTGGAAGTGGGAGATTGAGTAGATGGGAGAGACTGGGTTTGTGTGCAATGAGAGGTGGTTGAGGTTTGCTGGAAAGGTTGTGAAGGGTGAGTGAGTTGCCTTTCCGGAGGTGGGAAACCAGGAGATTGGATAGTTTTTTGAGGTGGAGGGTGGCATGCTGTTCTAATTTACGGTTGGCCTGTAGGAGGATGCTCTGAACAGCCGGTGTGGATGTGGGAGAGGAGAGATTAAGGACTTTTATTAAGGATAGGAGTTGACTGGTGTGTTCATTGGCTGAGTTGATGTGTAGGTGAAGGATTAGGTGGGTGAGGGCAATGGATTGTTCAGTTTGGAACTGGTATAGGGACTGATGGAAGGAAGGGTTGCAGCCAGAGATGGGAACTTTAAGTGTGAGGCCTTTGGGGGTAATGCCAAATGTCAGACAAGCCTGAGAAAATAGAATATGGGAGCGTAATCTGGCTAGGGCGAAGGCATGTCTGCGGAGGGAATGTAAATAAAACTTAATGGGGTCGTTGTGGGGGTGTTGTGCAGGTGACATGGTACTAGAAGGTCGAAAGTGTAACGTGAGGCTGAAATGAAAATGAATGTAAAAATATGTGGGGAGAGATAAAGGTGAAGTAGAAAGCAAATGGAGAATTGGTGTGAAAACAGGCGAAAAGGGGTTGGTTGGAGCTGGGTTATGTTGATCCTGTGGTGAAATAGTGTAGGTAGAAAACGATGTGAATAAAGGTTAGGTGGTTGTGTTGCCGCCAAAACACGTTAAAGGGTGGAGAAATTCGGGAAAATTTCGAAAAAACTACGTGAGGATGTATTAAAAGTAGTGGTATGGTGGTGGCAGATTATGGAAATGAGGCTAACAATTGTCTGGTGGAGAAATAATAACGTTAAAACCTGTGGGAAGCGGCTAAAAATGATCGGTGACGTGAAAAAACGGAAATCGAAATAAAGCAAAGTTATTAAAACTAGCCGAAAAGGTTGTTTAATAGCTGAAAGGAACTGTTTGTGAACTAGTAACGGTGGATTTTATAGCAGTAGCGGAAGAAAAAAATTTTGTTATGGTTTGGAAGTGGGTTACGTATTATTACGTATTGTTGAGTATATATCGGCGGGATAAAATTGTATAGTGGATTACGGTAAAAAGGAGAAGGTGAATACAAAGGGAAACTACTGGCAAAAACAGAAGGAGGAAATAAGACGACAGAAAAGACTTCGAAATGTAACAGTGACAATAACAAACGTCATTGTTGGGTTCAAATTAATGATATGAAAATAACAGAGGGAAACATTCCACGTGGAAAAAATATATCTAAAAAGAAAGATGATGAGACTTACCAAACAAAAGCGCTGGCAGGTCGATAGACACACAAACAAACACAAATATACACACAAAATTCAAGCTTTCGCAACAAACTGTTGCCTCATCAGGAAAGAGGGAAGGAGAGGGAAAGACGAAAGGATGTGGGTTTTAAGGGAGAGGGTAAGGAGTCATTCCAATCCCGGGAGCGGAAAGACTTACCTTAGGGGGAAAAAAGGACAGGTATACACTCGCACACACACACATATCCATCCACACATACAGACACAAGCAGACATATTTAAAGACAAAGAGTTTGGGCAGAGATGTCAGTCGAGGTGGAAGAGTAGAGGCAAAGAAGTTGTTGAGAGACAGGTGAGGTATGAGTGGCGGCAACTTGAAATTAGCGGAGATTGAGGCCTGGCGGATAACGAGAAGAGAGGATATACTGAAGGGCAAGTTCCCATCTCCGGAGTTCGGATAGGTTGGTGTTGGTGGGAAGTATCCAGATCCACCTACTCCAGTCCTGTAACCCGGAAGGTGTACACGATCAAAGGCAGAGCCACGTGTGAAAGCACCCACGTGATTTACCAACTGACCTGCCTACACTGTGATGCATTCTATGTGGGAATGACCAGCAACAAACTGTCCATTCGCATGAATGGACACAGGCAGACAGTGTTTGTTGGTAATGAGGATCACCCTGTGGCTAAACATGCCTTGGTGCACAGCCAGCACATCTTGGCACAGTGTTACACCGTCCGGGTTATCTGGATACTTCCCACCAACACCAACCTATCCGAACTCCGGAGATGGGAACTTGCCCTTCAGTATATCCTCTCTTCTCGTTATCCGCCAGGCCTCAATCTCCGCTAATTTCAAGTTGCCGCCACTCATACCTCACCTGTCTCTCAACAACTTCTTTGCCTCTACTCTTCCACCTCGACTGACATCTCTGCCCAAACTCTTTGTCTTTAAATATGTCTGCTTGTGTCTGTATGTGTGGATGGATATGTGTGTGTGTGCGAGTGTATACCTGTCCTTTTTTCCCCCTAAGGTAAGTCTTTCCGCTCCCGGGATTGGAATGACTCCTTACCCTCTCCCTTAAAACCCACATCCTTTCGTCTTTCCCTCTCCTTCCCTCTTTCCTGATGAGGCAACAGTTTGTTGCGAAAGCTTGAATTTTGTGTGTATATTTGTGTTTGTTTGTGTGTCTATCGACCTGCCAGCGCTTTTGTTTGGTAAGTCTCATCATCTTTCTTTTTAGATATATTTTTTCCACGTGGAATGTTTCCCTCTGTTATATTTATATATATATATATATATATATATATATATATATATATATATATATATATATATATAATTGGTTTGTTTCGTAAATATTATTTGTATTTCTACGCTGGGTCTTGCCTAGGGAAAACTGCTATCGAACGATTACATCGATAGGTCGTGTGAAGAATCAAAGTGTGTAGGATCTTTGGTAGTGTGAACTCTGCCGCGTGGAGCGCGGGCAGGGCAGTTGGAGTCTGGCTGGAGTAGCGAGTGGAGCAGGTGTGTGGTGTGGCGCTCCCGCGAGTTGCCGCGCTTTCGGGGTTTAGCAGCATGTAATTGCGCTCGACTTGCGATGATAGTTTCTGACATGGTGTCGCGGACGGGAAGCATTAGCTGGCGCACATCAAGAGCCCGTTTCGTCTGGTGACCGTGTTGAGAAGAACGCGCGCCAACATCCAGCTTCTGCAACAGCGACGTCCGACAATGAGTGACTGTCGCCACCTCCTCGATCGACGGCTTCAAACCTTCAATCAACTAACAAGGAAGACCAAAAGCACGTAAAGTTTCAGAACTGTATGGCAGACCTCAGCTTTTCACATTGTTCCATTTGCCTCGCAAAATTACAGCAACTTAGCATGAACCTTTGTTGCTCATTGTCCCAATTGCATTACCAAGCAGGGTCCCTTCCTTTTCCGAAATGAAACCGAGTGTCGTTGAAATTCAGACGCCAGCATTAAAGTACTATCATTGCATTTCATTACTTTAGTTTCAAAGTGCAGTTAAAGCATAGCTGGCTACAATAGTTAGATTACACAAGCACAAATTAAGAGTGCGAGTTTTGTTAGCATATTTTAGCTTACCTGTGACTGCAGCTCAGCTTGGTACGTACTAAATTTTATTATTGTTAATTATTCAGAATCATTTAATTCAAGTTCAAAGTTAAATATCTTGTTTCTAAATTGCGTAGAGTCAAGTTGCTTTTGAAATGATTGTTGGGGTAGTCCAAGACTAACCGTATTCTGCTGGATTTCAATGTGCTTCAGAAAGAAAGCTCACTATTAACTTCAGTCACTAAATTAACTTTCGATTTTCCGGTTTTATTAATTCTTTTGCTAAATTAAGTCAGAGTGTAGCGAAATTTATTACTTCTGACAAACTTTCAGTTTTCACACTACACGTGTCAACCTTCAGTTGCCACGCTTCTAGTGCTAATTATATGTGTAATAACCTTTCTTTTTCAGTTACTATAGTAATTGTCCTTAGGACTGGCGACCGTGATTTCCCCCAAATCTCAAATATCTAATTACCGCTAGTTAATTGTTGACGTAAACGGCCGCACATTTACTTTCTTTATTAACTTTACCCCTTTTCAAAATTAATTTCCACCAGTTTCATTTGCATTTTTCCTTTCATTTAGATGTAACCCTTTCCTCCCTCTTTACCGACAGATTAACTTCGGTGACGATTGCTTTCCCAAATTTCCCATTAGGTACACGCGGTTTCATTTTTCACTGTCATTAAGGTCGATAAGTGAGGGGGAGGTTACAAACTGTCTGCTAGACCTGCCTGATGTGAACTGACTGGGCACGGCCCGTGCTGCCCGAGTTGTTGTTGTTCCGCTGGCAGAGGGTGCGGCCGAATTCTCACGTGCCCTCTGGTGGACGGGACTTTACTTGCGGCAATTACTGTCCGTGACGTGCCGTGCCGATGTGCGCCTCCCGCGATCTTTCTGGTGGCTACTGCACTAACCATACACCTATATAGGGTTCCATCCTAGAGTTTGATGAATCCGAGTATCCTATTTTACAGACTTATGAAGTGCCAAGTTAATATAAAGAGGCACCATTTAAATTGTTTTCTTAACAATTGCAAAGTGTTATAGCAAAAGTTAGCTTACGTAAAATTCAATCAGAGTGTAGCCAAGTCACTAGAATCTGGTAAATGACTATACAGAGTTCAAAGAATAATAGCTTTTGAAAGTAAATCCCAGTAAGAAAGAGGTTTTCTTGAAGTGAAATGATCAGTATAAAGAGTGTGTGTATCTAAGTATTTAAGTTTTTTTACTATACAAACTTTGTTTACTCTGTATACCATTGTTTTGCACTCACCTTTCTTGTGTGCTTTTGGGTGACATGTTGTGGCAAGAATTGTGTTGTCGGAAGCTGTCTTTTTACTGTGTATCTTGAAGATGTGATTTTCTACACACAAAACTAGAAATTAGTGCTTTTAATTTTTGGGCATTCAGCTGTGACATTTACGAGTGTCTAATGACTTCCCCAGTTCAATGACAGACAAAAAAAATTCCTGGCTCTTTACATGGACCAATAATACAATCAAATTTATGATAAAATGAAAGTAGTTTTCTCCACAAACAACACACTACAAAAGAAAATAGTGCACACCTAAACAACAAAAAAGATATATTCTCAGCAGCCTAAGGGATTTTCAAAATGACACAAACAACTTGCACCTCAGCTATTACATACGACAAACTAGCAGGAACTTTCAAATTAGATGCACAGAACACATCAACTGCTACACACACAACTAGCAAATTCAGCAATAGCTACACACGCACACGACCTGGCCACCCATTCGAAAACGTAGAAGATGATGTTGAGAAGCTCCACCACTTCCAAAAATCACATACAATGGGTTTAATGGAGGAGCTGGAAATCCTTGTACACCACAAAAAGTAAGGTGGAAAAGTTCACAATGACAAACTATATAGCAACACAATTTTTTTTTCAGAAGTTTCTCCTTTACACAATAACTGTAGTAATTTCCATAAACATGTTGATTTCCTCATAGACTACTCAACATCTACAACAAAACTGAATATATTTATAACCAGTACTTTCAGAATGAATAATGGTAAAACAAATTTTGTAACTGAAAACTTCATGTAAATAATGCAGTCCAGAAAAATTAACAGCTCTGGCTGTATACAAACTCTTTGTGGAATCATAATGTCATAATCTCTCTGTAACATGTTTTGATTAAAAAACAAAAACAGTGTAAGTGATGATTTGCATGTGTGTGGTGATGTGTGTAATGGAGGAGGCACAATGCATTTAAGAAGACAGACAAAAATAATGTTTCTAACATTAGCATATAAAAACATCCCAAGATTTATTTTATCCAATTTTGCAATTGCTGAGTAACTTCAAAGAGAGAACTACAGTGCAAAAGGGGCAGAAAATTACACATGCAAACATCACAAAAAATATTTATGTAAACAAATGTGTTTCAAAATAAGAATAAGTTCTCAAAATGTTTTGAGCTACACATGAAAAAATAAGTAACTGACAGATTTTCATTATCTAAATCATAAATGACACAGTTGCAGGCTTTCCAAAAACATCGATTATGATGAACGAAATTAAGTTAAAACAAACAGTACGAAATGAAGATGCCAGACACATTTATAAGAAGAATTTTAAGGAAGTGCAACTCATCCATGAAAGAAGTAGCTTGCACACTTGTCTGACCAATTCTTGAGTACTGCTTGTCATTCTGGGAGCCTTACCAGGTAACCCGGTAGGATATGATTGGTCTATCATTGAGAGGTTTACTGTTGAAATGCCAAGACAGTATGTTCTGGGTAGAGTTGGACAACATGTTACTTCGTCCCACATACATATCACCAAACAACTGTGTCATTTATGATTTAGATGATGAAAATCTGTCAGTTACTTATTTTTTCATGTGTAGCACAAAACATTTTGAGAATCTATTCTTATTTTGAAACACATTTGTTTACACAAATATTTGTGATGTTTGCATGTGTAATTTTCAGGTCCACTGGGCCTGATCACGTAGTAGTAGTACTACTACTACTACTACTACTAGTAGTAGTAGTAGTAGTAGTAGTAGTAGTAGTAGTAGAGTTAATACAGAGGTTAACTGACAATGATTGTTCCTAAGTGTCATTCACAAATGAAACTGGGAAGAGGGGAGCAGCTAGTGGTACCAGAAGTATGCTCCGCCACACACCATTAGGTGGCCTGCAGCATATTATTTACATGTAGATGTGCAGTGAAGGATAGGTTTCAGTACTGAACAAAAATGTGAAACTTTTACTCACTGAGATCTCGCAGGATGGCCTCATGTGGCACACGGGGCAGAACCTCCGCAACCTGCCTTACCATCCTTTGAAGATCACTGCTCGTTCCCTGAGCCAAAGCTCTTCTGGCCGCAGCCACCTGTCGACGCAGTTCTGCAGCACGTCTCTTCGCCCACTCTGCCTGAAAGACACAAGAAAATGTTTATATGACTATCATGAATATTTACTTTACATATCCGGGTCAGCAACTATACTGCATATTTCCAATAATCAGCCACATGGCTGGCTTTGCCATTTGCTATAACGTTTACTATAACACAAATTTTTACCATTTTTGGGCATATCACTAGATGTTGATGACCTTGTATTGCAACACACTGACTGAAGTCATTCTCTTTATATTCACATTTTCTCAGGTTGGTATTGCACTGGGTGACACCAGTTCTTACTAGCAGTTAAGCACCTTCCATCTCGGAAACAGTTAAAGATTCCAGCAGTCAGTTGTTCTTTAGGCTTTATTAGTGTCTCATTAATAAAGTTTTGCCATTAATTTTCTTGCCGTAATTCCAGTGGCTCATCTTCAAGGGTTGATCATTTGCAATGGACTTCATCGAGACTTCAGTCAGCTGTGCTGTATTTGGTAGTCATAAAATGGGTGCCTGTGATCAGACAGTTTCCTCCTTTAAACTGTGACTTGCCTTCTGATTGTGGGTGACAATGCGGTAAATTTGTTGAATTGGCATTGGTTTTAGGCAGCCAAACACCATGGATTCTGTCTCATTAATTGCTATGTCGACATATTTTGCTGACAATGAGGTAAATTTGTTGAATTGGCATTGGTTTTAGGCAGCCAAACACCATGGATTCTGTCTCATTAATTGCTATGTCGACATATTTGGCATGTGCTGAGTTGTCCAGACAGGTATTGCATAATCTGCTGCAGAGAAACATTCTGAGAGAGCCAATGTTCTCAGAATTTTTGAATCTGAGGTCCCCTTTTCCTGCTGCTGGGTCTGGATGATGATATCCCTTGCACATACTTTTCCTTTAATGTTCTGACAGTGCTTCTCAAATGTCAGTCCTGTCAACTCAGACACTCAGACATTTCAGCTAATCATTATGGTTCAACTCCAGACCCTGCCACAGCACTTTCAATTGGCTATGTGCATCTTTGTTTCTAAGAAGGAAGGGCACACATTGAGTTTTACACAGACTTGGCTAAGAGAAATTCTCTCCATAGTAGTCAGGTATATCTTCAAGTGTCTGCAGCAGTTTTCCTTGCACTTCTGCAATAAATTTTCCTTGTGCAGCCACAATAGTATCAACTGTGTATACAAAAGTTTTGTCTCAATGTTTATAGGCTGATCAACTGTATTGAAATTACATAAAACTGGGTAGGCCATTCTTTTGCCTTCTCCATTGGCTATATCTCCCTGGTAGCATCACATAAAAACATCTATTCTTAATGAGACATTCCACTAATTTCATCAATAGGAAATACTCAGTCTTGTAATAAAACTTGATGAACAGCTGTTGTTGGTTGGCAGTATCACAGGCAGCCCAGAGGCCTTAGAAAGTGACTTTAGTTATCTGCTTCTGTATGAAGTCATCCTCTACATTTGGGTGAGATTGAATATTTGTCCACAACACAATTTATCAGGCATAAATCCTACTTGTTCTGGTATGATTTTGGTACCTATTGTGCCACAAATTCTGTCAAGAACCATTCTTTCAAATGCTTTGTAGACATGACATGGAAGTGACACAACCCTGAAGTTTTGTGGATCTATAGGTTCTTTCCCCAGTTTTAGCAGGGTTACTAATTTGGCTTTCCTCCAGAGTTTTGGAATGTGCATGACAGTGACAAAACTATTGATGAAATGTGCAATCCATTTTAGGGCTGCAGGTCCAAAATGCTTTATTTTTTCAGTGCAGGTATCATCCAAGCAAGTAGCCTAACTGACGAAAATATTTAAAACAAAGGAAGCAACTGCAAATTTTGAACTTGTTACTGACAAGAACTTTTGACACACTTCAAGAGCCACCAGTATGGATATTTTCTCCCTCTATAATGGATACATACTTGAAGTTCTATAAATAAGAAATTATCACCTTGGTGAAACTACATCCCACGTCACTTATCCAAAGAAAAGGCACCTTGCTTCAGTCAAAAAATGCTGCATATATGTTTGTTTGTTTGTTTGTTGGTTGTTTGTTGTTGTTGTTGTAGTCACCATCCTTAGTCCAAAGGCTGGTCTAATGTGGCTCTTGATGACTGTCCATCCTGTGCAAGACTCTTCATCTCTATATAATCACTGTAAGCTATGCTTGTTTGAAACTGTTTATAAGATTAATGGCAACTCTGCATACATTTCGGTAACACAAAAGCTACAATTTTTACCAGTCTTTTATGTGATATTCTAAGCTTGCTAGCATAAGCTTTACTGGAACTAAGGAGACATTTAATATTTATACTTTTATAACATTGCATCATTACAGTTCCAACTATAAATGAAAATTTATATGTTATATAAATGCTTTATGACCAGCCTATAATTGCCAATTCACATTTCAATAAATATATCTATGTCAAATTTGCTACTCCCTCTTATCATATAAGTGATAGCTTTCAATATCATTGTACAAAAAATGAAGGAGAAACAATTTCATTGGCTCTCTAACGACTGCATGTGCTGCTATTATACTGATTAATTCTTATTACTTTCTTATATTTTGTTTTTATTTTTTGTGTAGTGGAAAAAATAATACATAACATTTGTTATAACAATTTAGAGACCTAAAGCTTGTGCATCAGAAGTATGAAGTCAGAATACAGCTAAAATCAATGCACAATATCTGCAAACTTTGTCAAATCTTTTAAAGATGCAGCTTTGCATTTCAGTCTCAGCAAGCTGTTAATGTTTATAATGAAATAATGTTTGCCTCAAGAAAAAAATATTTAGAGACACTAAGATGGATAAAAATCACTAAATGATTGGAATATGCTACAACATTGGTAACAAATACTTCAATATAGGGTTCAGAAGCTGTCAATTTCTTCAAGCTATCAAGCTTCTTCTCTGATACAAAGGTTGTCCTTCATTAAACAGAGGAAAAAGAGAGTAACTCAGCAAACAGGCCCTAAAGATCAAGTAACACAAACCAGCCACCATGCCATCCTCTGTCATATGGCTGCAGTACGGTTGGGAACGGGATCAGCAAACCACTCTCTTGGCCACTGTCAGCTTTCAGGCCTTAGAGTCGCAATTTCTCATTCAAGGAGGTGGTCCTCAACAGGCCTAGCAAGGGTGAGTACATCCCAATGCAAGCCACCAAGGAAAAGTCTCTCACATTACCAGGAATTTAACCGGCTTTCACCTCATGACAGGCAGACACACTGACCATTTGGCTAATCAGTAAGGGTAACAAGAGGGGTTACCAACATGGAATTAGATTCCTTATTGATAACCTCTTTCATTAGTCTTACTGATGGATACCTGAAGTCACAACATTAAACATCCACATTCAGAATTGATATTAGGACAGTTCTGAAAGCTGGCTTTTGAAATAGAACTGGGTTTGTTTATAATTAACTTTTTTGCTAGGAGTCAAGATAAATATTTTACACAACACATTTTGGGAAATGACTCCCATTTTCAATCTGCTTTGTTTTGTTGACTTTACTGCAATAAATAAAAAAATGTGCAATTTTTAGTTACTCACAGGCTTTCACAAAAACATTTATAATGGACCAGATCAAATGAAATATAAATAAGAACAATGTATCAACAACACCACACAAAAATACAAAATACATGCAGCTGGAGGGATAAATGACATAATTTAGTGTTGAGAGCAGTTTCAGCCTTGGCATCACCAATGATGATTCTTACATGTAGCATCAACCAGAGCATACTAAACAACATTCAGAATAATCTCTTGGCCCATGATGTGTAGCCTGAAATTACTACCACCTACAATGAGTGAACAATGAAGAGTGCCAGATACAACTGACATCTGGCCCCAAAGAGTTACCTTTACTATAATGTTAGAATAACATTTTCTCCAACTGGTAAAACGCTTACAGACAAACTTTTGTGTGTGTGCGCTACATAAAATCATAATCATTAGACATGTCCCCCACTGAATTAGTCTGCACTAGAGGTAACTGCCCTTAAGAGTTGTGACAACATGTAGGCCACCTCAGAAGATGACATACCACACGTATATGCTTGATTGCAGGAATGTATTGTAGATTCAGGAGAGTATAGACGGATCTAAAATTCTTTCCACAGACAAACTTGTTCACTGATGAATGACACTGTAATTATGAATGTACTACCATTTTAACATACACCTAAAACTACATGTTTGTGGAATCATTCCATCTATATCCACACAATTACTCAGCAATTCACAATTAAGTGCCTGGTAGTGTGTTCATCAAACCACCTTCAAGCTCTTTCTCTAACATTCCACTCTCCAATGGCAGGCAGGAAAATCGAGCTCTTATATCTCTTATTTTATCACAAAATCAAACCATGGAAAATCCGGGATGGAATGTAACAATTTTATGAGAAGGAAAGTTCCTACTCACCATACAGCGGAGATGCCGAGTCACATATAGTCTTTTTGTTGTGCCTATCTGCGACTCAGCATCTTTGCTATATGGTGAGTAGCAACATTCCTTCTCATAATATTGTTATTTTATCTTGATAACTTCTCCCTAGGTAGGTGGGCACCAAAAGAATATTTTTGCAATTTGAGGAGAAAATTAGTAATTAAAATTTCATGAGAGGATCCTGCCGCAATGAAAAACGACTTTGTTTTAATGTTTGCCACCCCAACTCACAGATCGTGTCTGTGGCACTCTCTCCCATATTTCTCGAAAATACAAAATGAGCTGCCCTTCCTTGAATTTTTCCAAAGTGCTCCACCAGTCCCACCTGATGTAGATCCTACACCACACAGCAATACTACAGAAGAGGCCTGACAAGTGTGGTGTAAGCAGTCTCTTTAGTAGACCTGTTGCACTTTCTAAGTGTTCTGGCAATAAATCACAGTCTTTGGTTTGCTTTATCCATGATGATATCTATATGGTCTTTCCAATTTATGTTATTTGTAATTGTATTCACTATGTATTTAGCTGAATTTACAGCCTTTAGGTTTGTGTGATTTATTGCATAACTGAAATTTAACAGATTTGTTTTAATATTCATGTGGATGACTTCACACTTTTTGTTATTTGGAGTTAACTGCCACTTTTTGCACCATATAGATATCTTCTGTAAATCGTTTCGCAATTGGTATTGATCATATGATGACTTTACAAGATGGTAAATGACAGAATCATCTGCAAACACTCTGAGGGGGCTGCTCAGATTGTCTCCTATGCTGTTTATGTAGATTAGGAACAGCAGAGGGCCTATAACACTTCCTTGGGGAACATCAGATATAACTCCTGTTTTACTCAATACTTTCCATCAATTACTACAACTGAGAAGTTTTTGACAGGAACTTACGAATCCAGTCACACAACTGCGGCAATACTCCATAAACACACAATTTGATTGGAAGACACTCGTGAGGGACGATGTCGAAAGCCTTCTGGAAATCTTAAAAATATGGAATTGATTTGACAACCCCCATAAATACTCATTACTTCATAAGAGCAGCTAGCTCGCTGCACCTCACAATAATGATATTTTCTGAATCCATTCTGATTATTTGTCACTAAATTGTTTTCTTCACGATAATTCATGATGCTTGAGTACAGCATATGTTTCAAAACCGTACTGCGAATCAACATTAGTGATAAGGATCTATAATTCAGTGGATTACTCCTATTTCCTTTCTTAGGTATTGGTGTGACCTGTGTAACTTTCCACTCTTTAGGTAGGGAACTTTCAATAAGCTAGTGCCTGTATATGATTGTTAAGTATGGAACTATTGCATCAACATACTCTGAAAGGAACCTAACTAGTATACAATCTGGTCCAGGAGACTTGCTTTTATTAAGTAATTTCACTCCACCGAGGATACCTACTTCTAAGTTACTCATGTTGGTAGCTGTTCTTGACTCATTCTGGAATATTTGCTTCTTCTTTTTCTTCTTTGGTGAAAGAGGTTTGCTTTAGTAGTGCTGTCATTGGTGACATCAGCATTTTTATCACACAGTGAAGGTATTTATTGAGTCTTGCTGCTGGTGTAGTTTACATGTAACCAGAATCTTAGTTTACATGTAACCAGAATCTCTCTGGGTTTTCTGCCAGATTTCGAGACAAAGTTCTGATGTGGAAACTATTCAAAGCATCTTGCACTGATATTCACACTAAATTCCAAGCTTCCGTAAAACATTGCCAATCTTGGTGATTTTGCATTGTTCAAAAGCTTGTATGCTTTCTTCGGTGCTTCTGCAGCAGTGTTCTGATAAATTTCATGCACCATGGGGTTTCAGTACAATGGCTTACTAATTTATGTGGTATGTGTACCTCTCAATTGCTGTTGACACTATTTCTTTGAATCCAAATCACATCTGGTCTATGTTTACACAGATGGGAAGAAGTGAAAACTGTCTCTTAGAATGGTGTTAAGTGAATTTTTATCTGCTTTTTTAAATAGATGTACTTTTTGTTTACTTTTGATGGGTTTGGATGTTATGGTATTCAGTCTTGCTGCAACAGCCTGGTGGCCACTAATCCCTGAATCCATCACGGTGCACACTATTTGCTCTTATTTGTCGCTGAGAGGTCAAGTATGTTTTCACTACCATTTACACTTAAAGTGGGCTTTTGAACTAACTTTTCAAAATAATTTTCTGAGAAAGCTTTCGGTAAAATTTTGGATTACGTTTTATGCCTAGTCCAGCTTTATACATATATTTTTCCCGACATATCAAGGGTAGATTGATGTGGCCACCAACTATAATTGTGTGAGTGGGTACCCATTCGAAAAAAGACAAGTTTTCTTTGAACTGTTCAGCAACTGCACCTGGATGAGGGGGGTCAGTGAAATAAACCAACTACTAATTTAGTCTGGTTGTCATGTATAACCTCAACCCTTTCAAACTCACAGGGTCTAAATACTTCAATTTCACCACAAGGTAAACTACTTCTGATGACAATAAATGCTTCACCACGAATTGTATTTAATCTATCCTTTCTGAACACAATTAGGTCTTCTGTAAAAATTTCGACTGAACTTATTTCTAGCTTTAGCCAGTTTTCTGTACCTGCAATGATTCCAGCTTCAGTGCTTTCTGTTAACACTAGGAGCTCTGCTTCTTTCCCAGTTCAGCTACGGCAATTTACAACTACAATACAGATTGCTGCTCTGCATATCGTCCTGCACTTGTGTTGAGCCTTTTAGACAAATAATCCTGAGTTAATAACGAGCATCAAAACAGATACAGGGTTGTCATAGTGATATTGAATATCGTAAGCCCCAAATCCTCCAAAAATAAATGAAAAATACACCTATTCAAAAAAGCAGATAAAAATTCAGTTGACACCTTCCTGAGAGACAATCTCCACTTCTTCCTAATTAATAATATAAGCGAAGACCAGATGTGGCTTGAATTCAAAGAAGTAGTATTAGCAGCAAATGAGAGATTGATACCAAATAAATTAACAAACGATGGAGATGATCCTCCTTGGTACACAAAACAAGTCAGAACACTGTTGCAGAAACAACAAAACAAACATGCCAAATTAAAACAGACACAAAATCACTAAGATTGGCAATCTTTCACAGAAGCTTGAAATGTAGAACGGGCTTCAATACGAGATGCTTATAACAATTTCCACGATGAAACTTTGCCTCAAAATCTGGCAGAAAATACAAAGAGATTCTGGTTGTATGTGATGTACGTTACCGGCAAGAAACAATCAATGCCTTCTCTGCACAATAGCAATGGAGATACTATCGAATACAGTGCTGCCAAAGCAGAGTTACTAAACACAGCCTCCCAAAATGCCTTCACAAAAGAAGGCAAAGTTAATATTCCCGAATTAAAATCAAGAACAGCTGCCAACATGAGTAACGTACAAGTAAATATCCTTGGAGTAGTGAAGCAACTTAAATCACTTAATAAAAGCAAGGCTTCTGGTCCAGACTGTACACCAATTAGGTTCCTTTCAGAGCATGGTGATGCATTAGTTCTGGACTTAATCATATACAACCATTCGCTTGACGAAAGATCCATACCCAAAGACTGGAAAACTGCACAGGTCAAACCAATATTCAAGAAAAAGTAGTAGGAGTAATCCACTTCATTACAGGCCCATATCATTAACGTCAATATGCAGCAGGATTTTGGAACATATAGTGTGTTCGAACATTATGAATTGCCTAGCTCCTTATTCGCATGAAGTGTTGAGTGCTACTGACAAGGGATTTCAGATCGATTCCATATTTATGATTTCAGGAAGGCTTTTGACACTGTACCACACAAGCAGCTTGTAGTGAAATTGCTTGCTAATGGAATATCGTCTCAGTTACGTGACTGGATTTGTGATTTCCTGTCAGAGAAGTCACAGTTCGTAGTAATTGACGGAGCATCATTGAGTTAAACAAAGGTGATTTCTCGTGTTCCCCAAGGTAGTGTTATAGGCCATCTGCTGTTCCTTATATATATATAAATGATTTGGGAGACAATCTGAGCAGCCATCTTAGGTTGTTTGCAGATGACACTGTTGTTTATCAACTAATAAAGTCAACAGAAGATAAAAAAAAATTGCAAAACAGTTCAGAAAAGATACCTGAATGGTGCGAAAATTTGCAGTTGACCCTAAATAACGAAGTGTGAGGTCATCCACATGAGTGCTAAAAGGAATTCATTTAACTTCGGTAACATGATAAATCAGTCAAATCTAAAGACTGTAAATTCAACTAAATACCTAGAAATTATAATTATGAACAACTTAAGCTGGAAGGAACACACAGAAAATGTTGTGGGGAAGGCTAACCAAAGACTGCGTTTTATTGGCAGGACACTTAGAAAATGTAACAGGTCTACTAAGGAGACTGCCTACACCACACTTGTCCGTCCTCTTTTAGAGTATTGCTGCGCGGTGTGGGATCCTTACCACAGAGGACTGACAGAGTACACCAAAAAAGTTCAAAGGAGGGCACCACATTTTGTATGATTGTGAAATATTGGAGAGAGTGTCACTGAAATTATCCAGGATTTGGGCTGGACATCAATAAAAGAAAGGCATTTTACCTTGTGATGGAATCTTCTCATGAAATTCCAATCACCAACTTTCTCCTCCGAATGCAAAAATATTTTGTTGACACTGACTTACATAGGGAGAAATGATCACCACGATAAAAAAAGAGAAATCAGAGCTCGTATGGAAAGATATAGGTGTTTGTTCTTTCCACAAACTATACAAGATTGGAATAATAGAGAACTGTGAAGGTGGTTCGATGAGCCCTCTGTCTGACACTTAAATGTGATTTGCAGAGTATCCATGTAGATGTAGATAGATGTAGATGTAGACTGATAACATATCTGTAGTTTCCCCAAGACGCTTTAACCTAAAAAGCCACCCAGTCCTCTCCACACAGCCTCTGCTACCCACGTAGCTGCTTCCTGTGTGTACATCTTTAATTATATGAAGTCTACACTGATAGGATATTCATGCTTCAGAAGAGGGCAGTTAGAATAATTGCTAATAACAGCAAATGCCAATTCTGTAAGGATTACTTCATCAAGTATAATTTACTGACTGTGTGCTCATTGTATGTTCGTTAGACAATTATGACTGTAAAAGAGGATGAAGAAATAAGCGTAATGAAGTGAGACGTTCATAACTAAAATACGTGAACTTGGTGCGATTACCATAGGATGCTGAGTAACAAGAGAGCTGTAGATCACAGTGTACTTGTAGCTGGAAGACAATTCTGTAACATTTAGTTTTTACAGATACATCATATAGATGAGGACGCAGGTGTGTGGCTGATCAGTAACTTGTAGAAAAAGGACACCAACAGCTGTAGTTCTTCCTAAAATGAAGTGTCAAAACTAGTTGCTTAAATAATAAAAGGAAGAGTTACAGCTGTCGGTATCCTTTTACTACAAGAATTCTATAACTGGTTGCCAAATAATATAAGGCAAATTTATGGAAATCTTTTTAATGACAATCTGAAACAGTTGCTAAAACAACATTTATAACCAAAGATTTCTGATCACTTATCAGTATTATTACATTTATAGATATTTTGTTACATTAGTGGTGATAACTGTTTATATAATTGTATATAATGTGCTACTTACATGTATTTGTTATATGTATAGCATGGTAACGTAAATGTACAAAAATAATGTTCAAGACTGAAATTATTACAGTGGAATCCCTATTTTACATTTTTGTCAGGTCCGGACTTAAAAAACTGTAAAACTGAGAAAAATGCAGAATCAAAGGAGATGTTAAAACCCCCAAAATACGAGCAAAAACAAATGCATAAAATCTGTCTCAATGATGAGAATTAAAAGTACAATAAAATGCTTATACAATAATCTGTGGTAAAATCACAGATTTGCAACAGCAAACAAAAACCTCTTTTTACTGAAATTGGTATCTGGGTACAAAGTAACCGAGCTATTTTACGATGTGCTACGACAACCAATTATACCTCAAACCACGCTTCTTTGAGACATCTTTCCTTCATGTTCGATCAGGAAAAAGCAAAAATTGATGAAAGTGGTGAATTAAACTAAAAATTGTGACATACAGTGAAAGGCATCAGAATTTAACACACGGTGGTGTGTGTTTTCCTTCTGTAGCCAATGGCAGTTTAATTGGGCCAAGTAGACTTCAGCTATGCCAGCACTTTCGTTCGGTAAGTCGCATCATCTTTGTTTTTATATATATTCTTTGTCTTTAAATATGTCTGCTTGTGTCTGTATATGTGTGGATGGATATATATATGTATGTGTGTGGGGGGGGGAGGAGGGGGGGGGAGGAGGGGGGGGAGGAGGGGGGAGAGGGGAGGGGGGAGGGGGGAGGGGAGGAGCGGGGCGCGCGTGCGCACGAGTGTATACCCGTCCTTTTTTCCCCCTAAGGTAAGTCTTTCCGCTCCCGGAATTGGAATGACTCCTTACCATCTCCCTTAAAACCCACATCCTTTCGTCTTTCCCTCTCCTTAACTCTTTCCTGATGAGGCAACAGTTTGTTGTGAAAGCTTGAATTTTGTGTGTATATTTGTGTTTGTTTGTGTGTCTGTCGACCTGCCAGCACCTTCATTTGGTAAGTCACATCATCTTTGTTTTTAGATATATATATATAAAAAGATGATGTGACTTACCGAACGAAAGCGCTGGCAGGTCGATAGACACACAAACAAACATACACACAAAATTCAAGCTTTCGCAACAAACTGTTGCCTCATCACGAACGAGGGAAGGAGAGGGAAAGACGAAACACACACACACACACACACACACACACACACACACACACACACACACACGCCTATCCATCCACACATATACAGACACAAGCAGACATATTTAAAGACTTTCCGCTCCCGGGATTGGAATGACTCCTTACCCTCTCTCTTAAAACCCACATCCTTTCGTCTTTCCCTCTCCTTCCCTCTTTCCTGATGAGGCAACAGTTTGTTGCGAAAGCTTGAATTTTGTGTGTATGTTTGTGTGTCTATCGACCTGCCAGCGCTTTCGTTTGGTAAGTCACATCATCTTTGTTTATATTGAGGGAAACATTCCACGTAGGAAAAATATGATGTCTGCTTGTGTCTGTATATGTGTGGATGGATATGTGTGTGTGTGTGCGCGAGTGTATACCCGTCCTTTTTTCCCCCTAAGGTAAGTCTTTCCGCTCCCGGGATTGGAATGACTCCTTACCCTCTCCCTTAAAACCCACATCCTTTCGTCTTTCCCTCTCCTTCCCTCTTTCCTGATGAGGCAACAGTTTGTTGCGAAAGCTTGAATTTTGTGTGTATGTTTGTGTTTGCTTGTGTGTCTGTCGACCTGCCAGCACTTTCATTTGGTAAGTCACATCATCTTTGTTTTTAGATATATTTTTCCTACGTGGAATGTTTCCCATAAGCTTGAAACATGTTTTTGAAACATGGAAACATCGTTCAAAACATGGAAACATCTATCCCTAGCTAGTATAGATCAAAGGAATCAATGTTTCAGAACAACTACTGCAATCACCTCTCCACAATGCAAGTGTACATTTATATATCGCACTGTGTCATCTGTTGTATAGAGTTGTTTTCCCTTGCTGTATTAAGTTTTCCTGGGGGAAGAAAAATTGCAGTGGACGAGGCAGCAGACTGTCTACTTTTTACCATTGAACCAAGCTGACGGGCTGTTTGTGAAATATATGAAGCAAGTAGTACAAGAACAGCAATAAAACAAGACACTCTGTAGAACACTGCTGCTTCATTTGGTAGAATACTGAGAAAACAAAATAAGGTCATTTGTCATATCTTGCTTCAAAACACGAAATAAGTACACAAGGCTCTGGAATGAATCACCTACTGACAAAACACTAAGACTAACAGTATATCTGGTTGAACTTGCTTTCCTTAAATTTCTATCTTTTTTTAAGAAAATGTGAAACCAAATTCAAAATCATTAGATGATATCCACGTGAAATTACAGAAACTGAAGCTGTCTTCCATATACAGTTCCTATATGTAGCAAGTTTTTCCCCACCAGTTGTTTTATAGTATGTTTTCCATCACCAAAGTCACAGATTATATGCAAACCAACAAATCTATTTCTTACAATAACTAATACAATATTATCAACCAGTACCAACTACTGTACAAACTCTACAACAAACTAATATAGTAATTTCAATACCAATTACAAAATTCTTTGATAAATGCAACCTTATTCTGTAAAACTACGAAACAATGAGATATGCTAATGGGTTTCAGATCACAAGCCACATAAATAAACACATAACAAACAAATGAGGACAACATCTTTCATTGTGTTTGCATGAACCTTCGAATATTAAAGAAGGAAATAATGTTTCCAATACAAACATGTTTCCAGTGGCATTGTGAACGCAACTTCAAACCACTTTTTGCAGTTGTGACGTGACTATTGGGCTTTTGACTGTCAACTTTTGCAAATGCTCGTGAACAACCCCTGCATGAACTTTGTGTATTTCAATCATTCATTTCTTTCATAGTGTGTGATATAGGCGCAGTATGCCATTTCAAAGCAATGGTATATTGAAAGTATATCACAAATACCTCACACTTATTATTAAAAGTCAATTAATAAAGAATTAATGATGTAATGCTTCAAGAGATTTTATGGTAATTAATGCACAAAATTAAATTCTGACGAAAAATCTGTACTGTAATGAATAACATCATGATTAGATGACTTGAGAGGTTATAGATTTGTAACTCAGTGCATGACAATATCTTTTGTCAACTTAGCATTGTTATCACATTCACTGCTTTCGTAATACAGTAGGTTCTGCAATATACAATGTTGTTAAACATTACTGTTTGGTTAGAGAAAGAAGGATGAAATAAATATTTATCTGTTTATTTATGAATATGTGGTGATTTCAGAGTATGTGGTTAGGAAGGAACATAAAGAGAACAGCTTAAATTGCTGGAAGTGAAATGATGAGCCATATTCTTCCTTGTCACAAATATTTTGCACAAACGTATTCCCCTGAAGAGTGGTGGCTACAACTGAGATTCTCCTGTCACTAAAACACTGATAAAAAACAACTTGTAATGATTGGAAGATCATTCCTTGTCACCTTCACAGTGCCACCATGTTATGATAACACCAGTTCCTGCAAAAAATAGTGTGAAATGTACTCAACCCCTCATCATTGCACAGTGAAGCTACATGTTGCAAGTTGCGTTAGCAATAACAATAGTGGATTACGTCAGCATTTTCTCTCTCATGTCTCCCCTCTCTACAACAGCCTAAAATATTCCCTTAACTCTGCCAGCACCCATGGTGCAAGTCATCTGTCTGTTGTGCCACTTACAACTCATTTTGTCATATAAAATGTCAGTAGGAAGAAAACAGGACGAAGTCAAGTGAGACATCAAGTAAGAACTGAGAATCGAGTAATTGCTACTAACAAGGAACATAAAAATGGAATTTTTAGCATTTATCTCACGGGTTTTTCACAGTGGCTTTGAATTTATGATATAGAATTGCAAAAAACGTAAAATCAGAGAATGTCTATTCGAAGTTCTACTGCATGTACAAATAAAGATTTTTTATCATCATCATCATCATCATCATCATCTCTTTATTATATTTCCCTTCACCATAAATATTTACTTATCTTTATTTCTAGTATGTTACAAGTTCATGAAATACTAATATTTCACAAGACAATTTTGTGAAATATCAAGAGAATGTCAACAACTATGTAGGTTCACTTCAGAACAAAACTTTTATGTAATCTCTAAAGCACATAAATTAGTTTGATTTTTCTGATGGATGATTTTAGTATTCATTTACAATCACAACCAACACAGGCAAACATTTACCTTATCTGCTGCAGTGCAAGTTGTGGCTGAAAGACCTAGTGCAGCTGCAATTTCAGTCTGCAAGCGCTTTGCAAAGGCAGAGTCGTCCTCATCCTCTTCACGCCTCATCACAGGAAGAAATCTGAATAAGATATACAGTTCATCACCTAATATGACAATTACATAATTACCAAGTGATTTTCTGAATGGAAGAAATTTGCACAGAAGTGTGAATAGCTACTATCAAAGGTCATCACTCATGTGGCAAGTGTTATTTAGATTTTAAAAATTTCCAGCTCTATACATCAGTTATTCATGCAACTAATGTTTCCATATGCAATCTGCTTAATGCCAAACAACATACGGTGATACTATAAAACCACTAACACTAAAGTGGGACATTGATGCTTTTCTTTTTATATCTTTGATTAAAACAATCCTTACACTAGCAGTCAGTACGCATAGAGGGGCACTGGTCTTCCTCATGCAGAACCACTATTTTCTCAGCTGTCCCATTATTTCTATCTGGACATTCCTTCACTACCACCTTTATCAATCAGTATTTCAGAATGATCATAGTGCAATATCAAGTGTGTGTGCAAGTGCGAATATGTGTGCACACATTTGCCTATGTATTTTGCACCAGAATTTGTCATTATCACAATAAAATGAAATCAGCACATTGATGATCTGATTCAAAAACTCCTGTTTGGCCTGTGTTCCACTTAAAACCTTTGTCACTGTGTTGTCCAGCAAGCAGAAATTCAAAGCTGGCATATATTATAGACAAATACTGTCAAGCATTCAAAGAAAAATGTATGAAACATTTGTTCTGCAAATGTTTTGTAAATGTAAAGTCATGCAGGGCTCTCTTTAAGAACATTAACATTATAACAATACTGTGTCTTTATGATCATAAAGGCATTTATGGGTAACAGTTCCCAATGAAATATGAAGCAGATAACTATAACACCATTTACACACAGACTTTGTATCCTGTTTTCAGCTGCATGGAGGATGTATACACTCAAGTGCAAATGCATTTAAGGAGGTGGCAGCAGATGTAACACAAGAGTCACTAACACACCAGGAATAAAAAATTAAAGAAAAAACCTTAGCAGTGATTCCTTGTGGACATCTTAATATCCGGAGCCTGTGATCATATACGCTACTTTTGTGGTGGTGGTGGTGGTGGTGGTGGTGGTTAGTGTTTAACGTCCCGTCGACAACGAGGTCATTAGAGATGGAGCGCAAGCTCGGGTTAGGGAAGGATTGGGAAGGAAATCGGCCGTGCCCTTTCAAAGGAACCATCCCGGCATTTGCCTGAACCGATTTAGGGAAATCACGGAAAACCTAAATCAGGATGGCCGGAGACAGGATTGAACCGTCGTCCTCCCGAATGCGAGTCCAGTGTGCTAACCACTGCGCCACCTCGCTCGCTACTTTTGTAACAGAAATAGAATGTTCCTAATAAAAATAAAGCAATAACCTGACAGTACATATATCATTATTTTCCTCTGATAATCCCATATATTCATATAAATATATTAAATAACTAAGACATGTTTTAACTATAAATAAAGATACGCTAATATCATGTAAGCAGACTACTATTAATGAGAGAATGAAGTTAGCATAACATACAAGCAGTCTAGTAGCAGCTTCAGTCTGCAATGTGAACTGTGGAACAAAGTCTACAGAAATAAGTGAATCAAAATCAATTCATTACATCAGTCACCATTCAGATGGACTGATTGCCAACATAACGAAGAGACTGTATCAGAATGACTTGATGGGAACTGAATGTAGTTACTATAATTAATTAGAATTGGAGTGTGGTATCATAGCCAGTTGATACCTCACAGGGGGTAATCGTTCTGTGTGCAGAGGTTGGCACTAGAGGTTTCGCAGTTGTCCGGCAGTGCCAGTGACAGTGATCAGCACTACCCAACCACTGGCCACATGACTGCCGTGCCCCCTGAGCCGAGGCATCACTGGCATCACCAAGCACCTGGACATGAGATCGCCTCACTACAGCTCTAGCCAGTTCCTGCCAAGTAGCTCCAGTTAGCAGCAGACGAGGACTGTCACGGTGCAGTCGCAACTTTCTCTACAAAAGTAGTATATAAAAACTGGCCTCAGGACTTATGTTTATTTGTATATTATGAACAGTTAAAGTTTTTAACTTATACTGGATTTCCAAAGGACTTGTATACACAGTTCGATAAGGATGCTCTATACCAAAGTTACGTTGTTGTTGTTGTTGTGGTCTTCAGTCCTGAGACTGGTTTGATGCAGCTCTCCATGCTACTCTATCCTGTGCAAGCTTCTTCATCTCCCAGTACCTACTGCAACCTACATCCTTCTGAATCTGCTTAGTGTATTCATCTCTTGGTCTCCCTCTACGATTTTTACCCTCCACGCTGCCCTCCAATGCTAAATTTGTGATCCCTTGATGCCTCAAAACATGTCCTACCAACCGATCCCTTCTTCTAGTCAAGTTGTGCCACAAACTTCTCTTCTCCCC
The DNA here is from genome assembly GCF_023898315.1 of Schistocerca nitens. Taxonomy (NCBI): domain Eukaryota; kingdom Metazoa; phylum Arthropoda; class Insecta; order Orthoptera; family Acrididae; genus Schistocerca; species Schistocerca nitens. Next base: position 696,694,042 of record NC_064617.1, on the reverse strand, counting down.
AATCCTATTCAATACCTCCTCATTAGTTACGTGATCTACCCACCTTATCTTCAGCATTCTTCTGTAGCACCACATTTCGAAAGCTTCTATTCGATTCTTGTCCAAACTGGTTATCGTCCATGTTTCACTTCCATACATGGCTACACTCCATACAAATACTTTCAGAAACGACTTCCTGACACCTAAATCTATACTCGATGTTAACAAATTTCTCTTCTTGAGAAACACTTTCCTTGCCATTGCCAGTCTACATTTTATATCCTCTCTACTTCGACCATCATCGGTTATTTTACTCCCTAAATAGCAAAACTCCTTTACTACTTTAAGTGTTTCATTTCCTAATCTAATTCCCTCAGCATCACCCGACTTAATTTGACTACATTCCATTATCCTCGTTTTGCTTTTGTTGATGTTCATCTTATATCCTCCTTTCAAGACACTGTCCATTCCGTTCAACTGCTCTTCCAAGTCCTTTGCTGTCTCTGACAGAATTACAATGTCATCGGCGAACCTCAAAGTTTTTACTTCTTCTCCATGAATTTTAATACCTACTCCGAATTTTTCTTTTGTTTCCTTTACTGCTTGCTCAATATACAGATTGAATAACATCGGGGAGAGGCTACAACCCTGTCTCACTCCCTTCCCAACCACTGCTTCCCTTTCATGCCCCTCGACTCTTATAACTGCCATCTGGTTTCTGTACAAATTGTAAATAGCCTTTCGCTCCCTGTATTTTACCCCTGCCACCTTCAGAATTTGAAAGAGAGTATTCCAGTCAACATTGTCAAAAGCTTTCTCTAAGTCTACAAATGCTAGAAACGTAGGTTTGCCTTTTCTTAATCTTTCTTCCAAGATAAGTCGTAAGGTCAGTATTGCCTCGCGTGTTCCAACATTTCTACGGAATCCAAACTGATCATCCCCGAGGTCGGCTTCTACCAGTTTTTCCATTCGTCTGTAAAGAATTCACGTTAGTATTTTGCAGCTGTGACTTATTAAACTGATAGTTCGGTAATTTTCACATCTGTCAACACCTGCTTTCTTTGGGATTGGAATTATTATATTCTTCTTGAAGTCTGAGGGTATTTCGCCTGTCTCATACATCTTGCTCACCAGATGGTAGAGTTTTTTCAGGACTGGCTCTCCCGAGGCCATCAGTAGTTCTAATGGAATGTTGTCTACTCCCGGGGCCTTGTTTCGACTCAGGTCTTTCAGTGCTCTGTCAAACTCTTCACGCAGTATCTTATCTCCCATTTCATCTTCATCTACATCCTCTTCCATTTCCATAATTTTTTCCTCAAGTACATCTCCCTTGTATAAACCCTCTATATACTCCTTCCACCTTTCTGCCTTCCCTTCTTTGCTTAGAACTGGGTTTCCATCTGAGCTCTTGATATTCATACAAGTGGTTCTCTTCTCTCCAAAGGTCTCTTTAATTTTCCTGTAGGCAGTATCTATCTTACCCCTAGTGAGACAAGCCTCTACATCCTTACATTTGTCCTCTAGCCATCCCTGCTTAGCCATTTTGCACTTCCTGTCGATTTCATTTTTGAGACGTTTGTATTCCTTTTTGCCTGCTTCATTTACTGCATTTTTATATTTTCTCCTTTCATCAATTAAATTCAATATTTCTTCTGTTACCCAAGGATTTCTATTAGCCCTCGTCTTTTTACCTACTTGATCGTCTGCTGCCTTCACCACTTCATCCCTCAGAGCTACCCATTCTTCTTCTACTGTATTTCTTTCCCCCATTCCTGTCAATTGTTCCCTTATGCTCTCCCTGAAACTCTCTACAACCTCTGGTTCTTTCAGTTTATCCAGATCCCATCTCCTTAAATTCCCACCTTTTTGCAGTTTCTTCAGTTTCAATCTGCAGTTCATAACCAATAGATTGTGGTCAGAATCCACATCTGCCCCTGGAAATGTCTTACAATTTAAAACCTGGTTCCTGAATCTCTGTCTTACCATTATATAATCTATCTGAAACCTGTCAGTATCTCCAGGCTTCTTCCATGTATACAGCCTCCTTTCATGATTCTTGAACCAAGTGTTAGCTATGATTAAGTTATGCTCTGTGCAAAATTCTACAAGGCGGCTTCCTCTTTCATTCCTTCCCCCCAATCCATATTCACCTACTATGTTTCCTTCTCTCCCTTTTCCTACTGACGAATTCCAGTCACCCATGACTATTAAATTTTCGTCTCCCTTCACTACCTGAATAATTTCTTTTATCTCGTCATACATTTCATCTATTTCTTCATCATCTGCAGAGCTAGTTGGCATATAAACTTGTACTACTGTAGTAGGCATGGGCTTTGTGTCTATCTTGGCCACAATAATGCGTTCACTATGCTGTTTGTAGTAGCTAACCCGCACTCCTATTTTTTTATTCATTATTAAACCTACTCCTGCATTACCCCTATTTGATTTTGTATTTATAACCCTGTAATCACCTGACCAAAAGTCTTGTTCCTCCTGCCACCGAACTTCACTAATTCCCACTATATCTAACTTTAACCTATCCATTTCCCTTTTTAAATTTTCTAACCTACCTGCCCGATTAAGTGATCTGACATTCCACGCTCCGATCCGTAGAACGCCAGTTTTCTTTCTCCTGATAACGACGTCCTCTTGAGTAGTCCCCGCCCGGAGATCCGAATGGGGGACTATTTTACCTCCGGAATATTTTACCCAAGAGGACGCCATCATCATTTAATCATACAGTAGAGCTGCATGTCCTCGGGAAAAAGTTACGTATAGTACAAAATTGCTCTCCGTCATGGTGTTTTCTCATTCTTTTGATTTCTGCCTTAGAAGCCATGCGCTGTCCTGACAGAGCAAGAGTACGCTTTGCAATGAGATATTACTTGGCCACTTCATGGAGTTTCAATCCTATAATTCCCCTTCTCTTCTTTTCTTTACAAAAACAAAGAAATGCATTTCACTGATCCTTCAAGCAAAATACAAGTTTTGAAGCATGAATTATTTTAGGAAATCATAACTACAAAGATAGTTCCATCTTGCTTATCAAAAAAATAATTGTGACAATATAAATTACATTGATGATATCAGTTTTCTCACTAAATGAGATAAACAAAAGCTTAAAATAAGTCTAGTGAAAGCTACTTCTAACTGATTGACTTCTTTCTCACATTTTCACTTATATCTGAAGTTCGAAACCAAGTTCAACAACTCTGGAAACAACAACAAAAAAAGGAAAACTGACAGAATCAGTCTAATTATTAGAGCTTTCATAACTTCTGACTGCAATGTTTTCTTGTCAAATATTTCCACAAACAGCAGTATCTGAATTTTACCAATAAAATTTCTTGTATCAATATTCTTAATGGTAAGTGATCTACCTGAATTATCATCACTTACTAGTTCTCCAATATCATATACTACCAATTAAGATTAAAGGATAACCTGTTAACAAGGACGATTTACTTGTCCTTTTCCCAAACTGAGCAAATGTATTCCTTGTTTGCAAGCACAAAGTGTGAATTTAAATAAAACAATAAAACGTGTACATAAGGTAATACAACATACAGGGTGACAATTATTGAACTATACGAAATAAAATTGTCATAACCATTGAATGGTTTGCGTTAGGACATTCAAACTGCATGGTTGGACATGGGGAATGATGGAAATTACTACGCCCACTTTCATTTGGATGAGTTTGTCTGTAAGCCAAATTAGCGCATTTGGGGGACTGAGAACCCTCATTTCGTGACCGAGAAGTCTCTTCACCCTCAACGGGTAAGTGTGGTGTGCAATGTCCAGTAACAGAATAATCGGTGTGATATTCCTTGATGGCACAGTGACCAGAAAAAGGTATGTGAAGGTTCTGGTAGCAAAAGGTATGTGAAGGTTCTGGAAGATGATTTCATCCCCATTATCCAAAGTGACCTAATTTTGACAAGATGTGGTTCATGCAAGATGGAGCTCGACCCCATCGAAGCAGGAGAGTGTTTGATGTCCTGGAGGAGAACTTTGGGGAACACATTCTGGCTCTGCGGCAACCGGGGCCACTGGCATGGGCCTCGGCTGGCCGCCACATTCTCTGGATCTGAACACATGTGATTATTTTTGTGGGGCTATATGAAAAACAAGATTTACTGCAAGAACCACAAAGCCATTGTTCAGCTGAAAACAGCCCTTCAGGAGGCCACTGACAGCATTGAAGTTCCGACACTTCAGCGGGTATTGCAGAATTTCGCTATTCGTCTGTGCCACATCCTTGCTAATGATGGCAGGCATATCAAACATGGCATAAACTAGCCTTAAATATCTGTAGTGATGGAATATAGTGTATGCACCCTCTAGTTTGTAACTAATTTACATTTTTTTTCATAGAGCTCAATAATTGTCATCGTGTATATGTCATCACTTGAAGCTGCATACTAACATGAGTGTATACATTGTGTAAGGCGTAAAGAGAAACCAGAAGAGATCTGCCCATGTGGAAGATGACAGCAATGTGGGTGCCACATCTGCAAATGCTGGCCGCTTGATTTTCACAGCAACTGGCTGCACAGTACTGAATTCACATGGAGCAAATCTGAAAAAAAAAAAAAAAAAAATCAGTCTGTCAATATCTAAAAATGAATACATACAACACTATTCCAGAAGTAAGTTACAGAACCTGCAGACATTGTTTCACTAAATAAATGCTCCTTCAGAAAGTGGCTAGTCTATCTTATTGTACAAAAACACACACAATATATATATATATATATATATATATATATATATATATATATATATATATATATATATATATGCTTGTGAGATGTCTGCTTGTGTCTGTATATGTGTGGATGGATATGTGTGGATGGATATGTGTTTTTTTTAGGGCGCAAAACTTCTATGGTCATTAGCGCCCAGCCCGTGACTTAGGAAACAGTAAAAAACCGAAATTGAAAACCAGCAGCAATGGGAACAAAGTCATAAAATTGGAGAAACTAAAAGCAGAAGGAATGCTTAAAAATCCACTACAGAAAGGGGTTGGTTGTCCCCAAAAAAAGCTTTAAATGACTGACGTCATTTCACTGTCACTAATAAACCGGAGAACGCGGTCGGCTGAGCGCGTGTCATCTGCTAAAATCGACGATAGATCAGGCGATAGCTGTAGACGGGAGCGTAACGGATTAAAATAGGGGCATTCAATTAAAAGGTGTCTTACCATCCACAGCTGAGAGCAGTGGGGACAGAGTGGGGGAGGATCGCCGCTTAAAAGATGTCTATGGCTAAAAAGACAGTGCCCTATCCGGAGTCTAGCTAAAATGACCTACTCCCGACGACGCGTTCGGGAGGAAGAGGTCCAAGCGCAAGGAAGGGCTTTCACTTCCCGCAATTTATTATGGGGAAGCGTTGACCAATGCGCATGCCATAAATGAGCAACTTTGCGACATAAACCGCTCCGTAGATCGGTGAAGGGAAGCGACTGAATAGCTGGCCGAGGAAGAGAGACTGCAGCCTTGGCCGCTATATCGGCCGCCTCATTCCCACAGACACCAGCGTGTCCCGGGAGCCAGAGGAACGCCACCGAGACGCCCCCCAGGTGGAGCAAGCGCAGACAGTCCTGAATCCGGTGGACCAGAGGGTGCACAGGGTAAAGAGCTTGGAGACTGAGGAGAGAGCTGAGAGAATCGGAGCAGATAATGTACTGTACCCGCCGATGACGGCGGATGTAGTGGACAGCCTGGAGAACAGCGTAAAGCTCCGCAGTATACACCGAACACTGGTCGGGAAGCCGAAAGTGATTTGGGGTGTCGCCAACAATATAGGCACTCCCTACACCTAACGATGTTTTCGAGCCGTCGGTGTAAATAAATGTGGCGTCCGTCATTTGTGCACATAGAGCAGCAAATGCCCGATGATAAACAAGTGTAGGGGTACCATCCTTGGGAAATCGACAAAGGTCACGGAGCAGGCAGATCCGGGGACGGAGCCAAGGTGGTGCTCTACCCCAAGTTGTCAAGAAGGTTTTAGGAAAGCGGAAGGAAAGAGAATGGAGCAGTTGACGGAAGCGGACTCCCGGGGGTAGTAGGGAGGAGGAGCGGCCTGCATACCCTACATCAAAGGAGGCGTCGAAAAAAAGGTCATGGGCTGGATTAGCAGGCATGGAAGACAGATGGCTAGCATAACGACTTAGAAGGACTGCTCGCCGATTGGACAGCGGAGGTTCAGCAATCTCAGCATAAAGGCTTTCCACAGGGCTAGTGTAAAAAGCTCCAGACACTAAACGTAATCCACGGTGGTGGATAGAGTCGAGACGACGAAGAATAGACGGCCGAGCAGAGGAGTAGACTATGCTTCCATAATCCAAATTCGAGCGCACTAAGGCGCGATAGAGGCGGAGAAGGACCACTCGGTCCGCTCCCCAGGAGGTACCATTCAGGACACGGAGGGTGTTAAGCGATCGCAGACAGCGAGCCGAAAGATAGGAAACGTGGGAGGACGAGCACAGTTTTCTGTCAAACATAAGACCCAAGAATTTAGCGACGTCTGAAAACGGAAGGTTGACAGGTCCTAGATGTAAGGAGGGCGGAAGAAACTCCTTACGTCGCCAAAAATTAACACAAACGGTCTTACTGGGAGAGAAACGGAAGCCTGTTTTGATGCTCCAAGAGTGGAGGCGATCGAGACATCCTTGAAGACGTTGTTCAAGAAGGCTGGTCCGTTGAGAGCTGTAGTAGATCGCAAAATCATCCACAAAGATGGAGCCCGAGACATCAGGAAGGAGACAATCCATAATTGGATTTATAGCGATGGCAAACAGTACAACACTCAGCACGGAGCCCTGGGGTACCCCGTTTTCTTGGGAGAGAGTAGTGTTCACCCGCACCCTAAATGTGCGCTCTGCCATAAATTCGCGAAGAAAAAGGGGCAGCCGGCCTCGAAAGCCCCAAGAGAACAGTGTGCGGAGGATGCCTGTCCTCCAACAGGTATCGTATGCTCTCTCCAGATCAAAAAATATTGCTACCGTTTGGCGTTTCCAGAGAAAATTGTTCATGATATAAGTGGAGAGAGCAACAAGATGGTCAACTGCAGAACGATGCTTTCGGAATCCGCATTGGGCAGGTGTTAAAAGACTGCGGGACTCCAGCCACCAAGCTAAACGGCAATGCACCATACGCTCCAAAACCTTACAAACACTACTCGTGAGAGAAATGGGGCGATAGCTAGAGGGGAGATGTTTGTCCTTTCCAGGTTTCGGAACAGGAACGACGATAGCTTCCCGCCATCGTCTGGGAAAAGTACTGTCGGTCCAAATTCGATTATAAAGGCAAAGGAGGTAACGCAGACTATGGGTTGATAAATGCAGCAACATTTGGACGTGGATACCATCCGGTCCTGGGGCGGAGGAGCGAGAAGAAGAGAGTGCATGTTGGAGTTCCCGCAAGGAGAAAACAGTATTGTAGCTTTCCCGATTTTGAGAGGAGAAAGCAAGATGGTGCACTTCCGCTGCATGTTTCTTCGGGAGAAATGCTGGCGGGTAATTTGAAGAGCTCGAAATCTCCGCAAAGTGTTGACCCAATGAGTTAGAAATTGCGACGGGGTCCACTAATGTGTCATGCGCGACAGTGAGCCCACAGACCGGGGAGAAACTAGGCGCGCCTGAGAACCGTCGAAGCCGACTCCAAACTTCCGAGGAGGGAGTGAAGGTGTTAAATGAGCTAATAAAGAATTTCCAGCTTGCCTTCTTGCTATCACGGATGACACGACGGCATCGCGCTCGGAGCTGCTTATAGCAGATACAGTTGGCCAAAGTAGGATGGTGGCGGAAAACGCGGAGAGCACGTCGCCGCTCACGTAGTGCATCACAGCATGCCTCGTTCCACCAAGGAACTGGGGGCCGCCGGGGCAATTCGGAGGTGCGTGGTATTGAATGTTCCGCAGCTGTAAGAATAACGTCGGTAATATGTGTGACCTCATCGTCGACGCTGGGAAAGTGACGGTCATCGAATGTCGCTAGAGACGAAAAAAGTGTCCAATCGGCGTGGGCAAACTTCCAGCGTCGCGGGCGCATGTAGGGCAGTTGAGGCTGCAGTCTAAGGACACACGGAAAGTGGTCACTCGAGTGTGTATCATCAAGGGTGAACCATTCGAAGCGCCGAGCTAGCGGAACAGTACCGACTGCAAGGTCCAAATGAGATAAATTTGTCGTGGAGGCAGACAAAAATGTAGGGACCCCAGTGTTGAGGCAAACTAGATCTGCATGGTGGAAGACGTCTAGCAATAGTGAGCCACGTGGACAAGGATGTGGAGATCCCCAAAGCGGGTGGTGGGCATTGAAGTCCCCAACCAGCAAATATGGGGGTGGAAGCTGACCAAGAAGATGAAGGAGATCAGCTCGTGCCATTGGTGTGGACGATGGAATGTATACAGTACAAAGAGAGAACGTGTATCCGGAAAGGGAAAGACGGACGGCGACAGCTTGGAAGGAGGTGTTTAAATGGATTGGGTGATAATGGAGAGTTTCATGGAGAAGAATCATGAGTCCTCCATGTGATGGAGTGCCTTCAACAGAGGGGAGATCATATCGGACGGACTGAAAATGAGGGAGAACAAAGTGGTCATGGGGACGCAGCTTTGTTTCCTGAAGACAGAAGATGACCGGCGAGTAGGATTGTAAGAGGATCGACAATTCATCCCGATTGGCTCGAATAGCGCGGATATTCCAGTGGATAATGGACATAGGGTGAACAGAAAATGGAGGAATGTGACCAAGGTCGCTGTCAACTCAACGACTGCTCTGAGCTTGCGACCGACAGCATGGAATGGCATTCAGCCGAAGGCAGAAGATCCTGATCCATAGGTTGGTCAGGAGCAGCTCCTCCCACCAGCGACCGGCCGGTTGATCGGCCGCCAGCAGTGTGCCTCGGCGACACAGAAGACGGCCGAGGGCGATTTCCTCCAGGTGGTGCTGTAGATGGGACACGCCTTGGCGGAGAAGGAGAGGAACTGGGTTTCTTTGTAGCCTTGTTGGAAGTATGATGTTTAGTGGAAGGAGGAACCGATGGTTGGGAAGTTGCCGTACGTAAAAACTCTTCACGAGTATGCTCTTTTTTCGAAGTCTTGGTGTCTGACTGTTGGGCTCGAGATTTAGCAGAACTCGACGAAGGGTGAGCCAGAGAGTGGGCAGGCGAAAGTGGTGAGGTTGAACGGGCGATCTTTGCGCTGGCCGATCTGACGACCGTGGCACTAAAGGTGAGGTCGCATGTCTGCGTGGCCGCCTCCTTTGTTGGCCGATGAGAAGCAAGGACAGCGCTGTATTTTCCTTTCTGAGGCACGGTGGGCTGTCGACTGGCGAATAATTTTCGAGCAGCAAAGGTCGACACCTTTTCCTTCACTCTAATTTCCTGGATGAGCTTTTCGTCCTTAAAAACGGGACAATCTCGAGAGGAAGCAGCGTGGTCACCCATACAGTTGATGCAGCGAGGGGATGGAGGTGGACAAGCACCCTCATGGGCATCCTTGCCACATGTAACACATTTGGCTGGATTGGAACAGGACTGGCTGGTGTGATTGAACCGCTGACACCGATAGCAACGCGTAGGGTTTGGGACATAAGGGCGAACGGAAATTATCTCATAGCCTGCTTTGATTTTCGATGGGAGTTGAACTTTGTCAAATGTCAAGAAGACAGTGCGGGTTGGAATGATGTTCGTGTCAACCCTTTTCATAACCCTATGAACAGCCGTTACGCCCTGGTCAGACAGGTAGTGCTGAATTTCTTCGTCAGACAGTCCATCGAGGGAGCGTGTATAAACGACTCCACGCGAGGAATTTAAGGTACGGTGCGGTTCCACCCGGACAGGGAAAGTGTGTAGTAGTGAGGTACGCAGCAATTTTTGGGCCTGGAGGGCACTGACTGTTTCTAACAACAGGGTGCCATTCCGTAATCTGGAACAAGACTTTACTGGACCTGCAATTGCGTCGACACCTTTCTGAATAATGAAAGGGTTGACCGTGGAGAAGTCGTGACCTTCGTCAGACCGAGAAACAACAAGGAACTGTGGCAACGATGGAAGAACTGACTGTGGCTGAGACTCAGTGAACTTACGTTTGTGAGCAGACATAGTAGAAGGTGAGGAAACCATTGCGGAAGAATCCCCCATGATTACCGGCATCTCCGATGGCGCGCTCCTCCCTTGTGGGGGCCCTCTCTGAGGGCACTCCCGCCTTAGGTGATTGTTCACACCTCAGGTCACACCTCCCAACAAACGGACGGAGGGACCAATCGGCACTTTCGGAAGGTATCAGCTCGGGTAATCACCCCTCCCTGGGCCTGGCTGTTACCAGGGGGTACGTACGTGTCCTACCTGTCTACCCGGGGCGGGGAATTACGCGTTACCCCGTCACCGGCTACGCATGGAAGTGTGTGGGTTGGCCTTCAGACACGCACAGGGAGGAAGAAAGAGAAAGGGAAAGGAAAGGAGAGAGGTCTCAAACGCCGCAGCGGAGAAAAGGGTAGAGAGAAGAGGTAAGGAAAAGAGAAGGACAAAGGAAGGATGAAGACTTACAAGCAAGGAAGGCGAAGAATGTAGTATATTTACAAGCGTCCGTCTCCGGACGTAGGCACAAACCATAACCCCGGAGGGGGAGAAAGGGAAAGAAAGAGCCAGAGGTGAAGGGGGGGGGGGGGCGAAGATGGGGGATGGGGAAGGATGCGGAAAGGGAAGGTATGCAGCCCGGAAAGGAAGGAAGGCCACATCAGCTCGGGGTCCCGTGCTCGCTACGCACGTATCCACAAAAGAGTTGTGGATCCCCTGGGGGGGGGGGGGGGGGGGGGGATGGATGTGTGTGTGTGTGCGCGCGAGTGTATACCCGTCCTTTTTTCCCCCTAAGGTAAGTCTTTCCGCTCCCGGGATTGGAATGACTCCTTACCCTCTCCCCTAAAACACACATCCTTTCGTCTTTCCCTCTCCTTCCCTCTTTCCTGATGAGGTAACAGTTTGTTGCGAAAGCTTGAATTTTGTGTGTGTGTCTATCGACCTGCCAGTGCTTTCGTTCGGTAAGTCACATCATCTTTGTTTTTAGGTATATATGATTATAATAGAGGGAAACATTCCACATAGGAAAAATATATCTAAAAACAAAGATGATGTGACTTACCAAATGAAAGTGCTGGCAGGTCGACAGACACACAAACAAACAAACAAACAAACAAACAAACACAAACACACACAAAATTCAAGCTTTCGCAACAAACTGATGAGGCAACAGTTTGTTGCGAAAGCTTGAATTTTGTGTGTGTGTTTGTGTTTGTTTGTGTGTCTATCGACCTGCCAGCGCTTTCGTTCGGTAAGTCACATCTTCTTTGTTTTTAGATATATTTTTCCCACGTGGAATGTTTCCCTCTATTATATTGATATCAGTAATTTGAACCCAACAATTACGTTTGTTATTGTCACTGTTGCTTTTCGAAATCTTTTCTGTCGTCTTATTTTCTCTTTCTGTTTTTGCCAGTAGTTTCACTTTGTATTCACTGTCTCCTTTTTACCGTAATCTGCTATACAATTTTATCCCGCCTATATATACTCAATAATACGTAACCCACTTCCAAACCATAACCAAAAAAATTTTTTTGCCGCTTTCAACACTACCGCCGCTGTAAAATCCACCATTTCTAGTTCACAAACAGTTCCTTTCACCTTTTAAACAACCATTTCGGCAGTTCTAATAACTTTCACTTTATTTCCATTTCCGTTTTTCCCACATCACTGATAATTTTTATCCGCTTCCCACAGGTTTTAACGTCATTATTTCTTCGTCAGACAATTGTTAGCCTCATTTTCATAATCTGCCACCACAAAACCACTCCTTTTAATATATTAAACGCAGTTTTTTCGAAATTTTCCCGAATTTCTCCGTCCTTTAACGTGTTTTGGCGGCAACACAACCACCTAACCTTTGTGCACATCGTTGTCTACCAACCCAAGTCCAACATAGCCCAGCTGTAACCAACACCTTCTCGCCTTTTTTCACACCAGATCTCCAGTTACTTTCCAGTTCACCTTTATCTCTCCCCATATATTTTTATTTTCATTTTCATTTCAGCCTCATGTTACACTTTCCACCTTCTAATACCATGTCACCCTCACAACACCCCCACAACGACCCCATTAAGTTTTATTTACATTCCCTCCGCAAACATGCCTTCGCCCTAGCCAGATTACGCTCCCATATTCTATTTTCTCAGGCTTGTCTGACATTTGGCATTACCCCCAAAGGCCTCACACTTAAAGTTCCCATCTCTGGCTGCAACCCTTCTTTCCATCAGTCCCTATACCAGTTCCAAACTGAAAAATCCATTGCCCTCACCCACCTAATCCTTCACCTACACATCAACTCAGCCAATGAACACACCCGTAAACTCCTATCCTTAATAAAAGTCCTTAATCTCTCCTCTCCCACATCCACACCGGCTGTTCAGAGCATCCTCCTACAGGCCAACCGTAAATTAGAACAGCATGCCACCCTTCACCTCAAAAAACTATCCAATCTCCTGGTTTCCCACCTCCGGAAAGGCAACTCACTCACCCTTCACAACCTTCCCAGCAAACCTCAACCTCCTCTCATTGCACACAAACCCAGTCTCTCTCATCTACTCAATCTCCCACTTCCATCTCCACTCCCTCCAAAACCACAAAATTCCAATCAACACAATCTGGAACCACAACACCCTAATTCAGTAGTTAACCTTTCCTCCAAACCTCTCTCCCAATCCGAAACCTCTGTCCTATCCAAAGGCCTCACCTTCAGCCCCACTCCCAGATTCAACCAAACAGCCCTCGTCAAATATCCTTCCCCTCTTTCCTGATGAGGCAATAGTTTGATGCGAAAGCTTGAATTTTGTGTGTGTGTGTGTTTGTGTGTCTATCGACCTGCCAGCGCTTTCGTTCGGTAAGTCACATCATCTTTGTTTTTAGATGTATTTTTCCCACGTGGAATGTTTCCCTCATATATATATATATATATATATATATATATATATATATATATATATATATATATATATATATATATATAGAGAGAGAGAGAGAGAGAGAGAGAGTGAGAGAGTGAGAGAGGGGGGGGGGGGGGGGACATTCCACGTGGGAAAAATATATCTAAAAACACAGATGATGTGACTTACCGAACGAAAGTGCTGGCAGGTCGATACACACACAAACACACACGAAATTCAAGCTTTCGCAACAAACTGTTGCCTCATCAGGAAAGAGGGGAAGGAGAGGGAAAGACGAAAGGATGTGGGTTTTAAGAGAGAGGGTAAGGAGTCATTCCAATCCTGGAAGCGGAAAGACTTACCTTAGGGGGAAAAAAGGACACGTATACACTCGCGCACACACACACACATATCCATCCGCACGTACACAGACACAAGCAGACATTTGTAAAGGCAAAGAGTTTGGGCAGAGATATCAGTCGAGGCGGAAGTACAGAGGCAAAGATGTTGTTGAAAGACAGGTGAGGTATCAGCGGCAGCAAATTGAAATTAGCGGAGATTGAGGCCTGGCGGATAACGAGAAGAGAGGATATACTGAAGGGCAAGTTCCCATCTCTTGAGTTCTGACAGGTTGGTGTTAGTGGGAAGTATCCAGATAAGCCGGACGGTGTAACACTGTGCCTTGATGTGCTGGCCGTGCACCAAGGCATGTTTAGCTACAGGGTGATCCTCATTACCAACAAACACTGTCTGCCTGTGTCCATTCATGCGAATGGACAGTTTGTTGCTAGTCATTCCCACATAGAAAGCTTCACAGTGTAGGCAGGTCAGTTGGTAAATCATGTGGGTGCTTTCACACGTGGCTCTGCCTTTTATCGTGTACACCTTCCGGGTTACAGGACTGGAGTAGGTGGTAATGGGAGGATGCATGGGACAGGTTTTACACCGGGGGCGGTTACAAGGATAGGAGCCAGAGGGTAGGTAAGGTGGTTTGGGGATTTCATAGGGATGAACTAGGAGGTTACGAAGGTTAGGTGGACGGCGGAAAGACACTCTTGGTGGAGTGGGGAGGATTTCATGAAGGATGGATCTCATTTCAGGGCAGGATTTGAGGAAGTCGTATCCCTGCTGGAGAGCCACATTCAGAGTCTGATCCAGTCCCGGAAAGTATCCTGTCACAAGTGGGGCACTTTTGGGGTTCTTCTGTGGGAGGTTCTGGGTTTGAGGAGATGAGGAAGTGGCTCTGGTTATTTGCTTCTGTACCAGGTCGGGAGGGTAGTTGCGGGATGCGAAAGCTGTTTTCAGGTTGTTGGTGTAATGGTTCAGGGATTCTGGACTGGAGCAGATTCGTTTGCCACGAAGACCTAGGCTGTAGGGAAGGGACCGTTTGATGTGGAATGTGTGGCAGCTGTCATAATGGAGGTACTGTTGCTTGTTGGTGGGTTTGATGTGGACGGACGTGTGAAGCTGGCCATTGGGCAGGTGGAGGTCAACGTCAAGGAAAGTGGCATGGGATTTGGAGTAGGACCAGGTGAATCTGATGGAACCAAAGGAGTTGAGGTTGGAGAGGAAATTCTGGAGTTCTTCTTCACTGTGAGTCCAGATCATGAAGATGTCATCAATAAATCTGTACCAAACTTTGGGTTGGCAGGCCTGGGTAACCAAGAAGGCTTTCTCTAGGCGACCCATGAATAGGTTGGCGTACGAGGGGGCCATCCTGGTACCCATGGCTGTTCCCTTTAATTGTTGGTATGTCTGGCCTTCAAAAGTGAAGAAGTTGTGGGTCAGGATGAAGCTGGCTAAGGTAATGAGGAAAGAGGTTTTAGGTAGGGTGGCAGGTGATCGGCGAGAAAGGAAGTGCTCCATCGCAGCGAGGCCCTGGACGTGCGGAATATTTGTGTATAAGGAAGTGGCATCAATGGTTACAAGGATGGTTTCCGGGAGTAACAGACTGGGTAGGGATTCCAGGCGTTCGAGAAAGTGGTTGGTGTCTTTGATGAAGGATGGGAGACTCTGAATGTGGCTCTCCAGCAGGGATACGACTTCCTCAAATCATGCCCTGAAATGAGATCCATCCTTCATGAAATCCTCCCCACTTCACCAAGATTGTCTTTCCGCCGTCCACCTAACCTTCGGAACCTTGTAGTTCATCCCTATGAAATCCCCAAACCACCTTCCCATCCTTCATCAAAGACACCAACCACTTCTTGCAGAATCTTTTTCCGGCCATGCGAAGTCAGAGATTTGATATTTTACCAGATTCCTGATATTCACGGTACACTCATGAAATGGTCGTATGGGAAAATCTCCACTTCATAGCTACCTCGGAGATGCCGTGCCCCATCGCTTGGGCGCGAACTATAACACCACGTTCCAACTCACTCAAATCTCGATAATTTGCCATTGCAGCAGCAGTAACTAATCTAACAATTGCGCCAGACACTTGTTGTCTTATATAGGCATTGCCAACTGCAATGCAATATTCTGCCTGTTTACATATCTCTGTATTTAAATACGCATGCCTATCCAAGTTTCTTTGGCACTTCAGTGTACTTTCTATATTTTTCAACCCTCTTACATCCAGAATTTCACATATCTTTCCGGCATGTCTGCCCACTGCAAGTATCCAAGTTTCCCCTCTTCCTTTCTAATGTGATCCCTGGTGCTTGATTGCTTCATAAATTCAAGATTTCAGCCATATCCTTAGTTTTAGGAAGACATACCCTCTACAGTCTCATGGTTAGCATTGCAGACTTCACACATTTGAATACTGATGACTACTTAAACCAAGAATAATGGGAACTTCGTGGAAATAAAAGAAATTTGTGATACCACATTCTTTTCAGTAATGTTTTAAATAAATTTCAGCAATAAATTATATAATTCATGTTTTCCAAATCATTATGTTATGTACTGGTGCATTTTCTAAAATTTTATATCTATAAAAACTGGTACACAACATAATAATAATAATAATAATAATAATAATAATAATTTTGCATATTTCTGTGAATTAATCTTGCACTAAGAATATTAGTTATCACATAGATGTTGTTGTCATGAAAAAAAAAGTTCTCTTTGTGGAGTGTTAGAATGGTATTAAGAATCAATAATGTGAAATAAACCAGTAAATACTGAGAGTGAAGAAAAGTTTCTGTACTATGAATTTAAAAAATCTGTATCTGTTTTTCACCCACAGACAATAAAGAAATGAGCTTCGTATCATGAACAATTACACAGATGAGTACATCATTTTCACATAACTTTATTATGAACTTCATGAAATTTCTACATTTCTGACAGTGTTATAGAAGTATTATAGTAGCAGTGTTCATTGCTAGAGGAGTACATATTTTTAATTACATAACTGTAAAAGTGTTCGTATCATAAGGGAGCAAAGGAAAGGAAGACATTATACCATCTCTCATTTTTACGCAGTGGAAAGGTATGACACCAATCTGTCTCACAAGGACTACTGAGAACTTGCTTGAATAAAATATGCACCAATAATGATACACAAGTCACCAAAGTTGTCTGCTCAAGCTACAGCTTTCTCAATCTTGTTTATGTACCTCAACTGTTTGCTGAATTGTTAACTTCACTACTTGAATCATTTAATATACACACAGTTCTTTCACATCATCTAACTTCATCCAGGGTTTTGGGATTACACATTGGACAGTGTAAGAAGAAACAAACACCTTTGTTTATGTTTGCCTGTATTTACCACATTTCACAACTGCTATCTTATTTTTATATCAATCATATTTATATTTCAGCCCATTTTTTTCCCCTAACAGTTAACGGTTTGTAACTTACGTTTTGTCCCATGCATTGCATTTATGAGTGCCAATTAAACATTTACCTAGTCTGGAGATGTTTACGAAATTTTCAATGGAATAAATAATACAACATACTTGTTTAAAATCTTCTCGATTTTCTTGCCAAGTAAATCTGCAGTGAACCCACAACATTTCAGAAGGCATATTTTGGCTGAGTACATTTCAGAATGCATATTTTGGCCGAGTAATAGATTCTTGCGGTCCATCTTATACAATCATCAGTGATACTGGATATTCACATCCTTGCAAAGGCCATACTGTAACCATTTAATTTCTACACTGGCCCTGTGTTAACATGACCAGCCTGCACTTGCTGTCCACTGCTGCATCACAAGTCCAGAATGCTGATGTCAATTCCATCTTATAGCTTCCAAAGAAGGATGTCAAATGGTACTGAGTGCCCAGTCCCTACTCCAATTAATAAGATTCAATTTAACTCTTCTTCCAATAGCCACCTTAATAATACTGTCTCAGAAACCACTCATCAGACAGTTAATAGACATCTTTTCAAAACCTGAATTGTGCACCTCCATTAATCTGTGCTCAGTGTGTGCTGATTTGGCAAAGCCTTACATTGCATATACGTTCAGTATAATGCAGCGATGGGTCTGTCCAACATATGATTTGCTGCACTTTTAAGGAATTCGCTATACTTCAGATGTTAGAAAGGCCTACGTTATCCTTCACACTACCCAAAAGATTTATCAAATTCTACAAGCGACCAACTGATAGGCTTCATTCATTGCTTGTTTGGAGCTCTGCCATTTCAGCGTATGGTAGAAAGCCAAGTTGATCTTCTTCTTTGCTCTTGTTTCTGAGTGTTGGTGTGCTTAGTGCCTTCTTCCTCTTCCTCTTTCAGCCACTGGAAGTAAAGATATTTTGCAGATGATGCAGCTCAATATGGTATGTTGTCCTAACAAACAGTCCTCATTCTGCATATAAGTGACATCAAACAAGAAAATTGCTGTAGTGGGTGATGGCACAGCTCTTTACTAGCAGATATAGGCTGGTATGAAAGTTTTGTGTGTATTCCACATTATAGAGTCAGGTCTCTTTGACAAATGGACATCCAGATGTGGAAAACAACTGTTCTTCTCAACCTCCAAGTTGAATTTGATATTTCTGTAAGTGCTACTTATGTGGTTCCTGCCAAACGTGTCTACACACCTGTAGACGTGCTTTGCTTTATGTGGCACTGTTTTTGGTGTGATTTCTTCAAATTCCTCATGTAGATGTCTGCCACAATGGGAGATAGAGGCAAGCACATTTGAACACCAACAACTTGCTCATAACAGTCATCATGTAAGAATATATCATTAAGTGGTGACAAACCAAGCTTAAGATGTGGTATTCAAAATGTTGCTCCAGTAAAGACTGTTTTATTTTTCTTATGATATCCACAAACTGTAGTGACCTTCTAATATGGTGACTGCAGTGGCCCACATGATAACCTGGCATGGTGGCCTTCTGTGGTTTCAGTTCACATGTCTGTGATCTAAGGATACACCCACCTGGTGTACCTGTGGATGACCCTGCAGGTGAGCTGGTGTGATGCCTGTGGTTTCAATTGCTTCACGGTATCTTGCAGTAATCCACAGTAGTCCAGAAGTGTAGAAGTCTTCCTTGTAACAGTAGATATTGGAACCCTTTCAATTTTGCAATTTGCCTTCTGAAAAGCCCCAAACACACTGTGGATTGACACAGCAAGAAACCCGAGCAGATTTTATCGCCTTCAGGGGTACCAAGAGAACCTTTATTTGCATAACATTTGCTTACTTTAGCAATCCTTTAGTTCCACTAGTAGTGGTTCCCTCTGGGAGGAGGAGCACAGCACCAGAGCCAGAGTCTGAATCCTGGTGCCTTTCATCCACCAAGTCATCCTTAATACCAAGGAGGTCATTTACCCAAAAAGGAAGACCCCAGTCTTTTGGTTTCTGAAACCAAAACATAATATGCACCACAGGTTCTGCAGACTGCAACAAAAGATGTCTTATAAATAATATTAATATTTACAAAACAATACATACATACAGTAATACACTAACAGAAAAAGTGGATCTGTACAATATTTGTAACAATTAATAAATCACTGATGTATCCAATTTCAAATCTCCCCAGGTGAAGTCAGCCACTCATTAAGGAAAGGTAGGTTAGAGTTAAACATACAGTTTACATCAGTGTCAGATATAGAGCACAAGATTGAATTGGGTAGGGTGGTGGGGAAGTCAACCATGACACTGTTTAAAGGACCATTCTGACATTCACTTTACGAAAGTGGAAACCATACAGACACCATACAAGGCAGGTTGGACAGGATGTGAATACCACTACTCCCAGACTCAAAAGCAATCTCTCCTGAAATTAAACATGCAAACAATAATATGATGCAAGAGCAAGCAGCTACATTTAAGTAATTCTTTCACTGTCACCTACAGGAAATGTATGCACTTGACCATATTTTAACATTTTACATGACTGGTCACAAGTTAGATATGAGAGAAAATGACAAAATTACGTTAGCAAATGTTCAAAGACTCACAGTATAAACTCATCAGCTTATAGGACCATTACAGTAAATATCCCATTGAACAACATTAATTTGGTGCAATCTGATGGCAAAAAGACTCGGTGAATGTTACAGACAGAATTATTACACACTTTCATTGCCAGCTACTTTCAAGGCAAGAGGGATTTACTCTACATAGTCAACAAGTGCAACGAAAATGGAATTTTGTTAAAAATAAATATGAAACAAATGACTTCTAGCAGTACAACTGAGATGACTTCAATGACAGCAGGTCTTCACAATACATGTACCACAGTCTCACAAGTTGTCTTTCTTGTTATTCTTAATGTCGGGCGTTAAGTACAATTTAAGTTGTTCACATGGCATGTGCAGCAGCTCCCATCCAAAGAAGATAAAGTTGAGATCACTTCATAGTAGTACTTCAATGGTATTTTATTTAATTATCTAAACCCCTTGAAAATGCTGAATAAACATGACTGTGTAGGTAATCTGAATGACCAAAAGACTCACTTTTCACCACCATTCAGATCACAAACATTCTGTTAAAAGTTTAAAAGTTGACGAGAGGGCATTCATGCACTTACCTCGAATGAGAATTCCATGAATGATAGTGGGTATTGGCATGGTGAAGTATAAACCAATTTTGAACAACCAATGACATATTGATCACATAAGTTTCTAAGGCAATAAAAGTAACTATTGGTTTCTAATGTAATGGAGACTTTGAAGTACAACTGCTCAAATTGCAGGCATGCTATATTTATGGGGGAAACAGTCCATTTGTTGGGTCAAAATATAAGTAGCTATACAGGTAACAAACACAGTGTATGGATGATCAATACTAATCTCTAGCTATCACAATTCTGGAAATACGAATTTCACGTTTACTCATGCCACTTGAAGTAAATGGAACCAACAACTTACCACAGAATAAAGACATTTGACTATGTTACACATTAGCCCATTACCACAACCATAATAATTATGTATTTCAAATGAAATCATTAATAACTATTTCATCGACAAGCAATAAAAAAGTACTATGTAGGTCTACACCAGTAACTGGAGTGTTGATATGAGGAAGAATGGGCAGAAAGTATGTCTATGCTATGTGACCAGTTTGTATTTTTTGGTATGTAGATGTAATTATGCTAGCAGTTTCCCCCTACCATCCTCCAACTAGCAGTTGCAAATCTGACCTAGTCATACACTGCCAACATCAACATCATCTCTATTCCATAAACAAGGTGAGAGACTGAAAGTAGTGAAACCTTTAGACCATTCTATTTGCCCCATGCACTTGACTTGCATCGTATTTGAATAGTCCCAGACATTTTTCGCAACACTACCAAATAAATTCTTTCAACAACTTTCCAAATTTAAATCCAGAAGAAATATAGTACAATTATTAGAAAGATTACGTTTGTTGCAGTTTAGAGTAAATCTGCTTTATGGGAATATTTAATAGCATAGTGTGCAAAGGTATAAAACAGTTTGAGAATACACAGTGAGAATCAATACAAGGTGCCACGGCGTCAGGAATGGCGTTCAATGTCCATTGCGGCTTGTCTGTTATGGGAGGTGGAGTGCCAGATGATTCTGTCTTGTCTGTAGTTGGTGTGTCAGGCAATTTGCTGGTACCAGTGTATGCAGTGCTGAACACAGGTTCAAGGCGGTCAAACTTAAACATTCTGCCACTTTTACTGAAGACTAGATATGGACAATCATATGCTGACAGCATAGGCTTGCAGACAGCATTGTGATGAACAAAAACTTGGTCATGAAGATTGGCAAGGACAAAAGGGTGGTGAGTCTGTTGATCTCTCAATGAAATGTGATGGAGCTGCTGTATCTGTGTTCACAGTCTGTTGATAAAGTCCAATGCCTTGATAAGAGGGTCTGGCATGTTGCTGAGAAACTCACTCGGCAGTCTGATCAGTTGGCAGCAGACAAGATCTGCTGGTGTAGATTTCAGATCATCCTTGCTGGATGTGTGGAGCCTCAGAAGGATGATCAGCAGTGTTTCTTTCCCATGTTGTGATTTGTGGCACCAAAAGGATACCCTTAACTGTCTGTGCATATGTTACACTAAACCATATTCCGCCAAGTGATAAGCCATTGTTCGAATGTGCTTAATGCCTAACAGGCCTGCCTTGGTCAAAGGCAATGCGAAGGAGCACTCCGAAAAAAGCAATCCATCCATGAAAGAATGTGGTTGTGACCGTTTTGGCAATGACGTTGACCATGGGAAAGACTTCAGGCCACCAAGTCGGTTGGTGGCAGTTATATCCTTCATAAGGTGATAAAGGTCTGATGATGTTGACAAGTACATGGTCGAAACGCTGGTTACGTGGGACAAATGTGTCATTGGTTGCACTGATATGGCAAGAGATCTTATTCTGCTGACAGGCCAAATGCTGGGGCACAAATGCCTTGCAATCTTTGTTGATATTTGGGTATACCAAAGACAGATTAACCAAATTTATTGTAACGTGGACCCCTGGATGAAAAGTTGTGCAGAGTTGCAATTGCCTGTTGTCGAAATTCAGCAGTCACAAATGGTTGTGGCTTTGATGTGGAGACATTCCAATACAACAGCACTCTTAATGGTGGTACTAGGACACATTGGAGTTGCATACCTACATGTATTTGCCGGTAAATCTTTGAGCTCACTGTCAGATTGTTGAACCAAAGTGAGTGCTTCATAATCAGCTGCACCTGGAATCACTTCTAGACGAGAGTTGACACCTGCTGGTTTGTTCAGTTCTCCCACAACATGGACTGCATGAATCATAAATTGTCCTACATAGTCCAACAGCAGAGCCTCAGTGATAGTGGTCTTCATATTGTTGAAGACTGTCTCAGCTTTGCTTGTCCATGTGCATCACCATTTCAGTGAGCCTTGCAAAAGTTCATCCAAAAGTGCACAGTGTCGCACAAAAAAATGGTAGAAATTAGTGACGCTGAGAAATTGTTGAAGCTCACAGTCAGTCACAGCTGCAGGGAGTTTATTACTGCTTTTACCTTCTCCTTTGAAAGCAGTATTCCTTGCACGCTGATGGTACAACCCAGGAAGCGAGTTTCTGATGCCCCAAAGATGCACTTTGACAGATTTATGAGTAGTCTATGTGAACGAGGGTGAGTAAAGATCTGGCACAAATTTTCCTGGTGTCAGACTCTTATATCACCAAAACATCTATATGAAAAGATATCATGTTTTATGGTGTATAAGACACTACAGATCGTAAGACATACATTCATTTTTAAGCATATTTTTAAATGACAGTTTTACCATTTTATTATTAGACTGCAAACCGGGACAGGAAAAAATCTTAGTTTATAAAACCAAACTGGCCTTTAAAATCCCTGAAAATCATCATCCGAACCTTTTTCTTCTTCTTCTTCTTCTTCTTCTTGTCATCATCATTTTCCTCTTCATACATAAGATGGTCTTCACTGTTATTGAGAGTGTTACTTATACTGCACTTCTTGAAAGATTAAACAATAATGTCTTCTCTCATTCTAGACATCATCATCAACAGTGTTCTGCCAAAAGACAGATTTTCACATGGTAGTTCTCCAGGCTGTCCGGTCTTCTGCCAGCCTCTTCAGGTCTGCCTAATTTCCTCTTCCCTTTATGTTGTCAATCATCTTTTATCTCCTTCTTCCTCTCAGTCTTCTCCCACAAACCAGTCTTTCCAAAGCATCTGATAGCAAGCACTCCCTCCTCAATAATTGTCCCAAACAGTTCATTTCCTTTCTCTTATAACCTTCAGCAGACATCTTCTCTCACCAGACCTTTCCTATACTCTTTCATTAGTCACTCTTTCCATCCAGCTTATCATCTCCATTCTTCTCCACATCCACATCTCAAATGTTTATAACCTTTTTTATCCTCTCGTCTCAGTGTCGATGCTTCTGCCCCATATAGTGCCACACTCCAGACAAAACATTTGCCAAACCATTTCCTTAGACCTTTATCTAATTTGCCACATAACAGTTTCCTCCTCTTGTTGAATGCCTCCTTCGCTATGGCAATTAGAGTTTTCACCTCCTGGTGACATCTCAAGTCTTCAGTTATTGTGCTTCCAAGATATTTAAATGCACTTACTTGGCTAATGGTAGCTTGTCCTATTTTAATATTGGACAGTCTGCATCTTATGCTGATTACCATACTCTTTGTATTTGCTGTGTTTATTTGCATCCCATATTTGACACAAGCTTCATTCAGATCTTTCAGCATGTTATTCACTGTCCGCTCACTGTCTGCCACTAATATCAGATCTTTCAGCATATTATTCACTGTCTGTGCACTTTCTGCCACTAATACCATGTCATCAACAAATCTTATACATTCTCTTTCCACCAATACATATTCCTCTTTTCCCACTTAAGCCTTTCACAATAATCTCTTCAAGGTAAGCGTTAAACAACAGTGAGGAAAGGCAACAACCTTGTCTACCACCTCGTCTAATGATGCTTCCTTCTGACATTTCATTTCCAATCCTTATCCTTACTTTCTGGTGTAAATATAGTTTCTGTATCAGTCGTCTCTCTTTCCAATCCACTCCTTTCCTCTTCAAAATATCCATCAGCTTGTTCCGCTAAACTCTGTCAAAAGCCTTTTCTAAACTAATAAAAACAGTAAAGATTTATCTACTTTCTTCCATATATTTTTCCCCTATAGTTCTTAACAGGCCGATAGCATCTCTTGTCCCTTTTCCTCTTCTAAATCCGAACGGCTCCTCTGCAATTCACAATAATCTCTTCAAGGTAAGCGTTAAACAACAGTGAGGAAAGGCAACAACCTTGTCTACCACCTCGTCTAATGATGCTTCCTTCTGACATTTCATTTCCAATCCTTATCCTTACTTTCTGGTGTAAATATAGTTTCTGTATCAGTCGTCTCTCTTTCCAATCCACTCCTTTCCTCTTCAAAATATCCATCAGCTTGTTCCGCTAAACTCTGTCAAAAGCCTTTTCTAAACTAATAAAAACAGTAAAGATTTATCTACTTTCTTCCATATATTTTTCCCCTATAGTTCTTAACAGGCCGATAGCATCTCTTGTCCCTTTTCCTCTTCTAAATCCGAACGGCTCCTCTGCAATCCCTCTATCCAGCTTGCCATACAGCCTTCTATTCAACACTCTCAGCAACACTTCAGCTGCATGAGAAATTAGAGTGATGGTCCTAAGCTGTTTACATTTTTTAGTGTTTCACTTTTTCTCTATTGGTATCATGACTGTTGCAAGGAAGTCTTCAGGCCATTCCTCTTTGTCATATATCTCGTTACAGATGTAGACTATTTCTTCTCTTGCCTTGTTTCCCAGACTCTTAAACAGTTCTGCTGGCAAATTATCAATTCCACATGCCTTCCTATTCTTCATCTCCTTCAGCGCCTTTTCTACTTCTGCTTCCAAGATGGTGAATCCCTTTCCATCTTCTGGCACATATTGCTCCTCTTCAACCTTAATTTCGCTTTGTATTTCATCCCCCTTAAACAGACATTCAATATATTCTTGCCATCTGTACAAAACCTCATGTGGTTCTTCTGCTAGAGTACCATCTGCTTTTTCTATTTCCATATTATTCCTTTTTCTTTTACATTCAAAAATATCTCACTAGCCAGTCTATACATCATTTCATACTTTCCCTCTTTCTCCATTTTCTCTATTTCATCGCATTTCTGTTTCATCCATTTTTCCCTTGCTCCTTCAGTTGCTCTTCTTAATTCATTATTCAGCTTCCTGTACCTCTTTTTGCCTTCTTCAGTTTCTACATTTTTCAACTTTCTCTGCTCTTCTATCTTTTTCAACATGTTTCCTCTTATCCATTCTTTCCTGGTTCTCCAGGATATTTTAATTCCTACTACTTCTTTGGCAGAGTCCATGAGTCCTTCCTTCATTTTTATCCATTTGTCATTAACACTTTCAACACTACCTCTTTCCCATTTCTTCATAAATCTGTTTTCCAAATCTGATGCCTTTCCTACCTCTTTGAGTCTTTCTATGTTTAGTCTTTCTTTTGCTTTACCTCTCGAGACTTTTTTCAACTTCACTTGTATTTCTCCCACTACTAGGTTGTGGTCTGAATTTATATCCGCTCCTGGATGAGCTTTGGCATTCTGCAAACAGTTCCTAAACCTTTTTTGTATCAGGATAAAGTCCAGCTGATATCTTTCCCTACTCAAATTTGGTATTCATGTGTGATGTCTCCTTTTGTGGTGTTCAAATAATGTGTTATCCACTGCTAATTAATTTTCTTTACAGAAGCTAATTAGTCGTTAACCTCTCATTTTTTATTCCTAATCCAAATTTTCCTACTGCACCTTCATCTTTTTCTTCACCCATCACTGCATTCCAGTCCCCCACGATGATAATGCAGGCATTTCTATTTTCTTTCTCAATGAGTTCTTGTATTTTCTCATAATTCTCTTCCACTTTCTCATCTCTATGCTGGCTGGCTGGCATGTATACCTGTATTAACACCAGATGTTTTGAACTACCCTTCAGTCGTATCATTATCAATCTTCCATCAATATATTGTACCTCTATTACCTTACTTTCCAGCTTTTGCTCAATCAATATTCCTACTCCGTTTCCACCACTCTTGATTTCCCCTGAGTATAAGAGCTTATAATCTCCACTTTCTATCTCCCCATCTCGTTTCACGCAAACCAAGGGCATCTAATCCGTTCCTTTTCATCTCCTGTTTTGCTTTCTCTAGCTTTCCTGCTTGCAGCAGTGTCCTCATATTCCATGTTCCAATCCTTATCTTTTCTTCCTTCACTGTCCCTTTCTTCCTTTCAAATATGTCTACTCTCAATGTGTCTCCCCTCCCCCCTCCCCCCCCTGGAGATCCGAATGAGGGGGAAGTTTAACTCTGGAATCTTTCATATGGAGAGACATAACATGTACTGTTTGGGAATGTCATGTGGTAGTCTCCCCGTTACTTTCCACATAGGCAGTAGGATGCCCAGCCTACAATCAGCTGCTCACTATGAGTCAGATGCTGTCTGTAGCTGCCCCTCTGGGGTACAGTCACTATTTGTACTCTTTTTGTACCCAAAGAGGAAAAAGTGCCACTTCTGCCAGCTTCACTGTTCTGAAAGACTCTTTCTCTGCTGTCGCTGCTGTTGAGGTCTTAGACATATAACAGAAAATGACAGGAAAAGGACATGCTGAGGACAGGTTTGGGATAGGAAAGGGGAAGCAATAGGCCGTTGTGGGTCACACTTTGTCTGGCTCCTCCTCTTTGGCCTGTCCAGCTTTGGTGACCCTTCTGGTAGCTAAGCTACTGCCGGCATAACCCTCCAGATCATTCTAGACGGTGACTGTTTTATCCACGAACACACTTGTTCCATTGTAGGTCATGTTAAAGCTCCATTTGGTGTGAATTCATGTTGGGTTTCATGTGAATTGATGTTGGATTTCATCAATCATCCATTTGTTTCATTTTTCTTTCATGTTTACTTTAAACAGTTTATTTATCAAGACATCAAAAAGTTGAAATTGTGAAGTAAGTCCTCCAGGAATAACAGCAAGCTCTATATTTCCCCGTCTCAATTGCTCTTTCAAAGAATTTTTCAAATGAATACTAAACTGATATAGCATAAGAAGAAAACTCTTCTTCAATAAAGCACCTCTCCTCCTCTCCCACACCGTGTTGATCCATAATTTTATACCAGCCTCATCCATTCAACCCTTTTCATGTTCGTGAACAACACCTGGTGGTATTTCAGAATGTTTGGCATTATTTTGCACTTGAATATGATCACTGGATTAAGTTTAGTACCGTCAGCACAACATGAAAAGACAACAGTGTAGTGCACTTTTTCATGACCACTTGTTTTTATATTACAGTTTTCACACCTTTCATGGCAACAGAACTGTTATTCAGCACACCAAATTTCAGAGGAGTTTCATCCATATTCACTATTTGCCTTAGTTCCCCACTGGTTTCCTTTTGATGCTGAATAATAAAGCGATGGGAAAATAATATTCTCTTCATACTCTTGTGGTATTTTCCAAGATATTTTGGTTTTGGTTCGCATGCTTAGTTCATGGTGCTTCATAAAACTGTTGCACTAACCAATTACACTTTTGAAGCCTGTTAAGTTCCACTGTATCTACATCTAGATCTATACTCAGAAAACCACCGTGTGATGCATGGCACATGGTATGTTGCATTGCACCAGTTATTAGGGTCTCTTCCTGTTCCAACCACATATGGAGCTTGAGAAGAATGACTGACTAAACACCTCTGTGCATGCAGTAATTACTCTAGTCTTATCCTCATGATCCCTATGTGAGTGATACTTAGGGGGTTGTGGTACGTTCCTAGAGTATCATTTTCAGCCAGTTCTTGAAACTTTGTTAATAGACTTTCTTAGGACAGTTTATGTCTATCTTCAAGAGTCTTCCAGTTCAGTTGCTTCAGTATCTCTGTGACACTCTCCCAGGGATTAAACAAATGTGTGACCATTTGTGTTGCCCTTCTTTGTATATGTTTGATATCCCTGTTAATCCTATCTGGTACAGGTCCCACACACTTGACCAATATTCTATAATAGGTCGTACGAGCGATTTGTAAGCATTCTCCGTTGAAGACAGACTGCACTTCCCCAGTATTCTACCAATAAACTAAAGTCTATCACCTGCTTTATCCTGTAGCACTAGCTTGTGAGTGAGTATTTGAATAATTTTGTATTAATTTCAATCCCATTTTTATGGTATCCTTTATCTATTTCAGTGCATAATGTTCAAGTTTTGGCCATTTTGCATTCAGTCCTCTGCACATTTAGTCTTTTTTTTTCCCAGTTCTTCTGTATTACCCCAACAACCGTAAAGGTTTTTTTCTGTTGGTGGAGAGCTGAAATGCTGCCCAGTTGCTCTGTTTCCAGGTTGTTCTGCATATTCTATTACTTTCAATTTATAGCCCACATCATATGAATACCTTTTATTTTTTCCATTACAAAACGAGCTACTTACAAAAATACTTTACTGTTACCAATAACACAAATCAATTTCAGTTCAAGTTAACTGGCATTGTAGACTGCAATGACACATCATAGGTCAGACAGTGTTCTGGGTTTGTGATGGCGGGGTAGGAGGGAGATAGTAAGAGCAAGCTTTTGAGTCCCCACAACTCATGTTTGTCGCATTAGTGCAACGCTGCTGCCAGTTGAATCCAGTTTTGCCAGATAGAGAGAGGTATTTTGCGCCATCCAATATGTGGCCATTTTTAAGATTTTAAATCAAACACTGAACTTTTGTTATTAATTTGAAGTATAAGATACACTTGAATTTTGGAGGCAATTTTTCGAAGAAAAAAGTGCATCTTTTAGTCTGTAAAATATGGTAACAGAAATCATGATCTCATGTAACTTCATCCATAAAACACTGGATGCTCTGCACAACACTGCATGGCCAAAAAGGCTTTTTCGTAAATGCAAACAGACCAAATCAGGTACAGACGGCAATTTTATTTACATCTTCTGGAGCAACAAGTACCTGGTAAAATGCACATACCAAATCTAACATGGAAAAGACGTGATTGCTGAGCTCTTCAATCTGCAGGACCAGATAGTGATCAGGAATTTTTCTAGGATTGGGTTCCCAGTAACGTCACACTGACATCATCCATTAGTCTTTCTGGGAACTATGTGCAGCGATGAGCCCAACTACTGCTTGACAGGCAGCAGATTCCTTGTGCAGGCATAACGGAAAACTCTTGTTTCACTGCTTCCAACTTTTCTACTCTTAAGCAACAAGATCAAGCATGAAATGGTGGTCCCAGTGTTGTCAGTATGTAATGTAGTGTCGAATGTCTTACCAACACTAGTGTAGGCAGCTGCCAAAGTACTTCTGGGAAGTGCTCGAGAAGTTCTACATAAGGAGAATCATCTGCAATCATTCACAGAGCTGTATTGTCCACATAGCGTACTCATCCATGACTGTGCGATTAGTGGTGGTGTCGAGGAAACGAGGACAATAGTCCGGGAGCAGGCCATAAAATGATAGAAAGTCTGCTCTAAGAAAAGGATGCATTACATCTGCCACAATAATTTGCCAATCAAACTTGCGGCACAGGCCTAGGTTTATCTACAGTGTCATGCGACCATATGTTCGGATGGCAGAACCACTGGCAGAAAAGGGACCACAGAAGCACACATAATATAGAACTCAGTGATAAACAGTCATGGCTGCTGTTTGGAAAGCTAGTCGATATCAATAATGATCTCCTGGCATGTTTATCATCTCATGTGGAGGACAAGTTCTGCAATTTGTGCCTGTAATGGTGTGACAGCATTATGCAACTGTGAGCCAATAGCTGCTACACTGTGGACACGTACATTACTGAGATGCAGTCTGCAGTTTGTGCAAGTGCATCAAGATCTAAAGAGCACATCTGCGCGTGTGGTGGTAAGGGCAACAACCAGATATCTCGTAGGACGTCCTCACTGACGGCGTTACTTGCTAGAATCCTTATCTGGCACAATAACTGTGAGGAAGTGTGGTCACATAATTCCTCAGTATGCAGTAGCTTCTATATAAGTTTTGCTTTGGACTGTAACACGCGTGATCAAGGCGCTCTTAATTGGCGAGTACCGGTTGGTGCTTGGTGGTAAAGCCAAAAATATCCTTCCATAGCCATGTCTTCATTTAATGCAGCAACAACGTAACTGTATTTGGTTTCATCGGTGAGCTAGCACAAACTGACTCTGTAGCTGTGCAAACTGCAAGATTGGGTTTTGCTGCAAGAGTGATGGTGGTTTGACCATGACTGTTAACCAGTGCATTCGGAGGCATGCCAACAGTCAGTGATGAATCCAACATTACGAAACTATGATACACTATGCAGAAGGCAGGTGGCATGACTGATTTCTGCTTGATGTTTGGGATGGAACTACAAGTTCAGTGCACAGAAAGT
The DNA here is from genome assembly GCF_023898315.1 of Schistocerca nitens. Classification (NCBI taxonomy): domain Eukaryota; kingdom Metazoa; phylum Arthropoda; class Insecta; order Orthoptera; family Acrididae; genus Schistocerca; species Schistocerca nitens. The sequence goes on along the minus strand of NC_064617.1, from coordinate 696,663,782 downwards.
GCAAGATGTGATTGGTCTGTACTTTATGTTCGTAGTGAAATGGTATGTAACATCAATTAACTCCATGGTTCATGTCGGCTTCTGCCAGATAGGTTGGTCAGTGCCCGGGATCAAGTCTGCATCACCAAAGATGTTGTGGCTTGGAGTAAATCTGCTTCATTGCAACATTTAATAACATAGTATGTAAAGGTGTGAAATGGTCTGATAATACAGAGAGAGAATCCATACAAGGAATAATTAAAAAACCAAATAATCTATGAAAGTCAGTGATAATATCACTCAGCACAAACACTTTGCATCTTGAACATATCTGATATAACGATGCACAATCACTACAGGTTAAATGTAAAAGGAAGCCACATATTTTGATGAATCTTCATCTTAAAAGCTCCCTAATCAGTCATTTCATTATTAATGGATCAAAGCACTCATTACTTAAACATGTTCATGTATTCATTACTGAAACATGCTTATTTTAAGTTATAATGCAACAATTACATACAAAGTTACTCACTACCCACATACAGCACCAACCTCATCTATAAAACACATATGAAAAATTCAGCAAATGTGCATACCCAGTAAATATGAATTTTCTTAATTAAAAAAAGACAAAGTACTTACCGTTAGGCAACCTAAAGTGAGATGGAAGATGAGAGCATCCCAGCGAGTGACATGATTGGCCACAAATACCCGGCTGGTGGTATCTTTGGCTTCCTTGTTCTCATGTGATACTAAGAGACCAAGCAAAGGGCAGACAATATGGAAGGCCTTGCTGTAAAATTATGATAAATTTTGAAAATATCTTTTTACATCAAAGAACATAACAGGAATCAAATATGTAACACAGAGAGCAGACTAAGGCAAATTCATAACAAAGTACAGTATTTCATTTCCATTTCATCCTGAGTTAAAGTGAAACAGCTAAGATTTTCATATGTACCAAAACACATAGTCTTCTCCTCATCCCTGCAATAGAAACCAAATAACGCTAGCCTCACTAGCCAACTGTAATGAGTTGTGCAAGTTTCTTCAACTAACAGAATTTCATTACAAATTAGAACATGAGTTACCAGTTTAATATAGTTTGTACAAATTATTTTGAAAGTATGAAAAAGCAGGTTATTTGCTTTATTCAGAAAATAGCTTGTCCCATCCAAAGCACATTATCAATATTTTACCAAAATCTAAATAATCAGTTATAATAATCAAAAATTCATTTCATCATCATACAACTTTTAGGTACATTCCATGAAAATCATTGAAGTCTATGCACAAACATGCTCACGTTCTCACATGGAGACAGAAGATCTCCATGAGGAGTCACAAAATGTGAGGCAACAGAAAACACACTAAAAGACTATTTTTTTAGTTTTCTTTGAATGTAGGGCAACTACACAGCACAGCTCGGGATATAATGTCTAAAATTGGCACAAGTCTTAGATTAGTAAAATCTGCTAAGGAGAACAATGTTTTTGTTCAGAGCACATTCTCCTATAGTAAAACAAACAGAAAATAGACATAGCAAGGAGGACATAGCACAAGAACAAGTTTGATGTTGGTGTATGAAATGATGGGGATTCTCAGAGGATGGTTGTTCAACACATACACAAGTTATATTGTACATTGTTCTCCAACAATGTTCCTATTTTATACAGATCATGCTAGTGTTTACCAGAGGCTCCAAATGAGGGCTGGTGGACTCACTTTCACATTACATTGTTGCAACTTGTTACACAGAGGTTACTTGATAATGACTAAAAACACCTAAATTGGCCAACAGAAAAGAAGTCTGAAAACTGTTCAGCCCATAACGGACAATGTTTTCGTTTGATAAATAACAAAATTATACAGGGTGTGACAGTCTGGAATGATATTAGACTTCCAAGTGCTATAATCAGTGACTCCAAATACATTCAGAGGTACAAATCTAGAGAGAAATAGACCCATCAGGCAGGAAATGAGAACTTGGGCGGAGAACTTAAGAATAGCTAGATGGGTATTACAGATTAAAACAATAAATTAAGACTCTTTGATAATGATGATTATATGGACATACATGAAAATTGCAGTTATTTAATGAAGGTACTTACCCAAACAGCAAAAGATGTTGCTGATACAAAGAAAGCAAGAAAAATATTTCAAGCCCCATGAAAGAGGAAATTTGAATTTCAAACAAACCACAATAGGAGCATAATGGAATATACTGAATTAAATAACACTCTTTAGGGATGTCTTCAAGAACATCTAATGAAAATTTTACTAGATAAACATTTTAAAATAATAGGAGTATGGGCAACATAAACTGCTTTTAGGTAGATACCATGTTTCATCAGTTACGATGATAGATTAGTCTACCGAGAGAAAAAATACTGCATAAACATGGAAAGATTTCTTTATGTTAGTACAGTTCAAGGGACAAATAACACACACATTGTTTTCAATGGATACAATAAAATTCTGGAACTATGTGAGATGAGGGGTAGAAAGCCTTTTGAGGCACAAACCAAGGAAAGGTCCCTACAGATGGTTAATTGCAGAAGAAACTTAACAGAAAAGGAATGTGCAAAGTTATATACAGGTATCTGCAGAAAAAGGCATTCCTCAAAACTGGAACAACGCTAACTGTTCTGCTTCTCAAAAGAGTGGATAAACATCACATTAATTTTTGAAAAGTGCAAGATGTTCATTAAAATTATCACAAATCACACAAATAAATGCTGGACTTAATCGAGCAAGTAAAAAATTATATGTAGAAGTGGGTAGAGCACAATGACCATTTGCAAGTCACAGCGACATTACAAAATGGAACAATAATTATGGATTATGCTATTGCCTGATACAGATTTTGACTCATTTCACCCAAATCTGTATGAACAGCCTTTAAAGCCAAAACATTTATTCAACTTAAATCAGTATACAGAAGAACAACCTCAATGCTACTGCTCCCATTATACTGCATTAGGAGAGTTTGAATTTCACAATTTAAAGACCAGCAGGGGAAGGGGGGTTAGGCAAGTATATTCCACATAACCAAAACTATTGTCAACAGCCCTAGAGAAAATTTCAGCTCTTTATACAGGGAAAAAAGAAGCAATACTTTTAATGACACAGTCAAGGCAGCCTGTAAAAGGAAAAAGAAGGCGTATCAAAAATGGCTACATACTAGAACTCAGGCAGACAGAGAAAGATATGTTGAAGAAAGAAACAAAGCCAAACAGATAATTGCAGCATCCAAGAAGAAATCTTGGGAAGACTTTGGAAACAGGTTGGAGACTTTGGGTGAAGCTGCTGGAAAACCATTCTGGAGTGCAATTAGCAGTCTTTGAAAGGGAGGTAAGAAGGAAATGACAAGTATTTTGGACAGGTCAGGAAAACTGCTGGTGAATCCTGTTGATGCCTTGGGCAGATGGAGGGAATATTTTGAAGAGTTGCTCAATGTAGGTGAAAGTAATGTTTCAGATTTTGATGTACAATGGGATAGGAATAAGGAAGTCAGTACCAAGACTAAGTTATCTGTGCACTGTTCAATCTTTTAACCAACTTTATTGTATGGAAGCGAAAGCTTGGTGAATTCAGGTTACCTTATCAATAAGGTTGAGGTTACGGATATGAAAGTAGCTAGGATGATTGTGGGTACTAGTAGATGGGAACAATGGCAGGAGGGTGTCCACAATGAGGAAATCACAGAAAAACTGGGAATGAACTCTATAGATGTAGCAGTCAGGGCGAACAGGCTTAGATGGTGGGGTCATGTTACACGCATGGGAGAAGCAAGGTTACCCAAGAGACTCATGGGTTCAGCAGTAGAGGGTAGGAGGAGTCGGGGCAGACCAAGGAGAAGGTACCTGGATTCAGTTAAGAACGATTTTGAAGTAATAGGCTTAACATCAGAAGAGGCACCAATGTTAGCACTGAATAGGGGATCATGGAGGAATTTTATAAGGGGGACTATGCTCCAGACTGAAGGCTGAAAGGCATAATCTGTCTTAAATGATGATGATGATGATCCTTTAATGAAACAGCCGTCACCATTTTTTGAGGAATTTGTGCTGTTTGCATCTATTGTAGGTAAACTTCAACAAAGAAGGGAACAGCTTAATAAGGGAAATTTGAAACTATGACAGAAAATCAATAATAATATAACTGAAGTTCCCAAAATAATGAAAAGAAAATAAAGTCCATGAAATGTTTCAAAAAATCAGTACATATAAACAAGCAAGAATAACATAACAAATGATTCTGTTACAAAAAGGATAGCTCACCATATAGTGGAGATGGTGAGTAGCAGGTAGACACAACAGAAATACTTTCAAAGCTCTCAGCCGAACAGATCTTCATCAGAATCAGACAACATACACACAATCACTCATGCAAACATAACCCCCCCCCCCCCCACACACACACACACACACTACCACCACAGTCTCTGACCAGCCCTGGCAGCCAGATCATTATTCCATTCTGGATTTTCCATTATTTGATTTTGCCTGACAGCTTTTGATTGATAACAAACGATACAGTACGTGAAAGAAAAACAATCAAGAAAAATTTTTATCCACACAATAAATATTCTAAGTGGCCCCCTTCGTCACACACTACTCATCTAAAAGTAGTGCAACGCTGCTCATACCTGACTTAGCATAAGAGTAGTCTTTACGTACTCCCACAAAAAAAATTATCACGAAGTGTTAAGTTAGCAACCGTGGTGGCCACTTAAGTAGGGAATGGTCAGTGGCTGCACAGCACCCATCCTGCGATACGTAATCTTGTACACAGTTGTTGAAATGGGGGAGAGGTGCCATCTTGCTGAAAGATGAAATCTTCGCCATCAGTTTCAGGTTGTGACACATGCCACAATTTTAGCATGTCGAGATGGGTGACAACATTTTCAGCAACTGCAGTCAGTAACGTAGTCAGTGGTTTGCCAAACTAACTTGCCGACACCATATCCAAAAATCTCACAGTTTGTCTTCCATGTGCTCTATCATTTGTTCCTAATGTTTAGCCATTCACCCATACCATTTTTTAGAAATGTTTCACGTACTTCATAATTATCCATAGTAAAACTGAAGTCACAGAATTCGTTGATGGGTTTTTGAATTTTGGCCAGATGCAGATCGGGACTTAAAATATGAAACTATTCTAAAAACAAAGTTTCCCCAGTGAGCAAATGAGAAAAGTGCATTGAGAATTAATAAAAGGGACAGATGTTTGGTTTGGTTTGTGGGAGGCTCAACTGCACGGTCATCAGCACCCAATAAAAGGGACAGAAAAAATACTTACGTCAGCGAACAAAATGGTTTGGAAAACATAATTGTGACTGCAATGGGAATGAAATGGAGAGGGATAGGACATGTACCAGGTAAATCAATGGTAGACACAGCGGGGAAGTTCTTTGCTGGACTGAGAGAGAAGAAAAAAAGAAATGATAACCTAATGGAAAGGGAGTAAGTTACATTAGGAAACATATAGGAGCGATTTGAATGCATGTAACTAAGATTGTAATACACTGGGAAGTCTAGAGGAGGCCTTCATTCAGTAGTGGGTAGCAAATTTCTGATATAAATGTAATAATACATTGCTGATATATGTAATACCAACAAATCTGGGACTTTCAAATATTTAATATGGCAGGAAGTTAGAAATATAAGTTCCAAAAAAACGAAAATCATTGATTTTTTTATAATATAAAGTAAATGGATAGAGAAAATGTCTACTCACCAAGTGGCAGCTGGAGAATGCACATAAAAAATGGTTTTAGGTAAGCAAGTTCTTGGAGCCAGTGGCTCCTCCTCATGGTAGAAAGGCTGAAGGACAAGGAGGCGGGTGAAGGCAAAGAACTGGAGAGGTTTATAAAAAGGGTTAGACTTGGGAAAAGTCACCCAGACATTACTGCTAAAACATCGTGATCAAGTTAACATGAGTGAAAATCTAAGTGTACTGTATGTAACACCGGTGTGAAGCGGACAGCGAAAAATACACAGGTCAAAAAATGAAAGATGTAGAAAACTAAAACGGAGTGAGGAAAGGAGCAGTTACTGTGAAGGGCTGCCAAGAGGGAAGAAATTAACGTAAATAAGCCCAGGTGGGTGGCGAGAACCAAGACCATGTTGCAGCATTAGTTCTCACATTTGGAGTGCTGAGAAACTGGTGTCTGGGGGAAGAACTCTGATGGTTTGTGTGTGTGTGTGTGTGTGTGTGTGTGTGTGTGTGTGTGTGTGTGTGTGTGTGTGTGTGTGGTGGAAGAGCTACCGAGGTCCCAATTGTCATATTGTAGAGCATGCTCTGCAACAGGATATTGTGTGTTGCCTGCATACCACAATATATGCCTATGCCCATTCATCCTAACTAATCAGAGACTAGGAGGGTGAGGAAAAGGTGTTCTAGGTATAGTGGGCGAAATCTCAGACATAATGGATCTCATTTCAGGAGATGTTTATAGGATGTCATAGCTTTGTCAAAGTAGCCAATTAATACATTCAGTATCAGGATAATACTGAGTGACAAGTGGTGTGCTGTGAAGTTGGTTTTTGGAGGCATTAACAGTACCAGGATTGGATATGATGGCCCAGGAAATCTGCTTTTGAACTAGGCTGGTGGGGTAATTATGTCCAGTGAAGGCTGAGGTGAGAATGGTGGTGTATTGCTATAAGGAGTCTGCATGCCAACAAAATGTTTCTGTGTCAAATGCCAAGGCTGTACAGAAGAGAAAATTTGACATGGAAAGGATAGTAACTGTCAGAATGTAAGTACTGTTGTTTGTTGGTAGGTTTAATGTGGACAGAAGTGTGTAGCTGGCCTTTGATTAGGATGAGATCAATATCAAGGAAAGTGGCATGGGATTCGGAAAATAGGGCCAAGTGAAATTTAATTGGGAGAAGGTATTTAGAGGTTTCAGGAATCGTAACAGGTCAGCCTCACCACCAGTCCATATGGCAAAGATGTCATCAATGTATCTAAACCAATCCAGGGGCTGAAGGCTTATGTATCCCAGGAAAGTGCCCTCCAAGCAACCCATGAAAAGGGTGGCATAGGAAGGAGTCGTCCCGCTTCCCATGGCTGTACACCTGATCTGCACCTACATCATACTTCACAATCCACCTAATGGTGTATGGCAAAGGGTACTTTTGGTACCACTATCTGATCCCTCCAACCCTGTTCCACTTGCAAATAGCGCATGGGAAGTACGATTGTCGGTGAGCCTCCGTATCAGCTCTAATTTCTTGAATTTTCTCCTCATGGTCAATACACAAGATGTATGTGGGGGGGAAGTAATATGTTTTCCGACTCCTCCTGAAAAGTACTGTCCCGAAATTTCAATAGTAAATCCCTCCATGAAGCACAGCGCCTCTCTTGTAATGCCGGGTAGTGGAGTTTCTTTAGCATCCCCGTAATGCTCTCTCGCCAGCCAAATGATCCCATGATGAAATGCGCTGTTCTTTGTTGGATCTTCTTTATCTCCTTTATCAGTCCTACCTGACAGGGATCCCAGACAGATGAACAATACTCAAGAATTGGGTGAACAAGTACCTTATAAACCACTTCTTTTCTGGGTGAGTTACATTTCCTTAAGATTGTTCTGATGAATCTGAGTCTGGTGTCTGCTTTTCCCACTATATATTTTATGTGGTCATTCCACTTAATGTCACTAGATACTTTAAAGGTAGATGCTGCCCCAGCTGTTTGTCATCTAAAGTGTAGCTGTAAAGTGTGGATTTCTCTTCCTATGTATGTGCAATATGTTACATTTATTTATGTTCAGGGTCAACTGCCAGAGCCTGCACCATTCATCAATTCTCTGCAGGGCGTTCTTTAAATTCTTACTAACTTCTGGTGTTGCTACTTTTGTACAGGCAACTGCATCATCTGCAAACAGCCTTAAAGAGCATTTTGACAATTTCTACTAGATCATTTATATACAGGGTGATTCAAAAAGAATACCACAACTTTAAAAATGTGTATTTAATGAAAGAAACATAATATAACCTTCTGTTATACATCATTACAAAGAGTATTTAAAAAGGTTTTTTTTCACTCAAAAACAAGTTCAGAGATGTTCAATATGGCCCCCTCCAGACACTCGAGCAATATCAACCCAATACTCCAACTCGTTCCACACTCTCTGTAGCATATCAGGCGTAACAGTTTGGATAGCTGCTGTTATTTCTCGTTTCAAATCATCAATGGTGGCTGGGAGAGGTGGCCGAAACACCATATCCTTAACATACCATTTGAGCAAGGATAAAATCACAGAAATCGATTCTTTTCATCTTATCAGCTGCAGACAGTGCTTGAACCAATTTCAGACGATAAGGTTTCATAACTAACCTTTTTCGTAGGACTCTCCATACAGTTGATTGTGGAATTTGCAGCTCTCTGCTAGCTCTGCGAGTCGATTTTCCTGGGCTGCGAACAAATGCTTGCTGGATGCATGCTACATTTTCATCACTCGTTCTCGGCCGTCCAGAACTTTTCCCTTTGCACAAACACCCATTCTCTGTAAACTGTTTATACCGACGTTTAATACACCACCTATCAGGAGGTTTAACACCATACTTCGTTCGAAATGCACGCTGAACAACTGTCGTCGATTCACTTCTGCTGTACTCAATAACACCAAAAGCTTTCTGTTGAGCGGTCGCCATCTTAGCATCAACTGACGCTGACGCCTAGTCAACAGCGCCTCAAGCGAACAAATGTACAACTAAATGAAACTTTATAGCTCCCTTAATTCGCCGACAGATAGTGCTTAGCTCTGCCTTTTGTCGTTGCAGAGTTTTAAATTCCTAAAGTTGTGGTATTCTTTTTGAATCACCCTGTATATTGTAAACAGCAAATGTCCTATCACACTTCCCTGTTGTACTCCAGATATTACCCTTAAATCTGTTTATTTAGTTCTGTTAAGAGTAACGTGTTGAATTCTATCTGCAAGAAAGTCTTGAATCCAATTGCAAGTCTGCTCCGATACTCTGTAAACTTGTATTTTTTTTCATTAAACGGCATTGCGGGACGGTGTAAAATGTCTTACTGAAATCAAGGAAAACGGTATCAACCTGAGCACCACTGTCCATTGTGCTGTGGATCTCATGGAGGAACAGAGTGAGCTTAGTTTCGCAGGATCTCTGTTCGCAGAATCCATGTTGATTTTTATAGAGGAGATGTTCATTTTCCAAAAACGTCACAATTCTTGGGCATAAAACATGTTCCATAATTCTACAACAGATTGATATCAATGATGTAGGTCTATAATTGTGTGGATCTGTCTTAAGGCCTGTCTTGAAAATGGGAATGACCCGCACTTTTTTCCAGTTGTTAGGTACCTTTCATTACTCAAGCAATCTACAATAAGGGGAGGAAGTTCTTTCACATAATCTTTACAGAATCTTATAGGTATCTAATCTGGTCCTGACACCTTACCACTACTAAGCAATTGTAGCTGCTTTCCAATTCCATGATCTGTTTGTATGTATGCCCCTCACTGGTAAAGTAGTTGTTGGTAAGTATGATGTTGATTAAAGTGAGCAGGAAGGATGTCAGAGGTTTGGAAGCAGGTGGGCGCAAACTGAGGGCATGTTCAGCGGCAGATACACTATGTATGTGGGGGATATTGGTGATTGGTGTAGAGAGAGGTGGCATGAATGATGACAAGCAAGGTGTGTGGTGGGAGTGGGAAGGCATGGATTTCAAACAACCTAGGAAATGGTTGGTGTCTTTAATATAGGAGGGAAGTCTTTTTAATATGGGTTGCATTTGTTAATGAACCAAGGCAGATATACGTGTGGTGAGTGCTCTGAAGCGAGCAACTATAGGACGACCACGATGACTGGATGTGTGGATCTTAGGAAGAAGGTAAAAGGTGAGGGTGTGTGGTTTGAGTGGCAAAAGAAGTTCTACAGACTGGGGTGTTAAGTCCTCCAGAGAAGCCTGAGGTTTTAAGGAGAGACTGCAGGGATGGCATTTTGATGGCAAATGAACCTGCAGTCCCTCCTTAAAACCACAAGCCCCTCGCATGGACAAACACCTCAAACCACAGAACTTCTTACCCTACCCTAACCACACACCCCCACCTTTTACCTTCTTCCTAAGACCCACAAACCCCGTCATTTTGGCCATCCTATAGTTTCTGGCTTCAAAGCACTCATCAAGGGTATATCTGCCTTAACTGATCAACATATGCAACCCGTAGTACAAAGACTTCCTTCCTATATCAAAGCCACCAACCATTTCCTACATGGTCTGAAATTTGTGCATGTTCTACTCCCACCACACACCTTGCTTGTCATCATCGATGCCATCTCCCTCTACTCCAACATCCCTCACGTACATGTTATACCTTCTGCTGAATATGTCCTCAGTCAGCTCCCACCAGATACCAAACCTCTGACATCCTTCCTGCTCACCTTAATCAACTTTATACTTTCCAAAAACTACTTTACCTTTGAGGGACAGACATACAAACAGATCAGGTGTACAGCCATGGGAACCGGGACAGCTCCTTCCTATGCCACCCTTTTCATGGGTTGTTTGGAGGGCACTTTCCTGGGACCCATAAGCCTTCAGCACCTGGATTGGTTTAGATACATTGACGACATCTTTGCCATAAGGATTGACGGTGAGGCTGAACTGTTAAACATTCCTGGAATCTGTAAATACCGACTCCCAATTAAATTTCACATGGTCCTGTTCTGAATCCCATGCCACTTTCCTTGATATTGATCTCATCCTCATCGAAGGCCAGCCACACACTTCTGTCCACATTACACCTACTAACAAACAACAGTACTTACATTTTGACAGTTGCCATCGTTTCCCTATCAAATGTTCTCTCCCATATAGCCTTGGCATTTGAGGCAAATGTATTTTTTTCAGATGTAGGCTCTTTGCAGCAATACACCACTATGCTCATCTCAGCCTCCACTGGAGGTAATTACCCCAGCAGCCTAGTTCAAAAGCAGATTTCCCGGGCCATCACATCCAATCCTGGTACTTCTGATCCTTCCAAAAAGCAACTTCACAGCACACCACTTGTCACCCAATATTATCCTGGTCTTGAATGTATTAATCAGCTGTCTTAACAAGGACATGACATCCCAAAATCATGTCCTGAAATGAGATCCATTATGACCGAGATTTCGCCATCATACCTAGAAGAGCGTTTCATCATCCTCTCGATCTCCACAATGGTTCCTACCTCTGTGACTATCCCCACAGCAAGACTTACCCTATGCAACCTCCTACCACAACTACACCAGTCATGTACGTGGCAAAACATATACTACCAAAGGGAGATCCACCTGTAAAACGACACATCACATACCAGCTGTTGTGTAAACACTGTTTGGCATTTTACATTGGCATGACTACCACCAAGTTATCAGTTAGTGTGAATGGGCTTAAGCAGGAAGTGTACACTGGCAATACACAATATCCTGATGCAGAGCAGCATCACAGTCATGGACTCGGTGCCTGTTTCGCCACATGCACCATCTAGATTCTTCCATGATACTCTATTTTCTCAGAACTCCGCAGGAGGGAACTAACGCTACAACATGGCCTTAGTTTTCGCCACCCACCTGGCCTTAATTTATGTTAATTTCTTTTGTCTCAGGATTTCTTCACAGTAACTACTCCTTTCTTCACTCCATTTTAGTTTTCTACATCTTTAACTTTCAAACCTGTTGTTTTTTGCCGTCCCCCTCCCATCTGTGTTACATACAATGCACTTAGCTTTTCACTCATATTAACTTGTTCACAATGTTTTAGCAGCAATCTCTCTGTCCGCCTCTGTAGCACGGCAGTAGCGTTACTGCCTACCATGCAAGGGGGCTCGGTTTGATTCCCGGCAGGGGACTGGGTGTTGTGTGTCCTTCGTCATCATTTTCATAACCATACGATCATTTCAATTTTTCAGCAGCAATCTCTGTCTTTCATATTAACCTGTCTTCCACCTTTAATTTCTCAGGTTCTCAAATCTTTCTGATGCACTCCCCAACAATCAGTCTTTCCTTGTCGTCCTGTCTGGTAAGTCTCCCCTGACCCGGATTCTGTGTGACTTTTCCAAACTCTATCCCTTTTTCCAAACCTCTCCCATTGTTTTTCTTCAACCCTCTTGCTTCTGCTTCAATCCTTCTGCCAGAAAATGAGCCACTGTCTCCAAAAGCCTGCATGCCCAAAAACCTTGTTTTAGTGTATGTATTCTCCTGCTGCCACTTGTTGAGTAGGTTTTTTTATGTATCCAATTACATTATAAGATCCATGAAAAGAATGTCAAACTGACATGGAGATATACAATGTTCATTCTTCCTGTTCACCATGCAAAAAAATGTAATAGAGGGAATGATACTTGCATAGTATGCTACCTACTACAACATACCATTCACGGTGAAAGGTGCCAAGTCTACTCTAGACATCCTACAGTGAGTACACCATTTTATAACTGACAAAACCAGGGCATGGATAAATTATTAGGGCAAACGAAATCCTGTGAGACGGCCAGCCCAAAATTTATGGGGCAAACAGTTATCTTGGCTTCTATTACTGGAATAATATTGTGAAATTTGATAATACAGAATTCATAGAATCACCAGAGGACATTGTTTTTAACTGAGGTTCTGAATTTAACTACTTATGTCTTGCATCCAACATGTACAATATTCACACTATCGATTATGTAACAAACTTCCCCCTTCATTATTTTGAAGACACACACTAACTTTTCTCTTTCTATTGATCTACTCTTGATTCAACTTTGCTACTTTTCTTTACATCTATCAAGCTTTCGTAACACCTGACTTTTATCTTACATAAATCAATATATATATATATATATATATATATATATATATATATATATATATATATATATATATATATATATATACATACACGATACTGGGAAGTCTTTGGCAGAATACAAATAATAAATGCAGTTAAGGTAACCACTAACAACATAACTGAAGTGTTGAGGGATTGACAGCAAATAAAAAAAAAAAAAAAAAAAAAAAAAAAAAATGGTTCAAATGGCTCCGAGCACTATGGGGCTTAACATCTGAGGTCATCAGCCCCCTAGAACTTAGAACTACTTAAACCTAACTAACCTAAGGACATCACACACATCCATGCCCAAAGCAGGTTTCGAACCTACGACCGTAGCGGTCGCACGGATCCAGACTGAAGTGCCTAGAACCACTCGGCCACACCGGCCGGATGCAGATTGTTTTAAAAAAGAGAGAGAGAGACTGTAAACATTGCTGAGCTTTTGGACAATGTCTTCAATTAAAATTACCTAACAGAAAACCACACACTATATAGATTGTCCCTACCACAGAACACAACCTTCTCCAACAGCCTGACTCCAAAACCACCACCTCACTCCTTGTCCAACTGATCAACTACATAATTATCCATAATTACATCTCCTTTGAGGGGAAAATACACCAACAAATCTGTGTCATAATTATGAGCAAACCTATTGCACCCTCATATGTCAATCAATTTAGAAGCCATCTAGATGAAAGCTTTCAAGTCGTCCGAGATGCTAACCCCTTGTCTAGTTCAGGTCTATTGATGATATTGCCATGACTTAGACCCAGATTCAAGATACTCTGTACTTATTTCTCCACCCCCTCAATACCATCTCTCCTATCCACTTAATATTGTCCTCTTCAGCCCAATAGATATCAGTATCTACCTCTCCTGTGGTTCCACAAAAGCTTCAGTCCATATTAACTGCGCTAACAATGAACAACATCTCAATTTTGATAGATGCCACCCTTCCACAATGAAAGTCTTCTATGAAATCTGGCCATATGTGGATGAAACATCTACAGTGACAAGCAATCCGTCCCCAGTATACTGATCTTACTAATGTCTTCAGACAGGCAATACCCTACAAAACAAGTTTGCAAACAGTTTTCTTGGGCATATCCACATGCCACCATTCCTCCAACCACTTTCATGAGACAGCTGCTAAAAGAGAACTTCTTCCAGTCACTCTCATCACATATTATCAGAATGCACTGTGTCAACTTCTTCATATTCTTCACAAGGGCTTCGACAAACCTGCCACTATGTCTGTAACTGAGGAAAATCCTTCCTGTGTCTCACACAGTAATATTCCACAACCTACCCATCTATGAAATATACTGATGCATCTCATGCCACTCCCACTCTCAGCACCTAGTTATGGGTCACATCCCAATAGCTAATGTAAGGCCTAAGTGTAATTAGCCCTTTCTTATTTTAAGATGAAGTTCACTTTTGAGATGTTAAATCATATGGAAATGTGATAATTTACTTAGAGATCATGACCACTAAACTTGAGAAAAACCTTGTTTCACTTGTGTCAAAATATGTAGGGATTAAGTCATATGAACACTTTCAGTGCAGCCATATTTCTCCATGCATTGTAACTGTAAAGGTTTCTCTTCACAATCCATTATCTATGATAACAATGGATAAGTAACTGACATACACTACGTTATTTTTATACACAAGAAAACCAGAGGCAAAGAACTGCAAACATAATAAGATACAGTTCGTGAATCTTTTGCAATTTCTGTTACATGTTGTTATCAACGGGGCCCACATGCCACCCAAGTTACAACTGAATATGGAAACAAAATATCAAATACTTTTCACTTTATTAATATAATAACAACTAATCTGTATTTTTAGCACATTATATTCTACATGACTACCTCTAATTTAACGAAATAAAATAATAGATACCCAAACAAGAAACTTAATGACTTAAAATAAACTAATGGACAAAGCCTTTTGAGGGTTGCATATTTGAGTACAAATGATGGAAATACAGAAGCGTCCGATTCCACCTGTCTGCTTTGACCCATGACGTCACAAATATGGTGGAAACGACCATACACCATGACTCCAATAAGGCGCCTATGACGTCATTACGTAAACATAACAACAAACATGAAAATACACCGAAAACCAACACACACACGTTCCTCAAAAACCTAATGACACTAACAGGACAAGTGTGGGAAATTGGGTGGGGACAAAGTAAATATAAACAAATTTAGACACACACCATCATACCAAACCACACAAAATGACGGAAAAAAACCAACAACACAAAACTCCCCAAATTCCACTAAACAGTATCCTCTGGAATCGGACAGTTCCCTCGACCTATATAGCTCAACAGCAGCTCCCGATCCCACAAATTGGAACCGGGCACTTCCCTTGACCTTTATAGCTCAACATCAGCTCCCAATCCCACAAATTGGAATTGAAAACTTCCCTTGACCTATATAGCTCAACAGCAAGTCCCGATACCGGACCACCCACAGCAACCACAAATTGGAATCGATCCAACCCACCAACCCAACCACACCCATCCCTCCAACCCAACCTCCCCCAAAAATAAAATACTCAAACAAAAACCAAACGCAAAATAAAATAAATCTCAATCGCACATCACAACTCAACAAAAACTGCAACAAAATAGATCCTCCACAACTAAATCACAAACCAACACACTCCCCCCCCCCACAAACAGTACCAACGACTAAACCACTTGCCCCCCCTGAGCCGCAGCCAGCCACCCACCCACCCAAATCACTCTAACTAATCACCTTCGGCCTGTACATCTTACTAATAGCCCTTTAAAAAACAATAGTCCTCAGGGATGCTCTTCTGCCAACAATACTCATCTAAATGTGACTGAAGGTTGTAAAAGTGCCTCTTCCCCCTCCCAAGAACTGACTTAACGGCCACCCACATCCCCTCTATAGTAATCGTACAAGCCCCCCCTCTCATAATTTTTAAACTCTAAACTATGGTTAACAACTAAATGATTGTACCCCCTCTCACCCAACGCACTATAAGAAGGAAAAGCATCTGAAACTACAGTGGAGCCCGGTTCTATAAACTCCTCAATTAACCCCACTAATTCTGCCTTAGACCGCCCGTCCACAACCCTAAATTCTGAACACCCACTCCACAGGTACAACAGCCCCCCCACACCCAGAGACCAACCACAGCCTTACCCCTCCCGTACTTCCTTTTCCCAAACTGTGACTTGTCCACCTCCACCACAACCCCCGGCCTATCCAACTTACCCCTGTACTTAATAAACTCAGATCATACTTCACGGCAAAATGAAAATCAGTCAAGCAAACTCCTCTCATTCATGTCAGTCTCATGTGCGCAAAAGCTTTGAGAGGATCTATAACAAAAGTAATACATCAACAACACAATCTTGTGCATGCCCTAACTAGACTTCTCGAACCAGGAACTGCGATGTATGGAGCGTCATAGGTTATTCCTACAGCACTGCCACATATAACCGTCCCTGGTACGAGATGCCGGAACTTTTGCCAGTGTCATTTCCTTCCAACAGACAGCGCACTTAACCACCTCCGTAATCAACCCAAAAAGCTGTAGAAATTTGATCAGCTCCAACTGAGTCACACCAATCATAGCATGGAGTCGCAACAACAAATTAATTTACTCACATTAACATACGACCTACAGCGAACAGCACTACAATAACTTTCACACAAAACCAGTAAACTGCTAACTCACTGAAACCAAATCT
Organism: Schistocerca nitens; assembly: GCF_023898315.1. Classification (NCBI taxonomy): domain Eukaryota; kingdom Metazoa; phylum Arthropoda; class Insecta; order Orthoptera; family Acrididae; genus Schistocerca; species Schistocerca nitens. Next base: position 696,647,212 of record NC_064617.1, on the reverse strand, counting down.
GCTTGAAACACAGCCAAAATGAGAACCAGCCACAAGAAGCAGTAACACCAAACTGAACCCAATACACCACACAACACGAAACCCGTAAACACACTACCAGAGGGCACCACGAACCGCAACACAACAACACCTACAAACACGGCACACTCACAAACCAAACTCAGCGCCATCATGACGTCACACACCACAACAGCCTTACGTCACGGGTCAAAGCCGACGGGTGGGATCGGATGCTTCGGTCACCCCCAATGATCAAAATCTGAATTCTTGTCTCAGAAAATTTAAAAAGAAATTACTACATGATAATTATTTTAAATACCAGAACTATTCTTAGCTAAGATTCTTGCACATGTGAGCCAATGAGTCAAATAAATTAGACCTGAATATAAATCAAAGCTGTTTAAGCAAATGACAACAAATATTAAGCTGCTATTGATGCAGCCTAGATTCTCTCTAGAGCTTTCATTCCTTTTTTTTAACTATGTGATTTATTTTTATCCACTGAAAGATAATCTCACAAAAATCCAGTATTTGTCAAGGTAAAACAATGCAGACCAATAGGCCAAACATACAACACACAGCACAGACAACATGCTTTATGAGGATTGGACAAGTAGCCTGTGGGCATAGGACAGGTGGTCGGCCATGGCCTCGATTAAGGAACCATCCTGGCATTTGCCTAGGAATCTAGAAAAACAAGGGAAAGCACAAATCAGGATGGATGGGAAGAGCAGAGTAAAAAGCACACATTTAGCTGCAACATCATGTCACAAAGCTGCCACAGTACTGTACTAAAAAGTCACTTCTATTTTAATAGCAAATGTGTAACTAACACAAAACCTAAAGAGCTACATTATGTTTGCTGAAGTGAGGTACTTTTACGGATCAAGTTTTATACAGAAAGTTTATATAAACCACAACACAAGAAATGAAAACAGACAGCAATGACACAAACATTTTATCTTAAGGAACTATTTCTAATTATCGTTTAAGATTTTTGGAAACATAGGAACAAAATGTGCTACAACAACAATGTTCACCCCAACACAACAGACAGCATGAAAGCAGAAATAAGCTCTAAATTTTCAGATTAAAATGTACATACAAATTAGGGAAATTCTTGTAAAGCTTGTATGGAGAAAACAAACTCATGTTGATATGAACAAAATTTTAAAAAAATTCATCACATGACCTACGTTTGTTAATAGGCTAATACAGTGTTCTGAAAAGTGTTTCTGAAGAAGAGAAATTTGAAAACACTGAATATAGACTTAAGTGTCAGGAAGCCTTTTCTGAAAAGTATTTACATGGAGTGTAGCCATGTATGGAGGTGAAACATGGACGATAACCAGTTTAGACAAGAAGAGAACAGAAACTTTCAAAATAAGTCACTACAGAAAATTGCTCAAAATTACATGGGTAAATCACCCCAAAAATGAGGATGTAGTGAACAAATTGGGAAGAAATGAAATTTGTGGCACAATTTGGCTAGCAGAAGAGCTAGGTTAATAAGACATATCCTGAGACAGCAAGAGATCATTAATTTAGTGTTGGTGGGTAGTGTGGGGGATAAAAATTGTAGAGGGAGACCAAGAGATGAATACAATAAGCAGATTCAGAAGGATGCACGCTGCAGTAGTTATCTGGAGATGATGAAGCATGCTCAGGATAGAGTAGCATGGACAGCTGCATCAAACCAACCTTCAAACTGAATAAGACAATGACAATGACCACCACAACACAACAACATGTTAAATGACATGGATGCAATATCAGTCACCCTCGGCCACATGTTTCAGTCACCTGCTTATTTCAGACACAAAAAGTTCCTATATGTGAGTATAGCAGCTATGTACAGTGAGCGGCAACTTTGACTGACACCTCACGGCATTGCCACTTTTAATTTCCTTTTACAAGATCACCTGATAAACGAGGAAGGCCCAACTTCAATTGATAATGTGTGAAATGTAGGAGACATTATGTTTCAGCACAGAAAAATTCTATAACAACAAATGCTATGAGAAATAGGTTTTTATCAAAAACAAACCTTTGGTAAACTGGTGACACAAAAATGCAACCTCAAATCATCAGGATACAACCAACGCCTAATTACTGAAACCATCCTTCATTATACAGGTGAAAATCTCAAAGAAATACTGAAGCAACAGACAAGTTATCAAAGGATTTATCAGATTTAAATACTACACAATTTCTTTTTTAAATATAAGTTTGTGATACCTGAAATTCAACTTTTAACATCTGAATATGTCACCATAGAAGTACATCTCAACAAGTAGGTATTTTTAGCAAATTAAATATCTTCAGCAACACGAAAACTCCTCTCACATCACTATGCGTCAGAAGTTAATTCCTGTAAACTAAAATTGGCAATAACAAACACCTGCCGCATAAAAACTATAAATGTTTCTAAATGTGCCCCCCCCCCCCCCCAACCTCTTCGTCAATTGAATTATATAATGTATTTATTAATCACCTTTTAGCGATAGACAGCTGTGGCAGCAGTCTACTCGTAAGGATTAGCTGTAGTCCAAACAAAAATCTGAGCACTGCCAGCAGCAATCCAAACGGCGAATAGATGGACAGAAGTAACGCTGACAAACCTGAAGGATATCTAGAAGAAATGAAACAGGTGTTAACCCAGCGTCAATGCCAGTTAACATTTCTGCAATATTATCCAGGGCACACATATATCCACCTGCTCTCACGAAACAGTTCTTTCACTTCCATTGCATATGTCAAAGTGATAAATTATCCAAAGCAGAAGTTCTCAAAAATGCAACATGAAGTTTAACTATCCGTTTTCGTTATTTGATAAGTAAACAAATTTTGCAATTTTCCAAAAAACAATTTCACTGTACACCGCGTTTTTAAGAGGGAGCTTTAATGACTTAAATTTTGAAACAATACCCCTGTCAGACTGTCACACACACTCACACATTATGAAAGTCACATACTCCACGAAACTAACATACGACTCTCGATACAGTGGTACTGCGTCAGCCTGATCAGCGCTGCACTTTGATACCGTTGTATGCTAACAAACTGTTTGCTATTAAATTTGTGCAATCATCTTGAACTGTATCTCTATACTAGACTCATATTTACGAACTACATAAATTTTAACGTTATATAATGGTTATTATGGTGCGCATAACTTAAGACATTGTAATTAAGAATGCACGTAATCGGGTATCCCATTTGCGCTTATCGAATGAAATAAATAATAGAAGTTATAGTTGGATTTTTTAAGCATTCGTAGAAAAAAATGTGAATCAGGTTCTAGCTCCGTAAAGATTTCTGGGAGTTTCTTTATCTTCTGCTGCTGCGCTCGGACAGCTGCTATTCAGGAAAAATAATGTTGGATTGCTTTGCGAGATTCAACACAGAACCTGAAACGAAAAAAAATCTTTGAAAATGAAAAACAGCCACATACACATGACTATAGATATCGAAATATAGTAAAAGTATCTCCAGTAATAGTTGTTTACTCGAATATTTTACTTTTCTACGAAAATTAAATTTCGATAGGATACTTGGATTCTACACAACTTACAATATTTACGTCATTATTTATTAGCTTTGTGTTGCATTTCAAGAATGTAACAGTATCTGCATAGCCTTACGATACGTCTGGGATTAGCCCGAACAGTCCTGGCGTTTTGGAACTGTCCAGGAACGCAAAAACGTCGTTGGAGAATATTATTAAATTTTAGACCTATATGTTCGACACCGCGTTTTTAAACACTCTCTCAGCCGGCCTTGGCGCAAGCGCTGGCGTCCATGGGCAGGCTATAAGTTTTCATTTGGCAACACTACATGAGCAGTGCGTTTATGCTGGTTTTATGTCTGAAGTAATTAGACTTCGTAAACGTTTTGGACAGATTTTTTCTGTTCGTTTTTTGTCTCATCATTTAGCAATGAGGAAATAAAGTGTGTGTTTAATGTTAACCTGCAACCGGAACACAACGTTTTTTTTTTTTTTTTTTTTTTTAATTGTAAGGACAGTAACAATGAATGTGCGTATTGCTCGCAGTACACTCGAGAATTTTCAGATGTGCATGAAGAAAAAAGTACCAGAAATTACTGAAGAAAGATTTTTTTTTCAATTATGGAGAACATTTGGCTTAAAACAGAGGTAGAATTTCAGTATCTACTGTTAAACATCTGCTAAATGTTATAGTTAATTCAGAACTTTCTTGTGAATTTAATGGTGTGATTAAAACAAACAAAATTTCTAAAAGAAAGTTATGTCTGGTGGAAAATACAACTGAATAAATAAAGTCCAGTGTTTCAGAAAACTGTTAAAACTTTTAAGTAATTTCGAAAATATATTCTGGGTTGGACCCCGAAAGACATTATCTTTTTTACCAATTCTATGACATTCACCAGCCATGACTGGACAGATAGCAAGTTTGCAATAACATTACAACAATAATATGGTTACAGTATTGCAATTTAAACTATGATACTAAATAGATACTATAAAACATGAAGTAAAAAACTAGATTACAACATACTTTACAATTATAAGACAAAGTAAAAAACTAGATTACAACATACTTTACAATTATAAGACAATCGATATTAGAACACAGTGTAGTGAAACCACAGAGATGCTGCTGTTTTCATTGGCTCTGAGCTGCAGCTCAGGTAGACATTGTTCTGTCACTAGAGAAGTATCCTTCAATACTGTGCAAAGGTTGCTCTTTTAGTATACACGCATTAAATAATTTAAGGGCCACCATTGGGAACCTGTTCTGTATCTTAGTTAATTCACGATTGGGAACCTGTTCTGTATCTTAGTCAACCAACATCTTGACCTGTCCATACTGTATTTTTATTGAGTGCTGTGTTGATGAACTTAATTTCTCTTTTTGTAGGGCTCAGGATTTGTCTTTGTGTGAACAAGGAAACTGAAAATACATTGGATGAAAACATTCAGGCAGTCGGATATCTCTTGGGTTTTAGTGGAAAATTTTCATCAAATTTGGCTTTAAGAATCTGAAACCATGGAACAATGTATCATACAATTCTTCAGACATATGATGTCAATCTGTAGAAGACGAGGCAGTTTTAAAATTATTTAAATTTTTCTTTATAATAACCCTACTTCTCAAGACATGATTTGAATGTCAGCTGGGAATTTGTTGTGTACATACTGAGTTTGTCCATACTTTCAAGATAACTGCATCGTAATCTGCAACTATAAGCTCAAACACACTTACTTTGTAGTCCCTACTACTTAGTTTTTTGACATCTATCTAGACAGACATCACGTCTTTTTGGTAGATAACATGCCACAAAAGTCCATAGCTGCTTACTAAGTTGATAAAATCTTTCACTTTGTCACTACCTTCCCGATGTGGATGTTGAAGTCTCCACATGTGAAAATTTTTGCTCCTAGTCACACTAGATGACACAGACAGCTTTCCAGTTTGCTGATGAAGTTTACAGAATTACCATTTGGGGAATAATACACAGAAAAAAAATTAAATTAGCATCTGGCAGCCAATTCTAGATCCAAGTCCACACAGAAATTACCTGCGTCACTCTTGTTGGCACTGAGTTTACTATTTACAAACACAGACACACCACCATGGATGGAAATAACTCTGCACCATAGATTCACCAATTACAGATGTTCAGTGTGCCCATGGTATTCTATTTCTTGCTGAGTTAGCCAGTGTTCACATATTATAATAATATTTTTCCTCTGTATCTGGTTTATAATAAAAGATTCCTATATAAGTTTTAGGAGACATAAAAATTTATTATGAAGACAGGACTTTAAAAGAGAGAAAATAACATGATTAGTATAGCTGGTTTCCATGTTCAATCATCAACAGGGTGATACTAGACCGTTTATCAGTAATAAAGGTTTGAAACACCAATGCTGGTATGCATAAAAATGCATTCAATAAACCGTAATCGGACTTTGTAAATCATTAAACGATGATGAAGGCAAGTTCTCTGATTGATTATGCAAATTTGCTTATATGCAGCTGTAATGGTGGCCCATCAATCGTGACACTATATCAAGAATTCCAAGTTGTCGTCTTGGAAATTCTGAAACAAATAAAAATGCATTAGGACAAGGAAAACAAAAATCTTAGTAAACATTAGTATTCTGCATTAACATATACAGTCATAAATGTACAAGTAGTTGAAATTATTGCACTTCATTATTACACTGTGTATCTATGAAGAGACAGAAGATGAGAGAGAGAGACTGAGTAACTGAGAAAAAGACAAAATCCCCGTCTAAAGAAATTAATGTCATTTGTTTCAAAAATTACAAGAGGTCGTTATTTCATCTATGGAATTATCGTTAGTGTGGTTAATTTTTGTAAAAGAGCTATTACACAGCCCCCTTGATGGTGTTGACATAGTTTATTACCTAACTTTGCAACACCAGTCGACATATAGTGAGATGGTTGCAGTTAACTGTCTGTAATAAACCTACTCATTTCCAACCAACACTTATTCAAACTAACAATTCACTAACCTACTTCACAAACATTGTATAGAATTTCGTTTTACATGTTTGTAAAGTTAAAGTTGAAAAATGGTAGTTTGACTTTCATTTATAACAACCGGATGATTCTAGGAATATACTACAATCCCTATGTATCACTAACTTAGGGATCCTGATAATAAGATTAGAATAATTACCTTATACACAGAGGCATTCAGATAATCATTCTTCCAATGCACCATACGTAAATGAGTTGGGAAGAAACCCTAATAACTGAAGCAGTGAGATGTAGGCACTGCCATGCACCTCAAGGTGGTTTGCAGTGTATAGATATAGATGTAGGTATTGTCTTTTGCTCACTTTAGAGCTGCATTGCATTTTTCGTTTTCTGTACATCATTCTCAATAAATAGTCACTTCTAAAAAAAAAAAACTAAACTCCTCCCTAACCGGCCATGAAGGCTCAAAGGTACAGACCGGCCGCCGTGTCATCCTAACCCCACAGGCGTCACTGGATGCGGATATGGATTGGCATGTGGTCAGCACCCTGCTCTCTCGGCCGTATATTAGTTACCGAGACCGGAGCCGCTACTTTTCAATCACGTAGCTCCTCAGTTTACCTCACAAGGGCTGAGTGCACCCTGCTTGCCAACAGCGCTCGGCAGACCGGATGGTCACCCATCCAAGTGCTAGCCCAACCCGACAGCGCTTAACTTCGGTGGTCTGATGGGAACCGGTGTTACCACTGCGGCAAGGCCGTTGGCAAATAGTCGTTTCACTAGTAACAAAATAAGGGTTTATACAGGGTGAAGCGAAATTCGTGCACTCGCGCTTTGCAGCGAGATTCTTTCCAAGTCGGCGACAAAAAAAAAACAAAATGTCCAGCGCGCACATTCGGCAGAAAGAGGACGTTAAGGAGTGGCAATCTGGCAACTATAATCACATCCATGGTAACTACCTCTGTCAGCACATATCAGTTGTGCTATACAGTTGGTACAATGGATAGAGGTTTTGGGTTAGCATACAGGAGGTCGATGGTTCGATCCTGGGATGAGGCATACGCTTTTCATTTGCTATAAGTAGTCTAGGTGGTATGGTATCTGGCATCTTAATTGTCAACAGTGATTGCAACGGGTCCTCTAGAAAACATCTGTACTTACATACTACAATTGTGGAAATGGAAGAATGATCAGCTTTGAAAGAAGCCATTTCCATGTCATGGACGTGAATTTATTTGCACCACTTCATCTACAAGATGTGAAACCTGTTTTCTTGGTACCCTCCTCCAGTGGTCCCATAGATTAGTACCAACTATTATTCCTGTTTCGTTTAGGTCCATTACATTTCGTTAGGACTTTACATTACTAGTAGGACTAGCAACATGCTTTGCAAATAATGTCCAAACTCGGTTACTGTTTGTATGTGTTGTCTCCATGGCCCCACTAATTATACCTTTCAACATTGAGCCTGGTAACCGCATGCTGTTTAGTACGTATCCCAATGCATTATAATAATAATTATTATTATTCTATCGTTCGGACTGTGAAAACTTCGCATCTAATACCTTTAGGGAAACAGTGTAATTTGAAACCGAACATTTACAATTAGCGGTGTCGGGATGAATCATGCAGAACAATAACTGTCAGAGGGGGTAATGCATGTTAGGTGGAACAGCGCGCAGGACTGATGGCGTGTTTATACTGTATGCGCTGTCCACCAGGCAGGGACCAGTTGCGAGCAGAGTAACACACTCGTGACAGACTCCAATGTACATGTGTACACATATCTAATTTTCTCATTGTAAACCTCTCAACCAGTGTGGCATGTACAAACGATGAATATGTAGATATGCTCCTTGTCCTTGGTGCATCTGATAACTGGGCAAGTATTGCCATTTGTGAATATGCTGCTAGATATCCTCGTCGACGCAATCCAGATAAAAATGTGTTTTGTCATCTGGAGCTGCACCTCTGTTACCAGCAGAAGTAGTCCACGGACTCGCCGTACTTCAGCTACTGAGGAAGCTATTCTGGAGGTCATACACTAAGAACCTCAGCGATGTACACTTAGCATAGCAAGGCAGCTATGTGTCTCGCGACGCACTATCGTTAATGTGCTGCATGAGCATGGACTGCACCACTATCATTATGCTTTCACACAACATCTGCATTCTGCAGATCGCCATCAGTGGATGCAATTCTGTGAGTGGTTCCAACAACAAGAGGAAGCCAATGATGACTTCGTGAACACCATCGGTCGGATGAAGGAGCATTCACTCGTGAGAGTGTCTTCAATGTGCACAGGGACACCTGAAGGAGCACGTGTTCTCCACTCCACTAAAGAAAGTGGAAGAAGTAGTAGAGTATGTTCATGCTGCTCTTGTTACTGTGGATGCAGCTTTGCTGCAAGGGGTCCAAAGCTGTATGATCCAGAGGGTTGCGCAATGTTTGGACATGCAGGGAGCTCATTATGAGCATCTGTTGTTCTGAGGACGACGTATTCCGTTTTGAAGGTCATGTGGTCATTAATATGGACATTATTATTGTCACTGATTGCTAATGTGCGACTTCTGAGCGCTCATATTACATGTAATATAAATGATGAGTAGATGTGTTATTGTACTATGCTATCATCTTTAGCATCTGCAAACTGATATTCTTTTTTGTAGTTATTTTGTCCTAAAACAGGTCATTTGTTTCAACTGTCTCTTTCCTATTTGTCTAACCATGTGTTTGTTATGTTCAGCGTTACAAAATGTTGGAAATTTAGGATACATGTGATCTAAAAAAAGGTGTATATTACAGTGTGAAATGTCAGAATTAAATTAGCAAATAAAAAAAAGTGCACCCCAACCCAAGATCGAACCATCGACCTCCTGCATGCTAAACCAAAACTCCATCCACTGCACCAACTGTACAGCACAACTGATTTGTGCAGACAGAGGTAGTTACCATACATGTGGTTACGTGTCACCAGATGGCGACTCTTTAACGTCATTTTTTTGCTGCATGTATTGGCTGGATGAAATTTTGTGAGACACTTCTTTATCGCTGACATGTGAGGAGTCGTGCTGCAAAGCCTGAGTGCGCAAATTTCGCTGCACCCTGTATAAAGAATAAGGGTTGCAGTTTTAGATTTTTTCGCTCACTCCGTACCACAGTATATTATGTGCTTCACGTACAACCATTGTCAGCATAGAGGCCACGTGTGACGAGTGATGAGGCAGGATGGTGAGTAATACCAGCCCAGAAAATAGGTCCCAACAACAAGGAGTTGTCTATCCAGACTGACACATGACGTTGTAGTAGGATTACCACGATGTCATTCACGCAGGCCTCAGGTGCTCAACAGGTTCAGGAATCACGGAACAGTTACACAATAGACTCAGTGATATCTCAGCAGAATCCATGACGATTGTGCTGAAAAAAAACATTAGACATAAATATACAGAATTGTCGTTCTCGACATCAAGTTTAGAGAGACAGTGTTAAAATGGATTTTGTAATTATTTTCTAGATCCTAGCGACATAACCTTTGTTAAAGTTTATTTGCTTGATTTTGGCTACTAGTTTTCGTTACAGTATAACCCAAGTTCTGCAGCTGCTGTACAAGATAAGGTAGTCTTTATCATCTTAATTCACAATAAATGTTCATAACAACGTATTATGTACAGGATGACAGTTACTGAACTATATTAAATAAAATAGTCATAACTTTTGAACGATTTGCGTTGGGACGTTCAAACTGCATGGTTGGGTGCAGGGCATGATGGGAATTAGTATTATATGCTTCAGCAACGAAGCCTAATTTCATTTGGATAGGTCTGTCACTAAGCAAAATTGTCGCATTTGGGGACTAAGAATCCACATTTCGCGATCGAGTAGTCTCTTCACCCCCAACGGGTGACTATGTGATGTACAATGTCCAGTCACAGAATAATTTGTGCGATATTCCTTGAAGGCATGGTGACTACCAAAAGCTACATGAAGGTTTTGGAAGATGATTTCATCACCATTATCCAAAGTGACTCTGACTTCGACAAGACGTGGTTCATACGAGACAGAGCTCGACCCCATCGAAGCAGGAGAGTGTCTGATGTCCTGGAGCAGCACTTTGGGGACCGCATTCTGGCTCTGGGGTACCTAGAGGCCACTAGCATAGGTCTCGATTGGCTGCCACATTCGCCAGACGTAAACACCTGCGATTCCTTATGTGGGGCTATATTAAAGACCAAAGCCATTGCTGAGCTGAAAACAGCCATTCAGAAGGTAACTGTCAGCATTGATGTCCCGACACTTCAGCGAGTCATGCAAAATTTCGCTATTTGTCTGCGCCACACCATCGCTAATAACGGCAGGCATATCGAACGTGTCTTAACCTAAGTTCGAATATCTGTTGTGACGTTTACAGTTGAATAGTGTCTGCAAGGCATAGTTTACAACTAATTTATGGTTTTCTCACATAGTTCAATAATTGTCACGCTGTGTTAGCTCCAATGTTATTTATTCTCTTTACTTCCATTGATGCTTTACGTTATTTGCAATTCTGCAACGACGCTGCATGCGCTGCAGTCAGCTCAACAATGAAGTCAGCAAAACGTTTGTTCTTTCCTTGAGTTTCTGCAAAATATACATGGCTACATGCACCAAACACTCAATCCTGTCTAGGTTCAAATCTTTACTTTCATGAACATGTCAAGGTAGGCACACATACATGCAAAATGGTTTCCCAAAGTTTTCATTCTACTTCCCTTATAGTACATTCACTTTGCAGCTAGCCATAGTTTTTACTTGGCACAATAGCAGTTCAGGTGTTTGTCCCTCGTGATCTTGGCTGGAAGCGAATTTACTCGATCTGTATGGTCTAGGCAGAAACATTAAGAGATTTCATTTGCATTTATGAGTCTATCCTTGTTATTTACAAAAGAATTTAATTTGTATCTCATTACACCAGGTAAAGGCGAGTAAATAATAGTCAGACCTATCTGGTTTTCTGAGAACAGATTTTGATACCGGCGCTACACTATTGCAAATTCAGACATAAAGCATCATATAGCAAACATCTGTAACGGTGGAGCAAGAAAAACCAAAAACATGTTTCATTCACCTGTGGGCTAAGTCAAAGCAAAGAAAAGCTCAAACATGGTGCATCACTGGACAGTGTACATGCAACTGACTTCACCAAAATTTTCGTCAACTACATACTACTAGTTTATTATACTACACAAAGGTGACAGAATAATACCTTAAATGGGCTTTGGAGCTTCATGCAAGGAACAGCGTAAGAACAAAACATATACATTTAAAATACTGCTTCAGTGTAAAAAAGATTACATAAAAAATGTCTTCAGTGCTCGCTGTAAGGGTTCACGTCATATGTGTTCTTAACCATACAGCAGTTTAGTCAGAAATTAGTATGTGCAGTTAAATTCGTTTTCATCTTCAACATAAAATTGTAGTATTTGTTAAAGACAGCATAGTTCTTGCCTCGTTTACTTGTTCATAGAACACAGTAATCAACTATTATTTAAAGAAATTGCTTGTTTGGAGTGTCCATATTGATTACACATTTGTATCATGGAAACAATAAATCATTTTCACATACAAATCTGGCTTCTAGACACTGCTAGTGTCTTTATAACGCAAACAAACAGTTAAAATGGGATCGCTATCTCAGAATGTCTTTTCATGCTAAACAAAATGATGGAAATACAGAACGGATGTTTGGACAGCAGATTATTCTTTAGTCTTTCACGTTGTTGTTATTGTTGTGGTCTTCAGTCCTGTGACTGGTTTGACGCAGCTCTCCATGATACTCTACCCCGTGCAAGCTGCTTCATCTCCCAGTACACTGGTAATAATATTTAAATCGAGTAGATTTAGTATGCCAACATAATACGGAAGCCTGAATCCATCATAATATCTCATAATCTACCGCCATTAAACAAATATATTTTTATGATGATTCTCAGATTGAAAACTTGCTGGCGAACGATATAAACGTCTTTTCAAATTCTGGTGGAGATATATGCCTTTAATTTTATCTGATCTTCGAAAAACCAAAAGATAACTGCCAAGACTAGGTATGCTAATGATTTGTACAAACCGGTGAAAGCAACTGCCATTTACTGTTGCGATTATGCAGTGCAGAAGATTTTGGATGTGATTATAGCAAAACTGTTTCTCGTCCTAACTTTTTATCTTGTATTTTCTTTCGAATTATGTGGTGTTCTGTCAGTGTGATTATTGCGTCTCTTATCTTCTTTTGTACAGTAATTTCTTCTTTCTACAGATGTGGTAAGGTATTTACCCATTCATTTGCTCCTTCTTTGTTGCTCAGTAATTCAGCAGGTGTGTAGGGTGTGGTGTGCTGTAAATTGCCAGGTTATTTACTATTTTTTCGAAAGGTTATATGAGCTAGACCAAGCGTGTGTTGTGTATTTGCACATGTTCTTACAAGTCGATAAAATTACCTAAAATGCTTCAAATTGGATTACTTTTCAGGTGAAAGTGGGATGTCAAAACATTCTTAACGTCATTGTCTTTTAGAAAATTTTTCCAATGGCTACAAATAAAGTTTGATGTATTATCTGTAAGGAATGCAACAGGTTTGCAAGCCATGGGTATGTACTGTTTCTGGATCCATCGTATTATAAAAGATGCTGCTGTTGATGTCAAGGTATATAGTTCACCATACTTAGAGAAGTGCTCATTCAAAGCTAATAAAAATTTGACACCATCTCATGCAGTCAGTGCTGGCCCAGCTGTATCAACATATACTAGATGCATTGGTTGTGTTTTTAATATTGGGTGTAGTTCAGTGTTACAGCATTTGTTTGTTGGCTTAGCCTTCATTTACAAAATACAGGTTTTAAAATCTGTTCAATGTATCTTCACATATTTGGAATACAGCAGTATGAATTCACTTTCCTCATGCACTTAGTGCCATTGTAATTAACGCAAAATAGTGAATATGCCAAACTAGAGATTCTCTATACATACTAGGGATACGGATACCCAGTACTACATCAGTAAAACAATACATCATTGCGAACCTTGTAATGTTGCAGAATTATCTCAGATGTATTGTTTGATGGAAGTGTTCTTACCTTATGCCACCCAGGCCCTGAATCCTGCAATGTTACCATGATATTACGTATATCTAAACAGTACTGTCTGTAGCAAGTGTCGTTCATCAAAAGTATTATGTAGTCGTTGATTTGTTCAATGATATCAGAAAGTTCAGTTACTCCTTGTGGCAAGTACAATGAAGCATCAGCTACAACATCATCCTTACCTCGTATATGCATTAACTGAAAGTTTTTTTCTTGAAGAAATGCTGTCCCTCTAGCAATTCCAGGGTTGATAACTTACATGTTAAAAGAAAGCTAAGTTTATCTTGATCACAATACACTTTAATATGTTTACCATATATGCAATCATTAAATTTCTTAAAACCCCAAATTATAGCTAGAGCTTCAAGGTTGGTAACTGAGTACCCATGTCCACTTTAGACAAAGTCCTACTTTCAAAAACCGATCATCTCTATCTCAACTTCACCATTTCTCTCTGGCACCTCATAGAGAAAAGCTCCAATTACTCTTAAGGATGTATCAGGGGCAATACAAAAATCTGACCTCATGTCAGGGTAACATAGGATATCGAAATTCACAAGCGTATCTTCAATAGCATTAATATCTGTTTGACAACTATCTGACCAAAACCAGAATGTGTCCTTCTTCAGTAATCCTAAGAGTGACAGGCTGTTCAGTAATTGACAATACACAAAACAACGAAAGAAAGAACATAAACCAGTGAACGCTTTTTAACTGTCGTTTAGTGCATGGTATAGGAAAGTTCTTGATTGCACTTATTTTGTCAGCATCATGTACTATACCTGATAAGGAAATAATAAAACCTCAAGACTTTATTTTCTCTCTATCAAACTTCGGTTTTTGTAGATTAGCTGTCATTCCACTCTGTGAAAATTTAGACAAAATGTTATCCAATAAATCCAGGTGTTCTTTCTATATCCCAGTAGGAGTTAGGATGTCATCAACATATAACATTATCTTGTCTAGCAAATCAGGTCCGAACACAGTGTCCAGCACTGTAATAAATACACAAGAGCTCACATTTACACTGAAAAGCAAAATACAAAACTGATAACAACTACCAGTCTGAACAAATGCTGTGTATTTTATAAACTCTACTGCTAACGGGTCTGCCAGTAGGAAGATCTAAGATCGATGCTAGATAAATAACGCATTTTGTGAAACTTTTGTAATTGCTCCTCCAAATTTTCTTGGTATGTATGTACTGGTATTATAATTTTATTAGTTGCACATGCATCTAGGACCAGACTTAATGTCTGCATTAGTTTTCATTACAGGCAATATAGGACTACAGCACTGAGAGTGTGGAGACACAATAATACACCATGATAACAGCCTTTTAATCTCCCAACTTACAGCCTACTGTTTCGGCCAGGGAATGGGTATAACTTTCTATAGAAAGTTTTATGTGGCGCTACGACGATGCGATATCTGTAAGCGTTTATTACTAAAGTTTTTCATCAAATACATGTAAATGTGTCATTAGTAATTCTTTCAATTGTTGTCGTTGCTTCTCATCTTGATGTGGTGATTTAAGTACATCATCAAGCACATTAGTTTTATCTGTATAATTCTTACTATAGCAAGACGACATATCGTCAATAGGAGGATTCGTAGGCGTCAAAAATTATTCCTTGGCGGTATTTATCAGGTTGAAATGGAACTCGTATTAAACTGACTTCAACATGTTTACTCTCAATCTATAAGTAGTGCTTATCTTGTGAGAAGTCTATCGTTGCATCCTTGTTCCCTTAGAAACTCAATACATATCAGACAGTCAATTATAAGATTATTTACAGTTAGAAATGGGCATGATATCACTACATTTCCCATCAGAACTTTTACTTGAGTCTGCCTTTTGATAGGCTGTGCCTTGAACGTAAGGCTAATGTTATCTGACAGTTTTGTACCAGGTATACTGGTACTTTACTTCCTTAATTTTGCTAAATAATTTTTGTGACATGACAGTCACATAGGCACCATTATCCAAGGTATTCGAGGTGGGGATTGTTCCCAGTAGCATTTATAGATGCTCGCACCATTACTTGCACTTTATTCAAATCCGTTTGCTGATCACTGTACAATTCTTCTCTAATATCATTACCTTCATTGCAGGGAAACATGTTCGCCTGACTGACAACATTGTCCTCGCCTGCGATGTCACCAACATTAGAGGGCTTGATGAGGTCGAATCTAGTTTGTTGAACCTTTAACACGAACAGTAGGTAGCATTTCATTCGTGACTCCTGTCTTATTCAGAGAATGATGTTGACTGGGACAGCCATTGTTAAGTGGACCAGTTGGTACCTGACTGTGCGCTGGGTAACTACATTTTTCATTTCCATGGCTTTGGTTTACATTTTGTGTGTGTGAGTAACCACTATTATTGTTTCTATAATTTCTTCCATTGTCATTTCCCTGATAATTGGGATGATACCAGCTGTTATTATTGTATTCTTTCTGTTCATATTCATCAGGTGATGATCAGATCGCCTTGTGTCATACCCAGATGACGCCGACATAGAAGTCACAGGAGGATCGCAGAAGCCATGTGACCGGCCATTTTCGTGCTGCTCCATACGCAGCTGGCTCGAAAATGGAGCACTGTTATAGCCATTATTATTGTTCTTACTAGCCTTCACATATTCCTGTACAAGGGAACCGAATAAAGTGATATAAGTCGTCTTCCTGTACATGTATTAACTTTCCATAAACATCTAATGGTAATTTTACCTTGAAAATTCTCAGAACATTTACTGTGAGATTAGCACATTTCAGTAATGTGTTTTATGTAAATACTTATGAAGTAGCAGTAGAGTGCTCCATTTCCTTGTATATATCCGTCATGGTGCATATCTTTTGCTGCTCCAACCAGGATGATTGTAACATATTTTTGAAGGACTTAATGAATGCAATTGGGCGTGGAGTACTCTCTTCTGCGACATAAGGCTGGCATTGTCTGTGTTTCAGTGTGCTCTCTTCAAGCAAGACATTGTTCAACATAGAGGTGCCGGTATTTTGTAACAAATAACTAGAAGTAATAGCAGCACCATACAGCATAGGAAAAACGCTGGGATTAGCACTTTGATTACATATTTGTGTACAGTCGTGGTGCACATTGAACTAAACTTTTGACTGCACGCCAGAAATGTGTGTATTCATCTAGCCACGCCATTCTAACAAATGTTTATTTATTTAATGACCTTGCAAACAATATTAATAGTAAAATCAGGCATTTTGCTGATGATACAGTTATCTGTAATGAAGTACTATCTGAGAGAAGCTGCATAAATATTCACTCACATCTCAATAATATTTCAGTGTGGTGTAGAGACTGGCAACTTGCTGTGAATGTTCAGATATGTAAGACTTTGAACTTCAAGAGAAGAAAAACCATGTTTCCTATGACTATAACATCAAGGAGTCACTGATGGATTTGGCGAACTCATACAAATATCTGTATGCAACACTTTGTAGGGATATGAAATGGAATGATCACATAGGTTCAGTCTAAGGTGAAGCAAGTGCTAGATTTCTGTTTATTGGTAGAACACTGGGGAAGTGCAATCAATCTACAGAAGATATTGCTAAAAAATCACTTATGTGACCACTTCTAAAATACTGCTGAAGTGTGTGGTACCCATAACAGATAGGGCCAACAGGGGATATTGAATGTACACAGAGAAGGCGATCATGAATGGTCACATGTTTGTTTAATCTGTGGGAGAGTCTCACAGAGATACTGAAGTAACTAAACTGTGAGACTCTTGAAGACAGACAAACTATCCCTTGACAGTCTATTACCAAATTTTCAAGAACCAGCTTTAAATGATTACTCTGGGGATGTACTACATCCCCCTACACATCAATCACATAGGGATCATGAGGATAAAATTAGAATAAATGCTGCACACACGGAGGCATTCAAACAACCACACTTCCCATGCTACATGAGTGAATGGAAAAGGAAGAAACCTTAATAACTAGTACAATGTGACATATCTTCTGCCATGCATCTCACGGTGGTTTGCAGAGTATAGATGTAGATATAAATGTATTTAAAGTTCGCTTAATCTGTTCAAGCTGTGTTTTAGCAGATTCACCGATATTGTCACAATTCGACACAGCGGCATTGACCGTTTCACTTGCAATTCGTTCCAGTTCGGGATTCAGTTTATCGTTTATCTCAATATTTTTTTAAGCCATTAGGAAAAATCGTCAACAATGACTTTGCACTGATCTTTAAATTGTTTTTCCACTTAAACCCCCTGCTCATAGATGAAAGTATTTATTTTGTTTTCTAATCGTTTTACAGTACCGTGTATTTATTTTTATTCTCTCTTCAAACCTGAGATGACTCTCGGAATATCACAATAAGCTGTTTTCAACTGTGATACATCACTTGCTAAACTATGGTGTTGTAGAGACAAGTTATTAAAATTAGCAGTTAATGTTGTTAATTCATTTGATTGGTTTTTTTTCCTGTTCTGTTTGAAAAGTCTTAAAAGTTTTATGCAATTATTGTTGTTTAGTCTTAAACTCTTCATGTAACTTTCATTGGTCAGTGAAAAAGTCTTGTAGTTCTGTTAGTTTATTAAGTTTTTGCAACAAGAGCATAACC
This sequence comes from Schistocerca nitens, assembly GCF_023898315.1. Lineage (NCBI taxonomy): Eukaryota > Metazoa > Arthropoda > Insecta > Orthoptera > Acrididae > Schistocerca > Schistocerca nitens. The sequence continues at coordinate 696,628,982 of NC_064617.1, read as the reverse complement.
GAACCTATAGGCGGATTATTAGTTTGCAAATCAGAGTGAATGGAAGCATTATCCATCAGAATATTTGCTTCACATGAAATGTAATCAGTTTCAAAGCCTGATTTTTGTGTCTGATTGTCTATGTGAATATGGTCTTCACACAAAAAACTTTCAGATAAAATATGTACCCCCATTTCATTGCTCGATTTTGGTTTGAGCTCAGAAACATGAACATTTTCTGCATCCATATTCTCAAGTTCGCTTTGTTCAGTGTTCATTTCAATATCATTGTTATTGTGTGAAGCCATTTTGGTCACTCTTCCTGTTTTTACCATGAGAAATATATTTAACAACATAATTTTGAAAATTTTATAAAAGGCCGAGATTCTTAGAGGTATATACAGAATTAATCTGAGAATAAATAGTGGTTAGGATAAGCAATTTTCTTCAGGGCACATACAATGATACTGGGCATTCTCCATTACATACAAGTTCAGCAAAGAGTGGTCATATTGTGACACATAGCTCATGAATATACATACAATTAAATTCAATAAGTGCAAATTTACTTTCATCAAACACTGGTGGACAAATGCCCTGATGATATTAACTATACAAACTGGATTAGAAAGTTTGTTGTGCCTAGTGTCTCCACCTGAAATAGAGATATTGTCATGTCGTCTTCAACAATGGGTTCCTAATTTAAGGTTGCTTTATACATCCATGTTCAGTTTTGTTAGTAAATAATCTTTTTGTTTTCAATTTCAAAATAACAATGCTTCCATCCCTCACAGGTGAGATAGAATTCATGAAACATCAAAGAAAAAATTAGAATTTGCACATCCTGTCTCAGTCTCACCATTTATTACAAATTTTTTCCTCTGTATCTGGTTTATTATAAACGTTTTCTCTAGGTGTTTTGAGAGAAAAAATTAAGATAACGACAAGACTTTGAAAGCAGGTTTCCATAGTCAGTCATTAATAGGTTGATGCTAGACTGTAGCTCATTAATAAAGGTTTGAATCACTAATGCTGGTGTACATAATAATTAATTCAATAAATTGTAATCGGACTTTGTAAATCATGAAAAGATAGTGAAGATAGATTCTTTGATTGATTATGCAAATTTGCATACAGGCCGATCAATTGCACCACCATATCAAGAATTGCATGATGTCTCAGCTTACAAATTCCGAAACAAATAAAAATGGATTATGGCAAGGAAAATAAAAATGTTAGGAAATATTAAGATCCCATTTTCATGCATATACTGTCATAAAATGTACAAACATGAGAATACATCTATTTTGCATTGTTTGTTTATGAAGAGACCGAAGATGAGAGAGAGAGAGTGAATGACTGTAAAGGAGGCAAAATCCCTCGCTAATGAAATTGTCATTTATTTCAGAGGTTACAATGTAGCATCATTCAGTCTATGGAATGATCGGTAGTGTAGCCATTTCTGAAACAAGGAGTAGAACATTATATATAACACATCAGGTATCACTTCTTAAACAAACAATCATAATGTGTCAGGTTCTGTCCTTAGGCACTGACAATTTTCTCTGGCTATAAATAAACTTGCAGCTTTTTTTACATTGGTGACATTTCCCTTTCTGCTGGGACATTCTTAGTCTTGGGAACTTATGTCACTGGAACACTGGGCATACTCTGGAATAAAAAAACGTCTTATCACAAGGTTACTGAACCATGTATTGTCGTGCATTATTTTGTCGTTTAAATGGGAAAGAACACAAATTTTGAAGCTATTGTTTAATCCCTTCGTTTAGAGTTATGAAACTGATGTGACTTTGGAAAAAATTCTGTAAGTAATTAGCTGCATTATCAGTTGACATGCCACCTCTTAGTTTGCTAAGGTGGAGCCATGCTGTTTTTTCGATATACAGCATTCCATTTTTGTAAGCTGTACATATTACGACTTTACATTTTTTTTAGTACTGCCATTTTCAAATGTTTACATTGCATGCTTCAAAGTAGGCCTACAGTATTCACCAACTTTTCCATTTCATAGCACAGTCTAGCATGATAGTTTATTTCCTTTTGATGTGTCTGCAGTGGTTGCCACTGCAGCAATATAGTGAGACTACATCTGTAGTAACCGAAAGAACACATTTTTCTGTAGTTCACTACTGCTTTGGTTCAAGTTGCTACCCCATATTTGTAAGAAATAGTTCACAGTGCATACACACACACTTTGATATAAAATTCCCAATGATTCATTAATAACCACAAATGTGAAAACACCAGATGTTCTCAAATAAGTACACTCATTCTTAAATTCAAAACTGCAAAACAAATCAGGAACAACATTAACAAAGACTAAACTGTTGTTATGCCGCATTTGGATGCAGCACTCTCAATAAATCTGTCTTTGTAAAATGTCACAGTTAGATATACTGCTACCTGCAAATATGTCTTTATTAGCCTTTATTTAGTCTCTAGTCGACATAATTACAAGAATACTTCGAGCTAAAATCGATTTCGACCATACAGTGGAGATAGTCTTATTAACTTACTAATATCAATATGATCATTCAGTTTCTATTTATTGATCAAATACGTACCAAGAAAGAGATTTTCACTCTGCAGTGGAGTGTGTGCTGATATGAAGGTAGGAGACGAGGTACTGGCAGAAGTAAACCTGTGAGGACTGGGCGTGAGTCGTGCTTGGGTAGCTCTGTTGGTAGAGCACTTGCCCGTGAAAGGCAAAGGTCCCTAGTTCGAGTCTCGGTCTGGCACACAGTTTTAATCTGCCAGGAAGTTTCAGATACCAAGAAATCTTGCTCCTTACATTCAATGTAAAAGTGACCATTAATATCTACCTATTTCTTTATCAGTTAGGACATTGTTAATAATCTGGAACCCACCTCTGTCGCCAATGAACACCCGAGCACTTGACTTGGAAGTGGGCAGTTCGAATCCTACTGTGCCAGAAATTTTCGTCCCAAGTATTTTGGTGTCAGGGGGAAGACAGGAGATAAAATAAAGTTGCTGATCACTAGACTTTGCACCAATGTCCTGGCTTAAATTACTAACGTTTCCACAGTGTCTTACTGAGTGAGTACTGTATGTGCAAGCTGGATACGAAGAAATGAGGAGTACACCAGTTGTATTAAGAAGGGATACAAATACTTAAAAAAACATTTATAGCTAAAGATTTTGCATTGATTAGCATTCTCGAGCTTGTGATGCAGAAGCAGATTTTCATGGAAGGTTATTAATAATAGTGACAATATGTTCTCATTTAAAAGATAATAACAAACTTTTGACAAAAAAGTAAATGTACAATACACTGAGGTGTATTTGACAATTCTTACTATATTTTACCCACACATCATCAACAAAATCAATTTACAACACTTATTTACATTAAGCACATCCCTGTACCAAAAATGTACCGAGGTCAGATTTTACATAATACTCATATTACTTAATATTATTAGCAACATGTACATATCATAATAAATAATGTGGACCTATCATACAACTGTTATTCAAACAATATTCTGGATGTTCACCTAGTTGTCAATCATATAATCATTGCCACATCATGTTTTGCGACAAAATTATTACATTTTCAAGTGCTAAAAACAAGGAATTCACATAAAACGACCCTTCTTATACTGACAGACTTTTGAGTATTACAAATGTCCTGAGTTATAACCTATGTTAAAAAATTTTATGCCATTAGGCCTCTTCACAACTTAAAAACAAGCTGCACACATACATCATCAATTCAAGCTATAAAATATAAAACATCACAAGCAGTGCATACACCATTACTAAGGAACAGTTGGATAGTTTTATCTGGTTTCCTTGTTCTAGCACTTGAAAATGGGATAATTCTGTACCAAAAAATGTTGTGGCAATAATAATACAATTGATAGTTGTGTGAGTATCCTCAACATACACATTAGTCAGCTTTACTATGACATTCATCAATGAAGAAGAAGGAACTGACCACCAATAAATCCTTTAGGCTCCTCTTAAACTGAACTGTATTAGTATTTAAAATTTTTGGGGATGCTGGCAGATTATTAAAAATGCATGTTCCTGAATAATGAACTCATTTTTGAAAGAAAGTAAGTGACTTTAAATTTTTGTGAATACTGTCCTTACTTTTAGTATTGCTTTCATGAACTGTTCTCTTGGTTTGGAAAAGAGATCTATTTTGCTAACTTATTTCCTTAATGAAAAATAAGTTCTTGAGTTTACATCACAAATAATTCCTATTACATGTTTCTGCACTTGTAAAAGCTTAGCTTTGCCTGATGAGTTACCGCAAATAATTATTCCATATGACACTACGTATGGGAAGCAAGTGAAGTACCGTATATTAGATTTCTATTTTTGTGTCACGTGTGTCTGACTACATTCGCATTGCAAATAAAGATTTGTTTATGCTCTTCAGCAGTTCTGAGGTATACTACCCCCATTTAACTTATTTTATTGCTGCTATTCCAAGAGTTTATCCTTTTTAAGTAAACTACTTCTATACATATGTAGTCATACTTTAAGCATATTCTCTTACAAGTTATGGACTATGTACAATTGAATACCAATGAAAATTTCGTTAACTGATTATACTAAAACTATACTTTTATTTGGTGTTGATTGCATCTGCAGACAAAACAAATTTCATACCCAGTAATACTACTGACGAAAGGTCATCGATATAGGCCTGCACAGGAAAAATTAAGGACTCTAAGACATACCCATTTGAGACATTACATGTACGTAATTATTTTCCAGGTGTATAATGCCTGAAAAGTGAATGAAGGACACTTACTTACTGACACCTCTTTTCCCTGCTAGAGAGAAACAATTTGAATATTTTGCAGCATTTTCTTTTACACTAATATATTCTAATAAACGTAAAAGGGTATTGTCATTTACACACACAAATGTCTTTGACAGTTCGAAAAATACATCAGTGGCTCATAATTCATTGTCTTACGAATAAAATACATTCTTGTTGTATGCATACACAGCCACCTTAAGACCAGAATCCTAGACTACCCTGAACTGTAAGTTTGATAATACATTATTTGTTGCCAGAGTTTTAATAAGCCAAATGCATACTACCTTCCCTAAAACTTTCAAGACTGCTGGAAAAAGTGAAAATGGACAGACATTTAATAGAGATGATGACAGAGATAAATCAAATTACGTAATGCACTGGAAGCATTTAAATATACTCATAAAATAATCAAACTGAGTGTACTTTAAAGCAAAAAGGAGTTCCTACAGCATAAAGATTAAAAGCATTTGGATAAAGTAAAAAGTGGGAGAGGGAAAATGATTTAAGAAATTGAAGAACTTTCTTTAAAGGTAGATGATGAACACGCCAAAGATATCCCCAAAGTTGCAATAACTTTCAATACCTTTTTCTGTCAATAACATATGATTTGCGTTTGATCACATTCATAGGAGTTGGCCCACTATTTCTGTAGAAAGCCTTCTAAAACAAGTTTGAAAAATTCAACCTCAACCTACATTCAAACAGAAGTTTTCAATTGTATCTACTCTCTTAAAAATAATCTTCAAGTAGTTATGATGAAATCAGTAGTGCAACAATGAAACGTTGTTCATCTGAACCTAGCAGTATATTGAGTTACTTTCAAATAAATCTCTGCACAGTTGTACTTTACTACAGAGACCTAAATATGTTCCTGTTGAGCCATTCCTAAAAAAGACAAAATATTAATAACAAATTATCACTCATTTTCGTTATTATTAGTATTATCAAAAATTTTCGAGAAGATAATGTACAGCAGGTAGAAGACATAATCATGAGCAAATGGTTTGGACTTGAAAAAGGACATGTTAAACTTAACCAGCTATATTTACCATGACAGAGGATAAAGGTGCTACTAGAATCAATATGTCAGAAATTAATACCATTTGGAATATTTTGTGACTTGGCTGAGGCTCGTGATTGTGTGAACTGTAACATCCTAATGCAGAAGTTAAAATAGTTCATTGTCCTTATCATATCTGAATGACAGAAAGCAATCTGTATCAGCCAAGACAATCACGTAATGACATGCAGTCAGAATATAAAACAACTAGATACGGTATGCCAAAAGGTTCTATTTTGAGTCCTCTGTTGTTTCTGATCTACGTAAATGATCTTCCACTCACAGCTTCAGAAGATGCGAATTTAGTACTTGTAGCAGACAGGAATACAAATTAGTAGCAGTCCGATAACTGAAGAGGCAACTAACGAGGTATTTGAAAACGCAAACAGACCGTTCTAGGTAAGTGGATAAAGACTATTTCATTCTAAATGTCAATCAGGATATCTGTCAAAAGGTGGAATGTCCACATTAGACAGAACATCAACACGACGCCAATTTGGTAGCCTTGTACAGAATGGTAAAAGTGAAGTTATGAGACACAATCTGTGATACAAAAAGTCGGAGTGTAGTATTGGAATTAAGGAACTACCATTTATAAAGTGTATTATTGGCTAAAGCAAACTTCGTATCTATCTTTTTGACTAATTTTCTAAGGTAAATTGCTGAGAAGCGGAACATTTCACAACACGAACATTTATTTGCCACCCAAAATTTATACATACAAAAAAATCAAGCAATATTTATAAAGAAATGCATAGAGCCTGTTTAGCTTATGTATTATGTTTATTTTTTATTACATAACAAAAAGCTTTCCTTCGATAAAGCTGATCTTTTTTCTTAATAAGTTGTTACTTAATGAAAACTGCTTCATCTATTTCTGTTCTAATTTATACACAGTGTAGGAACCAGCTTTATTCAGCTATTTTAAAACCTAAATCAGTTTCGCTTTCAGATATCTGGCTCCTCTTACAGTAGAACACTCAATGGGAATAATATCCAAGTTCTCCCAAAATATTTGCAATTCGTCACAAGAGCAAAATAAAATTAAGTTTAAGAAGAAGTAAAAGCAGGAAATCCATTACTATAACATGAGTGGGCATGACGAAAATAAGCTATTTAACAGTCGGCGGCACAGTCCCGCTATCACTGTCAACATCAGAAATTTCTTCCCAGGAAACGTTGATGGTGACGCCCTGTTGCGTTCCAACACATTCTGTGTCATTTGTAGCCTGTGTAAATGGCGTCATTGGAACAGCACTGGTGAATATTTTTGTGTTACGTTCCATTCTGTTTCACCAAGTGTGGTTGAGCCTTTGTATAGAGAGATGTTGTTTATATAAGTCGTCATCTTTATCACTGAATTATGATGAGACTCACTACATACAGTTCAGTATTTCTCACAGAACACCACAAGCTTTAAAATAAGTTTCTCAGACAATGAAATAAAGGAAGTAGAAAATATTGTATTTTTTGGGATGAATAAACCAGCTGAATGTACAAAGAGACTCCTTCAGAAAGTGGGTATTTTGACAACTACTTTACAATACACACATATATTCCTTAATGTTCTCTGTCATTACAAATATTTCACTTTTCCAAAAATTGTGAAAACTATGAATATAACAGTAGGACCAAAAACAACCTATACAAATACTTTAAGGAGCTTTACAGCTTTACTTCTGCCAGGACCGGGCGTGAGTCGTGCTTCGGTAGCTCAGATGGTAGAGCACTTGCCCGCGAAAGGCAAAGGTCCCGAGTTCGAGTCTCGGTCGGGCACACAGTTTTAATCTGCCAGGAAGTTTCATTAAATATAATGTTTTTGGTTAATTTATAATTACAATTCGCATCATATACAGTAATGGAATGCCATTTCACTGTGTGAGTATAGCACTAAAATTGTATGAAGATCTTCGACTTGTTTCTGCAGGTCAGAAATTACTCTCCATGGAAGTATAGAATACAACTAATGTAATGTAAATGGCACATGCCACTGTTGATTGTGATCTATACATCAAATGGAGATATGAAGGCTGGAGGTCCTCTTACTCCTATGTGAGAGGGGTACACTATGTGCCTATAAGAGATTTCACCCTCTCCATTCTTCCATTATCATATGACATAAACATGACACCACACTACACACACATCTATTACACATTCTTACACTCGAGTGATAAACTTCACAGAAATTTCACAAGAAGAAAGGGAGTTTGTGTGAGGCAGAAGAGAGCACTTTCTCATTAGACAGCTGAGCCTACCTTTTGGGTGTCTTACTCAGTAATTCCACATGAAGCTTTATTATGCTGGAAATGAAAAATATGAATTTTCTACTACAAACGATTAAAATATTAGTTGCAAAACAAGTATACTTCTCACCAAGTGAGGGAGCGCAATGTTGAACAGGATGCACTACAATTGGAAGGAGCAGTCACTCTGAATTATGTTTTCTGTGGTTTCTTTAAATTACTCCAGGAAACCCTCTTCATGGTGAATTAAAAATATTTTGGGCACTTTCTTCCCAATTACTCCTCAGTTAACTTAGCTGGTATTCCAGTTCTAATGACGTCAACAGTGATAGAAATTTACATCATTATGTTTCTTCTTTTCACTAAGAATATGAATCGCTGATTTCAGAAACAACGCTTGTCCACTTTTTGGTTAAATTAAGTTATGTTATGGCGCTCCCTCTATCGAATGAATTTAGAAACAACATTTGTCCATCATTCTTAATGGGACAAACAGGATCCCGACATTATGAGTGAGAAGAGAAAGGACACTTGTCCACGACTAGTGCTATTTCTGCAGCCAACATTAGCTAGCCTGTTGTGTAATATCATCTCTGTGTTCATACAGTTTTCCTTTGTGAAGCACAGCATTGTTGAACAGGGAAGACATGGATGTACATGATGGTGGTGAAACTAGAAAGAGGAAAAAAGGTGTAAAGAATGTTGAGTATCAGAGTGAAATTATAAAAAGGTCGGAAATTAAAGGTTTGAGTACAAAAACTACAGTGGAAAGTTAGTTTCAAAGAAAAGCATTGGTGTGGACTACAAGTAATGTTCTAATACAGGAGGTTGTACATCACTAAAATAGTAAACTAATGATTTATTGCATGACAGAAATATCTGTGTAATTTTGTAGATGTCGTAGAAACTACTTTGGAAGAATTCCTGAAGAGGAAGGAAATGAAGTACTTTCACTTATCTACAACATGACATCATAGGACACACAAGATTTCTATCTCCAAGGACTGATTACTGTAGGTAATATTTCCAGAAGGTGAAGAAGAGTACCAGAAAGAGGGAACTGCAAACCAAGATGCAACAATTTTCAGTATTTTATTAATTCCAGCACTGGACGATCAGAGGTATGCAAGAAAGCTTTCTTAAGTATCCATGGTGTCACAAACCAAACGATAAGGAGGATAAGCAATCTGTTTGCTTGTGGAAAGTCGCCTAGTGACCAGAGGGGTAAAAATGCACCAGGAAATCAAATCGGTGGTGCAGAAATAAGTTTGATAATTGATCACATCAATTCCTATCCCCAAAAAATTACTCACTATGCCACAAGAGAACAGCGTTATTAAAATAGCCAACTTAATGTCAAAATCATGCGTGAGCAGTTCAGATTACGACATCCCCAAGCAAGTAATATTATGTACGAATTTTATTTAAAAATATTGAAAGAACGTTTTTCACTTACATTTGGTCGACCACAAGTTGACACATGTGGTACTTGTGAAACGCTTCAAAATAAATTACGAAAAAAACACTGAATGAAAAGGCTAAGAGGGTTGCCGCTGCAGAGATGATGGTTCATAAACGCAGGGCTGCAAAGTTTTCTGCTCGTATTCGTGAAGTACAAGTATTCTGTCAAAAAGACGAGGATGTTGCAGGAAATGCCACAGATTTTATGCAAAATCGGGCCTTTCCTACCATTCCAGTTCAGGAAGTTTTCTACCTTCGGCAACTCAATCTTAATGCATTCCATATCCACAACCTGAAGACAGGAAATGCAACATTCTACATTTATCACTAAGGTGTAGCAAAGGGTCCCGATGAAGTCTGCACATTTCCGCTGGATTACATACGAAACGAGTTGCCACCAAACATAAAATACCTGCATATATTTTCAGATGGCTGCCCAGGGCAGAATAAGAATAGCACTATGGTCAGGCTCCTCATGGCAGTTGCAGCATCTCAGCATTTACTCAGAAGTTAACACTACCTCCCAGTCAGAGGCCATTCATTCTTACCCTGTGACAGGGACTTTGCAGTGAGTAAGAGGAAAATTCGAGCTGTCGATAGGATTTATAGCATCATGCAATTTGTAGAACATATTGTTGCTGCAAGTACCTTTAACAAATACCAGGATAAAGTTGTTTCAACAGAGTTTGTACTGGGTTTCAAACAATGGTGGCCTAAATTTTACGAATGCAATGCTATGTCTTTGGAAACAATGACCAGCAAAGCACTCACAAGGAATGAGAAACAATCCTTCACCGTTTCAGAATTCATGGAATTTGAATACAACAGTGAGGGTAGTGTAGTGGGAGCGTCATTGCAAAACCATATATTGCAAGCCTGGTGACGCACACTTTTCGTTTACTTCTTGATGTAAAAAACAACAGTAACTCTAACAAGTTTATTTGTGTGGCCATCCTCTGCAGCAAGCATGTAAATACTTGTTTTGCAAATAAAACAGCCTTTTCCTGCTGCTAGTTACTTTATTTATCCCATATGCGTTTCGCCTTCTCCTGTTCTAAGGCATCATCAATGGGACCTATAACGACAGAGTGTTGTTAGTTATAGATTATCAAGCAGTTCACACCTGATACAACAAATAAAGATATAAAAATCCCTCACACAGCAACACCCCTCTCATTTGATATAGAAAACATGTATTCCAACATACCAGTACCAGAAACAATAGAAACTATAGATAAGAACCTGAAAACGTATAGTCAAGTCCCTGATGAACAGATTAAGGAAATATGCACACTAATAAAGCTCATAACAGAAGAAAATTACTTCCAGTTCAATAATGAACTTTATTTACAAGAAGATGGATTGCCAATGGGGTCCCCAGTTTCAGGTGCCTTAGCAAATATTTTTGTTAACCACATTGAACAGATCATTTCCACAAAAATAGTAGCAAAAGAATACAACATATTATATTGGAGGACATCCTTTGCTTAATAGGTGAACCACAAACCAAAATTGTAAAACTACATACTGACACCAACAAGATACATAAAAATATGACATTCACAATTGTAAAGGAACAGAACAACCAAATTAACCTTCTGGATATAACAATAAAAAAACAATAAGCATATGTTTGAAGTGTACCCTAAACCCATAGCAATGGACATTATCATTCCCCAATCCTCAAACCACCCACACACACAAAAGCAAGCAGCACTTCGACACATGCTCCATAGACTCAACACAGTACCAATCACCAGAGAAAGCTACCAAAAAGAACTAGACATAATAATACAGATAGCACAAAATAATGGTTACAATAATAACACAGTCACAAAGCTAAACATCAAAATTAAAAGTAAAATAAAAGCAGAAAGCTCCAAACAACAGACAACAACACAAAAGAGCCAAACACAAACAGGCAGTCCCATGACAACTACACAGGATAATCAGAAAAAGATGAAAGGAAACACAAGATGGTACACAATCACATACAAACACAAACTCACCCATAAAATCACCAATATTTTCAAAAGACAAGGAAAAAAAGCATAGACAAGAGACAATTCTATACAAAAATACACCCCAAAACTGACAAAAAGCAGAGACATATACCAGGAAGCAGGTGTATACCAGTTACAGTGTAACACTTGTGAAGGCACATACATAGGGCACACAGGGAGAACATTTGATGTCAGATACAAGGAACACATGAGAGCATGGAAATATGGCACAAACCACTCCACATTTGCAGAAGACCTAAGAGAACATGACCACAAACCAACCCCTAGAGAAGATGATATGAAAATAATTACAATCAACATTAAAAAAAAGCCTTCTGACCATGCAAGAAAATTAACACATACATAAAACCAAAGCAGAGGGGAAAATCCTGTTGAATCACCAAGTACAGATGCCAAGCAATTCATTATTTACACTAATAGATAATATAATAGAATAATGTTTGCAAAAAGGATAAATATAATAATACTGTCCAATGTAATAATATAATAGTAATAGGACCCAACATCTTTACTCTCACTCATCCATGATCGCTCCTCAGAATATTGAAACGCAAAGTCAAAACAACTGTCACCAAAGTTTTCAGACACTCGCTAACAGCTAGCACACCCACCATAACCCCTCCTCAGAAAAAAAACACGGATCTACCCCCACTCTCTCACTCATACACACACACACACACACACACACACACACACACACTTACGGCATAATCATCATAAATAGGAGTTAGTAACGAACATATACTTCGTAAGGTCGGCAACAAATAGGTAAACATACCAAAGAAGATGAAACACGTAATGGAGTCGCCATATTTACGCTGTGAAAAGAAGTGTACGAGGAAATTGTTTTATCAAGTGACAAAAGAACAATAGTCCTCCACAAAAAAGAGTGAGAAACATGGTGAACAGTGTGTGGATGGCGAGAACAAAAAAATGTGTATATATGGCAGTGAGAAAATGGTAGTGCGACCTCCAGACCAGATGTGAGGAAACGCAGACCAGCAAATCGTAAGTAATTACTTTTTTACGAAAAATCGCAAAGTGAACTGTTTGATAATCTATAACTAACAAAACTGTATCGTTATAGATCCCATCGATGATGCCTTAGAACAGGAGGAGGCGAAACGTGTATGGGATAAATAAAGTAACTAGCAGCAGGAAAAGGCAGTTTGATTTGCATAACAAGTATTTATATTCAAAATATCCACGGGTGTGCTGCCGGTCAATAGTGTCCAACGGGCACAATATTTCGGCGATCATACATGTCGCCATCATCAGGTGAACTGACGGACTGAGCTCCTGTGAACGTGCCGGCACGGAGATTCGTACGCTATGGCTGCTCAGAGGGAACTGGGTCCGGTCGCGGCGGCGGCCGATTTAAATACCCTCCGCCCGATGCGCGCTCCCTCCGCCGTCCGCGCCCCGCGCCACGGTCGCGCGGTGGAACAGATGGCATCGAAATTCGCACCAATGACGACCTCATAAACCGTGACTGTGGCTATAATCTTAGCAATGCTTGGGAACCAGCGATTGGGTTAATCAAGAGTAAATCGAGCAAACGTATAGTTGTGACGACAACGGCGGACAGAGCCATCACACCGACGTCATCTCAGACGCCGTCGCAATCTGTTCCACCACGCGACCGTGGCGCGGGGTGCGGACGGCGGAGGGAGCGCGCCGCGGGCAGAGGGTATTTAAATCGGCCGCCGCCGCGACCGAACCCAGTTCCCTCTGAGCAGCCATAGCGTACGGATCTCCGTGTCGGCACGTTCACAGGAGCTCAGTCCGTCAGTTCACCTGATGATGGCGACACGTATGATCGCCGAAATATTGTGCCCGTTGGACACTATTGACCGGCAGCACACCCGTGGATATTTTGATTATCAAATACGCCGGGAGAAACTCAAGAATCACAAGTAATTATATGATTGCTGTGGAGGATGGCCACACAAACAAACTTGTTATTCACGCCATGCCAGGCATTTCCAGGTGGCCTATATCAGAAATTCCGAAGACTTCATCTGAACATCCATAAAGCTGTACAATACATAAAATTCAACAACATATGCAAATGTAACGATCTTTTATCTGAATGCATCAATGTAAACATTAAAATAGTTCAACCAGCGCCCAGAAAGCAATGCATGCTGCTGAGAAAAGAGGGTTAAAATACGACATCAAATCCCTATACTCTAAAAAACAAGATTTAAATTACGAGTTGTATAAGACACATTTGCAACTCGCAGACGCCATAAATAATATGTTAATTTTCTCCCATCTGGTCAACAAGGTCGAAAAGCAAACAAAAACTGCGATACAAAGAATGGAAACAGTTCATAAAAGAAAATCAACCACCTCAAAAACCTTCAGTCACAACACAATACCTTTGCACACAGCCAAGAAAAACATACACACAAATTCTATCCTACATTAGTGAACCTTACAGACACACAGTTAAGCAATAAAGAAAGACAGCTGTTGGAGAAAGGATTAAAATATGATGTAAATTCAGAAATAGATGTAGATTACTTAGAAAATCTAATTATAGAAGCAGAAAGTGTTTCGACAAGGGAAGATAGGAATGAAAATACTCGTGCCAACATTGGATTAACTAGAGAACTAGGAGGAGATTAGTGTTTAACGTCCCATCGACAACGAGGTCATTAGAGACAGAGCGCAAGACCGCGTGAGGGAAGGATGGGGAAGGAAATCGGCCATGCCCTTTCAATGGAGCCATTCCGGCATTTGCCTGAAGTGATTTAGGGAAATCACGAACTAGAGAACTAGTAAAAAAAGAAATCCACAATATAATAACCAGTATAAAACACAACACTAAAATAACAAAAACACAGAATGTGCAACACTCAGAAAACTTGGGAGAAAACTTCAAACTGAAAATGTTATCATTTCCTCAATATAATAACAGTATAAAAACACAACAACACTAAAATAAAAAAAACACATGATGTGGAACACTCCAAAAACTTCAAAATGAAAATGTTATATTTCAAAAGTGGACAAGGGGAACACAGCTGTACTGATAGACAAAGAACAACACATTGAATAAACACAAGAATTCATCTCACAAAATAACATTACAAAATTAAAATCAGACCAAACAAACAGATTCCAGACAACAGTAAAAAACACTCTGAAAAATATTAACATCATACTGGATATTACAGTGAAATGGAAATTGACACAGATCAGTCCCACTGCACCGGTGCTCTGAAGCCAACAAAAAATCCACAAACCGAACTTTCGTGTGAGGCCAATACTGGATTTCAGAAAATCCCCCACTTACAAGCTTGCAGGATACTATACTGTCTGAAAATTTAAAGCACAAGAAGACAGAACCATTAAAAACACTACACATATAATACAACAAATATGTTGTTGTTGTTGTTGTGGTCTTCAGTCCTGAGCCTGGTTTGATGCAGCTCTCCATGCTACTCTATCCTGTGCAAGCTTCTTCATCTCCCAGTACCTACTGCAACCTACATCCTTCTGAATCTGCTTAGTGTATTCATCTCTTGGTCTCCCCTACGATTTTTACCCTCCATGCTGCCCTCCAATACTAAATTGGTGATCCCTTGATGCCTCAGAACATGTCCTACCAACTGATCCCTTCTTCTAGTCAAGTTGTGCCACAAACTCCTCTTCTCCCCAATCCTATTCAATACCTCCTCATTAGTTATGTGATCTACCCATCTAATCTTCAGCATTCTTCTGTAGCACCACATTTCGAAAGCTTCTATTCTCTTCTTGTCCAAACTATTTACTGTCCATGTTTCACTTCCATACATGGCTACACTCCATACAAATACTTCCAGAAACGACTTCCTGACACTTAAATTTATATTCGATGTTAACAAATTTCTCTTCTTCAGAAACGCTTTCCTTGCCATTGCCAGTCTACATTTTATATCCTCTCTACTTCTACCATCATCAGTTATTTTGCTCCCCAAATAGCAAAACTCCTTTGCTACTTTAAGTGTCTCTTTTCTTAATCTAATACCCTCAACATCACCCGACTTAATTCGACTACATTCCATTATCCTCGTTTTGCTTTTGTTGATGTTCATCTTATATCCTCCCTTCAAGACACCATCCATTCCGTTCAACTGCTCTTCCAAGTCCTTTGCTGTCTCTGACAGAATTACAATGTCATCGGCGAACCTCAAGGTTTTTATTTCTTCTCCATGGATTTTAATACCTATTCCGAATTTTTCTTTTGTTTCCTTTACTGCTTGCTCAATATACAGATTGAATAACATGGGGAGAGGCTACAACCCTGTCTTACTCCCTTCCCAACCACTGCTTCCCTTTCATGTCCCTCGACTCTTATAACTGCCATCTGGTTTCTGTACAAATTGTAAATAGCCTTTCGCTCCCTGTATTTTACCCCTGCCACCTTTAGAATTTGAAAGAGAGTATTCCAGTCAACATTGTCAAAAGCTTTCTCTAAATCTACAAATGCTAGAAACGTAGGTTTGCCTTTCCTTAATCTTTCTTCTAAGACAAGTCGTAAGGTCAGTATTGCCTCACGTGTTCCAGTATTTCTACGGAATCCAAACTGATCTTCCCCGAGGTCAGCTTCTACTAGTTTTTCCATTCGTCTGTAAAGAATTTGTGTTAGTATTCTGCAGCTGTGGCTTATTAAACTGATTGTTCGGTAATTCTCACATCTGTCAACACCTGCTTTCTAAAAATCCTAGACACAGCAACACTCCTCTCATTTGATATAGAAAACATGTATTTCAACATGCCAGTACGAGAAATAATAGAAATGATAGATAAGAACCTCAAAACCCATAGTCAACTCCCTGATGCACATATTTACGAAATATGCGCACTAATGAAGCTCACAACAGATCAAAATGACTTGCAGTTCAATATTGACTTTTATTTTCAAGAAGATTGATTGCCAATGGGGTCTCCAGTTTCAGGTGCCTTAGCAAAATTTTTGTAAACCAAATTGAATAGATCATTTTCACAAAAACAGTACCGAAAGAATACAACATATTATATTGGTTCAGGTATATGGAAGACATTCCTTGCTTAATAGATGAACCACAAACAAAAATTGAAAAACTACATACTGACATCAACAATTTACATAAATATAGAACATTCACAACTGGAAAGGAACAGAACAACCAAATTGACTTTCTAGATATAACAATCAAAAAAGGTAACAATAAGCATATGATTGAAATTTACCATAAACCCACAGCAATGGACATTATCATTCCCTAATCCTCGAACCACCCACACACAGAAAAGCAAGCAGCACTTCGACACATGCTCCATAGACTCAACACAGTACCAATCACCAAAGAAAGCTACCAAAAAGAACTGGACATAATAATACAGATAGCACAAAATAATGGTTACAATAATAACACAGTCACAAAGCTAAACATCAAAATTAAAAGTAAAATAAAAGCAGAAAGCTCCAAACCACAGACAACAACAGAACAGAACCAAACACAAACACACAATCCCATAACAACTACATAGGATAATCAGAAAAAGATGAAAGAAAACACAAGATGGTACACAATGACATAGAAACACAAACTCACCAGTAAAATCACCAACATTTTCAAAAGACAGGGAATAAACATAGCATACACAACAGACAATTCTATACAAAAATACACCCCAAAACTGACAAAAAACAGACATATACCAGAAAGCAGGTGTATACCAGTTACAGTGTAACACTTGTGAAGGCACATACATAGGGCAAACAGGGAGAACATTTGATGTCACATACAAGGAACACATGAGAGCATGGAAATATGGAACTAACCACTCCAAATTTGAAAAACACCTTAGAGAAAATGACCACAAACCAACCACTAGAGAAGAACACATGAAAATAATTACGATCGACAATAATAAACACCTTCTGACCATGCAAGAAAATTACCACATACATAAAACCAAAGCAGAGGGGAAAATCCTCTTGAATGACCAAGTACACATGCCAAGCAGTTCATTATTTACACTAATAGATAATATAATAGAATAATGTTTGCAAAAAGGATAGATATTATAATACTGTCCAATGTAATAATAATAGGACCCAACATCTTTCCACTCACTCATCCATGACCCCTCCCCAGAATATTGAAACGCAAACTCAAAACAGCTGTCACCAAAGTTTTCAGCTACTCGCTAACATCTAGTACACAAGCCAGCCCCCCCCCCTCCCCCATTGAGAAAAAAAATCGGCTCCATCCCCCTCTCTCTCACTCATACACACACACACACACACACACACACACACACACACACACACACACACACACACATACGGTTTAATCACCATAAATAGGAGTTAGTAACGAACATATACTTCGTAAGGTTGGCAGCAAATAGGTAAACATACCAAAGAAGATGTAACACATAATGGAGTCGCCATATTTACGCTGTGAAAAGAAGTGTACGAGGAAATTGTTTTATCGAGTGACAAAAGAACAATAGTCCTCCACAAAAAAGAGTGAGAAACGTGGTGAACAGTGTGTGGATGGCGAGAACAAAAAAAATGTGTATATATGGCGGTGAGAAAAGTGGTAGTGCGACCTCCAGACCAGATGTGAGAAAACGCAGATCAGCAAATCGTAAGTAATTACTTTTTTATTTTTTACGAAAAATCGCAATGTGAACTGTTTGATAATCTATAACTAACAAAACTGTATCGTTATAGATTCCACCGATGATGCCTTAGAACAGGAGGAGGCGAAACGCATATGGGATAAACAAAGTAACTAGCTCCAGGAAAAGGCAGTTTGATTTGCAAAACAAGTATTTACATGGTTTGCTGCGGAGGATGGCCACACAAACAAACTTGTTACTCAAGCCACACCAGGCATTTCCAGGTAGCCTATATCAGAAATTCCGAAGACTACATCTGAACATCCATAAAACTATACAACACATATAATTCAAGAACATATGCAAATGTAACGATCTTATACCTAAATATATCAATGTAAACGTTAAAAACGGTTCACCCAGCGCTCAAAAAGCAATGCATGTTGCTCAGAAAATAGGGTTAAAATACGACATCAAATCCCTATACTCTAAAAAACAAGATTTGAATTACGAGTTGTATCAGACACATTTACATATTGCAGTCACCATAAATAATATGACAGTTTTCTCCCATCTGGTCAACAAGGTCGAAAAGCAAACAAAAACTGCGATACAAAGAATCGAAACAGTTCATAAAAGAAAATCAACCAACTCAAAAAACTCCAGTCACAACATAATACCTTTGCACACAGCCAAGAAAAACAGACACACAAATTCTACCAAAGATTAGTAAACCTTACAGACACACAGTTAAGCAATAAAGAAAGACAGCTGTTGGAGAAAGGATTAAAATATGATGTAAATTCAGAAATAGATGATGATTACTTAGAAAATCTAATTATAGAAGCCAAAAGTGTTTCGACAAGGGAAGATAGGAATGAAAATACCTGTGTCAACATTGGATTAACTAGAGAACTAGTAAAAAAAGAAATCCACAATATAATAACCAGTATAAAAACACAACAACACTAAAAACACAAAATCACAGAATGTGCAACACTCAGAGAACTCAGGAGAAAACTTATAAATGAATATGTTATCATTTCAAAAGCAGACAATGGGAACACAGTAGTACTGATAGACAAAGAACAATACATTGAAAAACCACAAGAATTCATCTCACTAAATGACATTTCAAAATTAAAATCAGATCCAATAAACAGATTCCAGACAACAGTAAAAAACACTCTGAAAAATATTAACATCATACTGGATATTACAGTGAAATGGAAATTGACACAGATCAGTCCCACTGCACTGGTACTCTGAAGCCAACAAAAAAATCCACAAACCAAACTTTCGTGTGAGGCCAATACTGGATTTCAGAAAATCCCCCACTTACAGACTTGCAGGATACAATACTGTCTGAAAATTTAAAGCACAAGAAGACAGAACCATTAACAACACTACACACCTAATAAAACAAATAAAAGATATGAAAATCCCAAACACTGCAACAATCCTTTCATTTGATATAGAAAACATGTATTCCAACATACCAGTACCAGAAAATATATAAATTATCGATAAGAACCTGAAAACTTATAGTCAATTCCCTGATGAACAGATTAAGAAAATATGCACACTAATAATGCTCATAACAGAGCAAAATTACTTCCAGTTCAATGTTGACTTTTATTTTCAAGAAGATTGATTGCCAATGGGGTCTCCAGTTTCAGCTGCCTTAGCAAATATTTTTGTAAACCACATTGAATAGATCATTTTCACAAAAACAGTATTATATTGGTTCAGGTATATGGATGACATCCTTTGCTTAATAGATGAACTACAAACAAAAATTGAAAAACTACATACTGACACCAACAAGATACATAAAAATATAACATTCACAATGGAAGAAGAACAGAACAACCAAATTAACTTTCTGGATATAACAATCAAAAAAGGAAACAATAAGAATATGTTTGAAATTTACCCTAAACCGACAGCAATGGACATTATCATTCCCCAATCCTCTAACCACACACACGCACAAAACCAAGCATCACTTTGAAACGTGCTCTATAGACTCAACACAGTGCCAATCACCAAAGATAGCTACCAATAAGAACTGGACATAATAATGCAGACAGCACAAAATAATGGTTACAATAATAACACAGTTACAAAGCTAAACAAGAAAATTAAAAGTAAAATATAAGCAGGAAGTTCCAAACCACAGACAACCACACAACAGAACCAAACACAAACACGCAGTCCCACAACAACTACACAGGATAATCAGAAGAAGATGAATGAAAACACAAGACGGTACACAATGACATACGGTGCGAATTTGTGATTTAGTGTGTTTCAGTGCGCGATGCGCCAGCCTCACGGCAAACAGCGGACGAAGGCTGGCCGGCACATTATGCAGGTGACACAGTTTTGCAACGAGCATCGGTATGTGTGTACGTGCGCGACAGCCGCCAGAACGCAGCATTAGCAGTATTACGCAGGCGTGGGCCGCTTGTGGCGCGGTTGCGTTAGCCACCTCATCGAGAACCTTCTAATAAACACGCCGCCGCGTAACCGGCGGATTCAGCTGCGGTCTGCACTATTTAAGGGCATCAGAGGTGGGCGTCGGCATTCGGTTCGACCGACTGGGCGTTCGGTCGTTGCCACGTCGTCGTCGTCGTCAGTGACGCTGTACCCAAGGACTGGCCAGCGGGGGGCGTTGCCCGCTGCTGTACTACCAATCCCGGCGTCATCACGAGCCGCCGCGTTCGCGAGCAGGGCCGGGCATCGTGCCGCTAACCTCCTACCGCCTGCGCAGCCGCCGACAGAGCGCGGCGTCGCGTTCCCCGGACTGCGTGCATCAGCACATCTCCACCACTACACGAGCGGTGGGGCTGAGCTACCTGAAAATGTATTGGGAGAACCAAAAATAAAGAGGAAGATTGCTAAAAACAGCTACCTTCTTCTACCCAGCCACACCCTACAACCCCGACCTACGTCACCCACTCCGGTCATCCTATTACAAGTGGTGTCAGTCAGGCAACCTGCGCATCACACACTCCTGTTACAATTGGTGACAGTAGTGGTCTTCTCCCTGGATTTGGAGGAAATTGTGGCTGGTAATCGACGAGGATATGTGACACCTGAGAAGGGCAACAATGGATCAGCAACTCCTGCAACATGACAAGTAGGTGCCAATTTTTCGTTTGGTGGTTTGTCTGAACCTGTAGCATAGTCCGTCTTCCCTTCCTGTTCTTCTTTCTGGGCTTACTGTAGTCTTGATTCGATAGCTGGTAGTGATGGAGCAATCTGTGTCAGCCGAGGTGGCTGTTCATCAGCTACTCGAGTGAGTGTCGGAATTAGAGCCAGAGCTTGCTCGGTCTAAAGAAGCGAGCAAGGAACGGTTTCCTGTTAATGCAGTAATTCTTGACACTAACGCTGCGTCTTTGGTCACCCCTATCTCGGGAAAAGCTGGGGAGGATGTTATGATTTTTTTTGAGAACCTTAGCACGGCCGGGACCGATGACCGTAGCAGTCTGGTGCCTATAATCTCCCAAACCAACCAACCTTAGCACGGCCGCTAAATTGGGAAATTGGGGTGCAGAAACACTTTTGCATGTGGCTAAGTTGAAAGTAACTAGGGATGCCAGAGCATACGTTACATGCCATGAAGAATTAAGGGATGCTCGGACATTTGAAGTATTCAAAAAAGGGTTGCTGGAAAGATATCGAAGGAAAAATACGTCTAGATATTATCGGGAACAATTGAATAGAATGTATCAAAGGAATGGGGAATCAATAGAAGCTTTTGTAGACCGAATTCGACAAATTAATGTTAACACCTATGAGCTAATGGATTCCGATAGGGTTAATATAGCCATTCTGCAGGAAGCTGAACAGAGGGCACTAGACGCATTTTTGCGGGGAATACAACACGAAACCTCCCGCAAGATTAGGATGGAATTCCCTAAGACTCAATGAGGCAGTCGGAATCGCTGTGGCGTTAGAGGAAGTTGAAGCAGTAACAAAAACGTGGGACAGGAAAGCAGTGTTAAATGCAGAAATAAAATGTTTCAGATGTGGCCGGATGGGACACATTAGACGCGATTGCAAGGAAGTGTAGTGCAGGAAATACAGACGTTGGGGTCATTTGGAGCGTAATTGCAATAGGTCCTGGCATAAACATGATAGGAAACCGCAAGGTGGGCCTCACCCCCCCCCCCCCCCCCCCCCTCAGTTAAACGGGGCAGGGGGTGGTGTGTCCACTGTGCAACACCCCTGGTAAGGATTAATGCTAGTGCAGAATCAGTGGCAGACTTTTTTCTGACCGGCTGGTTGGGGGGCAGACCGTGCAAATTTTTATTGGATACCGGATCTCAGGTATCCGTGGCGAGTAGAAGTGTACTCGGTAAAGTGGAATTAAAACCACCACGCTGGGCGTTAAGTAGCGTGGGTGGGGGACAGGTGAAGTCATTCAGATCAGCGGTGTTAAACTTTCGAGTGGAAATGAGGAACTTCCAGGTGAAGGTAGAAGATCTTCCAGTTGTTGCCAGCAGCTATGTCATACTCGGATTGGATTTCCTGGTTGCGCATCACGCAAAACTTTACCTGGAACAGCGTACAGTAGAACTGGACGGAATACAATTTCGCCTAGGTTCCGCGGCCGAAAAACCATTACTGTCGCAAGGAACCACCCAGATGCCGGGTGGGTCAGCTAAACTGCGTACAAGGTCCCTTAGGGTTAACTCGCGGGATACTATTCCGAAGGGTACAGGGAAAATAATCTGGGCAGATATTGGAGCTAGTGTGCCGGTAAATTCGTTGTGTGTCGTTGAACCTTTGTCTGAGAATGAGCCACTGGATAAAATGAAGTGTTTTACGCGCCGTAGCGTGTCATACGTGCGGGAACTAGAAGGAAAAAAGGTTGTGCCTGTCAGTATTGATACTTTTGGCCTTGAAGAGGTGCAGTTAGCACGGGGTACTGTAATCGCGAATCTGGAGATAATAGGGGAAGATGAACTGGATAAGGATTTCGCAGCAGATTACACAATGCCAGGAGAGTGTCAGCTAGTCCGCAGTGAGGGGTAAAGTAGCACATTTAGAAGGGCAAGACAGAGAAGTCATGGAGATCCTTTTGACGGAATATAAAGAGTTATTTAATTCTCATGGTCCACTGCCCGCCACACCGTTAGTTCAGCATTACATCCCCACTGGGAATGAAGCACCGGTGTATAAACGTCCATATCGTGTTCCAAAAAGTTTACAGCTTGTCATGGAAGAATTTATTAATCAACAGCTTAGTGATGGGATAATAGAAACCAGTAATAGTCCCTGGTCCGCTCCTGTCGTAATAGTGGGTAAAAAAATCACCTGATGGGGGAAAGGCATTCAGTACATTCTGTGTGCTCAACAGGCGGAATTGAGTCATCAGAAAATTGTGTTGCAACAACTACCTGAAGCAGATAGACCTCTACAATTACCTGGCGTAGACATCTTAGGACCGTTTGTGCAAACACCAGTGGGTAATCGCTATGTTTTAACAATAACAGATCATTTTTTGTGTTATGTGTCTATGACTGCTATTCCAGACCAGCGAGCCAAAACAGTGGCTCACGCCATGGTACATCAATGGATATCGAAATTCGGAACACCTGAAACTATAATTACAGATAAAGGGTCAAACTTTATGTCCGATTTGTTGAAACAGTTATGCAAGTTGTTGCGTGTAAAGAAATTGAGAACGAGCGTGTTACACCCACAGGCTAATGGTCGGACCGAGAGAGTTCATCATACAATAGGTAAGATGTTAAGTTATTATGTAAATTCTCAACACAACAACTGGGATACCCTATTGGCATTTGTAATCGCAGCGTATAACTCAAAAGTGCCTGAAAGTACAGGACTCTCTCCGTACGAAGTACTGTTCGGTCGGAAGATGCCATCTCTGTTTGAATTGCTCAAGACCCCACCAGGAACCGATATTTCGGCTGTTAAGGATTTATCCACCAAGTTGAAAACAATCTGGCGGCAGGTGAAAAAAATGAACACAAAAGCGTTAGAGAGACAGGACAGAGTTCACAATAGAAAGGCGGCTTTACCCAAATATCATGTAGGACAATGGGTGATGATGACTAATCCGTATGTGGCAAAAGGCAAAAATTTGTATCCCATTATCAAGTTCCTTTCCAGGTGATCGAGATGAGCTGGCTGGAGTGGCCGTGCGGTTCTAGGTGCTACAGTCTGGAGCTGGGCGACCGCTACGGTCGCAGGTTCGAATCCTGCCTGGGGCATGGATGTGTGTGATGTCCTTAGGTTAGTTAGGATTAATTAGTTCTAAGTTCTAGGCGACTGATGACCTCACAAGTTAAATCACATTGTGCTCAGAGCCATTTGATTTGATCGAGATGACATCGCCGGTGAATGTGAAAGTACAGCTTCCAACTCGCCCTACTATTGTGCATATGAGCCGAATTAGGCCTTTCAAGGGGAATTTTGAGGAACTTCCTTCATTGTCTGCAGTAACTTCTAGTAGAGAGAAAGATGAATCTAAGCAAAAGAATAAGAAAGGAGTAGATAAACAAGAGAACCAAGTTAATTGCGAAAGCGATCAGATATGCTATTATGGTCTTAGGCCACGTGTAAAAAGGAAGAGCTAATGTGAGCTGTTTTTCTTTTGTTTCTCAGAAGGCGTGACGTTCTGGTAAGACCAGCAGATCCAGCGTCGTGGGTTGCGCTGAAGAGGGAAGAGGGAAGTTGTGCACTATCTCTCAGCAAAGTTATTCTGTTTTGCTGTTGCAACTTAGCTGAAGCCTTGAAGGTACATCCCATATCAGGTGGTGTTTTGTTCTCACGACAAGCGGACGTAATTACGTCCGGGCATCAATGGACCTTAAGGGTGGACTGTAATATTTGGGCGGTTGAAGATGAAGGATACACTTCATGAACTTCATTCCATGGTGGCTAATCAGTCAAGGTTTAATGACACACTGGGGGAATATCAGCTACTACGATCAGCTTTTGCACGCTACTGACGACATTAACAGACGAACACTTATCTCTGTACTACAAAATGGCCACTGTTACCAGTACGCGGACAGGTACCCTGCTGAGAATTCATACCATAATACCATTAACATGTAAGGATTGTAAATTTGAATGTTACACCTTGCATACGTATCCTGTGAAGTGGGAAGTTTTGCAGAAATTCGTACAATTAACCATACGGGAAATACTGTTAGTGGCACGTAACAGACAAGCTCATGCGTTCCTCACTGCACAAGACTTGCAGCGTTGTCGAACAGGTCCAGTTACCATCTGCCCCGAGAAATTGTTACACACTGTTCCCAAATCTTGTGAGTTTTCTCTATTCCGCTCTCAAGAACCAGTCGTGGAGTGCGCTAAGGAAATTATAGAAGGCACGGTGCAGTTCTTTCAGCAAGTGAGTCCACATTGGGTATTTTCAGTAATGGAAAACACAGTCCTTATTTGCGTCTGTTACGAGCAGGGTAAGCAAGGGAGTACGCAAAGAATAGAATTGCAGGGGCAGGGACTGTTAATTAACGGCACACAGTGTGACATTTCAGGGCCAACTTTCCGTTTACTGGCCGTGATTACTGGAGCTACAATCATGAACATAACACGCACATTGATCTACGTACCCGACCAACCAGTGAAATTAATCACGAAAGAAAATCTCACTCTTTTGAATAGCACATTAGACCCGACTTTGCTCGCCTCTTTGGACTGGATGCTAGCAGCTCAGGATGGACGTATACCTATGGAACATCTTTTTCAACGAGTGCATGAGTACCATAATGAGCATAAGCAACGCCTACTAGTTATTGGATCATCAACCACCGCCACCTGTATTTTTATCATTGTCGTAGGATTAGTGTACTATCGGCTCAAGAGGAAGATAGCCCAAATCCCGCCCCTTCCAACTTTTAACCTAAGGGACCAGACAAAATCGCTGAACAGTTATGAGGCACTGCAGCAGAACACTTAGTAATGTTTATGGACAAAGATTAGACTGAGAATAGAAGTGACTGAACACAGTGTAAATAGTGAATCAATCGCATTTTGTGGTTTTTGTGAAGTGAATTGTAGTTGTTTTGACTTTTTGGTTGAATTTGGGGACGAATTCTTTTCGTACGAGGGAGGAATTGTAGGGGATAAGCGGTTGTTTTTAGGACATACGGTGAGAAATTGTGATTTAGTGTGTTTCAGAGTGCGATGTGCCAGCCTCAAGGCAGATGGCGGACGAAGGCCGGCCGGCGCGCTATGCAAGTGACACAGTTTTGCAACGAGCATCGGTATGTGTGTACGTGCGCGGCAGCCATCAGAACGCAGCATTAGCAGAATTACGCAGGCGGGGGCCGCGTGTGGCGCGGTTGCGTTAGCCAACTCATTGAGAATCTTCTAATAAACACGCCACCGCGTAACCGGCGGATTCAGCAGCGGTCTGCACTGTTTAAGGGCATCAGAGGTGGGCATCGGCATTCGGTTCGACCAACTGGGCGTTCGGTCGCTGTCACGTCGTCGTCATCAGTGAAGCTGTCCCCAAGGACCGGTCAGCGGGGGGCGTTGCCCGCTGCTGCATTGGAGACTCCCGGCGTCGTCACGAATCGCCGCAGTGCTTGCCGAGCCGCGCCTCGTGCCGCTAACCTCCTACCGCCTGTGCAGCCACTGAGAGAGCGCGGCGTCTCGTTCCCTGGACTGCGTGCATCAGCTCATCTCCACCACGACACGAGCGGTGGGGCTGAGCTACTGGAAAATGTATTGGGAGAACCAACAATAAAGAGGAAGATTGCTAAAAACAGCCACCTTCTTCTACCCAGCCACCCCCTACAACACAGACCACGTCACCCGCTCCAGTCATCCTATTACGGCCTTGCTGTGCTGGTACTGCAAATGGCTGAAAGCAAGGGGAAACTACTGCCATAGTTTTCCCCGAGGGCATGCAGCTTTACTATATGGTTAAATGAGTATGGCGTCTTCTTGGGTAAAATATTCCGGAGGTAAAATAGGGATCTCCGGGTGGGGACTACACAAGAGGACATCGTTATCGGGAGAAAGAAAACTGTCGTTCTATGGATCGGAGTTTGGAATGTCAGATCGCTTCATCGGGCAGGTAGGTCAGAAAATTTAAAAAGGGAAATGGATAGGTTAAAGTTAGATATAGTGGGAATTGGTGAAGTTCAGTGGCAGGAGGAGCAAGACTTTTGGTCAGGTGAATACAGGGTTATAAATACAAAATCAAATAGGGGTAATGCAGGAGTAGGTTTAATAATGAATTAGAAAGTAGGAGTGCAGGTGACCTACTACAAACAGCATAGTGAACGCATTATTGTGGCCAAGATAGACACGAAGCCAATGCCTACTACAGTAGTACAAGTTTATATACTAACTAGCTTTGCAGATGAGGAAGAAATTGATGAAATGTATGATGAGATAAAAGAAATTATTCAGGTAGTGAAGGGAGATGAAAATTTAATAGTGATGGGTGACTGGAATTCGAGAGTAGGAAAAGGGAGAGAAGGAAACTTAGTAGGTGCATATGGATTGGGGATAAGAAATGAAAGTGGAAGCCATCTGGTAGAATTTTGCACAGAGCGTAACTTAATCATAGCTGACACTTGGTTCAAGAATCATAAAAGAAGGTTGTATACATGGAAAAATCCTGGAGATACTAGAAGGTATCAGATAGATTATATAATGGTAAGACAGAGATTTAGGAACCAGGTTTTAAATTGTAAGACATTTCCAAGGGCAGATGTGGACTCTGACCACAATCTATTCGTTATGAACTGTTGATTAAAACTGAAGAAACTGCAAAAAGGTGGGAATTTAAGGAGATGGGACCTGGATAAACTGAAAGAACCAGAGGTTGTAGAGAGTTTCAAGGAGAGCATAAGGGAACAATTGACAGGAATGGGGGAAAGAAATACAGTAGAAGAAGAATGGGTAGCTCTGAGGGATGAAATAGTGAAGGCAGTAGAGGATCAAGTAGGTAAAAATACGAGGGCTAGTAGAAATCCTTGGGTAACAGAAGAAATATTGAATTTAATTGATGAAAGGAGAAAATATAAAAATGCAGAAATGAAGCAGACAAAAAGGAACACAAACGTCTCAGAAATGAGATCGACAGCAAGTGCAAAATGGCTAAACTCGGATGGCTAGAGGATAAATGTAAGGACGTAGAGGCTTATCTCATTAAGGGTAAGATAGATACAGACTACAGGAAAGTTAAAGAGAACCACTTGTATGAATATCAAGAGCTCAGATGGAAACCCAGATCTAAACAAAGAAGGAAAAGCAAAAAGGTGGAAGGAGTATATAGAGGGTCTATACAAGGGCGATGTACTTGAGGACAATATTGTGGAAATGGAAGAGGATGTAGATGAAGAAGAAATAGGAGATATGATACTGCCTGAAGTGTTTGACAGTGCACTGAAAAACCTGAGTCGAAACAAGGGCACGGGAGTAGACAACATTTCATTGGAACTACTGACAGCCTTGGGAGAGCCAGTCCTGACAAAACTCTACCATCTGGTGAGCAAGATGTATGAGACAGGCAAAATACCCTCGGACTTCCAGAAGAATATAATAATTCCAATCCCAAAGAAAGCAGGTGTTGACAGATGAGAAAATTACCAAACTATCAGTTTAATAAGTCACGACTGCAAAATACTAACGCGAATTCTTTACAGACGAATGGAAAAACTAGTAGAAGCCGACCTCGGGGAAGATCAGTTTGGATTCCGTACAAATGTTGGAACATTTGAGGCAATACTGATCCTACGACTTATCTTAGAAAATAGATTAAGGAAAGGCAAACCTACGTTTCTAGCATTTGTAGACTAAGAGACAGCTTTTGATAATGTTGCCTTGAATACTCTCTTTCAAATTCTAAAGGTGGCAGGGGTAAAATACAGAGAGCGAAAGGCTATTTCCAATTTGTACAGAAACCAGACGCCAGTTACAAGAGTCGAGGGGCATGAAAGGGAAGCAGCGGTTGGGAAGGGAGTGAGACAGGGTTGTAGCCTCTCCCCATTCTTATTCAATCTGTATATTGAGCAAGCAGGAAAGGAAACAAAAGAAAATTTCGGAGTAGGTATTAAAATCCATGGAAAAGAAATAAAAACTTTGAGGCTCGCTGATGACATTGTAATTCTGTCAGAGACAGCAAAGGACTTGGAAGAGCAGTTGAACGGAATGCACAGCGTCTTGGAAGGTGGATATAAAATGACTATCAACAAAAGCAAAACGAGGATAATGGAATGTAGTCGAATTAAGTCGGGTGATGTTGAGGGAATTAGATTAGGAAATGAGACACTTAAAGTAGTAAAGGAGTTTTGCTATTTGGGGAGCAAAATAACTGATGATGGTCGAAGTAGAGATGATATAAAATGTAGACTGGCAATGGCAAGGAAAGTGTTTCTAAAGACGAGAAATTCGTTAACATCGAGTATAGATTTAAGTGTCAGGAAGTTGTTTCTGAAGGTATTTGTATGGAGTGTAGCCATGTATGGAAGTGAAACATGGACGATAAATAGTTTGGACATGAAGAGAACAGAAGCTTTCGAAATGTGGTGCTACAGAAGAATGCTGAAGATTAGATGGGTAGATGACATACCTAATGAGGAGATATTGAATAGAATTGGGGAGAAGAGAAGTTTGTGGCACAACTTGACTAGAAGAAGGGACCGGTTGGTAGGACATGTTCTGAGGCATCAAGGGATCACAAATTTAGCATTCGAGGGCAGCATGGTGGGTAAAAATCGTAGAGCAAGGCCAAGAGATGAATACACTAAGGAGATTCAGAAGGATGTTGATTGCAGTAAGTACTGGGAGATGAAGCTTGCACAGCATATAGTAGCATGGAGAGATGCATCAAAGCAGTCTCAGGACTGAAGACCACAACAACAACAACATGCAAATGTAACGGTTTTGTAACTAAATATATCAATGTACACATTAAAAAGACTTCACCCAGCGCCCAAAAAGCAATGCATGCTGCTCAGAAAATATGGTTCAAATTCGATATCTAATTCGTACACTCTAAAAAACTAGATTTGAATTACGAGTTGTATAAGACGCATTTACAACTCGCAAACACCATAAATAATATGACAGTTTTCTCCCATCTGGTCAACAAGGTCGAAAAGCAAACAAAAACTGCTGTGTAAAGAATGGAAACAGTTCATAGAAGAAAAATCAACCATCTCAAAAAACTCCAGTCACAACAAACTACCTTTGCACACAACCAAGAAAAACACACACAGAAATTCTACCCAAGATTAGTTAACCTTACAGACACACAGTTAAGCAATAAAGAAAGACAGCTGTTGGAGAAAGGATTAAAATAAATAGTAAATACAGAAATAGATGAAGATTACTTAGAAAATCTAATTATAGAAGCAGAAAGTGTTTTGACAATGGAAGATAGGAATGAAAATAGCACTGTCAACATTGGATTAACTAGAGAACTAGTAAAAAAAGAAATGCACAATGTAATAACCAATATAAAAACACAACACAAAAACAACAAAAACACAGAAGAGGCAACACTCAGAAAACTATGGAGAAAACTTCAAATTGAAAATGTTATTTTAAATGCAGACAAGGGGAACACAATAGTACTGATACACAATTATCCATATTTAAAAGTAAACTTTCAAATCGGTATAAATAACAAATAGAACTTTTTGTTTATATTGATAACTTTAAAATATACAAATTCTCATTTACGTGGCATTTCAACTTTTAATTGTTTTTTAGTTAAACAATTTGGTGTATGATTATGTAATTTTTCTTGACTATTGAAATGTAGTGTACATAAATCACAAATAAATTTTACTTTTTCTTATATATTAATTTGAGTTGATACAATTCTAGATAAATTTTTTGTTTAACAATAGTGTGAATATTATCTTTTTTTTAAATAAAGTGGATTTATTTTTTTTCCTCTTTAGATTTTGTAATTTTTAATGGATGCACTTGATATTTTTCATCTTCAACATCAAATTAATAAACATTAATAGGTACATTAATCATATTTTCTATTTTTGAAATATGATCAACTAAACGCGAAATTCAAAGTTTTCAAGTTTTTTTTATCAAGATCAAGACCAACATTTTTGTATTTTGTCATTGTTTCAGAATGTTCATCTACAGGAAACAAAGCAACTTTTATAGACTGGAAAACATATTTCATCATTAGTTTTTACATTAATACAAGTTTTCTTATTTTTAATTCTATATGGCAGATCAACATAAGACAATCGTTTTAGGGGAATATATTTATCAATTCCTAGTTGCAAAACAATTATTCTATTTAATGTTCATCCTGATCCTTGTGATTGTAAATTATATACCTTTTCTTAGAAAAAAGTTTAAGGGAAGGCAAACCTACAGTTCTAGCATTTGTAGACTTAGAAAAAGCTTTTGACAATGTTGACTTGAGTACTCTCTTTCAAATTCTAAAGGTGGCAGGGGTAAAACACAGGGAGCGAAAGGCTATTTACAATTTGTACAGAAACCATATGGCAGTTATACGAGTCAAGGGGCATGAAAGGGAAGCAGTGGTTGGGAAGGGAGTGAGACAGGGTTGTAGCCTCTCCCCGATGTTATTCAATCTGTGTATTGAGCAAGCAGTAAAGGAAACAAAAGAAAAAATCGGAGTAGGTATTAAAATCCATGGAAACGAAATAAAAAAACTTTGAGGTTCGCCGATGACATTGTAATTCTGTCAGAGACAGCAAAGGACTTGGAAGAGCAGTTGAATGGAATGGACAGTGTCTTGAAAGGAGGATATAAGATGGACATCAACATAAGCAAAATGAGGATAATGGATATTGAATAGAATTGGGGAGAAGAGGAGTTTGTGGCACGACTTGACAAGAAGAAGGGACCAGTTGGTAGGAAATGTTCTGAGGCATCAAGGGATCACAAATTTAGCATTGGAGGGCAGTGTGAAGGGTAAAAATCATAGAAGGAGACCAAGAGATGAATACACTAAGCAGATTCAGAAGGATGTATGTTGCAGTAAGTACTGGGAGATGAAGAAGCTTGCACAGGATAGAATAGCATGGAGAGCTGCATCAAACCAGTCTGAGGACTGAAGACCACAACAACAACAGCATATTTTTTCTAAAATATATCTTTTACATTGTTGAAATCTATTTCTGTTAAAATGGTATAGTTTCGAGTTAGTTGTCCAAATACTTGAACTTTTTCATTTATTTCAATTATTTGTAATATATATTCACAATATAAATTAAAATTTATCTTTAAATCATGTTGTAATTTCAAATAGTCTTTAACAATTCAAAAAATTTTTGTTTTTACTGGAGTTAAAAATTGATTAGGGTGATGTATATTAATAGTATTTTCAAAATTCAATAGTTTATAATCTTTAATTTATTTTTCTATCTCTTGTTTCAGTTTTACAAATATATTTGTAGAAAATGGAAATATTTTTTAATGGTTTTTCTTCTTTAGTTAGAAAAACATCAACAATATTATAATATGGAAACTTTTAAAGATTTTAATGTACTTTATGTATATAAATTCTAACGATAATTCTATTATTTTAACTTACTTTTGGTGTATAATTTATAACATTATTTGTATGATTTTCACTTACTTCAGGTATATAAATTATAACAATTATTGTATAATTCTTACTCAACTCAGTTATATATTTTTTAAAAATATTTAAATGATTTCAAATTACTTCGGGTGTATAATTTCTAACAATATTTTTATGATTTTCACTTACTTTAGTAACAGCTGTAACAGTCTTAGAACTACGTTCAGGTGTATAATTTTTAACAATATTTGTATGATTTTCTCTTACTTCAGGTGTATAATTGTTAACAATATTTATATTTTTCCACTTACTTCAGGTGTGTTATTTTCAAAAATAGTAAGATGACTTCTAACAATTATTGGACGATTTCTCGTAAGAAATCTAATTAAATCACCTTTATGTAATTTTAATATTCTTGTACATTATTAATTTTACAAAATTTATGAAGAGTTTTAACTTAAAATTGTTGTAGTTCAGTAGCAATGTACCTTTCCATTTTTCTTTTATTACAAAAAAATACATTTGATTTGTAAAAAATATTTTTTAACCAAATGATAATTATTTAATAGATGTATATGGATTATTATTTAATATATTATTAATCAAAAAGTGAATTAGTTTATTGTTTAGTTTAAGAATCAATTAGTGTCTAAACAATTAGTTTTTTAAAATAATTAATTTACTGTTTACTTTAATATTCAATTAGTTTACTATTTAGATTAACAATGAAATAGTTTTAATAATTTATTTAATTAATGATAAATGATTTTTAATTAATAAATAATGAATCATAAAGTTAATGCTTTCTTATTCTTAATATATACTAAAGTACACTTCTTACATTTATTACTATGTTTTAAATAAAAACAATTTTAATCTTTAATCTCTTGACAACTTTTACATTTTTTGTAGATGTAGATGTTTCTTCAGTTAAAACTTCTTCATTATTCATTGTAGATTTAGACTGTTCTTCATTATTCATTGTTAACAATATTTTTTAAATGTTCTTTACTTGCATTTCATGGTAAATGTTCCTTCAAATAATATTTAGCAACAGTTATGCCACATACACAAGGAATTAGATTTTTAATGTAATTTTTTACATGATATTCATTTATACATTGTCTACATACTGTTCTATAACCATCATTTGTAAATTTTTGTAAAGTAAAATTATCAATTATTTCTCTATGTTACAATATTTACAAAATTTAGAATCCACAGAAGACTTAAGTTTAACTTGATTCATTTAGATATAATAAAATTTATTAGATTTGCAAAAAAGTAAATTTTTAATAATTTTTGCAATTTAAATATTTAATTAATAAAAATCATAGTGGTATCCTGCTTCACCATAATATGCTGCTTCACCATAATATGCTTCTTCATATTGATCACCCTATTAGCATTAATATAAATTATTTAAATTTTTTCTGGTTATTTAACTTTAATAATAGTTCAGAAAGTGGATAATTTTCTATTTATTTTCATCAATACATTTTTTCGAAAAATATGATTTTAATTTGTTTCAACAAATTGATTTTTTCATCACTGAAACAAATAGAACAATTAATATTTTTTCAGATTTCCCAGTTAGTTCATAATTTTCTTTTGGTTTAGTTTGCATTTCGTTTAGGGTCTCCATTTATAAGAAATAATGTTTACTAGATTTATAAAAAATAAGAAAGAAGAATAAATTTCTATGAATCATTTATCTATAAATTCAAAATTACATTTTTTAAAAAAAATTTGTTTAATACAAACTACAAGTTTATTTTTGTAAAACTAATAAAACATTTTTCTATATAAATGGCAACTACTTTTATCAAGAAGCTCAGCAATATAAGTATTCCTAAAGAAATTAAAAAAGTAAATGAGCTAGAGGTAAATGTTCTGTATAATATTGCGAACTGTGAATATTTAATGCTAGATATGGAGAATAACTTTGTCTAGAACTCAATAATGATTTTAAAGTTATTTTACCAAATAGATTTTCTAAATTAATAGATGATTTTTAATTTGAAATAATTAAAGAAGGACAATTGAAATTGAAATATAAAGGAATGAAGAAACTTAAAAATAGAAATAATGAATTTTATGATGTAGAGTTTACAATCTAAAATTTTTAAAATGATGTGCTTTTGTTGTAACTAATACATTTTAATTCATTTACTTACCTTCACAATGTGATTTTTAAAAATAATTCAGTTTGTTAACTAATAAATTTTAATGAATTTACTTGTGTTCACAATGCGATTTTTAAAATAATGTACTTTTGTTAACTAATACATTTTAATTAATTTACTATCATTCACAGTGCAAATTTTTGAAAACAACTTACTTTTCTTAACTAATATATGTTATTGTTTCAAAATTGTGTTATATAATAAATAGATGACGTTATAAATCGGTTCTTTATTGTATTTAGTTGTTTTATTGTAAAAAATAGGTATTTAGTTAATGTTATATAATCGGTTTAGTTAATTAAATACACTGATTTTTAAAAATCAGTTGTTTTACTTATGAAATACAGAATTTATTTTAAATCTGTCCTAGTGTCCCAGAACTGGCAAAATATATCTACTAACATATAGTACACTGTAAACACTTGTGTCCATTCTCTTGGGAAACTTGGCACAGACTGAAGCTCCGTCACAATTAGAAGGGAAAGGGGAAGTGTGGTGGTGGGAGGGATGGATTTTGATGGGGGTGACATTGTAGGAGTGGGGGGAGTTAGGTAGTCCAAATGCCCTAATTCCTGCCAAAAAATTTTGATTTTACTACCATTTTTTGAATTTCCAGTCAAAAATTTGAATTTCCCCCTCAGAGATTCCCCATAGGAATGGTGGGGGAAGAGACACTTGCCACCTTGGGAAAACCCATGATGTCATCAGAGTGTGAGGGTAATTAATTGATCAAATTAATTAGTTTCATAATTAATTCGATATTAAAAGTGAGCCAGAACACAGGTTGTCCCGCTAGTTATGTCCCCCCTTACGAAGAATGCAACTCTGTTGCATGGGAGTCAGACGGCTGATTGCCATTATGTAAGCACCTGTATCAGTCGGTAGCTCTGACATCATATTTCAGCACTAGTTGGGTGAAGTCAATTCAGAAATCAGATTAGGAGTCAGGTTAGTTTTGACCAAATTCGAGTCACAATCAATAATGTTCCATTCAGTTCTAAACATGCAGGAAAATATTGACTGCAGATCTAAGTTAGCTGGTACAGCACTTCGTTTCCACATTGATGAGTCGAGTGATAAGACTGGAATTCCTGTAATCAATCTTAGCTTGAAAGAACATGAAATGATCCTTCTTTTTTTGAGCTGTAAGAGAACACAGACTGGATAGACATCTGCACTGTTGTATTATGAGAAGCTTCATAAATCTGAGAGTGAAGATTTTCCCTGTCTTCTGAAATGCTGTGTAAAAGCGTCTGACCCCACAGAGACATCGTTTCTCTTAACTGAAATCGAAAATCTTCCAGAAAATTAGTCACAAATGAGAGTTATGTCAACCTTGATCAGAGATAAAAAGGCTTTGTGTAATCTAACTGAGACAACCGGTTCACCGCAGGTAGGTTGTGAAACATGTCAAAACTTTTGGAGTAGTATTCAGACTGCCAGCTGGAAATGGTGAGGTAACTGATTCTTATGTATGGTTCATTATAACATGCTTACAGACACTACTGTCTGCAATCAAAACAATTAAAAAATTCTGATGAGAAAGTTTCGACCATCTTTTTTACACATATGACCTCAAGCCCAGTAGCTATTAATATCTGATGAAAGTCAAGTATTCGTTTGTGTTGGGAAAAATAAAACAATAATTTATCTTCAGCCCAAAAATGGCTTAACTGCTGAGTGATGAATTTTACATTTACATCCAAATCTATTGCTGTAAAGAGCAAAGCAAAGCAAATTATTTTGAACATCATATTAATGCTTCCCTAGTTCTGTTTTATAACAGAATGTAAGAAGAAGACAACATATAAAAACGAGAACGAGTATGGACTTAGATTGTAAGAATACCTGTAAGCCTTATAAAAAGTTACAGTACTGTGACATGGGAAAAAACACAACCAAAATAAATGCAGTCTGTTTGAAACTGCACATCTGTGGGATTAACATTTGATTCCGGATAACGTTCATTATCGTGCAGCATGAAGTTTTAATTATCATGACGAAAAAATATTTTTACAGAAGTAAGTTTTTGTCTACAGTCCTCGGACACGTTGAAATCCCCCATCAGCATTCCAGAGGTAACCGCTAGAGGAATTAAAAGAAACTATAGCGTTCTGTAGAAAAAGTGCTGTTGTTGTTGTGGTCTTCACTCTGAAGACTGGTTCGATGTAGGTCTCCCAGCTACTTTATCCTGTGCAAGTCTCTTCATCTATGAATAATTACTGCAACTTACATTTTTATGAATCGTCTTTCTTCCTGTATTCATCTCTTGGTCTCCCTCTACGATTTTTATCCTCCACAATTCCTTTCAGTTCAAAATTGGCGATCCTTTTATGTCTCAGGATGTGTCCTACCAACTGAGCCCTTCCTTTGGTCAAGTTGTACCACAAATTTCTTACCTGCTTAATTATACTTAGTACTTCCTCATTAGTTATGTAATCGACCCATCTAATTTTCAGTATTCTTCTGTGGCACCACATTTCGAGAGCTTCTATTCTCTTCTTATTTAAGCTGTTAACTGTCCATATTTCAGTTCCATACATGGCTATACTCCAGACAAATAACTTCAGAAAAGACTTCCTAACACTTAAATCTAACTTCTATCTTAACAAATTTCTCTTCTTCAGAAACGCTCTTCTTGCCATTGTCAGTCTGCGCTTTACTCCTATACCCTCTCTACTTCGGCCATCATCAGTTGTTTTGCTGCCCAAATAGCAAAACTCACCTACTACTTTAAGTGTCTAGTTTCCTAATCTGTTTTCCTTAGCATCACCTGATTTAATTCGACTACATTCTATTAGCCTTGTTTTGCTTTCTAAACACTGTCCATTCTGTTCAACTGCTCTTCTAAGACCTTTGCTGTCTCTGATAGAATTACATTGTCATCGAAAAATCTCAAAGTTTTTATTTCTTGTCTTTGAACTTTAATTTCTGTTCCAAATTTTTCTTTGGTTTCCTTTACTGCTTGTTCAATTTACATTTTGAATAACATCAGAGATAGGGTACAACCCTGTCTCACTCCCTTTTGAACCATTGCCTCACTTTCTTGTCCCTCGACTCTTATAACTGCCATCTGACTTTTGTACAAGTTGTAAACAGCCTTTCATTGCCTGTATTTTACCCCTGCTACCTATAGAATTTCAAAGAGAGTTTCCAGTTAACATTGTCAAAAGTATTTTTCTATGTACAAATGTTATAAGTTTAGGTTTTCCTTTTCTTAACCTATCTTCTAAGATAAGTCGTAGGATCAGTATTGCCTTGCATGTTCATACATTTCTCCAGAATCCAAACTGAACTCCCCGAGGTCTGCTTCTAACAGTTTTTCCAATCAACTGTAAGGAATTAGTGTTAGTATTTTGCAGCCATGACTTATTAAACTGATATTTCGGGAAGTTTCACACCTGTCAGCAAATGCTTCCTTGGAATTGGAATTACTACCCTCTTCTTGAAGTCTGAGGTTATGTCTCCTGTCTTATATATCTTGGACACCAGATGGAAGAGTATTGTCATGGTTAGCTCTCCCACAACTATCGGTATTTCTGATGGAATATTGTCTACTCCCAGGGCCTTGTTTCGACTTAATTCTTTCAGCGTCTTTTCAAATTCTTCTTGCAGCATTGTATCTCTCATCTTATCTTCATCTACGTCCACTTCTCTTTTATAATACTGCTTTCAATTTCATCTTACTTGTATAGACTATATAGGGTGATTTTTTCCACCGTGTACAAATTCTAGGGATTGATCGATGAGAGGATAAGGAACAAAAAAGGTCTAACGGATTTATTTCTGCGAATGCATGGTTTCCATGCTTGATACCAGATATTCAATCATGCATTGTTACAGAGAGTACGGTTCAATGTGCGCTGTACTATGCAGCCACAATTACAGTATGTGCCGAAAATAGTTTCCATGTGCCTCAAGGCACACGTGTTCTCATTGTAGCATTCTCTGTCTCACATGTTCACATCGGCCAGGCTGCATCAGAACAGAGCGAAAGGTAGCATGAATACGCTGCTCCAGTGTCTCCACACCTGAAATGGGCTTTGCAAACATCATATTTTTGAGATGGTCCCACAACCAGACATCGCAGGCCATGCAACTGGACTCCCTCGTCCAGTCCATTGACCAGGGAAGACACGACTAAGGTGCGTCCGGATATTAATGGCAAAGTGGGCTAGAGCACTATCACCCCACATAACCCTTTAAATCAGCAGTGACACTTTTTGCAGCAGGGGAGGCAAAGTCACCTGCAAGAAATGCCGATAGTTCCGCCTTGTTAGGCGACGTGGAAGGAAGACTGGCCCCAAAATACGCTCATAAGTTATCCTGGCCCACGGACTCTGGCTGCAACGATGCTGAAGATTCGCTGTCATCATGTCATGGGGATTCTGCGTATTATCCCACAGATGACTGTTACGAAAGTTAAAGATGCTACTCCACGTGAAGGTGGCCTCGTCTGTGAATAGGATGAATGACACAAATCTCAGAGTCGTAGTTGCCTGGTAAAGAAACCAGTGGCAAAACTGCACCCGGGGTGGAAATTCTGTCGCTAGTAAGCCCTGCACGCGCTCTAAGTGATAAGGGTAGTAACAGTTGTCTGGCGTACCCTGTATTGGCAGGACAACTGCCTGGTACAGACATGGCGGTCGCCTTCCACGGTGTTCCTGATACAACCTTCTTGCTCCCCGCTTCCCATTGCCATTTGCCTTTCTGTAAGTAAATACAATGTCGGCAAGCTATCGATTCAATAAGGAACCATTGTGTACAACGCTGTATCATATCCACTACAAGGTCACCAACAAGATAAGTGAATCGGACACATTACCAATTATTATGGTAGGAGAGGGTGCCAGGAAATTACATATGAGGAACAGTACCATCCTCTATGAGGAAACCAAGCATACTGTAACTATGGCCGCATGTTGCAGCACGTATTAGACTGCAGGCTCTGTAACATACTATGATTGAGTAAATGGTCTCTAGCATGGAAACCATGCACTTCCAGACATAAGTTCATTATGCCATTTTTTGTTCAGTATCCTCACATCGATCAGTCCCTAGAATTTGTACGTGGCCGAAAAAAATCGCCTGTATACTCCTTCCACCTTTCACCTTTGCCTTCTTTGCTTACAACTGGTTTTCCATCTTGATATTCATATTGTCTCTTCTCTTTTCTCCAAAAGCCTCTTTAATTTTTCTCTAAGCAATATCTGTTTTTGCCGGCCGCGGTGGTCTAGCGGTTCTGGCGCTGCAGTCCGGAACCGCGGGACTGCTACGGTCGCAGGTTCGAATCCTGCCTCGGGCATGGGTGTGTGTGATGTCCTTAGGTTAGTTAGGTTTAAGTAGTTCTAAGTTCTAGGGGACTTATGACCTAAGATGTTGAGTCCCATAGTGCTCAGAGCCATTTGAACCAATATCTGTTTTTCTCCTAGGAAATACGCATCTAAATCTTTAATTTGTCTGTAGCCAATCCAATTTACCTATTTTTCATTCCCTCTCATTCTAATTTTTTAGACGTTTGTATTCCCTTTCGTCAGCTTCATTTACTGCATTTTTGTATTTTCTCCTATTCGGTTGAATCCAGTATCTCCTGGTTACACAGATTTCTACTAGGCCTTCTCTTTTTAACTATTTTATCGTCTGCTAACTTTACTACTTCATCTCTCAAAGCTACCCAATCGTCTTCTACCATATTCCTTTTCCTTCTTCAAGTCAACCTATGCCTAATGTTTCCTCTGAAACTTTCAAAAACCTGTGGCTCTTTCGACTTACCTGGGTCCAATCTGTTTTAATTTCCTACCTTTTTTGGCAATTTCTTCATCTTTAATCTACAGTTTATAAC
Source organism: Schistocerca nitens (assembly GCF_023898315.1). Taxonomy (NCBI): domain Eukaryota; kingdom Metazoa; phylum Arthropoda; class Insecta; order Orthoptera; family Acrididae; genus Schistocerca; species Schistocerca nitens. The sequence goes on along the minus strand of NC_064617.1, from coordinate 696,588,205 downwards.
CAGTAAATTGTGGTCAGAGTCTACATCTGACCCTGGAAATGTCTTACAATTTAAAAGTCTGGTTCGTAATTTCTCTGTCTAAGCACTACATAATCAATCTGAAGCCTTCTGGTATCTATATATCTCTTGCATATTAACCCACTATTTTTCCTTCTCTTCTTTTCCATACTACCGAATTCCAGCCCCCCACCACAACCATATTCTCGTCTCCTTTAACTATCTGAATAATTTCTTTTATCTCATCACACCTTTCTTCAAGCTCTTCGTCATCTATGGAGCTAGTTGGCATGTAAACTTGTACTACTGTGGTAGATGTGGGCTTTGTGTCTATCTTGGTTACGATAATGCGATCACTATGCTGTTCATATTAGCTTATCCGCCCTCCTATGTTTCATTTATTATTAAACCCACTCCTGCGTTACCACTATTTGACTTCTTTTTTATAACCCCGACCAGAAATCCTTTCCTCCTGTCACCAAACATAGCTAATTACCACTATATCTAACTTTAACGTATCCACTCCCGTCTTTAAATTTTCTAACCTATCTGTTCGATTGAGAACTCTGACATTCCGCACTCTGATCTGTAGAATGTCAGTTTTGTTTCTCCTGATGATGACATGCATCTGAACAGTCCCTGCTCGGAGATCCAAATGGGGCACTATTTTACCTCTGAAATATTTTTCCCAAGAGGATGCCATCATCATTTAACCATAGAGTATAGCTGCATGTCTTTGGGGAAAATTACGGCTGCAGTTCCCCCTTGCTTTCAGGAGTTCACAGTACCAGCACAGAAAGGCCGTTTTGGTTGATGTTACAAGCCCAGATCAGTCAATCATCCAAACTGTTGCCCTGCAACTACCGAAAAGGTTGCTGTCCCTCTTCAGGAAGCACACGTCTGTCTGGCCTCTCAAAGGATACTCCTCTGTTGTGGTTGCACCTATGATACGGCTGTCTGTATCACTGAGCCACGCAAGTCACTCCATTGACGGCAAGGTCCGTGGATCATGGGCAGGAGGGGGGAAGAGGAGTTGCCGCGCGAAGTGGCCGTGTGGTTTGAGGCGCCATGTCACGGACTGCACGGCCCCTCCCGCTGGAGGTTCGAGTCCTCCCTCGGGCATGGGTGTATGTGTTGTTCTTAGCATAAATTAGTTTAAGTTAGATTATGTAGTGTGTCAGTCTAGGGACCGATGACCTCAGCAGTTTGCTCCCTTAGGAACTCACACACATTTGAACATTTGAAGAGGAGTTTTGTGAGGTAAGCGACCTTTACATTTGTAAGCGAACTTCACTGCTACTTTCCATCCACAGTGAGATAGTGGAAGTGTACATTTACAGTGCACCATCATATGATATAGTGGCGAGGTGGCATAGAGGTTTCTTTTGGGGTCAAACGAGTCTTAATAACAAAGGACGAAATGTAGATGCACACACACACAAACACACACACACACACACACACACACACACACACACACACACACACACACACACACATGAATGGACAGAGATGCTACTTGTATAAGACATAATTGGAATTTGGGTTAGACGGAAAGCATGCCGGTATACCCAAGTGGTCAAGGCGACCCCTTGCATTAAGTGGGAAATGCGTGTTTGAGTCCAGCGTACATTATCACCTCTCATCTTTGGATATATTTCAAAGCGTGAATGCAGTTGATGTCACTGGTTTGTTTTAATTCAAAAACTGAAATGGCAGGCTGTCCGTCTGTGAAGAACTGGGAACTGCGAGATAAGTAGATGGAGACCTTGGAGCAGGATGACCAACGTATCAGACTTAAGGCAATAGTGGGAAAAGTGAAAACGAGTCACAGGTCAGGTTTTACACCTTATACGACATTCTGAACGTTACAAAGGTCGCCGCCCGCTTGGTCCCGAGACTGCCCAGTTTTCACACCTATTCAACATGCCTGACAAGTCGTTGTAGCAGCGGCAATGTTGCAGCTGTGTCACACCAGTCCGGATGAGTACTTCAGACACCTGATTACCATGATGAACATGATGGGTGTATCAGTATGACCCCGAAAAATGGTGCAAAGCACCAAGAAAGACGACGATGGTTCAAATGGCTCTGAGCACTATGGGACTTAACATCTGAGGTCCTCCTGTAGAACTTAGAACTACTTAAACCTAAGTGACCTAAGGCATCACACACATCCATGCCCGAGGCAGGATTCGAACCTGCGACCGTAGCGGTCGCGAGGTTCCAGACTGAAGCTCCTAGAACCGCTCTGCCACACTGGCTGGCAAAGACGATGAGATAATAACCTTGTGGCAAGGTGATGTAGAGAATTATTCCAGACTGCCTTGGTGTGGTGCTAACATATGGGAACAGTCAAGTGAAAACCAAACACTAGACACAATGGCACCATGGAATTGTTCCATTCAAAAGTAATCACCACACTCGTTAAGACGTGTATCCCACTGGGAGACGAGATGATCAATTCCTGTTGAGTAATACTAGCTTGGCTGCTGACGAACACGCAACCTCACCAACTCTTGCACTTCCATGTTCGACTTAAACCAATGTATAGTCTTTCTTCAAGTCGCCAAGGGTATGAAAATCACGCAGTGAAGGATCCGGGCTGTATGGCGGATGTTGTAGTGTTTCCCAACCAAATTACTGTAGCATATCCATCGTCCAAGTGTTAGTGTGGAGGCGGAAGCTATTGTACAACAGAATGATACCATTCTACAGCATTCCGACAGCACGAGGGCAAACAGCAAAGCCAAATGTGGAAACATCCTACATCTCCCCCCGTCAAAGCTTTTTACACAATTTGTGGTAAGGTCATGGTGACCTTCTTCGACTGCAGAGGCCCTCTGCTCGTCGAGTTCCTCCAGCGTGGAATCACAGTCAGTGTGCAGCGCTGAGAAGACACTTTACAGAAACTGTGATATGTCATAAGGTCTAAACACCTAGTAATGCTGTCAGACGGAATCAACCTGTTGCATGATAACGCCTACCCCTACATTACCACTTGGATGAAGGCTACACAGCAGCAGTTTGGTTAGCAAACAGTGCAACCTCCGTGCAGACCAGATCTTTTGAAACAGGAACTGATATTCTCATCTCCCAGTGGGACAAATTTCTAAACGTATGTGGTAAATACTTTTGAATGGAAACATTCCATGGTCCCATAGTGGCGGGTGTACGATTTTCATTTCTCTGCCCCTTGTGTATGCTGGTAAGGGGCAAACTGTCACAGGAGCATACTGCCGAAATCAACTGACAAAGTTTCCGGAGATTATGAGGGCAAAGTGTCGCAGGAATCTATTCAAGAGGATGGTTTTGCTCCACGACAACACCGCAGCTCATTTGTCACAGGACACAGTCACACATGCTGCCTTTTTGGTTTATCAAATTTGTGCTTCCTGTCCCCTCCTCCCATATGATCATGACATGGCACACAGTGACTTGTTCCTCTTCCCTCAGATGAAGAAACTATTGGCTATCAGGCATTTCCAGAAGACGACGAGATGCAACATTTATGATCAAAAAAATGCATATCTGCACAGTCAAGTCATCTGTTAGGAAAGATGTACCGTATTGCAGAGTGTACATGTAGAGATGAACTAACACCATTACCATGTTTCGTGGGCGCAGTTCGCTTTTCTTTTTTTCCCTCCCTCCAAAGTAATAATTAAAACTTTATGACCTTGTTCTGTATGCTTTGATCCTTCTTGGCATGTTGACCACAGAGTGGTGAAAACGTTGCAAGTCAGCCTGACTTTGATGGTGGCCATCAGAAAGTGTGAGGAGGGTTGCTGTGAAATGCCACTGCAAGTTTCAACTGCTTCCAAGCACTCTCAGTCATATACAACAGGCCATTCCATTCAGTTGATTCCAGCCCCCTAAAGGAAGGCGTTCACAGGGTAGGAGCGGTGTTCTCGAGTGTTATCGTGGTATGATGACTCCATCACCAAAATGTGACTCTGTAGTTCGACAGCAGTATGAAGGATCGTGTCCCAACACTGTACAGCCCTCAAATTAGTGGCTATCGACGGTGGGATGTGTCCGATCTCCATAGCTGATACTGGTCCAAAACATGACTCACTAGCCCCCCTTCTAAACCCGAAGTGTGAGACAAATACTGCACTCGTCGGCGAAGAGAACGCAACACCACTAATCCACTTCGCAATTTCAGCGGCAAGCAATATAACATTCCAAGATGAGTTTTCACTCTGCAGTTGAGCGTATGTTGATCTGAAACTTCCTGGCAGATTATGTGCTCACCTGGGACCTTTACCTGGGGGTGGTAAGTGCTCTACCAACTAAGCTACCCAAGCACGACTCAAAAACCTTACTTCCCTTTACGTCCACCAGTACCTCATTTTTCTACCATCCAAAGTTGAATGTCGGTCCTGAGTCACGTTTGGATAGCGCAGTCGATAGAGCACTGGCCCGCGAGGGACAGAAGTCCCAGGTTCGAGTTCCGGTTTGGCACATAGTTTTAATCCACAGAGTGAAAATTCATTGTCGCAGAGTGAAAACTCATTATCGAAATAATCCGCTACGCTGTGGCTAAGCCATGTCTCCGCAATATCCTGTCTTTCAGAAGTGCTAGTCCCACAAGATATACGGGAGAAATTTTATGAAGGTCGGAAGGTAGGAGACGAGGTATTGGCGGAAGTAAAGCTATGAGAGCAGTCTCTGAGTCGTGGTTTCGAAACTCAGTCCCTAGAGTATTGTAGGTGCAAACAATGTTGACACTCGGGGCAGTGGCTGATGGGAGCAACTGCAAAGGCATTACCCATTTACAGCCGCTCCCATCAACCAGCGTGCCGAGTGTCAACTTTGTTTGCGCGAATAATACTTGTCCCTGAAAGGCAACTGTCGCAGTTTCGAGTCCCTGTCCAGCACACAGTTGCCATCAAAAACTAACGCGCCATACTTGCCTTGTAGATTAATCATTTCCAGACGCAAACTGGTTGCTGACAACTTGTTTTGTTATAGTCCTGACAGCTACAGCCTCCTTATAATTTTCCTACAGTGTCTATTCACCCTGTTCGTTAGTCTGCTGCGTCCGTTTTGTCTGATTTACATTTTTGTTCTCGTCTTGTTCTTCGTGAAAATAATATGCTTAACGCTCGAGTGGTTATTACCTGCTTGTAATAAGAGTTCGTCTTTAAGTCGTATTGAGCTGTTTAAAGCGTCGCCAAGTCAGAGGGTGACGTCGCAGTGTGCCACGCTTTTGCGTCATTACAGAAGAAGTTTGTTTGAGCCAAAATTCAAACTTATGCATCGCAATTACAGTGTTTTGAAAAAATGACAGTTTTACTGTATTGCACAGCGTGTGCGAGGGTGTGCTGAAAAGTGACGCCTCCGAATTTTTTATATAAAACTCTTAAATCTTTCCGAATAAAACAAACGATGTTAATATTCTACATCTTTGTTCTTCATGTCTACATATTTATTTCGTAACGCAGTCACCCCGGCGAGGAATCCATTTCTCGCAACGGGAGACTAATTTGTTCATACCGGCACTGTAGGATGTTTGACTTTGTTGACGGAGCCACAACCTCACCTCTGCTTGCACCGCTTCATCACTGTCAAAGTGAAATCCTCGAAGGCGTTCCGTAAGTTTTGGAAACAAATGAAAATTGGATGGCGCCAAGATGGGACTATATGGAGGACTATCAGTGACAGAGAATACAAGGCGTAGGATTACAGCAGATGCAACGCTCGTGTGTGGTCAGACAACCGCATGACAAGGAGAGGCTACTTCAAATGTGAACGAACTCTCGGAATCCGAAACTCTATTACAGTAAGCTGTTTCTCACGCACCGACTTAGTTACGTCGCACACAGCCATGTAACACGTTACAGTTCGGAGCTATCTAGCAGCAGAGGGCAGAAAATATTAGACATAAAGAGTAAATATATTTGTTGTTGTTGTGGTCTTCAGTCCTGAGGCTGGTTTGATGCAGCTCTCCATGCTACTCTATCCTGTGCAAGCTTCTTCATCTCCCAGTACTTACTGCAACCTACATCCTTCTGAATCTGCTTAGTGTATTCATCTCTTGGTCTCCCTCTACGATTTTTACCCTCCACGCTGCCCTCCAATACTAAATTGGTGATCCCATTGATGCCCCAGAACATGTCCTACCAACCGATCCCTTCTTCTAGTCAAGTTGTGCCACAAACTCCTCTTCTACCCAATTCTGTTCAATACCTCCTCATTAGTTATGTGATCTACCCACCTAATCTTCAGCATTCTTCTGTAGCACCACATTTTGAAAGCTTCTATTCTCTTCTCCTCCAAACTATTTATCGTCCATGATTCATTTCCATACATGGCTACACTCCATACAACTACTTTCAGAAACGACTTCCTGACACTTAAATCTATACTCGATGTTAAAAAATTTCTCTTCTTCAGAAACGCTTTCCTTGCCATTGCCAGTCTACATTTTATATCCTCTCTACTTCGACCATCATCAGTTATTTTGCTCCCCAAATAGCAAAACTCCTTTACTACTTTAAGTGTCTCATTTCCTAATCTAATACCCTCAGCGTCACCCGACTTAATTCGACTACATTCCATTATCCTCGTTTTGCTTTTGTTGATAGTCATCTTATATCATCCTTTCAAGACGCTGTCCACTCCGTTCAACTGCTCTTCCAAGTCCTTTGCTGTCTCTGACAGAATTACAATGTCATCGGCGAGCCTAAAAGTTTTTATTTCTTCTCCATGGATTTTAATTCCTACTCCGATTTTTTCTTTTGTTTCCTTTACTGCTTGCTCAATATACAGATTGAATAAGAATGGGGAGAGGCTACAACCCTGTCACACTCCCTTCCCAACCACTGCTTCCCTTTCATGTCCCTCGACTCTTATAACTGCAATCTGGTTTCTGTACAAATTGTAAATAGCCTTTTGCTCCCTGTATTTTACCCCTGCCACCTTTAGAATTTGAAATATTCCAGTCAACATTGTCAAAAGCCGTCTCTTAGTCTACAAATGCTAGAAACGTAGGTTTGTCTTTCCTTAATCTTTCTTCTAAGATAAGTCGTAAGGTCAGTATTGCCTCACGTGTTCCAATATTTCTACGGAATCCAAACTGATCTTCCCCGAGGTCGGCTTCTACTAGTTTTTCCATTCGTCTGTAAAGAATTCGCGTTAGTATTTTGCAGCTGTGACTTATTAAACCGATAGTTCGGTAATTTTCACATCTTTCAACACCTGCTTTCTTTGGGATTGGAATTATTATATTCTTCTGGAAGTCTGAGGGTATTTCGCCTGTCTCATACAAATGGTTCAAATGGCTCTGAGCACTATTTGACTCAACTGCTGAGGTCATTAGTCCCCTAGAACTTAGAACTAGTTAAACCTAACTAACCTAAGGACATCACACACATCCATGCCCGAGGCAGGATTCGAACCTGCGACCGTAGCGGTCTCGCGGTTCCAGACTGCAGCGCCAGAACCGCGCGGCCACTTCGGCCGGCCCTGTCTCATACATCTTGCTCACCAGATGGTAGAGTTTTGTCAGGACTGGCTCTCCCAAGGCCGTCAGTAGTTCTAATGGAATATTGTCTACTCCCGGGGCCTTGTTTCGTCTCAGATCTTTCAGTGCTCTGTAAACTCTTCACGCAGTAGTAAAGATGTAGAACGTTAAAGCTTTTTAGATAACACAAATGTTATTAACGTTCTAACGTAAAGATGTAGAACGTTTATAACGTTTGTGTTATCTAAAAAGCTTTAAGAGTTTTCACACTCAAAATTTGGAGGCATTACTTTTCAGCATGTCCTCGTAAATACACATTCGTGGTGGGTTTTGTTTCTCGGGCAGAGGATATACATATAATCTAGTACGATCTCCTGATCTTGTTTAAATTTGACAATACTAATTGGATCTTAACAGTCTATGATGATAACTGTAGCATTAGAAGACGGGACGTTAGGCACGGTAACATGCCCTAGACCACGGCCTAATTCCCTTACCTTACAACAAAAATCACCTACGACATATATAGCGACCATAAAAGTCTGGGTTGTATATTTCAAAAGACCCTTTGAGTGAATGCTGGGCTGCTTCCTTCTATGAGGTCACCGTAGATCCCTCTTCATCTGAATGAGCTTTAACTCTACTACCTGTAGTTAGTTGTGCAAGCTTTAAAGAAATACAATTACAATATTCGCCTGTTTAATGATATCACCGGTTCGTGGTTTCACCTGAGCAGGATGTGACCACACAGCTGATAAGAGTACCAGCCGCTGCGTAGAAGGAGTGAGTTCTAGATTACAACTCGTATCAACCGTCTGAGTCAAGGTATGATTCACGAGAGTAATAAGAGCCGAACAAAGTGTCCTAGCCTCTTATACCAATAGATTTTCTCTTTCTCTTTGTTTTTCAGCTTCGTTGAGGAGCAGCACAATCCTCGAAACGCCCGCACAATGCAAATCTGCCTTTTTACTACTTTGTGATGTCTTCGTAGTTTATAGCAGAAGCAAAAATGAGCGCTTCGATTGATGAAAGTTGTGCTGCCGAGCTTTAATACATAGAAGGGCCGAAGAAAAGAGGTTTCAAAAAACGTGGCCATTTAACCGAGCTGTGCAGTGTAGCTACCACAAACCAAATCACTTTTAAGCTTACAAGGAAACTATAACATATACTACAATGGAAGTTCTCTACGCCATCTATATCTACGTCTACACTCTGGAACTCACTGTGAAGTAGAGGACAGAAAAAAAAAATGGCTCTGAGCACTATGGGACTCAACTGCTGAGGTCATTAGTCCCCTAGAACTTAGAACTAGTTAAACCTAACTAACCTAAGGACATCACAAACAACCATGCCCGAGGCAGGATTCGAACCTGCGACCGTAGCGGTCTTGCGGTTCCAGACTGCAGCGCCTTTAACCGCACGGCCACTTCAGCCGGCGGAGGACAGAAGCTACCTACCATTGTAGCACATGTTCGGTTACTTCCTATTGCATTCGCGTGTGGAGTCCAGGAAGAATGTTTAAATGCCTCTGTTCTTGTTACAATTAGTGTAACCTTGTCTTCGTCATTAGTCCAGTAGCACTATGTAGGGAGCTGTAGTATTATCCTAGATTTATGTGTTAATACTAGTTCTTGGAACCGACTAAATAGGCTTTTACAGGAGAGCTGGCATCTATTTTCAAGCATCTACCAACTCAGGTTTTTCAACATATTCGTGACGCTCTTCCTTGAGTCATACAACATGCGTCCATCAATGTTGCACTCCTTTGCGTGCGTTCAATATCCCGTGTTAATCCTATTTGGTTCGCATCCCCAACACGTGCTCAATATTCTAGGATGGGTTGCACGAGTATTTTGTAAGCCGTCTCTTTTGTAGACTCATTGCATTTTTCCACTATGGCAACAAAGAACCAAAAATCTGTGTCCCACTTAACCTACTAGTGAGCCTATGTGATCATTGCACTTCGTATGCCCACAAATTATTGCACTTAGTTATTTGTATGAGTTCACTGATTTCAATTGTTACTCACCAATATTGCAGTCATGTGACTGAAAATTTTATGCGTTATTTAAAGAGCACTATTTCACATTTCTGAACATTTAAAGTAAGTTTTCCATCTTTGCGCCACTTTGAAATCCAAACAAGGTCTCACTGCGTTTCTATGGAGCTTTATTCAGATTAATATTAGTTTAGTGTGAACATTACTCATTGCTTGTTGAGTAACAGAAGTAGGAACACAGGGCGGGTTTTGGACAATATAACGGTCTTATTACATTCGGTGTCATATCACACATTCGGCGCAGGGTTACACTCTTGGGTTCATTGCTTCCCCCACTCCCTCTCCCCAGAGGAACTGCCGGGAACTGATCAAGGTCACCCAGGAGAATCACTCAGGGAACTGCGTCACGTGAGATAAAAATGGCGGTAACCCCCTCTCACCCTTCTCTCTGGACCAGTGACGATTATGCACCCCTTCCCTACTAGGACACTTGTATTGAAGGTGTTATTATGCCGCTGAACAGCATAGGGAGAGGATGTTCTAATTGTTAATAACAAATTATGTCACTTGAGTTCTATTTTTTAGTACCAATATTACGTGACACCAGCAGAGGCTACTGCCAGATACGTATGTAAGTAATATTCGAGCAAACAAAGTTGACACTCGGCACAGTGGCTGATAGGGGCGACTGTAAATGCTAAATGCCTTTACAGTCGCTCCCATCAGCCACTGCGCCGAGTGTCAACTTTGTTTGCGCATATAATACCCTCACTTTTACGTATTTTTCCACAGTCTCCTCAATTTTCCGTATTTTCCACAATTTTCCCGTTTTATAACTAGAGGCACTCTAGAGTGTAGGAAGACGTTTGCAACAAATTACGTCACTTGGGTTTTATTGTTTAACAACAATATTATGTGGCACAAGCAGAGACTTCATCTAGGCAGATATGTAAGTACCCTCATTGTTACGTATTTTTCGTATTTTCCTCAAATTTACACATTTTCCCCGTTTTTCCACAATTTTACGTAGTTTGTCCAATTACACAAGGCTGTTCCCGACGTCACGTCGATGTCATGATGCTCTCAGGCAATCACAATACTGGCAGAAGTAAAGCTGTGAGTAGCGGGCGTGAGTCGTGCTTCCGTAGCTCAGTTGGTAGAGCACTTGCCCGCGAAAGGCAAAGGCCCCGAGTTCGAGTCTCGGTCGGGCACACAGTTTTAATCTGCCAGGAAGTTTCAATCACAATACAAATTAGATATCACAAATTAGATATCACAAATCCCTCATCTCTATCCTTTATAACTGTAGGCACTCTGGAGCATAGGTAGATGTTATGCCTATTTGTTTATAACAAATTGCGTCACTGTAGATCTATTTGTTTAATATTTCGAGGCACCAGCAGATTCAAAGCCAGATAGACAGTATGTAAGCACTCTCCGTTTTACGTTTTCTCGGCAGTTTTGCACATTGTACTAAATTACTCGACTTACGTGTCAACTTCGTGTCATGTCATGTCATGACGTGACGTCACAGAGTAGCATCGTATCGCTTCGCGTCACGACACAGAGGGGGTTGATCTGCCCTCCAGCAGGGGACATGATTTTCTCTGGCGTTGTAACAGACACTGGACGATTCTCCGTCAAGGTGTGCTACAAATACAGTATATTTGGTTGGAGGCATCAGAAGTTTACTATGATGTCACATAATCTAATGCAGTGTAGTATTTCTTATACAATATCGTGGGGTTATAGAATTCTCTAAGACGTCACTGTTTCTACCAACGTGTTCGTTTCTAACACTATGACTTTACACACTTGTAATGAAGTGGTGACTTAACAATGATACATAAATCGGGACCAAACCTGACATCATGAGTCGACGAGACGCCATGCGACGTCGTGACCCAAAGCGACACTTTGACGCGACAACGAGACACGACGCGACACGAAGTTGACACACAACTCGCGTAACTGGGTACAATGTGCAAAATTGTGGAGAATATGTATTACTGAGAGTACTTATATTGTCTATCTGGCTGTGGCGTCTGCTAGTGCCTCGAAATATTAAAAAAACGGACTTAGGGGCTTGACGCAATTTGTTATAAACAAATGGACATAACCTCTATCTATGCTCCAGAGTGCCTACAGTTATAAAAGACGGAAATGGTGATGTGTGCCTCAGCGTTAGTGATACCTAATCTGTATTGTGATTCCCTGAGAGCGTCATGACATCGACGTGATGCCGGGAAGAGTCTTGTATAATTGGACAAAATACATAAAAACGATAAAAAATGAAAATCGAAGAAAATAGCTAAAACTGAGAGTGCTTACATATCTGATAAGGTGAGGTCTCTGCTGGTACCACATAATGTTGTTATTAACAAATGCAACTCATTGACGTAATTTGTTGTAAACCTCTCGCTACGCCCCAGAGTGCCTCTAGTTATAAATCAGAAAAATAGTCGAAAATACGTAAAATTGAGAAGACTTTACCTCCGAAGATGTCTCCCGCAGTCGGAGACGAAACGTTAGGAGACAGTTTTATACTTCGACCACGGCCTATCAGCCCGGAAGTTTTAAGTGAAGACAATACCGGCCGTGAAAGTTTACATTGTATGATCAAACGCCTTTACGGGGAGGATATGTCAGTATCTGTTCGACGATTTGAAGGAATGCGCAAGAAGAAAGCACAACAACTGTGTACCCTCACCTTCCTGTTACGCTGCAGGGACACTTCGACGGTTCCGAAATTTCTGCAGGTGAAGAGGATGTTTCGCTCGGCCCAGGCACATCGGATTTACAACCGTATGGAGTCTGCAATGCTACGTGAGAGGATTCATCAGACGCGGCGAGCACTGGCGGTAACCAGCAGTAAACTTTTTCATCTCCACTTGTTTCTTAGTAATACTATGCAGTGTGGTGACTGGAATAAGATTGACGGTCTAACATTCAAAACTATGGAAGTTAGTGCAGAAATATCAGCAAACAGGCAGAAGAAGAAGTTCAATAACTTACAGAACAACATTTCTGGGGGTTCAGTTGAGGACAATTCTCGAACTGTTATTAACCTGTCCGATAAAGATTTGTCAAAAGTTGAAATTTCTGTACTAGCGAAAGGAGGCAATTTTGCTGTGACGCCCCAAAACGTACCCACAGAGGATATTGTAGCAAATATTGAGGCCGGTATCCGTCAGCATCCACAGCAGTCCGCTGACGTAATTAGGATGGAAACGGCTAGGATTTTACGCACATGTAAGCCACCTAAAAGTAATTTGTCGCAGGCTCAAAGGAAGGCGCTGAGGGTTATAAATGGAGATAAAAACATTATTGTTCTTAATGCAGATAAGGGTAATGCCACCGTCATACTGAACAGTGAGGACTATCATGGAAAAATCAATGATATTTTGGTTCCCTCCAATTACAAAAAGCTCCAGAAAGATCCGACTATGAAGATTTTAAGAATGACAAATCGACTGGTGAAAGCGTCTTCATTTGGCTCCGACGATAAGAAGCTGCTTTGTAAAACAGAAGCGTACCCACCTAGACTTTATGGCTTACCCAAAGTTCATAAACCTGGGATTCCGTTGAGGCCAATTGTCAGTGCTATAGGCGGACCAACACACGAGTTAGCTAGACACCTTGCCTCAATGCTGCAGCCTTATGTTGGTAGGACGGACAGTCACATTAAAAATTCAGCTCACTTCATTGACAAGTTAAAGGAAACGAGCGTGGGCCCGGATGATATCCTCGTCAGTTTTGATGTTGTGTCGTTATTTACCATGATTCCGGTAAACGAAGCTATCTTATGCATAGCGGATATTTTTCCCACCGATATTGTGGCATTATTCCGACACTGCCTCACCACAACCTACTTTCAATACAATAGTGACTTTTATGAACAGATTGACAGGGTGGCTATGGGCAGTCCTCTCAGTCCTGCTGTGGCTAACTTATTTATGGAGACTTTTGAACAACGGGCTTTGCAGACGGCCAGTAAGAGACCAGCCAGATGGTATCGCTATGTCGATGACACGTTCGTAGTATGGACACACGGAGCAGAGGATTTGGATGCCTTCCTGACACATTTAAACAGCATTAATCCGAAAATCCAGTTCACTATGGAGACAGAAAGGAATGGGCAATTGAACTTCCTGGATGTGTCTGTGATTAAACGACCGGACGGAACGCTGGGCCATAAGGTGTATAGAAAGCCCACACATACTGATCGTTATCTACACAAAGATTCAAACCACCACCCTAGGCAAAAAAGAGGTGTAATGAAAATATTGGTAGACAGGGCGCACAAACTTTGTGAACCTGTTTATTTAAAAGATGAGATTGAACATCTACGGTCAGCTTTCGTGAAGAATGGCTTTTCTAGCAAGGATATAGATCGAGCACTTCGCTCTAGGCAGAGAATCAGGAGTAACGACGAACAACAGTCGTCCATGGGCAAAGTTTTTCTTCCGTTCATTAGCAAGGTCACAGATCGCATTGGGAAAGTTTTAGGCAAGTATGGGGTGGAAACTATTTTCAGACCTACTAGGAAAATAAAAGAATTTTTAAGGTCGGCAAAAGATGCACGGCACCCTTTGGCTACACCGGGGGTATATAAAATTCCTTGTAGTTGTGGACAGGTTTACATCGGTACTACAAAGAGAAGTGTGAACACCCGTCTTGTCGAACATAAGAGGAATTGCCGCCTAGGTCACACGGATAAATCGGCCGTAGCGGAACATGTTTACCAGGAAGGTGATCATGAAATAAAATTCAGCGAGACGAGCGTCATATCAAAAACCTCGTATTATTATGCACGCTTGTATAGAGAGGCTATCGAGATTGATAAACATCGTAATAATTTTAACAGGAAAGACGAAGGTGTTAAACTGGATAAAATTTGGATGTCAGCGTTGCACCGCAAGCGTGACGATCGATTACTTTCAGTCGAGAATGTTGGCATTACCAGAGACAATCTCATAGCCGACGCCACGTGATCGACAGTGGCGCCCTCTGTACTGCCTATATAATCAGCGCCTCCTCGAGTCCTCTTCGCAGTTCGCCGCTTTACCTCCGAAGATGTCTCCCGCAGTCGGAGACGAAACGTTAGGAGACAGTTTTATACTTCGACCACGGCCTATCAGACCGGAAGTTTTAAGTGAAGAGTAAGAGTACTTACATACGTGTCTGGCTGTGGCTTCAGCTGGTGTCACGTAATATTGGTATTAAAAAATAGAACTCAAGTGACGTAATTTGTCACGTACAAACAGAACATCCTCTCCCTGTGCTGTCCAGTGGCAGAATAATCCCTTCAGTACAAGTGTCCTAGTTATAAAAGATGAAGGTGGGGAAGGGGTGCATAATCGTCACTGGTCCAGAGACGAGTGTGAGAGGGGGTTACCGCCATTTTCATCTGACGTGACACAATTTCCTGAGTGATTCTCCTGGGTGACCTTGATCAAATCCCAGTAGTTCCTCAGGGGAGAGGGAGTAGGGGAGTGCACTCGACACACAATGTGTAATGTGACACCGTAGCGATAAGATTGTTATGTCGTCCAAAACCCGCACAGTGTTCCTATTAACAAGTACATAACATATGGACTAAAATGAATTGTAGGAATGTGGTAAAATATGGGCAGAAAGAGGAATAGAAAATTTTAAAAACGAATATATTGCAAACACAGCTTACAGTTTTTCTGCCAATGACGTATAGACGAATAAGAAGTGTACAAACAAGGTAGAATGTGGATGAAAAAAGATGTTTAAAATTAAAAATTATTAATAAAGATGTATCACAAACACAGGTACAATTTTTCAGCCAGTCCCATGCTGCAGGCGTAAGGTTGCGGATGTCTTGCAGTAACCTTTCAAAACGAGTATTTGGGTATTCGATGACTATGTGGAAGATCGTTTGTTCGTTGACTTCACGCTTTCCACTTGAAGTATTTTCGGTCATTCCCCGTTGAAAACAATGTTTTACTGCATATTCCCTATCCAGGGAGGATTCTGTTGAGATTGCACCATGCCCTCCTGCTCTGGCCGAGACCGGCGACTTTGATCGTCTATAGTACAGTTCCGATGTTCAGTTGCTGTTCTCACTGGGAGATTTCTTGATTTCAGTCTTAATTTCACATTTCGTTGGCGAGTTGGACAGAATCGACGTGAAAAGGCAATGCTGGCTCATTAGAACGTTCTGAAGCTGAGATTTTAGGGCAGCAAGACATATGGTCTGGGGTGGTGCTATGTTGCTCAGAACAGGTATCGACCGAGAAGGAGTTGTCCTGATCATTCCAGTAACTAATCTCACTGCTTGATTCAGCTGGAAGTCAACAAGGTTTGTCTGGTGGCTGTTGATCGAAACAGGGGCACAATACTAAGTACCATAGTAAACCAAAGATATGTTGCTGGTTCTCGAGGTGCTGGAATCAGCTCCCCTAGATGTATTTGCTATTTTTCTTCTGATTATCAATTTAGCTGAGACATTTTCCAGAATTTGTTTGGAGGACAAAGTTCGATCGAGCGTTACTCCTAAATATTTAGGGTACTGATTTTGTCTTAAGTTGGTTAACTAGGAGTATATTCTCAACTAAGCTTGGGACTTTTTGTTATTTAAATGGAAGGCTAAAACTTCTGTTTCATTCGGATTTGGCTGAAGTCCCCATTTTCTAAAATGTTCATTTATTATTTGGATGTCTTGAGTGAGTGTATCCTCTGTTTGGGCTAAGTTCGCGCTTTGTGTGGCTATGGCTGTATCATTCGTGTACACGAAATTATGAGACGTTGTGGCCAGGACATCCGGCGTGTAGATACAAAAGTCAGGCCAGAGCGGAGCCCTGACGAAGGCCATTCTGCAGGCTTTGGAATTAGCTTTTTCTTCCGTTTAACATTACTCAAGAGATTCTGTCACTGAGTTTTTCAGACTAAGAGGGAGAGAAGCTTTGCAGGGACTAGGTTATAGAGTATTAGCAACAGTCTCTCCATCTCGACCGTCTCTTAGACACAAGTTATGTTAATGAAAGTGGCCGCCATCTTTAGTTTCTTCTGTGCCTGGTATAAAGCTGGCTTTTTCGATGGGCATGCACTTTTCAACAATAGGGAGAAGTCTCCTGTAGATTATTTTTTTCAGTACTTGGTAGCATACGCTCAGAAGGCCGATTGGCCTGTAGCTTTCAGGGCGTGTAGTGTCCTTTCTTGGTTTGGCAAGTGCTGTAATTTTGCTTTTTTAAAGAAAACAAAGATGTAAGTTTTTGGTATCGCTATTACGTCGTTGTAGAAATTAACAAGCCACTGGCGAGTTTTGGTCCCAGTATTTCTTCAGAACTCTGGGAATATGTTGTTACTGCTTTGCTACACTTCATCTGCTGCAGTGCATCGTCCTATTTTTTGGCTTCAATAAGGTGTGTAAATGGTAGGGCTTGTTGGCAGCTTAGTCGTATTTCCTTGACGTGGTAAACAAAGTGCCTTTCATGCTTCTGTCCATCGTAATCTTTGAGAGCTGTTTTATCTGGTTGGATATGGCTTCCGATTTGGGAGTGCAGCCCAGTAGTAGGGCAAAGAGAGCATCCCTCCCACTTTACATTGTTGCCAAATTTATTCAAGATGGCGGATCCAAAATGGCGGCGATAGATATGGCAACATCGCAATGACATCATGGCGGGATGTTCAAAATAGATCAATTGGGCTACCTCCACTAACCTAGCCCCCTGACTCCTCCAGAAAATCTCAGGAAGTTCAAATTCCAGCAGGACAATGCAACACACCATGGCTATCTCCACTAACCTAAGAAAATGGCGGGAAAATAGGTCACTTGGGCCACCTCCACTAACCTACGTAGTCTGACCGCCACCTCTTCCTAGAAATTGGTGGGAAAAGGACTCAGCCTGTGGTGGGTGGCTTGATACGATGGACCCAAGGCAGTA
Organism: Schistocerca nitens; assembly: GCF_023898315.1. NCBI lineage: Eukaryota > Metazoa > Arthropoda > Insecta > Orthoptera > Acrididae > Schistocerca > Schistocerca nitens. Next base: position 696,570,822 of record NC_064617.1, on the reverse strand, counting down.
GCTCCATCCAGTGTGTTCACCATGAGGTACGGAGTCCAACTGACCTAGTACACAGTACTGCCACCAGATAGCGCTGTCGTCCATCCCATGAGGTAATCCAAGATGGCGGTCTGGGGGGAAAATGGTGGGAAAAGGACTCAGTCTGTGCTGGGCTGCTAGAGAGAGGAAGGAGGGTACTTTATTTTGTAACAATTTATTTAGGGACGGATTTCACGTAGTTTATTTATTACACTGATATAAAACACTCACTCTACCGCACTTGGGGTCGCAATACGTAGCCTACAGACCTGCAAAATACTTGTAAATCACTGAAATAATGCAGTACACTGATGTGCAGAGACGCAAACAAATCGTTAATTATCAAAATAATGCACGTAAAAGTATCTGCACACATGTTTGCTAATCGTCAACTGTCAAAATCAAGCACTGCACAGCCTGCACACCTGTTCACAAAATAATGCAACTCGTAAATTGACCAAAGGTAATGCATGTGTAACGCTATGCAAACAGGCTCACAACACTTAAACAGCCGAAAATAATGCAGCGCACAAACACTCATTGCATGTAAAAAAATGCTTTCGAACTATCTCAACCACGACATATTAGGGAACGCCCCCCTACAGAACTCCAAGGCGACATGCTTCTGGGCCATGCATGTGTGTTTACCACTGCTGGCATGATATCTCTCTACCTGTGTATACTGACGTCACAGTTTGAGCTATAGAAATCTGTTCCAATGCTTCCCAGAATAGCACAGGGTGCATTGTTCCCAGCGATCCTAACAAGACATGCAAGCTCCATCTAGCTGTGGGCATGTTTACCTGCTCAGCATGGCTCATGCATTGCTGCAAAATGTTAGCATAGCTACTCACCAACGCAGGCGCATCTGAAAGGTTCTTGGTGTCATACCAACATCACATGGCTATATAAATAAGAGACAAGTCGACTTCTCGAAAATTGTTAAGTGTCACAGAAATAGTTAATGCTCACTATTATAGGAGCTTTCGTGATGTCTCAGCTTGTCCACATGGAAATTCTTGTCCCAACATAAAATGTTCACGAAAATAGCCCAGAATAACACTGAATACATTCCTCGTGATGGTCCTAAGGTGGCACACCAATTGTCACGTGTTACCCTTCCTGGAAATTGTTAAGTACTGCTTCAACAAACATCTCCAAAACACAAATGTTCTGACTGCTATGTAGAGGCTCCTATGCCCCAGCAAAAACGATGTCTTGTGAATGAATGGAACTTTCTGATTGGCTCTTACTGAATTTACCTGTCAAATTACTGATGCAGAGGTGTACAGGCACCGTCTGCCTCTTTTTCTTCAAACGAGACTTTCAGCGACAAAACTATTTTGTACAGATCGCCATAATGCACTGACAGTTAAACCCTGCAAAAGTATCTACTGATTGTCAAATGCATCCCACGTATTCACCGTGCTGCTGTGCAGCGCCGACAGAGGAAACTACTGCCGTAAACGTGGCCCATGACCGCAGCCGCGGAATAGCGTGTCAACCAGAGAGAGGCCAGCCGGCCGTGGACGACCACATATCCTGGGGGAATGCTGTCAATACTCCCAGCACAAACTCTCATCATATTGAATCTTCTCAAATTTCTGCAGAGTATACACGCGACACACGCGGTCCCGAAGCCAACTCAACGAAAACTGGGTATTAGTTCACTATTCATCCGCCCAGGGCCAGCCTCGAGCCAAACTGTCATAAGCCGGAAGCTTTCTCGCACCCTCTCAGCTGGTGTACAAAGGATGCGGTAGCCCCATCTTGAAACAAAGGCATCCACTGAGATGCTGTTTCTGGCCCCAACCTGCTTCCTTGCTGCTACGCTTTCTACGGCCATCTCCAGACTCACAAGAGTATTGAGAACCAGACACATACTTATCAGTGTAACTACAATTAAATATTAGGATTGCTGCCACAGTCTGACACCGAGCAATTTACTGGATATGTCTCCTCTTCACGATCGTGATTCTGGAATGAATATCAGTATCTATAGCGCACATAAGTTTCCACGTAAAAAAAAAAAAAAAAAAAAAAAAAAAAACTTTCATTCGCCTTACGACTATCGGTGTGCTGAATCTATACCTCCCTCACAATAGGACATGCAGTAGCGACCACCAAACACTCGTACATATAACGTGAAGACTGTTATACACAGACGACCGGAGTGGCCGTGCTGTTCTAGGCGCTACAGTCTGGAGCCGAGCGACCGCTCCGGTCGCAGGTTCGAATCCTGCCTCGGGCATGGATGTGTGTGATGTCCTTAGGTTAGTTAGGTTTAATTAGTTCTAGGTTCTAGGCGACTGATGACCTCAGAAGTTAAGTCGCAAAGTGCTCAGAGCCATTTGATTTTTGAACTGTTATACAAAGAATGGGTCAGTTACCCTTGGTACACTGACGTCACGTGCTTGCTTTGTACACACATCTCCAGACTGGGATTACAAGAACACATGTATTTTCACATGGTTTGCCAGAATATTATACCACCTAAGCGATACTTGTCGATCAGGTACGCAGCAGTATCCTACCGATAATTCCGAAGATATAGACTGGAAATTACTTCTGTATAAACCCGAAACTTTAGCGAGGTGAGCTTGCTGTAAACCACTCAGTAACTAGAAAATGACCTCGTCTGCGCAGCCGTCGAAAAAAATAGGGGAAACATATTTCCACTCGCGAATAACGATGTTTGTGATGTAACAGATTCCAAATCATCCCTATAATTTAAAAAGCCAACTAAGATGTTTCTCATGTCTAAAGAACCAGCAAACGTGTCTTCCACCCGTCTTTCACCTGCTAGATGCGCACACCACAATCGATGTTCTCTCAACCAAATAAAGAGTCGAAATGTGTAGAAGCAATCAACCAGATAATTTGCATGGGAGGGAATAATTTACAGCGCAAACACACGTCCATATTGAGTCTTCTCAAATTTCCACGCAATTACGAAAGCTATTCAACGCACACTAAGTATTAGTCGGCTATTCAGCAGTCTAGAAGACGCCATGGTTAATTCAGCTACATTCCTGCATCCCAACAGGCCTCTCCATTCGGACAGCTCCTACTGTTAGCCAGAAACGTGAATCATTCCGACCGCAGGTCACTGGCGCAGACAGAATCTTCCTAGGAAACCGGCCACATATATATTTTATCACTGTACTTACAATTAAATAATACGAGGGCGGTCTCAATTGGACGACATTCGACAATGGCCGAAGTATCGGAAATACACCCTGCTGATGGCTGTGGCTCTGGAAATTGAAATATCTGTACCATTCTTATGACTTGACGTACTTTCCCCTTTGCTATCACAGTATTCTACATCAAATCCATACCTTCCTTACGACTAGACATAGTCAGTCCCTTTGCACATGTCGGAACACACGCTCATACTTTAGAAGCTTGATGCTCAAGGCGAATTCATCACGCATCCCTTACTACTAAGTACAGGGCTATTACAAATGATTGAAGCGATTTCATAAATTCACTGTAGCTCCATTCATTGACGTATGGTCAAGACACACTACAGATACGTAGAAAAACTCATAAAGTTTTGTTCGGCTGAAGCCGCACTTCAAGTTTCTGCCGCCGGAGCGCTCGAGAGCGCAGTGAGACAAAATGGCGACAGGAGCCGAGAAAGCGTATGTCGTGCTTGAAATGCACTCACATCAGTCAGTCATAACAGTGCAACGACACTTCAGGACGAAATTCAACAAAGATCCACCAACTGCTAACTCCATTCGGCGATGGTATGCGCAGTTTAAAGCTTCTGGATGCCTCTGTAAGGGGAAATCAACGGGTCGGCCTGCAGTGAGCGAAGAAACGGTTGAACGCGCGCGGGCAAGTTTCACGCGTAGCCCGCGGAAGTCGACGAATAAAGCAAGCAGGGAGCTAAACGTACCATAGCCGACGGTTTGAAAAATCTTACGGAAAAGGCTAAAGCAGAAGCCTTACCGTTTACAATTGCTACAAGCCCTGACACCCGATGACAAAGTCAAACGCTTTGAATTTTCGGCGCGGTTGCAACAGCTCATGGAAGAGGATGCGTTCAGTGCGAAACTTGTTTTAAGTGATGAAGCAACATTTTTTCTTAATGGTGAAGTGAACAGACACAATGTGCGAATCTGGGCGGTAGAGAATCCTCACGCATTCGTGCAGCAAATTCGCAATTCACCAAAAGTTAACGTGTTTTGTGCAATCTCACGGTTTAAAGTTTACGGCCCCTTTTTCTTCTGCGAAAAAAACGTTACAGGACACGTGTATCTGGACATGCTGGAAAATTGGCTCATGCCACAACTGGAGACCGACAGCGCCGACTTCATCTTTCAACAGGATGATGCTCCACCGCACTTCCAGCATGATGTTCGGCATTTCTTAAACAGGAGATTGGAAAACCGATGGATCGGTCGTGGTGGAGATCATGATCAGCAATTCATGTCATGGCCTCCACGCTCTCCCGACTTAACCCCATGCGATTTCTTTCTGTGGGGTTTTACGAAAGATTCAGTGTTTAAACCTCCTCTACCAAGAAACGTGCCAGAACTGCTAGCTCGCATCAACGATGCTTTCGAACTCATTGATGGGGACATGCTGCGCCGAGTGTAGGAGGAACTTGATTATCGGCTTGATGTCTGCCGAATCACTAAAGGGGCACATATCGAACATTCGGCTAAGGAACGTGGCTTGTAATCGGATTTGCAACTCCCTCATACCGCCGCTAGATATTTCTCCATTTCTTGTAACACATTCTGTCTCAATGCCATGTCAGAGGTTCTGCAATACATCCGCTGGGTTATAGGCGAAGGTTGATTGAGAAGGATCACAAACAATAGAAGGTGTGCTGATTGATGTGGTGAGAAATGTACACATGCTTTTCAGATGTCTAGTGTTACACTCTCCGGTAGAAATGATGTCTATGATTTGGAATCAAGTCTTTCCATTCAACCACATACCTGTGTTGAAACCGATGGAGAAGTCCTCTAATGATTACAGTCACTAGTGAATCATATTTCTGGCACTCTCATATCTCTAAACGAGTCACCTTTTTCGAAACTTTCTGCTATAGTAAAATTTTAGATAGTCCCTATGCCTCATGCAACTGCTGCCATTTCTGCAGCTTTGTGCATGTGTTTGTTACAATTTAAGTATGAACTGAGCCGAAGTCTGAGAGAGCTGTATCTACCACCTACTGCAACCTGTGAAGAAACAGAGTGACCTGAGTTAGTGTGACAGGACCCTGTTTTGACCATTCCGTGGTAATGGGTACATGTTATCGTAGCACCGCCAACAATTTAGGATGTGTAAAGTCAGCGCCCAACGAAACCTGCTCCTGCAACACGAGGTAGTATAAAACACAATATAGGAACTGGGGGAAGGACAAGGATTTTGCTACTGCATTGTGGTGCGTCCCCAAACTATGGCTGTCTGAAGCAGATCCGCGTCCCTCAGGGCCCATTCATGTCTATCACCCCAACATGCTGTCTTCGTTATTCTGTACCATCAAATGGTTCAAATGGCTCTGAGCACCATGAGACTTAACATCTGAGGTCATCAGTCCCCTAGAACTTAGAACTACTTAAACCTAACGAACCTAAGAACATCACACACATCCATGCCCGAGGCAGGATTCGAACCTGCGACCATAGCAGTCGCGTGGTTCTGGACTGAAGTGCCTAGAACCGCTCGGCCACACCAGCTGGCTCTGTGCCACCCAACAGAGAAAAATTATGAAGTATAAAAGCTCCACTAACTTCATCCAATAGCAAACTAGATAAGATTTTTATTGCATCTCTCTCCTCCCATACATCGAAAATAAATAACATCTTTTTGCCATCATTGAGCATGTGTGATGATCCTATTAAATATACAGCTATTGATCAAAAGCACAGACCAGTGTAAAGTTGCATCACCTGTACTGTAGGAAGAGACTGTATCCCACAAACTATACTATAAGTGAAAGAGATACTCCCTGTGACCCTGTATCATAGTTTGAAACATTGCTTTTTGTGCTGTAACCCGTTTTGTACACTGCCATACATTTTGTTTTTTCCGCCATGACTTCGATGTCTGTGTCAGGTTCTAAACTGACATCAACACATTCTGATCCATTGCTTCTCACAGCAAACTAGACGTCAGGTGGTATAAGTCAATTTGTTACTGCTGCTACCATAACACACTACACACATTGGATGATTTTAAATAAAAGACAGTTACAACTTAAGGAAACCAGAAGAGTTTGGTGGCATTGCGGAGAGTTTCAAAACTGCAGTCCAAAGGTGATTGACGACCTCTACATTTAAACCCATCGGTCACACTGACGGAATAGCTGATGGCTATGCGTTCCATTTTAACTGATTCCTCATATTGCAGTCATGTACGTGATAATTGTTTCAGTGCAATCCATCCGCAGAACGTGTTGCCCCTCCACCAAAACTCTTTCTCCAAATCAAACAAGTGATGTCAGTCAATCATTATGTTGTAACCAACAGCGTGCCAGTAGACAGATGGTATGGAAAAGACACTGTCGATGTACTGTAATAATTAGCATCACAGTTGATAGTGAGAACAATTTTAGCAATTTTACAGTAATTTCAACACCGACCAATGATGTGTCAGAATGTTTCAAAATTTCAGTATCGTAGCCAAACCTCCCCTTCTCTACTTTGTGAATATTATTGCGAATGCAGATAGATGACTGTGCAGAATGTCCATTCATTATTAATTCTCAAACGTATACATCAATCAGCAAAGTATGCCGGACAATGCTCTACATATTTCTAACATCTCGAGCATAGTGCTTAATTTACGATCTATTTCTATGCAGATGCGAGTCACAGAGCATTCTCTCAGTCTTAGGATAAAATTAGAGACTGAAAGACCTGTCTGTCTGTATTTGACCAACCCACCCTGCATCACTGTTACCAATTTAATTCTGTGTCTCGTGAATGAGTGGAGCTTGCCTCACCCACCAAGTGCACAAGGTTTCTCCAGATGCACCCATGTTGAGGAGGTTAGCAATCCTTATCGATGTATAGTAACAGATTTGAAAGTGTTGTGATGTAATAGCAGATAGTCAAGAAGAAACAGAAACAGGTGATTTTTATGCATGATGCAGCTCCAGAGGGATGGAGTTCGAAGCATTTCATGTAAATCAACTATGATATAAATATTAAAGTATTGTTCTAGTGTCTGGGATCAGTACCAGGAGGGTACTGGTAAGAGAGAACATAAACACATGCACTCCTAAGGCTACATGGTTCTGCACTTAAAACAGGCTATAATGTTAGATTGCTTGAGTTTCCGACTTAATAGTCGTGTGGAATGCAGAGCTGTTAATATTCCAAATATAAGAAATATATTTCCAGCACATGACTTCCATCCTTCTTGCAGGTTTCTCTACGATAAAATATAGTAATAAACTGTTAAACGAGAAATTTACTTCCTTAAAACAGTGGCTCTGTGTGATACATGCACAGTATAGCTTTCCAAAGATGTATAGTGTCCACATCCAATCACGGTTCAGAAACTATACTATGCCCACATCAGTCCTATATAAAATGATCGTTAGTAACGGAGAATACCTCTTACAAGGAAACAGATAAAAGCATAGCAGCAGCGTCCGACATGTGAAATTACAAGTCATGCCACCACTAACTCTGTAAACAGTACATCTGTCAAGCAGATGTATACATGGGGATTGCAGTGTCTCACAAACACCTATCACTAACTTAGTTATGAAACTGTAGTATCGATTTTACAAACTAGATGTGACAGGGGAATGGAGTACATTGTATAAATCTTCGTTCATTTAGAGGAATGTGTTACACCTCATCACATGTGAGATGGAAGTCCTCTGATGACTGAGAGGTTTACTGTTAACGATTGAAAGTAGACACTACTCTATGACCAACACAGAACGTGTGGTTGTATACGAGTCGAATGTAGGCTATGTCACTCAACAGATGCATCGTGAGAGAACATCAGGAAAAAATGGTGAAATGACCTGCAGCAACTTCTCCCTCTCTCTCCCTAGATTCAGTCTACATTAAATCGTACTCATTACAACTCCAACTCAACCGACCATTCCATCCACTCTGTGTAATCCTTTAACGCAGATGCAAGTAAGTTTAGAGGCAGATGGTTCTCTGTCTTCCTGAAAAGCGTCAAATACAGTTCTCAACTCCCATTTATCACTGTTACCTCAATATTTATATATATAGTAGAATGCTGCCTTAATGGAAAAAATTGAGTGTTTCCCTGGTTCCCTTCGCTTCCATGCCGATATTTTCTCGTATTTCTCTTGCTGTAGCGGACTTCTTCCCATGTGCAAACTGTTCTGCGCCAACCAGAAGACATGCAAGTACTTCCTCAAAAATGGTTCAAATGGCTCTGAGCACTATGGGACTCAACATCTTAGGTCATAAGTCCCCTAGAACTTAGAACTACTTAAACCTAACTAACCTAAGGACATCACACACACCCATGCCCGAGGCAGGATTCGAACCTGCGACCGTAGCAGTCCCGCGGTTCCGGACTGCAGCGCCAGAACCGCTAGACCACTGCGGCCGGCTCTTCCTCAATTTCCCCACATTTTGGTGTATATTCCCTCAATTTATACGTATTCTCCGCAATTCTATTGATTTTTTTATGCTAGTCTACTCATGCGATCGTCAGATAACCACTCGTTCCGTGTTCTAAAATTGCTTTTAAATGTAGTACAGCTGCCAACAACTAGCACAAATGCACTCATCGGGAGGCACAGAATAGCACTCTCCTCGATTGTATCCAATCGCCTCCACCCCACATTTTACACATTTGCAGAGTGTCTGTTCTGTTTTCTGTATGTCTATGTGTGTACATGTACATCCTACCAAGCATCCCAGCACAGATTGAGTCCTTTTCCCACCAATTCCTAGGTAGAGGTGGCGGTAGGATGACTTGGGTTAGTGGAGGTGGCCCAAGTGACCTATTTTCCCACCATTTTCTTAGGTTAGTGGAGGTAGAGATGGTGTGTTGTATTGTCCTGCTGGAATCTGAACTTCCCATCATTTCCTGGGGTAGGGGAGGGGAGGGGATTAGGTTAGTGGAGGTAGCCCATTTGACCTGTTTTCCTGACAGCATTTGAACTTCCCGCCATGGCGTCATTGTGACATTGCCATATCTATCGCCGCCATCTTGGATCCGCTATCTAGAATAAATTTGACAACAATGGAGAGTGGGGCGACACTCTCTTTGCCCTATTACTCAGCCTTGTTTTATCCCAGTTGTTTCTCACTACGCTCCAAACTGGTGTTAGTGAAATTCTCATTCTCAAGTGTTTCCTTCAAGCTGGATGTTCTGTTGCTGCTTAATATGTTCAAATAGTTCAAATGGCTCTAAGCACTATGGAACGTAACATCTGAGGTCATCAGTCCCATAGCCTTAGAACCACTTAAACCTAACTAACCTAAGGACATCACACACATCCATGCCCGAGGCAGGATTCGAAGCTGCGACCGTAGTAGCAGCACGGTTCCGGACTGAAGCGCCTAGAACTGCTCAACCACAGCGGCCAGCACTTAATATGTCTAAGACGTAATATCTCTGAGAGTTATCGGCTAGCAGGGGTCAGATGTTTTTTCATATTGGGCATACAGCTCCTTGCGATCCCATGCCCCCGCTCCCCAGCTCGTGCTGTGCAGTGTAGCCGCATGGTCTAGGGCGCCCTGTCACGGTTCAAGCGGCTCCCCCCGTCGGATATTCGAGTTCTCCCTCGGGCATGGGTGGGTGTGTTGTCCTTAGCATAAGTTAAGTTAAGTTACGTTAATTAGTGTGTAAACCCAGGGACCGATGACTTCAGCAATTTGGTTCCTTAGAATCTTACCACAATTTTCCAAAAATGGAAAAGTACAGAGTATTCAGGTGCTTTTCTTTCAAGAAAAAGGAAGGAAATCGGTATTATGCATGTTTCCAAAATACAAAAAATAGTCCATACCCCCAGATCGAGCCCCCTCCACCACTATGATCATACAAGCGCCATTGCTCCAGCATAGTATGTATAAATGCTTCCTCAAATTGAGGTACTATTTAATCCAACTAGTACAGTGAACCTTGAATAGTTTTTTACTTCTGGATTGGGAAAGTGTGTTGGATTACCTGGTATCAATAAAAAAATCTGTAAGGTGTTGATTTTTACATAATATTGAGGCAGAAAGGTACCCTGCATCCTTAAAGTTTAATTTAACCTAACTTAGTAATAAGTTTCCTGCTACATAACTAGGATCTACTTCCAAGAGCGTAACAAAACCAGAGAACGTGTGCTATGGCTTCTGACCAATCATCGCGTTTGTGTTTGTTTACGTCAGGTTTATTCTTATGATGAACGGATTATAGTCTTCAGACTGAAGATCACAACAACATCAATCCTATGCAAACAGTGAAGGAAATGAAAGAGAAATTGGGAATGGTAATCAAAGTTCTGGAAGAGGAAATGAAAGCACTGACGTTTGCCAATGACATTGTTAAGTCAGTAAGAGGCGGCAAAGGACGTTAAATGTCAGTTGAATGATGCGAATAGTGTCTTGAAAGGTCGTTATAAGATGAAGATCAACAAAAGTAAAATCCGGGTAGAGGAATATAGTGAAATGAAATCAGGTAATGCTGAGGAAATAAGGTTAGGAAGCATGACACAGAAAGTGAAGGACGAATATGTTTGTTATAGGCGACAAAATAACTGACGACAGTTGAAATACAGAGATATAAAATGCAAGATAGTAATGCAAATATTTCAGAGAAAGAGAAGTTTGGTAACATCGAATGTAAATTTAAATGTAAGAGTGTCTTTTCTGAAGGTTTTTCTATGGAATGCAGCCTTGTAAGAGAGCGATACATGGACGATAAATATTTTAACAACCAAAAACAAAGAAATAGTGGTTGCTGGTGATTTCAATGTAGATTTCCTTAAAGACTCTCCCAATAAGAACTTATTTGAGTTAGTAACACCATCATTCAACTTAATTCCCACTGTAAAGTTCCCCACTAGCATAGCCACTTGCTCACAAACAGCCATTGATAATATCTTTATAGAAAAGTCCAATGAACAAAATTATATTACAAAACCAATAGTCAATGGCCTCTCAGACCATGACATGCGTTTCCTTCTGTTAAATGTTAATACTGAACAGGATATAAATCTGTTAAATCTGAGCTTAAGAGGGTAATCAGTAAGCCAAAAACTGATTATTTTAGGACACTCCTCAGAGACATTCACTGGACTGATGTTTACAGTGCTCATGCCATGAATGAAAAATATAACATTTTTCCTAATAACGTGCTTACCCTATTCGAACACTGCTTTCCCCCAAAACTTACCAAGGTTAGAGCAAAGTCTACAAAGAAGCTATTGATTACTCGAGGAATAGGGGTATCTTGTAAAACAAAAAGAAAACTGTATCTGTCAATCCGAAACATTTCCAATGTTGATGCTATAGCACATTATAAGAAATACTGCAAAATATTAAAGACTGTAATACGGATGTCAAAGCAAATATATTACAAGGAAAAGATAGTCATATCAGATAACAAAATAAAGACAATATGGGATATAGTGAAGGAGGAGACCGGTAGAACCAGACATGAAGAGGAACAAATAGCATTAAGAGTAAATGATACATTGGTGACAGATGTGTATAGTGTTGCAGAACATTTTAACAAACATTTTATAACTATTACTGAAAAGATGGGGTTGTCAGGTTCAGTAGATGCTGCTATGGATTACCTTAGACCAGACATTTCAAGTAACTTCCATAATATGAATTTGACCCTCACTACCCCAAAAAAAAATGTCCATCGTAAAATCTTTAAAATCAAGAACATCTAGTGGGTATGATGAAATATCAACAAAGTTAATTAAAGCATGTGATTCTGAGCTAAGTAACATATTAAGCTATCTGTGTAACCAGTCGTTTATCAGTGAAATATTTCCTGAATGGCTGAAATATGCTGAAGTTAAGCCACTGTTTAAGAAGGGAGATAAAGAAATAGCATCAAATTTCCGTCCAATTTCACTGTTGCCAGCATTCCCAAAAATTTTCGAGAAAGTAATGTACAGTCGTCTTTATAACCATCTTATCTCAAATAACATACTGTCAAAGTCACAGTTTGGATTTCTAAAAGGTTCTGATATTGAGAAGGCTATCTACACTTACAGTGAAAATGTGTTTAATTCATTAGACAAAAAATTGCAGGCAACTGGTATATTTTGTGATCTGTCAAAGGTATTTGACTGTGTAAATCACAATATCCTTTTAAGTAAACTAGAATATTATAGTGTAACAGGAAATGCTGCAAAATGGTTCAAATCTTATATCTCTGGCAGGAAACAAAGGGTGTTATTAAGAAAGAGACATGTATCAAGCTATCAGGCATCATCCAACTGGGAACTAATTACATGTGGGGTCCCACAAGGTTCCATTTTGGGGCCCTTACTTTTTCTTGTGTATATCAATGACCTTTCATCAGTAACATTGCCAGATGCCAAGTTTGTTTTGTTTGCCAATGATACAAACATTGCAATAAATAACAAATCAAGTATAGTCTTAGAAAGATCAGCCAATAAAATATTTGTGGACATTAATCACTGGTTCCTAGCCAATTCTTTCTCACTAAACTTTGAAAAAACACACTACATGCAGTTCAGAACTTGTAAGGGGTGTCCCAAGAGTATATGTCTAACATACGATGACAAGAAGATAGAAGAAGTGGACAGTGTTAAATTCTTGGGATTACAGCTTGATAATAAATTCAACTGGGAGGAGCACACCACAGAACTGCTGAAGCGTCTTAACAAATCTCTGTTTGCAATGCGAATTTTGTCAGACATAGGGGATATAAAAATGAAAAAGCTGGCATACTATGCTTACTTTCATTCCATAATGTCATATGGGATTATTTTTTGGGGTAATTCATCAAGCCAAGCTAAAGTTTTCCGGGCACAAAAACGTGCAGTAAGAGTTATATGTGGTGTGAACTCAAGAACATCCTGCAGAAGCCTGTTTAGGGAACTAGGAATACTAACTATTGCTTCCCAATATATTTATTCCTAAATGAAATTTGTCATTAAAAATACCTATATCACTTTTTCAAACCAACAGCTCAATTCTTGGAATCAATACTAGAAGTAAGAATAATCTTCACAAGGATTTAAAGTCACTTAGTCTTGTACAAAAAGGTGTGCATTATTCAGGAACACACATTTTCAATTACTTGCCAGCAGCCATAAAAAGCTTAACAACCAATGAAATTCAGTTTAAGAAAAGCCTAAAGAATTTGTTGGTAGCCAACTCCTTCTACTCCATTGAAGAATTTCTTAGTAAAACCAACTGATTTGTATATAAGTACAACATAACTTCTGCACAATTTCAGTGCAGTAATGTGTTCATTGAAAATTTGTGTGTGTGTGTGTAAGTATAATCTAACTTCTGCACTATTTCAGTGCAGTAATGTGTTCATTGTAAATAAGTATTACAGTAGTTGTATTACATGTTTATTACCTTATAAATAAATAAAAAACTTTTTATTTTAAATTCAGTGCATTAGTATTTGGAAAATGACTCTTAGTGTTCATTAAAAAATGACGATCATTCCACTTGGGACCTGTGGAATGGTACATTAGCTCATTTGTTTTAGTTGTAAATATTTGTCATGTATTGTTGTTTTTCTGACATGTTCCACATCCTGGAGGACCTCCTCACTATGGATCAATTGGAATGAAAGTAAATCTAATCTAATAGAGGTACTCAAAGTACCCTCCGCCACACACCGTCGGGTGGCTTGAGGAATATGGATGTAGATGTAGATGTAGATGACGTATTTAACAGATTACGTGGATATCCTGACTTAAACCAATACTAACAATAAAGACGCTATTTCTGAGGCTTTGAATGTTATCATGATATACACACAGATAAACTCATATTCCATTCCAAATCAACATCATCTTTGTATTAGTACTGTGGCGTCACTGTGTAAGTGTTAAAATGAGCACGTAGTCCAATGGGGTGAAATACAGCAGTTTACCGACGTCGCGAAATATTATGCAAAAGGTCTGTGAATATTAACGAAATTTATGATGTAAGACACTTTGACAATGCAGTGTGTGGCTGTGGTGTGGCTGAGTTAGTACAATGTAATGATACCAATATATCCTTAAAAATGGCGGAAAATTTTTAAGATTTAGTCCAGTAAGATCGAAGACGCCAACATATTCATGACAAAGCAGACCATTATCTCTAAAGTTGATTCTTGTGAGTTATTAGATGTTTTTGCCTTTCGAATTCTACAAAAATGATGGAAAAAAAGGTAATCGATATCAATATTACTATAATTAATAGTCCAAAATGGCTGATATCAAGTTTCATATCTTAATTAACAGAAAACAGCAAAGTAATGAGAACGTTCTGTAATTTACTATAATTTTAAGGATTTTTTCCACAAATCACTGCTCTAAGTACATGACTAGTGCAAGAAATAAACCACTGCTACAAGAAAACATGTCCCCGGGCACTCCCCACATTTAGCACTGCCTCCAACAGTCCTTGTGTCCGTCACCTCGATAAGTTTAGGCTGGCGGAAACACCTAGCAGTTTCCTTTAAATGTGAGCAGGAATGGCAAAATGTGGTTCTCGAGAGGTAAATACCATATTTTCTTACACCAGCACTATACCATATCAGCTATAGGAGTATCAGCACGAATTTAAACATGAATACATATGTAATTTCTTAGACTTTCCCGGCGATTTGATGACATCTCGTGGAAATCGGGTTTTCTGCCGGATATCAGCGTCTTCCAAACACGATATTTCGACGTCATTACCTGAGACGTACAGGGAACACCTGATGAAGACGTCAAGTAATGACGTCGAAATATCGTGTTTGGAAGACGCTGATATCCGGCAGAAAACCCGATTTCCACGAGATGTCATGAATACATATGTCCTTGTACCCTCTGCAAGCTTACTGATGAATGATCACATGCCCTCTTTTCTGTTTACTGGTATCTTGGATGGCTGACGAGAGACTGTGTGAAATGAAATACTCAGTCAGGTCACTAATGGCCGTGGGAATCTACCACACTCCATCGTTCTCACTGGAGCATCAAGAAACAAGCTTCCCCTTCTCCCCACCCAATTCCACTTTTATTACTAGAGCAAATGAATGGGTGGCATCTCTCTTGTTCTGTTCAACTGGAGAGAGTGAATCATCATGAAACACAGCTACAGCAGGATCAACCTGCACACCTCAGACAGAATAACAAAGGTAAGAAGGTTTGAAAGTACAATTAATCTAAAACATGATATTTAAACAAATGAACTCTTTATACATACCTAGTGTACATCGCTCTCACATTATTAATCTATGTGTGTCGTTGCAGTGTGTGTTAAAAACGAGTGTGTTGTCGTATCAACAGAATCATTATAGTTTAAAAATTACAACATATTTTCTATATACATTACAAAGCATGAGCCCCAACGAACATCCCAAAACACATATGAGATGCTTGAATGTTTAATAAATTACACAATACGTCATTTATCAACAAATATCCACTTGCTAAGTGCCAAACCTACACTATCCCTGCACCATTAATATGCGCAGTCATACTGTTAAAAGCAAGGCATAAACAATCAATTATACAAAACCAATTGCCATTTTTTCTCTTTTAAATATGTCACTTTGTTTGGAAGTTATCTGTAATTCTTGCATATGATGATTTCCCCTTATAGTTTGCACTCTATTGTGTGACTTGTAGGGAACATATTTTTACTCGTCAAATAGGTTGTGCAATAATTATTCCCAACACCATCATATCTCAGGCTGATGAGGAAATCCTGTAACCTCATTTATATTTAGGTAACACATGACGAAAAATGCACTTGCACATTCGAAACATTTCCCAAACGTGTGATGCTTGACTTATTATCTCCCATCTTTTCAAGAAGAAAGACGTAAATACTCGACTGAGCAACTAACATACACTGCAAAAATTAAAACTAATGCTACTTATCAAGTATTGGTGTTAACATGCGATGCCACCACACCCCATCACTGTCACTCATTAAGAAAGCGCTCTTCATCACAGTCACTCCGATCTATTGGAGAAGTCCAGTGCGACTCTACCTCATGTATATGTTAAACATCTAATTGGGGGAAGAACCTCCGTGCCCTCTACGTGTGGACAGCGGAAGAAACTGGTTACCAGCAACTGCTTGGAAAACATCCTAGGCAAAACCGATTAATGAGGAAACATCGATCTGTGTTGGTTCGTTAATGCCGACATTAAGCGCGCACCTGCCTTATATATATATATATATATATATATATATATATATATATATATATATATGTGTGTGTGTGTGTGTGTGTGTGTGTGTGTGTGTGTGTGTGTGTGTGTGTGTGTGTGTGTGTCCCTCCTGATTTTGCTTAAGAAGAATATGCAGTCACCAACCAGATCAATGGAATTGAATATGTGCAAACATAATTTTTCTGCATAGTTTACAATGTGTCTGTCAATCCTAGCTTAGTGTGGTGTACTGTAGACTGAGCATAAATGTGTTTCTACAGCACTCTTTTAATAATATGCCATTCACAGATAATCTACATATTGTCTACAAGAATCTATTACAATAATCCATTAGGACATTCATTTTAACATTGACCAGTACCACATTGTAGCAGAGTTTTATTGTGGTTATTTAAAATCATAATAGTAATGCATGGTGGCAAATTTTAACCATTAAACCATAAGATGCAGATAGGCAGTCAGTTGCTGACTGCTAGATTGATAACACTGCTGGGTGAAGACATCGATCACATACCACACATGAATGTGACGTGGATGGTAGACCATAGCTTTAGACATCTCTGATGAAGAGCAAAATGTGTTTCTGTACACAGGATATGAGAAATAACGTAATATTTTAACACCGATGAGTAACACTCAAGTTGATAAACACTAGTATTTACTGCCAGTTCCAGATTTTAGAGGTAAAATAATAATCTCTTAGTGCTGACCTGTATTCTGAAGGCAGAGTCAAGGTCACCATGTATACATATTAAGAATTAACCTATCTAAATATAATGGTATCTCTGTATGTGGAATGTTGGTATATGCGTGTGATGTCCTACTTTACCAAAAGATGCCTCATTCTGTGAAGAAAGCTATAATGTATAATTGTTTCACATATAGGTGATAATAGTCTCCATGCGTTTGATCCATTAGAACAAGCATTTAACGTTTGCCTTTAATGTAGCCATAGATTATTTAACATTGCTCTAAATGGTTTCCAGTGCATCCCTCTAAAAATTATCAATATACATATTGCTGCAGCAGTTGATCCACATGTAGGAGAATATATTAGCTTCATCTTGACATTATATCTCTAGAATGTGCTAGCTTTCCACTATCAAAGCACACACACACACACACACACACACACACACACACACATATATATATATATATATATATATATATATATATATATATATATATATATATATAGGGTGGTCCATTGATCGTGATGAGACCAAATATCTCACTAAATAAGCGTCAAACGATAAAACTACAAAGAACGAAACTAGTCTAGCTTGAAGAGGGAAACCAGATGGCGTTATGGTTGGCCTGCTAGATGGCGCTGCAATAGGTCAAACGGATATCAACTGCGTTTTTAAAATAGGAACCCCCATTTTAATACATATTCATGTAGTACATAAAGAAATATGAATGTTTTAGTTGGACCACTTTTTTCGCTTTGTGATAGATGGCGCTGTAATAGTCACAATCATATGACTCACAGTTTTAGACAAACAGTTGGTAACAGGTAGGTTTTTGAAATTAAAATGCAGAACGTAGGTACGTTTGAACATTTTATTTCGGTTGTTCCAATGTGATACATGTACCTTTGTGAACTTATCATTTCTAAGAACGCATGCTGTTATAGCGTGATTACCTGTAAATAGCACATTAACGCAATAAATGCTCAAAATGATGTCCGTCAACCTCAATGCATTTGGCAATACGTGTAACAACATTCCTCTCAACAGCGAGTAGTTCGCCTTCCACAATGTTCGCACATGCATTGACATTGCGCTGACACATGTTGTCAGGTGTTGGCAGTGGACCACGATAGCAATTATCCTTCAACTTCCCCCACAGAAAGAAATCCGGGATGTCAGATCCGGTGAACGTGCGGGCCATGGTATATATATATATATATATATATATATATATATATATATATATATATATATATACTCCTGGAAATTGAAATAAGAACACCGTGAATTCATTGTCCCAGGAAGGGGAAACTTTATTGACACATCCCTGGGGTCAGATACATCACATGATCACACTGACAGAACCACAGGCACATAGACACAGGCAACAGAGCATGCACAATGTCGGCACTAGTACAGTGTATATCCACCTTTTGCAGCAATGCAGGCTGCTATTCTCCCATGGAGACGATCGTAGAGATGCTGGATGTAGTCCTGTGGAACGGCTTGCCATGCCATTTCCACCTGGCGCCTCAGTTGGATCAGCGTTCGTGCTGGACGTGCAGACTGCGTGAGACGACGCTTCATCCAGTCCCAAACATGCTCAATGGGGGACAGATCCGGAGATCTTGCTGGCCAGGGTAGTTGACTTACACCTTCTAGAGCACGTTGGGTGGCACGGGATACATGTGGACGTGCATTGTCCTGTTGGAACAGCAAGTTCCCTTGCCGGTCTAGGAATGGTAGAACGATGGGTTTGATGACGGTTTGGATGTACCGTGCACTATTCAGTGTCCCCTCGACGATCACCAGTGGTGTACGGCCAGTGTAGGAGATCGCTCCCCACACCATGATGCCGGGTGTTGGCCCTGTGTGCCTAGGTCGTATGCAGTCCTGATTGTGGCGCTCACCTGCACTGCGCCAAACACGCATACGACCATCATTGGCACCAAGGCAGAAGCGACTCTCATCGCTGAAGACGACACGTCTCCTTTCGTCCCTCCATTCACGCCTGTCGCGACACCACTGGAGGCGGGCTGCACGATGTTGGGGCGTGAGCGGAAGACGGCCTAACGGTGTGCGGGACGGTAGCCCAGCTTCATGGAGACGGTTGCGAATGGTCCTCGCCGATACCCCAGGAGCAACAGTGTCCCTAATTTGCTGGGAAGTGGCGGTGCGGTCCCCTACGGCACTGCGTAGGATCCTACGGTCTTGGCGTGCATCCGTGCGTCGCTGCGGTCCGGTCCCAGGTCGACGGGCACGTGCACCTTCCGCCGACCACTGGCGACAACATCGATGTACTGTGGAGACCTCACGCCCCACGTGTTGAGCAATTCGGCGGTACGTCCACCCGGCCTCCCGCATGCCCACTATACGCCCTCGCTCAAAGTCCGTCAACTGCACATACGGTTCACGTCCACGCTGTCGCGGCATGCTACCAGTGTTAAAGACTGCGATGGAGCTCCGTATGCCACGGCAAACTGGCTGACACTGACGGCGGCGGTGCACAAATGCTGCGCAGCTAGCGCCATTCGATGGACGGCCAACACCGCCGTTCCTGGTGTGTCCGCTGTGCCGTGCGTGTGATCATTGCTTGTACAGCCCTCTCGCAGTGTCCGGAGCAAGTATGGTGGGTCTGACACACCGGTGTCAATGTGTTCTTTTTTCCATTTCCAGGAGTATATATATATATATATATATATATATATATATATATATATATATATTCGCCGACCAATCCACCTGTCATGAAACACGCTATTCAATACCGCTTCAACCGGGCGCGAGCTATGTGCCGGACATCCATCATGTTGGAAATACATCGCCATTCTGTCATGCAGTGGAACATCTTGTAGTAACATCGGTATAACATTACGTAGGAAATCAGCACCATTTAGATTGCCATCGATAAAATGGGGGCCAATTATCCCTCCTCCCATAATGCCGCACCATACAATAACCCGCCAAGGTCGCTGATGTTCCGCTTGTCACACCCATCGTGGATTTTCCGTTGCCCAATAGTGCATAATATGCCGGTTTACGTTACCGCTGTTGGTGAATGATGCTTCGTCGCTACATAGAACATGTGCAAAAAATCTGTCATCGTCCCGTAATTTCTCTTGTGGCCAGTGGCAGAACTGTACACGACGTTCAAAGTCGTCGCCATGCAATTCCTGGTGCATAGAGATATGGTACGGGTGCAATCGATGTTGGTGTAGCATTCTCAACATCGACGTTTTTGAGATGCCCGATTCTCGCGCAATTTGTTTGATACTGATGTGAGGATTAGCCGCGACAGCAGCTAAAACACCTGCTTGGGCATCATCATTTGTTGCAGGTCGTGGTTGACGTTTCACATGTGGCTGAACACTTCCTGTTTCCTTAAATAACGTAACTATCCGGCGAACGGTCCGGACACTTGGATGATGTCGTCAAGGATAGCGAGCAGCATACATATAACACGCCCGTTGGGCATTTTGTTCACAATAGCCATACACCAACACGATATCGACCTTTTCCGCAATTGGTAAAAGGTCCATTTTAACACGGGTAATGTATCACGAAGCAAATGCCGACCGCACGGGCGGAATGTTACTTGACACCACGTACTTATACGTTTGTGACTATTGCAGCACCATCTATCACAAAGCGAAAAAAGTGGTCCAACTAAAACATTCACATTTTTTTACGTACTACACGAATATGTAATAAAAAAGGGGGTTCCTATTTTAAAAAACGCAGTTGATATCCGTTTGACCTATGGCAGCGCCATCTAGCGGGCCAGCCATAGCGCCATCTGGTTTCCCCCTTCAAGCTAGACGAGTTTCGTTCTTTGTAGCTATTTCGTTTCATGCTTATTTCACGAGATATTTGGTCCAGTCACTATCAATGGACCACCCTGTATATTACTGGCCATTAAAATTGCTACACCACGAAGATGACGGGCTACAGACGCGAAATTTAACCGACAGGAAGAAGATGCTGTGATATGCATTCACACGAGGTTGGCGCCTACAACGTGCTGACATGAGGAAAGTTTCCAACTGATTTCTCATACACAAACAGCAGTTGACCGGCGTTGCCTGGTGAAACGTTGTTGTGATGCCTCGTGTAAGGAGGAGAAATGCGTACCATCACGGTTCCGATTTTGATAAAAGTCGGATTGTAGCCTATCGCGATTGCGGTTTATCGTATCGCGACATTGCTGCTCGCGTTGGTCGAGATCCAATGACTGTTAGCAGAATATGGAATCGGTGGGTTCAGGAGGGTAATACAGAACGCCATGCTGGATCCCAACGGCCTCGTAACACTAGGAGTCGAGATGACAGGCATCTTATCAGCATGGCTGTAACAGATCGTGCAGCCACGTCTCGATCCATGAGTCAACAGATGGGGGCGTTTGCAAGACAACAACCATCTGCACCAACAGTTCTACGACGTTTACAGCAGCTTGGACTATCAGCTCGGAGACCATGGCTGCCGTTTCCCCATGATGCTGCATCACAGACAGGAGCGCCTGCGATGGTGTACTCAACCACGAATCTGGGTGCACGTATGGCAAAACGTCATTTTTTCGGATGAATCCAGGTTCTGTTTACAGCATCGTGATGGTTGCATCCGTGTTTGGGGACATCGCGGTGAACACACATTGGAAGCGTGTATTCGTCCTCGCCATACTGGCATATCACCCGGCGTGATGGTATGAGGTGCCACTGGTTACACGCCTCGGTCACGTCTTGTTCGCACTGACAGCACATTGAACAGTGGACGTAACATTTCAGATGTGTTACGACCCGTGGCTCTACCCTTCATTCGATCCCTGTGAAACCCTACATTTCAGCAGGATAATGCACAGCCGCATGTAGCAGGTCCTGTATGGGTCTTGGATACAGAAAATGTACGGCTGCTGCCCTGGCCAGCACATTCTCCAGATCTCTCACCAATTTAAAACATCTGGTCAATGGTGGCCGAGCAACTGGCTCGTCACAATATGCCAGTCACTACTCTTGATGAACTGTGGTATCGTGTTGAAGCTGCATGGGCAGCTGTACCTGTACACTCCATCCAAGCTCTGTTTGACTCAATGCCGAGACGTATCAAGGCCATTATTACGGCGAGAGGTGATTGTTCTGGGTACTGATTTCTCCGGATCTATGCGCCCAAATTGCGTGAAAATGTAATCACATGTCAGTTCTAGTATAATGTATTTGTCCAATAAATACCCGTTTATCATCTGCATTTCTTCTTGGTGTAGCAATTTTAAATATATCTGTGTGTGTGTGTGTGTGTGTGTGTGTGTGTGTAGTTTCAATGGAACGTTTGACAACATGTGGTTAAATACACAGGATGATTATAATTAAAGTTCCAATTTCAAAACACTGTAAAAAAACAAAAGGAACTGATTCTTAGAATGACTTCAAACTTGAATGGAATGTTATTGAATGAGGGAGAAACTTCATAAAACCAAAAAACGAGAAAAACTTTCCCTCTGGGTGCCGCTGTAAGCATCATAAGGTGAAAGTGGTTGAGGTGCAAATGACAGATGAACAGCAATACAACGGCTGTAATGTGAGTTGGACATTTAACCAACCACACTGTGCAATGTGCATGACAGCACCAATATGGCACTGAACAGCTGTGGTACTGTAAGGTAAGCCCATCCACCATGGCAACGTCGTACCAAATCGCACGAGAAAAATCCCTTTTTAGTTGCACAGGCCGAAAACCGCATAAAAAGTAACAATGAAATTGGTTTTTAACGGTCATGAGACTGGCGCAAAACATGTTCAATATGCTGTTCACCGTTTTCTGGCCCTAGATGAAACAGTTGGAGATCTGCTAATGGATATGATTTCAATCAAGTAACACAATAAGCTGAGCTACGAAGAGCAGGAAAAGAATCTTTCTCTCTTGCCAATTCTGTGCTTCGTTTTCGGCCTAGGAAAGCTGGCTGCTGAAAAGGCTTAAGGGGCTCCGGAAAGGCTCAAAATCATGAAAAGTTCAATTTTTACTTTTTTGCGTTTTCTGTATCTGCAGACTATTACCTTTTAATAGATATATAATTTATTAAATTCCGAAGACTACAACTATTTTTAAATTTTTTTTGAAATGTGTTCTATATGGGCGTGACCCACTGTGGCGCTGTTAAACTGCTGTCAAATGGTGTTATTATTAACGTCCGTGTTCATCAGGTACATTTTAGTGATGTGAGATAAAGTATGTGTTGTGGCTAACCTGTGATGGTTCAATATATATCGCTGGTGTGATTGTCGATTGTTTCATGTTTATTTACTCTGTCGTTATCTCGAAAATATTCGTAATTAATTCTGTTTCTTGAGTCTCTGTTTTGTTGAAGTATAATAATGAGTAAAAGTAAAGTTATTAGAAATCCTCTGAAGGCTCTTAAGAAAAGGAGAAATGTTGGAAAGCCAAAGGTATGTGTTATTACTGTAAACAATAAAGACGATAACCAAGTGAGTGAACCTAACCTCTCAAGTACACCTGCCCATAGCAGTCAAAGTGGGAAAGAAAATACTTCACAGAAGAAGCTTGGTTCAATGAGTGAAAACTATGAATGTTTTATGGGCGAATCGGATGTGAATGAAATATTTGATATTTCGGTTCTCAAAGGAATTTTTTCAAACTGTGTAAGATGTATTCATTGTAGTGAAGTTGGTCTGGAACTCTCCATAATAAAGCATGTAGGACTTGCTAGTGAAATACAACTGAAATGTGATAAGTGTTCATACATGACCATCTTTTGGAACAGTGTTGCAGTAACTGCAACTGAAGAAAATGGTAGCAAAATCTACAAACACAACATTAGATTTGTTTATTCCTTGCGTTCAGTTGGTAAGGGTGCTACTGCAGGTGCAATTTTCTGTGGCATCATGAATCTTCCAAATCCCCCAACCAAGTTCACGACCTATAATAAATTAATAGGGTCTAATGTAGAAGATGTCTGTATAGAATCTATGAAGAACGCTGTGGAAGAGGCAGTAATGGAAAATAATGGTAACAGAGATTTGACTGCAGCGTTCGATGGTACCTGGCATAAACGGGGACACACATCTCTTCATGGTGTAGTATCTGCCACCAGTATGTATACAGGGAAAGTTTTAGATGTAGCAGTAATATCAAAGTATTGTAAATGTCCACAAAAATATAAAGGTACACATGAAAATAATTGCAAAGCTAACTATAGTGGCAGTAGTGGAGGAATGGAAGTGGCTGGTGTTGCCAGTATATTCCAGCGTTCTGAGGTGTGTGATAAAGTGCGATATGTTAATTACCTTGGTGACGGTGATTCTAAAAGTTTCAAACATGTTCAAGGACTGAAGCCCTATGGTGATGATGTTGTAGTGCAGAAATTTGAGTGTATTGGACACGTACAGAAGCGAATGGGAACAAGACTTCGGCGACTGAAAGCTTCGTACAAAAAACAAAAACTCAGTGATGGTAAAGCGTTGGATGGGAAGGGAAGGTTAACTGACAGTGTAATTGACAAAATACAGAACTATTATGGAATGGCTATTAGGCAAAATACTCAGAGTGTCGACGAAATGAAGAAGGCTGTTTGGGCTCTTTTTTTTCATACTTCTTCAACCGATGAAAATCCCCAACATAGCTTGTGTCCCAAAGAAGAAGACAGTTGGTGTAAATATAACAAAGGATTGCTAACTGGTGAAGTGTACACTCATAAGCATAGTCTGCCTCATGCAATAATGGAGGTGATAAAACCTATTTTCAGAGACTTAGCAGCACCTGAACTGTTGAAAAAGTGTATTCACGGAAAAACTCAAAACCCCAATGAAAGTGTAAATAGTGTTATATAGTCGAGAATCCCCAAGACTGTATTTGTTGGAATAGAAACACTTCACTTTGGTGTGTATGATGCTGTTGCGACTTTCAATGTTGGCAACATTGTAAGGTGCAAGGTATTTAGAAATATGGGAATGAAGATAGGTTCTAACATGGTACGAGTGATGCTTGCTTTAGACAAGGAACGCCTTCGGGCTGCAGACAGGGCTGTAAAGAGTCTACAAATACAAGCAAGAGTAAACAGGAGGAGGAACAAGAGGAAGCTGGAGGAGGAGTTTGCAGAGGATGAAGATAATCCATCCTATGGACCTGGAATGCACTAAAAAGTTAATCCAATCTTTGTCGCTCGATTCCCAAAACTTTTATTTTCTCATACTAATTACATGTTTTCTAAGGATCTTCCAAACATATTTGTTTCAAACTTTCAGTAAATGTTTCACAGTACCTTCTGCATAATTTAACACAGCCTTTTTCCAAAAAACTGTATATTTTTGAATATATAAATAAAAAATTGCAAAAAAGTTGTGAATTTTCATTGCAATTGAAAAAAATCATCTTTAATAACTGAACTAAAATTTTGTAAAATCCCTGTGTTAAGTTGTAGCCCATATTCCAATAAATAATCTGTAAAAAGTTCAACTTCCTACCTCAAATACTTTGTGAGGAAAGATGTAATTTATAAGCGTTATTTTAACATTGCAAGTATAGGGCGTTC
The DNA here is from genome assembly GCF_023898315.1 of Schistocerca nitens. Lineage (NCBI taxonomy): Eukaryota > Metazoa > Arthropoda > Insecta > Orthoptera > Acrididae > Schistocerca > Schistocerca nitens. Next base: position 696,545,228 of record NC_064617.1, on the reverse strand, counting down.
CGGAGCCCCTTAAGATCAAAACGGCCTTTAGGCCTCGGACAAAAATCTGTCGATTAATGAGACCAATTAAAGACGCAGCAGGTCTCAGAATACCTGGTAGTCTTATGTCGGACGAACAGTACACACTGTAGAACAACGCAGAAAGGAGCTGAGAGATGATATTATGGTCTACACTATCCAGCGAAATTAAAAAAAAACGATCAACGGATAAAATTTGATGGAACTTCTATTGTGGTTCGCAGTAACAGCTTCTGGGTCTGTGTAATTAAAGAAACCTTTGCAATAAAAATTTCCGTTAACACGTTAAACAGCACCATAGCGTGGCGTGGGATCCAGTGATTGCATGGCTAAAGCGGGGACATCGAACACCAAGTCAACGTTTGCCCATATATGGCGATGCCACCAGCACTATTGACGTCACAGCCATCAAATAGTGTATATATGAACATACCAGCAACCCACTGGCAGAAACGTCACTTTACAATGGCCAAGCAGTGCTTGGCCAAAAGCTCTTGTAATTTTAATCACTTGACGAGGCTGGAATCCTGTGAAATTTTTTATCGATCTGCAATTCTTTATAACTTGAACAATATGGTTAGATAAACGTTACGAATTTTCAAATGCATTTTTCGTCATGTTTTAAGCCTGAGACTCTTACCAGGATTAATAGATACAATAATATTGAGCACTATTATCACACAAGCTATTACACAGTAGAGTGCGGACTATATCAGGAAATAATCACATGCACATATTACAGACATCGGTAGCTGAGTGGTCAGCGCGACAGAATGTCAATCCTAAGGAACCGGGATTGGTTCCCGGCTGGGTCGGAGATTTACTCCGCTGAAGGATTGGATGTTATGTTGTCCTGATCATCACCATTTCATCCCCATCGACGCTCAAGTCACTACAGTGGCGTCATATCGAAAAACGTGCACCTGGCGAACTGTCTACCCGACGGGAGGCCCTAATCACACGACATTTATTTTAGCTCCAAACAAAGTGCCAATATATGTATACTGAATTAGATATGATATTAGCTGATTTGTGCTTTCTCTGCAATAACACTGCCATAGATGGAATGTTTCCAGAACTCTTGCCACTATAACTGTGCATGAGAAATAGGAGAGGAAGTTTCATGGGTTTTTTAGGTCAGAGAATTCCCTCCATAGGCCCGACGTGACGCCTCCTGAGACGCGACAAGGTAGCAGTAGGCAAAATGCAACAGGGAATGACAATATTAATGTGCTAATAGTAAACTGCAGGAGCGTCTATAGAGAGGTCCCAGAACTGCTCTCATTAATAAACGGTCACAATGCCCACGTAGTACTCAAAGTACCCTACGCCACACACCGTCAGGTGGCTTGCGGAGTATGGATGTAGATGTAGATGTACTAGGGACGGAAAGTTAGCTGAAACCGGATGTAAACAGTAATGAAATTCTAAACTCAGATTGGAATGTATACCGCAGAGACAAGCTGGACAGTGAAGGGGTAGGCGTGTTTACAGCGATAAAAAGTGCAATAGTATCGAAGGAAATTGACGGAGATCCGAGGTATGAAATAAATTGGGTGAAGGTCACGATTAAAGCAGACCCCCTGGCTCAGCAGCTGTTGTGACAGAACACATGAAGGAAAATTTGGAAAATATTTCGAGTAGATTTCCCGACCATGTTATAGTTTTGGGTGGAGATTTTAATTTACCGGATATAGACTGGGAGACTCAAACGTTTATAACGGGTGGCAGGGACAAAGAATCCAGTGAAATTTTTTTTAAGTGCATTATCTGAAAACTACCTTGAGCAGTTAAACAGAGAACCGACTCGTGGCGATAACATATTAGACCTTCTGGTGACAAACAGACCCGAACTATTTGAAACAGTTAACGCAGAACAGCGAATCAGCGATCATAAAGCGGTTACACCATCGATGATCTCAGCCGTAAATAGAAATATTAAAAAAGGTAGGAAGATTTTTCTGTTTAGCAAAAGTGACAAAAAGCAGAGTTCAGAGTACTTGACTGCTCAACACAAAAGTTTTATCTCAAGTACAGATAGTACTGAGTATCAGTGGACAAAGTTCAGAACCATCGTACAACATGTATTAGATGAGTTTGTGCCAAGCAAGATCTTAAGAGATGGAAAAGAGCCAACGTGGTACACCAACCCAGCTAGAAAACTGCTATGGAAGCAAAGGTAACTTCACAGCAAACATAAACATGGCCGAAACCTTCCAGACAAACAAAAATTACACGAAGCGAAATGTAGTGTGAGGAGGGGTATGCGAGAGGTGTTCAATGAATTCGAAAGTAAAGTTCTCTGTACTGACTTGGCAGAAAATCCTAAGAAATTTTGGTCTTATGTCAAAGCGGTAGGTGGATCAAAACAAAATGTCCAGACATTCTGTGACCAAAATGGTACTGAAACGCCGATATACTAAATGTCTTTTTCCAAAGCTGTTTCACAGAGGAAGACTGCACTGTAGTTCCTCCTCTAGATTGTCGCACAGATGACAAATTGGTATATATTGAAATAGATGACAGAGGGATAGAAAAACAATTAAAATCGCTCAAAAGTGGAAAGGCCGCTGGACCTGATGGGATACCAGTTCGATTTTACACAGAGTACGCGTAAGGAACTTGCCCCCCTTCTTGCAGCGGTGTACCGTAGGTCTCTAGAAGAGCGTAGCGTTCCAAAGTATTGGAAAAGGGCACAGGTCATCCCCGTTCACAAGAAGGGACGCCGAACAGATGTACAGAACTATAGACCTATATCTCTAACGTCGATCAGTTGGAACACGTATTATGTTCGAGTATAATGACTTTTCTGGAGACTAGAAATCTACTCTGTAGGAATCAGCATGGGTTTCGAAAAAGACTATAGTGTGAAACCCAGCTCGCGCTATTCGTCCACGAGATTCAGAGGGCCATTGACACGGGTTTCCAGGTAGATGCCGTGTTTCTTGTCTTCCGCAAGGCGTTTGAAGTAGTTCCCCACAGTCGTTTAATGAACAAAGTAAGAGCATATGGACGATCAGACCGATTGTGTGATTGGATTGAAGAGTTCCTAGATAACAGAACGTAGCATGTCATTCTCAATGGAGAGAAGTCTTCCGAAGTAAGAGTGATTTCAGGTGTGCCGCAGGGGAGTGTCGTAGGACTGTTGCTCTTCACAGTATACATAAATGACCTTGTGCATCACATCGGAAGTTCACTGAGGCTTTTTGCAGATAATGCTGTGGTGTATCGAGCGGTTGTAACAATGGAAAATTTTACTGAAATGCAGGAGGATCTGCAGCAAATTGACGCGTGGTGCAGGGAATGGCAATTGAATCTCAATGTAGACAAGTGTAATGTGCTGCGGATACATAGAAAGATAGATCCCTTATCATTTAGCTACAAAATAGCAGGTCAGCAACTGGAAGCAAGTAATTCCATACATTATCTGGGAGGAGGCATTAGGAGTGATCTAAAATGGAATGACCATATAAAATTAATCGTCGGTGAAGCAGATGTCAGACTGAGATTCACTGGAAGAATCCTAAAGAAATGCAGTATGATAACAAAGGAAGTAGGTTACAATACACTTGTTCGCCCTCTGCTTGAATACTACTCACCTGTGTGGGATCCGTACCAGATAGGGTTGATAGAAGAGATAGAGAAGGTCCAACGGAGAGCAGCGCGCTTCGTTACAGGATCATTTAGTAATCGCGAAAGCGTTACGGAGATGATAAACTCCAGTAGAAGACTCTGCAAGATACACGCTCAGTACCTCGTTACAGGCTTTTGTTGAAGTTTCGAGAACATACCTTCATCGAGGAGTCAAGCAGTATATTGCTCCCTCCTACGTATATCTCGCGAAAGGACCATGAGGGTAAAATCAGAGAGATTAGAGCCCACATAGAAGCATACCGACAATCTTTCTTTCCACTAACAATACGAGACTGGAATAGAAGGGACAATTGATAGAGGTACTCAAGGTACCCTCCACCACACACCGTCAGGTGGCTTGCGGAGTATAGATTTAGATGTAGATGAAATATGAACTTCCAGCACTTTAAACTTGAAGATGCTATTGTAGTGGTGGGAAAGCACGAGTCGATGTACGAGTGTGTTTGTTGTTAAATAATTCATTGCTGAAATTGTTTAACACAGAACATCGAAGTATTTTAGTAATCATACTGTGCTGACAAATCCAGCAGCATGCAGATACGCTCAACTGCATACATGAGCTGTGCAGTAATAGGAGTGTTAGGATGTTTGTAAGGGGAGTTGGAACACCCTATCCCGACAAATTTAGTGACTTCTACCCTGTCTTTCAGGAGCCACTCTAGCCATTTACATGAGACTTTTACAGGAGATTAAACTGTATGTTCTGAGTCTACTAAACTACAATAATTGCATGTCAGCCACTGCTTTCGGAAATACAATTTTTTAATTGCATAGTTAAAATGTTGTGTTTTTTTGTATATCATCCTAAATAGATTTAATTATATATAATATTATGTTGTTCAATAGACTCAGGATATGTATGTTATTACTCCCTGAAAATTTGAGTACTCTACTCGAAGTGGTCTCTGAGATTCAGGGAAAAATGCAACAGAAATAGTAAATTTTCAGGAAGACTGTAACTCACGTAACAAATGCTTAATTTTTTTTAGTCACTCATAAGCACCCTGCACCATACTTTATATCATCCTCTTGATCTTTTTGCAAGTTTTTTCTTCTTTTCTTCTTTCTGGACTGCTTAGTGGGCAACTGAGCTGCATCCTCTGCTTTATCAATGCGAACCTTGTCTACCCGTTAAAGTTGTCTGATGCAGTTTGCTCCAGGATTAATTCCCATGTACTGTAGCACTTTCACCCTACCAATGTTGCCATCATTAAAAGCAATAACAGCATCACCTACTCCCCACTTTTGTGCCTCCATTCCAACAAAAAAAATTTTCTTAAGTGAGTCCATGTAAGATTACTTAATGATTCATTGGGATTTTGAGTTTGACCATGCAGACACTTCTTCAGCAATTCAGGATTTGCCAGGTCTCTTTAAATAGGTTTTATGATATCCATGACTGCTGCTGGGTTGGGATGTTTATGGGTGTATGAACTGTTTCAGTACTGGGCATTGCAGTAATTGCACAATGAATCAGGTCCAGGTGGTGTACAGGTTTTTCATCAGTTGGCAGTCTGTGGAAGAAGGTAGCCCATACTGCCTGCTTCATTTTCAACAATTCCTCAATATTATTTCTAATGGCCATCCCATAATACTGCTGTAGTTCATCAATCATTTCGTTTGTCAGTCTGCCTCTTGTGGTTTTACCATTGGAAAGTCCCTTGTCTATCAAAATTTGTTTCAGCTTCCTCAAACTGGCGCCCATCCTCTTCTGGACATGGGCAAAACATTCCAGTTTTGTGATAATCTTCTCACCATAAAGCTGAGCGGCTACTACGCTGTTATATGCTTTTGAGTCTCCATCACCTAAGAACTTAGTGTAACACACTCCCACTTAGTTCACAGATCGACTAAATTTCACAATTTCTGTCACAGATATGCTCTTCTTCATTCCCTGATGTATACTTATAACAATGTTTGGTTAAAATCTGGAAATCTATTACCCTTCCAGTAGCCACACTGGTCACCATAGCAACAGAATTCTTAGAACTGTAGCTGCACTTCTGCTAAGTGCAATCAAAAGCTGCTGATATGTCAGTCATACCATCATTTATTTCACCAGCTTCATTTGCATCGCCCTTCATTGGCTCACATGCAACAGATTCTACATCTACATCTACATCTACATCCATACTCCGCAAGCCACCTGATGGTGTGTGGTGGAGGGTACCCTGAGTACCTCCATCAGTTCTCCCTTCTATTCCAGTCTCGTATTGTTCGTGGAAAGGATTGTCGGTATGCTTCTGTGTGGGCGCTAATCTCTCTGATTTTATCCTCATGGTCTCTTCGCGAGATATACGTAGGAGGGAGCAATATACTGCTTGACTCCTCGATGAAGGTATGTTCTCGAAACTTCAACAAAAGCCTGTAACGAGGTACTGAGCGTGTATCTTGCAGAGTCTTCTACTGGAGTTTATCATCTCCGTAACGCTTTCGCGATTACTAAATGATCCTGTAACGAAGCGCGCTGCTCTCCGTTGGACCTTCTCTATCTCTTCTATCAACCCTATCTGGTACGGATCCCACACAGGTGAGTAGTATTCAAGCAGAGGGCGAACAAGTGTATTGTAACCTACTTCCTTTGTTATCATACTGCATTTCTTTAGGATTCTTCCAGTGAATCTCAGTCTGACATCTGCTTCACCGACGATTAATTTTATATGGTCATTCCATTTTAGATCACTCCTAATGCCTCCTCCCAGATAATGTATGGAATTACTTGCTTCCAGTTGCTGACCTGCTATTTTGTAGCTAAATGATAAGGGATCTATCTTTCTATGTATCCGCAGCACATTACACTTGTCTACATTGAGATTCAATTGCCATTCCCTGCACCACGCGTCAATTTGCTGCAGATCCTCCTGCATTTCAGTAAAATTTTCCATTGTTACAACCGCTCGATACACCACAGCATTATCTGCAAAAAGCCTCAGTGAACTTCCGATGTGATGCACAAGGTCATTTATGTATACTGTGAAGAGCAACAGTCCTACGACACTCCCCTGCGGCACACCTGAAATCACTCTTACTTCGGAAGACTTCTCTCCATTGAGAATGACATGCTACGTTCTGTTATCTAGGAACTCTTCAATCCAATCACACAATCGGTCTGATCGTCCATATGCTCTTACTTTGTTCATTAAACGACTGTGGGGAACTGCTTCAAACGCCTTGCGGAAGACAAGAAACACGGCATCTACCTGGAAACCCGTGTCAATGGCCCTCTGAATCTCGTGGACGAATAGCGCGAGCTGGGTTTCACACTATAGTCTTTTTCGAAACCCATGCTGATTCCTACAGAGTAGATTTCTAGTCTCCAGAAAAGTCATTATACTCGAACATAATACGTGTTCCAACTGATCGACGTTAGAGATATAGGTCTATAGTTCTGTACATCTGTTCGACGTCCCTTCTTGAAAACGGGGATGACCTGTGCCCTTTTCCAATCCTTTGGAACGCTACGCTCTTCTGGAGACCTACGGTACATCGCTGCAAGAAGGGGGCCAGTTCCTTCGCGTACTCTGTGTAAAATCGAACTGGTATCCCATCAGGTCCAGCGGCCTTTCCTCTTTTGAGCGATTTTAATTGTTTCTCCATCCCTCTGTCATCTATTTCGATATCTACCATTTTGTCATCTGTGTGACAATCTAGAGAAGGGACTACAGTGCAGTCTTCCTCTGTGAAACAGCTTTGGACATGCAGCTCCAATAAATCCTGCATACTTGTCGATTTTACAAGGTGGGCATGGCATATTCATCATGGCGCACATTGTTTCATCTGCAGTGTGTCCTTTGCCAATAGCTCTCAATCCATAAAACCGCCTAACATTTACTTCAATATGATTTATCAGAATTCCAAACGAAATGAGTATATTCACAACTGGCACAATTAACGATAAGTTTCCTGGCTAGTCCATTTGATACCTCTCTTATCTTCATGTAAACTAACTGGACCTCCACATGTTTTACAACACGCATGTTCACCTAACATCTTCGTTAGGATGTGTAAATCTATCAGACTATAACATAACCTACCATTTACATCACTTATGTTTTGAGAAAACTGTGTATCAAAACGTTTTATTTTAATCTTTGAAGCACTAATAGGTGTTTCTCTGGATACTGACGAGTTTTCTGGTATTTCATTGTTTGTAAATTCACACGCCACATGTTGAACACAATGTTTCCCTTTATTTGAAAGTCTGTTAGCATGAAACCCATGTTTCTTAAAAACACTTCGTTCCTTCGTCATACTTTATTATTTGTGAAATTTACCAACTTATTCGTCACTTTTCCTCAGAAAGTGGTTAGCACTTCGACATACAACGCGTATTGATATTATAAAATGATACGATAGTGTTTTTCACAGTGCTACCAATACAAACACGCAATTTAATTTTTGCAACATAGCAATCCACAGCCTTCTATATAAAAAATTACAGATTTTGTTAGATCTTGAAGTAATGAATATAAAAATTTTAAGATTCGCAACCAGTGTAGATTATATTAAAAAAAATTTCTCATGTGAGTTTTTAAGTGATATATATATATATATATATATATATATATATATAGTCTTTTATGAGGCTGTGTAATCTTTATCTGGAGGAGGCCGGTGCGGGCGTAACGTCGCCGAGAGGAATTCTGAACCGTTCATGAGAGCAACTCAGGTCGACCATTCCCCATTTTAACAGCTTTATCTACAAAGTTTTTCCAGCAATTACTGGCGACCAATACGTGCTTGCTGTCCATACACTGTCCTTTGGAATGCTGGTTGGGGCTCATGCTTTGTGATACATATAGAAAACGTGCCAACATTATTAAATTAAAGTAATTCTGATGATAGGGCAACGCACTTGTTTTAAACACACACTACAAAATCGCACACATATTGTTAACGTAAGAGTGATATATGTTTGGGATGCAGCAAGAGTTAATTTGTTTAAATACTGTGTTGTGGTAGGTTAATTGTACTTAAAAACCTTGTTGCTCTTTTTATTCTGCTCGAGGGGTGCAGGTTGATTCTGCTGTTGCTGGTGTTTCATGATGATTCATTCTCTATGGCTGGAGATGCCACCCACTCATTTGCTCTAGTAAGAAAAGTGTGGCGGGGAGGAGGGGAAGCTTGTTTCTTATAGGTCCAGTGAGAAAGATGGGGTGTGGTACATTCCCAAGCCCATTAGTGAGCTGTCCGAGTGTTTCATTTCCTGCAATCTCTCATTGTCCATCCAAGATATCAGTAAACAGAAATGAAGGCATGAGTTCATTTGTCAGTGAACTTGCAGAAGGTACAAGCAGGGATGTATTTATGTTTAAATTTGTTCTTATGTGCCTACTGCTGATAAGGTGTGGTCCCTGTGGTATTTTCCTCTCGAGTTTCAAAGTTTTCCGCTCCTGCCCACTTTTAAAGGAAACTGATAGATGTTCCCACCAGCCTGAACTTATCGAGAAGGTGGACACAGGAGGATTGTTAGAGATAGTTTCAAACACGGGGACAGCATGGGGGCATATTTCCTTGTAGCAGACGTTGATTTCTTGCACTATAGTGGTTGCCAGAAAATAGGGCTTCAAGGTCATTTTTGGAGGAAAATAATTTTTTCCTTCAACCTGTGGTAGTAACAAAATCACTAATGTAATTGGGCTGAAAAAAAATATGCTGCATCTTTTATTTCAGAAACATAAAAGTATTCTGAGATAAAAAATAAAATATTATAAGACGTGTGAAATTGTGCCGACTGCGTTTCGAAAAATGCTGTCGCTAATCAATTTTCGTTCTGTAGGACTGCGAAGAAACTTCCCGCGAGAAAGTTGTTAATAAAACTAGAATAATTATTTTTGGTAACATTTCAGACATCATTACTGTATCGTATCACGAGCAGAGGCAAATTACTTCCGAGATATTCCGTGAGCAGCAGCTCGCCAGTCGTTGCAGGCCATCGTCAAGAGTTTTGTTCGGACGGCTCACTTTAATATGACCAAGAATATTCCCTACTTCCCGAAAATATTTTACTGGCTGCTAATACATATCCTTCGTCATTGCATCCATCACTCAAAACACCAATACAAGCTACACAAAAGTAATTGTAGTTATTTTGAAGCCAATACTTTCACTGAAGTCAAGAAAAAATTTGTTCGAAATGTTTTGTGATACCCAAGTTTTATTTGAATCAGCACGCAATACGTGCTTGTGGGTGGAGAAGACAGTGCACTGAAGTGACTGGCCAAAATAATCAATTTTATCACGGACATTACCCTGTATTTCTCTAGCCATCGGATACTATCCTCTGTCACACTAAAGTAATACAAGTCTACGTTCCAGCTTTTGTAAAAGGCGTCAAATATCATAGATTTATATGCTCTTCTCGGAGAATCAGAATAGGTGCTGAGACTTCTGATGTTACTGCACTGTTTATATATACAGTCGATACAGAAGCACCACAACGTTTTGTCATTTTATGAACTGCATTACCCTTACTACGAAACAGCCAGTAAATCCTTCTATGAAAAAAAGTAATTAAATTTCGAGTGTACAAGTAAACAGAATGCAGTAAAGTTATATCCGAATGTAAAGCATTCGATAAAGGTTTCTAGGAAAAAACTGTTGTTAATTAATTGACAGTCTTATTTTAATTGACAGTTACTGTCGAGTTAACTAATCGCCACCACTTGTGACAAATTTATCAGACTTCTACTGTAAGGGAAAAACATTCGCAGTATGTCCTCTGTAAATGAAATGGAGAGACAAATATTTAAATCAAGTCAGCTTTTTACATAGATGGCACTTACCTAAACTGAAGGATCTTCTGGCTCCGTGTCTTCAGATTCATGTCGCTTGTTTCAGCCAGGTGTATCATCACAGATACCACTACAGTGTCTCTTAAAGCCTGGTACGAGACATCAGTTTCTTGCAATGCTTGTGTGTATTTTACGCACCTTTCCCAGTCCTGCTGAGTAACATTGTCAAGAGCTTCGTGTGTTAGCTTCTGGACATCAGCAAGTTTAGTATTTCTTTTCGCTACTTCTCGCTTTACTTGGGCCCATGTCAATTCATTGGAATTATACCACTTGGTCTCCCACTTCGTTTACCAGTTGATCTAATTCGTAAGTCTTTTTGGCACTTACGATTTCTTCCTTAGACAGGAGTTCAGCCTTCGTTTCATCGACTGAAAATGAAACATTCTCTTTAACCACTCCATAATATCTGCCTTGCGCCAATTTGAACGTGGCAGCTTTTCTGTCTGAATGGAGTGGTAGCGGGTGTTATCCATCACGATGATAGACCCTTCTTCCACCGCAGACAATAGTCGAATAAACCAATTATTAAAAACTTTTCCATTCATTTCTGAATGGTAGTAGGATTGGCAAGAACTTTTCCCACAACGAAAAACAAGTTCAGCCTCTGGTATGAAGCCTGTGGTTAATGAACCAGCATGTTCGATGATTAATCGGCCACCTCTACCATTAGGCACTTCCAAACCGCCTTTTCCTTTGGAGTCATGCCATATATACTTATTAGTGTGATTTTCGTAAAACCCAAGTTTCATCCAAGTACACTACAGGCCTGGAGTCTTCAGCACGCAAGAGGTGCACTGTACGCAAAAATTTTGGTTTTGCTGCATTATCTCTGTGTTCCATTAAGAATTTCCGTCCGTCATTACACTTCTTTAATCGGAAACCAAGGGAGCAGAGAAGACGAAGAACGGAGGTCTCTGAGCCTGAGTAATTATTTTTTTCACCGAGGTCAGCCTGTATTTTTTTCATGTTGGAAGCTCTCCTCTGTCGTAATATCCAAGTACAGTTCTACGCAAGAGCTCTTTGTTAAAATCGTCAAAGTCAGTTGATTTCTGTTCAAGTTCGCATCCCTTTCTTGGAGAATCGAAACACTCACTCAGGTCTGGAGATTCTGCCAATGACACAAATTTGCTAATATGGTCTACAGCTGACTTGGAAACACCACACGCTTTAATACTAGGTTTATGAATGTGCTCAAAATTACGTTACTCACCCTTCTTCATTGTTGGCCAGATCAGTAAAACATATCAAAGAACCTTTCTGGAGACAATAAGACACTGAGATCAGACGTAAACACTCGATATAGCTTTCAGCTGCTGTGACCTACTGCACCGCTAATGGTACCTACAGGGCAACAAAGCCAAGAGGCAGGCGAATCACAGACCGCAGCCCCTGCTGGCGGCTGGCAGAGTCTGTGATCTTGAGCACTCTACTTTTGTGCCAGCCACTATAGTCGTGTACTAATTGCAGTAATTTGTGGAAAAATTCGCTAAAATTATAGCAAATTACTGAAAACACCCAATACTTCGTTGTTTATTGTATTAATTAAGATACAAAACTTGAAGGCAGCCATTTTGGACAATTCATTATTGTAATAATGACTACCATTTTTAAGTAGTATAGCACCCAGTCACACACATTTCACCTAGAGGTGTGGATGGACTAAAATTTTCCATCATTTTTACATAATATGAGAGACAAAAACATCTAATAACTCACAAGAATCAAATTTAGAAGTAATGTCATGCTTTTTAATGAGTGTGTTGAAGTCTTCCACTTTACTAGACCAATTTTTCAAAATTTTCCGCCAATTTGAAGGTTATCCTATGACGTCATTACATTATAGGAATTCAGCTGCACCACAGTCACACACCACATTGTCAAAGTGCCTTACATTATAAATCTTGTTGATATTTACCTAGATTTTGCAGAATATACTGTGACATCATTATGTTGCCGTATTTCTCCCTGTAAAAAGGCAATCATTTTAACGTATACACCATGGCGTCACACTAGTAACCCAGAGATAGCGTTGATTTGGTATGTAGCAAGAGTTTATTTGCTAGTATATCCTGTTGTGGTAACATTTAAAGCCTCAACAACAGTGTATCTGTTGCTAATAATGCATAACAGGAACGATTTAAGTCGGGATATTGACATAATCTGTTAAACATACAATATCTCGCCAACAACGTCTTTGTTATTAAATAATGCATTGCAGAAATTGTTTCACTTAGGATATTAAGATAATCTGTTAAATACTGTGCTGAAGTAATTGCTTAACATCGTATTTACATATACCTTCGAATGGAGCTGTAGGTATTTGGAAAAATCATTAAAATTGTAATAAATTACCTAAAATTGTAAAATAGTAATTAATTGTGAGAGGAAGGGGTCAAATGTTCTTACATGCCTTCTTATTCTGCTTAAGATGGTGCCTGGAGGCTGCTAATGCTTCATGACGATTCTGTCACTATGATGGAACCTATGCAGTTGCTCTGGTTCTACAGAATATGAGGAGGGGGAGATGGAAACTCATTGATCCAGGGGATGGAAGTGGCACCGGTGTGTGGGCAGGATAGGGACCTCGTGAGCTGAGGGGGGTGGGCACGGAGTGGATGGAATAACTTCACACAATTTCTCAGGTGTAACACGGCACCCCTGAACTTGAGATAAGAAATCTATTGTAATTGACTAAACTGAAACCCCCGTTTTTGCCTCGAAGTGTGTGAATCTGGGAATAAGAAGAAAAGTGTCAGCCTACCAACTGGAAGTTCTGGGGTTCATCTACTTTTACGTCTACATCCTCATAGATACTCCGTAAGTCACCACACAGTGCGTGGCGGAGGGTACCCTGTACCACCAGTATTCATTTCCTTTCCTGTTCCACTCGCAAATAGAGCGAGGGAAAAACGGCTGTCTATATGCCTCCATATGAGCCTTAATTTCACATACCTTATCTTCGTGGTTCTTATATGCAATATATGTTGCTGGCAGCAGAATCATTCGGCAGTCAGCTTCAAATGCCGGTTCTCTAAATTTTCGCAATAGTGTTTCTCGAAAAGAGCGTCGCTTTCCCTCCAGGAATTCCCATTTGAATTCCAGAAGCATCTCTGTAACATTTACGTGTTGTTCGGACCTACCGGAAACAAATCTAGAAGGCCACCTTTGAACTGCTTCGATCTCTCCCTTCGATCCAACCTGGTAAGAATCCCAAACGCTAGAGCAGTACTCAAGAACGAGTCACACCAGAGTCCTACATGCGGCCTTACTATCGGGTGAACCGCTCTTTCATAAAATTCTCTCAATAAACCAAAGTCGACCATTCGCCTTCCCAACCACAGTTCTCACAGACTCATGCCATTATGTATCGCTTTGCAACGTTAGGCCCAGATATATAAATGACTTGACTGTGTGACATAGGACACTGCTAATACTGTATCTGAATATTACAGGTATATTTTCCTACTCATCCTCATTCACTTACAATTTTCCACATTTAGAGCTAGCTGCCGTTCATGACACCAACTAGAAATTTTATCTAAGTCGTCTTGTATATTCTGACAGTCACTGAACTTCTACACCTCACCGTACACCACAGCATCATCAGCAAACAACCACAGATTGCTGCCCACCCTGACTGCCAAATCATTTTTGTGCATGGAGAACAACAGCAGACCTATCACGCTTTCCTGGTGCGTTCCCGACGATACATTTGTCTCTGATGAACACTCGCCGTTGAGGACAACATACTGGGTTCTATTACTTAAGAAGTATTCGAGCCACGCACGTACCTGTGAACGTATTCCATGTGCTCACAACTTCGTTAACAAGTCTGCAATGGGGCAACGTGTAAAATGCATTCTGGAAATCTAGAGATGTGGCATTTGTCTGTTGCCCTTCATCCATAGTTCGTAGTATATCACGTGAGAAAAGGGCAAACTGAGTTTTGCTCGAGCGTTGCTTTCTAAAAACATACTGATTCGTGGGCATAAGCCTCTCAGTCCTTAGAAAGCAAACAGAAGTTTGGAATACTGGTCCGTAATTTTGCGGTAGCTTTCTTCTACTCTTCTAATATCCTGGAGTCACCTGCGCTTTTTTTCAGTCAGTTGGGACTTGGTACTGGGCGGTAGATTCACGATAAATGCAGTCTAGGTAAGTGACTAATGCAGTAGAGTACTCTTTGTGATACCGAATTCGGATTCCATCCGGACCTGATGATTTACTTGCTTTCAAATCTCTCAGTTGTTTCTCTACATCAGGACTGCTTATTACTGTGTCGTCCATATGGTAGTCTGTCCAATGGTCAAATGATGGCATGTTTGTATGATTCTTCAGTGTGAACGATTTCTTGAACGTGAAATTTAAAACTTTGGGTTTCGCTTTGCCATCTTGAACTGTCACACCATATTGGGAAATCATCATTTAGTATCAGGGTTTTGTCTGTTACTTTTCACTTCCATCCCCTGTGACAGTGAACTGGATATGTGAAAAATGCCGGATTACACCATTGATTGGAGTACTCTTTCAATTATACGCTCCTTATAGCTGGTTGGGGTAAGTCAGGTCAGAGGTCAGAGCAAGGCAGGGGGATACCACACACAAAAAAACATGTGATGTTTAAAATAACCTTAATGTTGAGGTCAATTTCATCTTTATTTACATTTAATTTTACCATGTGCTACATATAATATGTGTAAAATTAAGGCTGCTTAATATTTCGGAGCACTTACTGTTGATCCTTCCACATAAAAAGTTAGAGCGCCTGAGGTACAAAATATCAACATTGTTGCATGTGAAACACGTTCTGTTCATAGAGAGTGTATGTGGTTGACCAAACTTGCACAATGATATATGTGATGATATAATGTAATCTTTCACAATCAGTTTATATGTCGCTCATGGTGCATATTTGGTACTGGATTGGGCTGCAAGTGGCCAGTGACAGTCATTCTGCACACAGTCCCTACAGCTGAACTTTAGGCTCTCGCAAGAACATTTGGAATGCCATTCGTCAAGAACACACACATAACAATAACAAAAAAGGCAGTGTATTAGAAAAATAAACAAACTGACGACACTGCACATGAGTTGCATGCGAAAATGGACTGTCGAAAATGTCTGTGTCGCTTCCCCATAAAATTTTCTTTTAAACTTGATATAGCCGCTACTCTGTTTTAAGAAAAGTTACAAAGATCTTGTGAAGAATACATCCTATCTAAAGCACAAGTGTTCGGATGGTTCAAGTGCTTTTTAGCGAGCCAACGAGAAATGGAAGACGAAACTTGTGGAAGAAGACCATTCATCTCACGAACGAATAACAATGTAAAAAGCGTGCACTATCTCCTGAGATCAGATCATTGACAATGGACAATTGTGAGTCAAATTTGAATATGTGTAGTGACGACAAATTTTAACTTAGGATTGGAACATGTGATATGTATGCACACAGATGGACCTAGCGAAACCCACATCTAAGCAGAACACTCGAAAGCACATGTATCTTTCACTTTTGGTTCACCTTCAGCATGACACATAGTTCTTTGACCACATTGTCATAACTGACAACTCATAGGTTTTCGAATATAATCTGCATACAAAACACCGAATTTGGGACTGGCATACCGTAAACTCTCCCCACACCAAGAAAGTGATGATAAGCCAATTGAAAAATACAATCGATTTTTTTAATCGGTGGATTTCTTGCAAATGATTTGTGTCTCCAGGGGTAAATGACAATTAATTTTTCTTATCTGGTATGCCTTGAAAGAAAGGAAAAGGTTGGCATGTGTAGTACTATTGAAATCACTTGGATGTTACATGACCATAATCTACTCTTTCCTGTGACAATATTCATCAAACAATTTTTGGCAAGAAATGACATTCTTGTAGTTCCTAGCCCTCCCCTCTTCCTTCCTTTATTCTCTGGAAATCAACATTCGTTTGACAGTCTGCAGAAGACTCTCTTGGAGTCCCTGCCATGATGCACTCAATCTGTCATCAATGATTCAATGATGTAAGGCTTGCTGCATAATTCTGGTTTTGTGTACAGCTAAGGAACTGAAGATGTGTCTTATCATTTCAGGTGCCATTTCTCACACAGAAGTGTCCCCCTTCAACAAAATAGACAAGGATAAGTAATAAACAATTTTACCCCTTCAATTTAAATATAATGTTTCACTGCTGTGGACTCTGCATAGTGTCTGTTCTCTCAAACATTTAGAGTCTCCTTACATACTAAGATGTGACGAACACTGATGTGGACTGTATAAATAATTCTCAATATGTGAAGCACACAAAAGAGTGGTTAATAACTTATATAACTTGTAAAATTGTTTATTACTTATCTTTGTCTCTTCTGTGTATTTTTCTTGATTTTTCTCGCTGGTGCAGTATATGTAGAAGTACATTTCCTCTTTGAAGGAAAGACATACAGGATCATGGTTTCAGTTATATGTCAACTTAAGCAATGATATGTTTCAAACTATTTCTTATAATTAATTTCATCTTTTAAAACTTTGTTGTGAACAAGACATTACAAAACACAAAATTTTGAGTTCCCATACTTTTCTACAAAAATGTCCTCCTTAATGTGACATTGGCTCACAACACACCCTTTCTAACAATGACTGCTCAGAGTGTGCCAGAAAGGCCAAGAGATCAGCGATGTATATAGTTATTCACAGATGTTTTCTGAAAGCAATCTATACACACAAAGACAGTTTTATGTGTAATTTATAATTCTCTTAATTGATATTATATATGTTGAAAATGGTCATAAATAATTTTGGAAATAGTAATAATAATAATAAAAACATTAATAATAATAATAATAATAATAATAATAATAATAATAATAATAATAATAACAATAACAACCCTTTAGACCACATAACATCAACAGATACGAAGAAAGTAAATTGGAAAAAGAAAACACTTCATGGCAAGCACCCGTATCATCTAACACAGCCACACATCGATCAAGACGCATCCAACACATGGCTAAGAAAAGGCAATATATACAGTGAGACAGAAGGATTCATGATTGCAATACAGGATCAAACAATAAACACCAGGTATTACAGCAAGCATATTATTAAAGATCCCAATACCACAACAGATAAATGCAGACTTTGTAAACAACAAATAGAAACAGTAGATCACATCAATACTAGCAAATACAGAATACCCCAGAAGACATGACAATGTCGCAAAAATAATACATCAACAGCTTGCCTTACAACATAAACTTTTAAAACAACAAGTTCCTACATACAAGTATGCACCACAAAATGTACTGGAGAATGATGAATACAAATTATACTGGAACAGAACCATTATAACAGATAAAACAACGCCACATAACAAACCTGACATCATACTCACCAATAAAAAGAAGAAATTAACACAACTAATCGAAATATCCATACCCAACACAACAAATATACAAAAGAAAACAGGAGAAAAAATTGAAAAATACATCCAACTGGCTGAGGAAGTCAAAGACATGTGGCATCAGGATAAAGTTGACATCATACCAATTATACTATCACCTACAGGAGTCATACCACACAATATCCACCAGTACATCAATGCAATACAGCTACATCCAAACATATATATACAACTACAGAAATCCGTAATTATTGATACATGTTCAATTACCCAAAAGTTCCTAAATGCAATATAACACATACCGTACAGTTAATAGGAAGTGACGCTTGATCAAGGTCCGCGTCACTTTCCATTCTCAACCAGACTTAACGTCTGAGAAAGTAAAGAAATAACAATAATAACACATCATAAGCGGATGTACATATACTAGCAAATACAGAATACCCCAGAAGACATGACAATGCAGCAAAAGTAATACATCAGCAACTTGCCATACAACATAAACAAATAAGACAACATGTTCCCACATACAAGTATGCACCACAAAATGTACTGGAGAATGATGAATACAAATTGTACTGGAATAGAACCATTATAACATAAAACAACGCCACATTACAAAACTGACATCATACTCACCAATAAAAAGAAGAAATTAACACAACTAATCGAAATATCCATACCCAATACAACAAATATACAAAAGAAAACAGGAGAAAAAATTGAAAAATACATCCAACTGACTGAGGAAGTCAAGAACATGTGGCATCAGGATTAAGTTGTCATTATACCAATTACACTATCAACTAAAGGAGTCATACCACACAATATCCACCAGTGCATCAACGCATTACAGCTGCATCCAAACGTATATATACAACTATACAAATCTGTAATTATTGATACGTGTTCAATTACCCAAAAGTTCCTAAATGCAATGTAACATATACTGTACAATTAAAAGGAAGTCACGCTTGATCAAGGTCTGTGTCACTTTCTCCATTTTTAACCAGACATAATGTCTGAGAAAGGAAAGAAAAAAAAACAATAATAATAATAATAGATGTCATTCAAAATCATTAAACGTGTTTGACAAATTTTTAGTATTACAACTGCCTAGTTGAAACAATTTTTCATTGCATATTTTATATTTAACTGTAAACAAATTATACTTTACCATAGGTTTCAACATGAATGAAATTAACTAATTAGTGTTGTGTAAAAACTGTTACTGGATAAGGTAAGATAAGTTTATTGTATATGTTGTGTTGTATACCAAAAACTAAAGCTGTGCTAATGTTCAGAACATTATAATAAACATCCAAGAATTTTTAAAACATGTGATGTGGGCATAATTCTGACATTGATGCTATGGTACTTGATCAATGTTTAATTTTGAAAAGTAGTGGAAATGTTTTTTTTTCAAATAAGCTATTTCCTGAATGTAAAGTTTCTTTGGCAAAGTGAGAGTCCAACAATTTTCAACTAGTACAATTTTTTTTAAAGATTTCTTGATGTCTGCAGCAGTCATTCTCCTTATTTCATGTATGATTGTACAATTTAGGGCTTAGGCCTTTTTTATCTATTTTATAGATGACTTTTTAGTAGTAAGTTATGTCATGTATGCCATTGCTCCTATGACTCCATGTTATGCTCATAAAATAAATCCAAAATGTTCTACTCATTACTGTTCAAAATATGCGTTTCTGTCAGTTATACAATACAGTAATAGTGCCTTGAATTAATGGATATCATCACTTTTAGTGTAGACTAATATCTCTTGTATAATAATTCAATATCTCTTGTGGTAGACTTGTATATTTTACATGATAATTCAGTGTCTCTTTCATTACTGTTACATCACTTGCATGATAATTCAGTGTCTAATTGAACATCTCTTACAGTCTCATCTACATCAACTAGTGAATTAGTTTCCATAATAGCATTCAATACATACAGATTGTACGTTTTCACACTTGAAGTTGTCATATCTGGGGCTGAAACACAATCTTTACAGATTTCAGAGCATGATTTTCATAATAAACGAAAAGTTCAAAGTCACACACACACACACACACACACACACACACACACACACACATATATATATATATATATATATATATATATATATATATACACATACACTCCTGGAAATGGAAAAAAGAACACATTGACACCGGTGTGTCAGACCCACCATACTTGCTCCGGACACTGCGAGAGGGCTGTACAAGCAATGATCACACGCACGGCACAGCGGACACACCAGGAACCGCGGTGTTGGCCATCGAATGGCGCTAGCTGCGCAGCATTTGTGCACCGCCGCCGTCAGTGTCAGCCAGTTTGCCGTGGCATACGGAGCTCCATCGCAGTCTTTAACACTGGTAGCATGCCGCGACAGCGTGGACGTGAACCGTATGTGCAGTTGACGGACTTTGAGCGAGGGCGTATAGTGGGCATGCGGGAGGCCGGGTGGACGTACCGCCGAATTGCTCAACACGTGGGGCGTGAGGTCTCCACAGTACATCGATGTTGTCGCCAGTGGTCGGCGGAAGGTGCACGTGCCCGTCGACCTGGGACCGGACCGCAGCGACGCACGGATGCACGCCAAGACCGTAGGATCCTACGCAGTGCCGTAGGGGACCGCACCGCCACTTCCCAGCAAATTAGGGACACTGTTGCTCCTGAGGTATCGGCGAGGACCATTCGCAACCGTCTCCATGAAGCTGGGCTACGGTCCCGCACACCGTTAGGCCGTCTTCCGCTCACGCCCCAACATCGTGCAGCCCGCCTCCAGTGGTGTCGCGACAGGCGTGAATGGAGGGACGAATGGAGATGTGTCGTCTTCAGCGATGAGAGTCGCTTCTGCCTTGGAGCCAATGATGGTCGTATGCGTGTTTGGCGCCGTGCAGGTGAGCGCCACAATCAGGACTGCATACGACCTAGGCACACAGGGCCAACACCCGGCATCATGGTGTGGGGAGCGATCTCCTACACTGGCCGTACACCACTGGTGATCGTCGAGGGGACACTGAATAGTGCACGGTACATCCAAACCGTCATCGAACCCATCATTCTACCATTCCTAGACCGGCAAGGGAACTTGCTGTTACAACAGGACAATGCACGTCCGCATGTATCCCGTGCCACCCAACGTGCTCTAGAAGGTGTAAGTCAACTACCCTGGCCAGCAAGATCTCCGAATCTGTCCCCCATTGAGCATGTTTGGGACTGGATGAAGCGTCGTCTCATGCGGTCTACACGTCCAGCACGAACGCTGGTCCAACTGAGGCGCCAGGTGGAAATGGCATGGCAAGCCGTTCCACAGGACTACATCCAGCATCTCTACGATCGTCTCCATGGGAGAATAGCAGCCTGCATTGCTGCAAAAGGTGGATATACACTGTACTAGTGCCGACATTGTGCATGCTCTGTTGCCTGTGTCTATGTGCCTGTGGTTCTGTCAGTGTGATCATGTGATGTATCTGACCCCAGGAATGTGTCAATAAAGTTTCCCCTTCCTGGGACAATGAATTCACGGTGTTCTTATTTCAATTTCCAGGAGTGTATATATATATATATATATATATATATATATATATATATATATATATATATATATATATATACATGGTGACCCATTTATCTTGACCACCTGAAATAACTGTTTGTGCAGATGCAAATTACAAAATGTTTCAACCAAATGTTCTTTAGCCGTCTAGGGGACATCATTCAACATGATTGCCTTCGTTGTAGCTTTGTTTTCTACAAAGATATGAACAGCGATATGACTTTTTTAAATGGCGCCCTGTATTTTTTATTCGGTAATTCATTTCCTCTCCTAAAGTCCTATTCCAAAATGTATCACAGTGTACCATTCACTGAAACACAATGTTATTAATTACATAACGCAACACCTACTTTGAGCATGGGATCACAAACTTGTCCACTTGCTGGAGTTGTCAAAAAACAAACGTAAACCAAATAAAAACATAACACAAAATTGACTTTGACTCTCCTGTACCACTGAACAGGAACAGAACATTCAAAGGTGGTGATCCTGGACACTGATACACTGGTGCACTCGTTGAATGAAAGAATTATTTACTGTCTCCAGTGTTACCTGCTGAAGAAAATTACAAAGAAGCGCAATGCATTCCTGGATGTCCTCTGGAGTTGTTGGAATATCGCGATAGACAACGTCTTTAATGTATCCCCAAATAAAAAGGTCCAGAGGATTTAAATCAGGACACCTAGCAGGTCAAGTAACTGTTCCTCCTCGACCAATCCATCTGGCAAGACAGCTTTAGTTCAGAACACAACGTGCACGCAAGGCATTATGTGCTGGGCATACATCATGTTGATACCACATAAGCATTCTCGTTCTTAGTGGTACTTCACCCAGAAGAGGTGGAAGAATTCGTCTGAGGAAGTTGGCATACACTGTGCCGTTTAGACTACCATTGATGAAATAAGGGCCAATAATTGTAGTACCAAGCATCCACACCAGACGTTAACTCTCCATGGACGCTGATATTCAACCTGTATAAGCCATCATGGGTTGTCGCTGGACCAATAAGGCATGTTTCTTGTATTTACCTGTTTGAGAAGGAACATTCATCGCTAAATAGAACATTGGAGAAGAAGTTCGGGTTGGTGAGGATTTGTTGCTGTGCCCACGGACAGAACTGCACATGATTCTGGAAATAATTTCCATGCAATTTTTGATGTAGGTGTACATGGTAAGGATGGAACTGGTGACTCGTAAGAATACGATGTACCCTGGATTTAGGAATGCTAATCTCATGTTCAAGCTGTCGTGTGCTCACATGTGGATTCATAGTAACAGAAGCGAGAACAGTAACTTCGGCAGCATTGTCTGTGCAAGTGCTATGACGATTGCGTTTTCATGGGTTGAAACTTCCCATTTCCTGAAGCGTCACAACAAGACGAGAAAACATCCGTCAGGATGGTGGGTTCTTGTCAAGATATCGCTCTCTGTACAGTTCCGCTGCCTGCCTAGCATTTCGCCTACCTTTAACAACAACAAAAATTATGTCTATGCAGTTTGAAGGAAGGACAGCCTTTACTGTATGCCTACTCTACACAACAGTATTTAAAAAGACTAAACTACTGTACTAAATGTATCCATACATATGAAAACAGTATTGGAATTATTGTTCTGCTAATTTATATTCCCCATAGATGAGTAGCATTTCTACCTGCTCTCCATTGGTGTTCATTCTACTCACACAACTCTTCAACTGACGATGGTTGACAGAATGACGGGTGTGCATTCAACTTATGTTTACATTTGTCCACTGTCAACGTCAGCAGTTGGATGTGTTCCATTACCCACAATACCTGCAATAAGTGCTGGGAACGTCAATGTCAATTTTGTGGTATGTAATTAATAACGTTGTATTTAAGGGAATGGTACACAGTGATATATTTTTGAATAGGTCTTTAGGAGTGGAAATGAATTACTGAATAAAAAATACAGGGTGCCATTTAAAAAAGTCATACCACTGCTTATATCTTAGTAAAAAACAAAGCTACAATGAAGGCAGTCATGCTGATTGATGTCCGCCTGACGGCTAAAGAACATTTGTTTGAAACATTTTGTAATTTGTATCTGGACAAACAGTTATTTCAGGTGATCAAGATAAATGGGACACCCTATACATATATATATATATATATATATATATATATATATATATATATATATATATATATATAAATTACTAACTTCAAAATCGAAAAGCCTTCAAAGTAAAATAAAATTGCTGTATTTACAACTAACAAAAGCAAAATATTAAAAATGAAAAGTTAAAACATAACACTGTAAAATAGTCCTTAGTTAATCATTTTGTTAATTAAGTCATCTACTATACACTGAGTGTTAATCCCTCTACCGCCAATACAACAATGAGCCATAGCATTTGCTGACACAACTCCAAAGACTGTGCACCTAATTATGGGGTTTATTTTTTTTCTTATCCAGGTTGGTATATATTGTGTCTGGTAATTAGGAGATCTCTTTGTCTATAATTACTGATTGTTTAATATAAACTGTTATCCCACATCTTTGTGTGTGAAATAAAATTATCAGTTTCAACTAACATTTCTACTCTTTCTCATTCACAAATACAACTTTTCAATCCACCTTGCCATCAACTGCACTTTTAGTTACTCTCCATAACAACTTCTACTTCACTAGAAATATGTTACCACAGGATTCCATAAATACACTTCCATTATTTTTATGGCAATTAACCGCCTACCACAATATAATATTCTTCACATAATGCTTCATGATCTCCTATAATCTTCCAGAATCAGCATCATAATTAGCATTACACACATCAGTGAAATCCTCCCTAAATAAAACTAGCACAAAATCACTATATCATTTCATAATAAACCATCATTATATCAGTCCCAAAACTACCTCTCAGCTTACTGCTGCTTCACAAAAAATGCTCATGACTTATCTATTCAAAACATTATCACAAACAGAAAAGCTCTCAACGTTATTAACAGTGCAAATGACAGTATTCTTAGCTTTACAAGTTCTTACCTTCCACAAAATTTCTCTTTTTTTCACTACGGGTATTGAATGGGTAATACCCAAATGTATGAATCGTACAGACTTAGAAAAAGATATTCAATATGTCAGTTGTTTCCATTTGATTAGACAAAACTTCTGTTCCATCATAAACATTAATAAATAATTAAGAACCAGAGCTCCAAGTGCTTATAGAAAGCACTGAATCTCAAATAGTTGTAGGTACAGCCGGAAATAAGTTCAGCCGAATTTTTTTCAAACGATCTAACAGTGTTCAGAAAGGATAGATTAAACACAGTTGGTGGTGGAGTATTTATTGCTGTCAGAGATAGTTTGCCTTGTAGCGAAATTGAAGTAGATTGTTCATGTGAAATAGTATGGGTAGAGGTTACACCTGACAGTCGGGCTAAACTATTAATTGGATCATTTTATCGACCCCCTGACTTAGAAGATACTGTTGCTGAACATTTCAAAGAAAACTTAAGTCTTATTTCAAATAAGTACCACTCTCATACAATTATAGTCGGTGGTGACTTCAATCTACCCTCGATATGCTGGAAAAATTATACGTTTAAGGGGAGCCGGAGGTGCCTATGCTGCCCATGTTAAAATCACTACGTTTGAGGAACATTTATGAATAAACTACCAAATAGAAAAATTTGAATTTTTTTTACATATAGAGTGGTTTAGTATTGCAGTTATGACAGAGGGATTTTGGAGTATCTTTTCTAGTTTCCTTCCAATTATTTTTTTATTAATGACCCAAATTTTTTTACAAATAATTGCTTTATAATTAAACAGAAATGAAACTACTGAACATATTGCCAAATGGCTGTGTTATAATGCAAGATTGACCACTAGAAGTGCTGTATAAAAATTTCATCTCTCTAGCTTGAGTGGATTTTGAGAAAATGTTCCTTATATTCGAAAAATTCTAATTTACAGGAAATGGCTATCAAAGTTTCTCAATATATTCCTGCACTATAGGATGGATTATCAGGGTCTTCTTCTTCATCCTCCAAAAGCTTCCTCTTTTTCTGGCCTGTTGTTCCATCATACTTCATATGCCTTTCTCTTCTTTCTGCTCCTCTTATCCTTTCTCTGTCAATATTTCTTCGTGCTCGTACAGTGTTCACCCCAGCTGTAAATCCTAATGCCTTCAGAACTTCACACTTCACACTGTTCCCTTGGTTGTAGGTTGCTATTGCATCATAAATGCCAAAGTGCAGTGTTTTTATGCTTACAAACACCATTTTAGGAATCACTTTCCAAATCAAATTGTTTACGCTCTCATTAGAATTCTGCGTCTTTCCATGTAGACATTTGTGTAACAATTCTGACTGTGCTAAGTCATGAAAAATTGGTTTTATTGCATTTATCACAGCTGCTGGCAAACCATGTTTGTGATCATAGTCCTTTTTTGCATTATATTTGCACAAGGAATCTTTTGGGCACAGGCTGTGTTGAGGGTATTCATTGGAAGAGGCAGTATGAAGGAACAATGCCCACACTACTTTTCGCATTTCACTAACATTACTAGTATTTTGCCTTATAGCATACCCATAGTGTCTCTGTAGACGTTCAATCACCTCAACAGTAAGCCTGCCTCTCCCTCCTATTGTCTTTCCATCACTGAGCTTACTTGAACCCAAAGTTTGTTTGAGCCTTCGAAGCCGCGAACCCATACGCTTTTGCACATGCCCAATGCATTCCAACTTTTCAACTACAAATTCATTTCCATATGGTTTCAGTTCCTCTATAGTCTTGAAACCTTTGGAGTCACCATCCCCAAGGTAGTATTTGTACCTAATGTTGTATCTGGGAACTGAACGTTCAAAAATTTGTTTCACTCCATCCACTTCCATTGCTCCACTTGATCCACTAAAATTTGCCTCACAGGTTCCACTGTGCTCTCCTTTGATTTTATTTTTGCACCTACAATGTTTTGATAATATTGCAACATCTATCACTTTTGCACTATCACCACAAGTAGCAGTTACAACCCCATTCAGGGATTTATGACCCCTCTTTTGCCAGGAACCATCTAATGCCACTACCAAATCCCTAGAACCACCGTTCATTTCTACAGATTCCTCCACTGCTTCTTTCATGGTTTTCAAAGCCACATCTTCAATAGAGGATCCTACCAGTTCACAGTACTACCCAAATTTGCTTGGAGGCGATGGCAAGTTCATAATACCACAAAACAGTTTACCAGCAGCAGACCCTTTTCCAATGGATCGAAGACCATACACAAGTCGAACATTCACATCAAACACTCTACATCGTCCATTTTCACCAAAGAGACTGGCATGTGAATTGTAGAAAGTCTCTTGATACTTGCAACATGCACAGATTATCTTCATCTCACAAGCTAAACCAAAGTGCTTTGTTATCTCTAGTCCCACTCCTACACTTGAACACATTTTGCACAGAACACTTTCTTTCAGCACAGAAGATAATAATCCAATATTCAGTACTTCGTTAATATCATCACTGTCACTAACATATTCACGAAATCTGTCACTTCCACCAGTCAGCTTCTTGCTAGAAGATGTGACAGGGCTATGGCCGGCCATGTGTTGCTTAGCAGAAGAACGCACTGTTTCAGTAATTGTAGTATCGCAACTTGGTATTCGTGTTAATTTTCTTTTCCCTACGTTCTTCCTCTTCTTATATACACGGTTACTAAAACGTGGCATCGTAACCAGAACAACGCTTTACACAAGAAGTATAATACTACCAACAACAGGCCCAACACTGAACTAATTCGAAACGGTAAACAGTAAAGAGACGATGTTCCGCGCTCTTAGCGCTTCATTTGTCACAGAAAACAATGTAGCCAACCCTTGCATACTCGCTGTATGCGTAACATTAGGCGCTGTATGCTTAACAGGCCGAGAAAATCCCAAGCAGTTCGCCAGGAAGTCACGAGAGGGTGTTAGATGCATTCAGCGGCCGCCAATTTCCTCTGCGGGCGTGGGGGAAAATGGTAATAACTAGACTTCTAGGGCGAGTAGAACAATAATTCAAAGTTTACATTAAAGAGGAATGTTCCAATTAATTTTCGGTAGCAAAAAAAAATCGTAATTTATTGGATTTGACCACCTCTGGCTCCCCTTAAAGCTGGCGGCAGGCATAAAACGTCATCCGAAACGGTACTGAATGCTTTCTCAGAAAATTATTTTGAACAATTAGTTCATGAGCCCACTCGAAGTGTAAATGGTTGTGAAAGCATACTTGACCTTTTAGCAACAAATAATCCTGGACAAATAATGAGTATTGTGACGAATACAGGGATTAGCGACCACAAGGCAGTTGCTGCTAGGCTGAATACCGTAACACCCACAACAATCAAAAAGAAATGCAAAGTATATCTATTTTAAAAAAAGGCTGATAAAAATACTCTTAACACCTTTTAAAGAGACAGTCTTCAGTCCTCATGTTCTGATCACGTAACAGTAGAAAAGTTGTGGAATGTTTTCAAAGAGATAGTATCGACAGCAATTGAGAGATTTATACCACATAAATTAATAAGTGATGGTACTGATCTCCCATGGCACACAAAACGGGTCAGATCGTGGTTGCAGAGGCAACGAAAAAAAAGCATGCCAAATTTAAAAGAACGCAAAATCCCCAATATTGGCAAAGTTTTATAGAAGTTCGAAAATGGCGCGTACTTCAAAGCAAAATGCTTTTAATAATTTCCTCAACGAAATTCTGTCTCGAAAACCCAAAGAGATTCTGGTCATACATAAAGCACACCAGTGGCAAGACACAATCAGTGCCTTCACTGCGCGATAATAATGGTGAAGTCACTGATGACAGTGCCAATAAAGCAGAGTTATTAAACGCGGTTTTCCGAAACTCCATCACAAAAGAAGATGAAGTAAATATTTTTGAATAACAATCAAGAATAACTGCCAAGATGAGAAACACAGAAGTAGATATCCTTGGTGTAGCGAAGCAGCTTAAATCACTTAATAAAGGCAAGGCCTCTGGTCCAGATTGTATACCAGTCAAGTTCCTCTCAGAGTATGCTGATAAAATAGTTTCATATTTAGCAGTTATATACAACCACTCGCTCACAGAAAGATCTGTACCTCAAGACTAGAAAATTGCTCAAGCCACACCAACACACAAAAAGGGAAGTAGGAGTAATCCGCTGAATTACATGCCTATATCACTAACGTCGATTTGCAGTAGGGTTTTGGAACATATACTGTATTTGAACATTATGAAGTACCTCAAAGAAAACGATTTGGTGACACATAGTCAGCACGGTTTCAGAAAATATCGTTCTTGTGAAACACAACCAGCTCTTTATACTCATGAAGTCATACGTGCTATCGACAGGGGATGTCAAATTGATTCTATATTTTTAGATTTCCAGTAGGTTTTCGACACTGTTCCTCACAAGCGTCTTCTAACCAAACTGTGTGCCTACAGAGTATCGCCTCAGTTGTGCGACTGTATTAGTGATTTCCTACCAGAAAGGAAAGAGTTTGTAGTAATAGACGGAAAGTCATCGAGTAAAACAGAAGTAATATCCGGCGTTCCCCAAGGAAGTGTTATAGGCCCTCTACTCTTAATGATCCATATTAACGACGTAGGAGACAATCTGAGTAGCCGTCTTAGGTTGTTTGCAGATGATTCTGTCACTTACTGTCTTGTAAAGTCATCAGATGATCTAAACGACTTACAAAATGATTTAGATAAGATATCTGTATGGTGCACAAAGTGGCAATTGACCCTGAATAAAGAAAAGTGTGAAGTTATTCACATGAGTACTAAAAGAAATCCGCTAAATTTCGAGTACGCGATAAGTCAAACAAATCTGATGGCTGTAAATCCAACTAAATACTTAGGGATTACAAATACAAAAAACCTAAATTGGAACGATCACATAAATAATATTGTGGGTAGAGCAAACCAAAAACTGCGATTCATTGGCAGAACACTTAGAAGGTGCAACAGGTCTACTAAAGAGACGCATACACCACGCTTGTCCACCCTATTCTGGAGTATTGCTGTGAGGTGTGGGACCTGCATCAGGTGGGACTGACAGATGACATCGAAAAAGTGCAAAGAAGGGCAGCTTGTTTTGTTGTGTTGTTGTTGTGGTCTTCAGTCCTGAGACTGGTTTGATGCAGCTCTCCATGCTACTCTATCCTGTGCAAGCTTCTTCATCTCCCAGTACCTATTGCAACCTACATCCTTCTGAATCTGCTTAGTGTATTCATCTCTTGGTCTCCCCCTACGATTTTTACCCTCCACGCTGCCCTCCAATACTAAATTGGTGATCCCTTGATGCCTCAGAACATGTCCTACCAACCGATCCCTTCTTCTGGTCAAGTTGTGCCACAAACTCCTCTTCTCCCCAATCCTATTCAGTACCTCCTCATTAGTTATGTCATCTACCCATATAATCTTCAGCATTCTTCTGTAGCACCACATTTCGAAAGCTTCTATTCTCTTCTTGTCTATTTATCGTCCATGTTTCACTTCCACGCATGGCTATGCTCCATACAAATACTTTCAAAAACGACTTCCTGACATTTAAATCTATACTCGATGTTAACAAATTTCTCTTCTTCAGAAATGCTTTCCTTCCCAATGCCAGTCTACATTTTATATCCTCTCTACTTCGACCATCATCAGTTATTTTGCTCCCCAAATAGCAAAACTCCTTTACTACTTTAAGTTTCTCATTTTCTAATCTAATACCCTCAACATCACCCGACTTAATTCGACTACATTCCATTATCCTCGTTTTTCTTTTGTTGATGTTCATCTTACATCCTCCTTTCAAGACACTATCCATTCCACTCAACTGCTCTTCCAAGTCCTTTGCTGCCTCTGACAGAATTACAATGTCATCGGCGAACCTCAAAGTTTTTATTTCTTCTCCATGGATTTTAATACCTACTCCGAATTTTTCTTTTGTTTCCTTCACTGCTTGCTCAATATACAGATTGAATAACATCGGGGAGAGGCTACAACCCTGTCTCACTCCCTTCCCAACCACTGCTTCCCTTTCATGCCCCTCAAGTCTTATAACTGCCTTTGGTTTCTATACAAATTCTAAATAGCCTTTCGCTCCCAATATTTTACCCCTGTCACCTTCAGAATTTGAAAGAGAGTATTCCAGTCAACATTGTCAAAAGCTTTCTCTAAGTCTACACATGCTAGAAACGTAGGTTTGCCTTTCCTTAATCTAGCTTCTAAGATAAGTCGTAGGGTCAGTATTGCCTCACGTGTTCCAATATTTCTACGGAATCCAAACTGATCTTCCCCTAGGTCGGCTTCTACTAGTTTTTCCATTCGTCTGTAAAGAATTCGCGTTAGTATTTTGCAGGCGTGACTTACTAAACTGATAGTTAGGTAATTTTCACATCTGTCAACACCTGCTTTCTTTGGGATAGGAATTATTTTATTCTTCTTGAAGTCTGAGGGTATTTCACCTGTCTCATACATCTTGCTCACCAGATGGAAGAGTTTTGTCGGGACTGGCTCTCCTAAGGCTGTCAGTAGTTCTAATGGAATGTTGTCTACTCCCGGGGCCTTGTTTCGTATTTTCGCGAAATTGGGGAGAAGATCCCATCGCAACGAAAAACGCCTTTGTTTTAATTATTGCCACTCCGTTTTTCGTTGCGGCAGGATCTTCTCATGAAATTTCAATCACTAGTTTTATCCTCCGAATGCGAAAATATTCTGTTGGCACCAACCTACATAGGGAGAAATGATTATCACTATAAAATAACAAAAATCAGGGCTTCCACAGAAAAATTTAAGTGTTCGTTTTTCCCGAGTGCCGTTCGATAGTGGAACGGTAGAGAGACAGCTTGATGGTGGTTCATTTAACCCTCTACCAGGCACTTTATTATGAATAGCCGAGTAATCACGTAGATGTAGATGTAGACACTAAAAATGACAATTCTGTTCCCTTTGTTTGCTCATATTGATTTCACAACTACAAGGAACTTCAAAATAGAAACCTTAACAAATGACTAACTTATACAAGTTAGTTGCAAGTGAAAGCTATGAAATACTTATTGACGAATCATAGTAATACAAAACAAAGAATCGAAAATCGCAAAACCAGAAAAAAGTATGAATCTTACTAAATGCAGCTTCTTCCCTTCCTTCATACATGATGTCAGTACTCAGTATTAGTCTCCTAACCCTTTTTTAAATGAAAGTAATGTTAAATTTTCTTAAAAAGCAAAGCAACCCCATACCCTAAAAAATAAGTCAGAATGTCATAACAGGTTCTATTTCCTGACATGCTGTATAATATGGAAAACATATTGAATAATTAAATTACAATTAAGGAATCAAATTATCTAATAATGATAATGAAACCCATTAATGATCGAAGTCATAGCACAGTTTAAGCCTGAGCAAGTATCATAACATAGAAAAATTCTTAAGCTCCAATCAGTAATATAGGTTTTTGTCAATAGGATATGAGACAAGTATCTTCCAACAGTTAAAAATTATTCAAAGTTCCGTGTTTAGTATTGCTCATAACAATATTTGACTCAAGATTTACGACTTATGGAAGGATGTCATCGGTAGAAAGAGATATCATTAACAGACTCACAGATAATAGATGAAGCATAATTACACAGGAAAATAAGACACAAAAAAGTGTAACAACAGCTTAACGGCTGTGCATACCACATACATAAAAGATGTGGTTGTTCCCCTAAGATGTCCATGTAAGACAAACACAAAATAGTCAAACTCATACTCTACTGATATTAACACTTGGCACAGTTCTTGATTTGTAAGACCATTATTGCATAATAAAGGTTATTCCATGATGTCCTATCATTATGTCTCTTCTTCTTGATGGTGTTTTCCATATACCCTTTTCTTCGTCGATTCTTCAGAGAACCTCCTAATTCTTTATTTCTTTATCTTATCACTCCATCTAATTATCAACATTCTCTTGAAGCCTTGAATCACAGATGCTTCAGTTCTCCTTCGTTCTGATTTTTTCACTGTTTATGATTCACTACCATAGTATCCTGTGCTCGAAACGTGTATTCACAGAAATTTCTTCCCCAAATTCAGGCTTATGTTTGGTATCAGTAGACTTCTCTTGGCCAAGAATGCCCTCTTTGGCTGTGTAAGTCTGCTTTTTATATCTATCTTCTTTCAACTGTCATGGGTTATTTTCCTTCCACGATAGCAGAATTTCATAACTTTGTCTACAAATATTTCGTGATCACCAACATTGGTGTTAAGTTTCTTGCTATTTCATTTCTGCTACTTCTAATTGCCTTTGTATTTTTCCAGTTTACTCTGAGTCCATCTTCTGTACTCATAACACTGTTAATTCCATCCAACAGATCCTGTAATCCTTCTTCGCATTCACTGAGGACAGCAATGTCATCAGCGAATTTTATCCTTGATGTCCTTTCACCCTAAATTTGATTCCTGCTCTTAAACATTTCTTTTTTTTGTCATTGCTTCTTTGATGTACAAATTGAACAATTGGGATGAAATACTGCGTCCCTGACTTACAGCATTTTTAATTCCAGCACTTTGTCCTTGATGTTCGAGTCTTATTGTTTCCGCTTGTTTCTTGTACATATTGCATATTACCCACATTTCCTACAGCTAATTCATATTTTTCAGAATTTCGAATATCTTGTACAATTTTTTATTGTCGAACACTTTTTCTAAGTCAATGAATCCTATGAGTGTGTCTTGACTTTTTAAAGCCATGCTTTCACTATCAAGTGCAATGTGAGAACTGTGTCTCTGGAATCTTTACCTTTCCTAAAGCCAAACTTATCGTCATGTAACTGATCATCATTGTTCTTTTCCATTCTTCTGTACATTATCCACGTCAGCAGCGTGGATGCATGAGCTATTAAGCTGGTTGTGTGTTAGTTTTTGCACTTATTTGCTATCTTTGAATTTGTATGGACGATAATTTTTTTTAAAGTCTGATGGTATATTTCCAGTCTCATAGATTCTGCACACCAACTTGAATAGTCTTTTTGTTGCCACTTCTGCCAATGATTTTAGAAATTCTGATGGAGTGCTATCCTTTTTACTTCGATTGTTCTCGAATCTCTCAAAGCTCTTATAACATTTGACTCTAAGACTGAATCCCGTATGTCTTCCATATCGACTCCAATTTCTTAATCTAACATATCATCAGACAATTCCTCCACTTCATAGAGGCCTTCAGTGCACTTCTTCCACCTATCCGCTCTCTCTCTTCTGTACTTAACAGTGAAATTCTGGCTGCACTCTTAATGTTACCCTCTTTGCTTTTAATTTCTTCAAAGGTTTA
Organism: Schistocerca nitens; assembly: GCF_023898315.1. Taxonomy (NCBI): domain Eukaryota; kingdom Metazoa; phylum Arthropoda; class Insecta; order Orthoptera; family Acrididae; genus Schistocerca; species Schistocerca nitens. Next base: position 696,511,483 of record NC_064617.1, on the reverse strand, counting down.
TTTTTTTATTTTTCTATGTCTTGAGTCTGTTGTTCCAATAGTCATTGCTTTTCCGATTTCTTCACACTCTTCTTGCAGCCATTTCGTCTTAGCTGCCCTGCACTTCCTATCAGTTTCATTCCTAATAGATTTCTGTGGTTCTGTATTCCTATCTTTCGCTAAACATTTTTCTACTTCCTCCTTTCATTGATCAATTGAAACATTTCTTCAGTTACCCAAGGTTTCTTCAGAGTTTTCTTACCTACACCTGACTGTCCAATAACTGTCACTGCCCTTTTTAGAGATATCTACTCCTTTTCAACTGAACTGCCCATGTAATATTTCTTATTGGAGTATCCACATCCTTAGCAAACTTCAAATGTGACTTATTATTCCTTTGTACTTCAGTATCCAACTTCCTTTCACACTGATTCTTCCATATGATTCTCTTAAACTTCAGTTTACTCTTCATCATTACTAAATTATGATCTGAATCTACATCTGCTCCTGGGCGTGCCTTACAATCCAGTATCTGATTTTGGAATCTCTGTGTGACCATGCTGTAATCCCATGCTTTCACATCTTTTTTTACGATTCTTGTGCAAAGTCTAATATTTATTTCAGAACTCAATTAGTCTTTCTCCTCTCTCATTCCATCTGCCAAAACTATATTCTTTCATAAATCTTTCTTCTACTCATTCCCTTACAACTGTGTTCCAATCCCCCATGACTACTAGATTTTCATCTCCCTGTACATACTGAATTACCTGTTCTATATTCTCATATACTTTCGCTATCCCTTCATCTTCTGCTTACGACATTGGTGTCGTTGTCGTTTCAGGAGTGCTAGTTCTGCATGGTTCACAGGAGAGCTTCTGTAAAGTTTGGAAGGTAGGAGACTAGATACTGGCAGAAGTAAGGCTGTGAGGACCGAGCGTGAGTCGTGCTTCGGTAGCTCAGATGGTAGGGCACTTGCCTCCGAAAGGCAAAGGTCCCAAGTTCGAGTCTCGGTCGGGCACACAGTTTTAATCTGGCAGTAGATATTAATATTTGACAAAATTCGTTTTAGGTCGTTGGCGACTTAAGAAGAATTTCACAGTATAGTGTGCGAAATTAAACAAGCAAATAGTATATTTTGATAAAATCTGTGTACTTTAGTGGATTTATCTCATTTAGAAGTACACAAAAAGTGTATAACTGATTTTGGCAAATTTTGTAGTTGTTGATTTTTGTGAAAATGATCCTCAATTTATCTAGTGATTTTCTCACTCTTTTCATACTACATTCTGCACTACATATTCCTTTCATTCTTATAATCATACATAATGCCACTATTACATCACACAAATACATATCCCAGCAATCTTTTGTCAAACCAAAACTGTGAATATTTTGAGCAAAAACAAACTTAAACTCTATTTTACACATTGTAATTATTCTTTCCCTCAATGTAGCTGTAGTTTCGAAATTTTTCATTGAACCAAACATTTCACATAAAATTGTTCACTAAATTAACACAAAGCTTTTTGAATTGCTTTTAAATTTCTCACAAAAAGCTTACAGGCACTTTTTCCAAAAGTCGATTTGTATTTGTTTACTAATTTAAGATAATCATTCGACACAAATTCATTTTTATCAAAGTTCTATTTTAAACAATTTTGTGCTCTTAGCGTTGAACACTAATATCCTACTGTCAACTCAAATATCTGTAACTCATTTTCATTTTCTTAAAATACAAACATATTTTTAAAAACCAGAAAATAGTTACTCTGTTTATCAACATTGACTACATCACTCGCATCATCAACTCCTACAGTACTACATTAATTTATTACATTCTCCTCTCTCCTAACTCACTCATATTCATCACAGTTTTCAGCATTAACAGCAGTGTTAGTTTCAACTTCCAAAGCAAATTATAGTCCAATCACATTTCTGATCTCAATTTGAATATCTACAAGATTAATTTTTGTTGGTCTTAGTTCCTCCATCACTAATCTCATTTTATTGCTCAGTTTAGATTCTGTCCTCTTGGCTAAAATATACCAGAGGTAAAATAGTCCCCCATTCGGATCTCCAGGTGGGGACTACTCAAGAGGGCGCGGTTATCAGGAGAAAGAAAATTGGTGTTCTACGGATCAGAGCATGGAATGCCAGATCCCTTAATCGAGCAGGTAGGTTAGAAAATTTAAAAAGAGAAATGGATAGGTTAAAGTCAAATATAGTGGGAATTAGTGAAGTTCAGTGGCGGGAGGAACAAGACTTTTTGTCAGGTGAATACAGGATTATAGATACAAATCAAAAAGGGGTAATGCAGGAGCAGGTTTAATAATGAATTAAAAAAATAGGAGTGCAGGTAAGCTACTACAAACATCATAGTGAACGCATTGTTGTGGCCAAGATAGACATGAAGCCTACACCTACTACAGTAGTACAAGTTTATATGCCAACTAGCTCTGCAGATGATGAAGAAATTGATGAAATGTATGATGAGATAAAAGAAATTATTCAGATAGTGAAGGGAGACGAAAATTTAATAGTCATGGGTGACTGGAATTCGAGAGCAGGAAAAGGGAGAGAAGGAAACATAGTAGCTGAATACAGATTAGGGCTAAGAAATGAAAGAGGTAGCCGTCTGGTAGAATTTTGCACAGAGCATGACTTAATCATAGATAACACTTGGTTCAAGAATCATAAAAGAAGGTTGAATACATGGATGAATCCTAGAGATACTAGAAGGTATCAGATAGATCATATAATGGTAAGACAGAGATTTAGGAACCAGTTTTTAAACTGTAAAACATTTCCAGGGGCAGATGTGGTCTCCGACCACAATCTATTGGTTATGAACTGTAGATTAAAACTGAAGGAACTGCAAAAAGGTGGGAATTTAAGGAGATGGGACCTGGATAAACTGACTAAACCAGAGGTTGTACAGAGTTTCAGGGAGAGCATAAGGGAACAATTGACAGGAATAGGGGAAAGAAATACAGTAGAAGAAGAATGGGTAGCTCAGAGGGATGAAATAGTGAAGGCAGCAGAGGATCAAGTAGGTAAAAAGACGAAGGCTAGTAGAAACTCTTGGGTAACAGAACAAATATTGAATTTCATTGATGAAAGGAGAAAATATAAAAAAGCTGTTAATGAAGTAGGCAAAAAGGAATACAAACGTCTCAAAAATGAGATCGACAGGAAGTGCAAAATGGCTAGACAGGGATAGCTAGAGTACAACTGTAAGGATGTAGAGGGATATCTCACTAGGGGTAAGATAGATACTGCCTACAGGAAAATTAAAGAGACCGTTGGACAAAAGAGAACCACTTGCATGAATATCAAGAGCTCAGATGGAAACCCAGTTCTAAGCAAAGAAGGGAAAGCAGAAAGGTGGAAGGAGTGTATAGAGGGTCTATACAAGGGCGATGTACTTGAGGACAATATTATGGAAATGGAAGAGGATGTAGATGAAGATGAAATGGGAGATATGATACTGACTGAACAGTTTGACAGAGCACTGAAAGACCTGAGTCGAAACAAGACCCCGGGAGTAGACAACATTCCATTAGAACTACTGAGAGAGCCACCCCTGACAAATCTCTACCATCTGGTGAGCAAGATATATGACACAGGCGAAATACCCTCAGACTTCAAGAAGAATATAATAATTCCAAGCCCAAAGAAAGCAGGTGTTGAAAGATGTGAAAATTACCGAACTATCAGTTTAATAAGTCACAGCTGCAAAATACAAACGAGAATTCTTTACAGACGAATGGAAAAACTGGTAGAAGCCGACCTCGGGGAAGATCAGTTTGGATTCTGTAGATATACTGGAACACGTGAGGCAATACTGACCTTACGACTTAGCTTAGAAGAAAGATTAAGGAAAGGCAAACCTACGATTCTAGCATTTGTAGACATAGAGAAAGCTTTTGACAATGTTGACTGGAATACTCTCTTTCAAATTCTAAAGGTGGCAGGGGTAAAATACAGGGAGCGAAAGGCTATTTACAATTTGTACAGAAACCAGATGGCAGTTATAAGTGTTGAGGGCCATGAAAGGGAAACAGTGGTTGGGAAGGTAGTGAGACAGGGTTGTAGCCTTTCCCAGATGTTATTCAATCTGTATGTTGAGCAAGCAGTAACGGAAACAAAAGAAAAATTCGGAGTAGGTATTAAAATCCTTGGACAAGAAATAAAAACTTTTAGATTCGCCAGTCACATTGTAATTCTGTCACAGGCAGCAAAGGACTTGGAAGAGCAGTTGAACGGAATGCATCCTCCTGAAAGGAGGGTATAAGATGAAAATCAACAAAAGCAAAACGAGGATAACGGAATGTAGTCGAATTAAGTCAGATGATGCTGAGGGAATTAGATTAGGAGATGAGACACTTAAAGTAGTAAAGGAGTTTTGGTATTTGGGGAGCAAAATAACTGATGATGATTGAAGTAGAGTGGATATAAAATGTAGACTGGCAATGGCAAGGAAAGCGTTTCTGAAGAAGAGAAATTTGTTAACATCGAGAATAGATTTAAGTGTCAGGAAGCCGTTTCTGGAAGTATTTGTAGGGAGTGTAGCCATGCATGGAAGTGAAACATGGACGATAAATATTTTGGACAAGAAGAGAATAGATGCTTTCGAAATGTGGTTCTACAGAAGAATGCTGAAGATTAGATGAGTAGATCACATAACAAATGAGGAGGTATTGAATAGAATTGGGGAGAAGAGAAGTTTGTGGCACAACTTGACTAGAAGAAGGGATCGGTTGGTAGGACATGTTCTGAGGCATCAAGGGATCATCAATTTAGTATTGGAGGACAGCGTGGATGGTAAAAATCGTAGAGGGAGACCAAGAGATGAATACACCAAGCAGATTCAGAAGGATGTAGGTTGCAGTAGGTACTGGGAGATGAAGAAGGTTGCACAGGATAGAGTAGCATGGAGAGCTGCATCAAACGAGTCTCAGGACTGAAGACCACAACAACAGCAACAACATGACAGGATTTCTATTTTTTCGCCAATTGATTGTTTGATCATTGAAATGTCCATAGACTTTTCGAGGTTTGAAACTTTCTTGCACATAGACTATTCAAAAGTCTCCATAATTGATTGTTCCATGTCTATTGAATGTTCGTAGCTTTTTTTCATAAACTAGCTTATCTTAAAAAGCATTACTTACTCATCGAAATTACTCAGTTCTACTGGTTCAACAATTCCTTTTTCTAATTTTATTGTTTGGTCTAATTAACCCATGTTTACTGTGTCTTCACTCCCCTCTCCACTTCTGATTCCACTTTTTGCTCTGTTATGGCCAATGTCACTTGCTGATGATATGTATATGGCACTGAACAGCAAGGTCATCAGCACTCATTCTTACTTATATTCTTCACATGCGAAAAAATGGAGAAAGAGTAATTTAAAGACTCTACATTATTTGAATGTGGCTTTACTTCTCATCACATGCCCCAGTCCATTTGTCATTGCCAACAGAAAATTACAAGTCCTTCGTTAATTCGCAGTCTAAAATAAAGTTTTGTTGTTGTTATTGACATTGTTCCTGTGACATTTTCATTGCATTAATGGATATCATTATTTTTAAATTCTGGCTGATGTCACCTAATTATAATATACTCTTTTGTAAAGGGATAAAATTTATATTAAAAATCGTTCAGCAAACCTTAGTGGTGAACATTGGTATGGTCTGTGTAAATAATTCTGAATAACTTGAGAACACAATAGAGTGGTGAATTATTGTTGTGTGGTGTAATAATTATATGGTATCAAAGCTAAAAAATGAAGAGACTGCTAAAATGTGCTCTGAGGATGTTACTGAGAACCTTGCACACTACACTCCTTGTATAAGTGAGGAATGGAGTGCTTGCAGGAATGCAGTTATGAAAGCAGCAGAACAATTTCTAAGGAAAGAATGAGAAAACCATGGAATTCTTGGTTTAAAGAAGATTGTAAGAGAATAAGTCACGAGAAAAACTTGGCTTATACGAAAATGCTTGACATATCGTATACACATTTAGTAGTAAAAAATTATCAAGATAAAAGGAAAGAAGAGAAAAAATGCACTGGAAGAAGAAGAGCGAAAGGGGAAGAAAGCAGATTGAGTAATTGGAGACAGTTGGAAAAACAAATGATGCCAGAACATTCTATGAGATAAGTAACAGTGAAAGAAGAACATTTAAGCCAAGTATTAATATAAGTTAAAGTAAAAAAAAGGGGAATTACTAACTGATGACCAAGATATATCAGAAAGTTGGGTAGAACATTTTAGTGAACTGCTGGATGCTCCAGAACCCCTATTGAAGAGATTGTAATCCACCCAGAAGCAGCTGATGAGGCCATAGTCCCCACCCTTCTCTCAAGGAGAAGTAGAAGAAGCAAAAGCCTTACTAAAGAACAATAAAGCACCAGTGACTGATAATATAACATCAGAGCTATTGAAAGCCACAGGAGTTGAGTTAAATCGCAGGATATACAAGATTTTCTGCCTAATCTCAGAAAAGAAAGAGTTGCTAGAAAAATGGATTGTAGGAATAGTGTGTCTGATACACAAGAAAAGAGATATATTTAAATGCGGTATCTACGGAGGCATAATACCCCTAAATATTGCGAATGAAGTATTGTCAAATATCTTGTTTAGTAGACTCTCACCCATAGCAGAAAGCTTTACTGGAAGTTATCAATGCGGTTCAGACCATAAAAGTCAACTGTTAACCTGATGTTTACCTTCTGACAAATGGTAGGAAAGATCAACGAATTTAATGTTGGTGTTGCACCATCTTTTCATTGATTTGAAATGTGCATATGACGCAATACAATAAATTGGGCTATACTCTATGAGGCAATGCGGGAATTTTGGGTGACTGGGAAGTTGGTGTGTTTAATAGAGGTTGCCCTAAGGCACCCCCCCCCCCAATGTACTGTGTGATTGTAGTCTAGCCTGACAACCCAGATTCCCACACGAACTGGGCTAAGACAAGGGGATGGACTTTCTTACCTACTCTTCAGTTTAGCTCTCGAGAAAGTAGTGCTTGAATCGGGTATCAAGGCAAGAAATACTATCTATTGTAAGTTCATACGACTGTTGGGATATGCAAATAATTTGGATCTAATGAGTGGAACATTTAGAGATCTACAAAGTGCCTTCTCAGCTCTAAAACTCAGGGCACAGAAGATGGGCCTGAAAATTAATGAAGGAAAAACCAAGTATATGTATAATGGTACAAATCAACCTTCGCAGCCCGCAGTAACTCTTGATGGAATTAATTTTGAGCGAATGGAATGTTTCACTTGTTTGGGTGCAAAAATAGAAGCAAACGGCGGCACTTTCTCTGAAATTATGGCCAACATATGTGCTTCTAATCGAAGTTATGAAAATGGAAGTTGGAGAAGACGACGGAATGATGAGCTTTATGACTGTTAAAAGAAGGATGGTGTGGCCACGTTCATAAAGCTGTGTAAATTGAGATGGGATGGACATGAAATACGATTCGATGAGACAGATCCTGCAAGGAAAGCCTGGTGCAGTGAACCTGGAAGAACAGCAAGAGGACGACTACATCTACATCTAGATTTATACTCCGCAAGCCACCCAACGGTGTGTGGTGGAGGGCACTTTACGTGCCACTATTATTACCTCCCATTCCTGTTCCAGCACAGTCCTGTTCCATTATAGGTTTCACTTCCACCAACCATCAGCACCCAAAGAGATTTAGTGTGTCTTTTTTTGGTTATGAATTGCCTGGACAGTGGAACTGATCAAGTAAAACTGACTGTAAAAGTCAACAATCTCATAACTTCCCTGAATGGAACCAGACCTGATGCAACAAAGTGGGTAGCAATGATTGCGTCATTTCAAAGAAGACATACTGTACATGAAAAATGGCAGTGCAGATGGTGCATCTGTTGCAACTGACTTGCTTGTTTCACCATATTCTTCAGTTAAATACTGTCTTATCTAGAAATAGTTGTGTTCTTGTTTTTTAATTGAAACCTAACGTTCTTTGGCAACATACTGAGCCAAGAGAAAGATCATAATGCTTTCAGATGAATCAGCCTTGCCTATAGAAATTCAATAGCAAAGATCACATAGACAGTGGAAGAAGAATGAGGTTTACGAAATCATCAAGAGAAAATGGCAGAAGGTACAATCACCAACTGTAACGGATTTAGTTTTTAAAAAATCATGCTCTCCATGGCGAAAGAATGTGGAAAGTTTTGAAAATCTAAGCATTTATCTGCCGACTGTGAAGAGATGTGCTGGCTATTACTGTGTGACTACCATTCTGTGTTTTTGGAAATGCTTCCAAACTAACTTCATCAAAGTGATCAAATTATGTTGAATTCTCATAGACATTCAAGGCAGTTTTAGATAAATTTGACTCTAAGAAACGTCAAGGAACATCACTAGGCTTGGTGTACAAACTGCTTTGACATCACCAATTAAAAACCAAGAACAGTTCATTGAATGGAACATATGTCAGAATATAGAAGATCTTTGATTTCCACACAGAGGTGAGGTAAGGGAAATGGAAAAGGGTAAAAGAAAAATTGCTGCCAAACTAGATAAAGAAGATACATCAAGAAGAGAAGGACCTATTTTACCAACCTTCAATAAACCTCATTTGTAAAGAAGTCTTGCCTCACACTTTGGAGTTGTGTTTTTTGAGGATAAGGGATGGAAATTGTAGGTTTACTTTTTGCTGCTCTAAGAAATGACTTAACACTTTACTGTTGTAACAATTGTCACATTTGATACATCTGACAGTCCTTCTGCAAATACACCTATATCACACAATTTTACAGAACTGTTCAATACGTTGCTAGTAACCTTATGAATGTCCTTAGAAATAATGATAGGTTACTAAAAAGCTTTCAGCTCCTGCGTACCATGATATAAATTTTCCTTTTTTCAGTCTTAATAGCCAGTAAAAAAGTAACGAAAGTATGAAAAAAATATATAACTCAACCTCACATAAGATTATTGGGCATTCTCTATGCACATTCAAAAGAAGTAGACAATGAAGAAGATGAGTGTATTAATGAGGAAATCAGTTGCTTTCAGAGAGACCTGAAGGAAATTTAAAGATTATTTGTAACCTGCCAAACCCAAAGCAGAAAGAACGAATAAACATCCATGTGAATCATGAGAAGACTTCAAGATGGAATTAATTTAAGTTAATCCATGCAACTATTATATTCATAGTAGCATTTGTGTTGTTTGTTTTCGAATATTTTGCAGTCTATTAGCTCCTCACTTTTATCCCACCTCCTCTGCTTCAATTTTCATTCAAACCAAACAAGAAGGTGTGTGAAAGGTACCTAGAACTCTATCTGTTGAATTCTATAATTGATCGAAAGCACAACCACTTCATTATTGTTTTAATACTCTGTAAAACTTTTCTAACGATAATAGATAGTGAATAACTAAAGGAGTTAGACTTCCCTACATTATTTGTAAAATGCTCTTCATCTATTCAAAATACGTCCAGTGAAATTCAGCATACAGTGCTGCAACAACTGAATTATTGGAGGTGTGTATTAAATCAAGAACAACAATAAAAGGTCTAGCAGCAGTAAATATGAAATCCTTTTATATTCTTAAAAATCTTTGAAAGTGGAGTATTATCCTCTTGGAATGAGGTGTTAGCTTCATTACTGGTCTTTTGAAAATGGTAGTTGTTAAGTGGTGTGTACTGAATGCAAAGGAATTCAGAAGTTTGAAGATTTTAGTGTAATGTTCTAATGGAATAGACTGGTCTCAGGATAACCAACAGAAATTAGCTCAAGACTGCCTCAACATGGGACTCAATAGTAAATGTTGGAATGGATACAGAAAATTCTTTGAATCTTATTTAAAGAGAATGAAATTTGCTGATGAGACACTAGTGAGAGCTGTTTATTGAAGGTAATGCAATGAGAAGATATGTTCATGTCATGAGAGGAATGATAGGAAGGCAGTGACCTAGAATAATTCCATTCTCATTTACTCATATCAGTGAAGTATGTGGAACACCACAACAAAGAGGAAACAATCGAATAATTATAATAAACAAGTAGCCATAAGTAATGGAGTAGTAAATGTAAGCAATTTAGCAATAAAAATAGTCTTTATGCCAAATAAAAGTCAGAATTCTGATGACCGTTGAACTAAAGAAATTGTTAAAAGCTACAATCTCTTAAAACAGTGATACATTATTTCAGAAAATACTTCACGTAATTCTTGGAGCTCCATTTTAATTTTAGCTAATCCATTCTGTGGCCTTTTTTTGTTAAGGGATTCTAATGTTAAATATACTTTCTCTAATTTGTATATTAAGTGGAGTGGAGCAGTTCCCATTACACTTTTGTATACGTTAATGATAACTAGAAATTTTCTTCTAAGATCAATCACACTGTTACCTATGTCTTTCTTGATGCTTCATTATTTTTATCCACTTCATTTTAAAATGAGTCTTTTATCAGACTAGTTCATCACTGACCTGTTATAAATCTTCTTAGAGTTGATCTTATTCATCCTGAGACACTTCTGCATGTTACTTGAGCTGATTTATAGTTATTATTAAATATATTTCTGCTAAATAGCTATTATTATCCTCTGTTTTCGTCAGTTCGTTTATCACAATTAAAAAATTCTCCTATTTAAGTTCAGTTTTTCTATTCAGCAGATTATTAATGTCTTTTTAAATTATGGTAACTTTATTTTAGAATGAAATTTTCACTGCGCAGCGGAGTGTGCGCTGATATGAAACTTCATTGGAGATTAAAACTGTGTGATGCATTAAAACTGTGTGATGACTCGAACTTAGGACCTTTATCTTTTTCAGGCAAGTGCTCTACAAACTGAGCTACCAAACCACAACTCGGAACCCATCCTCACAGCTCTGATTACACCAGTATTCCATCTATTTTCAACATTCATAGAAGCTCTCCCACAAAACTTGCAGAACCAGTACTCCTGGAAGAAAGGATATTGCTGAGACATGGCTTAGTCACAGCTTGGGGGTGTTTCTGAAACGAAATTTTCACTCTGCAGCAGAGTGTGAGCTGTTATGAAATTCCCTAGCAAATTAAAATTGTTTGCCAGATTGAGACTCAAACTTGGGACCTTTATCATTTGCAGGCAAGTGCTCTACCAACTGAGCTACCCAAGCACGACTCATAACCTGTCCTCACAGCTCTAATTCCGCCAGTACCTCGTCTCCTACCTTCTAAGCCTCACAGAAGCTCACCTGCGAACCTTACAAAACTAGCACTTCTGAAAGAAAGGATATTTTGGAGACATGGCGTAGCCCCAGTCTGGGGGATGTTTGCAGAATGAAATTTTCACTCTGCAGCAGAGTATGCGCAGATATGAAACTTCCTGGCAAACTAAAACTGTGTGACAGACCAAGACTCGAACTCTGGACCTTTGTCTTTTGTGGACAAGTGGTCTACCAGCTGAGCACTTGAGTGCAAAGGACAAAGATCCCGAGTTCGAGTCTCGATCTGGCACACAGTTTTAATCTGCCAGGAAGTTTCAACTTTATTTCAGTTCTCCATAGTAATTCTGATGTAATTTTTATACTTTACCATAGCAGTACCGTCGTTTTTGATCTTTTATGGGTACTCTCAAAGAAAATTCTGATGGATATTCATAGGCACTTGCATCCTTTAGACTGATTTTCGTTAAACTGGCAATCAATATGAACAATGATTAGGTTTCTTGCCATTTCCTAGAATTTCTCTGTGCATCACCTCTGTCACACAATGTACATAGCGATACTTTGCTGACTTAGAATATATTCAGAGAGTTTACATATTAGGTGCCTATCCCACTCAGTCTGCAAATGTGTCGCCCCATTTGTGGCTAGGACAGTAAATGGTTACAGTGACAGCATCACACAGTGATTGTAGTATAATTGTACTCAACAGTGGAAGTGATATTGGAGCTGGAGGCTGTAACAACTTGACAGAACCTGTGCTGTCAATAATGGATATGACTACTACAGCTGTACAAAGCTAGCTACTCACACTGTACAGTCATTTTCGAAGATTCTGTGCTTTCATATTAGTTTTCTTGGACCTGTCACATTAGAATGGATAGCACAGTATTTATTTTGTGACTTTGGTTTACTTTTGTCTTAACTGGTCTTGGTCTACAGGCTGTATCAAACTCGTCATGTTGGGTTGTAAGAAGAATGCAACAATACCATCACACTGTAATTTTTCCTTATCATATTGTGAGCTAGTGTTGGTAAGGTTAAGTTTGGTTTGGAAGACAAGCACTTTTTCTTTAGGTATTTTTTGGTCTCTTAAAAAAAATCTTCGAAAAATCATTTCTTAAAAATATTTTTGTGCATCCAAGGAGATTTTTGGTGGACATACGTAACAAGCAGTGCAGAAGCAGTGACATTTTTTTGAAAGTTCTAGGCTTAGCACACTTCTGTATTACCAACAGCTTCAGTTTATGGTTTCCACTTTCATTGGCTGCAGCAAGAACTGTTAACTTGGCTTTATGCTTTTTGTAGTTCAGGGCAGCCTTTTCTTCTTTTGAGGCTAGAGTTTTAAATGGGAGCATTTTATAATTTACATCTGTTTCATCGCAGTTATAACGTTGATCAGGAGGAAGATTTCCTTCTGATGCAATTTTTCTTAATTTCTCACGAAATTGTGTAACCGTTTGAGAATCTGCAGAAAGTTTTTCATGACAAATTCCAAGCTACCTTGCACTGTATCGCTTCTTCCATCCGTTCTACACTTGCAGTAAAATCGTTCTCACATTCCTTTAACTCACTTCTAAAAAATACAGCTTTTTCTTGCAGAATATGCCCTGAAATTGGATTTCCTTTTTGTCTTTGTTGAGTAAGCCAAAAGAACAAAGCTTCACTCGTTTTTTCATACTCAGATTTCGTCACTGATTTCCGTCCAGATGACGAAGTAGAACACTCGTTTGATGGAAACTTCTCAATGTTGTCTCTGTTTCTAATCCAATATCCAACTGACACTTCACCGACTCCATACTCAGTAGCGAGTTTTTTCATGTATCCGATTATCTAGTCTTTTCAAAGCCCCCCGTTTGACATTCAACAGCACAAATTTCCTCTTACTCCTATCATTCATGGTAATGTATTAATTAAAACATTAAGAAACACACAGTTAACTATGTACTGTACACTGTACATACATATGTTATAATGCAAGTTTCAGGGAAAGTATACCAGCACAGGTGATAGTGCACATTCACTGGCCCATTTAGTGAAAATGGTTACTGATTCCAGTTCTGTCAAACAATACACATTGATTAGAAAGAGTGTACTATCACTAGTGAATGTATACCTTCACTGCCAAGAGGTAAGGAATGTGAACCATGGGTGTAATAACAAAACTGTCGTACTTCGAACATTGCATTTATCACCTGTAGTTTGAAAACATAATCACATTATCTACAATTCATTTACTGCAGAGAGGACGGGTACCATGGCACTTTGAGTTGCACAACACATTTTTGTTTTTGCAAAAGCATCTCAGAGTCTGCCATTTTTGCTGGCAGTTGCATTTGAAGAATCCCTGGCCGCTTCCCATCGACTGAGACGTCAAAACTGTCATCAGAGAAACAGTTTTCTCTGCTGGAACTTCCCCCTCTGTGATTGTTCTTAGAGAGCAAATGCCGAACTGGGACGTGAAACAAAATGTTGTAGTTGTATCCACAGTGGCATATCGTATCGACCCTTCCATAATTATTTAAAAACAAACAATTTATTACCATGCATATAGTTGTCTCAACAGACCATCTCTCATCCCGATTCGGTAGAAGCCATCAGCCGTTGTCTCTGTCGAAGTCGGGAACTGCACTTCTCAAAGTACAGCCTTCTGCCACTGTTGGAAAGTAGCGATCTGAACACTGCTTCATTCTTTGAGCTCGTTCTTCTAAGTACTTGTACGCTTCAGTTCTGTGTTTTTTAATAGCGTGAGATGACTCGTCTACATCAGTCAGGCAGTAGTCAGTATTGTCAGGAACACTTTGATTCTCTCTGTTCTCAACCTATGTTCCTGTTGGTATGTTATCCTCTTGCAGTGGAGATTTACTGTGATTATTATCCTGCAACGTTTCAGTCCCTGTGTCACTGCTAACACTCACTTGTTTAATTGTATTTTCAAGGTCATCCTCAGACTGAACATGCATCAACGCTTCAGGAGGTAGACTTGTTGAAGACAAACTATGTTTAGGAGGGCAACCAAACATCACTTCGTAAGGAGATCTGTTAATTCCAAAATGTACAGCGCTATCCTTCATTAGCTGCACAAATCTTAATACACGGCTCGACTCTGCAGTGTTGCACTCCTGCATCCATGTAGTTAGCATATTTTCTATGTTTTGATTTGCTCGCTCTACGCTGCCTTTGCTCTGACTGTGTCTAGGATTACCGTGGACAGTCCTAAAATTGGGCCATAGTTCAGTTAAACTGCTAATTATTTTGTTAATGAACTCTCTACTATTGTCAGACTGCAATACTGAGGGAGCGCCTAACAATGTAAAAATGTCAATAATGTCATTGGATACCTCTTCAGCTGTTTTGGAGTTCAGTGGCCAGAGAGCAACGAATTGAGTGAGGTGGTCCTGATAAACAATAACGAATATGTAATCTCCATCTGCTTACAATTGAAAGTCGATGACATCAAATTGACATCTGGAATTTAGCTCCTTGAACAGCATTGGCTTCACTTCTATTCCTTTTTCTGACCTTCTTGCTTTCGTATACAAGGCTCACACAAACTAAGATAAATTTGGACATCTCTGTATGTTATATTACAGAACTTTGACTTCAAGCATTTCATCATTTGATCGCATCCACTGTGGCCAGCCATTACATGATCATCATACAGTTCTTCATCATAAACATAATATTTAATCTTACCTTCTTCAGTTATCGGTTGTATTAATTTGGTTACTCCATTCACTTCCAGCCTTCATATCTCTTCAATAACTTGTAGTCGTTGCCATCCCTTTTTCGTCCAGATTTTAGTGATTTAGCCTTGTTGATAAGTGACTCATACTTTTCTCTGTCCATGAAGACAGGATAATAACAGAGATTTCCCCGTTCCACTCTAAAGTGCTCGTAGAACTTCACTGATTCAACCACAGCTGAAGCAGAAAGCTGAAGATGAAAGCAGAGCTGACCATTTGCTGCATAGTAGACAGACCCATTGGGGACCTCTGGTACAGAGCCGAGTGGAGGGTCTGAATCAGAGGCTCAGACGTTTGGTATTAAAATCCATGGAGAATAAATAAAAACTTTGAGGTTCACCAGTGACATTGTAATTCTGTCACAGAGAGCAAAGGACTTGGAAGAGCACTTGAACGGAATGGACAATGTCTTGAAAGAAGCATATAAGATGAACGTCAACAAAATCAAAACGATGATAATGGAATGTAGTCGAATTAAGTCGGGTGATGCTCAGGGAATTAGATTAGGAAATGAGACACTTAAAGTAGTAAAGGAGTTTTGCTATTTGGGGAGAAAAATAACTGATGATTGTTGAAGTAGAGAGGATATAAAATGTAGACTGGCAATGGCAACGAAAGCATTTCTGAAGAAGAGAAATTTTTTAACATCGAGTATAGATTTAAGTGTCAGGAAGTCGTTTCTGAAAGTATTTGTACGGAGTGTAGCCATGTATGGAAGTGAAACATGGACGATAAATAGTTTGGACAAGAAGAGAATAGAAGCTTTCGAAATGTGGTTCTACAGAAGAATGCTGAAGATAGATGGGTAGATCACATAACTAATGAGGAGGTATTGAATAGAATTGGGGAGAAGAGGAGTTTGTGGCACAACTTGACTAGAAGAAGGAATCGGTTGGTAGGACATGTTCTGAGGCATCAAGGGATCACCAATTTAGTATTGGAGGGCAGTGTGGAGGGTAAAAATCGTAGAGGGAGACAAAGAGATGAATACACTAAGCAGGTTCAGAAGGATGTAGGTTGCAGTAGGTACTGGGAGATGAAGGTTGCACAGAATAGAGTAGCATGGAGAGCTGCATCAAACAAGTCTCAGGACTGAAGACCATAACAGCAACAACACATGCGAATAGTTGGGAAATGTCTACAGACTATTCATATGGCCGCAAAAACGCAGGGTGACTGGACGATTATTGTGAAAGAGCTTTTAAACAGAACTGACTTTCCAAATTGCATTTATTCTGTGGACAGAAAGCATGTAAGACTGAAGAACCCTGTTAATAGTGGCTCAGAGTTTTATAATTACAAGAATTTTTTCGACAACGGTTTTTAGGCTCATATGGTGATTCTAATGTATTCAAGAAATCCGACTTCTATGAAAGACTGAGAGCTAATCAATTAAACTTTCCCAATCCTCAAAAATTATCTCATGATGAGGAAGGAGCACTTCAGACTTAAAGTTTTGTAGGAGATGAAGCATTTGCGCTATCTTCTGCAGCCTTATTCAAAGAGAAATCTAACAATGAAACAGTGTTTTTATAACTATAGAATGTTGGAATGTACTTTTGAGATTTTGGTTGACAAGTAGAGAATATGTCATCGGACTGTTGATGTGGATAGACATACTCGTAAAAGGATGTATTCTACACAATTTCGTATGAATGAAATGAGAGTGTATAAATCGATGATGACTCATATGAGTGCCTTCTGGAGCACTGAGAGCCTACAGAAATTGGAGTTGATATGTGTGGGATGCAGTTTAGGGATTACTTTGCAAACTACTTTGTGACTCCATTGGGATCAGGACCTTGCCAATATGACAAAATATAAATTATGGTAGTGACATTGTCTACGTGAATGAATTAAAATTAGTGGACTTTGAAGTACCTTTGTTATTCTTTCCTGGACCAGGCAATTCAGTCTAGCTCCGAATGACGCTGCAGCACACTTCACCCCATAGTTTCTCTTTCACGTTATTCTTTTAATTTCCTGTTGTAGGGAGCTGACCTATTTTTTCCTTCTGCAATAAGTGATCTCAATACAAATTACAATGTCTTCCGCAACGCAACTCCCGTTGTCAGACAGGCTGCTGGCGAGCAGAACGTGTCTGTCTGCGAACACTCTGGGAGAGCGACTGAGAAACAGTGTCGCCAGTGCACGTGGGCTCGTGCCAGTGCGTGTGATCCATTTAACATGTGCGACTGTCGCGTCTCACGTGAATTAGAGCAGGCTGCGTTTCTGAAATAGGCACTGATGTTTGATCGCAGGTGCGTGCGCTCATATTCCAGCCACAGTGTTTCATTCTTGAGAAAAACTGTTGGCGCGACGGAAAATCGCCTATGCGCGCCTAGCGTAAGTGGGACAGTTTTGTCTGCATTGTACATGGAAAACTGAAAGAAAGTTCAAAATGCAATACATTCGAAAGCGTGTAAAACGCACACCCAGACAACGCATGGAAATGAGTTTTTATTCTAGTTTTACGAAAAATTTTAATTTTTTTAAGACAGCTTGAATTACACAGAACCCTGTAATACCGGGGCTCGAATTATCAGGACTCTATACTTAAAAGTAGTTAGATCATGTTTAACATTTCGTTACTGAAGTGTAGATAGACGATAAGGACGTTTTGTTCATAAACACTGGTCAGCCTTGCTATGCAACTGGTATACACCTCTGACTGTCTGTCACACCCACAAGCAAGTTTGGCATGAACATAGAATGTTTATGTCAAAGACATCAGATACATGAAACAAGTCATTGCAATAAATAAAAAAAGTCTCACTTCATAGCTTTATTTAAAAAAAAACTCTTCTTCTACTTGCCACCATGTATGGGATCGAACATAACTGTTAACAAAGATTGCTGCAACACTACAAAAATTAGATTCCTATTTGCACAAGTTCCTTACTAACTTGTCTCTACTGACAGTAGCTTCTTCTTTTCTTATATTTATTTATACATTGTTTCCTATGGATTACCTTCCTTAGTTTGGTTGACAGATCATCTTCTGCTATAGGTTCCTTGGAATCAAAAATTATTTTTACTGTAGTTAGGATATTCTTCTTCAAGATTATTCTAAATAGTATGTTCTATGCCAGGGCTTCCCAACCTTTTCAGCTGGCGGACCCCTTCTACAGTCGAAAATCCATGGTGGACCCCTAGTCAGTCAAGAGCACAATAACTTTAAATTTCAGAGCGAAACCCATGGGAACTGAAAGCTTCTTAATGCAAGTGCCATGTTTCCAATGACCCCTCCTCCCCCCTCCCCGAAGTATCAATAGACTTTTGGAGCTTCTTGCGATTGTTCTTCCTTTGGTCGTCCTCCGTAAGGGGTCCGCGGACCACACGTTGGGAAGCCTTGTTCTATGCTATAACTGATTTTCTTTTTGAACTACTTCCAAACATTCAGCATTCACACAATGATAGTCACCAGCTAAAAAATCAGTTTTCTTCCTCTGGTTGCTGAAGAGGATCCACTCAACAGAGTTTTAGTCCTATTCAGCTTACCCAGAATGGAATCTTCCATTTTTTATGTCTATTACAAAATGAAGAACAAATATTCTCCAAAAGTATCAAGTCAGTTAATAAGGTAATTTAATAATTCTCTTGAATCTTTTATTCATTCTTCTCAACATGTCGCCTGTTTGGAGCTATCAACTGACAACTAACCAATGAAATACAATATTCAGCAATTACGTGTAATTCTTATCCATGAATAATAATATTTTGCTCATATTTTCTTGAACATTTGGTGGAAAGCTTCTTTTTTGGATGAGAAATAGCCAACTGTGAGTCTTGCCTTGTCCACTACTTGCTCTCAGGACAACTTTGCAACTGCTCATTGCTTACTGCCACTCATTTCTTCAAAAGTATCATAAATGTAAACAACTGATTAGTTGTAAATTAACATAAAACCATCACATTAATCTAGCAGAGTTTTTTCATATATGAGTACATGTATATTGTATGATCAAAAGTACCAAACTGAAATAAGCTTTAACAGCAAAGATGCAGAAGTATATGCAAACCACCAGGAATTGTTGCAATACTATGAAATAAGTTAATTACGGTCTAGCACCTGTAGTTGCAATGTGGACAGCTAATGTGATAGTTTGTGTCTGGGCAATTCTCACATGTATTGTCTCCAAAGGGTAAATTGTTATGTTTCTATGTGTGTTCACTTTGTTTGTCAGGCACACTCCTAATTTTTCTCATCTTATATCATAGATATTACAAAGAGAAATAAAAGAAGTAATATTGCAAGAAAGGCTTAGTATTTGATATCTGTTATTTGCTTCACTGATTTTACACCACCACTGTTCTGTTCCTCAATGCATATTTTAAGGGAACCAATACACAGTAGTGGTTAAAAACGATAATCTCGCTGTTTTTCGCCCATCAAGTCAAACTGGTTAAAAAAAAGAAATGTATTAATGGAATTTGAATCTTTGGTATGTGTTCATATACTCTCCAAAGTATTATCCTGAAAAATTGTTATTAGCACATTTGTTTTATTTAACATTTAGTGTTTATCTCTCATGCCCCAATTTGCTGTGACAGTAAGATTTTATGTTCAACCTTTCCTTCTCATTTATCTTAATGTAGTTCCATTAGTTAGAATCACAGTCAATAGCGATCTGTTGTGCATACTGTGGATGAATGGATCATAGGAGGCATATGCCAAGGTGGGGCAGACACTTGTCAAACTCAAATTCAAAGGGCGCTGAATCATCCATCACCTAGCATAAAATGGTGACTTTACCAGGAAGTTTTTAATCAGAATTAAAAGCTCTTTTGAAATGTAGATAGAAATTTTTTGGGCAACTTAGTTCTACATCTTCTACAGCTGAAATTCCAAGTCATGATGTCTTGCCAAAAGGTGACACATCATGATGCAAGTTCAACAGGGACAAGGTTACAGGGGACTCTTATTCACCTAAGCAGAGTCTTTCAGCAACTTTCGTTGGTGCTATAAAGCTCATATTTGGATATCTGGACAGCCCTCAGCTACTGAAGAAATGTTGGCATAGAGAAACACAAAATCCAAATGAGTGTTTCAGCAGCTTTATTTGGAATCGTCTATCAAGAACTGTGTTTGTAGATATGTAGACACTAAAAATATGAGTCCATGATGCTGTCCTCACATACAACTGCGGAAATATCGCGAAGTGTTGGGTATTACAATAATTAGAGATTATTCCTGGGGAGAATGTGATCCCAGTTCCTCATCATTGCAGCTATAGAGTGCAAGATGCTGAAAGACCTGCGAGAGTAATGGCAAAAATTCCAAGACAGTTAGCCAGATGTAGCAATACAAAGCTGGAGCACACGCTGCAGTCAGACAAAAACAAAATTTATGCATTAGGTTGTTTTTAATAATCTGCAAGTGTTTAAACTCAGCTTATTTTCTATAAAAGTGTTTTCCCAGCTATAACACTTTTGTATAAGAGAAGTTCCTTTTTCTGAAGAGCTATTCAAGACAGTTCATTGATTTTCAGTATGCATTTAGATAACAAATTTCTTCACGTCTGGTACCACAAACAATGGATTTTTAAATAAAATTATAAATGAAGAGACATGTGTCACAATTTTGAATAATTTTGTTTTCTACACATGTTTGGAAAGGAAGCAAGGATATTTTTTAGGTTCAGTGTAGAACACAGCAGGTACCTAATGTCTTACAGTAACTTCATTGCTGTGTGTTCAATAGCCTTCTGACACATGACATAAGGTTTGGTGTAAAATTAACATGGAACAGATAGGAAAATATGCTTCAAGTATTGATTCCTTGAATATACTGGAATGTTACTGAGTCAATAGACAATAAAATCCTCACTACATGACTATACTAAATCATCACTTTCAATGAAGCCACACAATTCTTTGCTACTAAGTCACCACTTTTAGTTATAAAGATTCATCACATTAATTTGTGTTGCTTAGATTCTTGAACTGTAGACAATTGTCATTGGTTAGATAATTTTCAAGTCCTTTCATCAAATATGAGGTGCCTCTTCGATTGAGCGTTCCACAGTGAAGTCGCTGAAGTTTGTTGATGAGGTGTGAATAATTAATTTACTACATGAGCTCAATTTATTAATTGTTAAACAATTCTAAAAATGAAAGAGCAATGTTGTGCAAGAAACACAATTTTTTCAAATGATAAGTAAATGTTTGCAAATTGTTTATTTCAACAACCAGTTTTCCAGGTTTCTAACCAGTAATTATGGTGTTCTTCAAGTGTCAATTTTGGGACCAATTTTGTTAATGTTATATGGGAATGACTTACAGAGTAGAAGAATAGACTATTCTTCAGACTGTTATCTGTATGAAGATGGTATCAGTTTAAGAGTTACAAGTGCTCTTAATAGCAGCTTAAATGCCTGTACCAAATTCAAAATAGATTTGCTGTCTGTTTGGTGCAATGCTAATAGCTTGTCTATGAACATAGAAAAAATTCAGGAACTAAATATTTCCTACAACATTAGAAATACCTTAGAGAAGGTTACCATAAAGTTTCTAGACGTTGTGATTGCAAAATAATTTAAGCTTGCAGCCACATGTAAATTATTTAACATGAAACATTTCTGAGGGAATGTTTATGATCAGAAAGTTACAAGCAACAGTAGGCGAGAAAATTTTGTTCTCTGTCTATTATGTTAATACTCATTCTCTTCTCACACACTGGTAAATAACTACTATTCTCAATGGTTATTTGTAGCTCAGAAAAATTCTGTCAGACTGAGGTGCAAAGTCCCAGCTATAACTCATTGTAAGGATTTATTTATTAAGCTAAATATTATAACCTCCTCAATCTCTCTTACACATTAAGAAAACCTTGTCCAGTTATCCTATGGATTTTGAGGTCCATAGCTATAATACACAACATTGCAATGATATAAAAAAACTACTGTTTCTATGCCAAAACTCTAAACTACTTCAAATTCACGTCCATTAGGTTACTTAGTAAACTACTGTACTTAGACAAGACTCTGGAGCTGAAGGAGTTTGAGAAATTTGTAAAAAATTTATTAATTCATAATTGTTCTATAATTTTGAATAACTGTGTGACAATAACTTTTATTTATATATGTATACATTGTCTTCATTGTGTATATTTACTGGCTTGCCTATGCAAGTGTTATACTCATAAAATGTTTCCTTTTTGGGCAATAAAATTAATTATGTATGTATATGTGTGTGTGTGTGTGTGTGTGAGTGTGTGTGTGTGTGAGAAAGAGAGAGACAAATAAAGAGAAGCAAGAAGAGATGGAGGGGAGATTCAGTAATCACGCAGCCTCACTTTTGTTAGTAAATAAGTTGCTGATTGCAGCTCTCCAAAATTTATGGCAGGGATAGCCAAGAACTCGGCTCATGAGCTGTGCCCTGGCATGAGTTCCATAGCGTTCATCCTAGTTGCATATTTTCCCCACCACTATGACACACTGTCTGAGCATGGAGAGGGGGAAAATTTGAATTCACCGCATTTCAGTGGTAATGAAATCGCACTGTATACAACATGTTTCATATTTCACTTTTCTCAACAACATAGATCACAAACAAAACAAATTTTAGTATTATTTAATTATATTTGGTACACTGAAGAAATAATATAACTATTATCTGGTACGAACTCTCAATATACAGACAAGAACAGACAACATCACAGATTTTCTCAGTCACACTGCCACATAATCGCGGCTTATTTGGTTTCATATTCGATAAAAGGTCTTTCACACACACACACACACACACACACACACACACACACACACACACACATATGTTGATCAAAATACAGCATTTTCGCAAACTCATTGTAGGGATTCTCAGTTTAGGAATTCTGGAAAATTTCAATGTAAAAGGATTTATCTTTAAAACAGAAATTACACTGCAGATCAATCAGTTATATCTGCATATGCACAGGGCCACATCCAACTGAAACAGCAAATAGCCTCGAAAACAGCCCAAAAGAAAAAGATGTAAGATTGACAGGGTCTTCAAAACTTTTAGAAAACTGTGCCTATATTTCTTTCCAGGAGACAATGAATTCTTCAGACCTTGTGGTTTCATTAATATAAGTGAGCTTAGGAAATTGGTCTGTGCTTTTCAAATTTTGTCCATCCTACAAAGTAATTTTCTTTTTACATGCGAACTCCACAGTGTCAAGTGCATTAGAAAATTCGCAAGTGACTCACCTTGAGAATGAGTGAAAGGCTATCAACCAAAATATCAGTATATGAGTTAATAGTGTCATGGATGCACTCTCAAAATATCATGGAATACAGAAATAAATTGTTTCGTATCTTGCAATATATTACTGTGTGCAGTGGACAGTTAAGTTCTCATGAATGTGAGATCTGAAATCCATTCCTGCTGTTCTAATGTGCGGATTTCACATCAAAAAAACTGTTCTAGCTATGGCCCTTTCTTAACCAACGTACTTTACAATAATAAATAAAGTCTCCATACTCTTCGTTCAATTCCACTGAAAACTGTCACAGCTGACAGTGGTATAATATATGCAATTTCAGAAACTTTACTGTTCATACCATCAATTTCTTCATACGTAATGTGCTTGCAAAGTTAGCACAAAGTGCTTATTGATGTACAGAACAATGAATCCCACCTAGCGATCTTTGTAATTTTTTGCTCTTACAGTACCCATCACTTATGTGATTGCATGCTAGCTACTGAATATTCTCATACCTCTCTTCTGTTATCGCCATTGAGTTTTAAAGACTTGTGACAATAGATCCCTAGATTACCTCTTTTTGTGCAAACAGGCAATGGATTTGTGACCGTCCCTTATACCACGAACAAATAGCGAAGGGTTAACTGTGCTGACACCACGATTCTGCCGGACAGAAGAGAGCTGTGCCGACCGAAAAATGCCACATCGCAGCACTAAAGGAAGTATCGCGATGTACCGTTTATTTCCGAGAAGGACTGAGTAAAGCTGAGAAAGCTGAGCCTCAGACTGCGCACTCAGCTCATGTGTTTGGTCCTCCGTGGCTGGTCCTCATTTGTGACATTTGCTTGACTATTTTGAAGATGCTTACGTATGGCACACCTATAGTATTTAGACTTGGATTAAATTCGATCATGGAACCAAATGACTAATCAACGAAAATGTTTCTTCACCAATGAATATGTGATAGTACCAAGAATACACATTTTGCCTTTTATAATGTAAACGCTGTCTGGTAAGGCACTTCCCATTTACATGGTACAATAGGGAAGAGGCCAGAACAGAACTATTGGTTAGGAACACAACATAGAATAGCAATGGGCAGCAATACTTTTTTCTGGAGACATATGTTGGGCTAGGTCTAGATAAATGGTGAAATAAATCCTCATATCGTTTAGCCCAGAATACTTACGAAAATTAAGTCGTCTATTAGGGTCAATCATGTTACAATTTAGGGAGAGTTTTCCACTAAATGCTAAGTAAAAGTTCCTGTAACTACACTGTAGGAATTGTGAGTGTACCCTCTACGGCTCTTACTTAATATTGCTTAAAGTTGTACCATATTGTAGTAAAAATGCCTCTTATTGTTGGCTATGTTAAAATTATGATTATATATACATCACTCTCTTTACAGTATAGTTTTATGCTAATTTTTTTCCTTTCTTCAAGCGCCTTATTTTTATCAGATGTTTCATGGTACGCAGTGGTTTATCTTCAGCAAGTGTAATATACAACTGATAATGTTTGGAATAAAATAGTTGGGCGCTACCGGCTACTACAAAGTTAGAGTGACGGACGAGTAGCGGAAGAAGTAGAAAGCCACGAGGTAATAAGTGAGTAGAACAGTATTATAAATACAATGTTACGTGTTATTGTGTACTACTTTGTTTCGCCAGTTTAATTATTCTTAATTGCTTGAAAAAATATTTCATTATTGTCGTCGTGAGTAGGTAATTTGTGGTTGACACTTGAAGGAACCGCGCATTACTCCTTGCGTCTTGCTTTGGGTACTTGTATGTTTAAAATAGTATTAGTACGCACAAATTAAGTCAAGTGCTGGTTACGCGATTGGTCTGTGTGTATTTGAAAGTACACACTCAGGTAAAGATGAATATTCAGTTAATGGGTTGTATTACGACAGAATTTCGATGTCATTATTGCTTAGGCAGATTAAACAATTCTTAACAGGTTGTAGAATATAATTTTCTTAGAGGTTCGGAAATTAATGTTGTGGTAAACTACATAACATTATTTCTCAGCAAGTCAGTTATAAAGGAACAGCAGTACAATATTACGCAGACGAAACATCGTATAGAGACAGGTGGCGATCGAGACTATTTTGTTGTGCTTATTTAAATTTGTCAATGGTAGACTGTGTGATGAAACTGTGTTATGGTCTTTGGGGAAAAACCAAAGTGGAAGAACGTCTGAATAAGTGCAATGTAGTGTCACATGTCAGCAACTTCGTTTGTTACCGACTACGGTAGCATTGTGAAAGTACCGTGTTGCTCGTGGGACATAAATCGGTTGTCATTACTAATCTGTCACAGTTAAAGGTTCCTTCTTCTGCCAGCGAATCGTCGGTTGAACTTGTTTGTGCGTCATGGAATCAACTGCTCACCAAAAGTCCGTAAATACGCTTTGTATCAAAGTATACTTAAGTTCCAGATAATTAATACAGTGTTATGATTGAAAACTTAATGACGATAACATTCTAAATGGTGAATTGAGTTCGAGAAACATAATGTACTGTTCGTTAGAGATACTGAGATTTGCAGTAAGGAGTGTGAAATACCGGTAGCGTAATAATTGCGGCACTATAGATTAAGTGCGCTAGAAATAGACAGTTCTTCCCCAGAACCTTGCCGGATACCTATTAGGTACAGTCGCACAGGCAAGTTCGAAACTTAATGACTTTCCTTTATACTTATTACATTGCACGTACTAGGGATTCCATTTCTGTTAACTCGTTTATGCAGAATCTTTGTAGACTCTTACAGGTAGTTGAGTGTAGCGGAAGGGGGGGGGGGGGGGTTATTGCAGTAAAGTAGTAATAGTACCATACTTGGAGTGAACTGCCTCATTTGTACCAGTTAAGTTACCCACTAACTGAACGCCTTTAGTTGTGCCATGTAGAATGCTTGTGTATTGTGTTAGCCGTGCAGCGATTGGAAATTGATATTATGTAGCTAAAAACTAAACTAGAAAAATAAATTTACTAAGGAGAATAGAAAATGGCCAGTGGCTGAAACTAGTCTAGCAAATTAACAAATTGTTCTGATGCAGCCAAGTGTAATGAATTTCCTGAAAAATATTTGAAATGTATGATAGTTTCCTTGTGAGTCAGTAAAGCCGGCAACTGTGAATATGGAGTCTTATTTTTGATGACCTACCGGTCTGTAATGCAGGTTAGGTTAAATTTAATGGGAACAGTTTGGTAATGAGCTGGTGAATGAAGCCAGCAAATGTGACAGCATGAAAATAACTGGGTCATTCCACATCAAATCACCCAACAAAAAAAAAAAAAAAATTTACACCCACCTCCTTAGATTTTCATGAAATTTGGCTCAAATGGTTCTAATACCATCCTGACAACACCTGCAAATTTTTTTTTGCTGTATCTCTTAGTTTTTTTAATAAATTTTTAAAGTTTTTATGTTTTGCATTTTCCAAACCTTTGGAAATGGTAAATTTAAATTGTATTCAAAACTTTAAAATTGCTTATCTTAAAAACTCTTTTAGATAGCATCATGAATTATTGCAGCAAGTTTATTTATTGTACATATTTGAAGATAAAAATGATACTATTAAAATATATTAATATTTTCTACGAAAAAAAAATATATGTATTTTTTTTCTTAACGGATGTTTTGTTTTATAAGAATTGCAATATCTAGAGTCTCAGACCTGATAGAATGCTCAAATTTGTTGTAATTTACTCTTAAACATATAGGCTACTTGATAAAATAAAAATGATGGCTTTTTAACATGTTTATTAATTATAGTAGATTACATTAGAATTATGTACCAAGATAGTGTACTTACGACACGTATGTATAACCCAAATGATTGCTTGAAACATTGAATTTTTTGAGTAATTTTGTCTTTTTAATGAACATTAATGCTGATTCAAACTGTTTTTCCACTTCATCCAAGAGCTTTCAGTTCTTTTGATAGTCTTTTTTGAAGTAATACATTCTTCCAGTGCCGCTTGATTGAGGTGCGTCTACTACACAGACTATGTGCTCCAAAGGCACTATGCAAGAATCTTCTCTTTCAGGCCAATAAAATGATGCAGCTGGTCCTGAAGGATGTACAAATAGAATTTCTGCATCTTCTTCATCATTGAATATTGTTTTTACCAGTCCAAAGTACCAGTTACCATCATAAGTTGCAGCCACATAGCTATTTATGGATGGTTCAACACGAACCCAATCAGAAGAAGAATGGAAAGAAAAGACTAAGGAGGGTTTTACACTATCTGTAGTCCTTCTAATTTCAAAGTTGTTTCTTGGAAGTGGTTTGAAGTTATGAAAACTTCTTGTTCCAGGAATGGTTTGGGTTGCTGAAAAACGTTTTTCTAGTTTTAACCATAGCAAATCAGCTTCTTTTTTGTCAATAAAGTGAAAATGAATGTTTTCAGTATTTTTTTCGCAAAACTTGTACACATCAATTGCTGTCATTATTTGTTCTTTGTCTGAAAGCTGTAGACTGGCTTTCCTTAAAATTCTTTTAATAGTTCCTCCTAGGCCATCACAAATTGACTTCCCATGACTTGTTGCAAAAAAAGTGTTGGGCCTTCAAATTAAATTCTCTCAAGTGTTCAGTCAAATTTTTAAAACTGTTTCTATTTTTGTACTGCCCAGCACAACCATCTGAACACCAGTGTCATGTTCTTGGTCATCACTAATAAAACAGTGGTTGGAAACAAAAACATTGTTTTCCTCATTTCTTAGAAAAACTCCAGCTGGGTGTAGAGTACAACCACCTCTATTCCAGTGGTAACTTTGGATCTCATTTTGTATAACAAAGGAATAATTTTCACTGAAATCCATCACAATAATTGCTGTTTTGGGTGGTGGGTCTTCTTTCAATCTTTTAAAGGCTGCTGATTGGGATTTTGCTATAAACGAGTGTGGGGTGAGCTTTTCCAATGACCTAACCAATAAAGAAATGTAGTCTTTAACACTGGTAGACTGTCTGATCATTTCTGCCCTGTCTGTGTTAACCCACTGACTGATTACAATTTCTTCTTCTAAATCATAATCTTCACTTAGTTTTTCAGTTAAGTACTCAGTTAGTGCAGTATTTGCAGGACAGCTGTTGCAATGATGTAGCATGCAGTTTTGGTTTTGTGTTGCACACAAGCATCTTAATTAGGTCTTTATAAGATTCTTCAATTTTCACAGCATCCAGTAATAGTTTAACATTCTGGTGGATACTGCATACACATACAGTGTGTGTGCCTGCGGCACCAGCAAGGATACACCATTTAGGTCTCAACAAACAAAATTTTGAAAATCCTACTTCTACCTCAGCATTCTCCCATTTGAAAGAATAATAGAGTTCTCTCAAGTTACTTAAAATGAGTCTTTTTTGCATGTACACATTTTTTTGGACACTAACTTTGTCTTTTGTTCCAGGTAGCACTCTGGAACTTTCATCCTTTTCATAAAAATCTGTTAAAAGTCTTACTGTATTTTCAGAAAGAGTTTTACCTTTTTTTGGACCAGGAGTTTCCAAAATACCCTTTTCAGATTTTAGCTTTCTAGCATGTCGCACCATGTACTGACTTACATTAAATTCTTTCATCACTTTATTTCAACTCCAAGAATCTGGAGCCAAGGTCAGAATCTGGATTTTTCTAGACCTCCCAACAGATTAAATCTTCTCTTTCATAAAAGAAATCATTACATCAAAATCCTTTGCTTTCTCAACCACACTTGTATCTTCTTCGTCATCATCAGAACTTGGTGCATCATATTTTAATGCTTTTGAAACCGCTTTTTTTGCAATACTGCCAACCTTCCTTTTAAAATAAGACTCTTTACTTTGTTCTGACAAGCCATGAACCTTTATCAGTGTTAAACCTAAATTATCAAGAGCAATGTTTGTTTGTACGAGGGATTCATTTCTGGATTCCAATTATTCTAATTCAACCATGACTTGATCATCTGTTTCACTTTCATTGACTTCAACTCTTAATTTTTCCTCACAAAAGTTGCGACATGTTGAGCAAAGCTTTTGTCCAGGTTTTATGCTAATATTTTTTGTCAGTAATTGTTTAGAAAGATCCAAGCCTACACTTCTCAACGATTTTTTTGATGGGCTTTTTGTGTTTTTTTTAGTGGGTCTACACATGTTGTTTGATACTTTTCAAAAACATTTAAAAAGTAGTAGCTGTGGTGTGAACATATATTCTTAAATTCACAGAGATTAATTCCAGATCGTAAGTGGATCAAATCTTTTTTCTTCCTCACTCAATTCAGATACCGGTTGTAACGTTTTTGAAGGTGTGTAGGTTGTTTGGAAACAGTCAGATTTTTTAAATAACCCTATGTTACAGGTCTGAATATCTGACATACTGATTTCACTTTTGGTCTGATTACTGTTCTGGTTACTTTTATAGGATATTGGAAAAGAATCTCTGTAAACTAAGTAACAGTTCTTACTGAAAGTTCGAATAAACTTAATAAAATACTATCCAAGCACTATTTAACACTGTAATAATTTTTACTTCAAAATGCAGGAGTAACAAAACAAAATCCAAGCGTACATTGTTACTCCAAGAAGACAAAAACTTATTTTCGGTTACTTGGTACTTTTTATTTTTAAAATATAATAATTATTATTTTAAAAATTAGATAACTATTAAACAGGTTAAAAAGCCAACATAATTTTTCTTTTATCTAATAGCCTATACAATTAAGAGTATTTTAAAACAAATTTGAGCTTTCTATCAGGTCTGAGACTCTAGATATTGCAGTTTTTGTAAAACTAAACATCCATTAGCTAAAAAAAACTTGTAATTTTTTTTTCATTTGGAAGATTTTAATATATCTTTATGGTAATTTTTTTAACATTTAGATATAATACACAAACTTATTCCAAAATTTCATACTGATATCTTGAGTATTCTTTAATATACAAATTTTTTTAGTTGTGAGGACACATTTAAGTTACGATTTCCGACTGCTGAAACAACGCCAAATCTAAAAACTTTAAAAATTTATTAAAAAAACTAAGAGATAGAGCAAAAAAAATTTACAAGTGCTTTCAGGATGATAAAAGAAGTAATTGTACCAAGTTTCATCAAAATCTGACATGGTTGGTATCAAGGCCTGGGTGACTTGACATGGAATGACTCCTGTAAGTCTTGTTATGACATGTATTTGACAAATATTTGAGTTTGACAAGTGGTTTTGCTGTTAAGAGTTAGAGCAGGTGGATGATATTTGTAAGTTTAATATTTACTGTCATGTAACAGGGTAATATTTTGAGCATACTTTGGTCAGGCAGAAATTATCAGCCCGGAAGTGAGCTACCTAGAATACACTCTGTGTTAATTTTAGTTCAAGTAGCTTTTGGTTCAGGCCTAATAATTTGGGGAGTCTTAAATTAATATTACTTGCCTGTGATATTTTATTGATATCAACGTCTTTAAAATGAAGAGCAGCATCTTTTCGATGAACACCTATAGAAAAGTGATCTGTATGTTGCAAGCAAATGCTGGATACTTTCGATATGGTATGGAGCACCCAACAACATATATTTTCGATAGTCTTGCACAATTCTTGAATGCTGTTACGGAAAAATTGCTGATTTACAAACTGAGTTGGAAGAATTTTCCTCCTGGCAAATTTTTCTATGTACTGCAGGAATGCTTGAGGTCCATTTCAGTTCGTTATAGGGGCATGTGATTCAGTGAAGTTATTGGAAAAGTAAATACTTTTTTGTATATACAGGGTGTTACAAAAAGGTACGGCCAACCTTTCTGGAAACATTCCTCACACACAAATAAAGAAAAGATGTTATGTGGACATGTCTGGAAATGCTTACTTTCCATGTTAGAGCTCATTTTATTGCTTCTCTTCAAATCACATTAATCATGGAATGGAAACACACAGCAACAGAACGTACCAGCGTGACTTCAAACACTTTGTTACAGGAAATTTTCAAAATGTCCTCCGTTAGCGAGGATACATGCATTCACCCTCCGTCGCATGGAATCCCTGATGCACTGATGCAGCCCTGGAGAATGGCGTATTGTATCACAGCAGTCCACAATAAGAGCACGAAGAGTCTCTACATTTGGTACCGAGGTTGCGTAGACAAGAGCTTTCAAATGCCCCCATAAATGACTCAAGAGGGTTGAGGTCAGGAGAGGGTGGAGGTCATGGAATTGGTCCCCCTCTACCAATCCATCGGTCACCGAATCTGTTGTTAAGCATACGAACACTTAGACTGAAATGTGCAAGAGCTCCATCATGCATGAACCACATGTTGTGTCGTACTTGTAAAGGCACATGTTCTAGCAGCACAGGTAGAGTATCCCGTATGAAATCATGATAACGTGCTCCATTGAGTGTAGGTGGAAGAACATGGGGCCCAATCAAGACATCACCAAAAATGCCTGCCCAAATGTTCACAGAAAATCTTTGTTGATGACGTGATTGCACAATTACGTGCGGATTCTCGTCAGCCCACACATGTTCATTGTGAAAATTTACAATTTGATCCTGTTGGAATGAAGCCTCATCCGTAAAGAGAACATTTGCTCTTAAATAAGGATTGACACATTGTTGGATGAACCATTTGCAGAAGTGTACCCATGGAGGCCAATCAGCTGCTGATAGTGCCTGCACACGCTGTACATGGTACGGAAACAACTGGTTCTCCCGTAGCACTCTCCATACAGTGACATGGTCAACGTTACCTTGTACAGCAGCAACTTCTCTGACGCTGACATTAGGGTTATCGTCAACTGCACGAAGAATTTCCTCATCCATTGCAGGTGTCCTCGTTGTTCTAGGTCTTCCCCAGTCCCGAGTCATATGCTGGAATGTTCCGTGCCCCCCAAGACGCTGATCAATTGCTTTGAACGTCTTCCTGTCGGGACACCTTCATTCTGGAAATTTGTCTCGATACAAACGCACCGCACCATGGCTGTTGCCCCGTGCTAATCCATACATCAAATGGGCATCTGCCAACTCCGCATTTGTAAACATTGCACTGAATGCAAAACCACGTTCGTGATTAACACTAACCTGTTGATGCTGTATACTGATGTGCTTGATGCTAGTACTGTAGAGCAATGAGTCGCATGTCAACACAAGCACCGAAGTCAACATTAACTTCCTTCAATTGGGCCAACTGGCAGTGAATCGAGGAAGTACAGTGCATACTGACGAAACTAAAATGAGCTCTACATGGAAATTAAGCGTTTACGGACACATGTCCACATAACATCTTTTGTTTATTTGTGTGTGAGGAATGTTTCCTGAAAGTTTGGCCGTACCTTTTTGTAACACCCTGTAGATATGTTGGACATGCTTTATTTATAAGGGAAAGCCATTAAATTCCTTTGGTAGTGCAAAAAATTTTCTTATGAAGATGTTTCAACTCTGTTTTGTTTACCTAGCTCAGTAATCCTGATGTGGATTTCCCTTGTGTTAACCAAATCATTTCATGCATATGCCTTGTTAGTTTCAACTATTGGCTGTCACTGAAATTTCTGTTTCTATGCCCATTATGAAGACTTGCTGACTGTAGTAAAATCCTATAGGCCTACTTTGTTACTTTATTTGTATGAGCAGTTACTGATTATTGTCAGTTTTTCTTACTTTCATTGTCCTCCACACCTATTCCCTTCTTTCTTCAATCAGAATTGAAGAAGTTGGATCTCCTCTTGAGTGATTTTGCATTTTTCCGTATCCTTTGTGTGTTTTTCTTTATCTTCAGGTTAGCTGTTTTCAATTTTGCAAAATAATTTTTCTTGCGAGTCTGTGACAGTTTATTCTTTGTATTAAGTAAAGCAGTTGTCAATCTGAAGAGTGTTTTGAACACCACAGTGCTTTAGTAGGTGTGGTCCTGTTGGAGGTGGTATGTTGGGAGAACCATGATCATAGATGTCATGTTTATCTGGGTATTTCTCAATTCCATTTTTTGTTGTTTGGTTTTATGTTCTGTCAGCAAGTGATGTGTAAATGAATCTTCCATTGAAACAGATGTGTAATTGAATAAATGAATGTAGCAATATGCTAAGCAACCCAGCAGACAAAAAATTTGGTTCTGTCATTGCCTGGAGGAAGGTCATTTTCCATGTAATTTGTAAATAGCAAAAATTAGAATTGAAATGATGAAAATGGCATAACATGTGGAAATAGAACCTATTCGATGCAAAGGTTTATAGCAGTAGAATTGAGGGTTGTGAGCCTACTGTGACTGTAGATTGAATTAGATTGAATGCTGTGCATGTAGCTCTCAATTATCAGAACCATAAAGAGCTTTACTCATGTATTAATAAAATATTTCATAAATCTTTCACAAGCATTGAGGGTTTCTTCTTTCCTTTTTTCTCCAGCTGGTTACAAAAAGTGTTTGATTTATTGTAAATTTATTGGGATACCGAAAGTAATGAGCCTCAGAGTGTTTTTACGTCCTTGTTTTAAGATTTTAAAGGAATACCCTGATGGGAAATACAAAAGCATCCGATTTCACCCGTCTGCTTTGACCCATGACATCACAAATATGGTGGAAACGACCAGCACCTATGATGTCATTAGTTAAAAAAGACAACAAACACAAAAATACACCTAAGATCGAAAACACACACACACACACACACACACACACACACACACACACACACACACACTCCACAAAAAACCTAATCAAACTAACAGGACAAGAGTGGGAAATAGGGGGGTTTTTGGGTGGGGACAAACTAAATATAAACACAGGCTACTACACCAAATGACAAAAAACACTAAAAACAAGACACCACAACCTTCCCAAATTCCACTATACACAAAATCCACTGGAATTGATCACTTCCCTTGATCTATATGTCAATAGAAACAACTGATACCACACTGTGAATCTCAAAACTTTCACCATCACCACACTTAATCCTATCACAAAAACCTAGAAAATCAAAATTGCAATCGAACCCTTCCCTTGACCTATTATCCTTAAGACACCTCCACACCTGGTTAGAGACACCGGAATTTTCGTAAGCCTCATTTCTTGACAACACACTGAACAGTTAAAAGCTTCAGCCAACAGGCCAAATAGCTGAAGAAATTTTATTAGAGACAATGCACTGTTCCCATCATCACTGACAACCAAAACCAAAATCGTTAACTCACTGAAAAATATTCCGCTGAAAGCACAGTCACCACCGATACCACTCACGTGCAATGCTAACACGCAAGTGAACCCCATAACACACTACCCACAAACACACCACCAGGTAGAACCACTGACCTCAAAAATACGCCCCAATAAACCTGCCACACACGCAAACTAAACCAAAAACATCACACAACACATACACACCACCAGAGAGCACCATCGATCACATCAAAAGACGCCTACAAACACGCCACTCTCGCAAACTAAACTCCGCGCCGTCGTGACGTCACACACAACAACAGCCTTAAGTCACTGGTCAAAGCCGATGGGTGGAATCGAATGCTTTGTTTGACCCCCTAATGATGATTAAAGATTGATCCAGGCAGGTGAGCTCTTTTGTGTGCATCAGAAATACAGTACTTTCCTAGGATTCACTTAGCAAATGGATTTATAGTTTATTCTGTGGAACAGTATACGATACCAGACACTGAAGCTGATGAGATGTAAGCATGCTACAATATTCCTCATCCATTCTGTCTCCTCTAGTGCTTTTAAAGTTATTCAGTATGTGAACTTGGTTCTCCACCTGCAGAGAATGGTGAGCAAGTAGTAATTCTGTTGGGTGCATTGGAGTTAAAACAAATTTGGCTGCAGATGAAGTTACGAAGGATACCTGCATGGGAATACAGCATGACAAAGTGCTGCACTTTTATTTGCTGTCACTTCATAGCTATGACATAATACACTCAAACAATTACAACAGTAACTGCTAATGTTCCTCAGTGTCTTCCATAAATAAGTGTTTTATGTGCTTTGGTGAGCAGAGCAGTTTAATTTGTTCCATGAACACTTGGTTCAAACCAAATAAGAATTGGGCCCATTAGTTAAGATTGGGTAAAGCTAAAAAAAGAGAATCTTCTAGTGATTTACCATGATCTAGTCAGGCTTATTATTTACGTGCTAAAATGGACATCAGTCCAAGAAAAAGACCTCTAAGACCAAGGAACTTGCAGTGGCACCCACCCCACTGCAACCTTCAAGCTCTGCATCCTGGTGTCCGCTGAGGACCTGGATCTCACCGGTTTCTCCGACGCAATGGATAGCACTTGCACAGGTGCTCAATCGGTGGCGGCAGGCGACCAAGCGGCGTAATCTGGCTCCCCAGTCCCTTCACTCCTTTCTTGGCAATGGCTAATGTCATCCTCCAGTAGAACTGCAGCAGTTTTTTCCACCATCTTGCTGAGCTCCGACAACTTCTCAGCCTTCACCCGTTCCTCTGCATTGCTCTTCAAGAAACTTTGTTTCCAGCAATGCGCACTACTGCCCTCCGTGGCTCTCTGGGTTCTTATAGGAACCGGGCAGCTTATGAAAGGGTCTCTGGTGGCATCTGCATCTGTGTCCTTCAGTCCCTTCACAGCAGAGTCTGTCCCTCTGCAAACACCTTTAGAGGCTGTCGCTGTTCGGGTGTGGATGCCACAGGCTGTTACTGTCTGCAGTCTGTATCTTCCACCAGATAGTGATGTCCCGCAGCATGTCCTGGCTGCACTGATAGCCCAATTGCCGCCACCTTTTATGTTACTGGGCGACTTAA
Organism: Schistocerca nitens; assembly: GCF_023898315.1. NCBI lineage: Eukaryota > Metazoa > Arthropoda > Insecta > Orthoptera > Acrididae > Schistocerca > Schistocerca nitens. Next base: position 696,475,638 of record NC_064617.1, on the reverse strand, counting down.
ACGCCCATAACCCTCTGTGGGGTGGAACAGTGGCAACAGGCCGAGGCAGCACCGTTGAGCATGTATTGGCACAGCTCAACCTTTCCCTTTAAATGATAGTGCCTTCACACATTTCAGTGTGGCACATGGCACGTAATCAGCCATCGACCTTTCGATCTGCAGCCCCTAGCCACCGTCTGTCCAATGGAGTGTACATGATTACCACTTTCCGATCGTTCTGTCACTGCCACAGCATCACTCTTCTGGGCGCCCTTGCAGGTGGGCTATGAATAGGGCTGACTGGGACTTGTTCTCCTCCATTGCCACTCTCTTTCCAAAGATGCCCTTGATGCGGTGTTTCACTCGGTCACCACCGGCATTGTTACTGCCGCAGAATCTGCCATTCCCTGTTCTTCTGGGTCCCTGCGCTCTCACTGAATGGAGCAGTTTTTACTGACTCAGACATACTTGCAAACTGCTTAGCAGAGCATTTTGCTCTGAGTTCTGCTTCTGCAAATTACCCACTGGCCTTCCGCTCCCTGAAAGAGTGGTTGGAACGTTGGAGCCTTTCCTTTCACAAGCGCCACCCTGAATCCTACAATGTTACATTCAGTGAGTGGGAATTCCAAAGTGCCCTAGCCACTTGCCGGGATACGGCTCCCAGGCCAGATCGCATCCACTGTCAGATGCTCAAACACTTCACGGCGGACTGCCAGCGACGCCTCCTAAACCTTTACAATCGTATCTGGGTCGAGAGTGAGTTCCCGTCGCAATGGCGGCGAAGCATTGTAATACCCGTTTTGAAACCTGGCAAGAACCCACTGGAGGTGGACAGCTACCGCCCCATTAGCCTCACCAACGTTCTTTGCAAGTTGCTAGAACGCATGGTGAGCCGGCGGTTGAGTTGGGTACTCGAGTCTCGGGGCCTTCTGGCTCCGTCTCGGGGTAGGTTCCGTAAGGGCCGCTCTGCCGCCGATAATCTGGTGAGCCTGTAGTCTGCCATCCATACGGCCTTTGCCCGCTGTCAGCACCTTGTTGCTGTCTTTTTTGACATGCGGAAAGCATGCGATAAGACATGGCGACATCACATCCTCTCTACGCTTCATGGTTGGGAGTCTTCGGGGTCTGCTGCCGATTTTTCATAAGAAATTTTGTCACATCGTACCTTCCGCGTGCAAGTTATGGCCTCCCATAGTCTCGTCCGGAGTTCAGGAGAACGGGGTACCACAGGGATCTGTCTTAAGTGTCTGCCTGTTTTTAATTGCAGTTAATGAGCTCGCTGTGGCGGTGGGAACGTCTGTCTCAGCTTCCTTGTATGCGATGACTTCTGCCTCTACTATAGCTCCATTGGCATTGCAGCTGCTGAACATCAGCTGCAGGGCGCTATCCGCAAGGCACAGTCTTGGGCTGTAGCGCATGGCTTCCAGTTTTCGGCTGCCAAGACCTGCGTTATGCCCCCCCCAGGGGGTCCACAACTCTTTTGTGGATACGTGCGTAGCGAGCACGGGACCCCGAGCTAATGTGGCCCTCCTTCCTTTCCGGCATACCCTCACTTTCCGCATCCTTCCCTGTCCCCCATCTTCTCCCCCTCCCCCTCACCTCTGGCTCTTTCCTTCCCTTTCTCCCCCTCTGGGAGTATGGTTTGTGCCTACGTCCGGAGACGGACGCTCGAAACTGTTACAAATTCCTTGCTTTCTATACTTCCAAGTCTTTGTCCTTCCTCTGTCCTTCTCTTCTCCTTGCACTTTTCTCCGCTGCGGCGTTTGAGACCCCTCTTCTTTCCTTTCCCTTTCTCTTTTTTCCTCCCTGTGCGTGTCTGAAGGCCGACCCACGCACTTCCATGCATAGCCGGTGACGGGGTGAAGTGTAATTCCCCGCCCCGGGTAAACAGGTAGGACACGTACGTACCCCCTGGTAACGGCCAGGCAATGGGAGGGGTGATTACCCGAGCTGATACCTTCCAAAAGTGCCGATTGGTCCCTCCGTCCGTTTGTCGGGAGGTGTGACCTGAGGTGTGAACAATCACCTAAGGCGGGAGTGCCCTCAGAGAGGGCCCCCACAAGGGAGGAGCGCGCCATCGGAGACGCTGGTAATCATGGGGGATTCTTCCGCAATGGTTTCCTCACCTTCCACTATGTCTGCTCACAAGCGTAAGTTCACTGAGTCTCAGCCACAGACAGTTCTTCCATCGTTGCCACAGTTCCTTGTTGTTTCTCGGTCTGACGAAGGTCACGACTTCTCCACGGTCAACCCTTTCATTATTCAGAAAGGTGTCGACGCAATTGCAGGTCCTGTAAAGTCTTGTTCCAGATTACGGAATGGCACCCTGTTGTTAGAAACAAACAGTGCCCTCCAGGCACAAAAACTGCTGCGTACCTCACTACTACACACCTTCCCTGTCCGGGTGGAACCGCACCGTACTTTAAATTCCTCGCGTGGAGTCGTTTATACACGCTCCCTCGATGGACTGTCTGACGAAGAAATTCAGCACTACCTGTCCGACCAGGGCGTAACGGCTGTTCATAGGGTTATGAAAAGGGTTGACACGAACATCATTCCAACCCGCACTGTCTTCTTGACATTTGACAAAGTTCAACTCCCATCGAAAATCAAAGCAGGCTATGAGATAATTTCCGTTCGCCCTTACGTCCCAAACCCTACGCGTTGCTATCGGTGTCAGCGGTTCAATCACACCAGCCAGTCCTGTTCCAATCTGGCCAAATGTGTTACGTGTGGCAAGGATGCCCATGAGGGTGCTTGTCCACCTCCATCCCCTCGATGCATCAACTGTATGGGTGACCACGCTGCTTCCTCTCGAGATTGCCCCGTTTTTAAGGACGAAAAGCTCATCCAGGAAATTAGAGTGAAGGAAAAGGTGTCGACCTTTGCTGCTCGAAAATTATTCGCCAGTCGACAGCCCACCGTGCCTCAGACAGGAAAATACAGCACTGTCCTTGCTTCTCCTCGGCCAACAAAGGAGGCGGCCACGCAGACTTGCGACCTCACCTTTAGTACCACGGTCGTCAGATCGGCCAGTGCAAAGATCGCCCGTTCAACCTCGCCATTTTTGCCTGCCCACTCTCTGGCTCACCTTTCGTCGGGTTCTGCTAAATCTCGAGCCCAAAAGTCAGACACCAAGACTTCGAAAAAACAGCATACTCGTGAAGAGTTTTTACGTACCACAACTTCCCAACCATCGGTTCCTCCTTCATCTAAACATCATACTTCCAAGAAGGCTACAAAGAAACCCAGTTCCTCTCCTTCTCCGCCAAGGCGTGTCCCATCTACAGCACCACCTGGCGGAAATCGCCCTCGGCCATCTTCTGTGTCGCCGAGGTGCACTGCTGACGGCCGATCAACCGGCCGACCGCTGGTGGCAGGAGCTGCTCCTGACCAACCTATGGATCAGGATCTTCTGCCTTTGGCTGAATGCCATTCCATGCTGTCGGTCGCAAGCTCTGAGCAGTCGTTGACAGAGACCTTGGTCACATTCCTCCATTTTCTGTCCACCCTATGTCCATTATCCACTGGAATATCTGCGGTATTCGCGCCAATCGGGATGAATTGTCGATCCTCTTGCGATCCTACTCGCTGGTCATCTTCTGTCTTCAGGAAACAAAGCTGCGTCCCCATGACAGCTTTGTTCTCCCTCATTTTCAGTCCGTCCGATATGATCTCCCCTCTGTTGAAGGCACTCCAGCACATGGAGGACTCATGATTCTTCTCCATGAAACTCTCCATTATCACCCAATCCATTTAAACACTTCCTTCCAAGCTGTCGCTGTCCGTCTTTCCCTTTCCGGATACACGTTCTCTTTGTACTGTATACATTCCATCGTCCACATCAATGGCACGAGCTGATCTCCTTCATCTTCTTGGTCAGCTTCCACCCCCCTATTTGCTGGTTGGGGACTTCAATGCCCACCACCCGCTTTGGGGATCTCCACATCCTTGTCCACATGGCTCACTATTGCTAGACGTCTTCCACCAAGCGGATCTAGTTTGCCTCAACTCTGGGGTCCCTACATTTTTGTCTGCCTCCACGACAAATTTATCTCATTTGGACCTTGCGGTCGGTACTGTTCCGCTAGCTCGGCGCTTCGAATGGTTCGACCTTGATGATACACACTCGAGTGACCACTTCTCATGTGTCCTTAGACTGCAGCCTCAACTGCCATACATGCGCCCGCGACGCTGGAAGTTTGCCCAAGCTGATTGGACACTTTTTTCGTCTCTAGCGACATTCGATGACAGTCACTTTCCCAGCGTCGACGATGAGGTCACACATATTACCGACGTTATTCTTACAGCTGCGGAACATTCAATACCACGCACCTCCGAATTGCCCCAGCGCCCCCCAGTTCCTAGGTGGAACGAGGCATGCCGTGATGCAATACGTGAGCGGCGACGTGCTCTCCGCGTTTTCCGCCACCATCCTACTTTGGCCAACTGTATCCGCTATAAGCAGTTCCGAGCGCGATGCCGTCGTATCATCCGCGATAGCAAGACGGCAAGCTGGAAATTCTTTATCAGCTCATTTGGAGTCGGCTTCGACGGTTCTCAGGCGCGCCTAGTTTCTCCCCAGTCTCTGGGCTCACTGTCGCCCATGATACATTTGTGGACCCCGTCGCAATTTCTAACTCGTTGGGTCAGCACTTTGCTGAGATTTCGAGCTCTTCAAATTACCCGCCAGCGTTTCTCCCGAAGAAACGTGCAGCGGAAGAGCGACCTCTTGCTTTCTCCTCTCAAAATCGCGAAAGCTACAATACTGTTTTCTCCATGCGGGAACTCAAACATGCACTCTCTTCTTCTCGCTCCTCTGCCCCAGGACTGGATGGTATCCACGTCCAAATGTTGCTGCATTTATCAACCCATAGTCTGTGTTACCTCCTTCGCCTTTATAATCGAATTTGGACCGACAGTACTTTTCCCAGACGATGGCGGGAAGCTATCGTCGTTCCTGTTCCGAAACCTGGAAAGGACAAACATCTCCCCTCTAGCTATCGCCCCATTTCTCTCACGAGTAGTGTTTGTAAGGTTTTGGAGCGTATGGTGCATTGCCGTTTAGCTTGGTGGCTGGAGTCCCGCAATCTTTTAACACCTGCCCAATGCGGATTCCGAAAGCATCGTTCTGCAGTTGACCATCTTGTTGCTCTCTCCACTTATATCGTGAACAATTTTCTCTGGAAACGTCAAACAGTAGCAATATTTTTTGATCTGGAGAGAGCATACGATACCTGTAGGACAGGCATCCTCCGCACACTGTTCTCTTGGGGCTTTCGAGGTTGGCTGCCCCTTTTTCTTCGCGAATTTATGGCAGAGCGCACATTTAGGGTGCGGGTGAACACTACTCTCTCCCGTACTTTCTCCCAAGAAAACGGGGTATCCCAGGGCTCCGTGCTGAGTGTTGTACTGTTTGCCATTGCCATCAATCCAATTATGGATCGTCTCCTTCCTGATGTCTCGGGCTCCCTCTTTGTGGACGATTTTGCGATCTTCTACAGCTCTCAACGGATCAGCCTTCTTGAACGACGTCTTCAAGGCTCTCTCGATCGCCTCCACTCTTGGAGCATCGAAACCGGCTTCAGTTTTTCTCCCAGTAAAACCGTTTATGTTAATTTTTGGCGACGTAAGGAGTTTCTTCCGCCCTCCGTACATCTAGGTCCTGTCAACCTTCCGTTTTCAAACGTCACTAAATTCTTGGGTCTTATGTTTGACAGAAAACTGTGCTGGTCCTCCCACGTTTCCTATCTTTCGGCTCGCTGTCTGCGATCCCTCAACACCCTCCGTGTCCTGAATGGTACCTCCTGGGGAGCGGACTGAGTGGTCCTTCTCCGCCTCTATCGCGCCTTACTGCGCTCGAAATTGGACTATGGAAGCATAGTCTACTCCTCTGCTCGGCCGTCTATTCTTCGGCGTCTCGACTCTATCCACCACCGTGGATTACGTTTAGTGTCCGAAGCTTTTTACACCAGCCCTGTGGAAAGCCTTTATGCTGAGATTGCTGAACCTCCGCTGTCCAATCGGCGAGCAGTCCTTCTAAGTCGTTATGCTAGCCATCTGTCTTCCATGCCTGCTAATCCAGCCCATGACCTTTTTTTCGACGCCTCCTTTGATGTAGGGTATGCAGGCCGCTCCTCCTCCCTACTACCCCCAGGAGTCCGCTTCCGTCAACTGCTCCATTCTCTTTCCTTCCGCTTTCCTAAAACCTTCTTGACAACTTGGGGTACAGCACCGCCTTGGCTACGTCCCCGGATTTGCCTGCTACGTGACCTTTGTCGATTTCCCAAGGATGGTACCCCTTCACTTGTTTATCATCGGGCATTTGCTGCTCTATGTGCACAAATGACGGACGCCACATTTATTTACACCGACGGCTCGAAAACATCGTTAGGTGTAGGGAGTGCCTATATTGTTGGTGACACCCCAAATCACTTTCGGCTTCCCGACCAGTGTTCGGTGTATACTGCGGAGCTTTACGCTGTTCTCCAGGCTGTCCACTACATCCGCCGCCATCAGCGGATACAGTACGTTATCTGCTCAGATTCTCTCAGCTCTCTCCTCAGTCTCCAAGCTCTTTACCCTGTGCACCCTCTGGTCCACCGGATTCAGGACTGTCTGCACTTGCTCCACCTGGGGGGCGTCTCGGTGGCGTTCCTCTGGCTCCCGGGACACGTTGGTATCTGTGGAAATGAGGCGGCCGATATTGCAGCCAAGGCTGCAGTCTCTCTTCTTCGGCCAGCTATTCAATCGATTCCCTTCGCCGATCTACGGAGCGTTTTATGTCGTCGTGTTGTTCATTTATGGCACGCGCATTGGTCGACACTTCCCCATAATAAATTGCGGGACGTGAAAGCTCTTCCTTGTGCTTGGACCTCTTCCTCCCGAATGCGTCGTCGGGAGGAGGTAATTTTAACTAGACTCCGGATAGGGCACTGTCTTTTTAGCCATCGACATCTTTTAAGCGGCGATCCTCCCCCACTCTGTCCCCACTGCTCTCAGCTGTGGATGGTAAAACACCTTTTAATTGAGTGCCCCTATTTTAATCCGTTACGCTCCCGTCTACAGCTATCGCCTGATATATCGTCGATTTTAGCAGATGGCACGCGCTCAGCTGACCGCGTTCTCAAGTTTATTAGTGCCAGTGAAATGACGTCAGTCATTTAAAGCTGTTTTTGGGACAACCAACCCCTTTCTGTAGTGAATTTTTAAGCCTTCCTTCGTTTTTAGTTTCTCCAATTTTATGACTTTCGTTCCCATTGCTGCTGGTTTTCAATTTCGGTTTTTTACTGTTTCCTAAGTCACGGACCGGGCGCTAATGAACGTAGCAGTTTTGCGCCCTAAAACCAAAACAAAAAAAAAAAAAACACTGCGTTATGCATTTCTGCCGGTGACGCACTGTTCATCCTGAGCCACGGCTTTATCTTGACGGCGAACCTCTTGCTGTGGTGGACACACATCGGTTTTTGGGTGTGGTTTTTGATGCCCGGTTGACTTTGCTCCCTCATATCCCGCAGCTTAAACAGATGTGTTGACGGCATCTTAATGCTCTGTGTTGCTTGAGCCACACCAGCTGGGGAGCCGATTGGTCTACCCTCTTACGGCTCTACCAGGCGTTAATTCAGTCCCGTGTGGATTATGGGAGCCTGGCTTATGGTTCAGCATCCCCTTCTGCGTTGCGGATGCTAGACCCGATCCTTCACAGTGGGATCCGACTTTCCACTAGCTTTCCGTACCAGCCCTGTGAACAGCATACTTGCGGAGGCAGGTGTCCCTCCACTGCGGTTACAGCGCCAACATTTACTGGCCGCTTATGCTACGCATGTTTGTAGCTTGCCTGGGCATCCCAATTATCATCTCCTGTTCCCTCAATCTGTCTTTCATCTTCCAGAACGTCGGCCCCGGTTGGGTTGTAAGATTGCAGTTCGTGTCAGGGAGCTTCTTTCGGGGCTTGGGGTTTTCCCTCTTCCACCTCTTCTGGGCCCCTCTGCGTACACCCCCATGGTGTGTGCCCCGCTCATGCCTTCAGCTCGAATTGGCACAGGGCCCGAAGGACTCGGTCCCTCCTGAGGCCTTCCGCCGCCACTTTCTTTCCATCCTTGCAACGTATCAGGGCTCTGGCGTCGTCTACACTGACGGTTCGTTGGTTGCTGGTTGTGTCGGTTATGCTCTCACTCTAGGGGACCATTACGAACAACACTCATTGCTGGCTGGCTGCAGTGTTTTCACTGCTGAGCTGGTCGCCATCTCGTGCCCTAGAGTATATCTGCTCCTGTTCAGGTGAGTCCTTAGTTATCTGTAGCGACAACCTGAGCGGTTCACGAGCTATCGACCAGTGTTTCCCTCGCTCTCATCTGGTGATGGCTATCCAGGAGTCCCTCCATACTCTTGCCCGTTGCGGCCGCTCTGTGGTCTTTGTGTGGACCCCTGGTCATGTCGGCACCCCGGGCAATTAACGTGTTGACATGCTGGCCAAACAGGCTGTCAGTGCACCAGCCTTATCGATTGGGCTTTTGGAGAGTGACCTCAGGGCAGTTTTGCGGCAGAATGTACTTTGCACCTGGGGTGAAGAATGACGCACTCTGCCTTCACCATACTAACTTCGGGCCATCAAGGAGGCTACCAGTGCATGACGTTCCTCCTTGCGGGTCTCTCGCAAGGAGTCTATTGTCCTCTGCCGGCTGCACATTGGGCACACCTGGATGATGCACAGCCACTTATTGCGCCGTGAGGACCCACCTCTGGCACTGTGGATTCACTTTGACGGTGGTCCACATTTTGTTGGCCTGTCCCCTTTTAGCTGTGCTCAGGCAGACGTTTGCACTCCCAGATACACTTCCTGCCCTTTTAACAGATGACACTGCCATGGCAGGCTTAGTTTTGTGTTTTATTCGGGCAGGGGGCTTTTATCAGTTTAATCTAAGTGTTTGTAATTTTCTTGTGTTGAGTCTGGCCTTTTGCCTACAATTGTAGACTGGGTTTTTTAGTGTGTTTCTCGGTGTTGGGCTTTTCCTTTTTTGTCTCTATGGCCGGGCAACCACTGTCACACTTTGTGGAATTTTAATTCCTTTTGTCTGATCTCTGTCTGAGTCTTTCTTGTCCTGTGTCGTCTCTTGTCTCCATTGTTTGTTTTTCTTCTGTGTGGGTGTTTGAAGTTTTTGGAAAAAGGGACCGATGGCTGTAGCAGTCTGGTCCCTTCAATCCCACAAACCAACCAACCAACTTCTTAAAGTTTTTACTGCTAGAATGTGTAATTTATCAATTAAAATAAGGGATGGGCCGATACTCCCGGTAAATGTTTGCATTTAACATGTGTATAATTAATTGCTTTTATTACAAAGCATGAAAGGGCAGAAGAGTCTCCCCCCTCTCCCCCCTCTCCCCCCTCTCCCCCCTCTCCCCCCTCTCCCCCTCTCCCCCCTCTCCCCCCTCTCCCCCCTCTCCCCCCTCTCCCCCCTCTCCCCCCTCTCCCCCCTCTCCCCCCTCTCCCCCCTCTCCCCCCCTCTCCCCCCTCTCCCCCCTCTCCCCCTCTCCCCCCTCTCCCCCCTCTCCCCCCTCTCCCCCCTCTCCCCCCTCTCCCCCCTCTCCCCCCTCTCCCCCCTCTCCCCCCTCTCCCCCCTCTCCCCCCTCTCCCCCCTCTCCCCCCTCTCCCCCCTCTCCCCCCTCTCCCCCCTCTCCCCCCTCTCCCCCCTCTCCCCCCTCTCCCCCCCCTCCCCCCCTCTCCCCCCTCTCCCCCCTCTCCCCCCTCTCCCCCCTCTCCCCCCCTCTCCCCCCCTCTCCCCCCTCTCCCCCCTCTCCCCCCCTCTCCCCCCTCTCCCCCCTCTCCCCCCTCTCCCCCCTCTCCCCCCTCTCCCCCCTCTCCCCCCTCTCCCCCCCTCTCCCCCCTCTCCCCCCTCTCCCCCCCCCTCTCTCTCCCCTCTCTCTCCCCCCACTCTCTCCCTCTCTCTCTCCCCCCCTCTCTCCCCCCCTCTCTCCCCCCCTCTCCCCCCCTCTCGCCCCCCTCTCGCCCCCCTCTCCCCCCCCTCTCCCCCACACACAGTGTTGAATAGCTGTGTAGTGATAAGCCAGTATAAAAACATGGTCAGTAGGTCATCACTTTGTAATGTGATGCACTTTACAAATCCGTGTCAAATATCAAGAACAGTTATTGATAACAGAATTATTATTGAAGGTATTAAAACAGTTGGCACGTGTTTCTTAATAATAAATGTATCCTTAAATGTTAAACTGTTATCAATGATAAAAAAAATGCTTTGTCGGTTTTACTGACATTTCAGACAGGCCATATGTTTTGTTCTGCTACTTTCATCATCTAATTTTGTGCTAGATTCCGATACTAGCAGATTCCTACGGAATCGGTGATTCTTGGACACGTGGAATCGGTATCGGTGCATGACTCATCTTTAATTAAAATTGTTATTGGTAAACTTTCTTTACTCTGATTGTTTCAGTAGTGTAGAATAAGCAAAATACTGCTTACAGGCTACCTACTTAATGTAATGAATATTTCAAGAATTACTTTTAAACTTGGGTTTTGTTTTCTTGTTTATTATGTACTGCCCTAAGAATTGCCCTCATTAAAAATGCATAGTCCAATTTATTTCACCCAATAACTCTTCCCTAGCTCTCGAGTAGCTTCAACTTTGTTACCCAACCACTACAGAAGCAGGTTGCAAAACACTTTTTCGAATACAGAATATCAGTTTTAAAAAATTTCTAAGCTCCGTGTATCAATTAATCTGTAAAATATGTAAAATGCTGGGCATTTATGAATTTTGGCCATTCATCCAGGAATTTATCCTGAATATTTACCCGAGCTTATAAATGCCCAGGCATTTACATCACCAAGAAGTGCATATAAAACCACCTTGCTGCAGACCACATCGCCCCCCACTACACATGAAGTGCTAAAGTTAGGTTAAATTTTAGTATGAAAGTAGTCTGAAATGTATTAGATTTGTGTTTTATAGAATGACGAATAAGTTTACAATTTTTTCAGGTTGCCTTTGAAAATGCGGCGAAAAAAACTGAAGCCAACACTTAGAAGCATTTACCATTCACCAAAATATCAACCAAAAGTTGTGCTGGAACGTTTGAATCTGACATCCCTGAGCAAATACAATTTGTCAAAACCCAAGAAACAAGTTACACAAGCAGCCACACCCGTCACAAAGGTTCTTCCACTACCACCAAGGCGTAAAATCAGCATAGATTTTCTGAAAACGCAAAGTGTGCAAGAAAATGTTGTCTCCAGTGGCTCAAGTCCTGTCGCAGCTTCTCGTCCAAAACGGAAAGGAAGTACAGCATCTCACTCTGATGAACAAGAAGTGCCAGTTATGGGCACACACAAAACCAACAAAAGTGAGAGACTGAAAGCAAGAGCTCTTTCATCGGGCAAACCTCCTGATCACTCACAGCCTGAATTAGGTTTCCATGTGGATATTGAGGAACCTTCACGTCAGAGGCCTTCTAGCTGCCCACCCAGAGCAGCAGTCTCGTCCACAAGCAGTGTAAGGAAGGGAAATTATGAGGAAGACGGGTTTGTGAACAGTGCAGACGACATATCTAGTCGAGAAGGAACACCTGATGCTTCATCTAGTTCCCGGCTTTGGCCCACACCAAAAATTGTCTCTGTGTCGTCAATGGCAGTACTAGACAGTGAGGTAAGATGGTTGTTGGCCAGTGCTTTCATAAATGATCTGATTGTCAGCTCACAATTACTTAAGACATGTTGATGTTTAGATGTCATTATTTTATTTTTGATTTACCAAAGAATCTGGCAGCAGTTGTCTGTAGTGTCCAACTGAGTAAATGTTAAAGTGTCATTTAGCTACAAATAGTTATACATCATTAAATTTCAGAGATACATTTAAAAGTTTGTTCCTTTCTACAGTTTTTTGGATTTTCTCCCTCTTTAGTGTATTAGTCTTTGGACAATAATCTAAATTTAATCATAAAAATACGAGACAGAATTGCTATTCGGGTATTTGCCTGTAAGATAGTAAATTTCAATGGGCTACTGCCAATCATTGCTTGATAATCATACCAGTTTCCATTTTTCTACTGTATTTCCTTTATTGCATTGCAGTTAAAGTGTGAAGATGCCTTTGATGGCTTTGCACACTGCTCCTTGCATAAAACGTATGACACAGATTACACATTATAGTGTGTGGATTGTGTGGCTGGGACTGGTAAAGTGTACATCACTGACAGCTTTCATTTTTTGAAGTTCCTGCTCAAAATCTAAAACAGTAGTGGAAATAGTTACGTGCCTGCTAGTATGATCTGTTATGGTGCACGAGTTACACAGATCAATATTTAGGCTCTCAAGGTTCTTCTTGAATTAATCCTTATTCAGAGCAGTATTATGGGGCTTTCTGCATGTGTGCACTTCCACAAAATTTGGCAAGGTGGTCTCTAAGATAACCAATCCATCTGAGTTGGTGACCAGTGATGGTGAGTTTCATAGTGTTACTAATCGCCACTTCAGGAACACATGTATGAACGTGTTCAATTTTTATCTTCATAGGGTATCTAAGCTTGTGTTGAACTGTTAGTTTTTTTAAAATCACAGTGCTGTAGCATCCATTTATTGCAACCATAGAGCAAGGTAGAAACAACTGCTGCTCAGACACCATCAGTTTGATGCAGTGTCGGATCTTTGTTGAGGAAGACTGTGTGTGTGTGTGTGTGTGTGTGTGTGTGTGTGTGAGGGCGTGTCACATCCAAAAGCAATGCAGGCATGAAGCATTATTTTCTCCGCATACTTTTCCAATGATCAGTTAGTTGATAATGCACATCCTAGGGAGAGGAAGTGCTCTACTTGTTCCAAATGTGTGCTGGAAATAGATATTGAAATTGGGAAAGGCAATTTCAAGGGCTAGTTCTGTGAGGGCCTTTGTTTTTTGGGTATTGATCAGGCCAAACCGGTTATGTGCACCACTGAAACAATGTAGATGGCTGCAGCTTTGCTGATGTATAACCAGGAGAAGCATAATCATCTGCGTACTGCAGTTCAGTTACCTGGGTGAGATTTGTGAACATTCTAGAATGGAATCCAGACTGATTAAATAGTCCCTTACCAATTCTGTATTTTTCTACACCTGCATTGTTCAGATGGCGTCTCATAAAACATGACTGTGAGGCATGGGGCAAACAGTGTTGGCATGAGGACACATTGTTGTTTGAGAACATTGGTAATAGAGAATTTATCAGGCATTTCGCACTTGCCCAGACACTCAAAAAAGTAAGAGTGTGATTAGAGAAGTCTGGTAAATTTTCGTGAAATGATAGAAAATTTTTGTCGCGGTTTCATGGTTGGTTAGCTCGATTGTTCGTATAAAGAATTTCACATTGTACAAAATACAGTTCATTGACAGCTATATCAACTGGTCAGTGTTGACAGTGATTGAAAATGGAGAAAACAGAATTGAAGGCTTGGACTGCTGCACAGATCGACAGAATTGGATAAAGTTCACGCGAACTAGACACTATTGTTGAGGATTGTTTACTTTTGTACAAGCACCAAAGGTGAAGTGTGATCTGGCCATCGAAGTGGGGTCACCCCTAAGGAAACCATTGACAAAATCTTTGATATGGCAGTGCAACCCTGTCAAATCAAAATTCCTGAGGTTGCTGAGACTGTAGGCATCTCAACTAAGTCAGTGCATAATATCCTGCATGGAGAATTGGTTATGACAATGCTGTGCATGAGCTGGGTGCCATGATTGCTCAGGCGAGCAAAAGCACAACTGGCACATTTAAACACACTGTCTGGTGAAGTTTAATCCCAATTCATGAGACTTTTTGCTCCGATCTGTGGCTGTCGATGAAACCTGGATCCATGATGAGTCAAAACAATGGACAGAGGCTGGTGAAAGTGCACCCAAGAAAGCAAAGACAATTTTATCAGCTGGTAGAGTGATTGCTTGGAAAAGGGCAGAACTGTAACTGGATCCTATTATGCTTCATTGTCGGATCATTTGATGCTTGTTGGCTAAAAAGGAAAAAACAGGTTGGCAGGCAAAAAAGCGCTGTTTCACGGAGATAATCCACCATTACACACATCAGCAATAACAATGGTAAAAGTGTGTGATTTGGTCTTGGAATTGGTTCCATGTCCACCCTATTCATCATACTTTGTCCCAAGTGACTTTCCTGTTCCCCAGCTTGAAACTTTGGCTTGCTGGGAAGAAATTCTCATCAAATGAGGAAATTATAGTTGAAGTCAATGAGTATTTTTTTCAGAATTTGATAGAACATATTATTTTTCAATAGGATGAGAAAGCTGGAGGATTGCTGAACAAAGTTGAGAAGTAAGATGGATTGTTTACAAAACAAATGTATTTTCTTCCTTTTTTACAAGACTTATCATACCACCCTCATTCAGATATTATTGTAATCATTGGAACTAATAGTCTGTTCCTCAGGAAAGACAGCGTAAGATGGGAAATTTGAAAAAGGTAGGGCAGGCTAGACGGGCAAGGGATTTATAACATATGAATGCATTGTTTACAGCAATATGTACTGATAAAGTTATTGCATGTGTTCTCACAAATTATCTCGATTGCTTCTTGTATTATGCTATTATCCCAGAAACTATCAGTCTGTGTAATAACTGATGTCTTCAAAGCAATATGATGTCTGTTTTCTAGAGGTTGCTCTGCTGCTGATTTCTCAGGGTACCGAAGGCTAAAGCATCTCTCATGTTCTACAGTGCTGTTCAACTGTACTCTGTGTCCAGCAGAACTGTCCACACTCACATGATGGGGAGCCCATTAGCTCCAGTTACAGCCAACCTGTTTATGAAGTACTTTCGAGGTCATTGCCCTGGACGCAGCTTCTGCAATGCCTAGTTGCTTTTATCAACATATTATCACCACCCATTTTAGAAATGTTCTGTTCTGAGGATCTTGGTGCATTGAGTGAAAGCTGTATCAGACACTGAAAACCTGTTGTACGAATTAAGACATTTCAGGAAAGTATCTAAGGAAAATGTTTTAAACAACCACCAGCTTTAGCAAGTCATCTTTCCAAGAACATGTAAGCTGTAGGACCCTGAGGAAGAGTTACGCAAGATTGTGTTTTTGCCATTTTGTGGCTCATTAACAGGAAAGATTAACCAGATTATGAAGAGGCACAGACGGTTCGGTTTCCAGGACTCCAACAAAAATTTGACTAGTGAATCTTGTGAAAGATGCAGATCTCAGAATTCCAGGAGTATAAAAGATACCGTGTGGTCATGGACAGTTTATTCAGACACTGTCCATACTATTGAACAGTGCTGTGTAGAACCTGAGAACTGCTTTCACCTTTGGAACCCTAAGAAATCAGCAGTAGCAGAGCATGCTCTAGAAAATGGACACCACATTGCAGTCAGAGACATATGCTATTACTCGGACTAATAGTTTCTGGGATAGCATAATAAAAGAAGTGAGATAAAAAATAGTGGCAACATCCTTAATAAAGATGGCAGCCTGCAGTTAAGCACAGCTTTGGATCTGGCCATCTGAAAGTTGAAGCAGGCACACAACAAAAAACATTATTGCATATCATATGCTGATGGAGTGAGCACCAGTGATGTCATGGAAGGCAGCACAGCTATATAAGGGCAGTAGCACCAACCGGAAGACAGTTGCCGTCACTTGATAATGGCTGAGGAGTACTCCGCTGAAAGCTTGTGGTTTTTTGGACCATAGATAGATAGATGCTGAATGAAATGCATGTGGCTGTCAAGAGAAATGCGTGATGCTTTTGATGACTTACGCAGCAGAATATAATTGAATAATCTTTCACAAAACCAAAGATATTCTGCTGTATGTAAAGGCTGTCAGTGACTCCAAAGTTTGTGTACAGTCCATAGCAAATTAGGCGTGAAATGAAATTGAAGGTAGCAAAGAGAAGTTGAAATGACTTAACTTCATTTTCAGTTGTTCCTTCATGAAAGAAAAACCTAGAATAATTGTCCCAATTTAATCCTCCTAACACTGAAAGGATGAATGAAATAAGTATTAGTGTCAGTGGTTTTGAGAGACAACTGAGATAATTAAAATTGAACAAAGCTCAGTGGAATCCATGTCAGGTTCTATACTGAATTTGCTCCTGAGCTAGCCTGTCTTCTAAATGTAATCTTTTTTCGATCCCTTGAACATAAAACCATGCTCAGTTCTTGAAGAAAAAGACACAGGTTACATGTGTCTACTATAAGGGTAATACGGCATCTGCAAAACTATCATCCTGTATCCTTGATATCAATTTGTTGTAGAATCTAGAATTTATTCTGAGCTCAAACATAATGAGAGGTATCTTGAACAGAATGACCTCCTCAATGCCTACTAGTACAGATTCCAAAAGCATTGATCATGTGAGACCCAACTTGCACATGACATACTGAAAGCTTTTTATCAAGGCAGTCAGTTAGATACAGTATTTCTTGATTTCCAAAAAGCATTTGGATCAATTCCACACCTACACTTATTGCCAAAAGTACAGTTCTATGGGAAATTTGTGACTGGATTGAGGGCTTTTTGTTAGGGAAGGTGCAACATTTTATCTTGGATGGAGAGTAGCCATCAGATGTAGAAGTAACTTCAGGTGTGTCCGATTGGAGCTTGTTGGGACCCTTGCTATTCATATTGTGTGTATTAGTGGTCTTGCAGACTTTCTGCAGGTGATGCAGTTGTCTAGAATGAAGTACTGTCTGCAAGAAGCTGCATAAATATTCAGTCAGATATTGATAAGTTTTCAACATGGTGCAGAGATTGGTAACATGCTTTAAATTTTCAGAAATGTAAAATTTTGCACTTAACGAAACGAAAAAATATAGTATCTTATGACTATAACAACAATGAGTTGCTAGTGGAATCTGCCAACTCATACAAATACCTGGGTGTAACACTTTGTAAGGGTATGAAATGGAATGATTGTATAGATTCAGTCGTAGGTAAAGCAGGTTGTAGACTTTGGTTTATTGGTAGAATACTGGGGAAATAAAATCAGTCTACAAAGGAGATTGTTTACAAATCACTTCTGCAACTAGTTCTAGAAGGTGGCCAAGTGTGAGGGACCCATACCAAATAGGAGTGAGGGGGATATTGAACATATACAGAGAAGGGCGGCATGGATGGTCACAGGTTTGTCTGACCCATGGGAGAGTCACAGAGATACAGAAGAAACTCAGATGTAAACTATCCTGAGGAAGTCTACCAACAAAGTTTCAAGAATCTGCTTTAAATGATGACTCTAAGAATATACTGCAATCCCCTACTTACCACTCACTTTGCGATTATGAGGATAAGGTTAGAATAATTACTGCATGCTCAGAAGCATTCAGTCAGTCATTCTTCCTGTGCTCCCTATGTGTATGGAACGGGAAGAAACCACAATAACTGCTGCACTGGGCTTTACCCTATGTCCAGCATCTTACCATGGTCTGCAGAATATAGATGCAGGTGTAGATGTAAACGTTGCTGTAGAAGTTGTATTGCGTTGTTACTTGGGAGTCCTGGAAGGGTAGGTTCAACCACATGATTTGAAATCTTTTCTGTCCTCCTTGCTTACTGGCCCCTTTGTAAAGTGCAAAAGTAGCGTGTTTAAGTGTATCTGGTAAGTGTAGGCAAGCATAGTTGTTGTGCGTGCAGTGTGGTGTCCTGTTCGTGTTGGGGGAGGGGGGGCTGGTGAAGATAGAAAGGAGAGGATGAAGTCTGGTGCCGGCACATAGCCTACTTCTCTTTAGGAGCACCAAGGGGGCCATAGAGCTTAATGTCCACACTTGATTCATGAATCACCATCAACAGTGTCACAGGGTCTCACTTCGTGAGACTCTAGAGTGTTTGCAATTTAATCGTGGACACTGGTGCAAAATCTGGTGATCAGAAACTTCATACTGTCACCCATTTTACCTTGAATGCAAAGGGAAAGCAGCCAACAGTGTGTGTGTGTGTGTGTGTGTGTGTGTGTGTGTGTGTGTGTGTGTGACCCACGTAGTTTCCCACCCAGTACTGGCTATGCCCAACATTGCTTAACCTCAGTGCTCTGACAAGAGCCAGTGTATTGGCTGTACAGATAGTGAAGTCAGCATTGATAAAGAGAATCAGAAATCGTGAGCTCACTTTTCAAGAGATGACTTAAGTTAATGTGGAGGGGAGATGGACATTATTAACTTCAAATGAAGTGGTCCAGATAAACGAAACATTGTAAATGCTGAAGTTGTCAGACCTGTTTAGGGTGTCAATGTTTGGGTTTATACATAGTTCTATGGGGGCACCTATCAAACTAATGAGAAAGATGTTCATACTTTGAGAGAGCTTTGAAGTTTGTAACGAAAGCGAAACAAGGGACATCTTGTAAAAGACTGTAGTACTTTAACCCATGAAGTCCCAAATTATTTATTTTTTTTAAACTTGAATTTTTATTCCTTAATTATAATGCACGTAATGTATGAACCACAATAAGTACAAAAATAGCCAAAGAATATTTGTACATGCTGATATAATGGCCATCCGCAAAATAGGACGCTGGGATCTAACTGTATCGTATAGCATACTAAACTGTATTCAAGTCTTAACTATTTATTTCTTGTGAAATGGTACAAAACACTTAACACACAGTGTTACACGGCATTTAACACAATATGTTTTTGGTTTCCTGTTGCATTTAGCTCTTACACATCTTCTTCGAGTGCTTCTTTTGTCAATCATATGACCAATTCCATCAAACCTGATATCTGGTATCACTGTCAACTGACTTGATGGATATTTCATTGGACGTCCAATATTCGGTTTTCCAGTGTCCAATTTTAGGTTTGTAACTGTAACAGCAAGTCTGAAATCCAGTAAATCCAGTGCATTTTTCCCGTGTACTAGTCTGTAGAAGAGCCAGGCATTTACGAGGGCCATTTCCAGCATACGTGTAAATAGGACCCAGTACCATTTTTTTTTTTCCCTCTAATTACCGTCACATATTTTCCAACTGACCAGTCATGGTGGCAAACACCTCCCATGTACACGTTATGTAACTTCAAAACGGCAGGTTGTTGCACTTGCGTCTTCTTACTTGCGTCTTCTTACTTGCGTCTTCTTACTTGCGTCTTCTTACTTGCGTCTTCTTACTTGCGTCTTCTTACTTGCGTCTTCTTACTTGCGTCTTCTTACTTGCGTCTTCTTACTTGCGTCTTCTTACTTGCGTCTTCTTACTTGCGTCTTCTTACTTGCGTCTTCTTACTTGCGTCTTCTTACTTGCGTCTTCTTACTTGCGTCTTCTTACTTGCGTCTTCTTACTTGCGTCTTCTTACTTGCGTCTTCTTACTTGCGTCTTCTTACTTGCGTCTTCTTACTTGCGTCTTCTTACTTGCGTCTTCTTACTTGCGTCTTCTTACTTGCGTCTTCTTACTTGCGTCTTCTTACTTGCGTCTTCTTACTTGCGTCTTCTTACTTGCGTCTTCTTACTTGCGTCTTCTTACTTGCGTCTTCTTACTTGCGTCTTCTTACTTGCGTCTTCTTACTTGCGTCTTCTTACTTGCGTCTTCTTACTTGCGTCTTCTTACTTGCGTCTTCTTACTTGCGTCTTCTTACTTGCGTCTTCTTACTTGCGTCTTCTTACTTGCGTCTTCTTACTTGCGTGTCTACTGTACCGCGTAGCTGCTCCCAAAGGTTCAACTTTGTCCAAATTTGTACCAATTGTAACGCATCTGTTGTCGTGCCATCGAACAAATAA
Organism: Schistocerca nitens; assembly: GCF_023898315.1. Taxonomy (NCBI): domain Eukaryota; kingdom Metazoa; phylum Arthropoda; class Insecta; order Orthoptera; family Acrididae; genus Schistocerca; species Schistocerca nitens. The sequence continues at coordinate 696,455,946 of NC_064617.1, read as the reverse complement.
GACTTCACCATTCCTGTCGAACTGGTAGTCATAGTTTCCTTGAACTGTGTTTTTCAGTTCGTTGGTGCTCGGTAGTGGACAGTCACCAACTTGATTCTCTCTGACAGTCCCAATTGCTCGAAAACCCAAATTTCTCAGATGAATCAGAAGATCTCTACTAGTGAAGAAATTGTCAAAGTACACACAATGATGCTCGGGGTTTTCAATGTAGTCCAGCATGTTTAGGACTACTCTTGATCCCAATAGTAGGTCATCCCTTGCAGTATCCTCTGGATCCTTTCCACAGTATAAATCAAATTTGAAACAGTAGCCACTTGCTCCACAGAGAGACCACAATTTATAGCCAAACCTAATAGGCTTGCCTCAGATAAACTGTTTCATCCCGCTTCGCCCATAATAACTATCATTTTGTCAGTTGACAAATTTTCCTCAAATATTCCAAATTTTTGAAAAGATTCATTTATCATTTTCAAGAGAGGTCTAATTTTGAATCCGCAGTCGTGTTTGTTTTCATTGGCAAAGTCATTATCTTGAAAATGAAGCAATGTTTTCAACTTGTGATATTTATTCCTTGACATAGCTGCCTTGATAATTGGTATGCCAATATCTTCATCTTCAGACCAGTATAGCTTCTCAGCAGGGAGCTTATGGTAGCCAGCAAAAAGAAATCTGACAAAGACCTTCACTTCTTCAACTGTGAGGATAAAATCCTGCATACTCTTCATATTTATTGCATATCTCACAGTTTCTTTGACTATGAACTCATATGTTTCCATCAGTTTTTCAAACATCTCCTTCAGAGTCAAGGAAGAAAGTTGTTCCTTCAATTCCCTTCTTTGTGCTGATGTCATGCTCACTAGTTTCAGACAGCTTTGTATAAACTGGAGGTGTCTTTTTCCAATTGCTTTTCTCATCAGTAAGATGTCTCTTCTTCGATTTACTTCTGGAACCTTGGGATGTACTTGGCAGTGAAGTTTTACATACAGCTTCTTCGTTATTCTCTGATGCAAGGTAATGTAATTCAATAGCCCATGGCACATCTGAGACTTCCACGGTTCCAGTAACATCCTCTGGACATTGTTCTTTGTCAGTCATACAGTCTACTTCAGGAGGACATACGGTGATATCAATATGGTCCTGATCATCTGACACCGCATTATAGAACGTGTCACTGTTTATTATTTCTTCATTAGTGAGGTATCTATCTCGTCTGAAGGCCATTATAATGAATGAATGAATGACTTACCTTAGGGGAGACACACACACACACACACACACACACACACACACACACACACACACACACATATGTAAATTGGTTACACATGTATCATTTAAAGTATTTTCCATTACTGGCCACTACATTCTCCCTTCTTTCAGGCGGTGTACGAACACTGCGCGTCGAAAAAATTGTTCCTCTTTTGAAGTGGTCCATGAATCGATCCAGCTTGTGACTTTGTGAGATTGGAGGTGTTGATCAGCCAGGCCATGTGCCATTGATCTAAACAGGTGATAGAGGGAGCAATATCTAGAGAATACGACAGTTGGATTAGAACTTCATATTTTAACGTTTCCAAATACATTTTGACCTGTTTTGCAACGTGGGGTCAAGTGTTGTCGAGCCTCTCGCTGTATTGCGGCCATTTGTCTTTTAATGCTCTGCTCAAACCCATTAATTGCATTTGATAACGAGCACCTGTGATTGTTTCACTTGATTTTAACACGTCATAGTACAGGACGCCGAGCTGATCCCACCAAATGCAGAGCAAGATCTTGGAGCCGTGAATATTCGGTTTGGCCATCGACGTGGAAGGATGGCCGGTATATCTCCATGATTTTTTGCGTTTAGGGTTATCGTAATGAAGCCATTTTTCATCCCTGGTCACAATGTGTTGCAGAAATCCCTTCAGTTTTTGCCTCTGAAGCAACTGTTCAGAAACACACACATGCCATTTGTTCTCTTCCACCACTGCGCCAGTCTAAGACGTTAAAATCTCCATTCTTGAAGCTTTGAAACCACTCAAGACACGTTCTTTCACTAATAACGTCCTTACCGTATGTACTTTAGAGCATTCGATGAGGCTCAACCACTGTTTTCTTCATATTGAAACAAAAGAGTAACGCCTCCCGCAAATGACGAGAATCAGGCTCGTAAACTGACATTTTCAATCAAAAACAACTTTCTGATGCAGACACAAATAGACTAATGTTTGAATGAGGTTATGTTGACGGAGGTCCAAGCTAACTGCCCGACGTCTGCAATTGATTTTTCGACTGCTACTTACCGTTGTCGCCACCTATTGGCAAACGGCGGAAGCAAAGTTGTACTCCTTGTAAATATTGTTGATGACAGTTGATGGTTTTATACCAAGTAAATAAGTGATGGAACATCCCATGGTACACACAACAGGTCAGCAAACAGATGTTGGAGCAACAGAAAGACCGTGCCAAATTTAATGGAATGCAGAATCTCAAGATTGGCAACGGTTTACAGATACTCAAAAGTTAGTGTAGATATCAGTGTGTGACAATTTTAATAGTTTCCACAACAAAGATCTTGATCAAAACTTTGTAGAAAATTCAAAGAGGTTTGTTTGTATGTAAAATATACCAGTGGCATTAGCAATGTTAGTGAGAACGACTAAACACAGTTTCCTGTAGTTCTGTCACGAAAGAAGATGCAGTCAATAATTTCATCGCAGAATTCAAAATGAGATGTCAACATGAGTTGTATGGAAGTAGATATAATTGGTATGGGGAACCAACTTAACAAAGGGGCCTTCTGGTTCAAATTGTGCACCAGCTAGGTTCCTTTCAGAGTAAGGTGACAGAATACACTGGTATGAGAGTCATGGGATACCGCCTAATACTGTGCCGACCTTTTACTGGCATAGTACAGTAGTTCACCCACGGTGTGGATTCAACAAGTCGTTGGAAGTCCCCTGCAGAAATATTGAGCCATGCTGCCTCTGTAGCTGTCTGTATTGCAAAATTGTTGCCAGTGCAGGATTTTGTGCAGGAACTGACCTCTCAATTATGTGCCATAAATTTTCAATGGGATTCATGTTGGGGTGATCTGTGTGGCCAAATCATTTGCTCAAATTGTCCACAATGTTCTTCAAACCAATCATGCACAATTGTGGCCTGGTGACATGGTGCATTGTCATTCATAACAATTCTGTCATCGTTTGGGAACAAATAATCTCAAAGTAGCCAAACATAACCATTTCCAGTCAAAGATTGGTCCAGTTTGACACCGAAGACCCAGTCTGTCCCTATAAACACAGCCCACACCATTAATGAGCCACCACCAGCTTGCGCAGTGCCTTATTGATGATATAGCCATGAGCCCAGGAGAGGCACTGCAGGTGATGTCGTACTGTTAGCATAGGCATGCGTGTTGGTCATATGCTGCTGTAGCCCATTAATGCTACATTTCGGATACTGGTCTGATGGATATGTTCATGTGTCCCACATTGATTTCTGCAGTTATTCCGTGCAGTGTTGCTCGTGTGTTAGCACTGACAGCTCTCTGCAAACGCCACTGGTTTCAGTTGTTAAGTGTAGGCCCATGGCAGCTGTGTTGTTCATGGTGAGAGGTAATGTCTAGTGTTCTTGGCACACTCTTGACACTGTGGATCTCAGACTCTTGAATTCCCTAACAATTTCCCAAATGGAATGTCCACTACATCTAGGTCAAACTACCATTCAGCGTTCAAAGTCGGTTAATTTCTGTTGTGCACCCATAATTGTATTGGAAACCTTTTCACATGAATCGCCAGAGTACAAATGATAGCTTTGCCATTGCACAGCCTTTTTTTACGTTTTGTATGTGATACTACCTCCATCTGTTTGTGTGCACATCATTATGCCAAGGCTTTGATCGCCCCATATTCCCATTTTTTTCGCAGTTGTAAGACAACCACTCGCTCAAGAAAATGTATGTACTCAGATATTAGAAAGATGCACACATCAAACAAATGCACAAGAAAGAAAATTGAAGTAATTTGCTGAATTATAGACATTGATTTGTGGTATGGTTTTGGAACACACAGTGTGTCCCAACATTATGAAGCGCACAAAGGAAAATGGTCTATCGACACATAACTGGCACAGACTCGGAAAATATTGTTCTTGTGTGAAACACAGCATGGCTCTTTATTCATATGAAGCGAAGAGTGGTGCCGACGGGGAACTAGAATTTATTCCTCTTTTTTTTAGAAGACTCTCCAGCTGCTCCTAATTAAATTGTGTACCTTGAGAGTATCGTCCCAGATGTTGCAACTAGAAGTCATGTGTTCCTATCAGAAAGTCAGCTAGTGAAACCAAAGCTCTTTCAGGTGTTCCCCAAGGAAGCGTCATACTCAATTTAGGAGACTATCTGCACAGCCCTCTTAGACTGTTTGCAGGTGATGCTGCCAATTAATCATTTAGTGAAGTCATAAGAAGGTCAAAACAAATTACAATATGGTTTATATACGAAATCTGCTTGGTGGGAAAGTGGTGATTTATCATGAACTAAATTGCACAAATTTAAAAGTTCTCAATTCAACTGAATATCTAGGGATTACAATTATGAGTGACTTAAATTGGAACCATCACATTGTAAACATTATGTGGGAGATGAACCAAAGACGGCATTTTATTGACAGAACATTTAGAAGGTGCAACAAATGACCTAGAGCCAGCCTACACCACACTTGTCTGTTCTCTTCTGGACTTCAGAGAGCAGCAGCTTATTTTGTAAAATCACAAAATGGGAGCCAATGTCACAGATATAAGGGAGTAGGGATGGAAATCTATAAAACAGCAGCATTTTTTGTTGTTGTGAGATATTTTTATGAAATTTGTCACTAACTTTCTCCTACAGGTCCCAGGGATTTTCGCTATTCTCAACTATATAGGGAGAAATGACCATTGTGATAAAATAATGGAAATTGGAGCTCACATAGAAAAATTCCACCCAAGGTATATGAGGGAGGAAGGGTAGAGAGATACAAGGGAAGTGGTTTTCACGATCTGTCAAACAGTGTTAATTGCAGAGTAACCATATATGTGTTGTTTGTACTCTAGTTATGTTCTGTCATCACCACATGCCAGTATCTACTACGACCAACAGTGCATATTATTATTTTCCATGTCTAGTTTTCACACTAATCTCTGTGGCCTACGACATTTAGTGAGTGCAGTTACACTTTTTGGGTGGTGGCTAATGTGGTCCAATGATTATGGTTCAGTGTGTTATGGTCACTCACAAGTTGCTGCTGCTGCTGCATTGAATTGGTGAATAGTTTGCTGCACTGTGATCCATTGGTCTGCTGTTAGACTTTCTGATTGTAACAACCTCTGTCATGTTGTTCCTCATGACTCTGGGTCTGGTGGATTTTTGTTTTGGTCTTCATTTTTTTCCCCAGTTGATCTTAATATTTCATCGAATCTCCACTTCTGTTTTACAGATATCAGGTTTTTGTGGATTGCTTTCCATCCAGTAAGACAAAACTGACAATTTGGTAAACCATTTCATTGTGGTACTGAATTAGTGTATCTTGCTTGTTGACAGGTTTCACCAGCTTTTACTTCCCCGCCCCCGTCTTCCTCCATCATCATCGTGAATTTAAGGATTTTGTGATGCATCCCAAAGCATCATTCCTGAAGTTCAGATTAACCTTGCCTTGAATGTACATAATTCAAGCTCAGCCATTAACACCCGCAATTTGGGATATTTAATACCTACATTTAATTAGCATTACAATTATGTCTAAAGAATATTTAGTGACAATTGAAAATTTGTTCCAGACCAGGACTTGAACCTGGATTAGATTGTCACTAAATATTCATTACATTGCAGATTCATCATATTTGAACAGTTTGCACCAATACTGTTTCATGACGTTGCATCCTCATTGATTTCAACCCTATCGATTTTCATTCTTGTCTCTCTAAGAAATTCCCAATGTGCCTCTCACCGTTGTTGTCTGGGTGACTGTTTATTCAGAAACAAACCCTGTCTCAATTACATGAATCAAAACATGTTATATGTGGGCTCCTGATTGTAAACATACCTGTTCAAAACTAAGTTTTTGATTGCCAGGAAACTCAAGAAAGATCTTCCATTTGTTCTTGTAGTTCACCTGCACTGTCATAAAAAAAGCGATATCATCATCAAAACAAAGGTGGTTTGGAATTTTTCCATTAACATGTAGCCTGTTCCTTCTGTTTTCCAATTTAGGGATTTGAAAACTTCGTGTATGACAGCAGAGATCAACATACAAACTTCATGAAATCATAATTAGATCAAGACCCCAAGCTGTCGACAGGCATTGATAAACATCAACGGGGACAGATGAAAATGTGTGCCCCGACCGGTACTCGAAACCGGGATCTCCTGCTTACGTGGCAGACGCTCTATCCATCTGAGCCACCAAGGGCACAGAGGATAGTGCGACTGCAGGGATTTATCTCTTGCACACTCCCCATGAGACCCACATTCCCAGCTTAATGTCCACACACTACATTCGTAGTGCCCCTGCCCATTAAACTCATTACTCGTGGCAGACAATTTTACAGAGTCCTGTAAGAGTTCAGGCAATGCGTGTGGATCTAGCACAGGAGGAGGTGGTCAATGGCTGGTTAGCCTTAACTATATACGAAGATGGTATCTGTCCTTTTGGACATGTCCGGACATCTTCATATACAACTTTCTCCTCCAAATTCTCTTTTCGATCCGGAATTTCCCGTCCAACAATTGAAGTATAATGGCAGCTGTAGCATTGAGGTATATATTTTTCAGTTAACTATCATCAGTTGAGTCAGTGTCTTGTTTTCCAAAAGCTGTTAGTACTTTTTGATAGTCATCTTTCTCAAAATCTGTCACTGGCTCATTCATTCACAATTTGTTCATGGGGAATACTTCTATATTACTTTCAGTATTGGCATGTGCATTTGCAAAATGTAGCTACTTACAAAGCACTGCTCTTCCTCTTATACTTCTCAGCTATGACGACTTCATACTATGCATTTATGTAATTTTAATGATTACACTGAACACTGTCGGCCATCTACATACTTGAAAAGTTAAAAACCTCTATAATGTTAACATTGTCAGAGCTACATGGAATTTACATTCGGATGCTAATAAATTATAGGTGGAGTGGCAAATAAGATACTGTTACTTTGTTCTGAATGTGAGAGATTTTACAGTTAGTGCCTAATGTTACCAGCAACGTGTTATGTAGAATGTTGCATCAGGATATGAAACTACCCAGGTTACTATAAAGCGGACTAAACACAAGGAACTCCGCAGCCTTTTGTAAGTCAAGTGCCAAGTAACGGAGGCTGTGTGTGCGAAATCTCATCAATAGTTCTTGTGTTCATTATCATGGATTTTCACTGTTGGAAGCCAACCAGTTGGCATCCTATAAATTCTGTAGGTTATCCATGACAATACATGTACTGTAGTAGTGGCCCTAGGTGTCTGCAGAACCTATTGAGTGGGCGGCCATGAATTTTATTTTGGCAGTCTTGAGGGGCAGGTGGAGATGGAGAAATTTGGAGTGTGGCATTGTTGAGCTATATGAGGTGTAAATGCCTAGTGGAAATGACACAAATTGTAGCTCTGCTCGTGACAGTGTTGCTATAAGATTATCAGTTAGAACAGCTGTTTCTTTAATTCTGTCTACTTTCTCTTTTTAAATCACTTTAATCCACATCTTTTTTTGGAAAGACATTTCTCTTAAGATTTTTAATAATTAATACTATTGTAATTTTAATCTGGTTTTAAAGTTACTAAATACGATCAGAGTAAAACCAATTTCTCACTAACCAAAACATTTCCCACGCCATATTAATGTCTCTCGCAGATTGTAACTTCGTCTGTTGAGCATATTGTGCAAATGTGAGTTTGGTGCTAGTGCCTGTGGGATTTCGTGTGTAAGACACGAGACCTTCACCGCTGGTTCATTTGTTAGTTTCAAGGCAGCAAAGAAAGTTACCTTTTGCTGTAGCTGAGATAATACCACCACAGTCACTAGATCCTTCTGAACAGAATGTGGAAATGGCAGTAACAAATTACCAACACCTGCTCCTGTGACATCTAGAACTTCAGTCGAAGAGTTCCAAAACAGACTCGTTGAAACTTTTTTAAGGAACTGATGAGATAGTAAAATCTAAAATCATATGAGCTGTGAATAATCATGTCTCATTCATTAGTAAGAAGTACTGGAAACACTGTAGAATAATTTCAAATTGTTTCCTGACAGCGTGATTGCACCTAACAGTCAGGGAAATTGGATTCTTTTGTGTGTCATATGATGAGAGTTGAACAAAGTTATCCAAAAGGGGCAGATGGATTTTTGGTGGTTTGTTTCTGGGATGAACAGTATATCTGTATCTGCAAGATATTTAACAAGTCTACGTTTTTGAATTCTGCGACATCTGCTGCTTTACGGTAAAGTTTCCTGAAGGAAGTTAATGATTTGAATTTGTCACTTCAGAATATACGAGGGTAAGTCAATTATCCGCAATTTATTTTTGTGGTAGTACTGTTGTTCTATGTTGATGTGTGCTTTGGTTATTTGTTGTTATATCGTTGCAGTTTTCAAACTGCTAGATTAGTTTTGTTATCACTGCCATGCTGTTAATCAATGCTGCTCCGCTGTCTATTTGCATCAAAGAAGAGCAACATTCAGTGATCCGTTTTTTGTGGTCGGAAGGCATATCGGGCCGAAATTCATTGAAGACTTTCGGTACAATATGGGAACAGCGTTTTGCCATAACGGAATGTCTACGAATGGATTGAAAAATTCCGAAATGGTTGCACAAGTTTTATGCACGATGAAGTAGTCGGATGACTGTTTACCACCACAAATGAAGAAACCATTGAGCGTTCACGTGAAATGATTCTCTTAGACCAATGATTAGCTATTGACAAAGTGGCACATCGTCTGCAAATTAGTCACAGTTCTGCTTAAGAAATCATCCACAGCAGACTTGGGTTTCATAAAGTTTGTGCAAGATGGATCCCAAAATAACTCACACAGTTGCATAAACAAACGCACTTGGACATCTGCAAAAAACATTTGGATCGCTATGGTAATGAAGGGGACAACTACTTAGACAGAATTGTTGCTGATGGACGAAACATGGATCCATCATTTGAGCTGGAGAGTAAACGGAAGTGTGTGGAATGGAAACATCCGAATTCGCCGTGCAAGAAAAAGCTCAAGACCCAACCAACTGCAGGAAAACTGATGCTTACGTTTTTTTGGGACGCACAAGGTCCAGTACTGAAACATAATTGGGAAAGGGGCACAATAATAAACAGTGTACGTTACAGTGAGATGATTACTTTTGCCTCGGACAAAGCAGTGAAAGAAGTGGTGCATTCCTGGCTTGCAGCTCAACCGAGAACCTTCTTTTATGAGGGCATCAGGAAGCTTGTACAACGATGGACCAAGTGCATTGAAACGCAAGGAGACCATGTTGAAAAATGTTGCTGTAAGTTTCCTATTTGATTAAAATAAAATTTTATAACTACTTTGCGGATAAAAATTGACTTACCCTCGTAATTCAAATTTCAGTGGATGGGCCAAATGTGAACTTGAAGATTTTGCTCGATTCACGATTTTGCATTATTTATAAGCATTTCTAATCAATGAAGAAAATAATCAATGACAAATGTTTCATTGTGGCACTTGCTCAGTTCATGTAATGAACAGAGCTTTGAAAACTGCTCAAAATAAAAGTGGTTGCAGCATTAATGTATTTGTGATAGTGATCTTTTACTTCGTGAAGGATTTTCATTCAAGTAAGGCAACTTTCTCAAATATCACAGAGTTTTCCAAGTCTACAAATGCTAGAAACGTAGGTTTGCCTTTCCTTAATCTAGCTTCCAAGATAAGTCGTAAGGTCAGTATTGCCTTAAGTGTTCCAACATTTCTACGGAATCCAAACTGATCTTCCCCGAGGTCGGCTTCTATCAGTTTTTCCATTCGCTTGTAAATAATTCGTGTTAGTATTTTGCAGCTGTGACTTATTAAACTGATAGTTCGGTAATTTTCACATCTGTCAACACCTGCTTTCTTTGGGATTGGAATTATTATATTCTTCTTGAAGTCTGAGGGTATTTCGCCTTTCTCGTACATTTGCTCACCAGATGGAAGAGTTTTGTCAGGACTGGCTCTCCCAAGGCCGTCAGTAGTTCGAATGGAATGTTGTCTACTCCCGGGGCCTTGTTTCGACTCAGGTCTTTCAGTGCTCTGTCAAACTCTTCACGCAGTATCGTATCTCCCATTTCATCCTCATCTACATCCTCTTCCATTTCCATAATATTGTCCTCAAGTACATCAGCCTTGTGTAGACCCTCTATATACTCCTTCCACCTTTCTGCTTTTCCCTCTTTGCTTAGAACTGGGTTTCCATCTAATTCTAACCTAAGACAATGAAGTACAAGTTAACTTTACTTACAAGCCATGGGAAAGTACAAATGATAATCTCATTGACTATCTACATCATGATTTGTCTTGTGGACTTCCCATGGTTTGTTGTGTGAACGAATGCCAATAGCAGCAAGCCGTGGGAAAGCTGTTAACATTGTAAGTGCTGTTAGTCATCTGATATCAACTGCTGCAAATGAGTCATGCACAGAAATTGTTTGCCCAGCAAGCAACAGGCTTTTGGGACCTACAATAAGAATGTACTACATGTCGGTCTGCTTCTCCACACCATTGTTTTACTTTGGTGAACTGTCCCACACACAGTATTTCTGTACACTTCCTATGTCCAGTTTTTCTTCTTTTCAGCTGACACACCATCAGTATTAAATCAAAGCCTGGGAGAATCTGTTACACATGCCACGTGCTGGCAGTGAGCAGAATAACAAAATGTCTATCCGTCCCTTAAGAATTAAATAGATGCATTTTTCTAGTGTAGCTCAGATGTCTGTACGGGACTCAGGACCAGTAAACACTTTTGGATTGATCTTGTAGTACCCTTAGTGGTTCACATCAATTTATTGAGTTGTTTGTCCATATTTTTTGATATTATGTAGTCATACATCAAAGCAGTACTCAGTTGTGTAATATTTAAGTTCCAAGGCAGATGCTTGCAGTTTAAGTGTAGAATGAAGTTGGGAAGTCCTGCATGATGTGTGTGGGATATTTAGTTCAGAGTTGGGGGGAATAGCACTACAAAAGTTTTCCTTGAGTTAGTAGTATTCTATACATCATCATAAATAAATATAGGCCTATTATGTTTCATGATTCCTAACTCTGTTTTAATGCAATTTTTATGTGCTGTCAGTTGCAACATTTAACTAAATGTTGATTCTCCCCAAATTTAACAGACATTGAGCTGAATGTGATTGGAATTTACAGATTTTGTGTAGTGCTTCACCTCCTCCATTAGTAAGAACGGGATTTTAGTGCTTTTAGTTTGGTCAGTTCTTCCATGAATTTATTTTTTATTTTGTAAGATATAAGCCAATAAGGTTTCCTTTTTTTCTCATTGGGCTTGTATGATTTCAATACTCCACTATACTTGCTATGTTTTACTAACATTTGTTCTTGGTTTATGTAAGATCGTTTAGTATTATACAAAAGCTGAAATGTTTCTAACTAAGCCACTGAAAACAAATTCTACAGGCCAAACAGCGGCTTCGGAAGCCACTCATTCCATCACAAGCTGAAGCAGCATCTACAAGTACCAGTACTCTCGATGTGGAGGCAGATCGGAGCATTCGTCAGCCAACTACCACCACATCAAGCCCCACAAAAGATCAGACTACAGCTGAGCCTCCAACCAAAGTAGTACGGCTAGCAGATGATGCTGAGAATGCTGTGCCAGAAGCAGAGGCCCCACAACCTGCCCAGCTGGGGTTCTGGGACAGGGAGCGTAGGATTGCTGGCATGAAAAATTCTCTCTTCCGCCTCCAGGAGGTTGTTACGAGGGTTTCTAAAGTGTCACAAGCACAAGCAGTTAAGATACGGGAGCTGCAGGCAAAAGCAGAGAGTGTTCCTCAAGTGATGTGTGACCCACGTTGTGTTGAGTTACAACGTACTCTGGCCATACTTGGTATTGGTGATGAGATTTTTGTTAAATTAGCTGGCATAATTAGTGACTCCCAACCTGGAACAGAGTTTTTTAATCCTAAAGCTGCAGCTATCATGAATCTTATAAGAGATTATACTTCTTTGTATTGAGGTATTGGATTTTTTCCCATTGGTAGTAAAACTCACATTTTATAAGGCTGTATAATTTTTTTATTGATTTACTTGCTTTTTACAATTAGATGTATCTGACAGTGAATATACTTATATGCCACATATATACTCGCTGATAAAACTTGAGTGCAGCATGTAACAACGCACAGTTGTATGTGAGTAATATTTGTGTACTTGCCTCAAAGGCAAACTATCAAAATTTAGATGGTCTGAAGATTTCCTTAATTTTTAAAAGAAAATGTGAAAATTCTGCATCATGACATTGTTAATAAATGAAATTCATTTGCATCTCCACAAATGTTTCCTTTGCTTTACTGCCTTCTATAGTTCTCTTTAGAGTTGGACATATGTGTGTTACTCGGAATGTTATTCATTTCATTGTAGACCTCCTTTTGTTAAAATGATTTTTGTACATCTTATTTCCACTGCTACAGTTCCATCTTCCTTTTTTGCATTTGACACATGTGCCCTTGAATACTGCTAGAAATGCAGAGGCACTAAAAGGCAAATCAGCTAGGAAAAAATGTAGATAAGATAAAAAATTTACTAATTTTAAAAATGACAAGACTATGGATGATCATAAATTCATACAAAGGAGTTAAAATGTAGCATATAATAACTGCAAAACACACAAACTAGTATCCTGTTTTATGAAGTCATTGACAGGGATTTGGAACTAGTAAGATGGAAGGCAGAATGAATCTGGCAGAAAATATGAAGTGCCTGGAAAACATGTGAGAAAATAGTTTAAGTGTAAGCAGGTAGCTCCCTTGTGTTCTCATAGTCACCATGTGTTTTCTGTTTTTAACTTGTGTAAATAAAGAAAACCTCTCTCACACACATACATAAGTTGAGAACAGCCATGCGTGCTGAGATTTTGTTATTTCTAGACATGAGGGTGTCATGACATGACTTTGTGTGTTTTGGCCTCAAAGGCTACCACTTGCATTATAGAGCTAGCCATTAGAGCTTACCCGCAGATGTATCAGCTGCAAGGAACTTTGTCATTAGTGTTCAACAGTCAAATGGGCCAGCAGTCTCGCCTTAAATGCTGCCAGCCACTGGTGGTGGTGGTGTTGTTAATGTAATCTTAGGCTGATGCTACATCAGAGGAATAGAAATATTTTACAAATAGTTGAAAGTATGTAATACGTTTATAGTGCTTCTGAAATTAAGCATTTTAGTTTTGAAACAATAATGAAAAATCGTGTCAGTTTACTGAGTTATGCAGAGCGTACACTTTAAAATTCAATCCTGAATACTCGTAACTTCCTTTGCCTTTTATTTTATTTTTGGCTGAAGCAAGCTGCTTACAGCCAACCATAAGTTCCAGCACATACGTGATCTGTCGTCCACATCGGATGCCCCACTATAAGTGGTTCACTTAGGATACAGAATTCGGTATATCTAGAACATATTAATTTTTTCCAGTATTTCACAAGCAGCTATAATTCTGAAGCCCTGTTACTCTATAATTGAGTGGTGTCACATCTATAATTCTGTCACTTACCTGCAGCTTCGTGTCAGCATTGTGCTAAGCTAGTGAAAGTTGTCTACAGTCAGGTACAGTATACTCCTGATTATCAATTTTAAAAAATGCAAATTTTTCTCAAGCAAAAAATAATAAACAACCCGGTGTATGACAAGTGCCACTTACATCGTTCAAACTGCTGCCATGTGAAAACAGAGTACCATTTCCATTGTTATTGACCAGTGTGTTCTGTGTAAATTAAACACAAACTCAGTTTTCTTGTGTTAATCAGTGTGTGTCAGTGAAGCAAGTTAAAAGAAATTAGTAAAAGATAGTGTGGTGAAATGAAAGAAACTTGTTGACATTGAAACAAAAAATGAGAAGTAATTGAAAGATTTGAGAAGGGTGAAACTCGAGCAAAACTAATTGCTGAATATGGTATTGGAAAGCAGACTGTTCAAGGGGAAATGCGATTCTAGTTCGGGACCAACTGCAGGAAAAAGCATGAAAAGACATACATTTGATGAATTAGATGCTGCTCTTTTGCAGTGGTTTAGCCAAAAACAAGCAGAAGCTGTCAGTGTTTCAGGTGTGATGTGTGCGAAAAAGCTAAATTTTTTCATGAAGCTCTGTGGTTAGAGGGAGAATTTAATGCATCCTCTAGCTTGCTAACATGATTCAAATGTCAGGGGATTCACAAACTTATTGTGCAAGGAGAGTGGGAGTTCAAATGTCATGGGTGCTGATTCCTTCTGGAAAAAGTTCCAGAAATTTGTGGAAGAAGAGAATTTTACACCAGACGAATTTATAATGCAGACGAAAGTGGCTTGTATTGGAAATGTCTGCCTGCCAGAAACCTGGTTTTTTAAGAGCAAAGTTGTGCTCCTGGATGTGTCATCTAAAGAACACATTGCAATTTTTGCACTGCTAATGCTCCTGGGAACCAGGAAGTGAAACTACTATGCTATTGATTATAAAAAAAACCTAGATCATTCAAAGATATTGCAGCTAAGGATCTCCCTGTGCATTATTATAATCAAAAAGGAGCATGGATGGAGAGTGAAATTTTCAAAAACGGATCCCACCCACATTTTGTACCACAAAGGTGGCTATTTCTAGGAGAGGAAGGATCGTGACAGAAGGCTGTGCCTGATAATAGCCCTTCACATCCTGATGACAGGATTCTCTTGTGATGGTCTCATCCTAACTAAACTTTTACCTCCTAACGTGGCAGCCAATGAACCAAGATGTCATTGCATAGGTAAAGCAGCACTACAGGGTTGGTCTACTGAGAGTGCTAATTGATGAAGGTGATTGGTGGCTTTCTGGAAGAAGTTGACAATTCTAGATGCCATACATAGGATTTTTAATGCCTGGCGGGAAGTCAAGCCACATACACTAGTTTGACCACACAGGAAAATCCTCCCTGCTATAGAAGAAAGTGATTTTCAAGCTTTCGGTGATGAGCAGTTGCACAAATAATGAATGTGGCAACAGGGTTTGAAGATGAAAATAAAAATTTCAATGAGCAGCTGAAAATTGACGTATGGGGACTTGGCTTCCAGTACATGACGGATGCCGTAATAGTGACCACTACTTCACAGCAAAAGAAAGGAGAGAACAGTGAAGGTGGAAAATGGGGATGAAGACAGTGACCTTGAGTCATTGTACTGCATTGCAGTGTGTAGATGCACTTCTAGATTCTAATAGCCAGAGGGGTTTTCAGTACAATGACATTACTGCTTCAGGAAAAATTCAAAACACTGTGTGAAAAAGCAGACCAACGACAAAGGCTATTTTAAGAAATAGGTAGGCCTACAGTACCCATGCACAGAACTTGGATAAACTTTCATACAAAGAATCCCTGTTTGAAAAATCTGTTACTTGTGTGTTTTGATTATTTGTGTATCTTTTCCCCCACTTAACCCAAATAATTAGGAGTATACTGGTTATTTGTGCTTAAATCGGAGAGAACTGAGAAAGTTATAAATCTCAGTCCTTTCTTCCTGGGCTGTGTACATGATCAGCATTTGAGATGAGATGATCTGGAGCTTTTAAAGGGAAACTCATTCAGTTGTCTCTAGCATCCTTTGAAATAAACATTTTGCTACTGCTGCCATACACAATTTTAGTTTCCAATGCATTACTGAGATGTGATGAATTGTTTAACTTGTTAGAACTGCTGTTTCACTTTGGTTTTCTTCCTTGTGATTGACGTGTAAAGCATAAATATACTATTGGGAATGAACATGAACAGCTTATTTCTAAACCTGCACCAAGGATTTTGTTAAAGCCTACCTCTTCATACAAGTATGTTGCCTTAAGTCTGGCTACTAGCTCTCTGTTTGTTTTACCTTCTACAAATTCATAAAGCACTGCAGAAGGCATGTGTAATGTTGGGGCATGTATTATTTCTTAGCAGAACTGAATACTTCATATCACAGAAGAAACAGAGACTGACACTAGAGAGGCATGGGACTACCACAAGAAGTTGTAGCTGTTGCAGTCAGTATTAGAACACAACAGTGAAAGTGAATGTTATAGTCTGGTGTAGAGGGCGCACTGGCAGAGAATATGGTTTAGTTGTAGTCGAGCTGGTATTGTGTAATCTACTGCTTAATCAGTATGATTGGAGTATTATGCACAGGACATGGTTCACATTCCCTCTTATCTGGAGTGTTATACTCACTTTCTGCTTCAAAGATAATCATTCTGTTTGGTCTGCAGCACAAGGATGACGTTGATTTCTGTATGTCTGTAGACAAAATGTAAGTATAAAGGGCAAGTCATTTTGTTAAAACTTCTTGTTTCTACGTGTAAGTACTGCTTGGACTATCCGTATGCAGTTGGAGATAGTGTTTACTCATTCATTACATTGTATTCCAGCTAAGACTTTCCATTAATGTGTTGATTTAGGAGGAGGTAGATTACCACTCCTTAAAAAGTGAGAGTTTGTAGCTTTTGCACTGAAGGCAATTTACTGAGAATTGCAATTTTTAAATTTGGCACTGCTCATTTAACCATATGTAATATCAAAGATGTAGGTAAAACACCCATGAATTAACCAGAAAAATCTATTCATTATCCTGTACATTCTGTTAGCAGACGATGTTATTTAGTTATGGGACTGTCATCCTTTTCAACACTGAAACAATGTTTGACCTCCTGTATAGCGTGAAAAGTACTGAGAATTCATGACGTTTATCACGTCGGTCTACAAGGAGGTCATCTTCCAATTAATTTGTTTGTGGATGAACAGATCCACAACATTTTTTCCCCCAAACAACTTCCGTGCAATGGACTAAAAGAATACTTTGTAACAGGTAATTAGAAAACTCCCAAAGAATGAAAACAAATAGTTCTTGTGCTCTGAATATTTTGTTGCGAGACTTTTTATGGGGCAGCACCAATGTGAAGGTGAGTTTAGTTAAAATTGGTGATTGTAAAAATAAAGCCAGTGTTTGTTATCTGGCATAATAAAAGGACAATGAATAATTTTCTAATAACCTCTTTCTCCAGACTGACAATTATGTCACTTCACTATCACTAAACTGCTTAAGATTCTTTGTGATATCGTCAGTGAAATGCAATGTAGAAAATTGACAGGGTTCCCTCAGTTATATTATCTTCTGTTTAATATCCTACTGATAGCTTCGTATTTACATGAATACTTGATATTTTGAAAATAAAATAAATACATCTGTAACAGAGATCCTTTTGCAGCTTTATAATAGCATTTTTCAATACTTGAATCTGGATAATCATATAACTTGTAGAGGTGGCTCATAAGATATAGCGGGTGATTATAATTAAAGTGCGGTTATTCAAGGAGTGCAGTGTGGACTATAAATAAATATTATATGGCAGCAAAACTTGATAGATATTCTAATGCATTAATGATTATTGCTGGAAAAAAATTGGTTCCAATTTTGGCCACCAGATACAAGTCAAGCCCTTTGCAGCACCTCATTGATGATGTCTCCGATGCTCCTATTGAACAAATTGTGTAAGCAGCGGTTAATAATGAAACCAGTGTTATGCCTTTCACACTTGTTTGACCTTTCCTATCCCCATCGCATTCATAGTCCATTCCATATGGAAGCATTTCTATCAGGTGCTGTGACTGCTGAATCAACTTTCATGCAGGATAATTTGCTAGAAAGTTAAACATACTGTCAGGTTTTCAAATTGCAATGGAATTGTATTTATTCCAACAAACATAGTCTGTTACTCTCATTATTAAGGGGATGGAGTGGGGTAAACAACTTTCTTTGTAAAGTATGAACCTTAAATTACGCGAAATGCAATTTTTTGGTTGCCTGTTTGCAAGTTAACAATTACGAATAACTGCCCTTCCATAAAGTGTGGACGCTATATAATGTGGCAGTAGGCCATGAGCGTTAAAAGGGGAGGGGGGCTTAGACTGCCTGAGGAGCGAAGAGCTTGGCTGGCGGAACAAGCCCCACCTCCCTTTTTCAGAGCTGGCAGCCTACAACTGTTTTTTGTGCTGCTGCAAAAGCAGAAATGACATTTACTTGGTCATAGTGATAGCTAATCCATTCTGATACTGCGTGAATTGAACACTCATTTCAAAATTAAAAAAAAAAAAAAAAAACAATAAGCAACCCAAAGCAAAATGGAGTACACAAAACGTGATATTGTCCAAAGATCGCGGTGCCACACCACAGTCAGCAGCGCACATCGCTACCACAGACATTAGCGGTGTCCTGCTGAAATCTACAATAATGAATGGGAGGCGCTTCTGAAGACTAATACTTTTCATTATCCTTCAAACTTTTGTAGTTGGATTAATAACAGCAACAATAATGGAAAGCTATTGACTATCATATATTTTATTTTTAACATTTCTTGGTGGTATATTAGTTCTATTTATTTATATTACAAGAATTGCATAAAACAAAATATTTCAACCTAAATCAATTACTATAATTATCACCTTAACAATATGTGTCTTTATTATATCAACATTAATTATCCTAGACATAACAATACTTACAGACTTCTTCAATAATACCGAAACCATAAATATTGATAATTCAATCAGTTACCAAGAAATAACAATATCCTTAGAAAAATTATATAATAGACCAACATTTATTTTTAGCACTATTAGCAATAGTTAAAATTACTAATATTAACCAGGGGCCTATTTGTAAAATAAGATAATTTACTAATGAATAAACCCTTACGATGAAGACATCCTTTAATTAAAATTATTAACAACTTTTTAGTTGATTTACCTGCACCAACAAATATTTCATTTTGATGAAATTTTGGGTCCCTACTGGGACTGTGTTTGGTAATTCAAATCGTAACTGGACTATTTTTAGCTATACATTATACATCAAATATTGAAATAGCATTTAGCAGTGTAGTACACATCTGTCAGGACGTAAATAACGGTTGAATTATTCGAACTTTAAATGCAAATGGAGCATCTATATTTTTTATTTGCATGTAGGATGAGGAATTTTCTATGGATCTTATATATATAGATGCACACCTGAATAATTGGTACAGTAATTCTGTTCTTAGTTATAGCAACTGCATTTATAGGATATGTTTTACCTTGAGGCCAAATATCATTCTGAGGTGCAACAGTAATTACTAATTTACTATCAGCAATTCCATACTTAGGAACAGATTTAGTTCAATGAGGATTTGCTGTTAATAACGCAACATTAAATTGATTCTTTACATTTCATTTTGTATTACCATTTATTATTGCAGCTATGGCAGCAATGCACTTATTCTTTCTTCGTCAAACAGGGTCTAATAACCCGTTTGGGCTAAATGGAGATATTGAAAAAATTCCATTTCACCCATACTTTACTTTCAAGGATTCTATCACATTTGTGTTAATAACACCATTATTAATTATATTATGTTTAATTAACCCTTACCTTCTAGGAGACCCAGATAATTTTGTACCTGTCAATCCATTAGTAACACCAGTTTACATTCAACCAGAATACTTCCTATTTGCATATGCAATTCTACAATCAATTCCTTACATGTTAGGAGGTGTTATTGCATTATTCTTATCAATTAGAATCTTAATAATTGTACCATTCTATAACAAAACACCATTCCGAGGTATCCAATGTTATCCTATCAATCAGATTCTATTCTGAATTATAGTAGTTGTATGTTTATTAACATGAATTGGTAAACGACCAGTTGAAGAACCTCATATCATAACAGGACAAATCTTATCAGTTATCTACTTTACACACTTCTTAATTAATGTCCATGTTGCAAATGCATGAGATAAGCTAATTAAGGAATAAATAAGTTAATTAGCTTAGGAAAAGCATATGTTTTGAAAAAATAAAACTAGAAGTTTAACTCTTCTATTAACTTTTCTTAAAAAATTTCAGTAAATAAATGAAATGAATAAAATCTTTAAACCAACAAAGAAATAAAAAAATTTAAAGGTAAAGGTAGAAAACTTTTTCAAGCCAAGTATATCAACTTCTCATAACGAAACCGTGGTAAAGTACCTCGAACCCAAATAAAACCAAAAGATATAATAGCAAGTTTAATAAAAAAATATAAAAGAATAAAAATCACCACCTTAAAAATTAAAGCTAACAAAATTATTATAAAAACAATTCTAGTATACTCAGCTAAAAAAAATTAAAGTAAAACCACCTGCACCATATTCAATATTAAAGCCTGAAACTAACTCAGACTCTCCTTCAGCAAAATCAAAAAGGGTACGATTAGTCTCAGCTTAACAAGAAGCAAAACAAACTAAAGCTAAGGGAAAAGAAATAATAATAAATCAGCAATAAAGCTGATAATTTATAAAATCAAACATGTTAAAACTACCAATTAAAATAATTAAAGATAATAAAATCAAAGCTAAACTAACTTCATATGAAATTGTTTGAGCGACAGAACAGAGGGAGCCTAATAAAGAATAATTTGAATTAGAAGATCAACCAGCAATTATAACAGTATAAACACCTAATCTAGTACAGCATAAAGAAAACAAAAACCCATAAACGAAAGAACACACATAAGTTAAGTAAGGGAACAAACAGCCAAAGAAATCATTAAATTAAAAACAGGAGAAAAATAATAAAGTAAATAATTATATATAATAGGAATAGGCTGCTCCTTACAAATCAACTTAATAGCATCACTAAAAGGCTGTTGTATCCCTACAAATCCTACTTTATTTGGACCCTTACCAATCTGAGTATAACCTAAAACCTTTTGCTCCAACAAAGTTAAAAGAGCAACACTAATTAAAACGCAAACAACTAATAAAAGAAAATTTAAAATAAACATAAATAAATCATAAAGTATCAATACTGTTTGTAGAAAAAAATCTACATAAATGAATTCTAAATTCAACACATTAATCTGTCAAAATAGTAAATTAATTAATATTAATCAACATAGTAAAAAATATTTTAACCATATGGTCCTTTTGTACTAATATGGGTTAATAGTCTGAGGCAGAAACCAATGTGGCTCACACCTGTCTGAACTCAGATCATGTAAGAATTTAAAGGTTGAACACACCTAATCACTGGGCTCCTACACCCAAAATTTTTCATAATCCAACATCAAGGTCGCAATTTGCTTTGTCGATATGAGCTCTCAAAAACAATTACGCTGTTATCCCTAAGGTAACTTAATCTTATGATCATAAATTATGGATCAAAACAACAAACATAAATCAATGATATAATAATGAAGAGTTTATATATTCTCCATGTCACCCCCACAAAACATCATCATTAAATATAGAAAGACAAACAAAAAACTATATAAAAGTAAAATGTTAAGCTCTACGGGGTTTTCTCATCCTATAGAAGAATTTAAGCCTTTTGACTCAAAAGTTAAATTCAAAAATTTATTAAGAGACAGTTGATTTCTTGTCAAGCCATTCATTCCAGCCACTAATTAAGAGACTAATGATTATGCTACCTTTGCATGATCAAAATACTGCAGCTCTTTAAAATCCGCTCAGTGAGCAGGCCAGACCTCAAAATATTTTCAAGAGGACATGTTTTTGATAAACAGGCGGAAATCAATTTTTGCCTGGTTCCTTATAATAAATTTACAAGGTAAAAATTTTATACAAATAAATATACTAATTCTATCATTATTACAAAGATTACAAAATTAAATCAATAATCTTAATGTTGTTGTGGTCTTCAGTCCTGAGACTGGTTTGATGCAGCTCTCCACGCTACTCTATCCTGTGCAAGCTTCTTCATCTCGCAGTACGGACTGCAGCCTACATCCCTCTGAATCTGCTTGGTGTATTCATCTCTTGGTCTCCCACTGCGATTTTTTACCATCCACGCTGCCCTCCAATACTAAATTGGTGATCCCTTGATGCCTCAGAACATGTCCTACCAACCGATCCCTTCTTCTAGTCAAGTTGTGCCACAAACCCCTCTTCTCCCCAATCCTATTTAGTACCACCTCATTAGTTAAGTGATCTACCCATCTCATCTTCAGCATTCTTCTGTAGCACCACATTTCGAAAGCTTCTATTCTCTTCTTGTCCAAACTAGTTATCGTCCATGTTTCACTTCCATACATGGCTACACTCCATACATATACTTTCAGAAACGACTTCCTGCCGCTTAAATCTCTACTCGATGTTAACAAATTTCTCTTCTTCAGAAACACTTTTCTTGTCATTGCCAGTCTACATTTTATATCCTCTCTACTTCGACCATCATCAGTTATTTTGCTCCCCAAATAGCAAAACTCCTTTACTACTTTAAGTGTCTCATTTTCTAATCTAATACCCTCAGCATCAACCGATTTAATTCGACTACATTCCATTATCCTCGTTTTGCTTTTGTTGAAGTTCATCTTATATCCTCCTTTCAAGACACTGTCCATTCCTTTCAGCTGCTCTTCCAAGTCCTTTGCCGTCTCTGACAGAATTACAATGTCATCGGTGAACCTCAAAGTTTTTATTTCTTCTCCATGGATTTTAATACCTACTCCGAATTTTTCTTTTGTTTCCTTTACTGCTTGGTCAATATACAGATTCAACAACATCGGGGAGAGGCTACAACCCTGTCACACTCCCTTCCCAACCACTGCTTCCCTTTCATGTTCCTCGACTCTTGTAACTGCCATCTGGTTTCTGTACAAATTGTAAATAACCTTTCACTCCCTGTATTTTATCCCTGCCACCTTCAGAATTTGAAAGAGAGTATTCCAGTCAACATTGTCAAAAGCTTTCTCTAAGTCTACAAATGCTAGAAACGTAGGTTTGCCTTTTCTTAATCTAGCTTCTAAAATAAGTCGTAGGGTCAGTATTGCCATATGTGTTCCCATATTTCTACGGTATCCAAACTGATCTTCCCCGAGGTCGGCTTCTACTAGTTTTTCCATTTGTCTGTAAAGAATTCGCGTTAGTATTTTGCAGCTGTGGCTTATTAAACTGACAGTTCGGTAATTTTCACATCTGTCAGCACCTGCTTTCTTTGGGATTGGAATTATTATATTCTTCTTGAAGTCTGAGGACTGGCTCTCCCAAGGCTGTCAGTAGTTCTAATGGAATGTTGTCTACTCCCGGGGCCTTGTTTTGACTCAGGTCTTTCAGTGCTCTATCAAACTCTTCACACAGTATCATATCTCCCATTTCATCTTCATCTACATCCTCTTCCAATTCTATAACATTGCCCTCAAGTACATCGCCCTTGTATAGATCCTCTATGTATTCCTTCCGCCTTTCTGCTTTCCCTTCTTTGCTTAGAACTGGGTTCCCATCCGAGCTCTTGATATTCATACAAGTCGTTCTCTTTACTCCAAAGGTCTCTTTAATTTTCCTGTAGGGAGTATCTGTCTTACCCCTAGTGAGATAAGCCTCTACGTCCTTACATTTGTCCTCTAGCCATGCCTGCTTAGCCATTTTGCACTTCCTGTCGATCTGATTTTTGAGACGTTTGTATTCCTTTTTGCCGGCTTCATTTACTGCATTTTTATATTTTCTCCTTTCGTCAATTAAATTCAATATTTCTTCTGTCACCCAAGGATTTCTACTAGCCCTCGTCTTGTTACCCAATTGATACTCTGCTGCCTTCACTATTTCATTCCTCAAAGCTACCCATTCTTCTTCTACTGTATTTCTTTCCCCCATTCTTGTTAATCATTCCGTAATGCTCTCCCTGAAACTCTCTACAACCTTTGGTTCTGTCAGTTTATCCAGGCCCCACCTCCTTTAAATTCTCACCTTTTTGCAGTTTCTTCAGTTGTAGTCTACAGTTCATAACCAATAGATTGTAGTCATAGTCCACATGTGCCCCTGGAAATGTTTTACAATTTAAAACCTGGTTCCTAAATCTCTGTCTTACCATTATATAATCAATCCTTAACCTTCCAGTATCTCCAGGCCTTTTACATGTATACAACCTTTTTTTATGATTCTTAAACCAAGTGTTAGCAATAATTAAGTTGTGCTCTGTTCAAAATTCCACCAGGCGGCTTCCTCTTTCATTTCTTACCCCCAATCCATATTCACCTACTACGTTTCCTTCTCTCCCTTTTCCTGCTACCGAATTCCAGTCACGCATGACTATTAAATTTTCGTCTCCCTTCACTGTCTGAATAACTTCTTTTATTTCATCATACATTTCTTCAATTTCTTTGTCATCTGCAGAGCTAGTTGGCATATAGACTTGTACTACTGTCGTAGGCGTGGGCTTTGTGTCTATCTTGGCCACAATAATGCGTTCACTGTGCTGTTTGTAGTAGCTTACCCGCATTCCTGTTGTTTTATTCATTATTAAACCTACTCCTGCAATACCCCTATTTGTTTTTGTATTTATAACCCTGTATTCGCCTGACCAAAAGTCTTGTTCCTCCTGCCACCGAACTTCACTAATTCCCACTATATCTAACTTTAACCTATCCATTTCCCTTTTTAAATTTTCTAAAATACAAAAAACCTAAAATAATTATAAAATCAAAATATAAAACAATGAACTAAAACGTAATCTTAAGGAGAACTGGTTTAAAGCTTACTATTATATTTTAAAAAACAAATTATAGGTTAATAACTTAAAAGCTTATCCCTTAAAGAATAAATAAGTTAACATTTATACTTAAAAAATTAAATAAAAACAACCAACTTTAAAAAATTAAATTTTTTCTTAAGAAACTAGATATATTCGGAAACGATTAACATCTCGTTTCTATAAATAATTTAATAATAATTATGATACATTAACTATAAATTATTTATAAATCAACCCAAATCGAGACAAGTAAAATAAATACTAAAATTTTGATAAACCCTGATACAAAAGGCACAATAAATAAAATCTACTTTAAAATATTTAAAATAATATTTCATAAAACATTTGCATTACCAATATACTATAATTTTAAAAATCAATTCTATAAAATATACTAAGACAAAAACCAACAAAATTATTTATATTAAATAAACAAAAAATCAATATAATAAAATAAATAATCAAGACATCCTGAACTGCACAGAAAAATTTTCAGTGTAAGTGAAACCCTTTACTAATAAGTTATATCTTGAACCTCTTCCTAGATACACTTTCCATCTACTATGTTATGACTTATCTCATCTAAATTGAAGCTACCTTAAAATAATCAAAATAGAATAATCAATAATGAGTGTGAAGGGCGATGTGTACACACCTCAGAGCCAATATCAGTTAAATGAAATAAATCAAATTACTATCAAATCTACCGTCATCAACAGTATTTCACCATCAAATCCGTTATAAACAAAAATCTATTGTAACCCACCTCCTCTTAACTATAAGCTGCACCTTCATCTGAAATATTTTATAATTATAAATCTTGAGAATTATAACTCTAAAAAGATTCTCTGATAACGGAGATATACAAACAAATAAATCAAGTAGACTAAATCGTGTATTATCAATCACGGCGTATGTTCCTCTGAATGGAATGAGATACCGCCAAATTCTTTGAGTTTAAAGACCTTAACTAATAGTACCCTGGTAAATATAATTAACATTTCAAATAATAGGGTATCTAATCCTAGTTTATTATTTAAATTTCACAGATTCATAAAAAGAGCTACAAATAAATTTTAACATTTCACCTTACAAATTTATATTTTAACCCTAATAATATAAACAACTGTTTTAACCAATAATATTCACTTAGAGTTAGGCTCCTACACCGACAAATCGATAAAATTTGGTGTTGCTTAAAGTAGTTTTTGGTAACTGTTCTGGAGTTCAGAGTAAAAACGTGTCTACAGGATGTGTGTGCCCGGGAAAATAATACGCTTTGACCCAGACGTCCAGCGATTTCGAAGTTTTTGTCTGGAGTCAGCAATTTAAGTGTTGCTAGGCATACCCGGCAAATTTAGCTTTCTTGATTATTGTAAATGGTACTCGTACATCCAATGTATATTAATAAATAATGATGCCCATTTTAAGTAAAATGATATTTATTGGTTTAGATAGTAAGCTATTTGCCACTCTTATTCTTTTGTTAAAATGTGTTTGAAATACATTGCAACCTATATTGTTACATAATTATAAAAAAAAAAATATTGAATCTGTTGAAGTAATGTATTTGCTGATTTCTGAAGTCATTTTATCCAGTGTAATATGATACTCCATTAGGGGGGGCCTATCCTCCTCCCCCCCCCCCCTTGCCACTGCCCCTGATGGTGTTCACTGATTTGTGAAGCACTCAACTGTTTCAGTGAATAATGTGTTCTCCCATGTAACGATAATGAGTTCCCCTCCATTGTAATATGTGGAAGTTAAAATTTGGCTGGAAACTTCGAAGAATTTATGCAGTTCATATGAATCAAACATGCAGTGAGATATTAAGCAAAAGGCAAAAGTGATGTGAATCTAGAATTTAGCTGCTGATGTGATGAAACAGTACCAGTAGTGATCTGTACCAGGACCAAGACCAGGAGCAATGATCAAACTGCTTTTTAGCAGAAGTAAACATTCCAACGTAGACAATTACGTGTCTAATTCAGATATGCCACAAGCAGATGAGTGCTTGCTTGAGGAAGAAAAAAGTGATAAAATATTTACTCTTTTGCAAGTCAATGTCTGTTGTGTAAGAAATAAACTTTTAGACCTCGAACTTTTTGTAGCATTAAGGATGTAGATATGATGTATGTATCTGAACACTAGCTAACAGAAAATCAAATTGACAGTTTCATTCCTCAAGGATTCATTTTAACTGACATAAGGTGTAGGAAACAGAGTAAAAATGATGGTGCTGGAATTTACATAAAGCCTGGTCTAAAATTTCAAAATCAGACATTACACCATATTTTTCATAAATAGATGCAGAATTTAGTTGTATAAGACTGACCGAAGAAAATATAATAACCGTTAGCCTATCTGTCTCCAAATGGAGATATGTTGTTGTTGTTGTTGTTGTTGTTGTTGTTGTTGTGGTCTTCCGTCCAGAGACTGGTTTCATGCAGCTCTCCATGCTGCTCTATCTTGTGCAACCTTCTTCATCTCCCAGTACCTACTGCAACCTACATCCTTCTGAATCTGCTTATTGTATTCATCTCTTGGTCTCCCTCTACGACTTTTACGCTCCACGCTGCCCTCCAATACTAAACTAGTGATCCCTTGATGCCTCAGAACATGTCCTACCAACCGATCCCTTCTTCTAGTCAATTTGTGCTACAAATTTCTCTTCCCCCCATTTCTATTAAATACCTCCTCATTAGTTACGTGAGCTACCCATCTAATCTTCAGCATTCTTCTGTAGCACCACGTTTCGAAAGCTTCTATTCTCTTCTTGCCCAAACTATTTATTGTCCACATTTCACTTCCATACATGGCTACACTCCATACAAATACTTTCAGAAACGACTTCCTGACACTGAAATCTATACTTGATGTTAAAAAATTTCTCTTCTTCAGAAACGCTTTCCTTGCCATTGCCAGTCTACATTTTATACCCTCACTACTTCGACCATCATCAGTTATTTTGCTCCCCAAATGGCAAAACTCATTACTACTTTAAGTGTCTCATTTCCTAACCTAATTCCCTCAGCATCACCCAACTTAATTCGACTACATTCCATTATCCTCGTTTTGCTTTTGTTGATGTTCATCTTATACCCTCCTTTCAAGACACTATCCATTCCGTTCAACTGCTCTTCTAAGTCCTTTGTGGTCTCTGACAGAATTACAATGTCATCGGTGAACCTCAGAGTTTTTATTTCTTCTCCGTGGGTTTTAATTCCTACTCCAAATTTTTCTTTTGTTTCCTTTACTGCTTGCTCAATATACAGATTGAATAACATGGGGAGAGGCTACAACCCTGTCTCACTCCCTTCACAACCACTGCTTCCCTTTCATGCCCCTCGACTCTTATAACTGCCATCTGCTTTCTGTACAAATTGTAAATAGCCTTTCGCTCCCTGTATTTTACCCCTGCCACCTTCAGAATTCGAAAGAGAGTATTCCAGTCAACATTGTCAAAAGCTTTCTCTAAGTCTACAAATGCTAGAAACGTAGGTTTGTCTTTCCTTAATCTATTTTCTAAGATAAGTCGTAGAGTCAGTATTGCCTCACATGTTCCAACATTTCTACGGAATCCAAATTGATCTTCCCTGAGGTTGGCTTCTACCAGTTTTTCCATTCGTCTGTAAAGAATTCGCGTTAGTATTTTGCAGTTGTGACTTACTAAACTGATAGTTCAGTAATTTTCACATCTGTCAGCACCTGCTTTCTTTGGAATTGGAATTGTTATATTCTTCTTGAAGTCTAAGGATTTCGCCTGTCTCATACATTTTGCTCACCAGATGGTAGAGTTTTGTCAGGACTGGCTCTCCCAAGGCCATCAGTAGATCTAATGGAATATTGTCTACTCCTGGGGCCTTGTTTCGACTTAGGTCTTTCAGTGCTCTGTCAAACTCTTCACGCAGTATCATATCTCCCATTTCATCTTCATCTACATCCTCTTCCATTTCCATAATATTGTCCTCAACTACATCACCCCTGTATAGACCCTCTATATACTCCTTTCACTTTTCTGCTTTCCCTCCTTTCCTTAAAACTGGGTTGCCATTTGAGCTCTTGATATTCATTCAAGTGGTTCCCTTTTCTCAAGATGTCTCTTTAATTTTCCTGTAGGCAGTATCTATCTTACCTATAGTGAGATATGTCCCTACATCCTTACATTTGTCCTCTCGCTATCTCTGCTTAGCCATTTTGCACTTCCTGTTGATCTTATTTTGAGACGTTTGTATTGCTTCTTGCCTGCTTCATTTACTACAGTTTTATATTTTCTCCTTTCATCAGTTAAATTCAGTATCTCTTCTGTTACCCAAGGATTTCTAATAGCCCTCGTCTTTTTACCTACTTGATCCTTTGCTGCCTTCACTATTTCATTCCTCAAAGCTACCCGTTCTTCTTCTACTGTATTTCTTTCCCCCATTCTTGTTAATCGTTCCGTAATGCTCTCCCTGAAACTCTCTACAACCTATGGTTCTGTCAGTTTATCCAGGTCCCATCTCCTTTAAATTCTCACCTTTTTGCAGTTTCTTCAGTTTTAGTGTACAGTTCATAACCAATAGATTGTAGTCATAGTCCACATGTGCCCCTGGAAATGTTTTACAATTTAAAACCTGGTTCCTAAATCTCTGTCTTACCGTTATATAATCAATCCTAAACCTTCCAGTATCTCCAGGCCTCTTACATGTATACAACCTTCCTTGATGATTCTTGAACCAAGTGTTAGCTATGATTAAGTTATGCTCTGTGTGTCTACCAGGCAGCTTTCCCCATTCCATAGTCACCAACTATATTTCTTCTTTTTCTATTGAATTCCAATCACCGATGACTATGAAATTTTTGTCTCCCTTCACTATCTGAATAATTTCTTTTATCTCATCACATTTCATCAATCTCTTTGTCGTCTGCGGAGCTAGTTGGCATATAACTTGTAATACTGTGGTAGATGTGGGCTTCGCATCTATCTTGGTCACAATAATGCATTCACTATGCTGTTTGTAGTAGCTTACCTGCATTCCTAGTTTTTATTCATTATTAAACCTATCCCTGCATTACCCTTATTTGATTTTGTATTTATAACCCTGTATTCAGCTGACTAGAACTCTTGTTCCTCTTGCCACCGAACTTCACTAATTCCCACTATATCTAACTTTAACCTATCAATTTCCATTTAAAAATTTTCTAACCTACCTGCCCAATTAAGGGATCTGACATTCCACACTCCGACCTGTAGAATTCCAGTTTTCGTTCTTCTGAGAACAACGTCCTCCTGAGTAGTCCCCACCCGGAGATATGAATGGGGGACTATTTTACCTCCGAAATAGTTTACCCAAGAGGACGCCTTCATCATTTAACCATACAGTAAAGCTGCATGCCCTCGGGAAAAATTACGGCTGTAGTTTCCCCTTGCTTTCAGCCATTCGTAGTAACAGCACAGCAAGGCCGTTTTGGTTAGTGTTACGAGGCCAGATCAGTCAATCATCCAGACTGTTGCCCCTCTTGAGGAACCACACGTTTGGCCTCTCAACAGATACTCCTCCATTGTGGTTGCACCTACGATACAGTTATCTGTATCACTGAGGCACGCAAGCCTCCCCACCAACGGCAAGGTCCATGGTTGGTATGTTGATAGACACACAAACAAACACAAACACACACACAAAATTAAAGCTTTCGCAACCAACGGTTGCTTCATCAGGAAAGAGAGAAGGAGAGGGAAAGGCGAAAGGATGTGGGTTTTAAGGGAGAGGGTATGGAGTCATTCCAATCCCGGGACCTTTTTTCCACCTAAGGTAAGTCTTTCCGCTCCCGGGATTGGAATGACTCCTTACCCTCTCCCTTAAAACCCACATCCTTTCGTTTTTCCCTCTCCTTCCCTCTTTCCTGATGAAGCAACCATTGTTTGCGAAAGCTTGAATTTTGTGTGTGTGTTTGTGTTTGTTTGTGTGTGTATCAACATACCAACGCTTTCGTTTGGTAAGTTACATCATCTTTGTTTTTGATATATTTTTCCCACATGGAATGTTGAATTAATGATTAACAGATTTTTTAAGAGTAAAATAAAGGTTGTTTATTTGTGGAGATTTTAATATTGAAATGGGAGATTCAAAACAACAAGACTACAGAACATTTTTGAGTATTTTAAGATGTTTAAACTTACACTTCACAAACAAGTGTCCTACTCATAATGATGCATGTTTAGACAAAATTATTGTTTATTTGCACAGAGGGAAATATGTGACTAGCATTGCTGACACAGTATTTGCAGATCATGTTCCATTGTTTTTAACACTTTATTATACACAACTAACGTTTTCAAATGAATTTAGTGTGGCATGTCTAAAAGGTCAAAGAGAGGAGCACATTATGTTCCTCAGTGACAAGGTAAAGAAAACAAATTGGGAATCTGTATATGAGTGTCTAACAGGAAAAATTAGATTTTAAAATAATTTTGATGACTTTTTTAAAAAATGAACTGGCAGAAATTAGAGAAAATTGCTCATAATCTATTGAATATATAACAGTGAGGATAATTGAAGTGCTGCGTAGAGGATTTGGTTTACAATTCTTTTGGAAGTAAAAAGTACTACAAAGCTAAGCTCATACAAGCCAAAAAAGTTGCATGTGAAAGTAACATATAAAGTGCTCCAAATAAGTGTAAAGCAGCATGGTATGTCAAATTCTGCATGATCCACCCAAATTGAATGAATACTTTGTCACATCAGTCACAGAACTTGGAGCAAAATCAAGGCCACAGACACATCTGCAAGGGATCTTTGTGGTCCCCAACCACCTGAAGGGCCTTTGTTTCAGTGGGATTAAATCACACCTGATGAGGTCAGTAAAACTTTCAAGAAATTCCAAAAGTATGGTCCGCTGCTGGATGTCTAATTATGTTGTTAATGAACAATTTGTAATGTGAACATTTTTCTCTGAAAATTTTCACTAACATATTTCAGTGGATGATAAGCAAATTTCCTTGATCAAGCAGTTGTTCAAGTACACTGCACTGTAATTGGAGATCTGGATTAGCATGTGTGACTGTTTTTCATTTTGCCATTTGTTTTTCTTCTTATCTTAAGTAGCTGGTGGATGTTTTGTAGACCCGAAAGTTTACAAGATGGATGTGCAAGATAAGTGTCCTTTTAAGAGGAATTTGTCCCCATAAAATTGTTGGGCTCTGGGCAGGTGCCTGTCTGCAGTTAGTGAGGCTGGCCTTCTCATTTCCCCAGCCTGCTCTTCAGAAGCGTTGTGGAACACATGT
Source organism: Schistocerca nitens (assembly GCF_023898315.1). Lineage (NCBI taxonomy): Eukaryota > Metazoa > Arthropoda > Insecta > Orthoptera > Acrididae > Schistocerca > Schistocerca nitens. The sequence goes on along the minus strand of NC_064617.1, from coordinate 696,423,969 downwards.
TCTGTCAAAAGAAACATGGAATTCCTCACAGAAGCCTTTTAGCCAGATAAGAATCTCTACGCACTTATGGTTTACCTCAGGGCATGTAAATGTTTGTTGTGTTATCTCAGAGTAATGTTCGGTTTGAACTTTCAGGATAGTGCCTTCTGATTGGGTCATACTGTCATTTCAGGAGAGCCCACTTTCACGCTATGCCTATGATCAGAGTTTTTCATTCATCAATTTCAGAATAATATAATCGAATGGGAGACTGCTTAATGCTGTTACATATTTTTCATTCATCTGAACTCGGAATCTCGGCACTCATTGGGCAACAACTTCCAGTTCTGGCAGCAAGACAGCTGACTTATGGATTGCTTTTGGAAAACACACTTCTTTTCAGGCAGTGGTAAAGTAAACACATCGCTTTATAGAGTTTTGTAAAGTACACTTTGTTTTAGGTCTTCGCACAGTGATGACTTCACTTAAGGCTTTCATAGAGTAAAGTCTTCATGTTAGGCAGGAAAGATGACTGATGATACAAGCCTTGCTACCGCTGGAAGGATGTCTATATTAAAGCGCTAAATAAAAAGAGAAGGCAGAATTCATCTTCTCCAGCTGCGACTGCTATCAGCTACCTAATTCACACTCTGCGTGTTTTGGTAAGATGAGCCACTGTCACAGCCATCGACGTCTACATCTACAACTACTTTGATACTTAGCAAACCACCATGAAATGATTGGCAGAGGATACATCCCAGTGTAGCAGTTACTAGAGTTTCTTTCCGTTTCATTTACGTATGGAGTGTGGAAAGAACCATTTGAATGCCTATGTGTTTGCTGTGATTATTCTAATCTTATCCTCACGATCCCTATGTGAGCAATACATAGGGGGATGTAGTGTATTCCATTCCTAGAGACATAATTTAAGACCAGTTCTTGAAACTTTGTAAGTAGACTTTCTCGGGATAGTTTACGTCTATCTTCGAGAGTCTGCCAGTTCAGTTTTTTTACTATCTCCATGACAATCTTCCACAGATCAAACAAACCTGTTACCATTCATGCTGCCCATTTCTGTATACATTCAGTATCCCCTGTTAGTCCCATTTGGTGTGGGTCCCACACATGTGAGCAATATTCTAGGACCAGCTGCATGAGTGACTTGTAAGCAGTCTCCTTTTTAGACTGATCGCATTTCCCCCGTCTTATACCAATAAAGTGAAGCCTACCACTTGCTTTACCCGTGACTGGGCCTATGTTGTCATTCTGTTTCATATCCCTACATATTCTAGGACCAGCTGCATGAGTGACTTGTAAGCAATCCCCTTTTTAGACTGATCGCATTTCCCCCGTCTTATACCAATAAAGTGAAGCCTACCACTTGCTTTACCCGTGACTGGGCCTATGTTGTCATTCTGTTTCATATCCCTACAAAGTGTTACACCCAGGTATTTGTATGAGTTGTCAATTCCAACAGTGACTCATTGATATTATAGTTGTACGATACTATGTTTCTTTTGTTTTATGAAGTGCACAATTTTACAGTTTTTAACATTTAAAGCAAGTTGTGAATCTCTGCACCACTTTAAAATCTTATCAAAATCTCAATGAATATTTATGTGTCTTCTTTAAGAAAGTACTTCATTATACATGTATTTTGCGTCACCCCGATTCCCAGAACTCCTAAAGATAGACGTTCCTTGTGGATATTGTATCACAGACACAGTCCCTTTGACTGTCCAGAGATGTCACTAAATCTGCCCAAAGATGCAAACAACCATGCATGACCAGCACCTATTAGACGGAGGGAGTCCGACAGCCGATCAGTTCCAGTCATTCCACTATGAAGGAGGTACATGGCTGATGTATATAGTTCAACCATGCCTAGATGGTCAATACTGTGGTTCAATCACGTCCGCATCTTTCCTTTGTGCCAGGAAGGGTCCTCAACAAGGGAAGTATCCAGACGTATTGGACATGGAGGAGATACAGAGAGAGAGCAACTGTCGATGACATGCCTTGCTCAGGCTGCCCAAGGGCTACTATTGCAGTGGATGACCGCTTCCTATGGATTATGGCTTGGAGGAACCCTGGCAGTAATGCCACCTTGTTGAATAACGCTTTTCGTGCAGCCACAGGGCATCGTGTTATGACTCAAACTGTGCGTAATAGGCTGCATGATGCGCAACTTCACTCCCGACATCCATGGCGAGGTCCATCATTGCAACCAAGACACCATGCAGTGTGGTACAGATGGGCCCAACAACATGCCAAATGGACTGCTCAGGATTGGCATCACGTTCTCTCCACCAATGAGTGTCGCATATGCCTTCAGCTAGACAATTGTCAGAGACAGGTTTGGAGGCAACCCGGTCAGGCTGAATGCCTTAGACACATTGTCCAGCGAGTGCAGCAAGGTGGAGTTTCTCTGATGTTTCAGGGTGGCATTATGTGGGGATGACATACACCTCTGGTGATCATGGAAGGCGCCATAACGGCTGTACGATACATGAATGCCATCCTCTGGCTGATAGTGCAGCCATATCAGCAGCACATTGGCGAGGCATTCGTCTTCATGGACGACAATTCGTGCCCCCATTGTGCACATCTTGTGAATGACTTCCTTCAGGATGATGACATCGGTCGACTAGAGTGGCCAGCATGTTCTCCAGACATGAACCCTATCGAACATGCCTGGGATAGATTGAAGAGGGCTGTTTATGGATGACAAGACCCACCAACCACTCAGAGGGATCTACGCCGAATCGCAGGTGAGGAGTGGGACAATCTGGACCAACAGTGCCTTGATGAACTTGTGGATAGTATGCCACAACGAATACAGGTATGCATCAGTGCAAGAGGACATGCTACTGGGTATTAGAGGTCCTGGTGTGTGCAGCAGTCTGGACCACCACCTCTGAAGGTCTCGCTGTGTGGTTGTACAACATACAATGTGTGGTTTTCATGTGCAATAAAAAGGGCGGAAATGATGTTTATGTTGATCTCTATTCCAATTTTCCGTACAGGTTCCTGAACTGAGGTGATGCAAAACTTTTTTTGATGTGTGTAGATAACAGCATCATATGAAAAAAGTCTGAGATTACTATTGATATTGTCTGCAAGGCCATTAATAATACAACCTGAACAGCAAGAGTCCTAACACACTTCCCCAGGGCAAATCTGAAGTTATTTCTAAACTTGACAATAACTCTCCATCCAAGATAACATGCTGTGTCCTCACTGCCAAAACGTTCTCAGTGCAGTCACAAATTTCACTTGATATCCCTGATTGTTGTTTTGGCAACAGGCAATTTCTGAGTCAAATGTTTTTTGGAAATCAAGAAATACTGCACCTACCTGACTGCCTTGATAAAAAGCTTTCAGTATGTCGTGCGAGAAAAGTGCAAGTTGGGTTTCACATGATCAGTGTCTTTGAAATCCTTGTTGGCTGGTGTGGAAGACGTCATTCTGTATGAGATACTTAATTATGTTTGAGCTCAAATTATGTTCTAAGATTTTACAATGAATCAATGTCATATTGGGCAACAGTTCTGTGCATCACTTCTACTATCCCTCTTGTAGATGGGTGTGGTCTCTGTGCATTTTTCCAAGAACTGGGCATGTTTATGTTTTTTTTATTCAAGGGATCTACAATTGATTACAGTTAAAAAAGTACCTAACTCAGCCACAAATTCAGTACAGAATCTGGCAGGGATTCCATCAGACCCTGGAGCTTTGTTCAGTTTTAACGATTTCAGCTGTAGCTCAGCACCACAGACACAAATACTTATTTTATTCATCTTTTCAGTGGCACAAGGATTAAATTGGGCATTTTTCCTGTGTTTTCCTTTGCAAAGAACATTTGAAAACGGAGTCCAGCTTTGCTCTTCTCAATTTTAGTTCCTGTCTCATACGCTAGGTACCGTACACTAACTTTGGTACCACTCACAGTCTTTACATACCACCAGAATTTCTTTGGGTTTTGTGAATTGTCATTTGACAGTATTCTGCTTTGGTAGTCATTGAAGGCATCATGCATTGCTGTGTTGACAGCCAAGTACATTTCATTCAACATATCTCTATCTGTAACTCTATGTTCAGTTTTACACATGTTACGCAGTAATCTCTCTTTCCTTAGAACTTTCTTTACCATGACTGTACCATGGAGGGTCCCTCCCATTATGAACTGTTCGACTGGGTACATATCTATCCAGTGCATGGTCAATTATTTTTTTAAACTTGAGCCATAGTTCCTCTACATGCTCTGGATCTATGCTGAAATTTTCAAGTTCCTCGTTGAGATATGACACTCCTGATTTCTTTTATCTAGTTTACTAAACATATATATCTTTCTGCTTGTTTTAGTTTACCTTCATACTTTAGTAACCATTGTTTCCACAATCGTGCCATAGTCACTGATACCAGTTTCAATATGGGCATCCTCAAAGCGGTCAGGTCTATTTGTTGCCATTAGACCCAATACATTCCCATCATGAGTGGGGTTCCAAACTATCTGTTGTAGGTAGTTTTTGGAGAAAGCATTTAGTAATGTATCACAGGATGTCTTATCACGCCAACCACTAATGAAACTGTAATTTTCCCTATTGATTGTTGGATAATTAAAGTCTCCACAGTGCGATTGGGGAACTTAGGTACATTTGAACGGAGGTTTCTCTGAACTTTTTGGTTACATCAGGAGATAAGTCTGGAGTGCAGTAGAAGGATCCAATTATCATTTTATGCTCACCCCCGATACTGAGTCTTTCCCAACAGTCTCCCATGCAGCGTCACTTTCCATCTCACCGGATATGAGTTTCTTGTCCACTGTGACACATACACCACCTCCATTTCCCAATCTTTTCAATATATACTTATATTTCCCCAAAAATCTCACTGCTATCAATTTCAGGTTTCAACATTCATTCATATGCAAAGTTAATTCACTCCCTTCAGGAGCCAAGTATGCAATCTTGAAGACATGCATCTGGAAGTTGTACTCAATCTTGGGTATCTTATGGTATTTGCTCCTATCTTTCCATGTACTTTCTACATCTAATTAGTGACTTACACAATTACTGGCCATGTCCACAAATTATTAAAATAATGGTGCTTCATCCTCTGCACCCAACTGTGCCAAACTTATAATTTAGTATTATAATTCATTGTCCTCTTGTTAATGATTCTTTATGAATATCAGTGGGTAATTCTCATGTCTAAAGATAATAGATCTAATTGTTGCAGTGACCATATAGCTCTCTGAGACTGTAGACACGTGTGTGTGTGTGTGTGTGTGTGTGTGTGTGTGTGTGTGTGTGTGTGTGTGTGTGTGTGTGTGCGCGCGCGCGCGCGATTTGCAGGGGGGGATGGGGGGGGGGATTTCCCCCCCTCTGCATCAGACCATCCCCTCCTCTGGTTTTAGTTTATGCATCCCAACCTGGGATGTTTATTTCCCACTCACTGGAGTAAAACTTTACATATAATTTATATTTGTGGAGCCAAACACTGAAAGTTCACTATTAATATGTTTGCTTATTAACTTTGAATAAGTGTTATGTAGTCGGTAAGCATTTCAAAACATTTAGAACTATACGACAAGATGACGCACGCCACATTTCCGTAGCATGCCACAATGTTGCAAGACATCGCCCCAGCGTAAACGAGGCCTTAGAGCCAGGTCTGTATTGTATGGTGGATGTGATGTGTTGCATACGAAACTAAAACCTGCAATCAGATCCAAACGTCGTGGAAAACTGTGAAGAGGTGTCATCCTGCAGCAAGATAACGCTCGCCCCCATTCTGCCAAACGGACAGCCGACGCAATAAAGGAGTTGAGATTCGAGGTGCTGGAACATCCACCATACAGTCCAGACCTGGCTCCAAGTGATTTTAACATGTTTGGACCCTTAACGGAAGCACTACAGGGAAGAAGATTTGAAAGCGATGAAGACGTCATTGCTGCGGTGCAAAATTGGTTACAGATGCAACCGATAAACATATTTTCTGATGAAATAAAAAAACTCGTAAAATGTCAGGAAAACTGCAGTGAAGTCAAGGGAGGTTACGTAGAAAAATAATGCACGTTTCAGTTTTCTATCAGTAGAATACGTACAGCTTTTCACAAATGTGCCTTTGCTTTTTGAATTCCCCTCATATAACTGTATGTAGATGATTTTGTAAATAAGCTTTACCTATAATGTACTTTTAAAGATATAACAAGGGATATTACTGTTTAACCATGGGTAATGCCTCGGTCCAAGCTAGTAACATATATAATTATACTAACCCCATAAGACATCACCCCCCCCCCCCCCTTCCTGGTCAAAGCCCAAATCGCACACTGGTGTGTGTGTGTCTGTGTCTGTATATTGATGGCCTTAATGGCAGCTCTGGAAATATTAATTTTGCAGCAGAGTTCAAACAGGTCAGAATTTCTGCTTGTTTGACCATTCCCCTTTGCTTTTATTAGTTTTATAACTAAAGCTCATGTCCTTTATTTGTAACTTTTTGTGTGGTTTTTCAAGTGATAGACTTGAGTGTATATACTAGTTCATCATCCAATTGTCCTTTTGGATTGTATTGACATTGGAAATCACCTATTTTATTTCATTTAGTAGCATGTTTACATGGAAAACACAGAATTACTGCAGCTTGGGGAAAACCACTGGCTTGAAAGAACAGTTATTTTTAGTAGTAACTGTTTAAATCCTACCTGCATTTGCTCTTACTCTACAGCAGCTTCCTCATTTACAACTCTTTCAGACTTTTTAAAAAATCTCTGTGACAACATTGTTGCCAGTACGATCAGCCAGCCCTCACTTTAATTAGCATGAATTATTCTAATAATTTATCACGCCTTAGACATTTATCTTCCTAGCACCTCAGTGTGTTTCTTATTCAGTAATGAGTATTTTGAACAAGTGGATGTCACCATAAGAAGTCCCATGTTCCATGGTGTTAACTATTTTATTAAGATTGATGAGAAAGCACTGCTGTCAGTATGTGCCTCATGGAATGGAGACAATATCTATGTTTCCACAGCATTTGAACTTGCTTCACCCAAATATTCAGTTCACCATGTAGATGGAAAACTGGCAGCTTACCATTCCTAGATGGTTAAGAAAAACGGCAGGGACATAGCGTCAACCACAAACCAACTAGCACAGAGTTATATTTGCAAGCCAGAAGCTGTCTCCCTGCCACATCAAGCACTTGATCTCAGATCTCAACAGGCTCCCATTTGATCTGTACCACTTAAGAACAGTGTTACAACAGAACAGTTATTCAGATAAACATAGCAAGTTCAGTGTAAAGATATAAATGAAATGATGAGGCACAGACTGCAATGACTTTCTTGTCTTATTTTGGTAGCATGTCATCAAGAACAGGAAGAACCTAAAGAGTCGTAACATCAAGTGCATTTTTCATCCACCAGCACAACTGAAGAATTTGTTGTGATCCATCAAAGACGATTTGTCCGTGGAAAACATGGTATATATCAGATCAATGTCATTGATGGGTATATTATACTGGGCAGACATGCAAGAGGCAAGAACATTGTGTTTAACACCTCATGTATGCCTGGGTCAACCTGATGATTCAGTGATAGCAGAGCAAAGAACAGAGAGTACTGCATATTTTACAAGGAGACTGAACTTTTATCCTCAGCATCATCATTCTGCAACTGTATTTTTAATGAGGCCATACATATCTGTATGGCGGACAATCTTAACAGGGATGTGGGCTTTCAACTGCAGAAATAAGATTCTCCCATGTATGACCCGATTGAGCACATTGCACAGATTTATTTCCGTCTTTATCCACAGGAATGTTCAGCAGCACAATCATTGCCCACAGTACATGTGCAGAAGGCCTTTCCTCAGCTCCCGCTGAGGGGTACCATATGTACCACTTACATACAACTGTGAACGTTTCCCCATGTACACGTAATCCATGCTCCTGCACCACAAATTTCAATTCTGCCGCAAAATTGTCACCAGTGACGACAGCAACTACCATCACCTACTGAAGATAAAACAGTTGTGTCAATGAAATACTCAGGGTGTATAAGACCCGGGAATTTTTTCATCTGGGAGAAAACTGGGAAAAACCTGGGAACTTTTTAGAATTCCGGGAATTTTTCATTGTCTTAGTTTTCAATTAAATTTTTTAACTTTGACTGGTAAGAACCAATTCTCTAACAAAGGATATTACTGTATCTCGCTACTGCATAATAATAATGCAGCAATAAAACATGAATGAGAGAACAAAAAAGAAAATAAAACTTAAGTTGCAAAGGATATGCACCATATAGCTACAACAACAAAACAGTGCTCATACGTCGGCCAACAGCAAAATGTGTCAAAGGCTTTCAAAAGACTATACAGTGCTTCATAATAAAAAATTGCCTTTGATGAGCGTGACGTCACAACTGCGCTACCGGCCACTGCGCATGCGTGCTGCATGTTTGCACAACCAGTGTTGCCAATTTAGTGACTTTGTTGCTAGAAATGGCGACTTTTGCCTTCATCTTAGCAACAAAAGAAACTTTTTAGCAACAAAAATTATTTAGCGACTTATCTGGCGACTTTTGGAGTACTGATGACTTTTGAAGTACAAATCAAAACTATTTTGGGCCAGTATTTTCATTAACAAAACTAAGATTTTAACTATGGAATGGGTACTACACTCACTTTGTTCTAGATTTACTAAGTTAAATCAAGTTCTTAGCAGATCATGTAGCATTGTTCAGCATTTAGTAAACTATAGAACAATTCATTATTCATTACCCATTAACCTGTTATTGTCGATAGCGTATTGATCTATAATTCTTCAACTTTTGAGCTCCCTTTATTTTGCGAATTGACAGAAAACATACGTAATATTAAGTATAATAAAATACATTTCTGTCCAGCAACCTCTAATTTTTTGAAATGTTAACTCACAGTCAAATTATTACTACATGCACAGTGGTAATGCAAGAACAATTCGGTGGGGGTATCTCAGACATTATTGCGTTTTAAACAATGAACAATAGGACTGATATCGAGTTACCGGTGAGTAGATTGCTTCATGACCCCTAGTTCGCCTTAGTTTTAATGTATTTTCAGTGATTATAAATTGGTGAAACTTATGTTGTGGTGGCTTACATATTGGATTTACCGCAGAAGAAGCAGTACGCTCAAAAATATCGGGATGCGTGGGAAGCATGGGTGGCTGAAACCAGTCGTTGGAGACTTATTGAAGGCAAGATGTCAAGTATGTGCAACGGAGTTTTATGCTAAATTGTGTGATATTAGAAAGCATTCGAAAACTATTAAGCATAAACAAAAAATTGATTTGAAAAACACGAACCACCTTACCTGTGAAAATTGTTCCGAAAACTACAGTTAGAATAGCAAGCAGAGCGGAAGGCGCCCTTTCTTTATTTATTGCTGAACATTGTTGTATTTTAGCTGTAGATCATTTAGGAATACTGAGCAAGAAGGTGTTTTCCGGTAATGAGGGCGCTAAAAACATGCAATTACTTCGTACAAAGTGCACTAACATTATAACTGAAGTTTTGGCTCCATATTTTACACAATCATTGGTTGAAGATATAGGTAACCAAAAATACAGTGTACTAATAGTCGAATCCACAGATGTATCAATATCTAAAATGCTAGGTATCGTTATACGGTACTATAGTGTAAACAACCAAACCATTAGATCAGCATTTCTCAAACTCGCTGTAGTAGAAACTGCAGATGCAAGAAATCTGGCTGCTGTTCTTGTGAATTCTTTGAAAGATCTCAAAGTTCCAATCGCTAATATGGTAAGAATTGGCATAGATAATGCTTTTGCAATGGTTGGAATAACCAATGGGCTTTTCGAACAACTCAAGAGATAATATGGTTCGAAGCATTTGGTATTGATCCGTTGCATTTGTCACTCTCTTCAGCTTGCAGTTTCACATGCCTCAGTTAATACCATACCTAGAAACGTAGAGTTTCTTGTATGGGAAACCTGCAATTGGTTCTCCATTTCACCCAAAAGACAAGAGGAATATAAAAAGGTTTATGAGACAATAAATTGTGGAAAACAGCCACTAAAAATTTTGAAGGTCTGTGCAACACGTTGGCTTTCAATTGAACCAGAAATACGAAGAATTCTGGAGCAGTGGGAAGAACTAAAGCTACATTTTTCACTTGCCATGGTTCAAGACAGTTGTTACACTGCCGATCTTTTGTACAAGATGTATTGTGACAACTCAAATCATCTTTACATGTTTTACCTTAAACATGCTTTAAAAGACGTACAAATAGCAATAAAAGCTTTTGATGGAGAAGACAATGACCCCACTAAATTATTAGATACACTTGTATTTCTCATGCAGTCACTCAGACAAAACATAGTTTTTCCAACTGTTGATTTGTTGACAACACCAGTTCCAAGCGAACGTATGTACGCAAATCCGAACCTTGGCTTTATGTTTGAACGGAAATTGTCTGAGTCAAGTTTGTCTGAAGAAAATAAAGTTTATTTGAAGAAGAGATGCATTCAGTTTAGTCTGAAACTCATAAAAGAAATTCAACAAAGACTGCCAAGTAACGTTAAGATCCTGAAAAAAATGTCAATGCTGAATGTTGAAGAAACACTAAAAGTGAATAAAATAATGCTGTAGCGGATATAGCCAAAGAATTGGATTTTAGTGGCGATTTCATAGATGGTATGCTGCAAGAATGGCATAATATCAACTTCATTAGGTGGAATAACACTACTAACACTGTTCGATTTTGGAGTGAGGTTTTGCAGTACAAAAATGCCGCAGGGGAGATTCCTTTTGCTTTGATTTCACAGCTAGCAATGACTGTTCTATGCCTACCACATTCAAATGCAGAAGTGGAAAGAATATTCAGTTCTATGAACATTATAAAAACTAAACAATGTAACAGATTATCGTTAAAGACAATTAATGCTTTGATCATATTGAGAGACCAGCTGAAGAAACAAAATAAAGATTGTGCATCTTTTGACATACCGTCAGACATATTGGAGCTTATTGGAACGAACAAAAGTTACTCTTTTGTAACAAAACCAGTCGAACTTCAACATCATCTTTGGAGCGATGTTCAACCCTCTACATCAACTACAGTTCTGTCAGAGCATGAAACAGAAGTGTTATTCGATCTTCTGAGTGACGACGATGAATAGCTCACATACCGGTATTTATATATTTTGTAACCTAATTTGAGTTCTTGCTTTCTTTTGTTACAAATATAGTTGTATATTTCTAGTATATTTGACTACTGTGATTGAAACAACAATTTATGTGTTGCGTCAATTACGATAGCATGTTTAATTAAATGTTAGCGTATTTTATATGTATGTTGTTGCAAGCGATGCGTCATTTAATTAAGACAATATAGCAATTACGTATGAGACGATTTTTATTAATATTTTATTACCCCCCCCCCCCCCCCCCACACACACACACACACACACACTGGCTTATTGCACCATTCACAGCATGAAATTTTCAGTACACCCCTAGTAAAATCAGTTTTAGCGACTTTCTAACGACTTTTGATATTGAATCAAGCGACTCGGGTTTTTTAAAGTTGGCAACACTGTGCACAACTCGTCAGTGAAACTAAAGCGTAGTTTACATGACGACATTGGGTTGCGCCACTCGTTGTGTGGAATGATTTGCTCGCAAGTGGTTTCATATATGACTGTAGACATGGTGACACCAGTACACACTTCAGTTTCGTCATTTTGTGGGCCCCTAAGTCATGTCTGAAATGAAAGTTTTGACAGCTGCACACTGCACGAGTTGTGATGGAGTTAAATCTTGTTGCATGGAATCGCTGCATAAGAAAAAAATAAGAAACGTGACTGGATGAAGAAAAGACGTCAGCTCAGTTGCTCAGAATCCTTGTTGAAATAATTTATAACGGAAGATCCAAGAAGTTCTTTTAATTATCTTAGAATGTAACCAGAACTGTTCAAGTGTCTTCTAAATAGAGTTAATTATGTGATAAGGAGCAAAGGTACTGTAATGTATGAAGGACTATCGCCAGAACTGAGTATCATATTACGTGCATTACAATCGAGAACACTAGGCATACTATAAGATTCAGTTTTAGTTTATGATGACGCTATTTCATTAACACCAATTGTTATTAACATTAACAGTAATAATTACTAATATTAGCAGCAATAATTATTTGAAGCAGGCCACATTAAGAAGAGAATGGTTTGCAAACTACTCTCTTGAAGATAAATCAGTACAGTGGCAATATTTCAAAGTTCAAACATACGTGAATGGGGAGCATTGCAGCGACGTTTTAGATAGATGAATATTGAATAAAGAATGCAGCTTCTTGAATTAGTATAGTCTTCCCGCTTGTCATTCCTTAACAAAGAGATGGCCAACTTGCCGTCTTGTAGACGAGAGCATTGCCACAGCTAGAATTACACTTGTTATTCCTGATATGCGGAGTGGCGGCGATCATTAAATAACACACCAACATGCATTAATACAACTTTATTATGCGAGAATATTTACGTCTTATACAGTCGCAGCACACAACAGAATGGAAAGCAATATGGCGGTGCACAATAAGTCCGCATGGGTCAGAGAGCCTGCTATGGCGAAGATATATCACTCGTAGAGTCGATAGTCGCCACAGAGACCCCCTCCCCCCCCCCCCCCCCCCTTGCAGTGCGGAGCACTGTGGTGCGTCAAGTCCTGTGCCAGCCCGGTGGGGGTGGGACACTTGATGGTCACAAAAGCACTTGTCCATGGTGAAATCACACGCACAACACTTGGGAGTAGGTGTAGCAAGCTCGACTGAAGTTAGGACATAATCACTGTGCCAACAGAGTGGAACCATGGGTCATCCAGCCCGTGATGTAGGCTGCAAGGGGGGAGGAAGGGGGGAGGGGTGGTGGGCCCGTCCAAATCATGATGGGATTCCTGAGAAGGAGGGCAGGTGTCGTATATGCTGAGGTCACTTGCAGAGTGCTCCTGCAAGGTCCACGCAGGTTTCACCCGGTGGAGTGAAACAGTTACTGGTTTGCCGTTGTTAAGTATCGACAATGTGGAAGGGCTCGGGACAGGACTTTAAACGGACCAGTGTAGGGAGGCTGCAGGGTTGCCCGTACTGTGTCGTCACGTAATATGATAAATTCACATGTGGCCAGTTCCTTATGCATGAACACACGAGGCCTACAGTGGGCAGAGGGCAAGGGAGGTTTGATGAGCGCGATCTGCCCTCGGACGCTCTCGACGAGTGCTGGGAGCTCGGAAGAGCTTGGTAGCAGCGTATCCTCGACGAATTCGGCTGGTAAAACCAGAGGCTCCCCGTAAAGGATCTCGGCGAGGGAGGCTTGCAAGACCTCTTTGTATGCGGTGCGGAGGCCTAGCAAAACCCAGGGGAGAGCGTCAGACCACTGGCCACTGTGGCACATAAGTGCGGCTTTAACCGTGCGGTGCCAGCGCTCCACAAGTCCATTGGCCTGGGGGTGATAAGCGGTTGTGTGAAACTTTGTGACGCCACAGTACGAACAGAGGGAGGCAAACAGCTGTGATTCAAACTGCCTACCTTGGTCGGTGGTCAGTGAGGTAGGGCTTCCAAATCGGGAAATCCAAGTGGCAACAAAGGCCCGAGCCACAGACTCAGCTGAAATATCTTCCAGAGGGACTGCCTCGACCCATCTAGTGACCCTATCAATAATGGACAGGATATATCGAAAGCCCTTGGAGGGAGGCAGGGGTCCTACAATATCAATATGGGCATGTCGTAGGTGTCCTTTAGGTATGTCAAAAGTGCCTGGAGGAGGAAGTGCATGGCGGCCCACTTTAGCTCTCTGACATGGTATGCAGGCATGAGCCCACATCCTACAATCATGTTTAACACCAGGCCAGACGTACCTTTCCGTGACCAATCTGGTGGAGGCTTTGATGCCTGGGTGAGCTAGGTTGTGGAGTGCATCAAAAACAGAGTGGCGGAGAGCTGTGGGTAAGAGAGGGCGGGAGCTACCAGTGGAAACATCACACCAGACCGGTTCTGTGGTGCTGGGGAATGCACGTTGTTCCAGTTTGAGGGAAGAGGTTGTGTCTTGTTGCAAGGCATGAATATCGGGGTCTTCGGTTTGCCGGCGGGCCAGGTCGGTAAAGTCAAGTGGGGTAGTGATGATGTTGACGCGAGACAGGTAGTCAGCGACTACATTGTCAGTGCCTTGGATATATTGTGCATCAGTGGAATATTGGGATATGAAATCCATATGGCGGAAGTGTCGTGGGGGAAGATCGCGTGAGGGATTACGGATTGCATCTGCCAAGGGTCTGTGATCTGTATAAATCGTGAATGGGTGACCCTCGACATCAGCTCTGAAATATTTCACCGCCTCGTACAGGGCGAGGAGTTCACGGTCGAAAGCGGACCATTTGGACTGGGATTTGGTTAATTTCTTGGAGAAGAAATGGAGGGGTTGGGGGGTATCCCATACATGTTGCTGAAGGACCGCACCAATTGCAGTGTCACTCGCATCAGCTGTAATACAAATGGGTGCGATAGGAGCAGGGTGAGCGAGTGTGACAGCTTTAGAGAGGGCGGTTTTGAGATTTTTGAATCAATCGGCCATCTCCAGTGTCCAAACGAGTTTGCGTTTGCCTTTAGTATCCTTACCCGCCAGAGCGTCGGTCAGAGGGATCTGGATAGACGCAGCATGGGGCAGGTGGCGCCTGTAGAAGTTCACTATGCCTAGAAAACGGCAAAGTTCAACTCCTCGTGGTTGATCTCCACTCCATTAGCAGTGAGCAGTGCAAGCACTCTGGAAAGATGGAGTGTGTGTTCCTCAGGTGAGGGAGAGAAAATCAGTATATCGTCTAAGTAGGCATAGGCGAAAGGGAGGTCAAACGACAGTGCATTGATGAAGTGTTGCCATGTCTGTGCGGCATTTTTGAGACCATATGGCATGGAACAGTACTCGAAGATGCCGATTGGAGTGATTATGGCTGTCTTGGGGGTGTCGTCGGGGAACATGGGAATCTGATGATATGCTTTGCTACAATCGAGAACGGAGAAGATCTGGGAACCATACATCATCTGGGTGAAATCTTGAATGTGGGGGATAGGGTAGTTATCGATGGTAGTGCGTGCGTTAAGAGCACGGTAGTCACCGTAGGGGCAGAAAGTACCGTCCTTCTTTGGCACGAGATGGATTGGTGACGACCAGTTACTATTGACGGAGAATGTTGGAATCCGAAAGATCTTTAACAATGTCTTTAGCACGGCGAAGTTTCTGCGTGTTTAGGCAGCGCGCCTTATGCCGCACATGGGGTCCTTCAGTTGTGTTTATTCTGTGGCACGTCCCATTGGCAATTGCACGCAAAAACGTGGGAGAAGCAGAGGGGGTAGTGGCAGGAGGGGTAGTAGCAGGAGGGGTCGTGGCAGGAGGGGTAGGGGCAGGGTGGGTAGGGGCAGAGTCTGGCCGAACCGTTAATGGGATCACAGCTGCAGAACAATGACCAGGCTGCGGAGGCTTGTCCACGATTGCAAGAGTGGGTGTGCGGAGTTGTAGAAGCTGCTGTTGTGTCTGCAACAGTTGTGCATGGACTTCGTCAATGCGAACACGCAGGTCGACATTCTGAGTGCGCAACGCATCGACGCCTGAACGCTCATGCAAGAAAGCTGAGAGAGCAGAAGAAAGGTTTGCAGCAAGTGACATACACTCTGAAAGGGCGGAGTGTGAACAGTCAGTAGAAACTTCGGGCTGAGGGGGGGAATGTTGTGACGCACCAGGAACACTTGAACTGGAGACGTGAGTCAGACAGCTGGCTTGCAGATTAGGGGAGAGGGCATAGTGATGAAGAAAATCGAGGCCCAGTACAGGTGCATCAACTTTCGCAACGTAAAATGTCCAGGGGAAAATCTGATCTGGGTCAAATTTAAGCAGGAGATATGAGGAACCTAGCACCAGAATCGGGTAATTGTTAGCAGCTATCAGTGGCGGTGCAGATAAGGGATCTATGTTAGGGGCGAGGGAGGGCGGGATAACACTAATGTCGGCTCCAGTGTCCAGTAGTAAACGAAGTTCGGTGTTGGTGTCCTCGACGAAGAGGCACAAAGCGGATGACAGTGCAGCATGCATCAGATGAGATTCTGGTAGGCGCCGTGAGGCAACATGGCGGGACGTGGCACCCAGACGCGCCCGCCATAAGCGTTTGGGAAAGCACACGGGGGTTTGCAATTGCGAGCTGCATCACCAAAGTTAGCAATAAGGAGAGCCAGCTTGCAGTGCAGAATCATGGCTGGGCAGTGGGGTGGCCAGCTGCACGGCCGGAGTGTACTCAGGTGCTTGCTCGGCCGTCTCCGGTGACCTTTGGGGCGGCAACGTAAAAGTAGGTAATGCAGTCGGGCGACCACGGGGTGACGGGGCCGTTGCTTGCGTTGACAGCGAGGCGCGTGTCTTGCCGCGGGTAGGCTTGGCTTCTGTTACTGCATAATGCGTGGGGCCGGCGGATGCCAGACTCGAATGCTGGAGGTACCGGTGTTAAATGATGCTATAGGCATGGTCGGCGATGCGCAGGCGTGCTTCAAGGGGCTCAGAGACATGGGACAATAGCTGCAGTTTTAGCTCAGAAGGAAGTTTAAGCAGCCAAATTGTCCAAAGTGCGACGTCTGGTAGAAAGTCTGTGTCCACAAGGGCGCTTAAGTGACGCCACAGCTGTGATGGGGTATGGTCATCGATGTGTTCCTCATGGATAATGCGTTGGATCGACTCATCAGGGGGACGGGATAAGCGTTCAACGATACAAGCTTTAGCAAATTTGTACTTATTCTGCACGGGAGGCGAAAGCAGCAGGTCACTAATAAGATCTGTGTGATTGTGAAGGTGACTAAGAAGGCACACAAATCAGGCTCCATCGTCTAGGACGCCGTGAATGTCCAACATTTTATCCACTAATGCAAACCATGTCTTAGGGTTCTCCGTTTGTAGGGCTGACAGTTTTGGGAATCTGCTAGGCGCAAGGTACTGAGGAACGGTCGGTGCAGCGAACACACTACTTGGAGGTGCAGACGATGTATCAGTGTAGAGTGGTGCCATATCAGGATTGTAGGCACCAGGAGACTGGCACACAGTAGCTGTACTAATCTGGTTATTAGTGACAAAACCACACGATTTACAAGCAGCGGGAGTGCAAGAAGAGAATTCAGTCTTGACATGTGAGTTCAGTTGCATAGTGTAGGCAGGTACAGTTGCTGGGGCCCCGGCTGGTGGGGGCATGGTTGGGTGTGGAAGAGACTCCAGTACCGTGGAAACAGGTGCAGTTCGGACTGGTGAGCACGCGACCGGTGTTTGCCAAGCGAAAGAACCCAGTGCGGAAGTTGATGAAATGTTGTGGACTGGCGCGGGTGGGGCGGCTGGTGCCGCCGCGGATGGTAGGCATGCGGGAGCTGTTAACAATGGGTTCGGGAGTGTAGCGGGCGCGGTTGAAACTGACATGGCAGAGACGGACGAAACCGTCGGGAAAACATGCGGAAGACAAACAGGAGCCGGGATGGCGCGCAGCACGGGAGACGCGGCTGCATCATACCTGAGCGGTTGTAAGATGTCCGTGGAGAGTTGCGTAGTCTGCGGCTGTAGAGCAGGCGTCATGTGTGGGTGCAGCAGATGAGTAGGAACGGCAGGCGCTGTGGCGTCGATAAGCAGAATGCAGCCCGACGGTCGTGAGGCAGCCGTAGGCGCGGGAACGTGCTGCGGCAGTCAAGCGGTAACCGTTGAGTTTATCTCGGCGCCACGTAGGTTAAAAACCGGTTGACAGTGGAGTTCACTTTGGCACTGAAACTGCGGCGTGATTTCTGGAATGGATTCATTTTCCACTTTGAAAAACTGCATCTGAGAAGTCGCCTCACAGGGACCAACGGTTGTTGAAACATTGTTCGTAGCACAATACAAATAACTGTTAACAGCACTCGCGAATTGAACTAAAACAGATCGGGGTCCCCAATGTGGTTATTCCTGATATGCAGAGCGGCAGCGAACATTAAATAACACACCAACATGCATTAATACAACTTTATTATGCGAGAATATTTACAACATCTTATACAGTCGGCAGCACGCAACAGAATGGAAAGCAATATGGCAGTGCACAATAAGTCCGCATAGGTCAGAGAGCCTTTTGTGGCGGAGATATATCATTCGTAGAGTCGATAGTCACTACACACTTGTTTGTATTTTTCTTAATTCAGTTGTAATGTGCTGCGAACTCAATAAATTTTGCCCTGCACTTCAGATATTGTCAAAGCATCTGTGTTATGATCGCACATGACGGTCTCAGCGGCACGTGCTACTTTTGTAATCGGCATAACTGAAATCCTACAAACACCTATGTAAAGCTTAGATATCCAAAAAGCGAACATTATTCTCTGTTCCCCACTTCATATTTAAGTTTGGCTACACTCTACGAACACACATACCAGTAACCTCAAAACTCTTGCAACTAGTGTCGCCAAAGTTGGAACACGCCGAAAGCGTTTAGTTTCACCAAAATGTTGCACAAGTGGGCGACGCGCATGCGCAGTGGCCAGTAGCACAATTGCCTGCAACCTAGTGTCATCGTGTAAACTAGGCTTAAACACTCTCGGGCATGTTCCAACTTTGGCGACACTAGTTGCAGGAGATTTGAGGTTATGTGTGTTTGTAGTGTGTAGGCAAACTGAAATATGCAGTGAGGAATGGAGAATAATGTTCACTATTTTGGATATCTATGCTTTGCATAGGTGTTTGGGGGATTTCAGTGATGCTGATTACAAAAATAAGCAACATATTGCGGCTCCTGAGCCCTTCATGTACGATCAGAACACAGAAAGTTTGACAATATCTGAGCTGCAGGGCAAAATTTATTGAATTAGAAGCACATATACAACTGAATTGTGAAAAATTGAAGCAAATGTAATTCTAGCTGTGGAAATGCTCTAATCTACAAGACTAAAATCCCATTGTTCAAGTTGGCTGACTTTTTTTAAGGAATATCGTTGACAGGAGGTAAGGCTACACAAATCAAGATGCTGCATTCTTTATTCAATATTCATCTATTTAAAATGTCGCAGAGGTGCTCCCCATTCACATATGTTTGAATTTTGAAATATTGCCACTGTACAGATCTATCTTCAAGAGAGTAGTTTGCAAACCATTCTATTCTTAATGTGTCCTGTTCGAATAATTACTGCAGTTAATGTTAATAATTATTACTGTTAATAATTATTGGTGTTAATGAAAAAGAGTCATCGCCAACTAAATCCGCATCTTATAGCATGTCGAGTGTTCTTGATTGTAACGCATGCAATGCGATATGTAATTTCAGTTCTGGCGAAGTGCGTCATGCATTACAGTATCTTTATTCCTTATCACATAATGAACTCTATTTAGAAGAAACGTGAACAGTTCGGGTGTCATTCTAAGATAATTAAAAGAACTTCTTGGGTCTTCCATTACAAATTATCTCAGCAAGAAATCTGAGCAACCAAGCTGACCTCTTTTCTTCATCCAGTCATGAATCGAAACACGTTTCTTATTTTTTTTCTTATGCAACGATTCCACGCAACAAGTTTTAACTCCATCCCAACTCATGCGACATGCACCTGCCAAAACTTTCATTTCAGACACGACTCTGGAACCCACAAAACTGCAGTGTGTACTGGTTTCGCCATGTCTACAGTCAAATATGAAACCATTTGCGTGCAACTCGTTCCACGCAACGAGTGACGCGACCCAGTGTCGTCGTGTAAACTAGGCTTTAGATTCGTTTGAGCGGTTGCGAGTGAGCTCATGCACATGCGCAATTGAGTTGCGTATGAGTAGTACCTTCTCCCGCTTCTGGCCACAGAAGTATGGCAGTATAAGCAATAGCAGCAAGCAGCCATATGCTATACGCAAAAATTTTACTGGTGGGCCTAAGCTGTGAGATTCAATAAGTGCAACAGGCCCGGAGCTAGGGAGTGGGGATAAACCAGGGTATCTGCCCCGGGCGGCAATTTCAGGGAGTTAAAAGACTGTGTTTCACAAAGCGTCTAGCATCCAGCGCACGTTGGTCTATTGAGTATTGATATAATTTTGAAACGCATCCCTGTTGGTTTTTGAACAACTTTTAAGTTGATTTCTGAATGAATCATAAGTTGACTTTCGAAAACATGCATAGTGTACGTGATTCTCTGCCAGGGGAATCCCTGTCACATCTAGAAATAAACTTTCTGGCAGACAAAAGAGGATGGGGCTATACGAGCTGAGAGGAATAATGCCGAATGGGTGAATGCCAATTGCTGTTTATGTGGTTGACTGGGTTTGCAAATTATCAGCGTTGTTATAATTACTAGTGAAACCCATAGATTTAGACTACCAGAGTGGAAATAAACGACTAACAGGAATAACAGATAACGATGATTACGTATTATCTTCTTCGTGTATCGAAGATGATGAAATTTTGACAGAAAATTTTTAACCAGACCTCTACAATAGTAAGGGCCAGTTATACAGTCCCTGGCTAGCAGCCACTAAAGTTATATTCTGAGAATATCGCGGAAAACGCGTTGTACGAACACAGAGAATAAATGCGGGATAACCAATTCGGTGATTGTGACAAGGTTAGTGAAGTTAACCGGATAATAAATTTTGACACTGGCAGGAATAGTTACAGAATTAGTTAGAACGAGTAAGAAAAAGAAACAGGGACTCTCAAAATTATGGAAGAATGTGATGATTCCAAATTTATATAAAAATTTCACACTAACACTTTTCGATCTCATGCTTCAGAAGCTAGAGAGTATGAATAAAATGTGAAACTGTTTCCTAACGTAAAACTTTTTGCTTGTAGTAGGCCCAATAGGCATTTGATCTTGGTACTTCGTGAATTATATTCTGTCGCGTTATAAAAATGGCCATTTGTCCCAAAACAGATTCGTTTGTTTGGTGTGTGTAACAATTGCTGCAATATTAGGCAGGCGTATTCCATTTTATCTAGCAATGACAAAATATACGTAATCAGATCGAGAAACCACACCAGTCTTGGGTACTATTTGTATTTACAGCTTTTCTAGTATTAGATAACGACATTTCGTTTTTTCATGTAGCAAAACTTTGATGAGGTAATGGATTCTTTCCCAGAAAGGAAAGTATGCCATATAAAGCAGTGGCAAGATAAGAGAGAAAAACAATGCTAGGACTTAAAGATTGAAGAAATGTGTACTGCCTTGCTTGTCTTTACTGGTTTTATGTATCCTACATTTAATTTTACGTCACACAAAACCGCAAGTTATTAGCTAATAGGCAGTAAAGACTGCAAATTTTTTGAAGAGTTCCTGTACTGCCGGTTACAAATAATCCCATCCACTATTAATTGTGTCAAACTGGCCGACTAGGAGCGGGAGAGGCACTACAGGACATTTTAATGTCATGTGGCCTGAATATAGTTTGATGGCACCCATTACAAAATATTGCATGTTTGAATTCCACAGACCAAAATACAAAGACGTGCGATGGAAGAATGCTGTTTGAAGAGGCGTGGCACTGCACTTTGGCACACTTATGACCAAAGAACATGTCTTACGTTCCCTAGAACATATATGTTTTATGTATCAGACTCTTCAGAAAAATGCGCGCCAAAACATGAAGATATTTTTGAAAGGTCGATTTTTTTACATTTTTGGCATCCTGATTCAAACGCTCGAGGGAGGGGGAGCACCACTATCTAATATTGCCCCGGTTCTGGAATATCGTAGATCCGGACCCGATGCACAGAGCAGTCTAAGTTATAGTGGGGAGCCAGCCAGTGTAGCTGAGCGGTTCTAGGCACTTCAGTCTGGAATCGTGCGACCGCTATGGTCGCAGGTTCGAATCCTGCCTCGGGCATGGATGTGTGTGATGTCCTTAGGTTAGTTGGGTTTAAGTAGTTCTAAGTCTAGAGGACTGATGATCTCAGAAGTTAAGTCCCATAGTGCTCAGAGCCATTTGTAGTGGGGAGGTGGTAGTCTCCACGTGACCCGTGTTAACATTAAGCGATTTTGCTCTTTTATCTTCGTTTATTGCTCTCACGTCAAATGAAAACAAAACTTGTATCTGTGGCCAGGAACTATCAAGAGAATTAAAATACATTCGCATAATTACGTAAGGCTAAAATATATTACTAGTTGCAGATTTTATTTCCACCTTTCTGACGGCGAAGCATTAATCGCCTTTGTCGGTTTGTTAAAGAAATTTGACTTTTATTAACCTTTTCTGCTGAGGAAGTGTGTTTAATTTCACACTATTGGCTAGTTTCAACTGTTTGCTGCAAGTGCACGTTTTCATCTTATAGCATGTATGGCATTAGGTCATAATAAAAACCAAACATGAGGCAATACAGTACAGTACTGGTGCTCCAAGAAAATTTACATCTGAATCTGGACATACGAATGTGCACTTTAAGCCAAATTATGCATTTTAGTGTGGTTCACCAAACTCCCATGCTCTTGGAGTATCCTCTAATGTCTTGTTTAATGATTTACTCGTATGAACGTACAAGCTTCCTGCGTCATCGTAGCTGTGCAAGCGCAGTGACGCATGTTATCTGGCAACTGCTGAAGTGAACCTATTTCTATCAGGTCATGGAAAAATATTCTGAATGGTTGTTTGAAAAGTGTTACTTTCAAAGTAAGTTTCCTTTTACGTAAGATGAACTCTGTGCTCGAATGTATGTTGAATTTCTTAAATCACTGAGCGTTTGACACTCATTCAAAAATCAACTCTTTGAGGATGACCATTTAGAATAATTTCGAGCCCAGAAGACCACCTGGTCTTCGTAATTGTCAAAAATTTTACTGGCACATTTATGTGATATACCTTAAAGTGTTGATAAGAATATAATAGAGGGAAACATTCCACGTGGGAAAAATATATCAAAAAATAAAGATGATGTGACTTACCAAACTAAAGCGCTGGCAAGTCGATAGACACACAAACACAAACATACACACAAAATTCTAGCTTTCGCAACCAACGGCTGCTTCGTCAGGAAAGAGGGAAGGAGAGGGAAAGACGAAAGGATGTGGGTTTTACGGGAGAGGGTAAGGAGTCATTCCAATCCCGGGAGCGGAAAGACTTACCTTAGGTGGAAAAAAGGTCCCGGGATTGGAATGACTCCATACCCTCTCCCTTAAAACCCACATCCTTTCGTCTTTCCCTCTCCTTCCCTCTTTCCAGACGAAGCAGCCGTTGGTTGCGAAAGCTAGAATTTTGTGTGTATGTTTGTGTGTCTATCGACCTGCCAGCGCTTTCGTTTGGTAAGTCACATAATCTTTATTTTTTGATATACCTTAAAGTGTAACGCACGCAAAAGATACCAACTTTGTGTGAAGGCTTAGCTTCTCTTGCAGCTTATTAATCTTAGAGAACAATATTACATGTGAAAGCTTTTCTTTTCTTGTAGCAATACTATGTACATTAATTTAAACCATTATCTTTTCTATTTGTGTGTTCGCTCTACTTAACAGTTATGTTGCTATTGGCTGACTACATATCGTGTCCTATGCTCTGAATGTCCGCTGTCGTCAGCTGGCAAGATCGCTTGACATGAGGTAAGACTGGCTTACACCCCTGTTCATGTTGCTGCACATCAGACATCTTTCAAAAACGTGTTTTTATCCCCCCCCCCCCCCCACCCGCCCCCGAGTTTCGTTTTATAATGTGCCGGGAAATTCTAAGCTGGTGTATAAAAACACAACCACTGAAAGCTTGATAAGTTTTACAGTTCTGAGGAAAAGTATACTGTTACTTAGCACAGAAAAAGTGTATTTTTTAACCGGTAATTGTTTTTCCTCTTCCACGAATACACCCTGAATACAGTAACATTTTCACAATGTTACACAGCTGCAAACTGAAGAAGTATATTTGCACCTCGGATGTTATCTTTACATATTTTTTCTGTTTCTGATGAAAATAATTTGTGTGTACCACCTTGTGTGTTTAGTGCACTACATTTTTCAACAGAAATTGGGTGAAAGAGGGGAACGTATGTGTGGAAGAGAATGATAGTTACAGGGTATATATGAACAATAATCTTTAAGAGGCAACTTAACTGATATATATGTACAGTTCAATAAATTAGCTTTTATTTTCTTACAAATATTTCAATCACAGCAAATACTTATTCTGTATTACAACAAAATTACAGGTAACATTTTCACTTCACACTTATAATAAAAATTACACAAATTACACTTTTTTAAAAATAAGTTACACACTGCTTTTGAAAAGGAGAGGATATGGAGCCTGTATTTCAAATTCCAGAGAGAGTGATTCATTTTACTTTCTATGCTGGAACACTAATAAAATTCTCTGCAATATATAAAGATTTTCTTCCACTTAAGAAAAATTGATATACTATAGGACCAGTCAATTACTCTGTAACTGTTGATAAAAAAGTGGAAACAACAATACTGCAGCTACATGTACACTCAACAGATCTAAAAGTTTTAAAAAAATAACAGAAATACTGCTACCCAAAACAGACTGTCATAATATAAATTACAAACAGACTTTTGGAGTGCTGCTGTATAAATTCATCTGATAAAAAGATATGTTAAAAGTATCACAATGACAGAAGCAATTCAGGAAAATATCTCACATTCATAAGGAACACTCAAAAATCTTAACACTAAGCACAGCAGCAATAACTATCAAGTATTTTTTCCACGAGTATTTACATATTTACAATCTTTTTTAATATTCAATCTACTAAAACATTCAATCTTATAGAAATTGGAAAAATACTAATTTCTATCTTTTTTTTTGCAACACATCACATTCAGTTTATTATTCATATTGTCCAATTTTCACTGAAAGGGAAAAGGTTTCTTCTTTACTTAAGCATAATTTGTTGCAGCATATACGGCACAACAAATTTTTAAGTACTTTATTGGGTTCTAGATTACAACTGCTGCAAGTTACAAAAATCATCATGTAATACAATTTGTATTCAGAATACTGAATTTTGTCAAAAAGTCCTGAAATAAAAAATAATTATTTTGGTATAAATATTTCTAGTTTTGTTAATTAATTGTCCCCACTTATACAATTAGTGGGCAAATATTACAAAATAAAGATCAGATATTAAAAGGACACAACATACACACGAAATAGAGCAGTATGTGTTACGAGAGATCATCCTGTGAAATCATCTCGAAGTCATCACTGTCTGAAGATGAGGAGGAACACTGATCAGAGGGTTTCACAGAAGAAACATTAGACTGCTGCCGAGGAGTTTGGGCACTGGCTTCTTGAACTGAAGCTGCACCTGTGCCTATCACAGTAGAAATTAAGCTCTGTCCCATCGCAGTAATATCTGCAATGTTTCTCGCCACAGCCTGCACAGCAGTTGATGTCAAGATATCACTCAGGCCTCCACTCACAGTGGCCTTGCTTGGATGACCTGCAGTCTTGTCTGCTTCGGCAGCATCAAAGCTAAGACCCTGCACGAAGTCCTTCTCTTCTTCTTCAGAGCTGTCACCATTGAAGTGTGAACTCTGAAAATGAATTTCTCCAATGTCATCCTCATCTGTGTCTGACTGTTCAATTTCTAGTTCTTGTTTTGTGTGCAGATCACCACCGTTAGTTCCATGCTGTGATGGTGGAGCTGACAAATCAAAGTCACTGATGTCGAGACCATCTGTACTTCCCTCCTCGTGGGATGGCATTGCATTCATTCCAGTTACAAAAGAAGTCTGTGTCACCAACGAATCTGGGGCTACATAAATGAACAGTCAATTAAACATGATGAAAAAGTACTCAGTGTACATAGAAATTACTAATTAAACAGATAATCTGTATACAACTTTAAAAGCATCTACTGTTAAAATAAGTGTAGAGAAATATATTTGCATAGTATGTCTGTAGAATTTTGCTTCCCATATAATTATTTTCCATCACAGATAATGTCATATTGAAAAATGACATGAGGGCCTATCAAGATAGTAAAGCAGCATTCCAATATTGAAGCTGATGATGGCTACATAATCTCATTGTCTCAGATGGCAATGGAAAAGCATATGGAACACATTGAGGTCACAAGGCTGCCCCCCATGTTCATCTATAAACACTTCCATTGAAGGCACATCTACTGACCTGTCCTAACTGGCAACGAATGTACTGAGAAAAGCACTGCTTCACATAAGCAGTTCCCTCCTGATTGACTGATGTGAGCCATTAAAATTAAATCTTAAATTACTATCAATGAAGAGCCTCAGCTCTCTTCCACTCAACTCTTGATATTCAATTATCGTGTATCGCTAGAAATCTTCTCCGACATTAACGGTGACAATGTGTGTAAATTTTGTTTGGGATATGATGTAACTGACAGATGAAATACACATGACTGATATAAATAAGGAATTATAGGGGCAGGTGTAAAGACAATAAATTTGAGCTACAGTTACCTGCCCCAGTGGTAATTAGTACCCTTCTGACTGCTACCTATAATACTGATCAAAACATTGGTAAAATAATTAATAATAATAAATGACAAACATTTGTTTATCATTTTTCATTGTGATATGATCTACAAACTAGAAGAAATTTATGGGAAAAATTGCACAGATTTCACACTGCACTGCATTTGAAAATGGTCTTTGTACAAACACGGAGACTTGTAAAAAAAAAAAAAAACTGGCATCAGGATATGGTGGATATTTGAAAGTATCTGAGTGAAGATTACCCTGTCAGTTAAAAATCACTACTGGCTCCATTCTGAATTAGTATAATCAACAGTGACTGCTTGCTGTTCTTTTTTTCAGTAAGAAATTACTTTGGGTGTAAGTGAGTTTTGCATATCAACATAATGGCTAGCACGAAATCCTGAGCATTCACAGAATCAATGGTACCTGATTGAATGCAAGGTGTATGTTAGAAACAGAGGGACCAGAAATGTCAAGTACAAGCACATCAAGATTATGAAAGTACTTTAGAGGAATTCTGTGATCAGTAGAAATGAAGGGAACTTCACACACTTCTTCCTGCATTCTTTGTTTCTGAAGTTCCTGTTGTATAATGAAGTCTGCATAGTACTGAGCTATCATTTAGTAGACTGCTGTGCACAGAGTAATTTAGAATTTCTGCAATGTTTTTGCTGTATGCTCTGTTGATACTGGTCTCAACAGATAATGATTCACAAGTATTATCATTCTATAATTCAGGGTAGCATAGTGAGTGTGTGTTATTTTATAAATTTTGATATGCTGCTTATATGGTACACAACGCTAGAAATCTTCTCCGACATTAACGGTGACAATGTGTGTAAATTTTGTTTGGGATATGATGTAACTGACAGATGAAATACACATGACTGATATAAATAAGTGATTAAGACTCATCAATAAATCTTTTTTCACTGGTTGTTAAATTTCAGTTCAATCCCAGGAATAAGGTGAGGCAGTAAGCGGAAAGTGGGAGTGCATGTTTTGTTAAGATCAGCCAGTAACAGATGTTTTTCTTGAAACTATAATTTGACCTGTTTTCCAGCAGAACTATAGAGAGTGAGGGGGGCCAAAGCAAATGAAATAGTTCATCATTTCCTCAGAGAATATAAGCATGCTGACCTGTTGGATCATTACCACTCATCTCTAGTTCAAGTCCAAACTCCTCTGGAATAACAGAATCATCCTGCTGTTCATCTTCAATTGGTTCTCCTGCTTGCTGTAGCAGTGCCAAATTTTCCCCCGTCTGCTCCGGCAAGTAGTCTTCTACTTCACTGTCTGTATCTAAAAGTAGTAACATTTCACTTAAGTACACAATTACTAATTTGATGAGTGCCAACATGGTTCTGCCAGCACTGGTAATAATGAAAATACAAGTATTCATTTAATATATATATATATATATATATATATATATATATATATATATCGCACACACACACACACACACACACACACACACACACCAAGTGAAAGTGAATAGTTATGTTTTATCTACATGCTTGTCTATTCCCATATGCCTCAACTACGCATTGTGCAGACCTGTTCAGTGAAAATAATTCCCAGAAAGTTTAATGGAGGTAGGCATTCCTGCAGGAAACACGAGTTAAATAAGAGAGAAACATTCACCTTGTGTGTGGGGAAAAAGAGAACCAGTGGAAAAATACTCCTATCAGAGCACAAAAAGGCAAATATGCTCTTGTTTAAAACACACTGCCTCTTTATAACTTCCTCTGCATCTTTAAAAATTTTCCCAAATATTATGGCATGCAAACATGTTGACATTCTCTTTAACATATAACTCATCTCTCATTCCCACAAGATCCCCTAACTACCGGTACAAGTCGTTCACAGCCACTAAGTCATCCCTATAAGTC
The DNA here is from genome assembly GCF_023898315.1 of Schistocerca nitens. Classification (NCBI taxonomy): domain Eukaryota; kingdom Metazoa; phylum Arthropoda; class Insecta; order Orthoptera; family Acrididae; genus Schistocerca; species Schistocerca nitens. Next base: position 696,395,621 of record NC_064617.1, on the reverse strand, counting down.
GCTCATACCCATCCACTCCCACTTGGCTCCTCTCTCTCTCACTTAATCATCCCAACTCGCTGTCATCATATCTTAGTGTGTCTCTCACTGTCATGTCTCTCTCTCTTGCTCTCTTTTATTGCTACTATCATCTCATTCATTCCTTCCCATTGCTGCTGTCACTTCTCATGCCACTATCTCTCTCATCCTCCCTGTCATTGTCATAGACTCTGTCTCTCATTACTACTGCCTGTCACACACTTCCACTTCCTCCGCCTCTTTAATCCTCTCCCACTGGTACTGTCTCCTTCACTTTCTTCCTAACACTGTTCCGTCTCTATCAACTATGTTCCACTGCCACTGTGTCCCTTACCATTATCTCCTTCACTCTTTCTATAACACAACTACTGTCCACCATCTTCCAGTATTTATTACTTTTCCATCTCATTCCCACTGCCACTGGTCCTTCTCTCTCAGCATACAAAATGTGTGATTTTTTTGCATATCCTAATTTATCCAAAAAGGTGCTGGAAAGGTAGAATGAGGCAGCTGGTACCACTTTTTTTCAGTCAGAGTCGTAACAGGAGTATATTCGCCTTTTTTATGCTCTGATAGGAGCATTTTTCCACTGGTTCTCTTCTTTTCCCTACCACAGCAGGGTAAGTCATTCATGTGTAAAGAACTTTATGGCTTAGTAAAATATTGATAGTTTACTTACGTGAAACTGAAATAGGACAAAACTAATTTTACACCTCTGCCTGGACTTTACTGCACAAAAAGTTTGCATGTGCTTCAGTTCTAGAAATGGGGTTCCCAAAACCCTTCTGTAGTATCGAGACAGTTTACAGCTAGCTATGTCGCTTTATAAACTATGTTTTCACCTCAGACTGGACTCTACATGTACAAGTAGGGTAATTCTAAACCTCCAGGACAGAGATATCAGTAAAATTTTCAAGAAACCTACTCACCAAGCAGTGGCAGAACACAGACACTTAAAAGACTGTTGTGACCGGCAAGCTTTCAGAGCCAGTGGCTCCTTCTTCAGGCAGAAGGGTTTAAGGGGAAGGAAGAAAGGTAAAGGAAAAGGACTGGAGAGGTAACGGTAAGTCTCCCCTGACCCACGGTTCTGGGTGACTTTCCCAAAATCTACCTCTTTTCCTAGACCTTGTAATATCCCCACGGAAAATTACCCTCTACCACGCACTAATTAATAGTGATCAATCAAATCATCCACATTTATTTACGTTTGAAAAGTATTGGATTAGATTTTTCTAGTAAAATATGCGCCGACAGCTAGTCGACGCCAAGGTATTTTTCTAGTACGTTTATTCTCTGGAACAACAGAGGTACAGATATGTATGCTCCATGGTCATGATAGTATAGAGAGAGCGAGAGAAGGGAACAGTTTCGGAAATATCGGTGGGAGGATTTTTGGATTCCTAAAGAAGTTTAGGTACTCTGCTTCGCACTAAAGCGAACAAGGGAAATTTGTGCCGATAGCGGGATAGATAAAGAAATGATAAACCTGTAAAAAGGTAAATTTACTGAGACTTAAAATACACGGAAACGGAACCTGTAATTAACAAGGATTCAATATACATCTTTCATCAGAAATAAGGTTTGTGACTATTTTATTACAGAGTGAATGAAGAATGAGTTCTCTGTATGAATCATTGATGATTGTCTAGGCCTGTAATTAATTGGGAAGTTTCAGCTGTGACAAAGAGAACCTGCAATCTATGAGTTTTATAAATCGTCCAAAAAGGCTTCGTCCACATCTGAAATATTAGATCTGTCGTAAACTGAACGAATTGTTCAAACGATCGATTTTCCCAACTGAATGCAGCGCTTAATAATAATAACAAATGTAAAGATTTTTTCTAGCAAGACCGCCGCTGAGTATTAAGACGAAGGGCTCTACCGGAGATTCGACCAGGCTGATCTCAAGTAATTTATATTTGAATTGTACACAGATAAATTAGAGAGAGAGAGAGAGAGAGAGAGAGAGAGAGAGAGAGAGAGAGAGAGAGAGAGAGAGAGAGAGTGAGAGTGAATGTAATTCTAGAAATTACTTAGAATCCTCCAGTAGTATAATTGTTTGTCTGTCCTTTTACGGATCAGCCAATCATAATACACGAAGCCCTGACTTTACTGTACTGATTCAGGTGTGAGAGTGAAGGAGCGATAAAGACGACAGACACACTTCTGTACAGACAAACATTACACCAAGTTAGCGGCAGGCTGCATTCACACACAAAGACTTTCATCAGAAACAAAACCACAAAACAAAGTAGTAATAAGAGAATTCATTAGAACCTCTCTAGTCATTTTCGTTCACCCTTCAACCCTTCTGCCTCAAGAAGTAGCCATTGGCTCCGAAAGCTTGCCAAGCACAACAGTCTTATGTGTGTGTGTTCTGTCGCCACTTGGTGAAATGGGAACTCAATAGTGTTCTCAGTGCTCTGCTGCGAATGTCGTAGCCAATGTGAGCGTTAAATGTGTTCGTAACGAGTTATTCTATGAATTTTTATTCCATTTGTTGCGAACTTTCACGGTTGGTCGTGGTGGTGGTGGTGGTGGTGGTGGTGGTAAGTGACTTGGAACCGACAGAGGATGACAAAACCTCACACTTGCTGAAAGAACTCACAAAAGCCAAGTACCACAGGCTCTTCTGGTAAAGGATGTCATAATCAGAGAGGAATTCTTGAAGTGGCACCAGCAAATTGACGAAATGCAACAGAAAAGAGTTGGAAGAAAGAGGTATGACTGACTGCCAAATGTGGACAACGGGACAGTTGAAGAAGACCACAATGAGCTTGCCTCTCTCAGATATCAGGTAGTTAAGGCAGAGAGACAGCAGCGCATGCAAGCCAGAAATATCACACCCAGTGCAAAAGGGATAGCAGCCATGAACACTGACCTCACATATTAGAAAGTAATAGAGTGTGATGAATAGGAGGTGTATCAATCTCTGTCACCAAGCTCTGCCAATAGACAAACACACCAGGAAGAATGGACTTCAACTCTAACTTATGTCGCAACCATCAAATGACAACCTAGCATGTGGACAACTTAAGAACAACCAACACCTCCGCCAAGTATGATGCCCCAAAGAAAAACACAATGGAGAAAAACATGCTGATATGTTTTCCGTATGTGCATCTTGCTGGACACATTGTACACTATTGGTGAGAGAGAGAGAGAGAGAGAGAGAGAGAGAGAGAGAGAGAGAGAGAGAGAGAGAGAGAGAGAGAGGACAAGTGTTTGATGGTTGTTACACTATATGACGTCAACCACACAATAGTTCTATTCTGGCCAGTCAACTGCACACGATTATAGTCTACCTGAAGCCCGTCACTGAATCCTGGATGAGGTTGTTCCTCAGCACACCGTCGCCTACATGCTGAATTCAGGAAAACTAATTCAGGCGACCATCTACAGAGGTGAGACTGCCGCACATGAAAATCTTCCGTAGACAAGTCACCAGGACGTCACAAAATCTCACTGACATCATTGACTGCCAACTTGTCTGGGCACTAATCATTTGAGAGGCTCCTTTCTCTGTAATGTTGGATGCTTATTGTCGTCAGCTAAGAAAGCTATGTTCTGCAATGCAATCTTTCTGAAGGTTACTGATGGGAAATGGTCCAGCCAACAGGAACACGTAATTTAAGAATGACTATCAATACAGCTTTTCGAATTTATCATTTTAGTGAAATGTGGTCATAATGCTATTCCTGAACTGAACTTCTCGCAGGCATCACAAGCTGTCACAGACTGTGGAAGGTCAGAGCTACCTGACTGATGAAACTATTCCAACAAGCAAATACCATAGATCGCTCTGCATGTTGCTGCAGAAGACAACATCATCTAGCCATCATCAATGAGATGAGTTCCAGTCTTCAATTGAAATGCTCAGTTAAAACTCTGAAGCTCTTATCAATTGCAAAAAAGTGGCTCATAAAAGAAATGCCAGCGAATGATCATGACCACTGTAGGAGGTCAAGGAGAACTCTTGGTCACTACCATGAACATCTACAACTCATCCCTAAAGGTATGTGGTTAGGACAGGAAGGGCAACTTACTGCCTTTGACAAAGGATCAGGCTCTGCTACGACAAAAGACAATGAAGGAAGGAAGCTACTATCGAAATGGCAATAGGATGTGGCCTGACCGAGAAACATCATCGGAGAGTGACAGCCATTCTGCACCAACCTTCGGATGTTTTCAAATCTGGAGTGAAGAAAAGACAGACCAAGCAGCCAAAAATAAAACTCCATATCAACACTGGGGATCTTCCACCAATTAGCAAGCGATCATATATGATGTTACTGAGTGAACAACAGAAAATCCAAGAGGAAGTAGAGAAGATGCTGCAAAATGGCATCACCACATCTAAGCCAACTGACAACAATGTTGAAGTGTGTTCAGACAGCAGGTCTCCACCTAAATATGGACTATCAGACCAATTGTGTGATTGGATTGAAGAGCTCCTAGATAACACAACACAGCATGTCATTCTCAATGGAGAGAAGTCTTCCGAAGTGAGAGTGATTTCAGGTGTGCCACAGGGGAGTGTCATAGGAACGTTGCTATTCACAATATACATAATTGACCTTGTGGATAACATCGGAAGTTCACTGAGGCTTTTTGTGGATGATGCTGTGGTATATCGAGAGGTTGTAACAATGGAAAATTGTACTGAAATACAGGAGGATCTGCAGCGAATTGACGCGTGGTGCAGGGAAAGGCAATTGAATCTCAATGTAGACAAGTGTAATGTGCTGCGAATACACAGAAAGAAAGATCCCTTATCATTTAGCTACAATATAGCAGGTCAGCAACTGGAAGCAGCTAATTCCATAAATTATCTGGGAGTAGGCATTAGGGGTGATTTAAAATGGAATGATCATATAAAGTTGATCATTAGTAAAGCAGATGCCAGACTGAGATTCAGTGGAAGAATCCTAAGGAAATGCAATCAGAAAACAAAGGAAGTAGGTTACAGTACACTTGTTCACCCACTACTTGAATACTGCTCACCAGTGTGGGATCCATACCAGATAGGGTTGATAGAAGAGATTAGAGAAGATCCAACGGAGAGCAGCGCGCTTTGTTACAGGATCATTTAGTAATCGCGAAAGTGTTACGGAGATGATAGATAAACTCCAGTGAAAGACTCTGCAGGAGAGACACTTAGTAGCTCGGTACGGGCTTTTGCTCCCTCCTACGTATATCTCACGAAGAGACCATGAGGATAAAATCAGAGAGATTAGAGCCCACACAGAGGCATACCGACAATCCTTCTTTCCACGAACAAAACGAGACTGGAATAGAAGGGAGAACCGATAGAGGTAATCAAGGTACCCTCTGCCACACACCTTCAGGTGGCTTGTGGAGTATGGATGTACATGTAGATATAGAAATCCGAATCAGTGCCTCTTCATCGTCCAAGAAAGGAAAATCATGGAGCACCTAGTGAATAGCAATGGAATCCATCCAGACCCTGAGAAAATGACAGCAGATTTTTCTGACTCCTTGACATACGTGTGATGTCCGTTGCTGTAACTACTGCTGACAGATGCCACATTTTCCAGGAATGAGGTGTGAGAAGTATCTTACTTTGTTCTCAAGAAGGTGCCAATATCTTCACCAGTGCTAGCATTGTATGACAAGAATGCCGAGACTGAACTTCATTCTGACGCTAGTAATTTAGGAACATGGGCAGTTCTAGTAAAAATTCAGGAAGGTGCTGAAGAGGTGATAGCTTATGCTTCTGGAGTGTTTTCCAAACGAGAGATGAACAACTCTTAAAAAAACCACAAGTGTTTTGCAGTTGTTTGGACCACCAACAAGTTCTAGCCATATTTATTTGGCAACTCACTCACTTTTTAACTTTTTATGACAGACCACAATTTTCTCTGGGGAGCTCACTAGCCTAAAGGATCCATCAGGTCATCTGGGGTGATGGGCATTGACCCTTCAGGTGTACACTGTCACAGTGGTATATAAAAGAGGTTGCAAACACAATGGTGGTGACAGTCTTTCAATGAATCCTTTGGTGGACCACAGTAGTGTGGATGAAATCAGTCATCACTGCATTAAATGATTTTGCTGATGAACAGAGGAAAGGTCCAGCATTGCTGGAAACCAAAGAAGCCTTGCAGGAGAAGGGAGAGACAAAAGGATAATAATGGAGCAAGGCATAAGAAGAGCTATGATTTAAAGCAGCAGAAATCATTGGTCATCATCCCAGCTCACCTAAGGCCAGCTATCCTGAAGTTTTTCCATCACACTCCAACATCTGGTCACCTGGGGTTCATGAATGCCCTATACAGAACCAGGTGCAGGTATTCATTGATCTGTAAACACTATGTGAGCCACTGTAAGGAATTCCACTGACGGAAGCACGTGCCATGGCTACCTATGGGATATCTGGTACCAATCCAACCTGAAGCAACACCATTCCAACAAGTTTGAAATGACCTTTTGGGGAAGTTTCCGAAGTCAGCAAATGGGAATTTATGGATAATAATATGCACTGAATACCTCATCTGCTATGCTGCCACTAAAGCTGTGCCAACTGACCAAGCTCCAGAAATTCCAAAGTTCATTCTAGTAGACATCATTTTGAAGTACAGAGCATCCTGTCTGATTATCTCTGATTGTGATCAGATTTTCCTGTCAAGGCTAGTATCAGAGCTAATTCCACCTTGTGACACTATCACAGAATGGTAACTACCTACCATCCACAGACGAATAGCATCACAGAACATTTTAATAAGATGCTGGTAAATATGGACCCAATGCACACTGATGTCGAACAGACAGATTGAGATACAATACTACCTATCATTAGATTCACGTACAACACTGCGAAGCGAGACGCTACAGACCTCCACACCATTTTTTTCTGCTCCAAGACCAAAACAACAATAGATGTACTGTTTTCGTATCAGCTTGATGCTACTCAGGATGCCTACGGAAACACTTCAACACCTAGTCTGAAGAAACAAGATAGCTGGCTTGTAGGACCCAGGATGGTGAAGGACTAAGAGTGCTATACAATGCAAAGCACTGACCAGTGAGATACAGTCCAAGTCACTTCGTTATTTTTAGGCTGTGCAGAGAATGGGACTATCGCAAAAGTAACTAAAGCACTACTTTGGGCTACATTATATCCTTTGTCACTCAAATGTTGCATATGAAGTCAAGGATTAAGATTCTTCATCAAAAAACCACAGAAGTCATCCACAATCTCCATATGACACCCTAAAATAGTCGAGAGGTGCATAACTAGACGAGAGGTGCACAACTGATGATGGGAGGCTGAAGGAAACTGAAGATCCATTTGAGAATTGCCAAAGTTCGATGGGAAAAGCTACCTTCAGTTCTCACCACAGTTAAGAGTATAAAAAAATACAACCAGATGAAGGATCTGCCAGCACCACCATACAGAGGACCACTGACAATGTCGAGATCCAGGCTGCTGTAATCAAAACTTCTGAAACATCAGCTTGCTGTTTCTCCAGGACTGAGAGCAATGCTGCAAGCTGTGGGACAGGTCACAAGTTCAAATGTGTTGTCCTCCATCTAGTATTTGTTATTTAGTATTTATCATTTCTGGGATGTTCTTGAAATATATTATGTTCGTATATTCTGGAATATTCAATGTCTGTATAAACATCTGCACACTCTGTACAGGAGTTCAGTTCTGTTCTGGCTGTATGGTTGTGTGAGTAATAAACTTGCTTGTGGTACTAAGCATTGTACTTCACTGATGCCTTCAGATTTGGATCTCATTGTGGTTTCGATATGAGGATATTGAAAAGGAAGTATTACAAGTTAACCATGAAATGACAGAACCAGTGGACGAGTGAATTAGGGTAGACTGTAATATAATAATTTGGAACATGTTAGCCACTTTACAATAAAGTTATTCTAGAAATACCAGAAAAAGGTCCTTAGCCACAGTATACAAATGTGTGTAATATGACAAATCCCTGTTGATTGCAATTATTCAATTCTAGTAATAAACTAAATTACTCTTTCTTGTGTAAAATAAGTATGGTCATGCTGTACACAATAAATATGCATGTTGCATGACTATCTGCAATTTTTTTATGAACTTCAAGATGTACATTGAAATCTTCACATACACTGCTGCTCGACACCAAGCTCCCCACCTGAAGCTTTGTCCCTCCCAAACCATAGAGGCTTTTTTTTTTTCTTTTCCTGCTGTGTGATGTAGAACAAATGGCATCATGATGATGCATAGGACAATTGTGATTCAGGAGCTTATCTGTGTTAATTGTGTATATGTAATGTATATGTAATGTCATTCCAAACGCATTTTGGATGTTGGTAGGGTTAAGGAAAGGTACTCTGCGACTGGATGTTGTGAAAATAACTTCCAGTAAAGATCCCATGCATACTGTTTGTCAACAGCCCATATGCTATCCATGAAATTCCACTTTGTGATTTTTTAAAAAATTGCTGTGTGGATTGCAATATTCAGTAGACAAATACTGTGTCACTATTTTCTGCATAGTATACTTTCCAATTACAATAGTGAAATCATTCGTGAGTCTGTGGTGCAGAGGAGGGAGGGGAGTAAACTGACGAAAAATTATTGATGCTTCAGTTCAATAAGATGTCATTGTAAAACATACAGTGACATTTGCACTCATCTATTTTTATTTCCGAAGTTAACTAAAGACAATTACAATGTACTCCCAATTATTCGTGTGCCGATTACCTGGTTGGGAGACATTTGTGCAACTAAAAAAAAAGGCAAATGTATCGTGCACATGGGAACTGATATCATGGCTTGCTGGCTGCTAGGGGCAGTGGCAGATGTTAAAACCAAATTAGCAGTGGAAGACGACTTGCCTGAGTGCATGCACACATCAGCCGCTGCCGCTATTACCTGTCCACAAGACATCGTCCTCAATAAATACTTGAAAACATCTTAATTATTTGTGTTTTTCAATTATTCATGCATCATCTCCTCCCCCTTGCTCTGAATTACTGGGAGAATGCTTTATTATCAAGAAAACTCCCACATGTTGCAAGAAAATACCCTATTTACAATTTCACCACTGACACTGCATGAACATTTGTGGGACTCAGAGAACCAGTGGAAAAGCTTGCAGCCAGATTTGGAGCTGCCTGGAGATAATTTACAATTATTACTGTAATAACATTATTCATTCCAAAATAACAAAGGCCTGTGACTGTAAAATGAATAGAATAATGTATGTCACCACTAAATATTTGCTGCTGCAGATCATAATCTACATTTGTTTATCATATACTCCACATTTTCTGTAAACACTCTCCATTGTGTTGTATGCTTGCAACATCTTATCTTAAATGTCACAATTGCTTTCTCTGAGCTACAGCATCTTACTGATACCTTCACTGTAATACAAACAAGTGTAAATTCATAGTTAGTCATGTTATTTGTCCCAGAATACTAGGAAATGTGAAAGTAAACTGTACTTGCATGTACTTTTTAAGAGCTTTATTTACTTTCGCTAGATAAAAAGAAAAACATTAACAAACAATCACAGAAAATGAGCACAGAAATTTACCTATCAGTAAAGTGACAAAGAACAACTACTTGACTACTTATTTCTTCAGATCAATCCTAGGATTGTTTTTAAGAATATTAAAGAAATATCTGAATGATTTTATTAATTCACTTTCAAGTCATTTGTTGAGTATTTCTGTCATCATATCTTTTTGTGTGAAGTTATTCTAGGAGCACTCTCAACATATAACCTTGAGCAATTGGTTAGAAAACCAACTCGAGATGGGAACATATTAGATATCTTGGTGACAAACAGACTTGTTCGTTTTGAGAAAGTTCATCTAGAAGAAGGTATTAGCAACTATAATGTCGTCGTGGTTTCTATGTCAGTGGAAGTTGCAAAAAAACCAAAGAAACAGCGTAGTTTTCTTGTTTGGGAAAGCAAATAAAAGTGTCATTAATGAATATCTTCATAGTCAGCTCCAAGCATTCACCACGGGACACAAAGATATTGAGCATCTTTGGTCGGAATTTAACGGTACTGTCCACCATGTGCTAGAGAAGTATGTGCCTAGCAAAAATATAAGTGAGGGAAAGGATCCACCATGATACAACAAACATTGGGAAGTTGCTAAGAAAGCAGGCAATTTTGCACAGTTGTTTTAAACGTATTCACTGCCCTGCTGACAAACAAATTATGTGAAATGAAAGCAGCTGTCAGGAGGACAATGAGAGATTCTTTTAACAAACTTTAAAGCTATATTTTATCTGCGTATTCTAAAAATAACCCCAAAAAATTTTGGTCGGTCGTAAAATCTATGAACGCTACAAATAATTCAATACCTTATCTTGCTGACAGTATGGGTAATGTAACTGATGATGATGAACAGAAGGCCGAAACTCTAAGCCTAGCTTTCAAAAACTCATTTATGGTAGAGAGTATTGTTCGTATGTATGGGACCTTTACCAGTTGGGTCTGATGCAAGAGATTGAGAAGGTCCAAAGAAGAGCGGCAAGATTTGTGACTGGTACATTTAGCCATCGCGAGAGCGTTACAAATCTCATGGAAAGTTTGAAGTGGGACACACTTGCAGATAGACGGCACACTAAACGGAAGGGGCTGCTCACTAAATTCTGAAATCCGATCTTTACCGAGTATGTAGAGCATATATTATTACCACCAACTTTCAAATAGCACAATGATCACCATTCAAAGATAAGGGAAATTAGAGCTCGTACTGAGGCGTTCAGACAGCATTTTTCTCTCGCGTTATCCGCGAGTAGAACAGAGGGGGGGGGGATATGACTTTGGCGCGAATTGTGCCCTCCGCCACACACCGCTTGGTGGCTAGTGGAGTATATATGTAGATGTAGATGTATGCCAGTAGATTAGGCTCCCCATTCTTCCAACAAATCCTTTGTACAGAATTCTTAATTGGCACAGTAATTCATAATTTTGTTCTACACTGCAGTTATTGTGATTACTGAAAATTTATGGGACGTTTGTTACTGGGACAACTTTTACCCTTTATGATGATTGGTACTTGTGTTTTTGTTTATTTTTTACAATGCGGAGTAAATCATGAAAAATGTGGAAGCTGTTGGCTGTTGCAATATTTTGCAGATTTTTTCCTCTTCAGATGTGTTTTGGTTCCTCCATTAACACAGCAACAAATCAAAATAATTTAACTTATGACTGCCCCCCTCCCCCACGACAATGCTGTGCACACATGCACACACACTCATTCAAAATTAATTTAAATGCAATGATTAATAGAAGCTGAAAAGAATAACAGAATGGGGAAGATGAGGAATCTTTTAAAAGGAAAAGTTCCTGCATGACCATCACTGATTTTGCTGAAATTTTGTATGAGCATTTAGACATGTTCCCAATGAACACTGATTTACTTTCACCAATTTAATCCTTGCAGAGGTGTAGTCAGTTGTTTGACCTAATACTACAGTTAACAACAGTGCACCCACGAGTTTTCTGAAACTTCGAGACTAATATCTTCAGCAATATTTTGTTGAAAGAAACAAGAAGGTTGTCTTGTAGAATTTTTTGTGCTCTCTTAAGCAAAATTATATATATTTCCTGAGCTAATTTCATATGGATAATTTGACACTGAAGAAAAATGTGAAGTTTAATGTTTTATATCCCTGGAATAATTACAGGATACACATGAAACTTTTAATGTTAGTAATTTACCAATACAAGGAATATAAAATATAAAAATATAAAAAATATAAAAATAGGAATATAAAATTTCATTTTCCTACTTCCGTCCAATAGTTTACAAATTAAAGACAAAGTTAACAATTTTTCTAAAAATGATAAAAATGGCTATTTTTGGTCCACTTTTACAAGACAGAGTCTTCTGCAAACTCTTTACACCATTTTCATTAGATATATCATGCTCTAAGCCAACCAAAAAACTATATTTGGTTTTTGTCTTGTGAGCATATAAACCCTTACAAAAAGGTGACTTTGGTTGTGCATTGAAAATGGGCCCATATTCTGGTGGTACTCAAATTAAATCTAGCATGATCTTATTATGTTTTAGAATAAGTAGCATTTTTTGTTTTTAGACATCTCTACAGCATTCAGCTCTATAAAATTAGTTTATAAAAAATGAAATTGAACAAGGAAGCCAATAAAAAGAATAGTTTTCTCTTTTTTTGTGGCTCTAATAATTTTCAGTAATCACATTTGAAAAGTATAGTTTCTTGGATTCTGTCTTACCAAAACTTCTTCCCAAAAAACCCTATCAATGACATCATCTGGTTGGCAATACAGTTTTCCTCATGACATGCTACAGCAAATTAATGAAACACATAAAACTTTTAAGTAGCTTGAAGTAAACGTAAGCTTAAAATCCTAAAAGAAAAATCTTCTAACTTTGGCCTCTGACATTTATAGAAATGTATCATCAGCTTGGGATCCTGTGGAAAGAAATCCTTATAAGGCTTGGGAACCTGTGGTAAAGAAACCCAGCTGTGGCTGCTGTTGCTCAGGTATTGGGCGTGGCCATAATGGCTTTCCCCACTTTGAAAGGAACCAGCAGTGGTTGAGTCACCAAGGACCACAGCAAAACAGGTATACAATCTTTCATCAGCACACTAATGTTCCAAATAAACTGCAAACTACGCTAATATGAACTATACCTTAAATTGAAATTAAACTAGCACATCAATAACATCACACAATGAAAGAAATGCTAGTAATTCTCTGTAACATGAATACATTCCAAAAAATGAGGAAGATTGCTATGAGCTTCAAAATTTTCACAACGCTGTAAAGGTGTAAAACCTGAAGGGTATTTATACAATTGCGCTGCTATTATGCACAATTTTACTACCACGATCTTCATGGTACTATACAATTAAACTGTGAAGTTTATAACCAGTTTGATTCTATAGTTATAGCAGAAAGACAGACAGAAATGTGTCATGATGAGTCATGACAAAAGACAGCCCTTTTTTAAGTTTTTCAAGTTATTCTTTACCTCACTTCCTAGTCATCAAGCCTTTCGATATTGCCTTCCCAAGGGAGTACCAAACAATTGTCGAACATAATAAAAAATGCCAGACTTAATTTGAGTACCGCCGGAATATGGGCCCTCTTTAATGCACTCCACCTCGTCAGTTTTTAGGGACTTTATTTGCTCACACTGCAAAACCAAGTCTAGTTGGTTGGTTGGTTTGGGGGATTAAAGGGACCAGACTGCGACAGTCATCGGTCCCTTTTTCCAAAAAAAAAAAAAATTAAAACCGCCCAAAGAGAATAAAAACTAACACCAGGGAAGACGTCAGACGACACGGGACAAGAAAGACTCCGACAGAGATCAGACAAAACGAAATAAAATCACACAGAGTGTGACAGTGGTAGGCCGACCACAGGAACAAAAAAAAAAAGGAAAAGCCAACCACCGAGAACACATTAAAAACGCAGTTGAAAACCGTAGGCGAAGGCCAGAATCAACACAAAACAATAAAATAAAACATAAACACTCATATTAAATGATAAAAACCCCCTGCCCGAATAAAACGTAAAACTAAGTCAGCCATAGCCGAGTCATCTGTTAAAAGGGCAGGGAGCGTGTCAGGCAGTGCGAACGACTGCCTGAGCACAGCTAAAAGTGGACAGTCCAATAAAATGTGGACCGCTGTCAAAACGGAGCCAAAGGTGGGTCCTCACGTCACAATAGGTGGCCGTGCGTCATCCATGTGTGCCCAATGCGCAGCCGGCAGAGGACAACAGACTCCTTGCGAGAGACCCGCAAGGAGGAGCGCCACACACCGGTAGCCCCCTTGATGGCCCGAAGTTTGTTGCGTGAAGACAGGGCGCGCCATTTAGTGTCCCAAAGGTCCAGAATTTTGCGGCGTAGGAATGCTCGCAAATCTGTCTCCGAGAGGCCAATGTCCAGAGATGGTGTACTAGTCGCCTCTTTCGCCAGCCGGTCAACATTCTCATTGCCGGGGATCCCAACATGGCCTGGGGTCCACACGAAGACCGCAGAGTGGCCGCAACGCGCAAGAGTATGCAGGGACTCGTGGATAGCCACCACCAGACGGGAACGAGGAAAACACTGGTCGAGAGCTCGTAAACTGCTCAGGGAATTGCTACAGATAACGAAGGACTCACCTGAGCAGGAGCGGATATACTCTAGGGCTCGAAAGATGGCGACCAGCTCAGCAGTGTAAACGCTGCAGCCAGCCGGCAAGTAACGTTGTTCGGAATGGTCCTCTAGAGTGAGCGCATAACCGACTCGACCAGCAACCATCGAGCCGTCAGTGTAAACAACGCCAGAGCCCTGATACGTGGCCAGGATGGAATAAAAGCGGCGGCGGAAGGCCTCTGGAGGGACTGAGTCCTCCGAGCCCTGTGCCAAGTCGAGCCGAAGGCAAGGGCGAGGAACACACCACGGGGGTGTACGCAGAGGTGCCCGGAAAGGAGGTGGAATAGGAAAAAACCCAAGCCCGGAGAGAAGCTCCTTGACACGTACGGCGATCGGACAACCCGACCGGGGCCGACGTTCTGGCAGATGGACGACTGACTGCGGGAACAGGACACGGTAATTTGGGTGCCCAGGCGAGCTAAAAACGTGGGCAGCATAAGCAGCCAGTAATTGTTGGCGTCGGAACCGCAGTGGAGGGACACCCGCCTCCACTAGGATGCTGTCCACAGGGCTGGTACGGAAGGCACCAGTGGCAAGGCGTATCCCGCTGTGGAGGATTGGGTCCAACACCCGTAACGCAGATGGGGATGCTGAGCCATAAGCCAGGCTCCCATAATCCAGACGGGACTGGATTAACGCCTGGTAGATCCGTAACAGGGTAGATTGGTCGGCGCCCCAGCTGGTGTGGCTCAAGCATCTCAGAGCATTTAGATGCCTCCAACACGCCTGTTTAAGCTGCCGAATATGAGGCAGCCAAGTCAACCGAGCATCAAAAATGACCCCCAAAAACCTGTGGGTCTCCACCACAGCAAGGAGTTCGTCGGCAAGATAAAGCTGCGGCTCAGGATGGACTGTTCGGCGCCGGCAGAAATGCATAACATGGGTCTTGGCAGCCGAAAACTGAAAGCCATGCGCTACAGCCCAAGACTGCGCCTTGCGGATAGCGCCCTGTAGCTGACGTTCAGCAGCTGCAACGCCAGTAGAGCTGTAGTAAAGGCAGAAGTCGTCAGCATACAGGGAAGCGGAGACAGAATTTCCCACGGCCGCAGCGAGCCCGTTAATGGCTATTAAAAACAGGCAGACACTTAAAACAGATCCCTGGGGCACACCGTTCTCCTGGACTCGGGAGGAACTATGGGAGGCCGCGACTTACACGCGGAAGGTAGGATACGACAGAAAATTGCGGATAAAGATCGGCAGAGGGCCCCGAAGACCCCATCCATGAAGCGTAGAAAGGATGTGATGGCGCCATGTCGTATCGTACGCCTTCTGCATGTCGAAAAAGACAGCGACCAGGTGCTGACAGCGGGCAAAGGCAGTACGGATGGCCGACTCCAGGCTCACCAGATTGTCGGCGGCGGAGCGGCCTTTACGGAACCCACCCTGAGATGGAGCCAGAAGGCCCCGTGACTCCAGTACCCAGGTCAACCGCCGGCCCACCACCCGTTCAAGCAACTTGCAAAGAACGTTGGTGAGGCTAATGGGACGGTAGCTGTCCACCTCCAAAGGGTTCTTCCCAGGTTTCAGAATGGGGATAACAATACTTTCCCGCCATTGCAACAGAAACTCACCCTCGACCCAAATGCGGTTGTAAAGGTCGAGGAGCCGTCGCTGGCAGTCCACTGAAAGTTGTTTCAGCAGCTGACAGTGGATGCCATCTGGCCCAGGAGCGGTATCAGGGCAAGCGGCTAGGGCACTGCGAAATTCCCACTCACTGAATGGAACATTGTAAGATTCTGGATGGTGGGTGCGAAACGAAAGGCTCCAACGTTCCATCCGCTCTTTAATGGAGCGGAAGGCCAGGGGGTAATTCGCAGAAGCGAAACTCATAGCAATTTGCAATGACGCCGGAGTCAGTACAAACTGCACCATTCAGTGAAAGCGCAGGGACGCTGACAGGGGTCCGATAGCCGTAGACGAGACGAATCTTGGCCCAGACCTGCGATGGAGTGACATGGAGGCCAATGGTGGACACATACTGCTCCCAGCACTCCTGCTTGCTTTGGCGGATAAGGCGGCAGGCCCGCGCACACAGCCGTTTGAAGGTGATGAGGTGTTCAACGCAGGGATGTCGCTTGTGACGCTGGAGCGCCTGCCGGCGATCTTTAATCGCTGCAGCGATCTCAGGCGACCACCAAGGCACAGTACGCCGCCGAGGGGACCCAGAAGAACGAGGAATGGCAGAGTCGGCGGCAATAACGATGCCCGTGGTGACAGATTGAACCACCGCATCAATGTCATCACTAGAGAGAAGCTCGATAGCGGCAGTGGAGGAAAACAAGTCCCAGTCAGCCTTATTCATAGCCCACCTGCAAGGGCGCAGAGAAGACTGTGGCAGTGACAGAAAGATCGGAAAGTGGTCACTACCACACAGGTCGTCATGCACTCGCCATTGGACAGACGGTAAGAGGCTAGGGCTGCAGATGGAAAGGTCAATGGCGGAGTACATGCCATGCGGCACGCTAAAGTGTGTGGAGGAACCATCATTTAAAAGCGAAAGATCGAGCTGTGCTAATAAATGCTCAATGGTGGCACCTCGACCTGTCCCCACTGACCCACCCCACAGAGGGTTATGGGCGTTGAAGTCGCCCAGTAGCAAGAAACGTGGCGGCAACTGGGCTATCAGAGCACCCAGGACATGCTGCGCGACAGCACCATTCGGTGGAAGGTAAAGACTGCAGACGGTAACAGCCTGTGGCGTCCACACCCGAACAGCGACAGCCTCTAAAGGTGTTTGGTGAGGGACAGACTCGCTGTGCAGAGTGTGAAGGACATATATGCAGACGCCACCAGACACCCTTTCATAAGCTGCTCGGTTCTTATAATAACCCCGACAGCCACGGAGGGCGGGGGTTCGCATTGCTGGAAACCAAGTTTCCTGAAGAGCAATGCAGAAGAAAGGGTGAAGGCTGATAAGTTGTCGGAGCTCAGCTAGATGGTGGAAGAAACCGCTGCAGTTCCACTGGAGGATGGTATTGTCCATGGCGGAGAAA
Source organism: Schistocerca nitens (assembly GCF_023898315.1). NCBI lineage: Eukaryota > Metazoa > Arthropoda > Insecta > Orthoptera > Acrididae > Schistocerca > Schistocerca nitens. Next base: position 696,378,435 of record NC_064617.1, on the reverse strand, counting down.
GGCGTGACGGGACTGGGAAGGCAGATTACGCTGCTGGGTCACCTGCTGCCTCCGATGGAGCACCTGTGCAAGTGCTATCCATTGCGTCTGAGGGACCGGCGAGATCGAGGTCCTCAGCGGACGCAAGGATCTCCACCTCAACCTCAGACGCAGAGCTTTTAGGGAGCGGTGGAGTAGGTGCCACCGCAGGTGTCTTTGTCTTACGGGTCTTCAAAGTCGTTTTCTCTCGCTGTTCCTTTGGTTGCCGTTGTTGAGAGGGCTTATTGGAGTCAGTCTCCGGGACCAAAGAGGATCGCGAAGCCCGTCGACCAGCGACCTGTGGCTTCTTCAGCCACTGGTTGGTGTCTGCTGTGCCGCTGGTAGGAACCTGGGAAGGGAGAGACCCAAGGGATCCCTTCCGAGCGAGAGAAGCCGAAGAAGACTTACGCTTCTCCGGCTTAGAAGTGGGGACTGGTGTCCCCAGTGGTTTAGTGGGTGCTGCTCCAGAGGTAGATGGTGTGGGAGCAACAGCGAGAGAAGGGGGCCCCATCGTCAAGGGGGCAGGTGAGGTCCTCTGACTCTGAGAGCTGACTGTATGTCTTGCAGCTGAAGGAGCTGGAGCAGGAGTGACAGTTGAGGCATAAGATGCCATCATGCGCACGGGATGTAGCCGTTCAAATTTCCGCTTAGCCTCAGTGTAGGTCAGTCGGTCCAGGGTCTTATATTCCATGATTTTGTGTTCTTTCTGTAAGATACTGCAGTCCGGCGAGCAAGGGGAATGAGGCTCTCCACAGTTGACACAGACGGGAGGCGGAGCACATGGAGTATCGGGATGAGATGGGCGTCCACAATCTCGACATGTGAGGCTAGAAGTACAGCGAGAGGACATGTGACCGAACTTCCAGCACTTAAAGCACCGCATTGGGGGAGGGATATAGGGTTTGACGTCACATCGGTAGACCATCACCTTGACCTTCTCTGGTAATGTATCACCTTCGAAGGCCAAGATGAAGGCACCGGTAGCAACCTGATTGTCCCTCGAACCCCGATGAACGCGCCGGACGAAATGTACACCTCGGCACTCTAAACTGGCGCGCAGCTCGTCATCAGACTGCAAAAGTAGGTCCCGATGGAAAATAATACCCTGGACCATATTTAAACTCTTATGTGGGGTGATGGTAACGTTAACATCCCCCAACTTTTCACAAGCAAGTAACCTGCGTGACTGGGCAGAGGATGCCGTTTTTATCAAAACTGACCCAGAGCGCATTTTGGACAAGCCCTCCACCTCCCCAAACTTGTCCTCTAAATGCTCTGCAAAGAACTGAGGCTTCACGGATAGAAACAAGTCACCATCAGCTCTGGTACAGACGAGATACCTGGGCGAATACACGTCACTGTCATTCATTGCCTTTCGTTCCTCCCATGGTGTGGCCAGGGATGGGAACGATTTGGGGTCATAAACGTCAGCTTTAAAATGAGCCTTCGAACGCTTAGAGACTGCTGGTGGCTGGCCGCCAGCGAGAGATGATGTACCACGCTTCATTGTGGGTCATCCGCCCTGATGCCACCTACTCCGACCAAGGGCCCTCCCCACGGGCGCCACCCAGCCGCAGCAATAGCCACCTGGCAGGATGGCCATTGCCGGGAGTCCTGATGCCCCAGGGAGATGGGCATCTACTCCTTGGCATACGTGGGGAGTTAACAGCGCAGGCATCAGTAGAGCGATCCCTGTGTTGTCAGGGGGCTACAACCAACAGGGTACATGGTGGCCCCACCACAACGGACTGGCTACCGTGCTGGATCTTAGGTGCAAAAATGTCCAAGGTGGTCGTCGCAGTTAAAAGCAACACTGCAGAGTGCAGCGTGGTAATCGCACCCAGGGACGTATCCTCGCCCAAGAGATGGAAAACGGGCGGGACACCATTGCAACGACGAAAAAGCCGACTGAAGGTCTCAATGCACGACGGGTACAGTGCACCATGTAAGGCGCCCTTCCCCAATTGGCTCGCTCTTCAGAATAATTTAGAAAGATGGAGGTCAAACCCGAGAGGGGACCATCACATAAGGCCGAAACATTTCAGACTCCTTTTAGTCGCCTCTTACGACAGGCAGGAATACCGCGGGCCTATTCTAACCCCCGAACCTGCAGGTGGGACCAAGTCTAGTTTTTGGGTGGTTTAGTACATAGTCTTTCTAATGAAAAATGGTTTTAAAAAGTTTGCTGACAATTCTTTCTTGTAAAAGTGGGCCAACAATAGCCATTTTTTGGTGTTTCTAGAAAAATCTTCAACTCTTCCCTCAATTTGTAAACTACTGGAAGAAGTAACAGAATGAAATTGTACATTATAAGAATTTGTATTGGTAAGTTGCTATATAAAAAGTTTTCAGGTTTATCCCATAATTACTTCCAGAGATATAAAAAGCTAAACTTCACTTTTTAGTGTGTCTGCTTTTTTCCACCAACTTCCTCAAAATTGTCCATATGAAAATTGCTCAGGAAATTTTTTAAATATAATTTCACTTAAGAGAGCGCAAAAAGTTGTACAAGATGGCTCAGTTTTGTTCCTTTCAGGAAAATATTGCTGGGAATATTACACCTCAAAGTTGCCAAAAACTCGCGGGTGCACTGTTGATGGTTACGATATGTGGTCATACAAATGACTGTATCTCCAGAGGTATTGAAATAGTGATCATGAAACTTTATCAATGTTCATTGGGAACACATGTGAATGTTCACAGAAAATTTCACCAAAGTCGTGATGGGCATGCGGAAGCTCCAGACCAGCAGTCGGCAACTGGCAGACCACAGTCCAAGTCCAGGTCCAGACTGCGGCAGGTCAAAAACTGACACGGCAAAAAATGTTTTTGAAATTATAAATTGCATACTCAAATTATTTGAAAAATATTTTTCTGCAGATAACAATTTGAGCGCCATCCTTCTAATTTTTTTCTCTTAGTGTAAAATTAGCTGCTGAATAATTATAATTCTTAATGGTTAGTTACAGGTAGATTAAATACAGGGTTGATATGCTACGCACCACAGGGGAGTGCACTGAAGAGTGGGGGCAGAAGGGAGCGAGCTGGCCGGCTGACGCAGTGTGTTACGTCGGTCCATGTAAAAGCTCTGTACATTCAAATGCAACACGAGAATTTCATTCCAATAAACAAAGTAATGTTATAAAGAGATTTCAGACTCTGGCAACCTCTGAAACCTCTATTAAATCGGAGAAGGGATATTCATTTAAACACCATTTTCTGTGCTCTTAGATCGAATGATAGCTTAAAGCTACTTTGGGTGAGTTCAGTTGGCAGTGGCAATCTTTGACAATGAAGTGCCTCCTCTGCAGTGCAGCTCCTTTGGTATGGGGCAGTGTACACTTTGACACAGAAGTAGCTCCTTTGTGGTGTATCAGCAGGTCTTGTTTGCTGGGCATTACAAAGCAAACAATTTTTATCACCACTTCGACAGTAGTAGTCGTGATCTCACACAGAGCGTTTCATTGTTATCGAGGCTTATAACGTTTTCTTTGGATTGATATGGATCCTAAAAAGCATGAAATTGATAGTGAAAATAGCAAGTTTCTGACTGAGTGGACTGAACAATATTGTTTTACGCTACCTGATAGGTTTGGAGCTGTTCCAGTTTGCCTTGTGCAACAGAACTGTCACTCCTGTTAAATGTGCAAATTTAAAGCGACACTAAGAAACAACTCATCAGCAGTTCCACAAAAATTTTCCTCTGGGTCGTGAAGATCACTAAGAAAAATTCCAGGCATATTTAGCGTCTTAAAAACATCGCCTTCCTAATTTGCTTGATGAGCGAGCAAAGAAAACCTGCAGATGCAGTTTGCCTCGTGCAACAGAACAGAACAGAATTTTCACTGTCTGAGATAGTAAAAAAATATATGTTAGAAGTGGCCATGGCACTTTATGAAGAGAAGAATGATGTTGTTGCCACAGTTCAAGGTATTCCATTGTTGGCAATAAGTAATACAAGAAGAAACGAAATATTGGATGCTGACAATAAAAGTAGTTTGCTCGAACTTCTGCAGGAGGCACCTTTCTATGCCATAGCACTAGATGAATCATGCCATATTGTTGACGAAGAACACATGTCCATTTTTGTGCGATTTTTGTACACTGAAAGTAAAGAATTTAGGGAAGCGTGGCTAACAATATTGCCACTGAAAGGTAAGACTTGCAGAGAAGATTTATTTAAGACTTTTGATGACTTCGTGACAAAAGCCAATAATGATAATGGTAAAATGCTCTTTCAACTGACAGGGCCCAGCAATGATCGGCAAAGAACAAGGGCTAGTAAATAGAATCAAAGATGAGGTTGCTGGACTTCTATCTTACCTGTGCATATTTCACCAGGCAGCCATTGTGGAAAACTTAGTGTGGCCGAAAGAAGTAATGGACAGATTGACCAAGTTCATTAACTTTATGAAGTCTTATTATGCTCTTCAGCACAGACAGTTAAAGAGTTTCTTTCCGAGTGTGATTCAGCGCATTCTGACTCATTACAGTGCAGAAATGTTTGTTGGCTAAGTAAAGGTCAAGTGATTGAACATTTACAGCAAATAAAAGAAGAAGTAACATCTTTCTTAGAAAACTTGGATTCACAAGAAGCAAGAAACCATTTGGAGTTGCTAGCAAACCAATGCAGTATGGTAGCTGTGGTTTTCTTGAAAGACATTCTGAAACATTTAAATGCACTTAATACCCAGCTACAATGAAATGGGAAATTACTATGTGATCTGATACAAAGTGTGTCTTCAAGAACTACTTCACTTTCCAACAATTTTTAAATATAAAAGTAATTCTGAAATAGACATTTCAATAGTCCCAAATTTTATGTCAGATCTTAAGAATGGATTTTCAGCAATATTGAAGATTTTTGAGAGAGAGAGAAGCTGTCGAGGTTCTTAAAATTGCTGTCTGAAGTTTCACCAGCAGCAAAATGGGCGGAGCTGGCTGCACAATTGTTCTACCTTTCAAAGCCTTCACTCCAAATTAAGTTAACAGACTTGCGGGAAGACTATTTCTTGCAAATATGTAAAATTGCGTCTACCAAAGAATTTTAGAATTAACATTTGCCAGAAAAATATAAAAACTGCAAAAAATTAGCCATATACATGGTTACTATGTTTGGCTCCACATATATTTGTGAAATTTTATTTTCAAAAATGAACTTTTTGAATAACAGGTATTGCTCAAGATTAATGGCCCCCCACTTTGAAGACATTATTCGCATAAGCTGTGCGTCACGTGAACCTAACTTTAAGAAAATGGTTCAAGACTGCAAATACACTGAAGAGCCAAAGAAACAGGTACACTTGCCTAATATCGCGGAGGAGCCCTGTGAGCACACAGAAGTGCCGTAACACGACATGGTATGAACTCAACTAAAGTCTGAAGTAGTGCTGGAGGGAACTGACACCATGAATCTTGCAGGGCTGTCCACAAAAATCCATAAGAACAGAAGAGGGTGGATATCTCTTCTGAACAGGTGTAGATCTCTTCTGAAAAGCATGTATCAAAGCATCCCAGATATGTTCAATAATGTTCTTGTCTGGGGAGTTTGGTAGCCATCAGAAGTGTGTTCCTAGAACCACTCTGTAGTAATTTGGGGCACGTGGATTGTTGTATTGTCCTGTTGGAATTGCCCAAGTCAGTCAGGATGCACAACAGACATGAATGGATACAGGTGATCTGATAGGCTGTTTTAAATGTGTGTCACCTGTCAGAGTAGTATCTAGACATATCAGGGGTCCCATGTCACTCCAACTGCCACGTCCCACACCATTATGGAGCCTCCACAGGCTTGAACAGTCCCCTGCTGACATGCAGGATCCATCATGTCAAGAGGTTGTCTCCATACCTGTACGCGTCCATCCGTTTGATACAATTTGAAATGAGACTTGTCCGACCAGGCAACATGTTTCCAGTCATCAACAGTCCAATGTCGGTGTTGACAAGCCCACGCGAGGCATAAAGCTTTGTGTCGTGCAGTCATCAAGTGTAAATAGCCTTTGGCTCCAGAAGACCCATATCCATGACGTTTCATTGAATGGTTCGCATGCTGACACTTGTTGATGGCCCAGCATTGAAATATGCAGCAATTTGTGGAAGGATTGCACTTCTGTCACATTGAACGATTCTCTTCAGTCGTCATCGATCCCGTTCTTACAGGATCTTTTTCCGGCCTCAGCAATGCAAGAGATTAGATGTTTTACTGGATTCCTGATATTCATGGTACACCATGAAATGGTCGTATGGGAAAATCCCCACTTCATCGCTACCTCGGAGATGCTGTGTCCCATCACTTGCGCGCCGACTATAACACCACATTCAAACTCACTTAAATTTTGGGAGCTTGCCATTGTAGCAACCGACCTAACAACTGTGCCAGACACTTGTTGTCTTATATAGGCGTTGCTGATCACAGCACCGCATTCTGTTTACATATCTCTGTATTTGAGTATGCATGCCTATACCAGTTTCTTTGGCACTTCAGCGCAAAATTTCTCCCATTGACTTTTAAATACAAATATGCCTATATATTGTAATTAAAATTTTTTGAGTAAAAATTAAAATAAAAAATTACTAAAGAATATGATGATTTTTTTATGGGCCTTGATAAAAAGTTTCCAAAAGTATCCTGACCCCATCTAAAATTACTTCCTGACCCCTGCTTTTGGCATGTAAAGAGCCTAGAGATAGTTTCTATGTTCATATAAGGATGTGAGACCTGGAATGGAACACAACAGACACTTTCAAATTGTTGTGTTGGAGGCAACTCCTTAAGAGTTCTACAGAGTGCAAACAGAACAAACAGATTAGCATTACAGCAAATAAAATCAGATTGTTCCTTGGAAGATCTGATACTGAAATAATAACTGATCTTTGCTGGGGGAGAATCAAAGGTGCAAGAAGAGGGTGGGAGATGCTGTGATGTATTGATGGCATCACAGAAGTAATGGACTCCAAACTGGAATGCCTGCAGGAGAAAGAGCAAGACAGAAGAAATTGGCGTGTTTTAGTTCTTAGGATTACAAAGAGTTTGAACGAATGACACAATCTTTGCACCATTATAATAAGCACAATAAAAGAGATAGGAGTAACCAGCAATACTGAACATCTACAACTGATACTACATTAAACAAAACACGGATAGATTTAAAATTATGTAATCAATTTAAAATTTTTCCTCACTGTGAAGCATAAAGCTGATTTGGAATAACTATGTATCATTTGAAAATGGATGTTCCCACATTTTCAAATGGCACAACTTGAGTTCTGATGGAATTTCAATTAGTAGAAACACATTTAGTGCACAACAGCTTCAACTGCGAGAAAGAAGGCAATATAAGCACAAGATTTTATGATATTCATGGGTTGAATAACGTGAAATTGGCAAATATAGTGAAGTATGCATTTTTTTGTCATTTCAACACGTTACCTCTACTGTGAAAGACTATTTGAGATTGAACAAACAATATGATAAGATGACCTGTGCAACAGTGAAAGCACAAATCGACTATGTTTACTGGCAGAGAATACCACACAAATTAAGGAGTCTTTTGAGCCAAAAGAAATCAACCTGGAGACAAACAGAGAACTTCAACATAAAGAACATAAGTATGGTGTGTGCTGAGGGATTGATGTTCCAACCACACTGACTACAACTGGAGCAGACTCTTGGCATGACTACGAAGAAAGTAACAGTTTTCTGCCAAGTGCAAATTTGAGCTATGGGGAACTTTAAACATAATAGGAAAGTTTCTTTTAAGGCTTGCATGATCCCCATCCAACTGTCGAGCACAAAAATAACTCTTTGAACCCAAAAATAACTCCTTGAAAATGGACGAGTTTTGTAAAAAAAATATCCACAAATGAAAACATGGTTATGAATGCAGCATAGCTCACACTGGTGCAAGAATGGCTCCTTCCTCAAATTGATCAAGATTTACATAACACAATTTTCTAACATCAAATTAGCCAGGATGTGCTAAGCAATTTTGTAATGAATCTCTGTCTGTGTGACCAATAGGACAGGTCACATACAGAGTGCGTTCCATAAGTAATGAGACCAATTTCTTTCTGATGCAATGGTACACCACAGCGTGTTGTAACCGGCTGGGCTAAGTGGAGGGGGGGGGTGTTAGTTCAAAACGCTCTTTGTCTCATTCGGCTGCGGGCTGTCAGATAGTCAGGACGTGCATTTCTGTCAACCTTGTTTTGAGTTTATGTAACACAACACAATGGATCATTCTGTAGAGCAAACGGTACGCTATCAAATTTTGCGTTAAACTTGGGAAGTCCACCACCGAAACGTTTCCATTACTTCAGCATGCCCTTGGGACTGATTGCTTGTCCAAATCTCAAGTTTTCTGATGGCACAAATCATTCATGGAGGGCCAAGAGGAGATCACCGACAAACCTCGCAGTGGACGGCCATCAACCGCATGAGTCGATGAAAATGTGACGTGTGTGCGATAGTTTGAACTCTGACAGACAGCTGAGCCTTCAATTGATTGCACAAACTCTAAACATGTCAAAAACAACCGTTTTATGACCGAAGATTTGAACATGAGAAAGGTGTGTGCCAAACTCGTCCCAAAAGTGTTGACTGACTAACACAAGCACATGCAAATGCTTTGGTGCTGAGAAATGTTGGAAATGTGTGAAAATGATCCTCATTTTTTAAACTCAGTTATCACTGGTGATGAGTTGTGGATTTTTGAGTATGACCCTGAGACAAAAAGGTAGAGTTCAGAGTGGCACATCCCATCGTCGCCCCGTCCCAAGAAGGCACACATGAGCAAGTCCAGGATCAAAACCATGCTCATTGTCTTCTTTTTTGACATCAGAGGCATTGTCCACCACGAATTCGTACCTACCTGGACTACAGTGAACTCAGCTTTCTACTTGGAAGTACTCAAAAGACTGAAAAGGAAGGTCTCGCACTGCCAAAGCAACATCAAGGACACGTGGAAAGTCCACTACGACAACGTGCCAAGTCACAGTGCCTTCATTATCAATGACTTCCTGGCCAGGACGAAGACCCCTTTGGTTCCCCAGCCTCCCTACATTCCTGACCTGGCTCCCACTGACTTTCTTTCCTCGGTTAAAAGGAGTCACGGAAGGAAAAAATTGGGACAAGATTGAAAGCATACAAGTGCATGTTACATCAGCTCTAAAGGACATTCCGGAAAAGGCATGGAAACACCGCCTCCAGAAGTGTATTGACACAAGAGGGTGCTATTTTGAAAATTTTTGATTATTCAATAAATGATTTTTTATGAATTTGGTCGCATTACTTACGGAACCAACCTTGTATGAAACACAGACACTGCACTTTTGTTCTCGCTGAAAACATCAAGATGTATCTACAGATTTATTTCTTGTGCACATTCATAGGCGAAGTTGTTTCAGTGTGACATGAATTAAGCTGTTAAATGAAAATCTTTGAAGACGTTTATCAGCAGCTCGTTTTGTATTATCATGAAATAGGGGCGATAGTGTGACAGACATGATACGTGAATTGGATTGGCTATCATTAAAACAAAGGCATATTTTGTGCGACGGGATCTTCTCATGAAATTACAATCACCAGTTTTCTCCCCCGATTGCGAAAACATTCTGTTGGCACCCACCTACATAGTGCAAAATGATCATCACAATAAAATGAGAGAAATCAGGGCTCGCAAAGTAAAATTTAAGTGCTCGTGTTTCCTGCGTGCTGTTCGAGAGTGAAACGCTAGAGAGACAGCTTATAGGTGGTTCACTGAACACTCTGCCAGGCACTTTATTGTGAATAGCAGAGTAATCACGTAGCGTACTTACATTTAAGTTACATTGTCCAGTACTGAGAACATTAAACACCAGTTGTGAAATGTGTGATTTATTTACCACAACATGTTTCAGAACAACATCACCCATTATCAAGAGCTATAAAACAAGCACACAAATCAATACATCGCAGTACTACAAATACTGACAACCATCTGAATATCTATACTAAGTTGTAATATGACATACCTTAAAGTTTCTATGCCATTAGGCAATGTCAGGAGTAAAAAGCTGGCAGCACACATGCACTGTCAAACAGGGAACTCCTTTAAATATCTCATGTTGCCACATTATACTCTCTTAAGGCTCGGCTGTAAACTGCTGGCAGCTACCTTCACCTACCAAAGATTCTACTATCCTGAAATGCATATATCACAGGCCCCAATGACACTACTGTCTACCACAAACTCTTTGAATGTTACATGTAAAGTCCTGGCAAATCCCAAACACCAATATTGCACATCCTTATGAAATGATCAACAGGAAACATTAAAACCTAATGCCACAAAGTACAATAAGTTGGTGGCTGCTTCTCAAGGAGGACATCACTAAATGGCACTTTGACACTTGTCTTCTCATTTAGTACACTGATATGCCTTCTCTTAAAGCGCAAAAAATCTCAACTTCCTCTAAATCTGACAACCACCACCCTTTTTCTTCAAAGTGCTGTCTGTGAGGCTATCCAACAAATGCTGCTTAATGAGTCCAAGTGGCATTTCTGCGGACAATTTAGTGATGGCCTCTTTGAGAAGCAGCCATCAACTTATTCTACTTAGTAGTGTTAGGTTTTAATGTTTCCTGCTGGTCATTTCATATGGATGCTCACATTACAACATAGGGGCAGTACTGGTTTTTAAGTATTTGTTAGGACTTGACATATAACCTTCAAAGATTTTTATGGTAGACATTAGCAACACTGGGGGCTGTAATATATGCACTGCATGCTAGTACTATCTTATGTTTACAAGACAAAATTATGAGATGATCACGGAAGTTTTATGTTTGACAATTATTCTTTAAATCAGAGTATCTCTCCCCATCTCACATATCAAACAACGGAAAATCCAGGGTGGAATGTAACAATATTGTTACATCTCACATACATTGCACACCAGGTGTAATAATTTTGTCAAGGCTGGTTCTCCCAAGGAACTCAATAATTCTGAGGGAATGTCATCTACTCCATAGGCCTTGTTTCTATTTGGGTCTTCCACTGCTGTTAAATTATTCCTGCAGCATAATATCTCTCATCAAATCTTCACCTAGGCCTAATTCCTCTTCTGTTTCTATAATTTGTCCTCAAGGTTTTTTCCCCTAATATAGGCCCTCTTATAAATTCTTTCTACCTTTCACATTTCCATTTCTTGGTTATTATCGGCATGCCAGTCTAGTCTTTAATATCCATACAGCTGTCTCTCTGCTTCAAAGCTCTCTTCAGTTTTCTTATAGCTGCCACCTTTGTTTCCACTAGTCATGCATACTTCTACTGCCTTGCATTTGAGCTGTTTGCACTCCTGCTCAGCCGTTTTGCATTTTCTGTCAATCTCATTTTCCCCCTTTGCCTGTTTCAATTGCTGCACATTAACATTTTTCCTCCTTTAGTCAATTAAATCCAATATCTCGCATGTTATCCAAGGATTTTTACTAGGTCTTGTCTTTTTCCTCTTGTGATCCTCTGCCTTGACAAATCCACTTCTAAAAGCTACCCATTCATCTTCTACTGTATTCCTTTCCCCTTCTTCAGTCCACTGTTGCCTAATGTTCCTTTTGAAGCTCTCACCAACTTCTGGTCCCTTTAATTTTCAACCTTTTTGCAATTTCTTCAGTTATAGGCCACAGTTCATAGCTAATAAATTATGGGCGGAGTCTACTACTGCCCCTGGAAATGTCTTACAGTTTAAAATCCGGTTTCAGAACCACTGTCTCACCATTATACACTGTAATGCAAAACTTAAGATCGAGACAGACGAACAAACATAAAAGATGAACAGCTTGGTGGAAATGAACGAGTGCTGAAGCATGTTGACAGAGGTCTCCCAATCATGCACAGAAAGATGAACAGCATGCGGCACGACGTCAGCGTGACTACAGTTTCAAACGGGGCTGGTCACGCTGTTGAAGAAAGAGGACAAGAACGCGATCAGTTACAATGCAGTGTGGTGGTGTTCTTCATTACATGTCCTGAGGTCAGCATTTGGGCAATTTCACCTCGGGAAGAATCTTCTGGAAACTGGAAAAAGGACAAAGTGTGACAAGCGTTGCCTGAGAGTTCGACACTGTCACAGCATTGTTTCACATACACGCGGAGTGTCCTGAACCAAAGGCGCTGCTGGCCGAAGGAAAGGTGGTGGTCGACCATGAATAACTAAAGCAGCAGATGACTGCCACACTGGGCAACAGGCAACAAATGACCCACACCAAACTGCAGGTGCTATTGCAGCACTACACAGGACTGCAAGGCACACAATCTCAAGTTCCTCGAGTGGCATGGTGATTGCATGGAGGTTGTCTCTTTGTCTGGTGTTCAGTACATTGTGCTCCATTGAGACCCGCACGCCAGTGGAACAGTTTGCATGATGCCAAGGGCACAGAGACTGTAGCAACAAGAAGTGGAGTTCCACACCCTTCTCAGATGAGAGGAGCTTCAGTCTGAATAATGATTCTTATATGGAGAGAGGTGGAAACATGTAATGCACTCAGGAACATTTTTAAACATGATTAGTTTGGTAATTCAGGTGTTTATGGTGTGGGGAGGGGTTGGAGCATAATGTTGTATGAGTTTACTGACCAATTTTTTGAGCACTGTTTACTCACTGGTCAATGTTATTCTGACACTGTACCCCTTACCCATGTGCATCTTTTCAGGGGTGCATTCGGCCCTGACTTTACTTTTATGTATGACAATGCACGAACTCGTCAAAAAGCGAAGGTGGAGCAGCTCTTGAAATGACAGGATATTCTCACTGAAAACATGTGAGGTGCATTGGGGAGCTGTACTGCAGCACCTCCACATGCACCAACAACCATCCAATAGCACAGAAATGGAACACCCTACTGCAGGCATGTGAGCTTGTTACAGAGCAACACATTGCCATCCGTGGTGACCACACACTGTCCTAAGAACCATGTTCCACCTTTTGTAATGTCCAGCACAAAGCAAGGTGACTTTAGTGTAATTATTGTCTTTGAATAAAAGCATTATTTCTCTTCATCTCACTGTGTATTTCCTTCAGTTTAACTTTGTAGCAAACTGTAGCCATTCTATGCTATGTCATTTGGCAGTGGCACATATGTGAGAGCTACCTTTCTCCTTATCCTTTGCAGTACCAAGGGAGGAGGGAGTACTTTACGTCCATATTTCTAAAATACTGCAATCTAGTTAGTTGCTTTATATTTTAAAATTTTGAAAACATATTTATTGTTTTTAATGAATTCTTCTACTGTATTCCATAACCGTTTTGAATTTTTCAGTTGTTTACACCCAAAAATTTAAACCTTTGGAGGGTGTATACGTGGACAAGGAAAAAAATTCGCGGATTTCCCAGTTAAAAATACACTTTTTTCCATGTTAAGTGACAGTATACTCTTCCTCGACATTGTAAAAGTCATCAATCCTTTGAATGTTTACGGTTTTATACACCGACGTAGAATTTCCTGGCACTTTAGTAAACGAAACTCAGGGGAAAAAACACGTTTTGGAAGACCTTTGATGTACAGCAACATGTACGCTGCATATTTTCATATTACGAAGGTATAAATTTGAATTCCACCAAATAACACATGTCACTTTCCGAAGCATTGAAATTGAGATTTCGATGCGTTTTTGTAAGCTTCATAGCTCATTCACGTGATCTTGCCAGCTGATGACAGCAATAGCACACGTGATGTAGTCAGCCAATAGCAAGATCACTCTTAAGTAGCGCGAATACACAAATAAGAAAAGTTAATGGCTTAAATTAATATACATAGCATTCACATATAATATTGGTATCTAAGATTAGTAAGTTGGAAGAGAATCTAAGCTTCCACATATAATGTTGATCTTTTTTGTGCATGTTGCACTTTAAAATACACACACAAATGTGCCAGTAAAATTTTTAATAACGACGCAAATGTCTCATCTTCTGGGCTCGAAATACTTCTAAATGGTCGTCCTCAAGGAGTTGATTTTTAAATGAGAGTCAAACGCTTTGTGATTTAAGAAATTCATCGTACATTCTCGCACATAATTCATCTTGCGTAAAAGGAAATCTGCTTTGTATGTGACGTTTTCAAACCACCATTCGCAATATTTTCCCGCGGCCTGTTATAAATAGGTTCATTTCAGCAGTTGCAAGGCAGCGCCCAATAACTGGCGTCACCGCGCTTGCGCAGCTACGATGAGGCAGGAAGCCCATATGTTCCTACGTGTAAAACATTAAAAGATCTTACATTATGTCATAAAGGAAACAAGACAACGAAGGATACTTCAAGAGCGTCGGGATTTCGCGAACCATACTAAAGTGCATAATTCGGCTTAAAATGCACATCCGTATGTAAATTTTCTTGGAGTACCAGTACTCATGTTTGGTTCTTTATTATAGCATAATGCCATGCGTGCACCTGAAATGCAGCGAACAGTTGAAACTAGCCAATAGCGTGAAATTAAACACTTCGTTTCAAATAAATTGACTGCCTCAGTAGAAAGGATTAATAAAAGCCAAATCTCTTTAGCAAACCAGTAAAAATAACTTCATTGTTCTGTAAGGCGATTAATGCTCGACTGTCACAGGTGGAAATAAAATCTGAAACTATTAACATATTTTAGACTGCCGTAATTATGCGAATGTATTTTAATTGATACGATAGCTCCCGGCCACAAAAATCCGTTTTGTTATCATTTAACGTGAGAGCAATAAACGAAGAGGAAACAACAAAATCACTGAACGTAAACACGGCTGGTACTAATCATACGCGACTCAACTGCGCATGCGCAAGAACCCGCCCGGAACTGCTCAAACGAATCTAATTTAAACAGGTGTCACGTCACGCTCATCGGAGGCAATTTGTTGTTATAAAGCAGTGCATAGTATTCCTAAAGCCTTTGACACACTTTACTGTTGGCAGACGCTTGTATGAGCACTGTTTTGTTGTTGTATACGGCGCATTTCCTTTGCAACTTAAGTTTTATTTTAGTTTTTTTTTTTCTCCCATTCATCTTTTGTTGCTGCAGTATCATTCTGCAGTAGCGGGAAACAATAATATCCTTTGTTAGAGTATTGGTCTTACCAGTCAAAATCACAAAAATTTAACTAAAAACTGAAACAATGAAAAATTCCTGGAATTCTAAACAATTCCCGGGTTTTTCCCGGTTTCCTCCCGGATGGAAAAATTCCCGGGTTTTTCCTGGATCTCCCGGTTGTCCTGGATCGTATACACCCTGCTTTGAAGTAGATGTTACTTGCCCAAGAATGACATATTCAATATTTTCAGTTTTAGGACCTTCCTTACACATCAATATATCTTTCAAAAATATGTTGTGAATAAAAGTCAACAACAATTCACAAAATTTGCATTTTTACATTTTTTTATGGTGGACATAAATGCCCCTCACCCCTTGTACTCGGTACTACACAGTATTGAAAATGCATGGATATTACTAAGAGTCGTGGTAAAAGGTATCTTCTGGTTCTGGACCCTACTTACGCAACAGTATGTCCTTAAAAAGTACACTGTAAATGTCAGTCCTAACAATTTTTTTTCCAATTTCTTCTTAGTCTCTCTGCAAGATCCATGGTTCACGGGGGAGATTGTACATGAACACAGCATATTTGACATTGTGAGTGGGTCTCATTTTTGCCTTTGTTTGACTTTTGTAATGCAAGAATAGAAATCTTTCAAAAATTCAGTCTCACCATTTCACAGCCCTAACAATTTTGTATTTTTTGTCGAGTTTACTAGAAAACACTAGCTAAACCTCACTGCCTGACGAACATAAATAGTCCGTTTCATTCTTGCAATTTATTTCGCTATTGAACATTTTAACATTTTATGAACCTACTCCTACAGTAAGTCTTCAATCAGACACTGGGGGAAATGCTGCAGACAGCCGCCACTGAGACATACTCGTGTACAGTCAGATATAAACAAACCACCAGAATAGTGTTGGAATATTTACTGTAAATTACCCCTCTTGTATTTACGTTATACTACGAGGGCTATGTACAATACTAACCTTTATTATGTAAAAGTAATGGATCGTGTTACCTGCAGTCCGGTCATCATGTGTGTCTTGTGGAAATGCATGTACATTGACTGCAAGTAGAATACTGACAGTGTCAGGTTGGCGATTTGGATTTATTACTAGCGGCAATTTATTCATCAGGAGAAATACAAAGAATACATTTCAATGAGGCATTAGGGGAAAACACGTTTTTCTAGCATTTGTGGATTTAGAGACAGCTTTGACAAAGTTAACTGAAATGTGCTCCATGAAATGCTGAAGGAAGCAGGGATAAAACACAGAGTACAAAATGTTATTTATAACTTGTGCAGAAACTGGACTGCAGTTATAAAGAGTGAAAGGACTAAGGATATGAAAGAGAAAATTTGATAAAGGAATGAGACTGTGTTGTGCTCTATAGCCCTACATTATTCCAACTGTACATTGAGGAAGCAGCAGAGAAAATCAAGGATAAATTCTGAAGAGGAATTAAAGTTCAGAGAGAAGACGTTTGCCAATGACACTGTAATTCTGTCAGAGATGGCGAAGTGCTGCTGAAAGGAATTGATAGTGTCTTGAAAACATGTGATAAGAAGAACATCTGACAAAAGTAAAACAAAGTTATGTAATTTTGTCAAATTATAATTGGTGATGCTGAGGAAATCAGATTAGAGAATAAGGCCTATAAGTAGTAGATGCGTTTTGTGATTTGGACAGCAAAATAATGGATGATGCCAGAAATAGAGGGGACACAACGTGCAGACTGATAACAGCAGGAAAAGTATTTCTGCAAAAGAGAAATTTGTTAACATCTAGTACAAAATTAAGTGTGAGGAAGTCTTTTATGAAGTTATTTATCTAGAATGTATGCAAGTGAAACATGGACTATAAATGGTTTACACCAGAAGAAAACAGAAGCTTTTGAAATGTAATGCTACAGATGAATGTTGAAGATTAGATGGGTGGATCGTGTAACTAAAGAAAAAGCACTGAATCAGGGAGAAAATGAACTCTACAAAAAGATGGGATCAACTGATAAAATACATCCTGATGCATCAAGAAATTGTCAATTTGGTAAAAATCAGAAGGAAAGCAGATTCACATGAATATAGGTTGCAGTTAACTATTCATAGATGAAGAGGCTTGCAGGGGATAGGCTGGCATAGTGAGCTGCACCACCACCACCACCACCACCACCACCACCACCACCACCACCACCACCAAGTGAGAGTGAGCAAGTAACTATTCAAAACAGAGGATAGGAGGAAGGGGAGATTAATATGTACAATTTGCTCTCTCTCTCTCTCTCTCTCTCTCTCTCTCTCTCTCTCTCTCTGACACTGACAATAAACTTATACATGTTTGCAAACATTGAAGTGACAAAACTTCTACAGCAGCTCACAGGAAACATCACTTTTACAACATCATTGATGTGGTACAAACATACTTGACACTAATAATTATTCCTCATAAGAGGACACAACTAAATGAAAATCGTTAGCAGCAGCAACAGATGGATTTAGATTTTAAAATTGAAACTACTGTAATATTTCATGATATTGCTGTACTAGAAATGAGCAAAAGTGTAGGTAATTTTTAAATACACTCTAGCTGTTGTTGTACTGAATCTTACTGTGGTAGTTTAGAATTAACTTTCAGATGCAAGTTACAACTTCCTCTTGTCAAAAGTAGGTCTGTCAAAGTAACTGAAGCATTATGTACACCAACTTCTTACTGAATGCTGCAAATGTAGGTTGTGTCCTTTAAATAAGCTGATTTAATATTTTAGATAAGTGTATGGTGTAGTTTCCTTCACTACTCACAACTAAAGCAGCAATGTTTGATAATGACTCAGCCTGTTAGAGACATATTTTTTATGAACACGTGTAGAACACACTCGGGCCCAAGATGCTGGAGTTGCCAGTCATGTGTGCGGGAGGTGTGCTTGCCCTTTTTTTTTTTTTGTGTTGACGTGTCTTCTTTACAGTAAGTAGCAATCTATCTTTTCCTACATTGTTGATATTCTTACCTGGAATTTCCACTGAAAAATAGCTTCAGTCAGAGAATGACATTACATTATAATAAATATATTTACAACATGTTGTCCCAAGACATTAAGTCTCCCAATGCTTTAACATGCTTTACAGTCAGTTTGAAGGGATATTTACCTGACCACTGTTTCTACAGATTAGACAAATTCTTCAGAAAGCAACTCAAGCCAAGACTTAATGATTCTTACAAACTGTCCACAATTTCAGTTAATTTTAAGAATTCACTTTGTGTAATCTGTGCACTTCCTGGTGCTTGTGTGGACTTATTTACTGTCATATAATTCTAAATAGTTTCATGTTAGTTAACTGTAAAATATGTACACAAAATCATATTTAACATTTACCCTTCAAACAACTTCTCAACTGACTTGTTTTATATTTCATTTTATGTTGGACAAAAAATTATATTTTATATTTAATTTTATGTTGTATAAAAAATTACAAACGGCCAAAATGTACAAAACACTACAAGGGAAAAAAATCTATCTGCTGACAACAAAGTACCTCAAATTTCTACGTTCTTTGAAACAGATGTAGCTTAAATCACATAATACAGGATAATATCAACTCACCTCTTCCTTTCTCCTTAAATGATACACAAAAATTTTTCAGCTTCTGTACTGCAGTTGGAGGTAAAACATGAATGCAGACACCAGGACCAACTATAACAGTCATTATCAGTATATAGCCAATAACACATCCCGGAACAGTACGGCCGATAACAGTAAGAACCAAGAAACTTGCACACATCAAGCAACAAAACTGTAAAGAAGAAAGTACAAAAAAATATGTATTATCAAGAATGAAGAAATAATATCATGGAGAACAAATTCAGCTGTCATCTAACATCAGATCTATTAAGAAAAAGTGACACTCAGGACGAAAATAGAGTTTACCATGTACACAAACTAAAAATTGGGGAAGACCAAGAAGAACAAATCCCTCTCCCCCACCCTCTACCTTCTTGCAGATACAAATTATTCAGTTTCTATGTTCAGAATAATCTTGTTCGGGTAGTTTTCAAGCACTTCATGCTAATTATTCATTGTTCTTGGAATTCCAGAAAATTCACTCAGCACAGCTTCAAAACAACTTTTTCCCCCTCTAAATGCAGCTACGATTCTTCTCTGGTGATAATAGATTTCAACAAAATGATCCTTCTAATAACTGCAGCAACTCTTATGTTTCTGCTCATTCAACCTTTTCTTAAAGGGTCTCTACAAACTGAAGGAAGGAAGATTAGACATGCCCTCTCCAAACAAACCATCCCATCATTTGACCAGAGCAATATAGGGAATTCGGGGAGAACATAAATCCAGATGGCTGGATATGGATTTGTTCCATCATCTTCCTGAATGATGAGTCCTCTAGTAATGTTAATTACCGCACCACCTTGCTTGGTGCAAGATTTGTACCCTATAGGCACAAGCAATGGTCATACTGGTATCATCACACTTAATTATGATGAAATTGTCCGCCCCAATAGCAGAGTGGTCAGCATGACGGATTGCCGTCCTATGGACCCGGCTTCGATTCCCGGCTGGGTCCGAGACATTCTCCGCTCAGGGACTCGGTGTTGTGTTGTCTTCATCATCATTTCATCCCCATCCGACGCGCAGGTTGCCCAATGTTGCGTTGAATGTTCGTTACAGGATCATTTAGTAATCGCGAAAGCGTTACGGAGATGATAGATAAACTCCAGTGGAAGACTCTGCAGGAGAGACGCTCAGTAGCTCGGTACAGGCTTTTGTTAAAGTTTCGAGAGCATACCTTCACCGAGGAGTCAAGGAGTATATTGCTCCCTCCTACGTATATCTCGCGAAGAGACCATGAGGATAAAATCAGAGAGATTAGAGCCCACACAGATGCATACCGACAATCCTTCTTTCCACGAACAATACGAGACTGGAATAGAAGGGAGAACCGATAGAGGTACTCAGGGTACCCTCAGCCACACACTGTCACGTGGCTTGTGGAGTATGGATGTAGATGTAGATGTAGAAGACCTTCACCAACGCGGCTGGACCTGCCCCACAAGGGGCCTCCCGACCAATGACACCAAACGCTCATTTCCATTATAAAGAAACTGCCACACAAAATCTGCAGCATTTTTAAACTGTACTGAAGTTAACGTCTGTGAGAGTCAAGCCTGAAAGACCACGAGGGCTTAGTCTGCATAGTCGAGAAAATTTCTGGAACCACCTGAACAATGTAGCACAAGCTACAGCAGCATTACCACACACTTACAGCAGCTTTCTGAAGTGTCTTATGTTTATTATATTGAATGAGAAAGCCATTTCATGCTGCTCCCCTTATGTTACCATCATTTAAGAAACAAAAATGTAAGTTGTTTTATAATACATTAATATTATTCATCTGCTTGAAACATGTATCCCCCGATTTTAAAAAAGCCATCTTTTATGTGGAGACCTGTTCTTTTCAACAAGTCATCTACCAGATCAATGTTCTCTTGGTCTTAAGAAAAAGTACAGTTACATAGCCTATAAAGAAGAAGAAGGCAAGAAATATCTGTCACCAAGATACAAGGCTAGCCAAATGTTGCACCCAAAGAAATAGCAGTAATACAAACAGCAATACATTACTTGATATATTTTATCAATCAATGAGTTCCTGTAATTTCATAAGTATTCTACACAAAAATATGCTGTACACAGCTAATAATTTAAATGTCAAATTGAACATGAAAACTAACTGAATTATTAGTCAAATAAGAAATTTGTTGAAATTAAAGTAGGAAGTAACATTGCTAGAGGAGGGACTAAGCAAGAAAAACGGACATCGGAAGTGCAGGAACAAATAGGAAGGAAGGAAAGATGACGAGTTATCAGTCATCAATTAAAACCAAGGAAAGCAAGTGAACAGCACTAGTTAAAGATGTAGTACAAAATATTTTATCTTACCATGCCTGGCTGGTCATCTCTCATATTTTTTAACCAGATGTAGTAGTCTCGCAACATAGACTGAGCTTGGCTCAGGTAGTGACTTATCTCTGGAACAGTTAATGCTCTGAAAAAAATTAATACATAGAATAAATAAAAAGATGGATGTGTTATCACCAATTATTTATTTGTGTACCATTTACCTGAAAGATTTTATCTCCTGATAGGCCTATAGGCAAATCCACAGACAAGAGCATACCCAGGATATGAGCTTGGGGAGGGGGGATTCATAGTAATTTTGCTATGAATCATTATTTGCGATCTCACAACAAACGGCTCTCGAGCGCACTTTCTACTAGTCAGTATCCATTACATCTCCTGGTTTTCTTAGAACTGATCAATCTGTCAGCCTGGCAGGGCAGGATATAAGTATAGTTTGTGAAAATTCTCCTCACACTCTTTTATAGTATGGAGATGTAGCTGCCCTCCCCTGCCCGTAACGGAGTTAACTACACGAGGTACACATGTAAATGTAAACTGACTGTACCCTTCAACGTGTTTACAGACCTATCAACTAGCTGCTACAAAGTCATTTGTAAATTCTGTAAGCCCTAAATAAGATAGTGCACCACTTTTAAAGTTTACAATTGTTGGATAATATATGGCAAAGCTGAGATGGAGGGGGAAAAAAATTAGCGCCCACACACACACACACACACACACACACACACACACACACACACACAAAAATAGGAAAACATCAACCTGAGGAACACTTCAATGGTTCTGAACTAACTACATCAGACAATATCACAGTGGAATATTATCCTTAAAACAATATGCAAAAATCACTTTGCTAATTTTTAAATGTATCATATAACACCAGTCGCATAACTTTTTATATACAAGTGTCTGAAGTGACCTTATAAACAAAACTATCCTCCTCCAGTAAAAATGCAAACATCACAGTCACTTTCATTCCTACCCACTCTTCTTTTCTTGTGCTATTCACATCCGTCAGACGTCACCTTACAATAAATATTTTCTGAATACCACTGCCTTATTTTCATACAAGCACTGTTTATTCCATTTACATTCCTACTGTTGAATTCCTTAATAATGATTTCTAAAATATTCATAATACATCCACTGTGGGAATGAAACTAACATCAACCATTATTATTATTATCATTATTATTATTATTATTATTCTCTATTCAATTTTTTAAGGGAAAAGCTAGTATCCTGAATTTATTTAGCTGCGACTTTCTTTGTAGCTCCAAAAATTTCTGATTCACGACATCACTACAGCGGCCTTTGTTCTGATGGGCACGGAATGTAACAGCGGAATATAACTTAACTGTTACATAAATTAAGAAATAAATAACGGGGATTTGAGAATCTTTTAAAAGATTTAATGGTGCTGAATATTCATCATTAGAAGGGCCACAGTGGGACAAAAACTTATAGTTATCGTCGGTGAATATTGTGTTTATGTACTTACACTTGTGAGCCACTGCTATGAAAAACAACAAATGATCAATAAATGAATGCGGGGAGTGGTTGTTATTTAATGATAACCGAAAATAAATAAATAAGAAGAGCGGTTCGATCCCTTGAAATTTCATTCGAAATATACAGTGCAACGTTGTATCAAAACATTGTAATATCCACAGTGAGCAACGTAGCTACCAAGAAAAACACAAATATTTCGTAAATATTTAGTGATACAAGCAGTCAGCACAATTTTCAAAACTTTACCTTGTTTGCATGGGTGGAACTTGCAAAGTGCGTCTCGTCTTTTCCGACAAGGATTCTGATATTTCTGGCCAACATTTCTGTGCCCACACGTCATAAAGAATTGCTGTAAGGGCAAGAGTGAACAAAAGGCCATAAAAACGCCACTGGAAATTGACAACCAACCTGTGTACAATAACCACAACAATAAAAATACACACTTTTGTTTTAAGCGTACGATTGACTCAAAGTTACTGACATCACCTTACCAAAATAAAATGTTGACCACTACGACACAAAACACACTGATCACTGGATTTTCCCATATTAAAACGCTCTGAACTTTCATGACATACGGTTCAAAGCGCCAAAGAGTTCTTTCCAAATCTGGATCATCGTCAACAACAGCAACAGATGCCTCAGCTTGAGTTCCAGTTCCTGTTTTACAGCTTCTCATTCGCGAAAACCAATCTGTAACTCTTTTCCGAAGATCCATTTTGTTCCTCGTTCACGAATTCCAAGTGAAAACAGGCCGTACTTCTCCTCGATTCACTATCTTCTGACGTACTCCTGTCACAGAACAGATGCGGAGGAACATGTAACAAAATGTATTTTCGCCAATCACATTTTACGCACTATTTTCATCGATAAATGGACAAATGAGCTCGGGTGTGCGAAGCGCAGGTTGGCCAATAGCTGAGAACGAATGGGATCCGCCACGCAGATGCACAAGTGAACGTCCAGCACACTTTTTAGCAGCAAGTAATTTAACCCTAATGTCAGTCAACATTTTAGATTTTCTGAGAGGAATTCCTTTCACTGAACAGGTGAGGTTAGTGTAATGTGAGAATGCTTAGAACGGAATGGATAGCAAGATAGCTTGTCGCACGCTGTAAGGTTGGCTACGCTCGCTCCCCACTATCAGACCTTACGACGAAACACGAAAAACTACTTTTAATAGGAGCAGTAGACCCTAAGTTAAATACACACCAGTCAATAGCAGTACATAATATGCATTAATCTCTTATCGTCAAGATAAAATATAAGTCTCATTATAGGTCTTTTTATAACTTGATATCGCTGTTTAACATGCACCTCCCCGCACACAAATTAAATTTGCCGCCACTTGTATAATGTGGCACTGAATTCAGATAAGCTAACATACTTCATCACTTTCCTTGCAAGGACAGCTAGGGTCAGGCGCGGATTCAAAAAGAGTGGGGGGAGGTCATGACTCCCGCCCCTCCGCCCCCGGAGAGAACATTTTACTAAGAGAGTTTACATTCTTAGAAATATCAGTTTCAAAGTTGCTCAGTCAGCTTTTGTAAAATTATCATGAAAACTGAGAAGAGTTAAAGAAAACTCCAATTGTGTTTAACAGAGGATACTGTTCAGTGGTAGCGCTGAAACTCTTGCTTTCTGGTCGTCTGCGGAGAATATTCCAGCCAAGAAAAGGCTCCCATTTTGACCGTTCATGCCGACAACAACAAACACGTCTGCGTTAGAACCGGCAAAAAATATGAATTTGGATAAGGAAAGAACTGAAAGGGAAAAACAGAAAAAAATCAGTGAACCCGGTTCAGATCCACGCTGTAGATTGTTTACGAAAATCTCGGGATAAAATCAAAACAAGTGTTGCGTATTAATACGTAATTCAATGACGAAAGTCTTTCATGAACCGTTTACACAGAGTAGTAGTATAATGGCTACACAACACATAAATCACAAGCCTAGATTTTCACTGGCTGCTGTGTGCCCGATGGACCAACCTCGTAATTTCGCTCGGTATTGCAGTTTTTAGGTTTTTAAGATTCTTTTCACCACTAATTTTTCTCTGACTTGCTTTTCCTACAATTCAGAGCATATTTACGAGTCATACGAAACGACATCTTTCATTAATTTATTTTTTTTCAATTTAATGCCGATTTTCAGTTATATCCTGGGGAATATTATTTTATTGACTCAGTTTGGGTCCCAGCAGTTCCCCGCAAGCTCTTCACAATGACTTCAGCATCAACGTCCTAACTAAACGCCTTTACACACTACACCAGTTTCTAGCTTTACTGTACACAAAGTTGATTCATAGCAATCAGGCGCGTGCGCTTGCCGTGGTACCGTGATGTAATAGCAAAAACAAATACTGCGCCAAAAACACAAACTGATATGATCGATCCGCTGTGGACTCAATCATTGCTTACGCATTATTAATCTGGAAGTATAAGGCGAGTCAAAACTGACTGAACTTCGTGACACAAGAAAGTTACCCGAGCGTATAATCGTCTTCAATGTCAACAACCGATTTTCACGAACGGAGGAGGAAACAGGTGAAGTAAAGAGCATTCCTTCCCCCCTCCCACTCCGCCCGTTTACGCACTGAGCCATAGTCGGGAAAACCATTGTTCACAACAGTGGTGCGCAAAGAATTCGATTACATACTTCGGGATTCCTTCCCCCCCCCCCCCCCCCCCCCCCCCCATGACCCATGGAGCTTGCCGTTGGTGGGGAGGTTTTCGTGCCTCACCGATACAGATAGCCGTACCGTATGTGCAACCACAACGGAGGGATATCTGTTGAGAGCCCAGACAAACGTGTGGTTCCTGAAGAGGGGCAGCAGTCTTTTCAGTAGTTGCAGGGGCAACAGACTGGATGATTGACTGATCTGGCTTTCTAACATCAACCAAAACGGCCTTGTTGTACTGGTACTGTGAACAGCTGAAAGCAAGGGGAAACTACAGCCGTAACTTTTCTCGAGGGCATGCAGCCTTACTGTATGGTTAAATGATGACGGCGTCCTCTTGAGTAAAATATTCCGGAGGTAATAAAGCCCCCATTCGGATCTCCGGGCGGGGACTACTCAAGAAGATGTCGTAATCAGGAGAAACAAAACTGACGTTCTACGGATCGGAGTGTGGAATGTCAGATCTCTTAATCGAACAGGCAAATTGCAAAATTTAAAAAGGGAAATGGACAGTTTAAAGTTAGATATAGTAGAAATTAATGAAGTTCGGTGGCAGGAGGAACAATATTTCTGGACAGGTGAATACAGGGTTATAAACACAAAATCAAATGTGGTTAATGCAGGAGTAGGTTTAATAATGAATAAAAAATAGGAACGCAGGTATCCTACTACGAACTTCATAGTGAACGCATTATTGTAGCAAAGACAGACATGAAGCCCACACCTACCACAGTAGTACAAGTGTATATGCCAACTAGCTCCGCATATGATGAAGAGATTCGAGAAATATATGATGCGATAAAAGAAATTATTCAGATAGTTAAGGGAGACGAAAATTTAATAGTCATGGTGGACTGGAATTCGACAGCAGGAAAAGGCAGAGAAGAAAAAGTCGCTGGTGAATGGGGGTGAGGAATGAAAGAGGAAGCTGCCTGGCGGAATTTTGCACAGAGCATAATTTAATCATGGTTTAAGAATCATGAAAGAAGATTGTATATGTGGAAGAGGCCCGGAGACACTGGTAGGTTTCACATTGATTATGTAATGGTAAGGCAGAGATTTAGGAATCAGGTTTTAAATTGTAAGACATTTCCAGGGCCAGATGTGGACTCTGACCACAATTTATTCGTTATGAAGTGTAGATTGAAACTGAAGAAACTGCAAAAAGGTAGAAATTTAAGAAGATGGGATCTGGATAAAATGGTTCAAATGGCTCTGAGCACTATGGGACTTAACTTCTGAGGTCATCAGTCCCCTAGAACTTAGAACTACTTAAACCTAACTAACCTAAGGACATCACACACATCCATGCCCGAGGCAGGATTCGAACCTGCGACCGTAGTGGTCGCGCGGTTCCAGACTGTAGCGCCTAGAACCGCTCGGCCACCCCGGCCGGCGGATCTGGATAAACTGAAAGAACCAGAGGTTGTAGAGAGTTTCAGAGAGAGCGTTAGGGAACGATTAACAAGAACAGTGGAAAGAAATACAGTAGAAGAAGAATGGGTAGCTTTGAGAGATGAAATAGTGAAGGCAGCAGAGGATCAAATAGATAAAAAGACGAGGGCTATTAGAAATCCTTGGGTGACGTAGGAGATACTGAATGTAATTGATGAAAAATAAAGCAGGCGGAAAGGAATACAAATGGCTCATAAACGAGATCAACAGAAAGAGCAAAATGGCTATGCATGGATGGCTAGAGAACAAATGTAAGGATGTAGAAACATGTATCACTAGGGGTAAGATAGATATTGCCTACAGGAAATTAAAGAGACCTTAGGAGAAAAGAGAACCACCTTTATGAATATCAAGAGCTCAGATGGAAAACCAGTAATCAGCATAGAAGGGGAAGCAGAAAGGTGGAAGAGGTGTGTAGAGGGCCTATACAAGGGCGTTGTACTTGAGGGCAATATTATGGAAATTGAAGAGAACATAGACGAAAATGATACGGGATATGCGATACTGTGCGAAGAATTGGACAGAGCACTGAAAGACGTTCACTATGCGATCAAAAGTATCCGGACACCCCCAAAAAACATACGTTTTTCATATTAGGTGCATTGTGCTGCCACCTACTACCAGGTACTCCATATCAGCGACCTCAGTAGTCATTAGACACCGTGAGAGAGCAGAATGGGGTGCTCCACAGAACTCACGGACTTCGGACGTCGTCAGGTGATTGGGTGTCGCTTGTGTCACACGTCTGTACACGAGATTTCCACACTCCTAAACATCCCTAGGTCCACTGTTTCCGATGTGATAGTGAAATGGAAACGTGAAGGGTCATGTACAGCACAAAAGCGTGCACTCCGACCTCGTCTGCTGACTGACAGAGACTGCCGACAGTGGAAGAGGGTCGTTTTATTTATTTATTGTTCGTGGGACCAAATTAAGGAGAAGTCTCCATGGTCATGGAACGAGTCAATCAATGTCGTAATGTGTAATAGGCAGACATCTATCCAGACCATCACACAGGAATTCCAAACTGCATAAGGATCAACTGCAAGTACTATGACAGTTCGGCGGGAGATGAGAAAACTTGGATTTTATGGTCGAGAGGCTGCTCATAAGCCACATATCACATCGGTAAATGCCAAACGACGCCACGCTTGGTGTAAGGAGCGTAAACATTGGACTATTGAAACGTAGAAAAACGTTGTGTGGAGTGACGAATGACGGTACACAATGTGGTGATCCGATGGCAGGGTGTGGGTATGGCGAATGCCTGGTGAACTTCATCTGCCAGCGTGTGTAGTGCCAACAGCAAAATTTGGAGGCGGTGGTATTATGGTGTGGTCGTGTTTTTCATGGAAGGGGCTTGCAGGGCTTGTTGTTTTCGTGGCACTATCATAGCACAGTCCTACATTGATGTTTTAATAACCCTCTTGCTTTCCACTGTAGAAGAGCAGTTCGGGGTTGGCGATTGCATCTTTCAACACAGTTTGTTCATAATGCACGGCCGGTAGTGGAGTGCTTACACGACAATGGACTGGCCTGCACAGAGTCCTGACCTGAATTCTATAGAACATCTTTGGGATGTTTTGGAACACCAACTTCCTGCCAGGCCTCATCGAGCGACTTCGATATCTCTCCTCAGTGCAGTACTCTGCGAAGAATGGGCAGCCATTCCCCAAGAAACCTTCGAGCACCTGATTGAACGTATGCCTGCGAGAGTGGAAGCGGTTATCAAGGCAGAGGGTAGGCCAACACCATACTGAATTGCAGCGTTACTGATGGAGGGCGCCACAAACTTTTAAGTCAATACTGACCCTATGACTTTTCTTAGAAGATAGGTTAAGGAAAGGTAAACCTACGTTTCTAGCATTTGTAGATTTAGAGAAAGCTTTTGATAATGTTGACTAGAATACTTTCTCTCAAATTCTGAAGGTGACAAGGGTAAAAAAACAGGGAGCGAAAGGCTATTTACATTTTGTACAAAAACCAGATGGCGATTATAAGAGTCGAGGGCCACAAAAGGGAAGCAGTGATTGAGAAGGGATTGAGATAGGGTTGCAGCCCATCCCTAATGTTATTCAGCCTATATATTGAGCATGCAGTACAGAAAACAAAAGAAAAATTTGGAGTAGGAATTAAAATCCACGGAGAACAAAAACTTTGAGGTTTGCCGACAACATTGTAATTCTGTCAGAGACGGCAAAGGACCTGAAAGAGCAGTTGAATGGAGTGGGCAGTGTCTTGAAGATATAAGATGAACATCAAAAAAAGCAAAACGACGATAATGGAATGTAGTCGAATCAAATCAGGTGATGCTGAGGCTATGGGACACTTAAAGTAGTAGAAGAGTTTTGCTATTTGGGAAGCAAAATATCTGATGACGGTCGAAGTAGAGAGGATATAAAATGTAGACTGGCTATGGCAAGAAGAGCGTTTCTGAAAAAGAGAAATTTGTTTAACATCGAGCATAGATTTAAGTGTCAGGAAGTCCTTTCTGAAAGTATTTGTATGGAGTGAAGCCACGAATGGAAGTGAAATATGGATGATACATAGTTTAGACAAGACGAGAATACATGATTTTGGAATGTGGTGCTACAGAAGAATGTTGAAGATTAGATGGGTAGATCACGTAAATAACGAGGAGGTATTGAACAGAATGGGAGAGAAGAGGAATTTGTGGCACACCTTGATTAGAAGAAGGCATCGGTCGGTAGGACACGTTCTGAGGCATCAAGGGATCACCAATTTAGTACTGGAGGGAAGCGTGGAGGGTAAAAATCGTAGAGGGAGACCAAGAGATGAATACACTAAGCAAATTCAGAAGGATGTAGGTTACAGCAGTTACTCAGAGATGAAGAGGCTTGCACAGGATAGAGTAGCATGGAGAGCTGCATCAAACCAGTCTCTGGACTGAAGACCACAACAACAACAGCAGAATGTTGTGAGGAAAGCGGCCGAAAAATGCGATTTATTGGCACAATACATACAAAATTCAACACGTCTACTAAAGAGACTGCTTAAAGTACGCTTTTCTGTCCTCTTCTGGAGTACTGTTGCATCGTGTGGCATCCGCAGAAGATAGGATTGATGGAGGACACCGAAAACGTCCAAAGAAGGGCAGTTTGTTTTCTAGTATCGCGAAATAGGGAAAAGAATGCCAAGGGTACGCTACGTGAATTGGGGTAGCAGTTAGCAAAGAAAGTCGATCTTTGTTGCATCAGGACCTTGTCATGGAATTTCGATCACCAACTTTCTCCTACGAAATTGAAAATATTTTATTGGCGCCCACCTGCATAGGGAGAAAAGATCATCATAATAAAATAACAAAAATCAGGGTTCGGAAAGATTTAAGTGTTCATTTTTCCCGCCAGCTTTTCTATGACGGAACGGGCGGGAAATAGCTTGAAGGTGATTCGATGAAGCCTCTGCTAGGCACTTAATTGTGAACTGCAGAGGAATCAAGATGAAAACAATATTGATAATCATGAGGGTACACATATTTTAAGTTGTGTGAATTATGACGCTGTCAAAGTTGTGAGAGTTTGTTGCTTTTGCAGTTCTTAAATTAATGACGTGACACATGAACTTCCAAAATTTTCGGAATAGTGTATTTAAAGTGTTGTATGTTTCGGAATCACAGTTCCTTGCAAATTGTGCTAAATCAATAAACAAAGCACCAATGTAAACAAATTTTTTTGTTATTGTTTCTCCATGTATTAGGGATTTACCTGTTACACCCTGTTGGTTGAAACTATTGATCGTTCCACATCTTTCTCGGTCTTTTTAAAGATCTTCCCACTAGGTAATAATTCATAATTAATTCCTTTATACTGTCGTCTTCCATTCTTATGACACAGTTGTTTCAAACTTGAATTTTTTTCTGTACGACGGAAAATTTTTCTATGATTTTAGGTGATTTGTAATGGTTATGACGCAAGTTTTACGCAAAAACATGCATTTTACGCAAGACTTCCTTTTATGACTAATATATAACTAATTTAAAAATATTCACTGCTGTAGTGAATGAACTGATGATTCATTATCACGCAAAATAACAATAATAATATTCACTTATACAGAGGCCAATAACTAACAAAAAGCCGGCCGCGGTGGTCTAGCGGTTCTAGGCGCTCAGTCCGGAACCGCGCGACTGCTACGTTCGCAGGTTCGAATCCTGCCTCGGGCATGGATGTGTGTGATGTCCTTAGGTTAGTTAGGTTTAAGTAGTTCTAAGTTCTAGTGGACTGATGACCTCAGATGTTAAGTCCCATTTTTTGAGCCAACTAACAAAAAGTTTCCATGTAATCTGTAGGTAACGAGTTGTTGCATGTTTCTACACTGAATTTTGATGTTTTTAAAGTGATGCCCAAAGTAGTAAGGCAACTTTCGTATGGCCCCACTCTCCACTGTTGCCAAATTTATTCAAGATGGCGGATACAATATGGCGGCGATAGATGTGGCAACATCAAATATCGTCATGGCAGGAAGTTCAAATTTTGGTGGAAAAAAGGTCACTTGGGCTAACTCCACCAGCATAAGGAAATGATGGGGAAAAAGGTCACTTGGGCTGTCTCCACTGACCTAAGTCATCCGACCACCACCTCTTCCTTGGAACTGATGGGAAGAGAACTCAGCCTGTGTTGGGCTGTTGGATAGGATGGATGTAAGTCTTTATTTTGCATGCAGTGTTTATTTGAACAACTTGTGTTGTCATAGGCAGTAGCTCCATCCATTGTGTTCACCATGAGGTGAGGAGTCCAACTGACCTAGTACACAGTACTGCCACCACAGGGCAGTGTCGTCCCTCCCATGACATAATCCAAGATGGCGGTCTGGGAAAAAATGGCGGGAATCAATAGCAGCCCTTAATCCAGTCACGTGTCAGATTTCAGCCAGTAGGATGCCAGTATTTGGTAAAGTCATTGGAATGGGTATAGGGCAGGCTCAGCAGCTCTGGGACCTCAGTCTCGCTCAGTCAGCCAGCAGCAGCAGCAGAAGAAGAAGAACCATGAAGCCTCGCCAGCAGTCGCAATCCAACACAGCCCCGCAGAACAGGAGAAATGGAAAAGTAAGAACACACTATCACGTGTTTGTCTGTGGTTAGCATTATTATTATTATTATTGGTTGTTTTCACATCTTGATCCATATGTAATGCTTGCTCGTCTTCGTTCACCAGAAGCCCTCGACGCACCGTGTGGGTAGCCATGTAATCTGAGGCGCCTTGTCACGGTCCGTGTGGCTCCCCACGTCGGAGGTTCGATTCATCCCTTGAGCATGGGTGTGTGTGTTGTCCTTAGTGTAAGTTAGTTTAAGTTAGATTCAGTAGTGTGTAAGCTTGGGGACTGATGATCTCAGCAGTTTGGTTCCATAAGACCTTGCTGCAAATTTCCAAATTTAGTCCTCGATTCGTCCAAGCCTGCAGGGTCGAGCACCGACATGCCAACCACTGCCACATCCAAACCTGTAGCAACCTTGGCTGCCATCTTGTAGAGACCTGCACTGGCCTCTGGACCTGCAGCAACAACAACCTCCAGTATTCCTGAACCTGTAGCGACCATATGGTATCTTGTAGCCCATATAGCCCATTTGCTGAATCAGGACAAGGAGGTGTTATTGTGCGTCCCACTCATTGATTTGTGTGATGAGGACACACAGTCTGCTTCCAACACATCTAACAATGCAGGTGGTCCTAAACAACAGCAAGATGGAGGACAGTACTGGTCACCAACATATGACCCATCCCAGCAGATCATCCCTGTGCTATTGCAGGGGCGGTGTGCAGAGCTGTGGATATGAAGGCATAAAGTATACCCATGCTTTTCAGTTCTAGATACAATTTAACCCCTTGTGGAACGAAACATGTGAACGTTGGTACAGAAGCACATCATATCTGGGGCTTGCATGTGACAACAGAAATTGAAAATGCGTCAAAGGGTGTTTAATGCCAATTTATGAGTTCAGCTCGGACGAAATATGCCATGCAGAGCCTACATCAATCAGCAGATGGCTACAGAGTATTATCCAGCTCTTTTCCCCCCAGAAATTCACCTTTCTGGTATGACACTATCTATTACAACAGTATATGATGACTCTGTACTATGTGTTAAATCAAGTGCCAAGTGTGTTTATCTATGGCACGCCTCAGTCATGAACTTATAAGATCTAGATACTGCTCTACATCTTGCATTGGAGAGATTGAATCGTTGTTTGCCTAGCATGGACTCTGCATACAGTAATGTTGTAAACTTCCTATGTGTGCGTAGTGTACATGTTGAAGATCTGGAGCAGTACCTTTGTTTGCACATGAACGCTGAACTGAAAGAGAGACAAATTAAACGTGCATGTGAAAAACCTGAGTACTGTGAGGCATCCATTGGCTTGAGGGAGATACGAATAGAATTTATTGCATATCAAGAAGCTTTCTTTGGGAAATACTGTGCAGGTACAAAGAAGAAGATAAAGAAAAAGTCTGATAATTTTTTTGAAATAGTGCATCCGATGCATGTATAAATAAATAATGCATGTATATATAATCTCAAACTGTGTTTGTGTTTATGTCATACCTCTCTCATTACACATATTAATATCATTATTTTTCAATGCTACACCTATAGTGATGCGCAGCAGACAGTTACTCCAACCATCTCCTCATCAGTCCTTGACAAAATGAGCGATCAAGTTACTCTTCATGAGTAAAATATATACAGCCGATTTCTCTGTGTAGCCAATACAGCTCAGTTGGTTAACTGAGGGAGCCATAGTGGCAGCAGAGGGACTACCTTTGTTCTGGGCCATTTTGTTAGCGCAGGTTCCCAACATCACGGGCAGGTATGCACTCAGGGGCGAACCTATTGGTCTCCTTTGATTGACAGGTACTTAACTATTGTTCTGTTAAGTGGTTCTCCATGTTGCTGCACTTAACCTATTGTTCTCCTGCCCCCTCCCACTCCCCTACCCTCTCAGGACAGGGGTTCTGGGCCATTTTGTTAGTGTAGGTTGCCTACATCAGGGGTACTTAACCTATTGCCCTGTTAAGTGGTTTTCCATGTCACAGCCCTTAACTTACTGTCCCCCCCCACCCTCTCACTCCCCTCCCCCTTTCAGGAAACTCCCCACCCCTCACTGCTACAGGTACACTTTCAGGTCTGAGTTAACCCATTGTTCTGTTAAGTGCTTTTCCATGTCACTGCCCTTAACCTATTGTTCCCCCGCCCCCTCCACCAACCCCCTCACTGCTAGAGGTACACTTTCAGGTCTGCGTTGTTGGAATAGACTCCCCCTGTCACTACTATAAATTTGATTGACTACTTAATTAAGTTCATCAATTAATTAACCTCTGCTCATCTGGTAAACGCCCATCCCCTCCCACCCTCCCCTCCCCCAGAAAAATGGTGGAAGTTCAAATTCGAACAGGATCAAGCTTCACACCATGTTTATCTCTACTAACGTAAGAAAATTGTGGGAAAGTAGGTCACTTGGGCTACCCCCACTAACCTATCACCCGACTGCCACCTCTTCCTAGAAACTGGCGTCATGTTTGAATTTTGGCGGTAAAGATAGGTCAATTCGTGTATCTCTAGTAAGCTAAGAAAATGGCGCAAAAGAAAGGACCCTTGGACTAACCACAGTCACCCGACCACCAGCTCCTCCTAAGGATTCGTGGGAAAAGGAGTTGACCAGTGCTGGACATAAGTCTTTATTTTACACACACCAGTCTTTAAACAATTTCATGCAGCACAGCCATCCAGTGTGCTCACCACGAGGTCTGGACTCAAACTGACCAAGTACACAGTACCACCACCAGAGGGCACAGTAGTCCATCCCATTACGTAATCCAAGTTGACGGCCATGATGTTAACTGATGACAGAAGTATCGTTATCCAAAATGGCGGCAAACAGTGTGTTCACCACGAGGTCTGGATCTAGAACACAGTACCACCAGCAGAAGGTGCTGTTGTCCGATTTGTGCCATAATCCAACATGGTGGGGGAAAATGGCGGGAAAACGACTCTGCCTGTGCTGGAAATGAGTCTTTATTTTGCAGGCAGTGTCCCCACCACGAGATCTAGACTCCAACTGACCTAGTACACAGTACTGCCACCAGAGGATGCTGTCATCCCTCCTGTGATGTAATCCAAGATTGTGGTCTGGAGGGGGAAAATGGCACGAAAATGACTCAGCTTGCGCTGGGCTGCTGGATAGAGTAAGGAAGGAGTGTACTTTATCTATTTTGGAATAATTTATTTAGGGATGGAGCATATTTATTACACTGATACAAAACAGACACTTTGACATGCCTGGGGTCATGCCACACAGGCCACTGACCTGTGAACTACTCCTAAATAACGCTCTGCAGACATGCAACCAACTCCTAATTTATAAAAATAATTTCAGTACAGACCTGCAGACTGCTCCTAAGTAATGCGGATGATGTGGTGCATCTCCAAACTAGATACAGATACTATAGTCCGAAGCAGATCTGTGTCCATTGAAATCAATCAGCCCAACCTGTTATCATCTATTATTCTCTACACCCTCAACAGAGAAAAATTACGAACTATAAAAGCCTCACTAACTTCATCTGATACAGAAGTCACGTAGGCACCAAAGCGTCAGGCTTATAATGTATATGTTTGTGTTCTGATATGTGTAAACGAGATGACTATGTCCAGAGGTAAGAAAGGTACAGATATTTCCATTTACAGAGCCACAGCCTTCAGCAGAGTGTATTTCCAATTCTTTGCTCATTTAGAATGCCGTTCAATTGAGACCATGATCATAACATTTAATTGTAAGTATAATGATAAAACATATATGTGACTGGTTTTCTAGAATGATTCCGTGTATGCATGGCCTGTGGTGGGAATGATTCCGTTTCCCACTAACGGCAGCAGCCGTCTGAATGCAGAGGCCTGTTGGAGTGTAGGAATATATCTGAGTTAACTTTGCCGTCATCTAGACAACCGAATAGCGAACAAATACTTAGTATGTGTTGGGCGACTTTCATGATCAGGTGGAAATTTGAGAAGATTGTGTATGGAGGTGCGTTTGCGCTGGACTGTTATTCCCTCCCATGTAAATTGTTCAGTTGGCTACTTCTGCACATTTCGCGCCTTTATTTAGTTGAGAGAAGATCGATTGTGGTGTGTGCATCTAGCATGTGGAAGACACATTTGCCTGTACTCTAGACATGGGAAAGACCTTAGTTGGCTTGTAAATTATAGGGATGGTTTGGAATCTGTTACATCACTAACATCGGTATTCGAGAGTGGAAATATCAGTTTCCTCTATTTGTTTCTGATTTCTCAGTGGTTTACAGCATGCCGCACCTTGGTAAAGTTTGGGGTTTGTAGAGAAATAATTTCCAGACTATATCTTGGGAATTATGTTTTACTAGCGATCGGTGGGATGCTGTCTAGTGCTCGATATCGAGAAGTACCACGAAAATGGTCTAATATTATGGCGAACCATGCGAAAATGCATGTGTTCTTGTAATCTCCAAGTCTGCAGATGTGCGTAGATAAGCGAGCAAGCAAGGAAGCAGATTCGGAGCAGAAACAGTAATGTGTTTGTGCTGAGGGGAAACGATTCCCAATTTGTAGAACAGCTCTGAGAACGACTTCGGTCTGCTGAGGGCGCTCTTATGAAAAAGGGATGATTTCATATGGCAGGGGATATGAAATGTACGTTTACTACATCCAAATGGTATTCGATGATATATTGCTGGGTTGGAGATCGGGTTCACGCTCTAATATTCAGGCTCCTGTCCTCAATGTGAGAGCAGTGTAATTGAGTAAGAGTCTTTCGGTATTTGACTATATGTATGGCACTTTGCGAAGGTTAGTTGTTGGTGCAATATGATCATCAGCGTAAAATAGTTTATTGCCGTGAATGTCACGTCTGTAGAAAGAAAGAAAAGGCTGAAGGTGCTTCCCTAGGACTGAGGAGCATCGTGACATATAGCTGGTGTGATTGTAGGCATACAATAATTTTTTTGGGTGCTGTACAAATATAAAAGATAACTACACTGTTTGTGTAAAATGTGTATATATTGTTTTGTAAAGTTACTGTGGCTTATGTTGTGTAAAATGTGTATATATTGCACAGTAAAGTTACTGTGGTTTATATTGCGATATGACTAGAGAGGATGACTGTGTGTCCTATCGTGAGAGACGTATAGGTTCAGCACATTGATAACTGCGACGGTATGAGAGAAATTTTTTATGTGGGAAATTATTTGCGCTATAGATACTGAGATTCGTTCCAGAAGCACAATCGTCAAGAGGAGGTATTACCTGTACATCGATCGCTGTCAGACTGTAGCAGCAATTGTAATATTTAATTGTAGCTACACTGGTAAATATCTTCCTGGCTTCCAATATTCTTGTGAGTCTTGTATGTGTTTGATGATCTGTAGACAGCTTTGCAGGTTTAACTGTCAATGCAGTTTAGCGATCTGTGCAAAATAATTTTACCACTGGAAGTCCCAGAAAGAAAAGGTGGATGGTGCTTCCATACCGGCGGCATCAGTAATTAGGTGGGTAAATTCGATAAGAGCCAATCAGAATGCTCGATTCATTCACATCCTTTGCGCTGTGTTATAGGAGCCTCTACATAGCGGTGAGAACATTTGCATATGTTGAGAGCAGGAAGGGCTTCAAGTTAGCAGCGCTGGGAAGAGTGCATTCGATGTTATTCTGTGCTATTTTCGTAAACTGGTTCTGTTAGGGCAAGAATTTCCGTCATGCATACAAGCTGGGACATCACGAAAACTCCTACAAAAGCGAGCGTTAACTATTTGTGAGACACTATAGAATTCCTGAAAGGGTCGACTTGGCTCTTATTTTGTACAAAGCCATGTGACATCAGAATAACATGGCGAGTCTCCATGCTGTCAGTCATGCTTGGGTGGGTACGCACGGCTGAACGCAGCTCGTATGTTCTGTTAGTATCGCTAGGTGGAAAGCAGACTGTGCTATTCTGTCATCAACGGTAAAGACAAGTGCTGCCCGGATGTGTCTCACATATGGGGATCCGTGTGAGTTCTGTGACATCAGTATAACAGTGACTGTATACTCGAAAATAGAGGAAACTTTCACCTGCGTCCAGCAGTGGCTCGTGGCTGTGATGGTGTGCACGTCCGGTCGTGTCATCAATGACGCCTAGGTGATCCGTATTTGGAAAGGAATTTCTCAGGTACCAAGTACCAAGTACCTGTGTGTAGTTTGACAGTTGACAGCTGTGTCACTTCACGTGGGCTGTCGCTAGCCTCCTGTGTCCTCTACTGGACAGGGGGTGGTGGTCAGTGCTTGTGCGTGTTGATTGCATGTCTGTTGCATTATTTTGTCAGCAGGTCTGCAGGCTGTGCTATGCATTATTTGGACAGTTTACAAGTTCATTTCATGTTTGCAGATCTTTGTACTGCATTATTTAGGAGCAGTTTGCAGGTCTTTACTGAATTATTTTGATAAATTAGGAGTTGGTTGAGTGTCTGCAGAGCGTTATTTAGGAATAGTTCACAGGTCGGTGGGCTGTGTGGCACGAGCCCATGCATGTCAGGGTGTCTCTTTTGTATCAGTGTAATAAATATACTCCATCCCTAAATAAATTGTTCCAAAATAAATAAAGTACACTCCTTCCTTACTCTATCCAGCAGCCCAGCGCAGGCTGAGTCATTTTCGCTCCATTTTCCCCCTCCAGATCACCATCTTGAATTACATCACAGGAGGGATGACAGCATCCTCTGGTGGCAGTACTTCGTACTAGGTCAGTTGGAGTCTAGATCTCGTGGTGGAGACACTGCCTGCAAAATAAAGACTCATGTCCAGCACACGCAGAGTCGTTTTCCCGTCATTTCCCCCCACCATCTTGGATTGTGGCACGAAATGGATGGCAACGCCCTCTGCTGGTGGTACTGTGTACTAGGTCCAGACCTCGTGGTGAACACACTGTTTGCCGCCATCTTGGATAATGATACTTGCGTCATCAGTTGACGTCATGACTGTCAGCTTGGATCACGTAATGGGATGGACTACAGCGCCCTCTGGTGGCGGTACTGTGTACTTGGTCAGTTTGAGTCTGGACCTCATGGCGAACACACTGTTTCCCGCCATTTCCCCCCACCTATCTTGGATAACATCACAGATGAGAGACCCTCTGGTGGTGGTACTGTGTACTAGGTCAGTTGGCGTCCGTATCTCGTGGTGAACACCCTGGATGGCTGTGCTGCATGAAATTGTTTAAATAAAGACTGGTGCGTGCAAAAGAAAGAGTTGTGTCCAGCACTTGTCGAGTCCTTTTCCCACGAATCCTTAGGAGGAGGTGGTGGTTGGGTGACTGTGGTTAGTCCAAGGGTCCTTTCTTTCGCGCCATTTTCTTAGCGTATTAGAGATACACGAATTGACCTATCTTTACCGCCAAAATTCAAACATGGCGCCAGTTCCTAGGAAGAGGTGGCGGTCGAGAGACTTAGGTGAGTGGGGGTAGCCCAAGTGACCTATCTTCCCGCGATTTTGTTAGGTTGAGATAACCATGGTGCGATGCATTATCCTGTTCGAATTTGAACTTCCGCCACTTTTCTGGGGGAGGGGAGGGTGGGGGGATGGAGGTTTACCAGATGAGCAGAGGTTAACTAATTGATGAACTTAATTAAGTAGTCAATCAATATTAAGGGCGTTGACATGGAAAACCACTTAATAGGACAATAGGTTAAGTACCTGTCATTTAATGGAGAACGGTAGGTTCGCCCCTGAGTGGATACCTACTCCTGATGTAGGCAACCCACACTAACTAATTGGCCCTCTACTAGTGGCTACACATACTATTACCATCCCTTCAAGTGTATATTTATATATATGCCAACTGCTTGTCAGTACCTGGTGTAGTTAGTATCATGGCAGTGTGTGTGAAACATTTTCATCACAAGGACTTTGTTGTCGGTGACTGGTCCTGTGAAGATGTAAAACGAGATGTGAAGAAGAAGAAGAATGGAATACTCCTTCTTGATAATATAAGAACAATTATCGTAGGTCCATCCAATTGTGGCAAGACTAATGTTCTCATGACACTGCTAACACATGTAGAAGGAGTCTGATTTGAACATGTCTGTTATTCTCAAAAACACTGATTCAGCCCAACTATCAGTTATTACAGGAGATAATGCGCGGTGTAGATGATGTTATATACACGACATTCAGTGAAAGTGTGGATAACCTCCCCCTCAACCTGAAAAAGCAAAGCCAAACACTGTCTTCATATTTGACGATGTTGCTGTTGAAAACCAAGATCAAATTCGAAAATATTTATTTTTCGGTTGTCACATGGGTGCTGATGTATTTTATCTAAGCCAAACATATTCCAGAATCCCGAAACAGTTGGTTATGGATAATGTAAATCTCATTATAGCCTTCAAACAAGACAATCTGAATTTAAAACACAATTATCAGGCACATGTAGAAACTGACATGTCGTTCAATGATTTTGTAAAGATATGTGCTAATGAATGGAATCATTCACAGTAAGGGTTCCTCATTACTGATAAAACAAGAAAACTGAATGATGGCAGGTACAGGCGAAACTTTCAAGGGTTTCTATATATATGGCCTAGTAAGAGAGGTTAGTACATCAGTATACGCTGCACCATGGACAAATTCGTGCGAATGTCTAGCTCTCAACCCAAAAGAATGGCTGTACACAGACAGAACCTACACCTGTACATGGATGCGAAAATTCAGGCTATTGTGCATAAAGTTGGAGGTATGCGCAGGGAATTATAGACGTATTCCCAACCTCTTCTACCAATGGTCAGTGTGTTAAATGAGTTAGTTAATGAAATGGGCAAGGAAGTAACAGACTTAACTGAAAAGGTCGAGGCTATTGAGGGGAGCAGGCACATACTATGAGGAAGAAGAAGAGTGGATATATAAAGCCTCATGCTGCGAACATGTCTGATTAGTATACACTGAGATGTCAACGAAGCAGAAAGTGATTCAAGAGCGCAAAGCAGTTCGAGAGAGATTTCAGTTGCTAAGGTTAGGGCATATGGATCGACAGCAAACACTAACAGAGACCTTTAAGTCGGATACTGAATCTCTCAGGCAGCTCTCAGCAAAAACAAAACCAGACCAAAAAAAAATGGTTCAAATGGCTCTGAGCACTATGGGACTTAACATCTGAGGTCATCAGTCCCCTAGAACTTAGAACTACTTAAACCTAACTAACCTAAAGACATCACACACATCCATGCCCGAGGCAGGATTCGAACCTGCGACCGTAGCAGTCGCGCGGTTCCTGACTGAGCGCCTAGAGCCGCTAGACCACCGCGGCCGGCTAAAACCAGACCACTATCTGTCCAGGGACATGATAGATAATGAATTAGTCAATGGCAACACCATCGTTATTGATGGTGTTGCCATTGACTAATTCATTATCCATCATGTCCCTGGTCAGATAGTCAGAACATTCGGTGGTAGCAGTGGGAGACTGTACATTTGAGGAATGTATCCTATAAATGTAACTGATGACACAATACAGATTGGTGATAGGCGGTTTGAGAGAACACCTAGCTTAATGAATCTAATTTTCCTAAGACCTACCAAAAAAAAAAACTATAAATTATTCAATTAATGATAGGGAAATGTACCGTGAAATACTGCACATGACTAGTGTACACAAGATCACGAAAAGCCTGAGCAACAAGAAATAAAAAACCATTATAAAACCAATACTTGAAGGTGAAAACGACACCATCAGCAACGGTGACGGTCTTGACGTTGAGCATAAAGCAGTGAACAATCGAATCCCACAGTGTAGATATATTATGACGACCCCAACGAACTAATAGATCGACTACAGCTGCTCATGGCATCAGCTGCTGCAGGTAATACAGCTCATTCGAATGAGGCTGTTTCAATAATCTCTGAGCTTAGAGAGAGAGGTGTTATTGAATAAGTATGGAGACAGTAGTTCGAGAACTGCACAAACCAGAATGCAAAACATACCCTCGTAGGCACGTTATGATTAAAGGTTTGGATGACTTATGGCAAGCTGATCTTGTAGATATGATGGCATATTTACATGGGAATAATAGATTCAAATATATTTTAATGGATATTGATACATTCTCCGGCGCTACAGTCTGGAACCGCGCGACCGCAACGGTCGCAGGTCCGAATCCTGCCTCGGGCATGGATGTGTGTGATGACCTTCATTTAGTTAGGTTTAAGTAGTTCTAGGTTCTAGGGGACTGATGACCTAAGTAGTTAAGTCACATACTGCTCAGAGCCATTTGAACCATTTTGTCTGTACGTCAGTTTCTTCGCATTCCGTTGCTTCCCTCGTTGCATCTATACACACACTTCTTGACATGTCCGCTGGCAACACCTTCAGAAAAGCTTCGAGTTCCCTCTGATCAGTTTCTTGAAACAAAACTGCGTTTGTTGCATCACTCTGTCCCATCTCGTATGTGTGTTCCTTACGTTTCCTTATCTTGTCCGTGAAATCTTACATTGTTTCCCCATGTCTCTTCACAATAGTGCTCAACTGCTTGCAAAAATACCTCACACTATTCGGTTTTATGTATCTTCGCAATAACCCCTTCTCCAATTGCTCAATGTTTACTGCATTCCTTAATGCTTCTGTACACTTCATGTGGGTTTTCGCTTCTCCCCCGAGTCACAGTTTTGCTACCCACAACAACTGTCTATCAGTCCAACCATACATCTCTGCCGTCGTCTCAAGGTCCTCTAAG
Organism: Schistocerca nitens; assembly: GCF_023898315.1. Lineage (NCBI taxonomy): Eukaryota > Metazoa > Arthropoda > Insecta > Orthoptera > Acrididae > Schistocerca > Schistocerca nitens. The sequence goes on along the minus strand of NC_064617.1, from coordinate 696,336,046 downwards.
AATGACAACACATCCTCAGATAATTTTCTGGAAAATGTGGCGATTAATCCCGTGGTAGCTGGATCCACCTCATCCTGCAGTACCTGAAGCACTGCCAACTGTTCATCCCTTGCTGTCAACGCCCATGTAACTGCGTGTTATCCACTGTCAGCTGCGTTAGCTTTTCTAACAACATCCGCACTGCTTCCAGCTCTGGCACACCTTGCATCTCTGATTGCCATTGGAACCCACTTACTGTCTATTACACACAATAATATAAAAATAAATCACAACTCCAAAAAATTATCACAAATTAGTCTCTGTGTCGTGTCATGAGCCCCCTAGACGCTCTACATTGCTTTTCGATATGATCATAGCGACATCATGTATAACGGGTTACAGGCACTGACTCTGTGCATGGTACAGTGTGACCAAGCACGTTATATTGCGTATACTTCACAGACACCAAATACCTCTCTCTCAAATACCCCTAGACCCAGATAAGTCAGTTGGCTCCTCTATCCTAAACAAGGTAACCTCCAAGTTATAACGATAATTATGCTTCGTTTTCAGTGTATATCTCATCATTCAAAATATAAACAAATGGTTCATTGCTCACCACCCTATGTGGACACCGTAGGTCGCGGTCCATATGCTGTGCTGAGCGAAGATGCAGTTGCAAATTCTGACACCAAACTGTAGCACCCCCAGTGCAAGGAGGGGCGGCTGTGAGCCAGTATGTGGCGAGGGTGTTGGAGGCGATGTGGGCCAGAGAAAGGCAGCTGCTAATATAACAAGTTCATTAACGAAGCACCTGCACTGCATGACACACCAGGTGAATGGCCGGCTGACCACTGAACTTTGTTGGATTGGGTATTGCACACCCTGTGATGCTGTTGTGGATTTTCCACCAAGTGTTATATAAGCCAGCAGCTGGGTCCCCGCACCATCTGCGTGTGTACTCGTCAATGATGTATCTTCTACAGTCCCGGGCAGAGCATCTGCTTTGTCACAGTGGTGGATGCCCGCCTGATGAGAGAGCTGTCTGGCGATGGCGTATGATGGCTGGTGTGCACAAGCGACCCACTTCCCCCTGGGCAGGAGTGACTGTGCTCCTGGAGTTGACTAGGGTGGCCAACTATGGACAGTTGGCCACCTCAGATCGATGACTTCTGCTGGCAGGTCTATGTGGTGTCCTCATCCAGCACAGACCTGTTGTCCTGATACAGTTGCGAGACTAAGAACAATGTCTTTACAAAATTACAGTACTTACAGTCGGCAGCGGTGCGCTTGTTATGGATATGCGGCACTACCAGTCACATATTCTAAAACACAACTTCCATTGCCAGTGTAGAAATCTGTCTTCCCCCATGATGCATGAGTCTGTGTAGTACTGCTGAGTTTTGTGTTTCAGCAAGCTAATCTGCCTCCCAATGTGGCGCCAGCCTTGTTGAATTACACTGAGATGAAAAAAGCCACAGGATACCTCCTAATATCGTGTCAGACATCCTTTCGCCTAGCGTAGTGTAGCACCTGGACGTGGCATAGACTCAACAAGTCGTTGGAAGATCCATGCAGAAATAGTGAGCCATGCTGCCTCTGTAGTTTTCCATAACTGCGAAATAGTTGCCCATGCAGGATTTTGTGTATGAACTAACCTCTAGATTATGTCTCACGAATGTTTTATGGGATTCATATCGGCCGAGAAGGGTGGCCAAATAATTCGCTCGAATTGTCCAGAATGATCTTGAAACCAATTCTGAAGATTGTGGTCTATTGACATCGTTTCCAGTCAATGATTGGTTCAGCTGGACCAGCCACTGCCCTCCCATTATGGAGCCACAACCAGCTTGCACAGTGCCTTGTTGACAACTTGGGTCCATGACTTCCGCCACACTCGAACCCTACCATTAGCTCTTACCAACTGAAATCGTGACTCATATGACCAGACCACGGTTTGCCAGTCGTCTACCGTTCAACCGATAGGGTCGCGAGCCCAGGAGAGGCACTGCAGGCGATGTCGTGCTGTTAGCAAAGGCACTCGCGTCGGTCGTCTGCTGCCATAGCCCATTAACGCCAAATTTTGCTGCACAGTCCAAAGGGATACGTTCGTCGCACGTACCACATTGATTTCTGCTGTTATTTCACCCATTGTTGTTCATAAGTTAGCACTGACAAGTGTACGCAAACGCCACTGCTCTCCGTCGGCCACTGTGTTGTCCGTGGTGAGAGATAATACCTGAAATTTGGCATTCTCGGCACACTTATGACACTGTGGATCTCGGAATATTGAATTCCCTAACGATTTCCCAAATGGAATGGTCAATGCGTCAGCTCCACCTACCATTCCGTGTTCAGGGTGTGTTAATTCGCGCCGTGCAACCGTTATCACGTCGGAAACTTTACCACATCGATCAACTGAGTACAAATGACGGCTCGGTCAATACACTGCCCTCTTAAACCTTTTACACGCGATACTACATGCATCTGTATGTTTACATGTCGCTATCCCATGACTTTTGGTCACCTCAGAGTACTACAATGACAACGGCATGTACTCACCTGCTGTCAGCACTGCTTCAGTACATCGTTCAGGCTCATGCTAATATGCCCATATATGGTCAGTACGCTACATTTTTAATAAAGTGTGCCTTGTTTCCTCCATCGCTTTTCGACGAAATTAATATGAATTCATTCAGCTCCCTCCTCCAGACCATATGCCAGTTTCTGGGTACGCTCGAGCCATATGCTCATACGGTTCCTTATAACGCAGAATTCCTTTCCCGGACTGGTCTACCGTGCTCGTCCACTGAGAGAGCTCCTGAAAAATTGTGGTAATGCGACAACCTTAACGTCTGTTCTCGTTAATCTGAATCGTAAAGTTCTACTTATCACCCAGAAATTATTATTCTGCATTGGTGAAATCTTGTTAGAGTTATCATTGCACTTTCACTGCATGATGTTGACAGTTTCGGTTAATTCGGCCCTTTATTTTTATTGTAGGGAGTGCCAGAAGTGATGATTGACGCTCGTCGTACGATAAAGTTCCTGCATTTGAAGGATAATAGTGCCCGGAAAATGCACGATGAGATGTCGGTTGTTTATGATAGTGATTATCCATCTTATGGAGATATGATACTGCGTGAAGAGTTTGACAGAGCACTGAAAGACCTGAGTCGAAGCAAGGCCCTGGGAGTAGACAACATTCCATTAGCACTACTGATAGCCTTGGGAGAGCCAGTCCTGACAAAACTCTACCATCTGGTGAGCAAGATGTATGAGAGAGGCGAAATACCCTCAGACTTCAAGAAGAATATAATAATTCCAATCCCAAAGAAAGCAGGTCTTGACAGTAGACAACTATCAGTTTCATAAGTCACGGTTGCAAAATACTAACGCGAGTTCTTTACAGACGAATTGAAAAACTGGTAGAAGCCGACCTCGGGGGAAGATCAGTTTGGATTCCGTAAAAATATTGGAACACGTGAGGCAAAACTGACCCTACGACTTATCTTAGAAGAAAGATTAAGGAAAGGCAAACCTACGTTTCTAGCATTCGTAGACTTAGAGAAAGCTTTTGACAATGTTGACTGGAATACTCTCTTTCAAATTCTAAAGGTGGCAGGAGTAAAATACAGGGAGCGAAAGGCTATTTACAATTTGTACAGAAACCAGATGGCAGTTATAAGAGTCGAGGGACATGAAAGGGGAGCAGTGGTTGTGAAGGGAGTGAGACAGGGTTGTAGCCTCTCCACGATGTTATTGAATCTGTATATTGAGCAAGCAGTAAAGGAAACAAAAGAAAATTTCGGAGTAGGTATCAAAATCCATGGAGAAGAAATAAAAAATGACATTGTAATTCTGTCAGAGACAGCAAAGGACTTGGATCAGCAGTTGAACGGAATGGACAGTGTCTTGAAAGGAGGATATAAGATGAACATCAACAAAAGCAAAACGAGGATAATGGAATGTAGTCGAATGAAGTCGGGTGGTGCTGAGGGAGTTAGATTAGGAAATGAGACACTTTAAGTAGTAAAGGAATTTTGCCATTTGGGGAGCAAAATAACTGATGATGGTCGAAGTAAATAGGATATAAAATGTAGACTGGCAATGGCAAGGAAAGTGTTTCTGAAGAAGAAAAATTTGTTAACATCGAGTATAGATTTAAGTGTCAGGAAGTCGTTTCTGAAAGTATTTGTATGGAGTGTAGCCATGTATGGAAGTGAAACATGGACGATAAATAGTTTGGACAAGAACAGAATAGAAGCTTGCGAAATGTGGTGCTACAGAAGAATGCAGAAGATTATATGGGTAGATCACGTAACTAATGAGGAAGTATTGAATAGAATTGGGGAGAAGAGGAGCTTGTGGCACAACTTGACTACAAGAAGGGATCGGTTGGTATTACATGTTCTCTGATATCAAGGGATCACCAATTTAGTATTGGAGGGCAGCGTGGAGGGTAAAAATCGTAGAGGGAGACCAAGAGATGAATACACTAAGCAGTTTCAGAAGGAAGTACGCTGCAGTAGGTACTGGGAGAGGAAGAAGGTTGCACAGGATAGAGTAGCATGGAGAGCTGCATCAAACCAGTCTCAGGACTGAAGACCACGACAACCACAACATCCGTTTTATGAGACTGTTCTGAGATGGAAAAGAAATTTCACCTGTGCCTGATAGGCGAACCAAATGCAAAAGTCAGCTCGAGTGGTTATGGTTTCAGTCTTTTTTGGGACTGTCGTGGAGTCATCCTTACAGATTGCCTTATCAAGGGTCGAGCCATCATTGGCAGATATAACAGCAATCATCTGGTCAGTTGCGCGAGACTCTGATTAACAAACGCCGGGTATGCTTTCCAGAAACTTTCATCTTCTGGCTCACAGTGCACCGGCTGGTTCGCCTCAAGTAGGAATTGGGAAAACAAGGCTTATTCTGCCGACCTCGCGCCAACTGTTTTTTCTTGCTCCAGAAATGAAGAGTCTGTTGCGTGGTCGTCGATTTGACAACACAGATCACGTCATTAATGAAGGGGAGCCAAATAACTTATCTGGGTCTAGGGGTATTTGAGAGAGAGGTATTTGGTGTCTGAAGAGTGGTTTAACGCAATCAAGGCATTTGGAAGGTCAAGCGTTGCTGGGAAAAAAGGATCAGTCTGTATGGTGATCACGTGGAGAAGCATTAACAACAACAAATCAATGCTAACTCTGTATCAGATGTTTTTATGTATCTTAATTAGAATTTTAAGACGTTCCCTCTTACAATACTGTATTTGGCCCTGACACAGGACGTTCAGATATATTTCGTTGGAGAGCAGTCTCGCTGGTATTGATAAGGAAAGAGAATCCGCTAATCTGGCGGAGCTGAGCGGTTAGGCAGCAACAGTCGTAACACACGTGCAGAGATTGCGTGTCTTGGCAGCAACACGCAGTTCCCCGCAGTGGCTCGTTGCCAGAGGGGCGAGGGCGGGTGACGGCAGAAGCGGGAAGCGAGACTCGTGGCGGGTCCATTCAGGTGCCAGCAGGGGCGGTGCCCGAGAGATTCCGGCCGCCGGCTGACCTTTACCCGAGCTCCGCACTTCGCAGCGCGAAAACTGGCCGTCGGCAGTAGCAACCGCGATATCGAGCCCTCTACACTACAGTGGAGTGCAGTTAAGAAAGCTTCTGCGTTGCGTTAGACAGAGTGGGGAGTAAAGGAGGCAATTGCATGACCATAATCCGGCGACCGGTCTTCCCTCCTACTTCTGCACTCCAACCACCACTCCTTCCATCCTATTACACACCGAGAACAGTTTATCCCTCAATACGGCTCTTTTGCGTTTAGAAGTGGTACGCACATTTTATGTTATCAACAAAACCTCTACACCATGTGAAATTACGTTAGACTTCCTACAAGGAACGCGTGCAACATTAAGTTTTCTCAATAAGAGGTTGGGGCAAAGCGAAAAATACGAAAAAATCTTATGAGCCCTGCAGTCCAACGACCACTCTCCCCTGTCCATCTGTCACCGGCGCTATACCTTCGGTGTAATACGCTTAAAAGAGATCGTTTTGAATGAACTGATTGAAAAGTATGTTTGATGAAAGCATTAACAAATTCTGTTTACAACATATTAGGTGCGTAACATGACACTGCATAAAAGGTGAATATTAAATCTGTATATATGCTATTTTGTCTCAAACTGACATGGTGAGACCGTGGCTGTATACAATTAATGTAGGTTAATTCTTACAAAGAAGAAATCAGCAACCAGCCACTATTAATACTGTTATTTATTTAGGTAAATAGCGCCGTTACCGGTTTCGAACTGGCAAGTTCATCATCAGACGGCTGTTCACATGATTTTAAAGATACACTTTACATTACCGTCCGTTTTTAATGTTTATTATTCCACTGTGGCGATGTATTTTTGGTGTGTTGTGCCCTACGGTAGAAAAGCAGTGTAAGAAGCGCCCTATGTGAAAATAACTAATCTCCAAACGATGAAATACAGCGTAAATAAATATGTGAGGTTTAGTGCTTATGGTACTTCGACTGATGATGAACTTACCAGTTCGAAACCGGTAACGGCGCTATTTACCAAAATAAATAGCAGTGTTAATAGTGGCTGGTTGCTGTTTTCTTCTTTGTAAGAATTAACCTACATTAATCTGTATATAGTTTCGCATTCGGAGGAGAAAGCTGGTAACTGAAATTTCGTGAGGAGATCACGCCGCTACGAAAAGTCTTTGTTTTAATGAAGTCCATTTAACTCCTGTATCATATCCGTCACATCGTCTTCCCTATTTCTCGATAATACAAAACGTGCAGCCCTTCTTTGAGTTTCTCGATGTTCTCCGTTAATTCTATCTGGTAAGGATCGCACACTGCGCAGCTGTACTCTATAAAAGAGGGCGGACAAGTGTAGTGTAGGCGGTCTCTTTAGTAGATCTGTTGCATCTTCTAAGTGTTCTTCCAATAAAATGCAGTCTTTGGTTCGCCTTCCACACAACACTTTCTATATGTTCTTTCCAATTCAAGTTGTTCGTAATTGTAATTCCTAGGTGTCTAGTTGCTGCTAGATTTGACTGATTTATCGTGTAACCGAAGTTTAAAGGAATTCCTTTAAGCACTCATGTGGATGACCTCACACTTTTCGTTATTTAGACTCAATTGCCAATTTTCTCGCCATACAGATATATTATCTGAATCGTTTTACAATTTGTTTTGATGTTCCGATGACTTTACTAGACGATAAACGACAGGATCATCTGCAAACAACCTAAGACGGCTGCTCAGATTGTCTCGCAAATCTTTTATACAGATAAGGGACAGCAGAGGGTCTATAATGCAACTTCGGGGAACGCCATAAAATCACTTCTCTTTTACTCGATGATTTTCCGTTAGTGACCTCTCTGAGAGGAAGTTACGAATCCAGTTGCATATCTGAGACGATATTCCATAAGCAAGCAATTTGATTACAAGTCATTTGTGAGGTACGGTGACAAAAGCTTTCTGGGAATCTAAAAATACGGAATTCAAGCGACCAAGATATCGATGCCAATTTATGAGAATTCCACGACAGCATTATGCAAAACATGAAGGGAAGGTATTGGGACGATCCAGAACCGCAGCTCGATTTCGGAGATTCAACTTAGCAAAGACATCATGAAATTAAACGAAAGTGATATTTCTTTGAAGGTTGACGATTGGTCTACATCTACATGACTATTCTGCAATTCAAATTTAAGTGCTTGGCAGAGGGTTCATCGAACCACAATCATACTATCTCTCTACCATTCCACTCCTGAACAGCGCGCGGAAAAAACGAACACCTAAACCTTTCTGTTCGAGCTCTGAATTCTCTTATTTTATTTTGATGATCATTCCTACCTATGTAGGTTGGGCTCAACAAAATATTTTCGCATTCGGAAGAGAAAGTTGGTGACTGAAATTTCGTAAATAGATCTCGCCGCGACGAGAAACGTCTTTTCTTTAATGACTTCCATCCCAATTCGCGTATCATATCTGCCACACTCTCTCCCCTGTTAATTGATAATACAAAACGAGCTGCCCTTTTTTGCACCCTTTCGATGTCCTCCGTCAATCCCACCTGGTAAGTATCCCACTCCGCGCAGCAATATTCTAACAGAGGACGAACGAATGTAGTGTAAGCTGTCTCTTTAGTGGACTTGTTGCATCTTCTAAGTGTCCTGCCAATGAAACGCAACCTTTGGCTCGCCTTCCCCACAATATTATCTATGTGGTCTTTCCAACTGAAGTTGTTCGTAATTTTAACACCCAGGTACTTAGCTGAATTGACAGCCTTGAGAACTGTACTGTTTATCGAGTAATCGAATTCCAACGGATTTGTTTTGGAACTCATGTGGATCACTTCACACTTTTCGTTATTTAGCGTTAACTGCCACCTGCCACACCATACAGCCATCTTTTCTAAATCGCTTTGCAACTGATACTGGTCTTCGGATGACCTTACTAGACGGTAAATTACAGCATCATCTGCGAACAACCTAAGAGAACTGCTCAGATTGTCACCCAGGTCATTTATATAGATCAGGAACAGCAGAGGTCCCAGGACGCTTCCCTGGGGAACACCTGATATCACTTCAGTTTTACTCGATGATTTGCCGTCTATTACTACGAACTGCGACCTTCCTGACAGGAAATCACGAATCCAGTCGCACAACTGAGACGATACCCCATAGGCCCGCAGCTTGATTAGAAGTCGCTTGTGAGGAACGGTGTCAAAAGCTTTCCGGAAATCTAGAAATACGGAATCAACTTGAGATCCCCTGTCGATAGCAGCCATTACTTCGTGCGTTGCACAAGAACGATGTTTTCTGAAACCATGCTGATTACGTATCAATAGATCGTTCCCTTCGAGGTGATTCATAATGTTTGAATACAGTATATGTTCCAAAACCCTACTGCAAACCGACGTCAATGATATAGGTCTGTAGTTAGATGGATTACTCCTACTACCCTTCTTAAACACTGGTGCGACCTGCGCAATTTTCCAATCTGTAGGTACAGATCTATCGGTGAGCGAGCTGTTGTATATGATTGCTAAGTAGGGAGCTATTATATCAGTGTAATCTGAAAGGAACCTAATCGGTATACAATCTGGACTTGAAGACTTGCCCGTATCAAGCAATCTGAGTTGCTTCGCAACCCCTAAGGTATCTACTTCTAAGAAACTCATGCTAGCAGCTGTTCGTGTTTCAAATTCTGAAATATTCCATTCGTCTTCCCTGGTGAAGGAATTTCGGAAAACTGCGTTCAATAACTCCGCTTTAGCGGCACAGTCGTCGGTAACAGTACCATCGGCACTGCGCAGCAAAGGTATTGGCTGCGTCTTGCCGCTTGTGTACTTTACATACGACCAGAATTTCTTCGGATTTTCTACCAAATTTCGAGACAATGTTTCGTTGTGGAACCTATTAAAGGCATCTCGCATTGAAGTCCGTGCCAAATTTCGCGCGTCTGTAAATTTTAGCCAATCTTCGGGATTTCGCGTTCTTCTGACCTTCGCATGCTTTTTCCGTTGCCTCTGCAACAGCGTTCGGACCTGTTTTGTGTACCACGGGGGATCAGTTCCATCCCTTACCAACTTATGAGGTATGAATCTCTCAATTGCTGTTGCTACTATATCTTTGAATTTGAGCCACATCTCGTCTACATTTGCATAGTGAGTTCCGAAGGAATGGAGATTGTCTCTTAGGAAGGCTTCTAGTGACACTTTATCCGCTTTTTTAAATAAAATTATTTTGCGTTTGTTTCTTGTGGATTTGGAAGAAACGGTATTGAGCCTAGCTACAACGACCTTGTGATCACTAATCCTTGTATCAGTCATGATGCTCTCGATCAGCTCTGGATTGTTTGTGGCTAAGAGGTCAAGTGTGTTTTCTCACCATTTACAATTCGCGTGGGTTCGTGGACTAACTGCTCGAAATAATTTTCGGAGAAAGCATTTAGGACAATCTCGGAAGATATTTTCTACCTACCACCGGTTTTGAACAAGTATTTTCGCCAACATATCGAGGGAAGGTTGAAGTCCCCACCAACTATAACCGTATGACATGGGTATTTATTTGTTACGAGACTCAAATTTTCTCTGAACTGTTCAGCAACTATATCATCGGAGTCTGGGGGTCGGTAGAAGGAGCCAATTATTAACTTAGTTCGGCTGTTAAGTGTAGCCTACACCCATACCAATTCGCACGGAGTATCTACTTCGACTATACTACAAGATAAATCACTACTGACAGACACAAACACTCCACCACCAATTCTGCCTAATCTATCTTTCCTGAACACCGTCTGAGACTTCGTAAAAATTCCTGCAGAACTTATTTCAGGCTTTAGCCAGCTTTCTGTACCTATAACGATTTCAGCTTCTGTGCTTTCTATTAGCGCTTGAAGCTCAGGGACTTTCCCAGCACAACTACAGCAATTTACAACTACAATTCCGACTGTTCCTTGATCCAAGCACGTCCTGTATTTGCCATGCACCCTTTGAGATTGCAGCCCACCCCGTACTTTCCCGAGGCCTTCTAACCTAAAAAACCGCACAGTCCACGCCACACAGCCTCCACTACCCGTGTAGCCGCCAGCTGAGTGTAGTGAACTCCTGACCTATTCAGCGGAACCCGAAACCCCACCACCCTATGGCGCAAGTCAAGGAATCTGCAGCCAACACGGTCGCAAAACCGTCTGAGCCTCTGATTCAGACCCTCCACCCGGCTCTGCACCAAAGGTCCGCAGTTTGTTCTGTCAACGATGCTGCAGATGGCGAGCTCTGCCTTCATCTCGTAAGCAAGACCGGCAGCCTTCACTAAATCAGATAGCCGCTGGAATCCAGAGAGAATTTCCTCAGATCCAAAGCGACACACGTCATTAGTGCCGACATGTGCCACCACCTGCAGCTGGCTGCTCCCAGTGCTCTTCATGGCATCCGGAAGGACCCTTTCCACATCAGGAATGACTCCACCCGGAATGCACACGGAGTGCACACTGGATTTCTTCCCCTCCTTAGCCGCCATATCCCTAAGGGGCCCCATTACGCGCCTAACATTGGAGCTCCCAACTACCAATAAGCCCACCCTCTGTGATTGCCCGGACCTTGAAGGCTGAGAATCATCCTCTGAAACAAGGCAGGCAGCTGCATCTGGCTCAGCCAGAGACAGTGCCTGAAAGCTGTTTGTCAGACGCACCGGGGAGGCTTTCTGATCAGCCTCCGGGGACGTCTTTCGCTGCGTGCCACGCCTAGGAACGATCTCCCAATCAATCACAGGCGAGGGCTCAGCCCCACTGCGGGTAGCAACCGGGGCAACCACAGCGGCAGACCGATCTGGGGACGGACGGGACGAAGTTGATATCCCCGTGATACCCAAGTCCGTCTCCCCACAGTGGTGCCCATTGGTAACAGCCTCAAGCTGCGCGACCGAAGTCAGCGGCGTTTGCAGCTGTGAGCGAAGGGATGCTCAGCCCTCATCCGAACACAGCTATCACAGTCCCTGTCCATTCTAATCGATGTTGAACAACAGTTACTGAAACACGAATCAGTGCCTAGATAACGCAAGGGAAACACGCAAAGAATGTATTAACTAATCTGTACAAATGCCTAACGACTGCGCTACAATCTGCCTGAATTTACGATTACAGTAACTAAAACTCGAAATTACACCTCCTATACGAAACTCACGCGCAATTTAAGTAAGAATCTACGAAGTAAACACTAAAGCGCGTTGCTACAACTCTCAAATACTATAATACGCCCGAAATTTATGAATTAAACAATGCAAGTACCCAAAAACACGCAAAGAAATTAAGAATTAAACTATGTAACAAATAAGTAAGCTAGGGGTATACGATTTGCTGCTGCACCTGCTTACCCAACGGCGGCAGGGAGCACACTGGCTGTGACCAACCGACACTGGCCGTTCAACACAAAAACAGAAGACAGACGACTACGCGAATTTTCACTATTCAGGTACTAAAGTGCGATGCTACAACTCTCAAATACTATAATACGCCAGAAATTTATGAATTAAACAATGCAAGTACCCAAAAACACGCAAAGAAATTAAGAATTAAACTATGTAACAAATAAGTAAGACCGTTGGTCTGTTACTGACAAAAGAATTCCGGTGTTCGGTTGTGAAGAAGCGGAGGACCTATGTATGTAAATGGAACTGTTCTTATGGGCGGGACACTTGAATGTTGTTCGAAATAATTGAAACAGTTGTAGAACAAACACAGTTAGATCGGAAGCACAGCAGAAAAGACGAAGGAATTTCCTGTCTTACCGCTTTACTGGAGATACAAAAAGGTATCAGATAGATTATATAATGGTAAGACAAAGATTTAGGAACCAGGTTTTAAATTGTAGGACATTTCCAGGGGCAGATGTGGACTCTGACCACAATCTATTGGTTATGAACTGTAGATTAAAACTGAAGAAATTGCAAAAAGGTGGGAATTTAAGGAGATGGGACCTGGATAAACGTACTACACCAGAGCTTGTACAGAGTTTCAGGGACAGCATAAGGGAACAATTGACAGGAATGGGGGAAACAAATACAGTAGAAGAAGAATGGGTAGCTTTGAGGGATGAAGTAGTGAAGGCAGCAGAGGATCAAGTAGGTAAAAAGACGAGGGCTAGTAGAAATCCTTGGGTAACAGAAGAAATATTGATTTAATTGATGAAAGGAGAAAATATAAAAATGCAGTAAATGAAGCAGGCAAAAAGGAATACAAACGTCTCAAAAATGAGATCAACAGGAAGTGCAAAATGGCTAAGCAGGCATGGCTAGAGGACAAATGTAAGGATATAGAGGCTTATCTCACTAGGGGTAAGATAGATACAGCCTACATGAAAATTAAAGAGACCTTTGGAGAAAAGAGAACCACTTGTATGAATATCAAGAGCTCAGATGGAAACGCAGTTCTAAGCAAAGAAGGGAATGCAGAAAGGTGGAAGGAGTATATAGAGGGTCTATACAAGGGTGATGTACTTGAGGACAATATTATGGAAATGGAAGAGTATGTAGATGAAGATGAAATGGGAGATACGATACTGCGTGAAGAGTTTGACAGAGCACTGAAAGACCTGAGTCGAAACAAGGCCCCGGGAGTAGACAACATTCCATTAGAACTACTGACGGCCTTGGGAGAGCCAGTCCTGACGAAACTCTACCATCTGGTGAGCAAGATGTACGAGACAGGCGAAATACCCTCAGACTTCAAGAAGAATATAATAATTCCAATCCCAAAGAAAGCAGGTCTTGACAGATGTGAAAATTACCGAACTATCAGTTTAATAAGCCACAGCTGCAAAATACTAACGCGAATTATTTACAGACGAATGGAAAAACTGGTAGAAGCCGACCTCGGGGAAGATCAGTTTGGATTCCATAGAAATGTTGGAACACGTGAGGCAATACTGATCTTACGACATATCTTAGAAGAAAGATTAAGGAAAGGAAACCTACGTTTCTAGCATTTGTAGACTTAGAGAAAGCTTTTGACAATGTTGATTGGAATACTCTCTTTCAAATTCTAAAGGTGGCAGGGGTAAAATACAGGGAGCGAAAGGCTATTTACAATTTGTACAGAAACCAGATGGCAGTTATAAGAGTCGAGGAGCATGAAAGGGAAGCAGTGGTTGGGAAGGGAGTGGGACAGGGTTGTAGCCTCTCCCTGATGTTATTCAATGTGTATATTGAGCAAGCAGTAAAGGAAACAAAAGAAAAATTTGGAGTAGGTATTAAAATCCAGGGAGAAGAAATAAAAACTTTGAGGTTCGCCGATGACATTGTAATTCTGTCAGAGACAGCAAAGGACTTGGAAGAGCAGTTGAACGGAATGGACAGTGTCTTGAAAGGAGGATATAAGATGAACATCAACAAAAGTAAAACGAGGATAATGGAATGTAGTCGAATTAAGTCGGGTGATGCTGAGGGAATTAGATTAGGAAATGAGACACTTAAAGTAGTAAAGGAATTTTGCCATTTGGGGAGCAAAATAACTGATGATGGTCGACGTAAATAGGATATAAAATGTAGACTGGCAATCGCAATCAAAGCGTTACTGAAGAAGAAAAATTTGTTAACATCGAGTATAGATTTAAGTGTCAGGAAGTCGTTTCTGAAAGTATTTGTATGGAGTGTAGCCATGTGTGGAAGTGAAACATGGACAATAAATAGTTTGGACAAGAAGAGAATAGAAGCTTTCGAAATGTGGTGCTACAGAAGAATGTTGAAGATTAGGTAGGTAGATCACGTAACTAATGAGGAGGTATTGAATAGGATTGGCGAGAAGTGAAGTTTGTGGCCCAACTTGACTAGAAGAAGGGATCGGTTGGTAGGACATGTCCTGAGGCGTTAAGGGATCACATTGGAGGGCAGCGTGGAGGGTAAAAGTCGTAGAGGGAGACCAAGAGATGAATACACTAAGCAGATTCAGAAGGATGTAGGTTGCAGTAAGTACTGGGAGATGAAGAAGCTTGCACAGATAGATTAGCATGGAGAGCTGCATCAAACCAGTCTCAGGACTGAAGACCACAACAACAACACCGCTTTACTCCGAGACAAAAGTCAAAACACAAATCAGAGAGTTTTTATCTGGATTGAAAACTGCAGTGCAAATCTCTGAAATGGCTGCAATTATAGCTATAAAAAGAATGTTCCCCAGAACATCTCTTTCCAGTTGGAATTTTCAGTTAGACCAATGTCTCTGGAAGAAAACTCAAGAACTGAGGTTAATGGAAGAGTACAGGGCTAGAGAAGAAGTTCGACTGTTTTGCCGCACGTGTGATGCAGTGACACATGTTCCGCCAAACAGTGTTGATGAAGCATGAAAGGTAATAATGAAGGAAATTCCCAAAGGAGTAAAGGTCCCAAAATTCGCAGACTATATGATGAGTGAATGGATGGAAAGTCTTAGTATTCCACTTGAAATGTGGAACTTTTAAACCAGCGGCACAGGACCACAATGCAGTAATGTTGTAGAAAGGAAAATAAAGTAATAACAAAATTTAAGCATGCATGTGTACTATACGCAAAGCCAGTCGTAAACCTGGGTAAAATGCGAATGGATGTTCTTATTATAAAACGGTCTGCAGAGCCTCACCCACTGTTGACAGTGAAAAACACCACGTTGACGTCATGGGTCGCAAATCCTCTGGTCGAAAAGCCCCAGCACCACCCTGAGTGAGGGACTGACTTTGACAAAGTAGGCTCTAACTCTGAAACGAGTGACTCACTACATCGATTCTGATACAATCTCACATCAGTCGAATTAATGTAATCATCTACACCACATTGAACTATAAAATATTGTTCTAGCTTTCACTGGTATATACGAGGTGTGGCTAGAAAAAAACCGGACTAGTACAGGTGAAACAATAAAACGAATGCAATAAGGCTGAAAGTCGCGTGGCCTGTCACGTGACTCTCGCTCCGCCTACTGCTCGAGTTTCATCTGCCTCCTGCACTCAGTCTGCCCGTGGCGTCTGTTTTAAGTAGTTGACGTTATGTCTGTGCGTCGGAAAATGTTGAGTGTACAGAAAGAACAGCGTGTTAACATCAAATTTTGTTTCAAACTAGGAAAATCTGCAAGTGAAACGTTTGTAATGTTACAACAAGTGTACGGCGATGATTGTTTATCGCGAACACAAGTGTTTGAGTGGTTTAAACGATTTAAAGATGGCCGCGAAGACACCAGTGATGACACTCGCACTGGCAGACCATTGTCAGCAAAAACTGATGCAAACATTGAAAAAAATCGGTAAACTTGTTCGACAAGATCGCCGTTTAACAATCAGAGCAGTGTCTGAGTTAACAGGAGTTGTCAAGGAAAGTGTTAGGCAGATTCTTCATGAAAGTTTCAACATGAACAAAGTGTGTTAAAAAATGGTTCCAAAGTGTCTCACAATTGAACAGAAGGAACGCCGAAGAATGATTTGTTCTGACATCCTGGAAAACATTGAAAGTGATCCCACCTTCTTACAAAATGTTATTACTTGCGATGAATCGTGGTTTTTTACTTAACGATCCCGAAACTAAACGCCAATCGATGCATTGGAAAACTCCTGGTTCTCCACGACAAAAAAAAGCACGAATGTCAAAATCGAAATTCAAGGCAATGATGATTATTTTTTTTGACATCAAAGGGATTGTGTACATTGATTGGGTACCAGAGGGACAAACAGTGAATCAGCATTACTACATTAGCGTCCTTGCTACCCTACGTGAGCGAGTACGGAGAAAACGGAACGATTTGTGGAGAAAAAAGTCATGGATCCTTCACCAAGACAATGCCCCAGCTCACAGTGCGTTGTCAGTGAAGACGTTTTTGGCAAAACACAACATTCCCATCTTAGATCATCCACCCTACTCACCTGATTTGGCCCCCTGTGACTTTTTTCTTTTCCCTAAAGTCAAGTCAGCTTTGAAAGGAACTAGATTTGAGACTGTTGAAGCAGTAAAAGAAAAAGCGACGGAAGTAATGTATGGACTTACCGAAAATGATCTGCAGCATTGCTATGACCAGTGGAAAATTCGTATGGAGCGGTGTAGAGACCGAGGAGGAGAGTACATTGAAGGAGATAACATGAAATTGTAAATAATTGTAAATAAATGTTTTTTCCAGCATCAGTCCGGTTTTTTTCTAGCCGCACCTCGTAATTACGTCAAGTGGAATTTGGCATTCATCGAGTAATAATTAAAATTCTCGCTAAGACTAGTTCAGCTACGTGCATCTACAATGCATTTCGGTATGTTGGCCTCTACAGTAGGTTATAAAGAGTCCCGGACGTTTCGCAGGCGCTAATGACGATCCATTTCACAGTATCGTTAAGTTACATTAGCCTGTGTCGAGTTTCAAAAGCTAATGAATCATAATGAAAGCTAATATTCTCTGATGATACTCGCTAATGTAGGCACGGGACCGATTATACGCTGTTGGAAACGGAGAGTGTTACACCATCAGACACCAGTCTGATACATGTCAGACTTTGTGGTGATGTTAATCGTAGGGTATTAAGTGATTAAAGCTTCATTCCATTCGGAACTGATATCCATAATCAGTATCAGTGTGAGGTGTGGAGTACAGTCTCGACACCGCGCTAGACATCCTACGTCGAGAGGTTAGCAGGAGCAAATATGACTGCCCTGCCGATCAGCAGCCGGCTCGTAGACACACCCTCTGCTCAAATGGTTCAAATGGCTCTGAGCACTATGGGACTCAACTGCTGAGGTCATTAGTCCCCTAGAACTTAGAACTAGTTAAACCTAACTAACCTAAGGACATCACAAACATCCATGCCCGAGGCAGGATTCGAACCTGCGACCGTAGCGGTCTTGCGGTTCCAGACTGCAGCGCCTTTAACCGCACGGCCACTTCGGCCGGCACACCCTCTGCTGCACACACGGGTAGTGCCATTGCCGAGCCGGCTTAAGAAGACGCCTCCTAGTCTAATCGTGGAGTTCACTTGGAGTCTTCGGTGGATTACTAGTATGCCTCTGTTATTCTGATTGTTTGTGACGAACTTGCCTGTGCTGTGTTGGACATTATTTTCACTTGCTCAACTTAAGTTAATAAAACGGTGTTACATAAATATTACGTGTGTTTGTAAATATTTTGCTCTCGTTTCAGCACCCACCTGTTCCTCGGCATCCGATACCCCTCACCACACCCACATCCTTGTATTCGTTGTAGCATGAAAACAGGCAGCCACCGAATGTCATCTTGAGGAATTTGTTGCCATTTTTGAAACGTATGCCGTGTCTGTTGGTGAAGATTGCTGGCTGGAGGCTGGTATGAAAGTACAGATCTTCCCAGCGCATCCAAGACATGCTCTATGGATGACAAAGCAGGGGCCCAAGCTCTACAGTGAAGGGTCTGAGCATTCCTGAAAGTGTCTGTGGAGGACACTGCAGTGCGTGGTTTTACGTGGCCTGTCCGCAGCTCGCGGTCGTGCGGTAGCGTTCTCGCTTGCCACGCCCGGGTTCCCGGGTTCGATTCCCGGCGGGGTCAGGGATTTTCTCTGCCTCGTGATGACTGGGTGTTGTGTGCTGTCCTTAGGTTAGTTAGGTTTAAGTAGTTCTAAGTTCTAGGGGACTGATGACCATAGATGTTAAGTCCCTTAGTGCTCAGAGCCATTTGAACCATTTTTACGTGGCCTTGCTGGTACGTGCAGTTCAGTACCTAAGTCGTGATGGGTGTGACAAGAGGGTTCATCATTCATGCCGCATAATGGTGAGCATTCAGCCTCCCTCCGACAAATTACCTAATGAAATTAGAATTATATATAAATAGCTTCAGCTGCTGATGGGCGTTGATATACATCAACGTGGACAGGTGAAAATGTGTGCCCCGACCGGGACTCGAACTCGGGATCTCCTGCTTACATGCCAGACATTCTGTCCAACTGAGACACCGAGGCCACAGAGGATAGCGCGACTGCAGGGACTATCTCGCGCACGCCTCCCGCGAGACCCACGTTCTCACCTTATATGTCCACACACTACATTCGTAGTGTCCCTTCCCAACACACTCATTACTCGTGGAAGACATTCTTACCAAGTCCCGTAAGAGTTCGGGGAATATGTGTGCATCCGCACAGAAGAAGAAGGTCATGGCCGGTATTTCCAGAACTATATACTTGTATGGTGTCTGTTCTTTCGGACATGTCCGAAAGAACACACACCATATCCATATAATTACCTAATGAGTCGTGCTGTCACACTCAGTAGCTCCCCACGTCACGATTGCAGGAGTTGGGAGAGATATCAGGCTCGAGAGTCGTTGCTTCCTGTGACCAATCTCCAGATCGTCAACAGACACGTTGATGTCTATCTGGCTGCCAAACGGCATAGAGTGCCACTCAACGTCTCAGCTGAGTCTGGCTCTACACCATGCAAAACTCCATTGTCTATTGCATGTTGTCAGTAATAAAGGAGGAAATCTTAACACAGCTTCCAATAATCTGTTCTCTACGGTTCGTGGTGACACTCTGCATGTAACCTTTGCTCACATTTCAGCTGTTGTCTGTCTATTCGTCAGAGACAGCCAAACAATTCTACGATCTTCTTCTGGTTTACTCCTTTTAGAGGGACCCATGCCAACTCTTCCAGTTACAGTGTTGAGCTGAGTCTCGTCATCACTCATTCTGAAGCCACTGCATTACAGTCGACTGTCTCTGTGACCTGACGGTGTGATGCTCCCATGCCCCTCACGCCTATGTTTCCGACCTTTCTCAAAGTGCTGTACGTGTAGAGGTCATCTGGGCATACTGTGTCGTAATGTCCGCCTGAAAAGTTCCAATAACGTTGTACATACCCAATACCGAACATATACTCAGGCCATTCTTTTTCTGTAGGAATTGATCTTTTCTACAATAATGATTATGATTGGTTCAAATGGCTCTGAGCACTATGGGACTCAACTGCTGAGGTCATTAGTCCCCTAGAACTTAGAACTAGTTAAACCTAACTAACCTAAGGACATCACACACATCCATGACCGAGGCAGGATTCGAACCTGCGACCGTAGCGGTCTCGCCGTTCCAGACTGCAGCGCCAGAACCGCGCGGCCACTTCGGCCGGCAATGATTATGACAATAATCCTGTATAAGAATGGAATTTCAACCAGCATAACCCACAGATGCGAAAACTCTAGAATATATGTTTGGTAGTATTTGATCAGAATGTTCGTGGTGTAACACTTTCCATTTCCGTCAGTGTATGGCTGATGTGAGTTTAAAAACACTAGAGAGCAACATGCTATGTACGTGACTGAAGTATTTACGCCAAATGGAAGGTAATTACCACCTAAGAGGTAAAATGAAATTTTCAGAGGAATAAAATGAAAACAGCTCGATATTAAATTATTTTTAAGAGATCATTACCATCATGATATTCCTTAAGACTGTAATACTGATTACATAAATTACCAATAATTACATTTCTTGCTAAAACTGACATTAACAGTGTTGCGGAGATTACAGCTTGTAAAACACGTATACGAACAACTTCCTCACACGGCCCACTTATTATACACATCCTTTCTACTTTTTACCGTGTGCCGAGATATGTACATTATACAGGGTGAAAAGTACTTAAACCGACAAACTCTGGGAAGTTGTAGGGGACATCAAAACAAATATTTTTCCCTAATGTCATTTTTTCCTATGAGGTTTATTTAAACCGGTGGAGGCTGTATTACGCTCGTCAGTTGTTAGAGGCTGTATTAAGATCTTCAGTTGTTAGAGGGCTTATTATGCTCTTCAGTCGTAGGCAACTGCATTCGTAGTGTCCCTTCCCAACACACTCATTACTCGTGGAAGACATTCTTACCAAGTCCCGTAAGAGTTCGGGGAATATGTGTGCATCCGCACAGAAGAAGAAGGTCATGGCCGGTATTTCCAGAACTATATACTTGTATGGTGTCTGTTCTTTCGGACATGTCCGAAAGAACACACACCATATCCATATAATTACCTAATGAGTCGTGCTGTCACACTCAGTAGCTCCCCACGTCACGATTGCAGGAGTTGGGAGAGATATCAGGCTCGAGAGTCGTTGCTTCCTGTGACCAATCTCCAGATCGTCAACAGACACGTTGATGTCTATCTGGCTGCCAAACGGCATAGAGTGCCACTCAACGTCTCAGCTGAGTCTGGCTCTACACCATGCAAAACTCCATTGTCTATTGCATGTTGTCAGTAATAAAGGAGGAAATCTTAACACAGCTTCCAATAATCTGTTCTCTACGGTTCGTGGTGACACTCTGCATGTAACCTTTGCTCACATTTCAGCTGTTGTCTGTCTATTCGTCAGAGACAGCCAAACAATTCTACGATCTTCTTCTGGTTTACTCCTTTTAGAGGGACCCATGCCAACTCTTCCAGTTACAGTGTTGAGCTGAGTCTCGTCATCACTCATTCTGAAGCCACTGCATTACAGTCGACTGTCTCTGTGACCTGACGGTGTGATGCTCCCATGCCCCTCACGCCTATGTTTCCGACCTTTCTCAAAGTGCTGTACGTGTAGAGGTCATCTGGGCATACTGTGTCGTAATGTCCGCCTGAAAAGTTCCAATAACGTTGTACATACCCAATACCGAACATATACTCAGGCCATTCTTTTTCTGTAGGAATTGATCTTTTCTACAATAATGATTATGATTGGTTCAAATGGCTCTGAGCACTATGGGACTCAACTGCTGAGGTCATTAGTCCCCTAGAACTTAGAACTAGTTAAACCTAACTAACCTAAGGACATCACACACATCCATGACCGAGGCAGGATTCGAACCTGCGACCGTAGCGGTCTCGCCGTTCCAGACTGCAGCGCCAGAACCGCGCGGCCACTTCGGCCGGCAATGATTATGACAATAATCCTGTATAAGAATGGAATTTCAACCAGCATAACCCACAGATGCGAAAACTCTAGAATATATGTTTGGTAGTATTTGATCAGAATGTTCGTGGTGTAACACTTTCCATTTCCGTCAGTGTATGGCTGATGTGAGTTTAAAAACACTAGAGAGCAACATGCTATGTACGTGACTGAAGTATTTACGCCAAATGGAAGGTAATTACCACCTAAGAGGTAAAATGAAATTTTCAGAGGAATAAAATGAAAACAGCTCGATATTAAATTATTTTTAAGAGATCATTACCATCATGATATTCCTTAAGACTGTAATACTGATTACATAAATTACCAATAATTACATTTCTTGCTAAAACTGACATTAACAGTGTTGCGGAGATTACAGCTTGTAAAACACGTATACGAACAACTTCCTCACACGGCCCACTTATTATACACATCCTTTCTACTTTTTACCGTGTGCCGAGATATGTACATTATACAGGGTGAAAAGTACTTAAACCGACAAACTCTGGGAAGTTGTAGGGGACATCAAAACAAATATTTTTCCCTAATGTCATTTTTTCCTATGAGGTTTATTTAAACCGGTGGAGGCTGTATTACGCTCGTCAGTTGTTAGAGGCTGTATTAAGATCTTCAGTTGTTAGAGGGCTTATTATGCTCTTCAGTCGTAGGCAACTGCTGTCCACCAGTGTAGTAGTGCATTGTCTCTGTTTACTAATGGAGCGATACACCTGGAGTGAATACACTGATATGGTTGGTGCGTACTACGTAGCGCACCACAACGGACGAGCTGCACAGCGGATTTATCAACAACAATATCCTAGTCGCCGTATCCCGCATCATACGAGCTTTGCTGCTGTGTACCAACGTCTGCGTGAGACCGGGTCATTTAGCAGATTACGTGGACAGGGACGCCGTCACACGGTCAAAACGCTGCAATTTGAGGAAGCTGTCTTGCAGCATGTGGAGCGGGATCCTTCAATCAGCACTCGTGCAATTGCACGTAACATGGGGACGAATCAGACGAATGTAAGAACAGTCCTTCGAGAGCAATTGTTACATCCAGTTCACTTACAGCGTGTCCACAACCTGGAACCAGTTGATTATCCATCCAGGCATTGCCAGTATTGCTGGAAGACGTCCCGCTCCCTACAAGACAAAGCATGCGGTTCCAACATGACGGGGCGCCGGCACATTTCAGTCGTCGTGTGCGTCGATTCCTGGACCGACGGTTCCCAGCAACATGGATTGGAAGAGGTGGTCCTGTACCATGGCCTGCTCGATCCGCAGATATGTCCCGTCTAGACTTTTTTGTGTGGGGAAAGATGCGCAACCTTGTTTGTGGTGTCACCGCCAGACACCACACTTGCTAGATGGTAGCCTTTAAATCGGCCGCGGTCCATTAGAATACGCCGGACCCGCGTGTCGCCACTGTCAGTGATAGCAGACCGAGCGCCACCACACGGCAGGTCTAGAGAGACGTACTAGCACTCGCCCCAGTTGTACAGCCGACTTTGCAAGGAAAGGTTCACTGACAAATACGCTCTCATTTGCCGAGACGATAGTTAGCATAGCCTTCAGCTATATTTGCTACGACCTAGCAAGGCGCCGTATTCAATTGATATTGAGATTCTATTAATGTATCATCAAGAGCGATGTTCTACAAATGTGGATTAAAGTTAAGTATTCCAGAAGCTACGTACTTTTCTTTATAGCATTCATTACGTATCCTGTTTCAGACCTCACGCCAGCCTGCGTGAGTTTAAGCGCGTGCCTTTCGGCTTCCTCTCATTGTGTCTAGGCTGTCTTGTCTAGACACAACATTGTTTACGCAACTCTTGTTGCATTAGAAGAGGATCTGGTTGCCCGGATAGTAGCAGTAGCAGGAACAATTCAGGATACTCCTGGGGTTTTTGCCCGTGTGAGACAGAACATGATCCGACGGTGTAACCTTTGTTTACGTGTCAATGGAGGCATTTTTGAAAATCTAGTGTAATTGAAATTGGGTTGTGTTAATATGTTGTCTCTTGGTCATAAAAAAATTAAAAAGTGTTTCTTGGTTTAATTAATAAGCCGCCAGAGAAATCTTCCTCTACCGGTTTAAATACTCCTCATAGGAAAAAATGACATTAGGGAAAAATATTTGTTTTGATGTCCCCTACAACCTCCCAGAGTTTGTCGGTTTAAATACTTTTTACCCTGTATGTGTTTAAATATCTCATGAAAATTCCTTTCGTGATTTGTAGGTTGAATACTAAATTGCCGTAAAGTCTACAGGTGTTATTATTTATTATTACTGGCAGCAATCAGACTTAAAGCACTGGTAACCTGAAGTCTTCCAATTTCTTCCAGTTCAGAAGTAAAGGAGTCCAAAAATCAAGTTATCTGCGTATGACAAGTGCAGGGTGTGTTTGAAGCACGTATCTCTAGTGAGGAGATTGGTGCAGAGAAAGCATGTTTAGTAGGACACTTTTTTTCTGAGAAATAGTTTTAGATAGCACTTGCGATGCTCAGAGAACTGCTCCATCATTTTGAGAAAAAAAAAAGATCTTACTACAAATAACTACAAATAAGCAGTACAAATACTTGTCCCATTGAGGCATTAGTTCGTGATTTAATAAATGGTTCAAATGGCTCTGAGCACTATGGGACTTAACTTCAGAGGTCATCAGTCCCCTAGAACTTAGAACTACTTAAACCTAACGACATCACACACACCCATGCCCGAGGCAGGATTCGAACCTGCGACCGTAGCGGTCGCGAGGTTCCAGACTGAAGCACCTAGAACCGCTCGGCCACCTCGGCGGGCGTGATTTAATAAAAGACCTACAAAAGTTAAATAAACATTATCTTTCGTCAACTTAAAATTACAATGTTCAAAGAAAATTATTTTTCATTCTACATTTCGATGCTAATATTGATGACCGTCAGGGATATGGGGACGAGGGAGGGCGGGGAGTAATAGCTATTATTTGATAGCACTCAGGGGTAACGGTCTCAGAAAGACCGGGAACCGCTGCTTCAGAGAAATCAGCTAACTTGTTATACACATATATGTCAATATATCGCCGACTTACCTCGACCAGCAGGCTTCTGTAAGCTCCATTCCTCCCAACTTGAGCTTTCGTCACGCCACACGGTCTTCCAACTCGCTTCAAAACCTGGACAAAGTAGGAAAAGAAAAGTGCGCGTTCCGACTTAAGTCCCGCAAAGTCTTGTGTAGGTTACAGTGATGCATACTTACCCAATGCTGCGGTGTCGTTCCAGTCTCAAGTCGATATGTTACGTGCCGTGACAGTTGACAGTAAGCAGTAAAATGGAGAACGGAACATTTTTCACACATTGTTTGTGTGGCCTGTATAATATATGACAGCGATCAGGAGAAAGTGAAATGGATAGCACTTTAGAAGGTATGTTTATGACATTTCTAAAACTAAACTACTACCGATATTACCCAAAATCATTGACTACAATATTTTCTCTGCTGCAAGTGAAGCAGCAAGATGATGAAATTGTAAGTGATCAACTGTCATATAAAAGCCTTTGACACTATTTTCGTAACACATAACTGATGCAAATCTATCTGCATCCTATACAGGCTGTGATATACATAGTTAACCACAAAGAAGAAAACCAACAGAGGACATCACTAATTTCGATATTTAGCCATACACTGCCCCCCACCTCCTCCCCCCCCCCCAAATGCCACACGAGCCGCTACAGTAACTTATTTTCAGCCATAATGGCCAAGTTTGTGAACCGTGACTGTGTGAGATAATTATTTATTTCTAGTTTCTGCTACAAGTCACTTTTTTTATTTTATGTTTAATCTAACTTAAGACAACGCGTTTCGAGCATGTTCTGTTCATTTTCAGGCGTTTATACACACATACAAACATACAGAAAAATGTTACTGAAAAATAAACAGTCTTAAACTAGATTAATCTAGAACTCTTTGTCCATTGTTTGTCACTGTAGCGGCTGGTGTGGCATTTGGGCGGGGGGAGGGGGGGGTAGGAGGGGGGGGGAGTGTATGGCTAGAAATCGAAATCAGTGATATCTTCTGCTGGTTTTCTTCTTTGTGGTTGACTATGTAGATCACAGCCTGTATAGGATACAGATAGATTTGCATCAGTTATGTGTTACGAAAATAGTGTGAAAGGCTTTTATGCGACAGTTAATCACTTACAATTTCATCATCTTGCTGCTTCACTTGCATCACTGGTGTAATGGCGGAGCTGTTGATTGACATTACACTATTGCACATTGTATTTTGTTACTGATTGCCAACGTAATTCACTGTACATTACACCATTACATCAGTGATGCAAGTGAAGCAGCAAGATGATGAAATTGTAAGTGATCAACTGTCATATAAAAGCCTTTGACACTATTTTCGTAACACATAACTGATGCAAATCTATCTGCATCCTATACAGGCTGTGATATACATAGTTAACCACAAAGAAGAAAACCAACAGAGGACATCACTAATTTCGATATTTAGCCATACACTGCCCCCCACCTCCTCCCCCCCCCCCCCAAATGCCATACGAGCCGCTACAGTAACAAATAATGGACAAAGAGTTCTAGATTAATCTAGTTTAAGACTGTTTATTTTTCAGTAACAATTGTCTGTATGTTTGTATGTGTGTATAAGCACCTGAAGATGAACAGAACATGTTCGAAACGCGTTGTATTATGATAGATTAAACATAAAATAAAAAAGTGACTGGTAGCAGAAACTAGAAATAAATAATGGTCTCTTACTATCTTAATAATATAGTTAACGAGTACAGTGCCACACGATAGAAATGGATCTCCCGTTGTTGTGATTATCTCATAAACTATTTTCTGAACAAAAAAGTCATTAGGGCTTTCTGTACAGCTCTTTGGGAGCTTTCCGAATTTTTGATTATAATTTTTTTCGCAAATTGGCAAATAGATTTCTGTAAGATTAAAATTGTTCCAAGTAATATCGTTTTTTCGCGACGTACTACAGAAGTATTAAAAAGTTGTAGAGGAAACTCTAGAACTGAAACATATCTATCAAGTACTCTAAGAAAAGCGTATACCTCTCGAAAGTCGGGTGCCAACTTCGCCTGATTCTCAATATTTTGCAATAGTGCCCGATGCCAACAGCAGTCCATATACACTCCTGGAAATTGAAATAAGAACACCGTGAATTCATTGTCCCAGGAAGGGGAAACTTTATTGACACATTCCTGGGGTCAGATACATCACATGATCACACTGACAGAACCACAGGCACATAGACACAGGCAACAGAGCATGCACAATGTCGGCACTAGTACAGTGTATATCCACCTTTCGCAGCAATGCAGGCTGCTATTCTCCCATGGAGACGATCGTAGAGATGCTGGATGTAGTCCTGTGGAACGGCTTGCCATGCCATTTCCACCTGGCGCCTCAGTTGGACCAGAGTTCGTGCTGGACGTGCAGACCGCGTGAGACGACGCTTCATCCAGTCCCAAACATGCTGAATGGGGGACAGATCCGGGGATCTTGCTGGCCAGGGTAGTTGACTTACACCTTCTAGAGCACGTTGGGTGGCACGGGATACATGCGGACGTGCATTGTCCTGTTGGAACAGCAAGTTCCCTTGCCGGTCTAGGAATGGTAGAACGATGGGTTCGATGACGGTTTGGATGTACCGTGCACTATTCAGTGTCCCCTCGACGATCACCAGTGGTGTACGGCCAGTGTAGGAGATCGCTCCCCACACCATGATGCCGGGTGTTGGCCCTGTGTGCCTCGGTCGTATGCAGTCCTGATTGTGGCGCTCACCTGCACGGCGCCAAACACGCATACGACCATCATTGGCACCAAGGCAGAAGCGACTCTCATCGCTGAAGACGACACGTCTCCATTCGTCCCTCCATTCACGCCTGTCGCGACACCACTGGAGGCGGGCTGCACGATGTTGGGGCGTGAGCGGAAGACGGCCTAACGGTGTGCGGGACCGTAGCCCAGCTTCATGGAGACGGTTGCGAATGGTCCTCGCCGATACCCCAGGAGCAACAGTGTCCCTAATTTGCTGGGAAGTGGCGGTGCGGTCTCCTACGGCACTGCGTAGGATCCTACGGTCTCGGTGTGCATCCGTGCGTCGCTGCGGTCCGGTCCCAGGTCGACGGGCACGTGCACCTTCCGCCGACCACTGGTGACAACATCGAAGTACTGTGGAGACCTCACGCCCCACGTGTTGAGCAATTCGGCGGTACGTCCACCCGGCCTCCCGCATGCCCACTATACGCCCTCGCTCAAAGTCCGTCAACTGCACATACGGTTCACGTCCACGCTGTCGCGGCATGCTACCAGTGTTAAAGACTGCGATGGAGCTCCGTATGCCACGGCAAACTGGCTGACACTGACGGCGGCGGTGCACAAATGCTGCGCAGCTAGCGCCATTCGACGGCCAACACCGCGGTTCCTGGTGTGTCCGCTGTGCCGTGCGTGTGATCATTGCTTGTACAGCCCTCTCGCAGTGTCCGGAGCAAGTATGGTGGGTCTGACACACCGGTGTCAATGTGTTCTTTTTTCCATTTCCAGGAGTGTAGTTTTGATACACGGATATGCAATCATCGAAGCTGCTCCATTGCCGATTGGTCGGCTGTCTGAAGATCCGCAGAAATCTCGGAATAAGGATAAGCGGCGTTACCGGTAAGTTTTTACAAGCAAACATTCCCGTGAGAGATAAACAGATGCCATCTGAGGAGAAAGATCTGCTTTTCGAAGCGTCTCCCAGCGGACAAGCCGACAGCGACCCTTCTGACGGCAATAATGACACAATGAATGTGACTATGATTGCGACTGAAAAATGTAAAACATCTAATAAGACATTTCAGTATGGCAGTTTCAATGTCTAATTCGTTATAAGCAACCTCACAATACTTATAATTTTTGATCCACCTAAAAGGATCCGCTATTCTGAATGTTGTAATTGTGACATCGGAGTCCTAATCAGTGACCTAAAGAATCTAAAAAGAACACAATTTTGTAGGATTTTATGTTCATTTTTCTGTTATGTCCGGGTTTTGAAGCGAGTTGGCCCACTGTGTGCCGCAACCAGCTGTAGCAGCAGGCAGTAGTGGAACTGCATGAAGAGCCGCCTGCTCGCGGGAAACTGGCCTGCAAGTCACTGAACCTACTTGCAGTGACAGTCTCCAGGTGCGAGGCCGGTGGCAGTGGGCAGTGGGGCCACGACGGGGATGCCGCCTGCACGCTGACCCGTCCCGGTCCCAGGCGTGGTCTGCCCATCGTTTCAACCTTTCATTATTTGGCATATTTTAGCAAGAGAGTCACCGCTGAGGCCGAGTATTGCAAATACTCTATTCGACACATGTTCCGAAGGCACACAAAAACGAGAGAGCCCCATTCCATTTGCATCTACAGCTACATTTGTACTCCACAAACCATCTTATGGTGTGCGGCGGAACGTGCCCCGTGACTGCTATTAAATTGCAGCCACTCTCAGAGGTCCAGTGCGGGCTGTGATTATCACATGGCAGCGAAACATGGTAGATATACAAATGCGTTAATGCGGGATCGATTTGCGCTGGAAAAGCAATTAGTTCGATTTTTGGCCACCAGGTGCAAATCTGGCGCTGTTGTGCAAAAAAGGTGTATAGAAATCTTTCCGTATGTAATGAGTTAGAAACGGGAAGTGGGCAGAAAAGGTCAAACAAGTAAGAGAGCATAGTGTTGATGTTAATATTAACCGCCGCTTACTCAATTTGTTTATTATGGGCACTAGAGACTCGAAGAGACGTACTGCGCCGGATTAGCATTTGGTGGCCGAAATTGAAACTAATCTTTTTCAATGAAAATCGATTCCTTATTAGATCTCCATCAACTTTTCCTACCATGCGATAGTAATATTGTAGCCCATACTGGATCTCTTTGAGTATCTGCAGTTTCATTACAACCACCCAGTACTTGCGATCAGTGGCGTAGCTAGGTAGTTTGGCACACCGCGCCGAGTTTTGGCTAATTATGACCCCTTCCAGCGTCCACCGACCCCACGAAAACATCAAATAATTTTTGTAGGGGAAGCAGTTTTTGGTACAAATGGCGAAGAAAGCAAAGTATTACGTTAGTGCCTTTGTACATAGTTTTTGTGAATGAAAACAAGTAAGTAAGATGCATTTTTATAACTAACACTGTTTAATCGTTTATTAATGAAGCAGTACAAGTAAATTCTTCTTAGGTTCAAAATGGTTCTGAGCACTATGGGACTTAACATCTGTGGTCATCAGTCCCCTAGAACTTAGAACTACTTAAACCTAACAAACCTAAGGACATCACACACATCCATGCCCGAGGCACGATTCGAACCTGCGACCGTAGCGGTCACGCGGTTCCAGACTGAAGCGCCTAGAACCGCACGGCCACAACGGCCGGCTTCTTCTTAGGGTTGGGTGACTCTAGCGTGTAGTTTAGAATCTCTTCTTTCAAACTTCTTCTGCTGCAAATTTTGCAACTGCGTCATTAAAATCAATGCCTTAAGCTACACTAATTTTGACTGACAACATTGCGAAATGAGAGAGTGGTAGTTGACTTATACCTAACTTAAGACAATTCCTAATCCCTTTGAGTATTGAAAAACCACTCTCCCATGATGCTGTCGAAACGCACAAATATAATAAAAAATTAACCCTGGGAACAGAGTTAAAAAATTAATTTTCACCCACGAACTTTACATCATAAAAATGTTCAACCAAGATACTCATCTTTTGGAACTTTGTCAGCTTGCAGGAGTCTTAAGCATCAAATTGCATCAAGGATACCATCTTCATAAATTCCACAATAATTTCCAGTTAAGCTTTCTTCAACTGTGGGTAGTTCTGCTTCTGAGTTTTAAATCACTTCGCTGGTCTCTAAAATGATAAAACGATCTGATGTGCTGTCCATGGTTAAAAAAGAAGAAAAAGTGGTGTTCAAACCATATGCATAAATAATTAGATTTATTTACGTGCGCATTAATAAATATCTCTTTCGATCTTCTGTAGACTACATCTTGCGTGTCTCTCACGATAATAGTAGAGTGCCAACGCTCACATCTAGTCAGACGCATAATAAGGGCAGTTTAAAGTGAAACAATAATGCAGAGTGTTCCACACAAACCTAAAGTCCTTCAATGGGTCATAATTTCCCTCTGAAACCTCGTAGAAACGGGAAAGTTGTTTTAATGATTTCAGTAGGTCTGGGAGAATCAGAAGTACCTCCTGTTGTTAGCAAGTTGATTGTTGTTTCTGCGCATGTGGTCCTTTGTCCGGTATAATGCCGCGCTTTCTCGGCTCGTGTTAGCTCTTCCTAGTCTCGTCGGTCGCAGTGTGTGAAGTCTGTGAGTATGTAGTTCGGGCCGTGTGACAATAACGAACGATTCAGTGATTCGTTCGCAGTCTTCAGCAGGCAGAAATGTGCACTACCACGCTTAGAGAGAGGGTTTTTATTGTGAAAATATATCGTAAGACACACTCGAAGATTATAACACAACGGCCATTCCGGAGAGAATTCAATGTGCGCGTTTTCCAACAAAGGCGACAAGTTTATCGGTTGTAAGGAAGCTGGAGACAACTGGTGTACCAAACAGTGACAGTGATCAACACAGACCATCATTGAGTGCAGGGGTTGTGTTCGAAGACGCTTGGAGAACTCTCCGAGGAAATCGTTGCGGCGACTGGGCTAGGAGACAAATATTTCATATGACACATATCAGAGAGCTACGAAAAAATCGACATTGCGACCATGCAGAGTGCACGTGAAGCAAGCGTTCCAAGAAACAGATCATGTGAAAATAATGCAATATTGTCGATTGTTTTCAGGGATTTTTTATACAACGTTCAGACATTCTCTCTATAATTTAGTTTACAGATGAGGCATACTCCATCTGTCAAGTTACATCAACACACAAAACAGCAGATACTGGGTTGATGTAAACCCGTATGTCGTCCACAAAACACCACTGCGTGACGAAGAGGTTGGAGTATGGTGCGCGGTGTCAGCTGCCAGGATTGTTGGCCCCATTTTCTTTGATACGACCGTAGACACTACAGTTTATACGGGCATTTCCTATAGGATGGAGCAATGTGTAACACGTCTTCGATGCAACCTGTAACCACTTTCTCTGGCGAGCTGCCCCCCCCCCCCCCCCTT
Source organism: Schistocerca nitens (assembly GCF_023898315.1). NCBI lineage: Eukaryota > Metazoa > Arthropoda > Insecta > Orthoptera > Acrididae > Schistocerca > Schistocerca nitens. The sequence goes on along the minus strand of NC_064617.1, from coordinate 696,304,490 downwards.
TCCTATTGCCACGCCTGTCTTATTTAAACCTCCCTCTGGATTTTGTTCTTGCTCGATTAAAAGTCGAGTGTACGAGAACAGGCCATGGACAACTGCAGAACTTCGTGAGGGCATTACACACGAAATAAGCAGCCCTTGCCTCTCGGGTTAGCCACGCGGTCTTAGGGGTCGTGCGACGGTTCGCACGTCTCCCCCCGTCGGAGGGTCGAGTCCTCCCTCGGGCATGGGTGTGTGTGTTGTTCTTAGCGTAAGTTAGTTCAAGTTAGATTGAGAAGTGTGTAAGCCTAGGGACCGATGACCTCAGCAGTTTGGTTTCATACGAACTTAACACAAATTTCCAAATTAAGCAACACTGGCGAAGATACACTTCACAGAATCTCGCGGACTATGGTGAAACAAGTGCAGTTTACATCGATGCACTTCCAACATTTGCTGTGAGGACTTTGTACACTACTGTCCATTAAAATTGCTACACCACGAAGATGGCGTGCTACAGACGCGAAATTTAACCGACAGGAAGAAGATGCTGTGATGTGCAAATGATTAGCTTTTCAGAGCATTCACACAAGGTTGGCGCCGGTCGCGACACCTACAACGTGAAAGTTTCCAACCGATTTCTCATACACAAACAGCAGTTGACCGGCGTTGCCTGCTGAAAGGTTCTTGTGATGCCTCGTGTAAGGAGGAGAAATGTGTGCCATCACGTTTCCGACTTTGATAAAGGTCGGATTGTAGCCTATCGCGATTGCGGTTTACCGTATCGCGACATTGCTGCTCGCGTTGGTCGAGAGCCAGTGACTGTTAGCAGAATATGGAATCGATGGGTTCAGGAGGGTAATACGGAACGCCGTGCTGGATCCCAACGGCCTCGTATCACTAGCAGTCGAGATGACAGGCATCTTATCCACATGGCTGTAACGGATCGTGCAGCCACGTCTCGACCCCTGAGTCAACAGATGGAGACGTTTGCAAGACAACAACCATCTGCACGAATAGTTCGACGACGTTTGCAGCAGCATGGACTATCAGCTCGGAGACCATGGCTGCGGTTACCCTTGACGCTGCATCACCGACAGGAGCGCCTGCGATGGTGTACTCAACGACGAACCTGGGTGCACGAATGGCTAAACATCATTTTTTCGGATGAATCCAGGTTCTGTTTACAGCATCATGATGGTCGCATCCGTGTTTGGCGACATAGCGGTGAACGCACAATGGAAGCGTGTATTCGTCATCGCCATACTGGCGTATCACCCGGCGTGATGGTATGGGGTGCCTTTGGTTACATGTCTCGGTCACCTCTCGTTCGCATTGACGGCACTTTGAACAGTGGACGTTACATTTCAGATGTCTTACGACCGTGGCTCTACCCTTCATTCGATCCCTGCTAAACCCTACATTTCAGCAGGATAATGCACGACCGCATGGTCCAGGTCCTGTACGGGCCTTTCTGGATAGAGAAAATGTTCGACTGCTGCCCTGGTCAGCACATTCTCCAGATGTCTCACCAATTAAAAACGTCTGCTCAATGGTGGCCGAGCATCTGGCTCGTCACAATACGCCAGTCACTACTCTTGATGAACTGTGGTATCGTGTTGAAGCTGCATGGGCAGCTGTACCCGTACACGCCATCCAAGCTCTGTTTGATTCAATGCCCAGGCGTATCAAGGCCGTTATTACGGCCAGATGAGGTTGTTCTGGGTACTGATTTCTCAGGATCTATGTACCCAAATTGCGTAAAAATGTAATCACATGTCAGTTCTGGTATCCAATGGATACCCGTTTATAATCTGCATTTCTTTTTGGTGTAGCAATTTTAATGGCAGGTAGTGTATATATGTATGTATGTATGTATGTATGTATGTATGTATGTATGCATGTAATCTCCCAGTTGACCGATCGAGGTGGCGCAGTGGTTAGCACAAAGGACTCGCATTCGGGAGGACGACGGTTCAATCCCGCGTCCGGCCATCCTGATTTAGGTTTTCCGTGATTTCCCTAAATCGCTTCAGGCAAATACCGGGATGGTTCCTTTGAAAGGGCACGGCCGGTTTCCTTCCCCATCCTTCCCTAATCCGATGAGACCGATGACTTTGCAGTTTGGTCTCCTGCCCCACATCAACCCCTCAACAGTCTCCCAGTTGTGTATTATCACCCCCCAAAATTGCTAAAATGTCCCATTATTGGTTCAAATGTTATGAATCATTACAGTAATTGGGATTTATATGGATCACACTGCACCAAAATGATTCCTGTTACTATTCCAAACACGCAGACAAATAAAAGACAATACTTTCCAGTAAAAAGTGTCAGAACAGGCAAAAAAACTAAAAAAAGAAATACTGTGTGGGGATTTCAATCCGATGCGAGTACTCATCTCTTTACATTACACGATTTGAAAAAGTAGAACAGTTTTAGAAAGAGCGCTGTTTCCATGAACGTGCTATGGCAGTTACATGATCTAAACAAAGGTAATACCCATGTCTTTATTATAAACAAATACGATCGAGTAGAGAACCTTATCTTGAAACGGACACCATCCTTATCCGTGGCAACACATGCTAAAACTGAACGATCGCTGAAACTGGTAACAGCCGTGGCGGGAGTTGAAACAGCCAACCTAACTCCATACATAGATCAGTTTTCGACTACGGCAGTATTTGCTTCGCAGTCAAAATCAGCATGTATTACGCAGACTAAAGAAATATATTTTAGGACAATTAGGTTGTAACTCAGTGGTGTGAATTCGGTATCAACTTCCTCCATATACGTGGAAGCCAAAATAGCCTGTTCACATACGCGATAAATACTGGATGATCAATTTGTTCTACGAAGACTCGCAATTGTTAATCGTACTATGCTTAAAATAATTAGAAAAGTAGCTTAGCCCACCTGAATACTCCTGCTAGTTAAAACTGGTTTATTTATGTTAAATTATACCGATTGTTTCAGAAAATCACAGTTTTCCAAGTTTTTGCTGTAAATATGAAATCAGCACTGAAAAGCCTCAAATATATTATCAACAATCACAGCTGTTTTTTCTTTATTGTTCTTTCAATCCTTCATCCTTCACGGACGAGGACTGGTTGGCAATTGTACAACATGACGCTCTTCAGTCGCAATCATTTCAAATAATGCAAACAGTTAAAAATATTGACATTGGTTTTAAACTGATTGCAATGATGGTTTCGAATTGATGCTCTTATAAAAGAATATACTGTTGAAGCAGATTAGGTACTTGCACTAAACCGGGAAGGACATGCAGCGGAAGAGGGTAATTTGCGAAACGAGAGGTTGAGTGGTTCTAATGATGTAAGGTGTGGGGTACAAGTGAAGAAGGTGGGTTAGTATTTGGAAATGTGTGTAATGTGGGAGGTTGCGTGGCACGAGAACTTGGAATTTGGGCTATTTGAGGATGAAGGCTAAGTCATGGTTATGAGGAGGAAGGAGTAAGAGAGAATCGGAAGGGAAGAGGGTGCCCTGATCTGAGAAAAGGTAAGACGTGGTTTAAATCTCGGAGAAGGGATGAATGTCTGGGAGTGGATGTCTCCTACAATTGCTTAGGGCGAGGTAAAATTCACAGTAATACAGCCCTCAACAGTTGTTAAGGGACAGAAGCATTATTAGATGGGAATAATGACAGCCAATGATGGACGACATGAAACACGGTGCATACATATAAGTGTGGGGTGATATATTTATAACGAAAAATGGCACAGATTTCACCACATGGGAAAGCAGAATAACAGACATAAATGACGTTCATGTTTGGGAGTACGACCAGTGTCAAACATGAACGTTATTTACGTTTGTTATCCGTCATGAAATTAGTACCATTTTTAGTTATAAATATGCCACTCCACAGCTATTACGTACGCACTGTGTTTCATGTCGTCCATCATTTCCTGTCACTATTCCCGTCCAACGCCTCTCCTCAGCATTCACTCTCTCAGTAGGAATACGTCCTCCTCGGGCACTAATGCACATTTTGTACCCGTTATTCATGCCGGCTAATAGCTGTTGAGGAGTCCTTGGGGGATATTGTCCCACTCCTCTCTCAGGGCGATTTTCAGTTCTTTAACGGTTCGGCGAGGGGGTGGTCGTTGAGTAACACGTCTTCAAAGAACATCCTAGGCATGCTCTATAGGGTTTTGGTCCTGGGAGTGCGCTGGCCATTCCATACGCTCAATATCGTCACTTTACATGCATCCGACACCTCAGTGGTCCTATATGGGCGGGCATTGTCATTCACAAACAGGAAATGGGGACCTACCGCGCCCCTTAAACAGACGGACATGATCCAGACTAATCTTCCTGCAATACCGCTGTGTTGTAACGGTGTTTGGTTATCCTTCATAATGGCTGCCCACACCATAATGCATAGACCATACTGATGACGTTCATGAACATTCTGTGGTGTGTAACGTGTTGCCCTCTCTCCCCACACTAACTGGCGGCCAGAATCACTGGCCACAGTGAAGTGGGAGTCGTCAGAAAAGATCAATTTGGACCACTGTGCTGCTCCTAACGAACATGCTCCCTATACCGATGGCGTCGTTGAAGTGGAATTCATTTAGTAGTCTTCCTGGCGTACAAACCAACCTGATTTAATCGCTGCGAAATGATTCTGGCAGAGATACGTGAAACGGTGATGGCTGCAAGGTCTGCAGCGATTTGCCAAGGCGTGAGGTGTCTGTTCCTTTTCGTCACTAGGGCTACGTGTCGATCCTCTTGAGGTATGGCGGTTCGTACGACTACCTTGCCGGTAGCATAGCGTTTTCACCTTCAGCGGCCTTCTTTAATTACGAGATCCATTTTTCGTCACACTCATTTCTGTGGCACAGTAGTGAGACTTTGACAGGCGTCGAGCCATCTAGCTGCTTGTCTATGATGATAAGCACTCAAATGATGTCTTGCAGACGTGTTGCCGAACCACACGGAATGTCGCAGTTATTGGTTCCACAACAACCTACGTCAAACACCGTACTGCATGAAATGTCCAATGTATACAGAGCGTTCGTGCACACGCTTCGCTGCAGATAGCACGTCCCACCCTCTACATTTTCCTTTCACTATCACTGGTCGCATGTTCCGTAGCAATGGTCGGTTGTTCCGTAGCAATAGGCAGTTCTTTCTTAGCAAGTTTCAGCTGTTCGTTAGCAATTATCAAGCAGTGTAGTAATGAAATTCATTCAGTAACCCTTACCCGACCACGTTCAATTATACATGGGGTTCCAGAACATTTTTTTCAGAAACAGAGAGTCAGATCTTTTTGGAGTAAAATGCGTTTTATGACACCGAAAAAGGGCGAATAGAAAAGTGAACATTACACTGCCTGGAAGCTGCTGGAAATGGAGAACACGAACTCAGTTTCAGAAGCACCATGTATGCTGATAGACCTAAGACTCAAGGTAGAGCAGGACATGTCATGTAATTCCCTTTCACTAAAACAAGCGAACTGAATGCTTTGCTCTTCCCGAAGGAGCATCATATTTACAGCTGAAATATCGTCATAAAGACACCTCAAAAATACGGGATCTGAAGATACATATAAAAAAAAACGGCGAATGACTTAGGGGTGGAGAATAATACAAACGGCTGTTCTCAAAATATTGCTCTCCATTTTGCTGTTCTCTCTCCCCACATTACGAAAATCGGCCTAGATGAATGTTCCAGCAGGCTGACAGTACAAACCGACAGACGAAGAAACAAACCGACAGAGGAAGAATTTTGCACAAATCCTTTCCGTTTTATCGTAAGTTTAGGAGACGAATGTCAGTTAATTATCTTCATAGTTACGATGCGCCTAGGAGACTCCTGTTATCCGAACCACACCCGTAGAATAAAAGATAAGGACGTTTCGTTGTGCCTCACAGGATTCCGCAAATAACCGACGTCAGTCGCATAATTCTGGAAGAGTAATAGATATTATGCAAGACTCTTAGGAAATAACAAGTCTCATTTCTCATTTCGATATTTTTTTGGCTGCATGGGAATATCATTTACAAAAATTTTGCATCTTATTTTTCAGACACAGCTATTTTAATAAATTAAATAAATTTCTGACACTCTTCAGTTATATATTAGTATGTAAAATGAATGAATGTTAAGGCACTTAACTACTCGTCATTGTACATGCAACATCATATTTTAACATATAGGGTGATCAAAAAGTCGGTGTAAATTTGAAAAAAATAATAAACCACGGAATAATGTAGATTGAGAGGTAAAAATTGACACACATGCTTGGAATGACATGGGGTTTTATTAGAACCAAAAAAAAAAAAAAAAACACCCCATATTGCTAGACGCGTGAAAGATCTCTTGCGCTCGTTGTTCGGTGATGATCGTGTGCTCAGCCGCCACTTTCGTCACGCTTGGCCTCCCAGGTCCCCAGACCTCAGTCCGTCCGATTATTGGCTCTGAGCACTACGGGACTTAACATCTAAGGTCATCAGTCCCCTAGAAGTTAGAACTGCTTAAACCTAACTAACCTAAGGACATCACACACATCCATGCCCGAGGCAGGATTCGAACCTGCGACCGTAGCGGTCACGCGGTTCCAGACTGAAGCACCTAGAACCGCACGGCCACACCGGCCGGCGTCCGATTATTGGCTTTGGGGTTACCTGAAGTCGCAAGTGTATCGTGATCGACCGACATCTCTAGGGATGCTGAAAGACAACATCCGACGCCAGTGCCTCACCATAACTTCGGACATGCTTTACAGTGCTGTTCACAACATTATTCCTCGACTACAGCTATTGTTGAGGAATGATGGTGGACATATTGAGCATTTCCTGTAAAGAACATCATCTTTGCTCTGTCTTACTTTGTTATGCTAATTATTGCTATTCTGATCAGATGAAGCGCCATCTGTCGGACATTTTTTGAACGTTTGTATTTTTTTGGTTCTAATAAAACCCCATGCCATTCCAAGCATGTGTGTCAATTTGTACCTCTATATCTACATTATTCCGTGATTTATTCAGTTTTCAAATTTGTACTGACTTTTTGAACACCCGGTATTTGTGTATTCTTACACTTTATTAATTGTTCAGTACTCTGCAATCGTGATATTTTATGTTCATTCTACAAGAACTGTTACAGCCGCTGGTAGTATATGTTTACAGGGACCACTTAAAAGAAATGTTCGTTACGATAATTCATACGACACACTGAGAAAGGCAAGGACAAGACAAACAACCACCACCACCCTACCTTATCCAGAACAATAAACCAAGCATCCTCCACTGCAGACAAAGTTCAGCAATGATTGTGAATATAGTAGAAGGTACAATGAAAGAAGTAAAGTAATTTTTATTCTGTCTTCAAACCGAGATTACACAGGAAGGCAGAAGCATTGACAACATCGTTTATAAGATGACCGGTTTCAGCACTCTGAAGGTGCCATCATCAGATCTGTGAAGGTATAACATAACAGGTTTGAGGGAGGGCTTACATGAGTTAACTATGTACATTACAATTATTACAGAACCATATACCTGAAACGTGGATTAACATTTATAAAACCACATGGACATCATGGCATATGAGGCGGACCATCTGATAAAATCATTGTCACAACCAATAAAAAATAATAAAAAACTGGTAATGGTAATCATCGAGTAAAGTTTGCCCGCCAAGCGTGTCTTCGTTACGTTCTTATTTTATTTATTTTTATATTTTACAGATATATTTGTGTATGACGCTAGAACGCCTGTGGTTTTGGTATCATAGTAATATAGTTTGTCATTATTCCCCATTCGGTGAGGCCCATGGACGAAACGAGTGCCATGCCGATGGGAGCGTACGTGCAGTCACGGTGCATCTTGGTCCGCACGCCATTTCCCCTCTGTTCTTGTGCCCTTCGGCTTGCTTCTGACCTGGCATTCCTTAATTGCATGTGCCTATGCAGGTTTTCGTAGTTGATTCGTACCTTGCTCATAACGAATGTATAGATGGTGAGAGACTTTATAGTAAGTGAATATGTTCCTTTTTAGCGTTTACAATACCTAAGACCATAGTGCCTAGACGGGTAAAGCCCAGCATACAGGTTTTTATCGCTCGTCACATTGTACCTAAGTCATTTTATGAACAGCTTTCTGTGTGCATATTCCTGACGTCCTTATATGAATAAAGGTAAATTATAATATGTAGTTTTGTAAGGCGCTAATGGATAATGTCTGTGCCTCAGGTGCTTTTACTTTGTAATTGACGTACTTTATAGTGATTGTAGTATGTACAGGAAATGTATGCGCAAATGTGGGCTTTGCAAGGGTATGTGACAAGCAGTTATAGTAAAGTTGTGTTTTAGTGGTAATAAGTGTTATACCGTGGGACTGCGTATGCGCTGCTTGGACAACTCTATCTGGTGGCCGGTAGTGAGCCCCTAGAATCACAGCAGGTAAGCAGTGATGATGCCGACCGGTGTTAGGCGAGCAGTGGTAGTTTCATCTGGTGACTTCAGTTTTATATTTTATGGAAAGAACGACCATGAGAGCAGTCTTTTATTATTTTTTATCGGTTGTGACAATGATTTTATCAGATGGTCTGCCTCATATGCCATATGTCCATATGGTTTTATAAATGTTAATCCACGTTTCAGGTATGTGGTTCTGTAATAATTGTAATGTACATAGTTAACTCATGTAAGCCCTCCCTCAAACCTGTTATGTTATACCTTCACAGATCTGATGATGGCACCTTCAGAGTGCTGAAAACCGGTCATCTAATAAACGATTGAAGCGATCGTGGCTTTTCAATTATTTTAAATTCACTCTTTATTGAAGAACCAGCTTCTGAACCTGAAAGGACAGTGTAATGGAAAGAAGCGCAATAAAAAGAGAAACCTTGGAACGAATGATGTGCAAACATGTGGTGTTTTGTACTATAGCTGAATGTAGACAGAATATCCGATAGATAATGGAACAAACGGCAGCAGACATAGTAAACATTGTATAGTTGTTCATATGCAAATGGAGGAAGCACAAGAGTGTGAAAACTATAGGAGCAGCGAAAACTTTGGAATGGCAGGTACGAATAGGTAGCGACAACAACAATAGCAATACTGATGATCAAATAAATAAAGCATGTGCGCATGAGAGAAGGGTCGATTCAAATAAGGATACTAGCTTTGTGTTTATTTCTAAAGCCTCACGCTTCTGATTGTCAGTTTATCGCTGAGAAAATACATCTGCTCAAACGCGGATGGCCTACATAATACATGCGACGTCAGAGATTATAACGTGGGCGTCAGAAAAGTTATCTGAGTTCGCCTCAACATGTAAACAAACAGTGATGCAAGGAGACCCTGTTAGCTAATCACTGAGGTATAAAAGGGGAGTTGTCACGACGTCACAAATTGCAGCCGACTGACGCCTTGTTTGTATTGCCAAACATTAACTTCTGGTGGAAGTGTTTCGATAAATACCAGTTTGCATCATTTACAAATGTGTTAGTCGTCCTGGTTATAAAATGTATGGTTCAAATGGCTCTGAGCACTATGGGACTCAACTGCTGTGGTCATTAGTCCCCTAGAACTTAGAACTACTTAAATCTAACTAACCTAAGGACATCACACACATCCATGCCCGAGGCAGGATTCGAACCTGCGACCGTAGCAGTCGCACGGTTCCGGACTGCGCGCCTAGAACTGCGAGACCACCACGGCCGGCACATAAATTGTAAAGGAGTCACATTTCATTCCTAAGTGAATTCGTCCAATCGATATTTTCTTTTATACACATAAATTTTAGATGCGTTAGTTGCTTTTACAGTAGAGGTTTTATTTTTATGATTTGTGTTTAGATTTCCTGTCAGTACAACTCGAAGAGCGCTCTGGCAGAACGCTATGAGAAGGAAATATTGCAGATCGTCAAGACTTAGTGAATTCTGCTCTCAGCATTTTCGGAAAGAGGGCACTCACTATTTTTACATAGGGCTCCCGAAACCAGATTTCGTAAACCGTTTTCCTAGTACCGCTTCTGGTTGGTCTTGTAAACACTCTAAAATCGGTTCTGAAAATGAGGTTATAGGTGCTGGTTTTCCACTTCCACACTCGATTTTCGCTACCATGTAAACGCACAACCATTTTTGAAACGTGTTTGGGTTGTCACATTAACTCCTGTTCTTAAAATTTTTCGGTTACTATAGACGAAGTGACTTTTTGAACAATGAAGAAGTGGAAATATTGGATCGAGCATGAACCTGTCTACCTCCAATATTTAATTGTACTACTGTGTTGACATAAATCAGAAACTGAAACAGCTGTTTACTAGACGCCATCCGCTTCAGGCCTTAACATGTAAACACGACAGCGAGAAACTGTTTCCGAAATTCGGATTTCGTCTTCTGAAAGACGTGTCACATTTAAACGCGGACGAATAATCAGCCATTCCGTATTTTTTTATACGCATAATAGAAAGAATAATGCTGGACTACGAAATCAGGCTTTTCAGATCATACTTCACTTCTTGGTTCCTCGAAACGGGCAACAAAAAAAAAAAAAAGTACATTAAAGGTAACAGCACCGTATTAGTGGATGAAGTATGCCTTTCAGACAAGACAAACGTCTGAAAATGTCCTAATACTGTGGTATTTACGAAAGCACTATTTAAACAGCTGTTGCTTGGACACAACGGAAATTAAGAACAATAAGCAGTTGTAAACAGTAGTCTGCTATTGTTTAGCGGCTTCTAATATGGCGACGCAGGCTTCAGACGACTGTACAGCGTTCTGTAGCGCCACCTCCCCTTATTACAACTCTGTAGCTAATAAGTAAGATTACGTTTATTGCCTGTGTATTTCTGAATGCATATGTTCCAGGATGGCACAGTAAGTTAAGTGTAAGGATTCCTAGACGTAGAAAATCAACTCTAGAATACATTAGTTATAGTGCGAGGTCTCGGATCGCACACCGCGTAAGAATTATGCGTATTGTTTCGGTGGCGATGATACAAAATATCAGAGTTGACGTAGAAAGACCACTGCGTCAACTGGAAACAGGGAATCCTGGTGTGAAAGCGATCGAGTCGAAAGCTGTTAGCGAAACTAAGAAAAGTTCGCTTTGTTGTCGATATATTGAACTTACAAATTATTTTATTTGTGTTTACTAGATTCTACATTCACGTCAGCTGTTCAAAGTGGCTTCCCCCCAGCTTCTGTGGGGTATGGCATCAACAAGTTACTTTGTGAATTAAGAGGACAACGTGCCGGAACAATCTTTAGCTTTTCTTCCTTTCGTTGGCAACACTTCGTTTAAAATAGCAAGAATCGTCCGAAAATTTCAGGTAAAAGTGGTTTTCCGCCCACCATCGAAGATTGCGGACCTTGTGGGATCAGTTAAGGACAATCTGTTACTACAAAAGGCCGGAATTTACAAGATACCCTGCCAATGTGGTATGGCTTACATGGGTCAAACCACACGCACCGTGAAAGAACGCTGCACTGAACATCAACGTTACACCCGCCTTTTGCAGCCAAGCAAGTCCGCTATTGCTGAACATTGTATTTCTACTGGACATTCAATGGAGTATGAGAAAACAATGATTTTGTCCACAGCAACATCTTTCTGGGACTCCATTATTAAAGAATCCGTAGAAATACGACTGACGGAAAATCTGTTAAACCGTGACAGCGGCTACCAGCTGGACAGTGCATGGAACCCCATCATCTCCACGATTTGCTCAAATCGAAGACGACAGAGTGCGTCGACGGCCGTGGCGAACAGCAACGCAGAGGGCGACTGAGTTCCGCTATTCCACCAGCGAGGGCGCTGCCGGCGGGCAGTGTGGTTCAACTATCAAGTTTTCGACGCATGCGCAGAATACTTAAGTACGCTATATATTGCGGAACGGAGGACGTTCTCGCCAGTCTGCGACGGCTCACATGAAGATGACTGGCAGGTGCCCAGTTGAAATATCGTGCGAAGTATTGAACGACAACCGGCTGTAAGCCCGAAATTTGTTTGAACAACAGGTTACTTTGTTGGAACAATCTTTATCTTCTCTGAACAATGCCACAGCCAGCTGGAATTCTTACACGGGGATCCTCCCTCTTCAGTCTTTAGAGGTGTCTCGTATTCAACATTTTTTCACATGATCCCACAACAACAAATCAGATGGGGGTCAGATCAACTGAACGAGCTAACAACGAAACAGGCTCTCCCCTCAACCTCTCAGGAGATGTCTGACTTTGGTGTTCGTCAGAAATATTTTGAGGGAAGTCATCATCTCAGAACGACATATGAGCACGAAATTGAAACAGGATGCCTTCCAGAAACGTGGGGACTATGTCTCTCAACAGTGAACAATGGTGCAGTTAAATGGGAAGGATGCGGGTACAGGCCTATAAACCAGTCATTGACTATGCCAACTTTCACGTTCGCTATCAAATAAGTGTTTATGACTCTTGTCTGTGGCGTAGTATTGCCAAACGGTCCGTTGTTAACTTTTCAGTCTGTTCAACTGTTCAACATTCCCTCTCAGGTGAGAAAGGCTTAATCTAAGAAAAGTATTTAAGAGAGTGAGGTTAGACAACACAGCGCTGCAGTACCCATTGGCTGAACAGGACATAAGGTCGGAAGTCAGCGAGATTTAAAACTTGAACGTGCTGTTGTTCTGATAAGCGCGGGAGGTACAGTATTAATCATCTCCTTAAAAGGGCAAACTGGTCGCTTTTCAGCAAAGAAGATGGTGTAGGATAGGTCCCATGTGATCACGTGACCCTGCACCGCTGACACCGCTGAAACCTGGCAAAGAAGGGAATAATCCAAAGAATTTTAGTCCAGGCACACTACTATGTCACTTTTACGAACTGCTGGAAAAATTGATTTTAAATCTTCAATCACTTGCAACTGATCCCTTAATTATACCTCAGCAATCTGGATTTCGATCTGGCAAAAGTTGTACTGACAGTTGCTATATCTCTCGCAGTTTACGAAAGATGGATTTGAAGCTCTTAAGGTGACAGGAGTGGTATTTGACGAGTTATCAGCAGCTTAAGACAGTATCAGTCACCAGCTGCTACTAGTCAATGAGTTTAGTCCAAGTAGGCTCATCGCCACTCTTTTGCAGAACCGCAGATTCTTCGACGACTTCTGAGAGCAGCGTAGCCAATGCAGACTATGGAAAAACGGCCTCCTACAGGGAAGTGTATAGGCTCCAATTGTGCTCAATATATGCACAAGTGGAGAATACTCTTACGACTGTCCTGAAACAACTTTCCAGATACTAAAACACAAACAAAGTTAAATCAAATCCCTCAGTCATTAAAGTGTGTGCCTTACATTTGAGTGATAGCGAACCTAGTCGCAAATTAAAGATAGTATGGTCGGGTGGGAATCGTCCCTGAATAGATTGAGATCTGGAGTTGACTGATCAAAGGTTAATTTCGCAAGATGGAGCTACGTTGATCACAATGATATTCAGTGTGACTGTGGAGAAAAACAGACTGTTTATCATAAACATAAATTCCAGCTGTATTTCGAATCCTGCAAAGGTAATGAATTTCACCAAGGAATAGAAAATGCATTGGCAGTGGCCAAGTTTTGGGCAAAAACAATACACTAAAGTGACAAAAGTCATGGGATAGCGATCTGCACATATACAGATGGCGGTAGTATCGTGTACGTAAGTTATAAAAGGGCAGTGCATTGGCGAACTGATATACTGAGGAAATTCATCTCAAAAGATGTCCAACGTGGTTACGGCCGGGCGAAGGGGATTAACAGCCATTTAACGCGGAGTAGTAGTTGGAACTAGACGCATGGGACATTCGCGCTCGGAATTCGCTAGGGAATTCAATATTCCGAGATCCACATTGTCAAGAGTGTGCCGAAAATACCAAATTTCGTGCATAACCTCTCTCTACGAACAACGCAGCGCCCGAAGGCGGCCACCGAGGGCAGTGGCGTTTGTGTAGTGTTGTCATTGCTAACAGATAAGCAACACTGCGTGAAAAACCCGCAGAAATCAATGTGGGACATACGTCATAGGTCAGTGCGGCAAAATCTGGTGGTGATGGGCTATGGCAGCAGACGACCGACGCGAGTGCCTTTGCTAACAGCACATCGCGCTGCAGCGCCTCTCCTGGGCTCGTGACCCCAGGAAAACCGCGGCCTGGTCAGATGAGTTCCGATTTCAGTTGGTAAGAACTGATGGTAGAGTGCGAGTGTGGCACAGACCTTATGAAGTCATGGACCCAATTGGTCAACAAGGCGTTGTGCAAGCTGTTGGGACTCCATAATGAACTGGGCTGTGTTTACATGGAATGGACTGGCTCCTCTGGTCAAACTGAACCGATCATTAACTGGAAATAGTTACATTCGGTTACCTGTAGCCCATTTTCAGCTATTCATGGACTTGATGTACCGAAACAACGATGGAATTTTTGTGGATGACAATGCACCTTTTCACTGAGCCACCATTGTTCCTGGCTGGTTTGAAGAACATTCTGGACAATTTGAGCGAATGATTTGGCCACCCAGATCGCCCGAGGTGGGACGTAATCGAGAGGTCAGTTCGTGCACAAAATCCTGCATCGGCAACACTTTCACAACTGTGGACGCCTGTAGAGGCAGTATGGCTCAATATTTCTGCAGGATACTTCCAACGACTTGTTCCTGCTGCACTACACCGGGCAAAAGGAGGTCTGGCACGATATTATGAGATATCCCATGATTTTTGTGATCTCAGAGTATAGTCATAGCTGTGTGTAATACGAGGGTGAGTCAAATGAAAACCTTAAATTTGTAATAACAAATCGAAATTTTGCGCCGTTATCCTGTAAGTTGGTAAGCGTGCTACAAACAGCGTGCAGAATGGCCTGTAGGTGGCAGCATAGTGCAGATGCACACATACCGTCGCAGTATCAGTATAAAGTTGGCCGCCCCACTTGCAACTTGAACCAGGGAAGAACAGCATTCTGTTATTCGGTTTTTGAAATTTTTGAAATTCATCTACGAATGAAGGTTCAGTACGGTGATGCATGTTTGTCACAACAGCAAGTCTACGAATGGAGTAGGAAGTTCGCAAATGGTGTGACTTCAGTGGAAGATGCTCCTCGTCCAGGTCAGGCACAACGATTTGTGACTCCACAGAACATTGCAGCAGTTGAAGCCATAGTGAAGGAAAACCGCCGAGTGAAACTGAATTAGTTTACAGATTAGTCATGGGTCATCACACCACATTGTGCACGGTGTGCTCCAGTTTCACAAAGTGTCTGCAAGATGGGTGCCACGGCAGCTGACTCTTGAAATGAGAGAACGACATGTTGATGCTTGTGAAGAACTTCGGCGCTTTGAACGTGAAGGTGATGGCTTCCTTGCAAGAATCGTTACTGGGGACGAAACCTGGGTTCACTTTCACCAACCGGAAACGAAGAGACCGAGCAAGGAATGGCGCCATTCCTCATCAACAAAACCGAAGAAGTTTCGAACGGAACACTCAGCAGGGAAGGTTATGCTGACTCTCTTTTGGGACGAAAAAGGCGTCATTTTGGAGCATTACATGCTTAGAGGGACCACTGTCACCAGTGCATCATTCACAGATCTCTTAAAAAATCATCTGCGGCCTGCAATCAAATCAAAGCGACGTGGATTGCTGTCAGCAGGTGTCCTTTTGCAACATGACAACGCGAGGCCCCACACTGCCCGTACAACAGTTGCAACAATCACAGACCTGCATTTTGAATGTCTTCCTCATCCACCATACTCACCAGACCTTGCCCCAAGTCATTTCCGTATGTTTGGACCACTCAAAGACGCAATGGGAGGAAAGAAGTTCCGTTCTGATGAAGAGGTACGCGGCGCGGTGCATGAGTGATTACGCGGACTAGCCAAAGAATTTTTTTCTAAAGGAATTTATGCACTTTGTAAGCACCTGAGGACTTGCATTGAGCATTGGGGAGATTATGTTGAAAAGTGATACGGCTTTGTACCACTTCTGCACAATAAATAATATTTAAAAAATATTTAAGGTTTTCATTTGACTTACCCTCGTATGTAAGTTTTTGATGCGAAAACAAAAAAGTAACTACGTAGATAGTGATGCAGTTTATTACATGGTACAAACAACGTCTTATAGGTTCTGCTGGTGGATTTAACCTAAAACAAGTGTCAGCTTGTAGCTTTTGAAGCATTCGTTTCCAGACCAGGGACCATCGTGTCGAACTGATACATGTACGCTGCTTTACTGTCCACGAGAGTTTGAATAATTTGCTGCTGATAAGTGCAGTATGAGATGCTCGCCTCAGAGATACTTTTGTCCGCTTTCGGGCTAGGTTGGTCGCGGCTGGCCAAGGCCGCTTTGTCCCCCAGTGGTCGCTCGCCAGCTGCTGCCCATCCCGTCCCGTTAGGTCAGCCGACACCGCCTCGTCTGGGGAAACACGCCGAGGGCTGCCTGCTGCAGCCGCCTCTTTGTTCTGAACACCTGGACACGTTTGTCGGAGGACCCTACGGACCTTGGGAGGACCGTAAACAGTGAAGCTGTTTCTTCGCCAACCCGTCGTTATCGACAACTACACCAAAACAAATGAAGCCACGTGCTTGTTGCAAGTAAACGTCTGTCCACTTTACATGTAATTACTATAGGTACTGTATTACTGCTTTTGTACAGTACCGGTCAAAAGTTTTAGTTCACCTATCACAACTATGACTTTGGGGCTAAACAGGGATTTCCTTTTCAGCATTCTATCATATCCCCTTTGTGATAATAAAACTGATATAAACATTTAGCGATTAAGCGCCTCTGTAATGTGTTTGACTAGTTGTTCGCATATTGGCGCTAATAAGTATCCACAACACTGATGTGCCTTTACCTAACAAGGGTAACAGAAAAGTAGAAGAAATTTCTGCAACTAGAAGAGTAACTTTTGCCACGTGTATCAGCAGCTGGATTGCAAAACACTACTGCTACTACTACTACTACTACTACTACTACTAGTAGTAGTAGTAGTAGTAGTACTTATACAGCGAATAAGTTATGTGTGGCCCTTCTTTCCACTCTTATTTCACTTTAATTCTATTGGGACAATTCAGATACCATAAATATGTATTAATGCCTATTTTCGAATTATTGCCTGTGGTACCATTGTAACTGACAAGAGTGCAGAAGAAACCGTAGTTGAGGTTGACCAAAAAGCCAGACTGAACTAACTGGAGTTAACTGTCATAACGTTTTATTTCTGTTCACTGCAGTTTTAAGTGAATAATTTCTGCATAGATTTCTCTGAAATCAACCTGAGCACTTTGTGCAAAACTTTGTTTTATGTTTCAGGTATATGATAGTGGCACATCAAAATATTGTGATTCAGTTCCACCATATTGGGAACTGGAAGTGGAGCCAATAACAAACGATGTGGAGGATGTATGTAGTAACAATAGCAGTATATTTATAGTTAATAAAGGTCCTGCAACCTCATGGACAGTTCTTGACTCAGCACGTATTCAGACGTCCACCCCTTACGGCCTCCACAATGAATAAAAGGAGCGAAGAATACGAGTCTCCAGTTCAGTTGATTGCAAAGACACTGCAGGAAGATGTTGATGAAACATACCTTCTTGTTAAATTTTCAGGAGCAGAAACCAAAAACCAATTAAATATGACAAAAAAAGAGACGTTAAATTAGAGTTGATGAAAGTTTTGTATAAATCACTGGATGAATAAATTTAATTCTGAATGTAATTTCCTTCTAGAGTATGCAATTATGTTATGTACCTTTCTCACTATCTATATTATATAATACTACCTTACGAGAGAGAGAAATGTGGGGACACTGATATGATCAAAATGGCGGTATTTATTCACAGATAGTTGCAAATAATGAACTATGTGCAGCAAATCTCTCCAAGTGAGAACAGACTGGTTGCATGTGAGTTGATTCAATATTTTTTGTGCATTATGATCACAGCTTATTCAGGAAATTTATTAACTGTCGCATTCAACAACCCAATGTGAACCATATTACAGGGATATGTGAAGCTGTGCATTATAAAATAACATCTCACAGTACAAACAGATTTGTGTAGAACTACTAATTTCAGTGTTAGTAGCAACATCATATACTCCAGTTAGATCCCATCTTTATGTAATTTGGTTTTGTATAATACTTTTTAATGATATATTTGACAGACAGTGTGAAATGACCAGTTCAGTCATATGCAAAGTTAAATGGCTACATTTCAAGTATTACCATTTAAAAACATCACTCTCTATGTAAAGGCAGTATGCTGTGTAACTTATTTTGACTTAAATACGGCCATAGCTTTCTGTTAAGCAAAATAACAGGAAATAGCAGTTACTACTACATATGTATAATATGCAGATGTTGCAGTTTTTTAACTAGTAGTATTACATTTTCTATCACCCTGTTCTAGTAAACCAATAAGTAAGCTCAATCAATAAGTAAGCTCACCTGCTGATGTATGCATAAGCCGCATCATTTCTGAGCGTTCAGCAGCATGGTGAACTCAGCTTTCGGTACCCACCCAGAAACGTCCCTTTAGAAAACTTAATGAATTACTATGCAGATAAACCACTTACATTATTTGATTTTCAAACAGCTGAGCAGAACTGAACGTACTCAGACATTTCGCTCTTTACCTATTCTGATCAACACTAAACTGACACACAATATTTTTAGCGCAACGCAATCTGACTTTCAATAATCCCTACAAATAATGGCCCTGACTAACATTAACCTATACCTTTCACAAATCACTTACCTCACAAAAATCTTCGTTACTCGAACTACTGCAATACAGCGAGCGCCACTACTGCCAGCTAAATAAAAGATTCAAACTACTGAAGGCACTAACTATTGATAGGCATAGTTAGAAGATTTTGATAGAGAACAAACAATGTATTTACCTTAATAGTGTACAAAAGTCATACTCATGTTAAGGGGTGAGTCGAAGCAAAGTGAGATTCGTCTGAGATTGTGGCGCCGATGAAATTGGCTGGTTGTAACTAACGGTCCGGGAGCTGTTTTCTCTACTTAGCATCGACCAGTTTTACACTAAAATGAATGCCACTGATTATGGAAAGTTTTAGACCATATCATGTCTTTCAAACTGTGAGAAAAGTCTGCAAACCGGCCTTTTCTCTATTATCGTATTAACGTATCTGTTCATAAAAATGTTTTCACTGTTGATTAAATGTCTACACGTAACGCTGCAAAGGGATATGAAATGGAACTAGCATGATAAGCTCGGTAGCAGGGAAGGCGAATGATCGACTTCGGTTTATTGGGAGCGTACTAGGAAAGTGTAGCTCATCTATAAAGATGACTGCTTATGGAACACTAGTGCGACCCATTACTGACTACCGTTAGAATGTTTCAGATTCCCACCAGGTCGGATTAGAGAAAGACAACACAGCAATTCAGAGCGTTCTGCTACATTTGTTGCAAGTAGTTTCTACCAGCACGTCAGTATTACGCAAATGCTCCGCGATCTAAAATGGGAATCCGTGAAGGATAGAAGATGTGCTTTTCGCGAAACATTTTCGAGAAGGTTTAGACAACAGGCATTTGTGGCTGACCGCAGAACGATTCTATTAACGCCAAGGAACATGTCGCATAAGGACCGCGAAGAAAAGATAAGAGAAATTAGGACTCGTAGAAAAGCAAATAGATAGCCGTTTTTCCATCGCTCCGTCTGCGAGTGTAACAGGAAAGGCAATCACTAGCAGTGGTACAAGGTACCCTCCACCGTATACCGTATGCTGGCTTGCGCAGTGTGTATGTAAGTACGCATGTACGCCCGGAAGATCCGCTCCCAGCAAAGCGTCAGAACTTGCCTTGTAAATGATCAATAGTAACAATCATTTTAAAGAACACAAAAGACACTAAAGTTGATACTTTTTAATAATTTGCGAAGTCACATAAAAATGTCATATATTAGCTCCACATCCAACAGGTTTTGCAACTGCAACAGATTTTTAGTACTCATTCAGAAACAAAGAGTATTGTGGCGTAGACCACAGATAGTTTTCAGCACTATTTGAAACTGTTGGGTCACAGCATATCATCAGCAAAAGAGAAAGTTACTGTGGGACTTAGGCCTGGGATAGATAGTCTATTTAGGCAAGACAGTACGCGAAACGCAGGATAAAATTTTGAATGTTTCACATTTTAATGCAAAACTATAATTGGCAGTAAGATACAGAGAATTACCTCCAAATTGTAAGGAAAATATGTTATTTTTATGCAATGCACAAGAATATTTTAACGAACACTGGCATACAGAGCACTCCATTTCCAAATTTACTCATCGCTACAGGGTAGGACATGGAGTACTTTCATCGTGAATAGCAACTGCATTAGTCTATACTTACTTTAGACATGAGATTCTTGTACTTTGTCAGTGTCCATTAGCAACAAGGCAGCACGCCTCTCACTTACACAACCAAATGTCAACGGTAAGTTGTTCCAACACAGTTTTTGTTCTCTCTCTCTCTCTCCTCTCTATCTTTGCATGCTTGCAGAGAAATTCCTCTGGTTCCTATTTTAGTCTTGGAAGTCCAACTGCTAAATATAATCTTTAATGAAGTTCATTCGATAAACATAGGTATAAAATGTATACAATATTTTAGTGTACCATTTGATCTCCTCTTTGTACTGTTTGATACTGTATATAAAGATGACAGTAAAATGAAGGGGCTGCAAGGTATTTACACCGTCAAAAGTTTTCCATACCCACCATAAAAACTATATACTTTATTTCAATGTGCAAATACAAACCAGACAGACGAAGAAAATAAGTAATTCCTCGCTCTATCATTAAGTACAATACAATATGGTTTAATTTTTGCCTCTTGAAAGTAACCACCCTTTGCCCTCAGAATACCACGAGCTCTTGGCATTCTGGAGATAAGATTTTATATTGTTTTTGCGTCTACTGTAGACCAACATGTATGCAAATTCTTCTATAGGCCTTCAACATTAGATGACGTCAGTTTTTCTGACCTTCCTGTCAAGTTCATCCCGTAAGAAGCGAATGGAATTTAAGGCAGATAACTGACCTGGCCAAATCATATTCTTCACACTTCTCTTTTCTCTGCTAGCATTTAGAAGCATGTTTGCGATAATTGTCCTGCTGCAGAACAAACCCACTATCAATAAGTCTCTTGGCAGGTGGTACTGCGTTGTTGATCAGTAGCTCGTGATGTCCTACCGTCTTTAGTCTTCCATTAATTCTCACCAGATCACCAACTTTATGACCCACAAAACATCGCCACAACATGACCGACCCTCCACCATGCTTCACTGTAGGCGTTGCACACTGACTTTTCATACGTTCTCTACAACGTCGACGAACAAACATTCGATCCAAGAACAACACTTTGGAGCATTGCTGCACCCTGCAGTTTTAATGTTGCTGTGCCCATTGCAATCGTTTCACCTCATTTTGTTTCAGTGGTAAAGGTTTTTTAACCACTACGCACTCGTTTTCCTTGTTCACGAACATGGCGTAGCACTGTTCAGACAGAGATTGAAGCAGCTCGCATACTATTTACTTCCTCGCGAATTTCAGGTGCAGTACAAGTCTTCTGCTGTTTATTATGTCCGCATATGAACTAGTCTACCCTGGTGTCCCAGAACGCAAAACACTTGCTTTGGCACCAGTTTCCTTGAACTGCTGCTACTGTAGACTGAGCTACGCTGACTTAGGTTGCTATTGCCCTACTAGAATAGCCTCTCTGATCCAGAGCTACAATTACAGGACGTTTTTCAATTCCAGTCTCCTCCTTCAGTTCCATTATGAGGTAATATCAGTTGTGCAAACACACTGCTAGATACACACAATATACTGTAAACTAATGCGAACTAGTTGCTACACACTCTGCTGAAGGAATGAGGCCTATATCAATAGAATCATCTTACAAGGGGAGGCCACGACGTTTGGAACGCGGATTTACTGCAAACTTCGCACACTCGTAGGACTCCATGAGGTCAACAAAATGTGTAAGCAGTAGCGCGTACTTCTCAAGCGTTATTGAGAAAATCGCAAGATAATTTCGGTCGTCAAATATATACACCTGTGCGTGGTCATTTTTACCATGAAGCGGCGGCAGCCGAGTGGTTTCGCCAACGCGAAGAAGCAGAATCCGTGCAGATGCACTCTGCAACTGTTTTAGCAAGTACCCTATATTCGTAATTTCTTTCGCACAAGGATATTCTTGAAATAATTTAACAGCAGTTTCTCAGCTCCAAAATGTAATGAAATGTCGTGTGGCTACGGCCTCCCGTCGGGTAGACCGTTCGCCTGGTGCAGGTCTTTCGATTTGACGCCACTTCGGCGACCTGCGCGTCGATTGGGATGAAATGATGATGATTAGGACAACACAACACCCAGTCCCTGAGCGGAGAAAATCTCCGACCCAGCCGGGAATCGAACCCGGGACCTTAGGATTAACGTTCCGTCACGCTGACCACTCAGCTACCGGGGCCGGACAGCTCCAAACTGTAGAGAAACAGTTACCCACAGAAGTAGTTATACAAACCTGAAAAGCGTGGCCAACTGCCATGAATGGCAATTCCGTTTCCTTCGTTTTCCGTGACACACAAAACTCTTCCAAAAAATTTCATTTTTTTTAAAAAAAATACCGCAAACTTAGTGTGTTACCTGAAAAAAAAAACAACGTACAGGGATTACTTAGCTCGCTAGTAAATAGTATAAAAGAAACAATGTGCAGCGATTTACTCATTTCTCTAGTCAATACTATAAAAAACAAAGTGCAGCGTTTTACTTATTTCGTTAGCCAAAAAAGAAAAGGGAAAAAAGAACATACAGCGATTTACTTATTTCGCTAGTAAATGGTATATCATTAACAGACAAATCTGAGGACAGTAAATATTTACTGTACATCATCTGTTCCTCATCCAATTTTCATACTCTCTCTTCTCTTGTTCTCGGCATTAAACACGTTCGTGTTTGCATATTTTGTTGTGCACTGCTTCGGGTTCCATAACTGTGGTGGAACATTTTCAACGTTCTGAAGCATACTATATACAACCTCCGAGCGGGAATGTTTATTGTGCTAGATTTAACTCTTCATGTTGTGTAAACTCTGATCGTCTTTGGACGCATCTATCAACACACACAATTCGTTCTGTTTCCAAACGGCCATACAGTATTTCTCCTTGTGAAGTTCTGATACTACTGACTGGAGATATGACCTGCGTCCCGTAGCTACCGTTCTTCCATCTCACTGGTCCACTTTCAAGGGTGCGTTCAGAAAATCAGACATGCTTGGTATTGCACAGCACGTTCAGGAAGATATCTCAAGTGCTTTTTCCACGCTACGACATCAAAGCTCAACGTTCGAAAGCACGACCCGTATGCCGGCGGCTAACTTGGGTATTGCAAAATGGCAAATGGCTCTGAGCACTATGGGACTCAACTGCTGTGGTCATAAGTCCCCTAGAACTTAGAACTACTTAAACCTAACTAACCTAAGGACAGCACACAACACACAGCCATCACGAGGCAGAGAAAATCCCTGACCCCGCCGGGAATCGAACCCGGGAACCCGGGCGTGGGAGGGTATTGCAGCCTAGGCGATATTTCCGTGGGGGTGCTGTTTTGTAACGGGTGAAAAGAATCAGGAAGAGCGAAGTATGAAGAAGAAGAGGAAGAAAAAGAATACGGGAAAGGACTGGAAGAAACCGAAACCGGAAAGGGGGCAGATGTGTGGAAGGAAACTCTGAGGAGAATCGGGTTGTACTTTGTTGAACAACTGATCCACGATATCTCCTTTCTCCTGGTACAGAGACGCTTGTGTGTTGTTTTGGGATACTAGATGAAGCCACTATCTGGTACTGAGACGCTGTTGTTCAGTTCTCGGATAGTAGATGGAGCTGCTCTCGTCTGCCAAGTAAATGAACACAACCAAAGTGGAAACAATATATTTAACATTCTTTGTTTTGTTTGTTACGGCTTTGCACTGATCGACAATGAAACAATGAAACAGGACTCATGTCATTGTAACATACAATGCAACTTTGGACTTTGTGTTGTTCCATGTTTTGAATTGTGTAAGTCGAAAAATAATTATATAAATTATTTAACTGTGTAATTTTACTTCGTGATGAACTCAATAAATGAATAAGCAGGATTAAACAAGGAATAGGATAATGACGAGTGAGGGGGGGGGGAGGGGAGGGGGGAGTGTGGCGGCGTGGACTTCTAAGTTTGTCCTGGGCGCCAGTTACCCAAGGAGGAGCGCAATAAGCAGTGCGCAGAAGCAAACACGTTTTTGCTGTTGTGCGCATGTCACTGAGGAACTCTTCGTGCGTATTCTTGTATTCTGCACGCTGTTTGATTTCATGACTTTTATTGTTTTCGCTTACTTACTTACGATCACAATCGTAACACAAAGGTGACTCAATTACTGTTTCGTACTCGCGATGCTAGTTTGCAGAAGATTGGAGTGTGCTGTAGGAAAGACTGTCAATCAGTCACGGATACATACCGGGTGTGATTTGTCTAAAAGTAAGAACTAAAAAAATCAGAGAAACATTTGACACGCCTCATTTGCTGTACATTATTTCGAGCATAAATCAAAGTTGCGTCAAATATTTGTCTAATCTATTTTACTTCTTACTTTTACACAAATCATTTCGCAAGGCATGCGACCAGTTTTTTTTCATTTTCTTTTATTTTTGCTTTTATAGAGACACAGTTAATACGAAAGATGTAATTATGGCTGTAATGAAATGAAATGGGAGGAATATGTAACCTAGCGAATTAGTATTTTAGGGATCAACAGAGTTCTAACGGAAAATGGATGGATGATGTTAGGCAATAAGAAGTAGCAAACCTGGGTACGTAGGCCTATATCTGCAGGTGGTAATGCATGAAAAAAATTCCAGAAGAGGCATTTATTCAGGAGTGGATGTCAAGGGACCGGTGGGGTAATGAACGGTCACGCGTACTTTTATCAATTGTTTTAAGGGAAAAAAATGGCTCTGAGCACTATGGGACTTAACTTCTGAGGTCATCGGTCCCCTAGAACTTAGAACTACTTAAACCTATGTAACCTAAGGACATCACACACATCCATGCCCGAGGCACGATTCGAACCTGCGACCGTAGCTGTCGCGCGGTTCCAGACTGTAGCGCCTAGAACCGCTCGGCCACTCCGGCCGGCTTTTAATGAAACCCATGTGTATAATTTAACAGTGTTCACATTGGACTTGCCAGCGATTTTTGCAAGTTTAACGAGGAGTAAAAGTTACTGAGGTGTTTTTTCTTTGATATGACTCTCCGTTAACTTTCGAATTTTAGAAAGAGTAAGAACTGGTCCTTTTGTGATAAAAGTATGGTGATCGCTGCTGTAGTCAAAAGTACGTTCATTGATTTTCTGTTTCCATTACTACACTAAAAAAAAAGCGCCACGTGTAGTTCCATATTCAAAGAGTAAAATTTCAGAGGATAGTAGTGTTATTTTGAAGAGTACAGTACTTTTCACATGATGTAAAGCTACTCATGTCGAACTTACATCTTAATAATTGTCGCCGAAGTAGCTAGAATTTTGAAACGAGGTAGTGTATTTTCTGATTCACCGTTACTTGTTACTGTTTGGCCGCACTGGGTAGCCGCGCGGTCTAGGGCGCATTGTCACGGTCCGCGCCGCTCCCACCTTCGGAGGTTCGAGTCCTCCCTCGGGCATGTGTGTGTGTATGTGTGTGTGTGTGTGTATGTGTGTGTGTGTGTGTGTGTGTTGTCCTTAGCGTAAGTTAGTTTAAGTTAGATTAAGTACTGGGTAAGCTTAGGGACCGATGACCTCAACAGTTTGGTCCCAAAAGACCTTACCACAAATTTCGAAAATTGTTACTGTTTACTACTCTTAATAATTGTCTTAGGAGTAGCTAGAATTTTGAAATGAGGTAGTGTATTTTACTATTCACTAAATCATTTATAAGGATTTCTACAGTTTTATCTCATTGTTACCTCTGATGACGATATTCTCTTCAGGATGTATCCGTGTTTGAAGCGGTAAGAGGAATGACTGAATAAATCGTCCACATGCATAATGAATAGGAAGAGTCTCATTTCAGAGCCTTGGTACAAAGGGACAGTTTTTGTATGATGACTTCATAACCATAACTTTTTTCTCTTTTCATACAAACTTTCAATAACACTAGCTCCAATTGCGGAACATGCCTTAAATATACACCAAGGGAGCGTGGGAGCATACACAAACTTTCCTCAGGAAAGTAATCTCTTTTTACAAACGGTTTTTATCAATTGACAGTATTTTTATGTACAAAAAGGGAGAAAGTGAAACGTCCCCTTAGAAAAATTATAAATGACTGTGCTTAAACTGACACTCAATATTTTTTAGCGCAGCGCAATCTGACGTTCAAAAATCCCTACAAAAGAATGGCCCTGACTAACAATAACCTATACCTTTCATGAATAACTTACCACACAAAAATCTTCGTTACTCAAACTACTGCAATACAACGAGCGCCAATACTGCCAGCTAAATAAAAGATTCTAACTACTGAAGTCACTAACTACTGATACGCATAGTTAGCAAATGAAAGATTTTGATAGAGAACAAACAATGTATTTACCTTAACAGTGTTCAAAAGTCATAATTTATATCAGTTCATGACATCCAGTCTTACAAATGTACTGTCTCTGATGGACACCCGTCCAGATCATCCGCTCTCAAAACTCCGCCATCTCTCTCCCCACATCCACCACTGCTGGCGGCTCACCTCCAACTGCGCAACGCCACGCGCTGTTAACATCGTGGCTGTTTCAGGGAACGAGACCAGACAGCGAGGTCATCGGTCTCATTGGATTAGGGAAGGACGGGGAAGGAAGTCGGCCGTGCCCTTTGAAATTTTCTTATTTTAATTGTTATTCTAATACTTTCTTATTTTAGTCCACAACTCCTAGATAACCATATACGAAGATCATGGGCTAGGCTCATTTCCATAGACTTTCGCGTCGCTGTTCTGGTACTTATGGACACTAACCACTGCAATGGTTTCATTGCTGTCTCACCATCTTGATTTCTTCGGCGTTTACCCCTTTGTGGTAAACTACCACAGTTCGACAGCAACGCCGGGTTTCGGTATGAAGCGGAAAGCAGAACAACGGGGAATCTAGGTCTGAAGTGAAGGCAATATCGCAGAGAAAGCGAGCGTACATGCTGGCATTATAGCGTGAAACGCGCTCTGGTTGTACAGACCAGACGGTTGTGCAACGCCTCTAGACCGCTCCTCCACCATTGAGTGCTGGAGAGAGGTCTGCTCAGATTGGAAGCGCCTTCGAGGCGTTAAGACAGCTTGTGAGTCAGGCAAACTGAAGGCACTGACGCAGTAAGATTAGAGAAAGGGGGAGGAGTAGACGGACAGAGGGGGGGGGGGGGGAGCAGGGAGGATGATATGATGGCCAATGGGAGGTGGAGGAGGAGAGGAACAGAGAAAGGGGGGAGAAGGTAATTGGGACATTGCCCAATTTCCGTTCCTGTTTAGCAAGCGTGAAACATTGCAGGGTTCTTCTATTTTCGACGGATCCTACTACAACTTCATCTATACCCCGCGAATCACTGGAAAATGTGAGACATCGGAAACTGTCGACTGAGCCACTCATTACTTGTTAAGTGCGTTCCTCTTTCACTCTCATGTGTAACGTTGGCAGAATGACTGCTTGTAAATAATAGATTTCAGCTATCAATCGTCCTTTTGAAATTTTATTGGCAGATCTAGATTTCAGCTAGAAACTAGCTATTCTCAATGCTAAGAATACAACAGGTACATAGTTAGATGCTGTCATAAAAAAGTTGCAATTAATGGCTTAACTCATATGGTTTGTATATTATATACCGTTATCATTTTTGATCAATGCATGTAATGCCTGTTGATCGGGCTTCATTCACAGTTCATTGAATACTAATGTTTGCGGAAGGCGGGCTGTGTGGAGAACACCTGGATTGGTTACATGGCGCCATCTATGTGAACTACACATAAACCTCAATGGAAGTAAACCACTTCAAATTTAATTACATAAAATGGAACATAAGTAAAATTCTTACATTGTCGTCCGACTTATTTCATATTTATCATCAAGTAATAAAATTTCTATGTTCACTCCTTTTACTTGATGATAAATATGAAATAAGTCGGTCGACAATGTAAGAATTTTACTTATGTTCCATTTTATGTAATTAAATTTGAAGTAGGCTTCAGCAGCCAGAGTCAGTCGACATAAAAGTTTTCTGGGTATGGTACCGCGTCATAATGCAAAAAAAAAAAAAAAAAAAAAAAAAAAAAAAAAAAAAAAACCCTACTGCTGCTGGTGAAAAACCAACGTTTCGGCCACGGTTGCAGCGGTCTCTCTTTGAAGTGGTTTACTTCCATTGAGGTTTATATGTAGATCACATAGATGGAGCCATGTAACCAACCGAGGTGTTCTCCACACAGCCCGCCTTCCGCAAACATTAGTATTCAATGAACTGTGAATGAAGCCCGACCAACAGGCATTACATGCATTGATCAAAAGTGATAGTGGTATGTAATATAAAACCATATGAGTTAAGCCATTAATTGCAACTTTTTTATGACAGCATCTAACTATGTACCTGTTGTATTCTTAGCATTGAGAATGGCTAGTTTCTAGCTCAAATCTAGATCTGCCAATAAAATTTCAAAAGGACGACTGATAGCTGAAATCTATTATTTACAAGTCAATAACAGTCGCTGCGTGCAACAGCTTCTGAATGGAGGGCAACCTGATGAAGAATGACTGCTGTTATGCTTCTGCGTGAGACATTGTTAAACGGTAATTTTATTTGCATGACCTCTGCGTAATAGATATGTAGCTGACTGAAAAATATTTATGGTTTCTGCGCTGAAGTGTCGGTGCCAAGGAAGTTCTTGTGAAATGTACGGCGTCTTGCTTCAGGTTCTGCAAGTGTGTCAACAGTTCTGTTGCGCTCGCTCGCCAGTCAAACAATTACGTGACTTTACGCACTGCCCTACTCCTACTGATGGTGTTGCCAGACTAGGTAACCCTAACTGATGCTCTGAAAGAATTAACTGCCTATTACAGGGACAATCAATTGAAACCAAATCCTTCTAAGACCCAGTGCTTTCCACCTCCGAAACGGACAAGCTAGTAGAACCTTGCAGATAGATTGGGAAGGAACCTCTTTAGAACACTGCAAGACTCCAAAATACCTCGGAGTCACTCTGGACCGTGCTCTTACATATAAGGAACACTGCTTAAAAACAAAGCAAAAAGTGGCTGCCAGGAACAATGTGGTTAGGAAGCTGACTGGAACAACATGGGGAGCACAGCCAGACACAGTGCGCACATCCGCATTAGCCCTCTGCTACTCTGCAGCTGAGTACGCTTGCCCAGTATGGTGCAGATCTACACATACAAAGAAAGTTGATGCTGCTCTGAATGAGACATGTCGTATCACTACGGGTTGTCTAAGAGCCACACCTGTGGAAAAACTGTACTGTTTATCCGGCATAGCCCCCCCCCCCCCCCCCCCGGACATCCGAAGAGATACAGCAGCACGGAGTGAAATGAAGAAGGCATTAACATCCGAAGCCCACCCACTACATGGCCACCAACCGGCACAGCAAAGACTTGTGTCTAGAAAGAGCTTCCTTCACAGTACAGAACCACTCGCTGACACTCCACATCAACACCGGGAGAAGAGATGGCAGGTCAGATGCCAGCATCTGGAGGAGTGGCTGATCCCGCAAGAAGTTCTTCCCCTAGGCCACACAGAGAAATGGTCCACATGGAAATCACTCAGCCGCCTGCGTTCTTCTGTCACAAGATCCAAGAGTAATCTGGAGAGGTGGGGCTTCCAGGTGGACTCTCTCCAGTGTGACTGCGGAGCTGCCGTGCAGACATCAACACATCTACTACAATGCACATTGCCTCCAACTGTGTGCACCATGGAGGACCTCGTAAACGCTACACAAAGTGCACTGGACGTTGCAAATTTTTGGGCATCCACTGTATAGATTAAAATTACCTTATGTTTGACAACACAATTTGTGTCTAATCATTTATTTCATTCTTGACTAGTTTAATTTATAAACCATAATGTATGTATGTATGTAGTAATGTATCTAATATTGTTTTTAGTTTGCTTCTGACACGATAAATAAAAAAAATATATAACTTTGACAGCTGTTGAAACTTTCGTCGAGCAATTCATCGAATGATCCTTTCTGATAGCAGATGTTCGTAAGAGGTTATATGCAGCTGTAACGTCCATACTTTGATTTCAAAACCTTACTTACTATTTAAGATAATTCTCATTTATTGTTCCATCAACGTTCACATTTTAAAAATAGATTACATGTTTCGATCACTCTCGATCATCTTCAGATCTAAAACAAAGTAAAAACTAAATATCTACCATCTAATATCTTATGATAAGTAGAAACGACAAGAATTGTACATAAACGTAAAATTTACCTACGTAGTTGCGTCTGCAACCAGTCTTGTCTACTCAGACCCACATACCAGAGACTGTATCTTGCAATTGCGGTCAGTGTTTTAAATACACTCCTGGAAATGGAAAAAAGAACAC
The DNA here is from genome assembly GCF_023898315.1 of Schistocerca nitens. Classification (NCBI taxonomy): domain Eukaryota; kingdom Metazoa; phylum Arthropoda; class Insecta; order Orthoptera; family Acrididae; genus Schistocerca; species Schistocerca nitens. The sequence continues at coordinate 696,273,906 of NC_064617.1, read as the reverse complement.
ATTGACACCGGTGTGTCAGACCCACCATACTTGCTCCGGACACTGCGAGAGGGCTGTACAAGCAATGATCACACGCACGGCACAGCGGACACACCAGGAACCGCGGTGTTGGCCGTCGAATGGCGCTAGCTGCGCAGCATTTGTGCACCGCCGCCGTCAGTGTCAGCCAGTTTGCCGTGGCATACGGAGCTCCATCGCAGTCTTTAACACTGGTAGCATGCCGCGACAGCGTGGACGTGAACCGTATGTGCAGTTGACGGACTTTGAGCGAGGGCGTATAGTGGGCATGCGGGAGGCCGGGTGGACGTACCGCCGAATTGCTCAACACGTGGGGCGTGAGGTCTCCACAGTACATCGATGTTGTCGCCAGTGGTCGGCGGAAGGTGCACGTGCCCGTCGACCTGGGACCGGACCGCAGCGACGCACGGATGCACGCCAAGACCGTAGGATCCTACGCAGTGCCGTAGGGGACCGCACCGCCACATCCCAGCAAATTAGGGACACTGTTGCTCCTGGGGTATCGGCGAGGACCATTCGCAACCGTCTCCATGAAGCTGGGCTACGGTCCCGCACACCGTTAGGCCGTCTTCCGCTCACGCCCCAACATCGTGCAGCCCGCCTCCAGTGGTGTCGCGACAGGCGTGGATGGAGGGACGAATGGAGACGTGTCGTCTTCAGCGATGAGAGTCGCTTCTGCCTTGGTGCCAATGATGGTCGTATGCGTGTTTGGCGCCGTGCAGGTGAGCGCCACAATCAGGACTGCATACGACCGAGGCACACAGGGCCAACACCCGGCATCATGGTGTGGGGAGCGATCTCCTACACTGGCCGTACACCACTGGTGATCGTCGAGGGGACACTGAATAGTGCACGGTACATCCAAACCGTCATCGAACCCATCGTTCTACCATTCCTAGACCGGCAAGGGAACTTGCTGTTCCAACAGGACAATGCACGTCCGCATGTATCCCGTGCCACCCAACGTGCTCTAGAAGGTGTAAGTCAACTACCCTGGCCAGCAAGATCTCCGGATCTGTCCCCCATTGAGCATGTTTGGGACTGGATGAAGCGTCGTCTCACGCGGTCTGCACGTCCAGCACGAACGCTGGTCCAACTGAGGCGCCAGGTGGAAATGGCATGGCAAGCCGTTCCACAGGACTACATCCAGCATCTCTACGATCGTCTCCATGGGAGAATAGCAGCCTGCATTGCTGCGAAAGGTGGATATACACTGTACTAGTGCCGACATTGTGCATGCTCTGTTGCCTGTGTCTATGTGCCTGTGGTTCTGTCAGTGTGATCATGTGATGTATCTGACCCCAGGAATGTGTCAATAAAGTTTCCCCCTCCTGGGACAATGAATTCACGGTGTTCTTATTTCAATTTCCAGGAGTGTATGTATATATTGGAGGTAGGCAGGAGAGGGGGAAGAGGAAATGGAGTGAAGCTGATTGGGGGAGGGGAGTGAGGCGGGAGAAGGGTAGCGGGAATGTTATGAGATTAGGAAGAGAGGTCGCGCTAAAATTAAAGAACGTATAATCATGTTGATTACTGTGATTACGTACTATATTAAGTTTTTCTAGTACATTACTCCGAAAAAAAATCTGTAGAATTCACTTACATTTTTAAAGTCAATGCTCCATTTAGTTTGTTAGATTTCTTCCTGATAAGAAATATGTTTGTTAGGTCCCTAAAAACTTCAGTGCATGTACAATGAATTTTTACTCTGCAGCTGAGTGTGCGCTGATATGAAACTTTCCTGACACATTAAAATTGTGTGCCGGGCCGGGATTTTAACCTGGGAAAAGTAAACGTACCAGGTTGGAATCCGAACTGGCACAAGTTTTAATCTTTCAGGAAAGTTTCATTTCAGCGCACACTCCGCTGCAGAGTGAAAACTTGTTCGGGAAATAATTCCCTAGGCTGTGATTAACCCTTGTCTCTGCAGTATTCTTTCTTCCAAGAGCGCCAGTCCCGCAGAGTGTGCAAACCTTCTGTGAAGTTTGAAAGATAGCAGATAAGGCATTGGTGGAAGGAAAGCTAAGGACGGTTCGTGTGTTGTGCTTGGAGAGTTCGGCCGGTAAATAAAGGCCGGCAAGCATTTCCTGCGAAAGGCTTTGAACCCAGGTTGGAATCCCGGTCAAGCACACTGCCAGGAAACTTTCAACATCACTGAATCTCTCTTTAAGTGCCTAGATGGAGCCGTATCTGTTAGCCCAACGCGCTGAGTTTTAGCGTTACCTTGGAAGTACACAAAGGCCAATGTTTTTGAATTCTATCACCACAGCGTGCCAAAAAACTGAAGGTGTTACCAGGTGTTCCGAAGTACTGGGCTGTTCCTTTATTAGCATCTACGTATATTTAAGAAGCAAGTTTAAATTGTGAATTGATTCTTTTCTGTGCCCCGTTCTATGCGTCACTCATAACAGATGCTTCGTCATAACATAGGTCGCAGCATTTACTCGCATCTAAGTCCTTTCTTTCTATAGATTCAGCTTAACTGATCTTTGGGTCCTAATGCAGACTGAACTTTGGATTGGTAAAGGAGAGAAATGATTCTCATATCTTTACCACTAAAGCATTTCCAGAACCATCTCTGGTTATTTTAACACAGCGAAAGACTTTATTTCATTGAAAGAGTTTACTAATTTTTCCATTTTTCCTTTCAATTTTAACTCTTCCTTATTTTTTATCTTCTTTTTCCTCGTCCTCTTTATCCTTGGGGGTCCTAGGGCTTCTCCCCAGGTGCCCCAGCTAGTTACGCTTACTATTATCACCGAATTGCTCCTTTAATAGTGTGGCGATTATTTTCCACAAGTCCTCTAAGAGTAAACAACAAATCGTGACTTGGAAGTTCTCAACAATGCGCAGCTGGCCACCCCGTTCCTGAGCAACGGTTCGAGAGAGTCGTTTGGCGAGCGACATGGGTGCGTTCGTCCTCAATCAGTATCTTAAGAAAACCGTGAAATACAAGAGGATCACGGGGCAACGATAGCAGACAGAAGGTAAGCCATCTAAATTCATCCTATCTGTTGTTGTTGTGGTCTTCAGTCCTGAGACTGGTTTGATGCAGCTCTCCATGCTACTCTATCCTGTGCAAGCCCCTTCATCTCCCAGTACCTACTGCAACCTACATCCTTCTGACTCTGCTTAGTGTATTGATCTCTTGGTCTCCCTCTACGATTTTTACCCTCCACGCTGCCCTCCAATGCTAAATTTGTGATCCCTTGATGCCTCAAAACATGTCCTACCAACCGATCCCTTCTTCTAGTCAAGTTGTGCCACAAACTTCTCTTCTCTCCAATCCTATTCAATACCTCCTCATTAGTTACGTGATCTACCCACGTTATCTTCAGCATTCTTCTGTAGCACCACATTTCGAAAGCTTCTATTCTCTTCTTGTCCAAACTAGTTATCGTCCATGTCTCACTTCCATACATGGCTACACTCCATACAAATACTTTCAGAAACGACTTCCTGACACCTAAATCTATACTCGATGTTAACAAATTTCTCTTCTTGAGAAACGCTCTCCTTGCCATTGCCAGTCTACATTTTATATCCTCTCTACTTCGACCATCATCGGTTATTTTACTCCCTAAATAGCAAAACTCCTTTACTACTTTAAGTGTCTCATTTCCTAATCTAATTCCCTCAGCATCACCCGATTTAATTTGACTACATTCCATTATCCTCGTTTTGCTTTTGTTGATGTTCATCTTATATCCTCCTTTCAAGACACTGTCCATTCCGTTCAACTGCTCTTCCAAATCCTTTGCTGTCTCTGACAGAATTACAATGTCATCGGCGAACCTCAAAGTTTTTACTTCTTCTCCATGAATTTTAATACCTACTCCGAATTTTTCTTTTGTTTCCTTTACTGCTTGCTCAATATACACATTGAATGACATCGGGGAGAGGCTACAACCCTGTCTCACTCCTTTCCCAACCACTGCTTCCCTTTCATGCCCCTCGACTCTTATAACTGCCATCTGGTTTCTGTACAAATTGTAAATAGCCTTTCGCTCCCTGTATTTTACCCCTACCACCTTCAGAATTTGAAAGAGAGTATTCCAGTCAACATTGTCAAAAGCTTTCTCTAAGTCTACAAATGCTAGAAACGTAGGTTTGCCTTTTCTTAATCTTTCTTCCAAGATAAGTCGTAAGGTCAGTATTGCCTCACGTGTTCCAACATTCCTACGGAATCCAAACTGATCTTCCCCGAGGTCAGCTTCTACCAGTTTTTCCATTCGTCTGTAAAGAATTCGCGTTAGTATTTTGCAGCTGTGACTTATTAAACTGATAGTTCGGTAATTTTCACATTTGTCAACACCTGCTTTCTTTGGGATTGGAATTATTATATTCTTCTTGAAGTCTGAGGGTATTTCGCCTGTCTCATACATCGTGCTCACCAGATGGTAGAGTTTTGTCATGACTGGCTCTCCCGAGGCCATCAGTAGTTCTAGTGGAATGTTGTCTACTCCCGGGGCCTTGTTTCGACTCAGGTCTTTCAGTGCTCTGTCAAACTCTTCACGCAGTATCTTATCTCCGATTTCGTCTTCATCTACATCCTCTTCCATTTCCATAATATTGTCCTCAAGTACATCTCCCTTGTATAAACCCTCTATATACTCCTTCCACCTTTCTACCTTCCCTTCTTTGCTTAGAACTGGGTTTCCATCTGAGCTCTTGATATTCATACAAGTGGTTCTCTTCTCTCCAAAGGTCTCTTTAATTTTCCTGTAGGCAGTATCTATCTTACCCCTAGTGAGACAAGCCTCTACATCCTTACATTTGTCCTCTAGCCATCCCTGCTTAGCCATTTTACACTTCCTGTCGATCTCATTTTTGAGACGTTTGTATTCCTTTTTGCCTGCTTCATTTACTGCATTTTTATATTTTATCCTTTCATCAATTAAATTCAATATTTCTTCTGTTACCCAAGGATTTCTATTAGCCCTCGTCTTTTTACCTACTTGATCCTCTGCTGCCTTCACTACTTCATCCCTCAGAGCTACCCATTCTTCTTCTACTGTATTTCTTTCCCCCATTCCTGTCAATTGTTCCCTTATGCTCTCCCTGAAACTCTCTACAACCTCTGGTTCTTTCAGTTTATCCAGGTCCCATCTCCTTAAATTCCCACCTTTTTGCAGTTTCTTCAGTTTCAATCTGCAGTTCATAACCAATAGATTGTGGTCAGAATCCACATCTGCCCCTGGAAATGTCTTACAATTTAAAACCTGGTTCCTAAATCTCTGTCTTACCATTATATAATCTATCTGAAATCTGTCAGTATCTCCTGGCTTCTTCCATGTATACAGCCTCCTTTCATGATTCTTGAACCAAGTGTTAGCTATGATTAAGTTATGCTCTGTGCAAAATTCTACAAGGCGGCTTCCTCTTTCATTCTTTCCCCCCAATCCATATTCACCTACTATGTTTCCTTCTCTCCCTTTTCCTACTGACGAATTCCAGTCACCCATGACTATTAAATTTTCGTCTCCCTTCACTACCTGAATAATTTCTTTTATCTCGTCATACATTTCATCTATTTCTTCATCATCTGCAGAGCTAGTTGGCATATAAACTTGTACTACTGTAGTAGGCATGGGCTTTGTGTCTATCTTGGCCACAATAATGCGTTCACTATGCTGTTTGTAGTAGCTAACCCGCACTCCTATTTTTTTATTCATTATTAAACCTACTCCTGCATTACCCCTATTTGATTTTGTATTTATAACCCTGTAATCACCTGACCAAAAGTCTTGTTCCTCCTGCCACCGAACTTCACTAATTCCCACTATATCTAACTTTAACCTATCCATTTCCCTTTTTAAATTTTCTAACCTACCTGCCCGATTAAGTGATCTGACATTCCACGCTCCGATCCGTAGAACGCCAGTTTTCTTTCTCCTGATAACGACGTCCTCTCGAGTAGTCCCCGCCCGGAGATCCGAATGGGGGACTATTTTACCTCCGGAATATTTTACCCAAGAGGACGCCATCATCATTTAATCATACAGTAGAGCTGCATGTCCTCGGGAAAAATTACGGCTGTAGTTTCCCCTTGCTTTCAGCCGTTCGCAGTACCAGCACAGCAAGGCCGTTTTGGTTAATTTTACAAGGCCAGATCAGTCAATCATCCAGACTGTTGCCCCTGCAACTACTGAAAAGGCTGCTGCCCCTCTTCAGGAACCACATGTTTGTCTGGCCTCTCAACAGATACCCCTCCGTTGTGGTTGCACCTACGGTACGGCCATCTGTATCGCTGAGGCACGCAAGCCTCCCCACCAACGGCAAGGTCCATGGTTCATCTATGACACCAAAAACAGACGACAAATCGATTGTACCTTCCTGTGGACGCACAACAAATTCTCACAGGCATGTATGTGTAATGAATAATGAACTATTCTAAATAGCACTGATAATGAGGGTAGTTTTATTTTTAAAATCAAGCATTTATACTTAGCACGGCATCTCTGAAGCAGTGTTATACCGACGATGCCTGAATTTCAGAAATCATGTAATTACGGCTAAATCCAGATATTACATGCTGCTAAGAAGTTTCCTTTACAAGCACACTTTTGCATTCACTGTTACAGATAATGCTCGACGTGCCTAACACACTTTTATAAGACTCTGCAACGCATTGTAAGCGGATTACATGAATTAATAATTTATTAAATAAGAAAACTAATGTGTCATTTAAATGATAGGAAGGTATTAACGGGGTGAAACGTAATTTTGAGTTTGTTGTTTCTGCTGACATCTGATTAAATAAGATGGAGTATCTTCATCTTCTTTATGCGGGAGCAGCTACATCGACCGTCTCAGTACAGTGTATCCATATATTCTTGGCATCCTGTCCTCTTAGAAGTGAATCGATAAAAGCTGCTGGAATTCGAGCACTAATAATGTTTCCTCAAGTTGACAGCTTTGGCGATTAAACGATGCTGAGCGCGATAGGTCCGACAATACAGTCATCAAAGCTTAGCGCTGAGTTTCATTTCGGTGATAATTTATAGCAATAAGTATCAGTTGCCATTTTGTACTTTTTGGTGTGACACGTCAAGTAATCCCATCGACGACGAGTTCAATAAGGACTCCACACACAATCGATATGACGCTGGCAGCAGTGTCGTCCGGAGTGGGTCACTTTCATCGACCACGCCACACAGGAGCTATTTACGAAGCAATTTAAACCAGTATTTCGACTGCTACTACGTCAGGAAATCTGTTGTAGAAAATAGACTGCTATTTTTACCAAGAGCGGGTGTTGATCTGCGTATATAGACTATTGCTCGTTAAAATAAAATAAAAATAAGAGTTGTAACTTATTAAACTTACTTTGTAACACTTTTATTTAGAACTGTAATCTATTACGGAAGTGTTTGGATCTAAATAATTATCAGCTGCTTACCCAAGAAAACCTTATTGAAAATATCTTAAATTTTGGGACTACCTTTATTCAGGTAATTATTTCCACTTAAAGAATTTTGCTCTTTTTCTCGATTTCTTTTTCCTCCCTCATTCTACTCTATGTACCAAAGAATTCTTGTCTTGTTACTGGAGAGATTTATTTTTTCTTCAAACAAGGGCAATGGCAACACACTGGATTCTCGTTTGGGAGCTGGTTGATTCACATTTAGGTTTTCGTCTGAAAAGTCACGGCCGATTTTCTTCCCAAATCCATGCTTGTGCTTTGTCTCTAACGACCTCGTCGTGGACGGCACTTAATATGTAGTCTTCCATCCTTCTTTGGTAATGGATCCATTTTGAGTCTCTGATGATTTTACATAGAATTTTAATGTTCCGTTTGTTATGTGACTTAACGCGGTAACCATCGTGTCCTTTGATGCTTGCTGAACAAAATATTCTGACTCTTTTTTTATAGCTCAGGAGTCAGGATCTTTTAATCTACTTAGAAAGTTTAAGTTTTAGGATTATTGTTTTCAAAATACGTAGCTTGTGTCTATGTTACAGAATATATTATATTTTTCACTAACGCTGACTGTGTTTCGTTCTTCTCTCAACTACATATTTCACAAATATATTTTATAGCTTTATTTCCTTTTTCATTTGTTATTTTTGTGGTTTAACTAGAAGTATTCATACAATAGCTTGACAAGCTCGGTGAGTCTATAAAAATATTATTTATGGAAGCCCCCCGGGATTGTATAAAATGGCAAGGTATTTAGTTATAGCTCTAGAATAGGTAAGCCCTAAAAATTTTAATTAAATCTTTTCTTAATATTACCTCAGTCTGTTTAGGAGTTAAAAAATTTAGTCATGCTCGAAAATCTTTCAAGAATATCTAAAATTCGACAGATGGGACCCTGTATTTTGTGATTATTAATACTAATTTTCCAAGAATTTCTACTTTCACAACGTAAATTTCAAAATGCAGATCACAGTAAAATGTAATAGTATCAGTGCTTCTAGATTTGTATTTCTTCATGCAATAGTTCCTCCGATTTCACTTTTTAGAGTGCTCGTGGATAACAATAGATTCTGCAAAGTTCATGTAGGTATGGTGAACAAACTGTACACGTGAGACCTGAGTTTCTTCTGGTGTATACAATTTTCAAACAACTTACGGGAATTCAGCCAGGTAATATTTACAGCGACCACCGATACTTCGGCGGGAGTACACCCCGCCATTTTCAAGCCACAAACTGCAACGGACAAGCGATGTACGAGCAAATTTAAAACCTCGGTTCTTCGAGTAATTCAGGAAAGATAACACACACACACACACACACACACACACACACACACACTGAACACTAGTGCCACCAAAGATGACCAAAGTCTGAGATATCAATAGTGAAAGACTACAAAGTAGCAGGTGAGGTAACATGGCCTCTGTCCCTCTGCTTTTTTGACAAAGGAGAGAGCAGGATTCCAAGCAGAGTTTAAACAAAAACCTCCAACCCTGCTTACAAGGCTGCTCGCTAATTCAATTTCAACAGCTTCCTTAATAACACTGTCCCAATAGCTGGACGTGCACGCAATATCTCGGTATTGTAACATAACATAGTGTGACCAGTATCCAAAGAATGCTCGGCAATAGCAGATCTGTTTGGCTGCTGTAATCGTGTGTGCCGTTTATGCTCAGAGCATCGGTCCTTCACGGTACTGATAGTCTGTCATGCCATGCCACAGCTACAAGGAATGCGAGATACACCCACCTTACGCAAACCGAGATCGTCCTTGACAGAACCCAAAAGCACTAATTTTAGATGGAGGCCGGGAAACACATTTCACATCGTATTTCTGTGTCGATCTTGTTGCAGGTGCTTCCTGCGTTAAGGCAAAAATGCAGTAGACTAAGGTGTCGACTCAGTATTATCATCAGTCACCCGATGCACAATTGGTCGATAGCGCAACGCACGTTCATTCTGTCTTTCACTATAACCATTCTGACGAAATGTAGCTTCAAGATGGGCAAGCTCTGCTGGTAAAGTCTCAATGTCGGAAATGACATGTGCCCTGTGTACCATGGTACGAAGTAGCTACCCCTTCACGCTGACCCGGATGGTGACAATTATCAGCCTATAAATACAAGTCAGTGTGAGTACGCTTCCGGTAAACTGGAAGTCCCAATGATCCATCAACCTTCCTCCTAACCAAAATGTCAAGAAAGGGAAGGCAATCATCCTCTTGCACCTCCATCATAAAACGAATATTCTGGTGTTCTAAGAAGGCGTTCAAATTCGCCCTACCATGAGGCGAAGCAACATAAGTATGATCAATATATCTGAAGAAACAGGCGGGTTTCAAAGGCGACAACTCCAATGCACATTCCTCGAAGTCTTCTATAAACAAATTTGCAATCACAAGAGACAACGGGCTATCCATCACAACTCCATCTGTCTGCTCATAATACTGGTCATTGAATAAAAAGTAAGTGGATGTCAACACATGTCGAAAGAGATTAGTTAATTCAACACCTAACCTAACCTCAATTAGCAGCAACGAATCAGACAGAAGAATATGAGTGAACAGAGAGACCACATCAAAACTTGCTAAAATATCAGAGTCAGTCAACCGTATTCCCTAAAACGACGTAAGAAATCTGCTGAGTTCCTGATATGATGTTCACACCGACCAACTTGTGGGCTTAACTGAGAAGCGAGATGATTGGCTACACGATAAGTAGGAGCCCCGATATTGCTCACTATAGGATGGAAAGGAACTCCTTCCTTGTGTACCTTCCGAAGGCCATATAATCTATGGGGAACAGCACTATAGCTGTTAAGTTTCTTGATAGTGTCCTGCGACAAACCACTTTTCTTCAAGAGGCTTTTGGCCTTTCTCTCAACACTTTTCGTGGGGTCAGCAACGATCTTGCGATACGCTGATTCAGATAATAAACATTGCATGTTTTGTACATAATCCTGTTTGTTTAAAACAACGGTGGCCTTGCCCTAGTCCGCAGGTAAAATAACAATGTGAGGATCAACTATGAGAGATCGTAAAGCAGCCCTCTCTGCTGTTGTTACATTAGTCTTGGGTGGACGAGCCCTAGTCAACACACGACATGCATCCCTCCTAACTTCCTCTAAGCGTCAGGAAGTAGTTTGCAAACTGCCTGTTCAATTGAAGTATTAAAATCAACTACCGACAAACTCTTCGGTTTGGGTGCAAAATTTAAAGCCTTCCCTAGCATGGATAAGGTTGCGTCATCAAAAGTTTTCTCTGTGAGATTTATCACAGAACGTCGAGATATAAAATCAGACTCGTTCAAACTTTCAAACTTTGCCATATGCCGAGCTGTAACAGGATTATATTCCCAATCAGCTTGAGTCCATGAGGCACCGTCCAACCAGTCCCAAGTGAAATCAGACAATTTCGAAACAACCATTAACCTTTTTAGAGCATCTGAACTCGATCCACCCGAACATATAATGTATGACAGTTGCACTTCTAATAAGGAGATTCAGTTTCAGTGTTTACGTTGTTCACGGACCACCTTTTCCGAATCGATCCTGTCTCGAGGATTAACGACGAAGGGTGGTGAACCGACCTGCTTGGATGTGGATTTTAGAGGGTTTCCCACATCCTACTAGGTAAAAATTCCGGTTGGTAGTCACGTCTCGCCTCGTATACATTCTACCCGGGCACATGGAAAAAGTTCTCACACTTGAACATGAGATTTGGTCTAGACGCGGACACATCGATTACGCAGATTCCGCACCGAGCACATCCGGCCATCAACTGTCACTTAACACCGCGAAGACCTGTATACCAATGGCGACCCCCGCAGAGAATCACGAAACGGCAAGGAGGAAGAAGTCGTTCACACTCCTCGAAATCACAGATTTCGTTCTAAGGCAAGCACAATCTCAAAACGACACGTACGGAGTAGCAGATGGATAAGTGCTGTCTGATAAGAGCACCACAGAGAAATAAGTACATAAACAAACACAGCCAATGAGAAATGAGCGATGAACGCCTACAGGCAGACAGGCGACACAACCGAGTACTGACCGTTCTCGACACAATGAAAATGACCGGTATCACAACAAGTAGTAGTTCTGGGACACGCGTTTACTTGACTTTTTCCCTAGTTTGACAAGTACTATCTCATGTAAGAATACGGGACACGTCTTTAAAACCCTTGTATACAAATTTTATGTTAAAACACAGGAAGGATGACCCCGAATTGACTTTTCCAGTCTGTTTCTCCTTGTGAAAGCAAACAACTGGTAACACGGGATTACAGTAGTTATGCACTGAGGTGACAAAAGCCATAATTGCGGGTGTTGCCGTTGCAGGATTTTATTCGTAAACTGACCTCTCTATTACGTCCCATAAATTATCGATGGGACGTCGATCTGGTAGGCCAAATCATTCTCTCGAAATGTCGAGAATGTTTCTGAAACCAATCACGAACAACTGTCACCCAGGGACATGGTGCACTGCCATCCATAAAAATTCCATCGCTATTTGGGAGCATGAAGTCCACGTATAGTAGAAAATGATCTCTAAATAGCTGAACATTACCCTACCCAGTTAGTGATCTGTTCAGTTGGACCACAGGACGCGATCCATTCCATGTAAACACAGCCCATACCATTATCCATTATGGAGCCACCATCAGCTTGCACAGTGCCTTGTCGATATCCTGGATCCATGGCTTCTTGGGGTCTGTGCCACACTCGAACCCTACCATCAGCTCTTATCGACTGAAATCGGGACTAAACGCTGCTGTTATACAGTCGTCTAGAGTACAACAGGTATGGTCACGAGACCGGGGGGGGGGGGGGGGGGGCGCTGTAGGCGATTTCGTGCTGTTAGCAAACGTACTCGCGTCGTTCGTCTGCCGTTAACGCCAAATTTCGCTACACTGTCCGAATGAACACGTTCGTCGTACGCGCCACATTGATTTCTGCGGTTACTTCACGCAGTGTTCTTGTCTGTTAGCACTGACAACTCTGCTCCCAGTGTTTAAGTGAAGGCTGTCGGCCACTGCGTCGTCCGTGGTGAGAGGTGGTGCCTGAAATGTGGTATTCTCGGCACACTCTTGACACTGTGGGTCTCGGAACATTGAATCCTTTAACGATTTCCGAAAAGGAATGTCCTGTGCATCTAGTTCCAACTGCTATTCCGGATTCAAAGTCTATTAATTCTCGTCATATGGCCATAATGACGTCGGAAACCGTTTTACATTAATCACCCGAGTACAAATGATAGCTCCGCCAATGCATTGCCCTTTTATACCTCGGGTACGCGGTACCACCGCCATATGTACGAGGGTAATCCCAAAAGTAAGGTCTCATATTTTCTTATAAGTACATAGACCTGTTTAGTCCTACAATGGTTTACATCAGTTTCCAGCTTCAACATTTAGCTATTTTTCGACATAATCACCATTTCTGTCGATGCATTTTTGTAGACGCTGTGACAGTTTTTGTAGCCTATGTCATACCAGCTCGCCGCCAACTCCGCGGCTTTGGCGAAGAAGGATGCCGCCACCGGCGTGATTGTTGCTTGGTCTCAGGTGTAAAGTGGTATGCCCAGGTTTCGTCACCCGTGACAAATGAGACCAGAGAGTTGTCCTGTTCGGATGCAAGGCGGCGACGAAATGCGCGGGAAGCATCAACTCGTTGCCGCATGTGGTCCTCAGTCAGCATGCGTGGCACCCATTTTGCGCACGCCTTCCGGTGGTTCAATGGTTTCATTAAAATTGTGTGAGCGGTGCTTCGGGAAACCTCAGGAACCAACGTGCAGAGATCATCCAGGGTGATCCGCCGATCTTCACGCATGCTTTACTCAACCTTCAACGCTGTCTCCTCAGAAATTGACGGTCTCCTGCTCCTTTGTTCGTTGTCAATTTCGGTCCGACCAGCTGCAAACTCTCTACACTACTTACGAACATTTTTGACATCCTTGCACGATTCACCATACACTTCCGTCAATTGGCGATGGATTTCAATCGGCGCAGTGCCCTTTGCGTTCAAAAATCGAATAACTGCGCACAATTCACACTTGGCTGTAACATCCACCGGGATCTCCATACTCAAGCCAAGCCAGGACTGAGCGCCTCCGCGCGGCGTGCGCGTGTTTTCACACAGCGCGTGAAGCACTCTTCATAACAGTGTGACCAACTGCCACACAAACAAAGTTCTGTACTTATAAAAAAATAGGAGACTTTACTTTTGGAATTACCCTCGTATATGTGCATATCACTATCCCGTTACTTTTGTGACCTCACTGTGTACATGCTATTAAAACCACTGAAGGTCAAAGTACAGGGTGTTTGAAAAAGAACTCCCTTGTTTCAATGTGTCCTAGAATCTGTACAAAGTGACTTACAGTATTCTAGTTTGTGGTGTCTGATTCATCGACTCTCCAAGTTTGGCTCCCCTGCAGTAGGCAGGTCTGCTTGAACTTGAGACAGCACCAGTGCTGCTTTTATCCTCCGTTCCCTCAGTTCAGTTCAGGTGAGCGTGCAGTGCAGCGCAGAGCAACTCTTTTCTGATGAGGCTACACTTAATGTCAGTGGAACAGTTAATTGCCATAACTGCAAAACTTGGGGGGGGGGGGGGGCAGAGCATCGACATGAAGTAGTTCAGCATCAATGTGACTCTCCCAAAGTTAATGTCTGGTGCAGTTTGAGGGAAGATCGTGTGACTGGTCCTTTCATTTTTGTAGAAAAAACAATAAAGAGGGACGTTTACTGTGACATTTTGACAGAGTATGTCTTTCCCCAGATGGACGATATTGAGGCGGAAAAGGGGCTTGTGTTTTTCCAATAGGATGACGCCCCACCTGATTATAGTAACCATGTGCGTGCTGTTCTTGACACTCGCTTTCCAGGAAGGTGGATAGGCACGGCTGGCCCAATATCTTGGCCACCACGAAACTCAGAATTAACCCCACTGGACTTTTTCTTTTGTGGCCACATAAAAAAGAATTGTGTACAGTGAAAAGATCAATCAATCATTTACAGGAAAGAATCTCATGGTAGTTGGGACAGTTACACTTGAAATGTTGGTGAATACGTGGCGAGAAGTGGAATATCGTCTCGACGTGGAGGGCAACAAATAGATCCCACCCTGACGTCTGCTAAAATTAAACAAAACTGGAAGGAATTCTCTTTCATGATATGTACTCGTTGATTTAATTTATCATTAATTTCCCCATTAAATTTATACTTACAAAAACTAGGGAGTTCTTTTTTAAACACCCTGTATATCATGTGGTCGTACACTATAATCACGCTTCCTAAAAATAATGAATTGTGTGTTATGTATCCCATTAACGTGGTAGTTAGGCTGTTTATTGTGTAGACAGGTCCACTGATTTTGAAATTTCTTCTGGCAGCATTTGCAGGCGGTCGATGCAGGTACAAACCGCCCGCGTTTTTTTGTGGGGCGCCGGGTGCAGCCACCTGCCAGTGATCAGCGATGGTCACTGCCCATTGCTCAGGCTTACGCGGCCTCCGACAGCAGCTTTTTGCTCTGCAGGTAACTGTTTGGTAAATGTGGCACAGCAGGCATCTTAATAATGGCACTACGTGGTCGCGTTGACAGCGTCTACTGAAAGGGTACGCTTGCGAAGATATTTGGCTGCTCCAATTGCAGTGGGGGAAGACATTTTCAGCATCAGTTATTGTTCAACAGCAGGCAGAGAGAAGTCAAAGCACAGTTGCCTCACTGCAGATCTGCCCCAGTGTCCTGAGTTAAATAAATACCAGACCTGTTCGCGAAGGGTGTAATGGAGGCATGGTCTTACATGTAGTTCAGGTTAACCCCATTCGTCGGATGGGACGTTAAACTCAGCAGCCAATGTAGTACTATTCGAGAAGAAAATGCTATATCTGCATACTGTGTTTTCCTCTCTTTCATCTCATACTCATGTGCAAAAAATATTTTAAATTCACTAGTTACAGTCATTTCATGCACGAACTCGAGAAAAGTTAGTTATTGGCAGGAACATGTAGAGGAATTGTGCTTCAAGTTTAGAAAAGTAGTTGACTAAGCACATTGTGTTAATTTTAAATGAAGACATTGAAATGTCTCGAAAACTACACATCGGATAAAAAAGTTGTAATTCCAATTTGTTTGTCTCGGAGGGCACCATCCAATGATACCACATTCGACCTGCCATCCCAACACGTCCATGGGTGGAGGGGCAGCTTTGAAATTTTCATTGCGAACCACTGGTTTTTATTGCAGATTATGAATCTACGGCAAAATCTACATAAGTTTTGTCTGATGCATTTTCTTCGTTTCGCTACAGATGGCGCTGTAATGGGAGGAAAAGAAATGGGTACACAATCGTAATTTGCGACATGCCGTTCAATGGCGCTTGAATATCCAGTGGCATGTGGGACCCCACCTCCATGCTGCGAGGGTAGGACAGACCATTATTTTATAACTTCTACACTGAAGAGCCAAATAAAGTGGTACCCCTGCCTACTATTGTGTAGGACCCCGCAAGCACTCAGATGTGCCGCAAAACGACGTGCTATGGACTTGGCTAATGTCTGAAGGAGTGCTGAAATTGACACCAAAAGTCCTGCAAGACTGTCCATTAATCCTAAGAGTGCGAGGGGGCGGAGATCTCTTCTGAACAACACGTTGCAAGGCATCCCAGATATGCTCAATAATGTTCATGTTTGGGGAGTTTAGTAGCCAGAAGAGTGTTGCTGGAGCCATTATTTAGCAGTTCTGAACGTGTGGGGTGTCGCATTGTCCTCCTGGAATTGCCCAAGTCAGTCGGAATGCACAATGGCCATGACTGGATGCAGACGATCAGACACGATGCTTACCTACGTGTCACCTGTGAGAGTCTCATCTAGACGTATCAGGGGTCCTATATCACTCCAACCGCACAAGCTCCACACCATTACAGAGACTCCACCATCTTCAACAGTCCGCTGCTGACAAGCAGGGTCCTTGATTCATGCAGTTGTCTCCATACCCATACACGTCCATCCGCTCGATAGAATTTGAAACGAGACTCGTCCAACCAGGCAACATGTTTCCAGTCATCGACAGTCCAATGTCGGTGTTGATGGTCCCACGTGTGGCACAAAGCCTTTTTTCGTGCAGTCATCAAAGGTACACGAGTGAGCCTTCGCTTTGAAAGCCCATATCGATGATATTTCGTTGAATGATTCACACACTGACACTTGTTGATGGCCGAGCATTGAAATCTGCAGCAATTTGCGGAAGGGTTGCATGTCTGTCACGTTGAAAGATTCTATTCAGTCGTTGTTGGTCCCGCAGGATCTTTATCCGGCCACAGTGATGCCGGAGATTTGATGTTTTGACGAATTCCTGATTTTCACGGTACACTTGTGAAATGGTCGTATGGAAAAACCCTACTGCATCGCTACCTCAGTGATGCTGCGTCCCATCGCTCGTACGCCGACTACAACACCACATTCAAACTCACTTAAATCTTGATAACCTGCCACTGTAGCAGCAGTAACCGATCTAACTACTGCCCAGAAAAATTTTTGGAAATTTGTGGTACGTTCTTATGGGACCAAACTGCTGAGGTCACAGGTCCCAAGGCTTTACACACTACAAAATCTAACTTAAACTAACTCACGCTAAGGACAACACACACACCCATGCCCGAGGAAGGACTCGAACCTCCGACAGGGGGAGCCGTTAACTGTGGCCAGGCGCCTCAGACAACGGATTCTCTGCGCGTCTACTGCCCAGAAACGTGTTGTGTTACGTAGGTGTTGCCGACTGCAGCGCCGCATTCTGCCTGTTTACATAAGTCTGTATTTGAATACGCATGCCTATACCAGTTTATTTTGTGCTTCAGTGTAAATGGAAACCCCATTCACAACGTCGTATTCCTCAGACATATCGAACAAGAGACTACTCGACGCTCCACTATGGCCATGTGGCGAACTACGACACGTCATAACAGGCAGTAACTGCGACCGGATCTCACGTATCGTGCAGACGTAGAACAGATAGCGGCTCTAAACATTACAGTACCTGCGCAGTGTTTATTGCCTGCACACATGCCTACATTTGGAGAACAGACGTGCAAGTGGACGATTAATGCTGCAGCTACACAACAAAAAATTGAAATGATGCAGATTTATGGTGATGTAGGAGAAATGTTGCGACCGTTGTTGCCATGTATGCCGAGTGTTTTCCAAAGAAACGTAGCTCTCTTTCGTTAAAAAAAAAAATGGTTCAAATGGCTCTGAGCACTATGGGACTCAACTTCTAAGGTCATTAGTCCCCTAGAACTTAGAACTAGTTAAACCTAACTAACCTAAGGACATCACACACATACATGCCCGGGGCAGGATTCGAACCTGCGACCGTAGCGGTCTCGCGGTTCCAGACTGCAGCGCCTAGAACCGCACGGCCACTTCGGCCGGCTCTCTTTCGTTATTTTACTTGGTTGTGAACGCCTTAATGTTGATGGCAGCGTACAGACAGGCAAAAGAAAACGAAGCAAACGTGTTACAGGAGAAGCTAATGAAACATCTGTACTTGCGGCAGTGTACCACAAGCCACAGATAAGATCCCGGCAATTACACCGCGATTCCGGTTTGTTCGTAGGCAGTATTGTCACAATACTGCATCGTCATAAGTATCATTCGTGCCACGTGTCGCTGCGAGTACTTCGTGGCGTCGATTTCCATAACTGGGTAGTGTTTCGTGAATGGGCTCGTCAACAAATGCATTAGGCTCCACATTCTTTGCCTAGGTACCATTTTCTGATGAGTCTATATTCACAAATCATGGTAGCGTTAGGCCGGCCGCTGTGGCCATGCGGTTCTAGGCGCTTCAGTCCGGAACCGCGCGACCGCTACGGTCGCATGTTCGAATCCTGCCTCGGGCATGGGTGTGTGATGTCCTTAGGTTAGTTAGGTTTAAGTAGTTCTAAGTTCTAGGGTACTGATGACCTCAGATGTTAAGTCCCATAGTGCTCAGAGCCATTTGAACCATTTGAGGCATGGTAGCGTTAACCAGCATAATATGCAGTACTGGAGTGGAGGCAATTCCCGATGGTTACGGCAAGTTCACCATATCGTCCTTGGTCGGTTAACGTATGGTGTGGCATCACAGGGAACAAATTGATTGGTCCGTATTTTATCGACGTCACGTTGAATTGATGCAAATATCGAACGTTTTTGGAGCTGGAACTACCAGCACTACTGCAGGATGTTGTCCTGGACGTTCGACAACGTATGTGGTCTCAGAACGACGGTTGCCTAGTGCATTACGCAATTGAAGGACGGGAGGCATTAGCCCGTCGCTACAGTCCGGAACCGCGCGACCGCTACGGTCGCATGTTCGAATCCTGCCTCGGGCATGGGTGTGTGTGATGGCCTTAGGTTAGTTAGGTTTAAGTAGTTCTAAGTTCTAGGGGACTGATGACCTCAGAAACTAAGTCGCATAGTGCTCAGAGCCATTTGAACCATTTTTTTTAGTAGCCCGTGTTTACACTGGTCTGTGGATCGGCAGAGGTAGCCCTATTAAAAGGCACGCTAGGTCATCCGATTTGACGTCACCGGATTTCTTTCTGTGAGGATATTTAAGAGATAATGCGTACCAGCAAGTGCTCACAGGCCGAAGACGTGGTCAACCGCATCAGAAACACCTGTGCTGATATTCCCACAGATATGCTTCTGTCCTGTATACGATCATTTGAACAGCGGACCACAGTAAGTGCATTGAAGTTGGCGGTACTACGTTTGAACCCGTAACTCTAATTGTAAAGGTAGACTAGCGTTCGCCTCGAGCCACGGCCACGGTGGCGCGTCGAGTAGTCTCCTGTTCGAAAAGTCGCAGGAATACAACTACATTTACATCTACATCTGCATCTATACTCCGCATGCCACCTGACGGTGTGTGGCGGAGGGTACCCTGAGTACCTCTATCGGTTCTCCCTTCTATTCCAGTCTCATATTGTTCGTGGAAATAAGGATTGTCTGTATGCTTCTGTGTGGGTTCTAATCTCTCTGATTTTATCCTCATGGTCTCTTCGCGAGATATACGTAGGAGGGAGCAATATACTGCTGGACTCTTCGGTGAAGGTACGTTCTCGAAACTTTAACAAAAGCCCGTACCGAGCTACTGAGCGTCTCTCCTGCAGAGTCTTCCACTGGAGTTTATCTATCATCTCCGTAACACTTTCGCGATTACTAAATGATCCTGTAACGAAGCGCGCTGCTCTCCGTTGTATCTTCTCTATCTCTTCTATCAACCCTATTTGGTACGGATCCCACACCGCTGAGCAGTATTCAAGCAGTGGGCGAACATGCGTACTGTAACCTACTTCCTTTGTTTTCGGATTGCATTTCCTTAGGATTCTTCCAATGAATCTCAGTCTGGCATCTGCTTTACCGACGATCAACTTTATATGATCATTCCATTTTAAATCACTCCTAATGCGTACTCCCAGATAATTTATGGAATTAACTGCTTCCAGTTGCTGACCTGCTGTTTTGTAGCTAAATGATAAGGGATCTATCTTTCTGTGTATTCGCAGCACATTACACTTGTCTACATTGAGATTCAATTGCCATTCCCTGCACCATGCGTCAATTCGCTGCAGATCCTCCTGCATTTCAGTACAATTTTCCATTGTTACAACCTCTCGATACACCACAGCATCATCTGCAAAAAGCCTCAGTGAACTTCCGATGTCATCCACCAGGTCATTTATGTATACTGTGAACAGCAACGGTCCCATGACACTTCCCTGTGGCACACCTGAAATCACTCTTACTTCGGAAGACTTCTCTCCATTGAGAATGACATGCTGCGTTCTGTTATCTAGGAACTCCTCAATCCAATCACACAATTGGTCTGATAGTCCATATGCTCTTACTTCGTTCATTAAACGACTGTGGGGAACTGTATCGAACGCCTTGCGGAAGTCAAGAAACACGGCATCTACCTGTGAACCCGTGTCTATGGCCCTCTGAGTCTCGTGGACGAACAGCGCGAGCTGGGTTTCACACGACCGTCTTTTTCGAAACCCATGCTGATTCCTACAGAGTAGATTTCTAGTCTCCAGGAAAGTCATTATACTCGAACATAATACGTGTTCCAAAATTCTACAACTGATCGACGTTAGAGATATAGGTCTATAGTTCTGTTCGACGTCCCTTCTTGAAAACGGGGATGACCTGTGCCCTTTTCCAATCCTTTGGAACGCTACGCTCTTCTAGAGACCTACGGTACACCGCTGCAAGAAGGGGGGCAAGTTCCTTCGCGTACTCTGTGTAAAATAGAACTGGTATCCCATCAGGTCCAGCGGCCTTTCCTCTTTTGAGCGATTTTAATTGTTTCTCTATCCCTCTTTCGTCTATTTCGACATCTACCATTTTGTCATCTGTGCAACAATCTAGAGAAGGAACTACAGTGCAGTCTTCCTCTGTGAAACAGCTTTGGAAAAAGACATTTAGTATTTCGGCCTTTAGTCTGTCATCCTCTGTTTCAGTACCATTTTGGTCACAGAGTGTCTAGACATTTTGTTTTGATCCACGTACCGCTTTGACATAAGACCAAAATTTCTTAGGATTTTCTGCCAAGTCATTACATAGAACTTTACTTTCGAATTCATTGAACGCCTTTCGGATAGCCCTCCTCACACTACATTTCGCTTCGCGTAATTTTTGTTTGTCTGCAAGGCTTTGGCTATGTTTATGTTTGCTGTGAAGTTCCCTTTGCTACCGCAGCAGTTTTCTAACTCGGTTGTTGTACCACGGTGGCTCTTTTCCATCTCTTACGATCTTGCTTGGCACATACTCATCTAACGCATATTGTACGATGGTTTTGAACTTTGTCCATTGATCCTCAACACTAATGTACTTGAGACAAAACTTTTGTGTTGAGCCGTCAGGTACTCTGTAATTTGCTTTTTGTCACTTTTGCTAAACAGAAAAATCTTCCTACCTTTTTTAATATTTCTATTTACGGCTGAAATCATCGATGCAGTAACCGCTTTATGATCGCTGATTCCCTGTTCTGCGTTAACTGTTTCAAATAGTTCGGGTCTGTTTGTCACCAGAAGGTCTAATATGTTATCGCCACGAGTCGGTTCTTTGTTTAACTGCTCAAGGTAGTTTTCAGATAGAGCACTTAAAAAAATTTCACTTGATTCTTTGTCCCTGCCACCCGTTATGAACGTTTGAGTCTCCCAGTCTATATCCGGCAAATTAAAATCTCCACCCAGAACTATAACATGGTGGGGAAATCTACTCGAAATATTTTCCAAATTATCCTTCAGGTGTTCAGCCACACAGCTGCTGAGCCAGGGGGCCTATAAAGACATCCAATTACCATGTCTGAGCCTGCTTTAACCGTGACCTTCGCCCAAATTATTTCACATTTCGGATCTCCGTCAGTTTCCTTCGATACTATTGCACTTCTTATCGCTATAAACACGCCTTCCGCTTCACTGTCCAGCCTGTCTCTGCGGTATACATTCCAATCTGAGTTTAGGATTTCATTACTGTTTACGTCTGGTTTCAGCCAACTTTCTGTCCCTAGTACTATATGGGCGTTGTGACCGTTTATTAATGAGAGCAGTTCTGGGACCTTTCTATAGACGCTCCTGCAGTTTACTATTAGCACATTAATATTGTTATTCCCTGTTGCATTTTGCCTACTCCTACCTTGCCGCGTCTCAGGAGGCGTCTTGTCGGGCCTAGGGAGGGAATTCTCTAACCTAAAAAACCCCCATGTGCGCTCCACACGTACTCCGCTACCCTTGTAGCCGCTTCCGGCGTGTAGTGCACGCCTGACCTATTCAGGGGGACCCTACATTTCTCCACCCGATAGCGGAGGTCGAGAAATTTGCACCCCAGATCTCCGCAGAATCGTCTGAGCCTCTGGTTTAAGCCTTCCACTCGGCTCCAAACCAGAGGACCGCGATCGGTTCTGGGAACGATACTACAAATAGTTAGCTCTGATTCCACCCCGCGAGCGACGCTAACCGCCTTCACCAATTCCGCCAACCGCATGTACGAACTAAGGATGACCTCTGAACCCAGACGGCAGGAGTCATTGGTGCCAACATGAGCAACAATTTGCAGTCGGGTGCACCCAGTGCTCTCTATCGCCGCCGGTAGGGCCTCCTCCACATGTCGGATGAGACCCCCCGGCAAGCAGACAGAGTGAACACTGGCCTTTTTCCCCGACCTTTTCGCTATTTCCCCAACAACGCTGCGAATGGAGTTTCCAATTATAAGTTATCAAATATTAGCCTGTCCTACCCTCGTAGAATCCAGGAGGGGTCCTATGTGCTATTGGATATGAAAGGGCCATTGAGTACCATGTCGCAAATTACTATTGTGTACCTATTCTTTTCCTCCCATTGCAGCGCCATCTGTGGCTAAACGAAGAAAATGCTTCAGACAAAACGTATGTAGATTTTACCGTAGAATCATAATCTGCAATAAAAACCAGGGTTCCCATTGGAAATTTCAAGATAACTCCCCACCACTCAAGCACGGGGTGGGGTTGGGGGAGGGGATCGATTGTGGTATCATTTGATGTCCTCGTCTGGGTCAAACAAATTGGGATTATAACTTCTTTTGATCTGATGTGTGGACTTCGAGATATTTCTATGTCTTCAGTAAAAATGAACGCTCTGTGTGTGTGTTCATAATGGAAGTTATCCTTCTTGGTATACAGTAAAAAAAAAAGTAGCAGAACGATAGACAAGGAATTACTACTAAAGAAATGCGCTGAGCTGTGGAAAGGACATTAAGTGCACCTTTCGACAACTACCACAACAGAACCGTATAAAAAGACCCCTCACAAAACTTAAAGACATTATGGTCACAAGTTACGGCTATTAGTGGCACCTAGGTTAGTGTTCAGACACTCAAAAATGCCATGGAAATCGAAACTGAAGGCAGCAAAGTAAAAGCAGAAGTGCCAAACTTCATTTTCAAACGCTCCTTTAAAAAGGAAGATCTAAGAGTGCAGTATCGGTTCAATTATAGCACCAAAGCAAATAGAAGTTATATAGAAATTTACTTGAAAAACTGTTGTACTCAAAAATTACGAAGGTTGGAACTTAAGTAGTGGCAACTATTTATTCACAACCGATACAAAAGAGTTACATGTTTGCACCTGTTACTGTCCTTCAAAGTAGTCACCAGCGTTGTGTAGAACCCGTTGACAACGATGTGGAAGGCGTAGTGCACCGTTTGTAGAGCCTGTTCTGTTGATGGTGCGAATGGAGCGGTCTACTGCCTGTCAAATCACAAGGAACAGTTCTGAAGCGAATGTCACGAAATTATTCCTTCATATTCGGAATCAAATGAAAGTTACAAGGACTTAAGTCCGGGGAGTATGGTGGATGGTACAGTACTTCCCAGTCCCATCGACCGAACAGAGCAGCCACAGCTTGCGCTGTATGCGCCCGCGGACTGTCGTGCAAAAATGATGGACGGGTTGCGCAGAAAGCGTCGCCGCTTCTTTCGCAAAGCTGGTCGCAGGTGATGCTCCGACAATGAACAGTAATACTGTGCATTGACGGTCTGCTGTGGAGGGACGTAATGCGTTAGGATAACATCATCACAGTCTTACAGGAGAATCACCATAACATTCAACGTACTGGGGCTCTGACGCACTTTCCACTTTCGCGGCGACCCGTAATGACGCCATTCGTTGGATTGGCGTTTCAGTTTTGGCTCGAACGATGTGGCCCATGTCTCATCCAGTGTTACGATACAGCGTAAAAAATCCTCTCCGTCTCGCTCATAGCGCTCCAAGTGCGACTGAGCAGCGTCTCAACAGCCTGCCCCTTACGAGTATAAACTATTAGAGCTTCATCCATGGGAATCCACAGAAACTTTTTGAAGAGGGTGCAAAGTTAAAAAAGTTCCTTCATGCACACAGCTTAGTTAAGCTGAGAAAGTGTCATATCCCAAGAAAATATTGGGTAGGAATTACATGAACTTATTGCATCTTAA
This sequence comes from Schistocerca nitens, assembly GCF_023898315.1. NCBI lineage: Eukaryota > Metazoa > Arthropoda > Insecta > Orthoptera > Acrididae > Schistocerca > Schistocerca nitens. Next base: position 696,249,473 of record NC_064617.1, on the reverse strand, counting down.
ACGTTTGAAGGTTACCCTGTCAACACTTTTTTGAAGGTACACATTACGGTTATAGCTTAAAGGAAAGGATATTTCATTACTGTATACGAGGTACATCATGTTATTTTATTAGTATGAATATGGATGGGGGAAATCTTTCAAGAACCCTTCAACAGATCCAACCCTTAACACGCTAGGACTGGAACATAATAGTCCTCGCTTCCTGGTTCGACAAGTTATTTTGCAACCACTGCAACAGGACAGCATAACTCTATGCAACCACAGCAATGGGACAGCACAACTCTATAGCTTGCATGTCGCGCTGGGTTGCACCCCGTTAGTTTAGAAAGTTCCCAACTTCTTTTCGATCTTGATACTCCGCAGTTTCCCTTCTTTTATGGGGCATAAAACGGTATTTCCATTGTATTTGGGTCCAAAGACGAAGTACAGGTGAATTCACCGATGTATGACTTGACCGTGTTTCCATACTCTACACAGTCGTTCTGTCGGTGTGGTTCCGAACCTTTCTGAGATCATTGCCCCTAAGTGCAATTAGATGTTAGCTAGAACCCACTCCCGCCCCCCCCCCTCCCCGTTCCCCACTCCACTCCTCACCATAATCAACATTAGCGCCTAACTAAACTTAAGACTGAAAAAGAATTTTCGTCGAACACATTCATTTTTAAAATTATGGAAGACAAATGATTACTTTGTTAAACCATGAACTACTGACTCAATGACGCATATTTAGCACTCCCCATTTTTAATTATCTTTCTTTTTTATAGAATGATGAAACAATTCTGTGTACATTCCTAGTGCTATTTGCAACTCCTTACCAGAAAAGAAAGTAAACTATCCTCACTGAGGATAAACACTCGTTACAAAACATGCTGCTTCTGCCCCAGGCCTCTTCTTAGTAACGCTTGCTTCTATCATTCCTGCTACCCTATTTAAAATCAACTAAATTAACGTGTGTGCACTATACTTAGGCCTACTGTTTGTAACTTGACTGATGGACTCCTTATTTCTAAACTGACAGCAATTAGATCACGTTAGGCTGCTAATGCCTTGTGTCTCACAGCTGCCATTAATAATAATAATAATAATAATAATAATAATAATAACCGTGGAGGCCCGGGAAAAGAATAGGCCTCCGGTATGTTCTGCCAGTCGTAAAAGGCGACGAAAAGAACAAACCACTAATAGGGCTAACCCCCCTTTTAGTGTGATTAGATTGGCCCACAATGGTAACGACACTGCTAGCCAACTGGAAAATGATTCAAATCCAAATAGAGGTGTTTTGCAGGATATGCTTCCTGCAACCACCCTAGAAGGAAAACAAAGACAGAGGATGAGATGGTCAGATGAAGTTAATCGACACCTCATGGTCTGTTATTACCAAGCAACGAATCTAGGAACCAACACAACTGGATACAGATCACAAGTATACACAACATTTATCACCAGATACCCAGAATTAAAATTTTTAACAGAACAACGACTAGCTGATCAGATCCGTGTAATAATCAAAAATAACAGGATACCCCAGTCAGAATTAGAAAACATCAAACAACAAGTTCAACAAATACTGGAACAAAATAATGTGCAATCAGAAGAAGAAGAAAATACAGTAATGGACTCAAACATCCCAGAGCAAACAAACAAAGAACAACACGCATCAATTAAACAGTCAGAGGAAAACGAAATCTTAAGACAGCCACCAGAACAAGCACAAATAGAACACGAAGTGACGCACATGGTAGATATAGAAGAAAAATTTCAGCTGACATATATAGAATGCAAAGACACAAATGCAGACATTAGACCATTCTTCCATAGACCGCCAAATAACCCACAAGTCGAAACAACAATAAAAACTATCAACACAATCATACACAACAAAATAAATGAAAACACAACTATGGAAGAGTTACAACTACTGGTTTATATAGGAGCACTCACTACACTAAATATACACACTAGGCAGAGATCAGAACCAACCAACACACAGAAGAAACCCACAAAACCAGCATGGCAACACAGGCTACAGATCAGAATAGAAAAACTGAGAAAAGACATCGGACAGCTAACACAATTTATAAGAAATGAAATGTCAGAAAAACAACGAAAAAGGTTAAGTAAAATTTCACAACAAGAAGTGATAGAGCAATTAGATGAAAAGAAGCAGAAATTACAAGCATTGGCCAAACGACTTAGAAGATACAAAAAAAGTGAAAATAGAAGGAAACAAAACCAAACATTCAACACAAACCAAAAGAAATTTTACCAGACAACAGATAACACACACATTAAAATAGACAATCCACCAAACATAACAGACATGGAACACTTCTGGAGCAACATATGGTCAAACCCGGTACAACATAACAGGCATGCACGGTGGATACAAGCAGAAACAGATACGTACAAGATGATACCACAAATGCCTGAAGTGATAATTTTGCAACATGACGTCACCCAAGCAATTAATTCTACCCACAATTGGAAAGCCCCTGGAAAAGATAAAATAGCAAATTTCTGGCTAAAGAAATTCACCTCAACACATTCACATCTAACTAAATTATTTAACAGTTACATTGCAGACCCATACACATTCCCTGATACACTTACACAAGGAATAACTTATCTGAAACCTAAAGATCAAGCAGACACAGCAAACCCAGCTAAATATCGCCCCATAACATGCCTACCAACAATATACAAAATATTAACTTCAGTCATTACACAGAAATTAATGACACATACGACACAGAACAAAATTATAAATGAAGAACAAAAAGGCTGTTGCAAAGGAGCACGAGGATGTAAAGAGCAACTGATAATAGATGCAGAGGTGACATATCAAGCTAAAACCAAACAAAGGTCGCTACACTACGCATACATTGATTACCAAAAAGCTTTTGATAGTGTACCCCACTCATGGTTACTACAAATATTGGAAATATACAAAGTAGATCCTAAATTGATACAGTTCCTAAACATAGTAATGAAAAATTGGAAAACCACACTTAATATCCAAACAAATTCAAATAATATCACATCACAGTCAATACAAATTAAGCGTGGAATATACCATGGAGACTCATTAAGTCCTTTCTGGTTCTGCCTTGCTCTGAACCCACTATCCAACATGCTAAATAATACAAATTATGGATACAATATTACTGGAACATACCCACACAAAATCACACATCTGCTATACATGGATGATCTAAAACTACTGGCAGCAACAAATCAACAACTCAACCAATTACTAAAGATAACAGAAGTATTCAGCAATGATATAAATATGGCTTTTGGAACAGACAAATGTAAGAAAAATAGCATAGTCAAGGGAAAACACACTAAACAAGAAGATTACATATTGGATAACCACAGCGACTGCATAGAAGCGATGGAAAAAAACAGATGCCTATAAATATCTAGGATACAGACAAAAAATAGGAATAGATAATACAAATATTAAAGAAGAACTAAAAGAAAAATATAGACAAAGACTAACAAAAATACTGAAAACAGAATTGACAGCAAGAAACAAGACAAAAGCTATAAATACTTATGCTATACCAAAATTGACCTACTCATTTGGAGTAGTGAAATGGAGTAACACAGACCTAGAAGCACTCAATACACTTACACGATCACAATGTCACAAATATAGAATACATCACATACATTCAGCAACTGAAAGATTCACATTAAGCAGAAAGGAAGGATGAAGGGGATTTATCGACATAAAAAACCTACATTATGGACAGGTAGACAATTTAAGAAAATTCTTTATAGAACGAGCAGAAACTAGCAAAATACACAAAGCAATCACTCATATAAATACATCGGCTACACCACTGCAATTTCATAACCACTTCTACAACCCTTTACATCACATAACATCAACAGATACGAAGAAAGTAAATTGGAAAAAGAAAACACTACATGGCAATCACCCGTATCATCTAACACAGCCACACATCGATCAAGACGCATCCTACACATGGCTAAGAAAAGGCAATATATACAGTGAGACGGAAGGATTCATGATTGCAATACAGGATCAAACAATAAACACCAGATATTACAGCAAGCATATTATTAAAGATCCCAATACCACAACAGATAAATGCAGACTTTGCAAACAACAAATAGAAACAGTAGATCACATCACAAGTGGATGTACAATACTAGCAAATACAGAATACCCCAGAAGACATGACAATGTAGCAAAAATAATACATCAACAGCTTGCCTTGCAACATAAACTTATAAAACAACATGTTCCCACATACAAGTATGCACCACAAAATGTACTGGAGAACGACGAATACAAATTATACTGGAACAGAACCATTATAACAGACAAAACAACACCACATAACAAACCTGACATCATACTCACCAATAAAAAGAAGAAATTAACACAACTAATTGAAATATCCATACCCAATACAACAAATATACGAAAGAAAACAGGAGAAAAAATTGAAAAATACATCCAACTGGCTGAGGAAGTCAAGGACATGTGGCATCAGGATAAAGTTGACATTATACCAATTATACTATCAACTACAGGAGTCATACCACACAATATCCACCAGTACATCAATGCAATACAGCTACATCCAAACTTATATATACAACTACAGAAATCTGTAATTGTTCAATTACCCGAAAGTTCCTAAATGCAATGTAACATATACCGTACAGTTAAAAGGAAGTTACGCTTGATCAAGGTCCGCGTCACCTTCCATTTTTAACCAGACATAACGTCTGAGATAAGAAAGAAATAATAATAATAATAATAATTATTATTATTATTTATAACAATGTAGTAACCATTACACAGTTACTGTTGTGTTGGCCGTTTGTTCGTTTATTATTGTAAAGTGAACAACGAAGCAATATATGGTCCACTACTGGAAGTATCAACAATTCGTAGAAGAAATTTTTGTCAGGTATTTAAGAACATGTGACAAATATGTCTTAGTTTTACTGTCTTAGATCCGTGGTAGAAAGTATATGCGTAATAGGTGGACTATTCGGGGAACCTGATGTTCATGCATTCGTGTTACAAACTGTAAAACCCATCATATTGTGCCACACGTTAATCCTAGTGCCAGAAAAAAGTAAATATTGGTATGTAATAAGTATTGCAGTCTTACGAAATAGTGGTAGTAACAATGCTCTTTCAAAAATACAGTAATTTAGTTTCGTGAGCGAAACACACTTAAAACCTTTTGTTTTTAGTACTCAGAAAGTTACATTTTACCCATCGAGGGGTAATTTCCAGCAGGCTAGGGAATCACTGTTCTACCGTATCAAACTGAATGCAGTCACTTTGTCTAATAGATTAAATTGCAGCAGGCGAAGGGTCCGTTCTTGTGGGAATTGCGGACGGGTGACGGGCAGGTACAATGCGGCCAAGATTGCACATCACTTTGTGTTGGGACTGTCCATTTCGTAAGCTCCTATAATTCTGAACAGACAATTTCGGCAATGCCCAGCAAAGTTTGACACCCGCCAAGACAGGAAAGAACGACGAAACCGACGCACGACGAGAAAGCGGTATAATTTCCCGCGAACCGTCTGACAGCCAAACAATCTAGCGTTTACTAAGCCACACAGTTTCCCCTTACACTCGACACTGCTAAATCTGTGGTTTAGTGGAATCATAGACAGTGATTTCTAATTATTTATGAGAATTCTGTAGGGAATTAAAATGCTGTACCAAGACAACCAAACTGTTCAGTTTGCACATCGAAGAAGCAACGACGGAAATAAAAGAAAGGTTTAAGAGTGGGTTAACATTCAAGGTGAAAGAATATCAATGATAAGATTCACTGATGACATTGCTATCCTCACTGAAGGCGAATGGGTTGTATGAATAGTGTGAACAGTCTAACGAGTACAGAGTATGGATTGAGAGTAAATCGAAGGAAGACAAAAGTAATGACAAGTAACAGAAATGAAAACAGCGAGAAACGTAACATCAGAATCGGGGATCACGAAGTAAAGTTTCGCTGTCTGCTTTTTATTGCTCTCGTAACTACTAATATATTGATAAATGGATGAGATTAATATGTTGCTACGAAAAGAGCCCTTAAATACTTTTTAGGGATGCTGTGCTGTTACTTTCTTTGGATCATTAATTTTCAACAAAACATAATATATTATGTTCTTATTATTCTGGATCTGGGTTTCTATAGAGGGAACATTGTTTCGTTACTGTAACTCGCTATAAACTTCAATATAACTTTCTTACTTTACAGTTATTGAAAAGGTTACTGAAAATTATTTCGTTATCAATACTGATGTTACAGCACGCAATGTTTGTTCAACATCAAAATTTTGCAGTGGATTTTTGTTAACAGTAAAACACCAATAAGTACCACGACTAATACGAGAACATGAGACTATTATCAGAGAAAAAATGTTTTTACTATAATGTTTGCCAGACTAGAACTACGCACAGCAAGATTTCTTTTATGTCATGAAGGTAAATTATCTTTTTGCACTGTTAATAATATATCATCCGCAGCCCGCGTCTACCTCTAAAATACATCATAAAATCTGCTGCTCTGCCCTGCAAGCCCGAAAGCTGGAAGAAATAATTTTAGTTCAGTATTACCTGTCCGCTTCTTTGCGGTATGATTGATTTCATTTAATGCAGTTTGAATGCGCCGTGGCTGCGGCTCGTTCGTTCGTAGCGCAGCTCTGCACCACGAATAATATTTAAATAGCTGAAAATGTCTTAAAAGGATGGGATAAAATACCAGACAAGCGTATTACAAATCATAATGCAAGTTTTCACAAAGTAACTCTATTCAAAACATTTAGACATATTAAATTCTTACACACCTTTACAAATCAATGCCTAATGGCGTCCTTCTCTCAGTCTTGACTAAAGAATGTTACACAAGCATACAATATAGCGTCACAGGCTCTTCCTACTCACGTAACTCCAAAAAGACGACAGAAATTAATGCTCGGTCACTACTATTTACACTCAGTTTGATATATTTAAATATTTGTTTGATACTTAATAAGTATCGTCTGTGGCGGTTTCAGTACTCGCCGACACAGATATTATCTTTAAAAAAATCGGTAAATAATTCTATACAAGTATAAAACATGACACATAATGGTTTCTCTTTATTACATAAAGTTCGAACAATCATTGTTCACGCAATTACACACATCCAGTTCAATTTCTTTCTTTTTTTACCACATATAATATGTGTTTTGCCAGGAGACGTTACAAAAGGAAGTTAAGGAATTCTACTACCTAGGCAGCAAAATAATCCATGACGGACGGGACCCAAGGAGGACATCAAAAGCAAACTAGCACTGGCGAGAAGGGCATTCCTGGCCAAAAGAAGACTAGTATGAAACATAGCCCCTAATTTAAGGAAGAAATTTCCAGGGATGTACGTATGGAGCACAGCACTGTGTGGTAGTGAAACATGAACTGTGAGAAACCAGAACAGAAGGGAATCTAAGCACTTGAGATGTAGTGCTCCAGAAGAATGTTCAAAATACGGAGGGCTGATAAGGTAAGAGATAAGGAGGTTCTCTGCAGAATCGGCGAGGAAAGGATTGTCTATGGAAAACGCTGACAATAAGAAGGGACTGGACGATAGGAAATCTGTTAAGGCATCCATGGTACTAGAGGGAGCTGTAGAGGGTAAATACTGTAGAGGAAGACAGAGATTGGAATACATCCAGCAAATAAATGAGGACGTAGGTTGCAATGGCTGCTGTGATGAAGCAGCTGGCACAGGACAGGAATTCGTTGCGGGCCGCATCAAACCAGTCAGAAAACAGATTCCAGGATGGGACAAACGCCCCCTCTTGCTCCCCTGTGCGACCGCCTGTGGCCACACCGTGGCAGTCCCAAACAACAATAACTACGGATAATACTGGCTGATGATGGTTAGGTCTTCACCTTTGTCGGTGCTGTTAAATCCACTTGTTCCCACTACTTGCTTTGTTAATTTCTCTCAGGGTCATAGCGACACACTTAGCACTCATCCATGGTGATTAGGCGGCTATGGAAGCCATGTGGATTCACCTGACACAGTTGTAACAGTTCCACTGCTGCCTGGTTCCGTAGCCTCTTTCACTGCGTGAGAGCAGTCACGGATGCCAGTGGGGGCTGCCTTTCTGATGTTGAAAATGTCATACACGAGGTTGAAAACTAATCCGTGATTGATTTTCGATCTTCGAACACGAAGGATTCGACTTCTCTTCCATCTCCCGGTTCTTAAGGAGAGATGGTCTGCCATTTCTTTCTTCGTCATTCAGACTTATTTGACCACAGAGGAAGCGCCTACGCCACATGATGGTGCACTGTTGCCGTACACTTCCGCCAACCTAGCATGCACTATTGAGGCGTTGGTCCCCTTCAGGCGCACAAAACTCACTACTGCACAATGCCCCATATATACTATTGGCCATTAAAATTGCTACACCACGAAGATGACGTGCTACAAACGCGAAATTTAACCGACAGGAAGAAGATGCTGTGATATGCAAATGATTAGCTTTTCAGAGCATTCACACAAGGTTGGCGCCGCTAGTGACACCTAGAACGTGCAGACATGATGAAAGTTTCCAACCGATTTCCCATACACAAACAGCAGTTAACCGGCGCTGCCTGGTGAAACGTTGTCGTGATGCCTCGTGTAAGGAGGAGAAATGCGTACCATCAAGTTTCCGACTTTGATAAAGGTCGGATTGTAGCCTATCGCGATTGCGGTTTAGCGTATCGCGACATTGCTGCTCGCGTTGTTCGAGATCTACATCTACATCTACATGACTACTCTGCAATTCACATTTAAGTGCTTGGCAGAGGGTTCGTCGAACCACAATCATACTATCTCTCTACCATTCCACTCCCGAACAGCGCGCGGGAAAAACGAACACCTAAACCTCTCTGTTCGAGCTCTGATTTCTCTTATTTTATTTTGATGATCATTCCTACCTATGTAGGTTGGGCTCAACAAAATATTTTCGCATTCGGAAGAGAAAGTTGGTCACACTCTCTCCCCTACTACGTGATAATACAAAACGAGCTGCCCTTTTTTGCACCCTTTCGATGTCCTCCGTCAATCCCACCTGGTAAGGATCCCACACCGCGCAGCAATATTCTAACAGAGGACGAACGAGTGTAGTGTAAGCTGTCTCTTTAGTGGACTTGTTGCATCTTCTAAGTGTCCTGCCAATGAAACGCAACCTTTGGTTCGCCTTCCCCACAGTATTATCTACGTGGTCTTTCCAACTGAAGTTGTTCGTAATTTTAACACCCAGGTACTTAGTTGAATTGACAACCTTGAGAATTGTGCTATTTATCGAGTAATCGAATTCCAACGGATTTCTTTTGGAACTCATGTGGATCATCTCACACTTTTCGTTATTTAGCGTCAACTGCCACCTGGCACACCATACAGCAATCTTTTCTAAATCGCTTTGCAACTGATACTGGTCTTCGGATGACCTTACTAGACGGTAAATTACAGCATCATCTGCGAACAACCTAAGAGAACTGCTCAGATTGTCACCCAGGTCATTTATATAGATCAGGAACAGCAGAGGTTCCAGGACGCTTCCCTGGGGAACACTTGATATCACTTCAGGTTTACTCGATCATTTGCCGTCTATTACTACGAACTGCGACCTTCCTGACAGGAAATCACGAATCCAGTCGCACAACTGAGACGACACCCCATAGACCCGCAGCTTGATTAGAAGTCGCTTGTGAGGAACGGTGTCAAAAGCTTTCCGGAAATCTAAAAATACGGAATCAACTTGAGATCTCCTGTCGATAGCGGCCATTACTCGTGCGAATAAAGAGCTAGCCGCCGATGGATTACTCCTACTACCCTTCTTAAACACTGGTGCGACCTGCGCAATTTTCCAATCTGTAGGTACAGATCTATCGGTGAGCGAGCGGTTGTATATGAGTGCTAAGTAGGGAGCTATTGTATCAGCGTAATCTGAAAGGAACCTAATCGGTATACAATCTGGACCTGAAGACGTGCCCACATCAAGCGATTTGAGTTGCTTCGCAACGCCTAAGTATCTACTTCTAAGAAACTCATGCTAGCAGCTGTTCGTGTTTCAAATTCTGAAATATTCCATTCATCTTCCCTGGTGAAGGAATTTCGGAAAACTGCGTTCAATAACTCCGCTTTAGCGGCACAGTCGTCGGTAACAGTACCAACGGCACTGCGCAGCGAAGGTATTGACTGCGTCTTGCCGCTTGTGCACTTTACATACGACCAGAATTTCTTCGGATTTTCTACCAAATTTCGAGATAATGTTTCGTTGTGGAACCTATTAAAGGCATCTCGCATTGAAGTCCTTGCCAAATTTCGTGCGTCTGTAAATTTTAGCCAATCTTCGGGATTTCGCGTTCTTCTGAACTTCGCGTGCTTTTTCCGTTGCCTCTGCAACAGAGTTCGGACCTGTTTTGTGTACCACGGGGGATCAGTTCCATCTCTTACCAATTTATGAGGTATGAATCTCTCAATTGCTGTTGCTACTATATCTCTGAATTTGAGCCACATCTCGTCTACATTTGCATAGTGAGTTCGGAAGGAATGGAGATTGTCTCTTAGGAAGGCTTCTAGTGACACTTTATCCGCTTTTTTAAATAAAATTATTTTGCGTTTGTTTCTGGTGGATTTGGAAGAAACGGTATTGAGCCTAGCTACAACGACCTTGTGATCACTAATCCCTGTATCAGTCATGATGCTCTCTATTAGCTCTGGATTGTTTGTGGCTAAGAGGTCAAGTGTGTTTTCGCTACCATTTACAATTCGCGTGGGTTCGTGGACTAACTGCTCGAAATAATTTTCGGAGAAAGCATTTAGGACAATCTCGGAAGATGTTTTCTGCCTACCACCGGTTTTGAACAAGTATTTTTGCCTACATATCGAGGGAAGGTTGAAGTCCCCACCAACTATAACCGTATGTGTGGGGTATTTATTTGTTACGAGACTCAAATTTTCTTTGAACTCTTCCGCAACTATATCATCGGAGTCTGGGGGTCGGTAGAAGGAGCCAATTATTAACTTAGTTCGGCTGTTAAGTATAACCTCCACCCATACCAGTTCGCACGGAGTATCTACTTCGACTTCACTACGAGATAAACCACTACTGACAGACACAAACACTCCACCACCAATTCTGCCTACTCTATCTTTCCTGAACACCGTCTGAGACTTCGTAAAAATTTCTGCAGAACTTATTTCAGGCTTTAGCCAGCTTTCTGTACCTATAACGATTTCAGCTTCTGTGCTTTCTATTAGCGCTTGAAGCTCAGGGACTTTCCCAGCACAACTACAACAATTTACAACTACAATTCCGACTGTTCCTTGATCCAAGCACGTCCTGTATTTGCCATGTACTCTTTGAGATTGCAGCCCACCCCGTACTTTCCCGAGGCGTTCTAACCTAAAAAACCGCCCAGTCCACGCAACACAGCCTCCGCTACCCGTGTAGCCGCCAGCTGAGTGTAGTGAACTGACCTATTCAGCGGAACCCGAAACCCCACCACCCTATGGCGCAAGTCAAGGAATCTGCAGCCAACACGGTCGCAAAACCGTCTGAGCCTCTGATTCAGACCCTCCACCCGGCTCTGCACCAAAGGTCCGCAGTCGGTTCTGTCAACGATGCTGCAGATGGCGAGCTCTGTCTTCATCTCGTAAGCAAGACCGGCAGCCTTCACCAAATCAGATAGCCGCTGGAATCCAGAGAGAATTTCCTCAGATCCAAAGCGACACACGTCATTAGTGCCGACATGTGCCACCACCTGCAGCGGGCTGCACCCTGTGCTCTTTATGGCATCCGGAAGGACCCTTTCCACATCAGGAATGACTCCACCCGGAATGCACACGGAGTGCACACTGGATTTCTTCCCCTCCTTAGCCGCCATATCCCTAAAGGGCCCCATTACGCGCCTAACATTGGAGCTCCCAACTACCAATAAGCCCGCCCTCTGTGATTGCCCGGACGTTGAAGACTGAGAATCATCCTCTGAAACAGGGCAGGCAGCTGCATCTGGCTCAGCCAGAGACAGTACCTGAAACGTGTTTGTCAGACGCACGGGGGAGGCTTTCTGATCAGTCTCCGGGGACGTCTTTCGCTGCCTGCCACGCCTTGGAACGACCTCCCAATCAACCACAAGCGAGGGCTCAGCCCCACTGCGGGCAGCAACTGGGGCAACCACAGCTGCAGACCGATCTGGGGACAGACGGGACGAGGTTGATATCCCCGTGGTACCCAAGTCCGGCTCCCCACAGTGGTGCCCATTGGCAACAGCCTCAAGCTGCGCGACCGAAGTCAGCGCCGCTTGCAGCTGTGAGCGAAGGGATGCCAACTCAGCCCTCATCCGAACACAGCAATCACAGTCCCTGTCCATTCTAATCGATGTTGAACAACAGTTACTGAAACACGAGTCAGTGCCTAGATAACGCAAGGGAAACACGCAAAGAATGTATTAACTAACCTGTACAAATGTCTAACGACTGCGCTACAATCTGCCTGAATTTACGATTACAGTAACTAAAACTCGAAATTACACCTCCTATACGAAACTCACACGCAATTTAAGTAAGAATCTACGAAGTAAACACTAAAGCGCGATGCTACAACTCTCAAATACTATAATACGCCCGAAATTTATGAATTAAACAATGCAAGTACCCAAAAACACGCAAAGAAATTAAGAATTAAACTTTGTAACAAATAAGTAAGCTAGGGGTATAGGACTTGCTGCTGCAGCTGCTTATCCAACGGCGGCAGGGAGCACAATGACTGTTAGCAGAATATGGAATCGATGGGTTCAGGTGGATAATACGGAACGCCGTACTGTATCCCAACGGCCTCGTATCACTAGCAGTCGAGATGACAGACATCTTATCCGCATGGCTGTAACGGATCGTGCAGCCACGTCTCGATCCCTCCGTCAACAGATGGGGACGTTTGCAAGACAACAACCATCTGCACGAACAGTTCGACGACGTTTGCAGCGTCATGGACTATCAGCTCGGAGACCATGGCTGCGGTTACCCTTGACGCTGCATCACAGACAGGAGCGCCTGCGATGGTGTAGTCAACGACGAACCTGGGTGCACGAATGGGAAAACGGCATTTTTTTTTCGGATGAATCCAGGTTCTGTTTACAGCATCATGATGGCAGCATCCGTGTTTGGCGACATCGCGGTGTACGCACATTGGAAGCCTGTATTCGTCATCGCCATACTGGCGTATCACCCGGCGTGAGTATGGGGTGCTATTGGTTACACGTCTCGGTCACCTCTTGTTCGCACTGACTGCACTTTGCACAGTGGATGATACATTTCAGATGTGTTACGACCCGTGGCTCTACCCTTCATTCGATCCCTGCGAAACCCTACATTTCAGCAGGATAATGCACGTCCGTATGTTGCAGGTCCTGTATGGGCCTTTCTGGATACAGAAAATGTTCGACTGCTGCCCTGGCCAGCACATTCTCCAGATCTCTCACCAATTGAAAACGTCTGGTCAATGGTGGCCGAGCAACTGGCTCGTCACAATACGCCAGTCACTACTCTTGATGAACTATGGTATCGTGTTGAAGCTGCATGGGCAGCTGTACCCGTACACGCCATCCACGCTCTGTTTGACTCAATGCCCAGGCGTAGCAAGGTCGTTATTAAGGACAGAGGTGGTCGTTCTGGGTACTGATTTCTCAGGATCTATGAACCCAAACTGCGTAACAATGTTATCACATGTCAGTTCTAGTATAATATATTTGTCCAATGAATACCCGTTTATCATCTGCATTTCTTCTTGGTGTAGCAATTTTAATAGCCAGTAGCGTACCAATGAGCTGTGACAATTTATTTCGATTCCTCTAGCGACTTACTAAGTTACACGACTGCGGATAAGGACCTGTAAATTACTGTGTGCAGTGGTACGACCTTGTTGTAGTCAATCAGCATAACGCGCTGCAGTTGGTACAGTCGCTTTATCGAAGCAAAAGTGGACAAGCATGAAATTGTTTATGGCCGTTTGCAAAACGAAGTCCAAAGATACTAGATTTATATAGGTTCTTGCCACTCTTTTTTTGTGGGCGGAAATTTGGGGTAGCACCTTTTATCTTGACGTTAAAAATTTAATGTACATATGTTTTCTTTACTTTTTTGGTCTTTTTTTTATCCTGGTTGCTATGCCAACCATATACACTGTCGGAAGAAAATTAATACACCTGGGAGGACGACGTCGATTTTGATCGGACGACGGCATATGCCACCTGGGGGGGGGGGGGGGGAGGGGGGGTAGATGTACTGATAGTGGTTTGAACGTCATCCGCCAACAGATAGCGTAGTGGACAAGTTACCAGAGCTCCATCTGTATCTAGCCCTTAATAGTGAATTTTCGCATCCGTAAGGCTCAGTGTGGTGTAAACGTGTGAAGCAAGCAGGCAACCATGTAACGGAGAAGAACTCGTGCTTCCTGCGGCCAACAAGGAGAGCTTGAAAGGGGTCAAATTTTAGTCTTCCGAGTGTCGGGCTGGTCCTTTCGGAGAAGTGCCACACGAGTTGGACGTGCTGCATCATTTGTGCAACGACGCTGTTATCAGTGGTCACGTGAAGATTCTCACACCCATAGACGAGGTTCTGGACATCCACACAGCACAGACGCCCGCCAGAATTGTCGTATTTTAAGGGCAACAGCGGCAGATCGTACAGCTATCACAGCACTCATACGAGGGTTTGTGAGCCCAGACGCGTCAACACGACCTGTTGCGAACCGGTTTTTAGCAGTGCGACTACAAGCACGCACAGCTCTAGCCCGTCTTCCACTCACAGTACACTATCGACGTGCACGGTTCGAATGATGCCATCAGAAGATCACTTGGAAGATGGAATGGAGCACCACGCCGTGATCTTCAGAGATGGAAACAGATTTTGCCTTTATGCAAGTAATGGTCTCTTCTGCATACGACGTAGACCTGGTGATGGCTGTCTTGGAGAGAGCATTCGTCCAAGACACACTGACCCCACCGCGGGTCCTGTGGTATGGGGTGTGATTAGTTACAACTTTCTTTCATCTTTGGTGTTTCTGACGGGAACGGTAAGCAGCGCTCGGTACATGTAGAATGTCGTTACACCCGTTCTTTTTCCGTTCTTGAAACGGGAAATTGATTCCAACCAAGTAATGCTCGTCCCACACACTTCATTGTAAACTCAACATCCTCTGCAAGGTGTGCAGTAACTTCCCTGGGCGGTACGTCCTGTGGACTTGTCGCCAATCGACCACGTCCGGCGTATGATAGGACGAGAAGTGACTCGTGCGACTCCTAAACAAACAACTCTCACACAAGTACGGGAACAGATCGAGCAGACGTGGAATAACGTATCCTAGGACAGTATTCGCCATCTGTACGATCGACTGGTTGCCAGTCAGCGCTTGCATTGCCGCCCATGGATGCTGCTCCACCTAATATTGGTGTTTCAGCACTGGTCGATGCTTGGTACCTCAGAACTGCTTGTGCTGTTGATCTGAAAATGTAATAATTTAGCCGGTCGTTGTAGCCGAGCGGTTCTAGGCGATTCAGTCCGGAACCGCGCTGCTGCTGCGGTCGCAGGTTCGAACCCTGTCTCGGGCATGGATGTGTGTGATGTCCTTAGATTAGTCAGGTTTAAGTAGTTCTAAGTTCTAGGGGACTGATGACCTCAGACGTTAAGTCCCATAGTGCTCAGAGCCATTTGAACCATTTTTTGTAATAATTTAATCTTTTCCATCTTCACTGAAACCTCTAAAAGGGTGTACTATATTTTTTCCCCCTACAGAGTTTCTGTGTAGCTCTGGGATGTGCAGTTAACTATCACATTCAGAGTTTCTATCAAAAATCACTGTTCTAATAGTTTTTATACACTTCGCAGCATGACTGGACAAATTATTTTAAAATATACAGTCAATCGAGAGGCTTATTATGATATTCACTTTTTCTCAACATAGATCTAGCAAAGAGCTACGTGTTTTTCCACAACCACAGATAATCAATAATCCTGAGTGCTTCACTTTACCTTCTTTGAATAAGTTTTCTTCTTGGTTTAACTGTCTAACTCTTGAAATCAAAGAGACGTAAATGTAAAAACACTTTACTTTACACATTCGAATCATTATGAACTTTTGATCAGGTCCGTTTCGCGTCTGCTATCTGGTATAGTTTGTGTTAGTTTCTGTTACCTCACATGTAGTTATGCCAAAAAGGTGTATATCATGCAGGAACAAAACCTTACAAAAAATTACCAGGATATATAAAAGCTCTTCCTGAACTACAAAGCTTTAAAAAGTCTGTGACAGCCTACCTTATGAAAAACTGCTACTATTCAATCTCACAGTATCTTATGCAATAAAAAATGTAATTTGTATCTTTAACTGTAGAAATAAGTTATGAATATACAGTATTTCAAAAATTTGTAATTATTAACTGTATAGATCCAATTTGGAATAAAAATTTAAATAATGTATGTTTGACGTTTGAAAAACCAATAGCTAAAAAGCTTTTCTGTCAAATATCCTGTGTACAATATATGTACTGAAAAACAGATTTATATGGATAAAATAAAATAAAAATGGAAAAATAAAAAAAATAAATAGTTTGACTCGACCAGAGAGATTCGTTTAGTTTAGGTAGCTGTTATGAAATTTATCTCGAAAGTGACTTTTTTCCTCCACTCACACTCCAATCACTTAAAGCCACAGTGGGATAAATTTTCGTTCTTTGGGTTATTACGAAAAAGTACCAGTAGCAACCATCATGTCAATTGTTACACATTTCGACAGTTTTTATTTTTCACATACACTTTGCATCCTCCAGCGCTTTGTAAAACATTTGCAGAATTCTGATCATGCGTAAGTTTCATCTACAACGTCTGAACGAATGCTATACCTCGATCTTTACATCACCGCATCTCGTCATAAACTGAAGTTCCTTGTTCTTTACAGTACAACATATGTTATTCTTACATTTATTCTTTGTTTTTAATTTTAAAATGCATTGACTCAGCAGGTACAGCCCAATTTGCGGTGCCTTCCCCTTCATCGGCCTCCAGCTTGCCGGCGACGTGTTTCTTGCGGTACTGTGACGTCGACGTCGTGTGAGGACAGCCATCCACTGTGCGGTACTTGCAGCGCCACAAATGAAAGAGAAAAATCACAAAACAAACTTTATTTTATTGTAGCAATGTTTATGAACTCATCATTACTTATCATTCACTTCCTTAGTACTACTACCCACGAATCGTCGTTGCGGGAAATAAGTTGTGCGGTTTGTACAATGAGAATCAGGAAGATTACGCGGCCCCAATAATTTAAGAGTCCAAGATCAGAGCACTCCGCATGCCCATTTTCAGAAGCGCCGGTGTTCATAACCCTTAGAGTTCTGTGGAGCTTCAGCTTGGTGTTTACATCGTCAAATAGAACCAATGTAATAGCTAGGATGCAGTATATGTCGAGATTTAACTCATCGTATCATTTCTTTTGAATATCGTTATTCGAGTACGTAGGAACGGTTAAAATATAAGAACTCCAAGTAGTCAAATTACTACAACGAGCGTTTCACATGTTTCAGTGAGCCACGAGAGTGGAAAACGACACCACCACTTTCTGCCAACCACCGTGCGTGCGAAATGGTATCAAGTCGACGTGGTATCAAGCCAGCAAAAAAAAAAAAAAATGTGTGTGACGGATTAACGGACTTCCCCGACTGTCGCCTCCTGGACACGATGAACATCGCTTATCGTGCGTGTGGTCGTCCGGCGTTTGGCGACTGACACAAGAGATCTTAGCTTGGTACCTACGTGTCACACCTGACGTGATTCAGCCTCGGTTCCTTTTGTGTCCGGATGACTGTTACTTTCCCCTCGCCACATATCATGCACTTACATGGGAATGACAATCGATTACACCTTCGGCAAAGGGGAGAAAGTGGAACTTGATTACCGGTGGCACCTGCTAAAGGCCACATCACTCTTGCGCGCACACCAGGGTACCGTACACTCTTTGCAAATTATTTACGCAGCGTTTTCTTAAATCCTTCGCTAGTTGGGAGTGCCAGGCTCACTGTAAAGTAAGGCGCAGCATCTCACCGAAGACAATGACCTGAATTGCAAGCAGAGACAACGGAAAGCGATTAGGCAATCCCCGGAATGCTGCATTCATTGAGGCTTTAGCAATGCAGCATGAGTTTGTTGTAGATATTTTAGACGGTATTGATCGACACAGAAAACGCTAGTGGCAAGAAAACGCCAGTAGAACCGTTTCATGAAGAAAGATTCTTTTCGCTGAAAGAGAAGCAATATACAGAGCTGTTTTACTTTATACTTCGAATCACATATTTATTGCAACATTATGTTTTATAGCATTTTCATTTCTACACATTTATTAATTATAATTACATAAAATTACATAAATAAAAATTATTATAAACCCGTGGAGCCTATCCCTTCGGGGAATTTTTGGGAATAGTTAGGGGCAACGCCTGAAGAAAATTCATTTCTTTTTTTATGGTAGAGTTAAAGTGGTGATGCCAAGTGTAGGCGTAGATTTGATTTTTGTTTCTTTTATTTTTGGAGATTAAATTTAGTTAGATGAGTTAATAGGTCCACGACAAAAATTAAGGGTATGATTCCTGCTTTGGGTGCAGGAGGTCCCGGGTTCAAATCTCAACTGAGCCCTTCTGTTTTTCTCATGGCTGAAAATACGAAGCGCGCTTCCAAAATTAACTCTTTTCTTACTAAAGGAGACTTTGGCAAGAACTTTGTGTGTTACCGATCGCAACGATCACTGATTTTATTCCGATTTTGTTATTCACAGGAGAATATCCTTCCAATTGAATTTGAATATAAACGCGAGTACTGTGCGACACAATTAATATCTACAAGTTGTGTAAGAGAAAAAATGGCTGAGTGGATAGGCTGACGGTTTACAAACGTAAAAAACGAGCGTTCGAATCTATCTAGATTCCATATTCTTTCAAAAGATTCCATTTTATAATACTCTAATATTTAAACAGCCAACGGTTGTAGTAAAAACATTGAAAATGGATGTATTTATTTGTAATTACTTCGATCGCCATCTGGTGTCTCTATAGTTTTCAGCTGACAGAAACGTATCAGCTGATTGGCTGGCACACGTCATACGTCTGCTTCAAAATGGCTGATGTGAATGGTCGCAAGCGAGCGCGCACCAGTCGCGCTTCTGCCGTCGTAGCGGAAGGAGCTCTCAGCCGGTGATGGCCGGTGCAACGGTAGCTATTGGGGTTTAGGCCTCGCTGACCGCTCTGCTCTACAGGGAGTTCCTTTCGAGGCGCCAGTAGCGCTCGGTGGATCGGCGGAAGGTTGAGCTTGCTCCCTTTCGTCGAGAAGCCGCGTAGCTCGCGGAGAAGCTGAACTGTCGTAAGAGTCACTGACTCACAGTAACCCGTAACTTCGGTTAGAAATTTAGCGAGAGTATCTCGTTCTGTGTTAGGGTTGATCAGTGCCAGGGGCCCGTTCACGTCGAACCACCCCGCGTACTGTAGGCCACTTCTCTTCCTCCGCACCTCCTTTAGGTGCCGCCGCACTGCACCAACGGCGCACGCTAGGCCGTAGGGCATTCCCCCTCTTCTGTAGGACCTACTTGTTAGCCTTTTCTTTTCAGAAAAAGCATAATTGTCGTGCCCACCCACACCAAATAAAGCTCCTGTAAACACTGAGATGGCAGATTCCGCCGGTGTTTCCCCCGCCCTAACCCGCAGCAAGGCTGCAGCTAAAGAGGCGCGAGATTCGGCTGTTCCCGTCGACGTCAGCGTCCCGCTTGCCGCCGTTGAGGAGGTACTGGCCGACAAGGACCGGCAGATCGCTGCGCAAGTGCAGGAACTGCTGAGCCAGCGTCGATTGATAACCGACCTCTGCGGCCCAAGTGAGTCCCCCACGCGGACAAGTACACTGCACATAACACTACATTCACCTGCATCTGGTGACTCATGCACCACTGTCCCACTGCGGCAGCTGACTCCAACGGCGGAACCGGCAGCCGCAGATGCGGACACAGAACAACACTACACTGAGCCCTGGCAGGTGGAGGGCCCACGACGCAAACAGAGAAACACCACGCAAACAAGCGAGCAACCACACTCGCAAGGTAGCCGAAAGGCGCTGCTACCTACACCAAAACCCACACTTCCGGTTAGGAACACCAACACAACAACAAACACGACCCGACCTGCGGTCAGCGACACCACACAAGTACCAACCGCAGCTACACCCGCACAACAGAAGACTGGTTTTCCCCCAGTCGTAATACAAAACTACGGGGACCTCAGCGTCCTCAACACAACATTCGCGCAAAGGCACTCACCTTGCACGCTACACACGAAGTACTCTGGGGATAGGGCCTCACTGTACGTATCAACTAACAGTGAATATAAAGATCTCCTTATCTTCCTCAAAGAAAAGGAGATCGAACACTATACGTACAGGACTGCCGAAGAACGGACACAGCAGTACGTGGTAAAGGGAGTGGACCCCAGTACCCCAAACAACACAGTACAAGCGGCGCTCAACTTCCTTGGATTCGACTGCAAAAGTG
The DNA here is from genome assembly GCF_023898315.1 of Schistocerca nitens. NCBI lineage: Eukaryota > Metazoa > Arthropoda > Insecta > Orthoptera > Acrididae > Schistocerca > Schistocerca nitens. The sequence continues at coordinate 696,228,847 of NC_064617.1, read as the reverse complement.
CTTCCAGGATGACTGGCTTCCGCTCCCACCACCGTCTACCACACTACCTGGTCGAAATGGCCGACACGGCCACCTCCCGCGGCCTTCTGCAGATAAAAAGCCTTCTGCGGATGGACGTAAGGGTAGAAATCTACGAACCGCCACAGGTCCCACAACAACGTAACAACTGCCAGCGGTTCGGTCATTCGGCCCTCCGCTGCGGCCTGGCACCCCGTTGCCGCGGATGCGCTGGCAAACACGCATCCAACGCATGTACACTAATACACGAAAACATACGCCGTTGCGCCAACTGTGGCCAAGGCCATGCGGCCAACTACAGGGGCTGCAACGTATACAGAGAGGCGCAGAGGCGCAAAAACCAACAGTCGAAGCCACCCAACGCCATAACACGACCAAGGCCCGCACCAAACCCTGTCAGGAACGGAGTGTCGTTCGCCATGGCTACACGCCCTGGAGGAGCGGAGCAGGCCGCGGAATCTCTGCGCCCAGCACACGCACCTAACACAACCGCTGCGACAGCAACACAATCGTCACAGCCAACACACGACACTGCAACTACACCGGTACCAACACCAGCCCCCAAAAACAACACGACCCCGCCCCCTGAAGCCACAACCTGCGAACCTACACACGACACACAGGAAAACATACTTACACAAGGAACCCCAGAACCAAAAGCCCAGAGAAGGCGTAGGCGAACACGCGGAAACAGGAGCGGGAACACACGTGCACCACAACAACGTACCCAGCGACAACAAAACACTGACACACAGACACACAGTCAGCAAGCCAGCGACACTAGCACACACACTACCCCACCCCCCACCACGTCTGACACACAGGCACCTCAAAATGTTCCACATAACAACAACACAAGCGCCAGCCCAAACATAACGCCAACACCCGCACCAGCGGCCGCCAACACCACAACCGATCCACAGGCCGACACACACAACACCAACACAACATTTGGGAGATTATTGGAAACAATATTCCCCCATCACACGTCCGCTCAGATCTTTAGCAAGATCACGGCGGTCGTCACCACACTCCTCATGCAGCTCTTTACTGCTCAACCTGGGCAGCACTGGGCCGCCATACAAACAGCGTTCACCACACTGTGTACACCCATACATGGATAACACACCACACCCCGCCCCCATCGCAAACAACCAGACACTGACACGGATCCTGTTCTGGAATGCAGACGGGATCAACAACAAAAGGGCGGAATTTGCCGAGCGTAAGGGTATCCTTATCGCCCTATTGAGCGAAACTAAGCTCAAACCACGCAACCAACTATACTTCACCGGCTACTGCGTCTATCGTACCGACCGACCGGACGGCTCCGGTCACGGCGGAACAGCCATCATCATACACAAAGACATAGAACACACAAACATAGTGCTCCCTGAACTTGAAAAACTAGAGGCAACCGCCGTCAGGGTCAAGTTCAACGGAGCCTACACTACACTGGTGTCAGTATACAACAGCCCTAAAAACATTAAAACACGCGACATCAGCACAATACCTAACATATCACCGCGCGTAATAGCCGCTGGAGATCTTAACGCAAAACACCCGGACTGGAACTCACGAATACGAAACTCCAACGGCAAGAAACTATACGAACACGCACTAGGACCAAACTACATCACACTAGCGCCGACCGAACCGACGCACATTCCCTACCGGAGGGGACACAGGCCAGAAGTGTTAGACATGGCCCTCATCAAGGGCAATAACAACAACACTCAACGTTGCCGTTGAAAACGATCTGCCCTCAAATCACCAACCCGTTATACTGTACATGGAAGAAACACTGCAGCACATGGAACAACGCAGGATGTTAGACTACAGGCGCGCGAATTGGACCCAGTTCAAGGAAACGCTTGACAGTCGCATCCCACCCACCCACACGATTAACGAGACAGCCCAAATTGACGAGGCAGTCGAAACCCTCACCGGCGCCGTCCAGGACGCAGTAGCCGACACCATACCAATCCGCACGCCACAACAACACAGTGCTGCCCTGCCCCAGGAAATCCTGGCCCTAATCTCAATGAGGAACCGCCTCAGGAGACACTGGCAGCGCACCAGGCGCCAGCACTTCAAACGGCACATTAACAGGCTCCAGGGAATAATCCGGGAAAAAATACAAACATTCAAGACACAACAGTGGGACCAGAAACTCGAAGGGCTGGACACCACGCGACCTGGCGTGTGGCAGCTAGCCCGACACTTTACCAGGGAGAAACTGTACACCCCCACGTTACAAGGGCCCGACGGACCAGCATATTCTGCGGAAGAAAAAGCGGAACTGATGGCCCTCACACTCGCAGCGTCATTCACACCGAACCTGGATCCCTCAGACCCAGCGTTCACACTTGCTACGGACCAGGAGGTCACACGCATCTTGGCCCAACCGGCGCGCAACAACATCCGACAAGCTAGTACAGCAGAAGTCAAATGGGCCATCATGCATACCACCGCTAGGAAGGCCCCTGGTCACGATGGCATTCAAAACCGTGTCCTCCAGGAGTTCACGGACAAAGCTGTAGACTACCTAACACACATCACGAATGCCATACTCAAGCACCAACACTTCCCCGCCTTTTGGAAGACGGCCAAGGTCCTGATGTTCAGGAAGCCGGGGAAAGACCACTCCCTCCCACAAAATTACCAGCCCATCAGTCTGCTGAGCGCGCTCAGCAAGATCGTTGAGAAGGTAATATTAAAACGACTCACCAGGCACTGCATCACAAATGACACCCTGAGACCGGAGCAATTCGGTTTCAGGAATCACCACTCAACAACACAACAACTCCTCCGCGTCGTTGAATACATAACACACGGATACAACACAAGCAAGGCAACTGGGGCGGTGTTCCTGGACATCGAAAAGGCTTTCGATCGTCTATGGCACAACGGCCTAATACGCAAACTTAGTGACGCAGGGTTCCCCGACGGGCTCGTACGTCTCATACACTCATATCTCACGGACAGGAGTTTCAACACCGACGTGCAGGGCAAACAATCGACACGACATGGTATACAGGCAGGAGTACCCCAAGGAAGTATCCTAGGGCCCTTACTGTTTAACCTCTACATTAACGACCTCCCAGCTACACATAACACGACGGTAGCAATCTACGCGGATGACACTGGCATCCTTGCGCAAATTGGAAGCCGTATAACATTAACTCACGGATACAGACCGCACTCAGAACGGCGGAGCCTTGGCTGGTGAAATGGCGTGTTAGAATAAACGTCGACAAGTGCGAGGCCGTTCTGTTCACTAGAAGACCGAAACAACTGCGCAAACATCAGCACTGCAACCCAATAACACTACACACACGCCCAATACATTTCCGCGAGAAGGTCAAATACCTCGGTGTCTGGCTGGACAGGAAACTTCTCTGGGGGTACCACATTCAACACGTGACCAACAAAGCTAACGCGAGGCTCAAACAACTCTATCCTATGCTTAACAAATGGCTCAAATGGCTCTGAGCACTATGGGACTCAACTGCTGAGGTCATTAGTCCCCTAGAACTTAGAACTAGTTAAACCTAACTAACCTAAGGACATCACAAACATCCATGCCCGAGGCAGGATTCGAACCTGCGACCGTAGCGGTCTTGCGGTTCCAGACTGCAGCGCCTTTAACCGCACGGCCACTTCGGCCGGCCTATGCTTAACAGGCGTAGCACACTGAACAGGAGGGTGTCTAGGTCCATGTACATGACACTTATTAGACCCGTGATGACGTACGCAGCCCCTGTCTGGGGATACGCAGCGCCAACTCGCCTGCGCCGTCTGCAGCTCATACAGAACAAAGTACTCAAAATCATAAGCAACGCTCCGCGCTACACACGCATCGCGGACCTTCACCGGGAATACCGGCTAGATACTATCTTGCAGGTATTCCAAAAACTCTCCACACGACTGTACAATAACACGAGACACTCGCGCAACCCGTTCATCCTTTCTCTGGGTAACTACGACCACAACCATAGATGGAAGCATAACAGACCAAAGACATTACTGGCTAGGAACTGAACATCTATGGTCTATAGAACGCTAACACGACAGTACTGGCGAGCCCCTGCAACACAGTTATTACTGGAAACCCAGATGTGCGACTAAGCCGAAAAACAGGCAACCGCAGGGAAACCGTACTGTACACAGCACGCAAACCAGCCACACACACCCCCTACACCGTCTGTGAGCCGATCTATGATCGATCGCCCACTAATCCACAACGACCTTGAACTGTTGCAGGGACGCAGCAACTGCAGCAAGCGCCGCAACAAGCTCCAACAACGACAAAGGTAACGATGCACGATACCTCGAACTAACACAACCACACCTTGCATGCACTGTCGCAGATAGCAAGCCGCTACTGCCCTTACTATCCGTCCTACTGTCGCAGAGGTTACTTTCCCTTGGCTCTTGCCTTGGCACTTTTTTTCCTCTGCCCTTACAACCGCTACCATTCAATCGTTTTCGACCACTTCTATCTCCTGATGGACCATGTTAATGAGTAATCTTACCCAGACGCGTGGACAACATCACAGCCCGCATCCTGTGACGCCTGATTCAAAAACTAACATGTTTACGGAGGTGACAGTAGAACTTTTGGTTTGGTCACCACGTTGGTGTGGGCGTGTAGGGGCCCCATCCTTTGCGAAAAAAAAAGGTCGCAAGCGAATAATTGTTCTCTTAGAAAACGGTGTTAGTGCATCTGAGGTAGCACGTCGTAATGGTGTTGATGCTTCCACAGCAAGGAGATGGATTAAACGATTTAGAGAGAATGGTGAGGTAGCGAGACTTCCAATACCTGGAAGACCACGAATCTCTGCATGAAGACAAGATGAATAATCAGTCAGGGTGGCCTAGAATGTCCCTTTGCCACTCATCCGGGAACTAATGAGAGCTTCACATTTCACTGGCTCGTCAAGAACTGCTCTCCGAAGATTAAAGCACCGTAGAATCAGGTCTTGTCGTACCCTTATCAAAGAACCGTTGTCTGACAAACAAGCCGGGGAATTGTGAGTTCTACATCTACATATACATCTACATGGATACTCTGCAAATCACATTTAAGTGCCTGGCGGAGGGTTCATCGAACCATCTTCACAATTCTCTATTATTCCAATCTCGTATAACGCGCGGGAAGAATGATCACCTATATCTTTCCATACGAGCTCTGATTTCCCTTATTTTATCTTGGTGATCGTTCCTCCCTATGTAAGTCGGTGTTACCAAAATATTTTCGCATTCGGAGGAGAAAGTTGGTAATTGGAATTTCGTGAGAAGATTCCGTAGCAAAGAAAAACGCCTTTCTTTTAATGATTTCCATCCCAAATCCTGTATCATTTCTGTGGCACTCTCTCCCATATTTCGCGATAATACAAAACGTGCTGCCTTCTTTGAACTTTTTCGATGTACTCAGTCAGTCCTATCTGGTGAGGATCCCAAACCGCGCAACAGTATTCTAAAGTGGACGGACAAGCGTAGTGTAGGCAGTCTCCCTAGTAGGTCTGTTACATTTTCTAAGTGTCCTGCCAATAAAAAGCAGTCTTTGGTTAGCCTTCCCCACAACATTTTCTGTATGTTCCTTCCAATTTAAATTGTTCGTAATTGTAATACCTAGGTATTTAGTTGAATTTACGGCTTTTAGATTAGACTGATTTATCATGTAACCGAAGTTTAACGCGTTTCTTTTAGCACTCATGTGGATGACCTCACACTTTTCGTTATTTAAGGTCAACTGCCACTTTTCGCACCATTCCGATATTTCTTCTAAATCGTTTTGCAGTTTGTTTTGATCTTCTGATGACTTTAATAGTCGATAAACGACAGCGTCATCTGCAAAAAACCGAAGACGGCTGCTCAGATTGTCTCCCAAATCGTTTATATAGAAAAGGAACAGCAAAGGGCCTATAACACTACCTTGGGGAACGCCAGAAATCACTTCTGTTTTACTCGATGACTTTCCGTCAATTACAACGGACTGTGACCTCTCTGACAGGAAATCACAGATCCAGTCACATAACTGAGACGATATTCTATAAGCACGCAATTTCACTACGAGCCACTTGTGTGGTACAGTGTCAAAAGCCTTCTGGAAATCCAGAAATACGGAATCGATCTGAAATCCCAGGAATTTTCAGAGTTCCTGGGAAGATGTCGACTGGAGGAAAGTCATTTTCTACTACGAGAGCACAACTGAGTTCACGAGACGAGGTTCTGCAATCTATATGCTTCTCACTGTATATCGACACAGTACAAAATACACAACAATTAATTACTTTATATTATTTTTTCCCAGGTGGTATTCAAAATTCTACGACAGCCTCTCCTGTGTCAAGGGACTGCTGTAGCTTTTGCCGCTGATACACACAGCGTGTAAAAATAATCAGCACGCGACCACAGAAGAGACAGTATACAGAAAGAAAAATCAGAGAGCGGCTCCTGTGATTTGTGTCAAGTGAAGCGTTGCGCTCAACGTCGCCATATTGAAACCGATTACACGCCTGACAATATCTCCTTATTACTACGGCTCAAAACGGACATTTTTATGAAACGGGAGTAGTCTAACCCACTAAATGATAAAAATACGAAATGAAACGCTGAAGGAACAAGTTGTGGTAAATGTTTTAAAAACTAACCACATAAGCTTTCAAATTCATTACTGTTGGCATGTGGAAGCTGTGAACTGCCACTGCTTTTAGCTTCAGATGACAATGAAGTTACTTTATTTTGTAAATGTCGGTTTCTTCCTTCAAGCAATTTTACTTTACTTTTCATTTTCCTTTTATGGGACTTTATGCTGATAAATCAAATGTACTTCCAACAGAAACGGCTGTTATGAGACTGCAATAGTTTCAGTGTTTCATGTTTTCAACCTGAAAGTAACACATATATATTATTTGCTTGAATGTCTGTATAACAATTATTCATGAAGACTGGCGTGCACGGATAACTGAAGTTGTTAAGGCGACCGCTCGTGATGAGCGGGGAAATCCGGGTTCGATTCTCGGTCCATCACGAATTTTCAGATGACACCAATAGGTAATACATCTATAACTAGCACAGCTGGTACTAAGATATTCGCAGTCAGTTACGTTCTGGACACCGTGGCGAACCCCAGCCACAGAACAGCCAAGAGAATATACTGGGCGCTCAGGGAGATGCCGGCAAAAAACAAAATTGAACACAAATTTCCTCTCTGCTTCTCTTATATAATATGACAAAATTTTCTCTCTTCTTCAATTTAAGTATAATCTGTAGTATATGTAAAAAAGTTTCTTCCACTTCTGCTCCATTTATCATGGTGATGTTTCCCTCATACTGTCCCACCTAACAGTGCAAACTAGAGGAAGAGATCAAACCAGAATGCACAATGTGCCTGTGGCATCACAAGTGCATGACATACAGAAACATGAACTCAAAATCGATGTGTCGATGCTACATATAAATTATTATGCCTGTCCTGCAATGTTTTACCCCCCCCCCCCCCCCCCAAAAAAAAAAAAGATGACAAATGGCCATGTAAAAGGGTTCAAGGAACAACAATAAGAGAAAAATGAAAAAGAAAAGAATATACAAACGAAAACCTATAAAATGACAGTAATGTTAACCAACACTAGGAATATAATAGGTTAATAGAATAAAATGGTTTTTTTTTAATACAAGAAAAGGAGCTGTTGCCAAAGGAAAAAAAAAAAGTTCGAGTCTCGGTCCGGCACACAGTTTTAACCTGCCAGGAAGTTTCAACTTTTATTGTTTACAGCAAGAAAATCGGAGAACTAATTTTTCTCGTGTACTGTTGCTGTCAGCTGCATCTTGGGAACCGCTCGTTACTTTCCTGTGCGCTCTTCTCCTACTATTATTCATTGTGTATTTCTAACTATAACAGCACATCAAATAACTGTTTACATGTAGGTAAGCCCAGCAGCTAAAACGCGTAATTAATCAAATAAACTAAACATATCCCTCCGCCTTCAGCATCCGAGACAGTTGTTAACTCGGTTTCAATATGGTATGGGCACTACATTTTGGCACACGGATTGCAGCCGAGTTTCCATTCTGTATACTCTCTACTCTGTGGCGTGACTGTTGGGCAGTTTACGTGCCATGTACAGCACTCAACACGATGCAGTCGCCCACTGGTTCGTTCTTCCGACTTGTAATGTTTAATAGGTGCAGAGGAGTGGTCAGGTGGCAGAGTGGTGACCGCGTCGGCCAAGTGCAGTGTGTGTGTGTGTGTGTGTGTGTGTGTGTGAGGCAGACAAGCAGGTATGGCGGCGCGCGGCCTCAGTGGGTCACGACGGCGCCATTGCCACCTTGCGCAGGTCCGGGTGGCAGGACGCCACAGACGGGCCACGGCACACGCCACTCGCCACTAAACAACGCGGCCAGCAGGTTAGCCAACACTGCACAAGCCAGCGCGCCGCTGCCAACGCGCGCAGCTCGCAAGTGTCTGCATGACGCAAGCGCACCTGCAGATACACCAGTTTCCGACCTAGTCCGCATAACTTGTAGTGCACGCACTTCACCGCTAAGGTAAACCCTCGAGCGGGTGCGCAGGTTTTCATAACACGGGCTGGCGTGCGGAGCACTTTGCACACATGTAAGGAATAGCTGCCTTTTATTTTCCAAGGTTAACATATACGAACAGCCGGCCAGCGTGGCCGAGCGGTTCTAGGCGCTACAGTCTAGAACCGCGCGACCACTACGGTCACAGGTTCGAATCCTGCCTCGGGCATGGATGTGTGTCATGCCCTTAGGTTAGTTAGGTTTAAGTAGTTCTAAGTTCTAGGGGATTGATGACCTCAGACGTTAAGTCCCATAGTGCTCAGAGCCATATACGAACAAAATCACAGTTTAATTTTAGTTTAAGGGGCTCCGGAAAGGCTCAAAATCATGAAAAGTTCAATTTTTACTTTTTTGCGTTTTCTGAATCTGCAGACTATTACCTTTTAATAGATATATAATTTATTCAATTCCGAAGACTACAACTATTTTTAAATTTTTTTTGAAATGTGTTCTACATGGGCGTGACCCACTGTGGCGCTGTTAAACTGCTGTCAAATGGTGTTATTATTAACGTCCGTGTTCATCAGGTACATTTTAGTGATGTGAGATAAAGTATGTGTTGTGGCTAACCTGTGATGGTTCAATATATATCGCTGGTGTGATTGTCGATTGTTTCATGTTTATTTACTCTGTCGTTATCTCGAAAATATTCGTAATTAATTCTGTTTCTTGAGTCTCTGTTTTGTTGAAGTATAATAATGAGTAAAAGTAAAGTTATTAGAAATCCTCTGAAGGCTTTTAAGAAAAGGAGAAATGTTGGAAAGCCAAAGGTATGTGTTATTACTGTAAACAATAAAGACGATAACCAAGTGAGTGAACCTAACCTCTCAAGTACACCTGCCCATAGCAGTCAAAGTGGGAAAGAAAATACTTCACAGAAGAAGCTTGGTTCAATGAGGTGATAAAACCTATTTTCAGAGACTTAGCAGCACCTGAACTGTTGAAAAAGTGTATTCATGGAAAAACTCAAAACCCCAATGAAAGTGTAAATAGTGTTATATGGTCGAGAATCCCCAAGACTGTATTTGTTGGAATAGAAACACTTCACTTTGGTGTGTATGATGCTGTTGCGACTTTCAATGATGGCAACATTGTAAGGTGCAAGGTATTTAGAAATATGGGAATGAAGATAGGTTCTAACATGGTACGAGCGATGCTTGCTTGAGACAAGGAACGCCTTCGGGCTGCAGACAGGGCTGTAAAGAGTCTAGAAATACAAGCAAGAGTAAACAGGAGGAGGAACAAGAGGAAGCTGGAGGAGGAGTTTGCAGAGGATGAAGATAATCCATCCTATGGACCTGGAATGCACTAAAAAGTTAATCCAATCTTTGTCGCTCGATTCCCAAAACTTTTATTTTCTCATACTAATTACATGTTTTCTAAGGATCTTCCAAACATATTTGTTTCAAACTTTCAGTAAATGTTACACAGTACCTTCTGCATAATTTAACACAGCCTTTTTCCAAAAAACTGTATATTTTTGAATATATAAATAAAAAATTGCAAAAAAAGTTGTGAATTTTCATTACAATTGAAAAAAAATCATCTTTAATAACTGAACTAAAATTTTGTAAAATCCCTGTGTTAAGTTGTAGCCCATATTCCAATAAATAATCTGTAAAAAGTTCAACTTCCTACCTCAAATACTTTGTGGGGAAAGATGTAATTTATAAGCGTTATTTTAACATTGCAAGTATAGGGCGTTCCGGAGCCCCTTAAGGGGGGTAGGACTTCAAACGGGCCGATTTGGAGCAGGAGAGGCACCACAGGACATTTTATTTTCTACTGTCTATACTTTTACAAATAAATTCATAAAACTTTGTCAGCATGACCAGGAAGGATTCAGGATTCACACTCATAACAGTGGAAGTACAAAAACATAACAAAATAATTTTTTTAAAAAATATGAAATTTCATCATTTTTTCACTTACTGTTGGCTGCATTTGTTGCTATAGGTACATTTTTCTTCACAAGTAAGAAAGATTCTTTGATGAATTTTGCGTAGCATACAAACCATACTTACAGGTATATGAAACTAGAATTTTCTAACTCTATTAAAAACTGTGGTAAAAATTGAGATAATTAACTACAAAATTTGATTTTTTTCGAAACATACAGTTTAAAACGTAACAGCTCATTCATTTTTTCATAAATTACATAGATTCTAGAGTTTCAGACACCTGTAAGTAAGGTTTGTATGCTGTGCAAAATTCATCGAACAGTCTCTCTTACTTATGAAGGAAAGTGTACGTATAGCAACAAATGCAGGTAATAGTAAGTGAAAAAATGATGAAATTTCACATGTAAAAAAAATTATTTTGTTATATTTTTGAGCTTCCGCTGCTACGAGTGTGAATCCTGAATCCTTCCTGGTCATGATGACAAAGTTTTATGAATTTACTTGTAAAAGTCTACAGTGGAAATTAAAATGTCCTGTGGTGCCTCTCCTGCTCCAAGTCGGCCCGTTTGACATCCTACCCCCGTTAATTAAACAACGATAACATAATGTTACATAATACGAGCTAAAGCATTACATCACTCTTTGCTACGGACAGGTGTTACCGAGGCAGTAATGACCCATTCGAACAGGCCGGTGTGGCCGAGCGGTTCTAGGCGCTTTAGTCTGGAACCGCGCAACCGCTACGGTCGCAGGTTCGAATCCTGCCTCGGGCATGGATGTGTGTGATGTCCTTAGGTTAGTTAGGTTTAAGTAATTCTAAGTTCAAGAGGACTGATGACCTCAGATGTTAAGTCCCATAGTGCTCAGAGCCATTTGACCCATTCTAAACATTAAACGCCACAGCTGCATCAGATCACAACAAACCGCTTACTCGATTACTAATTATCTCGTAGACAACTGTCTCATTATGGGTTTGCGTTGCTAGCTCGTCAGTCTGGGTCATTGTCTTGCACGGGTCGTAATTTTCTTCTCATCTAGTTCGCTTTGTATTTTATATTTTCACTGGTCACTTCGAAGTATGACAACACAATTTATCTTGTGTTAGCTGAAGCAGTAGTGATGGAATAGGCATGGGCTTGCAATTGTGAAGCAACAATGGAAGCGCGCAAACCATTTTATTTGTGGTTGGCGCACTTTATACGCACGGTTATTGAATTCCAAAGAATTCTTTTGCTTGTGAATGCAGCAACTCCTGTACCGCGTTTTCACCTCTTCTGAAATGTTTGCGTCCGAGGAGTCCAAACCTAAGAAAGTCGCTCGGAGCGAGGTTAAGTGAGAGGCATTCAATTTTTTTTCAGTTTATTGGCTTTCGGGAAGTGCCCATTCAGCCGTCTCAACGGTGAAATGTCAATTAAGGCGATACGAACATAATGCCATCAGAACGCTCAGTGCGGCAGCGGAGAAAACCTCTGATCCGTCTGGTAACCTAACCGGGACCCTTCGCTTTTCAATTCGCCGCGCTGACCACGCAATTTACGAGGCGGTCGACATTCACATTTCGCGTCCTGTACTGTAGCTGCGGTTGAACGGACGTGATTGAAACGGGCACCGTCGTGTTGCAAGGAAACACAAGCAGTCAGGACATTCTGACGTTTACTCCTGATTGAGGGTGATGGTGATTTCATGCCAGATTTTAGTATGAATTGCTGGCCACTGTTGATCCTCTTTTCAAGTTGCAACCTCCCCCTCACTTATCGACCTTAATGACAGTAAAAATTAAACCACGTGTACCTAATGGAAATTTGGGTAAAGCAATCGTCACCGAAGTTAATCTGTCGGTAAAGAGTGTAACGTCTAGTAATAAACAAAGACAATATATTGTGTAATAATGAGAATATTAGATGTGTCATATTGTGTCATTGTGTAAAATTATGTATTTTTTCTTTATTATTTATTTCTGAGAACGTCTGCGTCGGCGAGTAATAAGACCGACACAGAAGATAAATGTTGTACAGAGATCACAAAATGAATTAGTATATAATGCATGATGTAAAGTAAAGTCTTTGTCTTCTTAATCTGGAAGCTGTGAGAGAAAGATCTCCTGTTGTTGTCGTAGAGAGCGAGAAGGTAGCATTCTTTTGTCGAGATTGGGAATTGTACGCCATTACGTGTGCATTTACACAGGTCTGTAATTGTTGGGATATTTAAATGTTTCAATAGAGTTGTTTAAATGAAAACGTGTATTATTTAATTGTTAAAGCTTGCTTGCCTATTATCCCATCCTGTTAAGATATTTTTCAGTTATATAAAAAAAATTATTATCTGTGGAGCTGAGCTGTGTGGAGAAAGAAGAGCCGCTGCCGCGGCGTATTTAAACGACTTACAATATCGTCGAGTATACCGCAAGGAAGCGGTAAAATAATAGTAGAATAATATTATTTCTTTTAGCTCCCAGACTGGCAGTGAAGATCAGCAGATTTTATGATGTGTTGCAGGTTGACGCGGGCTGCTGATAGGATATAAATTACAGTGCAAATAATTTAATGTACTTACCGAATCTGATAGGAATCTTGCTGTGCTCCGTTCTGATCTGGCTAAATTTTATAGTGATAACGTAATTTTCTTTAATGAGAGTCTCATGTTCTTGGGCTAGTCGTGGTATGAAACAGCATTCTAGTAAGAAATAAAATCCACTGCAAACTTGTGTTTTTGAACGATTGTACGAACTGTAACATCAGTGATCATAAAACAGTAATTTCAACTTTGAATAACTATGAAGTAGGAAAGATATATTGATCCTTAGCATGAGTTGCAGTTACTAAAAATCGTTCTTTAAATTGTAGGCCAGATCCAGAACAATAAGACTTCCATAGAATCATTTTATTTTACTAAAAGGTAACGATGATAAAGAAATTAAAGGCACAGCATTGTTAAAAGAATTTCTCGTCACTCTTTCCATATATGCGTTGTTACGCTAATAATAATAATTAAAAAATAAATAAATGAACCAAAGAGACTAACAATTTATAAAAACAATTAACGAAAGAGTGAGCAGGACGGGAAACTGGCGCCCAACGTGGGGCCCGAATTTGCAGTGGCCACAATTATAAAATTTTATGTATTTTTCTTTCAGTGTCTATTGTTATGTATGTATAGATATATATGTATTTAGTGTTAAATGTATGTATGTATATCATGATCTATGCTATGTATTAATGAATGTGCAAACACTCTTTCATGACAAAACGCACTACTGCAAGCGAGTCTGAGAAGACGATCCTGATAGTACTGAGAAGCTCTAACGACTACGTAATCCGGGGGGCAGCCGAACCCCGAGATAAGATAAATTAAAGGTAAGACTACAGTGTAGTTGTCCTGTTGGTAGAAGTTGAGCTCCAGTGGAGTAATCTCATATCGCTAGTGGTGTGCATATTGTACGTAGTTTGATGTTAGTATTTGTGACAGGACAAAGTGGTGGTAGATAGTAATTTTTAGTGTGCAGTGTAGTGTATATAAAGTGATGTAGTTTGTGTGCAAGGGGAAAAACTGTTAGATTTTGTGTTTTAGTAAGCAATTTAGGAATATGGTTAAGTTGCGTAGTCAACGTCCAAGCAATATGGATACTGAGGAACAACAATTAGCTAGTGAAGGAAATGTGGAACCGGGTGCCTCAAGTAGTACTAGTACTCTCTTTGAGGATATAACAGGCGAAAATGGGGGGGCAGGGGCACAGGAAGTAGTGCCTCCGCCCACTAGTCATCAAGTCGATGTAGATAAAGAAATTGTACCACCACCAGAAAAGCAGGAACCAGAGAGTGGTAATCTGCCTGGTGGGTATTCAATTCAGGCTATATTAGAGCGTGTGCTAAATTACCAGGCAGAATTTGCGCAACAGCAAGCCGAGCGAGATCGCCAGCAAGCTGAGCGAGATCGCAGGCTAGAAGAGCGAGATCGCCAGCAAGCTGAGCGAGACCAGCAACTTGTGCAATCGATAGAAAGTATGAAAAAAGAGATAGCAGATATGAAAAAGAATTATGAGTCGATACCTAGGGCCGTGCAGGAGCTGACTGAACAGGTCAACAACCTGCAAGTAGCAAACACTAACATGGTAGACGAAATAGGTGTATTAGCCAACAGAGTAGAAAAGCTCGAAATAGATTCCACACAGCTTGTAGAGCAGAAGTGGAATGAACAGGCAAATAAAATTGAAACAGAATTTAACTCATGGCTAGAAGTGAAGGAGAGTGAGATTGACACGAATATTAAGTCTAAAGTAGAAGCAGCCATAGCAAATAGAGATTCTGAATCATTCAGTACCGCAGTAAATAGTCAAGTACAGAATGATGTGCAAACAATTAAACAAATACTCAGTGAGGATATTCCGCAGTGGCAAGTGAATGTTAACAAACGGATATCCGAACTGGAGAAAGGTTTAGCACAAAGCAGGAAACATGTGGAACAGGAACCTCTGTCGCCAAAAGCCCATGGTTTTGGCAACGCACAAACTTATATGCGATACAACAATGGGGAATCTGTAGTCGATAATGCGAAGAGCTGTAGCTCCGGTTCGGAGCACACAGCATATGTCCCAGCAGCAAACCCATGTAGTTCAAAAATATTAGTGGAAGAAAGTTTAATTAAAAATAGGCAATTTCAAACATTTACTACTGAAAGGAAATCAGTACACCCAGTAGTATTCATAAAAAGCTTTAAAAATATCTTACCCAGTGTATGGAACGAAACACAGAAAATACAATACGTAATGTCGTACATTCAAGGTGACGCAGCGCTATGGGCTACAGAAGTAGCAGACAGCTGCAAGACATACGAACAGTTTGAAAGGGCATTTTTGTCAAAATATTGGTCGCCTTGTATACAAGAGCGACTAAGAAAAGAGGTATATAATCCCGAACCGTACTCACCCCGTCTTGGGAATTTGAGGCGGTATTTTGAAAAATATATAAACAAAACGCGCTACTGGGACGAGCCTATATCACCAAGAGACATAGTAAGACTACTAAAATCACATTTACCTATTCATATCAAGGAGAAATTAATACATGTACCAGAAAGCGACATGGAAAACTTCCTGTCGGTCCTAGATTCCATAGACTTGATACAGGAAGACGCAAAATCGGCGTGCGATCACTCGCGGAATAATGGGTCAGGATGTAAACACGATAGAAATAGTAGTGCACAGAACCACAACCATGGAAATGGTGGGGGTGGTAGCAAGCGACAAGAACAATCGCAAAATGGTAGTAACGGTAGAGGCCAGAACGGGTATGGACAACCAATTTATAACAAAAAGCGTCGATTTGACGACAGGTACGAATCCGGAATGTCAGGGACCAACCGCTGGAAAAATGCGCGAGGTCAGTGGCAGAGCAATTATAATGATAGTAATCGAAATTGGCAACAGAATCAGCGTAGAAGCCCAGAACGACAGGCTAGTGACCGGTATGACAACAATAGACCACCACCGCAAAACGCGCCTATTGCGCAGCCGTGGCGGCCTACAAATCAGAATGTACATATAGTGGAGGTCGCGGACAATAACCGTCCAAGTACCTCACAAGTAATTAATCCAACAAACTAGAATCGGCCTCGATATGCTCTCCATCGACGGCCGAGGGATGGAGTGAGAGCAACTCGAGTAATAGTAATATACCTGGGATACGCATGCTGCGATACAACGAAGGTGGTAGTATGGATAAAGAGCTACTGAATGAGCCGTACGAATGTAAGAAAGATAATAACGAAAATGTGCAAGCTATTATTGAAGCTAGAATCAATGATGTTGCAGTGAACATAATTATCGACACAGGTGCCTCAGTAAGTGTGATGAGTATGGAGTTATTTAAAGCACTGGGAAAGGGACATAGTATTCCGACCTTCCCGGTTAACAATTGTAAGGTGTCTGGAGCCATTAGTGCACAGAGCCAATCAGTTAAGTACCAGGTGCAGGTGGAGATTCATAAGGAGGGCGAAGCCATAGTGAGCTCGTTCCTCGTGGTTAAAGGATTAAAGGTGGCCTGCATTCTGGGAGTAGATTTTCTCCGAGAGAGGGACGCATTGATCGACCTCTCCGTAGGGAAATTAAGCATAATTAATAGGGGTAGAAGGATTGAGTTATCTATGATAAAATCGAAGGAGGTACTTGTGCCGTGCTGTAATCGAATCAATATCAAGGGTAGGAACCCTTGGGTACTACAACTCGATGATTTTTCACATGCAACAGACCTCTATTACCCAAATTTAGAGGACCAAAATTTTGAGACAAATGTTGAGGCATTTAAAACCAAAGTGCACGAATCTGAAGGTTTAAATGATACACAAAAGCAACAGTTGACGCAGCTGCTATCGGAATATACTACGGTATTTACCGACCGACCAGGAATAGTCAAAGGGTACCACTATCACATAGAGGTGATGCCCCATAAAACATACTGTCGCGCAACCTACTCCATCCCTTGGTCGAGGAGGGAATTAGTAGCCAAAGAGGAGTAATAGTTGTAAGAAGATGTTAATTGTGTTTTAGAATATAAGGATGTTAGTATTTAAAAAGAAATTTGTGTGTAATGAAGCTAGGAGGAAGTGGAATCAGAAAGTGAGCAATAGCTTACACAGGACAGATTTTGTTTACAGACAATTAGTCATTAAGATATTATGTGCTTATTAAACAATGAACAATCTTCTTGTTGACAAAGTGAGGACTAATTTCTTGAATCATTTTATAAAGAATTAATGTCTTGAACCATTTTCTATGTGTAGTGTGTAAGTGCAATTAATGAGGCAATCTTATAGAGTAAGGTAATTGCTGTAATTGTATTAAGATAAGGAACCCTGAGAGAGAGAGTCTTTACTAGCCAAACATTGACTTTGCAATATGCAACAATTATGTGATGTGATGTTTGCTGCCAGTAGTGATTTGAGAACGACACTGGAGCAGAAGCTAATTAAAAACAACCCGTTCCGTGGAAACTCCGTTCTGTATGTAGCAATGCTTCAATTGAAGCCTGTGTACTGGGTACACGCCCTTGAATATTCATTACGCGATACGGGAGTTAAGTCAGACAATGCAGAACCTACACTGTAGCCATATAGGAGAAATCATTAAAAATAATGTTAGTGATGAATGAAGTATTTATTGAGCAATATGCCCAAGTCAAGCTGTCATGCACATGGTAAAATCTGTATGATAGATGGGTGATAACCAGGCAAGCTACACTAAGGAGGAAAGAAAAACTATGTACAAAAAATCCACACACCTTTAAAAAATTTTACAAAAGGGCTATATACGCCTAGTAACAATATGAAAAGTGTGTTGTGATAAGGTAAAAACAAATAAATGCTATGTAAATGAGAGTGACTATGCAAAGAACAGTTAAAAGGTGTTAAAAAATAAACTGTGTGCATAAACAATTAAGTACAGGACGGAATATTGTGTGTAGTAGGGACAGAAAATGACTGTTGTATCTGCACCAATATATACGTCGATAAGTCTAGTGTTGAGTGATAGACTGTCCTAGTGCAGTGCTCAACGAACAATAGACAATGTATAAAAACAGTAGTTATTGGTCCGTTCGGAGTCGATTTAAACAAACATCGCTCGGCGGAGACATGTAGTATGAGTGTAACGAACCATTTTCGCGTGTTGAAAGACGCTCTGGCAGTGCATCAACCGTGAAAGTGAATGAAAACGTGTAGTACAATGTGCGTGTGACGAACTCTGAATACCAGTGTCACAATGCCACAAGAAACCTGTTATCACGCCAAAACATCCTGTGCATACCAGTGAAGCGACGGCTTACTGAACAATAAACGCTTTTAACAAATTGCCTCTTCTTCCACAGCTAGTAATCTGTGTCCTTAAAGACAGTACACCGTTGTGGAATATTTGTTTCATGCGCTACGACGGGGAGCCATGCGGAGAAGCAGAGACGAGTGCCGTGCCGCCATCCAGCCGGTCGCGGTAAACCACTGCCACTCGCCGATACCAGCGAATGGTTCAGCGCGGTTTGCGACTGCGTGGGCGCCACGCTAGCACGACGTCGATGTTATTGAGAGCCGGTCGTCGAACCCAGCGACCGTCGGTACGCGGCGTTCCAGACGACGCTACTCAACAATTGCTTCGCGCCGCCAGCTCCATACCACATTGTTGTCACTCAAATGAACTATGAACTATGTGTTTAATGTACTAACATGAGAAGTGTTTAATGGACACGAAAAGACGTGATAAACATTTTTTTGTTGTTATCCAACACAAACTCAAAATATTCATGGATTTAGTGATGTATCGATCTAATATGTTTTCGTCATGTTGATGAAGGATACTCGCACGAATGCTAGACATTTTAAACCAACTGTCGCGAGTAAATGCAAGGACGATTCATTATACTATTGTAAAAATGTGTAATAAGTGACTTACATTACAATCCAGAACACAAGTATTATGTTGATAACAAAGAGACTAAAAGTGTAGCATACTATCACAAATAGCCTTTGTTATATGTGAACATTGAATAGAGTTTGAACTTTTGGTGAGATGACCATGGCTCCGGCGCAGTTTTCCCAGGTTTTCTGATCGCACGTAGCCCGAATGGGGGAGCCAAATAAATGTAATGACCCTGGGACTAGGTTGACGGTCACCTCGCAAAGTGTAAGAACAGTATACAAAGTGTAATTAAACCTACAGTGTAAAAGAACTGAGTAGTGTAAAGTGAATGTTCCAACAAAAGTAACAGACAATAACTAAACAGACGTTAGTGGCAGCATATTGCCGAACATTTTCAACGTTAGTCAATTGCTGCCAGGGGGCATTGTAACGTCTAGTAATAAACAAAGACAATATATTGTGTAATAATGAGAATATTAGATGTGTCATATTGTGTCATTGTGTAAAATTATGTATTTTTTCTTTATTATTTATTTCTGAGAACGTCTGCGTCGGCGAGTAATAAGACCGACACAGAAGATAAATGTTGTACAGAGATCACAAAATGAATTAGTATATAATGCATGATGTAAAGTAAAGTCTTTGTCTTCTTAATCTGGAAGCTGTGAGAGAAAGATCTCCTGTTGTTGTCGTAGAGAGCGAGAAGGTAGCATTCTTTTGTCGAGATTGGGAATTGTACGCCATTACGTGTGCATTTACACAGGTCTGTAATTGTTGGGATATTTAAATGTTTCAATAGAGTTGTTTAAATGAAAACGTGTATTATTTAATTGTTAAAGCTTGCTTGCCTATTATCCCATCCTGTTAAGATATTTTTCAGTTATATAAAAAAAATTATTATCTGTGGAGCTGAGCTGTGTGGAGAAAGAAGAGCCGCTGCCGCGGCGTATTTAAACGACTTACAATATCGTCGAGTATACCGCAAGGAAGCGGTAAAATAATAGTAGAATAATATTATTTCTTTTAGCTCCCAGACTGGCAGTGAAGATCAGCAGATTTTATGATGTGTTGCAGGTTGACGCGGGCTGCTGATAGGATATAAATTACAGTGCAAATAATTTAATGTACTTACCGAATCTGATAGGAATCTTGCTGTGCTCCGTTCTGATCTGGCTAAATTTTATAGTGATAACGTAATTTTCTTTAATGAGAGTCTCATGTTCTTGGGCTAGTCGTGGTATGAAACAGCATTCTAGTAAGAAATAAAATCCACTGCAAACTTGTGTTTTTGAACGATTGTACGAACTGTAACATCAGTGATCATAAAACAGTAATTTCAACTTTGAATAACTATGAAGTAGGAAAGATATATTGATCCTTAGCATGAGTTGCAGTTACTAAAAATCGTTCTTTAAATTGTAGGCCAGATCCAGAACAATAAGACTTCCATAGAATCATTTTATTTTACTAAAAGGTAACGATGATAAAGAAATTAAAGGCACAGCATTGTTAAAAGAATTTCTCGTCACTCTTTCCATATATGCGTTGTTACGCTAATAATAATAATTAAAAAATAAATAAATGAACCAAAGAGACTAACAATTTATAAAAACAATTAACGAAAGAGTGAGCAGGACGGGAAAAGAGGAAGGAAAGGGTTACATCTAAATGAAAGGAAAAATGCAAATGAAACTGGTGGAAATTAATTTTGAAAAGGGGTAAAGTTAATAAAGAAAGTAAATGTGCGGTCGTTACGTTAACAATTAACTGGCGTTAATTAGATATTTGAGATTTGGGGAAAATTACGGTCGCTAGTCCTATGGACAACTACTATAATAACTGAAAAAGAAAGGTTATTGCACATATAATTAGCACTAAAAGCGTGGCAACTGAAGGTTGACACGTGTTGTGTGAAAACTGAATGTTTGTCAGAAGTAATAAATGTCGCTACACTCTGACTTAATTTAGCAAAAGAATTAATAAAACCGGAAAATTGAAAGTTAATTTAGTGACTGAAATTAATAGTGAACTTTGTTTCTGAAGCACTACGAAATTCAATAAAACAAGGTTAGTCTTGGGCTACGTCAACAATCATTTCAAAAGCTACTTGAATCAACGCAATTTAGAAATAAGAGACTTAACTTTGAACTTGAATTAAATGATTCTGAACAATTAACAATAGTAAAATTTAGTACGTACCAAGCTGAGCTGCAGTCACAGGTAAGCTAAAATATGGTAACAAAACTCGCACTCTTAATTTGTGCTTGTGTGATCTAAATATTGTAGCCAGCTATGAATACCTTAATTGAACTTTGAAATTAAAGCAGTGAAATGGAATGATATTACTTTAATGCTGGCGTTTGAATTTCAACGACACTCGAGTTCATTTCGGAAAAGGAAGGGACCCTGCTTGGTAATGCAATTGGGACAACGAGCAACAAAGGTTCATGCTAAGTTGCTGTATTTTAGTGATGCTAATGGAATAGTTTGAAAAGCTGAGGTCTGCCATACAGTTCTGTGCTTTCAGTCTTCCTTGTTGGTTGACTGAAGGTTTGAAGTCGTCGATCAAGGAGGTGGCGACAATCACTCATTGTCGGCCGTATCTGTTGCAGAAGCTGGATGTTGGCGCGCCTTCTTCTCGACACGGTCACCAGGCGAAACGGGCTCTTCATGTGTGCCTGATAATGTTTCCCGTGCGCGACACCGTGCCAGAAACTATCATAGCAAGTCGAGCGCAATTACATGCTGCCAAACCCCGGAAGCGCGGCAACTCGAGGGAGCGTCACTCAACACACCTGCTCCACCGCCCTACTCCAGCCAGACTCGGTCCTGCCCGCGCTCCACGCGGCAGAGTTAACACTACCAAAGATCCTAAACACTTTGGTTCTCCACACGACCTATCGATGTAGTTTTCCCTAGGCAAGACCCAGCGTAAAAATACAAATAGTATTTACAAAACAAACAAATTATACTACGACATATATATATATATATATATATATATATATATATATATATATATATATATATATATATATATATATATGCATTTATGTCGTCGTATTATATATATATATATATATATATATATATATATATATATATATATATATATATATAGTTAGTAGACCCGCAACCGAGCGCCTCCCCAGGTGGCGGATAGGGGAATGCCTTCTAGATATAGGTGGTACCGAGGAAATGAAATACTCGGGGCGGACCAAAACTACTAGTAGCGTCTGTTCCCACAGTGGGCGGCTGCAAAAGGCGTCTGCTCCACATGTCAGTGGCGGCCTCAACCAACCTCCTGATCTGGAAAGTCAGGTTGTAGTCGGCAGCATGCCATACATCCAACTACTAAACATCATGATGGTACAACGAGAAAAATCTCATTACCCCGGGCCCCAGTCAATAGACTGGGATCGTCGTGAGCATCGGATTCAGGGGGCTCACGGACATCATGAGAAGAATCGGAGCTTCTCAAACTCCCTCAAGACCAAACGCAAACACTACATCGGCACACTCAACGTGAACACACTGATGAAGACAGGAAAGATGAAACAACTGACAGACACTCTCGAAAATTTTCAAATCAAAATACGTGCACTGCAAGAAACACGATTCACAGACGAAGACCATTTCAACACGGAGAATTTCAGAATATACAAAGGAAAACCATCGAGACAACTGAAAAACATAAGGCTTTTTGGCACAGGATTTGCAGTACACAGGTCCATCACGGACAGCATAATCGACTTTTCGTCACCAAACGAAAGAATCAGCACCATCACAGTGAAATCAGCCAATAAATCCTACACAATAATCAACGCACATGCACCGAATAATGACTACAACAGGAAAAACCCGGACGAAATTGATGACTTCTGGATGACAATGGAAGAAACTATCAGAAAAATTCCTGCACATAGAGTCAAAATAATACTGGGAGACTTCAACGCTAAACTCGGAAAAGAAAAGATATACAGACATATCACAGGAAAACATACTCCACACAAGGACACCAACAAAAACGGAAAACATCTGACAGACTTTTGCAAAAGCCACGACCTCACCATTACGTCAACAAAATTCAAGAAACCAACACGAAAACTTACCACATGGAAATTCCCCAGCGGAAAGCAAGAACTACAAATC
Source organism: Schistocerca nitens (assembly GCF_023898315.1). Classification (NCBI taxonomy): domain Eukaryota; kingdom Metazoa; phylum Arthropoda; class Insecta; order Orthoptera; family Acrididae; genus Schistocerca; species Schistocerca nitens. Next base: position 696,205,789 of record NC_064617.1, on the reverse strand, counting down.
GACCACGTAATAGTCCAGAAAGACTCACAAAAAGATATTTTGAACATAGACACCCGTAAAGGCTACTTCGACTCAGACCAACACCTACTACAGATCAGGATTCGCCTTTTGCCCAAGAAAAAGCTCCAGAAGAACAAAATTGTTAGACCAGATCCAGAATACGTTACTTTAAACCAGACACAAATATTACACAAAATTAAAATGGAGAAAACAGACTGGACACAACTTTCACGAAGAATCCGAGAGGCCATGAAACTAGCAAAAGCACCACGCACACGGAAACACCGTTGGTGGAACCACACATGTGACAAAGCTGTTGACCAACGAATCAGTGCATGGAAAAAATTTAGTAGCCATAAATCCCAAGAGAATTGGATGAACTTCTTGAAAACACAGAAGCAATCAAGCAAAATCATTCGCAGTGAAATACGACAGTATGACAAACGGCGACTGTCAGAGATCGAATCGGACTTCATGAAGAACAATACAAGAAACTTCTACAGAACGTTCATAGAAAATATGACTGGATATCAACCACCCAACTTGTGCTTCAGAAGGCCGGATGGAACCCTAGAAACCAATACCAAAAACAATTGTGACATTCTGGCAAAGTACTTTGAAAAACTGCTCAACACGGACCCCCCTATGGAAGAAATAATGACAGAAACGAGCACATACAATCCAGATAGTGAACCTCCAACTCTAGAAGAAGTTAAAGAAATAATTAAGTCACTCAAGAATCGTAGAGCACCAGGAGAAGATGGCATCATCGCGGAAATCTGGAAGTTACAAGACCCAGAACTCACCAAAGACATCCACAGGATCTTGGAAGACATCTGGAAGACCATGAAAATTCCTGACGACTGGAAAACTGCCCTGATACACCCACTACACAAAAAAGGTGACAAGACTGACCCGAACAACTACAGAGGAATATCCCTACTACCGGTCACATGCAAGATCCTCTCTAAAGCTTTTCTGAACAGACTAGAATGCCAGACCGACCACTTGATTGGGGAATACCAAGCAGGCTTCCGTAAAGGGCGGTCTTGTGCGGAACGAATTTGGAACCTGAAAATGATTTTACAACACAAACAGAACCTGATCATTACCTTTGTTGACTTCAAAAAGGCGTACGACTCTATCGACCGGAAAACTCTCTTCAAAATTCTAGCAGAATACAAAGTAGACAACAGAACACGGGCTATCATAGAGCAAACTTTAACCAACACGACCTCCAAAGTAAAGTTCTGTGGGGAACTATCAGAACCCTTTGAAATTCGCACAGGTGTCCGACAAGGCGATGGCCTCTCACCTCTCCTTTTCAATCTGGTGTTAGATAAGGTCATAAAAGAATGGGAAACATCACAACAGGGGATAACCTTAGGAAACCTACAGATTAAATGCCTGGCTTTTGCAGACGATTTGGCGATTGTCACGAAAGGTATAAAGGAAACAAAAGACGCTATTGAAAAACTGCACGAAATCGCTTCCAAAACTGGACTACAGATCGCTTACGAAAAGACACAGTTTATGAGCACAAAGAAACTCTCATCTCTGAACACAAAGTATGGCACGATTTACAAAACGGCAAACTTCAAATACCTCGGTGAAACACTACAAATAAGTGGACATAACAGAGACTCAAACGAAGAAAGAAAGACTAAACTGGACAAGGCATACAAAGTAGTGTGGAATCATTACAACAAGAAGTCTATCTCACAAAAAGCCAAATTACGCCATTACGACACGGTGGTGCTCCCCGAGGCACTATATGCAGCAGAGACCACACTAATCCTAGAGCATACGCGTATCAGACAATTAGAAAAAGTAGAAAGGAAAATACTTAGGAAAATATTTGGCGCAACTAACAACAATGGAATATGGATCAAGAAACCTACAGAGGAACTGTACAAACATACGGAGACAATCACAGAAAAGATTAGTAAACGCAGGCTACAATTCTATGGACACCTATACAGAATGCCATCACACAGACTGACCAAACAGATCTTTGACTGGGTAACCACTAGAAACAACAAATGGGTGGCAGAGGTAGAAAACGACCTGAACCAACTCAACATAACAGCAGACACAATAAACGACAGAATAAAATTTAGAAACATCATTAAGAAAAGTAAACTACATGAGATACAATGTGACAAACGAACAGGCATAAAATGGACCGAAGAACGCAAGCAAGATCATAGCCAGAAGATGAAAGAAATATGGGCAACCAAAAAGGCAATCAAGATGAAGCCGAAGACACAAAGCCGACAAAAAGCATGGACAGGGGACCGGAAACAGAAACACAGCGAGCGAATGAGGGAAGTTTGGGCAGCAAGGAAGGCAGCAAAAGGAACTGGCCATGTAGTTTAGTCCAAATGCGCTCTTTAAGGGCAAAACACCAATAATTATATATATATATATATATATATATATATATATATATATATATATAGTAAAACAATTACAATATATAAAGACACAGAAATGTCATATCTTCAGGTAACAAAATAAGGAAAAAAATTTAAAGTACAATAGATGGAAATAGGAGGATATGCAATTCCGGCGTTACAAACTAATGCTCCAGAATTACCCCTTTGCATCCTGTAACATAGTGAACATGACTTTCTCTGCAGATGGTTGAGTACGGAGTTTTTCGGATTTTGCCAACAGCTGTGGCGCCATTCATTGTACGATTTCTTCGTTTCAGATGAGTGATGACAACCTGGAAACGACGCGGAAGTTCCTCACACTCATCGACCCGACGTTCTCTCAGTTCAACTGGCAAAAGACGTCAGTCCCTTTTTGTGGAAACTTGATTAAATCGCAGCACATCTTAGATAATATTGTGTGCGGAACCACTGTTAATATTCAGAACTGCGGTTATTTCGTTTTCAGTAATACGCCTGTTTAATTCCACAAACTTTTCCAAAGCGACAATGTTTCATTCGTCACAACATAGTGTGCCCGTCCCGGGCGCAGACCGTATTCCACCTCTTAAACTTCCTGCAGCGACCCACACTAATCACCACCGTGCTGTGCCGTCACACTGCGATGCATTTCCAGTGGTTTAACAGCTGCACTACTCCAAAACTGTATCACGGATTACTGCCCTGCTGCTGCGACAAGTCAATGCGGTGACAACAGTTTCCCTTTCTGTTATCGAATAACAGATGCCAGCTGTTTGGTCATTTGTCGAAAAATAAACATATCTGCTGCCAACTGCAAAGTAGTACAGTTTTTAGTAAATTTATTGCACTTTTAAGGTTTTTATTCGATTCACTATCGTGTTAACAAGTAGCTAGGAGTTTCCAAAATGTCGTAGGGGGCCGCATCAGGGTCAAATACGCGAGTTATTGAAAAGTTAAGAAGTTCACGTTATGTAGGTTAAAACCATTTTCTGCAACCTATTTTGAACTTTAGAATAAATTTTCTGTCTTTCATAATTCACTTTTTATGTGTTATCGGCTGATTTTGGGCAGGTGGCAGTTATCAAATACTTAATGTCACATAAAAACCAAGCAACAACCTAAATTTATATTTTAAGTCTAACCAAATTAACTATCCCTATATGCCTCAGGACGTGTCCTGTCAACTTATCTCTTCTTTTATTCAAGACTTGCCAAAATTAACTTTTCTCCCTAGTTCGATTCAGTAGCACCTCTTCATTACTATCCAATCTACCCATAAAATCTTAAGCATTCTTCTTCAACACTACATTTCAAAATTTTCTGTTCTCTTCTTGTATGTATTGTATATGGTCCACATTCCACTTCTATATAAGTATACACTCCAAACAATTAGTTACTATAAAATGTTTATTACAATACAGAGTGTTTCAAAAAGGACTTTACAACTTTAAAAATACTTATAGATTTATTGAAAGAAGATACAGAGCTGCGTTTTCTGTTATTTTGTAGGGAAACACACCAAGTTTTTTACCTTTAACTAAAAAATGTTATGTGGCTTCCGTTGGTTACCCTGCACATACCCCATTGGAAAACAATTCCTTCCCAAACTCGCTGTAGCATTGCAGGTGTAACTTGCTCAGTGGTGGCGTAAATTCTTGTTCGTAGGTTCAGGTAGAGAAGCTGGCAAAGGAGGTACAAACATGTTATCCTTCATGAATCCCCACAAAATGAAAAAATCGAGTGGTGTCAGGTCTGTCGAACGTGGGGCCAAGCAATTGGCGCACCACGGCCAATCCATTGACTTGGAAAGCGGTCACTGAGGAAATCCCAGACAGCAGCCAGGTAGTGGGGTGGTGCACCATCTTGCATGAAGTAAACGTTTCTTTCCTGGTCATCCTCATCGATCTTTGATATCAAAAATTGCACCATATCCAGGTACACTATCCCATTGACGGTTCTCTCACACGAAAAAAAGGGGCCGTACACTCTGTTCTTGCTCAATGCACAAAAAATGTTCAGCTTAGGGCCATCACAAACATGTTGCGATGTTTGACATGAATTTTCACTGCACCAAATCCTGCAGTTATATGTGTTAACCTTGCCACTTAAGTGAAAAGTTAACTTGTCAGAAAGATTATTTTGTCCAAGAAATGTTCATCCTCATACAATCGATTTAACATATCCGCACAGAAGTTCTTGCAAACAATTTTATTAGTATCTTTTATTGCCTGCACGGTCGTCAATCTATATGCTTTCAGATGCAAACGGCTGCTCAACACACGCCAAACAATCGTATGTGTAATTTGAAGTTCGCGAGATGCACACTTGGTCGCTGTCATAGGGCTGTTGACAAAACGTCTCACTCGCTTAACGACGTCGTCAGATGCTCTTGGACGACCTGCTGATTTCCCATGTCTTACCGAGCACCCTGTTTCTACAAAACATTTATGCCACTCATAAACTGTAGGTCTACTAAGAGGATCTTTAGCGTACTTGGTACGGAAATTGCGCTGAACTGTTGTCGCCGACTTCGATTCTTCAAACCAAAACACACAGCTAGCACACTCGGGTCCAGTGAAGGCAGCCAACTTTAACTCAACTGCCGATAGCGCTCCTTACGGTGCGATTCGGCGTTAGCGAACTACGCGAGACAAAAATTGACGTATTGCCCTACAAATTGACACTACAATCATCTCTGTAGGTACTATGAATAAATTTATATGAATTTCCAAAATTGTAAAGTCCTTTTCGAGACACTGTGTATATCAATAAAGCACTTGAGACCATATTTGTTTCTTCAAACTTTGTGCAACAAATGGTTGTACATAGAATATTAAAATCTACAGTAAGAGATTTTGAAGATTATATTAAGGACACTGACTTACCATCAACAGTTTGTATCGGACATTCAAAAGAACTTCTGACTGAAGATCGTACATTACATGTTGGCAATTCTTCTGTGAGCTATGGTTTGACTCTCTTGTTTCTAAAGCATGAAACTCATACTTTAGGAAACACTGGAGTAACAGGAAGCTTATTCCAAAAGAAAGTGCATGTGCTAAAATTTAAAAGATGGGAATTTGTCACTCCCGAAGATAAAAAACGATATTTTTGTTCGAAAATTGCGTGGCACTCTGATGTGAAGCTGCTATATAGCAGATATTCCTCTCATGTGCGCAAAACTAATTTACCGAGAAACCAGACGTTGTAGCTTAGAACAAAGAAAACATTGGAATCGATAATCTGAAATGAACATTGGAATCGATTATCTGCAACAATACGTCGCAAAGGCATAAAAAAGGAAAGAAAATTGTCCTCCTCGGCATATCTGTTCCAAACGCATACCTAAACAAACAAAGGAGGAAATTAGCTCAAAAAAGAAAATTACAGCTTTGAGAGAGAATCTTGCTGAATCATCATTGCTTTGCCTTCCTTCTGAGCGTCTGGACTCACTCTGATCCAAAATAGAAAATAAAAAAAAAAGAAAATTAGAAGACAGAACCGTCCACCATGCATCAGTAAAACAAACTGAACGACAAGATGTTGCCAAGGAGAAAACAAAAAAAGATTCTGGGTGCGCAGTTCGGGTTCGCACCGTAGATTTTTCGAGAAAACGTCAGGATAAAATCATAACTATACCGGGGGTTTTTAGGTCGTAAAAAGCGTATTTTAGGTGCCTAGAATAGACTCTTTCAGTACATTTTGCTATTTGATACCTAAAATAGGTCCTAAAAGTATTATTCAGAAAGACGAAGCGTGATGTAAAATACACATTGTTGACGTATGAGCATATTGTTATTCTTAAAAACAACTAAAATGAAAGTCTGCACAGTTGCACAACACATAAAACATTATATTGCTTTACAGTACAAACTGATCCCAAACCTTCTTAGTGTTTCCGATGGCCGGGCCGGCCGAAGTGGCCGTGCGGTTAAAGGCGCTGCAGTCTAGAACCGCAAGACCGCTACGGTCGCAGGTTCGAATCCTGCCTCGGGCATGGATGTTTGTGATGTCCTTAGGTTAGTTAGGTTTAACTAGTTCTAAGTTCTAGGGGACTAATGACCTCAGCAGTTGAGTCCCATAGTGCTCAGAGCCATTTGAACCATTTTTGAACCGATGGCCGGCCGAGCGGTTTTAGGCGCTTCAGTCTGGAACCACGCGACCGCTACAGTCGCAGGTTCGAATCCTACCTCGGGCATGGATGTGTGTGATGTCCTTGGGTTAGTTAGGTTTAAGTAGTTTTAAGTTCTAGGGCTGATGACCTCAGATGTTAAGTCCCATAGTGCTCAGAGCTATTTGAACCATTATTTTGTTTCCGATGATAAACATATAATATAAAAGAAATATAGCCATATGTTGAACATTTAATGCGTAATTTAATAAATGCCAGATGAATCACATGTTTCAAATATTCAGACAATAGTTAGCTTCACGGCAAATAACTAAAATCTTTTCTATGTTTTCCTGAGAGACACTATGGCGTGTCATTCAGTATTAATTTATATGCCGAAAAAGAAAGTTCTGCAGCAGCGGATGTGGCAGGGCACATACTTCTTTCTGCGCACGTTTGACAGGACTGCTGCAATCAGGGAAGCCCGCTGAGTTTGTATGCTGCTGCACGCACATCGTTCAGGCCTGCGTTCTTTTACAAAACTTTTTGCATTTTGTCTGTACTTATTCTCTCACTTCACACGGCGCTTCGTTAATTTTCCTTTTATCTCCCTTCTGTAAAAAATGATTTCAGATAGGTCTCCCTGAGCCTTCTAATTTGGAAGTAATTATTGCCATAAATGTATTATTGACTCGAATGCATGCCAAGTCCTGTGAGATTGAGCGATATTTGAGTAATTGCTTTGCTAAAGTTATAGAGGCGACATCCACAGGTAGACTCAGTTATCTGCTGCACTACTGCGAGACATTTACTGTAGCATTCCACTGCTGCTAACCACGTGTCCTAGCAGGTAACAGTCGGTTTAGGGTGGCAAGGGGACGTCTGGATGCCTGTAGCCTTGATGGTGCCTTAAAAAATATTTATTTGCCGTGGGGACTACATTGTGTACCTAAGGAAACTGTAGCCTTACTTGCTCTGCTATGCCGTTGATACCATGCGCTACACAAGTTACGTACAGTACAAAGGGCAGAATACTTGAAGCAATTGAAACGCTGCAATCAAACGTGCAACAGTATCTGTGAAGTCCAGAAGCACTTTGTTTCCATCCAAGCCATTGGGCAGCACCTTCAGCCCTTTGTTGTCAATGTGTACAATTGTTTCCGGTTAGAATTTGGATGTTGTTTGGAACAAATCAGATAAGCCCTAGACGGCACATCTGGGCCCAACTTGTCAACAATCAGATTAGCAATGTTCCAGGCAAGACTGTCAGTAGTTTTACCAGTAGTAATCCATACGCAAGGCCCCCAAATATCTTCTCGGATTCTGTGCAGTGCGTAAGTGTGAGTTAAATTATTATAATTCTTACGCAACGTTGACTCTGCAGGAACAGTCTGGTTGTAGTATTTCTCAAGAATACCTTTGAAAATAGCACTTTTTAGTTTTCGTAAAGGAATGATTGTTGCCGCAATATCATGACAGGTCACAGCAGAACTGGTTCTTTTAGGTGGATTCATCAGACGTCGTTTTAGAGGTGTTTGCTTAGCTTCAGTTTTGACTTTCATTCAACAGTTTAGAAAAATAAAAGGAAATAAAAGAAACAATACACTGTCACTGGATATATTTTTGTTGCAATTTAAAACTTAAAAAAATTCCTTTATACCAAAATTGAACTCAACAACTTAAAAATTATAATAAATGTGAACAATTGAGCACCGGTGTCTCTTAGTACAGTTTTAAACAATTCTGTAGTTGTGGTCTTCTGTCTAAAGACTTGTTTGATGCAGTTCTACTTGCTACTCTATCCTGTGCAAGCCTCTTCGTCTCCGAGTCTACACCCTTATGAATCTGCTTAGTGTATTCATTTCTTGGTCTCCCTCTACGACTTTTACCCTCCACATTCCCTCAAATACTAAATTAGTGATCCCTTGATGCGTCAGAAAGAACCCTTTACGCCTTACAGTAAAAGAATTCTACGGAACAGAGTTGTCAAGAAGAATTTTTCTTCAGTTTGTTTTCAAATTTTACTTTGCTCTCTAAAAAATGGCTCCAAGCACTATGGGACTTAACATCTGCCATCAGACCCCTAGACTTAGAATTACTTAAACCTAACCAACCGAAGGGCATCACACACATCCGTGCCCGAGGCAGGCTTAGAACCCGCGACCACAGCCGCAGCGACGTTCCGGGCTGAAGCCCCTAGAACCGCTCGGCCACAGCGACCGGCCTTTGCTCTCTGTCAGACATTTTATATCATCGGGTAAATGATCAAAACTTTTGGTTGCAGCATTGTGCATTCCTTTTTATGCAAAAGTCAACCATAATGTGGGGTAATGACTGTCGCTTTTTCTTTTGGTATTCTAATTATGTACAGTCTTAGACAATAAAACTGACCGCCGGCCGGCCGCCACAGAGACTAAGTCCGAGTCATTCACTTAAGGTGGCCAATAAAACTGACCGCCCCTGACAACTCTAAGTCCGGCCATATGCACAATCTGGCAACACTGTAAGATGCGGAAGTGTTAGGAGGAAGTATTGTCTACTTCCAAGACGTTGTTGGACTGTGTGAGCCCGTGGTCTAGTGGCAAGCGTCGTGCGTTCTAAGCTTATAGTCGCCTGTTCGCGTCCAACTGTTTTTTTTTTTTTTTTTTTTTTTTTTTTTCCACAGTCGGTCTAAAGTTATGAGTCTGACTGAACATCAAAGATAATTCGCTTAACATTCTACCCACCAGCAATCAGCAATAACAAGTATTCCAGAAACAATTCCGCAGGACAGCTCGTGGCTGCGTCGCGATCATAACAGCTTACGCTCGAGCGTTTCCTCGCGCTGCAGCGGCTACCGGCCACCGGCCAGGCGCCACCCGCCGCCTGAAATCCGGCACAGCTCAGGTGAACGCGGCGCGACGCTGTCAGTGTATGTATCAACTGTCATTTTCGAATTTGAAGTTCTAGTTATCATCTTGCAGTTAAGCATTGGATTTTGCATACTTGAGAATCATGAACTACAGTTAAGCATTGTAAAATTGAGTCGCAAGTGGAAATAGGTGTAACATCTGCAACACAACGTTTACTTTTGGTATAACAGAGGGGTGAATGCAGAGGAGGCAGCTAGAAAGATTTGAATTGTGTGTGGAGCGAGTGCTTTTGGGAAAAATACGCCAGAAAAAGATATTCTTGTTTCAACAAAGATCGTTCTGGCATCAATGATTTTCCACATTAAGCAAGTCTCGACTACTGATATATGTGATAGATTACCATTTTACCATCATGCGACATTTGCATTCAACAGGCAAAGTTCAGAAGTCTGGTGTACGAGTACTACATGCTCTAATTCGAAACAACAAAAATCAACGGAGTGACTATTATTGAACGTCATCAGGTCGCTCATTGAGCATTTGTATGCAGTACTGTAACTGGTGACGTGTTATGATGCCTTTATCATTAACTTCCTAAGAAGAAATGAAAGGCTGAGCCCCTCCAAAAGACATAAACTCGAGCAAAGAGTAGTGTGAACATAATATTTTACATCTGATAGCTCCAAAAGTGAGTTTTGGGCTACGAATTCTACCAAAACACAGCTGGAATCTGTTGCCAACAACTGAGACACCTTTCGGTCTCAGCGTAAGAAAATCGAGCAACACAACTACATCACATGTTCTACTGCATGATAACGCACTTCTTGATTTGAGAAACAAAACTATCCAGGAGATTGAAATTAAAGTCATCTCTCAGGCACTTGTATTGATAGAGAAGTCCTCTCTGAAGCACTTGTCCCTCTCGTCATATATTCGTTAAGTTTTACCTTTCCCGCTCTTGATCGATCAACCGTCGACGCAATTCATTTCTAGACGAAAATACTCTTAAAACTACTCTGGTATAATTATATCGTTGAAACCAGTAGGTTTCTACTGGCGTAGAATTTGTAAACAACTTTAGCATTGTCAGATCGTTTTAGATATCGTGAAAGAAAATTCTTTTGCTGATTAATTTCTCATTGGTGATTACTGTTGCGTTTAGTAAACTATCGGAAAATCCAATTAAAATATTCACTGTACTAATACAAAATAAATTCAGCTTACTACAGAAACATCACGACGGCAGACTATCTTAATAAAGCATTAAGTATCTGTGAGACGATTGAGCGTATTTTAACACGAATTAGTAGGACATTACCGACTTTTGACTTCGAAAAGATCCGTATTTACTTCATTTCCTGTATCATCCGCTATTATTATGAAAAGTGGCATTTCATAGATATAATTATGTATTCACAACAACAAAAAATATGTCGTCATTATGAATTTGGCAGTACCGTAAGGTTTTCGCTCTGACACTAAGGGTTACTGAAAGTAGCAAGGCGCGTTGTCTTACGATTCCCTTATTGCGTTTGTATCTGCCTGCTTGTAGCTCTGCTACAAAAGAATTAAAAATCTGGCTTTCAGCGAGTCTCGAAAGGCGAACGAAAGCAGCTTGCACCTGGTAGCCAAACATGTTTCTTGGGAACAGGCTACTTCCTAAGTGGGAAGACATTCTTTTGTGGTTGAATTGTTGGCAAATGTCAGTCAGACGTGTGCTGTTGGTCTAAGCGTTTCGGTGTGTTGAATTTGTACCAATGATTTTTCTACAGGTTTTTTCTGTCCCAAATAGAGAGTTGAAGCCTCCCATTAGTATTTTCACGTCATCTTGGTAAATTTTGCTCATAGTATTTTCGAGTGTGTTCCACAATTTTTCGACATTTTCGGTGTTTTCCTTATTTTCGATGTTGGTGGGGGCATGTGCATTTATGAGTGTATATTTTTTATAGGGGCTCTGAATGAGCATAGTCATAACTCGATTGTTGATGGGTGTGATTTCTTCGACAGAGTTGTTGATAGATCTGTGTTCGAGAAATGCAATGCCGAGGATTGGTGCGAGTTTCGCTACCTTTTGTTGTATTTTGAAGATGCCATGGTTTCCGTAATGCAAGTTTTAATTGTCAATTAATCGTGGTTCTTGAAAAGCAAGGATGAGAATTTTTTGGCGGACGATTTCTTTTGTGAGATTATTTAGGTTTCTTGTTTGGATCAATGTATCGATGTTTAGTTTTCAAATGAATGTTTTCTGCTTGTAGGGAAATTTACCAGAGATCTTCGATATTCTCTGCCGTGCTAACCTGGACTCCCCAGAGTGCGAAAATCCAACTGCCGCCTATCGGTGGCCAAGTTGTGTACCACCTGGGGTAAAGTTACCTTTGCTTGCATAGTTCATGTTTTCTTGTGTTTCATTGGTTTGGCCTGGGTGATACCAGGACCGGACAGGACCAGAGGGTGTTGAAGCCTTTGGAAGCAAATATTTTCAGCCAAGCTCATTGAGCTAACAGACGGTGACCAGAGTAGCGGTGATTTTCACTCAGATGTGTCTGGATTTTGGGTTCAACGGATAGAGTAGCCGTTCAGGATTGTGTTAGTATTTGGTTCACCACAAGTATTTGATTTCCACGGTACCATCCATATGGGGGAGGGTTTCCCCTATCGGCCACACGGGATTTTTATTATTATTATTATTGTCATTATGTCATCAGCAAATCCGATATGGTGTATCTTCCCTCCACTGAAATAGATGTGTGTTGTTCGATTCAGTATTTCCATCACATAAACATGGTTTATAATTACGTTACATTGCTGCTAGTAGACATATTTCTCACTTTTTCTTAGACAGTTGCTAGCTGTTACCCCATCATAGGAATTTATGTGCGCAGCATTGTTGCAATACAGACGTTCAAATTATCCGATTTCTGTAATTTCATTTCGATACAAGATCGTCCTAATCGGATTCAGCCAGTCAGTCTTAATGTGGCTATCCGACTACGACGCTCATCATATGATAGACTGGGTGAACCACATTCTTAATCGGACTGTTGAATCCAGATCACTTATCTATGACAGGGAATGAATTCTTAAACACTGTGCTTATTACAAATACGTTATTTAAATATAAATGTATGAACTAACGACATAACAATGTATTTACAGGAGCAGAGACCCATCCATCATAGTAGAGCAGTGCGAGATTGGTTTCAGGGCCAAGAGAGGATGAAGCTGTAGCCGTTTGTTCCACGATCACCGAACATCAACCAGATAGAGAATATGTGGGCAGAGGTAACAAGGTCATTGCCATGTGTCCCTACAAATGCAAGCGACCTTTGGACGAATATAGAAAACGTATGGTGGGAAGTAAACCATCACGCTACACTGTCGACGACTTAATGAAATCAATTTCCCTACGCCCTCGAGAAATCTTATGTAATGATCGTGGGTGGGTTGGTTACTAAAAGTATACTCGTCCACAAAGCCCATGTGGACAGTTATCTGATAATCGGTCAAGCTTTGCTTTGTCGCAGCCCTTTAGCATACATCAAGTCCATTTACTTTCAGTCCCCTCCTTACAATTCTTGCAGTGCAAGGTAATTGAAAAATCTCATCCACTCGACGCCAACTGAGGAACTGACTGGTGCATGTGTTGTTCAACACACAGTAGTTATCACCCTCACAGGAATCAATGACTGTTTGTGTGTGTGTGTGTGTTTGTGTGTGTGTGTGTGTGTGTGTGTGTGTGTGTGTGTTTTCGTGTTAACGCACGATGTGAATCAATACTATTAACATTAGAGAGACAACCAACAATAAGTATTGCATCAAATATGACTGTAAAGTATTTTAATGCGATGGGAAGCTACAAACTGAATTTTTACCCATCCCACGTCCTGCGTATTCCGTTAAGTAAGATCTATTAACTCCATAGTATCGTTAGCAGGGACAGTGCGCTCTTGTTGTCGAGGCTCGCGACAAGTGCAGCGATTAGCAGTGCCCAATGCCGCCGCGATTTGTTTATGTTGGCTGAGCGTGGACACTGCAGCAGACGCTTCGCCCTAAACAGAAAGAAATCACCTTGGCTCTGACTCCAGTGAGCGGATATCACTGCCTGCGTGTTCTTATAGTAACCAACGTGAGACTCTACTCACAGGTGCCATGGAGCAATTGCAACGGGTATCATGTCATTAGTCATCAGAATATTAACCAGTGATGAAATGTCCACTCTATTTGAATCCCAAGACAATAGGAACCTTGTCACAAAGGAATGTGAGGTGATATCAAAACTTATCCAACATACAAAAATTAACTGCAGGGCTTTCATGTTTGCAGTAATAGCACACAAGGAAATATTATGTCTTGGAAGCGTATATTTCATTTCCTCTTCTTATATTAACGCCCTTGTTTTAATATGAAGTGAGAAAATAAACACGGAAAACTAAAGTTCCTGAGAAGCATATAAGTCATTTCCTCGTCTCATATCACAACTTTTGTTTTAGTATGAAGTAAAAAAATAAACAGTTTAGAGTTCTGAAGCATAATATGACACCAGATTCTTATCGTAGGCGCTATCGGAAACGCCAAAAGCAGGGAGCTGTCCATTCTTTCGTCCAACAGTCTGTTTCCTTTCATGTATTTATTCCTCCCGCTAGGAGATTATTATTTAAGGACTTGTGGGCATCAAGTTCTTCAGCAGAACAAGCCTTATGTTATTGTGCTAATTACCGTATGGAAAAAATGCAACAAAGACGAGTTCCGCTAGAGCAGTGAGGTTATTTGCACATGTGTGTATTCAGCAATGACTGCCAGCTGCCACAACACTTCACAGAATCCTTGCGGCAGGCAACACAAATGTGCGTGCACTTCAGACTTCATTCAGTGAGACGTCAGGAGATGGATGAAAACGTCAAATTAACGTCGCTTTCCGAGTCGTATTCAATCCAGAATGAGGTGTTATTAAGGTAGTTGGGTGATCTAGCAATTCCACTTTTATGATTCCCATATGAGTATTTCGATAGCCAAAAGAACCCGTTAGTGTGAAACTATCGGGAACTGCATTATATCAAACTGCAAGAACTTCAGACAATACGTGGACTCTACTCTTCGCTGGGTGATCTATTACTGTTATTTAGCATTCTCTCCGTCCTAGTCAAATGGTTCAAATGGTTCTGAGCACTATTGGACTTGACATCTGTGGTCATCAGTCCCCTAGAACTTAGAACTACTTAAACCTAAGTAACTTAAGGACATCACACACATCCATGCCCGAGTCAGGATTCGAACCTGCGACCGTAGCAGTCGCGCGGTTCCGGACTGAGCGCCTAGAACCGCTAGACCACCGCGGCCAGCCACGTGCTAGTCGTAATGCAAATGGAACTTCAGAGGCGCTTTCCGCTATTCTTGACAAACATCAGTAACCTGTAATCACTGAGAGTCACAACTGCGTTCTAGGCGCTCAGTCAGGAACCGCGCGACTGCTACGGTCGCAGGTTCGAATGCTGCCTCGGGCATGGATGTGTGTGATGTCCTTAGGTTAGTTAGGTTTATGTAGTTCTAAGTTCTAGGGGACTTGTGACCACAGATGTTGAGTCCCATAGTGCTCAGAGCCATTTGAACCATTTGTCACAACTGCGTGATGATAATGGTTCAGGTTGTCAGTAGTTGTGGTGGTGTTACGTTGTCAAACTGCTTACAGTAACGTTAATGGTGGCGCACATACTTTAGCGCTGACTACCTACTTAAGTAAAGATAGTGTTGTGGCGTCGTCGCTTGTCTTTATTTGGCCTCAGCTTGAGTAATCCGATTTAACGAACATGGTATTCCAATCGCGGGCTCCTAATAAAGTATGACTGCAGAGATTATCGTGCGGATATTACATTAATTCTGCAATGAAATGCTTAACAAATCTTACCCTCAGATATGCAGCTGGAATGACTAATTACACAGGTACTCCATGTTGCACTAAGTGATCAGTTCGCTGCAATCCTGCTTGTACTGTTCGTAAATACTCGTATACTTCAGAAATGGTTCTAATGGCTTTGAGCACTATGGGACTTAACTTCTGAGGTTATCAGTCCGCTAGAACTTAGAACTACTTAAACCTAACTAGCCTAAGGACCTCAGACACACCATGTCCGAGACAGGACTCGAACCTGCGACCGTAGCGGTCGCGCGGTTCCAGACTGTAGCGCCCAGAACCGCACGGCCACTCCGGCCGGCTTGCCATATGAACCATTTGAACTATTTAACACAAAATGACATTAAAAATTTAAGTTATTCACGAGCAGCTAGTTGAGAATATGTATGAACATTAAATGACACGACGAACCGTCTTGTTCTGCATATGGATTCAAACCCAGCTCATGCAGACTAAGCAAAGATTTCGTGACTGACGGAAACTAACAGTCATTCCTGATTAGGCATACAGAGAGTGATATACCTCGATTTTAGACAGTATCAATTAGCAAATATCAACTTTAAATTGCATAACGCAAACATTTTTAACAGACGCGAATTCCTACCCAGCATCTATTGTCCCTGTTAACGAACTACGAGAGATGTTAAATATTGCTTCTTCACAAGTAACTTACTTGAAATGCCGTGAGGTAAAGCTGTGTGTTGGACACGGATTCGAACCCGGAACCTAATCGGATTGCTATCGAAGCACAGTCAAATGTGACATATCGGAATTTCGCGGCAGTAGCTAGATGTTTTAACTGAAATGACGAGACGAAACATTAATTTTTTCCTTCCCAGGACTCCAACCCGGCACCTATCGCTGTTATATTCTAGAGAAAACGAACGCTAAATATGGGTTTGTTGCACCAGCAGTGACATGTGAACATGTTTGAACTGAAATAATATGACGAAGAGTTCAGCGCTCACTGGGAATAGAGCCCCACACATATCGTTGTTGACTACACACAAAGAGACGTCAGCTACCGAATTTTTCTCCACCAGCTGCTCAGAATAGCATCTTGAACTTACAGTCATCTCGCAAATAGTTCTGTGTCTCACTGGGAGTTAAAAACGTCAGATATCGTTAGTGTTGACAGCGAATGAAAATACATTAAAAATCGAAATTATTATCCACCAACAGATAGGTGTTCTCATGCTAGAGCTTGATAATACATAATTAAATCTTTAGTGCCGGGCCAGGATTCGATCCCATTCACGCGTAATATGTGAAGGTGTTGAGGAATCTGCAGTTTTGAACAAACAACAAATTGTAGCCGAGCTGTATTGCCACGAAGGGACCAAATTCCGCGTTAAGGGCGGTCTGAGTTGCATTCCCAGTTCAGAACCAATTTTATCGACATACAGAAGCTCAAATAAAAGATGGAATAAGTGTCCTGTGACCATACATAGCGTTTGTGTCGTCACTTGAAATAAATAACTAGTATAAGAAAGGTTACTGGTGATAGAGTTTCTACATGTCGCCACTCCAGACTTTATTGTGGTTCAACCTACCGTCTACTTGGTAAAGAAGGAATATCATCTTTAATGTGAATTTCCAGACCACGGAGCCATTATATCTCCTTCACTTGGTGTAGCCAGGAGAGAATGGAATCTGTCTCTCCCTATCTAAAATCCTTGACAGAAGTGGGAATCGAACCCAGACCATAGGTATAACAACCTACCATCCGTCCAACAGACCACGAAGTCCTCTTCTCTGCGAGTCATTTTTCTATCGTAACGCAGTTGCGCCACACTGGATGAAAATTCTGACACACAGGCTCCCTGTAGTAATTTGCAGCATGTTCAGTAAATTCATTTACTTGGTTGACCGAATCACCATGAACTAGCTGCCTCGCCTACCCAGTGCATACATTCGACTATTTTGTAATCACAGAAATAAAATCACGTAACTGCCACCTACACACAACTGCCAACACTGTAGGATGCAGAAGTTTAAATAGGAAGTGTTCCTTTCCACTTGAGCTATTCTATTGCGCTATCTGTTACTAGAAAACGTCGTTCAGTCCAAAAGAAAAGCTGTAACTGTTTGTCTCTCAGAAGTCAAGACCTGGCCATATGCATAATCTCACAGTGCTGTGGAATCCAAAAGTTCTGGAGGAATAGTTGCCGAGCTCTGGAGCTGTTGTAGCTACGTGTCAGCTTGTAGCATAGATAAGATGTCACGAGTTCGAATACATTCAGTGCTACATTTTTTAAAACGCAATTCTGCTCTCTGCTGAAGTTATCAATCTAATGGAACTTTGAACATAATTCCCTTCACTTCTCAACCCAAAGTAGTCGCATGTGGAAAAAGGACTATTAAACCTGAATAGAGCAAAATGTCATAGTAGTTAGACAGCAGGCAGCAGATGCATCTCGAAGATGTGCAGGGAGAGCGCATCGTGCCATAATATGTCAGAAAAGTATTTTCTACATTAGCCGTCGTGTGGTAGTGATATTTTAGTCTTCTTCAAACTTTGTTTGACAGCTTTAACTCAGAACAAGTTTTCTACATGCATGTAATCAATAAACTGCATGTGCATTGTCAGACTGTCATAGGTAACATCAGAGAATTCGCATATATCGTTGATGATTAATGTCTCTCTCATGTTTACTATTGTTTTAACAACACTAAAGGAAACCTTACGAAAATTGTGCACTGTATTATAAGAAATGAAATAAAACTAACCATGATAACCTTACGACGAAAGTATCTGTACACAAGCATGCCTCTATCGACACGAATTAGTAAAATACTACTCACTTAGATTTTGATTGGGTCTGTGTTTAATTGGTATGCTGTGTCATACTCAAGAGGGATGCAAATGTGGCATTTCATAAATATGGTTACGTATTCCTAGAAACCCAAAATTCGCTTGTCAGCAGTGGAAAGAGGCGTTACCTGTTGTGCAGCATTGTAAGTTTTTCAACATTGTACTATGAGCTGAAAGCATTTTCTTACGATTTCCTTATTGATGTTTGATCTGACTGCTTGTAGCTCTTTCACAGAAGGGATAAAAACGTTACCAGTCAGTGAGACTGGAACTGCGAACCGTAAAAGACGCTGTTTCACAGGTCAGCACATTACCACAGAGCTGGCGAGGAGGTATGGGTCTCAGCTTCCTATTACGAGGGCAATAGTAACTAGAACTCGTAAACCGCTATTTAAAGGTCGAGATTAGTTGCGATTTCCACTTGCAACGACTTTCCTGGGCTGAAAACCGTAAATTTTCAATCTTTTGTTACCCTTCAAGCGATAATAACTCAGATTATTCAATGGAAATGACAGGTAAAATCAAGTGAACTTTGAGGCTTAATTCCGTGCACACCAGGAAGTAACTCGTCGATCACAGAGTTGCCAAACATACGTTGCCTTGTTGCCAAATCTCAGTTACAGTACCAGCAGGAAGAAGACGAACCGATGTGATCCTACAGCGGTCTGGGAAGTGACCATAGCTGGTGTCTCCAAGTCGCGGCTGCTACGGCCTGGAATACGTAATGCGTCTGATTCGCTTTCTGTAACTAGGTTTAGGGACTGGAGCGTAGTTACTAATAATACTCAGAACTGACTGCAAACTGAGCATCATAAATCAGCAACTCTCATTGTTGTTTTTATATTTCTTTCGTAAGTGTACTCAAAACTAAGAAAGTCATTCACAGGCGTTTTCGTGCCTCGCCGATAGTCGAGCACAACATACAAATAAAAATAAAAAAGAATGTGTGTGTCTGTGTGTGTGTGTGTGTGTGTGTTTGTGTGTGTGTGTGTGAGAGAGAGAGAGAGAGAGAGAGAGAGAGAGAGAGAGAAATAAAAAGCAATGAGAGAGAGTGTAAAAAATTGTTGTAAAGAAATTGAATCATGGTATTTAAAGAAATCTTTCATTAAAATGACACGTTCCACATTATTACGAAATGTCGTATTCATGATCTATGGAACAAGAGTTAATCTAATGTAATCTAATGTAATCTTCTCACATCATATTGATGATTAGCAATGAAGAGTCATGAATTACCGAAATTTTTGCCAATACCAGTAACCAAATCTAAACTTGACAATAAAAGACGACAATTTTTGTAATAAACCGTGACTCCTATCAAGACCCTTTCGTCCCTGTTATCTAACCACGAAAGATGTCTGATATACCTCCATTCTGAAGTAGCAAAGTGTGCATGCATTTAAAGATGAAGTGCATGATGTGAAGTTCTGTGACGGAGATACGAACCCAACACGTAATCCGATTGTTAACTAAGAAAAATCAAATGTTACGTATCGGTTTTTCTTACGAGCCGCTAGGTGTCTGAATCTAAAATAAGGATACAAACTTTTGTGCCTAAGCGACAATCGAACTGCACACCTACCGTGCATCCACGAATATAGCTTAAGTATCAGTTGCCTACTCATGAACAGTAAGATGTGTGCGTGTTTGACCAGAAATAACGACACCTGTTGCGATTGTTGGCAACACATGAACAGACATTGAAATTGCGCGTTAATTTTCACTAGCAGGTGGGTGTGCACTTGATAAAGCTAGAAATGAAATTATGAATATTTTTGTACTGGATCAGGTTTCAGACCCACATACTTACCTTTGGAGGAGACCTAGAGAAGATTGCAGTCTTGGGAAAAGGAACGAAATGACTGAACTACTGTTCCGAGAGAGTCAGATCCTCGAAAGAGGAGATACGAATTCGAATCACAGTCCAGCACCAAATGTTTAAACGTCTCTAGTTCAATCAAGTACAAGTAAAATAACAGCCCTGTCCCTTTAAATGGCTATCGGTTCATCAAATAAAATAAAATATTCTAATGTAAGTAAGCTTACTGGCGACTGTATTTCTGGTTACCATGACTTCCGCTGTGTCATTTCCCAACGTAAACCGGCTCTGCCTAGTTGGTAATGAAGGAACGTGATGTTTAATGCGGAGCCGGTTTACGTTGGGAAATGACACAGCGGAAGTCATGGTAACCAGAAATACAGTCGCCAGTAAGCTTACTTACATTAGAATATTTTATTTTATTTGATGAACCGATAGCCATTTAAAGGGACAGGGCTGTTATTTTACTTGTACTTGATTGAACTAGAGACGTTTAAACATTTGGTGCTGGACTGTGATTCGAATTCGTATCTCCTCTTTCGAGGATCTGACTCTCTCGGAACAGTAGTTCAGTCATTTCGTTCCTTTTCCCAAGACTGCAATCTTCTCTAGGTCTCCTCCAAAGGTAAGTATGTGGGTCTGAAACCTGATCCAGTACAAAAATATTCATAATTTCATTTCTAGCTTTATCAAGTGCACACCCACCTGCTAGTGAAAATTAACGCGCAATTTCAATGTCTGTTCATGTGTTGCCAACAATCGCAACAGGTGTCGTTATTTCTGGTCAAACACGCACACATCTTACTGTTCATGAGTAGGCAACTGATACTTAAGCTATATTCGTGGATGCACGGTAGGTGTGCAGTTCGATTGTCGCTTAGGCACAAAAGTTTGTATCCTTATTTTAGATTCAGACACCTAGCGGCTCGTAAGAAAAACCGATACGTAACATTTGATTTTTCTTAGTTAACAATCGGATTACGTGTTGGGTTCGTATCTCCGTCACAGAACTTCACATCATGCACTTCATCTTTAAATGCATGCACACTTTGTTACTTCAGAATGGAGGTATATCAGACATCTTTCGTGGTTAGATAACAGGGACGAAAGGGTCTTGATAGGAGTCACGGTTTATTACAAAAATTGTCGTCTTTTATTGTCAAGTTTAGATTTGGTTACTGGTATTGGCAAAAATTTCGGTAATTCATGACTCTTCATGGCTAATCATCAATATGATGTGAGAAGATTACATTAGATTACATTAGATTAACTCTTGTTCCATAGATCATGAATACGACATTTCGTAATAATGTGGAACGTGTCATTTTAATGAAAGATTTCTTTAAATACCATGATTCAATTTCTTTACAACAATTTTTTACACTCTCTCTCATTGCTTTTTATTTCTCTCTCTCTCTCTCTCTCTCTCTCTCTCTCTCTCTCTCTCACACACACACACACACACACACACACACACACACACACAGACACACACATTCTTTTTTATTTTTATTTGTATGTTGTGCTCGACTATCGGCGAGGCACGAAAACGCCTGTGAATGACTTTCTTAGTTTTGAGTACACTTACGAAAGAAATATAAAAACAACAATGAGAGTTGCTGATTTATGATGCTCAGTTTGCAGTCAGTTCTGAGTATTATTAGTAACTACGCTCCAGTCCCTAAACCTAGTTACAGAAAGCGAATCAGACGCATTACGTATTCCAGGCCGTAGCAGCCGCGACTTGGAGACACCAGCTATGGTCACTTCCCAGACCGCTGTAGGATCACATCGGTTCGTCTTCTTCCTGCTGGTACTGTAACTGAGATTTGGCAACAAGGCAACGTATGTTTGGCAACTCTGTGATCGACGAGTTACTTCCTGGTGTGCACGGAATTAAGCCTCAAAGTTCACTTGATTTTACCTGTCATTTCCATTGAATAATCTGAGTTATTATCGCTTGAAGGGTAACAAAAGATTGAAAATTTACGGTTTTCAGCCCAGGAAAGTCGTTGCAAGTGGAAATCGCAACTAATCTCGACCTTTAAATAGCGGTTTACGAGTTCTAGTTACTATTGCCCTCGTAATAGGAAGCTGAGACCCATACCTCCTCGCCAGCTCTGTGGTAATGTGCTGACCTGTGAAACAGCGTCTTTTACGGTTCGCAGTTCCAGTCTCACTGACTGGCAACGTTTTTATCCCTTCTGTGAAAGAGCTACAAGCAGTCAGATCAAACATCAATAAGGAAATCGCAAGAAAATGCTTTCAGCTCATAGTACAATGTTGAAAAACTTACAATGCTGCACAACAGGTAACGCCTCTTTCCACTGCTGACAAGCGAATTTTGGGTTTCTAGGAATACGTAACCATATTTATGAAATGCCACATTTGCATCCCTCTTGAGTATGACACAGCATACCAATTAAACACAGACCCAATCAAAATCTAAGTGAGTAGTATTTTACTAATTCGTGTCGATAGAGGCATGCTTGTGTACAGATACTTTCGTCGTAAGGTTATCATGGTTAGTTTTATTTCATTTCTTATAATACAGTGCACAATTTTCGTAAGGTTTCCTTTAGTGTTGTTAAAACAATAGTAAACATGAGAGAGACATTAATCATCAACGATATATGCGAATTCTCTGATGTTACCTATGACAGTCTGACAATGCACATGCAGTTTATTGATTACATGCATGTAGAAAACTTGTTCTGAGTTAAAGCTGTCAAACAAAGTTTGAAGAAGACTAAAATATCACTACCACACGACGGCTAATGTAGAAAATACTTTTCTGACATATTATGGCACGATGCGCTCTCCCTGCACATCTTCGAGATGCATCTGCTGCCTGCTGTCTAACTACTGTGACATTTTGCTCTATTCAGGTTTAATAGTCCTTTTTCCACATGCGACTACTTTGGGTTGAGAAGTGAAGGGAATTATGTTCAAAGTTCCATTAGATTGATAACTTCAGCAGAGAGCAGAATTGCGTTTTAAAAAATGTAGCACTGAATGTATTCGAACTCGCGACATCTTATCTATGCTACAAGCTGACACGTAGCTACAACAGCTCCAGAGCTCGGCAACTATTCCTCCAGAACTTTTGGATTCCACAGCACTGTGAGATTATGCATATGGCCAGGTCTTGACTTCTGAGAGACAAACAGCTACAGCTTTTCGTTTGGACTGAACGACGTTTTCTAGTAACAGATAGCGCAATAGAATAGCTCAAGTGGAAAGGAACACTTCCTATTTAAACTTCTGCATCCTACAGTGTTGGCAGTTGTGTGTAGGTGGCAGTTACGTGATTTTATTTCTGTGATTACAAAATAGTCGAATGTATGCACTGGGTAGGCGAGGCAGCTAGTTCATGGTGATTCGGTCAACCAAGTAAGTGAATTTACTGAACATGCTGCAAATTACTACAGGGAGCCTGTGTGTCAGAATTTTCATCCAGTGTGGCGCAACTGCGTTACGATAGAAAAATGACTCGCAGAGAAGAGGATTTCGTGGTCTGTTGGACGGATGGTAGGTTGTTATACCTTTGGTCTGGGTTCGATTCCCACTTCTGTCAATGATTTTAGATAGGGAGAGACAGATTCCATTCTCTCCTGGCTACACCAAGTGAAGGAGATATAATGGCTGCGTGGTCTGGAAATTCACATTAAAGATGATATTCCTTCTTTACCAAGTAGACGGTAGGTTGAACCACAATAAAGTCTGGAGTGGCGACATGTAGAAACTCTATCACCAGTAACCTTTCTTATACTAGTTATTTATTTCAAGTGACGACACTTATTCCATCTTTTATTTGAGCTTCTGTATGTCGATAAAATTGGTTCTGAACTGGGAATGCAACTCAGACCGCCCTTAACGCGGAATTTGGTCCCTTCGTGGCAATACAGCTCGGCTACAATTTGTTGTTTGTTCAAAACTGCAGATTCCTCAACACCTTCACATATTACGCGTGAATGGGATCGAATCCTGGCCCGGCACTAAAGATTTAATTATGTATTATCAAGCTCTAGCATGAGAACACCTATCTGTTGGTGGATAATAATTTCGATTTTTAATGTATTTTCATTCGCTGTCAACACTAACGATATCTGACGTTTTTAACTCCCAGTGAGACACAGAACTATTTGCGAGATGACTGTAAGTTCAAGATGCTATTCTGAGCAGCTGGTGGAGAAAAATTCGGTAGCTGACGTCTCTTTGTGTGTAGTCAACAACGATATGTGTGGGGCTCTATTCCCAGTGAGCGCTGAACTCTTCGTCATATTATTTCAGTTCAAACATGCTCACATGTCACTGCTGGTGCAACAAACCCATATTTAGCGTTCGTTTTCTCTAGAATATAACAGCGATAGGTGCCGGGTTGGAGTCCTGGGAAGGAAAAAATTAATGTTTCGTCTCGTCATTTCAGTTAAAACATCTAGCTACTGCCGCGAAATTCCGATATGTCACATTTGACTGTGCTTCGATAGCAATCCGATTAGGTTCCGGGTTCGAATCCGTGTCCAACACACAGCTTTACCTCACGGCATTTCAAGTAAGTTACTTGTGAAGAAGCAATATTTAACATCTCTCGTAGTTCGTTAACAGGGACAATAGATGCTGGGTAGGAATTCGCGTCTGTTAAAAATGTTTGCGTTATGCAATTTAAAGTTGATATTTGCTAATTGATACTGTCTAAAATCGAGGTATATCACTCTCTGTATGCCTAATCAGGAATGACTGTTAGTTTCCGTCAGTCACGAAATCTTTGCTTAGTCTGCATGAGCTGGGTTTGAATCCATATGCAGAACAAGACGGTTCGTCGTGTCATTTAATGTTCATACATATTCTCAACTAGCTGCTCGTGAATAACTTAAATTTTTAATGTCATTTTGTGTTAAATAGTTCAAATGGTTCATATGGCAAGCCGGCCGGAGTGGCCGTGCGGTTCTGGGCGCTACAGTCTGGAACCGCGCGACCGCTACGGTCGCAGGTTCGAGTCCTGTCTCGGACATGGTGTGTCTGAGGTCCTTAGGCTAGTTAGGTTTAAGTAGTTCTAAGTTCTAGCGGACTGATAACCTCAGAAGTTAAGTCCCATAGTGCTCAGAGCCATTAGAACCATTTCTGAAGTATACGAGTATTTACGAACAGTACAAGCAGGATTGCAGCGAACTGATCACTTAGTGCAACATGGAGTACCTGTGTAATTAGTCATTCCAGCTGCATATCTGAGGGTAAGATTTGTTAAGCATTTCATTGCAGAATTAATGTAATATCCGCACGATAATCTCTGCAGTCATACTTTATTAGGAGCCCGCGATTGGAGTACCATGTTCGTTAAATCGGATTACTCAAGCTGAGGCCAAATAAAGACAAGCGACGACGCCACAACACTATCTTTACTTAAGTAGGTAGTCAGCGCTAAAGTATGTGCGCCACCATTAACGTTACTGTAAGCAGTTTGACAACGTAACACCACCACAACTACTGACAACCTGAACCATTATCATCACGCAGTTGTGACAAATGGTTCAAATGGCTCTGAGCACTATGGGACTCAACATCTGTGGTCACAAGTCCCCTAGAACTTAGAACTACATAAACCTAACTAACCTAAGGACATCACACACATCCATGCCCGAGGCAGCATTCGAACCTGCGACCGTAGCAGTCGCGCGGCTCCTGACTGAGCGCCTAGAACGCAGTTGTGACTCTCAGTGATTACAGGTTACTGATGTTTGTCAAGAATAGCGGAAAGCGCCTCTGAAGTTCCATTTGCATTACGACTAGCACGTGGCCGGCCGCGGTGGTCTACGCGGTTCTAGGCGCTCAGTCCGGAACCGCGCGACTGCTACGGTCGCAGGTTCGAATCCTGACTCGGGCATGGATGTGTGTGATGTCCTTAGGTTACTTAGGTTTAAGTAGTTCTAAGTTCTAGGGGACTGATGACCACAGATGTTAAGTCCAATAGTGCTCACAACCATTTGAACCATTTGACTAGGACGGAGAGAATGCTAAATAACAGTAATAGGTCACCCAGCGAAGAGTAGAGTCCACGTATTGTCTGAAGTTCTTGCAGTTTGATATAATGCAGTTCCCGATAGTTTCACACTAACGGGTTCTTTTGGCTATCGAAATACTCATATGGGAATCATAAAAGTGGAATTGCTAGATCACCCAACTACCTTAATAACACCTCATTCTGGATTGAATACGACTCGGAAAGCGACGTTAATTTGACGTTTTCATCCATCTCCTGACGTCTCACTGAATGAAGTCTGAAGTGCACGCACATTTGTGTTGCCTGCCGCAAGGATTCTGTGAAGTGTTGTGGCAGCTGGCAGTCATTGCTGAATACACACATGTGCAAATAACCTCACTGCTCTAGCGGAACTCGTCTTTGTTGCATTTTTTCCATACGGTAATTAGCACAATAACATAAGGCTTGTTCTGCTGAAGAACTTGATGCCCACAAGTCCTTAAATAATAATCTCCTAGCGGGAGGAATAAATACATGAAAGGAAACAGACTGTTGGACGAAAGAATGGACAGCTCCCTGCTTTTGGCGTTTCCGATAGCGCCTACGATAAGAATCTGGTGTCATATTATGCTTCAGAACTCTAAACTGTTTATTTTTTTACTTCATACTAAAACAAAAGTTGTGATATGAGACGAGGAAATGACTTATATGCTTCTCAGGAACTTTAGTTTTCCGTGTTTATTTTCTCACTTCATATTAAAACAAGGGCGTTAATATAAGAAGAGGAAATGAAATATACGCTTCCAAGACATAATATTTCCTTGTGTGCTATTACTGCAAACATGAAAGCCCTGCAGTTAATTTTTGTATGTTGGATAAGTTTTGATATCACCTCACATTCCTTTGTGACAAGGTTCCTATTGTCTTGGGATTCAAATAGAGTGGACATTTCATCACTGGTTAATATTCTGATGACTAATGACATGATACCCGTTGCAATTGCTCCATGGCACCTGTGAGTAGAGTCTCACGTTGGTTACTATAAGAACACGCAGGCAGTGATATCCGCTCACTGGAGTCAGAGCCAAGGTGATTTCTTTCTGTTTAGGGCGAAGCGTCTGCTGCAGTGTCCACGCTCAGCCAACATAAACAAATCGCGGCGGCATTGGGCACTGCTAATCGCTGCACTTGTCGCGAGCCTCGACAACAAGAGCGCACTGTCCCTGCTAACGATACTATGGAGTTAATAGATCTTACTTAACGGAATACGCAGGACGTGGGATGGGTAAAAATTCAGTTTGTAGCTTCCCATCGCATTAAAATACTTTACAGTCATATTTGATGCAATACTTATTGTTGGTTGTCTCTCTAATGTTAATAGTATTGATTCACATCGTGCGTTAACACGAAAACACACACACACACACACACACACACACACACACAAACACACACACACACAAACAGTCATTGATTCCTGTGAGGGTGATAACTACTGTGTGTTGAACAACACATGCACCAGTCAGTTCCTCAGTTGGCGTCGAGTGGATGAGATTTTTCAATTACCTTGCACTGCAAGAATTGTAAGGAGGGGACTGAAAGTAAATGGACTTGATGTATGCTAAAGGGCTGCGACAAAGCAAAGCTTGACCGATTATCAGATAACTGTCCACATGGGCTTTGTGGACGAGTATACTTTTAGTAACCAACCCACCCACGATCATTACATAAGATTTCTCGAGGGCGTAGGGAAATTGATTTCATTAAGTCGTCGACAGTGTAGCGTGATGGTTTACTTCCCACCATACGTTTTCTATATTCGTCCAAAGGTCGCTTGCATTTGTAGGGACACATGGCAATGACCTTGTTACCTCTGCCCACATATTCTCTATCTGGTTGATGTTCGGTGATCGTGGAACAAACGGCTACAGCTTCATCCTCTCTTGGCCCTGAAACCAATCTCGCACTGCTCTACTATGATGGATGGGTCTCTGCTCCTGTAAATACATTGTTATGTCGTTAGTTCATACATTTATATTTAAATAACGTATTTGTAATAAGCACAGTGTTTAAGAATTCATTCCCTGTCATAGATAAGTGATCTGGATTCAACAGTCCGATTAAGAATGTGGTTCACCCAGTCTATCATATGATGAGCGTCGTAGTCGGATAGCCACATTAAGACTGACTGGCTGAATCCGATTAGGACGATCTTGTATCGAAATGAAATTACAGAAATCGGATAATTTGAACGTCTGTATTGCAACAATGCTGCGCACATAAATTCCTATGATGGGGTAACAGCTAGCAACTGTCTAAGAAAAAGTGAGAAATATGTCTACTAGCAGCAATGTAACGTAATTATAAACCATGTTTATGTGATGGAAATACTGAATCGAACAACACACATCTATTTCAGTGGAGGGAAGATACACCATATCGGATTTGCTGATGACATAATGACAATAATAATAATAATAAAAATCCCGTGTGGCCGATAGGGGAAACCCTCCCCCATATGGATGGTACCGTGGAAATCAAATACTTGTGGTGAACCAAATACTAACACAATCCTGAACGGCTACTCTATCCGTTGAACCCAAAATCCAGACACATCTGAGTGAAAATCACCGCTACTCTGGTCACCGTCTGTTAGCTCAATGAGCTTGGCTGAAAATATTTGCTTCCAAAGGCTTCAACACCCTCTGGTCCTGTCCGGTCCTGGTATCACCCAGGCCAAACCAATGAAACACAAGAAAACATGAACTATGCAAGCAAAGGTAACTTTACCCCAGGTGGTACACAACTTGGCCACCGATAGGCGGCAGTTGGATTTTCGCACTCTGGGGAGTCCAGGTTAGCACGGCAGAGAATATCGAAGATCTCTGGTAAATTTCCCTACAAGCAGAAAACATTCATTTGAAAACTAAACATCGATACATTGATCCAAACAAGAAACCTAAATAATCTCACAAAAGAAATCGTCCGCCAAAAAATTCTCATCCTTGCTTTTCAAGAACCACGATTAATTGACAATTAAAACTTGCATTACGGAAACCATGGCATCTTCAAAATACAACAAAAGGTAGCGAAACTCGCACCAATCCTCGGCATTGCATTTCTCGAACACAGATCTATCAACAACTCTGTCGAAGAAATCACACCCATCAACAATCGAGTTATGACTATGCTCATTCAGAGCCCCTATAAAAAATATACACTCATAAATGCACATGCCCCCACCAACATCGAAAATAAGGAAAACACCGAAAATGTCGAAAAATTGTGGAACACACTCGAAAATACTATGAGCAAAATTTACCAAGATGACGTGAAAATACTAATGGGAGGCTTCAACTCTTTATTTGGGACAGAAAAAACCTGTAGAAAAATCATTGGTACAAATTCAACACACCGAAACGCTTAGACCAACAGCACACGTCTGACTGACATTTGCCAACAATTCAACCACAAAAGAATGTCTTCCCACTTAGGAAGTAGCCTGTTCCCAAGAAACATGTTTGGCTACCAGGTGCAAGCTGCTTTCGTTCGCCTTTCGAGACTCGCTGAAAGCCAGATTTTTAATTCTTTTGTAGCAGAGCTACAAGCAGGCAGATACAAACGCAATAAGGGAATCGTAAGACAACGCGCCTTGCTACTTTCAGTAACCCTTAGTGTCAGAGCGAAAACCTTACGGTACTGCCAAATTCATAATGACGACATATTTTTTGTTGTTGTGAATACATAATTATATCTATGAAATGCCACTTTTCATAATAATAGCGGATGATACAGGAAATGAAGTAAATACGGATCTTTTCGAAGTCAAAAGTCGGTAATGTCCTACTAATTCGTGTTAAAATACGCTCAATCGTCTCACAGATACTTAATGCTTTATTAAGATAGTCTGCCGTCGTGATGTTTCTGTAGTAAGCTGAATTTATTTTGTATTAGTACAGTGAATATTTTAATTGGATTTTCCGATAGTTTACTAAACGCAACAGTAATCACCAATGAGAAATTAATCAGCAAAAGAATTTTCTTTCACGATATCTAAAACGATCTGACAATGCTAAAGTTGTTTACAAATTCTACGCCAGTAGAAACCTACTGGTTTCAACGATATAATTATACCAGAGTAGTTTTAAGAGTATTTTCGTCTAGAAATGAATTGCGTCGACGGTTGATCGATCAAGAGCGGGAAAGGTAAAACTTAACGAATATATGACGAGAGGGACAAGTGCTTCAGAGAGGACTTCTCTATCAATACAAGTGCCTGAGAGACGACTTTAATTTCAATCTCCTGGATAGTTTTGTTTCTCAAATCAAGAAGTGCGTTATCATGCAGTAGAACATGTGATGTAGTTGTGTTGCTCGATTTTCTTACGCTGAGACCGAAAGGTGTCTCAGTTGTTGGCAACAGATTCCAGCTGTGTTTTGGTAGAATTCGTAGCCCAAAACTCACTTTTGGAGCTATCAGATGTAAAATATTATGTTCACACTACTCTTTGCTCGAGTTTATGTCTTTTGGAGGGGCTCAGCCTTTCATTTCTTCTTAGGAAGTTAATGATAAAGGCATCATAACACGTCACCAGTTACAGTACTGCATACAAATGCTCAATGAGCGACCTGATGACGTTCAATAATAGTCACTCCGTTGATTTTTGTTGTTTCGAATTAGAGCATGTAGTACTCGTACACCAGACTTCTGAACTTTGCCTGTTGAATGCAAATGTCGCATGATGGTAAAATGGTAATCTATCACATATATCAGTAGTCGAGACTTGCTTAATGTGGAAAATCATTGATGCCAGAACGATCTTTGTTGAAACAAGAATATCTTTTTCTGGCGTATTTTTCCCAAAAGCACTCGCTCCACACACAATTCAAATCTTTCTAGCTGCCTCCTCTGCATTCACCCCTCTGTTATACCAAAAGTAAACGTTGTGTTGCAGATGTTACACCTATTTCCACTTGCGACTCAATTTTACAATGCTTAACTGTAGTTCATGATTCTCAAGTATGCAAAATCCAATGCTTAACTGCAAGATGATAACTAGAACTTCAAATTCGAAAATGACAGTTGATACATACACTGACAGCGTCGCGCCGCGTTCACCTGAGCTGTGCCGGATTTCAGGCGGCGGGTGGCGCCTGGCCGGTGGCCGGTAGCCGCTGCAGCGCGAGGAAACGCTCGAGCGTAAGCTGTTATGATCGCGACGCAGCCACGAGCTGTCCTGCGGAATTGTTTCTGGAATACTTGTTATTGCTGATTGCTGGTGGGTAGAATGTTAAGCGAATTATCTTTGATGTTCAGTCAGACTCATAACTTTAGACCGACTGTGGAAAAAAAAAAAAAAAAAAAAAAAAAAAAAAAAAAAAAAAAAAAAAACAGTTGGACGCGAACAGGCGACTATAAGCTTAGAACGCACGACGCTTGCCACTAGACCACGGGCTCACACAGTCCAACAACGTCTTGGAAGTAGACAATACTTCCTCCTAACACTTCCGCATCTTACAGTGTTGCCAGATTGTGCATATGGCCGGACTTAGAGTTGTCAGGGGCGGTCAGTTTTATTGGCCACCTTAAGTGAATGACTCGGACTTAGTCTCTGTGGCGGCCGGCCGGCGGTCAGTTTTATTGTCTAAGACTGTACATCATTCTTCTTGTGAACTGCAGTGGATTGTTAACGACAAACTTCAGGAGGACATAAATATGCCTTGAGCCAGTAGTCAAAATGGCTAACGTCGTCAAGATGATCGTGGTTGAGCACCACATATTATTCACAGCACGTTTTTGATCAATGAAGACTTTCTTACACATGAGTTACCCCAGAACATTATTCCATATATGACATATGTCAACTTACTGATCTGTCCCTCCCCAAGATTTCTAATAATTCTGAATGCAAATGTGGCAGAACTAAGTTGTTTCAGAGGTTTCCAAAATGTTTTTCCGGTTTAAATTCTCGTAAATATGGATACTTAAAATTTTTAGTTTCCACCAGAGCTATTATTCGCTCTTTATGTGATACACTTATCACTGGTATCTTCTTTTTCTTCCTGACGCGCTGTGATTATGCAGGTCGTTCACAGAGCCTCTTCCAAGCTTCCTTTTGCCTGTATTGTTTATCATTTAGCATCTCCTCCCATTGCAGTCACCTTTGGTTAAAAACCTGATTGTTATAAACAAGTATGAAGTTTAAGCCATTTTAACATTTCACCTGATTGTATAAACGAGTATGAAGTTTAAGCTGTTTTAACTTGTCGAAATCGGATTTATATGCTACCTGAAGTATTTATTCCAACACAAGTATTGGACACCTCAAAACAAACACCTCCAAATCATTAAAAAATTACGCTGTAATAATGTTGTTACGATGTATATTCTTTGTACTTTGCGATAATGTCTTCTCTTCTGCTATACGAACCTTGCACCCAGTAGTTTCCAGACGCCATATTTGTTTACAAATATACCAGTATACATGTGATGTGTTATGACAGCGACAGAAACCTCTGACCACTGGAGGTACTCTATTTTATTTATTTTATGTTTACCGTTAGATATAAGTTTAATTTTTTGTCAGAAGAAACCCAAAACCATGTTCTGAAATAGTGTGAAACAGTGCCACAAATTCCTCCAAAAAATCGTAACGCAACACGCACACAAATGCCATACTAACTAATGTAAATCCACCTGATGATGGAAACGCGTCGTGGAGATAAATAAAACGGTGATTGTTAACAGTAAACTTGTTGTTTCACTTTATTAGGATATTTATGCAGTTGCTTGCATGGTCAGTGAGCTGTACATTAGTACTTCATTGATTAACACATAAAATTTGATACGAATTGTGGAGGAGGAGGAGGAGATTAGTGTTTAACGTCCCGTCGACAACCAGGTCATTAGAGACGGAGCGCAAGCTCGGGTGAGGGAAGGACGGGGAAGGAAATCGTCCGTGCCCTTTCAAAGGAACCATCCCGGCATTTGCCTGAAAGGATTTAGGGAAATCACGGAAAACCTAAATCAGGATAGCCGCAGACGGGATTGAACCGTCGTCCTCCCGAATGCGAGTCCAGTATGCTAACCACTGCACCACCTCGCTCGGTCACGAATTGTGGAATCACTAACTGTGTTGTTAAGCCTTCAGCATTAAGCATGTTTACGGCCTTTGTAGAAGAACTGTGATTAGTGACGTAATGTCAACAATGAGGACTACATTCGTCCTACAACTTCAGTTCAGATCAGCCAAAGGGGTTCTATTTGGAACTATCTAAAAGGCATAATAACACGTAGTAAATAATAGCTATTAACATTAGGCGTTTTATTCTTGTGCGGCATGTGATTACTAAATATTTAAGCCAGGCGCGGCTTATTCAGGTTAATGTAAATACATAAAACTACAACCAGTCACTTTTTTGAATAGTTATTTATTATTGCATGAACCGGTTTTCTAACCTTTTCAGATTCTCAGATGGTTTACTGTAAATTACATCACTATTTCTTGCGTAATGCTTTCACAGTGCAAGTGAATACAGATTGCGTAAAAGTGTGTGAAGTGATGTACCAACTGACCATCAAAATGGAAGCAGACAGATGGACTCTACGAAAAAAAGCCGCCCGTACTGTCGCAATAAGTACAAAACTAGATTTTGCATCAATATCGACAGATAAACAGTGTAAGTAGGCTGTTTAGGTTTTTATATTGGTAACGCCATGTAGCGCTCTATATGAAAATCACTGGCTGTGCTGTGTGCAGTCTGTGGCTGGGTGGCATTGTTGTAATATTCGCCATTGTAGTGTTGGGCAGTTGGCTGTTAACAGCGCGTAGCGTTGCGCAGTTGGAGGTGAGCCGCCAGCAGTGGTGGATGTGGGGAGAGAGATGGCGGAGTTTTGAAATTTGTAAGACTGGATTTCATGAACTGCTATATATACTATGACTATTAAGGTAAATATATTGTTTGTTCTCTATTAAAATCTTTCATTTGCTAACTATGCCTATCAGTAGTTAGTGCCTTCCGTAGTTTGAATCTTTTATTTAGCTGGCAGTAGTGGCGCTCGCTGTATTGCAGTAGTTCGAGTAACGAAGATTTTTGTGAGGTAAGTGATTTGTGAAAGGTATAGGTTAATGTTAGTCAGGGCCATTCTTTTGTAGGGATTTTTGAAAGTCGGATTGAGTTGCGCTAAAAAGTATTGTGTGTCAGTTTAAGCACAGTCATGTATAATTTTTCTAAGGGGAAGTTTCATATGTCGACCCTTAGCCGAGGATACCTCACTGGAATCTTCTGATTTTTTCTTGTAGTTTGTGTAATTAGTGTAGCTTTTGTTTATTGCTAGCGCGTAATTGTAGAGAGAATCTCCTTTGTAGTTGTAGTTTTTCATTCTTGTACAGGAAAAAGTTGTGGCATGCATGTAGATTTGCACCAAGTATTTCGCAGCTGCGCTTGCAATTAACGAGCTACTATTTTCAATGTTATGTTAATGTGTTTTCTTATTTTGGTCTTCAAATTGTGTTTTTCTGTGTTGTCGTGTGAAATATTGTGACAATAATGGCGTGTGAAAAACGTAATACTAGGCTCCAAAGTAAACTGAGAAATGACAGTGAAGGCGAAAGCAGTGTGTTAGCGCCACCATGTAATGAATTAACTATTGTTCAAAGTAGTAATTTGGTAATTGTGCATAGGGAAATGGAGCGGGCTGCAAATAATGGTGTAGGCAGTGAAACAATTAGTGAACAGGGAAGCATTATCGATCGATCGGTCGGCAACAGCTCGCCTCAGGATTCAGAAATGACAGGACACAATCTAAACACTGTAGATTCAGGTTTTGCGTCCTCACCGTTTTCTCAAATAAATCAAGACACATTTTCTGCTTTTCAAAATGCGAATATTGCCGGTTCAAATGCACTGCCGAATAGCACTGAGGAACATGTT
Organism: Schistocerca nitens; assembly: GCF_023898315.1. Lineage (NCBI taxonomy): Eukaryota > Metazoa > Arthropoda > Insecta > Orthoptera > Acrididae > Schistocerca > Schistocerca nitens. The sequence goes on along the minus strand of NC_064617.1, from coordinate 696,170,953 downwards.
TCAGACACCAGTGCACTGTTATTACAGTTAATGCAACAAATGGCACAAAGGCTACAAAAGTTAGACACAACGCTTGAACAAAATCAGAAACAAATGGGACACAATCTTCAAAAGTTAGACACAATGGAACAAAATCTTCAAAAGTTAGACACAATGGAACAAAATCTTCGGAAGTTGGACACCACACTTGAACAAACACGTGAAAATTTAACTACTGAGTTACATAACATTGAATCGAAATATCAAAAAGTCTGTAATGGCGTAAAAACACAAATTAGTGAGCATTTCCAACCTATTTTTTCGCGTCATGAAAATGTATTACAGAATCACGAAGCAGCCATAAAAGAACTGCAAACTATTGTTCATGAAAATCACGACACCTTGCAAGCTAAAATTGACTCAGTTGCATCTACCGATTCGGTTACGCAACTTGCAAAAGCTCAGGAGAACTTAAAGGACACAGTAGATACGATTTCAACACAAATGGACACTCTGAAACTTGGTTCAGAAAAACACACAGAGGAAATAATTTCACTAACGGATAAAGTAGCCGAACTTTCAGATCAGTTCACTAACTTATCTACAAAGGTAGATGATGATCTGAATGACACAAGACCTGTAGCCTTCACGGACACCGAAGAGTATGAACAAATTAGAAAATTCAAACAAAATCAAAATCAAATCAGTACACAGTACAAAAGACAAATCCGGGAAGTACAAGATCAGTTGGCACAAGTAATACAAGAATTACATATTTCAGAGGACAATCGCGCTCCGGAAGAGGGACATAGAAATACGGAACAACCACAAAATAATAACACAGGACACTTCGGAAATAATGAAAGAAATTGGCAAGGCGCACTGGATTTTGAGATGGAACCGCCGAAACGACGTAACAATGAGCGATGTACGACTCGCCGACACGATGATTTTGACTATAAGCTGTTCATTACTACACGTAAATTCAAAACATTTAAGAATTCTGACAACAACATTCATCCACAAGCATGGCTTCATCAATTCTCTCATTGTTTTCCTCCCAACTGGTCACTGGAGCACAGGTTAGAATTTATGTGTGGCTACTTGGAGAATGAACCAGCTGTAAGAATGCGATCGGTCATTCACGATTGTCACAGTGAAGGAGAATTTTATCATGCATTCCTCTCAGCATATTGGTCTCAAGCTGCACAAGACCGAGTAAAACATAGCATCATAATGATGAAACATTTCGAACAATCTGAATTTTCCAGTCTTGTGAAATATTTTGAAGACATGTTGCACAAGAATCAGTACCTGTCAAACCCATACAGCCCCTCAGAACTCATCCGCACTTGCTTAATCAAATTACCTGAAGATTTACGACATATTATTTTGGCAGGACGTTGCAAAGACGACATTGAAGCTTTTCAGGGACTCTTACAAAAACTGGAAATTGACACTGACAATCGCGGAACGCGAAAACAGGAGCACAACAATTACAAGTCACATCCGTCGCAATTCCGGGATGACAGAAATAGTAACTGGACACGACAAGGCTATTCTTACAACGCAAATGGTGACCAAAACAGACACCACCCATATGTCAACCACTGGCAGAGTAATAGTTACAGAGAAAGATCGCATTTCCGAAGTAATGAATATGACAGAAACAATCATAGAAACAGACAATATGGCAACCAGAACTATTATTATCAAGGGAGACAGAATAACTTCAGACGCAACAGTTCAGTGCGCAGTTACAATTCAGGGAGAAATTCTCCACCACTTAACCGACAAGAAAGAAACTACAGGAACTACCGACATGACGACAGACGATATAATCATAACGACAGACCCGAATTTCATCAGAACTGGCGTGATTCAAACAGGGCTGGGCCCTCTCGGCAAGGTGAATTTGTAGAAGTTAGGTCTCTTAATCCCAATAACGACCCACGCCAACAGAGAGATAGCAGACAATGACTCGCACCGCAGGCAGCCACGTGCGCCGGCTGGCTCAGTGAAAAATAACATAAACGCTAATCTTGAGAAAAATTTGAGCATTATTTACCGATGTACCATATACCACATGATAATTCCGTTGAAACTGGACCTCTGCATAGTAGGAAGAGTAAAGGCTTGCACCACATTTCATATGTAAAACCGTTTACTGGGAGAGAATCTTTTTTTTTAACTTTGTCTTTGCCATAAAACTTTTCACTTGTCATTTCTAGTATGCTTTGTCAGACTTAAGAAGCTGTTAACATGCAATAATGTTTGAAGTTAAATACCCAGTCAAGAACCAAGAGAACTTATTTAAACAGAAATTACGAATGCATTGTTATAGTGAACAGACGACACAGTGTTGTTATTTGTACACTCTTGCTTGTTAGTTGCACGATTACATAACGACTATCAGGCTTACATACTTAGAACATATACTGCTAATGAGGTTTTCATGCAGCGTTTTGGTTTACTTGAAAAGACATTCTTTGTTTGAAGTACTTTCTGTGTGATTAAAGATGACTTAGTATTTGGTTTCTTTGACAGCTACACGATTATATCACGACGCTACTAATGTGTGACGCAATTTACATTGTTGCTTTTGCGGTGTATCTGTTTTATATCTGCACAGTTTTTCTGTATTATTCTGGAAAGTAAAACACATTTTAGTAGTAACCTTTGTGGTATAGCTACAGCCTTTTCCCTAGCACAACAATACGTTACATTATAGTACTTTCTTGATCACGGTAAGGTGCGTAATAACTATGATATCTATACGCAAAGCATTTCACTTTTGTTTATGGTGAGGTGAGCACATTGACTTCAGCAGAACTTTGCTTACAGAGGACGATAACTACGACACTTCCACAGAATTATCTTACAGCAAGACGCACATTTAGCGCTACAGGACACGCATTTGAGTGATTAATTCTGTACTTGAACCATTTATTTTTCAAGATTTTTGAATTACAAAGAAAGTTTTCCATGATACATTTCATTCCATTGCTGTAATCTGTAACACCTGAGGGTATAATTACATTAATCCTCAGGGGGGGGGGGGGTACACGCTTACTTTGTGTACCATGTGTTTGGCAATCACAAGGAGCCCTAGCTAATATGGTATTTGCTTATACAACTTTACACATCGGTACCATATTTCTCTAACACACAAATTACACAGCTATCTGATCATTTAACTGAGAGATAAACTTTTTTTTTTTACTACATCAGTGACACATGTTTATGCAATTACACACATGGATAACTTCACACTTATGAAATTGCATTTTGTCTGTACTTTGTGAACTGTTCATATTTTTTCGGAACCATTGTGATGCTATGAGAGCTTTGAATGATGTATTTGGTATGGGATCATGATTTTTAAAGTACGTTTGAGGTAGATGACACTATTGAAATGAGAAGAGAGTTTTTTTAGGTTTTTAAATTATTGCAGAAAGCTACGACGTTTTTGAGATTTGACTGAGGTGTTATGATGTTATTTTTACGACGATGATGTGTATTATGCTGCTGAGGTATGTTTATGATCAACAAGCTGATGCTATATGAGGAATTTGATTATGCTACATCTTTGTTATGATGAAATATTGAAGAAGTGTCGACGAATATGTATATGTGTAATAAGGTAAGGAATAATGAGTAGTGGCTAGGGACTCTGGTTTGTGAGAAAGGTTGTTGGAAACTAAGAATCGTACTTTAAGAGTTATGAAATGTATGTAAATGCGTGAATGTATTACAATGGCGACGAAAATTTTTTGGACACTGTTATATTAATAGGATTTTGTTTCTACACATTTGTAACGCAAATTCTCAACCTGTGGAATTTTTTTTATATGAGACTGCCACTGTAGCAGAAACTGCTGTCGTAAATATTTCAGTAAGGTAAGTGACCTTGACATAATGCGTTTTGGGCGCCCAGCTGAGAGGTAGTCGTCTGACAAAAGAAAGCCATTAGGTGGAAAAAAAAAGAGGCTATTATCCTCGCTATTGACATTCCTTTGTAGAAAGCATCGTAAATACGACACGTTCATTACTTGGAAAGATACATACATCTGCACACCTGATTATGACAAGCGTCTTTCTATGAGAGTTGAGAGAATTTCTACTAACTTATGAAATGTCACATGACTATTGAATGATATTTTTATGCTTTGCTTTTCATAGTTGCTTATTTCATTTGATATCTAGTTTCCAGCTGTGTTGCAGCATTGGTTTTATAAAATAAAATAATATGCATTTGCTAATGTGAACACTTTCTGTCAACAGATCTATTAAATAATAATTTTGTGACCCACATTCTTCAAAAAAGGAGCACTTGGAAAGGAAAGAACAATAAGGAGGGACTAGTAACAGTAACTGCATACATAATTTTCTTTTCAAGTACATGGTAATATTTTTTTACAATAAGTTGTTGTGGTGCACCACTTTAATTTACATAGACACTAAGATGTGACATAAGTATTAGACATGGCCATCTTTAGTGTACTATTTTTTCTGCTTGAGCTATGTCATGTTTAGATATAAGTTATTACATTTACTGCTGCTTGCTTTGCCAATTTCCATTTTTTGTCATTGCTGTTTGTATTAATTGTTTTTTGCTGCTGCATTGCCTCGTCCCTTAGTTTAGCATCTGAGCTCAGTAGATTTAAGTTAGCTTAAGATGGGATAGGCTATATGTGAGAACGAGTTGTGATGAATTGGAAGAAATGCATTGGGAAGCTATAAGAAAATGGTTTGGCCAAAAAAAGAATTTTGAAAGAGGATGTGAACAGAATACAGAAAGCATGCTTGGATAGGATTTTTTTTTGGTGGAAACAAATGTTGAAATAAGGGGAAAAATCTACAGAACGAAGTTTTGGGTTGGACTGCAGTCCCAAATGTCACACTGAAACGAACCCTGTCTTTCCTTTTGTATTATTCCGCTATGTGTTTATGTATTCTTGTGTATTTGTCTTTTTCCTGTCTTAATGTGTTTAGCTAATAAGAGTTATGTTGTAGAATTTTTCTGATAATATGTTATTTTCTTTGTAAAGATGTTTAGACATTATTTATTCTGTTCTGTTTTAATGCTCATGTGTGAAGTTGCTGTTTCGAAAGTTATTCTGATCTTTTATGTATGTACTCATGTAATAATTCCTGTAACACTGATGTGTATGTTATTTCGATTCTTTTGTAAAACCTGTACTACAAATGTTATCTGTATTGTTATGTTCTTTAATGATGTATTTTGTACCTTTGTATTGTATTATTATGTTATAAAATTGTAATTGACACCAGTTCATCATATTATTAACTTGTAAGTTCCATTTCACTGCACACGTTTCTGTTGGTCATAGTATATGGACAATATGTGAGAAGTAGGGGCTGTTAGCGTTTGCACGTGTGTTAATAATTCAGCAAGGGACTGGATAACAGCTTTGCTGGTTCTAAGGACAATTCCAAAAACTTTGTGAGTGCACAAGTGGTGCTTATGGACTTGCTATATTATCCGCAAGACTCTTCAATGGTGATTGTGCACCTGCACAGTCACAACAGATGGCTGCTGGCCATCTCTACAAGGACTACAGTGGGTCTGCATCTTTGATGACCCACCAATACTATTATTTCTACAAGGACTACAGTGGGTCTACACCTTTGCTGACTCGCCAGTACCATTATTTCTACAAGGACTGCAGTGGGTCTGCACCTCTGATGGCCCACCAATACCACAATCTCTACCAGGACTACAGTGGGTCTGCACCTCTGGTGCCCCACCAATACCGTAATCTCTACCAGGACTACAGTGGGTTTGCTCTGTGATGACCTACCTACCAATATTCTTCAAAACTTCAAATGACACTGCTGTGGGTTTGCTCTGTTGTGGCCCATTACCTGTCTGCATGACAAGAGTCAGCACTGTATTTCCGTTGAAAGGACAACACTACTTCCTCAAGACTGCATGGAAATCCACTACTTCCGTGTGCATTTTATTTTACTGCTCAGAGTTTGAGAAAAACACTACAATTTTACTGTGAGGAATGATCAGGACTGTCTTTATGGACTGTGAGAAAATTTTAGCTTTTGACCAACATTGTATCAATAAGTGTGTGCATTTGATATCTTTGTTATTGTAATTATGAAAAATTTTATTAAATTATTATTGGCCGCTGCCCAAAACAATTTGTAAAATTTTTTGTGGGGAGCATGGGGGCTATGTAAGTAGGCTGTTTAGGTTTTTATATTGGGAACGCCATGTAGCGCTCTATATGAGAATCACTGGCTGTGCTGTGTGCAGTCTGTGGCTCGGTGGCATTGTTGTAATATTCGCCATTGTGGTGTTGGGCAGTTGGCTGTTAACAGTGCGTAGCGTTGCGCAGTTGGAGGTGAGCCGCCAGCAGTGGTGGATGTGGGGAGAGAGATGGCGGAGTTTTGAAATTTGTAAGACTGGATGTCATGAACTGCTATATATATTATGACTATTAAGGTAAATACATTGTTTGTTCTCTATTAAAATCTTTCATTTGCTAACTATGCCTATCAGTAGTTAGTGCCTTCCGTAGTTTGAATCTTTTACTTAGCTGGCAGTAGTGGCGCTCGCTGTATTGCAGTAGTTCGAGTAACGAAGATTTTTGTGAGGTAAGTGATTTGTGAAAGGTATAGGTTAATGTTAGTCAGGGCCATTCTTTTGTAGGGATTATTGAGAGTCAGATTGCGTTGCGCTAAAAAGTATTGTGTGTCAGTTTAAGCACAGTCATGTATAATTGTTCTAAGGGGACGTTTCAGCAGTAGTCATGGTGATACATTAAAGCCTGTTCCCTCTTCTTGTCACAGAGCCAGCACCCAGCATTATGCTAGAAATAGTGATGTAACTTCCAAAAAACCATCTGAAGATGAAGCTGAAAAGGTTCGAAAACCGGTTCATGAAATAATAAATAACTGTTCAAAAGAGTGACTCGTTGCAGTGTTATGTATTTACATTCAATTAACAGTGACGGGTTCTAAAATATTCGTAATGGAGAAGCTTAAGCTATTCAGTAACTTCACATCATCAACAGTCCACTTGCCAAGATTAGAATCGAGGGGACGAAGTTGGAGAGGAGTACACTTCCAAAATTACACAAAAGGAAAAGCAACCTCGCTGCCTAAGAAATTCAAAACCGTTCCACCGACGACACAAGCCATGACTAAAGTCTTTCGATGCAAGCTGGACATGGCGGAGTGGCGAAAACGGGCTGGTTACCCTTGGACATTCCATGAAGTATTGGTTACATCACCGACATATGGTGGTTACACACACACACACACAGAGAGATTGTTGATGTTTTGTGGAAAATAACAGTTCTTCCACAGCTCTCGCCCTGACCATGTCAGAAGCAAATGATTTTTTAAAGTAAAGTCTGGAATTTTGATCACGGTCGTCTAGTATCTCATGACATGAAAATCTTCTCAAAACAGAAGGAATTGCGGAGGACGCCAACGCTGATTCTCCCTGATTAGCTTCTTAAGAACATTTCACAGGGAACGAGTATACAGATCAAAGTCAAACGTCAGAGAGCGTTGCTTTCCCTTGATCACAAATGTATGGTTTTGTAGTGAGTAAATAAACACAACCGTTTAACCATGGACTGTGAACTTGTTATCCGGTCAAATAAATAACGTTAGTGACTATATGTAAATGATACTGTTCCATTTATGAAACTCAGGTAGCATTCCGTGCAGGTTTCTTATGAAGGATAGAACAACCTAGAGTAATGTCTGTGATGATCTGCAGATACAATGCAGAAACGAGTAAAGGTGACAGGTCTCTTGAATGTGAACTGCTACGTTGATCTGCTGGACTAGAAGAGTTTGTCTTTTACACGTCATCCTGACGAGGTTCGTATCACACCAGCCGTGTTTTCCTACATAACTTTTCTGAAGCTGTCTCGTGTTGCAGCTGTCGCTACTGTGGTTGCTGCTGCATTCCTAGTTTAATGTCTTTATTTATAAATATGTAGCGCCTGCTGGAAACGGTCACTAGATCTACCTCCTTGTCATTCAGTGAGCTGCACTTGTACTTCTGTTTCCATGCTTAACAAAATCTCAGACACGCTGCATTTCCCAGTTCCACAAACGTCGAAGTTCGCTTGTAGACGACTCCTTAGAGTTGATCACTAATATCGACTTAAAAAGAATAATACAAATGCTCCACCTTCTGTTGCACACAGAAAGTGTTCTGATAGGATTGTGTACTATGTGTGATGTATCGAACCTGCGACAATATTTATCAGATATGGGTCTTTACTTACGGACGTACTGGAAAATGCAAGACTTGGAAATACGTACATAATATGCTGAAATTCCACTTTTACAACTAAATCAAAGAAAATATTTATCATGCATAAGAGATTGTGCTGGTGTTTTTGTTACAGCTTCGCACCAGCTTTTTAGGCCTAAATGTCTGCCTTACTGCTTTACCTTATTTTCACTGTATCAAGAAGTGGAGAACGGTTTAACTTGGTTCAAATGTTTGCATTGGATTATGACACTGCCCTTGACTTGTTGCGATTTATGTGTACGAATCACCCAAAACCAGTCCATTATCAAATACTTAGGGAAATCCTCTACTTTGTATTTAACTTTGCAGATAAGGGTGAAAGGTAAGGGAAGGTCCAGAACACAGTGTACGCCATACCGTAGGTTCATTACTTTCTGAAACGTGGTGCCGATAACAGGAATGCTCCTATCTTCCTATCAAGTGTGCCAGTTTCCTTTCTGCCGACAGTGAACACGCTAGATTCTTTTGTTTTCGTTGCACCAGATCTAAATTATTTCCAAGATAACGTGTCTGTCATTGTATTTGAATAAGCTGACTATTATCAGAAAATGTTTTTGAAGTGGTTTCGCAAGAAACGTTATCTAGGTCATCTACAGCGAACTCGCACGTTTTCTCAATAGGCAACACGAAAACAAGAACTGTTTACTGCTACTGTGGTTTGAGATTAGAATAAACTGAACTGTGTGAATTAGGTACAGGAATGTAGTTACTACGAAGTCGTTCGGCACATGTATCAATTTGAATAATCACGTATGAAACAACGTCTCGAATAAAAAAAAAATGCGAAATTGAAGAAGAAATGGTCGCTATGTTGCAATGCAATTAATGAGGGGAAGTGAAAAGCTACTTCATGCAGCACATGGTTATGTTTTACACATGAGTGAGATAACTAGAAGTAAAATGTCAAATTGTATGCAATTACCACAAAAATAAAGGCACAGAGTATCGCAGCTTATATTTATGATGGCAGTGAGAAAACATCTACAGAAATTACATTACGTCCCCAGACAATACCTTCAGTTTTTCGTAACAGCACTGAGATGTTATTCCTTTTAGCTCAACCCCAGAGCAAGTACGATGCTGTAAGTGGCTTGTAGACTCAGTATGAGAAATATCTGTATGTTCTGTACTCAGTTTTGTTCTTATTATGAACTTATAAACGTTAGCAGTAGTATAGTATGTTAAAATGGAATAATACATCTTGAACAAATAAATCGAAAACTGAAATAACAAAAGAGGTGTGTACAGTCTCTTTTCCAACGGTATTGAAATTTCTTATTATGGCTATAAAGTTAAACAGCTGTGATCACGTAAATTTTATTTCCACTGAGGTTGCACACCACTGTAGATCATCTTTGAAAGTAGAGTCTTCTAGTGTTTGGGACATAGATGATGTCAGTCGTCTCACGTTATTTATATTAGATCGCGTAGCCGAAAAAAGGGGCAGAGTTGGGCAATTGATCAATCGTATTGGTAAGGAAAATCATTTGTATCTATTTATGTCCACTGGACATTGATATATAAACAGTTGTAATATGAAGGGGTTTTAATGTACAGTAAATGTATAAGCAGAAACAGCATTTATCATTTGATAGTTACTAGTTCCCGTATCATTCATTTATGTTTATGTTGTAATTTATATGTTAAAGACCAAGGAGGAGGAGATGTCATCATTAAGGGATCCTAAGATCTGCTTCAGAGGGTAGTCAGACAGGGCCAAATCTTCATTTTAGCGTTCATTATTTTCCGTTTCGCAACATTCATTTTACACCTGCCTGGAGTAGCATCTTGGAATTTATTTAAAGAATTTGTCGGGAAACTGACTGCAGTGTAGGGGATACTGTTTATTTAAACATTTTGAGGGTGACAAAGCAGTATAGAACATTTAAACGGTTGCGGCGCTTTTTTATTCTGATAGTGCAGGGAATACCGTCAACACACCTCACCGCATGTAATTACACTGTCACAACTCTTTCGATCGCGAAGCATGCGCCGTCTGCCGTCGGCTGGGCTGGTCGCCTGGCGTATTTCCCCATGCGATGCCCACTCAGGCCCCACGACCTCTGTCGGCTGCTGCACGCGCTGACAAACAGCATTTGTAATGCATTCTATCTCAGTTCCATGTAGGCAGTGTAACAGAGGTTCTGTGATATATCCTAGGGGTTATAGGCGACGCAGGGTGATGCCTGATGGAGAATGATCACATACAGTAGATGGTGCACTATGGGAGGAAATATTTACCTTACTGGCCGTTAAAATTGCTACACCACGAAGATGACTTGCTACAGACGCGAAATTTAACTGACAGGAAGAATATGCTGTGATATGCAAATGATTAGCTTTCCAGAGCATTCACACAAGGTTGGAGTCGGTGGCGACACCTACAACGTGCTGACATGAGGAAAGTTTCCAACCGATTTCTCACACACAAACAGCAGTTGACCGGCGTTGCCTGGTGAAACGTTGTTGTGATGCCTCGTGTAAGGAGGAGAAATGCGTACCATCACGATTCCGACTTTGATAAAGATCGGATTGTAGCCTATCGCGATTGCGGTTTATCGTATCCCGACATTGCTGCTCGCGTTGGTCCAGATCCAATGACTGTTAGCAGAATATGGAATCGGTGGGTTCAGGAGGGTAATACGGAACGCCGTGCTGGATCCCAAGGGCCTCGTATCACTAGTGGTCGAGATGACAGGCATCTTATCCGCATGGCTGTAACGGATCGTGCAGCGACGTCTCGGTCCCTGAGTCAAAAGATGGGGACGTTTGCAAGACAATAACCATCGGCACGAACAGTTCGACGACGTTTGCAGTAGCATGGACTACTGTAGCAGTTCGGAGACAATGCCTGCGGTTACCCTTGACGCTGCATCACAGACAACAGCGCCTGCGATGGTGTACTCAACGACGAACCTGGGTGCACGAACGGCAAAACGTCATTTTTTCGGATGAATTCAGGTTCTATTTACAGCATCATGATGGTCGCATCCGTGTTTGGCGACATCGCGGTGAACTCACATTGGAAGCGTGTATTCGTCATCGCCATACTGGCGTATCACCCGGCGTGATGGTATGGGGTGCCATTGATTACACGTGTCGGTCACCTCTTGTTCGCATTGACGGCACTTTGAACAGTGGGCGTTACATTACAGATGTGTTACGACCCGTGGCTCTACCCTTTATTCGATCCCTGCGAAACCCTACATTTCAGCAGGGTAATGCACTACCGCATGTTGCAGGTCCTGTACAGTCCTTTCTGGTTACAGAAAATGTTCGACTGCTGCCCTGGCCAGCACATTCTCCAGATCTCTCACCAATTGAAAACGTCTGGTCAATAGTGGCCGTGCAACTGGCTCGTCACAATACGCCAGTCACTACTCTTGATGAACTGTGGTATCGTGTTGAAGCTGCATGGGCAGCTGTACCTGTACACGCCATCCAAGCTCTGTTTGACCTAATGCCCAGGCGTATCAAGGCCGTTATTAAGGCCAGAGGTGGTTGTTCTGGGTACTGATTTCTCAGGATCTATGCACCCAAAATGCCCGAAAATGTAATCACATGTCAGTTCTACTATAATATATTTGTCCAATGAATACCCGTTTATCATCTGCATTTCTTCTTGGTGTAGCTATTTTAATGGCCAGTAGTGTAAAATATGCCACGCTAGATTGAGGTCATACAAAATGTACAGAATCCTGGCTTTTCAGATCTCTAGTGTTAGGCTTTCTGGTAGAAATGCTGTGCGACAGGACCATGTTTTGACCACTCGGCGGAAATGAGAACATGTTGTCATAGTTCCGGCAACTTTGTACAATGTATAAGACCAACGTCAAACAAGGCTTTCTCTTGCAACAGATGATAGTAGAAAAGACAGTGCGAACAATTAAGGTGGTGTTTCTTATCAGTAAATTTAGGAAGCCTCCACATCGTATAGGAACTGGAAGGAATACGAGGATATTGCTACTGCATTGCTATGCGTCTCCTAACTACCTGTAGGTACTGCAGTCCACGGATCTGCGTCCCTCAGGGTGCATTCATGTCTGTCACCCAAACATTCTCTCTATCCTCGTTATTTTGTACCATCCAACAGCGAAAAACTAGGAACTATAGAAACTCCAGTAACACCATCCGCTAGAGAACTTGGCAAGATAATACAGCATCCCACTCTTCTGAAATATCGAAAACAAATACCGTCTGCGTGCTGACATCGAGCACATGTGGCCATCCCACTCACTTTGGTGACAAACTTTATGATGATAAAACTACAGGGTGATTCAAAAAGAACACCACAACTTTAGGATTTTAAAACTCTGCAACGACAAAAGGCAGAGCTAAGCACTATCTGTCGGCGAATTAAGGGAGCTATAAAGTTTCATTTAGTTGTACATTTGTTCGCTTGAGGCGCTGTTGACTAGGCGTCAGCGTCAGTTGATGCTAAGATGGCAACCGCTCAACAGAAAGCTTTTTGTGTTATTGAGTACGGCAGAAGTGAATCGACGAGAGTTGTTCAGCGTGCATTTCGAACGAAGTATGGTGTTAAACCTCCTGATAGGTGGTGTATTAAACGTTGGTATAAACAGTTTACAGAGAATGGGTGTTTGTGCAAAGGGAAAAGTTCTGTAACTGGACTACAGTATCTGGAGATGTTAGAGAATTGGCTGTTCCCTCAGCTCGAACAAGAAGCACAACAATTCATATTTCAGTAGGATGGAGCGCCACCACATTGGCACTTATCTGTCCGTAACTACCTGAACGTCAACTACCCGAGGCGATGGATCGGCCGCCAGGCAGCCCGTGACAGAGCACTTCATAACTGGCCTCCAAGAAGCCCTGATCTTACCCCCTGCGATTTTTTCTTATGGGGGTATGTTAAGGATATGGTGTTTCGGCCACCTCTCCCAGCCACCATTGATGATTTGAAACGAGAAATAACAGCAGCTATCCAAACTGTTACGCCTGATATGCTACAGAGAGTGTGGAACGAGTTGGAGTATCGGGTTGATATTGCTCGAGTGTCTGGAGGGGGCCATATTGAACATCTCTGAACTTGTTTTTGAGTGAAAAAAAACCTTTTTAAATACTCTTTGTAATGATGTATAACAGAAGGTTATATTATGTTTCTTTCATTAAATACACATTTTTAAAGTTGTGGTATTCTTTTTGAATCACCCTGTACTTTCTTCTAATTTCCTCTTTGTGATACATGCACAATTTAGGTTTCTGGAGGTGTATGGCGTCCACTCTTCTCATCTGATTAGGGTTCAGATATTATGTTAAGCTTGCATCAGTCCTATAAAATGATCGTCAGCAACGGAAAATGCCTCATACAAGGAAACAGACAAACGCATAGCAGCGGTGTTTGGTATGTGAAATTACATGTCATGCTGCACTAACTCCGTAAATAGGACAACTGTCAAGCAAATGTATACATAGGGTTTGCAGTACCTCACTAACATCCGTCATTAACTTAGAAATACTGCAGTAATGAAACTGAAGAAGCGATTTATGTCAAAGATGTGGCAGAGAAAGGGACTACTGCGCATACATCTTCGTTTGTCTAGAAGAGCATCTGATTTATACTTCTCAATTCATGTCAGTAGCTCAGATATGGGTATGGACTTAGTATTCGGCAAAGCAGTCTCCAAAGAAGAGGAACAAGTGCCTGGTACCTCAAGGAGGAATCAGATTTCTCTACACGCAACAAGCAACCAACACTGTGTGTTGTACAAAAACTTGCAGGAATATTCAAATTTACAGGGACGCACAAAGAGTCATTCATTGACAACGACATCGTTATAACGAAAATGTCAGAACCCACCGGGATGAACAAACCACAGTTCCATAATGCAAAGACTTCCAGAGGACCTAACAAAGTACACTATTTATTGTGTGCCTGGATAGCTTAGCCTCACTCACTGAACTCTTTCAGGTTACTCTATGCTGTGTCTAGACAAGACAGTCTAGACACAAGGGAGGTAGCCGAAAGGGCACACGTCAACTCAAGCCGTCTTGCGTTAAGTCTGAAACAGGATACGTGATGAAAGCTATAAAGAAAAGAACGGAGCTTCTCGTATACTTAACTTTAATTCTTTGTGGTACATTTCTCTTGATAATACAAGTGAGACTCTCTCCAGATATGGTTAATGGCGCCTTGCTAGGTCGTAGCCATGGACTTAGCTGAAGGCTATTCTAACTGTCTCTCGGCAAATGAGAGAAAGGCTTCGTACGTGTAGTCGCTAGCAATGTCGTCCGTACAACTGGGGCGAGTGCTCGTACGTCTCTCTAGACCTGCCGTGTGGTGGCGCTCGGTCTGCGATCACACAGTGGCGACACGCGGGTCCGACATGTACTAATGGACCGCGGCCGATTTAAACTACCACCTAGCAAGTGTGGTGTCTGGCGGTGACACCACACTCTACTACTGACCGAGCGAGGTGGCGCAGTGGTTAGCACACTGGACTCGCATTCAGGAGGACGACGGTTCAATCCCGTCACCGGCCATCCTAATTTAGGTTTTCCGTGATTTCCCTAAATCGCTTCAGGCAAATGCCGGGATGGTTCCTTTGAAAGGACACGGCCGATTTCCTTCCCCATCCTTCCCTCACCCGAGCTTGCGCTCCGTCTCTAATGACCTCGTTGTCGACGGGACGTTAAACACTAAATCTCCTCCTCCTCCTACTCTACTACTGCTACTCTTGTGAAGGAGGAAGTATTAATTTTCTGCAAGTATTTTTAAGCATTGTGTTCAATATTGTGTTGGAGTAACTTGACTGCAATACAACAATGTTCAAAGCGTTATTTAAAGTGTTTTTATTATGGAATCATCATTTTTATCCATGTTTATCTCAAATGGTGCAAAGACTCAATTTTTTGTGGTAAGACCCCGCAGTTTTTTGTTTCGCTAAATTCTAAATTTCTAATTAATAATCAGATAGAGCTGGAATTTGAATGGTTATAGCTAACAACCCAGTCTATGACTTCAGTTTGAAATCGCAGGAAAATCTGTCGTTATTGACCAGAATGTTAGAAAAACTGAAAATTGTGGGCTTTACCCCCGTACGCTAACACATTGCTGGATCGTGCCGCCTTTTGTTGTTACTTCATGCGACATTATTTCCAAACTAATGGTACGGGGGAAATAGCTGACGACATTGGAAAGATAACGAAGAAAGCGAAATCGATTTCGTCTTCCGGGAAAAGGGCCAGTTCTTCTGGAATACAAAGTGGATTTGTCTTACTTAACAAAGCAACAGCTAGCGAATACTGTACAAGTCTCCTGGTATTTAGGATTAATTGAATGAAAGAAATGATTTATGGAAGATCTGACCAAAAGAAAAAAGCACCTAACCACAATGTTAAATTGATAACGGAAAAGCTAAGACATCTGAAGTACCATTGGGAAAACGCCATATTAACTAGATTTTGCATCGTCTGAATGAAACCTACGGCCAGGCTTTTTTTCAGGCTTGCTAGAAGAGACTGTGACGACAAATGCTACTGTTCGTTGAATCCCTTCTGTTGCCGCGTTTGCTCCTACCTGCTAAAGGTCCCAGGCCGACAAGCAATGCTCAAGACTCGTTTTAAGCTACCTTTATCGTAAGCTAGTTACAATCCTTGGGATTTTTCCGATTAATTTCAGCGAAGAAACCACTTATGCAGGAAGGCCTGAAGGAGTAGTTTACTGGTGCAAAAACTGGCAGTTAACCCCTAATGTAAACGATTGTAACGTATTGCCCTTCAATAGACGGAAAGACTCATTATTCTCGATTACATTATTGGTGACAAAATTTTGGAAACAGCAATATCCATAAAATATCTAGGAGTATCGACCTGGAGCGACATAGAGGAACATAAACATGACATTAACATTCATTGAAGATTAACTGGCGCATGTGTCTTTTGCTGAATTTGTGTGAAGTTGTGCAGAGTGTTTGTAACATTGATTTTCAGTCTCACCACAAATGATCTCGAGTACGTGATAGAACGTATCGCTCTTCATCTCACTTATTCGTAAAACTTGTCTGGTAATTTCAGTAACTGAGAACAGAGTGTACAGTACTCGCAAATGCATTCTGCGTCTTTTTAATAGCAAAAGCCGCAAAGCAGCACGCGTCTCCACATCACAGAGCTGTGGTGGCGTCCACCCTGCCCTGTCGTGTCCTAACACGGGGTAGAGCGAAGCGTCTTCCGCGCAGTTAGAAGCTCATGCAGAAAGGCGAACTTCCAATGAAGGCAGTTAGAATGTTTGATTCAATGCAAAATGCTGTCACAGGGCACCTAGGAGAGACGCGGATTTTGGGACTCGATAGGGCTTTCACGCCGGGAGTTTCAAGGATACTCAAGGGTCTAATTAACACTATTTATTTAAATCAAACTAGTTACACAATAAAGGCTAATTCTAAACGTAAGAAAAATCAAAGAATGCAACTAGCCGAACAACAGAAGTCAGTGTCTGAGTCCACGGGGTGAGACCTAACAGAAATAGCAACCACTAGCCTCATTGTAAAGTACAAACTTTGAGAGCAGTACTCCAAATGAGAAGAACAGACTTGTCGGAGCTTACCCGAGGCTGGCAGTAAACGGCACGGAGTTGCCGCCTCAGCGATCTGACTGAGAACTCTCTCATTTCAAAAACCTTGGATTTTAAAGGATTAAGGCGGCGCATTACTTCTCCCTTCCCATTATTGGCTCACCAATCCACCGATACTTTAAACGCTTTGGCCAATCTGATGAGTGACACTGCCGTTGCCAACGCAGCCTTAAGGACGATAAGCAGGATTGTATTTGCTAGGAACCTATCAATCTAATCACATAGGTGCACCAATATTCCGTTCGCTTCTATTTGGTTGTTTAAGTGGCAGTATAGACAATGAAATTTCACTCCCTGCCTGTGTCGTATTACTGTTCAGACAAATGGTGCTCAGAAACACCAAATAAAGGAAAGCTTTGTAGCAGTTTTTTTTTCACAAGATTTCTGTGCGTTTGAGAGAGTTCAAGTGTTCAAATGTGTATGAAATCTTATGGGACTTAACTGCGAAGGTCATCAGTCCCTAAGCTTACACACTACTTAACCTAAATTATCCTAAGGACAAACACACACACCCATGCCCGAGGGAGGACTCGAACCTCCACCGGGACCAGCCGCATTTGAGACGGTACTTAATACGAATTTTCTAACTTCCACGAAAATTGCGTTCCGTAAATGGGTCAAAAATGAAAAAAACCACGAAAAATGTAGATATTTTTGAGGATTTTTCGCTTATAACTCGGAAACGACGCACATTTCGGTGAAGTTGACTGTTTACGAAAATAAAGAGAATAAATTCCCCCCCCCCCCCCCCAATGACTTTTCGTCAGATCAACCATAAGGCGCGTAGCGATTGTTAAAAGTTAGCGCGATTACAAACCTGACGAGATGGGCCATCTCAGGACCCACAACCCTGCGCCCTTACTGTATTTCTTTGCGCATCCATTGCCGAATTCCATCTTCCACTAGTGTCACGATGCTGTTTGAGTGGTTGGTAGCTGATACTTGTCTTGATGGAGGAGACCAACACAAAGGACTTGACGTCCTGAAGGGGAAAGCCGATTCTCTGTGTTGGTTCTTTGCGTCGGCAGCTGTTTATGGGTTCGCCCTGAGGTGATTGCATGTATTGGCGACCGGTTAATTCAGATTAAATGTATAAAATAGCCGTACATAATGAGTTCAAAAGAGAAACGTTTTGTATGTGATGGTATACTGGATGATGGGAGAAAAGTATTATCACTTAAACTCAAAGTGGGCACGAAAAAAGTTCTTGAAGCAAGTAACACGAGAAAACATCGGATAGTCGCCCTTTTGAAGGGTAAAACTGTCGATAAGGTTCGTGAACCATGCCGAAAAAAGTACACCAACGACAAGTTAATTGCTGCTTGTAACTGATTGCAGCCGAAAAGAAACTATCTGCTCAACCGGATTTTAATTTCAAAACAAACTGTTTTTTGAGTGGGTCGGCCATTGCGCCAGAATTTCTGGGTCTACAAAACAGCCTCCCAGCCATCAATGAGCCTAGTATACTGTGTGCTTAAGCTGGGGCTGAAGAGTGTTCTGAAACATGCTGAGAAAACTATGAATTAGGAGCTCAATAATACGTCGTATTGAACCAGTTCCTGACTTGGTTGCAAAAGATGCCTTCCACCACATCAAATGCTTGAAAGTCCTGCATAGCAATCCAAAGCTGTTAGAAAAAAGTTAATGAGGTCCATAGTTGCAGTTTTTCTTGTGATCTTCAGTCCGAAGACTGGTTTGGTCAGCTATCGCTGTTACGCCATCCCGTGCAAGCCTCTTCATCTCCGAATAACTACTGCAGCTTAAATTCATCTGAATCTGCTTACTGTGTTCATCTCTTGGTCTCCCTCTATAATTCCCCCACCCACACTTTCCTCCAGTCCTAAATTAATGATCCCTTGATATCTCACAATTCCTATCAACCGTTCCCTCCTTTTAGTCAAGTTGTTCCACAAATTTTTTGTTTCTCTAATTATATTCAGTACCTCTCATTTGATAGGTCATGTACCCACCTAATCTTCAGCATTCTCCTACAGCACTACATTTCAAAAGCTTCTATTCTCTTCTTCTCTTAACTGTTTAACGTCCACGTTTCACTTCTATACATGGCTACACTCTCTACAAATACCTTCAGAAAAGACTTTCTACCACTTAAGTCTATATTCGATGTTTCTCTTCTTTAGAAATGTTTTCTTGTCTTTGATAGTCTACATTTTATATCCTTTCTACTTCGGCCATCAGTTATTTTGCTGTCCAATCTTATTCCCTCAGCATCACCTGATTTAATTCGATTACATTCCATCATCCTTTTGCTTTCGTTGATGTTCATCTCACATCCTCCTTTCAAGACAATGTCCATTACGTTCAACAGTTCTTCCAAGTCGATTGCTGTCTCTGACAGAATTACAATGTCATCGGCAGACCTCAAGATTTTCTCCCTGAACTTTAATTCCAACTCCAAATTTTTCCTTTGGTTTCCTTTACTGCTCAACATACAGATTAAATAACATAGGGGATAGGCTCCTTAACGTATGTTCTAAGATAAATCGTAGGGTCAGTATTGCCTCGCGTTCCGACATTTTTCCGAAATCCAAACTGATCTTCACCAAGATCGGCTTCTACCATCTTTCCATTCTTCTGCAAAGAATTCGTGTTAGTGTTTTGTAACCATGATTTATAAAACTGATAGTTCGATAATTTCCACACCCGTCAGCAAATGTTTTCTTTTAAAATGGAATTATTATGTTTTTCTTGAGGTCTGAGGGTATTTGACCTGTATGATACATCTTGCACACCAGATGGAAGACTTTTTACATAGCTGGCTCTCCCATGGTTGTCAGTAGCTCTAACGGAATGTCGTCTATTCATGGAGTCTTGTTTCAACTAAGGTCTTTCAATACTCTGTCAAATTCTTCTCACAGTATTATATCTCCCTTCCCATCTTCATCTACGTCCCCTTCGATTTCTATAAAATTGCCTTCAAGTTCATTTTCGCTGTATAGATCCTCAATATAGTGCTTCCATCTTTCACCTTTCCCTTCTTTGCTTAGTACTGTTTTTCCATCTGAGCTATTGATATTCATACAGCCTCTTCTCTTTTGTCCAAAAGTCTCTTCAGTTTTTCTGTAAGTAGTTTCTATCTTTCCCCCAATGAAATATGCTTCTAAATCCTTATCTCTGTCCTCTAGCCATTCCTGTTTACTTAGTTTGCATTTCCTGTCAGTCTAAGTTTTTAGACGCTTGTATTCTCCTTTCATCAGATAAATCTCTATCTTACTATTGTATAATCAATCTGAAACTTTCCGGTGTTCCAGGTCTTCTCCACGTCAACACTGATAAGCCAAAACATCATAACCACTGCCCACCAGGAGGTTAAATGTCGCCTGGTGGCTTTGCGGGAATGAGACACGGTAAGGAAAGTATATTAAGTGGATCAAAGATGGATGGGGAATCATTCTAGCGACGACATGGGCAGCAGATTGGGAAAATCTTAATGACGTAAGTGATTGACAGTGATGATATTATTATTAACCAGAGCCTGTGAACGATTATCTCGAAAACGGCGTAGTTGGTCGGATGTTCACTTGATACTGTAGTGAGCATCTATGGAAAGTGGTAGAAGGACAGTGAAATTACCACTGGGCGATAAGTAGTTCGACCTCCGCGACTCTTCACAGAACGTGGATTCAGAGGCTTGCGTGTTATGTAAAATAAGAAAGATGGCGATCTGTCGTACCTCTGCCAAAAGAGCACAATGCTGGTGCACGCATAAGCGCTTCAGAGTACGTCGTTTAACGTACATTGTTGAACATGGGGCTGTGATGCAGGCGACCCCTACGTGTTTGCAGGTTGGATCAACGACATCGTCATTTACGGTTGCAGTGGCCACGGGATCGTTGATACTGGACCGTGAATCAATGGAAAAATGTCGCTTCTTCAGATGAATCACGTTTTTGCTGCACCAGGTCGATGGTCATCTCCACAAACGCCGTCATCTACGGCGGTTCGAAACGTGCAACACGCCTAGGACGAAAGATAGTGGGAGCAGTATTATGCTACGGGAGACATTCTGCTGCGTTCGCAAGGGACTTGTGGTAGTGATCAGCTACAGACGACTGCCTCGCTTCATACTTAATGTCTTCCCCGATGGTTGTGTCATCTTTGAGCAGGATAATTGTCCGTGTCTCAAAGCCAGAACAGTGCTACGGATTTTGAGGAACATGATAGTGATAATTCGCCTGATGTGATACCAAAACGGCGCCAGAACCCCCTTTGTCCCAATGCTCTTATGCAGCCTTCTTTCATGATTCTTAAACCAAGTGTTGGCGTTGATTAAATTATCCTCTGTACAAAGTTCAACTAGTCGTCCTCCTCTTTCATTCCTTTCCCCTAGTCCATATTCACTCGCCATCTTCCCTTCTCTTCCTTTTCTTACTATCGAATTCAAGTCTTCCCTCACAAATTTTCGTCTCCCTTCACTATCCGAATAATTTCTTTTATCTCATTGTACATTTCTTCGATCTCTTAGTCATCTGCCGAGTCAGTTGGCGTATAATATTGTACTGCTGTGGTAGGTGTGGGTTTTTATCTATCTTGTCTACGGTAATACGTTCATTATGCTGTTCGTAGTACCTTACCCGCATTCCTATTTCCTTATTCATTATTAAACCCACTCTTGCATTACCATTATTTGATTTTGTATATATAACCATGTTATCATTTGAACAGAAGTCCTATTTCTCCTGCCACTGAACTTCGCTAACCTATCCATTTTCCTTTTTAAATTTTTTAACCTATCTGGCTGATTGAGGGATCTTAGATTCCACGCTCCGATCCGTAGAACGCCAGTTTTGTTTCTCCTGACGACAACATTCTCCCGAGTAGTCCCCGTTCGGAGATCCGAGTGGGGGACTATTTTACCTCCAGAATATTTTACCTAAGAGACGCCATAATCATTTAACAGCAGAGCCGCATGCCCTCAGGAAAAATTGCGGCTGTAGTTTCCCCTTGCTCTCAACCGTCCGCAGTACCAACACCGTAACGCCGTTTTGGTTGGTGTTAAAATGCCAAATCATCACATGATCCAGGTGAAACTACTGAAAACACTGCTGCCGCTCTTCAGGAACCACATATTTATCTGGCCTCTCAGCAGATACCCTTTGTCGTGGTTGCACCTGTAGTACGGCTATGTGTATCGCTGAGGCACGCAAGCCACCCCACACACATCAAGGCCAATAGTTCATTGGGGGGGGGGGGGGGGATGAGGTCCATATGGGCACTGCATAGCACTATCAGTTTCAATGAGGTCCATATGCTACTACTGATAGTGCTATTCAGCAAATTTTCAACTACTTCAGTGAAAACTATGAGGTGTTTCAATTTTCTCCTCAGCAATTAACAGACCAGATCCACTGGGGATACTATTATTTTGTGAAGACTGTGAAAGCTCTACTGTTAAAGTATGGAAGTGATGTAGTGATTGCCCAATCTGTGAAGAAATCAACTGTTGTTTGTTTCAGAATCACTGGGTACAAAGCTTTTAAAGACATTTGGTATGAGTTAAAAGGATCATCTACAGAGGAAGAGTATCGACGTGTGGTTGAAACAAGAGCACACATTCTTGTTGAAGATATTCGATCGCAACACAATGGAATATCCCCCTCCACACAAGTTTCTATAGAGAACGATGTCCTCTTCCCTATTACCGTCCAAAATTTCGTTAATCGACTAGTGATGATGAAGAAATCAGGAAATTTGAATAAATGGAAGACCAAAAGTGTGGTCACAGCTCATAGCATGGTAGGAACTGCCAGACAACTGTTTCTTGTCACCATACCAAGCTGGCGTGGCTGCATTCATAACGTACCAATATACACTCCTGGAAATTGAAATAAGAACACCGTGAATTCATTGTCCCAGGAAGGGGAAACTTTATTGACACATTCCTGGGGTCAGATACATCACATGATCACACTGACAGAACCACAGGCACATAGACGCAGGCAACAGAGCATGCACAATGTCGGCACTAGTACAGTGTATATCCACATTTCGCAGCAATGCAGGCTGCTATTCTCCCATGGAGACGATCGTAGAGATGCTGGATGTAGTCCTGTGGAACGGCTTGCCATGCCATTTCCACCTGGCGCCTCAGTTGGACCAGCGTTCGTGCTGGACGTGCAGACCGCGTGAGACGACGCTTCATCCAGTCCCAAACATGCTCAATGGGGGACAGATCCGGAGATCTTGCTGGCCAGGGTAGTTGACTTACACCTTCTAGAGCACGTTGGGTGGCACGGGATACATGCGGACGTGCATTGTCCTGTTGGAACAGCAAGTTCCCTTGCCGGTCTAGGAATGGTAGAACGATGGGTTCGATGACGGTTTGGATGTACCGTGCACTATTCAGTGTCCCCTCGACGATCACCAGTGGTGTACGGCCAGTGTAGGAGATCGCTCCCCACATCATGATGCCGGGTGTTGGCCCTGTGTGCCTCGGTCGTATGCAGTCCTGATTGTGGCGCTCACCTGCACGGCGCCAAACACGCATACGACCATCATTGGCACCAAGGCAGAAGCGACTCTCATCGCTGAAGACGACCCGTCTTCATTCGTCCCTCCATTCACGCCTGTCGCGACACCACTGGAGGCGGGCTGCACGATGTTGGGGCGTGAGCGGAAGACGGCCTAACGGTGTGCGGGACCGTAGCCCAGCTTCATGGAGACGGTTGCGAATGGTCCTCGCCGATACCCCAGGAGCAACAGTGTCCCTAATTTGCTGGGAAGTGGCGGTGCGGTCCCCTACGGCACTGCGTAGGATCCTACGGTCTTGGCGTGCATCCGTGCGTCGCTGCGGTCCGGTCCCAGGTCGACGGGCACGTGCACCTTCCACCGACCACTGGCGACAACATCGATGTACTGTGGAGACCTCACGCCCCACGTGTTGAGCAATTCGGCGGTACGTCCACCCGGCCTCCCGCATGCCCACTGTACGCCCTCGCTCAAAGTCCGTCAAATGCACATACGGTTCACGTCCACGCTGTCGCGGCATGCTACCAGTGTTAAAGACTGCGATGGAGCTAGGTATGCCACGGCAAACTGGCTGACACTGACGGCGGCGGTGGACAAATGCTGCGCAGCTAGCGCCATTCGACGGCCAACACCGCGGTTCCTGGTGTGTCCGCTGTGCCGTGCGTGTGATCATTGCTTGTACAGCCCTCTCGCAGTGTCCGGAGCAAGTATGGTGGGTCTGACACACCGGTGTCAATGTGTTCTTTTTTCCATTTCCAGGAGTGTATATTCTCATTTTGCAGACTAATCAAGTGAAGGTGAGGCCAGAATAGCACAAAGCGCGAAGAGGATGACACTTCTTCAAAACTTTTATAAAATAATATTATGGTAATAATAGTAATTATTATTATCGTTACTATTGTTACCAAATGCCAAATAAAGCGTAATTACGAAGAGTGTTCAATAAGTAATGTAACTTTTTTTTGGTCGGCAAATTTCGGTTGAAAAAATGAGGAATTTGTTGTGGAACATCATGAAATATTCCCGCTTCAGCCCCTATTGTTTCATTAAGTTCCATTGGCGGCGGAGCTAAACGCAGCCTACAAAATGGCGTCTGGAAGGGAGTTGTGTACGAAGCAGGCAGCTGCTATTCAGATATTCATAGGCGCTTGCAGAATGTTTTCGGAGACCTGGCAGTCAACAAAAGCACGATGGGTCTTTGGTGGAGGATCCTGTCGCCATCGCAACGAGGTCTCGCAAACCTGTCCGATCTCCCGCGTGCCTGCTGGTCGCACACAGCTGTGACTCCTGCAGTGTTGGAACTGAAGAAATGACTTCAGCGTGGTCGTCTCCACAAAAATGCAAATTAATTTCTCCTTCTGTATGACAACGCAAGGCCTCACACAGATCTGCGCACCCGAGAGGAGCGCACAAAACTTCACTGGATGGTTCTTCCTTGAAACCCACCCGTCTCCTCTATATCTCTTTTGTTACGCAACCTTCCCTTCTACAATAACCTATGAAACCTTCCCTTAGGACTTCTATCTCTTGCTTAACAATAGCAAATGAAATATTCCGTTTGAAAATAATTCTCTTTTTCAGTTATAGTAAGTGCAATCTTCGCATACAAATTTACATGCTGAATGAGATTTTCACTCTGCAGCGGAGTGTGCGCTGATATGAAACTTCCTGGCAGATTAAAACTGTGTACCGGACCGAGACGAGGTACTGGCAGAAGTAAAGCTGTGAGGAGGGGGCATGAGTCGTGCTCGGGTAGCTCAGTTGGTAGAGCACTTGCCCGCAAAAGGCAAAGGTCCCGAGTTCGAGTCTCGATCCAGCACACAGTTTTAATCTGCCAGGAAGTTTCAATTTACATTCTGCTTATTAAAAGTGATTTGCTAATTATTTCGACGAAACATAGAATGTGTCGTCGTCGTGGCCCTCAGTCGTTACCTGCAATAACCCAAAACTGTTCCATACCTTTTTTACTGATACTGGATCGCCATCTGACTGCTACATCGAACTGCGACATGAATATACTTACTCCGTTTTACTGTACTCTATTAGCTGCCGATGGGCTGTCATAATAAGTGGCTGTATTTATTACCAAAGCGGACGTTATTCTTTAATTAATTTGACTGAAGTTACGTAATTCATAGTTAAACTTTTTTCTTGACAAAACTAACATTTTGCAACGTTTTACGTAGATGGTTTTTGGGATGGATTATAATCAGTAATGCAATATTGCTGGCAAAAATTAATTATATTCTGAAAACGATTCTTCAAATATTTTCTTTTGGTAATGAAATGATTTTACAAACGTTCAAATGGGCTTTCTTTTTACAATAATCTAATAATAATAATAATAATAATAATTCAATAATATTAGTTCCTCTTATGATAATAGTTAGCTGATGTCTCTGTACTTCCGTTTATAATCTCTTGTAAATCATAGCTGGTGGCTGGCAAGCACGCCGCTCCTCTCAACCTCTCGCTTCAGATCTGCTACCGACTCGCTTCACATCTCGCTTGCTACTGACTTCCTACGAACGCGTAAGTGCGGTCTCTCCCGCCAACAATGCTTTCTGGTGCAGACAATCCCTGCTACCATTACAAAATGTGTCAATTCGCGGTCTTTCCCTCTCTTTTCTTAACATGTATCCGTACGCGGTCTCTCCCGTCCTTTTCAAAATTATATCAATGTGCGGTCTCTCCCGCCAACAATACTTTGGTGCAGACATTCCCTGCTACCACAATTATTTCCAAAATGACAAATATTAATTATTCCTGCTTAATCATATTAATAAAATATAAACATCGTTCATAAATTGTGGTTTGACGATAGACAATAGAAATATACACGTCTTATATCCTAATCCACCGTACAGCCCGGGTCTCGCACCTCCATCTGTTTGGCGCAATGCACTTCGCAGGAAGTTGTATGTGAATGATAGGAAGATTATTGATGCAGCAAGACGTTGGCTCCGACGTTGCCCAGTGGAGTGGTCCAAGCCCTCACAATAAGGTGGCGTAAGGCCATCACACTGAACTAGGGCCTTTTAGCAAAAGAGTGGGGTAAAAATACTGTGTATTGGAATCCTGAATAAAACCAATCTGCTTATCAGAAAAAAAAGCGTTGCATTACTTACTGAGCGCTCCTCGTTTTATGTCATTTACGTAAGTTATTTAAACACATTTTAACTGTAGGAGTGATGAAAGAGTTCGTTTTGCCGTTTGAATGAGCGTCATGGCATACTGAAGGATGAGGAGTTGGGTTTTGGTGGTGGCACCGGAAGTTACGCTGGCTTCAACAAGCGCTACACGCCGTTTGTTTAGTCTAACGAAAAAAGTTATTCAAACCTAATTCGTGGGAAAATTTATCCTTTGCATTTTCATACATAGTCAACTTTGCCGAAGACAATATCGTTTCCGAGTTGTAAGCGAAAAACCCAAAAAAGTCCAATTTTTTCGTGTTTTCCCCATTTTTGACCCATTTCCGGGACGCAGTTTTGCTGAGACTTTAAAAATTCGGGTTCAGCACCCTCGAAAACACATCTGAAGCTTGTCAAAAGAACTACGAAATTTTCTCTCACCATTTGACTGGACTACTACGGTGGCATGTAAAATTACGTTGCCGTATCTTGTTTCGCAGTCGATTTCCTAGTTAAAAGCGTAACAAAGTTTTTGGTTATTCCCCCTGTGGTGGACCAGCCACTGAAGTTTATACTTATAGCTTCTGTTCGCCATGACCGAGACAGCACACTGTGTTCATTTATCGCCGGCTCTTGTATTTGCCGGCCATGACGTCCGAAGCGTGTGCCGGAGTCATTGTTCTGCGGTGGCGTGACAGCTCGGCTGTCGTAACGCCGACGTTTGCGCTGCACATTGACCCCCCCCCCTTCACCCCCCCCCTCCCGCTTCCGCGTTCGCAATTCTGCTGTCGTCGCCTGCCTTCGGCCCACGCGCCACGATAAGGCCCGACCTTGCAATAACAGATGAGGCTCAGCTGGCGCACTACTGTTTTGCCGTCGCGCATGCCCGCTTTGTGAGGTTGTTCCCTGCGTCACCGTAATACGTTAGGTAATGACACACAAGTTTACGTTTGGCCGTGATTTGTGTGCCATTTGCCAGATGTGTAATTTGTAGCTCGGTCATTAAGCACGGCGATTCCTCAAATTTCATAGTTCTGTGTGGAAAGCGCTCAATAACCCGAAGGACCGATTAAATCCTCGCCATTTGTTCAACAGTCGCTAACTTTCTATGAGTGATATGATATCTCTCTGAAATGAATAAACATTCAACCAAGATGTAAGTAATCCTGCCATGAATGCCTGCGATGCAGATTTTAACAACTCTGTACAGTTCAAGAGCGGTCCTGACAGCCCCTGGTTGACAACATCGAAGAGTCAATTAAACAAGATTACCGACACTCAAGGACACAAGAAGAAAGAACAATTTCTTGACTTTAGTTGGATCTTATCAGTGTTTCTACAGTAAAATCTTTTATTACTGCCTGCTGTCGTACTAATTTCTACAATATAACTGGTTTCGTTCAGTTACAGAACAGCTTCGGATCAATAGTAGTTACAGAACAGATCTGTTACTTCCAAGTGAAAAGACAACTCACAGTCGATTCGTGTAGTATCTTTGCAGTTTCAGAGCAAATTGTTCAGTTTCAGTTGCCGTAAGCAGTGTCCAGAAGTCACTACGTTCACCTTTGCACACGAAACTGAGTGATTGCTCTGCAACCACTATCGATCTGAAGATGTACTACTGAAAGAAACCGATTATCTTTGTGGAAAATAGCGCAACAGCAGTCTGCAATAAAATCCGTTGTAATATTTTAAGTTGTGGCGGATCTCTTCATTTGACAGTATTTCACGTTATCACGTTTATCTTTTCGAAGATCTCGATGTAAACAGTGCTAAGGGACAAGTTGGTTGTTTTGAAAAATTGCGCATTAAAGTTTCAGTAAATCTCATAAATAAGATATTTCGAGTACATCCGTTGCGAGTTTTCTTATTCAGGTAAGTCGTTTTCAAACATTTCTAAAGGAGCGACATGTTTTTAAAATTGTAAATTCTGTCCAAAACTTTATTCTTAAACATATGTTAGTGGGTACTTAAAATTGTTTCTCTACAACCTGAGTACACTTATTAATGATTACCATTAACTGACCACTATTTATCTGCTGGTCGAGTTACTGAAACCATACTGTGAAACCTCTCAAAAATACAAATTTGGGAGGTCAGGATTCTTCAGTTTGCGCTACTAATATTTGCATTTCCAATTTTTGCAATGATAAACTATAACAACCTTAAAACTTAATCTATCATTTATAGCAATATACAATTAATTTCGTCGTAAACGATATTAAAAATTTTTGCGATCACACTGCCATGTAAATTTATCTAAGCTATGTGCTAAGGGACGCAACGCTGTTTACTTGCTTAAGTAATCATTCACATTTGCCTGAGTAGCAACAACTTTTGAATCGTATTTGCGTTCAGGAACATACGCAGGATCTTTATCTGAGTCGCAATTATCCACATCATCAACGGACTTCTATAAATTGTCCCTGAAAAACATTGTCCTAGCACAAACACCATACACATTATTACTACCGTGCTTCTGGGACATACCACTGTTTACATGCACACGTTCTGACAAAGTTGCCTTAGTGAGAATTTGAAATTACAACTTTTAAAGGCACATCTACGCGAAGAGCATAATGTACGTACGAAATATTTGAAGCATAATATATAGTTTTAATTAAAAATTAAGTACTATGAACGGTTGTATCGACTGTAGGATACAACCGCAGAAACAAATGTAAATTATGTCCCTCAATTATTTTTGTGAAGGGGACGGCAGTTTTTAGAAGCGAGCGAAGATGGACGCTTTTCTATGATTACGGCAGATTTATAAGGCACATCGCCATTATCATTTACATTTAATAGAGGCGCAGTCATATTAGGCTTACTCGCATATTGTTGCATACATCAACTGATTTAATGGTAAGTCTCATTGTAAATTTATTATTTATATGTGATAAATGAATATAGTGATATTACTAAATATTTGTTTCACTTTATGTTAAAGTCATCCTCAGCTATACGCGTCTTGACATGGCGAAATGTTCAGTGTTCATTAAATGCATATAAATAGTCCAGTACGAACCATTTGTTCGGTGAGTAAATGTTTTCGAAGTGCGATAAAAGAAGTTTTCATTTGAAGAGAGATCCACAGTCTAGTAAAAGAATCAGAACGGATCTTACACAGAACCCCATTGCAAAGGGCGCCTAACAAAAGTGATTTATTTACAGACATCATTTATTTAAGAAATTACTTAAGTATTTTAACAAGTTGGCTCACTCCCTAGCATTTATCCATACACGATCACGTCAGAGATGTAATAAAAGAAAACTTAAAAGCTGCTATTTCTCGGTTTATCGAGGAACTATCAACTAATGGGAATCAGGCGCATGACGTACCATGTTTTACATGCCATAACATTTTCCCATCGGCTGTTGTTACCATTGTTTACAGCCAGGGTCTTCCATTTGCTTAAAACCATCTCTTCCTATCTTTTGTTAATATTTTTATCTAACTTGCCAGCTACTCTCAACATTCTCAGTAATATATTTTTCTTATTGTGAAGTTTGATAGCCCCTACAATTTTCCGCTGACTAACGCTTTTTTCCAGTGGTAAACAGAGCCGTGACTAGGCTGCGTCAACCGGGACATTGGCCCGGCGCCCACAGATCGAGGTCTCCGGGCGCCCGAAAGGAAGAAACTAAAGTAAAGTTAAAATGGAAAAAGTAGTGAAATCGATGAGTCAAGTACACTCTTTCCCTATATTAAAATAAGCAAAATTGGTTTTGGAAATCATTCTGATGTAAAGATATCCTAATCCTTCAGTCAACTTTGGTCAACAGACGATGCTGTACTCGTTGTGTCTATTTACTAGTAAACGAAAAAAGACGTAACACACTAAGCTAATGACCGCATAAATCTTACATGCAGTTGAATGTGAGATAGTTTAAATTTGTTAAAACATGCAATGAAGATACTCTCTGGACACAATCTTGTAAGCTAAGATTTGTAGAGATCAGAAACAACCAACTTGTCAGTCCGAAACTCTACACAGTCTTTCGGCCTCTATCGAAACAGCTGCTCTAACCCAGTCAACGAAGATAAAAAAGGCCGACTAGTGGAAAAAATTCGTGTAGTCTAAAATTTTTGTGCAGTGGTATGAGTTGTGCCATGAGAAAAAATACAAAAAATTCTGACTGACGGTTGGGGAGGCAGGGGAATGCGTCTGAAGTTCAATTTTATTATGTTTTTCTTGAATAAATCGAAAATCGTTGCTTATAGTCATAAGTTTCTCAGTACAAAATTAGACCACATTAAATTTCCTACAAAAAGGTCCTATTTACTGGCGACGAAGTGCACAGATACGTGCGGGGTTGCTTATTTTCCACAAAGTACACGGAATGTAGACTATGAGTTACTAATATTACAAACGCAAGAAACGCATATGGACAGGAGATATGTAAGTAAATCTCAGCACATTGTTCTACATTACTAGAGGGGAAATTGATTCTTAGTCATCCTGCATTGTTCTTCCGGGATAGGCAACTTCCCCCACCACGAGCACCGCTCGCTTTTCAGTTTATAATGCTTTCCCAGCATTTCCTGGCCATTTCTGTTATGCGGGTAGACAAAATAACTTCCCTGAGCCCGTGTTTATGTAGTGGAGCTATTTTTCATTTTATTAAGTGAGTTCAAAATGGCTCTAAGCACTATGGGACTTAACATCTGAGGTCATCAGTCCCCTAGACTTAGAACTACTTAAACCTAACTAACCTAAGGACATCATACACATCAATACCCGAGGCAGGTTCAAATGGTTGAAATGGCTCTGAGCACTATGGGACTTAACATCTTAGGTCATCAGTCCCCTAGAACTTAGAACTACTTAAACCTAACTAACCTAAGGACATCACACACATCCATGCCCGAGGCAGGATTCGAACCTGCGACCGTAGCAGCAGCGCGGTTCCAGACTGAAGCGCCTAGAACCGCTCGTCCACAGCGGCCGGCTATTAAGAGAGTACCTATTTGCAGGTGGCAAGTGAGCTGTTATGTAAAAAGCTCAACAGCTGGAGCTTCCAAGTCCCTCCCACACTGGAGAGCCCGTCTCAAGAGCAACACACTGTCAAAATGTATTCGACAATGTTGATTTCATTGTCTAGGCTATCACAGGCTGGGGTACTTTTACCACCGTGAGAGGCATCAAATGCATCACCTCAGCCTCAGCTCTGCCAACGTATGAAAAGGCCTAGATGCTTAAATCCTCTCTCTATGCAACAGTGGGTCACCTAGGCGTTACTGAACGTCAGATATTTCATCATAAGTCAAGCAATCTATTACAGCAGATTTGTGTTCTAGACCTGAACATGATCAGCTCCATTACATCAGACACATTCACAACTAACTTGGAAGATACACTGTAGATGTGTGTCTCCACTCACTGCAGCGCACTCTATAAATGCCAGCAATTCCTGAATGGAAGAGAATTATGCGGTCTACCATTGACAATTAATGGCGAGAGAATTGCAGTAACTTTCTGGCTGTTCATTAATTCATCATCAAGTGGTTACAACAGAATTATATGTCTTTAAAATATGCTATCAACCACAGACAGCTGCAACGTGCCACACTTACCATTTCACTCCGTTTAGCACAAACGACACAGGTCACTGCCGACATTACAAAGTAAACACTTTTCAGCCATTGTTCATTGGACTTTTTTACATAAAAGCTCACTAAAAAACTGCTAGTGAATAATCATTAAATAACTTTAAAATAACTGCACTATACAGGGTGGTCTACTGATAGTGACCGCGCCAAATATCTCACGAAATAAGCGTCAAACGAAAAAACTACAAAGAACGAAACTTGTCTAGCGTGAAGGGGGAAATCAGATGGCGCTATGGTTGGCTCGCTAGATGGCGCTGCCATAGGTCAAACGGACATCAACTGCAAAATAGGAACCCCCCTTTTTTATTACATATTCGTGTAGTACGTAAAGAAATATGAATGTTTTAGTTGGACCACTTTTTTCGCTTTGTGATAGATGGCGCTGTAATAGTCACAAACGTATAACTACGTGGTATCACGTAACATTCCGCCAGTGCGGACGGTATTTGCTTCGTGATACATTACCCGTGTTGAAATGGACCGTTTACCAATTGCGGAAAAGGTCGATATCGTGTTGATGTGTGGCTATTGTGATCAAAATGCCCAACGGGCGTGTGCTATGTATGCTGCTCGGTATCCTGGACGACATCACCCAAGTGTCCGGACCGTTCGCATTTATTGCATTAATGTGCTATTAATAGGTAAGCACGCTGTAACAGCATGCGTTCTCAGAAATGATAATTTCACAAAGGTACATGTATCACAGTGGAACAACCGAAATAGAATGTTCAAACGTACCCAAGTTCTGCATTTTAATTTAAAAAACCTACCTGTTACCAACTGTTCGGCTAAAATTGTGAGCCATATGTTTGTGACTATTACAACGCCATCTATCTCAAAGCGAAAAAAGTGGTCTAACTAAAACATTCATATTTCTTTACGTACTACACGAATATGTAATAAAAATGGGGGTTCCTATTTCAAAAAACCCAGTTGATATCCGTTTGACCTATGGCAGCGCCATCTAGCGGGCCAACCATAGCGCCATCTGGTTTCCCTCTTCAAGCTAGACAATTTTCGTTCTTTGTAGTTTTTTCGTTTGACGCTTATTTCGTGAGATAATTGGCCCGTTCGCGATCAATGGACCACCCTATATAAGCACATGCTCGGTGAAGTTATTCTGTCGATTTGCGTAAGAGAAATCGACAGGAAATGCTGAGGACGTATGGTCTATCTGTAAACTGAAATGTGGGCAGCGCTCGAGGTGCGGGAAGTTGTCATTTCCGGAAGGACACTACAGATGATGTACAGGAAAACTAAGCATCGGTTTCCCCTCTAGCTGTGTAGAACAATGTGCAGAGATTACGCAGTCTGTCCATATGCCTTTCTTGTTTTAATATTTTTGTAACTAATATGTGCACTCCATGTAGTGTTAACGCGCTTTATGGAAAATAACCATCCCCCACTCCTCACTCCCGCGTCCCCCGCCCTCCCCCTCCCCCGGGCATGTCTGTGCACTGCTTCACCAGTGATTCACAAGACGTAATGTGCAGGGTCGGTATAACTTTGTGAAACATCCTGCAATTATTTCTTGTGATGTAGTTGGGTAGATGGATTCTGGAATCACCTGATCGCTTTTCACTTTGCAGTCATGAAAGAAGGTGACCTACCTTCCCTCGCACTTCTAACGTCAACCCCCGCCTCCCCCTCCTCCCCCTCCTCTCCGCCTGCACCACCAGAACACAGTTCATCCCTTCATTTAAAAATAAACAGATTTTATACCGTTAAGACAACAGTTTAATAATCTACGATACTTTCTTCTCCTGTAACGCGGAAACTACTGGTTCTACAGAAAAAAATGAATCGGTTCTTTTTTGTAGAAAATCTAATGTAGTTGAATTTTGTACTGTGAAAATTTTTTGCGAGAAGCTTAGGTTTCCCAGTTATTCGAGAAAAACGTAAAAAAATGATCTCTAAGCGGTCCCCCAAACCAACGCTCGCCAAATATCAGGTATTTTTAGTATGCTGTTCATACCACTCCCACAACACTACAAAATTTGCCACTACACAATTTTTACCCTAATTTTCCTTCGTTGATAGGACTACTCCCGTCAGCTACGGCTCGGAGAGTCTTCTCAGAGTTAACGATTAATACTTGCGGTGTCAAACAGGGGATTCACAATGCTGTAAGAGGTCATGTACAAATGGCAGTCACTGCTACAAATAACTTGTCACGGAAATGAAACAACACTGAGCATTGACGAATATAGAGTCGGACGTATTGCGCACAGTATCATTTGATCGCCGAAGTTGGTAGCGATAAGAATCAGCGCATTAGCGGGACGAATTTCTGAAATCTCTACCGCATCCGTACTAGAGAAACCAGAAACCATTAAAATGTGGATGCAGCTTACTGGGACTGAGGATACAAACTGCACTGTCACAGAGTTGAAAGTTGGCCCACATAATGTAACTACATGTAAGCAGAAGCAGAAACTTCAAATCGAATTTCATTTCTTTTTCGACATCTACGATTTAAAAGGAAAATTAGCTTTCTGACAAAAAAACACAGCTTAATGTTCGAAATTCATTTATAATTGTCATAAATTCTTATAATATTTTTCTTATTGTATCCTATTATTGTAGCCTATGTGCGCGGAAAACGTGTGTTTCGAGACACCACAGTGACACACACTACATTTCGAACAATGCCTGTACGAGCTAATACAGATATCACTTGGCATTGAAACTTCGTAGAAGAATGTACAGTTTTTACTATTTCGATTTTTCCGCAATTTCAAGTTTTATGAAACAGATGCTCCTCCAACACAAACTGCCTCAGACAAACATTGATAAACAATCTGGATGGCTGATTTTTCAAACCAAACTACCGTAAATATTATTGCAGTTTCATAAATGCACATTCTCATTAACTATACAAGACTGCGATAATTTATGTTATGCATCTCCAGAAAGCTGTAGTTGATTTGACGCCTGCGTTTTGGGCGCCACGGATTGGCGCAACTTTATTAGATGTCTTATCTTCTGATTGCTTTCGTTGCTCCATATCGTTACTGTATTTCACGGGTGTCCTAAGTTCTGCTGACTGGGGAACGCCACGTTTATGTTGCTGGCCTGCCGCCCCGTCTCAAAATGATGCTCAGCAACGGCGTGTGCCGCTGCTCAGACCCCTGTATTGTTGAGAACTGCGCCCCGTCGCGGTGCGTTGGTTTACTCTAAGAGGATATGTGGAAATAATCACCATACAATTGGGAAAACTTTCCAGCGATAATAGCAGGGCCATAACTAGGCTGGGATGATTGGAGCAATGATCTCGATGATAAATAACCTTTGGCTGAAATGGTTCAAATGGCTCTGAGCACTATGCGATTTAAATCTGAGGTCATCAGTCCCCTAGAACTTAGAACTACTTAAACCTAACTAACCTAAGGACATCACGCACATCAATGCCCGAGGCAGGAATCGAACCTGCGACCGTAGCGGTCGCGCGGCTCCAGACTGAAGCACCTAGAACCGCTCGGCCACACAGGCCGGCAAATTACCTTTGAAAAAAAAAAAGAAGTAGGACAAGGTGAAAAATTAACATGGGAAGGAAAGGCGGAAAAATTAATAAAACTGATCAGGCAGAAGATGTCTTTCGCCGTTTTAAAATAATGAAACATTGTCTTGGAAATAATTCTGACGTGAAGGTATGCGAATCAATTATTCACTTTAACCAGGCAAAAGATCAATCTCCATTAGGATATGAGCATCAGTTAATTGAATATTTATAACGAAATGGACTAGATGTGAGTAAATGCTTCGGCCAAGGATATGATGCAGCAACCATAATGAATGTCGTATAGAATGGTGTGCAAAAAAAGAATCAAGTCAAAATTTAGATTTAGTCCGTAAGGGGTCTGGTTCGTGATCACAAAGGGGAATCGTGAAAAAATTTTAGCTTTTCTAAATACTGCAGCTCAAAGAATCAGAGTTGTGAGCCCATGAAATGTTTACCATCTTTTAGCAGATCGTTTGGGAACAATCTGGTGTACGAATCACAGCTTTTAGTCTCATACTTTTTTCTTAATTGTATTTTGTGTTGCAAGTGAAATACAGCATGTTAATTATTTATGTACAAAATTGGTACACGTATCTCGAAATAAAAACAAAGTAGAAGCTTGATTTTTTTCTGAAGTTCCTTACTATGTATGTTTGAAGCAGAGTTTTAAAAGCTGTTGCCATAAGTCATGGTTCAAACATTTTTTTACAACGATTGTAAAAGATTCAGCAATTAACTCATAGTTCTTCTTTAAGAAAGTGTTTAATTTTTAAATATAAGTCTTAAGAAAAATTTGCTTTTTTGTTAAGTATGTTTAAGACAGTATACAAAATGTCAACCCTCTATCTTAAGTAGTTTTTAACCAATGTGCACCGGAACATTACTTCTGGGAAGTTCAAGTTAAAGGTGAAGTTTGTTTCTCAACCTCGTTGCTTAACACTAATGCATCCCAGGTCCATATTCATCTTGTTTCTGGTATATTCCCCCTTCCTTTTCTTTTCCAGACTTCTATTTCTTATTCTTGCTTCTTTGGTGGCTTCCGACACTGATTTCTCTGCTTCGAAGGGACTCCTGCGGTCAATGGCATTTAAATTTCTTTGCATAAGTAGTCGACCAGGCACTCCTATCAACTCAGTAACTTTAAATCTTGGCACTGCACTATCATTGGAACATGACAGAGCATACAGCACACCTTTTTTCAAAGTAATTAGTCCTACCAGAACAGTTTTTGGTATCCGTTCCGATATACAGTTGCTAGAACTCTCTTTTCCGTTTTAAGTCCTACTGTGTAATTACTTCTCTAATAATCTTGTTTCACTAAAATATTAGAGACTAAAAAGTCATAAAAAACAAACAAGTGAGAACAAAATTCTGTTTTAAGCAGAGCTGTCTGCGTTAAGGGGGAGTGTCGTAATTTGTGCAAACACTTTTAAATTCCTGTAATTTTCGGTCATTCGTCATTACCATTTCCTCAAAGTAAACTTCTTCTTGTTCAGAGAACTACAGAGAATTTTTTGGACACAAATTAAAAAATCGATTTTTTTGACGCTTAGTCGTGTACTTGTTCCCTTAAACGTGCTGTAGAGGTTAAGAGGCTAATCAAGACGTAATTTTGTATTTCGAAACCGTTGATAATATCTACAACTTTTTTGGCCACAGCATACTACGGTGCTAACATTTAAAAACTTGTTTCGTTAGTTGTTAGGACTTCCAAGATAGCGTTAAAAACGCCATATTCAACGCTTTGGTATGGCATATAAGTAACCATTTATATACTTAAAGATTCATGCATATTGTGAAGACTCTGACAAACATAATTCATAAAAGTGGGAAATGTAACCAACAAAGACGTAGCAATAGGTCTTAAAAACGTAATCTTACCCTAATCAGATTCAGTATGAACTAGCAGAAAAAATTAATTCACAGCCTGAGATCTTGCAGCCTGAGAGTATTTACGTTTCAGAACTTATGACTTCTTAGGAATGGAGCCGCAGAAACAAAGATGGAAGATTAGGGTTTAACGTCCGTCGACGAAGAAATCGTCAGAGCGCGAACTCTGGTAGCGGAAGGATGGGTAAGGAAATCGACCGTATCATTTTCAGAGGAACCATCCTTGTATTTACCGCAAGCGATCTGGCGGGAATCACGGAAAAGCTCAGTCTGTATGGCCGGACGGTGATATGAATCACCGTCCTCCCATTTGCTCGTACCCTCTACCACTAACATTGTCAAATCCAGATTAACACACCGACCCCGAGAAGACACGGCAGAAGGCCAGGAAAACGGAGAGGATAATTGCTTTTATTTCGATCACTACTAAATTAACGAAGTTACCCTTTACAAAAACATATTCTAAACAACTAACATTTTTCCATCGCACACTAAAATTAAAATTAAAATCAAATTATTCTCGTAACATTAATACTTACCGCAGAATCACTTTCCTGATTATGAATTTTTATTTTGAGACAAACGGAATATTTGCAGATAAATTCTTATCCAGATCCGCTGGTGGATTTCTTAACTGGGAAGTGCGTGATGGTTGTGGAGTCACAACGACTCCTGAATCGGTTTCTGTGGGTGGTGGTCATTGTTTACCTTAGGCGGCCAGTGAAACGGGCTGTGTAGTCACCAGAAATGACTCTCGCTCATCGTTTTCGCTTACACTCACGACCAGAGTCTTGAGCAGTCTCCCAGCAGTAGTGGAGCTGGCTCCCATCAGACCTAGCAGCAAAGTGTTCCACATAACCACACCACTCTGTGTCCACACACCCCCAGCATTCCTCAAAATTCGCTCTGAGTGAGTCCTCACCTTTCTATGGCCATTTCGAATTGCACGTCTCCTCAGCTGATGACTTATAAGCAAATTTCGTTGTTCTTGCGTAATGCTCTCTTTTCCCGTGATGAAACCCACACATTGGCCAAAAAATGTCCCTTGTAAAAGCATTAATGAGTAACGCGGTGCTTGCTGACATCTCCTCAGAACTTGCAAACCTTGTGTTTCATTGAGTTCCAAATCGTGTTAAGGCCCATGTATTGGTGTCCCTTTTATGCGTTATCGCACTGAGCAGCAGACGAAACATGCGACAGGTTCCTAACCCACATATGTCTTAGAGAGGTTCCCGTATGTTCTACACACATATATTTTGGTCACAGACTTTTCCAAATCCGTTCACGCTTAAGCTGACGAAGCCAAGTCGACCGTTACACGCAGACATATAAAAAAAGTGCATCTCATAAATAAATTTCCCTAAATTTCAATCACATATTTTAACAGATGATGAGATTATGTATCGGACGGCCACAATCATAGGTCGGATAAAACCTTCTCAAGCAAGTACATGAACTTAATGTGCAATTTTTTCCCCAGAAAATTATAAAGGGACATTAAAAAGTTTTCGTTCGTAGGCTGTGCTCAGGAAACGGTATGCCAATCGGGTAAAATCGCCGTGAGCATTGAGGCAATCATACCACCGAAGTACCAGGTTGAATGTACCTGTTTGGTAAAACACTGTGTCCTGCTGCCTGAAGTCCGTAACTGGCCACTGCACATCCTCGCCCGACAGATATCATCAACCTTTCAAAGCCTTTTTTAGGGAACCGAAGGCGTGATAATAGAATGGAGAGACATCAGGATTATAGGGCGAGTGTTCGAGTATCTCCCACTGTAAGTAGGCTGTTTAGATTTTTATGTTGGTAACGCTACGTAGCGCTCTGTATGAAAATCACTGACTGTGCTGTGTGCAGTCTGTGGCTCGTTGGCATTGTTGGAATATTCGCTACTGTAGTGATGGACAGCTGGATGTGAACAGCGCGTAGCGTTGGGCAGTTGGAGGTGAGTCGCCAGCAGTGCTGGATGTGGGGAGTGAGATGGTGGAGTTTTGAGAGCGGATGATCCGAACGTGTGTCCGCCAGAAAAAGGAAATTTGTAAAGATGGATGTCATGAATTGATATATATATATATATATATATATATATATATATATATATATATATATATATATATATATATGATGACTTTTGAACATTATTAAGGTAAATACATTGTTTGTTCTCTATCCAAAATCTTTCATTTGCTAACTATGCCTATCAGTAGTTAGTGCCTTCAGTAGTTAGAATCTTTTATTTAACTGGCAGTATTGGCGTTCGCTGTATTGCAGTAGTTCGAGTAACGAAGTTTTTTGTGAGGTAAGCGATTCATGAAATGCATAGGTTATTGTTATTCAGGGCCATTCTTTTGTAGGGAGTACTGAAAGCCAGATTGCGTTGCGCTAAAAACATTGTGTGTCAGTTTAGTGATGATCAGAATAAGTAAAGAGAAAACTGTTTGAGTACGTTGAGTTTTGCTCAGCTGTTAGAAAATCAAATAATGTAAGAGGTTTTCCAGCACTGTCATTTTTAAATTTTTCTAAGGGGACGTTTTATATGTCGACCCTTAGCCGAGGATACCCCACAGGAATCTTCTGATTTTTTCTTGTGTTTTGTGTAATTAGTGTAGTTATTGTTTATTGCTAGGGCGTAATTGTAGAGAGAATCTTCTTTGTAGTTGTAGTTTTTCTTTGTTGTATTGTAAAACAGTTG
The DNA here is from genome assembly GCF_023898315.1 of Schistocerca nitens. Classification (NCBI taxonomy): domain Eukaryota; kingdom Metazoa; phylum Arthropoda; class Insecta; order Orthoptera; family Acrididae; genus Schistocerca; species Schistocerca nitens. The sequence continues at coordinate 696,130,749 of NC_064617.1, read as the reverse complement.
TGGCATGCATATAGATTTGCACCAAATATTTCGCAGATGTGCTTACAATTAATTAGATATTATTTTCAATGCTATGTTAATGTGTTTTCTTATTTTACTCTTCAAAATGTGCTTTTCTGTGTCATCGTGTGAAATATTGTGACAATTATGGCGTGTGAAAAACGTAATACTAGGCTCCAAAGTAAACTGAGAAATGACAGTGAAGACCAGAGTAGTGTGTTAGCGCTATGTGTAATGGATTAACTAATGTTCAACATAGTAATATGGTAATTGTGGATAGGGAAATGGACCAGGCAATAAATAATGGTGTAGACAGTGAAACAATTAGTGAACAGGGTAGTATTGTCGATCAATCGGTCGGCAATAGCTCGCTCCAGGAATTCGAAATGACAGGACACAATCTTGCAAATACTGTAGATTCAGGTTTTGCGTCATTACCCGTTTCTCAATCAAGTCAAGACACATTTTCTGCTTTTCAAAATGCGAATGTTGCCGGTGCAAATGCACTGCCGAAAAGTACAGACGAACATGTTTCAGACACCAGTGCATTGTTATTAGAATTAATGCAACAAGTGGGACAACAGCTTCAAAAGTTAGACACAATGGAACAAAATAAAAAACAATCACAATAACAAATGGGACAAAATCAGAGACAAACACAGCAACAGCTTCCAAAGTTAGACACAATGCTTGAACAAGCACGCGAAGATTTAACTGCTGAGTTACTTAACATCGAATCTAAATGTCAAAAAGTATGTAACGACATAAAAACACAAATTTGTGAGCATTTTCAACCTATCTTTTCGCGGCATGAAAATGCATTATAGAATTACGGAACAGCCATAAAAGAACTGCAAACTATTGTTCATGAAAATCACGAGACCTTGCTGGCTAAAACTGACTCAGCTGCATCTATCGATATGGTTACGCAACTTGCAAAACTCAGGAAAATTTGAAGGACGCAGTAGATACTCTAAAACTTGGTTCAGAAAAACACACGGAGGAAATCAGTTCATTATCGGAGAAAGTAGCCGAGCTTTCAGATCAGTTCACTAACTTATATACAAAGGTAGATGATGATCTGAATGACACAAGACCCGTAGTCTTCACTGATACAGAAGAGTATGAACAAATTAAGAAATTTAAACAAAATCAGAATCAAATTAATACGCAACACAAAAGAGAATTGCGGAAAGTACAAGATCAGTTGGCACAAGTAATACAAGAATTACATATTTAAGAGGACACTCGTGCTTCAATACGGGAAGAGGGACTTAGAAATACAGGAAAGCCACAAAATAATAACACTGGGGATTTCGAAAATTTTGAAAGAAATTGGCAAGGTGCACCGAATATTGAGATGGAACCACCGACACGACGTAACAGTGACCCATATGCGACTCGCCATCATGATGACTTTGATTATAAGCTGTTCATTACTACACGTAAATTCAAAACATTTAAGAATTTCGGCAACGACATTCATCCACAAGCATGACTTCATCAATTCTCTCATTGTTTTCCTCCCAACTGGTCATTAGAGCACAGATTAGAATTTATGTGTGGCTATTTAGAGAATGAACCAGTTGTAAGAATGCGATCGGTCATTCACGATTGTCACAATGAAGGAGAATTTTATCATGCCTTCCTCTCAGCATATTGGTCTCAAGCTACACAAGACCGAGTAAAACATAGCATCATAACGATGAAACATTTCGAACAATCTGAATTTTCCAGTCTCGTTAAATATTTTAAACACATGTTGGACAAGAATCAGTATCTGTTAAACCCATACAGCCCTTCAGAACTCATCCGCATTTGCTTAATCAAATTGCCTGCACATTTACGACATATTATTTTGGCAGGACGTTGCAAAGACGACATTGAAGCTTTACAGGGACTGTTACAAGAATTGGAAATTGACACTGACAATCGCGGGACGCAAAACCAGGAGAACAATCATTACAGGTCGCGTCCATCACAATTCCGTGACGACAGAAATAATAACTCGACATGACAAAGCTATTCTTACAACACAAATCGTGACCAAAACAGACACTACCTGTATGACAACCGTTGGCAGAGCAGTAATAATTACAGGGAAACATCACCTCTCCGTGGTAATGACTATGACAGAGACAATCACAGAAACAGACAATATGGGAACCAAAATAATTATTATCAAGGGATACAGAACAACTTCAGACGCAACGGTTCACCACGCAGTTACGATTCCTGGAGAAATTCTCCACTATGTGACTGACAAGAAAGAAATTACAGAAACTACCAACATGACGACAGACGATATAATCTTAACAACAGACCAGAATTTAATCAGAACTGACAGGATTCAAACAGGGCAGGGCCCTCCCAACAAGCTGAAATTGTAGAGGTTAGATCTCTAAATCCCAGTAACGACGCGCGACAGCAAAGATAACAGACAATGATTCGCACCGTGGGCTGGGCTTGAGAAAAATAACATAAGCTAACCTTGAGAAAAATTGCAGTATTCTTTACCGACATACACCACATGATAATTACGTTGAAGTTGAAACTCTGCTTACTAGGAAAGAGTAAAGGTCTACACCACATTTCACATGTAAAACCGTTTATTGACAGATAATCTGCTTTTTAACGTAGTCTTTGCCATAAAATGTTTCACTTCACATTACTAGTACGCTTTGTCACACTTAGAAACTGTTAACATGCAACGATGTTTTGAAGTCAACTATCCAGGCAAGAACCTAGGGAACATACACTCCTGGAAATGGAAAAAAGAACACATTGACACCGGTGTGTCAGACCCACCATACTTGCTCCGGACACTGCGAGAGGGCTGTACAAGCAATGATCACACGCACGGCACAGTGGACACACCAGGAACCGCGGTGTTGGCCGTCGAATGGCGCTAGCTGCGCAGCATTTGTGCACCGCCGCCGTCAGTGTCAGCCAGTTTGCCGTGGCATACGGAGCTCCATCGCAGTCTTTAACACTGGTAGCATGCCGCGACAGCGTGGACGTGAACCGTATGTGCAGTTGACGGACTTTGAGCGAGGGCGTATAGTGGGCATGCGGGAGGCCGGGTGGACGTACCGCCGAATTGCTCAATACGTGGGGCGTGAGGTCTCCACAGTACATCGATGTTGTCGCCAGTGGTCGGCGGAAGGTGCACGTGCCCGTCGACCTGGGACCGGACCGCAGCGACGCACGGATGCACGCCAAGACCGTAGGATCCTACGCAGTGCCGTAGGGGACCGCACCGCCACTTCCCAGCAAATTAGGGACACTGTTGCTCCTGGGGTATCGGCGAGGACCATTCGCAACCGTCTCCATGAAGCTGGGCTACGGTCCCGCACACCGTTAGGCCGTCTTCCGCTCACGCCCCAACATCGTGCAGCCCGCCTCCAGTGGTGTCGCGACAGGCGTGAATGGAGGGACGAATGGAGACGTGTCGTCTTCAGCGATGAGAGTCGCTTCTGCCTTGGTGCCAATGATGGTCGTATGCGTGTTTGGCGCTGTGCAGGTGAGCGCCACAATCAGGACTGCATACGACCGAGGCACACGGGGCCAACACCCGGCATCATGATGTGGGGAGCGATCTCCTACACTGGCCGTACACCACTGGTGATCGTCGAGGGGACACTGAATAGTGCACGGTACATCCAAACCGTCATCGAACCCATCGTTCTACCATTCCTAGACCGGCAAGGGAACTTGCTGTTCCAACAGGACAATGCACGTCCGCATGTATCCCGTGCCACCCAACGTGCTCTAGAAGGTGTAAGTCAACTACCCTGGCCAGCAAGATCTCCGGATCTTTCCCCCATTGAGCATGTTTGGGACTGGATGAAGCGTCGTCTCACGCGGTCTGCACGTCCAGCACGAACGCTGGTCCAACTGAGGCGCCAGGTGGAAATGGCATGGCAAGCCGTTCCACAGGACTACATCCAGCATCTCTACGATCGTCTCCATGGGAGAATAGCAGCCTGCATTGCTGCGGAAGGTGGATATACACTGTACTAGTGCCGACATTGTGCATGCTCTGTTGCCTGTGTCTATGTGCCTATGGTTCTGTCAGTGTGATCATGTGATGTATCTGACCCCAGGAATGTGTCAATAAAGTTTCCCCTTCCTGGGACAATGAATTCACGGTGTTCTTATTTCAATTTCCAGGAGTGTATTTAGACAGTAAACGAATGCATTTTTATAGTGAACAGACGACACAGTGTTATTGTGTGTACATTCTTGCTTCTTAGTTGCACGAATACTTATCGACTATAAGGCTTACATATTTCGAACATAAACTGCAAATGAGATTTTAATGCAACATTTTGGTTTACTTGAAAATACATTCTGGATTTAAAGTACTTTCTGTCAGATTACAGGCGACTTAGTATTTGGTTTCTAGAATGACATTTTCACTCTACAGCGGAGTGTGCGCTGATATGAAACTTCCTGGCAGATTAAAACTGTGTGCCGGACCGAGACTCGAACTCTGGACCTTTGCCTTTCGCGGGCAAGTGCTCTACCGACTGAGCCACCCAAGCACGACTCACACCCCGTCCTCACAGCTTTAATTCCGCCAGTACCTCGTCTCCTATCTTTCAAACTTTACAGAAGGTCTTCTGCGAACCTTGCAGAACTAGCACTCCTGAAAGAAAGGAGTTTTGGTTTGTTTGACAGCTACACGATTATACCACAACGTACTAATGAGTGACAGAATTTACATTGTTGCTTTTGCACTGTATCTGTTTTATATCTGCACAGTTTTTCTGTATTATAATGGAAAGTAAAACATGTTTTAGTAGTAACTTTTCTGGTATAGTTACATTGAGACAGCCTTTTCTGTAGCACAAAAATACATTACAGTATAGTAATTTCTTGATCACGGCAATAAGCCTAATAACTACGATATCTATACATATAGCATTTCACTTTTGTTTATGACGAGGTAAGTACATTAACTACTGCAGAACTTTGCTTACGGAGGACGATAACTACGACACTTGCCACATTTTTCCGTCAAGTAACGACAGAAATTATCTTACAACAAGATGCATAGTTTAGCGCTACAGGACACGCATTTGTGTGGTTAAATTTTGTACTTAAAACATTAATTGTTAAAGATTTTTGAATTACAAAGACACAAAGAAGGATTTCGGTGATACATTTCATTCGATTGCTGTAATCTGTAACATCTGAGGGTATAATTACATTAATCCTCAGAGGGCGCACACCTACTTTGTGTACTAAGCGTGTGTTAAGCGCTAGGAGCCCTAGCTAATATGGTGTATGCTTATACAACTTTACACATCTGTACCATGTTTCTCTAACACAGAATTACACAGCCATCTGATCGTTTAACTGAGAGAGACAAATATTTTTTTTTACTGCAATAGCGACAGATGTTTATGCAGTTACACAGTTAGATAACTTCACACTTATGAAATTGTATTTTGTCTGTACTTTGTCAAGTATTCATATTTTTTTTGCCGGCCGCTGTGGTCTAGCGGTTCTAGGCACTCAGTCCGGAACCGCGCGACTGCTACGGTCGCAGGTTCGAATCCTGCCTCGGGCATGGATGTGTGTGATGTCCTTAGGTTAGTTAGGTTTAAGTAGTTCTAAGTTCTAGGGGACTGATGACCACAGATGTTAAGTCCCACAGTGCTCAGAACCATTTGAACCATTCATATTTTTTCGGAACCATTGTGATATTATGAGAGCTTTGAATGATGTATTTGGTAAGAGATCAGGATTTTTGAAGTACGCTACTGAAACGCTACTGAAACGAACAGAGAGCATTTTTTTTGTGGTGTTTTTGAAATTATTGAAAGAAGCTGCAACGATTTTGAGATGTGATTGATCTGTTATGATGATGTTATTAGAATGATGTGTATTATGCTGGTGAGATATGTTTGCGATCAATAAGATGATGCTATATGAGGAATTTGATCATGTGTTTATATGTATATGAATAATGAGTAGTGGTTAGGGACTCTGACTTGTGAAAAGGATGTTGCAAACAAAGAATCGTACTATAAGAGTTATGAAATGTGTGTACATGGATGAATGTGAGTATCACAACACTGCTATTCATGAGATTTCGTTGCTATACATTTCTACTGTAATTTTTCGAACTGTGAAATTTTATTGGTGTAAAACTGTCACTGTACCGGAAACTGCTGTCGTAGCTGCATGACAGTCGCCTGGATAAAAAAACCATTAGATGGAGAAAAAGAGGCCGTTAACTTCGCTATTGACGTTTCTTTGTAGAATGCATCGCATATACGACACACTCATACTTGAAGACATATGATTACACTTTGGAGCTTGTAATTTCTGATATTTACTGAGATGCCATATGCCTAGTGAATGATGTTTCATGCCTTGCTTTATATATATTTTGTTTAATGTCTAGTTCTAGGTGCACTGCAGCATTGGCTAAAATAAAATTTAATAGATGTACTAATAGAAAGGTTTTCTGTCTACAGACCCAGTAAATAATATTTTATGATCTACTTTCTGAAAAAAGGGAGCACAAATAGACATTTCCTGTCACAGGAATTGCATACATAAATTTTTCAACGACTTGGTAACTTGTTGGTAGAGTAAGTTATTGTGATGCATCACTCTAATGTTAAGATCTGATATAGGTATTAGACACTTCCTATCTTTACTGCAATATTTTTTCTGCTTAAGCTTTGTCATGTTTAGGTATAAGTTATTGCATTTGCTGCTGTTGTTTCTCAGGCATTGTCCTACTGAATTTTACATTGTGTTAAGCCACTTTTACTACTGATTTATTTTTCTTCTTGCTGCACATTGGCACTTATTAGTTGTAATGTTGCATTTGCTTTGTTAATTTAGATATACTGCTACTTGCTTTTCCAATTTGCATTTTTTTGCCATTGCTGTTTGTGTTAATTGTTTTGTGCTGCTGCTTTGCCTCATCCCTTAGTTTATATCTGAGCTCAGTAGATTTAAGTTAGCTTAAGATGGGGTAGGCTATATAAGAGAATGAGTTGTGATGAATTGGAAGAAATGCATTGACAAGGTATAAAAAAAATGTGAAATAAGAGGAAACATCTATGAAATGAAGTTTTGGTTTGGACTGCAGTACCAAATGTCACTGAAAACAAACCCTGTCCTGTCCTTTTGTGTTATTCCACTATGTGTCTGTGTACCTTGTATATTTGTGTTCTTCCTGTCTTTATGTGTTTATCTGATAAGAGTTATGTTGTAGAATTTTTCTAATAATGGTTTATTTACTTTGTAAAGATGTTTAGACATTGTTTATTCTGTTCTGTTTCAATGCTCATGTGTGAAATTAATGTTTCGAAACTATTCTCATTATTTTATTTATTTACTTATGTCATAATTCCTTTAACACTGATGTATATGTTTATTTCTATTCTTATGTAAAGCCTGTACTACTACAAATGTTATCTGTATTGTTATGTTCTTTAATGACGTATTTTGTACCTTTGTAATTGTATTGTTATGTTGTAAATTTATAATTGTATAGACACCAGTTCTTCAAACTAAGTTTCATTTCACTGCACACGTTTCTGTTGGTCATAGTATATGCACAATATGTGAGAAAAAAAAGGACTGTTAGTGCTCGCACGTGTGTTGATAATTCAGCAATGGACTGGTTAATAGCACTGCTGGTTCTAAGGACAATCCAAAAAGTTTGTGAGTGCACAAGTTATGGTTTATGGACTTGCTATATTATCCGCAAGACACTTCGATGGTGATTGTGCAGCCGCACAGTCGTAAAAGATTGCTGCTAGCCATCTTTACAAGGACTACAATGGGTCTGCACCTTTGATGGCCCACCAATACCATTATTTCTACAAGGACTACAGTGGGTCTGGACCTCTTGTGGCCCACCAGTACCATAATTTCTACCAGGACTACAGTGGGTCTGCTCTGTGATGACCTACCTACCAATATTATTCAAAACTTCGACTGACTCTGCTGTGAGTTTGCTCTGCTGTGGCCCATTACCTGCCTGCATGTCAAGAGTCAGCACTGTCTTTCCATTGGTAGGACAACACTACTTCTTCAAGACTGCATGGAAATCCACTACTTCCGTGTGCATTTTCTTTTACTGATCGGACTTTGTGCAATGTCATTACTACTGTGATAAATCTTTATGGACAGTGGACAATTTTTGCTTTTGACCAACATTGTATCAAGAAGTGTGTGCATTTGATATCTTTGTTATTGTAATTATGAAAATTTTTTTCGAATCAGTATTGGGCACTGCCCAAAACAATTTGTAAATTTTTTTGTGGGGAGCATGTGGGCTGTATAAGTAGGCTGTTTAGGCTTTTATATTGGTAACGCCACGTAGCGCTCTGTATGAAACTCACTGACTGTGCTGTGTGCAGTCTGTGGCTGGTTAGACGCATTGCTGGAATATTCTCTTGTGTAGTGTTGGGCAGTTGGATGTGAATAGCACGTAGCGTTGGGCAGTTGGAGGTGAGCCGCCAACAGTGGTGGATGTGGAGAGAGAGATGCCAGAGTTTTGAGAGGACGATCTGGACGTGTGTCAGCCAGAAAAAGGAAATTTGTAAAGATGGATGTCATGAATTGACAGATATATATATATATGATGAATTTTGAACATTATTAAGTTAAATACATTGTTTGCTCTCTATCCAAAATCTTTCATCTGCTAACGATGCCTATCAGTAGTTAGTGCCTTCAGTACTTAGAATCTTTTATTTAACTGGCAGTATTGGCGTTCGCTGTATTGCAGTAGTTCGAGTAACGAAGTTTTTTGTGAGGTAAGCGATTCATTAAATGTATAGGTTATTGTTATTCAGGGGATTATTGTAAGTCAGCTTGCGTTGCGCTAAAAACATTGTGTGTCAGTTTAGTGATGATCAGAATTAGTAAAGATAACGTTGAGTTTTGCTCAGCTGTTAGAAAATCAAATAATGTAAGAGGTTTACCAGCACAGTAATACATAATTTTCATTTTCTAAGGGGACGTTTCACCACTTGAGTAGGCGTAGTTTCTGTATAACGATATTTGCGACTAGTGTCGAATCGCGACCAGCACGGAACTTGACGCATCATTCCACATACAGTTACTTTCGACAGACATACTGTCCATACACAGTCTTCTTTCTCTGACTGATCGCTACCACTGTTTGTTGTCGGGCAGCCAAGAGAAGAATAACAGAACGTTGGTCCTGGTAGGTCACATTTGGTAATAATGTCGCCATAGTTCACGTTTCAGCATTTATCGCACGCAGTTGGGAAAGACACGAATGTCGCACTAATCCCTTGCTTACATGTCGGTAGTTATATACCCACATCGGAGTCGCGCTACGTTGCATATATGCTGTGCGAGATTATGATTGTGAAAATATATCAGTATCAGTTAGTAAATGCCAGAATATTTAAACGATTAACATAACATTGATCACGGCTATTAAAAATCTCAGTATGGCGTTGCCGTTAGGAAAGGTTGTATTCGTTCAAATTTGTCTATCATCCACGCAGTCGTGAAGAGAACCATTTGTATACACGTCCTCATATTCGCGCCTCGTGGAGAGGCTATCTCAACACTCAGGAAGTTCTCGCTTCCGCCAGAAAGACATAGGAAGAGGTATGTCAGTGTGGTATCTCTGAAGGTTGGAAACGCGGACTATTATTTTAGCCGTGAAAGCTCACTATCCATTTCATAAAACAGCTGCATCCACTGTGGTCCCCTTTATTTGTGCCTCATGCATTTCTTGTTCGTTTGCATTTGCTGAGTCGTTCTTTGGCACAGTGAACATTGTCGCAGCAGATCTGACACCAGTACCTGCTCTGACATTCGTTACCCTGGCGTTAGACATGCGAAGAACAACCTCGACATTGATTAAGTCGCGTCGCGAGAATGTAGTATCGACAGACGCCAGAGTTGAGGCTACGACCGCCTGCGCTCGATGCTACGAGTTAACGGCCGCCTACGAGGGCTATGCCGCAAGTTTTTAGCAGCCCGTAAACCGTAAGGCGGAGGACAATGGGGTTGTTTTCATACGAAAGAGCGATGGTTTTCGACCTTTGGGACGTGCGCGCACAGCCCCTGGCTAGCGGTGATCCCCCCACACCGCGGTAAGAAAGCACAGGCAGTGCTGAGTCAGAGACGGTGCAGGATGGAGCTGTCGCGCCGCGACTTTCGCGCCATGATTTTTTACGATTATAAAAAGGGTTTAAGTGCCGAAGAATGCCATTCTTCTTTGCTGCGTGTTTTTGGTGAAGCTTCCCCTTCTAGGGCCACAGTTGGAAATTGGTTTCGCGAGTTTTCGAGGGGTCGGCAGTCAATTGAAGATGAACCTCGTCCCGGTCGGCCAGCAACAGCTGTGACTCCTGGAAACATTGATGCTGTGAGGAAAATGATCAAAGAAGATCCACATCTTACATTTTGCGACATTGAAGGGACCCTAAATATTGGATCAACAGCAGCACAGACCATCGTTCATAGTCACTTAGGCCTTACTGAGAGATGTGTCCGTTGGGTGCCACATTCCCTGACAGAAAGCCAAAAGGAGGCGAGAGAGGACTGGTGTCGTTTCATGCTCGAAAAATTCAATGGAGGGATGTCCCAAGACTCCTACAATATCGTCACAGGTGATGAAACGTGGGTCTACCATTATGACCCTTAAACGAAGAGACAGTCCTCTGTGTGGTGCTTTGCAGGGGAGGAACCACCCACAAAAGTTCGACGAAGTCGGAGCTCTGGAAAAAAGATGGTGGCAACGTTTTTCACAAAGATCGGGCATCTCACCTGTGTGACCTGAAACTCTCGTCGTACAGTCAATGCTGAATGGTACGTGAACGATTGTCTTCCAAAAGTCATCGCCACATGGAAGTCACAGCATCCAAAGTCCAAGAGTGGGCACCTTCTGCTGCATCACGACAATGCATCTGCGCACAGGGCTGCCAGAACGATGGACTTTCTGGAGAAGGAAAAAGTGCGAGTGTTACCCCATCCCCTCTATTCACCTGACCTGTCCCCCTGTGACTTCTTTCTGTTCCCTCAGACTAAGGAAAAAATTCGAGGGCAGTGGTTTTCATCAGATGAAGAGGCCATTGCAGCGTACGAGAGTGCACTAAGTGACATCCCAAAAGAAGCTTGGACTGACACATTTTCTAAGTGGTTTCAGAGAATGGAAAAATGTATACACGCTAATGGAGAGTATTTTGAAAAGTTGTAAACGTATTTTTGCAAATAAATTTTTTTCACACATTCTGCTAAAAACTTTCGGATAGCCCTCGTACATGTTACCACTTGGTAAGCGCTAGTGCCTACGCCGCCCATGGCAACAAATATCTAGTAGAACTCTCATGGCACGTTGGCAACTCCCATTATCTCTCCGTGTAGTTGTCTCCTGAGTACGTTTAATATTTGCAACATTCTTTACTGACGTATTATAAATCTCACTTTGCTACTACAAGAAAATGCTTATTGTTGTTACCAAACGAGTTTCGTTTCCCTGAAATAAAACATCATTACTTCTCATCATTTTCTTTGATTCCTACGCAAGCCCAGTAGTTACTTTATGTGTTACCGACGTGTTGCTCCGTTTTAACGTGCTCCACAATGGAGAAAATGGACTTCTTTATGTTTTTTATACTTTTTCAGATTAAAGCCCACACGGTCGCAGAACCGTCTCAGCCTCTGATTCAGATCCTCCACTAGGCTCTGTACCAAAGGTCCACAGTCAGTCCTGTCGACGATGCTGCAGATGGTGAGCTCTGCTTTCATCCCGCTAGCGAGACTGGCAGTCTTCACCAAATCAGATAGCCGCCGGAAGCAAGAGAGGATTTCCTCCGATCCATAGCGACAAACATCATTGGTGCCGACATGAGCGACCACCTGCAGATGGGTGTACCCTATACCCTTCATGGCATCCGGAAGGACCCTTTCCACATCTGGAATGACTCCCCCCAGTATGCACACGGAGTGCACAATGGTTTCTTCCCCTCTCTTGCTGCCATATCCTCGTTATAGCATGAATGGAAGTGCCCGTAGTCCCATTGCTAATAACCCGTTCACAGCATTTCGTGTTGACACATCTGGACTCACAAGCCCTTTTATTTGTGCTGTGGTAGCTATACGATCTGTCACTGCTGCCCTTACAATACGACGATCACGGTGGGCGTGTGTGCTGCGTGTACATACAGAACCTGTTCAGCAGGTGTGAGAACGTTCAGGTGACCACTGATACCAGCATCGTTGCGCAACTGACGCAGCGCATCTGACTTGTGTGGCAATTATCCGAAAAGCCCATACCGCCATACAGAAAGCCACAATTTTGCCCCTCTCAAATTCGCTCATTTGGCTGAGGAAGCACAAGTGTGACTCTGTGTCATGGTTGCCTGCTTGCTTCACACGTCTGCACCACACAGAGCCTTCCAGGTGTGAGCATTCTCTGTTAAAGGGTAAATACAGACGGCGCTCTGGTAGCTATGCTACTACGCTATCTGTTGGCGGACGACGTTGAAACCATTATCAGTACATCTGGTATCCTCGATGTTTCGTATGCTATCATCGAATCAAAGTCGACGACGTATTTCCAGGCGTATTAACTTTTTTCCGAAAGTGTATGTCGGTACGTAAAAAACAGCGTGCTGTAAACGAATTTTGCAATTGGTTTTGATCATGTGATGACTTTACGAGACAGTAAATGTATCATCTGTAACAATCTAAGAAGACTGTTCAGATTTTCTCCTAAATCGTTTATATAGATTAGGAACAGCAGATGGCTTTGCCCTGCCCCACAGGTCGTCCTTCTCCTTCGTGAATCCCGTCGCCTCTACCGCACTCGTGACCGGGACACACTCACCCACCACCGGCAATTACGACACATCCGCAACATGCTTACTGCAAAGTAACGCCGTGCCTGGCGACAGACATGCACACAACTCAACGCCACGCTCCCAATAAACTCTTCGAAGTATTGGTCTGCTTTCCGCCTCCTTGTTCGGTACCGACCTACCCAGTAGTACCCTCTTCTCCTTGATGACCGTCCCTTTCCTAACAACCTCAGTAAGGCCAACCACTTTCCCTCCCATCTATCCGATATCTTTTCCATTCAAGATGATCCCCAATTTGATTATTCCCTCTTCCCTGACGTCATTGAACATACAGATACCTCCGCTCCTCCCCTTGCTCCTAGCTTCAAGTACTTGGGCCACACACCACAATCAGAACTTAACACTCCCATCACTACACAGAACATCAGTCTCACACTCCACACTAAACGCAACACCGCCCCAGCCACGACCGCATTACCTACCGCCATCTCAAACACTGCCTTCCCTCCTTCCCTGCAGTCCTTGCCGTCCTCTGCAACATAATTCTTGCCACCAGCTTCTACCCCGACCTGTGGAAAACCTCTCATATCCTTATGTTCTCCAAACCCAACAAGCCTCCATCTGCTGCCTATTTCTATCGCCCTTTATGTCTCACCTCGGCGTTCAGCAACCTCTTGGAATCCATCCTTACCCGGTGCATCCATCACCACCTCCACCGACACCACCTCCTCCCCAACACCGAATGTGACTTTCGACCTTCCTTCTCTGCTGACAACCAACTCCTACGCCTCACTCATCTCCTCTGCCTCCAGCTTAACTCACTACTCTGCCATTTTTGTTTTCCTAAACATAAAAAGCCTACAACTGTGTATGGCACCCCACTCTCTTGTTTAAACTCTAGACCTATTCCCTCCCTATCAACTATGTCTGTCTGATCGCCTCCTTCCTCCCTCGCCGCCCCTCCTACGTTACCATCCAGAACACCGATTCCCGCACCTTCTACCCCTCTATGAGTGTGACCCAGGTCTCTGACCTCTCCCCTGTCCTCTACCTCCTGTACTTAGCAGATATGCCCCAACTCCCCCTCCCCTCTGGTCCACGTCCTGCAGTATGCTGATGACACTGCCTTCCTTGCAGTCGCTCCTACCCTTCAACAGCCCCAACGCCTTCTCCAGAAACACCTTGAGCTTTTTGCCACATGGTGTAACCAGTGGCTCCTCAACATCAATCCTTCCAAGACCCAGGCAATCATCGTAGGTTGTACCACTCACACCTTCTGGCTCCTTGATTTTTCCCTTACCATCTGCACCTGTCTTTCCGCCTCTCCCCCACGCTCGCCTACCTTGGACTCACCATTGACTGTCACCTCTCCTGGATCTGTCATCCCCGCTCTATCCAATCCAAAGCCCACAACCGCCTCCATCTCCTTAAACTCCTCTCTGGCTGGACATGGGGTTGAACCCTTCTACCATCCTCCACACTTACAAATCCTTAATGTGCCCCATCCTCTGTTATGCCAGTCCCACTTCGATATCCATCCTCACCCTCCTCAAATTCTATAAGTCCCTCCAGATTCTGAAGCGCCATAGACACTGTCTTGCCTTCCGTATACGCCTCCTGTCCCCTACGCAGATCCTCTATGACCTGATTCCTTTCCCCGTATGTGCTCCTTTTCCTCCAATATATTCGAGTCCTCTACACCTCCCACCGACTTGATCCCCCCCATCCCCTGGTTGCTCCTCTCCTCTCCAACCCCCACCCAATGCCATGCCTTTACTGATGTGTCCCTCCTACCCTCCACCTCTAAACCTTTCATCTCCTTTCCCACGGTGGCTTCCTGGATGATGCCCTCTCTCCCTCCATTTATCCCTCCTATCAACTCTGGCCGTCACCTCCCCTTCCCTCCCTCTGTCCTTTTCCTGGGCTCCCCCTCCCCCCTTCCATCCTGTTTTTTCCCACTTAGCCTCTCTTTGACTCCTTTCTCTCCCTTGAGTCCTTTTTCTTCCCCTCCACCGCCTTCCCCACTCCTTCTCACGTCCGCCCTGCCCCCCTTTTTCTTTGTCCTCTCCCTCCATTGGCTCCCCCTTTTTTTGGTTTTCATCCCCTTGTTCCCCTTTCCCCTCATCTGTCTGGGTCCTCCCCCACATATGCATTTGTACTCTATAGTGCAGTGTTTTCTGTGAGTGATCAATGTTGTGCATTCCCCTTTTTAAAAGTGTTGCAAACAGACACCAGACTCCAGAATGAGATTTTCACTCTGCAGCAGAGTGTGCACTGATATGAAACTTCCTGGCAGATTAAAACTGTGTCCCGGACTGAGACTCGAACTCGGGACCTTTGCCTTTCACAGGCATGTGCTCTATCAACTGAGCTACCCAAACACGACACACACCCCGTCCTCACAGCTTTACTTCCGCCAGTACCTCGTCTCCTACCTTCCAAACTTTACAGAAGCTCTCCTACGAACCTTGCAGAACTAGCACTGCTGAAAGAAAGGATATTGCGGAGACATGGCTTAGCCACAGCCTGGGGGGTGTTTCCAGAATGAGATCTTCACTCTGCAGCGGAGTGTGTGCAGATATGAACCTTCCTGGCAGATTAAAACTGTGTTTCAACCGAGACTCAAACTCGGGACCTTCGCCTTTTGTGGGCAAGTGCTCTACCAACTGAGCTAGCCAAGCACGATGAGGAGAGCTTCTGTAAAGTTTGGAATGTAGGAGACGAGGTACTGGGAGAAGTAAAGCTGTGAGGACGGGGCGTGAGTCGTGCTAGAGTAGCTCAGTTGGTAGAGCGCTAGCCTGCAAAAGGCAAAGGTCCCGAGTTCGAGTCTCAGTCCGGCATACAGTTTTAATCTACCAGGAAGTTTCAGAAACCAGACTGTCGCTGTGTTTTTTAATTGTGCCTGTCTAATTACTATGTGTTTTAATCACTCTCACCCACCCTTTGTTTTTATGTTTTCTTCGCAACTTTTCACCGTGTATGTTTTACGCAGTCACTGTTTTATCACTTGTTTTTATTGTTATATCTCCTAGTTACATTTCTTATCTTTTCTGTAGGCTGCAAAGCGGCGAAGTACGCTGCTGCGAGCCCGACCTCCCCTCTGGAGGGGAGGGGGGGGGAATCGAAATCAAATAAAGAAAAAAACAAAAGAAACACTGACTGCTTATAACAGATTCAGATGTAAGAATAAGGTTTTGTGGTCTTGACTTCCTCAGCTGCATGCCAATTATAGGAAGAGGAACAGCACCAAAAACGGAACAGAAACGTAATACGTAGAAAATCGTCCACACAACCTGCCACTGAAGATGCCTTGCAGAGAATAAAGGCGAAACGCATGTGGCACGAAAATTGTGTTTCATTTAGTTGCAGTCAGACGGTCTAAAAAGTAAAAGTTTTCAATATACCATAAGAAAGAATAAGGTCGTTACTCGTACTTTAGCTGCAGTTTCATGTGCCCTGAAAATCACAGACAAAAATGTTCCAGCTGATCTTCCTGTTTTCGAACGAGCTTAGTGCATTAGCAACCATTTTAACTATAATCTGTGAGAACTGTTCAAATTTGACGTAGCGCCCTTTCCAATGCATCTCTTCACCGATGATGGTATCGGCAAAGGCACAAAATCAGCTTTGCATGCAGCTTTCACTACGATGCAAGAAGATGAGGACTTTGGATGCACAAAAGTGCACTTTTTGACAGTGAATACCTTCTACACAAAGTTTGTTGAGTATGATTGAAGCAGCCACTTTCGTGTAGATGTATATGATCTATGTGGATTATGTGCAAAAACACTTCGGATGTGGTACCACAGGAATTTTTGACGAGTATCATAGTGACATCTGTTATAAAAATCACCAAAGAAGTAGTCTTTGCTGCACTCGTCCGGAAAATTAGTATTCTCTGCAAGAACTGGTACAGTACCACAAGATTTTTTTCTCATCAAACGATGCAAATAAAACGTACTACGTTTCAGTGCTGCAGACTGAAATGCAGCAACGGCAACAGAAGATTTCGATGTAATAATAATGAATACCACCATTTCAAAGGGTGCTGACTATGATTGTGTTACCATCACAGATAAAGACGAAGATAAGCTGGTACTGCTGGCAGCATCAGCCTCTTCTCAAAATAAAATCTGCATGGTGTAGTCAAATGAAAACGAGACAGATGGAAAGAAATTAGTAAAGTATTTATTATTTCAAAAGTAATGGCCATAATCGTTAACACATTTATGACACTGTGAGACAAGACGGCCGGCCGCGGTGGCCGAGCGGTTCTAGGCGCTTCGGTCTGGAACTACGCGGCTGCTACGGTCGCAGGTTCGAATCCTGCCTCGGGCATGGATTTGTGTGACGTCCTTAGGTTACTTAGGTTTAAGTAGTTCTAAGTTTAGGGGACTCATGACCTCAGCTGTTACGTCCCATAGTGCTTAGAGCCATTTGAACCATTTGATTTCAGACAAGACGGTCAGTACCTTCATGGAAAAATATTTGCGGTTGCCTATGCATGGGGATATATCAGGTCTCCAGGCAGGTTGTGTAAGGGCTCCCCAGAGAAACTTCTGCAGCGTAGTGAAACACACCAGCTCTGGGAAAGTGATTGCAAGGGTCCGCTGCTCGTTTACTTTCTGAAATGCGGACACGTGGACACACTGTAAAAATTGAAATGCGTCGTCAAGTCCAAACGTCCAGGAATGTTGACGGAAGGCTCCAAATGTTTGAAGCTCTGAAGAGGGCATTAGTTTCCGTCGATCTGACTCTGACGGAGATGTACAGGCCTGGGGACTGTCATAGTTTCGTTGGCAACTGCAAACGTTTTTCCATGAAGACATTCACCGTCCTGTCTAAAATGTATTAACAGCTATGGAGATTACCTTAGAAATACTAAACAATTTACTTACTTTTTTCAATCTGTCTCTTTTCATTTGATAGCTCCTTATATTTTCAGGAGAGTGGGAGGTGAAATTTATGCAGTGTTCTGTACTCGTCAAAAATTGAAAATTCAATTCACGGGATAGTGAGGTTTGAATAACCCTTAGGCGGTTTTTTGGTCTACTGATTTTTATTTGTATGTACTAGTTTTCGGCTTATTAGGCCATCTTCAGATAACTACTGGCTGTTGTTACAAGGAGCTTGTGTTCTTACGAACCAAACATTCTGGACTAAGATACAACGCACTGACATACGATCTTTAGTTGTATTGTCTTTGGAATTATCAAACAGGTCTTTTGACTTTTTGTTCTCTAAAACTGTTCTTTAACATAATAAATCACATTTTATGGCTTGTCGTACCATGTATGACAACAATTAGAATTATTTAGAATACACATTATTACAAAAACACAATTTTTTGGTTTTTGTTGTGAACAGTTGCGCTGGACACTAACTGTTGGTTGTAGAAAAGCGTTGTTTTCTTTGGGGGCTGCATTTTGTTATTAGAAAAACTGTGCATTAACAAGTCTTCCCCTTCACGCAGTAAATCGATGCGACATTATTTCAATCCTCTTTGGACAAGCGAAGAAGGAAGGAGCAACATTTAGGAGAAAAAACTCTTCCCTGTGGACTTCTTTATTTTCAGAGTCAGGCGCAACAGCACACCTTATTTCCGAAACAGGGAAAAAGTTTCTTATGACAGTGTACGCTACACCTGCGCCAAAACCAAAATGCCAATTTGCGAGACTGCCGCCTACTCGAGACACGCCAAGTTCCATTCTTTTCGTAGCTTCCTACACATGCGGGCATGGCTGGGTAACGAAACGATTTTATCAGTTTGGTTGGTTGGTTGGTTTGGGGAAGGAGACCAGACAGCGTGGTCATCGGTCTCATCGGATTAGGGAAGGAAGTCGGCCGTGCCCTTTCAGAGGAACCATCCCGGCATTTGCCTGGAGTGATTTAGGGAAATCACGGAAAACCTAAATCAGGATGGCCGGACGCGGGATTGAACCGTCGTCCTCCCGAATGCGAGTCCAGTGTCTAACCACTGCGCCACCTCGCTCGGTTTTATCAGTTTGGGGTTGGACGCTAACAACAGGAGGAGTAATTCCCACAACAACAACGAAAAGTGCAGCTCCAGAGTCTCTACTGAAATCATTTCTTGCAGATATACGAAAGAGCGTAACATAAGGACCTGCTCCTTACGCTTTCAAAAAAAGACTCTGGTACTCTGTCGTTGAATGACACTGTTGTGGTCGTGTATGCGAGAACTCACCCGAGACGGACCTCAACGAGAAGAATGCTGGTAAAGATTACAACGAATGGGAAACCCTAACCGTCGACATCATTGTATAGGAGGAAGAAGCTGATGTCCAATTTGAGTTGCCATATGGATCAAAAATGGCAAAGCGTCAACTTAGTTTGTGTCATTCTTAATTCTGTTACATGCATTTTCATTAGTAGTAATTTTAATGTTTCAAGTATACATTTAATAAGAAATGTCATTGTGTTATTAAGCTTTGACATTTACAAGCGCCTTTCATGAAAAGCCCACATTTCCTTGCCATTTTTACGCAGCCCTAGCAAAATCGAGCATATCATTGCGGGTAGGGTTTAAGAGGAGGCGGGAGGAGGGGAGGGGGAAGGGGACGTTCTTGATGTTAAGCGTTGACCACTTCAGACACATAACTTTTAGAAAAGTTGTACAATGAGAATTACAATGAAACCTGTCCTTTTTGTAGTTTTTCTTAGGTAGTATGAGAATTTTGCATTCAGCTCTGATCAGTGCAAATTGCAGAAAATTCTACGTTGGACAAGGATGGTCTGAGTGTTTTTTGTCGTAGGACGGAAAAGTGGAAAAGTGAACAGAGAGAAAACAGAAAAAAAATTGTCAACTTTTCTCGGCTTTGTAGCTTACCTCCAACTCCCCCCCCCCCTCCCCCTCCCTCTCCTAGTTAGCATAGTTTTGGGTTCTCGGGATCGAAAACTTGTACTATACGGCACATCACCTAGATACAACACATTAAAAGTTCCAAAAATTCCGACCTTTTGTAAGTTCCATTGTGGCTGCCGACTGGATTAAAAGGACTTGAGCTGGCAGTACTAGGAGTGCGGACAAACTGGCAGTACTGTCGTGAAGTCGCCAAGGCCACTCAAAGCGAAACACAGAGCTGCGCTGGCGTGACTCATTGGCTGAGCGCGCTGCGCATGTTTTGTGCCATTGTCGCCCGTTGCCGGCTGACTCCACGAGGCGTGTCGCAACGCGCTCGATCTTGCACCTAATTTTCCTCTCCGCCTGAAGAACTGCAGCTGAAAAAAATTACTGTAATCACCATTGGGAATTTTTACGTGTTGTATAAATCTCTCATTCCTGGATGCCCAGCGAGACGAAAGCTTTATGGCAGACAGGGATGCAAGTGAACAGAATACCTATACAGATTCATTTGCGTATGCATGCATTCAGTTGTCTCCATTCAAAAGTCTTACATTTGTCCTTAGACTAAGGGCCGACTCCGACAAAGATAGTTCACCAATAGAGCTTAGACACTCAGAGATCATGTTCAAAAGAAATTGCTATAATAACCAGGAAATTTGCGGCACCTTTTTTTTTTTTTACGTCTAGTTCCGTAGGACCAAATTGAGGAGCAAATCTCCAAGATCATGGAACGTGTCAGTACATGAAATTGCAACATACAAGTAAGAATAGATAAAATAAAATGTTTATGTAAATAAGTTATACACAACTGCAACCAGTCACTTTTTTTCAATAATAATGCTTTATTACATGAACCGGTTTTCGAACCTTTCCACGTTCATCTTCAGATGGTTTCGGGAGGATCCGGGAAGTTACAGCATTACTGGTAGTAGCATAATGCTGGGTGCTGGTTTGCGGCGGTATAGGCGGCTTTTTTCGTATCTGTCTGCCTCCATTTTGATGTCCAGAACACTTTCACACGAACTATATTAGTTTACACTTTTAACAGTGACGCTTTACCAGCATCCAGCATGCGCTTTACAACAGCAACAGCAACAAGCAATAGTTGTAAAGCGCATGCTGGATGCTGGTAAAGTGTCACAGTTAAAGTGTAAACTAATATAGGTCGTGTGTTATTTACATTCAATATACAGTCACGGTTCTAAAATATCCGTAATGGATAAGCATAAAATGTTTATGAACCCAAAAAAAGACAAACCATAAGTTTATGTAAAAGCGGGTCAACAATATAACGTAGGAATCAGCTCAACTTTTCGAGGAACTTCTCGACAGCATAGAACGAGTTTCGATTTGAAAGTGCGTGGATTACTGCTAAGATCTTTGAATTCTTGTGGTAGCTTATCGAAAATGGATGCAGCAGTATGCTGCACACCTTCCTGTACAAGAGTGAAGGAAATGTGATCCGTAAAGCAGACTGGATTTCTGCCTAGTTTTAACTGAGTGAAATCTGCTGATTCCTAGGAATAAGTTGATATTGTTAACAAGAAACGTCAGTAAAGAATATGTATATTGAGAGGCCACTGTCGGAATACCCGGACTAATGAACAGGGATCGCGACTAGTTTCCAGTGTCAACATGACTAGAAGAAGATACCAAAGCAACAGCATACATTACATATGGCGTATGCAGGGAAATGCATTGGTCAAGATCGGCTGAATCCGAGGACAGCATAATGTCAGGTACGGGCTGTGCCCGGCTGCAAAGACCCCTGATTTGTTACAACCTGTGAAAGACAATCTGAGCACCCAGAAGATATGTCTGTATCACATCCCTTGCCAGTGTGACTAAGCACATAATTTTATAAAAAAAACAGACGTTTTCGTTGCCAGTATGTTGCAGTTTTCTTTATACAATCATTTTCGACTGATTGTGAGTTATTTTCGGGTGTATTATTTAAACGGAGGACACCATGGTCACATAATAAAATATGTTGTTGTTGTTGTTGTGGTCTTCAGTCCTGAGACTGGTTTGATGCAGCTCTCCATGCTACCCTATCCTGTACAAGCTTCTTCATTCCCAGTACTTACTGCAACCTACATCCTTCTGAATCTGCTTAGTGTATTCATCTCTTGGTCTCCCTCTACGATTTTTGCCCTCCACGCTGCCCTCCAATGCTAAATTTGTGATCCCTTGATGCCTCAGAACATGTCCTACTAACCGGTCCCTTCTTTTTGTCAAGTTGTGCCACAAACTCCTCTTCTCCCCAATTCTATTCAATACTTCGTCATTAGTTATGTGATCTACCCATCTAATCTTCAGCATTCTTCTGTAGCACCACATTTCGAAAGCTTCTATTCTCTTCTTGTCCAAACTATTTATCGTCCATGTTTCACTTCCATACATGGCTACACTCCATACAAATACTTTCAGAAACGACTTCCTGACACTTAAATCTATACTCGATGTTAACAAATTTCTCTTCTTCAGAATATATAACATCATTATGGAAACCGACTTAGAGAGGGGTGGTGATAGTATCTCTGTAGCACATAGCTTCGCCTCTGGCGTTATTTCCTGACAGGGTGAAATATGCTGTAGTTATATCCGTCTTTAAAACTGAAAGTAAGCAAACCTCCTCTAGTTATAGACACACACTGACAGAAATGAGAAGTGTTACATTATGAAGTACCAGTCTGAAATTTATCAAACTTTATGGAGACGTTCATCACATAATGAGTGTTGAATGGTTGTACTCTCACTTCACTTGGAACTGATATCCATTATCGGCATCAGTATCAGGCGTGACCTCCACTAGTGTAAATAAACTCTTGCATTTATTGTAGCATCGAAGCAGACGGCCTCGGAATGTCTTAATGAGGGATTTCATCCCATGTCTGAAGCAGATACTGTGCCATTTCATGAAGATTGCTGACTGGGGACTAATTTGACAGTATATGCTTTTCGATTGCATCCCAGACATGCTCTATGGGTGATAAATTAAAGATACAGGCAGACCAGGCAAGGATTTGTACATTTCTCAAGGTGTTTGTGGCGTGAACTGCAGTATGAGGTCTTGCATTACCCTGCTGGAATATACCATTTGGTACCCTATTCATGAATTGTATGACAACCGGTTGTACAATTCTTGGCACATACTGGCGATCATTCAGCCTCCCTACAACAGTCACCAAATCAGTCCTGTTTTCATGTGCAGTGGCGCCATATACCATGATTCCAGGAGTTCTAGAGGTATGGATCTCGAGAAACACTGCTCCCTGTGGTGACTTCTCAGAGACTATGTACAGAGCTACGACGACTGTCCGGCCGCCATGTTATCCATAAGAAATATTTGACGACAAAGAGTAGAACGAAGGTTCTGTTGTAGCCATCTGAATACTTTGTCACACACTGTAGGCCACACAGATTCCACGTCTTTCTTCTGTAGCATGTTTGATGGTTTAGAAATCTGAATTGCATTTGGGGTGTTACGACTATAACATTTAACCTTTCTCGAACACCTGAAGCTCTTTAAATTTCTAGTAGCTTCGCATCTCATACGTTACTTTCACATGCTGTTCCATGGGGAGTACTCCATTTTGTTTTTATGACGAACCCCTAGATATTGGCCTGATTCTTAGAATAACTGGCCATTTTAAGGTTCACTTCAATGCATCAGGAAGCAAAGCGAGAAACAACTTGTTTAGACTCTCGATAAGCTGTTGCATATTTTCACCTACGACACTGATATCAGGCGGCTGGAGTGGCCGAGCGGTTCTAGGCGCTACAGCCTGGAACCGCGCGACCGCTACGGTCGCAGGTTCGAATCCTGCCTCGGGCATGGATGTGTGTGATGTCCTTAGGTTAGTTAGGTTTAAGTAGTTCTAAGTTCCAGGGGACTTATGATTGCAGCAGTTGACTCCCATAGTGCTCAGAGCCATGTGAACCATTTTTTTGACACTGATATCGTGCAAAGAATTACATGATGGAATATTGAAAAGTAATAGTTCTATGAACATTAGCTACGCCGATAGATAGAAGTAGAAATTTTGAGAGACTAAAAGATGTGCGTTTATTTGAGCACATCTATCACTAGTTTATCCTATCAACTAGGGTATCACTTTGTCACTTTTATATGCCATCTTTATCATATTCTACTCGGACCAGTGCCTATAGGAAGTGATCTATAGGGTGTGTGTTTTATTTAATCCTACCTTTCCCTTTATGGTCGTTTCCTGGGCCCTCCCTGTCTTGCATGACATCCATTCTGTTAGTTTAGCTGTGACCTTAGACGAATTTTCTACTTTCTCTGAGCTTAGAAACGGAGGGCTGAACCGTTGGAATGCACAGAACAATAGCAGGTGGAGGGGGGGGGGGGGATCGAAAAACAAGGAGATAAATGGTGACAAAGAACGCCAGCCCTCTCTGTCTTGGCGCACGCGACTTTCAGTACGTACGTGGCACGATATTTTCCGCCGAATTTGTGGTCGAGTGTTTCCATTGGTTACTGGACGTTCGCGGTAGAAGCTTCGAATTCTTTCTAGAAAACCTGTCAGTTAAAACGGACGAACAAAGGATCCATAGGGCCCGCTTTTTGACTCAAGCCGATTGGGCAGTTACGTTGCGCCCGGAAGCTAGGCACGTGACTGACCGGAATGTGCGCCGAAAAGTGCGTCTTCTCGATGGTGTTGAGGAGCGTACGGCAGGCAGTCGAAGACGTGACGAGCTGCAGTCTGGACTTGATGGCGACGCTGTTGGCCGGTGGGGACACGCTGGGCAGCCGTAGCACGAGGCACTGCGAGGCAATGCAGTCGCTTGTTGGCGGGGTGCTAGTCGGGTCACGATCAGAACATGTTCGTAGTCACCGTTCTTTGTACCAAAATCTTCCTGAATTGCTGAAATATTTGCCACGTGTGTCGTCAGCTAAATTCTTTACACTGTCCTGTTTTAGGTTGACCAATATATTCGTTCTCTTGCTTCAATAACTGTAACTCATATCCATTTATCTTTTCTTCTATTCTTGTAACGTGCAAACAGGTTAACAAAATTGTAAGTTTATCAGCCATGCGAATCTCGGTGAATGAGTAAAAGCAACTTTCTCTCTTGTTGTTCGTCCCCGCTTACCTTTGTTGCAGCATGTTGGATCACGCACAGGCTTATAAAATCCTTTCCCTGGTTCCACACAGGCACCCCCTGCTGATCATTTTGTCTGCTAATTTATTGTCATGTGTTCCGTTAGTACGGAACAATAGCATTTAAGTACATTGCTTGTTACGCAGTTCACATTTCCTTCTTGTAAAACTAACTGTTAACAAATCCAAAGGTTTGAATTCAGTCTTTTACTTCAAGATGCCCAGGTCATATTCAGATGCATCAGGCAGTATAGTAAGAAATATGAGATACAGCTAAACATCGTGTTTCTCTACGTAACGCCGTGCTGTGCTCCTTGTTTCCGTTGCGTCAGGATAAAGAAATGTTTTACTTGTTTTCAGAGAAGAAAATACTCCTACTTTAACTACAGTGTTGCCATTGCAGTTACGGGTTGGTTCAAATGGCTCTGAGCACTATGGGACTTAACATCTATGGTCATCAGTCCCCTAGAACTTAGAACTACTTAAACCTAACTAACCTAAGGACATCACACAACACCCAGCCATCACGAGGCAGAGAAAATCCCTGACCCCGCCGGGAATTGCAGTTACGGGATACGACACCAAAGAACAATAGGAATCATTGATTATGGGATTTATGTCCCATTCTTGCCTATTTTCAGACTGAAATACAGATTAAGACCACTAGTTTATCATCAGATCACTGCTAGCTACCAAACATTAAAATCACAACCGACACCTTGTAAGTTAAGAAGGAGTATTCGAGTCTAAAAACTTTTAACATTCACTATCTAAAAGTGACTTCACATGTCTGTCCGATAGATCTATGTTTGTGAACCATTTAGCTCCGTAAAGAGGGCAGACGCAAATCTCCTGGATGTAGTACGGGGTACTCAAAACGTCCCTCCGCAATGGCGTATGATCGTTAGCCGCGCGTGCCGTATGCCGCAGTGAATATACCGAAGTGAAACTCAGTGAAATGCTAGTTATTAATTTATTGAATATCGATTTTTACTTACAGGTTTTCCCATTAATTGTTGAAAGTGTCCCCCCTGTTGTTCAATACACAATTCAATTCGTCTAATCATGTTTCCAAACACAAGCTGTAACATTTCTTCTGTAACAGAAGCAGTGAAAGTGGATATTGCAGTTTTCAATTCAGCGATGGATTTTGGACAGTTTTTATAGACAGTTGCTTTCGCTGCACCCCAGAAGAAAAAGTCAGGTGGTGTTAGGTCAGGTGATCGTGGAGGCCAAAGTCCCTGTAAAATTATGCGATCACCAGAAACATCAGCAAGCAGTGACATTGAAACGCGAGCTGTATGCGCGGTTGCACCATCTTGTTGAAAATAACCGGCACTGCGGAGAGACTTTTTGAATGATGGGAGAGTCAACTTGAAGGGAAGTAACCCAGGCAGGCGAACCATCATACGGCACGCGCGGCTAACAATCATACGGCACTGCGGAGAGGTTTTTTGAACACCCTGTATTAAGAATGCTTGTTCAGTGTGGCGATTCGCTGCTTTAAAATCACCTAACGACGTGAGTAACCAGTTAGATCTCTTTACCGCAACTGGAAGAGACAATCTACAGTTTGCTGTAACGGCAGCTACTAAGTTCCGCTCTTGTAAACTGTCGAGTTTCGCATTTGCCATTTCGTGCAGGATATGCTGAAATGGGAGAAAGCGCGTGAAATGTGGCGAAGCTGGTGGGGGCACGTTGATATGCATAGCTGTATCATTTATGCATTCTCATGAAAACGTAACAAATCTGTGACTGAGTCACGCAGATTCTCTATCGCTTAGTAATGTATATCAGAAGACAATGCATTGCCCCTTTTATGGACAACTCAGATGCTTTGAATACATCAAACACCAAAATATTTTCGGTCGTGCAGTAGCGTTTTCGCTTCCCACGCCCGGGTTCCCGGGTTCGATTCCCGGCGGGGTCAGGGATTTTCTCTGCCTCGTGATGGCTGGGTGTTGTGTGCTGTCCTTAGGTTCGTTAGGTTTAAGTAGTTCTAAGTTCTAGGGGACTTATGACCACAGCAGTTGAGTCCCATAGTGCTCAGAGCCATTTGAACCATTTGAACCAAAATATTTTCGTAATTTGCTTTCTCGATGACCAGTAATCTTGTTTCTCTAACAACTCTACTGTACAAATCTTGAGCTGTGAACTTCTATTATTTGCAAGTAAAGGCAGTGATCCTAACAAAATATGCGTGTTCCGGTTGGACATTAATGCGGAGTTACTTATATCAACTTGGTAACTCACGTTAACTCTTTCCTATTTATAACTCTATTAACAGCCCTTGTGGTGTGGTTATTACTCAGTTCCACTGAGTTCTGATCATATGTACATGCTGTCCCTTCTATAACTTTGCCATCTTACTCTGGTGAGCACTTTCCATCTATTCCCGCTTTCCACAACGAAAACAAACTCGCTTGTTAAATGTACGCTGAGCATAGGAATTCCTGACAAAGCACTGTGGACATTAGGCCAAAGTTGTCGCTTTCCATTGAAAGTTGTAGGAGACACCGAGGAAGAAGAACGAGACGGCTTTGTTCTCACCGATCGCTGCCGGGGCGGAACCTTGTCATGCAAGCGACGCTATCTGAGTTGTCTCGTAGATTGCCGTGACCGCTGGCAGCACCCGTTTTATCTACTCTGCGTGACTATGAGCAACGCAGACACTTCCTTTTCGCTCCACGAGATGCTTTTCCGCGAATTCAAAACTGCAAGATATTCTTAGCATATTCCCTAATGAAGGATCCGGGTGCCTCTGAGGGTCCGATCCGACCTCTTTGCCATCAGATAATCCAGCCGCAATGTGGTGGATTAGAAACTCGGCACTGGCGATTTTCAAGCTGAAATTTACCAACTACAGGAAAAGGCCACAATAATAAGAACCAAAAATAAAAGTCGAGCTCATTGCAAATATTTGTTCAAAACGCTGGGGATTTTAACTATACCACGTAAGTACATATACCAACCAGTTAGGCACATCAAAAATTACAGTGATAGGTAACTGCTACACAATTACCTCTGTCCATGACCGTGGAACAAGATCTACACTGAACTTACATTCGCCAAGAAAAATTAAACATAAAGCACAAACAACATTTCCTTCCTTGGTAGCACTGTAGCTCTACAAAATTGTCTGACATCCCACAGGAATATTGATAATTTAATGACGCAGCACATTAATTTCAACTTGAAACTATGGAGAAAACTGTAGAGGAAGCAGTCATCTTGTCTTACCGTTGTGTTCATTTTTTCATTATGTTTTTAATATTCAGCTGCCTGTGAAAGATTACAGATTTTAAATTAAATGTTTGTTTTTATCATTAAAGAATCTTTCGCAAACCTTCTCTGTAACGAATGATATAACTGCTAAGGTCATCAGTCCCTAAGCTTACACACTGTTGTTGTTGTCTTCAGTCCTGAGAAGGTTAGAAGCAGCTCTCCATGCTACTCTATCCTGTGCAAGCTCCTTCATCTCCCAGTACCTACTGCAACCTACATCTTTCTGAATCTGCTTAGTGTATTCATCTCTTGGTCTCCCTCTACAATTTTTACCCTACACACTGCCCTCCAATGCTAAATTTGTGATCCCTTGATGCCTCAGGACATGTTCTACCAACCGATCCCTTCTTCTACTCAAGTCGTGCCACAAACTTATCTTCTCCCCAATCTTATTCAATACCTCCTCATTAGTTACGTGATCTACCCACCTAATCATCAACATTCTTCTGTAGCACCACATTTCGAAAGCTTCTATTCTCTTCTTGTCCAAACTATTTATTGTCCATGTTTCACTTCCATACATGGCTACACTCCATACAAATACTTTCAGAAAAGACTTCCTGACACTTAAATCTATACTCGATGTTAACAAATTTCTCTTCTTCAGAAACGCTTTCCTTGCCATTGCCAGTCTACATTTTATATCCTCTCTACTTCGACCATCATCAGTTATTTTGCTCCCCAAATAGCAAAACTCCTTTACTACTTTAAGTGTCTCATAAGTCCTTTGCTGTCTCTGACAGAATTACAATGTCATCGGCGAACCTCAAAGTTTTTATTTGTTCTCCCTGGATTTTAATACTTACTCCAAAATTTTATTTTGTTTCCTTTACTGCTTGCTCAATATACAGATTGAATAAATCGGGGAGAGGCTACAACCATGTCTCACTCCCTTCCCAACCACTGCTTCCCTTTCATGCCCCTCGGCTCTTGTAACTGCCATCTGGTTTCTGTACAAATTGTAAATAGCCTTTCGCTCCCTGTATTTTACCCCTGCCACCTTTAGAATTTGAAAGAGAGTACTCCAGTCAACATTGTCAAAAGCTTTCTCTAAGTCTACAAATGCTAGAAACGTAGGTTTGCCTTTCCTTAATCTTTCTTCTAAGATAAGTCGTAAGGTCAGTATTGCCTCACGTGTTCCAACATTTCTACGGAATCCAAACTGATCTTCCCCGAGGTCCGCTTCTACCAGTTTTTCCATTCGTCTGTAAATAATTCGGGTTAGTATTTTGCAGCTGTGACTTATTAAACTGACAGTTCGGTAATTTTTACATCTGTCAACACCTGCTTTCTTTGGGATTGGAATTATTATATTCTTCTTGAAGTCCGAGGGTATTTCACCTGTCTCGTACATCTTGCGCACCAGATGGTAGAGTTTTGTCAGGAGTGGCACTCCCCAAGGCCGTCAGTAGTTCTAATGGGATGTTGTCTACTCCCGGGGCCTTGTTTCGACTCAGGTCTTTCAGTGCTCTGTCAAACTCTTCACGCAGTATCTTATCTCCCATTTCGTCTTCATCTACATCCTCTTCCATTTCCATAATATTGTCCTCAAGTACATCACCCTTGTATAGACCCTGTATATACTCCTTCCATCTTTCTGCTTTCCCTTCTTTGCTTAGAAATGGGTTTCCATCTGAGCTCTTGATATTCATACAAGTGGCTCTCTTTTCTCCAAAGGTCTCTTTAATTTTCCTGTAGGCAGCATCTATCTTACTCCTCATGAGATGAGCCTCTACATCCTTACGTTTCTCCTCTAGCCATCCCTGCTTAGCCATTTTGCACTTCCTGTCGATCTCATTTTTGAGACGTTTGTATTCCTTTTTGCCTGCTTCATTTACTGCATTTTTATATTTTCTCCTTTCATCAATTAAATCAATATTTCTTCTGTTACCCAAGGATTTCTACTAGCCCTCATTTTTTTACCTACTTGATCCTCTGCTGCCTTCACTACTTCATCCCTCAAAGCTACCCATTCTTCTTCTACTGTATTTCTTTCCCCCATTCCTGTCAATTGTTCCCTTATGCTCTCCCTGAAACTCTGTACAACCCCTGGTTTAGTCAGTTTATCCAGGTCCCATCTCCTTAAATTCCCACCTTTTTGCAATTTCTTCAGTTTTAATCTACAGTTCAAATGGTTCAAATGGCTCTGAGCACTATGGGACTCAACTGCTGAGGTCATTAGTCCCCTAGAACTTAGAACTAGTTAAACCTAACTAACCTAAGGACATCACAAACATCCATGCCCGAGGCAGGATTCGAACCTGCGACCGTAGCGGTCTTGCGGTTCCATACTGCAGCGCCTTTAACCGCACGGCCACTTCGGCCGGCTTAATCTACAGTTCATAACCAATAGATTGTGGTCAGAGTCCACATCTGCCCCTGGAAATGTCTTACAGTTTAAAACCTGGTTCCTAAATCTCTGTCTTACCATTATATAATCTATCTGATACGTTTTAGTATCTCCAGGATTCTTCCATGTATACAACCTTCTTTTACGATTCTTGAACCCAGTGTTAGCTATGATTAAGTTATGCTCTGTGCAAAATTCTACCAAGCGGCTTCCTCTTTCATTTCTTACCCCCAATCCATATCCACCTACTATGTTTCTTTCTCTCCCTTTTCCTACTCTCGAATTCCAGTCATCCATGACTATTAAATTTTCGTCTCCCTTCACTACCTGAATAATTTCTTTTTTCTCATCATACATTTCTTCAATTTCTTCCTCATCTGCAGAGCTAGTTGGCATATGAACTTGTACTACTGTTGTAGGCGTGGGTTTCGTGTCTATCTTGGCCACTATAATACGTTCACTATGCTGTTTATAGTAGCTTACGCGCACTCCTATTTTTTTATTCATTATTAAACCTACTCCTGCCACCGAACTTCACTAATTCCCACTATATCTAACTTTTACCTATCCATTTCCCTTTTTAAATTTTCTAACCTACCTGCCCGATTAAGGGATCTGACATTCCACGCTCCGATCCGTAGAATGCCAGTTTTCTTTCTCCTGATAACGACGTCCTCTTGAGTAGTCCCTGCCTGGAGATCCGAATGGGGGACTATTTTACCTCCGGAATAATTTACTCAAGAGGACGCCATCATCATTCAACCATACAGTAAAGCTTACACACTACTTAACCTAAATTATCCTAAAGACAAACACAGACATCCATGGCCGAGGGAGGACTCTAACCTCCGCCGGGACCAGCCGCACGGTCCATGACTGCAGCGCCTTAAGACCGCTCGCCTAATCCCGCCGGCGTTTTATTTCATTACGTTATCAGTGATCAATACGTCGACTCCAAACGTTGCTCACTTATATTTCCGAGTCAGTAGCTTCAGCTCATCACATTCACTATTACAGTACGCAGCATGGCTGGGTTATTCAGTTGTATGAAGTGTGCAGTTACTACGAATAGAAACTCGAAAGTCGCAATTCCCTACCTCTACGTGTCTGTGCGTTTTGTGTACACGCGAATTCCTGTTACATACACCTAAGCAATGTAAAAAGATAAATGGAACGTGGCCAGTGCTTCGTAAGAGCGGGATGCGTGGTCAATTAAATAAAGACATTGTATGGTAATGAAAGACTTCATAATCAAGCTAGTATTTACTAATGTGCGTATGCGGTTGTAAGGCTACAAGAATAAATGTCTCCTTAGTATTGTATGACAATTAATGCAGGGTGAACATTAATGAAACAAATAAACTGCAGGGACGGATTCATGGTTGGAAATGGAAGAAAAAAGGTCCTATGAACATGTGACCGATAATGGACGTTTTGCGTCGAATAACAACAAATCGTCCCGGTACACAGTACAGAGTTCTATTTCATTCAAGTCACAGCAGATGTTCAAAGTGGCCTCCATGGGATTGCAGGTAATAGTGATAGTGACGGATGTCATGCAGGATACACATAATCGTACTTTGGATTCCGCCGTGTTGGCGGTCCACCTGCCTGGAGCTTGTACTAGGGTTCGTTTCAATATCCTGTAGATCCCGGTCCAGATCTGGTGCAAGCACAGTCCGCCGCCTCCCTGGAAGTCCATCTGCGTAAAAGGGACCTATGATCACACAAACGCCCAAAATGGGCTTGAAATGTTGTGTTATGTGTTTGGTGTCTGAGAGGGTACTTGTTTTGGTGTAGCCGTGTTGCATCTCCAACGTTGCCATCTGCTTGGCCGTAAACAAACACCACCTCGGCTTGTTCCCGACATGAATACCGAACCATTCTGCCGCTTACAGTGCGCTGCGTCAATCACACAACGTGCAACACACAATGAACACACGGCACTAGGTCAGAGGAAGTGTGATTCGTCAGCATCATTTAGCGTGGCAACGATGCATTTCCGGACACATGTTCATAGGCCTTTCTTTCTCCATTTCTAGTCAGGAATCCGTCCCTGCAGTTTGTCGGTGTTATTAATAGTCACCGAGTATATTCTGGCCTTGAACATGGTTGCCATTGTGGGACACAGTAGGACAAAAGGTGTCGTTTCTTGTGAGGTATTCAGTGGAAGCTGTAAGTGGTGGTGGAACGGTGAAATATATTTACTGGTTGATCAAATACTCAGTGTTCAGCCAATAGAAATAGTTAATTGTACCACTCTACTTCTTGTTCATTATACGTAGGGGTGCGTTACTACAAACGGCCTTTTTGTGAGCTACACTCAACTGTGCCACAGCCATAAAAAATATGAAAATAACGCCATTTTTATATTGTTAAGTTACTAACTTTGCGACGCAGTAACTAGAACTCTCGCTTCAAACAATGCCGTAAGGACGAGCACTAACAACGTCTAAGTCGCAGCGTGCACGCGGGCTGATGATCCACAGCTGTGTCCGAATCCGACCCAGTTCTGCCCTGCCCGTAATAATGAGGTTATTGGGAATACGATTAGCCTCATTTTAAACAAAGGCTCATTTCGTCTGCAGCATCTTTTTCGACGTCGGCATTTGTATCTAAGCAGACCTCGATAGGCGTCAAGGCCATCCGCGTGGCCGAATTAAATAAACTGTTTACGTAACTTGTTTACAGAAACCTGTGTAGCTGTTCTGGGCTTACCTTGTTTACTCCATGAAATGCCCAGCTGGGGCAATCTCCTAATAGTGTTCCCTAATATTACTTCTGTAGCCGAGAGCGCAAAGGCACAGTTCCCTTGGATCCACGACTCTGAAATAGCCCTTTCGAATCTCTGTGATGCAAGAAATTTTCGTCTTCAGATGTCGACAAAGGACGGAAAAGAGATAGTGCACAATAATCACCAGAATGAAGGGCGTTATCCTGGATTAAATTCTACACCTCTCTGAAGTCTTCAAGGGAGAAAGGGCGTATGCCACTTGTAACGAAACGGACATACAGGGATCTTTGATCAATAGTACATTATGAAACTAAACTTGATCAATGAAATTTGCAATTCCATTCTTTTCTCGGTTATGTTTTAGCTAAAATTGAAAGTCCGAAGTGCAAGAGACGAACCTGTAGGACCGGTGTATTGCATGGAAGTATTTATTTTAATTTCACACCATCCAAAGTTTTTCTGTAATACTTTGGAAAACCTTTTTTATTTTTGATTTTAAAATAAGTTAATTATCCTATAAATTTGATTTATTTTATGTGGTCATAAATGGCTTGTGTTTCGCACTTTACAATATTTAGGTACGAAATTTATCATAACATTTTGTTATCTATTAAATCAAGCACTGTTAGGAAGCAAAATCAATTTTTCACAAAAAGTCATATGAGGGAAAATATAATTTTTTTGTTTTTTGCCGATGAGAGTACGCCGTAATTATTACAAATTATTACATAGTTATGCCACTAGCTGAAAAATGCAAATAATTATCATCAAATTACGTAACAACGATTTTCAAGTGAACATAGAGAGCAGCAGTGTTAGACACTTTTGGAATCAGCCGGCGTGTTAATTGGTAACATGAATTCGGAAGATTTTAGGAAGCTCAACTCACTCTGTTCGTTCATGACACCCAGAACGCAATAGACCAAGGGGCTCAGGTTGATGCCGTGTTCCTTGGCGTTAGAAAGGCATTCGATACACTTCCGCAACGTCTTTTAGTGAAAAAAATAAGAGCTTACCTTGTATTGGACCATATGTGTCTCTGGATTCAGGATTTCCTAGCAGATATACCTCAACAAGTCATCTTAAAGGTAATTTCGAGAGAAGCATAAGGAAATGGGTGTATCATCAGGTTTAATTGCTTGCTCAGTTGAAGACGTTTTCTTAGTACCCCGGATACTTTCTTACCAACGACTCACAAATCTGTGGCGAAAGGCAGAAGACAGTATCGGGTACTCGATGTTGTCATCACTTCTTGGAGGCTGATCAATATCGTACTTCTCATTCACGGTAAGTGTACGTGTAAATTATTGAACAGCTTTTGAGTAGACGAACTTAATGCTTTCCTTTACCTTACTGTGTTCTTAAGTTTTTCTGGATGTGTGTATTTTCGCGTAGCCCCGTGCACTTTGATTTTATATACAGTTTATGTTGCATGGCACTTTAAGTAAACGATATGTTGATTATTGTTGCGAACACAAAAGATAAAATGCGGTTCTCGCTACTGGTTTCTGTAGTTGATAATTTTAACTTTGTGCCGCCTGATCTATTATGTGGGGATACGTACAACACTAAAAGATTTCTTGCTGTGAATATACGATCTTTAATTTTCAAGACTTTGTTATCATAATTCTGATCTGGCTTGTTAGAAATGGAACACTGTATCATTACTGTAACTGATAACGAAATTAAACATGTCTTTCTCTACTTTCGTCTCTGAAACACTCTGAAAATTACTCTTATTATACACACAGAAGTTACAGTATGCCGGCCGCGGTGGTCTAGCGGTTCTGGCGCTGCAGTCCGGAACCGCGGGACTGCTACGGTCGCAGGTTCGAATCCTGCCTCGGGCATGGGTGTGTGTGCTGTCCTTAGGTTAGTTAGGTTTAAGTAGTTCTAAGTTCTAGGGGACTTATGACCTAAGATGTTGAGTCCGATAGTGCTCAGAGCCATTTGAATTTGAAGTTACAGTATGCAGTGTTTGCGAAACATAAAAGCTGCTGTGGATTTTTTAATATTTGAACACTATTGATTGCCACGGCTAGCACGAGAGCATGGAACTAAAAATGAAAATTGATTTTAATATTATTAGCCAGACCAGATTTCAACACAGCAGTCTTTGATATTACACAAAGTTTTGACACACTGATTTACGTAAATTATTTACGTCACTGATATTGTAGTAGCAGTTGCCCATGCCCATCTGAAAATAACATTATAAAATCTACAATTGTCCCCTGGGGTCTCCGGGAAGCTGAAAGAAATAATTTTAATGCACTATTACCTGCCCGCTTAGTTGCGGGAAAACTGCTTTCATTCAATTATAGTTTGAATTTGCCACGGCAGCGGCTTCTGCGATCGTGGCGCAGCACTGCGTCACGGAAAATTCTAAATTCGCTGAAATCGGATAAAAATGTGGAATGAAATACTGGGCAATCTATCTACAAATTGTTACAAGCATTTTTAACAATTTCTGTATTCAAAATCTACATAACATTCAAAGAACACACCTATTTTATACATCAGTATACAATGGCATCTTTCTCGATAAAAGAACACAAGAAAGGTAACTAAGCTTTAGAGAGAGCGTCACAGGCTCTTACAACATTCACGGCTACAAGAAGACATAGAGAGTAATATCTAAACCTTCACTATTTATAAGCAATGTAATATACTAATATACATCTTTGTTATGTTTTTAATTATCATTTTCTGCTTCGGTTTCGCCGACCACAGACGTTATTTGCAAAATGGTCATACATAATATTACACAAACATAAATATGAAAAATAGTTATTTTCTTTTTTACATAATCCACATAATCGATAACTGTTCATACAGAAATGAAATATAACACAGATAAATGTTTTTTTTTACATATATTACACCGATTTTACAAATGTCTTGCCAGGAGACGTCACAGTATCTAGTCTTCTTTCAATACACCAATTCACCAATAGCTAAGCCCAGCTATCTGCAACCTTTTTTAGATTACATCGTTATGACGTTGTAACGTAACTTTCATGACGCCGTGTATCTTGTGTGTCGAGTTGAGATATGATGCTAATTTATTATGTTCAGTTGCAAGCTCTTCATCGTTTAGCGATCTGGTCGGCGCTGTTTAGTCCAGAAGGATACCTTGTTTGTCATCAAGATCAGTTAACAGCCGACATACAGACATGGCGTGTCACTCTTTATCACGTTCCGCCTCTCATACTGGCACGTAGTGCGACCACGAACACGTTCTCCGAGAAACAAACTAGACGACATTCCTCGGGCCAAATAAGACACGGGCTCTCTAGTTACGGAGGCAAAGGCAAGGACTGGCGGATCGCCAAGACGGAAAGTCTTTTGTCAGACATCACACAATTGCTTCTCAACGTCCCAGATATCTAATCAGCTTGAATCTTATCAGATATCAGCTGAGCTCTGACGAGTCTCTTCTCTTTACTCAAGGACTGGCTGAGTTGTTAGTCAACAGGAAAGTCACACTACTTCAATGGCAGATCTGAGTCAATATATGCGTGAAAATACGTTACAATACTTCAGGCTGCTTTTCTTAACAACTTGGGCGTTAATTATTCGTAAATAAACGTTTTCAGAATGAAGAAGCGTCTAATGTAATCCATACAGACCCGTTTTGCATCTGAAAAAAGTCCAAATGTGTGTGAATTCCTAAGGGACCAAACAGCTGAGGTCATCGGTCCATAGACTTACACACTACTTAAACTAACTTATGCTAAGAACGACACACACACCCATGTCCGAGGGAGGACTCGAACCTCCGGCGGGTCGGCTTGTATCTGAAGCCAAACACCAAGCGATTAGCGAAATTTACTGTTTTCACGCTTAAAATGCACAATAACAAAGATACTGCCAAGTAAAAAAACACTTTGGTGATTTTGAAGGCTGAAGCATTATCAAATTTAATTGAATGTCATGGGAAATGTTCGCTCACGACATCCAGAATACAGTGGATAATAGAACGAGTAGTGAATCCTAGTCTGATGCCCTGTTTGCTGACTTCCAGAACGCATTCGATGCTGTCCCCTACTAAACAAGCTACGTGCCTAAGTAATGGCCCAGGAGATACACGTACAGAGTGAGTTACTGGAGAAAAAGGAATTGCATTGCAATGAGTGAGGAGCAGAAGGTTTTAATACCTATCTGTCGCTATACAAACAATATCTACATCTATATGAGTACTCTGGAATTCTTTACTTAAGTGCCTGGCAGAGGATTCTTCGAATCACCTTCAGACTATTTCTCTCTCGTTCCACTCTCTAACAGTGCGTGGAAAGAATGAACACTTATATTTTTCTGTGCGATCTCTGATTTCTCTTATTTTAGGACGATGATCGTATCTCCCCGTGTAAGTCTTCGGCAGTAAAATATTTTCGCAATCATAGGAGAAAGCTGGTGAATGAAATTTCGTGAGAAGATCTCGCTGCAACGAAGAAACGCCTTTGTTTTAATGATTATCACCCCAATTCGCGTATCATATCAGTGAGACTTCTCCCCTCTTTAGTGATAATACAAAACGAGCTGACCTTCTTTGGACTTTTTCGATGTTCTCCATCACTCCTATCAGGTAAGGATCCTGTACCGCACAGCAATACTCTAGAAAAGGACGGACAAGCGTAGTGTAGGCAGTCTCTTTAGCAGATCTTTTGCATCTTCTCAACGTTCAGCTAATAAAACGCAGTCTTTGGTTTTCCCTCCCCACAGCATTATTTATGTGGTCGTTCAAATTTAAGTTGTTTATAGCTGTAATTCCTAGATATTTAGTTGAACTGACAGCCTTTAAATTCGTATGATTTATCGTGTAACGTAAATTTAACGGGTTTCTTCTCGTACTTACCTGGACGATCTCACGCTTTTCGCTATTCAGAGACAATTGCTAATTTTCGCACAATCACATTACGTGTCCAATTCACTTTGTAATTCGTTTTGATCTTCTGTTGACTTGGACGATAAATGACCGTATCATCTGTAAACACTCTAAGAGGGCTGTTCAGATTGGCTTCTAAACCGTTAATATACATTAGGAACAGCAGAGGGCTATAATAACTCCTTGTAAAACGCCACATATCACTTCTGTTTCACGTAATAATGTAATAGCTTTTGCGTAGATTAAGATGTCCGTATATCTGCATATACATCTGCAACCATACGCTGCAAACCACTGTGAACTGCATGGCAAAGGGTACTTCCCCGTTGCACTAGTTCTTAGGACTTCTTCCCATTCTGTTCGCATGTGGAGAACAGGGAAAACGATTGTTTGAATGCTTCTGTGTGCACTTTAATTATCCGAAATCTTGTCCTCCTGCTTGTTACGGGAGTGACACCTAGGGGGTTCGAAGTTCCTTGCTTTTGGTTTTTGAAACTTTGTAAGTAGGTGTTCACGGATAGCTTGCAAATATTTTCAAGCGTCTACAATTTCAGTTTTTGCAGCGTCTCCGTCGCCCTCTCCATGCGTCAGAGAAACTTGTGACGATTCGCTCTGCACTTCTTTCTACACTATTGTATTCAAATACAGACATATGTAAACAGGCAGAATACGTCATTGCGGTCGGCAACGCCTATATAAGACAAAAGGTGTCTGGCGCAGTTGTTAGATGGGTTACTACTGTTACAATGGCAGGTTATCAAGATTTAAGTGAGTTTAAACATAGTGTTATAATTGGCGCAAGAGCGATAGGACGCAGCATCTCCGAGGCAGCGATGAAGTGGGGATTTTCCAGTACGACCATTTCACGAGTGTACCGTGAATGTCAGGAATCCGGTAAAACATCAAATCTCCGACATCGCTGCGGCCGGGACCAACGACGACTGAAGAGAATCGTTCAACGTGACCGAAGTGCAACTCTTCCACAAATTGCTGCAGATTTGAATGCTGGGCCATCAACAAGCGTCAACTTGCGAACCATTCAATGAAACATCATCGATATCGGCTTTCGAAACCGAAGTCTCACTCGTGTACCCTTGATGACAGCACTACACGAAGCTTTACGCCTCGCCTAGGCCCGTCAACATCGACACGGGACTGTTGATGACTGGAAACATGTTGCCTGCTCGGATGAGTCTCGTTTCAGATTGTACCGAACGGATGGACACGTACGGGTATGGAAACAAGCTCATGAATCCATGGATCCTGCATGTTGGCAGGGCGCTGTTCAAGCTGGCGGAGGCTCTGTAATGGTGTGTGGCGTGTGCAGTTGGAGTAATACGTAGCCCTTAATACGTCTAGATACGAATCTGGCAGGTGAGAAGTACGTAAGCATCCTGTCTGATCATCTGCGTCAATTCATGCCCATGTGCATTCCGACGGACTCGGTCAATTCCAGCAGGACAATGCGACACCCCACATGTCCAGAATTGCTACAGAATGACTGCAGGAATACTCTTTTGAGTTTACAGACTTTCGCTGGCCACCAAACTCCACAGACATGAAAATTATTGAGCATATCTTGGATGCCTTGCAACGTGCTGCTTAGAAAAGACCTCCACCCCGTCGTACTCTTATGGATTTATGGACAGCCCTGCAGGATTCATGGTGTCAATTCCATCCAGCACTACGTCAGACATTAGTCGAGTCCACGCCACGTCGTGTTGCAGCGCTTCTGTGTGCTCACGGGGACCCTACACGACATTAGGCTGGTTTACCAGTTTCTTTGGTTCTTCAGTGTACAAAAGGCAATTCGAGAAGAATGCTTGACACGGGTGAGGCAGCGAGTTGAGACACAGGCCTTCCTTTCGTTGCCTTAACGCACGCATCAGTTCTTAGTCTGTTGGCCTAATATTGGCCGTCCGAAAAGTATTGCCATATTGCCGCAATTCATTCAGCCTGGATGTGTTTCATTATTCATCGTTAATGGTCTCTCAGCTTACTTTATTTTTGCAAGTACGGCACCACTGAGAAAGAGGAAAGTTAGATGAAACGTGCAGGCGAATATCACCCCACATTCTGTGGAAGAAGCGGAAGAGGAAGCCCTATTATTGCCGATATTTCAACTGGCTATAACGAAACGTGTATTGTGGTTAAAAACTCATTTCAATAGTTTCATATACAGTACCAGTATGAATTTAAAAAATTGATATTGCTGCTAATGAACCCATTAACACACAATGGAGAATTTGACTGATGTTATTTCGGAAATATCAATACACAGAAGATGTTAGACAATTTAGTATATTTATGTCGCTATCGAGATAGAATATTGACCTAACTTCGTTTATGAAATTGATTTTAGAATGGCACGTACTGTCGTGTGCGGGATACGTCAGCAGCCTGAGTGCCGCATCCTTGTCGCAGGCATTCTTCTCAAATGCAGACAGCATACGATCAATGTGCTCTGTCACTCCTATTTGATATGATGATGATGATGATGAGGTCCCATACTCCGAGGAGCGTAGGGGGACGATGTGGGAGACCCGCACCGCCGACTACGCATGGTCCAAGCGGAGGTGGTTTGCCATTGCCTTCCACATTGACATAGGGCACACACATTTCAGTAATATTATAGGATGGATCGCATGAGTGTTTTGTAGGCAATCTCCTTCTATTGGCTGATTGCATTTCCCTGGTATTTTACCAGTGAATCGAAATTTGCCACTTGCTTCACCTACGCTTGAGCCTATGTGCTCGTTCCATTTCATATCCCTACAACATGTTACATCAATGTAGTTGACCGATTCCAGCAGCGACTCGTTCATGTTGTAGTCATAGTATACTCCTTTCTTTTTCTTTTCTTGAAGTGCACAATTTTACATTTTCGAAGGTTTAAAGCAGGCCGCCAGTCTCTTTTTCATTACAATGACTTTACTTTACAAATCGTTTAGAGCGTTTTTCGTTTCTTCAAAAATATATCATAAAATTATGTGTCCTTTCGTTGGCAAAATGCTCTGGAGTCATATCAGCACTACCCACAATCAATGCGCATGACTGGAGACCACTAATTTGTGTTCCTTCCTAGAATTCAGTTTCTTAATTAAAACTTTCTATTATAGTGAAGTGCATTTTGCACGAAGGACGCCAAATATTCTTCTTGTTTCCGTTTTTAAATTTACAGATACGACATCTAAGAGCTGAAAGCAAGGGATTTAGAATTTTCCTTCATTTGTTCCGTTTGATATCCACACTCACTCATTTATTTAATTTCTGAAGACATTTGTACCTATGTACTAGAGTCGGGCATGTACTTCATGAATCAACATCATTGTTTAGATTATATTACATTAGATTTACTTTCATTCCACTTGATCCGTAGTGAGGAAGTCCTTCAGGATGTAGAACATGTCAGAAAAACAATAATACATGACAAATATTTAAAACTAAAACAAATACGCTAATGACCTTTCACTTTAATGCACTAAATTTAAAATTAGAAAAGTGTTTTTTATTTATAAGGCAATAAACATACAATAGAACAACTACAATACTTATTTACAATGAACACATTACTGAAAAGCTGTTGCTTTTACTGAGAAATTCATCAATGGAATAGAAAGAGTGGGACACTAATAAATGCTTTAGGCTTCTCTTAAACTGAATTTCATTGACTGTTAAGCTTTCTATGGCTGCTGGCAAGTTATTGAAAATGTGTGTTCCTGAATAATGCTCACTTTTTTGTACAAGAATAAGTGACTTTAAATCCTTCTGAAGATTATTCTTATTTCTAGTATTGGGTCCATGAACTGAGCTGTTGGTTTGAAAAAGTAATATATTTTTAGTGACGAATTTCATTAAGGAATAAATATATTGGGAGGCAGTAGTTAGTATCTCCAGTTCCCTAAACAGGCCTCTGCAAGATGTTCTTGAGTTCACACCACATATAACTCTTATTGCACGTTTTTTTGCTCAAAAAACTTTAGCTTGGCTTGATGAATTACCCCAAAAAATAATCCCATATAACATTGTGGAGTGAACGTAAGCATAGTGTGCCACCTTCTTGATTTTTATATCTCCTATGTCTGACAGAATTCGCATGGCAAATAGAGATTTGTTTGGATGCTTCAGCAGTTCTGTGGTGTGCTCCTTCCAGTTGAACTTATTATCAAACTGTAATCCCAAGAATTAACATTGTCCACTTCTATCTACTTCTCATCATGTTATACGTATGCTCGTGGGACACCCCTTACAAATTCTGAACTGCATGTAGTGTGTTTTTTCAAAGTTTAGTGACAAAGGATTAGCTAGGAACCAGTGATTAATGTCCACAAATATTTTATTAGCCGTTTTTTTAAGCCTACATTTGATTTGCTACTTACTGCAATGTTTGTATCACTGGCAAATAAAACGAACTTGGCATCTGGTAATGTTACTGATGAAAGGTCATTGATATACAGAAGAAAAAGTAAGGGACCTAAGATGGAACCTTGT
The DNA here is from genome assembly GCF_023898315.1 of Schistocerca nitens. NCBI lineage: Eukaryota > Metazoa > Arthropoda > Insecta > Orthoptera > Acrididae > Schistocerca > Schistocerca nitens. Next base: position 696,088,186 of record NC_064617.1, on the reverse strand, counting down.
GGGACCCCACATGTAATTAGTTTCCAGTTGGATGATGCCTGACGGCTTACTACATGTCTCTTTCCTAATAACATCCTTTGTTTCCTGCCAGAGATATAAGATTTTAACCATTTTACATCATTTCCTGTTACACCATAATATTCTAATTTACTTAAAAGGGTATTGTGATTTACACAGTGAGATGCCTTTGACAGATCACAAAATATACCAGTTGCCTCCAATTTTTTGTCTAACGAATTAAGTACATTTTCACTGTAAGTGTAGATAGCCTTCTCAATATCAGAACCCTTTAGAAATCGGAACTGCGACTTTGACAGTACGTTATTTGTGATAAGATGGTTATAAAGCCAATTGTACATTAAATTTTCTAAAATTTTTGAGAATGCTGGAAAACGTGCAATTGGACGGAAATTTGATGCTATTTATTTATCTCCCTTCTTAAATAGTGGCTTAACTTCAGCATATTTCAACCATTCAGGAAATATTCCACTAATAAACGACTGGTTACACACATAGCTTAATATGTTATTTAACTTAGAATTACATTCTTTAATTAACCTTGTTGATATTTCATCATGCCCACTAGTTGTTTTTGATTTTAAAGATTTTATTATGGACATTACTTCTGCTGGGGTAGTGAGGGCCAAATTCATATTATGGAAGTTACGTGAAATATCTGGTCTGAGGTATCTCATGGCAGCATCTACAGAACCTGACAACACAATCTTTTCAGTAACAGTTATATTGTTAAAAATTTCTACAACACTATACACATCTGTCACCATTGTATCATTTACTCTTAATGCTATTTGTCCCTCTTCATGTGTGGTTCTACCAGTCTCCTCCTTCACTATATCCCATATTGTCTTTATTTTGTTATCTCACATGACTATCTTTTCCTTGCAATATATTTATTTTGATGTCCATTTTACGGTCTTCAATAATTTGCAGTATTTATTGTAATGTGCTATAGCATCAATATCAGAACTGTTTCGGATTGACAGATACAGTTTTCTTTTTGTTCTACAAGATACCTCTATTCCTTGAGTAATCCATGGTTTCTTTGTAGACTTTACTCTAACCTTCGATAGTTTTGGGGGAAAAGAGTGTTGAAATAAGGTAAGCAGTTTATTAGCAAAAATGTTATGGTTTTCATTCATGCCATGAGTACTATAATCATCACTCCAGTGAATGTCTCTGAGGAGTATCTTAAAATAATCAATTTCTGGCTTATTGATTACCCTCTTGAGTTCAGATTTAACAGAGTTCATATCCTGTTCAGTATTAACATTTAACAGAAGGAACAGCATGTCATGGTCTGAGAGGCCATTGACTATTGGTTTTGTAATATAATTTTGTTCATTGGATTTCCCTATAAAGGTTTTATCAATGGTTGTTTGTGAGCAATTGGCTACCCTAGATGGGAACTTTACAGTGGGAATTAAGTTGAATGATGGTGTTAATAACTCAAATAAGTTCTTATTGGGAGAATCTTTAAGGAAATCTACGTTGAAGTCACCAGAAACCACTATTTCTTTGTTTTTGGTTGTTAAGTGGGCCAGTACAGCTTTAAGGTGGTTTATGAACAGATTAAAGTTACCTGCAGGTGCTCGATATACTCTTAATATTATGAAGGATTTTTATGAAATTCTACTTCTGTTTTACATATTTCCATATGCTATTCTAGGCAAAATTTATGAATGTCTATGTTCTCAAATTTATGAGAGTTCCTGATGAATGTGGCAATCCCTCCTTTCTCCATTTCTGCTCTACAAAAGTGAGATGCTAACCTAAATCCTGTATCAGTGGTCACGTGATGTTCAGAGAGGCAAATTATGTCAGCCGGGTATGAGGACTCTGATTCATCTAAGCAGATAATTAGTTCATTAATTTTATTTCTCAGTCCTCGAATATTTTGATGCAATAAAGATAGCTGACATTTCACATTGACTGAGTGAAAACTGGGTAGAGTTGAAATGCTGATGTAATAAGCTAGAATTGTTTTTTGGTTTCTTTCTCAAACAGAAGGTTTGTCTCAATCCTAACCTCTCTTAAAACTTGGTTTCTTTCTGTCCTCCCTACCCTAAAAAAGGGTCTTTTCTGAACCCTATAACCACTGGTATTTTATCACTCATGACAGTGCCTCCCTCTTTAACTTCCCTGCTATTTTCCCAGCCAGTTTACCCTTCCCTTTCCTGTTCAGGTGGAGGCCATACCTAGTATAATCCCACCTACTGAGAGAATCAACAGGAACCACACCAATGTGTGACCATGCATCCGACATAAGCAGCTATTCCAACTCCAAATTAACTCTCGTTACAGAAGAGTTCAAATGAGGTCGGTCATGGCGCCCAAAAACAGATACAAACTCAACACTAGTATGCTTCGATGCTGATGCAATCTTTGCCAGGTCACACTTTACACTGTATCCAGTATCTCTGTCAATACTACATGGTGAGCACAAAGTCTTGCCCTGATTGTAACAGTTTATAACAGAATAACCGTTTGACATAATAATTTACATTTGGTGCCGTTTCATTGGTTAGTGTTACCAGTTCCTTACGTTAGTTACGTTAGTTACGTCAGTTACGTTACGTTAGTTACGTTAGTTACGTTAGTTACTTACGTTAGTAAACCTCAACGTGTGCTCCCTTGGTAGCTCGGAGAATGTCGAGACGGTATTCCAGTTCCCGACAGGTGTTTCGAAACATTTGTTCTGTCACAGTACCCACAGCAGCTTGTTTCCTAGCCTTCAGTTCGTCGACGTCAGCAACTGGTGTGACGAAGACTCTGTCCTTGATATAGCCCCAGAAAAAAAGTCAAGGGGCTTAATGTCTAGAGAGGGGAGTAATGTCCGGATTGGTGGATTGGAAGGAACGGTCCAACACCCTGGCCACCCCGCTCTCCAAACTTTACTCCCCTTAATTTTTTTGTTGAGCTATATCAAGGACAGAGTCTTCGTCACACCAGTTGCTGACGTCGATGAACTGAAGGCTAGGATACAAGCTGCTGTCGGTGCTGTGATAGAACACATGTTACGAAACACCTGGAACTGGAATACCGCCTCGTCATTCTCTGAGCTACCAAGGGAGCACACGTTGAGGTTTACTAACGTAAGTGGTCTTTAAAAAAACTAGTAACACTAACCTTTGTAACGAAATCAAATCAGCATTATAAATTTTTTATAATGAGGGCAAGACTTTGTGCTCACCCTGTATTACCTGGTCCACCCACTGTAACCACGGGGTCTTCCTTAGTGAAATCTTTGCAAAGTGATCCTAAATCCTGACGTCTGCTCCAGACCAGCACTAAGTTTAAAAAAATTGGTGAACTGGTATTCTGATCCTAGTTCATCCTGCAAAAGTTGGCCAACACCTCTTCCATGGGAACTACCTAACAGCAACACTTCCTTTCTCTTTACTGATGTCCCTACATTCTTACTTTTCTTGTTAATACCATAGTGACCAATGCCACGCTTCAAACTATTAACGAAGGTCAGAACATGCAGAATAGATTAGCAGATATGAAGTGGCTCGAAAACTTTAAGTAGTAGACCCCAGGAAGTTGTCCTGCATGGCGAGTGTTAGTCAGAGAGAAGGGTATCGTCAGGAGTCTTTCAGGGAAGCGTGTTCTCTGTATATAAAAGTGATCTGACGGGTAGGGTGTGCAGCAATCTGTGATTTTTTGCTAATGACGCTGTAGTGTACGGAACAGTGTCCTAACTGAGTGGCTGTAGTAAGTTACAGGATGACTTGGAAAGATTTCTGTTCGACGGAAGGAATAGCAGCTGTCCCTAAATGTGGAAAAACTTAAGTTAATGCTGGTGAGTAGTAAAAAGAAGCCAGTACTGTTTGAACAGAGTATTAATAATGTGCTACTTGACACAGTGACGTCAATGAAATACAAGGGACTTTCAATAAACAATGCAACACAGTTTTTCTCGGTCAACTTAGGTTGAAAAATGCGAATTCGTTGTGGGACATTGTGGAATATTCCCGCTTCAGCCCCTTCTGGGATTCTGAGAGGATTATTCTGTTAGATGTTCCCCTCCTGATGCAACGATTAACTCTGAAATGTATTGTGATGCCCTCAGGAAAAAGAAGAAACGACTTCAGTGTGTTCGTTGCCAGAAGAATGAAAACGAATTGCTCCCTTTCTATGAGAACGCAAGGCCTCACACAAGTCTGCGCACCCGAGAGGAGCGCACAAAATTCTTTCCTTTTCTTTCTTTCCTTTGCTACCGCCTTTATACCGCATTGTGCGCAGGGTCGGCAGGGTTAAGTACGGAATTGCCATGGTTAATTGTAAAGGGTGGCCGGATGCCATTCCTGCCGCCACCCCATATCCCCCGGGACGGAAGTAGTGTACCCCAGCTGTCTGCGTCTAGTGTTGTTGTTGTGATCTTCAGTCCTGAGACTGGTTTGATGCAGCTCTCCATGCTACTCTATCCTGTGCAAGCTTCTTCATCTCCCAGTACCTCCTTCTGAATCTGCTTAGTGTATTGATCTCTTGGTCTCTCTCTACGATTTTTACCCTCCACGCTGCCCTCCAATGCTAAATTTGTGATCCCTTGATGCCTCAAAACATGTCCTACCAACCGATCCCTTCTTCTAGTCAAGTTGTGCCACTAACTTCTCTTCTCCCCAATCCTATTCAATACCTCCTCATTAGTTACGTGATCTACCCACCTTATCTTCAGCATTCTTCTGTAGCACCACATTTCGAAAGCTTCTATTCTCTTCTTGTCCAAACTATTTATCGTCCATGTTTCACTTCCATACATGGCTACACTCCATACAAATACTTTCAGAAACGACTTCCTGACACTTAAATCTATACTCGATGTTAACAAATTTCTCTTCTTCAGAAACGATTTCCTTGCCATTGCCAGTCTACATTTTATTTCCTCTCTACTTCTACCATCATCAGTTATTTTGCTCCCCAAATAGCAAAACTCCTTTACTACTTTAAGTGTCTCATTTCCTAATCTAATTCCCTCAGCATCACCCGATTTAATTTTACTACATTCCATTATCCTTGTTTTGCTTTTGTTGATGTTCATCTTATATCCTCCTTTCAAGACACTGTTCATTCTGTTCAACTGCTCTTCCAAGTCCTTTGCTGTCTCTGACAGAATTACAATGTCATCGGCGAACCTCAAAGTTTTTACTTCTTCTCCATGAATTTTAATTCCTACTCCGAATTTTTCTTTTGTTTCCTTCACTGCTTGCTCAATATACAGATTGAATAACATCGGGGAGAGGCTACAACCCTGTCTCACTCCCTTCCCAACTACTGCTTCCCTTTCATACTCCTCGACTCTTATAACTGCCATCTGGTTTCTGTACAAATTGTAAATAGCCTTTCGCTCCCTGTATTTTACCCTTGCCACCTTCAGAATTTGAAAGAGAGTATTCCAGTTAACATTGTCAAAAGCTTTCTCTAAGTCTACAAATGCTAGAAACGTAGGTTTGCCTTTTCTTAATCTTTCTTCTAGGATAAGTCGTAAGGTTAGTATTGCCTCACGTGTTCCAACATTTCTACGGAATCCAAACTGATCTTCCCCGAGGTCCGCTTCTACCAGTTTTTCCATTCGTCTGTAAAGAATTCGCGTTAGTATTTTGCAGCTGTGACTTATTAAACTGATAGTTCGGTAATTTTCACATCTGTCAACACCTGCTTTCTTTGGGATTGGAATTATTATATTCTTCTTGAAGTCTGAGGGTATTTCGCCTGTCTCATACATCTTGCTCACCAGATGGTAGAGTTTTGTCATGACTGGCTCTCCCAAGGCCATCAGTAGTTCTAATGGAATGTTGTCTATTCCCAGGGCCTTGTTTCGGCTCAGGTCTTTCAGTGCTCTGTCAAACTCTTCACGCAGTATCTTATCTCCCATTTCGTCTTCATCTACATCCTCTTCCATTTCCATAATATTGTCCTCAAGTACATCGCCCTTGTATAAACCCTCTATATACTCCTTCCACCTTTCTGCCTTCCCTTCTTTGCTTAGAACTGGGTTGCCACCTGAGCTTTTGATATTCATACAAGTGGTTCTCTTCTCTCCAAAGGTCTCTACTGTAGGCAGTATCTATCTTACCCCTAGTGAGACAAGCCTCTACATCCTTACATTTATCCTCTAGCCATGCCTGCTTAGCCATTTTGCACTTCCTGTCGATTTCATTTTTGAGACGCTTGTATTCCTTTTTGCCTGCTTCATTTACTGCATTTTTATATTTTCTCCTTTCATCAATTAAATTCAATATTTCTTCTGTTACCCAAGGATTTCTATTAGCCCTCGTCTTTTTACCTACTTGATCCTCTGCTGCCTTCACTACTTCATCCCTCAGAGCTACCCATTCTTCTTCTACTGTATTGCTTTCCCCCATTCCTGTCAATTGTTCCCTTATGCTCTCCCTGAAACTCTGTACAACCTCTGGTTTAGTCAGTTTATCCAGGTCCCATCTCCTTAAATTCCCACCTTTTTGCAGTTTCTTCAGTTTCAATCTGCAGTTCATAACCAATAGATTGTGGTCAGAATCCACATCTGCCCCTGGAAATGTCTTGCAATTTAAAACCTGGTTCCTAAATCTCTGTCTTACCATTATATAATCTATGTGATACCTTTTAGTATCTCCAGGATTCTTCCAGGTATACAACTGCGTCTAGTGTAAATCGTGAAATAGTGTGAATGTGTGTCAAATGTCTGCGAGTCGTGTAACTGAGGCGGGACTTGGGGACTAGCCCGGTATTCACCTAGGAGGATGTGGAAAACCGCCTAAAAACCACATCCAGGCTGGCTGGCACACCGGCTGGCTGTCGTCGTAAATCCGCCAGGCGGATTCGATCCGGGGCCGGCGCGCCTACCCGAGTCCAGGAAGCAGCGCATTAGCGCTCTCGGCTACCCTGGCGGGTGAGCGCGCAAAACTCTATTAGACTGTAAACATATAACACGTCAGTGTCAGTTGCAAATATGAACCAATCTCTACCTAGGTTTCAGCCAAAATGTGGTTTTTATTTGCAACTGAGGCTGACGTCTTATATGTTTAATTATCACAGTTGCTGACGGGGCTGCACGATGTTAAAAATTCTTCTATTAGACTGTTCTTCCTCAACGACCTTCCGACTTCCAGCCCTTCGGCCCAATTAAGGCTGCTCTCTGCGGGAAACTACGTGGGTGATGGAGTGGTTACTAATTCAGCAAGATGATGGCTCCGACGTCGACCAGTAGAGTGTTACCATGAGGGCATACAGGCCTTCCCAGTAAGATGGTGTAAGACCGTCACACTGAACGGAGATTATGTTGAAACATGGGGTTTTGTAGCCACAAGAATGGGGAATAATATTGTGTCCTGGAACCCTAATAAAATTAACTTTCTTTCAGAGAAAAATTTGTGTTGCATTACTTGATGAACGACCCTAGTATCTAGCCGTAACGCCGCAAAGAGATATGAAATAGAACAAGCAGGTAAGGTCGGTAGTAGGGAAGATGAATGGTTGATTTCGCTTCATTAGAAGAATTCTAAGAAAGTGTACCTCGTCTATGTATAAAGAAGACCGTGTACAGAACACCTGGGTGGCCTGTTCTTGAGTAATGCTCGAGTATTTGGTGTCCCCACGAGATGGGATTAATTTAAGACATTGAAGCTATTCGGAGGTAGTTTCGATTAACACACGAGTATTATGGAAATTCTCCGTGAATTCAAATGGAAATCCCTGGGGGCTGAAGACGTTCTTTCGGGAAACGCTACTGAGAAATTTTAGCGAACCATCATTTGCGACAGACTCCAGAAGGATTTTACTGTCACCAATGTTCATCTCGTGTAAAGACAGCGAAGACAACATAAGAGAAGTCAGGGATCGTATGGAAACATACGGGCAGTCGTTTTCCACTCGCTCTATTGGCGAGTGGAGCAGAAAACAGAATGACAGGTAGTAGTACAAGCTGCCCAAGACCGTGCACCGTATGGCGGCTTGCGGAGAATGTACACTACTGGCCATTAAAATTGCTACACCACGAAGATGACGTACTACAGACGCGAAATTTAACCGACAGGAAGACGATGCTGTGATATGCAAATGATTAGCTTTTCAGAGCATTCATACAAGGTTGGCGTCGGTGGCGACTCCTACAACGTGCTGACACGAGGAAAGTTTCCAACCGATTTCCCATACATAAACAGCAGTTGACCGGCGTTGCCTGGTGAAACGTTGTTGTGATGCCTCATGTAAGGAGGAGAAATGCGTACCATCACGCTTCCGACTTTGATAAAGGTCTGATTGTAGCCAATCGCGATTGCGGTTTATCGTATCGCAACATTGCTGCTCGCGTTAGTCGAGATCCAATGACTATTAGCAGAATATGGAATCGATGGGTTCAGGAGGGTAATACGGAACGCCTTGATGGACCCCAACGGCCTCGTATCACTAGCAGTCCAATTGACGGGCATCTTATCCGCATGGCTGTAACGGATCGTGCAGCCACGTCTTGATTCCTGAGTCAACAGATGGGGACGTTTGCAAGACCACAACCATCTGCACCAACAGTTCGACGACGTTTGCAGCAGCATGGACTGACTATCAGCTCGGAGACCATGGCTGCGGTTACCCTTGACGCTGTACCACAGACAGGAGCGCCTGCGATGGTGTACTCAACGACGAACCTGGGTGTACGAATGACAAAACGTCATTTTTTCGGATGAATCCAGATTCTGTTTACAGCATCATGATGGTCGCATCCGTGTTTGGTGACATCGTGGTGAACGCACATTGGAAGCGTGTATTCGTCATCGCCATAATGGCGTATCACACGGCGTGATGGTATGGGGTGCCATTGGTTACACGTCTCGGTCACCTCTTGTTCGCATTGACGGCGCTTGGAACAGTGGACGTTACATTCCAGATGTGTTACGACCCGTGGCTCTACCCTTCATTCGATCCCTGCGAAACCATACATTTCAGCAGGATAACGCACGATCGCATGTTGCAGGTGCTGTACAGGCCTTTCTGGTTACAGAAAATGTTCGACTGCTGCCCTGGCCAGCACATTCTCCAGATCTCTCACCAATCGAAAACGTCTGGTCAATGGTGGCCGAGCAACTGGTTCGTCACAATACGGCAGTCACTTCTCTTGATGAACTGTGGTATCGTGTCGAAGCTGCACGGGCAGCTGTACCTGTACACGCCATCCAAGCTCTGTTTGACTCAATGCCCGGGCGTATCAAGGCCATTATTACGGCCAGAGGTGGTTGTTCTGGGTACTGATTTCTCAGGATCTAAGCACCCAAATTGCGTGAAAATGTAATCACATGTCAGTTCTGGTATAATATATTTGTCCAATGAATACCCATTTATCATCTGCATTTCTTCTTGGTGTAGCAATTTTAATGGCCAGTAGTCTATGTAGATGCTGATCAGCCACTGCTGGATAAAACCCACTTCTACATTTACTCATGTATTATAATTTCATTGATACACAGCATATCTTTCAGCGTCACACTCCAATTTCCTTTTCCTGTCTCTTGCAATCCAGAAAAGAACTACCTCTAGCAATCTTTTCCACGATCCCTTTGCCTGACCTCGTCCCACTAACCTACATTTTTTTTTGTTTTTTTGTTTTTTGAGTCGTCGGTCTCCTGGCTGGCTTGATGCGTCCTGCCACGAATTCCTGTCTTGTGCCAACTACTTTATCTCAGAGTAGCTCTTGTACACTACGTCCTCAATTACGTGTTGGATATATTCCAATTTCTCTCGTTAGCTATAGTTTTGCCCTCTACATCTGCCTCTAGTACCATGGAAGTTATTCCCTGATGTCTTAGGACACGCCCTATCGTCCTGTCCACACTTCTTGTCTGCGTTCTGTATACGTTTCTTCTTCACCGATTCTGCGAAAACCTCTTCATTTCTTTATTAAAGTTGCACTTACGTCTTCGATTGCGTTGTGTTACCTGATAAATGATTTTGTTTTCTTGGCGCTTCCAATAACCGGCAACATGCGCTTCTGCATTGCTCATTGAGCAATAGTCAGATTTTGAATGCTTTTCACACTAAAGTCGACGTGTCACTGCCATAAGTCAAAACTGGTAGTACATCTTAATTGTAAACTTCTCGTTTCAGAGACGCGTGAATATTAGTTCGGAAACACCTATTTATTATACGAAGAGCTATCTGTTCAGTACACCACGGGATTCTTTGCTAACGAGTACGTTAGGTGATGAGACCAGCTGCGCTGATATCAGTCGTAAGTACAGTTCTGACAATGTTGTCGAGAGCGAGCGAATGGCTTGAACACTATGCAAATCAATACACAACAAGCAACTGAAAACATCTTCGTCGATTACCTGTGAGCGACAGTCCAACAGTAAGACAAGAGAGATTCATAAACACAGCAGGGCCGGCGTAAATGAGAACGTATACGGTGCTCGACCAAATGCTCCGTGCACACTGCGAGCTGACTGATTTGGCGTTATTGTGCATAACTCTACTCATTAGGGCACCTTTGTCAGCACGAGGTTTACCAGGACGGGGCCTCACCTCGCTGACACGATATATTACGGCCGTATCGATATCACAGTGTGGAGGGAACTGGAACTGTTATTTTTCTCCGTATCTGTCCGCCAAGGATACGAATCTCCAGATCATTAGGGTTCCGTGCCTCAACCGGTAAATACAGGTCCTTTACATGATCGCTTTGTTATCCGCCTGTCTGTCCCACTGTTTAGAACGCTTTTTCTCAGCAACGAATACACATACCGAGTTCAAATTTATGTCACATGTTAAGGTCTGTGGTTCCTTGGCTGTGTAAGCATTTTACGCTTCTAAGTCAGTGCAATCAAAAGATACGGCCATTTATGTCACAAATTTTGATACTCGAAAACTCACTCAATAAAACTTTTGGCGTATTTCCCGTTGACCGATAATAATTAAATTTGGCAAGAAGCCAGATTCAAAAAATTTCAAATGGCTCTAAGCACTATGGGACTTAACATCTGAGTCATCAATCCCCTAGACTTAGAACTACTTAAACCTAACTAACCTAAGGACATCACACACATCCATTGTAGTGGGACGCGAAATTGAAGCGTCACCCATCCACCAGTGTCAGCCCAGTTTGCAGGTGAATATAAGTTTAATTTAGTTTTTGTTTATGTATTTTTGTAATATTTGAAATGGCTGTGAATTGTCTAAAGTTTTGTATTTATTTTTTATGTTTCATGTACGGAGAGGGCGGCGCAACGAACGGAGATAGCATCTTCACTGCCGGGACCAGAGAGAAAATTGCTGGCCACTATACGTCGCGGGTCGACAGCCAAAGAGCAACAGAAGATCCTGAAACCGAGTTGTTGCGTCGTGCTTCTAAAATTGAAAAAGAATAAGAATTTGTAATTTTTGTACAACAATGACGTCATAGAAAGTTAATCATGTTGTAAATGTCCAGTTCTGTCTTGTCAAGGCTCAGGTTCACGTCTATATGTAGGAAGATAATAAACTAGTGGATGCTACTAAAGTTTAAATAAGTGTTCCGAGAATTTATTTATGAAGAATTATGTTACGTAACTTATTTGACAAGATTAGTAATTTTTGACAACGTTCATCGCGAGTTTGAATCTCGAAAGTTTATTCAATGTGGATCTAATATTTATTAAATCAGATCACATGCATTAATATAATTTCTGAGAAGAAACAAACATCTAAATTGAAAAAGTTTGCGCAAACCAATTGGCCTGAGTGACGTAATTCTGCGCATACGACTCAAATGATGATGTTTTAATTACAGTTTCGTTCAAGAACCATTTAGAGACAATTTAAAAAGAATTTAAATAATTTTTGAAGTGTGTTGTAACTGACGTAGGTGACGAAGTCTGCACATGGTCATGTTGTTGTTGTTGTGGTCTTCAGTCCTGAGACTGGTTTGATGCAGCTCTCCATGCTACTCTATCCTGTGCAAGCTTCTTCATCTCCCAGTACCTACTGCAACCTACATCCTTCTGAATCTGCTTAGTGTATTGATCTCTTGGTCTCCCTCTACGATTTTTACCCTCCACGCTGCCCTCCAATGCTAAATTTGTGATCCCTTGATGCCTCAAAACATGTCCTACCAACCGATCCCTTCTTCTAGTCAAGTTGTGCCACAAACTTCTCTTCTCTCCAATCCTATTCAATACCTCCTCATTAGTTACGTGATCTACCCACCTTATCTTCAGCATTCTTCGGTAGCACCACATTTCGAAAGCTTCTATTCTCTTCTTGTCCAAACTAGTTATCGTCCATGTCTCACTTCCATACATGGCTACACTCCATACAAATACTTTCAGAAACGACCACATGGTCATATGTCAAAAGAAAATCATTTATACAAAACTTACGCCGTTACACTACACCATGCCTGAGGTAGGATTCGAACCTGTAACCGTAGCAGCAGCGCGGTTCCGGACTGATGCGCCTAGAACCACTCGGCCACAGCGGCCGCCAAGAAGCAAGGTTTCACAGTACAAATAAAAGGAAAAATCCGAAATTGTTAATTTGTAATTATACCACACGAAAAAAATATTTATTTTGTCGATTGTTAGCCGACTTCAGGCTTGAAATTAAAACATTCTCGAAAGTCTTGGAATCCCTGGGACCGATATCTTGCCAATATCAAAGTCGGTCAATATCCTCGATTCCTGGAATGGATAAACTATCCATATAGATACTTAAGTTTTTACGAAACCCTCAGTGCGCGATTCCTACTCCCACCTGGCCGATTTTGTTTCGTTCGTGTTGATTTTTTTTCCTGCCAGATGTAACCTACAACACTAAATAGACGCTTTTATACTTACAGCATGTATTAGCCATCAAATACACTGAAGAGCCGAAGAAACTGGTTCAGCTACCTCATATCGTGTAGGGGCCCCGTGAGCACGCTGAAGTGGCGCAAGACGACATGGCATGGACTCGACTTACGTCTGAAGCAGTGATGGAGTCGGTTGACATCATAAATCCCGCAGGGCTGTCCATAAATTCGTAAGAGTACGAGGGAGTGGAGACCTCCTTTGAACAGCACGTTGCAAGATATCCCTGATTTGCTCAATAATGTTCATGTCTGGGGAGCTTGGTGGCCAGCGCGAGAGTTTAAACTCAGAAGAGTGTTCCTGGGGCCTCTCTGTAGTAATTCTGGACGTGTGGTGTGCCGCGTTGTCCTCCTGGAATTGCCCAAGTCCGAATGATGCAGATGATCAGGCAGCATGCTTTCATACTTACCACCTGTCAGACTCGTAATTAGACATTGCAGCTTTCCCATATCACTCCAAATGTACACATCTCACACCAGTACACAGCCTCCACCAGCTTGAACAATCATCTGCCGACATGCAGGGTCCATGGATTCATAAGACTGTCTCCATATACGTACCCGTCCTTCTGCTCGATACAATTTGAAACGAGACTCGTCCGACCAGGCAACATGTTTCCAGTCATCCACAGTCTAATGTCGGTGCTGATAGGCCCAGGCGAAGCATAAAGCTTTGTGTCGTGCAGTCATCAAAGATACACGAGTGGGCCTTCGGATCCGAAAGCCCATATCAATGATGGTTCGCACGCTCACATTCTTTGATGGCCCAGTACTGAAATCCGCAGCAGTTTGCTGGAGGGTTGCACTTCTGTCACGTTGAACGATTCTTATCAGCCGTCGTTGGTCCCGTTCTTGCAGGATCTTTTTCCGGCCACAGTGACGTCGGAGATTTGATGTTTTACCGGATTCCTGACATTAATGATACACTCGTGAAATGGTCGTAGTGGAAATTCCCCACTTCACCGCTACCTCGGAGATGCCGTGTCCTATCGCTCGTGCGCCGACTATAACACCGCTTTCAAACTCACTTAACCCTTGATAACCTGCCATTGTAGCAGCAGTAACCCATCTAACAACTCTGCCAGACACTTGTTGTCTTATATAGGCGTTGCCGACCGCAGCGCCGTATTTTGCCTGTTTATATATCTCTGTATTTGAATACGCTATGCCAGTCACAGTTTCTTTGTCGCTTCAGTGTATTAATACAGCTGAATTGCAGGACCCTTGCAGCTGGGAATAATTAAAGTCTATAAGAAAATGCACGAAGTAGAAGGAACTAACAGTTGAAGTTCCAGAAGCTTTAGCGTGATGCTCAGTGACACTTAATAATAATGTACGAAAGTTGCTCTCTCAGAGGATTTATCGTTCTGAGTCTTCACTGTCTGCATTCCAACACATGATTGTAAAAATCACGCACTTAATTCGTAAGCGCCGTGGATATGATGACTCTGCGCTTGCTTTGTTTTATTCTGAGTCACATAAAGTTTTATCTGTGACTGACGCTCTTGTCGCTCACGATTTTATCTCTGACACATGCTCATTTACTCCTCATTTTTGCACTAAGTGGTTTAAATTCTGCCAGCGACTCATCTTGAAGAAAAGTTATAAGATTATCAGCTAAAATATCGGAAGGAGAAATAATACTATGCCGGATGCACGCCCGAAAGGTGATGGAATGAAGTTACGAGTGTTCCACACGACACAAGCCATGGTAGCCTGGTTATACTGATGAAATGTTTCGAGTCTGTCACTAAGTCGAAGACTGCTGATAGAGTTACAGGAGAGCGAGACGACTATGTCCTCAGACTCCAATAGCAATGACGGTGAGAAGACAAAGGCTTCGTGTAGCTGGCGGTGATCTGCTTGAGGTGACAGCCTGTAGAGAACCGACTTTCGCTAGCTGTATACCCAGTCGTGTGGCCATTTTCGTAGTTGCCAAGACATTCGACTTGCATGGCTGGCAGCAGATACAGCCCCTTGTGACGGAGTCGATAAACCTATGTTGTTGTTGTTGTGGTCTTCAGTCCTGAGACTGGCTTGATGCAGCTCTCCATGCTACTCTATCCTGTGCAAGCTTCTTCATCTCCCAGTACCTACTGCAACCTACATCCTTCTGAATCTGCTTAGTGTATTGATCACTTGGTCTCCCTCTACGATTTTTACCCTCCACGCTGCCCTCCAATGCTAAATTTGTGATCCCTTGATGCCTCAAAACATGTCCTACCAACCGATCCCTTCTTCTAGTCAAGTTGTGCCACTAACTTCTCTTCTCCCCAATCCTATTCAATACCTCCTCATTAGTTACGTGATCTACCCACCTTATCTTCAGCATTCTTCTGTAGCACCACATTTCGAAAGCTTCTATTCTCTTCTTGTCCAAACTAGTTATCGTCCATGTTTCACATCCATACATGGCTACACTCCATACAAATACACTCCTGGAAATGGAAAAAAGAACACATTGACACCGGTGTGTCAGACCCACCATACTTGCTCCGGACACTGCGAGAGGGCTGTACAAGCAATGATCACACGCACGGCACAGCGGACACACCAGGAACCGCGGTGTTGGCCGTCGAATGGCGCTAGCTGCGCAGCATTTGTGCACCGCCGCCGTCAGTGTCAGCCAGTTTGCCGTGGCATACGGAGCTCCATCGCAGTCTTTAACACTGGTAGCATGCCGCGACAGCGTGGACGTGAACCGTATGTGCAGTTGACGGACTTTGAGCGAGGGCGTATAGTGGGCATGCGGGAGGCCGGGTGGACGTACCGCCGAATTGCTCAACACGTGGGGCGTGAGGTCTCCACAGTACATCGATGTTGTCGCCAGTGGTCGGCGGAAGGTGCACGTGCCCGTCGACCTGGGACCGGACCGCAGCGACGCACGGATGCACGCCAAGACCGTGGGATCCTACGCAGTGTCGTAGGGGACCGCACCGCCACTTCCCAGCAAATTAGGGACACTGTTGCTCCTGGGGTATCGGCGAGGACCATTCGCAACCGTCTCCATGAAGCTGGGCTACGGTCCCGCACACCGTTAGGCCGTCTTCCGCTCACGCCCCAACATCGTGCAGCCCGCCTCCAGTGGTGTCGCGACAGGCGTGAATGGAGGGACGAATGGAGACGTGTCGTCTTCAGCGATGAGAGTCGCTTCTGCCTTGGTGCCAATGATGGTCGTATACGTGTTTGGCGCCGTGCAGATGAGCGCCACAATCAGGACTGCATACGACCGAGGCACACAGGGCCAACACCCGGCATCATGGTGTGGGGAGCGATCTCCTACACTGGCCGTACACCACTGGTGATCGTCGAGGGGACACTGAATAGTGCACGGTACATCCAAACCGTCATCGAACCCATCGTTCTACCATTCCTAGACCGGCAAGGGAACTTGCTGTTCCAACAGGACAATGCACGTCCGCATGTATCCCGTGCCACCCAACGTGCTCTAGAAGGTGTAAGTCAACTACCCTGGCCAGCAAGATCTCCGGATCTGTCCCCCATTGAGCATGTTTGGGACTGGATGAAGCGTCGTCTCACGCGGTCTCCACGTCCAGCACGAACGCTGGTCCAACTGAGGCGCCAGGTGGAAATGGCATGGCAAGCCGTTCCACAGGACTACATCCAGCATCTCTACGATCGTCTCCATGGGAGAATAGCAGCCTGCATTGCTGCGAAAGGTGGATATACACTGTACTAGTGCCGACATTGCGCATGCTCTGTTGCCTGTGTCTATGTGCCTGTGGTTCTGTCAGTGTGATCATGTGATGTATCTGACCCCAGGAATGTGTCAATAAAGATTCCCCTTCCTGGGACAATGAATTCACGGTGTTCTTATTTCAATTTCCAGGAGTGTACTTTCAGAAACGACTTCTTGACACTTAAATCTATACTAGATGTTAACAAATTTCTCTTATTCAGAAACGCTTTCCTTGCCATTGCCAGTCTACATTTTATATCCTCTCTACTTCGACCATCATCAGTTATTTTGCTCCCCAAATAGCAAAACTCCTTTACTACTTAAATGTCTCATTTCCTAATCTAATCCCCTCAGCATCACCCGATTTAATTTGACTACATTCCATTATCCTCGTTTTGCTTTTGTTGATGTTCATCTTATATTCTCCTTTCAAGACACTGTCCATTCCGTTCAACTGCTCTTCCAAGTCTTTTCCTGTCTCTGACAGAATTACAATGTCATCGGCGAACCTCAAAGTTTTTACTTCTTCTCCATGAATTTTAATACCTACTACGAATTTTTCTTTTGTTTCCTTTACTGCTTGCTCAATATACAGATTGAATAACATCGGGGAGAGGCTACAACCCTGTCTCACTCCTTTCCCAACCACTGCTTCCCTTTCATGCCCCTCGACTCTTATAACTGCCATCTGGTTTCTGTACAAATTGACAATAGCCTTTAGCTCCCTGTATTTTACCCCTGCCACCTTCAGAATTTGAAACAGAGTATTCCAGTCAACGTTGTCAAAAGCTTTCTCTAAGTCTACAAATGCTAGAAACGTAGGTTTGCCTTTTCTTAATCTTTCTTCTAAGATAAGTCGTAAGGTTAGTATTGCCTCACGTGTTCCAACATTTCTTCGGAATCCAAACTGATCTTCCCCGAGGTCCGCTTCTACCAGTTTTTCCATTCGTCTGTAAAGAATTCGCGTTAGTATTTTGCAGCTGTGACTTATTAAACTGATAGTTCGGTAATTTTCACATCTGTCAACACCTGCTTTCTTTGGGATTGGAATTATTATATTCTTCTTGAAGTCTGTGGGTATTTCGCCTGTCTCATACGTCTTGCTCACCAGATGGTAGAGTTTTGTCATGACTGGCTCTCCCAAGGCCATCAGTAGTTCTAATGGAATGTTGTCTACTCCCGGGGCCTTGTTTCGACTCAGGTCTTTCAGTGCTCTGTCAAACTCTTCACGCAGTATCTTATCTCCCATTTCGTCTTCATCTACATCCTCTTCCATTTCCATAATATTGTCCTCAAGTACATCGCCCTTGTATAAACCCTCTATATACTCCTTCCACCTTTCTGCCTTCCCTTCTTTGCTTAGAACTGGGTTGCCATCTGAGCTCTTGATATTCATACAAGTGGTTCTCTTCTCTCCAAAGGTCTCTTTAATTTTCCTGTAGGCAGTATCTATCTTACCCCTAGTGAGACAAGCCTCTACATCCTTACATTTGTCCTCTAGCCATGCCTGCTTAGCCATTTTGCACTTCCTGTCGATCTCATTTTTGAGACATTTGTATTCCTTTTTGCCTGCTTCATTTACTGCATTTTTATATTTTCTCCTTTCATCAATTAAATTCAATATTTCTTCTGTTACCCAAGGATTTCTATTAGCCCTCGTCTTTTTACCTACTTGATCCTCTGCTGCCTTCACTACTTCATCCCTCAGAGCTACCCATTCTTTTTCTACTGTATTTCTTTCCCCCATTCCTGTCAATTGTTCCCTTATGCTCTCCCTGAAACTCTGTACAACCTCTGGTTTAGTCAATTTATCCAGGTCCTATCTCCTTATATTCCCACCTTTTTGCAGTTTCTTCAGTTTCAATCTGCATTTCATAACCAATAGATTGTGGTCAGAATCCACATCTGCACCTGGAAATGTCTTACAATTTAAAACCTGGTTCCTAAATCTCTGTCTTACCATTATATAATCTATGTGATACCTTTTAGTATCTCCAGGATTCTTCCAGGTATACAACCTTCTTTTATGATTCTTGAACCAAGTGTTAGGTATGATTAAGGTATGCTCTGTGCAAAATTCTACAAGGCGGCTTCCTCTTTCATTTCTTCCCCCCAATCCATATTCACCTACTATGTTGCCTTCTCTCCCTTTTCCTACTACCGAATTCGTCACCCATGACTATTAAATTTTCGTCTCCCTTCACTACCTGAATAATTTCTTTTATCTCATCATACATTTCATCAATTTCTTCATCATCTGCAGAGCTAGTTGGCATATAAACTTGTACTACTGTAGTAGGCGTGGGCTTTGTGTCTATATTGGCCACAATAATGCGTTCACTATGCTGTTTGTAGTAGCTTACCCGCACTCCTATTTTTTTTTATTCATTATTAAACCTACTCCTGCATTACCCCTATTTGATTTTGTATTTATAACCCTGTAATCACCTGACCAAAAGTCGTGTTCCTCCTGCCACCGAACTTCACTAATTCCCACTATATCTAACTTTAACCTATCCATTTCCCTTTTTAAATTTTCTAACCTACCTGCCCGATTAAGGGATCTGACATTCCACGCTCCGATCCGTAGAATGCCAGTTTTCTTTCTCCTGATAACGGCTGAAAGCAAGGGGAAACTACAGCCGTAATTTTTCCCGAGGACATGCAGCTTTACTGTATGATTAAATGATGATGGCGTCCTCTTGGGTAAAATATTCCGTAGGTAAAATAGTCCCCCATTCGGATCTCCGGACGGGGACTACTCAAGAGGACGTCGTTATCAGGAGAAAGAAACCTATGTAGTCGACGATATCTGCCACTGCCACTTCTTCATCCATCGAAGGCGACTGTCTAACACGTCATTGTTTTCAAGTGGTCCCATCAACTGCTTCTATAACTTCGTTGTTAATGACAATTCTCTTTTTTCACTTGGTGACTTAACATACTTTAGCTTTATTATAATTGATTTTACGCCTACTTTCAAACTTGCTCTATTATCTTATTTGGTTGGTTGATGATGTCTCTCTCTGTTAAAGGCTAACAGTACACTCTCATCAACAAAACAAAGATACTTCAGGTATATTCCATCAACATGTAGTTATTTCTTTTCCTAGTTAAAGGATTTGCAGATTTGCTCTAGGACTGCTGAAAGTAGTTTTGATTGTGTGGAATCTCCTGTTCTCACTCTCCTTTCAGTTCTGATCTCACTATCCGACTGAGATTTAATGGACCTGCAGCACTGGTTAATGTTATATTCATATTTTGAGAAGTGCTCTGATGTCACTCTTTACGCTAGCCTACCCTGTGCAGGCCTCCTCATCTCACATGACTAAATCAGCTTACATCAATTTGAAACCACTCATTATAGTCAACCTTTGGTCTCCCTCTATAATTTTGCGAAACCCCGGACGTGTGTAAGTGGGTTTAACTGAATGATGATTTAATCATGGTAGAAACACTACCTTGACTCCAGTGCTCAAGTAATGTTCGTAAACGGACTAATTAATGCCATGAAATATTGTGGCCCTAGCAATAAATTTTTAGGCCAGGAATTTGCATATTATCGTTAGAAAATATTAAATGTGGTGTTAAAACAATATTTGAGTGAACTCTTTAGTTTATTACAAAAGAAAGCATTAAAATGGAAACGCTTCTGAATCAATATTGAAATCGCCAAAGTAGCAAGCATAGAATTAACCATGAGATCTATAAAAATGGAACTATCAGTTGGAAAAGTTCGGAATAGCTAATAACCACGTGTCTGACTGCATGACATTGATCTCAACGTCCCTACACGTCGATTACAGTAACTATTTGACTGAATAGACAACCGAAGGCGCCTATCCATCTGATGATATGCTGACAAACAGGGGACAGTAGATCCTACCATGAATCTGAACCATGAACTTGGGAATGTCCTAACATGCTGGAACTTCTTGCAATTCTCACCATAGGCCGGCCGGGTGGCCGACCGGTTCTAGGCGCTACAGTCTGGAGCCGCGCGACCGCTAGGGTCGCAGGTCCGAATCCTGCCTCGGGCATGGATGTGTGTGATGTACTTAGGTTAGTTAGGTTTAAGTAGTTGTAAGTTCTAGGGGACTGATGACCTCGGAAGTTAAGTCCCTTAGTGCTCAGAGCCATTTGAATCATTTTTGAATTCTCACCATAATCTTCACTGTAAAATGAGCAGAGTGGTGTCACCGTATCTTGCTGCCATCAAATACTACACCAGAGTCGTTCTTCTAAGGACTCGAATATTGGACTACAGTCAGCTGTTCCAGTTGATAGCAAAACCCGTGAAGAATAGATATGTTAAGCATTAAGCCTCATGAGTAAGTCCTTTCTAAGGCAGTAAGGAACTGACTGCTTCTTTCTTCTCAGCAAGAAAAACCAATCATCTTAAATGTTATATCCGTCCACCAATAGTGTACTTGTTTCTTTAACAAAATATCCCTCCAAGAAGAGGCAAAACCTGAAAAAGCCAATGAATTCAATTTCCTACCCTCTTTTTTTAAAAAAACTTCCCTCTATGAGTTACATCCTCATCATATAACAAGTTTCACCTATCAGAGTCCTCTCGCACAGCAGCTAGCCTCATATCAGGGATCCTGGGAAAAGCTAAAAAACTGTATCCAAGGCTAGCCGCCAATTCTGCCACAATTCTGAACCTACTGTAACTCAGAGCTGTTTTGCTGTAGTTTTCGGAAACCTGAGAGATGTTTATCTGCTAAATGCATTCTTCTTAATATGATTCGTATGTCACCTTTCTGCCGACAAAGTTCTGTCATCCAGAACGAATGCTTTCAGCTTGATGTCCAGGGTGGGAACGTGCCATAAACAAAACAAAGGCAAGGTGCCGGCATGATGCTCGCCAAGGCGACAGTCACCCCGACAATGCGAGACACGTCATAGCTCAAGCTTTCCCTGTCTGCGTTTCTGCGAAATGCCGTATTCCCGTGGCTCACTGGAAAGCGTTTTTTGCCGTGGCTGCGACTCCTGTCCCATATCCTCAGCACTTAGCGGCTTCTAAGGCTCGCCCTGAAAAGCAATGAATATAGCCAAAGCGCAGTTAAATTAGAGAATGTTAAAAAAGTATTGATCCCCACTGTTGTATCAATGTTTATACAAGGAATACATTTATCAAAACAAAAACAAACTGATGCTAAAATATATATTCTTATTTTATTGAGGACCCTTCTCTGAATAAATGTGCAACAATTGCTAATGATATACTATTCAAATATTTAAGTCATCACAATCAGGACGAAGTTCTGCAGCATTATACACTAAAATTATCATGTAGGACTTTAGTGGAAACATGTAAAACAAGTATTTTGGCACATAGATACAAATTCAACCATTGTACCTTTAGAGCTACCCATGTTTCCTTGTGTGAGAGGCCCGCATCTCGTGGTCGTGCGGTAGCGTTCTCGCTTCCCACGCTCGGGTTCCCGGGTTCGATTCCCGGCGGGGTCAGGGATTTTCTCTGCCTCGTGATGGCTGGGTGTTGTGTGATGTCCTTAGGTTAGTTAGGTTTAAGTAGTTCCAAGTTCTAGGGGACTGATGACCATAGATGTTTAGTCCCATAGTGCTCAGAGCCATTTTTTTTGTGTGAGAGATGTGTTGTTTCAACAGATAAGAAGCAACGAACTCAACACAGGAAAATTAATGAAACAGCTAAATCTAATAAGAAGGTCTGTGAAAACATTGTTAGTGGAATTACTCTGCTGTGGTAATGTCAACAAACGATCGGCAACACTAGGTATGTTATATTATTCTTTGCAAACATCATGTGGTATTCCCAAGTTAATTTAATATTTTCTAGCATGATATTACCTGTAAACACAAAAGTAAACAAAAACGATGCCCTCATTCTTATTTCACGTGGTCTATAATTCCTTATCTAAAATAATAGTCTTCTATAACCATAATTAGAATTACAGTATACTGATAATTTTTACTTTATGGACCATCTGACTACAATTGAATGAAACACAGTTTTCGTGTCATACGCGTATCGCCTTTATTTTCTGCAAGGAATCTTCAGTGGCATGGAATATGTACATATTTTTGCTATTTAGTTTACATTTTGGTCTATGTACCTATAGGTTATAAACAATTCTGGTGGTTGGCTTTTGCAATTGCGTAGCAATATTTTGAACTGTACTTACAGGTTGACTGGAAGATTTTCTACATATTACGGTCCTCTTGCATTTTTGGTGTTGTTCCTCTTCTTATAAATGCCAATATGTGTTTTTTTACCACATTTCACAGCACTAGGAACTGAACACTTGTTTTGGTTTGTGTTGCCGACTATCAGATGTTAAAGCCAAAGATCGAATGTTATTGTCAACTTTCTAGTGTAATTATTGAAGTATCTGTGATCTGTTTGTGTTTGCATTTTTTTTTTGTGGTCTCTGTGTGTGTGTTTTTCTCCGTGTGTCCAGAAGGCGAAGGTGGGGGGGGGGGAGATATTCTTTTTTTTTTTTGGACTGTGTGAGGGACAATTTTTATTTTATCATTTCTTTTATTAAGTGTAGTAGGGAGCCTGTGCTGATGTGTGTTTGTTCATTTATCACATGTTTGTTTTCAGCGATGGCCTTTCTGAATGTGGAAGTTTTCTTGCATTTGTATAAGATGTTTGTCATGGTTGCTTATTCTCATTATTTTCATTTCTTGTTCCATATTTGTAGGGTGGTGGTTATGGTGTAATAAATGTTCTGCAAATGTGGAATGGTTTGGTTCGTGCTTCCAACTCCTGATATATTCTTTGTATCGTGTTTTACAATTCCTGCATGTCATGCCTATGTACACTGCATCACAACTTTGACATTCAAGTTAACACGAGTATAAACTTTTTATACGAGTTTAGACTCGTACAAACTTGAATGTCAAAGTTATGATGCAGTATACATAGGCATGACATGCAGGAATTTTAAAACACAAGTTTAAACCTCGTAATTAAGACAGGATAATGCGGCAAACAATATTGCTGAGCGGCTGACGGAATCACAAGTATGGGGATGTGCCACGCAGAACTGCTACAGAAAGTGTACTACGATTTCACGCAGGATCCAGAGGTGCTGAGGAGGTTAAAATTACCTGATTTAGACTGCATGAGGAATGACGGCAGGGTGACAACAGCCGGCAGTCATGGAGCATCTTGGCATCGGTGCTGGTGAATAAGAAATATTGAACTGAATTATGTACCGTCAGCCACTGCGATGTACTTGTGATCGACTGACGAATTCTTATTATGCGCCAGCCAAGTTTCTTCTTTAATGTTAAATACTGTTTAATATGAACAGAAGATAGTGAGTGTATTTACGGCCCATGCGTGTAATACTGATTTATTGAGAATGTACACAACTGGCCATTAAAATTGCTACACCAAGAAGAAATGCAGATCATAAACGGGTATTCATTGGACAAATATATTATACTAGAACTGACATGTGATTACATTTTACGCAATTTGGGTGCATAGATCCTGAGAAATCAGTACCCAGAACAACCACCTCTGGCCGTAATAACGGCCTTGATACACCAGGGCATTGAGTCAAACAGAGCTTGGATGGCGTGTACAGGTACAGCTGCCCATGCAGCTTCAACACAATACCACAGTTCATCAAGAAGAGTGACTGGCGTATTGTGACGAACCAGTTGCTCGGCCACCATTGACCAGACGTTTTCACTTGGTGAGAGATCTGAAGAATGTGCTGGCCAGGACAGCAGTCGAACATTTTCTGTATCCAGAAAGGCCCGTACAGGACCTGCAATATGCAGTCGTGCATTATCCTGCTGAAATGTAGGGTTTTGCAGAGATCGAATGAAGGTTAGAGCCACGGGTCGTAACACAACTGAAATGTAACGTACACTGTTCAAAGTGCCGTCAATGCGAACAACAGGTGACCGAAACTTGTAACCAATGGTACCCGATACCATCACGCCGGGTGATACGTCAGTACGGCGATGACGAATACACGTTTCCAATGTGCGTTCACCGCGATGTCGCCAAACACGGATGCGACCATCATGATGCTGTAAACAGAACCTGGATTCATCCGAAAAAGTGACGTTTTGACATTCGTGCACCCAGGTTTGTCGTTGAGTACACCATCGCAGGCGCTCCTGTCTGTGATGCAGCGTCAATGGTAACCGCAGCCATGGTCACCGAGCTGATAGTCCATGCTGCTGCAAACGTCGTCGAACTGTTGGTACAGATGGTTGTTGTCTAGCAAACGTCCCCATCTGTTGACTCGGGGATCGAGACGTGGCTGCACGATCCGTTACAGCCATGCGGATAAGATGCCTGTCAATTCGACTGCTAGTGATACGAGGCCGTTGGGATCCAGCATGGCGTTCCGTATTACCCTCCTGAACCCACCGATTCCATATTCTGCTAACAGTCATTGGATCTCGACCAACGCGAGCAGCAATGTCGCGATACGATAAACCGCAATCGCGATTGGCTACAATCCGACCTTTATCAAAGTCGGAAACGTGATGGTACGCATTTCTCCTCCTTACACGAGGCATCACAACAACGTTTCACCAGGCAACGCCGGTCAACTGCTGTTTGTGTACGAGAAATCGGTTGGAAACTTTCCTCATGGCGGCACGTTGTAGGTGTCGCCACCGGCGCCAACCTTGTGTGAATGCTCTGAAAAGCTAATCATTTGCATATCACAGCATCTTCTTCTTGTCGGTTAAATTTCGCGTCTGTAGCACGTCATCTTCGTGGTGTAGCAATTTTAATGGCCAGTAGTGTATGTTGAAACTGCACCACAGCAGATATTCTTTGATTACGATTTGCGGTTTGGAGTTTGAGAAACTTATTTGAAGTTTAATATTCTGAACAGTTTATTTGAGTGTTACATCTCTCAGAGAACTAAAAGTTTTCGATCGTGTGCTGGGACGAACTTCATTTGTTATGCAGTCGGATAGTTAAAAAGTGCCCTTATCCTGATGAAGCAGTCGGCTTTGAAAACGAGTTCGAATATTAGACCCTATTATGCCCGAACCAAGAGCTTTAATAGTTTCAGAAGCGCTCACGATTGGGAGCGTGACTGCAGACAATCGGTATAAGATCATTGGATTTCACCGCCACACCATTTGGTGTAATTTTTAAGTCGTTATAGGTTTTGGACGTCAGATAATGTGTAGTTTCAACTTTTTGGTTGAGTTGGTACGAATATACCTTCGACTTTTCGGAGCAATAGTGTTAATACTTGTAGACTGGCTGCTGTGTGAAATCCAAACATTTTGCTTGCGGACGATAGACCAATAGATTATTGTCTGGACGACGATACTCCTCTGCCTAACCAGTGTGTGTGTACGACTTTATTCACTAACTACATCAATGCGATCATCGTCTCAGATTTCTGGATATTGAACACCTGCTTAATTAAAGAATCATTCTGATTTCCTGTCACTGTATCGACTGAAACCTAGAAAATATTAAACTAAAGAGAGCGACCTAGTGGGGGAGGGGAGTGTGGAGTAGAACAGATGTGCTCGATGTACTTACACGCAGTCTAATCGAAAACCATCTGGCAAGTTAGCAGAATATGCAGCTGCGAAGGCGCAGTTGCACGTAATCGTTTGCTAATGGCGAAGTCAAACGCTAGATAGATCAGCCAGTACTGTTGTCTCAATTGTTACATCTCAGGCGATAACGGCAGTGTCATTGCGTGATTTCAAACTGCCTTAAACTGGATTGGTTCGCCTACTTAACACGCGTGCTTCCCACGGTTACTGGTGTTTAAGGCGCAGTGTCACAACCTTCCTCGCAGTGGCTGTGGTAACCCACATCTCCTTTGTAATACTTTGTCTGATTCGCGTGATCTACTTAGGCGTTCACATCTGTTTTTGGAACATACAATAACACATGGAAGGTCGCCTGCATTAGCTTATTAAGCTACTGCGCGTCAAATACCTCACAGGGAGGTAACATAGACCCTACACTGCTTAGACCGTAGATACATATAGACCGCGCGCGCCCCTACCTCAGTCATGTTTGAAATCAACGTCTATGTCAAGTGACGCTGGGCAAAAGCCGAATTCTGTCATTACACACTACGGAAAGAGAAACCGACATTTAGGCTTTTTTCCCATTGAAAGCTGAAATTAAGCATAGATTTCAGCAACTGAAAGACTTGTTGTCTTAGTATTACATATTTACTAATACAGTTAACCTAATTTCTCTTAACTTCCCAGTATTAATGCGATGTTATGGTATTTACACTTGTCCAACTAAAATTGTAACAAAAAGTTTGAAACGAAGTGTTGACAATTTTTTCTGCAAGCCATAGAATTTTATTTCTTCAGTGAACTCATATATTTTTTGCACTGCTAATCGTTTAGTTTACCGCTTCCAGGAGAATATAATATCAGTTTGGCAGAAGGCATTCTGTTTTATAACGATACCTCAAAAACACGTGTGAAATGTTTTATTATGTTTGTATAAGAAATGACATTTGTTTGTATCTATAATGTCCAGTTTTTACACGCAGTAAGCGGTTATGTTTTATAGCTTTTGTTTAATTGTGGAGACATTTCTTAGTGAGTTAAACACTAACATTCTGTCGCCTCAAAATTTACGTCATTCATCGAGTTTTAGATCTGAGGATCAACGTATTACCCTTATCAGTCAGTTCGTACTATCCAGTAAAAAAAAAAAATTACTCTCAAATGGAAGACGATTCACTAATGTTTGGTAATGATATCACTCCTTAACTTCAGAGTAATAAACTCACTGGCAAAGTCTCGAAAAATGTATTCGGAAATTATTTTGTGTTTTAAATACTTTACCTGTGGATAGAAACATTAATTCATTTCACAATCGTTTCGGTGCAACGAAAAGCGGCACGAGGTTTCATCATTGTAATACAGAAACCTGGAGTCGCCAATCAATTTACTAAAAATGTTACAATTGAGGTAAACTGAACAAGATTCCAGAAGTCGCCTGAAAATTCATGCTGCCACTAGTCAATGATCGGTATAATGGTTTCAGTATAATGACGTCATGGGAAGTCTATATTATCTGTAATCTAAGGGAAACTCCTGATGGGAGTCAGTGAACCGGAAAATGTCGGTAGTAATTACCAGAAAACTGGCAGCTCGATAGGTGCTGGCATGTAGACGTCACACTTTGCGACTACGGCTTTAGCGCATTATTGTCTCACTGAAGGTGGTTTTATAACATTGGTTCTCAAGCGGGCCGATATCACCCCCAGATTAAGGGGGAGGGGTATTCCACATCTTGAGGGAGCGGTGGACCAAAAAGAGGAGGCAAGCGGGCGTTTTAAAGAGGACGGGGCGCTGGGGAGCGACCGTTCAATTTCTGCTTTCATCGTTGTTGTTTTAGCTACTAATAGACAAAAACGTAAGTGGTTTATTTTCTTCACTGTTCCTACGGTAATTCATTGCTTAAAATGATGTTGGACTAACAGTTTAAAAAGGAAACCAAAACAAGATAACCAGACGTTTAAACACGAAAATGCATTAAAATGTAACATCTTTTTTCTACAACATGACTATGAATGTTTCTGCTCCTTACGTGTCAGGAAGTTGTTCATTTTAACTTTTCCTTTACTGAGGGCGTACTTAATGGTTCAAATGGCTCTGAGCATTATGGGACTTAACTTCTGAGGTCATGAGTCCCCTACAACTTAGAACTACTTAAACCTAACTAACCTAAGGACATCACAGACATCCATGCCCGAGGCAGGATTCGAACCTGTGACCGTAGCGGTCGCACAGTTCCAGACTGTAGCGCCTAGAACCGCTCGTCTACCCCGGCGGCGTACTTAATGGAAAAGGCTTCAGCACGGTGCAGAATGCAGAAATTCGTGACGATAGCAAGGAAAAACGAGCATTTATGTGAGAGGAGCTGCCTAAAGCTCTAGATGGCAAAGATGGAACCAGATATCGTGCAGCTGGCGTATTCTCATCCGGTGTACGAGTGCTGCTAATGACGTAGATAAATATTATTAGTATAGCAGACGTCATCATTATTATTAGTACATTTATTAAAATTTCTGTGGTCTTGTAGCTTACACTGAAGTGGCAAAAGTCATGGGATTTGGATATGTACATAAACAGATAGCGGTAGTATCGCGTACACAAGATATAAAGGGGCCGTGCATTAACGGAGATGTCATTTGCACTCCCTTTAACGACAGAGAGCAGCGGCGTTTTCGTAGAGTTTTCATTGCTAACACACAAGCATCACTGCGTGAAATAACCGCACAAACCAATGTGGGACCTACGCCGGGCGTATCCGTGAGGATAGTGCGGTGTTAATGGGCTACGGCAGCAGACAAATCGACGCGAGTGCCTTTGCTAACAGGATGACATCGTCTCTCCTGTGCTTGTGACCATATCGATTGGACCCTAGACGACTGGAAAACCGTGGCCTGGTCGATGAGTCCCGGTTTCAGCTGGTAAGAACTGATGGTAGGATTCGCGTGTGGCGCAGACGCGACGAAGCCACGGAGCCAAGTTGTCAACAAGGTACTGTGCAAGCTCGTGATGGCTCCATAATAGTGTGGGTTGTGTTTACATGGAATGAACTGGTTCCTCTGGTCAAACTGCATTGAACATTCACTGGCGATGGTTATGTTCAGCTAATTTGAGAGAATTTGCAGTCATTCATGGACTTCATGTTCGCAAACAACGATGGAATTTTTACGGATGATAATGCGGTATCTCACTGAGATACAGTTGTTCACGATTGGTTGTAAGAACATTCTGCACTATTCGAGCGCCGGACGTTGAACGTGTATGAGACATGATCGAGAGGTCAGCTTGTGTATAAAATTCTGCACAGCCAACACTTTTGCAATCATCGACGGCCGTAGAGGCAGCATAGCTCAATATTTCTGCAGCTGACTTTCAACGACTTGCTGGCCGACCGCTGTGGCCGAGCGGTTTCTTGGCGCTTCATTCCGGAACCGCGCTGCTGCTACGGTCGCAGGTTCGAATCCTGCCTCAGACATGGATGTTTGTGATGTCCTTAGGTTAGTTAGGTTTAAATAGTTCGAAGTCTAGGGGACTGATGACCTCAGATGTTAAGTCCCGTAGTGCCTAGTGCCATTTGAACCAACGACTTGCTGAGTCCATGCCATGTCGAGTTACTGCACTACGCCTGGAAAAATGAGGCCCGACTCGATATTAGTAGGTTTACCATGACTTTTGTCCCTCAATGTATATTAATCCTCTAACCATTAGATTCAAACTGTACCTTCCATTTTATTTTTACGTTTCTATGACATAAGAATTAAAAGTTTGAATGATTCAGTCTTTCCAAATAACGTCGTCGTCAAAGGAATTTAATTATAATTCTGTCCACAATTTACCTGTCTTTAGATACTGAGCTGATTAAATTACCTCTTTGTTACTTTCTTAATTAGTGGCGATCTGTTCAAAATACAAAATTTTTCAAAAATTTTGTTCATTTGGTATTAAAAAAGAAACTTCGAAAATGTTCATTGAAATTGTTATTTGTAGACAAGCAAATTTAATTTAACTTAATATATAGATGTTCTGTACAATAGTTTTCCCATTTTGCCCCTTCATTGTGACAGTACTTTGTACGCCGAGGCGCTGAATTGAAAAAAAAGAAAGAAGCTTGACAGTCACTGCTTTATTGGACCGGTTCTTGTATGTTTTTAGCAATGAACATTTTGTCCCCTTACGATTATTACTGTTTAACATTTCAGTGACATTTATCGTGTGTTATATGCGACAGCGAGAAGTCGTAGTTGATGCAATCACGAAATTAGGACAGGCTGCATCACACAACCTCATAGGATTCCTTCATACTGCGCTATATGTAACTGAAAACAATGTCTGCTCTTATGCTAGATACGGTTCGTTCAGATTTCGACAAAATCATCACTAGTAGCCAGAAGATACTCTTCAGATATCAATAATCTTTTTCGGTAGTCTACATTTCCTGATGACTACAGTACCGGGTTTTTATAGATTTCACTCTCCACATAAAAACGATTTTTTCCTTTATATTTCAGATTTATGCGCTGGCCTCATATCCAAATAACATTCAGTGTGTACGTGCATGAAATAAACTACCGAAAAAAGGAAACACAGCGAAATTTTTTTGGGTACTGGCTGTATGTCATGAAGCACTTCGGAAGCTAACATAATATGAAAAATATTTAGGTGAAAACATAAAAAAAATATTACGGTAAAAACATGCAGATAGCAAGTACTCTTCTCAACAAAATTACTCCACACAACCTGAAACAGATCAGTTCTGGGAAATAAGTAGATATTAAAATTTTAGGTAATCCGTGACTGAGGACAGCATAAAAAACTGTACATAGTAAACACTAACAATTTAAATTGTTGGTATAGTACAACACTTTTCTGAACTTAAGAGCTTTTCTTCAGATGCATGTTTTCTGTATATGGACTGTAGACCGTCTGAGCGATGTTATTTTAAAAAAGTTTTTGACAGGACTCACGTTGAAACTT
This sequence comes from Schistocerca nitens, assembly GCF_023898315.1. Lineage (NCBI taxonomy): Eukaryota > Metazoa > Arthropoda > Insecta > Orthoptera > Acrididae > Schistocerca > Schistocerca nitens. The sequence continues at coordinate 696,057,158 of NC_064617.1, read as the reverse complement.
TAGAACAATGTGTCAAAACACCAGTCAAAACAACAGAAGCCAGACGTAAACCAAATACAAATGTTACAGACGATGTATCTCTTAAGATGAAGTATAAAGCCTCGAAACGTGAGCACATTAAGTTGTAGCTGCTTTCAACGTTCACTCCGCCATTTTAATTTTTCTTTTTTTACTGAAAAATGTACAAAATTGCAGAACCTATTTCTAAAAACGTGTTTCCAGCATAATATATGCCAGTAAGCTTAATAAATTATTGTATATAAAATGAAACAAAATAATTAAAACAGGAATAAAAATATCTCGAATACCATCTTCAGTATGTGAATCAGATTTTCGTAGGCTCCGTAAATCACTAAGGAAGAATTATGGACTATGTTATTCGGACTGATACGGTTTCATATGTAGGGCATCCATTATATGACCAAAGAAAATAATTACTTTTGTTTAAGGATAAAGTTGATGTCTTTTGGGACTCTTTTCATACAAAACTGTTTTGGTTGTATGATAATGATATATGCAGAAATTACCTTGAGCGTACTGATAATACTAGTACAGTACACGAGTATATTACAAGTACCGATATTGACTATTTGTTTGTTATTATGTGTGCCGAATTCACCAAAATATGCACTTAGTCTGCATCGGCAATCAAAAACTGTTTGAACAATATTCATCATTACTTTTTCGTGAAAGCTGAAAAATCACGAAGGAATCTTCAGAAATGTTTCAATCTAGTTTATATACGATCAGTAGTGGTACTAGGAAATGAGTAGCACGTCATTACATGCTCAGCTTCAGTGTTCTGTGGCAGATACACGCGCTACAATTAGAGACCCTATTTGCCCTGACATCGAATCAAGCAAAGTGTTGACTGTAACTCTTGAGTGTCATTCTGTGGAAAGGTATCCCATATATAGCTTCTATCGGAATGCTTTGTTGAGTTGTACTGACTTTCTGATATCAGTTGTTGAGGACCAAATGGTTCAAATGGCTCTGAGCACTATGGGACTTAACATCTGAGGTAATCAGTCCCCTAGAACTTAGAACTACTTAAACCTAACTAACCTAAGGACATCATACACACCCATGCCCGAGGCAGGATTCGAACCTGCGACTGAAGCGCCTAGAACCGCTCGGCCACAAAGGCCGGCTGTTGAGGATCTAACGGCCAGATTTGTCCATTGATTTCCGTGAAGGGAATGAGGAGAGAAGAACCCTTGAATGTTCTCTACAGTTATGAGGACAACCGTGGTCCATTCGATGGGTACTAGTTAGGAGATCTTCAGCTTTTCTGAAGTCGCTGTGGAACCATAATTTAGTTGCCATTATCTATAAAGCCCAACAAGTGCAGAGTTTGTTAAGTTTTTTTTATGACGCTAGATAATGCGTTCAAGGAAATTATGTTTAATTCTATAGTGTTTCCAAATGGCACGGCCACTACTGTACGACAGACTGAAGCGAGAGTGTTATCTGGTGTTAATTGGTACACCACAACATAGCATGAAAAGGTCATTCAGCCCATTTAGCTGGATACCCCTTCAATCCCACATAAATGAATACGAGCGCGCAATCCATGGGCTGGGTATGTAAAACAGTCTATGTAGGTAAACTGGCATATCTGTGGTCGCGCTGCAACGGTGAAAATATTGTCGAAATGAAATTTTATGGTCCGTCAGTGCCATGTGGGTGAAGTGTTCCTCATCTGTACTGACGTCACAGTTTGCTGACACCTGTTAGATTTACTATTCATGTATTTCTCTTCAGTTCTCCTTACACCTCGAACTGCGCTGCGATATCGTGGTCCGACTAATACGTTTCATGAAAGCAATCCAATTCAGATTTCTCAACTTGATCACATGACGATCTTTAATTTCGACAAGGCAGGCTGATCTCTCACGCAGATATGTATCGTCGGTTCCACAGTTCGCCAGAGTCATCTGGATTGCACATTCGTAAGTTTGTGGCCGTCCAAGGGGTTCCAGATAAATGAGCATCTCAAAACTATTTGTGTTCCGACAATTGGAAATAAAACCTCTTTTTGAAGAATCTCCCGTCAGTCTGGCCTACAAAGGTGGCCGAATTAGTTGGGGATATTACAGAGCTGAACACAATTTCTTGTAAAGCTTTATCCAACGTCATAAAAAATTGCCATGCTCAGCGAACTACGAAGGTGCTGCTTCTTAAAGAAGACAGTGGATTCTCTTAATAGTGAGTTATCTCCATGGTGACTTCAGCGAAGCTGAAGACCTTCTAAGACAACGGCAAAGAATATTCAACGTTCTCCACATCCCTTTTGACACACACCTAACACAGTTATTTAGAACTTTCTGTAAGGATTATTATGTGTTTTTTATGCCACTCCTTACGTCATACCATGAGTTAAATGTCTTATTAGTTACAGGTAATTTGCATGCTTCTTTTATGATGTCACAGTATTCATAAGCTGCATATTACTTTCTTTAAGTGATTTCTGATTTTAATCGAAGCACAAAACGTTCGCTTTTCTGTAGTTTGCGTGACACTAGTTGACGGCAGTCAGAAATGCTCAAGGTCGCTCATTAAGTTGTGTAGCAAGCGCAACGCCGCTCACCACAGACTCGTGACGCTATCAGTCTTGCTTCAGAACATCTTGTCTTCCATTCTGAGGCGCAGTTGTATTTCTGCTGTCTGTAGATATGTTTCAGATAGCTGCTACAATGAACAGCATGGAAAATGAACATAATGTAGCCATGAAGGATCTCTAGCTTCGTTGCAGGTATTTTTCAGTTCAGAAATTTTTCCACTACGATGTATTACAATTTTTTTATCTTGCGTGGCGCTAGACAGATTTTCCTCTCATCAACACAAAGATGGCGCGTTAATGGCAGAAACACACAAAACATTACACGAAAAGATAAAATACAAGTTGGAGAGGTATATGACAGAACATCAGACGAAAATGTTTGGTGTAAAGAGCGTAATCTTGGTGGGAGATACGTAAACGCCCCTTACACTAGTTACTCTGGCAATGGAGGCTCCAGTCTTCATCGTGATGATTATAAAAGCTATTATGTTTACTAAATAAATAAAAAACAAAGATATCTATGACTGATCATAATCAGTCAATAAATCATAGCTTTCTGTCTACTATTCTGCTGTCTGAACATGAGAATGTTCCTTCTTTCCTCGGTATCTGTTGGACACATGGTATACCAACAACTGAACTCGGTTAGGGATATACAATGAACGGATGGAAACAATAAAAATAATAATATTTTTCCAAAAGAAATTAATGTATTAGCAACCTGACCTCTTCAAAAAGCAAGAAAATTCAAAAAGTCTAAAATAGTTGATAATTAATTAATTGTTAGTTAGCAAGTGACTGTGATAATGTGATGTACTGTCACCATATTATTGCCTATGCAAACTGCGCTACTGTTCTCATACGCTTGAAACCTTTAATGTATGCCTGAGTACTGTATGCTACCTCTTCACTGTTTGCAGCAAGCAAAACGTTTATATTATGGTTTACTGTTACTCTGTGTCAGAAAACATGTCTCTAAAGTGGCGCACCTCTAGCTTACCTTAACATCATCATAATAATTTAGTGCAAGGATTATGCTTCCGTAGGACCTATTCGTTACTAGCATTACTCCTGTCTTGGTCTAGTACCAACATGAAAATAACTTATATGAAAATTACAAGAACAAATATAGAAAACATTTCTCTAAAATGGTGCACCTGTAGCTTACCTTAACATCATCATAATAATTTAGTGCAAGGGTTATGCTTCTGTAAGACCTTTTCGTTAACCAGTATTACTCCTGTCTTGGTCTAGTACCGGCTTGAAAATAACTTATATAAAAATAACATGAACAAATATAGAATCGGAATTCTTATGTACATACAAGAACTTGAAAGATAAACAGTTTTTCTAGATTCTCTTAAAAATGTCGTTGCATGTGGATACATTAGGTATGGCCTTTAAGTTGTGGAGCTAAGAGTATGTAAACCAAAGTGGACAATTTAATTAATGTATGATGATTAATATGTATGTTATGTGTTACTCTGAATGAAACTAGCAATATGTGCTGTCTGTCAAAGTTTTGGTAGTGTATCAATGTAGAATAGAGTCACTGACGTAAGAATTGATATGACTTGTTGGAATTTATAGAACCATTGCCACATAAAATTTAAGGCTCAACGAAACAATAAAGCAAGATACTTGTTATGAAACTTCAGTTATAAGCTATGGTGCTTTATAGCTGTAACTTTATTTTCATTCAGTAAAAGTGAAACTGAACTATTGCAGATTAACATATTTAGAGAGGAAAACAATTCTGTGATTGCAATGTCATATGTTGTATAAATAGGTCGGTGTGATATTTTGCAGTTAAGCACTAATACTTCCACTGTCCACGTAAGTATCGTAATAACAACATTACTGTGAGAAAATTTAAGGCTGAAATAAAATAAAATGTATTGAATCTTCAATCGTTCTGTTGGTTAACTGATTTGATTTTCATGGTTCGCACGGCTCCTCCCGTCGGAGGTTCGAGTCCTCCCTCGGGCATATGTGTGTGTGTGTGTTGTCCTTAGTGTAAGTTAGATTAAGTAGTGTGTAAGCCTAGGGACCGATGACCTCAGCAGTTTGCTCTCATAGTCCTTAACACATTTTTTTTTTATTTTCACTATTCTTTGTAATTTGTAATTGCTCACACGGGAGTCTGTTATGAGATTCTGTTTACTGAGATACAATAAAATTTTTGACGCCAGAGAAGAATCGCTGGAATATTTTCTTGTGAATGATGTCGCTGTTGCTGACAATCTCTGATGTTATCATACTGCAGATGTTTGATGATTCTTAGGAACGGGAATAGCGCAGTAGCAGTAAGGAATAGCGCAGTAGGCAGTACAGTTGAATAGGAATGGACATCTCTAAAAAGGGCCATAACAGAAGTTCCGGGAAAATCAGGAATACAGAAATACAAGTCGCTGAGGAATGAAATAAATAGGAAGTGCAGGGAAGCTAAGACGAAATGGCTGCAGGAAAAATGTGCAGACATCGAAAAAGATATGATTGTCGGAAGGACAGACTCAGCATACAGGAAAGTCAAAACAACCTTTGGTGACATTAAAAGCAACGGTGGTAACATTAAGAGTGCAACGGGAATTCCACTGTTAAATGCAGAGGAGAGAGCAGATAGGTGGAAAGAATACATTGAAAGCCTCTATGAGGGTGAAGATTTGTCTGATGTGATAGAAGAAGAAACAGGAGTCGATTTAGAAGAGATAGGGAACCAGTATTAGAATCGGAATTTAAAAGAGCTTTGGAGGACTTCAAATAAGGCAGAAGGGATAGATAACATTCCATCAGAATTTCTAAAATCATTGGGGGAAGTTGCAACAAAACGACTATTCACGTTGGTGTGTAGAATATATGAGTCTGGCGACATACCATCTGACTTTCGTCAAAGCATCATCCACACAATTCCGAAGACGGCAAGAGCTGACAAGTGCGAGAATTATCGCACAATCAGCTTAACAGCTCATGCATCGAAGCTGCTTACAAGAATAATATACAGAAGAATGGAAAAGAAAATTGAGAATGCGCTAGGTGACGATCAGTTTGGCTTTAGGAAAAGTAAAGGGACGAGAGAGGCAATTCTGACGTTACGGCTAATAATGGAAGCAAGGCTAAAGAGAAATCAAGACACTTTCATAGGATTTGTCGACCTGGAAAAAGCGTTCGACAATATAAAATGGTGCAAGCTGTTCGAGATTCTGAAAAAAGTAGGGGTAAGCTGTAGGGAGAGACGGGTCATATACAATATGTACAACAACCAAGAGGGAATAATAAGAGTGGACGATCAAGAACGAAGTGCTCGTATTAAGAAGGGTGTAAGACAAGGCTGTAGCCTTTCGCCCCTACTCTTCAATCTGTACATCGAGGAAGCAATGATGGAAATAAAAGAAAGGTTCAGGAGTGGAATTAAAATACAAGGTGAAAGGATATCAATGATACGATTCGCTGATGACATTGCTATCCTGAGTGAAAGTGAAGAAGAATTAAATGATCTGCTGAACGGAATGAACAGTCTAATGAGTACACAGTACGGTTTGAGAGTAAATCGGAGAAAGACGAAGGTAATGAGAAGTAGTAGAAATGAGAACAGCGAGAAACTTAACATCAGGATTGATTGTCACGAAGTCAATGAAGTTAAGGAATTCTGCTACCTAGGCAGTAAAATAACCAATGATGGACGGAGCAAGGAGGACATCAAAAGCAGACTCGCTATGGCAAAAAAGGCATTTCTGGCCAAGAGAAGTCTACTAATATCAAATACCAGCCTTAATTTGAGGAAGAAATTTCTGAGGATGTACGTCTGGAGTACAGCATTGTATGGTAGTGAAACACGGACTGTGGGAAAACCGGAACGGAAGAGAATCGAAGCATTTGAGATATGGTGCTATAGACGAATGTTGAAAATTAGGTGGACTGGTAAGGTGAGGTATGAGGAGGTTCTACGCAGAATCGGAGAGGAAAAGAATATGTGGAAAACACTGTTATGGAGAAGGGACAGGATGATAGGACATCTGCTAAGACATGAGGGAATGACTTCCATGGTACTAGAGGGAGTTGTAGAGGGCAAAAAAAGGAACGGGACAAGATGGTCGGAATTAATTGAAAAAAAAAAACACATAACATTTCCCGCCGCCTCTCCAATGCACCGTCCTGTCGTAGTTATCTCATTGCTAGGACAAACTTTCAAATTCTGGTCTAACTGGTCTAAATGGAAGGGAATGTGATGCGCCAGGGTAATATGCAAACACTGTTTTATGTACGCTCAACAGTGCACAAAGGTCGATCAATACATTTAACTAGTGTATCATCACATTCACATATTGTATACTTTGACACTCACAATAACTAATTGCAGAACAGGCAGTCCATTCACAGTCCACATACACAAAATACAACTGATAGCTAAACAGTCAATTTCGTAAAAAAAAAGTCTGTTGTACTGACATAGTATGCAGTCTCTCGTCTACCAGAATGCAATGGATAAGTGTTTAATACACTGCCACAGGAAATTCACAGTGTACTCATGTTTTGATGATGTTACCGCTTGTGGTTCTTTTTTTCCTAGTGCCCTTGAGTCCTCATTGTCTTCTATACTGATTTCTTCATAAATCCTTTGTCTTGCAGACAGCGATTCTTGCTTTGTTCTTTCCTCCAATTTTTACATCTTGCGACTCTTCTTTTTCGCTGAATTTCTGAACCTCGATCTCTTCTCGAAAATGATGTGTTTTACTGCAGCGAAGACGTTGCAATTGTTTTCTGGAAACTTCTATGTCCCACCCTTTCTACATGCTTGTGCAATGTCCTCCATCTCAGTATAATACTTATCTTAAAATCTTACGACTTCTATTACAACGAAAACTGCTTTTCCTTCCACAAATTTCTACCAATGAATGACATTTTCGAGCCCGCCCGCCATTATGTGACCGAGTCCCAGTACAGACTAACTCCTTTCACTTGTTATTCTCACGTGAATAAAAATATGCACAAACAAAGTCTTCTTATCAGAGTGTGCGTAGTTTACACATCAATTACATGCAATTACATTTATGTGAAATATTGCATCAAATTCTTATGATTCATCATATTTCATTCACATTAAGACATCAAATAAATAAAAGGGATTGAGGGCGTACAAATATTTACAATCTTTATTACACACGCAGTCAAACAAAAAATTGCTTTACATTGCCTTACGATGAAAGAAGAAAAATACCTATTTAACTACGTAACTGCCGCTGTATTGATGAAACTAAAGAGGCTAGTTCACCTAAATAGTTCGACTGATCAGTGACATGCCATCAGAGTAGCTCTGTAGTGGTGGGTACGTCGTTAAGAAACTTCCTGGCAGATAAAAACTGTTCGCCAAACCAGGCGTCGAAATATGACCTATGCTTTTCGAGGGAAACGATTCTATCGACAATGTTATTTAGTTTCTTAGCTTCCTCTTCCCTTTTCTATTTTCCGAACTTCTAAGAAGTTTACTTGCATATCTGTCTTGAATTGCACTGTTAGGAAGTAGGATACCGTCCTATGTGGGTTAGCCTCACTGTAGTGTTCATTTCCAGAATAAAAATTCCACTACCAGTGAAATGGATGGGTTTAGTTGAGAGTTCAGGATCAGCACAAAATTTTGATATCTCAGGAGATCAAATGTGGAGTAATATTCTAAGGGAAATTCAACGCGTAGGTACAAAATATTCGTGTAATGTGCATCTCCAAAGCTCCAGTAGACAAATATTTAAGCAAGTAGGAATACTAATGACACAATGAATTTTATGAAATTTTTCGTTAAGAACCGGGAAAAAACAGGGAAGAGCAACAGAGTTCTTAAAAATGACCACCGCTATTCATGACAAATTTCAGCTGGCGGTGCATTCAAAATGAATAGCGTATGAGGACGTGGTTGAGAAAGAAAAACAGATGCCTAGAATCACGTATCTGCCTTATTTTCCGAGAAGGTAGGTAGATTCTTACGGAAATATGGCATTCAGAATAATCTGCTCCCGTCAACGGCGATAAAAAGTCTTCTCTGTAATTTTAAAGACGATCTTGGTTTCCACAAGCCGGTTGTGTACTGCATTCCAAGCGAGTGAGGCATGTCTTATGTGGACAGACTATAAGAACAGTGGAGGAAAGATTCAGCGACACATCCGATTGAATCAACGGAGCACATTTGCTGTCGCGAGCTGTGCCTAGAATATAATGTTCTTATATCTCTATATATAACTCATCATCGCCCAGCCAAACTGCTAAGAGTAGAAACTTGAAATTTGGCGAAGGTGTGGATCTTATACTGCTGGTGTCGTTTAAGAAGGGATTTTTCGAAATTCCAACCCTAGGGGATGAAGGTTTTTTTTTTTTAAAAAAAATGTCGCTAACAAGGCAATTTTGAAGCCAGACCTACGAAAATTCGTATTTGGTTTCTCGGTCAGACATAAAGAAATACGTGTTTCAGTATTTTTGGAAATTTAACCCTGTGGGGAGTGAAATAGTGGTTGAAAGCTTTTTTTTGAAAATATATCATTGTTAAAGAACTACTAAAGTATTTTTAAAGCTACATCTTGAAACATTGGTATTTGACGTCTCGGTTACAAATAACAAAATAAGCGTTTCAATGTTTCTGGATATTCAACCCCTAAGTGAGTGGAAATGGAATGATAATGTTTTAGAAAATATTTCGTCGCATTAAAAAAATTTTAAAGCTAAATCTATAAAAGTTAGTATTTCACTTTTCGAATGGAGATAAAGAAATATTTGTTAAGGGATGAAAGTTGTTGTGGAAATATCTCCTTAAGAACACAAAAGGCGAATTAACAAAAACTTTGGACTCCACCTACCAGAATGGCTTTTTGGTCACAAGTATACTGCGCAAAGACCGTGCATATATGGGCTTCATTAGCGTGAAAAGCTGTATCCTCCCCGCAGAAAATGTGTTAAATATAATGGAAATGAAGCCAAGTGTAACCTCCCCTCAAAAAATTATTTAAATGGAAATGGAAATGAATTCCTAAACACCAAAATAATAAAAAAGTTTAGTAACCTGATAAATTTTATGAGGACAGCAGCGCTGAGCTTCGGCCCTGTATTCTGAATAAAAAAAGCAAAAATTCTTACCTCAATAAAACTGCAATTATATCTGCTCTTAATTAGTCATTTTTCGACACAGCTTCGTGCAATGCTGGCGTATATATATATATATTTTTTTTGGTTCTTGGAAGCAATGATAATGCATTGGAAATTCTTTAAATTGAAATGAATGCTTTTCTTTAAAAGAGTTGCTTTATATTATAAAAATTATTATTGGGGCATTTTTTTTGAACAAATTAAATTACAATTAACATACATTATTAAATATGCGCAAGGCTGCTTCTTTACCTTCTACAACAATACTCATCCTCCAGAATCCTGACCAGAGTCGCGAACAGAGCACACAGCCGACGCATGCCGACTCCCGCCGACTCACGCAGACTACACAAGGCTACTGTCGACTCGCTACTACAGACCCGCGCAGACTAGCGACAAGCAACAACTAACTACCTACTACTCTCTGGTCAGAGACTCTGTCATGCCTCGCCCATCGCCGGCAAAGCATACGTCTTACAAAGCTTACAAGGTGTTGCAGTTTATGATCAACATAAGAAACTGAATGAAATAAAAACAAAAAAGACGTCTGTAGGCCATACAGTCTACGCGAGCGAAGCAGCGGGCGCTAAGCAAGACAAGAAATGAAACACGAGTCCGCCCAGCATCGTGGCGCAAATGACAAGATTTGTGACACCCTGAGTTCGGAGTCCGTCGAAACAGAGACGTCGGAAAACGAAATAAACTGTGACAGAGGTTTGAATTTACACAAATCTTGGAGCCTGATACTCAATTAATAAAGTATTCGCCGACCGTTTCACCCACTGAAAAACCTAATATAATTCAGTTAAAACGTAGAACTGTGACATCTCTTTGAAATTTTTTGTTTTATGTTATTTACTATCGCATTCAGTGGATTCACGCGTGCCAAAGCTACTTAATCATGGTACGAGTCACTGCACAGTTTACTGAATGCTGATTTGTAAACAAAAGATGTAAACAGTTAATAAAACACAACAAATTTGTGAGAGTATATGAATAAGTAACATCAGAGGAAATTTCCCAACTATTGCGATGAACTCACCTGCAGAACAGTGAAGTATCACGAGGAAACCTTTCAACTTACATTACTTGCCATTAAAATTGCTACACCATGTGATTACATTTTCACGCAATTTGGGTGCATAGATACTGAGAAATCAGTACCCAGAACGACCACCTCTGGCCGTAATGACGGCCTTGATACGCCTGGGCATTGAGTCAAACAGAGCTTGGATGGCGTGTACATGTACAGCTGCCCATGCAGCTTCAACACGATACCACAGTTCATCAAGTGTTGAATGGCGTATTGTGGCGAGCCAGTTGCTCGGCAACCATTGACCAGACGTTTTCATTTGGTGAGAGATCTGGAGAACGTGCTGGCCAGGGTAGCAGTCAAACATTTTCTGTATCCATAAAGGCCCGTGCAGGACCTGCAACATGCGGCCGTGCGTTATCCTGCTGAAATGTAGGGTTTCGCAAGGATCGAATGAAGGGTAGAGCCACGGGTCGTAACACATCTGAAATGTAACGTCCACTGTTCAAAGTGCCGTTAATGCGAACAAGAGATGACCGAGACGTGTAACCAATGGCGCCCCATACCATCACGCTGAGTGATAAGCCAGTATGGCTTTGACGAATACACGCTTCCAATGTGCGTTCACCGCTATGCCGCCAAATACGAATGCGACCATCATGATACTATAAACAGAACCTGGATTCATCCGAAAAAATGACGTTTTGCCATTCGTGCACCCAGGTTCGTCTTTAAGTACACCATCGTAGGCGATCCTGTCTGTGATGCAGCATCAAGGGTAACCGCAGCCATGGTCTCCGAACTGATAGTCCATGCTGCTGCGAACGTCGTCGAACTGTTCGTGCAGATGGTTGTTGTCTTGCAAACGTCCCCATCTGTTGACTCAGGATTCGAGACGTGGGTGCACGATCCATTACAGCCATGCGGATAAGATGCCTGTCATCTCGACTGCTAGTAATAGGAGGCCGTTGGGATCCAGCAGGGCGTTCCGTATTACCCTCCTGAACCCACCGATTCCATATTCTGCTGACAGTCATTGGATCTCGAGCAAAGCGAGCAGCCCTATCGCGATACGACAAACCGCAATCGCGATACGCTACAATCCGACCTTTATCAAAGTCGGAAACGTGATGGTAAGCTTTTCTCCTCCTTACACGAGGCATCACAACAACGTTTCACCAGGCAACGCCTGTCAACTGCTGTTTGTGTATGAGAAATCGGTTGGATACTTTCCTCGTGTTAGCTCGTTGTAGGTGTCGCCACCGGCGGCAACCTTGTGTGAATGCTCTGCAAAGGTAATCATTTGCACATCACAGCATCTTCTTCCTGTCGGTTAAATTTCGCGTCTGTAGCACGTCATCTTGGTAGTGTAGCAATTTTAATGGCCAGCAGTGTAGATTTGAAATCTTGGGATTTATCACTCCATTTTTTTGTAAGCTCTGCTGGAAACCTCTTGAAAAGTCACCCGCTAAACACTGCACACGTTTCTGTACAAAGTCTATGAAAATATTATCCAAGAAAGAATCATTTTTTCGTCTAGTGGCCACTCAATGAGTCTTGCACTTTCCTCTGAGAGATTTTGGTCTTTCGTAAAATCAGTAAGTGGTTCGAAATCCTCTATTCATTCACTCAGTGATGATACTGGCACCGAGAAGGAAGGTAACAGAGAGAAGGCCGAAGTACTGAATTTGGTGTTCCGAAATTGTTTTACCGCAGGAGGTCCCTAATATAACCGATTGCGGAATTGAAAAGCAGCTACATCGCTTAGCAGTGGAAAGGCATCAGGATCAGACATCTATAAGAATCTCCAAAGACTATGTGACAGAACTCGCTCCTCTTCTAGCACCAGTATAAATCACTGGAGCAATGAAGGGTACCACAGTTGAGTCGGCGAAAGTTGACTCGTGACAGTTTAGTGGACTGCGGGAAGCAACTTTGCGGAGCTAGCTCACAAATATCGAAACGCGATTTTGTAAACGTCTCTACGGCAACCCCCCAGTGTTGTCACAGCTCTGTGGACGGCCACCGTTCTCACCTACAGCCGTTAGCGCTTCACAGCTGAAAGCTGGCAACAGCGCCACGAGCTGTGAGGGATCTACCTACGCCATCTCGACTATGGGGTCTGAAAAAAGCGCAGGTCATTCTCGTTTTCATGGAGGTTCGTAGGTCTGTTACACATAATTATAGGCCTACACTGTTGACGTCAGTCTTTTATACAGTTATGGAACATGTTTTATGCTCAAGCGTTATGATATTTTCGGAGAACGTACATAGATCCTGCAAACAGAAATCTTACGAAATACAGTTTGCTCTGCTCCTCCTTAAGATCCATAGCTCGGTAGGCAACAACGCTCAGGTAGAGACCGTGTTCCTTGACTCCGGGAGGGAATTTGACATGGTCCCGCACTGCCGCTTAGTGATAAAAATACGAACTTGCCGAATACCGGACCAGATTTGCGACTGGATTCAAAACTTCCTTCAAGACGGAAATCAACACGTCGCTCTAAACGAAACAAAATCGACAGATGTAAAGGTAATTCTCGGAGTACCCCGAAGAAGTGTGATAGGATCGTTACTGTTTACAATGTACGTAAATGATTTAGTACAAAGCGTTGCAAGCTCTTTGAGAATGTACGCAGATGATACGGTTGTCACTTAACAAAGTAGCTACACCAGTAGACAGTATCGATCTGCAGAATGATCAGCAAAGAACTGACGAATGATGCAGACTCTGGCAATTGTCCATGACGTAAATAACTGTAACATATTGCGCATACACAGGAAAATCCACTATTGTACAAGTACATTATAAATGACAGATTGCTGGAAATATTATCTGCACTAAAATATCCAGGGATAACTATCCAGAGGGATTTTAAGTGGAATGATCACATAAAACAAATAGTAGGAAAAGCAGATACCAGACTGAGATTCGCAGGAAGAATCTTAGCGAAATGGTGACTCACCCACGACGGAAGTGGCTTACTGGTGCTTTTTCGACCGATGGTTGAGTATTGTTCATCAATCTGGGATACTTACCAGGTAGGACAAACAGGAGAGAAAGAAAGAGAGGGAGAGAGAGAGGATTCAACGAAGTGCGGAGCATGTCGTCAGGGTTCGTTTGGTCGGCACGAGAGCGTTGGAGAGATGGCCGACAAACTCTAGTGGCATACATTACAAAAGATGCGTTGTGTATCACGGAGAGTTTTTTTATTGAAATTTTGAGTGAGCACTTTCTGCGAAGAGTCGGACCATGTTACTTCCCTCCACATACATCTCATGAAACGACCACAACGAGGAAGTCCAAGAATTTAGAGCTAATACAGAGGCTTATCGGCATTCATTCTTCCCACGCGCGATTCGCGAGTAGAACTGGGAAACGGGGGTCAGTTAGAGGTACCAGAAGTGCCCTCCGCCACGCACCGTTACGTAGCTTTTGGAGTATTATGTAGATGTAGAGCAGATTCTGAGACAACAGAATAACACCGGCCTATAAGAAGATCCCAAAGTGACCACCTTTATGTAAACTGGGACTATGGTCTACATCTACATCTACATACATACTCCGCAATCCACCATACGGTGCGTGGCGGAGGGTACCTCGTACCACAACTAGCATCTTCTCTCCCTGTTCCACTCCCAAACAGAACGAGGGAAAAATGACTGCCTATATGCCTCTGTACGAGCCCTAATCTCTCTTATCTTATCTTTGTGGTCTTTCCGCGAAATATAAGTTGGCGGCAGTAAAATTGTACTGCAGTCAGCCTCAAATGCTGGTTCTCTAAATTTCCTCAGTAGCGATTCACGAAAAGAACGCCTCCTTTCCTCCAGAGACTTCCACCCGAGTTCCTGAAGCATTTCCGTAACACTCGCGTGATGATCAAACCTACCAGTAACAAATCTAGCAGCCCGCCTCTGAATTGCTTATATATCCTCCCTCAATCCGACCTGATAGGCATCCCAAATGTTGTGGCGTAACAAGCTAGCTACGCCACACTGAGAAGTAGCCGGAAGGGCACGCGTCATCTCAAGCCGTCTTGCGTTAAGTCTGGAACAGGATACGTTATGAATGCTATAAAGAAAAGAACGGAGCTTCTCGTATACTTAACTTTTATTCACTTCTGCGGTACATTGCTCTTGATAATACAAGTGAGACTCTCTCAGATATGGTTAATGGCGCCTTGCTAGGTCGTAGCCATGGACTTAGCTGAAGGCTATTCTAACTGTTCAAAAAATGGCTCTGAGCACTATGGGACTCAACTGCTGAGGTCATAAGTCCCCTAGAACTTAGAACTACTTAAACCTAACTAACCTAAGGACAGCACACACATCCATGCCCGAGGCAGGATTCGAACCTGCGACCGTAGCGGTCGCGCGGTTCTAGACTGTAGCGCCAGAACCGCTCGGCCACCAGCGGCCGGCTATTCTAACTGTCTCTCGGCAATTGAGAGAAAGGCTTCGTACGTGTAGTCGCTAGCAATGCCGTCCATACAACTGGGGCGAGTGCTCGTACGTCTCTCTAGACCTGCCGTGTGGTGGCGCTCGGTCTGCGATCACACAGTGGCGACACGCGGGACCGACATGTACTAATGGACCGCGGCCGATTTAAAGCTACCACCTAGCAAGTGTGGTGTCTAGCGGTGACACCACATTCCTCCCCAGCAAATCGGCGAACGGTCGTGTGATAAGGCTTCCGCCCGCCGTGGGGAGGACCCCATGTTGACGTATGCGATGAGGTGGGGAGCCTAACAACAGGCGAGGCTGTGCCACCTGCACCCGGCCATTCGGTCTGAGGGGAGCTAGGAAACGCCTGAAAACCTAGTCCAGGGTGCACGTCAACATGCGGTGTATGCGCCCGTAATGAGACAGGAGGGGCCGAAGGGTCGACCTCCATTGCGTCGGGGTATCCGACGCGCGATGACGCCATGTGGTCCGGAGCGGGCAAGTGTTCCATGGAGGACAGCTGGTCACGGGAAGCGAGCGGCGGCGCGTGACCCAGGGAGGCGCTGGGCGGCTGCAGCGAAGCGTCCACTGCGGGCGGCGCCGGCGGCGGCTGCGGCGGCGGGGCGACGCCATGTGGCAAAATGGAAGGCATCGTCGGTAACACCTGGGGATGAGGCGAGCCAGTAGATGGGTCCCCAGGGCGCTGACCGGACGGCACCGTCGCTGAAAGCAGACGGGGAGCGGCAGAACCCGCGCGACGACAGAGGCGCAGCTGATTGAGATGCCGACGCACCTCACCAGCGGCCCCCAAAACCAAATACATCGCGCGGCCGAGGCAGCGAAGAATGCGCCCTGTGTGCCAACGCCGTGAACCTCGATAGTGGCGATAGAATACAACGTCGCCTGGAGCAAAAGTAGGAGTCTGCCGCTGCACAGGAACCTGAGGCGGCGGATGCAGTAAAGACATCAAGGTTCGATGAGGACGACAGTGGAGCAACTCAGCCGGCGAGCAACCATCGCGGGGCTGAGAGCGAGACAAGGACAAAAAGAGCAATAACGCGTCCTCCCGAGAATGCGACTCTTTCAACTTCAACATCTGTGACTTGAAAGTCCGGACCAACCGTTCAGCGGCACCGTTTGACTGAGGCGAAAACGGCGCGGACGTCAGATGTTGAATACCATTGGCCTTGCAGAATGACTGAAATTCGGCGGACATGAATTGTGGGCCATTGTCGGAAACAATAGTCTGCGGAAGACCTTCAATGCAAAAAATAGCAGATAACGCTTGGATGGTGGCAGATGACGTCGTGGAAGACATCCGGACAACAAAAGGAAAATTACTGAAAGAATCGACCACAACCAACCATCGAGCATTCCAGAATGGGCCAGCAAAATCTATGTGCAAGTGTTGCCAAGGGGAAGTGGCTTTCGGCCATGCAAAGAATTTCCACGGTGGGGCAGACTGTTGTTCGGCACACGCCATGCAAGAAGAGCACATATTCGTAATCGCAGCATCGATTCCGAACCAAGTACAGTGCTGACGAGCAAATTGTTTCGCACGCACTATACCCCAATGTCCTTGCTGGAGAAGCTTTAAGACAGAGGACTGTAACGAACGTGGGACCACGACTCTGGACTGATCATTATCAGAACGCAACAACAAAACACCACGTCGTACAAAAAGTCTCTCCTTGTGAGCAAAAAATCGGCGAACCAACAGATCCTCGATCCGTGACTTCGACAAGGGCCATTGCGTAGCAACAAAACGCAAAACAGTAGCAAGGACAGGGTCAGCAGCTGTGGCTGTAGCTACACGAAGAAAATCAATCGGAAACGATTCGACCACGTCATCGGTTTCCGAGTCAAAGAACATGCAAGCAAGTTCGGAAGAATCGAATGCTTTATCCGCAGCAACAGGCAAACGGGACAACGCATCGGCGTTTCCGTGCTTAGCAGTGGACCGATACAAGATATCGTAGCGGTACTGCGAGAGAAAAATAGACCAGCGAATGAATTTCTGCGCTGTACGTGGAGGTACAGGCTTGTGCGGATGAAAAAGTGATGTCAAAGGTTTGTGGTCGGTGATGATGGTAAAGTGACGACCATACAAGAAATCATGGAACTTAGTAACACCAAACACGAGAGCTAAAGCTTCTTTCTCGATCTGTGAATAATTCCTTTGCGCAGACGAAAGCAATTTGGACGCAAAGGCAATAGGGCGATCATGCGATCCATCTTTGTGCGCAAGCACAGCACCGATCCCGAAATCCGATGCATCTACCATCAACAAAAGGGGTTTCTGGGGATCGAATGGCGTAAGGCAAGTATTTGAAAGCAACGCCGATTTCAACTGGCGAAAGGCGCGTTCGCATTCCGTCGTCCAGACAAACGGAACACCTTTACGGCGTAAGCGATGAAGCGGAGCTGAAATGGAAGAGGCATTGCGCAGAAAGCGATGATAATAAGTTATTTTACCCAGTACACTCTGTAGCTGCTTCACATTCTGTGGCGAAGGCAAGTCCTGTATGGCACGGAGGTGCTCTGGACTCGGATGTATGCCTTGGGCATTGATTACATTTCCCAAATATGGTAAGTCACGAGCAAAAAACACACATTTGTCCTTCCTCAAGCGAAGACCATTATGCCGCAATACCTGAAATAATGTTCGTAGGTTGGCTAAATGGTCGGCTTCTGTCTTTCCGGAGATCACAATATCGTCCAGATAGTTTGCAGCAGTATGGACCGACGCACAAACAGTTTGTAAATATTGCTGAAACAATGCAGGGGCAGATGCACACCCGAATGGCAGTCTGTTGAATCGGTACAAACCAAGATGCATGTTAACCACCAACACTCGCTGGGATTCTTCGTCCACCGGTATTTGCAAGTACGCATCTGCTAGGTCCAACTTTGAAAAATACGTTCCCGGGCACAGTTTGTCAAAAAGATCTTCCGGGCGGGGCAAAGGAAAAGTAGCAGTCACAAGTTGTGGATTCACAGTTGCCTTGAAGTCCACGCAAAGTCTCAATTTTCTGGAAGGTTTTTGCAAAATGACTAAGGGTGAGGCCCAGAGAGAAGCCTGCACACGTTCAATGACACCTTGTGATTCTAAATCGTTTAATGTTCTGGCGACCTCATCACACAATGCATGTGGAACATTGCGCGCTCTGAAAAATTTCGGTTGCGCGTCCACTTTGAGTTCCAAATGTGCTGCATAGTTCTTAGCGCAACCAAGGCCCGGTGCAAAAAGTCTGCAAATTCTTCACATAGACTAGAAACACTGGCTGAAGGCACAGTCTGATTCACTGATAGGACCTGATTGACTATAGACAAGTTAAACAACTGAAATAAATCTAAACCAAACAAGTTCACTGCAGTAGAAGAACGAAGAACGTAAAATGACACAAGTTTTGTTTGTCCCTTGTATGTTGCAAGAAGGCTGCACTGTCCTAACACAGGGAGAAGCTGTCCTGAATAACTCGTGAGCTGAACATTTGCGGCACGCAACGGAGGTGCGCCCAGTTGTTTGTATGTGGCGTGATTGAGCAATGAAACTGCAGCTCCGGTATCGAGCTGGAACGGTATCACTTGTCCGGCAAAGTCCAAATCTACAAAAAGTTTATTGTCCTGCTGACGACAAGAGCGACTGTTTTGTGCAACTTGAACAGACACTGGAACAGAATCACGCGCGACGTGACGGGACTTCCGTCGACGTCGACGCACACTTTTTGTGGGACGAACACAGTCACTGTTAGCGAGAGGATCACTGGACGGGGTGGAATTAACTACATGAATGTCCATGGGCGAAGGTTCACGAGCCCGATTGTCCTTGGTTCGATTCCGGCGCGAAGCAAAGGGCCTGGAATGGTTGTGAGTGTCTGATCTGAGCTTTTTCTGGCAAACACTTTGAACATGCCCTTTCTTATTACAGAAAAAGCAAATAGCTTGGCGTGACGGGCAATTCTCACGCGAATGTCTAGTTGCACACCGCGGGCATGATTTCACCGCATTTGCTTGCTTGCGCGGGACACGTGGCTGCGCGGACGTGCGCGAGGGCAGGTTAGCGTTCCATGCAGCGGGCCCGGCGGGCCGGTTAATGTGACACACGGCTGGCGAAGTTGCAAATGATTCCTGAGCAAAGTCAAGTGTGTCTTGCCTATCTAAAATGTCTATCACTTGTTGAAGGGAGGGATTGACGAGTTTCAAAATCTGTTCCCGTATGCGAACATCAGAAACGTTCTGTGCAATTGCATCACGCACCATAGTATCTGAATAAGGGAGTCCACAGTCACATTCAAATGCACAATCCCTAGTAAGTCCTTGTAAAGTTGCAACCCACTCCCGATTAGTCTGACCGGCCGTACGTTTTGTACGAAAGAACGCATACCTTTTTGCAATGACAATGACTGTTTCTTTGAAATAGGCATCTAAAGCAGACAAAATTTTTTCGTAGGACAGAGTTGCTACGTCGCGTCGGGGAAACAATTTCACTATCACACGGTAGGTGGACACACCTACACACGAAAGCAAAAACGGCTGCCGCTCATTACCTTGAATTCTGTAGGCGGCGAGATGAAATCCAAATTGTCGGGACCATTCTGTCCAGCTTTCGTCGTCTGGACGAAAAGCACGGAATGGCGGTGCAATTGCGTGTTGTGGCTGCGGTAGCGATGAAGCGGCGGCGGCCGCATCGGTTTGCAGCGCACGTTGACCCTGGACGAGCTGTCCAAGGGCATCCAATAACGCCTGCGTCTGCTGATTCTACAAGCGATAAAATTCGGACACTACATCTGGAGAATGTGGCGAAGCCATGACACAAGCAAATTAGTGCAAAGTAGAAAGAACACGTTGACACTCGTCGCCAAACTGTTGTGGCGTAACAAGCTAGCTACGCCACACTGAGAAGTAGCCGGAAGGGCACGCGTCAACTCAAGCTGTCTTGCGTTAAGTCTGGAACAGGATACGTTATGAATGCTATAAAGAAAAGAACGGAGCTTCTCGTATACTTAACTTTTATTCACTTCTGCGGTACATCGCTCTTGATAAAACAAGTGAGACTCTCTCAGATATGGTTAATGGCGCCTTGCTAGGTCGTAGCCATGGACTTAGCTGAAGGCTATTCTAACTGTCTCTCGGCAATTGAGAGAAAGGCTTCGTACGTATAGTCGCTAGCAATGTCGTCCGTACAACTGGGGCGAGTGCTCGTACGTCTCTCTAGACCTGCCGTGTGGTGGCGCTCGGTCTGCGATCACACAGTGGCGACACGCGGGTCCGACATGTACTAATGGACCGCGGCCGATTTAAAGCTACCACCTAGCAAGTGTGGTGTGTAGCGGTGACACCACACCAAACGCTCGAGCAGTACTCAAGAATAGGTTGTATTAGTGTTTTATAAGCGGTCTCCTTTACAGATTTACCACATCTTCCCAAAATTCTACCAATTAACCGAAGACGACTATCCGCCTTCCCCACAACTGCCATTACGTGCTTGTCCCACTTATTATCGCTCTGCAGTGTTACACCCATATATTTAATCGACGTGACTGTGTCCAGCGCTACACCACTAATGGAGTATTCAAACATTACGGGATTCTTTTTCCTATTCATCTGCATTAATTTACATTTTTCTATATTTTGAGTTAGCTGCCATTCTTTACACCAATCACAAATCCTGTCCAAGTCATCTTGTATCCTCCTACAGTCACTCAACGACGATACCTTCCCGTACACCACAGCATCATCAGCAAACAGCCGCACATTGCTATCCACCCTATCCAAAAGATAATTTATGTAGATAGAAAACAACAGCAGACCTACCACACTTCCCTGGGGCACTCCAGATGATACCCTCACCTCCGATGAACACTCACCATCGAGGAGAACGTACTGGGTTCTATTACTTAAGAAGTCTTCGAGCCACTCCCATATTTGGGAACCAGTCCCATATGCTCGTATCTTAGTTAGGAGTCTGCAGTGGGGCACGGGTGGGGTGACGGTGTCTCAGTTGACATTCCTGTTCCTCTACGCTGATTATAGCTAATGGAAACAGGCCTGAAAGTAATTCAGCTTAGCGCTAATTTAACAGCATAATTACTTGTTGCTTTTACGAAGGTGAAGTGCATGCTGAAGTAGACACACGTAAACCGTTTCAGACCTCAATTTTTTTCTGGAGGGCGGAAAATTTTTGTTTATATGATAATGCTCTTAGGTGATTTTTTAATGATTTTAGATGCAAGAGTTATACAAAAATATGTACCCGTTTTCAAAACACTTTGTACACTTTGCTTTAGACTTGGCCACTGTTTCTGTGTTTCGATACTGTGTATCGATACCTGGAACTGTTTCAGTGTTTCGGAACGGCTATGGTTCACTGTTTCGAAACAATGGTGTTTCATTCCGCCCCTGTCTCGGATCTCGAGCCAGACACAGAAACTGTATCGTTGTTTCAAAATAAGACTGTTTCAGTCCACCTGTGCCTGGAACGGACTAATTGTATCGAAACAGTGATGTTTCATTCCGCTCTGTGTCGGACGAGATTCGGGCTCGGCACAGGTACTGAAACACAACATACCACTTCATGAAACACTTTCAAGAGTGTCGAAATCTTTTGACAAGCAATAGCATGAAGCTTAAGATATCCGAAAATAAAGCTTAGTTTCTAGCTGACTGTCCTATTCCGAAATGGCGTAACATCTGCTTTATAAACACTAACCAAACAATAAAACAACGCATACTATTCACATTCAAAATAATAAATATGTGAAAATCATACAGTTAAATTACACTTTTTTTATAACATACTGTTCATATACAGAAATCATATTAAGAAACGCAAGTAAGACTACAACATTTTAAATAAAAAAAGGCGTAGAGTGACAGTTATTAGACACAAAAATTTGATGTAGGTATAATTGCAAGCAATCTGTTTGACATATCACTGATAGTGTAATGGTGAACGGAAAGCGTCTAAATTTATAGTAACGGTTCGAAACACCTTGAAACACAAAAAATTTTTTCTGTTATATTTTGTTATTTATTCGAATTATTTGGTGTTATTTGTGAGTCTATAGTCACTGTGTCTATTATCCACAATGATGCCCTTTGTGTGCATGGAAATTAGTAGGATGGGTATATTAGCCATACTAATGGAATGAGGGAATCCCAGTAGCATATCCGTTGTTTCTGCAGTTTGCTCCCACCCCCAGTTCCGTTCGAGGTGGTTCTTCTGTCTTCAGATATGGCTGTCCTCAGCCAATTGAAAAGCATGAAAGTCACACGACACGAAAGCAGCGCATTTCCTGAAGGAAATACGAAACTGCCAAGACGCCTAAGTGATAGTTTCATACTTTCTACGATATGATTAGCGCTCTCGCACCTCATTTATGTTTATGTGGACATACTTATACAGTAGACATTCAAGATGATAAAATGTGTAGATTTATTAGATTACAAAACACAAACTGTTTCACTGTTTCGAAACAGTGTATCGAAACATTACATCGTACTGTTTCATTAGTTTCGAAACAGTTACGTGTTTCAGTTTGCCCATCTCTACTTTGCTTCCTTTTGTGGACTAAAATAACTAATTACGAAATATACTCTGTTGTAATAAATAGTTAAAGGTCATCCACTGTTTACCAAGCAAAAAAACGATAACGATATTCAATGGTACAGTGGAAAATAGCGAACCAACCACATCCGTATATTCTTGTGGTCACTAGTTGCCGCGCACTGGTACACTGACTTGCTGATATTTTCATAGTGATGCCCAATAGTTGGCAGCACTTGCGCATGACGACAAAGGTTGAACATTCCCAAATGTGTACGTCAGGCTTCCACTGGGAAAAATACTTCTATTGCAGCTAAGACACAGTAAAAGTTAATGTACATAGATGTAGCCAGAAGGTTTGAAAGGGTTATCTTATTAACATATTAGCAACTGTCCCGGCATCCCACGGGCAGCACTGAGTATCCACGCCTGGACGATTTGTCTGGCGTAGCGGTAATAAACTGTACACACAAACCTTCCTGTGCATCAATCTATCTCGTAGTGAAAGGCGTGTCAAAATCCCTACAGTACTTCAAGAGATTAGCCGCCATATACAGGCAGAAAAACGCGGCGAGGGACATCATAATCTCGTGATTTGAACTGATAACTGCTACTAACAAAATTTTAGATTAAGCAAACATATTGCCAGTTCCTTACACCTGCAAACAGATACATTGTTTGAATGTCGTTATGTTATAATGACTATAGTTTTTTGAATGAATGCATGTCTAATGAAACTTACAAGGGGAGGCCGCCGATTGTGAAATTCAGATTCGATTCATACTGTGCGTAGTAAAAGCTCATGGCCAGAGGTGTAATGTGGCAAAGCACGAAGATGCACTTCTCAGCCGTTGTCGAGAAAATGACAGTTAAAAGAAACCGTTGCGGTGAAATACTCTCTACCATTAATAATTTTCTGCAGCGTCGTGGCGCAGCGGTAAGCGCACGGGTTCGTAATCCGAAGGTCACTGGATCGAATCTCGTGCTATGCAACTTTTTTTTTTTTTTTTGTAATTCAAATGTACACACACACACACACACACACACACACACACACACACACATATATATATATATATATATATATATATATATATATATATATATATATATATATATATATATAGTCCACCACCAATTGTCTTCTCCGATTTTTGGCGATATCATACGATACGCGTGGTATGCATCAAACCTGACGAACGATAGAACAATTTTTCAGAATGTGAATCAGGTGTGTTTCCCAACAGATAATTTAAAAAACAATTGTTCTTGTAAAAACGCATGGTTTATCAGATGTGCTCGATGTCGTGCTGTTTTCTGCTTTCCATGTTTCTATGATAACTATCACTCTGGTTCGTGCGATACTCCAGCTACTTCTGGTCACTAATTGTTAATTATGTGCGATTGTATACCGAACTTTTCAATAAATTGTATCCACTTGAATACTATTTGTAATATTGCGTTTTATTTCAAGTTTTATTTTTCCACGACAAACGACTTTCAACAACTTATTATATGCATAATTGTTGCAACTGATTGCCGGGAATTTTATATAAATTACAAAAAACAAATAATAAAAAAAATTGCATGGCGTGAGAGTCGATCCGGCGACCTTCGGATTACAAACCCGAGCGCTTACCGCTGCGCCACGACACTGCAGAAACATCTTTAATCGTAGAGAGTATTTCACCACAACGGTTTCTTTTAACTGTCGATTTTCTCGACAACGGCTGAGAAGTGCATCTTGGTGCTTTGCCACATTACACCTCTGGCCATGAGCTTTAATTATGCACAGTATGAATCGAATCTGAATTTCACAATGGCGGCCTCCCCTTGTTAGTTAAAAAATCAAGACTAGTTAAAAAAAAGAAAAGAAAAAGAGGCGACTCTTTGCAGAATGAACGGAATATACTATACCAATAAGATGAAACTGCCGATAGAATTGCGAAACTCTCCGCAAAACAACTTATTCAATGGTTAATTTGTGCATGAGGTGTTTCATCAAGCCTAAACTGCCACTAATTCAAAGTTGGTGATGATTCCCACAGGACATGAGCGTGTACAATGAACATATGAATTGCGTTCAGAATCATTAGTACAAAGAGTCCCTGTGTTTGCCATTTACCCATGAGATGAAGATTCCAAAGTTCAATCATCACATTCGAGCCATTTAATATTTCCTAGAAGCGTTTCACATTTCCCTTTATTCACCCATTCATGCATTGCCTATCTGTGAACTGTGACTCGCACTCGGGCCTATGCAAGTGACCTCTTATAACCCAAATGATAGGTGATTTCATGTTCATAATTCATCACACAATTCATATCAACCTGTGAGGAGGGCATCAGAGAAAAACCGCCTTGTACATCTCTTAAAGTGAAAGTGTTCGCATCTCTAGTTGTCTGATATTCCCCTGTACGACCGTATGAGCGTCAGCTGTTCTGCTACAGATGAACAGTGCGACTGCTGTGCAAAGACTGCAGCTGAGGTTCTGCGCGGTCAACTGGGGTGAGGTCGTCAGCCGTCTGACAAGCAGCAGCAGCAGCAGTGATAGACAATATGCTGCGTCATGTGTTTTCTGCTGATACACATCCCTTTCGAAGTATTTTCCACATTTTGCCATACTGTCGATGTCATCTTGAGAGGTGGCATGAGCCCCCTCTCATATTTCTATCTTACGATTCTCCTCTCTAATTACATGCGGTGGAAAGTTGCTATTCCTTCACACGCGGACTTCCCACGCAGCGTCTCTCGTCACCCGGGTGGTCCAGTGACAGGCGGGCTCTGTTGAACTGGAGAGGGTTAAGCCGACGGGTGTGAGGATGTCGAGTGAAGGCTTTGCAGACGCCGACATTGTCAAAAGACACGCCCGGAGGGGTTTGAAGTAGCGGCTGGGCTAGAGGTTCCGTTACTTCGCAGAATCTTAGCGAAAACACTTTCTGGCGGGCTACCAGCGAGGCGTGGGAATGACTTGTGTACCCAGGCAGTTGTGGCGGGAAAATTCCCGCGCTTTCTGCAAAATAGTAACTGTGATTGGCTTGCTCAGGGCATAGCTCCGTGACGTAGCAAAATCAGCACAGAAATTGGCGCCAATGTTTGTATGAGTCTCCAATTTGAGCCAATTTGATGTATTATAAATATTTCATGTGTTTCTTTTATTATTTTGTGTTTAGTCTTAATAAATCATATTGTTATTTTGGACAGAACTTTCATTCTGTTAATCGGTAGAGCAACCCATCATTTCTCACTATGTTAATGAAACCTTCGTTTATTTAACTTATTTATCAAATTAAATTATTGCAGGTGCCAAACTCTCTTCTACTCCACTGGCAGGGTTGATTAGAGTCAGTTTGCGTGTTTTTTTTATCCTTGTGCAACAGCAAAAGTCGGAGTTAGAATAGGGGGGGGGGGGCTTAGAGCATCATTTACCTATGTAGATTCTAGAAGAATTTAGTGTTAAATACACTGCTAGCCCGGCACCTCGCATAAAATGGCGACCCTGCCAGGATCTTTCCTGTGAATCTCTGATAAGCAAACAGGATTCTTAGTAGGAACATTCAATTTTTTTTCTCTACTTTTTTTTAATGATTAATACCCAACTTGTTTTTTCTGGTAGTTCCGCGTTTAGTTTTAAGTAGCGGCGCATGATTACAGTTTTTGTTTTCAGTGTATATATTTTTGTTTGTTCATTGTTTTTGTGTTTCGTTGATGTGGTGTCCGTACCACATCGCACTTTGTCCGATTTGTGTGCAGTTTCTGTACCACATCAAATTGCATTTGTGATTACAGCGTTGGAACAGTGTTGTTGAAATTTTATGTCTATATGTAAAAATACAGGGAGTAGATTATTTTTACTGTGTATTTTAGATAAATTTTGTTTCTCATGAATGATCACGAGAAGTAAGGCACGACTATTGGTGAGCGAAGCTAATACAAAAGTGGATACTATAATGGATAAGGGGCAGTTTACTGACGGGGGTAGGTTCGGAGGTGAGATGGACACATTTTTAGCAGGACAGGACGACAGGGTCATTGATGAGGAAGGTGATTTGGACGCGATCTCAGAGCAGCGTTGCGGCCGTGATTATGATAGTGAAGTAGAGGATGAAACAGAGACAGGCACACAGATCGAGACTGTAGCAGAAGTTCATAATCAAACGAACGAGAGCAGACAGGGGCTAGCTCGGTCACGTCAGAGCTCTAGCGCCCAGGTGTCCAGAGTTACATCTCCCACGTTTGAAGAGGATCAAAAAGATGACGTAAACCCAATACTGAGCTTCCTACGATCAATGAAAGAAGAAGCTGATGTACAACGTAAGAAGGAGAAGGAAGAAGCTGACGAACAGCGTAAGAAGGACACTGAGGCAATAATTTCGCATATAGGGGAAATTCGTGGGGAATTACTAACTATAAAGAAAGAATGTGGAGAAGCAAAAGAAATGTCAATGGCTGCACAAAAAGTAGCAGGCCTGGCCAAAACGGCAGCAATAGGGGCAATGAAAGTCGCGGAAGCAACTTCTAAACTCGCAGGGCGCTTGCGACGTACAACACAATCCCACTCAAAATCCCTAGCATTCCTAAAAACTCAAGGTAATATCGCGGTTGCGAACACCACGAAACGAATGGAAGAAGTAGAGAGTCGGATAGCAAAACTAGAGCTAAACGGGCACACGAGCACTGCGCGTTCGGATACCAATGATGGAATACACAGAATTGTGTCTCCGAGGAAAAGCCCGCCGTGCTCTAGCCCAGTGACAGCGTGCGGAACGAACAATGCACACGCAGAAACAGCGAGTAATAGCTCCAATAATTGTAGCCCACTTAGGAGAGTGAATTCTGAGTGCCACTGCCACTGTGATACAGAGGTAGCACATCACAGTTATCAGCAAGATAGATCAGGACACTCAGCAGACGTGCAAGTATCGGAAACGAGTGACAACACCAGTGCGAGGATCAGACAGGATTTTGATCACAATCACTTCCTGTCGATACTAAAATTCCAGAAGTTCAAAGAAAATGGAGGGTCGATGCATCCCAAGAGCTGGGTGATGCAGTTTACAAATTCATTACCGTCATCATGGCCAACCCTGGCAAAATTAGAATTCATGTGTGGACACATCGAAGGCCAAGCCGCGGAAAAGATGCGGGGTGTGGCAGCGACGTGTCAGACTTATCAGGAATTTGTTGACGCGTTCCTGGGGATCTACTGGTCAAAGGAAACGCAAGACAGGATTAAAGACGAAATAATATTTTGTCCTGAACTGGAAGTGTCCGGGCATAAGAGCGCAACCAAATTTTTTGATGATTTACTCAAGAAGAATCAGTTTTTAGATAGTCCATATAGCAAGGGAGAAATCATCAAATTTGGTTTTTCCAAATTGCCTGTTAGGTGTCAACAGACACTTGTCGGCAAGTGTGGATCTGACATCGAAGCATTCAAGAGTCTATTGCGCGAACTCGAAGTAGTCTTCGATAAACAAGACGCAAAGGACAGGAAGAAGGCGCAAAATAACAAATACCACAGGCCAGCAAGGGCAGACGACAACAGATCGCATAATCGCGCTCGTCAGTTAGGAAACCAGGGTTACGGAAATCAAGGTCATGCAATTCAAGATTATGGAAACCAGAGACACGGAAACCAGAACGTCAGGGAACAGGGTCAATCTAGACAAGGAATCTGGGACAGGAGGAATAACGAACGGCAAAGCGACCGTAACTGGAGAGAGCGAAACCAAGGAGAACAGTGGAACCAGGAGATCGAAACTAGACCCGCAAATCCTAATGCACGTCAGAGGAGGGGGAGCTTAACAAGGGATTGACGCCAGACTAGTGCGAACACAGGCCGCCGGAATTTCGCACGTAATCTCGGACCTGGCCAACTACGGATGATACATTACGAAGATTTATCAGAAATCCTGCTCGAGGAACATAAAGCAACTCCTCGACAAGATCGGCAGCCTCTTATCACAGTAGCAATAGCTGAAAAGAGTATGAATGCGATAATAGTGGAAGCTACATAACAGCAATATCTGAGGCAGCATACAAGAGGTGCTCTCAGGAGATGGACTGGCCTGTCCTATCGGTTAAGAAAACCAAAATAAAAGGGGCATTAGCGGGTAAATGTACGGAGGTCGCCCAACAAACAAGACTGGAATTCTCCTGCCAAGGACACAAAATAGAGTCTAACTTCTGGATCGTGCCAAATCTGGCGATCGACATGATAATAGGAACGGACTTCCTAAATGAACATGAAGCGATAGTTGATCTAGGACGAGGTGAAGTGGTTTTGAGGAAAGGGAATCCCGTCCACATTAAGTTCGACGACCAGCTGATCCCAGCTCAACTACCGTCTAACTGTGTACGGATAAACTATGCGTGTCTGAAAGACAGAAAGGAAGAACAGGTCGACGTTGCGGGTAGGGGAGAGGACACGGATGAGAATGAAGTCGGAATAATGGAAGAAATCAAGGAGAAAATAGGAGAAAAAGTGGAAGCAATAAAGAATATAAGGTGCGACCACCGCAAAGAACTTCATAAATTACTAGTAGAACATGCGGAGGTTTTCATTCCCAAGACAGGATCAATAAAGAACTTCCAATATGAATTTCGTGTACGTCCGCACAACCAGTTTCGTGTGCCACCCTATCCAATCCCCTTGGGATATCGACAGAAAGTAGCAGCTGAAATTACGCGAATGCTGAGTGAAGGAATAATAGAACCTACGGCTTCAGCCTATAATAACCCATTAAGAGTAGTCGAGAAGGCAGATGGTAGTATTCGTTTAGTCTTGGACTCGCGACAAATTAATACCATAATAGAACCCGAAACAGACAGACCGGAACGATTAGAGGAACTCTTACAAAACTTCCATGGCATATCAATCTTCTCATCAGTTGATCTAAAATCGAGTTTCTGGCAGATCGAGCTCCATCCAAATTGCAGACAGTACACAGCCTTTTTAGCATTTGGAAGATGTTACCGGTTTCGTCGTCTACCATTTGGTTTGAACGTTTCATCTGCCGCATTCATTCGGGGGCTGGACGGCATACTAAGCGATAATTTGAAACGTCATGTCACCAGCTATGTGGACGATTTGCTGATCGCGGAGAAATCTTGGGGAGAGCACAATGCGGTCCTCGGTGAACTCCTTGCGACATTCAAGGAATACGGAGTGACTATCAATATCGAAAAATCGAATTTTGGGACGTCCTCTGTCAAATTTCTAGGACAAATCATCACGGGTGAAGGCATTGCGCCAAATCCCGAAAAGATCGAAGCGATTGAAAAGTTTCCCATTCCTACGACAAAGAAGCACTTAAGGGGGTTCTTGGGGATCATAAATTTTTACAACCGCTTTATACATGTCAAAACTCAGAGCAGTCCTAGGTTGCATCAACTTACAGGAAAGAAGATTCCTTGGGAATGGGATGAGGCGGCCGAATCCGAATGGAAAGCATTAAAATTAGCATTATTACAAGCACCCATCCTATCACACCCTAATTTAGCAGAAGAGCTTTGCATAGTAACGGACAGTTCATACTCAGGTCTGGGTGTCATGGTGTTCCAAGACTATGTACATGAAGGAAACAGGGTGTGGAAGACAATTGCGTTTGGTAGCAGAGTACTAGCCAAGAGTGAGAGGAATTACTCAGTGACCGAGTTGGAGGCGCTGGCTATTGTATGGGCGTTTGAAAAATTCAGATACCTTCTGTTTGGTCGCAAGACGAGGGTCTACACAGACCACAAGGCACTCGAGTTCTTGATGACTGCAAAGCTTAATCACAGACGGCTCATTAGGTGGGCATCATATCTGCAGCAGTACAACTTTTCGATAGAATATATCCCCGGCAGTCAGAACATTATTGCAGACGCCTTATCACGGTCACCGATCGGATTTGAGCACAACATTGAAGAAGATCTGGAGGAAAATCACTACTGCCTTTTCTATATGCAGAAAGTGGCCTTTGAAAATTTTATTACCTGTAGTATGCAGGACATCAAGAAGGAGCAAGACAAGGACCCTGCCCTAGTGTTATTGAAACAGAAATGGATAGACAGAAGACACCCCACCATCAGGCAGTTCTACCTCTTGCGGAAAGGTATAATTTTCCACCGAAATTATGCAAATGACACTGAATGGGGGGTATGCATCCCTGAACACCTAATAAACAAGGTTATATGGCATACTCACCTCAGCTATGGACACTTCGGACCACGCAAGTGCAATCTCAAGCTAAGGACCATGTGTTACTTTCGAAACATGGAGCGTCGAATTCGGAGGGTACTGTCGGTGTGTAAAGACTGCCAAAAGGCTAAGCACACCACTGTGAGCATGCAGGCACCATTATACCCAATCGTACCGACCAAATTAAGACAATTAGCAGCAACAGATTTGATGGGACCTTTGCCAAGAACAAGAAGAGGATATACTTACGTATTAGTGTTTGTTGAACTAACGTCCAAATACGTTACCTTTACGCCACTGAAGAGGGCGACAGGACGATCTGTATCACGAGCCCTAATCCGGGATTTCCTACCACAGGTTGGTCATGTGAGTAGAATTATTTCTGATAACGGGCCACAGTTTAAGTCAAAAACATGGAAGGAGATGTTGCGTCGATGTAAAATTGATCCCATTTTTATATCTTCACACCATCCGAGCTCGAATGCTGCAGAACGGGTTATTAAAGAAAACGGGAACTTGTGCCGGTTGTACTGTAACAAACAGCACACGACATGGGACGTTTTCCTTAAAGACTTCCAGGAGGTGATCAATGAGGCACCCCATGGGATAACAAAATTGGCACCCATTACAGTACTGAAAAACCGGATTCCTAAGGACTTGATAACCGAGGTCGTAAACTTCCCACCAAGGGCGCGAACGCAGCACCAAGCCATAGTGGATTTGGCTCTCAAGAGGATACGGGCTGCAGCAGAGGTCAGGAAGAGACGTGCCGACAGGGGTGCTCGTCTACGACACTTCCAAATTGGACAAAAGGTGCTCGTTAAGTCTTTCCGGCTTTCGAACAAACAAAAAATGAAATGCCAAAAATTCTATTCTGTTTACAACGGCCCGTACCGTATAAGGAGAGCAGCTCACCACAATGCTAATGAATTGGAGACGCTGAAAGGAAAGAAGTCCATAGGACTCCACCACATCTCTCACATAAAGGAGTTCGTGGAATAGTAGTAGTGTAAGTGGTGTACATAGTAGAATGGGCAAATACATGAACCTTGCGATAATAGTAGTTTAAGTGGTGTACATAGTAGAATAGGCAAATATATGAACCTTTCTTCGGGGAACAATAATCGTTACATTAATAGATCAAGATTGCTAAAGTATTAACACGCTGCGTTGTCTTGCATAAGAATTTACTGCTGCTATCCTCTTTTTGTTTATGTTCGCGATCTCCAATGTCGATGGAGTAGGAGACACTACCTTTCCATGAGCAATGTTTTTGTCCTTTCCTATCTGGTGTCCATGTTGAGGGATAATGAGGAGATGTCGCACAAACGGGCGCATACAAGAACGTGCTCTTAGAAGCGTTCTGAGAAGTCGTGATACGCTCCATAGCGGCCACAACCAGTTCGTGAGACGTTCATACCAATGCTTGCAGGCACGCGTCAGTGCACTGCAAGATTGTGGTATATTGCGTGATTTCGATGATGAATATGGGCAGTATAGTTTTTACAGTGATGCGCCAGCATCGTTGTCTTGCAAGTCTGGGTGAACCTGTGAGCGTTTGACTCCAATGGTGCCCTAGGGCCTAGACGGTAGAAATGCGGGCATAAAGCCTACCATGCCAATGTGCTGGTTGGGGATTTAGCGTGCTGCTTGTGACTGTCACAGATGAATAACCAAGGAATTATACTTGGAAATTCGTGACATACTGTGTAGCTGGTGTGTGGTGGGCGACGGAATCCTCAACAGGAAGCAGTCCTGGCTTGGTCATATTACATTGCCTCTGGAAAGGTGTGCTTTGATCGCGAATACTGCATAACATAGAAAAGGAAGTTGCAACTATAAATTTATTGTCTTGTATAGCCATGGCTAACCCAGTCTCTGGAGTTTCAGTGAGGCGTAGTGAGAACTCGGAGGCCATTTCGTACGGCGCGCACATCACTGTCGTCAATAGCGGTGAGTAGCGAGACATCTCAGCGTAACAGGAATTATGTAAGAGTATTGTATAAAAAATAAATAAATAAATAAATAAATAAATAAAAGGGAAAGTACGATATACCAGGATAAGTTAAACTGTAGGATTTAACAATAACTAGATTATTATTGTGGGGGTTTTCTACCACAAGTGTGGCGCGCGCCTGTTGAGATCCTATTTTTCAGGTCACCAAACCACAGACCCGAGACGGAGGGACGACGGGCGAGCGAAAGTAGCATAGTTGCATGTTCCTTATAGCACAGTAAAACTTAGACCTGCATAACAACATAATTGAGTTAAAAGACATAGAATGTAGATCGTTGGCAAATGGTAGTTAATTCTTGAGCATGTCTACTTTCGATCTATATAATTAATAGTAATATTAGTGCGGGCCCGCACATTTAGTTCTTCATCCAATATAGCATCACACACCATGTACAATAGTGAGATCG
This sequence comes from Schistocerca nitens, assembly GCF_023898315.1. Classification (NCBI taxonomy): domain Eukaryota; kingdom Metazoa; phylum Arthropoda; class Insecta; order Orthoptera; family Acrididae; genus Schistocerca; species Schistocerca nitens. The sequence continues at coordinate 696,023,835 of NC_064617.1, read as the reverse complement.
GTCTCTACACAAATATCAAGATAAATTATTTCCATGATTTTTGTTATGATAGCTACAGATAAATAACTATAAAATTAAAATTAGAGTGTCTGAAATGACAGACCATCAATGTATCGTGATGTAAATTTATTATAACATAGAAGGTCATGGGGAAAAGTTAGGGATAAGATTTTTGTAAGAATTGTTCAGATGACGGGGATCGTGGCAATGAGGGGCCAGCCGGAGGTCATCGGCTACCTGCAAGAAGAAAGCGTCAGCGCGCTACCTGACGTGAAGGGCGGGAGAGCATCCAGTCCTACAAGCTGACAGCACCTGAGGGATTAGGCGGCAGACAGCCCTCGCCGGGCCACAAGCGAAAATGGGGCTGGCCGTTGACACTGACACGCGACCCACACGCGACAGCCTGCTAGCTCTCCGGACGCGGCAGCCGTTTGGAGGGATTCCCTGCGGCAGACCACGTTGTCGTGAGTACACGAAGAAGATCACATATCGTGTCAGAACCTGCGCCTCATGTGCCTCAGGACAGAAAGGGACGCTCTATACTCACCTGTTTGGGTTTTTACAACTCACTAGCATTGGCCGATCTGCATACACAAAGCAGTATCGTGCCACACTAACAAATGTATGGTCTCATTTCTAACTTCTCCTCTCTATTAGAGAGCAGTTTTAGCAATCGTCGCTCCTAGTTCGATCCTGTATGGATGACCTCACACACTTGTGGAGTCACTCCACGTGTCATCATCCCTCGTCGAACTGCAATATTGGGAAACGTAAAGTACTGTCCAGCGAGAGAAGAGACCTAGACTAGTGATTTATCCCAACAAATAGACCTCAGAGACAATTAATCGACGTGAGGAGAGCCTATCACTGTGTCTTCCTACCCTATTGCCGTTGCAACAACGTAGCAACAACACCCGACGTTTAGCCCTATGAGATGTCAGTACTGTCGTATTTGTGAAGTGCTTCGAATATTTCTAACAATGTGATTTAGTGCCTCATTCTCAGCACAGTCGTGAACTTTGTGCAATGTGCACGCACAACTTGATGCCCCATGAACCTTGTTTTTTTTTCTTAAATTTCTTTCTCTAGTGTTGTTTTTGTAATGTATGTTATGCTTTATATGTGTTGTGTTTTACACTGTAATTCTTATTACAAATTACTGTATTGTTCTCCACACCATGTTTTTTTTTGTATTTTGTATTTATTGTTGTGTGTATGCAAACAGTGTGCCTGAAGTCCCCATAAACTGAAGCAGATACCTCCACTGTCATTGTGAATGGACCATCAGTTCAGGGAACATTTTGTAAAGGTTATTCTTGCTGCAGGGAGACAGAATGAATCGGAGGTTGTAATTAGATTCTGAAAGCTCACAAAGAGATTGTTAACTTAAATAGTATCATGTGTGAGTGAGTTCAGGTTAGTTTAATGATACAAATTGTTGTAACATCTTGGGCATTTAATTGTGGAGCACTCCAACTCTGATTGTCAAGAATAAACTGCTCCATATTTGGCTCAGATGCCCGGGCCATATTTAGAGCGTGAATGTCTGTGTGAATCGATGTTTGGAAGGGGCTCCCTGCGTATGGATGTGTGATGTGAGTGTTAGTGTTCCATATTAAGAAGGTGAAGTTGGCTACATCGTAAATAATCCTCCCTCTATGAGCTGCATTTTTCCGTTGCAGTGATTCTTTTATAGAGTGCGGCATGTGGAGCCAGTTTGTAAGATTGTTCTTGGGCGATTGACTCACTACCTTGCTCCTAAGTGAGCCAACCGCTCACCAATTACAATCTAAAATGGCGTAGGGGCAATGAGAGGTGGCATGAGCCCCCTCTCATATTTCTATCTTACGATTCTCCTCATTAATTACATGCGGTGGAAAGTTGCTATTCCTTCACACGCGGACTTCCCACGCAGCGTCTCTCGTCACCCGGGTGGTCCGGTGACAGGCGGGCTCTGTTGAACTGGAGAGGGTTAAGCCGATGGGTGTGAGGATGTCGAGTGAAGGCTTTGCAGACGCCGACATTGTCAAAAGACACGCCCGGAGGGGTTTGAAGTAGCGGCTGGGCTAGAGGTTCCGTTACTTCGCAGAATCTTAGCGAAAACACTTTCTGGCGGGCTACCAGCGAGGCGTGGGAATGACTTGTGTACCCAGGCAGTTGTGGCGGGAAAATTCCCGCGCTTTCTGCAAAATAGTAACTGTGATTGGCTTGCTCAGGGCATAGCTCCGTGACGTAGCAAAATCAGCACAGAAATTGGCGCCAAGAATCTCCATTGGTGGAATGGTAGTGCTCCAGCAATGGAGTGGAATTTCCGCCGGTTTTCGAGTTGCTGATTGGAACGTTTAACCACGGTCACTGTCGTGGGGGCGGGAATGTTGTGTGTTCGGCCTGTACAGGTGCGCTAAGTAGTCGGCTCTCGTCTTTCGGTCGAGGACGTCGAAGCAACCAGCCCTCGCCTCCGGTACGCCAGATCGTGTTCGGGCAGTTAAGAAGACAGTTTGGTAATGTATGTCCGCAGCACCGGCAGATAGGGATTTTCCTAGGTGATAATCAGAGCTCAGCAGAGCGCGCCTGTTCGTCTTTTTCTAACTTTGTTCTGTCTTGAGTAGCAGCAATTACTGTTGGGTTAGCTGTGTGTCTCTCTTGAGATTTGAGTGGCAAGGAATTGGCTCCACATACCACTTCGTCTTAAACCTCACGATCTAGTTTAGGGACAACTTCACCTTTACAGTGTTTGTATGAGTCTCCAATTTGAGCCAATTTGATGTATTATAAATATTTCATGTGTTTCTTTTATTATTTTGTGTTTAGTCTTAATAAATCATATTGTTATTTTGGACAGAACTTTCATTCTGTTAATCGGTAGAACAACCCATCATTTCTCACTATGTTAATGAAACCTTCGTTTATTTAACTTATTTATCAAATTAAATTATTGCAGGTGCCAAACTCTCTTCTACTCCACTGGCAGGGTTGATAGAGTCAGTTTGCGTGTTTTTTTTATCCTTGTGCAACAGCAAAAGTCGGAGTTAGAATAGGGGGGGGGGCTTAGAGCATCATTTACCTATGTAGATTCTAGAAGAATTTAGTGTTAAATACACTGCTAGCCCCGGCACCTCGCAATCTTTCATATTCACGTACTATTGCCTACTCTGGCAGTTATCCCTGGAAAACATCGCTATGTCTGTCACTACTGTGTTATGTCCCTTGGTCAACCAACAGGTGATTAAAGGCAAATGTTAAATTTGGCACTGCGCAATCTGAGTTCTTACAGGAATATTGGTTTCGCCTAGTAGCCTTTTTACTTGATAGTTTTGTTCGTGTCGTAGAGAGCATTTGTTCCGAAGATCCAAATCCGATTCTACATACAGCTACTCCACTCGTTTTGCAACAAGTGCTTTATGTTTTTCGAACCAGGCTAAAGAAGTCAATTACATCAAATGTTATCTTCGGAAAGTCTTTCACGAAGCGATTCTTAAGCAAAACTCTCCGTTTATAGATTCGCAAATAAGTTGGTATGACATTTGTCATACCAAGTTGATCTGTTTAATACGTTAATGTGTTTTTTAAACTTATGTCTGGACGCAACTGAATGAATTAAATTTACCTTTTGCCAGACACGCTTCAACTAAATGAGGACTGTTTAGCGGCGCGTAACAAGCAATTTTTCACTAAAATGCACTGCCTTTATCTTACATTTTATGCGTATGTCTTCATGTGCTACAAACAATTCTGTCCCTTCGCTTTCATGTCCATGTTTTAAAAGTTACAGTGTGTGCTGGTCATGTTTCAATCGCGTTTTTTGTTGTTCTGACAGTGAAGCTATGATTCAGCCTAATCACTAAGATTTCTCAGTAACATACAGAGAAACTGCACACGCACTGATCCGCCATCTTATTAAGTTTAGTTTTCTGTAGTTTGGCAAACTGTAGAATGTATTCATGTGATACTTATGGTAAAACCGTTAGATAAGTGGGTTGTGTGTATGTTTTACTAATCCATGTACGAGGTGCATTCAAGTTCTAAGGCCCCCGATTTTTTTTTCTAATTAACTACTCACCCGAAATCGATGAAACTGGCGTTACGTCTCGACGTAATCGCCCTGCAGACCTACACATTTTTCACAACGCTGACGCCATGATTCCATGGCAGCGGCGAAGGCTTCTTTAGGAGTCTGTTTTGACCACTGGAAAATCGCTGAGGCAATAGCAGCACGGCTGGTGAATGTGCGGCCACGGAGAGTGTCTTTCATTGTTGGAAAAAGCCAAAAGTCACTAGGAGCCAGGTGCCTCAGAACATGTCCTACCAACCGATCCCTTCTTCTAGTCAAGCTGTGCCACAAACTCCTCCTCTCCCCAATTCTGTTCAATACCTCCTCATTAGTTATGTGATCTACCCATCTAATCTTCAGCATTCTTCTCTAGCACCACATTTCGAAAGCTTCTATTCTCTTACTATCCAAACTATTTATCGTCCATGTTTCACTTCCATACTTCCTGACACTTAAATCTATACTCGATGTTAACAAATTTCTCTTCTTCAGAAATGCTTTCCTTGCCATTGCCAGTCCACATTTTATATCCTCTCTACTTCGACCATCATCAGTTACTTTGCTCCCCAAATAGCAAAACTCCTTTACCACTTTAAGTGTCTCATTTCCTAATCTAATTCCCTCAGCATCACCCGACTTAATTCGACTACATTCCATTATCCTCGTTTTGCTTTTGTTGATGTTCATCTTATACCCTCCTTTCAAGACACTGTCCATTCCGTTCAACTCCTCTTGAAAGTCCTTTGCTGTCTCTGACAGAATTACAATGTAATCGGCGAACCTTAAAGTTTTTATTTCTTCTCCTTGGATGTTAATACCTACTCCGAATTTTTCTTTTGTTTCCTTTACTGCTTGCTCAATATACAGATTGAATAACATGGGGGAGAGGCTGCAACCCTGTCGCACTCCCTTCCCAACCACTCCATTCCTTTCATGTCCCTCGACTCTTATAACTGCCATCTGGTTTCTGTGCAAATTGTAAATAGCCTTTCGCTCCCTGTATTTTACCCCTGCCACTTTCAGAATTTGAAAGAGAGTATTCCAGTCAACATTGTCAAAAGCTTTCTCTGAGTCTACAAATGCTAGAAACGTAGGTTTGCCTTTCCTTAATCTAGCTTCTAAGATAAGTCGTAGGGTCAGTATTGCCTCACGTGTTCCAATATTCCTACGGAATCCAAACTGATATTCCCCGAGGTCGACTTCTACCAGTTTTTCCATTCGTCTGTAAAGAATTCGCGTTAGTATTTTGCAGCCGTGACTTATTAAACGGATAGTTCGGTAATTTCACATCTGTCAACACCTGCTTTCTTTGGGATTGGAATTATTATATTCTTATTGAAGTCTAAGGGAATTTCGCCTGTCTCATACATCCTGCTCACCAGATGGTAGAGTTTTGTCATGACTGGCTCTCCCAAGGCTGCCAGTAGTTCTAATGGAATGTTGTCTTCTCCCGGGGCCTTGTTTCGACTTAGGTCTTTCAGTGCTGTGTCAAAATCTTCACGCAGTATCACATCTCCCATTTCATCTTCATCTTCATCTACAACCTCTTCCACTTCCATAATATTGCCCTCAAGTACATCGCCTTTGTATAGACCCTCTATATACTCCCTCCACCTTTCTGCTTTCCCTTCTTTGCTTAGTACTGGGTTTCCATCTGAGCTCTTGATATTCATACAAGTGGTTCTCTTTTCTCCAAAGATCTCTTTAATTTTCCTGTAGGCAGTATCTGTCTTACCCCTCGGGGGGTGTTCACCATAAATCACTTACGGCAATTACCGTGATGGTTCCCTCGGAAACGTAAGGCCTATTTCTTTCCTATATCATCTCAATCCTATTTCTACAGCATTTCTCTCTCATCGAATTAAATAAGTAACCCACCCCAATTTGAGATAAACGTTCTTAAATATATTCCGGGAAGGAGTCCGTAGGACCAAACTGAGGAGCTAATGTCCAAGATCATGAAACGTGTCAGTGTATGAAATTACAACATTACAGTAATAACGGATAAAATAAAATGTTTATGAACCCAAAAAAAATACAGGCCATAAGTTTATGTAAACAGAGTCAACAACATAACACAGGAATCTGAACATATAGAAACTTGAACTGTTTAGTTTCACTAATCATATGCCCCATTCTGTAAAATTAAAATTCTGGTTTTGTTGAATGGTGTGCTAGAAACTGTAAAAACTGAGTATTACAGCGATATAGCTTTAGTTTATGTTCTATAAGCCAAGAATTTATGTCTTGAACTGCACTATCTGAAATAGTGCCTGCGTTGTAGACAACAACCTTTACTATCAAGCTAGTGTCATCAGCAAACAGAAAGAGTTTAGAATCACCTATAATACTAGAGGCCATATCATTTACACAAATAAGGAACAGGAACGGCCCCAGAACTAATCCCTGTGGCACCCCCCATTTAACCATGCCCCACTTAGACCTCACATCGTAGCCATTCTCAACAGTGTGGAGAATGACATTTTTCTGTCTGTTATTAAAGTAAGAGGTGAACCAACTGTCAGCTACTCCACGTTTTCCATAATGGTAGTACTTCTGGAGCAATATTTTGTTACCATCACCATCAAATATCTTACTTAAATCAAAAAAGATGCCTAGCGTTCGAAACCTCTTGTTCAATCCATCCAGTACCTCGTAGAGAAAAGAGAATAAAGCATTTTCAGTTATTAAACCACTTCTAAAACCGAACTGTACATCCGGTAGCAAATTATGTGAAATAAAATGATCAATCATCCTTATATGCACAGCCTGTTCACTAACTTTGACAAACATAGAAATGGGTCCAAAATTGTCTACATTAGCCCCTTCTCCCTTTTTATAAAGTGGCTTTACTACAGAGTACTTTAATCGTTCAAGATACTGGCCTTCTTAAAGGAAAAAATACAAATATGGCTAAGTACAGGGCTAAAATGTGCAGCACAGTACTTTCATATTCTGATAGGTACTCCATCATGTCCATGAGAGTCCTTAGTCTTCAGCGGTTTAATTATTGATGCAATCATTTACTTCACTACAGCAGTCTTTATCTCAGAGTATTGCTGTTAAAAACGGATTGTTTTTATCACTTCTCCATTGAAGAAATCTAAGACAATAGAACTACAGTGCTTTTGTAAGCGAATGAAAAATATTTTTTCTTGACCCGGTTCTCTGATCCACTGGCGAACCCATGTGGTTTAGATACACACCTGGCAGAAAATACTAATGAATTTGCTCTAGTAGTAATTAATTTTCTTCTGGTAAACCTTCCGGGATGTAAGGTCGTGGTCCATGAAACTCTTCAGCTCCTAACGTTTCGTCCAGAGCTGCGCTGGACATCTTCAGAGGGGTGTTTCTCCTCCGGTGAGTCTTGCCGACTGACAGGTCGGACGTCTGAGAGCGACTTATATATCGTAGAAGTGGGCGTGACCAGAGTTACACGTGATATGCAGAGATATCCTTTGTCAGAGATAAAACTTAACTATCGATCGTAATCTCGTCACGGATAAAACTGTCTAGCAATTCTGTAGTGCTACTGTCCAAATATCACTAAGTTTCATGATCTCTTCTTTCCGATTAAAATTATCCCTATGTTTATATATTTCAATTGCTTCTCTACAAAGCCGTGGGTAATAGTTCGTCGTCGTAGATGAAATTTTTGTTTCAGAAAACCTCACTTGATGATTTCCTGACTGAAAAGCGTGTTCTGCTACAGCCGATTTATCTGTTTTTCCTAATCGGCAATGACTTCTGTGTTCTTTTAACCGTGTATTTACGCTTCTTTTTGTTGTTCCAATATAAACTCTTCCACATGTACACGGAATTTTATATACGCCACTGGCTGATAGAGGAGCGCGTTTATCTTTTATAGACCGGAGAACATGACAAATTTTCTTCGTTGGTCTAAAAACAGGTCTAATATCATGTTTACTTAAAATCCTTCCAATCTGATCCGTTACTTTCTTTATGAAAGGGAGAGAGACTGTATTCTTCCATCGTTTTTCGGGCTTGTCCGTAGGATTTTTGTTGTTTGGGTGTAAAATTCTGCTTATTTCTTTCTTTGAGTAGCCATTTTTCTCAAAAGCGTGCTTCAGATGTGTTAATTCGACGTCTAGATACTCCGGCGTGCAAATCCGTCTGGCTCTGTCAACGAGACTTTTAATCACACCTCTCTTTTGTTGTGGATGGTGGTTAGAGTTTTTATGTAAGTATCTGTCTGTGTGCGTTATTTTTCTAAAAATCTGTTGTTTCAATCTTCCATCTGTCTGTCTCATAACTAAAACATCTAAAAACGGTATTTTGTTATCATTTTCTCTCTCCATGGTAAACTGGATTCTTGGATTTATATTATTAAGGTGATCAAAAAATTTGTCTAAGGCTTCTCTACCATGTGGCCAGACCACAAATGTATCGTCTACATACCGATACCAGCGAGATGGTTTCTTATCTGCTTTTTCCAAGGCTGACTGTTCGAATATCTCCATGTAGAAATTAGCTACTGCAGGACCCAATGGGTTACCCATTGCTACGCCATTAAGTTGCTCATAAAATTCATTATTCCACTGGAACTGACTGGAAGTAAGACAATGTCTGAAAAGAGCAGTCAGATCTTCTGGAAAAATATCTGTTATAAAATCCATAACTTCGTTAACTGGAATCATAGTAAATAAAGACACTACATCAAAACTTACTAAAATATCTTCAGGAGTCAGAATTAAACCCTCAATTTTCTCTATAAAATGACGTGAGTCATTTATATATGAGTCAGTTTTTCCAGTATATGGATGTGAACGAGTTGCTAGATATCTTGCTGTTTCATACGTAGGAGAATTGATAGCACTAACAATCGGTCTCAGAGGAAGGTCCTTCTTATGTACCTTGGGTAGGCCATAGAGTCTAGGACACATAGCTTCAGTCTTCAATAAAGCTATTTTTTCTTCTTTTTGAATAGAAGTGGCCGATTTTATCAGATTATTTGTTTTCCGTAGTACGCTAGCTGTAGGATCTTTCTTAAGTTTAAGAGTTTCATGGACCACGACCTTACATCCCGGAAGGTTGACCAGAAGATATGTCATCCGGTCGTGAAAGCCTTCATACTATGAATTAATTTTCTACTTTACATTATCGTCATCAATAACTCTCATCTACTATCTACTGATGAATAGAGACCAGCTAAAGACTTTCCCGTGCATTACAGTCATCATCTGCACACATACACTGCCCAGTTACATTAGTGTGAGCGCCTGTGAAAAGCCTGAATAACCACCTATTTGCGGCGAGGACCGCTGAGAGATATGCAGGTAGAGGGTCAATGAGGTTCTGGAAGGTATCGACGGGAATATGGGGCCATGCCGATTCCAGTACAGTAGCCAGATACGCTAGATTTTTCGATTGAGGATCCATGGCCCAAACATCCAGATCGAGGTGGTCCCACAGATTCTCAATCGGATTTAAACCCGGGGAATTTTGTTACCAGGGGTGTATGGTAAACTCATCCTGGGGCTCTTCGAACGACGCAAGTACACTGTGAGCTGTGTGATACGTTGCACTGTCCTGCTGGTAGATGCCATCGTGCAGAGGAAAAACACACTGCATGCCCAGTCGCGGTACTGACGTGCGAATTCCAGCCCTCGTTGCCGAAGAACAGCGTTCAGCATGGAGTGCATGAACCAGGCGCCTACTGCGGAGGCCCGTACGCTGCAACTTTCGCTGAACGGTAGTGGAGGGAACGCTGTTGGCAGCCTCTTGGTTGACCTGGGCGGTCAGTTGCTCAACAGCTGCACACATCTCCAGAGCCGTCATTCACCGCTGTCGTCCATGGCGCGTGGTGCACTATAGCTGCTTCGGCGCCGGTTTTGGATAACGCCATTCTGTCATTCATGGTACACTTCAACGACGGCGGCACTCGAACAGTTTAAAACTTAGCCGTTTCGGGAACGCTTCCACCCTTTGCCCGAAAACCAATGATCATGCCCGTTTGGTCACCAGATAAATCCCTTCGTTTGCGCGTTATGACAACGTTTGCACTGTTTGCCTCGACCCCCTGACTCGCTTCGTATACGTTCCACTGCTAGTGCTAACACCGGCCGTTTGTGTTTAGTTATAACACGTCGACGTTGAACATAGGTGGCCGGCCGCAGTGGCCGAGTGGTTCTGGGCGCTTCAGTCTGGAACCGCGCTGCTGGTACGGACGCAGGTTCGAATCCCGCCTCGGGCATGGATGTGCATGATGTCCTTAGGTGGGTTAGGTTTAAGTAATTTTAAGTCTAGGGGACTGATGACCTCAGATGTTGTCCCATAGTGCTCAGAGCCATTTGAACCATTTTGTCATTTGCAGAACAACTATTTTTGCAGAGACCAGGTATGGCGTTATTCTGAAATGTTTGCAGCTATTCAATACTCGTTTCTTTAGGAAAAACAAAACCTTAAAAGTTGGTGAAAAAACTGTGGCTATTGAACTCTGCTTATTCATTTAACATGTTTTCAGAAAATTTTTCTGTGTGTAACAGTATTCCTAATTTTACTATCAGATCAAGAAACCACGTGAAAAAAATAACAGTTATAGTTTCTCCTTTCTTTCAGCAGAAAGGCCCTGTTGCCTAAACTTGCAAAGCCATTATCAGTCGAACATCTAGACCGTTTGTGGCTGCGACAGCTGAAGAGATTGTTGCTCATCCTCACAAGGGAACCTCCCCATCGCACCCCCCTCAGAATTAGTTATAAGTTGGCACAGCGGATAGGCCTTGAAAAACTGAACACACATCAATCGAGAAAACAGGAAGAAGTTGTATGGAACTATAAAAAAATAAGCAAAATATACAAACTGAGTAGTCCATTTGTAAGATAGGCAACATGCAGGGGGGTGTAAACACATGGGCGCCGTGGTACCGTGGTTAACGTGTGCAGCTGCGGAGCGATAGGTCGTTGGTTCAAGTCTTCCCTCTGGAGAAAATTTTAATTTTTATTTTCAGACAATTATCAAAGTTCAGGCACTCACATATAATCATCTTCGCTCTCCAAAATTCCAGGACATGTTCAGATTTGCTTGGACATATGCAGGATTTGACGGTTTACACACGGAAAAATTTGAAAACGTTAAAAAAATATGTTTTGACAGAGCACAGACAAAACTGTGCGACTGTGAAACTGTTGCATTCATTTGTTGCAGTTTATGTGACAAACTCTTATGTTTTCACACTTTTTTGGAAGTGATTATCACATCCACAAGAAAACCTAAATTGGGCAAGGTAGAAGAATCTTTTTACCCATTCACCAAGTGTACAAGTTAGGTGGGTCGACAACATATTCCTGTCATGTGAAGCACATGCCGTCACCAGTGTCGTATAGAATATATCAGACGTGTTTTCCTGTGGAGGAATCGGTTGACCTATGACCTTGCAATCAAATGTTTTCGGTTTCCATTGGACAGGCACGTCCTTTCGGCTACTAATCGCACGGGTTTGCGGTGTGGTCGCAAAACACAGACACTAAACTTATTACAGTGAACAGAGACGTCAATGAACGAACGGACAGATCATAACTTTGCGAAAATAAAGAAAGAAAAATTTTCAGTCTTGGGAAAATATGAACCAGGAACCTCTCGTTCCGCAGTTGCTCACGCTAACCACGGGACCACGGCGCTCCTGCACGCAGAATGTCCTAGACGTTGCCTATCTTGCACATGGACTATATATATTTTGCTTATTTTTTTCATAGTTCCACACAACTTCTTCCTGTTTTCTCGATTGATCTGTGTTCAGTTTTTCAAGGCCTATCCACTGTGCCAACTTATAACTAAATCTGAGGGGGGTGCGATGGGGAGGTTCCCTTGTCAGTAATGACATGTTTGTGTGGCGTCTCCATACACCCCGCTGTTTTGGTTGCACCTAGCGTACGGCTACCTGTATAGCTAAGGCACTTCAGCACCCGACCTCGGCAAGGTTCGTGATTAATGGATCCTGACTAGCCGGCCGTTGTGGCCGATCGGTTCTAGGCGCTTCAGTCTCGAACCGCGCGACCGCTACGGTCGCAGGTTCGAATCCTGCCTCGGGCATGGATGTGTGTGATGTCCTTAGGTTAGTTAGGTTTAAGTAGTTCGAAGTTGTAGGGGACTGATGACCTCAGCTGTTAAGTCCCATTGTGCTCAGAGCCATTAGCACCATTTCAACATAGGTGGTGGTCACATCAATGTTACTAGGCTGCCTATCTTGCTCCTGCATGTTTTCTGATGTCTCCTGCCTACCTTCCATTAGATTGCAGCCTAGGTCTCTTCTTACACCTCTGACTCCAGAGAAGAGCTTTCTCGCCTCTGATACCAACCATCTACCCTGACATTAAGTCCTTTCCTGATCGGATTTCATCTTCATTACAGACAAAATCTCGTCTTTCATCTCCAGTCTCTTCCATAATTTATTGCTTTGTTTTTAAGTCTTTCCTCGTAATTTCCAGCTCGAATTTCTCAATTTCTCACTGAGAATTCTCTATTTTGCATGTTTTCTACATCAAATATCGAAACTGCCGATGTACGCTAATTGTAAACTTCTCATTTCAGACAAATCTGATGCTTAGTTTTAATTGATATGTGTAAATCATTTGATCACGTTGTGCAATGATATGGATAAGTCATTTCGAAAGATATAAACAAACATAGATTGTGGATAATACGATACAGAAACAATGTTTTATGTTAATTGTGTACTAAAGCGAAGAGAATATTCTTTTTCTATTGGTAACTGATCGCTTCTAGAGTCAGATACATTCTGAAAACCCAGTAGTTCACGTGTGTGTCTCTAAATGCCAATAAAGCTGCTTTACAGCTCTGAAACGTTTGCATGTAATGTCTCTAACTTGACACATTCCCCGCGACAGAAAGCATATGTTCCTTACGGAAATCGTTACGAACTGATTCCTCATTCAAAAAGTAACCGTGTGAATAAAGCAAGCGCCGAAAGTATGTCAAATGCCTCTATGACGTTCCCTCGCACGACAAGAGGCTGCGATCAAACGGTTGTTAACCTCTCAGCACCGAAAACAGAAAGAATCAGCGCAGCAGCAACAGGAGCAGCAGCACAAACAAGAGAGCTTTGCCTCGAGAGCACTGCAGCAGCACAGAGGAGGAGCTTACCGACCGGAGACAAACCTCTTAGTAAACAAAGTGGGTCTCTCCAAAATTCCTGTGCCAACGCATGATCGATCTGCTACAGTCGTAGCTAACAGTACGTAGTAGTAGTACGTATGTAGTTACCTCACCTTGTCAGTGTACAGACGACGATCTGTTATTTCAAAGAATGATTTTTTGTAAAATATTTACTAGCCAAGATCGCACATACGAAAACAAATAACTAATTTCGACCGTTTCCAGTCATCTTCAGTTCTGAAAAATATTGAAGTGGAGGGTTACAAGACTGGGACTGCATTCAACATTAACGGTATTTACAAAAGATTTTAACAAAGTTATTGAACAGTACATAGCAGCATATAAAAAGCCGTGTTTAAAATAAGAGGAAGCTTTTATCAGATGGCAGTTGCCAGCCCAAGGGTGTGTCAACTGTAAAGTCTATACGTGTTCCGAATTAGTTATGGTACTACGATACATGACGGCAATTTATGATGACAGGGACGTTTCACACAGAAAGTAGTTAAACTCGCTAACTGCAGCAGTAGCATCCGCAGGAACTGCTCGAATGAGCGACCGTTGGCCTCTATGCATGTAATATATATGATCGGACCGTTGACAGACCTTTCCATTCGAAGATCGCTAGCGTGTCCGCAATGGTACCAGCAGCGATAGCTGTTCTAGCGACGAGGTCTTTTGTGTCCATAACGGTTTCATGTGTCAGCTGCTTCATATGACCTCCAGAGGAAGAAATCCAGACACCGGAGGTCATTATGCTGGAAGTGCCTTATCTGTCTGACATTCAGAGGTACATTCTCCAGCAGTTCTTGCAATATATGTTCCACAATGATGCGATAACTCCATCCGTTGAGGCGGAATGGCAAAATGTATGGTCCAGTCACCAAGAATGCCGGCCCATACATTAACACTTAATCGCTGTTGATGGGCGCGAAGTCGAGTACCTCGTCGATTCACATGTTGATGCGACATGTGGATATTTGAATATCAGTCACATTCCCTGTCAGCGACAACGACACAACAACTTACGTCAGATCTTCCCTGACATTATGAGTTGACGTCAGAGACCGTATTTTCCTTATCGAAATATATTTGTTTTGATGTTATCTACCTCCTGTATTAATGTGAACGGATAGTTTCGGAACACACTATATACATCGTAATAATCGACACAGAAGCATCATAACATGTCTATACATGCCATAAATGACATTTTCCTCAAAATTCAGTCACGTAAAAGTACTGTGCGGTTTATCTGTACGACCTTACAAATACCGGAGTATTTACGCAACATACTCAATTACAATTAAGTAGGCGTTCCTTAGTCCGAAATGGAGCAAAGATATTGCTAGTTTGAAATTAATCGTTTTTGGGAAGAGTTGGGTAATTGGGTGTAGCAGGTAGCTGTATGCATTCAACATTTGAAGCTTGCGATAAATATGATGGCCTCCGAATACTGCTGCTCTCTTCTCATTCCTATAAATAACAAACAGGAACAAGAAGACAGGCGCCATTTAATCTGTGGAATGCGTGGATGTAGGGCAAATAGAACACAACCAATGTCTTGTTATTTTTTGCAAACAGAAAATAAGAAGATAGGCCTACATACACTCCTGGAAATTGAAATAAGAACACCGTGAATTCATTGTCCCAGGAAGGAGAAACTTTATTGACACATTCCTGGGGTCAGATACATCACATGATCACACTGACAGAACCACAGGCACATAGACACATGCAACAGAGCATGCACAATGTCGGCACTAGTACAGTGTATATCCACCTTTCGCAGCAATGCAGGCTGCTATTCTCCCATGGAGACGATCGTAGAGATGCTGGATGTAGTCCTGTGGAACGGCTTGCCATGCCATTTCCACCTGGCGCCTCAGTTGGACCAGCGTTCGTGCTGGACGTGCAGACCGCGTGAGACGACGCTTCATCCAGTCCCAAACATGCTCAATGGGGGACAGATCCGGAGATCTTGCTGGCCAGGGTAGTTGACTTACACCTTCTAGAGCACGTTGGGTGGCACGGGATACATGCGGACGTGCATTGTCCTGTTGGAACAGCAAGTTCCATTGCCGGTCTAGGAATGGTAGAACGATGGGTTCGATGACGGTTTGGATGTACCGTGCACTATTCAGTGTCCCCTCGACGATCACCAGTGGTGTACGGCCAGTGTAGGAGATCGCTCCCCACACCATGATGCCGGGTGTTGGCCCTGGCCGGCCGAAGTGGCCGTGCGGTTAAAGGCGCTGCAGTCTGGAACCGCAAGACCGCTACGGTCGCAGGTTCGAATCCTGCCTCGGGCATGGATGTTTGTGATGTCCTTAGGTTAGTTAGGTTTAACTAGTTCTAAGTTCTAGGGGACTAATGACCTTCAGAAGTTGAGTCCCATAGTGCTCAGAGCCATTTTTTTGTTGGCCCTGTGTGCCTCGGTCGTATGCAGTCCTGATTGTGGCGCTCACCTGCACGGCGCCAAACACGCATACGACCATCATTGGCACCAAGGCAGAAGCGACTCTCATCGCTGAAGACGACACGTCTCCATTCGTCCCTCCATTCACGCCTGTCGCGACACCACTGGAGGCGGGCTGCACGATGTTGGGGCGTGAGCGGAAGACGGCCTAACGGTGTGCGGGACCGTAGCCCAGCTTCATGGAGACGGTTGCGAATGGTCCTCGCCGATGCCCCAGGAGCAACAGTGTCCCTAATTTGCTGGGAAGTGGCGGTGCGGTCCCCTACGGCACTGCGTAGGATCCTACGGTCTTGGCGTGCATCCGTGCGTCGCTGCGGTCCGGTCCCAGGTCGACGGGCACGTGCACCTTCCGCCGACCACTGGCGACAACATCGATGTACTGTGGAGACCTCACGCCCCACGTGTTGAGCAATTCGGCGGTACGTCCACCCGGCCTCCCGCATGCCCACTATACGCCCTCGCTCAAAGTCCGTCAACTGCACATACGGTTCACGTCCACGCTGTCGCGGCATGCTACCAGTGTTAAAGACTGCGATGGAGCTCCGTATGCCACGGCAAACTGGCTGACACTGACGGCGGCGGTGCACAAATGCTGCGCAGCTAGCGCCATTCGACGGCCAACACCGCGGTTCCTGGTGTGTCCGGTGTGCCGTGCGTGTGATCATTGCTTGTACAGCCGTCTCGCAGTGTCCGGAGCAAGTATGGTGGATCTGACACACCGGTGTCAATGTGTTCTTTTTTCCATTTCCAGGAGTGTATATTACTGATGTACTTTTATCTGAGTACGGTACTAAAGCGTGTAATTAATTGTATCATTGCATGGATTTGCTTTCAGAATAGAACACTTTAACAGACAGAGTCTGATAACGTTACTATGCAATACCAGACTGGGTTAGTGGTGCACTTAGAACAGGTGTACACCACTGTGAAAATAAGCTGGAAGAAGCTGAAACGTAGAAGAAGGTAAGGAATGAAAAGAAACGGCAGACTAGGTTTAAGAACAAGACTTGGAAAGTAAGGAAGGAACACCTTAGCCATCGTAGGAATTTGGTGTTCCCAGCATTTGCGATAATGTCAAGGACGGCTCATGATTACGGTAACCAATTTACTGCCGGCCGCGGTGGTCTAGCGGTTCTAGGCGCTCAGTCCGGAGCCACACGACCGCTACGGTCGCAGATTCGAATCCTGCCTCGGGCATGGATGTGTGTGATGTCCTTAGGTTAGTTAGATTTAAGTAGTTCTAAGTTCTAGGGGACTGATGACCACAGATGTTAAGTCCCATAGTGCTCAGAGCCATTTGAACCATTTGAACCAATTTACTGGGGCATTGTGTTCACTACGTACCCACAGTAAAGAACCTACTGACTTACGCAGAATCTAAAAAGACGTAGGTAAAGACATAGAATTGTGATATAGGTATTTTCGGTGCTCTGCTTGGAGTCATGCTGCACGTACTGGAGAAGATACACACAGAGTACATGTACGAGGGCGGTTCAGAAAGTAACCTCCGATTGGTCACAGTGCGGGTTGTGGGGGGAGTAGCGACGCCATCTGTGCGTTCACGCACTCAACAGGTCAGTCGGCATCAAGCCGTGGTCGAGTGAACGTCGTACCTGCGCTAGTTTAGTTTTTGTGGCAGTTTGAAATGTGTGCTGCAATAGAAAACCCCGCCAAATGTGAAGTGCGTGCTGTCATAAGGTTTTTTACAGCCAAAGGATATTCTGCAGCAGCTATTCATCGTGAGCTTTGTGCCGTGTATGGACCAAGAGTTATGAGTGAAGGAGTTGTCCGTGAATGGGTACGTTTATTTAAAAGTGGACGAGAAAACGTTCATGATGAAGAGAGGAGTGGTAGACCATCATTGGTGACTGACGAACTCGTTCAGACAGTTGATGCAAAAGTTCGTGAAAATCGACGTTTCTCAATGTCGGAGTTGTCTACTGGTTTTCCACAGATTTCTAAGACTCTCTTGTACGAGATAGTGACAGCAAGATTGGGTTACCGTAAGTTCTGTGCACGATGGGTGCCCAAAATTCTTACCGACCACCACAAAACTCAAAGAATGGCCTCTGCATTAGACTTTCTGTCACGTTATGAGGACGAAGGAGAACCATTGTTAAACAGAATCGTGACCGGTGACGAAACTTGGATTAAGTACGTGAACCCTGAGACAAAAGAACAATCAAAGATGTGGGCACATTCAAATTCGCCTACCAAACCAAGAAAAGCCTCGCAAGATTTTTCTGCCAGAAAACTGATGTCAACGGTGTTTTGGGATGCCAAAGGGGTGTTGTTGGTTGAATTCATGGAACGTGGTACGACCATTAATCAAGACGTGTACTGTGAAACAATAAAAAAGTTACGACGGGCTATACAGAACAAACGCCGTGGTATGCTGACTTCCGGTATCGTTTTTTTGCACGATGACGCCCGTCCTCACTCTGCTCGCAGAACAACGGCCCTTCTTGAGTCCTTTAAGTGGGACGTTATCAACCATCCACCTTACAGCCCAGACCTGGCGCCAAGTGATTATCACCTCTTCATGCATTTGAAGAAATGGCTCGGGTCACAGCGGTTTGATGACGACGAAGAGCTCAAAGATGCGGTCACAGGCTGGCTCCAGGCACAAGCGGGTGATTTTTATGCAGAAGGAATTTCAAAGCTTGTGAAGAGATACGATAAGTGCCTCAATCGCTATGGAGACTATGTAGAAAAATAGTGCAAAGATGTAGTTGTAAGATGTATATATTAAAATATTTTTATTTAATTTGGTGTATTTTTTTAAATCAACCGGAGGTTACTTTCTGAACGGCCCTCGTATATAGTATGGACAAGGGTGTCGGTACTACGTGTGCATACCCTGATCCACTTGGGCACAGGATTCAAACTCAAACATAAAACTTAAGTTCTGTTTTGAATCAGAATTCGTGAGAACAGTGAATGACTTATCGTACGTAATTGCAACACCAGGAATAATAACGAAGTCATCTCAAGTGGGTGCAAGCGATTAAAACTGCAATGCGTTTTCTTAAGCCAAAAGCATGTAGCAGTCGCACCAGTAGTAGCAGCAGCATGAGTGAAGGCAGAACAGTGACCGGCAGTCGACGACAGCGCAACGCACCAGAAACAAGAGAGAAGTTTAAATACTGTTGCAATTACGTACGATAAGTCATTCACTGTTCTCACGAATTCTGATTCAAAACAGAACTTAAGTTTTATGTTTGAGTTTGAATCCTGTGCCCAAGTGGATCAGGGTATGCACACGTAGTACCGACACCCTTGTCCATACTATATACGAGGGCCGTTCAGAAAGTAACCTCCGGTTGATTTAAAAAAATACACCAAGTTAAATAAAAATATTTTAATATATACATCTTACAACTCCATCTTTGCACTATTTTTCTACATAGTTTTTTCTACATAGTAAAACGAACTCTTGTGGCATAGCGTCTGATTGACTGAATTGTAGCGGCACCACCGTTTAGGATAGGCAAAGTTATTTTTGTGCAATATTCCGAGCACAATTTACAGCCAGGTGCGGGCCAGATTTCAGTGAGTTAGGCATACGAACAGTTCTGAAGTAGAATAGAGGCCACAGGACCGTCAAATTGCTGAAAGAGTGTACGTAGCGGTTTTGCATGTTGCAGATCACAGGCAGAAGGGGCCCAGTGGCCAACCTAGCGTGTTGTGAGTGCTGTGTTGGCAGAAGAGCCAACACGGTGTTGCTAGAGGAGGCCGAAATGCACGCGTTTAGTTACACGCAGACTGGCGTGAGGTCTGGAACAATTAAAGGAGTTGAGTCTAATAAGAAAAGAACGTAGTTCTTGGAATACTTAACTTTAATCCATAATTGGTGTACATCGCTCTTGACGGTACATGTTTTATAATTTCAATATTAACTGGTAATGGCGCCTTGCTAGGTGGTAGCAAATGACGTAGCTGAAGGCTATGCTAACTATCGTCTCGGCAAATGAGAGCGTAATTGTCAGTGAACTATTCCTAGCAACGTCGGCTGTACAACTGGGGCGAGTGCTAGTAAGTCTCTCTAGACCTGCCGTGTGGCGGCGCTCGGTCTGCAATCACTGACAGTGGCGACACGCGGGTCCGACGTATACGAATGGACCGCGGCCGATTTAAAGGCTACCACCTAGCAAGTGTGGTGTCTGGCGGTGACACCACAGTGAGTATGTGACACGAAACAGCATGTATGGAAAAACAGAGGGACATAGCTGCTTATAAATAGGTGCGGGTTTCTAATGAGATTCATTCAAGTGTGGCAGCTCTCCTGGATGGCAGGGCGTGTCATACAGCAGCAGATGGGGCGCCAGTGTTCCAGTCCACGGCGAGTTGCTGGTTCGACCCTCTGAGGCTGATGTGGAGTCTGTGGCCAGCCACTCCATGGCTCGCTGCTGCGGGCAGTCGTCCTGGCTTCCAACACACACTGGAGGCATCCCGAGATGAGGGCCGCAGATTCGGACACTGGATTGCGGGCGCTTGTTGCCGCCGCAATCTCAGCCGCGCCGGCGGGAAACACACAGCTTGCCACCTATGGCTCACACGGAGCAGCGCTGAGTCGGTAGGGACGCAGACAGCTGAGTCGACTGCCGGCATCCTAACGACGCCGCAACTCCACTGACGTACCAGGCTGACACACAGTGTGTGTACAGGTCACTGAGGCAGCCATTCCGCGCCAAGCCGTTTCAGAGACAGCGAAGTGGTGTCCTCAGCATTGCAGGATCCAGTGATGCAGTCCGAGGGGAACACGGCGCTGTAGTTGGAAACAATAAATCACTTGGAATGCTCGGACAAGTCTTAATACGGTGCCTTCTACCTCTTCCCGCTACATTTGGTCATGTTGATACATTCGGTGGCAGAAGTCGCCACTACAGAATGTAGCCAAAGAGCCCCACATGAGGCATCTCACTTATCCACCGAACTGGCTACCTGTTAAACAGCTATGTAAGATATTACCATCACTCCAGATCATGCTTATGCAAAGATACATAGCTCCTCGGAGCTGATGAACTAGCATCAGCTTACTGTGTTGATGCTTAACCGGCGTTGTGGAGCCTCTGGAACTCCAGGAAAGTGTGAAGTTGTTGATCACGGAGCGTGTGCTGTTCAGTACCTTCCTATTGTGGGGAGACATGCCGCGTGCTCAGGCGGCCGTAGTCTGTTATCAAGACAAGCACTGAAAGCAACGAACTTAAGAAGTCCCCGGACTCCGTGACATAGTTAGTGTGATATTTTCAGTTGGGAGAATATGTCCGAGAATCCAAAAACAGTTAACGCTACAGATCCTACCTTTGAGGAAGTTTACTAACATACTTTGAGGAATGTGATGCTGACTGTCAGATCAAGATGGCGATCCCGAGAGCAACAATACTATCGAAAATGCTTTTCCCAGTGATCACGAAACAGCAAGGAACTTTCTGGAGATGAATCTAATCATGAAGATGAGATATACATTATTGAAAGTGAAGACAAAAATTGTGTGTTCGATGGATGAATTGCAACCTACAAGACTCCAAAATATTATCTCTTTTTACATGCATGTTTGGACGATTGTCGCTATTGTAGAGTTCCCTATAGAAGTAAATGTTTGCTTTTTTCTTATACACTGAAGCGCCAAAAAAACTGATATAGGCATCAGCAATCAAATACAGAGACATGTAAACAGGCAGAATACGGCGCTGCGATCGGCAACGATTATGTAAGACGACAAGTATCTGGCGCATTTGTTAGATCGATTACTGCTGCTACAATGGCAGGTTATCAAGATTTAAGTGAGTTTGAACGCGGTGTTATTGTCGGCGCACGAGCGGTGGGACACAGCATCTCCGAGCTAGCGATGAAGTGGGGATTTCCCCGTACGACTATTTCAGGAGTGTACCGTGAACCGCGCGACCGCTACGGTCGCAGGTTCGAATCCTGCCTCGGGCTTGGATGTGTGCGATGTCCTTAAGTTTAAGTAGTTCTAAGTTCTAGGGGACTGATGACCTCAGATGTTAAGTCCCATAGTGCTCAGAGCCATTTGAACCATTTTTTGTACCGTGAATATCAGGAATCCGGTAAAACATCAAGTCTCCGACATCGCTGTGGCCGGAAAAAGATCCTGCAAGAACGGGACCTACAACGACTGGATAGAATCGTTCAACGTGACAGAAGTGCATCCCTTCCGCAAATTGCTGCAGATTTCAATGCTGGGCCATCAACAAGTGTCAGCGTGCGAACTATTCAACGAAACATCATCGATATGGGCTTTCGGTGTCGAAGGTCCACTTGTGTACTCTTTATGATTGCAGGACACAAAGCTTTATGCCTCGCCTGGGCCCATCAACACCGACATTGGACTGTTGATTACTGGAAACATGTTTCCTGGTCGGTTGAGTCTCGTTTCAAATTGTATCGGCCGGATCGACGTGTATGAGTATGGAGACAACCTCATGAATCTGTGGACCCTGCATGTCAGCAGGGGGCTGTTCAAGCTGGTGGAGGCTCTGTAATGCTGTGTGACTTGTGCAGTTGGAATGATATGAGTCCCCTGATACGTCTCGATACGAATCTGACAGGTGACACGTACGTAAATATACTGTCTGATCGCCTGCATCCATTCATGTCCATTGTGCATTTCGATGGACTTGGGCAGTTCTCGCAGGACAATGCGATACCCGACACGTCTAGAATTGCTACAGAGTGACTGCAGGAACACTCTTCTGGATTTAAACACTTCCACTGGCCACCTCGTACTCTTACGGATTTATGGGCAGCCCTGCAGAATTCATGGTGCCAATCCCTCCAGCACTACTTCAGATATTAGTCGAGTCCATGCCACGTCGTGTTGCGGCACTTCCGCGTGCCCGTGGTGGTGATGGTGGGGGGAGGGGGCTACACGATATTAGGCAGGTGTACCAGTGTCTTTGTCTCTTCAGTGTAGCTTAGACCTTACCAAACGTGTGTTCGACAAAGAAAAGTTTTTATTTATCATTTTTTTCTTGGAAAATAGATATGACAGAAAGACTAAGTTTATTTTTGTGATATCTTTAGTTTCGCACTTTCTCGCATTACTTTATTTTCTAAACTGATTGTAAGTTTAAAAGTTTGTTTCCTTATACATCTTTGATTATGTACACGTCCCAAAACAATAACAGAAGAATTTTTACCAAACACAGTACACTGTTTTTTCTTTTGGAGACGGGGCCATTTATGTGGTAGATCTAAATGCCCCCAGCTAATACCTATATAAGGTGACGGACTCTGTGCACAGGCACTTCGTCAGAAGATGGAGACAGTAATCTTTCCAGAATGTCTCGCTCACACTACCGCTTCGTGTAGCAAGAAATCCATGAAGATTTTGTTGCACTGACATGTCGCAATAACATTCTTAGACACATCGATTGATTAACTGCAGAGATCTTCCTGGACGTTGGGACCGGACTATGCAATGAAAAAGGGTCTTCTGACTAGCGATCCTTCAGTGTGACATAGAGAAGAGGCACGGAAGGAAGCGAGGTGGTGTAACTTAATGCCTATCTAGTAGTCCTTACTTTCTGATATATGCTGTACCAGGGTTTTACGTCCCCGACTCGCCAGGCTAGCTGAGAGCGCTAATGCGCTGCTTCCTGGACTCGGGTAGGCGCGCCGGCCCCTTATCGAATCCGCCTGGCGGATTAACGACTAGGACTGGTGTGCCGGCCAGCTTGGATGTGGTTTTTAGGCGGTTTCCACATCCCACTAGGTGAATACCGAGCTGGTCTTCACGTTCCGCCTCACTTAGATTACTCGCAGACGTTTGAAACACGATGATTTACACTAGAAGCAGACAGCTGGGGTACAATGATACCGCCCCATTTGGGGGGGGGGGGGAGGGGGAGCGGCAGGAAGGGCATCCGGGCATCCCTTCAAATTAACCTTGCCAATTCCGATTGTAACCACGCCAACCCTGCTCAAACTGTGGGACTAAGGCGTAAGCAAAAGCAAACGGTTTAACATCCCCATAATATGTCCTATTCAGTCCCCAGGTATCAAGCGTGATACCTCCAGGTTTTATTTTTTTTCTCTGGCGCGTACGCAGCTGAACCTTTTCTGGTCTGGGCTGTGATGTACGATACACAGCGTACTTGCACAACTCACTTTTTCGTCCTTCTGCCGAGCACCATAAGTTGTCGGCATTGATTAAAAACCTCGGAGTCTGCAACTGCACAGCAAGTCCGGCGAAATAAAGGTAAAGGCATATCTTTTTCTAATTACAAGTATTTTGACATTGTTTAACAACTTTATAAGCTGTACAGACATTCCTCAGTTAATGGCAAACTATAAATTATAGACATTCCTCAGTTAATTTCCAACTATAAGTTAATGCTATAACTGATTTATGAGCTTTAAACTTTTGGGTATCATCTGTTATAGTTAGGGACTCAATGCCAACTTCGTTTACATCAGTTTATATTTTTATTTAGCTGGATTACCAAGCTTGGCTGTCATGTCAAGAAGAAGAGGTCAAAATGCTGGACAGGAGGATGCAGAGGCTTTACCTTCGTACAGTGTGATCAGTGGAAATTATTCCTTTGCTTCGCTGCTGACAGGAACTGCTTTACACTTTCTACAAATAATGTTAACTTATTACTGATCCATGTGGTAACATCAGGAAAAGCAAAAATACATTGAAAAATGTTGGTATGGTAATTTTGTTTAAGTATTTCGAACTGTTTATTTACAGTTGAAAGTTTTAATACCAAGTGCGTATTTTGACTTATGTTGAAATCCACAGCAAATATAAGGAATATGTTTAATTTTTTTGTAATAAAGCAACAAGAAACGGCAAAGTTTTATGTGTAATTGTCCTGTTTATGTCCTGACGTATTATATATACCATCTGCAAAAAAATGACTATGGTTTCAAAACTTTTTTTGATAGTCATTCATTATTAACTAACATTAACACAAAGCACTTAACACAATAGTAACCCACTTGTTAGAGGGCTCAGTTATGCCTCTTTTTGTTTTTATTTTTATTTTCAGTTTTACTTTTTGCTTCAATACTCTAGTTTTCTTTGCAATATTTTTCTTCCCATATATGTTACAGGATTTCTGCGGCCTTCTCGCTGTTGTAGTAGCCCACTCTTTAAGTGTAGCTCGAAGTGAAAACAACAGCAGTACTGAAAACTATGTGCTAGAAATAGATCCATTGTTGCAACAAATATTAAATAACATTATGTTAAGACGGAACTACTCTTAACTAGATGGAAATAACAGAAAGAAATGGTTACAAGGGCATATACTTGGACCAGGAATTAAACTTTAATTAACATACAGGGGGTGGATAAAAATATGGAAACACCAAAACACGATACATTACCATGTGTAATACGGCGTAGGAAACCGGTTGGATTCTAAACAGCTTCCAGTCCTTTCGAACTGGATAAACACAGGCATTGTATGGTTTTAAAGGAAATCTTGTAACATTCTTCCTGCAAAATAGTAGCAAGTGATGGTAAGTTCCTATGGGACTAAATTGCTAAGGTCATCGGTCCCTAGGCTTCCACACCACTTAATCTAACTTAAACTAACTTTCGCTAAGGACAACACACACACACCCATGCCCGAGAGAGGACTCGAACCTCCGACAGGGCGAGATGAGCGAACCGTGGCAAAGCGCCCAAGACCGCGCGGGTATCCTCCGCGAAAATAGTAGCAAGTTCAGATAATTATGTTGGAGATAGATAGTAATCAGGAACCCTTCTTTTCAAATCAGACCATAAAGGCTAATAATATTGAGATCTGGATGATTATGGTAACCAGGAAGGTGCGACAGCAATTCATCCTCATGGTCACAAAACCGGTCCTAGACGATGCGAGTTGTGTGAAAAGGGGCACTTCGTCTTGGAACACAGCACTACCACTGGAAACAAACATTGTCCCATGGGATGGACCTGATCAGCTAAAATGGTCGCATAATCCTTGGCAGTAATGCTGTGATGCAGAGTAACGATGGAATACGACAATATGGCTGTCCAAATCATCACCGAACCTCCGCCATGTTTCACTCTTAGAATGTAAGCTCGGTCAGAAGTTGGAAACGGAGTGAATCAAGACTCATACGAGCAACTGACTTTCGTCCATTGATCTATAGTTCACGTTTTGTGGTTTTGGCACCACGTTCTCTTGTTTCGGGTATTTGCACCACTGATGAATGGTTCTGTAATTTCAATTAGCCCTGCAGTTCCCTGCTTCTGCAGCTCCCTTCGTGTTGTTTCGGCGCTGACGGGGTTTGCGAGTGCGACTTTCAGTTCTTCGGTGTCTTTTGGAGCTATCCTCCCCTTATTTTTCGTTACTCTCCTCTTCAATGACCGTCTGTCATGATCACTCAGTATACACTTTCGTCCGCGTTGTGACTTACCGGATGATGTTTTTCCCCTTTCCCCTGCAAGCGGTATAAATCTCTGATACGGTACCTCTTGAAAAACCAATCATTTCGGCTATCTTGGTTATGGTGGCAATCACCATACGAGAGTCAAAAAATTATTTGCCTACGTTCGAATTTACTTAGTTCCAACATAACGGACTCAAAAGTGCACAAAACACTGTTCTGGCCCCAACACTTGAAACATACTGAGGACGTTGCACAGGAGCCGTTCGTGGTCAAATGCAACAGCACGAATTGCGCGCTTGGCTAGCATCTTCGTTTATGTTGAAGCTCACATTCCTTGTGGTGTTTTATTGTCCAACCATTGTACGGAAACAACTAATACATATTGTCTGGAAATGGCAGGCCAGAAACAGTGAGAACCATCTTAACGGAGAAAATAAAGACATTAAAAGATCTCATAAATTGGAGAGGGAAATAATTGCAAATTGAGTGGAACAACTGCAAAGAATCTCTTGCGATATGTGAATTGTTCTTGTACATCGTGGAGGGGTGAGCACGAAATATGTCAACTCCACCTCGGGCATGGTTCATTTACTGACCAGCCATGTACCATATCCCATGCATTTGCTGTGGAAAACCGAGTAATGTACACACACACACACACACACGCGCGCGCACACAGTGATGTAAGACAGCTACTTAGAGCTCGTATCTTGTGGACCCAGTCTTGAAGACAGTGCAGACAGAGTGATTAAAGTGCTACATGAAGAGTACTTGCAGCGGCGAGAATACAGGGAGCAACGAGCACTGGCATCAGATGGGTCCACAGACAGCACTAGCAACACAGACCACAGTATATATCAGAGAGGCGGCCAAAACCGAAGGGGTTGTGGAAGAATGCATCGAAAATTTAATTATACGTCTGGGAGAGAGCAGTGATAGTTCGAGTAGTGCTGAGGAAGACAATGTCAAATCAGATTCTGACAGTGATGTGAGTGGTGTTTTTCCATTACAGTAACTACAACGGCACTTGCAGTGCTGTTTACAATTTTAGCCCACGTCTCGCTTGTCACTTTATTGATAGCTACTGGAAGGAGAGTTTCCACTTCAGAGATCGTGAATTTTTTATTGTTTGCAGCAATGTAATTTTTTATCTGCGCCCACACTCCTTCAATTGCATTGAAGTGACAGTGGTATGGAGGAAGCCGAACGATTTCATGCCCGTGCCTTTTAGCAATCTCGTCAATTACATATGTTGGAAATTGGGGTTTCTTTTGTGCCACAATTTCGAGCAGTTCCGCCTTCCTTAAATCTTCTCTGAAATCTACTTTTCGCCATTTCAACCACTGAATGATATCGTCTTTTTTTGTTGCCAAGGTTGGTGCCTTATCGTGAACAACGGAATGATAAGGCGCATTGTCCATAACAATCACTGATGGACTTGTCAGATTCGTCATAAGCGATGTCTCGAACCATTCTTGAAATACCACACTGTTCATTTCTTCATGGTAATCTCCCGTCTTTTTTGACCGAAACATTTTCAAGCAGTTTGGCACAAAACCTTTCGATGTTCCTGCATGTAAGACAATAATACGCCCTCCTTTGTCAACAGGCACTGCCATTGTCCCATCGGGCGTTCCATCATTCCAGCCTCTACGTAAAGAATGGCTGGCATTGACCCAAGTTTCATCTAACCACACTATACTTTCGAATTCCACACACATGATCCTGCGCAGAAATCTGCACCGCCATGCAACTACATCTGTCCTTTCCATTAATATTTTGCGTCCGTTAAACAGTGAATAGCTGAAGCCTATGTCTTTCAACACTGTACGCAATGAAAATTTGCTCCCTTTAAAAAGATCGTCTTTCTGAAGCGACACTTGTAATTTAGATAGAGTGGGATGTTCCCTTCTCTTATAATAGCTGTATATATGACGACGAATAGCGTCTTTCTGAAAATCGTCCAAAGCTGTCATCTGCTTATTTCTCGGTCGCTTCTTTCCTGGTGTGTGCAGCTTTGTTGTGCCACTCTCGTCACAATCTACACTATACTGTTCTTTCCCTATCTTTACAACAGTGTTCTTACTTATTTTCAATGCTGCTGCAGTTCTCTTCACAACCTGAACAACAGGAATTAAGGGCCCACCTTTGTCCTTTTCTTTCTCAAAGTAATCCCTCACAGAGCACACGAATTCACGGGCCTGGGTGTGTAGCACACTTTTCTTCCTCCGTTTCACTTCTTGTGTTGGGCTGGTACTACCCGCCGCACTAGACATTGTTTACAACGAAACATAAACAAAGAAACACTAAAAACAACAAAAACGAAATAAACTGCGAATTCAACTTCAGACAAACGACGAACGACCGCACCGCCTGCACGCGAGACACTGGTAAGTTTCATAAGCGCGCGCGACCGGGTTTCAGAGCGGCAACGTGGCCCTTGCTACCCGCTCAGTCAGGCCGTCATTGGCTGCCTGCCTGCGGTCGCTAGGCAACGGAAAGACGCTACCGAGCTGTCAATACCAAAGACTCGTCTCCCAGACTATAGTAGTGGTAGCAGATCAGATGACAGTGGTACAAGTGAAGATGGACAGACACAGAATAAGAACAAAATGTAAATTACTAATTTAGATTCGATGATACATTCGAATAGCTAATTAGTTATGTGGGTGAATCCCATAACCTAGGCGTGGAACAATGCTAACTGCTACATTAGAGACTGTACAAGATACCCATACATATACACATGGTACAATTATAAATAAGATTATGATTAAACATGACTGGCGATTTTGACCGGAGTGTAACGAAAAAAAGTTCGCGTCAGACAGTGATATTAGATTGTAAGACAAATGTAGAATTAGAGGACAGCACACGCTGCCCATAGAGCAGATGGAAAGAACCAGAACCCAACCTAGATGTGGGACAGTTCCACCTGAGGGCGAGAGACTCAAAGTACTGCTGTACTAGTAGTAGTAGTAGTAGTAATAGTCGTATACAGACGTGCAGAATCTAAGGACGAAAGTAACTTCCGCATGACGTGTCGCTGCCAACT
The DNA here is from genome assembly GCF_023898315.1 of Schistocerca nitens. Lineage (NCBI taxonomy): Eukaryota > Metazoa > Arthropoda > Insecta > Orthoptera > Acrididae > Schistocerca > Schistocerca nitens. Next base: position 695,994,749 of record NC_064617.1, on the reverse strand, counting down.
AACCCACAGCCAGTGAAGCTTGGTCACACATAGGAAGAACTGCTACACAACAGTGCAGATGGTAACTGAAAGAAATAGGTATGACACGAACAGAAATGACACTTTAATTCAAAACAAATAATTACACTGAAATCGCCGTGACTCACGATGGTCCCCTGGACATTAAGAAAAAGGGACATGGTTCTTAACAGGGTGTGTGATCTCCACTGATGACGGTGCATGCTCTGCAATGTGCTCCCATGCTGGCCACGAGCTTAGCTTGTGGTAAGGTGTTCCATTCCTTCATGAACACAGTTGACAACTGCTGGATGGCCGTTGGTGCATGTTGACATTCTGCAACACGTCTCCCAAATGCATCCCACATATGCTTGATGGATCTTAAGTCTGAGGGATGGGCAGATCAGCCCACTTGCCGAATACTCTCTCGACCAAGGACTCCTCCACATGCACTGTTTGATGCAGCCGTACATTGTAATCTACGCAAATGAAGTCAGGACTGAATGTACCCTTGAAAGATGCACGTCGGGAAGGAGTACAGTATCACAATAACATAGACCAACGAGTGTACTGTGTTCAAAGCTTTTGAGGTCAGTACCACCATGCAACATTATGCCTCCCCGTGTCCTAATACCTGGACCTCCAAAACGATCGATGTTATTGTGAACAGTACTACTTCCCCATGTGCATCTTTTCAAAAGTGTATTTGGTCCTGACTCCATTTTTATGGCTGACAATGTACGACCGCATTGAACAGGCAGTGAAGAAGTTCTTGGAATCTAAATATATTCAGTGACTGGACTAGTCTGACCATCCTCAACTTAAATCTCACCAAGTGCATGCAGGATGCATTGCAATGGCTCAAATGGCTCTGAGCACTATGGGACTTAATATCTGAGGTCATCTGTCCCCTATAACCTAGAAATACTTAAACCTAACTAACCTAAGGACATCACACACATCCATGCCCGAAGCAGGATTGGAACCTGCGACCGTAGTGGTCGCGCAGTTCCAGACTGAAGCGCCTAGAACCGCTCGACCACACCGGCCGGCGGATGTGTTGGAGAGACATACTGGAGCACATCCACATGCATCAACGACCCATCAGTTGTCAACTGTGCTGGTGAAGGAATAGAGCACCCAAGCAAAACAGCTTCTTACAAGCTTGTGGCCAGCATGGGACCACGTTACAGAGCATGCAGCGCCACCTGCAGTAATCACACTTCCTACTAAGATCCAAGTCCCGCCTTTCGTAAAGCCCAGCGGATGATCAGGAACTGCATTCATTTCAGTATAAGCATTGCCTTTGAATAAAAGTGACGTTTCTGTTCGTCTCATTGCGTATTCGTTTCACTTACCTTCTGTACTATACTGCACTCCCACATCCACATCTATACCGCACAATTAATTTTGCGGTGTGTGGCGGAGGGTACTTTGTGAACCACTATCATTTCCCTCCTTTCCTGTTACAGTCATAAATATTTTAATGGGAAGAATGATTACCGGTAATCCTTCGTGTGGGCTTCAATCTCTCGGATTTTATCTTCTTGGTATTCTTGTGAGATATACATAGGAGGAAACAACGCATTTGTTGAGTCTTCTGGGAATGTACGCTCTCGGAACTTTAACAATAAACTCAAACTGTGATGCAGAACGCCTCTCTTGCAGTGTCTGCCACTGCAGTTGCTTGATCATCTCTGTGACACTTTCATGCATATTAAATGAGTCCGTACAAAAGCGCTGTTCTTCTTTTGACCTTCTCTATTTTGTCTATATCCTATCTGGTAAAGATCCCATATTGACAAGCAATATTCAAATACTGGTTGAACGAGTGTTTGTAAGCTACTGCTATTGTTGATGGACTACATTTCCTGAAGATTCTTCCTGTGAATCTGTCTGGCATCTGCGTTATGTGGCCATTCCATTTCAAATCGCTCCATATGCATATGTCTAGATATTTTATGGAAGTAGCTGCTTCAGTGATTGCTCTGCAATTTTGTAATCATACAGTGAAGGGTCTTCCTTTTTATCTACTCTCAATACGATACATTTGTTTATGTCGAGGCTCAATTACCACTCTCTGCACCAAACATCGATCCTTCTCAGGTCTTCCTACATCTGGGTGTGGACAGAAGGAAAGTGAGCTACCTGCACAGCGGTGCCCAGCATGAGGCAGCTTCACCCAGCACAGACAATGTCCCATTGTTATCCAGTGAGTCAGCACACAGTGGCAACTGCGTGTCGGCGCAGATTGTTGTGGCCCCGCTCCTGCTGGCGACCCAGAATGGACGAGATATTCCTTGTCCAATTGCAGTGCACCAGGTGGATAGGAATTGTGCTGGCCGAATCGAGGCGCACGCCCAGCAATATTTCTCAAACAATTTCACAGAAACTAATAGGTAAAAACGTTGATTTCACATAACTTAAAGCTTTATGTCAGCTTCACAGTGAAGAGGCCAAAATTCCGATAATTGTCATACTTAACATGGTATTTGGATTTAAGTCTGACATTGCGCGAAATTCATAATTTGCAACGAAAAATAAGAGTCGCTATTATTTTGCGTTTGATGCATGTTACACCACACGTTGCTGCAAATGAAATTTAGCTAGTATACTGAATTCTTTTTAGACATGCGAGGAGGTCTCTATCTGTCTCCAATCTCGAGAAACAGAATTTATGAAGCGCATTTACTTTTGACTGCACCCCTGTGAGAATGAAATATTTGTAACATCCCTTATTTATTCTAATCTGTTCAAAATATCAATACAAGATTTTGGCAAGTGATATCACGCAAAGAGGAAGATGTTTTGATATATGGTTATACGGAATTTTCTTACCTACAGCGTTATCACATCGATCCATATTTTTCATTACAAATGCTTTCGCAATTCGCACAGCGTCTTAATTAAATGTGACTACCATAATGAGTATGACCATTAGCGAGATGATGGCCACTTCACCATGAATCTGACATGTAAAGCTATACAACAGACAAATCACAATTTTTGACTAACATTTTCTGTAAAATCGTGTGTTTCGCACACTATGGAGCTAATGGGATGCACATTACATGCTTACCAGTAATGGCACTGCTGCACCGAGGCTACAGGCAAATCAGCAAATCAGCATTCTCTGTGTGCACACGTTGCCGTGTATAGCTGTGCTGGACACTGCAGCGAGTTGGCACATGGACTACCAGCTTTCTTTCCATCTTTACACTTCCGCTGCAATTTTCTAGCATCGCCACTTCTCTGTTCTTAACAGTAGCAGTTCTTTCTATGTATGGTTCAACTTCCATCGAGCTATAAATTACTTGACAGTGACACATCATACGAAAGTTACTTTTATCCTTAAGTTTTGCATACCAGTATAGTATAGCAATAGCAGTGGCAGTTGATCAGGCAGTGGCAACTGAGGTGTGAGAGATTCAATGTTTTCTGAGATACTCCCTTTTGGACGGACCACAATATTGCTGCCTGTTACTATATGAAACTGTTATTTGAATACATATATAACTGGACTCATGAAATTTTGTCTTTGACAAAATAAATCGTAAGACTTATAGAAATGATAGTTACTGAAAGTCTGTTAGTAATGATTGTGGTTTATTTAGAAACAGATAGCATCCACTCTATTGTTATCACTGGAACCAATAGCAAAATATTTCAGTATAACATAAATCTCTCTCTCTCTCTCTCTCTCTCTGAAAGTCTGTTACTAACGATTTTCCCCGAGGGCATGCAGCTTCACTGTATGGTTAAATGATAATGGCGTCCTCTTAGGTAAAATATTCCGGAGGTAAAATAGTCCTCCATTTGGATCTCCGTGAGGGGACTACTCAAGAGGACGTCGTTATCAGGAGAAAGAAAACGCGTTCTACGGATCGGAGCGTGGAATGTCAGATCCCTTAATCGGGCAGGTAGGTTAGAAAATTTAAAAAGGGAAATGGATAGGTTAAAGTTAGAATGAATGGGAATTAGTGAAGTTCGGTGGCAGGGGGAACAAGACTTTTGATCAGGCGAATACAGGGTTATAAATACAAAATTAAATAGGTGTAATTCAGGAGTAGGTTTAATAATGAATAAAAAAATAGGAGTGCGGGTAAGCTACTACAAACAGCATAGTGAACGCATTATTGTGGCCAAGATAGACACGAAGCCCACGCCTACTACAGTAGTACAAGTTTATATGCCAACTAGCTCTGCAAATGACGAAGAAATTGATGAAATGTATGATGATATAAAAGAAATTATTCAGGTAGTGAAGGGAGACGAAAATTTAATAGTCATGGGTGACTGGAATTCGGTAGTAGGAAAAGGAAGAGAAGGAAACGTAGTAGGTGAATATGGATTGGGGGTAAGAAATGAAAGAGGAAGCCGCCTGGTAGAATTTTGCACAGAGCAAAAATTAATAATAGCTAATATTTGGTTCAAGAATCATAAAAGAAGGTTGTATACATGGAAGAATCCTGGAGATACTAGAAGGCATCAGATAGATTATATAATGGTGAGACAGAGATTTAGGAACCAGGTTTTGAATTGTAAGACATTTCCAGGGGCAAATGTGGACTCTGACCACAATCTGTTGTTTATGAGCTGTAGATTAAAACTGGAGAAACTGCAAAAAGGTGGGAATTTAAGGAGATGGGACATGGATAAATTGACTGAACCAGAAGTAGTACAGAGTTTCAGGGAGAGCATAAGGGAACAATTGACAGGAATGGGGGAAAGAAATACAGTAGAAGAAGAATGGGTAGCTTTGAGGGATGAAGTAGTGAAGGCAGCAGAGGATCAAGTAGGTAAAAAGACGAGGGCTAGTAGAAATCCTTGGGTAACAGAAGAAATATTGATTTAATTGATGAAAGGAGAAAATATAAAAATGCACTAAATGAAGCAGGCAAAAAGGAATACAGACGTCTCAAAAATGAGATCGACAGGAAGTGCAAAATGGCTAAGCAGGGATGGCTAGAGGATAAATGTAAGGATTTAGAGGCTTATCTCACGAGGGGTAAGATAAATATTGCCTACAGGAAAATTAAAGAGACCTTTGGAGAAGAGAGATACTTGTATGAATATCAAAAACTCAGATGTAAACCCAGTTCTAAGCAAAGAAGGGAAGGCAGAAAGGTGGAAGGAGTATATAGAGGGTCTATACAAGGGCGATGTACTTGAGAACAATATTATGCAAATGGAAGAGGATGTATTGGAAGATGAAATGGGAGATATGGTACTGCGTGAAGAGTTTGACAGAGCACTGAAAGACCTGAGTCGAAACAAGGCCCCGGGAGTAGACAACATTCCATTAGAACTACTGACAGCCTTGGGAGAGCCAGTCCTGACAAAACTCTACCATCTGGTGAGCAAGATGTATGAGACAGGCGAAATACCCTCAGACTTCAAGAAGAATATAATAATTCCAATCCCAAAGAAAGCAGGTTTGACAGATGTGAAAATTGCCGAACTATCAGTTTAATAAGTCGCAGCTGCAAAATACTAATGCGAATTCTTTACAGACGAATGGAAAAACTGGTAGAAGCCGACCTCGGGGAAGATCAGTTTGGATTACGTAGAAATATTGGAACACGTGAGGCAATACTGATGCTACGACTTAACTTAGAAGCCAGATTAAGGAAAGGCAAACGTACGTTTCTAGCATTTGTAGACTTAGAGAAAGCTTTTGACAATGTTGACTGGAATACTCTCTTTCAAATTCTGAAGGTGGCAGGGGTAAAATACAGGGAATGGAAAGGCTATTTACAATTTGTACAGAAACCAGATGGCAGTTATAAGAGTCGAGGGACACGAAGGGGAAGCAGTGGTTGGGATGGGAGTGAGACAGGGTTGTAGCCTATCCCCGATGTTATTCAGTTTGTATATTGACAAGTAGTGAAGGAAACAAAAGAAAAATTCGGAGTAGGTATTAAAATCCATGGAGAAGAAATTAAAACTTTGAGTTTAGCCGATGACATTGTAATTCTGTCAGAGACAGCAAAGGACTTGGAAGAGCAGTTGAATGGAATGGATAGTGGTTCAAATGGCTCTGAGCACTGTGGGACTCAACTGCTGAGGTCATTAGTCCCCTAGAACTTAGAACTAGTTAAACCTAAATAACCTAAGGACATCACAAACACCCATGCCCGAGGCAGGATTCGAACCTGCGACCGTAGCGGTCTCGCGGTTCCAGACAGCAGCGCCTTTAACCGCACGGCCACTTCGGCCGGCGTAATGGATAGTGTCTTGAAAGGAGGATATAAGATGAACACCAACAAAAGCAAAACGAGGATAATGGAATGTAGTCGAATTAAGTCGAGTGATGGTGAGGGAATTACATTAGGAAATGAGACACTTAAAGTAGTAAAGGAGTTTTGCTATTTGGGGGCAAAATAACAGATGATGGTCTAACTATAGAGGATACAAAATGTAAACTGGCAATGACAAGGAAAGAGTTTCTGAAGAAGAGAAATTTGTTAACATCGAGTATAGATTTAAGTGTCAGGAAGTCGTTTCTGAAAATATTTGTATGGAGTGTAGCCATGTATGGAAGTGAAACGTGGACGATAAATAGTTTAGACAAGAAGAGAATAGAAGCTTTTGAAATGTGGTGCTACAGAGGAATGCTGAAGATCAGATGGGTAGATCACATAACTAATGAGGAGGTATTGAATAGGACTGAGAGAAGAGGAGTTTGTGGCACAACTTGACTAGAAGAAGGGATCGGTTGGTCGGACATGTTCTGAGGCATCGAGGGATCACCAATTTAGTATTGGAGGGCAGTGTGGATGGTAAAAATCGTAGAGGGAGACCGAGAGATGAATACACCAAGCAGATTCAGAAAGATGTAGGATGCAGTAGGTACTGGGAGATGAAGAAGTTTGCATAAGATAGAGTAGCATGGAGAGCTGCATCAAACCAGTCTCAGGACTGAAGACCACAACAACAACAACAAATGATTATGGTTTATTTAGAAACAGATATCATCCACTCTATTGTTACCACTGGAGCCAATAGCAAAATAATTCAGTATGACATAAAGTCTCTCTTAAGATTAAACGAATTGGCGGATTTACAAGAAGGCAGAGTAGGCTGGAGCCTAGGGCGACAGATTTTAGGGACAGCAAATTTGAGGCCAAATTGTGTTTATGTCTTACAGTAATTAAAAAGACACATATATATGTTAGTAGGTCCACACAAGTAGTTCAACTTACATGTTTCACCACTTACAAAAGTTTTTCTACAGTTTGCTTAGTCCCATTTGGTTGCAGCTTGAGAAAGAATGGCATGACTATTTGCTAAGTTTGTCTGGCCGAATTGACTGCGCAAGCGCGGCGCAGCTGCCAAGGAAGCCGACGGGGGATCGTGCTGTTGTAGACATATGCCACACGGTGGCATTGAGTTCGAGAGAGATAGATATGGAGTGGCGATACAAATAGGGAAGTCCCATCCCACATTTATTTCAAAAGAAAAGAGGAGCCGCTTTCGTTCACTGCGTCCTGCAATTTCTAATACTACCTGGCGACGATAACTTGAAGAACCACGCAATGGCTGCTGGGAGTGGCTGTGCCCCCACATTAAGGCTGTCGACGGGAGAGGAGTGGTAAGGGGAAGGCAGTATCTGCTGCCTCCAACAATGTTAGCACCATTATCCTTAACAATGTGTATGGTACTACTTTGCGTCAATAGGCAGCTTAAAACTGGCAGTGCTCAGAGACAATTGAATATCTTACAAATACTGCCGATTTTCTCCACTTGTGCCAGCACAAGCGCAATCGTCAAGTTATTCTGGCCAAATAATATGAATTAATATTTCTCAGGCATATCTTTCTGGTTGTGTAATGTAATTTTTCAAAGCGTTTTGTGGATTATACGAATAATTTCTTAACATCATCGGTGAGTCCAAACTTATAGTAGTTAAATAATCATAATAAATACAATAAATCATCAGTAACGAATGAATAAGACTTGAAAAATAGCTGTTTCGGAAGCTATGTAAGAAATTTCGATATTTTGTTACACGACACTCAAATAAATTTGTTGTACTTATGTTAGGTAATCATTCAACGTCTGAAGTCTGAACAAAGGATGCTAATAATTAAATATGAGAAATAAAACTCCCAATGTAGTCTTCTTTATGTCAGTTCTTGGATAAATAATTGTTATCATGAGTGATGGGAGAAAGCGACTTAGTGGAGTAAGTACACTCCTGGAAATGGAAAAAAGAACACATTGACACCGGTGTGTCAGACCCACCATACTTGCTCCGGTCACTGCGAGAGGGCTGTACAACCAATGATCACACGCACGGCACAGCGGACACACCAGGAACCGCGGTGTTGGCCGTCGAATGGCGCTAGCTGCGCAGCATTTGTGCACCGCCGCCGTCAGTGTCAGCCAGTTTGCCGTGGCATACGGAGCTCCATCGCAGTCTTTAACACTGGTAGCATGCCGCGACAGCGTGGACGTGAACCGTATGTGCAGGTGACGGACTTTGAGCGAGGGCGTATAGTGGGCATGCGGGAGGCCGGGTGGACGTACCGCCGAATTGCTCAACACGTGGGGCGTGAGGTCTCCACAGTACATCGATGTTGTCGCCAGTGGTCGGCGGAAGGTGCACGTGCCCGTCGACCTGGGACCGGACCGCAGCGACGCACGGATGCACGCCAAGACCGTAGGATCCTACGCAGTGCCGTAGGGGACCGCACCGCCACTTCCCAGCAAATTAGGGACACTGTTGCTCCTGGGGTATCGGCGAGGACCATTCGCAACCGTCTCCGTGAAGCTGGGCTACGGTCCCGCACACCGTTAGGCCGTCTTCCGCTCACGCCCCAACATCGTGCAGCCCGCCTCCAGTGGTGTCGCGACAGGCGTGAATGGAGGGACGAATGGAGACGTGTCGTCTTCAGCGATGAGAGTCGCTTCTGTCTTGGTGCCAATGATGGTCGTATGCGTGTTTGGCGCCGTGCAGGTGAGCGCCACAATCAGGACTGCATACGACCGAGGCACACAGGGCCAACACCCGGCATCATGGTGTGGGGAGCGATCTCCTACACTGGCCGTACACCACTGGTGATCGTCGAGGGGACACTGAATAGTGCACGGTACATCCAAACCGTCATCGAACCCATCGTTCTACCATTCCTAGACCGGCAAGGGAACTTGCTGTTCCAACAGGACAATGCACGTCCGCATGTATCCCGTGCCATCCAACGTGCTCTAGAAGGTGTAAGTCAACTACCCCGGCCAGCAAGATCACCGGATCTGTCCCCCATTGAGCATGTTTGGGACCGGATGAAGCGTCGTCTCACGCGGTCTGCACGCCCAGCACGAACACTGGTCCAACTGAGGCGCCAGCTGGAAATGGCATGGCAAGCCGTTCCACAGGACTACATCCAGCATCTCTACGATCGTCTCCATGGGAGAATAGCAGCCTGCATTGCTGCGAAAGGTGGATATACACTGTACTAGTGCCGACATTGTGCATGCTCTGTTGCCTGTGTCTATGTGCCTGTGGTTCTGTCAGTGTGATCATGTGATGTATCTGACCCCAGGAATGTGTCAATAAAGTTTCCCCATCCTGGGACAATGAATTCACGGTGTTCTTATTTCAATTTCCAGGACTGTATAAAAAGAAGACCAAAGTCAAAAAAGAAGAACAAGAAGAGACTATCCATAAAACGATAAAAACTGACAGTTTCTTTAAAAGTGGAAGCAGAAGCAGTGTTGAAAGACCAGGAACTTCAACAACATTCACTGACACAATACAATCTGGAAGATATGAAATGGATTTGAATGCTGCAGTCCAACAACAACAGTCATGTGTTGAACAATCTTGTGCAATTGTAACCATATCGTTGGATTGTGAAAATAATCTAGGAACTGACACATCGATCCCCTAGTTTACAATCGTACTAACTGCGGGACAAAGGGGATGTAATTAGGATGGTAGTACACAAATTATAATGTTACAATTTCACTGACAAAAAAATTGCACTTAATATGGTTGTGAAGAAGGGTATCGAATTGTAGAGGTCGGTAGGGGCGGCAAAATTTGAAGAGCCTACTGGCGGCAAATGTGTAAATCCACCACTGAGTAAACGTCAAAAATAATTTAGTAGTATCAGTAGTGCTATTTTGTAATGTTCACCGGAATATAAGATTTCCTTGTTGCCCATAATCTACACTCCTGGAAATGGAAAAAAGAACACATTGACACCGGTGTGTCAGACCCACCATACTTGCTCCGGTCACTGCGAGAGGGCTGTACAACCAATGATCACACGCACGGCACAGCGGACACACCAGGAACCGCGGTGTTGGCCGTCGAATGGCGCTAGCTGCGCAGCATTTGTGCACCGCCGCCGTCAGTGTCAGCCAGTTTGCCGTGGCATACGGAGCTCCATCGCAGTCTTTAACACTGGTAGCATGCCGCAACAGCGTGGACGTGAACCGTATGTGCAGGTGACGGACTTTGAGCGAGGGCGTATAGTGGGCATGCGGGAGGCCGGGTGGACGTACCGCCGAATTGCTCAACACGTGGGGCGTGAGGTCTCCACAGTACATCGATGTTGTCGCCAGTGGTCGGCGGAAGGTGCACGTGCCCGTCGACCTGGGACCGGACCGCAGCGACGCACGGATGCACGCCAAGACCGTAGGATCCTACGCAGTGCCGTAGGGGACCGCACCGCCACTTCCCAGCAAATTAGGGACACTGTTGCTCCTGGGGTATCGGCGAGGACCATTCGCAACCGTCTCCATGAAGCTGGGCTACGGTCCCGCACACCGTTAGGCCGTCTTCCGCTCACGCCCCAACATCGTGCAGCCCGCCTCCAGTGGTGTCGCGACAGGCGTGAATGGAGGGACGAATGGAGACGTGTCGTCTTCAGCGATGAGAGTCGCTTCTGCCTTGGTGCCAATGATGGTCGTATGCGTGTTTGGCGCCGTGCAGGTGAGCGCCACAATCAGGACTGCATACGACCGAGGCACACAGGGCCAACACCCGGCATCATGGTGTGGGAAGCGATCTCCTACACTGGCCGTACACCACTGGTGATCGTCGAGGGGACACTGAATAGTGCACGGTACATCCAAACCGTCATCGAACCCATCGTTCTACCATTCCTAGACCGGCAAGGGAACTTGCTGTTCCAACAGGACAATGCATGTCCGCACGTATCCCGTGCCACCCAACGTGCTCTAGAAGGTGTAAGTCAACTACCCTGGCCAGCAAGATCTCCGGATCTGTCCCCCATTGAGCATGTTTGGGACCGGATGAAGCGTCGTCTCACGCGGTCTGCACGTCCAGCACGAACGCTGGTCCAACTGAGGCGCCAGGTGGAAATGGCATGGCAAGCCGTTCCACAGGACTACATCCAGCATCTCTACGATCGTCTCCATGGGAGAATAGCAGCCTGCATTGCTGCGAAAGGTGGATATACACTGTACTAGTGCCGACATTGTGCATGCTCTGTTGCCTGTGTCTATGTGCCTGTGGTTCTGTCAGTGTGATCATGTGATGTATCTGACCCCAGGAATGTGTCAATAAAGTTTCCCCTTCCTGGGACAATGAATTCACGGTGTTCTTATTTCAATTTCCAGGAGTGTACATACAGGAAATATCGACTTAATCGCACGTACCAAAATTTTTGTCTTCGTAGGCGAATGTTTCAAGACATAATTATAATTTTCGTCTCCCTCGATGAGACAGTAGTCAGCGAGCAAAAATGTTTGCAATGGCAGAGGTTAGAATTACGCGTGCTGCCTCTCCGTTTCATCTGGCATGCACTGCTAGATCAGAGACGTAATTTACTTCTTGTTAATGTGTAGGATTCTAAACATTATTTAACTGAAATGACTGATATACAGTATCAGTGATTGCAGTTTACAAATTAAACTCTTTCCTATTTTTCTATTTTCCCGTCTTCTTAATACATAAGTTGTTAATTGTAAGCATTTCCATTTCCTAATTGGTTTTAAGTTTCCAAGTATATAAAGCTACAACTTCATTAAAACACTGAGAAATCATATAAGCTTTGCTTAGAAAGTACATGTAGCGTACAATTTAGTACTGTGAAAACACGATCTGTCTTAATTACTAGGTGGCAGGTTGAATGAAAATGGTAGAAAAATAATAATAATTTAAAAAAAAATCATCGAATTATTATTTTACTGAAATCCGTAAAATACAAGACTTTGTTTTAGTTGAAAACATTTTGTTCTATCACGGTTTGTTTCAGCACTACTTTGGTTGGATCACGATGAATCTCTTTAAATCCATTATTTTCAGATTTCTGTACAATAAGAACACACTGATGATGGCACAGGTACGCTGAAGCATGTTTCGTAAGAAGTATCGTACGAAGAATTCGTTCCAAAAATATGCGGTATTTATTATTTTTGTAATTTATTCTATACATACACACTTTTTCATCGAAAATCGAAGAATGGTTATTAACGTCACCCTCTTCGGGATATATCCCCATGAAAGTAAATTCTGTTCTCACATAGTTGAGTTGTTTGGAATATAGTACATGACATTAGGTCAAATTCTGGTGATTACTGTTGGGAAACGATATGCCACCTCCTCTCCTGAAATTTCCAGTCAAATTATGACATGGGCGGTGATCTGGAGGTGTTAGTTCATCTAGTCACTTCCGTGTCTGATACTCCAAATATGTTCGCCGCCGGTAGCTGAATGGTCAGCATGGCGGATTGTCAAGCCTCTGGGCCCCGGTTCGATTCACGGCTGGGTTGGGGAATTTTCTCCCAAGTAGGGTCTGGGTGTCGTGCTATCTTCATCATCATCCTATCATCCTCATCAAGTGCAGGTCGCCGTAGAGGCGTCAAATTGAAAGACCGGCACCCGGCGAACGGTCTGTCCGACAGAAGGGCCTAGCCATATGATTAAATAAATAACTCCAGATGTGATAATTTCCAGCTGGTTGTACGGGTCTTCGCATTTTCAGTGTTCTTGCTCTAGTTATGTTAAGTTTTCGTGCTCAGCTGTAAGTCGGGCCACAAATCCCCACACTTTTGCCAGTTAATACCCACAGTAGATCCCATTTGCAGCACACGTAGTACCTATAATACGTGAAAGTGACTCAGCTAAGTACTTTCGGATCTATGCGGTTATCTGTGATCAAATTGTTTGCAGTGCTTACTATAGCTATTCAAGGGTCCTTCATGGCCGAGTCACATAGTTGATGATAAATAAGAGAAAGGCAACCACATGTCACACTGCATAGTCTCGTAAACAGAAGTTGCAGCTGATGAATATACTCGTATATAAAGTAAAATACACTACTAGCCATTAAAATTGCTACACCACGAAGATGACGTGCTACAGACGCGAAATTTAACCGACAGGAAGAAGATGCTGTGATGTGCAAATGATTAGCTTTTCAGAGCATTCACACAAGGTTGCCGCCGGTGGCGACACCTACAACGTGCTGACATGAGGAAAGTTTCCAACCGATTTCTCATACACAAACAGCAGTTGACCGGCGTTGCCTGGTGAAACGTTTTTGTGATGCCTCGTATAAGGAGGAGAAATGCGTACCATCACGTTTCCGACTTTGATAAAGGGCTGATTGTAGCCCATTGCGATTGCGGTTTACCGTATCGCGACATTGCTGCTCGCGTCGGTCGAGATCCAATCACTGTTAGCAGAATATGGAATCGGTGGGTTCAGGGGGGTAATACGAAACGCCCAGCTGGATCCCTAACGGTCTCGTATCACTAACAGTCGAGATGACAGGCATCTTATCCGCATGGCTGTAACGGATCGTGCAGCCACGTCTCGATTCCTGAGTCAAGAAATGGGGACGTTTGCAAGACAACAACCATCTGCACGGACAGTTCGACGATGTTTGCTGCAGCATGGACTATCAGCTCGGAGACCATGGCTGCGGTTACCCTTGACGCTGCATCACAGACAGGAGCGCCTGCGATGGTGTACTCACGATGAACCTGGGTGCACGAATGGCAAAACATCCTTTTTTCGGATGAATCCAGGTTATGTGTACAGCATCATGATGGTCGCATCCGTGTTTGGCGACATCGCGGTGAACGGACATTGGAAGCGTGTATTTGCCATCACCATACTGGCGTATCACCCGGCGTGATGGTATGGGGTGCCATTGGTTACACGTCTCGGTCACCTCTTATTCGCACTGACGGCACTTTAAACAGTGGACGTTACATTTCAGATGTGTTATGACCCGTGGCACTACCCTTCATTCGATCCCTGGGAAACTCTACATTTCAGCAGGATAATGCACGATCGCATGTTGCAGGTCCTGTACGGGCCTTTCTGGATACAGAAAACTGCTGCCCCGGCCAGCGCATTCTCCAGATCTATCACCAATTGTCTGGTCAATGGTGACCAAGCAACTGGCTCGTCACAATACGCCATTCACTACTCTTGATGAACTGTGGTATCGTGTTGAAGCTGCATGGGCAGCTGTACCTGTACACGCCATCCAAGCTCTGTTCGACTCAATGCGCAGGCGCATCAAGGCCGTTATTACTGCCAGAGGTGGTTGTTCTGGGTACTGATTTCTCAGGATCTATGCTCCCTAACTGCGTGAAAATGTAATCACATGTCAGTTCTAGTATAATGTATTTGTCCAGCATTTCTTCTTGGTGTAGCTATTTTAATGGCCAGTAGTGTATCTGCAGGATACACTTCCACCCTCAGAATTTGAGAGTATTCCAGTCAACGTTGTCAAAAGCTTTCTCTAAGTCTATAAATGCAAGAAACGATGGTTTGCCTTTCCTTAATCTACACTCCTGGAAATGGAAAAAAGAACACATTGACACCGGTGTGTCAGACCCACCATACTTGCTCCGGACACTGCGAGAGGGCTGTACAAGCAATGATCACACGCACGGCACAGCGGACACACCAGGAACCGCGGTGTTGGCCGTCGAATGGCGCTAGCTGCACAGCATTTGTGCACCGCCGCCGTCAGTGTCAGCCAGTTTGCCGTGGCATACGGAGCTCCATCGCAGTCTTTAACACTGGTAGCATGCCGCGACAGCGTGGACGTGAACCGTATGTGCAGTTGACGGACTTTGAGCGAGGGCGTATAGTGGGCATGCGGGAGGCCGGGTGGACGTACCGCCGAATTGCACAACACGTGGGGCGTGAGGTCTCCACAGTACATCGATGTTGTCGCCAGTGGTCGGCGGAAGGTGCACGTGCCCGTCGACCTGGGACCGGACCGCAGCGACGCACGGATGCACGCCAAGACCGTAGGATCCTACGCAGTGCCGTAGGGGACCGCACCGCCACTTCCCAGCAAATTAGGGACACTGTTGCTCCTGGGGTATCGGCGAGGACCATTCGCAACCGTCTCCATGAAGCTGGGCTACGGTCCCGCACACCGTTAGGCCGTCTTCCGCTCACGCCCCAACATCGTGCAGCCCGCCTCCAGTGGTGTCGCGACAGGCGTGAATGGAGGGACGAATGGAGACGTGTCGTCTTCAGCGATGAGAGTCGCTTCTGCCTTGGTGCCAATGATGGTCGTATGCGTGTTTGGCGCCGTGCAGGTGAGCGCCACAATCAGGACTGCATACGACCGAGGCACACAGGGCCAACACCCGGCATCATGGTGTGGGGAGCGATCTCCTACACTGGCCGTACACCACTGGTGATCGTCGAGGGGACACTGAATAGTGCACGGTACATCCAAACCGTCATCGAACCCATCATCGTTCTACCATTCCTAGACCGGCAAGGGAACTTGCTGTTCCAACAGGACAATGCACGTCCGCATGTATCCCGTGCCACCCAACGTGCTCTAGAAGGTGTAAGTCAACTACCCTGGCCAGCAAGATCTCCGGATCTGTCCCCCATTGAGCATGTTTGGGACTGGATGAAGCGTCGTCTCACGCGGTCTGCACGTCCAGCACGAACGCTGGTCCAACTGAGGCGCCAGGTGGAAATGGCATGGCAAGCCGTTCCACAGGACTACATCCAGCACCTCTACGATCGTCTCCATGGGAGAATAGCAGCCTGCATTGCTGCGAAAGGTGGATATACACTGTACTAGTGCCGACATTGTGCATGCTCTGTTGCCTGTGTCTATGTGCCTGTGGTTCTGTCAGTGTGATCATGTGATGTATCTGACCCTAGGAATGTGTCAATAAAGTTTCCCCTTCCTGGGACAATGAATTCACGGTGTTCTTATTTCAATTTCCAGGAGTGTATTTTCTAAGGTAAGTCGTAGGGTCAGTATTGCCTCACGTGTTCCAACATTTCTACGGAATCCAATATATTTGGTATAAATCTCTTAACTGCTATCGATACTATTTCTCTAAATTAAAGCCACACCTGGTCTACACTTTCACTTTTAATTTGTAAGGCGTGGAGACGTTCTCTCTTAAATGCATCAGAATGGACAGTAATTAGAAAGAGGAACAAGTTAGCTTGCGCGTCGTATCTAGGGAATTGTGGACTCGAGTGAATGTTGACGTCGCTCACCAATGTGACACTGTGGTAAAGCTGTTCACCTTCACAAGCGAAAGGTTGTTTATACCAGTCCGAGTAACGGAACACAGACACTGGTCGTACAAGACATGAGCTGCAGTACAGTGAAAGCTGTTTTTGGCTTCGCATTCGATGCTCTGGTGCAGGTCTCAAGAACAAAGAGTCCAGTAATCTCTCGGTAAAGTGACTAAGTTGCCACTTTTTTTTGTAAGACACAAACACTAAAAAAACATTCTCAATCGTATGAGAATGTGTAAGGAGAATCCTTCTCGAAAGCGAGGAGCTAAGACGGACAAACGTGTCTTCTCAATGTTTGTTACCACGATTGCAGAATCACAAGAAATACTGACAGCTGTTGCCACACATTCAAGTGTTTCAGAATCTTTAACGATAACTGCGCAACTGCATGCTACCGGTATTCCCAGCACAAAACTCTGGCAGTTATTCGATCGATTTTCACACGTCAAAGTGCTTCACAAATATGTCAACATAACTTTGTAGTAAATGTTAGGACATGTGTCTATTCGACTATACTTCGCATCTCAAAGGCCCCTCTCCACTAGATCGATACAAAACGTCTAATGCAGTGGAGGACCTATGAAGCCTGGCTCTCCAATACGCACTGAGGAACTTCACCGGGCTAACTATAACGTCAGACTTCCCTGAAGCAGCTGAGGCTTATATTTTCTGCACTCTTTATCTTCCACGAATAGTTCCAGCTTTAAAAAGCTTTTTGCCCCTAAATTCATAAAGCGAAACGTATTCTACTTCTGTGATGACTAGAATTTTTTATGATTGCTTCTCTGTTGTTCTCCACCATAGCTGATCCACCAGCGTATCTCACTGTCACAATGATGTCCCGGGTTCGACTTCAGAACCGTCAAACGCTCTCTCCTGATAGGAAGGATGGGACGGGGTCTGCTCAGCCTAAAAAATCTGCCTGATGGCAAAACAGCAATTCCGGCTTTGAGAGCCTACATTAATGGTCGACAGAGCACATGCTCCATGCCACCGTCGAAAGACGTCTCTGGCATATTCAGGTTTATGATTCACTCGAGAAACGATACTTTTATTACAAACACATCTGAAAATAGGTTCTGACCTGTTGTGAGGCACTGTTGAATATCTGAGAAACAAGTGCACTATGTACTTTATAAGAATATATTAGATAGGAACACACTTCTAGCTTGAAAAAATCTTGGCAGCCAACTCGAATAGCAGTTAATGTTTGCTGATGGCTACTGTGGTTGTGGTTACTATGTATCTCAGTGGTCCCCAACCTTTTCTACTCTGTGCCAACCACAGAATATTTCACATCCGTAAGTTTACTTATTTTGTTAATTTATTTTTTTAGTTGATCGAAAACCTTTGTTTCACAATAATCTGCAGTACACTATTTAGTAAACTAGGGATGCCAAATGTAGAGTGTTACAAAACTATAGTGTTTCAGAGGACTTGATGGCCGAAGCAGAAATGTCTTATGTCTTACTCAAATAGCTAATGATATTGTTTTCACTTGAACACCATTTTTCACACCTAACATTTATTTATGTCATGTGCGTCACAAAAATATTCAGAACATCAGTGAGACGGATGAAACTCTTTTTCTCCAAGCAGCAGCTGAATGTTTCATTTCGAACTAGTTAAATCACGTCTAAGATCACTCTTCACTTTCAGGAGACTGCGGTGTTTCCTTTTCATGATGGCTAGTGTCGAGAATTCGGTCTCACATAGGTATGTAGGTAAGAACTGTACGTGCACTTAAATAGAAAGGACGCTGGCCCAAAATTTTTCGAATCCCTTTCGCTGAAACTGTTTTTTAGCACTCGAATCGCATTTCAATTCGATTGCATCCTCTTGTATTTCATCACGAAGCGCATGCACGTCACATTTGAATCATCATTGGTGTCTATTATTGTGGTGTTTCTGTCTTGTAGTTTCAAATTCAGATTATTCAGGGTTTCAGATAAATTGGTAAGGTATACTAGGAAAAGTAAAAAGCAGTCATCAGTGAATGAACAATGAAATTCAGCTTTCACTCGACTCAAAATTCATACTGAAATGATAATTAAATCAAGACCATAAGCTGTCAACAGGCATTGATATATATCAACGGCGACAGTTGAAAACGTGTGCTCCGACCGGGACTCGAACCCAGGAGCTCCTGCTTACATGGCAGACGCTCTATCCATCTGAGCCACCGAGGGCACAGAGGATAGTGCGACTGCAAGGATTTATCTCTTGCACGCTCCCCGTGAGACCCATATTCCCAACTTAATGTCCACACACTACATTCGTAGTGCCCCTGCCTATTACACTCTCCGAAAGAACAGACACCATCTTCATATAGTTAAGGCTAACCGGCCATTGAACTTCTTTTTCTGTGCTGGATGCACACGCATTGCCGAACCTTACGGGGCTCGGTAAGATTGTCTGCCGCGAATAATGAGTGCAATGGGCAGGGGCACTACGAATGTAGTGTGTGGACATTAAGTTGGGAATGTCGGTCTCACAGGGAGCGTGTATGTGATAAATCCCTGCAGTCGCACTATCGTCTGTGCCCTCGGTGGCTGAGATGGATAGTGTCTCCCATGTAAACAGGAGAAATGGTTCAAATGGCTCTAAGCACTATGGGACTCAACATCTGAGGTCATCAGTCCCCTAGACTTTCCCTTCGTTTCCACTCACAAATAGAACGAGGTAAAAACGACTGTCTAAATGACTCCATAAAGGCTCTGGTTTCTCGCATTCCTAAAATGCCGGTTCTCTAAATTTACAGAGTAGTGCCTCGCCAAAAGAGCGTCGTCTACTCTCCAGGATTCCCATTTGAGTTCAAGAAGCTTCTTTGTTGTACAAGCATGCTGATCGATATCTAGCAGCACGCTAGATTTGTTGCGCGGCATTGAATTGCTTCGATGTCTTCCTTTAACATGACGCGGTGGGGATCCCAAACAATCAAACATTACTGAAGAATGGATCCCACTAGCGTTCTATACGTCATTACCTTCATAGATGGGGTTTCTCAAAATTCTCCCAATAAAGTGAAGTCGACCATTCCGTTTCCCGATTACCAACATGACGTGGTTGTTCCATTTCATATCCCTTTGTGACGTTACGCCTAGATATTTAATCGAGGTGACTGTGTCAAGCAGCACCCCACTAATGCAGTATTCGATGGTTACAGGTCTGTTCCTCCTACCCACTCACATTTAGATTTATTTACATTAAGAGCAATTATCCATTCATCACACCAATTATAAATTCTGTCTAAGGATTCTTGTATACTCCTACTGCCACTTAAAGGCGACACCTTCCCATTCATCACAGGGTCGTCAGAAAACATCCGTAAACTTCGGCTCACCTTGTCCGCCAGCTCATTCACGTACACAGAGAATAAGAGCAGTCCTGTCACACTTCCTTATGGCACTCTTGACGATACCCTTGTCTCTGATGAACACCCGCCGTCGAGGACGACGTAGTGGGTTCTGTTACTTAAAAGTCTTCGAGCCACTCACGCGTTTAGAAAACTAAGCCTTATACTAGAACGTTCGTCAACAATCAGCCGTGAGGGCACCGTGTCAAACGCTATCTGGAAATCTAAGAATAAGGCAGCTGCCTGCCTCCCATACGATTATTCCATTCACCCAGGTAGAAGATCATTTTGCATTAATAGTAGAACAACTCTTAACTTAGTCCACAGAAGGAAGAGAACTAGATGTGAGCAAACGTTGCGCTCATGGCTATGACAAAATATACGTCATGGATGGCGTATACAATGGTGTACAAAAAGGATCCAATCACAATTTCAATTTAATTCTTAAAGACCTGTAGGTGATAATGAAGAAACTGTGGTGTCACCGCCAGACACCACACTTGCTAGGTGGTAGCCTTTAAATCGGCCGCGGTCCGTTAGTATACGTCGGACCCGCGTGTCGCCACTGTCAGTGATTGCAGACCGAGCGCCGCCACACGGCAGGTCTAGAGAGACGTCCTAGCACTCGCCCCAGTTGTACAGCAGACTTTGCCAGAGATGGATCACTGACAAATACGCTCTCATTTGCCGAGACGATAGTTAGCGTAGACTTCAGCTACGTCATTTGCTACGACCTAGCAAGGCGCCATTACCAGTTTATATTGAGATTGTAATTATGTATCATCAAGAGCGATGTTCTCCAATTATGGATTAAAGTTAAGTATTCCAGAAGCTATGTACTATTTTTGGCTACTATAACTCCTTTAACTGTTCCAGACCTCACGCCAGTCTGCGTGAGCTTAAACGCGTGCATTTCGGCCTCCTCTAGCAACACGGTGTTGGCTCTTCTGCCAACACATCAGAAACAGTCTCGTATTTTGAAGCAGTTGAGATGTGTAAAAAATTCTCTTATTTATCACTAGATCTGCTACTGCAATACCTCTATTTGATTTGTTTTTATTACCCTGTATGCACCTCATCTCTCCACAGATACCACTCCAATGTGGTTGTATGCACTGCAGGGCTATCTGTATCGCAGAGGCATGCGAGCCATCCCACCTCGGCAAGGTCCTCTGTGAAGAAGCAGGGTTCAGATATTCAACTGGTCATCCAGATTTGCGTTTCCCGTGATTTTCTTAAATTGATTTACGCCAATGTCCGGATGGTAGCAGCTAGCCTTCTCCTTCCCTGTCCTAGCAGAGCTCGTCTCGATCTCTACTGGCTTCGTCGTCGACAGTAGATAGAATCTTAACTGTCCTTCTCATAACTTCGACGTCGCCTGATTAACAAACTCGAACTTCCATACTCCCCCACCCTAAACTTTTCGCCCTCTAACTTCGCTCCCCGTGATTCTTTTTTCCTGAATCGTTCGCCGACTGTCAGGAAATACACTGCCGTAAGAAAATTAGTACACCTGAAAGACGAAGTCGATTTTGATCCGATGACGACATACGCCACCTGTGGGATAGTAGATTTACTGACAGTGGTTTCAACGTCGTCCGCCAATAGATGGCGTAGTGTCATAGCTACCAGAGCACCATCTGTATCTACAATTTAATAGGGAATGTTCACAGCCTCAGGCTCAGTGTCGTGCAAACGTGTGGCGCAAGCAGCCAACCATGCACTCGTACTTCCTACAGTCAACCAAGCAATTTTGAAAGGAATTACAATGAAATGAATACCCCGATCAGCATACAGGGGTTGACATAAGTCAGGGGACAGTTGAAAATGTGTGCCCCGACTGGGACTCGAACCCGGGAAGTTCTGCTTACATGGCTGACGCTATATCCATCTGAGCCGCCGAGGACACAGAGGATACTGCGACTGCAGGGACGTATCTCTGGCACGCCTCCCAGGAGACCCACATTCTCAACTTATTGTCCCGCACTACATTCATAGTCCCCTGCCCATTATACTCATCACTCGCGGCTTTTTGCTGATTCCCGTAAGAGTCCCGGCACTGTTTGTGCATCTGCACAGAAGAGGATGGTCAAATGACCGGTGAGCCTTAACTGAAGATTGTATCTGTTCTTTCGGACATGTATAATGGGCAGGGTCACTATGAATATAGTGCAGGACAATAAGTTGGGAATGTGGGTCTCACGGGAGGTGTGCCAGAGATAAGTCCCTCCAGTCACACTATCCTCTGTGTCCTCGGTGGCTCAGGTGGATATACCGTCTGCCATGTAAGCAGGAGATCACAGGTTCGAGTCCCGGCCAGGGCACACATTTTTCAACTGTCCCCGTTGACTTATATCAACGCCTGTACGCAGATAGGGGTGTTCATTTCATTGTAGTTTCATTCTAACGAGTTGCACAGTCACCGATGGTATCTGTTCTCTCAGAAAGGGGTCAAATTGTGGCCTTCCGAGTGATGGGTTGGCCCTTTCGGAGAATTGCCACACAGGTTGGACGTGCTGCGTGCAACAATGCTGCTATCAGTGGTCACGTGAGCATTCTCACATCCGTAGACGAGTTCTGGACGTCCACGCAGCGCAGACGCCCACCAGGATAGTCGTATTGTAAGGGCAGCAGTTACAGCTCGTACAGCTAACACAGCACAGATAACAGGGCTTGTCGGTCCAGACGTGTCAACACGAACTGTTGCGAACCGGTTATTAGCAATGGGACTACGGGCACGCACACCTCCTGCCCGTCTTCCATTCACGCCACAGCATCGACGTGCAAGGCTCGACTGGTGCCGTCGGAGAATCACATGGAGGATGGAATGGTGCACTGTGGTCTTCAGCGATGAAAGCAGATTCTGCCTGCACGCGAGGGTTGGCAGTTTGCACGTACAACATAGAACTGGTGAGTGCTGTCTCTTAGAGTTCTTTCGTCCAAAGCACACTGGCCCCAGCCCAGGCCTTATGGTTTGCGGTGCGATAAGCTACAACTCTTGTTTACCTTTGGCGTTTCTGGAGGGGACGCTAAGCAGCGCTCGGTACATGCAGAATGTTGTTAAAGCTGTTCTTTTGCCGTTCTGGTAACAAGAAATTGATGTGTTGTTCCAACAAGATAATACTCGCTCATACGCAGCATGTGAAACTCAAACTCCTCTGCAAGGCGTGCTGTAAGTTACCTCGGCAGTACATTCTCTGGACTTGCCGCCAATCGGCCACGTGCGGCATATGATGGGACGAGAAGTGACTCGTGCGACTCGTCAACAAACAACTCTATAGAACTACGTGAACAGGTCGAGCACACGTGGAGTATCACAGGACGGTATTGACCATCTGAACAATCGACTAGAAGCAACTGACAGAACTACGGGAAAGGTCGAGCTGGCGTTGCACAACGTATCCCAGGACGGTATTCGCCACCTGTACCATCTGAAACGTCCCCTTAGAAAAATTATACATGACTGTGTTTAAACTGACACACAATATTTTTAGCGCAACGCAATCTGACTTTCAAAAATCCCTACAAAAGAATGGCCCTGACTAACATTAACTATACCTTTCACAAATCACTTACCTCACCAAAAATCTTCGTTTCTCGAACTACTGCAATACAGCGAACACCACTACTGCCAGCTAAATAAAAGATTCAAACTACTGAAGGCACTAACTACTAATAGGCATAGTTAGCAAATGAAAGATTTTGATAGAGAACAAACAATGTATTTACCTTACTAGTGTTCAAAAGTCATAATATATATAGCAGTTCATGACATCCAGTCTTACAAATTTCAAAACTCCGCCATTTCTCTCCCAACATCCACCACTGCTGGCGGCTCACCTCCAACTGCGCAACGCTACGCGCTGTTAACATCCATCTGCCCAACACTACAATAGCCAACAACAATGTAAACCAGCCGCAGACTGCACACAGCACAGCCAGTGATTTTCATACAGAGCGCTACGTGGCGTTACCAATAAAAAAACCTACACAGCCTACTTACATACCGAGCGAGGTGGCGCAGTGGTTAGACACTGGACTCGCACTCGGGAGGACGACGGTTCAATCCCGAGTCCGGCCATCCTGATTTAGGTTTTCGTTGATTTCCCTAAACCGCTCCAGGCAAATGCCAGGATGGTTCCTTTCAAAGGGCACGGCCGACTTTCTTCCCCGTCCTTCCCTAATCCGATGAGACCGATGACCTCGCTGTCTGGTCTCCTTCCCCAAAACAACCAACCAACCAACCTACTTACATAACCCCCATGGTCCCCACAAAAAATTTTACAAATTGTTTTGGGCAGTGGCCAATACAGATTTGAAAAAAAATTTCATAATTACAATAACAAAGAAATCAAATGCACACACTTATTGATACAATGTTGGTCAAAAGCTAAAATTTTCTCACAGTCCATAAAGACAGTCCTGATCATTCATCACAGCAAAATTGCAGTGGTTTTTTTTTTTTTTCAAAGTCTGAGCAGTAAAAGAAAATGCACACGGAAGTAGTGGATTTCCATGCAGTCTTGAACAAGTAGTGTTGTCCTTCCAACGGAAAGACAGTGCTGACTCTTGACATGCAGACAGGTAATGGGCCACAACAGAGCAAACCCACAGCATTGTCAGTCCAAGTTCAAGAATATTGGTAGGTAGGTCATCACAGAGCAGACCCACTGTAGTCCTGGTAGAGAGTATGGTATTGGTGGGCCACCAGATATGCAGACCCACTGCAGTCCTTGTAGAAATAATGGTATTGGTGGGTCATCAAAGGTGCAGACCCACTGTAGTCCTTGTAGAGACGGCTCGCAGCCATCTGTTGCGACTGTGCAGGTGCACAATCACCATCGAAGAGTCTTGTGGACAATATAGCAAGTCCATAAACCACCACTTGTGCACTCACAAAGTATTTTTTTTAATTGTCCTTAGAACCAGCAATGCTGTTAACCAGTCGCTTGCTGAATTATTAACACATGTGCAAACACTAACAGTCCCAACTTCTCACATATTGTGCATATACTATGACCAACAGATACATGTGCAGTGAAATGTAACTTACAAGTTACTTAATTTGATGAACTGGTGTCAATTACAATTTTATAACATAAGAATACAATAACAAAGATACAAAATACATCATTAAAGAACATAATTATACAGATAACATTTGTAGTAATACAGGCTTTACAAAACAATAGAAATATACATATACATCAGTGTTACAGGAATTATGACATAAGTACATACATAAAAGATCAGAATAACTTTTGAAACATCAACTTCACACATGAGCATTAAAACAAAACAGAATAAATAATGTCTAAGCATCTTTACAAAGAAAATAACACATTATTAGAAAAATTCCACAACATAACTCATGTCAGCTAAACAAATAAAGACAGGAAAAACACCAATATACAAGAGTACACAAACACATAGCAGAATAACACAAGAGGAAAGGGCAGGTTTTGTTTTCCGTGTAACATTTGATACTCCAGTCCAACCAAAAACTTCATTCCATAGATCTTTCGTCTTATTTCAACATTTATTTCCACCAAAAAATTCCTATCCAAGCATGCTTTCTGTATTTATATGTTCACATATTTCTTACCCCATTATTTATTTTCCATTATCTTACCTCATCATTTATTTCCAAGAAAATCCTACCTAAACCTGTTGTCCCTAAACCCTACTTTTTTCTTCATATCCTCTTTCAAAATACTTTTTTGGCCAAACCATTTTCTTATAGCTTCTCAATGCATTTCTTCCAATTCATCACAACTCGTTCTCTTATATAGCTAACCCCAACTTAAGCTAACTTAAATCTACTGAGCTCAGATGCTAAACTAAGGAACGAGGCAATGCAGCAGCACAAAACAATTAACACAAACAGCAATATATATATATATATATATATATATATATATATATATATATGTATGTATATGTATATATATATATATATATATATATATATATATATATATAAGTTAGCAAAGAAAATGCAACATTATCACTAATACGAGCCAATGTGCAGCAAAAAGAAAAATAAATCAGTAGTAAAACTGGCTTAACAGACTAATACAAAGTGAAATTCAGTAGCACTATGCCTGGCAAACAGCAGCAGCAAATGCAATAACTTATACCCAAACATGACAAAGCTCAAGCAGAAAAAATATTACACTAAAAATGGCCATGTTTAATACCTATGTCACATCTTAACATTAGAGTGATGCATCACGATAACTTACTCAACCAAAAAAATTACCAAGTAGTTGAAAAGAAAATTATGTATGCAGTTACTTTTATTAATCCCTTTTTTTGTTCTTTCCATTCCAAGTGCTCCTTTTTCGAAGAATGTGGATCATAAAATTATTATTTAATAGATCTGTTGGCAGAAAGTGTTCACATTAGCAAATGCATTTAATTTTATTTTATAAAACCAATGTTGCAACACAGCTGGAAACCAGATATCAAATGAAATAAGCAACTATGTACAAAGTAAAGCATAAAAATATCATTCAATAGTCATGTGGCATTTCATAAGTTAGTAGAAATTCTCTCAACTCTCGTAGAAAGACGCTTGTCATGATCAGGTGTGCAGATGTAAGTATCTTTCCAAGTAATGAGCGTGTCGTATTTGCGATGCTTTCTAGAAAGGAATCTCAATAGCGAGGATAATGGCCTCTTTTTTCCTCCCACACACTAATGGCTTTTTTCCAGGCGACTGTCATGCAGCTAGGTGCTTACAGTGACCTACCTTCCTTACCGAAATATTTACGACATCAGTTTCCGCTACAGTGACAGTTTGATATAAATAAAATTTCACAGGTCGAAATATTTGCATTACAAATCTGTATAAACAAAATCCTATAAATATAACAGTGACCAAAAAATTTTCGGCGGCATTGTGATACATTTCCCCTTTTACACACATTTCATAACTCTTTAAAAGTACGATTCTTAGTTTCCATCATCCTTTTTCACAAGTCAGAGTCCCTAACCACTACTCCTTATTCCTTACCTTATTACACATATACATATTCATCAACACGTCTTCAATATTTCATCATAATAAATACATAGCATAATGAGATTCCTCATATAGCATCATCTCACTGATCGAAAACATACCTCAACAGCATAATACACATCATCGTCATAATAATAACATCATAACAGATCAATCACATCTCAAAATCGTTGTAGCTTTCTGAATATTTTAAAACCTAAAAAAATTCTCTGCTCACTTCAAAAGTGTTATCTACCTCAAACGTACTTTAAAAATCATGATCCCATACCAAATACATCATTCAGAGATCTCATAGAATCACAATGGTTCCGAAAAAATATGAACAGTTCACAAAGTACAGAGGAAATACAATTTCATAAGTGTAAAGTTATCCAACTCTGTAATTGCGTAAACATCTGTCACTGATGTAGTAAAATAAATGTTTGTTTCTCTGTTAAATAATCAGATAGCTGTGTAATTCTGTGTTAGAGGAATATGGTACCGATGTGTAAAGTTGTATAAGCAAATATCATATTAGCTAGGGCTCCCTGTGCTTGCCAAACACATGGTACACAAAGTAGGCGTGTACTCCCCTGAGGATTAATGTAATTATACCCTCAGGTGTTACAGATTACAGCAATGGAATGAAATGTATCAGGGAAAACCTTTGTATCATTGTAGGTCTAAAATCTTTAAAAATAAATGTTTTAAGTACAAAATTAATCACTCAAATACGTGTCCTTTAGCGCTAAATGTGCGTCTTGCTGTAAGATAATTCTGTGGCAGTGTCGTAGTTATCGTCCTCCGAAATCTAAGTTCTGCAGAAGTCAATGTGCTTACCTCATCATAAACGAAAGTGAAATGCTTTCCGTATAGACATCGTAGTTATTACATACCTTACCGTGATCAAGAAAGTACTGTACTGTCACGTATTGTTGTGCTACGGAAAAGGCTGTCTCATTGTAGCTATACCACAAAAGTTACTACTAAAACATGTTTTACTTTCCAGAATAATACAGAAAAACTGTGCAGATATAAAGCAGATACAGCACAAAAGCAACAATGTAAATTGTGTCACACATTAGTAGGGTCGTGATATAATCGTGTAGCTATGAAAGAAACCAAATGCTAAGTAATCTTTAATCTCACAGAATGTACTTCAAATAAAGAGTATCTTTTCAAGTACCAAAATGTTGCGTTAAAATCTCTTTAGCAGTATACGTTCTAAGTATGTAAGCAGTATATTCGTTACGTAATCATGCAATTAACAAGCAAGAATGTACAAATAACAACACTGTCTCGTCTGTTCACTATAACAATGCATTCGTAATTTCTGTTTAAATAAGTTCTCTTGGTTCTTGACTGGATATTTAACTTCAAACATTGTTCCATGGTAACAGTTTCTCAAGTCTGACAAAGCATACTAGAAATGTGAAGTGAAAAATTTTATGGCAAAGACAAAGTTAAAAAGCAGATTATCTCTCAATAAACGGTTTTACGTGTGAAATGTGGTGTAAACCTTTACTCTTCCTAGTACGCAGAGTTTCAACTTCAACGCAATTATCATGCGGTATACTTCGGTAAAGAATACTGGAATTTTTCTCAAGGTTAGCTTATGTTATTTTCCTCAAGCCGAGCCAGCGCACGTGGCTGCCTGCGGTGCGAGTCATTGTCTGTTTCTTTGTTGGCGCGTGTCGTTATTGGGACTTGGAGATCTAACTTCTACAAATTCACTTTGTTGAGAGGGCCCTGCCCTGTTTGAATCCCGCCAGTTCTGATGAAATTCAGGTCTGTTGTTTTGTCAGTAGTTTACATAGTTTCTTTTTTGTCGGTCATGTGGTGGAGAATTTCTCCCGGAATCGTAATTGCGCGGTGGACCATTGCGTCTGAAGTTATTCTGTCTACCTTGATAATAATTGCTTTGGTTCCCATATTGTCTGTTTCTATGGTTGTCTCTGTCACATTCATTACTATGGAAAAGCGATCTTTCTCTGTAATTATTACTACTCTGCCAACGGTTGTCATACGGGTGGTGTCTGTTTTGGTCACGATTTGTGTTGTGAGAATAGCCTTGTCGTGTCCAGTTAGTATTTCTTTCATCGTGGAATTGCGACGGATGTGACCTGTAATTGTTGTGTTCCTGTTTTCGCGTTCTGCGATTGTCAGTGTCAATTTCTAATTCTTGTAAGAGTCCCTGAAAAGCTTCAATGTCGTCTTTGCAACGTCCTGCCAGAATAAAATGTCGTGAATGTTCAGGTAATTTGACTAAGCAAATGCGGATGAGTTCTGAGGGGCTGTATGGGTTTGACAGGTACTGATTCTTGTGCAACATGTCTTCAAAATATTCCACAAGACTGGAAAATTCAGATTGTTCGAAATGTTTCATCATTATGATGCTATGTTTTACTCGGTCTTGTGTAGCTTGAGACCAATATGCTGAGAGGAAGGCATGATAAAATTCTCCTTCACTGTGACAATCGTGAATGACCGATCGCATTCTTTCAGCTGGTTCATTCTCTAAGTAGCCACACATAAATTCTAATCTGTGCTCTAAAGACCAGTTGGGAGGAAAACAATGAGAGAATTGATGGAGCCATGCTTGTGGATGAATGTCGTTGCCATAATTCTTAAATGTTTTGAATTTACGTGTAGTAATGAACAGCTTATAGTCAAAATCATCATGTCGGCGAGACGCATGTCGGTAATTGTTACGTCGTTTCGGCGGTTCCATCTCAAAATTCGGTGTACCTTGCCAATTTCTTTCATAATTTCCGAAGTGCCCTGTGTTATTATTTTGCGGCTGTTCCGTATTTCTATGTCCCTCTTCCCGTATTGGAGCGCGAGTGTCCTCTGAAATACATAATTTTTGTATTACCTGTATCAGCTGATCTTGTACTTCCCGGATTTCTCTTTGGTGTTGCGTATTAATTTGATTCTGATTTTGTTTGAATTTCCTAATTTGTTCGCACTCTTCTGTGTCATTAAAGACTACCGGTTTTGTGTCATTCAGATTATCATCTACCTTCGTAGATAAATTATTTAGCTGATCCGCAAGTTCAACTACTTTCTCTGATAATGAAGTAATTTCCTCCATGTGTCTTTCTGAACCAATTTTCAGAGGATCTACTGTGTCCTTTAAGTTTTCCTGTGTTTTTGCAAGTTGCGTAACCGAATCGGTAGATGCAACTGAGTCAATTTTAGCTTGCAAGGTCTCATGATTTTCATGAACAATAGTTTGCAGTTCTTTTATGGCTGCTTCGTGATTTTGTAATGCATTTTCATGCCGCGAAAACATAGGTTGAAAATGCTCACAAATTTGTGTTTTTACGTCATTACAGACTTTTTGACATTTCGATTCAATGTTATGTAACTCAGTAGTTAAATCTTCACGTGTTTGTTCAAGTGTGATGTCTTACTTTTGAAGCTTTTGCTGTGTTTGTCTCTGATTTTGTTCCACTGTGTCTAACTGTTGCTGTGTTTGTCTCTGATTTTGTTCCATTGTGTCTAACTTTCGAAGCTTTTGCTGTGTTTGTCTCTGATTTTGTTCCATTTTTGCATTAATTGCAATAATAATGTATTAGTGTCTGGAATCTGTTTCTCTATGCTTTTTGGCAGTGCATTTTCACCGGCAACATTCACATTTTGACAAGCAGAAAATGTGTCTTGACTCATTTGAGAAAACGGTTCCTGAGGCGAGCTGTTGCTGACCGACCGATCGATAATGCTTCCCTGTTCACTACTTGTTTCACTGTCTACACCATTATTTGCCGCCCGCTCCATTTCCCTATGCACTATTACCAAATTACTACTTTGAATGTCTGTTAATTCATTACACAGTGGTGCTGATAAGCTACGCTCGTCGTCACTATTATTTCTCAGTTTACTTTGGAGCCTAGTGTTACGTTTTTCACCCGCCATTATTGTCACAATATTTCACACGATAACACAGGAAAGCACAATTTGAAGAGCAAAAATAATAAAACACATTAACATAGCACTGAAAATAATATCTAGTTGGGTCAGGGATTTTCTCTGCCTCGTGATGACTGGGTGTTGTGTGCTGTCCTTAGGTTAGTTAGGTTTAAGTAGTTCTAAGTTCTAGGGGACTGATGACCATAGATGTTAAGTCCCATAGTGCTCAGAGCCATTTTTGAATATCTAGTTAATTGCAAGCGCAGGTGCGAAATACTTGGTGCAAATCTACATGCATGCCACCCAAAACTGTTTTACTGTGCAACAATGAAAGACTGCAACTACAAAGGAGATTCTCTCTACAATTACGCGCTAGCAGTAAACAAAAGCTACACTAATTACACAAACTACAAGAAAAAATCAGAAGATTCCAGTGAGGTATCCTCAGCTAAGGGTCGACATATGAAACGTCCCCTTAGAAAAATTATACATGACTGTGTTTAAACTGACACACAATATTTTTAGCGCAACGCAATCTGACTTTCAAAAATCCCTACAAAAGAATGGCCCTGACTAACATTAATCTATACCTTTCACAAATCACTTACCTCACCAAAAATCTTCGTTACTCGAACTACTGCAATACAGCGAGCACCACTACTGCCAGCTAAATAAAAGATTGAAACTACTGAAGGCACTAACTACTAATAGGCATAGTTAGCAAATGAAAGATTTTGATAGAGAACAAACAATGTATTTGCCTTACTAGTGTTCAAAAGTCATAATATATATAGCAGTACATGACATCCAGTCTTACAAATTTCAAAACTACGCAATTTCTCTCCCCACATCCACCACTGCTGGCGGCTCACCTCCAACTGCGCAACGCTACGCGCTGTTAACATCCATCTGCCCAACACTACAATAGCCAACAACAATGCAAACCAGCCACAGACTGCACGCAGCACAGCCAGTGATTTTCATACAGAGCGCTACGTGGCGTTACCAATAAAAAAAACCTACACAGCCTACTTACACATCGACTGGGTGCCAGATTCAGCGTCTGCAATGCCGCCAGTGGAGCCTACACCACGTACTAATGTGGGTGTTTCAGCATGGGTCGATACATGGTGCCTCTGAAACTCTTGTGCTATTGATCTGTAAATGCAGTCTTTTCATGCACTCCATACGCACTGTTCCAACAATAAATCTTGAGTGAATTGGAAACCTCTAAATGAATGTACTAATTTTTTTTCGGCAGTGTAAAATGTTAAAGGTATTGTTCGCTTCTCGACGACTTTACATTCTAAGTAAAGTGGCGACTTTGACGCTTTTTTCTCCAACTACTGGTATATGCAAAAAGGAGATAATTATGGTAAGTACTTTCTAAATGATGTGACATAGTTGATATCAGCACCGGTGCTGTTGGAAGCGTCTGTCTGGAAAGACTGACCGCCTACAAGGAGTGAGCATACATACATACATACAGACATACATACATACATTAATCCTTCTTCCATAGATAATGGATACGACATTTCGTAATGATGTGGAACGTGTCATTTTAACATAAGTTTTCTTTACACAAAATAATTAATTAATTAATTTTTTTTACAGTTAATGCTTTATATCTAAGAATTCACCTATTGAGTAGAAGTTGTTTCTCGATTATTGCCGTAAGCGAGACTTGCTATTGTGCAGGTGTCTCCTCGTGCAGATTGCGGATTAAGAAAAAAGGTGTCCTTTGCAAGCTAAAGTAAACGCTAGATCGTGATACTAAAGTAACAGTCAGCGCAATTCAACTTAAACGTTACGACATTTGCGTTCTGCTATTCGATAGCAACATGAAGACGTCGTTTCTGAGGTTGATTAAGGCGAACTGAAAACCGGTTGTGCAGGTGATTCTTTATTCAAGGCTATTTTCCTGAGCTATTATACAGCGAATGCTGGGTTTATTATTTAAAGAAATTCACAGCCATCGTCCTAAGACTAATTAAAAGTCCTCTTCGCAGATATTCTAACTCTACTAGTCCGCGGTCTGCAAACCCATATGTTCTACATAAACAGCAGTCTATAGACATGCATGTGGCCTGGGTAAACCGAGTGTCCTGTTTTTCCTTCTTTGTCTCATTGCTCAGCTGCACATTTCTGCAAGTGTTGTCGCGCAACACACGTTGCGTAACCACACAGATGTACTGGTTATTTTCCTGCAGCAAGTGCCTGGCGTAGATTCCACAAACTCCTGCCTCGATGCACAGTTGATATTTAAACTTGCAACGAAAAAGTGGTTCAAATGGCTCTAAGCACTATGGGATTTAACATCTGAGGTCATAAGTCCCCTAGACTTAGAATTGCTTAAACATAACTAACCTAAGGACCTCACACACATCCATGCCCGAGGCATGATTCGAACCTGCGGCCGTAACAGCAGCGCGGTTCCGGACTGAAGCGCCTAGAACCGCTCCTCCACAGCGGCCGGCACTTGCAACGAATTCCTTTAATGCAAGGTCGCAAGTTCAATCTTCAGTAAGGCTCATTTCGAAGTGTTGTGTTAACAGTCGAACAGGAAAAATATTAGCTGCTAATGACTCACCATGTGCATCAGGAGAGCTACAGAAAATTAGTGTTCGGGAGGTGAATAGATCAAATGGCTCTGAGCACTATGGGAATCAACTTCTCAGGTCATTACTCTCCTAGAACTTAGAACTAGTTAAACCTAACTAACCTAAGGACATCACACACATCCATGCCCGAGGCAGGATTCGAACCTGCGACCGTAGCGGTCTCGCGGTTCCAGACTGCAGCGCCTAGAACCGCACGGCCACTTCGGCCGGCGGTGAATAGATCAACTTCCGATTACATGTATGTATGACACTTCACAAAATGAACAACGTCGAGATTCAAGAAATGTTGAAAACAAACCATTAACTGCACCATAAACACGGAATGAAAAATGGCGTGCCACAGTGATCAAAAAGATTCGCAGCATACAGATTGAAGGTGAACTCCTTGGGAGTTAAGAATTGTGTAGAACTTTTAAATGGGTATCCATTCTTAAAGAATGCGTATCGAATCATATTGGCATAACGGAGTGATGAGAACCGATGGATCGTGATGGCATGCAACCCAATGCGAAACGGTCTGTCTTGGAGCTTATCGTGAAACTGGCTATCCTTTAAGTCGTAGTTGAAAATAATGTCATAATACGTTTCGTAGGCACAAAAAAAACGAAGATTCAGAGTTTGAATTTGTCCAGTGGTTCCAGACGGTTTGAACTGCTAGGTCACACACTTTTCAGCAGGAATAGTTTGCTCTAAACAAGTACGATTTTTATACGCAGACCAGGAATCAAGCAAAAGCAAGTAATCTTGACCATCTACTGGCCAAAAGCAATGTTAATACCGTAGTTGTAGTTCTCTTAAGCCAATTTTCCTACTCTTGGATGCTGTGACGTAAATATTCTCTACTGCTTTGCAAAATCATGCACACGAGAAAGAATCGTAGGGGGCGGAGCACCTCCAACTTCTGGTAGCACAATAAATGACTTGAAGCCAACTTACCGTCCAAATTAACGGTCGGCATAATTGTATGCGAATGCATTAAAGTATTGATGTTAGTTGAAAAAATGAAATGATCGTACGACATTGTTGGACGGCCAAGTGCAAGTCTTAATTCAGTCGGCGCTACATTGGGCGACTTGCGGCCGATGATGAGGAGGAAATGATGATGAGGACAACAAAAAACCCAGTCCCCGAGAGGAGAAAATCTCCAACCCGGCCGGGAATGGAAAAATGGTTCAAATGGCTCTGAGCACTATGGGACTCAACTGCTGAGGTCATTAGTCCCCTAGAACTTAGAACTAGTTAAACCTAACTAACCTAAGGACATCACAAACATCCATGCCCGAGGCAGGATTCGAACCTGCGACCGTAGCGGTCTTGCGGTTCCAGGCTGCAGCGCCTTTAACCGCACCCGGGAATGGAAGCCGGGCCCAGTGCGTGGGAGGCGAGCACGTTACCACCCAGTTAGGTAGGCGGAGATGTTAGTTGATCTTGATACAATTATCTTGGTACGTCTAGTTTCCACGGTTCTTTTCATATGCATGTTCTCTTCAAATGCCGATTGTTCGGGGTTGAAAACAAATTCCTTACTGAACGACGGGATAAGTTTGTTTATCTCATCTACGAATTTTCGGCCCGATTCCACGGATTGCTATGCATCGTCAGGTTAACACTTTGTTTGAAATTTTGTTATCTTAGTCTTACAATTCTGTACCACTGTTCAAAGTTGTGCAACCATCCACTGCTTCCCTTGAAATCACTGCAATCTGTGTCACGTACAATTTAATGCGTGTAACGTAGGACATCTCTATCATGCACATCCTATAAATTGTATCGAGCTTCCCTGAAACACGCAAACACCAGTATCTATAAAGCCTTATCCTCCCATGAATCACAGTAATTTTTCTTATGCCCTACACGATTAATTTGCTGCGGAATTATTCGAAATTTGTTCATTTTTGTATTAATATGGTGCAGACGATCTTCCATGCACGTAATTATGTTTAGTACCTGCCCCTTGGACAATGCTTCTCCTTTACTGCGTTTCACTGGTGACGGGATTTGTTGCTCCCTGTCCGACAAAGATGATGAACTACATGGCTCATCACCTGTTTCAGTGTCAATTTCACTTGATAAGCACCTATCGTCATCATTGTACTCCTAATGTACATTGTCCTCACAGTCGATCGTATACGACACCACACATTCCATTGACTCATTTCGCAGAAACGCTAATATTTCGTCTGCCACTTTTTCACTCTGCGAAATTCCTTGGTTTCCTTCCTGACGAAATGTCAACTTCGGTAACTGTTTGTTTATCGTTGCCATTGCTCTGCTTTGTATCAACACCACTAGCACTGTAGCGCTGTTGTGAGTTACTCGACGAGATGCAGTTCAACAATGCTCTGTAGCCTCATGCTGTGAACACCATTGGATACCTACAGTCCCACCCCTGTTACCATTAGCAGTCACTATTGTGGTTACGAGGTAGACAATACGTGAGCCGTCGAATGTCGCAAACATCATTGGCTTTAGAATGCGATTTTCACTCTGCAGCGGAGTGCACGCTGATATGAAACTTCGTGTCAGATGAAAACTGTGTGCCAGACCGAGCCTTTGCCTTTCGCGGGCAAGTGCTCTTCCATCTGAACTACACAAGTACGACTCACGACCCGTCCTCACAGCTTCAATTCTGCCAGTATCTCGTCTCATATCTTCCAAACTTCACAGAAGTTCTTCTATGAACCTTGCAGAACTCTTCTGCAAGGTTCGCAGAAGAGCTTCTCTAAAGTTTGGAAGGTAGGAGACGTGATACTGGCAGAAATGAAGCTGTGAGGACGGGTCGTGAGTCGTACTTGGGTAGCTCCGATGGACCTGTCAGAGGGCTGCTCGCCCTCTGTAATTAAAAATACTGAGTAAAGGAATCAACGATTCTTGTGACGTCCGCCCAGACCAAACGCAACGAACAATACCCAAAAAAAATGCAAAAAACAAAAAAGGATGGTAGAGCACTTGCTCGCGAAAGGCAAAGGTCCCGAGTTCGAGTCTCGGTCCGACATACAGTTTTAATCTGCCCAGAAGTTTCATCATTGGCTTTTTGCGACCTCGCACTCAAGGGGTTCCTTGTTAGTTTCACAATTTTACTTACCTCTGGCATATTTATTTGTTTGTTAAGTGAGCGCAAGAGGTATTGGAACATTTAGAAACTTAGTCTCAAAATTGTCAGGAGATGATTAACTATCACATAAACGGAAGAGTGAAGCTTTTTAATGTCGAAATTGGCAAGTAGTAATGATTTAGTTTACACTGCTTTCTTCTGAACACACACACACACACCTGCACATAAATACAAACACAAACAAGAGTTGCAATTGTTGTCAAGTTGGTCAAAATAGTGCCTAACAAACCCAACATAGTTATGCAACTATCCAAATGGAAAACATTTATCGGCATACCCGGAACATTATCCTACACCTATACTTATGATATTCTTTTGTTACAGGCAAACTAAAATAGCTGACTGGCAGAAGCCCCGTAGCTCTCTCATCACAATCAGAAAAAAAACAAGACTCGACCACTGGAGTGAATACAAAACACGACGAACTTTTATCTCGGTATTTCCCAAATGGTTCCTTGCAACGTCCTCGGAAATGTAGAGAGTTTCGGGATGACAGATCATATGTTTGAGAGCCTGTCACGGAGTTAACCAGT
Organism: Schistocerca nitens; assembly: GCF_023898315.1. Classification (NCBI taxonomy): domain Eukaryota; kingdom Metazoa; phylum Arthropoda; class Insecta; order Orthoptera; family Acrididae; genus Schistocerca; species Schistocerca nitens. The sequence continues at coordinate 695,957,703 of NC_064617.1, read as the reverse complement.
TTATGCACACGAACATGATATTTCTAGCTTCATTATTCGAATACTTTAGTTTCTACAGAAGCAGTAAGGTTTTTTTACATTTTTGCAAACCCAGCTTTCTAGTCTGACGTTGTCTTTACAGTGTAACAATGGCCATGCAAACTGAGGCGAAAACACAATCAGGTCTCTCCGGAAGCACCTCCGGCAGTAGCCGCCCACAAAAAGAAATGTAAATGCGATTCTGCACTAACTCTATGTACTAGGGACGTTAACCTCCCGAACCGAATGGACTAAAACACTCATCTTGAGAAAACCATAGCTGATAAAAAGTAAAACATCTCAGCTCCATGTCCTTCAGGACACTAACCTCAGCTCTGCACTCTAGTAGGCTCCCAAGACGATTGACCGAACTTTCGGCAATTCCCGGAAATTGAGTATTCATTCCATGGATGTATAATAAGGGGAGTCGTCATGCCGTCACAAACTTGGAGCCGACGTCCGGCATGTTATTAGCTTCTGGAGGAAGTGTTTTGATAAAAACTGAGAGCTTGTATCATTTTGCGTTCTGATTATCGTCTAAAGTGTAAAGGAATCACCTTTCATTCGCAAGTGCACTCGCTCCAGCGATATTTTCTTTTATATGCGCGCTGGTCACTTTTACTCTGGTGGTTTAATTTATGTAATTTGACTATAGATTTCCTGTCAGTGCAACTCAAAGACCGCTCTAGTTGAACACTATGCCGGCCGCGGTGGTCTAGCGGTTCTAGGCGCTCAGTCCGGAACCGCGCGACTGCTACGGTCGCTGGTTCGGCCTCGGGCATGGATGTGTGTGATGTCCTTAGGTTAGTTAGGTTTAAGTAGTTCTAAGTTCTAGGGGACTGATGACCACAGATGTTAAGTCCCATAGTGCTCAGAGCCATATTTTTGAACACTATGGAAGGAACTATTGAAAACCGTCCACACATAGTAAAATGTGTTCTCAGCATTTTCGGAAAGAGGACATGGACTAAACATCGCTTTTGTCATTCAGTATTAGAGAAAACGTTGATTACGAAAGAAGCCTTTTCACCTGACAGATTCGCTTCTTGGTTATTCGAAATGTAACAAGAAGAAAGTTACATTAACGAGGCCAAATGTGCCGTACTACTGGATCAGATATGCCTTTCAGACCAGAAAAGGTTTGGAAATAGCTTCCTGACACTGTGGTATTCACAAAAGTACTGCAAGGTTTCCTATTTTAAACAACTGGACACGAAATAAGTTAAGGACAAGAAGCAACCGTAAACGTAGTCTGCTAATGTATAGGGGCTGTTAACATGGCGGCGGCGCACTCAAAGCAATGTACAGTGTAAGTCTGTAACGCCGCCTTCCGTTATTATTCCTCCAAGATGCATCCATTCAGACAATCAGAGGTGTAGTTGCAGACTAACTGGCTTTTGCCTCCGCAATAGATGTTGTTGCTGATTCTGCCCATTCTTCCACATACTGTGCCTCTGCTTGCTGCTGGGTTTTGACAGGGCCTCTCATTGCTGTTATTTATGAAGGCTTTACATACACTGATAAGCGAAACCGTTATGACCACTGCCCACCGCGAGATTCAGTGCCGCCTGCATATGTTCCGTGCAGCACGTGACGCGATAATGGAAGTATTAAGCGGAGTCCAGAGACGAATGGATGACCATTCTAGCGGCGACACGGGCCGCAAATCGGGAAGTAGGCTGACCTTGACAAAGGGTAGATAGCTACGGGCCGTTGCCTGGGAACAAGAAACTCGGAAACGGTGAAGCTGATCGATCGTTGGCTTGCTACTATCGGGAGCAGCTATACAAAGTGACACCGCGAGGAGAAGACGGGGTGTTGGACGTTCGCGCTTCATCACGGATCACGAAGGCTTGTCCGGATCTTTAAAGCAGGATAGGCGGCAGTCTGTGCCAGACGACAGAGTACAACACTGGTGCTGGCGCAAGTGTTTACGGAGAATTCCGTTCTCGCACTTAGTTGAACAGGGGACACCGCAAGAGACGATTCCAACGTGTTCCCATCTTGAACGGAGTGATGTCGTCTGTTCCGAATGCAGTGAACAGGGTATCATTAAGATGTACCGTAGTTCAATGAAATCATGTCGTTTGCTCCGATGTATCACAGCTGCACAAAAGTTGTACCGCACCACAGACGCAGACCTGTGTGGGCAGTGTTATGCTGCGGATCCTCCATGGGACCTGTGACAGTAATCAAAGGCGACGTGACATCTATACAGGGTTATTACAAATGATTGAAGCGATTTCACAGCTCTACAATAACTTTATTGAGATATTTTCACAATGCTTTGCACACACATACAAAAACTCAAAAAGTTTTTTTAGGCATTCACAAATGTTCGATATGTGCCCCTTTAGTGATTCGGCAGACATCAAGCCGATAATCAAGTTCCTCCCACACTCGGCGCAGCATGTCCCCATCAATGAGTTCGAAAGCATCGTTGATGCGAGCTCGCAGTTCTGGCACGTTTCTTGGTAGAGGAGGTTTAAACACTGAATCTTTCACATAACCCCACAGAAAGAAATCGCTTGGGGTTAACTCGAGAGAGCGTGGAGGCCATGACATGAATTGCTGATCATGATCTCCACCACGACCGATCCATCGGTTTTCCAATCTCCTGTTTAAGAAATGCCGAACATCATGATGGAAGTGCGGTGGAGCATCATCCTGTTGAAAGATGAAGTCGGCGCTGTCGGTCTCCAGTTGTGGCATGAGCCAATTTTCCAGCATGTCCAGATACACGTGTCCTGTAACGTTTTTTTCGCAGAAGAAAAAGGGGCCGTAAACTTTAAACCGTGCGATTGCACAAAACACGTTAACTTTTGGTGAATTGCGAATTTGCTGCACGAATGCGTGAGGATTCTCTACCGCCCAGATTCGCACATTGTGTCTGTTCACTTCACCATTAAGAAAAAATGTTGCTTCATCACTGAAAACAAGTCTCGCACTGAGCGCATCCTCTTCCATGAGCTGTTGCAACCGCGCCGAAAATTCAAAGCGTTTGACTTTGTCATCGGGTGTCAGGGCTTGTAGCAATTGTAAACGGTAAGGCTTCTGCTTTAGCCTTTTCCGTAAGATTTTCCAAACCGTCGGCTGTGGTACGTTTAGCTCCCTGCTTGCTTTATTCGTCGACTTCCGCGGGCTACGCGTGAAACTTGCCCGCACGCGTTCAACCGTTTCTTCGCTCACTGCAGGCCGACCCGTTGATTTCCCCTTACAGAGGCATCCAGAAGCTTTAAACTGCGCATACCATCGCCGAATGGAGTTAGCAGTTGGTGGATATTTGTTGAACTTCGTCCTGAAGTGTCGTTGCACTGTTATGACTGACTGATGTGAGTGCGTTTCAAGCACGACATACGCTTTCTCGGCTCCTGTCGCCATTTTGTCTCACTGCGCTCTCGAGCGCTCTGGCGGCAGAAACCTGAAGTGCGGCTTCAGCCGAACAAAACTTTAGGAGTTTTTCTACGTATCTGTAGTGTGTCGTGACCATATGTCAATGAATGGAGCTACAGTGAATTTATGAAATCGCTTCAATCATTTGTAATAGCCCTGTATACTGTGTGAACATTGTTGCGGAATCCTCTCCCTGACAGCGATGGCACATTCCAGCAGTATAACTGTCTGTGTCACTAGGTCATAATCGTGCTGCAGTGGTCTGAGAAGGGTGATATTGAACTCACATTGATGTCTTGGTCACCACATTCGCCCAATGTGAACCCAGTAGAAACATCTGAGACACTATAGAGCGCCATTTACGTAGCAACTCACTGGATCATAATGTAAGGAAATTGAGTGGCCTGTGCCACACACCTCCGGAAAGTATTCCTCCAACCCACGCCACGCAGAACTCCTGCTATATTACTTTAACAACAAATAAGGAACAAACATGACTTGCCACTGTTAGATGGAGAAGGAAATGTCTTCAAATGTTATGTGAAACACTGAAATATGTCTTCTTCCATTTTCCTTCTGCCCTTACAGATTAGGCTCCTCCACCTGTTCTGGCCTCAGATCCATCTTTTATCTATCCTTCCTACGTCCCTCTTTCCTTTGGGTTTCCATTGTAAGGCCATCTCTAGAATACTTGTTTCATCCATTCTTTTCAGATGCTTCTTCCAGTTTTATGTCCTGTTTTGTCCATTACAACAAAAACATTTAGTTCTTGTCCAACATTTTCATTAGGAACCATTTCGAACTTAGTGAAACCTTCGACTGCCGTAAAAGCTTCAATACGGCCGCCTGAACGTGGCCAGAATATTTTCCCTTCATAACCCAAGTTTTACCGCGATGCAGTAGAACGGGTACAGCCATCATCTTATAGAATTTCATTTTTGTATGTCTTCGTGTATATTTTTATGTTATGCTTATAGTGCAACATATACGCAGATATCTCTGTAATTTAATATCCTTACATCCTTGTCTTCATTAAACGGTGTATAGTTCCCTAGGTAACTGAAGCACAATACGTATTTCAAAATCTGATCTTCAGTTACAGTTTTCTTTGCTACAGGGTATTTCCCATGTAATCTCATTCAGTTATTTTATTTATTGCTATATTAAAATTATAATATTTTCAATTAAATTTACAAGAGGGACGGATTTTTGTAATTCGTTTCCAGATTTTGCCATTAATACGATGTCGTCAGCATATATGTTAACATACTTATTCTTGTTTTATGGGTCTCTTTTGGCGCTCTTTCTTGCAATTTCTGAAAAGCCTCGACCGTTAAATATTAAAAAAAGTACGGGAAAAACACTTTCTTCAACACCGTTGTTCATTAAAATTTTTCCCCTTTCAACTGGGAACGAGATGTATAATGTGAGTTCCATCATACTGACTCTTGATGCAGTCTATTAAGAGATTTGGATATCCACGTTTCCGCCTCTTTATTCACCCTGTCAAACTTTTTTTCTTCAAAATCTGTGATAGCCAGGTAGGTTGGTAAGTTAAATTCGCTTCTTTTCTGTATTATTTGCCGCACAGTGAATAAACAGGGTGGTCCATTGATAGTGACAAGGCCAAATATCTCACGAAATAAGCACCAAACGAAAAAACTACAAAGAACGAAACTCGTCTAGCTTGAAGGGGGAAACCAGATGGCGGTATGGTTGGCCCCCTAGATGGCGGTAACGCAAAGCGGCATAATATGCACTATTGGGCTACGGAAAATCCATGATGGCTGCGACAAGTGGAACATAGCGACCTTGGCGGGTTAATGCATGGTGCGGCATTATGGGAGGAAGGATAATTGGCCCCCATTTTATCGATGGCAATCTAAATGGTGCAATGTATGCTGATTTCCTACGTAATGTTCTATCGATGTTACTACAAGATGTTTCATTGCATGACGGAATGGCGATGTACTTCCTACGTGATGGATGTCCGGCACATAGCTCGCTTGCGGTTGAAGCGTTATTGAATAGCATATTTCACGACAGGTGGATTGGTCGTCGAAGCAGCATACCATGCCCCCCCCCCCCCCCCCCGTTCACCGGATCTGACGTCCCCGGATTTCTTTCCGTGGGGAAATATGAAGGATATTTGCTATCGTGATCCACCGTTAACGCCTGACAACATGCGTCAGCGCATTGTCAGTGCGAACATTACGGAAGGGGAACTACTCGCTGTTGAGAGGAATGTCGTTACATGTATTGCCAAATGCATTGAGGTTGACGGACATCATTTTGAGCATTTATTGCATTAATGTGGTATTTACAGGTAATCACGCTGTAACAGAATGCGTTCTCGGAAATGATAAGTTCACAAAGGTACATGTATCACATTGGAACAACCGAGATAAAATGTTCAAACGTACCTACGTTCTGTATTTTAATTTAAAAAACCTACCTGTTACCAACTGTTCGTCTAAAATTATGAGCCATATGTTTGTGACTATTACAGCGCCATCTATCACAAAGAGAAAAAATGGTCCAACTAAAACATTCATATTTCTTTACGTACTACACGAATATGTAATAAGAAATGGGGGTTCCTACTTAAAAAAAAACGCAGTTGATATCCGTTTGACCTATGGCGGCGTAATCTAGCGGGCCAACCATAGCGCCATCTGGTTTCCCCCTTCAAGCTAGACAAGTTTCATTCTTAGTAGTTTTTTCGTTTGATGCTTATTTCGTGAGATATTTGGCCCAGTCACGATCAATGGGCCACCCTGTATTACCGCTACATAACCTTCCTCTTATATAGCCGCTTTGTTCTTCTAGAAGTAACACTTTGGTAATACTCTTTAATCTGTTATTTAATAAAACTGAATATACCTTGTAGACAGTATTTAACATACTCAAACTTCTATAACTTGATCCCCTGTTACACCCATCTGGCCTGAATCTCCGCCCCCCCCCCCCCCTACCTTTTATAAATCCCTTCAGATCCTTGAACGCCATGCTCTCCGCCTCGCATATCGCATCCGTCTCCCCTCCCCCACGCGGATCCTGTATGACCTAATTCCGTTCCCCCACCTCCTCCTTTTCCTTGAACGGATACGGATCCTCTACACCTCCCATAAAATCGATCCACCTCACCCGCTTGTTTCACCCATCCTCTCCCACCCCCGCCCGCTGCTGCACCTGTATTCCCACGTCACACCCGGTCTCCATCTCTCCACCCTCCTTACCCTCTCCCACGGTTACCCTCTCCCACAGTGGCTTGCGCCAGCTCCCCCTCCCTGATGATGCCCTCCTCCCCTCCATCTACCCCTCCTATCAACTTTGATTCTCCCCTCCCACTTCCTGTGTCTTTTCCTTTGGGCACCCTCCCTCCCTTCTCTCTCCTTTTCCCCCCATCCGCCCTTCCTCCACCCCTCTTCCCCTGGGCTTCCCCTCCCCCTTTCTCCCTCCCCCCTATCTCCCCTGCCCGTGGCATCTCTGCTCTCCCCTCTCCCTCTCCCACCCCCCTTCCTCCTCTCTTGGCAGGTCCCGGACTCGTACACGCTCAGTGGACATTCGCCCGCCGGAGATAATCGCCATCAGTGTCTAGTGTGTGTGCTTTCGTGTTTGTGTTTAGTGTTCTTTCGCCGTCACGCCACCACTGTTCACCTGTGCCGTCGCAGTCGTCCGTGTCTTGTGCGCCGTGTCAACAGGTTTTAGTGTTTTTTCTTGTCCAGCGTGAACGGCTTCATGTACCTTGTTTTTCGAGTCTATAGTTTTTACCCGCCATTATTACTGTATTATCTGTACCTATTTTATGTCATGTATTGTACCACTCGCAGCTGAAGAGCAGCGTACTATGCTGCTGACAGCCCACCTTTGTACAAGGTGTTTAAAATAACAATAAAAGTCCACAGCTCGTGGTCATGCAGTAGCGTTCTCGCTTCCCGCGCCCGGGTTCCCGGGTTCGATTCCCGGCGGGGTCAGGGATTTTCTCTGCCACGTGATGACTGGGTGTTGTCTGATGTCCTTAGGCTAGTTAGGTTTAAGTAGTTCTAAGTTCTATGGGACTGATGACCATAGATGTTAAGTCCTATAGTGCTCACAAGGGAACCTCCCCATCGCACCCCCCTCAGATTTAGTTATAAGTTGGCACAGTGGATAGGCCTTGAAAAACTGAACCCAGATTAATCGAGAAAACAGGAAGAAGTTGTATGGAACTATGAAAAAAATAAGCAAAATATACAAACTTAGTAGTCCATGGGCAAGATAGGCAACTTCAGGGGTAGGTGAGCTCATGAGTGCCGTGGTCCTGTGGATAGCGTGAGCAGCTGCGGAACGAAAGGTCCTGGGTTCAAGTCTTCCCTTGACTGAAAATTTTACATTATTTATTTTCGCAAAGTTATGATCTGTCCGTTCGTTCATTGACGTCTCTGTTCACTGTAATAAATTTAGTGTCTGTATTTTGCGACCGCAGCGCAAAACCGTGCGTTTAGTAGACGAAAGGACGTGCATCTCCAATGGGAACCGAAAAAATATTGCCCACGGAATACATCTCACGTATTTAATGCACTCTCGTCCAAAGTAGCGAACAGTCAACTGCCAGCCAGAGAGCCTCGTTAGCAAGAATACTCTTTCTTCCGTGTGCTGTAGTCGACTGAGGGTCGTGTGTTTCCATGTTTGTTTAGGTGTAGCGTCCCCATACTACGGCGCAGTTGCCTCGCATGGGACGGACAGATAATAATTGCCTGAAAATAAAAAATTAAACTTTTCACTCGAGGGAAGACTTGAACCAAGGACCACTCGTTCGGCAGCTGCTCACGCTAATCACGGGACCACGTCGCTCATGAGCTGACACTGTCCTTGAAGTTGCATATCTTGCATATGGACTACTCAGTTTGTATATTTTGCTTATTTTTTTCATAGTTCCACACAACTTCTTCCTGTTTTCTCGATTGGTCTGGGTTCAGTTTTTCAAGGCCTATCCACTGTGCCAACTTATAACTAAATCTGAGGGGGGTGCGATGGGGAGGTTCCCTTGTCAGAGCCATAACAATAAAGAAAAAAAAACTATAACTCGAAGTTTTACTGCGTTCCCTTTTTTAAACAGTGGCCACTCTTTTGGTGTAAGCCAGTCTTCTGGAATTTTAGTATTTAGCCAATAGGTATTTATCATATACAATATTGTAAACTTAAGGAACAATCCGTGTTTAATCAATGAAGTCCTGCCTTTAAATCGCAATGCAGTTTCAAAGCTGAGTGCGGACTTCAGAACACGATACATCAGGCCAGGCGCAAGTCTACTGTAAGAGATGCGGTGTACCGATTGAGGTCAAATGTCTTGCAAAACCTTAATATCAGCGTATGTGCATCGAAGACATGCCGATAAAGGTAAGGGACTTGCGGAAGCGGCGCAGATGTGCACAGTATTTCTCTTATCCGTGGAGACCTCTACCTGTAACCGGCATGTGTGTTACGCGGCCAAGGTGCTGGCGAACTAACGGCGCGGTCTTAATTTAGCGGAGTTCGGAAGTCCGCCGGGCTATTTCGGAACAGCAGCAACTGCGAGTGCGAATACCGCGCAATACGCAAGGGGCGCCGGTCGCCGGGTGCGCCTGCGAGGTCACGACAACGTGGCACCTCTCACAACGACCTTGGCTCTCGGGGAATCCTTTGTGTGTCAGACGTCAACAACGTAGAAACGTGGATATCCTACCGTGGTGTGACGCTACCACGTCGTCAGAGATACTGACGTTAAGGGAGTATACAGGGTGTTTATAAATGAATATCGGGATTTTAACGCTTTATAATATTTATTATATTAAACTTCACTTATAAATGATATGTAAAATGAAGGAGCAACACAAACAGTTTTGCCAAGAACCTTATAAATGTTCAATGTGAGCATCATTTGTCACACGGCACACATCAAGTCTATAGCCGAGTTCTTCCCAAACGTTGATAAGTGTGTCTTCAGTGATAGTAGCAACAGCTGCTTCAATCCAGTTTCTTAATTCAGGGAGGTCTGCTGATAGCGGAGGCACGTACACATGATCCTTGATGAAGCCCCAAAGGAAAAAATCACATGGCGTTAGGTCGGGTGAACCTGGAGGCCATGCAAAGCAAGCCCTGTCATTGGGCCCCTTGCGGCCTATCCAGCGCTCGGCTATAGACTTAATGTGTGCCGTGTGACAAATGGTGCTCACATTGAACATTTATAAGGTTCTTGGTAAAACTGATTGAGTTGCTCTTTCATTTATAGCTGTAAGTTTAACGAAAGAAATATTACACTATTGGCAGTTAAATTGCTACACCAAGAAGAAATGCAGATGATAAACGGGTATTCATTGGACAAATATATTATACTGGAACTGATAAGTGATTACATTTTCACGCAATTTGGATGCATAGATCCTGAGAAATCAGTACCCAGAACAACCACCTCTGGCCGTAATAACGGCCTTGATACCCCTGGGGAATGAGTCAAACAGAGCTTGGATGGCGTGTACAGGTACAGCTGCCCATGCAGCTTCAGCACGATGCCAAAGTTCATCAACAGTAGTGACTGGCGTATTGTGACGAGCCAGTTGCTCGGCCACCATTGACCAGACGTTTTCAATTGGTGAGAGATCTGGAGAATGTGCTGGCCAGGGCAGCAGTCGAACATTTTCTGTATCCAGAAAGGCCCGTACAGGACCTGCAACATGCGGTCGTGCATTATCCTGCTGAAATGTAGGGTTTCGCAGGGTTCCAATGAAGGTTAGAGCCACGGGTCGTAACACATCTGAAATGTAACGTCCAATGTTCAAAGTGCCCTCAATGCGAACAAGAGGTGACCGAGACGTGTAACCAAAGGCACCCCATACCATCACGTCGGGTTATACGCCAGTATGGTGATGACGAATACACGCTTCCAATGTGCGTTCACCGCGATGCCGCCAAACACGGATGCGACCATCATGATGCTGTAAACAGAACCTCGATTCATCCAAAAAAATGACGTTTTGCCATTCGTGCACTCAGGTTCGTCGTTGAGCACACCATCGCAGGCGCTCCTGTCTGTGATGCAGCGTCAAGGGTAACCGCAGCCATGCTGTCCGAGCTGATAGTCCATGCTGCTGCAAACGTCGTCGAACTGTTGGTGCAGATGGTTGTTGTCTTGCAAACGTCCCCATTTCTTGACTCAGGGATCGAGACGTGGCTGCACGATCCGTTACAGCCATGCGGATAAGATGCATGTCATCTCGACTGCTAGTGATACGATGCGGATAAGATGCCCTCCTGAACCCACCGATTCCATATTCTGCTAACAGTCATTGGATCTCGACCAACGCGAGCAGCAATGTCGCGATACGATAAACCGCAATCGCGATAGGCTACAATCCGACCTTTATCAAAGTCGGAAACGTGATGATACGCATTTCTCCTCCTTACACGAGGCATCACAACAACGTTTCACCTTGGCAACGCCGGTCAGCTGCTGTTTGTGTATGAGAAATCGGTTGGAAACTTTCCTCATGTCAGCACGTTGTAGGTGTCGCCACCGGCGCCAACCTTGTGTGAATGCTCTGAAAAGCTAATAATTTGCATATCACAGCGTCTTCTTCCTGTCGGTTAAATTTCGCGTCTGTAGCACGTCATCTTTTTCGTGGTGTAGCAATTGTAATGGCCAGTAGAGTATAAAGGATTAAATTCCCGATATTCATTTATAAACACCCTGTATAATTTTGATTCATATCAGTTGTTCAATAACAAAATCTAGATGCGGTATATTGAATTAGTAATTCAGGTTCAACATACACGTTTTGCAAAACCGTGTTACGTGATCTGGGCGGTTCTTCGGATTTAAAGGCAAAAGAAGCCTTTCAACATATATAGCAACTCCAAGGATTTGTGCAACGTTAATGAAAGTTGATGGGCTTGTTTCTATGTCTGAAAAATGCTGTCTATTCAGATTTCATGCCAATGACATAAGAGTGGCGCTCTTAGCGCCACTATGCGGATACAAATGAGATTTGCTTTAAATACGCGTTGTAATGGTTGTGTGCGTTAGTTACCTTTGAGATTGGACGTGGTGAACTGATGTTAGACAAGAATATCTTTAGGGCGACAAACATGCCACTATCAACATCTCACTGCATTTCAACGAAGTCATGTAACAGGGCTACGAGAAGATGGATGTTCCTTCTTCGATACTGCAGATAGCCTTGACAGGAATGTAGCGACTACACACGAATGCTGGCAGCGGTGGTCTCTGGAATGTATGGTCGCAAGAAGACCTAACACCCGACGGCCACGTGGCACTACTGAGAAGGAACACTGTAGTGTTCGGCTTATGGCTCTGGCGCATCATACTGCATCTGCAGCTCCAATCTGAGTAGCAGTAGGACCACAGTGACACTACGAACTGTTACAAATAGGTTACTTCAAGGAGAGCTGCGAGCCAGAAGCCCTGTGGCGTGCATTCCACAGACGCCAAACCACCGCCATTTGTGACTTCAGTTGTGTCAAGCGGCAGCTCATTGGAGGGCAGGGTGGAGGTCTGCTGTGTTTTCTGATCATAGCTTGTTCTGCCTCGGTGCCAGCGATGGCCGTGTGCTGGTTGGAAGGAAGTCAGTTGAGGGCCTGCAAGCAACCTATCTGCCTACGGTCGCAGGTTCGAATCCTGCCTCGGGCATGGATGTTTGTGATGTCCTTAGGTTAGTTAGGTTTAAGTAGTTCTAAGTTCTAGGGGACTAATGACCTCAGCAGTTGAGTCCCATAGTGCTCAAAGCCATTTGAACCATTTGAACCAACCTATCTGCCTGCTAGACACATTGGACCTACACCTGGAGTTATGATCTGGAGGGCGATTTCCTATAACAGCAGGAACACTCTTTTGGCTATCCCACACAGCTTGATTGCAAAATTGTACGACAGTCTAGTGATTCGACCTGTTGTGGTACCATTCAAGAACAATAATCCTGTGGGTGTTATCCAACAGGATAGCATCCGACCATATCCCGCTTTTGGGAGTTCGACATACTGCCTTGGCCTGCCCGATCACCAGTTCTGTCTCCAACCGAGCATGCGTGGGACATCATCGGACAACTCCAGCGTCACCTGCAAGTAGCGTTAACCGTCCCTGCATTGACCTACCAGGTGCAACATTCGTGCAGCTCTATCCCACAAACTGACATCCATTACCAGTGCAACACAATGCATGTACATTTGTTTGCTTGTATGCAACATTCTAGCGGTTACAAAGATTATGTACCAGTATTTCACATTTGCAGTGGCTTGTCTCACGCTTACATTAACCTGTGATCTTGCAATGTAAATCATTTATATATGTTGTCTAGACAAGTGTACTCCCGAAATTTCATTACTGTACATTAATTGTATTTGGTGTTGCGATTTTTTTTCTTTAGTGTACTATATTTCAAACAACACACACCCTACGCACGTGTTGATTGCCGGCCGGGGTGGCCGAGCGGTTCTAGGCGCTACAGTCTGGAGCCGCGCGACCGCTACGGTCGCAGGTTCGAATCCTGCCTCGGGCATGTGTGTGAAGTCCTTAGGTTAGTTAGGTTTAAGTAGTTCTAAGTTCTAGGGGACTGATGACCTCAGAAGTTAAGTCTCATAGTGCTCAGAGCCATTTGAACCATTTGTTGATTAATACCATAATCGTACGAGCAGCTCTGAGGTAAGTTCTTCTTGTAATGACACATTCCGACGCAGAGACATACAATACCTTAAAGGCTGCGCCAAAGATTAAATTGAGAGGCATTTAGATTATAATCTTTGTAATGTTCACATTGGATTCTCTTTTGTTTCATACTCCAAGAAGGAGCTAAGGGACACTTTCGATTGTTGCCCTGTGGAGGATGGACGTAATTTTTGGAGTGTGCGGAAAGGCAGCCATATAGTTAGTAATTATGGTTTGTGCGACGAGCACAGCAAGTCTTATTGTGTTGTCAATAAAAAATAGCGAGAAGTATCAAAGTTTTACGAGAATTATTTAAAGTGATGTAGCATTGTATTCCTTGGTTTCCACCGTCTTCGTGAAGTGAACCGATGCCGACTCAGGAAGATACACACGGTCAACAAAGAGAAGAACACCGATGGCGACTAATTAATTAATACTGTGGCAGAAGGACTAATTCTACGTCTAAGGTGAGAGCTCTGATAAAATCAACAATGACATAGAATTCAAAAATGTAATTAATCGGGATGGTAAATTATATTACAGGCATATTTCACGCAGCACTGAATTTGTCCGCATTCAAGACGGTCAATACAGTCCGTAAAAAAGCCCTTCAAAGATTCTAAAGTTACAGTTCCATGTCCATAATTTTTCCTCTTTTCAAAAAAAAAAAAAAAAAACAATAAAAAAAATAAAAAAAAAATAATAATTTTTTTTATTTATTTCGCCACATTCTTCTTCTTCTTCTTCTTCTTCTTCTTCTCTTTCTCCTTGACACCTAAAGAACCGGAATCTCTCGTGCCGAGCCCACTTGTTGCCTTCGAATTCTTCTGTCCTGTGCTACTTCCGAACAATTATTTATGCCCATCCTGCTGCATACTGTTTTAATTTTACTTAGCTGTGTACTCTTGGGTCTCCCCCTTTATTTCTTACCAAATGATTTCTCCATGAATATTCTTGAAAGTATTTGGCCCTCTTTCAGTCGCAGCAGATGGCGCACCACTTAAGTCTTCTGGAATATATTACGCTCATGAATGATGGCCGGCCGCGGTGGTCTAGCGGTTCTGGCGCTGCAGTCCGGAACCGCGGGACTGCTACGGTCGCAGGTTCGAATCCTGCCTCGGGCATGGGTGTGTGTGATGTCCTTAGGTTAGTTAGGTTTAAGTAGTTCTAAGTTCTAGGGGACTTGCGACCTAAGATGTTGAGTCCCATAGTGCTCAGAGCCATTTTTTTTTTTTTTTTTTTTTTTGAATGATGCTTGTTGTGATAGCTTGTGGACTTCTGTGATGTGTCTTCTATTCCAGCTTTGCGATTCATTATCATAGTTTGGATCAAAGATTCTCCTATAAGCTTTGTATTCAAATACTTGTAATTTGGGTCCTTCGATTCCATATTTCTGCTTCATAGATTAGGTCTGGCTGGACGATCGTTTTAGACAGCTACATTTTAGTTTTCCTTGTCAGTAGGTTAGAGCCTAAAAGTTTTTGTACGGAGTAGTAGGCTCTGTTAACATTTTGGAGGAGCGTCATTGTCAGTATTACTTGTCTCTGATTTTGTTCGTATATCATTGCGCCTAGGAATCTGAATTTTTCAGCTTCCGAGTTTATACATGCAGATTATTAGATGCGATCGGTCGTCTTGTTCATCTCTGTATCTTTGAACTGTCATGCATTTTCTTTTCTGTTCGTTTACTTTTGACCTAGCTTGGATGCTTCTTCTACAGCTTCACTAATCTCTGTTTCAACTTTTCTAGTGAGCACTATATCAACTGCATACGCTAAAACCTTAACTTTATTTCTTTGCAGGATCATAGCAGGTACTAATTTGAGTTTCCTCGCAGCTCTCTTCAAAGCTACACTAAAGAGAAGAGGGGACACATAATTTCCCTGTCTTACTTCAGTTTTCTTTTTAAAGTGGTCAGATTTTACATCACTTAGCAAAACCTTGCTCATATTATCGTACATACACATTTTACAACGATTCATGAGTTTACTTGAAAATCCGAAGTCTATCATTATATTCCATAGGCTTCGCCTGTGAATGAAGTCATAAGCTTTCCTAAAATCGGTGAACAAGTAATGTATTTTTTGTTTGGATTCTCCCACTTTTGCCGGCCGTTGTGGCCGAGCGGTTCTAGGCGCTTCAGTCCGGAACTGCGCTGCTGCTACGGTCGCAGGTTCGAATCCTGCCTCGGGCATGGATGTGTGTGATGTCCTTAGGTTAGTTAGGTTTAAATAGTTCTAAGTCTAGGGGACTGATGACCTCGGATGTTAAGTCCCGTAGTGCTCAGACCCATTTGAACCATCCCCCACTTTTTGCTCTCAGATAAGTAGCTTGAGAAAATTAATTTCCAGTATTCAACTTTCTCAGTTCTTGCTAATCGCTTTGCTTCTCAAGCTATGAGTAATTTGGGCAATTTATGTAATTACAGCCTCCATAACATACTAAGTGACTGCTTTCTGTCGTATCACGAGTATGTCTCATTTCGCCATAATGCTTCCTCATCAGAGTTGTACGAATAGGGTAGCAAGACAGATCCCATCCAAGGGCGTAGGAGCAGAGGGGGAGTAAAAACTGACCAGAAGAAAAAACAACAAGAAAGATTGTTTGAAATTTACTGGGAAAGCTATGTGGTCCTGCCTTCTGCCTAAGAGAAGAAGATTTCCCTCGCCCCGCGACTGTAAATGCATGCCACTGTCATAGTCTCATTTAGACAGTGTCATTTCGTCCAAACAGTTTCTACCTGTAAAACACGATTCTTTATAGAACAAAACACTTTTGTGTGAAACAGCTTCAGACATCCGTTTACTTTACGAATGACTTGATGTGTTAAATATTTAACTTTAAGCACGTAAGAGAGAAAAAGTTAAGGAAAAGCTTGAAATTACGTTTAAAGTTAATTGTAAGTTGCTAAGAGTTCTCATTATCAAACACTGGATAACCATACTCTGGGTAACTTGCACTCAATTTCAAGCAGACGCTAGTTTTTCACGCATCTAAATGTTTATGGCTTCATATCTCCTACACTATTTGGAATACAGTGGCACAGTTTCTCAGGTATATTGAGTGGTATATGTGGATAATGCCCGAAAACTGTGTTGCGAATAGAGTTAGTAGCAAAGAAGTGATAAATTAAAACCTCATGCCTGACACTGTCGCTTTACTGCATGAACAGCGAAAACGTGGTAAGCTTTTCACTTCCTTTGAATGAGCGAGCAAACTTAGCCCGTCCTGTGATGGGCTAACCACTGAAGTACTATTCCTGCATTTCGTGATTGGATTAGCCTTGGCTTACATGCATGGGTTGATCCTCATGGCATTGCGGAGTAATTAGTCGCACAACAGATCTGGCCAACTCGTGGTTGGTCGGTGGTGCTGTTGGTGACCAAAACCACTGACGAGCCAATTGCGGGAGTGGCCTGCTTTCTTGTAGAAAGGACAAATGACGTTGCGGAACCTGACCGGCAGCAGCAGGAGGCCCGCATCTTCATGGAGTTGGGTACATCCTAGGGAGGTACAGCGCCAATTTCAGCGCGGTTTGGGAGTAGGCGGCAATGCCCCCCCCCCTCTCCCCACCACCACGGCCGCATACTCCAACATTGGCCGGATCAGAATGAAGTAGAATATAATGCCATGGGGAGGATGAAGCATTGAATCCAGGTTAAGGAAGGAGTAGAGCACCTGTAGGCACCCAATGGCTGTATTACGGATCTCACGGATGTGCAGGAGCCATGCGAGCTGCTGGTCAAGTCTGACCCCGAGATAGGTGACAGTCTTGGTCCACAGGGTAGGACCTCCTGCAATGCTGACTGGGGGATAGCCGGCAGTACTTGCTTTCTGGTGAAAACTATCGCCTGGCTCTTATCTGGGTTGAACTTGAGCCACCCTTTGGTGGCCCAAGCATCCAGCACATCACAGCCCTGTTGAGGACGGCGGCTCATGTTGTCAGCATTCATGCTGTGGGTGAACAGCACCATGTCATCGGCGTAGAGAGTCGAATCCAGGTGTGCGACCTGCGGAGCATCTGCAGTATGAAGGAAATACAGGATGGGACCAAGAACCAATCCCTGAAGCACCCTGGCCCGGCCCGTATTTGCCTCATGGTGGACATGCCCAGGTCAGCCCACACATGAAACGTCCTGCCAGATAGGTAGGATTGGAGGAGGACCCTGTGTGATGTCGGCATCCGATGCACAAGGAGTTTGTACACAAGGCCGTCATGCCACACCGAGTCAAAAGCCTCAGTCACATAGAGGAGTACCGCCCCAAGGTACTCCCAGGTCTCCAGCGCCCTTATAGTGGGTTTCACCAGATGTATCAGTTGGTGGGACGTGGCGTGGCCTTAGGAAGCCAAACAGCTCATCTGGCAGAAAATGCTCTGCAGTGACGTGCACCATGAGGCTCCACAGATATGTCCTCTCAAAGACTTTTGAGAGGCATAGGAGGAGACTGATGGGCGTGTAGCAAGACGCCAGCTGGGGTCCTGGACACCTTCGAGATGGCGACCACTTCCACATGCTTCCATGTTGAAGGGTAGGCAACCGAGAGGAGGATATGGTTAAACACATCAGCCAGGAACCAATGGAGCCCCAGTGATAGGTTCTTTAAGAGGACATTAGTGATGCCATCAGCGCCTTCCACCTGCCGAGAGTCCAGGGATCGAAGTTGGAGGGCGACTTCCTCCTCAGAGATTGGGGGAAAAACGTCTGCACCATTGCAGACAGCCGGCCGCGGTAGTCTCGCGGTTCTAGGCGCGCAGTCCGGAACCGCGCGACTGCTACGGTCGCAGGTTCGAATCCTGCCTCGGGCATGGATGTGTATGATGTCCTTAGGTTAGTTAGGTTTAAGTAGTTATAAGTTCTAGGGGACTGATGACCACAGCTGTTGAGTCCCGTAGTGCTCAGAACCATTTGAACCATTGTAGACAGCAAGAAAGGTTAGTAGCCTGTCTGTGACGAGTTGGATATGAGCGTCGTCGACACCTGGCACCGGCATGAAATTGTCCTCGAAGACAGCAGCTAAGATACTGGCCTTCTCATCAGGGTCACAGATAAAATTGTTACCATTCTGGATGGGAGGAATGGACTATCGTCCTACAGTAGCAGCCTTCCGATACTATTCTTCGTGGGTGGCATTAGGTAAAACAAACGTTCGTTACACGCGTAGTCAACACGCTTTTCTTGCCTTTATCGGTCTACATTTTACATCCTCTCCACTTCGGCCATCATAAGTTATTTTGCTGACCAAATAGCCGAACTCATCTACTACCTTAACAGTCTCATTTCCTAATCTGATTCCTTCAATTCAAGTGAACTACATTCCATTATCCTTGCTTTGCTTTTGCTGGTGCTCACCTTATACCCCCTTGTCTAGACACTGTCCGTTCCTTTCACCTGCTCTTCCAAGTCCTTTGCTATCTCTGATAGACTTACAATGTGAAATAGGACACAGAATTAAAAAAGGAAAATGGATAAGCTGAAGTGAGTTGTAATGAGACTTAGTGAAGTACGGTGACAGGAAGAAAAGGACTGCTGGTCAGGTCAGCACAGGGTTATAAATACAAAAGCAAATAGGAGTAATGCAGGAGTTGGCCTAATAATGATCAAGAAAATACGAATGCTTCTACGAACAGCATAGTGAATGCATCATCGTAACCTAGATAGACCGAAGCCAACACCCACCACAGTAGTAAAATTGTATTTGCCATCTAGCTCTGCCTATGATGAAGAGATTGAGAAAATCTGTGGTCAGACAGATGAAATTATGAAGACAGTCAAGAGAGACGAAACGTTAATTGTGGTGGGGAACTGGAACACTACTAATAAAACTAGACTGCCATGAAGGATAAATATGGCTAAAAGTAAGTGTTAGCAGCCGTTCTGCGCTTGACTGTCTGCTTCATATCGATAAATGTTTGGGATGAAACTAAATAGTGAAAACCGTAGCCTTATAAAATTTAGACGGAGCCCTTCCGATACAAAATCCTAACTACTCCCAGGCTTTTGAGCTCCCTGAAACCAGTATCAGCACCAACATCTTTCCAGAATGAGAGTATTTTACTTTGTAATTCAGAGGACGAGTAAGGTGGTACTAAAATTGTGCGAGAAAGCATCGGGAAATGATGAAAGTAGTAATCCCAAATGTAGTGTGTAAGAATGTGTTAGGCGCCAACGGCAGTGGCATATTTATTGGAGTAAATAACTCGATAACTTCTAACGGGGTTATCAAGGGTCTCGAATGTGAATTAATCTCGATGAAATTAAGCATCAAATGCCGGTCAGGTTACTCGGATGCTTTTATAGACCACCTGGGTCAGGAGCCATAGTGGTAGAACGCCGCAGAGAGAGTTTACAGAATATCACTTATAATTTTCCTGATCATGCTGTTGTAGTGGAGGGTTACTGCAACTTGCCAGGTGTAGATTAGGGGAGTCATGCTGTTAAAACTAGCGCTAGAGACAGGGATCCGTGTGACGTTATGCTGAATATTTTGTCCGAAAATTACTTTGAGCAGATAAAGAACCAGCTCGTGAAGGTATTGTCTTAGACCTCCTTCCAACAAACAGACCTGAGATTAACGTATCAGTTAAGGGGGGTAGGACGTCAAAGGGCCGACTTGGAGCAGGTGAGGCACCACAGGACATTTTATTTTCTACTACCTATACTTTTACAAATAAATTCATAAAACTTTGTCAGCATGACCAGGAAGGATTCAGGATTCACACTCATAGCAATGGAAGTGCAAAAACATAACAAAATACATTTTTTTAGACATGAAATTTCATCATTTTTTCACTTACTGTTGGCTGCATTTGTTGCTATAGGTACATTTTTCTTCACAAGTAAGAGAGATTCTTTGATGGATTCTGCACAGCATACAAAACATACTTACAGGTGTATGAAACTCTAGAAAATTTCCAGATCTATTAAAAACTGTGGTAAAAATTGAGATAATTAACTACAAAATTTGATTTTTTTTCTAAACATAAAGTTTAAAACGTAACGGCTCATTCATTTTTTCATAAATTAAATAGATTCTAGAGTTTCAGACACCTGTAAGTATGGTTTGTATGCTGTGCAAAATTCATCGAACAGTCTCTCTTACTTATGAAGAAAAGTGTACCTATAGCAACAAATGCAGCCAATAGTAAGTGAAAAAATGATGAAATTTCACATGAAAAAAAATTATTTTGTTATGTTTTTAAACTTCCACTGCTACGAGTGTGAATCCTGAATCCTTCCTGGTCATGCTGACAAAGTTTTACGAATTTACTTGTAAAAGTACAGACAGTGGAAATTAAAATGTCCTGTGGTGCCTCTCCTGCTCCAAGTCGGCCTGTTGACGTCCAAACCCCCTTAATACAGAGGACCGTATCAGTGATCGTAAGGCTGTGATAGCAGCTGTTATACGGATTTTACAAGGAATATCAATAAAGATAGGAAGACATTTCTGCTTAGCAAGAGTAACAGGATGCAACTTGCAGACTATTCGAGTGGTCAGCGTCAAATATCCAATGATGAGGACGAAGATGTAGAGCACAAACGGAAAAATTCAGAAGTCTCGTTCAGTATTTCTTAAACAAGTAAGTTCCTAGCAAGGTCTAAGGGATGGGACAGACCCACCGTGGCTTAATAGCCGTGTTAGAAAACTGCTACGTAAACAAGAGAAGTCAAAACCTAGCAGACAAACAAAAGCTAAACGAAAGGTGAACGAGCGTAAGGAGAGAAATGAGCATATATGCATTCATTTAGAGACCTTACTGGCACCGAAAGATAACAGAGAGAATGCCGAAATACTTATTTCGGTCTTCTGAAATTCTTTCATCTCGGAAGATCGTTAACACAGTCATTCCTTTCAGTTATCGTACGAACGTCGCAGTGGAAAGGCGTCAGGACTAGATGAGATACCAATAAGATTCTACAAATATTATGCGCAAGGCCATAAACTCAACCTGCTGGAAGCCCTGGAAATTAACAAACATCTTGCTCACAGTCCAGATCTCATCCTAAATGACCAGACACAACTCAACACTTCCCCTCTCCTAAACTTCATATAATCATCTTTGTTGTTCATTACTTCCCACACTCTCTCTTCCTACATATTCCCATTTTCCTGTAGTCATTAAGTTGTTTTATTTGTTGGAGTTGTCTTTGTATTCCACATATGCTGTAGTTTCAATAGTTAAGGGTTTGCTTTTAACTTGTACTTGTATTACTGTCCATGTTTAACTCCCCTTGTAGTTGTCTCATCAAATACTGTTCATATTTTACTTTGCTCATTTATTTAATGTAAACTGGTATACAGCCACTGCTTTGATTATAGTGTTAATGTTAAAATGCAGTACCACCACACTCTCAAACTGTAGGTTCCCTCAAACACCTCAATTTTCCTGCATTAACTAATTTCTGTTTATCTTATTGATATTGTTTAAGTTCCTCGTGTACTCTGTATTTACATTGACAACTGTCTCTTCTTTTTTAATTGTTTGTGTATCACTCTCCATGTTTCATACCTCTTGATGCAGCCTTGTCTAGTACTAATTTTATCTTATTTCATTAGTTTTGTTTATTAATAGAAACTGTTATGTAGGCATGCTATTCCTATTTTGTGCTAAAGGTTTTCCTGTCAACTCCATTGTTATTTATGTACTGTTCAGTTTTTACTATTTCATTGCAAAGATGTTACTCACTGTATGTTTCTACTTCACTCTAGTAGTGTTACTTCTCTTCCAATGTTGTCTGCTAACACTTAACTTCTTTGGTGATAATACTCAGTAAATGTCTGAAGATGGCCGTGTAAGCCGAAAACCGGTTAGCAATAAAAATAATATTGTAGAACAAAAGCAAACTGGTGCTTTTCATTTATTATGCGCAAGAACTTGCTCCTCGACTAGCAGGAGTTTACCGTCTACCGCTGGAGCAACGAAGGGTACCTAGCGACTGAAAAACAGCGTAGGTCATTGCCGTCTTCAAGAAGAGCCGCAGGACAGGTGAACACAATTAGAGGCCTATGTCGTTAACGTGAGTCTGTTGTAAAATTATTGAATATGTCTTATGCTCAATAATTATGTGGTTTTTGGGGAACGAAAATCTCCTGCATAGAAATCAACGTGGATACCGCAAACAGAGATCTTACGAAATTCAAATTGCTGTGTTCCCACATGAGATCCATAGCGCTCTGTCACAACGCCGCTCAGGTTGATGCTGTGTTCTTTGACTTCAGGAAGAAATTTGACAACGTCCCGCACTTCCATTTGGTGAAAGAAGTACGAGCTTACCGAGTATCGGACCAGATTTCCGACTGGGTTCAAGACTTCCTTGCGGAGGAACTCAACAGTTTCTCTAAGCCGCACGGGATTAGCCGAGCGGACTAAGGCACTGAAGTCATGGACTGTGCGGCTGGTCCCGGCGGAGGTTCGAGTCCTCCCTCGGGCATGGGTGTGTGTGTTTGTCCTTAGGATAATTTAGGTTAAGTAGTGTGTAAGCTTAGGGACTGATGACCTTAGCAGTTAAGTCCCATAAGATTTCACACACGTTTGAACATTTTTGAGTTGCTCTAAAAGGAACAAAATCGACAGATGTAAAGGTAATTCCGGAATACACCAAAGGAAGCGTGATAGGACCGTTGCTATTCACAATGTAAGTAATTGATCTAATAGAAAGCGTCGGAAGCTCTTTAAGACTGTTCGCAGATGATGGTTTGCGTGTAAGATAGTAGCAACACCAGCAGACAGTATCGATTTGCAGGCTGACCTACAGAGGATTGATGAATGATGTAGGCTCTGTCAGTTGACCCTGAACGTAAATAAATGTGACACACTGCACATACATAGGAAAATGAATCCACTAATCCACAGCTACAATAATGATGAGAAACTGGTGAAAACTACATTTATCGTAAAATATCTAGGAATAACTATCCAGAGCGATCTAAAGTGGAGTGATCACATAAAACAAGTAGTAGAAAAAGCAGATGCCAGACTGAGATTCATAGGAAGAATCTTAAGGAAATGTAACTCACCCACGAAGAAAGTAGCTTATAACGCCTTGAGCATTGTTCATCAATATGGGAGCCTTACGAGGTAGGACTGATAGAAGAGAATGAGAAGATCCGACGAATAGCGACGCGTTTCGCCATGGGATCGTTTAGTTGGTGTGAGAGCGTTACCAAGATGCTTGATAAACTCCAGCGGCAGTCTTTACAAGAGAGAAGTTGTGCATCACGGAGAGGTTTACTATTGTAATATCGGGACAACACTTGTCAGGAAGAGTTGGACAAAACAGGGTGGTTCAAAGTTTACTGTACACACTTTGTGTATGTAATGTATGGATCAAAATAAGAGTAAAATGTTAAATAAAATTTCGTCTGAAACTGATTTATTTCCGAGTTACGATGCATAATGTTATTTGTGATAGGTATTACATCTTGGGCTAGTAGAGGCTTTCGGCGTGTCTTGTTAGCCTGCATATCGACTGTTGTTGCTTTGTCGACGGTTCATTCGGGAGGTGACAAAATTGCTTATCCCAATAACTGGACAGGTAGTGCAGGACCAGTTGCTTGGTCTGCCAGATCTCCGGATGTCAACCCCTGGACTTTACCTTTGGGGTCGTCTCAAGGAGCTCGAGTGTAGTGTTGCATTTGAGAATGTACGAGGTGCATTCAAGTTCTAAGGCCTCCGATTTTTTTTCTCCTGACTGGAAAGAGATAGAAACATGCGCATTGTTTTAAAATGAGGCCGCGTTCATTGTCAATACGTCCCAAAGATGGCAGCACCGTACAGCAGATGGAATTTTACCACCAGCGGCGAGAATGAGAACTGTTTTAAATACTTAAAATGGCGACGTTTTCCTTACTTGAACAGCGTGCAATCATTCGTTTTCTGAATTTGCGTGGTGTGAAACAAATTGAAATTCATCGACAGTTGAAGGAGACATGTGGTGATGGAGTTATGGATGTGTCGAAAGTGCGTTCGTGGGTGTGACAGTTTAATGAAGGAGAACATCGTGTGACAACAAACCGAAACAACCTCGGGCTCGCACAAGCCGGTCTCACGACATGATCGAGAAAGTGGAGAGAATTGTTTTGGGGGATCGCCAAATGACTGTTGAACAGATCGCCTCCAGAGTTGGCATTTCTGTGGGTTCTGTGCACACAATCCTGCATGACGACCTGAAAATGCGAAAAGTGTCATCCAGGTGGGTGCCACGAATGCTGACGAGCAATGTTGACACGCAACGACAGAATGAATGGGACTTTCTTTTCGTCGGTTGTGACAATGGATGAGACGTGGATGCCATTTTTCAATCCAGAAACAAAGCGCCAGTCAGCTCAATGGAAGCACACAGATTCACCGCCACCAAAAAAATTTCGAGTAACCGCCAGTGCTGAAAAAATGATGGTGTCCATGTTCTGGGACAGCGAGGGCGTAATCCTTACCCATTGCGTTCCAAAGGACACTACGGTAACAGGTGCATCCTACGAAAATTTTTTGAAGAACAAATTCCTTCCTGCACTGCCACAGAAACGTCCGGGAAGGGCTGCGCGTGTGCTGTTTCACCAAGACAACACACCCGCACATGGAGCTAACGTTACGAAACAGTTTCTTCGTGATACGGGCGCTGCTAACCTCGCTGTTGTGCGCCCTAAAACACTAATCATCATAATCATCTTCGTGATAACAACTTTGAAGTGATTCCTCATGCTCCCTACTCACCTGACCTGGCTCCTAGTGACTTTTGGCTTTTTCCAACAATGAAAGACACTCTCCGTGGCCTCACATTCACCAGCCGTGCTGCTATTGCCTCAGCGAATTTCCAGTGGTCAAAACAGACTCCTAAAGAAGCCTTCGCCGCTGCCATGGAATCATGGCGTCAGCGTTGTGAAAAATGTGTACGTCTGCAGGGTGGTTACGTCGAGAAGTAACGCCAGTTTCATCGATTTCGGGTGAGTAGTTAATTAGAAAAAAAATCGGAGGCCTTAGAACTTGAATGCACCTCGTAGTATAATCACAGCAGCGAACTGAAAATAACCGCCCTATGAGATGAACGGAGCCATGCAGTACGTAGTTGAGTTGAAACATTCTCCCACGTTCCGTTCGCAAATTGAGCAGGGTAGGGTGGGTCAGTTGCTTGTACCAAAAGTACCCTCTGCCACGCACCACTAGGTAGCTTGCAGAAGATGATGTAGATGTAGAAATGGCAATAGCATCGCTATCCCTTGCAAGAGCAGAAGCACCGCAGGCCACAAACTTGCTCCTGATAATTATGCGGTCAGCGTGCCAATGACGCGGCTGTGAAGAGCGACCAAGACGCAAACTTGTTCCAGATGCGGTTCTTGGTAGCTCTTGGCAATCACCGCTCTCTATGAAACCTGTAACACGCTGAAGGATTTATCAGAAACAAATGAAATTACCTTTCGTTCGTGGACACATAAGATATATTGTCAAAAAGAATCTATAAAAATATTCGGTGCACCAAAACAGTGTTATTTTTTCAAAGTTAATGTTTTGTGATATCGCCACGTAGGCTATACTGGTAATAGATCTTTATACGCCCTGACACTGAATTAAACCGGTTTTTAGTGAAGGGTATCTCAAAAGTCCTTCACAACTTCAGTGGATTATTGCATCTGAACTAAGAAACACATATGGGCTTAAAATAACGTTATTTTCGGTTTTGATCGTAATTGATTTCATTGTCCTGTTTCCAGTTCGACCAATGCGCCATTGTCAAGCATAAAATTCGATGCTGTTTTATGGAATAGCCCTTGTAATGCTGTCTCCCTGTTGACAGTACACCGTTCAGTCCATTACTATAAAGGGGGACACAGCCCATACGGGCGTTGTTATTTTTATGCCTGGCAATGGCACACAGGCAGAAATTTCAACAGCACATTAAAAATAGTTACAACCAACAACGGAAAATGTCATTTAAAGAATTTATAGAAGCTATTTTGGCTAAGGTGATTAACAAATTTAGAAAACTATTCAGTCTGTTTCAGTTATTTTATTTTATTTTTCGTTTTCTAGCCTTCACTGGACCACTCTAATCAGTTAAATAAACGTTTATAAAGGTTGTTGTTATTCAATAATACAATACAATTCAATAATAATTCAATAAGACAATTCAATTTTGCAGTGGTTATACAGCAATTGTTATAATTTATTATTATATGAATGGTGTTTTGCTCTTCTGTCTGCTCAATACTTCTCATTCTTTCAGATATTTTCTGTCTTTCTTCGTCCGAGATCACTCTTCCTGTAGCCCTTTTATTGATCTTCGTTTGTAGCCTGGTTTGCGTGTCTTGCAGTAATCTGGTTTTTTTTTTTTTGGTTTCTTAATTTCTGTGGTCCATTTGATGTTCCTCTTAATATTCCACAATTTTTCTATTATTCCCGTACCAATTCTGTTTTCTGGTGTTCTCATGAGATGGCCAACGAATGTGATACGCTTCTTACTGACCGTATTCATTACTGGTTCTATTTTCTTGTCACTATTTAGTTGAAGCTATTCTCCAATGCTTATTTACTTGATATTGTTTTTTTTTATACATGCCCTAATTATCTCCTTTCTATCCTTAGTATTTTTTCAATTTCTGCTGTATTAGTTATTTTGAAGATGGGTTCAGCTGCGTAAGTTATTTCCCGTTGTGTACTGTTTTGTAATGTTTTAATTTTGCATCTATCGGTAGGCTTTTTTTGTTGTACGTGTTTTTTGTGGTGTGACCGCTTTATTTAGTTTTTTATTCTATTTTGCCATGATGGTTTCTCATTTAGATTGTAAGTTACAGTAAATGTTTGAATTTATTAACAATTTTGATTTCTTTTTTTCCTATTGTAACTTTGTTTGCAAGTGATGGGTCAGTTAGGATAATCTGTTTTTTTTCAAATGTTATTGTGAGGCCAATTTTCTGTGCTATTTCTTGTAGTGATTTAACTTGTACCCTGGTTTCTTTAACATTGTTTGCTGGGAGAGCAAGATCATCAGTAAATCCCAAGCAGTTCAATCCTATATTTTTAGCTCTTCCATTCTTATGTTCTTTGGGTTATCCTTGTACCATTCTCTCATTATGCATTCCAGTGCACAGTTGAACAGTAATGGAGATAGACAGTTTGCTTGTCTTAAGCCTGTTTTTATAAGAAATGGTTCAAAAATTTCTCCTCTAAACTTAACTTTCGGATTTGGTAGTGGTTGGAGTAACTCCTATCAATTAAATAGTTTTTGGATGGCGTCCCAGAGTATTTTTAGTATTGAAGGTCTACGGACGCAGACATATGCCTTCTTCAAATATACAAATGTTATTGCGAGAGGTATGTTCCGTTTCGTGTAGTATGCCATAATTAGTTTTAATCTAATGGTCTGCTCTGCACAGCTTCTCCATGGACTGAAACCTCCCTGGTATTTCCCTAACACCCGTTCTAGTTGTTCCTTGTTTCTTCCCTGTAAGATCTTGGATAAAATCGTGTATGTGCAGTCTTGCAGAGAGATTCCTCTGTGGTTGTCTCGATTGCTCTTATCCCCTTTCTTGTGTAGTGGGTGCATGATGGGCATAGTCCAATGTTCAAGGAATTGTTCCGTCATCTTAATTTTTTATAGAGCCTTGTGTAAGGAGGTCTCGGCTGTGTCACTTGAATATTTCCACATTTCAACAAAAACCTATTCTTCTCCACATGCCTTAAATTTTTTTTTGCCCTTTGAGGACTCTTTTCACCTCTTGGAAGTTTGGGGGGTCTAATTTGTTACATTCGTTTATAATTCGGGTATTTACTCGATTTGTGAGAATTCTTTGGGTTCTTCATAATTCAAAATTTTATTAAATGCTTTTGCCATGAGTTCAGCATTTTCTTTGTTACTGTGTGTCATTCTTCAATTTTCATCTTTCATTATTAGTGTTGGTGGCTTATATCGTAATTAGTTTCCCAAAGATTTTGTAGTAGTTACTGGAACTGGTTTTGTAGTAATTATCTTCTATAGATTCTATTATGTCTTTTTGAAATACTTTCTAAATTCTCCTAATGTTTCGTGTGAATTTTTTCCTTTTGGTTTTGAGGTTTATGGCAGTTTCCTCTGGGTTGTTTGTTTGAAACTACAACTTTGAAACTATAACCATGCTTGGTGTCTTTCTTAATGGAATTTGTGACATTCTGGAGTTCACCATGCATGATTCTTTCGTGGATTCAAGGAAGTTAGATTCTAGGCTTGTTTCTTGAGACTTGGTACCAGTTCTTCTAGATCATCTGTTAATTTAATGATTCGTGTTATTTGTTGGTGTTTGTCATTTTAATTAGCTGATGAGGGTCGTACCTCCTTCTTTTATTAATTTTTTCATTCTTTCTCTTTAATGGAGTGACTTTGATTTTAATTTTAACCAAGCAGTGGTCTGAGCCTGTGTATACTCCTTTCAATACTTTAACATTATGTATTTCCTTACAAAAATTTTTTTGTACACAGACATGGTCTAGCTGCCACTCCCTCTTCTCACCAGTCTGGGTGTTTCCATGTTTTAAGTTTATTTGGCTTCCTATGGAAGTATGTTGATTTAGGTATAAGGTTGGGTTTTCTGCAGAGTTCTGCAAGTTTTTTACCTACTTGTTTGTAAAGTTATGTGGACTCCATTTTCTAGTTATATCTTCATTCTTCCTTTCTTTTCCCAGCCGGGCGTTGAAGTCTCCCACTATGATTTTTATATTCTTTTCATTTATTCTGTTCATAGTTTGTTCGAGAAGGGCCCAAAATTTATCTACCTCTTCCTTTCTTTCTTTTAAAATTTTTTTCTCCATTTGTAGGGAATGAGCATTTATAATTGTGTAGGTTTTGTTCATTGTTTTAAAAGTCTGTTTCAGTAATAGCACACACACATCTAATCTGTATCCTAATTCCTTCTAAACACAACAGATGTCGCTTTGCGATCTGTGACTCCGGTCCTCAAATCACTAATGCCATTTACGGTCGTTTGGAAGACATGATCTTCGACAAATCCCCATAATTATGTCCAGAGGAGTTCTAGTGGCTGACCTAGAAGGTTATCGAGTCGTTTTTATAAGAAGTTAATTCTAGCAGTTGCAGTGTAATATTTGTTTGCTTGTCTCTAGGTGTTTCTGGACAACAAGCTTGCATATTCCGGCTTACAGTGCCATTTTCAAGTGCAATTGTAGTTGGAGCTGATGATCATATGGCATCCAGAGGCCAACCGTGAGCCCTGCAAATACCTGCGAGTGAGCAAAGAAAGAATTGACTACTTAAACTTTGTTTTTAGAAGTGGTAGTTTAAATCTTTATGACTACACCTCGTACATTCAAGCTTAAAGTATCTTCTTTGAGACCATATGCCTGTTTATAGAATGAGCTTACAGATATTTTCTGTTTGAATTAACTGTTATGCTGCATAGACTACTAAATCACCCTCTGGACCTGGTACATTTGTTATAGTTCTGGGGTTTACAAGATCGTTTGTAGAGCTGTGACAAATTTTATATCGGTCAAACTGGCCGCTCTTTTAAAGTAAGATTCAAAGAGCATTTGTAGGCACATAACAAAACTACTTTGGGAATGCATTTGGTGGAAACCGGCCACATTGTACGGAATATTGAGAGCTGTATGCGTATTCTGCACAGAGCGAAAAAGGGTCGTATTCTCGGTTTGTTGGAGATTTATAAGGCAAAGAAGCTTGAGCCCACAAGGGTACTCAATGGACAGAGCGATTTTGTGCCCAACGCCTGCTTTGCTTTATTTGATAACATATTACAATAACTAATTTCTTTTTCTTTATTGTTAATTTCACACCTGATACAGGTAGGCCAGCAGCGGCATACTACACCGCTCTTCGGTCACAGATAAAACTAATGATACAAAAGAAAACAATTGCAGAGCAGACATAGTGGGTATACAAACGTAGACATACAAAATTAAAACAAACAGAGCCGTTCACGGGCGCAGAGTCCAAAATAAAAATGTTCAGACACGTGGACACACACAGAGATGACAGATGACACATGCGAACGTAGGAGCACAAACGATTAAACACTGGAACACTTGAGCACGAACACGACGGCACACACAAACACTAGGCGATGATCTCCGGCGCGCAAAAGTTCACTGTACGTGTGCGAGTCCGGGGACCTGCCAAAAGGGGAAAAAGGGGGGTGGAGGGAGAGGGGAGGAGGGAGAGGGGAGTCTGTAGATGCCAGTGGCAGAGGAGATGGAAGGGGGAGGAAAGAAGGTAGAGGGGTAGGGGAAGCCCAGGGGGAGGAGGGAAGGGAGGAGGGATAGAAGGGAGAGAGAGTGCCCTTGGGAAAAAAACACAGGGTGCGGTAGAGGAGGATCAGAGTTGGTAGGAGGGGTAGATGGAGGGGGTGAGGGCATCATCAGGGAGGGGGAGTTGGTGGAAGCCACCTTGGGCAAGGGTATGGAGAGTGGAGAGATGGAGAGCAGGTGGGATGTGGGAATGCAGGCGTGGCAGCGGACGGCGGTGGGAGAGGATGGGAGAGACAAGCGGGTGATGAGGATCGAGTTTGCGGGAGGTGTAGAGGATCCGTATACGTTTGTGAAAGAGAAGGAGGTGTGGGAACGGAATAAGGCCATATAGGATCCACGTGTGGGACGGGGGACGGATGCAATAGGCGAGGCAGATTTGAAGGGATTTGTAAAAGGTAGGAGGGCGGAGATCCAGGCGGGATGAGTGTAGCAGAGGATAAGGCGGATAAGGGATTTATAGGTGTGGAGGATGTTGGAGGGGTCCAGACCCCATGTGTGGCCAGAAAGGACCTTGGAGTCGGGAGCGTGCCTTGGCTTGGATTGTCTGGAGATGGGGGGGTCCAGGAGAGGCGACGGTCAAGGGTGACGCCAAGGTACTTAAAGGTGGGGGTGAGGGCGATAGGACGGCCATAAATGGTGAGATAGAAGTCGAGGAGACGGAAGGAAGGGGTAGTTTTGCCTACAATGATCGCCTGGGTCTTGGAAGGATTGACCTTGAGCAACCACTGGTTTCACCAAGTGGTGAACCGGTCAAGATGGGATTGGAGAAGGTGTTGAGAGCGTTGCAGGGTGGGGGCGAGGGCAAGGAACGCGGTGTCATCGGCGTACTGGAGAAGGTGGCTGGGGGGGTGAAGACGGCGGCATGTCGGTCGTATACAAAAGGTATAGAAGAGGGGAGAGGACAGAATCTTGGGGCACACCGGTGAAGGGGTGGAAGGTATGGGAATCCGTATTATGGATGGTGACATAGGAAGGACGTTGGGAAAGAAAGGACCCGATCAGACGGACGTAGTTGATAGGAAGGGCGAAGGTTTGGAGCTTGAAGAGGAGAGCGGAATGCCACACATGGTCGTAGGCACGTTCTAGGTCGAGGGAGAGGAAGATGGCGGAGCGACAGGAGTTGAGCTGTTTGGAGAGGAGATGAGTGAGGTGAAGGAGAAGGTCATCAGTAGAGAAGGATGGTCGAAATCCACACTGGGTAACGGGAAGCAGGCGGTGCTGGCGGAGATGCTGGTGGATGTGTCGGGTAAGGATGGATTCCAGAACCTTGCTGAAGACCGAGGTCAGGCTGATGGGATGGTAGGAGGAGACAGCAGATGTCGGTTTGTCGAGTTTGAGGAACATCAGGATATGGGAGTTTTTCCACAGGTTGGGGTAGCATCCGGTGGACAAGACCACATTATATAGTCTGGCCAGGGTGGAGAGGTAGGAGGCGGGAGCTTCACAGAGGTGGCGATAAGTAACACGATCGTGACCGTGAGTGGTGTTGCATTTTGTGGGGCGTGTAGTGATGATATCCGGAGTAGTGATGGGGGCATTGAGTTCGTTGTGTGTAATGTTGTCCAAGTACTGGAAGCCAGGGGCGAGGGCTGGGACAGAGGTGTCAGTTCAATTGCAGACATCTGGGAAGAGGGAGTAATCGAACTGGAGATCGTCAGGGAGGGTAAAGATATCGGATAGGTAGGAGGCAAAGTGATTGGCCTTACTAAAGTTGTCAAGGACGGGTTGGTCATTATGAAGGAGAGGGTAGTAGGGGGGGGTTAGATCTGGTAAGGCAGTGGAAGGCAGACCAGTACTTGGACGAGTTGATAGGAAGTGTAACATTAAGACAGGTGCATGTCTGCCGCCAGTCCCGGCGTTTCTTAGCCGTGAGCAAGTTTCGGACATGTCTTTGTAGCTGCCGGTGGCGTCGTAGTGTGTCCGGGTCACACGTGTGAAGGAAGGCACAGTAGAGATGTCGGGATTCACGGAGGAGGAGGATGGCCTGTGGGGGTAAAGGGGACAGTGTGGGTGGATGGTGACGGTAGGGATGTGAGCCTCCACGGCCTCAGACAAGGTTGGCTGGAGAAAGGAGGCGTCATGGGTAACATCAATAGGGTGGTGGTAGGTGAGGAAGTGGCTATCGACCTGGGTACAGAGGGTATCCTGGTAGGCATCCCAGTCAACACGGGAATAATCATGAACATATTTCGGGGAAGGGTCGAAGCGAGGATCGGGACGGGGCCGACGACCGTCTGAAATGGTGAGGAGGACAGGGAGATGGTCACTACCAATAGGGTCAAGGAGGTCCACTGCTATGCGGCCAAGGAGGTTGGGTGAGGAGAGGACGACATCCAGAGTGGTATTGGATCCAGGGCGGGTGTGCTGGGAATGAGAATGAGGTCGCCTTGGAGGGAGGAGAGGAACCGATGCCACCGTCGTAACTGGGCGGCGGAACGACTATGGATGTTGAGGTCGGCGGCGATCACGTAGGAGGAGAAGGTGCCGTCGATGTGGGAAAGGAAGTAGGGCGGACATAGATGGTGGCGCAGGTAACGGTGAGGCCGGGTAAGAAGAGACAAAGGATCAGGTGTTCTTTGGGGTCGGGAAGGAGGGGTTGGAGCCGAACAGGGATCTGGCGGTGGTGGCCGATGGTTACTCCGCCACGCGCTATCTGCAGGGGATTATCGGAGCGGTGGAGGAGGTAGGGCGAAGTGTGGACGGTATGCCGGGGCTGTAGAAAGGTTTCGTTTAAGAGGAAGGCATCCACGCGGTGGGTAATAACTAATTAATGCCTCGCTTATTTATTTCTAGTCTACATATATTTTATTTTTGACTGTAAATTCACCAAAAATGTTTCAAAACCTAGTACCTAGTACCTTTATACATTTCCTTTAAATAATTTTATACGTTACTGTATTAGTCTTTAATTTATCGCAATTGGTTTCTGTAGTAATTATCAAAAATTTCTAAATCTGCTAAATGTAATTTACCTACTGTATTTTTATCATATTATGGTTCTTACGTAAATGAAGAATACATCTAAGTCCACAGTAGCGACGTCTTTGAAGCTACTACACTTCTGTATGTTTTGTACAGTAACGCCAGTTGCAAAATGACTGTATGGACAATGTGACCTATCTTACACCGTATTTTAATTCTACGAGACGATGCTTTGCTGAGTGTATTTCTGTGTTTTGACGATGCCATTACGACTTTATCACATTAGGACATACTGTAGAGCCGGCCGTGGTGGCCGAGCGGTTCTAGGCGCGTCAGTCCGGAACCGCGCGCTCTGCTACGGTCGCAGGTTCGAATCCTGCCTCGGGCATGGATGTGTGTGATGTCCTTAGGTTAGTTAGGTTTAAGTAGTTCTAAGTTCTAGGGGACTGATGACCTCAGATGTTAAGTCCCATAGTGCTCAGAGCCATTTGAACCATACTGTAGAACGGGTATGTTTTACCTTATTTTATCTGCACATTCACAGGTTGTAGCAGAGTATATCGTGATAGGAAATACTGTATTGTTTTGAAAGATGGGCTGCCCACTGGTTGTATATTTTTATACCGTAGATCTGAAGATGGTCATTACTGACTGAAACCGGTCATCGTTGAAGGATTTAATACTGTGTCAAAGACTGGAATAAAAAACATTTGACAGTACATGGATCACTGTTTATATTCGCGACTATGAGACAGCTTGTGAGACATTTATTATAGGTCATCGACCTCATCAGTTCCATCCCACTGCGAATACCAGATTTCTGTTGACTACCTTCAGTTATACTTGAGTGAAAAACCGATTAATAGGATGACAGGCAACAGAAATGCAAATATACGTTCATTATCACATTGGTTCCGGAATAAAGAGCGGTCCATTGGTTATGATTCGAGACCCATTTGTCTGTAATGGAACAAATGCATAGTGTACCATAATTAATGGCGTAAAGGCATACAATTGGAAGCACGTGCTACAACAAGCAAAAATGGCTACTAAACTCGTCTCTAAAATGCATAACTGAAGAGTTATGGCAACTTTTTCATCTTCGATACTGTGAAACTTATCTCTTCAACAATGTGCTCTTTGCTTTCCATATTTTGAGAGGCGGTAGTATGGGCAAAAAATAAATAAATAAATAATCCGGTAAACATGGGCTCTAAAGTGCAAACCTTACGACCTACGAACACTTCTTCATCTTCGCCACTGTGAAACACATCTATTCTACTGAACAAGTGCGTACTTTTAACTGTATACGTTTATGCCATTAATTATGGTACACCCCGTATAAGTCTTATCACAGCTGACGATAACATTGGACGATAACCTAAGATGGGCTGAGAAAACAGCTAAAACCTGCAAGAAGGAATCGCTATCTATCTACGCATTAAAAACTATAAATCAAACGATTCATTACGGATATAAAAAAAAAAAACTTGTGTACGATGCAGTTGTAGATGAATGTCTCCATACGATATAAGTATGATGTTCGTAATTTTCTGCATGTTGCACCGCCTCATATACAGTTATCCTGCTACGTGCGGAAAAGTGCACTAAATTCCATAAAAATCTGTCTGCTTTACCGTCTGATAAGGGGATACAAATTCTCCTTTCGCACCTTAAACTTCACAGTCTTTTTGTTGTAGCTCATAATAGAAACACACGTTACCCTAAACAGAAACATTTTCCACTCATCACACGCCTATCTTTTTTAAATCTGTCTGTATAATGGCAAACCGACGTGTTATATAGTCAAGTAAGCAGCCGTTACCTTATGTAAACATCCACTCTTCCATTCGCCTAAAGAAAATCTAAATCAGAAAGACTACACTGGAATATGGACGGTGCTCCTCCACAATACAAGTCCAGTAGCTTAATCACTGAGGCACACTGCTTTGGGCTTCATATTGTGACATGAGAGGTAACAATAAAGGATACTCTGCTGATAAAATAAGCTCAGCAGCACTATCGGATTTTGCTATCAGTGAGTCAGCTGCTGCAGAATGTTGTACACTATCTTTGCAATTGTTCTCGAGAATTGCGTGGCATGTGTTACAGTAGAATTCTCCAGGAGGCACTAGTTAGGACATGTCCGGGCTCAGTGGCCTTGTCCATGAAAATTATCTTACTTGTGGTAACGAGTGAATTATTTCTGTATCTGAATTTTAAAAGGCACCTTGAAGAGCGTTTTAGACATAATGTTTCGTTATGCCATGTGATGAACTGTTTTTTGCATTCCACCCTTAGTTCAAACACGAATACTGACATTCCACTATATATTTTGTTTATAATGTGTTACTATGACATTCCACTATACATTTTGTTTGTAACGTATTCGTGTTATTAAGAGAAGACAAAGATATAACACACTGTCACGCTACTATCGGGAAATACGTGTTCATTGGTTCGCCGACCTGGCCTACATTCGCACAATGGCTCAGGCTGCCTTGACTCATATGTAAAGCCCGTTCCTCTCGTTTTGCATTCTATTGTCTGCACAGCAGGCGTGTCGTGGGATACCGAATAATAATAGCTTGTCCTCCTTGTCCCCGCAAATGACGAGATGTCACTCTGACAGTTGTCAATGTCATTCGCCTCCACTTAGTGCAGAGACAAAAATGGGAAAGGTCAGAACGGCATAAACACTTAACGCGTGACATGAGTGTTTCCAGCAGTAATACATAACTCTCGTAGTTTAAGGCTGCTGCATGTTACGTCTCATGGTCCACGTAGCTACACATATCATGTATATCTGAACCAGTTATCGGTCTCTAAATGGCACTGCAATTTTGTTACTACAATTAAAATTTGTCAGTGCCCTTCCGATAACGTGCGTCATTTCCAACAAATTCTTCTTATAGGTCATCACGAGCAGCAATCCTACAAGACAATTCCAAACGCATCCAAACCATTATCTGTATCTCTTTGTTATACAGGGTCCAGGATATTGTGCTCTGCATCTGCACCTCGTCTGAACAGAATCTCAGTCCATGTACTGGAAGCGCATTATCGAAGTACAGTGACAGCGGTCAGAGAAAGGTACCGACAAAATTGAATCACTGAGGCTGGATCGACAGTTCGGCTACACAGCAGCAACAAAGACACAAATATTGCATTCATGTTGGCTAAAGCTGACAATAACTTGTCCCAGAACTGGTTGAATCACAAACGGAACTTATACGCATCTTGAAACTTCCTGGGAGAGCGAAACATATTGCCACTCTGGTAACTGAAATCCAAACCTTATCCTTCTCGAGCAGTGCGTACACAGTCTGTGGCTGGGCCTTTTCGCTGCGATATCCTTTCTTCCAGGAACGTTAGTTCCGCTAGATACGAAGGAGAGATATTGCGAAGTTTGGAAAATAGAAAAGAGGGACTGATAGAACTGCTATGTCAGGCAGGTCGTGATTCGCACCTGGATAGCTAAGTTGGTAAAATCGTTGCCTCCAGAAAGGCAAATTTCCGGGTTCGAATCTCGATCCGGCACACAATGTTACTTTGACGATATGTTTCAAAACAGCACTCATTCCAGTGCAGAGTGAAAGATTAATCCTGGAATAAACATTCTGAAGGAAACTAGTTGTGCCTACATTCTACTTCATTATAATTATCAATGACATTATTTCGCACTGGCTGACCAGCTGTCTAGTCTCAACATAGACTACCGAAGAATCCATGACCTACAATGTCAAATTTTCGGAAGGCTCTCATTAACGCATGTTCCAACTAACCAAGAAAATACTGAACCGCTGCATGAATTCTCTGTTCGTGTCAATTAGGAAACTAGACACACATATTTTTATAGACTTAATGGAAAATTCACTTCTCGAAGCATTCATTATTAGAATGTCTTGCACTTTTGGTGGTCTGTAGCTTGTAGAAATTGTAAATGTGTCATCTTATAATTAATTGTTCGGCAAAAGCTGCTTTATAGTAGTACTCGTGTTTTATTTCACCGGCCTATATATAATAATGCTATCGTATTATTACAGGACCATTACGACATACTGTCTTGGGTACGCTAGAGAACCGCTGATGATGGGCAACGTTCGAAACTAGTGCGATGAAATAAAATACTTCCATAAAGCAGGTTAATTATATGACATATTTACATTCATTGTTACTATTGAGTGCTGAGCGATCTATACCAGCAGGAACACGACGTCTCTACGTGCAGAATTCTAAATATTGGTGCTGTCATCCTTTGTATCTTCACGATCCCTAGGAAAATTCGCGGAGTTTTTAGTAATGTGCAAAAACTTACTGTTACACTGAAAATTACTGACAGACCTTGTATGCTTCCCCACAAATAAACTCACGCATACATCCATCACTCACAAACTATTTTTGCATCAGATTATACACTCAACACAAGGATGCTTCATTAAAAGCCAAAGAAGAAATACAAAAATATACGTTTCGGGAGGGAGGCTGAAACAACATATTGGAATGAAGTTTATGTCAATAATAAACTCTAATCACGTCGTTGCCGACGGGACGCTAAAACCGCAGTTCATAATTAACAATCACATAAATTTCTTTTCTTATACTTGTGTTCGTTATACATAAAACAAATACTTGAAGATGTTATTGCACTCACTGTCAAACTTCTATCATGGCTTTATTGCCTTATTCTTGGCAATGTACATAAATTTCTGGCACTTTGATTAGATTCGTTACATTATGTTTAGTAGAACCATAAAGTACTTTTATCTTTTCTTTTGTTCTTTTATATGCATGTCCAGTGTTTTACTATTAATGTTACAAAAGCTCATCCGATAAACTGATTATGCAAGCCACAAGATTTTCATCATCTAGTATAAACCTTCTTCTAGTGTGACCTTCAGAAAGTTTGGATAAATTTCATAAATTCCTTACTTGAGTAATTAATCTGATTTCTTGGTTAAACTGTGAAATAATTTGTGTCGAGTCACAACTTTCCCTGTTTGATTCCACTTTCTTCGGTATTTTGTCGATCACTGAATTGAAAAACTTATCAAAGAGTAATTGCTTTAAAATGTTCAGCTCTTGTTCCACATCATTCTTGTTCATGGCAATTTAGTTTTCAGAGGTTTAGATGCAAAGAACATTTGCAAATTTTGTGGAAGATATTGTGATGCTATATATGTGTCGTTTTCTTGTGTATAGCGAGGCTGTGTCAACCGTATGCTTCTTTCCACATGGATACATGTGTAGTACGATCGTAGTTGTTAGACTGCAATAAGTAGGATTGTTCGTCGTACACTTATAATTACAACTATTTAGGTTTCTTGTAGCAAAAGATTTGATTTCATTTTTAACAAATGGGAGTAAATTTGCATTTTACGCTGCTGTGCAGCAAAGGTTGAATCGTCTCTGGCAAAGTCAATCTCAACCTCAACACAAGAAATGCGGTTCACTGTGCTAGAGGACTGCCCATTGCTTGGTAGCAGTGTCTGGCGCAAAATGTGGCTTGCATTCACACCTTTGATTTCCACCTGATCACTTTCCGTCCTTCTGCACTACGTAAAGCGAAGTGTAAACTGCGGAGAAACTTCTCACAGTGTACCGTATAGCTTAGCTAGATTTTTGTGTAAGTACACCTCGCTTTCCAACGTTCACAGGTAGCGAAAA
Source organism: Schistocerca nitens (assembly GCF_023898315.1). Lineage (NCBI taxonomy): Eukaryota > Metazoa > Arthropoda > Insecta > Orthoptera > Acrididae > Schistocerca > Schistocerca nitens. Next base: position 695,918,776 of record NC_064617.1, on the reverse strand, counting down.
TTTGGTTTCTATAAATCCTCTTCCTGTAAAATTCAGTTTTTTCTTTCTTTTCGTCGACTGAAACATATTGCGAAGTTTATGAACCCTTCTGCGAGGAGATTTATTATTTCTGACATAATGCAGTACAATTTAGATGCTTTTGAATATCGTTGTACTCATATTTTTGTTGTTCCTATTAACTTACTAGTTTCATCTATTAATAGGGTGGAGTTCGTCAGAGCAGTGTGAAGTCTTACTGGCATAGTGAGCAGATAAACAGTGAGACAGTCAGATTTCATTTCTTTTTGTTGGAAATACAATCACCTATAACATTGCAAGTGTATCGACTATCACCTCGTGTCTTGCGTGTGATGCTTTAGTAAAAATTGTTTTTTTTTTCACATGTGTCCACGACAGTATAACACTTACATCAATAGTATACAACAGCGAAAATATATGTGCATATAAACTGAGGCCTAAACGTAATATTTGGTGAACAACAGTACTGTATTTTTTTTTTTTTAACGAAGAAACAGAGTCCTTCAGAAAATGACACATAAGTCCCGACGCATGTTTTGCCGATAGTAAAAAGGGAAGGATATCGTGTACTTTGCAGATATCAGACTACCAAAAATTAAATTTATTTCGGCAACGTGAATGAAAATAAGAGATACGGTATTCGTCAATACGATTGTGGCGGAAAGCTAATGCCTCCATCAAAATTTTGAAGAAACATAATTTGAATTCCTTATATTGATGTAAGACACTTGTTACATGCCTGATCTTTACTAAGTCTTAAGAGTGTAGAAATTTTGAATGTTGAGGTATCAGTAAGCAGCTTTTCCAGAGAGAAAAAAACAGACCACAATGTCTGAGGGTAAGATAAGTGCCTGCATTGTGCCCAGATGTGATGTTTGGGGTGGGGGGGGGGGGGGGGAGATTGGAGCTGGCGTGATAAGCAGATATGACATGTGCAGACCCCACCAGTTTCTGACCTCTGCGTCATCTTAGCATTAGCAAATCACAGCATAATGTAACACATCCTATTCGTCTCCTACTGTGTGTGTGTGTGTGTGTCTGAGAGAGAGAGAGAGAGAGAGAGAGAGATCTCGACAGCGCGTAATTTTGTTTCTTTTCTCTTTTTCAGGGACTGGAAAAAAGCGGCCGCTTATCAATTTCCGGTTATTCACCGCTCAGTCGACTCCAATACTGAACGAATGTCGAGTGATATTATGAGTCCAATAACGATGAAGCCTTGTAAAAGTAGACACAGGATGGAAGAATCACTTAACCACTGAAGCAAGAACAGAGTTTTTATGCTACTTTCCCTGTTATCTGAAGTTGCTTCTTCAAGATTGTTTTCACGATGTCGCGTGAGACATATTTTGTACTATATGCGGTTTTGGGTAGTCTTGTCCATTGGCGAAGTGGCTTGCTGAAAATTCTTGTGATCTGCGAGGAGATTTTTCGTGATTAAAAATATATAAAGCGAATGATAACGGAAGTGAGATATTTGCTGTTTATCACTATTACCGTTTCTTTCTTACCTGTGAACCCCTCTCCTCCTTTTATTTTCAGAAATGAACACCCATATGTAAAACTGCTTCTAATGACTAGTTACTTTACAAATGTGTTAATGTGTTAAATATTTGAAGTTAAGCAAGTAAGCAATGAACATTTTAGAAAAGGTAATCGCTCCCGTTATCACATACTTGATGAGTACAGCCTGGGAAATTTGTACTCTCTTTTAAGCAAAGGCTAGTTTTTCACGCATCTCAGCGTTCATGACGTCATATCTCCTCAACTATCAGTCGTACAGTGATACTAATTTTCAGATACATGAAGTGGTATATGTGGATACTGACTAAAAGGAGTGTGTGACGAATACAGTTAGTAGTAAAGAAGCGATAAATTAAAACGTCATGCCTGATGGAGTAGTTTCGCTGCATGAAAGTGAGCTGTGGTAAAAGCTGCTATTTTGAAGAGCGCGCCGCAGCGCGTAGTGTGAAGCCATCGCCCTCCGTTTCTGGCGGTGGCGCCTCTGTGGCAATCGCAGCTTTGGTGTCTCCCTCTGGTGGGAAAGGGGAAAGGTTGCCTGTTCACGTGCATTTGAGGGGGGGCTATGAGCTCGCCAGGGGTTCAGTCTGGGTCAGTCTCTCGTCCCCAGCTTGTTAGTCTGTCTCTCGTCCGCATATGTTAGGCAGTTAGTGTCTGTCTGTCGTTCGGAGTGCTACTATGTCTGTCGTTCGGATCAACCTTTAAAGCCGGCAAAATGAGAGTCTTTCCACTCCGTCAGTAAGAGAACTCAACGAGTGGTCGCCCGGTTGGGGCTTAGTTCCTGCATCTGAGTGTGCGCGTTAGGCCGCCAGTCTGCTCGAGTTCGCTCAGGCAATGGTCATTGGTGGTAGGATCGATGGGTTGGTCGTTCACGCACTGAAACACAAGATGACTTGTCCGTCTTGAGCGTCGGCGCATTTGAGGTCGCCACGTGAGTCCAGTGGGTCGCGGCGTATAGCGAGGGGCAACAGGAGTCAACCCACGACATCAGTCTGGCCGGTGCGAGCTGCGGCGCCGTGAGACGGGAGATCGGCGCGCCTTCCTGCGTCCGTTGAAGCGGCTGGCAGCGGACGGTTCGGGAGAGCGATTTGGGGGTGCTGCGCCACGTCTTCTCGAGAAATCGCAGTTTATTAGAAGTTAAGTGATTGGTGATATGATGTTTGATTTACTCTTGTTAAATTCTACTTCTTTTCTTGGTGAGGTGACCAGCCGTTTTGCTTTGCGGTCGTCCCACCATTCTTCTCCGTTTGCCCACTCGCGGGAAGGTGGTTGTTTATAAATTGGGTGGTCCGTTTTTCCCTTGTGGAGTAGGGGCAGGTTAGAGAAACCTGCGGTTCGGGTTGTTCGGTAATCTCCCTATCAATCTACCGTACGTTAGTCATGGTTGTCGCATTTGGTGTGTTAACGATTTTATTGCTTGGAGTGTAACGGCCTAATACCTGAAATATGTTTTGATCTTTGGAAACTTTGATATTATTGCCTATGATCTTGAGAGGCGGTATCTGCGTACTGTAGAGCATCTTAACTATTGTTTGGCCAACCTTGTAGAATTTTATATAAGATTGCATTTCATGGGCTTTTATTTAAATGATCATTTTAGTATATAAAGTTGCCACCGTTTCACCGTTAGACATTTGTTACATGTTAAAATCAAGTTGCACCTTCGGTGACAAGGTTAATATTTTAATTGTTAGTGTTTGTACCATTTCCATCCCTCCTACGGGGGGCGCATAGTTTGTGTGCTTGTGTAAATTGTTAAAACTCTTAGTTTAAAGCTATCTGGTGTGCTGCAGATTTGCACCAGTGTAGTCTTTCAGAGGCTGTTGCGAGCGGTCGTAACTACGGCCGTGTCAAAAGGGAGCGGCAAGGTTCTCTGCCTGAAAGCTCATAGTCAAAACTTGTTTCTATCTGCCTCTGAATAAATTGTAACTTTGATATTTAGAGGGTGGTTTCTGATTATAATTTCAAATCTGTTTCTTTTAAAAAATGTTTTTAGGCAGTATTAAAGTGAATAAAATTCCCATTTGTTAAAAGGAATTTGGTTATCATTTCATCAGTTACTCCTTGCCAACTACTCCCATGCTTACATAGTGTGATTAAATGTGTTAATGTTCCTAATGAATCGCTAGTAAATAAAATAAATTCTTAAGAATATTCTTTGAAAATAAATCACGGTTCAGAAAGGCTAAAATGTAGTAAGCGATAAACTTTTATCCTTTCATCATTTTGTGGGTGGAAGCATCAGCAAGAACATGTTTCGTAAAAGTTTTAAGTTATGTGTAAAGTTTGTTGGAAGTCGCTAAGTACCTTCACTCCGAAATACCGGATGAATATCCCAGCCAGTACCTACGTTGTCCTCATCAGAGACAATGGTACCTTAAGGGGAGCCCCAGGGAAGTGTGATAGGACCGCTGTTATTTTCTGTACACATAAATGATCTGGCTGACAGGGTCAGAAGCAGTATGCGGCTGTTTGTTGATGGTGCTATGGTGTATGGGAAGGTATCGTTGTTGAGTGAGAGTAGGGGGATGCAAGATGACTAATGGCAGCCAGCTCTAAATATAGATAAATATAAGGTAATGCAGACGAGTGGAGAAACAAACACAATATTCGAATACAGCATTAATAGTGTGCTACTTGACACAGTCATGTCGATAAGTATCCAGGCGCAACGTTGCAAAACGATATCAACTGGAGCGAGTACGGAAGGACGATAGTCAGGAAGGCGAATGAAAAACTTCGGTTTATTGTGAGAATGTAAGTCATCCACAAACGAGACCCATTCTTGACTATCGCTCGAGTTTTTTGACATTCGTACCAGCTCGCATTAAAGGAAAAAATAGAAGCAACTCAGAAGCGGCAGAGTCTATCACCACACGACTATTAAGGATATGATTCGTGGACTCGAATGGGAAACCGTGTAGGGAAGACGACGCTTTTCTCGCGAAACACTTTTCCTTTCGGACATGGCCTTTAGGACAGACATTGTTTGATCCAGCAGCCATTAATACACAAAGGAATTACAGACATTCGCTGCTATAAGGCATTGATTTAAATATTCATGCTGAACCAGGATTCGAACTCGAGTCTCCTGCTTACTAGGCAGATGTTCCGACCAGTAAGCCCTCCGGACACAGTGGTCATCGCAACTGCACGAACTACCCTAGCACGCCTCCCGTCAGATCCAAATTCCCAGCTTATTATCCACACAGTACTACTGTAGTGCCCTTTGATCATTAGCCTCATTTCTCGAGACAGTCGAGACAGTCTTTGCTGTTAACATGAATAATTTTCTAACAGAAAATTAAAAGTATTTGAATACAAAACAAAAAACGGCACATCCGTTTCACGTAGTGGTATCTACCACCAAGCATCATCACAACTGAGAAATGTCTAATATGTGATGAGGATTCATACACGCATCATTTTACTACTATCTTTGGTGGCGGTAACTCTCACACAAATTCAAAAGTTTTCTGTACATTGAAGCGCGTCCAGTAAATTCGTACACATCTGCCACTTGAGGAACTAAAATTATAGACGTTTATTTATTTTTAAGTACGGCTAAACCATCACTAGCTTCGTATTATTTGATTTATTTGACTTGTTTCGCTTAGAAGATGCAAACTACTTCTGATATTCATTGATCTGGTGGCAGTAAGTTAGAGATATAAAGCACCATCATCTACTGTGTAGTGCCCAGCTACACCTACTTCTACATAGATACTCCGCAAGCCACCGCTCGGCGCGTGGCGGAGGGTACCCTGTACCAGTACTCCTCATTTTTTTTCCTGTTCCATTCGCAGACAGAGCGAGGGGAAAACGACTATCTGTATGCCTCCGTTTGAGCCCTAATTTCTCGTATGTTATCTTCGCGGTCCTTGCGTGCAAAGTATGTTGTCGGCAGTAGAATCGTTCGGCAGTCGGCTTCAAATACCAGATCTCTAAATTTTCTCAATAGTGTTCCTCGAAAAGAACATCGCCTTCCCTCCGGGGAATTCCCTTCGACTTCCCGAAGCATCTCCATAACACTTACGTGTTGTTCGAACCTACCGGTAACAAATCTAGCAGCCCGGCTCTGAACTATTTCGATGTCATCCTTTAATCCAGGCCACGCCAACTCGAGCACTTGGTGCTTGCGCGGCCCGGTTCTCTTCCCCTCCCTCCTTTCCTCCCGAGCAGCGGCTGTAGCGGCACGCGTGTGCCAGAGACAGTGCTCGCTCCCTCGTCGTCTTCGGTGCGCTGAAGTATCCGTTCGGAATCTTATGAAATGGGACACTGTTAACCTGTCTTCATTAATTTTGCTTGATAAACCCGATATGATTTACATCCCTATGGGCGGTGTTACAAAATTTCCGCGTCTTTGTGAAATCATTAGGCTTGGAACTGGTTACAGAATGGAGCTCTTCACATTGAGTCTGAAACACTATGCAGTCAATTCAATCACTCTCCTCATCAGTTTAGCTCATGTTATGTTTTTCTTGAAGTTGTGCAATCGAATTTGAGTCTTTGTGACTGCTGGTTCTTCCAGTTCACGTGCACGTTCTTCTCGGAAGCCAAGTGGCTTGTGTCCGGTGTTCACTCGATTTTGGAAACAATTATAAGATATAATTGGCTTTGCTGTTTCTCATTTTCGCTCCCGAAGTCATTTATCGAATATTTGTGTACATTTTGGTGTGTCCTTCGTCTACCGCCATTTCGTGTGTACGTACTGCAAGGTGCCACGTTTAGTGCATCTAACAGTAGCTCATGACCAAGCTCGCGAAGTATTTCATTTCTCAGATAGTTTCTCCTATTTACAGCAATAAATACCTCGTTTTTTGCATGTAATTCCAGCTGTGAAGGCAGGTGTTAATGACTCAGTTTTCGTATTTGACTACTGCAATGACAGAAAGGGGCCGCGATCTCCATAGCCAACTGGTCGACTACAAGCTTGTCACTAGTACACTTTTACTAATTTTTAGAGGATATGAAGAGTCATTTTCACATTCGTTGATGTTCAGTTGTTCATACTGTGGCTGCCATTCATATAGCTGCACGATTTATGTAAATGCGAGCGACTGACTCAATTTGCTTTTTCATTATGGAAGTCAGATAGCGTTACAACATTGGTTAGGTAGGTCATGAATTTCATCATAACAAGGCATAGTTCCACAAAATCGGGGCTTATATATGGTATTGAAGCGCTTGTGTTTATTTAAAAATACGATGCTAAGATCCTTCAGAAATGTTTGCATCGTATTTCTGAATAACACAGGCACTGCAAGATCGTATTTAGCCCCGACATCGGGCAACCGACTTTCGAGAAAGCTGTCTCCCTTGTATGGGAATATACATAATGGATGTACGAATATAGGTTGTACATGCACCATTCGCGAAATATGGATGTTTGGGTCTGGCCGTGAGTCGTTCACGGATAACCAAACGGTAAGTTGACCGCTCGCAATAAGCAGGAAATCCGGGTTCGAGTCCCAGTCCGGCACAAATTTCCATTGTCGTCATTACATTCTACAGCTGATGATTGTCCACCTGATGTTCACAACTGTGAATACATTTAATGCAAATCGGGGCTTTGTGGCTCTACTTGTACTAGTTGCTGAATTAGTAAATAGAGTAACCACCTTACAGGGTGAACGTGAATTCTTCCGACAAAATTTCAGAGTTTGCTCAGGGACATTTTCTGGGTATTATACATGTACCTTTGTGAACTTATAATTTCTTAGAACACATGCTGTTACAGTGTGATTACCTGTAAATACCACATTAATGCAATAAATGCTCAAAATGATTCCGTCAACCTCAATGCATTTGGCAATACGTGTAGCGACATTCCTCTCAACAGCGAGTAGTTCGCCTTCCGTAATGTTCGCACTTGCATTGACAATGCGCTGACGCATGTTCTCAGGCGTTCTCGGTGGATCACGATAGCAAATATCCTTCAACTTTCCCAACAGAAAGAAACCGGGGACGTCAGATCCGGTGAATGTGCGGGCCATGGTATGGTGCTTCGACGACCAACCCCCTGTCATGAAATATGCTACACTCCTGGAAATGGAAAAAAGAACACATTGACACCGGTGTGTCAGACCCACCATACTTGCTCCGGACACTGCGAGAGGGCTGTACAAGCAATGATCACACGCACGGCACAGCGGACACACCAGGAACCGCGGTGTTGGCCGTCGAATGGCGCTAGCTGCGCAGCATTTGTACACCGCCGCCGTCAGTGTCAGCCAGTTTGCCGTGGCATACGGAGCTCCATCGCAGTCTTTAACACTGTTAGCATGCCGCGACAGCGTGGACGTGAACCGTATGTGCAGTTGACGGACTTTGAGCGAGGGCGTATAGTGGGCATGCGGGAGGCCGGGTGGACGTACCGCCGAATTGCTCAACACGTGGGGCGTGAGGTCTCCACCGTACATCGATGTTGTCGCCAGTGGTCGGCGGAAGGTGCACGTGCCCGTCGACCTGGGACCGGACCGCAGCGACGCACGGATGCACGCCAAGACCGTAGGATCCTACGCAGTGCCGTAGGGGACCGCACCGCCACTTCCCAGCAAATTAGGGACACTGTTGCTCCTGGGGTATCGGCGAGGACCATTCGCAACCGTCTCCATGAAGCTGGGCTACGGTCCCGCACACCGTTAGGCCGTCTTCCGCTCACGCCCCAACATCGTGCAGCCCGCCTCCAGCGGTGTCGCGACAGGCGTGAATGGAGGGACGAATGGAGACGTGTCGTCTTCAGCGATGAGAGTCGCTTCTGCCTTGGTGCCAATGATGGCCGTATGCGTGTTTGGCGCCGTGCAGGTGAGCGCCACAATCAGGACTGCATACGACCGAGGCACACAGGGCCAACACCCGGCATCATGGTGTGGGGAGCGATCTCCTACACTGGCCGTACACCACTGGTGATCGTCGAGGGGACACTGAATAGTGCACGGTACATCCAAACCGTCATCGAACCCGTCGTGCTACCATTCCTAGACCGGCAAGGGAACTTGCTGTTCCAACAGGACAATGCATGTCCGCATGTATCCCGTGCCACACAACGTGCTCTAGAAGGTGTAAGTCAACTACCCTGGCCAGCAAGATCTCCGGATCTGTCCCCCATTGAGCATGTTTGGGACTGGATGAAGCGTCGTCTCACGCGGTCTGCACGTCCAGCACGAACGCTGGTCCAACTGAGGCGCCAGGTGGAAATGGCATGGCAAGCCGTTCCACAGGACTACATCCAGCATCTCTACGATCGTCTCCATGGGAGAATAGCAGCCTGCATTGCTGCGAAAGGTGGATATACACTGTACTAGTGCCGACATTGTGCATGCTCTGTTGCCTGTGTCTATGTGCCTGTGGTTCTGTCAGTGTGATCATGTGATGTATCTGACCCCAGGAATGTGTCAATAAAGTTTCCCCTTCCTGGGACAATGAATTCACGGTGTTCTTATTTCAATTTCCAGGAGTGTATTTAATACCGCTTCAACCGCACGCGAGCTATGTGCCGGACATCCATCATGTTGGAAGTACATCGCCATTCTGTCATGCAGTGAAACATCTTGTACTAACATCGGTAGAACATTACGTAGAAATCAGCATACATTGCACCATTTAGAGTGCCATCGATAAAATGGGGGAGAATTATCCTTCCTCCCATAATGCCGCACCATACATTAACCCGCCAAGGCCGCTGATATTCCGCTTGTCGCAGCCATAGTGGATTATCCGTTGCCCAATAGTGCATATTATGCCGGTTTACGTTACCGCTGTTGGTGAATGACGCTTCGTCGCTAAATAGAAGGCGTGCAAAAAATCTGTCATCGTCCTGTAATTTCTCTTGTGCCCAGTGGCAGAACTGTACACTACATTCAAAGTCGCCGCCATGCAATTCCTGGTGCATAGAAATATGGTAGGGGTGCAATCGATGTGGATAGCATTCTCAACGGCTACGTGGCGTTTCCTATCGTGGGGTTTCCTACAAGGGTGCAGCAGGTAGCTAAGCTGTCCCGAGCAACCGGTTCCCTAACGAGGTGTTTGCGAACTGAACCTCCCCCACTGCTTGTCTACACCAGTCGCTCACCCTCAGTGCAGGAGTTGTCACCGTTTCTCAGACAGTGCCGTCGTCGATAGCTTTCGTTCCGTGCATTTTCCTATATGACTTCTGTTCTATGCAGTGTACACGACGGAAGCGATAACAACAACGAAAGGGAGGCCGTTTCTTATCAAGGGTGGCCATCGCTACCGTATTTATAGGAAAAATGAAGAATATACGAACTGGATGTGCGTCAATTATGAATGGAGTAGGTGCAAAGGCCGTTTAAAAATTGCAAATGGCGAAATCGTTGCTCAAAAGCAACATTCTTGTCCATCTGACAAAACAGATGTGAAGATAAAGAAAAGATAACATAACTGCAGAAAAAGAGTTCGTGAAGAAAAGACAGTGCTTGTAGCCCAAATTTTTAAGCAAGAATTGCAAGATTTGAAAGATAAAGGATTAGAATTCGTGGCATATATTCCGAATTATGACAGCTCCAAAACTCAATTGCGTAATGCGCGAAGAGGAGCTATTTGGACCACCCAGAACCCTGGCTCTAGTTCGGAAATTCACCTTAGCGAAGTCCTTTTGAAATTAATGGAAGGTAATAGTTTTTCGAAGATTGATGATGACTCTGTTCCAGGCAAGAGACTTCTAGTATTTGCTTGTGAAGAAGCAGAGAAAATCCTTTGTGACAATGGAACTGTGCTTATGGATGGGACATTTGACAGTTGTTCGAAACAGTTCAAACAGTTGTACACAATCCATGTCGACATCGGAAGTACAGAAGAGACAACTAAGATATTTCCTGTTTTATTTGATTTGCTGCGAGACAAAAGTCAAAATTCATATGAAAGATTTTTTTCTGGATTGAAATCTAAGATGCCTGGATGGTCATCAAAAACTGCAGTGCTAGATTCTGAAATGGCTACAATTAAAGCAATGAATTCAGTGTTCCCTGAAACACAAATTTCCGGTTGTAATTTTCACTTTAACCAGTGTCTGTGGAGGAACTGGGATTAATGGAAGACGACAGGAATAGGGGGGAATTCCGACTGTTTTGTCGCATGTGTGCTACAGTGGTAGATCTTCCACTTAACACTGTCGATGAAGTGTGGATTTTAATAATGGAACAAATGCCCAGTGGAGATCACAGCATTTGCGGACTATATGGTTTATCGGTGGATGGAAAATCCTAATATACCTATTGAAATTTGGAATGTTTTTAACCAACGACACAGAATGACGAATGCTGTCGAAGGTTGGCATAGAAAACTGAACACCTCAATAAATCAGAAAACAACCAAATGTGTATTTTCTGATTCAAAAGCTGAAGGAGGAGGCAGTGAATGCTATTTTTGAAATTAAAGAAGATTCCATTGGCCTACCTCTTCAAAAAAGAAAGAAAAGGTACATAGATATTGACAAAAGATTAAAAGACATTATGAAAACATATGAAGACTTTGGAGATTTAAAAAGGTGTTTAAAATCTCTAGCCTTTTTACAAAAAATTGAATAAGAAATTACGATTGATAAGAAAAAAAGGTTATCAATTTGCTGCTGTGATGTTGAACAACAACAATAACAACAAAAACAACAAAAATAAACAATAACAAAAGCAACAAAAGATAAATAAAAATAAATAAAATGAAAAATTGAAGAAAAAAACATTTAAACATGCCTATGTACTACGTGCATAGCCAGACCTAAGCCTGGATAAAACGTGAAGGGAAGTTGTTATTTTCGTGTCAGTCGTAAAGTTCACGGTTACCATATTTATTTGTAGTCGGAAACACGAGCGTCACCACGGAGGGGATCTAGAGATTCGAAAAGTTGGATGATAAAAAATTTACCGTGATGTTTTGTGTGAAAAATTCTGGAATTTGCTGTGAGCCTTAAAAATATTGTTGCTTCAAAACGGTATGTGTAAATATAGCACACATTTTACCAGCATCAATAATTTCGCAATGTTAACTTGCCTATTCTGGAGTTTCGTCATATATGTCATACGAAACTAATTATTTGTATTTTGCGGATCTCATTCACAAAAGTACGCTTTTAACGATATTTCTAAAGTTCTAATACAAAATCTGCTAATTACTGAATTTTTAACTCAAAACTGCAATTTTACTTGGTAAATTTCTTACATAACATGGTCACTCGTCCTGTGAAGCTTCCAGAATTTTTGGTGAGGAAGGCGGATTGAGGACTTATTCAGCTGGTTGCCCACTTTTCTGTCAGAGTCTTTTAAACACGATCATATTTGCCTTTATTGTGCTCCAACAGGAGCATTTTTCAGCCGATTATTATGTAGTTCATTTTATAAAGATGAAATTCCTGCTAGATGAACTTTGGTGGAGTCATCTATATTAAGCAACGAATCTTATCATCTGCAGACATCAAGAACAACACTCTAGTTATCGAGACTTTATACGCCGCATCTAACCATAGGAAAATATTCTGTAATTTCTTTCAGATGATCACGCCCATTGTCACGTAAATCTTTGTCTAATTGCTACGGTAACAGTAAACCCGGCGTTGCCCGGATATTTATCCATCCCAGTTCTATGTCAGTTCATCCCCTCTTCCCTCATCTCTCTTGTCCATTTAGTCTTATCTCGTCTCTCTATCCACCTCCTCCTTCCGCCCATCCGTCTCTCTTTCCATCTCCTCCATCTGTCCCCTCTCTCACAACACTTCCTCCTCCTCCTCTTCATCCTCCTCTCCTTCTCCATCCATCTTCCCGCCGCTGTCCACCTACTCCTCCGCTTTTTCTAATAGTATATGAAATTCACAATAACACTCCTAATTTATGTATTTATTACAGTGTTCCATTAGTCATTCACCACCTTCCCCCTTTCTCTGTTTACGTGCTGCTCCCTCTCTCTTTTAATCTGCTTCTCTCACTTCTCTGGATGCACCTCCTGCCCCCTCCCCACCCCCATCACGTTCTCCTCTCTCCGTATATATCTCCTCCTCCGCCTCCATCATGCCATCTCCTCTTTCCCTGTCTATGAAAAAATACGCATATCTGCCAACTTTGATGCTGATTGACGAAACGATGTTGAATTTATTTAAAGGTAGGCCAACCTTCCGCCATACAGACATGAGCCAACTCCCAAGCTGATCAGTCAAACAGTGTGTAATTCTGTTGTAAGGTACCCTCCGCCAAACACCGTATGAAATTTCACGTAGACGGTGGGGTTCCCCTTGTTTTGATGATCAAATGTACAAAATTTCATCAAGATCGGAGCAACACTGTGGCTTTTGTTGAAATCCGTAAGTAAAGTACCCTCCACCACGCACTGAACGAAGTTTTATGTAGACAGTGAACTTCCTATTGGTTTGGGAAATAGGGATTCATTTTTATACACCCCGCTCGCTCTATGCCGACTTAGTTGCGAAACATAAATAATAGATTCGAGCAATAGAAATCGTGTAATGATTTCTGTCGTATAAGGGGCAACATAGCTATAAATAATAGCAACGAGATTACGAGCGCAGTAAAATAACGTTACGTAAAATAACGTTATACCTTGTAAATTATCACGACACAAAATGAAGATGATAAGCAATGTGGGACGTCCTTCCGTTTGCGTTTGAAACTCTCGGAGAACGCCTGTGTGGTGAGGATGGTGGGAGGGGGCAGCAAGGCGAGCCTCAATTTGTTTTGCCGGTCCGGGCCTCTGACAGGTTTAGTGCGCCACTGCTCGTAGGAAACCCCACGGTAGGAAATCCCACACCTTCTCAACACCGACGTTTTTGAGATTCCCGATTCTCGCGCAGTTTGTCTGCTACTGATGTGCAGATTAGCCGCGACAGCAGCTAAAACACGTACTTGGGCATCGTCATTTGTTGCAGGTCGTGGTTGACGTTTCACATGTGGCTGAACACTTCCTGTTTCCTTAAATAACGTAACTATCCGGCGAACGGTCCGAACACTTGGATGATGTCGTCCAGGATACCGAGCAGCATACATAGCACGCGCCTGTTGGGCATTTTGATCACAATAGTCATACATAAACACGATATCGACCTTTTCCGCAGTTGGTAAACGGTCCATTTTAACACGTGTAATGTATCACGAAGCAAATACCGTCCACTTATACGTCTGTGGCTATTAGAGAGCCATCTATCACAAACCGAAAAAAGTGGTCCAACTAAAACATTCATATTTCTTTACGTACTACACGACTATGTAATAAAAATGGGGATTCCTATTTTTAAAAACTCAGTTGATATCCATTTGACCTATGGCAGCGCCATCTAGCGGGCCAACCATAGCGCCATCTGGTTTCCCCCTTCAAGCTAGACGAGTTTCGTTCTTTGTAGTTTTTTCGTTTGATGCTTATTTCGTGAGATATTTTGTCCGGTCACTATCAGTGGACCACCGTGTATACACATCGCTGTAAGTGTAGAGCCGCGCGGGATTAGCCGCGCGGTCTCAGGCGCTCCAGTCACGGACTGAACGGCTGGTCCCGGTGGAGGTTCGAGTCCTCCCTCGGGCATGGGTGTGTGTGTTTGCCCTTAGGATAATTTAGGTGAAGTAATGTGTAAGCTTGGGGACTGATGACCTTAGCAGTTAAGTCCCATAAGATTTCACACACATTTGAACATTTTTTGTATGTGTAGACAGCGTACGCTGTGGTTCTTGGTTCGAAACAAAATTATTCCATCCACACGCGGCACCTTCTTCTTACAATACCAGCACCACTTTAACCTCCGCTCTCGATGTTGGTTGTTAGTGTTTAACGTCCCATCGACAACGAGGTCATTAGAGACGGAGCTCATGCTCGGGTTAGGGAAGGATTGGGAAGGAAATCGGCCGTGCCCTTTCAAAGGAACCATCCCGGCATTTGCCTGAAGCGATTTAGGGAAATCACGGAAAACCTAAATCAGGATGGCTGGAGACGGGATTGAACCGTCGTCCTCCCGAATGCGAGTCCAGTGTGCTAACCATCCGCTCTCGATCGTGCATTCATTACTGCTCGGTGCTGCCCCGGGCTTCTTTTTTCTGCAGTGTTAGTTGTACGATAACGACGATACACAGCAAAGTGCAGAAGTTTACCGATGAGATGGTTGATATGCACCTTGTGGTTCAAATGGTTCAAATGGCTCTGAGCACTATGGGACTCAACTGCTGTGGTCATTAGTCCCCTAGAACTTAGAACTACTTAAACCTAACTATCCTAAGGACATCACACACATCCATGCCCGAGGCAGGATTCGAACCTGCGACCGTAGCAGTCGCACGGTTCCGGACTGCGCGCCTAGAACCGCGAGACCACCGCGGCCGGCCTATGCACCTTGTGCATGGGTTCAATGAATATAGTGGAAGAGCAGCACAACGATGCTATGTTGCCGTGAAATTTCCATAGGAACTAGGGTAATTGCTTTAAAACAGAATAAATCCTTATTACAGAATCGAGCCACTAGTGATCACGGATCATTTATAGCAAAATACCCGGAAAATATGCCTGAAGAACCTGTGTGTATTAACATCTCTGACACTATATGAGTGGAGAGTTCCCTTGTTATCCTGCTGCAACCATATCATATTGCGATAGATCAGAGACAAATTCTTGTTAGAAAGGCTGATTGATCTTTTAGTGTCATGTACTACTCATCTCCGTTGCTTGCTACAAGTACTCCGAGTAAAGTCCTTCTCGTTCTCTGGTTCGCGTGCTGGCCTCTCTTTTCTTTACCGTATAACTGACGCACTCACACTCTACACTAAACACAAATTTGCTTTTTCCAGTAACCCTTAGAGTCTGCCACCTAGTGTCAATACGAGATATTTCCTTCGGACATGATCTGCTGTGTCCAAATCACTTTTACATTAATCGTTAATGGAGAGGAAATACTCCTATTGCAAGGCACCACTGGTCAATATAGTCAATATGATTTGACTCTGAGATGCACTGAGTATCACCGTTCATGCAGGTGTATGTAAGGGAATTGTGCTCAAGGAAATGGAAGTAAACCTTTGGTTCTAACACGTGGGTCATAGTTGTGTGCTCTAATTAAACATTACTAATTGTTAAGTAGTGGCGGACACTATCAGATAATGTAATGAAATAAGGGTTTCAAATTATGTACTGTATATTTATTGTTATGGCTTCAATGATTGCTCTAAACAAACAAACAAACAAACAAAAATACTCATCAAAGAAGAATGAGTGCTCAAATGGTTCAAATGGCTCTGCGCACTATGGAACTTAACATCTGAGGTCGTCAGTCCCCTAGACTTAGAACTACCTAAACTAACTAACCTAAGGACAGAACACACATCCATGCCCGAGGCAGGATTAGAAACAGCGACCGTAGCAGCAGCGCGGTTCCGGACTGGAGCGCCTAGAACCGCTCGGCCACACCGGCCGGCACAGAATGAGTGCATGTGAAGATGTGATAATTGTGGATCTTCAGAAGGAAAGTAAAACTACCAGAAAAGTTCTGATAGTATAGACCAAATGGACAAGAAATCGTATTAACTGACTGCTAATCGCGAAACTGAATTGGTGATGATGACTGCATTGGAAGGTTGGTGAGTGGAGAGAAGTAGAACCCAAAAAGCGTAATCATGGATGAGTGGTCACCAAGCAGTTACTGATTAATTAATTTGAAACCACGCACTTATCAAGCTGTACGAGTTCGTAAGCCGTTTAACTGCGAAACTGACATAAATTGCGGGTGGCAAGGCATGGCGAAGCAACAGGTGGAGGCGGACGCTGGCCTGGTGCAGTTTATTTGCTCGTTAGTCGACTGCTCCCCTCCATATCCGTTCCTCCCTCTACAATTAGCTGCGAAGAAGTCCGCTCTCTCTTCCATGCGACGATGAAGGTTAAGTGTCTTCTCTATGGCCCCTGGAGAAGAAACGTCTGATGCTTTGATCTCCTGATCCTTCGCGGTGTGAGCCCGCCAAAAGTGCCTTGTAGCCAACCTGAGATCGTGTTCCTTATTTCTCCAATCCCAAAACTCCCAATATTTTTGTTCTGGAAAGTTCGGCGTCGCTTCTCGAAAGATTGCGAACGTCGACCTACCGCTACTCCTCGTTCCAACATTTGCCAGTGCCGCCCTGTGACAGATCGTAGTTCCCATAGATTGCGATCTGCGACCTATCAAAGTGCGTTCCGCCAAAACTTCCTGAAACTTTGTCTTCTTAATGTTTACGCTCGCAGCAGGGAACAAAACATTCGTCTGCGGAGGCACCCCTTGACTACTCCACAAAAGTGCGATGTTATCGTACGGGACACGCCACTTGCGTGAATGGTCTGTCCCTTCGGAGAAAACTCCGTATTCACATTCGCCTCTACGGTGAGGCCTGGGCGAGTTCGCTGAACTCAGCATGTAACCGCTTTCTTCCTCGAGCATTGCTAATCTTGTGAAAGACGCACGCCGCCCTCTGCCTCAGTGAATGTGAAAGCGGGCGGCTGCTCACAATGGCTCTGGTGGCTTGTGTGTGCGTACCCCTGCGCCGCGTATCGGATCAGTCGCCACGCCCCACTCGCTGAGGGTTGGCCGAGGCGAGTGGAAACTGCACCGGCCATGCCTTCACTCCCCGGTAACTACAGCAGATTGAATTCATCATGGACTTTAGAAATAAGAGAAATTAAAGAAAATCCTCTACAAAAGTTAAAGAAAATCCTCTACAATCATCACTCACTCCCACAGATAATAGCGCTTTACATCGGAATTTATGGATTAATTAGACCTATCGTGTGGAGGAATTATGTGTGCTGAAGAAAAGAATGAAACACGAGGCAGGCTACAGCCTGACATTTTCCAACATGAATAGGATCAGGAGGCTTTTAGCGATGGTTCTAAACATGTAGCAGTGTTCACAACAGTAAACACTGCCTCCAATGCCCAATATACATTTATTACGGTCATCTACTGTAGTATGGCTACACCTGAGACAGGGACAGAGAGAGAGAGAGAGAGAGAGAGAGAGAAGGAGGAGAAGGAGGGAAACGGTATTCCATAATCCCATTGTATTGTATGGAACTGGTGACCTAGAAACGACAGAGAGGCTTCGTCCCCGCCTTAGCTCTCAGTGGTACACAACCCCACAACAGGCTACAGCAGTCCACTCACCCCACCGCCGCCCCACACCGAACCCAGGTTTATTGTGCGGTTCAGCCCCCAGTGGACCTGTGGACCAGTGGACCTGTGGACCAGTGGACACGTGGACACTCCCCCCGCCCCCCGAAACGTCTCACACCAGACGAGTGTAACCCCAAATGTTTGCTTCGAAGAGTAATTATGGTGAACGCGTACACGTTTAGACAGTGTAACTGAGGCGGAATAAGGGGAACCAGCCCGCATTCACCAAGGCACATGAAAAACCGCCTTAAAAGCCATCCACAGACTGGCCGGCAGACCGGACCTCGACACTAATTCGCCGAGTGGATACGTACCGGGGACCGGCACGCCTTCCCGCCCGGAAAGCAGTGCGTTAAGGGCGCAAGGCTAACCGGGCGGCCCATAATCCCATACTAGTAACTACTTTGATAATATAACTACCGTCTTTGCTGCTGGATGTTTCCAGTTTTCATCTAGATATACGACTAAATGCATTTGTGTTCATCAAACCGGAGACGGGTTTGATGCCGCTTTTCGCTCTAGTATGTCCTGTTCAAGGATCTTCATCTCTGAGTAACCGCCTCAACGTCGTGTCTTGTTTCCTAATGTAGTTCCCGCAGCACTGCCTGATTTATTTCGACCATAATCCATTGTCCTTGTCTTACTGTTGATGATGTTCACCTTATACTCTCTTTTCAAGATGCTATCAATTATTAAAATGGAAGAAAGCTGCCTCCAGTCACAAATCGAGATTTTTATTTCAGTACACGAAGTATTTCGAGCCCTGTGGGTTTTGGTTCAGCAATCGCCGAGACATAGTGTAACTGAAGCTCATCAATCAAAATAATTTTTCAAATTTAGGTTACTATTGGACCTAATGAGAGAACATATGTATATTAGAACCTGGCACAGTGTGATTACAACCAGTACGAAATTAATACAAAACCGAAAAATTAGTTACTGTTTCCAGTGGTGGTTTCGTAGATTTTAATTGCTGTATGAGTAGATATATTTATATGTATATACATATTTTTCGTCTCAGAACACATTTGTAAACAAAATTCAAACAAGTCAAAGAATATCCCAATATAAAGATGTCACTTTTCTACACATACACAAATGATGTTATGTCTAAGGTAATACAAAAACGTTACATTGTTATTTATACACAGCTGTCATTTGCAGAACAACTATTTTTGCAGAGATCAGATGTGACCTTATGGTGAAAAGGCTGCAGCTATTCAATACTCGTTTCTTTAGGAATAACGAAAGCTTAAAAGTTGGTGAAAAAAACTGTGGCTATTGAACTCTGATTATTCATTTAACATGTTGTCAGAAAAATTTTCTGTGTGTAACAGTATTTCTAATTTTTCTATCAGATCAAGAAACCACGTAGAAAAAATAACGGTTATAGTTTCTCCTTGTTTTCAGCAGCAAGGCCATGTTGCCTAATCTCGCAAAGCCATTATCAGTCGAACATCTAGACCGTTGTGGCTGCGACAACTGAAGAGACTGTTGCCCATCCTCAGTAATGACATGTTTGTGTGGCGTCTCCATACACCCCTCCGTTTTGGTTGCACCTACGGTAAGGCTATCTGTATCGCTGAGGCACACCAGCACCCGACCTCGGCAAGGTTCATGGTTAATGGATCCTGTATATCTAGATGCGTGTCGACAATACGCCTCAGAATCAACGCAAGATGTATATCAGTTTATGAAATAAATCAAATAAATGCAGCCTGTTGCTTGCAAGTGAGTTCACTGTACTGAAACTACCCTCTGAATTATTCAAATTTGCTTCTTCACCCCTTTACTACTCGGCTGCTAGACAACAGAAGAAGGGACGTTCCGGTATTAATGATGAGAGCTATGTATCCACACCTTTTGTCACTATCACTGACGTCGGTATCGGTACAAAAAAAAATCAATAATGTAAGAGGAATCTAAGAAATACCAGAATATTCATATCAAAGTACTAAATGGCGTAATAGAAAAAGTACCCTTCGAGCACTAATTTAATTAGAATTAAAATGTTGCAGGATGTAGGTGGTGTGGAACAAACACAAAAGCAGTCATGAAAATCACATACGAAGTGCTGCCTATAATCAACACATTAGCTTTCTGCAACATATACAAGTAATATTGATTGTATATCCACTAGATTGGAAAAGTGACTTGTTTATATCTGATGAAACGGTTCCTGGCAATTGGTAGCTGGGTGGCTTCATTAAAATAAATATCTATCTCTTGTTATTAGTTAATTATATACCCCTCTAATAAGATGGGAGTGATCAAGGCCTTAATCTATAACAAAAACAATTAGAGAATGTCAATAAGTAAGAAGTCCCTTATCCCAGCTTCTAGTTGTGATGTATTTGCGTTTTATGGTACAGGCAGAGTATGAGCAGTTCTTATTACTCAGGATAAGAGTTGTACCATAAACGCCGTGTAAGATGATTCGTCAATGAATGAAACATATTATATAACGTAATCAGATGTACTATTGTACATTTTACTGTGTATTGTCTTTTTTAAGACTTAAAAATCATCAGCGAACGCTACATATACGGACATAGGTCATGTGCACAAGGAGCTTTTTGATTGTAAACGTTTTATTTCCGACAAACGTCTGCAAAATGTGCTACATTGTATCCCTGATATGACAACTTTGCATGAGGTTCCAGCTCGCAATGAACGCTCTTTGTAACAAAAATTTCTAAAGACCAGAGGATGTCAGCAAAGCCTGTCGAAACCGGTTGTCGAAAATAAATAAGTATTTACGCGATTTTGGCTATAGAAAGTTTTTCACGAAGTAAAACAGATCGCTCCTTCTCAATTGTCATCATGAGAAATTTCATTCAATAAAGGAACAATTTTTTAACTATTAATGTAATGTTAGTTCCTTACCTCAGCCCTGAGCCACGCAACGGCTGGCGAACCTCTGGTGTAGTGGGGAAGCATCCATCACGGGAGACACGTTACCTCCCACTCTAAGGCTCTGTAAGCTGTTCTCACTGCGGTACTCCACGGGAAGTCGCTCTGACAAAAGGAGAAAAGTTGTGTCCTATATAGGGAGTCTGTGGCGAGCTGAAAACAGAAATTCTTTGACAGGGACCCGGCTGGCTGGCGACGAAAATGCAAGATGCCAAGCTGCAGTTACGCTCCTTCCTATACGAGAACGAGGTCTTTCGCGACGACACTGTTGTATAAAACATTCTCGGACTTCTTGCCTCGTCAGTTCAGGGTAAATCCTCAACCTTTTGGCAATTACCTCCGTCGTGTTCGACAGGAGCAACTGATTGTCTAAACTGCTACTGTGGTTGCCTCATACAATAAGGTGAAAAAAGTCATGGGATACCTCATAATATCCTGTCGGACCTCCTTTTGCCTGCCGTAGTGCAGCGACTTGGGCCGGCCGCTGTGACCGAGCGGTTCTAGGCGCCTCAGTTCGGAACCGCACTGCTGCTACGGTCGCAGGTTCAAATCCTGACTCGGGCATGGATGTGTGTGATGTCCTTAGGTAAGTTAGGTTTACGTAGTTCTAAGTCTAGGGGACTGATGACCTGAGATATTAAGTCCCTTAGTGCTTAGAGCCATTTGATCCGGTTTTTTTTTTTTTTTTTTTTTTTTTTTTTTTTTTTTTTTTACAGCGACTCGAATTGAGATGGGCTCAGCAAGTCGTTCGAAGTGCCCTGTAGATATACTGAGCCATGCTGCCTCTATAGCCGTCCGTAATTGCAAAAGTGGCCGGTGCAGGATTTTGTGCACGAACTGACCTTTCTATCATGTCCCATAAATTTTTGATGAAATTCATGCCCGGCGATCTAGTTGGCCAAATCATTCGCTCGAATTGTCCAGAATGTTCTTCAAGGCAGTCGCGAACAATTATGGCCCGGTGACATGGCTCATTGTCGTCTTAAAACTCCATAGTTGTTTGAGAACATGAACTCTCCCAGTGCCCAGACATCCAGAGGACCCACTCCATATCATGTAACCAGAGCCCACACTAATATTGAGACGCCACCAGCTTATACTGGGCCTTCTTGACAACCTGGGTCCATACCTTCGGTGAATCTGCGCCACATTTGGAGCCCTAAATTCTGCTCTTGCCAACTGAAATCGAAACTCATTTGATCAGACCAAGGTTTTCCAGTCGTCTATGGTCCAACTGTTATGGCCACGAGACCAAGGGAGGCACTGCAGGCGATGTCGTGCTGTTAACAAAGGCAGTGGCGACGGTCGTCTGTTGCCGTAGCCCATTAACGCCAAATTTCGCGGCGCCCGCGCTGTCATATCGGATATGTTTCTCTGGTTACTGCACGCAGTGTTACTCGTCTGTTAGCACTGAAAACTCTACGCAAACGCCGCTGCTCTCTGTTGTTTAGTAAAGGGCCTCGGCCACTGTGTTGTCGGTGGTGAAAGGTAATGGCTGAAATGTGGTAATCTCGGCACACTATTGATACTTTGAATCTCGAAGTATTGGATTTCCGAAATAGAACGTCCTACGCGTCTAGCTCCACTATCAATCCGCGTTCAAAGCACGTTAATTGCCGTTGTGCGGCAGTAATCACGTCGGAAACCTTTTCACAGGAATCACCAGAGTATAAATGACAGCACCGCCGATGCACTGCCCTTTTACACCTTGCGTACGTTCCAAGACGCTACTCCAGGCGGGTGTAAAATGAGTGTGCGCAACGGAAAATAATAAACGCTAAAACGAAGATTTGGCCCTGTCTGACTACCCCCTGGAGCAGATCTTAGGATCTCTTAATTCTGTAAATTACAGTTTAAGCATACATGAATGATGAAAGCAACTAATACTACTAAACGATAAACGTTGCTCCTGCTTATATATTTATTGTCGATTGAAAAAAAAACTTTATATTATAAAGTTTACGTTTCCTAAGTAAAATTACTAATCAATTGTCCAACTCTGACCCTTATGACTGCGCGATCTAATATGAATAACGCGAAATGACTGACATAATCTACGTACCAAACACTAGAAGACACTACTTTCAAACATGATCTACAGTGGTGTGCAACCTCAGTGGAAATAAAACTTACGTGATCACTGCTGTTTAGCCTTACAGCCCTAATAAGCCGAAGCAATTAGCAATATCACCGTATGTACTGTGTCCGGTACATCGGAGTGATTGTTCTTGTACATGTCCGAGACGATGGAAGAACTCCATCCACAAACAAACTCTTTCAAACACTAGGACGGCAGAAGGCGGCCCTCTGACTAATATGCTCTCAAATGTTCAAATGTGTGTGAAATCTTATGGGACTTAACTGCTAAGGTCATCAGTCTCTAAGCTTACACACTACTTAACCTAAATTATCCTAAGGACAAACACACACACTCATGTCCGAGGGAAGACTCGAACATCCGCCAGGACCAGCCGCACAGTCCACGACTGCAGCGCCTTAGACCGCTCGGCTAAGCCCGCGCGGCACTAATATGCTCTAATACTGTCTTCTTCTCTCTGTGTTCTACAGACAAGAAACGCGAACTCCCAGCCACAAGGACGGAGTTCAGATAACGTCTCAACGTAAGTATAGGCAGAGGAAGTGCTCTCAATTACTGAACGCTGCATACTCAATGACGACTTCCAACCCGGAGGTGAAGTCCAGAATCGTATAGGTTCGCAACAGTACAATGCCTAACTCTTCTAACTATAAACTCTCCTGAGAGCAAGGACAGCAAGTCCGTGTGTACCAACAAAGCTGATATCGAGCGACCTTCACCCACAGGCGCTCACAATTGAAGACTTCGTCTCTCCACCGCTGGCCTCCCAGCAAGGCTCGGCTCCCCACCATCGTAATTCCGAAAACGAATCATATTCCCGAAACCACGGAATATTCTCCCTCTCTACAGATTCTTCCGAACGCCGACCAACCATATTTTAATCTTTTGTCGTCCAGCGCGGAAAATTTGCGAGGAAAAACCTTTACTCGTACCATGGTACGCTTCTGAGTAAAAATCCTTGGAAACAACCCAGCCTGCGTGGTTTCTGAGGTGAATCTTCCTCGTTCCTCTCAGCTGCGTCCAACATTTTCGTAGTTTCCGAAGTATAAGCCTTCCCGTCTGGCTACAACAACCACCGGTCGCGACTCAATTGTGCCCCAATGCTCAGGTGTCCCAACGTCCGTCTTGGTACTTCCTGTGTTTAAGCAGGACCAATACACCTGTGTGGGCTTTCCACCCAGGGCTTGAGTTCTGCCTGCCGTTTCCTTTCCACTGTCGTCTCAACTTTTACTAGTATGATAATAAAGACACTCCGTCACCTTTCATGGAATAAGCGTTTGCTATTATTTACAAGGTGTATGTGACAATGTCAGTCTCCTTTATATATTCATATTATGATGTACTACCTATCAAATAATACCCAATGTGGTTGTAGATCACGGCAAAGTATGTGGATGAGTGCTTGTAAGGCGCGAAATTATAGCCACCTTACAACGTGATAATACAACCATCCATATATGTGTATATCGATATCCAATGACCTTTGCTACCTCAGAGCGTCGTCCATAGGCGGCTTGTGATTGATCGGCAGTTACGTATTGCTGTCGCAGATAGTATCAACATCTGCGCTGGTAGCGCCATCACTCCCGTAGTAGCATAAACATTGTGACGAATATCTCTGCCTCTTCTCTGTATCAAGAGTTCGCTTCCATGTACCGCTAAGATTATGTTCACTGTCTTCTGAAACATTGTTACTTCTGCCGCCTATTTTGAGGAACGCGCATTAAAGTTGTCTCCTATCGCTTTGTTGTCGATACTTTTATGGTCTTCCCACACTGTGTAGAAACTCTTCCTTGCACGTATTAACAGCATTCATCCAAACAGCCAGTTCAGTGTCGAAACAGAGAAAGCAAGAAGGTTGCTTTTTTAATATGTTTTGGTACAACGAAAATCCGATGGAATTCTCGGCGACTGAGTTTAATGCAAGTCGACGAACAGTGATTTATATCGTAGCACCCAGAGTTTTCATCATCCAGTGCAGCAGTTTTAAATACATTGGTACAGAGAGCAAAAACTGCTTCTGACGAGGACCACTTGGACTCCGAAATTAATCATCTGAAGTGCGAGTTCCGACTGAATGGCTCTGGTTCATGTGATGTGAATTCAGCATTCTCCAAGAAAAGAAAACATGAAAATATTGAACATTCATATGATGAGCCGCCGACTGTATCCCTTCCATTCAACAAAATAGGCAGAGTCCTGGGAAGACGAGGTGTAAGACCTACTTTCCGACCTCCTAAGAACATAAAGGAGATGCTACGCCCTGTTAAAAGACAGCCTCGGCCTCAGGATCCCTGGGGTTTACAACATCCCTTGTGAGTGTGGAAGCAATTACATCGGTCAGCCCATAAGTAACATTTCCGACCGTTGTGCAGATTCTCAACGGCATATTAAAAATCGAGGTATATTAAAAAATCGAGATTTGGAAAAATCAGCAGATGCTGAGCGTAGCTTTACAAACAAACACAAAATGTTGTTTACTGAAACAAAAGTTTTGGTTCAAATGGCTCTGAGCACTATGGGACTCAACTGCTATGGTCATAAGTCCCCTAGAACTTAGAACTACTTAAACCTAACTAACCTAAGGACAGCACACAACACCCAGCCATCACGAGGCAGAGAAAATCCCTGACCCCGCCGGGAATCGAACCCGGGAACCCGGGCGTGGGAAACAAAAGTTTTGTCCCAGGCTCACACATACAGGAATTTTGTAATTAAAGGGGCTGTAGAGATAAGAATGTGCAAGAACTTCAACCGTGACAGCGGATATAATCTTAGCGTGCATGGAAATGAGCTCTCGATACAGAGAAGAGGCAGAGATATTCGTCGCAATGTTTACGCTACTACAGGAGTGATGGCGTCACCAGCGCAGACGTTGACACCATCTGCGACACCATTACGTAACTGCCGACCAATCACAAAACGTGTGTGGGTTATATAAGGCCATCACAGCAAAAGTTAAGGCAATCGGTTGCTCCTGACGAAGACGATGAACGTAATCGTCGAAAACTCGAGGTTTTACCCTGAATTGACGCGGCAAGCAGTCCGAGATTGTTTTAAACACAGCTTCCTACTGTCTAGCAAGTGGCGCTTCTCTCGCAGTGCAGCGCTGTGGCGGCTATAGAGGAAATGCTGAGCAAGGGAATACCTCTCCCTCTAGATGCTCGGACCTGTTTTGGGTCAAACAGTAGAAAGAGAAGCCCTCTTTGTAGCTTCCGACGCAAGTCTAACAACAAGATATATTCTAAAAGGTTCCAGAATTGCCCGACAAGCTGCCGCCAAGAAGTTGGTTGCGCAAACACACACTGCCTCCCTCGATCCTTGTCTCCTTCTCTGTCTAGTCTTATGCAGAAATATTCCACAGAAAGTCGGCCTCTGTCTGTCCCATTGACTAGTCCCTAAAATTTCTCTTGGAGTAGATGTGAACCGAAAACAGCCTCTCGTCTGATTGCAGAACAATTGTTTGATTGTACGTGATTAGGAACCAAATTAGCTTACGCGTTTTCTTATGCAGAGCCTACGTGGAGTTCAAAATGGAAATGGAAGGAAGCGCTCTGGTGTTGGTCGTGAAAGGAAGCAGATGCAGTATTCCATTTCAGCCGATCGGGTTGTGCTGATCTTAGAAGTCAGCTAACTCCTGGAGTTGGTCTTGGAGGA
Organism: Schistocerca nitens; assembly: GCF_023898315.1. NCBI lineage: Eukaryota > Metazoa > Arthropoda > Insecta > Orthoptera > Acrididae > Schistocerca > Schistocerca nitens. Next base: position 695,892,440 of record NC_064617.1, on the reverse strand, counting down.
AAACAGTTTCTGATGGGAGACAACCCTGGTCTGAGACGTGGCTTCGGCTCTTCAGAGGGTAAGCTCTACTTTGCCAGGTCAGATGATTGGCGTGGTTTGGTATTGTTCATTCTGGTACTAGAACCTCGAGACACGTGCATTTATCCAGTTTAGCTTTCGCAAATTAATCAAATTCTTTACCTTCGGTTTGCGAATGGACCACGGATTAATTGTTCATGAGTATATACTCATTTTGAAAGAACTGCTCTCCTTTTCCGTGCGTAATTAACTTAATTTTCAATGCTAATATGTCAATCGATGCTATTGTTTTAGGTACTGCCGGCATAAAACAAATCTTGTGATCCGCTTATTAGAGGTGATGCCTTTAAATTCTTTTTCCTCACTTGTTCTTCCTGACACCACCCTGCTCCACACACGTGAGATTGTGATTTGTTGTACCAGTAATCCCATAAGGGCCGGCCGAATGGCCGAGCGGTTCTAGGCGCTTCAGTCTGGAACCGCGCGACCGCTACGGTCGCAGATTCGTATCCTGCCTCGGGCATGGATGTGTGTGATGTTCAAAAATGGCTCTGAGCACTATGGGACTTAACAGCTATGGTCATCAGTTCCCTAGAACTTAGAACTACTTAACCCTAACTAACCTAAGGACAGCAAACAACACCCAGCCATCACGTGGCAGAGAAAATCCTTGACCCCGCCGGGAATCGAACCCGGGAACCCGGGCGTGGGAAGCGAGAACGCTACCGCACGACCACGAGATGCGGGCGATGTGTGTGATGTCTTTAGGTTAGTTCGTTTTAAGTAGTTCTAAGTTCTAGGGGACTGATGACCTCAGATGTTAAGTCCCATAGTACTCAGAGCCATTTGAATCCCATAAGGATACTGGATTAATGATTATGTTTTCCCTCATTCATGCATCAACTCTGTGTAATCTTCTGCATCTAAACTGTTCTACCCTAAGAAGTAATAAATAGGGAGAATCAGTATAATCTGATTATTTACCTTACCGACTAAAGACTTCACCGATACTAGCACTTGCATTTGAATGTATCTCACCCTAATCAGTTAATTCAGAGCTCCTAGTAGACATTATATAACCTGAGTTAAACATAGGTGAGGGAAGGCGTTCTGTATGTTGCAAGAACCTTCTCCTGTTCTGAGCTTCTTAAGTACTGGGAGTCTGGGAACCCCCTTTGCATCTGCAGCAGCTGTAGCGGAATCCCTCCCACACTGGCAGTCACACGACAGCTGCGCTCAGCGTTAAGTCCCAGATTTTCACAGTTCTCGCAAGTTTAGCAAACGGGTGACGGTCTGGGCTCAGCACTAGTGACTTAATTTTTGTTAAGAGTATTTGCCGAGCGTTTGTATCAGTTTACTTTTCCAGTACTAAAACGATTGTAAGCTTCAAGGCAAGGTTACGTGCTTCATTATAGCTTATATTATTTGGATAGTGGTAGTGTGTGTGTGGGTGGGGAGGGGGCGGCGGGGGGGGGGGAGGGGGAGTTATTTGGATGGAGCATACCAGTAAAAGTAAAATTAAATGTATTGTGTATAAATGGGCTGGTAAACAATATTAACGATAATCTCAGACTTTTCGTTTTTCGCATATGTTACAGTTAACAAATGGAACATGCTAATTCATACAGATAGCAGGGTGTAACAAGCTGTATAGATATGAAGTGGAATGATCACACAGGCTTAGTAATAGGTAAAACAGGCGTCAGCTTCCGTTCCTTAGCAGGATACTGGGAACTTGCAGTCACTCTAGAAAGGAAACAGCTTAGAGAACACTTGTGGGTTCCATTTTAAAATGGGCCGTACCAAATAGTACAAATGGAGGATGTTGAGCGTCTAGAAGGGCAACATGGAGAGTCATTTGTCTTTTTGACTAAGGACAGAGCGTCATGGAAATGCTGAATACCTAATCTGGCGAACGCTTGTAAACAGACGTCAGTTACCCCGTGAAAGCCTACTTAAAAAGTTTCGAGGGCGACTAGTAAGTGAAGAATCTGCAAATATACTTGTCCCTCGTCCCTACATACGAGTATTACTCCCGTAAAGACTAATTATAACGGGTACATAGACATTTAAACAATCATTCTTCCCGGGACGTATAAGAAGTTGCAGTGGGTAGAAATACAAGGTGAATCGCAAACTGGAAAGTACTATTCTTCCTCATCTGCACTAGAAGCCTTGGTATCCCCTTTAACGAGACTTTTCGCAAGCTAGCTGCATAGTTGAGATTTGTACACGCCCTGCAAACATTGTCAACTGCTCTCTGTATTCCTATTGTAAGAGCAACCGACCTTTTGAAATACTTCAAAGACAAGATTTCGAGAGATTTCTCGAGGAACTGGTGGCTTCTTGTAAAATCACTTTGGCAATGGTAGTCGAACAATAGTTCTGCCTATAATATGAAGCAGCGTCAACTAACATGTAATGGAGAATACACTAAGAACTGTACCTTAATTTACCATTGGATGTCTGGACTGAAGTAATGGCACAAAGACATTTTTGTAAATTACAGCACATTTTCTTGAAGGTACCATCGTGACGGCGACTGACATAGTTATGAAATAGTTCACAAATCACACTGCAGACATTTTCTACAGGGTATTTACGGGTGTTCTGAGTCACTGGGACACTGAAGAAACCGAAGTCATTAGTATCTGAAAAGACAGTGAGCCAATATGGTAGCCTCTCCATCATCCCTGAAAGTCTTTAACATCTTTACGGCGTCACCTTGTATATTCATATGATGTCTTTTTTGTGTAAGAGGAATCTATTTTTAATTTGAAATATAGCATTTACTTCTTCCTCCTTCAGCTTATTTATCAGAAAGTCTTTTTGTTCTACTAAGGAGTTTAGTTTCTTGAACCAACCGTCCGACAGTATTCGTGGTCATCTGCCTGTGGATGAAAACATTTCAGTTGGTGCAGTAATGACGCAAAACTAACGCTGTGTCATCGTAAGTGCTACAGAGGCGGTCGTGTGTGCCGGGGCTTAGCCCAGTTCACTACTGCCAACGCCAATTCATCATAACCTGCCAGTGCTTAACATACGAAGGACTGCACCATAGTTTAAGAGTGAAATTAAAAATTAAAATAGCTCTTCCGTACTTAGTCAGTGTACTTCTTAAGTACATCAATGTTAACATTCTAAAGTCTCAAAATAATCAAATGAACATGTTAGGCAAAATATACGATCTTAAGAAAAAATAAGTTGCGCTGAATAATAAAACTACAAAGCTAAAAGTGGTCAGAACATGCCAATGTACGTTTCAATTAAAAGTTACACATCTCAAAGTGATCAGAGCAATATGTTGGTTAAAATCGGCGTTTTTAAGAAAAATTGAAACCGCTAAATATTACACTCAGAAAGCTGAAAATTCGTATGTAGCCTTAGTTTCAAGTAAAAACATTAAATGTGTGACACCAATACGGCACCTCTATTAGTTTTCAAGTTATTTACTAACAACCAAATTTGGAAAGAAAATGTCCTGATTCATGTTAGGTAAGGTATCATTTGTATTTGTAATAAAAAGTTCTAGTTACAGCACTTGATTACATTCATGCAATAATATAGCTGTACCAAGTTTCAAGGCTGTATTTTAAATAATAATGGTTACAAGGAATCTTAAACAGGCAGTTCAGAGGTTGTTTTACTTTCGGTTCCGCTCTAAAAATTATAGCTGACAAAGTTGAAATGCAACCGAGCTAAAACTTTTTCAGTAAGTAAAACAAACTTAACTTACATAAAAATTAAGAAGATTGTGAATTGTTGAACGACAGAGCTATTAGTTAATAAGTGTCCGAGTAAGGGGCCTTTTAGATAGTGCTACCTGCCTGCTGGGCGATTGATAGCAGATTTTCCGTCTGACGCTCCGCTGCGCCCCTGTATAAATACAGCCAGAGAGACACTTTCCACCGAGATATCAAACTGCCAACGTCAGTCAAACGCCCGCGTGCGTTATGCCTCGGATGACGTCAGGGCTGGGCAGTTTTTAATTCTTTTCGGTAAAAATAGTAAATGAATTCGTGAGGACTGTACAGCATCCTGGACCACTTAAATTTCACGGATGTAACTGTTTGCGTGATACCCTTAATGTTGACAAAACCACTTGTCAAGTGGCAAGATTGTTTTACACTTTCAAGGCGAGTAGTTAACTGTTGGTGATTAGAAGTCAGGGCGACATACCATTTTACTTGGAAATTACCTCAAAGGTCGCCCCTGAACTGTTAATAGTGCTGTTTTGATAGGGGTGTTAGTTACAATACTAAAACTTATATTTTGTGCGTGTGAAATTTTACAGAATATATCAATCAGTTAAAACTCAAAACATTTATTTGCAGTCATAGTTCTTGATCCTGCTGATTAAATAGTAAACAGGAACATTTTCTGTCAGTGAACGTAAAGAGTAATGTGGACGTGCTGACCGGAAATTATGGTCAGTATGTACCTCATCGCTTTTTGGCTGACCGCAAAAATAGTTTTTTAGGCTCATGTAGGCGGCGAAGGTAGATGGAAAGCGCGCACAGACAGTTTAAGGGTCTTTTCTAAGCGATGTAACGAAAAACACAGACCATTTGATTATTACCTGGCGCCCCACACTAGGATTTGCCATCTGTTGACTGATCATACAGTCTGCGAATTTTATGGCCTTTTCTCCACGGACATTTCCTCCATTATCACCACTCCAGTTCATCAACACTGATGGAAGATCTGCCTCTGCAGCACACACGCGTCAAAACATCGTACTCATTTTCTTAGCCTGCATTCGTCTTGTACTTTGCTCCACAGACACTGGCTGAAGTTAAAATTGCAAGAGGAAAGGGATGTCTCGGAAAAAAATGCCTTCACACCTTTAATCGTAGCCATTTCAAATGGAAAATGGAAATGAAAGTATGGCATCGTTGGCCGGGAGGCTCCTATTCGGTGAAGTTCGGCCGCCAAGTGCAAGTCATATTTCATTCGACGCCACATTGGGCGACTTGCGCGCCTGTGATGAGGATGAAATGATGATGAGGACAACACAACACCCAGTCCACGAGCGGAGAAAGTGTCCAACCCGGCCGGGAATCGAACCCGGGCCCGCTTGCATGGGAGGCGAGCACGTTACCACGCAGCTAAGTAGGCGGACGCCATTTCAAATTCCAGCACTTCAGTTTTCTGTGACCACCCAGGCTTGTTATTTTTCAAACCAGGAGTCTGACATGTATTTTAACTTTTACCTAAGAGCAAGCAAATAAAACAGTAAGTACCTTCGTCTCCTTTTCTCCGCTTCCGATTTCAAATTGTTTTGTGTACAGATGTTTGATTTTTTTGAGCAGCTGTTAAATATCCTGTCCATCAGAAAAGTTCCATTTGGATACAGGGTTTTCTCCGATCCTTCACAACCGAACACGAGGATTCTTTTGTCAGGAAGAGACCTGTCGTGAGTTTACAAAAATATTACCTTCAGTTAATTTCAAAAAGCCTTTCGCTCAGCGGAATTTCCGAATTAGTGTCAGGTTTCTGGGTCGTTACAACAGCTTCCCTTCTTGCTGCACACAATGCAGCCTTGGAGTTATCATAATTTGATATATCTATGAGAATCTAAATCTTGAAATTCCTCTTTAAGCATTTGGAAAACAGGAACTGTTTTTTCTCCTTCGACTCTTTTCATGTGGCTATGCACTCGTTTCTTAATCTGAACATCTGGTTCGTCAGGTGGGCAACATCGTTGTTATTCAGTATGTATACACATTATATTTTCTGTGTATTCGGTAGCGATGACCATCCTTGAGAAGACACGACTTCCCTTTCCTTGTGATTATTTTCAGTATTCTTACTGTACAGAACTCAATCAGCTTAGGCCTACGAAACGTTATGGAGACGAAGGCTGTCGGGGAGGGCACTGTCTGACTGTGCGTAAGAACACATCTGCTACCGGTGAACGACAGGCGTAAATCGACAGTATGGGAGGCTCTGGCCGGAAAACCCACGATGCAAAACTGCTCGGTCGGAAGTCCCATGGTACCTATGGCACCTACCAAAGGGTAGGAAACACCACGGTCCGAAGGGAAGCGTAGCCAGTCAGCCTGTGAATGGGCGACTTTACCTGGCTAGAATTTTCTCCGCAGGCGGCCAGGAACGCAACGTGGGCTAGACCTCGGGCAAGCAACTGAGAAATATCCTGCGTTCCCCTTTCCTTTCCTTGGCGCTGGGAGGGCGGGAACGGGACATTGAGGCCAGGCCTCGGAAGACGATCCCTGCCCTCTTTGCCTCAGACCCTTCTCTCAGGCCCTTATGGGGGGAAAAAAACTGGTAAAAAGATTTTAGTTTGTAATTTTCTAGAATTCCTCGGCATTTTTTAGACTACTTTCATGCTACTCTAAGTTCTGAAAATTAGCTGACAAAGTAAAAATATGAAACTTCCTGCCAGATTAAAACTGTGTGCCCGACCGAGACTCGAACTCGGCACCTGGCAGAAGTAAAGCTGTGAGGACCGGGCGTGAGTCGTGCTTCGGTAGCTCAGATGGTAGAGCACTTGCCCGCGAAAGGCAAAGGTCCCGAGTTCGTGTCTCGGTCGGGCACACAGTTTTAATCTGCCAGGAAGTTTCATATCAGCGCACACTCCGCTGCAGAGTGAAAATCTCATTCTGGAAACATCCCCCAGGCTGTGGCTAAGCCATGTCTCCGCAATATCCTTTCTTTCAGGAGTGCTAGTTCTGCATAGTTCGCAGGAGAGCTTCTGTAAAGTTTGGAAGGTAGGAGACGAGATACTGGCAGAAGTAAAGCTGTGAGGACCGAGCGTGAGTCGTGCTTCGGTAGCTCAGATGGTAGAGCACTTGCCCGCGAAAGGCAAAGGTCCCGAGTTCGAGTCTCGGTCGGGCACACAGTTTTAGTCTGCCAGGAAGTTTCATATCAGCGCACACTCCGCTGCAGAGTGAAAACCTCATTCTGGAAGTAAAAATACGTGCTCTTAGCGTAAAATATTCTTATTTGAAGTGACGGAAGGGTAGAGGACGCGCGCATGAAAAGGTGTAGCCACTTCCGTGGTCGCGAAGTCGACTGGTGCGCGTCCGCGAGCCGCAGTTGATCTCCGCTGGGTTCCGGTGGCCGTGGCGTGTTCGCAGGCAGTATCTGCACACAATTATATCGCGCCAGGCAGTCTCGTGCCGCGAAGAAAGCCGACCCGCAGATTGCACGCTCAGCGCTTTTACAGTTGCCTGCAGCAAAGGAATTCGCGTTAGCGTGCGCTCGGACATGTGTATCTCCACCGCACATGGCTCTGGAACAGCACATATTGCTCGACAAAGCAAGACGCCACTTGGGGCGCCACGACAGTAAGATTTCCGTACAGAACGTATCGCATTTACACTACTGGCCATTAAAATTCCTACACCACGAAAGTGACGTGCTACAGACGCGAAATTTAACCGACACGAAGAAGATGCTGTGATATGCAAATGATTAGCTTTTCAGAGCATTCACACATGGTTGGCGCCAGTGGCCACACCTACAACGTGCTGACATGAGGAAAGTTTCCAACCGATTTCTCATACACAAACAGCAGTTGACCGGCGTTGCCCGGTAAAGCGTTGTTGTGATGCTTCGTGTAAGGAGGAGAAATGCGTACCATCACGTTTCCGACTTTGATAAAGGTCGGATTGTAGCCTATCGCGATTGCCGTTTATCGTATCGCGACATTGCTGCTCGCGTTGGTCGACATCCAATGACTGTTAGCAGAATATGCAATCGTTGCGTTCAGGAGGGTAACACGGAACGCCGTGCTGGATCCCAACGGCCTCGCATCACTAGCAGTCGAAATGAGAGGCATCTTATCCGCATCGCTGTAACGGATCGTGCAGCCACGTCTCGATCCCTGAGTCAATAGATGGGGACGTTTGCAAGACAACAACCATCTGCACGAACAGTTCGACGACGTTTGCAGCAGCATGTACTATCAGCTCGGAGACCGGTGCTGCGGTTACACTTGACGCTGCATTACAGGCAGGAGCGCCTGCGATGGTGTACTCAACGACGACAAACCTGGGTGCACGAATGGCAAAACGTCATATTTTCGGTTGAATACAGGTTCTATTTACAGAATCATGATCCGTGTTTGGCAACATCGCGGTGAACGCACATTTTTTTGGAAGCATGTATTCGTCATCGCCATACTGGCGTATCACCCGGCGTGATGGTATGGGGTGCCATTGGTGACACGTCTCGGTCACCTCTTGTTCGCATTGACGGCACTTTGAACAGTGGACGTTACATTTCAGATGTCTTACGACCCGTGGCTCTACCCTTCATTCGATCCCTGCGAAACCCTACATTTCAGCAGGATAATGCACGACCGCATGTTGCAGGTCCTGTACAGGCCTTTCTGGATGCAGAAAATGTTCGACTGTAGCCCTGGCCAGCACGTTCTGCAGATCTCTCACCAACTGAAAACGTCTGGTCAATGGTGGCCGAGTAACTGGCTCGTCACAATACGCCAGTCACTACTCTTGATGAACTGTTGTTGAAGCTGCATGGGCAGCTGTACCTGTACACGCCATCCAAGTTCTTTTTTACTCAATGCCCAGGCGTATCAAGGCCGTTATTACGGCCAGAGGTGGTTGTTCTGGGTACTGATTTCGCAGGATCTATGCACCCAAAGTGGGTGAGAAAATGTAATCACATGTCAGTTCTAGTATAATATATTTGTCCAATGAATACCCGTTTATCATCTACATTTCTTCTTGGTGTAGCAATCTTAATGGCCAGTAGTGTACCTGCGGCCATTTGGGGCGCCGAGGAGAGAGGAGCGCCTGTGCCGGTCCTGGTAACAGCGCACACTCCAATATTCATACAAATGGAGCGCTGCCGCAAGCTGCACGTCTCTACGCCATTGCCCTGCACAGTGCAACGATTAAACACTGACCGGTACTTTCGTTTAACAATATCCTGCGCACGCAACTATTGCGACAATATTAAATTTTATCTGGTTTTATCCATTACGAATTGTTTTCTGAACGCCTGCTACTGTGAAAACAGTGAGTTTGTTCATAAACAACTTTTCTGCTACCTGTCACGACTTTCATTTATTCATGTTTTACACGAAATGATACCCATTTTCAAGTGTGTTTCCCTTCGTACTATCCCATTTTTACATAATGCTTCCGATGTGTGAGGTTCTGCTTGGTTTTATTGACTTTACTGCAATGTATAAAAAAACGCGCAATAGTAAACTATCGATTTTTATACACTGAAGAGCCAATGAAACTGGTACACCTGCCTAGTATCGTGCAGGACCCACGCAAGCAGGCAGAAGTGGCGCAGCAGAACGTGGCATGGATTCGAGGGAACTCACACCATGAATCCTGCAGGACTGTCCATAAATCTGTAAGGGTACGAAGGGTGGAGATTTCTTCTGAACAGCACGTTGTAAGACATCCCAGATATCCTCAATAATGTCCGTGTCTGGGGAGTTTGGTGGCCACCGGAAGTGTTTCAACTTAGAAAAATGTTCCTGGAACCACTCTGTAGCAATTCTGGACGTTTGGGGTGTCGCATTGTCCTGCTGGAATTGCCCAAGTCCGTCGGAATGCACAGTGGACGTGAACGGATGCAGGTGATCAGACAGGATGCTTACGTGTCACCTGTCAGTGTCGTATCTGGACGTATCAGGGGTTCCATATCACTCCAACTGCACACGTCCCATACCATTACAGATCCTCCACCAGCTTGAACAGTCCCCTGCTGACATGCAGGGTCCATGGATTCATGAGGTTGTCTCCATACTCGTCCAATCAGGCAGCATGACAGCAACAGGCCAATGTGGCTATTGACGGGCCCAGGCGAGGCGTAAAGCTTTGTGCCGTGCAGTCATCAGGGTACACGGGTGGGCCTTCAGCTCCGAAAGCCCATATCGCCGTATTCTGCCTGTTTACATATCTCTGTATTTGAATACGCATGCCTATACCAGTTTCTTTGGCACTTCAGTGTGTGAAGTTAGTGCCGAAACTTGAGACGACTTGTACTTACAGTTTTATAATGGTCCATCTTTGCATTGTCTCACACATGTTAAACGTTACACACAATTTGCAGTGCACTGTGTACCTCAAGAATAACTTACGTAAACAAGTTGTTTTTGAATGTAGTTGATCAGAGATAATGTTACAGGCCTTTCACAAAATGTGATATGCTTTTGTACAGAGAGTATCTTAACATTATTAATTTTTATTTAAGTACATTGTCAGAGCATTTGATAAAATTCATTGGTTCACTTTCAAGTTTTTCGTTTGACATTCATCTTTTCTATAATGTGAAAAATAGTAGCACATAAAAATAAGTATCATTGCAAAATAAACATAAACAAATTATGATCAATGCTTTTAAGATAAGTACTCTCTATACAAAAGCCTATCACACACTGTGGAAGACCTATAACATTGTCTCTGTCAACTACATCTAAAGACATATTTGTAACTGTTTCTTTAATGAAACTTTTTCACGATGTAAACTGTGCACTGAAAATTGTGTGTGATGTTGAACATGTGTGAGATTCTTCACAAATGGACCATAAGGCAACTGTAAGTACAAATTGTTCCATATTTCGGTACTGCATATGAAAATCGATAACCAACTAGGAATTGCGAGTTTTGTATATATTGCAATAAAGTCAACAAAACAAAGCAGACCCTCACACTGTAACCTCCCCACAAAAATATTCGAATGACAATACTTAATAGAAATTGATCCAAATGTAACCTTCCCGCAAAAATAGTAATGACAAAGACAATTAAACAAAAATTAGCTATCTGACTCAAGTACAAGTTCCCATTAAATAATGAACGCTAATCCCATGATAATGAAACTGTAATGATAACCTAAACTCAATTCAACCGAAAAGTCGGTGTTTGCCCTGTGCGAAACGAGAATAAATTTCTTACCTTAGTGAAACTGCATGTCAAAATTCTGCTCTTATTGTTCTCTGGCGCTTGCATGAAAAGCATTGGAAGTACCTTTTAAAAATCTTTGTTAAAAGGAAATGGAAGGAAATTTGAATGATTGTGTCTAAAATTGCTTTTAAATCAAAATTATTATTGGGGGCGATTTTTGAAAGTTAAATTACAATGAGTGTTCGTTACATTATCTGATGAGCGCAAAGCTGCATGATTATTTATTTAAATAAATTATACCTCGTCCTGAATCTCGACCATTGCGATGCCGACGCCCGCCGACTGCTCTCCGCTACTGCTAGCAACCGACTCCAAGCACTACTGAGGACTGACTACTGCAGACTGACTGACTGCTCGCTACTGCGAGTCGAGCGCAACTGCTCTGGTCAGAGATTCTACAATGTCTCAGCATCGCTGCCGCACAACATACGTGTTTCATAACCCTCCACTGGGGGGGCAAAAATTTGGCAGCGATGGTGAGTCATTTGGACTTGCCATCGTAACAAATTTTTCTTTTAATTAATTAACATTTACAAAATATTTAGATGTATCACATGAATTAAATGTTGTGCGCATGCACCGATTACAAAACATTACAGACAAGACAAAATATAAGTACAAAACAAATCAGGAAAGATGTATATACAAATTATTTGACAGATAACAAAGTGTACACACACTAAAAAATTCTTTAGCAGTTTCATAACAGGCAAAAAAAAAAAATCATGTTGACAAGTGTCATGAGTGCACATGCACTGCAGTGGAGAACATATCAGTAAAAGACGAAATGTATATACAAGAGTAACAAATGACATAAATCATAAAAGGTATACAGAATGAACACAAATCATATCGAAAATTGAGAAGAGTGCACAGGCACTGTAGTTCAGTTGAAAACATATTCACATAAGTGCACATGCACTGAAAACTTTTGAACATTTTTATAACAAATAAACGCAAGAGTAGAAAAAATCATCAAATCACAAAAAGTATATACAATATAGATGACAAGAGTGCACACATACTGCACTTCAAAACAAATCGAAAATGTCTTTAGTATTTTGACAACAAATGGCAAAAATCATGTCGACAAGTGACACAAGTGTACTCGCACTAGAGTTCAACAAATCGAGAAAAAATGTATAGGCCATGAACATAAATGGTGTTAGTAAAAAAATGATTTTCACTATTAGGATAGGAAAGGAAGGATTGCATCATGGTTGTAGCATTTTAGTTTGCACATAGCTGCACTGAAAGTCCATATCTTTCCACAGAATCACAACTAAGTGATACAATCTGCAGTTCCGTTCCCAGAAGTATTTATCAGCGTATCAAGACAGTGAAACGTCGTAGTAGTATTCCATACTATCATTTGGCAGTATACCAGGTACACCAAACAGTGGGACCAGAATAACGTCTTCATCGCTTACGGTGGTGGACAGCATGTCGTGTCAACACCACGCTCTTAAGAGGCGGCACACAGTGCTCCATAACAAAGTCTTGATTAGTGATTACATAAGTAGTTTCTTCGCCTACAGTGGTGGACAGCATGTCGTGTCAACACCACGCTTTTAAGAGGCGGCACACCAACGTAGAATTAGTGCAAAAACCAAATATAGTGCTCCATGATAATGAGGATGGACAAGACAAATGGATGTTACAATAATTTCAGGTAGTTAGGTCAGAAGGTGAAGGACATTAACTAACACACAAGTCTTGATTAGTGATTACATAAGTAGTTTGCGGTATCCATACTCTAGTCATTGAACATTTCTGTACCATGAATGTAGTATTACAGAAAAATGTTCATTAATTAATTTAAAGACAAGAGTGGTAATCAATCGCCATCAAGTATTGAGTATTACAAAACATTTTTCCTCATTCAAATGACATATTTACAAGTAACTATTAACATTCAGTGGCCTAGCAACTTTCGATTAGTACAAAATATTTATCATCATTCAGTATTAATATGGGAAGTCATCATTGAAAACACTAACAAAACGTTAAGTTACATTAATTATTGGCACTCAGTGGCCAGCAAGTATTGAATAGTATAAAACATTATTCATCATTCAGTATTCTTCATATCATTAAGAAATCATTATTAAAAATCAGTTAATTACAGTCATAGCATTAATAAGCATGGGCATTATAAGTTACATTAATTATGGGCACTCAGTGGCCAGCAAGTATTGAATAGTATAAAACATTATTCATCATTCAGTATTCTTCATATCATTAAGAAATCATTATTAGAAAAATGTTAATTACAATCATAGCATTAATAAGCATGGGCATTATAGGTAATTACATTAATTATGGGCACTCAGTGGCCAGCAAGTATTGAATAGTATAAAACATTAGTCATCATTCAGTATTATTCATATCATTAAGAAATCATTATTAAAAATCAGTTAATTACAGTCATAGCATTAATAAGCATGGGCATAATAAGTACTCTCATTACAATAGATAGTGGCAATTATGTTTTGGTATCATTAAGAAGTCATTATTCAAGTGACATACTATTCAGAGCTGATCAGTGTTATTCAGAATTATCATAAACTAGTGACATTATCTGGGACTGTTAATACATTTTGTTTTTTCTGCTAGCAATGCATTGCTTTGGGTAATTATAAGGGAAAGCAAGAAGAAATAAGAGAAAAAATTGCTTCTAGGTTGTTCCTATAAATGAAAAGATTGTGTAACGTCATTCGTCATGAGTCAGCTGTAGCAAGGTTATCACATTTATAAATGATAGACACAAGTGGGTAAGAAAAATGCAAGTACTAGAACAGGTATAATAAGTAACAAGTTTAGTAAGTATCATAAAAAGCTTCTCCTGAAAGAAAAATACAAAATGGATTATTGAACTGAAAGAAGAAACGCAGACTATGCTGAAAAGTAGTGAACTTCGAATTAACAGGTAGTGAAATGTGTATAAAAAATGTGTTCCATAGCTGTCCTTTCCAAAACCTTCAGTCATCCTACTACGCAATATAACACCTGCTGTCAAAGTAAACTGCAACAAATACTTAAATAACTACATAGCATAAATACATAACTTCAACATTATCCTCATCTGTAAAGAAAAACTTCATTATTCATATCATCATAACTCCATCATTATCATCACCTGTAAACAAAAACTTCATTATTCATAGTACCATATTCTTCATCATTGTTCATTATCAGCATTCATTATCATCTGCAAAAATCATTTCATTATTCATCACACAACTATTCCTAATCCCTAGCATATTTCATCACTTAAAACTAAAATGTGTAGTTCTGTCTGACAGCTTGCATCAATCGCTTTGTATTCTGAAAGAAAAAATTAGTTAAGACTGCTATTCTGCGATGTGTATAATATATTCTGGTTAATGCTTGTTAATTCTGATCCATTTACTCGTCCTCATTAGCTTATTGCATCTTCTTTCGTTTATTCCATAGGTGAAATTCCCACTTCTGTTTAATTCATTTCCTGTACGCATCATTTATTTCTGAAATTGATGAACAAAGATTAATGTCTTGCATTTAAATCATATACCCATTAAATAGTGACTGGTTAATGGTGACTCAATTAAGCATACAACATAACATGACAGAAAACGTAATATCTCAAAGCACAGACAGTGTTTAAAGGCAAAAAGTGTACAGAGAATATCGTAATGCAGCAGCAAAAAAGGAAAATGTAAAACAGTCACGATGTTGAGATATCACAAGGCAAAATGTCAAAGTCAAATGGTGTGTGTTATACCTTAACTAGTTCACAGTGCATACAAACAAAACATAAAAACAATCGTACATACATAAGAAAGACAAAATGTGACATTCGTTGTGTTCAGCTTATATGTAGTGTAGTTAATAGATGCGATAATTAAAGACTTCAATGGAGAGAGAATTTGATAAAATTAATGCGTCATTATAGAGAATTGCATAATTATTCATAAAATGCGTAAGTTCATCAAAAAAAAATGTGCACGGTCTGATGTGTAACGACAAGAAAAGCGACCTGCTAACCTTACCTTGCCGGGCACTTGCCAAGAAAAAATACGATAATCATCAGTAATTAGTCATGTGAATATAATTGCATAAGTGGTCATAAAATGTGTAAACGGCCTCATAGCATGTTACATCGTAAAGTGGTTTCATTCGATAAAGGGTTTAATGTTTGACACATGATGGTTGCCTTTCGATTTTCTGGTTCTCAGAGTTTCGATGTGTACAACATTGGGGTGAGGAATGCTGCGAATCCGATATGGACCTGCGTATAGAAGTTCAAATTTACTGCACTTACCTTTTAATTTGCTGGATAAATAGTGTGTACGTACTAATATCTTCTGTCCAACGTGAAAGTCTCGGTGTCTACAAACCTGTTTTTGCTGTCTTCTCCGGCGCTCTGCGGCACGTTTGATGTTGTTCAGCGCAATGTCAATTATTTCGTGGTGTCGTAATCGACGAGATGTAGGAAATGTTACTAATTCTTTAATTTTGTTTGGTGGTTCAACGTTTTTCAGTATAACAGACGGAGATAGCATAGTGGATTCATTTGGAATGGAATTAATTACATCTTGGAATGAGTGTATGTGTGTGTCCCAATTAATATGTCTTTTGTGGCAGTATATTCTACACAGTTTGCCAATTTCTTTCATTAGTCGTTCACAAGGGTTCGAAGAGGCGTGGTACTTGGATATATAAATCGGAGAAATGTTTCTAGCTCGTAACATGCGTGTCCATATAGCAGAACGAAATTGTGATCCATTGTCAGAAATTACTTTCATCACATGCCCTATATGAAATAGAAAATGCTTTACAAATGCTTTCGAAACAGTTTTGGCAGTAGCTTTGCGTAACGGAGTGAAGGTAACAAATTTTGAAGTGAGTTCAACAGCGACAAAGATGTAGCAAAAACCTCTATTAGTTCTCGGAATTGGACCAAAAATGTCTACTGCGGCCATATGTCTTAATTTAACAGGTACAATGGGATATAATGGAGGAATATGTGAAGTGGTGTCAGACTTAGCTTTCTGGCAAATTTTACATGACGCTAAAACTCGTCGTATACGTTTTTCCATGCTGGCAAAATAACAGTTCTGTCTCAGTATCAGAAAACATTTTCTTGCTCCATAATGTGCGTAGCTTAAATGCGTGTACCAGATTAATTTGTTAACCAGTTCGTCAGGAATGCATAGTAACCAATTGTTGCTGTCAGGATGAGAACGGCGAAACAGAATGTCATTGCGTACAGTGTAGTGGTTCCTAATCGTAACATTATTCTTATCTTGCCAAAGGTGTTTAATTTCTTTCCACACATTGTCTTTGCTTTGCTCTCGTGCTATGTCCTGTAATGACGATGAAATAAAATTTTCAAATGCAACTTGTTGAATGTACATGACGCTGAAATTTGCTTTGCAGAAGTTGGTTGCTACGTCTTGCTGATTGTTGCTGAGAGAACGAGAAAGTGCGTCTGCTATAACATTTTGTGTACCGGGAATGTGAACAATCGTAAAATTAAATTCTTGTAAATACAGTTTCCATCTGCTTAATCTGTCGTGAGTAAATTTAGCTGAAAGTAAAAATTGTATAGCTCTGTGATCTGTGTAAACGGTGGTATGTCTGCCATAAAGAAAGTGCCGAAATCTCGTAAAAGCCCATACAACACATAATGTTTCCAGTTCAGTAACGGAATAATTTCGTTCAGCAGGTGACAAAATGCGGCTTGCAAATGCGATGTTTTTAATTACTATTGAGCCATCTTCTTCAATTTCCTGAAAAATGTGTACGCCTAAAGCTGTGTTGGAACTGTCGGTGGCAATAGAAAAATTTCGAGTAAGATCTGGGTGCGATAAAAGTGGAGCATTCAACAAAGCATGTTTCAGGTTCACGAATTCAGAGTGTGCTTGCTTATCCCATGACCAAATAGTGTTTTTACCTGTTAATTGGCATAATCTAGGCGTGTCTAAAGCAGAGTGATGAATAAATTTACGAAAAAAGTTAATTAAGCCCAAAAAACTGCGTAATTGTTTCTTTGTTGTAGGAACAGTAATGTCACGTAGAGCTTGAAGTTTTTCTGGATCAGGCGCAATGCCTTCTGCTGAAATTACGTGTCCAAGAAATTTTATAGAAGTTTTACCAAAATGCGATTTACTGAGGTTAACTGTAAGTCCTTGTGCATGGAAAGTTTGCAATAGTCGTTCTAAAATCAGATTATGTTCAGACCAGTTAGCTTCTGCAATAAGAATGTCGTCTACGTACGTCGTAATTCTGTCTTTAAGTTCTGTCGGAAGTATTGTGTTCAAACCGCGAATAAAAGCAGCAGAAGAAATAGTTAGGCCGAACGGTAATTTACAAAATTGATAACAGTCACCAAAACAGAGAAAAGCTGTATACTTTCTGCAATTCGGATGAAGTTGTATTTGCCAAAATCCCGATTTCAAATCTAATGTGGAATAAATAGCTGTACCGTGAAATTTCTGTAGTAGTTCTTCTAATGTCTGTGGTCGATCTGTTTCATTAATAATAATGTCATTAATGTGACGTGAATCAAGTACGAGGCGAAGTGAGCCATCTTTTTTCTTAACAATATGCAGCGGGTTTATGTACGGACTAACTGCCGGTTCTATAATACCTTGGTCAAGCATATCCTGCAACTCTTTTTTAACTTGTTCTCTATGAATATACGGAATGGGATAATGCTTAGCTTTAAATGTGTCGTGCTGTTTGACTTGAAATTCATACATAAAGCCGGACATAGTACCAGGAATGTTGTCGAAAACTGGAGCTTGTTGTAAAAGAATTTTATGTAATTGCGTTCGTTCGTCGTCTGTATTTGCACTGCTTTGTTTAACTTTATCAGAAATCATTTGCATTACGTCGTAGTCAGTTTCGTCTGGAGTGTTATAGTTATGTACGTACGTGTCCGTGAACAATGTGGGATTACAGTCTATGTTACGCGATACTGAAATGACCTCTGTGCGGTTAATTGTTTCCTCTTCTGTCGATAATGAGCGCTGAAACTCTAAAGCTAATTGTACATTTTCGTCTTTCAACATTAAATAAGAATTTTGAAAATCAACCACTGCGTCGTGTTGTACGAGAAAATTAGTACCTAAAATTACGTCTGTTGTTAATAAAGGAACAATCCAAAAATTTGAGTGAAAAATATGACCTCCAATACAAAATGATAAATGCGTCTGTAATTTCACATCCACTCCCTTACTCGATACCGCTCCTTTCACTTTCGTTTTGCCTAAAGGTAATGTGGGATAGGTGTTCTCTTTGTTACACTCGTTAAAAGTTTCCTCATTAATGACTGACATAGGTGATCCGGAATCAATTACTGCTGAAAATTTCGATGAACCAATTTTAATTTCGATGACAGGATGTGAAATGGTTTTCTGAACAACTGGTTTTTCCTGCAAAAGAGTGTCTCTGATATCGTCGAAAGTAATAACATTTTCGTGAACAACATTCTGCGTGTCAAAGGTAGTGCTTGTCTTATTGGAAGATGCGTCCTGTACACTATCTAGTCAGATTCTATCTGACGTGTTATTGTTATCAGGAGGATGTCGTGGCATTTCTACAATTTGAACAGTTCTATTACTTCTTCCAGACGTATTACGCTCTGGATGATACCTACTGTCGGGTTCATTCATGAGAATAGGTTCTTGTGGATAATTTTGCTGTTGGTATGACCGACTGTTGTTAGATGTACGCTGAAAACTATCGTCATTATTTTTACGTCTATCGTAATAGTCATTCCTATACGGTGCATTGCGATAGGAATTGAAATACTGTCTTCTCTGTACGTAGTTATTTCCTTGCTGCCGTGCGTTACTATTTGTTGTATCAGGGACTACACGTGCACGCGGTGAAACATTAAAGTTAGGTTGACCTTGTGGATTCCATTGTTGGTTAGGTATGTTAACCGGTTGACTTTCATGCTGTTGTGGTGGAAAACGTCTATTGTTACTAAAAGGTGGTTCCTGTTGCTGAAAATTTTGATTATATTGATAATGAGAATTTTGCCTGTTATTAAAGTTCGGTCGGTTGTCATTCCTAAAACGTCTATTACTTCTACTATTGAAATTACGTGACTGATCGTAATTGCTGTACGTTTGTTGGCCATGGTTGTTATATGAAAAATTTTTGTTTACAAAAGAATAATCAGATTGCTGCACTTCTAAAAGCTGCAACAGATCCCTGAATGCCGAAATATTTTCTTTTTGTTGACCTGTTAGAAGTGACACTCTTAATGACCTTGGTAGTTTAGAAATGCATAATTGAATGAGTGCGGATTCACTGTACGGTTCACTAAGGTACTGGTTTTGTTGCACCATGTGCTCAAAAAATTGCGTCACACTGGGAAAATTGGAGTTCTCATAATTTGGTAAGCTAATTAACTGATCTTTAATTCCGCGCTGTGTCGTCTTCGACCAATACGCAGATAGAAAGGCATTCTGAAACTCTTCTACTGAATAACATTGTCTCGCGATCGGCCTCATACGAGTTGCCGGTTCGCCTTCCAAAAAGCTGCAAATAAATTCAAGTTTATGCGTTACAGGCCAAGACGGTGGAAAAGCAAAGCTAAATTGTTGTATCCAATCTAGCGGGTGAATCTGTGTTCTGTCGTTTTTAAATACTTTAAACTTTCTCACTGACAAAAAATGTTTGTAATCGAAATTATCGTCTCTGTGTGAAGGAACAGGTTCAGGATTGTAAGAGAATCTACTGAACTGTGGTTGTTCGGAATCTAAGTCCCGTACTCTCTGTAGATTACTCAAATTACACGCGCTGCGTGAGTCTGGCAAATATTCGAAAAGTGGCGTCTGCTGTGATGTGTTATTAACTGAACTGTTTTTCATCTCTGTTACTTCTTGTTGTAAACTTGACAACTTTCTACGCAACGTGTTATTAGATGAATCGATTTCATTAATAGTCTGCTGCAAATTTTGAAATTCCGGTGTTTGATTAAATGAAACCGGTGAAGTATCATCTGATTTATTGTCATTAGCATTTTCGATAGCATCAATACGACTGGCCAATTCATCATATTTTTCAGTCAGTATTTTTGCCTGATCTTCGGTTTTAGTGTCAGTGGCCTTAATCTGTTTTTGCAATTTACGTGTAGCTTCGTTCAGTTTCGTAACATCGGAATCCTGTGTTAATTCTAATTGCTCGAGTCTGTCGGTCACTGTTTGAAATTCGGTTGTGTATGTGTCTGTTTTCAATTTCAGATCAGAAATTTCGTCACTTAATTCTGTGTTCGACTGTTCGAGAGTATTAATTTTGTCGGACACTGTGGCAATATTGTTGTCTACATATGTTTTCGCCTTCGCAAACATTTTACGTTTGTCTTCCTGTCTCTGAGCAGTGATTGTTTCCATTACTTGACGTTTTACTTTATTTTGGTCATCAATAAATTTGCGGAAACGCGTGTCACTGTTTTCTATGTGTAGACTAAGACGGTCGTTAATCTGAGTGTTCTGTTGTTCGAATTTTGCGTCTATTTTTTCATTCATTGTGCGCGAAAGTTCTACCGTCATTGCTT
Organism: Schistocerca nitens; assembly: GCF_023898315.1. NCBI lineage: Eukaryota > Metazoa > Arthropoda > Insecta > Orthoptera > Acrididae > Schistocerca > Schistocerca nitens. The sequence goes on along the minus strand of NC_064617.1, from coordinate 695,871,950 downwards.
TAAACTCGTCGCGTAATTGTGTAGCTTTTTCTGAGCATTGTTTAGCGACTCCGCTAATTTCCGCTCTAAGTGTTTCGGTTGTAGCTGTTTGCAATTCCCTTAATTCCTGAGCAACAGACTTAATTTCTTCACTACTTTTTTTTGAACACGCCTCAATTTCCTCGCGTAACTGTTCCTTAGTGTCATGACACTGCGCGGCAACGGCTCTAATTTGTTCACTAAGCTGCCTGGAATTGTTGTCTAATTTTTCACTCTGTTGTCTGACCTGTTCACTAAGTTTGTCTTGTTTTTCACTCTGTTGTCTGACCTGTTCACTAAGTTTGTCTTGTTTTTCACTCTGTTGTCTGACCTGTTCATTAAGTTGTTTGAAATTTTCACTCTGTTGTTGTAGCAATCTTGCCAAAAGTTGTTCCAACCCATTATTACCTACTCTATTCTCCGTGCTGTTCAATGGTGGATCTGGAATTGTCTCATTTTCCGTAACCATTTGGTTATTCTGAGATTTACAAAAAGATTTATCAGTCGAACGTACACTGTCAGTCACTATTTCGGAATTAAATAAATCCGTCGTACTTTGTGTATCCTGCTCATTTTCATTAGACAAATTTGTCTGTTCGTCACGTGAATTTAGTAATCCGGTTGTGTTAAGCTGGGCAGCACTCATTACAATAGGGCTCCCCGCGTCATCGATTGTCGTCAAACCAACAGAGGACATAACCGAGTTCGTTTGTTCATCATTAAGACAAAGGTCATCATTAGCGGTTGGAACGCACTGATTGTTAGTGAACACAGCATTGTCATCATTACATTGCGTGTCACAAGTCCGATCGGTAAAATTGTTTGAGTCGGTAACTTCATTCACTACACCTCGCGACGTACTATTAATAGTCTTTCGCGGCATTTTTATAATAGTCACAATTAATCACAAAACAAATAAGCACAATGCAAAAACAACACAAAAATACAACAGAGCAACGAATTGCCGTTGACCTGTAGAAAGACAGTCACAAGATTAGTAAAAGCGTTGCGCCAAATCCTAATTATATCTAAGAAATAAGAGCAGATATCTGACTGTTTTTCAAAAGACTCTCAACGAAATACGATCCTGGACCGGGTGTCGCCAAGTGTAACCTCCCCACAAAAATATTCGAATGACAATACTTAATAGAAATTGATCCAAATGTAACCTTCCCGCAAAAATAGTAATGACAAAGACAATTAAACAAAAATTAGCTATCTGACTCAAGTACAAGTTCCCATTAAATAATGAACGCTAATCCCATGATAATGAAACTGTAATGATAACCTAAACTCAATTCAACCGAAAAGTCGGTGTTTGCCCTGTGCGAAACGAGAATAAATTTCTTACCTTAGTGAAACTGCATGTCAAAATTCTGCTCTTATTGTTCTCTGGCGCTTGCATGAAAAGCATTGGAAGTACCTTTTAAAAATCTTTGTTAAAAGGAAATGGAAGGAAATTTGAATGATTGTGTCTAAAATTGCTTTTAAATCAAAATTATTATTGGGGGCGATTTTTGAAAGTTAAATTACAATGAGTGTTCGTTACATTATCTGATGAGCGCAAAGCTGCATGATTATTTATTTAAATAAATTATACCTCGTCCTGAATCTCGACCATTGCGATGCCGACGCCCGCCGACTGCTCTCCGCTACTGCTAGCAACCGACTCCAAGCACTACTGAGGACTGACTACTGCAGACTGACTGACTGCTCGCTACTGCGAGTCGAGCGCAACTGCTCTGGTCAGAGATTCTACAATGTCTCAGCATCGCTGCCGCACAACATACGTGTTTCAACACATTGAAAATATTACGTAAAAATGGCATTGTACGAAGGGAATACACACTTGAAAATGGGAATCATTTCCCTAAGAGCGTCGTGTAAAATATAAATAAAAGAAAATCGTGACTGGTTACAGAAAAGTTAATTATGAACAAATGCACTAAATTTTATCCACAGTGTAGTGTACCGGAATAAACAGTTGGGAGCTTTAATTCTCATACTCCATTATTTTTCGAAATAATCTAATGCAATGCATCTTTTTTTGAAACTGTCATCCCGTTCCTACATTATGACTTGATTGTTGTGACACCTTTTGAAACCAAATCCCATACACAGAAATATTTTTCTCAGAATCTCCTATTTAGTTTTGTTGCCCAGTTACTTGCAAACTAAGGGTGTCAATTTTTTGCAAAGCTGGCATTGAATTTTTTTTCTTTCTTTGTACAAAATATGCTGGTTAACAAACCATTTATCCGTGCTGCCAGTGAGATATTTGTTATGTGTACTTTGCTTCTTCTCTTGGGTTAGTAATCCTTCTCCTGTAACGTATACTCGTCTGACTTACTCAGCTTCAGTATTTTGCTACACATTCCCGCACCTTTCCTTCAGCACTGTCGGTCCTTCTTCGCTCTCATACTTTTAAATTTAATGGTGATAGGAGACAGTCATCTCGGTTGCCTGAGAAGAAATTTTCTGTTGTTGGTGGGGTCTTCAGTTCGAAAGCTGGTTTGACGTAGCTCTCCACGCCAGCCTATCCCGTCCAAATCTCTTCATCTCTGAATAACTATCGCACCCTACATCCATCTGAACCTGCTTATTGTATTCACGCTTAGGTCTCCCTCTATAATTTTCACCACTAACATTTCCACCCATTACCAACTTGTTGTTCCTTGACTTCTTAGGATGTGTCTTACCAATGGATCCCTTCTTTTAGTAAGATGCTATGTATTTCATTTTCACCATTTCGATTTAGTACCTTATTTGTTATTCAATCATCTCATTTAATGTTGAGCATTCTTCTACAGCACTACATTTCAAAAGCTTCTATTTTCTTCTTGTCCTAATTGCTTATCGTTCGATATCATTTTCGTACAAGGCTATATTCCAGACAAATACTATGAAACGTCCCCTTAGAACAATTATACAGGACTGTGCTTAAACTGACACACGATATTTTTAGCGCAACGCAATCTGACTTTCAAAAATCCCTACAAAAGAATGGCCCTGACTAACATTAACCTATACCTTTCACAAATCACTTACCTCACAAAAATTTTCGTTACTGGAACTACTGCAATACAGCGAGCGCCACTACTGCCAGCTAAATAAAAGATTCAAACTACTGAAGGCACTAACTACTGATAGGCATAGTAAGCAAATGAAAGATTTTAATAGAGAACAAACAATGTATTTACCTTAATAATGTTGAAAACTCACAATATACATATCCGTTCATGACATCCAGTTTTAAAAATTTCAAAACTCCGCCATCTCTCTCCCCACATCCACCACTGCTGGCGGCTCACCTCCAACTGCGCAACGCTACGCGCTGTTCACAGCCAGCTGCCTAACACCACAATGGCGAGTATTACAACAATGCAAAGCAGCCACAGACTGAACACAGCACAGCCAGTGATTTTCATACAGAGGTGGCGTTACCAATAAGAAAACCTAAACAGCCTACTTACATAGCCCCCATGCTCCCCACAAAAAATTTTACAAATTGTTTTGAGCACTGGCCAATACAGATTTGAAAAAATTTTTCATAATTACAGTAGGAAAGATATCAAATGCACACACTTATTAATACAATGTTGGTCAAAAGCTAAAATTTTCTCACAGTCCATAAAGACAGTCCTTATCATTCATCACAGTAAAACTGCCGTTTCTTTTCTCAAAGTCTGAGCAGTAAAAGAAAATGCACACGGAAGTAGTGGATTTCCATGCAGTCTTGAAGAAGTAGTGTTGTCCTTCCAACGGAAAGACAGTGCTGACTCTTGACATGCAGACAGGTAATGGGCCACAACAGAGCAAACCCACAGCAGAGTCAGTCGAAATTTTGAAGAATATTGGTAGGTATGTCATCACAGCGTAGACCCACTGTAGTCCTGGTAGAGATTACGGTATTGGTGGGCCATCAAAGATGCAGACCCACTATAGTCCTTGTAGAGATAATGGTATTGGTGGGCCATCAAACGTGCAGACCCACTGTAGTCCTTGTAGAAATAATGGTACTGGTGGGCCATCAAAGATGCAGACCCACTGTAGTCCTTGTAGAGACGGCCAGCAGCCATCTGTTGCAACTGTGCAGCTGCACAATCACCATCGAAGAGTCTTGCGGACAATATAGCAAGTCCATAAACCACCACTTGTGCAGTCACAAAGTTTTTGGTATTGTCCTTAGAACCAGCAATGCTGTTATCCAGTCCCTTGCTGAATTATTAACACACGTGTAAACACTAACAGTCCCTACTTCTCACATATTGTCCATGTACTATGACCAACAGAAACGTGTGCAGTGAAATGGAATATACAAGTTCCTTAATTTGATGAACTGGTCTCAATTACAATTTTATAACATAAGAATACAATTACAAAGGTACAAAATACATCATTAAAGAACATAACAATACAGATAACATTTGTAGTAATAGGGGCTTTACAAAAGAATAGAAATAAACATATACATCAGTGTTACAGGAATTATGACATAAGCAAATACATAAAAGATCAGAATAACTTTTGAAACATCAACTTCACACATGAGCATTAAAACAAAACAGAATAAATAATGTCTAAACATCTTTACAAAGTAAATAACATATTATTAATGCAAATTATATTTGAGGATAACAGTATTCCTCATCATATCGAATGTAGCTTAGTATTAGAAGAGAAAAAAAATTCTATGAAACAGTACACAGAGACAGGAAGAAAACAAATACACAAGGGTACACAAACACATAGGGGGATAACACAAAAGGAAAGGACAGGGTTTGTTTTCAGTGTAACATTTGGTACTGCAGTCCAACCCAAAACTACATTCCATAGATCTTTCGTCTTATTTCAACCTTTGCTTCCACCAAAAAAATCCTATCCAAGCATGCTTTCTGTATTTATTTCACATATTTCTTACCTCATTATTTATTTCCAAGAAAATCCTACCTATACCTGCTTTCTGTACTTTTTTCGTATAACTTCTCAATGCATTTCTTCCAATTCATCGCAACTCATTCTCTTCTATAGTCTACCCCCTCTTAAGCTAACTTAAATCTACTGAGCTTGCGAGGTGCCGGGGCTAGTAGTGTATTTATCACTAAATTCTACTAGAATCCACATGTGTAAATCATGCTCTAAGCCCCCCCTATTCTAACTCCGACTTTTGCTGTTGCACAAGGATAAAACAAATACGCGAACTGACTCTAATCAACCCTGCTAGTGGAGTAGAAGAGAGTTTGGCACCTGCAATAATTTAATTTGATAAATAAGTTAAATAAACAAAGGTTTCATTAGCATAGTGAGGAATGATAGGGTTGCTCTATTGATTAACAGAAAGAAAGTTCTGTCCAAAATAACAATATGATTTATTAAGATTAAACGCAGAATAGTAAAAGAGACACAGGAAATATAAAACATCAAATTGGCTAAAATTGGAGATTCATACAAACACAGTAAAGGTGAAGTTGTCCCTAACTTAGATCGTGAGGTTTAAGACGAAGTGGTATGTGGAGCCAATTCCTTTCCACTCAAATCTCAAGAGAGACACACAGCTAACCCAATAGTAATTGCTGCTACTCGAAACTGAACAAAGTTAGAAAAGGATGAACAGGCGCGCTCTGCTGAGCTCTGATTATCACCTAGGAAAATCCCTATCTGCCGGTGCTGCGGACGTACATTACCAACAGTCTTCTTATCTCCCAGAACACGATCTGGCGTACCGCAGGCGAGGGCTGGTTGCTCCGACGTCCTCGACCGAAAGGCGACTGCCGACTACCCAGAGCACCCGCACAGGCCGAACACCGAACATTCCCGCCCCCACGACAGTGGCCGTGGTTACGTTCCAATCAGCAACTCGAAAACCGGCGGAAATTCCACTCCATTGCCGGAGCACTACCATTCCACCAATGGAGATTCTTGGCGCCAATTTCTGTGCTGATTTTGCAGAAAGTGCGGGAATTTTCCCGCCACAACTGCGTGGGTACACAAGTCATTCCCACGCCTCGCTGGTAGCCCGCCAGAAAGTGTTTTCGCAAAGTTTCTCTGAAGTAACGGAACCTCTAGCCCAGCCGCTACTTCACACCCCAGCGGGCGTGTCTCTTGACAATGTCGGCGTCTGAAAAGCATTCACTCGACTGCCTCACACACGTCGGCTTAACTCTCTCCAGTTCCACAGAGCCCGCCTGTCACCGGCCCACCCGGGTGACGAGAGACGCTGCGTGGGAAGTACGCGTGTTAAGGAAAAGCAACCCTCCACCGCATGCAACTAGAGAGGAGAATCGTAAGATAGAAATATGAGAGGGGGCTCATGCCACCTCTCATTGCCCCTACGCCATTTTAGATTGTAATTGGTGAGCGGTTGGCTCACTTAGGAGCAAGGTAGTGAGTCAATCGCCCAAGAACAATCTTACAAAGTGACTCCACATACCGCACTCTATAAAAAAGATCATTGCAACTGAAAAATGCAACTCATAGAGGGAGGATTATTTATGATGTAGCCAACTTCACCTTCTTAATATGGAACACTAACACTCACATCACACATCCATACCCAGGGAGCCCCTTCCCAAACACCGATTCACGCAGACATTCACTCTCTAAATATGGCCCGGGCATCTGAGCCAAATATGGAGCAGTTTATTCTTTACAATCAGAGTTGGAGTGCTCCGCAATTAAATGCCCAAGATGTTACAACAATTTTAATCATTAAACTAACCTGAACTCACTCACACATGATACTATATAAGTTAACAATCTCTTTGTGAGCTTTCAGAATCTAATTATCGCATTCAGACTCTTTTCAGCTATTGCTACTGTGATAAGAGGCTGCCGATCATGTCGAGGAGTTGCTTTATGTTCCTCGAGCAGGATTTCTGATAAATCTTCGTAATGTATCATCCGTAGTTGGCCAGGTCCGAGATTACGTGCGAAATTCCGGCGGCCTGTGTTCGCACTAGTCTGGCGTCAATCCCTAGTTAGGCTCCCCCTCCTCTGACGTGCATTAGGATTTGCGGGTCTGGTTTCAATCTCCTGGTTCCACCGTTGTCCTTGGTTTCGCTCTCTCCAATTACGGTCGCTTTGCCGTTCGTTATTCCTTCTATCCCAGATTCCTTGTCTAGATTGACCCTGCTCCCTGACGTTCTGGTTTCCGTGTCTTTGGTTTCCATAACCTTGAATAGCGTAACCTTGACTTCCGTAACCCTGGTTTCCTAACTGACCAGTGCGATTATGCAATCTGCTGTCGTCTTCTGTTCCTGGCCGGTGGTATTTGTTACTTTGCCCCTTCTTCCTGTCCTTTGCGTCTTGTTTATCAAAGACTACTTCGAGTTCGCGCAATAGAATCTTGAATGCTTCTATGTCAGCTCCACACTTGCCGACAAGTGTCTGTTGGTACCTAACTGGCAATTTGGAAAAGCAAAATTTAATGATTTCTCCGTTACTATATGGACTATCTAAAAATTGATTCTTCTTGAGTAAATCATCAAGAAATTTGGTTGCGCTCCTATGCCCGGACACTTCCAGTTCAGGACAAAATATTATTTCCTCTTTAATCCTATCTTGCGTTTCCTTTGACCAGTAGGTCCGCAGGAATGCACCAACAAATTCCTGATAAGTCCGACACGTCACTGCCACACCCCGCATCTTTTCCGCGGCTTGGCCTTCGATGTGTCCACACATGAATTCTAATTTTGCCTGGGTTGGCCATGATGCCGGTAATGAATTTGTAAACTGCATCACCCAGCTCTTCGGATGCATCGACCCTCCATTTTCTTTGAACTTCTGGAATTTCAGTATCGACAGGAAGTGATTGTGATCAAAATCCTGTCTGATCCTCGCACTGGTGTTGTCACTTGTTTCCGATACTTGCACGTCTGCTGAGTGTCCTGTTCTATCTTGCTGATAACTGTGATGTGCAACCTCTGTATCACAGTGGAAGTGGCACTCAGAATTCACTCTCCTAAGTGGGCTATAATTATTGGAGCTATTACTTGCTGTTTCTGCGTGTGCATTGTTAGTTCCGCACTCTGTCACTGGGCTAGAGCACGGCGGGCTTTTCCTCGGAGACACAATTCTGTGTACTCCATCATGGGTATCCGAACGCGCAGTGCTCGTGTGCCCGTTTTGCTCTAGTTTTGCTATCCGACTCTCTACTTCTTCCATTCGTTTCGTGGAGTTCGCAACCGCGATATTACCTTGAGTTTTTAAGAATGCTAGGGATTTTGAGTGGGATTGTGTTGTACGTCGCAAGCGCCCTGCGAGTTTAGAAGTTGCTTCCGTGACTTTCATTGCCCCTGTTGCTGCAGTTTTGGCAAGGCCTGCTACTTTTTGTGCTACCGTTGACATTTGTTTTGCTTCTCCACATTCTTTCTTTATTGTTAATAATTCCCCACGAATTTCCCCTATATGCGAAATTATTGCCTCCGTGTCCTTCTTACGCTGTTCGTCAGCTTCTTCCTTCTCCTTCTTACGTTGTTTCTCCTCTTCTTCCTTCTCCTTCTTACGTTGTTTCTCCTCTTCTTCCTTCTCCTTCTTACGCTGTTCGTCAGCTTCTTCCTTCTCCTTCTTACGTTGTTTCTCCTCTTCTTCCTTCTCCCTCTTACGCTGTTCGTCAGCTTCTTCCTTCTCCTTCTTACGTTGTTTCTCCTCTTCTTCCTTCTCCCTCTTACGCTGTTCGTCAGCTTCTTCCTGCTTCTTACGCTGTTCGTCAGCTTCTTCTTTCATTGATCGTAGGAAGCTCAGTATTGGGTTTACGTCATCTTCTTGATCCTCTTCAAACATGGGCGATGTAACTCTGGACACCTGGGCGCTAGAGCTCTGACGTGACCGAGCTGGCCTCTGTCTGCACTCGTTCGTTTGACTATAAACTTCTGCTACCGTCTCGACCTGTGTGCCTGTCTCTGTATCATCCTCTACTTCACTATCATAATCACGGCCGCAACGCAGCTCTGAGATCGCGTCCAAATCACCTTCCTCATCAATGCCCCTGGCGTCCTGTCCTGCTAAAAATGTGCCCATCTCATCTCCGAACCTATTCCCGTCAGTAAACTGCCCCTTATCCATTATGCTATCCTCTTTTGTTTTAGCTTCGCCCGATAATAGTCGTGCCTTACTTCTCGTTATCATTCATAAAAACAAATTCATCTAAAATGCACAATAAAATTAATCTACTCCATATATTTTTTACACATAAACATAAAATTTCAACAACGCTGTTCCAACGCTGTAATCACAAACACAATTTGATGTGGTACAGAAACCGCACACAAATCCGACAAAGTGCGATGCGGTACAGACACCACATCAGCGAAACACAAAAAAAACAATGAACAAAAAATATATACACTGAAAACAAAAACTGTAGTCATGCGCCGCTACTTAAAACTAAACGCGGAACTACCAAAAAAAACTTGGGTATTAATCATTAAAAAAAATAGAGAGAAAAAAAATTGAATGTTCCTACTAAGAATCCTGTTTGTTTATCAGAGATTCACAGGAAAGATCCGAGGCCAAGGGTCGCCATATTATGCGAGGTGCCGGGGCTAGTAGTGTATTTATCACTAAATTCTACTAGAATCCACATGTGTAAATCATGCTCTAAGCCCCCCCTATTCTAACTCCGACTTTTGCTGTTGCACAAGGATAAAACAAATACGCGAACTGACTCTAATCAACCCTGCTAGTGGAGTAGAAGAGAGTTTGGCACCTGCAATAATTTAATTTGATAAATAAGTTAAATAAACAAAGGTTTCATTAGCATAGTGAGGAATGATAGGGTTGCTCTATTGATTAACAGAAAGAAAGTTCTGTCCAAAATAACAATATGATTTATTAAGATTAAACGCAGAATAGTAAAAGAGACACAGGAAATATAAAACATCAAATTGGCTAAAATTGGAGATTCATACAAACACAGTAAAGGTGAAGTTGTCCCTAACTTAGATCGTGAGGTTTAAGACGAAGTGGTATGTGGAGCCAATTCCTTTCCACTCAAATCTCAAGAGAGACACACAGCTAACCCAATAGTAATTGCTGCTACTCGAAACTGAACAAAGTTAGAAAAGGATGAACAGGCGCGCTCTGCTGAGCTCTGATTATCACCTAGGAAAATCCCTATCTGCCGGTGCTGCGGACGTACATTACCAACAGTCTTCTTATCTCCCAGAACACGATCTGGCGTACCGCAGGCGAGGGCTGGTTTCTCCGACGTCCTCGACCGAAAGGCGACTGCCGACTACCCAGAGCACCCGCACAGGCCGAACACCGAACATTCCCGCCCCCACGACAGTGGCCGTGGTTACGTTCCAATCAGCAACTCGAAAACCGGCGGAAATTCCACTCCATTGCCGGAGCACTACCATTCCACCAATGGAGATTCTTGGCGCCAATTTCTGTGCTGATTTTGCAGAAAGTGCGGGAATTTTCCCGCCACAACTGCGTGGGTACACAAGTCATTCCCACGCCTCGCTGGTAGCCCGCCAGAAAGTGTTTTCGCAAAGTTTCTCTGAAGTAACGGAACCTCTAGCCCAGCCGCTACTTCACACCCCAGCGGGCGTGTCTCTTGACAATGTCGGCGTCTGAAAAGCATTCACTCGACTGCCTCACACACGTCGGCTTAACTCTCTCCAGTTCCACAGAGCCCGCCTGTCACCGGCCCACCCGGGTGACGAGAGACGCTGCGTGGGAAGTACGCGTGTTAAGGAAAAGCAACCCTCCACCACATGCAACTAGAGAGGAGAATCGTAAGATAGAAATATGAGAGGGGGCTCATGCCACCTCTCAAGCTCAGATGCTAAACTAAGGGACGAGGCAAAAAACAATTAACACAAACATCAATGACAAAAAAAATGGAAAATTGCAAAGCAAGCTACAGTAAATCTAAATTACCAAGCAATGCAACATTACAACTAATATGAGCCAATGTGCAGCAACAAGAAAAATAAATCAGTAGTAAAACTAGCTTAACAGAGTAATACAAAGTGAAATTTAGTAGCACTATGCCTGGAAAACAGCAGAAGCAAAGGTAATAAATTATATCTAAACATGACAAAGCTCAAGCAGAAAAATATTACACTAAAAATGCCCATGTCTAATACCTATGTCACATCTTAACACTAGAGTGATGCATCACGAGAACTTACAATAGCAGATAAGTTACCAAATCGTAAAGAAATTATTTATGCAATTCCTGTGAAGGGAAATGTCTATTTATGTGCCCTCGTTTTCTTGGAAGTAGATCATAAATTTCTTATTGACTGGATCTTAATAATGTTGAAAACTCATAATATACATAACAGATCATTGTATAACTTACAAATTTCCAAACTCCGCCATCTCTCTCCCCACATCCACCACTGCTGGCGGCTCACCTCCAACTGCGCAACGCTACGCGCTGTTCACATCCAGCTGCCGCTGCCCAACACTACAATGGCAGACAGCAATGCAAACTAGCCACAGACTGCACACAGCACAGCCAGTGATTGTCATACATAGCGCTACGTGGCGTTACCAATAAGAAAACAGAAACAGCCTACTTACAATACCTTCATAAAAGATTTCCTAACACTTAAGATTTTATTAAATTAGCTAATGACTGGCATCTGTTGCAATGTCTCTTTCAGTATTGTTTTGCAATTTATTAGAATTTGATTCGTTAATAAACGTTGGAATGATTGGTACTGAGTGAAATGTTTTTCGAAAATCGTAAAATACTTCGACCACCTGCTTCCCTTGATCCACGGTCTTAATGGCGTCAAGTCAAAAAAACACAACCTGGATTTCCCATGGATTATCGTTACGCAATCCACGCTATTTGGCACTGAAGAGATAATTTTACTGAGGCAGTTAGCATGGGGTACGACAGGGGGATGGTCGAAAAACCTCGATTTTTTTATTACGAAATTCGAATGAATATATATTGAATAATTATTCCCCAAAATATTATTTTCGAGCTCTAGAAAGTAGCGATTTTGTGAACGTTTGAAAGTAAAGCAAAAGGTGAACTGGAAAGTTATAAACACAAAACGCTATTGCCACAAGTCGTTTTCAATACCATCATCCCTATTTATAACGATTTGAGTAAACCTGATTTGCTGGAGCGTTGTTTGGGCGGTTTTACTCAAAATGTGAAGGAAAATTTCACTAGCCTCATTTGGAGACACGCTCCAAAAATAACATTCCATCGAAGCGAAATTGTCAACATTGCTTCAAATTTGGCCGTATGTCTATTGAATGTAGGCCATATCGCATTAATGCACGTGACAAATGCCGGCCAAATCAAAATCGGCGATGGGGCTCAGCGACGAAAAGGGCTTTGAGGACGAAAATGAAGGCTCATCAGGTCAAAGTAGCAGAAAGTGGCCATCCACTAGTCGGGGCTATAGTTAAAAAATGGTTTAAATGACTCTAAGCACTATGGGACTTAACATCTGAGGTCATCAGTCCCCTAGACTTAGAACTACTTAAACCTAACTAACCTAAGGACATCACACACATTCATGCCCGAGGCAGGATTCTAACCTGCGACCGTAGCAGCCGCGTGGTTCCGGACTGAAGCGCCTATAACCGCTCGGCCACAGCGGCCGGCGGGGCTATAGTTATTATGGACCAGGCATCGATGATACCCCGTAGGTTTCAACCTTTGTCCCTATTTTACATGATAACTGCTTGTCAAATTTTAAACGCATTTTACTCAAAACTGTGTTTTCGACATGGTTGTCGTCGCCCACGCTACAATTTTCATACGATTTTAATGATTTTTGGTCTCCCTTCAAGCTAATTGAATTCTCTTCAGTTCAACGTAGCCAATGTTTTTTCGGCCAAACACTAGGGCTCCAAAAATGGCCACGTTTTTCAAATGTCTATAAATTCGCCTCTTTTCATTTTCCCAAATCCCTACGACGTACTAACATCTCTAAGGATCAGAGTGATATGTTAATTTCATGTTTCAGATTACAGCGACAACCGTCGATTTACCTCCTTTCAGAACTGTCTCGGAAAAATCCCAGTTACACACTGAAGAGACCGAGTGAGGTGGCGCAGTGGTTAGAATACTGGACTCGCATTCTGGAGGACGACGGTTCAATCCCGGATCCGGCCATCCTGATTTAGGTTTTCCGTGATTTCCCTAAATCTCTTCAGGCAAATGCCGGGATGGTTCCTTTGAAAAGGGCACGGCCGACTTCCTTACCCATCTTTCCCCAATCCGATGAGACCGATGACCTCGTAGTTTGGTCTCCTCCCCCAAACGAACCCAACACAGTGAAGATATTAATATTTTTCAATAAAAAATACCAATAAAAATTTCAGTGTATGCTTTATTCATTGCAGCATACCACATTTGTCTACTACATTCCATTATGGAGATAAATATCCTAACTTGAGCAATATTTTCGTCCGTCATCTTGTCGTTCCCCTTTAAAAAAAATGTTTATCGCAAGTGCGCACAGGATATTTGTGATGATCTCATAGTGTTGGATTAATTTACAAATGCAGAAACATTTTTAATGTGCTTTATTCCGAAGAGTTTTTTGGTAGACACACATGACACTCATAGTACACGTTCGTTATAAAACAAGAATACGTGCGTAATTAATAAAAAATTAATATAACAAGCTGAAAAAACACGCAATTAGCGAATAAAATAAAAATACCAAACCGAAATTACACTCCTGGAAATTGAAATAAGAACACCGTGAATTCATTGTCCCAGGAAGGGGAAACTTTATTGACACATTCCTGGGGTCAGATACATCACATGATCACACTGACAGAACCACAGGCACATAGACACAGGCAACAGAGCATGCACAATGTCGGCACTAGTACAGTGTATATCCACCTTTCGCAGCAATGCAGGCTGCTATTCTCCCATGGAGACGATCGTAGAGATGCTGGATGTAGTCCTGTGGAACGGCTTGCCATGCCATTTCCACCTGGCGCCTCAGTTGGACCAGCGTTCGTGCTGGACGTGCAGACCGCGTGAGACGACGCTTCATCCAGTCCCAAACATGCTCAATGGGGGACAGATCCGGAGATCTTGCTGGCCAGGGTAGTTGACTTACACCTTCTAGAGCACGTTGGGTGGCACGGGATACATGCGGACGTGCATTGTCCTGTTGGAACAGCAAGTTCCCTTGCCGGTCTAGGAATGGTAGAACGATGGGTTCGATGACGGTTTGGATGTACCGTGCACTATTCAGTGTCCCCTCGACGATCACCAGTGGTGTACGGCCAGTGTAGGAGATCGCTCCCCACACCATGATGCCGGGTGTTGGCCCTGTGTGCCTCGGTCGTATGCAGTCCTGATTGTGGCGCTCACCTGCACGGCGCCAAACATGCATACGACCATCATTGGCACCAAGGCAGAAGCGACTCTCATCGCTGAAGACGACACGTCTCCATTCGTCCCTCCATTCACGCCTGTCGCGACACCACTGGAGGCGGGCTGCACGATGTTGGGGCGTGAGCGGAAGACGGCCTAACGGTGTGCGGGACCGTAGCCCAGCTTCATGGAGACGGTTGCGAATGGTCCTCGCCGATACCCCAGGAGCAACAGTGAGTGTCCCTAATTTGCTGGGAAGTGGCGGTGCGGTCCCCTACGGCACTGCGTAGGATCCTACGGTCTTGGCGTGCATCCGTGCGTCGCTGCGGTCCGGTCCCAGGTCGACGGGCACGTGCACCTTCCGCCGACCACTGGCGACAACATCGATGTACTGTGGAGACCTCACGCCCCACGTGTTGAGCAATTCGGCGGTACGTCCACCCGGCCTCCCGCATGCCCACTATACGCCCTCGCTCAAAGTCCGTCAACTGCACATACGGTTCACGTCCACGCTGTCGCGGCATGCTACCAGTGTTAAAGACTGCGATGGAGCTCCGTATGCCACGGCAAACTGGCTGACACTGACGGCGGCGGTGCACAAATGCTGCGCAGCTAGCGCCATTCGACGGCCAACACCGCGGTTCCTGGTGTGTCCGCTGTGCCGTGCGTGTGATCATTGCTTGTACAGCCCTCTCGCAGTGTCCGGAGCAAGTATGGTGGGTCTGACACACCGGTGTCAATGTGTTCTTTTTTCCATTTCCAGGAGTGTATATTGCTGTGGTTCCAACACATATGAGAGATCATTCATTGCCACTTTCTATAATCCTGTCATAGCTAGCGCCTCAATATAAAATTAGAATCATTCACTCCTGTGGTATCTCTTGAAGAATGTTCTTCCTGGTGCTACACTGTACCATTAAGTTGTCCTTTTTCAGCCTTCTTTGTCCCCTTCTTTGACCACGCCTTCTTCTTTCTCCTTTCCCTCTTTTTACACCCGTGGTAACTGCTTTCTTGGAATGGGATACATTGTTATACAACTGATGATAAATTGGATGGATGTGGTTCTTTATTTCCTACCAATGTTTCCACTTCTTAAGTTTTGATTCATAAATATCTTGTTGCAAAGGCTGCAGAAGAGGTATTGATGGGTGACCAATATTGTAACCCCGAAAATCTGCTTACATTAACTCCAGATCACGTTTTAGTGAACTCATGAACTGTATTTTTAGAGTCTGATCATACTACTATTCTGATCCTGCTAATATTCTTTAATTTGTTTCCTTGAGTGTCTTTAGCAACTTTTTCCTATACCATGGCATTCATGGCTTTAATTGAAAGAAAGCCTTCTGTCTCATTTCCAATACCAAAAACATTAAGCTGATCGTCTTCACTGCTTCCATCCTTTCTTGGGGAACAAATGCATATTTCAAGTATGTCTTTGTATTGTCACGTTCCTTGTACGTATGCTCAGGTTCAAAGAACTTGTGATCTACATTAAGGTGACAATAGTCGTGGGATAGCGATGTGCAGCTATAAAGATGGCGGTAGTATCACGAACACAAAGTATAAAAGGATAGTGCAAAGGTGGAGCTGTCATATGGACTCAGGTGATTCGTATGAAAAGGTTTCCGACTTGATTATGGCCGCACGACAGGAATAACAGACCTTGAACGCGGAGTGGAAGATGGAGCTAGACGCATGGGACATTCCATTTCGGAAACCGTTAGGGAATTCAGTATTCCGTGATCCACAGTGTCTTGACTGTGCCGAGAATACCACATTTCAGGCAAAGCAGCAGCATTTCCATAGAGATGTCAGTGCTAACAAACTAGCAACACTGCGTGAAATAACCGCAGAAATCAATACGGGACGTACGACGATGGTTTTCGTTAGGACAATGCGGCGAAATTTGGCGTTATTGCGCTATGGTAGCAGACGACCGAAGTGACTGCCTCTGCTAACAGCACAACATCGCCTGCAACGCCCTTCTTGGGCTCGTGATCATATCGGTTGGATCCTAGACGACTGGTCAAATGAACCCCGAACTTAGTTGGCTAGAGCGGATGGTAGGGTTCGAGTGTGGCGCAAATTCCACGACGCCATACACTCAAGTTGTCAACAAAGCATTGGTGGTGGTGTTGTAATGGCGTGGGCTGTGTTTACGTGGAATGTGCTACGTCCTCTGCCTGTTCGGCAACATGGAAACCATTTGCGGTCTTTCATGGACGTCATGTTCCCAAACAGTGATAAAATTGTTATGGATGACAATGCGCCATGTCACAGAGCCACAACTGTTCGCGATTGGTTTGAAGACATTCTGGACGATTCGAGTGAATGATCTGGCTACCCAGATCGCCAGACGTGAATTCATTCGAACATGTATGGGAAGTAATCGAGAGGTCCGTTTGTGCACAATATCCTGCTCTGGCTACACTTTCCCAATTCTGGACGGATATACAGGCAGCATTGCTCAGTATTTCTGCTGGGGACTTGAGTCCATGGCACGTCAAATTGCTGCACTTGAAACGTACCCTTAGAACAATTATACATGACTGTGCTTAAACTGACACGCAATATTTTTAGCGCAACGCAATCTGACTTTCAAAATTCCCTACAAAAGAATGGCCCTGACTAACATTAAACTATACCTTTCACAAATCACTTACCTCACAAAAATCTTGGTTACTCGAACTACTGCAATACAGTGAGAGCTACTACTGGCAGCTAAATAAAAGATTCAAACTACTGAAGGCACTAACTACTGATAGGCATAGTTAGCAAATGAAAGATTTTAATAGAGAACAAACAATGTATTTACCTTAATAATGTTGAAAACTCATAATATACATAACAGATCATTGTATATCTTACAAATTTCCAAACTCCGCCATCTCTCTCCCCACATCCGCCACTGCTGGCGGCTCACCTCCAACTGCGCAACGCTACGCGCTGTTCACAGCCAGCTGCCTAACACTACAATGGCAGACAACAATGCAAACTAGACACAGACTGCACACAGCACAGCCAGTGATTTTTATACAGTGGTGGCGTTACCAATAAAAAAACCTAAACAGTCTACTTACATAGCCCCCATGCTCCCCACAAAAAATTTGACAAATTGTTTTGGGCACTGGGCAATACATATTTGTTAACATTTTTCATAATCGTAATTACAATAACAAAGAAATCAAATGCACACACTTATTGATACAATGTTGGTCAAAAGCTAAAAATTTCTCACAGTCCATAAAGACAGTTCGGATCATTCATCATAATAGTAATTACAGTTTTTTTTCACAAAGTCTCATTAGTAAAAGAAATTGCACACAGAAGTAGTGGATTTCCATGCAGTCTTGAAGAAGTAGTGTTGTCCTTCCAACGGAAAGACAGTGCTGACTCTTGACATGCTGACAGGTAATGGGCCACAACAGAGCAAACCCACAGCAGAGTCAGTCGAAGTTTTGAAGAGTATTGGTAGGTAGGTCATCACAGAGCAGACCCACTGTAGTCCTGGTAGAGATTACGGTACTGGTGGGCCACCAGAGGTGCAGACCCACTGCAGTCCTTGTAGAAATAATGGTACTGGTGAGTCAGCAAAGGTGTAGACCCACTGTGGTCCTTGTAGAAATGGCCAGCAGCCATCTGTTGTGACTGTGCAGGTGCACAATCACCATTGAAGAGTCTTGCGGACAATATAGCAAGTCCATGAACCACCACTTCTGCACTCACAAAGTTTTTGGAGTTGTCCTTAGAACCAGCAATGCTGTTATCCAGTCCCTTGCTGAATTATTAACACACGTGCAAACACTAACAGTCCCTACTTCTCACATATTGTCCATATACTATGGCCAACAGAAATGTGTGCAGTGAAATGGAACTTACAAGTTAATAATATGATGAACTGGTGTCAATTACAATTTTATAACATAAGAATACAATTACAAAGGTACAAAATACATCATTAAAGAACATAACAATAGAGATAACATTTGTAGTACAGGCTTTACAACAGAATAGAAATAAACATATACATCAATGTTACAGGAATTATGACATGAGTACATAGATAAAAGATCAGAATAACTTTCGGAATATCAACTTCACACATGAGCATTAAAACAGAACAGAATAAATAATGTCTAAACATCTTTACAAAGAAAATAACATAATATTTGAAAAATTCTACAACATAAATCTTATTAGCTAAACATGTAAAGACAGGAAAAAGACAAATACACAAGGGTACATAAACACATACCAGAATAACACAGGAGGAAAGGACAGGGTTTGTTTTCAGTGTAACATTTGGTACTGCAGTCCAACCCAAAACTTCATTCCATAGATCTTTCGTCTTATTTCAACATTTGTTTCCACCAAAAAAATCCTATCCAAGCATGCTTTCTGTATTTATATGTTCACATATTTCTTACCTCATTATTTATTTTCAAGAAAATCCTACCTATACCTGCTTTCTTTACGTTTTTCGTATAACTTCTCAATGCATTTCTTCCAATTCATCACAACTCGTTCTCTTATATAGCCTACCCCATCTTAAGCTAACTTAAATCTACTGAGCTCAGATGCTAAACTAAGGGACGAGGCAATGCAGCAGCACAAAACAATTAACACAAACAGCAACGACAAAAAAATGGACATTGGCAAATCAATTGCAATATTACGACTAATATAAGGCAATGAGCAGCAAGCAAGAAAAATAAATCAGTAGTAAAACTGGCTTAACACAGTAATATAAAGTCAAATTCAGTAATATTATGCCTGGCAAAAAAGAACAGCAGTAAATGCTAGGACCTATATCTAAACATGACAAAGCTCAAGCAGAAAAAATATTACAGTAAAAATGGTCATGTTTAATACCTACGTCACATCTTAACACTACAGTGATGTATCACGATAACGTACTCTACCAAAACAAATTACCAAGTAGTTGAAAAGAAAATTATGTATGCAGTTACTGTTATTAATCACTTCTTATTGTTCTTACCATTCCAAGAACTCCTTTTTCGAAGAATGTGGATCACAAAATAATTATTTAATAGATCTGTTGACAGAAAGTGTTCACATTAGCAAATGCATTTAAGTTTATTTTATAAAACCAATGCTGCAACACAGCTGGAAAACAGATATCAAATGAAATAAGCAACTATGAACAAAGCATAAAAATATCATTCAATAGTCATGTGGCATTTCATAAGTTAGTAGAAATTCTCTCAATTCTCGAAAGACAGTAGTCATATACAGGTGTATAGACATAAAAATATTTCTCGTCATTTCGTTAGGCATTTCAGTACATATCATAAATTAAGAGCTCCACAGTATAATCATATATTTTCAAGTTCGACCATGTCGTTTTTGCGATGCTTTCTACAAAGGAACGTCAAGAGCGAGGATAATGGCCTCCCTTTTTTTTCTCCACCTGTACCTCTGAAAGGCACACGCTAATGGCTTTTTTTTTTTTTCAGGCGACTGTCGCCCAGCTGGGTGCCCACGACGCATTACGTGCAGGTGGTCACTTAACTTTCTTACGGAAATATTTACGACAGCAGTTTCCGCTACAGTGACAGTCTCACATAAAAATATTTCACAGGTCAAGAATTAGCGTTGCAAATCTGTAGAAACAAAATCCTATAAATATAAGTGTCCAAAAAAAATTTTCGCCGACATTGTGATACATTCACGCATATACACACATTTCATAACTCTTAAAGTACGATTCTTGGTTTCCAACATCCTTTTTCACAAGTCAAAGTCCCTAACCACCATTACTCCTTACCTTATTGCTCATATACATATTCGTCGACACTTCTTTAATACTTCATCATAGTAAATACATAGTATAATCAAATTCCTCATATAGCATCAGCTTATTGATCATAAACATACCTCAGCAGCATAATACACATCGTCGTTGTAAAAATAACATCATAACACCTCAGTCAAATCTCAAAATCGTCGTAGCTTTCTGTAATAATTTCAAAACCTAAAAAAAATTCTCTGCTCATTTTAATAGTGTCATCTACCTCAAACATATTTTAAAAATCATGATCTCACACCAAATACATCATTCAAAGCTCTCATAATATCACAATGGTTCCGAAAAAATATGAACAGTTCACAAAGTACAGACAAAATACAATTTCGTAAGTGTGAAGTTATCCAACGTAAACATCTGTCACTGCTGTCGTAAAAAAGTTTGTCTCTCTCAGTTAAATGATCAGATAGCTGTGTAATTATGTGTTAGAGAAATATGGTACCGATGTGTAAAGTTGTGTAAGCAAATACCATATTAGCTAGGGCTCCTTGTGCTTGCCACACACATGGTACACAAAGTAAGCGTGTACCCCCCTGAGGATAATCCAAAAATCTTTAAAAATAAATGTTTTAAGTACAAAATTAATCACTCAAATACGTGTCCTGTAGCGCTAAATGTGCGTCTTGTTGCAACATAATCTCTGTGGAAGTCTCGTAGTTATCGTCCTCTGTAAGCAAAGTACTGCTGAAGTCAATATACTTACCTCATCATGAACGAAAGTGAAATTCTTTGCGTATAGATATCGTAGTTATTACGTACCTTACCGTGATCAAGAAAGCACTATAATGTAACGTATTGTTGTGCTACGAAAAAGGCTGTCTCATTGTAGCTATACCACAAAAGTTACTACTAAAACATGTTTTACTTTCCAGAATAATGCAGAAAAACTGTGCAGATATAAAACAGAAACACTGCAAAAGCAACATTGTCAATTGTCACTCATTAGTAGCGTCGTGATAAAATCGTGTAGCTGTCACATAAACTAACCACTGTGTCATCTGGTATTTCACAGAAAGTACTTTAAATCCAGAATGTATTTTCAAGTAAACCAAAATGTTGCACTAAAATCTCATTAGCAGTACTGGTAAATGTTCTAAGTATGTGAGCCTTATAGTCATTACGTAATCGTGCAACTAACAAGCAAGAATGTACACACACAATAACATTGTGTCGTCTGTTCACAATAACAATGCATTCGTAATTTCTGTTTAAAAATGTTCCCTAGGTTCTTGACTGGATATTTAACTTCATTGTTGCATGTTAACAGATTCTAAGTCTGACAAAGCATACTAGAAATGTGAAGTGAAAAATTTTATGGCAAAGACAAAGTTAAAAAGCAGATTATCTTTCAATAAACTGTTTTACATGTGAAATGTGGTGTAAAACTTTACTCTTCCTAGTACGCAGAGTTTCAACTTCAACGCAATTATCATGTGGTATACGTCAGATTCTGTAAGGTCCATTGTAAAATAGAAAGAATTTGTGACTCAAGTGTTTCTTCTTATGTTATTTTTCTTGGAGTCAGCGGGCGCACGCGGCTGCCTGCTGTGCGAGTCATTGTCTGTCTCTTTGTTGGCGCGCGTCGTTACTGGGATTAGGAGACCTAACTTCTACAAATTCGCCTTGCCGAGAGGGCCCAGCCGTGTTAGAATCCCGCCAGTTCTGATGAAATTGACGTCTGTCGTTATGATTATATCGTCTGTCGTCATGTTGGTAGATTCCATAGTTACTTTCTTGTCGGTCACGTGGTGGAGAACTTCTCCCTGAATCGTAACTGCGCGCTGGTCCGTTGCGTCTGAAGTTATTCTGTCTCCATTGATAATAATTATTTTGGTTCCCATATTGTCTGTTTCTGTGGTTATCTCTGTCATATTCATTACTACGGAGATGCGATCTTTCTATGTAACTATTACTCTGCCAGTGGTTGTCATATGGGTGGTGTCTGTTTTGTTCACGATTTGCGTTGTAAGAATGGCCTTGTCGTGTCCAGTAACTATTTCTTTCATCGTGGAATCTTGACGGATGTGACCTGTAATTGTTATGTTCCTGTTTTCGCGTCCCGCGATTATCAGTGTCAATTTCCAATTCTTGTAACAGTCCCTGAAAAGCTTCAATGTCGTCTTTGCAACGTCCTGCTCAAATAATATGTCGTAAATGTTCAGGCAATTTGATTAAGCAAATGCGGATGAGTTCTGAGGGGCTGTATAGGTTTGACAGGTAGTGATTCTTGTGCAACATGTCTTCAAAATATTTCACAAGACTGGAAAATTCAGATTGTTCGAAACGTTTCATCATTATGATGCTATGTTTTACTCGGTCTTGTGTAGCTTGAGACCAATATGCTGAGAGGAAGGCATGATAAAAATCTCCTTCACTGTGACAATCGTGAATGACCGATCGCATTCTTACAGCTGGTTCATTCTCCAAGTAGCCACACATAAATTCTAACCTGTGCTCTAATGACCAGTTAGGAGGAAAACAATGAGAGAATTGATGGAGCCACGCTTGTGGATGAATGTCGTTGGCAGAATTCTTAAAAGTTTTGAATTTACGTGTAGTAATAAACAGCTTATAGTCAAAATCATCGTGTCGGCGAGTAGTATATCTGTCATTGTTCCATCTCAAAATTCGGTGCACCTTGCCAATTTCTTTCATAATTTCCGAAATGCGCTGTGTTATTATGTTGTGGCTGTTCCGTATTTCTATGTCCCTCTTCCCGTATTGGGGCGCGAGTGTCCTCTGAAATACGTAATTCTTGTATTAAATGTGTCAGCTGATCTTGTACTTCCCGGATTTCTCTTTGGTGTTGCGTATTAATTTGATTCAGATTTTGTTTCAGTTTCCTAATTTGTTCGCACTCTTCTGTCTCATTAAAGACTACCGGTTTTGTGTCATTCAGATTATCATCTACCTTCGTAGATAAATTATTTAGCTGATCCGAAAGTTCAACTACTTTCTCTGATAATGAAGTAATTTCCTCCATGTGCCTTTCTGAACCAATTTTCAGAGTATCTACTGTGTCCTTTAAGTTTTCCTGAGTTTTTGCAAGTTGCGTAACCGAATCGGTAGATGCAACTGAGTCAATTTTAGCTTGCAAGGTCTCATGATTTTCATGAACAATAGTTTGCAGTTCTTTTATGGCTGCTTCGTGATTTTGTAATGCATTTTCATGCCGCGAAAAAATAGGTTGAAAATGCTCACAAATTTGAGTTTTTACGTCATTACAGACTTTTTGACATTTCGATTCAATGTTATGTAACTCAGTAGTTAAATCTTCACGTGTTTGTTCAAGAGTTTGTTCCAATGAGTCTAACTTTTTAAGATTTTGTTCCACTGTGTCTAATTTTTGAAGCTTTTGCTGTGTTTGTCTCTGATTTTGTTCCATTGTGTCTAACTGTTGCTGTGTTTGTCTCTGATTTTGTTCCATTGTGTCTAACTTTTCAAGCTTTTGTCCCATTTGTTGCATTAATTGTAATAACAATGCACTGGTGTCTGAAACAAGTTCCTCAGTGCTTTTCGGCAGTGAATTTGCACCGGCAACATTCACATTTTGACAAGCGGAAAATGTGTCTTGACTCATTTGAGAAAACGGTGAGGACGCAAAACCTGAATCTACAGTATTTGCAAAATTGTGTCCTGTCATTTCGGATTCCTGAGGCGAGCTGTTGCCGAGCGATCGATCGATAATGCTTCCCTGTTCACTACCTGTTTCACTGTCTACGCCATTGTTTGCAGCCTACTCCATTTCCCTATGCACAGTTACCAAATTACTACTTTGAACGTCTGTTAATTCATTACACAGTGATGCTGGCAAGCTACGCTCGTCGTCACCATTATTTCTCAGTTTATTTTGGAGCCTAGTGTTACGTTTTTCACACGCCATTATTGTCACAATATTTCACACGATAACACAGAAAAGAACAATTTGAAAAGCAAAATAAGATAACACATTAACATAGAAATGGAAATAATGTCTACTTAAATACTTGGTGCAAATCTACATACATGTCACAACTGTTTTACTGTACAACAATGAAAGACTGCAACTACAAAGGAGATTCTCTCTACAATTACGCACTAGCAATAAACAAAATCTACGCTAATTACACAAACTACAAGAAAAAATCAGAAGATTCCAGTGAGGTATCCTCGGCTAAGGGTCGACATATGAAACATCCCCTTTGAAAAATTATACAAGACTGTGCTTATCCTGACACACAATATTTTTAGCGCAACGCAATCTGACTTTCAAAATTCCCTACAAAAGAATGGCCCTGACTAACATTAAACTATACCTTTCACAAATCACTTACCTCACAAAAATCTTGGTTACTCGAACTACTGCAATACAGCGAGAGCCACTACTGGCAGCTAAATAAAAGATTCAAACTACTGAAGGCACTAACTACTGATAGGCATAGTTAGCAAATGAAAGATTTTAATAGAGAACAAACAATGTATTTACCTTAATAGTCATAATATATATAGCAGTTCATGACATCCAGTCTTACAAATTTCAAAACTCCGCCATCTCTCTCCCCACATTCACCACTGCTGGCGGCTCACCTCCAACTGCGCAACGCTACGCGCTGTTCACAGCCAGCTGCCTAACACTACAATGGCAGACAACAATGCAAACTAGACACAGACTGCACACAGCACAGCCAGTGATTTTTATACAGAGGTGGCGTTACCAATAAAAAAACCTAAACAGCCTACTTACATGTAGTGTTAGGCAGCTGGCTGTGAACAGCGCGTAGCGTTGCGCAGTTGGAGGTGAGCCGCCAGTAGTGGTGGATGTGGGGAGAGAGATGGCGGAGTTTTCGTGAATTCATTCGAACGTGTATGGGAAGTAATCGAGAGGTCCGTTTGTGCACAATATCCTGCTCTGGCTACACTTTCTCAGTATTTCTGCTGGGGACTTGAGTCCACGGCACGTCAAATTGCTGCACTACGCCGGGCGAAAAGAGATCCGACACGATGCTAGGATGTATCCCATGACTTGTCACCTCAATGTATTGTGTCAATATGCTCGTTTTTCATCAACGTGTTAATCCACTATTTCAAAACAGGATTTATTTTATCGTGTATTAAATATTACTAAGTATTCTAAAAAGGGTACACATTATGCTATACTACTACTTCAAAAGGAAATGCATACATGAAGCGCCATTAAAGATAGCAGCAATTCTCCTTTCGTCCCCGTCATTTCACTTGCACTAGCTGTAACGTAAATGCAGTCCAGGCACTGGCTTGGAGCCTAAACTTACCATCATAGAGTGCAGTACTGTGCAGGAAATCGCTTGTCCTTCTTTTACTGTGCAGAGATCCGCACTTTGGATTAACAAATGAACGTTTAGGTAATTTTCTTGTGAAATGTCACTTGTACCTCTTGTAGTGCCAGCCCCTCATCTATGCAGGATTACTTTTTCCATCGTGTACAACCTCTAAAGGTTGATCGATGAGAGGATACGGAACAAAAACGGTCTAATGAACTTGTGTCCGGAAATGCATGGTTTCCATGCTAGAGACAATTTATCCAGTCATTCTTTATTACAGAGACTGCGGTCTAATACGCACTGTACCACGCAGCCACAGTTATAGTATGTGTGATTTCTTCGTAGTCGGTGGTACTGTTCCTCATACGTCATGCTCTACCGTCTTCTCCTCCAGTAGTCATTGGTAACGCTGTGTCCGATTCACTTCTCTTGCTGATGCACCTTTTAGTGGATGTGATACAGCGCTGTGCACAATGGTTCAGTATTCGAATCGAGAGCTTGCACGGAGTCCCGGGTTCGATTTCTGGCGTGGTCAGGGAATTTCACCTGCCTCGAGATTACTGGGTGTTTGTGTTGTCCTCAACATTTCATCATCATTCATGATTGTGGCCAGACTGGACTGAGCTCGACATAATCATCGAGAGCTTGCAGACATGGTGTTTACTTAGGGAAAGGCAAATGGCAACCGGCGGCGGGCAGCGAGGTTGCATCAGGAGACCTGTCCCCGCCGACGAAAACCAGCAATGTTGTAATGTGCGGATGCCAGACTTGGAGGAAAATGTGATTAGCACTGTGGAACGTGACCCCTGTCTCAGTACCAGGCAGTTGGCCCGTCCGTACAGGGTAAACAAGACGACCGTGTGGAACATTCTCCATGACAACAGTTACTACCCTTATCACTTACAGCGTGTGCAGGGCTTACAAGCGACAGACTTTCCATATCGGGAGCAGTTTTGTCACTGGTTTCTCCATCCTATTCACAGATGAGCCAAACTTTACTAGGAGTTGTATCGTCAACTTTAATGACACTCGTCTGTGGGATAGTACGCAGAACCCCATGACAGCGTGACAGCGAATCATCAGCATCGGTGCAGCCGGCATTTTTGGGCCGGAATAATTGGCGGCCGTATTTTGGGACCAGTCTTCCTCCCACGTCGCCTAACAGCCCGGAACTATCGGCGTTTCTTGCGGGATGACTTTGGCCCCCTGCTGGAAGACGACTGGTTATTCGAAGGGTTATGTGGCTGCTACGTGATGATGCTCCAGCCCACTTCGCCGTTAAAGTCCGGACGCATCTCAATCGTGTCTTCCCTGGTCGATGGATCGGACGAGGAGGTCCAGTTGTATGGCCTGCTCGTTTACCAGATCTCAACCCGTGCGATTTCTGGCTATGGGGCCATCTCAGAAGTATCGTGTACGCAGAGTCCATTCCAGATGTGGAGACAGAAGCAGCGTATTCATGTTGCCTTTGACACTATTCGCATGCAGCCAGGTCGATGTGAACGTGTAACACAGAACATGCTACGGCGCGTACATGCAAGCGTTGAGACACATGGAAATCATTTCCAACGCATACTGTAACTGTGGCTGCATGGTACAAAGCATACTAGACCGCAGCCTCTGTAACAATGTATGATTGTATAATTGGTCTCTAGCATAGAAACCATGCATTTCCGGACGTAAGTTCATTAGGCATTTTTTGTTTCATATCTTCTCATCGATCAGTCCCTAGAGCTTGTAAACGGTGGAGAAAATCGCCCTGTATAAATAAAAATTGCTTAAAGCATGTACGAAAGATTATTGTTTGAGAACAACTTGACTGATTTGGCAGATTGTGTGTGTGTGTGTGTGTGTGTTCGTAACTGTCAGGAGAAGATTTTCATGAACGAAAATTTTTGGAAAATCCTTCGGAAAAGTCGGAAATTTGGATTGCTTTTTTGTCTGAAAATGTCAATGAAAGAAATGTGACGATCGCTTTGACATTTCTGCTGTCGCAAGTTTTCATAACAACAATAAATTTCGCATTGAGTATCGATATTTTTCGAAAAAGAATACAACTGAAAGCGGTATATTGTTGTGATATCTGTGATGGTCATATCTTTGGTGTGTTGCAAAAATTGGATTAAAGTCAGTTCGTGGTAATTTGGTATGTTGCGAACATTCAGTTGATTTCAGTTCGTGATTTATTTTTTTGCAAAAATGCTACCAGTGAGGCATCGAAATATCGGTCGGCGTATGCGCAACGAAGGCCAGCTACATGATCGTAGGGTCAATACCACTAATGAACAGCGTAAACAGCGTTTGGAGCCATATCGAATAGTAATTATACAGTAAACTGTGGTGTCACCGCCAGACACCACACTTGCTAAGTGGTAGCTTTAAATCGGCCGCGGTCCATTAGTACATGTCGGATCCGCGTGTCGCCACTGACAGTGATCGCAGACCGAGCGCCACCACACGGCAGGTCTCGAGAGACTTACTAGCACTCGCCCCAGTTGTACGGACGACGTAGCTAGCGATGCACACTGACGAAGCCTCGCTCATTTGCAGAGCAGATAGTTAGAATAGCCTTCAGCTAAGTCAATGGCTACGACCTAGCAAGGCGCCATTAGCATTACATAGCTTGTATCTAAAGAGTCTCACTTGTATCGTCAAAAGCGATGTACCACAAGGATGGATTAAAGTTAAGTATTCCAGGAGCTACGTACTTTTCTTTATAGCATTCATTACGTATCCTGTTTCAGACCTATCTACTAGCCTGCGTGAGTTAACGCGTGCCTTTCGGCTACTTCCGAGTGGCGTGGCTGTCTTGTTACGCCACAACATAAACACTGACCGTTAAACCAGCTACGAGAAAGAACATGTTAAGCTGTGCTATGGAAAAGTGCGGTTTTGTTTTCCTTCCCTCGGTCATTCTTAATAGAAAACAGGAAAGTTGTGTTTATGGCTAACTTCATAATCCTACCTGCCATAGATTAAAACCATGCGAAATACTGTCATTAAAGATACTATCCTCATAGATCCAGTTGTGGGACAAGTCTCTCTCATAACCCCTTAACTAATTATTCCAACCGATTTAACCATTCCTTTAGACTTTTACTCCCAATCAAGGTTCCGTTCATAAGAAATTGGCTTTGAGCACTATGGGACGTAACTTCTGAGGTCATCAGTCCCATGGAACTTAGAACTACTTAAACCTAACTAACCTAAGGACATCACACACATCCATACCCGAGGCAGGATTCCAACCTGCGACCGTAGCGGTCGCGCGGTTTCAGACTGTAGCTCCTAGAACCGCTCGGCCACCCAGGCTGGCCATAATAAGAAATAAGGTGAGAAAGAGAGAGAGGGGAGGAAGAGATAGATAGAGAAGGGGAGAGGAAATAGATGTGAGAAGGTCGGAGGAAATATATAAAGGAGGGGAAGAAGGGTGTGGACAGAGAGATGGGGGAGGAGATGGATAGAGTGTGGTTTAAGAGATGTACAGGGTGTGGGGGATGGTGATGGGCAGAGACAGGGGAGAAGAGAAGGAGATGGGCAAAAGGAGGATGGTGGAGGAAAGAGATAGAAGAGGGAAGAGAAGGAGATTAGGACGTATATCCAATTCCCACACATACTGAAAGGGTACAGTACCGCCCGACATTGAAAATAGGTACAACATACTTCATTATTTTTGTCAGAACAACACATTTTTTTGTAAAATAACTCAATTTCAATTAATACAGCGAAGCCGGATACCATTGTGGGAAAGAATGACAATTTATTTATTTAATTGATCACATGTGCACTCCCACAAAATAAATCCCTACATCCAGTTTGGTGAGATCTGTGAAATGAATGAATGTATGGTCGTCTGCTAACCGCAGATAGTGAATGTGAATATATGATCATCTTTGAGACGATCCTTTGGCCACCTTTGGTGGGACCAAAGAGATGAAATTTACCTGAGCTTTGAGCGCCTGAAATGTGGTTGACCAATATGGTAGCAAGGTGCTCCCCCACTTCGACAGAGGTGCGAGAACCTGAAGAACGGCCATGTTTCAGCACTCTGCCGCTGGATCTTGTGCTGTTAAGACCTGTCTTAGTTGTGCTCCGTAAAGACAAAAGAGTGGAGACATGGTATGCATGTGGAATATTTAGGAATAGTTTGAAATAATAATTTCTCTATTTCAGGAACTTTTGTGGGGAGAATTAAATGTCAGGCAGGTAATATTAATGGGATCGTAGTAATCTTCGGAAGTGACCAACGGTCACAATGAAACCACGTGTAGCAATAAGTTAAAATACTTCCGTGTGCTTAAGTTAAGCTGAATTACTAGCGTGTGTACAATAAGTTGAAATATTTAAGAAATAGCGTGTGTACCATAAGTTGAAATATTTAAGAAATGGCGTGTGCAGGACTTGAAATTAGAGACGAGTACTTCCACGTGGTGAGTACTGTGTGAGTCTCAATCTGTGTATGAGACAAAGGATAAAGAGAAGTACTCGTCCATGGTATCAGTTGAGGACTCGCGTGTGTGATGAATATGTTCTTAATATTACTTTGCGTGATATGATTCCGTGTGACGCTAGATTCAAACTCTGAGAGAGAAGCAAGGTGAGTCGGCCGTCTATCCAGCAACGCCACTTGGCTTGCATTGCACAGGAAGACGTGCATATATCTCCAGAGTTCATAGGAGGAAAGTAGAATTACAAAGCGGGGCGGTGTCGTGTGAAACTGGGCTAAATACTAATTGAAGTGGGAAGCTGAAAGTGATAGTGTTGTGACTATTTATTGTATTGTATTCCATGTTGTAGTGGGTGTATGTCATGTAATTTGGGTATGTGTGGTTTGCATGGGAGAGTAGCAAGGTAGTTTCAAAAGATTAGTGGGTTATGCTTGTTCCTTCTGTACCGCTCGATCTGGAGGAAAGTTTCGTGATGATGATTGTGAGAGTCGAAGTGTGAGATATAATAAAAGATCCACCATCCTATTCAGAAAGTGCACTGTAGTGTTAAATAATTACGAGACCATAAGGTAGAGAATCACCAATGTAAAGCCATGCCCACTGGGCGGAATTTCTCATGTGTTATTGTTGTAGGTTATAGAATTTGTGTGTTTAGGTTATAGAATTTATCGGAATAAATAAGATAGTGAAAAGAAAAAGATTGGTGGACTTTTCCTTCGAATTGTATATTGTCATGATGTCCCGAATTTATAATGTGTGCGCCATTCATATTCAGTGCGGTGGCCACGTGTTGATAAAAGCCGTTAAATAAAAGACAAAAAGAAACTGTGGTATTGCCAGTGCGTAGTGAACAGTCAGAGTTCTGTAAATCACTGATAGTCAGATGTGCGTTTCCGTTGCGTATTATTCATACAGGAGGACAATTTGTAACTTAATTGTGAGTACGAGAGTTCATGTTACTCGATAAATAAGAATGAATCCACTCGCTTGGCAGACCACTCATCTTGCATTCCTGAATGCTTGATGCCACAGTATGAGCAAGGCATGTGGGTGCCACTCAATATGACTGCGAAACATTGCCGAGTTCGCTAGTTTATAATAAATATGTGCGACTGGATTCGTGATTTCCTGTCAGGAAGGTCGCAGTTCGTAGTATTAGACGGCAAATCATCGAGTAAAACTGAAGTGATTTCAGGTGTTCCCCAGGGAAGCGTCCTGGGACCTGTGCTGTTCCTGATCTATATAAATGACCTGGGTGACAATCTGAGCAGTTCTCTTAGGTTGTTCGCAGATGATGCTGTAATTTATCGTCTAGTAAGGTCATCCGAAGACCAATATCAGTTGCAAAGTGATTTAGTAAAGATTGCTGTATGGTGTGGCAGGTGGCAGTTGACGCTAAATAACGAAAAGTGTGAGGTGATCCACATGAGTTCCAAAAGAAATCCGTTGGAATTCGATTACTCGATAAATAGTACAATTCTCAAGGCTGTCAATTCAACTAAGTACCAGGGTGTTAAAATTACGAACAACTTCAGTTGGAAAGACCACATAGCGAGAGCACCTGCAGCAGCGAGTACTGTTTGTATAAAGCGTTTATTTTGCATTTTGTTTACGACCTTCCACTAAGGAAGGGATTCTATTAGTGTTTATCTGCTCTGCATAGTAACTAACAGTTCTTGATAAAACTTTACGTAGTTTTCGTGTTAGATTTCTTAGTGTTTTCTTGATCGTTTAGAACAGAAAGCGCCCTAAAACCGTCTTTTGTTTGTTTCGCGGCCGTTAGCCACTAGTCACTTGAATCAGCAGTTGTCTTGTGACAGCCAGAGCGAGAGCACCAGCAGCAGCGAGTACTGTTTGTATAAAGCGTTTATTTTGCATTTTGTTTACGACCTTCCACTAAGGAAGGGATTCTATTTGTGTTTATCTGCTCTGCATAGAAACTAACAGTTCTTGATCGTTAGGAGAGAAATTTATTTTGTACTTATTTGCTGCGCTTAGCTTTTAAATAGTTTTTCTGGGAAAACCTAGCGTAGTTTTCGCGTCTTGTATTTCAGTGAGTGTTTCTTGATTATCAGAGTAGCTCATCAGAAGATTATCTTGGGAATTTGTCACCGTATAGAGTAGGGTAAACATAGTCATGTGT
Organism: Schistocerca nitens; assembly: GCF_023898315.1. Classification (NCBI taxonomy): domain Eukaryota; kingdom Metazoa; phylum Arthropoda; class Insecta; order Orthoptera; family Acrididae; genus Schistocerca; species Schistocerca nitens. The sequence goes on along the minus strand of NC_064617.1, from coordinate 695,839,909 downwards.
AGGGACTGTGGTTGTTGTGAGCGGACGCAAGGAGAATTGGCCACTCTTCGGGGGCAGGTGGAGGCTTTGTCTGTTAGGCTCATCGAGCTCGAGGCGCAGGCGTCGGCTCGTAGTGGCGTTGGGGCAACTGTGGTGAGACCTATGCCTACTTCGGTGGCCTTGGAATCACATGGAACCTCTGATGTCGCTGCGTCTTCCGGCAGTGAGCATCTTACCGGTCAGCCATCACTCCAGGGTGAATGGCGGACAGTGGTGGGCTCGCGCGTGCCTGGCCGAAAGGCGAAGGTGGGATCTGGCCGCGTGGCAGCTGCCTTACCCCTTTCCAACAGGTACGGGGTGCTTCCTAGTGGTGATGACATCGTTTCCGAGCCACCACGGGATGCCTCGCCTGTTGGGCCAGTGGCCGATTCTCCGGCAAGGTCCCGACAGTCACAGAGGGCGGGCCTATTAGTTATAGGGAGCTCCAACGTTAGGCGGGTTATGGAGCCCCTCAGGAAAATAGCGGGTAGGTCGGGGAAGAATGCCAGTGTGCACTCGGTGTGCTTGCCGGGGGGTCTCGTCCGTAATGTGGAGGAGGCCCTTCCGGCAGCTATTGAACGCACTGGGTGTGACCGGCTGCAGATAGTAGCACATGTCGGAACGAATGACGCCTGCCGCTTGGGTTCTGAGGCCATCCTTGGTTCCTTCTGGCGGCTGGCTGATTTGGTGAAGACAACCAGCATCGCACGCGGAGTGCAAGCTGAGCTTAATATCTGCAGCATAGTGCCCAGAGTCGATCGCGGTCCTCTGGTTTGGAGCCGTGTGGAGGGTCTAAACCAGAGGCTCAGACGACTCTGCGACTATAATGGTTGCAAATTCATCGACCTCCGTTATTGGGTGGAGAACTGTAGGGCCCCCCTAGACAGGTCAGGCGTGCACTACACACCGGAAGCAGCTACTAGGGTAGCAGAGTACGTGTGGCGTGCACACGGGGGTTTTTTAGGTTAGAGGGACCCCCCCTTGGGCGAAACGATAAAATACCTGACGGCTTACCAGAGAGAACATCAGCATCGTTGATAAAGAACGTCCGTCCTCAGAGACCAAAAACAGGAAAAGTTAACGTAATATTGGTAAACTGCAGGAGTATCCAGGGCAAGGTTCCTGAATTAGTATCGCTTATTGAAGGAAATAGTGCGCATATACACTCCTGGAAATGGAAAAAAGAACACATTGACACCGGTGTGTCAGACCCACCATACTTGCTCCGGACACTGCGAGAGGGCTGTACAAGCAATGATCACACGCACGGCACAGCGGACACACCAGGAACCGCGGTGTTGGCCGTCGAATGGCGCTAGCTGCGCAGCATTTGTGCACCGCCGCCGTCAGTGTCAGCCAGTTTGCCGTGGCATACGGAGCTCCATCGCAGTCTTTAACACTGGTAGCATGCCGCGACAGCGTGGACGTGAACCGTATGTGCAGTTGACGGACTTTGAGCGAGGGCGTATAGTGGGCATGCGGGAGGCCGGGTGGACGTACCGCCGAATTGCTCAACACGTGGGGCGTGAAGTCTCCACAGTACATCGATGTTGTCGCCAGTGGTCGGTGGAAGGTGCACGTGCCCGTCGACCTGGGACTGGACCGCAGCGACGCACGGATGCACGCCAAGACCGTAGGATCCTACGCAGTGCCGTAGGGGACCGCACCGCCACTTCCCAGCAAATTATGGATACTATTGCTCCTGGGGTATCGGCGAGGACCATTCGCAACCGTCTCCATGAAGCTGGGCTACGGTCCCGCACACCGTTAGGCCGTCTTCCGCTCACGCCCCAACATCGTGCAGCCCGCCTCCAGTGGTGTCGCGACAGGCGTGAATGGAGGGACGAATGGAGACGTGTCGTCTTCAGCGATGAGAGTCGCTTCTGCCTTGGTGCCAATGATGGTCGTATGCGTGTTTGGCGCCGTGCAGGTGAGCGCCACAATCAGGACTGCATACGACCGAGGCACACAGGGCCAACACCCGGCATCATGGTGTGGGGAGCGATCTCCTACACTGGCCGTACACCACTGGTGATCGTCGAGGGGGCACTGAATAGTGCACGGTACATCCAAACCGTCATCGAACCCATCGTGATACGCAAGTTGGGATGGAAGTCATTAAAGCAAAGACGTTTTTCGTCGCGGCGAGATCTATATACGAAATTTCAGTCACCAACTTTCTCTTCCGAATGCAAAAATATCTTGTTGAGCCCAACCTACAAAGGTAGGAATGATCATCAATAAGAGAAATCAGAGCTCGAACAGAAAGGTTTAGGTGTTCGTTTCTCCCGCGCGCTGTTGCGGGAGTGGAATGGTAGAGAGATGAACCCTCCGCCAAGCACTTAAATGTGAATTGCAGAGTAATCATGTAGATGTAGATGAAGTTAACATATCTTACGAGAGAATATGTTACCAGTCCATTTAGAGCTCAGTGGTAGGCTTGCAGCTCTGTAGTTCGTGCAGAACTGGTTATGAAGCGGTCAGGTGACCCGCCACCTGTGATGTAAGTCATGGCGTGGCACTGGTGCCTGTCCGTGTGTGTGTGTGTGTGTGTGTGTGTGTGTGTGTGCGTGTGTGTTCCCGCGTGCGCGCCACTCGCTTGCACGGAATCTGCGCAGTAAGACTGTTCGACATGGCCACGTGACAGAATGGCAGGGAAGAGCTATCGTGTTTAGGCTTGCCCATGACCACACTGCAAATGAATTTGCCCGATTCGTTGGTGTATCAACGCAGGCTATTCAAATGGTGTACCGCCCGCAGCTAAGTAACACAGGGTAACAACAGTAGTCGTAAGAAGGTCCTAATCGAGAGTGACCGGAGACGAATGTCACGCCTTGTAGCAACAATCGATTTCGAAATCGACAGGAGCGAACATTGCAAAGGGAACTGCATGCAGTGGACATTTACTTTGGACAAGGTTCTTGCTCACAGCTGCACGTCTTCAGTGGCAGGCGTATGGTATGTTCCGACGAATCGCGATGTAGCCTCTTTTGAAATGATGCAAGACTTCGAACACACCCATGGCCCAATGAGGAATTAAATTCCTAAATATTGGCGTTTCTATAACGGCCCTCCTAGACCAATCTGAATCGACGGTTTCCTTACTTCAGCCATGATTATACATAGAGTAATGTATATTTTTATTTCATTGTTGAGTACGTCTTGTGCATATCTATTCGTCTTAGCTACGATGTTTTCCCAAAATGTACTATTAAATATTACATAGAAAACGTCTAATTCTCTTATGCTTGTACTGACGTGCTGTAAAGCTGCTTCCTTTATTCTGGGAGTTTCCGTATACGTCCAGATTGTTGGTTCATTGTCTTCCTTTTGCCACATCCACGACTCTGATTATTGCTGGTAGGTTTGCTCTTCTTCGTCAGTATCATATTCAGTCACCAGCCGCTTACGCAGGAGGTAAAACGTCGCTACCGCTGTCACTTTCGCTGTCACAATATCCTGCAAAATCATTGTTGGCTATGCCACCACATGTTTCCCTTTCCCCGTGAGCACGTTTGCTAGACGTCGGGAACATTGTGAAAGTATTTTTGTAATGTTGCCAGGTCCGAATGCGGCGAAGAACACTTCGTGTATGCCGCGTGTACTCGATCAGCTCCGCAACGTGTCAGAGACGTTCTGTTTACATTTGGCGCGGTTGACCGACGACGTCTCTCACACGACATGCGCTTGTTCGGCGCGGTAAACGTACCACGTCTCTGATACGTGTAGTTGATGTTTGGCCAGGTCGACACGCTACGTCTCTCACACGACATTGTAAGCTATGGGATTAATTACAGCCCTTTTTCTTTTATTTCCTGTTAAGGATCTGTACTCAGTTTATGATTAACGGGACAAAATGAACTCTATTCCTTATTATACAGGGTGTCCGAAAAGTCTCTCCCTGAGTACATCAATTGATAACTCAGGCTAGAAGTAAGATACAAATATGAAACTGGTGTCTAATTGTTTACAAACTATCAAAGTTTTTTTCACACATCAGTAAACTTCCACATGAGCACGCTTGGTAGCACGTAGCTTATCTAGGCGATATTCAATTTCCGTCCACACATTAGCCAACATCACTGGAGGGATCGATTCAACGACTGTGGTGATCCGTTGCCGCAGGGTTTCAAGATCTCGTACACGTGTTCGGTAGACCTCGTTCTTGACATAACCCCATAAAAAGAAGTCTAATGGGGTTATGTCAGGAGAGCGTGGAGGCCAAACCGTTGGCCCATCACGACCAATCCATCGCCCAGGAAAGGTCATATCGAGATAGGCACGGACGTCCAAACCCCAATGAGGCGGTGCACCATCTTGCTGAAACAAGACATCGGGGTGATACTGAAGCAGCTGAGGAACAGCATACAGTTGCGACATGTCCAGATACATTGCAGATGTGACAGTAGCCTCAGCGAAGAAGAATGGCCCCATAATTCGGTCGTGCAATAGCGCGCACCAAACATTCACCTTTGGACTGCCTCTGGTGCACTCCATGACCTCGCCAGGGGGTTGTGAACCCCAAATGCGCACATTATGGTGATTCACTACTCCACTGACAAGAAAGGCCGCTTCGTCGGAAAAGGCAATTCGTCTGAGATAACTATCATCGTCCTCAATACGTGATAGCATTTCGACCACAAAGTCATACCGACGTGTACCGTCATTGGGCAACAAGGCCTGAACAATTTGCAGTTTGTATGCACGAAACAATAAACGTTTGTGTAAAATGTCATGGAGAGAGCTTTTTGGCATCTGTAATTGACGTGAGGCCCTGCGCACCGATTTCTTCGGACTTCGCAGAAAAGACTTCCTTACAGCTTCCACCCTGTCTGCTGAGGTCCTTGGTCGACCAGACCTCGGAAGGTCAGCAACCGATCCTGTGTTCTTGAACTTCTCATATCAGGCTTTAATGCTCTTGACATCAAGTGGATTCGTTCCAAAGGTTGTCTGGAAGTGTCTCTGCACTGTGGTTGGTGATCGTGTCTCACGGTACCACAGGACACACTGTGCCTTCTCCTGATTGGTTAACATGGCTTCTTGTGGGCACTGCACCTCATTCACTACTTACGTACTACGAACCTAAAACAGAAAAAAAACTTTGATAGTTATAACAATCGACACAAGTTTCATATTTGTATCTTACTTATAGCCTGAGTTATCAATTTATGTAATCAGGGAAAGACTTTTCGGACACCCTGTACATCATTATAAAATCAGATGGTAGGACGTAGATTTTGTTTTAGTTTCAATTATTTTAGAAACTTTGTACAGTTTGCAATTTAATTTGTTTTGTGCAATATTTTTCGTCTGTATGGCTCATTTAAGTAGTATTTTTCAATAACGCTTCAATTTTGTGAAACCTGTCTTAAAAAATAACAATTTCGCAAATCTGGGTAGAAAAAATTGCAGAAGGTATAGGTCATTCTGGAGGAGGAGAGGGCAGGGCGCAGCTCTGGCACTTGTGCTGAGGACGTAGGATCAGCCCGGTATCGGTCTGCAAGACGTGTGTACAGTAGGCAGTGCTGCGGAGCGCAGGCGGCGCCCCTGCTTTGCTGTGCCGGGAGCGCGGCTTTCCCACAGGCTGGCGCGGCCCTGTGCCGCCGCATAGAGTTCCAGCCAGCCCATCCCAACCCAGCCCTCTGCCAAGGCCGGCGCGCCACTCGGCCGTGCCTCCCGAAGGTCGCGTGCGAGGCCACCGGATGGCGGGCACGTGCTGCGGGCGCCAGCTAAGCGGGGCCGTCTCTTTTTATCACTCCCTACTTCCTGCAGCTCTCCTCCTCTCTTCGCCTTTGCTACTTCCTGGCGTCACTCGGGACTCGAGCGAAATTCGGCCGCGCAGCACAGCTGCGATAAGCCGTGAGCTTCACAGCGTTATCTGAGAGCGCCCGCTCCGCTATCCGAGGCATACCGGCGCCGAGATCTCGCGAGCACGCAGTCGTTTCGCGAGGCCGCGCAGACCGGCCGTAGCTACGAAACGTGCAACTGTCTCACACGTACTCGAGGACGTAACCAGGATTTTATCAAAGGGGAGGGGGGTCTCCGATTTGTTAAACAGGGTCGTAAAAAGGCTTTATTACGAAAACGCACGTACACACACACAAATTACCGAAATTCACTATTAAATATTTCTATAAAACTTTTATCCATTATGGATGAAGATCACTGCGACTGCAGTGAATAAAATCTTCGTTGATCCATTATGGATCGTGGGACGACGGCTAGTATGAACTTCTTGATGCAATAATTTACCAACAGCCGTATTTATTGTAGAAATTTATTTTATCTTATGAACTTCTATGTGCTACCAGTTTCGGCATTACATTCATGCCATCTTCAGGCCCCACTCGTCATAGTCGTAAAATCGCTATACACGGAAGGAGCCATATAACTGGATCCGTGAATCAATCGTCCTGCAACAGCTCTTAGTGGCCAGGCGACACAGACTGAGGCGGTTTAGGCAAACCGGATACAGTTATATGGCTCCTTCCGTCTATAGCGATTTTACGACTAAGACGAGTGGGGCCTGAAGATGGCATCAATGTAATGCCGAAACTGGTAGCACATAGAAGTTCATAACATAAAATAAATTTCTACAGTACATACGGCTGTTGGTAAATTATTGCATCAAGCAGTGAATAAAGGTTTCTTGAAATTACTGCAACCAGAAGCCTTCCGTTTTATTCTTCAATTTTACTGTCCCATTACCACTTTCGAACCGCCTAGCGGTAAACATGTTCCGTCTGATGATGTCTGACTGTCTGCAGCAGTGTGGGAGTCGTGTAGGGTTAATAACCCATCCATTGGTTGGTTGTTAGTGCACACAGTATTCTGGAAAACATAATGAATGTTCTCCAGTGACGTTAATTTTACTGCGCCTCATGCACTTAGCCACCTGCGGATAAGTGTGTAAAGTGCAGTAAAAGTCTGTCAACTCCCGTCGTGCGGCCACTATTACGTCGGACACTTTTTTGCAAGAAACTACCAGAGACAGCTCCGCCGGTGCACTGCTCTCTTATACGTTTGCCGGCCACGGTGGCCGAGCGGCTCTAGGCGCTTCAGTCCGGAACCACGCTACCGCTACGATCGCAGGTTCGAATCCTGCCTCGGGCATGGATGTGTATGATGTCCTTAGGTTAGTTAGGTTTAAGTAGTTCTAAGTTATAAGGGACTGATGACCTCAGATGTTAAGTCCCGTAGTGCTCAGAGCCACTTGAACCACTTGAGCCACTCTTATACGTTGTGTACGCGATACTACCGCCGTCTGTATATGTACATATTGCTATCTCATGACTTTATTCATTTCATTGCATGCTACTATTTGATAGTCTGCCTGGCCGCTTCCGCCTAGTACTCGGCGCTCCAGCGTACTTGATGGGAGGAGGCAAATGTTTTTCTTTTTTAAATTGTTAAATTTTCATAACATTTCCACATTAAACATTTGCTATGTAATTATTATTATATGTTTTAACTTGCTATAAATCTACTTTATATACACTACTGGCCATTAAAATTGCTACACCAAGAAGATGACGTGCTGCAGACGCGAAATTTAACCGACAGGAAGAAGATGCTGTGATATCCAAATGATTAGCTTTTCAGAGCATTCACACAAGGCTGGCGCCGGTGGCGACACTCACAACGTGCTGACATAGGGAAAGTTTCCAACCGATTGCTTATACACAAACAGCAGCTGACCGGCGTTGCCTGGGGAAACGCTGTTGTGATGCCTCGTGTAAGGAGGACAAATGCGTACCATCACGTTTCCGACTTTGATAAAGGTCGGATTGTAGCCTATCGCGACGCGGTTTATCGTATCGCGACATTGCTGCTCGCGTTGGTCGTGATCCAATGACTGTTAGCAGAATATGGAATCGGTGCGTTCAGGAGGGTAATACGAAACGCCGTGCTGGAGTCCAACGGCCTCGGATCACTAGCAGTCGAGATGACAGGCATCTTATCCGCATGGCTGTAACGGATCGTGGAGTCACATCCCGATCCCTGAGTCAACAGATGGGGACGTTTGCAAGACAACAACCATCTGCACGAACAGTTCGACGACGTTTGCAGCAGCATGGACATTCAGCTCGGAGACCGTGGCTGCGGTTACTCTTGACGCTGCATCACAGACAGGAGCGCCTGCGATGGTGTACTCGACGTCGAACCTGGGTGCACGAATGGCAAAACGTCATTTTTTCGGATGAATCCAGGTTCTGTTTACAGCATCATGATGGTCGCATCCGTATTTGGCGACATCGTGGTGAACGCACATTGGAAGCGTCTATTCGTCATCGCCATACTGGCGTATCACCCGGCGTGATGGTATGGGGTGCCATTGGTTACACGTCTCGGTCACCTCTTGTTCGCATTGACGGCACTTTGAACAGTGGACGTTACATTGCAGATGTGTTACGACCCGTGGCTCTACCCTTCATTCGATCCCCGCGAAACCCTACATTTCAGCAGGATAATGCACGACCGCATGTTGCAGGTCCTGTACGGGCCTTTCTGGATACAGAAAATGTTCGAGTGCTGCCCTGGCCAGCACGTTCTCCAGATCTCTCACCAATTGAAAACGTCTGGTCAATGGTGGCCGAGCAACTGGCTCGTCACAATATGCCAGTCATTACTCTTGATGAACTGTGGTATCGTGTTGTAGCTGCATGGGCAGCTGTACCTGTACACGCCATCCAAGCTCTGTTTGACTCAATGCCCAGGCGTATCAAGGCCGTTATGACGGCCAAAGGGGGTTGTTCTGGGTACTGATTTCTCAGGATTTACGCACCCAAATTGGGTGAAAATGCAATCAAATGTCAGTTCTAGTATAATATATTCGTTCAATTAATACCCGTTTATCATCTGCATTTCTTCTTGGTGTAGCAATTTTAATGGGGAGTTGTGTATTACATGCATATGTGCCAATGGTCGCGCATTCGAGCAGTTCCTGCGGATGCTACTGCTGTAATTAGCGAGTTAAACTACTTTCTGTGAAAATCGTCCCTGTCATCAGAAATTGCTGTCATGGACCATAGTACCGTAGTGCCATAGCTAAGGACCAAGAGGAATGGAAGGAAATTGTAGAAGAGGCCAAGGCTCACCATGAGCTATAGAGCCAAGAAAGAAGAAGAAGGATACCCGTTTATCATCTGCATTTCTTCCTGGTGTAGCAGTTTTAATGGCCAGTACAGTATTTTAATAAGTAAAGTTACTTCCGACTTTATTGTTAACCATTATTGTGGAACCGGTGGGCGGTTAAAAAAGTTCAGTACTAATTGACATACAAAATTGGGCGAGAGGTAAAAGAGGTTAACTACCCTGTGCTACAGCATCTCAATGAACTTATATTCCCGCGTAATACGTGCCAACTGTTCTCAGAGTGTACCATAATCGCATGATGTGAAAATAGCGACTCCACTGTAGCTCGTGCAAGCAGCAGTGCGGCTTGCAGAAACATCATCGATTACTGTGCAAAGAAATTAGCATAGGTTGTATGGAGGTGATTAGCATGCAATGGAAACAGTTAAGAAATGATATCGTAAGTTTGTGGTAACTGTAAGTACTCTGTAACATTCTGGCGGTGCACACTTTAGTGTTTCGGAAGAGCTAGAGAAGAACATTAGACAAAATGTTGCCAAATATGTGTGGCATGCGATTTTTAATCGAACATACGACTATATTTTCACATCTGTTACTACAGATGCACTTGAAAATGGACAGTGTCTGAAACTGGTAGTGCATATAAAATATTTTAAAACACGCCGTTTTTCAAATTTATTGAGGCTATTTTTTAATATTTCATGCTGCAGTACACCATTGACTTCAAATGGTTCAAATGGCTCTGTGCACTATGGAACTTAACATCTGAAGTCATCAGTCCCCTAGACTTAGAACTTCTTAAACCTAACTAACCTAAGGACATCATACACATCCATGCCCGGAACAGGATTCGAAACTGCGATCGTTGCGGTCACGCGGTTCCAGACTAAAGCGCCTATAACCGCTCGGTCACAGCCGTCGGCTCCAGCGTCTTCGTTCGTATGCGTACATAGTTCAAGTTCTGCAACATCTGCTGCCGAGCGACAAACCATGCCGACAACATTTTGCTGTGGATGTGCTGCAGCGCATTGACAAGACGGCCAGCTATCTGGAAAGATATTTATTGTCAGATGACGCAACATTTCATGTGTCAGGAACGGTTGATCGGCATAATGTTCGGATTTTGGGCTCACATCTTTCACACACTATCATTGAAATGTTCATGATAGTTCCAAACCGAACGCCTACACGCGTACTGTAGTATCTGAGAGAAAAAAAGAAAGAAAGAAAATCAACTACCGCTCGTCAATTGTTCATTACGCCCTTGTTGGTGCGTCGTTTACTTCATGGCTTTCGGATTCAGGTACTCGCTGCACCATGGCAAAAATGACTCCCGGACGACCAGTGGTTGTAATGCCATTTTTACTGGTCCCCTTCTCGCCGGCTCCACCACTGCTCCACATTCACTGCATACAAGAAAGGAAAACACACAGTTTCCCTTACTCACTACATTTATCCTTATTCAACTTACTCACGAGCATCTCTTGACGACGGCTTTCCAATGGTGTGTTGGGATGTATATAAATATCCCGAAATACTACACTCTATATGGCTGTCAAGAAGCGCTCATGTGGCTGTGTTATCAGGCGAGATAGCGTCGGTCATCTTCGGCAACTTCCGCCAATGTTAGTCACGGGTATTTCCCTCTCTCAACATTCCAGTAAAGAGCGGGCTATTCGGGTAGGTCACGCTCATTCAGGGCTCTGACTCTTGCTTCGCGGTGGGATCAATGTCAATGGCAGTTATGTCCAGTTGTGTTGTTCCACAGGAAATGTAATTATAATATTATAACTAAAATTTCTTTACATATAACTGTAGTCTTCATTTGAGCACACCTTATATGAAAATCTGAAGTGTATCAGTACCGATAGAAATAGACACTCTCGGGCATGGATGTGTGTGATGTCCTTAGGTTAGTTAGGTTTAAGTAGTTCTAAGTTCTAGGGGACTGATGACCACAGCAGTTGAGTCCCATAGTGCTCAGAGCCATTTGAAATAGACACTGTCGTGCGAAGCACAGTACAGTGTCTTAAGCTTGCAGCAAAGGTCCTTCTTAGACCAAAAACGAAGTGAGAAGAGCACGAGTCAAAATAGCTTTGATTTCCACAGCTGTTAGCTATCATTCCTGTATATAGCTTTAGACATCTACGTCCTTGTTCCTTAATGACTGACGGTGCCCATTCCACGTCACTCGTTCTTTTGGAACGACGTCAAACATATCTGTTATTGCTCTCATCAGTAGCTTGCATGCCAGCTAGTCGGCGTATGTTAGTAGTCACAAGAGTGTGTGTGTGTGTGTGTGTGTGTGTGTGTGTGTGTGTGTTTGTGAAGTGATGCGTAGTCTATTGTTTCCAGATTAACTGCTTTCACCAAGGATTTTGCTTAGCTTTCAATATCGCTGGGTCTTTGTGTCACTTACGGGTACCTCTTCTAAAAACTCTCTGGTGCCGTTTGTGTTAGATTGCTACATCGGTATCTACGAGGGGCGTTCAGAAAGTAAGCTCCGATCGGTCGCGAAATGGAAACGACTATGAAAATCCGATAAAGCTTTGCACAGATGTGTTGGGTAGTGTCTCTAATATAACCCCAGTTAGCATCACGTCGCTCTTCTCATTTCTGAGCTCGCAGTGAGTGCGTAAAGATGTCTAGAAAATAGTGTCTGCCGCCAAGTACGAGGGCCTGGTGAGAAATTTCGCCTGAAGCTATGCAGCTAACATTACATAACTGTCGTGCTGTTTCTTCTTCAAGACAATTCTCAGCCGCATTCTGCAGGGGCAATGAAGATGCTCCTGCATCGTTTTCAAATGGAAATGTTAGATTACCCACAATACAGTCCGCAATTGTCACCCCCTGAGTTTCATCTCTGGTCACATGAACCGCTGTCTTTGAAGACAACATTTTGACACAGACAACGAGGTGTAGGCCAGCGTGGAGAATTGGCGGAAAGCACTGGCGGCTGCCTTCTATGATGAGGCTATTGAAAAGTTGGTACAACGCTATGACAAAAGTCTAAGTCAGAACGGCGACTACGTAGAGAAGTAGCTGAAAGGTGTAGCTAATTGTTACAAGTAAAACATTTCTGATGTTCACTGTGGTTTCAATTTGGCAATCAATCGGAGCTTACTTTCTGAACAGGCCTCGTACATCTATATACCGAAAGCCACCTAATAGTGTGTTACGTAGAATACTTAAGGCACAATTATCGTTTACACCGCTCCAATTCTGACTGTGAATTGTGCGTGAGATGAACGACTATAAAGCGCTATATGAGCCCTAATTCTCTGTTTCTCTCAATGTGGTCGTTTTGTCTACTCTCTCAGGTTGCCGTGAACATGTACCACGACGTTTATTTTAACATTCTCAATGACCAAGTGTTTCCCGTTCCTGTACGTCTTCCTCCTGACAAAGCTACATGCACACGGCTGCGCACATTCGCTGTGGCGTACACTCAGTCACCCTATGCTCCTCGATCACTCCATCTTAATCCCACAGAAAAGTCAGGGGCTAGGTGTCTATGTGACAGAGGTAGACCGTCAATTGTATGTACCATCCTATTCCCCACCGCATTACGCTACTGCTACAATCAGTTACAGTGCCATACAGCATGGTGTTTGGGTACAGTGCTGTACTACAATGTCTGGCTAATGTACCGTACTGTACTGTCCAGATATCAATATCAGGTGTAATGCCACACCACACTATTTAGCTGTTGTTTTGTACTATCGGTCTGGATATTGCTATCACGTGCAGTGCCATATTATACCATTTGGCTGATGCACTTTACATTATTGCCATCTGTTACGCATAACTTGGATCTTTGTAGTATATTATGCAGCCTGATAGTCACAGTTGAGAAGTAGTCTGGGTATCACCATAGGAGAAAGTAAAAATATGTGTGTCACCTTTGTTTAGGTGCCACACACATAACTGCATGCTTGACAAGCACACATGCACAAGTGTGCTTGAGTAACCATACACAAATTCATGGCGCCTGCACACTGTGCAAGCATACTTGTACAAGTATTAGTTTGTTTACCAGAAAATGTTGAACTCAGATGACGATGCACTAGCTTTGACAAAATAAAAAAAAAAGTCATAATACATGATATGTGAAGTAGAGAGCAGTTAAAGGAACGAAATCATTATTCCTATATTAACTATTCATGGCAGACATGCTATGGCAACAGTCTGGCAGTACTGTTGATTTTTCTTCTTCCTTCCTCCATGTAATACTGTATTCTTTGACTTGACCTACAGTACAGTATAGTACAGCATTTGTACAGAATGTAATTACCCAGATAACTGAAAAATACTTGCACAAGCCTCCCTATTGTTGGTACACACACTTTAGTTTACACACACTTGAACTCTTGCACAATCATGCACAGTCGAAATCCGATCAAGCATGAAGCTGCTTGTTCAGTCCTGGTCCTTGCACATATTTATTCTACACACACTCAAGCATGCTTGGGCAAGCATGTTTGTGCAAGCGTGCGTGTCAAACATGGCCGCGGGGGATTAGCCGAGCGGTCTTAGGCGCTGCAGTCATGGACTGTGCGGCTGGTCCCGGCGGAGGTTCAAGTCCTCCCTCGGGCATGGGCCTGTGTGTTTGTCCTTAGGATAATTTAGGTTAAGTAGTGTGTAAGCTTAGGGACTGATGACCTTAGCAGTTAAGTCCCATAAGATTTCACACACATTTGCACATTTTTTCGTGTCAAACATGCAGTAACATAAGTCACCGCCTTTAGGCGGTCATGCAACGAAATTTTTTACGAAACAGAAAGCATAAAGATGTATTTAGGATAGCTAAAGACAGAAGACATGGCTACAATGTAATAACATTGTAATGCACTGCACCTTCACCACAATCCATACTGTAACGTATACAGGGTGTTACAAAAAGGTACGGCCAAACTTTCGGGAAACATTCCTCACACACAAAGAAAGAAAATATATTATGTGGACATGTGTCCGGAAACGCTTACTTTCCATGTTAGAGCTCATTTTATTACTTCTCTTCAAATCACATTAATCATGGAATGGAAACACACAGCAACAGAACATACCAGCGTGACTTCAAACACTTTGTTACAGGAAATGTTCAAAATGTACTCCGTCAGCGAGAATACATGCATCCACCCTCCGTCGCATGGAATCCCTGATGCGCTGATGCAGCCCTGGAGAATGGCGTTTGTATCACAGACGTCCACAATACGAGCACGAAGAGTCTCTACATTTGGTACTGGGGTTGCGTAGACAAGAGCTTTCTAATGCCCCCATAAATGAAAGTCAAGAGGGTTGAGGTCAGGAGAGCGTGGAGGCCATGGAATTGGTCCGCCTCTACCAATCCATCGGTCACCGAATCTGTTGTTGAGAAGCGTACGAACACTTCGACTGAAATGTGCAGGAGCTCCATCGTGCATGAACCACATGTTGTGTCGTACTTGTAAAGGCACATGTTCTAGCAGCACAGGTCGAGTATCCCGTATGAAATCATGATAACGTGCTCCATTAAGCGTAGGTGGAAGAACATGGGGCCCAATCAAGACATCACCAACAATGCCTGCCCAAACGTTCACAGAAAATCTGTGTTGATGACGTGATTGCACAATTGCGTGCGTCAGCCCACACATGTTGATTGTGATAATTTACAATTTGATCACGTTGGAATGAAGCCTCATCCGTAAAGAGAACATTTGCATTGAAAGAAGGATTGACACATTGTTGGATAAACCATTCGCAGAAGTGTACCCGTGGAGGCCAATCAGCTGCTGATAGCGCCTGCACACGCTGTACATGGTACGAAAACAACTGGCTCTCCCGTAGCACTCTCCATACAGTGACGTGGTCAACGTTACCTTGTACAGCAGCAACTTCTCTGACATTGACATTAGGGTTATCGTCAACTGCACGGAGAATTGCCTCGTCCATTGCAGGTGTCCTCGTCGTTCTAGGTCCTCCCCAGTCGCGAGTCATAGGCTGGAATGTTCCGTGCTCCCTAAGACGCCGATCAATTGCTTCGAACGTCTTCCTGTCGGGACACCTTCGTTCTGGAAATCTGTCTCGATACAACCGTATCGCGCCACGGCTATTGCCCCGTGCTAATCCATACATCTAATGGGCATCTGCCAACTCCGCATTTGTAAACATTGCACTGACTGCAAAACCACGTTCGTGATGAACGCTAACCTGTTGATGCTAAGTACTGATGTTCTTGATGCTAGTACTGTAGAGCAATGAGTCGCATGTCAACACAAGCACCGAAGTCAACATTAACTGCCTTCAAAAATGGTTCAAATGGCTCTGAGCACTATGGGATTTAACATCTGTGGTCATCAGTCCCCTAGAACGTAGAACTACTTAAACCTAACAAACCTAAGGACATCACACACATCCATGCCCGAGGCAGGATTCGAACCTGCGACCGTAGCAGTCGCGCGGTTCCGGACTGAGCGCCTAGAACCGCATGGCCACCGCGGCCGGCTAACTTCCTTCAATTGGGCCAACTGGCGGTGAATCGAGGAAGTACAGTACATACTGACGAAACTAAAATGAGCTCTAACATGGAAATTAAGCGTTTCCGGACACAAGTCCACATAACATCTTTTCTTTATTTGTGTGTGAGGAATGTTTCCTGTAAGTTTGGCCGTACTTTTTTGTAACACCCTGTATAAGGTTAGTTTAACAGGTCGCATGCAGTAACGGAAGTTTTTCTACGGCGACATTTGGAGGAAGAAGAAGAAATGCTCCTGGAAACAATTTGTAGATACTCTGGCTGGGTTGGCGAATCGAAATCACAGTTGGATGCAAAGGAAACCAATCTACCCCTGATAAGATAATGAATGTGGAAACACAGATTCCTGTATAAAATCTTTATTAACTCTTGTATATAAATTTACACACAGAAAACAATTCTTTCTTTATGTTTGTGTGTCATGGTATTGAAAATACCCAGCTTAATTTTTAACTTATAGTTCATTTAATTCTTTTTCCAACTCATAATTCAGTACACACAAAGAAGGCACCTCCTCGAATTCTGACATGTGTCTCATTTATTTGCCTTATCCTTTTAACAGTTAGCTCTGTTACCTCCTGAAAATTCTTCTTGCTGAGAGCATACAAGGATTTTAATTTTGCTTTTTTGTTTTCTGCATTGGGCTATTGCTAAAGCATTCCAGTTTTACTTGGGTGTATACTGACAACTCTTCTCCTTCATATTCTTGTGATATTTCCATATAGAACTTTAGATTTACAAATTTTGCAAGCAAACTACCATTAAATATAATATTCCCTTAGCTTTAAAATCCACTAACAGCTTTCCTATTGCTAGAAGCACAATATCCAGTCCACAACATTTAAATACAGCGTAGTCATCCATTTGAAACAAATCTAAATGGGAATGGAAGTTTCTACACAGATTTTTTGTGTGTCCTTTAACATAATAAAGATCCCAGAAATCATTATTTTCTGCAAGATCTCTAATGTGTGGCCACTTTCCATTGCTGTTTACTCATACACTAGATGCAGATATCTTGTATTCCTGCCGCATCCAGATTTTTACATACATGACATTTTAAGAAATTTGTAAGCCTGGATTCTGCATCTTCATTGGCCTGTTTTTTTTTCAGTATTATTTTATATTCTTCCTTCGCGGCACTCGTTTTCAAAAAAATGGTTCAAATGGTTCTGAGCACTATGGGACTTAACATCTATGGTCATCAGTCCCCTAGAACTTAGAACTACTTAAACCTAACTAACCTAAGGACAGCACACAACACCCAGCCATCACGAGGCAGAGAAAATCCCTGACCCCGCCGGGAATCGAACCCGGGAACCCGGGTGTGGGAAGCGAGAACGCTACCGCACAACCACGAGATGCGGGCACTCGTTTTCACTATATAGTCCACTTCTCATTTTTTGACTTTGACCTCTCCCATTTTCAGTTGTACACATTAGCACATTTACTATACCGGTACTTAAAGGAATAGTTTAAGAGGGAATGGTTTATTTCTGTTTGACACATGGTTCTTTTTCTGAAGAACTGTGGAATAACACTTCGTGGGAACCAACCCTAATTTGGTAAATCTATATTTGACAGTATTGTGCAGAATAACGTCCTGGATGGAGAAAAAATATGTTTCTCTAGCTTTAGTACGTATATTGTCATTGTTGGAGTTTGTGTGAACAACTCCACATAGTTTATAGCTAAATAATTAAAGCTGTAGGCAGACAGAACCTACATCATAAACTTTTATCGTTATCGATTGTACAGTAGTTTTACTTCTGCACCAGTCAATTGTGATTTGTTCTTATTGGACAGAAGACAAATTGCAAAACACGGATAAACACAACATTGCCGCTGTTTCGTAAGCGGTATGATAATGTAAGCGGTATGATAACTTTCATCACATAGAAGTGAAAAGCGCACAGTACAGCGGAGTATCTTGTAAACACTTTGTTTGTGCTTAATACATTCAAACTGTCAAACACATCTTCCATTCTATAATTATAAATCGTAGCTTCGTTTTGATTATGCCATGTTCTTTAGCCAAGGAAGATATGAATGTTTCTTGTAGACCCACATCATATCAGTTAATAACGTCAATAATATCGTTACCGATAACTTTGTTCACTCCTGGGCTTGTGGTTGCACATATAAATTTGTTATATACCTTTAGTCTACAATTGGAAGTCGACCACATTAAACATTCTATTCCAACTGTCTCATCGTTGATTACAATAACTTTACCATATCCTTGGTAATCTTCTTGAACACAGAGACCGTGGTTTAATGTTTGATAGTCACACGTCTTCTTAAAAATCTCATTAAAATCTTGCGTTATATTCAAGTCAGCAAGGTAATAGTCTTCTACAAGAAGTTCTTGTAATATTCCAGGCTGTTGGTTCCTTAGATGATCCAGTTTAACGTCAGTCAGTCTCACTTTATACTGTCCAGAAGAAGGCTTTTCATATTGCCTCAAAGTGGTTGCCAGTGCTTCCTTGTCAATTTTTCCCTTATTCTCTTTCTGACATATTATTGTTCTTGTTTAGGAGATATGGTAGTGTCATCTTCCGCATCTGGCGAAGAGGAGCTTCGAGATTTTTCTACACAGATAATTGTTAAATGTACCACAAATTTCCTTTTTAACATTATCCAATTGAGCTCGACAATCCACTTGATTACACAATTTAACCACCATAATGTTGTGACAAAACGGTTATGCAATGGGTATAAGCAGATTGAAATCCTTCTTGCTAAGTAGGGCGACATTTTTGGTGTAATTTATGTTGCCAAAATCATAACAAGATTATGCAGTTTCCCTAATAACCACACACGAAAGCGCTCATCACTTGGTCTCATCTTCCTTGCTAATAAATGAGGTCTGCTTAGAATTTTGACTCTTTCCGCTACTACAGAATACTCTAAAGATCCGAGGCATTGAATACTTGCGCTCACGTGAGCATGAAGTCATTTATAGTTACACCTCCTAAATTTAGATGGCTGCCGTCCCCTAGTTCCACACACTCAGAAAGTAATTACATAGTGCGCGTGTAGGAAAAGTGTATGGAAAAGCAATAATTTTTTAAAAATTTTCATTACAGTATTTTTAATAGATACAGTATTTTTAATAGGTATACAATCGCCAAGTCTCCTTAAGTCACATGTGAACAACTGTTTTGGCTCGGGGCCCACATTGTAGAAGCAGAGGTTGGTGGAGGGCCACTCGTTTTAATTTGACTGCATTCATTAGTTAACACTGCATTTTAGAAATGGTATCAATTTTACCGTGAGAGTCAATAAATTAAATTAAATAAAGCAGCGTTAATTTTAATAAATGTATTTATTTCATGTCTAACTACAAGAACATTTAATTTTAAAATCAATTTAATGTGATAAATGTATCCTATCACCCTTTTCTACAATTTTTTTCGAAAACAACAGTGGGATTGCTTTTTCAGGTTCTCAGCAGAGCCTGCATGTTAATGTCTTTCAAAGAGCATCAAGGCGCCTACACTAACTTTTGTTGTTCTTCAACACAGAAAAACTTTGCTCAGAAATATATGTAAGCTAAATACAGAGAACATTTTCCCAGCAAACTCCTTCATATTTAGAAATTTTCAGCAGACAAAGATTTGTGAAGGTCAACTGATGTCACAGCATGAATATGTCTTTCACAGTGTGATTTGACTATTCGTCAATGAGTAAATGGAAAACGCCTTTGGTCGCTCCTATCAGCCACTGTGCAGAGTGTCAACAATGTGCGATTACTACCTACATTGCTCAAAGCGCATGCGTCTTGATGTGACTGACCTAGTAGAAATCTTAGGTCTTGCATGGGAAGGAAGTCTCGGTTCAAGTCTAATTTTTCTGACTCTCTCGGCGGTCCACACAAACACTCTTAGCGGGCCGCTATTTCCTAACTCCTGCCTTAAGTGAATGTTTTGGAGTAGCAATTGACAGTAAGCGTTATTGTATTTCTACAATAATAATATTATAATCTGACGCATAGTATAACTGTGCACATATTTGAAAATGTACCTCTGAACAGTAATTTCTGTGAAATATTGCCATTGAATGAAAACTTTGTCCTAGGAATTTAGTCACTTCAGTTCAGTAAATTACTATTGAAACCTCTCTGTCCAATTGAAATCCAGTCTGAATACTTTCTCTAGATGAATGTGATTTCATATGTTCAGCGAAGCTGTGCTGCTTCAGAATTGAAATGCACTAATCGTACCACAGTATCAAAAGCGTTCACTCCGTGATTATAAGTAGCAGGGAGTCCGCAGCATCTTTGCCACTGCGCCGCTCTGCGTAGAGAATGAACAGGTTATTAACTAGCTACACTTATGAAATGAAATTACGTAATCAAATGTTTTGCTCAAATAGCAAAGACTGTGATGCAACCTCTGTTTAACATGACATCCTTCACACGTCCCGACAACTTGTGTAGGAATAACTTTTTAACCATGAAAAATGTGGTTCAGAAAATTGCAAGAAAAACCCTCAACGTGTACCTGGAACTTAATACAATAGTTCAAATCAGTTGTAACAATTCCTAACGTTTATCAGTCACAATCACAGTTCAAAGCTCTTCCACAGTCTGACTTAACTTTGTCAATTACAAGTTTATCAAGGTGTCCGGCCACAATAACATATTCTGGCAGTTGCTTTCAGTCTCTCCACAGAGTGCCAGACCATATTAGTCCCAACTCATTACAGTTCTCTACCTTTTAACATGGACAAAGAACAAAGACTAAGAGCACTTTCCAGAGAGTGCAACGTTCTGTTGCAACAGTATTGGTATGTTATCTCTGATTGCGCACTGTCACGCAGCACGTAAAGCTAAATGTTCTTACATTTTCAACAGAATTCATTGTTTCTTTACAAGCAGAATAAAACACGAAATTAAATATAGTGGAAAACATGTCACAGAAAAGGGGATAGAATAGCATACAATGGCAACCTAGTGTATTAGTCTCTTCAGTAAATTTGTTACCTCTACGTTTTCCTACAATAAAATGCCGTGCTAGTGTGACATATAGCAATATGGACTAGTTTACATGATACTTCGGACATGAGAGACACAGAACATAAGCAGATGTTTTG
This sequence comes from Schistocerca nitens, assembly GCF_023898315.1. Lineage (NCBI taxonomy): Eukaryota > Metazoa > Arthropoda > Insecta > Orthoptera > Acrididae > Schistocerca > Schistocerca nitens. The sequence goes on along the minus strand of NC_064617.1, from coordinate 695,819,184 downwards.
GTTAGTCTCTGTAGCATACATTGCATTAGAGAGACACAGAGACAAATCCTTTCATATAATTAGCAAAGTGCGTAACTTTTTTCGTTAAAATGAGACATTCTCTATTGATACAGATAATACCTAGGTAGGTCAGCTATTAATATGATGGCTGTTATTACCCCGTGATCTTAACATTCCTTTTGAAAAGACTGACGAACTTCAAAGAACCATGATTTTAGTCTCAAAACATAGAATTGTCAGGCAAGAGTCACCATTTATTGACAAAGACCACCTTCTAATGGGTTATAACCATAACTTTATGCCTTGCAGGTACTTTTGTTAATGATTTAGACATGGTACTGCACAGATCCGCATCATCTGGTAGCATGGGCGTTGGGATGTGGGATTAGCTCAACAGAGGCAACTTGTTCACTGCTAACCTAGTAAGAACTCAAAGGCAGCTGCGGGATGTATAGCATGGAATATAAGCGATTTTGTTACCATATTAGAATTAGAATTCGTTTCATACACCTGTACGTCAGAATCCTTTACAATTGTCGCTTTAGTAACATTACACTGATTTATAGCTACGAGGAGCGTTTGAAAAGTCCGTGCAAAGTCCGAGAGATGGCACCACCCGCGCGTATCGAGGTCATCTTTAGTTAGTAACATCTTTGGAAAGAATGCACAGCAAGTTTCAGCCATATGGGTCTACTTCTTTGTGTTTGGCATTCGTGTGAATCAAGGAAGTCGAGTGATTGTCAAAAAATGGACGAAAAAGAATTTCGTGTGGTGATTAAACATTCCTTGAAAAAGGCAAAACGCCGCAGGAGACTAAAGAGAAGCTTGAAAAACATTACGGTGACTCTGCACCTTCGATTAGAATAGTTTATAAGTGGTTTCAAAATTTTCGGAGTGGCCATATGGGCACAAGTGATGTTGAACGTTCTGGACGCCCTGTGGAGGTTATGACTCCAGAAATCATTGATAAAATCCATGATGTGATGGATGACAGAAGAGTTACGGTGCGTGAGATTGCTACTGCTGTGAGCATTTCGAATGAACGGGTACATAATACATAGCATAAACATTAGGACATGAGAAAGCTATCCGCAAGATGGGTTCCTCGATCGCTCACGCTTGACCAAAAACGGAATCGTGTGAAGTGTTGCAAAGGATGATTTGCAGCTGTTCAGGGAGAATCTCCAGGACTTTAAGCGTCGTTTCGTCACTGTGGATGAAACATGGATACATTACTATACTCATGAGACCAAACAATAATTTAAACGATGGATTACCAAGAGAGGATCTGCACAAAAAAGGCGAAGACCAGTCTTTCGGCCGGAAAGGTTAAGGCGACTGTCTTTTGGGATTCGCAAGGGATAATCCTCATCGCCTGTCTGGAAAAGGGTAAAACTATTACAGGTGCATTTTGTTCATCGTTACTGGACCGTTTGAAAACCAAGCTACAAGGAAAACGCCGGCGATTGGACCGAAAAAAAGTCCTTTTCCATCACTACAATGCACCAGCACACAACTTAGCAGTTTTGGTCGCAAAATTAATGGAAATAGGAATCCAACTCGTTTCACATCCCACCTATTCTCCAGACTTTGCTTGGTCAGACTACTATTTGTTCCCCAATTTGAAGAAATGGTTGGCAGGGCAAAGATTTTATTCAAACGAGGAGGTGACTGCAGCAACTAATAGCTATTTTGCAGGCTTGGACGATTCCTATTATTCAGAAGGGATCAACAAATTAGAACAGCGTTGGACGAATTGTGTGAGTCTAAAAGGAGACTATGTTGAAAAATAAAAATGGTTTGCCCCAAACACGTAAGCAGTTTTTATTTTTGCGCGGACTTTTCAAACGCCCTTCGTACATGTAGAAAAAGCAGTACACAGAGAAAATAATGGGAATTTTCAGCATAAGCTGTGGTGCTTCAATATATGCACAAGATATAGGAGGTACATGGAATTGTATATTTTTTTACGCTAAGAATGTCCTCAATATTCTGTAAAAGTATATGACAGAACTGACGGAAAATAATCACAGCAGCAAAATCTAACTAACGTAGAGTAATGAAATTTCGAGAATACGTGTGTCTAGGTAACGTATTTAAGTGATTAACATTGCAAGATCACAGGTTAATGTAAGTGAGAGATAAACCATTGCAAATGTGAAATGCTGGTACATTAATAACCAGTGTAACGACCAAAATGTTGAATGCAACATACAAACGTGAATGCAGTATGTTGCACAGGCGCCAGATGTCAGTTTTTAATATGGAGTTCCATTGCTGTTGCACTTGGTAGGTCATGCAGGGACGGTTAATGCTGTTTGTAGGTGACGCCGGAGTTGACGCCCGATGATGTTCCATATGTGCTCGATTGCAGACAGATTTGGTGATCGAGCAGGCCAAGACAATATGTACACACACTGTAGAACATGTTGGGCTACAACAGCGGTATGTGCGCGAGGTCATCCTGTTGCAAAACATCCCTTGAGTGCTGTTCTTGAACTACAGCACAACAAGTTGAATTACCGGATTGACATACAAATTTGCAGTCAGAGTGCGTGGGGTAACACGTGAGTGCTCCTGCTGTCATACTAAATCACACCCCAGACCGTAGCTCAAGGTGTGGGTCCAGTGTGTCCAGCACGCAGACAGTATAGCGTCCCCAGTCCCATATTACGAAAAGACTTAAAAACAATATTTATAAAGAAGAGACATTCATAAATTTAATAATATATTTTTCTCATGTAGCCGTAAAACAATAATTTCTCTGTCGAGAAATGCAAAGAAATGCAATGCAAAGAAATATAACAAAGTGATCTAAAGAGACGACAAGATACGCTCTTTTGTTAATTTTTTAGTCGTCTTCACTTCTTCTCTTGTCTTTATTGTGTATCGACGGACATCTTTCGAGTGCTGGCAAATGTAAGGATATTTGTATGAGTTAAGCATATAATATAATGATTTAATATTATTGTGCACTTTTTATTTGTAAGAGGTGATCCCGATTTCATGTCCGCCTTCCTTGAATTAACCTGCATTCAAGTAATTTACAGCTCAACAATCGCAGCGGCCGATGCAGCCAACGACGCCATTACGTGGCGATATTAAATTATGAAAAATTAGCGGAAGCGGGAAACTCGCCCGCTATTAACATAATATTAAGTTTTCTCCACAGCCGCCCGACGTTGCAGAAAATACTTAGCTTTAAGATTCTTATTTTCAGTACCATAGCCGAGATCCAGAGCCAGGACTCTGACTACAATACAATGGTTAACGGAGGTAAGAAAAATACTCTCGCGCGTGTGTGGGCCGCAATTGTAATTAATAATTAAGGATCTTATGCTTTAAGGTGAACTGACTAGCCGAGGAAATTAATATGAAAAGTTTATTACATTGTACAACTTATATGCTCATGTTTTAAGATTCATCGAGTCTAACATTCATTAACGTAACAAATAATTTGAAATTAATATTGTTAAAAAGGAGAACTTCAGGAAAGCATTTAACCGTAAAATCAAAATTAAATGGAATATCATTTTTATTAAGGCCCACCACGTAAGTCGGCAACAACCAAAAAATAATAATAATAACAATAATAATATATTAAATTACGACGGCCGACGGACGCGAGAACAGGTTGGTTGCAGGCCCTCAACTGGCCTGCTTCTAATCAACACACAGCCATCACTGTTACCGAGGCAAAACCATCTTTCATCAGAAAACACAACAGACCTCCACTGTGCCCTCCAATGAGCTTTCACTTGAGACCACTGAAGTCACAATGGCGGTGATTTGAGGTCAATGGAATTCATGCTACAGGGCGTCTGGCTCGGAGCCACCCTTGAAGTAACTGATTTATAACAGTTCGTTGTGTCACGATGGTGCCAACTGATGTTCAAATTGCTGCTGCAGGTGGAGTAGAATGCGCCAGAGCCATACAGCGAACACGATTGTCTTCCCTCTTGGTTGTTCCCCGTGGCCGCCGGAGCCCAATCTTCTTACTACCGTACATTCTCGTTACCACTGCTTCCAGCAATCATATACAGTGGCTACAATCCTGCCAAGTGTTTCTGCAAAATCGCAGAAGGAACGTCCAGTTTCTCCTAGCCTAACACACGACGTCGTTCAATCTTAGTGACATGTTGATAATGGCATCGTTGTCACCTTAAAGACATTCTTGACTAACTTCAGCTCACCACCTCCAATCTCAAAGATAACTAAAGCTCACGACCGTTACAGCATGTATTTAATGCTAATCTGATTTGCATCCTCATAGTGGCGCTGTTAGCTTCACTCTTTTGCGATTGGCACGAAATTTGACTAGACATCGTCTTTCAGATGTAGAAACATGCCTTCCAACTATCATTTACGTCGCAGTACTCCTTCTTGGTGTTGCGATTTTCCCCCTCCAGTGTATTAAGAGGTCATAATATGCATTTAAAAAATCTTTCTCGTCTAGCTGGACTCGAAATCAGTGGCTATGAGGCGAAAGCAACGAATTTTGTGTCAAAATCGATTCGCAAAACAATTCTTTTAGTTATTTTACACTGCCTGCTCCTTGAGACACGCAAGCCAGGCTCAGGGTAAGTGACAGCTGTACGATCCTGCACAGCTGGGCGAACAATGTCTCTTTCGGACGGTACTTGCATGGGAACGTTGAGATCCCGCACGGCTTTGGGTATGGCCTTTCTAATCCCATCATTTCAATGTTCGCATCACAGCTATGAGATTTCGACTGTCAGCAGCAACACTGGGGAACGAAACATCACACGATGGCGAATTTTTGCACTTACTTGTAGACGGTCTTCTTCACATTGCATCTACATCTGCATACATACTCTGCAAACCACTGTGAAGTGCGTGTCAGTTGTGCCACTTATTAGGGATTCTGGTCGTACCAATATCGTACGTAGCGCGGAAGAACTGACTGATCAAACACCTCTGTTACGCTCTACTTAGACTCATCTTGTTTTCGTCGGCCCTTGTGGTCGAGCGGTTCTAGGCGCTTCAGTCTGAAACCGCGCGACCGCTACGGTCGCAAGTTCGAATCCTGCCTCGAGCATGGATGTGTGTGATGTCCTTAGGTTAGTTAGGTTTAAGTAGTTCTAAGTTCTAGGGGACTGATGACCTCAGATGTTAAGTCCCATAGTGCTCAGAGCCATTTGAACCATTTTTTTTTCCATCTTGTTTTCGCGGTGCTTGCAGAAGAATGTCTCAAGAATATCTCTGGACTCTTCACCCAATACTGGTTCTACAAAGATTGTAAATAGATTTACGTGTGATAGATGAAGACTATCTTCAAGCGGCTGCCAATCCAGGTTTCAAAAATGTGTGTGAAATCTTGTGGGACTTAACTGCTAAGGTCATCAGTCCCTAAGCTTACACACTACTTAACCTAAATTATCCTAAGGACAAACACACACACCCATGCCCGAGGGAGGGCTCGAACCTCCGCCCGGATCAGCCGCACAGTCCATGACTGCAGCACCTAAGACCGCTCGGCTGATCCTGCGCGGCAATCCAGGTTTCTCAGCATCTCCGTGATCCTCTTCTTCAAGTGAAACTAGTGACCATTCGTGTCGCTCTTCTCTGTATACGTTAGATATTCCCTGCTACTCCTATCTGGTATGGGTGTCAAACATTTGAACAGTATTCTAAGAAGGGACGTAAAAGTAATTGGTAATTAGTCACCTTTGTAAAATGACTGCATTTCCCAGCATCTTGCCAACGAAAAAAATCCTAGCACCTGCTTTACTTACGACTGAGCCACTGTGATCTCTGCACTTCATTTTCCCACAGATTGTTACACCCAGGTATTCGTATGAGTTTATTGATTCCTGTCTCAACTCCTTGAAGTTACAGTCACAGGACACACCTATTGTGAGGTTAGTGAAGTGCACGTTTTTGGATTTTCCCACATTTAAAGGAAATTTCCAGTATTTGCACCATTTTCAGTCTCATCAAGGTTTCACTGGAAATTTATTTAGATTTTTCAAGTAGTTGTCCATCGTAGACAACTGCATCACGTTGCAAGAATTCTGAAGTTACTATTAATAAAGGAACAGCATGAATTTCCAGACAGAACAACCACTCTTCAAACGCGGCACCTGAGTTAGATATACAATCTGTAAATTTTTCTTATACAAGCTGACTTCAAAATCCTCTGACAAAATTCCGGAGGTTGTTTCGAGATATTTTCTTAGTATTTTAGTAGTATATAACGGGTACGGGGTTTCTAGTTGCTAGTTACAGACTAATAATGTAATTATAATTTGTTCTGTTTGTTACACAACTTGTCTTTGTACCTTTGACAAAAGTTTCATAACTGAGAAAATTTCTCTAATGCAGTCACCAAAGCCTTACAATACGAAACAAAGTAATGGAATAACACTGGGGGGAAAACACCGGTGGAAAAATAAGTCCGTGGCAGAACAGAGCAAGCACAGCATGCAGGCTTGAGGGCGAAGAGTGTAGTGGAGGTTACTGTTGCTTGCCATGCGGTGAGAGGATGTTCAAATGGCTCTAAGCACCATGGGACTTAACATCTGAGGTCATCAGTCCCCTAGACTTAGAACTACTTAAACCTAAATAACCTAAGGACATCACACACATCCATGCCCGAGGCAGGATTCGAACCTGCGACCGTAGCAGCAGCGCGGTGCCGGACTGAAGCGCCTAGAACCGCTCGGCCACAACGGCCGGCTGAGAGAATGTAACAAATTGGTTAAGAAACAAGACACACAGAGCATACCGTTGACGTTTGCCATGTTGTGCAGGTATTGTCAGTGCAATATAGATTCAAAGATAAACGAGGTTAATAAATCAAAAGAAACGCAATCACTCTGTAACGAGCCACCAGAGTCATCGGGCGCCTTGTACCAAAATATTCAGATAATATCCCAGAAAAATATTCGGATTTGTATCGGTGGAGTTTTGTTTCACACTGTATACACATGTATGTAGATGGCATTACTCCTGGCTGTTTTGTGCTCTTCCGCTGAAATACTAACCATTTGCACATCTAAGTTTGTAGTATCCTCTTGCCAATTTGACGGTTATCGCATGCTTGTTTCATCTTGCTGTAGTATTAATAATCAGCATTGTAAATCGTGACGTTTTCTTCGGACTAACAGGTTAGACATTTTCCGAGAAGATAAGCAGCCTTCCAAAAGAGAAACCAGTTTATTACTGTGTGTACCGATGAGATACTGTGTGTTGACACTTGTTAGCGCGAGAGCCAGAAAACATTGCAAGGCCGCGGCTGCTTGCTCTGCACGTTTGAGCCAGCGCCTGCCCGCGAAAGCAGCTGAGATAACAGAAGCTGACGCCTTCACATCAGAACTCAAGGCACAGATTTGACACCGTTCCTTGCGCTTGTGATCTAAAGGATTTCCTTGATACCGCGCGGTATGTTCTCTTCTGATTCTCTGCTGCTCCTCAACTTTGGACAATGCTCTAGCAGAAACTGAAATTGTGTGTTGAAAGTTGATTCTCTCTTCATTGCCACTGAGAAATTCCAAAGCCCACCAAAAAGTGAATGAAAGTGGACAGTAAACAGTGGCACTCATTAAGATCTTCCGAGCTATTATGCAGTGATCGGATGAATTTCTTACTGAAATCAGTGTTTCCTCCACGACTGCGCAGGACACGTTCAGGGTAGACTTCAGCTTCTTCGAATGTCCGGTACACACCTTCGCAGAAGTAAAATTCCGCTTTCGCGCGCTCTCGTGCAGACCAGGCCCACGGGAAAAACAGGTCGTGGCTCGTACGTCACAGCACGTGATACTGCAGGTCTTACGAGTGCCAGCACTCGTCACCGGCGGGGACCGAGTAACTATTTTAGACGAGTTTAATACTTCTTCAGACACTCGATATCACACGACAAAATTAAGACCTTTAGTGGTTACCTTTTCAGTTAAATACCGATTTGCCATGGGCCCTGAACGCAACCGAACGTTCGCGAAGTTCGGCGGACAAGACGACTAGTGTGACGACACAGGGCCCGTCTATTCCGTTGGCCCCACTTGCACAGGCGTGACGTCACGTGTTCTGAAAACTCGAGCGCAGTTGGCCATTGTCGGTTGCTATCGTACGCTGTTGCTATCACCCTATGGCGAAGGTCTGGTACACATCTTCCTCAGCATCGGACTCCAGATACTATCTAGTTTCACACCATCCTTCTTCCGATTAAAATTGTTGTTGTGTTTAGTACCCTCTATTACCTCTCTGTATATCTTCACACCTCCTCTTGCAGCTGTCCTCCGCAAAAGGGGACGAAAATTATGTTTCCGTAAGAAATTCATCTGGCCATAGTATTGAAGGCCTGAAGATTTTAATAAGTGTGATATTTTTCGGCCTGAAAGTTTGTATTTTACAACACCAAACAGAGACTCAGAGAGACGACGCCGAAACATGGATGTAGCGGAAATTTGCGAATCGAAATCCTGATACGACAAGCTGCTTTATTGGAAGTACCACATGCTTACTTCCCCCGTGGTGACTGTCGCAAGTGATTATTATTATGCTTCATCGCCCTGAACACATAAAATTCGAAAATGGATGTGCCTTTTTTATGTCTTGCACACTGTCGCCCAAGCGGGCATGATAGAGCACTGAAGAAGATGTTGGAGAAAGGAAAGCAGAATTAGGATTTAATGTCGGATCGACGATGAAGTTACTAGATGCCAAGCTTTTCCTCGGCGGTACATTTCCTTCCTTTCCGTACATCACATCAAACGGTTAGGGATATGATGCCTACAATAAAGCCACGAACTGAATTCTCCACGTTGTTTTCCTGATGCGCTAGTGCTCTATAACGACCACTTGCCGACGGAACGTTGAACATCCTTGCTCTCTTTCTTCTGCTGAATAAGAACCTTTTTTCAGAGAGAGTCGAGTGAGCCATTACGTAGTAGGTCCACAGTGGAGGTGTGCAAAACAGAGTGGTAGAGGATTACATGGGATATCAGTGAACATTAGAAGTGAAATAGATGAAATGTCTGCAGTAGGTGTGAAGTGGAAATTTGAAGAGAGGAAGATCATTAATTAGAGCATTCAGACGAAAAGACTTAACAGGTTAAATAATTCCTGTTTGAATTTGTGTGGCTCAGATGTTTAAGCTAACAATCGCGCGTGGATTGTAAGAAACAATGATTGTCCGATACGATATGCGATTTAAGCTTTAGTAATTGTCATGCGCTATATTCCAGAAGACACTACAGATGTTAAGTCCCATAGTGCTCAGAGCCATTTGAACCAGAAGACACTAACCAGAGTGAAAATAGTATTTAGAAAGTGGCGAATATAGCAAGAGCCGATCGAAGCTTCTTATGACTGAAAGATTTTGTCTGACAAAGAACGGCCATAATTTCAAGTTTGTTCAGCGGAATTAGTGAACGTAAATCATGTACATCCTGTCATCTATGAAACTGCAATGTAACAGAATATTGAAATAGAAAGAGGGAAGTGGGATTGGTAGGCACGAGGCTATAGTTTTTAGTCTTCCGTTGTTTACCAGCATGTGAGCTCCTTATTTCTCAACTAAGTAATTTCCGACTGCCTTTAATTAAATTTTAAGACAGCTAATAACCATCCAAAATAGCGAAAGAGAAGCTTACATCCGCCCCAGATTTTAGAAAAATAAGATCGTAACACTATCATTGATCGACAGGATGAGGACGTAAATTGGTCTCGGCCTTGTTTAAGGCACGATCCTACCACATGCCAGAACTGCAATTGAAGTAACAGCAGAAAAATTTAATGGTTTGATGGAGAGTGGACACACATCCTTCCGAATACAAAGGCATTGTTTTCGTCAGTGCATCAACACATTCGGTGCTTATCGACCTTCAATGTAATGTTTTGTAGTTGTCTGTTTGTGGTGCTGGCAAGAAGACTCTCTCAGTGTGATGCATGTATAGAGCATACACTTCCTCACAAAGCAAGTGAAGTACCCAGAAGACACGCGAGGGTACCAATGTAGCTTCGTACATGTACGCACCATCGGCGGGTATGTAAATGATTACAGTTGCGATTCTCTCCAACAGGTGTAAATTTTGTATGCCTCCTGGAAGGCGGCGCGTGGGTCTGCTCCTGAAATCTGACAAAGAGGCCGAATGAAAGGAAGCGAGTAGGAGCAGGTGAGGTAAAGCTTTCGGTACTGCAACTAAAGTAAAAGTGGTTTTACTATAGTATAAACATATGTAAACATATTACATAACTTTGGGTGATGAGCACGTAGGTGTGCAGCCAAAGTACAGATAAGAAAGCCTCAATAGCAAGTTAAGTAAAGCGATGGTTCTCGGCCGTCTGCTCTTCATGAACTGCACGAAAGTGGAGCGGCGCTCGTAGAGCTGCACAGCGTCGACTAGAGGGCGCTGTCATCGGCGAAGATCTTCCACCCTCGTAGTGCCAATCTACGCTGTGGCATCGGAACTATCGATACCACAGTAAAGGTCACCATAGATCAGTAGGATTGCTCGTATTTAGTCATGTTACCTGGCGTGGTAGGGTATATAAGGAGCGTGAACAACGTCAGCTGTTGATACCTGCCAATGTCACGGAGATGCCGCATACTCGTTTGAGAAAGCATTGTCAGCAACTGACAAAGTTTGAGGGGTCTCATTGAGGATCCCAATTTGGCCGACAGTCGAATCGTGCAATATCCAGATTTGTGGGGGCATTCTGATGTAACAGTGCCCAGATTTGGTAATGCATAGTAACCTGAGGGCAGGCATACTCATCATCAAGGTTCTGGTCGAGTAGGTCTGGCCATCGCGAAGGAGGATCCCTGTATTATGCACCAGCGCATCGCAACCCCCTTCTCTTCTACGCATGCCGTCCGAGACCAAGTAGTGGACTCTTCCTGCAATATACTGTGTCATCCTGCACAACTTGTGCAGCCGGTCTAGAGAATTATCGTCCATGCGTAGCCTGCCGTTAACACCACAACACAAACGGCTGCGTTTGGAGTGATGCCGTGATCAGGAACAGTGGACTGTCGATGAATGGCATCGCACCGAGTTCCACGACGAACTGTTGTGTACTGCCCTGCATGATCGTCGTCGGCTGGTATGGTAGTGACCTGCGTCGAGGTCCCATTCTTCCAATGTTTTCTTCTTCTTCTCCTCAGCGATCACAGGCCATGTAGACCACGCGCTGCATCAACTACTTCCACCGCCTTGTATCTCTCGCATTCTCTCTCCACCCTGCGGAAATTCCTAATGCTGCGATGTCCTTCTCTATTTCATCTTTCAACCTTGTACAAGGTCGGCCCAACGGTCTTGTCCTAGAGAGTTTCTTCAAATGTTTTGGAGAGGCGTAAGGGTGCTGCTTCTGGAGGCGTGGTGTGGGGAATCTCCGGGAATGACTTGATGCAGCGTCTAGTAGTGAGTGAGGGAACGATGGCACAACAGTGGGTCAAGGCGATTCTGCGATGCCATCTGTTATCTCTTATGTGAGGGAATCTTGGAGCCACTCTCAACAGGATAATGCTCGTCCATGCGAACTCTCTGCGTCATATTAAAGTATCATATGGTCTGGGAGATCCCCGGTCATACGCCAGTGATAGAACATGGGTGGAACTAGCTCGGAGGCTTATTTCGTTTCAGTGCCACTATCGGAATATCACAACAGTTACGGGAGAGGACGCAACGGCTCTACGACACCCTTCCCAGGCGAATAAGTACTTGCATCGAGATCAGAGGGGGTTCAGCGTTGTACTGATAAGTGTGTAATACTATCCTGTACTTCGCAAATTTTACTCAATTTTGTAATCACTGCAATAACATCACATATCCTCAACCCATGAAGTATCATTTCGTTTCCTCCGCCCTTCTGCATGCTTCACTTTTTCTGTCAGGCAGTTGAGGGTTTGAAGCGGCCTGCCACGACTTTACTTAAGCAGTCTCTTAATTTCGGAGTAGCACTTACACCCAGCGTCTTCGTTATTTGTTGGAAATATTTCAGTTTCTGCCTTCCACTAGAGGTTTTGGTGTGCTCGTCCTAGTATCACGGAAGTTACCCCCCGACGTCTTATCATGTGTCTGATCACCCTATCCTTTTTTCTAGTTAATGTTTCCACATATTTCCTTCCTCGCCTGTACTCATCAGTCCATTTAATTTTCATTATCCTTTTCTAACGCAACATTTCACTAGACCTTGGAGAGAAGTATTCCCTTTACCTGTGCTCTTCTGTTTCTTACTGATTATTCATGTTGCTTCGTCCATTATGCATTATTTTGCTTCCAAGGTGATAGAAATCTTCCACTCCCCCTACGATATTCAGAGAAAGCGGCCTAAAACTGAAAAAAAAATTTCTCTCAGGACCGCTGACAAGAGTAAAGTCATATGTGCTTTTGTGTGTCAGAAACTTAGAAACTGTGCAAGGCGGAAACGAGAAGACCTCAGGTTCTCGATATGTGGCACTAGATTGGAATGTTGAAGACCATGGACAGACTAATCTCAGATGAAGAAGTTCTGAGAAGAGGCCGCTCAGAAGGAACACCGATAAGAGTAACAACATGGCTAGCCTCCTGCTCCGTCACTCACACCAGTTCATTAGTGTGATCAATGCAGCTACCAAGAAAAGAAAGCAGGAAAGACGTACGCGACAGATTCGTGGATTAGCTTAACGCTGGCAAAAAAATACGAGAATCAAGACACATATACAACCACATTTCGCTAGCCTTCTTACGGTGTGTGGTTGAGGTTGCTTTTCCTCATCAATTTGCGAATGTTGCAATTGTTGGGAAGCCTCCGTGTCAGCTGCACTTTCTCTTATTTTAGCGTCGTGGTCATTTCGAGAGGTATATGTGGCAAGAAGTAACATCTATACTGACTCTTTTTCGAACGAATGCTCTAGTAATTTCAACACTAAACTTCTGTTTGGTGCACAAAGTTTCTCTTGTAGCGTCTAGCGATGTTATTTGATTAGCATTTCCGTAATGCTCTCGCGTTTGCTAAACGGGCCCTTGTGAAACGGTCTCTGTAATTGTCTATCTAGTTAAGATCCTAGGCAGACTAACAGTAATCGAACACGGGGTTGATAGGTAGGAGATCTCTGTCTGAGATTAATCACATTTCCATCTCATTCTTTCAATTAATTTGACTGGCGTTCGTTTATCCTACAACAAAATAGGAACAAATGTGCAACATGATCCACATAAATACTGAAAGGAATGCATTAAATTTCGTGTACACAATAACTCAGACAATTCTAAAGGCTGTCAATTCAAGTAAATACCTAGGACTCGCAATTACAAACAACTTAAATTGGAACGATCACGAAGATAATGTTGTGGGGAAGGCAAACCAAAGCTTACGTTTTATTGCCAGAACACTTACACTATGTGATCAAAATTATTCGAAGACCCCGAAAAACATAAGTTTTTTCATATTAGGTGCATTGTGCTGCCACCTACTGCCACGTACTCCATGTCAGCGACCTCTGTAGTCATTAGACTTCGTGAGTCAGCAGAATGGGGCGCTCCGCAGAACTCACGGGCTTCGAACGTGGTCAGGTTATTGGGTGTCAGTCGTGCCATACGTATGTACGGGAGATTTCCATACTCCTGAACATCCCTAGGTCCACTCTTTGCGATGTGATAGTGAAGTAGAAACGTGAAAAGACACGTACAGCACAAAAGCGTACAGGCCGACCTCGTACTTTGACTGACAGAAACAGCCGACAGTTGAAGAGGATCGTAATGTGTAATAGCAGACATCTATCCAGACCATCACAAAGGAATCCCAACCTGCATCAGGATCCACTGCAAGTACTATGACAGTTAGGCCGGCGGTGAGAAAACTTGGATTTCATGGTCGAGCGGCTGCTCATAAGCCACACATCACGCCAGTAAATGCCAAACGACGCCTGGTTTGGTGTAAGGAGTAAACATTGGACGATTGAACAGTGGAAAAACATTGTGTGGCGTGACGAATCACGGTACACAATGTGGCGATTCTATGGCAGGGTGTGAGTATGGCGAATGCCCGGTGAACGCCATCTGCCAGCGTGTGTAGTGCCAACAGTAAAATTCGGAGGCGGTGGTGTTTGGTGTGGTCGTGTTTTTCATGGAGGGGGCTTGCACCCCTTATTCTTTTGCGTGGCACTATCACAGCACAGGCATACAGTGATACTATAAGCATCTTCTTGCTTTCTACTGTTGAAGAGCAATTTAGGGATGGCGACTGCATCTTTCAACACGATCAAGCACCTGTTCATAATGCACGGCCTGTGGCGGAGTGATTGCACGACAATAGCTTCCCTGTAATGGGCTGGCCTGCACAGAGTCCTGACCTGAATCCTGTAGAACACCTTTCAGATGTTTTGGAAAACCGACTTTGTGCGAGGCCTCGCTGACCGACATCGATACCCTTCTTCAGCGCAGCACTCCTTGAAGAATGGACTGCCATTCCCCAAGAAATCTTCCAGCACCTGACTGAACGTATGCCAGCGAGAGCGGAAGCTGTCATGAAGGCTAAGGGTGGGCCAACACCATACTGAATTGCAGCATTACCGATGGAGGGCGCCACGAACTTGTGAATTTTCAGCCAGGTGTCAGGATAGTTTTGATCACATAGTGTAGAAGACGCGACAGGTCTGCTACAGGGACTACCTAGACAACGCTCGCCGTCCTCTGCTAGAGTATAGACTCGTAGCATGGGATCTATACGGACTGGATTGACGGAAGAGATCGAAAAAGTTCAAAGAAGGGCCGCTCGTTTTGTGTTATCGCGAAATAGGGGAGAGATTATCACGGATATGATACGCTAGTTCGCGTGACAATCATTGAAGAAAACGAGTGTTTGTTGCGGTGAGATCTTTTCACGAAATTTCAATATGCAACGTTCTCCTCCGAATGTGAAAATATTTTGTTGACACCCCTGTATGTAGGGAGAAATGATCATTTTAATGAAATAAGAGAAGGAAGAGGAAATTATTGTTTAACGTCCCGTCGGTAATGAGGTCATTAGCGACGGATCACAAGCTCGTATTACGGAAGGATGTAAAGGGAAAGCGGCCTTGCCCTTTCGAAGAAACCATGCTGACATTTGTCTTAAACGATTTAGGGAAATCACGAAAAACCTAAACCTGGATGACCGGACTCGGGTTTAAACAGTCGTCCTCTCGAATGCCAGTCCAATATAATGAAATAAGAGAAATGAGAGTTCAAACTGAAAGATTTAATAGTTAGTTTTTCCCACGCATATTTAAAGAGCAGAACGGCAGAGAAATAGTGTGAAAGTGGTTCGAAGAACCATCTGCCAGGCACTTATGAGTGAATTGCCGAGTTACCATGTAGATGTAGATTTAGATATGCGAGGTGTCGGGGTGGAGAAGAGTTTGTACCTCTTTAATTCAGACGAATTTTGCATGATAACGAGACATACACTCGACCCCCTCCTTATCTACCACCTAATTAATTATGCGCACAACGGTAACAGAAGAAAATGATTGTGGACCCTGCTAGTTGGTAAAATAAGGAGTGCACACTCACAACAATTTAATAAAAATCGTAATCTACTCAGAAAAAAAGAGAACTATATCATAATGAACAACAGGAAATGGGATTCTGCATATATCTACGAAATGATATGCGGATCAAATATTACAATGAGATTTATTATACATCAGAACATAAATGCACATGATTGTCGACACAAACAGTAAGTAAAAGGATAGGGTACACTGAACTATGTAAGAGGTATGCGCTGCCTGCAATAGGCAAGGCATAGGAGAGTCTCTGACCAGAGAGCAGTATGTTGTTAGTTGTCGGTAGTCTGCAGGAGTCTGCGCGTGTCTGCGCTTGTCTGCAGTCTGCTCTGGTCGGGACTCTGGAGGATGAGTATTATTGTATAAGGTAAAGAAGCAGCCTTGCGCATATCTAGTAATGTATGTGAACTGTCGTCCAATTTTTTTTAAAAATGCACTAATAATAGTTTTTATAATATAAAGTAATTTTTTAAAAAAAGCATTCATTTCAATTTAAAGAATTTATCCAATGCATGATCATTCCTTTCACGAATCACAAATGTATAGGCCAGCATTGCACGGAGCTGTGCCGAATTTTTTTTAGGTAAGAGCAGATATATTCGCCGTTTTTATTGAGGTAAGAATTTTTGTTTT
Source organism: Schistocerca nitens (assembly GCF_023898315.1). Classification (NCBI taxonomy): domain Eukaryota; kingdom Metazoa; phylum Arthropoda; class Insecta; order Orthoptera; family Acrididae; genus Schistocerca; species Schistocerca nitens. Next base: position 695,803,058 of record NC_064617.1, on the reverse strand, counting down.
TTTTTTTTTTATTCAGAATACAGGGCCGTGGCGCAGCACTGCTGTCGTCCTAAAATTTACCAGGTTACTGAATTTTTTTTATTATTTTGGGGTTTAGAAATTTTTCTGTTTCGAACTTAACATTAAATGAGAAAAGAATTTTGTGGGTACCTCAAATGTGAATGCATTTCTGCACGGAGATTATAAATGGGAACCAATTTTGTTCAGAGGTTACATTAAATTAGAATCACATTCATTTATTCATATTTTTAAAATTCATTAAATTATTTTGTGGGGAGGTTACACTTGGCGACATCCAGCCAGGATCGTATTTCTTTCTGAATCTCTGAGAAGTAGTCATATATCTGCTCTTATTTAATTAATCATAGTTTGCATCTGGTGCAAGGCATTTACTAATTTGTCACTCTTTCTTTCACAGATCATCGGCAATTTATTGATCTTTGTTGTAAATGTTTGTTCTATTTCGCTTTGTCTTTGTTTCATTTGTGCTTAATTTTGATTTGTGTAAAAATGCCGCGAAAAACTGTTAACAATGAATGAAATAGCCGATTCGAATATTTTGACTGACAATACTAGCGACACTCAGTGTCTTAATGATAATCCTCCATTTACAGACAATCAGTGCCTACCGACCACTAATAATGATTTTGATCCTAATGATGAACAAATAAATTCAATTGTGTCGTCTGTCAATTTAACGACAAATGATGACGCGGCACGTTCTGTTACAATGAACGCTGCGCAGCTTGACACACCTGATTTGCAAAATTTACGTAACGAACAGATAAATTTTTCTCACGGAGATGAATGAACAATGTAGTCAAAATACTTCAGATTTATTTGATTCCGAGGTAGTGACCCACAGTGCACATCCGATTGGCAAACCTTTTCAAGAATTACAGAATGACCAAATGGTTACAGAAAACGTAACAAATGCACATACACCACCACACAGCATAGAAAATAGAGTCGCTAATTTTGGCTTGGATCAAATTATGGCAGTATTTCTACAGTCGAAAAAAGAACAAGACGACAATTTCAAACAGTTGAATAAAAAACAGGATGACCTTAATCAATCGAACAAACAACTTAATGAAGAACTCCGACAGTCGAGTGAAAAACAAGACAACAATCAAAAACAATTTAGTGAAAATTTCAAACAACAAATTAATGAAATTAATGAAAAACTAGACAACAATTCCAGACAGCTTAGTGAACAGATTACAGCCGTTGCCGCGCAATGTCATGATACTAAAGAACAATTACGTGAGGAAATTAAGGCTTGTGCTAGGAACAGTAGTGAAGAAATTAGATCTGTGGCACAAGAATTAAGTAATACACATGCAGCTACAACTAAATTACTTAGAGACGAAATTTGTGCAGTCGCTAAACAATGCTCTGAAAACGCAACACAGTTACGCGACGAGTTTAAATTAATGTCAGCAGAACTTTCGCGCACACGGGATGCAAAAGTAGACGCGAAATTTGAACAACAGAACAGCCAAATTGACGAACGTTTTAATCACCACCTACAAAACAGTGAAACGCGTTACCGTAAATTTATACAGGAACAGAATAAAGTAAAGCGACAAGTGATGGAAACAATTACCGCACAGAGACAGGAAGATAAGCGTAAATTGTTTACGAAAGCAAAAACATACGTAGACAACAATATTGCTACAGACGAAATTAATACTATCAACAGTTGAACACCGAATTGCGTGATGAAATTTCCGATCTTAAATCAAAAACAGATACACACACATTAGACTTTCAGACAATGACCAACAGATTTGAACAATTAGAACTAATACAGGATCCCGATGCCATCAAAGCAGACATTAAAAAATTGAAAGAAACCACACGTAAAATACAAAAACAAATTAATGCTTGTGACACTAAAAACGATGATCAGGTAAAAATACTGACTGAAAAATATGATGAACTGGCCAGTCGTATTGACGTTCTCGAAAGTAATAATGACACCAAATGAGACGATACTTCACCGATTTCGTTTAATCAAACACCTGAATTCCAAAATTTACAGCAGACGATCAATGAGATAGATTCGTCCAATAATACATTACGTAGAAAATTGTCAACTTTACAGCAAGAGGTAACAGAGATGAAAAATGTTTCAACCTTTAACACATCACAGCAGACGCCACTTTGCGAACATTTGTCAGACTCACACAGCCAGTATAATTTAGGTAATTTACAGAGAGTACGTGAGTTACATTCTGATCAGTCACAGACAAATAGATTCTCATACAATGCTGAACCTGTTCAGACGTACAGAGACGATAATTTTGATTACAAGCACTTTCTATCTGTGAGAAAATTTATAGTATTTAAAAATGACAGAACACAGATTCACCCCTTGGATTGGATACAACAATTTAGCTTTGCTTTTCCACCAACTTGGCCCGTAACACACAAACTTGAATTTATTTGCAGTTTTTTGGAAGGCGAACCGGAAACTCGTATGAGACCGATCGCGAGACAATGCTACTCGGTAGAAGAATTTCAGAATGCTTTTCTGTCAGCGTATTGGTCGAAGACGACACAACGCGGAATCAAGGATCAATTAATTAGTTTACCGAATATGAGAACTCAAATTTTTCCACTGTCACGCAATTTTTTGAACACATGGTACAACAAAACCAGTACTTAAGTGAGCCATACAGTGAATCTGCACTTATTCAATTATGTATTTCTAAATTACCACGATCATTAAGAGTGTCACTTTTAACGGGTCAGCAGAAAGAAAATATTTCAGCATTCAGAGATCTGTTACAGCTTTTGGAAGTGCAGCAATCGGATTATTCCTTCATAAACAAAAATTTTTCATAGAATAACCAAGGTCAACAAACATGCAGCAATTACGATCAGCCACGCAATTTCAATAGCAAAGGTAATAGACGCTTCAGGAACGACAACCACCAGAACTTTAATAAAAGACAAAATTTTAATTATCAGTAGAGTCAAAATTATCAGCAACAGGTACCACATTTTGTTAACAATAGAGGTTTCTCCCAACAACAGCATCAAAGCCAGTCGGTTAGCATACCTCACCAAAAATGTAATGTGCAAGGTCAACCAAGCTCTAATGTTTCGCCGCCTACGCGTATAGCATCATCTCCAGCAAATAGTAATGCACAGCAACAAGGAAATAACTACGTACAGAAAACACACCATTTCAATTCCTATCGCAATGCACCGTATAGAAATGAATATCATGACAGACGTAAAAGTAATGAGCACAATTTTCAGCGTACCTTCAATAACAGTCGGTCTTATCAGCAGCAGAATCATCCGCAACAACAAATTATCATGAATGAACCAGACAGTAGATATCATCCCGAACGTGATACGTCAGGAAGAAATAACAGAACAGTACAAATAGTTGAAATGCCACAGATCCTACCGCAAATAATAGCACGTCAGATAGAATTTGACTAGATACAGTACAGGTTGCATCTTCCAGCAACGCAAGCGATACTTTTGACACGCAGAATCTTGTTCACGAAAATGTTATTACTTTTGACGATAAGCGAGACACTCTTTTGCAGGAAAGACCAGTTATTCAAAAAACCATTTCACACCCTGTCATTGAAGTAAAGATTGGATCATCCAAATTTTCAGCAGTAATCGATTCTGGATCTCCTATGTCAGTCATAAATGAGGAAACTTTCAACGAATGTAACAAAGAGAATACCTATCCTACGTTACCATTAGGCAAAACTAAAGTAAAAGGAGCAGTATCTGGTAAAGGAGTAGATGTAAAATTACAGACACATTTATCATTTTGTATTGCAGGTCATACATTTCACTCAAATTTTTGGATTTTTCCCTTATTGACGACAGACGTTATTTTAGGTACGAATTTTCTGGTACAACACGACGCAGTTATTGACTTTCAAAACTCCTATTTAATGTTAAACGATGAAAATGTACAACTGGCTTTAGAATTTCAGCACTCTGTATCTGCAGAAGAACAAACAATTAATCGTACAGAGATCTTTTCCGCTTCACGTAAAGTAGACTGTCATTCCACATTGTTAACAGATACGTACGTACACAACTATAATACTCCAGACGAAGCCGACCATGGCCTTATACAGATGATTTCTGATAAAATTAAACAGAGCAGTGCAAATACAGACGACGAACGCACGCAACTACGCAAAATTCTTTTACAGCAAGCTCCAGTTTTTGACAACGTTCCTGGTACTATGTCCGGTTTTATGTATGAATTTCAAGTTAAACAGCACGACACATTTAAAGCCAAGCATTATCCCATTCCGTATATTCATGGAGAACAAGTTAAGAAAGAATTGCAAGCTATGCTTCACCAAGGAATTATTGAACCGGCAGTTTGTCCGTACATAAACCCGCTCCATATTGTTAAGAAAAAGGATGGTTCACTTCGCCTCGTACTTGATTCGCGTCACATCAACGACATTATTATTAATGAAAAAGATCGCCCTCAAACACTAGAAGAACTTCTACAGAAATTTCATGCTACTGCTATTTATTCCACATTAGATTTGAAATCGGGATTTTGGCAAATTCAACTCCATCCGGACTGCAGAAAGTACACGGCTTTTCTCTGTTTTGGTGACTGTTATCAATTTTGTAAATTACCGTTCGGTTGAACTATTTCTTCAGCAGCATTTATTCGCGGTTTGAATACAATACTTCCGACAGAACTTAAAGACAGAATCACAACGTATGTGGGACGACATTCTTATTGCAGAAGCTAACTGGTTTGAACACAATCTGATTCTTGAACAATTGTTACGAACTTTTCGTGCACAAGGACTCACAGTTAATCTCAGTAAATCGCACTTTGGCAAAACTTCTATAAAATTTCTTGGACATGTAATTTCAGCAGAGGGCATTGCGCCTGACACGGAAAAACTTCAAGCTTTACGTGACATTACTACGCAGCTTTTTGGGTTTAATTAACTTTTTTCGTAAATTTATTCATTACTCTGCTTTCGACACTCCTAGATTATGTCAATTGACAGGTAAAAACAGTATTTGGTCCTGGGATAGACAAGCACATTCTGAATTTGTCAATCTGAAACAAGCTTTGTTGAATGCACCACTTTTATCACGTCCAGATGTTACTAGAAATTTTTCCATTACCACCGACAGTTCTAACACCGCTTCAGGCGTACACATTTTTCAGGAAATTGAAGAAGATGGTTCTACAGTAATTAAAAACATCGCCTTTGCGAGTCGCATTCTGTCACCTGCTGAACGCAATTATTCTGTCACAGAACTTGAAACATTATGTGTTGTATGGGCATTTACGAGATTTCGGCATTTTCTTTATGGAAAACATACGACCGTTTACACAGATCATAGAGCTATACAGTTTTTGCTTTCCGCTAAATTTACACACGACAGATTAAGCAGATGGAAACTTCATTTACAGGAATTTAATTTTACAATTGTTCACATTCCCGGTACACAAAATATTGTAGCAGACGCACTATCCCGTTCTCTCAGCAACAATCAGCAAGACATCGCAACCAACTTCTGCAAAGCAAATTTCAGCGTCATGTACATTCAACAAGTTGCACTTGAAAATTTCATTTCGTCGTCATTACGAGACATAGCGCAAGAGCAGAGTAAAGATAACGTGTGGAAAGAAATTAAACACCTTTGGCAAGATAGGAATAATGTTACCATTAGAAATCATTACACTGTACGCAATAACATTCTGTTTCGCCGCTCTCACCCTGACAGCAACAATTGGTTATTATGCATTCCTGACGAACTTGTTAACAAATTAATTTAGTATAGTCATTTAAGTAACGCACATTACGGAGCCAGAAAATGTTTTCTTATACTGAGACACAACTGTTATTTTACCAACATGGAGAAACGTATACGACGAGTTTTAGCGTCATGTAAAATCTGCCAGAAAGCTAAGTCAGACACGACTTCACATATTCCTCCATTACATCCCATTGTACCTATTAAATTGAGACACATGGCCGCTGTAGACATTTTTGGTCCGATTCCCAGAACTAATAGAGGTTTTTGCTACATCTTTGTCGCTGTTGAACTCACTTTGAAATTTGTTACCTTCACTCCGTTACGCAAAGCAACTGCAAAAACTGTTTCGAAAGCATTTGTAAAACATTTTCTATTTCATGTAGGGCATATATTGAAAGTAATTTCCGACAATGGATCACAGTTTCGATCTGCTATATGGACACGTATGTTACGAGCTAGAAACATTTCTCCGATCTATATATCCAGGTACCATGCTTCTTCGAACCCTTGTGAACGATTAATGAAAGAAATTGGTAAACTGTGCAGAATATACTGCCATAAAAAACATATTGATTGGGACACACACACGCTCTCATTCCAGGATGTAATTAATTCCATACCAAATGAATCTACTATGCTATCTCCGACTGTTATACTGAAAAATGTTGAACCACCTAACAAAATTAAAGAATTAGTAACCTTTCCTACATCTCGTCGACTACGACACCAAGAAATAATTGACATTGCGCTGAACAACATCAAACATGCCGCAGAGCGCCGGAGAAGACAGCAAAAACAGGTTTGTACACGGCGTGACTTTCACATTGGACAGAAGATATTAGTACGCACACATTATTTATCTAACAGAGGAAAAAGTAGATGTAGTAAATTTGAGCTTCTATATGAAGGCCCATATCGAATTCGCAGCATTCCTCACCCCAATGTAGTACACGTCGAAACTCTGAGAACCAGAAAAAGTAAAGACAATCACCATGTCTCCAATATTAAACCCTATATTGAATGAACATACTTTATGATTTATCACACTGTAATGCCATTTCCTGACTCTTATATGACCACTTATGCAATTATATTTATGTGACTACTTACTGATGATTATCGTATTTTTTCTTGGCAAGTGCCCGGCAAGGTAAGGTTAGCAGGTCGCTTTACTTGTCGTTACACCTCAGACTGTACACATTTTTCCAGATAAACTTTCATATTTTATGACCAATTATGCCATTCTATCTAGTGACATATTAATTTTATCAAATTCTTTCTCCATTAAAGTCTTCAACTCTCGCCTCTATCAACTACACAACATACAAGCTGAACAAAGAGAGGCATTTCTTGTCGTTACACATCATACCATGCACATTTTCCATTCTTCATGTATGTATGATTGTTTTCCTGTTTTGTTTGTATGCACTATGAAATATTTAAGATATAACGAACGCCAGTTGACTTTGACATTTTGCCTTATGATATCTCAACATCGTGACTATTTTACATTTTTTTTTTTTTTTTTGCTGCTACATTGTGATACTCTGTGTACATTTTTGCACCTGCACACTGTGTATGTTTTTCACATACTACGTTTTCTGTCATGCTATGCTGTATGCTTAATTATATCACTAGAAACCAGTTTTTATTTAATGGGTATATGATTTAAATGCAAGACATTAATCATTGTTCATCATTTTCAGAAAGCAATAACGCGTAAAAAAAAAAAAAGAAGGAAGTAAATTAAACAAACCACAGTGGATTACTGTGAAATGGGAATTTCACCTTCGGAATGAACGAAAGAAGATGCAATACCTCGTCACGAAGAGTAAATGGATCAGAATTAACAAGCATTAACAAGAATATACTATACACATCGTATGATAGCAGTCTTAACTAATTTTTTCTTTCAGAATACTAGGCGATTGATGCAGGCTGTCAGACAGAACTACACATCTTAGTTTTAGTGATGAAATATGCTAGAAATAAGGAACTCTATACTATGAATAGTTGTATGATGAAGTGTCTGTTTGCAGATGATAATGAGTGGTGATGAATAGTGATGAAGAATATAGTAATGTGAATAATGAAGTTTTTCTTTACAGGTGATGATAATAATGAACTTATGGTGATATGAATAGTGAAGTTTTTGTTTACAGGTGTTGATAGTGATAAACTTTATATGGCCACTAAACGCACCACTTTTAAGTTTCTCTTTGCAGATGAGGATAATGTTGAAGTTTATGTATTTATGCTATGTAGTTATTTAAGTATTTGTTGAAGTTCGTCTTGCCAGTATGTCTTATGTCGCATGGTATGATGACTGAAGGTTTTGGAAAGGACAGCTAGAGAACATATATATTTAATACACATTTCATGACCTGTTAATTCGAAGTTCACTACTTTTCAGCATAAAATGCGTTTCTTCTTTCAGCTTAATAATCCATTTTGTATTTTTTCCAGGAGAAGCTATTCATGAAATTAATGTGCTATAAGCAGTTGGTCATTAAACCTGTTCTGGTACTTGCATTTTTTTTTACCCATTTGTGTGTGTCATTCATGAATGTGATCACATATACTCTACTTGTTTCATAACCTTGCTACAGCTGACTCATGACGAATGACGTTACCTATCCTCATTTGCAGCAATAAGTCAAAAGCAAATATTGTTATGCCCCAGCAATTAATTATCGATCCCAACGCAATGCATTGCTAGCACAAACAAAAAAGTATTACCAGTCCCAAATAATGCTACCAGTTTAAGAGAGTTCTGAGTAATTCTGAATGATGTTTTCTAACCACACACATGAGTAATAGTTACAGTATGTTACATTTTAAATATGTCTTATGTCACTTGAATGATGAATTCTGAGTAATAGTGAATGATATTTTGTAATAATGCATGCATGCTCTACACTCTTTAACTCCTGTTTTGAAGGATGACTTCTGATGTTTTGTAACTGACCAAGGAGTGCCAATAATTATTTTAAATATGTCGTATGTCACTTGAATGATGAAAAAGTTTTGTAATATTCAATACTTGCTATATGTTTAGTAACTGGTCAATGAATGCCACTGTTTCTTATATTTTAAATTTGTATCATGTCACTTTCATGCTATATAAATGAATACCGGTAGCTCGATGCTACACTCATTAGCTCCTGTTTTGACTGATGACTTCTGATGGTTTGTAACTGATCAATGAGTGCTAATGTTCTTTGTAATCCGATGACTTATGAACATTATTCTGTAATACTTCATACATGGTACAGAAATGTTCAGTAACTGGGCGATGAGTGCCACCAACTACTCAAATCAGTTGATAGACTAACGTAATTATCAATGATGACTGGCATAAGACTTAATGTCCTTCACCTTCTGACCTAATTACCAGAAATTACTGCAATATCCGTTTGTCCTGTCTATCCTCATGATCATGGAGCACTATATTTGGTTTTTGCACTAATTCTACGTTAGTGTACCTTACAAGAACGTGGTGTTGACACGACATGCTGTCCACCACCTTGAGCGATGGAGGTGTTATTATAGTCCCACTGTTTGATGTACCTAATGCACTACCAAAATGATAACATGGAATATTAATACGACATTTCAGTGTCTTGGCTACACTGATTAATACTTCAGAGAAAAGAACTTCAGATTGTCTCACTTGGTGTTGTGCTTCTGTAGAAAGATATGGACTTTCAGTGCAGCTGCGAGCAACCTACTGTGCTACAACCATGATGCAATCCTTCCCATTCCTTTCCTAGTTCTTGTAAAATGGTAAAAATATATACAGTGTGTGTGCACTTTATGTCATTTGTTAATATGTTTTGTACTCATTGCGTATACATTTTGTCATTTCTTGATATCTTCTGTACTCAGTGCATGTGCACTCTATTTCATTTCATGTTCTGCACTTATATATATGTATATACTCTGTGACTGTAAACTTAGTTAATTAAATAGATTATAGAAAAATTTGTTGCTCATGGCAAGTCCAATTGACTCACCATCGCTGCCAAATTTTTGCCCCCCCCCCCCCCCCCCCCCCCAGTGGAGGGTTATGTAAGAGGTCCGAGCAGATGTAATTTCGATGTATTGCTCGTGTGCTGCCTGCGATATGTAAGGTATAAGAGAATCTCTGACCAGAGAGCAGTGTTGACTGCAGTAGGAACTGTGTAGCTGTAGCAGTAAGTTGTTGCTAGTGAGCAGTCTGCTCTGGTCTGGTCTGGCGTATCGTGTTGGCTGTCCCGGTCGTGGTGCAGCAATGCCGGAGCCTGAGTATTATTGTATAAGGTAAGAAGCAGCCTCGCGCATATGTAGTAATGTTATCTCAAGTCCCATGTAAATGTTTTAAAAATGTCCTAATAATAATCCTTTTCATACAAAGTAATTTTTAACAACCGTTCATTTCAATTTAAAGAATTTCTAATTTCTTCAATCCATGATCATCCCTATTATTGCAAAAGAAAAATCAGTTGTTTCCCTTTCATAAATGACAAATCTATCGGCCAGCATTGCACAGGGCTGTGCCAGAAAAATTTATTGTAAGAGCAGATATATATGCGTTATCTGGCGACTTCATTGAGGTAAGAATTTTTCTCCTTTTTTTCAGAATGATCTTTCAGGGCCATGACGCAGCACTGCTGACGTCCACAATTTATCAGGTTAAATTCACAGTCAATTATTGAAAAGTTATAAGTGAGCGACAATTTAATTGAGAGGTTAGTTACATTGTATTATTACCGGGTTACGGAAATTATTTTGTTGGGACGTTAGACTGAATGTGAACGACATAATTATATTTTTTACTGTTGAGAGGTTTAGGAATTTTTCTGTTTTGAGGTTACACTAGACTTGAATATTATTAATGTTAATATTTTTCTGTTTTGAGCTTTCACTTAAATGAAAAAGAATTTTGTGGGTAGATTAAATGTGAACGAATTTTGTGTGGAGGATAAATGACAAGAAATTTTTTGGGGAGGTTACAAGGTACAGCATCCCATGCAGCTTCAACACGATACCACAATTCATCACGAGTAGTGACTGGCGTATTGTGGTGAGTCAGTTGCTCGGCCACCATTGACCACACGTTTTCAATCGGTGAGAAGTGTGGAGAATATGCTGGCCAGGACAGCAGTCGAACATTTTCTGTATCCAGAAAGTCCCGTACAGGACCTGCAACATGCGGTCGTGCATTATCCTGCTGAAATGTAGTGTTTCACAGGGATCGGATGAAAGGTAGAGCCACAGGTCGTAACACATCTGAAATGTAACGTCCACTGTTCAAGGTGCCGTCAATGCGAACAAAAGGTGAACGAGACGTGTAATCAATGGCACCCCATACCATCACGCCGGGTGATACGCCAGTATGGCGATGACGAATACACGCTTCCAATGTGCGTTCACCGCGATGTCGCCAAACACGGATGCAACCATCATGATGCTGTAAACAGAACCTGGATTCATCCGAAAAAATCACGTTTTGCCATTCGTGCACCCAGGTTCGTCGTTGAGTACACCATCGCAGGCGCTCCTGTCTGTGATGCAGCGTCAAGGGTAACCGCAGCCATGGTCTCCGAGCTGATAGTCCATGCTGCTGCAAACGTCGTCGAACTGTTCGTACAAATGGTTGTTGTCTTGCAAACGTCCCCATCTGTTGACTCAGGGATCGAGACGTGGCTGTACGATCCGTTGCAGCCATGCGGATAAGATGCCTGTCATCTCGACTGCTAGTGATCCGAGGCCGTTGGGATCCAGCACGGCGTTCCGTACTACCCTCCTGAACCCACCGATTCCATATTCTGCTAACAGTCATTGGATCTCGAACAACACGAGCAGCAGTGTCGCGATACGATAAACCGCAATCGCAATAGGGTACAATCCGACCTTTATCAAAGTTGGAAGCGTGATGGTACGCATTCCTCCACCTTACATGAGGCATCACAACAACGTTTCACCAGGCAACGCCGGTCAACTGCGTTTGCGTATGTGCCCACCTTGTGTGAATGCTATGAAGAGCTAATCATTTGCATATCACAGCATGTTCTTCCTGTCGGTTAAATTTCGCGTCTGTAGCAAGTCATCTTCTTGGTGTAGCAATTTCAATGGCCAGTAGTGTAGAACATTAATAAAATTGATGAAAATGAGAGGAGACATGTAAAAGATGGCATGGAACCTCTCAGATACAGGAATTACACTTTAAAGTCGCTCCAAACTCATTCTCGTGTGCATACTGTCTGATCAGAAGCATCTGGACACCCGTACGTAATGCGGAATCAACCACTAGATGTCACGAGAGACGGACCCGTCAGTATAAAAGGAGGCGCGGAGCTCTGTGTTGTCAGCAGTGAAGCAGCAGCAACAGAGGAGTGGGCTGGTCAGGAGAGCGTGGTGACCTGGAACGTGGGCTAGTCATTGGATGGCACCTGTCTAAGAAATCCACCAGAATATTCAACCTTTCAAAAGCTGCCCAGACTGGCCGTTGGTGACGTGATTGTGAAGTGGAAACGTAATGCCGCGTGGTATTAGGCGAGCGGTCTTAGGTGCTGCAGCCATGGACTGTGCGGCTGGTCCCGGTGGAGGTTCCAGTCCTCCCTCGGGAATGGGTGTGTGTGTTTGTCGTTAGGACAATTTAGGTTAAGTAGTGTGTAAGCTTAGGGACAGATGACCTTAGCAGTTAAGTCCCATAAGATTTCACACACACATCTGTCTTTTTTTTTTTTTTTTTTTTTTAAACGTAATGGAACAACCACAGCTAAGTCAAAACCAGGCAGACCTCACGTACTGACAGGTAGAGATCGTCGAAAATTGCAGAGGGCGGTAGTAAAGGGCCACTTGAAATCAGCGGGAGGAATCACTCGTGAATTCCAAAGTGCCACAAGCAGTCCCATGACGATTGTGGGTAGGGAGCTGAAAGCAATGGTGTACAGTGGTCGAGCAGCTCCTGGTAGGCCACACGTTCCTGTAGTCAATGGTAAACGACGCCTGCGGTCGCGTAAAGAGCGTCGCCAATGGACAGTGGACGCCTGGAAACCAGTGGAGTACTGAAACATGCTGTACCTTACGGCAGTCTGACGGAAGATTGGTTCAAATGGATCTGAGCACCACGGGACTTAAATGCTGAGGTCATCAGCCTCCTAGAACTCAGAACTACTTAAACCTAACTAACCTAAGGACATCACACACATCCATGCCCGAGGCAGGATTCGAACCTGACAGAAGAGCTTGGGTTTGGTGAAAGCCTGGAAACATACGTGCCATCATGTATAGTGCCAACAGTGAAGCACACAGTAGGTGGTGTCGCGGCAAGGGTGTGCTTTTCGTGGTCAGGGTGTGTTCCTCTCAATATGCTTAAGAAAATGCTAAACGTGTAAGAATATGAACAGCTCGGAGACGATGACTGTTTGTGTCAGCTTGGCAGTGCATCGTGTCGTAAAACAGTATCTCAGAGGCAGTGGTTTGTGGCCAATAAATATTCCCGAAATGGCCTGGAACGCCTCTGAGGAGTAAGAGCGCTGAATTCGCTCCAGACCGTAGCGTCCAACATAATACCTTCTCTGGTTTCAGCTCCTGAGGAGAAATGTGCTGCCACTCATCCAGACATTCAGAAACTCCACTGAAAGTGTCCTAAGCAGAGCTGAAACCGTCAGAAAGGCAAAGTGTGGACATACCCCACACTGATGTCTACTAATAGGTGTCCGAATACTGTACATCAGATAGTGTACATTAGGGTCCCTCATGTTTTCGGTGAATGTTCGCCAATAGTGCATTCGAAAAATGGTTGGTCCTTCCGCCTGTTTATACGCAATAATTTACATTTATTTATGCTGAGAGTCAGTTGCCATGCACTGCACCAAGCGTCGATCCACTGCACGTCTTCGTGCACTTGGCTAGAATTTTTTGCCGTTGTCAGTTTCCTCTACACGGAACCATTATCCGCTATGGCTCAAGGAGTTATCTACCAGAGCCTTATTATTTCTCCTCGTTAATAACGACAGACCGAGTCTTCATGCTGGTCCGATTGTAAGGTGTCAGGCAAATCCAACACCTTCCATGAAAACCCTGACATGATAAGCAAATCCAGCAGTATGTCACATAAATCGTGACATTAAATTAACCAAAGTAATACGATTAACGAGTGAGCAAATGGAATACCACAGACTAACACAAGAATGCCTAAATGCATGTCATACCTTCCCACCGTGAAACAGACGCAGTTCCGAGGGGAGAAACGAGAACAGAAGCCGAGAGCAGAACCCTATTAAGCTAGAAGGCCCTACGATAATGGACGGACACCCACGTCGCCAGCCAATCGCCAGGACCACCCCCGCCCCTTGTCCATGTTAAAAGATAGAGCCCTCGAGAAGAACAGTATAGATCTTACGATAACACTAAAAGGGCCACACCAGTTGCAAGTTTTAGCGTGAGACTTTTTCGCGTCTGTGTTACGTTGCAAACGTTAAAAGCATTGCCCCACCACGAAAAGTATAACGTTTCTCACTGGATAGACAGAATTTTTGTAGGCGGAGCTTAAGGTTAACATTGATACCCTGATTGGTCAGTTGAAAACACAGCCAGATAGCTTTTTTTAAACCAGCTTCGGTAAATTGTAGTAAGGAGATGTTAGGAGAGAGTTGCTTCCGAGACGGCGAGCTGTATGGAGCTGCGCCGCCCGCCGCCCCCTGACGCTGCCTAACCAACGACAAGGTAATGAACGCATGCGATGCCGCATAATAGCGCATAAAGCTTCACTCAGAACTGCAGAAGTCTCATCTGTTACATCCCCTTTTTACGTAATACTAGTGTCGATCATCAATTAAATCTCATGGTGTTCACATTTGCTACTTGAAGTAAAAATCTGAAACGCAATGATTTTTCTGTTATATAATAATTATTGAGAAGCCACATCAGCCACTGTAATTTACGACAAGTTAGATAAGTAATTAAAGATAATTGAGGGTCACTGTAGACCATTTTGATAGTTTTCTCTTTTGTGAAACTTAATTTAAACCTAGATTATAGACGTGATATGGCATAGGTCATCCTTAGATCCATTGTAGAACTTGGAAAGCCATTCAGGGAATATTCGTCCACATTTTTGCTGAACAGAGTTGGTTTTTATCATCCTGTAATAAAATATTTCCTTTTATCAATAGTGCAATTTATAAACAATGTTTTGTGAGTAGAATAAAATTTCCAGTGGTAAACTTAACTGCTTTTTCGACGTTATTTTACCAGCTAACTAAAAATAGGAAAGCCTTGAACCCCTTCTACTAAATTCTTTTACAGGGAATGCAGTGGAGCTGACACTGAAATCATTAAGTATTTGATTATATCATCGCTAGTCTCACTGAACTCTTCTGAACTCTACATGCCATGTGTGGTCTGGCGTCTCCTTACCAGCAACAGGTCCCAGGTTCAAACTAGTCAATTCCCTAAAAAACACGCTCAGAGCATAGGGAGACACGACTTAGAACAAACAGACTCCACGCAGAATATTAGACGATGTTCCGTGAGGTCGTATTTGCTTTTACAGTTTTTAAACATCTGTGTGAAGCAAAAAGAATAATTATTCCAAAAAAGTGACACTTTCAATTCAGTCGTTTTTTTTTCTTAAGGGGCCGGAGTGACAGAACACTTTTGACATAGGCAGATGCTAATCTAGGACATTACGTATGGTTTTTATACTGGTAACATAATTTTTCCAGGGGATTTTTAAATAGGCTCCACAGTGCAGTGGTTCATGTGGTGACCAGCTTGAATAAGATGTCTTGTGACGTCCACCCAGACCAAACGCAACGAAATATATCGACCAAAGTGAGAGAAAAAAAATTGAGTGGTTACGTATTTGCCTCCCATGCAGCGGGCCCGGGTTCGATCCTCGGCCGGGTTGGAGATTTCTTCCGCTCGGGGACTGGTTTTTGTGTTGTCGTCATCATCATTTCATCCTCATCACCGGCACGCAAGTCGCCCAACGTGGCGTCGACTGAAATAAGACTTGCACTCGGCGGCCGAACTTCCCCGGATGAGGCCTCCCGGCCAACAATGCCACAAGTTCATTTCATTTTTTTTTTCCTTCACCGACGACAAAGTGAAATATATCTAACGTCAACGATCTCGAAAGCAACCAAGGTGCCGAAATGTACTGTGTTCTGCATCACATGAACGGACCGAGCGAGCATAGTTTGACAAGATCTCTTATTGCGAAATCCGTGTTGATTCCTGTACAGATTTACGTTCTCCGAAAACGTCATAATATGTGTGCGTTAAACACGTACCACAACAGATTGACGTCAGCGATACACGAGGCTACCTCAGAAAAAAAGTTACACACGTCGTCTCATGCTAGGACCACCGCACAACAAGACTAACGCATTGTCACGATAGTGTATGTGTTCTGGATTTCCCGCAGACACAATTCTGTTCCGGAACGGTTAACAGGCAAATCACAGTGTACGAATTAAACGATACGGCCACTGGAAACGTGGTGAAAAGTTCAAGTACACGTGATAGTATGATTCTTGCGGGCAAAACGCGTAATATCCATACAAATTGACCGTGAAACTCTGGCGGCCCACATACGGCATGCAATGTCGTGTCAAGTCGTAGTGAAATGGTGCCAAAAAGATGACTAAGTCTATAAAGAGGTGGGTGATGCTGATCGGGAGGAGGGGTAATCGACGTCGACCACAGACGACAGTGTCCATCGTATTCGAAGAACTGTGAGTGATTCACAGCAATCGCAGACTTCCCAGCGATAAGAACGTTCGCACATCGTTTGTCTAATGGCTCCGCGGACAAGGAGCGGATTTCCATGGTCGAAGAACTGAACGATTGGTACAACGTTCTGACTGTTGTTGGCCGGCCGCGGTGGTCTCGCGGTTCTCAGCGCTCAGTCCGGAACCGCGCGCTGCTACGGTCGCAGGTTCGAATCCTGCCTCGGGCATGGATGTGTGTGATGTCCGTAGGTTAGTTAGGTTTAAGTAGTTCTAAGTTCTAGGGGACTGATGACCACAGATGTTAAGTCCCATAGTGCTCAGAGCCATTTGAACCATTTTCGACTGTTGTTTAGAGAGGCTTGGTGCCTTTGCTAAAAAATAGTGTCATGTGTTACTTTGAAGTGTAGTGCAGCATACAACAAAAGTTACTTCTGCTGTCAAAATAACGTGTAACTTACTTTAAGAAGGCCACTCGCAGGTCTAAAGTTGTACTAACCTATCCGACGACCCTACTTGAAAACAGTAGTTATCTGCACGTTTATACAGTTGTCTGGAAAGCTTCGTTGCTCCAGCGAACTACGACAAACTGCTGCTAGAAGGTGCATGAGTTCCTTTTCATATGCACGAGTGTGTGCTTAAAAGTAAAGCCTCCGAATTTTTTATGTGAAAACTCTTCAAGCATAGTAAATAAGACAAACGTTATTTACATTCTACATCTTTATTTCTCATGTCTATATTTTTTTTTTCAACACAGTCACCTTGGCGACGAACACATTTTTCCCACCGAGAGACCAGTTTGTTGATCCGTCACTGTAGAATGTCTGACTTCGTTGAGGGAGCCACAACACCGCATTATCACTGTCAAAAGGGGTCGTCGACGGCGTTGTTTACGTTTTTGAAACAGATGAAAAACGGATGAGGCCAAGTCGGGACTGCACGGAGGATGCTCGATGACAGTGATCCCAAGATGTCGGATTGCCGCAGATGTCGCAGCGTTCGTGTTTGGTCTGGCATTGCCTTGCTGAACTAGAGTGTGCTCCATGTGTAGACGAACTCTTCGAATTCGAAACTCGATTACAGCAAGCTGTTTCTCTCGTAGCAACGTAGTAACATTACACACCGCCATTTTATACGCTACAGTTTGAGGCCCTCTAGCGTCAGTGGGCTACAAACATGCAGACATGAAGAATAAAAGAGTTAAATGTTAACAATACCTGTTTTGTTTAAAATGCTTTAAGAGTTTTCACGTAAAAAGTTCGGAGGCATTAATTTTCAGCACAAACTCGTCCATGACCGGACTAAAAAGTGAGCGATCCCACCATCCTTCGGATTGAGGAGGAGAAGATGATGACGAAGAAGAAGAAGATGACTCGCTTGTAACGTTTTATAGAAGTTATTTTTTAAAATATTTCTTACAGACTAGAGAACAACATTGTTGGTCATATAGCCCTATTGTCAATAATTACTTGTCGAAATGAATATTTCACTTTGCAGCGGAGTGTGCACTTTTATGGTACTTGCTGACAGATTAAAAAGGTATACCTGATCAGACCTTTAAGAAGGAACCCCGCCTGTCGTGGGCAATGCTCTTACCGACTGAGTTATCCATTTTGTATATTACTTCTTATTTAGTTATTTATTTGCTTCTGTAACAACACTACTGTCCATGATTAAAGGTCTGGTTCTGGTTTCGTCCTGGTCCGACGCAGACATTTAATCTGCTAGAAAGTTTCGAATGCGGGAGGTACTCTAAAATAGCTTACCTGGAGATATCAGGGTATTGGACTAGAATGTCTCTCTGACGCTTTCACATACTCTGCCTTGCCCATATAATAGCGGTATCCGCCTGTAGCATTATTCTTTCATCAGTTTGTGTGCCAAAAGAACACGATACTCTTCGGTAAAGGTCAGTCACTTCTCATCTGCCCTTTCCTCTGTATCTTTTGTTGATTCTAGCGGCGAACGATCAAATAGCAACAGAGCCAGAGGTAACTGCAAAACATTGTAAAACAAAGTAGCTGATGCGCGGGTCACAAGAGAGAAAGGACTTTCAAAGAAATTCGAACACAGTTTGTAATGGCGCCGTATAAACACCGCAACTCGAGAGTATAAATAGCTCGTTTACAACCAAGTTTGTTGTTTTAATGCGTCACCACGAGCCATTAGACAAGTGGTAAGCGGAAAGCATGCAGAGTTATGACTTTGGAAACTTCCCAAGAGAAAGTAGTTTATTTTTAGTCTGGCAGTTACGTTTTCTACTACAGCCTACTGTGTCGCACTGTTCAATTTCGGCAAGGTGGCTCTTGTTACCTCTTTCCTTTTTTTTTTTTTTATTGGTTTCTAGAGTACTAATTCGTATCAGAGTTAGTTGCCACATATTGTGTTTATGGTTCAAATGGCTCTGAGCACTATGCGACTTAACTTCTGAGGTCATCAGTCGCCTAGAACTTAGAACTAATTAAACCTAACTAACCTAAGGACATCACACACATCCATGCCCGACGCAGGATTCGAACCTGCGACCGTAGCGGTCGCTCGGTTCCAGACTGTAGCGCCTAGAACCGCACGGCCACTCCTGCCGGCATATTGTGTTTACTGGGAAGTAATTAACTACGCGTTTCGTACAGAATACAGCCCTAAAAAAGATTCCTGATTCTGCTTGATAATCGATTTTTAGAAATACAACTAAGGCTGTGCGGCGTAGCACGTGCCACAGGTCACCACTTCGAATCCTGGTGACGAAAGAAATTCTGTTTTCATTACTATCCAAGTGCAATAAAACTGAATTTTCAGTTCGCTTTAGAAGAATAGTGCGACGAAGTATAATGCCAGAGTCGAAAACGAAAGCTCAGAAAGCACAGCTACATTAACAAACCCCCCCGTCGGAGGTTCGAGTTCTCCCTCGGGCATGGGTGTGTGTGTTGTCCTTAGCATAAGTTAGTATAAGTTAGATGAGTGCGTATGCATAGGGACCAAAGACCTCATCAGTTTGGTCCCATAGTCCGTACCACAAATTTTCCATTAACAAACACAGCACATTTTCAATTATGTACGCAAATTACGCGAAGTCCAATCATATTAATGTGACCACCTGTCAACAGGCTGTATAAATACTTTTTGCAGTGCGGATGTGAAGGAACAGAGTCAATGAGGTTCTGGAATGTACCGACAGAGGTGTGGAGCCATGCACTTTTCTGCTTCAGATAAATCGCTACTTTTACGCGCTGCAACGATGACTGGTCTGTTTTCCACTTCTCCCGACGCGCTGTACCTTTCAGTCACAGTTACAGTATGCTTGGTTTCCTCCTACTTCGTGCCCTATCGTCGTCCCAGGCCATAGTTATTGGTAATGTTGTTTGTGATCCACTTCTCTTGCAGACTCACTTTGTAGTGGATGCGATACAGTGCTGTACACAATGATCCGTATTCGAATCGAGAGGTTGCCGACATGTTGGTTACTTACGGAAAGGCAAATGGCAACCGGCGGCCGCGGCAAGGTTGTATCAGGAGACCTATCCTCGCCGACAACCTCAGCATTCAATGTTTTCAACAGTGTTTCGTCGTTTGTTTGAGACAGGAAGCAGGAAATCATGAAGGACGTACCCGAAATGTTCGGACACCAGACTTGGAGGAAAATGTGATTAACACTGTGCAAGGCGACCGCCGTGTCAGTACCAGGTAGTTGGCCCGCCAGCACAGGGTAAGCCACACGACTGTGTGGAACGTTCTCCATGACAATTGCTACTACCTGTATCACTTACAGCGTGTGCAGGGCTTAATTGACACAGACTTCCCACATCAGGAGCAGTTTCGTCAATGGTTTCTTCACCAGGCAACCACGATTCCGGAATTTGTGTCATACATCCTGTTCACAAATTACGCCACCTTTACGCGGAGTGGTATCTTCCACTTTCATAACAGTCGTCTGTGGGATAATATGCAGAACCTCTGTGGTACTGTGACAACGAATCATTATTATCGGTGCAACTGGAATTTGTGGGCCGAGATAACTGGCGACCGATTTTTGGGACCAATCTTCCTTCCACGTCGCTTAATAGACCGGCACTATCGTTTATGGCGGGTGACTTTGCCTCCCCTGGTAGAAGAAGTGCCGTTGATGATTCGAAGGTTTATGTGGCTGCTGCATGATGGAGCTCCAGCCCACTTCGCCGTTAACGTCCGGACACATTGAAACGTCCCCCTTTGAAAAATTATACATGACTGTCCTTAAACTGACACACAATATTTTTTTAGCGCAACGCAATCTGACTTTTAGAAATCCCTATAAAAGAATAGCCCTGACTAACATTAACCTATACGTTTCACAAATCACTTACCTCACAAAAATCTTCGTTACTCGAACTACTGCAAAACAGCGAGCGCCACTACTGCCAGCTAAATAAAAGATTCAAACTACTGAAGGCACTAACTAATGATAGGCATAGTTAGCAAATGAAAGATTTTAATAGAGAACAAACAATGTATTTACCTTAATAGTCATAATATATAAAGCAGCTCATGACATCCAGTCTTACAAATTTCAAAACTCCGCCATCTCTCTCCCCACATCCACCACTGCTGGCGGCTCACCTCCAACTGCGCAACGCTACGCGCTGTTCACATCCATCTGCCCAACACTACAATGGCAGACAACAATGCAAACTAGCCACAGACTGCACACAGCGCAGCCAGTGATTTTTCATACAGAGCGCTACGTGGCGTTACCAATAAGAAAACCTAAACGGCCTACTTACAACATCTCAATTGTGTCTTCCCTGGTCGATGGATCAGACGAAGGGGTCCATTTGCATGGCCTGCTCGTTCACCAGATCTCAACCCCTACGGTTTCTGGTTAAGGAGCCATCTCAAAAGTATTGTACATGCCGAACCCATTCCAGATGTGGAGGCACTTAAGCAGCATATTCATGCTGTCTTTGACACTGTTCAGATGCAGCCTGGCCGATGTGACGTGTGAGACAGAACATGCTATGGTGCGTACATGCATGCGTTGAGGCACATGGTAACCATTTTCAACACATAACGGTACAACGCGTGTTAGTCCGCAGTCTCTGTAAAAATGTATGATCGAATAAATGGTCTCTAGCATGGAAACCATGCACTTCCGGACATAATTTCATTATACCTTTTTGTTCCATATCCTCTCATTGATCAATTCCTAGAGTTTGTACACGGTGGAAAAAATCACCCCATGTACTTTCCGCTCCTAATGGTGCCACCTGCCTTGTGTGAGTGGTTACTGCATGTCGACGTCGAACTTACTAGGTTGTCACATTGTGACTGGAATGTCTCCGTGACACTTGGGAAGTTCGGCAGGGGGACGCTCCTGGACATACTTACCAGACGAGTCACTTCGCGAGCCGCCTTGACAGGATTTACGTCTCTCGGGAACTCACACCTGCAGTCCAAGGTGCAGAACTTTGGCCCTTGGCCTTTCAGACTACTGTGCCTACATCTGCAACATTCTCCTCCCGCAACAAGTGGTCTGGTGCAGCCGTGCGCAGTGGAAGCTAAACACCTCCCACCGCCACTATCCCGAATGTCTTCAACATGTAACGCTACCACAAACCACCTTAGATGCCAACGTTATACTTCTGTGAGGAATTTTTGAAAGTTTTGACTGTGAGATAACCTAATGGAAAAAGAACAATCAAACTGGGATTCGTTTCCGAAACACTTCCGCAGAGTATAACCAATAGTAAACGGTAGGTCAGGAACATATGTTCTCCCAGCACAAAAACAAATTGTAACATTACATATTAAAACCGGTCGCCAGCCTAATTAAGCATTCTTGTCTCAAGCAAAATGATAAAGCAGAAGGCATTGCTAAGGCTAACCTAACCTTCCTTGACACACACGCTAAACTCTTTCCTTACATCTGTTCCTACTACATCACAGTAACCTAACCTTGCAACACTGGACTCGCATTCGGGAGGACGACGGTTCAATCTCGCGTCCGGCCATCCGGATTTAGGTTTTCCGTGATTTACCTAAATCGCTCCAGGCAAATGCCGGGATGGTTCCTTCCGACTACCTTCCCCGTCCTTCCCTAATCCTATGAGACCGATGACCTCGCTGTCTGGTCCCCTTCCCCAAACAACCCAACCCAACCCCTAACCTTGCAGATAAGTGTGCTGCTAACAAACAAATGGCCATTGAGATAGTAAACAGCAACATAAGCCTCTCAACAACACACACCATAAATGAACGAGGTGGAACAGTTTATAAAATAATTACCAACACACATGAAACACGTAGCAATACTGAATAGGGAAAAGCTTGTAATGATTCTGAACTTAAATCAGGGGGTCTGCTAATGATCATACTCTGTTACTTCATTGCTTAGTACAGGGTCTCTATGCATGTGCATTAACCAACTTGCATTAGAATAGATAACACAGTAAATAGTTCTTTCTTAAACTCGGTTTGAAGCAACTAAACAGAATGAAATTCTAACTACACTGGCTCAGAAGGAGCCTTTGCATTGCTTCATTAGCTAACTAGCCTAGTACATGAGGACCCTTAAACTTTCTTGGTTTGATGAACCATGCTCATTAACAAAACTACACCATATGTATTAGAAATCGAAGTATTCTTATAATTAAGTATGGATTATATAAAGCCCAACAAACTATAACATTTTAAATAACAGTCTTTTGACCTAATCAGAAATATAGTTGGCTGTGCAACTAACAACACGACATTAAATTCAAGTTCAACCACTTTCTCATAATAAATTAGAACACTCGGAATTAAAGTCACTAGGATAGGATTCCTGTCCGGGTTTGTGATTTGGGATAATCACGGGTGTAAGACAGAGTTTTAGTAACACCACTAGTATTATTAAAATCAACCAGATTTCACAAATACCTGGTCCTATTACAGAGTGCCAAATATAAACAATTTAGTGGAAGGCTGGTGGCACTGGTGGCGCAATTTGCAGTGGCTGTTAACATGATGGCGATGCTGCAGTCATGCCAGTACTGTAGGCCTCGCCCTATTACTGATCTTCTTGACGTCGGAATTATATTTTTATAGGGCCAGAAACCTTGCCATGGTAATGGTATTATCAAATGCAGCATCTGGGGCCCATAAATATTGCCCTTAGGCTCTTCTGGCCTCAATACTACAGGAGTATGAGCCACAATTATCCGCTACTGCTAGGGAGGTGTTAACCACAGCAGTGTTCAGTCCAAACTTACCTGTCACGAAGGACGAGTCGCCACTTGTTCTCCAACCACACCTTTTCCACTCTGCCAGGCTACTTCCGTAGCTGCGGGGCTTCCCCATATCTTTTACATTCAACCCTATGCTATTTACAGTACATTACATAACAATAATTTCAGGTATTACTTAAATTCGCAGGCACAATTTAAACAACATCGTTCAAAAATTCACATAACTGAAACATGTATACATTGTAACCTCCCCGCACGTGATTTTAATTAAATGAAAATTTGAAATGGAACCATGCGTAAACTCCCCACAAAAATTAAGGAATGAAAATTGACCATAAACCCACACAATAATATTAATTAAATAATGAACCATGAACCAAATGTAACCTCCTAACAGAAATAATAATATCTGGTAAATTTTATAAGGACAGCAACGCTGACCTTCGGCCCTATATTCTGAATAAAAAAAAGAAAAAATTCTTACCTCAATAAAAACTGCAACTATATCTGCTCTTATTTATCGACACAGCTTCGTGCAATGCTGGCGTATATATATATATATATATATATATATATATATATATATATATATATATATATTATTCTTAGAAGGAATGCATAGGAAATATTCTTTAAATTGAAATGAATACTTTTCTTTAAAAGAGTTACTTTATAAAAAAATTATTATTGGGGCATTTTTCCTGAACAAATTAAATTACAATTAACATACATTATTAAATATGCGCAAGGCTGCTTCTTTACCTTCTTTACCTTCATCGTCCAGAGTCGCGAGCAGAGCACACAGCCGACGCATGCCGACACCCGCAGACTAATGTATCCGACTCACTACTACTGCACACTGACTACCACTGACGACTCGCGCAGACTCGCGACAAGCAACAACTAACGATAAACTACTCTCTGGTCAAAGATTCTGTCATGCTTCGCCCATCGCCGGCGAAGCATACACCTTACAACATAGTCCAAGAATTTCCATGACAGATACAACATAATACATAAGCAATACTACAAATTGACATCGAAATATCGATACAGATACAAAATAGTTGTTACAAAGACGTTACTGAGACATGAGCCACCTGAGAACGTCGCTTAACCAAGAACTGCGCAACGTTGACTTGGTGACTGGAATGTGCCAGAATGTGCCAAACCTGCGATTCGACGTACTTGATTCAGTATGGCAAGGAAGGACCTGCGCGGCGCTGGCACACTACCGACTGTTTCTACAAGGTTCTTGGCGACCTGGACGCCATGCCACCCGCCTCTGAAACTCAGAGGGAACGCAGCACGATTAAGGCACAAATTGTAACGCTGACACGCCGTAACCTGCAGAGGGCGGTTGTGAGGATCCAACGTCAAGATCCTGCGGAACAGGAACACCCCAGCATGCATCATATCGCCTCCGATAAGAAACACCGACGACAACGACTCATCACCGAGAGTTTTCTATTCTCAGTAATGAGCCAAATAGGGTTTCCACCCGCCTTATCGCTATCATCCGGCGCCTGTAGGGAAGCGCCGAATCGCTGCTTCAGATCAATGGCCGTGAGGCGGGACCAGTGACCATCCAGCGCTCCATAAGGCAGGGTTGCTCACTTTCGACACTGCTCTATGCCATAACCCTGGAAACACTCATCGGGAGCCTGACGACGCAACTTTCTTGTCTCACTTTACGACAGCACAATTTTTTATGTCGTGCATGTACGAACGATCTCCTCCTCTTTGTCCGCTCACGGAATGAAACCCAAATGGTTCTTGATTTTATATCAACGTACGGAACTGCAGCTGGCAGTAACATGAATGTGGCTAAATCATCAGCCTCTCACACGCACCTCTCCCGCGCGTACAAAACTACGATATCTTGTTATTATTTTCACCTCCACCGTGCGCCGCTTCACTGCTATCAATTTTCGGCGAACTCTCCAAATTATCCGCACGGCACTGCGACAAAATCTCCTCCGCCGACTCGTTTCTTTGCAACGTGTCGAATACCTCAATCAATATGTGGCATCCAGAATGGTCCAAGTCGCGCAGGTAATCTCGTTGCCACAACTATTGGACGCAGCCTCCAGGCCGCGAATGCTTCGGCAGTTGATCATTAGGATTTTAATAGTCTCATCTGTGAGGGAATTTCTTTGGTTAGTACCGTAATACGAGTACTTTGGAGACTCATACAGCTATCATTATCTGTACTGTACGGAGAATCGACCGATTTAAATAAACCCTATGTGCACCCTACAATCAGCTAGCTGGGTAGCATCCTCTAATGATTGTAATGAATAGTGCACCTATGAAGCATTTAGATGGAACCTACAGGTTTCTCCCCTATGGCGCAATTCGAGAACATGACAGTCCAAGTTGTCACACAAGCTTCGACGTCTCTGGTTCAAGCGTTCCACTCGACTCAGAACCGGGACTCCACGATCAGTTGTGGAGCACCGATGCAAATTGCGAGCTTCGTTGAAATTGCATAAGCATGGCCGCTCCTGTCAACCTTCTCTGCCAGGTGCTGTAATGATTCAAGTATTCTCTGAGAGCGTAAATGACAGGAATGATTTGTTCCAGAGTGTGCCACAATCGGCAGTTAGGTGCATCCTTCCCTCTTAATGACTGCTGGAAAATCCTCCTCAATATGTTGAATAAGGACACCAGGCATACAAACTGAGTGCAAAGGTAGTTATTCCCATCCCTTGTAACCGTTTTCTTAAGGGGCACCCTTGTTTACCGAATGGTTGAACAGCTGAGGATTAACAGACCCCATCTGTTAGTGTTAGCTGCCCCCTGACACGTCGAATACAGTAGGTTTCCCTACCGGTGGAGTGTGTTGCATTGGCTCAGTTTAAATTTCATTTGGGGGAAGCACTTCAAACCTGTCGGTTTGGTAGATGAGTCTACAACTCTGTGTTCTGCTGGTCCTTGGCCATCTTGCACCCACCACTGACTCGCCACGCAGTCTAATTGTCGAGCAGACATAGGTTCTGTACTTCCTGGGGACATAGTATTCATTCTAGAGGATAGTACTTGAGATATCGTAGTGTCTCTAGTAAGTGACTCTTGGCAGTTTGACCAGGACATCCTTTCGCAACATCTTCCAATCTCTTGGCAGTAATCGGAGAGAATTCTACTCAGCAATCACGAACCCATCCTGTCCGCGAGGTCAGCATTCACATTCACCGAGGGTCTATATTCTACTTGGAGCAATGTATTTGTGAACAGTAAATAACTAGGGCCTAACTTGAAATTTCCCTCAAAGATTTTCTTATTTTTTTAAAAAAACTCAGGATCTGCAATGATTTCAAGATCCCTCAAGAGGTAAAGCAACAACGCTCAAGACATTGGTTTAATTTAGCGAAAGAAAAAGCTGGTATAAAATTCACTGATTCCCTGAAG
This sequence comes from Schistocerca nitens, assembly GCF_023898315.1. Classification (NCBI taxonomy): domain Eukaryota; kingdom Metazoa; phylum Arthropoda; class Insecta; order Orthoptera; family Acrididae; genus Schistocerca; species Schistocerca nitens. The sequence goes on along the minus strand of NC_064617.1, from coordinate 695,775,931 downwards.
CTATTTTAAAGTTTGTGGCTGGGACTTTTGTTTATTCAAGCTTATGCTCACTAACAGAAGCGCGTGGCGAAGTTGTAAACAGCGGAATTTTACGACAAGACGTAGACAATACACACTGCTGTTTAAGAAGAAAAATAACTGGAATACGCCGTGATGGTGAAAGGTCTCTGTTGAATTCCTTTCATGTTAATTTCTTAAATCTGTTGTCATTTACGGCATAAATTCCTCTTCTAAATTTACTGTGGTGTTTCTGACTATCTGGGAGGAGACTGAGCAGTGAAACGTGTTACTTTTACACATACACGAGAACGATCTGTCACACTACTACACTTTATAACACAGTTTATATGTAATTCATATCACACAGTCTCATACGGAACCTACATCCGCTTTCTTTTATATACTGTATATTATAAGATACTGTCATCCCCCTTCCCTTCTGTGTGAGAGGATGAATGAGCAAATGTATTTCTAGTTGCATGCTTGATGGTAGCAGACAAGCCTGTCTGCTAGAGAACAGTAGGACCAACGTTGGAACAGGTAGCTACACTTTCTAAAAGCAGAGAGGTTTCTGTTCTTAGTATGGCCCTGTCCGTCCCTTGTCATGTTGGTATAGGAAGCTGCCTCTCTGGTTACTTCCGTTTGTATCTGTTAAGCACGCTTGGTAGGGGCCCAGGTCAGTCTGTCCGTAGCGAGCGTCTGAAGTGGTAAGATCTACGGCTAAGCACATGTCTGCTAAGTCCATAGGACAATGGATTTCTTAAGTTCACCCTAACTGAAAATTTAATCACCTTTATTTCAGGTTTAGTTCTAAAATATCTAATGTTATCTTAAATTGCAACGCAGTGTAATTCGAGTGTGAAGTTCAGAATATCTTCCGGTAGTTGCTTTGCCACTACTTTGTGAGTAAAGTGGAACCACGTGTTAATCAGTAACTCTAACTAAGTTCATCAATCTTAAATGCGAATGTGCGTGAGATTATAACGTCTCGTCTTGACAATATTTTTCAATATAGCAACTTTTCTTTATGTTCAACCAGCGTGGGGTGTACTTTGTGAGACCAGTACCACATGCTTATACGATTGTTTGATCCATCAGGTTAATAGTAAGATGATAGTAACCAGTTCGAGGTTTTTCTTTTGTAAATTGCGTTTCGATATAATTTATTTTAACTATCAAAATTAATGTGGATTTACACTCTTTGTGTAAACCAATTTGACCACGTGAAGCTTGTGGTGTAAGCATCAAAGTAGCCCTCAGCTATTCTTTTTGGGAAGATTTCACAGGGAGTTAGTATGAATTTAGTATACCAGTATGTGGTAATTTCACGACGGACAGGATTGCGCTACGAACGTAACTTCTTTGGGTGAAAATTGAATCGGTTGGTTGTGGTTAATTTCCTCTTGCATATGTTTCAACGTTCTTCGTGTGTTATTTTATGAATGCAGTGTTGTATGTAGTCTCCCAATCTTGGCTCCCTACTTGATGTGTTCCATAAGATTACAAACTCACATTTTTACAATCCTAAATAAGGCACCAGTTTAGTTATGAATCAAGTTTGATATGTTGAAATTTTAACGGAACAATGATCAATGTTAAAATAAATGTCCAAATATAAACTGATTTATTTCTTTTTATTTAAATTGTCTTTTTATATATTTATCACCGGTTATCGTAAGATGAGTACTAAAAGATTATAATTAATGTTAATCTGGTTGGGAATTTGGTAAGCTGGACTGGATACCTGGTGAAACAGTTGCGCAGTAATGGAAGGTTAACTTGTTCAGATAGCTCACAGCTTTTAACCCACTTTTATGGTCTTGAATATCAGCACCACTTTCAGAACAAATTAATGCAACAACATTACAATGGTTATAATATGAGTAGATACAATGTTACGCCTTGGTAACCAACTTCGAGTTATGTTTACGTCACGATCAGTGAGTGGGAAAAGATCGAAATATTTTACCAATCATGTAAGGACCTACCTAATACAAGAACAGGAAAGGAACTGTAGCTCATTTATGCGAAAAGCGTGAGCTAATGAAAATTCTTAAAAACACATGGAGTCCCAGGAGAAATGATCGATATGACAACAGGGCGCATTTGTATAAAAAAAATCGTGTGGACATTTTCCCTATTTCGAATAGTTTCCAGAGATAGAACACATTTAATTTACAATTGCTTTTGGGCTAGTCGCGCTCACGTATTCGTCTTACCCTAATCGCTAGGGCCATTAGGCCCTGTCTTACATTGGACCAGGATTTCACACATATAGTACCTTTTTTACACCGTAGACGCGGTAGTACTGACCGCCAAGATCGCCAGACCTTAGGCCCCCAGACGTTTGTTCATGGAGTTGATGAGCTTGGATGAATTCAGAGACGTACAAAAAATGCGTGAGACGAACTGCTTGGTCGTATCAGCGGCACTGCTGTCCTCATTAGAGAACGTGCAGAGGCACTCAGACAAGCAGCACATGTTCTCCCAAAAGAGCACAAGTGCACTGGAGATGACGGTGGTACGGTCGAATATTTATTGAGAAACGTACAATTGTTAAGTGACGTGTACGATAAAGTTTAGGGGTAAATGTGTTGAAAATGCGTATTTTTCTATTGATAATTTGTAAAACACGTGTTGTAATGTTTCTAACTGTAAGTATGTGCGTACATATAAAAACCTGACAATGTGTTGAATAACACAGAAAATAATTAACAGTGCACATTAAATTTGTTCTATGTAGGAAGTCATTAGGAGCGGGGCAAATATCCATGCGAATTTTTTTTCTTCGTATTATTCTCCCTGTTATATCACTGAAAACTGACCATTCCTCCTTGGACGTCCCGTACAGGCTGTCTTTAAACTGATAAACATAAACTGAAATTAAGGGGAACTATTGTCTGCACAAAGAAACTACTGCAAAAACTTGAAGAAAGCACACATCTCTCTTGCAACTGACAATATGAGAAATTTGCACAGCATTCGTAAATATTTGAAAATATGTAATTTACGCCGACGCAAGAAAGCTGACACATATTCTACGAAAATAATACGGAAACGACTCGATGATTTTACATTCTAGAAATTTGAAGCGAATGGACTCGTATAAGGGCACTCAAAAATGGAAACAAGATAAATGAAAAAGTAAGTAAACTGTTTATTATTCCAAAAGCAATAACCGTAACTGTTAATATATTTACCCCACTGTGAGACAAGACGGTCAATGTCTCCTTTAAAAAAAATGTTTGCAGATGCCGGCAGAACCATGATTATACCCGGGCGTGCACCTGTTCGTCAAAAGCATATTGACAGTCACGAATGTCTTTCTTAAGGCTCCAAAGATATGGAAATCGCATGTGAAGAGATCAGAGCTGTATGGAGGATGTGGAAGGACTTCCCAACGAAACATCTGTAGCATACTCGAAGAGAATCTTGGCAGCATGTGGACAACGAGTCCACAAAACCACGAACACTTTTCTATGAGACCATCGACCATCTTGTCTCACAGTTTGAGTTATCGCGATTACATTTGAAATAAGAAACAGTTTACTTACTTTTTTTCCATCTGTCTCTCATTTTCTTTGACTGTCCCTTCTATTCTGCAACCATCGTCCCGCTCGTTCACTAAGGAAAAGCGAGAAGCCAGCGCAATGCATAGATTTTGTGCTTAACTGATTTAGTGATAACTTCTACAGCAGCGTGTTAAAGAAGTGCACTTAACATCCAGGTTATCCAGTTCAAGAAAAACTTGTGGAGCACGACAAAGTTCATCTTTTACTTGACGTGTCTACCAGTTGCATGTGCGTTTTCCTTTTAGTGCTTAACAATGTGGTAAAACGTAGCTCAAGAGCATTTACCCCGGTCAAAAATTAGCATAAAGCATTTGTGATTTTCTTAAGGATTCACCGTAAATCATCACTTCAGTTTGTTCTTCAACGAAACACTCCGTTCATCTAACTAAAACTATCGATCCCTTCAAAAATAACTCACGTACCAAAATCAGCGGAAAAGAGTAACGAAATTCTGCTGTATACTACCCGACCATGATATTGTACTTGGCCTCTCATTGCCGTTAACGGAAAGACGCTGTGAATTTACAGTAAACAAGTGGACTGGTGATTAAGGGAAACGCATCGCATTGTGAATGATAACAAGACAATTGTGCGTATATCATCAAGTGATTCAGCGCGTCCCGGTGAAATATCACGATAAAAATCCACAATACGCCGATCGAAGTGCCCTCATTCCCAGATGTAATAATATTGTGGGCGACTGATAATTGTGTTGCACATCACAGCTGAAGATAAACATACAGCAACTCTCTTTATTTTTGTGTACTTACATCGAGCGGATCTGTAATGAAAGTCTCCCAGCCTTCAATAACAACCTCTTCAATACATAAACACAACTCCCTCAACGTAATTAGTGGGAGGGGGGGTACAGCCTGAATAACGTTTCACTGAAACTTTGTGTGACCACTCGTACCTCAATTGAAACAAAACGCTGCGGTGAAAAACTTTAGTTTTTTCTTGTAGCTGACGGAAATGCAGTTGAAAAATAAGGGCACCCATTTAAGAAATGGAGTTAACTTCTGCTTTACTAGTAGAAAGAGCGGACTGTGCCATTATAGGCCCCTGTCATTCATATGAATTTGGTCTTTACTGTGTCCTTGTGGGATGTATAGTTCATGAGACATTTTGATATTTCAACTGTTCGCTATGTTTATGGCTAATTGATAACAATTCGCACATTTTAATTTCCAACATCATACTTGTATAGGACGTACAAAAACCCTCACAAGCGACTTCTAACCAAATTCCGTGCCTTGGAATATCGTCTCAGTTGTGTTACTGGATTCGTTATTTCCTGTCGGAAACGCCACAGTTCGTAATAATTGACGCAAAGTAATCGATTACAACACAAGTAATATCTTGCCTTCCCACAAGGAAGTGTTACGTGGCCTGTGCTGTTCCTGATCTACACTCCTGGAAATTGAAATAAGAACACCGTGAATTCATTGTCCCAGGAAGGGGAAACTTTATTGACACATTCCTGGGGTCAGATACATCACATGATCACACTGACAGAACCACAGGCACATAGACACAGGCAACAGAGCATGCACAATGTCGGCACTAGTACAGTGTATATCCACCTTTCGCAGCAATGCAGGCTGCTATTCTCCCATGGAGACGATCGTAGAGATGCTGGATGTAGTCCTGTGGAACGGCTTGCCATGCCATTTCCACCTGGCGCCTCAGTTGGACCAGCGTTCGTGCTGGACGTGCAGACCGCGTGAGACGACGCTTCATCCAGTCCCAAACATGCTCAATGGGGGACAGATCCGGAGATCTTGCTGGCCAGGGTAGTTGACTTACACCTTCTAGAGCACGTTGGGTGGCACGGGATACATGCGGACGTGCATTGTCCTGTTGGAACAGCAAGTTCCCTTGCCGGTCTAGGAATGGTAGAACGATGGGTTCGATGACGGTTTGGATGTACCGTGCACTATTCAGTGTCCCCTCGACGATCACCAGTGGTGTACGGCCAGTGTAGGAGATCGCTCCCCACACCATGATGCCGGGTATTGGCCCTGTGTGCCTCGGTCGTATGCAGTCCTGATTGTGGCGCTCACCTGCACGGCGCCAAACACGCATACGACCATCATTAGCACCAAGGCAGAAGCGACTCTCATCGCTGAAGACGACACGTCTCCATTCGTCCCTCCATTCACGCCTGTCGCGACACCACTGGAGGCGGGCTGCACGATGTTGGGGCGTGAGCGGAAGACGGCCTAACGGTGTGTGGGACCGTAGCCCAGCTTCATGGAGACGGTTGCGAATGGTCCTCGCCGATACCCCAGGAGCAACAGTGTCCCTAATTTGCTGGGAAGTGGCGGTGCGGTCCCCTACGGCACTGCGTAGGATCCTACGGTCTTGGCGTGCATCCGTGCGTCGCTGCGGTCCGGTCCCAGGTCGACGGGCACGTGCACCTTCCGCCGACCACTGGCGACAACATCGATGTACTGTGGAGACCTCACGCCCCACGTGTTGAGCAATTCGGCGGTACGTCCACCCGGCCTCCCGCATGCCCACTATACGCCCTCGCTCAAAGTCCGTCAACTGCACATACGGTTCACGTCCACGCTGTCGCGGCATGCTACCAGTGTTAAAGACTGCGATGGAGCCCGTATGCCACGGCAAACTGGCTGACACTGACGGCGGCGGTGCACAAATGCTGCGCAGCTAGCGCCATTCGACGGCCAACACCGCGGTTCCTGGTGTGTCCGCTGTGCCGTGCGTGTGATCATTGCTTGTACAGCCCTCTCGCAATGTCCGGAGCAAGATTGGTGGATCTGACACACCGGTGTCAATGTGTTCTTTTTTCCATTTCCAGGAGTGTACATAGACAATTTAAGGACCTTATTAGATTGTTCGTAGATGATGCTGTCATTTGCCATATTGTAAAGTCATCGGAGGATCAAAACGAATTGCAAAATGATTTAGGCGAGATACATGTATGGTGTAAAAAGCGTCAGTTTATTTTGAATAATGAGAAGTGTGAAGTCATCGACATAATACTCATAGGAACCAATAAAATTTGGGTTACATGATAAATCACAAAAATCTAATGGCTGTGAATCCAACAAAATTCTTAGGGACTACAATTAGAATAACTTAAATTGGAACGATTACATAGATAATGTAAAAGGGGGCTGTCTTATTTGCCACGACAATTTTCAGGGAGTTTTGGCCATAAATGTGAATGAAGTTGTGAATTTGATAAATGTACTCAACCTCTGTGTCATCGATATAATCACATTCTTTGTAACACTGTGTTGAGGCCAGAGATGTTGGTCAGAGAGGTTAACTCCACTTTGTCACAGTAATTCAGAGAGTAGCAGTATCAGAGTGTGTTGGATAGTGTGGTTGTATACTCACAATTTGTTTGAAAAGGGTGGAAACTGGGCTGCTGTGCATTGGAGGCAGCATTATTTAAAAAAGGATTTTGTAATAAAATGTTTCGAAAAAAGATGTTGAGGAAATGAGATCATGAAACTTCCTGGCAGATTAAAACTGTGTGCCCGACCGAGACTCGAACTCGGGACCTTTGCCTTTCGCGGGCAAGTGCTCTACCAACCGAGCTACCGAAGCACGACTCACGCCCGGTACTCACAGCTTTACTTCTGCCAGTACCTCGTCTCCTACCTTCCAAACTTTACAGAAGCTCTCCTGCGAACCTTGCAGAACTAGCACTCCTGAAAGAAAGGATATTGCGGAGACATGGTTTAGCCACAGCCTGGGGGATGTTTCCAGAATGAGATTTTCACTCTGCAGCGGAGTGTGCGCTGATAGTGAAACTTCCTGGCAGATTAAAACTGGGTGCCCGACCGAGACTCGAACTCGAGACCTTTGCCTTCCGCGGGCAAGTGCTCTACCAACTGAGCTACCGAAGCACGACTCACGCCCGGTACTCACAGCTTTACTTCTGCCAGTACCTCGTCTCCTACCTTCCAAACTTTACAGAAGCTCTCCTGCGAACCTTGAAGGAGAGCTACTCTAAATGAAATCATATTAAGGTAATCCAGTTTTTATATTTGTAGCCTTTTATTGTTAGAACACTGCCAGTTGTTGAAATTTGCTATAGAAATTTTGTAATGTCTTATAATTGAAACAAGTGTCAAGGAAAGCAACAGTACACAGGAGAGATTAGCCATCAGAATTCTTGGCCACTGTAAGGTACAATGTTTGGCGGAGTTTATTTGTGAAAATAACATCAGAATCAGTTCAGAGGCTTAATACCAGTAAAAGATTTCAGTAAAGTGCTGTCTTGTGAATTTCAAGTAGTTTTATCAGGAAGTCAGATGTGCTTTATTCATTTGCTGTTTGTTTGATAATAGTTCTGGTACAGTAATTGTTTGCAAGACTGACGATAAAGATAATATTCAGGGCCAACATTTTAAACTGATTCATTTTGTTTTGCAGTCAGTGGTGTACGTAAATTTCATTGAAACGGATTGTTTTCTCGCAGATGAATTGTTTGATCTATCGGCGAATTTCGCATCGTGGAGTTTGAGCTCTACATATTTCAGTTCAAAAACAAGTTTTCGTAGTTCTGTTGCCCGGCACTGATATTTACAGATTTCGACATCAAAAATAAGTTTTACACATTTCTCAGATATCAGCTTGGCATTTACGAACACGAATTTAAATATATAAGAAACTTCCAAAAGTTGTGAGGAAAGAAAACCAAAAACTGCGAATTATTGGCAGAACACTTAGAAAATGCATCAGGTCTATTAAAGAGATTGATTACGCTACGCTTGTCGTCCTTCTTCTCGACTATTGCTGTGCGGTGTGGGATCTGCATCAGATAGGATTGACGGAGGACATCGAAAGATTTCAAAGAAGGCCAGCTGGTTTTGTATTATAGCGATATAGGGGAGAGAATACACGAATATTGGGGTGGCAGTCATTGAAACAAACGAGTGTTTCGCAGCGGCAGAACCTTCTCATGAAACTGAAATCGTCAGCTATCTCCTCAAAGTGTGAAAATGTTTTGTTAGGGCCCACCTACAAAGGGAGAAATAGTCATCATAATAAAATGAAAGAAATTAGAGCTAGCAAGGAAAGATTTAAGTGTTCGTTTTTACCGCGCTCTGTTCGAGAGTGGAGCGGCAGAGAAGTAGCTCGGGTTCCACGTAATGCAGAGTTGCTTCGTTTTCCTCTAGCAGTTCGCGGAACTTCAAAGCACAGCCTTGGCGTCGTGTGTAAGAAGGTGTTTCATCTGAGAGGGCACAGCAGCGGTCACCGCGTTAAGGACTCGGACATTCCTGCGAAATCGAATTCCCCTCTAGTTCAGCGATCGCTCCCAGGGACGCACTCCCGTGGCGCTGCCTCCAGCGTCTCGTTGCCGAGATCTGGAACAACAGCAACCTGGAAGAAACACTATCTGCTGCATAAATGTCTTTATCGATGCAAGGTGTTCGCACAGGCGCTCGGACTTCTGTTATGAGGGCAGTAAGAGAACTTACCGACCTGCCTTGCAGATGACTATAAGATCAGTAAAATTTATAAAGTTACGTTTCTATGGCTCACATCGTAATAATATGAAACGAGTCAGTTTATACACTCATGCTCATAAATTAAGGCTAATTGCAGAATGTGGTGCCACACAACGTGGCACTACACAAAACTGGCATAGGCGTAGGCAGATAGGGAACACACACGACACAAATCTGTAAGTCCACGGTATTGGTGATAAGTTGAAAAAACTGTCCCGAAACACATGTGCTACAAAACGCCACTGTTTCCTGCGCATGTACCCCAACATCAGGATGGGATATGATCACCATGCGCACGTACACAGGCCGCACAACGGGTTGTAGGTAGTCTGTTTAGTTTTTTATGTTGGTAACGCCACGTAGCGCTCTGTATGAAAATCACTGGCTGTGCTGTGTGCAATCTGTGGCTGGTTTGCATTGTTGGAATATTCGCTATTGTAGTGTTGGGTAGTTGGATGTGAACTGCGCGTAGCGGTGCGCAGTTGGAGGTGAGCCACCAGCAGTAGTGGATGTGGGGAGAGAGATGGCGGAGTTTTGAGAGCGTATGATCTGGACGTGTGTCCATCAGAGACAGTAAATTTGTAAGACTGGATGTCATGAACTGATATAATGACTTTTGAACACTATTAAGGTAAATACATTGTTCGTTCTCTATCAAAATCTTTCATTTGCTGAGTATGCCTATCAGTAGTTAGTGCCTTCAGTAGTTAGAATCTTTCATTTAGCTGGCAGTAATTCGAGTAACGAAGATTTTTGTGAGTAAGTGATTCATGGAAGGTATAGGTTATTGCTAGTCAGGGCCATTCTTTTGTAGAGATTATTGAAAGTCAGATTGCGTTGGGCTAAAAATATTGTGTGTCAGTTTAGTGTTGATCAGAATAAGTAAAGAGCGAAATGTCTGAGTACGTTCAGTTCTGCTCAGCTGTTTGAAAATCAAATAATGTAAGAGGTTTATCAGCACAGTCATTCATAAATTTTTCTAAGGGGATGTTTCGGGGTTGGCATACTCTGGATCAGGTGGTCGAGCAGCTGCTGGGGTAAAGCCATCAAACCATGCCCTCCATACAGGTCCCTTTCAAGGACATTAAGGGGTACCTGGTTTCTGGTTCACGCCAGATGAAAACCCGGTGAGAATCACTGTTGAGACTATACCTGGACTCGTCCGTGAACATAACATCTACATCTACATTTATACTCCGCAAGCCACCCAACGGTGTGTGGCGGAGGGCACTTTACGTGCCACTGTCATTACCTCCCTTTCCTGTTCCAGTCGCGTAGAGTTCGCGGGAAGACTGGGACCACTGTTCCAATGACCATGTACTGTGTTCTTGACACCAGGCTTCACGGGCTCTCCTGTGACCAGGGCTCAGTGGAATGCACCTTGCAGGTCTTCGGGCGAATAAACCGTGTCTGTTCAGTAGACTGTGTGTCTGGGGACAACTGTTCCAGTGGCTGCGGTAAGGTCCCGAATAAGGCTACCTGTAGTACTCCGTGGCCATCTGCGCGCACTGATGGTGAGATTGTACACTGTGGACGTCCCGTACCGTAGCGCCTGGACACGTTTCCTGTCTGCTGGAATCGTTGCCATAATCTTGAGATTACACTTTGTGGCTCACGGAGGGCCCATGCTACGACCTGCTGTGTTTGACCAGCCTCCAGTTGCCCTAGTATTCTACCCCTCATAGCGTCACCAATATGTGTTCTTTGAGCCACTTTCATTCAAAACACAGTCACCATTAGCACATCTGAAAAAGTCGGCACACTTACTCGCTGGACCGTACTCTCACATGCACCAATACACCTCTGCGTATGTGGACTGCTGCCAGTGCCACCGTACGACGACCGCAGGTCAAATGCACTGCGTGGTCATACCCCGAGGTCATTTAAACCTGCAAACCGCCCACCAGAGCGTTGTTTCACCATGTATCAGCATTATCCTTAATTTATGAGCATGAGTGTAGAATATAATCTTAATTCGTATACATGTTGCTGCAGGTCGACTATTTGCTAACGAGTTAACGTAACAGGAAACAGTATTTACTTTAGTAGGAAAAGTAAGTATGTAACATTTTAGCGCTAAATAAGCTACAGGTTTCTAAATTTAAAGAAAACTTTCTATGGAAAATAAGGTGTCCAAAATGAACTTTTTCAGTTTACTTTCAAATTTAAGTTGGATATCTGTCAAGCCTTGTAATATTGTTAGGGAAGTGATCAACGATTTTGGCGGCAGTATTAGTCTGCCCATTCTGAGCTAACCCCTCTTTGTATAGGAAAGAAATGAAGGTCATTTTTCCTTCTAATGTTGTAAATATGGATGTTATTCTTCCTTCTAAAGTCTAATTGATTATTTACCATAAATTTCATGAGATAATATATGTACTACAATCAAAATACCTAATTCTTTAACCTGTTATCTACTAGGTGATTGGAACTGAGCACCAGTTATTATTTTTATGGCTGGGCATGTCACTGTAGAATATAATAGCATATGGCATTGCTGAATGAAAATAATGAAAGTACGTTAACTTACTGCTTGGTTTCTTTCAACGGCTTGCAGACGTTGCTGAACTGAGTTGTTTAAGAAGCTCCAAAATCTGCTCTTTTCCTTCAGTTTAACAGTAATAAATGAATGCACAGTTCTCTGCAATGGAGCTCTGTTCTCTGCCCTCAAAGAACTATGATACAACACCAACTCATAAGTACCTCAGACCCTCTTCCAGACACACACATACAATTACTTAAAATTAATTAATAATTTAAAATAAATAAATAAAATTAAAACTAAAAGTGATAATTAAATAAATAAGACTCATACTCATTCACCAACATACACACACAAAATGACAGACACACTCTACAAGGATACAAAACTCCCACCCAAAAAGCATTCAACTGTTCAGCTCTCCGCCATCTTGTTTCTGTTGTTTGTACACAGTGACACGAAAAGTTACTTAGTGTAGACCTTCACTGTGAAGATAATGGGGAAACCAGCAAAACTAAGTGAAACATATTGCAAATACACACACACACACACACACACACACACACACACACACACACACACACACAAAATATTCCACAGAGTATTAGTTAATGGTAGGCATGACCTTAATAAGGCCAGTTGTAAATTTTCAAATTAATTAACTGTTCTACATTAAGTTCTACTTGGTTGCAGATGACAAACCGTGCAGTAAAACAAATACATTGAAATAAATAAAATTCAGGAAATCCACAGTATGTGGTAACAAGGTAGACATAAAATTTTGTCCGTTTTTCAAATATATAAATACTGACTTTATAAACTCACATGTATATATGTACTAGTAGTAAAAAGCATTTTATGTGTTTTATAGAAGATAAAGAAGATAAGAAAAGAAGCATGTCTGGGGAAAAAAAAGAAAAATGAGAAATTTTGTTTTGCTCAAGGCGGATTCTCTCCAAAAAACAAATCTATTTGTAAGCAAACACGGACAGAAGAGCATCATCCTCAATTTAAATTCTTCTCAATAAGTGCATCCAAAAATTTGGGAGATTCTCCCATCCTTACTAACTCCTGCAGATGTTTTAAATTCATTTCTGATGTTGTAACCGTTACTGTACAGAATTTAATATGTGGTGTCTTCTTAAAATCATGAGAAAGAGACCATTTGCAGAAAACCAGCCTGTAGTCAATAGCTCCGTTACTGCGTTGTTACAGGTTACACAATAACTTAAGACAAATGTCGACTTGACCTGCCTGATATGTTCATTTATATCTCTTTATAGTAGTCGTTATGTGTGGGTTTTTCACAGATGGATTAACTAGAAAACGGTGGTGCCATCTTCAGATTATTTATCTACAATGGAACTTCATCCAAAGGTATTGAAGTTTGTAAGGATACATTCCATCTTTTTCAACAGATAAGAAACGTACTTCTTTTGACGCAAATACAAGTGAAGAAAGATTCATAATTGCTGTCGCAGATGAAAATATCGAGAAAGTGCATAATATTATTTCGAGGATCGAGGGAAAGGGATCGACTGACTCCATAACCAGATCAGATGAAAGAGTACTGTAAATCTGAGGTTGAGATTTAACTCTGGCTGACAATTGGTCTTGCGTAAGGAATGTGCAGCATTTCTAGAATACTGATCAAATTCAAGTGCGATATTGTGAGCAAATGTTGGAACGTGTTAAAGAGAACGCAACTAATTTCGTGCATCAGTTTGTTACAGTGGTGGAGACATGTGTCCTCCACTTAACGCCGGAAACGATACAGCCATCAAAGCATTGCGTGGAAGCTGTTGACCGTGACCCGAAAAAGATGATGCCGATTTCATCTGCCAGGAAGTTCACGGACAGTGTTTCCCGAAACTGTAACAGAATTCTTGTAATTCGTTGCTTGCAAACGGTTGAACAACAACTAGTGATTACTACACAGTTCTTCTACCATGTTCACTAGATCCGACACTTTATCTAAAGACACGAGCGTCCGAAGAGAGTTTTCTATGATGAGGTTGCTATAACCGTAGATCGACATTTTACTTTCTCAGGGTCGTATTCACTGGGAAAACGTTCGGTAGAGTGGATTTACTTAAAAAACACTCTATACCGAAAGATATTTTGTTCACCTTTATTCCAATTTAGCGTTTATCACTTATGCTGGTGTAAGGCTCCTCCTCTGACTCGTTTTTTAATTAACTGAGTATATGAAAATATGCCTTCGTAAAAATTCCCTGAATATTGCCTATTTTTGTACAAAATTTTCACCAAGAAATAATTTATAACTCATCTGACAACTGTTTCATATACGTATTCATGAGTAGGGGACACTTACATTGCGCAGCGGGAAGAAACTGCGGCATAAGTGGATATTGAATTGAATTTAAGACCACAGTTACTTCTAGAAATATAATAACTGGATTCAGTGAACGTGCAGTTGATTTTCCTAGTAGTTGGACCAAGTGCTTCAGTCCGACAGCCTAATACCTATCCACACGAAAAACTGAAATATATCTGGTAAGCAGCTGACAGTCTCAGTGTCTCAGAAGCACCCCTAACCTTCTGAGCTGTAAACATGCAAAGAAATAAAAATGTTTCTGCTGCCAGCAGTTTTGAAAAAGCTTCTGCCGATTGCAGTTTTGATTCGCAATGACTAATGCCCCTGTTGAAGGCAGAATTCAGAGTCAAGTTCGTACTCGAAAAATATTGATTTGAAAATGAAAATAAAAGTTGAATGCAATCACAGTTGAGCATGGATTTAATAGGTGATATGTGAGCGTGAAATTAATAGCATCCGGTATGTAACAGTTCCGCTTGTCAACATATTTATACAGCTTCAGCCGCTGTCGATAACAATAAAAATACTAAAATAATAATAGGTATAACTTTTCTGAAAAAAGTAAGAATTGTTTATGTGGAATTTTGTTGTTTTGTACGTAATTAAGAACAGGTTATGGAAAGAACGAAATAATGTTTAAGCTTTCACTGCTCTCCATTTAGCATTTTTTATAAGTGGGAGTTTCCATCCTTTTTTATTTTCCCTGACAAATGTACAAGATCCCTAATACATGTATGGCGAATTAGCTTCCGGGCTGAAAATCAGCACCCACACAATTTACGCTTATTACGCACTTCTTTGTTAAATGTTCACTTGTTGTCACGCTTATTTGTTTTCGTTACTTTCTCAGAGCACGAAAAGAAATATCAGATGCTTTAATTAAGTTTCTGATTATTAAAATTCGATTGAAAATCAGTAGCAAACAGAAGTTTACACTTGTCCTATGGTGGACAACGTGATAGTATAAGTGCATGATATATGAAAAGTTGAACAAAGAAAAATGCTAGAATTATTAACAAATTCTGAACACATTTAAATTAAGGGGAAGGAGATGTAGCCAGTATGGCTACTGTGGCAGTATGGATGAATGAGTGAAAAACTGTTTCTGTATTTCGAGCATGGATCACGATCTACCTGAGAGAACAACAGCAGTTAACAGAATGAGATTTTCACTCTGCAGCGGAGTGTGCGCTGATATGAAACTTCCTGGCAGATTAAAACTGTGTGCCCGACCGAGACTCGAACTCGGGACCTTTGCCTTTCGCGGGCAAGTGCTCTACCAACTGAGCTACCGAAGCACGACTCACGCTCGGTACTCACAGCTTTACTTCTGTAAAGTTTGGAAGGTAGGAGACGAGGTACTGGCAGAAGTAAAGCTGTGAGTACCGAGCGTGAGTCGTGCTTCGGTAGCTCAGTTGGTAGAGCACTTGCCCGCGACAGCAAAGGTCCCGAGTTCGAGTCTCGGTCGGGCACACAGTTTTAATCTGCCAGGAAGTTTCACAACAGCAGTTAAGTTTGAACATAAGTGAAAGCAAATTTAACGACCCGTAAGGCTGCAGACAGAATATTATGTCAAGTTGCAAAATACACTCCTGGAAATTGAAATAAGAACACCGTGAATTCATTGTCCCAGGAAGGGGAAACTTTATTGACACATTCCTGGGGTCAGATACATCACATGATCACACTGACAGAACCACAGGCACATAGACACAGGCAACAGAGCATGCACAATGTCGGCACTAGTACAGTGTATATCCACCTTTCGCAGCAATGCAGGCTGCTATTCTCCCATGGAGACGATCGTAGAGATGCTGGATGTAGTCCTGTGGAACGGCTTGCCATGCCATTTCCACCTGGCGCCTCAGTTGGACCAGCGTTCGTGCTGGACGTGCAGACCGCGTGAGACGACGCTTCATCCAGTCCCAAACATGCTCAATGGGGGACAGATCCGGAGATCTTGCTGGCCATGGTAGTTGACTTACACCTTCTAGAGCACGTTGGGTGGCACGGGATACATGCGGACGTGCATTGTCCTGTTGGAACAGCAAGTTCCCTTGCCGGTCTAGGAATGGTAGAACGATGGGTTCGATGACGGTTTGGATGTACCGTGCACTATTCAGTGTCCCCTCGACGATCACCAGTGGTGTACGGCCAGTGTAGGAGATCGCTCCCCACACCATGATGCCGGGTGTTGGCCCTGTGTGCCTCGGTCGTATGCAGTCCTGATTGTGGCGCTCACCTGCACGGCGCCAAACACGCATACGACCATCATTGGCACCAAGGCAGAAGCGACTCCCATCGCTGAAGACGACACGTCTCCATTCGTCCCTCCATTCACGCCTGTCGCGACACCACTGGAGGCGGGCTGCACGATGTTGGGGCGTGAGCGGAAGACGGCCTAACGGTGTGCGGGACTGTAGCCCAGCTTCATGGAGACGGTTGCGAATGGTCCTCGCCGATACCCCAGGAGCAACAGTGTCCCTAATTTGCTGGGAAGTGGCGGTGCGGTCCCCTACGGCACTGCGTAGGATCCTACGGTCTTGGCGTGCATCCGTGCGTCGCTGCGGTCCGGTCCCAGGTCGACGGGCACGTGCACCTTCCGCCGACCACTGGCGACAACATCGATGTACTGTGGAGACCTCACGCCCCACGTGTTGAGCAATTCGGCGGTACGTCCACCCGGCCTCCCGCATGCCCACTATACGCCCTCGCTCAAAGTCCGTCAACTGCACATACGGTTCACGTCCACGCTGTCGCGGCATGCTACCAGTGTTAAAGACTGCGATGGAGCTCCGTATGCCACGGCAAACTGGCTGACACTGACGGCGGCGGTGCACAAATGCTGCGCAGCTATCGCCATTCGACGGCCAACACCGCGGTTCCTGGTGTGTCCGCTGTGCCGTGCGTGTGATCATTGCTTGTACAGCCCTCTCGCAGTGTCCAGAGCAAGTATGGTGGGTCTGACACACCGGTGTCAATGTGTTCTTTTTTCCATTTCCAGGAGTGTAGATGCTGCAATTTCACCATACTTCTCGTAGTTCGTAGCCTGAGGACGGCCATCAAAAATGAAGATCAATTCAAAGACCAACGTCCATGAACAAGCTGTCCAGAACAGAACCACATACAAGTATCAGGAAGAACAGCTACCGAAAGCTGAATGCCGAATGCTTTGAGCACCTATCAACTGGGCTCGCAAACACGCGACACGACCTGCACAGCCTATGATTTGTCCCGGGGAATTTCATAAATAATTAATAGTAATTTTTCTTCAATATCTCCTTCCAGTCCTTCAATATAGCCTCTCTGTTTCTCTATGACTGAATCCCAGCGTCTCGGAAGCTCCGTTACTCCATCCATGGCACCACTTGTGTTCATGTGTCGAATGCCTTGGCTAACGGCAGTAGAAGGCTCTTCCAGAGAACGATAACGACGTTCACGCATAAGTTTTTTCAACTTCGGGAACAAGCCGAAGTGTGGTGGACTCATTTCCGGGCTGGAGGTAGGATGCGGCAACACTTCCCATCTTTATTCGCACAGTTTTTGGGATGCAACATTGCCGAAATGTGGCTGAGAACTGTCGTGGAGAATGAGTGGCCTCGAGCAACTGAGGTCGGGTTTTGTACATTCTTCTGAGCAGGTTTTGCATGAAGTTACAATAATACACAGCTGCTTATTCCACATGGGACTCCATCTGTCATGATGATTCCTTGGCGATCATTAAGAAAAATTATCATTGATTTGAGCTTTGATTGAGCGGGTCGAAATTTTTTTGGACGTGGAGAATCTGAAGCTCTCCGCTCATTGGAGTGTGATTTCAACTCCAGTTCAAAGTCTGTAAACCACGTTTTATCAATACCGACAATTCGACACAAGAGTCCTTGACCTTCACGATCGAATCGTTGACCTTCACGGTCGAATCGTTGTTTCAGCAATGTTACAATGTCCAGGTGTTTCTGTCAACAGTGTGGGATCCACTGTAAACTCACCCAAACTTAACGCGTTGAGGATTTCTTCGGGTTTTTGCCGCGTTAAGTTTCGATCTCGATGTATGACCTCTGGTCTTCAACAGTCACAGTACGCGAGACCCCTGAAGGGTCCATTTCTACCTCTCGCTAATTTTATGTTAGCGTACGCAGCGAGAAAACCAAAATATATGTTTCTTCCTCAAGCTCACAACTACACCTGATGTAATTTTCATTGTTGTTGCATGAAACAGCCCACAGTAATACCAACCTGTGCATTATTTATGAAATGGCCATTGAGATCATACGTACTGACTCCAAAGTATAGGCCAGCAAACATGTCTTCACTCGGCCAGCTAAAGACTGTAACACATTAAGCAGTCGATATCCCTGGTACAGACTATCTAAATAGACTTCCGACTCAGAATTTGTGTAAGAATGAATATTTAGAAAGTTGACATTTTAACGAACGACTTTCACTGGATGAGGCTGTTAAGACAGGCTAAACTTGATGTCTATGAAAACTGGTAATGAAGTGATGTTTTAGTGATGTTTACGATGAAGTGCTAGTTACAAACTATAGGAAAATCAGTTTTTAAGCAGGTTGAGAAAATATGCTGGCTTTCTTCGAAGAAGAATCTTGCCCGCGGTCCTGACATGTGGTCCATCGAATAGGTCAGAGATACGGTTGTCAGTTGCCATTGTTGTTGATTTCTGGATCCTCATACAAATATTATGCAGAGAGGTCCTTAGGAACACATCCAGGCACATACTCATTTTATGGCACACCTTTCAAAGGCTCTTTCGGCAGGACGTAGCGGGATACGCACTAAAGTACCGAATTCTTATAAACAGAGATCACTTACAGTTCTATAATACTCGCAACTATGTATTGTTATGATCCTAATTGGTGGTTCACGTTAGTGCAACTTTTAAAACAGAAGGGAATGTAAGCCACTTGCCTTTGAGAAAACAATAAAAAAATTAATCCAAAAAATCCTTCACGCAAAGATTCCATTTTTTTCACAACACTGTTTCTTTCAACACTCACTGTGAACAAACTACGAGACCCAATTATGAGGTGTCATTGTTTTATCAATAACAAATGGTGTATTTTGAAACAATAGTAATCTCACATCTCAAGAGAGCCATCTGGTGATAGTTTGTGTAAACTTAAAAGATATGTCTCATAACATCAGTGATGCAACTGAGTAAAATTTTGTCGATTGTTTTACAGAGGGACAATCACTAATGGGTACTGAACTCTAGATTATCATCCTAACCTTGGTTTGCTACGAGTGTATCCATTGTATACCTACTCCTGTGCCATCAAAACATTGTGAGAGCGTGACGTAATGCTGAAGTAATTTACGAGTAACAGTTAATAATAGCTACGGTTTTAATCATACCTCAGCGGATTATTTAATTTGCAAACTTTATCTTCAGTATGGCACGCTTTTCACTGATTGTCATTAAATACGTTGCCTACAAAAAAATATTGAGGCCCCCAAAAGGGGAGGAGGAAAAGGAATGAAACTTCATGGGTTGAGAGGGTATGTGAAGTTATTGCAATGATTACAAAACCAAGACTAATTTACAAAGAACTTAGCAGTCTGAGCCCACTTATGAGTATCACAGTGCACCCTCAGATCCCTCCTGGATGTATTCACTGATTGGGTTAGAAAATGTGTTATAAAGCCGTCGCGTCCTCTCCTGAGGCCAGCTGCCCCATAACTGTTGTAAGTGGTCCTTGATATCCTAGATAGTGGCGCTGGGACGGATTTGACGTCCGAGATGGTCCCACATGTTGTATTGGGGACAGACCTAGGGATGTTGTGTGCCACGGGAATAGCTCAGCCTCAATGGTCCACATGTGAAAGAGTATTGTCCTACTGAAAAACGGCACTACAATCTATCGCACAAGAAATAAGACGTGAGGACACAGGCTGTCTGTGACGTACCACGAAGCCGTCAGAGTTCTCTCAGTCAGTACCAGCCACGGCCTGGTCATACCCGACAGCTCCCCACGCCATAACTCCAGCAGGAACACCGCGGTGCCTCTCCAAAACGTTAGAGAAATGCGATTTCTCCCCAGGTCGACGCCTTACTCGCCGACTGCGGCCACCTGGGGTAGTGGGGTGTATCCGGCGGCAGTGCACGCATCCACCCCAGAGCGAGGGTACCATTATACTGATAAATGGGCTCAAAGTGCCAAGTTTTTTGTAAATTGGGCTTGATTTTGTAATCACTGGAATAACTTCGCATACCCTTTTGACCCATGAAGTTTCATTTCGTTTCCTCGTGCCCTTCTAGGTGCCTCACATTTTTAACCAGGCAGTTTATTTGATGACAGTCATTGCAAAGCGCACCAGATTGACAAGAAATACAGGAGTGCAAGTTAAATAACGCGACACAATGCGACGGCATTCGTGAGCAGTCCGTGCTTCCCGGTCTCAGCACAACTCGAAACGCATGAGACGTTAAGTCCATAGCTCGCTCCAGCCAATGGTGTGGGATGACAGAATGTTGAAGAAAGTCCCTTATTTGTTTTCGGGTGGCGGGCGCAGTTGAGAAGGGGTTACGGTGTGCCTAGTGTACAATACGGCGATCTTCCCTCGTGGCGTTCAGACATAGTCGATCGGAATCTCACTGTCACGTTCCGAATGCTTCACAAATCTGGATATCAGACGATTCGACCAGCCGGCCAAACGGAAATCCACAATGAGGCCGCTTTCAGACTCCGTCGCTTGCTGATAACGGTGTGTCACACCTGAACGCGTGATCTCCGTGTCCTCTACAGCGATCGCTCAACATCTGACGCTGTTCGCGCCTCTCGTATCTCCTACCAGGCCTGGTAACACGCTAAACACGACAACACTTATGCGTTCTGGTGGCCTTTCTATCCGTTACATTTTACGTACCCGTACGTCTACGAAGTTACGTTGACATCCGCCCGTGCCTTCTGTCTGCTTCATTTGTTTCTTCAGGCAAGGGTAGTTACTGACTGCACGTTGCAAGGTCGCACTGACAACCCAGAAAGCAATGTCAGCCAAGTGCTCTGTTAAAAAAAATAACTTGTCTAGTCAGTCAGTGCGTTGTACAGAACGTCCATGTCGGCTGTTGGTCTCGGCTCTATTTCTATAGTTCAGTAAATGATCGTATTCTCTATCACCGACTGTTGACATTCCCATTTTAACGAAGCCGAAACACCAATTCTTAAGAAGAAGAAAGTAGGCTACTACGATGTGTATAACTTTTTTTTTGCGAAGTACGACATTTATCGGGAATTTATTTACATTCTCAAATGCCACGGGACCCACTTTGGTGTGTGTATTGCGTTACATGTTTTGCTCTAGTACTCTAGATAGGAAATCACAAAAGATGCACTACATCATGCACTAACTGTTTCGGAACCATGTAACACAAATCGCGCATATTTACGTCGCGCAGTACTTGAGTTAGATGTGAAATACGTGGTGCTTAGCACAATAAACATAACTGATGCAGTAATTTTCCTCGTTTGCTTAATATTTAAACACTTGTAAGCTTTCAGCGTCACTAGTGATGCATAAGCATAAAGTTCAAGTACAGTATGGTCTACGGAAATTGCTTTAATTGTCATCCGTAAACACACAAGTCACGGCACATAATAATAAAATTATCATTTATTTGTTGGGCTGTATTGTTGTCATATAACCTCTTGTAATATGCTTTCCAAGCTGTTCACATATATATTCTAGATTTTTTTTCATCACCAGCTTCCGTGCCACGTGCCACTCAGTTTACAGCTTTTTTTTTTGTTCCGCGTTCAGGGTGTCCGAGCTGCCGCAGCTCCTATCTATATTTACTGCAATCAATTGAGCAGCATTATTTATTTGCGCAAGGAATGTCGCGGAGCGCTGCATGTGACGTCATCTCTCCCTACCATTGACGAGCTACCGACTGAAATAACCGTATATTCAGATATAGTTTTTCTAATCAATAAGCGATGCGAAATGACTGATAACACATCAGCAGCTTCACATTCTAACGGGCGTATGAGGCGACGTCTCTACAAGTAGCGGGTCGTTCGTAAAAGTGGCTTTTCTGGCCACCAAGAGCTTCATTCTTCTGATCATATAAGAGATTCTTAAGTGGAGAAATGTTCGTAAGAGAAGAGATTAAGCGAGAGGACCTGTCACACTGCATCATGATGTAAGACGAAGATCAGCTCATGCAAGCCGTAGCGTTATTTCTGAACCACATGCACTATATGATCAAAATTCCGCACCCTTTCGACTACACGCTGTGTGACGTCATGTTACGTTTCTATAAAAGCGGGAAAAAATGCATCACTCCATGTCACTGGGGCATGATTTTACTGCCTCATCAGGACATGCATTCCGAATTCTTGATTTATCAGCATCTGTACATGTCTCGATATTATTGTGAGATGGGAAATGTCAGCAAAACAGTACATCTATTTTTCACTCTGGTTGTTGTTGTGGTCTTCAGTCCTGAGACTGGTTTGATGCAGCTCTCCATGCTACCCTATCCTGTGCAAATTTCTTCATCTCCCAGTACGTACTGCAACCTACATCCTTCTGAATCTGTTTAGTGTATTCATCTCTTGGTCTCCCTCTACGATTTTTACCCTCCACGCTGCCCTCCAGTGCTAAATTTGTGATCCCTTGATGCCTCAGAACATGTCCTACCAACCGGTCCCTTCTTCTCGTCAAGTTGTGCCACAAACTCCTCTTCTCCCCAATTCTATTCAATACCTCCTCATTAGTTATGTGATCTACCCATCTAATCTTCAGCATTCTTCTGTAGCACCACATTTCGAAAGCTTCTATTCTCTTCCTGTCCAAGCTATTTATCGTCCATGTTTCACTTCCATACATGGCTACACTCCATACAAATACTTTCAGATTCACTCTGGTAAGCCTCAGAAATTAATCATCACGGACTGACGGAATCTAAAGTGTTTTGTAGTAATTAGTTTGACATCTTTGTCACCTGTTTAGAAGGATTTCGTCGTTGTTCCGGTAACAAAGCCAGTGACTGGACAATCCATCCAGGGGAGATGGAAATTGGTTTTCATGTTCCTAATGTTGCCAAGGAACAACTGACAGATGAATGAAAGCACGATATCTCTTACAGCGGGTAATGTTCGTCGGACGGTTTTATGGAGTGACGGGTCGCATCAACGCTATGGTCATTGGAGACGGAAGTGAAACACGGACTGATCGAGGCGATACAGTGGTTAGCACATTGGACTGGCATTAGAGAGGACGACGATTGAAAAACTCGTGCCACCATCCTGATTTAGTTTTGCAGGGAATTCCCTAAATCGCTCCAGGAAAATACTGCGATGGTTCCTTTGAAAAAGCCACTAACGGTTTCCTTCCCATCCTTTCGTAAGCCGAGCCTGTGTTCGGTGTCTAATGACCTCGCTGTCGACGGGATGTTAAAAACTAATCGTCATTCGTTCTTTCAAACACTGACTGAGGAGAGGAAGCGAAATAAATCGTGTCTTACTTCCAAAAGAATTAATCTGGCATATTAAGCGATTTTGTGAAATCATGTCACAGTATTTGATGCAATTCCTACGTGGGCAATAGTGGACCTGGTGAATATTTGACCGCCCTTATTCATATTAGTGTGTTGTCGTGACAGTGAAGTTTGTTGAAGGTGTGTAATAGTGTAGAACAATGTTTCCAGTTTGTTACTCAGTGTTTCCAAGTCTGAGGTAGGGTCATTGGTTTTGGTCAACAACAAAATGAACAAGATGTCTAAAATAATATTTTACGCTCTAGATAGATATGGCAACCCTCTGGAGTAGAACATTTTCTGTATTAGTACGAAATTCTTCGTGCATCGTGAGATGGCTGCTGAAGTGATGGTCAAAGCCCCAACCTGGACCCGATCGAGAATTTCGGGTACACCAGAAGATTCATTAAAAAAACGAGCAACGATTCCTCTCCATAATTCAGCAAGATTGAACAAAAATTCACACTTCAGTTTATCAAAAATTATAGAAAAGGCTTCCCACGACATTAAACGCTTTAACGGAAACATACGCAATAATGTCACTGCTTCGAGACCCTTTCTGTCTCGTCCAGGATATTGATCTATCCCTTCCCCCATCCCTTCAGACGCTACGTATTTTGTACAGCAACGTAGCCTTCACCTACGTCAGCTTTAAGCCTAGCCATGGTGTGTGTCGTCTTTATGTCGTGACTCAGCGTGCTGAGACGACGTCGTTACGTTGTGAGTGCATGGGCACCCGTTTTTGTACCAGAGTAGCGTCACGCTGTCTAGGCTGCCCGTGCTCTGCTGCGTAGATGTGTCACTGCGAACGATTACAGCCACTGGACGATCGTCGCTTAATGAGCCACGACAGTGACCCTGCCCTCGTCCTACATACTTAGAATGAACACTTGCGGATAAGAACAGGATTAAAAGGACGCTGTATAGCTGCCTCCTCTCTCTCTCTCTCTCTCTCTCTCTCTCTCTCTCTCTCTATATATATATATATATATATATATATATATTGTGTTGTGACGCAGAAACGTATTAAGCCGGTTTATGTACAAAACGCATGAAAAAAAAAAAGAAACGAGAGTGCTCTTATTACTAAGGAGCTACGAGGGCGTGCTGAAAACTAATGCCTCCGAATTTGTTATGTGAAAACTCTTAAAGCTTTTTAATTAAATCAAACGTTGTCAACATTCTACATCTTTATTCTTCATGTTTACATATCTGAAGCCCTCTGCCGCTGGAGGTCTCCGCATTGTAGCGTCTGATATGCCGGTGTGAAACGTAATTACGTCGGTACGTGAGAAACAGCGCGCTGTAACAAGAGTTTCGAGTTCTAAGAGTTCGTCCATACATGGAACAGCCCCTGCGTGAGCGTGACAACGCCAGACCACAACGAGCGCTGCAACATCCGCAATAATCCGATTCCTTGGGTTCGCCGTCATCGATCATGCTCCATACAGGTTCCACAACTTAAAGAACGCGCCCTCGTGGACGTCACTTCGATAGTGAAGAAGCGGTGCAAGCAGAGGTGATGTTGTGCCTCCGTCAACAAAGTGAAACACTCTACTGTGACGTTATCAACAAACTGGGCTCTCGTTGCCAGAAACGTGTTCGTCGCCAGGGTGTAGACGTGAAGAATAAAGATGGAAAATGGAAATGAGCGCTTGGCGTCATTGGCCGGAAGGCCCCTTATGGGACAGGTCCGGCAGCCTTGGTGCAGGTCTTATTACAGTCGACGCCACATTGGGCGACCTGCCCTCCGGATGGGGATGAAATGATGATGAAGACAACACAACACCCAGTCCCTGAACGGAGAAAATCCCCGACCCAGCAGGGAATCGAACTCGGGCCCGTAGGACTGCAATCCGTCGCGCTGACCACTCAGCTATCGGGGCGGACAAGAATAAAGATGTAGAATAAAAGTTTTTTTTGAAAAAAGCCTTAAGATTTTTCACATAAAAAATTCTGAGACGTTACTCTTAGCACACTCTCGCATTTACTTTGGCCCACTAGTTAGCAGCTGTTCTCCGTCCATGAACTAGCTGTGGCAAGGCTCATGAAAATCCGTCAGTTCATCGGCAGTAGAGGGGTGCACTCAGCCTCGTGCTGCCAATTGAGGAGCTACTCGACCTAACAGTAGCGGCTCCGGTCAAAGAAAACCATCATAACGACCGGGAGAGCGGTGTGCTGACCACACGCCCCTCCTATCCCCATCCTCAACTGAGGATGACACGGCGGTCGGGTGGTCCCGATGGGTCACTTGTGGCCTGAATACGGAGTGCTTTCTTGGGTGCATCGGCAGTAGAAGAGCTAGTTCACTGCAGCCGTGTTCTTGCGTTCTCCCACGAGGCAAGTTCCTGCGCAGCCTCACGGAGAAAGATTTGCAAACGTATTTCCAGCTGTGGAAGGAAAACTGCTGTTGCCACCGCGTGTAGACTCAATTGGGTCTTACTTTGAAGCGTACCACCATTGAGTATACTCTGCTGAACGTTAAAATTTCAGCACCAGAAAGGATGGAAAATAACGACATTTTACTTGTTTGCGTATACAGTATAATAGGTGGAATGCACAATAAAAATTTGTGGTGATTTGAATAATTAATGTAGAATAATGAAATCTCGAGAATACATTTATACAGGTAACATATTTAAGTGCTTAACATTCCAAGATCACAGGTTAATGTAAGCGCGAAGTAAACCATTGCAAATGTGAAATGCTGGTACATTAATAGCCTGTGTAATCGCCAAAATGTTGAATGCGAGCATCCAAACGAGCATGCTTTGTGTTGTACATGTACCGGCTGTCAGTTTGTGCATTTCCATGCCTGATGCACTTAGTCGGTCAATACAGGGACGGTTAATGCTGTTTGTGGATGAAACTGGAGTTGTCATCCGAGGATGTCCCATGTCTGCCTGGTTGTAGACAGATCTGATGATCGAGCTGGCTAAGACAACATGTCGACAGTCTGCGGAGCATGTTGGGTTACGACAACGTTATGTGGGCGAGCGTTATCCTATTGGAAAACACCCTCTGGAATTCTGTTCATGAATGGCAGCACAACAGATCGAATCACCAGAATAAGGTGTTCGCCCCCAGTAATGCCGGCACGGTAGTTCAGCGTGTTCGGTCAGGGGGTTAGTTGCCCTCTGTAATAAAAAAAAAAAAAACTGAGTTCACCGATCAACAACGAACTAAAACGGGTGTCTTATGACGTCCGCCCCGAGCAGATGTAACCAACGAAACCGAACAAAATGAGATTAAAAAAAAGTAGGTGAATGGTCACCGCGACAGCATGTCAATCCTAAGGGCCCAGGTTCGATTCCCGGTTGGGTTGGAGATTTTTTTCCACTCAGGGACTGGGTGTTGTGTTGTCCTAATCATCATCATTTCATCCCCATCGAAGCGCAAGTCGCCGAACTGGCGTCAAATCGAAAGATTTGCACCCGGCGAACAGTCTACCCGACGGGAGGCCCTAGTCGCACGACATTTATTTACCAGATTGAGGTACAATTTTGCTGTCAAGGTGCGACGGATAACTACGACAGTACTTCTGCTGTCATACGAAATCGCATCCCAGACCATAACTCCAGGTGTAGGTCCAGTGTGTCTAGCACGCAGACAGGTTGGTTGCAGGCCCTCCCCTAACTGCGCTGCTTCTAAGCAACACACGACCATCTTTGGCACCGAGGCAGAACCAGCTTTCATCAGAAAACACAACAGACTCCACACTCGCCTCCAATGAGCTCTCGCTTGACACCACTGAAGACGCAAATGGTGGTGGTACGAGGTCAGTAGAATGCCTGGTGCAGGGCGTCTGGATCGGCTTTGTCCTTGAAGTAACCGATTTGTAACAATTCGTTGTGTCACTGTGGTGCCAACAGCTGCTCAAATAGCTGCTGCAGCCGCCAGAGACAGAAGCGAACACGATCGTCTTCCCTCTCGGTAGTACCACGTGGTCGTTGGGAGCCCGGTCTTCGTGTAACCCTACATTCTCGTGTCCACGGCTGCCAGCAATCATGTGTACTGGCTACATTCCTGCCAAGTCTTTCTGCAGAGTCGCAGAAGGAATACGACATAGATCAAACTCAGTGAGGTGTTGATAACGGCGTCTTTATCGCCTTAAAGGCATTCTTGACTAACATCAGCTCGCCACGTCCAATCTCAAAGGTAACTAACGCCCACCACCATTACAGCGTGTATTTACAGCAAACCAGATTTGCATTCTCATAGTGGCGCAATTAACGTAACTCCTCTGAAACTGGCGCGAAACCTGATTATACATCCTCTTTCAGATGCAGGAACACGCCTACCAACTTCCGTTTATGTCGCACAACTCCTTTGTTTTGCTGTTTCTTTTTGTCAGTATACTTTCCGAAAGTATACTGCTCCTCCACTGCCACTGAATACAACAATTCTGACGAAACCTGTCACAGCATACGGACACTGTTCAAATGTCCAAAAACATTCGCACGCTAATGCTCCACGAAAAACGATTATTTAATGATGTAAGCTTAAAATTCCCCTTTGCAGGACGTCGTAAAATTTTATGTCAGACTTTTGTTACGGAACTTACCTTCTTTCCCCGACACAAAAGAACGTGAGAATAAAGAAGATTTACTGTTATTATGTGACCAAATTAATTAAGCTCCTCAGACAAAAAATAGATCACCCCTAGAGAAATCTTTGTAGTCAGGGCAGCCACAGCCTCGATATGCTATTTTGGAGATAAGGCCTCTTCAGCTGTTAGTCCTTTACTTACAGACATGACCGGTTTCGCAGCATTTTAGCTGCATCATCAGGTTCAATAAAATCAAATCGTGTTACCATCGAGAAAAGAGATTGGCACGGCCCAGCGTTCATAGCGAAAATTGCTGACTATGAACGGTGGACCACCCCATTCTCTTTTCTCGACCGGAACATGATTTTATTGCAGCTGACGAATCAGCTAAAATGCTGCGAAACCGATAGTGTCTATAAATAAAGGGCTTACAGATGAAGTGGTCTTATCTTCAAAACAAAACAAAACAAAAGAAATCATTACAAGCATGTTTTAATATCGCGTAGTTCGGCCCCTGAACTTGACAGCCGCCTGGATATGGTTAAGAATGAGTCCGCAAATTTGTGCAGTGACGTCAGATCCAGTTAAAGTTTCCGCCGAGGATTTGATCGCGCAGTTCCACCAAATTGCGGGGACGCTGATGTCGGCGTTATACCCGCTATTCCAAGACGTACTACAGATTTTCTGCGGTGTTTACGTCAGGTGATTTTGCAAGTCAGTTGAGAAGTAACCGGGTTGGAATGTTCAGAAAACCAGTCATATATTATTTCACTTTGCTGTTGTCGTCTTGAAAAATGAGGGTATCAGCAGCATACTCATCATGCAGGTGTTGACTAAAAGGCAACACGCGATCATTCAGAAAGTTTAAATAAACATGCTGGTTCATGTTAGTGGTCACTTTAGTGAGCGGGCCCAATCCGCGGGACGAAAACACCGACGAAAGATCACAGACGTATCTCCGCCTTGCACTTGAGCTCGCACACATTCAGGATGCAATGCTTCATTTGACCTTCGGTGCACTCGTTGACGTGCATGATTTGAATATAGACAAAAGGTTCAAATGGCTCTGAGTACTATGGGACTATTGTCTATATTCAAATCTTAGGTCACCAGTCCCCTAGACTTAGAACTACTTAAACCTAGCTAACCTAAGGACATCACACAGATCCATGCCCGAGGCAGGATTCGAACCTGCGACCGTAGCAGCAGCGCGGTTCCAGACTGAAGCGCTTAGAACCGCTCGGCCACAACGGCCGGCGAATATAGACAAAAACGTGATTCGTCGGACCACATTATGTTGCGCCGATCAGCTACCGCCCACGTTCGATGATTTGTAGCCCACTGAAGAAGTTCAGCTTTTTGCGCCTGTTTGAGCAATGGTCTCTTGCGAGATCAGGGACTCCAAATGTTCATTGGATGCAGTTCCCATCACAACGTTCTCTCGCTAACACCTTGGGATGGATCTTCATTCACTGCCTGCAGCCATTCTTGTCGGGTTACGAAGTCATTTTGATTCATAAGCCGTGAAGCGCGTCTCCGGTCCCTCTCAGTCAGGATCTTTTTCGGACCACAACTCTGACGTCGCGTAGGGTGGCCAAGAATGTTACAACACTGCTTGTAGATACGCCGCGAAATACCAACAAATTCAGCAACTTCACACACTGTATGGGTATGGGCACGGCCAAACATGATTCTCCTTTTCTGCCACCCTGTCACGTCCTTACGCTTACCCACGTTAATGTACCCTGCCTGCTTGAAACATAAATATCTCACTGATCGCTACTTCTTTATGCCCATTTAGAGGCAGTGCGCGGTCACGGTTACGCACGTGACTTCTTTTTCGTCCGATGTGCGCAGGTAACGGTAGGAGTGGAAATTGGCTTGGGTTAGTGTGTGCGAATATTTTTAATATCTTTATTAGGCGTCTCAACAAATCCGAGCTCATGCGTAAGCTGAAACACAAGCAAAGTAACCAGTGCTCACATATCCGGAGGTGACAAAAGCTGACCTCTCGAATATGGAATTCGTGACGGACGATCTCGGTGGCCAAACCACTCCCTCGAACTATCGAGAATGTTCTTCCAGCCAATCTCGAACAACTATGGCCCAGAGACATGGCGCACTGTCATCCATTAATATTCCACCATTATTTGGGAACATGAATGGCGGCAAATTGTCTCCAAGTAGCCGAACATAACCATTTCAGTTGGACCAGGGGATCCAGTCGATTCCGTGTAAACACTGAAAGGGTACAGTACCGCCCGACATTGAAAATAGGTACGAAATACTTCATTATTTTTGTCAGAACAACACATTTTTTTTGTGAAATAACTCAATTTCAATTAATACAGCGAAGCCGGATACCAGTGTGGGAAAGAATGACAATTTATTTATTTAATTGATCACATGTGCACTCCCACAAAATAAATCCCTACATCCAGTTTGGTGAGATCTGTGAAATGAATGAATGAATGTATGGTCGTCTGCTAACCGCAGATAGTGAATGTGGATATATGATCATCTTTGAGTCGATCCTTTGGCCACCTTTGGTGGGACCAAAGAGATGAAATTTACCAGAGCTTTGAGCGCCTGAAATGTGGCTGACCAATACGGTAAGAAGGTGTTCCCCCCACTTCGACAGAGGTGTGAGAGAACCTAGAGGACGGCCATGTTTCAGCACTCTGCCGCTGGATCTTGTGCTGTTAAGACCTGTTTTAGTTGTGCTCCGTAATGACGAAAGAGTGGAGACATGGTATGCATGTGGAATATTTAAGAGTAGTTTGAAATAATAATTTCTCTATCTCAGGAACTTTTGTGGGGAGAATTAAATGTCAGGCAGGTAATATTAAGGGGATTGTAGTAATCTTCGGAAGTGACCAACGGTCACAATGAAACCACGTGTAGCTATAAGTTGAAATACTTCCGTGTGCTTAAGTTAAGCTGAATTACTAGCGTGTGTACAATAAGTTGAAATATTTAAGAAATAGCGTGTGTACCATAAGCTGAAATATTTAAGAAATGGCGTGTGCAGGACTTGAAATTAGAGATGAGTACTTCCACGTGGTGAGTACTGTGTGAGTCTCAATCTGTGTATGAGACAAAGGATAAAGAGAAGTACTCGTCCATGGTATCAGTTGAGGACTCGCGTGTGTTATGAATATGTTCTTAATGTTATTCCGTGTGACGCTAGATTTAAACTCTGAGAGAGAATCAAGGTGAGTTGGCCGTCTATCCAGCAACGCCACTTGGCTTGCATTGCACAGGAAGACGTGCATATATCTCCAGAGTTCATAGTAGGAAAGTGGAATTACAAAGTGGGGCAGTGTCGTGTGAAACTGGGATAGCCGGCCGAAGTGGCCGTGCGGTTAAAGGCGCTGCAGTCTGGAACCGCAAGACCGCTACGGTCGCAGGTTCGAATCCTGCCTCGGGCATGAATGTTTGTGATGTCCTTAGGTTAGTTAGGTTTAACAAGTTCTAAGTTCTAGGGGACTAATAACCTCAGCAGTTGAGTCCCATAGTGCTCAGAGCCATTTTAGCCAAACTGGGATAAATATTAATTGAAGTGGGAAAGCTGAAAGTGATAATGTTGTAACCATTCTCTGTGTAGTATTTCATATTGTTGTGTGGTGTATGTCATGTAATTTGGGTATGTGTGGTTTGCATGGGAGAGTAGCAAAGTAGTTTCAAAAGATTAGCGGGTTATGCTTGTTCCTTCTGTACCGCTCGGTCTGGAGGATAGTTTCGTGATGATGATTGTGAGAGTCGAAGTGTGAGAGATAATAAAAGATCCACCATCCTATCCAGAAAGTGCACTGTAGCGTTAAATAATTACGAGACCATAATATAGAGATTCACTAATGTAAAGCCATGCCCACTGGGCGGAATTTCTCATGTGATATTGTTGTAGGTTATAGAATTTGTGTGTTTAGGTTAGAGAATTTATCGGAATAAATAAGATAGTGAAAAGAAAAAGATTGGTGGTCTTTTCCATTGAATTGTATGTTGTCATAATGTCCCGAATTTATAATGTGTGCGCCATTCATATTCAGTGCGGTGGCCACGTGTTGACAAAAGCCGTTAAATAAAAGACAAAAAGAAAATGTGGTATTGCCAGTGCGTAGTGTACAGTCAGAGTTCTGTAAATTACTGATAGTCAGATGCGTGTTTCCGTTGCGTATTATTCATACAGGAGGATAATTTGTAACTTAATTGTGAGTACGAGAGTTCATGTTACTCGATAAATTAAGAATGAATCCACTCGCTTGGCAGACCACTCATCTTGCAGGCCTGACTGCTTGATGCCACAGTATGAGCAAGGCATGTGGGTGCCTCTCAACACAGCCCACACCATTGTGGAGAATCTACCAGCCTAGACAGTGCCTTGTTGATAACGGGGATCTGAGACATACTCGAACCCTGCCATCACATTTTACCATCTGAAATCAGATCACAATTTTCCAACAGTCTAGGGTCCAACCGATGTGATTATTAGCCCGTGAGAGGCGCCGCAGGCGTTGTCGTGTTGTTAGCAAAGATACTCGTGTCGGTGGTCGGCTGCCACAGCCCATTAACGCCAGATTTCGTCACACGGTCCCAACAGATCCGTTCGTCGTACGTCCCACAGTGATTTCTGCGGTTATTTCAAGCAGCGTTGCTTCTCTGTTAGCACTGACAACTCTACGCAAACGCCGCTGGTCTCTGTAGTTAATTGAAGGCCTTTAACCACTGTGTTGTCCGCGGTGAGTGATGATGCCAGATATGCGATATTCTCAGCACACCCTTGACACTGTGGATCTCGGAATAACGATTTCCCTAACGACTTCCGAAATGGAAAATCCCATGCGTCTAGCCACAACTACCATTCCGCGTTCAAAGGCTGTTAATTATCGTCGTGCGGCCATAATCAGGTCGGATAGGTTTTCACGTGGATCACCTGAGTGCAAATGACGGCTCCCTCAGCGCACTGCCCGGTCAACGTTGTGTGCGAGTCACTATCGCCATCTGTATACGAGGTGCATTCAAGTTCTAAGGCCTCCGATTTTTTTTCTAACTAACTACTCACCCGAAATCGATGAAACTGGCGTTACTTCTCGACGTAATCGCCCTGCAGACGTACACATTTTCAACAACGCTGACGCCATGATTCCATGGCAGTGGCGAAGGCTTCTTTAGGAGTCTGTTTTGACCACTGGAAAATCGCTGAGGCAATAGCAGGACGACTGGTGAATGTACGGCCACGGAGAGTGTCTTTCATTGTTGGAAAAAGCCAAAAGTCACTAGGAGCCAGGTCAGGTGAGTAGGGAGCATGAGGAATCACTTCAAAGTTGTTATCACGAAGAAACTGTTGCGTAACGTTAGCTCGATGTGCGGGTGCGTTGTCTTGGTGAAACAGCACACGCGCAGCCCTTCCCGGACGTCTTTGTTGCAGTGCAGGAAGGAATTTGTTCTTCAAAACATTTTCGTAGGATGCACCTGTTATCGTAGTGCCCTTTGGAACGCAATGGGTAAGGATTACGCCCTCGCTGTCCCAGAACATGGACACCATCATTTTTTCAGCACTGGCGGTTACCCGAAATTTTTTTGGTGGCGGTGAATCTGTGTGCTTCCATTGAGCTGACTGGCGCTTTGTTTCTGGATTGAAAAATGGCATCCACGTCTCATCCATTGTCACAACCGAAGAAAAGAAAGTCCCATTCATGCTGTCGTTGTGCGTCAACATTGCTTGGCAACATGCCACACGGGCAGCCGTGTGGTCGTCCGTCAGCATTCGTGGCACCCACCTGGATGACACTTTTCGCATTTTCAGGTCGTCATGCAGGATTGTGTGCACAGAACCCACAGAAATGCCAACTCTGGATGGGATCTGTTCAACAGTCATTCGGCGATCCCCCAAAACAATTCTCTCCACTTTCTCGATCGTGTCGTCAGATCGGCTTGTGCGAGCCCGAGGTTGTTACGGTTTGTTATCACACGATGTTCTGCCTTCATTAAACTGTCGCACCCACGAACGCACTTTCGACACATTCATAACTCCATCACCACATGTCTCCTTCAACTGTCGATGAATTTCAATTGGTTTCACACCACGCAAATTCAGAAAACGAATGATTGCACGCTGTTCAAGTAAGGAAAACGTCGCCATTTTAAGTATTTAAAACAGTTCTCATTCTCGCCGCTGGCAGTAAAATTCCATCTGCCGTACGGTGCTCCCATCTCTGGGACATATTGACAATGAACGCGACCTCATTTTAAAACAATGCGCATGTTTCTATCTCTTTCCAGTCCGGAGAAAAAAAATCGGAGGCCTTAGAACTTGAATGCACCTCGTATGTGCATATTGCTATCCCATGAATTTTGTCACCTCAGTTTATACATCGCTTTTGTGAAGTACCCGACTCGAAATATTGACTGTACGCAGGTCCCTTCGCAGTTTTCGCTCTGAAACTGGTTGCGTTGGTCCTGCATTCACTGACAGCGACAGTTGCAATCGGGTCTGAAACGCGTTACACGGCTGAGAGTGGTACACCATTCCTTGTAAACATGTTGTACGGTTCTAATTGATACACCAACAAATCGAGTACCTCTTTCACGATGTGGCCATGGGCATGTCCAAATAAGATACCTCCTTCCTGTCATTCCGTCACGTTCTCCACGTAGATTTATCTTACTGAGCTGATTCAATACAGCTCATTGGCACATACATATCATTTCATTGCCATGATTCACTTTAAAGGTTGCGACTTGCGTTTAATGGGCTGAGGAGCAGATGTACGGTTCTGAATAAAGGTTGTCTCGTAAAAGCCCTAGGGACGAGCTAAACAGCAACTGCTTTACGCCCTGTTGACGTATTAGCAAAATAATTTACCAAAAGGTGATCCTGCGGTCGAATAATTGAAGTGGACAAGTTATACGAATTAGAAATTAATGAACATAAACAAACATGGAAACATCATTTGTAATAAACATAGGGAACACTACAGATTTAACCTTTAAGAACAGATGGTTAACTCAATAAGATCCAACTCCTATTGAGTGGTGGTCCTGCAACTGGTTTTATACGTAAATAAATTTAACTACTGAAATATATCAACAGCCCCTGAATTGTCTAGCTTGACAGAAAAGGATGACAGAATCCCCACTAAGACCAAGCAGCGATGTATACTCGGTACGTATGCTCCTTCACCCACATTCTCAGATGCCTGTAACCAAAATCAGATAAGCGAGCAGAAGTGTTCCCCAAAAAATAAAATACACCACTCTGCCGTACTGTACGATGACAGAAGACTAGAGTCTCTTCTTCTCCATCTATGTCCCGAAAAGTTCTCCCCTTTTTCTCCATCCCTCCTGTCCCAAGAGCACTCTACCAACATCCACCAACACCATGACACTTCAGCCACTGAGAGCTCGAGCAGCTCCCCACCAAGTTACACCCTTTGTACGACATTCTGACGTATATACAAATCATTCACCATTCCTACAATAATGACTCAATAAATAAAATGGGTATTCTAATTTACAGGTTATGTCATGACGTGTCTGCTGACATCAGTTCTTATCATTTTTAATTACATGTCTCATTAATGTGGACATATTTGTGCTTCTAGCGCATCCTCATTCATATTATACGCAGCACAGATTAATAAAGCGTTTTACTACTAACTACGTACTGCTTCATTTTATCAGTATAAGTATGGAGGACGGCCTGGTTCGACGACCTTCGACATACAGTCATGTTCAGAAAAAATAGAACAGCTTGAACGACTAAAGATAGGACGTTCATATTCACAGGGCATGTACATTAGTATGTTCTATAGAAATGATTAGCATTTCAGTCACATCGGCTCAGCATGTGTCCTGTTGCCTAGTAGGCGCAGGGTGTGCCATGGACCTGATAACTTGTTTCGTGCCTGATGCCATCGACGCTTATAAAGCGCGAATAGCGTCGTGTGAGGTAGCCATGCATGCTGTGTTCACCTGGTTCCAGAATTCATCTGTGATGGTTGGCAATGGGTCACAACCCTGCACCCGTCGGTTCACCGTATCCCACACATTTTTGTTTGTAGACAGATCTGGTGAACTGGCGGGCCAGGGCAAAAGGCTGACATCAAGAAGGGACGTATTTGTGCAGCATCATGTGGTCGCGCATTGTCTTGCTGAAAAATGGCGTCTGGTGTGTTACGCAAAAAGGATACTCCCATGGGTCGCAGTATGTCATTCCCGTCGGTCACACTGTCAACAGTGCCCTGGACACGAACCAACTGTGATTTTTGGTCGTACCCAGTTGCGCCCCAGACCATAAGGCCTTGAGTAGGCGCTGTATGCCTTGTGCGAATGCAGTCACTGTGACTCTGCTCTTCATGTCTGCTGCGAATCTAAATGCGGCTATCATTTTCGAACAAACAGAACCTGGATTCGTTCTGAAACACTATCTGATGCCATTCCTGTCCCCAGTGACTGAAGGGAGACTGGGAACGGGGGAGGGGGGGGGGAGTAGAGGGAGAGTGCGATCCTTACCCAGTGAACTATTCTGAACACACCCGTTGTACTGCCGAAACACTTCGTCCCACACGAGCGACAATTTCTCGGATGGGTACACCACATTCTCTCATGCCAATAATGCGCCCTCTGAAAGGGTACAGTACCGCCCGACATTGAAAATAGGTACAACTTACTTCATTATTCTTGTCAGAACAACACATTTTTTGTGTAAAAAATAACTCAATTTCAATTAATACAGCGAAGCCGGATACCAGGATGGGAAAGAATGACAATTTATTTATTTAATTGATCACATGTGCACTCCCACAAAGTAAATCCCTACATCCAGTTTGGTGAGATCTGTGAAATGAATGAATGTATGGTCGTCTGCTAACCACAGATAGTGAATGGGAAGTCGATCCTTTGGCCACCTTTGGTGGGACCAAAGACATGAAATTTACCAGAGCTTTGAGCGCCTGAAATGTGGTTGACCAATACGGTGGCAAGGTGCTTCCCCCACCTCGACAGAGGTGCGAGATGACCTACAGAACGGCCATGTTTCAGCACTCTGCCGCTGGATCTTGTGCTGTTAAGACATGTTTTAGTTGTGCTCCGTAATGACGAAAGAGTGGAGACCTGGTATGCATGTGGAATATTTAAGAGTAGTTTGAACTAATAATTTCTCTATCTCAGGAACTTTTGTGGGGAGAATTAAATGTCAGGCAGGTAATATTAAGGGGATTGTAGTAATCTTCGGAAGTGACCAACGGTCACAATGAAACCACGTGTAGCAATAAGTTGAAATACTTCCGTGTGCTTAAGTTAAGCTGAATTACTAGCGTGTGTACAATAAGTTGAAATATTTAAGAAATAGCGTGTGTACCATAAGCTGAAATATTTAAGAAACGGCGTGTGCAGGACTTGAAATTAGAGACGAGTACTTCCACGTGGTGAGTACTGTGTGAGTCTCAATCTGTGTATGAGACAAAGGATAAAGAGAAGTACTCGTCCATGGTATCAGTTGAGGACTCGCGTGTGTGATGAATATGTTCTTAATGTTATTCCGTGTGACGCTAGATTTAAACTCTGAGAGAGAATCAAGGTGAGTCGGCCGTCTATCCAGCAACGCCACTTGGCTTGCATTGCACAGGAAGACGTGCATATATCTCCAGAGTTGATAGTAGGAAAGTAGAATTACAAAGTGGGGCAGTGTCGTGTGAAACTGGGATAAATATTAATTGAAGTGGGAAAGCTGAGAGTGATAGTGTTGTGACTATTTAGTGTTGTATTTCATGTTGCAGTGTGATGTATGTCATGTAATTTTGGGTATGTGTGGTTTGCATGGGAGAGTAGCAAGGTAGTTTCAAAAGATTAGTGGGTTATGCTTGTTCCTTCTGTGTCGCTCGATCTGGAGGAAAGTTTCGTGATGATGATTGTGAGAGTCGAAGTGTTAGGTATAATGAAAGATCCACCATCCTATCCAGAAAGTGCACTGTAGCGTTAAATAAATTACGAGACCATAATATAGAGATTCACTAATGTAAAGCCATGCCCACTGGGCGGAATTTCTCATATGTTATTGTTGTAGGTTATAGAATTTGTGTGTTTAGGTTAGAGAATTTATCGGAATAAATAAGATAGTGAAAAGAAAAAGATTGGTGGCCTTTTCCATTGAATTGTATGTTGTCATAATGTCCCGAATTTATAATGTGTGCGCCATTCATATTCAGTGGGATGGCCACGTGTTAATAAAAGCCGTTAAATAAAAGACAAAAAGAAAATGTGGTATTGCCAGTGCGTAGTGTACAGTCAGAGTTCTGTAAATCACTGATAGTCAGATATGCGTTTCCCTTGCGTAGTAATCATATAGGAGGATAACTTGTAACTAAGTGTGAGTACTAGAGTTCATGTTACTCGTCAAATAAGAAAGAATCCACTCGCTTGGCAGACCACTCATCTTGCAGGCCTGACTGCTTGATGCCACAGTATGAGCAAGGCATGTGGGTGCCTCTCACCTCTTTCAAAAACACTGATCTGACGGTACGGTTCGCAGATGTGTCTGCGAAGCATCCTTCATGTCGGCTCAAGTCAACGAGAGCCACAGGCTTACTTTACCGGTAGGTGGTGTTGCACCGCCATATCGTTGTTAACTGTGAACCCGAGGGCCGACATCATTCAAATACTAATCATTTCTGCAGAACATATTAATGTACATTTTCTGCGAATATGAACGCCCCATCTGTAGTCATTCAAGCTGTTGTGTTTTATTCTGAACATGAGTGTAGAAACTTAATATTATAGAATATTTACACAACAGTCTAATATTCGTGGCCGGCCGTGTGGCCGAGAGGTTCTAGGCGCTTCAGTCCTGAACCGCGCTGCTGCTACCGTCGCAGGTTCGAATCCTGCCTCGGGCATTGATGTGTGTGATGTCCTTAGGTTAGTTATGTTTAAGTAGTTCTATGTCTAGGGGATTGATGACCTCAGATGTTAAGTCCCATAGTGCTCAGAGCCATTTGAAGCAATGAAGGATGCACCTCTGTGCAGTCCACCGCTGCATATCTACGGCCGCCTGTAAACGCCATGCCAGTAAAACCCAATCGCTCAGCAGAATTCATTCCCAACCTTCTAGATTTCTCTTCATATTTCGTCGGACTGAAAAGCGACTTTAACTTTTAGTTAAGTCTTGTGATTCTATCCAGACTCGTTACGTCACAGTGTTCTATCGTATGCGCGTCCCGATCGCACTTACCGAGTGGAAACTAAACTGAAGTGACAAAGGTCACGTGTTAGCGATATGCACGTATATAGATGGCGGTAGTATCGCGTACGCTGGATATGGAAGTGCAATGCAGCGGCGCAGCTGTCATTTGTACGCAGGTGATTCCTGTGAAAAGGTTTCCGACTTGATTATGGCCGTATGACGCAAATTAACAGACCCCGAACGTGGAATTGTAGCTGGAGCTAGACACGTGGGACCTTCCATTTCGGAAATCATTAGGGCATTCAATATTCCGAGAAC
Source organism: Schistocerca nitens (assembly GCF_023898315.1). NCBI lineage: Eukaryota > Metazoa > Arthropoda > Insecta > Orthoptera > Acrididae > Schistocerca > Schistocerca nitens. The sequence continues at coordinate 695,736,501 of NC_064617.1, read as the reverse complement.
GTAGTGTCAACAGTGTGACGAGACTACCACATTTCAGGCAGTACCCCTCACCACGGACAACGCAGTGGCCGACGGTCTTCATTAAACGACTGAGAGCAGCGGTGTTGCATAGAGCTGTCAGTGCTAACAGACAAGCAACACTGCGTGAAGTAGCCGGAGAAATCAGTGTCGGTCGCATGAGGAACGTATCCGTTTGGGCAGTGCGACGAAATTCGGTGCTAATGGGTTACGGCAGCAGATGGCGGACACGGGCGGCTTGCTAACAGCACGACTTCCCCTATAGCGTCTCTCCTGGGATCGTGACCATTGCGGTTGGGCCCTAGACAGCTGTAAATCGGCCGCTTGGCCAGATGAGTCTGGATGTCAGTTGGTAAGACCTTATGGTAGGGCTCCAGCGTGGCGCAGACCCCCCGAAGCTATGGACCCAGATTGACAAGAGGGCACAGTACAAGCTGGTAGTGTCTCAATATTGGTGTGCTCTGTATTTACATGGAATGGACTAGGTCTTCTGGTCCGACTGAACAGATCATTGACTGGAAATGATTATGTTCGGCTACTTGGAGGCCATTCGCAGCCATTCGTGGACATGTTCCCAAACAACGATGAAATTTTTATAGATGACAGTGTTCCATGTCACTGGGCCACAATTGTCTGCGAATGGTTTAAAGAACATTCTGGACAATTCCCCCCCCCCCTCCCCCCCAGTTTACTCGACATGAATCCCATCGAACTTTTATGAGACTTAATCGAGAGGTCAGATCGTGCACAAAATCCTGCAGCGGGAACACTTTCACAGTTATGAACGGCAGCATGGCTCAGTATTTATGCAGGGGGTTCCATCAACTTGTTGAGTCCATGCTGTGTCGAGCTGCTGCACTATGCCGGGTAGAAGGTGGTCCGACGTGATGCTAGGACGTATCGCATGATTTTTTCGTCTTGACCTCTCACCAAACATTGTTGTTGTTGTTGTGGTCTTCAGTCCTGAGACTGGTTTGATGCAGCTCTCCATGCTACTCTATCCTGTGCAAGCTTCTTCATCTCCCAGTACCTACTGCAACCTACATCCTTCTGAATCTGCTTAGTGTATTGATCTCTTGGTCTCACCTCTACGATTTTTACCCTCCACGCTGCCATCCAATGCTAAATTTGTGATCCCTTGATGCCTCAAAACGTGTCCTACCAACCGATCCCTTCTTCTAGTCAAGTTGTGCCACAAACTTCTCTTCTCCCCAATCCTATTCAATACCTCCTCATTAGTTACGTGATCTACCCACCTTATCTTCAGCATTCTTCTGTAGCACCACATTTCGAAAGCTTCTATTCTCTTCTTGTCCAAACTGGTTATCGTCCATGTTTCACTTCCATACATGGCTACACTCCATACAAATCCTTTCAGAAACGACTTCCTGGCACTTAAATCTATACTCGATGTTAACAAATTTCTCTTCTTCAGAAACGATTTCCTTGCCATTGCCAGTCTACATTTTATATCCTCTCTACTTCGACCATCATCAGTTATTTTACTCCCTAAATAGCAAAACTCCTTTACTACTTTAAGTGTCTCATTTCCTAATCTAATCCCCTCAGCATCACCCGATTTAATTTGACTACATTCCATTATCCTCGTTTTGCTTTTGTTGATGTTCATCTTATACCCTCCTTTCAAGACACTGTCCATTCCGTTCAACTGCTCTTCCAAGTCCTTTGCTGTCTCTGACAGAATTACAATGTCATCGGCGAACCTCAAAGTTTTTACTTCTTCTCCATGAATTTTAATACCTACTCCGAATTTTTCTTTTGTTTCCTTTACTGCTTGCTCAATATACAGATTGAATAACATCGGGGAGAGGCTACAACCCTGTCTCACTCCTTTCCCAACCACTGCTTCCCTTTCATGCCCCTCGACTCTTATAACTGCCATCTGGTTTCTGTACAAATTGTAAATAGCCTTTCGCTCCCTGTATTTTACCCCTGCTACCTTCAGAATTTGAAAGAGAGTATTCCAGTTAACGTTGTCAAAAGCTTTCTCTAAGTCTACAAATGCTAGAAACGTAGGTTTGCCTTTTCTTAATCTTTCTTCTAAGATAAGTCGTAAGGTTAGTATTGCCTCACGTGTTCCAACATTTCTACGGAATCCAAACTGATCTTCCCCGAGGTCCACTTCTACCAGTTTTTCCATTCGTCTGTAAAGAATTCGCGTTAGTATTTTGCAGCTGTGACTTATTAAACTGATAGTTCGGTAATTTTCACATCTGTCAACACCTGCTTTCTTTGGTATTGGAATTATTATATTCTTCTTGAAGTCTGAGGGTATTTCGCTTGTCTCATACATCTTGCTCACCAGATGGTAGAGTTTTGTCATGACTGGCTCTCCCAAGGCCATCAGTAGTTCTAATGGAATGTTGTCTACTCCAGGGACCTTGTTTCGACTCAGGTCTTTCAGTGCTCTGTCAAACTCTTCACGCAGTATCTTATCTCCCATTTCATCTTCATCTACATCCTCTTCCATTTCCATAATATTGTCCTCAAGTACATCGCCCTTGTATAAACCCTCTATATACTCCTTCCACCTTTCTGCCTTCCCTTCTTTGCTTAGAACTGGGTTGCCATCTGAGCTCTTGATATTCATACAAGTGGTTTTCTTCTCTCCAAAGGTCTCTTTAATTTTCCTGTAGGCAGTATCTATCTTACCCCTAGTGAGACAAGCCTCTACATCCTTACATTTGTCCTCTAGCCATCCCTACTTAGCCATTTTGCACTTTCTGTCGATCTCATTTTTGAGACGTTTGTATTCCCTTTTGCCTGCTTCATTTACTGCATTTTTATATTTTCTCCTTTCATCAATTAAATTCAATATTTCTTCTGTTACCCAAGGATTTCTGTTAGCCCTCGTCTTTTTACCTACGTGATCCTCTGCTGCCTTCACTACTTAATCCCTCAGAGCTATCCATTCTTCTTCTACTGTATTTCTTTCCCCCATTCCTGTCAATTGTTCCCTTATGCTCTCCCTGAAACTCTCTACAACCTCTGGTTCTTTCAGTTTATCCAGGTCCCATCTCCTTAAATTCCCACCTTTTTGCAGTTTCTTCAGTTTCAATCTGCAGTTCATAACCAATAGATTGTGGTGAGAATCCACATCTGCCCCTGGAAATGTCTTACAATTTAAAACCTGGTTCCTAAATCTCTGTCTTACCATTATATAATCTATCTGATACCTATTAGTATCTCCAGGATTCCTCCAGGTATACAACCTTCTTTTATGATTCTTGAACCAAGTGTTAGCTATGATTAAGTTATGCTCTGTGCAAAATTCTACAAGGCGGCTTCCTCTTTCATTTCTTCCCCCCAATCCATATTCACCTACTGTTTCCTTCTCTCCCTTTTCCTACTGACGAATTCCAGTCACCCATGACTATTAAATTTTCGTCTCCCTTCACTACCTGAATAATTTCTTTTATCTCGTCATACATTTCATCAATTTCTTCATCATCTGCAGAGCTAGTTGGCATATAAATTTGTACTACTGTAGTAGGCATGGGCTTTGTGTCTATCTTGGCCACAATAATGCGTTCACTATGCTGTTTGTAGTAGCTAACCCGCACTCCTATTTTTTTATTCATTATTAAACCTACTCCTGCATTACCCCTATTTGATTTTGTATTTATAACCCTGTAATCACCTGACCAAAAGTCTTGTTCCTCCTGCCACCGAACTTCACTAACTCCCACTATATCTAACTTTAACCTATCCATTTCCCTTTTTAAATTTTCTAACCTACCTGCCCGATTAAGGGATCTGACATTCCACGCTCCGATCCGTAGAATGCCAGTTTTCTTTCTCCTGATAACGACGTCCTCTTGAGTAGTCCCCGCCCGGAGATCCGAATGGGGGACTATTTTACCTCCGGAATATTTTACCCAAGAGGACGCCATCATCATTTAATCATACAGTAAAGCTGCATGTCCTCGGGAAAAATTACGGCTGTAGTTTCCCCTTGCTTTCAGCCGTTCGCAGTACCAGAACAGCAAGGCCGTTTTGGGTAATGTTACAAGGCCAGATCAGTCAATCATCCAGACTGTTGCCCCTGCAACTACTGAAAAGGCTGCTGCCCCTCTTCAGGAACCACATGTTTGTCTGTCCTCTCAAGAGATACCCCTCCGTTGTGGTTGCACCTACGGTACGGCCATCTGTATCGCTGAGGCACGCAAGCCTCCCCACCAACGGCAAGGTCCATGGTTCATGGGGGAAGCACCAAACATTACGTACTTGTTATTTTCACTTTCAGGCAAAGGTTTCTCCCTATACTCGTTACATTGTGCGGTTAAGGACCGCATGACTGCCTCGTAGCGCGGCATTTAGTTGGGGTCCACTCTCCATTTTTCCTCATTCCATCTTGGCGGTGGTTATTGAATATTTTCCTTGTATGTCACTGATTCCAGGGGCTAATGTGAGTTCGAATTATGCATCAGAGGAGGTTGTATGCACGAAAGCACTGAGAATCAACACGACCGACATTACGGTGGATTCTCGCCAGAAGAGGTACATTGCCGTCGGAAAGAGGGGTTGGTGGAAGGATAGCGCCTCAGGTTCGCTGGCAGAATGGGACTATCCGTTTTATCCGAGCGGGAGAAAGACACGAAGCAGTGTGAAGCTTTTTTTAGGCCTTATAAGCGCTCTTTTAGAGTTGGAGAGCAATACGTGTGGCTAAGTGCATGAATTGGCTTTATTAAGATCCCTAGGTACTTGTTGAAAACGATTAATCGAAACAGTGGTTACTCCTCCCTGAACCGAGGCTGTTACGTAGGGGCGCCTCTTGACTTTCAGTTAGGGGCGCGTTGTGACTGGGCACTCGATGGTAGCCTGTGTAGTGCTCGAAAAAAAAAAAAAAAAAGCAAGGACGTAGTCAAGAGAGAGAGACTATGGAGCTACTCTCTACAAGAGCTACAGAGAAGCTACCAGATTCTTCTGTGCTCCATTTTACTGTATTACGCCGGGTCGCTTTGCGTCTCACGCAAGTTTACGATGCGCTAACACTTAGTGTTTGCCTCTCCTGATACTGTGCTGCTGAGACGCGATAAACGACAGTCAGCTGTAAAGTATTTTAGCATATTTTGGAGAAATTTTGCGCGTCGCGAAGTAATGTGTAAAACCCACATTGCATATAATAAAGGGTAGGGTCTGACATGAGAGCCACTGATTTTGACCAATTTTTTCTAGGACATTCTCCACTGAAAATAAAGAGATACGTGTTCCGACTTTTTGCCACACAGTCCCTTGTTTTTGAAAGAATTGAGGCCAAAGTTGATGACGGAAAATCGTGTTTTAAGTGCTATACGTCGAAAGACCATCTAAAAACAAACCAATTTGCCTCCTCGTTCGCATCCGCTACTCCCTGATCTGCACTCATAGGCAGCACACCGCGCCTGGTACACGCGGCGCTCGGGGACCACGGTACACCGTAAGTGTCGTGATATCATTTGTATCTACTCCCTACCCAGGCAGTACTCCGCAGTACTGTCTGGTGGCACCCGACCGGCGGTTTCTAAATGTTTCTTAAAAGCTTTTAAAACATTTTAGAAAAAATTTGTTTCGTTTTTTATGTGTGTTGCAACGTATGAAAATTATCTCCCGTCTTTTGCTATTTCCAGTACGACACCCGAGGATGAGTTTATAACACTAAGAAACCGCTCGTGTGAAAATAATTTACAACTGAAGCGGCATTTTCAAGTTCTACAAACATTTTTGTAATATTATACGCGATCCATGGTTAATAATGTTTGAATTACACTCCTGGAAATTGAAATAAGAACACCGTGAATTCATTGTCCCAGGAAGGGGAAACTTTATTGACACATTCCTGGGGTCAGATACATCACATGATCACACTGACAGAACCACAGGCACATAGACACAGGCAACAGAGCATGCACAATGTCGGCACTAGTACAGTGTATATCCACCTTTCGCAGCAATGCAGGCTGCTATTCTCCCATGGAGACGATCGTAGAGATGCTGGATGTAGTCCTGTGGAACGGCTTGCCATGCCATTTCCACCTGGCGCCTCAGTTGGACTAGCGTTCGTGCTGGACGTGCAGACCGCGTGAGACGACGCTTCATCCAGTCCCAAACATGCTCAATGGGGGACAGATCCGGAGATCTTGCTGGCCAGGGTAGTTGACTTACACCTTCTAGAGCACGTTGGGTGGCACGGGATACATGCGGACGTGCATTGTCCTGTTGGAACAGCAAGTTCCCTTGCCGGTCTAGGAATGGTAGAACGATGGGTTCGATGACGGTTTGGATGTACCGTGCACTATTCAGTGTCCCCTCGACGATCACCAGTGGTGTACGGCCAGTGTAGGAGATCGCTCCCCACACCATGTTGCCGGGTGTTGGCCCTGTGTGCCTCGGTCGTATGCAGTCCTGATTGTGGCGCTCACCTGCACGGCGCCAAACACGCATACGACCATCATTGGCACCAAGGCAGAAGCGACTCTCATCGCTGAAGACGACACGTCTCCATTCGTCCCTCCATTCACGCCTGTCGCGACACCACTGGAGGCGGGCTGCACGATGTTGGGGCGTGAGCGGAAGACGGCCTAACGGTGTGCGGGACCGTAGCCCAGCTTCATGGAGACGGTTGCGAATGGTCCTCACCGATACCCCAGGAGCAACAGTGTCCCTAATTTGCTGGGAAGTGGCGGTGCGGTCCCCTACGGCACTGCGTAGGATCCTACGGTCTTGGCGTGCATCCGTGCGTCGCTGCGGTCCGGTCCCAGGTCGACGGGCACGTGCACCTTCCGCCGACCACTGGCGACAACATCGATGTACTGTGGAGACCTCACGCCCCACGTGTTGAGCAATTCGGCGGTACGTCCACCCGGCCTCCCGCATGCCCACTATACACCCTCGCTCAAAGTCCGTCAACTGCACATACGGTTCACGTCCACGCTGTCGCGGCATGCTACCAGTGTTAAAGACTGCGATGGAGCTCCGTATGCCACGGCAAACTGGCTGACACTGACGGCGGCGGTGCACAAATGCTGCGCAGCTAGCGCCATTCGACGGCCAACACCGCGGTTCCTGGTGTGTCCGCTGTGCCGTGCGTGTGATCATTGCTTGTACAGCCCTCTCGCAGTGTCCGGAGCAAGTATGGTGGGTCTGACACACCGGTGTCAATGTGTTCTTTTTTCCATTTCCAGGAATGTATTACGAAGTAATGACCAGACATAGTTCTCTTGCTCAAACTTCTAACTGCAGATACTACTCATAGTCCGATCGAGGCCATGTTGTAAATTACTCCTCTTACTGACGTGCCCTATTTTCCTTTATTTCACTTACTATAATTACTCTGCCTTTGTTAAAAAATATTTCATGTATCACTGCTGCTTCACTTACCTGCTTAACAACACTTGTACATCTTATCTGTTTTTAATTTAGACCCATTAAAGACAAGACTATTTTGTTCAGCCACACATTTGGCACGTATCACCAAGTCTCTTGTTCAGCTTGCTTTCTTTTATGAACAAATGTTGTTCATTAGTTAATGTCTCACATATTTTATCTTAATCAAATAATGTTACATTGTATTTACACTGAAATAATCCCTCCTTTTTTAATTCCTAAATCTGACATTAATATTTTGCGTCTCTGGAAATGGAGATACTAAGATGCATTGTTTTAAAATCTTTGACCCAACAAAATTTCACTGTACCAAATACTTATCTTTGAACCTGATGATGGCGTAGCAACCAACACCTGTCTTTGAAATAAATAATAAATATTGTGGAATATTACACCAGTATGGTCTGTGTTTTCATCTATAAGGTATAAATTATTCTACCAAGAAACGACGGAACAGTCAATGTAATGTGATTCATAAATTTAAAAATGGCTCGTGATGTGTAGAGATCCTTTTGAAATACAATTTCACGCATAATCTTTTCCCGTCATTTTTTTTTCTTTTTCACGCAGTGTGTCAGCATAGTTATTATCGGGTCTGGCATTGTTAATGAGAGAGGGTAGCCAGACGCCTTTCAAATGGTTCAAATGGTTCTGAGCACTATGGGACTTAACATCTGAGGTCATCAGTCCCCTGTAACTTAGAACTACTTAAACCTAACTAACCCAAGGACACCACACACATCCATGCCCGAGGCAGGATTTGAACCTGTGACTGCAGCAGAAGCGCGGTTCCGGACTGACTCGCCTAGAACCGCTCGGCCACAGCGGCTGGCTAGACGCCTTTCCTGTCGCCATCCTTTTACCCCCCACCCTCCTGCCAGGACTGGAATTTATGTACTCTTAATGTTTTATAAATTTAATGAATCGTGTAACTGAGGATGTATGTGGGCACCTGATCGATATTCATTTCTTTTGCAATCCAAGGCTTTTTGATGTCTTATTCGGGATACTTTATTGTTATTTCGCGAACACAGTTTTTAAAAACTGGCAGATATCTATCTATAAAGGCATTAAATTTCAAATTAACATAAGTCGCATTAAACATATCAATACAGTCAGTTTTATGTAAGGCAGCCTTGAAACTTTCTGTTGACTATTCATTAATCACTTTAGGTCTTTTCTACGATACTACTTCACTGTCATTTGATAGGATATTAAATATGGCTAACCGTAATCAATTTGTGGTGTTGCAGTTCTTCTTGTCCATGCTTGCTACGAAATGGGAAAAGGAATTCCGTCTTATGCAAGACACCTTTTTTTCTGTATCGTTTCACCCAGACATGTTTCAGCACATTTAGTGCTATAGTCAGTGGGTAATTTTTTTATTTTCTAACTTTAAAATTGTTGTTACATATTAACATTTAGCGAAACACTTATCACATAATATTTACAATTGTGAATGAATAATTGTTGTAAAATATTATACATCATTTGTTCATAGTTCACAGTTGAAAATATTTATTAACGACCTGATGCACTATGTATTGTTTATAACATTATGTCAAGGTTCTGTTTATAGCCAATTGGGAAAAGGAGTGTATGTATGCATTAGTTTACATACCTTACATGATACTACTGGATATTTATTTTGGTAGCTATTCTGCTACACGATCTACAACTTTTCATCTGCAAACAGCAAAACGTAATTTTTATTTTTCTGTTTATTGTGAATTTACAAACGGAAATGGGAATATATCACGTTTTTCGTGTGGAACTTGCGGTTTTGATATTGTGATGCTTTCTCATAGGATGTTGGCGAAGTGAATTGGCACATTTCGTTATCTACGGTCGCTTGACACTGCACTTTCTCCAATTTTTGAAAACATAGAGTTTTCGCCGCCATTACGTGTTGTTGTGGCTACTAACACTGACAAATACTATACCAACTTACTTGCAACTGCTGTCAATCTGTATATGGGCCAAACATGCAGGAATTTCAGAACCAGGTACACACAACATCTCAGAGCACTGAAAAGCAATAGCTCACACTCAATATTTGCAGACCACCTGATACCACACGATCACCACCCAACAAAGACTGAAACTGGCTTACACATCCTTAAAACTACTAGCACCTAATACCGAAACTTAACTATAGAAGAAAATTACCACATCCAAAAATCAATAGCCCAAGGAAAGAAAGTACTCAATGAATACACATCCCTGTGCAATAAAACCGTCTTCGCCACGATAGAAGAACTATACAAGTAACACCTACACCAAAACTACTCATGGAAAAAATCTTTCTCTCTCTTTCTCTCTCTCTCTCTCTCTCTCTCTGCCCCAGTCCTGAACACACACACACACACACACACACAGAGAGAGAGAGAGAGAGAGAGATACAAACAAACAAACACTCAAACAAACCAAACACCACAGATGCCAAATACACTTCAAACTCGCGCAGCTCACCCAGCCAAACGTGCTACGAAACAAATGAATACTACACGGCCACAACAACATGTAATGGCGGCGAGAACTCTGTGTTTTCAAAAATCGGAGAAAGTCCAGTGTCAAGCGACCGTAGGTCACGAAATCTGCCCATTCACTTCGCCAACAACATATGACAAAGCACCACAATATCAAAACCGTAAGTTCCATATGAAAAACGTGACATATACTCATTTCCGTTTGTAAATGCATAATAAACAGAAAAATAAAAAATTACGTTTTGCTGTTTCGAGATGAGAAGTTGTAGATCGTATAGCAGAATAGCTACCAAAATAAATGTCCAGTAGTATCATGTAAGGTATGTAAACTATTGCATACATCCACTCTTTTTGCCAATTATCTATAAATAGAACTTTGACATAATGTTATAAACAATACATAGTGCATCAGGTCGTTAATAATTATCTAAACTGTGAAATATGAACAAATGATGTTCAGTATTTTACAACAACTGTTCATTCACAATTGTAAATATTATGTACAAAAAGTTTCGCTAAATGTCAACATTTAACAATAATTTTACAGTTAGAAAATAGAAAATAACCCACTGAAGATGGCACAAAATGTGCTGAAACATGTCTGGGTGAAACAAAACAGAAAAAAGTGTCTTGCTTAAGATGGAATTCCTCTTCCCATGGCTAACTATGCATCATGGCCAGAGAGGCTGTTCACGAATGGATAAATATTGTTATTATTGATTAAGAGCTCACCTGCAGATATGTTGTAAATTAATGAACTGCTTTCCTATGCAGTTCTGACGGAAAAATCAGCAACAGAACGCTTTTTACAAGTTATTTTTATATGAATCTTTCAGAAAATAATAATTATTGGAGCAGCACAATAATTTTTCAAATATTTTAGAAGAAATTGAATAACTGTTATGCCCCTGAGCAAACAAAAGAAAGCATATGACAATCTGTGGAGATTTTAACATTAAATAAACCTTCAGGCAGCGTATTCACAATCACGTTTTTTCGATTAATGGTGTAAGCAGAAATTATTGGTTTCAGTAGATTTTTGACTTGTTGCTGTTTTTAATGTACACAGTGACTCCTTACTAATATTTTACCTATATAAATAGACCTAATTTATAATCCTCAATGCTAAACAAGGAAACGAGGACAACCATAACGGTAGAATACAACACAACTGAACAAACAAACAATTTCAAATACTTCGAAATCTTAATAAATAGGATATGATATGCATGCAAGAACTTAAAACCAGAATTGCAGTGGCTGAGCAGACATTCAAAAGGAAGAAGAAATTACTATGTGCAAAATTGAACAAGCAACTGAGGAAAATACCGTAAGTTTTGTGTGGAACGTATCTTTGAATGGTAGAGAAATGTGGACGTTAAGAAAAGAAGAGAGGAGGATGTAGAAGATAAGCTGGAAAGAAGGAGCTAAGAATGAAGAAGTATTAAGAAGGGTAATGAAAAAGAAATGTTCAAATGTGTGTGAATTCCTATGGGACCAAACTGCTGAGGTCATCGGACCCTAGACTTACACACTACTTAAATTAGCTTAAACTAACTTACGCTAAGAACAACAGACACACCCATGCCCGAGGGAGGACTCGAACCTATGACTCCACTCCACGCGGCTAATGGAAAAGGATAAATATTGCAGAGTATTTTAAAGAGAACAATGAACTGCTTAGGACACTGTCTGAGAAGACAAATTTTTTAGAGGAAATGGTGAAAGAAAAGAGAACAAGAGGGAGGGAAAGATATAAGTTGACAGGTAAGATAAAAAAGCAAAACAGCTATGTAAAGGTAAAAAACAACGGCAGAAAAGAGAAAGGTGGGGAGCGAATGTTATGTAAAGACTTGAATAATGGGCAGAACGCGAAAAATGAAAATAAAATGTTTTTAACGTATGGGTTCCCTCGTTTACATAGTGCTCAGACAGGCTTAATACATCATATCCTTTTTTGCTGTTCTGGTTCGTGTAAATAAACAAGAAGTTCATTAACTTTTTTGATCCATCAAGGAAAGCTGATACATATCTTCTGTTGTGGTACTTAATTTATCTGGATAGTTTTCAAAGCAGTATGTCTGAATGACACGTTAAGCCTCAAAAAAGTCACGTTTATCACCTATAACCACAACAATTCTATCTACGGTGATTGTGATATTCGCAGCTATAAGACCAGCTAATCTTCCACACGAGATGTGACACAGTCGCAGCAAAATTGCCTGTGATTAGGGAAAAGTTTTTCTTATATTTATACCAGTTGTGTGCAACAAAATTTTACACCAGATAAAGTAGGTACCAGGTAGAACTTCTGTAACGACCATCTTCAAGACCAGACTACAAACAATTTTTCATTCTCACACTATCTTTCTCAGATCTGGAGAACGGAAAACTATACGTGGTAGATGTGACTAACAGTACATTAGACAAGCAGACCGATTTGAAACAAACCTGCATCTACATCTATACCCCCTCAAGCCACCTTACGGTGTGTGGCATCAACATCATAAGGCCAATTTGAGGTGGCATATTGAGCTGGCAAGTTGAGACGAACAGTTTGATACGGGACACTTGTGGTCTATCAAGTCGGAAAACTACCTCAAACTGGCCTACAAAAACTACGTAAGCAACTGCGCATGCGCATCGAGCGAGTTTTTCAACATACCCGCGTTCTCTTCGCACAAACCATTACTTGTACAGAAAAAAATGAATAGCATCTTTTTTGTAGGAAATTTAATATAGCTTAATTTTGTATTGCAACACGTTTTTGGGTTATGGAGTTATTCAAGAAAAAAGTACAAAAGTGATATTGAATATGTCCTATTTCGGAAACCATTGGGAATATGGCATACGTCCATATGAAGTTTTATGTGCAAAATAACTAATACTATCACCCCTCAAAGCCCGTACCTTTCTTCCTGACTTATCATATATATATATATATATATATATATATATATATATATATATATATGTGTGTGTGTGTGTGTGTTGTGTTGTGGTGTGTGTGTGTGTGTGTGTGTGTGTGTGTGTGTGTATGGATTTGACTACACATTTACGCTCGCAAAGACAGTGGCAGTATAATCGACGCATAAACTGTAGTACTAGAGTTTTTAGCACGATCAGTCAACGATAAAAAAAAAGTATTGAAATGTCATAGTTTTAAAATATTACGGGTTATTGTCGGATTCGCTGCGATAGTTCACGATTCTGTTTATAAATAATTTGCTTAAGTAGTCTCTCCTGACATTTCTTCACAACACACTTCTGCTGGCGATAGGCAGCCCGTATCTGCTCAGTGGGCATAAGCCACAACAGATTTCTCGCTGAGCTTACATCAGTGAGGTCAGTAAACTGTTGTCGTATGAAGTTATTGGGAAACGTCCCTTAGCTTACTGTACAAAGTACGTACGTTGGCACATTCCACTTGTCCTTATCATTAAGTAATACGTCACTATTAACCTAACTTTCTTCCTGTGAATAGTGCTATGTGGTGTTTTCTTCAGTTCCTTTAAACATCAAGAAGTAGAATTCGAATGCCACAGCTGCGATAGATTCATTATCTTCTGCATACGATATATTTTTGTGCATTTTATGTGATAATAAGTACAATGTCGCTAGGTTTTACGGAGAAGTGCATTCATGAGGTAGAAGTTGACCACTAGTAAATACTCTAAGCTTCTCATAAACTGTACCTCATAAGGAATTAAATTTGTTATGCTTACTGGTGAACTATTCTAAATGTTTAGTTTTGAATAAAATATGCACCTTTCTAGACCAAAGTGAATGAATTTGCTTATACATTGTATGAAAGAATAAAAGTAGTAATTAGTGCACTCAGTTCTTTGCAAAGGCTTAAGCAAGATGTTCTTGAATTTACGCCAAATAGAATTAATAATAAACGCTATTAGACCCCTAAAAATTTAGGTTGGCTTGATGAGTTACCTCAGCTTACCCAATTATTGCCCTCTTCTCCTGATACATAAATACGGAGTTCAGCGATCTGGTGTAGTTTGGCAAACAGTAACTGAAGGCACAATGTAGCAACATCTTAGGAATCAATCGTAAAATGAAATGAGTTCGAGTGTAGTATGATTGTAGCCGACGACGAGTTCGGACATTTCGAGACAGGGATTTCACTGCAGTTACACGTGTCCATGTACAGTTTTAGCCATGTTATTGTTAAGTGGAAACTTGGGGGAAGAACTGCACGAAATCATCGGTCTGAAACGTCTAAAAATTTACAGGTACACAGCACCGAACTGGAAAGTAAAATTCGCCTTAAAAACTTACAAAACTGACGAAAAATCCCAGTCAGTTTTGATTTTACTTTAAGTCAGTAAATGGATCAAAATCTTCTATGCAAACGTTCAGTGATCATTCTGCCACTGAAATAGAGTATGTTACGGAATAGCCCAGAGTAATGAATTTAGCTCTCCAAAATTCTGGTTGCCTCACAACTCTTCTTACCTAGCTAGGGATCGTCTCTCCATATTAGTGAGACTCGTCTAACTCGAAAGACTACAGAAAGAATCAATCAGATGGATAAATGTGAGACGAAGAGAGTATGAAAAGAAATTGCAGTTATTTGAAACTGGCAAACTGAAATGTACAGCGAAAAAACAAAAAGTGGCAGTTCTTCCAGTAATCAAAGAAGTACCAAAAGCATTTTACAGTTTTTTTCAGAGACAAAAAGGAAAGCGATAAACTCACAACAAACTGAAAAATTTTTACGTCACAGCAATATTATTATCACGAAGAAGTACTGAGACGAAGTACAGCAACCTCACGAGGATGCTTCAGAGGACGAGTTACACTACTGGCCATTAAAATTGCTACACCACTAAGATGACGTGCTACAGACGCGAAACTTAACCAAGAGAAAGAAGATGCTGTGATATGCAAATGATTAGCTTTTTAGAGTATTCAGACAAGGTTGGCGCCGGTGGCGACACCTACAACGTGCTGACATGAGGAAAGTTTCCAACAGATTTTTCATACACAAACAGCAGCTGACTGGCGTTGCCTGGTGAAACGTTGTTGTGATGCCTCGTGTAAGAAGGAGAAATGCGTACCATCACGTTTCTGACTACGATAAAGGTCGGATTGTAGCCTATCGCGATTGCGGTTTATCGTATCCCGACATTGCTGCTCGCATTGGTCGAGATCCAATGACTGTTAGTAGAATATGGAATCGGTGGGTTCAGGAGGGTAATACGGAACGCCGTGCTGGATCCCAACGGCCTCGTATCACTAGCAGTCGAAATGACAGGCATCTTACCCGCATGGCTGTAACGGATCGTGCAGCCACGTCTCGATCCCTGAGTCAACAGATGGGGACGTTTGCAAGACAACAACCATCTGCACAAACAGTTCGACGACGTTTGCAGCAGCATGGACTATCAGCTCGGAGACCATGGCTGCGGTTACTCTTGACGCTGCATCACAGACATGAGCGCCTGCGGTGGTGTACTCAACGACGAACCTCGGTGCACGAATGGCAAAACGTTATTTTTTCGGATGAATCTAGGTTCCGTTTACAGCATTATGATGGTCGCATCCGTGTTTGGCGACATTGCGGTGAACGCACATTGGAAGCGTGTATTCGTCATCGCCATACTGACGTATCGTATCACCCGACGTGATGTTATGGGGTGCCATTGGTTACACGTTCGGTCACCTCTTGTTCGCATTGACGGCACTTTGAACAGTGGAAGTTACATTTCAGATGTGTTACGACCCGTGTCTCTACCCTTCATTCTATCCCTGTGAGCCTGCCGGCGTGGCCGAGCGGTTCTAGGCGCTACAGTCTGGAACCGCACGACCGCTACGGTCTCAGGTTCGAATCCTGCCTCGGGCATGGAGGTGTGTGATGTCCTTAGGTTATTTAGGTTTAAGTAGTTCTAAGTTCTAGGGGACAGATGACCTTAGAAGTTAAGTCCCATAGTGCTGAGAGCCATTTTTTCGATCCCTGTGAAACCCTACATTTTAGCAGGAGTATGCACGACTGCATGTTGCAGGTCCTGTACGGGCCTTTCTGGATACATAAAATGTTCGACTGCTGCCCTGGCCAGCACTTTCTCTAGATCTCTCACCAACTGAAAACGTCTGGTCAATGGTGGCCGAGCAACTGGCTCGTCGCAATACGCCAGTCACTACTCTTGATGAACTGTGGTATCGTGTTGAATCTGCATGGGCAGCTGTACCTGTACACGCCATCCAAGCTCTGTTTGACCCAATGCCCAGGCGTACCAAGGTCGTTATTACGGCCAGAGGTGGTTGCTCTAGGTACTGATTTTTCAGGATCTATGCGCCCAAATTGCGTGAAAATGTAATCACATGTCAGTTCTAGTATAATATATTTGTCCAATGAGTACCCCTTTATCATCTGCATTTCTTCTTGGTGTAGCAATTTTAATGGCCGGTAGTGTAGTATGGACTTCCTCCGCAGATACGTTAACTCTTTCCCACTTGGAACTGCTCTAGTGGATACGTTCCTAGCACGTCATTTTCCGTGTGAATCCTATAGAGCGTAGCTGCAATACACTGGTGAGAATACTTGCATTGTGCTAACAACATTAAAAGTTCGTCCAGACTTCAGCACAACTGTTTCTCACGATTGCAAGAGACTCAAGAGAACTCTTGAACCACCTCATCTTGATGACGTTGTAAGTAGGCTGTTTATGTTTTGATAATTAAATGGACACCCTAGCTGCAGACAGGCGTTGATGTACTTCCTTGGGGACATGTTTAAAATGTTTGCAGCTAGGGTGTCCATTTAATTATCATTCCATTTCTAGCAAAGCTGCATGGTCATCCACGGTAACTGTTCTTTCGGGAACAGATACTACCGTCATATATAGTTAAAATATGGCTTCCCGGCAATTGACCTTCTTGTGCGAACGCACACGCTATGCCCGAACTCGTACGGGACTTGGTAGATTAATCTGCCACGAGTAATGAGTATGATGGGCAAACATCTATTAGGCGCACTACGAATGTAGTGGTGTGGACATGTTGGGAATGTGGATCTCACGGGAAGCGTGCTAGGGATAAGTCCCTGCAGACGCACTATCTTCTGTGCCCGCTGTGGCTCAGATGGATAGAGCGTCTGCCATGTAAAGAGGAGATTCCGGGTTCGAGTCCCGGTCGGGGCACACATTTTCAACATGTCCCCAATGAAGTACATCAACGCCTGTTTGCAGCTAGGGTGTCCATTTAATTATCATTTCATTTCTAGCAAAGCTGCATGGTCATCCACGGTAACTGTTCTTTCGGGAACAGATACTACTGTCATATATATGTTTATGTTTTCTTATTGGCAACGTTACGTAGCGCTCTGTATGAAAATCACTGGCTGTGCTGTGTGCAGTCTGTGGCTAGTTTGCATTGTTGTCTGCCATTGTAGTGTTGGGCAGCGGCAGCTGGATGTTAACAGCGTGTAGCGTTGCGCAGTTGGAGGTGAGCCGCCAGCAGTGGTGGATGTGGGGAGAGAGATGGCGGAGTTTTGTAATTTGTAAGACTGGATGTCAATTATGACTATTAAGGTAAATACATTGTTTGTTCTCTATTAAAATCTTTCATTTGCTAACTATGCCTATCAGTAGTTAGTGCCTTCCGTAGTTTGAATCTTTTACGAGGGCCGTTCAGAAAGTAACCTCCGGTTGATTTATGAAAATACACCAAGTTAAATAAAAATATTTTAATATATACATCTTACAACTACATCTTTGCACTATTTTTCTACATTGTCTCCATAGCGATTGAGGCACTTATCGTATCTCTTCACAAGCTTTGAAATTCCTTCTGCATAAAAATCACCCGCTTGTGCCTGGAGCCAGCCTGTGACCGCATCTTTGAGCTCTTCGTCGTCATCAAACCGCTGTAACCCGAGCCATTTCTTCAAATGCATGAAGAGGTGATAATCACTTGGCGCCAGGTCTGGGCTGTAAGGTGGATGGTTGATAACGTCCCACTTGAAGGACTCAAGAAGGGCCGTTGTTCTGCGAGCAGAGTGAGGACGGGCATTATCGTGCAAAAAAACGATACCGGAAGTCAGCATACCACGGCGTTTGTTCTGTATAGCCCGTCATAACTTTTTTATTGTTTCACAGTACACGTCTTGATTAATGGTCGTACCACGTTCCATGAATTCAACCAACAACACCCCTTTGGCATCCCAAAACACCGTTGCCATCAGTTTTCTGGCAGAAAAATCTTGCGAGGCTTTTCTTGGTTTGGTAGGCGAATTTGAATGTGCCCACATCTTTGATTGTTCTTTTGTCTCAGGGTTCACGTACTTAATCCAGGTTTCGTCACCGGTCACGATTCTGTTTAACAATGGTTCTCCTTCGTTCTCATAACGTGACAGAAAGTCTAATGCAGAGGCCATTCTTTGAGTTTTGTGGTGGTCGGTAAGAATTTTGGGAGAAACGTCGATTTTCACGAACTTTTGCATCAACTGTCTGAACGAGTTCGTCAGTCACCAATGATAGTCTACCACTCCTCTCTTCATCATGAACGTTTTCTCGTCCACTTTTAAATAAATGTACCCATTCACGGACAACTCCTTCACTCATAACTCTTGGTCCGTACACGGCACAAAGCTCACGATGAATAGCTGCTGCAGAATATCCTTTGGCTGTAAAAAACCTTATGACAGCACGCACTTCACATTTGGCGGGGTTTTCCATTGCAGCACACATTTCAAACTGCCACAAAAACTAAACTAGCGCAGGTACGACGTTCACTCGACCACGGCTTGATGCCGACTGACCTGTTGAGTGCGTGAACGCACAGATGGCGTCACTACTCCCCCCACAACCCGCACTGTGACCAATCGGAGGTTACTTTCTGAACCGCCCTCATATTTAGCTGGCAGTAGTGGCGTTTGCTGTATTGCAGTAGTTCGAGTAACCAAGATTTTTGTGAGGTAAGTGATTTGTGAAAGGTATAGGTTAATGTTAGTCAGGGCCATTCTTTTGTAGGGATTTTTGAAAGTCAGATTGCGTTGCGCTAAAAATACTGTGTGTCAGTTTAAGCACAGTCTTGTATAATTTTTCTAAGGGGACGTTTCATATGTCAACCCTTAGCCTAGGATACCTCACTGGAATCTTCTGATTTTTTTCTTGTAGTTTGTGTAATTAGTGTAGCTATTGTTTATTGCTAGCGCGTAATTGTAGAGAGAATCTCCTTTGTAGTTGCACTCTTTCATTGTTGTACAGTAAAACAGTTGTGGCATACATGTAGATTTGCACCAAGTATTTCGCAGCTGCAATTAACTAGATATTATTTTCAGTGCTTTGTTAATGTGTTCTCTTATTTTTGCTCTTCAAATTGTGCTTTTCTGTGTTATCTTGTGAAATATTGTGACAATAATGGCGTGTGAAAAACGTAACACTAGGCTACAAAGTAAACTGAGAAATAATAGTGACGACGAGCGTAGCTTATCAGCACCACTGTGTAATGAATTAACAGACATTCAAAGTGGTAATTTGGTAATTGTGCATAGGGAAATGGAACGGGCGGCAAATAATGGCGTAGACAGTGGAACAATTAGTGAACAGGGAAGCATTATCGATCGATCGGTTGGCAACAGCTCGCCTCAGGAATCCGAAATGACAGAACACAATATTGCAAATACTGTAGACTCAGGTTTTGGGTCCTCACCGTTTTCCCAAATAAGTCAAGACACATTTTCTGCTCGTCAAAATGTAAATGTTGCCGGTGCAAATGCACTGCCGAAAAGCATAGAGGAACAGATTCCAGACACTAATACATTATTATTGCAATTAATGCAGCAAATGAAACAAAATCAGAGACAAACACAGCAACAGTTAGACACAATGGAACAAAATCTTCACAAGTTAGACACAATGGAACAACACCAGAGACAAACACAGCAACAGTTAGACACAATGGAACAAAATCAGACACAAACACAGAAAAAGCTTCAAAAGTTAGACACAATGGAACAAAATCAGAGACAAACACAGCAAAAGCTTCAAACGTTAGACACCACACTTGAACAAACACATGAAGATTTAAGTACTGAGTTACATAACATTGAATCGAAATGTCAAAAAGTCTGTAATGACGTAAAAACACAAATTTGTGAGCATTTTCAACCTATTTTTTCGCGGCATGAAAATGCATTACAGAATCACGAAGCAGCCATAAAAGAACTGCAAATTATTGTTCATGAAAATCATGAGACCTTGCAAGCTAAAACTGACTCAGTTGCACCTACCGATACGGTTACGCAACTTGCAAAAACTCAGGAAAACTTAAAGGACACAGTAGATACGATTTCAACACAAATGGACACTCTGAAACTTGGTTCAGAAAAACATACAGAGGAAATAATTTCACTATCGGATAAAGTAGCCGAAGTTTCAGATCAGTTCACTAACTTATCTACAAAGGTAGATGATGATCTGAATGACACAACACCTGTAGCCTTCACTGACACTGAAGAGTATGAAGAAATTAGAAAATTCAAACAAAATCAAAATCAAACAATACACAGTACAAAAGAGAAATCTGGGAAGTGCAAGATCAGTTGGCACAAGTAATACAAGAATTACGTATTTCAGAGGACACTCGCGCCCCAATACGGGAAGAGGGACATTGAAATACGGAACAGCCACAAAATAATAACACAGCGCATTTCGGAAATTATGAAAGAAATTGGCAAGGTGCACCGAATTTTGAGATGGAACCGCCGAAACGACGTAACAATGACCGATATGCGACTCGCCGACATGATGACTTTGACTATAAGCTGTTCATTACTACACGTAAATTCAAAACATTTAAGAATTCTGGCAACGACATTCATCCACAAGCATGGCTCCATCAATTTTCTCATTGTTTTCCTCCCAACTGGTCGTTATAACACAGATTAGAATTTATGTGTGGCTATTTAGAGAATGAACCAGCTGTAAGAATGCGATCGGTCATTCACGATTGTCACAGTGAAGGAGAATTTTACCATGCCTTCCTCTCAGCATATTGGTCTCAAGCTACACAAGACCGAGTAAAACATAGCATCATGATGATGAAACACTTTGAACAATCTGCATTTTCCAGTCTTGTCAAATATTTTGAAGACATGTTGCATAAGAATCAGTATCTTTCAAACCCATACAGCCCCTCAGAACTCATCCGCATTTGCTTAATCAAATTGCCTGAACATTTACGACATATTATTTTAGCAGGACGTTGCAAAGACGACATTGAAGCTTTTCAGGGACTTACAAGAACTGGAAATTGACACTGACAATCGCGGAACGCGAAAACAGGAACACAAAAATTACAGGTCACATCCGTCGCAATTCCGCGACGAAAGAAATAATAACTGGACAAGACAAGGCTATTCTCACAACACAAATCATGAGCAAAACAGACACCATCCGTATGACAACCGTTGGCAGAATAATAGTTACAGACAAAGATCGCTTTTCCATAGTAATGAATGTGACAGAGACAACCATAGAAACAGACAATATGGGAACCAAAATAATTATAATCAAGGGAGACAGAATAACTTCAGACGCAACGGTCCACCACGCAGTTACTATTCTGGGAGAAATTCTCCACCACATGACCGACAAACAAGAAACTATGTAAACTACCGACAAAACGACAGACCTGAATTCCATCAGAACTGGCGAGCTTCAAACAGGGCAGGGCCTTCTCGTCAAGGTGAATTTGTAGAAGTTCGGTCTCCTAATCCCAATAACGGCGCGCGCCAACAAAGAGACAGACAATGACTCACACCACAGGCAGCCGCGTGTGCCGGCTGGCTCAGACAAAAATAACATAGACGCTAACCTTGAGAAAAATTCCAGCATTCTTTACCGACATATACAACATGATAATTACTTTGAAGTTGAAACTCCGCGTACTAGAAAGGGTAAAGGATTGCCCCACATTTTACATGTAAAACCATTTATTGAGAGATAATCTGCCTTTTTAACTTAGTCTTCGCCAAAAAATTTTTCACTTCACGTTACTAGTACTCTTTTTCAATCTTAGAAACTGTTAACATGCAACTATGTTTTAGAGTTAACTATCCAGTCAAGAACCAAGAGAACTTATTTAAACAGAAATTACGAATGCATTGTTATTGTGAACAGACGACACAGTGTTACTGTGTGTGTACATTCTTGCTTGTTAGTTGCACGATCACGTAACGACTATAAGGCTCACATACTTAGAACATTTACGAGTACTGCTAATGAGATTTTAATGCAACATTTTGGTTTACTTGAAAATACATTCTGGATTTAAAGTACTTTCTGTGAAATACCAGATGACACAGTGGTTAGTTTATCCGACAGCTACACGATTTTATCACGACGCTACTAATGAGTGACAATATACAATGTTGCTTTTGCAGTGTTTCTGTTTTATTTCTGCACAGTTTTTCTGTATTATTCTGGAAAGTAAAACATGTTTTAGTAGTAACTTTTGTGGTATAGCTACAATGAGACAGCCTTTTTCGTAGCACAACAATACGTTACATTATAGTACTTCCTTCATCACGGCAATAAGTGTAATAACTAAGATATCTATACGCAAAGCATTTCACTTTTGTTTATCATGAGGTAAGTACATTGACTTCTGCAGAACTTGGCTTTCGGAGGACGATAACTACGACACTTCCACAGAGATTATGTTGCAACAAGACGCACATTAAGCGCTACAGGACACGTATTTGAGTGATTAATTTTGCACTTAAATCATTTATTTTTAAAGATATTTGAAGTACAATGATACAAAGGTTTTCCGTGATACATTTCATTCCACTGCTGTAATCTGTAACACCTGAGGTTATAATTACATTAATCCTCAGGGGGGTACACGCTTACTTTGTGTACCATGTGTTTGGCAAGCACAAGGAGCCCTAGCTAATATGGTATTTGCTTATACAACTTTACACATCGGTACCATATTTATCTAACACACAAATTACACAGCTATCTGATAATTTAACTGAGAGATAAACCTTTTTTTACTACATCAGTGACACATGTTTACGCAATTACACAGTTGGATAACTTCACACTTACGAAATTGTATTTCGTCTGTACTTTGTGAACTGTTCATATTTTTTCGTACCCATTGTGATATTATGAGAGCTTTGAATGATGTATTTGGTATGGGATCATGATTTTTAAAGTACGTTTGAGGTAGATGACACTATTGAAATGAGCAGGCAATTTTTTTTACGTTTTGATATTATTGCAGAAAGCTACGACGTTTTTGAGATTTGACTGAGGTGTTATGATGTTACTTTTACGACGACGATGTGTATTATGCTGCTGTTTATGGTCAATAAGCTGATGCTTATGAGGAATTTGATTATGCTACGTATCTGTTATGATGAAATATTGAAGAAGTGTTGACGAATATTTATATGTGTAATAAGGTAAGAAGTAATGAATAGTGGTTAGGGACTCTGACTTGTGAAAAAGGATGTTGGAAACCAAGAATTGTACTTTAAGAGTTATGAAATGTGTGTTAATGCGTGAATGTATCACAATGCCGGCGAAAATTTTTTGGACACTGTTATATTCATAGGATTTTGTATCTACACATTTGCAACGCAAATTCTCGACCCGTGAAATTTTGTATATGAGACTGCCACTGTAGTGGAAACTGGTGTTGTAAATATTTTGGTAAGAAAGTTAAGTGACCACCTTCACGTAATGCGTCGTGGGCACCCAGCTGGGTGACAGTCGCCTGGAAAAAAGCCATTAGTGTGTGCATTTCCGAGGCACAGGTGGAGAAAAAAAAAGGGAGGCCATTATCCTCGCTATTGACATTCCTTTGTAGAAAGCATCGCAAATACGACACGCTCAAACTTGAAAACATATGATTATACTGTGGAGCTCTTAATTTATGATATTTACTAAAATGCCCAATGAAACGATAAGAAACATTTCACGGCTATTGTCTTGCTAGTTGAGAGAAATGCCATATGGCTTGCTTTATGTATTTATTAACTCATTTTGTTTAATATCTAGTTTCTAGCTGCACTTCAACATTGGTTAAAATAAAATTTTATAGATGTTCTAATATAAATATTTTCTGTCCACAGATCGAGTAAATAATAATTTTTTCAAAAAAATGAGGGAGAACAAAAAGACATTTACCTTCACAGGAACTGCATTCATAATTTTCTTTTCAAGTACTTGGTAATTTATTTTGTAGAATAAGTTGTGGTGCACCACTTTAATGACATAGATATTAAGATGTGAATAGACATTTCCCTTACCTGCATTGTTGTCTTTACTGTAATATTTTTCTGCTTGAGCTCTTACATGTTTAGATATAATTTATTGCATTTGCGTCTGCTGTTTGCCAGGCATAGTACTACTAAATTTCACTTTACATTACTCTTTTAAGCCAGTTTTACTACTGATTTATTTTTCTTGTTTGCTGCTCATTGCCTTATATTAGTTGTAATATTGCTGCTTGCTTGGCCAATTTGAATATTTTGTCATTGCTGTTTGTGTTAATTGTTTTGTCCTGCTGCATTGCCTCGTCCCTTAGTTTAGCATCTGAGCTCAGTAGATTTAAGTTAGCTTAAGATGGGGTAGGCTATATGAGAGAACGAGTTGTGATGAATTGGAAGAAATGCATTGAGAAGCTGTAAGAAAATGGTTTGGCCAAAAAAAGTATTTTGAAAGAGAATATGAACCAAAAAAGTAGGGTTTAGGGGCAACAGGTTTAGGTAGGATTTTCTTGGAAATAAATAATGAGGTAAGAAATATGTGAACATATAAATACAGAAAGCTTGCTTGGATAGGATTTTTTTGGTGGAAACAAATGTTGAAATAAGACAAAAGATCTATGGAATGAAGTTTTGGGTTGGACTGCAGTACCAAATGTTACACTGAAAACAAACCCTGTCCTTTCCTCCTGTGTTATTCTGGTATGTGTTTGTGCACTCTTGTGTATTTGTGTTTTTCCTGTCTTTATGTGTTTATCTGATAAGAGATATGTTGTAGAATTTTTCAAATACTATGCTATTTTCTTTGTAAAGATGTTTAGACATTATTTATTCTGTTTTGTTTTAATGCTCATGTGTGAAGTTGATGTTTCGAAAGTTATTCTGATCTTTTATGTATGTACTCATGTCATAATTCCTGTAACACTGACGTATATGTTATTTCGATTCTTTTGTAAAGCCTGTACTACAAATGTTCTCTGTATTATTATGTTCTTTAATGATGTATTTTGTACCTTTGTAATTGCATTCTTATGTTATAAAATTGTAATTGACACCAGGTCATCATATTAAGTAACTTGTAAGTTCCATTTCACTGCACACGTTTCTGTTGGTCATAGTATATGGACAATATGTGAGAAGTAGGGACTGTTAGTGTTTGCACGTGTGTTAATAATTCAGCAAGGGACTGGATAACAGCATTGCTGGTTCTAAGGACAATTAAAAAACTTTGTGAGTGCACAAGTGGTGGTTTATGGACTTGCTATATTGTCCGCAAGACTCTTCGATGGTGATTTTGCACCTGCACATTTGCAACAGATGGCTGCTGGCCGTCTCTACAAGGACTACAGTGTGTCTGCACCTTTGATGACCCACCAATACCATTATTTCTACAAGGACTACAGTGGGTCTGCGTCTTTGCTGACTCACCAGTACCATTATTTCTACAAGGACTGCAGTGGGTCTGCGCCTCTGGTGGCCCACCAATACCGTAATCTCTACCATTATTCAGCTGGCAGTAGTGGCGCTCGCTGTATTGCAGTAGTTCGAGTAACCAAGATTTTTGTGAGGTAAGTGATTTGTGAAAGGTATAGGTTAATGTTAGTCAGGGCCATTCTTTTGTAGGGATTTTTGAAAGTCAGATTGCGTTGCGCTAAAAATACTGTGTGTCAGTTTAAGCACAGTCTTGTATAATTTTTCAAAGGGGACGTTTCAACGTCTTGCACTTCCCCGCACATGTGTCCGCGGCCGTCTGATGAACACACGGGCCTCTTGAATACTGGTGAGCTGGCTACAGTCCCGGTGATGTTCAGGTTCCGCCGTTTTCTGTATTTTCCTAAAATCAAGTATAGCGTTCATTGTCCGGCATGTGTGTTCTAATCAATTATCTGGTTTCACAAAAGCTACATAGCCATATTCACATTGTATCTCGTGAATATCTCAAAGGCTCGCTGATCCTGGGACTGCAGTTTAATAACGTGTTTATATAACGTAAAACGAGGTTAATGGAATGCAGTCGAGTTAAATCGGATTAGAAAATGAAACAGTTAAAGTAGAAGACGAGTTTCGCTGTCTGTGCAGTAAAATAACCGATGATGGGTGATGTAGAGGGAATATCAAATGCAGACTGGTGGTAGCAAGAAAAGTGTGTCTGAAAAAGAGAAATTTGTTAGTATCTACCATAAATTTAAATATGGCTGAAGTCACTTCTGACTGCAGGCTTGGATGAACATGAAGTATAGACGTTACAAAAGAACAGAATAAAAGCTTTCGAAATGTCGTTGTATGGATGAAGATTAGATGAGTAGATCGAATAATGGTAATTTCCGAGAAGCATTGCCTATCGAACGCACAGGCTCCGAACGATATTTACTGAGCGACGAAGTACATCGAACGCACTGCTGTCATGGCGGGAGATATGGTAAATGTTTAGTGCTTTGCCAAGGGAACATCGTGTAACGTTTAGCGTTGTGAATAGGAGTGAGTGAAGCCGTTGTAGACTCGAGTCCCGATACTCTTACCTGGCGAAACTCAATTCCTTGATAATGCAGTATGTAATTCTGTTTGGACTGCCGTTGGGAATATAGACTGCTCACAAATGATGATTTCGGGAACTGTGTGAATTGTCATGGGGATAGCTGTGTGAACTTCCTAAGAAAGGAGCCGACGCTGATATCTCATTTCAATTCTACTGTGCGCGATGTAAGGAAAGGACGTCGATAAGCAAAAATACATGGCTCAACAACTTTAAGTTGACCATCGAAAACAGCGTTATTTCAGTCTCGTGTTGAGTAAGAAAATATACCCTACAAGCGACCGCTTCCGAAACTGAGTTATCGACAAAAACCATCTTTGACTACTACGCATTTTGTCGATGAGTCTGCTATGCGATAGTCTTGAAACCACAATGTTCCTATTGGTGGTCAAAAGAAGATAGTTAAACAGACTTTTCTCTGCCTCGTGATGACTGGGTGTTTTGTGATGTCCTTAGGTTAGTTAGGTTTAAGTAGTTCTAAGTTCTAGGGGACTGATGACCATAGATGTTAAGTCCCGTAGTGCTCAGAGCCATTTGACCCATTTTGAATTAAACAGACGAATCGCGTATAGCCACTCTCAAAAACAAGAAAGAACAACCACTAAAAAACGAAATTGAACACATATGGATCTTCAGAGGTACTGAGGAGAATCACAGAAGTGCTTCATAGTTGGAGTGTAAGACGAGAGGCAAAGAAAGCCCTAGTCTCTCTCATAAAGCACTTCATTTTGCCAGGGACAAAAGTTATTACAGACTGCTTTAAGTCCTACAACGCCTTGAAGAAAGAAGGATTCCAGCATGAATTTGTAAATCATTCCGTGGAATCTGTCTCTTCGAACGATCCAGATGTTCCACATACAGAACAAAGAGCGCTTGTAGAAATCTGCCAAATCGCCGATTGAGAGGGCCGAGCATTAGAAAGGGACAAACTGTACCTCATCCAATACCTGTACTTCCACAATTTGTGGTTGAGTGGGAAAACTGAACCCTCTCAAAGTCTCCCAGTATTTCTCAGAAACATGTCTAGAGTGCACCTGGTTTAAGGGGAATCAAGCATTGCTTCCGGCGGCGTGTACAACCAACCTAATAGCAGATGCAGAAGACGTAGCTGACGAGTAGGATACTAGTTTCCTTCGTAATTAATGTAAACTTAACAAACGTTCATTTTTTATCGTCGCTCTAATCACCACAATAAGCAGTATCCACATTTGCCACGACGAGAGTCGTGCTATCGAGAATCGTGTGTCGTTCGGAACCCGCACGTTCGATAGGCAACGCTTCTAGGAATTTCCTCCAATAACTAATGAGGAGGTAATGAATCGACTTCGGAGAAAAAGAAATTTATGGCACGCCTTGACTAAAAGAAAGGATCTGTTGACGGGACGCATCCTGAGGCCTCGAGGAATTGACAGTTTGGAAATGGAAGCAAGTGTGGGGTGTAGAAATTGTAGAGGGGGATCAAAGCTCGAACACAGTAGGAAAGGTGAATTGGAATGCAGCTAGCAGTAGTCACGCAAACATCAAGAGACTTACCAGATTAGACTAGCGAGTAGAGCTCCGTCAAACAAGTCTTCGTAATTAAGAGCACAACAACAGCAACGCCACCGGTTTGGTTACCTCCAAGAGTATCGTTGCTACGTGATCAGAAAGTCAGGTTTTATCTTTTTATAGTTCCTTACAGTTTTACAGAATCACAGGACCTAACGATCAAAAGAGTTCTACTGTTTACTCAAATTTAAGTAACAGCCAAATATGGTGAATGAGAGAACTCAATTCTAGAACCACGACTTTTGCTGAAACTTCGTTGATGCACTTTTGTTGAGTTCTTAATAACTTTCTTGAAAGGGCAAGATTAGTGATTAGGGTAACCTCGAAGCAGCCCTGGCTATCGATCTCGTGTGTGCATTATGACCGATGCTTCAGTATCGAGACGGCGAATTTAATGATGTTTCTAGATTGCCAAGAAAATATCATACAACGGAGTAAACAGTAATGACTAAATCTGATTTGATATCTTGCAAAAGAACACTTCCGTGGCGGAAATTAATTCCTCGAATATGTGCAGTCGAAAAGTGCTTAGAGTTTCGTTGGGAGTGCAGTTTGTTGCCAAATGCGGAGCAAATAAACTTCGCCAAATGCCACTGACAGACATGTGTTAAGTTTACAACAAAACCTGCGATGTCGAGTTCTCCTTCGAACTGTATTGCACAAAATGTGAGAAAAGTACGTCAATAATGAAGAATATTTGGTTTGACATGTGGTAACTGAGTACTGAAAAAAAATGGCTCTGAGCACTATGGGACTTAATTGCTTAGGTCATCAGTCCCCTAGAAGTTAGAACTACTTAAACCTAACTAACCTAAGGACATCACACACATCCATGCCCGAGGCAGGATTCGAACCTGTGACTGTAGCGGTCGCGCGGTTCCAGACTGTAGCGCCTAGAACCTCTTGGCCACTCTGGCCGGCGGAGCACTGAAAAAAAGTGTCTTTATCGTTTCCTGCTGGATGAGAGGTTATGCATTAGAAGCCACAGTTTCTGAAAGTGAAGTGCCTGGCAAGAGTATGTGAAACTACTGAGGATTCTGTCATCAAGTGTGTTACGTCATTGTCGCAAACTAAAGTGTCCCCTTCGGTAGGCACAACAAACCGTAGGAATTACCGAATCGCACCTCGCGACTCGTAAATACGGCATGCGGCAAAGGACGTCTCCTGAGAAACGAAATCGAAGACATTTGGGTCTTTGGTGGAATAGGGGGAGAATCGAAAAAGTGCTTTGTTCTTGACATGTGGAATAATCGGGTCTACTGCCGGATGTTTGTGTCGCTCTGGCACAATATTTCGGCCACGTAACTCGTTGCCTTCTTCAGGTGCTACCTGAGACTGCCGTGTTGGAGGATCTTGTCCAGTATTACGTGACCGAAATATTGTGCCAGAGCGACATAAACATCCGGCAGTAGATCCGATTATTCCACATTTCAAGATCTCGCCGCGAAAGCCTGAAGAGTTGCTTTCTTCTTGTTGTGTACTCTCGGGATAAGGCAACTTTAGTTCCCCTGGTAAAGAGTTTTATTTTACGTGGTACGACAGTCATAACAGATGGGTGGAAGTCGTATCGCAGTTTGCGAAAAGAAGGTATCGACCACGATTCCGTCAGCCTCTCTATAGAGTTCGTTTTATCCGACGATCCATGTATCCACAAGCAAAACACTGAACGCTTATGGAAATTCTTAAATTCGTCTATTAAGAGAGAAGGTCATCCGGGGGGAAGAGATGAACTGTTTCCAGTACTTATACTTCCGTAATTTATGCCTGTGAGGGAAATATCTTTCACGTGAAACTATCCCCACATTTCTGAGTTTATCTAGGGAATGCCACACGTGGAATTGTTCACGGTGAAGTAGTCGTTGCGTGTGAAGTATGTAAAATTACTCTTTTTCTTTGCTAAAGCACTGTCACTTGAACGAGTAATATTATGCGTCCATTGATCACTTCCTTCAGCTCACAATGCTTTCATCTACTGTCGTCTATGTTGCCAACGGTTCGACAGTGAGGTATTCGATATACGTCGCTCATAGTGCACACGAGACTTCGATAACCAGGACTTCTTCCAAATTACCCGTGATTAGATGTAATCATCGATCCATTCTCTGAAATTAACAGGAAGAGATACATCACATCTAGCGATTTAGTGTCGTTTGTACGTTTATACCTTTAACTGGGCTCAAATGGTTCAAATGGATCTAAGCACTATGGGGCTTAACATCTGAGGTCATCAGTCCCCTAGACTTAGAACTACTTAAGCCTAACTAACCTAAGGACATCACACACATCCATACACGAGACAGGATTCGAACCTGCAACCGTAGTAGCAGCGCGGTTCTGGACTGAAGCGCCTAGATCCGCTCGGCCACAGCGGCTTTAACTGGGTCAGGCGGCTTTCTAGTAACATTTTCGTACACTAACTTTAACCTTTGGTTTGGTGAAAGATAATTTTTACACCACATTACGTCTTTAAGCTGAGTTTTGCGGTTTACTATGTTATGCTGTAACGTTTTCTGTGTTTTTGAGATCTTTTACGTTGTCTTACTGGCTATCCAAAACAATAACATATTTTATCGCACTATTCTGTATATATGCTCCATACAATACCATCTTTGTTAACATCAAATGCAATAACCAACATAAAAATAAAAAGATAGGCGCTAAAAGAGTGAAATCAAGTGCAGAAGGTGATGGTCGCATCCATGTTTGGCGACATCGTGGTGAACGCACATTGGAAGCGTGTATTCGTCATCGTCATACTGGCGTATCACCCGGCGTGATGGTATGGGGTGCCATTGGTTACGCGTCTCGGTCACCTGTTGTTCGCATTGACGGCACTTTGAACAGTGGATGTTACATTTCAGATGTGTTACGTCCCGTGGCTCTACCCTTCATTCGATCCCTGGGAAACCCTACATTTCAGCAGGATAATGCACGACCGCCTGTTGTAGGTCCTGTACGGGCCTTTCTGGATACAGAAAATGTTCGACTGCTGCCCTAGCCAGCACATTCTCCAGATCTCTCACCAAATGAAAACGTCTGGTCAATGGTGGTCGAGCAACTGGCTCGTCACAATACGCCAGTCACTACTCTTGATGAACTGTGGTATCGTGTTGAAGCTGCATGGGCAGCTGTACCTGTACACGCCATCCAAGCTCTGTTTGACTCAATGCCCAGGCGTATCAAGGCCGTTATTACGGCCAGAGGTGGTTGTTCTGGGTACTGAATTCTCAGGATCTGTGCACCCAAAATGGCGTGAAAATGTAATCACATGTCAGTTCTAGTACAATATATTTGTCCAATGAATACCCGTTTATCATCTGCATTTCTTCTTGGTGTAGCAATTTTAATGGCCAGTGGTGTATGTTGCTGGTTTGTGGAAGCCTAAAGCAATGTGTTCCGCACCCGAGCGTCGAAAGTGCTCGCATCGAGACAGACTCTGCAGTGCTTAATTGAGAAAAAGTTAGCGGGATTGCACCACAAAGGCTCCGCCGTCTCCGCAGCAGAAAAGCCTTGGCAACGACCCGATGGCCGGCCACAAGCAGCCGTTTGACTCGAGCTGCCGCGAGCACGGCGCAGCCGCTTGGCAACAGAACCGGCGTCAGGCGCATGTGCGACCCCTAGTCCGCTGTTTACTGCACTGCCAGGGGCGCGCCAGGCACAGCAGAAGGGACAGACTCTCAGGTGGGGCGCACCACGGGAAACGTCTGCAAGCGCATTTTCTCGTTCTAACACCGTTACGCTAATCAGAAGCTGGAATTAAGTGCAAGTAAGAAGGGACGCATGAGCGATGTGTTGTGTTCTGCGGGATAGTTAGAATAGTCCTGCTATGTAACATTATGGACACGCTACCGAAACATTCACTAAAGCTTTCCAGTTCACCCTTGCGATCACGAGTGGATACATATCTTAGCACTTCATCTATTCATACAACATTTCGGTAAATAACATTTTAGGCACTCTATAAGAACCATAAGAATCATATCCAATAAATATAATATCGGGTAAGTAAGATTTTACCAACTATTGAATATTTCCATTAATATGAACTTACAACCGAATTTGCAAATACGCAGTTATTTAGAAAATGTAAATTACGAAATGAGCGAAGGACGTATTACAGGCAACCAAATATCTGAACGTCAACAACATGGAAATACCCATTTTACTTTCAATAATAAGCCAAAATACGAAGGTTACGATTTGTCCAGTTAGGCCTATTATAAACTGAATTACGTTTTGAACTTGATGTCACATCCGAAAGCGTAACAGATTGGGAAACGGAAACGATTTTAGTTTTCGTCAGTTCTACCCAAAATAGAAAATACTCAGATCTAAATTGTGGAAACTGCGTCGTCGTTTTGGATACAGAAACATACTTAATTCACGAAACTGTTCACACCAAAATTCCCTTTACTATTTCTTATTTCTGATACTGAACATAAAACGTATGTAACTCATTCATATTAAAACAAAAAAATGCAAAATATCTGTTTGACGATCAAAGTGGAAATCACCCCCTAGTCAAATTAACTATTCAACTGAAATCACAACACTGAAAATCATATTCTTATAAGTAAATACCGATAACGACTGTAAGCCTTATTCACAACATACATGTTTTGCATTTTGCTGATTTCTACAATGTTAAAAAGCTTTCTCAAAAGCGTGCCTACAAAAACCAGAACCAGAATAGTAACTCCAGCCTGAACCTGGAGGACTTGTATGATATTTGACTTCTCAAAGCAGACGCTTCATTTGGTTGCCAGGTATGCTAGGAAGCAGATAAGTGTTAAGATCGCTCTGTGAACTATTACGTCATCGTTAATATATGAGAACATTTTTATCGACTGTGAAAGTGAGTCAAAATGTGAAATTAAACCATCTGATGAAAATGACATCATGGTCAAGACTCTTTATGTACAGAGAACGTCAGATATAAGTCTGATACGAGAACCTCTTTTTACAAGCTTGCACAAGAAGAAGCAACCTTCGCTGGCCCCGAAATTCCGCTTCATATAGTACGACGTTACACAAACGGGTAAAATACAGCAAGACATAGACGGATGGTGCACACGACTTCCCCCATTAGATCACCTTGACGCCTGTGGTGTCACGAAGGACATTTGGCCGCAGAGTTAAATAATTAAAGAAAATCTGCCAAATCCTGAGAAAGCGAACCCCGTACTATATAGGATGAACGCTAGGGAAGAGAAAGAAAGAAAGAATGATCCGATTGATCTTACATATAGAAATATATATCTCATAATACATTTAATTTTATTTATTTATTTAAACTCATCAGATTAGAGACTGCAGGTCCCACGTCAAATCAGACCAGCGTTTTAATGCGCAACGCTTTTGACTTCATAATTTACTTAAATAGTGATAATAATTACAATATTCAAAACAATAAAAATAACGGGAGAAGTGAACTGAAAACATGATAAGAAACAAGATTTCAATATATCTGAAGTCATTAAGAGTTTAGAAAAATGTGTGTGCAAATTACTAAGGAACCAAACTGCAGAGGTCATCGGTCCCTCGGTTTACACACTACTTAATCTAACTTAAACTAACTTACGCTAAGGACAACACACACAACCATGCCCGAGGAAGGACTCGAACCTCCGATGGCGGAAGCTGCGCGAATTGTGGCAAGAAGGCGCCTTTGACCGCGCGGCTACCCCGCGCACCTTCGGATTCTTATGGGAGCGGAAAATTTGATTGTGGCGGGTGACTACAATTCGATAGTAGAAAAGGAAGAGAAGGAAAAACGGAAGTACAACATGGAATGGAGGAAAGGAAGGAAAGGGGATGCCACCTAATAGAATTCTGAACAGTCCATTATTTAATCATTGTGAAGACTTCATTTAAGATTCATGAAAGTAGGTTGTGAACGTGGAGGAAACCTGGAGACAATGAAAAGTTTCAGATCGATTATATAATTGTAAGATGGAGATTTAGAAACCAGATTTAAAGCTGTAAGACATTTCCAGAGGCACATATAGACTTCGATCCTAATTTGTGGTCTGTGACTTGTAGATTAAAACTGAAGGAACTGCAGAAAGGAAGGAATTTAATTACATGTACCTGGAGAAATTGAAATAACCAGAAATCATATAAGTTTCAGTGGGGGCGATAGGTAACAACTGACTGAAACAGCGGAAAGGAATCCAATAAAAGACGAATGGGTAGCTTTGAGACATGAAATAGTGAAGGCAGCAGAGGATCACATACGTAAAAAGGCAAGACCTTGTAGAAATCTATGGATAACGCATAAGATACTGAGTTTAACTGATGGAAGGAGAAAATAAACAATGCAGCAAATGAGGCAGACGACATGGAATGCAAACGTCTAAAAACCAAATTGCCAGAAAATGCAAAATGACTAAGGATGAATAGCTATGTTAAAAATGCAAGGCTATAGAAACATGTATAACTAGGGGAAAGATAGATGCCAACTACAGTGACTTAAAGAGACCTTTGGAGAAAAGAGAAGCAGCTGTATGGACGTCAAGAGTTCAGATGGAAAGCCAGTACTTAGCAAAGAGGGGAAAATTGAAAAGTTGTGGGGTCATATAGAAGGTCTATATAGGAGAAACAAACTTGAGGACAACATTATAGAAAGAGGAGAGGAATTATATAAAGTTGAGAGACATGACACCTCGAGAAGAATTTGACAGGACACTGAAAGACCCAAGTGAAAACAAGGCCCTGGCGTAGATGACATTCCATCGGAATTATAAAGAACCTCCGGAAAGCCAGCCATGACAAAACTATTCTACCTCGTGGGCGAGGTATATGAGACGGAAGAAATACCGTCAGACTTCCACAAGAATTAATAATTCCATTTCCAAACTAGGCAGGTTCTGACAACTGTGGATACTACCAAACCATAGGTTAAGTAAGTGCGGTTGTAAAACAGAAGAATGGAAAAACTGGTGATAATTGACCTCACGAAAATAAGTTTGGGTTCTGGAGAAATGTAGAAACATGTGAGGCAATACTGACCCAATTACTTATCTTAGAAGACTGGTTGAAGAAAGGCAAACCACATTCACAGCATTTGTAGATTTAAAGAAAGCTTTTGACAAAGCTGACTGAACAACGCTTTTTGAAATTTTGAAGGTAGCAAGGATACAATACAGGGAGCGAAAGGTTAATTACAACTTGTACAGAAACCAGATTTGCAGTTGTAGAAGCCGAAGGACATGAAAGGGGAGCAGTGGTTGAGGAGGGAGTGATACATGGTTGTAGTGCTGTCCCTGATGTTATTCAAGCTGTGCGCTGAGGAAGGAGTAAAGGAATTAAAGGGCAAATTTGGAGATAGAATTAAAGTTAAGAGAAAGGAAATGAAACTCAAAGGTTTTGCCGATGTCGCTGTAATTCTGCCAGAGACAACGAAGTAATCGGAAGAGGAATTGAACGGAATGGGTAGTGTCTTAAAAGAGATTATAAGGTGAATATCCACAAGAGTAAAATATAGCTAATGCAATGTAGTAGAATTAAATCAAGCGATTCTGAAGGAATTTGATAAGGAACTCAGACACTAAAAGTACCGTACTCGTAGAACTTTTGCTATTTGGACAGCAAAATAAATGCCGATAACTGAAGTAGAGGAGCAAGAAAAGCATTTCTGGAAAAGAGCAATTTGTTATCATTTGACATAAGAATAAGGATACAAAGAACACAAGAAAACAAGAAAGAATATTCAAGATGGTACACAATGACATACAAGCACAAACTCACACAATCTTTTCATCACTAATTCTGTAACTGTTCGTGCCATTGTCTAAACTTATTCAGCGGTTAACTTCACTAACCCTGCCAGAATCACCGGTTCAGTTGTTCCGCGTTTATTCTCCGGTTAGGCGTTATTACGTGTTCGTTCAAAGCGTTTTCCGCACTATTCCGAGAACAGAACTTACGCGGCTGCTAACTGAGAACTGTACAACTGGCACTTAGTAGTGTAGCGATCTGGCAAAACTTTTCTGTCAAAATTTCATTCATGGATAAACCGAGAAGATAGTATGTAATCTTTCTTAGATGTAATTTCAGTTAGTCGTTTATTTTCACTCGGGTAGTCTGAATCTATGGATATCGCTAATGATTATAATAACGCTTATCATTCGCACATCCAATCAACCACATGAATAAACAGCGTTTAGCATTCATCCTTTCGGTATTATTCGGCTCAGCTCATATAGCTCCGTACCTTTTTGTCTGCGGGAAAGTTTTTTTATTTCTAGAAGCGACGGAGATTCCCCTGGCAGTGACATCACGTACACTACGCACGCATTCAAAAGTCGACTTATTATTCGTTCAGAAATCAGCTTACAATGTGTTCAAAAATGTCCAAAAACCAACAGTGATTCGTTTCAAAATCATATAAATAATCGATACGCCAATGTGCGCTGGATACTAGCAGCTTTGTGAAACAAAGTTTTTTCTTCTATAATAAGAATTTGGCGCCCACTGAAACTGCCGCCCTAGACAGATATCCCGGTTTGTCACCTCCTCCTCCCCCCCCCTCCCTTCCCCATGATCCGGGCCAGGGGGTGTACTCCTGCACAAAAGTGAAACGTGAATGATAAACATTTCAGACAAGAACAGAATAGAAGCTTTTGGAATGCTGTGCTAGGGAAAGATGCTGAAAATTAGATGGGCAGTTGGAATGGGTAATGAGGAGGTACTGAATCGAATGTATGGCACATCTTGACAAAAGAGTGGATCAGTTGGCAAGGTGCAGCCTGAAGCATCAAAGAATGGTTTATTTGGTAACAGAAGAAGTGTCTGTGGTGGACGTTCAAAAATTGTAGAGAGAAACCAAGGCTCGAATATAGTTAGGACGTTGTCAAGGAACGTAGGTTGCCGTAGCTGTGGAGAGATGCAAAGGCTTCCACAGGAAGACTAGCTTGGAGAGCACCATCGAATTAGTTTTCGAACTGAAGATCGCAATAATAACAGAGAGATGGTGTACCATCATCTGGAAAAATTCTATCAAAAGCGTATCCTATGAAACAAGTGTAATAACCAAAAACTGCGTATTAATCTAAAAGCGTCCATTCCCACCGATGAAAATAAATTGAAAGGTCTCTGTTGGATTCCTTTCATGTTTGATTTCTCAAATTTGTTGTCATTTATGGAGTAAATTCCTCTCCTAAATTTACTGTGGCGTTTCTGACTATTTGGGAGGAGACTGAGTAGTGGAAAGTGTTACTTTTACACGTAAACAAGAACGATCTGTCACACTACTACACTTTAAAACACAGTTAATATGTAATTCATGTCACACAGTCTCATACGGAACCTACATCCGCTTTCTGTTATATACAGTATATGATAAGATACTGTCATCCCCCTTCCCTTCTGTGTGAGAGGATGAATGATCAAATGTGTTTGTAGTTGCATGCTTGAGGGTAGCAGACAAGGCTGTCTGCTAGAGAACAGTAGGACCAACGTCGGAACAGGTAGCTACGGTTCCTAAAAGCAGAGAGGTTTCTATTCTTAGTATGGTCCGGTCCGTCCCTTGTCATGTTGGTATAGGAAGCTGCCCCTCTGGCCCCTTCCGTTTGTCTTTGTGAGCGTCTCTGAGGGAGCACGCTGGGCGGTAGTAGGCAGTTGCAGTCTGGCAGTAGCGCAAGGCAGTTGCAGTCTGGCGGTAGCGAGCGTCTGAAGTGGTAAGATCTCCGGCTAAGCGCGTGTCTGCTAAGTCCGTAGGACAATGGATTTGTTAAGTTCAGCCTAACTGAGAATTTAATGAGTTTTATTTCGGGTTAGCTCTAAAATATCTAAGGTTACCTTAAATTGCAGCGTAGTGTAATTCTCGTGTGAAGTTCATATTATTTTCCGGTAGTTGCTTTGTTACTACTTTGTGAGTAAAGTGGAACCACGTGTTGGTCAGTAACTCTAACTAAGATCAATCTTAAATGCGAATGCTTGTGTGATTATAACGTCTGGTCTTGATAATATTTTCAATATAGCAACTTTTCTTTATGTTCAACCCACGTGGCGTGTACTTTGTGAGACCAGTACCACGTGGTTATATAACTGTTTGACCCATCAGGTTAATAGTAAGACGTTAGTAACCAGTTCAAGGTTTTTCTTTTGTCAATTGCTTTTGGTTCTAATTTATTTTTATTATCTAAATTATTGTGGAGTTATACGCTTTGTGTAAACCAAGTTGACCACGTGAAGCATGTGGTAATCATCAAAGTAGCCCTCAGCTATTCTTCTTGGGAAGATTTCACAAAGAGTTAATATGAATTTAGTATACCAGTGTGTGGTAATTACATGACGGACAGGATTGTGCTACGAACGTAAATTCTTTGGGTAAAAATTTGAATCTGTTTGTAGTGATTAACTTTCTCTTGCATGTGTTTCAATGTTCTTTGTGTGTTGTTTTATGAATGCAGTGTTGTATCCAGTCTCCCAATCTTGACTCCATATTTTATGTGTTCAGTAAGATTCCAATCTCACATTTTCACAATCGTAAATAAGGCACCAGCTCAGTTATAACTCACGT
Source organism: Schistocerca nitens (assembly GCF_023898315.1). Classification (NCBI taxonomy): domain Eukaryota; kingdom Metazoa; phylum Arthropoda; class Insecta; order Orthoptera; family Acrididae; genus Schistocerca; species Schistocerca nitens. The sequence continues at coordinate 695,697,760 of NC_064617.1, read as the reverse complement.
ATAATATGCTGAAATTTCAATGAACAATCTTTAAAATAAATTTGCAAATATAAACTGAATTCTTTCTTTTTATTTAAATTCTCCCTTTTATAAATATATTACCGGTTGTTGTATGACTGTAAAAGATTATAATCAATGTTAGTCTGATTGGTAATGTGGTAAACCTAGACTAGATACCCAGTCGTAAAAAAAACAGTTGCTTAGTAATGCAAGATTAACTTCCCCAGACAGCTCACGGCTTGTAACCCGCTTTTATTCTACTATCAGTACCGCTATCTAGCATAGCACATTCATGTAGCAATATTACAAAATTTCAAACCGTAAAGGCCCAAAAGACGATGAACTTAGTAGTTAATACTGTGTGTGAAAGAATAAGTGTAATTATGTGTCATATGTATTGTAATAGTCCATAGAAGCTACCAATATCCTATAACCTTTTTGAAAGAACTCCGTGTCTTTGATGTAAAGAAAAGTGTTTTACGCTCTTGCTCTGGAAGCGAAAGGCTGTAGGCGTAGTTTCTGTACATCTCATGAATGTAAGTGTTGGTTTATAATATATGTATTAAATGCAATCATATCTTTGCTTATTTCTTATCCCACCACGTCAAATAATTAAGAGCCTAAGATTGACACTGGTACAGAGATTGTTTTCGCCATCTGCCTTCCGTTTGTTGTAATGACGCACGAGCAGCCGTTACGTAGGTATTAAAAATATTATTCATTTACCGGCTTCACCCGGCAATATAATAATAGTAAATAGTTTTAAATAGTCTTACCGTATATTGGAAATTCATTGCATTTAAGCCAGACCAATTGTAGTTTAAATTCAACAGAGAATAAATTTCAAAGCCCTAACCTGCATCTATATTAATTTCTTTGCTCCTAGTAGTGAGATAATCTCTTCCTTGAAAAAGTTAAATTCCTTCGTTCAAATCAGGTCAGAACAGAATATTTTTATTAACACCGCAGCAATATAGCTACGTAGTTGTTTATATCGTCTCTCTCTAGCATTGTTTTATATCTGGCAATTTTAATACGATTCTTTAACTAGCTACATGTGCGGTATAGGCTGGGAGCGTATTGGTATTGAGAAACGGACTTCCAAAAAGAATTAATTCAATCTGTTTTTGTCCACGTGGCGCATTTAGTTGCTACCGGCATATAAAGCTAGTTTTTCATACAAGTAATCAATATATATTATAAAAGTAAGTGTATAATGTGCGTGCCGCTAAAATTCAGAAACGAGTCCCGGTACAGTCAAGGGAGTTATATGGTGTGGCAACTGTCTATCCCCCATCCAGAAAGACGGTTCGCGTAAGATATAAGGGCTGGGAAATTTCGCCCTCTAGAAATTTCTAGAACATTTCAGAACATTCGAGAGTATTCGAGAGCATTCCACAACATCCCATAACGTCCCTCAATGTTCCACAATGATCCGAGCTGTTCCTGAATGTTCGGGAATAGTCTGGAACATTCGGGAAGATTCCAGAATGTTCGGGAACATCCCAAAACATGCCAGATCATTGTGGAACATTCCAGAACACTCTCGAATGTTGTGAAATGTTCTGGAACATTGTGGACCATTCGAAGCCTTTTTGGTATGTTCTGGAATTCGCTACTGATGGGGCTACCCATTAGGAGGGCTGTATAAAGCAAGAGCCGTAGTGAATTCTAACGTCAGTTTCTTGTGATTGACGAAGGAAGGAACCGAAAAAGTAGTGCAATGAGTGAATAAAAACAAACAGTGAAGTACGAGTAGGCAAAGTGACACTGTGACTGAATATATATCGAAAATAAAGTGTGAAAAGTGTGTAAGTGTACTTAGTGTATTTGTTAGCAAAAATGTTGCTTTGATTTATATTTTAGACAGAGCCCAAACGTAAAAGAGGAGGAGATCTTGCCAATTCTGAAGCAAAATGGCGAAAACAAAAACAACAGCGAATAAATGAAAGTGACGAAGAGCGCGAAGCACGTTTAAGTTCCAAACGAACGAGAATTAGCACCCTAAGAAGCGAGAAACCAAAGAACAACGAAATGGACGGACTGAAGAATCAAGAATTGCGACACAATCTTATAATAAAAGACTGCGAACTGAAGCCAGTCATGAAAGTATCACCCTACGAGAAGCGCGGACGAGGACAAGTAAACAGTTAAGTCCAACAAATCAAGCATTCCACAACGACCCGACGAAAGAATATAACAGAACACAAACACGTCGTAATCGGAGTAATGGATAACATCTGCCAATTTTGCAACGCGAAAAAGCACAGTACAGAAACACCAGGATTCTGTTGCATGAATGGAAAAATTCGATTACCGACTCCCTGAGCTAGTTATCTACATAATTAAAGGCGATATAATGGTGGATTATGATCAAAATGACGAACGGCAGAAATCTATCAAATGCAGATGCTTATGAACAGCTTCAAGTGCTTCAATCCTTCCTGACAGTGACGTTGTAGACTAACATTGCTACAATACAAATGGAAAAGCTATTTATATTTTTGTAGGTCTCGAAAAAACGCTCATGCCTTCTTACAGTTTGTAGCTGTGCATTCAGCACAGTTTATGCTATCATTTAATATTACTGTTAGACTTTCCTCTGAAGTAAAGAAATTAATATTTGTTCCATTAAGAATGAAAGATAGTAGCAATTTCCGAAATTTCAGGATAATCAGGCTAGAATTATCAAGTAGGACTTCTTCGATTTAATATTTGTTGTGGAATGGTTGCTGATGTCAGGTCATTGACGTACAATAAGAAAACTATCGCAACTGGTATCACACTCGGGAACGGCCAAATCCCCTGTTACCTATGCGCCTTTGTGGTACGAGAGATGAAATATTGCTGGCAAGACGCCAGTTACCAGCGAAATCATTGCAATTTGAAGTCAGAATTATTGATTGCTTTACCAAACCTAAGAGGCACTCGATAGTCACCGTTTCGGTATCCAGTAGCTAGCCTGTCGGCTGTTTCGTTAATTAAAGCAGATATATTACGATTTTTGGGGGAGACTTATTGGTGTTCCTACAGTAGGTAGTTCGTAGATAAGTTGCTGGTACAAGGTCTTGGACGATGCCGGAAGGATACGAAAAGGGTGACAGTCAGACTGTGCCATAGCAGTGCTCTTCTTGGATAGCGGTCTGACAAGTCTTCAGTTTCCAGGCTACTTTTAAAACGCTGTCAGTGAAAATGTGGATGGATACATACTGTGGACAGCAATGTCCATCAGTAATAAGCTTGATCACACGGGTATCATAGCGAGTTAAATGTAGATAATAAACCCACATGGCAGCAGTTGAAGTAGTTTAGAGTGTGGTTGAATATTGTGAATCTGAGACCAACGGTGTTAAATCTCACAGCTCAACAGTACAACGAGACTTAAAACCGAATTTCGACGTTTCAGTTGTTGCGCAATGTTACACCTTGCTCATGAAACATGCTGCTCTGAAAGCCAGTACAAGTGAATTCTGAGCCACCGAGCATCCAGTACGTGAACGAACTGAAGTCTGAGTAGTTCCAGACTACAGCGAGACGCGTCCTTCGGCCAGGCGACGCCAGCGCTACGCTGCGCGGCGTGGCGTGGCGTCTGCCAGAGTGATGGCCGAACTGCTGACGCACCGCCTTCCACGCTGGCGGCTTGCGCAGTGCTTTGTTTACTGCTCTGAGAAACGGGCTGCGCACGCGGCTGCTACACGCGCGCCAAGAAATGTCGCAGCACCATACGGTTTGTCAGTGGCGACGCTACAGCCTGAACCACCAACATTATCCGGTTACCACGCCAATGAGTTAAAGTTTCATAAAGCCGCTATACGTCTGCCAAGTTTGAAGCGAATTGAAATCCAGTCCACCATTTTTTCTTTCGTCAAGGGCGTCATCCGCTTTGTCATGCCGCCTTGAAATTGCCTTTGACTAATTTGAAGGCCGGCCGCCGTGACCGAGTGGTTCTAGGCGCTTCAGACCGGAACCACGTGGCTGCTACGGTCGCAGGTTCGAATCCTGCCTCGGGCATGGATGTGTGTGTTGTCCTTAGGTTAGTTAGGTTTAAGTAGTTCTAAGTCCAGGGGACTGATGACCTCAGACGTTAAGTCCCATAGTGCTCAGAGCCATTTTTTTGAACTAATTTGAAATAGCTCACGCCAGCTTTATTTTTTCCCAGAAAAACAGTAAACAGCGGTGGTTTCTGTGTACACTGGCAGCAACAAGGAATGTTTTAGTCGAAATTTGGATAAACGTTTCGATGCAGATAAAACTAAAAAAGATTCAAAATATGTTCGTTCATCCTCGATAATTTCCGTTGTTGCTCGCCGACGGAATGTCAATAAATGCAGTTTGAGGAGATACCAACTGAAAGTTATAGAGTTAAAACTTCGAAACGCGTTGATGTCAGCTAGTAGAAGCCGGGGTGGGTGGAGAAGTTCTATATTTTTGTTTATATATTAAGCTTACAGTCACAGCAACAAAAACCAGTCCACTATGTACGAGAATATTTTCAAAAGTTATACGAGGGGCATTTGAAAAGTCCCTACAAAAATAATAACTACTTACGTATTTGGGGTAAACCTTTTTTATTTTTCGACATAGACTTATACACTTCGTCCAACACTGTTCTAAGTTGTTGATCCCTTCCGAATAATAGGAATTGTCCAAGTCTGCAAAATAGCTATTAGTTGCTGCAAACACCTCCTCGTTTGAATAAAATCTTTGTCCCGCCAGTCATTTCTTCAAATTGGGGAACAAATAGTAGTCCGAGGGAGCCAAGTCTGGGGAATTGGGGGGATGTGAAACGAGTTGGAATCCTATTTCCATTAATTTTGCGACCACAACTGTTGAGGTGTGTGCTGGTGCATTGTTGTGATGGGAAAGGACTTTTTTGCAGTCCAATCGCCAGCGTTTTTCTTGCAGCTCGGTTTTCAAACGGTCCACAGTAACGATGAATAATATGCACCTGTAATAGTTTTACCCTTTACCAGATAGTGGATGAGGATTATCCCTTGCGAATCCCAAAAGACAGTCGCCATAACCTTTCCGGCTGAAGGAATGGTCTTCACCTTTTTTGGTGCAGATTCTTCCTTGGTAAACCCACTGTTTAGATTGTTGTTTGGTCTCAGGAGTATAGTAATGTATCCATGTTTCATCCACAGTAACGAAACGACGTTTAAAAGTGCTGCGGATTCTTCCTGAACAGCTGCAAACAACAATCCTTGCAACACTTCACACGATTCCGTTTTTGGTCAAGTGTGAGCAATCGCGGAACCCATCTTGTGGATAGCTTTCTCATGTCCAAGTGTTTATGCAAAATATTATGTACCCGTTCATTCCAGATGCCCACAGCACTAGCAATCTCACGCACCTCAACTCTTCTGTCATCCATCACCATATCACGGATTTTATCAATGATTTCTGAAGTCGTAAACTCCACAGGGCGTCCAGAACGTTCAACATCACTTGTGCCCATTTGGCCACTCCGAAAATTTTGAAACCACCTATAAGCTGTTCTAATCGAAGGTGCAGAGTCACCGTAATGTTTTTCAAGCTTCTCTTTAGTCTCCTGCGGCGTTTTGCCTTTTTCAAGGAATGTTTAATCACCACACGAAATTCTTTTTCGTCCATTTTTTGACAATCGCTGAACTTCCTTGATTCACACAAATGCTAAACACAAAGAAATAGACCAATATGGCTGAAACTTGGTGTGCGTTCTTTCCAAGATGCTACTAACTAAACATGACCTCGATACGCGCCAGTGGTGCCATCTCTCGGACTTTGCACGGACTTTTCAAACGCCCCTCTTATAATACAGTTAATCAATACAAGTCATTCAGTAATAATAATAATAATAACTTAAAAGACACCAAAACAATTTATTGACAGTTCGTTTTTATAATGTTATGTTGACATTTAATTTTTACAGTGTTTTCACTGACCTATCAATAAAATAAGCTTGTTGTGTAGTTGTAAGATAACTTTATCTCTCTGCTCAAAAGATTTAGATTTACATTAATGATTTATTCTGCAGATAAAATAATGCTTGAGAAGCAGTTGTTTAACTTTCACACGGTTACTTCCCCAAATTCAGTCGCTGTAAAACGACGGCCACTGTTTATAAGTAAGAAACTTCTCAACAACTGCTGGAACCTCAGCAAACTAGTTACATAGTCTTTTTTCAAACCAGCAACTAAATTTTCTAATTGCAAAGTTCTTCTTTTGTGCATTATGTTCCATTATATGCTTCTTCAGTGGCACATTCTCATCATCATAAACAGGTGTTCTATGTGCTGAAAGAATGAAATTCCAGTGCATGAAAATAGAAATGATCTATATCAATGTGATAAAAACACGGAGTAACATTAAATTATAGACTTACTATGTGCTCTTGATGCTTCATTAATAGCATTTCCTTGCAAACTGTTGAAAAAACATGGCTCTGAGCACTATGGGACTTAACATCTGTGGCCATCAGTCCCCTAGAACTTAGAACTACTTAAACCTAACTAACCTAAGGACATCACACACATCCATGCCCGAGGCAGGATTCGACCGTAGCGGTCACGCGGTTCTAGCCTGAAGCGCCTAAAACCGCACGGCCACACCGGCTGGCCAAACTGTTGAAAGCTTGTTTTTTGAGTAATGGTCGTAACATTAAAAAAAATTTTTTTTCGATCATGGTTTATGAGTGTTAGTATTGCTTTGGGCTAAAGTCACCTCGGTGATTTGTGATATGAATATTTTCCTTCAAAATGAGCTGAGTAGAAGTAACTGGCTTTAGTCAGCGCTGGTTGTCTCTTTTCGTATATATATCCCATCTATTTTGTTAGCTCCTTGTCTTTTAAAGGGTGTTATTATTGAAGACCATAGTACATTCCTGAATTTATCTTAAACACAGTTCCATTTACAGTACAGTCACTGGCTCTTTAAAAAACGCTAAGAAAGTGTGTCATATATTAGTTAGCCGGCCGGAGTGGCCGTGCAGTTCTAGGCGCTACAGTCTGGAGCCGAGCGACCGCTACGGTAGCAGGTTCGAATCCTGCCTTGGGCATGGATGTGTGTGATGTCCTTAGGTTAGTTAGGTTTAATTAGTTCTAAGTTCTAGGCGACTGATGACCTCCATTTGAACCATCACATATTAGTTATACCAATATACCTACCCGTAATATGAAATATTTGTTCTGTTGTCTCTTCAACTTGTACAACTGCATGTTGAACACACTGTAATTTATAATGCTGCGTGGCTGGTGTCAGCCCAGACTTATTAATTGAGCAGGGATATGCTGCTGTACTTCTATTCATTTAGATGTTATCAAACTCTCGATGAGGTCATTTCGGCAAGATTCAAACAAAGAATCAGCCGCCCTGAGAGCCGTGCGTTTTAAAGGATCTTTTCCAGTACGAGAAGTTGCGCTGTCCTCGGATGGAATCCGCACGACGTGTTACCGAACAGGGTCCGTGGCCCGGCCAGCCTGGTGTGGTTTTTAGACGGTTTCCCGTATCCCCCTAGGTGAATACCGGACTGGCACCCAAATCTTGCCTCTGTTAGACATGCTGTAGTTTACACGCTAATGTTAAAAACAGTATTTCTGTCTGTCTGCTTAGAGGCACTATGCGTTGCATGAATACGTGGAGTCTGTTCTTTCGGACAGACTTATTACGTCCGAAAGAACAGACACTATGCATTCATGTAATTGCTTCGCCTCGATGGGTAGTGAATCCACCACCTTCAGTGCGGATGCACAATTATATTCGAGCTACGTGGGAACCTCAAAGCAACGATCATGCAGGACATGGGCGGGGACTGCGAATAGATGGCACTAGGTGGAAATGTGGGTCGCCACGAGGCATTCTGAAATAGTCCACGCAAGGGCGCTAAGCACTGTGTCACTGTGTTCAGGTTGCGCGTTCGAATCATGGTTCCACACACACGTTTACTAGTCGCCATAGTTTCCCCATAAAGCCCCGATGTGGCTGGCATCAATAGTTCCCTCCCTTCCCTTTCCTTTCCTTTCCTTTCCTTTCCGTTCCTTTCCTTTCCCCCCTTTCACCTTCATTTTACGTAACCGTCTTCAGTCAGCAACCACACACGCACAAACCAGGAGGTGGCGCAGTGCCTGTAAGTACCGGTAGACAAAAATAGGGCCTACTGTTTCTAATATTAGCAAGAAAAGAACAACCCAAGATTTATTTCGTGCGATATGTAAAGGTTCTTTTTTTTAAATTATCGCTACCAGTCACAAACTTTGTCAAATATTGTATTATTTATTTATTTTGCTACATGTTTCGAGGGAATACCTCATCCTCAGGCTTAATGGCATTACAAAAACCATTAATCTTATCGGGAAATTGTTTTTGTAATGCCATTTAGCCTGAAGATGAGGTATTCTCCCCAAACATGTAGCAAAATAAATAAATAATACAATAGTTAACAAAGTTTGTGACTGGTAGCGGTAATTTAAAAAACCTTGAAAGGTCTCTGTTGGATTCCTTTCATGTTTAATTTCTTAAATCTGATGTCATTTAAGGAGTAGATTCCTCTCCTAAATTTACTGTGGCGTTTCTGACTATCTGGGAGGAGACTGAGTAGTGGAACGTGTTAGTTTTACACGTAAACAAGAACGATCTGTCACACTACTACACTTTAAAGCACAGTTTATATGTAATTTTTATATGTAATTCATGTCACACAGTCTCATACGGAACCTACATCCGCTTTCTTTTATATACTGTGTATGATAAGATACTGTCATCCCCCTTCCCTTCTGTGTGAGAGGATGAATGATCAAATGTGTTTGTAGCTGCATGCTTGAGGGTAGCAGACAAGGCTGTCTGCTAGAGAACAGTAGGACCAACGTTGGAACAGGTAGCTACGGTTCCTAAAAGCAAAGAGGTTTCTATTCTTAGTATGGTCCGGTCCGTCCCTTGTCATGTTGGTATAGGAAGCTGCCCCTCTGGCCCCTTTCGTTTGTCTTTGTGAGCGACCCTCAGGAAGCACGCTCGGCGGTAGTTCAGTTGCAGTCTGGTAGTGGCAGTTGCAGTCCAGCAGTAGGCAGTTGCAGTCTGGCGGTGGGGAGCGTCTGAAATGGTAAGATCTCCGGCTAAGCGCGTGTCTGCTAAGTCCGTAGGACAATGGATTTGTTAAGTTCAGCCTAACTGAGAATTTAATCACTTTTACTTCGGGTTAGCTCTAAAATATCTAAGGTTATCTTAAATTGCAGCGTAGTGTAATTCTCGTGTGAAGTTCATATTATTTTCCAGTAGTTGCTTTGTCACTACTTTATGAGTAAAGTGGAACCACGTGTTGATCAGTAACTCTAACTAAGATCAATCTTAAATGCAAATGCTTGTGTGATTATAACGTCTCGTCTTGACAATATTTTGCAATATAGCAACTTTTCTTTATGTTCAACCCACGTGGGGTGTACTTTGCGAGACCAGTACCACGTGCTTATATAACTGTTTGACCCATGAGGTTAATAGTAAGACGTTAGTAACCAGTTCAAGGTTTTTCTTTTGTCAATTGCTTTTCGATCGAATTTATTTTAAAAATCAAAATTACTGTGGAGTTATACGCTTTCTGTAAACCAAGTTGACCACGTGAAGCATGTGGTGTAATCATCAAAGTAACCCTCAGCTATTCTTCTTGGGAAGATTTCACAAAGAGTTAATATGAATTTAGTATACCAGTGTGTGGTAATTACATGACGGACAGGATTGTGCTACGAACGTAAATTCTTTGGGTAAAAATTTGAATCTGTTTGTGGTGATTAACTTTCTCTTGCATGTGTTTCAATGTTCTTTGTGTGTTGTTTTATGAATGCAGTGTTGTATCCAGTCTCCCAATCTTGACTCCATATTTTATGTGTTCAGTAAGATTCCAATCTCACATTTTCACAATCGTAAATAAGGCACCAGCTCAGTTATAACTAACGTATAATATGCTGAAATTTCAATGAACAATCTTTAAAATAAATTTGCAAATATAAACTGAATTCTTTCTTTTTATTTAAATTCTCCCTTTTATAAATATATATTACCGGTTGTTGTATGACTGTAAAAGATTATAATCAATGTTAGTCTGATTGGTAATGTGGTAAACCTAGACTAGTTACCTGCTGAAACAGTTGCCCAGTAAATGCACGGTTAACCTCCCCAGACAGCTCACAGCTTTTAACCCGCTTTTATTCTACTATTAGCACCCGATTTCAGCATACCAAAATTAAAGTTAAAACGTTACACATGGCGACCCTGTTCTGTGATTCCGCTAGACTCTGGAATCTCTGAAACGTTAGATTGCGAGCGTGTTATAATCTTAATTTTTTTTCCCTACAGCGCTCAAACAACTTTTGCGTTGTTTCTGAGCAGACGTTCAAAAGATTCACGGCGTTGTTGATCGGCGTTGCGTTGTTTGTCTTGTTTTGTTTTCTATATTTGTTTGTTCTATATATGTGTGTTTTTTTTCTCTCGCTTGTAAATTCCACTGTTTCGATCAAACATAAAAATTTGTTTTGCGTGTAAAAAAGTGCGTACTAGGTTGGGTATCTTTCTTGTGACTGTCGTAATTTTTGGGGGACACATTTATTGTGATTAGTGTGTTGCGTACTGGGTGTAAATTGCACTAATGCAAACACGTAACCAAGCTAAAAGTAAGCGGTCCGACAACTTAAGCAACATGGACCAAGGGGATAATTTGATTTCCAATATTAACGCGTCGGACGGTTCCGAAAATGCAATGGGGAATACTTCAGACGAAATGCAAAACAGCACGAACGGGCTCACATCAGAGCCAGAAATTAATTCGCCTCCAACTAACCAAATTGATTTGGCGGAACTCATGAAAGCCTTATTGCAACAAAATAAAGAATTATTTGAAAAATCGTTCCGAGAACAAAAAGAATCATCAGAAAAATCGTTCCGAGAACAAAAAGAATCATCCGAAAAATCGATCCGCGAGCTAGGCGAACAAATGACGCAGAAATCAGAAAAATCGTTCCGAGAACAAAAAGAATCATCCGAAAAATCGATCCGCGAGCTAGGCGAACAAATGACGCAAAAATCTGAGAAATCGATCCGAGAGCTAGGCGAACAAATAGACGAAAAACGAATCCAGCAGACAAATAAAGTCGACAAGTCGATGCAGAGAGTGTCCGATGATATCTCACAAAGAATAAACAATCTGGCAAGTGAAATAAAAAGCGATATTATGAAAGAATTAGGCCGTACATTTGAACAAATCGATGACCGTCTGCAAGCCCTAGAACAGAGCAAGCGGAGTGGCGAGGCCGAATCTAAAGAAAGCGAAGAACGGCTACTTAGGAATTTCCAAGAGCTGAGAGAAGAATGCCAAAGAGAACGCCAGCAGGTACTCTCGAGGGTCCAGGAGGCGGAAACGCATTGTCCCACGTCCGTTAGCAACACAATAGCGGACAACAGTTTAGCGATCCACGCGTTGGAACAGCAGGTCGAACAATTGAAGCAGACTGGGGCGGAGGACAAGAGACAAATAGATGATAAGATCGCGGCATTAGCGGACATTGTAGGCACGATGAAGCTGACGGAAAGCGAGAACAATACTACACCGGCAGCGGCCGCAGAGACCGAAGAAGTGCGTTCGCTTCTTAAATTTCAGAAGGGACAATTCGAAGTGAACAGGCGACACAAAGCAGTAACAGGCGAATTACAAGAACGCGTGGCGCATCTGGAAAACCGCATGGCGTGTGATTCCGAACTCGCCAATAGCAATAAAAATAGCCGTACGAACAGTGCAGAGAGGGACTCCGGCCACAAGGGAGATTTTGACGACAGGGAAGAATGTAATTTGAGGGGCAGACATGAGACAAATAGAAACACACAAGGGCCTCGACAGGAGGAAATGCGGGGATTTGATTTCAAACATTTCCTTACGGTAAGAAAGTTTGAGATATTCCGAAATTCTCAAAAAGGCATACATCCACGAGCATGGCTCGAGCAATTTGAGTTCTGTCTTCCTCCCGACTGGGCAAGTTCACATAAGATAGAATATATGGGTGGCTATCTGGAAGGCGAACTGGCGAGTCGCATGAGGTCGGCAGCGCGTCACTGCAACTCCACTCGGGAGTTTCGACAAGCCTTTCTCTCCGCATATTGGTCGGAAGCGGCACAAGATAGGGTCAAACATGGGATAATTATGCTGCCAAATTTGAACCAGTCTGATTTCGGCAGCCCGGCACGCCTATTCGACCACATGCTGCAGGCAAATCAATTTTTATACGACCCATACGGGCCTGCGGAACTAATTAGGATATGCATCACCAAATTGCCGATGCACTTGCGGCACGTCATTCTTGCGGGACGATGCAAAGAGGACGTGGAAATGTTTAAAACACTTCTCCAAGAGTTGGAATATAATACAGCAGAATGCCCGCCTAATCAGGCACAAAGTTATTACGGGGTACAGCAGCGCGACCGCAGTCGTGGCCGTATTACTAATCAACGGCGTGACTGGTCGTCGCGATGCGAACGAAACAATAATCGGGACAGGCCGTATAGAAACTGGGGTAACAGTCGCGAACACAGGTGGAGCAACAGAAATGATCGAGGACGTGGACAGAATCGTGAACGGAACAGTTACGGCAACCAGAATCGATACTACGGTGAACACGGTGGGAATAGGACTATAGGCGGAGCACCTCATGATGTTGAAATTCGGCCAGGTAACCCTAGACATAATCCAGCAAATGGAAATGAACAAAACCGGCAATGACAAATGATCAGCCCAGAAGGCGCCATATCGGAACAAATGAGCGACATGGCAAATGAGTACATAGGATTTATAGAGAGGAGAATGAATTGATTAGTTTAAATTTGTGGCGTATGCATTTTGAATAATATGTTGGTAAAAATAATGATAAAGATGTTTCTATGTGATGGATGGAAGTGATGTTTTAATTTTTTTCTTTCCTTGTGCAATTAGGATTTAGGTTGGTTCTAATGTGAAGATAAAAGGTTTCTTTGTGAACGAGTGAAATGCTGTTTATATTTTTTTTTGTGTCAATTGAAAAGAGTCGCTCCTGAGAGAAGCAAGATCGTTGCTGAATTAGTGCAAAAACTCAGGGGAATATCCGATCTGTGGGTATTATGGGTCTGGCAAACCCAGGTCCCCAGCTGTTAGTAGCCGTGTTTCCGATTTTCTGTTTTCAGTGCTACTATCTATCTATTACTATTCTATATCTGTCAGTGTAAATGAGGATCTCTTACTATAGTATGCGTGCTGTATGAATATTTTAAGATAGGAGAACTCTGAGAAAGGAATGAGTAAGTTTGGAATCTTGAAAACAGGATGTGATAATACGATTGTTTAACCAATGGCTTCCCAATATGCGATGATATGTTAATATTGATGATATATGTCTTTTTTGTTCTTTGTAGCTGAGTACGTAAAGTGCTGTCTGTGGATTTCGTAAGTAGTATATTGATTCCCTTCAAGGTGAAAGAAGAATTGTGGTTTGTGTAATTTACGTGGCCCTGAAATATTATTGTGGTAGTCAAATACGAGCAGTTTTTCAGCAAATGGAGAATGGAACGGAAATATGGATCCTTTTTGTAGTCTTGATTGATGTTGAGCCAAAGCCTAAAAAAATTATTTTGCGTTAATACTTGTCCTAGAAAAGCGACGTTTATGTGTTTTGCTGATGCTGTGAGCATTACAGCTTACTGTTTTCGCTGGTGCGGGATGCACTGCAGCTTATATGATTTGTACTGAGGAAGTTTCCCTCTTGAAGGTAGAGGATGATTAAATAATTTTGATTATGGGAACGAAGGAAAGCTTGGTTTAAGGTAATAAGGATGAAGCAAAACATTTGTCATTTAAACTACAGGAGGATTCGGATCTTTTGTGTCTGTTGTAAGTTCAATATGTTAAGATGAAACTGTTTTACAGAATAGAGGTGACCACAATTTTGCCATTCATGAGAAATGAATCCAGAATAACCACCACAGGCGAAATAACTGATTTGGAAGCGAAAGGTAACTTAAAGAAGGAACGAAATCGCAGCAAAATGGGTAAGAAAATGTAGTATAACCTGTATAGTGCAGACATTTTTTTTACCGTTCTCAGAGCCATCTGTGTGATTAATTCTTGTGATAACGTAATTTTAGATGAAATTTTCTTACTGTTTTATGTGTGAATATATGAGTATGATAAATGTATAATTGCGAGTCTCTTTTCAGGTGTGCGAACTGGTATAAATGTTTTTGCGTGTAAATAACCATTGTTCTTTTTACTGTGTATGTTTAAGGAAAGTTTCTCCATATTTATCATGTGACAAGACGTATGCCGCGAGCGTCAAGAAGAGTACGAAGTAGAACATTGCTGTAGTGGTATATACACGGTGTTGAAATAGCATTGGAGTAGCTTGTGGGCTTAACTAGGAGTGGATAGAAGTAGAATATTGAGTAATGCATGTTTATGGGTAGTTAGTTTGTAGAATAGACAACAGGTGTGCATGTGTGTGTGTGTGTGTAAATAACATGTGAACCCTATGCTGTCCTGACCTATACTTGCGCAAGGCATAATCCTATTCATTTTAGTGAATTAATAAATAGCATTTGATTTATTAGAACGTAAGTGAACCACATTAGTGATGTGGATTTAAATATTATACTGTCAGTTCATTTAATTTTTATTTTATTTTTACATTGTCAAGTCATTTCACTTTTATTTTTTTTACATTGTCAAGTCATTTAAATTGTATTTTATACTGTCGATTCATCTAATTTTTTTATTAAAAAAAAAAAATTTAAGTCTCACTTCTGTCTTAAAAATTGTGAAAGACAATACTAAGTGATATTATGTATGACATTGTGTAATCACATAAGGATGATGAAAAATTTCTGTGAATGCAGTTGAGAACGTGAAAGCGAACCGGCAAAACTCTTAAGAGACAGCGGGAGCAGCCAGACTAGTTGTAAACTGGCGTGTTTCCCAGCAGGAGACGCTGTCAGCCAGGCCACTTCGGGAGCGCGGTCAACCACAAAAGAAGGGTCGCGGCAAACACTTTCCCTTGTACCTGCTGCTAATGGGCGGCCGCCCCGCGGGACCCTTCGTGAAGGCGTTGACCTGAGATGGGCGAGCGGTCCACCACGCGGAAATCCATCTCCTGGCAACGCACCACACGCACGCGACCGTGACGAGACGGCCGCGGTTAAACGACAAAAGACACGGGATGAAAGGGCGAGGAGCCTTTTGACAGGTACTGTCCAAAGAAACTTGCAGACGTCAACGACGCCTATCGACATTTCCTGACGGATGCCTACTGTCAAGCGACAGTGAATCATGGTTCGATGTTCTCTGGTCGCTAAGGGTGGCACAAAAGAAGAGCCATTGAAGTGTCATCCTTGCCCAGGAATATCAACCTGGCGTGTCAATCGAGGATACCGCACGAATTTGACAACACAAACATGGAACCAAATCGAGATGTACGTGACACAGACCACCAAGAGAAACTTCGTGAGAGGGCAGAGACGGCGGGATCGCAAGCAACAGATGGACAAAATACCTACTGACAGCTGCGACGACGAACCCCCCTTCCCCACCCCTTATATTGTGCCACGGAACAGTGGAACTAGTGAGTGTATCAGTGAACAGTGATTATACGGTTCTTAGTTCAATGCATATACGTGTGTCTCTGTCACAGAAACTTTGACTCGTGTCTTTTGCAGGGACTCGATTTATTGGTGTTTATTAAACTCTGACTCTTGTATTTTGCAGGTGTTCTATATTTTTTTTAAAACTTTGACTCCTGTATTTTGCAGGCGTTCTATATTTTTTTTAAACTTTGACTCTTGTATTTTGCAGGTGTTTTATTTATTGGTGTTTTGTTTTAGATGTTGACTATTGTACTGTTTTATTGATCAATGTTTGTTCGTGTGTTAGGTATTAGATTTGTGATATTTTGTTTCGTAAATTCATTACTGTGGCACTGCTTCCTTTATCAGTCAGATTGCTATTCATTCTCATTGGGGTGTGATCGATTAGCCTTTGCATGGGGCATATTTATTGTGAGGAACCCCGTAAGGGTAACAATCACACAATTATTGTAGATTCAGTATAATGACACAGTGCTCATTGTTTGCTAGCTAATTGAAATATTGTAGAGTGATTAAATTAGTGCCACATAGTTAGGTTAATTCTACAGATTATTAGTTTTATAAGATATAGAATTTTTTTTGCGATAACCACTTTGTAAAACATGTTTTTTCTCTTCTCATTTTTTTTGCTTTTGCGAATTGTGCATTGTAATGTTCTGCTTTATAATACTGATGTTATTTCATGTTGCTTTTTAATTGCTGTGGCACCTTTGCTATTTTCATAAATTTTGCTTGTTAATAAACAGTCATAAATTTGCCTGTGATCAGTTGGCTCTTGCAATGAGCAAATACTAGTGAACTCCATAAGGGTAACAACCAGAGATTGTTTTCATATTAATGACACAGGAACCATTGTTTTTACTTGCTGACCGATTTAGGTCTACACGATCTTTTAAATAGGTGTCACAGATTGTGTGTTTTTTTTTCTGTTTGAAATTGGTAGATTGTAAAGATGTTTGAAATTATTGTGTTTTAGCAAGTAGCTGGTGACCTTTTGCCTTTTCTTTACACTTTTGGTTTAAGTAGGGTGTGAGAAGCCTGCTTGGGAATGTCCTAGCATGGCCAGAAAATTCCCTGCACAGTCTTTTCCCGGAGCGTTGGGGTTATGAAAGGTCTCTGTTGGATTCCTTTCATGTTTAATTTCTTAAATCTGATGTCATTTATGGAGTAAATTCCTCTCCTAAATTTACTGTGGCGTTTCTGACTATCTGGGAGGAGACTGAGTAGTGGAACGTGTTAGTTTTACACGTAAACAAGAACGATCTGTCACACTACTACACTTTAAAGCACAGTTTATATGTAATTTTTATATGTAATTCATGTCACACAGTCTCATACGGAACCTACATCCGCTTTCTTTTATATACTGTGTATGATAAGATACTGTCATCCCCCTTCCCTTCTGTGTGAGAGGATGAATGATCAAATGTGTTTGTAGCTGCATGCTTGAGGGTAGCAGACAAGGCTGTCTGCTAGAGAACAGTAGGACCAACGTTGGAACAGGTAGCTACGGTTCCTAAGAGCAAAGAGGTTTCTATTCTTAGTATGGTCCGGTCCGTCCCTTGTCATGTTGGTATAGGAAGCTGCCCCTCTGGCCCCTTTCGTTTGTCTTTGTGAGCGACCCTCAGGAAGCACGCTCGGCGGTAGTTCAGTTGCAGTCTGGTAGTGGCAGTTGCAGTCCAGCAGTAGGCAGTTGCAGTCTGGCGGTGAGGAGCGTCTGAAATGGTAAGATCTCCGGCTAAGCGCGTGTCTGCTAAGTCCGTAGGACAATGGATTTGTTAAGTTCAGCCTAACTGAGAATTTAATCACTTTTATTTCGGGTTAGCTCTAAAATATCTAAGGTTATCTTAAATTGCAGCGTAGTGTAATTCTCGTGTGAAGTTCATATTATTTTCCAGTAGTTGCTTTGTCACTACTTTATGAGTAAAGTGGAACCACGTGTTGATCAGTAACTCTAACTAAGATCAATCTTAAATGCAAATGCTTGTGTGATTATAACGTCTCGTCTTGACAATATTTTGCAATATAGCAACTTTTCTTTATGTTCAACCCACGTGGGGTGTACTTTGCGAGACCAGTACCACATGCTTATATAACTGTTTGACCCATGAGGTTAATAGTAAGACGTTAGTAACCAGTTCAAGGTTTTTCTTTTGTCAATTGCTTTTCGATCGAATTTATTTTAAAAATCAAAATTACTGTGGAGTTATACGCTTTCTGTAAACCAAGTTGACCACGTGAAGCATGTGGTGTAATCATCAAAGTAGCCCTCAGCTATTCTTCTTGGGAAGATTTCACAAAGAGTTAATATGAATTTAGTATACCAGTGTGTGGTAATTACATGACGGACAGGATTGTGCTACGAACGTAATTTCTTTGGGTGAAAATTTGAATATGTTGGTTGTGGTTAACTTTCTCTTGCATGTGTTTCAATGTTCTTTGTGTGTTGTTTTATGAATGCAGTGTTGTATGCAGTCTCCCAATCTTGGCTCCATATTTTATGTGTTCCGTAAGATTCCAATCTCACATTTTCACAATCGTAAATAAGGCACCAGCTCAGTTATAACTCACGTATAATATGCTGAAATTTCAATGAACAATCTTAAAATAAATTTGCAAATATAAACTGATTTCTTTCTTTTTATTTAAATTCTCCTTTTATATAGATATATTACCGGTTGTTGTATGACTGTAAAAGATTATAATCAATGTTAGTCTGATTGGTAATGTGGTAAACCTAGACTAGTTACCTGCTGAAACAGTTGCCCAGTAAACGCACGATTAACCTCCCCAGACAGCTCACAGCTTGTAACCCGCTTTTATTCTACTATTAGCACCCGATGTCAGCATAGCAAATTCATGTAGAAATATTACAACCTTTACATATTTCTTGAGACAGTCACGGTCGAAAAATAGTCAAAATGACTTCACATTATTTTGTGCGATTTTCCGATTGCAGTATAACGTCAAAAAGACAACTACAGAGAGAGAGAGGCAGAAAGACACACATGCAAATATCACAGAAAATACTTCCGTAAGTATTTGCATTTGGCAGTGAGATTAAACTCTCAAAACGCGTCTTCTTAAACACAAACGAATACGTAACTGGTGCAGCATTATTTAAATCATGTCAAGGATTCATCACTATAGATCCAAACCTGGGTATAGAAGCGCTGTTATCTAGCGTGAAAGTGATAGTTCTAGCTGCGGCCAATAGCTGGCAGGCCGACAGCAAACTGAATCGCTTGGATGCACGAAATTTACGGTGATCTATGTCTGCGCGGACATTGGCGCAGATAAGTCGTTGTATCCAGTTTACTAACTATAATAATATACACAAGAGTGGAAAAGAAAATGAAGGATCTGTTAGATGGCGAACAGTTCGGCTTTGGGAAAGATAAATGCACCACACAGGTAGTTCTGAAGTTGCGGTTGATAATGGAAGCGAGACTGAAGGAAAATCAAGACACTTTCACAGGTTTGTCCATCTGGAGAAAGAGTTCTACAATTTAAAATGGTGCAAGATGTTCGAAATCCTGAGTAAAATTGGCGTAAGCTGTAGGGAAAGACGGGTAATATACAATATGTACAAGAACTAAGAGGGAACAATAAGAGTGGAAGAGCAAGAACGGAGTGCAACGATTAGAAAGGGTGTAAGACAGGGACATAGGCTGTCGTCCCTGCTGTTCAATCTATATGTCGAAGAAATAATGACGGTAATAAAAGAAAGGTTCAGGAGGGGGATTAAAAGTTCAAGGTGACAGGGTATCAATGTTAAGATTCGCTGATGACCTTGCTGTCATCAGTGACAGTGGAGAAGAATTACAGGATCTGTTGAATGGAATGAACAGTCTAATGAATACAGAATGGAGGATTGAGAGTAAATCGAAGAAAGACGAAAGTAATGAGAAGTAGCAGTTGTGAAAATCGCGAGAAACTTAACATCGAAATTAATTATCACGAAGTAGATGAAGTTAAGCAATTCTACTACCTAGGCTACAAATTAACCCATGACCGCTGAAGCAAGGAGGTCATAAAAATCACACTACCTCTTGCAAAATGGGTATTCCTGGTCAAAAGAAGTTTACTAGTATCGCAGTACGCATAGAGCTTAACTTGTGGAAGAAATTTCTGAGAATGTACGTTTGGAACACAGCATTGTATGGTAGTGATACTTGGACTGTGGGAAATTTGGAACAGAAGACAATAGAAGCATTTGAGATGTGGTGCTGCAGAAGAATGTTGAAAATTAGGTATAATGATAAGGTAAGGAATGAGGAGTTTATCCGCAGAATCGGCGAGAAAAGAAGTACACTGAAAACCACTGACAAAAACAAGGAACAGGACGACAGGACATCTGAAGACACCAAGGAATGGTGGTGCTGGAAGGAAGCTGTAGAGGGTCAAAACTGTAATGGAAGACAGAGACTGGAATGTATCGAATAAGCCGGCCAAAGTGGCCGTACGGTTCTAGGCGCTACAGTCTGGAACCGCGCGACTGCTACGGTCGCAGGTTCGAATCGTTCCTCGGGCGTGGATGTGTGTGATGTCCTTAGGTTAGTTAGGTTTAAGTAGTTCTGAGTTCTAGGGGACTGATGACCTCAGAAGTTAAGTCCCATAGTGCTCAGAGCCATTTGAACCATTTGTATCCAGTAAATAATGAGGACGTAAGTTGGAAGTGCTACCACGAGATGAAGAGGTTGTCACAGGAGAGGAATTCGTAGCGAGCTGCATCAAACCAGTCAGAAGACCGAGGAAAAGAAAAAAGGTTGTTAGTTGTGGGCTAGCCTTCAATGACGTCATCGACATTATCATGAGCGTTCGCGACTCAGAAACGTGCAGCACGTCACTGGCGAGACGCTTCTGCTGCCCTCTGACCGGCTCGTCTCGTGTCGTCTGTGGCAGAGCGGAGGCAGCCACTGGGTTGGGAGCCGCCACGCGGTCCCCACACGTGACGGCGACGGCTCGCCGGCGTCCACCACGCGTTCCTCTCAAATATAGCCAGCGACTGGCTGTGGCTGGCCGCTTGGGCCGTCGCCAGGGGCCGCCGCCGCTTCCGGTATTCTCTGCGCGGCCGCCTGAAGCCGCGCGTCTGCCTGCCGCCGAAGCCATTGCCAACACCTGCTCTCATGCGCAGTTTCCAGCCACTGAGCCCGTCTCTCCACTGCCTGCTATCGGATCTGGACAAAATACGCTACTGGCCATTAAGATTGCTACACCACGAAGATCACGTGCTACAGACGCGAAATTTAACCGACAGGAAGAAGATGCTGTGATAATTAGCTTTTCTGAGCATTCACACAAGGTTGGCGCCGGTGGCGACACCTACAACGTCCTGACATGAGGAAAGTTTCCAACCGATTTCTCATACACAAACAGCAGCTGACCGGCGTTGCCTGGTGAAACGTTGTTGTGATGCCTCGTGTAAGGAGGAGAAATGTGCACCATCACGTTTCCGACTTTGATAAAGGTTGGATTGTAGCCTATCGCGATTGCGGTTTATCGTATCGCGACGTTGCTGCTCGCGTTGGTCGAGATCCAATGACTGTTAGCAGATATGGAATCGGTAGGTTCAGGAGGGTAATACGGAACGCCGTGCTGGATCCCAGCGGCCTCGTATCACTAGCAGTCGAGATGACAGGCATCTTATCCGCATGGCTTAACGGATCGTGCAGCCACGTCTCGATCCCTGAGTCGACAAATGGGGACGTTTGCAAGACAACAACCATCTGCACGAACAGTTCGACGAGGTTTGCAGCAGCATGGACTATCCGCTCGGAGACCGTGGCTGCCGTTACCCTTGACGCTGCATCACAGACAGGAGCGCCTGCGATGGTGTACTCAACGACGAACCTGGGTGCACGAATGGCAAAACGTCATTTTTTCGGATGAATCCAGGTTCTGTTTACAGCATCATGATGGTCGCATCCGTGTTTGGCGACATCGCGGTGAACGCACATTGGAAGCGTGTATTCGTCATCGCCATACTGGCGTATCACCCGGCGTGATGGTATGGGGTGCCATTGGTTACAAGTCTCGGTCACCTGTTGTGCGCATTGACGACACTTTGAACAGTGGACGTTACACTTCAGATGTGTTACGACCCGTGGCTCTACCCTTCGTTCGATCCCTGGGAAACCCTACATTTCGGCAGGATAATGCACGACCGCATGTTGCAGGTCCTGTAAGGGCCTTTCTGGATACAGAAAATGTTACACTGCTTCCCTGGCCAGCACGTTCTCCAGATCTCTAACCAATTGAAAACGTCTGGTCAATGGTGGCCGAGCAAATGGCTCGTCACAATACACCAGTCACTACTCGTGATGAACTGTGGTATCGTGTTGAAGCTGCATGGGCAGCTAGCTGTACCTGTACACGCCATCCAAGCTCTCAGCTCTGTTTGGCTCAATGTCCAGGCGTATCAAGGCCGTTATTACGGCCAGAGGTGATTGTTCTGGGTGCTGATTTCTCAGGATCTATGCACCCAAATTGCGTGAAAATGTAATCACATGTCAGTTCTAATATAATATATTTGTCTAATGAATACCCGTTTATCATCTGCATTTCTTCTTGGTGTAGCAATTTTAATGACCAGTAGTGTAAAATGAACACACCGTTGTTGTGGTATACAGAGAAATCGCGACGCTAGAAAACTGTAGCAAGTGCAGGAAGACTTGTTGATGACCGAAGCTTGGTGCAAGGAAGTGCCAGTTGTCCCTTGATAAAAACAATTGTGAAATATTGAGTATACATAGGCAGATTGACTCTTTATTGTACGATTATGGAATCGCGCTACAATAACTGGAAGTACTTACTTCCATAAAACACCTAGGAGCGTGTGTACGAAGCGATTTGAGATGGAATGACGACATAAAATTACTCATGCGTAAGTCAGACGTCAGTCTGAGATTAACTGGAAGATTCCTCAGGAACTGAATGCCACAACTAAGACAGTAGCTTACGAAATACTTGTTTGACCAATTCTTCAATATTGGTCATCAGAATGGAAGCCATATCAGATACGAGGGATAGACGAAATAGAGAAGATCCAAAGAAGAGCAGCGCGCTTCGTTGCAGGTTCATTTAATTAGCACGAAAGCGTCACAGAATTGATCAACCAATTCCAGTGGTAGACGCTGCTAGAGAGGCGTTCCGCGTCGCAGTGTGGTTTATTGTTAGAGTACAGTGACTCTACCTTCCTAGAACAGTGAAAAATATATTCCCTCGTCCTACGTATATCTCTCGCAAAGAACGTGAAGATAAAATTAGAGAGATTGGACCCTGCAGAGTGGCTTACTAGCAATCGTTCTTCCAGCGAACTATTCGCGGCTGGAACAGGGAAGGGGACAAAACAGTACAAGATGAAGCCCCCGACACGCACCACAAGGTAGTTTGCAAAGGATAGATGCAGATGTAGAACGGTCCTGTCACATGCAGTTTTTAAGCTGCCCTAAGGAATTAAATTAATATGCTAAAGAGAATACATGAGGGTGTCCTGGAAGTAAAGCCTCCGAATTTTTTTTATATGAAAACTCTTTTAAAGTTTTTTAAATAAAACAAACGTTATTAACATGCTACATCTTTAGTCTTCGTCGCTACATATTTGCAACCCTCTGCCGCTAGAGGTCTGTGAGTTGTACAAGGTGAAGCCCCCGACACGCACTACAAGGTAGTTTGCAGAGGATAGATGCAGCGGTGTACCGTAGGTCTCTAGAAGAGCGTAGCGTTCCAAAGGATTGGAAAAGGGCACAGGTCATTCCCGTTCTCAAGAAGGGACGTCGAACAGATGTGCAGAACTATAGACCTATATCTCTAACGTCGATCAGTTGTAGAATTTTGAAACACGTATTATGTTCGAGTATAATGACTTTTCTGGACACTAGAAATCTACTCTGTAGGAATCAGCATGGGTTTCGTAAAAGACGATCGTGTGAAACCCAGCTCGCGCTATTCGTCCACGAGACTCAGAGGGCCATAGACACGGGTTCCCAGGTAGATGTTTCTTGACTTCCGCAAGGCGCTCGATACAGTTCCCCATAGTCGTTTAAGGAACAAAATAAGAGCAAATGGACTATCAGACCAATTGTGTGATTGGATTGAAGAGTTCCTAGGTAACAGAACGCAGAATGTCATTCTAAATGGAGAGAAGTCTTCCGAAGAAGAGTGATTTCAGGTGTGCCGCAAGGGAGTGTCGTAGGACCGTTGCTATTCACAATATACATAAATGACCTTGTGGATAACATCAGAAGTTCACTGAGGCTTTTTGCGGATGATGCTGTTGTACATAGAGAGGTTGTAACAATGGAACATTGTACTGAAATGCAGGAGGATCGGCAACGAATTGACGCATGGTGCAGGGAATGGCAATTGAATCTCAATGTAGACAACTGTAATGTGCTGCGAATACATAGAAAGAAAGATCCTTTATCTTTTAACTACAATATAGCAGGTCAGAAGCTGCAAGCAGTTAATTCCATAAATTATCCGGGAATACGCATCAGGAGTGATTTAAAATGGAATTATCATATAAAGTTGATCGCCGGTAAAGCAGATGCCAGACTGAGATTCATTGGAAGAATCCTAAGGAAATGCAATCCGAAAAAAAAAGTAAATAGGTTACAGTACGCTCGTTCGCCCACTGCTTGAATACTGCTCAGCAGTGTGGGGTCCGTACCAGATAGGGTTGATAGAAGAGATAGAGAAGATCCAACGGAGAGTAGCGTGCTTCGTTACAGGATCATTTAGTAATCGCGAAAGCGTTACGCAGATGATAGATAAACTCCAGTGGAAGACTCTGCAGGAGAGACGCTCAGTAGCTCGGTACGGGCTTTTGTTGAAGTTTCGAGAACACCGAGGAGACAAGCAGTATATTACTCCCTCCTACGTATATCTCGCGAAGAGACCATGAGGATAAAATCAGAGAGATTAGAGCCCACACAGAGGCATACCGACAATCCTTCTTTCCACGAACAATACTAGACTGGAATAGAAGGGAGAACCAATAGAGGTACTCAAAGTACCCTCCGCCACACACCGTTGGGTGGCTTGCGGAGTATGGATGTAGATGTAGATGTAGCGTCAACATGGCTGTGTATAACGTAACTACGTCGGTACGCGAGAAACATCGTGCTGTAATGGAGTATCTAACTGCAAGAATTCGTCCACACATGGAGCTTCTGCTCCTTCAGCATGACAACGCCACACGACACACGAGCTCTGCGACATCTGTAACAATCCGAAGCCTTGGGTTCACTGTCATCGATCATCTTCAATACATTCCCGTCTTGGCCCCATCCGATTTTCATGTTTCCAAAACTTAACAATTCCGAGGACTTCACTTTGATAATGATAATGCGGTGCAAGCAGATGTGAGGTTGTGACTTCGTCAACAGACATCCTACAGGGACGTTATGAACTAATTGCTCTGTCTTTGGGAGATATGTGTTCGTCGCCAGGATGACTTATGTCGAGAAACAAACATGTAGACATGAAGTATAACCGGCCGGTGTGGCCAAGCGGTTCTAGGCGCTTCAGTCTGGAACCGCTACGGTCGCAGGTTCGAATCCTGCCTCGGGCATGGATGTGTGTGATGTCCTTAGGTTAGTTAGGTTTAAGTAGTTCTAAGTTCTAGGAGACTGATGACCTCAGAAGTTAAGTCCCATAGTGCTCAGAGCCACATGAAGTATAAACATTAAAATGTTATTAACGTTTATTTTATTTAAAAACCTTTAAGAGTCTCAACGAAAAAATTTCGGAGGCATTAGTTTTCAGTACGCCCTCGTATATACGAGGTGCGACAATAAATTAATGAGACTGATGTTAAAATAAATGTTGCTTACCGTTTTAGTCAAGTTTAGTGTTGTCTCCTTCGAAGTAGTTCCCTTCTGATTACACACACTTTTCCAGCGCTTCTGTCATTGATGGTAACATTTCTGGAACTCATCTTCAGTAATATCCTCCAAGACCCTCGTCACAGCTTTTTGGACATCTTGTGTTGTTTGAAAATGGTGTCCCTTGAAAAAGTCGCACGGAGCGATATCTGGTGAATAAGGTGGCTGTGGTAGTACTGAAATTTATTTTGAGGTTAAAAATTGCTGTACTGACAGAGCAGTATGGGATGCCGCATTATCGTGATGTAGAATCCAATTATCAGCAATGTTGGCACGACACGAAGAACTCTTTTACGAAGTCTTTCTAAAATTTCTATGTAGTAATATTGGTTAACTGTTTGTTCAGGAGGCACCCACTCTTCATGAACAATTCTCTTGGAATCAAAGAACCACACAAGCATGCTTTTCACTTTTGACTTTGACATGCGAGCTTTTTTTGGTCTGGGTGATCCCTTTGAGCACCATTGCGAACTTTGGCGTTTTGTCTCTGGATCTTACTGAAAAAAACAACATTCATCACCAGTGATAACACGGCTCAGCAATTCTGGATTGATTTCCGTTTGCTCTAACAGATCGGCTGCCACATTTTTCCGTGTTTCTCGCTGTTGTGGTGTGAGATTTTTGGGGACAATTTTTGCACAAATCTTTCTCTTACCAAAATCTTCAGTTATTATTAGATGAACCGTTTCTCGATTGATGTTCAGTTCTTCTGCAATCATTTTCACGGATAATCTTCGATGAGATCGTGCGAGTTCACGGACCCCGGCCAAGTTGACATCTGTCTGTGAGGTTGATGGTCGTCCACTGCGGTCTTCAACATTCGTTCTGCCTTCACTAAACATTTTATGCCAACGAAAAACTTGAGCTCTTCACATAACTCCCTCTCAAAAGCGTTCTGAAGCTTACTGTAAGTTGTCGTCGCGTTTTCACCCAATTTAACGCAAAAAGAAATGGCATACCGTTGCAATATTATGCGGTTCCATTTCCGTGACGAGAGACACAAACATGTGTTAACTTATTACAGCACAACTAACGACTGAGCAGTGCCGCTTGGACTAGAAGCAGCTTATAGACCAAGGTCGAAGATATTGTGCCTATGCAAGCCTGCAGGGTTGCCACATCTTGCAAAGAAAATCAGTCTCATTACTTTATTGTCGCACCTCATATGAAACAGTTGCTGACTAATGGGAAATGGGCAATAACTTACAGAAAACTGTTTTGTAAATAATAGATTACAGCTATCAGTCGTCCTTTTGAAATTTTATTGGCATTTCTAGATTTCAGCTAGAAACTAGCCATTCTCAGTGCATTATCACTTTTATTCAATGCATGTAATGTATTCAATGAACTGTAGATGAAGCCCGACCAACAGGCATTACATGCATTGATCAAAACTCATAGTGCATTGAAAATGGCTAGTTTCTAGCTGAAATATAGATCTGCCAATAAAATTTCAAAAGGATGATTGATAGCTGAAATCTATTATTTACAAGTCAATATAACAGTCGCTGCATACAAGAGCCTTCTGAATGAAAGGTAACCTGATGAAAATTGTATTATTAATATATGTGTAAACATCTGTTACATGATATAAATGGCAAGTCACCCAGCTTCGCGTTCTGGGGAATGGACTATCCCGAAGACAGATGTGGACACAGTGGAGGCCTATCTCAACTACCTAAGAGAAAGAGCCTCCATATCAGCGATCGTCTCTCTTTTTCTCAAGGACATAAATGTAAAATAGTCAGTCGTGGAGTGGCCAACTTAAGGCTGGGGCAGATCAGGACTACTGCAGTTACTATTACTTAAAATTCCAGCTGTTAGGCTGTTTAGTTCTGCAAGATGCAGTACCCACAATATTTGTAAAAAAATATACACAGTCCAGTCACAATAATGTGACCACCGCTTATTTGCGGCGAAAACGTGCAATAATCACAAAGAGACGGTAGATGGTGGCACTATCAGTGGATGACACTATATAAAGAGTGTCGAGGGGACACGGAAACAATGCAGTCGTTGTTGTAACGCGGTAACTCGATTTATTTGACACCCAAAAGGGTATGATCATTGGCTTTTGGGCCAAAGGTGGGCCGGCCGCAGTGGCCGAGCGGTTCTAGGCGCTTCAGTCCGGAACCACGCGGCTGCTACGGTCGCAGGTTCGAATCCTGCCTCGGGCATGGATGTGTGTGATGCCCTTAGGTTAGTTAGGTTTAAGTAGTTCTAAGTCTAGGGGACTGATGACCTCAGATGTTAAGTCCCATAGTGCTTAGAGCCATTTGAGCCAAAGGTGGAAGCATTTCCGAAACTAAGTTTGGAAGCTGTTCGTATGCCGCCTCAGTTAAAGTATATCCGTGCATGGCACGATGGCGCTATCCGAAACTGGCCCCGAGGCAACTGTGGTGCACCAAGGGCCGCAGATGTCAGGGATGAACGACGGCTGTTGAAATGTGTACGGGCAGATGGACGTCCACCTGTTGAGCAGCTGATCGCTGAGATGAACCAAGGGGCGACCATAATGTCTCCTCAATGACCGTTGAGTGAACGTTGCTGCGCATGGGCCTCCGCAGCAGGCGCCTTTTTCATGTGCCCATGCTGATACCTGTCCATCGGCAACGAAGGCTGGAATCTACACGCCAGTACGGCAACTGGACGCCTGGTAAGTGGCAACAGGTGGCCTTTTCAGGTGATTCACGCTTTATGCGCCACGAGATAGATGACCGTTGACAGGCACAGTGTAAAACGTCTGAAAGGAAACAATCGGTGGAAGGGTCCAAGAAGAAGGAGGAGCTTTGAGGTCTGGGTAATGTATACGTGACAATTTCTGGGTGATCTCATTGTTCTGAAAGGCACACTGGATCAACTCAAGAATGCATCTATCCTTGAGGACCAAGTCCCTTCCTACATGCAGCTTTTATTTCCTAGGCGCAATGGCATCTACCGGCAGGATAATTCAACGTGTCACACAGCTCGCAGTGTACTGCATGGTTCGAAGAGCACCAGGGTGAGTTTACCGTACTCCCCTGGCCACCAAGCTCCCTGGATTTAAACTGAATCGAGAATCTGAGGGACCGCCTCAGTAGCGCGGTACAAGTAATGGATCTCCAACGAGAAATCTTGCGCAGCTGACCACGGCACTGAAATCAGCACGTCTCCACATCCCTGTCGGTAACTTCCAGAACCTCACTGTCTCTCTTCCTGCACATCTCGCAGCAGTCCGTACTGCAATATGCGGTTATTCAAACTTTTCACAGTTCATCGCGTTAATATCACTGGACAGTATAGTATACAGGGCTACTATCAATAATTCATTTGTTTTCAAAGCTCTGTATTTCCGAGATTAGTACATATATAGTGTGAGTGAAACATGAATAGAATCGTAAACTTACAAAGTTTCCTTTTTGCACCCTCTAAACGCTCTATGAGTGCCTCTCTGGTAATATGACACACGTCCAAGTGGTAGTCATGTTCGTTCCATACCCTATGTACCAACATCCTACCTGTAGTTATTATAGCAGCACTGATACGTTCTCTGAAATGTTCTAGTGTTCTTGGCAGCGGGGCTACGTAAACACTATCATTCATGTATCCCCAAAGGAAAAAGTTACAAAGCGTTAGGTCAGGCGACCAGATGTGGGACACCACTACTCCCAGTCCAGCGATCGTCGTTTAGGTAGTGCCTGACATCGATATACCAATGATGGTTCAAAATGGTTCAAATGGCTCTGAGCACCATGCGACTTAACTTCTGAGGTCATCAGTCGCCTAGAACTTAGAACTAATTAAACCTAACTAACCTAAGGACATTACACACATCCATGCCCGAGGCAGGATTCGAACCTGCGACCGTAGCGGTCGCTCGGTTCCAGACTGTAGCGCCTAGAACCGCACGGCCACTCCGGCCGGCACCAACGATGGGATCCTCGCCTTGTTCAAAGATGAAATTCTCAGAATCAGCAGTCAGTTTTGGAAACAATCACAACTGTAATGTACCTTTTGTTATCTATGAGGTGGAACTATGGGCCTCATGGAAAAGGGGTGACCCGGCTGAGTCATGCAATTTGACTCTTAGTCTGATCACGAGGTGCGGTCGTTAACTGCACGCGTTGATCACGTAGGCTGACGTGAGGATCAATGAACTATACGAGGTGTGGCTAGAAAAAAACCGGACTAGTACTGGTGAAACAATAAAACGGATGCAATAAGGCTGAAAGTCGCGTGGCCTGTCACGTGACTCTCGCTCCGCCTACTGCTCGAGTTTCATCTGCCTCCTGCACTCAGTCTGCCGTGGCGTCTGTTTTAAGTAGTTGACGTTTTGTCTGTGCATCGGAAAATGTTGAGTGTACAGAAAGAACAGCGTGTTAACATCAAATTTTGTTTCAAACTAGGAAAATCTGCAAGTGAAACGTTTGTAATGTTACAACAAGTGTACGGCGATGATTGTTTATCGCGAACACAAGTGTTTGAGTGGTTTAAACGATTTAAAGATGGCCGCGAAGACACCAGTGATGATACTCGCACTGGCAGACCATTGTCAGCAAAAACTGATGCAAACATTGAAAAAATCGGTAAACTTGTTCGACAAGATCGCCGTTTAACAATCAGAGCAGTGTCTGAGTTAACAGGAGTTGACAAGGAAAGTGTTAGGCAGATTCTTCATGAAAGTTTCAACATGAACAAAGTGTGTTCAAAAATGGTTCCAAAGTGTCTCACAATTGAACAGAAGGAACGCCGAAGAATGATTTGTTCTGACATCCTGGAAAACATTGAAAGTGATCCCACCTTCTTACAAAATGTTATTACTTGCGATGAATCGTGGTTTTTTACTTACGATCCCGAAACTAAACGCCAATCGATGCATTGGAAAACTCCTGGTTCTCCACGACAAAAAAAAGCACGAATGTCAAAATCGAAATTCAAGGCAATGATGATTGTTTTTTTGACATCAAAGGGATTGTGCACATTGATTGGGTACCAGAGGGACAAACAGTGAATCAGCATTACTACACTAGCGTCCTGGCTACCCTACGTGAGCGAGTACGGAGAAAACGGAACGATTTGTGGAGAAAAAAGTCATGGATCCTTCACCAAGACAATGCCCCAGCTCACAGTGCGTTGTCAGTGAAGACGTTTTTGGCAAAACACAACATTCCCATCTTACATCATCCACCCTACTCACCTGATTTGGCCCCCTGTGACTTTTTTGTTTTCCCTAAAGTCAAGTCAGCTTTGAAAGGAACTAGATTTGAGACTGTTGAAGCAGTAAAAGAAAAAGCGACGGAAGTAATGTATGGACTTACCGAAAATGATCTGCAGCATTGCTATGAACAGTGGAAAATTCGTATGGAGCGGTGTAGAGACCGAGGAGGAGAGTACATTGAAGGAGATAACATGAAATTGTAAATAATTGTAAATAAATGTTTTTTCCTGCTTCAGTCCGGTTTTTTTCTAGCCGCACCTCGTACTTGACGGGATGTATCTCGAACATCTTAGGTGATTAGAAAGTTAGCAGACAGGAATACCTTTAAATACTTAGCTTTAATTCAGTGTCAGCGGTGAACGTCGTTCGTGACTTTGTACCACAATATTTACAAGTGCAGTTACAGACTGAACTGTGAATACTTCTTTACAATTCTGATTGCTTCACACATATAGATCAATTGTCAATGCATAAACTGTTCGTGGCGCCTGGCTAGGTCGTAGTTACCGTCTTAGCTATGCTAACTAGTGTCTCTGCAAAAGATCTGTGACGCTATAACAAGTGAACCATTCCTATTAAAGTCGGCTGTAGAACTGGCCAGTGCGCTAGCTTGTCTCGTGGGTAAGACCAGCCGAGTGGCGGCGCTCGGTCTGCTAGCATCGACAGTGGCGACTCGCGGGTCCGATGTGTACTGACGGACCGCGGCCGATTTGAAGCCTACAACCTAGCCAGTGTGGTGCCTTGCGGTGATACCACACCTTTCATAGTCTTCTCACAGAAGAAAACCGCCCTCATAGTTTCGTCTGTGACGTTGCACAGAAAACATTAACCTTCCGTGAATCTCTTTCATGAGAATGTTGTGTGTTCTGCACTCTCACAATGTGGTGATTAACCTTTCGAGATAAATAGAAGGTTGCTTTATCGTTAAGTACCTGCTTGGGAACATAATGGGAATCCTCATGTGCTTCCTGCATGAAATTGCAGCAGTGAAGGAGTCGAACAAAAACTTCCGGTTTTCATTGTTGTAAGAGCAGCAGATGGCACGGTTTGAAATATAATGACCGTCACAAAATTTTTCACGCCATTTATTGCGATATTCCAAGTTCGTGGCTTGCCTGGATCATTGATCCTTTTGGATTGTGTACGAAGCTTCCCATCACCCTCTCCACAGCTGCATCTGGCACACTTGGTCCACCGGTACTTTCCTGTTTATAGAGGCAACCAGTGTCCCTAAATTGTCTACAACAAAGCACAGTGCTCTGTTTACGTGCCGGTTCTTTTCCATAATGCCTTCTGAACGCACGATACACTGTTGTAACAAATAAAGATCTCGCATATTCCATCACCAGAAGCTGTATTCTCGATTTGTCAGGGCACTGCACTCGTAATGCCTACTGGTGGGCACAATGTAAACCCGATGAGTTTACATTTATATTCAAGCGTCAGTCATACTTGTACATGTAACACTTTGGTAAATGCAGAACTGTAGAAATGAATGAATCATTCATAGTAGACAAGTATTTTTATCATCAGTGGTCCGTGCTTTAATGTAAAGTAAGAATTGATATGCCTGTCTGCTTCTTTTATTTTCAGCAGTCTTGCTTAATTTGCTGTTTTTAAACCTGTGTGTGAAGCAAAAGGAATAATTATTCCAAGAAAGTGACAGTTTCAATTCAGCCGTTATTTTTTTCTTAAGGGGCCGGAGTGACAGAACATTTTGGACATAGACAGATGCTAACATAGTGCATTACGTATGGTTTTTATACTGGTAACATAATTTTTCCAGCGAATTCTTAAATAGGCTCCTCAATGCAGTGGTTCATGTTGTGATGTTGTGACCAGGTGAAACTGCTTTCGTCTGCTGCTCTGGGGGGGGGGGGGGGGGGAGGGAGGGAGGGGAGACACTCATCATTCTAGAACACAGGAAATATTAGTTCACTTCATTCCATGTCCGCCTGCCTAGATGAGTGGCCCATCAAAAATCATGCCATTTTATGGGTCAAGGGATGGACGTTCACCTACATGTATAATAATAGCGACAAATCACACCTTGATTTCTGGCAGTACTTGCAAACGGCCCACAGTGAAGTTGAGCACCGACCGCGCTACCGCGCCTTCTTCGCCAATTACCTACACGCGATCTTTACGTCACCCCCGCTCAGTTGGATGGTGTCACACGCCGACAGCACTCCCGCCCCCCCCCCCCCCCCCCCCTTGACATCTGAGACTCTTTCTATATTGTAACCCACAGTGGAGTAGGCGCATGGATACGCGCCTCCTTTCCTTTATGCACTATACCAGAACACGCTGGTTTTTCCCCCAACTCTACTGTCTATTGCTTCACACCTCTTAGCTTACATCAGTATTATTATTTATTTTTTCCGTACACCGTGTTAATAAAAAAAAGTTGCTCGCCTTGTACGAGTGTAATGTCTCGTGTTATTTCCGCCGGAAGGATGGCATTTCTGTTGTATTTAAGCTTGCACCAATAAAGATATTTTGTTCATTTACCCTGTTCCCGGTAAAAAATTGTTTAGAAAGTGGTTACGTACTTGCCTCCCAAGCAGCATGTCTGGGTTCGATTCCCGGCCATGTTGGAGATTTTTCCGCTCATGTACTGGGTGTTATGTTGTCCTCATCATCATTTTATCCTCATCACCGGCACGCGAGTCGCCCAATGTGGCGTCGACTGTAATAAAACTCACGCCCGGGGGCCGAACTTCCCCTCTTGGGGCCTCCCGGCCGCCAATGCCACACGATTATTTCATTTCATTACTTCATTCCATTAATGAATAAAAGATTTACTTAACTGTGACACACTTCTTTGCCACAGGATTACCTGACCTTTGCAACTGTTATTGACTACTATGATGTTAACCTTCTTCACGAACTTGAGGAGGGTTCTGGGTAGGTCGACACTATATTGACCTCAGCATGAGGGTGATGCTACGCTGAGAGGGGAGACTTGGTCTTCAGGAGCGCCTCCCATACGTCGTTGCTGACTGCAGCCAGTCCTAGCTAATGTCTGTGGTATCGATTCGCATTGCCAATGTTGGCGTGACAACGTGTTCTGTGTACAATATGTAACATTATGTGTGTCCATCGACCGAATTTAAGTGAATAAGTTCTCTGGAGAATGAAAGACTGAGTGATACTGTGGTGTCACCGCCAGACACCACACTTGCTAGGTGGTAGCCTTTAAATCGGCCGCGGTCCGCTAGTATACGTCGGACCCGCGTGTCGCCACTATCAGTGATTGCAGACCGAGCGCCGCCACACGGCAGGTCTAGAGAGATTTCCTAGCACTCGCCCAGTTGTACAGCCGACTTTGCTAGCGATGGTTCACTGACAAATTACGCTCTCATTTGCCGAGACGATAGTTAGCATAGCCTTCAGCTACGTCATTTGCTACGACCTAGCAAGGCGCCATTATCATTTGCTATTTATCTTGTGATGCATGTACCGTCAAGAGCGATGTTCACCAATTATGGATTAAAGTTAAGTATTCCAGAAGCTACGTACCTTTTTTGCTAGTCTCAAAACATTGTCCTGTTCCAGACCTCACGCCAGCCTGCGTGAGCTTAACGCGTGCCTTTCGGCTACCGGTCATAGTGGATTGGCTGTCTGGCCAGTCCACAACAGAAACTGTAAAGGTCGCGTGATATGACATGACCTGTTCTGGCGCAGAGCAGCAAAGATTGCTATTGCAATCCGATATACTCAAAAGCGGTCAAAGACATTTTTTAAGCTCGACTGCAGTGAAACAAAATATGAGATACAACGTAAAAACAAAATGTGTACTAAATCCTATACCACTTATGTTTTGTCTGGCTGTATGTGTAGATGCACGCTATTACAGTTCATTGTAATTTATAATTAAAAATATGTAATGTGAATAGTTTCGGTGTGAAACGTCTCAATACAGGGTGTTACAAAAAGGTACGGCCAAACTTTCAGGAAACATTCCTCACACACAAATAAAGAAAAGATGTTATGTGGACATGTGTCTGGAAACGCTTAATTTCCATGTTAGAGCTCATTTTAGTTTCGTCAGTATGTAATGTACTTCCTCGATTCACCGCCAGTTGGCCCAATTGAAGGAAGGTAATGTTGACTTCGTTGCTTGTGTTGACATGCGACTCATTGCTCTACAGTACTAGCATCAAGCACATCAGTAATTAGCATCAACAGGTTAGTGTTCATCACGAACGTGGTTTTGCAGTCAGTGCAATGTTTACAAATGCGGAGTTGGCAGATGCCCATTTGATGTATGGATTAGCACGGGGCAATAGCCGTGGCGCGGTACGTTGGTATCGAGACAGATTTCCAGAACGAAGGTGTCCGGACAGGAAGACGTTCGAAGCAATTGATCGGCGTCTTAGGGAGCACGGAACATTCCGGCCTATGACTCGCGACTGGGGAAGATCTAGAACCACGAGGACACGTGCAATGGACGAGGCAATTCTTCGTGCAGTTGACGATAACCCTAATGTCAGTGTCAGAGAAGTTGCTGCTGTACAAGGTAACGTTGACCACGTCACTGTATGGAGAGTGCTACGGGAGAACCAGTAGTTTCCGTACCATGAACAGCGTGTGCAGGCACTATCAGCAGCTGATTGGCCTCCACGGGTACACTTATGCGAATGGTTCATCCAACAATGTGTCAATTCTCATTTCAGTGCAAATGTTCTCTTTACGGATGAGGCTTCATTCCAACGTGATCAAATTGTAAATTTTCACGATCAACATGTGTGTGCTGACGAGAATCCGCACGCAATTGTGCAATCACGTCATCAACACAGATTTTCTGTGAACATTTGGGCAGGCATTGTTGGTGATGTCTTGATTGGGCCCCATGTTCTTCCACGTACGCTCAATGGAGCACGTTATCACGATTTCATACGGGATACTCTACCTGTGCTGCTAGAACATGTGCCTTTACAAGTACGACACAACATGTGGTTCATGCACGATGGAGCTCCTGCACATTTCAGTCGAAGTACCCTTCTCAACAACAGATTCGGTGATCGATGGATTGGTGGGGCGGACCAATTCCATGGCCTCCACGTATCCTGACCTCAACCCGCTTGACTTTCATTTATGGGGGCATTTGAAAGCTCTTGTCTACGCAACCCCGGTACCAAATGTGGAGACTCTTCGTGCTCGTATTGTGGACGGCTGTGATACAATAGGCCATTCTCCAGGGCTGCATCAGCGCATCAGGGATTCCATACGACGGAGGGTGGATGCATGTATCCTCGCTAACGGAGGACATTTTGAAAATTTCCTGTAACAAAGTGTTTGAAGTCACGCTGGTACGTTCTGTTGCTGTGTATTTCCATTCCATGATTAATGTGATTTGAAGAGAAGCAATGAAATGAGCTCTAACATGGAAAGCAAGCGTTTCCGGACACATGTCCACATAACATATTTTCTTTCTTTGTGTGTGAGGAATGTTTCCTGAAAGTTTGGCCGTACCTTTTTGTAACACCCTGTATATCAAGAAGTACGATGTATAAAAAAAGCAATGGATATTTGCCTATTTCTGAAAATTTGTAATTATTAGTACAAAAACTGGTTTATGTGGCATTGTCATCCACGATAATGCGTGGAAAAATGTTTTTTTAAGTTTCTCTTTAGTTTATTAAAAATTAATTACAGGAAATGTTCAAAATGTCCTCCGTTAGCGGGGATACATGCATCCACCCTCCGTCGCGTGGAATCCCTGATGCGCTGATGCAGCCCTGGAGAATGGCATATTGTATCACAGCCGTCCACAATACGAGCACGAAGAGTCTCTACATTTGGTACCGGGGTTGCGTAGACAAGAGCTTTCAAATGCCCCCATAAATGAAAGTCAAGAGAGTTGAGGTCAGGAGAGCGTGGAGGCCGTGGAATTGGTCCGCCTCTACCAATCCATCTGTCACCGAATCTGTTGTTGAGAAGCCTACGAATGCAGTTATTTGATTTGTTATTTAAATAGCAATCACCGGTCAATTTCTCATGCCCTATGCTCGTAAATGTTTAATTGTCAATTTATTATAAATGTTCACAGAAATCATCGACGGTTCCACAGGACTAAGGAACTTGAAAGACGTTGTCGTAATCAGCAAACTACTATTTGTCACTGAATGGTAATTCGCTGCACTTTATTTGCAAATGTAGGTCATTTCGGTAATCTTGTTGAAATCCAGGCTCAGAATCTATCCGGTGAAAATTTGATTACAATCCCTGTTTTTGTTTCGCATAAAAGTGTATCAAAATTATTGATCGCTTCTTTCAAGTATCCGGCACGTCATTGCACGGAACAAGGTGCACTTATGTCGAAATCCGGCGTACTCGCACGGGGCTAAAAAATGACATCTTCTAAAACATCAGGTACCATAGCTAACAGCAAAATACTCTCTCCATTTCCCCCCATTCAAAATATTTACAATATTATAAATACCACATTCCTCCCTCCTCTCCTCCCAAACCTCCGTAGGGCAGATGCGAGAGACGACAGCAGAGGGAAGGACTGAATTCTGACGCTGATGAGGAGGCAGGGAGGGTAACTGTGTCTGGTAGTGCCTACCTGCCCGCAGTGCGAGGGGACCAGGAACACCACCCAAAAAACCATGTGGAGGACGCGTGCCTGCATCCAGAGGCGTGGGCGCAATGGGCGGTTGGACGGCAAAGGGATCTTATGGAACGGCGTGATCTGGAACGGCTCATCCACGGACATTAGTTCGAGCAGCTGGGCGTAGACCTCCATGTGCACCACAGGGTAAGGTGCACGCTGTGACTGCCTAAGAGATGGCTGCAACAGCATATGAGGTCCCTAGCGCTGCGTTGAGTCTGCGGACAAACATTTTACGTTCTAGGCGCTCAGTCAGGAACCGCGCGACTGCTACGATCGCAGGTTCGAATCCTGCCTCGGGCATGGATGTGTGTGATGTCCTTAGGTTAGTTAGGTTTAAGTAGTTCTAAGTTCTAGGGGACTGATGACCACAGACGTTAAGTCCCATAGTGCTCAGAGCCATTTGAACCAAACATTTTACGGCAAAATCACTGACATACTCGGACACGTAGCGCAGCTGGTTTTGGTAGCGCCACAGTAGCCCAGCAGAACCGTGGGCGACATATGAGGAGTGCCCGACGTCTTTGGTAACTAGTTCCCGCCCCCCCCCCCCTCTTACTAATTGGCCTACTGGGTTGAGATGTAATTGACCATGAACGTGTACACCTAATGAAATTTTAAAGTGAGCAAGGCTATCGTTGCCAAAGGAAAAAGTACCGGTTAGCAGGGGGAAAGTACACAAGAGACCATTCTGAGGGAAGAATCTATTCTAAACCGAACTTAAATACTGATAATTTTGAAATGGGTGGAATTTAGTGCAATCGCTCGAGTACCGCAAAGGAAAAAAGAGTACAATATAATATTTAATACAAAAAATATTGATTAGCAAGAAAAGGATAATTAAATGGTCGCCAGCCCACTATGGCAATAAATATCCAGAATCCTGAGAAAGGTAATGGCAAAGAAAATCAAGTAAATAATCGCTGGAGTGGCAACACGAGGTTGTTACGTTTTTCCATAACACAGCAGTTCATGAGAAGATAAATGAATCAGAAAGCACCGAGTTTTCAGATACTTAATCTGAAATACTAATTTTTAAAGCAAAGTTAAATGAAGTTGCTGGTTAAAGAAATGATTGATCCTAACTGAAACTTTGTTATGTAACAAAAATGCTTTTAGTAATGGCAGCGTAGCTTAATGCAAAATTTGGAAAAATGCAAGCAATTTACTGTTACTTATTGAATACTGAACTGAATTTACTTCAAGCAAATGAGCAACTGATTTACTTTTGACATAAGAACAATAAAATACATATCAAGCCAGCAAAAGTCACTCGCTAAGCTAAACACAGAATAAATGAAACTGCGCACTCTTAATCTGCGCTGTATCGTTAGTTACGTTCATTTAAGTGAGTGAAGTTAATATTCCAAATTGCAAATCCGTCAAGCCTCTGTTATGCAATACAAGAGTGAACACTTAATGGGGCAGCAAAATGTAAACTGAAATTAGTCATTAGCAAACAAACAAAACTGGCAATAAATGGTTACCATCAATTTTCATATTTTTACAACACTCAGTGAATGTGTGGAAAAGAAAGGGACCATGCTTGGTAATAAAGTCTCAGAACAATGACAACGCAGGGGCCCTACAAGTTTTAGCTACTGCAGGTTACTGTTCAAAAAAGTTCGTCAAATTTTGTGAAAGGGATGCCACTGGGTAATGCCTTTACAATATTAGTTACACTCTGTCAGTTAATGATCATACGATGTTGTAGCTGTGCATACGATGAAGAATGCAGCCGATGACAGTGCTGAGCTGCTGCTGGTTGAGTACCACGATTCGTCTCTAGAGTCACAGTTAATTATGGGATAGGCAATGGTTAGAATTGCAGCTTCTGTTGTGGACTGGCCAGACAGCCAATCCACTGTGACCGGTAGCCGAAAGGCACGCGTTAAGCTCACGCAGGCTGGCGTGAGGTCTGGAACAGGACAATGTCTTGAGACTAGCAAAAAAGGTACGTAGCTTCTGGAATACTTAACTTTAATCCATAATTGGTGAACATCGCTCTTGACGGTACATGCATCACAAGATAAATAGCAAATGATAAAGGCGCCTTGCTAAGTCGTAGCAAATGACGTAGCTGAAGGCTATGCTAACTATCGTCTCGGCAAATGAGAGCGTAATTTGTCAGTGAACCATCGCTAGCAAAGTCGGCTGTACAACTGGGCGAGTGCTAGGAAATCTCTCTAGACCTGCTGTGTGGCGGCGCTCGGTCTGCAATCACTGGTAGTGGCGACACGCGGGTCCGACGTCTACTACCGGACCGCGGCCGATTTAAAGGCTACCACCTAGCCAAGTGTGGTGTCTGACGGTGACACCACAGCTTCCTCCGCCTGTCCGCTCCTACCGTGCTCTCAAAACTCGCGGGTTAACGAAGTAGGTGCGCCTACACTGGCACAATCATAGCAGCACAGCGCGTCTGCGAGAGCAGCTAACAAACACCTCCGCTCTTTTTCATTACTCAAGCTGCTGTCTCTTCTCTCTGCTCGCAGCACGACAGACACTCTCCACACGCAAAGATAAACAACGGCACAGCTACTGCCATTTTGTCGTGTTATTGATACATTTAAATAAAGTTCCCTTGGCTATTACACAGCAGTTTACAAATTCACATAATAATTACAATCTATTATATACAGTCACAAATACATACATCATTACATCCATTAAATACTAAATATAGTTTCTGTAATAAAGTTTACAGATTCAGACTTAGAAGTATCGTAAGTAGTGGGACTACCTTCGTGTCACCCCAAGTACCGTTATCCAAAATGGCGGCGATGACGTCATCCAAGATGGCGGATTTTGGCGGGAAGATAGGTCAATGGGCTACGCCCACTAACCTAACCCCCACCTCTCCCCTCCTCCAGAAAAATGGCGCGAAATTCAAATTCCATCAGGACAATGCAATACATTTGCCTGCCGTATGTGCTGTTTACAGAGTTTGTGGTGCAATGACTTGTAATTTTCCCATGTCGGACGCTGCTGCTATGCATTTATGTGTTTCCTTGTAAGAGGTATTCTCTTTTACTAGCGATCATTTTAGATAGGACTGATGCAGGCATAGTATAACTTCTGAACCGTGATCGGATGTGAACAGTGGACGCTATACATTTCTGGAAAGCTATATTGTGCTTGTATCACACAGAGCCAATGTTTTAAGCAAGTAGTTTTTTCGTTTTATGGTTCGATAACATAGTTTATCGTAGAGAAACAGGGAAGAAGGATTTATGTCATGTGCTTGAAATATGTTTGTTACATTGGAATATTAGAAGCGCTACATTCCATACGACGGATAGGTCTGAAACTCAAGCGACTAACAGTATAGCCCATTTTAAGTGTGGAATGTTGTAGCCTTACGAGTGCTTGTATTAATGTTCTCTCTTACCAATACCTTCCAGGTACCGATCCTAGACTCTAGAACAATACTTTAGAGTTGATAGCTTGGTTGCTTTACATAAAAATGCGTCGAACTCCATCCATCTAGAGCTCCATCGCGCATAAAAATCATTCGTTTCTTGTTATCTTAACTGTGTGCTATTACATCAAGGCACTCTGAAATCTGAAAGTATACATCAATAAGTATT
This sequence comes from Schistocerca nitens, assembly GCF_023898315.1. Lineage (NCBI taxonomy): Eukaryota > Metazoa > Arthropoda > Insecta > Orthoptera > Acrididae > Schistocerca > Schistocerca nitens. The sequence goes on along the minus strand of NC_064617.1, from coordinate 695,656,852 downwards.
GCTAAGCTCCTCGATATGGGCACATCTCGAAAAAATCTCGTGCACTTGGATGGGTGAGGACTCAGAAAGCTCCATTCATTCACGAGACGTGGAGTGTAGCTGTCTTCTTCTGATCGGTTGCAGATTAATTCGGTAATGGTGCTGCAGGGCGGGTTGGTCAATAACAGTGTGATGAGGGTCTTTCACTCTCTAATTTTACCCTAAGACAGCGAGAATGCTCTGTGACTCTCATACGCATAGAAATAGATCGTAAATTAAGCACTGTGCTCGAGGTGTTAGATATACACTACTGGCCATTAAAATTGCTACACCAAGAAGAAATGCAGATGATAAACGGGTATTCATTGGACAAATATATTATACTAGATCTGACATATGATTACATTTTCGCGCAATTTGGGTGCATAAATCCTGAGAAAACAGTACCCAGAACAACCACCTCTGGCGGTAATAACAGCCTTGATATGCCTGGGCCTTGAGTAAAAAAAGGCTTGGATGGCGTATACAAGTACAGCTGCCCATGCACCTTCAACACGATACAACAGTTCATCAAGAGTAGTGACTGGCGTATTGTGACGAGCCAGTTGCTCGACTACCATTGACCAGACGTTTTCATTTGGTGAGAGATCTGGAGAATGCGCTGACCAGGGCAGCAGTCGAACATTTTCTGTATCTAGAAAGGCCTATACAGGATCTGCAACATGCGGTAGTGCATTATCCTGCTGAAATGTAGGGTTTTGCAGGGGTCGAATGAAGGATAGAGCCGCGGGTCGTAACACATCTGAAATGTAACGTCCACTGTTCAAAGTGCCGTCAATGCGAACAAGAGGTGACCGAGACGTGTAACCAATGGCACCCCATACCATCACGCCGGGTGATACGCCAGTATGGCGATGATGAGTACACGCACTGTTCGTGCAGATGGTTGTTGTCTTGCAAACGTCCCCATCTGTTGACTCAGGGATCGGGATGTGACTGCACGATCCGTTACAGCCATGCGGATAAGATGCCTGTCATCTCGACTGCTAGCGATATGAGGCCGTTGGGATCCAGCACGGCGTTCCGTATTACCCTCCTGAACCCACCGATTCCATATTCTGCCAACAGTCATTGGATCTCGACCAATGCGAGCAGCAATGTCGCGATACGATAAACCGCAGTCGCGATAGGCTACAATTCGACCTTTATCAAAGTCGGAAACGTGATGGTACGCATTTCTCCTCCTTACACGAGGCATCACAACAACGTTTCACCCGGCAACGCCGGTCAACAGCTGTTTGTGTATGAGAAATCGGTTGGATATTTTCCTCATGTCAGCACGCTGTAGGCGTCGCTACTGGCGTCAACCTCGTGTGAATGCTCTGAAAAGCTAATCATTTGCATATCACAGCATCTTGTTCTTGACGGTTATATTCCGTGTCTGTAACACGTCATCTTCGTGGTGTAGCAATTTTAATGACCAGTAGTGTATGTAGAGTGTTGTCTGGTATACTTTGATGATTTATGTGTTCAAGAATTAACACTGAATGGACGTACTGAGCAGACATCTGTCTACATTCGCAATGATACTCGCAAAGTAGAGAAGGGGCGGTTTGGCTATGATACTGAAATTGGGGAACTTGCTGTCGCATCATTGGCTGGTATTCAAGTTACTGTAAAATTGCTAAAATTGTTCGCACTATCAACTGTGATGCTTATTATTACAGTACATCGGCAGTGTCTTTTCCATCCCACCAGTGCATTGGCACTCTGTTGGTTACCAACACAATGATTGACTGACAGCACTTGTTTGAGTTGGGGAATGAGTTTTTTGGATGGGTGTCACCTTCTGGGGGTTGCTAGCAATGAAAGAGTGATCACGTACATGAGTGCAATATGAGGAATCAGTCGAATGGGAACGCAGAGCGATCATCTATTCCGTCACTGTGATAGATGAGATTAAATGTAGAGGTTGTCAATCACTTTCGGATATCAGTTTGGAAACTCTCCACAACACAGCCAAAGTCTTCCAGTTTCCTTATGTTGTAACTGTCTTTTATTTAAAATCATCCACCATGTGTCGTGTGTTATGGTAGCTGCAGTAACAAAATGATTTACACCGCGCGATGTCTAGTTTTCTGCGAGAGGCCGTGGATCAGAGCATAATGTCAGTTTAGGACCTGACACAGACCTCGTCGTCTTGGCAGAAAAAGAAAATGTATGGCAGTGTACAAAGTGTGTTAGAACAACAATGACACAGGGTCACAGGGAGCATCTCTTGCGACTTACAGTGTAGTCTGTGGGATACGGTCATCATCCTACAGTATGGATGAAACCTTATACTGGTCTGTGCATTTGATCAGTACCAGTATATTTAATAGGATCGTCACATGCACTCAGTGCCTACACGCACGTGGTATTTGGTTTCGATAATTGGGAGGAGAGAGATGCGTTAAAAATCTTATCTTGTTCTCTGTCGGATGAAGTTAGCTGAGATTTTTTAGTTCATAATTTTTGTCTGGTGGATGGAATAGAATAACGATCACAGAATGTTGGGGTGATAGACGTGAATGGACCCTGAGTGACACGGATCTGCAGTACCAGTTTGTAGTTTGGAGAAGCACCACAATGCAGTAGCAAAATCCACGCCCTTCTCCCAGCTCCAGTACTGTCTTTTAAACTACCTGGTGATGCAGGATCAGGCTTCATTTCCATCGAATGATCCAAACACAGTTCTGTCACAGTAACTCAGCTTTGCCTGTTTCTACACAGGTTGCCGAAGGCGATAGATGTAGCTTTTACTCGAACTTCTACTCTGTTCCGACTTACATTGGAACAATCACATGCACAAAGCTGTACGGACAGTAGCGCAGATTCTGAGGGGTAGTTGCAAGATACAAAGAGGATACCTAAAACCATGTAGGAATTTTACTGTAGCAGATAGGTTCGAGAAAGGTGGCTCGTTTTCGAGATATGTGAGTGCCAGAAATATGATATGGCATCGAGACAGAATGCGTTACAAATACTGGAGAAATATCTAGCTGGGGCGGCGTGGGGGAGTCGCAAATACCGCTTACATACCACATTCCTTAGCCGAATCACTTTCAAAATTCCGCGATTTTATTACCAGGTTGCACCGTCGGCGACGTGTAACTGGAGTGCTGGTCTGATAATGCACATTGCTACGATCACCATCTGGGTGTTTGTCCGGAAAAAACACCTGATTCAGAGGTAATGTCATACCTCGATTTACGAAGCCAGTATAGCTTTTAACATGGATACTTGTGTGCACCTGTAGAACCAAGACCGGTTGTGACAGTAACATACAGTAGTTGTTGGGATCGAGATTTTTTAACATCTGGCAGTTTGTAAGACGATCACCGTCTCAGTATTTGTCTGGAAAACTCACGTGATTCGTAGGTAACACCATACGTGGATTTATAAAGCAAGTATAGCTTTTAACATGGATACTTGTGTGCACCTGTAGAACCAAGACCACTTGTGATAGTAACATACAGTAGTTCGCAGGAGAAGTTTGGAAGGTAGGAGACGAGGTACTGGCAGAAGTAAAGCTGTGAGTACCGGGCGTGAGTCGTGCTTCGGTAGCTCAGTTGGTAGAGCACTTGCCCGCGAAAGGCAAGGTTCCCGAGTTCGAGTCTCGGTCGGGCACACAGTTTTAATCTGCCAGGAAGTTTCATATCAGCGCACACTCCGCTGCAGAGTGAAAATCTCATTCTGGAAACATCCCCCAGGCTGTGGCTAAGCCATATCTCCGCAATATCCTTTCTTTCAGGAGTGCTAGTTCTGCAAGGTTCACAGGAGAGCTTCTGTAAAGTCTGGAAGGTAGGAGACGAGGTACTGGCAGAAGTAAAGCTGTGAGTACCGGGTGTGAGTCGTGCTTCGGTAGCTCAGTTGGTAGAGCACTTGCCCGCGAAAGGCAAGGTTCCCGAGTTCGAGTCTCGGTCGGGCACACCGTTTTAATCTGCCAGGAAGTTTCATATCAGCACACACTCTGCTGCAGAGTGAAAATCTCATTCTGGATACAGTAGTTGTTGGGATCGGGTTTTTTAACATACGAAACGTTTACTGCTCTCTTTCTAAGCGCGCATTCGCCGAGGCAGTTGGAACACCGCCTTAAAAACTATCTACAGGCTCTGGAAGCAGTTCTTTAGACCGCACGGCTAGTCGGGCGAGCTCATCCCCACATAATCACTGCCACCTTCATTTGTAACAAAGAGATAACACTCATCCTAGGAGAGGTCTGGTAGCTGGTGAGTCACTTACTCTGACTGAGGGACTGTGCGGCCTGCAGGGACTAAATCAGAATAAATCCACTGGCGACGGTTATTTAGACTGATTGCGATAATATTTACTAGACAAAAAAAAAACAGTCATCAAAGTAGTTTTTGGGTTCTCTCCAAACCATCGGTACAGCGGATATGACACTTTCTTTTCCCGGTAGTCCACTGTTGTAACTGTGCTGTATAAGTTCCACAGGACTGATGAAATGTCCAGTTTCCATCCTGATCATCAAGCCTAACACCAAAGTAGCCAAGATAATATCTCTTTGCAGTGTCACTAACAGTTTCTCTGTTTTCTTTCAACTTTTTTTTTCCTTTATTGATTTTCAATTCCCCCCGAAGGGGACGGGCGGGCAGCAGCTTAGTACACTGCTCTACAGCCTACAGACTTTTTTAAAAACGGAAGAAGAAAAGAAACAAGAAAAACAGGCGATAAAACGGTGACTTAAAGTGTAAATTGGCGGAAAAATGCGGAAAGTTAAAACAGAAAGCAAAGTGGTTAGCAATGTTAATAAAATACACAGGAATCAGACAAGTAACATAGTAGACACACAATTAAAAAAACATGGCGACAGTCTGGTGTCTGTTCGCAAGAGATAAAAAATCACACCCAGCGACAGTATGATGGCCGTTTGCAACACTTCCCAAAAGACACACAACATGGAACACTCACTGTAAAACACTGCGCGAAAATGGCGGCACAAAGATGACACTCCCGAGCCATGGGCAGATGGGGGGGGGGACGTGGAGGAGGGGGGAAAACAAGGAGGCAGGAGAGGAAAAAACGAAAAGGGTGGGGGGGACCAAGAAGGGAGAAGATTCATAAGGGGGGAGAGGGGCAGGGCAGATGCGAGAGGGAATGAGAAAAGGCAGAGGAGGGAAATGCAAAAGGACTCGGGGGAGAGAAGGGGACAGAGAGAGGGGAGGTGGGGAAAAAAGAGGATGGAAGAGGGGGGAGAGGGAACCCATGAAAAGGACAGAGGAAAGGAGGGGGAGTGAGGATCAGAGTTGATAGGAGGGATAAATGGAGGGAGAGAGGGCAGCATCCGGGAGGGGGAGTTGATGGAAGCCACCTTGGGAAAGGAGATGAAAGGTGTAGAGATGGAGGGTAGGGGGGACACAACAGTGAAGACGTGGCAGGGGGCGGGGGTGGGAGAGGAGAGGAGCAACCAGGGGGTGAAGGGGATCAAGGCGGCGGGAGGTGTAGAGGATGCGGATACATTCGAGGAATAGGAGCAGATGGGGGAAAGGAATGAGGTCATAGAGGATCCGCGTGGGGAACGGGAGGCGTATACGGAAGGCGAGGCGGATTCTTTCAACCTGCATTCTCCGCATATATAGCAAAACACTCAGGATGACATTACAATTTCTATTTGAACTCATTTTATTTCTATTCATCAACAGAAATACGACAGTGTACAACACAGTAGTCTTAGATTAACGTTTATAACAACTCTTTTCAAAACAGAAATATCTCGTGAGACCAACTTGGCTACTATTCACGCTGAGAACTCACAAAATAACCTCAGTTCTAGTGGTGAAGGTCACAAGTTCGTGGGTGCTTACTCCATCTGGTGGACTTTCCTGGAACTAACTCTACAACAGAATGACAACAAGGCAAATACACAGGAACTAATCCTGGTATAAGTGACTTGTAGCTGCACAGAATGGAGTTAGAACTGCACGTCAAAAAAACGCTGGTCGAAAAACGGAGAGCAGATAGAGAGATGCTCAATTCGTATTTAGATTCAGCGCTCCAGAGATACTAAAATCATTCTCAACTACTAGGCACCAAAAAAATGCGTTTACCTAATAGGTCTCAAAATGTGTGTGAGTTCCTAAGGGACCAAACTGCTAAGGTAATCGGTCCCTACACACTAGTTAAACTAATTTACGCTAAGGACAACACACAGACCCACGCCCAAGAGAGGACTCGAACCTCCGGAGCCGGCTGCTGTGGCCGAGCGCTTCTAGGCGCTTCAGTCTGGAACCGCGCGACCGCTAGGATCGCAGATTCGAATCCTGCCTCGGGCATGGATGTGTGTGATGTCCTTAGGTTAGTTAGGTTTAAGTAGTTCTAAGTTCATGGGGACTGATGACCTCAGATGTTAAGTCCCATAGTGCTCAGAGCCATTTGAACCATTTGAACTACAGGATCAAAACATGCCACACGTACTCTGGACTCTGGCTGCAGCTATCGGAGATCAGTTATGTCATGGATCTGCGTCAGGCAACAGAGAAAGTTCGCCGCACTGGGCGCGAAATGTGTGGCAACGACCGACCGCCCTTGGCAGCTCCTGGTGTGCGCCTGCGACGTCGGTGTGTGTGAGCGCAGCAGGGATGTCGGCCTGCTTTTCGCCAGCAGGTTAGTGCGTCATGTGTTTTGCGGAAGGGCTTAGCGGCCCGTTTCGTAAGGCTCTATTCTGGGAAGCAGGGCATCGGAGCCTGCCGCTAGCATTGTCCCGGGCAGGAGCACGCAGATTGCAGCCACGGGCCGCCCCGCAACATGTTTACGATAACAGCACAGGTACTTGCTGGCAGCAGGTTCGAGGCCGTAGTCAGTCCTGCTACTTTGTGATACCCTTTTCGCCTACAGATACCATATACCCCCCCCCCCCCCCTCATCGTCTACAATCTGTTTTGCAATACCCTCTCTTTTTCTGTCTGCAATTGTCGCAATTCTGTTGCTCCTTCTAGCAGGACCTCTTTAAAGCCGCTTCAGGCCACTGATAAACTGCGCGGTATCTGTTCAACAATATACAGGCTGATTCAGCGAAGCTGTTCACATCTGATATTTCCGGAACCTTTTAAGGTACCACAATTCTGTTTTCACTGTGTTTCAGGTCTCACTACACGACTCAAAATCTATTTTCATAACTATATTAGTTACGGGGATATCGGTATAAACTTCGTTTTTGCTGCTCATAGTATCGCAGCGTTAAAAGAGGCGAATTCGACGGCGCTTCTTTCTTCCAAATCGGTTTATCCTGAGGACGCACCAGGACCGAGTGACAGCATTTCATGCGTTTTCTGCAGGCCCGCGGTATGCTGACTTAATCCAGAGGCAGATGCAGTTTCTTTGGAGCTAACATGTGGATTATGAGCAACAGCTATAAGATCACTTTTTTGCACATTCGTTGAACTGGCATTCTCATTGGATTTTGTCTATCGGCATATCTTTGTGTGTATAACAAAACTGTTCTCTTCGCCTTCCTTCTGCGTACTCCGCTACAGAACGAGCCTATCTAGTTTTTCTTGGTTTGTGAAAGAGATTTGTTGTTTTAAACTAATCAGTACTGTACCCGACACACGCGAACGATACAGGTAGAACGAAAACTGAATTTCGCCTGTATCCCTTTTATAGCGGTACTAGCTGGCAAATCTGGTATTGACAAACTGCCTATTGGCTTCTGTCTCGGGTTCTTCGGCCGACGTTCATCTAATGATTTTTCTGACGTTTCGCCAGCACGAGTGGCTGGCATTGTCAAAGCTTCACCCTCCATTGCCGGTGGTGAACTGGAGCCGAGCTAAAAAAGAAGATGGGGCCCCTCCACGCCCGCACCAACGTGGTGACCAAACCAAAAGTTCTACTGTCACCTCCGTAAAACATGTTAGTTATCTAGTAAGTGGATCACAGGATGCTGGGCTGTGATGTTGTCCGTGCGTCTGGGTAAGACTACGCATTAACACGGTCCATCAGGTGATAGATAGTGGACGAAACGCGAGTGAGGGTAGCGATTTGAAGAGCAGAGGGAAAAAAAGTGCCATGGCTCGTGCCGTGGGAAAAAAACCTCTGCGACAGTGGGATGGGTAGTAAGAGCAGTAGTGGCTTACTAGCTGCGATAGCTCATGCAAGGTTGGATTTGTTAGTATGGGTATCATGCATCATTACCGTGACAAGCGATGGCGATGTATCCCAGTGGCTGCAGCTGCTACATTCCTGGAACAATCAAGATCGTTATACAGTAGTGGGAGATCGGCCATAGATCGTCTCACTGTGTGGGGGATGTGTGGAGCTTGTTTGCATGCAGTGTACGGTACGGCTTCCCTGTGTGGTGCCAGTTGTTCGGCAGTGTATTTCAGCTGGATATCCAGTAATAGCGTCTGATTAACAGGGGCTCGCCTGTGCCGTTATGTTTGCGTATGCTTGGCCATAGATGTTATGCCCTTACAAGTATATCTTTTGGTCTTTTATGTTTCCATCTATGGTTGTGGTCGTAGTTCCCCAGATTCAGAATAAACGGGTTCTGCGAATGTCTGGAGTTTCTGTATAGTCTTGTGGTGAGTTTGTGGATTACCTCCGTGAGAGTCTCAAGTCGGTATTCCCGGTGAAGGTCCGCGATGCGTGTGTATCGTGGAGCATTGCTTATGATTTTGAGTACTTTGTTTTGTATGAGCTGCAGACGGCGCAGGCGTGTAGGCGCAGCGTATCCCCAGACAGGAGCTGCGTACGTCATCAGGGGTCGGATAAGTGTCATGTACATGGACCTCGACACCCTTCTGTTCAGTGTGCTACGCCTGTTGAGCATAGGATAGAGCTGTTTGAGCCTCGCGCTAGCTCGGTTGGTCATGTGTTGTATGTGGTCCCCCCAGAGTAATTTCCGGTCCAGCCAGACACCGAGGTATTTGACTTTCTCGCGGAAACGTATTGGGCGTGCATGTAGGGTTATTGGTCTGCAGTAACGGTGTTTGCGCAGTTGCTTCGGTCTTCTAGTGAACAGAACGGCTTCGCACTTGTCGACGTTTACTCTAACACGCCATTTCTCCAACCAAGGCTCGGCCACTCTGAGTGCAGTCTGTAGGCGTGACGTAATGTTTGATGGTTTCCAATCTTGCGCAAGGATGGCTGTGTCATCCGCGTAGATTGCCATCATTGTGTTGTGTGTGGTTGGGAGATCGTTTATGTAGAGGTTAAACAGTAGGGGCCCTAGGATGCTTCCCTGGGGTACTCCCGCGTGTATACCGTGTCGTGTTGATTGTTTTCCCTGCACATCAGTGTTGAAACTCCTGTCTGTGAGGTATGAGTGTATGAGACGCTGAGCTCGCGGGCGCAGGCTATATGTACCTGGCGCGCCAACGTCCGAGGGCTTCTCCGCGGTCATTTCCGGTGCGGTTCTCCTCTTGCTACCTGCGACGGTCGTTCGCTGCAGTACGGGAAGCCAGGATCCGTTGACCTTAAGGCTCTCCTCTTTCTTGTTCAAACTGTTCGCGTGTTTTTGTATTTCTACAGCTTCTCTGAACAAGCGCGTGTGATAGTGCTTCTCTACAGCCAGAACTTCCGTGTCGGCGAATTTTATTACATGGTCGGTCTCATTCAGTGCGTGCTCTGCCACGGCCGATTTCTCCACCTGCCCCAACCTGCAATGTCGCTTATGCTCTTTGATCCTGGTGTTAATGGATCGTCCAGTCATTCCGACATAAACTTTTCCGCATGTGCATGGTATGCGGTATATTCCCGACATTGCAAGTGGGTCTCTTTTCTCCTTAGCCGATCTAAGACACTCTTTGATCTTCCTTGTCGGTTTGAAAATCGTCTTTACGCCATGTTTGCGCAATATACGGCCGATTCTGTCCGTCACTCTGGGAATGTATGGCAGAAAGGCCGTACCCGACAATTCTTTTTCCGGTTCCTTACTTCGCCGAGGTTTGGGCTCTGTTACACTTCTAATATAATTTGTGGAGTAACCATTGCTCCTCAGGACAGTTTCCAGGTGTTGCATTTCTCGTTTGAGGTGTTGCGGCTCACATATTCGTCCTGCTCTCGTTACGAGCGTACTAATCATGCCTCTTTTCTGGCTCGGGTGGTGGTTTGACAGTTTGTGCAGGTATCGGTCCGTGTGAGTCGGTTTTCGATACACGCTGTGTCCCAGATCTTCGCCGTCCCTTGTGACCAGAACACCTAGAAATGGCAGTTTCTTGTCCTTTTCTACTTCCATGGTAAATGTTATGTTGGCATGGAGGCTGTTCAAGTGTCTTAGGAAGTCACCGAGCTGTTCTTCACCATGGCTCCACACCACGAAAGTATCATCGACGTACCTGTACCACACCTTAGGTTTGCAAGTCGCCGAGTCCAGTGCCTGTGCTTCGAATTGTTCCATGAAGAAGTTGGCCACCACTGGACTGAGAGGACTACCCATGGCGACGCCTTCCAGCTGTTCGTAGAAATCGCCATTCCACGTGAAATAGCTCGTGGTGAGACATGCATGGAAGAGCTTTCTGATGTCTAGCGGAAAAATGGAACCGATGTGCTCCAGAGCGTCACTGAGTGGCACTTTCGTAAATAACGAAACAACATCAAAGCTGACCAGGATGTCGTTTGGTGCAAGTTTCAGTTTCTTCAGCTTCTCAATGAAATGTCCTGAGTCCTTAATGTATGTGTCGGTCTTCCCCACGTGTGGCTGGAGCAGAGAGGCCAAGTGTTTTGCCAGTTTATATGTCGGTGATCCAGGAGCGCTAACGATCGGTCTCAGTGGAACGTTGTTCTTATGGATCTTGGGTAATCCATACAGCCGAGGTGGTAGGGCTTCTGTGTTGCGCAGGTTTCTCTGTATGTCCGCCGGCAGAGAAGACGCCTTGATTAATCGATTCGTATTCCGTGTGATACGTTGCGTCGGATCTGCGCTTAGTTTTCGGTACGTCGTCGGATCTAATAGGTCTCGGATCTTTTGCTCATAATCTTCGGTCTTCATTACGACGGTCGCATTCCCCTTATCGGCAGGCAGTACCAATATACTCTTGTCGGCGTTGAGATTCTTAATGGCTTGTACCTCTTCTTTCTTCAGGTTGCAAGCTGGTGGTTTTGCTCGGCGCAGTATCCTGGCTGTTTCCGTGCGTATTTCCTCTGCCCTTTCACAAGGAAGGGTACGAATGGCTGCTTCGGTGTTGGCAATGATGTCCTCCATAGGTATAGTTCTCGGGATGATAGCGAAATTCCCTCCTTTTTGAAGAACAGACACTTCCTCTTCGGTCAATTGTCGTTCAGTGAGGTTGACCACTGTGTGTGACATGTCGGGAGTCGCCTTGTCGGTGTGCTTCCGGCATCTTTCAAACTTTTTCTTCTGTCGATCGGTGCAGCGCTCGAGTTCGTTCTGCATGCTCCTGTGAGTGATGCTGTCAATCTTGTCCCAGTCGTCTCGATGCATTCTGCTACTTAGTTGATAGAAAAGGTCCAGAAGTTCCTGATCCGTTCTTGCCAAGTCTCTCCGTGTTGTATGTATTCGCTCACGAAGAAAAGCTCGTTCCATTCTGTCGTAGATACGATGTGCTTGGGCGGTGGTGAAAACGTCAGAAAAATCATTAGATGAACGTCGGCCGAAGAACCCGAGACAGAAGCCAATAGGCAGTTTGTCAACAAGTGGCCACGAAAGCCTCAACAATTTTGTATTACGCCTCTACGGGGAGGAGATTTGCAGATTGTACCGACGCCTTGACCAACGACAGAAGAAGAAAGCGCGACTGATGTCCTCTCTCGCCTTTCTGTCACGTTGCCGAGATGAATGTGCTACACCGAAGTTCTTGAGATGTAAGCGCCTATTCACCACCGCCCAAGCACATCGTATCTACGACAGAATGGAACGAGCTTTTCTTCGTGAGCGAATACATACAACACGGAGAGACTTGGCAAGAACGGATCAGGAACTTCTGGACCTTTTCTATCAACTAAGTAGCAGAATGCATCGAGACGACTGGGACAAGATTGACAGCATCACTCACAGGAGCATGCAGAACGAACTCGAGCGCTGCACCGATCGACAGAAGAAAAAGTTTGAAAGATGCCGGAAGCACACCGACAAGGCGACTCCCGACATGTCACACACAGTGGTCAACCTCACTGAACGACAATTGACCGAAGAGGAAGTGTCTGTTCTTCAAAAAGGAGGGAATTTCGCTATCATCCCGAGAACTATACCTATGGAGGACATCATTGCCAACACCGAAGCAGCCATTCGTACCCTTCCTTGTGAAAGGGCAGAGGAAATACGCACGGAAACAGCCAGGATACTGCGCCGAGCAAAACCACCAGCTTGCAACCTGAAGAAAGAAGAGGTACAAGCCATTAAGAATCTCAACGCCGACAAGAGTATATTGGTACTGCCTGCCGATAAGGGGAATGCGACCGTCGTAATGAAGACCGAAGATTATGAGCAAAAGATCCGAGACCTATTAGATCCGACGACGTACCGAAAACTAAGCGCAGATCCGACGCAACGTATCACACGGAATACGAATCGATTAATCAAGGCGTCTTCTCTGCCGGCGGACATACAGAGAAACCTGCGCAACACAGAAGCCCTACCACCTCGGCTGTATGGATTACCCAAGATCCATAAGAACAACGTTCCACTGAGACCGATCGTTAGCGCTCCTGGATCACCGACATATAAACTGGCAAAACACTTGGCCTCTCTGCTCCAGCCACACGTGGGGAAGACCGACACATACATTAAGGACTCAGGACATTTCATTGAGAAGCTGAAGAAACTGAAACTTGCACCAAACGACATCCTGGTCAGCTTTGATGTTGTTTCGTTATTTACGAAAGTGCCACTCAGTGACGCTCTGGAGCACATCGGTTCCATTTTTCCGCTAGACATCAGAAAGCTCTTCCATGCATGTCTCACCACGAGCTATTTCACGTGGAATGGCGATTTCTACGAACAGCTGGAAGGCGTCGCCATGGGTAGTCCTCTCAGTCCAGTGGTGGCCAACTTCTTCATGGAACAATTCGAAGCACAGGCACTGGACTCGGCGACTTGCAAACCTAAGGTGTGGTACAGGTACGTCGATGATACTTTCGTGGTGTGGAGCCATGGTGAAGAACAGCTCGGTGACTTCCTAAGACACTTGAACAGCCTCCATGCCAACATAACATTTACCATGGAAGTAGAAAAGGACAAGAAACTGCCATTTCTAGGTGTTCTGGTCACAAGGGACGGCGAAGATCTGGGACACAGCGTGTATCGAAAACCGACTCACACGGACCGATACCTGCACAAACTGTCAAACCACCACCCGAGCCAGAAAAGAGGCATGATTAGTACGCTCGTAACGAGAGCAGGACGAATATGTGAGCCGCAACACCTCAAACGAGAAATGCAACACCTGGAAACTGTCCTGAGGAGCAATGGTTACTCCACAAATTATATTAGAAGTGTAACAGAGCCCAAACCTCGGCGAAGTAAGGAACCGGAAAAAGAATTGTCGGGTACGGCCTTTCTGCCATACATTCCCAGAGTGACGGACAGAATCGGCCGTATATTGCGCAAACATGGCGTAAAGACGATTTTCAAACCGACAAGGAAGATCAAAGAGTGTCTTAGATCGGCGAAGGAGAAAAGATTCAAATGGCTCTGAGCACTATGGGACTCAACTGCTGAGGTCATTAGTCCCCTAGAACTTAGAACTAGTTAAACCTAACTAACCTAAGGACATCACAAACATCCATGCCCGAGGCAGGATTCGAACCTGCGACCGTAGCGGTCTTGCGGTTCCAGACTGCAGCGCCTTTAACCGCACGGCCACTTCGGCCGGCGAAGGAGAAAAGAGACCCACTTGCAATGTCGGGAATATACCGCATACCATGCACATGCGGAAAAGTTTATGTCGGAATGACTGGACGATCCATTAACACCAGGATCAAAGAGCATAAGCGACATTGCAGGTTGGGGCAGGTGGAGAAATCGGCCGTGGCAGAGCACGCACTGAATGAGACCGACCATGTAATAAAATTCGCCGACACGGAAGTTCTGGCTGTAGAGAAGCACTATCACACGCGCTTGTTCAGAGAAGCTGTAGAAATACAAAAACACGCGAACAGTTTGAACAAGAAAGAGGAGAGCCTTAAGGTCAACGGATCCTGGCTTCCCGTACTGCAGCGAACGACCGTCGCAGGTAGCAAGAGGAGAACCGCACCGGAAATGACCGCGGAGAAGCCCTCGGACGTTGGCGCGCCAGGTACATATACACTGCGCCCGCGAGCTCACAGAGTAGAACCATCGAACCCACGCAGTCCCCTACCAATTCAGTGTCAAAGATGCCAACAATTTAACCACAGAACCGAACAATGCTCTGCTCCTCACAAATGTAGTCGCTGTGGCAAGAACCACCCCCTCTCATCCTGTGAACTAGACCCTACCGTCACTCCCACCTGTGCCAACTGCGGTGGCCCACACTCCTCCCGCTCCTTCCGATGCCAAAACCGCCCCCAACAGGCAGAAAACGACCATCTCCAGGCCCCCCTCCACCTCGCTGACACCCCCGCCACCCAAGGTCCTCACCTTCTCATCGAGGACTTCCTTAAATCCATAACCTTCACCCTTGCTTCCCTCTTCCAAGGCCGGCGGCAAGAGATAATATCTACTCTCCGACAGGTGGCCCAAAAATTCTTCCTCAAAGACCTCAAATACAATCAAGCAGGCAATAACGTCACAACAACAATAATCAAAACACCATATTCGCAAGCACTGAGAAGTTAAACACACATGCCAACACCCTCATCCCCCCCCCCCAAATCCCATTCATGGCAGTACACCCCAATAGAGAACAAACCAACCTCCTTTTTGTCAACATAGAAGGCATCCACAGCCGCAAAGCCCTTCTCAACGACTGCCTCTGCAGAAACGACATAGACATCCTTGGACTAGCAGAGACCTGGACCAAACCTACCGACAATTTGAGACTCAACCGCAACTACGACCACTACGCCAAACACCGACCTGACGACAGAGGTGGTGTTGCTATATACACCAAGACTACCCTGGCCACCCAAGAAGTCCCACTCCCACCTCAATATCAACATCTAGAGGCAGTCATTATATCCATACCCCGCCCCAGACGTAGACGCCTCATCATAGCCTGCCTATACAACCCACCAAATACACCACTTCCAAGATCCTTCCTCCGCTACCTAACAATAAAGAATACTTCCTCCTAACTGACCTGAACGCAAGACATGAACTACTAGGAGACACCACACACAACCAAAATGGAACCGACCTACTTGACTTCCTCACCACCGAAAACGCTACAAGACTTCCCATCAATACCTTCACCTTCATAGGACACAACGGCTGCTCCCTCCCCGATCGCATCCTCACTGATACCATCACCCAGTATTCAATAGGTGACACCCTTACCAGCCCCCACCTACCCATCCTTTTCAGCACCACCGCCATCAACCCCCCTCCCCCAGCTCCCACATCCCGAACGATTAAACTCTATAGTAAAGCTGACTGGGCAAAGTACAAAGAGACCATTAATAACAACCTACTGGCCCCACTAACCATTACCGACACCGACGACCTTAACCACATCAATGACAGAATAATAGACACCATCAAGACAGCCATCGACGCAGCCATTCCCACCAAAACCATCGCCTCCTTCAAACCGCACCTTCCCCCCGAAATACTCAGACTAATCCGAGAAAAAAGAAAACTCTACCGCGAAATCAACAAAGACAGAAACCCCGACCTTAAAACAATCTGGAACAGGCTAAACAACGAAATTAAGCGACTCACCTCTGAACACCGACAAAAACAATGGGACGAAACCTGCTCCAAACTTGACTACAGACAAGGACGCAAATTTTGGAACAAGTTCAAGACACTCACGGGACAAAACACTGACAGGACATTCAAACTAAACGTAGACGACTCCCCCACCACCGACCCCACCCAAGTAGCAGAAACCTTTAAAACCATCCTAGAAGACACCCACAAATTCCCACAGGACCCCCTATTTATCGAACCTTTCCACAATACAGTCACCACAGAACTCCCCCTGCTACTCGTCTCCCCCACCGCCCCCACAGAAGAAGAAATTAAACTGCAGAACAAAATTACCGAGAGAGAAATTAAAAAGGCCATCTTCTCAGGCAGAAACTCAGCCCCTGGCGAGAACGGGATACAGCGTCTTCACCTCCGCAACTGCCCCCTCAACACCATCATCCCCCTCCTGTCCCTCCTTTTCAACTTCTGCCTCTCCCACAACACCATCCCCACAGCGTGGAAATCCGCCAAAGTCGTAATGATCCCCAAACCAGGCAAACCCAAATCAGACCACAAATCCTATCGCCCCATATCCCTCCTTGACGTCCTCCGCAAGACCTTCGAAAGAATAATTACAGACAGACTCACACACTTTACTGACAAACTCCAACTCATCCCTCACCTCCAGTCCGGCTTCCGAAAACTCCACTCCACCAATGATCCCCTTCTCCGACTCACTTCAGACATAACAAGACACCAGAACCTTGGACAGTGCACGCTCGCTATCTTTCTGGACATCGAGCGAGCATTCGACAAAATCTGGCATGACGGACTTTTATACAAGCTGCTTAAGACAGGCTTCCCACCGCAGACAGTACAACTAATCAAAACCCTATTAAACGACAGACGCTGCCAAATCCACATCAACCAAACCACCTCAACCCCTTTCCGCCCCAAAGCAGGAGTAGCTCAGGGTGGGATTATCTCCCCCCTGCTCTACTCCCTTTACACCATTGACATCCCCACCCCGACAAGAACCACCGAACAACTCCAATTATATGCAGACGACACCGCATACTGGAACTCAGGACCCTCGATAAACACCATCAACAACCAGACAGCGACCTACCTGACAGAACTAGAAGACTGGATGCGACAATGGCGCATCAAACCCAACCCCACCAAAACCCAACTCATCCTATTCAAACACCGCAACATCCACAAAAAGACAAACCAAAATCCCGACCACATCTCCCTCACGCTGTGGGGCACCCAGCTCCTCCCCTCTTCCAACGCAAAATACCTAGGCGTCCACCTTGACAAGTACCTCAACCTGAGCAACCACGTCAAGGAGACCCTAAGTAAAGCCCGTCAACGACAACACCTCATACGAAGGGTACAAGGCAAATTTACAGGCTGCAATGACAAGACAGCTGTAAACACATACAAAACCTTCATCCGCCCACTTTTTGAATACGCGGCAGCGCCTCTCGCCTGCATCCCCAAGACCCAAGCAGAAAGAATCTTCCGCACCGAAAGACGATTACTTCGCAGCATCCTACGACTCCCACCCTCCACCCCCAGACAAGAGGTCTTTGAGGAAGCAAAAGTCACCCCCGTTCAAACAAGATTAGCCATCCTGAGAGCCCGCTATGGGAAAACCACCCTCACCTCCCGACCCGACCTACACACAATATACACCCACAGACCAAGACACAGAAACAAACCCAAATACAAATACACCTACCCACCAAGAACAATCATAAACAACACCCTCCACACCTTCCCTGAAACTATACACCAACACGAACACGCAAGACAATTACACATACAGAACAACGACACTCCTACCCCCCTCCCCACCTCCAGGCGTTGAACCCCGACCGCCCGCCACCATAAACCCCACCTAATCGATAGCAACAAATCGGCACATAAACCCGCCTCCACTGTCGCCCTTACTTTTGTACTTTTGTATTATTGTTCTTATTTTCATTCCATTACTAGCTCCATTTCTAACTCTAATTCCACTTCTACTGCTTCAAAAATTGTAAAAATTGTAATTAGTCTATAAGTTAACAAAACAATTCTATATTGCCAAACACTATTTTAGGAAAAGAGTAATTAGTATGTAAGTTAGCAATAAGTACAAAATAAATAAAGAAAAGAAAACTGTAATACCCTCATCTCTGGCCCCAATAGAGCAACAAGCTCTCCAGCGGCCCATCCGCCTCCCATCAGGAGCGGAAATGAATAGTTAAAAAAAAAAAAAAAAAAAAGGCTCGTCTCCAGTTCACCACCGGCAATGGAGGGTGAAGCTTTGACAATGCCAGCCACTCGTGCTGGCGAAACGTCAGAAAAATCATTAGATGAACGTCGGCCGAAGAACCCGAGACAGAAGCCAATAGGCAGTTTGTCAACAAGTGGCCACGAAAGCCTCAACAATTTTGAAATCTGGTATTGTCCGGCTATTCATTTTTCAAATTAATTTTCTATTAGTAACGAAAACAAAAAAACTAACTGTGTTTGTAATATAATACCGAAAAAATTTTGTTTCGATGTATTTGTGAAAACACCTTTGATATGATATGCATAATGTACAAACGTACTGGCCTGTTACAATACGGAAACTAATTACCGTATACGAGGACAAAATTTGGTAGCATTATTTTCAAGGGCTTGGGGAAGAGAAATAATGCAGAATTTAATTCATTTGAAACACTTTTAATGTGCTGCTACGGTACATCATAGCATTACCTACCGATATCATTACGCTACAAAAGCGGCTCAATATGGCCCCCATCAGTGTCCAGAAGAGTCTAAAAGCGCAGGATCGCATTCTGCATAGCATGCTGGCTACATCTCTTGATATGCTGAGCTTCAGATCAACACATATGTGAATGTTCCCATGGTAAACCCTGTACTTCGGGTAGCCCCACAACCAGAAATCACAGAGAGGAAATGTAAATGTCGTGTGACTAGGGACTCCCGTCGGGTAGACCATTCGCCGGGTGCAAGTCTTTCGATTTGACGCCACTTCGACGACTTGCGCGTCGATGGGGATGAAATGATGATGATTAGGACAACACAACACCCGGTCCCTGAGCGGAGAAGAATCGAACCCGGGCCCTTAGGATTGACATTCTGTCGCGCTGACCACTCAGCTACCAGGGGCGGACATCACAGAGAGTGAGATCGGTTCATAGGATGGTCCAGGGCCAGTCCTCGTCAGCTTCAATCCTTGCGAGAAAGTGGAGACGAATACAACACGTTGTAGTACGTCGTGTGCTGCAAGCTGCTGTACGATATGGATCTTGTAGGGATACCATTTGAGAATGGTTCGAAGCACCTTCCGTAAACGGCATATTCGACAGTCGTGACACAGCACATGCACTGCCTGACGATCGGAAATTGCGGGCAGCTTTGTCTGCCATAGCAACAGCAATTTCATCTCTGGATATGCTGAGCTTCAGATCAGCACATGTGTGATTGTTCCCCTGGTAAAGCCGCTGTCCTTCGGGTAGCCCCACAACCAGAAATCACAGAGAGGAAATGTTCATGTCGTGTGACTAGGGACCCCCGTCGGGTAGACCATTCGCCGGGTGCAAGTCTTTCGATTTGACGCCACTTCGACTACTTGCGCGTCTATGGGGATGAAATGATGATGATTAGGACAACACCACATCCGGTCCCTGAGCGGAGAAGAATCGAACCCGGGCCCTTAGGATTGACACTCTGTCGCGCTGACCACTCAGCTACCAGGGGCGGACATCACAGAGAGTGAGATCGGTTCATAGGATGGTCCAGGGCCAGTCCTCGTCAGCTTCAATCCTTGCGAGAAAGTGGAGACGAATACAACACGTTGTAGTACGTCGTGTGCTGCAAGCTGCTGTACGATATGGATCTTGTAGGGATACCATTTGAGAATGGTTCGAAGCACCTTCCGTAAACGGCATATTCGACAGTCGTGACACAGCACATGCACTGCCTGACGATCGGAAATTGCGGGCAGCTTTGTCTGCCATAGCAACAGCAATTTCATCTCTGGATATGCTGAGCTTCAGATCAGCACATGTGTGATTGTTCCCCTGGTAAAGCCGCTGTCCTTCGGGTAGCCCCACAACCAGAAATCACAGAGAGGAAATGTTCATGTCGTGTGACTAGGGACTCCCGTCGGGTAGACCATTCGCCGGGTGCAAGTCTTTCGATTTGACGCCACTTCGACTACTTGCGCGTCTATGGGGATGAAATGATGATGATTAGGACAACACCACATCCGGTCCCTGAGCGGAGAAGAATCGAACCCGGGCCCTTAGGATTGACACTCTGTCGCGCTGACCACTCAGCTACCAGGGGCGGACATCACAGAGAGTGAGATCGGTTTATAGGATGGTCCAGGGCCAGTCCTCGTCAGCTTCAATCCTTGCGAGAAAGTGGAGACGAATACAACACGTTGTAGTACGTCGTGTGCTGCAAGCTGCTGTACGATACGGATCTTGTAAGGATACCATTTGAGAATGGTTCGAAGCACCTTCCGGACACGGGATGTTCAACAGCCGTGACACAGCACGCGCACTGCCTGACGATCGGAAATTGCGCGCTGCGTTGTCTGCCATACCAACAGCGATTTCATCAACCGCCTGTGGTGTAACCGGTCGCCGGCCTCTTCTCAGAGCGAGGCCCAGTTGATTCGAACTTCTTCATGCTCCGCACAGAAGGTGGAGGAAGAGGATCCTTCCGTAATCCTTTCAGCCTACAATATTCTCGAAGTTCAAATGCAGAATTACTGTTGTTTTAATAATAGAGCTTCACCAATAATGCTCTGTTCGTTTTGTCCAAGATCATGTTGGCACGTCAACAAGTGCACCGTGACTGGTCAAGGTGTGTGAGACTATGAATCACGAGATTGGTCACGGCACCTGGTAGCCATAGCTGGAACTGGACGGTGGCGCTGTGACGCATGGAAATTATGCACCCCATAGTCTGGACATTAAAATACTAGCACGTTTGGTACTCGTCCGGTAATTATTTTCCGTGTTATAACATGTTAAACAGGGAAAGTTTAATTATAACCACCTGGTATAATTACAGCTGCTTCACGTGCCTACAACGCGTTTTTTAAACGTCTCTTTGGGAACGCCTCTTCAAAGCTCTACACACGACTATTGTTTTCGCCTACAGGCACCTGCGCTTCGAAGTTGAAAACTGTCAAAAGTGCTGCCAGGTGTCAGGGATTTATTGAGTTGACTCGTCTGGAGCAGTGCCTTACTAGTAAAGAGTAAATGTATTACAATCTTATACATGACGCGACATTTGTTCACTCATCTTTGTGTTTATGACGACATATCTCCTGATCTATGTATCACAATGGCATACTGTTGTAGGACATTCTTCAGTAATGTGGGTACTGTCTGCGAAGCATATTCCGAATAGAGTTTGTAGCAAAGAAGTAGTAAATTTAAACGTCATACATGATGCATCATTTTTTCGGGCATCTCAGTGTTTATGACGTCACATCTCTTGATCTATGTATCATACAGTGATATAATTTTGTAGGTACATTTTGCGACATATGTGTTGTGAATAGAGATAGTAGCAAAGAAGTAATAAATTTAAACATCAGGCATAATGCGTCTGTTTTTCACGCATCTCAGGGTTTATGACATCATATTTTCTTAACTATGAGTGGTACCACGATGTATTTTGGATGGTGCATTTAGCAGCATTTGTTAATAATATGCGAAATTTATTGCGAATAGAGTTAGTAGCACAGAAGTAATAAATTTAAACATCATGTCTGATGCGGCAGCTTTTCAGGTATCTCACTGTTTATGACGTCATATCTCCTAAACTATAATAGCTACAGTAGTTGCATTAATTCTGGACACTTTGTAGAAATTCATTAAATATTGCATTCAGGAGTTTACTTTAGCTGAAATATACAATACAGTTCACTACATATTTTCAGAAAACATGCCTTAATGTTCACTATTTAAAAATTAAAGTTCAAATATAAAAGTTTAATCAAAAATTATTAAAAAATTAAAAAATACTTACAACCAAAAAATTTCATAAAGTTGCAAATTATTTGGAAAAGAAGTTACTGCAGCATTTTGTGGGATATACTTTCAATTTAATGATTGGCTCGAATCTGCATGGCATCGAGTGCACCAAATGTCAAAGTTCTTCTGGTTTGATCGCTTTGAACCACAAACTGACGATGGCCTCTAGGAGCAACGCTCTTGTTACTGGGATTCCGTCACAAACCATGATTTTGAGTCTTGATTACAAGTGCTCAAACGGGTTGAAGTCCGGACTGTTGCCAGACCAAGATAGCATACTAATTTGATGGTCATCGAACCATTTTTTATCGATTTTGGCGGTATGAAATAGCGCACTGTCTTTCTGAAAGATGTACTGATTGCTGTTACCTTCAAACAAATAGTTGATAGATGGCTGTGATTTCAACACTAACATTCTACTTGGTACTTTTTTGCGGTAACGTTGCCCTATAATACTGCAGGGCGTCCAATGCCATGATTTGTCACACAGCTCCACACCATGACTCTGATGGGATGCTTGACAGTGGTAGTGGTGCACTGAGGCAATAAACCTTCGCCTGGTCGACGACGAAAAAACTTAACTCCAACACTTTCATAGATGCTGATCTTAGTCTCGTCACTCCAGATGTCTGTAGCCCAGTTTGCTTGTATTCATTCCCTGTGTGTTAATGGCCATTGCACACGTTTCTGCCTCTGCATTTTGTTCATATAAGACTTCTTCCTTGGAGTCCTCACTCGCGACACATCTTCGCAAAGTTTCCGTCTGACGGCTGGATCAGAAACTTCAACCCCTGAATTCTTCAAGATGCCATTTATGTCTTTTGCGGTACGCCGACAATTTTTCAAAGAAAGATGGCAGGTTTTGCGACACTTTTGATTAGTCAATACTGGTTTTCTGCCGGCTCTTGGAGCAGTTTTGATTGTCCCAGTTACTTCATACAGGTTGCAAACTTTCTTCACGCCCTACTTCGTTGTGCCTCCATCCAAACTTTATGCTATTTCTAACTACGTACAACCTCCTTCCTGGAGTTTATTGCCTTACACTGTTCTCTAGGTGACGACGCAGGACGTTTCCCAATAGAAGTCGTTTTCAATCCCTCATCTGCCTCAGCTCAGCTCACATTAAAGCAACCTTACACCTCAACAACAACAACAATGTCTTGCTACTATTCAGGTTACCACAATAATCAGAACGCTTTTTCTCACTCGATAAAGCAATAATAACTTTTTTCCATTGATTGATTGGGCTGAACAGAACAAATTAAAAGCCGCTGTACAGGCAGGTAATACAGTGAAATTTTTAATCGTTGTCAGTTAAGTCTTTTTATCCATTTTTAATAAAACATGTAACATCACATTCTCTAAACATAAAACATGTTCAGTAGGACATATCACAAGCAAAAAAATAAAAACATAATTTATTAATTTAGTACATTAAAACTCACTTGCATCCAACAAAGCGTCCAAAATTAGTGCCGCTACTGTGGGTGGTTCTTACCCCCACAGCTACTGTTGCCTGACAGTCAGGGACATGTACCCAAGTTTGGTTAAAATCTATTTAATGGTTCAAGAGGAGATGCGGAACATACCCACGTACACACACACATGTACAGTCATGCTCAAAAGTATCTGAACGACCTGAATTGCATTTCGCCTGATTTGCATGCAACCCACATAACGCAGCTGTTTAGCAAGTCCTCTAATCGCTCCTTGGTACAGTCGTTTGGCTATTGAAAATGATTCCAACAAGTCACCACTAGAAAACACTGCTCTGTATCGCAATAGCTCAAGATGAAATGTAATACCACGATACTATAATTATCAGGGAACACCTTATCACAGATAAGACTGTCCTTAAGGCTTGTAAGCTCACATTTATTGTAACAAATGACATACCTGAAATGTTACCACTCTCATTATTACGTCAGGTAGGTAATGCACGTAGTAAGTTCGTCGTATTCATGATTTCCTCTTCAAAGTAACATACCGTACTTGTTATTTAACACAAAATGACAAAAATTTAAGTTATTCACGAGCAGCTAGTTGAGAATATGTATGAACTTCAAATGACACGACGAACCGTCTCGTTCTGCATATGGACTCAAACCCAGGTCATGCAGACTAAGCATAGCTTTCGTGACTGACGGAAACCAACAGTCATTCCTGACTAGGCATAGAGAGAGTGATATACCTATATTTTAGACAAGATCAGTTAACAAAAAATCAATTTTAATTACATAAAGTAAACATTTTTAACGGACGCGAATTCCTACCTAGCATCTATTATCCCTCTTAACGAACTACGAGAGATGTTAAATATTGCTTCTTCAAAAGTAACTTACTTGAAATGCCGTGAGACAAAGATTTGTGTTGGACAGGGATTCGAACCAAGAATCTAATCGGATTGTTATCGAAGCACAATCAGCTGTGAGATATCGGATTTTCTCGGCAGTAGCTAGATGTTTTAACTGAAATGACGAGACGACACATGAATTTTTTCCCTCCCAGGACTCCAACCCGGCACCTCTTCCTATTATATTCTAAGGGAAACAAACGTTAAACATGGGTTTGTTACACCAGTAGCGACATGTGAGCATGTTTGAACTAGAAATAATATGACGAAGAGTTCAGAGCTGAGTGGGAATCGAACCCAAACACATATCGTTGTTGACTACATACATACAGACGTCAGCTAACGAATTTTTCTCCTCCAGCAGCTCGGAATAACATCCTTGAACTTACAGTGATCTCGCAAATAGTTATATGTCTCACTGGGAGTCAAAAAGTCAGATATCGTTAGTGTTCACAACGAGTGAAAATGAATTAAAAATCAAAATTATTATCCACCAGCAGAGAGGTGTTCTCATGCTAGAGCTTGATAATTCATAATGAAAACTTTAGTGCCGGGCCAGGATTCTAACCCATTCACGCGCAATATGTGGAGATGTTGAAGAATCTGCAGTTTTGAACAAACAACAAATTTTTATCAAGATGTATTGTCACGAAGGGATCAAACTCCGCATTAAGGCCGGGCTGAGTTGCATTCCCAGTTCAGAACCAATTTTATCGACATATAGAAGCCAAATAAAGTGTTCTGTGACCCTACATAGCGTTTGTTTCGCCACTAGAAATAAATAACTAATATACAAAAGATTACTTGTGACAGAGTCCCACATTTCGCCACTCCTCACTTTATTGTGGTTCAACCTAACGTCTACTTGGTAGAGAAGGAATATCATGTTTAATGTGCGTTTCAGACCACAATGCCATTATACCTTCTTCACTTGGCGAAGCCAGAAGAGAATAGAATCTGTCTCTCGCTATTAAAAACCATCGGCAGAAGTTGGAATCGAACCCAGACCATCATCATAGGAACCTATCATCAATCCAACACACTACCAAATCTTTTTTCTATCATAACACCGTTGCGGTACACTCTATCAGAATTCTGACACACAGGCCTCCTGTAGTGGTTTGCTGCATGTTCAGTGTTGTGTTGGCTGAAGAGTCAACACCGTGTTATTAGAGGAGGCCGAAATGCACGCTTTTAAGCTCACGCAAATTGGCGTGAGGAGGGAAGGACCATACTGACGTGAGGTCTGGAACATGACAAGGAATTAGAATTCAGAATGCGGACGGAATTAGTTTGATACTTAACTTTAATCCATTAATGATGAACGTCGCTCTTGGCGGTACATGAGTCACAATATTATCTGTTCAGAAGATATGACTTAATAGTAACTGAATATGGTGCCTTGCTAGGTCGTAGCAAATGACGTAGCTGAAGGCTATGCTAAACTGTCGTCTCGGCAAATGAGAGCGTATGTAGACAGTGAACCGTTGCTAGCAAAGTCGGCTGTACAACTGGGGCGAGTGCTAGGGAGTCTCTCTAGACTAGACCTGCCGTGTGGCGGCGCTCGGTCTGCAATCACTGATAGTGGTGTCACGCGGGTCCGGCGTATACTAACGGACTGTGGCCGATTTAAAGGCTACCACCTAGCAAGTGTGGTGTCTGGCGGTGACACCACATCCAGTACATTCATTTACTTGGTTGACCGAATCGCCATTAAATAGCTGCCTCGGTTACCCAGTGTAATCACCGAAATAAAATTGCGTAACTGCCACCTTCACAGAACTGCCAACAGTGTAGGATGCAGAAATTGAAGTAGGAAGTGTTCCTTTCCATTTGAGCTATTCTATCATGCTATCTGTTTGTTGGAAACGTCGTGCAGTGCAAAAGAAAAGCTGTAACTGTCTGTCTCTCAGAAATCGAGATCTGGCCATATGCATTATCTCACAGCACTGTGGAATGTGGAAGTTCTGGAGGAACAGTCGTTGACTTCTGGAGTGGCTGTAGCTACATGACAGCTAGTAGCGTAACGATGTGCGTTGCGCGCCGTAGATAAGACGTCGCTAGTTCTATTACATTCGCTGCTTCCTTCTTTATAACGAATTTCTGGTGTCTGCTGAAGTTATCAATTTAATGGAATTTTGAACATAATTCCCTCCACTTCTCAACCCAAAATAGTCGCATGTGGAAAAAAGTCTAACTTCTGCGACATTTTGTTCTTTTCAGGTTTAATAGACGGCCAGGCAGCAGATGCATCTTGAAGCTTTAGTATTGTGTATGGGGAGAGTGCATAGTGCCAAAATAGTCTGAAAAGTATTTGCTACATTAGCTGTCGTCCGGTAGTGGCATTTTATTCTTCTTCAAACCTTGTTTGACAGCTTTAACTCAGAACAAGTTTTCTACATGCATGTACTCAGTATACTGCATGTGCATTGTCAGACTGTAATAGATAAGATCAGAGATTTCGTATATATCGTTGATGATTAATTTCTCTCTCATGTTTAGTATTGTTTTAGCAACACTGAAGGAAACCTTACGAAAATTGTGCACTGTATTATAAGAAATGAAATAAAACTACGCATGATAACCTTACGAAGAAAGTCTACTTTAATCAAACTCAATATCTGTACACAAGCGTGCCTCTTTCGGTACGAATTAGTAAAATACTACTCACTTAGATTTCGACTGGGTCTGTGTTTAATTGGTATGCTGTGTCATACTCAACAGGTATGCAAATGTGGCATTTCATAAATAAAATTATATATTCCTAGAAATCGAAAATTTGCTTGTCATCAGCGGAAAGAGGCGTTACCTGTTGTGCAGCATTGCAAGTTTTTCAACATTACACTATCAGCTGAAAGTAATTTCTTGCGATTTGCTTATCGATGTTTGATCTGACTGCTTGTAGCACTTTCACAGAAGGGATAAAAACGCTACAGTCAAGCGAGACTGGAGCCACGAACCATAATAGGCGCTTTTCCGCATGTCAGCACGTCACCACAGAGCTACCGAATATGTTATATGTTGAGCCTTCCTCTTACGAGACCAACAGGAAAAATTAAGTGAACTTTGAGGCTTAATTTCGTGCACACCAGGAAGTAAATCGTCAATCACAGGGTTGCCAAACATACGTTGCCTTGTTGCCAAATCTCAGTTACGGTACCAGCGGGAAGAAAACGAACCGATGTGATCCAACAGCGGGCTGGGAAGTGACCATAGCTGGCGTCTGCAAGACGAGGCTGTTACGGCCTGGAATACGTAATGCGTCTGATTCGCATTTCTGTAAATAGGTTTAGGGACTGGAGCGTAGTTACTAATAATACTGAGAAGTAACTGCTAACTAATCATCACAAATCAGTAACTCTCATAGTTGCTTTTATATTTCTTTCGTAAATGTACTCAAAACTAAGAAACACAATCACGGACGTTTTCGTGCCTCGCCGATAGTCGAGCACATCAAACAAATAAAAAAAAAAAGAATGTGTGTGTGTGTGTGTGTGTGTGTGTGAGAGAGAGAGAGAGAGAGAGAGAGAGAGAGTGAGATAAAAATAAAAAAAGAATGAGAGAGAGGGTAAAAAATTGTTGTAATGAAATTGAATACTGGTATGCAAAGAAATCTTTCATTAAAATGACACGTTCCACATCATTACGAAATGTCGTATTCGTGATCTATGGAACAAGTATTAATTTAATCTAATCTAATCATATCATATTGCTGACTAGCTGTGAAGAGTCATGAATTACCGAAATTTTCGACAATGTCAGTAACTAAATCTAAACTTGAAAATAAAAGACGACAATTTTTGTAATAAGCCGGGACTCCTATCAAGACCCTTTCGTCCCTCTTAACTATCCACGAAAGATGTCTGAGATACCTCAATTCAGAAGCAACAAAGTGTGTATGCATTTAAAGATGAAGCGCATGATGTGAAGTTCTGTGACGGAGATACGAACCCAACACGTAATCGTATTGTTAACTAAGTAAAATCAAATGTTACGTATCGGTTTTTCTTACCAGCTGCTAAGTGTTTGAATCTAAAATAAGGATACAAATTTTTGTGCCTGAGCGACAATCGAACCGCACTTCTATCGTTCTTCTTTATCGTCCACGAATATAGCTTAAGTATCAATTGTCTATTCACCAACAGTAAGATGTGTGCATGTTTGACCAGAAATTGTTGGCAACACATGAACAGACATTAAAAATGCACGTTAATTTTCACTAGCAGGCCAGTGGGCACGTGATAGGGCTTGAAATGAAATTATGAATATTTTTATAGTGGATCAGGATTCGGACCCACATAGTAACCTTTGGAGGAGACCTAGAGAAGATTGCAGTCTTGGAAAAAGGAACGAAATGATTGAACTATACTGTTCCGAGAGATTCAGATCCTCGAAAGAGGATACACGAATTCGAATCACAGTCCAGCACCAAATTTTTCAACGTCTCTAGTTCAATCAAGTACAAGTAAAATAACAGCACTATTCCTT
The DNA here is from genome assembly GCF_023898315.1 of Schistocerca nitens. Lineage (NCBI taxonomy): Eukaryota > Metazoa > Arthropoda > Insecta > Orthoptera > Acrididae > Schistocerca > Schistocerca nitens. Next base: position 695,628,183 of record NC_064617.1, on the reverse strand, counting down.
TAAATCAAATAAAATAAAATTTTCTACTGTAAGTAAGTTTACTGGCGACAGTATTTCTGTTTACCATGACCTCCACCTATGTCACTTCCCAATGTAAACCGGCTCTGCCCAGGTGGGAATGAAGGAACGTGATGTTTAATGCGGATTCTGGATTATAACATCTTTCTCTTAAGGTTACCAGAGGTAAAGTAAATCTGTTTGTGCCTCTTAAAAGTAAATGCCTGAAACCACGCATTGCACTTGTGATAGTTCGTTCCACCAGATCATTGTGGCCACATTTCCCAGCCCCAGGAGTGTGCTGTAACGGATGATGTACTTAGCTTACAAAATTAGTCACGGTGGAAAAAGTGCGAGTGTATTAAATGGTTAAGTTTAAGCAAGCTTCTGACGTGGAGATTATGCTATTCTCATGTCAGCAGGATGTAAATCTCTTATAGGCTTCATAGCCTCGATGTAAAGCCATTTTGAAATTTTCACTAATTCAGCAAATTTCTTAATTCGAGAAAATCCACTGTGAAGTGCGAAGTTATTATTACCGTCAGTATTACTATCATTTTCTTCATACCGTTGCTGGAATACATGTGCCTGAAGATCATTTAAGGCCTTTTGGTCATTATAGAAGTAGTTACCCAAGAAGAGGTTCTTTCCCTGTCTACGGAATTCTTTTCATGTTAATATCAAACAGCAGCAATTACTCGAAGATCATATTAAAACTAAAGTAAATGATGAAGACGTTACTTGATAACAAAAACGCGCTGCCTTTCTTCATTTACTTGCGCCTACAAATGGCTGTCGAATACTGCCAAACCAAAAGCCAAGGGTTTGTACTGCCTTACGATATACGTTGCTGTCAGTTCTTCCATATGATTTAGTCGACGTGACCTGTTTCAAGTTGTGTATGACAGAGAATGTTGTAGAAAACCAGTTGTTTTCCTTTGCAATAAACAGAAAGATTTCCATTCTAAGCTATCCAAGTTCAAAAATTTCGCAATATTAGTTCAAATTTAATATTTGCTTCTATAGTGTAGGAAAGTATTTCACAGTTCAAAACCCGCATCCCACTCATTGTCATTACACTTAGCCGCTGACCATAAATTCTAGCTCAGAGTGACACCAGTTTAAGTAACCTACTTTAGCGAATACTGTTTGCCAGTGCTCTTTCTCACCGGAAAATATGCAATTCACACATTGGGCTCCATAAGTATACTGTAACTGTAATTTCTGTGTGTATGCAATGCATACGGACTGTAGAATTTAGTGGTGCTCTCTCTTCCACTTCTTTATACAATATGCCTGACCTAAAAGGGCGCTTTATTATTACAGGCCATGGGCACACGCACACATCTTACTGTTAATGAGTAAACAATTGATACTTAAGCTATATTCGTGGACGATAAAGAAGAACGATACAAGCGCGGTTCGATTGTCGCTCAGGCACAAAAATTTGTAACCTTATTTTAGATTCAAACACCTAACACTAGGAAGAAAAACCGATACGCAACATTTGATTTTACTTAGTTAACAGTCGTTGCAGTTAGAAATCACAACTAATCTCGTCCTTGAAATAGCGGTTTACGGGTCCTAGCAACTATTGGTCTCGTAAGAGGAAGGCTCAACACATACATATTCGGTAGCTCTGTGGTGACGTGCTGACGTGTGGAAAAGCGCCTATTATGGTTCGTGGCTCCAGTCTCGCTTGACTGTAGCGTTTTTATCCCTTCTGTGAAAGTGCTACAAGCAGTCAGATCAAACATCGATAAGCAAATCGCAAGAAATTAGTTTCGGCTCATAGTGCAATGTTGAAAAACTTACAATGCTGATGACAAGCAAATTTTCGATTTCTAGGGATACAGAACTTTAATTATGAAATGCCACATTTGCATACCTGTTGAGTATGACACAGCATACCAATTAAACACAGACCCAGTCGAAATCTAAGTGAGTAGTATTTTACTAATTCGTGCCGAAAGAGGCACGCTTGTGTACAGATATTGAGTTTGATTAAAATAGACTTTCTTCGTAAGGTTATCATGCGTAGTTTTATTTCATTTCTTATAATACAGTGCACAGTTTTCGTAAGGTTTCCTTCAGTGTTGTTAAAACAATACTAAACATGAGAGAGAAATTAATCATCAACGATATATGCGAAATCTCTGATCTTATCTATTACAGTCTGACAATGCACATGTACATGCATGTTCTCAGTTAAAGCTGTCAAACAAGGTTTGAAGAAGAATAAAATGCCACTACCAGACGACAGCTAATGTGGCAAATACTTTTCAGACTATTTTGGCACTATGCACTCTCCCAATACACAGTACTAAAGCTTCAAGATGCATCTGCTTCCTGGCCGTCTGTTAAACCTGAAAAGAACAAAATGTCGCAGAAGTTAGACTTTTTTCCACATGCGACCATTTTGGGTTGACAAGTGAAGGGAATTATGTTCAAAGTTCCATTAAGCAGACAGCAGAATTGCGTTTTTAAAAAATGTAGCAGCGAATGTAATAGAACTCGCGACACTTCATCTACAGTGTGCGACACTTACCGTTACGCTACTACGTCGCAGCTCCAGAAGTCAACAACAGTTCCTCCAGAATTTCCGCATTCCACAGTGCTGTGAGATAATGCATATGGCCGGATCTAGACTTCTGAGAGAGAGGCAATTACAGCTTTTCTTTTGCGCTGCACGACGGTTTCAACAAACAGCTAGCGCAATAGAGTAGCTCAAATGGAAAGGAACACTTCCAATTTAAATTTATGCATCCTACACTGTTGGCAGTTCTGTGTAGGTGGCAGTTGCGTTATTTTGTTTCGGCGATTACAAAATAGAGTGGAATGTATGCACTGGGTAGCCGAGGCACCGAGTTTATGGCGATTCGGTCAACCAAGTAAATGAATGTACTGAACATGCTGCAAACCACTACAGGGAGCTTGAGTGTCAGATTTGTCATCGAGTGTGCCACATCGGTGTTACGACAGAAAAATGAGTCACAGAGAAGAGGATTTGGTGGTCTGTTGGATTGATGATAGGTTCATATAAGGACGGTATAGGTTCGATTCCAACTTCTGCCGATGCTTTTTTTGATAGGGAGAGACAGATTCTATTCTCTTCTGGCTACGTCAAGTGAAGAAGGTATAATGGCATTGTGGTCTGAAATGCACATTAAACACGATATTCCTTCTCTACCAAGTAGACGTTAGGTGGAACCACAATAAACTCAGGAGTGGCGTCATTTAGAAACTTTGTCACCAGTATCCTTTCTTACACTAGTTGTTTATTTCCAGTAACGTAACAATCGCTATGTGGGGTCACAGGACGCTTATTTCATCTTCTATTTGAGCTTCTGTATGCCGATAAAACTGGTTCTGAACTGCGAATGCACCTCAGACCGCCCTTAACGCTGAATTTGATCCCTTTGCGACAATACATCTCGACTACAATTTGTTGTTTGTTCAAAACTGCTGATTCTTCAACATCTCCACATATTGCGCGTGAATGGGTTAGAATCCTGGCCCGGCACTAACGTTTTCATTATGAATTATCAAGCTCTAGCATGAGAACACCTATCTGCTGGTGGATAATAATTTTGATTTTTAATTCATTTTCACTCGTTGTGAACACTAACGATATCTGACTTTTTGACTCCCAGTGAGACATATAACTATTTGCGAGATCACTGTAAGTTCAAGGATGTTATTCCGAGCTGCTGGAGGAGAAAAATTCGTTAGCTGACGTCTGTATGTATGTAGTCAACAACGATATGTGTTTGGGTTCGATTCCCACTCAGCTCTGAACTCTTCGTCATATTATTTCTAGTTCAAACATGCTCACATGTCGCTACTGGTGTAACAAACCCATATTTAACGCTCGTTTTCTCTAGAATATAATAGCAAGAGGTGCCGGAATGGAGTCCTGGGAAGGAAAAAATTAATGTGTTGTCTCGTCATTTCAGTTAAAACATCTAGCTACTGCCGAGAAAATCCGATATCTCACAGCTGATTGTGCTTAGATAACAATCCGATTAGATTCTTGGTTCGAATCCCTGTGCAACACAAATCTTTGCCTCACGGCATTTCAAGTAAGTTACTTTTGAAGAAGCAATATTTAACATCTCTCGTAGTTCGTTAAGAGGGATAATAGATGCTAGGTAGGAATTCGCGTCCGTTAAAAATGTTTACTTTATGTAATTAAAATTGATTTTTTGCTAACTGATCTTGTCTAAAATATAGGTATATCACTCTCTCTGTGCCTAGTCAGGAATGACTGTTGGTTTCCGTCAGTCACGAAAGCTATGCTTAGTCTGCATGACCTGGGTTTGAGCCCATATGCAGAACGAGACGGTTCGTCGTGTCATTTGAAGTTCGTACATATTCTCAACTAGCTGCTCGTGAATAACTTAAATTTTTGTCATTTTGTGTTAAATAACAAGTACGGTATGTTACTTTGAAGAGGAAATCATGAATACGACGAACTTACTACGTGCATTACCTACCTGACGTAATAATGAGAGTGGTAACATTTCAGGTATGTCATTTGTTACAATAAATGTGAGCTTACAAGCCTTAAGGACAGTCTTATCTGTGATAAGGTGTTCCATGATAGTTATAGTATCGTGGTATTACATTACATCTTGAGCTATTGCGATACAGAGCAGTGTTTTCTAGTGGTGACTTGTTGGAATCATTTTCAATAGTCAAACGACTGTACCAAGGAGCGCTTGGAGGACTTGCTAAACAGCTGCGTTATGTGGGTTGCATGCGAATCAGGCGAAATGCAATTCAGGTCGTTCGGATACTTTTGAGCATGACTGTACATACATCTGTTTTTATAGTACATATGAACTGCAGCAGTACAACGTTCTGTTTCCTCCTTATCGGAGGTGACGTATTTCCATTGTAGTGTGGTTGATCCAAAGCGTCCTTTGCTTGAAACTCGTGCTTATCCATCACGGTTGAAATCCAGGAAATGCTTCCTGCTTACAACAGCACCAATTCCAACTTCAGCAGAAGCCCTCTGAACTGAACTGTGGAGAATGAAGCCCCCTGAAGGATTATGGATAGCAAAAGAGAAGTTACCGTCAGACTACCATCTCCAATAGTTGGATCTAGCTGTGTGTATTTTCCGGTTGCAGAGATATTAGATGTTTTTAATAATACATTATAGTTAAAGAGTACTTTATTTTATGGTCCTAGTACCTTTCCACTCACCAACCAGCTCCCTACCGTTGGACCTCAGGGTAAAAGAAAATTTCGCGACACACTTCATAATTCTGCGTCACACAGTGAAACTTCGCAACACGCCAGTTAGGGAAGCCTAATCTACTTTGCACTTAGTGGTGTATCTGGAAGCCAGACACTGGATCGTTTGGGGGACAGAATGAGCACAATGGTGTGTCAGAATAGGTTAAACACTAAATCATGCCCGAAAACGTTTAAGAAATGCGTTAAAACATAATAGACAAACATATTGCAAAAGCGCACTGTAGCAGAACTCAGAATTAGAGCAAGTAACATATAATGAGAGCACAAAAACGACTTAATGGACTATACTGTCACTACCATTGATTCAAGCCAACAGCTCACAGACTTTGAGACTATTCTGGTTGTCGGTCTATTTCGCTGAGCAATATAGTAGTCCAACAGAATTAGCATTCAAATCGGAAATAATTGCTACAAAAGGTTTCATTGTTTTAATGGCTTCGTTTGTGTCCCAGTATGACTATCCTAGGTTTTTCCCCTCGGCGGAGTTATGGAAAAGTGGTAGGGGGAAAAATGTACCCGAAAAAGGGGTATTTTTCGGTTTTGTGATTATATCTCGTAAATGACTCACAATATCGAAAACACAGCAGAATTAAAAATTGTAGGGCATGAAATTCTGCATTGAATGAGACCATCCGCATATTTTTTGGAACACCCGTTTCCATACTAGTGCTCTTCAAAATTGGACCAATATTACATGTTAATGAAAAATTTTCGTTTTAACCTCTGTTTTTTGGTAATGTCGTTGAAACTAACCCACCTATCAATAATGTCGTTCATAAAAAAGATATGGAGAGATAAATTCTGCATTCGATGAAACCAAAAGTGAATTTATTGGACCACCCATTTGTGTACTGCTTCTCATTAAAGTTGGACCATTTCTCGTCATCAATGAAGACAATTTCAAATGTATTTCTTCAGTAATTCGTATATACACTCTTTTAAATACAGAACTATAGCAACCCATTGTCATGTATTTATTTAATATAGTAATAGAATAAAATATTAAAATTTTGTAAAAATTTGAGAAATAATATTAATTTTTTTTTTCATATATCGAGGGTTAAGAACTGAGACCTCGTATTTGACAGATGTCAGAAAAAGTCCTGGCTCAAAAAAACTTGTAAGTGAAAGAAATATATGTTATAAAAATATGAAGCAAAAAAGACAATGGACAACCTAAGAGTAATAAATGATCATGCCCTAAATAAAAAAATCAAAGCAATCAAAATTTTTATAAAAAGATAAGTTTTTAGCTCCCCTGTAAAATTTGTCTTTTGTCAGATACGTGGTCTCCGTTCTTAACCCTCGATGTAATATAGTGATACCCATTCAACTGATATGAAGGAGGCAGGAAGAGATAGACACTCCTTGAAATTAAGTAGTGGTTATTATATTTCGTAATTACAAAATTTTACATAAATGTATGACATGAAAAGGGTAAAAGTAGGTATGTACACAAATTTCGCATACGTCGACGTTTGACTGTCATTGCACCACTCGGCTCCTGTCTGCAATTTCCGAGTCCGACGCCCCGTCACTCGGCTCCTCAAAGTCAGTAATTTTCGTCACCTCATCTATACAGTCCAGGCCTTCGTCAACATTTGGTTCGTCAGTTTCATCTGGTTGGAGGGAGTTAGTGCATGAGTTCCCCTTCCAGTTAACACAAATTAATGAGCACTTAATACCAGCCTTTCGACACCCACAACTACCTGCACAGCCCTTGTTGCATTTTCAGGAAATTGTTGAAAGAAGAGACTGAAGAGCTGGTTGTTTGGAGGTAGGAACGGTGCCAAGACCAAACTCTGAAGCCTGCCATCCCCAGAGGAGCGGATCCATCTTTTTTCCTATCCCCATTGTACTTGTAAGTAGGTCCTCAAGCAATTTGTCTAAAGTGTCTCCTGCCATACCTCCATAGAGGGTTGTTAAAAATCGGAGGCCAGCTTCAACAATAGCTTCAGGTTGAGTGTCATGCTCTAAGAAAGGTAGAATATCTTCCAGAAGACATTTATTTTTGACCGGTATTTGACCACCTTCTTCTTGCCCTGACGGAAGAGTGCTGAAGTTGTGTCACATCCACTTATGGCGTGGAGAAATATGAGTGGCCTTCTGATGTTGTTCGCCAGTTTGAAACTGCTGGAACCAAATACTTTTGATGAGGTTTTTCCTCTTCCAGGTTTCAAGAAATATTTGCTGATGGTGTGGCTATGGCATTGAGCATGATGAGAAGGTCAGTATCCTCACCAACAACCACAGCCTTCTCATGTTCCTGTGATACCTCAAGCACTGTGGCAACAATTATGTGGTCTGCTTCTTCATTAGCTTGCTTTACTGAGAAGCCTTTATCTTCAAGCCTCGAAATAAGCAAGCTAATGAGACGTGCTTTATTTCTGTCATTGGAAATTAATTGCTCCTGAGTCATAGTCACCATCATTAACTCGGTAAAGATGACCTCAGGCGTAGTGTGTCTTTTGCTTCGGCGGAGGCACTCAGCATATTTGATGCTCTTGGTGGGCAGGTCTTCTGGGTAGCCATCGAACACCACACTTGTCTCACTTCCGCTGTAGTGTCTTTTTAAACTGCACACTCACATTATGCACAATATTCTAGGAAAGCAAAAGCTGCTCTTCCAAATGGTGCATTTTAAATTACAATCAGAGATGACCTATATAAATATATTTGCCTCCAAATATGGTCAAATGTAAGGTTCTGATTTTTTGAAGGTAACTTTCTGGACGATTACCTTAGGAATTACAAAAGATATACTTTTGTCATTATTACACTGGTTTGCCAGGCAGAACATATACACAAAGGCAGAATAACAAGGTGCAAAAAGGCTTTGCCGTTCAATAAGAGATTGCCAAAGTTGACCTTAAATTTCTTGTCACGGAATTTACCCTTGCCTTTGAACAGCGTAAGTAGCTGAACTGTAACGTTTCAGTAGATCATCTGTATGTTCCTTCCAGTTCAATCTTTCATCAATGTACACACCCAAAAATTTGGTATATTTTTTCTTAGCTACAGACTTCAGTTCAAGCTCTACATTTCTTCATACCGTTAAGCCATTTACTGCTCAGAGCTGTATATGTTGTGTTTTATTAAAATTTAATGAGAGTCTCTCTGCAGAGAACCACTTAACAATTTTGTGAAAGACGTTATTTACAATTTTCTCAGCTAATTCCTTTTTGTTCGGCGTGATTACCATACTTGTTTCATCAGCAAAAAGAACTAGCTTTGCATCTTCGTGAATATAAAGTGGTAAGTCATTAATATATAATAAGAACAACAAGGGGCCCAAGAAGGACCATGTGGGACATCATTCCTGATACCATCCCAGTTTGAGGAATCTACTGGTTTTTCTGCATTATGTGCAATGTTTATTTCATCCTTCAGCACTCTTCAGTTAAATATGAATTAAACCATCTCTGCACTGTCCCCCTCATACCAGAACACATAATTTAGCTAGGAAAATTGCATAATTCGCGCAATCAAAAGCCATTGAGAGATCACAAAGGATCCAAATAGATGATTTTCTGTTATTCAGAGCATTTAATATTTGATCAGTGAAAGCATATGTACAATTTTCTATTGAAATGTCCTCCTGAAAACCAAACTGAAATCTTGCCAGTACTTTATTTTTCAAAATATATCAAGCTATTTATGAATACATTACTTTTTAAAGAATTTTGGGTAAAACTGTCGGAAGTGAGATTGGGTGGAAGTTGTTGGCATCACACCTACCTCCCTTTTTATGCGATGGTTTAACAATAGCATAATTCTGTCTATCAGGAAAAGTAACCCGGATTAGTGACCTATTACAAATGTGGCTTAGAATCCCACTTATCTGTTGGGAGTAAGCCTTTAGTACTGTTGAAATGCCACCAAGTCTGTGCGAGCTTTTACTTCTGAGTGAGTTTATTATTTTCCTAATTTCACAAAGGGAGGTGGGTAGAATTTAAATTTTATAAAATTTCACAGGTACTGCTTCTTCCATGTATAGCTTTGCCTTTTCTAATGAACACCTGGATCCTATTTTCTCCATAACGTTTAAAAAGTGGTTATTAAAAATATTTTCAACTTCTGACTTTTTGTTAATAAGCTTTTCATTCAGTTGTTTGGTAATACAGTCTTCTGGTGCTCTCAGTTGCACTGTTTCCTTTTCAATAATACTCCAAATTGTTTTAATTTTGTTATTAGAGATACTAATTGCAGACATAATACACATATGTTGGACTTTTTAATAACTAATCTTAATATAGTTCAGTAGGTTTTTCTAATATTTGACTGGTCCAGAGTCATTACTCTTTCTTGCTCTTGGATACATTCCTTTGTCAGTTGCAAGATGTTTTTATCCCTTTAGTAAGTTATGGTTTTTTAGAAAGTTTCTTACAACTATATATCATTGTTTTCTACAGAAACTGTTTTCGGATAGACTCACAAACATATCATGAAATAAGTTATATTTTAAATTAGCATCAGGTTCTCGCTACCCTCACCCAATCTAACTGATTCAAGCTTACCTAAAGTTTGCATTTGTTAAATCGTTATTTGTATGCACCATTTAGTAGAAATATTTCGATTTACTATACGGTCTTATGTCATATATTGTAACTAGCTCTGCATCATGATCAGAAAGACCATTCTGAACAGAAAAACGTTTATTTGCTTAAATTTAGATTGGTATACGAAAATATATCTCCCAGTGTGCTGCTTTTCCTGTACTACCTGTGTAGGAAAATCGATAATTGATATTAAATTGAAAGCTTCACGGTCATTCTTCCTATCAGACTATTTCAGAAAATCTGAAACGTCCCCTTAGAAAAATTATATAAGACTGCTTAAACTGACACACAATATTTTTAGCGCAACGCAATCTGACTTTCAAAAATCCCTACAAAAGAATGGCCCTGACTAACATTAACCTATACCTTTCACAAATCACTTACCTCACCAAAAATCTTCGTTACTCGAATTACTGCAATACAGCGAGCGCCACTACTGCCAGCTACATAAAAGATTCAAACTACGGCAGGCACTAACTACTGATAGGCATAGTTAGCAAATGAAAGATTTTAATAGAGAACAAACAATGCATTTACCTTAATAGTCATCAAAAGTCATAATATATATAGCAGTTCATGACATCCAGTCTTACAAATTTCAAAACTCCGCCATTTCTCTCCCCACATCCACCACTGCTGGCGGCTCACCTCCAACTGCGCAACGCTATGCGCTGTTAACAGCCAACTGCCCAACACTACAATAGCCAACAACAATGCAAACCAGCCACAGACTGCACACAGCACAGCCAGTGATTTTCATACAGAGCGCTACGTGGCGGTGACGTTACCAATATAAAAACCTAAACAGCCTACTTACAAATCTTCTTTGAAATTCCCACAAATAGTAATTTGGTTTTCCCTGTCTGACAGAGAATACAACAGAGAACACAAATTTTTCAGAAACAGCACAAAATTTCCCAATGAGGACCTATACTCAAATCCAGTTTTAAAAGTACCATTATTTAGTTTAAGCCGACAGACAGCCACTTCTATAAGTTGCTCCACAACATTTATTTAGTTTCCAAATTTTTCATGCTACGATAGCGTTTAACATATATGGAAACTCTTCCTTTCTCAGTTCGGCTTCTGCTTACATGTGTTGAAAGCTTATATCCACTTACATTTACGTTTTCCATATCTGTTACTATATGATGTTCAGACAGGCACAGTTCATCTGTTACATCCTCAGTTTCTAAATCTTCGAAACACACAAGAAGCTCATCCACTTTGTTCCTTAATTCCCTGATTTTCTGTTGCAATATACTAAAATTATTTTTCACTGTGCTTTCATGAAAATCTTATGAAATTTTAACATATTTATTTACTGCTTGTCTGAGTTTTCCATTACGCTTGATTCCTTATTCCTTATGCCTTAATTCCTTATTTCAGCATCTTCGCCGTTATAGCTCGAATTACAGACTGTTTTAGCGGGGAGAAGTGCTGTCAGTCACAGCGAGCCACACTTGTCAAGTCTCCACATGTGTCTAAAAGAAAACAGGCAACACAGCGAGCGCGGAGCACTGGGGAAAAGCTACGGTTAGTTGGCGACCGTCCTATACCATACCACACGACCCCTGAATCGTCAATTGTGAAGCTGTTTGATAGAAGTATAATACACTACTGGCCATTAAAATTGCTACACCACGAAGATGACGTGCTACAGACGCGAAATTTAACCGACAGAAGAAGATATTGTGATATGCAAATAATCAGATTTTCAGAGCATTCACACAAGGTTGGCGCCGGTGGCGACACTACAGCGTGCTGACATGAGGAAAGTTTCCAACCGATTTCTCATACACAAACAGCAGTTGACCGGCGTTGCCTGGTGAAACGTTGTTGTGATGCCTCGTGTAAGGAGGAAAAATGCGGACCATCACGTTTCCGACTTTGATAAAGGTCGGACTGTAGCCTATCGCGATTGCGGTTCATCATATCGCGACATTGCTGCTCGCGTTGGTCGAGATCCAATGACTGTTAGCAGAATATGGAATCGGTGGGTTCAGGAGGGTAATACGGAACGCCGTGCTGGATCCCAACGGCCTCGTATCACTGGCAGTCGAGACGACAGGCATCTTATCTGCATGGCTGTAACGGATAGTGCAGCCACGTCTCGATCTCTGAGTCAACAGATGGGGACGTTTGCAAGACAACAACCATCTGCACGAACAGTTCGACGACGTTTGCACCAGCATGGACTATCAGCTCGGAGACCTTGGCTGCGGTTACTCTTGACGCTGCATCACAGACAGGAGCGCCTGCGATGGTGTACTCAATGACGAACCTGGGTGCACGAATGGCAAAACGTTATTTTTTCGGATGAATCCAGGTTCTGTTTACAGCATCATGATGGTCGCATCCGTGTTTGGCGATATCGCGGTGGACGCACATTGTAAGCGTGTATTCGTCATCGCCATACTGGCGTATCACCCGGCGTGATGGTATGGGGTGCCATTGGTTACACGTCTCGGTCGCCTCTTGTTCGCATTTTGACGGCATTTTGAACAGTGGACGTTACATTTCAGATGTGTTACGACGCGTGGCTCTACCCTTCATTCGATCCCCGCGAAACCCTACATTTCAGAAGGATAAAGCACGACCGCATGTTGCAGGTCCTGTACGGGCTTTTCTGGATACAGAAAATGTTCGACTGCTGCCCTGGCCAGCACATTCTCCAGATCTCTCACCACTTGAAAACGTCTGGTCAATGGTGGCCGAGCAACTGGCTCGTCACAATACGCCAGTAACTACTCTTGATGAACTGTGGTATCGTGTTGAAGCTGCCTGTACACGCCATCCAAGCTCTGTTTGACGCAATGCCTAGGCGTATCAAGGCCGTTATTACGACCACAAGTGGTTGTTCTGGGTACTGATTTCTCAGGATCTATGCACCCAAATTGCGTGAAAATGTAATCACATGTCAGTTTAAGTATAATATATTTGTCCAATGAATACCCGTTTATCATCTGCATTTCTTCTTGGTGTAGCAATTTTAGTGGCCAGTAGCGTAACAATTGCGCCCTAAATCTGAGGTATAAAATGATCCAAGAGTCTACTGAAGTTACTCTAAGCTTCATTTTTGTTTGAAATGGCATACAATTGATAGTAATATGCTCTGAGAAAGAGTAGCTACCGACCTCAACTGTGCTGAAGTCCATGAAGTTAGATATTAGAGGCCGGTACAATAACTAATCAGTAACCAGGGATGACAATGACATTAAAAATAATCATTTAATGTGAATAGTGTAACTTTTTTAAAAGAGCTATATTAATATTATACACACTAAATCCAACAAATAAAATTATTCAAGAATGCAAAAATTTACTCCAAGGTTCGTTGTTTTCCACAAAATGGCATACGATGGGATATTATCTTTGAAAAAAAAGGGTACCTAATTATCACAAACGTGTTTAAATCCTTGAACTTGGATATTAGAACCTGACACACTATTATAAACGTTCATCTGCTGGGAATAATAACAATAATAACAACAGTCTTGTAATTGGTTTGATTTTACCCATGAGAAGTGGTTGCTGAAAGCCTGCGGCTGTAAAAACAGTGTCTGATGCTCATAAAATACGCTTTACCATTTTCAAATGCGATTTTCGCGCGTTACGCCATTTATTCGTGATGTTTTCGATGTGTGAGATGCTGCATTGTTCTATGGCATTTATTGTAACATACATACACGCACAATATTGTTGTTGATGATCGCTAGGTATAAGTAAACGAGAAGCTTCTACTTACGTTAAGTAGAAATTTTTCCAAAGATTTTTCCAAATTCGCCATTGACGCTGTAGGAAGATCGACCATTAATAACAAAATTGAGTGTGTTTACATGTTACAGTAAAAGTAACAGGACAATGCAGCACCTCATGCGTCTAAGACATCCCGAATAAATTGCATAACATGCTCAAACGCTTTTGAAAATGGTAATCATTTCGCGAAATGCGTCGTGCAAAAGATGGATAAAAGGAAATCGTGATTGTTATCAGATAAAGTTATTTTGTGAATAAACCCAATGTAACTGATTATTAAGCTTCGGAAATTATGACTAATTGTAAGAACTGAATGCATCTTTAGATGTAAATCAGGATAAACACTTAGGAATGACAAACAATTAAAAAAAATACTTTGTGTATATAACATACTCAAAGTGTTTTTTGATACCTTATAGGAAACATTCTTCTATGAGATCGAGTTTGGCCGGACTTCACGGTTGCTTGTGTGCTTACAAGAGCAAAGAAAGCATTAATATTATGCTGTTCAGAAGACTAAACCGATAACTTTCCGGATTTCCGCCCGAAATTTTGCGCACCCAGCCGTAAGTAGCTCGTCTGCATGGTGGACCGGCCCTGACTACAAGCGGGAAATGGTAAAATTGTTTTTCGAAAATTTTCGTATATTATCATCTTATTGAATTTTGAAGTTCTTGCTGTCCCTTTCCGTGTTTGCGAAGCAAGTATTCTTTTTGTAACATCTTATGAAGAAATGAGATTACAGTGAAATGATTAAATGAATGGTGAGAATAGTGTCTTAAAACTATATCAAACAGCACACAAAGAAAGCCTAAATGACAAAAAAGATACGTTTCTGTATATCCACTACTGTCGTATTGGAAATATCTCTAGGAAAATTAATGAATATTGTTTCTATACACAAATGGTCCCACTCTCTCCCAGTGGCTTCACTTATCACAAACTGACACATACTGATGTTTCATCCACGGCAGGTCTAAAATTAAATGTTATTTAACGTTGTGTTTTCTTTAATGGTGTGTCCTGCCTTATTGACTGTCATTTAGATCTGCCGACATAAACATCTAAAATCGATTCAAACACAGACCAAACATAAATAATCTATGACAAAAAGATTAATGTTTTGATATAAGCATAATCCCATCCCTTCTAACTGCCAGACTGCTAAATACTATTCTATTGAATTTTTGTTGCAGTACAATTTGAAAATAAAGTGTACATAGCTTGTATTTGTACCATTATGGTTGATTAACCATAGAGGAGTGTGTTATACTGTAACCTGCTGGTCACGGAAGTTCATGAAATGACACTTTGTACATAGTTATGACGAACGCTTCAGCATAGATGCACAAAGCCTACCGATCTCTGTGCAAACGAAAGCTAAACTCCCGTAGATATTCGTGATTCCTTGAGAAAACAGATACATCTGGCGCCTCTGAAACTCGTAAACGGTCCTTTTCACCACATTCGACGGGTATAAATTTCGGCGCACTTGAGCTTAGTCAGAAGTTGCTGCTTGGGTAAGTACTGGAAGAAAAATAAACCACGTGTCTGTGATGGGGCGTTAATCTAGTTGCTTTCGCAGGCTGCTCTGTAAACACACAGCGGCGTAAACAGGTACTGAGAGACAGGGTAGAAGACCGAACAAAAGAAGAGCAGACGCCACATTATTTCGCTTACCGGAATAATTCAACAGACATCTCCTTCAGGTATCTCAGATTTCAGGTAACACTGGGAAAAATAATTCAGGGAGCAGTATCGATAACACTGTTTATTGTAGGTTGCATTGTACATAAAACGCATACCATCAACATAAGCCATTCGACATCAGTTTCTGGGTGCGTTACTGCCTCAGCCACACCTAGGTGTGTTGTTTCTGCATCTTTTGTATTATCGTCTCTCATCTCACATTAAGTCGTCTTCTCCGTCTTACTTAACTTTTGGAAACTAGTAAAGCACATTCTTGGTCGCTTTATCATCCATTCGCTTTATTACGTAACCCGCTTTGTCTCCATTTCCATTGTGGTCCTAATTTTGTCTTCCACTCCAGTCTGTTCGCTGATCAGTTGTTTGTCGTTTTGCGTCTTCTATAATTCCTAACACATTTCTCTCCTGATTGACTTATCGTGGTTAGGGTTCAAAGCCACTTGAAGATTTTAGAGGACATCATGTTCGGCTCTCACTATAAAATTAGTTATTTATAAAAGCCACTATCGCAACTTCGGCAATGTAGCCTTATCAAGTGGAAGGAGTACTGCGAAATTACGCTTCAGCATTTGCCAAACCCTTAGAAAACACCTGATGTACACATGTTTGGTATTTAATGTTACCGTTGTTATCCCGTTGTTATCACCTTCCAGATAAATCACATCAAACCGCTTTTGGTGTACACTGAGTAAATGATAACTGAAGCAGTTGTCGGGTACTGATGGTAGGTGCCTTATACTGTGAATTCATGAGCATTTGCCTAGTAGCTATTGCGCTCGCTTTCGCCCTGATGATAGTGCAATGCGTCGTCGCAAAGAGTTCACGAGTCAACGAAAGTGCTGCAGAGCCAAAGGGATCAATGTCCTCTCAGTAGCGGCCTATAACTAAAGGATATTAGTCCAAGACACACACATCTCTTTCGATGGCGTCCCAGATGCAATTGGAGACAGGTCGCGCGCGCGCGCGCGCGCCTTCTTGTGTGTGTGTGTGTGTGTGTGTGTGTGTGTGTGTGTATGGAAGGGGTGGGAAGAGGGAGCGGGATCTACACAGGAATACTCGTATCCGTGGAGCGTTCCTTAAACTATTGTAACACAGTTCGGGGGTGCGATAAGGTGGCACAGTGTCTTGCTGAAGGAACTGTTGTGTGCCATAGACGAAAAAAGGGGAAGTACTGGGGCAGACAGTTGGCTCCCGTACTGTTCGCCTGAGCAAGGATGTAGCGAAAGCCCCATTTCGTCCCATATAGTATCCTCTGCTAGAGAATACTGCGGAGTCTAGCTGCCAAATGGGAAGCATCGCTCCATATCGTTTCCCAGTTTTACAGGGTCGTGCACCACCTGACTTATTGTTGCCCAATACTGTACTGCACGTCTACACACATTTCCTCGAACTCAAAAGGTAAAAGGAAAAAGCGAAGAACCAGCTGTGGAGGAAGTTTTGTGCAAATATCTTTTATCGGGCATATTCACTCCCGAAGTATCTCTTTAATATGTTCCATAGTGAGCAAACTAATAATTAATCTTGACGTTTTAACTAATTCAGACTACGGAATATGTTATTACAACTGGCGACCATGACAGAACAAGTCAATACTAGAAAGAAATTTCATATAAATTTAATTTCTCATTTCAGTGCATTGATGTAATCCGTTTGTCTTTTTTTCATGCACGAACGACAAATCCATTCTGTAAGCGAATGCCATAATGGAAGCCAGGAAAAGATTAAAAAAGAATTATAACATAAGAAAATCGGGAAAATATTAGTGATTGTACTCAACGTATCAGATAAGAACAGCGCTTTCAATTGCAATATCTTATGTATAGAGTTGAGTTAGTGCATTCAGTGGCCCTCAACTATGTATCCTCAGACTCAGAGCTGAAATATTAAAAATTTTGGCTGGTTTCGTTGTCTATGGGGTGGAAAACATAGTTGCTGCATTACATGCAGCATACAATATGAATACACACATGAATCGAATGGTCGAAGGTTCCTATCACTCAGCAATTGCGAATTTTGAATGTAACATAGAAATTTGTAAATGAAAGATTGCAATTAAATAAAATCTGCAGGTCCTATTTTAACGACTTTAAACGATGAGTACAATAGCAGAAGTAATTTTAAGAATGCCGTTTATCTCTGCAAAACACTTATTGGTGTCGGTGGTCCGGCGATTAAATTAAATATAAGTTGAATAACAGGGAAACAATAGATCCTACTTCACGTAATTAGTTATGGGCAACAACATAGCTCGCGAGATATTCACTTCTAAACGTATACTACATCTTCACTGCAGAAGCCACGGAAATCTCACAAGTGCACAAGCTGGCACTAAGAAATATTTCTATCTCACGCGACCACCTGCAAACTGCTCACCACTCTCCAAGTATTTCCTGCGACCGTCCATCGCGCCTTCCCGTCCAGTACCCCCCCGTGTCCTGTGCGACCCGATGCTCCTCTCCCACTTTCATAAAGTATCTCCATTGTCTTCGGTAGTCGCCTACCATAGTAACGAGCGCTGTGATTGGCTAGTGCGCTCCCGCCAACGCACACTCACAAACATATTGAAACACATATGAAACACCGGATTTACATTTAAATAACTTGAAATTAAATAAATATTCCTACAGCTGACCATAAACACGCTCTAACACACATTATTAAATACGTAAACAAATTAAATAAACATATATCAAAGGAATAAAAGCAAAAGTAGGCCAGTAGCCTAATGCCTCTGTGCTTTCTAACAAACAGTAAATATTTGACCAATTTCTTCAAAAATGGTTCAAATGGCTCTGAGCACTATGGGACTTAACTTCTGTGGTCATCAGTCCCCTAGAACTTAGAGCTACTTAAACCTAACTAACCTATGGACATCACACACATCCATGCCCGAGGCAGCATTCGAACCTGCGACCGCAGTGGTCGCGCGGTTCCAGACTGTAGCGCCTAGAACCGCTCGGCCACTCTGGCCGGCCACCAATTTCTTCATGAATAGAATATATCGGATATAAACAAAGACATAGACGAATAAATGTATATTTATAAGCATGCTGCTACCGTTTTTTCGTGTAACTGTGGAGTACTTATGGCCTGACGCGAGTAGTATACTAAGGGGGGTTTTGGGACACATTTTGGGACGTATATACGCAGCTAAGGTTAGCTGCGGTACCGTACCCAAGCTGCCGTCGCTTGTCATCTGTTCATTACGTCACACTTGGCATCCTTCCAGCTGGCGGGCTACACAGGCACGCACGCACAGACGTAAACACACACACGTAAACACACACACACACACACACACACACACACACACACACACACACACACGTAAACACGCACACGCACACGCACACACACACACACACACACATACACACACACACACACACACACACACACAGACACACACACACACACACACACGTAAACACGCACACACACACACACACACACACACACACACACACACACACCTAAACCAGCATATGTAAGATGTAATTCAACATTTATTATACATATTATTTTTGCAAATTAATCCAGCTGTTGTGTGCACTGCTGAATCCAAGCCACTTTACCAGTGCCTTATTTCCTTTCTTACGTATGATTCTCTCAACAATGTACGTTGATGGATATTTTGTTTTTTGTAGCTCTTCTGCATAGAAAGCTCCAGCTATGGGCTGAGATTTGTAATCTTCAAGGAGATATGTTCTCGGATTGGTTTCTTGCACTTTACGTATTTTGAAAATTTCCGTGGATAACGAACTGCGCGAATTATTGCAGTGCGTAGGCGATTTCCGCACTGAACGACACTGGCAGCAAGAATTCCGCCCTGAATCCGCCTGGGACAGCGCTCTCCACGGCGAATCGCTCTGGCAGCACGATTTCCGTATAGGGCTGCACTGAAGGAGGGAATCTCTCAGTGTTGATGACAGTGGACTGGAAGCGCCTAAACGCTGCATCTTCGATATCCTGTTGGGCTGACCTGTTGTCTCCTGGCGATGTGAACCTGGAAATATCGTACTTCGTTAATGGTTGATTCCAATATAACAAGTAATTTTAAGACATTGTCACTGTGCATATTTATGTTACGCGTATCTGCCCACTTATCAAGAAACTGAAGGCATCTTAGGAACACCATTGTATTTTCCTTTGACCCAGACTATTTTATTACACTATCACATACTCGCGAAAATAAACGACAATGCTTATGTCGATGTAAAGACGAAGTCCTAAGTTTTTGTATCACACTAAGCCATATTTCTGATCTGCACGCACGTTACTTTATTTTCGGTATTACTTAGCTGTCACAATTAAACTACTAAGGAGCTGCTTAGTCTCCACCAATAATTTTTAATGCTGGCCCATACATGCAAATCCTGGATTTGATATTTTTAACTCCATGATCACTTTAAAATTTCCTCCGACACAGCCTCTTAGTAACTTCGCCTGCGGCATCATAATTATCCTTGACTCGCAGTGGTGTTTATCAGGGCTCATAAATGTCAGTGAAACGATTTCAGGAAACTATGTACCTAAATTATGTTGAACAATCTGAAAGCTTATGGGAAAATCTTAACGCTGTGTCTTTAAAAGCAGCTTTATTGAATTGTCAGGTTTAGCTAAAGGTAATAACATCTAAGTAGCTGCTAGGGTTCATCTTTTTTACTCTCTTACTGCAGCAACTAATTTTGTATTCACGGGGGCTGATTTAACGCCACTTGTAAACAAGGCGTATATTCGAATGCCCAAGAGGTTTTACGTAGCAGGTACGCGGCTAAGGCTGAGTCTCTTTAGTAATTGCTGCAGTCATTTTTGGTGGAAACTCGTTCGATACGATTATGACACTCGCGTCTGATTAGTAATACCTATTCGAAGTGACGCACAAGTGCTCTCAGTTTCAATGGAAGTGAGAACCGTCCCATAATATTTTTTACATTCCACGTTACGAAAATCAAACTAAGCATTTCAGTCGTTCGTATGTAATACTCAGTTCTCAGTAAACAGACCACGACAAGTACATGCAAATGGAACTGTATCTTTTGAATACTGCCACAAAAAATGTTAAGCATTACTATAACAATTCATTATTTAACGTTTCAGTGCAGTGGTCTCATTAGTTGTCTATGCAGTTAACAACAAATCTAATAGCAGGAGGACCGCTTTTTAAGTGAATCACCACAGTACATACACATTAAGTAGCACCACTATGTACGACCGAAGGACTAGTGCACTCCTTATGGCACCTTTGGACTGCCAAAATTTGTTCAGCATTAAGAACATACTTTGCATCAACCTCAAGTATGCTTTACTTTTGTTGCCACATTGATAGTGATCCAGCACCCCTTTGTTACACATCAACGAGACAAGTATAGGAAATTTAATTTGCAGACTTTCGAAAGGATTGGTTTCCAGATGCTGTACCATCGAAGTCGCTAGAATACCCCACGTCTCTCTTTGAAGCAGATATTTGCACAAGAAATTCCTGACCGTCTAGATGGTACCTTACATTAACAGCTGAGACACTCAATCATTAATTCAAAATAATGTAATAATTATGCTATTGCGAAATTTACAGATGATGTACCGACCAGTGTGTGCCCTGTTTTACTGAATTTTAGTGTTACTTTATTACACACAGTAATTTATTGCCGAGTAGCTTTAGCAATGATGAAGCATGCTGGGAAGATTAAAATTACCCATGGAAGTGACGTAAGTAATTCTCTGAAGGATATATGCTGTCTTCAGGTGCATCAGCCTCTAGCTGAGTCGAGTGTCTTGTGTTGAAGGCATTATCAACATTTAGAAACTTTACCCAGAAGTGAAGATAAAATGAAGTTTTTCAAAAATTCTGAAGTGATTAGATTTTGTGGCTGTTTATGCATTCCACCAGTCCACATACTTACCGATTTCTGACCAGTGCTTGCATTTTTTTCCATGCCAAATCACTACCTTTCTCGAAGCTTTGTAACACCATAATTGGGCAGCAGAATGACAAATTTCGTAATATCACC
Source organism: Schistocerca nitens (assembly GCF_023898315.1). Taxonomy (NCBI): domain Eukaryota; kingdom Metazoa; phylum Arthropoda; class Insecta; order Orthoptera; family Acrididae; genus Schistocerca; species Schistocerca nitens. The sequence goes on along the minus strand of NC_064617.1, from coordinate 695,606,885 downwards.
AAGTTGGAGCTATGTCGCTCAAGTATAAAACTTGTCTTATTGATTGATTTATTTGTTTGACGTCTTCTCGATTAGAAAGTGAAGTATTCTACGTGGCAGTATTAACGTTGAAAAGTAAGTAGTCTTGTGCAACTAGAGTATTTTCTTTCATGATCGAGAACAGATCAGTTTATGAAGATGTGCCTGTCCTAGTTCAAATTTCTCAAGATGTTCTTTTCTGTCATTAAAGTAATTATTAAACTGGTAGCGATTTCCATTTGAAGTGGTAGGGCTAGCAGACAACGATGATACTTTTCCCTTCCATACTTTCTCGATAGGCCTAATGTCTAGATTAACCATTCATCCTGTGCATTCTTTTGTACAAACTGTCACTTTCCTGGTTTGTCAATACCATGTTCGTTTTAAGAGATATGCAATACGTGGTTCAAATACTGAGCTTTCCTGACTGTTTAGCTTTAAGAAACCCTTACTTCTGTCACAGCATTTAAGTAACTACGATAGGAAAGTGATAGCTGTTTCAGTATGTTAACATATTTAAGCCTCTGTATCCAAATGCCAATGAATTGCTAAGCTAGCATCGCATTATTTTTTTTAATTATTGCTTCGCAGGAGATAGGTTTGAGGGAAAGAATTTGAAACTGGTAGAGTACCGCGACGTTTATAGAAGCCGATGGTGGAATGTTAATGTTTGGATATTGTTCTAAGGCCGAAGTCTGAAGAATGTTTTCGGGGAGTGTGAAGCTGAATTCTTAATATTCACAATGTTTGAAGCACTTTTTCGTGTTTGTGATTATGGCAGGATTTCACTGATGGAAGGAAGTTATCCACAGAAAAATTTTGCTTTCCGTCACACTGCTGCTGCTGCCGCCGCCTTCGTTTAACTTCGTAGGTACTGGCTGTTTCAGAGCAACACCCTTTTTGGAAAAAAAATACGTATACTTATTTTTGACGAGATGCTTTGGACATACCATCAAGTAAATGAGTAAAGCTACATCTTCCATAGTAATTATTTGCAGCAGAGAGAAAATTAAGGCAGTGTGTCTTTAGCTGAAGCATACGCCACTTTGTGAGATTTGTCGTGTTTAGGCTCCTCGTTGTGGAAATTGAAACGTTAAAAATTCAGCCTTACCAGAACTTTTAGATTTAGTAGTAGCGTTTAAAGATGGAACAACTTGGCCGTTATTCCATTATATGGCAGGCTATCAACGCTGTGCTTAGAAAGCCAGTTGGACATCATATTAAGATATTGTGAAGTATTAAGAAACCACGGCCAGATGATGTAATATTGATAACGGATAAGTTATGATGGACCCATCCAAGCAATGCTGTCATCTGTTTCGCATGTTTGGCTTCACAAAATCCTTGAAAGAGCATTTTTTGCTACGGCAAGCAGATCGAAGCCTTTTGCTTTTGACAGTGATACCTAATGAAGACCAGATACTTGGAGGACTTCACCATCTAAACAACCACACAATTCACTCCAGTGTTTCTATGCTGTGCCAATATTTTAATAAATTTACAAGGAGAAAAATGATAAATAGCACAGAAAATATAACCTCTCACTGAAGAATCTGCACCGTCTCACAAAGTAGCTGGTAAATGAAACATTTTACGTTAACTTTTAGAAAGCATGAAAGAAAAATCTGTCCTGATATTTAGAATTAGTCAAACGTAAATACACTTACGATTAAAGTTACCAGTTTATCACCTCTGTGAAGCAGTATGAAACAGGCTTTTTTTTCTCTATTCAGGAACGTTTCAACCACAGAAATCCAAGCGAAGCTTTACGTTGTGAATTTACAAATTTCAGTAAGGATTTTACATGTGCTCGTGTGCCGCGTTTTTGTTTCCAAAGAAATTTGTTCTAATTACATACCTCGTCTCCTACCTTCCAAACTTTACAGAAGCTCTCCTGCGACGAGGTACTGGCAGAAGTAAAGCTGTGAGTACCGGGCGTGAGTCGTGCTTCGGTTGCTCAGTTGGTAGAGCACTTGCCCGCGAAAGGCAAAGGTCCCGAGTTCGAGTCTCGGTCGGGCACACAGTTTTAATCGGGCGGGAAGTTTCGAAGTTAAAATGTTTCACAATAATGTTGATGTACAGAAATGGAAAACCACTACACCGATACTAGATGCGAAATGACGGAAGTAATGCCAACCAAGGAAGATTAAAGCGTTGACGCGTTTCTGTCTGCCAGAACTTCCCTAAAGAGGCTAACGGCGTTGTACCTGCATAATTTACTGATCCTGTAATAGTCGTCGCTATTTGCCCCTAACATTTATGGATGCTATTACCGGCAAACTCGCTGCTTCGTTATATGCTTAACAAATGTGCTAGGTAAAGGATGAGTAGCGCGTAACATACCAAATTTATGATGCACTTAATCCATAATTGGGGGGGAGTAAGCCAACAACATAATTAAATTACTAAAATCAGATATTACACGTTGAGCTAACAAGGACAATATAGTTTTAAGTGCAATAATCTATCTAGTTCTGGTAAGAATCCACACATTTAGATTCTTTCACTAATTTCTTTTACCCAATACTACGCTGGTAATGATAGTCTTCACTGCACAGAAGTGAATGAGCAAGTTATATCTACATTGCGAACAACTCAGTGACAGACAATTCATTCTTTGTGTAGTTCTGTGCCTTGTATTTGTTGCTATTACAGTTAGAGGATCAGGAGGGATAAAGACTTCTGTTAGAGAAATAGTACATACACAGAAAGGATACAAGTAGTCTATTAAACCCTGTGAAACGGCAGTAGGAATTTGTCCCCACTCTGAAGACGCACTTTGAAAACGTCTTACTGTAGATGCCTCCAAAGACAGTTTGTGCCTCTAAACGAATTTTACAATTTCAAAAGCAGAGTGCATCACCGATCATAAAATTCTCTAAGTGAGCAATTACTCCGAAGTCTTAATACAGAGCGGGTAGAACAGTGAATGGCATGTTCTAGAGAAACCCGCCAGAACCCACTACGAATTTCAGCTTGCGCTAAGGTTACGTCATTCTAAATTTTTACCTTCTACAAACATTTATGAAATTTCATTGTGAAATGAGTAGATAGTTACGGATGTCACAATACCTTCCTCTGGCATCTGAGAATGCCATATGTTGGTATGTTCGTGAAGATAGAACGTGAAGGTGAAACAGCCCAAACGTAGCAGGGTACATAAACTGTATCAAGTTCTGATATTTTGTCTGAGATATTATCAATCCCCTTAAGAATTTGTGAAGAGTTAATGTGATGTTCCAGTAATGAGTACCATCGAATAGACTGTTATTGTGGCACTGATTCACGTGCATTGTAAGTCTCTATTGCTCGGTGATGTCATGCGTCTCAATGTGTCGCGTATTGCAAGGGAAGTTATCACCTGGAACGAGAGGCCCACGAAGCAGACTGCGGTGCGTACGTCACAGCACGTGGCATCACAGGTCTTGGGAGCTGCTGCGGCCAGTCTTGAGCAGGAAGTGTTAGTATTCGTGAATAATTCAGTGCTTCATAGCTGCACGTTTACACGCGCTGTAGATCACACATCAGTTACGGATGTCATTCATTGACACATCTCCTGCCTGGCCCCAGATGGAGACGAGCGTTCGTGATGTCTGCAGGGAGACTTATGAGGAGAGAAGTCTGTTACAGGGCCAGTATTTCCCGTAGTCCCTGATGGAATCAGATGTAGCCTCAGTGCACGTTGCTATTCAGGTTCATGAAACATTCTATAGACGTAGTTGGCGATTGTGCTAAATATTAAGTAATATCGAAATGAATGCAGATAGTGAAAACTTAGCCTGTAACAATATTTCCATATTGTCGCAGCTTTTACGTGGTCTCGAAATACGCAGTAACTAACTCAACCAACGTAGGAATTTAAAAGAACTTGACAGCTACTCCAGAGATGAACATAGCTGTCTAGTAGCCGATTGACTTTCATGGCTCAACGCTAAATCGGCTGTTGTCTTCTGTACAACTCACCAATGACGGCCTTGTCGGTTATGACGGTCCTTTCGCATATCTGACATTCTGTGATTGTGAAAGCAGTATTTTGGGTGATGAAGTGCAGTTTGTATAAGATTTGTCTCCAATCTCCGGTCGCGATGCACGGAACTGTTGTGGAGTCGGCTGTGTTCAGCCATCGCCATTCAGAAAAGAAAGCCTTAACGCGTGTGCTGTGACGTGATTATGCCGCCGAATTGACTACCTTCCTAGGTGTCACGGCGTGTTAGTGTCTAACAAAAGATAAACACAAACGCGGAAATCTAGTTGATAGTATTGAATGCTGTGATGGCAGTTCGCAATACATTGGTCACAAATTAGTTACTACAATCTTGGAAGCTGTATCGAGAGTTAAAACGTCTATACATTGTTTACTGAACTTACAGAATACAGTTAAAATTAGGTAATCTTCAACTTAGGTAATATGTAATTAGAACAAATTTCTTTGGAAACAAAAACGCGGCACACGAGCACATGTAAAATCCTTACTGAAATTTGTAAATTCACAACGTAAAGCTTCGCTTGGATTTCTGTGGTTGAAACGTTCCTGAATAGAGAAAAAAAAGCCTGTTTCATACTGCTTCACAGAGGTGATAAACTGGTAACTTTAATCGTAAGTGTATTTACGTTTGACTAATTCTAAATATCAGGACAGATTTTTCTTTCATGCTTTCTAAAAGTTAACGTAAAATGTTTCATTTACCAGCTACTTTGTGAGACGGTGCAGATTCTTCAGTGAGAGGTTATATTTTCTGTGCTATTTATCATTTTTCTCCTTGTAAATTTATTAAAATATTGGCACAGCATAGAAACACTGGAGTGAATTGTGTGGTTGTTTAGATGGTGAAGTCCTCCAAGTATCTGGTCTTCATTAGGTATCACTGTCAAAAGCAAAAGGCTTCGATCTGCTTGCCGTAGCAAAAAATGCTCTTTCAAGGATTTTGTGAAGCCAAACATGCGAAACAGATGACAGCATTGCTTGGATGGGTCCATCATAACTTATCCGTTATCAATATTACATCATCTGGCCGTGGTTTCTTAATACTTCACAATATCTTAATATGATGTCCAACTGGCTTTCTAAGCACAGCGTTGATAGCCTGCCATATAATGGAATAACGGCCAAGTTGTTCCATCTTTAAACGCTACTACTAAATCTAAAAGTTCTGGTAAGGCTGAATTTTTAACGTTTCAATTTCCACAACGAGGAGCCTAAACACGACAAATCTCACAAAGTGGCGTATGCTTCAGCTAAAGACACACTGCCTTAATTTTCTCTCTGCTGCAAATAATTACTATGGAAGATGTAGCTTTACTCATTTACTTGATGGTATGTCCAAAGCATCTCGTCAAAAATAAGTATACGTATTTTTTTTCCAAAAAGGGTGTTGCTCTGAAACAGCCAGTACCTACGAAGTTAAACGAAGGCGGCGGCAGCAGCAGCAGTGTGACGGAAAGCAAAATTTTTCTGTGGATAACTTCCTTCCATCAGTGAAATCCTGCCATAATCACAAACACGAAAAAGTGCTTCAAACATTGTGAATATTAAGAATTCAGCTTCACACTCCCCGAAAACATTCTTCAGACTTCGGCCTTAGAACAATATCCAAACATTAACATTCCACCATCGGCTTCTATAAACGTCGCGGTACTCTACCAGTTTCAAATTCTTTCCCTCAAACCTATCTCCTGCGAAGCAATAATTAAAAAAAATAATGCGATGCTAGCTTAGCAATTCATTGGCATTTGGATACAGAGGCTTAAATATGTTAACATACTGAAACAGCTATCACTTTCCTATCGTAGTTACTTAAATGCTGTGACAGAAGTAAGGGTTTCTTAAAGCTAAACAGTCAGGAAAGCTCAGTATTTGAACCACGTATTGCATATCTCTTAAAACGAACATGGTATTGACAAACCAGGAAAGTGACAGTTTGTACAAAAGAATGCACAGGATGAATGGTTAATCTAGACATTAGGCCTATCGAGAAAGTATGGAAGGGAAAAGTATCATCGTTGTCTGCTAGCCCTACCACTTCAAATGGAAATCGCTACCAGTTTAATAATTACTTTAATGACAGAAAAGAACATCTTGAGAAATTTGAACTAGGACAGGCACATCTTCATAAACTGATCTGTTCTCGATCATGAAAGAAAATACTCTAGTTGCACAAGACTACTTACTTTTCAACGTTAATACTGCCACGTAGAATACTTCACTTTCTAATCGAGAAGACGTCAAACAAATAAATCAATCAATAAGACAAGTTTTATACTTGAGCGACATAGCTCCAACTTGGTGATATTACGAAATTTGTCATTCTGCTGCCCAATTATGGTGTTACAAAGCTTCGAGAAAGGTAGTGATTTGGCATGGAAAAAAATGCAAGCACTGGTCAGAAATCGGTAAGTATGTGGACTGGTGGAATGCATAAACAGCCACAAAATCTAATCACTTCAGAATTTTTGAAAAACTTCATTTTATCTTCACTTCTGGGTAAAGTTTCTAAATGTTGATAATGCCTTCAACACAAGACACTCGACTCAGCTAGAGGCTGATGCACCTGAAGACAGCATATATCCTTCAGAGAATTACTTACGTCACTTCCATGGGTAATTTTAATCTTCCCAGCATGCTTCATCATTGCTAAAGCTACTCGGCAATAAATTACTGTGTGTAATAAAGTAACACTAAAATTCAGTAAAACAGGGCACACACTGGTCGGTACATCATCTGTAAATTTCGCAATAGCATAATTATTACATTATTTTGAATTAATGATTGAGTGTCTCAGCTGTTAATGTAAGGTACCATCTAGACGGTCAGGAATTTCTTGTGCAAATATCTGCTTCAAAGAGAGACGTGGGGTATTCTAGCGACTTCGATGGTACAGCATCTGGAAACCAATCCTTTCGAAAGTCTGCAAATTAAATTTCCTATACTTGTCTCGTTGATGTGTAACAAAGGGGTGCTGGATCACTATCAATGTGGCAACAAAAGTAAAGCATACTTGAGGTTGATGCAAAGTATGTTCTTAATGCTGAACAAATTTTGGCAGTCCAAAGGTGCCATAAGGAGTGCACTAGTCCTTCGGTCGTACATAGTGGTGCTACTTAATGTGTATGTACTGTGGTGATTCACTTAAAAAGCGGTCCTCCTGCTATTAGATTTGTTGTTAACTGCATAGACAACTAATGAGACCACTGCACTGAAACGTTAAATAATGAATTGTTATAGTAATGCTTAACATTTTTTGTGGCAGTATTCAAAAGATACAGTTCCATTTGCATGTACTTGTCGTGGTCTGTTTACTGAGAACTGAGTATTACATACGAACGACTGAAATGCTTAGTTTGATTTTCGTAACGTGGAATGTAAAAAATATTATGGGACGGTTCTCACTTCCATTGAAACTGAGAGCACTTGTGCGTCACTTCGAATAGGTATTACTAATCAGACGCGAGTGTCATAATCGTATCGAACGAGTTTCCACCAAAAATGACTGCAGCAATTACTAAAGAGACTCAGCCTTAGCCGCGTACCTGCTACGTAAAACCTCTTGGGCATTCGAATATACGCCTTGTTTACAAGTGGCGTTAAATCAGCCCCCGTGAATACAAAATTAGTTGCTGCAGTAAGAGAGTAAAAAAGATGAACCCTAGCAGCTACTTAGATGTTATTACCTTTAGCTAAACCTGACAATTCAATAAAGCTGCTTTTAAAGACACAGCGTTAAGATTTTCCCATAAGCTTTCAGATTGTTCAACATAATTTAGGTACATAGTTTCCTGAAATCGTTTCACTGACATTTATGAGCCCTGATAAACACCACTGCGAGTCAAGGATAATTATGATGCCGCAGGCGAAGTTACTAAGAGGCTGTGTCGGAGGAAATTTTAAAGTGATCATGGAGTTAAAAATATCAAATCCAGGATTTGCATGTATGGGCCAGCATTAAAAATTATTGGTGGAGACTAAGCAGCTCCTTAGTAGTTTAATTGTGACAGCTAAGTAATACCGAAAATAAAGTAACGTGCGTGCAGATCAGAAATATGGCTTAGTGTGATACAAAAACTTAGGACTTCGTCTTTACATCGACATAAGCATTGTCGTTTATTTTCGCGAGTATGTGATAGTGTAATAAAATAGTCTGGGTCAAAGGAAAATACAATGGTGTTCCTAAGATGCCTTCAGTTTCTTGATAAGTGGGCAGATACGCGTAACATAAATATGCACAGTGACAATGTCTTAAAATTACTTGTTATATTGGAATCAACCATTAACGAAGTACGATATTTCCAGGTTCACATCGCCAGGAGACAACAGGTCAGCCCAACAGGATATCGAAGATGCAGCGTTTAGGCGCTTCCAGTCCACTGTCATCAACACTGAGAGATTCCCTCCTTCAGTGCAGCCCTATACGGAAATCGTGCTGCCAGAGCGATTCGCCGTGGAGAGCGCTGTCCCAGGCGGATTCAGGGCGGAATTCTTGCTGCCAGTGTCGTTCAGTGCGGAAATCGCCTACGCACTGCAATAATTCGCGCAGTTCGTTATCCACGGAAATTTTCAAAATACGTAAAGTGCAAGAAACCAATCCGAGAACATATCTCCTTGAAGATTACAAATCTCAGCCCATAGCTGGAGCTTTCTATGCAGAAGAGCTACAAAAAACAAAATATCCATCAACGTACATTGTTGAGAGAATCATACGTAAGAAAGGAAATAAGGCACTGGTAAAGTGGCTTGGATTCAGCAGTGCACACAACAGCTGGATTAATTTGCAAAAATAATATGTATAATAAATGTTGAATTACATCTTACATATGCTGGTTTAGGTGTGTGTGTGTGTGTGTGTGTGTGTGTGTGTGTGTGTGTGCGTGCGTGTTTACGTGTGTGTGTGTGTGTGTGTGTGTCTGTGTGTGTGTGTGTGTGTGTGTATGTGTGTGTGTGTGTGTGTGTGTGTGTGTGTGCGTGTGCGTGTGCGTGTTTACGTGTGTGTGTGTGTGTGTGTGTGTGTGTGTGTGTGTGTGTGTGTGTGTGTGTGTGTGTGTGTGTTTACGTGTGTGTGTTTACGTCTGTGCGTGCGTGCCTGTGTAGCCCGCCAGCTGGAAGGATGCCAAGTGTGACGTAATGAACAGATGACAAGCGACGGCAGCTTGGGTACGGTACCGCAGCTAACCTTAGCTGCGTATATACGTCCCAAAATGTGTCCCAAAACCCCCCTTAGTATACTACTGACGCGATCAATAGTGATCGGCCAGTTTGACATCCAATAACTCACGGGAGTAGACAACATTCCATTAGAACTACTGACGCCCTTGGGAGAGATAGTCCTGACAAAACTCTACCATCTGGTGAGCAAGATGTATGAGACACGCAAAATACCCTCAGACTTCAAGAACAATATAATAATTCCAATCCCAAAGAAAGCAGGTGTTGACAGATGTGAAAATTATTGAACTATCAGTTTAATAAGTCACAGCTGCAAAATACTAACGCGTATTCTTTACAGACGAATGGAAAAATGGTAGAAGCCGACCTCGGGGAAGATCAGTTTGGATTCCGTGAAGCAATACTGACCTTACGACTTATCTTAGAAGAAAGTTTAAGGAAAGGCAAACCGACGTTTCTAGCATTTGTAGACTTAGAGAAAGCTTTTGACAATGTTGACTGGAATACTCTCTTTCAAATTCTAAAGGTGGCAGGGGTAAAATACAGGGAACGAAAGGCTATTTACAATTTGTACAGAAATCAGATGGCAGTTATAAGAGTCGAGGGACATGAAAGGGAAGCAGTGGTTGGGAAGGAAGTGAGACAGGGTTGTAGCCTCTCCCCGATGTTATTCAATCTGTATATTGAGCAAGCAGTAAAGGAAACAAAAGAAAAATTCGGAGTAGGTATTAAAATCCATGGAGAAGAAATGAAAACTTTGAGGTTCGCCGATGACATTGTAATTCTGTCAGATGGCGGTGGTGGTTGTTGGGATGTTTAAGGGGGACTAAACAGCGAAGGTCATCAGTCCCCCAAATTCTGTCAGAGTCAGCACAGGGCCTGGAAGAGCAGTTGAACGGAATGGACAGTGCCTTGAAAGGAGGATATAAGATGAACATCAACAAAAGCAAAACGAGGATAATAGAATGTAGTCGAATCAAGTCGGGTGATGCTGAGGGAATTAAATTAGGAAATGAGACACTTAAAGTAGTAAAGGAGTTTTGCTATTTGGGGAGAAAAATAACTGATGATGGTCGAAGTAGAGAGGATATAAACTGTAGACTGGCAATGGCAAGGAAAGCGTTTCTGAAGAAGAGAAATTTGTTAACATCGAGTATAGATTTAAGTGTCAGGAATTCGTTTCTGAAAGTATTTGTATGGAGTGTAGCCATGTATGGAAGTGAAACATGGACGATAAATAGTTCGGACAGAAAGAGAATAGAAGCTTTCGAAATGTGGTGCTACAGAAGAATGCTGAAGATTAGATAGGTAGATCACATAACTAATGAGGAGGTATTGAATAGGATTGGGGAGAAGAGGAGTTTGTGGGACAACTTGACTAGAAGAGGTGACCGGTTGGTAGGACAAGTTCTGAGGCATCAAGGGATCACAAATTTAGCATTGGAGGGCAGCGTGGAGGGTAAAAATTGTAGAGGGAGACCAAGAGATGAATACACTAAGCAGATTCAGAAGGATGTAGGTTGCAGTAGGTGCTGGAAGATGAAGAAGCTTGCACAGGATAGAGTAGCATGGAGAGCTGCATCAAACCAGTCTCCTGACTGAAGACCACAACAACAACAACTCACGTACTATTCAAGTTACATGTCTGTAATTCATATCAATTTAGGTTTACACTAATAGCTTTCAAAAAAACAGATCGATCGACAAAATCGGATAAATCGTTTAGATTTTGGAAATTCATTGCTGGGTGTCACTTGTATAATTTACAGTCAGATTCTAAGCTTTAAACTAATAAAAATATTGAAAATTCGATGACACCATCAGAATCGTCGTGCAAATAATGGTTATGTACATGGTTTTTTTTTTTTTTTTTTGAGGTATCACGATTCTCTGGCTACTATTAATTTCTACATGAACTGAAATGTCTGCCATTATGGTTTCACGAAGTCCGCCATCTTTGGCACTCCCGGCATACAAGTCTCCTTCATCGACATAAAGCACCTTCCTCGGCACAGTGTCAACACGGAATTCCCAGCCACGCGGTCGGTTTGGACCACGCGTTGAGGCTACCCCACTTGCTCCGGCTACTGTTCGTCACCACGTAGTTGCTGGCGAGCCCCGGCTTGCCGAGCGGCCCATGCGGCCACGCCACCTCCGAACTTGGAATATTTTCAGGGCGCCACAACTCTCCCGTTACCTCACAAGGCTAAAAAATTTTATTTTCAGATAGTTAACAATAGCAGGTAATACGTTATAGGAGATGGACGAATACATATCCTTGGGGTGCGTAATAGCGAGACGATGTTTCACTGTTTCAGCTGAACTATCTCGTATTGTGAGAACATTGTTGTCCAACTAAACTAACTATTAAGAGGTTACTTACTTAATTACTCATACTCAATAATACGCAAAGTACAATTGTGTCACATTGTTACAGGAACAATAGGAAAATTAACTCCCATAGACCCAGCATCACAACATAGTGATGAATCTGTTGCTGAAGAGAATGAGTTTGGTAATGTAGTCGTAGATAGTACGAAAGCTTCACTGCACGTAAATAAATCACGAGCTGTAGATGAAACTGATTATAATAAGGTCAGTCCTATAATTAATGCTATGGAAAATCCCATTACCAACCAAATGCTATGATGTACCTATTTCTAAATAAAATGAACGAATCATTGACTAAATTACACAGTGAAGTATCCACTTTATATAGTGAAATGTGTACTAAAAATAAAATGACCACTTTAAGTAGTAAAATGTCTACAGAAATGTCTTGTAAGCTGTCTGCTAATTTGTCGTCCAATTTTTATGAACTGACTTCTAAGTTATCAACAGAAGTGTTTTTTTTTTTTTTAATGATGAGTTTCATAAAGAAATTTGCACGCAAATAGCTGACTTGTCTACGGATGTACCAGAATTAATATTACAGTATAATACCCTCGCGACTGATGTAGGAAACTTGACATTACAACAAAAATAGATGTGAGTCCGACGAAATGAATGTTCAAGTAACTATACTGAAAGATGCAAACAAGGATTTGCCTGATAAAATGAAACAGTTATCTCAAGATCATAAAAATATTGATGAGTCCATACGTAAATTAAATCTTAAAGCAGAAAAATTTACTACTGAAAAGCAGGCTAATGTTAAATTACAGTTACATGCACAACTAGACCACCTAAATAAAGATTATTATGAGGGATTTTCCAGCATAAGTTTGTGAACGAACGTTTAAATTCTGAACTGCCAAGCACAGTTCAGCACTCTGTAAATTAAGTATTGTCAGAAGAGAGTGCTTTAGGGGAGGTTGTAAATTCTGAAATTAGGAAGTTAAAGACCTTAGTAGATAGAGAACTCCCACAGTCAGAAGTCAAAGAAACGCAATGAGATTTAGCTGTCAAGTAATGTGTAAATAGTTCGTCGCCGACAATGGCTACAGGATACTGAAATGTTGGTCCTATCAGTAGTACGCAAAAGTACGAGAATGAGCAGCAACATAGTGTTATATTGCCTGACCATATGTTGTGCGGTATGGGGGTGACACCACAATTGTCATCCGTCCTACTGGACGAAAATCTACTTAGGCACAGGCTGTTTCAAGAGTATATTCCACAGAAAAAATATACACACTGTTGTATTCATTATAGCTTTTAAAAATGTGTTCCCCAGATCATGGGCTGACAAACAGTAAATACAGTATATTACAGGTTACACACAGGGGGATGGCACCCTTTGGACCACCGCAACAGCTGAGAATTGCCTAGATTATACACAGTTTCAGCGGGGATTCCTAGCGATATACTGGTCTAATTCGGTCCAAGAGATTAAGAAAGGAGGTTTTCAACCCAGAGCCCTGTAATAGTCATCAGGGCAGCCTCCATAAGTACTTCGAAAAGTACATTAATAAGACCAGGTACTGGGACGACATTATTTCTTACCGGGATGTACTCAGAATTTTGAAGGCTAAATTGCCCTTCGATATACGGGATAAACTGATGCAAATACCAGAAACTGATCTTGATTATTTTATGTCGGTCTTCGATTATCTTGACCTCATACAAGAGGAGTCAAGAGTGAATAATCACCATAATAATTGTGCAGCACAGTCTTTATCACCGCCAGCATAGTGACACCACTACAGCAGCCTGCGAGTGCATGACACAATCAGAGCCCTCACATTCGAAATTCGCGGCAAATAGATAGTGGGCCACCGAGAAAATGAAACGAAATGACAATCAATTCTCTCCGGGCTATAATGGAAATGGAAGTGGCCACTGACCAAACTACTATAGTAACCGGAACAATAACAACAACAACAATCGATAGAATTCACCTGCGAGAAGAAGTGGACAGCGCCAAACACATGGTAATAATAGAAGTGAGATGCAAGTGTCACCGATACATACACTTACTGTCAAAGGAAAGTGACGGACTCAAAAGCCAACTGCAAACATAAAGAAAGTGGCAGATTAGCCACACCCCTAAAGCGCTGGGTCGACGAACTAAATGGGGTCACATTAGGCCCTCAGATGCTGGCCGTGGCATAATTTGGAGGCTACGTAAAAAATGCAATTAACATGCTACGTTGCAGTAAAGATGATGATGTCGGGGAAGAACTGACCACCAATGAGTTTAAATGTTATAAACAAAAAAGGAAAGGTATACGAACTGACATTGTGATCAATACACATGCGTTGGTAAGTATTATGTCTACCAGTTCATATAATAAAATAAGAGAAAGGTAACCACTTACTCTGACCAGAATTGTCGAATTCTGGGCGCTATCGGAGTTAAATCGTGAAATGTCTGGATCCAGGCGCAAACAGAACCACGATTAGGGAATGGTGTGATACATTGCCCGTTCTTAATCACAAGTGAAACAGCAGTCGAATTCATTATGGGCCCGGACATTTTACATGAGAAGGACGGTATAATAGATTTCTCCATGGTTAACGCTATTAGAACGTTGATAGCCAAAGAATTATAAAAGATCGGATGTAGACAGAGGTGAAACAAGGTAAGTACAGCCAAACGATAGAAGTTAATTAAAATAAAAACAGTGTCTAATTGTGACACGTCTGCTCAAAGTAATCAAGCTGATGATGTAGAGAGCCAAATAATGAATCAAGCAAAGGTGTATACCACTTGTTCATCATAACGTGGTGAATTATAAAGATTGTTGCTGAAGTATCTACATGTCTTTAGGAAAATAACTGGAATCATAAACACTCATCGATATCATATGAATGCCCACCCCCATGCCATTTATTGTTACAATTCGTATGCCGCCCCCGGGTCAAAGAAAGCAGCAGTCAGTAATGAAATAAAACAGATGTTTGAGTTGCATGCAATGAATTTTTGAGCAGGCAGGAAACAACCCTCCTTTGTATAACACAAAGTTTACTCCAGCACATCTGATTAATAAACCCAGGTAAAAAAATGAACGGAAGAGCATGCAGAGAAGAAAGTTCCTGGGAGGAAAAGATGAGGAAACTGTTAATTGCTATCACACAACAGGCAAGTTTATGTAAGTTACACTATGACCCAAAATTACGCCAATAAAGACTTATCAAGTAGGAGACTATATTTATCTACTTTTACATCTCCACGACTACTCTGCAATGCACAATCAAGTGCTTGGCAGAGGGTTTATCGAACCACCTTCAAGCTGTTTCTCTACAGTTCCACTCTCGAATAGGGCGCGGCAAAACCGAACATTTAAATCTTCCCGGGCGACCTCTGATTTCTCTCATGTTATTGTGATGATAATTCCTCCCTATGTAAGCGAGCGCCAAAGAAATATTTTCACACTCTGAGGAGAAAGATGGTGACTGAAATTTCATGACAAGATTCGCCGCAACGAAAAACACCTTTGTTTTGATGATTGCTATGCCAACTCGCTTATCATAAGCGTCGCACTTCCTCCCTTATTTCGCGACAGTACAAAACGAACTGCCGTTCTTTGAACTTTTTCGATGGCTTCCGTCGGTACCATCTGATGCAGATGCCACACCGCACAGCGATAACCCAGAAAGGGGGCGGATCAGCACGGTGTAAGCAGTCTCTTTAGTAGACCTGTTCCATTTTCTAAGTATTCTGCCAATAACTCGCAATCTTTGGTTTCCTTTACTCACAACATTACCTATGTGATCGTTCCAAATGAAATTATTCATAATCCTAGTCCCTATGTATTTAGTTGAATTTACAGGCTTTACGTTTGTGTGATCCATCGTATCACCGAATTTATGGATTCCTTTTATTACTGATGTGGATAACATCACAATTTTCATTATTTAAAGTCAATTACCACTTTTCGCACCACTGTATTGTATTGTAGTATATGTTAACCGGGGGCCTAGAAACGACGGAGAGGCTCCGTCTACGCCGCAGCCGCAGTGGCCCACAACCCCACGACGACTACCGCAGTCCACTTCAGCCCTCCGCCATCCCACACCGAACCACTCTTTCAGGGTTATTGTGCGGTTCGGCCGCCAGTGGACCCCCTAGGGAACGTCTCACACCAGACGATTGTAACCCCTATATTTGCGTGGTGGAGTAATGGTGGTGTACGCGTACGTGGAGAACTATTTTGCACAGCAATCGTCGACATAGTGTAGCTGAGGTGGAATAAGGGGAACCAGCCCGCATTCGCGCGAGGCAGATGGAAAACCGCCTAAAAACCGTCCACAGACTGGCCAGCTCACCGGACCTCGACACAAATCCGCCGGGCGGATTCGTGCCGGGGACCAGGCGCTCCTTCCCAATCCTGAAAGCCGTGCGTTAGGCCGCACGGTCCGGGCCGGCTTTTCACACCATACAGATACCTCGTCTAAATGGTTTTGCAATTTGTTTTGATCATCTGATGTTTTTATAAGACGGTAAATGACAGCATCATCTGCAAACAACCTAAGAGGGCTACTCAGAATGTCTCCTAAATCATTTATGCTGATCAGCAACAACAGAGGGCCTAAAACACTTCTTTGGCGAACGCCAGATATTACTTCTGTTTTACTAGACGACTTTCCGTTTATTACTACGAACTGTGGCCTTTCTGTCTAGTTGTACTTCACAAGAACGACATTTGTTCGTGTTGGATGTTTTTCAATGACTCGTTTTCTTCGATGTAATTCATACTGTTCGAGTACGGTATTTGTTACAAAATCCTACTGCAAATCGACGTTAGCGATATAGGTCTATAATTCAGCGGATTACTCCTATTTCCTGGAAACAACCCCAACATAAACGGCTCATCCCTCACCCGATCCACACCAATTCTTTTAATCGCATAGTCATCTGGAGCTCCCACTTCGGTCACTTTCGTTTCTAACCAAGCCCTGCTCATAGCATATATCTGGAAGGAATCGGCGATGACAACTAAGTGCGGTCCCCTTGTTAGTACTACTCACGGTTGAAGCACATTTCACACAAGATGGCGTTACTAATTTCCACAATCAGCATGTTGGCATATGAAAACCCGTATGCAATTGCTCCATCACATCACACCAATCGCAGTCCTTCCTCAATATGTGGGCTGGTATGCTTATTGATCGGTAAGTTTGACGCAGTCTAATTGTAAAGAGAGTTCCTGAAAAAATCCATACCTCATGTTTTTGAAGATACTCTTCTGATTCGTCAACAAGCACACGTCTTGCATGATTGTGCTACTACATAATTGTCGTACAGTTCGCCAGTACTTGGATCGAATATTTCTTGATCGATGGATAGGTAGAGACGGCGCAGTTGGTTGGCTTCCATACTCACCTCTTTTGAACCCTATCGATTTCTACTTGTGGGATCATTTAAAATCAATGGTGTTTTCGTCTCCAGTGCCTGACATGGAATCCCTTCAAAACCGAATTTTGGTAAGATGTGAGAAATACTCCTGCAATTTGGGATCGCATTCGAGGGCCATGAGCCATTGACGTGAGAGCTATATTCAAGCAGGAGATGGACAGGTTGAACATCTTCTGTAAAGAAAACTACCTGTGAAAAAAATCTTCCAATGAATATCACTGTTTTGAAGGCTATAATTCAGAAACCAAGCATTTCTAGACTCATTAGTAATGACCTATTTTATTGTCTACATATGAGGAATACATACTGAAATTATGCCCTCTATTTTTAAAATATCTTGTACATATGAATCAAGGTTCACGAGTGATTCTCAATGATACTAGTCTGTAAACAGATATTCCGTTTCTTTCTCTCTGCTGGTGTTATTTGTTGGTGTACTGTCGCTATTTCACTCTTGACTTTGTTCACATTCGCAAACACCTTATTCTCTACTTTATCCATTTTCCTTTCTAGGTTCTGCTTTGTGTCCTTTACCACCCCCAAAATCTCTAATAATAAATCCTTTGGCTCACTAGGCACGTCTTACTCTAGATACTTGAGCACTGTTGTACTGTCGTGGCCGAATTTTCCTCGGTGTGTTCTCATCTGAGGTCTTACTCATAAAAAAAAGAGACTCGCCATGCCCATTCCCCCTACCTCCCTCTCTTTCTCACTGATTTAATTGCTCAGATCCTCCTGTTCTCGGTCTGCCTCCAATTCGAGCCTACTGTCTGAGTTCCGTACCTCCCGTCCCGTGGGAAAACTCAATACTTCTACATCTGGCTCAGTCCTGTTACTACCCTCATCCTGCTCCATCGTGTGCAGTCTATTTATTTTAGTTGCTTGCAACAAAAGTCTCAACCTGCTATGAGTGAAAATTTATTAACAGTACATCAACAAAGAAATTATAACAGTGAAAACCCCATATAACACCTGACACAAAAATTGCACGAATCTACTCCTACTACAAAAAATTTTAACTCACAAGTACAAATGTCGATAAGAGAACCCCTCCAAAATAATTTCAATGCTAAATCAACACTGTCAGCTTCTACACAATGTGATGTGGTACAGAACCCACACACATCAACCAACAAACACAAAACAAAACAATATTTAATTACTAAATAAATGAACAGAATCAATGGCTATTACAAGCACATTGTAAAATATTACTACTGAGAAATCTAACTACAGCAAAGAAAATTAATTATGACGTTTTTCTTTAACCAGAATATGTTATTGATCAAGTCCTGACAGCATCTCAGCAGTCACAGTAAACACCCTGACAGGGTCGCCATATTATGTGAGGTCCTGGGGTGGAGAAGTTTGCACTTCTTTAATTTGGGCGAATTTTGCATGAGAACTAGACATGCACTCAACCCCCTCCTTACCTACCACCTAGTTAATTATGTGCACAATAATAACGAAACAAATTGATGGTGGACCCTGCTAGTTGTTTACATAAGCAGTGCCCACCCACAATAATTTAATAAAAACTATAATCTACTCAGTAAATGTGATTCTGCATTTATCAACGAAATGATATGCAGATTAATTATTACAATGAGATCTATTATAAATCAGAACAGAAAGATACTTGATTGTTGATACAGACAGTAGGCTAAAGGATGGATAATCTGAACTATTATGGGAATAAGAGTTGGCTCAAGAACAATGGGCTCCTACTCTCTGTGATGCAATAGATTGACGATAATGACAGGAGGGCCTAATGAATCAAATATTACTCCCCTGACTATAATGCAGTATCGCAATTAGTGGTGAGAGTTCAAATGGAGACACATGGAGAAACAAAGAAGGTGGACTAGTAGCAAAGCAAGCACACATGCTGCTGAGGACTTCAGTATAAAAATGATAGGTCCTCCAACGCTGGAGCTGCAAAATACTTTACCAGTCCTGAAACCTTCAGCACGTCGTTAGTAGTCAGTGTTCTGATGATGCAGGCGTCGATTCCTGATGTGCAGCAACTCTGTTTCAACCAGTGGCCCCAGACCCTGTCCGAGAATTCTAAGTTTTGCTGAAGTGGCCAAAGCAGAGAAACTCCTGGAAGGACAAGGATGTATCTCCAGGAAGAGATACAGCAAAACCTCCTAAACTCGCCCTGTTAATACAGCTACGAAAACAGAGAGTAGGAATCTTGATCTTAAGTTGCAGAATGAAACTGGAGTATGACCAAAGTCATGCTCCACAATGATTCCAAAAAAGTGCGACTAAGTCGCAAGACCATCAAATTCTGACGAAGATCAGATCCCGAATCCCATGTACCCAAGCAACATAAGAGCGAAGCAACTGTTATTCACCTCCCCCCCCCCCTACCCTCGAAAAGCTGCAAATCAGCATTCAGTGCTGATTCCAAAATTCTCTCACACTATCTCAGAACATCATTCGCGCCAATAGTGACTGTTCCCTCCAACTTCATACAGGCTATTATGGTGTCAACTGGTGTCAGTTTAAGTTGACCAATCATGTCTCTGCTATTTAGCTGGGCACTGAACTTGCTGTTTGACCTGCTATGAAAATAGCATGCCAACACCACCGACCATCCGGCGCCAGACAGTCGCTCTCAGCAGGGCACCATCCACAAGAATTCTCAGAATCATGAGGACAATACAGTCAGTCGGTGCCAGCAGTCTTCCTTCCAGACGCACCAGAACTGTAAACACATTTGGGAAAGCTGCCATAAAGAAAAGAAAAAAAAGATAAATGGCAAACAAAGATAACCAAGTAAAAGAAAACAAAATAAAAGAGAAAAAAACAAAACACGAACAACTATGACCCGCCTCCATGTGGCGGGACATGGGCAACGGTGCATTCGGATGTGGGAACTGGTGTGGAGGTTCAGCCATATCAGTGCCCATATACCGATCGCAGCGGCTAAGTGGTCAATAAAGACCCACCTTAAGCAATTAGGCGGTGGGTCGTAAAAAATAAAAAAAAAAAACCTGTCGCGGCGTTCAGACGGCTCACAGGTCGTTTCGCCCTCCACGCAATAGGCGAAACTCAATCGAGGTCAGTCGGCTTGCCAGGCACTCAAGCCCATTGTGTACAACCCTCTCCTAGTTAGCGGAAGTGCAGACCCCACACGAAAATGCAGTGTCGCATCCTCCGGTGCTCACAACAAGCCACACAGGGAGGTAACAGAGAAAACTAAAAGCAAGACCACAGACAGTTCCCAACATGCATATCAATCAAGTGAAAATAATTTGAGCTCTCAGTACAAACACTGTCATCAGAATAACCTTATTCGGCCGTTCCCACGGAGAAGTGGTATAAAACATTAATAAAATTGATAAAAGTGAGAGGCGACATGCAAAATAAGGCATGGAACCTCTCATATGAACTCCTCAAGACTCAGGTCTCTGAGATTATGTAATAAACTTCATATTTGAACACATCAAAAAAATGGTGCAAATGGCTCTGAGCACTATGGGACTCAACTGCTGAGGTCATTAGTCCCCTAGAACTTAGAACTAGTTAAACCTAACTAACCTAAGGACATCACAAACATCCATGCCCGAGGCAGGATTCGAACCTGCGACCGTAGCGGTCTTGCGGTTCCAGACTGCAGCGCCTTTAACCGCACGGCCACTTCGGCCGGCTGAACACATCAGATTGTACTACATCTATGAAGTGCTATTAAACAATTGTGAACAAACATGTGTCTTGAGTGAAGTGATGTGCACTGACAGTATAATTACACCAACGTATTCTGACCTCAAAAGATATTGAAATGTTATTACTTGTTTGTTCATAAAATACATATCATCTCACATGATAGAAAATGTAAATTACGTATTAGACGATTTGCGATTGAAGACTGACATGCAGGGTTCGAAATGCGTCGTATTATTTAATAAAACGCGAAAAAATTGTGAGTGATGGAGTTTTTCTTCAAAATTCCAGCGCAAGTATCATATTTGCCTTAGCACCCGCTTGTCATCCTTCCAGACTGTACAATACAGTAGCGAAGGGACCACAGGAACTCCATTGTTCTACAACGAGCTACGTAGGCTTCATCGGTGTGAACCAGGAGCTCTGATCCCACACAAACCATATTAGCGATGGACATCCGTTTGGCAGGAGTGGTTTCTTTATCGAGACTGTACACATTACTCGACAACGCCTGCGTGCGTGGAAAGGCTCCTTATCGTAGGCAGGAGAAAGGCTGCGGTGACAGAGGCACCGATATCGGTGGGTTACGCCGACGACCGACATCGACCGAACAGGCCGATCATTTCAAATGAGTACGTCACTGTGTGTGCGGTCACAATATAGCCGATCTCATCGCCCGAACGTACAGACCTCGGACGACAATCGGTGAAATTCATATCAGTTTGTTTTCTTCGGTCATATTGGCCGACACAACACGAAACATGGACTGAGAAACTGATAAGTTTAGTCAAAGAAACGAGTTCGTGGCACTCTGAGGATGAAAAATATCACAGTCGAAATGTACTTGGGCATCTGGACTGAAATCGCAAGTTAATTGGAAACGACAAGTAAGCAAAATCATCTGAAATTTTAGGCATAAATTATAGGTTAACCTCAAGATATAATTTGTTCCAATGCGAATGATGGTTTATCTTATAAAATTACTGAACCATAGTGCATCTTTTTGGGTCATGGTAGGTGGACATTGGCTGTCTACAAATTACTTTATTACTGCTCACTGTCGTTTTTATGCCAGTAGCGTAGTGATTCTGTTACATGAAGTTGTTTGCAAATGTGATGTATATTTTTACAAGTATCAGTGCTTGAGGTGGTCAGAGAATCTTATTCTAAATTTTGTTTCTCTTTTACGATGTACGCCAAATGACAGTCATTGTAGGTTGATTGAAGTATGTCTGCAGAAATTCAAATAAATCAGTGTTTATAAGCGTGCTTTTCAAGTACGAAACGTCCCCTTTGGAAAATTTTAAATGACTGTGCTGGTAAACCCCTTACGTTATTTGATTTTCAAACAGCTGAGCAGAACTGAACGCACTCAGACATTTCTCTCTTTACTTATTCTGATAAACACTAAACTGACACACAATATTTTTTTAGCGCAACGCAATCTAACTTTCAATAATCCCTACAAAAGAATGGTCCTGACTAACAACAACCTATACCTGTCATGAATCACTTACCTCACAAAAATCTTCGTTACTCGAACTACTGCAATACAGCGATCGCCAATACTGCCAGGTAAATAAAAGCTTCTACCTACGGAAGGCACTAACTACTGATAAGCATAGTCAGCAAATGAAAGATTTTGATAGAGCACAAACAATGTATTTACCTTAATAGTGTTCAAAAGACAGTTCATGATAACCGGTATTTCAAATTTACTCTTTCTGATGGAAACACGTCCAGATCGTCCACTCTCAAAATTCTGCCACCTCCCCACATCCACCACTGCTGGCGGCTGACCTCCAACTGCACAAAGCTACGCGCTGTTCACATCCAACTGCCCAACACTACAATAGCAAAAATTCCAACAATGCAAACCAGCCACAGACTACACACAGCACAGTCAGTGATTTTCATACAGAGCGCTACGTGGCGTTACCAACATAAAAACCTAAACAGCCTACTTACATAGCCCCCATGCTCCCCAGAAAAAATTTTACAAATTGTTTTGGGCAGTGCCCCATACAGATTTGAACAATTTTTTCTCTCCCCACATCCACCACTGCTGGCGGCTCACCTCCAACTGCGCAACGCTACGCGCTGTTCACGTCCAACTGCCCAACACTACAGTAGCAAAAATTCCAACAATGCAAACCAGCCACAGACTACACACAGCACAGTCAGTGATTTTCATACAGAGCGCTACGTGGCGTTACCAACATAAAAGCCTAAACAGCCTACTTACACAAAGTCACTTCGAATCATCTTGGGTGTGTAATAGAACGTTTCTCCATTCATCTAATACATTCGTAAAACTTGCCAGGTAATTCCTGTAACTGAGGACAGAGTGTACAGTACTCACCACGTTCCTTTTGAGAAAGATATAGCTCATTTACCTGCATTCGGCATATTTTTAATAGCAAAAGCGACATTTGAGCACTCGCCTCTGAGATCAGAGACATCGTGGTATCCATCCCACCCTTGGAGGTTAAAATCTAACCTACTTCATACATTGAATATATCCCACACTAACGTAACCAGGTCGACCCCGCCAAAAACTGACGAAGAAGGTCGGACGCACTGTGACCAAGCTGTCGGCCGATGTTACCGGACGACCTCTGGCGACGGCGTCTGACGACCGTTGTTGGAGGCTGTGTGAACGCAGCCATAATCGGATGAGAGAACTTAAATGCCTCTCCCGGTTAATTTTCAAACTGTCAATCTTTGCGCCCCCTCTGTGCCTCCCCTACTGGTGGCGGCCCATCTCGGCACGGCCCTGCCTCTTCGACTCTCTCGTTGTGTATCACGTTCTACAAAAGGCAGTGTGGGCAGCGTGCGTGCCGCCTGGCCGGTGGAGGGGCCCCTGCTGTTATCGGTCGGAGCGGCTGGCCCCGGCAGCAGGAGTTACGTCACTGGGACCGGGCATGTTTGCTGTCCCGCTGACTACCCGAACAGCTCCGGCCTTGAGTACCCCACCCTACTCGCGGATGCGTCACGTCTCACAACTGCACAACACACGCGCGGCAAGCGTTTGTCACCCACACTATTTTCTCGCAAGTCTCACGCTATTACTGGGGAACGTACGCCCAGAAATCATGTAGCGCCTTCGAGAAATGGCAGGAAAGATGCATCATTACTTACACTGAAGAAAATGAAACGTTTCAAGATAAAAATTAATCAAAACATCTGGAAATTAGGGAATGTGAAAATTTGCATATTAATTTTGTGTGTAATGCGACGGCGGCCAAGAGATGAAAAATACGTAATGATTGTAGATAGCTATAGAGGCATTTCTCCCTGTTTTTACTGAGTCAAATGGTTCAAATGGCTCTGAGCACTATGAGACTTAACTACTAAGGTCATCAGTCCCCTAGAATTTAGAACTACTTAAACCTAACTAACCTAAGGACATCACACACATCCATGCCCGAGGCAGGATTCCAACCTGCGACAGTAGCAGCCCCGTGATTCCGAACTGAAGCGCCTAGAACCACTCGGTCACAGAGGCCGGCAGTGAGATAACAATGATTGGCTGGGAAATGTATCTGTTGTAAGCTCCCCAATATTTGTTTCTTTAGAGTATACGTATTACCAAAACTATGTACCCACAATCTGTTATCGAACTTAAAGTCTTACGGTAATCTATGACTAAACAGAACCTAATTTGAAATGAACTTTTACTGGTCTAAATACGACTTATCTTAATATTAAATGCCCAAATGAAGTAAAACAATTATCTGATCCTAATTAAAATTTCCACTTACCTCTCGTCTTGACAAAATTGTTACAGACTTCTCGAAAGCCCGACAGCAAAACAGCAAGCAGGCAGCGGTAAGCTAGATTTCTATTTTGAAATAAAATTTCAAAACAATATTCAAACTGTTTTATACTATATTGTGCAATGTGGTAATGCGTAATGATAAATCTTCTTTAAACAGTGGGTTGGGAAGAGTAACTGTTCCTATGCAATGATATTGCGAGACAACGATTTTAGAATGAAGTATGTATTCAAAACGACAGAGTAAAATTTAGTGTGATTTTCACACATAACATTGGTCTGAACAATACTATGCTTAACAAAGTGAACAATGATTTGAAAAGAGTACAATGTTAACAGGAAATTTCTATAAAAACCAAATACACTCCTGGAAATTGAAATAAGAACACCGTGAATTCATTGTCCCAGGAAGGGGAAACTTTATTGACACATTCCTGGGGTCAGATACATCACATGATCACACTGACAGAACCACAGGCACATAGACACAGGCAACAGAGCATGCACAATGTCGGCACTAGTACAGTGTATATCCACCTTTCGCAGCAATGCAGGCTGCTATTCTCCCATGGAGACGATCGTAGAGATGCTGGATGTAGTCCTGTGGAACGGCTTGCCATGCCATTTCCACCTGGCGCCTCAGTTGGACCAGCGTTCGTGCTGGACGTGCAGACCGCGTGAGACGACGCTTCATCCAGTCCCAAACATGCTCAATGGGGGACAGATCCGGAGATCTTGCTGGCCAGGGTAGTTGACTTACACCTTCTAGAGCACGTTGGGTGGCACGGGATACATGCGGACGTGCATTGTCCTGTTGGAACAGCAAGTTCCCTTGCCGGTCTAGGAATGGTAGAACGATGGGTTCGATGACGGTTTGGATGTACCGTGCACAATTCAGTGTCCCCTCGACGATCACCAGTGGTGTACGGCCAGTGTAGGAGATCGCTCCCCACACCATGATGCCGGGTGTTGGCCCTGTGTGCCTCGGTCGTATGCAGTCCTGATTGTGGCGCTCACCTGCACGGCGCCAAACACGCATACGACCATCATTGGCACCAAGGCAGAAGCGACTCTCATCGCTGAAGACGACACGTCTCCATTCGTCCCTCCATTCACGCCTGTCGCGACACCACTGGAGGCGGGCTGCACGATGTTGGGGCGTGAGCGGAAGACGGCCTAACGGTGTGCGTGACCGTAGCCCAGCTTTATGGAGACGGTTGCGAATGGTCCTCGCCGATACCCCAGGAGCAACAGTGTCCCTAATTTGCTGGGAAGTGGCGGTGCGGTCCCGTACGGCACTGCGTAGGATCCTACGGTCTTGGCGTGCATCCGTGCGTCGCTGCGGTCCGGTCCCAGGTCGACGGGCACGTGCACCTTCCGCCGACCACTGGCGACAACATCGATGTACTGTGGAGACCTCACGCCCCACGTGTTGAGCAATTCGGCGGTACGTCCACCCGGCCTCCCGCATGCCCACTATACGCCCTCGCTCAAAGTCCGTCAACTGCACATACGGTTCACGTCCACGCTGTCGCGGCATGCTACCAGTGTTAAAGACTGCGATGGAGCTCCGTATGCCACGGCAAACTGGCTGACACTGACGGCGGCGGTGCACAAATGCTGCGCAGCTAGCGCCATTCGACGGCCAACACCGTGGTTCCTGGTGTGTCCGCTGTGCCGTGCGTGTGATCATTGCTTGTACAGCCCTCTCGCAGTGTCCGGAGCAAGTATGGTGGGTCTGACACACCGGTGTCAATGTGTTCTTTTTTCCATTTCCAGGAGTGTAGTTTAATCAGTTGATATCTTAATGCATGACTCAGGTAAGTGGGGTGGTATTTCCATCAACTCTGAGATAGTTAAGTAGAGAACAGTAATCATTCCAACAAACTAGCGGCGCAGTGCTGCAGCCTTACTTTAAATTTATTCTCTTCAAAAAAAAATTACTCAAAATTTGTGTTCTTGTCGCCTTCCAATATATACATCACATTCATCCTTGCTGTCCTCTACAATAATTCTTTCTTCATCTAACAGATTCAATCACAAGTCAACATTGCACTATTGAATACGTCCATCACCTACCACACTTCAATTAAGACCGTATCAGACTGCGCAAAGGCAAAGACTGTGCCACAACAAGACCAAAGATCGCTTAACAGTAACGTAACTTGCAGTCTCTCTAACTTGGACATCGTTGTTGTTGTTGTGGTCTTCAGTCCTGAGACTGGTTTGATGCAGCCCTCCATGCCACTCTATCCTGTGGAAGTCTCTTCATCTCCCAGTACCTACTGCAGCCTACATCCTTCTGAATCTGCTTAGTGTATTCATCTCTTGGTCTCCCCCTACGATTTTTACCCTCCACGCTGCCCTCCAGTACTAAATTGGTGATCCCTTGATGCCTCAGAACATGTCCTACCAACCGATCCCTTCTTCTACTCAAGTTGTGCCACAAACTCCTCTTCTCCCCAATTCTATTCAATACCTCCTCATTAGTTATGTGATGTACCCATCTAATCTTCAGCATTCTTCTGTAGCACCACATTTCGAAAGCTTCTATTCTCTTCTTGTCTAAACTATTTATCGTCCATGTTTCACTGCCATACATGGCTACGCTCCATACAAATACTTTCAGAAACGAATTCCTGACACTTAAATCTATACTCGATATTAACAAATTTCTCTTCTTCAGAAACGCTTTCCTTGCCGTTGACAGTCTACATTTTATATCCTCTCTACTTCCACCATCATCAGTTATTTTGCTCCCCAAATAGCAAAACTCCTTTACTAATTTAAGTGTTTCATTTCCTAATCTAATTCCCTCAGCATCACCCGACTTAATTCGACTACATTCCATTATCCTCGTTTTGCTTTTGTTGATGTTCATCTTATATCCTCCTTTCAAGACACTGTCCATTCCGTTCAACTGCTCTTCCAAGTCCTTTGCTGTCTCTGACAGAATTACAAAGTCATCGGCGAACCTCAAGTTTTTATTTCTTCTCCATGGATTTTAATACCTACTCCGAACTTTTCTTTCGTTTCCTTTACTGCTTGCTCAATACACAGATTGAATAGCATCGGGGAGAGGCTACAACCCTGTCTCACTCCCTTCCCAACCACTGCTTCCCCTTCATGTCCCTCGACTCTTATAACTGCCATCTGCTTTCTGTAAAAATTGTAAATAGCCTTTCGCTCCCTGTATTTTACCCCTGCCACCTTCAGAATTTGAAAGAGAGTATTCCAGTCAACATTGTCAAAAGCTTTCTCTAAGTCTACAAATTCTAGAAACGTAGCACATCGATAAATTACAAAAGTCAAAATAACACGCCCACCTTACGTTGTTCTTTATGTCTGACGAAGCCTGGTTTTACTTGACTGGTTATATCAACTCACAGAATCACAGATTCTGGGCAGCGAAGAATCCACATAACTTCCACGAAACATCATTCCATGATCAGACGGTCTCATCAGATGATGACTTCGGAGTGTTACCCTGGCCAACATTTTGAAACCTTTTGTGGCAGCACTAACGGAGGAGGAAAAGACCTACAGTTACTTCCAACAGGATAGAGCAACTTCCCATACAGCCGACCGAACCTTGGAGTACATTTACACATTCTTCACGCCTGACAGAGTTGTTAGCCAAGGTCAAAATGGTTCAAATGGCTCTGAGAACTATGGGACTTAACTTCTGAGATCATCAGTCCCCTAGAACTTAGAACCGTATCGGTCGCGCGGTTCCAGACTGTAGCGCCTAGAACCGCTCGGCCACTGCGGAGGACTAGCCAAGGTCAGTCTGGTCGCAGCCCTAGCTGTCTACTCGGGTCACCTGATCCGTCAGCGTACGATTACTTTGTATGGGGAGCACTCAAGTCGAAGATGCATCGCAACAACCCTCATTGTCTTCAAGAACTGCAGCAGAATATTTCGGATGAGACTATAGCAATTCCAGCAGTCCATCCTCGATCCGTCTTCAGCAACTTGCTTACCAGTACCCAAAAGTGCTAAGACATGAATGGTGGCCACTATCAGCATCTGATATAGTCAGATTAGTACTGTATTTCTTTTCCTCTGCTGTGTTTCTTTGTACCCTGGAACTCTGTTCTGCGGGCCACTTTTATTTGCCCCACAATACAGCCCATTATTGGCTCCCCCCTGTGTTTCAACCATTGGCTATGAAGACACTATTTTTGGCACAGACAACGAGCTGCAGATTAGCGTAGAAAATTGGTGGAAAGAACAGGCGGCTGCCTTATATGACGAGGGTATTCGAAAGTTGGTACAATGCTACGACAAATGCCTAAGTCAGAGCGGCGACTAGGTAGAGAAGCAGCTGGAAGGTGAAGTAGACATTTTTTATTTTCACAGTGGTTTCCATTTCGCCACCGATAAGACCTTACTTTCCAAATAGCCCTTGCAGTTATCGCCAATATTCCGATTTCCGTTAAAACCAAGTTTCTGTAGGAACTTGAACCCTTTCACGGACAGGGATATAGTTGCAAGGTGAAACTGACTGTTAGGTGACGTCAGTAATAGTGAGCTTCCGGATGTTCAACCGAGTTGTTGTTTCCATTTTATGCAGAATGTTTCGACGACAGACCCATCTGTGTCCTTCAGGTGCCGCGAGTTTTGCTGTTACGTGTGTTCGCTTCATGGACTGAGAGCTAAGGTTGGTCTCACGCCGCTGTTTATAGCCTCGTTCGATTCCCGACTTCCACTACGCCCTTTGATGCTCTTTTGTTTTACAGTGCACGCACTGATACTCCCTGAAACGCAAATTCCCTCAACGTTTTCCAACTACAATGGCTGTGATGCAGCGTGAACGCATCTAAAGGCCCGTGATCGAACCATATGTGCAGGAAATGGCTGACATTAAAAAAAAATGGTTCAAATGGCTCTGAGCACTATGGGACTTAACTTCTGAGGTCATCAGTCCCCTAGAACTTAGAACTACTTAAACCTAACTAACCTAAGGACATCACACACATCCATGCCCGAGGCAGTATTCGAACCTGCGACCGTAGCGGTCGCGCGGTTCCAGACAGAAGCGCCTAGAACTGCTCTGCTACACCGGCCGGCATATCACAGACTCTTCTCACTTCTGTAGGATTGTTCATAATGGTCATATGCTGGAAGATACTGTGAGAAGGCGTACCAGAAAATACAACTCTTAGACCTTTCAGCGGTAGTGTATAGGGGTGGATGTATGTCAGAAACAGCATGTTTCGTCTAAGTGGTTGGAATGTCGCATGTGAATAGCAGGCTAGAAAAAGTGATAACTCTGTCTGCCGTTGTAACAGCTAAACTGTTAAATTCCATCTGATGTATAATGTGATAGCAGGAAAACGTCAAAAGATCCGCGATCAAACCACATAGGTTGTAAATGGCTGATGTTAAAATTCTGTTCTGATGGAACAGCTGTCTGGGATACTGCAATAGCTACCAATTCTAACATTTATTTTTTCTATAGAATTTTCTTAGAATTTTAAACATCTAGTCACCACTTCATCGGAAATCTACCTCCTGGCAGAGACTGTGTCGCAGACTTCCCGGTTCTTTAGCAAGTAATACGAAGATTCCTCCGCTAAAAAGAACCAGATTTCTAGACTCTGGTTTATAACTATGGAAATGGATTGTTCAAGTTTAATCCTATCTAAATGCTAGCGGTACAGAAGTACATTTCAAAAATTAGTGCGGAATGTATATGGTACGGAAGACTGCAGTCTTAATGGAGCATTTGTTACCTACGGAAAGTATCCTGCAGAGCGTCACTGTAGCCCTGACAGTCGTTTGGGACTTATATTACACGCATCTGATTCCAGAGCACCGTAGGGTTAATGGGTATTTTTTTCTTCGTAGGCGAATTACATTTCGAAATTAGAATGGAGTGTATATACTTGTATATGACATGGAAGTCTCTAGTTTTAATGGGACATTTGTTAACTGCGGGAGGGAGCACCACGCATAGTATCACTGTACTTAAACAGGCCTGACAGGCGTTTGGAGATTAAGTTACACCTATCTCATTCCACTGCACTGCTGGATTACTTTTTTCCTCTTTAAATAAATTACATTTCGAAATCAGAAGGGTATCTATACCCATGTATATGGCATGGAAGATTGCAGTTTTAATAGCACATTTGTTAAGCGTGGGAGGGAGCAAGACACACAGCATCACTGTACACTCTTTGACATAAAACTTGACCGGCGGCCGGCCGCTTCAGAGGCTAAGTCCGCGCCGATCGCGACATGGGACAAAAAAACTGGCCAACTCGCTAATTCTCTAAGTCCGGTTATCTGCACAATCTGGCAACACTGTAGACTGCGGCACTTCCTGGAGAAAAACTTGTCCCATGATAGAGAAACTCTAGGCTGATTACGCCTGTGGTCTAGCGGTAGCGTGCCTTGTTTCTGTTCATAATGTCAGTGGATCGAGAGCAGCTGGCATAAAATATTTTTATAGCCTCTTCTGTCTGAATGCTGAAGACGTGAATGTAATGGTAGCGCAGATTCAATCTATTTCGCTTTGTGACACACCGATATCAAAATTTTATCCAGTAACGATTTTGCGGCAGATTTCCTGCAGACTGTCCTCCTCTGGACGCCGTATGCCGCCAAGCTCCGGGATCCATTTGCTGGCTACTGGCAGCGGCCGTGGCGACAGCAGCGGCGCTGCACTCCCCCGTTCTTTATCGAAAGCGCCTGCTACCGCTCATCGCTTTTGATGATTTAAAACGCTTTATTATTAAATGTTGCTCCACAGAAAATTTCTACAATTTCCATTCACGCTAAAAAGTAACGGAGACTGACGCCCTGATTAGTAGGCGAGTATTATATTACATTAATCGGCAAGAGCTGAGTATGGCCCGAAATTAATTTTATAGACTGGGACGACATTAAACCACCTCACTACATTCGATGAATTTATAAATGCTTCATACCTCGTTTTTTTTTCCTTTCAAACTCAATTATTTGTGCAACTTTTGGTCAATGTTTGGATGTTTTCGTCAAGCCAGAGTGAGCGTCTGTGGTGTAAAGTGTATTACAGTTCTTGTTTCATTCCTTACGGTAAGTCTATGCGAGAAACTGTGTGAATACCTTGCAATGCACAGTGCAGGAACACTGCACATTTGGAGTTCCATGTATGGGTTCATGAAGTATTTATTGTTGATCGGAAGTGATAGTTAAGGTCATCAGATTTAAACCAGAAAAATTTGTCGTTTTGAAGGTTTCAGAGAACGGAAAGGAATTGCTAACGCCGGTGTTAGAAAACGTCTACAGTTAAATGCTATTGCAAAAATTTAGAAGAAGGGAACTACATTAATGAACATGTGCACTTCATAAACAACCTTCTGACATGTTAGACCTATATGACGAACAAAGCTCAAATTTATATCGTTGACAGTCGGTTTGAATCTTTTCAGGGTCTATTTTACAGTGAAGCACCTTGGAATTTGCAAAGCAGAAATCCATGATATTAACTTAATTTACTAAGTCGAAATCGGACGAAGATTGATGTTTAAAGGCATTCTTCAGATTTCGCATAAGAAATTTTTACTAGCAGTTTGCAACTCCATTAATTAAAATGGAAAATAAAAGGTTGTAGTCAGCGGCTTCTACCGTGATTCGAACTGCTATGTCTTATAGTACAAGCACTGCAACGCACAAGGGAACCTCTGAGCTAACGACACACTGGCGGCCAGAGGCGGAATATAGTCACTGCGATGTTGCCTGAGCCTCAAAACGCAACCTTAAACACACGAACAGAGGAGGTGGAGATTACTGTTTTAACGTCCCGTCGACAACGATGTCATTAGAGACGGAGCACAAGCTCGGATTAGGGAAGGATGGGGAAGGAAATCGGCCGTGCCCTTCCTAAGGAACCATCCCGGCATTTGCCTGAAGCGATTTAGGGAAATCATTGAAAACCTAAATCAGGATGGCCGGGCGCGGGATTGCACCGTCGTCCTCCCGAATGCACACACAAACAGGTGTTACTTATGTGAAGAACGCCGTTCTTGGAGTCCAGAAATTAAATATACTTTCTAATTGTGTCATCTTGCAGTGGATTATATCGTACGAGTCTTCGATGTGGAAAACGAATGTCAAGTGAATTTAGCGAGGTAACGCCGACCTACACCCGGAAGTAAATGCACTATCAGAGTGTTGACAAATACTTGCTACGACGCTGCCATTTCTAGGCTCTCTGACGAGGCAGCTCTTCAGCGAAATGCTTGCCGTAATTCTCCGATACGGTTCTTCAGAGTGGAGACGCGCGCGCACGTTTGGTTTTTATGCGGCGTTCTCCCCTGATGGTTTCTGACGTCGCCTTGTGGGCTATGTATAAATATGAGACATTCAATTATCATTAATCCAGAATGATACAAGTTTCAGCTTCCGGCGTGGAAGAAGGCTGTTGACGCCGACATTATATCATTTCAACGTAGGGAAAGCAAAACGGATCATTCAATGTTTCTCATTCAACATAAAGCATGTGAGATAATTTTCCGTAACGTTCATAATCATCTAAAAATACAAACGAAGTAAAAATACACCGGAAGCTTATTCGAATTGAATATAACGCTTTGCACCTCGATGTCGAATTTGTCCACTTGCAATCTTTTGCAGCATACACATAGAATGTCATGATTACCACGAGAATGAAGAAATATGTTGGTAAGGATGGAAGCAAGAAGAGACGCAGTCAACAAATATTCTATTCCTCATGGCATTCATTTCATTTGACACGTAAGAAGAGGTAAAGCGGGAATTTACTTTCGTTAACACGGAAGATATGCCACACATATTGATAACGAGGAAGTCAGCGTCTTCATACGTTTCCTCCTTGAAATCTGTATGCTCTATTATATACTAAGTAGCCCGATCATTGTTTCAGTAATGTTACCCTCTTGTTTGACCCCGTAACGATGAACAGATTCCAAATGCATGTCTCCCTTCCTGGGTTGTTTTTTGTGTTTTATTGCTTAGAATTCCTGAAGCAGACCACTGTGCCTTCCCCCCTCGTGGGTTAGGTCTCAAAACTAAACCGCTTTGTATCCAATGGCATAATTTATTCAGACAGCATCAGCATAAGACTATCAAACAAAGCCTTCCATTTACAGTTGCAGCACTCTAACCAGCACTGACCAAAGTGTAATCCACGGTCATGGTCCTAAATTACCAGCTGTCTGCTACTGTGGCAAAGTCCGTACTACACTGTCGATTCCGCAGCACCATTTTATCTGGTAACACTGTGTAGTTGCACAGTTGTGCTACCAGGTCTGTCCTCACACTGTCAACTTTATGTATCTCACTTCTCCTGTAGCGTAGATCACGAGGAGCCGAAGTAAATGAGTGTATTCTGCATGACGTAACATTCAGTATTCCCTTCTTTCATAGCCACTCTTCATGTGCATCGATACCAAATAGGAATGCGAAAACTCTTGCGAGTGAGAGAATGACAATAACAATCGTAACAAGAACAAGCAAATAATGAATGATGTTTATTCCAACGCAGAACGAGAATGGCTTTAAATATAAAAATCTGTATCTATATCTATATCCATATCTATTGATCTTTGAGTTGGCACAATGCAAATACATCTTAGCATTTAGTTACTGAATTTAGTTCTGGATGTTTGCAGAGAAAAGGAAAAGTCGGTACTTCTCGCTAGTGTAATATAATGTGAACCAGCAACTACCCTTTCCTTAGAACACGACTCAAGCAGGTCCTCAAGTAGGTAGCAAGGCACTGCTGCATTCTGTTCCCTGACATTGCTCTGATGACGGTTAATGCAGATAGTTCCGTTTATGAAATACAAAACGTATTGCAGGTTAGTTCCTAGGATAGTAACATTAAATTTGCGTTGTAGACGGCACATGAACGTGACGACTATCCATATTACTCATCAATATAAAAAGACAATATTTTGGGAATTTAGCAGGATTACTCAAAATGAATTCTGAAATTGGGTGACTGACTGCACAGGTGCTAATCGTCGTCAAGAGTATACGATGTCCTAATCGCATTAGGAATATGAAGATCGTCTTCGACAGCTCGCAACTTTCACATTGCTATCTCCACCCTACTCCAGACAGCCCTCGGTGGAGTTGCACTACGTTGCCGATGTTATGGAAGGCCTTCAAACCGACAACAGACCACATATTGAAAAATACAAGCGAATTCTCTTGCAGCGTAAGCTTATTGTAACTAATCTAAAAATTATTGGAGAGGAACATTGTCCTATTCAAAAAAAGTAAAATGTTACACACTGTTGACGTCAAACGGACATTATCTATGTCCTGTCTTGTGTCCTACTCATCTATAATATCAAGTGTACTATGAAAATGATTATATATAATGGATGATAGGGTAATGCATTGCTACCAGATGGTGTGGGCCGGCCGAAGTGGCCGTGCGGTTAAAGGCGTTGCAGTCTGGAACCGCAAGGCCGCTACGGTCGCAGGTTCGAATCCTGCCTCGGGCATGGATGTTTGTGATGTCCTTAGGTTGGTTAGGTTTAACTAGTTCTAAGTTCTAGGGGACTAATGACCTCAGAAGTTGAGTCCCATAGTGCTCAGAGCCATTTGTTTAATAGACAGCAGGCAGCAGATGCATCTCGAAGATGTGCAGGGAGAGCGCATCATGCCATAATATGTCAGAAAAGTATTTTCTACATTAGCCGTCGTGTGGTAGTGATATTTTATTCTTCTTCAAACTTTGTTTGACAGCTTTAACTCAGAACAAGTTTTCTACATGCATGTAAACAATAAACTGCATGTGCATTGTCAGACTGTCATAGGTAACATCAGAGAATTCGCATATATCGTTGATGATTAATTTCTCTCTCATATTTAGTATTGTTTTAACAACACTGAAGGAAACCTTACGAAAATTGTGCATCGTATTATAAGAAATGAAATAAAACTACCAACGATAACCTTACGACGAAAGTCTGTTTTACTAATACTCAGTATCTGTAGACAAGCGTGCCTCTTTCGGCACGAATTAGTAAAATACTACTCACTTAGATTTTGATTGGGTCTGTGTTTAATTGGTATGCTGTGTCATACTCAAGAGGTATGCAAATGTGGCATTTCATAAATATAGTTACGTATTCCTAGAAACCCAAAATTCGCTTGTCAGCAGCGGAAAGAGGCCTTACCTGTTGTGCAGCATTGTAAGTTTTTCAACATTGCACTATGAGCTGAAAGCATTTTCTTGCGATTTCCTTATTGATGTTTGATCTGACTGCTTGTAGCTCTTTCACAGAAGGGATAAAAACGTTACAGTCAGTGAGACTGGAACTGCGAACCGTAACAGACGCTTTTTCACAGGTCAGCACGTTACCACAGAGCTGGCGAGGAGGTATGGGTCTTAGCTTCCTATTACGAGGGCAATAGTAACTAGAACTCGTAAACCGCTATTTGAAGGTCGAGATTAGTTGCGGTTTCCACCTGCAACCACTTTCCTGGGCTTAAAACCGTAAATTTTCAATCTTTTGTTACCCTTCAAGCGATAATAACTCAGATTATTCAATGGAAATGACAGGTAAAATCAAGTGAACTTTGAGGCTTAATTCCGTGCACACCAGGAAGTAACTCGTCGATCACAGAGTTGCCAAACATACGTTGCCTTGTTGCCAAATCTCAGTTACAGTACCAGCAGGAAGAAGACGAACCGATGTGATCCTACAGCGGTCTGGGAAGTGACCATAGCTGGTGTCTCCAAGTCACGGCTGCTACGGCCTGGAATACGTAATGCGTCTGATTCGCTTTCTGTAACTAGGTTTAGGGACTGGAGCGTAGTTACTAATAATACTCAGAACTGACTGCAAACTGAGCATCATAAAACAGTAACTCTCATTGTTGTTTTTATATTTCTTTCGTAAGTGTACTCAAAACTAAGAAAGTCATTCACAGGCGTTTTCGTGCCTCGCCGATAGTCGAGCACAACATACAAATAAAAATAAAAAAGAATGTGTGTGTGTGTGTGTGTGTGTGTGTGAGAGAGAGAGAGAGAGAGAGAGAGAGAGACAGCAGAGAGAGAGAGAGAGAGAGAGAGAGAGAGATAAATAAAAAGCAATGAGAGAGAGTGTAAAAAATTGTTGTAAAGAAATTGAATCATGGTATTTAAAGAAATCTTTCATTAAAATGACACGTTCCACATCATTACGAAATGTCGTATTCATGATCTATGGAACAAGAGTTAATCTAATGTAATCTAATCTAATCTAATCACATCATATTGATGATTAGCCATGAAGAGTCATGAATTACCGAAAATTTGGCCAATACCAGTAACCAAATCTAAACTTGAAAATAAAAGGCGACAATTTTTGTACTAAACTGTGACTCCTATCAAGACCCTTTCGTCCCTGTTATCTAACCACGAAAGATGTCTGATATACCTCCATTCTGAAGTAACAAAGTGTGCATGCATTTAAAGATGAAGTGCATGATGTGAAGTTCTGTGACGGAGATACGAACCCAACACGTAATCCGATTGTTAACTAAGAAAAATCAAATGTTACGTATCGGTTTTTCTTACGAGCCGCTAGGTGTCTGAATCTAAAATAAGGATACAAACTTTTGTGCCTAAGCGACAATCGAACTGCACACCTACCGTGCATCCACGAATATAGCTTAAGTATCAGTTGCTTACTCATGAACAGTAAGATGTGTGCGTGTTTGACCAGAAATAACGACACCTGTTGCGATTGTTGGAAACACATGAACAGACATTGAAATTGCGCGTTAATTTTCACTAGCAGGTTGGTGTGCACTTGATAAAGCTAGAAATGAAATTATGAATATTTTTGTACTGGATCAGGTTTCAGACCCACATACTTACCTTTGGAGGAGACCTAGAGAAGATTGCAGTCTTGGGAAAAGGAACGAAATGACTGAACTATACTGTTCCGAGAGATTCAGATCCTCGAAAGAGGAGATACGAATTCGAATCACAGTCCAGCACCAAATTTTTAAACGTCTCTAGTTCAATCAAGTACAAGTAAAATAAGAGCCCTGTCCCTTTAAATGGCTATCGGTTCATCAAATAAAATAAAATTTTCTAATGTAAGTAAGCTTACTGGCGACTGTATTTCTGTTTACCATGACTTCCGCTGTGTCATTTCCCAACGTAAACCGGCTCTGCCCAGTTGGTAATGAAGGAACGTGATGTTTAATGCGGATTCTGGATTATAACGTCTTTCTCTTGAGGTTACCAGAGGTAAAATAAATCTGTTTGTGCCTCTTAAAAGTAAATGCCTGAACCCACGCATTGCACCTGTGATAGCTCGTTCCACCATACCATTGTGGCCACATTACCCAGCCAAAAGAGTGTGCTGTAACGGATGATGTGCTTAGCTTACAAAATTAGTCACGGTGGAAAAAATGCGAGTCTATTAAATGGTCAAGTAGAAGCAAGCTTCTGACGCAGAGATTATGCTATTCTCATGTCAGCAGGATGTAAAGACTCTTCTAGGCATCATAGGCTGGATGTGAAGCCATTTTGATTTTTCACAAATTCAGCAAATTTCTTAGTTCGAGAAAATCCACTGTGAAGTGTGAAGTTGCCGGATAATTCGATTATTACTGTTATTATTACTATCATTTTATTCATACCGCTGCTGGAACACGACCGTAGTCTTCAGGTAAAACGCGAGACCAGCTAATATGACGTCTGGCGACCGAAAGCACATATCGACAAAATATTTATCGCCCCTTTCCTCTCGGTGCTGAAGCTATGAGTGTAATTCAAGCGAATCTACAATATCATATTAGCTGGTCTTGCGTTTTACCTCTAGACTACGGTCGTAGTCAAGAGTAATGTACTAAGACTGGAGTCAAGACCTCCTCTGGGAAGCGCCGCAGTCTACATGTTGCTAGATCGAGCATATTGCCAGACATAGAATTCTGAGAGGAGCACGACTGTATTGTCCACCTTACGTGAACGACTCGGCGGTCAATTTTTTGGTCTGAGACTGTATCTACAACACATACTGCACGCTGAAGACCCAGAAGAATTTAAAAAAAAAGTAGTTTATGAGAGCAACATTAACCATAGCGTTCGAAGTATTCATAGTATTGTATACGTGTGTGTAAACGCCTTCCAATGACCACTGAAGAAAGACAAGGATACACAGTCTAGCTCCAATATTATAAATACGCCTCAGTTTGTGGATGAACTCAGACTTAGGTTGATAATAATTGTGAAAATTTAGCAGCACTGTACCCATTGGTGTTAAACTCGTTTTCAACCAATGATTCCCACAGCTACAGGGATACTACTTGTGATACCTCTTAGACAAAATACTTAAGCAGTATTCTCAGACGACAATGTTTAAAGAAATCGTCTTATTGGCACTAAATCGTGGTTTGTGAATTGTTTACCGGCCGTACTCTGCCGTATTTTGCCGGTTGGAAGGCAAAAGCTTACTGACAAATTTCACACAGAAATTACTGTTACAGTGTACTTATGGAGCCAAATGAGTGAATTGCGTATTTTCCGGTGAGAAAGAGCACTGGCAAACAGTCTTCGCTACATTAGGTTATTTAAACTGGTGTCACTCTGAGCTAGAATTTATGGTCAGCGACTAAGTGTAAGGTCAACGTTTCGGATGCGAGTTTTGCGACTGTGAAATACTTTCCTACATTATAGAAGCGAATATTAAATTAGAACTAATATTGCGAAAATTTTGTACTTGGACAGCTTAGAATGAAAATACTTCTGTTTATTTCAAAGGGAAACAATAGATTTTCTAAAACACTGTCTGTTATACACAACTTGAAACAGGTCATGTCGACCAAATCATGTGGAAGAACTAACAGCAACGTATATCGGAAGGCAGTAAGATCTCTTGCCTTTTGGTTTGTCAGTACTCGATAGCCATTTCTAGGCGAAAGTAAATGAAGAAAGGCAGTGCGTTTTTGTTACCAAGTAACGTCTTCGTCAATTACTTTAGTTTTAAAGTAATCTACGAGTAATTGCTGGTGTTTGATATTAACATGAAAAGGATTCCGTAGACAGGGAAAGAACCTGTTCTTGGGAAACTACATCTATAGTGACCAAAAGGCATTAAATGATGTTCAAGCACTTGTGTTACAGCAGCGGTATGAATAAAATGATATTAATAATAACAGTAATAATCGAATTATCCGGCAACTTCACACTTCACAGTGGATTTTCTCGAACTAAGAAATTTGCTGAATTTGTGAAAAATCAAAATGGCTTCACATCCAGCCTATGATGCCTGCTGACATGAGAATAGCATAATCTCTGCGTCAGAAGCTTGCTTCTACTTGACCATTTAATAGACTCGCATTTTTTCCACCGTGACTAATTTTGTAAGCTAAGCACATCATCCGTTACAGCACACTCTTTTGGCTGGGTAATGTGGCCACAATGGTATGGTGGAACGAGCTATCACAGGTGCAATGCGTGGGTTCAGGCATTTACTTTTAAGAGGCACAAACAGATTTATTTTACCTCTGGTAACCTCAAGAGAAAGACGTTATAATCCAGAATCCGCATTAAACATCACGTTCCTTCATTACCAACTGGGCAGAGCCGGTTTACGTTGGGAAATGACACAGCGGAAGTCATGGTAAACAGAAATACAGTCGCCAGTAAGCTTACTTACATTAGAAAATTTTATTTTATTTGATGAACCGATAGCCATTTAAAGGGACAGGGCTCTTATTTTACTTGTACTTGATTGAACTAGAGACGTTTAAAAATTTGGTGCTGGACTGTGATTCGAATTCGTATCTCCTCTTTCGAGGATCTGAATCTCTCGGAACAGTATAGTTCAGTCATTTCGTTCCTTTTCCCAAGACTGCAATCTTCTCTAGGTCTCCTCCAAAGGTAAGTATGTGGGTCTGAAACCTGATCCAGTACAAAAATATTCATAATTTCATTTCTAGCTTTATCAAGTGCACACCAACCTGCTAGTGAAAATTAACGCGCAATTTCAATGTCTGTTCATGTGTTTCCAACAATCGCAACAGGTGTCGTTATTTCTGGTCAAACACGCACACATCTTACTGTTCATGAGTAAGCAACTGATACTTAAGCTATATTCGTGGATGCACGGTAGGTGTGCAGTTCGATTGTCGCTTAGGCACAAAAGTTTGTATCCTTATTTTAGATTCAGACACCTAGCGGCTCGTAAGAAAAACCGATACGTAACATTTGATTTTTCTTAGTTAACAATCGGATTACGTGTTGGGTTCGTATCTCCGTCACAGAACTTCACATCATGCACTTCATCTTTAAATGCATGCACACTTTGTTACTTCAGAATGGAGGTATATCAGACATCTTTCGTGGTTAGATAACAGGGACGAAAGGGTCTTGATAGGAGTCACAGTTTAGTACAAAAATTGTCGTCTTTTATTTTCAAGTTTAGATTTGGTTACTGGTATTGGCCAAATTTTCGGTAATTCATGACTCTTCATGGCTAATCATCAATATGATGTGATTAGATTAGATTAGATTACATTAGATTAACTCTTGTTCCATAGATCATGAATACGACATTTCGTAATGATGTGGAACGTGTCATTTTAATGAAAGATTTCTTTAAATACCATGATTCAATTTCTTTACAACAATTTTTTACACTCTCTCTCATTGCTTTTTATTTATCTCTCTCTCTCTCTCTCTCTCTCTCTCTCTCTCTCTCTCTCTCTGCTGTCTCTCTCTCTCTCTCTCTCTCTCACACACACACACACACACACACACATTCTTTTTTATTTTTATTTGTATATTGTGCTCGACTATCGGCGAGGCACGAAAACGCCTGTGAATGACTTTCTTAGTTTTGAGTACACTTACGAAAGAAATATAAAAACAACAATGAGAGTTACTGTTTTATGATGCTCAGTTTGCAGTCAGTTCTGAGTATTATTAGTAACTGCGCTCCAGTCCCTAAACCTAGTTACAGAAAGCGAATCAGACGCATTACGTATTCCAGGCCGTAGCAGCCGTGACTTGGAGACACCAGCTATGGTCACTTCCCAGACCGCTGTAGGATCACATCGGTTCGTCTTCTTCCTGCTGGTACTGTAACTGAGATTTGGCAACAAGGCAACGTATGTTTGGCAACTCTGTGATCGACGAGTTACTTCCTGGTGTGCACGGAATTAAGCCTCAAAGTTCACTTGATTTTACCTGTCATTTCCATTGAATAATCTGAGTTATTATCGCTTGAAGGGTAACAAAAGATTGAAAATTTACGGTTTTAAGCCCAGGAAAGTGGTTGCAGGTGGAAACCGCAACTAATCTCGACCTTCAAATAGCGGTTTACGAGTTCTAGTTACTATTGCTCTCGTAATAGGAAGCTAAGACCCATACCTCCTCGCCAGCTCTGTGGTAACGTGCTGACCTGTGAAAAAGCGTCTGTTACGGTTCGCAGTTCCAGTCTCACTGACTGTAACGTTTTTATCCCTTCTGTGAAAGAGCTACAAGCAGTCAGATCAAACATCAATAAGGAAATCGCAAGAAAATGCTTTCAGCTCATAGTGCAATGTTGAAAAACTTACAATGCTGCACAACAGGTAAGGCCTCTTTCCGCTGCTGACAAGCGAATTTTGGGTTTCTAGGAATACGTAACTATATTTATGAAATGCCACATTTGCATACCTCTTGAGTATGACACAGCATACCAATTAAACACAGACCCAATCAAAATCTAAGTGAGTAGTATTTTACTAATTCGTGTCGATAGAGGCATCCTTGTGTACAGATACTTTCGTCATAAGGTTATCATGGTTAGTTTTATTTCATTTCTTACAATACAGTGCACAATTTTCGTAAGGTTTCCTTTAGTGTTGTTAAAACAATAGTAAACATGAGAGAGAAATTAATCATCAACGATATATGCGAATTCTCTGATGTTACCTATGACAGTCTGACAATGCACATGCAGTTTATTGTTTACATGCATGTAGAAAACTTGTTCTGAGTTAAAGCTGTCAAACAAAGTTTGAAGAAGAATAAAATATCACTACCACACGACGGCTAATGTAGAAAATACTTTTCTGACATATTATGGCATGATGCGCTCTCCCTGCACATCTTCGAGGTGCATCTGCTGCCTGCTGTCTATTAAACCTGAATAGAACAAAATGTCACAGTAGTTAGCCCTTTTTCCACATGCGACTACTTTGGGTTGAGAAGTGAAGGGAATTATGTTCAAAGTTCCATTAGATTGATACCTTCAGCAGAGAGCAGAATTGCGTTTTAAAAAATGTAGCACTGAATGTATTCGAACTCGCGACATCTTATCTATGCTACAAGCTGACACGTAGCTACAGCAGCTCCAGAGCTCGGCAACTATTCCTCCAGAACTTTTGGATTCCACAGCACTGTGAGATTATGCATATGGCCAGGTCCTGACTTCTGAGAGACA
Source organism: Schistocerca nitens (assembly GCF_023898315.1). NCBI lineage: Eukaryota > Metazoa > Arthropoda > Insecta > Orthoptera > Acrididae > Schistocerca > Schistocerca nitens. Next base: position 695,564,049 of record NC_064617.1, on the reverse strand, counting down.
AACAGTTACAGCTTTTCTTTTGGACTGAACGACGTTTTCTAGTAACAGATAGCGCAATAGAATAGCTCAAGTGGAAAGGAACACTTCCTATTTAACTTCTGCATCCTACACTGTTGGCAGTTGTGTGTAGGTGGCAGTTACGTGATTTTATTTCTGTGATTACAAAATAGTCGAATGTATGCACTGGGTAGCCGAGGCAGCTAGTTCATGGTGATTCGGTCAACCAAGTAAATGAATTTACTGAACATGCTGCAAATTACTACAGGGAGCCTGTGTGTCAGAATTCTCATCCAGTGTGGCGCAACTGCGTTACGATAGAAAAATGACTCGCAGAGAAGAGGATTTCGTAGTCTGTTGGACGGATGGTAGGTTGTTATACCTATGGTCTGGGTTCGATTCCCACTTCCGTCAATGATTTTAGATAGGGAGAGACAGATTCCATTCTCTCCTGGCCACACCAAGTGAAGGAGATATAATGGCTGCGTGGTCTGAAAATTCACATTAAAGATGATATTCCTTCTTTACCAAGTAGACGGTAGGTTGAACCACAATAAAGTCTGGAGTGGCGACATGTAGAAACTCTATCACCTGTAACCTTTCTTATACTAGTTATTTATTTCAAGTGACGACACAAACGCTATGTATGGCCACAGGACACTTATTCCATCTTTTATTTGAGCCTCTGTATGTCGATAAAATTGGTTCTAAACTGGGAATGCAACTCAGACCGCCCTTAACGCGGAATTTGATCCCTTCGTGGCAATACAGCTCGGCTACAATTTGTTGTTTGTTCAAAACTGCAGATTCCTCAACACCTTCACATATTACGCGTGAATGGGATCGAATCCTGGCCCGGCACTAAAGATTTAATTATGTATTATCAAGCTCTATCATGAGAACACCTATCTGCTGGTGGATAATAATTTTGATTTTTAATGTATTTTCATTCGTTGTCAACACTAACGATATCTGACGTTTTTAACTCCCAGTGAGACACAGAACTATTTCCGAGATGACTGTAAGTTCAAGATGCTATTCTGAGCAGCTGGTGGAGAAAAATTCGGTAGCTGACGTCTCTTTGTGTGTAGTCAACAACGATATGTGTGGGGCTCTATTCCCAGTGAGTGCTGAACTCTTCGTCATATTATTTCAGTTTGTCGTGTCATTTAATGTTCATACATATTCTCAACTAGCTGCTCGTGAATAACTTTAATTTTTAATGTCATTTTGTGTTAAATAGTTCAAATGGTTCAAATGGCTCTGAGCACTATGGGACTTAACTTCTAAGGTCATCAGTCCCCTAGAACTTAGAACTACTAAAACCTAACTAACCTAAGGACATCACTCACATCCATGCCCGAGGCAGGATTCGAACCTGCGACCGTAGCGGTCACGCGGTTCCAGACTGAAGCGCCTAGAACCACACGGCCACACCGGCCAGCCCCCACCATCTGGTATCAATGCATTACCCTATCATCCATTATACATAATCATTTTCATAGTACACTTGATATTATAGATGAGTAGGACACAAGACAGGACATAGATAATGTCCGTTTGACGTCAACAGTGTGTAACATTTTACTTTTTTTGAATAGGACAATGTTCCTCTCCAATAATTTTTAGATTAGTTACAATAAGCTTACGCTGCAAGAGAATTCGCTTGTATTTTTCAATATGTGGTCTGTTGTCGGTTTGAAGGCCTTCCATAACATCGGCAACGTAGTGCAACTCCACCGAGGGCTGTCTGGAGTAGGGTGGAGATAGCAATGTGAAAGTTGCGAGCTGTCGAAGACGATCTTCATATTCCTAATGCGATTAGGACATCGTATACTCTTGACGACGATTAGCACCTGTGCAGTCAGTCACCCAATTTCAGAATTCATTTTGAGTAATCCTGCTAAATTCCCAAAATATTGTCTTTTTATATTGATGAGTAATATGGATAGTCGTCACGTTCATGTGCCGTCTACAACGCAAATTTAATGTTACTATCCTAGGAACTAACCTGCAATACGTTTTGTATTTCATAAACGGAACTATCTGCATTAACCGTCATCAGAGCAATGTCAGGGAACAGAATGCAGCAGTGCCTTGCTACCTACTTGAGGACCTGCTTGAGTCGTGTTCTAAGGAAAGGGTAGTTGCTGGTTCACATTATATTACACTAGCGAGAAGTACCGACTTTTCCTTTTCTCTGCAAACATCCAGAACTAAATTCAGTAACTAAATGCTAAGATGTATTTGCATTGTGCCAACTCAAAGATCAATAGATATGGATATAGATATAGATACAGATTTTTATATTTAAAGCCATTCTCGTTCTGCGTTGGAATAAACATCATTCATTATTTGCTTGTTCTTGTTACGATTGTTATTGTCATTCTCTCACTCGCAAGAGTTTTCGCATTCCTATTTGGTATCGATGCACATGAAGAGTGGCTATGAAAGAAGGGAATACTGAATGTTACGTCATGCAGAATACACTCATTTACTTCGGCTCCTCGTGATCTACGCTACAGGAGAAGTGAGATACATAAAGTTGACAGTGTGAGGACAGACCTGGTAGCACAACTGTGCAACTACACAGTGTTACCAGATAAAATGGTGCTGCGGAATCGACAGTGTAGTACGGACTTTGCCACAGTAGCAGACAGCTGGTAATTTAGGACCATGACCGTGGATTACACTTTGGTCAGTGCTGGTTAGAGTGCTGCAACTGTAAATGGAAGGCTTTGTTTGATAGTCTTATGCTGATGCTGTCTGAATAAATTATGCCATTGGATACAAAGCGGTTTAGTTTTGAGACCTAACCCACGAGGGGGGAAGGCACAGTGGTCTGCTTCAGGAATTCTAAGCAATAAAACACAAAAAACAACCCAGGAAGGGAGACATGCATTTGGAATCTGTTCATCGTTACGGGGTCAAACAAGAGGGTAACATTACTGAAACAATGATCGGGCTACTTAGTATATAATAGAGCATACAGATTTCAAGGAGGAAACGTATGAAGACGCTGACTTCCTCGTTATCAATATGTGTGGCATATCTTCCGTGTTAACGAAAGTAAATTCCCGCTTTACCTCTTCTTACGTGTCAAATGAAATGAATGCCATGAGGAATAGAATATTTGTTGACTGCGTCTCTTCTTGCTTCCATCCTTACCAACATATTTCTTCATTCTCGTGGTAATCATGACATTCTATGTGTATGCTGCAAAAGATTGCAAGTGGACAAATTCGACATCGAGGTGCAAAGCGTTATATTCAATTCGAATAAGCTTCCGGTGTATTTTTACTTCGTTTGTATTTTTAGATGATTATGAACGTTACGGAAAATTATCTCACATGCTTTATGTTGAATGAGAAACATTGAATGATCCGTTTTGCTTTCCCTACGTTGAAATGATATAATGTCGGCGTCAACAGCCTTCTTCCACGCCGGAAGCTGAAACTTGTATCATTCTGGATTAATGATAATTGAATGTCTCATATGTATACATAGCCCACAAGGCGACGTCAGAAACCATCAGGGGAGAACGCCGCATAAAAACCAAACGTGCGCGCGCGTCTCCACTCTGAAGAACCGTATCGGAGAATCACGGCAAGCATTTCGCTGAAGAGCTGCCTCGTCAGAGAGCCTAGAAATGGCAGCGTCGTAGCAAGTATTTGTCAACACTCTGATAGTGCATTTACTTCCGGGTGTGGGTCGGCGTTACCTCGCTAAATTCACTTGACATTCGTTTTCCACATCGAAGACTCGTACGATATAATCCACTGCAAGATGACACAATTAGAAAGTATATTTAATTTCTGGACTCCAAGAACGGCGTTCTTCACATAAGTAACACCTGTTTGTGTGTGCATTCGGGAGGACGACGGTGCAATTCCGCGCCCGGCCATCCTGATTTAGGTTTTCAATGATTTCCCTAAACCGCTTCAGGCAAATGCCGGGATGGTTCCTTAGGAAGGGCACGGCCGATTTCCTTCCCCATCCTTCCCTAATCCGAGCTTGTGCTCCGTCTCTAATGGCATCGTTGTCGACGGGACGTTAAAACAGTAATCTCCACCTCCTCTGTTCGTGTGTTTAAGGTTGCGTTTTGAGGCTCAGGCAACATCGCAGTGACTATATTCCGCCTCTGGCCGCCAGTGTGTCGTTAGCTCAGAGGTTCCCTTGTGCGTTGCAGTGCTTGTACTATAAGACATAGCAGTTCGCATCACGGTAGAAGCCGCTGACTACAACCTTTTATTTTCCATTTTAATTAATGGAGTTGCAAACTGCTAGTAAAAATTTCTTATGCGAAATCTGAAGAATGCCTTTAAACATCAATCTTCGTCCGATTTCGACTTAGTAAATTAAGTTAATATCATGGATTTCTGCTTTGCAAATTCCAAGGTGCTTCACTGTAAAATAGACCCTGAAAAGATTCAAACCGACTGTCAACGATATAAATTTGAGCTTTGTTCGTCATATAGGTCTAACATGTCAGAAGGTTGTTTATGAAGTGCACATGTTCATTAATGTAGTTCCCTTCTTCTAAATTTTTGCAATAGCATTTAACTGTAGACGTTTTCTAACACCGGCGTTAGCAATTCCTTTCCGTTCTCTGAAACCTTCAAAACGACAAATTTTTCTGGTTTAAATCTGATGACCTTAACTATCACTTCCGATCAACAATAAATACTTCATGAACCCATACATGGAACTCCAAATGTGCAGTGTTCCTGCACTGTGCATTGCAAGGTATTCACACAGTTTCTCGCATAGACTTACCATAAGGAATGAAACAAGAACTGTAATACACTTTACACCACAGACGCTCACTCTGGCTTGACGAAAACATCCAAACATTGACCAAAAGTTGCACAAATAATTGAGTTTGAAAGGAAAAAAAACGAGGTATGAAGCATTTATAAATTCATCGAATGTAGTGAGGTGGTTTAATGTCGTCCCAGTCTATAAAATTAATTTCGGGCCATACTCAGCTCTTGCCGATTAATGTAATATAATACCCGCCTACTAATCAGGGCGTCAGTCTCCGTTGCTTTTTAGCGTGAATGGAAATTGTAGAAATTTTCTGTGGAGCAACATTTAATAATAAAGCGTTTTAAATCATCAAAAGCGATGAGCGGTAGCAGGCGCTTTCGATAAAGAACGGGGGAGTGCAGCGCCGCTGCTGTCGCCACGGCCGCTGCCAGTAGCCAGCAAATGGATCCCGGAGCTTTGCCGCCTACGGCGTCCAGAGGAGGACAGTCTGCAGGAAATCTGCCGCAAAATCGTTACTGGATAAAATTTTGATATCGGTGTGTCACAAAGCGAAATAGATTGAATCTGCGCTACCATTACATTCACGTCTTCAGCATTCAGACAGAAGAGGCTATAAAAATATTTTATGCCAGCTGCTCTCGATCCACTGACGTTATGAACAGAAACAAGGCACGCTACCGCTAGACCACAGGCGTAATCAGCCTAGAGTTTCTCTATCGTGGGACAAGTTTTCCTCCAAGAAGTGCCGCAGTCTACAGTGTTGCCAGATTGTGCAGATAACCGGACTTAGAGAATTAGCGAGTTGGCCAGTTTTTTTGTCCCATGTCGCGATCGGCGCGGACTTAGCCTCTGAAGCGGCCGGCCGCCGGTCAAGTTTTATGTCAAAGAGTGTACATGGCTGATGTTAAAATTGCTATTCTGATGGAGCAGCTGTCTGGAATATTGCAGTAGCTACCAATGCTTACAATTCTTTTTTCTATAGCTTACGCTCTATCTATGTTACAGACATCAGATTCCATTGCTTCACTGGAAGGGCTGTATTTTCATGGTAAGTGTGGTGTCACCGCCAGACACCACACTTGCTAGGTGGTAGCTTTAAATCGGCCGCGGTCCATTAGTACATGTCGGACCCGCGTGTCGCCACTGTCAGTGATCGCAGACCGAGCGCCACCACACGGCAGGTCTCGAGAGACGGACTAGCACTCGCCTCAGTTGTACGGACGACTTAGCTAGCGACGCACACTGACGAAGCCTCGCTCATTTGCAGAGCAGATAGTTAGAATAGCCTTCAGCTAAGTCAATGGCTACGACCTAGCAAGGCGCCATTAGTATTACATTGCATGATCTACAGAGTCTCACTTGTATCGTCAAGAGCGATGTACAACAATGAGGGATCAAAGTTAAGTATTCCAGCAGCTACGTACTTTTCTTTATAGCATTCATTACGTATCCTGTTTCAGACCTATCTCTAGCCTGCGTGAGTTTAACGCGTGCATTCGGCCTCCTCAACCAAGTAGTGTGCGTATTGTTGGCTAACTGCTAACACTACAGTAAGCAAATTACATTCCGAAATCAGGATGGAGTCTATATGCACATATATGGCATGCACGACTCTAGTTTTAATGGAACATTCGTTAGTAGTGGAAGGGAGTACCACGCACAGCATAGCTCTAACTGACGTTTGGAAACTATGCGACAGTATTTCGCAAATAACTGTTTTATACGCTTTTAATTCCACATTTATTGCATGCAAAACCTGTTAGAGTAGGTATACCATCTTGCAATGAACTTTCGTTGATTTTAGAATGATTGAGCGATCGAAATCACGAACAGCGCATCTCAATGCTCACACTGCCTTAAGTAAAACAATACCACAGATCTACTCTCGCTACACTGCAGTGCATACTACTTTCTGCAGACCATGTATGTTCATGGCACTTTGTTGCTTTAGAAATACGTCCTACGATGACTCTAGCCATTAATTTTAACACATCAACACCAATCGCAATGAGTATGATGCACTAACACTGCTGTTGTCGAAGATGGGAATGTCAGGACATAATATGTCATACTTAGCCTTCAACTCCCCCTCGCTCGATATACACTGAAGAGCCAAATAAACTGGTACACTTGTCCAATATCGTGTAGGGCCCCCGCGAGCACGCAGGGTTGCCGCAGCACGACGTGACATGGACCCGACTAATGTCTGAAGTAGTGCTGAAGGGAATTGATACCATGAATCCTGCAAGGCTGTCCATAAAGCCGTAAGAGTACGAGGGGGCGGAGACCTCTTCTGAACAGCATGTTGCAAGGCATCCCAGATATGGCCAGTAACGTTCATTTCTGGGGAGTTTGGTGGCCAACGGAAGTGATTAAACTCAGAAAAGTGTTCCTGGAGCTACTCTGTAGCAATTCTGGACGTGTGGAGTGTCGCATTGTCCTGCTGGAATTGCCCAACTCCGTCGGGATGCACAATGGACATGAATGGATGCAAGTGATCAGACAGGATTCTTACGTACGTGTCTAGTCGTATCAGGGGTCCCATATTTCGGGCGGCAGCGATGTCGGAGATTTGATGTTTTACCGGATTCCTTATATTCACGGTACACTCATGAAATAGTCGCACGGGAAAATCCCTACTTCATGGCTACCTCGGGGATGCTGTGTCCCATCGCTCGTGCATCGACTATAACACCACGTTCAAACTCACTTAAATCTTGATAACCTGCCATTGTAGTAGCAGTAACCGATCTAACAACTGCGCCAGACACTTGTCTTTTATAGGCGTTGCCGACCGCAGCGGCGTAGTCTGCCTATTTACATATCTCTACATTTGAGGTTGGATTGGATTGTTCTGGGGGAGGAGACCAGAAAGCGAGGTCATCGGTCTCATCGGATTAGGGAAGGACGGGGAAGGAAGTCGTCCGTGACCTTTCAAAGAAACCATCCCAGAATTTGCCTGGAGCAATTTAGGGAAATCACGGAAAACCTAAGTCAGGATGGCCGGACGCGGGATTGAACCGTCGTCCTCCCGAATGCGAGTCCAGTGTGCTAACCACTGCGCCACCTCGTTCGGTCTGCATTTGAATACGCATGCCTGTCCCCATTTCTTTGGCGCTTCAGTGTGTATGTCAGTCAGCTGCACAACTTCCCCCACTCTATTTGAATGGGTCCCACCTTCGTACCTCGCTATACATTCTCAATTTCCACTATAACTCTGAGGTAATTGTCAGCTGCTATCCCGACAGTAACACACATAGACACGTTTGTGGCTAAATGATGCATACTGGTTAAGAGAAACATCGATGCGACAGTTCTACACTACATAGTGGGTGTCTGTTAATCCTGTGAGCCCATTTCTGTTCATGTTACGTGACTGATCTGAGAAGCAAAAGCATCATGTGCATGATACTAGGATTGTATAGGTGGACATATTCCAGACAAATATGTGACGGAAAAAAATCTCTGGGAAAGACGATGTATTCCTCCCGCAAACATACGGATGGATTAGGGTATATGGGCAGTTTTTTCCTCCATCAGCGTGTGAGATTGGGACAGATGGCTAACTGACAATACAGGTGCGATATACCCTCAACCATGCACAGTAAAAGCCCTTGCAATGTATTTGTTTTATATATAGGGTGTTCCTAGGTGTTGGAGATGTCTGAAAGTAGGCGGGAAGATCTGTAGTGGAGTTGGTAGTTGATCTAAACGTAACTAATTCCGTTGCACATTACTAAGGCTAGAAATCCCATACACTAACATCGGAAGCGTTAACTACTGTAAAATACCTAGCAATAAGCATGTGGAGCGAGCTGAAGTAGAATGTACATGTCGGGTTCGGATTCATTTGCTGGAATCTTCAGGGAAGCAATCCATGCACTAACAACTGACAAGTCGTTGAGCTAAAGCAAAAGATTATGTCAGACTCAAATTCATCTGTTCTTCACCTCATCGGAAATCCATCCTCTTGGCAGCGACAATATCATAGACTAAACTGGTCCAAATGGCTCTGAGCACTATGGGACTTAACATCTGAGGTCATCAATCCCCTAGACTTAGAACTACTTAAACCTAACTAACCTAAGGACATCACACACATCAATACCCGAGGCAGGATTCGAACCTGCGACCGTAGCAGCAGCGTAGTTCCTGACTGAAGCGCCTAGAACCGCTCGGCCACAACGGCCGGCGAAGGGTGACATTTATAGACCGTCATTCGATATTGATGAATTGTAGATGTTATGCTTCTGAATTTCTTTGTGCAGTCCATGTGTAGTCTGCATAGTTGTGACTTTCCTTCGGTACGTTAGTGCGCTATTTTTTTTTTTTTTTTTTTGTTGTGATATATTTCTTGCCGGCCGATGTGGCCGAGCGGTTCTACGCGCTACAGTCTGGAACCGCGCGATCGCTACGGTCGCAGGTTCGAATCCTGCCTCGGGCATGGATGTGTGTGATATCCTTAGATTAGTTAGGTTTAAGTAGTTCTAAGTTGGAACAGTTAGCTATAAGTTGGTATATAAAAGTATTTTCTTTTATTTACACGTAAGCCATAATGGACGGTGAAGTAGATGTCAGGATGCGGCAACGGTCGGTGACGGAGTTCATCTTCAAGACCGGCGATGACTGCCACATCGATTAACAGGAAGTTGCTCCCTGTTTATGGAGAGGACACAGGTGATCGCAGCGGTATCCAGCGGTGGTTGCAGAGTTTTAAAGAACGTGATTTCTCTCTACTGGACAGTTCAAAATGCGGTAGACAAAATGGTTCAAATGGCTCTGAGCACTATGGGACTCAACATCTTAGGTCATAAGTCCCCTAGAACTTAGAACTACTTAAACCTAACTAACCTAAGGACATCACACACACCCATGCCCGAGGCAGGATTCGAACCTGCGACCGTAGCAGTCCCGCGGTTTCGGACTGCAGCGCCAAAATGCGGTAGACCATCGACGGCAGTGAGTGATGTGAATAAGGAGACCATTGATCAAATCATCCAAGATGACAGATGTGTGACGACACGACAGCTTACTGAAATGACTCATTTGTCATTGGGTAGTGTGGTGTCACTGGTACAGTCACTAGGGTATAGACAAATCTGTGCACTTTGGGTGCCTAGGTTATTGACAAGAGAAATGAAAAAGATGAGGAAGGATGTGTGCGATGGTCTCATGAAGACCTTTACTGAAGAGTGAAAACAACATTTTGATGGCGTCATTATCCAGGATGAAACATGGTTGCTTTTGTCCGAACCTGAGAGCAAAACCCAATCCATGAAGTGGCGTCAACCGGGTTCCCCTCGGAAGAAGAAACCAAGACTTTCACGAACAGCAGGCCGAAAAGTAATGGCCTCCTTCTTCTGGCATCAGTGTGGTGTCATTTTCATTGACTTTTTGGAACCTGGCTCCACAATTAACTGGGACCGTTACTGTTTGTCACTGGACAAGCTGCGACGTGCCATCAAGACCCACAGACCACAGCTACATGGTCAGCTCATCAGACTTCACCATGACAATGCCAAGCAGCCCTTATGACGCAGGAGAAAATCAGGAAAATGGGTTGGAAAATTGTTCCTCGTCCTCCCTACGGTCCGGACTTGGCTCCGTCTGATTTTTTTACCTCTTTGGTCGTCTGAAGGCCTACCTGCGCGGTAAAACATTTGATAGTCAGGAAGACCTTATGTCCTGTGTCAAGCGATGGTGTAAAAGTCATTCCCCAGAATTTTACCGAAGTGCATTTACATCATGGAAGGAACGTTGGGCCAGATGCGTCACAGATGATGGAGAGTACTTTGAGTAGGCTAAATTTTTCAAGTATGTTCACAAAAAATTTCATTCTCCTTCCGAAAAAAGTAAAAAAATTAGAGACGACTGTACAAAACTTTTTGAACGCCCTTTGTATTTGATGACAGTTACCACCTAGCTGCGGAAAGCCCCCAGAGACGCCACAGAAGCGTTTGTGATGGTTACCTGGCGAGTGTAATCCGATTGCAGGAAAAAAATTACTCACCATGCAAAGGGACTCTCATAATCAATGTAATTAATCAGTCAATCAACCTGATACCAATGACATGCCACCGAGTAGATGACAGTTAGGGTGAAAAAAATGGCTCTGAGCTCTATGGGACTTAACATCTCAGGTTCAAATGGTTCAAATGGCTCTGAGCACTATGGGACTTAACTTCTGAGGTCATCAGTCCCCTAGAACTTAGAACTACTTAAACCTAACTAACCTAAGGACATCACACACATCCATGCCCGAGGCAGGATTCGAACCTGCGACCGTAGTGGTCGCGCGATTTCAGATTGAAGCGCCTAGAACCGCTCGGCCACAGTCGCCGGCGTCAGTTGGGCAGCGCATAAGAGAGAGTGCTTGTGTTCTCAAAGGTCGGTGCGTACAAGACGATAATTTATCGATGTGAAAACGTGTGTGTGCTCCGATTTCTTCTGTCTTCGAAAATAACATGTATAAAAGAGACAAATCTACATTTCACGTGAGCTATATTTAGCGCTACGATCTATTTGTGGCTGAAATTTAATTACTTGATTCGTAAAATCTACGTGTGTGATTTTCAAACGGTCAGGATACGTTTTGCTATGAAGATGAATCATCGTAAGGTGATGGTGAGTGTTTTGAGCGATCTATTTGACTTTCACCTTGCAGAACTTTTTTCCTTACCTTGTCTCACCGTAAATTATCAAACAATTAATATGGTAGAGTAGTGAAAATGGACTATTTCCTGCCATTTTTGATATCGCAATTGTGACATCACAAGAGCAGGGTATTTTACCCGCCAAAAATTAAAACAGCTTCCTCTCCAGCCTTTTTCCCGCCATGACCTTGGACATAGGAAGTTTTGGTTCAGCTGTGTACTGAGCAAGACAGCTAAGAGTGAATAGATGAGCACAGCCTTGCAGCACCATGAGGTCGGCCGACGTCCACACAACGACGCCACTCCGCCACGCCGTATTTTGTGATATTGCGCCCACTCCGACCACTGATTAATTTGTTGGATCACGACGGCAAAGTTTCCACTAGGGTTTCATGGACCATGTCTTGTAGAATTCTTCTCTCACTTCGCATTACGCCTGGGTCAGTCCACGAGGGAGCAGTAACTGCTGCGCAGAAACAAACCCATTTCTGACGTTCTGCGCATGACGTCACTGAGGAACAGCTCTTGGTGCGCGCGAAGTGTACGTCTGAGCTTTGTGTTGCCGTGGTTCGTCCGTGTTCTGTTTCGTATGTGTTGTCTTTTCCGTTTGGTTATCTTTGTGCAGTGAGTGTTTGTCCGAAGTATTTGAGTGTGTGGAAGCAATGCCAAGTTGTGCTGTTGTTGGCTGTAACTCACAATCGCAATACAAAAGGGACTGAAATAGTGTTGCATTGTTTCCCACGTGATGAAAGTCTGCAAAAGGTTTGGCTTTCAAAATGCTTTAGGAAAGATCCTGTGAATATAGGGAACGCTAGAATATGCTCTCGTCATTTCAAGGAAAGGGATTATATCCGGGACTTACGTTCAGAACTGTTAAATTTACCGCGGGAACTGATCCTTAAGAGTGATGCGTATCCGTCTTGCAATTTGCCTTGTGGTAGTAGCGCCAGTGATAACACACCGATTGCAATAGAAGAAAGGAAAGAACGTTTTAATAAACGTGAAATTCGTAGAAGAAGCCTAGAGACTTTAAAGAAGCTCTCACCATTGAAGAGGAATGTTGACAAGTATACATTTACAGATGAAATTCTTTGTAGTGATCCACATAAAGTCACTTTACAGAATTCTGTAGCGTCACTACAGAGGAGAAATGCTCATCTAAGGAACATGTGCATGAAATTGCGAGCACGTAATAAAGATCTTAGAGGTCTATTGATAATTTTCACTTATGGACCGTCTGACAGCAACTGAATAAAACACAATTTTAGTGCCATACGCGTTTCGCCTTTATTTTCTGCAAGGCATCATCAGTGGCAAGTTGCGTAGACAGTTTCTTACATTTTACGCTCCTGTTGCATTTTTGGTGTTGTTCTTCTTCCTATGAGCGCCAATTTGCTGTTTTTTCCGCATTCCACAGCACTATGCACTGAGCGCTTGTTTTAATCAGGTCAGCTGTCCTCAATGAAACGACGTCTGCACGAAGAAGAATTTAATAAAAAGGAACTTTTGTCTCGTGAAACTAATCGAATACTGGGCAAAATATTTTCACCCAATCAAATTAGAAGTTTGTTGCATGGTTCAAAACGGGTTCGATGGGGCAAAGAGGACATTTGTAAGTCTATTACTTTACGTGCTCTGTCGCAGAAGAGTTACAATTTCCTCAGAGAAAAACTCGGATATCCTCTACCTGCAGTGTCAACCTTGCATTCTTGGATTAATCGCAGTTTCAGTTGCCAACCAGGAATTTTGAAGGATGTTTTAGTGATGATGAAAATGCAGGCTGCAACACTGACTGACAGGGAACGTATTTGTGTTTTGTCATTTGATGAAATGAACATTGACAGTAGAATTTGTTACGATCAGCAAGATGACAGGATTCTTGGACCTCACAATAATGTCCTTGTTGTCATGGTCCGAGGCTTGTTTGCAACGTGGAAGCAACCTATCTATTTCAATTTTGACGTTCGGATGACAGCAGTACTCTTGAACGAAGTAATTGTTTCCCTGGCCAGCATTTGCTACAATGTTGTGGCTGCAGTAGCAGACATGGGTGCAAAGAATAGTTCTGTCTGGAAGGAGCTTGGCATTACTCATGAAAATACGTGTTTTCCACACCCGTGTGATTCTCTGAGACGTGTGTGGGTGTTTGCTGACGTTCCCCATTTGTTCAAACTCTTAAGGAACCACTTGCTGGATCAAGGAATAATGTTGGAAAACAAGGCTGTGACAAGAACTGTGTTCGAGAAACTGTTAGTTCTGGACAGTGGCGAGATGAAAATATGTCCCAAGTTATCTCAGCAACACAATACAGTGAAGGGCAGAGAGCTACAACGAGTACGCTTAGCAGCTCAGCTGCTATCAAATACAACTGCACAGGCGATTCGGTATTTGATGCCTGAAGAAGGACACGCCAGTGATTTCATACGGATGGTGGATGAGACTTTCGATGTACTTAATTCAAGGACAAAAGAAAGTAATAAATCACTAGCCTGTGGATTTGGTGTCAATTTTCAAGCCCAAGAACAGTGCCTACGTAAATTTTCGAAGTGTTGTGAGAAGATGCGTGTTGGTAACTCAAAGCATCTCCTACCCTTCCAGAAAGGATTTTTGAAAACTGTTCGGTCACTTTTGGGTCTGTTCAGTGACTTAGCTGTTTATAATATTGAATATATTCTTACAGCAAGATTAAATCAAGACTGCTTGGATAACTTTTTTTCTCTTATAAGAGGCCTTGGACGTTTTTATGATCATCCATCGCCAGTCGAGGTAAAGAGCCGGATAAGACTGTTGTTGTTGGGAGCAAACGCTCATGATATTCCACTTTCAAATGCATCGTCTGTTGAGCCAGATGAAGAAGGAAGATTTGTGACTGCAACTGTTTTTGGCAATATCCTGCCTGATATGTCTGAGGCGTTGGCAATGGTTGAAGGAGAGAAGGAGATAGAAGATTTAGATTTTGGAGTAGGAGAATCCGATGTACCTCCATTGTCACTGGCTTCTGATTGTAGCACTGAAGGATTTAAATATCTTGCTGGATATGTAGCTTATCGATGCAGATCACTGGCCACACCCACTGGAGAGTTACTGACACTGCCTGAGGAGACATTGAGAGGATGGCTAGGCATGGTTTCTCGAGGGGGTTTGCTTGTGCCTTCAGAAACGTGGCTCGAAACAATTAGCAGATTTGAGTTAATTTTTGCCCAGATCCATGGAGACGACAGTTTGTCCAGGGAAACTGGTGTCATCAAGAACCTGTGCGCTATACTTACCGAGCTATTCCCCACTATTCACCCAGAAATCATTAAGATTTACGCTAGGACGAGAACCTTTATCCGACTGCGTTGGCTGTCTGCAAAGGACAAGTCGAAGAAAGCAGTTGCCGCTCAGCAACGGAAAGCAAGGAAGTGGTATTTGTCATCGCTTTAGAATGTAAATAAACAATATTTGTGAAAGTTAAATAATATATAAACTTAGTGATAGAAGTGAAGGTCCTCTGACTGTGTGTTTCACAACTAGCAAGACTCTACACTGACAGTGTCAAGGATTGGCTTATTGTTTCCTACACTACATACCAACTTTGCTGAACAGCGGACTCGGTAAGTTAATTTACCACTATTTCCTGTAAATCGTATTTTGCAGCACTTTTTTTGATTCAGTGCTCTTTTATATAAGTGAATTTTAACAACTAGGGAAAACATTATACAGCGACCTTGATAAAAATATAAGCCAAATGTTTGAGGTGTGAGAAAATTAAGAATGTGTGTGTGTGTGTGTGTGCGTGTGTGTGTGTGGGTGGGTGGGTGTGGGTGTGGGTGTGTGTGTGTGTCAGTTCAGGTAGGTAATTCAAATGCTTCCTACAAATAAGGCAATTGCATAATTTCTTGAGTGAAAATGAAAGTGTTTTTGTAGACATGATGTAAACAGAATATAAATGAGCGTTACATAGAGCTTGTCTACAAGTTAACACTTTTCCCAGAGCCAAAGTTAGAAAATTGAATGCTCATTTCGAACGTTTACTTTGTAGAGAACTGCAAAACAGACAGTACTTAGCACTTATTTTTGTATAGTTTGATCTATAGACGCTTGATTTTATTAAATCAGCACTCAGCAGTGTCTGTTTAAAAGCTGGACAAGTTACAGAATATAGCAGTAACTTTCTAGAAATAGCAGAATAACAACTTACCTTTTACTATTTCTGTACAAACTGAAACATTTCACAAATACATCGCTTAAATGCGCGGGCTGCGTCCTTGTAGCGCTGTTCAGAGGCAGCGGCGGTTCCTTCGCAACGTCACAGCCTCAGCCAATGGCAGGACAGAACGCTTACTGCTCAACCTTATTCTTTTTACGGACCTTGGGTCAGTCGATAGGAATTACTTTTGAGTTATCGCGCTTTGCTCCACTGCCTGGTAGGAGAGTCATGTAATATGATGATTGAAGGTCGTGAGTGAAAATAAATTTGTGCTAATCGACTGCATCTGTTTTCAATCAAGTAGTTGTGCGAGGTGCCGGGGCTAGCAGTGTATTTATCACTAAATTCTTCTGGAATCTACATATGTAAATGATGCTCTAAGCCCCCCTATTCTAACTCCGACTTTTGCTGTCGCACATGGATTAAAAAGAAACGCGAACTGACTGTAATCGACCCTGCAAGTGGAGTAGAAAAGAGTTTGGCACCTGCAATAATTTAATTTGATATATAAGTTAAATAAAGGAAAGTTTCATTAACGTAGTGAGAAATGATAGGGTTGCTCTACCGATTAACAGAATGAAAGTTCTGTCAAAAATAACAATATGATTTATTATGACTAAACTCAAAATAATAAACAAAAACACATGAAAGATTTACAATACATCAAATTGGCTCAAATTGGATACTCAAATAAATGCTGTGAAGGTGAAGTTGTCCCTAAACTAGATTGTGACATTTATGACGAAGTGGTATGTGGGGCCAATTCCTTGCAACTCAAATCTTAAGAGAGACACATTGCCAACCCAACATTAGTTGCTGCTACATTAGTGAGAACTCACACAATGAACAACCCAGACAGAACAAAGTTAGAAAAGACAAACAGGCGCGCTCTGCTGAGCTCTGATTATCACCTAGCAAAATTGCATGCTTTGCCGGTGCTGCGGACGTACGTTACCAAGCTGTCTTCTTAACTGCACGGACACAATCTGGCGTACCGGAGGCGATGGCTGGTAGCTTCGACGTCCTGTCGTGGTGATGATAATGTCGCGAGTATAGCCTGAAACAAATTATCCAGGTCTGGTTGTTCCAGACTAAAGACTTCCTACCAATACAAATGCGCCTCTGAGGGAGACGAAGAAGGCTAGCCACGCAATCACTGACTGTACTCGGAAAGTTACGTTGAACTCGAAACTTCAGCAACTTTGTCAAACAGTTACAATTAAATAAAAGTATATTAGACAGACAATGGAAGGCAGCGAGAGCTCAGTCTTGTAACCTACTCCGACTGAAAGGCGAGAGCCGACCACCACAAGAGCACCCATACCAACTGAACACAGAACATTCCCGCCCCCACGACAGTGGCCGTGGTTAAACGTTCCAATCAGCAACTCGAAAACCGGCGGAAAATTCCACTCCATTGCTGAATCACTACCATTCCACCAATGGAGATTCTTGGCGCCAATTTCTGCGCCGATTTTGCTACGTCACGGAGCTATGCCCTGAGCAAGCCAATCACAGTTACGATTTTGCAGAAAACGCGGGAATTTGCCCGCCAAGACCGCCTGGGAACACAAGTCATTCCCACGCCTCCCTGGTAGCCCGCCAGAAAGTGTTTTCGCTAAGTTTCTGCGAAGTAACGGAATCAATAGCCCAGCCGCTCCTTCAGGCCCTTGCGGGCGTGTCTCCGCCGCTATTATGACAATGTCGGCGTCTGGAAAGCATCCACTCGACTCCCTCACACCCGTCGGCTTAACCCTTTCAAGATCAGCAGAACCCGCCTGTCACCGGACCACCCGGGTGACGAGAGACGCTGTGTGGGAAGTCCGCGTGTGAAGGAATAGCAACTTTTCACAGCATGCAATTAGAGAGGAAAATCGAATTACTCAGAGTAAGATAGAAATATGAGAGGGGGCTTTTGCCACCTCTCATAGCCCCTACGCCATTTTAGATTGTAATTGCTGAGCGGTTGGCTCACTTAGGAGCAAGGTAGTGAGTCAATCACCCAAGAACAATCTTGCAAACTGACTCCACATGCCGCACTCTATAAAAAAAATCACTGCAACTGAAAAATGCAGCTCATAGAGGGAGGATTATTAATGATGTAGCCAACTTCACGTTCTTAATATGGAACTCTAACACTCACATCACACATCCATACCCAGGGAGCCCCTTCCATACACCAATTCACACAGACATTCACGCTCTAAATATGTCCCAGGCATGTGAGCCAAATATGGAGCAGTTTATTCTTTACAATCAGAGTTGGAGTGCTCCGCAATTAAATGCCCAAGATGTTACAATTTCAATCATTAAACTAACCTGAACTCAATCACACATGATAACACTTAAGTTAACAATCTCTTTGTGAGTTTTCAGAATCTAATTACAACCTCCGATTCATTCTGTCTCCCTGCAGCAAGAATAACCTTTACAAAATGTTCCCTGAACTGATGGTCCATTCACAATGACAGTGGTGGTATCTGCTTCAGTTTATGGGGACTTCAGGCACACTGTTTGCATACACACAACAAAAAAATACAAAATACAAAAAAACATGGTGTAGAGAACAATGCAGTAATTTGTAATTTGTGCGCCCTACTCTATCACTTACATAAGAATTACAGTGCAAATTCACAAACACATACGAGGTATAAAGTTCATTACAAAAACAACACTAGAGAAAGAAATTTAAGAAAAAAAACCAGGTTCAAGGGGTGTCAAGTTGTGCTTGCACATTGCACAATGTTCACGACTGTGCTGAGAATGAGGCACTAAATCACATTGTTAGAAATATTCGAAGAACTTCACAAATTCGTTAGTTTCTCTGAGGGGGTTGGTATGTTGAGTCATATGCATTGAAGCACGTGGTTCCATGTCTTGAGCATCGGAGGGGGGCTTTTGGGATGGGGCCACAGTACTGACATCACATAGGGCTAAACGTCGGGTGTTGTTGCTACGTTGTTGCAACAGCAATAGGGTGTGCTGGAGCATCTGCAGTACTCTGTTGAGATTGCAGCAAGACCCACGCATATGATCACGGCAGTACGGTAGGAAGACATAGTGATAGGCTCTCCTCATGTCGATTAATTGTCTCTGAGGTCTACTAGTTGGGATACATCACCAGTCCAGGTCCCTTCTCTCCCTGGACAGTACTTTACGTTTCCCAATATTGCAGTTTGATGAGGGATGATGGCACATGGAGTGACTCCACAAGTGTGTGAGGTCATCCAGACAGGATCGAACTAGGAGCGACGATTGCTACAACTGCTCTCTAAGTGAGAGGAGAAGTTAGAAATGAGACAATTCATTTGTTAGAGTTTATGGCACGTACTGCTTTGTGTATGCAGATCGGCCAATGCTAGTGAGTTGTAAAAACTCAAATAGGTGATTATATAGCGTCCCTTTCTGTCCTGAGGCACATGAGGCGCAGGTTCTGACACCTTATGTGATCTTCGTGTACTCACGACAACGTGGTCTGCCGCAGGGAATCTCTCCAAACGGCTGCCGCGTCCGGAGAGCTAGCTGGCTGTTGCGTGCTGGTCACATGTCAGTGTCAACGGTCAGCCACACTTTCGCTTGTGGCCCGGCGAGGGCTGTCTGCCACCCAATCCCTCAGGTATACGGCCCGGTGACTGTCAGCTTGTAGGACCGGACGCTGCCGCACCGTTCTCGACAGGTGGCGCGCTGACGCTCCTCTTCTTGCAGATAGCCGATGACCTCTTGTTTTTTGCTCCGGCCGGCCTCTGTATTGCCACGATTCCCGTCATCTGCACAGTACTGACAAAAATCTTATGCCTAACTTTTTCCCATGACCTTCTATGTTATAATAAATTCACATAACGATACATTGATGGTCTGTCATTTCAGACACTTTCATTTTAATTTTACAGTTATCAATCTATGGCCATCATTATAACAAAATCTTGGTATATCTAATCTAGACATGGAAATAATCTATCTTGATATTTGTGTAGAGGCCGATCTCACTACTGTACATGGTGTGTGACGCTATATTGGATGAACAACTAATTGTGCAGGCCCGCACTAATATTACTATTAATTATATAGATCGACAGTAGACATGCTCAAGAATTAACTACCATTTGCCATGGATCTACATTCTATGTCTTTTGAATAAATTATGTTATTATGCAGGTCGAAGTTTTACTGTGTTATAAAGAATATGTAACTATTCTACTTTCGCTCGCCCGTCGTCCCTCCATCTCGGGTCTGTGGTTTGGTGACCTGAAAAATAGCATCCCAACAGGCGCGCGCCAAACACTTGTGGCAGAAAACCCTCACAATATTAAGGATCTAGTTATTGTTAAATCCTAAAGTTTAACTTATCCTGGTATATGGTACTCTGTCTCTCTCTTTTTTTTTTTTACCTTATACAACACTCTTACATAATTCCTGTTACGCTGAGATGTCTCGCTGCTTGCCGCTATTGACGACAGTGATGTGCTCGCCGTACGACATGACCTCCGAGTTCTCACTACGCCTCACTGAAACTCCAGACACTGGGTTAGCCATGGCTATACAAGACAATAAATTTATAGTTGCAACTTCTTTTTCTATGTGATGCGGTTTTCGCGATCAAAGCACACCTTTCCAGAGGCAATGTAATATGACCAAGCCAGGACTGGTTCCTGTTGAGGATTCCGTCGCCCACCACACACCAGCTACATAATATGTCACGAATCTCTAAGTATAATTCCTTGGTTATTCATCTGTGACAGTCACAAGCAGCACGCTGAATCCCCAACCAGCACGTTGTCATGGTGGGGTTTATGCCCGCATTTCTACCGTCTAGGGCACCACTGGAGTCAAACGCTCACAGGTTCACACCGACTTGCAAGACAACGATGCTGGCGCATCACTGGAAAAACTATACTGCCCATATTCATCCTCGAAATCACGCAATATACCACAATCATGCAGTGCACTGACGCGTGCCTGCAAGCATTGGTATGAACGTCTCACGAACTGGTTGTGGCCGCTATGGAGTGTATCACGACTTCTCGAAACGCTTCTAAGAGCACGTTTTTGTGTGCGCCCGTTTGTGCGACATCTCCTCACTCATCATTATTCCTCAACATGGACACCAGACAGGAAAGGACAAAAACATTGCTCATGGAAAGGTAGTGTCTCCTACTCCATCGACATTGGAAGTCGCGAACATAAACAAAAAAGGATAGCAGCAGTAAATTCTTATGCGAGAAAACGCAGCGTGTTAATACTTTAGCAATCTTAATCTATTAATGCAACGATTTTTGTTCCCCGAAGAAAGGTTCATATATTTGCCTATTCTACTGTGTACACCACTTACACTACTACTACAGCAAGGTTCATGTATTTGCCCATTCTACTATGTACCCCACTTACACTACTACTATTCCAAGAACTCCTTTATGTGAGAGATGTGGTGGAGTCCTATGGACTTCTTTCCTTTCAGCGTCTCCAATTCATAAGCATTGTGGTGAGCTGTTCTCCTTATACGGTACGGGCCGTTGTAAACAGAATAGAATTTTTGGCATTTCATTTTTTGTTTGTTAGAGAGTCGGAAAGACATAACGAGCACCCTTTGTCCAATTTGGAAGTGTCGTAGACGAGCTCCCCTGTCGGCACGTCTCTTCCTGACCTCTGCTGCAGCCCGTATCCTCTTGAGAGCCAAATCCACTATGGCTCGGTGCTGCGTTCGCGCCCTTGGTGGGAAGTTTACGACCTCGGTTATCAAGTCCTTAGGAATCCGGTTTTTCAGTACTGTAATGGGTGCCAATTTTGTTATCCCATGGGGTGCCTCATTGATCACCTCCTGGAAGTCTTTAAGGAAAACGTCCCATGTCGTGTGCTGTTTGTTACAGTCCAACCGGCACAAGTTTCCGAGTTCCTCAATAACCCGTTCTGCAGCATTCGAGCTCGGATGGTGTGAAGATATAAAAATGGGATCAATTTTACATCGACGCAACGTCTTCTTCCATGTTTATACTTAAACTATGGCCCGTTATCAGAAATAATTCTACTCACATGACCAACCTGTGGTAGGAAATCCCGGATTAGGGCTCGTGATACAGTTCGTCCTGTCGCCCTCTTCAATGGCGTAAAGGTAACGTATTTGGACGTTAGTTCAACAAACACGAATACGTAAGTATATCCTCTTCTTGTTCTTGGCAAAGGCCCCATCAAATCTGTTGCCGCTAATTGTCTTAATTTGGTCGGTACGATTGGGTATAATGGTGCCTGCATGCTCACAGTGGTGTGCTTAGCCTTTTGGCAGTCTTTACACACCGACAGTACCCTCCGAATTCGACGCTCCATGTTTCGAAAGTAACATATGATCCTTAGCTTGAGATTGTACTTGCGTGGTCCGAAGTGTCCATAGCTGAGGTGAGTATGCCATATAACCTTGTTTATTAGATGTTCAGGGATGCATACCCCCCATTCAGTGTCATTGGCATAATTTCGGTGGAAAATTATGCCTTTCCGCAAGAGGCAGAACTGCCTGACGGTGGCGTTTCTTAATTCTGTTTCAATAACACTAGGGCAGGGTCCTTGTCTTGTTCCTTCTTGATGTCCTGCATACTACAGGTAATAAAATTTTCAAAGGCTACTTTCTGCATATAGAAAAGGCAGTAGTGATTTTCCTCCAGATCTTCTTCCATGTTGTGCTCAAATCCGATCGGTGACCGTGATAAGGCGTCTGCAATAATGTTCTGACTGTCGGGGATATATTCTATCGAAAAATTGTACTGCTGCATATATGATGCCCACCTAAAGAGCCGCCTGTGATTAAGCTTTGCAGTCATCAGGAACTCGACTGCCTTGTGGTCTGTGTAGACCCTCGTCTTGCGACCAAACAGAAGGTATCTGAATTTTTCAAACGCCCATACAATAGCCAGCGCCTCTAACTCGGTTACTGAGTAATTCCTCTCACTCTTGGCTAGTACTCGGCTACCAAACGCAATTGTCTTCCACACCCTGTTTCCTTCATATACATAGTCTTGGAACACCATGACACCCAGACCTGAGTATGAACTGTCCATTAGTATGCAAAGCTCCTCTGTTAAATTAGGGTGTGAGAGGATGGGTGCTTGTAATAATGCGAATTTTAATGCTTTCCATTCGGATTCGGCCGCCTCATCCCATTCCCAAGGAATCCTCTTTCCTGTAAGTTGATGCAACCTAGGACTGCTCTGAGTTTTGACATGTATAAAGCGGTTGTAAAAATGTATGATCCCTAAGAACCCCCTTAACAGCTTCTTTGTCGTAGGAATGGGAAACTTTTCAATCGCTTCGATCTTTTCGGGATTTGGCGCAATGCCCTCACCCGTGATGATATGTCCTAGAAATTTGACAGAGGACGTCCCAAAATTCGATTTTTCGATATTGATAGTCACTCCGTATTCCTTGAATGTCGCAAGTTCACCGAGGACCGCATTGTGCTCTCCCCAAGATTTCTCCGCGATCAGCAAATCGTCCTCACAGCTGGTGACATGACGTTTCAAATTATCGCTTAGTATGCCGTCCAGCCCCCGAATGAATGCGGCAGACGAAATGTTCAAACCAAATGGTAGACGACGAAACCGGTAACATCTTCCAAATGCTAAAAAGGCTGTGTACTGTCTGCAATTTGGGTGGAGCTCGATCTGCCAGAAACTCGATTTTAGATCAACTGATGAGAAGATTGATATTCCATGGAAATTTTGTAAGAGTTCCTCTAATCGTTCCGGTCTGTCTGTTTCGGGTTCTATTATGGTATTAATTTGTCGCGAGTCCACGACTAAACGAATACTACCATCTGCCTTCTCGACAATTCTTAAGGGGTTATTATAGGCTGAAGCCGTAGGTTCTATTATTCCTTCGCTCAGCATTCGCGTAATTTCAGCTGCTACTTTCTGTCGATATGCCAAGGGGATTGGGTAGGGTGGCACACGAAACTCGTTGTGCGGACGTACACGGAATTCATATTGGAAATTCTTTATTGATCCTGTCTTGGGAATGAAAACCTCCGCATGTTCTACTAGTAATTTATGAACTTCTTTGCGGTGGTCGCACCTTATATTCTTTATTGCTTCCACTTTTTTTCCTATTTTCTCCTTTATTTCTCCTATTATTCCGACTTCATTCTCATCCGTGTCCTCTCCCCTACCCGCAACGCCGACCTGTTCTTCTTTTCTGTCTTTCAGACACGCATAGTTTATCCGTACACAGTTAGACGGTAATTGAGCTGGGATCAGCTGGTCATCGAACTTAATATGGACGAGATTCCCTTTCCTCAAAACCACTTCACCTCGTCCTAGATCAACTATCACTTCATGCTCATTTAGGAAGTCCGTTCCTATTATCATGTCGATCGCCAGATTTGGCACGATCCAGAAGTTAGACTCTATTTTGTGTCCTTGGCAGGAGAATTCCATTCTTGTTTGTTGGGTGACCTCCGTACATTTATCCGCTAATGCCCCTTTTATTTTGGTTTTCTTAACCGATAGGACAGGCCACCTCTTGTATGCTGCCTCAGATATTGCTGTTATGTAGCTTCCACTATATATTATCGCATTCATACTCTTTTCAGCTATTGCTACTGTGATAAGAGGCTGCCGATCCTGTCGAGAAGTTGTTTTATGTTCTTCGAGCAGGATTTCTGATAAATCTTCGTAATTTATCATCCGTAGTTGGCAAGATCCGAGATTACGTGCGAAATTCCGGCGGCCTGTGTTCGCACTAGTCTGGCGTCAATCCCTTGTTAAGCCCCCCCCCCCCTCTGACGTGCATTAGGATTTGCGGGTCTAGTTTCAATCTCCTGGCTCCACTGATGTCCTTGGTTTCGCTCTCTCCAATTACGGTCGCTTTGCCGTTCGTTATTCCTCCTATCCCAGATTCCTTGTCTAGATTGACCCTGTTCCCTGACGTTCTGGATTCCGTGTCTCTGGTTTCCATAACCTTGAATAGTGTAACCTTGACTTCCGTAACCCTGGCTTCCTAACTGACCAGTGAGATTATGCGATCTGTTGTCGTCTTCCCTTCCTGGCCCGTGGTATTTGTTACTTTGCCCCTTCTTCCTGTCCTTTGCGTCTTGTTTATCAAAGACTACTTCGAGTTCGCGCAATAGACTCTTGAATGCTTCTATGTCAGATCCACACTTCCCGACAAGTGTCTGTTGGTACCTAATTGGCAAATTGGAAAAGCAAAATTTAATGATTTCTCCGTTGCTATATGGACTATCTAAAAATTGATTATTCTTGAGTAAATCATCAAGAAATTTGGTTGCGCTCCTATGCCCGGACACTTCAGTTCAGGACAAATATTATTTCCTCTTTAATCCTGTCTTGCGTTTCCTTTGACCAGTAGGTCCGCAGGAATGCACCAACAAATTACTGATAAGTCCGACACGTCGCTGCCACACTCCGCATCTTTTCCGCGGCTTGGCCTTCGATGTGTCCACACATGAATTCTAATTTTGCCTGGGTTGGTCATGATGCCGGTAATGAATTCGTAAACTGCATCACCCAGCTCTTCAGATGCATCGTCCCTCCATTATCTTTGAACTTCTGGAATTTTAGTATCGACAGGAAGTGATTGTGATCAAAATCCTGTCTGATCCTCGCACTGGTGTTGTCACTCGTTTCCGATACTTGCACGTCTGCTGAGTGTCCTGTTCTATCTTGCTGATAACTGTGATGTGCTACCTCTGTATCACAGTGGAAGTGGCGCTCAGAATTCACTCTCCTAAGTGGGCTACAATTATTGGAGCTATTACTCGCTGTTTCTGCGTGTGCATTGTTAGTTCCGCACTCGGTCATTGGGCTTGAGCACGGCGGGCTTTTCCTCGGAGACACAATTCTGTGTACTCCATCATTGGTATCCGAACGCGCAGTGCTCGTGTGCCCATTTTGCTCTAGTTTTGCTATCCGACTCTCTACTTCTTCCATTCGTTTCGTGGTGTTCGCAACCGCGATATTACCTTGAGTTTTTAAGAACGCTAGGGATTTTGAGTGGGATTGTGTTGTACGTCGCAAGCGCCCTGCGAGTTTAGAAGTTGCTTCCGCGACTTTCATTGCCCCTATTGCTGCCGTTTTGGCCAGGCCTGCTACTTTTTGTGCAGCCATTGACATTTGTTTTACTTCTCCACATTCTTTCTTTATTGTTAGTAATTCCCCTCGAATTTCTCCTTTATGCGAAATTATTGCCTGAGTGTCCTTCTTACGCTGTTCGTCAGCTTCTTCCTTCTCCTTCTTACGCTGTTCGTCAGCTTCTTCCTTCTCCTTCTTACGCTGCTCGTCAGCTTCTTCCCTCTCCTTCATACGCTGTTCGTCAGCTTCTTCCTTCTCCTTCTTACGCTGTTCGTCAGCTTCTTCAAAAAGGGCTCTGAGCACTATGGGACTTAACATCTATGGTCATCAGGCCCCTAGAACTTAGAACTACTTAAACCTAACTAACCTAAGGACATCACACACATCCATGCCCGAGGCAGGATTCGAACCTGCGACCGTAGCGGTCACGCGGTTCCAGACTGAAGCGCCTAGAACCGCACGGCCACATCGGCCGGCCGTCAGCTTCTTCCTTCTCCTTCTTTCGCTGTTCATCATCTTCTTCCTTCTCCTTCTTACGTTGTTTCTCATCTTCTTCCTTCTCCTTCTTGCGTTGTTCGTCAGCTTCTTCTTTCATTGCCCGCATCTCGTGGTCGTGCGGTAGCGTTCTCGCTTCCCACGCCCGGGTTCCCGGGTTCGATTCCCGGCGGGGTCAGGGATTTTCTCTGCCTCGTGATGGCTGGGTGTTGTGTGCTGTCCTTAGGTTAGTTAGGTTTAGGTAGTTCTAAGTTCTAGGGGATTTATGACCACAGCAGTTGAGTCCCATAGTGCTCAGAGCCATTTGAACCATTTTTTTTCTTCTTTCATTGATCGTAGGAAGCTCAGTATTGGGTTTACGTCATCTTTTTGATCCTCTTCAAACGTGGGAGATGTAACTCTGGACACCTGGGCGCTAGAGCCCTGACGTGACCGAGCTGGCCCTGTCTGCTCTCGTTCGTTTGATTATAAACTTCTGCTACCATCTCGACCTGTGTGCCTGTCTCTGTTTCATCCTCTACCTCACTATCATAATCACGGCCGCGACGTTGCTCTAAGATCGCATCCAAATCACCGTCCTCATCAATGACCTTGTCGTCCTGTCCTGCTAAAAATGTGCCCATCTCATCTCCGAACCTATCCCCGTCAGTAAGTTGCCCCTTATCCATTATGCTATCCTCTTTTGCTTTAGCTTCGCTGGATAATAGTCGTGCCTTACTTCTCTTTATCATTCATGAAAAACTAATTTATCTACAATGCACAATAAAAATAATCTACTCCATATATTTTTCCACATAGTCATAAAATTTCAACAACGCCGTTCCAACGCTGTAATTACATGCACGATTTGTTGTGGTACAGAAACTGCACACAAACCCGACAAAATGTGATGTGGTGCAGACACCACATCAAAGAAACACATAAAACAATTAACAAACAAACAAATTTTTTAACATCGAGTATTTAAGTGTCAGGAAGTCGTTTCTGAAAGTATTTGTATGGAGTGTAGCCATGTATGGAAGTGAAACATGGGCGATAAATAGTCTGGAGAAGAAGAGAATAGAAGCTTTCGAATTGTGGTGCTACAGAAGAATGCTGAAGATTATTTGGGTAGATCACGTAACTAATGAGGAGGTATTGAATAGAATTGGTGAGAACAGGAGTTTGTGGCTCAAGTTGACAAGAAGAAGGGACCGGTTGGTAGGACATGTTCTGAGGCATCAAGGGATCACAAATTTAGCATTGGAGGGCAGCGTGGAGGGTAAAAATCGGAGAGGGAGACCAAGAGATGAATACACTAAGCAGATTCAGAAGGATGTAGGTTGCAGTAAGTACTGGGAGATGAAGAAGCTTGCACAGGATAGAGTAGCATGGAGAGCTGCATCAAACCAGTCTCAGGACTGAAGATAACAACAACAAACAACAAGGGGTACCTGGGTTTGGAGTTTTCGCGTAACATAAAAGTGAAAAT
Source organism: Schistocerca nitens (assembly GCF_023898315.1). Taxonomy (NCBI): domain Eukaryota; kingdom Metazoa; phylum Arthropoda; class Insecta; order Orthoptera; family Acrididae; genus Schistocerca; species Schistocerca nitens. The sequence continues at coordinate 695,536,401 of NC_064617.1, read as the reverse complement.
GATAACGAGGGGAAAAGCCAAGACAAAGGCAGAATATAATCAGACTGTTACTCGGGAAAGCTCTACCGATGAGCGTGACGAACGCAACTTGCTGAAACTGTGTCTCATGACTGGTTTAGTCCGCTGAATAGCAAGGACGTTGATTCAGGCAGTGATACTGAGGGCTCGGGGGACGCGGGGAGTACAGGATTAATCCATAAGTATGGAAGATCCAGCCCAAGAAGCGAGAGTGTGTTGGAACAAAACGGCGTCCGATCATTATCAAACGATTCATTCACAAGTGATCCGACGAGGGTGCGAAGACTGTACTTGTCTAGATATCAAAGGCTTCCTCAGAACAGAGAAGAAGAGTCGAATTTTCAACCACAAAAGGACGAGGATCAAAATGCGGCTACTCTCAAAAACATTACGGACCTGTTGCAACGCCGGCCGAAGTGGCCGTGCGGTTAAAGGCGCTGCAGTCTGGAACCGCAAGACCGCTACGGTCGCAGGTTCGAATCCTGCCTCGGGCATGGATGTTTGTGATGTCCTTAGGTTAGTTAGGTTTAACTAGTTCTAAGTTCTAGGGGACTAATGACCTCAGCAGTTGAGTCCCATAATGCTCAGAGCCATTTGAACCTGTTGCAACGGATGCGAACGGTGAACTTAGAGCAGAGCGCCAACCTTAATGCCGAAATTAAAAAGGCGAATTCGGAGCTGAAAGAGCAGAGCGCCAACCTTAATGCCGAAATTAAAAGGCGAATTCGGAGCTGAAAGACAACCTTAATGCCGAAATTAAAAAGGCGAATTCGGAGCTGAAAGACAACCTCAATGCCGAAATTAAAAAGGCGAATTCGGAGCTGAACTACAGGCTCACAGAAGTTCATAGGGAAGTAAAAGAGGAGGTCAAGAATCTCGGCGTCAAAATAGAGAAAGAGATTGCCATCATCAAACGAACGGCAATTGAAGCCAAATTAATTGCGAAAGGTGCAAGGAAAATAGCGAGAGAAACTCGGGACTCCACGCAAAGCACGGCAAAAGTAGGAAAGGTCATGTTATCAAGGCTACAAAACCGGATAAAACGTGTTGAAGAAAAGCAACAAGAGCAACCGGACATAGGGCCTAACGAGATGTTGAAAGAGGAGGTGGCGATATTAAAAAGAAATTTAGAGGACGAGGTAAAACGTCTCATTACAGAGACATCAGGAAAGGAGAAGGGTGTAATTACTGCGTCGACTGAACCGTCACTTGCCGGAACACAGATAACCGCTTCACGGTGTGACAAAGTTGACACTGTAAGCAACGGGAGCCACGCCTTGATTCACAGCTCTGAGGCAACCACCGAGGTAAACACGGACAGCGCGCGGCAGTCCAGTGAGCACAATTGCTGTCAGCTTAATGGAGGTACCGAACAACTGTCGAAAATACAGAGGGAGAGAGATGACGATAGCGTGTCGGAACGAATTAGTCCACGTCCCGAAGTTCATACGAATCGTAAGAAATGGCGAAATGATAACTGGAATGATGACCGGTCTGACTACAAGCATTTTGTATCAGTCCGAAAGTTCCATCACTACAAGGACGAAGGTAATAGCTTGCATCCAAAAACTTTTATGGGACAATTCGAGTTATCTTTGGCCCCACACTGGCCATTGATGTACCAGCTGGATTTTGTGTGCTCCCATATGGAGGGCGCGACCGCTGAGTACATGAGAAATGTAGCGAAGACGAGCGTCTCGTTCGAAGAATTCAAAAGTGCCTTCTTGGGCAAGTATTGGTCTAAAGAAACCCAAGAAAGGATCAAACAAGAATTATGATGTCCAGAGATATGGCAGGGGCGGGGTACCGGAGTCCGGTCAAATTTTTTGAAAATATGAGAAAAAGGAACCAGTACCTAGACAACCCACGTAGCGGTGCGGAAATCATCAGATTATGCTACATGAAACTTCCCATCTCGTATCAACAATCACTTGCCGGTCGTTGTGGTAGCGATACTGAGGTATTTAAGGGCATTTTGCGCGAACTGGAATTCGCATTTCAAGAGGAAGAGGCGCGGGAGAAACGCCGACAGCATGAACAAAATAACAACCGTCGCAATAATGGACCTCAGTGGGATAGTAGGCCAGTGCCGAACTACAACGGCCACAATCAAGATAAGAGTAATGGCAACTCGAAAAGAAGGTGCACGGAAGATGAGCGACACTCTCCGGTGCAACATAATAAATTACAAAGGACTTGGGGCGGTAATCAGCAATCGGGAAGGAACAGGAATAATAGTTACCAAGAAAACAACCAGGAAGAGGTCGAAGTCCGCCCTCCGAAGCCTGGTCCATCCCACCTTAACAGGCAGGATTACGAATGACTAGACCAGAGCGCGGACAGGAGTTGCAAAACGTCCGAACCTCGGAACTAGTCAGTAACATAAACATTATCGAATACGAGGATGTCACCGAGTTACTCCTCGAAGAAAAGGAAGGGCAACAAAATAAAGAAATATACCCACTAGTCAAAATCAAAATAGGTGACTTAACGGTGGCCGCTATAATTGATAGTGGAAGCCAGCTTTCAGCGATCTCAAATGGTTCAAATGGCTCTGAGCACTATGGGACTCAACTGCTGAGGTCATTAGTCCCCTAGAACTTAGAACTAGTTAAACCTAACTAACCTAAGGGTATCACAAACATCCATGCCCGAGGCAGGATTCGAACCTGCGACCGTAGCGGTCTTGCGGTTCCAGACTGCAGCGCCTTTGACCGCACGGCCACTTCGGCCGGCTCAGCGATCTCAGAAGAGGTATTTAAGACATGTAAGAATGTGCTGAACCCACCGACTCTTGACACACAAAAGACGAAGGTCAGGGGTGCATTACTTGGAAAGAGTATAGAAATATCTCAACAGACACGTTTAGAATTCGAATGTCAGGGACATCAGTTGACTGCTAATCTTTTTGTCATTCCTAAACTGTCCACCGATATTATCATTGGTGTGGATTTCCTATCAACGAACAAAGTCATAATCGATTTGGAGCGAAGAGAAGTCACATTAGGAGAGGGTGGCAAAATCCATCTTCGTTTCGATGAACAGGCAATCCCAGGGCAGATACAAAAGAGCTGTCTCAGACTACAGTTTCCGAACCAGGAGGAGTCAACAGGTGAAGCCGACGGCGGACAGGACAATCGAGATAGTACTTCGAAAGAAGCACAGTTAGTAGAAATACATAAGGAAATAAGCGAGAAATTGCAGGGCATAAAGGTCATAAGAGACGCAGACAAAGAAGGGTTAGACAATGTGCTAAGAAGGACTATTGAAGTTTTTCTCCCCAAGACGGGCTCCATAAAGGGCTATCAATATAAATTTGACGTACAGAGGCACAAACAGTTTCGAGTACCGCCGTACCCGATTCCGTGGTCCTACCGAGATCGTGTTTTTATCGAACTCCAGCGGATGCAGAGGGAGGATGTGATAGAGCCAGCAAAGTCACAGTACAACAGCCCCCTCAGGATCGTAGACAAAAGTAACGGGGAAATTCGACTTGTGTTAGATTCCCGGCAGATCAATACGATCATAGTTCCGGAAACCGACAGACCCGAGAGGCTCGATGAGTTGCTGCAGAAATTCCATGGAGTTTCGGTATTTTCCTCTCTGGATTTGAAATCCAGCTTCTGGCAAATCGAGTTGGATCCAGAATGTAGAAGATACACGGCGTTCATCGCATTTGGTAGATGCTATCAATTTAAGAGACTCCCCTTTGGCCTGAATATTTCGTCTGCAGCATTTATAATAGGATTAGGAACAATTTTGGATGAGGGGTTAAGGGAGAGAATAACATGTTACGTTGATGATATCCCTATTGCGGAAAAGACATGGGAATCTCACAACAACCTTCTAGGAGAAGTGATCTCCAAATTAAGAAAACATGGGGTGACGGTAAATATAAAAAAGTCCTGTTTTGGAGGAAGACAAGTACATTTTTTGGGTCATTTCATCTCAGGGGAAGGAATTATGCCAGACCCAGAGCAGATGAGGGCAATCGCAGAATTTGCAACGCCTACCACAAGGCATCAGCTGAGAGGCTTTCTCGGTGTCGAGAATTTTTACAAAAAATGCATTTATATAGAGGCATTGGCGACACCACGACTGTGTCAATTAACCGGAAAGAATGCGGCGCGGGTATGGGACAATGATGCAGAAAGCGAATTCAGTATGCTAAAATCAGCTCTGGTAAAGGCTCCGATTCTGTGACATCCTGATCTGGCGCATGACTTCTGTATGGCCACGGATAGCGCGAAAACCGGGCTAGGCGTAATGGTCTTCCAAGAATATGAAGAAGATGGAGTAAAGATACACAAAACGATCGCGTTCGGGAGTCGGGTGCTGAGTAAAAGCGAAAGGAACTACTCAGTAACCGAACTGGAGGCCCTCGCGATAGTGTGGGGGTTCCAGAAGTTCAAGTACTTTTTATTCGGACGTAAGACACATGTCTATACCGATCATAGAGCTCTGGAGTTCTTACTTACGGCCAAATTAACGCATGGGAGGCTTGCGAGATGGGTTGCTGTCCTCCAGGAATTCAATTTCACAATAGTCTACGTACCGGGACCCACAAATGTAATAGCGGATGCACTATCCTGTTCCCCTCTGGGGATAATCGATTATCAGGCTGAAGAACTGGAACAAGAACATTTCTCGTTGTTCTATCTACGAAAAGTGGCATTTGAAAATTATATCACAGTGATATTGGGCGAGAACAAGACAAAGATCCTGTGCTGAGAGGAATAAAAGAAAAGTGGAAAGATAGAACGCAAGCCAGGCTTAGGCAGCATTATCTGTTAAGAAAGGGGGTCCTGTTTTACTGAAGAAATCCGGGTGAGACGTTGTGGGTCGTGTGTGTGCCAGAGGAAGTAATAAACAAACTCATCTGGTGTACACATCTCAGTTATGCTCACTTCGGACCCAGGAAGTGCTTCTTGAAACTAAAAAGCGTCTGTCACTTCAAAAACATGGAGAGGTTCTCGCGGTATGTAAGAAGTGTCAGAAGGCGAAAACAAGTACTGTAGCCATGAAGCCGCCTCTGTACCCCATTATTCCGGAGAAATTAAGACAAACAGCGGCGACGGACTTGATGGGTCCGTTACCAACCACAAAATCAAATGGTTCAAATGGCTCTGAGCACTATGGGACTCAACTGCTGTGGTCATAAGTCCCCTAGAACTTAGAACTACTTAAACCTAACTAACCTAAGGACAGCACACAACACCCAGCCATCACGAGGCAGAGAAAATCCCTGACCCCGCCGGGAATCGAACCCGGGAACCCGGGCGTGGGAGTTACCAACCACACAAAGGGGTTATAGATACATCATGGTGGTCTTAGAATTAACGTCTAAGTACTTCACCCTGACACCATTGAAAAGAGCAACCTTGACAACGGTGAGCAGGGCGCTACGTTAAGATTTCATGGCACAGGTAGGGCCAGTAGAGTATATTTTGTCAGACAATGGGCCACAGTACAGGTCGGAGGTATGGAAGGGAACGCTTGAAAGTCATGGAATTAAACCAGTTTTCATATCGCGCTTCCACCCCAGTTCTAATCCCTCTGAAAGAACAATGAAGGATTTACGAAACCTTTGCAGATTGTACTGCAGTAAGAAGCACGCCACGTGGGACATCTTCATCAAAGATTTCCAGGAAGTAATTAATTAGATACCCCACAGCACCATACTGTTAGCTCCAATTACGGTACTAAAGAAACAGGACCCGCCGGACAGGTTCCGTCAGTTAGTGGAGTTTCCTCCGAGAACACGTCAAGGACGTGGGACCGTCGTGAAGAAAGCCCTACAAAATATCCGACGTGCAGGCGAGAAGCGCAAGGCACGTGCGGATAAAGGGGCGCGAGTACGACAATTTTTGGTTGGGGAAAAGGTACTCATTAAGACACACCGGCTGTCAAACAAGCAAAGGAAGTTGTGCCACAAATTCTTCGTCGCGTATAGTGGGCCTGTGCGCGTGCGGAGAATAGCGCATGCCAACGCGCTGGAAGTAGAACCCATAAAAACAGGAAAATCACTGGGAGTGCATCCGATAACACATGTAAAGGCATTTGTGGAATGATGAACTGCAGACTTTGTACATGGAATTGTAGTAAATATAGGCTTAGAATAAGGATTTTTGTTAAAGTGTCTTGTTTGTTTGTGTATATACTGATCTTAGTGGTAGAATGTCTCGGTTATATGTGCCTATATTTTGTGTTTTATTATTAATAATGATATCTCGCCTCTCGATGTTGTGAAAAGGAAGCACTAGATTATTTTGCAAAAACACATGATTAAAGAATGGAATACAAGTAATTCTGGGCGTACCCCTAGAAAAAGGTAGATTAGGAACTCTGTAAATTTCAGAAAAGTTCCGCATAATTGTATCTCCGTCATTGGAGAACATATTTAAGGTGGCCAGTCCCGTAGGTCGTTACGAGGACGCACCGACGCATCTCGTATGCCCCTGAATACGTAAGAGGTGGACAGCTATGCGCAGTTGCGTGAATTAGCGCACCCAGTGTATGTTAAAATGAACCGGATGTAATCATCTACAGAGCGAACAGCAGCATTGATACGCCAGAAATACTTGTTGATACCAAGATAGTGTAACAACTGCGAGCGTGAGCAGTGAGCTATATTTGTGTTGTGCCATTGTGACATTGCTAATCCGAAACTTGTTCACAGGCCTTATAAAACCATTCGTGACAAAAAGAGAAAACGGGAAGAAAAATGGTTCAAATGGCTCTGAGCACTATGGGACTCAACTTCTCAGGTCGTTAGTCCCCTAGAACTTAGAACTACTTAAACCTAACTAACCTAAGGACATCACACACATCCATGCCCGAGGCAGGATTCGAACCTGCGACTGTAGCAGCCTCACGGTTCCGGACTGCGCGCCTAGAACCGCGAGACCACCGCGGCCGGCAAAACGGGAAGAAAACAGAGGAGAGAAGAGGTGTCGCAATAGAACACGATAAAGGACGCTATCCAAACTTCCAACAAAAATCTTGGTAAGACTGACACATGTCTAAGTTTGTTGTGTTTTATACATGTTCGCAGGCACAATAAGAGGGACGTCTGCCACATAGGGAATTCAGAAGAAAAAAGCAAGATTAGAGATAAAAAGTTGTAAATACTAGATATGTAGTCGGGTTGGCCAACACCGTGTTAGTCGTGGGAATTGGTAGTTAGAAATGGTGATGGGATCCTGTCCAGATAATCTTGATTCCCTATCCCTTGATTGTGTGTGTGTGAATGACTGTGAAGCAAGTTGTCTTGTACATTTTTTATGTTTATGTATAAAAAAAAGTTCTGTTACATTTCAATTTCAATTGATTCTGAAGTCGATTTACAAACAAGAAAATCATTCCCTTTGTAATGAGACAACTTCATTGTCTTCAGAAAAAAAAAAGTATGGTACTGATGGTTACATATCAGCACTTTCCATGTACTAAAATTAGTTGTATTAGTTTGTTAAGGTGGCGTAACTGAGCGAGAGGAAGTTGAAGCTACGACACCTGGCACACCACACGCGAGCTGACAAGGAACGAGGACGGCATCAATGAGGGGAGCACACAGCTGACGATGATGATGGCGTACAAACCATGCCCTGAATCGACAGGGCCGGTGGTCAACTGAGCAGCCAAGGAGAGGTGAGATCCAGCACCTCTGTGTACAACAAAGACGTTGGTCCTGGTCTCTGTACACAGTGCGGGTCGGGGGCAGCAATGAAGAGGTCCATGTTGCTCGCCACGTCAGGTGGAGCGACAGCCCAGCTGACCTTTTGTGCCTAATGACACCAAATTTGAGGGCCTGAGCAAAAAATAGGCTCTTGTCTGATCACGGTCCCTCCCTTGCCCTAAAGCAAGAGGGAATTGAAGCTACGACACCTGGCACACCACACACGAGCTGACAAGGAACGAGGACGACATCAATGAGGGGAGAACACAGCAATGACCTGTGGCTGAGCTGCGAGAGGTCACCGATCATAGATGCACCGATGGGGTCTTGTGCCTGTCGGACAAGATGTCAACAACGAACTCTTAGGTGAGAGCTATCCTGCCTCAAGAAGATGCGGGTGCCTGTGGCGCCACCTCGGTAATCGACATTGCTCTCTTGTCAGCCGTTAGTCGTCCCTCAACTTGCTAGTCAGAATAACATGCACCTCAACGAACGTAAAGTACTCATTTGTTCTGTTTATGAATTATGTTATAAGAAGGTTATGATTTTATAAATGTGCCATTTGTTAAAACGTCATATACTCGTATTTGTCATGTCACGTCTCTTTGTGTTAGAATAATATTTCATACTTATACCTTGTTACAAATACACAACAGTGGTTGCTCAATACGCAATGATTCTTGTTGTTTTGGTTGTGTTTTATAGATACGTATATATATAAAAAAAGTACATGTGTGTACACAATCCCAGACACTGGACTGAGCCATACCTTGTTGAATTGTGTAAAGATGACACTTACACCATGCACAATATAAACGTCCAGAGACAGTTATACACAAAAAAAACTTTATTTATAAAATGTCAAACGGGCGTTCACATATAATTGAATGAGAGCAACCACTATCAACACAATTGTGACATCACAAGAGCAGGGTATTGTACCTGCCAAAAATTAAAACAGCTTCCTCTCCAGCCTATTTCCCGCCATTTTACAAGTGGGGGAGGGGAGAATAGGAATACTGTCTCCTGCAAATTATGTAAATTGAATTGAATAATATATTATTATGTCAATTGACACTCAATTGAATTTCTGTCGTGACATCATTCTGCACTATCAGCTCAGCGCACACTGAGTCTTCTTCCCGCCAATTCACAAGTGGGAGGGGTGAGAGGAAGTGAGGAAGGGGGGAGGGAAGGAGGGAGGAGAGAAGAAGGCTAGGGAATTTCCCACAAGGGGGAAAAGTGGGTTAGAACTGAACTGACGAGGGGGTTACAAAAGAAAGTGTTCCTTTTCCCAGAGGGGTGGAGGGAGGGGGAGGAGGGGTAGGGATTACCCCCAGGGGGTCATAAATCAATCAGAATAACAACAGGTATCCCCAGAGAGTCAGAAATCAATTAGCATAACAGTACATTAAGGGCAGAGGGAGCAGTGGTTTAATTGATTAATTTAATTGTAAGATTGCAAGAACTATGCCCCTTACATGAAGTCATTAAAGAACACCTAACTCACGTTGAGCGAACAGTAGGGATGAACAAAAAATGACTGACAAGTCACAATGCATCTTGTAGAGGGTATAGTATGGACATATTGGAATAATTAATGTCAGGTGATGGTTTTAAAGTAATTCACACGACATGAAAACTTTGTGGAAATGCGTCAATTTACTGGAGGCTAGTTTACCCCAGGGAAGTATTCAAGTTGACCATGGCGAGCAGCTGGGGAGTGGTAAAGGGAAGCGACAATAGGCAGCTTAGGGCGGCTCAAACTCCTGAGAAAGCGGTAACGGGGCGCAGCCTCCAGCCGCCTTAAGATGAGTGACAGTGAGGGGGGGTGGTTGACCCCATCATGGTGTACCGGGAAGCAGACGGAGAACTTGTACGCCTGTTGATAAATTTCCGTCATCCCGTTTTCATTGAAACATGCGAGAAAGCCACGCAAAGCTACGGTCGAGCGGTCAACAGTGGTCAAAATATGCTTGTTCGTGACATAGCAACTTCACGCTGAATTCACGGTCCGCAGAGTCTGAAGTAAATCAGGTGAAGAGCGACAGAATGAAATACGCCGGCCTCCGATGGGAATGTAGGACCAAGGAATCTGAAGTACTCTCCTGGGAGTCAGAATTCCGGAAAACTTGGTGTTTGTGCAGACGCTAACCTTGATGGGTGGCCTGGGAGGAGCTAAATAGCAGAAGTTGAGAGGAAGGGAAATATTGTGGGAATTTGTTCATTTCCCAGAGTAGGCATTGGTCAGCGCTGGGAAGCGACGCATAATTAACGCAACTTGCGCTGCAATTGGCGTAAGTGATTTTGCTGGAGGGGAAACCGAGGCAAAGAGCAGACTGTGAGAAGTCTCCATAGGAGTCTTCTGTTCCCAGCGTGGCTAGAGTGCGGACATGACGTTCTTTACTCAGCTTGCCTGAGAAAGAGTGAGCATCTCTGCAGTTTAGGACTCAGCAAATGGAACGATTGAGCTTGGACATAGGAAGCTTTGGTTCAGCTATGTACTGAGCAAGATAGCTAGGAGTGAATAGACAAGCACAGCCTTGCAGCACCACGAGGTCCGCCAACGCGCACACAATGACGCCGCTCCACCACGCTGTATTCGGTGATATTGCGCCCGCTCCGGCCACTGATTAATTTGTTGGATCACATCGGCAAAGTTTCCACTAGGGGTTCATGGACCGTGTATTGTAGAATTCTTCTCTCACTTCGCATTACGCCTGGGTCAGTCGATAGGAATTACTTCTGAGTTATCGCGCTTTACTCCACGCAAACGCAATTTATTACCACTGCCTGGTAGGAGTCATGTAATGTGATGATTGAAGGTCGTAAGTTAAAATAAATTTGTTCTAATCGACTGCATCTGTTTTCAATCAAGTAGTTGAAATCCCAGGTCATTTTCTTAATTAATTTTATGTTCAACATTTGCATCTGGTGTTCAATAGCTGAATATAACATCAATGTGCACCCCTTTTTAATTATAAGTGATCAATTCTGAATAAATTAATGTCAACACTGCCACTGCAGTTCAATCAGGAGTCACAGTGCCTTAAACTTTCCTTGCGTTATCCGATATTGCGGCAGTTTTGCACTCTCTGTTGATTGTTAGTCAATTAGCTGGGGTGAACACACGCCAAAACCAGATAAGTGATGGGTGGGGTGTTACATACATGAGAGGAAGTGAGGGAGGGGGGAGGGAAGGAGGGAGGAGAGAAGAAGGCTAGGGGATTTCCCACAAGGGGGAAAAGTGGGTTAGAACTGAACTGAGGAGAGGGTTACAAAAAAAAGTGTTCCTTTTCCCAGTGGGGTGGAGGGAGGGGGAGGGGGAGGAGCAGGAGGGATGGGGAGTATCCCCAGGGGGTCATAAATCAATCAGAATAACAATAGGTATCCTCAGAGAGTCAGAACTCAATTAGCATAACAGTACATTAAGGGCAGAGGGAGCAGTGGTTTAATTGGTTAATTTAATTAATTATCATATCAGTTTGATATCAAAAGTAGAACATCGTATCTGTTGTAGTCAGTCCCACTACTCCTTTTAACCAAAGACACGGTAGTTAATCTCTCATACTCCTCTGAACCTAACTTCACCAAAACTGGAGATCCAATTGCAGTAGCTGGTTTCAACTTTAATTTCAGTTACATAATATTTCAAGAAATCTTTTCTCATTAGGTAAATATCATTCTTCAGAAAAATCGATCTTCAAATATATTTAAAATACCCACGGACTGACGTTGAATACTTCACCGATTTTATTGTGTGTTATCATTTCACACTTTACTGTCACTTATAAAGACGTTAAGTTAATTGATAATGTTTTGTTCAAACGTGGCTAGATATAAATTGAATATAAAACGTAATTCCAACATCAATCATTTAATTTTTCTTACAATATTTTCTCACCCATATTTATTGTCATCGTACGGGTGGTCGTTGCGTCGGACTGCCTTCTGTGACTGACGGCTGTTGACTAGGGACGTTGGCATCCGACGACAGTCAGCCGCTTACGCAAGGAATCGTCCCTCTGCATCCGGCAATTCTCACGATGTAGAGTCTACACGAAACAGGCATAGCAATCCAAGACACATATCTGTATTATTGCATATTAACAGGAAAGTACTTGGTTGATTAAAACAATGCTTTTAATACTTATCACTACTTACTGTACCACGTATCATGCGGCTGAAAAGATTACAGGTGACACACTATACATAATTGCTATACCATTGTAAGGAGAGGGGGCTGTAAGGCAGGTGTCCAAGTCAGTAAGAGCAGACGGCACATAGTTTGTTTATCATTTCCGAAATACCATTTCAGAAGTAGTTTACTATGAAACTGTTAGCATTTCATACATTGCAACAGCCTCTATTCCTTTTCTTTCTTTCTTTCTTTCTTTTCTGTTACCTCCCTGTCTCCCTTAAAGAAAGTGACTATCCTTTGAAGCATTCTATATAACTTCTTCTTGCATTTTTCATCAATGTTATAATTTGTTGCCTTCCTGATCAATTCCTTTCTCTTGCTATTTCTTTCATCTCTTCATATTTGCTACGTTCAACGCTCTGAGTAACCATTTTGCTCCAGCAGTTTCAATCTCTACTGCTCGTGACTGTGAGTGCCCATACCAAGGAAACTACTCATCTGAAAGTATCTCATGAGCCTGTCCCTCCATTTGGTAAGTTTCTTCCATGGCCTTATTTCTCTGTTCATTCAAGTACTTTTTCATCTTGTACTTTTCGATCGATTTAATAGTAATCTTCTTCGGTACAACAGCTCTTTCGCCAGCCTTTATGGCCGAGCGGTTCTAGGCGCTTCAGTTTGGAACCGCGCGACCCCTACGGTCGCAGGTTCGAATCCTGCCTCGGGCATGGATGTGTGTGATGTCCTTAGGTTAGTTAGGATTAAGTAGTTCTAAGTTCTATGGGATTGATGACCTCAGATGTTACGTCCCATAGTGCTCAGAGCTATTTGAACCATTTTTGAACAACAGCTCTTTAAATACTCCCGGTTTCGAAACTTGCTAACAAATGAAAACTGTGTCGGACTAGTAATCGAACGTGGAATTTCCCGCTCGCAGAAATGCTCTTATCCCACTGAGTTAACAAGAAAAGAGTTTATAGCGTCCTCAGCGAAATAATACGAAAAGACTTAAAAAACGGTATTTATAAAGAACAGACATTTAAAAATTGAATAATATACATTTTTCTCATGTACCCGTATTATAATAATTTCTCTGTGTAAGTTTCGAGGGCAAAGAAATATAACAAAATGATCTAAAGAGACGACAGGATACGCTCTTTTGTTAATATTTTAGTCGTCTTCACTTCTTCTCTTGTCTTGGTTGCGTGTAGACGGACATCTTGCGAGTGCTGTCAAATGTTAGCATATCTGTACTTATTAAGCAAATAATGTATTGATTTAATATTATTGTGCACTTTTAATTTGTAAGAGGTGATCCCGATTTCATGTCCGCTTTCCTTGAATTAACCTGCATTCGAGTAATTTACAGCGCAACAATCGCAGCGTCCGATGCAGCCAACGAAGCCATAACGTGGCGATATTAACGTATAAAAATTAGCGGAAGCGAGAAACCCGCCCGCTATTAACATAATATACATTTTTCTCCACAGCCGCCCGACGTTGCAGAAAATGCGTAGCTTTAAGATTCTTATTTTCAGTGCCGCATCCGAGAGCCAGAGCCAGGACTCCGACTACAATGCAATGGTTAACGGAGGTAAGAAGATATACTCTCGCATGTGTGTGGGCCGCAATTGTAATTAATAACTAAAGATTTTTTGCTTTAAAGTGAGCTGACTAGCCGAGAAAATTAATATGAAAAGTTTATTCCATTGTTCAACTTATATGCTCATGTTTTAAGATTCAGCGAGTCTAACGTTCATTAACGTAACAAATAATTTCTACTGAAGATTAATATTGTTAAAAAAGAGAACTTCACAAAAGTATTTAATTGTAAATCAAAATTGAATGAAACATCATTTTGATTAAGGCCCACCACGTAAGTCGGCAACAATTAACATTACCAATAAATAATATATTAAATTACGACGGCCGACGGACGTGAGAAGTTATTCTGTGTTGTATTATGCGAAATGTTCATCTGTTACAAATTTAATGTGGAAAGATTAATCGCCACAGTGTGAGAGTGTGGGGCACTGAAAATCCTCATGAAATCGTGGCGCATGAACAAGATATCCTGAAGGTTAATATCTTCAGCGCAGTGTCAGAGACGAAGTTGTATAGGCCGTTTCCTTCTGTGCGAAAACTGTGACGGACACCTCTTACTTCGCTCTGTTGCAGTTGTGATTGCTTCCACAGCTGACTGCAGCCTCTGAAAATTTCGTCTCACAATAAGACGGGCACCACCTCATTGGAGTATCGGTGTTTGTCGCTACCTAAAGGGAGAACTTCCGCATCGCTGGTTTGGGTACAGTGCTGAAGATAATGTGACTGTTCTCTTGGTCCCCGCAGGCCGTGCTTTGCGACTTTTTTCCTTCGGCGTGCATTAAGGACTTATTTCCGTACCCCCACTGCCAAGAACACTAGGACAACTCATAAAACGTATAAATTCTGCTGTGATCACCATTTACAAGATGTTGCTACATAATACATGGAAAGACCTTGACTATCGTTTGGACGCGTGACCAGAGAGACGCCATAGAATATTTGTAAGGTGCAAAATACAAACTTGATGAATTTACTGTTCTATTCGTGCATCAATCATATTTTTACACGTAATACTTCAGACAGTAAAGAGCTTTGAAAACGAATGAATCATTTGTAGTAACGCTGTATATTATTCGTTAAATTTTTCTGAGGCGTTTGAAATTAATAGCAGTGCCATAGATTTGTAGACCTGAAATGAGCAAAGGAACAAATCTTTGAATTAAACAAATTTTTTCAACCCAGTGGAATTCAAATTTAAATTTAAATTTTACCTCTCACTCTGGGGCAAAGTTTTTAATAATGCAAAAATTTGGCGTGTCTCCTTCACCTTTATTTGAAATGAAAAAAAGGAAGGTATATTTTAATATGTATAATTTATTGTATGTTTCATGACATTTATAGTGTGCAGACAGAGTTAGGCCTGATTAAGACAAAAATTATACAAATGGCTGCTTGGAGCGCTAAGCTCAGAGTGACGCCAGAGGTTCTCAAGTGCAAAATTCGGACTCAGGCTGTATCATAATTGGTGGAGAAAACTGACATGGTTTATGATAATAGAAGCAAAAAACATTCCAGTAAACATGGGTCCCCAAAATAACCATTTGCGAGATAACTGCGAATGTGTTGTTACAAGCTGCTACTAACATCAACAGTCCGCAGCTCGTGGTCGTGCGGTAGCGTTCTCGCTTCCCACGCCCGGGTTCCCGGGTTCGATTCCCGGCGGGGTCAGGGATTTTCTCTGCCTCGTGATGACTGGGTGTTATGTGATGTCCTTAGGTTAGTTAGGTTTAAGTAGTTCTAAGTTCTAGGGGACTGATGACCTCAGAAGTTAAGTCCCATAGTGCTCAGAGCCATTTGAACCATTTGAACTAACATCAACATCAAATGTTGTCCTAGTTAGCATACATCCATTAAGTCGTCTAATTGGGCTCAGAATCCTACCAAGGCCTCCCTTACCTTGTACAATGTCGGAAATGTAGTACATGGTAATGGAGAACAAATGTTCAAATGTGTGTGAAATCTTATGGGACTTAATTGCTGAGGTCATCAGTCCCTAAGCTTACACACTACTTAACCTTGACTGAAGGTGGCAGGGGTAAAAAACAGGGAGCGAAAGGCTATTTACAAATTGTACAGAAACCAGATGGCAGTTTTAAGAAATTCGGAGTTGGAATTAAAATCCATTGAGAAGAAATAAAAACTTTGAGGTTCGCCGATGACATTGTAATTCTGTCAGAGACAGCAAAGGACTTGCAAGAGCAGCTGAACGGAATGGACAGTGTCTGAAAAGGAGGATGTAAGATGAACATCAACAAAAGCAAAACGAGGATAATGGAATGTAGTCGAATTAAATCGGGTGATGCTGCGGGAATTAGATTAGGGAATGAGACACTTAAAGTAGTAAAGGAGTTTTGCTATTTGGGGAGCAAAATAACTGATGATGGTTGAAGTAGAGAGGATATAAAATGTAAATGGCAATGGCAAGGAAAGCGTTTCTGAAGAAGAGATTTGTTAACATCGAGTATAGATTTAAGTCTCAGGAAGTCGTTTATGAAAGTATTTGTTTGGAGTGTAGCCATGTATGGAAGTGAAACATGGACGATACATAGTTAGGACAAGAAGAGAATAGAATCTTTCGAAATGTGGTTCTACAGAAAAATGCTGAAGATTAGATGGGTAAATCACATAACTAATGAAGAGGTATTGAACAGAATTGGAGAGAAGAGAAATTTGTGACACAACTTCACTAGAAGAAGGGATCGGTTGGTAGGACATGTTCTGAGGCATCAAGGGATCACCAATTTAGTACTGGAGGGCAGCGTGGAGGGTAAAAATCGTAGAGGGAGACCAAGAGATGAATACACTAAACAGATTCAGAAGGATGTAGGTGGCAGTAGGTACTGGGAGATGAAGAACGTTGCACAGAATAGAGTAGCATGGAGAGCTGCATCAAACCAGTCTCTGGACTGAAGACCACAATAACTTCAACCTAAATTATCCTAAGGACAAACACACACACCCTTGCCCGAGCAGAGGACTCGAACCTCCGCCGGGACCAGCCGCACAGTCCATGACTGACCGCCTTAGACAACGGAGAACAAACACACTTTGGACCTGATACAAGACGACATCTAACACGCCAATATGATCTAGAGATGGACACGTTGTTGTAGAGACTTCATACACAAGGGTAAGGAGAGATGGGTTACAGAGTGGTGTGGCAATTGTAATCGAAGGAAAGCTGGACAGGAGCGGAAATAATTTGTGAACAAGTTAACACAGCTAACAGAAGATTTATTTAACTTGTATGTCTCCAACCTTACAAAGACTCATTACAAATAATGCAGCAAGAAATAGAATCCAGCTGTTACAACAGCAACAACGATGAGGCTCGCTGCACTAGCACTAACGATGGAATCAGAGTAGCGACTAGGCGGCGTCTGCATAGTCACATAACGAAGTGACTGCAAGCGCGAGTGGGCCGTCTGACTGCCGTCGGCCTTCCCATATTGCGGCGCCAGAGAGCGCTTTTGGTACCGAGCTGCTACAGGCTTGGCTTAGCGGGCGCGCACCATTGGTTCTGCCAGATCCTGCACGACTTCTATCGGCGTCTGATGGAAACTTGCATTGCCGTTGCCATCTTAAAGAGGCTGGTGGGGCTGAACTGGTATGCAATACTGCACGTGTCAATATAAAATTGCATTGCACGCTACTGGCCGTTAAAATTGCTACACCAAGAAGAAAGGTAGATGATAAACGGGTATTCATCGGACAAATATATTATACTAGAACTGACATGTGATTACATTTCCACGCAGTTTGGGTGCATAGATCCTGCGAAATCAGTACCCAGAACATCCGCCTCTGGCCATAATAACGACCTTGATACGGCTGGTTATTGAGTCAAACAGAGCTTGGATGGCGTGTATAGGTACAGCTGCCCATGCAGCTTCAACACGATACCACAGTTCATCAAGAGTAGTGACTGGCGTATTGTGACGAGCCAGTTGCTCGGCCACCATTGACCAGACGTTTTCAGTTGGTGAGAGATCTGGACACTGTGTTGGCCAGGGCAGCAGTCGAACATTTTCTGTATCGAGAAAGCCCCGTACAGGACCTGCAACATGCGGTCGTGCATTATCCTACTGAAATGTGGGGTTTCGTAGGAACTGTTCAAAGTGCCGTCAATGCGAACAAGAGGTGACCGAGACGTGTAACCAATGGAACCCCATACCATCATGCCGGGTGATACGTCATTATGGCAATGACGAATACACGCTTCCAATGTGCGTTGACCGCGATGTCGCCAAACACGGATGCGACCATCATGATGCTGTAAACAGAACCTGGATTCATCCGAAAAAATGACGTTTTGCTATTCGTGCACCCAGGTTCGTCGTTGAGTACACCATCGCAGGCGCTCCTGTCTGAGATGCAGCGGCAAGGGTAACCGCAGCCATTGTCTCGGAGCTGATAGTCCATGCTGCTGCAAACGGCGTCGAACTGTTTGTGCAGATGGTTGTTGTCTTGCAAACGTCCCCATCTGTTGACTCAGGGATCAAGATGTGGCTGCACGATCCGTTACAGCCATGCGGATAAGATGCCTGTCATCTCGACTGCCAGTGATACGAGGCCGCTGGGATGCAGCACAGCGTCCCGTATTACCCTCCTGAACCCACCGATTCCATTTTCTGCTAACAGTCATTGGATCTCAACCAACGCGAGCAGCAATGTCGCGATACGATAAACCGCAATCGCGATAGGCTACGATCTGACTTTTATCAAAGTCGGAAACGTGATGGTACGCATTTCTCCTCCTTACACGAGGCATCACAACAACGTTTCACCAGGCAACGCCGGTCAGTGCTGTTTGTGTATGAGAAATCGGTTGGAAACTTTCCTCATGTCAGCACGTTGTAGATGTCGCCACCGGCGCCAACCTGGTGTGAATACTCTGAAAAGCTAATCATTTGCGTATCACAGCATCGTCTTCCTGTCGGTTAGCACGTCATCGTCGTGGAATAGCAATTTTAATGGCCAGTAGTGTATCTTTTGTATCTCTATACCTCTTTCTCCAGCGTAAAGTGAAATAGTTTGTAAATCGTAGAATTAAAGAGCCTCATTAATAAACTAAAAGAATAACAGAAATTTTATATTTACATTATTTCCACTCAATTTAATAGCATATTTTCATTGAAACTGGAATAATATAGTATGGTTAGTTCTTTCTACTTTCAGAGAACTCGGTCATTGTAAGGAAATATATTCTGTAATGAATTTTCATTCTACAGCTCAGTTTGAGCTGACATGAGACTTCCTGGGAGATTAAAACTGTATAACTGTGTGCAAGACCATGACTCAGAGTTGGGACCTGCGCCTTTCGCAGCCAAGTGCTCTACCAACTGAACAATCCCTCACAACTGGCCCACACAGCTTTACTTCCAACAGTGCCGCTTCTCCTACCTGCTACACGCCACTACACAGTAAAAATTTACTCTGGAAACATTAATCCAGGCTGTGGATAAGTCAAGTCTCCATAATATCTTTTCTTCCAGGATTGCTAGTCTCACAAGTTATGCAGGACAACTTATGTGAAGTTTGGAAGGTTGGAGATGAAGTACTTGCGGATGTAAAGGTGTGAGGACGCGTTCACAGTCGCGCTCAGGTAACTTAGTTGCTAGAGCACTTGGCCGCAAAGGCAAAGGTCCCAGGTTCGAGTTCCAGTTTGGTAGGCAGTTTCAATCTGCGGGGAAGATTCGAATTGTTTGTTCTTTTAATGTTTAGCATGGGAGAAAGACTCAAATACTTATTTCTGTTGCAAAGGAAAGACAATGTTGCACTCATTAAAAAAAATGTAACCATTTCCATGATCGCTAGATTTAGATTAATTTTGAGAAGGTCTTAGCGTGATCCCAAAGAAAGGCAACCAATGCCTGATGGCAGGGAGTGGGGAAGGGGTAGCGTACTGTTGTTTCAGTGCATATACTTAAGTTTGTATTATTTAACATGCTTTTTATGGTGTTTTACATTGCTCTTTAACTATTCATTACATACTTTATCATTCGCTGTGTATATTACTAATCATTCCCATCTGTAGGATTATTTTTGAAACGTCGTTTACTGTCAATACAGTGATGATACAATGTTGTATTTAGTACATTTACTGCTCATCACACGTAACGCCTGGTCCTGATAGACCTCATTTATATATTACTATAAATAAAACGATGTGTTTCGGGCCAGTCAAGTTGTGGTGTATCCCTTCGGTCACACCATTTGGGTGGCTGTTCCATGGTCTTCAAATTTCTTTGTCTATCTTGGATGTTATTTAAGTTTTTCGATAAGATTATGGTAAATATAGTGCACTACTTGTCTAGCCTCCAGTATTACTTAATTTTAATATTGCTTGATTTGTGTGAAACATTTTTAGATGTCAGGGGCTTTTTTTGTGCAGTGTGAGGAGAAAAGTCCATCCATCTCTGTATGTGACTTAACTCAAGTCTCAGGCAGAAACCATACAGTACTTGAATCCCGCAACATATGCAAATGACATCACGTTCTCTGACGACGAGTATTGTAACACAAAACCTGTGTAACGGCGTGAGTAACTGTAATCTAAAGTCACTTAATGACATCAAGATCGATTTTATTTACTACAGTTATGGATCTGCTGATGACATTGAATTCCTGTAACTTTTTCAATAAATATAAAACAGAGCAAAAGTTATATATTTTAGAAATTCTTCCAATCCATATGTGGCATACAGCAAAGTTGCAACCAAGACTGTTTTTAACCAATACTGTTATATATTTTGTCACATTATTGGAACATTTAAAACAAAAATTAATTTTTACTGTGTTAAATAAGTGTGTGTTAATAAATATGATTATAAACTTCTGTAGGAAACTAAACACCCAATATTTCATTGAAAATCAGAGACATTGTAATGTCTATCTTTCAGCGTCTTCAAATACACTTATTTAGAAGATTTAAATACATTATCAGGTCACTGCAGTGAGTTATATATTTGTAAAACTTAATAATAAATTCCGTCTCCTACCTGTATAGTATTTTTAATGCGTCAAGGCACATTTCGAAATCACAACTTCGCCATGAGGGCTTTCTGTCCTTATTTAAGAAGCTTCATAGCAATGAAACTTCCTGGCAGATCAAAACTGTGTGCCGGGCCGAGACTCGAACTCGGGACCTTTGCCTTTCGCGGGCAAGTGCTCTACCAACTGAGCTACCCAAGCACGACTCACGCCCCGTTCTCACAACTTTACTTCTGCCAGTACCTCGTCTTCTACCTTCCAAACTTAACAGATGCTCTTCTACGAACCTTGCAGAACTACAAGGTTCGCAGAAGAGCTTCTGTTAAGTTTGGAAGGTAGGAGACGAGGTACTGGCAGAAGTAAATCTGTGAGGACGGAGCGTGAGTCGTGCTTGGGTAGCTCAGTTGGTAGAGCACTTGCCCGCGAAAGGCAAAGGTCCCGAGTTCGAGTCTCGGCCCGGCACACAGTTTTTATCTGCCAGGAAGTTTCATATCAGCGCACACTCCGCTGCAGAGTGAAAATCTCATTCTGGAAACTTCATAGCAATGTCAGCATGCCAGAAACGTCTATATACCAAATTAGTTGATTTCTTTTGTGTCCCAATGAAACAACTGCTACGTATTCAAATGGCTCTGAGCACTATGCGACTTAACTTCTGAGGTCATCAGTCGCCTAGAACTTAGAACTACTTAAACCTAACTAACCTAAGGACATCACACACATCCATGCCCGAGGCAGGATTCGAACCTGCGACCGTAGCGGTCGTGCGGTTCCAGGCTGTAGCGCCTTTAACCGCTCGGCCACTCCGGCCGGCGCCACGTATTCAACAGACTCTGTTTTCAGTTGGAATATTATGTTTGATTCAGTGTACAAAGGAATCTTACGACATCCTGCGTTGCATTGTGCAGCACTTGTTTGTACCGTTGTCGGGTGTCTACTAGCCGAGCGCAGTCGTTTCGTAACTCGATACTTCGACAGAGTACCTTGCCGTCGTCTTCAGGTGATACATGTAGAAAGAAGGTCTTTGCTCTCTCTCACTCTCATCTAATACTTTCCCCTCTTTGGGGAAGCGTGTTGGGGAGTTTATAGCCTTTCGGCTTTTACTCCACGTGTTTACTTGTGTGTGTGGTTATTTCTGTAATTTTTGGGTGTCTGCGTAATGTGATGAATGTTCTGTGTGTACCTGGTACCTGCCTGAGGTTGGCGAGATGATTGATATTATGCGCGAGGGAGGAGGATTAGGGATTGGATATAGGGATTTTCTCTTCGACTTAATCGTCGAAGATCGTCGTTGGGCGTTTGTGCTTGGCGCAGGACTTGTCATACCGACCTAGGGAGTGGATGAGGACGTTTCCTGATCTGGAAGAGCTTCCATAGAAGGCCCTTGCCAGATCTTGGAAACGCTCTTTCAGGAGTGGGATTTCAGCTGCGGCGTGCAGATCATCGGTAGGGAATCCGAGGGGTACATGCAGTCCCTCCTGAGGGCGCGGTTCTTAAGTCCCTGGAGTTTGTCCATGTGCTGCTTCACCGCGTATCCCCAGATAGGGCATGCATATCCCATTACTGGCCGTATCGGGGCCTGATAAACATTCACTCCTACAGAGCAGGGAAGGTAGCTGGTTGAGTTGAGGACTGGGTATAGGGTGGACATTCTGACACAGACCTTCCTGTTGACCTCGTCTTGTGGGGTTTCCACGTAAGACAAGAGTCCAAAGTTACGCCAAGGTACTTGGCGGTTCTGCGCCAGGGGAGC
Organism: Schistocerca nitens; assembly: GCF_023898315.1. NCBI lineage: Eukaryota > Metazoa > Arthropoda > Insecta > Orthoptera > Acrididae > Schistocerca > Schistocerca nitens. The sequence continues at coordinate 695,514,219 of NC_064617.1, read as the reverse complement.
TGGGTTCCGTTTTGGTGAAGTGGGGTGGGAGGGGGGGGGGGGGCGTTTATGAGGTCCACGCATTCAGAGCCTCTGAGTGATCAGCATGGCCTGCGTCTTTTCAGAGTTGATGGTGATGCGCCAACGACGGACCCAAGTTTCTGTGTCATCTAAAACCCTTTGTAGTCTATGGATGACCAGGTCCTTGTTCACATTTCGTGTGTAGAAGGCTGTGTCATCTGTGTACTGTGCGGTGTGCACCAGGGGGGCCGTTGGTGTGTCCGCAGTGTACAGACTGTACAAAACGGGCCCCAGGACCGATCCCTGTGCCACCCAGCAGGAATACACGTTTTGGTGGAGGTTGCGGTTTCTACTTTGACAAAGAAAGTTGTATCCGTGAGGTAGCTTCTGATTTGCTTAACCATGCTCCCAGGAAACCCTTGTGTGAACAGTCTGTAGAGTAGCCCTCTATGCCATACAGAGTCGAAGGCTTTGGCTACGTCTAGTAGCACTATCCCGCAATAGCCTCTGTGGTTGAAGCCCTCTGTGGCTGCTCCAACCACTCTCATGATCTGGTGTGGGGCAGAGTGGTTCTGCCGGAATCAGAATTGGAAATCCGGCAGAAGTTGCTCTCTGGTAATACGTTCCTGTATGGGTATTAGCAGGAGGCGCTCATAGATCTTGCTAAGAGTTGGCAAGAGGCTAATCGGCCTGTAGTGCTGCGGGAATAGAGGGTCTTTCGCTGATTTGTGAATCGCGACCACTTCCATGAGTTTCCAGCAAGCTGGGAACAGGCGGGAACGAGAAATCTCGTTGAAGACTTTCGCGAGGTGTGTAATCGGCGAGGGTGGGAGGTTTTTAACTAAGTGATTGGTGACACTGTCATGTCCTGGCGCCTTTTTTGTGGGGAGGGATCTAATTACTTTTACCAGGTCTTTGGGGGCGAAAAGTGTGGGTTCGTCTTCTGTGTCCTCCTCAGCATTGAGGAAGACAGCCAGTTGACGACGACGAACTAAATCCTCATGTTCTTCATCCTGGGGTTCCGCCGCTTGAAACTGCTTCTCGAAGGAATCGGCAAGGGCGTTGGCCTTTTCAGCATAGCTGTAGGCCAGACCCCGCTCGCCATGCAGTGGCGGCATCCTAGCGCGTCTTTTTGTGAAGTGCTTGTGTCTTTGCTACAAACAGCGTCCTTTATTTCTTATCGCCTCTCATTCATTCCTTCACTGGCGGTCGCACGCCGCGTAGGGTGAAATAGAGGGAGGGGGGAGGTGGGGGGTAGGGGGGGACGGCGCCGCTGGATGCTGGGCTCGAACTCTGGCCCCTCAGTACTCTTGTGGCATGCTTCGGATGCGGGGGTCGCAAACGGCCGACGCTGTGATTTTAGTTGGTTGAGTGCTGGGTCCCAAGCTTTGCTCTGTCGATCAGCCAGTCGCCCACTCGTACTTCAATAGCCTCTTCCAGAACACAGTCCAAAACGACGAGGTCTGTCTTAGAACTTCCGTTTCTTCATTCTTCATGGAGTCCTCTCCCCACTAACCACGCAGTATTCTGCAACCGAAAATTTTATGTTTGCTTAAGTTCGGTGTGTCGTCTGTTTCTTTGTATCCTTATTTGGCTGTACATACAGTCTCCCCAATATACGCCTTACTGCATTTACATTGAATATGGTAAACACCTGATTTACGGAGCCCCAAGTCGTCATTCACGTACCTAACAGGGCACGCATTCTCGGAGGTGGACGGAAAACGCTCTTAATGTTATACCGAAACAGTATTCTACCGATTTCATTCGTATCGAACGTCAGATACGCCACTGTCTCGTCGTTTTCTGTCTGCTAGGTTTGTACTCTCTGCCTAAAAGCACATCGGAGTTGTTTCCCACCGTATCCGTTCTTCTTGAAAACGTGCTTAAGGTGGTTGAGCTCGCTTGGCGGGCTTTCTTCGTCTGGTGTAGTGCGGGCCATGTGTACCAGTGTACGTTGCACACACCCTCACACTGTGAAGGATGATAGGAGCTGGCAGTGTGGAGACACAAATTGGTGTGGGTGGCTTTCCTGTACACACTGTGTCCTATAGTGTCACCTAATATACGCTTGACTAAGACGTGCAAAAAGGATAGTTCAACATTATCTTCCACTTCCCTAATGAACTTGATATTAGGGTGAAGAGAGTTCAGATGTTGGAGGAACCTCTGAAGTCTTTCTCTTCAATGTGGCCACACCACAAACGTGTCTTCAATATAACTGAAAAAGCGTGTAGACTTCAGTGCAGCTGTTTCCAGAGTTCTATCTTTGAAATCCCCATAAACAAGTATGCCAGAATTGGTGACGGATGGCAGTCCACAGCAACGCTATCCGTTTGTTCATAACAGTCGCCACTGAAGAGAAAGAATGTTAATTTGAGGACAATTTCGAAGAGACTGGTCATTACCCTGTTGAATTTCTCCCTGGTTAACTTGAGAGAACTAGCAAGCGGCAATGTGGTGAAGAGGGACACCGCATCAAAGCTCACCGTTGGGTCCTGGTCACAGAAGCGTAGTTTTTGCACATGTTGAATGAAATGTACAGAATACCTGATGCTGAGCTGACATTTACCTACGTACGAGCTTAATACTGTCGGCAGGTGCTTCGCCAGCTGGTGCGTTGGTGTGCCCATCTTGCTTACAATAGGATGTAAAGGAACGCCCTGTATGTGAACTTTTGGTAAGCCATAGGGCCTTGGTGGTGCAGCAGCTCGTGATCCAAGCTTCTCGACGATTTCTACGTAAGCAATTCACCTTTTTGCTTCGATTGTTGTACCTGAAGGATGAACTGACCTCTATCGTGCCTGTAAATTCAAAATTAATATTTTTCTCCAATTATTTTATTTTAGGAAAAGGAATTTATTTACCTATTTTTTGTCTTCGCACTTGGGTACACTGTGGATCTGCTGTTATTTCCTGTGCAAACAGTGAACTGTGATTTAGTTGTCTGGGTGTGTTCGTTATAATTCAGTATATTTCAGATTTCCTGAAATAGTGCGTAATTAGTTTATTTTATGTGTCCCAATAACGGAATAATGGCATGTTAAATTATCAGTATTTCGTCAATGTGTCCTATTGGTATAATCGCTCTTACATACAAAAATTGATATTCATATTCTTGATGTCTGCTTTCTTTATATTGTATGAGGTTTTCCCTCATTTACAATTTAACGATTCCAACAGGATATAAACATGCCGCGTGGAGTCACAGTTGAAATAGTTCTACCTTAACTGGAGAAGTGAGTGAAAACGAAGCTGACGACTTAGAATTGGTGATTGTTACATTCAATGCAGATAAAATAACATATGATTTTTGCCAATGTTCCTTAAATAGGATGGTCTGTAATTTTTGTTCTAATATACTCAAATTTTTTAGAGCCACGTTTTCTTTCATTTGTCACTCAAGGTACCATATTAATGTAAAAAAGGTTGCAGAAAAAAGCTAACAAAGTTTTCGCAAGTAATAGGTCAAGATACTGGCCAAGAGGAGAAAACAGGTTCGACAGCGCAAAACTGGTAGAAGGGGTATCGAAAGAGTGTATGAATCAAACAAGTAATAGACACATATAGTGTGATGCAGTAAAAAGGGAGAATTAAAGCCTTACCAAACGTTAAGGATACGATTTAGTAATTTAGAGCTCTGTCTGAGCGATAAAACAGCTAATAGTTATAAGATGTGGTGTCATGAGAAATTTCACATATCTCACAATACATTAAGATAAAATTAATTGGCGTGTTTACATATACATGCAATCGTGTTTAAAGCTGGAGGATGATAACAGAGAGGGATCAGCAACGAATTAAACTTACGTAACTCTTTTCATTTGGGCTAGAGACACACTATAACAAGGCCGTGTTTACATGCGGTTTACGCTGAGATGCGAAACGGCACCAATACAATAATACAATGGAGATGCAGCCGAAATTAGCGGATAAGAAGATATGGATCATGAAGTCTTCAGAAGTAGATAATGCTGTGAACACAACACATTGGTAACGAATTTCGAGACTGACGAGCGAATGAGGTGGCGCAGTTGTTAAGGCTCTGGACTGACATTTGGGAACCTGTTCGTCTCAGTACGCCTGTATTGGACCTATCGAAGCTCCACATGTACCGTTCTCATAATGAGTTTGCGAAAACTCATTTTGAAGACCCGAAGTTGCTTTCTATAGAGACGGGCGGTCTCATTTACTGGGTGAAGGTCTGTGGCCCACTGAGGTGATAAGACGCCATCCTGACGCATTCAGTGCGTCTATGAATAAAATCTATAACCAGTAAAGTATAAAGCGCGCTAATAATAAAAATATTATTGGTTTGATGGAAGACAAGGCGAACTGATGGCAGCTTGTGGACTTTGTAGGTCTGCGATCTAAAATGTACGCATATCGCCCGAGCCAGGTGGCATTCTAAATTGGGCTTAGGGTGTACGACGTGCAGCCACACGGACTCTATAACCTCCCCCTCACTTATCGGCCTTAATGACAGTGAAAAATTAAACAACGTGCACCTAATGGAAATTTGGGGAAAAGCAATCGTCACCGAAGTTAATTTCTCGGTAAAGAGGGAGGAAAGGGTTACATCTAAATGAAAGGAAAAATTCAAATGAAATTGGTGGAAATTAATTTTGAGAAAAGGATAAAATTAATAAAGAAAGTAAATGTGCGGTCGTTACATTAACATTTAATTGGCGTTAATTAGATATTTGAGATTTGGGGAAAATTACGGTCGCCAGTCCTATGGACAACTACTATAATAACTGAAAATGAAAGGTTAGGAATTAGCACTGAAAGAGTGGCAACTGAAGGTTGACACGTGTTGTGTGAAAACTGAAAGTTTGTCAGAAGTAATAAATTTCGCTACACTCTGACTTAATTTAGCAAAAGAATTAATAAAACCAGAAAACTGAAAGTTAGTTTAGTGACTGAAATTAATAGTGAGATTTGTTTCTGAAGCACTACGAAATTCAGTAAAATAAGGTTAGTCTTGGGCTACCTCAACAATCGTTTCAAAAGCTACTTGAATCTACGCAATTTAGAAATAAGAGATTTAACTTTGAACTTGAATTAAATGATTCTGGACAATTAACAATAGTAACATTTAATACGTACCAAGCTGAGCTGCAGTCACAGGTAAGCTAAAATACGCTAACAAAACTCGCACTCTTAATTTGTGCTTGTGTAATCTAAATATTGTAGCCAGCAAAGGAATACCTTAACTGAACTTTGAAATTAAAGCAGTGAAATGGAATGATATTACTTTAATGCTGGCGTCTGAATTTCAACGACACTCGGGTTCATTTCGGAAAAGGAAGGGACCCTGCTTGGTAATGCAATTGGGACAATGAGCAACAAAGGTTCATGCTAAGTTGCTGTAATTTTGTGATGCAACAATATTAAAAGCTGAGGTCTGCCATACAGGTTTAAACTTTACGTGCTTCCAGTCTTCCTTGTTGGTTGATTGAAGGTTTGAAGTCGTCGATCGAGGAGGTGGCGACAGTCACTCATTGTCGGCCGTCGCTGTTGCAGAAGCTGGATGTTGGCGCGCCTTCTTCTCGACACGGTCACCAGGCGAAACGGGCTCTTGATGTGCACCAGCTAATGCTTCCCGACCGCGACACCGTGTCAGAAACTATCATAGCAAGTCGAGCGCAATTACATGCTGCCAAACCCCGAAAGCGCGGCAACTCGCGGGAGCGTCACACAACACACCTGCTCCACCGCCCTACCCCAGCCAGACTCTCTCTCCTCGCGCTCCATGCGGCAGGGTTCACACTACCAAAGATCCTAAACACTTTGGTTCTCCACACGACCTATCCATGTAATCGTTCGATAGCGTAGTTTTCCCTAGGCAAGACCCAGCGTAAAAATACAAATAATATTTACAAAACAAACCAATTATACATCGACATAAATGCTTATATATACAAATAGTAAAACAATTACAATATACAAAGACACAGAAACATCATATCTTCAGGTAACAAAATAAGGAAAAAAATTTATAGTACAATAGATGGAAATAGGAGGATATGCATTTCCGGCGTTACAACTCTTATAGGTGAAGATTACCTGTTATGCCTGTATGGTCGTGCAGATGATGTACCAGGTATGGTGCATCTGGTTAACTTACAGTCATGTGGTCACGTGGTTCATAATCTAACCCAACTGAAAATTGGTCTACGTTACGCACATAAGTGGGTCATTTGCGTTGGCAGATCTGAAACTCTGCCATACCTGCAGTATTCATTTGAGCGAGCGAGTGAGTGAGTGAGTGTGTATGTGTGTGTGTGTGTGTGTGTGTGTGTGTGACAGAGAGAGAGAGAGAGAGAGAGAGAGAGAGACATACTAAAACGTAAGAAATTATTATTTTCAAAGCAAACTTACGCTGTTTTTAAGTGGACAGCCTGCATTATTTCTTGTGCAATTAATAGTATGAAAAATAACAAAAATAATGTCGTTGGTTGCATCGCTAAAAGTCAGTTACATCCCGATAAATTGCAAAGTGACGTCGACGCTTGAAATAAACGAAACGCGCCGCTACTGCACATTTTTCATTGTGTGTGCCTGGACATCTGTATTGTTTTCAGCCCACTTAACAATAGTGTAAATAACAACAAGTACAGTGCTTCTTGCACGGTAGTACATCAATCAGATCGCAATTACGAGCAACGTGGGGTTCACGCTTGCATCTCGGAGTGTGCAATAGCAGCAAGTTTCGTTTCTTTCAAGCGTCAGCTTTACTTTGCAATTTGTCTGGAGGGTAACTGACGTATTGGGATGCAACCAACGCCATTCTTCATGTTTCTGACTGCGCAAGAAATAAAGCGGGTGTCCGTTTAAAAAAAGACTTAAGTTACCGTTGAAAATAATACTTGCTTACCTTTCAGAATGTCTCATGGTATTTACTTTCACGAGCCTTGCGGCAAAGTCGTTTTTCTATATCTATTGTTGTTCCAGAAACTTATATATATCTACTGAAGCGTCACAAAAACTGGTACAGGCATGCCTATTCAAATAGAAAGATATCTAAACAGGCAGAATACGACGCTGCGGTCGGCAACGCCTATATAACACAAAAAGTGTCTGGCGCAGTTGTTAGATCGGTTACTGCCCTAATCGAGAGTCCCGGAACCCGTGCAGAAAACTGAAATAGAGATCAACATAAACATCATTTCCACCCTTTTAATTGCTCATGAAAACCACACATTGCATGTTGTACTACCATACAGCGAGACCTTCAGAGGTGGTGGTCGTCATTGCTCTACACACCGGAACCTCTGATACCCAGTAGTACGTCCTCTTGCATTGATGCATGCCTGTATTCGTCGTTGCAAACTATCCACAAGTTCATCAAAGCACTGTTGGTCCTGATTGCCCCACTCCTCAACGGCGATTCGGCGTAGATCCCTCAGAGTGGTTGGTGGGTCACGTCGTCCGTAAACAGCCCTTTTCAGACAATCCCAGGCATGTGCGATAGGGTTGATGTTTGGACAACATGCTGGCCATTCTAGTCAAGCAATGACGTTATCCTGAAGAAAGTCATTCACAATATGTGCGCCATGGGGACGCGAATTGTCATCCATGAACACGAATGCCTTGCCAATATGCTGCCAATATGGTTGCACCATCGGTCGGAGGATGGCATTCGCGTATCGTACAGTCGTTACGACGCCTTGCATGACCACCAGCGGCGTACGTCGGCCCCGCACAAAGCCACCTCAAAATAGCAGGGAACCTCCACCTTGCTGCACTCGCTGGACTGTTTGCTAAGGCGTTGAGCCTGACCGCGTTGCCTCCAAACAAGTCTCCGACGATTGTCTGGTTGAAGGCATATGCGACATCCATCGGTAAAGAGAACGTGATGCCAATCCTGAGCGGTCCATTCGGCATGTTGTTGCGCCCATCTGTACCACGCTGCATGATGTCGTGGTTGCAAAGATGGACTTCGCCATGGACGTCAGGAGTGAAGTTGCGCGTCACGCAGCCTGTTCACAGTTTGAGTCGTAACACGACGTCCTGTGGCTGCACAAAAAGCATTATTCAACATGGTGGCGTTGCTGTCAAGGTTCCTCCGAGCCATAATCCGTAGGTAGCGCTCATCCACTGCAGTAATATCCCTTGGGCGGCCTGAGCGAGGCATGTCATCGACAGTTCCTGTCTCTCTGTATCTCCTCCATGTCCAAACAACATCGCTTTGGTTCACTCCGAAACGCCTGGACACTTCACTTGTTGAGAGCCCTTCCTGGCACAAAGTAACTGTGTGGACGCGATCGAACCGCAATATTGACCGTCTAGGCATGGTTGAACTACAGACAACACAAGCCGTGTACCTCATTCCTGGTGGAATGACTGGAACTGATCGCCTATAGGACCCCCTCCGCCTAATAGGCGCTGCTCATACACGGTTGTTTACATCTTTGGGCGGCTTTAGTGACATCTCTGAACAGTTAAAGGGACTGTGTCTATGATACAATATTCACAGCCAACGTCTGTCTTCAGGAGTTCTGGGAACTGGGGTGATGCAAAACTTTTTTTGATGTGTGTAAATGGAAAAAACAAAGTTAGCTTGTGGCAGCCATACCGTCAGTAAAAATTTGCAAATACTTCATACTGTCTAAAAACTACAAAGAACATAACTTGTCTAGCTTGAAGGGGGAAACCAAATGGCGCTATGGTTGGCCCGCTAGATGGCGCTGCCATAGGTCAAACGAATATCAACTGCATTTTTTTGTAAATAGGAACCCCCATTTTTTTTTTACATATTCGTGTAGTACGTAAAGAAATATGAATGTTTTAGCATGGATCACTTTTTTCGCTTTGTGATAGATGGCGCTGTAATAGTCACAAACCTATGGCTCACAATTTTAGACGAACAGTTGGTAACAGGTAGGTTTTATAAATTAAAACACAGAACGTAGGTACGTTTGAACATTTTATTTCGGTTGTTCCAGTGTGATACACGTACCTTATGTGAACTTATCTTTTCTAAAAACGCATGCTGATACAGCGTTATTTCCTGTAAATACCACATTAATGCAATAAATGCTCAAAATGACGTCTGTCAACCTCAATGCATTTGCCAATACGTGTAACGACATTCCTCTCAACAGCGAGTAGTTCGCCTTCCGTAATGTTCGCACATGCACTGACAATGCGCTGACGCATGTCAGGCGTTGTCGGTAGATCACGATAGCAAATATCCATCAACTTTCCCCACAGAAAGAAATCCGGGGACGTCAGATCCGGTGAACGTGCAGCCCATGGTATGGTGCTTCGACGATCGGTCCACCTGTTATGAAATATGCTATTCAATACCGCTTCAACCGCACGCGAGCTATGTGCTGGACATCCATCATGTTGGAAGTATATCGCCATTCTGTCATGCAGTGAATCATCTTGTAATAACATCGGTAGATCATTACGTAGGAAATCAGCATACATTGCACCATATGGACTGCCATCGGTAAAATGGGGGCCAATTATCCTTCCTCCCATAATGTCGCACCATACATTAACCCGCCAAGGTCGCTGATGTTCCACTTGTCACAGCCATCGTGGATCTTCCGTTGCCCAATAGTGCATATTATGCCGCTTTACGTTACCGCTGTTGGTGAATGACGCTTCGTCGCTAAATAGAACGCGTGCAAAAAATCTGTCATTGTCCCGTAATTTCTCTTGTGCCCAGTGGCAGAACTGTACAAGTCGTTCACAGTCGTCGCCATGCAATTCCTGGTACGGGTGCAATCGATGTTGATGTAGCATTCTCAACACCGACGTTTTTGAGATTCCCGATTCTCGCGCAATTTGTCTGCTGCTGATGTGCAGATTAGCCGCGACAGCAGCTAAAACACCTACTTGGGCATCATCATTTGTTGCAGATCGTGGTTGACGTTTCACATGTGGCTGAACACTTCCTGTTTCCTTAAAAAACGTAACTATCCGGTGAACGGTCCGGACATTTGGATGATGTCGTCCAGGATACCGAGAAGCATACATAGCACACGCCCGTTGGGCATTTTGATCACAATAGCCATACATCAATACGATATCGACCTTTTCCGCAATTGGTAAACGGTCCATTTAAACACGGGTAATGTATCACGAAGCAAATACCGTCCGCACTGGCGGAATGTTACGTGATACCACGTACTTATACGTTTGTGACTATTACAGCGCCATCTGTCACAAAGCGAAAAAAGTGGTCCAACTAAAACATTCATATTTCTTTACGTACTACACGATATGTAATAAAAAACCGACAGGAAGAAGATGCTGTGATATGCAAATGATTAGCTATTCAGAGTATTCACACAAGGTTGACGCCGGTGGCGACACGTACAACGTGCTGTCGGTTAAATTTCGCGTCTGTAGCACGTCATCTTCGTGGTGTTTTAGAATAGCTAAACCATTTTCTATGTTTTATATGAATTTTAATATGTTGTCAACCTGATTTCTTTTGTGTAAGATGACAGAGTGGAATAAGATTAGAAGTGTCTCCACTCAATTACACTCCTGGAAATTGAAATAAGAACACCGTGAATTCATTGTCCCAGGAAGGGGAAACTTTATTGACACATTCCTGGGGTCAAATACATCACATGATCACACTGACAGAACCGCAGGCACATAGACACAGGCAACAGAGCATACACAATGTCGGCACTAGTACAGTGTATATCCACCTTTCGCAGCAATGCAGGCTGCTATTCTCCCATGGAGACGATCGTAGAGATGCTGGATGTAGTCCTGTGGAACGGCTTGCCATGCCATTTCCACCTGGCGCCTCAGTTGGACCAGCGTTCGTGCTGGACGTGCAGACCGCGTGAGACGACACTTCATCCAGTCCCAAACATGCTCAATGGGGGACAGATCCGGAGATCTTGCTGGCCAGGGTAGTTGACTTACACCTTCTAGAGCACGTTGGGTGGCACGGGATACATGCGGACGTGCATTGTCCTGTTGGAACAGCAAGTTCCCTTGCCGGTCTAGGAATGGTAGAACGACGGGTTCGATGACGGTTTGGATGTACCGTGCACTATTCAGTGTCCCCTCGACGATCACCAGTGGTGTACGGCCAGTGTAGGAGATCGCTCCCCACACCATGATGCCGGGTGTTGGCCCTGTGTGCCTCGGTCGTATGCAGTCCTGATTGTGGCGCTCACCTGCACGGCGCCAAACACGCATACGACCATCATTGGCACCAAGGCAGAAGCGACTCTCATCGCTGAAGACGACACGTCTCCATTCGTCCCTCCATTCACGCCTGTCGCGACACCACTGGAGGCGGGCTGCACGATGTTGGGGCGTGAGCGGAAGACGGCCTAACGGTGTGCGGGACCGTAGCCCAGCTTCATGGAGACGGTTGCGAATGGTCCTCGCCGATACCCCAGGAGCAACAGTGTCCCTAATTTGCTGGGAAGTGGCGGTGCGGTCCCCTACGGCACTGCGTAGGATCCTACGGTCTTGGCGTGCATCCGTGCGTCGCTGCGGTCCGGTCCCAGGTCGACGGGCACGTGCACCTTCCGCCGACCACTGGCGACGACATCGATGTACTGTGGAGACCTCACGCCCCACGTGTTGAGCAATTCGGCGGTACGTCCACCCGGCCTCCCGCATGCCCACTATACGCCCTCGCTCAAAGTCCGTCAACTGCACATACGGTTCACGTCCACGCTGTCGCGGCATGCTACCAGTGTTAAAGACTGCGATGGAGCTCCGTATGCCACGGCAAACTGGCTGACACTGACGGCGGCGGTGCACAAATGCTGCGCAGCTAGCGCCATTCGACGGCCAACACCGCGGTTCCTGGTGTGTCCGCTGTGCCGTGCGTGTGATCATTGCTTGTACAGCCCTCTCGCAGTGTCCGGAGCAAGTATGGTGGGTCTGACACACCGGTGTCAATGTGTTCTTTTTTCCATTTCCAGGAGTGTATTATGGTCTAAAAATTGGTTTATGGTTAATCAGCCTAATGCTAAAATTTCTAGATGTTTTGAGCATATGCATTTCCACTGTTTTTTTTTTCTTTTTGGGACATTTTCTGAGTCTGTTTGGCTTACACGAACATCCTCAGACAATGTGGGGCACGTGTAACGCCGGAAATGCATATCCTCCTATTTCCATCTATTGTACTATAAATTTTTTTCCTTATTTTGTTACCTGAAGGTATGACGTTTCTGTGTCTTTTATTATACATCGACATAAATGCATATATATATATACAAATAGTAAAACAATTACAATATACAAAGACACAGAAAATGTGGTTCCTCTTGCTGATAATTTTGTCGATACTGATAATTAAAATTTTGTCTGTTATTAAAGTTCTGGTGGTTGTCGTTCCTAAACCGTCTATTAGCTTTGCTATTGAAATTGCGTGGCTGATCGTAATTGCTATATGTTTGTTGACCTTGGTTATTATATGAAAAATTTTTGTTTATAAAGCAATAATCCGATTGCTGCACTTCCAAAAGCTGTAATAGATCCCTGAATGCCGAAATATTTTCTTTCTGATGACCCGTTAAAAGTGTCACTCTTAATGATCGTGGTAACTTAGAAATACATAATTGGGTAAGTGCAGATTCACTGTATGGCTCACTTAAGTACTGGTTTTGTTGGACCATGTGTTCAAAAAATTGCGTGACAGTGGGAAAATTTGAGTTCTCATAATTCGGTAAACTAATTAGTTGATCCTTGATTCCGCGCTGTGTCGTCTTCGACCAATACGCTGACAAAAAATCATTCTGAAATTCTTCTACCGAATAGCATTGCCTCGCGATCGGTCTCATACGAGTTGCCGGTTCGCCTTCCAAAAAACTGCAAATAAATTCAAGTTTATGTGTTACCGGCCAAGTCGGTGGAAAAGCAAAGCTAAATTGTTGTATCCAATCCAATGGGTGAATTTGTGTTCTGTCATTTTTAAATACTTTAAATTTTCTCACGGATAGAAAATGCTTGTAATCAAAATTATCGTCTCTGTATGTCTGAACAGGTTCAGGATTGTATGAGAATCTATTTGTCTGTGACTGTTCGGAATCTAACTCACGTACTCTCTGTAAATTACCTAAATTATACTGGCTATGTGAGTCTGATAAATGTTCGCAAAGTGGCGTATGCTGTGATGTGTTAACGGCTGAAATATTTTTCATCTCCGTCACTTCGTGCTGTAAAGATGACAATTTTCTACGTAATGTATTATTGGACGAACCTATCTCACTGATCGTCTGCTGTAAATTTTGAAATTCGGGTGTTTGATTGAACGAAACAGGTGACGTATCGTCTGATTTGGTGTTATTATTACTTTCGATAACGTCAATACGACTGGCCAATTCATCACATTTTTCAGTCAGTGCTTTTACCTGATCATCGTTTTTAGTATCGCAAGCATTAATTTGTTCTTGTATTTTACGTGTGGTTTTGTTCAACTTTTTAACGTCTGCTTTGATGGCATCGGGATCCTGAATTAGTTCTAATTGTTCAAGTCTGTCGGTCACTGTCTGAAAGTCTACTGTGTGTGTCTGTTTTTGCTTTAAGATCGGAGATCGGAGAGCTCCATGCGGCAGGGTTCACACTACCAAAGATCCTAAACACTTTGGTTCTCCAGACGACCTATCCATGTAATCGTTCGATAGCGTAGTTTTCCCTAGGCAAGACCCAGCGTAAAAATACAAATAATATTGTGTATTTCTAAATTACCACGATCATTAAGAGTATCACTTTTAACAGGTCATCAGAAAGAAAATATTTCGGCATTTAGAGATCTGTTACAGCTTTTGGAAGTTCAGCAATCAGATTATTCCTTCATAAACAAACATTTTTCACATCATAACCAAGGACAACCAACATACATCATTCACCAGTTTTTTTCTACAACTGACAAGGGATCACTCCATGGTGTAAATCACGTATTTTGATGCGCTTCAAATACACTCCTGGAAATTGAAATAAGAACACCGTGAATTCATTGTCCCAGGAAGGGGAAACTTTATTGACACATTCCTGGGGTCAGATACATCACATGATCACACTGACAGAACCACAGGCACATAGACACAGGCAACAGAGCATGCACAACGTCGGCACTAGTACAGTGTATATCCACCTTTCGCAGCAATGCAGGCTGCTATTCTCCCATGGAGACGATCGTAGAGATGCTGGATGTAGTCCTGTGGAACGGCTTGCCATGCCATTTCCACCTGGCGCCTCAGTTGGACCAGCGTTCGTGCTAGACGTGCAGACCGCGTGAGACGACGCTTCATCCAGTCCCAAACATGCTCAATGGGGGACAGATCCGGAGATCTTTCTGGCCAGGGTAGTTGACTTACACCTTCTAGAGCACGTTGGGTGGCACGGGATACATGCGGACGTGCATTGTCCTGTTGGAACAGCAAGTTCCCTTGCCGGTCTAGGAATGGTAGAACGATGGGTTCGATGACGGTTTGGATGTACCGTGCACTATTCAGTGTCCCCTCGAAGATCACCAGTGGTGTACGGCCAGTGTAGGAGATCGCTCCCTACACCATGATGCCGGGTGTTGGCCCTGTGTGCCTCGGTCGTATGCAGTCCTGATTGTGGCGCTCACCTGCACGGCGCCAAACACGCATACGACCATCATTGGCACCAAGGCAGAAGCGACTCTCATCGCTGAAGACGACGCGTCTCCATTCGTCCCTCCATTCACGCCTGTCGCGACACCACTGGAGGCGGGCTGCACGATGTTGGGGCGTGAGCGGAAGATGGTCTAACGGTGTGCGGGACCGTAGCCCAGCTTCATGGAGACGGTTGCGAATGGTCCTCGCCGATACCCCAGGAGCAACAGTGTCCCTAATTTGCTGGGAAGTGGCGGTGCGGTCCCCTACGGCACTGCGTAGGATTCTACGGTCTTGGCGTGCATCCGTGCGTCGCTGCGGTCCGGTCCCAGGTCGACGGGCACGTGCACCTTCCGCCGACCACTGGCGACAACATCGATGTACTGTGGAGACCTCACGCCCCACGTGTTGAGCAATTCGGCGGTACGTCCACCCGGCCTCCCGCATGCCCACTATACGCCCTCGCTCAAAGTCCGTCAACTGCACATACGGTTCACGTCCACGCTGTCGCGGCATGCTACCAGTGTTAAAGACTGCGATGGAGCTCCGTATGCCACGGCAAACTGGCTGACACTGACGGCGGCGGTGCACAAATGCTGCGCAGCTAGTGCCATTCGACGGCCAACACCGCGGGTCCTGGTGTGTCCGCTGTGCCGTGCGTGTGATCATTGCTTGTACAGCCCTCTCGCAGTGTCCGGAGCAAGTATGGTGGGTCTGACACACCGGTGTCAATGTGTTCTTTTTTCCATTTCCAGGAGTGTATGTTGCAGAGGCACTTACTCTTAGAACCTGGCTATCCAGTTTTGTAGCGACAGGCCTTGGTTTTTGAGAAAGTTGATTTTGAAGTTCATTACGTCCTTCGTATACCCGTAAAATTACATACACTACTGGCCATTAAAATTGCTACACCACGGAGATGACTTGCTACCTGCGCGAAATTTAACCGACAGGAAGAAGATGCAGTGATACGCAAATGATTAGGTTTACAGAGCATTCACACAAGGTTGGCGCCGCTGGCGACACCTACAACGTTCTGACATGAGGAAAGTTTCCAACCGATTTCTCATACACAAACAGCAGTTGACAGGCGTTGCCTGGTGAAACGTAGTTGTGATGCCTCGTGCAAGGAGGAGAAATGCGTGCCATCACGTTTCTGACTTTGATAAAGGTCGGATTGTAGCCTATCGCGATTGCGGTAGCCTATCACGATTGTGGTTTATGGTATCGCGACATTGTTGCTCGCGTTGGTCGATATCCAATGACTGTTAGCAGAATATGGAATCGGTGGGTTCAGGAGGGTAATACGGAATGCCATGCAGGATCCCAACGGCCTCGTATCACTAGCAGTCGAGATGACAGGCATCTTATCCGCATGGCTTAACGGATCGTGCAGCCACGTCTCGATCCCTCAGTCAACAGATGGGGACGTTTGCAAGACAACAACCATCTGCACGAACAGTTCGACGACGTTTGCAGCAGCATGGACTAACAGCTCGGAGACCACGGCTGCGCTTACCCTTGACGCTGTATCACAGACAGAAGCGCCTGCGATGGTGTACTCAACGACGAACCTGGGTGCACGAATAGCAAAACGTCATTTTTCGGATGAATCCAGGTTCTGTCTACAGCATCACGATGGTCGCATCCGTGTTTGGCGACATCGCGGTGAACTCACATTGGAAGCGTGTATTTGTCATCGCCATATTGGCGTATCACCTGGCGTGATGGTATGAGGTGCCATTGGTCACACGTCTCGGTCACCTCTCGTTCGCATTGACGGCACTTTGAACAGTGGACGTTACATTTCAGATGTCTTACGACCGTGGCTCTACCCTTCATTCAATCCCTGCGAAACCCTACATTTCAGTAGGACAATGCACGACCGCATGTTGCAGGTCCTGTACGGCCCTTTCTGGATACAGAAAATGTTCGACTGCTGCCCTGGCCAGCACATTCTTCAGATCTCTCACCAATTGAAAACGTCTGGTCAATGGTGGCCGAGGAACTGGCTCATCACAATACACCGGTCACTACTCTTGATGAACTGTGGTATCGTGTTGAAGCTGCATGGGCAGCTGTACCTGTACACGACATCCAAGCTCTGTTTGATTCAATGCCCAGGTGTAACAAGGCCGTTATTACGGCCAGAGTTGGTTGTTCTGGGTACTGATTTCTCAGGATCTATGCACCCAAACTGCGTGAAAATGTAATCACGTGTCGGTTCTAGTATAATATATTTGTCCAATGAATACCTGTTTATCATAAGGTGTGGGGCGTGTGCAGTTGGAGTGATGTGGGACCTCTGACACATCTAGATAAGACTCTGATAGGTGACGCGTACCTTAGAAGAGTGTTCCTGGAGCCACTCTGTAGCAATTCTGGACATTTGGGTCGTCGCATCGTCCTGCTGGAATTGCCCAAGTCCGTCGGAATGCACAATGGACATGAGAGGATGCAGGTGATCAGACAGGATTCTTACGTACGTGTCTCCTGTCAGAGTCGTATCTAGTCGTATCAGGGGTCCCATATCACTCCAACTGCACACGCCCCACACCATTACAGAGCCTCCACCAGCTTGAACAGTCCCCTGCTGACTCGTATGGTTTATGGATTCATGGGGCTGTCTCCATATCTGTACACGTGCATCCGCTCGATACAATTTGAAACGAGACTCGTCCGAACAGGCAATATCTTTCGAGTCTTCAACAGTCCAACGTCGGTGTTGACAGGCACAGGCGAGGTGTAAAGCTTTGCGTCGTGCAGTCATCAAGGGTACACGAGCGAGCCCATATCGATGATGTTTCGTTGAGTGGCTCGCACGCTGACACTTGTTGATGGCCCAGCATTTAAATCTGTAGCGATTTGCAGAAGGGTTACACTTCTGTCACGTTGAACGATTCCTTTCAATTGTCGTTGGTCCCGTTTTTGTAGGATATTTTTCCAGCCGCATCGATGTCTTCCCGGGTTCGATTTCCGGCGGGGTCAGGGATTTTCTCTGCCTCGTGATGAGTGGGTGTTGTGTGCTGTCCTTAGATTAGTTAGGTTTAAGTAGTTCTAAGTTCTAGGGGACTGATGACCATAGCTGTTAAGTCCCATAGTGCTCAGAACCATTTGAACCATTGATGTCGGAGATTTTAAGTTTTACCGGATTCCTGACATTCACGGTACAGTCGTGAAATAGTCGTACGGGAATATCGCTATCTCGGAGAGGGTGTGTACCATGGCTCGTGCGCCGACTATAACACCACGTTCGAACTCATTTAAATCCTGTCATCTATAAAGAAGCTGTGTGGTGGTAAGAACCACTTACCTCTCAAACGGTTTTGGGTGAAAAAGAAAACTAACACGCCGAGCCCAAATACGCATACTATTTTCAACCAGTATTTGGGATTGAGAGCACTTAGCCCCTTGCAACAAACATCACAAATGATTTCAGACCTTTACTAAATTTCTGCCACTGACACTCCCAACAAAATTATGAAAGGAGAAACGTTTATCGCTTACTACTGTAAAACTGCAGCATCAGCGATAACAGTTTAACATATGACTTCTTTACTACCAACACTACTCACAATAAATTTTGCGGCAGTATATACCACTAAATGTGCCTGCGAAACTATATCATTGTGCAACATGTGTTTCAGGAGATATGATGTTATAAACACTGAGACGCGTGAAAGTCTGCCATATCAGGCATGACGTTTTAACTTATTACGTCTTTACCACAAACTCTACCCACAATACTTTGCGGAGGCAGTAGCCACACATACCACTAAATGTGCCTGCAAAATTATATCATTGTACGGCGCATAGCACAGCAGGTATTACCTCGTAAACACTAAGCTGCGTGAAAAACTAGCTTTCTTTTTGAAATGGAGCGCAAATTACCCAGACTGTACTCATCCAGTCTTTGATCATCACAGCACATAGCGACTTCCATCAAACTTTAAACATAATTTTAAACATTCTCTGAACTTTTTCTCGTTTACAAGTTTAATGTCATGTATTCACCACGTTAACTCTGTAAGGTTGCGGGGTTTCTGATATTGCTTTCTTATTCTTGAATTGAGAACAACTGTGTAAGACGAAATGACAAGTTTAATGTCGCAATATTTCTCACCAAATTACAGCTTTTCATACAGTTTTCAACTCGCCAACATAAAAACAGCGCAATGGATAACACATCTTGCCAACATCAAAAAGTGAAATAAGTTTATACACAACAGTGTTAAATATTAACTCTCTGAAAGAACATTAATCTTAAGCACAATATTATGAAAGTTTTATTGGAAGTTTCTTTACAAAATTGCTTCTACACCTATGTTATGATGTTGGTCAGTACTACGAAAATCGTCCAATTCCGGTTCAAAGTTCGGTACTATTTAGGATGAAAATGAAGTCTACGGTGGATAGTTAGTCAAGTGACAAGCTTGAGTGCAAGATTACCCAAGGCCGCTCGAGTTTACAGTGGACGCAAGCTGGTGAACCAACAAAGTTTACGCCTCTGCACTTGGTATTTACCTCAAGCTGCGACGTGCCGCTGTCTGCAAGGCTGCTCTCTCCCACTGAAATTCCTACAAAACTAATCTGGCCTTTGCTGAACTTTCCAGCAGAAACTTTCCCTATGTTTCTCGTTATGTGAGAAAACATGTACTCAGCCCTAGTCTTATTATGTGGCGATATACACTCGCATGGTTGGAGCAGCGTGCATATTATAGTGCCCTCTCAGTTCTCGCAAGAACAATTAACTAATTTGGCTGGTTCGTTTCTCCATAGTTGGAGCTAAGCGTTGCCACATCTAATTTTAGCTGGAGTGCATCCGCTGTGAACCTCAGCGTCCACACCAGATTCTTCTCTTTGTTGTATGGAGCATTAAGCGCTTCGTTCTGCACTTGACACCAGTTCAGAGAAGAGTCCAATCCCACAAAATTTCTCTCTTGTCCTACTCATGGCACAACTGCCTCCCTCCACTTGGGTTCCTTTCCACGTCACAGCATTTTTTTCAACCAATAGGAGCATTCCTCTTATTTTGTAGAAACACCCTCTACCAATCGCAACGCCCCTTGTATCAAACTGCGTCGAAACTTCAGTAGTTTTCTCCTTCCTAGTGAGTTTCCACCAATCGGACGTTTTGCGCCCGTTCTAGATGCCTAAAGTATATTGACCTTTCCGTGTGTCACACTCGCTGGACGAAAATGCGTCACTTGCTTTTGTTCATATCTCATTGGAATTTCGAAACGCAGTTTCCTAAAGCTTCTTCTCTGCCATTGTACCAATGCCCTCGCTACAGGTGGCCCTCCAGCTTGAATCGCCTGGCCCCAGGTCGTTGTCCTCCTTTCTGCCACCCCTTTAAGTGGTTGCCGGTGTAACTCCCAGAGCGCGGCTTCGCTACGCCGTTGTGGAGCTGGCTTTTCAAAACTAAAAGCGGCCTGACTCAGGTTCCCTGTTCTACCTTCCACTCAAAGACATGCATTGTATAGGAATGGTGTGTCAATTACCGTCGATTGACTGTCATACCTTTTTGGATTACGTATTGATAGGCAAATGTTTCCATAACTGTCGATTTACGTTAGGTGTCATCTTCACCTTCTCATTGCGATTTGTAAAGGTCTCATGTAAGGTGCAAATCTGATCATTTTTTCTGCCACCTTAAAACTCGTTTGCAAAGTAATCATAAACTCTTTTATGCGGGGGAGTTCTGTTCTTCAAAGAGTCGGGGCTTACTCGTGACTCACAAACTGGAAAGAAGCACAGTGCTGTTGAGAATCAACCACATCCCATACGAGAGGGCATAAAAAGGAGTAACACTGAACAAGCACTTGGAACAATTTCAGTCATGTCTGTTATGCACGTGACTTACTATTTGAATAAATAGTATTTGTATAAAATTACTGTGGGAGTACGATTCCCCATTGCCTCTAGGGGTAATGAACGAGAAGAGGTGACGTAAAAATGCTGCTGGTATTTATTTCTTATATTTAGTTGACTTGGAATACTTTCAAAAGCATGAACTGCAATTTGTCTCTTATTGTTGCTGTTCGTTGTGTTAACCATATCACGAAAATGAGCATCGCAGCGATCCAATTATTTTGTCAACGTGTTTCGGGACCTGTAAGATCAAGCCACATGACTCAATACCAGAGATAAAATTAACATTCTCCCTTGAGTCTTGTCACGTGAAGCAGTAGAAAATCAGGCATGTCTGTGTGCCATATATGTCACATATGCATATGTTCAACATCTCGTCCTATGCCCCAGTATCAGTTTCAACCAAATTGGAATGGAAAAACGTATTGTGGCAGTAAAAGTCACCAATCTGTCATTGGAGTGGGGGAGAGTGGGGGGGGGGGTGATAACAGAGTGATTTACAGAGAAGGGGGGAGAAGGAGGTGGACAGGAACAGGGGGAAGAGGAGACAGACAGACAGATAGATTGGGAAACGGGCAGTCAGAGATGGGAGAGGAATAGGTTGACAGATAGAGGTCAATTAGTAGATGGACAGAGGGAGGAGGTGTGGAGGAGATGGACAGAAAGAGGAGGCAGGAAGAGATGAAGAGAGAAGGGAGGTGGCGATGGACAAACAGAGGGGGAAGGAGAAGAGGGAATTATAGAAGATGGAAATAGATAAATATCCAGACAACATCGAATTTCTCAGTTAGCGTATGTACACAAGGATCTGTTTGTTTCTCTACTACTTTGATTCTCACCTGAACACCCTACGATTGTGAAGGCTATTGAATCACTAACAACATATAGTGACAAGTAGGCCTAAAACTCACCTGCCACTGCTCTCGTCACCTGGACAACGCCAGTGAATATGGACACACACACACACAACAAAAACATAAAATAATAAATTACAACAATAATAATGACCCGAGTGAGAGTTTGTCTAAGTGGTTATTACTCATCAGTGTTTGTACCTAAGAGAAAGCAGAACCATCAATCAGATGCGTTACCACTCGACTTTTATGATGTTGTTGTTGTTGTGGTCTTCAGTCCTGAGACTGGTTTGATGCAGCTCTCCATGCTACTCTATCCTGTGCAAGCTTCTTCATCTCCCAGTACCTACTGCAACCTACATCCTTCTGAATTTGCTTAGTGTATGCATCTCTTGGTCTCCCCCTACGATTTTTACCCTCCACGCTGCCCTCCAATACTAAATTGGTGATCCCTTGATGCCTCAGAACATGTCCTACCAACCGATCCCTTCTTCTGGTCAAGTTGTGCCACAAACTCCTCTTCTCCCCAATCCTGTTCAGTACCTCCTCATTAGTTATGTGATCTACCCATCTAATCTTCAGCATTCTTCTGTAGCACCACATTTCGAAAGCTTCTATTCTCTTCTTGTCCAAACTATTTATCGTCCATGTTTCACTTCCATACATGGCTACACTCCATACAAATACTTTCAGAAAAGACTTCCTGACACTTAAATCTATACTCGATGTTAACAAATTTCTCTTCTTCAGAAACGCTTTCCTTGCCATTGCCAGTCTACATTTTATATCCTCTCTACTTCGACCATCATCAGTTATTTTGCTCCCCAAATAGCAAAACTCCTTTACTACTTTAAGTGTCTCATTTCCTAATCTAATACCCTCAACATCACCCGACTTAATTCGACTACATTCCATTATCCTCGTTTTGCTTTTGTTGATGTTCATCTTATATCCTCCCTTCAAGACATCATCCATTCCATTCAACTGCTCTTCCAAGTCCTTTGCTGTCTCTGACAGAATTACAATGTCATCGGCGAACCTCAAAGTTTTTATTTCTTCTCCATGGATTTTAATACCTACTCCGAATTTTTCTTTTGTTTCCTTTACTGCTTGCTCAATATACAGATTGAATAACATCGGGGAGAGGCTACAACCCTGTCTTACTCCCTTCCCAACCACTGCTTCCCTTTCCTGTCCCTCAACTCTTATAACTGCCATCTGGTTTCTGTACAAATTGTAAATAGCCTTTCGCTCCCTGTATTTTACCCCTGCCACCTTTAGAATTTGAAAGAGAGTATTCCAGTCAACATTGTCAAAAGCTTTCTCTAAGTCTACAAATGCTAGAAACGTAGGTTTGCCTTTCCTTAATCTTTCTTCTAAGATAAGTCGTAAGGTCAGTATTGCCTCACGTGTCCCAGTATTTCTACGGAATCCAAACTGATCTTCCCCGAGGTCGGCTTCTACTAGTTTTTCCATTCGTCTGTAAAGAATTCGTGTTAGTATTTTGCAGCTGTGGCTTATTAAACTGATTGTTCGGTAATTCTCACATCTGTCAACACCTGCTTTCTTTGGGATTGGAATTATTATATTCTTCTTGAAGTCTGAGGGTATTTCGCCTGTTTCATACATCTTGCTCACCAGATGGTAGAGTTTTGTCAGGACTGGCTCTCCCAAGGCCGTCAGTAGTTCCAATGGAATGTTGTCTACTCCGGGGGCCTTGTTTCGACTCAGGTCTTTCAGTGCTCTGTCAAACTCTTCACGCAGTATCGCATCTCCCATTTCATCTTCATCTACATCCTCTTCCATTTCCATAATATTGTCCTCAAGTACATCGCCCTTGTATAGACCCTCTATATACTCCTTCCACCTTTCTGCTTTCCCTTCTTTGCTTAGAACTGGGTTTCCATCTGAGCTCTTGATGTTCATACAAGTGGTTCTCTTATCTCCAAAGGTCTCTTTAATTTTCCTGTAGGCAGTATCTATCTTACCCCTAGTAAGATAAGCCTCTACATCCTTACATTTGTCCTCTAGCCATCCCTGCTTAGCCATTTTGCACTTCCTGTCGATCTCATTTTTGAGACGTTTGTATTCCTTTTTGCCTGCTTCATTTACTGCATTTTTATATTTTCTCCTTTCATCAATTAAATTCAATATTTCTTCTGTTACCCAAGGATTTCTACTAGCCCTCGTCTTTTTACCTACTTGATCCTCTGCTGCCTTCACTACTTCATCCCTCAAAGCTACCCATTCTTCTTCTACTGTATTTCTTTCCCCCATTCCTGTCAATTGTTCCCTTATGCTCTCCCTGAAACTCTGTACAACCTCTGGTTCTTTCAGTTTATCCAGGTCCCATCTCCTTAAATTCCCACCTTTTTGCAGTTTCTTCAGTTTTAATCTACAGCTCATAACCAATAGATTGTGGTCAGAGTCCACATCTGCCCCTGGAAATGTCTTACAATTTAAAACCTGGTTCCTAAATCTCTGTCTTACCATTATATAATCAATCTGATACCTTTTAGTATCTCCAGGGTTCTTCCATGTATACAACCTTCTATCATGATTCTTAAACCAAGTGTTAGCTATGATTAAATTGTGCTCTGTGCAAAATTCTACCAGGCGGCTTCCTCTTTCATTTCTTAGCCCCAATCCATATTCACCTACTACGTTTCCTTCTCTCCCTTTTCCTACACTCGAATTCCAGTCACCCATAACTATTAAATTTTCGTCTCCCTTCACAATCTGAATAATTTCTTTTATTTCATCATACATTTCTTCAATTTCTTCGTCATCTGCAGAGCTGGTTGGCATATAAACTTGTACTACTGTAGTAGGTGTGGGCTTCGTATCTATCTTGGCCACAATAATGCGTTCACTAAGCTGTTTGTAGTAGCTTACCCGCGTTCCTATTTTCCTATTCATTATTAAACCTACTCCTGCATTACCCCTATTTGACTTTGTGTTTATAACCCTGTAGTCACCTGACCAGAAGTCTTGTTCCTCCTGCCACCGAACTTCACTAATTCCCACTATATCTAACTTTAACCTATCCATTTCCCTTTTCAAATTTTCTAACCTACCTGCCCGATTAAGGGACCTGACATTCCACGCTCCGATCCGTAGAACGCCAGTTTTCTTTCTCCTGATAACGACATCCTCTTGAGTAGTCCCCGCCCGGAGATCCGAATGGGGGACTATTTTACCTCCGGAATATTTTACCCAAGAGGACGCCATCATCATTTAATCATACAGTAAAGCTGCATGCCCTCGGGAAAAATTACGGCCGTAGTTTCCCCTTGCTTTCAGCCGTTCGCAGTACCAGCACAGCAAGGCCGTTTTGGTTATTGTTACAAGGCCAGATCAGTCAATCATCCAGACTGTTGCCCTTGCAACTACTGAAAAGGCTGCTGCCCCTCTTCAGGAACCACACGTTTGTCTGGCCTCTCAACAGATACCCCTCCGTTGTGGTTGTACCTACGGTACGGCTATCTGTATCGCTGAGGCACGCAAGCCTCCCCACCAACGGCAAGGTCCATGGTTATAATATGCAAACTCTAATCAAACTTCCAAAATTCTCAGCAGTAATTAGATGATGTGTTGTTGTTGTGGTCTTCAGTCCTGAGACTGGCTTGATGCAGCTCTCCATGCTACTCTATCCTGTGCAAGCTTCTTCATCTCCCAGTACCTACTGCAACCTACATCCTTCTGAATCTGCTTAGTGTATTCATCTCTTGGTCTCCCCCTACGATTTTTACCCTCCACGCTGCCCTCCAATACTAAATTGGTGATCCCTTGATGCCTCAGAATATGTCCTACCAACCGATCCCTTCTTCTGGTCAAGTTGTGCCACAAACTCCTCTTCTCCCCAATCCTATTTAGTACCTCCTCATTAGTTATGTGATCTACCCATCTAATCTTCAGCATTCTTCTGTAGCACCACAATTCGAAAGCTTCTATTCTCTTCTTTACCAAACTATTTACCGTCCATGTTTCACTTCCATACATGGCTACACTCCATACAAATACTTTCAGGAATGACTTCCTGACACTTAAATCTATACTCGATGTTAACAAATTTCTCTTCTTCAGAAACGGTTTCCTTGCCATTGCCAGTCTACATTTTATATCCTCTCTACTTCGACCATCATTAGTTATTTTGCTCCCCAAATAGCAAAACTCCTTTACTACTTTAAGTGTCTCGTTTCCTAATCTAATACCCTCAACATCACCCGACTTAATTCGACTACATTCCATTATCCTCGTTTTGCTTTTGTTGATGTTCATCTTATATCCTCCCTTCAAGACACCATCCATTCCGTTCAACTGCTCTTCCAAGTCCTTTGCTGTCTCTGACAGAATTACAATGCCATCGGCGAACCTCAAAGTTTTTATTTCTTCTCCATGGATTTTAATACCTACTCCAAATTTTTCTTTTGTTTCCTTTACTGCTTGCTCAATATACAGATTGAATAACATCGGGGAGAGGCTACAACCCTGTCTCACTCCCTTCCCAACCACTGCTTCCCTTTCATGTCCCTCGACTCTTATAACTGCCATCTGGTTTCTGTACAAATTGTAAATAGCCTTTCGCTCCCTGTATTTTACCCCTGCCACCTTTAGAATTTGAAAGAGAGTATTCCAGTTAACATTGTCAAAAGCTTTCTCTAAGTCTACAAATGCTAGAAACGTAGGTTTGCCTTTCCTTAATCTTTCTTCTAAGATAAGTCGTAAGGTCAGTATTGCCTCACGTGTTCCAGTATTTCTACGGAATCCAAACTGATCTTCCCCGAGGTCGGCTTCTACTAGTTTTTCCATTCGTCTGTAAAGAATTCGCGTTAGTATTTTGCAGCCGTGGCTTATGAAACTGATAGTTCGGTAATTTTCACATCTGTCAACACCTGCTTTCTTTGGGATTGGAATTATTATATTCTTCTTGAAGTCTGAGGGTATTTCGCCTGTTTCATACATCTTGCTCACCAGATGGTAGAGTTTTGTCATGACTGGCTCTCCCAAGGCCGCCAGTAGTTGTAATGGAATGTTGTCTACTCCGGGGGCCTTGTTTCGATTCAGGTGTTTCAGTGCTCTGTCAAACTCTTCACGTAGTATCGTATCTCCCTTTTCATCTTCATCTACATCCTCTTCCATTTCCATAATATTGTCCTCAAGTACATCGCCCTTGTATAGACCCTCTATATACTCCTTCCACCTTTCTGCTTTCCCTTCTTTGCTTAGAACTGGGTTTCCATCTGAGCTCTTGATGTTCATACAAGTGGTTCTCTTATCTCCAAAGGTCTCTTTAATTTTCCTGTAGGCAGTATCTATCTTACCCCTAGTAAGATAAGCCTCTACATCCTTACATTTGTCCTCTAGCCATCCCTGCTTAGCCATTTTGCACTTCCTGTCGATCTCATTTTTGAGACGTTTGTATTACTTTTTGCCTGCTTCATTTACTGCATTTTTATATTTTCTCCTTTCATCAATTAAATTCAATATTTCTTCTGTTACCCAAGGATTTCTACTAGCCCTCGTCTTTTTACCTATTTGAGCCTCTGCTGCCTTCACTATTTCATTCCTCAAAGCTACCCATTCTTCTTCTACTGTATTTCTTTCCCCCATTCCTGTCAATTGTTCCCTTATGCTCTCCCTGAAACTCTGCACAACCTCTGGTTTAGTCAGTTTATCCAGGTCCCATCTCCTTAAATTCCCACCTTTTTGCAGTTTCTTCAGTTTTAATCTACAGGTCATAACCAATAGATTGTGGTCAGAGTCCACATCTGCCCCTGGAAATGTCTTACAATTTAAAACCTGGTTCCTAAATCTCTGTCTTACCATTATATAATCTATCTGATACCTTTTAGTATCTCCAGGGTTCTTCCATGTATACAACCTTCTTTCATGATTCTTAAACCAAGTGTTAGCTATGATAATTAGATGATAAGTAGTTATATATATACAGAAGCTCTATGTCATTTGACTGTAAGAGTTACAATGTGATTCATTTTTTGACTGCGAGAGTTACAGTGTCTATGTGATTCATTAAGCTGAATCACTATTAGCTTGTCTCTCTCTACAGTATTTTGCATGTGATAGTTTAATTTAATTTTTATTATTTAATCTCCTGCTTAAAGAATTTCTTTATTATTTTTTTAATTTACTGAGCTGCATTTATCTAGCTATGATTGCAACGTTGGGCGTTGTTGTAAAAAATTTTTGGTTATGATTCTGTTGGCTGTCGGAGATGTATGCCCGGTGTAGGTCTACCTCATACTGAAGACTGGAAGTGGAAAGCCGTGCAATGTATTCTGGACCACTTGATCGCTGCTGGCCGGGGAAGACTGCAGGGTGATGGCAATCATTATTATCGCTCCAGGGCGAACTTCTGGATGGGATTCAGGTCAAGTGTTTATGGCAATAATGAACACCCATGCGTGACTTTGGCTGATAGGGCGTACGTTTATTCAAAACCTTTACTTCCTGCAAATAACGTACTTTGCCATCACAAGTAATTAAACATTTCTAAACAGCCCGCCGAATAGGGAAGGCCAATTCACATCCACCCTTTTACGAAAACACGGTCCGTTCATTTACAACAGTCCGTCTGCACTACAGAGGCCAAATGCACATTCCGCTTTGCTGACAAATAAAGCTGTTGTAAAAAACGACATTCTCTTTAACGATATGACGACTGACTTGTCATAAAGCTTTGTTTATTTTTGACAAAATCACTTTTTATCACACAGTCATAATCTGTTTCGGCCCACAATGTCCACGATCAGATGCTACCGCAGGAAAAAAAGTAAAACTTGTATTAATGCCTTCTGGTATTGTTTTTGTGATCTTTATTCTGAAGCCTGGTTCGATGCAGCTCTCCACGTTACTCTATATTATGCAAGTCCCTATATCTCCGAATAATTACTGGATGCTCCATACTTCGAATCTGCTTACCGTATTCGTCCCTTGGTCTCTGACTACAGTTTTTGCCCCTACACTTCCAATACTGAGCTGATGCTTTCTTTATGACTCAGTATGTGTCCCATCAACCGCTCCCTTCTTTTAGTCGAGTTATGCCACAAATATCTTTTCCTCCCAGTCATGTTCAGTACCTCCTCATCAGTAACGCGAACTACGCATCTAATTTTACGGTATATTGTTAATTTTTACTCGTTGACTGTCTAACATCACGACCGGGAGAGAGGTGTGCTGACCACCCCCCCCCCACCCCCCTACCCGCATCCTCACCTGAGGATGACACAGCGGTCGATGGTCCCGATGGGCCACTTGTGGCCTGATGACGGAGTGCATTTTACAATTACACAGTCCAGTGACATTAGTATGACCGCCACCTCGATGTTCGACATCAACGTGCAACAACCACTCTCAAATGGCAGCACTAGCAGTGGAAGGTATATAAAGAGTGTCGGAGGGTCGCGGAAACCGTGTAGTCGTCGACGTTATGCAGAAACCGAGCGATTAATCTGACGTCCAAAAGAGCACGATCATTGGCTCTGTGCCAAGGGTGGAAGCATTTCCAAATCCGCTAAGTCTGTAAATTATTCGTGTGCCGCCGTAGCAACGTGGCGCTATCCAAAAACTGCGCCGGAGCAACTGTGGTGCACCACGGTCCATAGATGACAGGGGCGAACAACGGCTACGGAGATGTGTACGAGCGAATAGACGCTGAGCAACAGTCCGACAGATGAACCGAGGTGCTGCAAACTGTGTCCTCAGTGATTGCCAGCAAACATTCTTGCGTATGGTCTTCCACAGCAGTCGCCTGTGTCGTGCACCAGTGGTGACTGTACACTGCAACAATCATAGGAAGGGTCCAGGCAGGAGGAGGAAGCGTTATGGTCTGGGGAATATTTCTGTGGCACTTCGTAGGTGATATAGTCATTCTGGAAGGCATAATGGATCAACACAAGTAGTGAGCAAGGGGGACATGGATGGCGACCGCGGATAGGTGGAGCTACAGGTAGGTGGGAATGTGAATTGGCCGAGGGGTGTAGTCCGCGCAATTGCGATAAACACGGTGGTTAACGCAACTGCTAGCAAGTAGGAGATCCTGGACCAGCACACATTTTCACTCGTCGCCGCTGACTCCGCATAAAGTCCCACAGTCCCACAGCGATCGCAGGGCGGCGTGGTTACCACGGATTTGGCAAGGTTAGTTTTAGGGGTGGCCCGATGCCCTTCCTGCCGCCACCCTTTCCCCTCAGGGACGGAATCAGTGCACCCCAGCTGTCTGCATCTAGTGTAAATCATGAAATAGTGTGGACATGTTTCAAATGTCTGCGACGCATGTAACTGAGGCGGAACGTGGGGACCAGCCCAGTATTCACCTAGACGGTGTGGAAAACCGCCTAAAAACCACATCCAGGCTGGCCGGCACACCGGGCCTCGTCGTTAATCCGCCGGGCGGATTCGATCCGGGGCCAGCGCGCCTACCCGAGTCCAGCACGTTAGCGCTCTCAGCTACCCTGGCGGGTCTCCCCCCTCTTCGTCTTCAGTTTACATAATATGCTAACATGCTTGGTGTGCAGCAAAAGAACACAGAACATTTGCAACTGCTTCCAGAATGAATTTTGCTGATTGTTCTCCGACTTAAAACTACCTGGTAAATTAAAACGGTGTGCCGAACCGGGCTTCGAGCCTGAGGCCTTCGCCTTTCGCAGACAGTTGCTCTACGAACTGAACGATTCCAGCACGACTCATAACCAGCCCATTCAGCTTAGCTTGCAACAGTACTTGTTTTTGTACCTCCCACACTCCGCTTAGAGTGAAAATTCATTCTGGAAACAGTCCTCTAGGTAGTGACTAAGCCACGTGTCCCCAATATCCTTTCTTCCAGGAGTGCTAATCCTGAAAGGTACGCAACAGAAGTTTTGTATACTTTGAAAGGTAGGAGATGAGGTATTGGCGGAAGTTAAGCAGTGAGGACGGGTCGTCAGTCGTGCTTGCAGAGCTCAATCGGTGGAGTGCTTGACTGCGTAAAGCAGATGTTCCACGCTGGAGACCTTTTATGACACACAGACACAGACTGGAAGTAAGTTCCACTTACAAACAGTATTGTAAACTTTAAAACGTATTACTTCCATCTTTAATATAAATTACTCATGCTGGTAAACCACCACTTTTGGCACTACTCACGTTTCTTTGAGTTTCAAATGGCTAATACGTCTTGCACCAATCACGTTGGTTTCTTATATGTTACGCCACACCACTGTCAGTGTCCCATTAGCCACTGTCCAGTTTGCTTATATCTTCAGAAACATTGCTACATCTCACCATTAAAACTTTTTTCTCGATTTTTTAAACTTCTGTGTAGCATAGCACAGTGTTTCTTTTCGTCTCTTCTAGGACACTCATTGAACGATTGCCCTTTTTCTTGCACCTGACACAAACCAAACCTGTGTTACAGTGTGTTGTTAGGTGATCTACTTTGCCACATGAAAAGCATTTTCCATCTTCATTCCTTTCATAATGAGACTTTTTGACACATTTGCTTCAGATATAATTTGACTTCACCCTCGTTGCTTTTTGTTAACCTTCATTTTCGACATCATTGCTATAGCATCATCCAATTCATAATTTAAACACGGTTCTCGTAAATTATTCCATGCTTTCTCTTCTGCTGACAAGCCATGCCGTGTAATATAAATACAATCAAACACATTGGGCAAAGCTTGGAAAAAGTGTGCATGAAATTCACCGTCGTCGAATGGCTTCTCTAAGAAAGAAAGTTGAGTTTGTATTTCATAAAATTTGGCTATATGACCTGGTATGCCACCAGATGCCATACACTGTTCTGAAATTTGTGGCTCAGCAGATCAATGTTTTCGTCTAAATGAACACCATAAATCTTATGCAGCTAATCTTATACCTCACTGGTAGTCCCCGACGCGAAGTAAAGGTTTGGTGTCGTGCCATTGCATTGGTCTTTGTCCATTCTGGAAGATCGGTTACTTAATTTTGAACACTATTCCGGTTTAATCAACCTACCAGTAACAACATCAAATACTCTGCCATTCTCTAAAATAGTTCTTATTATAATAATCCGGGTTCCCCATCTTTCTTCCCTAGTCACTTTTTCAATACTCCGTCTTTTGTCTGCTATCGTCTTCTTTCGAAGTTCTTTTTAGTCGAGTCATCGTCAAAATCGGTTACAACTGTCGTTCTTTATGGAAACTTTACCAACCACGAACCTTTACTACCATGCTGGTAAAACACCATAGGCTGTTTTCAAATTAAAACAGTTATTTTAAAGCCTGATAGTACAACAGTATTGTAACCTCCCCACAAATAATAAAAATAAAAAAAATAATAATAATGAATATGATTCTAATTTAGTGTAACCTCTCTACAGAAATTCATTCACATTTAACCTCCACACAAAATTTGTTTCCCATTTAATGTACCCACAAAATTCTTTTCTCATTTAATGTAAGCTCGAAACAGAAAAATTCCTAAACCTCATAATAAAAAAATAAATTCAGTAACCTGGTAAATTTTGGACGATAGCAGTGCTGCGTCATGGCCCTGTAAGATCATTCTGAATAAAAAGCAAAAATTCTTACCTCGATAAAGTTGGCAACTATCTGCTCTTACACTAGCTTTTTCCGGCACAGCTCTGTGCAATGCTGGCCTATACATTTGTCATTTATGAAAGGAAGCAACTGATTTTTCTTTTGCAACAATTGAAATGATCATGGATTGGAGAAAGTAGTAAACTCTTTAAATTGAAATGAATGCTTGTTAGAAATTACTTTATATGACAAAGATTATTATTAGGACATTTTTAAAAGATTTACATGGGAGTTCACATAACATTACTAGGTATGCGCGAGGCTGCTTTTCACCTTACACTATAATGCTCAGGCTCCGTCATCGTTGCACCACGACCGGCCCAGCCAACACGATACACCAGACTGCACGCTAGCAACAACTTACTGCTACACAGTTCCTACTGCATACAACACTGCTCTTTGGTCGCAGATTCTCTTATAACTTACATATTGCAGGCAGCGCGTACCTCTTACATAACCCTCCACTGGGGGGGCAAAAATTTGGCAGCGATGGTGAGTCAATTGGACTTGCCATGAGTAACAAATTTTTCTAAAATATACTTAATTAACTAAGTTTACAGTCACAGAGTATATATATATATATATATATATATATATATATATATATATATATATATAAGTGCAGAACATGAAATGAAATAGAGTGCACATGCACTGAGTACAGAACATATCAAGAAATGACAAAATGTATACGCAATGAATACAAAATAATTAACAAATGACATAAAGTGCACATGCGCTGTTAAACTCTTTAGCATTTTTACAACTAATAAACATATCAAGGAGTGAAATAAAGCGCACACGCACTGTAGAACTCTTTAGCATTTTTACATAACGTATCATGGAGTGAAATAAAGTGCACACACACTGTAGAAGTCTTTAGCATTTTTACGTAACATATCATGGAGTGAAATAAAGTGCACACACACTGAAGAAGTCTTTAGCATTTTTACATAACATATCATGGAGTGAAATAAAGTGCACACACACTGTAGAAGTCTTTAGCATTTTTACATAACATATCATGGAGTGAAATAAAGTGCATACGCACTGTAGAAGTCTTTATCATTTTACATAACATATCATGGAGTGAAATAAAGTGCACATGCACTGTAGAAGTCTTTAGCATTTCTACATAACATATCATGGAGTGAAATAAAGTGCACACACACTGTAGAAGTCTTTATCATTTTACAAGAATTTAAACGCACTGTATAAGTCTTTACCATTTTACAAGAACTAGGAAAGGAATGGGAAGGATTGCATCATGGTTGTAGCACAGTAGGTTGCACGTAGCTGCACTGAAAGTCCATATCTTTCTACAGAAGCACAGCACCAAGTGAGACAATCTGAAGTTCTCTTCCTGAAGTATTTATCAGTGTAGCCAAGACACTGAAATGTTGTATTTATATTGTATATTATCATTTTGGTAGTACATCCGTTACACCAAATAGTATAACCATAATAACATCTCCATTGTTCAAGGTGGTGGACAGCATGATGTGTCAACACCACACTCTTTCATCAATGTAGAATTAGTGCAAAAACCAAATATGGTGCTCCATGATCATAAGGATGGACAGGACAAACGGATATTGCAGTAATATCTGGTAATTGGGTCAGAAGGAGAAGGACATTAAGTCTTATGCTAGTCAACATTGAGAATTACACTAGTCTATCAACTGATTTGAGTAATTGGTGGCACTCATCACCTAGTTACTAAACATTTCTGTACTATGTATGAAGTATTACAGAATAATGTTCATAAACCATTTGATTACAGTGAACATTGGCACTCATTGGCCAGTTACAAACCATTTTTATGCATTAATCAAAAGTGATCATTCAAAACAAGAGTTAGTTAATGGCATACCATTTACATAATTCATCTAGTTATAGTAATCTTGGCACTCATTGGCCAGTTACAAATCATCAGAAGTCATCATTCAAAACAGGAGCTAATGAGTGTAGCATCAAGCTACTGGTATTCATATATAATAGCATGTAAGTGACATAATACAAATTTAAAATATAAGAAACAGTGGCATTCATTGGCCAGTTACTAAACATATAGCAAGTATTGAATATTACAAAACATTTTTCATCATTCAAGTGACATATGACATATTTAAAATAATTATTGGCACTCATTGGCCAGTTACAAACCATCAGAAGTCATCATTCAAAATGAGAGTTAATTATTAGCATAGCATTTATAGAGTATAACAAAAATATTATTTACAGAAATTATTGGCATAGCATGTATGCTTTATTACAAAATATCATTCACTATTACTCAGAACTCATCATTCAAGTGACATATGACATATTTAAAATGTAACACACTGTAACTATTACTCAAGGTCTGTGGTTAGAAAACATCATTCAGTATTACTCAGAACTCTCTTAAACTGGTAGCATTATTTGGGACTGGTAATACATTTTTTGTGCAACAATGCATTGTGTTGGGATCGATAATTATTTGCTGGGGCATAACAATATTTGCTTTTGACTTATTGCTGCAAATGAGGATAGGTAACGTAATTCGTCATGAGTCAGCTGTAGCAAGGTTATGAAACAAGTAAAGTATAAGTGATCACATTCATGAATGACACGCACAAATGGGTAAAAAAAAGTGCAAGTACTAGGACAGGTTTAATGACTAACTGCTTATAGCACATTAATTTCATGAATAGCTTCTCCTAGAAAAAATACAAATTGGATTATTAAGCTGAAAGAAGAAATGCATATTATGCTGAAAAGTAGTGAACTTCGAATTAACAGGTAATGAAATGTGTACTCAATATGTATGTACTCTAGCTGTCCTTTCCAAAACATTCAGTCATTATACCATGCGACGTAAGACATACTCTCAAAACGAACTGCAACAAATACTCAAATAACTACATAGCATATCTTAACTAACAGTAAATATATAAACTTCATCATTATTCTCATCTGCAAAGAAAAACTTAAAAGTGGTGCGTTAAGTGGCCATATAAAATTTATCACTATCATCACCTGCAAAGAAAAACTTCATTATTCATATCACCATAATTTCATTACTATCATCACCTGCAAAGAAAAACTTCATTACTCATATTACCATATTCTTCATGTAACTATTCATTGTCATTCATTATCTTCTGCAAAAAGACACTTCATTATTCATTATTCATATTACCATTTACTTCATACAACTATTCATAGTATAGAGTTTCTTATTTCTACCATATTTCATCACTAAAACTAAGATGTGTAGTTCTGTCTGACAGCCTGCATCAATCGCCTCGTATTCTGAAAGAAAAAATTAGTTAAGACTGCTATCATACAATGTGTATAGTATATTCTTGTTAGTGATTGTTAATTCTGATCCATTTACTCTTCGTGACGAGGTATTGCATCTTCTTTCGTTCATTCCGAAAGTGAAATTCCGATTTCATAGTAATCTACTGTGGTTGGTTTAATTTATTTCTTTTACACGTTATTGCTTTCTGAAAATGTTGAATAAGGATTAAAATCTTGCATTTAAATCATATACCCATTAAATAAAAACTGGTTCCTAGTGATATAATTAAGCATACAGCATAGCATGATAGCAAACGTATTATGTCAAAAACATAGACAGTGTTCAGGTGCAAAAATGTACACAGAGTATCATAATGTAGTATCAAAAAAAAAAAAAATGTAAAATAGTCAGGATGTTGAGATATCATAAGGCAAAATGTCAAAGTCAAATGGTGTTTGTTACATATTAAACATTTCATAGTGCATACAATCAAACAGGAAAACAATCACACACACATGAAAAATGGAAAATGTGCACAGTCTGATATAAAACGACAAGAAATGACTTTCTTTGTGTTCAGCTTGTATGTTGTGTAGTTGATAGAGGCGAGAGTTGAAGACTTTAATCGAGGAAGAATTTGATAAAATTAATATGTCACTAGATAGAATTGCATAATTGGTCATAAAATGTGTAAGTTTATCTAGAAAAATGTGCACGGTCTGATGTGTAATGACAAGAAAAGCGACCTGCTAACCTTACCTTGCCAGGCACTTGCCAAGAAAAAATATGATAAACATCAGTAAGTAGTCACATAAATATAATTGCATAAGTGATCATAAAATGTGTAAGTTTATCTAGAAAAATGTGCATGGTCTGATGTCTAACGACAAGAAAAGCGACCTGCTAACCTTACCTTGCCGGGCACTTGCCAATAAAAAATATGACAATCATCAGTAAGTAGTCACATAAATATAATTGCATCATTGGTCATATAAAAATCAGGAAATGGCATTACAGTGTGATAAATCATAAAGTATGTTCATTCAATAAAGGGTTTAATATTGGAGACATGGTGATTGCCTTTGCTTTTTCTGGTTCTCAAAGTTTCGACGTGTACTACATTGGGGTGAGGAATGCTGCGAATTCGATATGGACCTGCGTACAGAAACTCAAATTTACTACATCTACTCTTTCCTCTGTTGGATAGATAGTGTGTATGTACTAATATCTTCTGTCCAATGTGAAAGTCACGGTGTGTACAAACCTGTTTTTGCTGTCTTCATCGGCGCTCTGCGGCACGTTTGATGTTGTTCAGCGCAATGTCAATTATTTCGTGGTGTCGTAGTCGACGAGATGTAGGAAAGGATACTAATTCTTTAATTTTGTTGGGTGGTTCAACATTTTTCAGTATAACAGTCGGAGATAGCATAGTAGATTCATTTGGTATGGAATTAATTACATCCTGGAATGAGAGTATGTGTGTGTCCCAATCAATATGTTTTTTATGGCAGTATATTCTACATAGTTTACCAATTTCTTTCATTAGTCGTTCACAAGGGTTCGAAGAAGCATGGTACCTGGATATATAGATCAGAGAAATGTTTCTAGCTCGTAACATACGTGTCCATATAGCAGATCGAAATTGTGGTCCATTGTCGGAAATTACTTTCAATACATGTCCTACATGAAATAGAAAATGTTTTATAAATGCTTTCGAAACAGATTTAGCAGTAGCTTTGCGTAACGGAGTGAAGGTAACAAATTTTGAAGTGAGTTCAACAGCGACAAAAATGTAGCAAAAACCTCTATTAGTTCTGGGAATCGGACCAAAAATGTCTACAGCGGCCATGTGTCTCAATTTAACAGGTACAATGGGATGTAATGGAGGAATATGTGAAGTCGTATCTGACTTAGCTTTCTGGCAGATTTTACATGACGCTAAAACTCGTCGAATACGTTTCTCCATGTTGGCAAAATAACAGTTCTGTCTCAGTATAAGAAAACATTTTCTGGCTCCGTAATGTGCGTAACTTAAATGAGTATACTAAATTAATTTGTTAACAAGCTCGTCAGGAATACATAATAACCAATTGTTGCTGTCAGGGTGAGAGCGGCGAAACAGAATATTATTGCGTGCAGTGTAATGGTTTCTAATGGTAACATTATTCCTACCTTGCCAAAAGTGTTTAATTTCTTTCCACGCGTTATATTTACTCTGCTCTTGTGTTATGTCTCGTAATGACGACGAAATGAAATTTTCAAATGCAACTTGTTGTACACTCCTGGAAATTGAAATAAGAACACCGTGAATTCATTGTCCCAGGAAGGGGAAACTTTATTGACACATTCCTGGGGTCAGATACATCACATGATCACACTGACAGAACCACAGGCACATAGACACAGGCAACAGTGCATGCACAATGTCGGCACTAGTACAGTGTATATCCACCTTTCGCAGCAATGCAGGCTGCTATTCTCCCATGGAGACGATCGTAGAGATGCTGGATGTAGTCCTGTGGAACGGCTTGCCATGCCATTTCCACCTGGCGCCTCAGTTGGACCAGCGTTCGTGCTGGACGTGCAGACCGCGTGAGACGACGCTTCATCCAGTTCCAAACATGCTCAATGGGGGACAGATCCGGAGATCTTGCTGGCCAGGGTAGTTGACTTACACCTTCTAGAGCACGTTGGGTGGCACGGGATACATGCGGACGTGCATTGTCCTGTTGGAACAGCAAGTTCCCTTGCCGGTCTAGGAATGGTAGAACGATGGGTTCGATGACGGTTTGGATGTACCGTGCACTATTCAGTGTCCCCTCGACGATCACCAGTGGTGTACGGCCAGTGTAGGAGATCGCTCCCCACACCATGATGCCGGGTGTTGGCCCTGTGTGCCTCGGTCGTATGCAGTCCTGATTGTGGCGCTCACCTGCACGGCGCCAAACACGCATACGACCATCATTGGCACCAAGGCAGAAGCGACTCTCATCGCTGAAGACGACACGTCTCCATTCGTCCCTCCATTCACGCCTGTCGCGACACCACTGGAGGCGGGCTGCACGATGTTGGGGCGTGAGCGGAAGACGGCCTAACGGTGTGCGGGACCGTAGCCCAGCTTCATGGAGACGGTTGCGAATGGTCCTCGCCGATACCCCAGGAGCAACAGTGTCCCTAATTTGCTGGGAAGTGGCGGTGCGGTCCCCTACGGCACTGCGTAGGATCCTACGGTCTTGGCGTGCATCCGTGCGTCGCTGCGGTCCGGTCCCAGGTCGACGGGCACGTGCACCTTCCGCCGACCACTGGCGACAACATCGATGTACTGTGGAGACCTCACGCCCCACGTGTTGAGCAATTCGGCGGTACGTCCACCCGGCCTCCCGCATGCCCACTATACGCCCTCGCTCAAAGTCCGTCAACTGCACATACGGTTCACGTCCACGCTGTCGCGGCATGCTACCAGTATTAAAGACTGCGATGGAGCTCCGTATGCCACGGCAAACTGGCTGACACTGACGGCGGCGGTGCACAAATGCTGCGCAGCTAGCGCCATTCGACGGCCAACACCGCGGTTCCTGGTGTGTCCGCTGTGCCGTGCGTGTGATCATTGCTTGTACAGCCCTCTCGCAGTGTCCGGAGCAAGTATGGTGGGTCTGACACACCGGTGTCAATGTGTTCTTTTTTCCATTTCCAGGAGTGTATATACATGACGCTGAAATTTGCTTTGCAGAAGTTGGTTGCGATGTCTTGCTCATTGTTGCTGAGAGAACGGGATAGTGCGTCTGCTACAATATTTTGTGTACCGGGAATGTGAACAATTGTAAAATTAAATTCCTGTAAATGAAGCTTACATCTGCTTAATCTGTCGTGTGTAAATTTAGCGGAAAGTAAAAACTGTATAGCTCTATGATCTGTGTAAACGGTCGTATGTCTTCCATAAAGAAAATGCCGAAATCTCGTAAATGCCCATACAACACATAATGTTTCAAGTTCTGTGACAGAACAATTGCGTTCAGCAGGTGACAGAATGCGACTCGCAAAGGCTATGTTTTTAATTACTGTAGAACCATCTTCTTCAATTTCCTGAAAAATATGTACGCCTAAAGCGGTGTTAGAACTGTCGGTGGCAATGGAAAAATTTCTAGTAAGATCTGGACGTGATAAAAGTGGTGCATTCAACAAAGCTTGTTTCAGATTGACAAATTCAGAATGTGCTAGGCTATCCCAGGACCAAACAGTGTTTTTACCCGTCAATTGACATAATCTAGGGGTGTCTAAAGCAGAGTAATGAATAAATTTACGAAAAAAGTTAATTAAACCCATATAGCTGCGAAGTTGTTTCTTCGTCGTAGGTACAGTAATGTCACGTAAAGCTTGAAGTTTTTCCGGGTCAGGCGCAATGCCTTCTGCTGAAATTACATGTCCAAGAAATTTTATAGAAGTTTTGCCAAAGTGCGATTTACTGAGATTAACTGTGAGTCCTTGTGCACGAAAAGTTCGTAACAGTTGTTCAAGAATCAGATTGTGTTCAGACCAGTTAGCTTCTGCAATAAGAATGTCGTCTACATACGTTGTGATTCTGTCTTTTGATTCTGTCGGAAGTATAGTATTCAAACCGCGAATAAATGCTGCTGAAGAAATAGTTAAACCGAACGGTAATTTGCAAAATTGATAACAGTCACCAAAACAGAGAAAAGCCGTGTACTTTCTGCAGAGTCGGATGGAGCTGAATTTGCCAAAATCCAGATTTCAGATCTAATGTGGAATAAATAGCAGTACCATGAAATTTCTGTAGAAGTTCTTCTAGTGTCTGTGGGCGATCTGTTTCATTAATAATTATTCCATTGATGTGACGCGAATCAAGTATGAGACGAAGTGAACCATCCTTTTTCTTAACAATATGGAGTGGGTTTATGTACGGACTAACTGCCGGTTCAATAATACCTTGGTCAAGCATAGCTTACAATTCTTTCTTAACTTGTTCTGTGTGAATGTATGGAATAGGATAATTTTGGCTTTAAATGTATCGTGCTGTTTAACTTGAAATTCATACATAAAACCGGACATAGTACCAGGCACGTTGTCAAAAACTGGAGCTTGCTGTAAAAGAATTTTGCGTAGTTGCGTGCGTTCGTCGTCTGTATTTGCACTGCTCTGTTTAAGTTTATCAGAAATCATTTGCATAACGTCATAGTCGGTTTCGTCTGGAGTATTATATTTGTGTACGTACGTATCTGTTAACAATGTGGAATGACAGTCTATGTTACGTGATGCGGAAATGACCTCTGTACGATTAATTGCTTGTTCTTCTACAGATAAAGAGTGCTGAAATTCTAAAGCCGGTTGTACATTTTCATCGTTTAACATTAAATAGGAGTTTTGAAAGTCAATAACTGCGTCGTGTTGTACCAGAAAATTCGTACCTAAAATAACGTCTGTTGTCAATAAGGGAACAATCCAAAAATTTGAGTGAAACGTATGACCTGCAATACAAAATGATAAATGTGTCTGTAATTTTACATCTACTCCTTTACCAGATACTGCTCCTTTTACTTTAGTTTTGCCTAATGGTAACGTAGGATAGGTATTCTCTTTGTTACATTCGTTGAAAGTTTCCTCATTTATAACTGTCATAGGTGATCCAGAATCGATTACTGCTGAAAATTTGGATGATCCAATCTTGACTTCAATGACAGGGTGTGAAATGGTTTTTTGAATAACTGGTCTTTCCTGCAAAAGAGTGTCTCGGATGTCGTAAAAAGTAATAACATTTTCGTGAACAAGATTCTGCGTGTCAAAAGCATTGCTTGCGTTGCTGGAAGATGCAACCTGTACTGTATCTAGTCGAATTCTATCTGACGTGCTATTATTTGCGGGAGGATGTTGTGGCATTTCGACTATTTGTACTGTTCTGTTATTTCGTCCTGACGTATTACGTTCGGGATTATATCTACTGTCTGGTTCATTCATGATAATTTGTTGTTGCGCATGATTCTGCTGCTGGTAAGACCGACTGTTATTAAACGTACGCTGAAAACTATGCTCATTACTTTTACGTCTATCATGATAGTCATTCTATACGGTGCATTGCGATATGAGTTGAAATGATGTGTTTTCTGTACGTACTGGTTTCGTTGCTGCGGTGCGTTACTGTTTGGTGGAGCCGACGCTATACGTGTAGGCGGCGAAACATTAAAGCTTGGTTGACCTTGCAGACTGCATTGTTGGTTTGGTATGCTAACCGGTTGGTTTTGTTGCTGTCGTTGGGAAAAACCTCTATTGTTACCAAAATGTGGTTCCTGTTGCTGATAATTTTGACGATACTGATAATTAAAATTTTATATGTTATTAAAGTTCTGGTGGTTGTCGTTCCTGAAGCGTCTATTACCTTTGCTATAAAAATAGCATGGCTGATCGTAACTACTGTATGTTGGTTGTCCTTGGTTATGATGTGAAAAATTTTTGTTTATGAAGGAATAATCTGATTGCTGAACTTCCAAAAGCTGTAATAGATCTCTAAATGCCGAAATATTTTCTTTCTGATGACCTGTTAAAAGTGGTACTCTTAATGATCGTGGTAATTTAGAAATACACAATTCGATAAGTGCAGATTCACTGTATGGCTCACTTAAGTACTGGTTTTGTTGGACCATGTGTTCAAAAAATTGCGTGACAGTGGGAAAATTTGAGTTCTCATAATTCGGTAAACTAATTAGTTGATCCTTGATTCCGCACTGTGTCGTCTTCGACCAATACGCTGACAAAAAATCATTCTGAAATTCTTCTACCGAATAGCATTGCCTCGCGATCGGTCTCATACGAGTTGCCGGTTCGCCTTCCAAAAAACTGCAAATAAATTCAAGTTTATGTGTTACCGGCCAAGTCGGTGGAAAAGCAAAGCTAAATTGTTGTATCCAATCCAATGGGTGAATTTGTGTTCTGTCATTTTTAAATACTTTAAATTTTCTCACGGATAGAAAATGCTTGTAATCAAAATTATCGTCTCTGTATGTCTGAACAGGTTCAGGATTGTATGAGAATCTATTTGTCTGTGACTGTTCGGAATCTAACTCACGTACTCTCTGTAAATTACCTAAATTATACTGGATATGTGAGTCTGATAAATGTTCGCAAAGTGGCGTATGCTGTGATGTGTAAAAGGCTGAAATATTTTTCATCTCCGTCACTTCGTGCTGTAAAGATGACAATTTTCTACGTAATGTATTATTGGACGAACCTATCTCACTGATCGTCTGCTGTAAATTTTGAAATTAGGGTGTTTGATTAAACGAAACAGGTGACGTATCGTCTGATTTGGTGTTATTATTACTTTCGATAACGTCAATACGACTGGCCAATTCATCATATTTTTCAATCAGTGCTTTTACCTGATCATCGTTTTTAGTATCGCAAGCATTAATTTGTTCTTGTATTTTACGTGTGGTTTTGTTCAACTTTTTAACGTCTGCTTTGATGGCATCGGGATCCTGAATTAGTTCTAATTGTTCAAGTCTGTCGGTCACTGTCTGAAAGTCTACTGTGTGTGTGTCTGTTTTTGCTTTAAGATCGGAGATTTCATCATGCAATTCGGTGTTCAACTGTTTGATTTCGTCTGATACTGTAGCAATATTGTTGTCTACGTATGTTTTTGCTTTCGTAAACAATGTACGCTTGTCTTCCTGTCTCTGTGCAGTAATTGTTTCCATGACTTGTTGCTTTACAATACTGTTCCTGTATAAATTTACGGTAACGCGTTTCACTATTTTGTAAGTGGTGATTAAAACGTTCGTCAATTTGGCTATTCTGTTGGTCAAATTTCGCGTTTACTTTGGCATCCAGTGTGCGTGAAAGTTCTGCTGACATTAATTTAAACTCGTCGCGTAACTGTGTTGCGTTTTCAGAGCATTGTTTAGCGACTGCACTAATTTCATCTCTAAGTAATTTAGTTGTGGCTGCATGTGTATTACTTAATTCTTGTGCTACAGATCTAATTTCTTCACTACTGTCCCTAGCACAAGCCTTAATTTCCTCACGTAATTGTTCTTTAGTATCATGACATTGCGCGGCAACGGCTGTAATCTGTTCACTAAGTTGTTTAATATTGTTGTCTTGTTTTTCATTAAGTTGTTGTTTGAGATTTTCACTAAATTGTTTGTTTGATTCATTAATTTGTTGTTTGAAATTGTCGTCTTGTTCTTTCTTCGACTGTTTAAGACTTTCATTAATTTGTTGTTTGACATTTTCATTAATTTGTAGCATTAATGCTATAGCTCGATCCATGCCAAAATTAGCTGCTGTATTCTCTGTGCTGTGTGATGATGTATCTGTATGTGTCACGTTTTGTATAACCATTTGGTCATTCTGTGATTCTTGAAGAGGTTTGCCAATCGGATGTGCACTGTGGGT
This sequence comes from Schistocerca nitens, assembly GCF_023898315.1. NCBI lineage: Eukaryota > Metazoa > Arthropoda > Insecta > Orthoptera > Acrididae > Schistocerca > Schistocerca nitens. Next base: position 695,470,637 of record NC_064617.1, on the reverse strand, counting down.
CACTACCTCGGAACCAAATAAATCTGACATATTTTGACTACATTGTTCATCTTCGTAAGAAAAATTTATCTGTTCACTTTGCAAATTTTGCAAACCGGGTGTGTCAAACTGAGCAGCGTTCATTGTATCGGAACGTGTCGCGTTATCAGTTGTTAAATTTACTGTGGACATAATTGCATTTGTTTGCTCATCATTAGGATCAAAATCAGTATTAGTGATCGGCACGCTCTGATTATCTATAATTAGGGGATTATCACTATTAGACTGAGTGTCGCTAGTATTATCTGTCAAATTATTCGAGTCGGCTATTTCACTCACTGCACATCTCGATGTACTGTTAACAGTTTTTCGCGGCATTTTTCACAAATAAAAATTAAGCACAAAATGAAACAAAGACGAAGCAAAACTGGAACAAACACAATTACAACAAAGAGCAATAAATTGCCGATGATCTGTGAAAGAAAGAGTGACAAATTAGTAAATGCGTTGCGCCAGATGCAAACTACATTTAAGTAAATAAGAGCAGATATATGACTACCTCTCAGAGATTCACAAAGAAATACGATCCTGGCCGGTTGTCGCCAAGTGTAACCTCCCCACAAATAATTAAAATAAAAATAATAATAATAATGAATATGATTCTAATTTAGTGTAACCTCTCTACAGAAATTCATTCGCATTTAACCTCCACACAAAATTTGTTTCCCATTTAATGTACCCACAAAATTCTTTTCTCATTTAATGTAAGCTCGAAACAGAAAAATTCCTAAACCTCATAATAAAAAAAATAAATTTAGTAACCTGGTAAATTTTGGACGACAGCAGTGCGGCGTCATGGCCCTGTAAGATCATTCTGAATAAAAAGCAAAAATTCTTACCTCGATAAAGTCGGCAACTATCTGCTCTTACAATAGCTTTTTTCGGCACAGCTCTGTGCAATGCTGGCCTATACATTTGTCATTTATGAAAGGAAGCAATTGATTTTTGTTTCGCAACAACTGAAATGATCATGGATTGGAGAAAGTAGTAAATTCTTTAAATTGAAATTAATGCTTGTTAGAAATTACTTTATATGACAAAGATTATTATTAGGACATTTTTAAAAGATTTACATGGGAGTTCACATAACATTACTAGATATGCGCGAGGCTGCTTTTTACCTTATACTATAACACTCAAGCTCCGCCATCGTTGCACCACGACCGGCGCAGCCAACACGATACACCAGACTGCACGCTAGCAACAACTTACTGCTACACAGTTCCTACTGCATACAAATGGTTCAAATGGCTCTGAGCACTATGGGACTCAACTGCTGTGGTCATAAGTCCCCTAGAACTTAGAACTACTTAAACCTAACTAACCTAAGGACAGCACACAACACCCAGCCATCACGAGGCAGAGAAAATCCCTGACCCCGCCGGGAATCGAACCCGGGAACCCGGGCGTGGGAAGCGAGAACGCTACCGCACGACCACGAGATGCGGGCTACTGCATACAACACTGCTCTTTGGTCTCAGATTCTCTTATAGCTTACATATCGCAGGCAGCGCATACCTCTTACAGTATTGAGAAACTCATTAAACATCCAAAGCGCGACCAGCACAGCTAAGTAAGAGTTTCTATAATGTAAGGTCATAACCTTCAAAGAATGTTAATATATACACGGTGTCCAACAAACGGGGTTTATACTGTTTGAACTTTAATAACTGAGGAGGTATTAATGATAACCTGTTCCAGTTGTGATTATCTGGTGCTGTCATGATTAGTGTTTGTAGCCATTCATTCGCTTTTCTTTTGTTTATTTTCAGTTGCCTGGAACTACACGTAAATAACAATATGGCTGGAAACTTGTCCTTGCAGAGAAAAAAAGTGAATTTTAAAGTGTTAGTGGAAATGTGAAAACATGAAAGAAATGCAGAGACGATTACGGGAAGAGTTGCGCCACTGTCGCGTGTAACAATAACGAAATTACGTTACAAATTCGAGAGGGAAGGAAGTGTGTGTGATCTGAAGAAAGGACGGTGTCGCATGAAGAAATCAGCAGTGGACGAAAGAGCAGTGGACGCAGTGATACAGACTTTCAAGAGATCGCGAAAGAAATCCACACGGCGTGGTGCGCATGGTTCAAATGGCTCTGAGCACTATGGGACTTAACATCTGAGGTCATCAGTACCCTAGAACTTAGAACTACTTAAACCTAACCAACCTAAGGACAGCACACACATCCATGCCCGAGGCAGGATTCGAACCTGCGACCGTAGCGGTCGCGCGGTTCCAGACTTAAGCCCCTACAACCGCTCGGCCACACCAGCCGGCGTGGTTTGCATGAATCAGGTGTAAGAAAATCAAGGTTCGCCGCATTTTAAAGCAAGCGAAGTTCTCAAATTGCTTCACGCGACTAATGATGACGATTCGGCAGGCATTTCGAATTTTGAGAATGGATTTGCGATCATGAACAGTTGACTGATGCCACAGTTTGGTCTGATGAGGTGGCCTTTAAACTGAATGGAACAATGAATCGCCATAACTGTGGGTACTTGGCAAGAGATAGTCCCAATGTTACCGATGAACGAGCTTCTAATCTTCCTGGGTCATCAGTGTGATGTGATATGTCTGTCAGAGGACTTGTCGAGCCATTCATTTCTCAAGGAGCAGTGGCAGATGTAAAGGACTTTATCATGTTGAAGGAACGAATTGTGCCAGCTGCTCACCAACTGTACCGTGATGAAGACTTTTTTTTTTTCAACAGAACGGTGCATCATCACATTATCATCGTGACGTGCAGCAATTCCTGGATGAAATACCTGTTAAGAAATGGTCAGGCCGACGAGAAATTGTTGAATTTCTACTTAGATCTCTCAATCTAACGTCGTTAGACTTCTTTCTGTGGGGAACTCTGATGACACAGTCTACTTCACAAAGTCACGTGCGCCGGATGACTCTAGATAGCCGATTGTGATTGCCTGTGAATTCATTCCAGTGGCAACCATAGCGCATGTGTGTCGATCTACTCCGCAGCTCACAGACGCTGTGTTGCTGCCGATGGAGGACATTTTAAACATCTTCAACAGTAAAACATAATCCATAAAGTCGTGATCATCTACGTGACTTAAAAATTCATGGTTTTCTTTATTTTTGTTCGAGCTGTTGAAGTCAAACAGTGTAAACCCCTTTGTGGGGCTCCGTGCATATACAGTGACGGAAAAAAGTCGCAACACCAAGAAGGAGCTGTGCGAGATAAACGAAAGTTGGTAGGCGTGTTTCTACATCTGAAAGATGATGTCGATCCAGATTTCGCGCCTGTCGCATAAGAGCGGCGCTAATAGTGTCACTGTGAGGATGCAAATCAGATTTGCCTTAAGAGCAAGCTGCATCGGTCGTGAGCGTTAATTACCTTTCAGATTGGCCTTGGTGAGTTGATGTTAGTCAACAATGCGTTAAGGGTACAAAGACATCATTATCAACACCCCACTGAGTTTGAACGAAGTTCATGTAATAGTTGTATGAGTGGATGTTCCTTCCGCGTTACTGCAAAAAGATTTGGCAGTAATATAGCCACTGTACATGATTGCTGGCAGCGGTATAGTCACAAGGAGATCGGGCTCCGGACGGGCACGTAGCACTGCCGATAGGGAAGACCCCGTGTTCGGCGTGTGGCTCTAGCGCATTGCACTGCATCTACAGCAACAATGTGATCAGCAGTTGGCGCCACAGTGACACAACGAACTGTTGTAAGTCGGTTACCCCTGCAGCATGACTCCAAACCACGGCCGCTTGCGGCTTCGGTGGTGTCAAGCGAGAGCTCATTGGAGGGCGGAGTGGAGGTCTGCTGTGTTTTCCGATGTAAGCCGGTTCTGCCTCGGTACCAGTGATGGCTGTGTTTTATTTAGAATGAAGCCAGCTGAGGACCTGCAGCCAACCCGTCTGCGTGCAAGACACACTGGACGTACCCCTGGAGTTACGGTCTGCGGTGTGATTTCGTATGATAGCAGGACCAGTCTAGTGGTTTCGCCACGCACCCTCACTGCCAATTTGTACATCAGTCTAGGGACTCAACCTGCTGTGCTGTCATTCATTATCAGCATTCCGGAGGGAGTTTTCCAACTGGATAACGCTAGCCCATTATACCACTGTTGTAACCCGACATTCTCTACAGAGTGTCGTCGTCTTGGGTTGGGGTTGTTTGGGGGAGGAGACGAAACAGCGAGGTCATCGGTCTCATCGGATTAGGGAAGGACGGGGAAGGAAGTCGGCCGTGCCCTTTCAAAGGAATCATCCCAGCATTTGCCTGGAGTGATTTAGGGAAATCACGGGAAACCTAAATCAGGATGGCAAGACGCGGGATTGAACCGTCGCCCTCCCGAATGCGAGTCCAGTGTCATGTTGCCTTGTCCTGCTCGATCACCAGATCTGTCTCCACTCGAGCACACACGGGACATCATCGGACGAAAACCCCAGCGTCACCCACATCCATCATTAACCGTGCCTATATCACCGACCAAGTGCGACTGGTATGAAGCTCCATCCCACAAGCTGACATCCGGCATCTGCACTACACAATGCACGCACATTTGCGTGCTTGCATTCAACATTCTGGTGGCTGCACCACTTATTAAGGTACCAGCATTTCTCATCTGCAGTGAGCTTTTTTGCGCTTACATTAACCTTTGATCTTGTTACGTTAATCACTTAAGTACGTTACAATATTATGAAAAGGATAGCTGCACTCACCAGTTAGCGAAACACACACACAAACACATTCACGCATACGCAACTCTCACACACACACACATAACGACAGTCTCTGGCGGTTGGAGCCTGACTGTTGGTCGAAAGCTAACTTTCCGAATGTCTTCTTGTTGTGCCTTTCTGCGACTCAGTATCTCAGCTATATGGTGAGTAGCAACTATCCTTTTAAAAATAGTGTTACGTAAATAATTGTTAGCTAGACAACTGCATTCCCTAAATTTCGTTAATCTACATTAATTATTTCTTGGATTTAGGATTTTTTTCGACAGTGTACACTACTCCCCATTAAAATTACTACACCACGAAGATCATGTGCTACAGATGCGAAATTTAACCGCCGACTTTGATAAAGGTCGGATTGTCGCCTATCGCGATTGCGGTTTATCGTATCGCGACATTGCTGCCCGCGATGGTCGAGATCCAATGAATGTTAGCAGAATATGGAATCGGTGGGTTCAGGATGGTGCTGGATCCAAACGGCCTCGTATCAGTAGCAGTCGAGATGACAGGTATCTTATCCGCATGGCTGTAACGGATCGTGCAGCCAGCAGATCTCGATCCCTGAGTCAACAGATGGGGACGTTTGCAAGACAACTACCATCTGCACCAACAGTTCGACGACGTTTGCAACAGTAATCGACAATCAGCTCGGAGACCATGGCTGCAGTTACCATTGACGCTGCATCACAGACAGGAGCACTTGCGATGGTGTACTCAACGACGAACCTAGGTGCACGAATGGCAAAACGTCATTTTTTTCGGATGAATCCAGGTTCTTTTCACAGCATCATGATGGTCGCATCTGTGTTTGGAAGCGTGTATTCGTCATCGCCATACTGGCGTATCACCCGGAATGGTGGTATTGGGTGCCATTGGTTACACGTCTCGGTCACCTACTGTTCGCATTGACGGCACTTTGAAGAGTGGTCGTTACATTTCAGATGTTTTACGACCCGTGGCTCTACACTTCATTCGATCCCTACGAAACCCTACATTTCAGCAGGGTAATGCACGACCGCATGTTGCAGATCCCGTACGGCCATTTCTGGATACAGAAAATGTTCGACTGCTGCCCTGGCCAGCACATTCTCCAGATCTCTCACCAATTGAAAATGTCTGGTCAATGGTGGCCGAGCAACTGGCTCGTCACAATAAGCCAGTCACTACTCTTGATGAACTGTGGTATAGTATTGAAGCTGCATGGGCAGCTGTACCTGTACACGCCATCCAAGCTCTGTTTGACTCAATGCCCAGGCGTACCGAGGCCGTTATTACGGCCAGAGGTAGTTGTTCTGGGTACTGATTTCTTAGGATCTATGCACCCAAATTGCGTGAAAATATAATCACATGTCAGTTCTAGTATAATATATTTGTCCAATGAATACCCGTTTATCATCTGCCTTTCTTCTTGGTGTAGCAATTATAATGGCCAGTAGTGTATAATGACATTGAGAACACAAGTACTTCAACAATTCGTATCCAATATTTTGCGAAATAAAAATTAATTGAATGGGTCCAAACTACTTGAGTAGAGAGGAATTTAATGGCAGCGCGGGAAATTTTCCCGCTGCGGGAGGTCACGGTCCGTCCTTGATTGCGTCATGTGTAGTGACCTCGTTGCCGGTGTGCCGTTAAACCCTGATCTTCTGCGCCGCCACTTGTTGTGGCTGGCCGCAGACGTAGATAGGGCACGCGCCTCCGCCGAGCAGCCGGCACTGCGGACGCCAGCTATCGGCTGTGGGCGTGTTCCGGCCCCGGTCCCCCTCCCCCACCAGCACACTGCTTGCGTCATCGCGGCCTGTGTGGCTTCAGCTGGGCCGATGCGGCAGCTGCGAGGTCAGGCCCTCGGAACGGCGCTTATGCAACAGGCTGCTCCGCTAGCGTCCGCCCGAGCGCGCCGTCCTTGTAGCCACACTCTCTCTGTATCCGAAGGAATACAGAAGAACATCGCGACTTCCAGCGTCCCGTTGTAGCACCCCATCTTTATCTTATCCAACTGCAATTACCGTGGATAATAACTGGCTGCATGGTCAGGAGAATAAGGGAGATGAGAAAAATTTTGAGAGTCCAAAGAAGCATACCATTGAACGGGGTAAGAATTCAAGTGACAGGGAGCGATACTAACTAATAATGTGGAGTGACGAAAGAAGTGCGTGAACGAAAACGTGCGCTGTTCATATGTCCTTTTGTTTGAACAATTTATTCAAGTCACGTCTAATATTAGAAAAGAATATGATTCAGGTGTACATGACACTAGCACGGCCGGTGTACTTTTACGTGATTGAGAAAACCGAGTCATCTCAACAAGATTCAGCTGTACATCACAGTAGTACGGCAGGTATCTTAATATGGTTGTGAAACCAGAAAGACATCAGCAACAGATGAAAAAGCACTCTGTGCCTTCGACAGGAAGGTACTTCGAAAGATCTATGGACCAGGGTACAATGTCATGGAAGATAAATGGGAAAGAAGAAATAAATTAGATCTGTACTAGCGGTTCGCCGAATATTAGGGCAGCAGAGACTACAGTGGTTTGACTACATATTTCGAACTGATGGACCTCGCCCTAACCCATTCTTCCTCTCACACCCTGCTGGAAAACACCCAACGGGACGTCAAGTACGCGATAGAAGGATCGAGAACTAACAACCCTTAAACAAGTGGAGCCGACAGCGGTGGAAGATGAAGCTAGAGATCGACAACGACGAACTACCATCAGTAGCAGATATCTCCTCCTCTGTGATTGACTTATTTCCTCTTTCTACTGCGCTGTTTGTAATGTGTTCCTTTATAATTTTTAAAGTGTGCAATTTTCTTTATTTCCCTTCTGTAGCGTGATTTTTTTTTTTTCGTTTATGCTCTGTTGTAGGCCTTAAAGTCCCCCCGATAGTTGAGTGGTCAGCGCGGCGGTCTGTCACGCCAAGGGGCCCCGGTTCGATTCCCGGCTGGGTCGGAGATTTTCTCCACTCAGGGACTGGGTGTTGTGTTGTCCTCGTTATTTCATTTATTATTATTTCACCAGTGGAAGGCAACGGGAAACCACCACTGGAATCACTTCCCTAGACGCTCATGTGGTAGACCTCTCTGACGAGGCTTCCCCATGACAAGACCTGCAGTAAGGCAGAACACAAAGTTAAGTAGGCCTTAAAGGTCTATTAAAGCAACAAATGATAGTAATGATGAAAGAAGCAATAAACGTAACTTCTAGTATCTCAATTTCATGGCTCTAACTTAGTAAATTTCGTATGTGTACGTAATATTAAACAGGTGCTATCGCATTACGATGCAATAGGCCAAAGATACGAGGGTGGTTTGAAAAGTTCTCGTAACGGAATAGAAAAAAGGACTTTCATCACTGAAACTTTTTTTATTTTTCAATGTATTCTCCTTGTAGAGTAATGCACTTGGTCCGATGATGTTCCAGTGCCTTGATCTCATCTCGAAAATGAGTTTCCTCCAGGCCTGCAAAATAGTTGTCAACTCTGGCTATCAGTTCTTCGTTTCAAGTGAATCTTCGTCCACCAAGAAAAATTTTCAGTTTGGGGAAGACATGGAAGTCTGACGGAGCCATATTAGGTGAATAAGACGGGTGTGGCAACAGTTCATACCTTAGTTCGCGTAATTTTGCCATGGCGACGGCACACGAGTGCGGGCGCGCATTGTCTTGATGGAAGATGATTTTCTTCCTTGCTAAACCTGGCCTTTTCTCGCGTATCTTTTGTTGCAATATGTCCAGGAGGTTAGCACAGTATTCTCCAGTAATTGTGTGCCCAATGGGGACATAATCTACGAACAGAATCCCCTTCGTATATTACAACACTGATGACATGACCTTTCTCGCCGAAGGAATTGTTTTTGCTTTCTTTGGTGGTGGAGAATCAGCATGTTTCCACTGCTTTAATTGTTGTTTTGTCTCTGGGGTATAGTAGTGCACCAAAGTTTCATCTGTGGTCACAAACCGGCGCAAAAAATCTTGTTCGTTTCTCCTAAAACGGACCAAACATTCTTCCGATGTGTCCGTTCTCTTGCGTTTTTGGCCCAACGTCAAGAGTCGCGGCACCCATCTTGCAGATAGTTTTTTTTTTTTCATTTCTAATTCTTCAGTTAAAATGTGATATATCCTTTCAGATGACATCTGGCAAGCAGGTGCAATTTCACACACTTTCAATCGGTGATCCTCCATGACCATTTTGTGCACTTTTGCAATGATTTCTGGACTCAGTGACACATCTTGGCCGACCACTGCGTGGATTATCATCTAAGCTCTCCCGACCAAATTTAAATTCATTCGCGCGACTGCTACGGTCGCAGGTTCGAATCCTGCCTCGGGCATGGATGTTTGCGATGATGTCCTTAGGTTAGTTAGGTTTAAGTAGTTCTAAGTTCTAGGGGACTGATGACCACAGATGTTAAGTCCCATAGTGCTCAGAGCCATTTGAACCATTTTTAAATTCATTTGTCCAGTTGGCAATAGTTGAATAAGAAGGAGCAGAGTCCCCCAGTGTATTCTGGCAATCGGCATGAATGTCCTTTGCTTTCATACCTTTCGTTACGAAGTATTTAATAATCACTGCTCTAATCTCGATTTTTTCCATCTCCGTAAATCACTACGCAGGAACAACAGAGCCACGTCACAGCCACAGCTCTCTTCCAACAGCAATGATGTGGCACGTGTTTACAGGCAACAGTCCAATGAATATCACGTTAACAATTCGTTTCGCTAGCGCTGACCTCTCATGATGATTCTGAGAACTTTTCAAACCACCCTCGTATTTTGTTTCCCTCTTTTCAAGACGGAGAACCAGGTAAGTTCAGTTCTCCCTCAATAGCACGAACAAGCAGACGCTTTTTGTAACGAGCTCCACCATTATGGCTCAAATGGCTCTGACCACTATGGGACTTAACATCTATGGTCATCAGTCCCCTAGAACTTAGAACTACTTAAACCTAACTAACCTAAGGACAGCACACAACACCTGTGACATTACAGCCTTTATCACTGCGATTTTTAACATGTAAAAGTTTTTTTTTCTGTATTCGCGTCAGTATGTGCGAACTTTTAACATATACCAATGAATGTTGTAACCAGATATCTTTGCCGCGCTCCTGAAAAGCGCAGAATATAACGATAGCTATAAACTGTTATACGCTGCTATCGATCAGTAAAAAAAACGATGCACCTATGTTTCAAAATAACAATTGCCAATTTTTACTTCTGCAGGGAGCCGCGCCGCTCTCTAGCTATTCTGTGAATGTGTTGCGAGTCGGACGCAAAAGTATTGTGCTCCATACTGATATAATCATTTTATTGTAACTTTAAGAGTTTAAGTGATTAAAAAATATATGTAGCCACAAACAAGCGAGAATGTATATCATGAAAATTCGCTCCACCGCCACAATGGGTGGCCATGTTAATGTAAGTTTCCGTTTCATAATATAATACTTGAAGCCTTGAAGTTTATTTAATTTCAAAGAAAATCTCTCAACCTTATTTTCATTAATTATACTTGTGATAATCTTTCCTGTTTAAAAGATTTATGCAGCATATGATCCAGCGTGTGTTCTGTCGGAACAGGAGGCTGTTGTGACGACATCGTTATAGTATTTATTCCAAGTTCTTTCAGTTCCGTTTATATGTTCGTACAAATCCAATTAGTTGGTCCCTTAGGTTTCTTTCATGTAACTTCCGTCTGTTTTCTCCGCGCGATCTTCCTCCGAGAAAAAAATTTCTGTTCACTTTTTTTAGTAATTTTCGATATCGCGAATGAGAAAAGACAGCCGCCTCCTGCTCCGAACGGAACACCACGACTTTTCTAACGTCGGAGAGTACCGCACGAATTTTCCGCTAAAAGGTAATAGAATTTCTTAAAGCTGGATCAATTACACATGTTGGTGCTGTTCTCCGACAAATCTGGTGTGATTAATAGTGATTTATTCTGTCACGACAAAAAGAACCAATTTTATTTTTACCAAAGCAACAAAGCTTTCAATTAAATTACTAAAAAAAAAAAAAAGAAATCATACCAGACACCCAGTCATCACGAGGCAGAGAAAATCCCTGACCCCGCCGGGATCCACCATTATGTGTAGCAGAATTAGTATAACGTGGCTTACTTACTTATACCAAGCAGTTTATAACGAGTGTACACTCGGAGAAAACCTTAAGATGCTCGAACCTGAATAAGCAAGGTCGAGGTATATGAACTTTTCTTTTGTGTCTTCTGTGCTTTATTAATCGGAAAGATTCTGTACGTTCCCAGAATCCTAACCACAGAGAACGGAAATACACTGTCCGGTCACATTAATGTGACCACCGCCTCTGTAAAATGTCAACAGTCAGTAACCACTCATAGACGGTAGGTGGCAGCACTGGCAGTGGAAGGTATACAAAGCGTGTCGGGAGGACGCGGAAGACAGTACAGTCATCACCGTTAGTACAGTCATCACCGTAATGCGGAAACGGAGCTAGTTATCTGACGTCCAAAAGGGCATGATGATTGTCTTTTGGGTCAAAGGTAAAAGCATTTCAGAAATGGCTAAGGCTGTGAACTCATCGTATGCCGCCGTGGTTAAAGTATAACTTGTATGACAAGATGGCGCTATCCAAAACTGGCGCCAAGGCAACTGTGATGCATCACAGTCGAAAGATGGCGCGAGTAAACGATTTCTGCGGAGATGTATACGGACGAACAGTCTTGCAGCTGTTGAACAACTAACTGCCAGGATGAAAAAAGGGGCTGCCAGTAGTACCTCCTCCGCGACTGTTTGTGAACTTCGCTGCCTGTGGGCCTCTGCAGCAGGCTCATGCACCCGTGCTGACTTCTGTTCATCAGCGACTAAGGCTGGAACTTGCACGTCAGTACCGGAGCTGGACGTCCACAGAGTGGAGACAGGTGACGTTTTCAGATGGATCACGTTTTATGCTCCAAGGGACAGATGGCCGTTGGCGTCGACGGCGTGACGGCTAAACGCCAGCACCATTAATTTACCGTATTCCCCTGGCCACCAAACTCACTGGATTTGAACCCAATCGAAAATCTGGCTGATCACTATGATCTTGGTTCTTGAAGACATGCTGTAATATTTCGTCCGCAATGGGCTGGACAGCCATCATGTTGGTACCACAGATTCCTCCTAGTCGGCAGAGGAAAGTCTTCTAATATTCTGTTATGGGGCTCTGATACTTGAGCACGTTAAGTGTTTCATCTATGAAAAACGTATCTATGAACTGATGATTCACCACTCCACACCACACTTTTACACTCAATGGGCGCTGACGTTCTGCCTGACGAAGCCAACAGGGATTGTCAACGTGCGTGTTTTGTCGGTTTACCTGACCATGAATGGTAAATGTGGCTTGAGCACTAAACAAGGTACATGTCACATCCGGAAGTATCCTGTCGTAAACAGAGGTTAACATGATTCTCACAATCGTTTCCATGCATCTGTTGATGGAGAGAGATGTGACAGGGATGGAAACTACGTCGATGGAGAATACGTAGGTTACTTGCCTGACCCATACCACTTCCTCGTGCGACTGCGCGGGAGCTAACGTGCGCATCAACTGCAACAACAGCAAGAACGTTAATTTCTCCTCTCTTCTCTCGTTACTTATTTCCTTCTGTTACTTTGTCGAGGTGTTACAGCAACACTCTCACGTAAGTGCTTGAAGAGGTTGGTAAATCGTCCGTTGTGGCCGAGCGGTTCTAGGCGCTTCAGTCCGGTCGCAGGTTCGAATCCTGCCTCGGTCATGGATGTGTGTGATGTCCTTAGGTTAGTTAGGTTCAGTAGTCCTAAGTTCTAGGGGGCTGATGACCTCAGATGTTAAGTCCCATAGTGCTCAGAGCCATTTGAACCATTTTTTGGTAAATAATTGCCGAGATGGTTGATGTCTATTAGGATATGTTGCTGCATACTTCGTACAAGAACGAACTGCATTCTTCCTACACTCTCCATACACCATGAGCATGTCGGCCTTTTCTGCATTGATAAATCTCGTCGTTCACTCACAACCTATTGCTTGGACTGCCACACACTAACTGACTAGCAAGTCGCAATGCACTCAAGGAACACACAAGCGCACTGCAAGCAAACATAAAAACATTGTATCTAGCTACTACTCGGGTCGAATGGCACAAACAAATGTCGGTGTGAGAAATTTTCAAAGTACGATGTCTCGTAAACGACTTGCACTAGACTCCAGCAACAAACACCACTGATACTCTAGTTTGCACTTCTTTTAGTTTGTTAATGTCAATAGGCATTGTTCTATTTAAAAAGTGCATGTTTGCACAAAAAATACCCTTTCTAATTATTATTACAATTTGTTGCTTGGATAACAATACGATCCCCAGTAATTTTAAACCATTCCATGAAAACCGCACATCAATAGCACTTTCCATTTCGCCGGCCGGAGTGGCCGAGCGGTTCTAGGCGCTTCAGTCTGGAGCCGCGCGACCGCTACGGTCGCAGGTTCGAATCCAGCCTGGGGCATGGATGTGTGTGCTGTCCTTAGGTTAGTTAGGTTTAAGTAGTTCTAAGTTCTAGGGGACTGATGACCTCAGAAGTTAAGTCCCATAGCGCTCAGAACCATTTTTTGAACTTTCCATTTCCGCAATATCTGCACTGCAAGGTTTAGGTCATTTATCCTGTGTATCCGCATCGGTGTCGTGCTGGGTTGTATACACTCTGCTGCAACGTCTGGAAACGGAAACTTTTTGATACAATAACACGTAGAAACCATGTATTAGTTCCACGAAAAATTTGGGAGCTAATTCCTCTTACAGAAAATGAAACACTACAGATAAGGGTAAAAGCCTAAAACAAACAAAATCATATTTGGTCATGCAAAAGCCATTGTGCGCGAAGGAATAAAAGCTCTCCAATTACGCAGGCTTTTCCAATGTACAGAACTCTGGAACTTTATTTTTTTAAAACCGAAAGTCACTGTGGGTAGCGGGTAAAACCATCGAATCAAAGAGGACGAAAGGAAAAAAATCAGGAACCCTGTAATTGTCCCTTACGCCAAATACATATCTGCCGGTTGTGGTGAAACAGTCTTTATCTTTAAGAATCACAAATGGGAATTTGACGTACTGTACCAAGATAATAACGTGTTTTCGACATTTGGCAGCCCGTATCATGCACGGAAACAAGACGTAGCATGACGCTTATTCTCGATATCTGGAGGCAGCTGTCGTACGTTATGTAGCACACTGTAGTTGGGATTGCAAACAGAAGCGCTGGTCACGCAATAATGGCGCCACGTCGACCGATTCTGACAGCTGTGACAATACGACCGGCCACCGTGGACTGCGGAAGGCAGAAATCCATATTCGATGTATTCAGACTCCGTAGCGCTCTGCAGCATGGCGGGAGCCACCAGGTGAAAATGTGACCCAAACTCAGCAGCGGCTTCAATGCCGCTCATCGTGCTAAGTGCATTTCTTTGACAGCACCGTTCGTCACACTCGGCTAGATAAAAAACACAATTTAATTATATCTTCTTAATCACTGAGCTATCTTTGTACAGCTTTTACACTGCTTGACAACTGCTAAGGAACAACTGACACATGCTAAGGAACAACTCCTAATTGCTACGGTGTAATGTTGATGCATTAATTTGTTCTGAAAGCGGTGCTCATATTCAAGATAATAAAAGCGGGTTAAAAGCTGTGAGCTATCTGGGGAAGCTATCCTTGCAGTACTGAGCAACTATTTCACCAGGTATCCAGTCTAGTTTACCAAATTGCCAACCAAACTAACATTAATTATAATCTTTTGATAGTCATCTTACGACAACCGGTGACATGTATATAAAAAGAATTTAAACAAAAAGAAATAAATCAGTTTATATTTGGACATTTATTTTAACATTGATCATTGGAACACATCAAATATGGAGCCAAGATTGGGAGACTGCATACAACGCTGCATTTATAAAATAACACACGAAGAACGTTGAGACATATGCAAGAGGAAATTAGCCACAACCAACCGATTCAATTTTCACCCAAAGAAGTTACGGTCGTAGCGCAATCTCGTCCGTCATGAAATTACCACACACTGGTATACTAAATTCATACTAACTCTCTGTGAAATCTTCCCGAAAAGAATAGCTGAGGGCTACTTTGATGATTACACCACATGCTTCACGTGGTCAACTTGGTTTACACAAAGAGTGTAACTCCACAATAACTTTTATAATTAAAATAAATTAGATCGAAAAGCAATTTACAAAAGAAAAACCTCGAACTGATTACTATCGTCTTGCTATTAACCTGATGGGTCAAACAATTGTATAAGCACGTGGTACTGGTCTCACAAAGTACACCCCACGTGGGTTGAACATAAAGAAAAGTTGCTATATTGAAAAATATTGTCAAGACGAGACGTTATAATCTCACGCACATTCGCATTGAAGACTGATGATGCTAGTTAGAGTTACTGATCAACACGTGGTTCCACTTTACTCACAAAGTAGTGACAAAGCAACTACCGGAATATATTCTGAACTTCACACTCGAATTACACTGCGTTGCAATTTAAGATAACATTAGATATTTTAGAGCTAAACCTGAAATAAAGGTGATTAAATTTTCAGTTAGGCTGATCTTAAGAAATCCATTGTCCTACGGACTTAGCAGACACACACTTAGCCGGAGATCTTACCACTTCAGACGCTCGCCGCGGACAGACTGCCGTGGTCCCTTCCTGAGGGTGGCTCACCAATACAAACGGAAGTGGCCAGAGGGGCAGCTTCCTATACCAACATGACAAGGGACGGACAGGACCATACTAAGAATAGAAACCTCTTTGCTTTTAGAAAGCGTAGGCACCTGTTCCGACGTTGGTCCTACTGTTCTCTAGCAGACAGGCTTGTCTGCTACCATCAAGCATGCAACTAGAAATACATTTGCTCGTTCATCCTTTCACACAGAAGGGAAGGGGGATGACAGTATCTTATATACAGTATATAAAAGAAAGTGGAGGTAGGTTCCGTATGAGACTGTGTGACATGAATTACATATAAACTGTGTTTTAAAGTGTATTAGTGTGACAGATTGTTCTTGATTATGTGTAAAAGTAACACGTTCCACTGCTCAGTCTCCTCCCAGACAGTCAGGAACACCACAGTAAATTTAGAAGTGGAATGTATGCCGTAAATGACAACAGTTTTAAAAAATTAAAATGAAAGGAATCCAACAGAGACCTTTCAACGGAACACCCGAGAAGTGATAGTCAAAGGAAATGTATGAGGAACGTGTTAACTGCAACGAAGCCTCTGCACGAACGCTCTGTATGCATTCGATAGTTCAAGCAGTTCGCTGTGTGACGAAGGTTGTGGGACATTCCGTGTGATACTCCAAGAGGATGGGAGCTGGACGGCTCGAAGCTGGTCGAAGTGTCACTACTTTAGCCACAGTAATGGGTGTCTTCAAATGTGTCATCTTGTGATTAAAAAAAAAGGCCGCTGAAGGTGGAAATGCTATGCGAAAGCATGCCAGACCACAACATCGCAGGAGGGTTTATATGTAGCCCTAGTGACGAAAAGGAACAAACATCTCATTCTGAGACAGATCGCTGCAGACCACGCAAACGTAAGCAATACACGTTGTAAGTAGGCTGTTTAGGTTCTTATATTGGTAACGTCACTGCCACGTAGCGCTCTGTATGAAAATAGTGGCTGTGCTGTGTGCAGTCTGTGGCTGGGTGGCATTGTTGGAATTTGCTATTGTAGTGTTGGGCAGTTGCCTGTTAACAGTGCGTAGCATTGCACAGTTGGAGGTGAGCCGCCAGCAGTGGTGGATGTGAGGAGAGAGATGGCGGAATTTTGAGAGCGGACGATCTGGACATGTGTCCATCAGAAAGAGTAAATTATTATATTGGATATCATGGACTGATATATATATTATGACTTTTGAACACTATTAGGGTAAATACATTGTTTATTCTCTATCAAAATCTTTCATTTGCCAACTATGACTATCAGTAGTTAGTGCCTTCAGTAGTTTGAATCTTTTATTTAGCTGGCAGTAGTGGCGCTTGCTGTATTGCAGTAGCTCGAGTAACAAAGATTTTTGTGAAGTAAGTGATTTGTGAAACGTATAGGTTAATGTTAGTCAGGGCCATTCTTTTGTAGGGATTTTTGAAAGTCAGATTGTGTTGCGCTAAAAATATTGTGTGTCAGTTTAGTGTTGACCAGAATAGGTAAAGAGCGAAATGTCTGAGTACGTTCAGTTTTGCTCAGCTGTCTGAAAAGCAAATAATGTAAGAGCTTTATCAGCACAGTAATTCATTAAATTTTTCTAAGGGGATGTTGCATATGGCGACCCTGCCAGGATACCTCACTGGAATCTTCTGAATTTTTCTTGTAGTTTTGTTTATTGCTAGCGTGTTATTGTAGAGAGAATCTCCTTTGTAGTTGCAGTATTTCATTGTTGTACAGTAAAACAGTTGTGGCATGCATGTAGATTTGCACCAAGTATTTCGCAGCTGCGCTTGCAATTAACTAGATATTATTTTCAGTGCTATGTTAATGTGTTCTCTTATTTTTGCTCTTCAAATTGTGCTTTTCTGTGTTATTGTGTGAAATATTGTGACAATAATGGCGTGCGAAAAACGCAACACTAGGCTCCAAAGTAAACTGAGAAATAATAGTGATGATGAGCGTAGCTTATCACCACCACTGTGTAATGAACTAACAGACATTCAAAGTAGTAATTTGGTAATAGTGCATAGGGAAATGGAGCGGGCGGCAAATAGTGGTGCAGAAAGTGAAACAAGTAGTGAACAGGGAAGCATTATCGATCGAGCGGTCGGCAACAGCTCGCCTCAGGAATCCGAAGTGACAGAACACAATATTGGAAATACTGTAGACTCAGGTTTTGGATCCTCACTGTTTTCTCAAATGAGTCAAGACACATTTTCTGCTTGTCAAAATGTGAATGTAGCCGGTGAAAATGCACTGCCAAAAAGCATAGAGAAACAGATTCCAGACACTAATACATTATTATTGTAATTAATGCAGCAAATGGAACAAAATCAGAGACAAACACAGCGAAAGCTTCAAAAGTTAGACTCATTGGAACAAACTCTTGAACAAACACGTGAAGATTTAACTACTGAGTTACATAATATTGAATCGAAATGTCAAAAAGTCTGTAATGACGTAAAAACACAAATTTGTGAGCATTCTCAACCTATTTTTTCGCAGCATGAAAATGCATTACAGAATAACGAAGTAGCCATAAA
Organism: Schistocerca nitens; assembly: GCF_023898315.1. NCBI lineage: Eukaryota > Metazoa > Arthropoda > Insecta > Orthoptera > Acrididae > Schistocerca > Schistocerca nitens. The sequence goes on along the minus strand of NC_064617.1, from coordinate 695,452,631 downwards.
AGAACTGAAAACTATTGTTCATGAAAATCATGAGACCTTGTGGGCTAAAATTGACTCAGTTGCATCTACCGATTCGGTTACGCAACTTGCAAAAACTCAGGAAAACTTAAAGGTCACAGTAGATACTCTGAAAATTGGTTCAAAGAGACACATGGAGAAAATTAGTTCATTATCAGAGAAAGTAGTTGAACTTTCGGATCAGCTAAATATTTTATCTACAGAAGTACATGATAATCTGAATGACACAAAACCGGTAGTCTTTAATGACACAGAAGAGTGCGAACAAATTAGGAAATTCAAACAAAATCAGAATCAAATTAATATTCAACACCAAAGAGAAATCCGGGAAGTACAAGACACAGGTAATACAAAAATTACGTATTTCAGAGGACACTCGCGCTCCAATACGGGAACAGGGACATAGAAATACGGAACAGCCACAAAATAATAACACGGGATACTTCGGAAATTATGAAAGAAATTGGCAAGCTATACCGAATTTTGAGATGAAACCGCCGAAACGAAGTAACAATGACCGATATTCGACTCTCCGACATGATGATTTTGACTATAAGCTGTTTATTACCACACGTAAATTCAAAACATTTAAGAATTCCGGCAACGACATTCATCCACAAGCGTGGCTTCATCAATTCTCTCATTGTTTTCCTCCCAACTGGTCATTAGAGCACAGATTAGAATTTATGTGTGGCTGTTTAGAGAATGAACCAGCTGTAAGAATGCGATCGGTCATTCACGATTGCCACAGTAAAGGAGAATTTTATCATGCCTTCCTCTCAGCATATTGGTCTCAAGCTACACAAGACCGAGTAAAACATAGCATCATAATGAAGAAACATTTTGAACAATCTGAATTTTCCAGTCTTGTGAAATATTTTGAAGACATGTTGCACAAGAATCAGTACCTGTCAAACCGTTACAGCCCCTCAGAACTCATCCGCATTTGCTTAATCAATTTACCTGAACATTTACGACATATTATTTTGGCAGGACGTTGCAAAGACGACATTGAAGCTTTTCATGGACTCTTACGAGAATTATAAATTGACACTGACAATCACGGAACGCGAAAACAGGAACACAACAATTACAGGTGACATCCGTCGCAATTCCGCAATGAAAGAAATAATAACTGGACACGACAAGGCTATTCTCACAACACAAATCGTGATCAAAACAGACACCATCCGTATGACAACCAATGGCAGAGTAGTAATAATTACAGGGAAAGATCACCTCTCCGCAGTAATGACTATCACAGAGACAATCAGAGAAACAGACAATATGAGAACAAAAATAATTATTATCAAGGGAGACAGAATAACTTTAGACGCAACGGTCCAGCGCGCAGTTACGATTCAGGGAGAAATTCTCCACCACGTGACCGACAAGAAAGAAACTATGGAATCTACCGACATGACGACAGACGATATGATCGTAACAACAGACCTGAATTGCATCAGAACTGGAGGAATTCAAACAGGGCAGGGCCCTCTCGACAAGGTGAATTTGTAGAAGTTAGGTCTCCTAATCCCAATAACGACGCACTCCACCAAAGACACAATAGGCAATGACTCATACCACTGGCAGCCACAAAACGTACTTCTGAAACTGACGACGCAGCTGCCGTAGCTAGTAATTACGTAAAAATGGAAGACATGAGGGACATCTTACTCCAGAAGCACGACGTAAAACATAACAACAGTGCATATCCTGTGATTCACATTACAGTAAATTACGTAAAATTTACGGCAATACTTGACTCTGGCAGTCCCATTTCAATAATTAGTGAAACAGCCTTTAGCAAATGCAACAAATCGAACGATTGCCCCACACTTCCGTTACGTAGGACTAAATTACAAGGTGCAATCTTTGGAAAAAGTGTAGATGTACGCCAACAAACCAACTTAGAATTCTTTTGTCAAAGCCACAGCTTCTCTATGAACTTTCTTATTGTTCCATTATTGTCGATGGAAATTATATTGGGAGTAGACTTTTTGAATGAATACAAAGCAATCTTAAACTTTCACGATGCTGAAATTAGTTTAGAGAAAGAAGGTAAGTCAATAGCTTTGAAATTTGAAGATTGGCTCTCAAACCATGACGAGGAAATTAATCGGCTTTACCTCCTGTTGGACAACAGTTCGGAATTTTCGCCGGAACTTGACACTAACAATCACTCTGCAAGTACTGACAGGGATGATATCGACGGCGCATTTGATACTAATGAGATAATTCTGAATAAAATTCAAACAATTGAGAATTGTAATGACACTGATAGGCAAGACCTTTTTGAGATTTTAAGCACATTCCACAGTTTTTACTCACAAAACAGGAACAATCAAGGGATTTCAATACCAATTTCGTGTTCGTGAGCATACTAAATTTTCTGTTAGACCATACGTAATTCCGGCACATTATAGGGACTGTGTTAGAACAGAAATACAATCTATGCTTGACGAGGGCATTATTGAGCCTGCAGTAAGCTCATACAACAATCCATTACATGTTGGTGAGAAGAAAAATGTATCGATCAGGCTTGTCATAGATTCGAGACAAATCAATACTATCATCATTCCTGAAACAGACGGGCCGCAAACGTTGGAAGAACTACTTCAACATTTTAATGGTGTAAGAGTGTTGTCTTCTATTGATCTCAGATCCAGCTTTTATCAGATCGAACTTCATCCAGAATGTAGAAAATACACAGCTTTCCTTTGTTTCGGCGTTTGTTATCAGTTTCGGAAACTTCTTTTTGGTTTGAACATTTCTTCCGCAGCATTCATTCGCGGGCTAAATTCCATATTACCTGACTTCTTAAAACGTCACATCACCTTATATGTGGACGATATTCTGATAGCAGAACCCTCATGGGAACAACATAATCGCATCCTCAACAGCGTGTTACATATTTTTGCAGAATCTTGAATTACAGTTAACTTGGAAAAGTCTGAATTCGGTAGGACAAAGGTGAAGTTTTTGGGGCATGTTATTTCTTCTGAAGGCATTCAGCCGGATGCTAAAAAGTTAAAAGCAATCAGAGCCATTCCAGTTCCATCCACAAAAAAACAAGTCCGCAGTTTTCTTGGTCTCGTACATTTTTACCGTCGTTTTCTGAATATGCAAATTCTAGTTACACCAAAACTTTGTTCTCTCACTGGAAAAAATACTATTTGGAACTGGGACGAATAAGCACAGTTGGAATTCAATTACTTGAAAGAATCGCTACTTAACGCGCCAATACTAGCTCATCCAGATCTGTCACAAGATTTCTGCCTTAGCACGGATTCTTCTAAAGTCGGTCTTGGTGCCCATTTATTTCAAGAGGCCACAGAAAATGACACTACTGTTCAGAAAACCATTGCTTTTGCTAGCCGAGTGCTAACAAAATCTGAAAAAAATTATTCCGTTACTGAATTAGAAGCTTTAGCTATCGTTTGGGCATTTAACAAATTCCGTTTCTTTCTTTCTGGTAAGCACGTAAAAGTATACAGTGATCATCGTGCATTACAATTTCTTATGTCTTCAAAATTAAATCATGACAGGTTAAAACGTTGGGCATTGTTTCTGCAAGAATTCCACTTCACAATAGTCTACATTCCCGGCAAGGAGAACATTGTTGCGGACGCACTGTCACGCGCACCGGCTGGGCTTGAGAAAAGTAACACAGAAGGCAACCTCGAGAAAAATTTCAGTATTCTTTACATTCATAAAGTCGCCTTTGAAAACTTCATCGCCACATCTTTAAAGGACATTGCTCATGAACAAGATAAAGATCCGATTTGGAAAGACATCAAAAGTAAATGGCATGAAAAGACACACACTCAGATTCGGCATTATTATCTGGTTAGAAACAACATACTCTTCAAACGCTGCACTGTTGACAAGCTATGGATACTTTGCATTCGAGACGATTTTGTTAATAAGCTCATTTGGTACATTCATTTCAGCTACACACATTTTGGTCCACGAAAATGTTATCACATTCTTCGAACGACTTGTTATTTTAACAATATGGAAAAGAGAATTCTAAGAGACTTGTCTATTTGTAAACTTTGTCAAAAAGGGAAACCATCTACTATCTCACATCGTGCTCCGTTGTTTCCTATCATTCCTTCTAAATTAAAGAATTTGCTGTTGTTGATCTCTTGGGAACCCTTGTCAGAACATCAAATGGATTTGCGTACGTTCTAGTCGCTGTTGAACTTACTTCAAAATTTGTTTCTTTCACTCCGTTACGTAAAGCCAGTGGACGGTCTGTATCCAACGCCTTTCTTAAAAATTTCTTACGTGAAGTTGGCCACGTTGCTAATGTCATTTCAGATAACGGTCCGCAATTCAGATCTGCTGTTTGGTCACGCATGCTTCGGAATCATAAAATCAAACCTGTTTTAATTTCATTGTACTCACCACATTGTAACCCGTCTGAACGGATTATGAAAGAAATCAATAAGCTTTGCAGACTTTATTGACACAGAAAGCATCAGCATTGGGACAGATATTTACACCTATTTCAAAATTTGCTGAATGAAATGCCTCATGACTCCACTGCTTTAACACCTACTCTTGTAGTGAAGAATGAAGAACCACCGAACAGAATTAGAGCTTGTACATTTCCCCAAATACACGCAAACTTCGACACAAAGACATAACTGATTTGGCTATTAAAAATGTAAAATCTGCAACAGACAAAAGGAGAAAACTACACGGTAAAGCAAATGCAAAGAAATTATATATTGGTCAGAAAGTTCTCATTAAAGCTCATTCATTGTCACATAAGAAGAGCACTTGAGTCACAAATTCTTTCTAGTTTACAATGGACCTTACATAATCCGACGTATACCACACGATAATTGCATTGAAGTTGAGACTCTGCGTACTAGGAAGAGTAAAGGATTGCACCACATTTCACATGTAAAACCGTTTATTGAGAGAATCTGTTTTTTTAACTTAGTCTTTGCTATAAAATTTTTCACTTTACATTATTAGTATGCTTTGTCAGACTTAGAATCTGTTAACATGCAACAATGAAGTTAAATACTCAGTCAAGAACCAAGAGAACTTATTTGAACAGAAATTATGAATGCATTGTTATAGTGAACAGAAGACACGGTGTTATTGTGTGTGTACATTCTTGCTTGTTAATTGCACGATTACGTAACGACTATAAGGTTTACATACTTAGAACATATACTGCTAATGAGATTTTAATGCAACATTTTGGTTTACTTGACAAGACATTCTTTATTTGAAGTACTTTCTGTGAGATTAAAGATGACTTAGTTGGTTGGTTGGTTGTTTGGGGGAAGAGACCAAACAGCGAGGTTATCGGTCTCATAGGGCTAGGGAAGGATGGGGAAGGAAGTCGGCCGTGCCCTTTCAAAGGAACCATCCCGGCATTTGCCTGGAGCGATTTAGGGAAATCACGGAAAACCTAAATCAGGATGGCGGGACGCGGGATTGAACCGTCGTCCTTCCGAATGCGAGTCCAGTGTGCTAACCACTGCGCCACCTCGCTCGGTGATGACTTAGTATTTGGTTTCTTTGACAGCTACACGATTATATCACGACGCTACTAATGTGTGACAAAATTTACATTGTTGCTTTTGCGGTGTATCTGTTTTATATCTGCACAGTTTTTATGTATTATTCTGGAAAGTAAAACATGTTTTAGTAGTAACTTTTGTGGTATAGCTACAATGAGACAGCTTTTTCCGTAGCACAACAATATGTTACATTATAGTACTTTCTTGATCACGGTAAGGTATGTAATAACTACGATATCTATAAGCAAAGCATTTCACTTTCGTTTATGATGATGTAAGTACATTGACTTCAGCAGAACTTTGCTTACAGATGACGATAACTACGACACTTCCACAGAATTATCTTACAGCAAGATGCACATTTAGCGCTACAAGACACGCATTTGAGTGATTAATTTTGTACTTGAACCATGTATTTTTAAAGATTTTTGAATTACAAAGAAAGTTTTCTGTGATACATTTCATTCCATTGCTGTAATCTGTAACACCTGAGGGTATAATTACATTAATCCTCAGTGGGGTACACACTTGCTTTGTGTACCATGTGTTTGGCAAGCACAAGGAGCCCTAGCTAACATGGTATTTGCTTAACTTTACACATCGGTACCATATTTCTCTAACACTGAATTACACAGCTATCTGATTATTTAACAGACAAACAAAAATTTTTTTACTATGTCAGTGACACATGTTTACGCAATTACACAGTTGGATAATTTCACACTTATGAAATTGTATTTCGTCTGTACTTTGTGAACTGTTCGTATTTTTTCGGAACCATTGTGGTACTATGAGAGCTCTGAATGATGTATTTGGTATGGGATCATGATTTGTACAGTACGTTTGAGGTAGATGACACTATTGAAATGAGCAGATAATTTTTTTTAGGTTTTGAAATTATTGGAGGAAGCTATGATGATTTTGAGATGTGATTGAATTGTTATGATATTATTACGACGACGATGTGTATTATGCTGTTGAAGTATGTTTATGATCAATAAGCTGATGCTATATGAGGAGTTTGATTATGCTACATATTTATAATGATGAAATATTGAATGTCGACGAATACGTGTATGTGTAATAAGGTAAGGAATAATGAATAGTGGTTAGGGACTCTGATACGTGAAAAAGGATGTTGGAAACCAAGAATCGTACTTTAAGCGTTAAGAACTGTGTGTACATGCGTGAATGTATCACAATGCCGCCGACATTTTTTTGGAGACTGTTATATTTATAAGATTTTGTTTCTACAGATTTGTTACGCAAATATTTCGACCTGTGAAATCTTATTTGTATCAAACTGTCACTGTAGCGGAAACTGATGTCTTAAATATTTCGGTAAGGAAGGTAGGTCACTGTAAGCACCCAGCTGCGTGACAGTCGCCTGGAAAAAGCCATTAGCGTGTGGGAGGAAAAAAGAGGCCATTATCCTCGCTATTGATATTCCTTTGTAGAAAGCATCGCAAATACGACACGCTCATTACTTGGAAACATATTGTACTTTGAGCTACTTACTGAAATGCTCATGTACTGATGGGAAATAGTCTTACATCTGCACATCTGATTAGGACAAGTGTCTTTCTACGAGAATTGAGAGAATTTCTACTAACTTATGAAATGCCTCATGACTACTTAATGATATTTTTATGCTTTACTTTGTACATAGTTGCTTATTTTATTTGATATCTGTTTTCCAGGTGTGTTGCATAATTGGTTTTATAAAATAAGATTAAATGCATTTGCTAATGTGAAAACTTTCTGTCAACAGATCTATTAAACAATTTTATGATCCACATTCTTCGAAAAAGGAGCACTTGGAAAGGAAAGAACAATAAGAAGGGACTAGTAACAGGAACTGCATACATAATTTTCTTTTCAAGTACTTGGTAATTTTTATGATACAATAAGTTGTGGTGCACCACTTTAATTACATAAACATTAAGATGTGAATATACATTTCCCTTATATGCATTGTCATCTTTAGTGTACTATTTTTTCTGCTTGTGGGTTTGTCATGTTTAGATATAAGTTATTACATTTACTGCTGCTTGCTTTGCCAATTTGCATTTTTTTGTCATTGCTGTCTGTGTTAATTGTTTTGTGCTGCTGCATTCCCTCGTCCCTTGGTATATATATCTGAGCTCAGTAGATTTAAGTTAGCTTAAGATAGGGTAGGCTATATAAGAGAACGAGTTGTGATGAATTGGAAGAAATGCATTGAGAAGCTATAAGAAAATGGTTTGGCCAAAAAAGTATTTTGAAAGAGGATATGAACAAAAAAAGTAGGGTTTAGGGACAACACGTTTAGGTAGGATTTTCTTGGAAATAAATGATGAGGTAAGATAATGGAAAATAAACAATGAGGTAAGAAATATGTGAACATATAAATACAGAAAGCATGCTTGGATAGGAATTTTTTGATGGAATTAAATGTTGAAATAAGAGGAAAGATCTATGAAATGGAGTTTTGGGCTGGACTGCAGTACCAAATGTTACACTCAAAACAAACCCTGTCCTTTCCTCCTGTGTTATTGTGCTATGTGTTTGTGTACCCTTGTGTATTTGTGTTTTTCCTGTCTTTATGTGTTTAGCTAATAAGATTTACATTGTAGAATTTTTCTGATATGTTATTTACTTTGTAAAGATGTTTAGACAGTTATTCTGTTTTGTTTTAATGCTCATGTGTGAAGTTGATGTTTCAAGAGTTATTCTGATCTTTTATGTATGTACTTATGTCATAATTCCTGTAACACTGATGTATACGTCTATTTCTATTCTTTTGTAAAGCCTGTATTACTACAAATGTTATCTGTATTATTATGTTTTCATGATGTTTTCTGTATCTCTGTAATTGTATTCTCATGTTATAAAATTGTAATGGATACCAGTTCATCAAATTAAGTAACTTGTAAGCATAAATTTCACTGCACACATTTCTGTTGGTCTTGGTATATGCACAATATGTGAAGAAAAAAAAAGAGGACTGTTCGTGCTTGCACGTGTGTTGATATTTCAGCAAGGGACTGGTTAACAGCATTGCTGGTTCTAAGGACAATTCCAAAAACTTTGTGAGTGCACAAGTGGTGGTTTATGGACTTGCTATATTGTCCGCAAGACCCTTCGATCGTGATTGTGCACCTGCACAGTCGCAACAGATGGCTGCTGGCCGTCTCTACAAGGACTACAGTGGGTCTGCATCTTTGATGGCCCACCAATACCATTATTTCTACAAGGACTGCAGTGGGTCTGCATCTCTGGTGACCCACCAATACCGCAATCTCTAACAAGACTACAGTGGTCTGGTGTATGATGACCTACCTACCAATCTTTTTCAAAACTTCAACCAACTCTGCTGTGGGTTTGCTCTGTTGTGGCCCATTACCTGTCTGCATGTCAAGAGTCAACATTGTCTTTCCGTTGGAAGGACAACACTACTTCTTCAAGACTGCATGGAAATCCACTACTTATTTTTTTTTATTTATTTATTGTTCCGTGGGACCACATTTAGGAGAAGTCTCCATGGTCATGGAACGAGTCAATACATGACATTATAACACGATTGTAGAAACAGATGAAATGTAATATAATAAACATATTCAGGCGACAAGTCGTTAGTTTAAATAAAGAAAATCAAGAGGAAACTCCTCAGTTTAGACTTAAAAGTGTTTGGGCTACTGCTAAGGTTTTTGAGTTCTTGTGGTAGCTTATTGAAAATGGATGCAGCAGAATACTGCACTCCTTTCTGCACAAGAGTCAAGGAAGTGCATTCCACATGCAGATTTGATTTCTGCCTAGTATTTACTGAGTGAAAGCTGCTAACTCTTGGGAATAAGCTAATATTGCTAACAACAAACGACATTAAAGAAAATACGTACTGTGAGGGCAATGTCAGAATTCCCAGATTTTTGAATAGGGGTCGACAAGAGGTTCTCGAACTTACACCACATATAGCTCGAACAGCCCGTTTTTGAGCCAAAAATACCCTTTTTGAATCAGAAGAATTACCCCAAAAAATAATACCATATGACATAAGCGTATGAAAATATGCGAAGTATACTACTTTTCGTGTTGAAATGTCACTTATTTCAGATACTGTTCCAATGGTAAATAAAGCGGCATTTCGTTTCTGAACAAGATCCTGAACATGGGCTTTCCACAACAGCTTACTATCTATCCATACGCCTAGGAACTTGAACTGTTCCGTCTCGCTTATAACATGCCCATTCTGTCTGATTAAAATGTCAGTTCTTGTTGAATTGTGAGTTAGAAACTGTAAAAACTGAGTCTTACTGTGATTTAGCATCAAATTATTTTCCACAAGCCACAAACTTATATCATGAACTACATTATTTGATAATGTTTCAATATTACACACAAGATCCTTCACTACCAAGGTGGTGTCATCAGCAAACAGAAATATTTTTGAATCACCTGTAATACTAGAAGGCATATCATTTATATAAATAAGAAACAGCAGTGGCCCCAGCACCGACCCTTGGGGAACGCCCCATTTAACAGTGCCCCATTGGGACTGAACATCATTACCACTCTCAATATTGCGGAGGATTACCTTCTGCTTTCTGTTCTTAAAGTAGGAGGCGAACCAATTGTAAGCTACACCCCTTACTCCATAATGTTCCAACTTCTGCAGTAATATTTTGTGGTCAACACAGTCAAAAGCCTTCGTTAAATCAAAGAAAACACCTAACGTTCGCAACCTTTTATTTAATCCGTCCAAAACCTCACAGAGAAAAGAGACTATAGCATTTTCAGTTGTTAAGCCATTTCTAAAACCAAACTGTACATTTGACAGCAAATTATGTGAATTTAAATGCTGCAGTAACCTTGTATATACAACCTTCTCGATAACTTTAGCAAACACCGATGGCATAGAAATAGGTCTATAATTGTCAACATTATCCCTGTCTCCCTTTTTATAAAGTGGCTTCACTACCGAGTACTTTAATCGGTCAGGAAACCGACCACTCCTAAAGGAAAAGTTACAGATATGGCTAAGTACTGAGCTAACATACGTGGAACAATACTTCAGTATTCTGCTAGATACCCTGTCATATCCATGAGAGTTCTTGGTCTTTAGTGATTTAATTATTAACTCAATCTCCCTCTTGTCAGTATCATGGAGGAGCATTTCAGGTAACAGTCTCGGAACACTTTTTTCTAAGAGCGCTATATGATTCCCTGTTGGGACTAGGTTTCTATTTAGTTCACCTGCTATATTCAGAAAGTGATTATTAAGTACTGTACATATATGCGACTTATCAGTAACACGGACATCCCCACTACGCACTGATTCTATATTCTCGATCTGTCTCTGCAGACCAGTCACTTCCTTTACGACTGACCATATGGTTTTAATTTTATCCTGAGACTTAGCTATTCTATCTGCATACCACATACTTTTTGCCTTCCTAATAACTTTTTTAAGCACCTTACAATACTGTTTGTAATGGGCTGCTGCATTTAGATTGTGACTATTTCTAACGTTTTGATATAATTGCCACTTTGCTCTACAAGATATTCTTATCTCTTTAGTCAGCCACCCAGGCTGCCTGTTTGTGCTAGTACCCTGTTTTGAACGTTCTAACGGAAAGCAACTTTCAAAGAGCACGAGAAAAGTCTTGAGGAAAGCATTATATTTATCGTCTACTGTATCAGCACTATAAACATCTTGCCACTCTTGTTCCTTGATAAGGTTTACAAAAGTCTGTACAGCAACTGGATCAGCTTTCCTAAAAAGTTGGTAACTATATTTAACATGTGTTGCAGCACAAAAATCTTTTAGAGTTAAAACTTGTGCATCATGATCTGAAAGGCCATTCACCTTTTTGCTAACAGAATGCCCTTCTAATAATGACGAATGAACAACTTACGTGTGCATTTTCTTTTACTGCTCAGACTTTGAGAAAAACACTGCAATTTTACTATGATGAACGATCAGTACTGTCTTTATGGGCTGTGAGAAAATTTTAGCTTTTGATCATCATTGTATCAATAAGTATGTGCATTTGATTTCTTTGTTATTGTAATGGTGAAAAAATTTTAACAAATATGCATTGGCCAGTGCCCAAAACAATTTGTAAAATTTTGTGGGGAGCATAGGGGCTAAGTAGGCTGTTTAGGTTCTTATATTGGTAACGTCACCGCCACGTAGCGCTCTGTATGAAATTCACTGGCTGTGCTGTGTGCAGTCTGTGGCTGGATGGCATTGTTGGAATTTGCTATTGTAGTGTTGGGCAGTTGGCTGTTAACAGCGCGTAGTGTTGCACAGTTGGGGGTGAGCCGCCAGCAGCGGTGGATGTGAGGAGAGAGATGGCGGAATTTTGAGAGCGGACGATCTGGACGTGTGTCCATCAGAAAGAGTAAATTTGTAATATTGGATATCATGGACTGATATATATTATCACTTTTGAACACTATTAAGGTAAATACATTGTTTATTCTCTATCAAAATCTTTCATTTGCTAACTATGCCTATCAGTAGTTAGTACCTTCAGTAGTTTGAATCTTTTATTTAGCTGGCAGTAGTGACGCTCGCTGTATTGCAGTAGTTCGAGTAACAAAGATTTTTTGTGAGGTAAGTGATTTGTGAAACGTATAGGTTAATGTTAGTCAGGGCCATTCTATTGTAGGGATTTTTGAAAGTCAGATTGCGTTGCGCTAAAAATATTGTGTGTTAGTTTAGTGTTGACCAGAATAGGTAAAAAGCGAAATGTCTGATTACGTTCAGTTTTGCTCAGCTGTCTGAAAAGCAAATAATGTAAGAGGTTTATCAGCACAGTAATTCATTAAATTTTTCTGAGGGGACGTTTCAACGTGTCTCTGCTAGAACAGTTTCTCGGCAATGAAATGAGGCTAGTTTGTATGCTCGGAAGCATGTTTAATTCATCCTGCTTCAACCACGTTGAGAATGAGTTCGTCGGTGTAGGGAGCATGTTGTTTGGGGTCAGCAACAGTGGTCCAGAGTGATTCTCACCGACGAATTCCGCTTAACTGAAGCAAGTGATTTTGGCGACCAGTTAGTGTGGATAGAGACGGGAACACGTTATGTGGTGTCCCCGCCAGACACCACACTTGCTAGGTGGTAGCTTAAATCGGCCGCGGTCCATTAGTACATGTCGGACCCGCGTGTCGCCACTGTGTGATCGTAGACCGAGCGCCACCACACGGCAGGTCTAGAGAGACGTACGAGGACTCGCCCAGTTGTACGACGACGTTGCTAGCGACTACACTGACGAAGCCTTTCTCTCATTTGCCGAGAGACAGTTAGAATAGCCTTCAGCTAAGTTAATGGCTACGACCTAGCAAGGCGCCATTTGTGCCATTGCATGTATCATCAAGAATGCTGTATACCAAAGGACGATATAAAAGTTAAGTGTTCTAGTAGCTACGTTCTTTTCTTTATCACATTCATTACGAATCCTGTTCCAGACTTAACGCCAGACGGCGTGAGTTGACGCGTGCCCTTTCGGCTACTTCACTGTGGACTGGCTGCCTTATCTGTCCACTACACGTTACACACCGCAGAATGTTCATGACCGTCATCGGAGTGGAGTAGGCATTGTGGTTAATCACACTATGTAAGCATGGAAGTAGTTGCCAGGGAGTAACTGATGAAATCGTAACCAAATTCCTTTTAACAAATGGGAATTTTATTCACTTTAACAGTAACTAATGGCATTTTTTAAAAGAAACATTTAAAATTATAATCAGAAAGCGCCCTCTAAATATCAAATATACAATTTATTCAGAGGCACAAAGAAACAAGTTTTGAGTGTATGAGCTTTCGGGCAGAGAACCTTGCCGCTCCCTTTTGACACAGCCGTAGTTACGACCGCTCACAACAGCCTCTGAAAGACTACACTGGTGCAAATCTGCAACACACCAAATTACTTTAAACTAAGAGTTTTAACAATTTACACAAGAACACAAACTATGCACCCCCAAAAGCAGCTGATTGTCGCCTAGCAAAAATGCCTGCTTTGACGGTGCTGCGGACATACATTACCAAGCTGTCTTCTTAGCTGCAAGGACACGATCTTGCGTACTGGAAGTGATGGCTGGTTGCTTCGACGTCCCGTCGTGGTGATGATAATGTCGCGAGTATAGCTGGTTGTTCCAGACTAAAGACTTCCTAGCAATACAAATGCGCCTCTGAGAGAGACGAAGAAGGCTCGCCACACAATCACTGACGGTACAGTGATTGATTTTAACAAGCGAAGTCACACAGTAACTCCGATACAGTCAACATTAACCAAAACTGCTCAAGAGAGACAACATAGGCCTCTTGTACACAGAACGCTCAATTGCCAACTGTACTCGGAAAGTTACGTTGAAGTCGAAACTTCAGCAACTTCGTCAAACAGTTACAATTAAATAAAAGTATATTAGACAGCCAACGGAAGGCACGCTGACCCGCGCAGCAAGAGCTCAGTCTTGTAACCTACTTCGACCGAAAGGCGAGAGCCGACTACCCTAGAGCACCCGTACAGGCCGAACACAGAACATTCCTGCCCCCACGACAGTGGCCGTGGTTAGACGTTCCAATCAGCAACTCGAAAACCGGCGGAAAATTCCACTCTATTGCCGGAGCACTACCATTCCACCAATGGAGATTCTTGGCGCCAATTTCTGCGCCGATTTTTGCTACGTCACGGAGCTATGCCCTGAGCAAGCCAACCACAGTTACTATACGGCAGAAAACGCGGGAATTTGCGTGCCAAGGCTGCTTTGGAACACAAGTCATTCCCACGCCTCGCTGGTAGCCCGCCAGAAAGTGTTTTCGCTAAGTTTCTTCGAAGTAACGGAACCTCTAGCCCAGCCGCTACTTCAGGCCCCTCCATCGTGTCTTTTGACAATGTCGGCGTCTGGAAAGCATTCACTCGACTCCCTCACACCCGTCGGCTTACCCTTTCAAGATCTGCAGACCCCCCTGTCACCGGACCACCTGGGTGACGAGAGACGCTGCGTGGGAAGTCCGCGTGTGAAGGAATAGCAACTTTTCACCGCATGCAATTAGAGACGAAAATCGTAAGATAGATATATGAGACGGGGCTTTTGCCACCTCTTATAGCCCCTACGCCATTTTAGATTGTAATTGGTGAGCGGTTGGCTCACTTAGGAGCAAGGTAGTGAGTCAATCGCCCAAGAACAATCTCGCCAACTGACTCCACATACCGCACTCTATAAAGAAAATCACTGCAACTGAAAAAATGCAGCTCATAGAGGGAGGATTATTTATGATGTAGCCAACTTCACCTTCTTAATATGGAACTCTAACACTCACATCACACATCCATACCCAGGGAGCCCCTTCCAAACACCGATTCACACCGACATTCACTCTCTAAATATGGCCCGGGCATGTGAGCCAAATATGGAGCAATTTATTCTTTACAATCAGAGTTGGAGTGCTCCGCAATTAAATGCCCAAGATGTTACAACAATTTGAATCATTAAACTAACCTGAACTCACTCACACACGATACTTTTGTAAGTTAACAATCTCTTTGTGAGCTTTCAGAATTTAATTACAACCTCCGATTCATTCTGTCTCCCTGCAGCAAGAATAACCTTTACAAAATGTTCCCTGAACTGATGGTCCATTCACAATGACAGTGGTGGTATCTGCTTCAGTTTATGGGGACTTCAGGCACACTGTTTGCATACACACAACAATAAATACAAAATACAAACAAAAAAACATGATGTGGAGAACAATACAGAAATTTGTAATTCGTGCGCCCTACTCTATCACTTACAAAAGAATTACAGTGTAAAACACAAACACATACAAGGTATAACATACATTACAAAAACAACGCTAGAGAAAGAAATTTTAAGAAAAAAAAAAACAAGGTTCATGGGGTGTCAAGTTGTGCTTCCACATTGCACAATGTTCACGACTGTGCTGAGAATGAGGCACTAAATCACATTGTTAGAAATATTCGAAGCACTTCACAAATTCCACAGTACTGACATCACATAGGGCTAAACGTCGGGTGTTGTTGCTACGTTGTTGCAGCAGCAATGGGGTGTGCTGGAGCATCTGCAGTACTCTGTTGAGATTGCAGCAAGACCCACGCATATGATCACGGCAGTACGGTAGGAAGACACAGTGATAGGCTCTCCTCACGTCGATTAATTGTCTCTGAGGTCTACTTGTTGGGATACATCACTAGTCTAGGTCTCTTCTCTCGCTGGACAGTACTTTACGTTTCCCAATATTGCAGTTCGACGAGGGATGATGGCATGTGGAGTGACTCCACAAGTGTGTGAGGTCATCCATACAGGATCGAACTAGGAGCGACGATTGCTACAACTGCTCTCAAATAGAGAGGAGAAGTTAGAAATGAGACCATTCATTTGTTAGAGTGTGTGACACGATACTGCATTGTGTATGCAGATAGACCAATGCTAGTGAGTTGTAAAAACCCAAACAGGTGATTATATAGCGTCCCTTTCTGTCCTGAGGCACATGAGGCGCAGGTTCTGACACGATATGTGATCTTCTTCGTGTACTCACGAGAACGTGGTCTGCCACAGGGAAACCCTCCAAACGGCTGCCGCGCCTGGAGAGCTAGCAGGCTGTCGCGTGTGGGTCACGTGTCAGTGTCAACGGCCAGCCTCACTTTCGCTTGTGGCCCGGCGAGGATCCCGCCTAATCCCTCAGGTATACGGCCCGGTGACTGACAGCTTGTAGGACCGGATGCTCTCGCGCCCTTTACGTCAGGTGGCGCGCTGATGCTCCCCTTCCTGCAGGTAGCCGATGACCTCTTGTTTTTTTGCTCCGCCTGGCCTCTACATTGCCACGATTCCCGTCATCTGCACAGTTCTGACAAAAATCTTATGCCTAACTTTTTCCCATGACCTTCTATTTTATAATAAATTTTCATAATGATACATTGATGGTCTGTCATTTCAGACACTCTTATTTTAATTTGATAGTTATCAATCTACAGCTATCACTATAACCAAATCTTGGTGTATCTAAACTAGACATGGAAATAATCTATCTTGATATTTGTGTAGAGACTGATCTCACTACTGTACATGGTGTGTGACGCTATACTGGATGAACAGCTAAATGTGCGGGCCCGCACTAATATTACTATTAATTATATAGATCGACAGTAGACATGCTCAAGAATTAACTACCATTTGCCAACGATCTACATTCTATGTCTTTTAATTAAATTATGTTGTTATGCAGGTCTAAGTTTTACTGTGCTATAAAGAACATGCAACTATTCTACTTTCGCTCGCCCGTCGTCCCTCCATCTCGGGTCTGTGGTTTGGTGACCTGAAAATAGCATCCCAACAGGCGTGCGCCAAACACTTGTGGTAGAAAACCACCACAATATTAAGGATCTAGTTATTGTTAAATCCTAAAGTTTAACTTATCCTAGTATATGGTACTCTCTCTATTTTTTTTTACCTTATAGAACACTCTTACATAATTCCTGTTACGCTGAGATGTCTCGCTGCTCGCCGCTATTGACGACAGTGATGTGCGCGCCGTACGACATGGCCTCCGAGTTCTCACTACGCCTCACTGAAACTCCAGAGGCTGAGTTAGCCATGGCTATACAAGACAATAAATTTATAGTTACAACTTCTTTCTCTATGTTATGCGGTTTTCGCGATCAAAGCACACCTTTCCAGAGGCAATGTAATATGACCAAGCCAGGACTGGTTCCTGTTGAGGATTTCGTCGCCCACCACACACCAGCTACTCCGTATGTCACGAATCTCCAAGTACAGGGTGGCGCAGATGGATCGGGTGGTTTTAAAATACTTGTCAAACTGTCAATTGTAAAGGTATTGGATTGAAATAAAGTGCAAAACGTGTAGTTACAATGGAAGTTTATTAACAAAAAAATAGTAATGTTAGTTTTTAAAAATTACATCCATCAAATGCCCTCCTTCTCGAGCGACGCATTCTTGGAGTCGGTCCTTAACGTTCCGCATTGCCCGCTCAAGCACATCACCAGGAATTGATGTGATTTCGGTGTGAATTGCTGCCTTCAACTCCTGAATGGTCCGGGGTTTGTTCATGTAGACCCTTGCTTTTAAATAGCCCCATAAGAAAAAGTCACATACCGTGAGGTCCGGCGAGCGAGGGGGCCAATGGACATCTCCATTACGGGAAATCAAACGGCCAGGGAACAGAGCGCGTACAGCTTGCATTGATATCCTAGCGGTATGTGCAGTTGCCCCGTCTTGTTGGAACCACATATTGCCCATGTCGTAATTGTTCTCTTCAAGTTGTGGGAGAAGAAAATCTTCAATCATGTTCACATAACGCTGCGAATTAACAGTAACCGCCTGCTCCCTTTCATTTTCAAAAAAGTAAGGACCAATTATCCCTACCTTAGAAACCCCACACCAAACCGTCACTTTGTCACTATGGAGAGGCCGTTGGTGTAGATCTCTTGGGTTAGTGTCGGCCCAGTAACGGCAATTTTGCTTGTTTACGTATCCGTTAATGTGAAAGTGAGCCTTGTCAGACATCATGATAATCAGGTTTACATCTTCCAATAACTCCAACATCTGTTGGCTAAACTGAAGCCTTTGAAGATGGTCTGTTGGGAGAATCTTCTGTACCAACAGGATTTTATAGGGGTGGAATTTCAGTTCTTCGTTAAGAATCCTTTGAAGGCTCCGACGTGACATTCCAAGAGCTTGAGCACGACGTCTCGTTGATCGACGTGGGCTCGCAGTGACATCGCGTCTCACACGCTCCACGTTCTCAGGCGTTGTTATTGTTGGCGGTCTAGGCGTCCATTTTGGAGCACATGAACCAGTAGTGCGGAAATTATGCACCCAACTCAATATCGTATCTCGCTTAGGAACACTACCGCGAGGTGGGATGTTGAAACGCCGGCGAAAGGCACGCGTCACAGCAACAATTGACTCGTTATTGCGTATGAACTCTTCCACTGCGAAAACACGATGCTCAACGGACCACGTAGCCATCGCGACTGACTGCCAGCCTGCAACTGAAACTTCCCGTCCCCCCCCCACCACAGGACGAAGTCGCCGAACACCTGGCTCCTCCCCTCCAGACGTACAGTCCACTTCAAAACCACCCGATCCATCTGCGCCACCCTGTATAATTCCTTGGTTATTCATCTGTGACAGTCACAAGCAGCACGCTAAATACCCAACCAGCACATTGGCATGGTAGGCTTTAACCCCGCATTTCTACCATCTAGGGCACCATTGGAGTCAAACGCTCACAGGTTCACCCCGACTTGCAAGACAACGATGCTGGCGCATCACTGTAAAAACTATACTGCCCATGTTCATCCTCGAAATCACGCAATATACCACAATCTTGCAGTGCACTGACGCGTGCCTGCTAGCATTGTTATGAACGTCTCACGAACTGGTTGTGGCTGCTATGGAGCGTATCACGACTTCTCAGAACGCTTCTAAGAGCACGTTCTTGGATGCGCCCGTTTGTGCGACATCTCCTCACTCATCATTATCTCTCAACATGGACACCAGACAGGAAAGGACTAAAACATTGCTCATGGAAAGGTAGTGTCTCCTACTCCATCGACATTGGAAGTCGCGAACAGAAACAAAAATGGATAGCAGCAGTAAATTCTTATACGAGAAAACACAGTGTGTTAATACTTTAACAATCGTAATCTATTAATGCAACGATTATTGTTCCCCGAAGAAAGGTTCATATATTTGCCTATTCTACTATGTACACCACTTAAACTACTATTATTCCACGAACTTCTTTGTGTGAGAGATGTGGTGGAGTCCTATGGACTAGCGCCAATCCCTTGTCAGACTCCCCCTCCTCTGACGTGCATTAGGATTTGCAGGTCTACTTTCAATCTCCTGGCTCCACTGTTGTCCTTGGTTTCGCTCTCTCCAATTACGGTCGCTTTGCCGTTCGTTATTCCTCCTCTCCCAGATTCCTTGTCTAGCATGACCCTGTTCCCTGACGTTCTGGTTTCCGTGTCTCTGGTTTCCATAACCTTGAATAGCGTAACCTTGATTTCCGTAACCCTGGTTTCTAAACTGACCAGTGCGATTATGCGATCTGTTGTCGTCTTCCCTTGCTGGCCCGTGGTATTTGTTATTTTGCGCCTTCTTCTTGTCCTTTGCGTCTTGTTTATCAAAGACTACTTCGAGTTCGCGCAATAGACTCTTGAATGCTTCTATGTCAGATCCACACTTTCCGACAAGTGTCTGTTGATACGTAACTGGCAATTTGGAAAAGCAAAATTTAATGACTTCTCCGTTGCTATGTGGACTATCTAAAAACTGATTCTTCTTGAGTAAATCATCAAAAAATTTGGTTGCGCTCCTATGCCCGGACACTTCCAGTTCAGGACAAAATATTATTTCCTCTTTAATCCTGTCTTGCGTTTCCTTTGACCAGTAGGTCCGCAGGAATGCACCAACAAATTCCTGATACGTCTGACACGTCGCTGCCACACCCCGCATCTTTTCCGCGGCTTGGCCTTCGATGTGTCCACACATGAATTCTAATTTTGCCTGGGTTGGCCAAGACGACGGTAATGAATTTGTAAACTGCATCACCCAGCTCTTTGGATGCATCGACCCTCCATTATCTTTGAACTTCTGGAATTTTAGTATCGACAGGAAGTGATTCTGATCAAAATCCTGTCCGATCCTCGCACTGGTGTTGTCAGACGTTTCCGATACTTGCACGTCTGCTGAGTGTCCTGATCTATCTTGCTGATAACTGTGATGTGCTACCTCTGTATCACAGTGGAAGTGGCATTCAGCATTCACTCTTCTAAGTGGGCTGCAATTATTGGAACTATTACTCGCTGTTTCTGCGTGTGCATTGTTCGTTCCGCACGCTGTCACTGGGCTAGAGCACTGCGGGCTTTTCCTCGGAGACACAATTCTGTGTACTCCATCATTAGTATCCGAACGCACAGGGCTCGTGTGCCCGTTTCGCTCTAGTTTTGCTATCCGACTCTCTACTTCTTTCATTCGTTTCGTGATGTTCGTAACAGCAATATTACCTTGAGTTTTTAAGACCGCTAGGGATTTTGAGTGGGCTTGTGTCGCACGTCGCAAGCGCCCTGCGAGTTGAAAAGTTGCTTTTGCGATTTTCATTGCGCCTGTTGCTGCCGTTTTGGCTAGGCCTGCTACTTTTTGTGCTACTATTGACATTTGTTTTGCTTCTCCACATTCTTTCTTTATTGTTAGTAATTCCTCCCTATATGCGAAATTATTGCCTGAGTGTCCTTCTTGCGGTGTTCGTTAGCTTCTTCCTTCTCCTTCTTACGTTGTTCGTCAGCTTCTTCTTTCATTGATCGTAGGAAACTCAGTATTGGGTTACTGTCATCTTTCTGATCGTCGTCACACAAGGGCGATGTAACTCTGGACACCTGGGCGCTAGAGCTCTGACGTGACCGTGCTGGCCTCTGTCTGCTCTCGTTCGTTTGACTATAAACTTCTGCTACCGTCTCGACCTGTGTGCCTGTCTCTGTTTCACCCTCTACCTCACTATCATAATCACGGCCGCGACGTTGCTCTAAGATCGCGTCCAAATCACCTTCCTCATCAATGAGTCTGTCGTCCTGTCCTGCTAAAAATGTGCCCATCTCATCTCTGAACCTATCCCTGTCAGTAACGTGCCCCTTATCCATTATGCTATCCTCTTTTGTTTTAGCTTCAGTCGCTAATAGTCGTGCCTTACTTCTAGTGAACATTCATGAAAAACAAATTTATCTAAAATGCACGATAAAATAATCTACTCTCTAAATTTTTACACATAGACATAAAATTTCAACACCGCTGTTCCAACGCTGTAATTACAAGCACAATTTGATGTGGTACAGAAACCGCACACAAATCCAACAAAGTGCGATGTGGTACAGACTCCACATCAACGAAACACAAAAAAATTATATACACTGAAAACAAAAACTGTAATCACGCGCCGCTACTTAAAAACTAAACGTGGAACTAACAGAAAAACTTGGGTATTAATCAATAAAAAATTAAGCAAAAAAAATTCTGAGTGTCCCTACTAATATTACTGCTTGCTTATCACAAGATTCCAGGAAAGATCCGAGGCTAAGGGTCGCCATTTTATGCGAGGTGCCGGGGCTAGCAGTGTATTTAACACTAAATTCTTCTAGAATCTACATATGTAAATGATGCTCTAAGCCCCCCCCCCCCTATTCTAACTCAGACTTTTGCTGCTGCACATGGATTAAAAAGATACGCGAACTGACTGTAATCAACCCTGCAAGTGGAGCAGAAAAGAGTTTGGCACCTGCAATAATTTAATTTGATAAATAAGTTAAATAAAGGAAGGTTTCATTAATGTAGTGAGAAATGATAGAGTTGCTCTACCGATTAACAGAATGAAAGTTCTGTCCAAAATAACAATATGATTTATTAAGACTAAACACAAAATAATAAACAAAAACACATGAAACATTTACAATACATCAAATTGGATACTCAAACAAACGCTGTGAAGGTGAAGTTGTCCCTAAACTAGATTGTGACGTTTATGACGAAGTGGTATGTGGAGCCAATTCCTTGCCACTCAAATCTTAAGAGAGACACACCGCTAACCCAACATTAATTGCTGCTACATTAGTGAGAACTCAGACAATGAACACCCAAGATAGAACAAAGTTAGAAAAGACGAACAGGCGCACTCTGCTGAGCTCTGATTATCGCCTAGCAAAAATGCCTGCTTTGCCGGTGCTGCGGACATACATTACCAAGCTGTCTTCTTAGCTGCAAGGACACGATCTGGCATACTGGAAGCGATGGCTGGTTGCTTCGACGTCCCGTCGTGGTGATGATAATGTCGCGAGTATAGCCCAAAACAAATTATCCTGGCCTGGTTGTTCCAGACTAAAGACTTCCTAGCAATACAAATGCGCCTCTGAGAGAGACGAAGAAGGCTCGCCACACAATCACTGATGGTACAGTGACTGATTTTAACAAGCGAAGTCACACAATAACTCCGATACAGTCAACATTAGCCAAAACTGCTCAAGACAGACAACATAGGCCTCTTGTACACAGAACGCTCAATTGCCAACTGTACTCGGAAAGTTACGCTGAAGTCGAAACTTCAGCAACTTCGTCAAACAGTTACAATTAAATAAAAGTATATTAGACAGCCAACGGAAGGCACGCTGACCCGCTCAGCGAGAGCTCAGTCTTGTAACCTACTTCGACCGAAAGGCGAGAGCCGACTACCCTAGAGCACCCGTACAGGCCGAACACAGAACATTCCCGCCCCCACGACAGTGGCCGTCGTTAAACGTTCCAATCAGCGACTCGAAAACCGGCGGAAAATTCCACTCTATTGCCGGAGCACTACCATTCCACCAATGGAGATTCTTGGCGCCAATTTCTGCGCCGATTTTTGCTACGTCACGGAGCTATGCCCTGAGCAAGCCAACCACAGTTACTATACGGCAGAAAACGCGGGAATTTGCGCGCCAAGGCTGCTTGGGAACACAAGTCATTCCCACGCCTCGCTGGTAGCCCGCCAGAAAGTGTTTTCGCTAAGTTTCTTCGAAGTAACGGAACCTCTAGCCCAGCCGCTACTTCAGGCCCCTCCATCGTGTCTTTTGACAATGTCGGCGTCTGGAAAGCATTCACTCGACTCCCTGACACCCGTCGGCTTACCCTTTCAAGATCTGCAGACCCCCCTGTCACCGGACCACCTGGGTGACGAGAGACGCTGCGTGGGAAGTCCGCGTGTGAAGGAATAGCAACTTTTCACCGCATGCAATTAGAGACGAAAATCGTAAGATAGAAATATGAGAGGGGGCTCATGCCACCTCTCAAACTGAGTCGCTGGATCTGCACGTTCATGATAGTTGGATAAATATAAAATAAATAACTTTGAAAGGAGTGTACTGGGGTACACTTATATGTGGCACCCGAATATTATAATTATACTAATGTTAACTAAAATGAAACTCTTATATTGTAAACGATGTATGTGTCTGATGGACTCTATAAAGTGGATCACCGACTTTGCATGACCGCAGAGCCAAAGATACTGCTTCTGGTCTGAAACTGTAGTATTGCAGTAAGAGAGCGTTGTGTTACACCGCACGTACAATAGGTAGTTAAAAATGATGAGAGATGTTATAATGGAATGTAAAGTGAAATGATGAAATGTAAATTTATTTGTGACAAGAAAGGATTACTAGATTGATATCACAAAGAAGCTTTACGAGTACATGTATTATTGGAAATATAAATGTGCAAACAGAAGTCTTCTCGCAGCTAATGTAAAGAAGTTAATTTGTTATTACTTCCCTCTTGCCAGCGCCTTAGTGCAGTGTGCGATTTGCAGGGGGGGGGGGGGGGGAATGGGGGGATTTCCCCCCCCTCTGCATCAGACCATCCCCTCCTCTGGTTTTAGTTTATGCATCCCAACCTGGGATGTTTATTTCCCACGCACTGGAGTAAAACTTTACATATAATTTAAATTTGTGGAGCCGAACACTGAAAGTTTTTAATAAGTCTTACTATTAATACCATTAATATGTTTCAGTTTTCTATCATCGGAGTAAGTACAACTTTTCACAAATGTGCCTCTACTTTTTGAATTCTCCTCGTATATCTGTACCCATATGTAGATGATTTTGTAAATAAGCTTTACCTATAATGTACTTTTAAAGATATAACAAGGGATGGCTTTTCTGATAGTGCATACGCATCAGTACTGAGTTTCGGCATTAACATCTGCCCGCATCTCGTGGTCGTGCGGTAGCGTTCTCGCTTCCCACGCCCGGGTTCCCGGGTTTGATTCCCGGCGGGGTCAGGGATTTTCTCTGCCTCGTGATGGCTGGGTGTTGTGTGCTGTCCTTAGGTTAGTTAGGTTTAAGTAGTTCTAAGTTCTAGGGGACTTATGACCACAGCAGTTGAGTCCCATAGTGCTCAGAGCCATTTGAACCATTAACATATATTTATAAATAGCTGTTTAACGATGCGTAACGCCACGCTCCAAGCTAGTAACATATATAATTCTACTAACCCCCTAAGACATCCCCCCCCCCCACTGGTAAAAGCACAAATCGCATCCTCCCTTAGTGTAAATGAATTGGCTGATAATTGGTAACCGTGAGTTCTATGTTGAGTAACCCCAGAATGTACGTAAACAGATTTGATGTATAAGCTAGTTAGATATTTCCCTTTTGTAACGTTTCTAAGATTTGTTAACACGGGTATACGTAATTTGATGCTTTGTCTTTGTGCCTTTTAGTGATGTTAGATAATACTTGCTGTACAAATCTCATTGTTTGTGACTACATCAGCAAAGAAAGGTTTTCCTTTAGTGGCAAGAATGTAATTTCAATTGTCAGATGTTTTAAATAGCCAACATAACTTCGAATACAACTTCACTATTGAAAAAGTAGTGTTAGTATTGAGGGTTGAATAACACTTGTTCTACTGTTTTTTTTTCGTTTTTTTTTTTTTTTGTATGAACTAGTTTTCGGCTTATTAGGCCATCTTCAGATAATGCCGGCCGGTGTGGCCGAGCGGTTCTAGGCGCTTCAGTCTGGAACCGCGCGACCACTACGGTCGCAGGTTCGAATCCTGCCTCGGGCATGGATGTGTGTGATGTCCTTAGGTTAGTTAGGTTTAAGTAGTTCTAAGTTCTAGGGGACTGATGACCTCAGATGTTAAGTCCCATAGTGCTCAGAGCCATTTGAACCATCTTCAGATAACTACTGGCTGTTGTTTACAAGGAGCTTATGTTCCTACGAACCAAACATTCTGGACTAAGATACAATGCACTCACATACGATCTTTAGTTGTGATATTGTCTTTGGAATTGTCAAACGGGTCTTTTGGCTTTTTGTTCTTTAAAACTGTTCTTTAATATAAAGACAATACCACAACCAAACATAACTAACATAGAAATAAAAGTCAGTAGAACAAAAAACCGCCTAAGAGTTATTCAACCCTCAATATGGAAATGTTCTATCACGAAGCGACGGAAGAATCCATAAATAAGATTAATCAGTGTTAGTAATTCATCCAAAACATTACCGCCTCCCTGTCCAGGTCATTTTTTTAAGACATTAATTTTTTCTTAGATGTTTTCATTCATCAGCCAAAAGAATTTCATGTATATTTTAAAGTATTACGGCCAGCATCTCACACCACTGAGTCGGTAGCAAGGATATTTTATTCTTCTTCATGAGAGAGCAGAATCGAACGCGATCCACCGTTGCTACTTTAGAGTTCAGACAATTTTATTGATTTGTCATGTGTACAGGGACCAGAATAACAGGACCAGAGGATTCAGTACTCAAGGGGCTGAATGTATTTTGCAGTGACTGTATTTTTTTATTGGTAATAGGAATTACATTGCCCAATTAGTTCGTATAAAGTTTAGTTAACAATAACACAGAGTAAGCACACCACTTGCACTTACAACACGCTACACGATAACTCCAGTTTTTTATGCATTCCCAGTTCAGGCTTTCATTTAAGTATTGAAAAAAATACAAAGAAGGTTACAACTTGGCCATATTTATCTGTTGCACAGCAGATAGCAGTAGGATGTAAAATGGGAGTTTCCGATAGAATACGTAAGATTAAAAAAAAAAAAAACCTCATAACCTACAGTACAACCCTGCTAACAGATTTAATGTAAAATTTAAACAAACAATTTAAAAATTATGCAATCTTCACAGATCAACAAAAGAAATCACACATTTGAAGGATATCTGTCGGTGAAGGATCTGGTATTGGATCTGGTAAAAGTATCACGTTTATTCAGAAACAACTGAACAAACTAATAAGCTAAACAACCAATAAATGGGTAATGGTAGCTGTTCTTCATAACACTCGGCTGAGTTACAAAACTACATTTACAACTGCGTCTTGGAGACCCCAGACCGATTTATTATTTATGGAAGGATCAGAGGAATGTTTCAGTGGAGACATATAATAAATATTCAGGACGAATATAAGAATAAAAAAAACTTCAGCAATATGCACGTGGTTGGCAAACGGTCGTTCCCTGGCTTGAGAGGACGAAGCAAGTGAACAAGAATTCATCGATAAGAATAAGATGTTAATAGTTGCAGCATAGAAGAAATTCTGAAACTAATTTAGAAGTCTTACCCCGAGAGGCAGTAACTGTGACAGGTAACGATTCTCACAATCCGCAAACAATGATCGTCACAAACAAAAATTCTGCATAAAATGAGCGGTAAAATTCAGAATAGCTAACCAAACTGGACAAGGTACATTACTGTGAATCACGATCTGCGAACTTAAGGCTCTCACATACGTCCTTAACACGTGCTG
Organism: Schistocerca nitens; assembly: GCF_023898315.1. NCBI lineage: Eukaryota > Metazoa > Arthropoda > Insecta > Orthoptera > Acrididae > Schistocerca > Schistocerca nitens. Next base: position 695,425,725 of record NC_064617.1, on the reverse strand, counting down.
AGACAACAAACACACGTGAAAACTAGATTCCGAACTGAAATCGAAATCAGGGTCGTTTCAGAAATATATTCAATAATGCCATACCCGTGAGATCACCAGTGAACTAAATCAGACTGAACTGAGAAGATACATCACGAGTCCACATCTCTGAACAGAAAATGGCTTGCACACATGGCCAAATGCAACTGGTTATAACGTTCCGAAATTAACCAGAAAAATAGAGCTGAAATCTAAAAAAATAAGAAATGTATTAACTACGAATAGGCACACTCACACTTAGTCAGTGTCGCCCGTCTAGCGTCTCTCGGAAGACTGCCGAGTGAACTCTTTTGGAACCCATGGGCCCCATTCCTCCGGAAGTGCCCAGAGAGCTCCCTGTTGTGTGATGGCAACCTGTACAAGACTTTCGTTCAAGGCGAACAGAAACCTCTTTGCTACCTGGCACGTGCTTTATAGGGCTAGTTCTTCTGCCACAGTAGCAGACGACCTTTACTCCCACAGATCTAGATACTGAAATTTATCTTGTACACTCACATTGATGCCTTTCATTCATCAGGTGAGAGGAGGAGAGGATGTATATACTAACATATTGCACGTAGATGTATTGAAAATGCTTGTGGAGCTCCGATAATTACCAAAAATCTTAGTAAAATCTTAAGTGAAATAAAGATAATATACCTTATGGCCACTATAGACATACTCAGCTGCCAAGCCTTTTTTTAAGCAGTTTACTGTTTGCGCCCAGAATTGAGGTGCCTGAGGTGGGTACATTAATTTAAATGTTAAGCATAATGATGAAGAGGCTCATATAGAGACCCTTCACATTGTCTTGAATCCTCAAACCCAATCTCTACAAGCACAGCCCAAAATTCATAAAAAACGAAAGAATCTATTCCAATCCATCCAATAATTAACTGCATTTACATCACAACCTATTTTATCAATGAGAAAGTGAATATACTGATAACTAAATTAGATACATATTATAAAATATACACAATTAAAAACTGTAGGAAATTAGCCTACACTATAAAAGACATAGAAATCACCCAGGAAAGAAAGTTTGTATTATTCGATATAACCAACCTGTATACAAATATACAAGTAACAGAAACACTCAAAATTATAATGAAAAACCTTACGCACAATGGGAAGGTATCCCCCATCGAAGCATATGAAATAATAAACTTGTTAGAACTTAACCTATCACAAACTTATCTTCAATTCAAAAACAAAATTTACCAACAATCTGATCGAGTAGCAATGGAGAACTGCATTGCAGGACGATTGCAGATATACACTACTGGCCATTAAAATTGCTACACGACGAAGATGACGTGCTAAAGACGCGAAATTTAACCGACAGGAAGAAGATGCTGTGATATGCAAATGATCAGCTTTTCAGAGCATTCACCCAAGGATGGCGCCGGTGACGACACTTACAACGTGCTGACATGAGGAAAGTTTCCAACCGATTTCTCATACACAAACAGCAGTTGACCGGCGTTGCCTGGTGAAACGTTGTTGTGATGCCTCGTGTGAGGAGGAGAAATGTGTAACATCACGTTTCCGACTTTGATAAAGGTCGGATTGTAGCCTATCGCGATTGCAGTTTATCGTATCGCGACATTGCTGCTCGCGTTGGTCGAGATCCAATGACTGTTAGCAGAATATGGAATCGGTGGGTTCAGGAGGGTAATACGGAACGCCGTGCTCGATCCCAGCGGCTTCGTATCACTAGCAGTCGAGATGACAGGCATCTTATCCGCATGGCTGTAACTGATCGTGCAGCCACGTGTCGATCCCTGAGTCAACAGATGGGGACGCTTACAAGACAAAAACCATGTGCACGAACAGTTCCGACGACGTTTGCAACAGCATGGACTATCAGCTTGGAGACCATGGCTGCGGTTACCCTTGACGCTGCATCACAGACATGGGTGCACGAATGGCAAAACGTCATTTTTTCTGATGAATCCAAGTTCTGTTTACAGCATCATGGTGGTCGCATCCGTGTTTGGCGACATCGCGGTGAACGCACATTGGAAGCGTGTATTCGTCGTCGCTATACTGGCGTATCACCCGGTGTGATGGTATGGGGTGCCATTGGTTACACGTCTCGGTCACCTCTTGTTCTCATTGACGGCACTTTGAACAGTGGACGTTACATTTCAGATGTGTTACGACCCGTGGCTCTACCCTTCATTCGATCCCTGAGAAACTCTACATTTCAGCAGGATAATGCACGACCGCTTGTTGCAGCTCCTGTATGGGCCTTTCTGGATACAGAAAGTGTTCGACTGCTGCCCTGGCCAGCACATTCTCCAGATCTCTCACCAACTTAAAACGTCTGGTCAATGGTGGCCGAGCAACTGGCTCGTCACAGTACGCCAATCACTACTCTTGATGAACTGTGGTATTATGTTGAAGCTGCATGGGCAGCTGTACCTGTACACGCCATCCAAGCTCTGTTTGACTCAATGCCCAGGTGTATCAAGGCCTTTATTACACGCAGAGGTGGTTGTTCTGGGTACTGATTTCTCAGGATCTATGCACCCAAATTGCGTGAAAATGTAATCACATGTCAGTTCTAGTATAATATATTTGTCCAATGAATACCCGTTTATCATCTGCATTTCTTCTTGGTGTAGCAGTTTTAATGGCCAGTAGTGTATTTATTAATGTCGTAAAGAGAAATTTTTCAGCTCGAATCGGGCCACTTTAAACAGAATCATTTACTACCATGGATAAGTAGATGATACACTACTACTGGTAGGAGGTGATGACAGTGACATACAAAAGATCCATCAACAATTAGCCAGCCTGCACGTTAAAATTAAATTCACAATGGAGACAGAACAAAATAAGTCAATAAACTTTCTAGATTTAACAATAAATAAAGTAACGACTTCCACATAGTTGAAATGTATAAAAGACTTACCACAAAACACATTGTCATAAATAAACACTCCTGTCATCCAAATCTGCGTACACATGCATTTTTCAGATCAATGATAAATAAAATCACAAATTTATCATTTGACACTGATGCAATACAAAAGGAAACAAACACGTTACAATAAACAGCACAGCAGAATGCAGTAGACCCCCACAGTGCTGCCCAAAATATGCGAACATTACACACAACCAAAAATATACGACATACACAGAGAAATAAGCCTAAAAAACAGAAGAAGGAATCACAAACAAACCAACCTATGTCACAGCACTATATGTTGGCCAAATTTCAAGAAAGCTGAACAATCTCTTTAAAAAGACGAAAGTGAAAATATCATTTTGCATTGTTGTGATAAACAGAAAAATGTTTTAGCCTTCACTGTAAAGTGTTATTTCTTGATATTTTATGACATATTCTTGTTCTTATATAATCTCTTCGAAGCTCGTTTTCAGTTACGAAGTAAAGCTGTGTGTGACTGGATCCCAAGAAAATATACCGTTCATAAATAAAACTGTGTTGTTAAGACTTAAAAATTTGCGATAGGTTATAGGCCCAGGCCATGTCTAAATGAACAAAATACAGTTTTTTGAAAAAGATTGATTCAATCCAGTGTGTGCTGGTAACAAAAGTTTTGGTGAAACAAGTTGTACAGTAAGACTACGGCTGCAAATTGCGATTATAAAGCGAATATTGTAAACTTGAAGGGCCTGACGATTGGGCAAAGTGGAAATGGCACATCTCTATGGCGCTCCGATCATATGAACTCGAAGACACTGTTATCGGTAAGCGCGAACCCGTCGTGTTGCCTCGGGATCCTATAGAAAGCAGCGTTCGGAGAAAGGCATGAGAATTACGCGAAAGCAGCAAGTCTGGTAGCAAGTGCGCTAAGCAACGAGTTGCTGACCATGGGCTGGAAAAAATGCTTAAGAAGTATGGGACAAACTACATGCGCGGTCTGAACGTAGCAGCACGCAACGGTTGAACATGTTGACTGAAAACTTTTTTCGGGTCAAACGCGACGAAACAAAAGATATTTGCTCACATTTGGCTAATCTGCAAAAATATTTTTAGATCTAAATGATGAATTAACCAAATATAAAGAGAATACGTTGGGTTGGGGTTGGGTTGTTTGGGGAGAGAGACCAAACAGCGAGGTCATCGGTCTCAATGGATTAGGGAAGGATGGGGAAGGAAGCCGGCCGTGCCCCTTCAAAGGCACCATCCCGGCATTTGCCTGAAGCGATTTAGGGAAATCACAGAAAACCTAAATCAGGATGGACCAACGCGGGACTGAACCGTCGTCATCCCGACTGCGAGTCCAGTGTGCAAACCACTGCGCCACGACGCTCAGTAAGAATACGTTGTCTGAAAGAATATTAAGTGATCGAATTTTATCTACGATGGGAAAGGATTACGATGAATTTAGAGATCTGGGAGAGAATACCAGCGGTAAATCAGACTTTGCAATTGCTTACTGAAGAACTTTGTACGAGTGAACGCCGTTAACAAAATGCAACGGTCGTAACTGCACTTGTCATTTCTCACATACAGTAAAAGAAGATGTCAAAAGTGCGAGCAAAACAAAAATTTCAGTGCAATAAATGAAAACACCTATGCTACTGTCAGCGCGTTGTCTACTGAACACTCTTGATTGCAATAGCAAGCGGCAAGTAGAGAAGGTAAGTAGAAACAAAATGGTTCAAATGGCTCTGAGCACTATGGGACTTAACTTCTCAGGTAATCAGTCCCCTAGAACTTAGAACTACTTAAACCTAACTAACCTAAGGACATCACACACATCCATGCCCGAGGCAGGATTCGAACCTGCGACCGTAGCGGTCGCGCGGTTCCAGACTGTAGAGCCTAGAACCGCTCGGCCACTCCGGCCGGCAAGTAGAAACACTGTATCCACTTCATGCAACATGGATTCGTCTAGTAGAAGTTCTATTGACGTAAATAAATGGTAATGTGATAGTGGTGCTACGAAGCATATCATTCCGAATAAGCAGTACTTCGTCTGATGTTCCTGAAGTGGTTTCATTATAAAACGAAAGCCCTAATACGCGTGCGTTAGGTTAAGGAACAGTTTATATCGAAATAAGACGAAACAATGAATGGTACAGCGCTAGAATGGAAAATATTTTATTAGTGCCCGACGCAAGTGAAACTTCCCCTTAGAAAAATTAGTGAATTACTGTGCTGGTAAATTCCTTACGTTATTTGATTTTCAAACAGCTGAGCAGAACTGAACGTACTCAGACATTTCGCTCTTTACCTATTCTGATCAACACTAAACTGACACACAATATTTTTAGCGCAACGCAATCCGACTTTTAAAAATTCCTACAAAAGAATGGCCCTGACTAACATTAACCTATACGTTTCACAAATCACTTACCTCACAAAAATCTTCGTTAGTCGAACTACTGCAATACAGCGAGCGCCACTACTGCCAGCTAAATAAAAGATTCAAACTACTGAAGGCACTAACTACTGATAGGCATAGTTAGCAAATGAGAGATTTTGATAGAGAACAAACAATGAATTTACCTTAATAGTGTTCAAAAGTCATAATATATATATAGCAGTTCATGACATCCATTCTTGCAAATGTACTGTTTCTGATGGACACACGTCCAGATCATCCGCTCTCAAAAATCCGCCATCTCACTTCCCCACATCCACCACTGCTGGCGGCTCACCTCCAACTGCGCAACGCTATGCGCTGTTAACGGCCAACTGCCCAACACTACAATGGCGAATATTACAACAATGCTAACCAGCCACAGACTGCACACAGCACAGCCAGTGATTTTCATACAGAGCGCTACGTGGCGTTACCAATAAGAAAACCTAAACAGCCTACTTACACAAGTAACATTTGTTCCCAGCCGGAGAAGCCGCATGTAACGGCTACGATATGACGTTTGACTGTAAACGTATTAGGATTCGAGATTAAGCCTGCGGCGACATTATCGTGACAGGCTACGTGATGAATGATCTACACTAGTTGTTGTACCAGAAAAGAGTAACCAAGTGAGCTTAGTGACATGTTCTGAAACATTACAAATGCTCCACCAAAGATTCGGTCATCAAAGTGAACAAAACGTCAAGAACATCTTGCAAGGAAGTTTTATTTTCCTCATACAAAAACTGTTATTTTTCGTTTTATGTAACTGAGGAATGAGTATCTGACGCTTGGTGAAACAATTTCTTACTACTTTTTCTCAATAATAAATAACCTGATATCGTTTTGACATTCCTATATAACTTCATCTAGATGGATCGAAACAAAACAAGTACCAGTTACATTTGAGGTTTGCTACAAGCTGTGTAGTTTAATTCCTATCTTATCCTCCTTCGAGAGAAACAGTCGCTTAAGCAGCCTTTGTAAAAGTATGGCCAAAATAATGTAAGTCTTAAGAATATGAAAGATGGGCCATAATTAGGAGAAGAATCTCGGCCCTGTGAAAATTCTGTGCTACTGCCAGTACGAGATCTAGAGCTCGCAGCATTTAGTAAGCCGGACAGCTCAGTCAGCGAGGGGCGGGAGCTGTGGATTTCATATCGAGCTCTGCGGGCCTTGAGAGCGGGAGGATATTGCAGGGCGGTGCAGATGAAAGCTGGAAAAAGACCGCGAGGCTAGGGAGCGCAACGGAACGCAGCACCGGATATTAATACAAAAAACCAGACACAAAATAAACGCTTATTGTGTCATCCAGTGAAGAAGTTAACTCATTCATGGCATGTAATCAAGCATACAACAAAACTTCTGCTGAATTTTATTTGAGAAGTGACTGTCAAGTTGCATACCGCCTCAATGAAATCCTGAAGTCCTGTCCTTCCGTTTTTTGGAAACAGTCGCAACTTTCCTTTCGCTTTTCGCTTACTCAACATCGTGTCCCAAGTCCCATCGCAACTGTAGCCAGAATACTCACTCTCTTGGCGGCATCACATTCGCAAAACAAATTAGGTGACGTACAGTTTCACTGATTTACTCGCAAATGCTTATCAGTGGATCCGGATTAGTCCTCTGAATTTCTACACAGTTGTCAAACTAAATAAGGATTTCCAGCTCCGACTTAACCTGCGAGTCAGGGTTAAAACTGACACTATTCCTACTCCACTAATGAATGCCCTTCAGCAAACCAAATACTTACAACAGAATACAAAATTCTACCACTAGAGTGGAAAAGAAACGCTGAAAATTGTCACTACACTGTTCTCCAATTACCAGCTGCTAGAATAGGATAATATCCTCCATAATCCAAACTGGATAACAAATCACCACTCTTCAGAAGTTTCAGCAAGAACAACGGGAATGTATTGTCTTCTATTAGGCCTTTCTGGTTTCGCCTCGTTTCTTATATATGTATAAAGTGTCATCAGAAATACCCCGAAAAGCTAGTGAGGTTACTGCAGGGTAGATCATGTCGAAAAAAAGTTGTAACGAAAAAATTCGATACGTTTCGCCGTTTCCGAGTTAATTAGCCTTGAAGTTAGCTAATCAGGCCAAGTGCGCGCAAATTCAAGCGGTTCGCCAGATACAATTAGTGTCAGATGTTCTCATAGGGCAGATAATAGCGCAAGAGACTGCTCAGCCTTTGGCTCGGGTTCGATCCTTACTACATGTCCCATGTCCAAATTTTATATCCCTCTCTTGTTCGGTCTTAGGAAACCAAACAAAAAAAACGTTTGACGACACCGTCTCTGGAGGGCCGCTTGAATTTGCACGCATAACGGCCTGACTGGCAATTATCTGCCCTAATTAACTCGGAAATGGCACAAAGTATCGATTTTTTTCTTAACAACTCTTCGTTAGCACAACCTAGCCTGAAACATCCTTAAAGGCTTTTCCGGTGTATCATCTCCATGTTTTGACATGAGGCCTCTCTGTAAATGGCTAACCTGAATTCCATGTCCATGCACAGAAAAATGCTTTCAAATTTTTGTAATCTTCCGTTCCAAACAAATAACTACACTACCTGTCACAAAAAAAAAAAAAAGATTAAGCAACCAAAACTGGGGAGGCAAACGAAATTAAATTATGCGATGCTACTTCAGTGATTACAAAATCGAGTCAAATTTATAAAGAACTTGGCAGTATGAGGCCACTTATCAATATGAGTTTCATCTCCTATAGCCATGTTGAATGCACGGATTCGTTTAGAAAGAGTGTCACTGAGCCTTTTCATCCTTTACTAAGGCAACTGGCCTACAACTGTTGTAACTCGTGCTTGATGTCCTGGAAATTGGCACTGGAGTGAACGTCCGAGCTGATCCGGCACACCGTCTGTTGAGGACATGTGAGGGGATCTTGCGGGCCACGAGAGTACCTCTACATCTGCATCTACATAGACACAGCGCAAGGCTCTGTACGGTGCGTAGCGGAGGGTATCCTGTACCACTACTAGACAGTTCCTTTCCAGTTACTCTCGCAAATAGAGCGAAGAGGACTGCTATACCACATCTGTATGAGCCCTAATTTCTCTTATCTTCGTGGTCCTTACGCGATAAGTACGTTGGCGGCAGTAGAATCGTTCTGCAGTCAGCTGCAAATGCCAGTTTTCTAAATTTTCTCAATAGTGGTCCTCAAAAAGAACGTCACCTTCCCTCCGGCGATTTCCATCCGAGTTCCAGAAGCATCTCCATAATACTTGCGTGTTGCTCGAACTTATCGGTAACAAGTCCAGCAGCCTGCCTCTGAATTGATTCGATGTCCTCCTTTAATCCGACCTGGTGCATATCCCAAACACTCGAGCAGTACTGAAGAATGGGCCGCACTAGTGTCCTATATGCGGTCTCCTTTACAGATGAACAACGCTTCCTTAAAATTATCCCAATAAACCAAAGTCGAGATTATTCGCCTTCTCTACAACAATCCTTACATGCTCGTTCGATTTCATACTGTTCTGCAACGTTACGCCCAGATATTTAATCTGTCACGCAGCATACTACTAATGTTGCACTCGAACAATGAGGGTTTGTTTTTCCCACTCATCTGCATTAACTTACATTTTTATACACTTAGAGCTAGCTGCCATTCATCACACCAACTAGTTCGTATAAGTCATGTTATATCTTCTTACATTTACTCACCGACGACGCCTCGTACGTCACAGCATCATCAGCAAGCAAACACAGACTGCTGCACACTTTATCCGCCAGATGATTTGTGTATATAGGAAATGACAGCATTCCTATCACACTTTAATAGGTCACTCCCGATGACAGCCTTCTCTCTGCTGAACACACGCCGTCGAGGACAATGTACTGGGTTCTACTACTCATGAAATCTTCGAGCCACTCAGTTATCTGAGAACCTATCTGTATGCTCGTACCTTCGTTAACAGTCCCCAGTTGGGCACCATGTCAGATGTTTTTCGGAAACCTAGTAATCTTTTACCGGATGAAATAACACACTTTGGTACAGTGGTGGGTTCCTTGCTTTACTCCTTCATGGGGCCGAGATGATACTACAACATATGTACTATCAGATCACTTTATTACAGTTGAACAAAATGAAATCCCTAACCTTATAAGAACCCATATATGGAGGAATGTCATGGGTACTTATTACTGTCACTGAACATTAATGTATCTTTTGATAGAGATCTAGGCACTAGTCTCTTCTCACAAAGCATAATTGACCATTAACTTTTATGGAGAGTTCTGTCTGACACAATTGTCACGGCATTTCCTTAGTAGAGAGACGATAGTGTCGTCTTCAGCGATGATTGCTCACTGGGCTTGCTGAGTCGGCAAGGCTCAACGGAAGAGCAACGCCTCTGAAGATGTTCAGTGCAGTTTTGGACGAAACGCTAGCAACAGAAGAGTTTCGTGGACCACTATCTCATATCCCGAAAGGTTTACCAGCAGCAATGTCATCGAATTGTGAAAGTCTTCATTCTTTCATCTTCTGGACGTGTTTACGCCACTGTCTCTCATTCGTCGTTGCTTCTGGCAGTGCCCTATTTTTACTTGTGGTTTCATTGCAAGGTATCAACCTCCCCCCCCCCCCCCCCCCAAATCTCCGTACCGCCGCAACGTCGCCATGTAGCGCTGTGCCACGTAATGACAGCGGGTGCCGGCCTGAATGCGGACGTGGGTGAGGAGACAGGGAGTGGAATTACAGTCGATGGCAGCTCCCCGTCCGCACCCCGGCATCGACCTTGCTAGTGACTGGGAACCTGCACAACCGCATCCAGTAACGCAGACACTGTGATCGGACAGACAGCAAGGGTGTCTTATCGGGCGGCGCGATGGCTGTCCAGGGTCAGTGACTCCGCGGATATTGGCACAGGTTGCAGAACGAGCGCCATCGTCAATGACGTCGGCTGGAAGGCTGCAAATGCACGTGCTAGTCAATGGGAGTTGATGATATGCAACCTTACTGCTGATTTGAGATTGCAAGATCGTGTGTGTTTGTGTTTATAGAAAATATAAAGCTGAGAACTAAATTGCGAAAGACTATGTCTAAGTGAGAATGGATATTGGTAAAAGGAAATTAGGTTCTGTTTGGATTGGAGTGGTAATTTATGTTGGAGATATTCTGGGGGCACCAGACGGCTACTCGTGACGTCAGAGCAGGCGGGGCTCAGGATCTGTAGAGTAGTGTGGCATACCATGGAGCTCTACTCATGGCGGTTTTGTGGTCGTGCGACTTGGTAACCATGGAGATCTATGTATAACACGGAACGGAATTTGACTCAGAAACATAATGAGAGCCTGTTCATGCTATTCGTTGTAAGAAGTTATTGTCGATAAGAAGTTAAACCAACTTGTAATGTGAATAATAAACCCTCGTTTTTGAACCTGCCAGCCTTTGTTACTACGTAGTACACTCCTGGAAATTGAAATAAGAACACCGTGAATTCATTGTCCCAGGAAGGGGAAACTTTATTGACACATTCCTGGGGTCAGATACATCACATGATCACACTGACAGAACCACAGGCACATAGACACAGGCAACAGAGCATGCACAATGTCGGCACTAGTACAGTGTATATCCACCTTTCGCAGCAATGCAGGCTGCTATTCTCCCATGGAGACGATCGTAGAGATGCTGGATGTAGTCCTGTGGAACGGCTTGCCATGCCATTTCCACCTGGCGCCTCAGTTGGACCAGCGTTCGTGCTGGACGTGCAGACCGCGTGAGACGACGCTTCATCCAGTCCCAAACATGCTCAATGGGGGACAGATCCGGAGATCTTGCTGGCCAGGGTAGTTGACTTACACCTTCTAGAGCACGTTGGGTGGCACGGGATACATGCGGACGTGCATTGTCCTGTTGGAACAGCAAGTTCCCTTGCCGGTCTAGGAATGGTAGAACGATGGGTTCGATGACGGTTTGGATGTACCGTGCACTATTCAGTGTCCCCTCGACGATCACCAGTGGTGTACGGCCAGTGTAGGAGATCGCTCCCCACACCATGGTGCCGGGTGTTGGCCCTGTGTGCCTCGGTCGTATGCAGTCCTGATTGTGGCGCTCACCTGCACGGCGCCAAACACGCATACGACCATCATTGGCACCAAGGCAGAAGCGACTCTCATCGCTGAAGACGACACGTCTCCATTCGTCCCTCCATTCACGCCTGTCGCGACACCACTGGAGGCGGGCTGCACGATGTTGGGGCGTGAGCGGAAGACGGCCTAACGGTGTGCGGGACCGTAGCCCAGCTTCATGGAGACGGTTGCGAATGGTCCTCGCCGATACCCCAGGAGCAACAGTGTCCCTAATTTGCTGGGAAGTGGCGGTGCGGTCCCCTACGGCACTGCGTAGGATCCTACGGTCTTGGCGTGCATCCGTGCGTCGCTGCGGTCCGGTCCCAGGTCGACGGGCACGTGCACCTTCCGCCGACCACTGGCGACAACATCGATGTACTGTGGAGACCTCACGCCCCACGTGTTGAGCAATTCGGCGGTACGTCCACCCGGCCTCCCGCATGCCCACTATACGCCATCGCTCAAAGTCCGTCAACTGCACATACGGTTCACGTCCACGCTGTCGCGGCATGCTACCAGTGTTAAAGATTGCGATGGAGCTCCGTATGCCACGGCAAACTGGCTGACACTGACGGCGGCGGTGCACAAATGCTGCGCAGCTAGCGCCATTCGACGGCCAACACCGCGGTTCCTGGTGTGTCCGCTGTGCCGTGCGTGTGATCATTGCTTGTACAGCCCTCTCGCAGTGTCCGGAACAAGTATGGTGGGTCTGACACACCGGTGTCAATGTGTTCTTTTTTCCATTTCCAGGAGTGTAGTAGTTGGGTTGTTTCAGGGAGAAGACCAGACAGCGAGGTCATCGGTCTCATCGGATTAAGGAATGACGGGGATGGAAGTCGGGCGTGCCCTTTCAAAGGAACCATCCCAGCATTTGCCTAGAGCGACTTAGGGAAGTCACGGAAAACCTAAATCAGGATGGCCGGATGCAGGATTGAACCGTCGTCCTCCCGAATGAGAGTCCAGTGTGGTAGCCACTGCGCCACCTGGCTCGGTGTAGTAGTAGTCATTTCACAGGTGAAGCATGGTGGAAGGCGAGATTCCTCCAAAACGTGTAAGAAGATCGTATCGAGAATGAGAAAACTCTCGCATGGCGACGGCGGCGACGGCGGCCGCTGCCGTTGTGGCGACTGCAGTGACTCAGCCTCTATCTCCACGAGCATCACTCTGGACAGTGCTGGCCTCAACTGTTGGAGAGGCGGCAGCGTAACATTGACTGCCGTGGGCATCGGTGCTGGCCACGGCTGGCAGAGAGGCAGAGATGCCTGTTTCTGCGGACCCCAGCAGCATGCTGGGTCTGTGCGCAAAAATTCTTCGGCAGAATCACTGACATACTCTTAAGAGCACAACATCTGGATCTGGAGATGCTAAGCGGCCCAGTGGAACCTTGTTCGATGTAAGAAGAACGTCCCAAGTCTTTTGTTATGACACAATGTGTCGGAAGTTCCATGCGGCTTTTCGCGGATGATGCTGTAGTATACACAGAAGTTGCAGCATTGCAAAATTGCAGTGAAGTGCAGGAAGATCTGCAGCGGATAGGCGCTTTATTCAGGGAGTGGCAACTGACCGTTAACATAGACAAATGTAATGTATTGCAAATACATAGAAAGAAGGATCCTTTATTGTATGATTATATGATAGCAGAACAAATACTGGTAGCAGTTACTTCTGTAAAATATCTGGGAGTATGCGTACGGAACGATTTGAAGTGGAATGATCATATAAAATTAATTGTTGATAAGGCGGGTGCCAGGTTGAGATTCATTGGGAGAGTCCTTAGAAAATGTAGTCCATCAACAAAGGAGGTGGCTTACATAACACTCGTTCGACCTATACTTGAGTATTGCTCATCAGTGTGGGATCCGTACCAGGTCGTGTTGACAGTGGAGATAGAGAAGATCCAAAGAAGAGCGGCGCGTTTCGTCACGGGATTATTTGGTTTCGAGAGGGTGCGTTTTTTCTGGATGAGGTATCTAATATATTGCTTCCCCCTACTTATACCTCCCGAGGAGATCACGAATGTAAAATTAGAGAGATTCGAGGGTGCACGGAGGCTTTCCGGCATACGTTCTTCCCGCGAACCATACTCGACTGGAACAGGAAAGGGAGGTAATGACAGTGGCACGTAAAGTGCCCTCCGCCACGCACCGTTGGGTGGCTTGCGGAGCATAAATGTAGATGTAGATGTAGAATGCTCACAACGCTGTTTCTTGCCAAAAATTTTAAAAAAGACTTCATCCCACAGCTGCAATTTTTTTCCGACTCGGCGAACGAAATATTTTCCGTTGCAACCGTAGAAAGTGCAACAGGGAATGATGGCGAAAATCATGTAATTCTGCCATCAGCTTCCTGTCACGTAGCGAGGAGCAGTAGGAGGAAAGAAAAATCTTTAAGGCTTGCTGCCGTGAACGAAAAGAACAGAATTTCTCCATGTGACTTTGGAACATTCACATAAACCGTTCAGCTTCATGTTACACTGAGGTTGAAAAGGGGCAGGTGTATGTCATTTGAAAATCATCTGACACGAATTGAGGTCCGTTGTCTGAGACAAGGGCATCAGGAAGACCTGCAAGACCAATAAAATAGGGGACAAAGCCGATACCGTACTTGCGGTAATGGTTGATATCATGAGAACAGCAGTAGGGAATTTACTGTATGTATCTCCCACCAACAGCCATCACGTGTTCGAGAATGGAGCCATGAAATCAGTGTGGGTGCATTACCACAGCCCAGATGCATGTGGGCTCTAAAGAAAGTGTTGGAGCGGAGCTGATTGATGTTCCGCACAAACATTACAACAAGAAGGGAGGAAGGGGGAGGGGAAAGCCCGGGGGAAGAGGGGTGGAGGAAGGGGGTGGGGGAAAAGGAAAGAGAAGGGAGAGAGGGTGCCCAAAGGAAAGGACACAGGAAGTAGGAGGGAGGATCAAAGTTGATAGGAGGGGTAGATGGAGGGGAGGAGGACATCATCAGGGAGGGGGAGCTGGCGGAAGCCACCTCGGGAGAGGGTAAGGAGGGTGGAGAGATGGAGACCGGGTGGGACGTGGGAATACAGGCGCGGCAGCGGGCGGGGATGGGAGAGGATGCGAGTATGCGCTGAGCTCTGCTATTTAAAGCCATACTGCGATGACATGGCGCACGCGATGCTCAGCTTGCGCATTCATAACAACCGCATGCACTGCGCCTCGCGCCCTCCACGGTGAAAGCTTGGCGTATCGATATCAGGTCGATTTTCATCTTTATGCAGATAACTATGTCGACTACGAAGTTTCTCTATAACAGGATTCCAAGCAGAGTTTAGCTGATAACCGCTATCTCGAGTGATGAGAGTCCTGTTGTCAGACAATCTTATTTCCACAGATTCATTGACAATCGAGCTCCAAAAGTTTGATGTATGGCCAAATTTTTTGTGTCGTTGTAGTTCATGGAATGGTCTGTGGTAATACAATGTTCAGCGATTGCGGACTTGGTGGGTTGGAGAAGGCGAGTATGCCGTTGGTGTTCCACAATGCGTTCCTGCACAGTTCGTGTTGTTTGCCCTATATATGATTTGCAGCATTCACACGGAATTTTGTAAACACCTGATTTACGCAGGCCCAGGTCGTCTTTAACGGATCCCACCAGTGATGAAATTTTGGAAGGAGGGTGAAAGATGACTCTCACTTGATACTTTCTCAATATTCTGCCTATCTGTGAAGAAATATTCCGAATAAATAGTAGATAAGCAGTCGACCTGAAGGCCTCTTTCTCTTCCTTGTTCCGTCGTTTGTATTTCTGCATCACTCTGTTCACTTGCCTAGTTGAAAAGCCATTCTTCAGAAATACATTTTGCAGGTGTTTCAGTTCCACTTGAAGACTGTCGGCGTCAGAGATGGTATTGGCACGGTGGATCAAGGTTTTGAGAACGCCCATTGTTTGTGCTGGATGGTGGCAACTAGGAGCTTGTAGATACAGGTCTGCGCCGAAATATCGTGGCAGGACGTTACTGATATCCAGCAGTTCTCCCGTGTTGTTATGGAACAATCAGTACGCCGGGAAAGCTTTAAACATCACAGAAGTCATTTGGTCTATCTGAGTATCTATGCCCCGCCAAGTCCAACGCCACTGTGCGAGTTGCTTTTTGTGAACTATGCTAGAGCGACCTTGATGCAATAACGACAAAACTTCCAGTTGGAGGCAGTGAGGAATCATAACACGTGTCTTTTCATTCTTCATATACAGCTGCAGAACCCCTGACCATGAAGAAAGCATGCGACGATGCGAAAAATAACGACGCGTCACTGTGCAAGAACTTTCTTTCAAAATACCTCGCCACCGATGGCACAAGTATTACAGAACAACCTGCAGAGCGGGTCAGAAGTGGTTGCTGCGGCAATATTCCGAAAAAAGACTTTCAAAAATGCTGAGTATGATAACATGATTCCTCAGGCGAATCAAACGCTGTGTCGGTACCGACCAGTAAGCATGACAACAAGCCAGCAGTGGGCCGGTACAAAAACTCGTACAAGTAAGTAGACAGTTTCAGATCCCAACGCCGCAATTTTTGTGCTGTCCATGCTGGGACAGGCTTGGAAGGATTGAACATGGCTGTTAATGGCCGATGATCTGTAAACAAATAGAACTTCCGACTGTACAAGTATTGGTGGAACCTAGTAACACCGTGAATAATGGTCAGGGCCTCTTTTTCAAGCTCACTGCAATTACACTGTGTTGTGTTGAGAGTTTCTGAGGCAGAAGCAACAAGCCTATTAGCAGAACCTATTCCGTGGGAGGCCACAGCTCCAATCCCGTAACAAGATGCATCCAAAGCTAACACAACAGGCATAGTTGGATCAAAATGAATCAAACGACTTAATAATGCGTCCTCTAATTGGTGAAATGCGTACTTACATTCTATGGAACACACAAAGGGAATACCTTTCTGGTGCAGCCGGTTCAGCGGAGCAGGAATTTATACAACATTTGCAATGAATTTAATATAACAGGTACGTTTTCCATCTCCGCTCGGAGCTCCTTAATGTCATGGCAGATCTTTAATAGCAGACAAATGTGAATTAGTAGGATAAATTCCTTGTGCATTTATAACAAGTCCTAAGTATTCAAGTTTGACTTGAAAGAAGGAACACTTATCCTTTTTGGACTTAAATCCAGCTGTAGAAAGAATCTGAAACAAGCAGTCTAAATTTGCTAAATGTTCAGCAGCTGTATGACCCACAACAACAACATCGTCCAAATAATTGTTGCACGAAGCTTTGAAGCGTAGCACATGCTGAAGCACTTCCACACGGTATCCTTTGAAACTGGAACAATCCCGTTTGAGTGTCGACGAAAAAATATTGCTCGAACTGCTAGTCCAGCGGCAACTGTAACTATGACTCATTTAAGTCAATCTGAGAAATGAATCTGCTCTGCCCCAATATGTCCATTAATTCGTCCGTATGTGTGGGAGGAAATGAATCCACAACAGTCTGTGGGTTCACTGGGCTTTAAAATCTGCACACAGTCTTTAACCCCCTGATGGCTTTTTGAAAATGACCAAAGGTGATCACCACTGGCTTGCAGAAACGGATAGGATAGCCCCACTGTCTGTCCATCTTTGCGGTTCCTGCGTAACTTGCCCATGTATTGCAAGAGGCCGACAGGCCTTGCACAGAAAATTGTGATCATTCATTACCTTTAATATTCTTTTATATGTATCTTTTTTGATAAAAGAAACAGAAGCACCTTTGTGTAACCGAAATTTAGTTTTCTTTTGAGTGACTCTTTAATTGGGCAAAAAGTTTGTTCCACTGTCTGTGTACTGCAGCAGAAGGTTTCTGCAATGTGGAAATGCCAGCATTCGGTAGGTAATCGAGATGCAATACGGTGGAGGAGTGTTCCAGAAACGAGTCACATGGTTTTTCAGTCCACTAAACTCAGTTGTTGTCGTCTTGGAAAATAAGGCTGTCGGTAGCATACTCATCAAGCGGTTGTTGATTTAAAGGCAACAACTGATCATTCAGAACGTTTAAATTAACATTCTGGTTCAAGTTAGTGGTCATCTCAGTGAGCGAGCATAAGAAAAACACGCCCCAAAAACATCACAGACCCACCTCTGGCTTGAATCTGACCTTTCACACATACAAGATGAAATGATTCGTTTTGCCTTCGGTGCACCTGATGACGTGCATCATTTCAATGCCGGTACTGGCAAAAACGTGATTGTTCAGACCACGTTATGTTCTCCCAGTCAGTTACTGTCCACATTTGATGATTTCTAGCCCACTGAAGAGGCACAGCTTTACGTGACTGTGTGAGCAATGGCCTCTTGCTAGGTGACCGACACCAAATGTTGATTGCAATAGTCCGCGTCACAATTTTATCTCACTAACAGGTTGGGATGGACGTTCGTGCACTACCGGCAGCAATTCCTGTCGGGTTTGTAAGCGATTTTGATTCCCAAGCTGTGAAATGCGTTCCCGTCTCTCTCAGGATTTTTCCTAGCACAATTCTGACATCGTTTATTGTGGCCACGTGTATTACACCACTGCTTGTAGACACTTTGAACAGTTCACCGCGAAACACCAACAAATCCAACGACTTCACACACCGTTTTTATAGTGTTACTTATTTTTCGTCTGGACTGCAAAATGTTTATTCATATGACCGGTTTCGGTCCCTCTAGAACCATCTTAGGATCCGTAACGATAATGATACTAATTTACTATTTCACGAATGCAAACCTTTTTCATCCTATCTAATCAACATCAAATGTACCAGAAAGTACCTCATATTTCGGTTACAGGAGTACCCGTCCAATCACAGCAACTTACACATGCTGCGTCACATAAAATTGGTTGGCAGAATGCACATTTAAATTTAGACATCCTGCATAGAACTCATAAGGGACGGTTTTTTAACATTTTGGAAGAAATTGAAATAGACACCCACAAAAAGAAAGATCCGGATTTAATCCTCAACGAGCAAAGCGAGTTCAATCATAACGCCTATTTTAGTATTTATGACGACTTACTGCCGGCCGCTGGTGGCCGAGCGGTTCTGGCGCTACAGTCTGGAACCGCGCGACCGCTACGGTCGCAGGTTCGAATCCTGCCTCGGGCATGGATGTGTGTGTTGTCCTTAGGTTAGTTAGGTTTAAGTAGTTCTAAGTTCTAGGGGACTTATGACCTCAGTAGTTGAGTCCCATAGTGCTCAGAGCCATTTGAACCATTTGACGACTTACTAATATGACAACTGTTGCGTGTGGAGGTCCACAGTATAGATTTTAACCTTGACACCTAAAGATTTTAATTGAGTATTTTTAGAGATAAAAGTTAATTACAAAAATCTACTGAATACAATATGTGCATACGTAATGTAACAAATGTACCAGACGCCACCTGTCGGTAATAGTGTTATAATTAATATCAATGACGTGCATTCTGTCAACCAATTTTATGTGACGCAGCATTTGAAAGTTGCTGTGTTTAGACGGGTTACTCCTGTAACCGAAATATCAGGTACATTCTGGGACATTTGATGTTGATTAGATAGGATGAAAAAGGTTTGCATTCGTGAAATAGTAAATTAGTATCATTATCGTTACAAATCTGAAGATGGTTCTAGAGGGACCGAAACCGGTCATATGAATAAACATTTTGCAATCAAGACTGACTATAAGTAACATTGTAAAATCACTGATTGCGGCTATCCTGTCAGACATTATGTCTGTTTTTGCAAAACTTCACACGCCGTATGGTCATGGGCACGGGGAAATACGATTGGCCTTTTTTGCCACTGTGTAACGTCCTTACATTTAAGCATCTTTACACACAAGGTCCAATTGAAACATAAATATCTCATTAATGGATACATCCTTATGCTCACATAGACGCAGTGCGCTATTGAGCACGAGTCTTGATTGCTGCGCCATCTGTAAAGACTTAACGATTCAACTGTGCGTGCGTGCTGATTTTTTATCTCGTGAGCTTATGTACTTACCATCTACAATGTTCCTAAATGAAAGAGTTTAGTTTGTATGAAATTTGAATATATTACTTTGCTGTCAGGAATGTAATCTTTAGTTACATGCCGGCCGAAGTGGCCGTGCGGTTAAAGGCGCTGCAGCCTGGAACCGCAAGACCGCTACGGTCGCAGGTTCGAATCCTGCCTCGGGCATGGATGTTTGTGATGTCCTTAGGTTAGTTAGGTTTAACTAGTTCTAAGTTCTAGGGGACTAATGACCTCAGCAGTTGAGTCCCATAGTGCTCAGAGCCATTTTAGTTACATGCGAATATCAAACCATATTTGGTTGCAAGGAGGATATCAGTGAAACCCACAGCATTTCGGCCACTGCCCATTGCAGAATGGAATGCCGCCTTGTGGCGTTGCAGGCACGTGACGCAGTAAAGAAAGTAATAAGCGGAGCAAAGACGACTGTGAGATCACTGTGGTGCGATGCGTGCCGTAATGTGGAAATCCGCTGACAAACGCGACTTCGACTGTCAGATTGTTACGCCCCGGCACCTGGAAACAAGCATCTCGGCTGTTGGTGTGCTACTGTCGTGAGCATGCATGGAACGTGGTTGAACTACGATGACACACCCTGTGCGGACCACTGACTCTGTGACGTCACGTGGGTTACCTGTCATTTGCAGCAGGTTTGACTTATCTTCCTCACACTGGCAGCAACGCTGGCTCCAACAATGGAGCCAAATTCAATTGAATTCGTATACAGCCAACGTAAACATATCTGACGCACATATCGCTGCCATGCATTTGTGGTTTTGAACACGAATAACACTGCTTCACTATACCTGAGACATATCAAAAACCACAACTTGGAAATTAGTACGATGACGACGAATGAACAAGCAAACTCGTTTCGAAAAGGCAAACACAGATAAGAAACAATTTTGGCGCCAATGTGTCGTTGGCATACCGATGTTGGCCGAACGTCCTTTGATATTTGGTCGAAATACCAACAAGTAACGGAGTCATACCAACAATTGGGCTAACGTTGGTTCCAATGCTATTTCATCGATCCACACAATGGACGAACATTGTTTGGCGCAAACGTTGACCACAATGTGTGAACCAGGCATTATATCCAGTAGGCTACGGTTAGACGCCAATGTGCCACCGCCAAGGGAGGGCGAAACTTTAACAACGCCAGCCACACATACAGGCGAAATGTGAGGGAAATCGTTAAACAAACGTCGGCCGAAAATTCCGAGACAAAAATCCAATACACAATACATCAAAAATGGCTCCAAAAGCCTTAATAATTTTGTATTAATCACAGTGTTTTGAGTGCCCACTGAAGAAAACGAAGGCAAATAACGTTCCGAAGCATCTATCAATATCGATTGTGAGAACCCGTTAACGGTCACTAGTGTTCCAGCAATTCTCAGGCTAATCGTGCAATTTCTTGACGATGTTTTACAGAAGAGCTTACTGTATTCCACGGATCCAGTATCTGTTTCCAGAAGAGAAAATCCCTAGATTATTGAACATGGAATGTTTGTAACCAAACTGCTTGTAGTTTTCCAACAATTATTTTAGATGTCCTTATGTAAAGTATATAATTGACTGTAAAGAGTAGAATACTTTATTGCTCTTAAAGCATTATAAGCGTCAAGTCGAATTTCATCCCAGGAGAGAATTTGTATTTCTTAATAGACGTATGGTCAAAAACCGAAGACCTAATAAATAGATTTAAAAAAAAGTCTTCTCACGTTGTCGAGCTTTCGCTTATTCAGCCAATAATGTGCCACTTGAAGTCCAACGCTTTAAGCAACCCCTGTTTGTCCTGTGGTTGTACTTCAGGGCCAGCTATCGACCCGTTTGGGGAAGCTCGCGAGCGAGGAATGTTGACATCGGACTCGCGAGAAGCCAAGCGTACCGCCTGCCGGCTCACCTGGGTTTCCCCGTCAATATTGCCTTCCGCCTACCGAAGCTCTCCCCCCCAGCTTACATCTCGCTCACGGCCCCTCCTCCAACACTCCCAAGAGCATGCTCTGCAACTTCTGATTTCCTTTACATCCCTCTCAGCGCGACGTTCTCGGAAACCAAAATACCCCGCCTTTAAAGAGGAGCAGCAGTTATCTTTCGGCCTGGGGATGATAACAACTTCAGATGAATATTTCATACAAACATCTACAATATATTTATGTACGTGAATCTGAGGGTTGCTTGAAGGTTACAGACAATTCAAATGTCCCAGAGTCAAGAATTCCGGCATTTACTTATGTCGAAAACTCTACAATAAGTGAATTTTATCCAAGGATGTAGAGGCGCATATCACTAGGGGTAAGATAGATACTGCCTGTAGGAAAATTAAAGAGACCTT
Source organism: Schistocerca nitens (assembly GCF_023898315.1). Classification (NCBI taxonomy): domain Eukaryota; kingdom Metazoa; phylum Arthropoda; class Insecta; order Orthoptera; family Acrididae; genus Schistocerca; species Schistocerca nitens. The sequence goes on along the minus strand of NC_064617.1, from coordinate 695,403,934 downwards.
TGGAGAAAGGAGAACCACTTGCATGAATATACAGAGCTCAGATGGAAACCCAGTTCTAAGCAAAGAAGGGAAAGCAGAAAGGTGGAAGGAGTATAAAGAGTGTCTATACATGGGCGATGTTCTTGCGGACAATATTATAGAAATGGAGGAGAATGTAGATGAAGATGAAATAGGAGATATGATACTGCGTGAAGAGTTTGACAGAGCACAGAAAGACCTTAGTCGAAACAAGGCCCCGGGAGTAGGCGACATTCCACTAGAAATACTGACAGCCTTGGGAGAGCCAGGCCTAACAAAACTCTTCCATTTGGTGAGCAAGATGTATGAAACAAGCGAAATACCCTCTGACTTCAAGAAGTATATAGTAATTCAAATCCCAAAGAAAGCTGGTGTTGATAGATGTGAAAATTACTATCAGATTAATAAGCCACGGCTGCAAACTACTAACACGAATTCATTACAGACGAATGGAATGGTAGAAGCCGACCTCGGGGAAGATCAGTTTGGATTCCGTAGAAATGTTGGAACACGTGAGGCAATACAGACCCTACGACTTAATCTTAGAAAATAGAATAAGGAAAGGCAAACCTAGCATTTGTAGACTTAGAGAAAGCTTTTGACAACGTTGACTGGAATACTCTCTTTCAAATTCTGAAGGTGGCAGGGGTAAAATACAGGCAGCGAAAGGCTATTTACAATTTTTACAGAAACCAGATGGCAGTTATAAGAGTCGAGGGGCATGAAAGGGAAACAGTGGTTGGGAAGGGAGTTGGACGGGGTTGTAGCCTATCCCCGATGTTATTCAATCTGTACATTCAGAAGCAGTAAAGGGAAGAAAAGAAAAATTCGGAGTAGGTGTTAAAATCCATGGAGAAGAAATAAAAACTTTGAGGTTCGCCAATGACATTGTTATTCTGTCAGAGACAGCAAAGGACTTGGAAGTGCAGCTGAACGGAATGGACAGTCTCTTGAAAGGAGGATATAAGATGAACATCAACAAAAGCAAAACGAGGATAATGGAATGTAGTCGCATTAAGTCGGGTGATGCTGAGGGAATTAGATTAGGAAATGAGACACTTAAAACAGTGAGTTACTTTTGCTATTTGGGGAGCAAACTAACTGATGATGGTCCAAGTAGACAGGGTGTAAAATGTAGACTGGCAATGGCAAGGAAAGCGTTTCTGAGGAAGATAAATTTGTGAAAATTGAGTATAGATTTAAGTGTCAGGATGTCGTTTCTGATAGTATTTGTATGGAGTGTAGCCATGTATGGAAGTGAAACGTGGACGATAAATAGTTTAGACAAGAAGAGAGTAGAAGCTTTCGAAATGTGGTGCTACAGAAGAATGCTGAAAATTAGATGGGTAGATCACATAACTGATGAAGAGGTGTTGAACAGAATTGGAGAGAAGAGAAATTTGTTGCACTACTTGACTGGAAGAAGGGATCGTTTGGTAGGGCATATTCTGAGGCACCAAGGGATCACCAATTTAGTATTGGAGGGCAGCGTGGAGGGTAAAAATCGCAGAGGGAGACCAAGAGATGAATACACTAAACAGATTCAGAAGGATGTAGGTTGCATTAGGTACTGGGAGAAGAAGAAGCTTGCACAGGATAGAGTAGCATGGAGAGCTGCATCAAATCCGTCTCTCGACTGAAGATAACAACAACAACAACATCCATAATAGATGCTGTTGAACTTCGTTATTATTCCTTTACAGGGTGTAGAATAAGATCCGATACCAGTCACAACTGAAGGTGATTTATTTAAGACGCGACGGGTTTCGGACTTGTACCTATCTTCAAGTAATTATGTATTAATTTTCGTGTTTCCATATGCAGTGTGGGAGTTTACTGCCTTTATTTAAACAGTGGACCCCAACACTGAATGTGAAAAAACGAAAATGAATGTGTAACCACCTGAAGTTTGGCGTAAGCCAGAAACCTGTCGTGTCTTAAATAAACACCTTCATTTGTGACTGGCAGCGGATGTTACTCCCCACTGAATAAGTATATGCTAATGCAGGTTTTCTCGGCGAATTGCACTTCGGGAAATGCACCGCGTAATATTTTTGGTTTGAAGCGACGTTTAGACGAGTTTCTTACATGTCGTCTTCTGGGAAAGACGTGATCAGAAGGTGACAAGTAATAAATTCATCGAAACGTCACCCAGAGTTCCAGTCCCGGTCTAGCACACAATTAATGCGCCAGAATGGTTATCTTCAAATATTTTTTCCTTATCTGTTGTATACAACTTTATTTCAGCTGTTCTGATCTGCCAGCAATATCTTTTGTAACTCTTTCCACAGCAGATACCGCACTTTTACTGAGTATTTGGCTGACTATTTGGTCCATCACCCTATGTAATACTCACTTTTCACCGTCTTCCACCTACAGACACAGCTATAAAGCAAATGGAAAGTTTTACACTGTGCACGGCTTGACCGAACACTGCTAAATGTATCTCCATGCCTGTGGGATACGTTGATTAAAATTTCATCCTTAAGTGAACTTATTTTCAATACAGAGAAAAATGCATTCATACAGATGACAAATGCAGTGAGTGTGGCTAAGGTTACTGGAACTTTTCAGCTGGAGACTGAAACAAAGCATGCCCATAAAACGAGCACGTGCAGCTTATGCCCATCTTTCGGACTTTGAGGAAGGTCGGCACACTGGCTCGAAGAAAGTGGCACAATCACACCGACAAATCCGACAAATCGCGCAGAACGATTCGTGATGAGCTGCTTTCAAGACAACAGTGCGACTAGGCGAGTAGACACCGATTCTACCAGAAGGACGAGTTGACGGATCACAACAGCTGAAATAACGGCAGCGATTACAGGTAGTGTGTCACCACGAACCATCAGGAACAGGTTACTGCAGGCTGGGATGACATCTCGAGTTGCAAAGCGTCGTCTACCACTGACGCCCTACCATAGGCAACACAGAGCTAGAGCGGCTGAGACGCCGACTGGCCTCAGTGGTGTTCTCCGATAAGTTCCACGTCTGAAACTTCTTGAAAGACTTTTGCCAAAGGTCCCAGCTTCGAGTCCCATTCCGCCACACAATTTTATTGTGTGAGAAAGTTTCAAATCAGCACGCACTCCGTTACAGATGGAAAATTCATTCTGCTCTCACTTCCGTTTGTGGCGGTTGGTTCCACGCCTACGTGTCTGTAGACAACCTGGCGAAAGGTCATAGGAAGCGATGATTATTGAGACCCACGCCTCTCCAACTCCTGACATAACAAAACTTATTCTGCAATTTTTTTAAGGGAGACTGAATGCTCGTGAGTATATTGTAAGAACAGCCAGCCCTGTTGTTACGAGCTTTGTGGTATTATACATCGATACCAACCCATGGGCGTTGGCAATGGAATAGCAAGTTTCCATCTGACGCTGACAGCGGTTGCCCAGTGGCATACGCCCACTGATTCACGCCTCCAGCAGCTTGTAACGCCGGAAATGTTTATCCTCCTATTTCCATCTATTGTACTATAAATTATTTCCTTATTTTGTTACTTGAAGATACATTTCTGTGTCTTTATATAATATATATATATATATATATATATATATATATATATATATATATGAATTTCCTCCCCCCATGAACCATGGACCTTGCGTGCCTCAGCGATACAGATAGCCGTACCGTAGGTGCAACCACAACGGAGGGGTATCTGTTGAGAGGCCAGACAAACATGTGGTTCCTGAAGAGGGACAGCAGCCTTTTCAGTAGTTGCAAGGGCAACAGTCTGGATAATTGACTGACCTGGCCTTGTAACATTAACCAAAGCGGCCTTGCTGTGCTGGTACTGCGAACGGCTGAAAGCAAGGGGAAACTACGGCCGTAATTTTTCCCGAGGGCATGCAGCTTTACTGTATGGTTAAATGATGATGGCGTCCTCTTGGGTAAAATATTCCGGAGGTAAAATAGTCCCCCATTCGGATCTCCGGGCGTTCTACGAATCGGAGCGTGGAATGTCAGATCCCTTAATCGGGCAGGTAGGTTAGAAAAATTAAAAAGGGAAATGGATAGGTTAAAGTTAGATATAGTGGGAATTAGTTCGGTGGCAGGAGGAGCAAGACTTCTGGTCAGGTGACTACAGGGTGATAAATACAAAATCAAATAGGGGTAATGCAGGAGTAGGTTTAATAATGAATAGGAAAATAGGAATGCGGGTAAGCTACTACAAACAGCATAGTGAACGCATTATTGTGGCCAAGATAGATACGAAGCCCACGCCTACTACAGTAGTACAAGTTTATATGCTCTGCAGATGACGAAGAAATTGAAGAAATGTATGATGAAATAAAATAAATTATTCAGATAGTGAAGGGTGACGAAAATTTAATAGTCATGGGTGACTGGAATTCGGGAGAAGGAAAAGGGAGAGAAGGAAACTTAGTAGGTGAATATGGATTGGGGGTAAGAAATGAAAGAGGAAGCCGCCTGGTAGAATTTTGCACAGAGCATAACTTAATCATAGCTAACACTTGGTTCAAGAATCATAAAAGAAGGTTGTATACCTGGAAGAAGCCTGGAGATACTGACAGGTTTCAGATAGATTACCTAATGGTAAGACAGAGATTTAGGAACCAGGTTTTAAATTGTAAGACATTTCCAGGGGCAGATGTGGACTCTGACCACAATCTATTGGTTATGAACTGCAGATTAAAACTGAAGAAACCGCAAAAAGGTGGGAATTTAAGGAGATGGGACCTGGATAAACTGACTAAACCAGAGGTTGTACAGAGTTTCAGGGAGAGCATAAGGGAACAATTGACAGGAATCGGGGAAAGAAATACAGTAGAAGAAGAATGGGTAGCTTTGAGGGATGAAGTAGTGAAGGCAGCAGACGATCAAGTAGGTAAAAAGACGAGGGCTAGTAGATATCCTTGGGTAACAGAAGAAATATTGAATTTAATTGATGAAAGGAGAAAATATAAAAATGCAGTAACTGAAGCAGGCAAAAAGGAATACAAACGTCTCAAAAATGAGATCGACAGGAAATGCAAAATGGCTAAGTAGGGATGGCTAGAGGACAAATTTAAGGATATAGAGGCTTATCTCACTAGGGGTAAGATAGATACTGCCTACAGGAAAATTAAAGAGACCTTTGGAGAAAAGAGAACCACTTGCATGAACATCAAAAGCTCAGATGGAAACCTAGTTCGAAGCAAAGAAGGGAAAGCAGAAAGGTGGAAGGAGTATATACGAGGGCGGTTCAGAAAGTAACCTCCGATTGGTCACAGTGCGGGTTGTGGGGGGAGTAGCGACGCCATCTCTGCGTTCACGCACTCAACAGGTCAGTCGGCATCAAGCCGTGGTCGAGTGAACGTCGTACCTGCGCTAGTTTAGTTTTTGTGGCAGTTTGAAATGTGTGCTGCAATAGAAAACCCCGCCAAATGTGAAGTGCGTGCTGTCATAAGGTTTTTTACAGCCAAAGGATATTCTGCAGCAGCTATTCATCGTGAGCTTTGTGCCGTGTATGGACCAAGAGTTATGAGTGAAGGAGTTGTCCGTGAATGGGTACGTTTATTTAAAAGTGGACGAGAAAACATTCATGATGAAGAGAGGAGTGGTAGACCATCATTGGTGACTGACGAACTCGTTCAGACAGTTGATGCAAAAGTTCGTGAAAATCGACGTTTCTCAATGTCGGAGTTGTCTACTGGTTTTCCACAGATTTCTAACACTCTCTTGTACGAGATAGTGACAGCAAGATTGGGTTACCGTAAGTTCTGTGCACGATGGGTGCCCAAAATTCTTACCGACCACCACAAAACTCAAAGAATGGCCTCTGCATTAGACTTTCTGTCACGTTATGAGGACGAAGGAGAACCATTGTTAAACAGAATCGTGACCGGTGACGAAACCTGGATTAAGTACGGGAACCCTGAGACAAAAGAACAATCAAAGATGTGGGCACATTCAAATTCGCCTACCAAACCAAGAAAAGCCTCGCAAGATTTTTCTGCCGGAAAACTGATGGCAACGGTGTTTTGGGATGCCAAAGGGGTGTTGTTGGTTGAATTCATGGAACGTGGTACGACCATTAAACAAGACATGTACTGTGAAACAATAAAAAAGTTACGACGGGCTATACAGAACAAACGCCGTGGTATGCTGACTTCCGGTATCGTTTTTTTGCACGATAACGCCCGTCCTCACTCTGCTCGCAGAACAACGGCCCTTCTTGAGTCCTAGTGGGACGTTATCAACCATCCACCGTACAGCCCAGACCTGGCGCCAAGTGATTATCACCTCTTCATGCATTTGAAGAAATGGCTCGGGTCACAGCGGTTTGATGACGACGAAGAGCTCAAAGATGCGGTAACAGGCTGGCTCCAGGCACAAGCGGGTGATTTTTTTGCAGAAGGAATTTCAAAGCTTGTGAAGAGATACGATAAGTGCCTCAATCGCTATGGAGACTATGTAGAAAAATAGTGCAAAGATGTAGTTGTAAGATGTATATATTAAAATATTTTTATTTAACTTGGTGTATTTTTTAAATCAACCGGAGGTTACTTTCTGAACGGCCCTCGTAGAAGGTTTATACAAGGGCGATGTACTTGAGGACAATATTATGGAAATGGAAGAGGATGTAGATGAAGATGAAATGGGAGATACGATACTGCGTGAAGAGTTTGACAGAGCACTGAAAGACCTGAGTCAAAACAAGGACCCGGGAGTAGACAACATTCCATTAGAACTACTGATGGCCTTGGGAGAGCCAGTCATGACAAAACTCTACCATCTGGTGAGCAAGATGTATGAGACAGGCGAAATACCCACAGACTTCAAGAAGAATATAATAATTCCAATCCCAAAGAAAGCGGGTGTTGACAGATGTGAAAATTACCGAACTAACAGTTTAATAAGTCAGAGCTGCAAAATACTAACGCGAATTCTTTACAGACGAATGGAAAAACTAGTAGAAGCCGACCTCGGGGAAGATCAGTTTGGATTCCGTAGAAATGTTGGAACTCGTGAGGCAATACTGACCCTACGACTCATCTTAGAAGCTAGATTAAGGAAGGACACCCTACGTTTCTAGCATTTGTGTACTTAGAGAAAGCTTTTGACAATGTTGACTGGAATACTCTCTTTCAAATTCTGAAGGTGGCAGGGGTAAAATACAGGGAGCGAAAGGCTATTTACAATTTGTACAGAAACCAGATGGCAGTTATAAGAATCGAGGGGCATGAAAGGGAAGCAGTGGTTGGGAAGGGAGTGAGACAGGGCTGTAGCCTATCCCCGATGTTATTCAATCTGTATATTGAACAAGCAGTGAAGGAAACAAAAGAAAAATTCGGAGTAGGTATTAAAATCCATGGAGAAGAAATAAAAACTTTGAGGTTCGCCGATGACATTGTAATTCTGTCAGAGACGGCAAAGGACTTGGAAGAGCAGTTGAACGGAATGGACAGTGTCTTGAAAGGAGGATATAAGATGAACATCAACAAAAGCAAAACGAGGATAATAGAATGTAGTAGAATTAAGTCGGGTGATGCTGAGGGAATTAGATTAGGAAATGAGACACTTAAAGTAGTAAAGGAGTTTTGCTATTTGGGGAGCAACTGATGATGGTCGAAGTAGAGAGGATATAAAATGTAGACTGGCAATGGCAAGGAAAGCGTTTCTGAAGAAGAGAAATTTGCTAACATCGGGTATAAATTTAAGTGTCAGGAAGTCATTTCTGAAAGTATTTGTACTTAGTGTAGCCATGTACGGAAGTGAAACACGGACGATAAATAGTTTAGAGAAGAAGAGAATAGAAGCTTTCGAAATGTGGTGCTACAGAAGAATGCTGAAGATAAGGTGGGTAGATCACGTAACTAATGAGGAGGTATTGAATAGGATTGGGGAGAAGAGAAGTTTGTGGCACAACTTGACTAGAAGAAGGGATCGGTTGGTAGGACATGTTTTGAGGCATCAAGGGATCACAAATTTAGCATTGGAGGGCAGTGTGGAGGGTAAAAATCGTAGAGGGAAACCAAGAGATGAATACACTAAGCAGATTCAGAAGTATGTAGGTTGTGGTAGGTACTGGGAGATGAAGAGGCTTGCACAGGATAAAGTAGCATGGAGAGCTGCATCAAACCAGTCTCAGGACTGAAGACCACAACAACAACAACATATATGCATTTATCCTATTGCTTGAGCCTTGTCCCGCAGTACACAGGGTCAGCCTTCGTTAATCGGATTTGGCATGTTAATGTTGAAGGGGTGGCCGGATGCCCTTCCTGCCGCCACCCCGTACCCCCCCTGGACAGAATTAGTGTACCCCAACTGTCTGCGGCGAGTGTAATCCATGAAATAGTGTGAATGTGTTCAGATGTCTGCGAGCTGTGTAACTGAGGCAGAACATGGGGACCAGCCCGGTATTCACCTAGCGGCATGTGGAAAACCGCCTCGTCGTTAATCCGTCAGGCGAATTCGATCTGGGGCCGGCGCGCCTACCCGAGTCCAGGAAGCAGCGCGATAGCGCTCTCGGCTACCCTGGCGGGTATATATTTATGCATTTATGTCGATGTATAATTGGTTTGTTTTGTAAATATTATTTGTGTTTTTACGCTGGGTCTTGCCTGTGGAAAATTATGCTATCGAACGATTACATGGATAGGTCGTGTGGAGAACCAAAGTGTTTAGGATCTTTGGTAGTGTTAACTCTGCCGCGTGGAGCGCGGGCAGAGCAGTGTCTGGCTGGAGTACGGAGGTGGAGTAGGTGTGTTGAGTGACGCTCCCGCGCGTTGCCGTGCTTTCGGAGTTTGGCAGCATGTAATTGCGCTCGACTTGCTATGATAGTTTCTGGCACGGTGTCGCGGACGGGAAACATTAGCTGGCGCACATCAAGAGCCCGTTTCGCCGGGTGACCGTGTCGAAAAGAAGGCGCGCCAACATCCAGCTTCTGCAAAAGCGACGGTCGACAGTAAGTGATTGTCGCCACCTCCTCGATCGACGACATCAAACCTTCAATCAACCAACAAGTAAGACTGAAAGCACGTAAAGTTTTAGAGCTGTATGGCAGACCTCAGCTTTTCAAACTGTTCCATTTGCATCACTAAAATACAGCAACTTAGCATGAAGCTTTGTTGCTCATTGTTCCAGTTGCATTACCGAGCAGGGTCCCTTCCTTTTCCGAAATGAACCCGAGTGTCGTTGAAATTCAAACGCCAGCGTTAAAGTAATATCATTCCATTTCACTGCTTTAATTTCAAAGTTCAGTTAAAGTATTCATAGCTGGCTACAATAACCAAACAGAACTATATTTAGATTACACAAGCACAAATTAAGAGTGCAAGTTTTGTTACTATATTTTAGCTTACCTTTGACTGCAGCTCAGCTTGGTACGTACTAAATTTTACTACTGTTAATTGTTCAAAACCATTTAATTCAAGTTCAAAGTTAAATCTCTTATTTCTAAATTGCGTAGATTCAAGTTGCTTTTGAGATGATTGCCCAAGACTAACCTTATTTTATTTAATTTCGTAGTGCTTCAGAAACAAAGTTCACTATTAATTTCAGTCACTAAATTAGCTTTCAATTTTCCGGTTTTATTAATTCTTTTGCTAAATTAAGTCAGAGTGCAGCGAAATTTATTACTTCTTACAAACATTCAGTTTTCACACAACACGTGTCAACCTTCAGTTGCCACGCTTTTAGTGCTAATTATATGTGCATTAATCTTTCTTTTTCAGTTATTATAGTACTTGTACATAGGACTGGCGACCGTAATTTTGCCCAAATCTCAAATATCTAATTAACCCCAGTTAATTGTTAACGTAACGACCGCACATTTACTTTCTTTATTAACTTTACCCTTTTTCAAAATTAATTTCCACTATTTTCATTTGCATTTTCCTTTCATTTAGATGTAAGCCTTCCTCCCTCTTTACCGACAGATTAACTTCGGTGACGATTGCCTATCCCAAATTTCCATTAGGTACACGCGGTTTGATTTTTCACTGTCATTAAGGTCGATAAGTGAGGGGGAGGTTACAAGCTATGGACAACGAGTGCCCACCGCCGCTGTAATATATGACGGCTGGACGCAGCCGAGGCTCTGCTGGATTTGGGGTCTCTTCGCTGCGACACTATCGTTCATGCTTAGTGCAGTGAGCCTCTTCCTAGTTGACATTGTGATAACTACACTCTAATTCCCGCTGCATTATTTGTAATGAGTCTTCGTGTGCTTGGAGGAATATGATTTAAGTAAATTTTCTTTTTCTTGTGTTAACTTGTTCGCTAATCATTTCTGTTGCTATCCAGCTTTCCTACGACGGCAGGTGCTGCACCACTCTATAGCCCACGTTTCGTTACCGTTGTGTACTAAGTCGTACACAACAGCCTTCATGATCAGGATAGGAAAATGCACCTTCCAGCAGGATAACGCAAGACATTACGCTATAGTTCAGACTACAAATTTCTCGGGAAATTTACGGATTCTTGACTGCCCAGTCCTCTGATTTACCACTCACAGAGCGTGTGGTGGCTGTAAGTGGAAGAGGTATACTTCCAGCTTCCAGCCAACGGTCACTATGAACTGACGCGGCATGTGTTTCAGGCATGGCAAGAAACTCGTCACGTAGACATTCAGACGCTGTTTGCTACCACACTACAACGGATGTCAGAGTGTATTCATGTTCGTGGGTGTCACACCTAATACTGACGTTGATGATAAGACGCCAGAGCCTACTGGAAAGACAGTTTAATCATCTAATACTCATTATGTGATGGATATCGTCATAAAGTTTGATAAATCCCCGACTGGTGATTTATGGTGTAGAACTTCCCGTTTTTGTCAGTATATTAACACGCATCAGTGACCAAACAGAGTAAAACACACGCATATCAATAGATTCTATTCGTGAACGGTATTAGTGAGCAATGAACGTGTCTGTCCTGACAGAAATGCCACGCTGGGAATGACAGATTTAACTGTGCGGCTGGTCCCGGCGGAGGTTCGAGTCCTCCCTCGGGCATGGGTGTGTGTGTTTGTCCTTAGGATAATTTAGGTTAAGTAGTGTGTAAGCTTAGGGACTGATGACCTTAACAGTTGAGTCCCGTAAGACTTCACACAAATTTTAAAAAAATCAACGCAGAGTATTATCAATACTCAAAGAAGTAGAATACAGAAGTACTAAGGGATGACGAGATACGTTTGAAGTTCTCTAAGGGAGCTGGATTCGTTATGAATAGGAAGATAGGACAGAGCGGGTGTTACTGTAAACAGTTCAATAATAGGTTTGTTATTATCAGAATCGACAGCAAACCAACGTCGACAACGACAGTTCAGGTGTACATGCCGACGTCACAGACTGAAGAGGAAGAGACAGAGAAAGTATATGAGGATATTGAAAGGCTAATAAAATACATAAAGGGAGATGAAAATCCTAATATTCATGGGGGACTGGAATGTACTTTTAGGGAAGGAGTAGAAGAAAAGGTTACAGGGGGATATGGGCTTGAGACAAGGAATGAGAGAGGAGAAAGACTAATTGAGTTCTGTAATAAATTTCTTCCGGTAATAGCGAATACTCTGTTCAAAAATCACAAGGGCAGGAAGTATATTTGGAAAAGGCCGGGTGATACCATAAAATTTCAGTTTGGTTACATCATGATCAGACTGAGATTCCGACATCAGATACTGGATTGTAAGGCGTACCTACGACTGCTCAGGTTCAGATCACAATGCTGAAGTTTAAGAGATTAGTCAGGAAAAATCGATACGCAAAGAAGTGGAATACATAAGTACTAAGGAATGACGAGATACATTTGAAGTTCTCTAAGGCCATAGGTACAGCAATAAGGAATAGCTCAGTAGGCAGTACTGTTAAAGAGGAATGGACTTCTCTAAAAAGAGCAATCACAGAAGTTGGAAAGAAAAACATAGGTACAAAGAAGGTAACTACGAAGAAACCATGGATAACAGAAGAAATACTTCAGCTGATCGATGAAAGAAGGAAGTAAAAAAATGTTCAGGGAAATTCAGGAATACAGAAATATAAGTCACTGAGGAATGAAATAAATAGGAAGTGCAGGGAAGCTGAGACGAAATGGGTGCATGAAAAATGTGAAGAAACGAAAAAGAAATTATTCTCAGAAGGACAGATTCAGCATACAGGAAAGTTAAAACAACCTTCGGTGACATTAAAAGCGAGGGTGGTAACATTAAGAGTGCAGTAGGAATTCCACTGTTACATGCAGAAGAGAGAGCTTATAGGTGTAAACAGTACCTTGAAATCCTCTACGAGGGGGAAGATTTGTCTGATGAGATAGAAGAGGAAACAGGAGTCGATTTAGAGGAGATAGGGGATCCAGTATTAGAATCAGAATTTATAAGAGCGTTGGAAGACTTAAGACCAAATAAGACAGAAGGGTTAGATAAAATTGCGGCAGAATTTCTAAAATCATTTGGGCAGCTGGCAACAAAATTACAAGTCACGTTGGTGTGTAGAATGTATGAGTCTGGCGACATATCATCTGACTTTCGGAAAAGTATCATCCACGCAATTCCGAAGACGGCAAGTGTTGACAAGTGAGAGAATTGTCACACAATCAGCTTAACAGCTCATGCATCCGAGTTGCTTACAGGAGTAATATACAGAAGAATGGAAAAGAAAATTGACGCTGTTTTAGATGACGATCAGTTTGGCTTTAGGAAAGGTAAAGGCACGAGAGAGGCAATTCTGACTTGCAGTTGATAATGGAGGAAAGGCTAAAAAAAATCAAGACACGTTCAGAGGATGGAAAACCGTTCGACAATGTAAAATGGTGAAAGATGTTCGAAATTCTGAGAAAAGTAGGGGTAAGCTAAAGGGCGAGATGGGTAATATACAATATGTACAAGAGCCAAGAGGAAATAATAAGAGTGGATGACCAAGAACGAAGTGCTCGGATTAAAAAGGGTATAAGACAGGCGTGTAGTCTTTCGCCTCTACTATTCAGTCTGCACAGCGAAGAAGCAATGATGGAAATAAAAGAAGGGTTCGGGAGTGGGACTAAAATTCAAGATGAAAGGATACCAATGATACGAATCGGTGATTACATTGCTATACTGAGTGAAAGTGAAGAAGAATTACATTATCTGCCGAATGGAATGAACAGCCTAATGAGTACAGAGTATAGACTGAGAGTAAATCGATGAAAGACGAAAGTAATGAGAACAGTGATAAACTTAACAACGGGATTGATGGTCACGAAGCAGATGTAATTGAGGAATTCTACAATCTACGCAGCAAAATAACCGATAACGGACGGAGCAAGGAGGACATCAAAAGCAGACTAGCATTGGCAAAAAGGGCATTCCTGGCCAAGAGAAGTCTGTTAGTATCAAACTTAGAACTTAATTTGAGGAAGAAATTTCTGAGAATGTACTTTTGGAGCACAGCACTGTATGGTGATGAAACATGGACTGTGAGAAAACCGGAACAGAAGTGAATCGAAGCATTTGAGATGTGGTGCTACCGACGAATGTTGAGAATTAGGTGGATTGATAAAGTGAGGAAAGAGGAGGTTCTGCGCAGAGTCGAAGAGGAAAGGAATGTTTGGAAAACACTGACAAGGAAAAGGAACAGGATGACAGGACATCTGTTCAGACATCAGGGAATGACTTCCATGGTACTAGAAGGAGCTGTAGAGGGCAAAAACTGTAGAGGAAGACAGATAATGGAATATTTCCAGTAAATAATTGAGGACGTAGGTTGCAAGTGCTACTCTGAGATGGAGAGACTGGCACAAGAGAGGAATTCGTGGCGGGCCGCATCAAACCAGTCAGAGGACTAATGACACGAAAAAAAGTGGCAGATCGGCCACAGACTGAATGGAAATGCAGTATCGCACATGGAGATATCCTGCAGGAAAACTGCAAGTTTTTGCCCTCTACGGCCCTCTCTGACACTGTAGCAATTATTCTCTTTTGTCTTTAACACATGTGCTATCAAACCCTCTTCTGCTTAGTGTTTTTCATTTATTTATTTCTTGCGGAGAACCTCATTTTTTGTATCAGCCGCCACGTTTCAAAAGCTCCGATATCTTTCTTTCCGATTTTCCTACTGTCACTTCCATTGAGTGCCCTCCTACAGACGTACAACATTTTCGAAATTTGTTCCTCAAGATTTATGTTAGCTACTAGTAGAGTTCAGCGGGAAATGCCGTCTTTGCCTGTGACGGTCTCTTTCTTACACCATCCATTTGTTATTTTGCTTCAAAGGTAGCAAAATTCCTCCATTGCGACCATTCCGTGCTCCCCTATTTTGATCATTAATTTATCATTGTCTTCTTCCTGGCCCCCAGTTTTGATGACGAATTTACCATTAATCTCATTTCTGCCTAATCAGCATTACTTTCGTCTTGCCTTGGCCTCCTTTCATACATATTTTGTTTTGAATAGACTGTTCATTCCATTAAATAGGTCTTGTAATTATTCCTCACATCCACTGGGAACAGAAATGACAACAAATAACTTTATCCTTGTTATCCTTTCACTATGTGTTTTAATTCTATTTCTGATCCTTTTTCCGTCATTGCTTTTTCAGTGCACAAAAAAAAATGGCTCTGAGCACTATGGGACTTAACATCTATGGTCATCAGTCCCCTGGAACTTAGAACTACTTAAACCTAACTAACGTAAGGACTTCACACAACACCCTAGTCATCACGAGGCAGAGAAAATCTCTGACCCCGCCGGGAATCGAACCCGGGAACCCAGGCGCTGGGAAGCGAGAACGCTACCGCACGACCACGAGCTGCGGACTCAGTGTACAAGTTGAACAGTAGTGGAAAAATACTTCATCCTTGTCTTACGCCCTTTTTACGAGTAATTCCAGAACGTTTGTGCTGGTCTACCACTTTTATTGCTCTCTCTCGATACTTGTACAAATAGCATATTACCCGCCATTCTCTACAGATAATTCTCTGACAATTTGTAACAGTTTATACCATTTTACATGGTCGCACGATTTTCCTCAGTTGATAAATCCTGTGATATGGGGTACTGATTGCAATTACGTCCAAAGCATATTTTAATTACATTGGGTGTGTCGAGTACTGATTCAAGGTCCGATAACAGCCGCATTAAATAATGAAGAATGTTGAGGGTTCATTTCTCCATCCAGAAAAAGTACACTGTGCGTTATTTGTAGCAGAGAAGGAGCTGCAAGCGATAGACGCAAACGAACTTCATAGCATTCTGTAGAATGACCAAGCAGTTCCACAACAGTTTAATGCAGCTGATTCCACGCGTCAAACAGCTCAGTACGAAAATGCGAGAATGCCCCAATGCAAAGAAACGGACATTCATCACCCTGGGATATTTTAGCAGTGATCCATTTATATCAGAGGTTTCTGTGTTAACCCCCCAAAGTTCAGTTCGTGTGCTGTCGCCATGATGTAATGGTCTTTTTGTAGCTCGAAGGTTCATTAACTTAAGGAGATGGATGCAATTTAGAAGGTCGAAAATATTAATATGATCACAAATTGATATAATGAGCAATATAGTACACTTATACCTACGTTAGCATTTACATAGTTGAAGAACAAGGTGATGGTGCAGATAAAGGATGCAACAGATGTTTACGGCACAAACTGCAGAACACTTGGAATAAATTATGTTATATGAACATGGGTCTGGAAACGTTTTGTGTCCAAGTTACAACTCATTTTTTCCAACGAGTGCCACCAAGATCAGATTGTAAATTTTTATAATCGGTGTGTATGGGCAGGCGTCAATCCTCACGCAACTGTTGAAGCAAGTCATCAACAAAGATTCTCTGTCAGTATTTGGGCCGGCATTGTTGGTAACTGTTTGGTAGAGCCTCACTTTCTTCCACCCTGGATCAACGAACAAAGTTATAATTTCGTAAGGAATATTCTGCCTGATATGCTAGCAGATGTGCCTGTAGCTGTGCGAGAAAACATGTACTTCATGCGCTGTGGAGCACCACCTCATTTTAGTAATAATGTCCGTCAGCTTCTGAATAATAGATTGGGTGACAGATGGATAAGTAGAGATGGGCCAATGGCCTGGTCTCTGGACCTAAACCCACTGGGCTGTGGGGGCATTTGAAAGATCTCGTGTATGGAACCCGAGTACAAGATGTTCAGAGTTTCAGTGCCCGTATTATGGAAGGCTGCGAAACCATACGCAGTTCTCCAGGGGATACATCAGCGCATCCGAGATTCACTGCGACGACTGGTTGACGTACGTATCAAAGCCCGCGGGGGGGGGGGGGGGGGGGGGCATATTGAACGTTTCCTGTGAGAAACAGTTGCATGTGATATTCTGGTGCGTTCTGTTCGTGTGTGTTTCACGTTATTAATGAGTTGGAGAAAATGAGTTGTAACATGGAACTTGTTGAACTTCGTGGTAGGGGAAACAAGCTAATTGTTTCACCTTATGGCAGCTAACCGCCGGCGCCTAGGTATTGGTGAAAGACGGTCTTCATACAGGGACATTTTTAAAGTGCCACGCAAAGACGCGTGGGGGGAATCGAGGGTGTTGCTAAACTGGGGGCCTTAGAGGGAAACAAACGTTTTCAAGTGCGCGTCAATGTCGCACTTCGCCCTTCCCCCCGTTGCACACGTCACAGGAGAGCGCGAAAAAGCGAGGGATGAAAAAGCATTAACATCCTTTTCTGCTTCCAATGACGTTCAAATTTCGTCAGATTGTTTTCAACGGGTGTAGTGCCTCCATCCTGATAGGGTGGGAAATTATGATCACACTGCTTTCCACTGCGTCGAGTCATCCGCGGCAGGTTAGGGGGGGGGGGGGGGGCAGGGGGGGGCTGATGGAGGAGAGGGGGGGGGGTGTTAGCACTGTGGAAGCTTGTTAAGAACAATGTCCTTTTGCACTACGTGCTGCAAAATGTTGTTTCTGACTGTGAAATTTGAGAAAATCAACGCCCTTTATGACGTATCCTGAAGTCTTTTCGTGTCTATTCTAAGCAGCGGTGTATCCTAATGTTTTCCTCATCCACCCATAAGAAAACCGCGTGATTACTACACTGGATGTTGCGGTTCTGACATCCGTCGCAGAGGAATCAAGAGAACGTGAGGTGGTAGGTATAGGTAGGTGCAACATGTCGACAGCGACATTGGAAGGAATTGTGGTGAAATGTGGTACCAATGTGACCTCATTAACCCACCTTACACGTCAGATGAACATTTAATCTCTGGCCTGTTTACGGCAGGTGTCGAGACTTTGCTGCCTGAAACGTCACCGAGCATGAGGATACATCGCAAGACCCCACGCTATTGGACCACTAAAGAGGAAGGTTGTAGGCACCTCAAAGCCAAATTTAGAACTTCTACATTGCAATGGCAGAAAATGGCGAGTGTTACCCACATAGCCATAGAGTCACACTTCATTTACATGAACATCTACACAATTGTTCTGCAGTTCGTATTTGAGTGATTGGCACTGGGTACAAGACATCACTTCCAAACTATATCTTCACCGTTACTCTATCCAACATCCACTCTTGTAAGAGGTAAAAGTAAATGGTTCAAATGGCTCTGAGCACTATGCGACTTAACTTCTGAGGTTATCAGTCCCCTAGAACTTAGAACTAATTAAATCTAACTAACCTAACGACATCACACACATCCATGCCCGAGGCAGGATTCGAACCTGCGACCGTAGCGGTCGCTCGGCTCCAGACTGTAGCGCCTAGAACCGCACGGCCACTCCGGCCGGCAGGTAAAAGTAAAGTCTGATGCTGAACACTTGTACAGGCTTGTGATCTGACTGCAGGTTCGCGATGACACTAGGAGAAGGAGGGTTACGAGCCCATCACCGTGCCATCCTTTTACATCCAGGAAAAATACACGATATTCAGTTTCATAGCAGACCGCATGTACCTGGGCTAGAGGGACTGGAAGGGGACAGATCACCACTGCAACACTGGATTAAACTCGCAACCATCACGGTGAGTCTCACCCTCTACCTGCTTGACCACCACTGCCACACTCTTTTATAAGAGAAAGGCTATTTTAATATTTCAGATTTCGGAGGACAAAGCTGCAGATTTCATGTAAAGATTTTGCCGCAACGCAAAACGGCTTTGATTTAATAATTCCCACCCCAAGTCACTTATCACATCTGTGACACAGTCTCCCCTGCTTGTCATAACACAAAACAAGCTGCTACTCTTCGAACTTTTTCGGTGTCCTCCGTCGACGCACGCTGGAAAGGATTACCGTATTGCACAATACTCTAGAAGACGACGGACAAGATTAGTGTATAAAGGAGTTTCTTTGTGGATTTGATGTGCAACTTCTAAGTGGTCTGTGAACAAGCACTTTCTTTTGTTCGTCTTCCCTGCATTTCCTGTATAATCTATCCTACTTAACTTAGTCCCTACAGCTATTTAGTTGAATCCTCAATCTCTAAATATTTATCGTTTACCATGCAACTGAAGTTCAGCGGGATTAATTCAGTACTTACGTTGAGGACCTCGCACTTTTTATCATATTGGATCTATTGCAATTTTTCACACCATCCTTAACTACATAGTAAAACACGACATAATCACAGCATAACAAGCCCGTGCAGATATACATTACTGAACAAGAGATGGGTAGTTCGCGAACTAACGGGTCCAAAGGAACGGTTCACCAAGATGAACGGAACGAGCGAGGAACGAATTCGAAGGAACGGTTTTTCATTGCCCGTGCAGATATACATTACTGAAAAAGAGATGGGTAGTTCGCGAACTAACGGGTCCAAAGGAACGGTTCACCAAGATGAACGGAACGAGCGAGGAACGAATTCGAAGGAACGGTCTTTCATAGTTCACTTGGTCACGGCTTTCTACTTACAGTTCCCGGGGACAGGAAACGGTCACTCTTGTTCCCGAACGGCACGCTGGCCGGTCTCGTTCCAGCCTCGGTCCCGTTCCCGTCTGTCTCGGTCTCGGTCGCGGCTTTCTACTTGTAGTTCCCGGGAACGGGAAACACTCGGTCTCGTTCCTGAACGGCACGACAGCTGGTCTCGTTCCAGCCTCGGTCCCGTTCTCGTCTGTCTCGCTCTCGGTCGCGGCTTTCTACTTATAATTCCCTGGAACGGGAAACGGTCGGTCTCGTTCCCGAACGGCACGTTGGCCGGTCTCGTTCCAGCCTCGGTCCGATTCCAGTCTGTTTCGGTCTCGATCGCGGCTTTCTACTTATAGTTCCCGGGAACAGGAAACGGTCGGTCTCGTTCCTCAACAGCTCGTCGGCCGGTCTCGTTCCAGCCTCGGTCCCGTTCCCGTCTGTCTCGGTCTCGGTCTTGCTCGGCAGGACTCGTCCTTCTTCGCGTGGCCACTCGTCGCAGTTCCACTGCCGACTGCTCATAGTTCAGTATCGAGTTTTTGTTGTTCGTTCTGTCCGCTTCGCACGCCCATTCTAGATCTGTTTCAAAACTTTTTTGAACTTTGAACTTCTGGTTCTTTTCGTATTGTATTCAACGTCCACAACCGGTAATTAAAATGGTTTTTATAATTACGTAAATTACATAAAAATTACATGGTATGTAATGCATACATCCTTTCTGGTAACAAAACGGCGTATCATCTTACTTCACTATTTCGATAAACAGCAGAAGAAATACTTGTAAAAAGGCAAGATTTTTTGCTGTTACACTTGCAAAGGACGTCGGCACGGCATACACTAGTCTTTTTTTGATCCAAGGTAAAAGAGCATGTTCATTGTTATGGAAGGCAGACCGACTTACTACCGAATGAAGCCCGTGCTTCGTAATCGAATGTATGGTGTCACATTTTGAAAAGAGAATATGATAACTCCTACAATATTATTTCAGTGGTACAGGGTGGCGCACGAAACATCGGCTCCGAGTACTGGCTGCTCATAGTCGCTTACCAATCGTCATCTGTTGTTTCGAAGTTGTTTGCATTAGCTTACTTGTTATTTCTTCACTGCTTAATTATTACATTTTTATCTATTCTGCTCATAGCTGTCAACAAATCGTGCGTGATTGGCGAGCAGTCTGTACTCAGGGCCGGTTTTTCGTGCGCCACCTTATATTATTTCACTGCGATCAGCCACATAACACAACAGTTGGCTAAACGAGATGTTTTGCACACTCACGAAAATTACAAGTGTGTGAGAATTCTGTTATGAATAAAAACTCTGTACTCCAGGGGGGAGGCAAGTGCCACCTCTTGGCGCCTTTTTCATGAGAAGCATCTACCAAACACAGTGAACGGTGAACAAGCAAAAATGAACGTTTCTCAAAAAAGAGCGATCACCAGTGTACTAGTTCGCAAGGATGAACGACTTTGCCCATACTGGACAGCTAACCCAGTTCATGGCACGCTGAACCAGCTGCAAGTTGTCTATCGAATGGCTTCCACAGACAACAAAAATTTTATTTTCAGTATTTATTGACCAAATTTAAATTTAAAATGTTTTCCTAATCTACTCATTGGGACGTATAATCTTACATCAAAAGTTTAACACAAGGAAACAAATGTTACAGTTAGAAGCAGTATATATGTCTTGATGGAACGTAACTCAATGCGCGAAAATACCTGTAGCATATTCATTCGATGTTTGAAAATGGAAGCCGTTAGCGACTTGGAATGAACTTCACACACAATACTTTCATAATCTAATCAGTAAGGGGTATCATCTTACATCAAAAGATCCACACAATAAAACAAGTGTTAAAGTTAGAAACAGTATACTGTACATGCCTCGAGACAACGTAACTCGATGCGCGCACAATACCTAGACTACATTCACTCAGTGTTTAAGAACTAGAGCACTTACTGACTTGCAACGAACTTTACACATAATTTCAAACCTTTACGAAACTTTCTCTCGCTGGTACCCACCACAAAACGATGAAATAAGTTTCTCGCTTATTAAATTTTCGCTGTTCATGCAGAAAAACTGCCGCACCAGGCATCACTTTTAATTTATTACTTCTTTACTACTAACTCTATTCGCAACACATTTTGCAGAGAGTATCCACATATACCACTGAATGTAAGTGTAAAATTATATTACTGTGTGACACATAGCTCACGAGTCATAAACATTGTGATGCGTGAAAAACTTCTTAAAAGGGAAAACGAATAATCCAGACTATAGGCCTGCTCATCGAATGTTTGGTAATGAGAGTACTTAGCGACTTCCAACAAACTTTAAACATAGTTTCAAATCTTCTGTAAACTTTTTCTCACTTACATGGTTACCGTCAAATATTTAAAAATTAACTCATTTGCAAAGCAATCAGATGTTTGAAGCTGTTTTATACTGGGATTTCGATTCTTTAAAGAATCGAGGTTTGCTGGTTGTTTCCTAAACGTTTTACACAAATCGAGAACAGCAAAGGACCTTTTGGAAAAATCTCTGTGACTAAAGATCCGAAGAGTTGTACGGCAATTAAAATTTACGTGTGCCGTAACTTCAGCGTCGAGGCACTGCGCTGCGCTGCACTGCTTATTGAGCGATACGAACGCCATCTGTGGACAACCCGAAGGAACTTCATGACCCACCGTGTTAACAGCGATATTCCCTTGTTTCAGCAATAGAGTATTCAACAAACAGGAAAGCGTTTCCATGACATAGTTCTATTTTCGTTGTTAAATTTTTACGCAGCACCTGTAATTGCGACACTGAAACAGAGCATAAAATCACTTTTTGAGAAAAGTGAAGAAAAATGTTGTTCGAGCAACAGTCCAGCCATGACAGCGGAGCAAACATTAGAAAACAACGGCAAAATCAGAATAAGGAACTGTGGACAAGGATATCAGGCTATTGTGTTCGAAGAGATTTTGGGATATCAGACTAGTTCCTTTGAATTAATAGTACCAATTCCAAGTTTTACTGATCCGTCAGCTCCTGCGCTAGTGAAGAACTCACTACGCTTAGTTGAATTGGTGACTGCGTTCCTGCTATATTTCTAAAAGTGGGTAGGCACCAGGAAATAGTAAAGAAACATTCTAACATCCTCGATAGTGGTTCACAAAGACGCGCAGGGAATCAAATCACATGTCTTTCAAGACTGGAGCTAGTGGCATTCAAATTAATTAATCGAAATAGACGTCTTTCTGTCCATTGTTCTATATCTCGTAACAAGTACAGAACAACAGATAAGCAAAGGCTTAAAAAACTTACCCGATAAAGTGACTGAAGCTTGGTTAGTTTGGCAGCACCGCCGTGTATCTACAACGGATAAACAGGGATGATTGCAGTAACGCTGTATACTCCCAGTGTTCTTACAAGTATACTGCTCTCCCATAGCATTTTTAAAATATACTTCATTTTTATAAAAATGCTTTGTAATTCGTTTTGTGACTGAAACTTTCGTAACTTGCGAATAAATCGATCATAAACGTAACTGTCTTGATTAAACTTAATAATTAAATAGACTATGGGCCCAGGCCAGGTCAAAATGAACAAATTAAGGTTTTAAGGGAAAATGAAGAAATTCAAGATGTGCTTGTAAACAGATTCTTTTCTCGTTTTTCTTCTGAAACGAGTCATAGGGTAGCAAGAACTTTCCATAAGTATATGGGTTCGAATGGCGATTATAAGGTGAATATTGACAAACTTGAAGAACCTCACGACTGGATAAAATGGAAGTAGCACAACTCTGCAGTGCTTCGTTCATATGAACTCGAAAATCTTAACTCTCTAGCGATCGCGTCAGCTGTTGTAGCGTCAGTGGTAGCGTGGTTGACTCTGTCGACCAGCCATCGCGTTCTTCAGAGAACTGGAAAATACTGCCTTAATATGCCTGTTACTGAAAAAAAATAACTTAATTTTGTTTTTTACTTACATATATATTTCTTCCTAACAGGTAACAACAAAATTTAATAAAAATATCGTACGCTTTTATTTAACAAATTTCTAGCACATGTAATAATTCACATCACACTTGGCCTGCCTTTATTTCGCAGTGCATATTACTTATATAGCATTTTTCGTTTCATATTCAGGTTATTCATTAGATGTATTTTTATTGCTATTATGTACACACAAATTTTACTCATCCTGTTCTTTTTTCTCACCCACAGTGTTACATGCACACTTTTCGCAGACAATGGAAGAATGCTTTTCTCCCACAAAAATTTTACACTGACAACGAATGGTTTTTTCTGCCATACAAAATGCAACGACTCTTATTTTTAGTCAGAGGCTCTTCCAGTTGTCGAGGTTCTTCCAATTCATAAGTTGCCAAAAATATTTTGAGGTCATTTGGAAGTATAGGAATATGGGAGCTTGAAACTCAATGAGCGTTCATAAATAGTTGAGACACCGGTTTCAAAAATATCCTCCTTGGTTTTCTTGGGTTTCCTGCATTGGACTGAAACTATATTTGGCCATTGATGTCAGCGATATTTCGTAAAGCAAATGATGCAGCCGTTGTCCATCTCCTAGTCACACGAGCCATGATTATTTACTGCACATCTGCTGGACTGAGTTAAGTCCCTTTATCGTGAGTTCTGGCCCATGATAATCTGTGGTTCATTGCTTCCTTCATCAGTTGTGCCTTCACTGTGCGTGGTACTAAACAGAACAACACATTTATTTCTTTGTTTGTTTTTTGACACATGTGAAGACCCAATGTTTCAGGATTTCAGTGGTAGAAATTCAGGAGGGATTTCGATGTTATTTTTATTGTATTTTTTTTCAGACTTCAGATGCAAGTGATGTGTTTCTGCAAAAGTGAGATTGCTAATGGATAACTAGTACACCAATTATAAAAATAATATTCAGACTGGATGCATTCAGAGTTTCTGCTAGTCGATGCAAAGTATCATATGCTTCGTTTGACCCCTTGTAAGGGCATCTGAGTGTGTTCCACAATACAACTTAATTGATACTGTGCAGAATGTTTTGGTATCGCAAAAAGCAAAGAATTCAAGCCATACTTGGCTGGTTTGTTTGGTATAAAGGGTGTTACAAAAAGGTACGGCCAAACTTTCAGGAAACATTCCTCACACACAAATAAAGAAAAGATGTTATGTGGATATGTGTCCGGAAACGCTTAATTTCCATGTTAGAGCTCATTTTAGTTTCGTCAGTATGTACTGTACTTCCTCGATTCACCGCCAGTTGCGCTGCAGTCTGGAACCGCGAGACCGCTACGGTCGCAGGTTCGAATCCTGCCTCGGGCATGGATGTGTGTGATGTCCTTAGGTTAGTTAGGTTTAACTAGTTCTAAGTTCTAGGGGACTAATGACCTCAGCAGTTGAGTCCCATAGTGCTCAGAGCCATTTGAACCATTTGAACCGCCAGTTGGCCCAATTGAAGGAAGGTAATGTTGACTTCGGTGCTTGTGTTGACATGCGACTCATTGCTCCACAGTACTAGCATCAAGCACATCAGTACGTAGCATCAACAGGTTAGTGTTCATCACGAACGTGGTTTTGCAGTCAGTGCAATGTTTACAAATGCGGAGTTGGCAGATGCCCATTTGATGAATGGATTAGCACGGGGCAATAGCCGCGGTGCGGTACGTTTGTATCGAGACAGATTTCCAGAACGAAGGTGTCCCAACAGGAAGACGTTCGAAGCAATTGATCGGCGTCTCAGGGAGCACGGAACATTCCGGCCTATGACTCGCGACTGGGGAAGACCTAGAACGACGAGGACACGTGCAATGGATGAGGCAATTCTTCGTGCAGTTGACGATAACCCTAATGTCAGCGCCAGAGAAGTTGCTGCTGTACAAGGTAACGTTGACCACGTCACTGTACGGTAAGTGCTACGGGAGAACCAGTTGTTACCGTACCATGTACAGCGTGTGCAGGCACTATCAGCAGCTGATTGACCTCCACGGCTACACTTCTGCGAATGGTTCATCCAACAATGTGTCAATCCTCATTTCAGTGCAAATGTTCTCTTTACGGATGAGGCTTCATTCCAACGTGATCAAATTGTAAATTTTCACAATCAACATGTGTGGGCTGACGGGAATCCGCACGCAATTGTGCAATCACGTCATCAACACAGATTTTCTGTGGACGTTTGGGCAGGCATTGTTGGTGATGTCTTGATTGGGCCCCATGTTCTTCCACGTACGCTCAATGGAGCACGTTATCATGATTTCATATGGGATACTCTATCTGTGCTGCTAGAACATGTGCCTTTACAAGTACGACACAACATGTGGTTCATGCACGATGGAGCTCCTGCACATTTCAGTCGAAGTGTTCGTACGCTTCTCGACAACAGATTCGGTGACCGATGGATTGGCAGAGGCGGACCAATTCCATGGCCTCCACGCTCTCCTGACCTCAACCCTCTTGACTTTCATTATGGGGGCATTTGAAAGCTCTTGTCTACGCAACCCCGGTACCAAATGTAGAGAGTCTTCGTGCTCGTATTGTGGACGGCTGTGATACAATACGCCATTCTCCAGGGCTGCATCAGCGCATCAGGGATTCCATGCGACGGAGGGTGGATGCATGTATCCTCGCTAACGGAGGACATTTTGAACATTTCCTGTAACAAAGTGTTTGAAGTCACGCTGGTACGTTCTGTTGCTGTGTGTTTCCATTCCATGATTAATGTGATTTGAAGAGAAGTAATAAAATGAGCTCTAACATGGGATGCAAGCGTTTGCGGACACATGTCCACATAACATATTTTCTTTCTTTGTGTGCAAGGAATGTTTCCTGAAAGTTTGGCCGTAGCTTTTTGTAACACCCTGTATACTGAACGAACAAACATCTTTGTATAAAAGGTGTCAGCATCTCATCTGTGTCTGCAAACTCTCCCAACTACAGCTTTCCTTAAAATGTGTAACAAATTTATCCAAATATGACCGATCGCTGCTAATTTATCTTTCTCGCGTCTTTGTCTTCGTGTCACTTTGCCATTAAATCTCACACATTTGAGAAGAAATAAAAACTGTTTTATGACATACACGTTCTGAGAATCATCATACCAGTTCCATCATTACTTCAAAATTCTTCAGCAGTTTTATTTCCGCCCTTCAAGCCAATCTAAATAAGGGTTCCAATAAGGGGACAGATCTCTACCTTCGAAGTCTTCTTTACACCTCTCTCTCTAGAATAGTTGTTTTGTGACATCAGCTCTCTAACAACCAAGTTAGTGTATTCCGTAAGTGAATCAATCATGTCCTCACTAATCATCTTGTTGAGCATCGTCACTTCCTTTGCAATACCCTTAGCAGCCATCTTTGGGCCAGGAAGGATATTCATTATATTTTTTGAGGCCGTTTTTGCTGTTTTGGCTATTACACTGTCCGTGGACCCTTAGTTTCACCATTTTTACCAACAAAAGATTAACAAATAAAAGCCGCGCGGGATTAGCCGAGTGGTCTAGGGCGCTGCAGTTATGGACTGCGCGGCTGGTCCCGGCGGAGGTTCGAGTCCTCCCTCTGGCATGGGTATTTGTGTTTGTGCTTAGGATAATTAAGATTACGTAGTGTGTAAGCTTAGGGACTGATGATCTTAGCAGTTAAGTCCCATAAGATTTCACACACATTTGAACATTTTTGAAAAAATAAAATCAAAATCGTCATCATCAACATCTTCTTCTGCATGAAGTTGCATTTCCTCTTCTTCCAGATGTATATGTTCATTTCCCTCTAAAGGGCCCTGTTCTATTTCTGATTCACTGTTGTGATCGCTATTTCGTATTTGTTCTTCCTACCAGTCGAACCAGTCAAATTCAGAATACCAGCTGACGTCGGAATCGTCATTTAGAAGTTTTTCAACTTCCTCTTCTGACAACTCTTTTTTGAAACGTACCGTATAAGTACAAACAAAAATGAAACTCATTTGATAAAGAAAGATTTTAACCCATAAAAGCGATGGTATAAATAATTAATAAAAAATGTCTTACATTACCAGTCACGTGGTTGACTCTGTACATCAAACAGAGCACGGACAAAAACAAAATGCAATTATTGCCAACGTCTTTTCTCTACAATTTCAGCAAAGTACAGATAACTAACACATGTCGAACTTGAAGATAGATGGAACCGCCAGCAGTCCAACAATAAGTAGTAAGAATTCAGAACAAAACAATGAACGGCGATCGCTCGAGGGTTAACGGTGCAGCCGAACATGTGGAAATGTTATTGTAACTGACAAGCGAACAAAAGACAGTATAATAAATTGAACCATCTAGGTCATTGGGCGGACGAGTGTCCATGAAACACTTGTAACAGCAATAGAGAGAAAGTGGGCGAATACATACTTCTCGAGTCATGGGTGCGTCTATAGGAAACTAAGTCGATGCAAATAAAAGATAATTTGAGAGTGGTGCCACGAGTACACAGTCTAGTCACATTAATGTGATCACCTATCAGAAGCCTGAATGACCACCTTCTCCAGCAGAGACCTGCAGGAAGAGAGTCGTTGAGGTTCTGGAGAGTAACGACAGGGATGTCGTGCCATGCCGACTCCAGTGCTGCGACCAGCTGCGCTAGTTTTCACGACTGAGGATCCATGGTGCGAACACCCCGATCGAGATGGTCCCACAGATTCTCGACTGGGTTTTAATTCGGTTGTTTGGTGGCCAGAGGAGTATGGTAAACTCATCCTGATGCTCTACGAACCACGCACGTGCACTGCGAGCTGTGTGACATGTTACACTGTCACCGGCTGGAGTGGCCGAGCGCTACAGTCTGGAGCTGTGCGACCGCTACTGTAGCAGGTTCGAATCCTGCCTCGGGCATGGATGTGTGTGATGTCCTTAGGTTAGTTAGGTTTAATTAGTTCTAAGTTCTAGGGGACTGATTACCTCAGAAGTTAAGTCGCATAGTGCTCAGAGCCATTTTTTTGTTACATTGTCCTGTTGATAGTAAACATAGTCCTAAAGACTGGCTTCAAAAGGCTCTGAGCACTATGGGACTTAACATCTATGGTCATCAGTCCGCTAGAACTTAGAACTACTTAAACCTAACTAACCTAAGGACATCACACAACACCCAGCCATCACGAGGCAGAGAAAATCCCTGACCCCGCCGGCAATCGAACCCGGGAACCCGGGCGTGGGAAGCGAGAAAGCTACCGCCCTAAAGACGGGAAAGTAGCACAGGTCACACCAGTATTCAAGAAGGGAAATAGGAGTAACCCATTGAATTACAGACCCATATCACTGACCTCAATTTGCAGTAGGATTTTGGAGCATATACTGTATTCGAACCGTGACTGCTACGGTCGCAGGTTCGAATCCTGCCTCGGGCATGGATGTGTGTAATGTCTTTAGGTTAGTTAGGTTTAAGTAGTTCTGAGTTCTAGGGGGCTGACGACCTCAGATGTTGAGTCCCATAGTGCTCAGAGCCATTTGAACTGTAAGTAGGCTGTTTAGGTTTTCTTATTGGTAACGCCACATAGCGCTCTGTATGAAAATCACTGGCTGTGCTGTGTGAAGTCTGTGGCTAGTTTGCATTGTTGTCTGCCATTGTAGTGTTGGGCAGCTGGATGTTAACAGCGCGTAGCGTGGCGCAGTTGGAGGTGAGCCGCCAGCAGTGGTGGATGTGGGGAGAGAGATGGCGGAGTTTTGAAATTTATAAGACTGGATGTCATGAACTGCTACATATATTATGACTATTAAGGTAAATACATCATTTGTTCTCTATCAAAATCTTTCATTTGCTAACTATGCCTATCAGTAGTTAGTGCCTTCCGTAGTTTGAATCTTTTATTTGGCTGGCAGTAGAGGCGCTCGCTGTATTGCAGTAGTTCGAGTAACCAAGATTTTTGTGAGGTAAGCGATTTGTGAAACGCATAGGTTAATGTTAGTCAGGGCCATTTTTTTGTAGGGATTTTTGAAAGTCAGATTGCGTTGCGCTAAAAATATTGCGTGTCAGTTTAAGCACAGTCATGTATAATTTTTCAAAGGGGACGTTTCAGAACCATTTTTGTATTCGAACATTATGAATCTCCTTGAAGAAAATGATTTATTGATACATAACCAACGCGGATTCAGAAAATATCGTTCATGTGCAACGCAGCTAGCTCTTTATTCCCATGAAGTAATAAGTAAGTAATGAGTGCTGTCGACAAGGGATCTCAGATCGATTCCATATTCCTAGACTTCCGGAAAGCTTTTGATGCCGTTCCTCACAAGCGACTGTTAATCAAATTGCGTGCATTTGGAGTATCGTCTCAGTTGCGTGACTGGATTCGTGATTTCCTCTCAGAGAGGTCACAGTTCGTTATGACAGAGGTAAATCATCGAGTAGAACAGAAGTGATATCTGCAGTTCCGCAAGGTAGTGTCATAGGCCATCTGCTGTTTCTGATTTACATAAATGATTTAATGATAATCTGAGCAGCCCCCTTAGATTGTTTGCAGCTGACGCTGTAATTTACCGTCTTGTAAAATCATCAGACGATCAATTCCAATTACAAAATGATCTAGAGAGAATTTCTGTGTGGTGCGAAAAGTGGCAATTGGCACCAAAAAAAGAAAAGTGCGAGGCCATTCACATGGGTACTAAAAGAAATCCGATAAATTTTGGGTATACGATAAATCGCACAAATATAATGGCTGTCAATTCGACTCAATACCTAGGAATTACAATTACGAGCAACTTAAATTGGAAAGACCACGTAGATAATATTGTGGGGAAGGCGAAACAAAGACTGTGCTTTGTTGGCAGAACGCTTAGAAGATGCGACAAACCCACTAAAGAGACAGCCTACATTACACTTGTCCGTCCTTTGCTGGAATATTGCTGCGAGGTTTGTGATCCTTGCCAGGTAGGATTGACGGAGAACATCGAAAAGGTGCAAAGAAGGGCAGCTCGTTTCCTGTTATCGCGCAATAGGGATGAGTGTGTCATTGATATGATATGCGAGTTGGGGTGGCAGTCACTGAAACAGAGACGGTATTCTTTGCGGTGAGATCTATTTACGAATAAGGGGGACCACAGTCACACAAGGGATGATTCCTGTGGTTAATGGGACCAGGCAGACAGGTTTTTAGGTTTAAGCCAAAGCCCAGGCAGACAACACTCAAGAAAAATAGAAAAAAAGAAGCTTCATATACACTAAATAGGGATAAAGCTAAGGCTAGTACCAATATACTTATCAAAATATCAGGGGTAAAAAATAAAGTAGATGAGCTGTTAGTGTGATTAGATGATCTCAAAAATAAGAATGAGATTGATATAATTTGTCTGTCTGAACACCATATAAATGACCTGGGTGACAGTCTGAGCAGTTCTCTTAGGTTGTTCGCAGATGATGCTCTAATTTACCGTCTAGTAAGGTCATCCGAACACCAGTATCAGTTGCAAAGCGATTTAGAAAAGATTTCTGTATGGTGTGGCAAGTGGCAGTTGACGCTAAATAACGAAAAGTGTGAGGTGATCCACACGAGTTCCAAAAGAAATCCGTTGGAATTCGATTACTCGATAAATAGTACAGTTCTCAAGGCTGTCAATTCACTAAGTACCTGGGTGTTCAAATTACGAACAACTTCAGTTGGAAAGACCACATAGATAATATTGTGGGGAAGGCGAGCCAAAGGTTGCGTTTCATTGGCAGGAAACTTAGAAGATGCAACAAGTCCACTAAAGAGACAGCTTACACTACACTCGTTCGTCCTCTGTTAGAATATTGCTGCGCGGTGTGGGATCCTTACCAGGTGAGATTGACGGAGGACATCGAAAGGGTGCAAAAAAGGGCAGCTCGTTTTGTATTATCACGTAATAGGGGAGAGAGTGTGGCAGATATGATACGCGAGTTGGGATGGAAATCATTAAAGCAAAGACGATTTTCATCGTGGCGAGATCTATTTACGAAATTTCAGTCACCGACTTTCTCTTCCGAATGCGAAAATATTTTGTTGACACCCACCTACGTAGGGAGAAATGATCATCAAAATAAAATAAGAGAAATCAGAGCTCGAACGGAAAGATTTAGTTGTCCCATTTTTCCATGCGCCATTCGAGAGTGGAATGGTAGAGAAGTAGTATGAAAATGGTTCGATGAACGCTCTGCCAGACACTTAAGTGTGAATTGCAGAGTAACCGTGTAGATGAAGATGTAGAGCCGGCCGCGGTGGTCTAGCGGTTCTAGGCGCGCAGTCCGGAACCGCGCGACTGCTACGGTCGCAGGTTCGAATCCTGCCTCGGGCATGGATGTGTGTGATGTCCTTCGGTTAGTTAGGTTTAAGTAGTTCTAAGTTCTAGGGGACTGACGACCACAG
The DNA here is from genome assembly GCF_023898315.1 of Schistocerca nitens. NCBI lineage: Eukaryota > Metazoa > Arthropoda > Insecta > Orthoptera > Acrididae > Schistocerca > Schistocerca nitens. The sequence continues at coordinate 695,372,774 of NC_064617.1, read as the reverse complement.
ATTTTAAGTCCCATAGTGCTCAGAACCATTTGAAGATGTAGAGGAAAAGCAAACTGCATTGGGGTGGACATGGTCCCCAAGGATAGATACATATTTATGTTGATTCATTGTGCCTTCCAGGATGACGATATCACGCAGGGAATGCCACGGAAACATTCCCCAGACAATAACGCCCCTTCCTCATGTCTGGAACATTCCGACGATTATTGCAGGGCCATACAAGCCAGTGGTCATTTGTTCGATGGAGCATAAAACGTGATTCATCCGAACGGGCAACCTATCGCCACTCGGTGGTCGTCCAGTTGCGATTATTTGTACATGATTTACAACAGGCTCTAGATACCGGCTTCCAGGTTGATGCCATATTTCTCGACTTTCGAAAGGCGTTCGACTCAGTTCCGCACTGTCGCTTGCTACAAAAAGTGCTCGCTTACGGTCTATCCGATGACATATGCGGTTGGATAGAAAGTTTTCTAACAGACAGGAAGCAGTATGTTGTCCTGAACGGGGTGACTTCAACATTAACAAGCGTAACCTCAGGTGTGCCCCAGGGCAGCGTTATAGGTCCTCTGCTTTTTACGATTTACATAAACGATCTGGTTGATGGTATTGACAGCGGCCTTAGACTGCCGATGATGCTGTAGTCTACAGGAGAGTAGTATCACACGAAGGTTGTGAACAAATCAATGAGGATTTGCAGAAAATAAATGCGTGGTGTAATGACTGGCAGTTATCTCTCAATATTATCAATATTAGTAAGTGTAACCTACTGCGTATAACAAGGCGAAAATCCCCATTAATGTACGAGTACAAAATAAATGTCCAGTCCTTGGAAGCGGTAACGTCCGTCAAGTATCTGGGTGTGACTATTCGAAATGATCTCAAATGGAATGATCAGATTACACAAGTAACGGGTAAGGCGAACTCTAGATTGCGGTTTATTGGTAGAATCCTGAAGCGAAGCAGTTCTTCAACAAAGGAAATAGCTTACAGTACGTTAGTTCGTCCAGTCTGTATGGGACCCTTACCAGTTGGGTCTGATTCAAGAGATTGAGAAGGTCCAAAGAAGAGCGGCAAGATTCGTGATTGGTACATTTAGCCATCGCGAGAGCGTTACAAATCCCATAGAAAGTTTGAAGTGGGACACACTTGCAGATAGACGGCGCGCTAAACAGAAGGGGCTGCTCACTAAATTCCGAAATCCGATCTTCACCGAGGATGTAGAGCATATACTATTACCACCAACTTTCAAATTGTGCAGTGATCACCATTCGAAGATAAGGGAAATAAGGGCTCGTACTGAGGCGTTCAGACAGTTGTTTTTCCCTCGCGCGATCCACGAGTGGAACAGGGGGGCGGGGAATATGACTTTGGCGCGAATTGTGCCCTCCGCCACACACCGCTTGGTGGCTAGCGGAGTATATATGTAGATGTAGATATTGACGTGCAAATTCCAGCATTCGTCACCAATGAACAACAGTCAGCATAGGTGCACGAATCAGACACTTGCTGTGAAAGCCCATTCGCAGCAGTATTCACTGAACGATCGTTGAGGAGTCTGTTGGTAGCCCCTTGGTTCGTCTTGGCGATCACTTGCTCAGCAGTTGCACATCTGTTCGCCTGTACACATCGCAACCGTTGTTCACCCGTGTCGTCTACGGTCCGTGGTAAGCCACAATTGCGTCGACGCCGGTTTTTGATAGCGCCATTTTGTTATAAACGGTATAATTTAACCATGGCGCCATGCGAACCGTTAACGAACTTAGCCATTTCGGAAATGTTTCCACCCTTGTCCCGAGAGCCAATGACCACGCCCTTTCGGACGTCAGATAAATTGCTCCTTTTCCACTTTACGACAACTACTGCATTGTCCCCCCCCCCTCCTCCCCGACACGCTTAGTGCTGCCAATTAATTGCCGTTTTTGAGTGGTTATTGCACTTCGACGTCGAAGATAAGCGGTGGTTACATTATTGGGACTGGACCGTGTATATCTCTTCGAACAAACAGTAATTTGGTCCATACAGTTAATTTTAAGTTCCTGAAGTGATTTCGTTGAATAAACCCGTACAGATATGCATGCAATTGGTCAAGGAATAGTTGAAAATTGGAGAGATCTTATGGGACCAAACTGCTGAGGTCATCGGTCGCTAAACTTACACACTACTTAATCTAACTTAAACAAACTTACTCTAAGGACAATACACACACCCATGTCCGAGGGAGGACTCGGACCTCCGACGGATGGAGCCGCGCGGACCATGACAAGGCGCCCGAGACCGCACGGCTGCCCCGCGCGGCGGAGTAGTTGATACCACAGTTAGAAGAAGAAATGAATGGTTCAGTGCTAGAGTGAACAATGTTTTATTTGTGTATGATTCAAGTGCTCGTTTGTTCTGAGCCATAGCAGCAACATGTAACGGCTAAAATGTAACTTTGACCATAAAAGTGTTAGGATTCAGCAAATAAACAGCTATTTGGTAGAAAATGGCCTGTACGTGTTGAATATGATTGTTGTCGGAGCAGAAAATAGTAATGACGTGAACTTAGTGAAACATTCTGAAATGGACAACGAAAGATTCAGTCATCTTGATGAAACTTGACATCAGTATAGAAGTTTGGAAAGATGAATTTTGCAATTATTGTGCGGTAGGACAGATGCGTAGAAATCCATTCAAACAACGAGTAAACAAATCATTCCTCTGTTACTGTCGAATTTATCCGCGCAGATGTTACTGGACCAGTTAGCTCGAAGTCGTTTAGAGTTGCTCGATATTTCTATATTTTAAAGGACGATTTCTGTAAATTTCGTAGAGCTTTCTTCTTGAAACACAAAAAAGAAGTGTGTGATGCGTTTAAACAATTTTTAAATGAGGATCAAATAAATGGACATGCTGTTAAGCAATTAAGATGCGATGCAGGCAAATAAATTATCTAATAACGAAAGAGTTAAGGAATTGCCCATAGATAAGGGAACAGGATTCCTTCAACCTGTAACCCTGAACAAAATGGTGTGACCGAACGCGAAAAAGAAAACACGTTTGATGCTGAGCCGAAGTAAACTACCGAAAGGATTGTGGATACAAGCTTGTAAATACAAAAGTCTTCATCGTAAATCGTATTAGAAGGTCCTCAATTCCAGACAAAAGCCTATATGAGCTGTGCTACAATCGATCGGTACGAAGATATTTCAACGATAAAGATTAGTGTAGAGCCTGGATTCTTTCTGAAAGGAAACTAGTCTTGCGTCATGCCGTAAAATTTAAGCCAGAAGCAGTTTGTAATTTCCGTAGTGATCGTGTTGAACTCGGTTCTTCTCGACAAGAATTCCGAGATCTGAAACGGTCGGATATGTTGCCCGAAGCAGGAGAAACTTATTTTCTCAGTCTAGAGCACTGTTCTCCACAATACCGTCTGGTATAGATATTGCAGAATTGGGATTGGTGACACGAGCAACGTTATTCCACAAGTCCTAAGAAAAAGAGTAAATGTATCACACAGACTGAAACCATTTCCCATTAAAGAAATTAAACCTTTAAGTACAGTTAATGTGTTACGTGCAAGGAAAGGGAAACTGGTAATGGAAGAAATCGAAGTTAAAAATAGAAAACTATAGTATACAGAGAAGGCAACTACTATAAAGGAAGAATATAAGCTGCAAATGGAAGAGGCAGAGGCTATTGCGGATTAGCAGGATAGGTTTACATATGGCTTTAAATGCAGAGTATGGAGAAATCTAGCTACGACTGTGGAATACCAGATAATAGCGCACACTGTAAATAGCAGTGGTAAGTGGCCATATGTTGGAGTACTGGCAGAAAACAACGGATTGGAGCATGTTTACTATGTTAAACAACATACGAAAAATCTGTTTATCGAACTCTATATCTCCTTAGAGCTGCTTTAAAAGGATGGATACATTATATCGAAACGTGGTGGGCTCGATGTCATACACTTAGCAACAGAACAACCGTTTTCAGAGCTTAAAACCAACGGAATAACAACCTGGCAATTAGTTTGCAAAAGTTGTAAACTTAAAGTTCTGTACTGAAATTCCGCAGGCGGCCGTTGTGGTCGAGCGGCTCTAGGCGCTTCAGTCTGGAACCGCGCGGCCACTATGGTCGCAGGTTCAAATCCTGCCTCGGTCATGGATGTGTGTGATGTCTTTAGGTTAGTTAGGTTTAAGTAGTTCTGAGTTCTAGGGGACTGATGACCTCAGATGTTAAGTCCCACAGTGCTCAGAGCCATTTGAACCGTATGAAAGTAGGAAATAAGAAGAAAACTTCAAATCCTCGAATGCTGTCGTCTATAAGAACTGCCAGAAGGAACAGAATTAATTGTTAAAGCCATAAAAGGGTTAGTTTAGAGGGAAAAAATGAGATACATACTGGAGTTCGAGAAAATACCCTCCTTGTATTTGTCAAATTATGACTGGAGAAAGAAAGAGATGATTCAGATGTGGATTTAAGTTATAAGTTAAAAATTTAATTTGACCTTATTAAAACTACACCCAACAAAAATAAATAAAGAATTGTTTTCTGTATGTAAATGTATATGCAAAAGTTGATAAAGATTTGGTACTAGAAAATTTGCTTCTCTTATTCGCTACTCTACCAAAAGTCCTAAAACATTTCCTATATACAATGATCCATGGGCATGTATTTCAGATGTGGAAAGTAGGTAACCAGATGACCTTGAAAAGTAGTTGAAACTATTGATAGTTGAAAATATAGTAATGCCCTTTTCGTACCTATATGAACAAAAAATAGCGCCTTGTGAGTGACATTGTACATCATAATCTTCTGCCGATTCCCAGCTGCTGACTGCCACTCCCTCTGTGTCGTGGAAGTCGAGGGCTAGGGAACTCTTAGGGTGCGGACAAGTGGTCATCAGCAGATTGCCGGACACATGGGCAAGTAGTGCATGTGTTGCGGTTGTTTTATTAGGCCACCTGAGAGTTAAGGTCTCACGTGGCGCGGCGCCTTTCATGTCAAAAGGCCCACAGCAGACCATGAGGCTTGGGGTAGGTGGGTCCTGTAAACCGCTCGCTAACGGTAGCCCCGACAAGTCGGGTTGGTGTGGCCACCCCCGACCGCTGGGCGGCCTCTACCTGCGAGCGCACAGTAGAGGTGGGCCAAACGGTTATTCTGGAGTAACCGTTATCACCGTTCCAGTTATTCTTTGATAACCGTTATTGTTAACGGTTACTAATAACTGCCAAGTTATTTTTCGCTAGCGAATACCGAATACTCCGAGGGGCTACAGTTAAATAACGACATAGTTGGAATCCATCAGTTTAGTATCAGTATAACTGCGAGTAGTGTGAAATGGCAGGAATGTCGTATGAATCGTGTCATAATCTTAGCTTATTAACTCTGGGTACATTTTAGTTGACGTTAGAACGATTATTAGTGTTTCATATTATATGTTTGTAGGTTATCGGTCGCTATTAGAAATATTATCTTCTCAGCTGCAACAGAAAGTACGCGGAAATTCGCCACAGCACTGTTTAAGTAAAATGTTACCAACGTGCGTTTTTAAGTATGAAGTAATATGTAAACTGAGTACTGTAGGTTAAATTCGAAGCTTAATTTCTTGTGCTGCTCACATAATAGAATAAAGTGTACAACCTTGTAATACAACAAAAAATCTACGTAATGTGACAGATTCGTTTACTTCTGTGCTGTAAAAGATAGTCCTATTGGCGAAAGTGTGAGTACGCTAATCCAAGTTTTATGTGAGATTTGGAAACTGCTCGATTTCTCCAGCTACAACATGTTTATAACATATGAAGACATGCAGATCGAAAAGGTTGACAGTGTTACATTTCTGGGACTACAACTCGATAATAAATTCAGTTGGGAAGAGCATTCCACATTTTTTCACTCTATTATTTCATAAGGTAACTCATAAAACGTAGCAAAAGTTTTTCGCATGTAAAAGCGTGTAATAAAAATCGTTTGTGGTATAAATTCAAGAACATCATGTAGGAACTTGTTCAAGGAACTTTGTATTCTAACCACTGCTTCCTAGTATATTTATTTCTTAATGAAATTTGTTACAAGTATTTCCAACCAATAGCTCAATACATAATATAAGTACTAGAAATAGGAACAGCAATCTACATAAAGACCTAAAATCACTTACCTTGGTCCAAAAGGGGTCCAATGTTCAGGAACGTGCATTTTCAATAAACTGCCAGCAACCATTAAAAACTTGGTTTCAGATAAAGCACGGTTTACAGTGTGTTTGAAAGACTTTATGATACAGAAGTGTGTGATTCCACCCATTATCAATATATGCCGGAAATGGCTATTTTAAGTGTGTCTATGACGTCACTACATACACATGGCAACAAACACGAAGATACATATAAATAATACAATAACATCTCCCAACAAAAATAAAATCAAACCAACGGGACAACTGCGAGAAGTTGTGGGTTTTAGGGTGAGGACAAGCAAGTAAAAAAAAAAAAACACCATGATCCCAAAACAAAATGAAGAACAAAAAGAAAAAAAATACAACATACTGCAACACCAACAAAAATCTGCAGGAATCGGACACTTCCCTTGAACACTATAGGTCAACCATATGTTCCCTTGACCTACATAGGAAAACCTCAGATGACGATACCAAAACATCAACACGTACAACTATGAAAATGGGAATCAGTCATTTCCGGTGACCTATATAGGTCCACCACAGCTACTGATGCCAAAAAAACCAACACCTACAACTGCGAAAAATAAAACCACAATCCCAAAAGTCCACAAATCAATCATCCCTACATAAATTAAATCACATTCAATACTCCATAAATACACAAAACATCACAGCTAGAAAAAAAAATTAATTACCACCAGCAAATTGCGGCACTGCAAACTAGATCGGCCAGCCCCCCCCTCCCCCCCCCCCACACACACACAAAACCAGTTCATAAACACCGTGCCATAATGACATTCACACACCACAACACCTTTTTACGTCGAAGCAGACGGGTGGAATCGGACGCTTCCATTGACCCCTCCTCCTACTCTGTAGATGAATATCGTAACAGAGACTGATAGACCAACTTAGGTAAAAATTCTGCTATATTTCAGTTCTGACAGCACTTGGTTGCAACAGTCAAGATCGGGTATTCTGTGTATGACAAATTTATTAAAAGTGCGTAACTGTGTTTTATTCTGACAGTGTATCAATTCTGTAAATATTAGCAGTTACTGTAATATATTCACATATTTTGACAATCTCCTGGCAATTGATGAACATAATAATTATTATATTCAACTGGATTATGTTACACTTTCTGCCATGTTATTTGTCATTCGCGATGGCCAGCGGCTATTTCCGAAGAAGTACGTAAATATTTGTTCGCTCCAGTAACTATCGTCTCTGAAATATCACCGGGGTCTAAGACTGGAGTCACCCTGTCAGGAACACAGACACGCAGTTATTCCGTTACCAACTTCCAGGTTACCTGTAATGGTAGCCCGATAACTGCCAGAGAGCGAGAACTGTGAGTCACTAACGATAACTGCCAGAGGAAAATACTGATCTCTGACAGTTATTTCCATAGTCGCTCGAATTCCTTGTGGTACCTCTCTTTATACTACCCGTCCAAGCTAAATTGACATATGAGGCGGTGGCTTAAGGGAACGACCATACTTATTAATGCCTGTACTGCAGCTCCTATCAGCCACCTCTCAGACATTAACTTTATTTAATTGTTTGTGCTAAAAGTAACAAAGACGCACGATATAGTACACAGTTCTTATCAACAGATGGCACGCAGTTTCACAGTTATTCCCATGGCCTATAGAACGCCTTCCAAATGGTCTACCCTCTCCTTAGTTCCTAGCCAGATCTCCGATGAGTTGACGGGAAAGCGTTGTACGAACTTCGGTCAACATATGGCGCGAAGCACTGTTGACATTAGACAGTATCAGAGGAACGGTTATCGCAGTAACTGTTACTTCTCAGTAACCGGTTATTTCTATCAGTTACGTTATTTTTTGCCACCTCTAGCGCACAGTCGTGTGCCAGCGCTCACCAAGCCAAAACCATGCTGTGGCTGCAGCAGTGATGTTATGTGTAGATGAAGACAAGAAAAGAAACGTTTATGGATGAAAGAATGGTTGAGAGATAAATCCAAGCTTTCTCACATAAATCTGTTACGTACCCTCCAAGTTCAAGAGCCTACAGACTATAAAAACTTCTTACGTATGGATGACAATACTTTTTGTGAATTACTGGATCTCATAGGACCTAAAATCGAGAAGAAATAAACGCATATAAGAGCTACCATCACTGCTGAGGAGCGAGTAGTAGCAACATTGCGATTTCTGGCTACAGGCAGAAGCTATGAAGACCTGAAATACAGCTGTGCCATGTCATCTCAGCTGCTTGGAAAAATCATCCCCGAAATGTGTTGGGCCATCTTTGACACACTGCAGCCAACATATTTAAGAGTAAGTGGATCACATTTTATTCAAATTACAAGTAATGTACAGTTTTGCACAACTTTTTAGGGAAGAAAAGCCCTAATTACATTCATACTGCCGCTGATTGCAATACCTCACAAATAGTAAGCCTTACTGATAAAAACTTGCAGTCAGGTAGTCAACAAATGCTAAGACTCGATACGATACGACAAACCAGCACAGTTACTTCAGAGGAAGTGCGAGGAAAATACAAGCAATATTTCAGTAACGTGAATGAATTAGAATTTCAAGAAACTTTGATCATTTAGAGTTTATGTCCAGAGCAACATTTATTTATACTTTGTATACTTCATAAATAAATCGCGTTTGTATACTTACAACATCAATATCTGACCCATCATTTACTTCCTCAGTCTGTTCATCCTCCAGAGTCCTCCCCTGTGTTAGTGAAGATATCCAACATCGCACCTCTTCTTGATCCAGGGTGAACTGCAGGAGATCGTAGTACCAAAGCGTCGGTTCTGGCACGTTTTCAGCAGCGCTTCCAGTTGCTGATTTAGCATGCTGTATTTTTCTAAACTGTCGCCAGAAAGACGCTCGTAGAGAACTAATTTTTTTAATAACAAACGCCTTGTCTGCTGCACGATTTATCTCTTTGCACTTATCTATAAGAACTTCGTAGACTTTGTTCCTCATATTCCTATTGGCGTAGTCCTTCGATTTTATCCCCCACAAACATGGCCATTCTCTGTACACATTAATGAAACACGCCCAAAAGTCTTTGGTTTCCTCGAACGACATTATCATAAAAGCAGCGAAAAGCAGTGACAACGAAAGAAGTAGTGAATAACACAGAATCGGACACCGTACTGACGGAATGTGGGCTAAGAGGAAGCGGCCAGCCTGAGCTGTGGCTTCAGCACAGCAGGTGGCAGTTGGGGAAGCAGGTAGGGGTTCGCCGGTGGAGGCGACGCACCCGAACTCCGGACACGAGCGCGAGCCCATCGCCCACAGACAGGCGAGCCGGTCGGGGCCAACCCTCTCAACGGGTCGGTCGGCGGACTGGTCCGGCTGTGAATGGGCTGCTAGCTTGGCTGCGAAGGGTCCGGGCTGACAAGGCTAGGTGAGGACTGCTACCTGATGTGGGGTGGAGGGGTGGGGGGCTGGTAGCGCGGAGGCTACAGTAGTATTGCACGAGCCTAGCAGTGCACCGTGGAGTGTCTTAATGACTTTGCAATCGCACTATACGAAGCGATGAAGTGACTGGAAGTTAAACAAGAACATCCGTGTCCTATAAAATGCAAATTATGTCCTTCTCTGAGCATAATTCTCCAATTTCCCGTCCTCCGAATTATTTTTTTCCGATTTCCATCACCAATTCCCATTTTATGAACAATTTTCATCAACAATTTCCGTTAGTACTACGTCCTCTGAACTGACAATTGACCTGTACAGCGAAAATTCGGAAGTGCCGTCAAAATTCGAAATTGAAATCAAAATTCGAAATTCCCAACAATATGATAGGTTGGGGAGGGGAGAGAACTGGGGGTTGGTGGGGAGGGGGCTGGGTTCCACATGCAGGCTGAGAAAAACACCTGATGTCATCCAGGGGTGGGGGTTGGCGTGGTCAAGGGTAGGAGTGGGTGTGGTCAGGGGTGGGTGTGGGCATGATTGGGGATGGGGGCAATTAATTTACAATTCAATTAATTTGCATATCAATTTGATGTCGAAAGTGCCCTGAGGACTCCACTACCCTACTACCAGACTTCTCAAACACCATTTTGTATTTCGAAATATGCACCAAATCACCCACCAAGAACTTGCGTGGATCCACCTATTGTATACTGTATTTAGAAGTCCATTGTCACATACAAGTCTCTTTCTGATCATGCAATGTTCAGTTCGGTTACACACCCCAATATTTTTGTGGAAGAATGTCTAGCTACGTGTATGAGCTATGGAGATTGAATTGCATCCACATATGGTTCTTAATGATTCTGTTCAGATGCTCCACATTACTCGCTTTCAAGTGGGAATATGTTGAATAGTGGTTTAATCCAATATCGCTCCCTTACTGACTATAAATCCTTATTGTAAAACTCACCTGTGTGGTTGGTCTGTAGGTTGTCAGGACACCGATCCGTACCATTCTGGAGCAGTTGTACAAGCACCTGCACCATGTCCATCCCAGTCTTTACCTTCAAAGGGAGGGCGCAGGTGAATCTGGAATACATATCTATGGTCATTAATATATATTTGAACCCTTTATTAGATCGTGAATATTGTCTCATAGCTACGAGATTGGCTTGTCATAAATCATGCAAACCACACATTATGACTCATCTGCACTGGAACATTCTGCGAGCAGGCCTGTGAAGTTCACAGACCATCTTCTCCATTATTATTATCTAATCATGTGTCTTTCTCTAAGCTCTGAGCTGCTTGGAATTATTTCATTCATATCAGCTGTACTCCCTGGTATGGTTGATGCTATCAGTAGTTATAGCTGGTCTATGATTTTGTTAGGGTTCAGAGGTAGTGTGTTCAGCTTTTTATGCTGATTGTCAACACCATGGTCTTCGCTAAGTTCCACGCCTGATGCTGGTCAAATAATGTTCATACATTTCCTACTGTTTGTCCTTTTTAAACGTTAGTTTGCAGTATATTCTCACCTATGCGTGTTAGTCATATGTAATATTTCAGCATATGATCTTTTCTCTTTCAAGAAATACTTTCGAGAGTTTAATGTTTTTAGGAATATTAGCTCCATTAAATCAGGTGTTTGCTCAAACTCCCTGCCTCCGTGATGCATGTGTCCTTCATTAAGCATGAATGTATCTTTCCCAGCATATACAGCTGTCTCGACTGATCCTAAATACAGTATCTAATCCAATAGCACTATGGGGTTTTATAAAATCAGAGACAGAGTATCGTTCTTCTTTGTCATCTTCCCTTCTTCTTCTTATACCGCCATTCAGCACCACCACAGTGTGTGAGAGCCGTTTAATACTTTCTGTTATGGGTCTAAACATTTCAGAGAGAGACTGTTGATGAACCAGCTGTCCCAGTTTTAAGTCTCAGAGTTTGCAACGAATGGTTTTTTGCACCTCCATGGCCTTACATTTTGTTGACATTCTGTCGCATGCTAAGTGATAACACTTTGAGTTAGTACACATCTTATATACTCTTAGAGCTATGGGTTATTCATTTTCTTAACTCTTCTGTCTCAGATTTATGTCGATGGGCTCTTTCATTCATCTCACCCATCAGGTATTCGTACAACTCAATTTTCGTAACTATTCCTTTGATGAACTTGTCCATTTCTATTACTCGTGCATTTACACTTTTATTGAGTGTTTCGGCTTTTCCCTCTGTGTTTGCCTCACTTCACTGAATTCTGTCATTCAGCTCTTCCACTTTCATAGGCACTACATTAATAATTCTATGAATTTCCGCTGACCTTGAGTTGATTTCTTGCTCATATCACTGGTTTTTATCATTCAGCTCAGATTCACATTTCGTAGCTGCTGCATTGATAATGCTTTCCAGTTCCATTACTCTCATGTTGACAGGCTGCTCACTTTCCTGGATTCTATCATTCAGCTGAGATTCACCTTTCACAGCTGGTGCCTTGACGCCACTATCCAATTCTGTTAATCTTGCGCTCACTGTCTCGATATTTCTGTTGACATATGAACGTTCTGGCTTATTGTTCATCCCATCAGTATAAGAACACTGCATCCTTACGAATTTATCCATAGCCTTTAATATGTTGTTTCGGTATATTGCCTTTTATACAGAATCATATCGAAGTTTCATCTATATTGTCCCTGTTTCAATTTCTTCGTTTTATCAATAACTAGGTAATCATATTGTGAGTTATTCCAGCAATCCCCGTATACAATGACGAATTCATTGACTGACATGTTGGTTCCTTCATGAGATCGGTAAGTGTGCTTTAAATTCAGGTTGTCCTGTTTGAAAGCTATTATAAGGATTGCATTATCCCAGATCAACTATTTCAGGATTCTTGAGTATGTCTGGCTCAAATAAAATGCATCAACTTGCATTTGGTGACCAAAGTAGAAATATTTGATCCTGATTTCCCACTGTGATGTCATCAAGTATGAACACGCTATTTGACTTCACTTTTTCAGATGGTGGAATACATTGCTTTGACAGAACACGTGGCACATCACACTAACTATGTGTCATAACATGCGTCAGCATATATTTTGGTTGAAACAGGGGTTTAGAAAGAATGTATACATGCTTGAAGTGGACCCTCTCAGGACATGTTAACAGTGTTAGAACTAAATTATTCTTTCTACAGCCTGAAGAACCCACAATTAAAGCACGTATGTCATCAGGAAGTAATGAGCCATTTTTCTTCTTCTTCCTCCAGTTTCCAGTATTATCATTATAGGACCAGTTAGTTACTACAAGACTGTTGTGAAGTGGGCGTTCCGTACACTCCAGCATGATGACAACTAGACATCCAGATTGACGTGTAGGGAATTTTATGGAGAACATACACTAAACTTTTTTAAACACTTACATATTGCAGGGTGTATGAACAGACTTAAATACGAGTGCAGATCTGTTCCTGTATCTGGCAAATTTCGTTCATACATTTCACCCTCCATATCGAAGCAATATGAATTAAGTGATGGTTTCTTTCAATGGACAAAGAGTTCGACGAACAGACTCCATCAACTTACCTTGCATTGAGTCTTGCAGAATCAGTGGAGATACAATTTCGCCTTCGTCGGCCATCTACAGCATACTTTATACTATGACTTCTGTACATTAGATTCTTAAACGTTGGTTCCTGCAGATGTACGCACTTGCTGCTGTTGAATACTCTAATTTTTCCAGGGAAGGCTCCTATTGTGACAGAATGATACCCCAGCATTACTGACAGTGAGTGAACATTTCTGTGGAACAATGCAGAAATGTGCATCAACATATCACATAATCGATATTGTTCATCTGTGGATAATAACGCTGAAGCATTACAAAATCGTGGATTTTCAAATAGAACCACTGCATGGTACTCTCGGTCGGATATCATGCCATTATCGTCACATTTACAGTCTGTGCTGTTTAAACTATAGTTAACGTTGAACAATATAATTACTACATCATGTGACTCCATCACCTCCCCTGCTATTACTATGCACTGTGACATCTTAGACATTTGGCAGTTCTCACACAACTGGACGAGCTATTCACCAGTCATTCTTTACAAATATTTATTTGCAATGGTGTGTGCAACTTTAAAAAACCATTGTATAAATGATGGATATACTGATCTCTACAGCCAGTTCACAGTCAGAATGAACGAAGTAATGACCATTTGTGGAATGTCTGTGCTCGTCGTTAGCTTTAGTGAGTGCAGTGAGCGTATACTGCAAGTCAGATTCTCTGATGTGTCGATTATTACATCACTGTTTAGGGATAACACGGACTGCACAACTTCGGTGTATTCAAGAAGAAGAGACTTACCCTAGACGTTCTGGATATTCCTGAATATGTTACGACAATCCAGCTGGAGGATTATGGGTTCCAAGTGGACGACGAGTGACTAACGACTGTCTATTCCATGTTTGAATGACTGAAATCACGAAATATTTGTAAAGTGCTTTTGGTTATTTATAGGAAACTTGCTGAAAGATGTAACAGTTTAAATGCTGTAGACTATTACCTCTTCCCTACAAAGCCTATAACTCGGTTGTGTGACATTTCCATAGATGTAAGTTACTTGCTTGAGTGTTTAAAAATAATGAATTTCTTTCTACGTACGAGCCCTCTTATGAAACAATATGTTGTGAATGAATGCTCGATGCCAGATTCTTAGGCCTCCCCCTATTAAACTGTATCGGTTGTAAAAAGGAAAATAACAAATAACCTCTTTTCTACTCAGCGTACTGTTTATAGATGCAGCAGTTTACCCAAGCGCAGCTCTTATTTCAATGAAAGTCAGTTGACTTCGTTCACTTGCTCTATCCATTACTGTTGGCAGCTGGACGTTCGTATCTTTTTTTGGAAAGTTGGCTTTTGATTTTGCTCTTGTTGCATACACAAACTTCGAGTCTGTGATATTGTTATAGCAAGTGGTAGCGAGCGAACAGTTGTTGACGGTACCCAGATGCAGCCTGGCGTGCAGAGATGCCGTGTGTCAGGAAAAGTCGCTGCCTGCCCTGATTGTGTTAGTGGCGCCAGAGGAGATTTTTGTATTTATCAGGGACTGTTGGTAATTTACGTTTGTACTGTGCACAGTTGACGGATTTTGTCACATTTGTGTGTGCATACATTGAAAGTAATAATCGTATCTTTGTTGTCACCAGATACATGATTACTGACTAAAGACGTTGTGGAATAATTAATGTTTTTGTTAATCAAACCGTCGAATGAAAAGAAAAGTCTGAGTGAAATTTGTCAGTGTCTGACTTGTCACTTTTCAGAGTACAGTAAATTAAAAGTTTTTATTGGTTCCTTTCACTTTTTTACACTGCTAAAGGCGTGTTGACTGAACCTCTTCTGATCCTTCAATTTCTGTGAAAGAAAGGGCAGTACGTGCATCAATAGTTGTGACCATGCTTTGCTCGCTGCATGGATCACAGTATTTCTTTTGAATTATTTTAGCATGTTGCTGGATCCAGAATATTGATGCACTTGCAGCAGCAAGACAGGGTAAGTTGTCTGTTGCAAGTAGGAGCATTACAGTATTAATTGTTAGGGGATGTTAGAAAATATTTTAAAAATTACAGTGAGATACAAGAGAACAGATTTTTCATGATTTGTAGGAAGAGTAATTAATTTCTGTTTTTTTTCTGATTCAGAATATTGACATATCGGAATAAGGGTTTTCATAATATATGTTGTATGGTGATGTATCAGATTTCATTATAACAATAATGAAGTTTCACAAGATAGCCTAGCATTTTTTAGAGAAAAAGGACAGACAACAATAATATTGTCAGAGATAGAGCTCCATACATTTTGTGTGTCTGTAGCGATAATAACAATTTTTGACATAAAATTTTCACCAGGTTAATAATAAAAATAATATTTGATAATAAAACTTACACCTGAATTATTGAAAATCTGTGGAGGTCTTTCAGCACCATGATCAGGCTTGAGTAAAAACTGCTGTAACGCATGTTAACACTGAGCTGAACAGGATGCTCCAGACACCAGCAAAATCTCACATAAGTGTTGTTCCGGTTGATGCTATTGGTCGGTGGCGATACACTACACATGGCCTGCACCTAAATAGGAAAGGGAAAGATAAGTTAGCTTCTCTACTAGCAGATACTGTAAGGGGGACCACAGTCACACAAGGGATGATTCCTGTGGTTAATGGGACCAGGCAGACAGGTTTTTAGGTTAAAGCCAAAGTCCAGACAGACAACACTCATGAAAAATAGAATAAAAGAAGCTTCATGTACACTAAATAGGGATAAAGCTAAGGGTAGTACCAATATACTTCACCAAAATATCAGAGGAATAAAAACAAAGTAGATGAGCTGTTAGTGTGTTTAGATGATCTCAAAAATAAGAATGATATTGATATACTTTGTCTGTCTGAACACCATGTAACTGTGGGGATGGAAAGTATCAGTATAAATGGGTATAATTTAGCATCTTACACTAGCAGATGTAGCATGGATAAAGGAGAAGTGGCCATTTACACAAAACAAGGGTATAAATACAAAACTGTAGAAGTAATCTAATTTTGTGCCGATCAGCTCTTTCAAGTTTGTGCTTGTGAGCTACAGCTAGATAATGTACTGTTGAAATTAGCAACCGTATACGGGTCCCCATTAGGAGATTGGAGCTATTCATAAAAAAGCTTTGACCCCCTATTATGCTGTCTGTCATACAAAAAGAAGACGTTAGTAATCTATGGTGATTTCAATGTAAACTTTCTAAGCAGTTCTGGTAGGAAAAGTGAACTAGAAGTGTTATTAATGACATATAATTTAGTATTAGTGATCAACTTTCCTACGCATATAGCTCAAGTAGCTCAGTAGCACTCTAATAGATAATGTACTTGTACAGCAACAGGCTGTAAAACTAACAAATGCTTTCCCTGTGAGAAATGGATTATCAGACCATGATGCACAGTTGATTAACTTACAAAACCCAGGAGGGTGTACAGTACAGAAACCATTAACTAAAAGCATAAGGTTGGTCTAACCGGTATATATAGAGCACTTCACAGAAAGTTTAAGAAACGTTAATTGAGGAGATGTATATATTAAGCCAAATTCTATTGACAAATGCAAAATTTTTCTTGATAAATTTATGTCCCTTTTTGAACATAGTTGCCCCAAAAAAATTTCTACATATAACACCAAACAGTTTACAAAGAAACCTGGGATTACTGCAGTTATTAAAGTGTCTTCAGAAACAATAAGGAAGTTGTGAGTGACAGCAAGAATTAGTAAAGACCCACAAGTAATTTTACACCATAAAAATTATTGTAACATACTGAGAAAAGTTGTCAGAAAATCAAAAAGTATGTATATTACAAATGAAATCGCTATGGAATGTTGTCAGAAAAGAGACAGGAAAACTAACCACTGTGGTAGGTAGTATTACTGTTAAAAAGAATGAGACCATGCTAACCAACAGCACACAAGTAGCTAATGTATTTAACAACTATTTCTCAAATGTAGGTGAAAGAATTGGTGAGAATAGTTCAAAAGGAAATGCCAAGCATAGAAAAATCAGTTTTGAGAAATCCTTGTCAGATTAATTTTCATCTAACAACCTCTTGTGAAATAAGTAAAAATCTTTAATTCTTTGAAAAATAAATATTCTGTTGGATTAGATGACATTTCTAACAAGATACTAAATCAGTGTGGCGCAGTTACAGGTGATGTTCTGAGTCACATCTGTAATGCATCACTAATTCAAGGTATTTTCCCAGACAGGTTAAAATATTCCATTCTCAAGCATCTCTACAAAAAAGGGGATACCACAGCTGTCAATTATTACCAGCCAGAATCCTTTCTTACAGCATTTTCAAAAATCGTTGAGAAAGTAATGTACTCAAGAGAGGTTAGCCATCTCAACAGTAATGGGTTACTTAGTAAATCATAGTTTGGATTTCAGAAACGCTGTTCCACTGAAACTGCAATATACAGTTTCACTGCCCACATAATAGTCTTTCAATAGTAAAATGTCACCAATAGGAACCATGAAATTACGTTACAGAAACTACAATTCTACAGTATAAATGGAACATCATATGAGTGGTTTTAGTCATATCTACAGAACAGGAAGCAAAACGTTTCTTGATATGGATTAAGTGACATAGGGAAGGTTCCCACTTCGTCTAACTGGGATGAAATTACATCAGATGTTCCACAGGGTTCCATCATGGGTCCCCTTCTGTTCTTGATATGTGTGAATAACCTCCCTTCTTATATGAAACAAGAAGCTGAACTGACGTTGTTTGCTGATGATACAGGAATCATTACTAATCCAGTAAAGAAACTACATTAGAAAATGATACAAATAATGGAAAAGTTATTGATTGGTTTTCTGTGAATAGGCTTTCTCTGAACTAGGAAAAAACATAGTACATCCAATTTTCTACTGCAAGGAATACAGTTCCTTCAATAAATATAACATGTCAACAGAAGTCAGTAGCCAGGATAGAGAATACAAAGTTTCTGGGTGTACATATAGATGAGGATCTTAATTGGAAAATTCATATTTTGGATGTCCTAAAGCACCTAGGCTCAGCAACTTCTGCAATCAGAATAATTCATAATTTTGAGTATATAGAAATTAACAAGCTAACATACTTTGCATATTTTCACTCTCTGATGTCATACGGAATAATATTTTGGGATAACTAAACATGTAGGCAAAAAGTATTCACTGCTCAAAAGGAAGTGGTGAGTGGAGCTCATAGTTGCACATCTTGTAGGCATCTGTTTAAAAGGTTAGGAATTCTTACAACAGCCTTACAGTACATTTACTCATTAATAAAATTTGTTCTCAACAACATGACAATCCTGGTTATAACACCAGAAGAAGGAAAGACATGCACTATCCTCTGCTAAACCTATCTTTGGCACAGAAATAGATAAAATATGCTGCTGTAAGACTTTTTGATAAATTGCCATATGAAATAAAATGTCTGACAGACAGCAGTAATAGTTTCAAAAGTGAACTGAAATCATATCTCTTTGACAACTCCTTCTATACCATAGATGAATCCTTGAATAGGAATAAATAAACCTATAGGTATAATATACACATTTTGTCCCATTTAAGGGAATGGGGTAGGTAATAAAAAATTTAAGCTTTTAAAATATGATCTTGATTCATGTGTGCCTTTCTTATGCGCTTGACACATTCCACATCATAACAATTTCCATGAGATTGATCAATGGAACAAGTAACTAACTAACTTACATATATCTGTCAACTGCACAATCTCTCTGTAGTGATCATTATTGCACAGTAGATATCATATAATTTCACAACACTCGAATATTTTAAGTATATATTTGGACCCCCAAAATTTATTCTAACATGGCCTTGCAGTACATATAAACTATGATGACTTTACAGTCTAGCATTAGAATATCAATCAGTGTATGAGAAGGATCACATTCATCTGTAACTATATTCTTTACATAACTCATCATACTGCTCATATATTTCCAGCTTATTTTATACCATGAATAATGAACATTAGAATCAAAGCAATGCACGTTTTCAACTTCAATAACCACAGAAGACTTAGTTTCCAGATACAAGCCCACATTTACTCATTTAGATCCACCCACATTAAAACTATAAGTGCTTCCAAACAGTAGTACTCTTGATGTTGGACTTGCCTGCGGTTCTGTGAACTGTGGCAGCTCCAACAGTGGTGATGGCTGCTGTTTTTGCAGCCACAGTGATACAGTATAACTAAACAATGGCAGCTGCTGTGTGGTGGTAAAATATTGTTGAATGACACCAGGTCCTATAAATCGCTAAGCCCACCTGCAGACTGCTACTGCGATAGCGTGGCCAGCTGAGTGTGGTGTCCTCATCCAACAGTTTCGCTACCATCAGTTCAGGAGAATGTTTCGCTGATGGCACAATATAGAATCATGAATATAGTATATTCCATTATATATATTTGTTAATAACAGTAGCAATAATTATATTATCATTATTAGACATTTCCTTCCAAATCTAACAGCCTTGTTTCTCTTGTGCCTGGGGGCACTGGCTGGCCCCTGCTGCTGGCACTTCATTATCACTCAGTATGAAGTTCAGACCTTCAATGAGGGGGCCTCACGCTACTGGATCCATAATATTATAAAGGAGGTGAGGGTGCAACAAAGCAGATGGTTGCTTTCCTCCTGTTACATTTTTCTTCCCCCCAAATTGCGAACAACAATAGCTAACTCCAGTTTCAATTATTGTAAACTTATAAAAAAAGAGGCTTCTGGAAGGCATTTTAGTCAGTCTGGGGAAGGTCAAGAAACGAGTAAAATCTGTGTCCAAAAATGTACCATAGGTGATTTACCATGAGTTACAAGTTGGAAAAAGTATTGTGATTTATCTAAATTTCGTGTCTGGATGTTGGCTCCAAGATTCAGTGACTGTTTCCAGTGATTAACTGTGAACTCATAATTAATTTCATGAACTATATTAATCTTCAATGATGTTTACACTGCGACAAGAGGATCAGATGTAAACTGTGTTGTTTCCAAATTATACTTCCTGCACATGTCTTTTTCATGTGATTTGATTATTAGACTTCAGAGACAGTGATTTAAGTGACTATGATAAGCATATGTTTGCGACACATAAACTTTTGTGTCGTTTCAGTGTTAGGCTACTGCTCTAAAACACTCAGGTATAGGACATCAGCTGAGTGTAGTATGGTATGTGCCTAACCATCTATCTGTACATAAATTATGATGGATGAGACACAATCCTGGTGTAAACCATAGGTTATTCAACCTAAAAGTGCAATTGAAACGTTTGAAATGCAAACCTGGTGCAGACAACATCATTTGATAAAGCCTAGTCACTTTTCAGCCAGATTCGATCGATGGAAGTGCACCAACTGCAGGTGTATTAGCTCAGATAAGTACAGTCCTACTACAAATGGAGACCTTGATTCCTGGTGTCTGTTGTGTTTCCCAAAATTTTATTGTGCTTCCATTGGCTGATAGCGGGTTACTGCCGTTTTTATGTCACTTGATGAGTATAACGTCGCTGTGGAACAAGGTGTCATTGATCAGTTTCGAAATTCAAATGGCCTTATTTTCTACAATACAAATGTACCAAAAACAAAGAAAATGAAATATCGGTTTTTGCTATACAATCAATACAATGCATTTTGTTTTGGTGACTGATATATAGAACAAAAATTTAAATGCGAGTGAGTAATGTTAAACCATAAATGGGGTTACTTTGATACCCACTAATTTTTCACTGAAATCGAAAGTAACCACTTTAAGCAACAATTTTCCTAAACAATGAAAAAATCAGTCAAGTGCAAAGAAGTTATTACATTTTAAAAGTTTGGGGGTGAAAATCATCAAGGCAATAAAAATTACAGTTTGAAAAAACTAACTTTGTTATCTATTACTCTGTCTTACAAACTAAACAATTCTAGAAAGATTAAACAAAAATCAAATAGTCAATCACAGTTTCTTTGAGATCTGAGATATTGATTGCAAAAAGATAATTAGGAATTAATATCAGTCATTGTCTTAAATCTGTAACTGTTGAATATTAATTTCAAATGGGAAAATAACAAATTCACCCTTCCCTACAGGTTTTGGTAAAAAAGATACAATATCATTGTGATCTATTTCAGAAATGGCATCCTGATTTCTTTTCAATTTCCTTTTATTTCCAGCTGACTTGAAACCTTCAACAAGGGATCTGCTTCAGTAATTTGGCAAACATATTTGTAGATCTTTTTGCTACATCCCAAAAAGAATTTCACTAATAAGACTCTTGCTAAAGCGTGCCCTGTCTCTTTGTCTTCATATTCTACCACATCTTTTTCAGGATCATTTTCATTCAGTTGTCAGTCCAGGATTTCCTCACCATATACATCTGAAGCTCTGGCTTGAGATGAAACCGATTCAACCAAAGCAAGAGTTTCTAGATGACTGGCATCTGTGGTGCATTCCGTTTCACCTCTCTGATTGTTACTCTGCTGATTTGCAGATTGGGACCTTTCCTCTCAAGATACAGTACTCTTATCAGGAGTTACACCCAAATGTCTCCTCTTTCTTGCAGGTTGGTTTGAAGTGCTTCCATATCTTGAGTCGTTCAAGAAATCTGTCAAACTGCTGTCAATTTCCTGTTCTTCAATAAGTTCTCTTGGAAGGCCATTAGGAATGTTTTGTTTGTTAAAAGGATGAATGCCAGTTGCATAAAATCCACGAATTATATTCCATTTTACCCCAGAGGTTGTGGCTTTGTAGGATGAGTTTGGTATTAATTAAGCCTGATCCACTTTATTGAGAGCTTTTGTCAAAAGATCCAGAAATGTGTCCTTTGGAACAACTGCCAATTTAGCATTTTTTATCTTTCAATTTGTCAGCAATTGTTGCTAAGCTGCTTTCATTGGGCAAAATAATGCCACATCCAGAGATTGGAATAGACGCATCAAATGTGGCGCTAAACAAACGAAATCAACTTTATTTTCACCACTACGTTTTATGACCTCTTCATCTAATTGAGAAGAAAGATTATCTCCAATAAGAATTTTACCTCCAGATAATCTTTTTACTTGAGGCAAAAAACTACTAACAAACCAGTTTCTGATGTTGGGGTGTCAATCCAACCACTGCCTGTACAGTTAAATCATTATCCTGTTGAGAACCCCCAAGGCTGATAACAACATGGTGGAGTGCATGGAGTTCGCTCTTTCCAGATGTCATAAGGGGGAAGAATTTTGTATATGATATAGGGTAGTAAAATCACACTATCAACAGACTCTCGAATCATATCGATGTGGCACATCTAGAATAATTCATTGCCTTTTCTGGGTATTTGACATTTCTACAATATATCTCTATCTTCTTCCCTGAATCATCACTCAAGATAGAATCGTCTTAATTGAAAACATTTGAATCAGGCATATCTTTAAAGTTTTTTAAGGCCACTGAAATATTCCTTGACATTTTGTCACACTTCAGTAGTGAGTATGCCCAGTCTTGTCCAGGAAAGTTGTTTTTAAATTTAGAAACTGTTCTGTCTCATCTGTCTACAAGGTATTTAGCAAACATGCACAAAGCCAAGATTTAAGGGGATATTCTCCATTCAGAACATTTGGCACAAGCTTTAGACGTAGATTCCTCCTCGTTTCCTACTGGCTGTGTTCCTGGCCGTTTTACCTTTCCATAGTACTTATTGAAAATCGTACTATACAGTATGTTAAATTTTTTGGCCTCAGCATGCAAGGTCATACAACCTTCTGCAACAGCTGTTACATCTCTCTCCATCATCTCTTCATTATAATTTCGATAGATGCGAGTGCCTAAAGGCTTTGTACACATTCCTGGTATAGCATTGAAAGTAAAAAAAAGCGTAGAAAACAGTCATCATTGCAAATATATTGATAGTTGATGTTAAAAATGGCAAAAAGAGAAAAACTGCTAGACCTGGGGATGAATTTGATTTGTGAGCGAAGAAATCCCAGGCCTTTGATCAATCACACCCCATAAAAAAGAATAACCATAAGTGAATGAAATTTTTGAGACCAGAATATAAAACAAGACTTGTTTCTCAAGCTAATTAGTAACATAGCAATCTAACCTATAATTTCTTTCTAGCACCTTTCATATCCAGTCTGGTACCCTTAAAATTATTTAAGCCTTTGAAATAGTTCAAATGCAGCACTCACAGTTTTTTTTATGAAAATCGCTGATATAGGTTCTTTTGTACATGCAGCACTTGGGCAATGACAAAGAGTGAGGTGCAGTGCTGCCAAAACAAAAAATAAAATCGTAGAGTTGCGTTCAGAAATGAAGCAATTCCTCTTTTTAAAAATTGTTAATTTTTTGTAAAACTCACCATGAATCAAAGTAACCCCATTCCACAGTACATCATGACCTTGAATATAAGTGGTGGTGTTCTCCTAGGTAACATTGATCAGGTACTGTCATTGTCGATAAGGTCTGGCCTATTTGTAACTACAAAGATTGAGATATTTCCATTGTATGGGGACTGCAGAGTTAGCTGCTTAAGACAGTTTTCAGAAAATGTGTTCAAAAGTATTTCGCATGACTGTCTGTCTGTACCCCACATAATGAATCCATAGACATCCCAATCTGTATTTGAGAGGTTAAAGTCGCCTCCAACTAGTATTCTTCATGATCTGCATATTTACACACTACTGACCATAGACTTTCTTTGAATGACTTAAGAACTGCCTCAGCTGAATCAGGTTACCAATAAACATATCCAACAATAACTTGGTCTCACCTACAACTCTTATATATGTGTCCAGGTAAACCTACTGTTGCTGTCCACTTCGACTTCAATAGAGACAATATTTTTGCCAAGTGCAATATATACTCCCTCTCCTACGGCCTTTAATCTGTCTTTCTGAAATATGTTCCACATCTCGCTAAATATATCAGAGATTTCAACTTCGGGTTTCAACCAGTTCTCGGTCCCAAGAATAATTTGAATGCGAGAGCTTTCCTAGGTGGCAATAAATTCGGGAACTTCATTACAAATACTTCGACAGTTTACTGGTAAAATTTTGAGAGTCGAAGTGACTTTACTCGGACCCATTGTCTGACTTCCTTTGCTGTGTATCGACTGGCGAGCGTTCATCAGAGTACCTCAGACTACTGTCTAGTCTAAAAGACCCTCATGTGCACTCCACAAGTATCCTGCTACCTGAGTAGTGGCAGCCATCAAAACTTTCTTCCAGAGAAATCTTGACAGTGCCATGACGCGACGTGACGTGACGTGATGTGACGGGACGGCCTGTGTGGATGTCGCCATTTGAAACGCATTGAGAGTGTTTTGACAAGACAAAACGTGACGTGTTATGATGGTCATTGTGAACTGGCGTTTAAACTGCATTGTCTGCATATCTTGGCTCTGCTTAAGAAAGGAAAACCAGCTATTAGTTTTTACAGCATTACAAAAATAAGGAAGCTGTGGTGTCACCGCCAGACACCACACTTGCTAGGTGGTAGCTTAAATCGGCCGCGGTCCATTAGTACATGTCGGACCCGCGTGTCGCCACTGTCAGGATCGCAGACCGAGCGCCACCGCACGGCAGGTCTCGAGAGACTTACGAGCACTCGCCCCAGTTGTACGACGACTTTGCTAGCGACTACACTGACGAAGCCTTTCTCTCATTTGCCGAGAGACAGTTAGAATAGCCTTCAGCTAAGTCCATGGCTACGACCTAGCAAGGCGCCATTAGTTACTTCATGAATCTAAAGAGTCTCACTTGTATCATCAAGAATGCTGTATACAAATGATGGATTAAAGTTAAGTATTATAGCAGCTACGTACTTTTCTTTATAGCATTCATTACGTCTCCTGTTTCAGACCTATCTCTAGCCTGCGTCAGTAACGCGTGCCTTTCGGCTACTTCAGTGTGGCGTAGCGGTCTTGTTACGCCACAACAGAAGCAATAAACATGGAAGACAGATATGTAGTAATGATCTGGCATAACAACAAGCGACAGATCTAAGATGAAGTAAACCAGAGAAGCCGGCGAGGAAACGTCAGCCAATAGTTCGCTGGCAAGGACCGAGCTGCCCCAGGAGGGCCTCCCCTCAAAATGTGAATATAAGCGCCGCTCCTGCCAGCCTTGGCCGCTCAGATCGGCTGTGTACAGACATTAGTGGAACGTATTTTCGGATTGTGCTACAAGAACCACTAGTTGTGATCCTTGTCAGTTACTTGTCTGCACTTTGTCTACAGCTACAAATGTTACTGTCTGCATGTCACTTGCGACACCAATGTAACTCCAAAGTTAAGTGTTGTCAATTGTTTTATAGAAGTAAAACTACTAATGTTATTTGCTTGTATTTTTGTATACAATTCCGAGAACGCTGTATCCTTTAGGCAACCTACAAGCGACGAGTGGGCAAGATCCAACAACTGGCGATGAGGTGTTACAAACAATCCCCATGCCTGACCGCCATAGGCATTTCATGTATAGTGTGCTGTCGCCTTAATTCTCTCTTGTCTTTACTTCGCAGGGGTGCATATTGCTCTAACTGTTTCTTGTCGTTGTTGCTAATTAGTGTTTCCAGGTGGGCATTGCAGATCCTTTCTTTGGTTTTGTCAAAATTTTGCATTTGTGTCTTCCAACATGCCCACCAATCCAATCCCACCCCCTGGTCAGGCGCCGCATCCGCAAGCATTAGATGCCACACGGCTAATGCAGATGTTTCAGTTCCAGATTAAACAAATCTCCACCCTGCTCAACACAGTGCAGCAGCTACTGGCCAACGCTGCACGCCCTGTGGAACAAGCACCGCCTACTACAGTTGCTATACCATCTTTTCGAAAGTTTAGGGAACAAGAAGAAGAACGGCTCGAGTGGTTGTCCCAGTTCGAATCACATCTCATCGCTCACAAAGTCCCAGCTACTGTGAAACTTCCATATCTATTATCCACAGTCGGAGTGCAGTGTTCAGATTAATTCAAAAACTCTTTCCTAATGCCACTCCGAGTGAACTTTGTTAGGAACAGATGGTACAGGCCCTAACAAACGATTATGACCAACAAGTGAATGTGGTAGCAGCTGGGTATCAGTTCTTTAACTGCAAAAAACGGCCAGAACGACCTTATCGCGAGTGGGTAACAGATTTGCAAGGCATGACAAGGAAATACAAATTCAAATGTCCTTGCGGTGCTTTATATTCAGATATTATGTTGCATGATGCAATCGTGTACAATGTGCCTGATGTCAAAATCAGAGAACAAATTTTGAAACAGTCCGATCCATCACTTCAGAATGTAGTGCAAATACTAGATCAGTATGATTCCGGTGCCTTGGCCGGCCGAGGTGGCCGAGCGGTTCTAGGCGCTTCAGTCTGGAACCGTGCGACCGCTACGGTCGCAGGTACGAATCCTGCCTCAGGCATAGATGTGTGTGATGTCCTTAGGTTAGTTAGGTTTAAGTAGTTCTAAATTCTAGGGGACTGATGACCTCAGATGTTAAGCCCCATAGTGCTCAGAGCCATTCGAACCATTTGAACCGGTGCCTTGTCAGCTCATACATTTGAGCAGCCAGCTATTTGTCAGGTTGAGTCCCTTGCTGGCGATCGCCCCATTCTGCATCGGCGGCATGTGCTAGTCACGCCGAGTAACCATCACCTCTCCATGTCGCTTCAGCAGTTCACCAAACAGGCGGCTACACAGGCGGCTACACTGGCTAACAGGACTATTGCCCACAGTGTTATTCACGCCACAAACGCCCCTTTCCAACAAGCTCAGTGTCAAGCTTGTGGTAGGAAAAGACATGTGCAATCCGCATATTTGCAACGGAACAAACATAAGAATTCGGCCCACTCATAAAAAATCTAGTTACAAGGCCCATGCCATTAATGCAGTATATTCCCAGTCTGCAACGGGCATTAGCAAAACAAGCAAGCGTGCAGTTTCTACAGTGATATCTCAGTCAAACAAACTTTTCGTTCATTTACTTATTTGCGGGAAACGTGTGAAATTTCAGTTGGACACGGGTGCCTCTGTCACATTGCTAAATCGTTACACACATGAACTGAAAACTAGCACGCAACTGGTGGCTTATAATGGACAAGACATTTCCGTTTGCAGAAAATGTACTTTGCCTGCCTTGTATTGCTTGCATACGGAAACAGTGACTTTTACAGTGCTACAGTCACGCGAGTGTGAGAACATATTTGGTCTTGATTCTTTTCATTTGTTTGGCTTTAACATTCAGGACAATGTGTTGTCAGTGTCCTCATTTAATGCAAAAGACAGTGTAGCTAGCTTGCTAAAACAATTCCCTGAACTCTTTTCTGGAGGTTTAGGCAAAGCTAGCAATTTTGTTAGACATATTACTCTGAAAGACAATGCTCAGCCGAAATTTTGCCAGGCCACAACTGTTCCCATTGCATTATGGGACAAAGTCTCTTCTGAACTTAAAGGATTGCAAGATAATGGAGTTATTGCGCCCATATCAGCTAACCAGTGGACAAGTACACTAGTTTTGCTTCCCAAACCTTTAGCTTGCATTCGCCTCTGTGTTGACTTTAAATCTACAGTCAATAGACAAACTGTGATTGATACTTATTCACTGCCACGCCCAGAGGATCTTATGGACAAATTAGGTGCTGGATGCTACTTTACAAAAATTGATTTACGCGACGCGTATCTTCAAATACCACTTGATGAAAAATCTCAAAAAGAGTGTGTAGTGAATTCTAACTTGAACTTGTTTAAATATTTGCGTTTGCCTTTTGGCAGCGCTTCCGCACCTGCTATTTTGCAACGGTGTTTGGGACAGCTGACTGCCCATGTGCCAAGCAGCTCAAACCATTTGGACGACACTGTCGTAGCAGGTCGTACACCTGAAGAATATATTGCAATTTTATGTGCTTTGTTTCGAGTGTTGTCTGATGCAGGTCTGAGGTGTAGACTGGACAAGTGTGAATTTTTTAAACCTGAGTTGCAGTATCTTGGTCATGTCATAAACAGTCAAGGTGTACATCCTCTGCAGTCGCATTTGTTAGCCATACGAAATTTGCTAGTTGCTCGCAGTAGCACAGAATTGCTGTCAGTTTTAGGTCAAATGAACTATTATATTCGGTTCATACCGAATGTTGTCCAAATTGCATCTCCACTGCATCGCTTGCGTTGCAAGACTGTCCCCTTTGTTTGAACATATGAGTGCCAAGTAGCTTTTCAAAAGCTTAAAGATGCATTTTCAGTGATCACTGCTTACTTCACTTTGATCCTGACAAACCAGTTGTACTGCAAGTTGACACTTCCTCTTACGGAATCGGTGCAGTGCTTTCGCACAGATTTGGTGATAACGACAGGCGTATTGCTTTCGCATCAAAAGTGTTGTCCAAAGCGCAGTGTAACTATTCACAAATTGAAAAAGAGGCTTTAGGTATTGTGTGTGGTGCCACCAAATTTCACCACTATTTGTATGGTAGAAAAGTCTACTTACAAGGGAACCTCCCCATCGCACCCCCCTCAGATTTAGTTATAAGTTGGCACAGTGGATAGGCCTTGAAAAACTGAACACAGATCAATCGAGAAAACAGGAAGAAGTTGTGTGGAACTATGAAAAAAATAAGCAAAATATACAAACTGAGTATTCTATGGGTAATATAGGTAACATCAAGGACTGCTTATGCTCAGGAGCGCTGTGGTCCCGTGGTTAGCGTGAGAAGCTTCTGAACGAGAGATCCTTGGTTCGAATCTTCCCTCGAGTAAAGAATTTTAATTTTTTATTTTCAGTTTATGTGACAAACTCAAATGTTTTCATCTGTTTTTTGGGAGTGATTATCACATCCACAAGAAAACCTAAATCGGGCAAGGTAGAAGAATCATTTTACCCATTCGCCAAGTGTGCAAGTTAGGTGGGTCGACAACATATTCCTGTCATGTGACGCACATGCCGTCACCAGTGTCGTGTAGAATATATCAGACGTGTTTTCCTGTGGAGGAATCGGTTGACCTATGACCTTTCGATCAAATGTTTTCGGTTCCCATTGGAGAGGCACGTCCTTTCGTCTACTAATCGCACGGTTTTGCGGTGCGATCGCAAAACACAGACAATAAACATATTACAGTGAACAGAGACGTCAGTGAACGAACGGACAGATCATAACTTTGCGAAAATAAAGAAAGTAAACTTTCCACTCGAGGGAAGACTTGAACCAAGGACCTCACGTTCCGCAGCTGCTCACGCTAACCACGGGACCACGGCGCTCTTGAGTTTACATTATCCTTGATGTTGCGTATCTTGCGCATGGACTACTCAGTTTGTATATTTTGCTCATTTTTTTCATAGTTCCACACAACTACTTCCTGTTTTCTCCATTGATCTGTGTTCAGTTTTTCAAGGCCTATCCTCTGTGTCAACTTATAACTAAATCTGAGGGGGGTGCGATGGGGAGGTTCCCTTGTTAGTGACGGATCACAAGCCTTTGCAGTCCTTGTTTCATCCGACGAAACCGGTTCCTGTACGAACTGCCCGAAAATTTCAAGGATGGGCTTTGTTGTTGTCTCAATACCGATACAAGATTGTGTATCGCCTGATATCTCAATATAGTAATGCGGACGCGCTTTCACATCTTCCGATTGGCCTTGATACAGACTTTTACGCTTCTGCTGCATCTTGTTGTCACATCGATGCTCAGGATTCTGAATTGCTTCAGTCTTTTCCGCTGAACTATGAGACAATTGCACAGGCCATGGAAACTGATTCAGATCTGAACATTTTGCTCAACTACATTCGTACATCTTAGCCTCGTTCCTTGCATAGCATACAGAACTATGTAGTGCGCCAATACTTTGCATATCAGCATAGCCTCGGTGTATAGAAAGGTGTGATTCTTGTTCAAAATGACAGTGGACAGTCACGTGTGTTGATTCCTAAAGTTTTGCAGAAAAAAGTGTTGCAGTTACTTCACCGAGGACACTGGGGGATTGTTCGTATGAAACAGTTAGCGTGTCGACACTGTACTTGGCAGCGCATGGATGGCCAGATAGAACAGATGACGCCACAGTGTCATGCATGCGCGGAAAGTCAGTCCGCTCCACCGCAAAAATTCTCTGCCTGACCTGAGTCACAATCGCCATGGAAACGCGTGCACATAGACTTTGCGGGACCTTTTTGGAACACCTGTGCCAATGAACTCGACAACGTCCCATAACACAATTCAGGTGTTGTCAGAGATTATTTGCCTAGAAGGGTTACCTGAAGTAATAGTGTAACAGACCTCAGTTCATGTCAAGTGAATTTGAAATATTCTGCGCATGCAATGACACACAGCATCTAACTAGTGCACCATTCCATTCGCAGTCAAACAGCGAAGCGAAACTTTTTGTAAGAACATTGAAGCAGCAGATGGTCAAACTTCGCTCCACACACACCAGAGATCAAGCACTGCAACTGTTTCTTGCCTCGTACCGTTCGTACCCACAAGATGGACCATCGCCAGTGGAACTGCTTTACAGCCGCCACCATCGCACACTGCTCCACCTGCTCCACCCCCCTCAGCATCCGGCGCCGCAAGAAGGCCACAAGTATCGTTTCACGCCGCATGATATTGTCTCTTACAGGGTTTTTAGCGGCAGCAGACGGTGGGCGCGCCGGCCGGTGTGGCCAAGCGGTTCTAGGCGCTTCAGTCTGGAACTGCGCGACCGCTACGGTCGCAGGTTCGAATCCTGCCTCGGGCCTGGATGTGTGTGATGTCCTTAGATTAGTTAGGTTTAAGTAGTTCTAAGTTCTAGGGGACTGATAACATCAGATGTGAAGTCCCATAGTGCTCAGAGTCATTTGAGCCATTCGAACGGTGGGCGCGAGGCGAGATCGTCCATCGACTTGGCACTTGCTTGTATCTTCTTTCAGGTTCAGATGGTTTGCAGCGCCGCCATCAAAATCAACTTCGCCTCTCTCATGTACACGATGATTTTCAGTCTCTCTTCCCCAAGATTCACTGGTCCAGAGGACAGAGCGGCCACAGCAGCCGCCACAGGGTGTCATCACAACACTGCAGGACGACCCTATGGAGACGAAACTTTCACCTCCTCCGCCTCCTCTCATCCTACCGATGGAGCTGGACCCGCCCACACCGCAGCAGTCACCGCCTTCTTCATCTAGTTCATGGCAGCAGGAGGTGGACACGTACCCTTCCGGTCGTTTTCCAGGGGATGTTTCCAGCAGAGCGCAGGCCGGTTGGCGGGGTACAGCCGGAAGCTTGATGTCCCCTGGAGCCTTAGCTACTGGCCTGACGTTGCACCCAAACTCCTGCATCCTCCGCCGTGGTCGCACTACATACATGACGACGGTCCGTCGCTTTGGAAAAAAATGTGTGTGAAATCTAATGGGACTTAACTGCTAAGGTCATCAGTCCCTAAGCCTACACACTACTTAACCTAAATTATCCTAAGGACAAACACACACACCCTTGCCCGAGGGCGGACTCGAACCTCCGCCGGGACAAGCCGCACAGTCCATGACTGTAGCGCCCCAGACCGCTCGGCTAATCCCGCACGGCCGTCGCTTTGGAGGGGAGGAATGTTCTAGCATAGCCACAAACGTCGGAACGAAGACGAAGAATGGAGAACCAGAGAAGGTGGTAAGGAAATGTCAGCCAATAGTTCGCTGACAAGTGCCGAGCCGCCCCGGGAACGCCCCCCCCCCCCACAAAAAGTGAACATAAGCGCCACTCCTGCCAGCCTTGGCCGCTCAGATTAGC
Source organism: Schistocerca nitens (assembly GCF_023898315.1). Taxonomy (NCBI): domain Eukaryota; kingdom Metazoa; phylum Arthropoda; class Insecta; order Orthoptera; family Acrididae; genus Schistocerca; species Schistocerca nitens. Next base: position 695,340,894 of record NC_064617.1, on the reverse strand, counting down.
TGTATACAGACATTAGTGGAACGTATTTGCGGAGCGTACTGCAAGAACCACTAGTTGTGATCCGTATCAGTTAGTTGCTGCATTTTGTCTATAGCGACAAATGTTACTGTTTGCATGTCAATTGTGACACAGAAGTAACTCCAAAGTTAATTATTGTCAATTGCTTCATAGAAATAAAACTACTAATGTTATTTGCTTGCATTGTTGTATAGTATTCCAATAATGCTGTATCCTTAGGCACCCTATAAGCAATGAGTGTGTGAGATCCAACAAGTAATGGGACAAAGCGGGTTCTGGGACAATTTTGATGTTAAATTGTTATCAAATTTACTATGTAAATTAATTAATTGATCAACTAATCCGCCCCATACTCTGATCTCATCATGGGTTTTCCTCAGCTGGCATGTGGGTCCCACTCAGGGAACTTCCAGCCCCCTCCCACCACCCCTGGAAATGGCGGGAAATGGAAATTTTGGCAGGAAATTCAAAAAAATGGCGGAAAATTCAAATTTATTGGTGGGAATATCAAATTTTGTCTGTGTTCACTTTCAGGTTTGGAGTCCAGTTGGTCTAGTTCACAACACCACCACCACCAGAAGGTGCTGTTGACACTCCTCTACTCCCCTCTTCCCCTTCCCCCTCCCTCCCTGTGAAGTAATCCAATATGATGGTCCAGGAAAAAAGGGCGAGAGTCGATAAGAATGCTGAATTGAATCACATGATAGGCTTCAGCCAATAGTATCACAGTATCTGGTGACAGCATCGGACGAGATACAAGGCGGGCTCAGCAGCTCTGCCTCAGACTCACTCACTCTCGGCCAGCAGCAGCAGAAGAAGGCCCATAAAGTGTCAGCGGCAGCAGTACTTGAGATCCAGCACAGCCATGCAGAACAGGAAGAAAAGGAAAAGCAAGTATCACATATTACATCTTTGTCTGTAGTTAACATTATTATTGGTTGTTTCATGTCTTGGTCTGTATGTGGCACTTCCTCCTCCTTGTTCAGCAGTAGCCTTCAACCTGTCAAGACCTACAGGCATGACCACCAACATGTTGACCTGTGATGTATCTGGACCTGCAGATAAACTAGAAATACCATCAATGAATAAAAGCAGAATAAAAGAAGATTCGCCTCATGACAGTTGCTGAATCTCTGGAAAGGTGCAATGCCAGTAAGTTAACCTTTCTGACTGTCATGCCACCTGTTTTTTCCAGTTGACTGACCAGTTTGGTGGTGGGGACATCCATGTGCAAGTTTTTGTTGTCTGTGGAAACATGGCTTCATTTGTGCTTTTCCACAGCTGCCTTCAAGTAAACCATTTTCAAATTGTCTGCACTGTGCATGTGCAGCTTTGTAATAGTTTCGGCCATCAGAACCCTTTGCATTTATTCAAATGCATATTTTAGTGTTTCATTGTCTAGCCACATGTAGCTCTAGCTGACACCTCTACTCTCTTCATGTTGCTCAAATGTTCTGATTTAAATAATGAAACACTGCACTGGGTATGTTTTTTTGTGCTTAGCATTACGTTTTTCGAGAATTTATTCTCACTGTCAGGTGAAAATATTTATATATTTATTGTTCAGCTACCGCTGAACAAGGAGGAGGAAGTGTCACATACAGACCAAGACATGAAACAACCAATAATAAATATTTATATAAGTGAGCTGTTTGTATGTGTGTTGTGCCTCTTTTCCACTGTATTGTGTCAATCAGTCAATCAATCAAGAGTTTTATTCACCATAGATCATCTTACAATGATATTGGATTCGTCATACAGGGTGTAGTAGTACATACATAATAATCAAATAAACTAGTGACAATACATTATAGCATACATTTTAAGCATGGCATTGTAGCAAATTACACCAGGATAGTTTCTAAACGTTAATGAAATAAGCTATAATATTATATAGTATCATATAGAATAGTATACCTTGTACATAGTGTATTGTGTATTGTATACATTATGTAATTACACATGACTAATAGCAGCACACAATAATATGTTTAACTACAGAAAACTTTTAAATGCTAATATCCTCCTCAGGCATCTCAAAGAATTCTTTAATGGCATAAAACGGATGATCTGACAGCAACTGTACTTCTTAATTTAAAGCAATACATCTATAGACTGAACATGAATTGGCAGTTTATTGAACATTTAGAGTGGATTTACTTTGTGGGAATTTCCTGTTCTTGCTAATGTGGTATGTCTAAATTACCCTTAGCTCTGGTGTTGTGTTCATATATTTCCCTTCTGGCAATAAATTCTGAAATATTGTTTTTAATATAGGGTACAGACACATAAATGTATAAATTTATAATTGTGAGTATTATGAGTGTGGAAAAAAGAGGGCGACAGTGCTCCCTATGACCCCTTTTACGTATTATGTGTAAGATGTTTTTTTGTAATTTCAAGATGTTCTTGATGTGAGGGGAGTGCCCTCATATAATCAGACCATACTAAACATGTGGCTGGAGGTTAGGCACTGCACTGTGCCTACTACATTATGCAGAAAAGCACACGTGCACACACACTGTGAAATTCCACAAACAATATAAGTAACGGTTTGTATGTGTCTTGTTTTCTGCACAGTGGAGAAGGCATACTATCTTATAACCACAAAATGGCGGCTACAATGCAAGACAGGTAGCGCAACACACATACACTGCTGTAAGTATTTCACCATTACGATGAGAAATTCTCGAAATGTGTCATGTGAAGCATGAAAAAATACGTAAGTGGTGCAGAGTGTCATTACCTTATTTAAAGAATAAAAACCATTGATTATGATGAATGAAATTGAGTCAAATGTTTCTGATTCCCACTTGTCGTCGTTACTTCTGGGAGAACTAGTGATACAAGACGTTAACTGAAGACATTCTTAATTATTCCTGATTTCACTTTCCTCTTCAACATCCTGTTTTTCTTTTTACATATTTTGATTATATACATACAACGAAAACATTTGATTAGCTTGTCTCATTGGTTTTGGTAACAAAAATTTTGTTGCTGATCGACAGTACACTGCCGGTAATTAAATTAGGTAATAAACAACAAAATAGTACTGGTAAGCGCCCAAACATTAAAAATACCGGAAATTATCTAATTTTAAGAAAAATTATCGTTTGTTTCGTTCAGGGCTTAACAACTGGCCGGTTTTGAGCGCGAGTACTCGCGTCTGCTCAGGCAAGTGCTCGTGAGCAGGTGCAAGGTCGTGGAGTAGGGAGGGAGGGGAGGGAGGGGAAATGCGCGTGCACGTTTGAATAGGGCCGCAGCGTGCCTATTGAATTCGCACCGACTATGTAACGTTTAAAGTACTACGATCAGCTCTAACAGTCACTTCGCTGGTTAAGAATCATGTCAAGTCGCCGTTGTGTAACCCCAACCATGCTTTCGCAGTTCAATCCCCATTGGGAGGAATTGTATCTGTTTACAGATAAAGAAGGTGTTGCAAAATGTTTAGTATGTCACAAAACGCTGAACTCTTTTAGGAAATTTAATTTGCAGCGACATTATATGTCGTACCACGCGAAAGACTACAGAAGTGGAAAATGTGATGGACCAGATCGTGCACAAGAAGTTATTAAACTTAAAAGGAAGCTATCCGAAGAAGATCGGATGACGAAGAAAAATCATCTGAGGCAGCTCTCAGAGTGAGTTACAAAATTGCTTTGCTTTTAACAAAATCCCTGCGCCCCTTCACTGATGGCGATTTAATAAAAGAATGTTTGGTAGTTGCAGCGGAACATTTGTGTCCATCTCAAGTTGAACAGTTTCGGATTGTGCCATTACCTAACATGACCATTATGAGTCGCATACAGGACATGGCACACGACGTCCAGAGCCAGCTTACAAATATCTGTAAAGATTTTATGGCGTATTCTCTAGCTCTGGACGAAAGTGTTGATATCACTGGAACAGCGCAGCTTGCCATATTTATTAGAGGTGTTAATAGAGATCTTCAGGTGAGGGAGGAGCTCCTCGATGTAGTAGCCATGAAGAACACTACAACTGGAGGTGATATTTTAAGTAGTGCTGAAGAAAGTGTTGAAAATATAGGATTGTCGTGGAATTCTTTAGTTTCAGTGTCTACAGACGGTGCACCAGCGATGACAGGGAAAAAATCAGGTTTCGTTGCGCTGTTGTAGGAGAAAACGCAAAAACTGACCGTGCCGAATGAAATAAGGGGCGTTCACTGTGTGATCCATCAGGAAAACTTATGTGCAAAGAGTATCACTCTAAAAAATGTGATGAGTGTTGTTGTTCGTACAACCAATTATATAAGAAAGCATGGGCTACAACACAGGCAATTTAAAAGCTATGCCTTATTACGGCGAGGTCCACTGGCTTAGTCCTGGCGAATTATTAAATCGATTGTCTTGCCTATTAGATGAGATAAATATGTTCATGGAAATAAATAACATGAGTGTTCCTGAATTGAAAGAGCCTTCATGGAAATGTGATCTCGCGTTCTTAGCAGATTTAACTAGCCATCTGAATGCTTTGAACATTTCACTACAAGGTAAAGATCTGCTAATTACTCATTTCATAGATCGAATATGAGCTTTTAAAATGAAATTGACACTTTGGGTGAGTCAGCTGGAAACAGGACATCTAGCTCATTTTCCTAAATTATCATCCATCCAAGATGTTCGCAAAGACTGTGAACGTTATTCAGATAGTTTAGTTGCCCTTAAGGAAGAATCTGATCAACGCTTTCAAGATCTGGCAGCACTAGACAGTGATTTTGATCTGTTCTCCTCTCCATATTCGGCGAATATTGAAGAGATTCGTCCTGAGCTGCAACTAGAAATTATTGACCTGCAGTGTGACAGAGAATATAGAGACAAATTTCAGAACAAGAAAAACATTTTGGAATTCTACAGATACTTCCCTCAGGATAGATTTCCTCATTTGCACAAACTGGCGGCTACAATAATATCAATGTTCGGTTCCACATATGTTTCTGAACAACTGTTCTCTGCAATGAAATGTAACAAGACGCGCCTGAGAAAAGCATTGTCTGATCGAAATTCAAACTGCATGCTGCGCCTACAATGCACAAGAACAATTACTCCGAACATAGACGCAATTGTAAAGGGCAAAAAGTACAAGATAACCGAGAATCCCACACTTCAGTGACACCTTTTATTGTGTAACAGTTCACAAATTAATACGAATGTAGAGGCATACACTAAGCTAATAAAATTATGTGGCACGTGTACATTCTCCTTTATTTGTTTCATTTGTCGCAGTAATAACTCGTGAGTGATATCCCTGCAGGTGGCCGCGGATTTACATTGACTGGCGGCAGCTGTTGTGAGCCCCACGTGACTCTCCCCACTCTCCGCTCTGGTCCGGTAGTGGGGGTAGCGTGCTCGCGCTGCTCCGTGCTCGCACCTTGCTGCTCACAGCTTGCTCCGCGAGCACGTATGTTGTGAAGCCCTGGTTTAGTTGGTATGCAGCTGCCGCAATATGTCCACGGGTTAAGAATCTGGTATTCAGCTTAATTTCACTAATATATGTCTAACAGCATAGCAAGCTTATTTTTACTAAAGTGGGCCATCTTAATGTGTGTGTGTCATTTAAAACAATTAGTATGGTACATGACCCCCAATTATCAGCTCTTGTGACAGGCTCCTTGTCTGCAAGAGAAAATATGTTCATTTCGAAATTGACATTAAAGGATAGTGAGATCCTTTTGCTTTTGATGAGCCAGGTTATATGTATGCAACACATTTCTACAGAAAAATCCCTCAAGGGAATAAAATTACACTAGGGTGTACTAAATTTTCGCACAAGTTTGAGATATATAGTTCCTTTAAAAGGCTAACAGAAACCTGCTACTTTTTATCTTCAACGACAATCCTGCGAGACTGAACAAAAAAAGCTTAGCATATGCCTGCGCTGAAAACTTTGAAGCAGGTTTGTTAAGTTAAAGGCTTTGGAACCAATCAGAAAACTTCCTTTGATCAATCGAAATTGTATGAGTAGTCCATTGACAGCATCTCGAACAGAAACCAATTCATCTCTGCACTCAACGCTCCCAGCAGCGATAACATCTTTGATTATACGTGCGTATGTTTTGTTTATGTGTAATGTTCGCGGGGAAGTATTTAAACTTGTGGTGCATGTTCGTGTAGTTATTGGTGTATTATCGTGTTATTTAGGTTTTGTAAAAAGATTTCACCATCTGTTGCTGTTCAAAGCCTCATCCATATGGCGGAAGTACTCCTGAGTACAGCGGAAAAGACTTACATTTTGCACGGTGTTGACGAGGATTTTAGAACGGACGGGAGGAACAGACGAACTTACAGACCCATCGAATTAGAAACAGAAGTGGTAATTCATGCAAATGGTTCGGCTCGCTTGCGCTTAGCGAACACCGATATTTTAGTGGGCGTAAAAACAGAAATTGACACTCCTTTCCCCGAGAGACCAAACGAGGGAAAGATAGAGTTTTTCGTTGACTGCTCTGCAAATGCGACGCCAGCATTCGAAGGCAGAGGAGGTGAAGACTTAGCCACAGAAATTAGTGCAAGTTTGGCAAGAGCGTACATGTCCTCACAAGTTTTCAACCTATCGCCTTTGATAATTACACCTGGTGTTCATTGCTGGAAGCTATATGTTGACATTCTTATCTTAGAATGTGGAGGTAACCTTTTTGATGCAGTCTCATTGGCAGTTAAAGCAGCCTTGCACAATACCAGAGTGCCAAAAGTCGAAAATGAAGGAAAGGATGGCGACGAGGAAATGCTTGTGTTATCGCAGAATTATAACGACTGTACTCATTTGGATGTTTCAAATACTCCTGTTCTAATTACACTTTGTAAAATTGGCGATAACTGCGTAGTTGATCCGACAGCCGAAGAAGAAGCGTGTAGCGTTGCAAGTGTGGTCATAGCAGTAACTGAATCCGGGTTAGTTACCTCAGTTTTCAAGACTGGAGAAGGAAGCCTGAGCCCCCAAACTTTTCGGGATGCTCTAATTGAAGGCAGAGACATAGGCTACAACCTTAACAAGACACTGAAGAATGCATTACTTAGAGAAGCAGAAAAGGGAAATGAAGGAGGAGTGTATGAACCATACGGATTTTTAAAATAGCAGATATATGGAGCCATAGAGTTGTTTTGTGTCATTTAATTCTGTTGTACATAAAAATAAAATATTTAATGACATATTGTTTTTTCCGGTATGTGCCATTTGTTACCAAGTCGCTTGGGGTAGTAAAATTTTTCTTTGGGTCGTAAATATCACATGATTCGAGGCAAAGAAATAACTTAAGACGTAACCAGTTAGCCTGATACTAAGTATGATTTTCAAGTAAAATGTGTAATTTGCTAAGGTATCATTTTTGTCAGGCTTGAAACTGTAGGCTAATTTCAAATTGATTTGATTTATTATTTTGTATCCTAGTTTTTGTACAATAAAATAGCTGCATATTTTCCAAAGACATCCTAATACTGCCTCTTTAATTACCTGTAAGATTAAAATTATGATGTTGAAAGTAAAGTAATGCACTTCACATTTTATCAATTGCGCCATTAGTACCCCAGTGAATTATGATCTTCCCTGCCATGGGCAGAATTTTGATCCAGTATGGATTGGAGTGAGAATTTCTGGATGAAATGTTGTTCATACAAAAATGTTCATCTGTTCAAGAATACCGGTAATAAAAATTTTAAACACATTTGAAATTCTTCAATGTATCCATATTTCTGAATCAAACTGTGGTATGGATGCTGCATAGAACATTAGCATTTCTCACTCTTCATTCTCCTGACACTGCAACAAGAAATATTGTGCCAAATATGTCACTGGTTAAGCAAAATTCTGTAATTCCCAAGGTGAATCAGTGACATTGTAAAGTCATTTATTCTGTAAAGTCTGATTTGAACAATTGATATGCATTGCAACTGTAGTAATGGACGTATGGGATGGTACTGTGCTGGCTTAGTTTTCCCCCTCCCCTGTAAGAGTCATTTGTGATATATCTGAGTACAAAGGTATTGAATTTTGAGCATGGAGTGTAGGGCGCCGGCCGCTGGTGGCCGAGCGGTTCTGGCGCTACAGTCTGGAACCGCGCGACCGGTACGGTCGCAGGTTCGAATCCTGCCTCGGGCATGGATGTGTGTGTTGTCCTTAGGTTAGTTAGGTTTAAGTAGTTCTAAGTTCTAGGGGACTTATGACCTCAGCAGTTGAGTCCCATAGTGCTCAGAGCCATTGAGTGTAGGGCCTGTTGTCAGTTAACAATTACAGGCAAGCATAATATGCCTCCCATACCAGCAGTTCCATACTGAATATGTTTCCCATTAATGTGTAGGATTATAAATTGTCATCACTTTCCTAAGTAGTTTCACTGCTAGCTTCACGTTTCATAAAGGAAACATAGAGCACTGAGAAAGATAAGCATATAAGAACAAATCACAATTATGTTACATACTGCAATTTTCAACTACAGACCGGCAGGTGGCAGCTGAGTTATCAGAGTAGTAACATGACAACTGCAGGAAAGAGAAGATGTGACCAAACTCATGATCAGATTAGTTGTTGCTATGGTAGGCATCCTGTTAACAGTCACCTTGTTATTCTGATCCAGATATAACTTATTTTGCTATTTAGTGCAAGATTGTTGATTTCGGCATGGAATGGCCACATACATTTGAAAGTCAGTACTACATGTGATACACTGAGTCAGATGCTGTGGTGGTTAAGACATTGCCTCTCGTCAGGGATGAGCAAGGTTCAAATATTATCCAGATCTAGACTCTTAATGGTTTCTCAGAACCATGAATACAAGTAGTTGAATTTAATTCTAGGATTTTTGTTGTAGTCACACATTTTTTTAATATTTTATTTTAATTCTAATCCATTTTCTTTTCAAATGTTCTGTATTTCTAGTTACAGTGATTTGTGCTGATTGCTGCTAACTCTTAATTGTGCCTGTAGTCAGGGGTTTATTGGTATTAGTTTGTTTCTGACCCAATTCTGCTCAGACTTTACCTTAAGGCGGCCACATCCGTAACTTCATGCTTGTTGGGGAAGCTTGCGCAGGCATGCTTGAGCAAGATTGCACAAATTCCTGGTGGCTACACACAGTTCAAGCATGGTAGTACAAGCATTAGTTTGTTTGCCAGGAAGTGTTGAGCTCAGATGATGATGCACTTGCTTTGGCAACATTTTTGCTTGTGTTACAGAAAAAAAAAAGATAAGACTGGATATGAGGAGTAAAGAATGGTTAAATAAATGAAAACATTATTCCCGTATTAACTATTCATGATACACTCGCTATGGAAACTATCTCACTGTACTATTGATCCTTCTTGTCTCATTCTCCATGTAATATTGTATTCTCTGACTTGACCTACAGTACAGTACCTTTGTACAGAATGTAATTTATCAGAATCAAATAAAAATTAAATCAAACCAGATTCATTGACAAATGCTTGCACAAGCCTCCCTGCACTTGATACACACAATCAAGCATATACACGCTTGCACAACCATGCATAATCGAAATTTGATCAAGCATCGAGCAGCTTGTACAGTCCTGATGCTAGCACAGATTTATCATACACACTCTTGGGCATGCTTTGTCAAACATGGTTGCGCAAGCCTGCTTGCCAAGCTTGCAGTTACATGTGAGGCCACCTTTCATCAATAAAGGATCCTCTTGTCTTCTTCTCCACAATGTATCTTCACTTAACTGACACCAGATGTCAATTTTGTTCTGTGGTGGAATCACGATGTGGCATCACACATGAGTAAAAAGAGAGTAAACATAACATGGACATTATTTATTTTCATGTAGCAGGGTGTGAGATGTAGGTTAACTTAGGAGGGATAGTTTAATTGAGAGTTGGGGAAGCCAGTAAATGTGATGTTACAAGAATGTTAAAAGTGCACTTAGGGTGATAGCAGCTTATCCATTCCATGCCACAGTTTGTAACTGTTTGTGGAGTGAATAACGGAAAGTGGACATGATGAACGATGAGTCAGATGATTAGAAAAGATGGCAAAATCATGAGAAAATAGTGTTCTATAATCATTATCATGATGTGGAGTGTACAAAATTATGTGCTGGCATAATGGAATAGATTGTGAAGAATGTTGTCATAAAACAGAATATCTTGTAAAATTTGAAAGGTCCTCTAAGGGTCCAGGGTAACCACAACCTCTGGAATTGGTACATTTTGAAAGTACCCTACTGTAGCATAGCGACTGTATTTGGTACAATAATATGCCAGAGCAGAAGTGAGTTACAATAGGGCCGGACGCAGGTGGGTGAGAGTATTATGCATTGCAAAGCAAAACTCAGCTGACTGACATTGCGAAGCAGAGCCAACAGGGTGCAGTATAGCAACAGCTGATGCAGTACACTAGCAGAAGGACAGAAGCATCTCCTCCCTTGCCGCCACAGACGTGTTTAGAGTACATGCCTTAAGCCCTAAACGAACATAGTCTGGAGTGTGTAAATCCTCAACTATAACTGTAATAAGCTACTCTCAAATCAGTATCATAGCCTGCAGCATAAGCTAGTGACATCCCTGAATGCAGTACGGAGTCCACTGCTCGAGCACAAGACAGGGCAGCACGTCCTGAGACACGAGTGAGCCGTCTGCTAACTGGAGGAAGTTCACAGCCATCATCAGCTGCGTAACCATGCTGTCATCATGGTCATAGCTGGAGACGTTGCTGGCAGCAGCATTCGAGTAATGCTGTGCTCAGCCCCACTCCTTGCGATTTCAGCAATGTCAACATCTATTGTTTTACATGAGAGTCAACTGGATGCCAGCACCAAGCTGTTCCTGATGTACTACAGCCAAGGGCTGGAATAAAGAAATTAACTGAACAAATCTACTGTTGTCCTGACATCTCATTTCATTCCCAATGGGTGATAATCCTAGGGACATTCAGTGCTACAAAGTTTTCTGGATGATCATTGGGCTATGCTACACATCAGTTTGTCACCACAGCCAAGTTTCCTCCAGTCGCATTCGTTGACTTCGCAAACTCACAGTCAAACAGTAACGGCTACGCTACAGATCAGTTACTTAGCACAGTCTATTTTCTACTGGTCTAATTCTGAAATGCTACTTCCCTTAAGCCGGTAGTGAAGTTAGAAAATTTAAAAAGGAAATGGATAGTATGAAGTTAGATACAGTGAGAACTAATGGAGTGTGATGATAGGAAGAACAAGACTTTTGGTCGGGTCAGTACAGGGTTATTAATACAAAATCAGATACAGATAATGCAGGAGAAGATCTAATAATGAATATGAAAACTGAAATGCGGGTAAGCTACTATGAACAGCATAGTGAACACACAACTGTAGCCAACACAGACACAAAGCCAACACCCACCACAATAGTACAAGTGTGTATACCACCCAGCTCGGCAAATGGTGAAGAGATTGAAAGAATATACAATGAGGTAAATGAAATTATACAGGTGGGGTAAGGCGGAGAAAATTTAATTGTGATGGGTGACTAGAATTTGGTAGTAGTAGAAGGAAGAATTGTAGGAGAACATGGACTAGAAAATAGGAACGAAAGAGGTAGAATTTTGCACAAAGCATAATTCAATCATCCCTAACACTTGGTTTGACAATCACAAAAGAAAGTTGTACATGTGGAAGAGACCTGGAGACACTGGAAGGTTTCAGATTGACTATATAATGGTAAGACAGAGATTTTAAACTGTTATACATTTCCAGGGGCAGATGTGGACTCTGACCATAACCCATAATTTATTGGCTATGAACTGCAGACCAAAACTGAAGAAACTGCAAAAAGATAGGAAGTTAAGCAGATAGGACCTGTGTAAATTAAAAGAACCAGATGTTGAGAGTTTCAGAGGGAGCATTAGGCTATACTGTACAGAAGCAGGGGGAAGAAATGCAGTAGAAAACAAATGGTAGGCTTTGAGAGATGAAATAAGGAAAGGGGCAGAAGATAAAATAAGTAAAAGGATGAGGCGCCTTGTACAAATCCTTGGCTGACTCAAGACTCCAACTTTAACTGATGAAAAGAGAAATTCATAAATGAAGCAAGCGAAAAGTAATATTTACATGTAAAAATGTGATTGACAGAAAGTGCGAAATTGTTAAACAGGAATATATATAGCACAAATGCAAGGCTGTAGAAGCATGAAAAACCAGGGGAAACATAGATGCTACTTGTAAAAAAAATGTAATATATACCTTTCAAGAAAAGAGAAGCAACTCTATGGATATCAAGTGCTGAAATGGCAAACCAGTGCAAAGAAAAGAAGGGAAAGGTGTAAGGAATATATAGTGGGCCCATATGATGGGAACACACTTGAGGACAACATTATAGAAAGAAGAGGAGAATTAAATGAAGATGAGTTGGGAGATATGATATGGCAAGAAGAATTTGACAGGCACAGAAAGACTCAGGATTCTCTCAGAATTATTGAGATCCTTGGGAGAGCCAGCCAGCTATGACAAAATTATTGAACCTGGTGAGTAGGATACATGATAACGGTGAAATACCTGCAGACAATCATGATGAATGTAATAATTCCAATTACAAAGAAGGCAGGTGCTGTCAGGTGTGAATACCATCAGTTTAATAAGTAATGGTTGCAAGATACTGACACAAATTATTTACTCAAGACTGGAAAAATTGGTAGAGGCTGATGTTCCAGAGAAATTTAGGAAGATGCAAGGCAATACAGACCCTGTGATTTCTCTTAAAAGATAGGTTGATGAAAAGCAAATCTACATTTATAGCATTTGTAGATGTAGATTTGGAGATAGCTTTTGGTGATGTTAAATGGCCTACATTCTTTGAAATTTTGAAAATAACAGGCATAAAATATAGAAAGTAAAAATCTACAGCTTTTACACAAAACAGACTGTAGTTATAAGATTTGAGGGAGGGAAGCCACAGTTGAGAAGGGATTGAAACAGGGGTGTAGCATATCCCCAATGTTATTCAATCTGTAAATTGAGCAAGCTGTGGAGGAAACCAAGGAGAAATTTGAAAAAGAAATTAAAGTTCACTGAAATTTTGTCACAGAAATATAAGGATCTGGAAGAGCAGTTGAACAAAATGGATGGTGTCTTGAAAAGAGATTGTAAGATCAAAACCAATAAAACTAAAACATGGGTAATGGAATGTAGCTGAAGTAAATCAGGCGATCCTGACTAATAGGTATCATGGCTACAGTACTGAAAGTGAAATGGTAAAGGTAGCTTGGGCAGACAAACATATGCATGTTTGTTCCTGCTTTGAGGGGTTATAACCATGCCCAGGTGAACAGGTCTGTGAGCACGGTCAACATGAAGTTAGATCGACTGGTTCTGTTAGTTATAAGGATGAACACGGAATTGTCTTCTGATATTGCTATTGTCATCTTGGTTAGTTCATTAAGTAAGTAAAACTGGGAACTTTTCTAGCAAAGGCAAATGACGATATCCATAGACCCAGATATTTATCTTGTGTGTTTGCAGTGGCAGTGACACTAATGTAAGTAGATTGGTTCAGCCATAATACAGAAACACCAGTGTCCAAAATTAACCTCAGAGATGTTTACCAGTGAATGCACCCAAATATCTTTTTTGGACTGCATTTTGCCAAGTTGGCACTTCAGTAGATTGCTCACACACTTGGTTCATTTCCATAGTTTAGGATGCATCTGCCTTGAAACTGCTACAACATATATCTTGGAAGTGTCCTTTTTTCCCACACTTGTGGCATGTCGCTCGCCGGTTGGGGCATGCACTACATGCTTGTCAAAGAAAACAGTGTTTACATCTGGTTAACAGCACTGCTGCTGATGCACTTCATCATCATTGGTGTGGTTGTTTACGAGATCATCAGGGCTACAGAGTGCACAGGCCCACCAGTAGTCACACGTGTACTGTGTAGCCGGTGTCGGAGAGTTGACTGCGGTGACAGCTTCTTCCACCATAAAAAAATTCTGTGCTGCTTGAGCACTTTCATGAGCTTTGAGCTTGTACTATTAGCATAACTTCCATTAAAGAGACTGATATGATTTTCTCAATATGTGGTTTCTTGTTTCCGAGTTGGATGTCACTATAGTGTCCCAGGCTAGAGTGTCTGCCTAATTCTGCCCATATGAACATTTAAAATTGCAGTTTTTACTTAGTCCTTGTAGATTAACAGTCCACATATGAGTGACAGGTGCCCTTTTCACACTGCAAAAATTCTGACTTGATTGCAATAAGATGTTTCTCCACTGAAAACTGTTCTTGCAGTAGATAAAACATTCTAGGTGGTTCAAGTTCCACCAGCTTTGTTAATGACTCTTAATTTTTATATTAGCTGGTACAGTTTGGGGTTCCTGACAAGAACATGGCCTTTTGTCTTTCTGTGTTGGAAATTTGACAAGCTGAAAAATATAATAACGCACTTGTTGGCAGTACGCATCCCCCTCACTTAATTCATTAAATGGTTGAAAGGCCATAGACACAGGTGGCATGAGAAATGTTGCTTCTACATTCATTAATCCTTGCACTACCAGTAATATAGCTGTTGTTAGTTCCTGATAAACCTGTGCAGTTTGCACTAGGTGTTGTAAATATTCCATGGTTGAAACCTGCACTCTTGCTTAATAACAAAATTGTTCAAAATTTGATTTGTACATGTCACTGGTCCTCAGTCACTGCCACTTTTGTAATACACGTGCAGACAACAGAGTTTATTCACAACAAGAGGTGTATATAGAAGATGCTACTAAGAATGTGCAAGCTACCTTAAGTCTGTACTCCAAAGCAAAATCCAGTTGAAGCCATACCAGAGTTCTATCTATTACAAATAGAGTCAACCAGAATAACATCATAGCCAATATGATAACACTCGCAGTGTGCACACAACTATTCACATCAAAATAGGCTTAGGCCGGCCTTGAGGAAGCATATATGCCAGAGTGGGGCATAATCCCATCAGAGGGTGCATGTAAGTATCACTCGCATGTGAGTAGTGATGTCACAATGATTGATGTCTGCAGCTCATGGTCTAGAGGCTAGGATTGCTGCCTCTGGATCATGAGGTCCCGGGTTCGATTCATGGCCTTGTTGGGTATTTTCTTTGCCGTGGGACTGGGTGTTTGTGTTGTCCTCATCATGTCATCATCATCATCTTTCATGACAGTAGCTAGATAGCTAGATTGGACTATGCAAACAATTGGACTGTGAAAACAATTGGGACTATGTATGGGCACAGATGACCGTGCAGTTGAACACTCCACAATCCAATCATCATCACAGTGATTGATAGTAATGCTACACCAACTACTCAATTTGCATGGTAACATCGAGTGATGCCACTATACTAATGTAAAATTTATGTTTTTATGGGATATTTGGTTCAGGATGTGCATGGTTTGCATCCTATTTAAGAAACATGCAGAATGCTACATTAGGATTTCTGAGTAATACAAACAGGGACACCATACTATCATGGGGAGAAATCACAAGGGGTGTTCTGCAAGGTTTGATCTAGGGCTCATTACAGTTCTTTCTCTACGTTAATGGTCTACCTTTTTATTTAAATCAGGGGACAAAATTAGTCATTTTGCAAACATTGTAAGCATTATTGCCAACCTGACCAAAGAAACATTCACAGCGAAAATAGTAAATGATGCTTTATTAACCATGTATTGTGAATCTAGTTTACCAACAAAAAACAGGTTAAAAAGTTCTAATTTCTTGGTGTGCATGTTGGTGGGGAAAAAAAAGAACATATAATAGCTCTGCTAAAATGCTTAAGTTCAGCTACTTTTGCCATAAGCATAACTGCCAAATTTGAGGACATACGGATTGGTAAGTTGAAGTATTTTCATGAACTGATGCCCTACAAATAATATTCTGCAGTAATTCCTCAAATACTATTCACTGCACAAAAGAAAGTAATTGGAATGAAATGTTCAGTTCACACCCGTACATTTTTCAGGTGTCTATTTAAACAACTGGGAATATTAATCACCATCTCTCACTACATTTATTCACTCATGAAATTTTTTGTCAATAAACTAATGCAGCTTGAGAATAATACAGATATTCACACACAGAATTCTAGAAGGAAAAATGATCTTCACTTCTCTCTAGTGAATCTAAATGTTGTACAGAAATGAACACAATGCTTAGCTAAAAACTCTTTGACAATGTGCTTATTGGAATAAGACATCAGACAAGCAGTGTAAGTATTTCCAAATGTAGATTAAAGGTGTTTCTCCTTAACAATTCCTTTCATACCAAAGATGAATTGTTGAAAACAAATAATTAGTCAATTACATACCTGGAAATGGCCATTATATAATTATTCAACTGACATGCTACACATCATAACATTTATCATGAATATGATCTACAGTATTCGTAATGGACTAACTAACTTGACAATTGCAAGATCAGAAGTCAACTCCATGTTCACTCGCCCAGCAAGCTGACCTATGGACTATATTTTTTGGTAGACTCTTTCCATGCTTTCGGATTTGCGGTTCATGAAACATTGCTTGCCATGCAATCCAAAGGGCCTTGCAACACCTTATGGACTCTCTGTAATAAGTATGCCCAAATTTTCTCACCTGGAATAGGGAAGACGACTGATTTTGAAACACACTTCACACTTAAGATGACAGCAGCCCGAATTTTTTTGAAGCCTGCCTCGTGCCCTTGGCTCTTAAGTATGCCCTCAAAGCAGATACGGAGAAGCTCGCTCATGAAAACACATTAAAACTTAATTCCCATACTCAATGGGCCACTCCCCTAGTAGCAGCATGCACACCCAAAGGCACCTTGAGATTTTGTGATTTCAAAGTATTCATCAATGCACAAGCTGAAGTGCAAACTTATCCTCTACTGAACCCAGATAAATGCTTTCAAAATTAGGCTATGGCACCTTATTCAGCAAAACTGATTTCATAGAAAAGTGTTTTCAAATCCCCTTGGACACAGCATCACAAACTTATCTGGTGTTATACATGCCATTAGGTTTTTACCATCACAACTGGTTACCTTTCAGAATTCCTTCAGGCCCTGCCATATTTCAGTATTTTATGGACCAACTACTTCAGAGTAGTCCCAACTGTGCTGTACCTTGATGATATTTTGATCAAAGGTGTAACTACAGAGGATCACCTTCACAATCTCAAGTTTTTCTTACAGAGACTGGTGGCAAGATGACTTCAATGCAACATGTGCAAGTAGTCTTGTACATAACTTTCCTTGACATATTTAAGGTTTAAACTCTAGGCAAATGGATTGGATAAAATGAAATCCCACAAGAACAAAGACTCTACTCATTGACCCAGCTGAAGCACCAAAGCACACTTTTTGAATGGTCACCTGCCTGTCAGAAAGCTTTCTGGACTTTTAAAAGATTGCTTGAAGTGGGCACCATGTTTAGTAACCTACACTCCCAGTCTGCCTGTATTAATAGCAATGGAGGCATGCCCACACCTGTCCCCCTCTGGTATTGGCACATTCCTATCCCAAGTACCCCCCAGCACCAAACCCCCTGTTGCATATGCTTCTAAGACCTTACCTGCTTCTCAGCAGCAATATTTTCAAATAGAGTGAGAGGCCCTCACTGTTATTTACACAGTTCAGAAATTTAAAGTATTCCTTTATGGACAGAAATTTCATCTTGTTATTGATTATCACCCATTGCCTACTACCTTTGGCCCCAAGCATTACTTATCAGACAAGTCTGTCCATCATCTTCAGTGTAGGTTTCTGTATTGCCAAATTTTTGTTGCTCTATTCACTATCAAGCAGCGAAATTACACACAAACATGAACATGTTATCCCAGTTTCACACGGGACTCAACCCAGCCTTCAGTCAACATGAATTGGGCTGTTTCCAGCTTTCTTCAGATCTGGATCCACTGTTTCCACTTTACCCTTAACATTGCACGATTTCGCAGCTGCCGCCTGCAAGAACCCGACATTATGCCACCCTTGTTCCATTTGTACAACAGGAGTGGCCGGACACATCTCCCGATCCCGAATTTTATGCCTACTGGTCACGGTGGCATGGACTACACCACAATCAAGGGGTTCTGTTGTGGGTCTCAGACAAGGACCACTGCTGAATCCACCTGATTTCTCTTTCTCTTTGGCCAAAATTGCATTGCCTCCAGCACATTGGCCATTGGAATATGTCCCAGTGAAATGTTTGGTGCAAATACATGTATTCTGGCCAAATAATGCCTCTGACATCACGGATGTGATATGCTAACTTTTCACCTGTCAGGCCCATCAAGCTGCACCTTCCCAGTGGTTCTCTCCCTAGCCTGGAATCTTGGGAGGGTATCCAATTATATTTTGCTGGCCTGTTTTTGGGCTAGTCATGATTGATTCCTTTTCTCTCTTCCCTGTTGTGTCCCACATGTCTCGTCACTACTATGGCCTTGGAAAAAGTCTTTGTCCTGGAAAGCACTTCATGTACCTTGGTTCCTGATAATGGAAAGGCATTTACTTTTAGTATCTTTAAATGATTTTGTGCCCATAACAAGGTCCAGCACCTTTGCACCATGACTTTTTTGCCTGACTTCCAACAGTTGTGAAGAACACTATCTGCACTTTTAAAACCCAGTTCCTCAATGAAATGATGTCAGACTGCAATCTAATGCTCTATGTAGCTTTCTAGCAACTTATAGGGCCACCCTAATCGAGGGTTGCAGCGTAGCAAAGCTGCTTCGTGGTCAGCCTCACCGTACACTTTTGGATATGCTGTGCCCACTGCCAGCACACATCATCCCTGAGACTTCTCCCTTCTGGTTGACACCCCAGTCTAGATCTGGTAGTTCAGCACCACCCAATGTGATCTGCGGGATGACTTCTGCCCACCACAGATCCTTGTTACATACTGTGGCCTACACTCATGGACTTCTGTAGTGCCACTGGAACCAACTTCGTCTCTGCCATCTTGGGCAGCAGCCACCTGCTTCCCCTCTCCTGATGGACCCCCTCATTCCTGGAAACTTGAGCATTTCCCACCAAGCCTTGTCCTGCTCTGGCCTTCCACAGTGATGCCTTTGTACATCAACTCTCTCATTTCCCCAGTGGCTGCTCATCAGGACCACACACCTCCTGTGTCTTACTCCCCAGGAGTTGCTGCTTGGGGCAGAGGAAGGGGGGAGGGGGGCGTGGGGAGGGGGTTGTGGCGCAGTACAACGTTACCATGAAAATGCAATAGCTGGCACAATCTTACTATAAATCACTGTGGCTCCATCGCTCAGATGACGCTGATTCTCATGCGCACCAACTGATGCGATCACACCGCACTCTGGCATATACATTTTGGCCCATTGCTGGCCTAAGCCATTGGAACAAGCAGTGGAGTGTGCACTGTGAGCGTTATCGTACTGGCCATGGTGTTAACCTGGTGGAGTGTATTTGTAGTAGCTGGAAGTCTGATACAGCTTGGGAATACAGACATACACAGACGATCGCAAATACTGATCTTGTGTCATTTAAAAATTTTATTACGTGCTCAAAGAAAATATAAACAGCTTCCTCAGTAGAGAAACCTTTTTAAAATCAAACTGCACTTGACCAAGGGTATTCCATTACTACTTGGCTGGGTTACAACAGTCCAGTACATTACTTCTCAGAAATTTTGGAAAAGATGTAAGACTGGAGACTGGCCAATTGCTGCAGACATCTAAGGAGTCACCTTTCTTATAGTGAGGTCTAAAACTGGCAAATTTTAATCCATCATGAAAACGTATTACGATGTGTGATTGAGAACATGTGTTTCATTAGAGTTCTTTCTTAGTTTCTAATGGGAGTTCTCATGAACTCCACACGAACTTTTACTTCTGAGGGTCATGATAACCTTCCTTATTTCAGATGGAGATGTGTGTAATATTTTCATTTCAGTAATTTCCTCTATACGGATCCATCAGAATGCTGTTTCGCTTTCATTTCTGATCAGATTTTCCCAGCAACATTTAAAAAGAAATTATTAAAAATATCAGCTATACATGAACCACATGTTATAGTGCTCCAGTGCTCTTTAATAGAAATAATGTTATCCTGTAGGGGGTTCTTTCCCCGTCTCTCTTTTAAAAATGCTCCATACTGATTTTATTTTATTGTTTGATCTGCCAATTTCTGACAAGATGTGAATACGCCAGGATTTTTACAACTTTTCTTAAAATGTTACAATTCTGTTTGTAATGAAAGTACTAGAGGATCCTTGCTTGTTCTGGCTACTATGTAGATTTTTCTTTATCGTTCTAAAGATACTACAGTACCTGTAGTGACGCAAGGTGTCGACACCAGTATTGATCCAAGATTTCTTTGAAGATTTCCTAATGCTGTGTTTAATTATTTTATTAGTAAAACTGCTTTCAAAAATGGTTACAAACTTACTAACAAATATGTTGAAATTATAGCTGCTATTACATTCATTGCAAACTTCACCCACCATTTTTAAACTTTCCATAAAATCTTTCACTGTTTTGCTTTTATTAGGTCTACAGCTTTGCTTTCACCATTTTGCAATAGATGGCAGTAGCGACAAATGGTGGCGCGAGTGGGAGGTTGTAAGTGTCATAAAATAAGCTTAGGCATTTATAAACATAATGCCATCAAAAATCAGTTGATTTGTGATTGCATCCTAAGAGTTATTCTTGATTCAATATGTCAATTTACAAGCCCAAATCTCATCAACTGCAGGAAGTTGTAATTTTCTGCTTTAACATGAATAAATCTGTGGCTCAGGCTCGTAAAATGCTGCGTAAAACCTATAATGAGGCACCTATTAGTGCTGAATGCACAGAGAATGATTTCAGTGCTTCGAGAATGATGATTTTTGACATCGAAAACTGGCAATACGGCCAAACAGATAAGGTTCTCGAAGCTTCTGGAACCAATGGAAACAGTCATGGGAGACTGTTATTGAGAAAGCATTTGAACTGAGCATTGAAAGACAAATGCCCACAACACAATGATAAGACATGAAAAGGTGATTTTGCAGCATAACAATGCTTGGCCCCATGTCTCAAAACCCTCCCTCTGACTACCATCTTTTTCAATCAATGACACACAGCCTGGATATCCAGCACTTCCAGTCAGATGAACAAGGGCAAAATTGGATTGACCCATGGATCTCATTGAAAGATGCCCAGTTCTTCAGCTGTGGAATTTTTACGCTGCCCAAAAGTGGGGGAAAAGTAGTGGCTAGTGATCGCCAATAATTTGAATAATAATTTTTTCATAATATAGCCTTGATGTTTGAGAAAAAATAGCAGAAGCAAAGTTGTAGACCTAATAATCACCATCATTGTTTTTGTTGAGTGTTTCTAGAGAGTATGAAATGTAACTAACTGTGCATCATGATCTGACACTGTTCGCCACAGTGTAGGCATGTGTTTGTTGTGTAAATACGTTATATATCAGTGTACCCTATCGTGAGTGACCCGAGTGGATGACATTAAACGATATGTGGTTAATAAAATCTCTATATCATTTTTTCCATATAATTCCTTTTTATCACAACTACCCAATGGTAACCTGAGTACTGTAACAATAACAAATGTTACAGCATTGAATATTAACTCACAAGCACATGTTTCTATATTTTGAGCTATTCAAATTTACTTACTTTTGTATTTTTGAATTTACATTCATTTTTTATTAACATGAGAAATCCTCCTTTAAGATACTGGATCTACATTTGTAACCACTTTGTACATTTGTAAGACTTTCTATCCCAGTTGTTACATGGTGTTCATACAAATGTAGTCGATTTCATTCCAACTTCTGAGATCTAAACAAATCATGTTCTTTACGTTTCATCCCCCTTATATTCTTATGAAAATTTACTTTCTCCCTACTCTTTTTGTGACAAAGTGGGAGTCTTGATCAGCTGAATTTTTTTCATTGCTGTCTGCCTGAATTTAACCGAAAACATTCATCTCACCTGAATCCAGTAACCACAGGGATATTTTTTTGTGTGCTGGTAGATCCCCTAAGCTTTCTTCTTCTAGATCTGCTGACTTGTCTTTAGCCATTCTATTTAGGTGCAGGCCATGAGACGTACATCCCAATCTTCCTATAGAACCCACTGGAACAGCACCAACATGAGATCTTGCACCCATTCCAAGGAGCTAGCCCCAATCTGTGCTTCACTCACATCACAGCAGAGTTAACCCAAGGCTGCTAATCGCATCACAGGACCTCAAACAAAACCCAGACCACCTATTCTGACCATGTTGTTTTCAGCTCCCCTATTACAAGCACCTGATCATCCTTGCTGAAATCCCTACACATCTATTTCATGTTTTCTGTTACCTGGCTAAAACCAGCACTTGGTTTTACAAAACTTGTGAAATGGTATCCTGAACCTAATGTTTCCTTGTAGCTGGTGGTCTATACTCTCTCATGGCTGCTGCATAGCAACAGAATTCTTTTCCTGTTTTGTTTTTCTTTGGCTTCTCTGAAATGTTGCTAACACTGTTATAGTTCACAGTATATTAATCTACAGATGCATATGGCTCTTGCATCTCATGATTTTGCTTAGTAATCAGCAAATACTATTGGTTAACTGAATTTTGAATTTGCCACCAAAGTTATTGCTTGTCTTCTCTTTACTTGCCACCATTTTTCAGCACCACTTCTCTTTTACTCCTTTGACTACCATACCCACATTTCACATGTTGTAATTCTGCCCACACGATGGTTAAAAAGCAGAGTGAGCCTCGTCAGGATAGTCAAAGTGTGGAGATCTTTAGGGGATGTTAAACCGTAAGATGTACATTTTTATGAACAAAATGGAAGTTTATTCCTTTTAAGTAAAAAAGGTTGGTTCGCAAGGCACCTGCCAGTAATGGCAGGCTGACAGGTGATGTGTTGAAAACATAAGTTGGGCATTTTTGAACTGAAGTCCGTAAAAATAGTTAGGAAGGAAACATGCCCTAACCAGCTGGAAGTTGGTACCAGAGAGAGAGTGTGCTTAGAGCCCAAGTATTTGGTGGCAGACAGCAGTCAACACCTATCTCCTCTCCCACAATCCCTATTGGCTACACACACCAAGCACATACAGGGAAGATTGTCAGCAGTTCATTTTTCAAGAGAAAAAGGATCTTTGTCAAAGTGACGATCTCACTTTGTATGCATACTATACTGAACTATAATCGAACATTTCTAGTAATCATTTTAATAAATATTCAAAAGAAATATCAGACCAGCTGAGAGACATCTAACTCTTATTCTATGAATTTCTGAGCTTTCTGGCATAATCCACAATTCCAAGGAAGAACCTTATTGAATGCCTCAGCATCTTCCTCACTGCATGACCAATGAAACCACATCGACAATTTTCCCTAAACATTCCATTTTAACTGGCTTAGAACAACATCAGCTCTTATCACACATGAATGAGTGGCTTTATAAAACATGAAATACAAAATCATGTGACGATTTATGAATGCTTCCCATGTATAAAATTAGGCATTGAAATAGGTACAGTGACGAGATAAGAATTATGCACTTTTCCATATTTTACCTGCTTCAATTAAATACTAACATGTCGGCTATTCACAATTACTTGATTATTTTACTGACGAAATTGTTTTATACAATGTAATGATGAAAATGTAGTTGTGAACAAACAAATGCAGCATGTACCATGTATCCAGCACCACCTAGCAATCTAGTCCACTTGGTTTTCAATTTGTTCCTTAACAGCAGTTTGCATTTGTCTCATGAGTGAGAATATTGATGACATACAATGTGTCTACTGAACAATTTTATATGACTGACATAACAATGGTGAGTTAGACATACATGTTCTTCTCATTTAACTATGTCTCTAATCAATGGTGAAATGTAACATGTTCTTATATCTTTTGGTACCAGTTTTGTGTTGAATTTTATAGCCTTTGAAAATCACAATGTCGGGCAATTTGAGAAATAATAAAAAAATGTGGTCAAGACATCTAAAAGTCTTAAAGAGCATCCCAATGGCCACTTCATCTCACGGCATTTTCGTGCAAATTGCAATTCGTTTACAGGCTCAGTGTTGGGATTTAAGAACTCATGGCCTACTTTTCAATAGGGAAGAAACATTGGCTGGCTGTGTTGATAACAGAAACCTTGGGGGAGGGGGAAGAGACTGCCATTCGCGGAAGTATCATTAAGTAACTGGTGTAAGGGCAGCAAACTTTTAGTGTAAACTCAGGTTTCATGTTGTTCATTTCAAGAGAAGTAAATGTAACTAAATGTTTTGAGTTCAAAATGTAGTGTAAAAGGGTGGTTAAGATATACTTTTGGCATCAAGATATTAGTGTGTTAATAAATAAAATAAAGAAACTTTGTTTGGATCAACTGCAGTTTACAAATCCTGTAAATGTAATATTTGTTTATGAACATCAGTTGACCACTGAAAAGGAATGCTGAATATTGATGGGTATAAATTAGTACCTAGCTAACTGCAGGTTAGGTATGGAGAAAGGAACAGTTGCCACTTATATATATAAAGGGATACAAATATAGTAGAAATGACACACTTAGATTTTGCACTATTATTATTATTTTCATGGTTTGCATAATCCTTTTACACTCTTATATACTGTAAATCGTTACACATAATATAAATTACATAGTATAAAAACAAACATAATATTAGAAACAAGGACTCAAAAAATTTATAACTGAATATCTAGGTCTCTTAAGCTGTCCACTTATTTTAGTGTCACCAAATGCAATTTATTGAGATTTTGCACTTATCAGCATTCTGTAGCTTGCTGAGGAAGAAGAAATTCAGGGATAATTGATAGTAACAGTCAATAGACAGGGATCTATCTGGCAATTTTGATTTATTTATGAAACAACTTGAATGCATTATAAAATTTCTAATCATTATAAGGCAAAATTAAATGAAGATTTTAATTTTAATTTTTTGAACATACATATTCTACATCTGTTTTTCAATCCCTTGCTATTTCGCATAATCTAACATTTTATATGTGGGCACATGATGTAAATAAAAAGAATTGGATAACTACAAGAGTAACAAATAAAACATGTCTGCATCTGTTGTAGCTGAGTGGCCAGAATGACTTACTGAAATGCAGAGGACATGCCAGAATTTTTTTCTTGGTGAGAGGAATGGGATGAGGTGAATTCATCCTTGTGGTGACAACTTGAAAGAGAAATAGTGCCTCCAAGGTTCGGAAAAAATGACAACAGTGGGGAAGGGGGGGGGGGAGGGGGGGGGGAGGGGGGGGGCAGTGGGCTGGAGCCCATGCTCCTTCGTATTGCATCCAAATGACGCCAATAGCAAAGGATGACACAGTGGCTGTATGCCATTGCATGGTCCTCGGGGCTGTAACAGAGCTTGTAAAACAAATTAAAAATGAACACAGCATCTTCAGTATTAATTGAAAAATATAACATAATCTTTTACTTTGAAAGCTGTTGTCCTAAAATATTAACATGTTCAAATAGAGGGTTATAAATGGAATCCAAATATCATGCAAAACTAGGGGGGAGGTTTCTTAAATTGCATTACAAAATGCACTGTAAAATTCTACGAAAAGTCATCTGAGAATTAAAATGTATGTATTTTCAAGGAAAACAAAGTTCATTCAGCAACAAGAACTTTTCAGAACATAGTAAAAAATTTAGGCAGGAAAAATTAATAAGGATATTTCTTTAATGAACTAATCAAAACAGCAAACATTCAGACTTTTGTCAGTAGTAGATAATTTAGATCTGAACATTGTTTCTATGAATGTGTAGATGAGTGAGAAGAGTCTCATCTCTTTGTGGCTGGAAGGAGGTATGCCATAGCCACTTTTACTGACTTTACTGGTCACAATTTACTGTCTGTCACTTCCAGCCCTTCTTCTTTCCATCTACACTTGCCTTTGTACCTCAAGAGTGATGTGATAGCATGGAAACAGATGGCACAATGAACAACCTGATTATCGCTACATGCCTTCTTCACAGCTGTATCTGCTAATTCCTTTCCATGTAGTCTCATGCAGTCCAGTATCCATCAGAATGACACTTCCTTCCCCAGCCTTCATAAGTGGAGACTGGTGTCCTGAGATTGATTTTTACAGCTTTGTAATATACTTATTCCACGAAAAAAAAAAAAAAAAAATTCAACAATCCATATATATTACAATCTCCTGCAACATGGGACATTGTCACTTCACACCTCAAACCTCAAATCTGAGTTGTCTTGGTCCCATTTCAAGTACATTACCCACTTCACTGTTATCTCCATTACTGTCCTCAAATAAGGAGATTAACACTCAATTATGTTACTTCTCCAAAACAGGATCTGTTGACATATCAAGAAAGTTTCACTCTTCCTACAGTACAGTTCACAACATTGACTTAAAATGTTTGTATTCACAGAACTTGGAGAACTTAATTAACGTTTCTTCTTGTGAGTGGCTGCTTCTGCTGCATTATTGGCTACCCTGTCTGGAAATTTTATAAGTATTTCCTTTCCTGCAATTGTACGCCCCTGCATAGCCTTCATAGCTTTCCCAGGAGAACTGCAGTCTTTGTAGTTAATAAACGCACAAGTTCTTTCTGGGTACACGTGGACACTGAGTATAGTTCCATGCCTGAAAAAGAAATTAAAAAAAAATATATTGGTTATCTGCTTTATTAGAAGCATAACATAAGTGGATATATATTTTATAACGGTCCCAACTTTTACAAGAAATTTACCCAAAGTAATGTATCTATGCCAGGTGCCTCTAGATAATACAGGGTGATTCAAAAAGAATACCACAACTTTAGGAATTTAAAACTCTGCAACGACAAAAGGCAGAGCTAAGCACTATCTGTCGGCGAATTAAGGGAGCTATAAAGTTTCATTTAGTTGTACATTTGTTCGCTTGAGGCGCTGTTGACTAGGCGTCAGCGTCAGTTGATGCTAAGATGGCGACCGCTCAACAGAAAGCTTTTTGTGTTATTGAGTACGGCAGAAGTGAATCGACGACAGTTGTTCAGCGTGCATTTCGAACGAAGTATGGTGTTAAACCTCCTGATAGGTGGTGTATTAAACGTTGGTATTTCAGCCAATAAAGTTTTTGGTCCCTTTTTCTTCGAAGGTGCTACTGTAACTGGACTACAGTATCTGGAGATGTTAGAGAATTGGCTGTTCCCTCAGCTCGAACAAGAAGCACAACAATTCATATTTCAGCAGGATGGAGCACCACCACATTGGCACTTATCTGTCCGTAACTACCTGAACGTCAACTACCCGAGGCGATGGATCGGCCGCCAGGCAGCCCGTGACAGAGCACTTCATCACTGGCCTCCAAGAAGCCCTGATCTTACCCCCTGCGATTTTTTCTTATGGGGGTATGTTAAGGATATGGTGTTTCGGCCACCTCTCCCAGCCACCATTGATGATTTGAAACGAGAAATAACAGCAGCTATCCAAACTGTTACGCCTGATATGCTACAGAGAGTGTGGAACGAGTTGGAGTATCGGGTTGATATTGCTCGAGTGTCTGGAGGGGGCCATATTGAACATCTCTGAACTTGTTTTTGAGTGAAAAAAAACCTTTTTAAATACTCTTTGTAATGATGTATAACAGAAGGTTATATTATGTTTCTTTCATTAAATACACATTTTTAAAGTTGTGGTATTCTTTTTGAATCACCCTGTATATTGACAATCATACAAAGATCATAATGTGTAATTAGTATAAATAGCAGTGAAACAAGGGCACTGCTCCCTTTTCCTCTGTTCTGTTGCTCTTTTCTTTTTGCTCTTTACTCTTTTGCCTTTGTGGTTGTCTCTCTTGATTTATGTTACACAATTAATTCTACAGATTTAATGAACTGGCCATAAGAGATTGTTCTTGGACTGTTACTTAATACTTAATTATTTGAACTGCATCTATTGTTATAAATCAGAATATCAAGTGCGCGCATTTGAATGTCGTATGTTCCATGTAGAGGATCTGTTGTTTTAAATATTTGGCATCAAATGTGTGAAATAAATTAAGTAGACTTTTATTTCCTTAAAATAATACAGTTAAAGTTTAACCATATTTCATTTACAAAGCTATCTTTCCTTTACAAATTCATAATTTTGTGTGTTTTCTTAAATACGGAAGCATTTCTTTTGGTTATTATAGTTTGCGTGCACCATTTCATGCACCATTGTCTTTTGTTTGTGAAATACCACAGAACCTGCAATCAGTTTAATATTACAAAGTCTGATAATCAATTCAATACTAATTACCACAAGGCAACAGATTTAAATTCACAATCAGCAACAAATTTTATCGAAAGATTTGCTCTCTCCAAGCCAAAATTGTGAGCTGTTGCTACTATCAGAAGAAGCTGCATAAACTGTCGTAAAAAGTTCAGAATTAAGTCAGTCATTTAATGAAGGAGGCCCCTGTTTCATTTAACATTGCCTCCATTGCTTTCTATTTTAATATAAAAATAGTTCACAACCTGAAATTGCCTTCCATATTAATTGCAAATAAAATAATTAAATCCCAATTAATGGGTGGTGACATTAAAAATCTGTACATTACAATTACATAGTCATGACAATAACAAACTTCGGAAGCGTACTTAATAAAAGATAAATATCAACATTCGTGATTGCTTTTATCCATTCAACTGCAGTCATTTATTGTCCTTTTAAATTATATCTTACTCATAATTTTGATACGATTATCACTATAGATATTTAAGGCTTATTTTCACAATACTCCTATTCTTATAAACTTCACAGAGGGAGTATATGGTAGAGAACAGTTTAAACCAAATCTGACATTTGATTACAGCTTCCTGGATATGCACCTGTTCCAACTTTGATAAGAGACCTTTCCTTCCCATCCTCCAGTTCTCATGTTCAGGGTGGTGATATCTTCCAATCTGGCAACTCCTGGTTCCTCACATACAATTACGTTTACATGTAAATATCTGTTACATTGTACTTTGAAAAAATAGCATACTGAAGTGATACTTACTTAGAAAATAATTCCTTTAGCATCTTTTCAGTTACTGCTGCAGTTATGTTACCAATCCATAATGTACAGCTCCCGAATGGATTAGAAGGGCTAAAAAAGAAAATGTTATGTTTGTATAATGAGCACAGACTGTTGAATAACTTTCAGGGTGCTTTGTTTTTCCCTAGCCAACAAAAATGAGCTCCATTACATATATTCTGCCAAGGGCTTTCTTAATAAAGCATTTAGTGTCAGAATTTGTCTGTAAATAAGTATGTGATTGAATCATTTATGATCCCCCTAGGCTATGTAGTGAGTCATTTTACTACAAATTACCAAGAATAGATAAGAATTATCATATTTTATTTGCGACACGGTAAGATGTGTAAATACCTGTAAAAGTCAAAGTCTGCAGCACACTTACTGCAAGCAATACCTTGTTACTACATCTACTATAAATTCTGCAATTTACTGTACGCTGTGAGAGGAGGGTAATTCATATCTACATTATCAGTTTCATGTCCTATGCCATTTATTTCTTAAGTGAGAGGAAATCGACTGTTCATATTCCTCTGTACATAATCAGTGTCCCTTATCTTGGTCTCATTATGCCCCCACCAGACATACAGTGGTGACAGCATAACAGTCACTTAGACTTCGAATACAGCTTCTCTAAATTTAGTCAACAGCAGATCTTGAGAACTGCATTTTGCTAATAATTTACATATAAGTTCCCCAAGCATTTCAATTACATTTTTGTATGGGCTATAATAACCCATTAGGATCCAAGCAGCGTGTCTCTCAATTTATTCTATGTCTGGAGTCCATATCACTGGAGCCATGATAGCAAACACTGGTACAATACTCAAGAATTGGCCAAACTAGTGTCTTGTATGTGAATTCTGTTATAGATGCTGATTTTACATGATTGCCTCATTTAATATTACTTCTTGGTATACGTCTACACCTATGTGACTACTATGCATTTCACAATTAAGTGCCTGCCGGAGGGTTCATCCAACCACCTTTTCTATCATTCTACTCTTGAACGTGGCATGAGAAAAACGAGCACTTAAGTCTTTCTGTGTGAGCTCTGATTTCTCTTATTTTGTCATGATGATCATTTCTCCCTATGCAGTGGGCACCAAATGAATGTTTTTGCAATCGGAGGAGAAATTTGATGATTGAAATTTCATGAGAAGATCCTGCCACAATGAAAAATGACTTTGTTTTAATGATAGCCCCCACTCAATTCAAATATCATGTCCATGGCACTCTCTCTCCTATTTCGTGGTATTACAAAACAAGCTGCCCATCTTTGAACTTTTTTGATATCCTCTGTCAGTCCCATCTGATGTGGATCCCACACTGCACTGCAATACTCCAGAAGAGAACGGACAAACATGTTGTAAGCAGTCTCTCTAGTAGACTTGATGCACTATCTAAGTGTTCTGGTTTGGTTTACCCACAACATTATCTATGTGATTATTCAAACTTAAGTTATTCATAATCATAATCCCTAAGTATGTAGTTGAATTTACAGCCTTTAGATTTGTGTGATTTATCTTTAAACTTAAATTTACGGATTTCTTTTAGTACTCATGTGGATGACTTCACACTTTTCATTATTTAGAGTCAACTGTCACTTTTCGTACAATGGAGATAGCTTGTCTATATTATTTTGCAATTGGGTTTTGATCATCTGATGACTTTACAAGATAGTAAATGACTGCATCATCTGCTAACAAACTATGGGGGCTGCTCAGATTGTCTCCTACTTTGTTTATGTAGATCAGGAACAGCAGAGGACCTATAACACTCTCTTAGGGAATGCCAGATATTGCTTCTGTTTTACTTGATGACATTCCATCAATTATAATATAAAAGTTCAAAGATGGGCAGCTTGTTTTGTAATACCACGAAATAGGAGAGAGAGTGCCATGGACATGATATTTGAATTGAGTGGGGGCTATCATTAAAACAAAGTCATTTTTCATTGTGGCAGGATCTTCTCATGAAATTTCAATCATCAAATTTCTCCTCCGATTGCAAAAACATTCATTTGGTGCCCACTGCATAGGGAGAAATGATCATCATGATCTGATGGGAAATCATGAATCCAGTCGCACAACTGAGGTGATACTCCACAGGCACACAATTTGATTAGAGAATGCTTGTGAGGAAGTGTTGAAACTCTTCTGTAAATCTAAAAACATGGCATCAATTTGACATCATCTGTTGACAGTATCATTAATTTGTGAGAATAAAAAGCTAGTTGCGTTTCACAAGAACAATATTTTCTGAATCTGTGCTGACAACTTGTCAACAAATCTTTGTCTTCAAGGTAATTCATAATATTTGAACACAGTATACAGTATATTAAAAAATCCTACTGCAAATTGATATTAGTGATATGGGTATGTAATTCAGCAAATAACTCCTTATTCCCTTTTTTGGGCATTGGTTTGAGTTGGTCAGCTTTCCAGTCTTTCAATACAGATATCCCAAAGAGCGAGTGGTTGTATATCACTGCTAAGTATGGACCTTCTGTATCAGCATACTCTGCAAGGAATCTGACTGGTATACAATCTGGACTGATGGCCGCGCCTTTGTTGATTTAAGCTGCTTCACTGCACTGAGGGTTTCTAAGTTACTCATGTCGGCAGTTATTCTAGATTCAAATCCTGGAATATTTACTTTGTCATCTTTGGTGAAGAAATATTGGAAAATCATGTTTTGCGACATCACCACTGTTATTGCGCAGTGAAGGTATTGATTGTGTCTTGCTGCTGGTGTACTTTACATATAATCAGAATCTCTCTAGGTTTTCTCCAGATTTCAAGAAAAGAGCTTCATTGTGGAAACTATTAAAACCAGCTTCTGTAAAACTTCGCCAATCGTTGAGACTTTGCATTCTTTTAAATTTTTCTTTGCTTCTGTAACAGTGTTCTGACCTGTTTTGTGTACCATGGGGGATCAGTACCATTTCTTACTATTTTATGTGATCTCCTGACTGCCGTCGATACTATTTCTTTGAATTCAACTCACAGCTGGTCTATGCTACACAGTCAAATCAGAAAGAAAAGTGTCAAGCGAATTTGTATCTGTTTTTTTTAAATGGATGTACTTTTGTGTTTATTTTTGGTGAGTTTGGATGTAACAGTATTCAGTTTCACTAATATTGCCTTGTGGTCACTAATCCCTGTATCAGACATGATGCCCCCTATTTGCTCAATATTAGAGAAGGAAAGTTGCAACTCACCATATAGCAGAGATGCTGAGTTGCAGGTAGGCACAACAAAAAGATTCTTACAATTATAGCTTTCGGCCATTAAGGTCTTTGTCAATACACACACACACACACACACACACACACACACACACACACACACACACACACATGACTGCTGTCTCAGGCAACTGAAACTACACTGCGAGCAGCAGCACCAATGCATGACAGGAGTGGCAACCGAGTGGGGATAGGAGGAGGCTGGGGCGGGGAGAGAGAGGGATAGTATGGTGGGGGTGGCAGATAGTGAAGTGCTACAGTTTAGACAGGGGCAGGGGAGAGGTGAGGAGAAGGGGAGGGGGGAGTGGCAGAAAAGGAGAGAAATAAAAAGACTGGGTGTGATGGTGAAATGACAGCTGTGTAATGCTGGAATGGAAACAGAGAGGGGGCTGGGTGGGTGAGGACAGTGACTAACGAAGTTCAGGCCAGGAGGGTAATGGGAACGTAGGATGTATTGCAGGGAAAGTTCCCACCTGTGCAATTCAGAAAACCTGGTGTTGGTGGGAAGAATCCATATGGCACAAGCTGTGAAGCAGTCATTGAACTGATGGATATCATGTTTGGCAGCGTGTTCAGCAACAGGGTGTTCCATTTGTTTCTTGGCCACAGTTTGTCGGTGGCCATTCACGTGGACAGACAGCTTGTTGGTTGTCATGCCTACATATAATGCAGCACAGTGGTTGCAGCTTAGTTTGTAAATCACTTGACTGCTTTCACAGCTACCCCTGCCTTTGATGGAATAAGTGATGTTAGTGACTGGACTGGAGTAGGTGGTGGTATGAGAATGTATGGTACAGGTCTTGCATCTAGGTCTATTACAGGGGTATGAGCCATGAGATAAGGGAGTGGGAGCAGGGGTTGTTTAAGGATGGACAAGTATATTGTGAAGGTTCAGTAGATGACGGAATACAACTGTAGGAGGGGTGGGAAGGATATTGGGCAGGACGTTTCTCATGTCAGGGCACGACGAGAGGTAATTGAAATCCTGTTGAGAATGTAATTCAGTTGCTCCAGTCCTGTGTGGTACTGAGTTACTAGGGGAATGCTCCACTGTAGCTGGACGGTGGGACAGCATATTTCTCATGTCAGGGCATGACAAGAGGTAATCAAAATCCTGGTGGAGAATGTAATTCAGTTACTCCAGTCCTGTGTGGTACTGAGTTACTAGGGGAATGCTCCTCTGTAGCTGGACGGTGGGACTCTGGAAGGTGGTGGGAGACTCCCGTGCCTTATCTTTCCAGTCTCCCACCACCTCCCAAAGTCCCACCGTCCGGCCACAGAGGAGCATTCCCTTAATAACTCAGTACCACACAGGACTAGAGTAATTGAATTACATTCTCCACCAGGATTTTGATTACCTCTTGTCATGCCCTGACATGAGAAATATCCTGCCCACTATCCTTCCCACTTCTCTTACACTGGTATTCCATCATCCACTGAACCTACACAATATACTCGTCCATCCTTACACAACCCCTGCTCCCAATCCCTTACCTCATGGCTCATACCCCTATAATAGATCTAGATGCAAGACCTGCACCATTCATCCTCATACTACCACCTACTCCAGTCTGGTCACTAACATCACTTATCCTACAAAGGCAGGGGTACCTGTGAAACCAGTCACGTGATATACAAGTTAAGCTGCAACCACTGTGCTGCATTCCATGTAAGCATGACAACAAACAAACTGTCTGTCCACATGAATGGCCACCGACAAACTGTGGCTAAGAAACAAGTGGAACACCCTGTTGTTGAACACGCTGTCAAACATGATATCCTTCATTTCAATGCCTGCTTCACAGCCTGTGCCATACGGATCCTTCCCACCAACACCAGGTTTTCTGAATTGCACAGGTGGGAACTTTCCCTGCAATAAATCCTACATTCCCGTAACCCTCCTGGCGTGAACTTTGTTAGTCACTGTCCTCACCCACCCAGCCCTCTCCCTGTTTCCATTCCAGCACTACACAGCCATCATTTCACTACCATACCCAGACTTTTTATTTCTCTCCTTTTCCACTATTTCTCCTCCCCCCCCCCTTCTCCCCTTCCTCTGTTTAAGTACTGCACTGTCTGCCAGCCCCACCATACTATCCCTCCCTCTCCCCGCCCCAGCCTCCTCCTATCCCTGTTCAGTCACCACTCCCATCATCCACTGGTGCTGCTGCTCACAGTGTGGTAATTGTCTGAGACAACAGGTGTGTGTGTGTGTGTGTGTGTGTTTTATTGAAAAAGACCATAATGGCCGAAAGCTATAATTGTAAGAATCTTTTTGTTGTGCCTATCTGTGACTCAGCATCTCTGCTATATGGTGAGTTGCAACTTTCCATCTCTAATATTGTTACATTCCTTCCTGGATTTCCCTATTTGCTCAGGGTTATTTGATACTAAAAGGTCAAGTATGTTTTGCAACCATTTACCACTAAATACTTAACATGATGAGGTGTGCTCAATACTGTCACCACTAATTTTGTTATAAGATCTCTTTTTGTTATAAGCATTATCTTACACTCATCCACTTTTAAAGAGAGCTGGTGTTCACAACAAGAATGGAAATTTCGTCAAATCTTTCTGTATTTCCTTACAATCAGCCAATAGTGATTCTTTCCTGTAGACAACACCACTGTAAGCAATCATATAGTTCTACTCATCCTATATGATAAATAATATTGAGAACATCAAATATCCCAATAAACTTCCTTGTGGACACACTATGTTATTTTAGTTTCTGTAGAATATTAACCGTCCAGTGTAACACACTATTAGTCAAATATTCACTGAGCCAATTACATACTTGCGAACATGCTCTATATGGTCATATCTTGAGTAGTAGTCAACAACATGGTACAGTGCAAAATGTGTTTAGGAAATCCAGGAAAATAGAATCTAGCTCTTCACCTCCATCTGTTGTTTGCAAAATGTCATGTTCAAATACAGCAAACTGCGTCTCACATGGGTGTTTTTTCCTGAAATCACACTGATATTTTGAGGAAAGCTTGTTTCCATCAGGAATGTCATCATGTTCAAGATCTAAGGTCTCACAACAGATGAATGTCAACCATATTATTCCATAATTTTGTGCAACTGATCTTTTGCCACTTTTTTGAAAAAGTGCAGAGTACTTTCCAGTCATGCAGAAGTACTCACTGCCCAAGAAATTATTGATAAATATGAGCTGAGAAAACACTTAATTCCGCATAGTATTCAATGTAAAATCTAACTGGAATTCTGTCAAGGTCTGATGTCTTGTTTGCTTTGTGTAGTATTCTTTGTTTTTCAGTACCACCAGTGCTGTTGTCAATATCTCTCATTTGTTAGTCTGTGTGGCAGTCAAACATTGGTATCGTAATATCCTCATGTGAAAGTACATTTTTAAATGTAGTATTAAATATTTATGCTTTCTTTCTGCTGCCTTCAGTTTCAACACCAGAAAGATCAACAAGAGATTGAATGGAAGGTTTGGACCTGTTTACTGTCTTCATGAACAATCAAAACTTCCTAGCATTTTCTGGTAGATCCTTCACCAGGATCTGACAGAGACAACTACCGTAGTCTTCACACATGGCACTTCTTAAGGATGGGTGAGCTGCTATCAACTTTTCTCTATCAGTAACCCTGGAGTCTCTTGTGGCGAAAGTACAGTAGTTTCTGTTTTCATAAGTTTATCTGAAAGGTACCAATATATCAACGTAGGAATTTTATCACTACTCTTGATATGTATAGAAAGCTCCCGATTATCTGAATTAATGCTGACACAATACTGCAGACATTATTTTTAATAATAATAATAAAAAAAACATGGATAATCCAAAATACACATATTTTTACCAGAGGCTGCTATTTACTATGTTTACACAACACATTATGCTTACACTACATATCCCATGTCACATTTGAAAGCCCACTGTATTATTTACC
This sequence comes from Schistocerca nitens, assembly GCF_023898315.1. NCBI lineage: Eukaryota > Metazoa > Arthropoda > Insecta > Orthoptera > Acrididae > Schistocerca > Schistocerca nitens. The sequence goes on along the minus strand of NC_064617.1, from coordinate 695,304,734 downwards.
ATATTTACTCGAATCTAAGCCGCACTCGAATCTAAGCCACACCTGAAAAATGAGACTCGAAATTAAGGAGAAAAATGTTCCCGAATCTAAGCCGCACCTGAAATTTGAGACTCGAAATTCAAGGGGAGAGAAAAGTTTTAGACTGCCCCTCCAAATAGAAACAAAGTTGGTCCATTGTAACATGAGATACAATTGAGGTCGAATGGATGAAGATACAGCTACAGTAGTTTGGTTCGAGTCGTAAGCTTAACAGTTAAGCTTTACCAAGTAGCCATTGCCATGTGTCAGGCGCTCCGTCCGTATTTATTCGGGTACCCTTCCTTTTTCACGTGCTTCATCTGGTTTGAATTAATTGCTTATTTTGCTTTTATCTGATAAGTGCCATTCTCTTTGTTATAGATGTTTACATCACTCTAAGCTGAAAATGCATAATTGTACTGTGTCATGCAGTGTTTGTCGCAGTCTGATAATGAGTGTTTACGGCCTGTCGCTGCTCGCGGCATGGCTTGCTTTTGTGTGCGCTACCGTGGCTTACAATAAAATAAAAGAGAGGAATTGTCTCATAACCGAAACAACGGCAAGAGACTGCTATTTGTTGTTACTTACACTGCTGCTTTCTTTCAAAATGATCAACAAGAACCAAATAATAGACTGCGCATGATAGAATTTGTTCCGAACGAGAGTTTAGCGAAAATTTCTCTCCGTTTGAAAATCATTGCAGACGCCTCTTTAGTACATTACATTCTGCACAGAAATTAAGAGTCATCTTAGATTTGTGCTTCATTTCTGACTGTATCACTATTCAGCATAAGAATAATATGAATATAAACATGACATTATATGTATATTCTTCCGCACTTGCTGTTGTCTCACTCTAGTTTCGTAGTTTATTAGGCAGACAGGATTTAAATGAGATAGCAGCAAGCACGAAAGAATACATGGCATAATGTTTACATTCTTCTACCTCTTCTTTTAATTTATTTACTGACGCACAGGTTTTGGCGCCAGTATTTATCTTTGTGCCTGCAAAGCATGCCTGTTTAGTGCTACATATATTAGACAGCAGAAGTTAGTTGTGGCGGCACCTACCAACATTTTTCAGAACTTCTGCTTACTTTGCACTCGATTCTAAGCTGCACGTGGTTTTTTTGGATTACAAAAACCGGAAAAAAAGTGCGGCTTAGATTCGAGTAAATACAGTATGTGTTACTTGCTAGAAACTGACTACTTATTCATAAAATTTCACCTACAACACTCTGGTTCGTATCACTTTTTTTTAGTTCACTTCTGGGAAATAATCATCCAACAATTCCTGCTCCTGTTTCTCATTCACTTTTTTTCCTGATAATAGTTCTCATTTTTCAGAATCAAAACAGTAGCACAAACAAATTTTGTCCTTCATACTCTAACAATAGATGGTCTTTATTCTTTTCCTCTACTAAAGACTTTTTTTCACTATATCTGTGTCATGTAGCTGCTCATATCCTGGTTCACAGGCGTCAGTATTTAACTAATTGTGGATGTTTTTGTCATTTATGTCTTCATAACTATTAATTTGTTTCACAAGAATGATGAGACACGTAGCAGTGGTATTATTGGTACCTTCACACTGTCCCCTTCTTGCACAAGTGTTTCATGGGATTTGATCAAGAATGCTGTTTCACAGCCACTAGCCGCATTAGTGGTAGCACAAAGCAGAAGATATCTCACAAAAATTGTTTCATCATCTGAAACAAGCATGCCTCTTTCAGGTGAACCATTACCATCCCAATATGAACACACAAGCAGGAGCAAACAATGAACAGAATTAATCTCTGAAGGTAGCACTGTCCACCCATACTGTTCTCCAATTCATGATATAAGGTACTAAAATTCTTTTGATTTGCCAATAATATCTGGAATTTGAGCAGAACAGAACAGTCAGCCTTTCTTAACTAGGCTTATGCCCAGTAGCCTGCACATCAGTCCAAGAGGCTAATGTTCGTGTGGGTGTACCCTTCCAATACAGTACAATTTTATCAGCATTCTAAATGTCAGCTGCCTCTTTGTCAATGTTAAGTTGCTCACCCTGAACAACAACTTCTTAAATCCCTTAGCGATATTTAAATCAAGTCAAGCATTAAATTTCCCTTCCATTTCCTGAGTTTTGTTGCCTGTTAAGAGAAATCCACATACAATTTTCAGACAATCACCCAGTGATGATCCAGCTTGCCTATCAGCTTTGGTTGCAAACTTTTCTTTATTTTTCATTAAGTTTCTCACTAATTATATGCTTCTCTCAATATCCTGAGAATGTTTTAATGCAGGTTTACTCTTTTCTAATTTATTTTTTATCATTATAATAACATGCCTGCATTTATTTCTCATTTTTCTAGCACACATGAATCATCTGTAACTTAAGCAACATCAAGTAATCTGATAATTGTCAACAGTCAGTTTCAGAAGTTACAATATTATTGAGACCTGTACATACATAGAAAAGTGTGATCAATGATGCATTCCTCCTGTTGATCTTTAACAGTATGCTCTCATTTTTTATCAACATGAAGTAAGAATTCTGAAAGACACTGGAAATATTCATTCAAACTTTAGTTCCTAGGGAAACATCTACACAATTGAATTGGCCACTAACAAGTTGCAAAGGTCGACTCCTCTTATTTACCTGACGATGAAGTGGGAAACGATGGAAAAATATGCCAGGGATATCTGAGGTGAAATTGAGGCTCACACTGTCTTTTGGCAGTAAAACACAGTCACATACATAATGATGCATTCTAAATGAAAACATCAGGCTTGGTTTATTATTATTATTTCTTTTTTAGAAATCACCGAACTATGTGTGAATAATCCACATCTGGATAATTGGGATACTGCTGTACTTATCTAAACTGCAAATTTGTTTCTGGATGGGGTTGCCTTGAGCAAACAAAATTTTGTCTTTTTTTCCCAGATATGTTTCGCCGTTCACATACCAACAACAGTCACACTCTCATAATTCACCATCAAATCCATGTACGCTGACATCCTCACCACAGAAACCATCAACATCATCAAATAGCAATTAGAACAATATTGGGACATTCCCATGCCCCACATAAAAGAAATAACAAACATTCTAACACTAATCACAGAGAAAAACTATTTCTCATTTGACAGCAAATTTTACTTGTAACAAGATGGGCTTCACACAGGGTCACCAACCAGTGGACTCCTAGTCAACATCTTCCTTAGCCAAACTGAGAACAAAATATTTGAATGCATAGTAAGACTCAAACATTACAGAGTAGTATATTGGCATCACTACATGATAACATATGCCTTGTAGATGAAACAGCCAGAAGCGTCCAACAATTCCATAATGACAAACAGTGTCATCTAAAAATTTCAAAAATATCAATCATGTGAAACCTAACTCACACTTTTCTCACATGACATACTTGAAGCTTTGGATCAAGGCAGTCAGGTAAATGCAGTAATTCTTGACTTCCACAAAGCATTTGACTCAGCACCACACCTACGCTTATAGTCAAAAGTGCAATCATATGGGGTATCAAGTGAAATTTGTGACTGGACTGAAGACTTTTTGATAGGGATGATGTAAAATTGTGCAATTCACAAAATTAAAAAATGTAGTATCCTGTTACTATAACATCAATGAGTCACTATTGGAATTAGAAAACTCATCCCATACCTGGTTGTAACACTTTGTAGGGATATGAAAGGGAACCATAGCATAGGCTCAGTTGTAGCTAAAGGAGACCTCAGTTTATTGGTAGAATGCTGAGGAAGTGAAATAAGTCTGCAAAGGAGTTGCTTAAAAATCACTGGTGCGACCGGTTCTAGACTACTGTCCAAGTGTGTGGGCCCATACCAAGTAGGGCTAACAGGGAATACTGAATGTATTCAGAGAAGAGCAGCAGGAACGGTCAGAGGTTTGTTTGATTCGTGGGAGAGTGTCACAGGAATACAAAAGAAACTGAACAGGAAGGCTCTTGAAGACAGATGTAAACTGTCCCAAGAAAATCTATTAACAACGTTTCAAGGAACAGCTTTAAATGATGACTTTAGGAATATACACAACCCCCTACATATTGCTCACACAGGGTTCATAAGGATAAGATTAGAATAATAGCTGCACGCACAGTGGCATTCAAACAATCATTCTTCCCGTGCTCCATAAGTGAAAGGAACGGAAAGAAACCCTGATAACTAGTACAAAACCCTTGTGGCGGAAGTCGGAGATAAGACCCTGAAGGCAATGCGGGAACAGACCTGAGACTATTCTTGGGATTCTCGCAGACTACCGTCAGGGTAATCAAAGACATCAGAAATAACAATGGCGGCATAACAAAGACTGAAGGTGCTGTAGATAAATCTGCATCACAGTAAAGGGGCCACTGCTGCCCTGAGTTGTCTTCTGGGAAGACAAGAAGTGGACGTGGCCCTGATTCAGGAACCCTATTTATATAAATGGGGTGTACCGGGCCTTGGCAGCACTGGAGGTAAGCTGGCTTATGCTAGAAATTTAAGAAACTCCAGAAAGTGCATTTATGTAAAAAATGGACTCCCCTTCATATTGATGACGGGCTTTTGTTCTAGGGACTTAGTGACCATCAGGATGCGGCAACATGAGGAAGGTATCACGAAGGAGTTTATAATGGCCTTGGCATATCTTCCTTACTAGGACAGTGCTCCTCCTCCTCAGGAGGTGAGGAGACTGATGGAAGCCTGTGTACAACACAGCGATCAACTACTGGTTGGATGCGATGCTATTGCCCACTACTTAAGTGTGCGGCAGCACAGACACCAACATTAGAGGAGACAACCTTTTAGAATTTCTTCTAGCTAATAACTTAGAGATCCTCAATAGGGGCAAGGAAACTACATTTAGGAATATAAGAAGGGAAGAGGTAATTGACATAACCTTTGGTTCCACTTTGACGGGTAGTTACGTCAAACAATGGCATATGGCTTTAGAGCCATCCTCATCAGATCACATGTGTATTAAGTTCGAGGTTGAAATGGGCATTAGACAGACTATGTCCTATAGGACTCCCAGGAAAATGGACTGGGAGGCGTACAGCAGGGACCTCGACTCAAGCCTAAGTCAGTACTTCGATAAGGAATCCAGTAGAGTTTGAGGAGGTAACAGAAGCAGTGACCTAGGCCATCATGACCTCATGCCACAACAACTGCTGTCACCAAGAAGGGCACGAATAGGAATGTATCTTGGTGGAACAACAACCTGGAATCACAAAAGAAACAGGTACAAAGACTGTTTAACCTTCTGAGAAGGAAAGGACAATGGGCAGACTATCGGGAGGCCCTTGTCAAATACAATCTTGCAATTAAGCAAGCAAAGCAGGTGTCCTGGAAGGTATTCTGTGAGGAGATAGAGGATATGGCTAGTCAGGCCAGACTTCACAAAATACTCTAGGATACCAATTAATCCTGGAGCAACTTGAAGGAAAGGGGATGGAGAGTATACAAGGACAGCACATGAAATGCTGGAACTACTACTCAAGGGTCATTTTCCTCACTGTACTCTGACAGGCAACATAGACCAGGACAAGATCCCTGTGAGATATTGGTTTTCAGGTATTCGAAGGGAGAACTGGGAAGCTGTCAGAGAACGTGTTGACCATAGTAAAATCCAATGGGTGGTGGGAACATTCCAACATTCAAGTTACCTGGCCCAAATGGAATTTTTCGAGCGGTCCTGCAAGAAGCAGGAGTGAACTATATAAGATTTCTATGCACATTATTTAGCGTTAGCCTAGCAGCAGGAATCATTCCTAATATCTGGAGGGCAGTGAAGGATGTCTTCATTCCAAATCCAGGGAGAATTGATCATACCAAGGCCAAGGATATGAGACCAAACAGTCTGTCCTCCTTTCTTCTTAAAACATTAGAAAAATTGTTCAACATATACATTCGGGAAGGGAGGTTAACTAGGTCCCTCTACACATAAACCAACATGCATACCAACCAGGACAATCGCGTGAAACTGCACTCCACCAACTTGTTGGGAAGGTGGAGAAAGCACTACACTTTCAGCAAATAGCCCTCTGCATCTTCTTGGACATCAAAGAGGCTTTTAGCAACACGACCTTTGAATACATGGTTAAAGCAGCAGAAGTGCACAGCTTGGAGACCACCATTTGCAGGTGTGTTAGAGCCATGCTTAGTGGTAGAAAGGTAGAAGCCACCATGATGCAAGAAAAAATTGTAATCAACACCACCAGAGGCTGTCCACAAGGAGGGGTCCTGTATCCTCTACTGTGGAACCTTGTGGTGAATGAACTCATTGTAAAATTAAACTCTACATAGTACTTTTGTCAGGGATAAACTGACAGTCTTGTCATAGTAATACTTGGCAAATTTTCAAGTATAGTCAGAACTACGGCACAAGGAGCATTGAACATTGTGCAAAACAGGTGCAGGAAACAGGATCTAAGTCTAAGAAGACTATTGTAATACCATTTATGAGGAAGCAGATCCAACACACACATTGGAATCTCAAGCTTCTCGATGAAACTCTACCAGTGAAGGGGTTAGTGAAATATCTAGGGGTAACCCTCGATGAGAAACTATTGTGGAACCCTCACATAAGGAGCACCTGTTCCAAGGCGAAAGGTACTCTAATGAGTACCAGGACAGTTTGTGGTAAAAACTGGATATACACCACAGTAGTAAGACCTATAATCAATTATGAGGCTACAGTGTGGTGGAAAAAGGTAGAGCAGCAGGTAGCTCCTAAGGAGCTTTCTAAAGCACAGAGATTGGCCTGCTTAGCCATTACAGGTGGAATTAGCAGCATGCCCACTGTTGGGATGGGAACCATGCTGAACATGCCCCCATTACATCTGTTGGTAAAGATGGAGGCAGCAGCTGGAGCACACACATTAAAGACTGGCAAAAACTGGAACTCACTGGGGTATCCAGGATCTCACACCAAAATACTGTATAATAACACCCAGCTGCTTCGACAAGCCTTTGAATGTAGTAACTGGAAGTGGAGAGCTTTGGGAGACAAATTTCGACACCGTACTGGGGACATAGTCTGGTTCACTGATGGTTCAAAAATGGACCAAGGTGTTAGAGCTGGGGTATACAGAATGCAACCAAGACTGGAGAGTGCAATCTCTCTAGGGGAGATGGCCACTGTGTTTCAAGCAGAAATTTCTGCTATCTGGGTGTGCATGGAGGAGAATTTACGGAGGTGCTACTGAGGTCATCGGATTTTCATTTATTCTGACAGCCAAGCAGCCCTAAAGCACTGGCAGACTCTGCAACAAGATCAAAGATCATGGCAGAATGCAGAGTCCTCGTGCAGCTAGGGGAAAGCAATAGGGTAAACCTACTGTGGGACCCTGGTCACTCAGGGATTAGTGGTAATGAGCAAGCTGATAGATTGGCCACAATAGGGGCGATGACACCATTTATTGGGCCAGAACCTGTCCTGACAATCACCAAGGCGATGATCAAAATAAAACTACGAGACTGGACGAGGAGACAGCATGTAGAACATTGGGCTATGGTCCAAAAGAAAAATATGGCAAGGTATTGATGCCAAAGCTATGTTCTAAGAGAAGTCTCTCAATCCTGGGCTTGAACAGGAGAGAAATGAAACTCATGGTTGGACTATTGACAGGCCATGGGAAGTTCAAAAAACACCTACATATACAATGGGGATAATAGAAGATGACTCCAAATGTAGGACGTGTGGTATCAGTGAGGAAACTGCATCCCATTTGATCTTCGAATGTGAGGCATTGGAAATTAAAAGACAGAATATTTGGACCAACCAGATCTGAATAAATTGTCTAGCAAAGCACTGGTAAAGGATCTCCTTGCACTGTTCAAGGGCATTGGTTGGCTTTACTATAGACACAGGGAACGATACCGCACAATAAACTTTGTTTCGGGGCAGGCAGCAGCGGGCTTGACCAATGTTGTCTTTGCTTCCGTGATAAAATAAAATCAAAGTACCATAGGACATACCCTCTGCCATACATCTCATGGTGGTTTGCAGATTATAGATGTATGTGTCATATGTATCATAGAAACAGAAAATGACAAAACGTTAAAACTTCTGTGCTCTCACAAGACCTAGATGCATAAAACCAACATCAATTCTCCACATTCAGGAAAGTCATGACTGCCAGCACAACCATACACAAAAATTCAAATCACCTGATTACACATAAAAATGACGGTTTCTAATACATGTAGCAGAGACTGAATAAAATTCCACATAGTGAAGACAACTGCAAATAATCAAACAAATAGCTGTGGACAATGGAAGCAACACAAACATTACAGATAAACTGAATCACAAAATTAAAACAAAAATGCAAGGGACACCTAGCACATAAACAGATCATTACCAACACACACACACACACACACACACACACACACACACACACACACACACACCTTCCACATAACATTTCCAGTCATAAATTTTTGATGCAAATAATTTTCTACATTAAGTTCTCTATGGCTGCAGATGACAACCTGTGAAAGAATGACAACTGTAATGCAAAACACAGGAAACCCCAAAAACCACAGCATATGAAATCTTGTATGTTTTCATATTTGTTAATACTTTCTTAAAAACTCCAGCTTGTGTGTGTGTGTGTGTGTGTGTGTGTGTGTGTGTGTGTGTGTGTGTGTGTGTGTACTGATGGCAAGGTGTTTTATTTATTTTTTTATACTGAAAGAAAATTAAAAAAAAGCCTTGACAATGTAACTTCACAGAAACATGTCTGGGTCAATCAATACAAAAAATCCCTTTATTTTTATTTGGAAGCAAACACAGACACAAAAACTTCAACTTAAGATGAATTATCTAGGTTCTCATTTACAATATATTTCAGCTTCAGCTTTAAAGACAATTGTTCTGCATTTGCCAAATTTGAAATGAATGATCTTAGTTCATCCTTTAAATAAGTTGATGGCAACTGTCTGCCTATTAGAATCACTAAATACACATAATCTCCTAGTGTTTGTGATGTCCTTTTTTGCCTTTGGTGACCACTGTTTATGTACAGCATCATGGTTGCCTAACCTTCTCTCACTGGTGAAATTCTCAAAAAGACTAGGTTTGTTTACAACCAGAAGCTCTAAAATATTTTCTTTGTATGTGAATTTAGAACTACTTGTTCAATGCAGTTTTCGGGCAATGTATTATTTTGCAAGACCGTTCATATCATTAATAAAGTGTAGTTTTCCCAGTTGATACTGGGCAGGTTAAAGCCACTACCTACTGCTACCATATGCATAGGATAATGCCATGCTAACAAGTTTAAATTATCTTTGAATGAAACTACAGGATGATCAGTCCTTAACACAACCACCTGGCATGGAGTTCTTGGCCCTGATGGTAGCAAGCTGGCAGCAGCACTGACAGGGAGTATATTTCCCCTCCACTGCAAGGCCTTTGTGTAGAAATATTACCCAGGTAGCATGTATTTGTTAGGTGACACAATGCAGTTTATTGACTGAAAGCGTTTCATGTGAAATGATGGAATGCAAGTATTCTACTCACCAAAGAGTATTCATATATGATTCATTCATGCATACAGAATAAGCACATGCAGTAAGGAGATTATTTCATGAAGAATTTCTTGATGTTCTCTTTCCTAATTGGAGTACAATTCATCGATTGGTCAATAAATTTTGTGAAATAAGAAATGTTCTTGGCAACACAGACAACCACATACAGAATTCAAAGAAGAAATTATGGATAACACTGGGTATGCTTTGGAAAGGCCTCCTAGGAAATCACATTGCTTTCTTTCTCAGCAAATGGGAATTTCTTATGTCTCTGTTCAAGTGGCTACATAGTTATTGAAGTGACAACCATACAAAATACCTGTTGGGCACTAACTTAAGGGGCTCCGGAACGCCCTATACTTGCAATGTTAAAATAACGCTTATAAATTACATCTTTCCTCACAAAGTATTTGAGGTAGGAAGTTGAACTTTTTACAGTTTATTTATTGGAATATGGGCTACAACTTAACACAGGGATTTTACAAAATTTTAGTTCCGTTATTAAAGATGATTTTTTTTCAATTGTAATGAAAATTCACAACATTTTTTTGCAATTTTTTATTTATATATTCAAAAATATACAGTTTTTTGGAAAAAGGCTGTGTTAAATTATGCAGAAGTTACTGTGTAACATTTACTGAAAGTTTGAAACAAATATGTTTGGAAGATCCTTAGAAAACATGTAATTAGTATGAGAAAATAAAAGTTTTGGGAATCGAACGACAAAGATTGGATTAACATTTTAGTGCATTCCAGGTCCATAGGATGGATTATCTTCATCCTCTGCAAACTCCTCCTCCAGCTTCCTCTTGTTCCTCCTCCTGTTTACTCTTGCTTGTATTTCTAGACTCTTTACAGCCCTATCTGCAGCCCGAAGGCGTTCCTTGTCTAAAGCAAGCATCGCTCGTACCATGTTAGAACCTATCTTCATTCCCATATTTCTAAATACCTTGCACCTTACAATGTTGCCATCATTGAAAGTCGCAACAGTATCATACACACCAAAGTGAAGTGTTTCTATTCCAACAAATACAGTCTTGGGGATTCTCGACCATATAACACTATTTACACTTTCATTGGGGTTTTGAGTTTTTCCGTGAATACACTTTTTCAACAGTTCAGGTGCTGCTAAGTCTCTGAAAATAGGTTTTATCACCTCCATTATTGCATGAGGCAGACTATGCTTATGAGTGTACACTTCACCAGTTAGCAATCCTTTGTTATATTTACACCAACTGTCTTCTTCTTTGGGACACAAGCTATGTTGGGGATTTTCATCGTCTTTATTGTTTACAGTAATAACACATACCTTTGGCTTTCCAACATTTCTCCTTTTCTTAAAAGCCTTCAGAAGATTTCTAATAACTTTACTTTTACTCATTATTATTCTTCAACAAATCAGAGACTCAAGAAACAGAATTAATTACGAATATTTTCGAGATAACGACAGAGTAAATAAACATGAAACAATCGACAATCACACCAGCGATATATATTGAACCATCACAGGTTAGCCACAACACATACTTTATGTCACATCACTAAAATGTACCTGATGAACACGGACGTTAATAACAACACCATTTGACAGCAGTTTAACAGCGCCACAGTGGGTCACGCCCATGTAGAACACATTTCAAAATAAATTTAAAAATAGTTGTAGTCTTCGGAATTGAATAAATTATATATCTATTAAAAGGTAATAGTCTGCAGATTCAGAAAACGCAAAAAAGTAAAAATTGAACTTTTCATGATTTTGAGCCTTTCCGGAGCTCCTTAAACTAGGTGACCCTGCAAAAATGTTGCAGTTTTGTGAATGGATTTTGAACAGGGTTCACGATGGAGAAATTGACCCTCATCTAACTTTCTTCTCAGACAAATTGTGCTTCCATGTAAGTGCCTACATTAATTCACAAAGTAACTGTTACTCAAGTATTGAAAAGTCTGCTGTAATACACGAGGCACCCGTATATGACCAAAAACTACAAGTGAGGTGTGCTATTAGTGGTGAGAGAATAATAGGCTCTATATTTTTCCAGGAAACAAGAACATGCTTTTGCTGCCTTTCAGCTGATCTCTGTGACAGCACATATAGCCAACTTCTCATTACAGGAAATTCATGGTGTGTTTCAAAATACTCAGTAAAATCATATGACCCCCTCATTCCCTGTTTTAAACCTCTGCAGCCTTTATATCTGGGGCACATTAAAGAAGAAAATGTACAAATCAAATCCACAAACTTTACATGAACTTAAAACAAACATTCATCAAGAAATTGCTGCTGTCTCTCAGAGGAAACTGCAGAGGGTAATGAGCAATTTCCTACACAGATGTCAGAAATGCTTGAACAATGAAGGGAGGCAGTTCCAGCATCTCCTTGCTTAATATATGTGCATAATTTACTTTTTTTTGTAAGTGTTTTCATTATGTATGTTAGAAATAACTTACGCAACAAACTATACTATTTTTACTGTGGACCTCCTGTCACCTGCGCGCAGGCACAACAGACAGCCTTGTTGGTCACCCACACACCGCAAAACCGGTTGCGTTAATGATTGATCATCCTATATAACCAATGTGTCATAATCTGGTGACTAAGTCCACCACCCTGGATTACTTTTTTCCACTGTCATTTGCAGTCCTTTATTTTGAACTCCACTAGAGAATCTATCATTCCATTACACGTTCCCTGCAGTGTAATAAATTTCTCTCTTCTCTGTTTCAGATTTCAACCACCTCTCAGTTTCTAGTATGATATGAAGGGAACTGCTTTCTACAAGGGACAAGAACTCTTATCACTTTTCTGTGAATAGTCCAGCATTTACTAATTTTTTATGATTGACTCTTTGGACTTGATATCTAATCTGCTGAAATAGTTGCTTAAATGATGCTGGTTTCTCTACTGGACATCACAAATTTTTGCCTAATCAAAAAAACTTACTTTGAATTCCACATATTCTCTGCCAAGTGACTGTTTCAAGTGAACAGGGCACATCTAACCTAGGCAGGGAAACATAACAAGTTTCCACTGCATAGCACAAGCCAAGGAATCTTCATCCAAGCTTGTGACACATGACGAGGTCTCTGGTTAACAACCTGCACTCGGCTCCACACCAGAGTGCCACGATCAGACCTCAGAATGATGCTTCAAATCAAAAGCCGTGTAGAGACATCACTAGGTGAGGCTAGCTATCTTCAAAACAACTGCAGTTTACAGATGTAAGGCTCTCAGAAAACAAGTGACAAACAGTTTATGCTGACATGATTGACAATCTGCAGCTACTCACAATCTAGGATTGCCTATTCCCCCTCACAGAAAATTTCCACTAGGAAGCACACCGAAAGTGCATTTGTATAGTTTTCCTCCTGTGACTCTATTTCCCAAAGAAGGGCCATCACACTCTTAACACTGGAACTGCACACAACTAAAAGCTCCTCCTTTAGCCTCTATGGGTTCCCTGAGTATGACCAAGGAGTCACTGCTGAACAAGCAATGGGGTGAAGGCCCACTGGTTGTGTCTCATGATTAGTGGGAGGCAATGCCTTAAAACTGCTTAGTTATGAGACTAGCCTTCTCACCATTAGCTACATACAACATTCCTCGTGAAACAGCTCCACATCAGGACACATCCTGCCAGCCACCATCAGGTGACAGATGGGGATTCTCAGTGGATCAGAATTGGCAAAAGGAATAGCTGGCAAGCTGTGCAGAGTCCTTGCAATAGGAGACCCCATGCCACTTGCCACCAAAGTAATCTGCAGTAGCCTGTAAGGATACCATGATCAGTATCCTTGCCAGTGAACTTATCCTTGCCAGTGAACTATCTAGTAGCAGGTGCTATCTGGTGATCCTTAGCTTCTAGAATGTTCTGTAATTTCCTGGTAGACAGGGCACTGTCATGTCACATCGACAATGTACTTCAGTAGCGAGCTCACGAAGGCAGTAGAGAGGGGCAGACTCATTCGAGTGAACACTTATGGAAAGAGAAGAGGGTCAGAAATATGTAGAATTAAGATAAAAGTGATTAATAGTGGAATGAGTAGAGTTTTTATTGTCTGTAAGTTGAATAAATTATGTTAAAGAGCATCAACTTTTATTTCCGATGAACATTATATATTTTACAATCAATTTTGTTGTACATGACAACAATCACATCCAGCACAGTTAGGCTGCAGTTCAGTTTTCTATGTGATCAAGGCTGAAGTAAGTCTATCTCCCTATAATCCAAGAGCCAACCATTAGGATCATAGTGAGACTGTTGGAAATTACAGGGTGAGAGCTTACAGGCCATATGAAGTCAATCAACAGTGACCAATGCAGCTTCAGCTGTTTGTGAATGGCAGTCACCTCCTTCATCACAATTCTGCTTTGGGCTCAATCCACAGACTTATCTATATGTGAACACGGTTCTTTCAACAAGTCAGAAATAAACAGAGGAATTAATTTCAAGCCTAGGTTGTGCTCGCATAAAAATAAAAGCAAGAGCAATGCAAGATGCTGCAAGAGCTGCTGCACCTAATGCTGATATCACAAGATCTGAGGCACCACTGTTATTTAATAGTTGCTGACTCAAATTATATCAGACAATAGTAGCAATAACAGCAGCATTCATTTATACTACTATGTCAATGCATGAGAACCTGCCTCTGGTGAATAGAAGAAACACCAGTGTAGAAATGCAAAAAAGTGAGATGCACGCGTGCACACACACACACACACACACACACACACACACACAAATTATTTGCTGCTTACTTCCAAATGAAAGCATGCGACCAAACTAAAAGCACAATAACAAAACTACACAACATGGAAGTTAGAATACAATTCAAACACATGCTCATGCTGTATATCGATGGGTCACAAAGTCATGCAGTAAAATAGTAAATAGTATGACTTGTGAGGATATAGGATCCCATACAATTCTATATGTAAGCAAGCTATCTTCAAAGCTAACAGCACAATGTCATAGAACTGAGATAAAATAGATCAAGTGTATGGGGTATCACAATAGTATACAGAGATACAGCAAGGAATAAACAAACATGCTGCAAAATTCTATGCAGTGGAGGCATTCAACTTTTCAATAAAGAAAGGGGAGGGCAAAGAGAGGAGGGGAGGGAGGGGGACAGAGAGAGAGAGAGAGAGAGAGAGAGAGAGAGAGAGAGAGAGACGTGGGGGGGGGGGGGGGGCAGGGGAGGGGAGGGATTAAAAGAAAGAAAACACATAGAAAATGGAAATCTGAAACAAAATATTATTGAATGGAGGTAGTATGAACTGAAAAATTGGTGAAAGTACCATCAACAAAATAAACCAAATTCTTTAGTATCTGTTACAACTTTGTCAAGTGCTTCCAAAAAATCACAGCTACACAAAAATGGTCAAAACTTCTGCTTACTCTGTCAGTGGATCATATGCCTTATTCTCGGTGACAGTGGACACTGGAGTTTCATCATCAGAGTGGTACACATCATCATCCTGTAAGTCAGTGTCGTAGCAGGAAATATCAAATTCCCCTAACTTCAGCAATGCTACAGCATCCTGAAAAAGAGGGAAACAAAAAGAGATTAAACCTTTAATTTGGAATGGAAAATGAAGAAACTTATGCCAATTACAGTAACAGACAATGAGGATGACAGCATAATAATGAATAGCTACAAAAAACATGACAAATAATAAAATGGTGTCAGGAATAGGACCTATGTATGTTTCTATGAAAAGCATTTTATTTTCTTGAAATGGAAAAGAGTACCACACTTTCAAGACTTTCACAATGAGCCATTTCAGTACTTATTTTTACTCAGTACTACTAAGCATCTACAGCTAGCATAGCAGTAATAAAGTATATACACAAACCTTCCTCTTGAATTCTATCAAAATTGCTACAGTAGTTCCTGAAATTAACCTTCCATACAAACAGAAAAACAAGGGTGTTGGGGTTGGGTGGGGCATTGGGGGAGGACTTTATAATATATATATATATATATGTCTGTTCTCATGTGTTAGATCATTTTCATCAACTATGTTTATGATTACAGACAAGGGCATCACCAGGAGGGACAGCTGCCTCCCCTATAGATCTGACGATTTTTTTTTCAATTCATACTGGTCGCCCAGTTGGTGACAAAACTCAGACATCCTGGTCATGGCTGCCTTCATTTGAAGAACAGCTGAAAAATTAATTAATTCTGTATCTGAAAAAGGACACTACTGGCAAGATGCACTGTTGGACTGTGTAGTGTGGTTTGTTCGCTTTTACTTGATTTTTGTAGCTCTACATTACACTAATTTTGCCCATTGAATGTTGTTGTCAAGGTGCTATAGATCTAGCACAAACGCAAGTAACGTTTCATATTTTTGAATATATGTTTCACAATATAGTAACACCTCAAAAACGTAAAAACCAAACCATTGATTGGAATTAGGCTCGGTGTAGACAACGACCATTTGGTGTGCAGCAAGCAATAAGAGATTTAAGAATAATAAATTAAAAATGTGTTTAATTCAAGACTCAACAGGACATTGAAAACCATGATGTGTATACAGTCATTACAACATCCATGTGATACACACAGACACTCTAGCCTCTATGAGTGATTGAGCTCTATATATATATTCAATAAAAGTTGTCATGACTCATGCAGTAGAGCATTCAACACACAGCATATCCCTCCTGCGTAGATTTTGCATTGTCACAACTGACAGGCTTTGCTCTGTTACACTGAATACCCAATAAATGGATGCACTATCTGATGCGACATCGCATTCTGAAATGCTATCGAACCATTTTAAAATAGTACCCTTCAAGTCTGTACCCGGTAAGACAAACGGCAGGTGAACAACAGGACACTGAAACCACTAGGTAGGGCCCAGGTCTGGTGTCTGAGGCAGGTAGTAATCTAAATCCCTTTAAGTGGCTACTGGCGAAGAAAATGAATATTTGTTTGGGAAGAAAGACCAGAAAATGCTCTAATCCTTACCCCAACACTAGGTATTGGCAACAGACTAGCACTAAATGCTAGTGGGCCATGAGACCACACCTAGGACAGCAACAGCTTGTTGGAAGTACAGAGCTGCAGACAGACGTACAGCCACACAACATGGATATCAGAAACTTTTTGGTGAGTGACTGCTTTCAGTTTTTATATACATCTATTTATGATGTGGATGGATATGTGTGTGTGTGCGCGAGTGTATACCCGTCCTTTTTTCCCCCTAAGGTAAGTCTTTCCGCTCCCGGGATTGGAATGACTCCTTACCCTCTCCCTTAAAACCCACATCCTTTCGTCTTTCCCTCTCCTTCCCTCTTTCCTGATGAGGCAACAGTTTGTTGCGAAAGCTTGAATTTTGTGTGTATGTTTGTGTGTCTGTCGACCTGCCAGCACTTTCATTTGGTAAGTCACATCATCTTTGTTTTTAGATATATTTTTCCTACGTGGAATGTTTCCCTCTATTATAACCATATCATTGATTACTTATTAGTGTTGATATAAATGTCAGTTTTTGTGTACTGTTAATTTGAGAAAATAGTCATTGATATTTTGACACCATATTTATAATTCTGTTCGAAATTGGGGCTTTGATTAAGCCCTTTAAGTTGCTCACAAGTAGAGCAGCATTAAACCATCTGGAAGGAGCAGGTATAGAAAATAGGTGTGATCCCTGCTGACTTCATGTAATGATACATCTAATTCAATTTTTTGCTCCAAACAATAGTCATACGAATTAGCAGTTTCACTCTCTAACTAAGGATCGGCTATAAAAGCAGTGAATAAAAGAACAAATGGGTGAGGAGTGAGAGTATCTCACAGCTCACAAACATGTCACATGTGTCCAAAGTAAACCTCTTCTTATTGTGGTTAAGCCAATACCCAAATCCATGCATACAGAATGGCCAGAATCAGAGGGAACCTCTTGATTTAACAGGAACTTGCCCATTATGCATCTACACAGTGACTTAATTTTTCTGCTGGATTGGAATTCTATATTCTACGAATACGTGAGACTGTAGAATACTTGCAATGACAACCATATGGATAGTAGGACACTGCTACGGTGCAATACAATAGAGCTCAAATTGAAAGTAATGTGTTTTGACACAGAACCAACACGATTTCTGTGGTAATTAAAATTAATACAACCTAATTCTTTGTTCGAAAAATAAGTACTGTTACTAAGAGATTCTAACCAATTTCTCAACACATTTTACTTGACCTAGACCCACAGCAAAACATACTGGCAATACCTGCTCTCAACATTAATTAAAATTAAAGAGTTGCAATGTCGCACCTCACTGGTCCTTAGTAGGCCTACATGATTGTTTTTAAGCGATTGTTTCTAATACAAACTTCTTCCTATCAAAAAGTGCGTTATAAATAGAGTCTTTACTATTATTGTCAATGGAAGGTTTCATCCAAGCATCTTGCTATTTATTATTAACTAGCTTTTTCTTGTGACCTTCCATGCGAGTAAAGAGCTGGTGCGACCTACAACCATCAAAGCTTTGCCATGCAGGCGCATTTCATTGTTCACGTAGGAGACAATGACCTGCGGTGTGCAACTACGCATGCTTTTATGGCAAAAATGCGATAACTCAGCTTCTAGGCTGTGTAGCAAGATGGAACATGTACCAAGATAAAACATGTACCAGATTATTTAGTGTTTGTATCAAGCACCTATTAACATACTAACAGATAGACAAAAAGTCTAAAGTAATTGTTTTGTTGCCTATTTCTGTTACAATGACCGCTCATTTTAAGTTTACTTAAATATCTCCTATGTGTAGACATTGGCCAATTACAATTTTAGTTATACATGTAGCTGACATATCATGAAAGAAAATTTGCATATTTATTGCTAACAATTCCATATTTCAACAGTCGTTTGAAAATTGTCAGTTAAGGAAATGTTTATCTTGCTTCGATGGAGTTGCTCTTGGATCAACAGCTAAGGATGCACAAATCTGAAGGCCACCCCTTTGGATGAACTAGGGTCTTCAATAATTGGGTCAATGGCGCCTTTTGTTACTATCTCACTTCATTTGCTCATATAAAAATAAATAAATAAATATTAATTTTAAAAAATAAAATAAAAGAGACCTCTGAAAATTCTCATAGATTGAAAAAAAAAGCAATAATTGATTCTGATTCGGTAACCAGTATGCTTTTCAGCAACTAATCTAAAACTAACTTCTTGGTGACCTATACAATGATAAATTTAATGCTGGTATTTGCTTCTTCCCATTTTTTCCTTTCTGAATTTCACTTGGGCTTAGTTATCAATTTATGAGTTCTGACTGGTGAATTTATTTCATTAAACTTCCTCAACATACCGGTTGCTATAATGTAGTACAACGAACTTCCTTGCAAACTTACTAAGAAAATGTATCGTCTCTATGGTAAGCAAATCAACAAATTTTATCAATAGATAAATAAAATTTCAATGCTATAGTATGTTTCTACAATAATTCTGCAGTAAGTTTAAAGAGAAAAGGGCAGAAGACAGAAACATTGATAGTGAGAAGCCAGATAAAGATTGCAATCAATAGGGTCAAGGGATAGAGAACGAGAAAGACCTGGATTTTGCAGTCAATCTAGGAAACTATTTCAAAAGCCTGAAAGTGATGCTCTACCTTGTAATGATTATGTGGGTGTCGTTTTGTCAAAATCCAGCACTTCAAGATGTATGTTTTTCATGGAGTCAGGGGGAAAACATTGGAAATTGTTGACTTTTCTGGTTTCCACATGATCTGATAGTCAGTTACAATTCAACAGCATCTCCAAAGTGCACAAAGTAACTAGCCTTATGTACTTTTCCTACGGGACTCAATGCCAATCCTTAATATAAATCCTTTTCTACAGATCTGGAAATGGACCCAGATGCCAATTTTGGAATGAACGACTGCAACCAAAATGACATTGGCCAATGTCAATTGAGCGTCAATTATAACGACCAAACTGAAGAGAGAACTGCTAGATAATTGTTGGACCCTCCAGTGTCTTACGACTTTATGAAAGACGCAATGTATTTAAAACGGAAATTCAGTTATTCTTGGTTGGAGACTTACTCGCCATGGCTGGTACATTCCTGTTCAAAAAAAAAGAGCCTCCTGCAAATACTGTGTATTGTTTCCTCCAAATCCTAAATGTATCAGGGGTGTATAGGGATCATTTTATTGTTAGCCCATTCTGTAAGTTTAAAGATGTACATGAGCAGTGCAAAAAGCACATAGAAACTCACTTCCAAAAACTGGCTTTGGAAGCTGTTAGGGCATTTGTTGCAAGTGTGCCAGTGAATGTGCAAATCCACACACATTCTCAGAAAACATTGGAAGAAAACAGGAAAATTATTAAGTCCATTATTTCTTGCATTACGTTTTGTGGGACTTACAACATAGATTAGATTAGATTCAGTTTTTGTTTCAAAGGCCCATCCAAAATATGAGATAATTCTCGTGGGTGTGGAACATGTCAGAAAGTATAACATAAAACATTTTGAATATAATACTTGCTACCCTGATCATTTGTCAAGGAGATTGTTGAAATAGGTGAATACAATGCGGTAAACTGCAACAGCTAATATTTACAGAATTAACATGCTGGCAGAATGAAACATTGTTGTTGTTGTTGTTGTGGTCTTCAGTCCTGAGACTGGTTTGATGCAGCTCTCCATGCTACTCTATCCTGTGCAAGCTTCTTCATCTCCCAGTACCTACTGCAACCTACATCCTTCTGAATCTGCTTAGTGTATTCATCTCTCGGTCTCCCTCTACGATTTTTACCATCCACACTGCCCTCCAATACTAAACTGGTGATCCCTTGATGCCTCAGAACATGTCCTACCAACTGATCTCTTCTTCTAGTCAAGTTGTGCCACAAACTCCTCTTCTCCCAAATCCTATTCAACACTTCCTCATTAGTTATGTGATCTACCCATCTAATCTTCAGCATTCTTCTGTAGCACCACATTTTGAAAGATTCTATTCTCTTCTTGTCCAAAATATTTATCGTCCATGTTTCACTTCCATACACGGCTTCACTCCATACAAATACTTTCAGAAACGATTTCCTGACACTTAAATCTATACTCGATGTTAACAAATTTCTCTTCTTCAGAAACGATTTCCTTGCCATTGCCAGTCTACATTTTATATCCTCTCTACTTCGACCATTTATATCCTCTCTACTTCGACCATCATCAGTTATTTTACTCCCTAAATAGCAAAACTTGTTGATGTTCATCTTATATCCTCCTTTCAAGACACTATCCATTCCGTTCAACTGCTCTTCCAAGTCCTTTGCTGTCTCTGATAGAATTACAATGTCATCGGCGAACCTCAAAGTTTTTATTTCTTCTCCATGGATTTTAATACCTACTCCGAATTTTTGTTTCCTTCACTGCTTGCTCAATATACAGATTGAATAACATTGGGGAGAGGCTACAACCCTGTATCACTCCCTTCCCAACCACTGCTTCCCTTTCATACCCCTCAACTCTTATAACTGCCATCTGGTTTCTGTACAAATTGTAAATAGCTTTTCGCTCCCTGTATTTTACCCCTGCCACCTTCAGAATTTGAAAGAGAGTATTCCAGTCAACACTGTCAAAAGCTTTCTCTAAGTCCACAAATGCTAGAAACGTAGGTTTGCCTTTCCTTAATCTAGCTTCTAAGATAAGTCGTAGGGTCAGTATTGCCTCACGTGTTCCGATATTTCTATGGAATCCAAACTGATCTTCCCCGAGGTCAGTTTTTCCATTTGTCTGTAAAGAATTCGCATTAGTATTTTGCAGCCGTCACTTATTAAACTGATAGTTCAGTAATTTTCACATCTGTCAACACCTGCTTTCTTTGGGATTGGAATTATTATATTCTTCTTGAAGTCTGAGGGTATTTCGCCTGTCTCATACATCTTGTTCACCAGATGGTAGAGTTTTGTCAGGACTGGCTCTCCCAAGGCTGTCAGTAGTTCTAATGGAATGTTGTCTACTCCCGGGGCTTTGTTTCGACTCAGGTCTTTCAGTGCTCTGTCGAACTCTTCACGCAGTATCATATCTCCCATTTCATCTTCATCTACATCCTCTTCCATTTACAAAATATTGTCAAGTACATCACCCTTGTATAGACCCTTTATATACTCCTTCCACCTTTCT
The DNA here is from genome assembly GCF_023898315.1 of Schistocerca nitens. Classification (NCBI taxonomy): domain Eukaryota; kingdom Metazoa; phylum Arthropoda; class Insecta; order Orthoptera; family Acrididae; genus Schistocerca; species Schistocerca nitens. Next base: position 695,283,019 of record NC_064617.1, on the reverse strand, counting down.
GCTTTCCCTTCTTTGCTTAGAACTGGGTTTCCATCAAAGCTCTTGATATTCATGCAAGTAGTTCTCCTTTCTCCAATGGTCTCTTTAATTTTCCTGTAGGCAGTATCTATCTTACCCCTAGTGAGATAAGACTCTACATCCTTACATTTGTCCTCTAGCCATCCCTGCTTAGCCATTTTGCACTTCCTGTCGATCTCATTTTTGAGATGTTTGTATTCCTTTTTGCCTGCTTCATTTACTGCATTTTTATATTTTCTCCTTTCATCAATTAAATTCAATATTTCTTCTGTTACCCAAGGATTTCTACTAGCCCTCGTCTTTTTACCTACTTGATCCTCTGCTGCCTTCACTATTTCATCCCTCAAAGCTACCCATTCTTCTTCTACTGTATTTCTCTCCCTCATCCCTGTCAATTGTTCCCTTATGCTCTCCCTGAAACTCTCTACAACCTCTGGTTCTTTCAGTTTATCCAGGTCCCATCTCCTTAAATTCCCACCTTTTTGCAGTTTCTTCAGTTTTAATCTACAGTTCATAACCAATAGATTGTGGTCAGAGTCCACATCTGCCCCTGGAAATGTCTTACAATTTAAATCCTGGTTCCTAAATCTCTATCTTACCCTTATATAACCTATCTGAAACCTGTCAGTATCTCCAGGCTTCTTCCATGTACACAGTCTTCTTTTATGATTCTTGAACCAAGTGTTAGCTATGATTAAGTTGTGCTCTGCGCAAAATTCTACCAGGCGGCTTCCTCTTTCGTTTCTTACCCCCAATCCGTGTTCACCTACTAAATTTCCTTCTCGCCCTTTTCCTACTGACAAATTCCAGTCACCCATGACTATTAAATTTTCGTCTCCCTTTGCTATCTGAATAATTTCTTTTATTTCATCATACGTTTCTTCAATTTCTTCATCATCTGCAGAGCTAGTTGGCATATACACTTGCACTACTGTGGTAGGCATGGGCTTCGTATCTATCTTGGCCACAATAATGCATTCACTATGCTGTTTGTAGTATTTCTATTCATTATTAAACCTACTCCTGCATTACCCCTATTTGATTTTGTGTTTATAGCCCTGTAGTCACCTGACCAGAAGTCTTGTTCCTCCTGCCACAGAACTTCACTAATTCCCACTATATCTAACTTTAACCTATCCATTTCCCTTTTTAAATTTTCTAACCTACCTGCCCGGTTAACATTGTTATACACTATTAATAAATTTATCATACACAAAATACCTAATCTTGACTGTTGTGACCAAGTGCTGTCAAAACTGAAATCTAACAGACATTTTTACTTAAGCTGGCTTAACAGTCTCTGTTAAGATATTCATCTATAGAGTAGAAGGAGTTGCCTATCAAAAAATCTTTCATACTCTGTTTGAATCGTGGTTTATCTGAAACAAAGTGTTTGGTGGTTGCTGGCAATTTATTAAAAATGTGTGTTTCTGAATATTGGATCCCCTTTTGGATCACAGTAAGTGATTTTAGGTCTTTATGTAGATTGTTCTTATTCCTAGTATTGAAGCTATGTATTGAACTAGTGGTTGGAAATAGAGATGTATTACTTGCAACAAATTTCATTAAGGAATAAATATACTGAGAAGCAGTGGCTAGAATACGAAATTTCCTTGAACAGGTTTCTACATGATGTTCTTGAATTTATACCACAAATGATTCTTATCATATGATTTTGCACCCTAAAAACTTTTGCTCGGTTTGATGAGTTGCCCAAGAATATGATCCCACATGACACAATAGAATGAAAGTAAGCAACATATGCAGGTTTTTTTATATTTATATCTCCTACATCTGACATCATTATCACTGCAAATACAGACTTGTTTAGGCGCTTAAGCAATTCTGTGATATGCCCTTCCCAACTGAATTTATTACCAAGTTGTAATCCTGGAAATTTAACACTGTCAACCTCTTCGATCTGCATGTCTTCATGTGTTATACACATGCTGGAAGAAAATCTCTTGCAGGTTCTGAAATGCATATAGTGGATCTTCTCAAAGTTTAGTGACAGTGACTTACCTTTAAATCAGTTACTAATGTTGGTGAAAATATGATTAGCAGCTACTTCTAAATCTGTACTTGACTTGCTACTTATTGCAATGTTTGTATCACCTGCAAACAAAACAAACTTAGCATCTGGCAATGTAACAGATGAGAGGTCATTAATGTACACAAGAAAAAGCAATGGACCCAAGATGGGACCCTGAGGAACACCACATGTAATTAATTCCCAGTCAGATGAAGACTGACTGTTTACTGCACAGGTATTTCACAATGACACTCTTTGTTTCCTGTTAGATAGATAAGACTCAAGCCATTTCACAGCATTGCCAGTGACACTATAATATTCTAATTTACTCAAGAGAATGCTGTGGTTCACACAATCAAAGGCTTTTGACAGGTCACAGAAAATGCCAGTAGCCTCTAATTCATTATCTAATGAATTAAGTACATTCTCACCGTTAAGTGTAAATAGCTTTCTCTATATCAGAACCCTTAAGAAGTCCATACTGTGACTTGGACAATACATTATTTGCAGTCGGATGCTTAAGGAGAGACTTGAAGACAACCTTTTCAAATATTTTTGAGAAAGCCGGCAAAAGTGAAATTAATCAATGGTTTGATGGTATCTCTTCATCCCCCTTCTTGTAAAGAGGCTTAACTTCAGCATATTTTAGCCAGTCTGGAAATGTTCCACTGCTCTTAGAGGTAAGTACTATGTTGAAGGAATTATTGAAGGGTTATATAAGGAACAGACTGAAGCAGGACACAGTTCTGAAATACCATATTGAGAACAGGAAAAAAAATTCAAATTATCGATCAGTCCATATCCAAAATGAAATTATCGGAATATGTGGGGATGTTCTAGGCTAATATTAAAGTGAATGTGAAAAAAGGCTGAATCATTCAGTATATTACAATATGAAACAGCTGATATTTCTGGATGCCAACAGTTATCTATTGGTGTTCGGTATTTCAATGAAGAATCAAACAAAGTTGAAGAAATGTTTTTGGCTTTGTCAAGCTGAAAGCTCTAGATGCTAAATCCATTGCACAGATCATCGACAAATTTGTGTCAGAAGTAAATCTTGACCCATCAAAATGTGTTGGTTTGGGATTTGATGACTGTTCAACAATGGCCAGTAAACACACAGCGGGTCAAGCAATCTTATGCAAAAAATATACGAAAGCTTTATTCTTTCACTGCTCTTCGTACAAACTTAATCTAGTGATCAATGATCTCAACAAATTTCCTGGTATTTGGAACGCCATGGGAACCATCAAAGACATTATTAATTTTTTTCGTGAATCAGTGCCCAGGAGGAAGATTAATCCAATATTTCATTGTTGTGTGAAACAAGATGGAGTGAAAAGCACAAAAACGTCAGACTTTCAAGGAGTATTTTCTTACTATAACAGAAGCCTTAGAAATCTTATCAAGTGAAGGAAACAGTTTGACCTGAAAATACGCTTTTCAGTGCCATGCGGCTGCTTCTGGCTTACCGTTTATTGTTAGCATAATTTTAATTGCCAAATATTATGATTTGATGGAAACTGTGGTTCATATTCTGCAGTCCATAACTTTAGACACAGTCAAGGCCTCGCAACACACAAAATTAATTTTGCAGTTGCTGAAAATTCACTGTGACAATGCAGAAAAAGTAACAGACAAGATTTTGAAAGAAGCTATGGGCACTGCAGAAAAAATCGGTCTTGAAAACATAAAACTAATGCCACCTATTGCTGGAAGTCAGCAACATCAAAGCAACCCTCCTGCAAAAAATTGATTGGAGTTTTGGAGAAGGTAATTTATAATATCTTATTTGCACTCCATTATTACCTCTCTCGAAGTGTGTTTTGCTAATGAAAACACTCCATCATTCACTTTACCAAAATTACATCCAATACAAATTAAAACCATATCAGTTGATCAACTGATAGGAGCTTGTGAAACCTTTGTCGAATTTTATGATTTGTCAAACATTAGAAGTGAAACTGGAAAAAAAAAAAAACATGGTGGAATACACAGAACCAAGAGGAGCTAACTATTTGTGATATAATTATAGAAACAAAAAAGTTATTTCCAGAAACATAAAAAGCTTTGAAAATTTTGATTACTCTCCCTTGTACAACATGCACTGCCGAACATTCTATTAGCAGTATAAGACGAATAAAAACTTGGTTGAGAAGCATGATGGTAGAAAGTCATCTCAATGGCCCAGCAATGATGGGCATCTGCAGAAAATTAATTTTTGACAATAAAGGCTTTTCATTGACAAAGTGTAGTAGGAATTTACAAAAAGTCTGTGAAGATTGTGTTTTTACTAATTTCCCTTAAATTTAAGTCATTTAAGATATTCATTTTATTTTTTAGTAATATTAATTGGTAATAAACAATTTCCTACTTGAATTATTGTACAAGAATTTATTCATCTCTTCATCCTCTTTCTCACACTACTCCCCTAACATATTGGCTGGTGACCACCTTGTGCTCAGGGGGGCCGCTAGGACCTACGGGCCCCGGGAAAGTGTTCTTGGGCTCCTTCCCAAAATTTTTCATTTTAAACTTTGGTTTTTTGGATAAACTCAGCAAATTTTAATGCAAAAAAAATCAAACAACGTCCTTTTTAATGCTCACAGTTTACATAAATTCAACAGTATTTTCCATCAATTTAATCACAAGTTATGCATGTATATGTGTTTTTTAAACAATCCAGCAGGCACAGTGAGGGCCTCTTCCCCAGACTTTGGTTGAAAATCATAGTGCAGATACTAAACTTGCATTTCTTGTGTATTGATTTGGACACTTGGGCCGATGAGCCCCATTTGGGGACCTGCGCCCGGGGTACATTTGCCCCACTTATCCCCTCCCCCCTAACACTGGCCCTGCTTGTGCTGTCATAAAATGTTTTGATTTGACTCTTCAAGCTTTACCAGCAGATGATGATGTAAATGGTCTCCACGGTTTTGCTGCTTGATGACGCTGTGCAAATTCCACAATATTTCCTCGGAGCAACTGTCCAACATCTTGATGTAGGTCAACCTTACTGGGGACTAGGTACAACTGATGGTATCCGCACTTTTATGCCCTGTATATGGAATGCGCAGGAACGGAAATCACGTGTGCACAATGATTTGCCCTCTGCCAAAAATCACAGAGTGACCCTCCTGCACGTGCACTCTACGCCATGTTTACAAACAGAAGGGTCGCTCTGTGATTTTCAGTAGAGGGCATTTTAGTATGGCACAACCAATCTGCTAATCACTGTGCAAGCGTGATTTCCGCCCCTGCACTTTCTTCGTGACCGTGGTCTATAAACAGGGTATTGACATGCGGATACCGTCAGTCGTACCTAGGCACCAGCGAGGTTGAACCACCTGAAGATGTCGGATATTTATTTATTTAATTTATTTATTTATATACTTGTTCCATAGATCTGTACATGTGAGCAAGTCACTCAGATGTGGAACGTGTCAATATACATAATAAAATACATAGAATAAAGACATTGTTATAGTATTAATAACAGTGCACAAAAGTCATACTTATTAGCTTAAAAACTAGTCAACATAAATGTGAAGATAGCAGTTTCATATTTATGGCATTATTGCATTTATTTTAACCTTGAACAGTAATCAAAACTTCCCACTTTGGGTTTAAAAGTGACCCAAAAATGGAAATGAGAAAAACAGGAATTTTTACATTAGGGCATTATTACATTAGTTTAACAGTAAACAGTGTCAAAAAATTTAAAAACATCTTTCCAATCTGGGTTTTACTTATTTCTCTGAAAGAATTCCTCTAGTGAATAAAGTGAGGTCTCAAGTAAATAATTTTTCAAGCTACGTTTAAATACTGATGTACTACTCCTTATACTTTTGATGCTGTTGGGTAGGGAATTGAAAATTTTCGTTCCAGCGTACTTGACCCCTTTCTGAATAAGTGTCAAGTTCTTTAACTCACAGTGGAAATCCTCTTTTCTTCTGGTGTTATGTTCATGATGTAGGCAATTCATTTCATACAGAGTGGGGTTATTTATTATGAAGCACATCAGTGAATATATGTACTGAGATGTTGCTGTCAGTATTTCAAGTCGTTTAAAAAGATTTCGACATGAGGTTCGTGGGGGTACACCACAAATGATTCTTATTGCTCTTTTTTGTGCTGTGAGGATTTTCTTTGCGACAGGTGTATTGCCCCAGATGATGATGCCATAACACATGACTGAATGAAAATAGCCAAAGTAAGCTGACTTTGAGATGGTAATGTCATTGAAGCGTGACAAAATTCGTAAAGCAAATGTTGCCGACGTCAGCCGTTTTAGTGTTTGTAGAACGTGATGTTCCCAGTTCAGCCTACTGTCCACGTATACACCTAGGAATTTTGATAAGTACACTTGCTTTATCATCTGATCATTCTGTGTGATAACTATTTCTTTTGGGTTTTTGTGGGTTGTCTAGAACTGGATAAAATTGGTTTTTTTCAGGTTTATTGAAAGGGAGTTAATACTAAACCAACCCAGAACTTCTTTACGGATATCACTGACCTCGGATTCTAAGTCAGTAGTTGACACATTATCCACCACAATGCTCGTATCATCAGCGAACATTGTAAATTTACACTGCTTATTGATGGATAAAGGCAGGTCATTAACATATATGAGGAACAGCAAGGGCCCAAGCACTGATCCCTGTGGCACTCCATGCTGCACAATTCCCCACTCAGAGTCCACTATATATTGTGATACGCTATCTGAAACATCTATAATAATCTTCTGCTTCCTATTTTCGAGGTACGATTTTAACCAGTTCCCTACAGGTCCTGTAATTCCATAATGACAGGCCTTCTTGAAGAGTATCTGGTGATCTACACAGTCGAACGCCTTTGATAGGTCGCATAAGACACCAATTGGCAGCCTCTTGCTGTTTATAGACTCTAGAACATCATTTGTGAATGAGAAAATTGCGTTATCTATTGAAACTCCCTTTTGAAAACCAAACTGCTGACTGTTAATGATGTTCAGGTCACCAAGGTGTGCCACAATCCTGTTGTACAGAGCTTTTTCTAGGACTTTTGAAAATGTTGTTAATAGAGAGATAGGGCGATAGTTCAAATGGTTCAAATGGCTCTGAGCACTATGGGACTCAACATCTTAGGTCATAAGTCCCCTAGAACTTAGAACTACTTAAACCTAACTAACCTAAGGACATCACACACATCCATGCCCGAGGCAGGATTCGAACCTGCGACCGTAGCAGTCCCGCGGTTCCGGACCGCAGCACCAGAACCGCTAGACCACCGCGGCCGGCAGGGCGATAGTTCGACACATTTGTAGCATCCCCTGCTTTGTACAGGGGCCTGACAACAGAGTATTTCATTCTGTCTGGAAACACTCCTTGTTGCATGGATGTGTCGCAGATGTGAGACAAAACTTCGGTCACTTCACTACAGCAAGCCTTCAACAGCTTGCTTGAAATATCGTCGATACCAGCAGAATGTTTATTTTTCAAAGACTGTATGATTTTTTTGATTTCATTGGCAGTAATGGGAAGCACACTTATTTGACTGAAAGTTTCTGGAAAATTATTTTTCATTATACAGGCAGCTTTATCTACAGAACCATGGCAACCTATCTGTGTTGGGACAGTTAAAAAATGTCGGTTAAAGATTTCAGCAATTTCCTCACTATTAGTTATCTCTGAGTTGTCAACAGTTAAAACAATATTTTTGTCTTTGGTGTAGTTTACAGTCCCTGTTTCTCTCTTTATCACATTCCAGATTGTTTTAATTTTATTTTCAGAATTAGTAATTTCAGATGCTATACACATACTTTTAGAGTTTTTAATTACTTTGGCAAGAATTTTACAGTAGAGTTTATAATGTTTTAGCTGAGCAGGGTTATTAGAAGTCTTTGATGCTATGTAGAGTTGTCTTTTTCTCTGACAGGAAGCTATGATGCCCTTAGTGAGCCATGGTTTTTTTGCAGACCTAGCAGGTTGGATTCTGTATGACTTTTTTGGAAATACACTTTCAAAGGTACCTGCTATCTCATTTGTGAATAAATTGTATTTTGAATTAGCAGGATAGTTGCTCTGAGGAAATACTGTGGAATTTGCACAACACCCTCTGGTGGCAAAGACTATTTACTGTTTTGACTGTTTGGAATATATTTCACGGCAGTGGAATATATATCCAATTCTCGAGCTTAATATCCAACAGCAGTCTTTCACTGCCAGGGTTTTCCTTATCTCATATTTTTAGTTTCTTATACATTATTGATGATATTATAATTGACTTGTGTCATATACAGTGCAGATAATTGTATCTGATACAGCAAAATGAGTGCAATAATGGCAATGATCTCAAAATCAAGTGTGCATGTGAATAATTGTTATTAGCACCTGGCAGGGATTTATCCATATGGGGGGGGGGGGGGGGGGGAAGAAGAAGAAGTGGTACTGCATCTAGTTTGCTATTTCATGGTGACCTCTCTTACTGTGACTGTGCCTGCAGCATTGTGTCTGCCATAAATGAGATATACTTTTTTCTTTTTGCGTTGTTCCTCTTTCTACATTTTACACAGGGTCTGTTCAGCACTTAAAGGGGCTCCTTTGTCCCAGATTAGGTTTCGTACTTGGCGGAAGAAACTGGACCCTTTTGCTACTCTGTTTAAAACTTCCTGTTTGGCACTACCGAGATAACTGAAACTTTTCACAGATTCGACCTTCTCTCATTCCAGTATCTTTCACGGTGTAGGTCTCATACCAACCTTCATTGACACTGTCTTGCTCTTACAATCAACTTGAATTCTTTACATTTTTTATTCCAATAATCTAGCCTCCTCTGAACCCTCCATTTACATCCCTCTCCAAATGACGATATAATCAGCAAAATCAAAAGCACTGAGATGTTCATTTTCTACTTCCTTGATTACTTTCATGATTGTGTTCACAACCTTCATATACTATCCGAACCTTTTAAATTAATGTTTCAGGAACATTGTATATTCTCAACCACTTCCACATTTTACCCCTTGGTACATTGTCATATGCTTTTTCCAAATCCAGGTACACTAACATCAGATCCTTTGCTTTTTTCCAATACTTCCCCGTCAACTGACTCACGGAAAAAACAAGGTCTAGAATTCCCGAAACCATGCTGTTGTTCCTCAGACTGATGTTCTAGGATTTTTCCCAGTCTCTTTTCTATGATCTTTTCCATTACTTTAAGGTAATGTGACAGTGGTGTGATTCGTCAGTAGTTGGTGCAATTATTTTTGCTTCCTTTCTTAAACAATGGTATTGTAATTCCCTTTTTCCAATCATCTCACTCTTTTTTCTCTTTCCCTATCACCTCCAGCATCTGATGTAACCACTGTATTCCTTGGATTCCAGCTGCCTTAATCAACTAATCTATTATTGCTGCCTTCCCACCTTTCATCTTATTTTGGGGCATTTTCAGTTTCTGCCCAGAAAAGTGGATACTGCTCTTCCTCTACTTGACTTCGATGTCACTTTCTTGTTCATTGTCCCCAAACAGTAAGGTCTCAAAATAATTCTACATCACTTCCCTGATGTCTTCCACATGCCATACAATATTCTAGTCATCTGCTTCAATCAGTTGTATATCTTCTCTGTCATCACATCTTTTACTTTTCAATACCAGTTTTTGGTTTCCCTTGCTGTCTTCGTCTACTTTCTGTGTGAATATTTTGCAACTCTTCTCCTTTCCTTCTTTTACTACTCTCTTTGCTTGGAATTTCTTCTGATGGTATTCCTGCACCAGTGTTATCACCTTGTGCTCATCTTTTGCACCAGCCCTTGGTTCTGATCTCTTCTTTTTTTTAACTCATATAGGAACATTCTATAATGAAGAGACAGTAAGGTTTAGCGTTTATGTTAAAATAAGAGAAGTTGTCTATGAGTATAGTGATGTTATGTCGAGGTAGGTCTATATATGCCATGACGATGAAATGTAGGGTTTTGGATTGGGTTGGTCTGGATTGGATTGATGGGTTAAATGGACCAAACTACAAGGTCACTGGTCCCTCCAGCCTACATGCATCAAGCTGCTATGAGTCCTCCGAGGTGAAGGATACAGAAGACAAATTTTGAAGAACCTGATCCGAGAAGCAATAGAACCAAGAGACTGAAGCAAGTAGAAGTGAGGGAGGTGTGAGAAGAAGTAAGGTGGGTGAGTTAGTCCACCCAGAAAGCAGATTGAAGCCACCAGGACATGTTACACAGTGGGAGAGGAATCCTCTGCATCTGACCAGTGTTTCCTCACCCTCCATTAATAAAAGAAAGATTAGCAATGCAGACAAGCTGATAAAATATCAGGAAAGAGAACAAGAAGAAGAAGAAGAAGAAGAAGAAGAAGAAGAAATTAAAACAACAACAAATGTAAAAGAATAAGAAAAATGCAAAGATGGGAAGGGCAAAAGCCATGCCAGGTCACTGAATCGAGCGAGGTGGCGCAGTGGTTAGCACACTGGACTCGCATTCGGGAGGACGACGGTTCAATCCCGTCTCCAGCCATCCTGAATTAGGTTTTCCGTGATTTCCCTAAATGGTTTCAGGCGAATGCCGGGATGGTTCCTTTGAAAGGGCACGGCCGATTTCCTTCCCAATCCTTCCCTAACCCGAGCTTGCGCTCCGTCTCTAATGACCTCGTTGTCAACGGGACGTTAAACACTAACCACCACCACCAGGTCACTGAAAAGAGGCAAATATAGGGCCCACTAAGTTATAGCAGGAAATGGGCAAAAGTCCAATTCCTTAATAAGTCAGCGAGGCCAAAGTGCCCTACCTCACTGAAAGGTAGAAATCGCCTTCATGAGCAAAACCTGTAACAAGATCAGTTGCTTTGACATTGTCCACTAGCACCAGAGGCAGCATGTCAGCAATTTTATGATTTTGTCATAAAGAAGCCAAATTAGGGCAATCCACTTGAATGTGGGCCACCATCAGATGGGCATCACACTGACAGTTGAGGGGATCCTCCTGTTGTAGGATGTAGCCATTGGTTGGCCTAGTGCGTTCAATGCAAATCCAACAGAGTGGTGGATTCATGTGGAGAGCACAAAAGGAAGACTGGAGACTGTCATATGGTCATGGCCCCCTTTATTGCAATTTGTTCTCAGAAACCAGGGCACACCATTCTGTGTTCCAAGCTTCCAAAAACTGATGGCATAGAGTCAACCGAAGGTGCACTTCCTGTACCACAATCTCGTAAGTCGGCATCCTGGTAGCCAACTTGGCCAAAGGGTCAGCATATTCATTACCTGGGATCCAATGTGACCAGGGGTCCGGATGAAGATGACCGATCATCCAGCTTGGCAGAGATCAGAAATGAGATCCTGGATATTGTCAACCAATGGGTGTTAACAGTAGCCGTGGACGAAGACTACTCGACGTGTTACTGCTCATTAAGAACATTTCTCCAGTGCAAGAACTAATATGACTGAGGGCTTGATTGGTGGCCACCAATTCAGCAGTGAATACACTGCACCTGTTCAGCAGGGAGCATACTGCACAGCACCTTGCATCTGTGTACCTGGTAAGCAAAACCAGTTCATCCGTCAACCGTTAAGTCACCAGTGTATACCACTTTAAATCCGGAAATGCATCAAGGATGGCTGGGAATGGGTGGTAAAACACCATGGGGTCAGCAGAGTCTTTCAGTCCAAAGGGTATGTCAAGACAGATCCAAGGATAGGGTACACACCATGGGGGATACGTGGTCACTCCCTGAGAAGAGGCAACAGTGGGGTAGGTGTAGTTCAGAGCAGATACACTGATCACAAACTGTGATTGAGACTCCAGTCCAGGGTTCTCTGTTGCAGGGGATGGAATTCCCTACCAGGAAAAAGAACACAGTAATTCAAACACTCAGGGGAGCAACGAATGGTATCATTTGTTTGAGCAGCATTTGTTGGCATCTGAGATGTAGCAGAGGGATCCCAGCCTTCACCAGTATGCTAGTCACATGGCTGGGCTGAAAGGTACCTGTTGTAAGTTGCACCCCACAATGGCGTAACAGGTACAGCACCTGCAACACCGAAGGCGATGACACAAAAATCTGGAGTGGGTGCCAGAGACCCCCTCAAGTAGGATAACGAGGATGTGATAACACCATGATATACCTTAAACCCTTGGCCAGTCACAGAAGACAGTGATAAGATGTTGTCGGCAGGCGAAAGTAATCTGGATAGCACACTCCAGACAGACCGAACTGTCAGTGGTAGACCAGCCTTGGTGAAAACTGCCCTGGGTCGGAGCAAAATGGCTCCGAGATTCAACATACGAACACAGCCACCAGCTCCACCATGTGTCTGAACAACTTACAGAGAATATTAGTGAAAGTAGCTGGGCAATAGACCTCAATCTCAAGGTGGTGTTTACCTGCTTGCAGCACTGGAACGATCATGTTTTCTTGCCACTGAGATGGGGAGTCACCCTCGCTCCAGATATGGTGAAAATTGTTAGCGTGCAATGTTAGCAATCCACAAACAGGTATTCAAGCATTTGCCTAGGGATGCAATGTAGCACTGGAGACGTGTCAGGGCAAAGGGCTAGGGCACTGAGGAATTCACACACACACACTGAATGGAGCATTAAATGGCTCCAGGTGACGTGTAGTGAATTCTCTCCACCTGCTATTTCAGGACACGAAATGCAGGCATAACACAGAGCAAAATGTTAGGTGACAGCACCTGGGTCAGTGTAGACATCATTCAGGGAGATTCTACGAGGGCGGTTCAGAAAGTAACCTCCGATTGGTCACAGTGCGGGTTGTGGGGGGAGTAGCGACGCCATCTGTGCATTCACGCACTCAACAGGTCAGTCGGCATCAAGCCGTGGTCGAGTGAACATCGTACCTGCGCTAGTTTAGTTTTTGTGGCAGTTTGAAATGTGTGCTGCAATAGAAAACCCCGCCAAATGTGAAGTGTGTGCTGTCATAAGGTTTTTTACAGCCAAAGGATATTCTGCAGCAGCTATTCATCGTGAGCTTTGTGCCGTGTACGGACCAAGAGTTATGAGTGAAGGAGTTGTCCGTGAATGGGTACGATTATTTAAAAGTGGACGAGAAAACGTTCATGATGAAGAGAGGAGTGGTAGACCATCATTGGTGACTGACGAACTCGTTCAGACAGTTGATGCAAAAGTTCGTGAAAATCGACGTTTCTCAATGTCGGAGTTGTCTACTGGTTTTCCACAGATTTCTAAGACTCTCTTGTACGAGATAGTGACAGCAAGATTGGCTGGCTCCAGGCACAAGCGGGTGATTTTTATGCAGAAGGAATTTCAAAGCTTGTGAAGAGATACGATAAGTGCCTCAATCGCTATGGAGACTATGTAGAAAAATAGTGCAAAGATGTAGTTGTAAGATGTATATATTAAAATATTTTTATTTAACTTGGTGTATTTTTTTAAATCAACCGGAGGTTACTTTCTGAACGGCCCTCGTAGGTACACCTGTGGGGGACTGGTGTCCACAGAGGCGTCAAATCTTTTCCCAAATGTGACAAGGAGGATATGCAGTCCAATGGCAGTCCCACACCATTCCCAGCATTCTTGTTTCTGTTGTTTTAATAGGTGATGGACCTAGGCACAGAGTAGTTTATAAAGGTGGTAAGGTGTTCTATTGATGGATTTGCTTATGGCATTGGAGAGACCATTTGTCATCTCAAATGGCCACAGTGATTGTGGAGGTCCACCAAGGTACTGTCTTCTGACGGGGGTATCCCAAAGAGTCGGGTATCGCTAAGTTTGTTGGTGACAGAATTGCTGCAGTCGTGCTCTGGACAGCCGCATCAATACCTCTATGCAACAGTTTGCTAAGGGTGATGGCAGACATGAAGGCATACCAGTTTGTCTTGTTTTGTTTTGTTTTAGGGCACAAAAACAACTATGGTCATACACGCCCATGTCAAAACTGTAGAACAGGAAGACAAAGAGAGGAGTTAAAAACGACTACACATCAATCTCAATCAACTGAAGAGAAGACAGCTAAAAACAGGGATGTGAAGAAAGGTCTATAAAATACGTCATAGAGAGATGGGAGGTCCAGAAATAAAAATTAAATGGCCTTTGTCATATTGCTATGACGGATAAAAAGTAAAACGAAGTCGACAGCCCGCACGTCATTCGATAAAGTGGCCGTTAACTCATATGGCAAACACAAACAAGAAAGTAAGCGGTTGAAAAAATCACATTCTGTCAGGAAATGGCAGACCATCAGAAATTTAGTGCAAGTTGCAGAGTGGTGGGGGAGCACCACTTAACAAATGGCGATGGCTAAAAAGACAGTGCCCAATATGCAACCTAGTTAAAATGATCTCCTTGTGGTGTGAGGGCTAAGAGGAGGTCGTCCAAGTCGCTGGGAGAGGCTTAATAACCTGGAGCTTGTTTCCATGAAGAGAGGACCAGTGGTGATGCCAATGTGACACCACTTGCTGACAGACTGCAACACAGAGATCTTCGGAGGGAATGTAAGACCTTGTAGGCTCAGGTATTAGGACTGCAGCCTTGGCAGCGGCCTCGTTTCCTGTCAGACTGACGTGACGAGGAGCCACATAAACATCACAGTGGCTCCATCAAGAGTGAGCAAGTGACAGCTTTCCTGAACCCATTGCACTAAGGAGTGAATGGTGTACAGCACACAGAAGCTTTGAAGGGCACTAAGAGAGTCTGAGCAGATGAAAACTTTGCCAAAGCCTAGGGGATGTTTCCAGAGTGAAATTTTCACTCTGTTGCAGAGTGTGTGCTGATATGAAACTTCCTGGCAGATTAAAACTGTGTGTCGGACAGAGACTCGAACTCGGGACCTTTGCCTTTCACAGGCAAGTGCTCATTTTGTGGGAAATGTTTGGAATAAAGTGATGTTGCAGCCTAATATTAAGTACCAACTAAGTGTCTCTTGTAACAAGTCTAGACTACTGAAGAGAATCAAACAAGGGAATCTCTAGGTTAGAATGTCAACAATGCAAGGAAAAGATAGATTGGTACTTACTGTAAAGAGACACATTAACCTGCAGACAGGCACAAACCGAATATCAGACTAGACTAATTTGTGACCACTCTATCAAATGGGCTTGTTAAATTTCACTTTGAAAATAATTTTATTTATAAGAAGAAACAAACAGAGGTTTTCCATTGGCACTAGATATCATAGGAAAGTGGACAGCATTTGTTTGGGCTGACTCTAGCTACACACAGCAAAAACGAAATTGTAAATATCTACCAAAACACTGGAGCACATGCGCTTGAGAACTCTTCTTTAACTTTTCACTGGATAGTATTAGAAACAGCAATGCTTAACTATGGGTACTGATCATTCAGAATTGTATTTTACTGCAGTTGAGCTCTGACTCAACTGTCAACGAAAGAGACTTGGGTGTTATTTAAGAGAAAGACCAACACCTGAATGAAGTTCAGGATAAGTGGGATACTGAGTGGTGATTCTTCAAGTACAAGTTTTGAATGTGCTTGTGAGTTCAGGATGTGGAGGAAGGGCATTCACAAGGAATTTATAAAAGAAAAATATACGTTAATAATTTTTACACTGATGAGAGTGGTTTGATAAGTCTGGTTAATTTCCATGATAGAATGGAACATTTTTGTAGTGTTTTCATGGCTGATAAGCCTGACTGTTCCAAAGATCATACAAAGAATTTCAAAAATGTACAGTATACTGTTCATTATTGACAACAGTCTGGAATTGGCCAGTGTGTCGATTGCAATTGAAAATGGAGAAAACCGAGTTTGATACTGTTATTAAACATTTTCATTTGAAGGGTTGGACTGTCACACAAATCAAAATGGAACTGGATAAAGTTCATGCTGACACTGCACCAACTGAAGACAATATACTTTTGGATTAATGAATTTAAACATGATTGGACAAGCACTGAATATGAAGTGTGCCTCAGCCATCCAGTTTAGGTCCCCACAAAGGAAACCATTGACGAAATATTTGATATGGTAATACAAGATCACCGAATAAAAATTAGTGAGATTACTGAAGGTGTAGGCATCTCAAATGAGTGTGTGCATAACATCCTGCATGGGGAATTGGCTACGAAGAAGCTGTTTGTTAAGTGGGTGCCACAAGTGCTCACAGTTGACCAAATGTGCTTCTAGCATAACATTTCGACACAGTGTCTGGCAACATTTAACCATAATGTGCTAGACTTTTTGTGGCCATTTGTGAAACCTGGATTCATGATTACACACCACAGTCAAAATAAAAGCCAGTGAAGGTGCACCGAAGAAGACAAAGACCATTTTGTCAGCTGCTAAATTGATAACCACTGTGTTTTGGGATTCTCTAAGAATAATCCTCAAAGATTATTAAAAAAAGACAGAACCATAACAGTACCCCGTTATGCTTTATTGTTGCATCATTTGAAAGTTATGTTGGCCTAAAAAAGACCAAGGTTAGCATGCAAAAAGTGCTCTTTCACTAGAATAATGCACTATCCAACACATCAGTGATAACAATGGTGAAAATGCATGACTGGGCTTTGAACTGGTTCCTCATCCACGCAGTTCAACAGACTTAACCCCCAAGCACTTCTTCCTGTTCCCTAATTTGAAACTTTGATTTGTCAGGATGAAATTTTCATCACATGAGGAAGTGTTAGTGGCATTCAAGTAGTATTTTGCAGAGTTTGACAGAACCTATTTTTCTGATGGGATGAAAAAGATGGAGGATCACTAGACCAAGTGTATATCCCTCAAAGGAAGTTGTTGAGACGTAATATGAGTTGTTTACTGAAGAAACAGTTTTCTTGCTATTTTACCATATTTATCAAACCACCCTTGTAATGTTAAAGCTGAACTTTGAATAAAATGTCAATGTAATGTAAGCAATAGGTTAGAATTTTTCAATATTTTATTTCACAAACAGATACAGACACTACAGTCACTTTGAAAAGCAAACTTCCCATTCTGGTGCATGTATGCCATGACAAAAGTCTCGCTAATAATTCTTAAATGTGATACATTTAGTGGGGGATTTGTAATGTAATAGAATAGAACAATATCAAACGAGAAGTGCGGTTTCACACATACTGGAGATTGTGACACTATCACTTGATGTTTATGGGAAATTGTATGTGTGCAGAAGTTTAAGCTGTAAACATTTGTAGCTTACTGTATCTATGAAAACTAGTAGACTTATCATGCAATTAAACAAGTAATATCCAATTCTGACCTATCTATAAAAAGATCCTATTACAAGCCAAAAATATGTCAAACATAATGTAAACATAGCCCTAAATTATCCTTTGTAAAATTAATGCACAGAAGAGAAAAAGTAATTATGATAGAGACACTGTAAAGATGCAAGATTCATATTAGGAACAAAATTTGTGCAGTAATTGTAAAGTAATTAACAGAAATTATTAAGGCATTGTTACTAGTGAATATTTCACTAAACTAACTATTACAGATATTGTCATGATTTGTAAAGTTAAAAATCCATAACCAGCTCTACGAAAACATATAAATAGCAATTGTAAATTCAACTGTGTTCAGTTTAAACAATACATAACATGATCAGGTAATTGTTGCCTCTTATACAATCAGCTACAGCAGTAGCCGTGGAGAATCAATCTTATGTCAGTTTTTTGGCAATAAACCCATGTCAGTTTTATCTGTGTCGTCATGCAATAAACATATTTTAAAAGCATTCTGTATGTTTCAACTACTGCTTTTGGCAAACCCATTGCAAACTGCCTTATATTATACAAAACTGAACCCAGATGCCATTTTAAGTGGAATAACTACATTAAATCTTAGTTACACACCTCAATCATCTCTACAACAATCAGCAAGTTAATAATTTAAATATAGGACAAACGCTGGTTACATTTTACACTCTTGCACTCTTGCCAATGAACTGCTAAGACTTAATCACCAGTATGCGGAACTAACTATTTTTAAGATTTTGTGGCATGTCAATTGAATATTTATCAGTTGTCCACAGAAATGAATATAAACTATTCAAACCAGTTATACACATCTTCCTAGCATATACAATTCTGACTGTTCCAACATTCTTGAGCTCATTTTGGGCAGGTTCACATCTTCAAATAACAAAAATATTATCAATAAATGTTGCTCTTCTGGTATACACATTTCAAGAATTGACATTTAGAAAAGAACAAAAGAGGTTATGTTCACTTTAATTTTTCTTCAAGTAGCTGACAGAAAACGTCCCCCTTGCTGCCAATTTACTGCCAAATCAATGGAAATATTGAAAAAATTTGAGAGCTTGTGCTCACAGACAGTCGACAGACAAATGATCAACAGTCAGAGATTAGTGGTTTATCTTGGAGCTCAGTTCAGCAAATTTATGGCAGACAGGAGATTTTTTCTTCCACCATGACAACACACCTGCTCACACAGCCATCTCTGTTGGGACAGTTTTTTTCTAAAAATGGCAGGGTTCTGCTCACACACCTTACTTTCCTGACCTACTCCATGTGACTTTTTCTTATTTCCAAGTACGAAAAGGGGTATGAAAGGACAATGATTTGACAATACTGAAGGAGTCAAGGAAAAAAAATGAGGCAGGAGCTGTCAGCCATTTCTAAAGATGATTACAAAAAAAAATGTTTCGAACAGTGGAAGCACAGGTGAG
Source organism: Schistocerca nitens (assembly GCF_023898315.1). Lineage (NCBI taxonomy): Eukaryota > Metazoa > Arthropoda > Insecta > Orthoptera > Acrididae > Schistocerca > Schistocerca nitens. Next base: position 695,264,346 of record NC_064617.1, on the reverse strand, counting down.
ACAAATCCATTAGTTGTAATTGAGAGTATTTTGAAGCAGACAAGGTTATTTTGTAAACAATTTGGAAATATATAGCTTTTAAAAAATAATTCCTTTTTTTTAATTCTCATTGCTACAACTTTATCTGTTTACAAAACCTTTCCCTTTCTTGTATCTCTCCTCCTGTTGCATAAGAAGCAACTACTTGTTGCATAATAATATTTTTCACCATTTTTCTGTTTTTGTGTATGTGTTCTAATTACCATGTGCCTTACTCAATTCTGGAAAATTACTTCACCACTGATTTGAAACATTGGGAGAATACAATGATAGAAGCAATGAACTGATAGGTGGTCAAAATTTAATGGTAACTGACAACAGTTGTGAAAGCATTCAATCTTATATGATTCTTGCTATTCTCTCCTGACTAAAATCTCAACAGTTTGTAGCAGACACTTTGGTTTATCGCCATTTCTACAGAAGTTCATTTTGCAGGCAACAGAATACACTACTTCAACTTAAACAAATGAGACTGCTCAAAATACTGAATAGCTATTTGTCATGGTTTATTGGTGTACAAGTGTTTTAAATGGTGTTCAAGTTTCATAATCGAAGACAATATGTCTTCTGTGGCTTCGGTCGGTGTTCTTTCAAACTGCACTTTGCAAACTATTTTTCAATATGAACATAATCATTCAATAGAGAAAAACCAGTAATCAATATTAAAACAGATGTTCAGTCTCTCCCCCCCCCCCCCCCCCCTCTTTAACTGTGGGGAAGTTTCACCAAATTCAGTGAACTCTGAGGCAGTGGACAAGCAGTTTACTACATATATGTTTTTGCATCCTCTGGAGCTGGAAAATGGTGGAATTCATAAGTAAGCTTACAGAAAAATGACTAAAAGAAATGTTTTAGGCCGTCAAAGGAATTAACACAGATGTGTGTGGTCTGAAATAGATTCTGCTTTGTAGAAAAACATCATTAATTTAACATATTTGGAAGGTACACAAATTAGCAACATGAGTTTAATAACTTTTGATTCAAACCTCTTACACTACATTTTTATGACAGAGACCAATTTCAAGTCTGTAGTACACTGTTCATCTACTGCCAATGAGTTGATCAATCTTGGTGAAACTTGTTATATGCCAAGTCAAATTGTTCCTTTCTAAAATGAGCACTCATTGCTTTTGTATCAATGTAGTGGTACACAAAAATTTTCACTTTTCTTAAAGAAGTACTATACTGCCCTCAAATTAATTCTTGCAACGCCAAATACTGTACGAATGTTTTACTCTACAAGTAGAATCAAATTACATCATTATCTTCATTTAAAATTGCCTTAATTTAAGACATGAAATATTACACAGACACTATAGCCTAAAGTTATGTACTCATGTATTATAATGAATTAGAGATTGCTTTCCTACGTACTACAGTACCTCAACTGTCCCTGTTGCATTAAGTGCATCAGCAGCCTGAAGCTCCGTAAATGGATGGTTTGAACATATCTCTAAAATTTGTGTTTCCAGTAACTGTTGACGAGCCTCTTCACAAGAAGGGTCTAGTTTTAAAACCTCAAGAAATGCTGTCTCTGCTAACGGGTACCGCTGTGAAGGAAGAAAGAAGCAATGTTTAAAATGTAGTTGAGTAACATTTTATTTGTACAGTATGTAAGCCTATTCAAGAACGAATGGGAAAGTACAAAATTAGATATAAAATTACAAAGAGGCAAAATGTCTGGCCAATATTTACTCCAGGAAGCAAAATTCCAGTACTGACACATTTTAAACACAAAAAACTAATGCCCGCTGTTGGAACTTTGTTTCTTTTCCTGCTTACAATGTGTAGGCCCACTCATCCTGGAGTCTGGGTGATTTACTACTTCTTTTTAACCTTCCCCAACATCTCTCTCTTTCCTCCCTGAGGAAGGAACTAATAGTTTGGGAGGAATTAATAGTTTGGGAGGAATTAATAGTTTGGGAGGAATTAATAGTTTAGAAAACTGGGATTAGAGTCTTCACTTTTAAATCTGTCTATCGGCAGTACCAGAAGTTTACCTCCTCGAGGAAAGAAGCACTGGCCAACCTCTCTCTCTCTCTCTCTCTCTCTCTCTGTCTGTGTGTGTGTGTGTGTGTGTGTGTGTGTGTGTGTGTGTAATTTCACAGCTTTCTCAAGTGAATTTTCCTTTTGATAAAATTAAATACATATGCACTTCTTAATAAGTACTGTGTGTCTTTTATTCCAGTACATGAACCTGGAGACTTCCTTCAGGGCTACTGAGAAGAGTATTGGTGATATAAAATCTCCTTGTCTCACATCACTTTCAATTATGAACTGCTCTGTTCTGATGAAGTCTGATGGAAGCTATAGCATTAATTTACATGTTAGCCAGTACACAAAGACAGACTGGGTCAGTGCCTTGTCTGTCAAAGACTGTCAACATAGATTTTGTAGAAATTGAGTCAAAAGCTTTCTCAAAATCTAGGAATCCCGGGTAAAGTGGTAATTCGTGCTCACTGTTCTGTTCTATATGCCACATTCACTTCTAAAGCATATTTGTTTCTTTCCATGATAAAATGCATTTTTTCCTATATAGTTGGTGATAAGTTTAGTGAACATCTTGTACATTACAAAGGAGACTGACAAATCTGTAGAATTTTTGTTGTGTCTATGTCCATTATCGTAAAGTAGAACAATAGCTAAGTTCCTCTGTTTCAGCACACAATGACTGTCGATGAATGAAGCAATAATGGCTCGAACCGTCTTTCAAAACTCACTTCTGAGTTTTTCTTTTTTTTATTCTCAGTGCACCATCTGGAGCTACAGCATGAAGTGTTCCCTGTTATCCACCGATTTACAAACAGTTTCAAAAATATCAAGTAGTGCAGAATGTAACTGAGTAGTATATAGCTCTGGCCAGGTGTACTAACAGGTGGCTGTTGGCAAGCTGTTGCCAGATTGTGATTCACATGTACTTGATAGTCACATGCACCTCTGTTACTCACTGTAATGGTTTCTTCAAATGTAAAAATCAATGTAATTATATAATTACATTTTTGCAGCAAAATATTGATTTAGGATTTGTCAGTCACATCATTTTCAGAGCAATGTAAGTATATAATACTTTAATTTTTTTTTAATTTAAAGCCTTCTCATTCAGTTCCTTATTCCCAGTCTACAGTGTGTAGAATTATTATAGACAACATCAGGTATTATATGTTTATATGAAGTAGATATCAACACAAATCATGGGTAAAAACTCTTTATCAGGATAAAAAATATAACTACTGCAATTTCACGCAGATTGTTGTTGTTGTTGTTGTTGTTGTTGTTGTCTTCAGTCCTGAGACTGGTTTGATGCAGCTCTCCATGCTACTCTATCCTGTGCAAGCTTCTTCATCTCCCAGTACTTACTACAACCTACATCCTACTGAATCTGCTTAGTGTATTCATCTCTTGGTCTCCCTCTACGATTTTTACCCTCCACACTGCCCTCCAATGCTAAATTTGTGATCCCTTGATGCCTCAGAACATGTCCTACCAACCGGTCCCTTCTTCTTGTCAAGTTGTGCCACAAACTCCTCTTCTCCCCAATCCTCATTAGTTGTGTGATCTACCCATCTAATCTTCAGCATTCTTCTGTAGCACCACACTTCGAAAGCTTCTATTCTCTTCTTGTCCAAACTATTTATCGTCCATGTTTCACTTCCATACATGGCTACACTCCATACAAATACTTCCAGAAACGACTTCCTGACACTTAAATCTATACTCGATGTTAACAAATTTCTCTTCTTCAGAAATGCTTTCCTTGCCATTGCCAGTCTACATTTTATATCCTCTCTTCGACCATCATCAGTTATTTTGCTCCCCAAATGGCAAAACTCCTTTACTAATTTAAGTGTCTCATTTCCTAATCTAATTCCCTCAGCAGCACCTGACTTAATTTGACTACATTCCATTATCCTCGTTTCTTCTGTAGCACCACATTTCGAAAGCTTCTATTCTCTTCTTGTCCAAACTATTTATCGTCCATGTTTCACTTCCATACATGGCTACACTCCATACAAATACTTCCAGAAACGACTTCCTGACACTTAAATCTATACTCGATGTTAACAAATTTCTCTTCTTCAGAAATGCTTTCCTTGCCATTGCCAGTCTACATTTTATATCCTCTCTTCGACCATTATCAGTTATTTTGCTCCCCAAATGGCAAAACTCCTTTACTAATTTAAGTGTCTCATTTCCTAATCTAATTCCCTCAGCAGCACCTGACTTAATTTGACTACATTCCATTATCCTCGTTTTGCTTTTGTTGAAGTTCATCTTATATCCTCCTTTCAAGACACTGTCCATTCCGTTCAACTGCTCTTCCAAGTCCTTTGCTGTCTCTGACAGAATTACAATGTCATCGGCGAACCTCAAAGTTTTTATTTCTTCTCCATGGATTTTAATACATACTCCGAATTTTTCTTTTGTTTCCTTTACTGCTTGCTCAATATACAGACTGAATAACATCGGTTATAGACTACAACCCTGTCTCACTCCCTTCCCAACCACTGCTTGCCTTTCATGTCCCTCGACTATTATAACTGCCATCTGCTTTCTGTACAAATTGTAAATAGCCTTTCGCTCCCCGTATTTTACCCCTGCCATCTTCAGAATTTGAAAGAGAGTATTCCAGTCAACATTGTCAAAAGCTTTCTCTAAGTCTACAAATGCTAGAAATGTAGGTTTGCCTTTCCTTAATCTATTTTCTAAGATAAGTCGTAGGGTCAGTATTGCCTCACGTGTTCCAACATTTCTGCGGAATCCAAACTGATCTTCCCCGAGGTCGGCTTCTACCAGTTTTTCCATTCGCCTGTAAAGAATTCACGTTAGTATTTTGCAGCTGTGACTTATTAAACTGATAGTTCGGTGATTTTCACACCTGTCAACACCTGCTTTCTTTGGGATTGGAATTATTATATTCTTCTTGAAGTCTGAGGGTATTTCGCCTGTCTCATACATCTTGCTCACCAGTTGGTAGAGTTTTGTGAGGACTGGCTCTCCCAAGGCCGTCAAGCAGATTACCACACTAATAATAATGCATAATCGGTCTATATGACATATTCTAAATGCACTAATACCAGCTATAAGACAACTGAAATCTGAAGTTGTGGGAAAAAAATACTAACAAACTGGTTATTGTAAACACCCACCCTGTTTTCCAAATTATTGTACAGGCACTGAGCACACCAGTTCACTTAGGAATTCAGTGTCATATAAATGGGTTTTAGTTGTGAAGGGATACAATACACTAATGATTTAATTTGTTTACAATACAATAATTTATTACGTTATTACTCACAAAATATTAACATTGTAACTGCACAGTAAATTGAGAGAAAAGTGTAAAATCTAACAGGTGTCCCACCTCAATTGTCTTCGCTCAAGTTCTCCTCAATGGCATTCTTCTTATTCTTCTTCCTTGCTGTTCTCATCACCTATGGTTGTTGAGTCATCATTGCAGTTGATGATTATAAGCTTCATTATAGTGTCTCTCATAAGTTCTTTCTGTAGATTTTCTGCATGCTGAACACATTTCTGACACTGTTCATTTCTGAATTTTCCAAGGCCTCATGAACTAAGCACCCAACATCTTCGGTTTGAAACTTGTTTCTCGTGGTTACTTCTCTTGATTTGGGCCCATATGAGATCAGTCATGTTAAGTGTACTACTTGGTGACCCTTTTCATTTACCAGTACTCATAACCGATAAATAAGTAATCCAACATTTCAGCTCCTGCTGTTGGAGCTCGGTTCATGATTACCAAATGACATTAAGTGTTGTTGATGGTGGTGATGGAACCTTCATCCACTAAATTCAAAAAAATTGGCCTCCAATTGATTTATACACTTATCTGTGTTCCTGTGTTAGTTTTAGAATGACAAGCACCTGAGTTTTAGTTTTTCTTTATCTGAAAACTAATTTTCTTCATTAAGGAAACAAGTCTTCACTGACCCCCTTTGCATAATAATCAGCCTGGCACATTTCCAAACAGGTACCTTACATGCCCCCTGTTTGGCTCAAAAACTGCCACATATGCTTTAGTGAGTGGGTGTGAGTAACCAAAGTTTCATCCGAACAGAATATAGGTTGCATGACACCTTTAAGTATGCAGCGAATTCATCATCCACAAAAGCTTGATTCTGGAAGACACTATGTTGCTGTGTTCAACTAAACTTTAACCTACCATCATTTGGACACTTATATTTAAATCCTGCATCATTTAACATGTGTCTCACAGATTTAACAGATCCAGTAAAATTTATTTGTTCAATTAACTTTTTTTCAGTTTTTCTGATGTGCACTTGCTAGTATCGTAAAATTCATAGACTGTACGCCTGACAATGTCTTTCTCAAACTAGTTTAGTTTGGTTAAAAAGTTGTGTTGTAAAATATTTTTCCGAAGAGAAGCAAATGTTGGGGATTTTCTCCTCATGGCACATGCTCTGGACAGTTCTTAATCCAACGCCACAAGCTGCAGCACAAATAGCCTGTATGTTACCCACAATTTTTTTTTCTTACAGTGGTTGCTTTTATTGGTAAGATATCACTGTATTTCTTGATATGCCACTACTGATTATGTCTACATTCTGCAAATATTTCCTAATGAGTGTGCATGTGGATACTGACACTTCGCCATCACTGTTTATGGTTTTGCTTCACCACCAAAACACAGTTGCCTTTCTCAACTGCATTTTCTCTGTTGTCAAAGTCTGTCGTGTCCAATTTGTTTGTAAACCCGACCTACAGGCTTTTTCATTTTTAACTTAACACAAACACTTCCACTCAGGAAATAAATTGCACTAATAATAACATAAAGTAGACTCTTCACTTCGAGTCAAACTGTCAAATAAGGAATAGAAAACAAGAATGGCACAAATCAACACATCGTCTTGACACTGACGCTCACTGGCACTTGATCTAGGCAACTACAGTTGCTCAGCATTGCTATTTCTTTCATGTTAAGAGTGAGAGTGCTACACAAGGCTAGGCCCAAGTGCGGCATCAGCACCACTGCAGGCATCTGCCAGTATGCCTGACCAGAGCTGTGAATGTGTATTAGTTACAAGCAGCTTCACATCAAAACCACACACAAATATTGAATGCTGAGCACAGTCTCACGTGTGTGTATTTTCATCAAGTGCGCGTGAAAAAGTAACAAAGTTCTGACCCATTTTCCTGAACTGTCTCTCTAAATATCCCGCCATACCCAGGATTCAACAATTCATTTTGTTTCAAAGACAAACTTATTCTCTTGACTACACAATTCCGCCTTGGAAATAAATTTTGTGCAAGTGTAAACATACACGATTTTATGAGAGGTTCACATGAAAATAGCTTGGCATATACACCATAATGTGAGTAACTTAACAGTTTGCTCAAAGTGCTTCCTTCTTTGCACTGTCACTCACCTTCACAGTAAAGACATGTTATATTTCATGAGCTATTGCTGAATATTTCTAAAACTTTTTAAACTTACACAACTTAGTACATTGTTTTTAATCCCAGCTTAACAACTCTCTGTATGCTTTATTTCTATCTACTTTTAATGTGCTGCATGAAGAGTGTACAATAAAACATTATTAATAAAACTGGAAGTTATACTGCTTAGTAGAACTGATTGGATATTTTTAAAAACAAAGATCATGTGACTTACCGAACGAAAGCGCTGGCAGGTCGATAGACAAACAAACAAACACAAACACACACACACACAAAATTCAAGCTTTCGCAACAAACTGTTGCCTCATCAGGAAAGAGGGGAAGGAGAGGGAAAGACAAAAGGATGTGGGTTTTAAGGGAGAGGGTAAGGAGTCATTCCAATCCCGGGAGCGGAAAGACTTACCTTAGGGAGAAAAAAGGACAGGTATACACTCGCACACATACACATATCCATCCACACATATACAGACACAAGCAGACATATTTCTGCCCAAACTCTTTGTCTTTAAATATGTCTGCTTGTGTCTGTATATGTGTGGATGGATATGTGTATGTGTGCGAGTGTATACCTGTCCTTTTTTCCCCCTAAGGTAAGTCTTTCCGCTCCCGGGATTGGAATGACTCCTTACCCTCTCCCTTAAAACCCACATCCTTTCGTCTTTCCCTCTCCTTCCCCTCTTTCCTGTTGAGGCAACAGTTTGTTGCAAAAGCTTGAATTTTGTGTGTGTGTTTGTGTTTGTTTGTGTGTCTATCGACCTGCCAGCGCTTTCGTTCGGTAAGTCACATGATCTTTGTTTTTAGATATATTTTTCCCACGTGGAATGTTTCCCTCTATTATATTGATTGGATATTTTGTGACGTACAAGACACTGTGGATGTCAATCCATATGGATAAACAAAAATTACTCCTCCCAAAACAGAGAAATCGGATTTCCATGACTAATCATATCTATTGTTATTAATTTCAGAACACTAACAGGAAAAATGGTTGCTATGACAGTGAATAGGATTGGGGAGAAGAGAAGTTTGTGGCACAACTTGACTAGAAGAAGGGATCGGTTGGTAGGACATGTCCTGAGGCATCAACGGATCACAAATTTAGCATTGGAGGGCAGTGTGGAGGATAAAATTCGTAGAGGGAGACCAAGAGATGAATACACTAAGCAGATTCAGAAGGATGTAGGTTGCAGTAGGTACTGGGAGATGAAGGAGCTTGTACAGGGTAGATTAGCATGGAGAGCTGCATCAAATCAGTCTCAGGACTGAAGACCACAACATGACAGTTTCAGCTTCACAGGATAGGGCGGGGTGGGGGGTGGGGGCAGTAAGTACACCTTTCCTTACTGACTGCACCCTCCACACAGGCTCTGAGCCATGGCAGAGAGCATTCCTGAGTGCTCCTGATGTGTGGGGCCTTTACAGTGTAAGACACTTCAGGTGTTAAATGTTCAGGGGGGATCCTGTCCAGCAAACTCTCAATCCACCACCAATGTCAGAATTCCCTGAAGTACTCGCTGTTTGAAACCACCGGGATGGGGGCTCTGGCTTAATGCATTACAGAAACAGTAAGCATTTTTCATCATATGCCACTACAGAACAATAGATTAATGAAACAGTAGAGAAATATCTTTTCAGTCTCCCATAGTTTATGAACTATCATTTTGCATTCTTCGTAATTTCTTAGGTTTAGCAGTTGTGTCCAATTAAAATTGAAATAACAAGAAGTTTCACTGGAAATCCTGATCCGCTCATTTCTTATCAAGCTTTATGCCCATGGGCTGTGTTTTTTTTTTTTTCTTCCCCCCCCCCCCCCCCACATATTAAAAATATAGAGATAAGTTAGAGAAGCTAATTTCTTTATAAACTGAAAAATATTCACAAATATATCCTACACAAGCATGCATCTTATGTTGTAGGTACCACCAGCATTCAGTTTGTGTAAAAGAAAGTTACATTACTTGATTAAAATATCATCAAAATTATTGTATATACTGCTGTTAACTTAGATACTATATTATAAGATTCATTATGCCACCCTTGCCATAGTTACAAAATATTCTACATTCTGAAGTTAGTATTATGCAACTCACCTTCAACAATTTCATGATTTCACCTTGACGATAAAATGATTTTTTGTATTTGGGATGATATTTAACTAATTTATCAGCATCCTTCATTGCACTGAAATTGAAGCATAGTGCTGTGTCACCACAGAAAGTATTTCCAAATACAGCAACAATGTAAATTGTGAATTTCTTGGCCCATCACATTCCCACATATTTCTTTTTTGCCTTTTTCCCACGGAATATGAACAGTATTTCAAAAGGAAAAAGCATGGAACTTACCAACAATATTTTAAAAGAATTCTTACTCACTTCGTATAGTCCTTAAGTTTGATGTAGCACATGCATCTGTTATTTAAAAACCGTTTATCTTCCCCATGTTTCTTTATAGCCACAGAATAGATATCTATGGCTTCACGATACAATTCAAAAACTTGTTTCTGGTATGCTTTCTTTCCCATCTCTTCAAGGCTCTCCATTACTATCCTGAAATTAGAAATAAGCACTGTCGTTGCAGGTTATTAGGACAACAAATAAAAGGCCTACAAAATCAACATGGACTGGTTACTATCTCTACAAACTATGAACTTAGATTCATTGCAAATTTTTAGAAAACACACAAAAATTTTTCACAGAAGACTAGATCGCAATCTGATCATATCCAGCCCTGGTTTCTTTTTCCAAAGATCAATAAAATAGTTAAAATCTGACAACAGACAACAGTCCAATTTTAATTTCCTCCTCTTACCTCTCTGTCCCCCCATCCCCCTATCATCTGCTAATATTTAACTTAGTCTCTTCCAAAGAATACTCGCAAATCCCTCTAAGACATCATCCCAAAAACTTAAAAAAGGCTATCGTTTTTAGATTAATCCAAACCAATCGCTAAGCACATAAATGGATAATAAAATGTCCCTCCGCTAGCTCGTCTGACTGCTGGTGGTGGAAGAATTTATCAGCAGAGATGAACATATGGTTGCAAGTAGTTCTCCTTAACAACACTGTCTGACTGTCTCCAAAAGTAAATTTCAAGAGTTCTACAGTGCCTAGAGGAGTGAGAGCATAAGATGCTGTCAATGGTGGGCCTTTTACTTGGGTGGCGATGTTTAGCTTGAACACCCTCTTTTGATATTTGAGAGGGAAATGCCGAGTGCCAGCACTGGGTTTTGACTTTAATTTACTGACTTCTCCTATTACACAGTACAAGAACTCATCACAGTCACAGATAATATACAGCTGGACATTTGACAAGGTGAACACATGCCACTTTAAGTAATACCCTAACAAATGCTTTTACCAGATTATGAGCTCTACTAAAATAAGTACCTCTGGCAAAGTTTTGCGTATGCTAAGACGTATCATGGTTTGAAATCCATGTTACAACTGTAAATGTTCCCGTGATGGTGGTGGAGCTGAAAACCTAGTTATATGTGTATGTGCATGCAATTACCTGTATAAAGCATTTCACCTAAAACAGAGTGGTTGACTGTATTTTCTTCGTACGTTGTTTCTCTCCTGAAATTTACATAACTTTTTTTTAACTGCAAACAACGCAACATGTCTGCTTGTGTCTGTATATGTGTGGATGGATATGTGTGTGTGTGTGCGAGTGTATACCTGTCCTTTTTTCCCCCTAAGGTAAGTCTTTCCGCTCCCGGGATTGGAATGACTCCTTACCCTCTCCCTTAAAACCCACATCCTTTCGTCTTTCTCTCTCCTTCCCTCTTTCCTGATGAGGCAACAGTTTTTTGCGAAAGCTTGAATTTTGTGTGTATGTTTGTGTTTGTTTGTGTGTCTATCGACGTGCCAGCGCTTTCGTTTGGTAAGTCACATATATATATATATATATATGACTTATCGAACGAAAGCGCTGGCAGGTCGATAGACACACAAACAAACACAAACATACACACAAAATTCAAGCTTTCGCACAAACTGTTGCCTCATCAGGAAGGAAAAACAATTCTCTTAAAAATAAAAATAGAAAAGCAGCTTCCGGACATGGCCCTTCTTGCTGTAAAACACTCTTTAGGATGAAAGTTAGTTAGAAGACTACAGTGTTACAAAAGACCAGCCCATCAGAATGCGGTTCACTCCTCCTGCTCTGGTCTGTAAAACTTGAAAATTTTCATATCTGCAAATGATCATCTGTTCAATAAGTAACTCAGGTCTCTCATTTGTGCTAAAAAATCTAATTTTAGCTGCTCTCAGCTGAAGCTTCCAACTATCAGAAAATAAATTAATGGAAACACTACTCCAACACCTAACCAAGTGCTACAGGCACAATGAAGTTCATGTTAATCATCTATATCAGCACATACCCAAAAGAAAACTGACAGTTATGTTATCAAGCTACCCTATAATAAAAGTAAAGCTATTAGCAATCCAAAAGTTGAATTTAAACACCCCAGTGCTAACTGCAAATACCTGGGAATAGTTCTCAATGTCTTATCTTTTAAGAAACACTGTATTAATACTGAAAGTAAAAGCCCCTAAAATTATCATTTGGACTTTGTTTTAAACCTAGCCCACAGTCAAAGAATAGTGTTCTGCACTTAGACAATGTCTTGTAAACAATGCTACAAATGTGATAACAACAAATGTGCTAATAGTAACATGGAGACACATGTTATCACCTCAGCAGATCTACTGTCTGGCCACTAAGAGTTGTGACCCCATAGGGAAAATCTCAAGTGAATAACATGCTCAAGTGTGTCATTGAAATGATAAAAGCTGCAGTAAAGACTACAACCGGAATAAGTGCTCTGTCATGCTAATGATGCAACAATGGCACTTATTTTAAAGGCCACAAAACAGCTGAGGTTAAAATTGCCCAGATAAGGATTTAATATAGGCCATTTTCTAGGGAAAGCACTTAGTGAGTCTCGAAGTTAGTTGACACATAGAAGCCTAAACAGCATTAGTAGTTGGATAAAATATAATGAATTTGGAACACTTGTTAAAAAGCAGCAACTTACTTCTACTGGCCACGCAAACTGCATCTAGCCCTTGGCCTCATTCATGCCAGCCTTCCTGTCAGCTGCATCTTTATCTCCCAGACCCAGTATCTGTATGCCCCCCATGGTATTTTCTTTTCATCTTGTTCTCGGCCATCTTAGTGGTCCTGTACCTGCGGCTTCTCCACCCAACATTGCCTTTATTACCGTGTTTACCCCTCTCCTCCTCACAGGTCTGTACCACATCAGTCTTTTAGTTTTCACACGTAACTATGTAAAATAGTGTATTATTGTCTGACTTCCCTGTTTTTCCGTATTCTCCACTGTTCATTTTCTACTTTTTTTTGTCAGGGTCCATGTCTCACCTGTGAAGCACACTTTTTGTTTGACAATAGTTTGTTATATTCTTATTTTTGCCTGCCTGGATAGTAACTTCAATCTTAGGATGTTACGTATAGCTCCCAGACATCTTCCCTTGGCTTGAATTTTCATTATGATCTCTTGTCCTATCAGCTTGTCCAGTCTTGCACCCTCTGCCATTACCCCTCCACATCCCCTCTCTCACTATGCTGTCCTATGCTTTGCTGAAGTCTATAAACATACAAAAGGTAGCCTGACTATGCTCTCAGTTCTAATCCAATATTTGTATTAGTGTGAACATTTGGTTGGTTGTTGACTTATCCATTCTGAAACCTGCTTGTGCTGTGTCTAATATTTCTTTAGGATATGGGTTGAGGCTTTTCAGTATAATTCTTGATGTTATTTTCTGGCACATCCATAGTAGAAATATTCCTCTACAGTTCTGTGTCAACATTTTGTCTCCTTCTTGTATATGGGACATACAGCAGCAGTTTTCCATTCCTCTGGCACTATTTCTTTCTTCCACACCTCTTTTATCAATTTGGCTAACCATTCATATGTCTTGTCTCCCCCTTCTTTGATGAGCTCTGCTGATATCACATCTATGCCTCGGGCCTTCCCATTTTTCAGTCTTCTCATTGCCTCCTTCACCTTCATCAGGGTTGGTTCTTTGACTAATGGTTGAACACTCTTGTTGTTTTCTGCCCTGTTTTCATTCCTATAGATGGCTACCGGGTTGTACAGCAGTTCTCTAAGTATCTCCTCCAGTTCTCTAGATTCCCTTCATTTGTAGAGATCAGTTTTCCATTCTCGTCCTTCATTATCACAGGATTAGCTCTATACTCCTTTCTATAGCTTCTCATTGTTCTGTAACACTATTTACTATTGTTCTGGGTCCAGTCCTCCTCTGCCTTCTCTATCTGTTTATTTATAAATGATCTTTTCTCTCACCTAACTGCGCTGTTCATTTATCTCATGGCTGTCCTGTATTTTATTTGATTTTCGTGTTTGTTATTGCTCATCATTGCCAGTCTGGCTGCCTTCCTCGCCTGAACAGCTTTTCTACATGTTTCATTTACCCATGGTTTGCACTTGATATTGCCATTATTGTTATCTCCTAAAAGCACCTGTGCTGTCGTCTTTATAACTGCTGTTATTGTTCCATTTTGTATATTCATCTTCTTTCCTACCGTTTTTGTTCTCTAATTCTGTGAATCTATTTCTAAGCTTAATCTTAAATGTCTATTCACCTCCTCTTCTTTTAGCCTACTCACACCTACTCTTTGGGTTATTTTGCCAGTGTTGCTCTTACTTGGTTTTTTTTTTTTTTTGGTAATGATTATTTCATCTTTATTAGTATGAGAGAATTATCCATTCCTATCACAGCCCCTCTCATTGTCCTAACATCTGTTACTGTCTTTTTATGTTTTTTCTCTATCAACACGTGGTCTATTTGGTTCCTAGTTAGCCCATCTGGTGATGTACATGTTGCTTTGTGTATGTCTCTTTGGGGAAATGATGTACAGACTACGTTCATATCTCTAGCTGTGGCAAAGTTGATGAGCCTTTTATACCACTATAATTTTATTCAGCGTGCAAGCTGAACATGACTGTATATGGTTGCCATTGGCATACTTGTCCTATTTTGGCATTTAAGTCTCCCGCACAATTTCTATGTCACACTGTGGTGATCTGGAGTGCATGTGGTCTAAGGTGACATAGAATTCATCTTTTATGTCTTCCTCCTTGTCCTCAGTTGGGGCATGGACACTTACTAATGAGATGTTTCTGTATTTACCTTTGATCCTGATGTACCATATCCTTTCTTTGCAACAAAGCACAAATGTAAAATGAACAACTACAATGACTATCCTTTAAGAATCCACTCAGTATAAGTCTCTAGAATAACTGTAGTCCACAGTTGAAAATTAAATCTTTGCAAATTGCTACAGTGAGTAAAGAGTAGAACATGTTCTACAGCCTGTGCTGTGCCTGCTAAAACATTAGATAGCTCAGACGTCAAATGTACATGAAAGTGTAAGGTGTTAAAAAACTTACATTGGATTAGAATGTGGTATGCTGTCAGTGGTTTGTTACAGTGACAGCAAAGTAGAGCATGGTCACTGCTTAGCAGGTAACAATAGCTGACATGATAGTGCCCAATCTGGTTAAATTACCTCCACACACAATATGGACAAGATGTTGTTGCCCAAGCCATAGAGAGGGGTTTACTCTCCTGGAATTCGTTTCCATGGAGAGATGAACTCTGTTCGTGCCAGAATGATGGCATATAGCAACGCTGAGATCATCCAGGGGGACAGAACTGCTATAAGGCTGGATAGTAAAAATGCAACCTTGGCACCGGCATCAGCAGCTTCATTCCCCTACATGCCGACATGTCCAGGAATCCATATAAACGACACATTAGTGCTTGCATTGAAGAGTGAGTGTCAGCCTTTTTGAATACATTAAACTACACGGTGGTATGTGTACATTGCACAGAGGCTCTGGAGGACACTGAAGGAATCAGAGCATACAAGAGATTGACAGATTAAGTATCGCCAGACGTGCAACAAGGCTTGATAAAGGGCAAGCAGCTCTACAATAAAAATTGAGCATTGGTCTGAAAGGCAATTCGTAAAAACCTCTTCACTGACAACAGAGGCACATCCCGTTCCATGGTCATCCTTAGACCTATCAGTGTAAATGGAGTTGCTGTCCCCAAACTCATACAATGCTCCAGAAATGTCAAGCAAATGATATAAGCCAGAGTAGTGTTCCTTGGAAGCAAAGTAGATGGGCACAGATCTCTGCACAGATCAAATGAGGGAAAGACTCTCAATCCTGGGAACAAAGCAGATAACATGAGATTAAGCTTTCAAAGTAGAATATGAAAGCAATCTCCAGGAGGCAACCAGGAAGTAGAGCTTGCCTCATACTGGCAGAGGATGGAATAATCAAAAGAGGAAGTATCAGTAGGTGGCTAGGCAGAGAGGACCATTGGCAAGCATATTTGCAGAGTATGTCACACAGGGGCTCATAACTGGACTGGTGGGGAGTACACCAGTAGCTAAACAGATTGGATGATTCCCTCCCCCATACCCAGTGGAAAAGTGGAAGGCACTGTCTATGCTCCACGGGCAGACATTGTTGAGGCAACACTGAGATTGCCACTTGAGTTTGCTGAGGGCTGCAACAGACTGCAAAATTATCAACAAAGGGAGGCACCTAAGATGCCCAATTGGAGACAGTTAATAACGTGTTTGAATGCTATAGCAAATAGATCATGCTGAACACAGGAGCCCTGAGGTAACCCATTCACCCGAGTGAAAAGGTTCAATAAAGTCGGACCCATGTGTAAATTAGAAACCAAGTCGTTCAGAAATTCCATAATAAATTGGGGCAGGTGGCCTCAGAAGCTCCATCTTTGCAACTTATGGAGGATTCCCATCCTCTAGAAGTGTCATATGCCTTCTCTAAATAAAAAAATATGGCCATAATATGGCCCTTACGCGGAAAGTTGTCCATGATGTGGGTCAACAGGATGATGAGATGGTTGACTGCAGAGTAACACCAACAAAAGCCACACTGAACATTTATTAATAGTTTTTATGACTTGAGGCACCTTACTAGCTGTATTTTGCTCATTCATTCCATCACCTTTTAAATACACTGGTGAGGGAAACTGAATGGTAGCTGGAAGGAAATTCTCTGCCTTTACCAGGCTTAAGTATATGGGTTATGGTGGCTTTGCGGCACCTTGTAGGAAATGTGTCATTCTTCCAGGTATGGTTTTATGTATAGAGGAGAAAATACTTATCATTATGAGAAAGGTGCTGCAATATCTAAATGTAAATGTCATCCAGTCCCAGAACAGAGAAATGTAGTAATGGAAGGGCGTGCTCTAGCTTCTATGCAGTAAAAACAGTATTGTAGCCTTCATGAAAATAAGACACTCACTTCTGAAATAGGAAGGCGGAATGGTAATGGGAAGCAAGATTAAGATCTTTGCAAAGTGCCGGTCCAAGATACTGGAGATGTCAATGGGATCCACTACAATATTATCTGCAATGGTCAGACTAGGAATTAAAAGATAGATCTTTTTGCCAGCAACATGAAGATGTTTATCCTAAATGATGGAATAGGGTGCAAATAGTCAAGTGTTAATAGATCCAAAAGGCTTTTTTGCTAGCTCTGATAATTCAACAGCTCTTTACACACATCTGTTTTAATCGGACAGTTCTCCACTATGTGGTGGTATTCAAGGACACACAGAGCATCTCTCAGCATGTGAACTGCTTCTTTGCATTCCTCAGTCCACTAGACGACTGGAGTTTATTGCAGGAGAGAAGACATTTGGGGTATGGTACATTCAGGGAGAGGATGATGTCCATACAGTACTCTTTCTGGTGCTCACTGCAGTATAATTGTTTGTCAAAGGTTGCCAATAAGAAGTAGAGTTTCCTGCCAGCTCTAGAAAATTGTCAAGTCCTCTTACGCATGGATTGTACAAGGTTCAGCAAGTGAAGTATGCACAGGAAATGGCCGCTTCAGTGTGTGTTTGAGACAATGGACCATTCTAGATGGTGGGGAATGGTGCACTGCAAATGAGAGATCTACATGACAACAAATGTGTAGAATCTGAAAGAAATGGGGGTTCACATGTGTTAAGGGAAACAATGTTAAGCTGCTCCAGAATATCTGATCGGAATGTGCCCCTTGCACAGGCACTGGGAGATCCCCAAATGGGATGGTGTGCACTGCAGTTGCCAAGCAGCAATAGAGGAACTGTAAGCTGGGCAATAAGTTGTAACATGTCTGCTCCGGGAAGGACGAGTTGTGTGGGTATGTTATGGGTAATTTCTCTGATGAGCATCATTACACTTTCCTGAGCTGGAGTCCTCTCCTCAGGAGGTAGAGCAAAGCACACCGGGATGAAATGTCGAAGGTCAAATTGGCCTTGAGTCTGCATTTTTGTTTCTTGTAGGTATATGAATTTTGAGATTGTGAATATCAACAATGTAGGAAAACACAGATTGCTACTTACCATAAAGAAGACATGTTAAGTTGTAAGCAGACACTTATAAAACTTACACAACCACCAACTCCAGCATCACGAGGCCTGTATGCAACTTAATGCATCTTCTTTATGGTAAGTAGCAATCTGTCTTTCCTTACATTGTTGATATTTCTACTTGCGAGTTTCTAGTGTTTGAGATTGTGAATATAGTAGCAGATGCAGTTCTACCTTATGTGATCCAATACCACAGTGGACAGGGCTTATGCAAGGTTCTTTTGTCATTAATTACGACAATATGAACTCTCCATCACACTCTTCAGGGGCAACTCAAACGGATGGTATTACTACCTAAAAATTACTGGAAAGATCAGTGACTCTGAAAAACAACTCCCCTGTCACAGCTATGAGATAGATTTAGTGGGGCGGCATCTAACTTCTTAGAAGAAAAATATAGTCCGTAGACCACTAGATATATTGTGAAACAAACTCTTCGAAAATACATGCCACGATCGAGTCCTTTACAGCAATTGTTTATGCAGTGGTGATTAACCCCCCTCCTGTGAGAAACTGAACTGCAGCGTAGCTTCAGGTCCAAGTTAGGTTGAAAGGTGATTGGTTGCCAACAAATGTTTCAGTGTTTTTTTTTATATGTACTTTGCCCATTCCATATTTACATTTGTCACTGATTGAGAATCCCTATTTTCCCACTGTAGTCCGGTATTTTCTAGTTTTTAATATGTTTAACAGCATTAATAACAAGAAAATACCCAACCCAAAAGTCCATATTCCCATGTAAGTCTCATTATTTTGTCAGATTTTATTTTCCTAATATTTTTGTATTGTTAGTAACTCAACTATTCATTGTTTCTAACAGTCATCTCCCTGCCACGTTAATGAAGTCATTGGTCTGTTGGTATGATAGTGCCAGTGTTAACTAATCCTGACAGGGCTTTCACATGGGGGAGAACCAAACTTCAAAAACCTTTCGAACCATTAGTTTTCCATAGTTTTCCTAAATTACTGCTGCATCACAAACAAGTATATACATAGATTTGGAGAATTCTTGAAAATTTTGCGCAGCTATGGCCAGAAGGTAGAAGTGAAGGGACTGATGGGCACATTGGATAGTAAGTGCTGGTGATTTTGACATTAAGCAAACGGTTTCGTGAGGCAGGTTTACGACATCACTCATAGCTCAGGAAGAACGACCTGGCAGGCACTATAAACAAGTGAGGAGATGGGTGCAGAGTAATCAGGTGCATCATGGGGCACTAACATACTGCGAAAAAAATGTATGTTGCAATTACAATAGAACCTAGCAACCTGTTATGTGGGGGCCAAAGTGAGCCAGAAAAAGCTGATGTTATAATTATTAAGGAATACTCCACTCTTTTCCAGAGGGACTAAGTCAGAGGCATAGGAACAGGAGTATAAATAAGGGAGCCCAGAGACTCAAGGCAAGCAGTCATGTTGCCATTCTGTATGTGTCTTGAACCAGAGAGAATAATGATTATTTCAGCTGTAGGCCAGCCATGACGACCAACTGGTGATGAATTTCAGCAGCCAGCTGTGGTGAGGTGGGTCTGAAATTTGGCACTGCATAGTTGCAGAGAGCAGAGGGAAGCCAGACTCTGCCCTCTGCGTTACATAGTCTGACAGACTGCAAGCTGCCGTCTGCAAGGGTGGGGTTGGGGTGTGATCCTGTGGCCTCCCGGGTACAAGGCTGTCCTCAATCACCAACTGAGCTGCCCTGGCGAATGACTGGAGCTGCTGTGGCTCTACTACACTGACAGCTGCTGGCTGTTTACCTTTGCCTTCTACATGGTGACCAAGAGTAGTGCTTGAGGGAATAGACAGCTGCACTCCAGAGGGCAGGTGCGGACTTCCAGCTCGGGTGACACACCCTGCTGGCCACGCAATCAGCTGGGACAGGAGTCATTATGTCTGCAAGGACAGAGCAGCCTGGTGGTGGAGCAGCAGATTCCAGTGATGGCATTTGCACTGACAAATGTACACACGCTGCACTGCTGTCTCCTGGATCAATAGTGGCACTGTGTAGTCTTTGCATGTATAAAGTCAATGACAAACTTGCCTATGTATCTCTGCACATCCCCTCAGGATTCATCGTTCTCTCTCACATCGTCTCTCTCAGTCATCCTACAGCAGATCACTCAACAGTAGTGTGGCACACTGACTAGGAGATACAGTATTACATTATATAAACTATTTTCATTATTAGTAGAAGCATTGAACAAAAATCAACTCCACTGTTTATAAGAATTCTGACTCATACAGCCATGTACAGGTTGAATCAAAAAAGACTTTACAACTTGAGAATGACAAGGAAATTTACTGAGAAAACTTATAGAATCGTTAGATGTATCATTTTGTAGAAACAACCTCAAGTTTCTCATAAAAGTCTCAAGTGTCATTTTGGTTAAATGTGACTACCACTTGTGATGCAGCAAACATCCCACAGGTAATCAGTATCTTCCCACACTCGTTGCAGCCAGTCTGGCATAACTTGTGTAATGGCAGCATAGGTTCAATTTTTCAAATCAGCTAAATTGTTTGCCAGGGAGGAAAATACACAAGGTCTTTAACGAAACCCCAGAGAAAGAAATCCAATGGTGCCAAGTTTGGGGCACAATGTGGCCATGCAATTTGCCCTCCACAGCCAGTTCACTGACTTGGGAAGCAACTGTCAAGGAAACTTTGAATTTCCCTGAGAAAATGAGGTGATGCACCATCTTGCTGGCAGTAAACTATTCCATCTCAGGCATCTTCACTGATCTGTGGAATTAAAAAGTTTTCAAGCATATCCAGATACACAATTTCAGTAACACACAGAGAGCATGCTACACACTGCTGAAAGTAACTATTTCAACTCTGCACTATGCTGGCACTCCTGAAGGTGTAATGGGGTACTGATGCAATAAGTGAATCAAACTTAAGGTTGTCTGCTACAAAATGACATGCCTACTGATTCTGTAAGTGATCTCAAAAAAATTCTGTATCACTCCACAGTTGGAAAATCCTTTTTGACTAAACTAGTATAAATTAGTGACCAGAAGCCTGCAACAAAAAATCTTGACTTTGACTTGAATAAATAAATTTTAATTATTATTTATCATTGGAGCTGCACTTATAGCGGTGTGTGCCAAACAGCAGCATGGATTTATCACCACCATACCACAACTACCCTAAATGTCTCATTTTTTTCACAGATGAAAAGTGGTGGGAAAATTACCTACACAGTATTTCACTAGAATAAGTAACATTAATGAATGAAAATGCAAGTTTGGGAATATAAAAGTTTCAGGTCAGACTATTGTCAGTATTTTCTCATATATGTAATATAAATAAAAAAAATTTCTAGAAGCATTCCCTACATTTTTCAAAAGCTTTTCCCATAGAAAGTTTCTATGAAAGTTTTTGTTAAAATCGTAATTTACATCATGTTTCCACAATGATGTCTGAGCAATAAGCATCCTAACACATAGGCTGTTTCTAGGATTAAGTGTCACAGGGGTGTTTCACCTAAATATTACTCATGACTGGCTACAAAACTGCATCCCTAATAAAGATTGTCTCTAAACATAGAAATATACTTTTTTCCTCAAGTGCAGTGGCTAACCAAACTTGGGGAGAAGCATATTAAGAAAAAACAGATGATGCAATATTTTCTACATTCTTCACAGTAATTTTTGAGGAGACATTTATAAAATTGACCACATCAACAGTAGTAGCTAAGGAAAACACGAGTATAACATACAAATAAAAGATGGACATAGATTAATGGAAAATTCGCAAGACCTAGCAAATTTTGTAAATGACGACTTTTTAAATAAGGTCTATTACAGAGTACATAGTGTGGGATAGAGTGTCCCCCTTCAAATGTAATTGTTGTGCAAGATTGATCTGTAACACAACCCACAGACTAGTTTAGACTGCTACATTACCACTGTCTACATTAGGTGGAGGATGACAGTTTAGTTGTTAGTTGGTGAATCTAATATATGTGAATGTGAACTAAAGGTTGTGGAAACAGACTGATCTGTAGCATATCCCAATGTCTTACATACATGACATTTTTAACACTCTTTTTCATATTCAACACAGTTATTGTAATAAAACAGAAAGTTTACAGAAAATTTTGGTTGCATAACAGACTAATCTCCAATGAGGTGGTTGGTTTGTTTGGGGTATAAAGGGACTGAACTACAAGGCCATTAGTCCATTATTCCTCATGCAAACAAGGCCCAAGTTAAAACAATTCCCAAAAGAAGTCAGAGAAAGGAAAAGAGTGGAAAACTAATGGGGAACCACATGTAAAGAAAAAACAAAAGAAGGTAACCAAAAGGGGAAAATGTACACTAAAAGGAAAAGTAGTGGAAGGTATTAAAATAATATAGCAGATGGCCGAGGCTGGCTGATCACAAGAATAAAAAAATATGAGCCAGCCACTCTGCACCACACTAAAATCTCCAGCCTAAAAGAGAAGGTGAGATGAACACACATAGGGACAAGAAACACCAAGGCAAACAAACAGCAAAGAAAGAGTGAGGAAGAGTTAAAATGGAGGGAGCATGGGGCCTGGGAGAGAAGGCCAGACTCCCACCCTTAGATTGAGGTGGGTCCTCGCGACAGAGGTTGTGATCGTGTGTTAGCCAAGTATGGTTGATGCGAAGCCAACAAAGGGCAACGGAGTCCCTGCTAATGGCTTGCATGGATGACCACCACGCATTTGTTGTCTCCTTAATAACACGTAATTTATTTGGTGTACTGAAGGTGTGCCATTCAATATCCTAGATCGTGAAAACTTTGTGGCGAAAGACCAATCCAAGATCAGTCTCCGGCAGGCCTATCTCCAGAGTTGGTTTACTGGTAGCCTGTTTGGCCAGGCAACCACCGAGTTCATTGCTTGGGATTCCAATGTGTCCTGGGGTCCAAATTAGGGTCACTGAATGTCCACTGTTGCTGAGGGCATAAAGAGACTCTTGGGTAGTCAGTATCAAAGGATGATGAGTGAAGCACCGGTCGAGAGCTCATAGGCTACTTAAGGAGTCACTACAGATGATGAATGACTCTCTGGCACATGAGCGGATAAGCTCAAGAGCATGATAGATGGCTATCAACTCTGCAGTGAAAACAATGCAGCCAGCTGTCAAAGAGCACTGCTCAGTATGTCCAACGTGAGCATATGTGAAGCCAACAAGACCGTTAACCATTAATCCATCAGTGTAGACTATTTCTGAGCCCTGGAACTTGCCGAGAATAGAGAATAATTGCCAGCAGAGGGCCCGCAGGAAAGGTGGTAGAGGGAAAGTGTCAAGTTCAGTAAGAAGTGAGGAAAAAGATACAGTAATTGGGATAGTGAGGCGAACTATGAATGTTGGCGATGTGATTTGCAAGCAGTAGTTTCTGCCGTAGCCACAATGGAGGAACACCAGCTTCCAAGAGGAGGCTGTTCATTGGGCTTGTTCAAAAAGCTCCTGTCGCAAGCCGAACTCCACAGTGGTGGATTGGGCATAGCAGCTGCAGCGCGAAGGGCGATGCTGAACCATACACCAGGCTCCCGTAGTCAAAACCGGACTGCACAAGGGCTTTGTACAGCTGCAGCAATGTAGGGCAATCAGCACCCCAGTCGATGTGGCTCAGCATCAAATAATATTAAGAAGCCACCAGCACTTCTCCATAAGCTGACGAAGATACAGAAGTCAAGTTAAGTGGATGTCAAAGACTAGTCCCAAAAAGTGGTGAGTCTCCACTACATCAAGTAGTTGGTCATTTAGGTAAAGTTGGGGGTGGACAGTACGACGATGACAGAACTGCATAACGCAAGTACTGGTGGCCAAAAACTGAAAGCCGTTGCGACGAAGCAAGCTGGGATAATTTTAATTCCCCTCTTGTTTTCCCATCTGCCTCCATAAATTCATTTTGTTACTTTTAACTATTTACCATTAACATACATGAATATTATCTGCATTTCCATAAAAGAGAAAGGTTGGCCCTTAGTTTTAAAGAATATAACACCAGATCTAATTTTGTGCTTAGTTTTATGTATGTAATTGATTTTCTAATTTATTTTGACTATTCCTTGTTAGTATCTTTCATTATAGAACGAAATCAATAATTGTTCCGTAACTTAAATTCTATTGTTGACATATAAACAAATATAAATTCTGTACTAATTATAAACACTTGGAAGATGAAATACTAGTAATCTTAAAGTATCTATTTAGCTCTCTTCAAAAACATGTTAGCAAAGCCAGCCCTTCATTAATTCCAAAATAATTAACAGTTTTGTCCAAAGTATTGTTTGTGTAACTATATTTGTTAATTTCATTATTTAAACAAATAATTCGGCCTAACTCTTGTAGTAGAAGAAACTGGTAAAAAGAACCAATTTTCTGATGTATTCAGTTAATTTAATGAGTTAAGTTTTACTTGTAATTTCTGTAAATTTAACTTGAAACACTTTGTAGTTTCAGTACATATTATTGTGATGATATATAAGGGCCCGATTTTTGGTCACGAGACAGTCAGTCTACAGCCAAGTTTAAGATGAGGAACCTGTGTTGCTTAGAATGACAAAAATGATTGACTTAACGGTGAAATAAGTGTTACACAAATAGGCCGTGTGTGAAAACAATGACAGTGTCTGCTCCATAGATACCAGATTATTCTTCGAGAACTTTGAACTTTGTGGTTAGGTTTTACTGCTCGTAGATGTTCAACCGTAAACTACTGTAGCAGTATGTGGATGGTTCGCCTGCAAACTATTAATGAGGCTTATCAGAAGTTTGCCATACATATCACCTGTGTATTATTGGGGGTTGTGAGTAGTGAAATTAAAGTACTGTGAAACGTAACTGTGCACCTGTCAGCTACATGATTTACAGTGGTGTGTCGGAATCCACAACCAATTTTTTAACCAGTGTAGCAACACAGTACTTCAACACAGAGGACAACAACAGAAGAAATAAAAGCAGGTGGAACCACTACACTATGAGTATGGGCTCACGACTGCACCTTTCGCATGGCTCCCTGAAAACAGTGTTCAGCCACACCAATAGAAGAGGAGCAGAAGGAAATACAAAAATCGTCAGCATATAAAGGGGGGGGAGGGGGGGGGGGGAATACTGAGGATCCTACTGCTAGTGTGAGGCTATTAACAGCAATTAAAAAGAGTGGGAGACTCAGACAGAGACCTGTGGGACCTTATTCTCTTGGATATGGGGCAAACTGCAGGAAGCACCAACACGAATTTGGAAAGTGTGGAGTGACATGTCCTGTATAAAAATCAGAAGCAGGCCCCAGAGACCCCATTCCTGCA
Source organism: Schistocerca nitens (assembly GCF_023898315.1). NCBI lineage: Eukaryota > Metazoa > Arthropoda > Insecta > Orthoptera > Acrididae > Schistocerca > Schistocerca nitens. The sequence continues at coordinate 695,239,131 of NC_064617.1, read as the reverse complement.
GAGTAGAGAGAATGAGGTGTTGTCAAGTGGTGTTGTAGGCATTTGTCAGGTCAAAAAAAAAAAAAAAAAACAACAACAACATGTTGTCGCCAGGAAAAGGCCAATTGAATGGCAGTTTCTAGGTGGACCAAATTCTTGTTGGTGGAGCGCCCTTGTTGAAAACTGCCCTGGGACAGAGCCAAAAAGCCCCGAGACTCAAGGAGCCAACACAACCGCCGGCTCATCATACATTTGAGTATCTTGCACAGAACTTTGGTGAGGCTGATAGTACACACACACACACACACACACACACACACACACACAGTCTGCAGTCTCAGCTCTCTGAGACTGCAAACGTGTGTGCAAGTTGCATTTATGTGAGTGTGTGTGTGTGTGCGTGTGTATGTATGTGTGTGTACTGCTGGCAAAGGCCTTAATGGCAGAAAGCTTTAATTGTGTGAATCTTTTTATTGTGCCTATCGCGACTCAGCATCTCCACTATATGGTGAGTAGCAACTTTCCTTCTCTGATATTGTTACATTCCATCCTGGATTTTCCATTGCTCAATTTTTTCCAGACAATATAAGAGATAGAGAATAAATTCTCTTTATTGTTGACAGAAACATTTAAAAACCAGAGCTGTTAGTTGAAAAATGAAATGAAACCCCCAAGGACGTTTAAAGTTGGACAGCATTTAATAAATTAATACTGAACATTAAGAGAGAGAGAGAGAGAGAGAGAGAGAGAGAGAGAGAGAGAGAGAGAGAGAGAGAGAGAGAGTGTGTGTGTGTGTGCGAGCATGACTGTCAGCTTAAAGTATTTTAAATATAAATGACATATCTATATGCTGTGTAGCAAACACAAAGTTTTTTTTGTGATTACTACTGACTGACAATTGATTGAACACATCAAGATACTACCAAAGTGAATTCATCAGCATGTTATGACCTGTTAGGATCCTATCAAATGTGTGTAACAGCCACACACAGCTCTTAGATATGGGTTTCTATTCTGAGGATCAATGTACAAAACAGTGAGGTAATTTTCAGACAGCAGAAAATGGTCATCCAAAAGAAGTAGTGAGCAGACAAAAAAAGTATCCTTAGTGTGCCAAATGAGTATGGTACCAATCTGTTTAGGGCGACATGAAAAACCTTACCATGTCAAAAATGGTTCTCTATATGATCTTGAACAAGGGCCAATGTGGATTACCATAGGGAAAAAAAATGAAAAACTCGCAACAGTATTATCCATCAGGGATTAAAATTGTGTAATAGTTTGTTTAAAGAGATGAAAATGAGAACTACAACACAGTTATTTGGAAAGGCAGCCAAAACATACCGATGCCTCTTTATAATACATACTACACAAGATCACCAACAGTATTCAAAGTCGGGATTACCCTCACCATACTGTCATATAAATTCAAAACGCGTTTTTTTTTTTTTTTTTTTTTTTATTTAAGGAGGCTGCTTCTCTGTCTGGTTATAGTAATTTAGGTTTTTTTGTAGTTTTCATAAATCACTTGAAGCAAATGCTGTGATGATTCTTTCAACAAGGCTATGGCAGATCACCTGTCCTCTTCCCTTTACATATATGTGTTGGGTTGGTAGGTTGATTGGAGGGGAACAAACAGCAAGATCATCGGTCCCGTCAGATGGAGTAAGGATTGGGCAGGAAATCAAGGTGTGCCCTTTCAAAGAAACCATTCTGGCATTTGCCTGAAGCAATTTAGGGAAATCAAGGAAAACCTAAATCAGGCTGGGCAGACATAGTTTTGAACTGTCATCCTCCCAAATGCATTCATGTGCATATATTTACATGTGTGTTTATGTCACATGCTTTACTTGTATTAATCTCACCCCACAGAGTGTATCAATTTAATAAAAACAAAAATGTACAGACTAAATAAGAGCCCATTACCACTTTTTACATTTTTTATTTCTACATTCTGTCAGGATGCAATTTTATTTCATTAATAACTACTTACTGTCATCAGTGTTACACTTCACTATGGTATGGATGTCAGCATCGGGCAGGATATAACTTAACCGAATCTAAGCATGTAAAGTTGAATCTGATGATAACAGCGGAAACTAATAATTTATGAAATTAAAATTGCCGTCTTGACGGAATATTGTAATAAACAAAATCTGTATCACTGTAAATTGATCCTTGGCCAACGTAATTGCTATACTATACCGACAGTTCTGCATAACAAATGGGTGATTTTCAAAATCTTATTACTCCCAAGGGGCACAATTGGATACCACCCAATGTTTGCTCCGGTGCTAGTACTTTAGCGAGATCACTGATACCATCTCAGTAATTAACTGAGACATGGAAAAACACGTTATTTCATTGTTGATGAAAATAGATGCAGCTGAATCATTTCAGGTCACGAATTATTCATTTACATAATGTCATTAATTTCTGTTTTTCAGTATCAACAAATTTAATCAGTAGCAATGAATGACAATTCTTAACATTCAACTGACGTGTATCACGTAGCAAGATGAACGACGTCTGCCCGTCTGTCAACCACCCAGTACAGGTACGAATATCAAAGGCGGTACGAATATCAAAGGCAGTGCGCAAATTTCAACAATAATCACACCTCATTAATATATAACATACAACATCATGTCACTCTCGCTCACTTCAATAGCAGACGGCTTCCCGCGAACAAGTTATCACAAGTATTAACGAGCGAATAATCGACTACATATATCGAATATGTCGTACGATTGACAATTCGGGGATTGACATAGAACATCAGCACACTCGCACCGTACTCAATAGCAGACGACTTCCCGCGAACTAGGGTTAAACAAGTATTAACAATCGGATAATCGACAGCATATATCGAATATGTCGTATGATTGATAATTCGCGGATCATTTTCGTGAAACTATTAACAACGCCAAAGCGTTTGTCCACGCAAGACTGAATGCGTTCAGAAATAACTCTAATATTCTCGTGCATGAAAGGATTAGACAGAGGACATTGACTTTGGGGAATAACAGGGCATCACAGTTCGGTGATTCACCTGACAATACATTGGAAGAACGGAATAGAGATTTGGGTACGTCCCACAAAAGACAGTAATAGGCCACAAAAGAATCGATACTGTGAGAGGTAGCTCTAAAGCCCCCTTCACACCAAAGCGAATACGAGCGAACACAGCCAAATGTGCAGTGGCAGGCAATGAGCATGTGTGTGTTGCGTGCGCCATTGACTCGTACGGGCAACAACGCCATTGACGGTAGGCGCACAGCGCGCGCGCGGGTTGTGTGTGTGTGTAGGGGGGGGGGGGGGACAGACTTGAGGGGTATGCAGTATTTTTAGTGATTTTTAACACGAGTGGCTATTAAGTAACAATAAAAAAAGCTCTAGTTCTGATACTGTTAAAAACCTGCGTAATATCGACGCTTAAATCAATTCTTTGAAAGAAAAACACCGTACTACACCACATATTTTTCTTTTGCCTGAAAGCTAGTGAGGGAGAACCGGTATGGGCGTCTATATGTAATTGCGAATATAAGCATCTGCACTAGAGCGAAAGGAAGAGAAAGCTTATGACGCGTTTTGTTTTTTGGCACAAAAACATTGTGGCAACATTGTTTAACCCATATTCATTAAAGCGTGAAGGAGAAACGAAACCTACAACTGGGTTTATTTTGTGTAGCGAGCGTATCAGTGGTCATTGAAAGCAAAACGGCTTGACACAGAAAAATATGGATGTTTGAATTTTTTTGCAGGCATTTAAAAAGTGGTGCCTTGGATCTGACTAGCGATCTGCAGCTGCAGTCATCGCTCACTTCATTCCAAAGCTTTCCCCACACGTCGATGGACTATTTTCACCTTGTTATGCCTCAGATGGAGCCCAAGATTTGAAAGTAAGACACCAATTATCGACGATCTACACTCCTGGAAATGGAAAAAAGAACACATTGACACCGGTGTGTCAGACCCACCATACTTGCTCCGGACACTGCGAGAGGGCTGTACAAGCAATGATCACACGCACGGCACAGCGGACACACCAGGAACCGCGGTGTTGGACGTCGAATGGCGCTAGCTGCGCAGCATTTGTGCACCGCCGCCGTCAGTGTCAGCCAGTTTGCCGTGGCATACGGAGCTCCATCGCAGTCTTTAACACTGGTAGCATGCCGCGACAGCGTGGACGTGAACCGTATGTGCAGTTGACGGACTTTGAGCGAGGGCGTATAGTGGGCATGCGGGAGGCCGGGTGGACGTACCGCCGAATTGCTCAACACGTGGGGCGTGAGGTCTCCACAGTACATGGATGTTGTCGCCAGTGGTCGGCGGAAGGTGCACGTGCCCGTCGACCTGGGACCGGACCGCAGCGACGCACGGATGCACGCCAAGACCGTAGGATCCTACGCAGTGCCGTAGGGGACCGCACCGCCACTTCCCAGCAAATTAGGGACACTGTTGCTCCTGGGGTATCGGCGAGGACCATTCGCAACCGTCTCCATGAAGCTGGGCTACGGTCCCGCACACCGTTAGGCCGTCTTCCGCTCACGCCCCAACATCGTGCAGCCCGCCTCCAGTGGTGTCGCGACAGGCGTGAATGGAGGGACGAATGGAGACGTGTCGTCTTCAGCGATGAGAGTCGCTTCTGCCTTGGTGCCAATGATGGTCGTATGCGTGTTTGGCGCCGTGCAGGTGAGCACCACAATCAGGACTGCATACGACCAAGGCACACAGGGCCAACACCCGGCATAATGGTGTGGGGAGCGATCTCCTACACTGGCCGTACACCACTGGTGATCGTCGAGGGGACACTGAATAGTGCACGGTACATCCAAACCGTCATCGAACCCATCGTTCTACCATTCCTAGACCGGCAAGGGAACTTGCTGTTCCAACAGGACAATGCACGTCCGCATGTATCCCGTGCCACCCAACGTGCTCTAGAAGGTGTAAGTCAACTACCCTGGCCAGCAAGATCTCCGGATCTGTCCCCCATTGAGCATGTTTGGGACTGGATGAAGCATCGTCTCACGTGGTCTGCACGTCCAGCACGAACGCTGGTCCAACTGAGGCGCCAGGTGGAAATGGCATGGCAAGCCGTTCCACAGGACTACATCCAGCATCTCTACGATCGTCTCCATGGGAGAATAGCAGCCTGCATTGCTGCGAAAGGTGGATATACACTGTACTAGTGCCGACATTGTGCATGCTCTGTTGCCTGTGTCTATGTGCCTGTGGTTCTGTCAGTGTGATCATGTGATGTATCTGACCCCAGGAATGTGTCAATAAAGTTTCCCCTTCCTGGGACAATGAATTCACGGTGTTCTTATTTCAATTTCCAGGAGTGTATATCAGCAGGAGAGAGGTTAACACTAACGCTGCGATTCTTAGCAACGGGCGACAATTATGATAGCCTCAGATATTTATTTCGTATATCATCCGCATCTGGTTTCCAAATAACTGTAGTATGCCGTGTCATATGCGAAACACTTGTGGATTTTGTAAAGGTATATGCAAAGGAGATACAGTAATTAAAATCAGTGATGTAATGTAAAAATATACGAAAACCCAGCGACATCTTCATTGGAAGGAAAACAGTTCTAAAGTTTTCTGCTCCTGTATTTAAATTTCGTAAAATAACAGCTAAACTATGACATTAAGACAGATACCTTGAATGTAAGCAATGAGAATGATCAGGTCTTCTGTGATTTTTATTTTACATTAATCTACGTTATCTGTTTATTTTGATGACATTTATTTCTCTTACAACAATTGCATGAAACAACTTAAACTTCATCTGTGGCACTACCAGCACTTCGGCAATTTCTTGCCAAGCATCGTTTTTGTTGTTGGTCATTTTGTGATGTGGATCTTTAGGATCCCAAACGCACCTATGGGATCTCTAGACCTCTATCAACAGACGTAGACTACACATTCATCCAACAGCTCCATCACCAAACAAAAGACTTTCAATAAGCAACACATATAACTGTTCGTGCACTAACTACAGCAGTCCGCGGGAAAGTGAGTGCACTGTGTCTATCATCAGAGATAGTGGCGAAGCGGAGAGGACGTGAACTTCCTTTGATGTTTCGCTCTAAAACCGACACCCAAAACTTGTGACTCTGACCCACTTGCGACTGAACACCACATTCCAAGCATTTACACCAGAGACAATCCTCATTCGGTGTTGCGCGTTCGCTTCGGTTTAAAGAGATCTTGACACATTAAAGACCCCATTCACGATCAAAAAGTTTGTGAAACTTAACTGTTTGCCATGTTTGTCGATCATAGAGCGTCTTTGAGAGAGATTTGACAAGATGTGAGGCGTTGTTTGGTTGATGTTTAAGGAAAAAAGTTATGTCACAACTTATCTCACTGTAATGCGGATTTCTACAAATATGGAAACAGTGAACACTGCTCAGATCAAAATAGCTGTGGCAGTTATCAAAATGGTAGAGGTGTTTCTTTGTTCCTGGTCATGTATTAAGAGGTTAGGAAGAAAATCAACATTCTATACACACAGGTGGATGTGCAATAAACCAAAATAAAAAAGTCTGAGCTCTCCAGCTCATCCACACATGATGTGTATGTTCGTATGTTGTGGTATTTTAATGAACTCACGTTAAACGACGAAGTAGAAGAGAACAATTTTTCATATACCTTTGTCTTCTTTTCCGATTGCGAGGACTAGGTAACTCGGTTATTAAAAATTTCACTGTCCATTCGGAAAAAGTTGATGTAATCATCAAGTTCTGGATGTAATATTTCCTTTTAACAAGTTTTCATCGGTATATTTCACTCTCGATTTCGATAATTTCCTGGGTAAGCGTCTTGTTTTCTTTTTCTTCTGTGTAAACAGTGCTAAAGTCAATGCAAGGAAGGCTTCGTTTACTTCATCACTAGCATTCAAGATAATCAAAATGCTTCACAAAACACCGAGTGAGGTAGTGCAGTGGTTAGCAGACTTGACTCACATTTGGGAGGACTACGTCAAATACCCTTCCGATTATCCTGATTTATGTTTCCTATGATTTCCCTAAGTAGTACAGATATTGGTGGATTCTGTCAACGATCGACATCACCGGAAGATGTCTGAACTTTTCAAATCAGTATGCCACTATGTGCGCAGTCACTATGTAGCCAATCTCCTTGCTCGAACATACAGGCTTTGGACGATAATAGGTGAAGTTCAAATGATGTTGGCCAAGAAAAGAAGGTACATCGACTGTGAGAAACTGACGAAAAATACCACATTGAGTGTCAGTGGCACCCATTGGGAGGTAGATTAAGAGGGGCTGTCCAAAGAGTTGCACGCAACATTTTGTCTCTACAAAATATTTCTTGAATGGGAAAAATATACACTAGTGGCCATTAAAATTGCTACACCAAGAAGAAATGCAGATGATAAATGGGTATTCATTGGAGAAATATATTATACTAGAAGTGACATGTGATTACATTTTCACGCAATTTGGGTGCATAGATCCTGAGAAATCAGTACCCAGAACCAACACCTTTGGCCGTAACAACGACCTTGATACGCCTGGGCATTGATTCAAACAAACACAATACCGCAGTTCACCAAGAGTAGTGACTGGTGTATTGTGACGAGCCAGTTTCTCCGCCATCATTGACCAGATGTTTTCAATTGGTGAGAGATCTGGAGAATGTGCTGGCCAAGGCAGCAGTCGAACATTTTCTGTATCCAAAAAGGCCCGTACAGGACCTGCAACATGCGATCGTGCATTATCCTGCTGAAATGTAGGATTTCACAGGGATCGAATGAAGGGTAGAGCCACGGGTCGTAATACATCTGAAATGTAACGTCCACTGTTCAAAGTGCTGTCAATGCGAACAAGAGGTGACTGAAACGTGTAACCAATGGCACCCCATACCATCACGCCGGGTGATACGCCAATATGGCAATGACCAATACACGCTTCCAATGTGCGTTCACTGTGATGTCGCAAAACACGGATGCGACCATCATGATGCTGTAAACAGAACCTGGATTCATCCGCAAAAATGACGTTTAGCCATTCGTGCACCCAGGTTCGTCGTTGAGTACACCATCGCAGGCGCTCCTTTCTGTGATGCAGCGTCAAGGGTAACCGCAGCCATGGTCTCCGAGCTTATAGTCTCTGTTGCTGCAAACGTCGTCGAACTGTTCGTGCAGATGGTTGTCTTGCAAACGTCCCCATCTGTTGACTCAGGGATCGAGACGTGGCTGCACGATCCGTTACAGCCATGCAGATAAGATGCCTGTCATCTCGACTGCTAGTGCTACGAGGCCGTTGGGATCCAACACGGCGTTCCGTATTACCCTCCAGAACCCACCGATTCTATATTCCGCTAGCAGTCATTGGATCTCGACCAACGCGAGCAGCAATGTCGCCATACGATAAACCGCAAACGCGATAAGCTACAATCCGATCTTTATCAAAGTCGGAAACGTGATGGTACGCTTTTCTCCTCCTTACACGAGGCATCACAACAACGTTTCACCAGGCAAGGCCGGTTAACTGCTGTTTGTGTATGATTAATCGGTTGGAAACGTTCCTTATAACAGCATGTTGAAGGTGTCGCCACAGGCGCCAACCTTATATGAATGCTCTGAAAAGCTCATCATTTGCATATCACAGCATCTTCTTCCTGTCGGTTAAATTTCGCGTCTGTAGCACGTCATCTTCGTGGTGAAGCAATTTTAATGGCCAGTAGTGTAGCATTTACTGTATTGCGTTGGTGCATAAATGCATAGCGTTTATCCATAACTTTAATAAACACAACAGGTACACATAGAAGTGACTAGTCATCAATAATATATTCTCCTTCACTACTTACAACAGTCTGTCAACATGGTGGTATTTTTTCGATTCTGCGACTGTAGAAATCACATGGTTTTGAGGCAAAGAACTTGTCAAGTCACGTTCAGAAGCATTTTCATCTGGAAAGGCAATCCTTGAAGACTGTTCGATAGAGGGTGGAAAAAAACTGATGGCGCAAGATGAGGTGAATAACGTGGGTGCAGAAAGACTTTCCTACCCAACTTCTGTATGGTGTTTTTTGCCACTCTAGCAGAATATGGGCGGGCTTTATCATGATGTAGCATCCTACATGCAGTCTTTCTAGTCGTTGTTCTTCGAATGCATCTGCAAGATGCCTCAGTTGTTGACAATAGATGTCAGCAGTGATGGTTACACCTCAAGTTGGCAATTCGTAGTACGCTACATCGAAACTGTTCCACAAAATGGATCCAAGCAGGTCTTTGTAAGCGGGGTTACTGCTTGTTTGGAATCAATCTTTCCTTTCTTTTCCTTATACTAGCATAAACACACCATCTGTCATCGCCAGTAACAATACAAGATAGGAATGGTAAGCAGAGATGCACCTGCTGATTTTCGAGATTTTGATTTAAAACATGCAGTACCTATACACCCGATTTTTCAACCCTCCCCATTGCACGCAAATGTTGCATAATAGTGGAATGATCACAGTTCATCACATTTGCCAGTTCTCCAGTGCACTGAAGTGGATCTTTGTGGATTAATGCATTTAAATGATCTTCTTCAGACCGCGAAGGTCATCCTGATAGTTTGGAATAACAATTGCACGACAAATAAATCGAAGGTGAGACTGTAAGACAGCCAGATTCTTACAGTGAGAATCGCCACGTCATGAGCGGAAAGCTAGTTTCGTACATTATGACACTGGTAGAGATTTGTGACTTTTCCCAGTAGAGTTTCCTGCACAATTCAGTGCATACTGGCGCTAGTGTAGTAGAGACAAGCGAAGGAAGTAGTGTTTTGAATAGTGCTAGTCTTACATGACGTGACTTAATTCCCAAATTAAGTACCATTCAAAGTTGCTTAGATTTCTGTAGGGAGTGCCATTTGCTGCCAAATCAGGGCCTAAGGACCTGCGTGGATTGCAATGGGTGATTAGTGTGAAGTTCGGTACCAAAAGTAATTATTAGGAATTCCTATTTCAGCTACCTTGCACTTGGAGAAAACGTTGGCAAAACAAAGATGTAGCTTGCAGAAGAGCTTGCAAAAGATTGATACTAGCATCTGTCGGTTCAAAGAACGGATTTGTGAGGGCAGCTGAGCTTAACTTCTCTGTGAAATTGTACCAAAGTGATTACCATAGTCAGATGAACTCGAATAACTTTGAAAAAGTTTTACCAAGTCATCCACCTAAATAAGTTATAGTCTTAGACAATGTGCCTTACCACAGTGGGTAGATTGACATGCCTCCCACATATCCTCAAGAGGATACGGGAGAAAAAGAAATACTTAAGAATGAGAGGAGACCATGAGAAAGAACCATCTTTCCTCGTTAATTTGGCTACCTAAACCAGGAAACGTTAGCGACAGTCCCGGACACGGCACAAGCCGCGCTCATTTACTCCCTCCACACCAATCAAGTGCATGTTTGAAGTCTTTGTCCACGCGTTACGTCATAAACCTGTCAAGTCGAACTTGTGTGAGTGGAAGAAAAAGTGTTTTCAGGGAACAGACGATTCCCTTGTCAGTAACTTAAGAGGTTACTGCCGGAACGTGGTACAATTGGAGAAAGGGTATTGGACGAATTATGGTATAATTGAAGTAGCCATTGTCGACATAAATATTGTTATTAAGTTGACTAACTTTTCATAGGCTTCATATTGTTCATTTGATTCACACATTGTATGTTGTTTATATATGAAGAATTTCTAACGCAAGTAAAAATCGACAGTAAACCTCTGTTGTATGTACCGCATCTGCCTCATTACATTTCATATAGATATTTTGTAGCTACTACAATACGTAATTTGTACCAATGAAAATTTCAGCAAGTAATACATATTATTCTTAAGCAATCATTAACTCTTTCACATTTCCTACCGCCTAAACAGATGACATTCTAACTCTTTAATTCTTTCTGCTAGCCACAGTCTAACTGCCGGCCGAAGTGGCCGTGCGGTTAAAGGCGCTGCAGTCTGGAGCCGCAAGACCGCTACGGTCGCAGGTTCGAATCCTGCCTCGGGCATGGATGTTTGTGATGTCCTTAGGTTAGTTAGGTTTAACTAGTTCTAAGTTCTAGGGGACTAATGACCTCAGCAGTTGAGTCCCATAGTGCTCAGAGCCATTTGAACCACAGTCTAACTGCTAGCCAAGTCAGGTTGGCAGTGAACGAAAGCTCGTCACTGCTAGTCGAATGTGTGTGATATGATATCTGCTACTTCTGCGACTCCTGCGATTTCTGCGACTTGCCACCGTATGAAAAGTTACATCTGTCCACACAAAAAACTGCATCTCAACAAACCTGTCATTAGTATGTATGTTTAACGATTGTTCTTCCGTTGGCTTTAATTACGTATTAACCCTTTCAGACCTGATTTTTTATTTACCTATTAAAAAAATATCTGACGTTTTTACATTCAAGTGAGTCTCTGGACAACATTTTTCTAAGAAAAAATTTCATATGATCTCTAGTTTTCTAGCTATTTAATGTACACAATTGTGTTCATCAGGTCTCGGGGTTCGTCATACATTACATGGATCAAGTATGCCACTCTTTATTTCACTTTAAAACAGAAGATACAATAAAAATAATTCCAAATTGCGGTTCTTATTTAAACAACAATGGTCAAAACACTGATTTTAAGGTTTCGTATGAAACTGCAAAAAAATAAAATAAAATAAAATAAATAAAATAAAATAAAATAAAAAATAAATAAATAAAATTAAAAAAATCTGTCCTTTTGGAGACATAAATGTACTTTACATTTTCTGCACATTTTCTGTACATTTTGGAAATTTGCAGCGACTTGGAGCTCCTACATCATGCAAAGGCAAATGGTCAATGGAATCAAGCTATCTCTGTAGCTGGTCATAATTCTCCTCTTTTTCTTGGTATGACTCATGTCTCAAGCCAGTCCTTCCTCAGACAGATGCCCCCACTTCTTTTCAGTCACTTTCTTCTGGCACATTATCAATCCATCTGCTACCCTGATACGAAAGGAAAGAAGGTACACTTGCTTCTGCTTTGGGATAGGCAGGATGTCTGCATCTTGGCTGTATGCCAACCAACTTTGCATGATGGCAAAGTCAACAGCATGAAAAATCATATGGAAAGGCCATTTTCGAGATCTGATGAAAACTTTGTAGTAGTTTATCAATTGATCAAATAGTTCCACACCATCCATTGCATGATTATATCTTCTCAATATTTCAGGTCTTTCTACTTTCGCATATTTATGGTGTTTTTTGTCCCAACACTCGACTTCATCCACTGAGCCTTTACCAACAAAGTTTGAACACAATACAACTGGCCTATAGTCTAACCACTTACACATGGTAATGTCATCAGCACTAGTGATTTCTTCAAAGTAACCTCTGGTTTGTTTCATTATTGTTTTATCATCTGAAAAAGGCAAGTTCTTTCCAAATCTGTTTTGACGGACAGTACCTGCTACATTGATGCCTTGAGGTTTCAGAACTTGAAACAGATGATAAGGTGAAAAGAAGTTGTCAAAGTATAATTTATGACCTTTACCTTTTGAGTGTGGAACAGAAAATTATAAACCAACAGCAGGACCTAATCCAAATTTTTTACAGTATGCGGTATTTAGTTCAGTTGTAGCACCTTGATACAAAAGGAAATCATGCACTATTCCACTCTTTTCACATGAAGACTTTGATTCCCCATGGACTTGGTTTCCCCTTGACAAACTGCTTTGCAGAAAACTTCCCAGTGAAAGGAATAATTCCTTCACTGACACAAACACTCTCTTCTATAGGAAGTTCTCTGCAGTGTTTTTGAATGGCTGAGTAAATTGGCCTGACTTTGTAAAATTTATCTTTATTTTCAGGTGGCTTTTCCAGATTGTTCACCAAGTGTAAATTTGTTCATAATTCTAAAAATCTGCCTCATGACGTGTTTTCCCAAAACACATTTACCTTCAGGCTTGTATCCCAATACGTTCATAATCTGGGAAATTTCAAGGTGCCAGTCAATATATGCAAACTGAATAGCATCTCTAGTGCTTGAGGAGTTGTCTGCTTGAATGAGGATTTTCCTCGTTGTAATGCATAAATATGAGTATGTGCTGTCATGCTAGTGAACAAATCATCTGGTATATATCTTTCGAAGTATTGCATTGGAGAACACAAGAGAGATTCTTCAAAATTTGGAGCTTTGTATGTTTCCGCAATGGTACTTAGAGGCTTTAGTTTCCATTTTATGGATTCTTTAGGTGTCACCATTATGTTGTCACACAGGTTATTCAGTTCTGGGTTGTTTTCATTCCTTATCCATATTTGTAAGTCAAAAGCCAGCAATACAAAATAAAATCATATGTACAGGTCACTTATTCCCCTCCTTGCTGCTGGTACTGAAATTAATGGAAAAATCACCACACATAACTACCATAGCCATGCAAATATAGCTAAGACACATTTTAGGTTATTTTTCGTATTTTACACCATTAAGGACCCGTTGTACACAAATGTGTACATTAATCTTACCTGATATATAACACAAATATGAACTGAATGAAATTACTGAAAATTCCACTGAAAGAATGTCTAATGTTTCCAAAAGAAGGAAACCACACAAAACATTCACAAACAAAATCCACAATGTGACTATTATACCAATAAAGTCAACGAGTAATGGCTTACCACAGAGAGACAACACCAGCGAGTATATTTTACTATGTGGTTCACAGACTGCTCACAACAGAGCAGCAGCTGCTAGAGCATGGAGGTAAATCTATTCTTACCTCCATGTGCTAGAGCATTTCTAAAAGAAACATACACAAATGTGCACAGTGAGTTTTGATGCACCTGACATTTCTTGTCAGCGAAATATTAGTGAACAAACTTTATGTACACAATTGTTACCTCCAGGTCTGAAAGGGTTAAAGAAACAACTGTGAAAATATTAATAGTGTAATTAATATGTAACTAGCCATACAGTACCGCAATACATCGTGTTTAGAAAATGAATTGTAACATATTGTTATGTTCACAGATACCCAAAGCACATTTCAGTCACTCAGTAAAGTGATAACTCAAAATATCATCGTCAACAGATCTGCAGAAATTTTCCACTGCTCTTTAGACCGTTTTCGTCAGACGAGAAGTTAGTTTCTAAGTGTTTCGATGGAGTTAATTACTTCAGTGAGATCGTTCTTGCAAATGTGAAAAATATACCCCATTGAGTGGCTTTCATTACAGCAAATATTAGCAATCTACTCTGTCAATTATATTGCTTGTAATTAGTGACAGAAAAAATAGTTTAATAATCCTTGTGATTTTGCAGACACAGTTCTGACTGATTCCTGGTTGCTGTACGTATCTATCCACATCAAGGCTGTTGAGAGAGACTCGAAGATTCAATACAGCTCTTAGAGGATTTGCAATTTAAAAGTGACATAATTGTGAAATAAGTGTGCAGATGAGTGATTAAACTGTGTTTTATTGAAGTAGTTGTGCGATTTTAAAGGAATAATAAATGTCGAATACAGTGAGTCAATAATGAAAATCTCATTTTCCACATGTTAAGCCGTCCTATACCCGTATTTTCCGCCACTTATTTATTGGTAAACACTTGTTGGAGAGTGACATGCCGCCGCCGCCCCCCTCCCCCCTTTCTCCACAATCTTGGTGTGACACTGATCTGTAACATATCCCGAAGTCTACAATATGCATTTTGAGGCTGTATAGCGTCCCCAGTGCTATATTACGAAAAGACTTAAAAAACAGTATTTATAAAGAAGATACATTAAAAAAATTGAATAATATATTTTTATCATGTAGCCGTAAAACAATAATTTCTCTGTCGAGAATTGCAAGGAAATGCAATGCAAAGAAATAATTTATGACAAAATTATCTAAAGAGACGACAAGATACGCTCTTTTGTTAATTTTTTTAGTCGACTTCACTTCCTATCTTGTCTTTGTTGTGTATAGACGAACATCTTTCGAGTGCTGGCAAATGTAACTATATTTGTATGAGTTAAGCAGATAATATATTAATTGAATATTATTGTGCGCTTTTAATTTGTAAGAGGTGATCCCGATTTCATGTCCGCCTTCCTTGAATTAACCTGCATTCAAGTAATTTACAGTTCAACAATCGCAGCTGCTGATGCAGCCAACGGCGCCATTACGTGGCGATATTAACTTATGAAAAATTAGCGGAAGCGGAAAATTCGCCCGCTATTAACATAATATTAATCTTTCTCCACAGCCGCCCGACGTTGCAGAAAATACGTAGCTTTAAGATTCTTATTTTCAGTACCATAGCCGAGAGCCAGAGCCAGGACTCCAACTACAATACAATGGTTAACGGAGGTAAGAAAAATACTCTCGCGCGTGTGTGGACTGCAATTTTAATTGATAACTAAAGATTTCTTGCTTTAAAGTGAACTGACTAGCCAAGGAAATTAATATGAAAAGTTTATTACATTGTTCAACTGATATGCTCATTTTTTAAGATTCTGCGAGTCTAACATTCATTAACGTAACAAATAATTTAAGATTAATATTGTTAAAAAGGAGAACTTCAGGAAAGCATTTAATCGTAAAATCAAAATTAAATGAAATATCATTTTTATTAAGGCCCACCACGTAAGTCGGCAACAATCAAAAAATAATAATAACAATAATAATATATTAAATTACGACGGCCGACGGACGCGAGATTGGCGCCGCAACTTTGGGGCCCGATCAATATGATTCTATTGTACTGAATGTAATTATGTATGTGTCTAATTGATGTAAAATATTAATGCTTATATGAATTCTTTTACATGTACAACAACAAAACCACACCCTGAGGAGATCTGGAGAAGAAAAAGTGTGGAAAAGAAAAAGGATTGCGAGAAAGAAAAATAACTAAGGTAAGGCCTATTGTGCAAGCACCCTGTGTAGCTCTGTGCGGAATATCGAACCCATGTGCACATGAGGTACCTTCGGTGTTTTGTGTATTTATGTGTTTATTTTTTGAGGGGATAATTAAACGTGTGTGTATCAGTGTTAAAGATTCGTCAGAGGCTTAAAGTGAATTTATTATGGGTAAGATAGGACAAGCTAAAGCATCCGTACCAGACAAACAAAATTTTGTTAATATGGAAAGTGAGGGTAATTTGCAATACGCAAACGAATCCCTAGCCACCGCCTCGGATAACAATTTCCGGAGTGGGGGGCGAGGATCTGTGGACGGTGAATGACGCTCCACAGCAGAATGGGAATAGAGTAACAACTCCACTGCCTGGGCAGGGGGGCCAATCAAGTGCTAGATTAAGTGGGGCACCAGTATGCTCACCGATTGCAGACCCTTTTGCTGAATTTCTGCGTAGGCTCGAAGAAAGAGATAGGGAAAGAGACGAAAAACTGGCTCAGATACTGCATGAGCGGGAGAAAAAATTAATGCAAAAGCTCAATGAGCAAGAGCAGCGCAGTGAAGCGAAGCTAGATAGTATCCAAAGCGAACTTGCCGAGATGTGGGACGTTTGCAAAGAGATCCCCGATCTTGTGCAAAAATTACAGATATCGCAGGATAGGCTTGAAGATAATGTCCAGACTTTAACCAACCGCGTGGATAATGTGGAGATAGATGCACGGAAAAGTATTGACGCATATTTGGAACTGCAAGCTCAAAAAGTCGAAAAAGAATTAAATGAATGGCTAGAAGTAAAGGATCGCGAGATATCTGCAAAGATTGAAAGCGACGTAAAAATAGCTGTAGAACAAGCGACTGCGGCCGCAAGTGTAAATATTGACGCTAGCGCTACCGCACTACGTGCCGAATTAACACAGATCAAATCCCGTGTGACTGCGGAGTTGCCAAATTGGCAACAGGAGGTCGCGCGCAGACTGTCTGTGTTGGAAAGCAACGTAAACAGTGGCGGACAGATAATGAATTCGACTCCGCGTACTGATTACTATAATAACACTGACGGTAGGCAGGGTGCGAGTGCGCAACTGCAACCTAATGCGAATTATGAGCACGAACAACATGCGATACCGTGCAGCGCACATCACGAAGTAATGAATGTCACAGAATGTAGCAATCAGATGTGCAAAAAGGAGTACAATGTAATAAAGCACAGGACATTCCAACCCTTCAATAGCGAAAAACGAAATGTCCACCCTGTTGTATTTATTAAGAGCTTCAGGAATGTGTTTCCCATGGCATGGACGGAAAGACAAAGAATGCAGTTCGTGGTCTCCTTTATTCAAGGTGACGCGGCACTGTGGGCCACCGACGTGTCCGAAAAATGTCTAACGATGCAACAGTTTGAAGGTGCGTTCTTGCAAAAATTCTGGTCCAATAGCGTCCAAGAAAGACTACGAAAGGAGTTGTACAGTCCAGAAATGTACAATTCTAAGATGGGAAAGTTACGCAAATATTTCGAAAAGTATATAAATAAAACCAGGTACTGGGACGAGCCAATGTCCGATCGTGACATAATCACATTGATAAAAATGAAGTTGCCCAGTAAAATTAAAAGATATTTCATCAATGTGCCGGAATACAATATAGAACAATTCATGGAAATAGTGGACTCTGTTGACTTATTGATCGAAGATATGAAAACCGAAAACAAGTGGAACCAATAGGCTGTAATCAACAAAAAGCCGATTACAATAGCAGCCACAGTAACGGTAGCAACTTAGTACCAAATGGTAACGGGAATAGGCAAGAGCACCGGCAACAGAATCGAGGCACAAACAATGGCAATGGTTATAACGGCAACGGTTATAATCGTCAAAATCGAAAGAGACGTCATGATGGACGCATGAGTAATGGATATAATGGTAACAGCAATCCGCAATGGCGGAATAACCGAAACCAGTGGCGTGGTCGTAACGAACCGACACCACAGTGGCAACAAAACACAGCGCCACAATGGAATGCCAACCCAGGTCCATCACAGAGCATGTCAGGAAGTTACAACCGACCACCTCAAAACCAGAGCCATACACAATATCAAAATACACCATCGGGGAGGCAGGGCGGCCAACCCATCAGTAGCAACAACAACAACCAGAACCACAATGTGAGGTTAGTGGAAGTGACAGACAACTGTCAACCCACTAATGCTCATCCGTTAAACTAAAGACAGCCACAATACGCTCTCCATTGTTGGCTGCAGGATGGTGTAGTGAGGGCACATTCACGGATAACAGCCATAAACTTCGTATGCTGAGATACAATGATGGAATAAAAATAGAAAAGGAAGTTGTAGACATACCGCAGAAATGTAACCGAACCTACAAAAGTGTTGTGCAGGCTGTATTGCAAGTGGATATGTACGGAGCACCAATACAGATAATAGTCGATACCGGTGCGTCAACCAATGTCATGAGTGCAAATTTTTACAAGTACTTGAGTCAAAATAATACAATACCAGTATTGCCAGTGAAGAATTGTCGTGTAACAGGTGCAATAGGTGCACAATCTCATATCATAAAGCACCAGGTGCAAGTCGAGTTTACTGTAGGAAATGAAGCAATGAAAAGCTTGTTCCTAGTAGTTAAGGGATTAGGTGTTGCTTGCATCCTGGGGATGGAATTTTTACGCCAGAGGGACGCAAAAATCGACCTCTTGTGCGGGGAAGTAAGCCTTATGAATGAGGGTAGACGGGTAATTTTGCCGTTGTTGAGGACACGGGAAGTGCACGGTAAATATTGCCGGAGCTTTCAGTCTAGATTCGAAGGAATACAGGTAATGAATTTATATTCTGACTAAGTACAAGACAAGCACATTATAAAGATTTTATTACTGAAGACAAAGAGGAAAAAAGGAAACTGATAGCCATGAAAGTCAGGGAGTCAGAACATTTGACTGAAGCACAACAAAACGAATTGACTCAGCTACTTACAGATTATGAGAATGTGTTTTCGGAAAAACCCGATGTTATCGAGGGCTACACCTATAACATCAAAGTGGTACCTCACGATACTTCCTGTCACGCAAACTACACCATCCCATGGTCAAAGGAGGAGGCAATTACGAAGAAAACAAGAAAAATACTTACAAAGACTTAAAGAAGTTTGCTCATTAGAGCAACGTTTACATATATGAGTAGTAGGTTAAGTTTATAGTGTATTTTTTTGTGAGTAAATGTTCAGATTTTAGTGTAACATTTAAAGACAATGAGGCACACAAGATTAGTGCGATTCAATTTTGTAGATGTTAAGGATTAATAGTATTTTTAAGCAATTGCATTTTGAAGAAAAAAAATGAATGTAGGTTTAAGAATATTTTACAAATTTCATGTTTAAAAATGCTTTTAAAATATTTAAAAAAATTCAACAGCATGTAATGATGAATGAATTTTTCATTAGTGTGTCATGAATATTTTTGAACTGTAGTAGTAATGCAACTTATGAAATTCAATATTATAGTGTATATGTTGTTCCATGTATTTATGTCTATACCGATCTTGAAATATGCTCAATCATAATTTACTTAACAATATGAGTGCAGGGTGTACATCACCTAAGGTACCTCATGTGTTGTGGACAAGATACAAAGCAAATCACTAAACGCGACTACCGCTAAGCACTGTTAAAATATATTGCCATCTGCTAAGGCAGAGATTTGCACGAATTTATCGTGTAAGCAAAAGTCACAAATCTAACACTAATCTAGGAACTTGCACGCTAGACCTAGATAAAAAAATGTGTAAAATAATGCGAGAGGCAAAGTTTTGTAAAGTCGAGCCTGGCTCTGGAGGGCAAGTACGCAATGAGTGGGCAGACATGACATGGGGACTTACCTCATATGAGACGGAAATACAATTGTATAGTCAAAAACTCTGAAGGCAAGTACCACTCTAAGTGGAAAATGAAAAGAGATAATTAGTGCGAGAGACTGGTAAAATCCAGCATGAGCCAAAATCCAGTTCAGACTGAATGAAATACATTAGTGTTTGTGAACTAATCGAAACAGTTACTTTAAGCAGTGTGAAAAACTGTGAAGGTGAAACTGTGATATGGACAGTGAAGTGCTAGTATTGAACGTTCAACAGCGGTGAGGACGCCAAACGCCAATATTACGCACGAAAAACTGTGAATTTGCTTATAAATGTGAACTGTTAACGTGAAGTGAACCCACAGTCAATATTTTTGGGACAGACTGTAGTTTCAGTGAGCATAATAATGCGAGATTGGGATGCGATGCGTGGACTGTTGCAAAACAGCGACCGCAGAAACGGCAAATGTTTGTGCTAAGCTCGTACTGGGACACTCACCAGTGCCTGCGAGTGCGGCGAAAACATAAATAATTTTATCAAGACAAAAACTGACTGTAATGGAAACAGTAGCGCATCAAAACTTCATTCACGGGAGAAGATCCATGTCATGTATTCTGCAAGACAGTGCTGGCTTGACACTCGGAAACTGGCGAAAACTTAACAACAACTGCCGCACTAATAAATGCTTCTTTCCCACTAGCGTAACCATCTGCAGCGGGGAACAAATATTACGTTGGTTGTGTGTATGTTTCATGTACCACGTCGGAGACGCGTAGCAGAGCTGACTCCTGCCAACAAGCGCGGGAGGCGAATATCATCCCACTCCGACATGCCCGGGCGAGACAGAAGCGCATCGCCAACTGTGCAGCCGATCAGCTGACTGACGTTCCGCGACGGCGAGAGACGCTGGCGTCGAGCGGGCGTTGACCTCTCCGCAGCCGCCGCGAACGCCGAGCACCGAACACACCAACCGACGCCGTCGCGAGCTAAACGTCGCAGCGTAGATCATCAACGACACCGCAATCAATTGTTATAATGACCTCATTTCTTTGCATAGTGCAACAAAACATTTGTAATGTATGCACATCCTGTACTCCAATGACATCCCAGAAACATTTAAGTGA
This sequence comes from Schistocerca nitens, assembly GCF_023898315.1. NCBI lineage: Eukaryota > Metazoa > Arthropoda > Insecta > Orthoptera > Acrididae > Schistocerca > Schistocerca nitens. The sequence continues at coordinate 695,218,269 of NC_064617.1, read as the reverse complement.
AAGTGACCAAAGCAGTTAGTCTGTCGCTCCGCCGAGGTTTTCCCCAGGGTTTCCCTACGGCCACGCCAAATGGGGAGCGAACAGTTGACACCCCTGGGACTTCAAATATTCCGGACTAACTCGTGCTTGTATACCTTTGAACACTGCAAAAGTTGCAAACCTAAAAAGAAGCAGCCAAAATGAAACTAATTGTATTCTATGTCCTTTTGTACATGACTGTACACGCAACCAATTGTATATTGTATTGTTATGTAGATAACTTCATCTGTATTACACTTTTGTAGACTGTGAAAGAAAAATCTGCGTGTGGACACTGTGGACATGAAAGAGGAAATATTTATGTCAAAAAACACGAACATTTTTTATGACGCACATTTCGGGGGGCAATATAGCGTCCCCAGTGCTATATTACGAAAAGACTTAAAAAACAGTATTTATAAAGAAGAGACATTAAAAAAATTGAATTTTATTTTTATCATGTAGCCGTAAAACAATAATTTCTCTGTCGAGAAATGCAAAGAAATGCAATGCAAAGAAATAATTTATGACAAAATGATCCAAAGAGACGACAAGATACGCTCTTTTGTTAATTTTTTTAGTCGACTTCACTTCCTATCTTGTCTTTGTTGTGTATAGACGGACATCTTTCGAGTGCTGGCAAATGTAAGTATATTTGTATGAGTTAAGCAGATAATATATTAATTGAATATTATTGTACGCTTTTAATTTGTAAGAGGTGATCCCGATTTCATGTCCGCCTTCCTTGAATTAACCTGCATTCAAGTAATTTACAGTTCAACAATCGCAGCTGCTGATGCAGCCAACGACGCCATTACGTGGCGATATTAACTTATGAAAAATTAGCGGAAGCGGAAAACTCGCCCGCTATTAACATAATATTAATTTTTCTCCACAGCCGCCCGACGTTGCAGAAAATACGTAGCTTTAAGATTCTTATTTTCAGTTCCATAGCCGAGAGCCAGAGCCAGGACTCTGACTACAATACAATGGTTAACGGAGGTAAGAAAAGTACTCTCGCGCGTAAATGGGCCGCAATTTTAATTAATAACTAAAGATTTCTTGCTTTAAAGTGAACTGACTAGCCGAGGAAATTAATATGAAAAGTTTATTACATTGTTCAACTTATATGCTCATGTTTTAAGATTCTGCGAGTCTAACATTCATTAACGTAACAAATAATTTAAGATTAATATTGTTAAAAAGGAGAACTTCAGGAAAGCATTTAATCGTAAAATCAAAATTAAATGAAATATCATTTTTATTAAGGCCCACCACGTAAGTCGGCAACAATCAAAAAATAATAATAACAATAATAATATATTAAATTACGACGGCCGACGGACGCGAGAGCTGTTAATATGAAAGTGGGAAGTACAGATCTTCCAGTTAAATCAGGAATAGCTTAAGTGCATTACTTGAGAGTAACACAGGAAAAGCTTACTTATGTAGGTGGTAGTAGTGTCGGCAAAAAGTTCTTGTGTGTGAAGTTGCCATGTAGAACACCAGGCGGTGTAAAACTTTTCTCCCGAGTCTTGAACTGTGTCGGAACAAAAGTGAGGCATTCATATGACTCAATAATACTGTTTTCATTTCACTACACTTATACAGATGTCTGAGTTCTGCTGTGTTAACATTGCAAAGTCCTGTAGGCATGTGGAGTATTAACCAAAACTGTCATATTGGAAGCAGAATCAAACATTTGTTACTTTACTTGATATTTTCAGGGGAAAAAGGCAATGTTGCTTCTTATTAATATAATACATTCAGAGTCACAGCTGTGTTTGACCAACCATAAATGATGCTGAATGTGCATGTCGTCATATAATATGAAGGGCTTATTTCAATATTGGTACAAGTCCATTACCTCCACTTTTCTGTCTATAATGCTTCTGAAATTAATTCTCCAAACGAACATAAATAAAGGTTCATCTCTAGCAAGAAACCAATGCTTGAATATTTCTGATATCTCAACTGCAGATTTTTCAGCGCTCATTTAACTTTACGACTCTGTATCTCAAAATGAACAAAAATGGACTTTTACCACTATTGAAATAAGCCCTTCATGTGCACACACAGCACATCGATCTCATGAGGCACAAGGCTCTCATAACGAAGTACGTACGTCGGTCAACAGATGGCACTAGGAAAAGGATGTTAACTGCGCTTTTCAGTTGCTACTTGCGACCACAGTCTAACATAACAGTCGCGACACTCACTGCTGTAAAAGTTGTGCCGTTTGACAGATGGGGCGACACTAGCGCTTCAAGCGGCAGGTAAGGTGAACGTCAGACGCGTCGTAAGCATAATGTGTGTTTGCATCCATTTCCTACGTAATTTCTGAATTATTCGAGTTAGTTTCTTGCCTCCAAGAGTTTGTGTAGTATCAGAAAGCATATATGTTTCTAAAAATGATTCTAAAATAAGCGCAAGTATGGACAAAAACCTTGAATAGAGTGGCAAGCTACAACACATTCGTGAAGAAACACTTGTGACATTGGACAGAATGGCAGCTTACCACATTGATATTAAAAGAATATAAACACACAGATTCACATGTAAGAAGCACGGACGTGTACCTCTACATGCAAAAGCGATGGACAGCTCGTTTATCGTTCTGTAGGCCTACTGTGTTTGTCACTGTCGCTTGTTGCCACAAGTACGACCTTCATCTTTATATTATTCTAAGTAGGACAAGCAACTGACAAATAGTGGGAGAAATATGCTGAAAACATTATAATGAGCTGATTACATTACATTTCACGAAAAACCAAATATTTGAATAATTTTCAAACAATCTGCCTGTAGGCACTTTCCTTGTCCCATAATAGTTTCGCTCGAAGTCTAGCAATCTGAACGTTCTGACACTTCACACGCTTTTGTAAGACACGAACAGCTGCTCTTAATCTAACCACTTCATCGTCAAAGCAGGTCTGTGTTGATGATTCTCACGAATCTGGCACTAATACATGGAGAGTTGAACTGGCTGCTTCTGTGTCATAGGACTGTTTTACACCTTTATATTGACTGTCGAATCTTTGTGGCAGTTTCCTCTTCGTCAGTTGAGGTGGCTTATTTGGAATGTCAAAAGTGTGGGTACTGCATTCCACACGAGTTTTTATTGTCTGCGTTCATGAACTGGTTTTGTTCGAAATGTAGCGAACAAAACCTAATATTATTATACAGGTAAACCGGGTCTTTCTTCAAAAGGTCTTCTCGTCTGCTATTAACTAGCCATTTTTTTGCTCCTAAAACGAAACATTCATCATTTATACACATACATTTGCAAGTGAATCCTGACGATACAGTTTAGTAACATGATGGTATATACCTCTCAGGATCCTTAGGAAACCTAAAAAAGACAGCTGTGGTGTCTTCTTCCTATTGCTGCTGCAATTTATTGCGCTACAAACGCTCCCGATGGTAAAAACCATTGTATAAATCAAAATAAACAATCACTATTCGCTTTCACGATCGCGCCGAACTCACAGTTCAACCTACCGGCCGCTTGGATCGCTGCTGGCGCTGAAGGCAACAAAATCGAGGCGAAGTGTCGCGACTGTTATGTTAGACTGTGCTTGCGACTCTTAGTTGCGACTTGTCACTGAAATCGCAGAAAGCAGTACGGAATTCGGCCAACAGATGGTTCACGGCGTTGAATGTGAAATGCTACTTGCGACTGCAAACTGTGACTGAAATCGCAGTTAGATTTTGTAAAGTTGTTATGTGATATCTGTGACTTCTCAATCACTGATTTCTAACATACGCGATTTCCTGCCCACCACTAATATGATATGTATCGAATGAGCAACCGTACACTACTGAGCACGCTGAGTGTCAACTTACCATGTGCTATTAAATACTGCAGTCAGCAGTAGGTGATATTCAAATTAGTTTGTTTTCTTCGGTCGAATGGACCAACGTTCTCACACATGAAATATGAACCGTGAGAACTGCCAAGTTTAGTCCAAGAAAGTGCCTTTGAGGATAAGGTTTGTTGGCAACTGCGAGCAGGCAAATCTTTACCGGAAATTCTGAGCATATCGGCAAATTATGACCTCAATCAACTGTTCAAGTGAGAATTGTGGCGTATTTTGTGTTTATAGTTACTGCACTGAATCTCATTTTTGGTTTGTTGTAAGTGGTTTTTAAATGTTATTGTTGCTGCTATAGGCGTTTTTATGACGGCAGGGTGGTGATTGTGTTATATGAATGTTCTGACAAATTTGTGAGTATGTTTCCACTTTCCCTCACTGTTCAGTGTTTTAGATGTTTAGAGCATCTTATTCTAAACTTTATGCTGTTCTTTTACACATATACCAAATGATAGTCATTAGGTTGGTTGATGTACATCTGAACAACTTCAGATAAATACAGCAAAACAGTGTGTTTGTAATCCTGTTTTTCTAGGTAACCAAGAATTATCTTGAGTATGTAAAAGAATGTTTCTCCCCTCCTCTCACATACTCGCAAAACTTGAAAACTGGAAAAAGTGTGCCATACTTGCCACATCGTTTTCAAGACGCATATAGCTGTCACACATTCAGTGTCTCTTTAATAGCACTTGACTCCAAGCAGAGAGGCTTCATGTTATCTGTCTCACCCTAGGAGTTTATATACATAAAATTGATTCTGACCCAGCATTACCTGATCATCTTGACACCACCAAAAACTGGCAAAGGGGGTCAGATGCATTGTGACAAAGCTATCGGCCAATGTTGTCAGGCAAATTCTGATGCCCATTGTTGATGCCACTGTGAACACGGCCTACGGCTGCCAATGACCTATAATGCGGATCGGATGCACTGTGATCCAGCAGTTGACCAATGTTATTGGATCACCTCTGGCTACAGTGTGAAGACATGTTATAGGCTGCCACTCTGAATGCAGCCTTAAGCAAATGCCAGCATGGTTCCTTGGAAAGGGTGTGGCCGATTTCCTTCCCCATCCTAGATATACCCCGAGCTACTTTTGCACCTTCTCTAATGACATGTCAAAAGGACATTAAACACACACTTCTTTTTTACTTCATTAAGCAAACAGCATATGCCTCAAAAAAGTAAGGTTATACTGACAAACTTTATTGGTTTACAAACCCGTGGATAGAAAAAAGCGAATTTGACAAACAAGTTTGCTAATGTATGAGGGCCAAAGTTTTTGCCATCTAAAATCAATATGGGCCTCAATTTGATGAAAAGTTACGTAACAGCAAGAAAATTTGAGACTGGGTTGGAAAAAGTAGGTATCTAATAAATGCTGCTGTTGCAGATCATTGTGGAAGAAGTAAAATGTTGTACTGGTACCAAGCAGTTGACTTTGTTCAAGAAACAGAATAGTACATTGACCTGTGTTGTGCAAGTTACTGTCTTTAAGAAGTAGGAAGAGAGACATATTGGTTCATACTCATGTGAAAAATGAAATCTATCTTGATTTACTGTTTGCATGTATTTGATAATGGAAGAATACAGCTTGTGATAAACCTTTTGCATTTCCTTTATGTTTTCGTCTTCTTTAAAGGCAAAGAGACAAGATGAAGCGGTAGCCCATCATAGAGCCTATGCCTACCGTCATGTATTTTTTGACTTTCAGTTGTTAATAAACAGAGGATTTTTTCTGGTACCAGAAGGAGTAAGGAGAGAGTCGCGCTCAGCTAGTGAACGAGTGAGAAGCACGCCATTTTTTAGCGAGTAATTGTAGACCGCCATTTTGGGGTCGCTATGAATAAGTGAGGAGTATGTATTTCATATGTGCACCGTTTAGAAAAATACAGTATTGTTTTATTAACAGAAAGGTCGTGTGAGTTGTTATTTCAAATAGTACAATAATTACAATAACTGAAGCCCACCTGTGTACTTTGGAAAATTACGAAGATCCGATAAGCTTAATAGGAACACGGTCAAGACTTCAAAGGTGAACGCGGCGACCAAACGTAGCATTATAAAGAATGGTAAGCACAAATCTACAGCGGAGAAAGAAACGACTTCTCCCTGCAAAATAATATGAACTAATACGAACTTATTTCCAGGCATAGCTCAGCTTATTGTGCTTGTCATTCACGTCGAAAAATTAATCTCATTAATTCAATACATTTAAAAAGCCACACATTTTATTATCATCTATTCCATTATTTTATTATAATATAAAGTGGCGACCGTGACAGGACGATACGCAGTGGGCAAAACTGTGAGTACTAGTATTGTTAGGAAAATGAATATACATGTATGTTAACGATTTCTTTATGTTCCATGTACGCTGATGATGTGACGGAGACGATGATGTGGTACTGAAGAAGTACTATAAAAAAGGAAATAATAAATAAATTAGAAGGAAAAAGGCGACAATACCAAGAGCACACAACAAAGCACAACAGAGGAAGTACGATTTACAAGACAACAATCAGGTAGGACCGCGCAATGCATATAGAGAATGCGTTCCCAGTAGACCTATTAGAAAATCCATCAACCTATTTCCTAAATTCCAGAACCTAAAGCTTCAGATATTAACGCTATTGTAGTCAAGTGAAGATAATGACATTTCTTTATTAGTATAGAAAATATATTGACTAAAGAACAGCTGAGACTACAATTACATACAACTGTATATGCATTTTTTCGCGTGAGAAGTAGCGCGGAAGTAAAATCTTAAAAAAGAAAATTTTTATTTTGATAACTGCAGTGGTATAAGGATTCCTATAATGGAGGGTCAAAACAATAAGGAAATGTCATTCGAAAATCAGAATGCCAATGTAGTGGATGTTCATTTGCAAAATGCAACAATGAGTGGTTTGGAACCGTTTAGCGGTGATTATTTGGATGCTGGGCGCGACACGCCATTGTTGCATTCGACGCCCGTGAATACAGAACATTTAATTACAAGCAATACGTTAATTACAGTAGACGTAACTAATGGAACCTCGAGGCCAGAGAATATTTTAAATGAGAGCAGTACGCGTAGTACGGACACAGATACTGACAGGCGTAGGCCGGAAGTGAATACGGAAGATATGCAAGCCTTATTTCGAGCCTTAACAGAATCCATACAAACAAGCATGAATGCAATGAAAGCAGACATAAATTCAAAAATGTCGGGCTTAGAGACTAAAATGTCAAGTTTACAAACGATACAAGCAGACATGACTAATATGAAAGCAGACATGACCACAGTAAAGTCCGAGATCGAGAAGGTTAATACAAACATGACACACATTTCAGACGACGTAAAAAATTTGCGCACAGAACTCAATAGTCTGGACACGAAGTTCACACAGCAGATTTCACAAATCTCCACGGAGGTCGATAGTAAAATTAATGAACAAGTACAAATTTCGGTTCACGATATGGGTGAGAAATTAAAAGGCATAGTGGGCGAAAAATTTGAAACACTAACACACACGTATCGACAGGAGCTATCCGGAATTAGAGAAACCCAAGAGAATTTACAGGCAATGCAAAAGAATACACAGGTCAACTTAGACAATGTACAATCAGATGTAGCGAAACTACATTCTTTCTGTAACGACTTGCCAGAAAATGTAGAAAAAATCACATTGGAGGTAGGATTACTCAAGTTAGAACACAAGAGGATCAATTCAGACATTGTGCACCTTTATGAATCGGTAAAGAGCAATGCAAAGGACGACAATACAACGTTCGCAGAAAAATGCGTACGTGAACAGCGTACCTATGTGGAAGCGGTAAAGGAAGTAATGGGGGACAAGGAAGAAGATATCTTAAAACGCGTAGAACATGATATGAGGCAGTTAGAACAACGGTTAAGAGACGAAATAGGTAACAAACAAAGTACGGTAATATCATCGCCTGGGGCGGTAAGCGGAGCGATAAACAGCCATCCGCCAGTGGGAGGAATCAGTGGCGCGGACAACAACGCCCAACCCACGCCGCGCGACCGCATGTCGACGCGCGACGCGAGCAGCGGGCAAAACTTTGCTGAAACAAATATACCATCACCGCAGGGAAATGCTGTTCCGCCGTGCTGGACACCGTTGTTAATGGATGAGAGCTTAATAAAACATCGACAGTTTCCCGTATTCTCAAATGAGAAAAAGCGAACGCACCCAGTAGTGTTTGTCCGAGCCTTTAGAAACGTACTGCCCAGGACTTGGACAGAAGCTCAAAAAATTAAATATGTAGTAGGACACACCGAGGGTGATGCCCTTTTGTGGGCTACGGAGATGTCAGAACTTTGCGAGACATATGAGCAGTTTGAGAATGCATTTTTAGATAAATACTGGTCAACAGCTATCCAGGAGAGGTTAAGACGAGAGGTATTTAACCCAGTACCATATCATTCAAAATTCGGGGGGCTAAGAAGCTATTTTGAAAAATATCTAAACAAGACCCGTTACTGGAATAATCCGATATCTCATGTCGATGTACTGAAAATCTTAAAGAACAAGTTACCTGCAAATGTTAGGGAAAAATTAATAACTGTTCCCGAATATGATCTCGAGTATTTTCTTTCAGTGCTCGACTCAATAGATCTGATTCATGAGGATGGGCAAGCCACGCCTAGTTATCGTAACGGTAATGGGCACAACCCAAACGGGAAGAACTACGGTAACGGCAACGGCTTTGGAAATTATAACGGTCGTGTGCGTATGAATGAATGGCATCCGTATGTACCGCCGCGCCACAACGGAAATCCGTACAATCGGTCTACCTACCAGCCACAGAGTGGCCGAGGGTCGTACGAAACTAAATATCAGCCCCATAGGTACGGTAATGGCAGAGACAATAGAAATTCGAGGGAAAACTTCGACAATGGGCGACAAGGAAATGCAAATTACCAGGAACGGAATATGCAACACAGGGATCCGAGAGATAACAGGCAGCCCGTACAGTCAAATCGAAACAACCGGGACACGAACTGGCGAGCACGCGAACATACAGTAAACATAGTAGAAGTGACGGCAGAAAATGAAACAATACCTTTACCGGCCCCAGGAAATAATAATCTAGCGTGACTAGAGGAAGAGGGTAATGAACTGTCAGTGTGCCACAGTACTAATATGAGCGACTTCAACACTAAAGCGAACAGGAACGGAAAGGAGGAAGCAGACACTGAAACAAACCTACACATACAGCATATCCGGAATCTATTTTTAAGGTATGATAAGGGCGCAGAAATGAAAGAAGACTTGTTTATCGAAGAGAAAGAAACAACACGCAAGGTAAGTGAAATTATTCAAGCAATAATAAAGGTAAAGGTGGGAAACATAGATGTACTAGTTGTTTTGGATACTGGCGCGTCGACAAGCCTGATGTCTACTAGCTTGTTCAAAGAGATAGCGAGGGAAGTAAATGTTCCCACACTACCTGTAGAGAACTGTAAGATCGTAACGGCGACGGGAAGTAAATCTAAAGTTATAAAATTACAGGCCAGCATACCCATTAGCATCTGTGGTGTAATTTTGCAGTGTACTTTCTTGTTGGTAGACAAACTGATAGTGAACCGTTCATTATTATTTTACTGCACACTTGGTATGAAGGTGTCAAGAAGGTAGAAGATTTGTCGCTCTTTGACGAATAAACCGACTGGCGCTCGGTTCCTCTCCAGCTAGGGGGTACAATATTTATATTTCCGGTGCCCTCTCCCTCTTCTACTATCCTGTTTAGCCAATAAGTAATGTTCAATTTTCGTCTACTATCTAACATGCAGAGAGTGAGATGCAGCCTAGTGAAAAGAAATTTTCCTTGTGTTTTGATATTGTACTTTCTTAAGATTTAATTCACTGCGCGCGAGCTTTAGGCGAGAGGCATGAGCGATGAAGTGTACTGAGCCGTGCTGCCGCGCTTTAGGCCGCTTTCACACTATACGGTTTTGACCGTACGGCAAAAAGCCGTACGAGTTTTAGCCGTGCCTGTGTTGCTTTCACATTACACGGCTTTTTGACGTGACCAGTTGTTGGTGTCTATTCAGTTTGCTTAATGTGTGTATCAAGATGAACCGTAAACGAGTTGTTGCTTTGTGGTTGCTTCATCGTCGCCGCAAAAGAAAAGGTCGTCTTTTGTGGGTACACCCCATTAACCAGAGAAGAGACGAAGTGGGTTTATTTTATACACTCTTTGAAGATTTGAGGAACGACGGAAATAAATTCTTTAACTATTTCCGAATGTCTATTACCTCGTTTGACGAATTACATAGAAAACTAAAGGATGTGTTACAACGACAAAACACACAATTCCGCAATTGCATCCAACCTGTTCAAATGCTGGCTATCACGTTAAGGTAATTTAATACATAAAAACTAGTTCTGTTTATTTACTTATTTATTTGTGTTTTACATTTTTATTACGCTCAGATTATGAAGTAGAAAAGTCAATATCAATATCAGCAGTTGAAACCAAAGAGTTTGTAGCAGGACTGACTGTACTGTCACTTTGTGGCGACAGGCTCTCTGCAAAAACGTTGTAGAACTGCGTTGTTGATGGTGGGCCTTCATGGCTACTTGTGGAAGGCGAAGGGTATGGTGGTGGCACTTTATTAATTCGTTGATAAGAACTGCGACCTTGAGAAGTCTGTAATGGTTGTTCGAGAAAAGTAGTTGGGTTTGGTGCAGCTGGAGGAGGACGAATCTGATGCGTATGGTAAGAGGATATTGGAGCAGCATTTTCCATAGGTGAATAAGAATAAGCTTGAAATCTATTATTATAGGGCATGGGAGGTGTGTAATGGGTAAATGGAGGAGGTTGAGCTGTCAATATATTTCTCCTTTCATATATATTTTCTATAACTTTGAGGACTCCCATCTGAAACTGAAGATAATCCTGTTCATCAAATTTTTCCAGATGAGGCTTCAGACTAAGTAAAAATGACATTTTGCTGCAAGGTTTGTCTTCTTCCAGAGCTCGTAATATTTTCATTTCGATTGCATCAGGTTTTCTATGTTTTCTGTTTGTATGGCACTCGCTTTTGGATGTTTGTTGTGTGGGTGCTGTATCAAATGGCCCAGAAACATTCTCAGTATTTTCGACGGAGCCCTGCGTTTCTATATCTTCTTCCAGTCTGGCGGTGCGTTCCGATTGAAAACTGTCCTCCGTCTCTCGAGCATCATACAGCTTTTTTAGAAACTGCAGCTGATCAGAATATACATACTTTTTCATTTTCTTTGCTGCTGAGCCACTTTTTTTCGCAGCTTGAATTTTTATGTTTGACTTCACAAAGGAGTCTCGTAGATTGGTCCACCTCCGTATTACTTCTATACCTACATCAAAAGAAAACAAAACTGTATGAAAACATTTTAATTTTGTATAGAAAAAAGCAAAACTGTAACAAAAAATGTCCACTGCAAACTAAATGTCACTGATTTTTTTTCGTTTTGTTCAGGTATCTGGCAAGCGGTTGTTCCTTCACTGACTTACATTTCCAGTACAGAATTGGGATTTCTACAGCAAGTAAAGTGGTTAATGATGTATGCACAGCAATTTGGTCATCACTGCGGGAAGAATGTATACAAAGACCGACCAAAGAGGTATGGGAATCAATAGCGGCTGGATTTGAACGTACTGCTAATTTCCCCCACTGCTTAGGAGCGGTGGATGGAAAACATATCCGTCTTACTGCCCCATTTAATAGCGGATCAATGTACTTCAATTACAAAGAATACTTTTCTGTGGTTCTGATGGCTGTAGCGGATCCCAACTACAGGTTCATTTATGTCGACGTAGGAAGTTATGGCAAAGACTGTGACTCTTCAGTGTTCAGACGGTCCAGTTTATGGAAGTCAATAGAAAGTAATTCCCTGGAATTTCCAGACGTCCAATGTCTGCCTGGTACGGAAGGTCCAAAAGTACCCTACTTCTTCGTGGGAGACGCAGCATTTGGCCTACACACGCATTTGCTCCGGCCTTTTGGGGGAACAAACTTGACAGTTGAGAAACGTGTATTTAATTACCGTTTGTGCAGAGCAAGGAGGTATGTGGAATGTGCTTTTGGCATCCTCACCAATAAGTGGCGGTTGTTTCACCGACCTTTAAATGTTCATCCAGATTTTGCAGTAAAAATGGTTAAAGCTTGCATTGTTTTACACAATTTTGTACGTCAGAGAGATGGATTTATAATTGAAGACACCACATCCTTCACTGGTTTGGAAGACTTAGCCCAAGATGCCAACATAAGAGGAGGACTGACAGCCAACGCCATAAGGAACACTCTTTGTAAATATTTTATGACAAATGCTGGAAGCGTGTCATGGCAGATGTCAAAGATATAAATTAACAAGCCTTTTCCTTTTTGTAGATTGTTTGTGAAAGCCTGCGACTGTATAGTAAATAGTTTTCTTTATAAATAAATTACTGCTACCACTCACGTTTTTAATCGTTTTGTTTATATTTTGTACGACGCGTTTCGGGAAATAATTCCGATCTTCAAGTGCGTTTTTTTCTCTAAGTTTTCATTATGTGTAGTGTTTTTTTATTTGTGAGGTCTTGTGCGTGTTTCTCTTATAAATTACAGTAAAGAAAACAGAATGCAAGACCTGACACATAAAAAGACACCACACATGATGAAAACTTAGAGAAAAACGCACTTAAGGATGGGAATTATTTCCCGAAACGCGTCGTGCAAAATATAAACAAAACAAAAAAAACGTGACTGGTAGCAGTAATTTACTTATAAACAAACGATTTACTTTTAGAATAAAATTTATAACGTTAAATAAAAACTGTTTAAAACGTATTAAATGTAATATTAATATATTAAATAAATACTTACCAAACGCATTTTTATCTTTGTCTTCCATCTCATCAAAATCTTGCTTCAGTGCTACGCAAACTTCCCGCCAAGCATTCTTTGTAGCAATACGATCTCTATACGCATCTAGAGTTTTGTCCCACAGAACAGGTCTTACTTCCACCAAGGTTATCAAAAGTTCAGTATCAATTTCATCCATTCTTCTACACTTTTCAGTAAACAAGAATAAACACAAATGAATAAAACGACACTACAACGAACTAGTCGACGCCGTACGGCTCAAAACCGTCCAGTGTGAAAGCATGCACTTAGTCACGTAGGCCACTGTTGTCGAACTTGCCGTACGGCGACCGTCTGTTGTAGTGGCAAGACACGGCTGCAGCACGGCACGGCAGCGGCATTTTGCCGTCGCCGTATAATGTGAAAGGCGCCATACATTTCTTCACACCTACAGCCGTACGGCTTTTTGCCGTACGGTCAAAACCGTATAGTGTGAAAGCGGCGTTAAGCGGAGCGTACTTCAACAATTATATACGAAGCGGCTCACAGCTGATCGTAGGGGCCAAGTAGGCAAAAAGCAAGGTTGAGTTCAGTGTCCCCTGTACGATGCGCAAAGACACTCTGCGCACCGCGACGGAAACCATTCTAGAATTTAAGCGAATCGGCATCAACACCGCCTAACCAGCTGGTCAAAATAGGAGCAATAGGAAATAGAGTACCTATCAGCTAGTTACTCTGACGTAGATGAGCAACACAAACTAAACGAACAGACATTTATTCCTAAGTCGGTGACTATACTGTAAAGAGCATAAATGTTAAGAGTAAATCATTAGTTTAAGCATATGCAGCTTTAAGAAAATGAGCGCATGGACGCAAGTGAGCTATAAGGGGAGTAGAATACGCTAAATTTGTGAACTCAACATATTCTATTGAATGTACATAGCTAGAAATAAGTATAAGTATTAGAAGTAGAAGAGAATATATACAGGAAATGACCTATCCGACTATATACAACAGGACTAAGGCAAGTTGAAAAAGGAAGTAACAACATGTACACTTGAAAGAACGCGATTAGCACATAACTTAAGAACTAAGCGACTTACATACAACACATACGCGAGCGACGATGTGAAAGGTAGAATGAGACATAAACATAGAAAAATGCGTGTGACTGAGACGTGCGTGTGACTGAGACATAAACTATAAAATAACATATCATAGAACCACACTTCTTTACAGACAACATTAGAAGTAGTGAGCTTAATGTACAGGGAGAATACATATCCACAAATTTGTTATTACAGAGCTCACCTATGTTAGTTGCTATTAATTACACGATACCTTATAGTATAAGCAGCAAAATAAAGCTGTAAACATGAATTGAACAACACGCGGGAGATAAGCTAAGTAAATACAAACACCAACCAATACGCACACAACGTAATTGCATGAACTTAAAACAAAAGAACTGAGGTAAGTACTGTATGTTTACAAAAGCGATATGGAGAAATAAATGAAATTTCACTGCCGGATAATATTTTGAAGTAGAGAGAGTGAAAGGTTTTATTAGATTCGATTGAAGGTATTAATTGGTTAATCTACGTTTGTGGTGACGTACCGTGCATGGAGTGAATCTAGGAAGAGAATGAAAGTGTATTAGAGTAATACGAGTTTATTTATATTTGTGGGAAGAAATAAATAGTGCGGTGGTTCTAGTGTGAGGGCCCTGTAGGTAGTACACGAGTATAAATGGCGATTTATGTGGAACATTTTAATGAATAATTATATGGGTATACGGCGATGAATATGAAGATTAATGTTACAAAGGTACCTAGGAAAGGGCCACGAAGCTGACGTAAGAAAGAATACACTATATAGTTTTAAGTCTTAGAATGAATGGTTGTATGAGTGTGGAAAGCAAAGTATGATGATGCACGTACGGTAAGTAATTATGAAAACGAACATCACGAAGAAGCAGTGAGTAGTATAAAAGAAACAGTGAAGTCGATAGCAACAATGGTACATGATAAACATTTAAAACACACCACGGCACAGTGATTTGCTACACAGACATCAGAATGTAAAACAAACTAGTATGAAAAATATTGCCTTAGCGACTAACTGTTACAGCTCGAGAAACTATAAGGTTAATATAAATGAAAATGTGATACACGATTCGTATGAGGAATGAACAAAAAAAAATGCAGTGAAACAATATTTTCTACACTGAGTTCTTGCACGCAGAAGCGAAAGCATCATTTTAACACATGCGCGTTCTTATCTATCGGTAATGAATTATGAGTGGAGCAACACATGACAAAAATACGGTAAAATTATCGGTCACACGTCACAAAGGTAAACATGTACATGTCGTCGAATCAATAAGGCAGAAATATGGCTTGAAATATGTGTTCACGAATGTGGAATATTACGACGATTAACAAGCAGTGATGATAGTCAGGTTTGTCAAGGGATAAAACATCCCCCACACTCGCTCACAAACGAGCATTGGTAAATATTATACATAGTATGAAGATTTATCAAATGCCAAGGATAGAATAAGTACACTAACGACGCACTACAAATAGCAATCCTAGAAGCAGCTTGATCTCTGAAGCAGACCTTAGCAAATCCTGTTTTCCATGTAGTGAGTAGTGCTGGAACGTATTTTCTATGTGTATTTGTGATGCTAAAAAGACGCAGGAGGTTGAACCTGCAAGCCAAGAGAAAAACAAAAATTCAGAACAAATGAGAGATTCCTTCTAATTTACTTATTAGTGTGTAAGATGGATGATGCCTAACATGGAACCCATATAGGAAATATGAATGTGACTTGAACATTTATGTGTCAACTTTACTATTGCCAATGTCGATGTCTATGAAAATATGTATGTAGTATTTTCTATTGTAGTTGTGGATGTAAAAACGCGCAGGAGGTCGGTCCTGCAAGACAATAACAAGAAAGAGCAAACATTCAGAACAAGTGCAAGATTCCTTCTAATATACTTATTGCTGTGTCAGATGCTGCTTAACATAAGAGTCCATATACGAAATGTGAATGTGAATTGGACATTTATTTGCCAACTATATAATTGTTAATGTCGATGTCCATATAAAATGTATGTATGTACTCTTTTCTTCTTTTCTATGTGTATTTGTGGACGTAAAAACGCGCAGGAGGTCGGTCCGGCAAGACAAGAATAGAAAATGGGAATGTTCAGAATAAATGAAAGATACTTCCTGATTTACGTATTAGTGTGTAAGAGGGTGCATGTCATGGAGTCTGTATATGAAATGTGGATGTGAATTTTAAATTTATGTGTCAACTCTATTATTGTCAATGTTTATGTCTATGTATGTACTATTACCAATTTTATGTGAGATTTTATACTTGAAGAAGAACAACTTATGTATGTATGTGAAGTGCAACGTGACGGACGAGTAAAATACTCGCACGTGTGAAGTGATATAAAAATATTAAGGCGTAATAATATTGAAAATAACGGCTCAGCCGTAATATGAGTAAACGCTACAATCTAGCAAAGTGAATACAGAGAGTGTGATGCGTGTGCGACGGAGATATCAGAGGAAATCCGTATAACCACGAGTTGAGGTGTAAGACCCACTGAACTATAATGCACGACGGAAGATAATGCCGTATCCTGCAGTGCGGCTCTTACCTTCAATGTCACTGGCCGAAAACCTCGCCCAGGCGCGAGATGAGGTATTGGTGTTCTTCGGGTTGAGCGTTGGAGCTGAATCCGTCGTATCCAGTCTCCGGACTGGAGGGCAAATACAACACCGACTTCACGAGCCTGGAGCGACATTACAGTGTGGGCGCGGGCAGTGCTGCTGCTCACGTGGCGCTTGCGTCACTGAGTCGGGCGCGTTAAACAATGAGCTGCTGCTGGCCATAAGTGCAGCGAACAATGAGATAACGTGTGCCGAAAGGACAGCTTATCAGAATGGCTAATGAACCAAACACCAAGGAGAAAAACAATTATTAAAATATGGTGAAAGGACAATGTAAGAAATGTAACATTTTCCTCCTGATAATACTGCTTAACAAATGTAAGGAGAAATAAGAGACTACGACGTTAGCACGCCATGGACGTGCGATATGTAATATGAATATATGTGAATGTAATTACGTGATATAAGTATATGTGAATGTATTTATATGTATGAATTTGTAATGGCCAAGAAAATGAGCTTTTAGATATATTTGTAGTAACATAAGGGTATTAAAACTCCATTGACGTGCACCAAGTGACTGAACTATGAGCCCCAAGGTTAATAAGACTACTGTATACTGTCTCCCTAAATAAAGAGACTTATTTCCGACAGTATACAGTAGGGGGGCATTTGTGATAAACCTTTTGCATTTCCTTTATGTTTTCGTCTTCTTTAAAGGCAAAGAGACAAGATGAAGCGGTAGCCCATCATAGAGCCTATGCCTACCGTCATGTATTTTTTGACTTTCAGTTGTTAATAAACAGAGGATTTTTTCTGGTACCAGAAGGAGTAAGGAGAGAGTCGCGCTCAGCTAGTGAACGAGTGAGAAGCACGCCATTTTTTAGCGAGTAATTGTAGACCGCCATTTTGGGGTCGCTATGAATAAGTGAGGAGTATGTATTTCATATGTGCACCGTTTAGAAAAATACAGTATTGTTTTATTAACAGAAAGGTCGTGTGAGTTGTTATTTCAAATAGTACAATAATTACAATAACTGAAGCCCACCTGTGTACTTTGGAAAATTACGAAGATCCGATAAGCTTAATAGGAACACGGTCAAGACTTCAAAGGTGAACGCGGCGACCAAACGTAGCATTATAAAGAATGGTAAGCACAAATCTACAGCGGAGAAAGAAACGACTTCTCCCTGCAAAATAATATGAACTAATACGAACTTATTTCCAGGCATAGCTCAGCTTATTGTGCTTGTCATTCACGTCGAAAAATTAATCTCATTAATTCAATACATTTAAAAAGCCACACATTTTATTATCATCTATTCCATTATTTTATTATAATATAAGCTATATTACTGAGTATTTTCTGCAGACTATAGGCAAGACAATTTCCGTTTATAGACATTTAAGTTCCAATTATGCGGCAGAACAAAGGATCGAAGAATATCAATCCTTATTGTTTAGTTTTCAAAGAATCTTTTCATCAGAAGATGTGGATAGTTTTATATCTGCCATTCATGTCTCCAGGTCAGACCAGTAGCTTGCAATTGGTACACTGGTATGTTTCACACACAAATGTGATTTCACATTCCACACTAACAGCATATTTAAACATGTCGGCTGTCAGGATCAGCACTACGGGCTAGCATGCATGGTTGATTTTTGGCACCGTGACAATTTCAACACTCTTGTTCAGTCTTTACATATGTACATAGATGTGTGCTCATGCTACAAAGTGACAGCAAGATGACACTTTTGTCTGCTGACCTGTGCCAAAACTGCACTGTGGAACTATGTTCTAGTAGCTGTGTACACTGATGACAAAAATCATCACTCTCCATACAGTCTCTTCTCCCTATCTGCTTTCCAACTGTCATCTCACAAACGCCGGCAAAATGCCACACATTGTGACACTGCACAAAGATGACATCGATAAGGAAATTCATATAGAAGAAATGGAAAAAAGACTAGCACTTCTTGGCAAAAATTTGAAGGATGGATCATTCGTACATAAATAAGAGTTATAAAAAAATGGAACAAATCATTCAATAATACAATATTTTCAGGTGCTTTGGACAATTTGGGTTCAGCTGGGACAAGCAATCTCACATTTGTATTTTTGTGTGTTAATGCAGGTAAAATGTGAAGTAATTTGTCAAAACTTTCAACACTCATGTGAAAATATGGGAAATGTTTCTTTGGATGTTGTTGAAGTTTATGAAACACTAAAACTTTCTACTTAGTAGCCTGTCACTCCAGAGGGGGTGTGCCCACTGTTCTTTTTCTTGATTTTTTCTACCTTACATGTGGTTGCAAATAATGACAGTCTCTTAAAACTCCATATCTACAAATGACAGTTGTATTTCAAAAAAAGGTTTAGTGACCATCATCCTTCATGAGTGTACTCCACTTTCACTTTGAAGATGTGACATGACAGTGAAACTTTGTCACAGTAACAAAAATCACTCTGCATGCTAGCCCTATTCAATTTTTTGTCAACCAAACATTCATTCAGTTTATTGAGGACCCCCCCCCCCCCCCCTGTACTTTCTATGTACAATGTCGTCACATAGTGAGACAATCTTTGGGTTTGCATACACATAAATAACTTTCATAAAAGCAGCTGTGACTATTTTGGGCTTGTGCTGTTTGCAATGCTCATTGAAGGTGTTTCCATACTGGCAAATGTTTCTAGGAGCTGTGGACAACTGGTATCTTAATGATCATCCACAGTTTTAGATTTTTTAACCATTTGTCACATATTAGTTGGAACATCTTCAAATGATTGAAAGTTGCGATCACTGAGTGAAGTCCAAATACAAGCACCACTGTTCTAAGTGGTGGTGTAGGTAAACGTCTGGAAGGAGGTATACTTGAAAACCCAGTAGCATAACAAGGCAGAGTTTTTTTTCTGTGTTTACCCCATCTACCTACAAGCTCCGCTGTACTCAAAATTTGACAAATTTATCCATATTTAACTTCACAGCTGGATACGTTTCCTATTACTGCAATCGTCAGTTATGGTACCTAGTTGTGAATTGTGTAAAACGTTGTTCGACTGTATTTGAACTGGTTGTGTATCACATATTCTGAGGTAGAATGTGGAGGCCAGACCAGCAGTTGCCTAAATGAGCATGTGAAACTGGCAAAAAAATCACAGTCTGGCAGGTGCACTAGCTAGTCATTGACCCATTGTGCAGCTTCTTTCCTAGTCTACCTCACATTCCTGTCCCGCACACTAGTGCACTGCACATCATGCAGTATGACCAGATAAAACAGAGCCCAAAATAAAAATGAAAAAACAAAACTCCAGCTCACAACAGCGTTATCTAAAACTGTTATTCCTGAAACACATGAAATGCACTGAGAATCAGGCATAAAGCATTTGTATTTGTTCTCACTGCAATTATATGTTGGCATAGATGAGCAACACTGAATGCATCTTGTGGGGCTGTAGTCTCGACTTTGAGATCAAGAGAAATTCTGTAGAGTCCTTTCAGTGTGCATCTTGTGCCAATACTAGCATTACATACAAATTACCTCGCTGTTACGGAATACTGATTTCAGAAATGGTTTCATGTATACAGCCAGTAGCCATAAGAATCACAACTGCAGTCCCCTCAGTTGGTGCAGTCTTTCTCCAGAAGTAGCTCCATGTTAATGTCTTCAGTTTCCAAGTAGAATGTGAGATCACTTCCTCCTTTACCTGTACATATTGTCAGTGATGGCCAGACCAGTGACGGCACCTTGAACGAAGAGCAAGAGTTATTGTGTTCCTGCTGGAGTCAGTATGGATCTCAGAGCTCTTGCAATTGATGCACTTTGGAGAGGCGTGGCTGGGACTCGCTGACATAACTGATGGCAGATTTTCCAAATCAGTACAGGGATAAGTACCAAGAATTCAAACAAGGCAATATTAAGTTAACAACACTTTATTATGACAAAGCACAAAACAGCACATCTGCAGTAGATGAGGTCCTAGATCAAACTGTCTTTGCTCTGTTCCTTGCAGATATTCCATGCTGCTGCAGACACACTCCTGATCAGCAGTGTAGCTAACATTGATGATCTTACAGACCACCCCCCCTTCCCCCTCAATGTCGAGCAGTGTGCATAGTGATGCTTGTCAGGTGTCACTGATCATAGAGAGAATGTGCAGATGCACTTGACCAGCTGTGCTGTGGTTGGTGGAATGCAGGGCATGACTGGGGCGTTTCTCACCATATGATACTTGGCATTGTTCTCACCATCTGATACTTGGCATTGGTGGTGTATAAATGATACAGCGCCAGGTGAGTGAGAGGTCCACTGGTTTTGGTTTGCTTTAGGGCATAAGAAACAACTGGGTTCATGTGCACCCAATTCAAAACTATAGAACACGAAGATGAAGAGGAGTTAAAAAACGACTATACGTCAGTCCCAATTGGCACAAGAGAAGACAGCGAAAAAAGGGATGTGGAGAAAGGGCTAAAAAAGACACCATACAGAAACTGAGGTCCAAAACTAAAAATTAAATGACCTTCGCCTTATTGCTTTGGCAGATAAAAAGTAAAACGCGGTCGACAGGCTGCCTTCATTTGCTAAAATGGCGAACACTAGCGGGAACGTCAACAGTTAAAAAAAATTCCATCAGACAGTTACAACTTGGGCGCAATGTGTACTAAGTGGTGGGGTGGCGCCACTTATCAAATGACATTGGCTAAAAAGGCAGTGCCCAATACGTGGCCTAGTTAAAATGACCTCCTCCCAGCAGGAGGGCCGAAGAGAGGTCATCCAAGCCGATGGGAGAGGCTTAATAAGCTGGAGCTTATTCCTGTGAAGGGAGGACCACTGGCGATGCCAAAGGGACACCACCTCCTGACAGACAGCAACACGGAGATAATCAGAGGGAATAGAGGAACTAGCGGGCAGCGTACAGTGACATAGACTTTGAAGTGTGCTGAGCGAGTGAGCAGAAAACACAATTGAAAAGTCTATGTCGATGGACGAACTCCATGGCCTGATACAGGGCGAAGAGCTTGGCTGTAAATACTGAGCAGTGTGCTGGAAGCAGTATTGAAAGACATGCGTGCCAATCACGAAGGCACACCTGACCCCATGGTCAGTCCGAGAGCCATCAGTGTATACAAAGATACTATTGCGAAGTTCCATGCGAAGGTCATGAAACTGAAGGCAATAGAGCAAGGCTGGAGTAGCGTCCTTAGGAAGCGAATGAAGGCCAAGTTTAACATGGGCCACTTCTTGAAGGCAAGGTGGTGAAGGGTTCAAAAACCTGTCTGGAAAGTTGCAGGTAGAGTGAAGTTAAGTCGCTGTAGCAAGTGCCGAAAGCGGACTCCAGGAGATAACAGAGAAGAGGTAAGTGCCCAACATAGGCATCAACTCCATGGGACCTGAGGGGTCCTGAGCCCCCTCAAAAATTCGTTTCGGGGGGTGGCAGGCTACAAATGTGCAGGCCACCATGAGTCAATGTTACAATTCAAGACTTATTTCTTGTTAAGTCTTTATTGCCATGCAATGAACGCAGTAGAAGATGTCAAAGAAAAATTCAATGCCCTCATCTAAGTGTTGCTGATCTGGAAAAAATATATGAGTGCTTGATTTGTATATTGAATGGAAGGCATGATAGTTTTGAACATTTTTGGGAGTTGTGTTTGAAAGAATAACCTTCATAAATTGATGATACTTCGCTTCCTCGGAATCTAAGTATACCAAAGAAGTACGAAAACAACGAAGCCAGCTCGCATACACTTTCAAAACCCCAAAGCATTGAAGTTTGTGAAACAGTGCAATCTTGTATTACTGAGCAGTTTGCTTCAACTGGACTCTCACAGGTCATTGCAGTTTAACAAGATTGCCTTGCTTTTAGTTAACAGAGGTGAAACAAATTTGGAAAAATCAACTGAGTTTTTCAAAAATGACCTAGACATTGAGAGACTGCACTTACACTTGAATATGTTAGCCGATACCGCTAATAAAAAACAACTGGTCTTAAAAAACATGTGTGATGAAAGAAAGTACATTACACAAGAGCCTGCAGTTTAAGAAATGTTATGAGAAGTAGTGAAGTGCATTAAGCTTCTCCAAATAATTTCAATCATGACAGCAACAACAGAACAGTCATTTAGCGCCCTTAGATGTTTGAAGTCTTATCTCTGATCAACAATGGGACAGAAGCAATTGAACAACTTGGCTGTTCTTCATGCCCACTGAGATGTTTTGGATGAACTAGATATCCAACCAGTCATCAACGACTTCATATTCAGTAATCTAGTCGACATTTGCACCTTTCTGATGACACGGTAGCCCTAATAACGGCATTTAGAGCAATATTAAAAATCTTTATAAAATAGGGAATTAAATACATACAAAATGTTAAATCTTCAGTTTCAAAATATTAGTACTACTATAGTACTGTATTAGTTACGAGGGCCGTTCAGAAAGTAACCTCCGGTTGATTTAAAAAAATACACCAAGTTAAATAAAAATATTTTAATATATACATCTTACAACTACATCTTTGCACTATTTTTCTGCATAGTCTCCATAGCGATTGAGGCACTTATCGTATCTCTTCACAAGCTTTGAAATTCCTTCTGCATAAAAATCACCCGCTTGTGCCTGGAGCCAGCCTGTGACCGCATCTTTGAGCTCTTCGTCGTCATCAAACCGCTGTGACCCGAGCCATTTCTTCAAATGCATGAAGAGGTGATAATCACTTGGCGCCAGGTCTGGGCTGTAAGGTGGATGGTTGATAACGTCCCACTTGAAGGACTCAAGAAGGGCCGTTGTTCTGCGAGCAGAGTGAGGACGGGCGGTATCGTGCAAAAAAACGATACCGGAAGTCAGCATACCACGGCGTTTGTTCTGTATAGCCCGTCGTAACTTTTTTATTGTTTCACAGTACACATCTTGATTAATGGTCGTACCACGTTCCATGAATTCAACCAACAACACCCCTTTGGCATCCCAAAACACCGTTGCCATCAGTTTTCTGGCAGAAAAATCTTGCGAGGCTTTTCTTGGTTTGGTAGGCGAATTTGAATGTGCCCACATCTTTGATTGTTCTTTTGTCTCAGGGTTCACGTACTTAATCCAGGTTTCGTCACCGGTCACGATTCTGTTTAACAATGGTTCTCCTTTGTCCTCATAACGTGACAGAAAGTTTAATGCAGAGGCCATTCTTTGAGTTTTGTGGTGGTCGGTAAGAATTTTGGGCACCCATCGTGCACAGAACTTACGGTAACCCAATCTTGCTGTCACTATCTCGTACAAGAGAGTCTTAGAAATCTGTGGAAAACCAGTAGACAACTCCGACATTGAGAAACGTCGATTTTCACGAACTTTTGCATCAACTGTCTGAACGAGTTCGTCAGTCACCAATGATGGTCTACCACTCCTCTCTTCATCATGAACGTTTTCTCGTCCACTTTTAAATAATCGTACCCATTCACGGACAACTCCTTCACTCATAACTCTTGGTCCGTACACGGCACAAAGCTCACGATGAATAGCTGCTGCAGAATATCCTTTGGCTGTAAAAAACCTTATGACAGCACGCACTTCACATTTGGCGGGGTTTTCTATTGCAGCACACATTTCAAACTGCCACAAAAACTAAACTAGCGCAGGTACGACGTTCACTCGACCACGGCTTGATGCCGACTGACCTGTTGAGTGCGTGAACGCACAGATGGCGTCGCTACTCCCCCCACAACCCGCACTGTGATCAATCGGAGGTTACTTTCTGAACCGCCCTCGTATTTTCAAATACTTAAATATTTTTAGTGTGTAAGACCCAATTAAAACCCGTGTTTACATACGTTTTGACAAATTATTAGGTATACTGTATTAACTGTATTAAAGCATTACTTTGAGATATTGTTTTTATTTAATGTACCCTGAGCCTTATTTAAAGTAAGCTTTATTAGCTATTTCACTTGTTAAAGTGCTATTACTGTGCGACAGCAATATTTTATGTTTTATTCTTTTAATGAGAGTTTAGAATTTATTTAAATATTCGCCAATCATATGACTAAAATGCTTAAAAAACTAAGACTCACTATTTTTCATCTAAAATTTAGAAAATTTCCCAGGGCAAGACCCCTAGTATGAATCCCCCCACCCCAATATTTTTTATAAGTTGGCACCCCTGGTGTCCCGTACTGGTGACCAAAGAAATCATCGAAGGAGGAGGCACGGGATGGGTGACCACACAAGGCAGGCAAACGGCATGCATACTTGCTGAAGAGAAACTCATGGCAGTAGGATAGTGATAGTCCAGCAGCTTCAGCACACAGACACTCAACCAGGCTAGTGTAAAAGGTGCCAGTGACCAAACAAATGGTGGATGGTGTTGAAACAGCGTATGAGGGACGGTCGTATAGACACATAAACAAAGCACCTACAGTTGAGTTTCAAATGGACAAGGGATCGGTACAAATGGAGGAGGGTGGTTCGATCAGTGCCCCAGGAAGTACCATTGAGGACATGTAGGACAATGAGGAACTGCGTATAGCGTGCTGTCAGGTAAGACACATGGAAGGACCAAGAGTTTCCTATTGAGCACGAGCCCCAGATATTTCTTAGTTTCAACTAATGGAAGGGCAACAGGCCGAAGACGAAAAGATGGTGGGAGAAACCAACTGCACCCCCAGAAATTCATACAGACGGTTTTGTCAATGGAAAAACTAAAGCCATTGTCGATGCTCCAGGAGTAAAGACAAGCAAGACATCGCTGAAGATGCCGCTCTGTGAGAATGGTCCTTGGAGAACTGCAATAGATGGCAAATTCGTCAACAAAAAGGGAGCCAGAGATGCCTGGTAGCAGACAGGCCATTATAGGTTTAATGGTGATAAAGAGGTTGATGCTCACAACGGAACCCTGAGACACACCATTTTCCTGTATAAAGGTGCCCGGCAACGCAGAACCCACACGCACCTTGAAAACTTGGTCTTTCAAAAATTCCTGAAGGAAACAGGGCAGGCAGCCACGGATGCCCCAGTGTAAAGAGTATGAAGACTATCAGTTCGCCAGCAGGTGTCGTAGGCCTTCTCCAAATCAAAAAACATGGCCACAGTCTGCGATTTCCACAGAAAACCATTCATGACATGGGTGGACAAAGTAACGAAATGGTCAACTTGAAACCTCCCCTCACTTATGGACCTTAATGACAGTGAAAAATTAAACCACATGTACCTAATGGAAATTTGGGAAAAAGCAATCATCACCGAAGTTAATCTGTCGGTAAACAGGGAGGAAGGGTTACATCTAAATGAAAGGAAAAATGCAAATGAAATTGGTGGAAGTTAATTTTGAAAAAGGGTAAAGTTAATAAAGAAAGTAAATGTGCGGTCGTTACGTTAACAATTAACTGGCATTAATTAGATATTTGAGATTTGGAGAAAATTACGGTCGCCAGTCCTATGGACAACTACTATAATAACTGAAAAAGAAAGATTAATGCACATTTAATTAGCAGTAAAAGTGTGGCAACTGAAGGTTGACATGTGTTGTATGAAAACAATGTTTGTCAGAAGTAATAAATTTCTCTACACTTTGACTAAATTTAGCAAAAGAATTAATAAGACCAGAAAATTGAAAGTTAATTTAGTGACTGAATTTGATGGTGAACTTTGTTTCTGAAGCACTACGAAATTAAATAAAATAAGGTTAGTCTTGGGCTACCTCAACAATCATCTCTAAAGCTACTTTAATCTACACAATTTAGAAATAAGCGATTTAACTTTGAACTTTAATTAAATGATGTTGAACAATTAACAATAGTAAAATTTAGTACGTACCAAGCTGAGCTGCTGTCACAGGTAATCTAAAATATGGTAACAAAACTCGCACACTTAATTTGTGCTTGTGCAATCTAAATATTGTAGCCAGCTATAAATACTTTAACTGAACTTTGAAATTAAAAAAAGTGAAATGGAACGATATTACTTTATTGCTGCCGTTTGAATAGCAACGACACACGGGTTCATTTCGGAAAAGGAAGGGACCCTGCTTGGTAATGCAATTGGGACAATGAGAAACAAAGGTTCATGCTAAGTTGCTATATTTTTGTGATGCAAATGGAACAGTTTGAAAAACTGAGGTCTGCCACACAGTTCTAAAACTTTACGTGCTTTCAGTCTTCCTTGTTGGTTGATTGAAGGTTTGAAGTCGTCGATCGAGGAGGTGGCGACAATCACTTATTGTCAGCCGTCACTGTTGCAGAAGCTGGATGTTGGCACGCCTTCTTCTCAACACGGTCACCAGGTGAAACGGGCTCTTTATGTGTGCCAGCTAATGCTTCCCATCCGCGACACTGTGTCAAAAACTATCATAGCAAGTCGAGCATAATTACATGCTGCCAAAGCGCGGGAGCTTCACACAACACACCTGTTCCACCACCCTACTCCAGCCAGACTTTGCTCTGCCCACACTCCACGCAGCAGAGTTAACACTACGAAAGACCCTAATCACTTCGGTTCTCCACACAACCTATCGATGTAATCGTTCGATAGAATAGTTTTCCCTAGGCAAGGCCCAGCGTAAAAATACAAATAATATTTGCAAATCAAACCATATATATAACAAAATAAGGAAAAAAATTTATAGTACAATAGATGGAAATATGAGGATATGCATTTCTGGCATTACAGACTGCAGAACACTGCACTCTAAATCCACACTGTGCATTCATCAGTAAATTGCAATACTAGAGCCACCATACCGGCTGGCCATGAATCATACGTTCCATCACCTTGCAAATGCAGCTGGTGAGAGAGATGGGGCAGTAGCTA
Organism: Schistocerca nitens; assembly: GCF_023898315.1. Lineage (NCBI taxonomy): Eukaryota > Metazoa > Arthropoda > Insecta > Orthoptera > Acrididae > Schistocerca > Schistocerca nitens. The sequence continues at coordinate 695,191,053 of NC_064617.1, read as the reverse complement.
GAAGGAATGTTTTTGTCCTTACCCGGCTTAGGTATGGATATGACAATGGCTTTGAGCCAAAGTCTAGGAAATGTGCCCCCTGCCCATATGCGGTTGTATATGTTAAGCAGAAAGTGCTTGCCCGCAAGAGAAAGGTGCTGCAACATCTGAATGTACACACATCTAGCCCTGGGGCGGAGGATCGGCATGAACTGAGAGCATGACCTAGCTCCCTCCCGATTCTGAGAAGAGAAGGGTGTCACCCGAGCCGCCTCCGCTCGTTTCTGATGGAGGAAGGCTGGGTGATAGTGGGATGAGCTTGAAACTTGTGCAAAATGGTCCACGATTACATCGTCTGCTACTGTCAGGCTCGAAATTGGCAAATGGATCTTGGTCCCAGAGAGCTGTCGGAAGTTGACCCATACGACAGAGCAAGGGGTGGAACTGTTAAAAGAACTAGTGAATGAAAGGCAGCTAGCCTTTTTGGTATCACGAAGAACGTGACGACACTTTGCACACCTCTGTTTATAATGAATGCAGTTTGCCTTCGTAGGATGACGGTTAAAATCTCAGAGAGCACATCACCGTGCGCGAATTGGATCATGGCATGCCTCAGTCCACCAAGGGACTGGGACATGGTGTAGTAAAGAGAAATGCTAGGAATGGAACATTCTACAGCCGTAAGGATAACGTTTGTGAGATATTCCACCTGGTCATCACAACTGGGGAAATCTTGTTCTTCGAAGGTCGCCAAGGAGGAGTAACCACCAGCTGCCATCTGGGTGTGCACGCAGATGGGGTAGGAGTCAGCAAACAGATAGCACACGGGGAAATGGTTGCTCAAGTAGGTGCCAGAAAGACTGGACCACTTAATCCCTCCTGGAAACTACACTGATAGCTGCACAAACGTCCCTGAGATTTGAGAACTCAGGCAGACAACAATCCTTTCAAGCAGCTTACAGAGTGTGCTGGTCAGGCTAGTCAGTCTGTAACTATAGAGAGACTGGCTTAAGGATCGGAACAACAATGCTATCTTGCCATTGCAAGAGGAATGCACCTTGGAGCTAAAGACAGTTGAAGATAATGAGATGATGTTGCCTTTGGGGAGCATTCACGTGTTGGATCATCTGACTGAATTGAATCAGGGCCTGGTGCTGTGTCTGCACTGAGGCAGAAGCCTAAAGTAGTTCTCAAGTCAGTTCATTAAGGGATTCCACTTAGTGGGGGTGAAACATAAGGGGATGTCCTCAACTTGTCATTTCTGCAGTAGAAAGATACTTACATAAGAATAGTATGCCAATGCTGTTGCGACATGGATCACAAGGTGTTCTGTAAGAAACTATGAATCAGTACAAAGGCCACTGTGTAAGACAAGACTCGGGGCAGCTGCTGAAGGCTGGCGACCCACAAGACCGTGGGGCCTGGCTCACATCTGAAATTAAGATGCATACTTCCCAAAGAGGAGACATAGTACTCGCAAGATTCCTTCTTACTGTGCTCGATTAAATAGCGAGCCTTAGCACAAAGTCTGTTAACAGAGATAAGGTTGGTCTGTGAAGGATTTCATTTGAACCATTGCAGGGCTTGTCGGCAATCCTGAATACCTATTCCTTTGGTCCACCACAGCCCCAGCTAAAAGTTGGAGTGGGAGACCTGTAAGAAGGGGAATAGCAGATCCAGCAGTGTCGGTGATAGTACCTGAGACACCTTATACAGCTCATCAATACAATCTGACAGAGGTGGTGAATGTAACAGAAGAGGCATACAAAATCCAGTAGGCTCTGAAATCCCCAACGTGGTAGCCAGACAGTGGCAAGGAAATGAAAGCATCACCATAGAGTGGTCACTGTGACATAGGTCATCACGTAGTAACGCCACCATATTAGGGGAAGAGCTCATTAGATCGATAGATGGAATGATGCCATGGGTGGCACTGAACTGGGTATGAGAAACATAATTGAGGATGCACAGATCATGGTCTGTGAGAAGCTGATAAAGCAGTATGCCCCTACCAGACAAAGTGGTACTCCACAGGGGTGGTGTGTGTTGAAGTCTCCAAGCAAGATGAAAGGATAGGAATGTTGTTGGATTAATGTGGTCAATTCATCATAAGTGGCCTGCCTGGAGGTAGGTAAACATTGCAAATGGTAACTGCGATTTCGTTTGCACCTGTATTGCTATTCCCTACAATGAGATATGAAGGGGAATCCATTAGCTGATGCCATCTGTAAGAACCAAAGTACAGGCCCCTCCAGATGCCCTCCTGGGAGCAGCACGATTCTGATAGAACACACGATAACCACGGAATGTTGGAGAATGATTATCAGTGAAGTGCGTTTCTTGGAGAGCAATGCAAATTGCAGAAGAGGAGGAAATAAGTTGTAATTCAAGCAGGTGACAGTAGTACCCACTACAATTCCATTGAATGGTCACGACTGGTAGCGAGAGAAGGTGTGAAAGAGTTAGGATGGGTGATGCTACAGGACCACGCTTGTCACCAGTGGGGATGGAACCACATCTACAAACATTGGCAAGGTTCATTTAAGGGGACAGAGGAAGGGTGTACAGCCCTGGGACCCACAGGCTGTGGCTCCTTCAGTCGTCATCTAGGATTGGCCTCTGGATTCGGGATTTCCAAGGACAGGGATCCATAGCGAGCACCCTGTCATCGGTAGATGCTGGAGGAGGAGCATGCTTCTTTGGCGAGGTGCAAGGAGCAGTTCCTGAAGAAAGTACCGTGGGAACCACGAACAAGGATGGTGGCGCGAGATATGGTTTGGGAATAGCTAAGGTAGGGAGGTAGGGGAGAGGATGATGGTCATGATAGTGTAATTGGTCATCATATCCACAGGACATAAGTGTTCATATTTCATTCGGATGGTCAACAGATTTGTATTCCTGGATCTTGTGGTCTTTCCTGAAAACTGGGCAAACTGATTAACTCTGAGGGTGTGTTCCACACAGTTGACACACAAAGGCTGATGTTCACAAGGACTATCTTTGTTGAGGAATCGTCCACAGTTTCTGCACTTTGGGTCTGCCACAAAGTGCGATGACATGTATCTGAAGAACCTCATAGATGGTGGAGACGTACAGTTTCACATAGTTTCTGCACTTTGGGTCTGCCACAAAGTGCGATGACATGCATCTGAAGAACCTCATAGATGGTGGAGACGTACAGTTTCACATCACACCTGTACACCAAGACATTTGCCATCTCCAGGAGGACATTCCCTTCAAAGGCCAACATAAAGGCACCTGTATACGTACAATTATCATTGGTTGGTTCGTTTGAAGGCAGGAGAAAGGACCAAACTATGAGGTCATCGGTCCCTTGTTCCTAATAAAACAATGCCACATGTGAGAATAAAATGGACGAAACATATAACACAAAATGGAAAGTAAGGAAAAGCCACAAGAACGAAAGGAAGGCAACAAACACTAAAAGGAACAAAAGAGGACAAGAAAACAGAGATGCTAGAAACAGAAGAGAGTAAAACATGATAGCAGATTACAGTGATTGGCAAACCATGAGAATAAAAAGGAAAAGCCAGCCACTCTGCAACACACTAAAACCTCCACCCTAAAAGCACTAGGGTGGAGGACACGGGGAAAAAAGGACATGCGCTAAAACCTACATGAAGTATAAAACCCATTCTCATGGATAAAACGTGAAACTAAAGCTATGTGGAGGCATTGTCGCCCAACACCAAAGGCAGAGTGCTGGGAAAGTCAAAAGTCTGCCACAGAACAGCTAAAAGTGGGCAGTCCAGCAAGGAGTGGATGACTGTCATTTGGGAGCCACAGCAACGCTGAGGTGGGTCCTCACAACAGAGTAAGTAACCATGCGTTAGCCACGTATAGCCAATGACCAATGCGCAGCTGGCAGAGGACAACTGATTCCCTGTAAGAGGCCTGTATGGAAGACTTCCACACATTCATAGTCCCCTTAATGACAAGCAGTTCGCTGTGCGTGCTGTTATGCCATTCCGTCTCTCAAAGCTGGAAAACCCTGCAGTTTAAGACAGAACGCAGGTCAGCTTCGGAAATGCCTATCTCCAGAAGCGGTTTCTGCGTCGCCTGTTGGCAAGTTCATTGCTGGGGATTCCGACATGTCCTGGGGTCCACACAAACACCACGGAATGGCAGGAATGTTCCAGGGCATAGACAGACTCCTGAATGGTCACTACCAGAGGGTGGCGATGGTAGCACTGGTCGATAGCTTGTACGCTGCTCAATGAGCCAATACACAGGAGAAATGACTCACCAGGGCATGAGCGGATGTACTCAAGAGCACGAGATATGGCTGCCAGTTCTACAGTGATAACACTGCAGCCAACTGGCAAGGAGTGCTGCTCAATATGTCCTCCGTGAACATATGCGAAGCCTATGTGACCGTCAGCCATTGAGCCATCAGTGTAAACCGCTTCAGAGACCCGGAACATGTCAAGAATCAAGAGGAAGTGACAGCAGAGAGCAGCGGGGTTAACGAAGTCCTTAGGGCTATGCAAAAAGTCCAGACGAAGCTGCGGCCGGGGCGTTCACCATGGAGGCATACGTGAACGGACTGCAAGTAGAGGTGGTCAAGGGAAGGATTCCTGTTTGGAGAGAAGGGATGGCACGCGAACTGCAATCGTTAGCCCCGATCTGGGCCGCCGATGCGGGAGATGGACTGCCCTGGGCGGGAAAAGGAGATGGTAATTCAGATGTTCAAGGGCGCTATGAATGTGTGCTGTGTAACTAGTGAGCAGTTGCACACGTCTGATCTGTAGTGGAGGGACACCAGCCCCCACCAGTACACTGGTCACCGGACTCATCCTAATAGTTCCTGTCACTAATTGAACCCCACAGTGGTGCACAGGGTCGAGTAAATGCAATGGTGAAGGTGCTGCCGAACCATAAACCACACTCCCATAGTCAATTCGGTATTGGACAAGGGCTCTGTAGAGCTGCAGCAGCGTACAGCTATCTGTACCCCAATTGGTGTTGCTCAGGCAACGGAGGGCATGGAGGTGCTGCCAGCACTTCTCCTTAGCTGACTAAGATGAGGGAGTCAAGTCAACCGAGTTTCGAAAACCAGTCCTGGGAATTGGTATGTCTCCACTACAGTGAGTGGATCATCATTAAGGTAAAGTGCAGGTTCCGAATGAATGGCACGACTTCAACAGAAGTGCACGACACACGACTTTGCAGCTGAAAACTAGAAGCCGTGGGCTAGAGCCCATGACTGTGCCTTGTGGATGGCTCCCTGTAGGCAACGCTCAGCAACACCAGTACTGGAGCACCCATACGAAACACAGAAGTTGACTGCATACAGAGAAGGTGAGACGGATGGCTCAACAGCTGCTGCTAGACCATTAATGGCCACTAAAAATACACATACACCCAATACAGAGCTCTGCAGGACTCCATTCTCCTGGATATGGATGGGACTATGGGAGTCACCAACTTGGACACGGAATGTACGGAGCAACAGTAAGTTTTGGATAAAAATCGGAATGGTCTCTGGAGACCCCACTCATACAATGTGGCAAGGATATGATGTCGCCATGTCATGTCGTATGCTTTACATAAGTAAAAAAAGATGGCAATCAGGCTGTTCAGATGGCAGGCTCGATGGACACAAGATTATCAGTGGTAGAGTGACCCTGGTGGAAGCTGCCCTGACATGGAGCCAGCAAGCCATATGACTTCAGGACCCAGCCCAACCGCCGACATACCATATGTTCCAGCAGCTTACAAAGAACGTTGGTGAGGCTGATGGGCCAATAGCCATCCACATCAAGCAGGTTTTTACCGGGTTTGAGCACCGGAATGATGATGCTCTTCCGCCATTGCGATGAAAAGACACCATTGCAGCAGAGCCGGTTGAAGATGATGAGAAGTCGCCTGTAGTCAGATGAGAGACGTTTAATCATCTGGCTGTGGATCTGATCAAGCACAGGAACTGTGTCAGGGTAATGTGCAAGGGCACTGAGGAGCTCCCACTCTGTAAATGGGACATTATAGGATTCACTGCAGCGTATAGTGAATGTGAGGACATTCCCTTCCAGCTGCTGTTTAAGAGTGCAAAAGGCTGGACGGTAATTCTCCAATGCAGAGGCTCTAGCAAAGTGCTCGGCAATCGCGATGGCGTCGGTACATAACTCGCCATTTATGGTAACACCAGGGACAGCTGTTGGGGCCTGGTACCCGAAAAGACATTTGATCTTTGCCCAGACTTGGGAAGGCGATGTATGGCACTCAATGGTGGAGACATATCTCTCCCAACACTCCTCCTTCCGTTGTTTGATATGGTAGCGAAAACAAGCATGGAGCCATTTAAAGGCTATGAGGTGCTCCAGGGAACCGTGCCACTTATGCTGCTGTAGAGCTCGCCGACGCTCCTTATTTGCTTCAGCGACTTCCAGCGACCACCAAGGGACTGCCTTACGCCTCTGGCACCCTAAATATCGAGGGATCGCGTTTTCTGCCGCAGAAATAATTGTGCTAGTCACCTGCAGAAGCATCACATCGATGTTACCGATGAGGGAGATTCAGTGGTGACAGCAGAGGTGAAAGTTCCCCAGTTCGCACTGTTCAAAGACCATCAGGGCAGGCGTCCTTGTGCCTGATGCTGGGGCAGTGACAGGAAGATGGGGAAGTGGTCACTACCACACAGGTCGTCATGTGCTCTCCAGTGGATAGATGAGAGAAGTCCTGCAGAGCAAACTGATAAATCAATGGCCGAGTAACTACCATGAGCCACACTGAAATGTGTGATGGTCCCAGTATTTAAGAGGTAGAGGTCGAATTGCGATAGTAAATTTTCGACATCTCTGCCTCAGCCAGTAAGCATGGTACTACCCCACAAGGGGTTATGGGCATTAAAATATCCCAGAAGTAGGAAAGATTTAGGGAGTTGATCAATCAGTGCAGCTAATACATTCAGGGGTACTGCACCATCTGAAGGAAGATATACGTTGCAGACAGTTATTTCCTGCGTTGTCATTCTGACAGCCAAAACTTCAAGAGGGGTTTGAAGGGGGACATGTTCACTACAGACTGAGTTTAGGACCTAAACGCAAACTCCACCTGACACTCTATCATAGTCACTATGGTTCCCATAATAGCCCTTATAGCCACGGAGGGCAGGGGTCTGCACTGCCGGGAATCAGGTTTTCTGGAGGGCAATGCAAATAGCAGGTGTAAAGATTAACAGTTGCCGTAGCTCAGCCAGGCGGTGGAAAAAACCGCCGCAATTCCACTGGAGGATGACATCATGAGGCAGTTTACACATCAGTCACCTGCAGCCACAGATTTATTGCCTGAGCAATCTATATCCATTGTGTCCGAGGGTCTGGCGAGATCTAGGTCCTCAGCGGACGCCAAAATCTCCACCCCATCCTCAGCCACACAGCTTGTAGGTAGCGGTGGTGCGGGTGCCACCACAATTTCCTTGGTCTTAGGGGTTTTTGTTTTTAGATTTCTCTCACTGCTCCTTGGGTTTCCCTGGCTGGGAGGACTTCATTGGCTTGGTCTCTGGGACTGAGGATGAGTGTGAAGCCCTACGACCAGCTGCTTTTGGGCTCTTCAGCCACTGGCGGGTGTTGTCTTTCCCACTAGCAGAAACCTGGGAAGGAAGTAACCCAAGGGACCCCTTCCTAGTGAGAGAAGACGAAGAAGACTCACGCTTCTCCAGCTTAGAAGTGGGGATGGACGTCCCTGATGGTTGGGAGCGTTTTGCTCCCGAAGTAGATGGTGCGGGAGCAACAGGGAGGGAAATGCTCCCCACCATCTAGGGGGCAGGTATAGTCTTCCGGCTCTGAGAGGTGACCTGGATGGCGGCGCTGATGGTGCCACAACTGTTATAGCGGTGGTGTAAGACATTGTTATACACACAGGATGCAGGCATTCAAATTTTCTCTTAGCCTCAGTGTAGGTCAGTCTGTCCAGGGTCTTGTATTCCACGATTTTCCTTTCTTTCTGGAGAATACTGCAGCCAGGCGAGCGAGGCGAATGGTGCTCTCCGCAGTTGGCACAGATGGAACGCGGGGCAGATGGAGTATTGGGATGTGATGGGTGTCCACAATCTCGGCATGTGACGCTGGAAGTACAGCAGGAAGACATATGGCCGAACTTCCAGCACTTAAAGCACCGCATCAGGGGAGGTATATAGGGCTTTACATCACACTGGTAGACCAGTAACTCCCGTGACTGGGCAGAGGATGCTGTTTTGATCAAGACTGTCCCAAATCTCATTTTGGACAAATCCTCCACCTCCCCAAACTTGTCCTCTAAATGCTAAACAAAAAACTGAGGCTTCATCATCATGAAAGATTCCCTATCAGCTCTCCAACATACAAGGTACCGGGGCGAATAAGATCTGCTGCCATACTTAGCCTGACGTTCCTCCCATGGTGTGGCCAGGGAGGGGAACAATTTGGGCTAAGTATGACCCTGTGCGATGAATTGAGCTCGTGATCGCTTAGAGACTGCTGGTGTTTCACCACCAGCAAGAGAAGACAGACTACACTTCATCACGTGTCATCCGCCTTGATGCCACCCACTCCGACCAGGGGCCCTCCCCACAGGTGCCACCCAGCCACAGCAAAGGCCACCTGGCAGGATGGCCATTGCTGGGAGTCCCGATGCCCCATGGAGATGAGCATCTACCCCTTGGCACACGTGGGGAGTTAACGGCGCAGGCATCAGCAGAGCGATCCGTGTGGTCAGGGGGCTACAACCAACAGGGTACATGGCGGCCCCACCATAACGGACTGGCTATAGTGCTGGATATCAGGTACAAAGAAAACCACGGTCATCGTTGATACAGAAATCAACACTGCGTAGTGCATGGTGGAAAACACACCCAGGAAGGTGTCCTCGTGCAAGAGATGGAGAATGGGCAAGACTGCAATGTGACTACGAGAAAGTGGGCTAAGGATCTCAGTGCACGATGCACCTTGTAATGCGCTCTTCCCCATTTGGCTCGCTCTATGAGAAAATTTTCAAGAATGGAGGTCAAACCCTACAGGGGACCATCACAAAGGTCGAAACGTGTGACACTCCGTTTCGTCGCCTCCTACGACTGGCAGGAATACCTCAGGCCTATTCTCACCCCCGGACCCGCAGGGGGGGATGATTATCCTTGGGTCCTTTTTGTACACATCTAATAAAATTTATGTCTCGCTACTGGAGATTAGTCAGGAGTTCCTCATCTGTTTAGAATGCAAGGCCTCTGTGGAAGATGACTCCTTGGACCACATTCAAAGTTGGGGGCTCTCCCCACAGTTGCCACCCAGTCACAGCAACAATTACTTTGTCAGTAAACTGTTGCCAATAGGCCCTATACCCCAGCCATGATGGGCACACACTCCTTGGCTTGCCTGGGGAGTTCCCAGCTCAGGCACAAGCAGTGCAATCCCTGCATGGTCAGGGGGCTACCATCACAAAAGTACCTGACTACCTCCTCCGGTACTACTGCGCCGACTACAAAACAGCAGGTAATCAACACTCGATGCTACAGGCGCTGTCAGCACCTCGGCACACTGAATGATGTTTACTGCAGCATATCAACAGCTGAAATGCCTCCTGCAACACGGGAACTTTAACATTCTGCTGTTGATGTATGGCAGTCTCTTCACTGGCAGCAACTTCAAAGCAAAATATCCAGAGTAGAGCTCTCGAGTGATCACCAGTGGTAAATGGCTACTCCAAATGGCCAACAATCACTACATGATAATGGTGGAGCCATATGATCCCTTGCACTACCCACAACCACAGTTGCCCTGAAGTTCTGGGCATCGCTACTATCGAGGCAGCCACCCATGACACCATTGTGACCACCCATGTGGGCCTGTCAGATCATTTGCTAGTGATCTCCGATCTGAGCACAGTCGGGGTCCAGACAATGGAGTCTCAAGCAGTACCACAACGCCCACTGGGAGCACTTCATGACCAACCTGGCCAAGACAAGTCACCACCATGCCCGAACCAGAAGCCAGAAGTGTAGAAGCAGCCCATTGTGTTCACACTCCACACACTGGACACAGCTCATGCAGCCCAGAATATGGAAGTCTGGAGATTACTTCCATCAGCTGCCTACAGACAATCCAGATTATCCAGGAGAAAAACCATGGGACAACAAAGAACCTGCTAAACTGGCTACATCGCAAGATCAAATCCACAGTTATCAATTAGCTGAACCAAGAATGGGTGGGGAAGATTGCCATGCTCACAATGACAGTAGCATGTGGAATATAGCAAATAATTTCTTGCAGTGATGCTAGCGCATCCCATCGCTGCAAGTGGACTGTTACATCGCGGACAGTGTACTCATTGTACATCGCGATGTACTGTTAACAGTTTTTTGTGGCATTTTTTTACAAATCAAAATTATTTACAAATGAAACAAAGACAATGCAAAATGCAACAAACACAAATACAACAAAGAGCAACAAATTGCCAATGGTCTGTGAAAGAAAGAGTGACAAATTAGAAAATGCGTTGCGCCAGATGCAAACTACGTTTAAGTAAATAAGAGCAGATATATGACTACCTATCAGAAGATTCCCAAAGAAATACGATCCTGGAAGGGTCGCCAGGTGTAACCTCCCCACAAAAATTAATAAATGGGAATTTGTGAAATGGAGCCAAATATAACCTCCCAACAAAATGTTTAATAAAAAATGTGAAATGGAACCATGCGTAAACTCCCCACAAAATTGATAAATGAAAATTGGCCAAAAACCCACAATAATATCAATTAAATAATGAACCATGAACCAAATGTAACCTCTCAACAGAAATAATAATATCTGGTAAATTTTATAAGGACAGCAGCACTTTCGGCCCTGTATTCTGAATAACAAAGCAAAAATTCTTACCTCAATAAAAACTACAACTATTTCTGCTCTTATTTATTGACACAGCTTCGTGCAATGCTGGCGTATATTTTTTTTTTGATTCCGTTGGAAAAATTCTTTAAATTGAAATGAATGCTTTTTCTTCAAAAGAGATACTTTATATTGTAAAAATTATTATTGGGGCATTTTTTCTGAACAAATTAAATTACAATTAACATACGTTATTAATTATGCGCAAGGCTGCTTCTTTACCTTCTACAACAATACTCATCCTCCAGAGTCCTGACCAGAGTCGCGAGCAGAGCACACTGCCGACTCCCGCAGACTACTACCGTCCACTCGCTACTAAAGCCGACTGACTACAACTGTATCCGACTGACTACTACTGCAGACTGACTTCTACTGTCGACTCGCGCAGACTCGCCACAAGCAACAACTAACAATAAACTACTCTCTGGTCAGAGATTCTGTCATGCCTCGCCCATTGCCGGCGAAGCATACACCTTACATAACCCTCCACTTGGGTGGGCAAAAATTTGGCAGCGATGGTGAGTCAATTGGACTTGCCATGAGCAACAAATTTTTCTTAATTAACTTTACAATCACAGAATATTTACAGATATATAAGTGCAGAACATGAAATAAAATATAGTGCACACGCACTGAGTACAGACATATCAAGCAATGGAAAAATGTATACATAATGAGTACAAATCATATTAACAAATGGCATAGAGTGCACACGCACTGTAAAACTTTCTAATATTTCTTTACAACAAATATACATATCTAGGAGTGAAATAAAGTGCACATGCACTACAGAAGTCTTTAGTATTTTCAGGACAACTGATCTTATTAACAAATGAAAGGAAGTGCACACGCACAGTATAGGTCTATCATTTTACAAGAATTAGGAAAGGAATGGGAGGGATTGCGTCATGGTTGTAGCACTTTAGGTTGCACGCAGCTGCACTGAAAGTCCATACCTTTCTACAGAAGCACACCACCAAGTGAGACAATCTGAAGCTCTTTTCCTTGAAGTATTAATCAGTGTAGCTAACACACTCAAATGTCGTAATAATACTCCATGCTATCGTTTTGGTAGTACACCAAACAGTGGGACCATAATAACACCTCCATCGCTCAAGGTGGTGGACAGCATGTCGTGTCAACACCATGTTCTTGTAAAGCAGACCAACGTAGAATTAGTGCAAAAACCAAATATGGTGCTCCATGATCATGAGGATAGACAGGACAAATGGATATTGCAGTAATTTCTGGTAATTAGGTCAGAAGGTGAAGGACATCAAGTCACATAGTAGTCTTCATCGAGAATTATACTAGTCTAACAACTGATTTGAGTAATTGGTGGCACTCATCGCCCAGTTACTGAACATTTCTGTACCATGTATATAGTATTACAGAATAATGTTCATAAAATTATCTGAATATAGTAATTATTGGCACTCATTGCCCAGTTACAAACCATCAGAAGTCATCATTCAAAACAGAAGCTAATGAATGGCATAGTATTAACATAATTCAAAAAAATGGTTCAAATGGCTCTGAGCACTATGGGACTCAACTGCTGTGGTCATAAGTCCCCTAGAACTTAGAACTACTTAAACCTAACTAACCTAAGGACAGCACACAACACCCAGCCATCACGAGGCAGAGAAAATCCCTGACCCCGCCGGGAATCGAACCCGGGAACAACATAATTCAATTAATTATAGTAATCATTGGCATCATAGGTTATCTTATTACAATAAATAGTGGCATTCATAGACCAGCTACAAAGCATTTTTTTTGTATTATTCAGAAGTCATTACTCAAAATGAGTTAATTATTGGCATAGCATTTATACATAATTAATCTAATTATAGTAATCATTGGCATCATAGGTAATCTTATTACAATAAACAGTGGCATTCATTGGTCAGTTACAAAGCATTTTTTTGTATTATTCAGAAGTCATTACTCAAAATGAGTTAATTATTGGCATAGCATTTATACATAGTCTAATTATAGTAATCATTGGCATCATAGGTAATCTGATTACAATAAACAGTGGCATTCATTGGCCAGCTACAAAGCTTTTTTTTGTATTATTCAGAAGTCATTATTGAAGTGACATACTATTCAGAGCTGATCAGTATTATTTAGCACTCTCTTAAACTAGTAGCATTATTTGGGACTGGTAATTACTTTGTTTGCTTTTGAGTTATTGCTGCAAATGAAGATGTGTAATGTCATTCGTCATGAGTCAGCTGTAGCAAGGTTATGAAACAAGTAGAGTATATGTGATCACATTCATAAACGACAGAGGTTTAATAATCAACTATTTATACCACATTAATTTCATGAATAATTTCTCCTGCAACATATACAAAATGGATTATGAAACTGAAAGAAGAAACGCATATTATGCTGAAAAGTAGTGAACTTTGAATTAACAGGTAGTGAAATGTGTATAAAAATATATATGTTCTCTAGCTGTCCTTTCCAAAACCTTCAGTCATCATACCATGCGATATAAGACATACTGTCAAAACGAACTGCAACAAATACTTAAATAACTACATAGCATCTCTTAATTAACATCAAATATATAAACTTCATCATTATTTTCATCTGCAAAGAAAAACTTCATTATCCATATCACCATAACTCCATTATTATCATCACCTGTAAAGAAAAACTTCATTATCCATAGTAGCATATTCATCATTATTCATCACCATTCATTATCTGCAAAAAAGTCAGTTCCTTATTCATTATACAACTATTCCTTATTTCTAGCATATTTCATCACTAAAACTAAGATGTGTTGTTCTGTCCGACAGCCTGCATCAATCGCCTCATATTCTGAAAGAAAAAATTAGTTAAGACTGCTATTCTACGATGTGTATAGTATATTTTTGTTAATTCTGATCCATTTACTCTTCATCACGAGGTATTGCATCCTCTTTCGTTCATTCCAAAGGTGAAATTCCCATTTCTGTTTAATTTATTTCGTTTACACGTTATTTCTTTCTGGAAAAGATGAACAAAGATTAATGTCTTGCATTCAATTCATATACCCATTAGATAAAAACTGGTTTATAGTAACATAATTGAGCATACAGCATAGCATGACAGAAAACGTAATATGTCAAAAACATTGACAGTGTTCAGAAGCAAAAATGTACACAGTCTATCACAATGCAGCAGCAAAAAAAGTAAAGTAGTCACGATGTTTAGCTATCATAAGGCAAAATGTTAAAGTCAACTGGTGTTTGTTATATCTTAAATATTTCATAGCACATACAAACAAAACAGGAAAACAATCATACATACATAAAAATGGAAAATATGCACGGTCTAGGGTGTATAACGACAAGAAATGTGATCTTTGTGTACAGCTTGTATGTTGTATAGTTAATAGAGGCGAGAATTGAAGACTTTAATAGAAAGAAAATTTGATAAAATTAATATATCACTAGATAGAATTGCATAATTATTCGTAAGACACGTAATTTCATCTGGAAAATATGCACTGTCTAATGTGTAAAGACAAGAAAAGCGACCTGCTAACCTTACCTTGCGAGGCACTTGCCAAGAAAAAATGCGATAATCATCAGTAAGTAGTCACATAAATATAATTGCATAAGTGGTCATAAAATGTGTAAGTTCATCTGGAAAAATATGCACGGTCTGATGTGTAACGACAAGAAAGGCGACCTGCTAACCTTACCTTGCCGGGCACTTGCCAAGAAAAAATGCGATAATTAGTAAGTAGTCACATACATATAATTGCATGAGTGGTCATAAAAAATAGGAAATGGCATTACAGTGTGATAAATCATAAAGTTTCTTCGTTCAATAAAAGGTTTGATGTTCGATATGTGGTCGTTCCCTTTGGTTTTTCTGGTTCTCAAAGTTTCGACGTGTACTACATTGGGGTGAGGAAGGCTGCGAATTCGATATGGACCTGCGTATAGAAGCTCAAATTTACTGCATCTACTCTTTCCTTTGTTGGATAAATAGTGTGTACGTACTAATATCTTCTGTCCAACGTGAAAGTCACGGCGTATACAAACCTGTTTTTGCTGTCGTCTCCGGCGCTCTGCGGTACGTTTGATGTTGTTAAGCGCAATGTCAATTATTTCATGGTGTCGTAGTCGACGAGATGTAGGAAATTCTTTAATTTTGTTAGGTGGTTCAACATTTTTCAGTATAACAGACGGAGATAGCATAGTAGATTCATTCGGTATGGAATTAATTACACCTTGGAATGAGAGTATGTGTGTGTGTACCAATCAATATGTTTTTTTATGGCAGTAAATTCTACACAGTTTACCAATTTCTTTCATTAATCGTTCACAAGCGTTCGAAGAAGCATGGTACCTGGATATATAGACCGGAGAAATGTTTCTAGCTCGTAACATACGTGTCCATATAGCAGATCGAAACTGATCCATTGTCGGAAATTACTTTCAACACATGCCCTACATGAAATAGAAAATGTTTTACAAATGCTTTCGAAACAGTTTTAGCAGTAGCTTTGCGAAACGGAATGAAAGTAACAAATTTCGAAGTGAGTTCAACAGTGGCAAAGAGGTAGCAAAAACCTCTATTAGCTCTGGGAATCGGACCAAAAATGTCTACAGCGGCCATGTGTCTCAATTTAACAGGTACAATGGAATGTAATGGAGGAATATGTGAAGTCGTATCTGATTTAGCTTTCTGGCAGATTTTACATGACGCTAAAACTCGTCGAATACGTTTCTCCATGTTGGTAAAATAACAGTTCTGTCTCAATATAAGAAAACATTTTCTGGCTCCGTAATGTGCATAACTTCAATGAGTATACCAGATTAATTTGTTAACAAGTTCGTCAGGAATGCATAATAACCAATTGTTGCTGTCAGGATGAGAGCGGCAAAACAATGTCATTGCGTACAGTGTAATGGTTTCTAATGGTAACATTATTCCTATCTTGCCAAAGGTGTTTAATCTCTTTCCATACGTTGTCTTTATTCTGCTCTTGTGCTATGTCTTGTAATGACGAAATGAAATTTTCAAATGCAACTTGTTGAATATACATGACGCTGAAATTTGCTTTGCAGAAGTTGGTTGCGGTGTCTTGCTGAGAGAACGGGATAGTGCATCTGCTACAATATTTTGTGTGCCGGGAATGTGAACAATTGTAAAATTAAATTCCTGTAGATAAAGTTTCCATCTACTTAATCTGTCGTGTGTAGAGTTAGCCGAAAGTAAAAATTGCATCGCTCTATGATCTGTGTAAACGGTAGTGTGTCTTCCATAAAGAAAATGCCGAAATCTGGTAAAAGCCCATACAACACACAATGTTTCAAGTTCTGTAACAGAACAATTTCGTTCAGCAGGCGACAGAATGCCACTTGCAAAAGCGATGCTCTCAATTACTGTACAACCAGCTTCAATTTCCTGAAAAATATGTACGCCTAAAGTGGTGTTAGAACTGTCGGTGGCAACGAAAAAAATTTCTAGTAAGATCTGGGTGCGATAAAAGTGGTGCATTCAACAAAGCTTGTTTCAGGTTCACAAATTCAGAATGTGCTTGCTTATCCCAGGACCAACTAGTGTTTTTACCTGTCATTGACATAATCTAGGGGTGTCTAAAGCACAGTAATGAATAAATTTACGAAAAAAGTTAATTAAACCCAAAAAACTGCGTAGTTGTTTCTTCGTCGTAGGAACAGTAATGTCACGTAAAGCTTGAAGTTTTTCCGGGTCAGGCGCAATGCCTTCTACTGAAATTACATGTCCAAGAAATTTATAGAAGTTTTACCAAAGTGCGATTTACTGTGATTAACTGTGAGTCCTTGTGCACGAAAAGTTTGCAACAGTCGTTCAAGAATCAGATTGTGTTCAGACCAGTTAGCTTCTGCAATAAGAATGTCGTCTACGTACGTTGTAATTCTGTCTAAGTTCTGTCGGAAGTATTGTATTCAAACTGCGAATAAATGCTGCTGAAGAAATAGTTAAACTGAATGGTAATTTACAAAATTGATAAGTCACCAAAACAGAAAAGCCGTGTACTTTCTGCAGTTCGGATGGAGCTGAATTTGCCAAAATCCCGATTTCAAATCTAATGTGGAATAAATAGCAGTACCATGAAATTTCTGTAGTTCTTCTAGTGTCTGTGGGCAATCTGTTTCATTAATAATGTCATTAATATGACGCGAATCAAGTACGAGGCGAAATGAACCATCTTTTTTCGTAACAATATGGAGCGTGTTTATGTACGGACTAACTGCCGGCTCAATAATTCCTTGGTGAAGCATAGCTTGCAATTCTTTCTTAACTTATTCTCTGTGAATACATGGAATGGGATAATGCTTCGCTTTAAATGGGTCGTGCTGTTTAACTTGAAATTCATACATAAAATCGGACATAGTACCGTGAACTTTGTCAAAAACTGGAGCTTGCTGTAAAAGAATTTTGTGTAGTTGCGTGCGTTCGTCGTCTGTATTTGCACTGCTCTGTTTAACTTTATCAGAAATCGCCTGTATAACGTCATACTCGGCTTCGTCTGGAGTATTATAGTTGTGTACGTACGTATCTGAACAATGTGGAATTACAGTCTATGTTACGTGATGCGGAAATGACCTCTGTACGATTGTTGTTCTACAGATAAAGAATGCTGAAATTCTAAAGCCAGTTTTACATTTTCATCCTTTAACATTAAATATGAGTTTTGAACGTCAGTAGTTGCGTCGTGTGGTACCAGAAAATCCGTACCTAAAATAACGTCCGTTGTCAATAAGGGAACAATCCAAAAATTTGAGTGAAATGCAATACAAAATGATAAATGTGTCCTTAATTTTACATCTACTCCTTTACTAGATACTGCTCCTTTTACTTTCGTTTTGCCTAATGTTAATGTAGGATAGGTATTCTCTTTGTTACACTCGTTGAAAGTTTCATTTATAACTGACATGGGTGATCCAGAATCGATTAATGCTGAAAATTTCGATGATCCAATTTTAATTTTGATGACAGGGTGTGAAATGTTTTTTGCACAACTGGTCTTTGCTGTAAAAGTGCCTCGGATGTCGCCAAAAGTAATAACATTTTCATGAACAACGTTCTGCGTGTCAAAATTAGTGCTTGCGTTGCTGCATGATGCGACCTGTATAGTATCTAGTCAAATTCTATCTGACGTGTTATTTTCAGGAGGATGATGTGGCATTTCTACTATTTGAACTGTTCTGTTATTTCTTCCAGACGTATTACGCTCTGGATGATACCTACTGGCTGGTTCATTCATGATATGTTGTTGCTGATGTTCTTGCTGCTGATAAGACCTACTGTTATTAAATGTACGCTGAAAATTGTGCTAATTGTTTTTACGTCTGTCGTGATAATCATTTCTATACGGTGCATTGCGATACGAATTGAAATAGTGTTTTCAGTACATACTGATTTCCTTGTTGCTGTGTGTTACTATTTGTTGGAGCTGACATACGCGTACGCGGCGAAACAAAGCCTGGTTGACCTTGTACATTACATTGTTGGTTAGGTATGCTAACCGGTTGGTTTTGTTGCTATTGCGAAGAAAAACCTCTATTATTACTAAAAATGTGGTTCCTATTGCTGATAATTTTACACATACTG
Source organism: Schistocerca nitens (assembly GCF_023898315.1). Classification (NCBI taxonomy): domain Eukaryota; kingdom Metazoa; phylum Arthropoda; class Insecta; order Orthoptera; family Acrididae; genus Schistocerca; species Schistocerca nitens. The sequence continues at coordinate 695,172,583 of NC_064617.1, read as the reverse complement.
ATTAAAATTTTCTGATATTAAAGTTCTCGTGGTTGTCATTTCTTGAGCGTCTAATAAAAAATAGTCACTTTCGGGTAAAATTTGTCATATCGGGTTTTCTTTACTCATTTCTTAATCCTAGATAGAGCAATAGTTAAAGAGCTGTATTGATAGATATAAAGGATAGTAGAAGAGAAGGCAGCAGTGCAGAAAACTAAAGATGAAACAGCACTACTACAGCTCGGGGCCCTGTGCACGCTACGGCACATACTCATTAAAGCGTAATGAATCCCCTGAGGTCAATTACGCACTGCAAATAAATTTTAACTTTTGCGTTACAGGCAATGCCAGTCAAAAATCAAAAGTAAATTGTTGTATCCATACTAATTCTAGTTTCTGCATTACAGGTAATGGCGGTGAAGGTACAAAAATAAATCGACGTATCCAGTTCGATGCGTGTACCTGTGCTCTGTCATTTTCAAATACCTTAGATTTTTTTTTACACATACAAATTGCTTATAATCAACGTTCTCGTCACTGAATGTGTGAACAGGTTCACGATTACATAAGAATCTGTTTCTATCTTTTCGGATTTTAAGTCGCGTACACACTGTAAATTACCCAAATTATACTGACTGAGTGAGAAATGTTTGGAATGTGCCGTATGCTGTGATGTGTTATTAACTGAAACATTTTTCATTTCTGTTACTTTAACACGTTCCTCAATTCGGTTGTTCACATTTCTTATCGACTTCCGTATCCAGAGTGTGTGAAAGTTCTAGTGACTTTAAATTAAACTCGTCGCGTATCTGTGTTGCTTTTTCTGAACATTGTTCAGTGACTGCATTAATTTCATCTCTAAATGATTCTGTTGTGCCTGCATGTCTATTACCTAAGTCTTGTGCAACAGATCTAGTTTATTCACTATTGTTAGTAGCACAAGTCTTAGTATCCTCGCGTAATTGTTCTTTAGTATCATCACGTTGCATGGTAACAGCTGTAATCTGTTCACTAACTTGTTTGTTCTGTTCGTTAAGGTTGTGTTTTTCGTTCGTCAGTTTGAAACTTTCATTAATTAGTTCATTAAGTTGTTTGAAATTTTCATTACGTTGTTTGTAATAGTTATCTAGCATTTCATTCCGCTGTAGCAATACTGCCATAATTTGATCCAAAGTAATGTTACCTACTCTATTCTCTGTGCAGTTTGATGGTGTATCTGCTTTTGTCACGTTTTGTGTATCCATTAGGTCATTTTGTGATTCTTGAGAATGTTCGCCAATCGGATGTGCACTGTTAGTCCCTAAATCGGAATTAAATAAATTTGTCGTACTCTGATTACACTGTTCATTTTCATTAGAAAAATTTGTCTGTTCGTCACGTAAATCCTGCAAACCGGGTGTGTCAAGCTGGGCAGCGCTCATTGCAACAGAACGCCCCGTGTCATCAATTGTCGTTAAATTAACAGAGGACACAATCGAATTCGTTTGTTCATCACTAGGATAAAATTCATTACAAGTGGTCGGTACGCACTGATTGTCTGTAAATGGGGAACTGTCATTATTACACCGAGTGTTGCAAGTACTATCGGTCAAGTTATTTGAGTCGGCTATTTCACTCATTGTACATCGCGATGTACTGTTAACAGTTTTTCGCGGCATTTTTTACAAATCAAAATTATTTACAAATGAAACAAAGACAATGCAACAAACACAAATACAACAAAGAGCAACAAATTGCCAATGGTCTGTGAAAGAGTGACAAATTAGAAAATGCGTTGCGCCAGATGCAAACTACGTTTAAGTAAATAAGAGCAGATATATGACTACCTATCAGAAGATTCCCAAAGAAATACGATCCTGGAAGGGTCATCAAGTGTAACCTCCCCACAAAAATTAATAAATGGGAATTTGTGAAATGGAGCCAAATGTAACCTCCCAACAAAATGTTTAATAAAAAATGTGAAATGGAACCATGCGTAAACTCCCCACAAAATTGATAAATGAAAATTGGCCAAAAACCCACAATAATATCAATTAACTAATGAACCATGAACCAAATGTAACCTCTCAACAGAAATAATAATATCTGGTAAATTTTATAAGGACAGCAGCACTGACCTCCGGCCCTGTATTCTGAATAACAAAGCAAAAATTCTTACCTCAATAAAAACTACAACTATTTCTGCTCTTATTTATTGACACAGCTTCGTGCAATGCTGGCGTATATTTTTTTTTGATTCCATTGGAAAAATTCTTTAAATTGAAATGAATGCTTTTTCTTCAAAAGAGATACTTTATATTGTTAAAATTACTATTGGGACATTTTTTCTGAACAAATTAAATTACAATTAACATACATTATTAATTATGCACAAGGCTACTTCTTTACCTTCTACAACAATACTCATCCTCCAGAGTCCTGAGCAGAGCACACTGCCGACTCCCGCAGACTACTACCGTCCACTCGCTACTAAAGCCGACTGACTACAACTGTATCTGACTGACTACTACTGCAGACTGACTTCTACTGTCGACTCGCGCAGACTCACGACAAGCAACAACTAACAATAAACTACTCTCTGGTCAGAGATTCTGTCATGCCTCTCCCATCGCCGGCGAAGCATACACCTTACAAGTGTTACACAAATGTGAAGTAGGAATGAAAGAATTATTGAATAAATTGTTTTGTGATAATGACATCTAGACTCTTCTGGGAGGATGTATGTACTATTGATGTAGAAAGCAGTATAGAGGAGACCGAAAAGGATTTATTAGAGCAGAGGTATTTAGAAAGAGAGGTAGTTGAAAACAATCAATCATTGAAATTAAAATGAATGGGGTAAAGACAGGAGCTCTTTCAGCTTGTGTAAACCTGTACAACAGGAAGCATAAGTGTGATAAACATGAATTTAAAATATGTTTAATTGTTCCAGGATTGTTAAAGGATTTACTTTTAGGCACAGATTTTTGACCAGCTATCACACTAACCTAAACTTTAAAGAATGGTGCAGGGGTTGGAATTGATGTTATTGAATAATGTTATTTTCTTCTGCTATTACCAAGTCATTTTGGGGAACATTTATAAACTGTAACTAGAAAAGCATGTTTTCTGTTCTTGTGGGTAGATAAAGTTTGAAGTGACAATTTAAGTTAAATGGGTTTGCTGGCTCATTGTGTGGTTTTCATCAATATGGCATCACAGATTGTAAAACAGATGTGTAGTATCAATCTGTATAGTCATCTTGTCTATGTGAGCGCATTATGATGGTACACACTAATTAGCAGGAACATGGGCAGTACTTGCACTGTACCTGTTAAGAAGTGAGGTTGCATTTATCGTCGATGTGCGTTTTTGGTGGGTTATATTGCTGTTGCAACACAATTCTGAACATTCAGCTCTTAATAAATATTGTGTCAAGTGAGCGTAGGCATCTTCTTGTGGGGACACTAATCAGCTCGAGGAAGAAAACTGCGCAATGTATGTGGCAATGTAGTGAACCAATGTGACACAGTATTAGTCTCAGTTAGGGCGCTCAGCATATTGTTTATGTGGTTCCACTGGGGAGGGTATCTGTTGTCTGACATCATGGAATCCTACATTGCCAAGTTATTGTCCTATTTTGACAGCAAGAACATGTCCTATCCTATCCTGCAATGAATTCTGGGAACAGTATTTATCCTGTGACAACTGGGCCTCACTGCAAACCAAATGGGTACCTGGCAGTCACCATTTCTCACAGTGCATCCAGTAAGATGTATGTGCAAAAGCCTGCATGTGTGATTGTACTTAAGTATTTCATACAAGGAGTGTGAAATAAGTTATTTTTTAAATAATCAGGGACACACCTACTAAGGAGCATCTCAAACATTATCAGATTTCATTTATGGCGCATGCTGTACATGTGCAAGTAATATTAAGTATTGGAGTTTTAACTGTTTAGTCATTAGGTTTTCAGTTGATATCTTGTGTTCCTGATGCCTCTCACATGGTGACATTTTGCCACAAAAATCTCTGGTAGAATGTGGTGTAATGAGATGTATGCTGAGTACTGGAGGAGAGATTGGTGCTAATTGTATTACACTTACAGGTAAATTAAATTCTAACTAGGGATACGCGAGTTTGCAAACTTTATCTGGTGTTGGCTGCCATGCGGCAGTAATATGACCCGGCACAGTGAGCTTAAGATTTTGAATGAAGGGATTAAACGGCAGGAAATGAAAAGCACAAGAGAGTTAGGGGAGACAGGTGCACCTGTGCCTTCACAATTTCAGAACTTAGAAAATTCACAGGGATTTAAATTGAATTATCTCTTGGGTGAAGGGCATTGGCTTGGCATGAGTGGTTGTATACTGTGATGAACTCTTACAAATAGGAGTGCAGTATAGCTGAGGAAATTTTACTATTGTCAGAATTTGGACTTTTGTTTTGCAACTAGGTTAGCTGAATGTATTGGTGACTCTACCAAATAGTTCACTATTTTTAACAAATGTGCCCACTACAATTTTGTATGGCCATCATATTTGAGTATTCCATTTTTAAATAACATTTGTTATTGTGTTGACTACATTATTTGAGCTTCAGTTCCATTTACTCCCTCCATTTTATTTAATGGCTTTTATCAATTTCTTATGCACATTATGGGTTGACTGTGGGATCAGTGCTCACCTGCAAAACCATGTGATTAACAGCAGGTGCTGTGGCATTCTCCTACCCCTGAGACAGAAAAAGTAAGGGGAGTACCCACCCACAATCTATAAAATTAAATCTTGTTATAGAATTGTCACAACTGGATTCTCCGAAACACATTTTGCATTTAAATGAAATGTAACAAAGCGTCTACCAACAAATCTTTATAAGAAATACTACAAGATGTTAGGCATTCCTGTAGCACTATAAAGAGTTTTCTGTAAGGAAATTTGTGGCACCCTCTGAAATGAATCATGTCTCAGTTTTAAACTAAATAGAATTAAAATTCTAATAAAGGGCATGGGCTTCATTTTTGTCTTTCACCATTTTAAATGCTTTACACCAAGGTAAAAACTTCGTCCAAACCGAGGTTACCTTTACGTATTGTTCAACTCTCAACACAAAATGCATACCGTGTTCAAAAAATAATTTAGCACCTTTTCACTCAAGTTGAGGCAGCAGTATAGAGCCCCTCACATGAGAAACTCCACAAGCCCTTGAAATCTGAGAGCAGCAAGAGCCCCAGAGATTATTTTCTGCCAACCACTTACAATAACATGAAGGACTCTTTCCTCCTCCTCCTACTACTACTACTACTACTACTACTACTACTACTGTTAGCTGTGTGCAATTTAATATCAAACTTCTTTAGTGACAGAACAACGTAAATCTTATATTAGACAGCTTTCACAGGAAAATTGCTGGATGTTGTTGGTCATCTACTGGACCCCATTTTCAACATACTGAATATTTCACACCAGCAAGTGCATAATCACCTGCTTGCTCTCTTAAGTTACTTGCAAAGAGATGAATGGTCTAATGTGTGACAGGAAGCAGAATATATGAACAGTATGGTTGGAATGGTGTGTGTGTGTGTGTGTGTGTGTGTGTGTGTGTGTGTGTGTGTGAGAGAGAGAGAGAGAGAGAGAGAGAGAGAGAGAGAGAGAGAAGAAGAAGAAGAAATTGGATACATGAACAGTGATGGTGGAACACTTGAGAAACATTAACATATGAAGCAATTTAAACTTTTCACCAAATACATTTCTCACAAATGGCAGTGAACACAAATTCATTAATACCAGTTTTTGCAAATTTAATTACATTATTTTTCACTTACATTTACAAGAAGGAGTCTAACATTAGAAATGAGTGCTTCTATTAGCAGCTACAATCTTTTTGTTTTAGTATATGTTGTCAAAATATTTCACACCACTTTGCTTTTTGAAATTAATATATTTTTAATCTTCTTAATCACTCAGAAATGAGCTGTTAATATTTCAGGGTTTATTTAAGACCATCCTTGGTAAGGATGAACTGCAGCCAGAAACAGGTCACTCCAATGAATATAAACCAAAACATTGCATTATGAATGGTCTGATGTGCAGGGATACAGAAAAAGGATAATACAACGCTGATGCACCATTGGAGATTTTAAACTTTTAGAAAAATTCACAGCTGCTACTTTTATCATTTTGCTTTTTCATTTAACTTAAACACTTCAGTCACATTTTTCACAGACACTGAAAAGAGCATAGTTTACACACAATACTTCACAAGTAGGATTAATGACTATCTGTCGATACTTCTGTCATAATGACATGTCCACAAAATGAATATAATAATAAACAATAAGACAGCACAGAGTAATGTAAATTTGTTGTTGGAAAGGTACACTATTTACACCAGAACACTAATGCAATCATCCTGGTCCAAAATTCAGACACAGCTTCATATTCGATCCAGCGACTCCAACATCACAATACTGTTACCACGAATAACCTAGAACAATAATTTAAAACAGTGTTGCACAGAAAAAAAAACTGAAGTAAAATACATGATATAAGTACACTTACATGAAAATCAAACACACACTTCCTACTAGTTAATTAGTCTTATATGTTTGACAGTGGTTCTGCTGTTGCCTTCCAAGCTATGAAATAAGTACAGTCTTTAAGGTTTGAGTTTAAATGTGGATTGCACTCATTATTAAATGAATATTTTTAGTGTGGTGTCTTAGTACATGACAGCATTAAAATTTAACAACTCTGGCAGTGCACAAGCTGTATTAAAAAACTGAAGGGCAGTAACAGTAGTGCATCTGCACAAATTCATGAAAAATGACAGGAGTTAAAAACGACTAAGTCAGCCCCAACTGACATAAAAGAAGACAGCTAAAAACAGGCACCATGGAAAAAGGGCTAAATATGACACCACACAGAAATAGAGGTACAAAACTAAAAATCAAATGGCCTTCGCCATATTACTTTGGCAGATAAAAGTAAGCTGCGGTCGACAGCCCGCGCGTCATTTGCTACAATGGCTGAGAACTAAGACAGCAAACCCAAAAAGGGACATAAAAGGTTAAAAAATATGCCATTACTTATTCCCATGAAGGGAGGACCATTGGCAATGCCAAAGGGACAGCACCTCCCAACAGACAGCAACACTGAGATCACTGGAGGGAATATAGGTACTCATGGGCTGAGGTACAAGGATTGCAGCTTTGGCAGCAGCGTCAGCAGCCTTGTTTCCTGGCAGACTGACATGACCTGGAACCCACAGAAAGATCACACTGCTCCACCAAGAGTGAGGAGTTGACAGTTTTCCTGGACCCATTGAACTGAGGGACAGGATGGATGGTGTAGAGCACACGTAGACTTTGAAGGGCACTGATTGAGTCTGAGCAGAGGACACAACTGAGAAGGCTGTGTTGCTGGATGTACTCTGGTCTGATACAAGGCTAAGAGCTCGGTTGTAAATACTGACGAGTGTGCCGGAAGCCGATATCTAAAGACACAGGTGCTAATGACAGAGGCACACATGACCCCGCGATCAGTCCAAGAGCCATCAGTGTATACAAAGGTACTATCGCATAGTTCCATGTGAAGGTAGTAAAACGAAGGCGATAGACCAAGGGTGGAGTAGTGTCCTTAGGAAGCGAATGGAGGCCAAGGTTAACATTTGCCACTTTACGAAACCAAGGTGGTCAAGGGTTCCCACCCACCGGGAAAGGTGCAGGTAGTGTGAAGTTAAGAAACCATAGCAAGTGTCAAAAGTGGACTCCAGGAGGTAACAAAGAAGGGCAAGCCCCATAGTGAAGATCAAAGGAATCATCAAAGAAGGAGGCATGTGATGGGTGACCACGCATGGCAGATAAACGGCACGCGTACCTGCTGAGGAGAAAGTCACAGCAGTAGGACAAAAGTAGTTCAGCAGCTTCAGCATACAGACACTCAACCGGGCTGGTGTAAAAAGGCACCCATGGCCAAATGGATGCCACATTGGTGGATAGTGTTGAGACGGCCTAAGAGGCATGGGCATGCAGACACATCAATAAAGCATCTACAGTAGAGTTTCGAATGGACAAAGGATCGGGACAAATGAAGCAGGGTGGTTCGATCGCAACCCCAGGAAGTTCCAATGAGGACATGAATATTGAGGAACCGCGTACAGCAGGCTGCCAGGTAAGATATATGGGACAAAGAATATCCTATTGAGGATGACCCCAGGATTTTTGTAGTTTCAACGAATGGAAGGGCAACAGACCCAAATGTAAGGGCGGTGGACGAAACCACTTGTGTTGCCAGAAACTCATACAGACGGTTTTGTCAGTGGAAAAGCAAAAGCCACTGTCAATGCTCTAAGAGTAAAGACGATCAAGACACCGCTCAGTGAGACAGGTCCATGGAGAAATGCAATAGATGGCAAACTCATCAACAAACAGGGAGCCAGAGCAAGCAATTCTGCACCCTCGTGTGCATCCCTACCACAGGTTACACATTTGGCTGGGTGTCAAGATGTTCTAGTGTGACTGAAACGATGACACTAGTAGGAGCGCACCAGGTTCGAAATGTACGGCCAGACAGATAACTTCATAGCCTGCTTTGACCTTGGACGGCAGCACCACTCTATCAAGGGTGAGGAAAAGAGTGTGGGTGGGCACCAAGGAGGAATCTACCTTTTTCATTACACAATTGACACCAATGACACCCTGATCAGAGAGGTAAGATTGGATTTCAGCCTCAGTTTAGACAGTAATAGCCTGGTGTGAATTACACCACAGGAAGAATTCAAAGTTCTATGGGCCTCAACACGAACAGGATAGCTGTGGAGAATTGAGGCAGCGAGCAGTTGTTGTGCTTAAGAATCAAAATCAGTCTCCAAAAACAAAGTGCCATTCTGTAAACGAGCAGGATTTCACAGGGCCAGCAATTGCATCAACACCTTTCTGAATAATGAACAGATTTACCATGGCAAATGACTGACCATCTTCAGTACGTGAGACCATGAGAAACTGTGGTGCAGTGGGAAGGGTTTTCGAATCATTAGACTTATTACATTTACACTTCGTAGATGTCGATTGAGAAGATGATTGACTCATTGTGAGAAAATCCCCCATAATTGCCAGCGCCTCCAATGGCGCGCTCCTTCCAACTGGGGACTCCCTCCACAAGGGAGCGCAACTGCCTTAGGCGATTGTTAACACCTCAAATCACACCTCCCGAACACCTGACAGAGAGACCAATTGGCAATTTGGGAAGGTTGCAGCTCAGGCAATCACTCCTACTTGAGCCTGGCCTGTACCAGGGCATATGTGCGAACCCTACTGTCGACCTGGGGCTGGGAATTACGCATTACCCAGTCACCTGTTGCGCGTCAGACGCATGGGCCGGCCTTCAGGAGTGCACAGGGAGGAGGAAGAAAAAGAGGAACCTCATATGCCGAAGTGGAAGAACGAGAGAAGGGAAACTAAGAAAGGAAAACAGAGCGAAAAACAAAGGCGAGACTGTCCTTACGTCAGTGACAGACAATGCAGAACATTCCCAATAACATCCTAGACACGTTCCCCAAGGGAGGGGAAAAAGAATAGCAATAGGATAGACATGCAGCACAGAAGGGAAAAACACTGCAAAGGCTGGGGCCCCAAGGTAGCCATGCATGAACCCGCCAAAGAGTGGCGGGGCCCCCTGGGGAGGGGGAGTCTATTTCATGTAAACACAGCCTACACCATTGTGGAGCCACCACCATCTTGCACAGCACCTTGTTGACAACTTGTGACCATGCCTTTGTAGAGGGCCAGTGCCACACACTTACAAACTGAAACCAGGATTCACCTGACCAGGCCACACATATAGGGTTCAACAGATACGGTCACGAGCCCAGGAGAGGTGCTGTAGGCAGTGTCTTGCTGTTAGCAAAGGCACTCTCACATCTGTCGGTTACAGTCAAAGCCCATTTCTGCCACATTTCACCACACTGCCCTAACAGATAGGTCCATTGTATGTCCCACATTTATTTCGGCTGTTATTTCATGAAATGTTGCTTGCTTATTAGCACTGACAACTCTACGCAAAAGCTGCTGCTCTGTCATTAAATGAATACCATCAGCCACTTTGCTGTCCATGGTAAGGTAATGCCAGAAATCTGGTATTCTCAGCACACTCTTTTAACTGTGGATCTCTGAATATTGAATTCCCTAATGATTTTTGAAATGGAATGCTACATGCACCTAGCTACAACTACCATTCCGCTTTCAAAGTCTAAATTCCTGCCGGGCCTTAATCATGCCAGAAACGTTCCAACATGAATCACATTAGCACAAATAACAGCTTCAACAATGCACTGCTGTTTTATACCTTGTGTATGCAGCACTACTGCCATCTGTACATGTGCATATTGCTAGCACCTCAGTGTATCTACGGTTTACTGATTCATATTATCATACCTTTAAAATTTAGTAACCCATACGCTAAATAAACTGGCAAAAAGCTCCCCTTCTTACAGTGTATCAATCATTTTAGAGAGTGAATGTACCACACCGGAGGTGTCTTTGAATTATCTACTCTTTGTCACAATGTGCAACCTATTAGAAATAAAGTACTCCACCTTGAAACTTAACACTTTTGAACAGCATAGTGGTATGCAACACAGAGTATGGTAAGAAACACTGGAATACAGCAGAAGTGCTGTCATCATATAGAGTGAATGACAAAGTTGCCATGGGAAACTATGTTAAAGGATGGAAGGACGGGGGATTATGCCATATTGTATCAGAGGTGGAACATATTTTAAACCCAGAGAAGATCTGATTACAATGCAGATACACAGTTTGAATCTGTAGCTCTTGAACTAACAAGGCTACACATTCGTAAGAAGTTTATCATTCAGAGTGTGTGTGTGTGTGTGTGTGTGTGTGTGTGTGTGTGTGTGTGTGTGTGTGTGGGAGGGGGGGCGGCGGCAAGGGGGGGGGGATGATTGTAATATGAACACTTTCTTTAAAAAATGAACTTAGGCCTTAGAAAAATTTCCAGCCCTCAAAAGTAACATAATAATACAGACATGAATATTAACAGGTGTTAAAACTTAAACTTCAACGTACTTGGCGGCTCACGCATGCTCGCCCAGACGCGGGAGATTGCTGCATTGCCAGTTGCAAATGATTCACACGCCAAGAGAAGCAGCGCCATAGTATAGTATAGTTTGCAAACTTACGTTTAGGGGGGGAGCGTACAGTTTGTGAAGTAAAGCCACCACGGCTGCATTAACCCTTTCGCTGCTACAGAGACGTGCTTCCTGCATTCCGCGCGTGCGCGATTTTGTCATCACTGCACTCCTCACCTGTGCTGACACGGTGTTCCGACTGCTTTGACACACTTATTTGATTTCACAAAAACTATTTGGTCCAAAAATTTGATTTTTACACATCTTCTTGACTGATACCTTCCCCCATAAATAATTTTGTTTCGATGTTCAACACAGTTATTGTGCAGCATTAAATGTAGTAAACCATTGCATGAAACTTTGAAGAGCTTGCAGAGGTAAAAGTCCATAGCCTATACTTTCCATATGGTTGATTTTAGTTGCCACAATGTTGAGAATGTAATGTGGACAAGATACCTAAATTTCATATAAAATTTACTGTATAACAATATCTCATTTAAGTACCAGATAGGTGTCATATGTAATATTGAGAAATATTCTGTCTTTCGCGACTGTAATAAAAGTTTTATTTATACCAGAGACATTTCACTTTTTTCTAAAACGTTCTGATTAAAACAAAGTTGGCGAAGTACACAAAACTGGACGTAATAAGACAGACACTAAAATATATTGTCAGTGAGGCGCAGTGCGCAAACAATTTGTGTTTGTCACAATGGACAGCAAATACTTGCCAAAACATACATCAGTCGACGAAAACATTGAATATGATGATGTTGCCAAAGCAGAGAGGCAAAGAATTGCATCAGACAATGAAGTAGCTCGGCAAAGTACAAGCCGAAATTCTGCTCTAAATAATACTTTTATTACTGTCGCAAAAGAATATATCTCAATATGAATAGAGAAACAGCGACTGCGGAAGAGAAGATATACAAACAAAACAGTTAACATGAATATTGTGTGTGTGCCTTTTCATTGTTTTTAATTACGGTGAAAAGAAATATTGGAGGACAAAATTAGAAAAACCGAAAACTTATGATTATAATGAAGAGAAAGCACTAGAAATTTCAAAAAATTACATTCAAACGAAGAAAACTCACGAAGACACTTCGAAATTGTCTTAAAAAAGAAAACACTAAGCACCGAACAAGGTCTGAACTGAGAACCTTTCGCTTAGCAGTCAAACACCTTAACCATTACGCTAACACAGCTTGTCCTTCAACAGAATTCCTGGAGGACTCTAAAATATCACACAAAATACCGACAAACACTGTTGGTATGACTATGAATTACTCACGTTTCGTCGAAGTACAATAGGAAATAAACAATTACCGCTGTGCTATATTGCGAAAAAGCAGATCGTGATAATGATACAAACACCTTTCCTTGCTATCGCTTGAATTAGGAGGCTTATTGCTTGTCTGGTTTAATTAAGTAATAGAATATGAAGCAATTGTTATAAAGAATGCTTTTCCCAAACTTTCTATAAAAGTCTGCCATCAAGACATTGCTTTTGTTCAATTACTTTATTTATGACTGAACGTTTCTAAAACTGAAGCCACTCGTCCGTGCTCTGCACTGCAGTCGAGCTCTGGCAACGTCGTTGCCTGTTCATTGGCTGACTGTTTTGCGACGTCAGATGTGCAGAACGAACCTAAACTCGGCTGCCGTCACATGACGCACACTATAGTGTATGAAAATTTCAGCCCAAGTTTTAGACCAGGGAAGTCTCGACAGGGAGAGTTTTATTTATTTCTATGCTTATCTGAACATTACTGCTAGGTAATAAAGCTACAGACAGCGTTAGTAAAATCCATGAACTGCAGGCCAACAAAAAGATCTTTTTGAAAACTAAAATGCATACTTTTGTTAGGGCACTTGTAAATCAAAGCTGGTACAAAATGTTTATTGAAAACAATGGAGATACTTAATTCTACACAATGCTTAATTTCCGGCAACAGCAGCAGCCACGGAAAAAAAGGGATGGATAACTGCGGGTATTCGGAAATCTTCCTTGATACAATTTTCTCAGTTCATTACAAAAGCCCAACACTAATACATAGTTCCTAGATCACGGACACATACAAAATGGCGGATTATTGCTTGCTGAAAAATAAATACACTGGGCAGAAAATAAAAGCAAAGTAGTATGGGATATCACAAAACGCGAAAATGGAAAAGGCAGGGAGGTATAACATACAAATCAAAGAAGGGGGCAGAAAAATAGAAAACTTTGTAAATGATTTTCTACAGTACTACAGAGAAGCTGAAAAGAAATTTCCCTGAACCACATGTAATACCACAATGACTTACACAGAAAGTGCAGTGATGTTTTCCACAACAGAGCTTGAAATCAGGCAGACAATGCAGAACTTATAGCACAGAGGCACTGGATATTGAAACTGAAGTGGCAGCATCACACTTATTTCCACTCCATTGTTACTAATGTGTGGTAACTTTGAAAGATTTGCATGTGGGTCTCGCCATGTCAAATCATACGGGTCAGGGCACCCATGTATAGAGGCATCATGTTAAAACTTTGCATACATGTTTTATACATGACATGAACTTTGGCCAATTTTTATAATAATCTCAATTATATTCATAGTAATGAAATGTGCTGCACAACTGATTTGAAAACTAATGGACCACAGTTTCCATGTAAATTATTCTAAAATTATGGAACATGCAGTGAACATTCGTCATAAACTGAGGTTTAGGATACGCTAAAAATTATTGGAAAGTGAATACATATCTGCTTTTCTAATTAATTGATTTTTAAAAAGAAAAACCCAATTTTTCAATGTTCCCTACCAAAATTTAACAGTTCCCCCCCCCCCTCACATTTCACAAACGGCACAAATCTTTCAGAAAAACTGAAGATTGAGAAATGACAGGATGTAATACTTCATTTAGAAGACTGAAAAGGTGACAAGCAGAACCTCTGTTTCTAACAGAGACATACAGCAGCAAACAGAAGAGTTTCATCAGACCTAAATTTTGTCTTAATAGGATAAATTTAAAAATTAAAGTATAATATGAAATGCTTGGGGAACGATAATGATACGCTGCAAAATGTTAATATGTTCAGGAGAGTGCACTGTAAGTTGTCATTGCCTGTCTTGGTATATACACCAAAAATCATGTAGGCCTATGTCAAAAGTGTGGCTTGTCACTATGTAGCTCCAAGTCCTTCATACACATTGTTCAGCCATGTCATTCACCAGAACCTAATAACTGCAAGCAGACAGCCTCAGCTGTAGACTGGATTATCACTTTTACAATACAACCACAAACTACTTAACACTGATCCATAATGTGTCTCATTGCACATTCATTTTACTCTTAAGTAAAGACCATTTCACTTCCACAAATTTACAAGAAACATGACAGACTATAAGTACATCTTGTCATTGTGTTGATGTCTACCTGACAAAATGTGGGAGAATGGAATGTTACAAGCATCATTTTCAGACCAGTAAAAGGAGAATGATGGCCCATGTGGATGCATAAATCTAACTGTTGCATTGCTTTCATCATTCACTTTCAAAACAATACCTAGCTACGAAAAGGAATCTTACACACAAGCAACATAGCAATTAGCATGCATATGAACCCCTGGCATTAACACTTCACTTTGACAGAAATCAAAAACACATGCTGGTATTATAGCTTAAGTGTTTGGCTCCAATCTGAGTTGGTGAAAGTGCCAAGAACTGACATGTTAATCTAGTTTCAGGAACAGTTCTTGCAGATTAAAAACATGCTCAAACAACTGCAAACTTTGGCTAGCTCCTGGTTTGAAATAAAGAAAACACTTGTTTCACATTTTCTTGAAAAAATAAATAAATAAATAAAAAATGAAAAACTTGCACATTACAAAGTATCCGTCCATGAAACGGTCTCTTAGTTCCTTTGCTTGTAATGTCATGTCATACAAACCACACACATGAAATGGTCCAACTCATCACATTTTACGTAGTTATAGTCTTAATAAATATATATGTTTAGAACATAAGTACACTTGACCTAATGGCAAAGATACAGCACTCCTGCATCATAATAGTAGCTCCTGCTCTTATTTAGTCAGCTCAGACATAGCTGTCAGGGAAACATAACATTCATCTGCAATAGAACATCTCTGAAAACATTCTCTACTGGAGCAATCTTACATAATTTCACCTAGAAAAGATGGAAATATTTTAGTCTTAATTTAGTAAAATAATATTTTAGTAATTTTTTTCTTGATTTAATTATTTCATTCTAGGGTGCTGCATGGTCACTGATCCTTCGGACATGTCCGAAAGGACAGATACCATCTTCATATAGTTAAGGGTAACAGGCCATTGACCTCCTCCTCCTGCGTGGATGCACACGTATTACTCAAACTCTTAGGGGACTCAGTAAGATTGTCTGCCACGAGTGATTAGTGTATTGTGCAGTTGCACTACGGATGTAGTGTGTAGACACTAAGTTGGGAATGTGGGTCTCACGGGGAGCGAGCAAGGGATAAGTCCCTGGAGTCGCACTATCCTGTTCCCTCGGTGGCTCGGATGGATAGTGTATCTGCCATGTAAGCAGAAGATCCCGGGTTCGAGTCCCAGTTGGAGCACACATTTTCAACTGTCCCCTTTACTACTACTACTACTACTACTATTGACAAGTGCCTACTGTTGGTAAGATATTTTCTTCCAGTGAAACAGTTTCACGACAAGAAAATATTTCCAATATTTTCAGAATATAGAACATATCATTACTGTTTATATTTCATTTGTCTTTAAATTTTTATTACACACCGAAGCACTAAAGAAACTGGTAGAGGCATGCATATTCAAATACAGAGATGTGTAAACAGAATATAGCACTACGATCGGCAACGCCTATATAAGAAAACAAGAATCTGGCACAAATCGTTAGACCAGTAACTGCTGTTACAATCTCACGTTGTCAAAATTTAAGCGAGATTGAAAGTGGTGTTATAGCGTTAGATCATACTCGAGTGTAAATCATATCTAAACAAATCAAAACTAACATTTATATGCACTTAACTATAAAATTACAACTGTACTTACCACCATGCCAATATTGTTCTTCGTTCCATCCTTGCATTCTTCAATAGTCTCGTCAACGACTAAATTCATGAACGGGTCAAATCCACGTAGAATACCCGTAACAAGACGTCCGCCATTTAGTTTTACTGTACAAGAATACTAACATTAGATCTAAAAATGATTCTGTATGGAAGATAACTTAAGAAGCTTTTACACCTTCTGGCTTTGATTGCACAGCTCTTATACTCAAGTAATACTTACACGACAACTTCTTGTCCATGAACCTGGGGAGAGGGAAAGTATTGAAATGTTAAAATTTTTGACAAACTTTTCCATTCTTAGTTCTACAAACAAAGTATTCGCTACTTAAATTTCACAACGGTTACGGAAGGTTAATTTCATTCTTACAAACGGGAGTTTCAACATTTCTTTTTGGGTATTTGTTATTGAAAAACTTCATACCCTGATCAACTTGAACCGAGTCTCAAGTTGAGAAAGAATGCACTTCAATGGATCACATACCCACATTACCTTACCGGCTTCTTCTAACAAAATAGTTTCAAGTACTTACTTCTTCAGTTCTGGGGGATGTGCTTTACTCATATTGCAAGAACACTTTCTTTAATGGAACGTTAGTTCACTACTCAAACTGTAAACACTAGACTCTTGTACTTCCCACGCCTGAGTAACTACTCAATAACTTGCGACTAGCGTGAACCAAACAAAAATGGAAGATACACCACTGTAACTTCTTTGAGTGAATCCATTATGTCAGAGATGCCCCTACCACGAGGTTCACAGCGCTTTCACGTGCAACGAAAACTTGTACCGACATTCGTTCACCCTACCAACGCTACCGGTGGCCAGCGTTTCCACATGTGCAGTCGTAATTCTAGAGGCATAGTTTTCAGGATGTCATGAGCCTAACGAATCCGTGCAGGGAGATATGTAGTAATGTAGCTTTTAAACTCTAGTGCTTACAGAAAAGTTATCGAAGCAAAAACTAGGTACTAATATAGGTTTAAATCATCCGTGAAGTTCAAATACTCTAATAAAGATGGGGTAAAAGTAACATTCGAAAATCCCTTTCGAATAAGTAAAACTAATTTGGAATTTCTTTCGATTTGTGTTTCTTTCTCCCTCGTGAAGCCTAGGGCACAAACTTTTTATTTATAATAAAATCTCACACACTTTTGAGTGCTATTGCCTATCAATGTTCTAAACTTTGGAGTACAATTGGCGATATTTTGGCTTTATGATCACTATGTAACCCGAGGGCTTTGAATGTCAAGCTTGTCGCCGTCTGTTGCTAGACTTACGAACTTAATACGTATGCTGTGTTCTAACACAGTGTGAACAAATATGAAATGTAATGCAGTATCTCGAGACAGCGTTTTATTTAGAACAATCGTGCACTTCATACGTAGAACAATTACACTAACACACAGGGAAGTCGATACATAATTAGCTAACATAAAGCGAAAACCGTCAAGTTTGTTCGGTAACTAATTTAGAATTAGTACACAGGAATTAATAGTCACAGAACTTCGCACTGCAGCAAGGAGAAACCTGTTAAAATGCTCCTGGTGGCCAATGCGTGCATCCTGTCGACAATTCGTCAAGCAAATGAGCTGTCCACCTGACATCGCTGTGGTCTGCTGCGTGTCGTTACAGCAGCCCCTCGGGGAAAGCGGTGCGTCGTTCTGGAATCACGCCGGAAAATGTATGTGCCGCCTGGAACGAGTATGGCGTTGTGGTTGAGCCAACGATTGTCCCGGTGGAGGTTGTTGAACTTTGGGCGTAGACCATGACTGGTTGCATTGAGCATTTTGTTGTGACGTTTCTTGGAAAACGAAAGTTGGCTTCACTCTGTCGACTGCAACAGTGTTAGGTTTATCGTTGATGAAAATGTCTAATGTTCTTCCACTTCTGCAAAGGATATGGTGCGGACCAGTGCACGGAAACGTCACTGCAGGTTTCACATTATCTCTGCACAGTATTATATGTGTACAGGACTGCACATCGATGCACCAAGGTTTGTGGAGTTTCATGAAGCGATGTTTGAAATGGGCGGATTAGTGGAATTCGTCCCCTTGAGTAATAAAATCTGACTCATTTGAGATATCTATCATGACTCCACGTGGTTCGACAAATTCAACGGGTAGCCATAGAGTTTCTCCATGTACTAACTCACCCAGCAATGAGTCCTACGTAGGCCGAGTAAGACTAATTGTAACACAGATGTCCATTTTGACTCATGACAAATTATTGCTGTTTTGAACCAATACCAGCGTTCAGTCATACCATTCATTATCTGCAGGGTTTCAGCTTGTTTTGTGGTGCACCACATCACAAGATTTGATCACTGAACATATAGTTCAGACTCAAACTGAAATCCTTGGTCTGTTGTAACATAAACTGGACAACGAAAGTAGGATACCCAATGTGACACAAAGGCAGTAGCCTGTGTCTTGGCAGAAACGTTGTCCACTGAGATGGCCTCTGGTGATCGAATAAAACGGCCATTCGCTGAGAAAAGTTATCTTTATCCATATGAAGAGGATTATGGTGCTATCACATCAGTGAAAACATGTGTAAATCGTTCTGATGAGTCTTGAAAATCTCACACTTGGGTATGGATACGGCGAGAAATCTTGCTGCCCTGGCGTTGTGGATGTGAGCGAGCCCAAGTCTGACAATCTTCTTGTATTTCTGGCCATATAAAACGTCTAGTTATTAGTTTACCTGTTGCCCTGATACTGGGGTGACATGGGTTGTGTAAGCTTTCAAAAGAAAGTTTACGAAACACAGAAGGAACAAATGGACTAATTCCACCGTTTGAAACCTCGCAAAATATTTCGTAATTTGTCTGCAGAATGTTGGTAAGTCTCAGCTGAAGACTGGATGCGGTGTGTGTTAGAAGTCCCTGCAGCTCCTGGTCAGATTCTTGTACCATGGCTAGCTGCATGAAGTTTAATGCCTCCATGATACAGTTCACATGGGAAAGGTAATCTGTGCTATAAATTCCTGATACATGTCACACATAAGTAAAAAATTGTGCAATGAACTCCAAATGATTATATTACCTTGGCAAGCACTTGTCATTTCTTTGACAAAAGGCATAGACAGGAGGTTTATGGTCTGTATAAATTGCAAATTCCCTCACCTCCAATTCTGTACAAAAATATTTTAAGGACTCGTAAACAGCAATATGTGGTGGTACACGCTCCATTTTTACTGTGCTGGGGAGAGTTTATGCGAGTACCATGTGAGAGGATGCCAGTCAACAAGTACATGTTGTAATGTGGTGCCGATTGCAGATCGGCTGGCATGCACTACAAGCATGAGAGGTGCTCCTAATGCCTCATGTGCAACAAGTGCTGCGTTTGATATGCTTTGTTTAGCTGATTCGAAAATGACATTCGTTGTGTCTGTCCACTGTATTGATGTTTTTCCTTTAACTTTCGGACCACGCATTGGTGTGGTGAGAGGCTCCTGAAGATCTACTGAATGAGGTACAGCCACATCTACATCTACATGAATACACTGCAAATCACACTTAAGAGCCTCGCAGAGGATTCATCGAACCATCTTCACAATAATTCTCTATTGTTCACTCTTGAACAATGTGTGAAAAAAACGAACATTTGGATCTTTCCATGCGAGCTCTGATTTCCCTTATTTTAATGTGATAACTACCATGGACCTTGCCGTTGGTGGGGAGGCTTGCGTGCCTCAACGATACAGATAGCCGTACCGCAGGTGCAACCACAACGGAGGGGTATCTGTTGAGAGGCCAGACAAACGTAAGGTTCCTGAAGAGGGGCAGCAGCCTTTTCAGTAGTTGCAGGGGCAACAGTCTGGATGATTGACTGGCCTGGCCTTGTAACACTAACCAAAATGGCCTTGCTGTTCTAGTACTGCAAACGTCTGAAAGCAAGGGGAAAATACAGCCGTAATTTTTCGCGAGGGCATGCAGCTTTACTGTATGATTAAATTATGATGGCGTCCGTCCTCTTGGGTAAAATATTCTGGAGGTAAAATAGTCCCCCATTCGATTCTCCATGCCGGGGACTTCTCAAGAGGACGTCGTTATCAGGAGAAAGAAAACTGGCGTTCTATAAATCGGAGTGTGGAATGTCAGATCCCTTAATCGGGCAGGTAGGTTAGAAAATTTAAAAAGGGAAATGGATAGGTTAAAGTTACATATAGTGGGAATTAGTGAAGTTTGGTGGCAGGAGGAACAAGACTTTTGGTCAGGTGAATACAGTGTTATAAATACAAAAGCAAATAGGGGTAATGCAGGAGTAGGTATAATAATGAATAAAAAAATAGGAGTTTGGGTAAGCTACTACAAACAGCATAGTGAACGCATTATTGTGGCCAAGATAGACACGAAGCCCACGCCTACCACAGTAGTACAAGTTTATATGCCAACTAGCTCCGCAGATGACGAAGAGACTGATGAAATATATTATGAGGTGAAAGAAATTATTCAGATAGTGAAGGGAGACGAACATTTAATAGTCATGGGTGATGGGAATTCGGTAGTAGGTAAAGGAAGAGAAGGAAACGTAGTAGGTGAATATGGAATGGGGGTAAGGAATGAAAGAGGAAGCCGCCTGGTAGAATTTTGCACAGAGCATAACTTAATCATACCTAACACTTGGTTCAAGAATCATCAAAGAAGGTTGTATACAGGGAAGATCCCTGGAGATACTAAAAGGTATCAGATAGATTATATATTGGTAAGACAGAGATTTAGGAACCAGGTTTTAAATTTTAAGACATTTCCAGGGGCAGATGTGGACTCTGACCACAATCTATTGGTTATGAACTGTAGATTAAAACTGAAGAAACTACAAAAAGGTGGGAATTTAAGGAGATGGGACCTGGATAAACTGACTAAACCAGAGGTTGTACAGAGTTTCAGGGAGAGCGTAAGGGAACAGCAATCAAGCCTCCATGTGTTTACCTCCCGCTACCCCTCGCAACTGCGCTATCAAGACTGCCATAACATGTACTGACAGCTCCACAGGGCCACACCCTCCTAACACAGCAGCGTTTGCCACTTGGCCAGACACCACTCTGCATGCACGACGAGCGTCACGTGTTCCCGAATTGATGGCTCTTACCTGGCCCCTCGCAGACAGCACCTCAAACTATGCAACTTCCAAGTATATACTGTTTGATAGCCTCTCTCTCAACTCACGGAATGGAACAGGTTTTGGCGAGTAAAAGCCTCTTGCGAAACAATATTCATCCTGTGTACACAACCTGTGATGACTCCCAGTCCACAGGAAAATACATTAGCAAATGATAATAATAATTTATTAGCAAATGATAATAATAATTCAGGCAGCTCAGTTCCTTGCTGTACGCTAAGATATTGAGATTCTTGCCCTTAGCGAGAATTTTACTTCTATCAGGTAAAGTTGAATTACGTCAGTTGACACAGGGTCACCATTTCCATAGTCAACAAGATCACTATTTGCCCACAACATTACCCTTAATTTTAGGTTTTGGCAAAATTTGCCTTGTCATGTCTTACTGCTTATCAAATTCTAAGTAATTTATATCCCCCCCCCCATCATTTAAATGGCATGTTCCCCTCTGGAGAGAGGGTCATACAAATTTCATACTGGCTATACAGGACACAGACAAACCCGTGTATGAAAAAAGTGTATTCTGTCACTCCACTTTCAAAGAACAAATCAGTCTATGCCTGCTTTTAAACCCTTTGTGTTCATGCAGCAATGACTCTTGAAACAACACAATTTTGCACTGGCAAAGCCAGAACATTTTTTACTTTGCATATCTCATTGAAAAAGTGAGAGGTGGGAACATTACTTTCGCCCCTATACCAATAACTACAGGGGCGCTGATGACCTCGATGTTGAGCGCCCATAAACCCCAACACACACACACAATAACTACAGTGATCAGTATACCTCCCACTACAGCGTTTACTGCTGCCTGCCCTTGTTCTTCATAACATTCCACAATTGGCACAGGATCCCTACACAGTCCATCTGTTATATCATTCCCTTCATTGTAACGAATCATGTTCATCATAATGTTAATCTGTTTTGCCCCATTACATTCCATAGCCGGTTTTGCCAGCTGAGAGGTGGATGGGAATGTTTTGTTGGTGGTTGCCTTTGAAAGTTTGGCTGATTCCTGTCACTCTGTTGTGGCGCCCAGTATCCCTGATTATTGATATGTCTATTATTCTGGTATGATTGTTTTTCTTCCTGAGTGCAAAACCAAAACTGTCTTGGTGATGACTTTGCACCTTGCCATTTCTGTCGTCTGCTGGAGGTGTGGCACCATTACTGCTATCAGAGTGATTCCGCCCGTTCTTATGCTGACTCGTGAAGTGTTGGATGTCTCCATCACCATTGCCATTCAAATGTTTTGTATCTTCTTGAATTAAATCAAGGAAGTCTACAACTGGTAGACAATTTTCCACAGTGTCTTTGGGTCCATGCATGAGCTTTCCTCGAATAATAATCGGCAATTTGCATTTTTAATATTCCAATTACGTCTTTAAGCCATTATGGGATAATCCTAAAAGTGCGTCTTTAAATATTTTTCGAAGTATTTCCTGAGGCTTCCTTGTTTTGCTTTATAAGACTCAGTATTGAACACTTGTCCCCTCAAATGCACCTGAATATAAGGTGACCAATATCTGATTAAGAATGCCTGTTCAGACTGTTCGAAAGTTGAAGAGGATTCTGATGTAGCAGAGGGCCAAAATGTGGATTTGCCTTGATTGTGTGGGATGGCAAAATGAATCTTTTGAGTTTCATTCCATGATTTAGTACATATGCCTTTAAAACTGTGAATGAACTGGATGTGGGAATTTCTTTTCAGGTATATAAGGGGCGTTTGAAAAGTCTGTGCAAAAATAAAAACTATTTACACGTTTGGAGCAAACCCTTTTTATTTTTCGACATAGTCTCCTTTTTAACTTATACACTTCGTCCAACGCTGTTCTAATTTGTTGATCCCTTCCGAATAATAGGAATTGTCCAAGTCTGCAAAACAGCTGTTAGTTGCTGCAATCACTTCCTTGTTTGAATAAAATATTTGTCACACGAGCCATTTCTTCAAATTGAGGAGCAAATAGTAGTCCGAGGGAGCCAAGTCTGGAGGATAGGGGGGGGGGGATGCGAAACGAGTTGGAATCCTATTTCCATTAATTTGACGACCACAACTGCTGTGGTGTGTGCTGGTGCAGTGTCGTGATGGATAAGGTCTTTCTTGCGGTCCAATTGCCGGCGTTTCTCTTGCAGTTCGGTTTTCAAACGGTCCAATAACGATGAATAATATGCACCTGTAATGGTTTTACCCATTTCCAATTGTCGATGAGGATTACCCCTTGCGAATCCCAAAAGACAGTCGTCATAACTTTTCTGGCCATAGGAATGGTCTTTGCCTTTTTTTGCTGCAGATTCTCTCTTGCTAATCCATTGTTTAGGTTGTTCTTCGGTCTCAGAAGTATAGTAATGTATCCATGTTTCATCCACAGTGGCGAAACGACGCTTAAAGCCCTGCGGATTCTTCCTGGACAGCTGCAAACCATCCCTGCAACACGTCACACGATTCCATTTTAGGTCAAGAGTGAGCAATCGCGGAACCCATCTTGCGGATAGGTTTCTCATGTCCAAATGTTTATGCAAAATATTATGTACCCATTCATTCGAGATGCCCACAGCACTAGCAGTCTTACACATCTTAACTCTCCTGTTATCCATCACCATATCATGGATTTTATCAATGACTTCTGGAGTCGTAACCTCCACAGGGCGTCCAGAACGTTCAGCATCACTAGTGCCCATATGGCCACTCCGAAAATTTTCAATCCACTTATTAACTGTTTTAATCGAAGGTGCAGGGTCACCGTAGTGTTTATCAAGCTTCTATTTAGTCTGCAGAGGCGTTTTACCTTTCATAAAGAAATGTTTAATCACCACACGAAATTCTTTTTCGTCCATTTTTTGAGAATCACTCGACTTCCTTGATTCACACGAATGCCAAACACAAAGAAATAGACCTATATGGCTGAAACTTGGTGTGCGTTCTTTCCAAAGATGCTACTAACAAAACATGACCTCGATACGCGCCGGTGGTGCCATCTTTCGGATTTCGCATGGACTTTTCAAACGCCCCTTGTATATACCTGGAATTGATGGCTTTTCAGAAGACTCTCTTATAGAAGCACGGCTGTCAATGTGGGCGCGGCTATTGTGGAATATAGCCATATTGTGGAATCATAGCACATGGGCTACTGGTTCTAAATCATTCGAAATATGCTGATTGTATGGTGGACCACTTCCGTACATTTGCATCATGTGTGTGAGTGTATATGTTGTTTCACGTGGTGTATTTCTTATTTGCTCCACCTGTTGTTTTAGGTCTGTTACCTTGATGTTAACCTCTTGGCGCCATTCAGGTACTTCATCTGACAAAATCTGTCTTATTTGGCCAATTTCCATGCGAATATGTTCGCCACCAGTTCTTGGTTCGGATACTACCGCAGCACTCACAGCCTGCACTGCTATGCGTATATCTTTTTCTGCTTTGTCCATAATGTCTATCTATGTTTTTTTTCATAAATTTTACTACCAAACGAATTTTTCGCTTTGAGCAGTCAGGCTCTAGGTAACCGTCTGAATTAGCCCAAGTGACAATTTGTTATCTTGATGAGTAAGATTTAACATGTTGGTTTCTATTTCTGTTTATGTGATTTTCAATTTTTTCACACCATCCAATAGCATACTAACAATACCTGGTACTTTGCGGTACGTTTAGGTTAGATTGATAGTTTCTGTTTCAATCTCATCTAATGCTGTAGTTATATTGCATATTAATATCTTTTATCATGGCATAGAATTTCTAATTCATTCTTAGTGATTGCTGCTTGTCGGTTTGAGCAAAATTTTCTTCTAGTTTTTCTGGTTGTTCTATTAACCTGTTATCAATTTTCTCAGACATATCTTTTGTGGTTGCCTAATTGTGTTCTTTTGCAGAACAGGTAACCTTTGCAGTTATTTGCATAATTATTTCAGCATGTGGTGTTAATGATTGAGGTGGTGGCATAACTTGTCTGCAAATTTGTGGCTGTATGCTGGCTTCCTCAAATAAGCCACTTGCATTCACAACACCAGATTCTGATAGATTGGTATCATAGCTTGCAGTTCCAACTAACTTTCCTGAAACAAATACCACAAAATTAAAATCATGTACTCCTTAATAATTGAGGGAAGAACTTTAAGATGCAAATGATAAGAAGAATTTAAAAGAGTTTTAAAATATTCAAATACAAATGAAATCTATAAGCTGCTAGAGTGACACACAAAACATGCCTGCTCAGATCGATGCAGGTAAGAGAAAGAGGCCAAGTTTTTTTGCTGAGAAGATCTCCACACCTTTCTTTTTCTAAAGCATTTGAATTTACAAAGTCTGTAATTCCTTTCAGTCACAAGCTGGTTTCTCTGATGATGTTGGTCTGAATATGCAATCAATACAGTCTTTTTTGCATAGTATTTCGTTTATATATGTTTCATTACACTTTTTATAAACAGCTTAAAATCTTTGTTAAATTACATACGTGCAAGATAAAATACTTTCAGATAAATCCACACATAAATAGAAGTGACATTCCTTAAGTAATGCTTCAGATGTTAGCATCTCCTCAGCCAATATCACAGACTATGTCATTTGGAAAGTATGCCAAGACCTTATGGGATTGAACCACTAACTTGCTTTAATAGGATTTCTAAATACTCTTATCTGAAGGGTCATAGTTTTCCATCATACTAAGTGGAAATTAAAAACTAAACTGAGTACACTAAGCAGATGAAGGAAAGTCTAAAAGAATATTTATTAAGTACATCACAAAAGCATCAGAAAGTACTATTAAACGAGATATTTCGCTGTCCAAGTACAAGTATTGTGGGACAGAGAATAGGAAGCAGCAGTTAAGGAGGAAAAGGAACCCTATATAAGGTGCACGCTACAATCAACCAAAGAGAACTTTCTTAGTTTCTTTAATGTCCAAGCTAGAGTTAAATGCTACCGCAAAAAATGAGAAGAGAAAGAGCTGGACTAAGGCGCTGCAGTCATGGACTGTGCAGCTGGTCCCGGCGGAGGTTCGAGTCCTCCCTTAGGCAAGGACGTGTGTGTTTGTCCTTAGGATAATTTAGGTTAAGTAGTGTGTAGGCCTAGGGACTGATGACCTTAGCAGTCAAGTCCGTCCCATAAGATTTCACACACATTTGAACATTTGAAAGAGCTGGGAAAATTGCTGTAACAACCTATCCATTGAAACTTCGATGACCAGTATTGAACAAAATACAGAAAATACATCGAAGTCAAAATGAAGAGAATAATTTTTATCTCCCACAATAAATACTACTGAAAGAAATTCGTCAGAACTTGACACCTAACATCATGAACTCTGTAATCAGCAAAGGCAACAGCGACGACCAACCACATCATTTAAATCGATGTCAGTCTTCCAGAAATCATCAGGGCAATGTCAGGTGGCAGGACCATATGGACTGGTTCAGATAATGTTATGTTACAACACTTACCATAAGGGTAAAATGATCTACTCTATAACCTAAACAATATGTGATAGAGGCAAGAAGATATATCAAAGTAAAAATAGTTCATTCTGCACCAAAGCAAAAGACACAGAAGCACTCCCCACCCACCTCCACCCCAGCCCCAGATGTAACAGCCTCATGTAGGCTTAATCACACTCGTATCCAATGCACATAATATTTTAGAATTCAAAGTAGAAAATATGTTAGAATGGTGGCTGGAAGGCCAGAAAGTCCTATATATGGGTCGAATAGGCTGTGGGAAGGTGCAAGGCTCAAATGAAACGTTAATGCAGGTAGTCATTGCCATTTAGTTCATTCTTAGCGAGAATAAATACCTTCACCTGCAGGACCTACGAAAATATCTGTATTTCTGCTTTAAAAGAAACTCAGTTACACTCTCTAGTAACCTCTGCTCATTACTGCCTAAGAGGAGACTCATCATCATGCATAAGAACAGATTATAGGACCTTGGAAACAAGTACTGAATTACGGTAAGGCTCGTTTATTTCTCCACTACTGTCTACTGTGTAAAATCACAGCAATTTCTGCATTGTCAGGTTGCATCACCACATTTTTCGAATTTGATCAAGTACACCTGGTATGCAGCATTAAAGGCAGAACGAATGCCATGACCATTACTTACTCCACCTCAGTTCGGTTTAAGTACAACTTGTAATTACTATGTAGTGCCTGAATGCATTGATTTTTTTGGTCATATATGTCTGGTGAAAGAAAAACTTTTTTTCCTCATCCAATAGACTCTTAGAATTTTTGTGATAACTCCAATGAAAAAACAAGAAACTGTTTCATTTTTAATAAAATACATATTTTTCAAAAGTTATCATAAGAACAGTGCTACAGAGATTGTTATAAAATACTTCCTGTCAACAAATTAAAATCCCAATTAATACAAATAGATTATAATTTGACATAATTCACTGCCTTAGTTTTCATTCATCTGCTAGTCACTTATGTAAAAAATACGTCTACAACAGTTTACCTGCCGATATGAACTGCAAATTATTCAGAAAATCAATAATGTCAGGCATTTTTGTTATGGTTTAACTGCTTAAAATTCGCGTGTGTGCATTTTGGACTTGGCGCTACTTTCTTTTGCCACGGATACGGCCGCTTATTCGCCGATTTGCACACTAAGAAGGGCTGTATGAACCGCTGTTCCTCGGTGTGAGGCAAAAATGAATAACTTTAAATTTAAAAAGAAATATCTGCAGTGCACCTTAACAGCTAAAATTTTGACAGTGCATATCTTTCGGTGTATTCCTCCTGTGTGAAAACTTTCGGGGTAGATTTCGACATGTCTCATTGGACCATACTCTTGTAAATTTTGTAATCAGTATTATGAAGTACAATTATGTTCACCTTAAACACTACCCAAAAAGCTTTTGTAATTGTTGGATATTACATAAACATCAGTGATGGTAGCCACGTTGTACCAGTATTGTGTTAGTCAGGAGACAGTCTGGATAAAATTTTGTTATGAGGAATCTATGTGTGTCATCGAAGAAACAAATTGGTGAAAAATAAATCGCAATGGATGGGCTACGTGATTTTAATAATTAGTATGCCACAGAAACAGTGTTGATAATGCGGTATGTAGACACCAGGCATCTTTCCAAAGGGAAGATTATTTATCTATTGAAGAACTACTCCACCTGAATGAGAGTTTTAACTACAGCACCTGTTCGACGAAAAGCAGATACAAAAAGATAAGTTCCCAGAAGCAGCGAAACATTATAATATGGCAGAGACGAGTAAGGATGTTCTGAAAACAGCAACTGGCACATACATACTTGCCCAGTTCCAGGTCTACATCAGAAGAACAAAATTGTATTTCGGTTATGTAATATCACTTTCGAAAAAATTGTTTTTTTATTCACTTCAACAACTTTCTGACGTCTTGACCAAGATTTTTATGGTTTCGAAAATCACCTTAAGCGTTTCGACATTCTGTCATTTTCAAAGGCTATTAAATATAACACAAAACTGGTATCAAAATATATGAAAATATCGCAGTTCCAGAAAAAGAATGACGTAACTACCAGAATGAAAAGTTTACAGGAAATGCAGAAATCCAAATGGCGTTCTTTAAAAACTTTATTAAACAACGGGACAATTATCTATGGAATTGAAACTCTACCTAATTGTGACACTAAGTTTTCTCTACAAAGTGCAAAAGATATATCTACTAAATTGCACTCTATTCACCACCCCCTTTTTACCCTTTTGACAAATATGTCATTGTTCTTCTGACATTATTAAGCTAAAAAACAAATACAGCCAAAAGAGATGTGTGGGAAAAAATTAAACATATCTCTAAATCATTATTTCTTTGGCCTTTCGTACAGAGCTCCATTGCTCTATTATCGATTTTACGATTTGCATATTATAAATGAGATAAAATAATACACTGAGCGAAGGAAAGAATGTCCAAATAAATGACAGAAAACCAGCATATTTATGTGGAATGAGGATCATAGAAACCCTTGTAATATTTAACAATGATGTTACCGTTAACCAAATTATCAATTCTCTAATTTTGTTACCTTAGATGTTCCCTTTCGTAGTATAAGCAGGTTTCAAATGTAAATTACTTTCATCTGCATTCCCTGTTAAACGCCTCTTTCAACTTTTGAACTGAACTTCAACCCCCTAGCACTGTTTGTAGCTGTTCTTATACTGAAACACATCACTTTACTTTTCACATCAAAATAATTATTTTCAAGGACTTCTAATATATTCCCGCCAATGTCCTTGCCCATGTAAGGAGTCATCTCATCATGCAAAGTTTGATGTCCTTGAAATCTGAAAAACCCACTCTCTAAGGTGTAGAGGTCTTATCTCGTTAACTGATCTCTCAATGATGGTCTTAACTGCATCTCTAACGTCCTGGGTGTGACTGCGAATCAAACACGCTTTTATAACAGTACAGATTTGCATTTCGGTTATTCCCAAAGTGTCTTCCAGAACTGTTTTGCACGCACAAATTTTCTGCTCATCTTCCATCAAGCAGAAAGCGATACTCGGCTTTCTAGGTTCCCGGGCAGAAATTTGAGAAATAACTTACAATGCATAAATTCAGTTCGACCTATACTTGAGTATTGCTCATCAGTGTGGGATCCATACCAGATCAGGTTGACGGAGGAGATAGAGAAAATCCAAAGAAGAGCGGCGCGTTTCGTCACAGGGTTATTTGGTAACCGTGATAGCGTTACGGAGATGTTTAATAAACTCAAGTGGCAGACTCTGCAAGAGAGGCGCTCTGCATCGCGGTGTAGCTTGCTCGCCAGGTTTCGAGAGGGTGCGTTTCTGGATGAGGTATCGAATATATTGCTTCCCCCTACTTATACCTCCCGAGGAGATCACGAATGTAAAATTAGAGAGATTAGAGCGTGCACGGAGGCTTTCAGACAGTCGTTCTTCCCGCGAACCATACGCAACTGGAACAGGAAAGGGAGGTAATGACAGTGGCACGTAAAGTGCCCTCCGCCACACACCGTTGGGTGGCTTGCAGAGTATAAATGTAGATGTAGATGTAGAAAATCCCGTTGCCTTTGTAACGACCCCAGTACCCAATTATTTGTGAACGGCTGACGTCTGTAGTCTTTGTACAAGAAAGGATACATTTATTAGTACACTCAGCATACGTTTTTCGAGCCCAACAATTTTATCCGTTCTTAAGATATAATATTTCCCTCTATTTATTGACATTTTAGTTTTTACTATGCTGCAGTTGCTAATATTCCATATTCTTTTTTTATATTTTGTTAATTGGAGATTTTTCTTTACGGGTGAGTGACCTTTCACATGAATTTGACGAATTCTCGTTTTTGATGGTCGATAATTGTCATTTGAACGATAGGACAAATTTTTTTTATTTCACGGTGTGAAATTGATGGCTTTTCCTTTATACTGCAGACCTGTGTTTGTGTTTCACTTGTCACAAAAATTTACCTCCCTAGTTCTTGTGCTATACTCCATTAGCCCTTCAAGAGCACAGCACTTCACCTTCTTTGCTCTGTCGCTCATTTTCGCCCCTGCAAGAAAGAAATGTATGCAGGCCAATTCGCTCACATCAACAATGACGTTAAGGATAGATATGACACAACAGTTATTTAAACGTTGAAAAAACAATGACGCTAAGAACGATTATGACTCAGAAGTTACTTAAACGTCGGGAAAACAGGGACACAATGTACACCTACGTCGTTTTCGCACCTCGGATTTCAATTGAAATGATTTTTAATGCACACTGTTTAACACTTGCGTCGTTGTTCCATTGGATACGTTACTTTACTCACTAAACTGAACAACACAACTTACAATTATGACGACATTCTTCCCAACCTGTCACAAGAACCGAGATTTCCACAGACGCAACTACCCTCTAGTGGCACTACGTGTAACAGCAGTTATGAAGATATTTCACGGTAAGCGCTACCAATTTCTGAGGTGAATGAAGCGGTAATGTCGATTTGTCGAACGGTGCAGTTGCGTAATTTTTTCTTTGGAACGGTGATATGTTACATTTCAGCATTGGTTAGAGGCAATGTTCGTATTAGCGTCATCTCTACAAATAAAAGAAGGCGCGGCCTTCAATTTTTTTGGGAGCAGCTAGGAGAAGCCTGGCTGTTCACATCAGTCTTTCTTCTTCCAGCTGTCAGAACATAAGTGCAGTGAGCTGTTGTTATTAATGATTTCTAATATACAAACTGACTTTGAGTTAGGAATGTGTTGCATTTTTGTTAATTCACCAGATCATATGTTTATACAATTATTTAATGTGTTAAAAGTTCAACTTTTTGGTTGTTCTCACGGGGTAGATGCAATACTTCGATGTGGCATCGATCTGCTGTTGGCGATATTTTATTACTAATTTGCAATGTTAATTTTTGCCTATCGTACAACCAGGCCTGGAGTCAGGCGGAGAAGAACTTTGAGATTTTTTAATGAATCACATAGCACAGAGCGGTTATCAAATAGCAATATGCAATTTACATTTTCTAAAATTCCATTGGACCACATCCTCTGTTACGCTGCTCCCAACACCAATCCGAGACACTTGCAACTTTCATTCTGGTAAATTTTTGAAATATTTTAGTTAATGGAGGTGGGAGCCAACTCACACTGGTGAACATAACGGGATAATTTTTAAATAACATCTATTGTATGCAACTGTAATTGTTCTCACTGTTCACATTGCATGGTTGACAAGGTGTTCTTCACAAGAAATCTGATTAGTGGTTCTAGTGCATGTTGTTACACTGAATTCAGATATGTATTCAGAATTTTTCCATCACACACATTTATTTGTGACAGTTACTTTTTAAAATTTGATTTTAGGATTCTTCTTCACCTGTCATAAGAACCTATACCACATATTTATCGATTTTATTCCTGTAGTATTTAAGGAAATGATATGAAATATCATGCCAAAGCACCAAATTACAAGACTGCAAGGTTCATCTGTGTTTTAAGGTGCCCAGACAGGTGCTGATCAGTTCAACTTGCATTGTGATGTGTCAGTATTGAGCTGACTGTGAGCCACTTAGCATGAGTATCACTAGTGAAATATTATTTCCTCTCTGTCTGCATGGAGTGTATTGTGTATGTCGTGTTTAAGTGTTTTGTTGTTTCACCATGCCAAGAAAGTGTGTAAATCATGCGTATAATAATAATAATAATTCTTTATTCAACATCAAATTATTTATTGCATATGTACAAAAACAGGTTATAATTCTTGATATATAATATGTTCTTCTGAATTGTCATTGATTAACAAAATGATTAGATTATGAATAAAATGTTTTGCTTAACTTAGATATTTTCTCAAAGCACTTCTTATTCTGCATGTAAGTATGATATTCTTCTAATGTGTAAAAGGGATTTTGCAACAGATTTATTTAGTTTTAATTTAAGCTTCATTGTGGGAAGGGTCATAGACTGCTCTGAAATTAGTTTTAAGGCTGTACTGCTACATATTGCGAGTGAACTTCTATCAATACCTTTAGTGCATGCTGCTAATATGGAAGAGGTGTATGACAATACGAAATTAGATTTAGAGAAAATCAAATACAAAAAATATAACTGGAACATCTGTGGTGACTTAAAGGCCATTGCTTTATGGCTTGGTTTGCAAGTTGGGTTTGTAGTTAGTTGGCATAGGCAGTTGAAATTAGGTATGATCAACACCATTTAACAACACAATAACTGCTTTATTATTCATAGCTCCAAAGAAACATATTAGCACAAATTACACCAACATTGAAGCTGAGGGAACATCAGACTGCTTGGCTCACAAAGAAATTACACACCTCAGTCAATTTATGCAGGGAAGTCTTGCCTTTCCAAAACTACATCCCACTCGACCTCGTTATTTTCAATATTCAATGTTATTGCCATTGTTGTTGCCATATAGCCCCCACCCCCAAGCAGTGTGGAGAACTATGGAAATCAGGGAAACCATGAAGTGTACAAAAGACAATATCAATAACAAGGCATTATAAAATAAAAATTAACTATCTAAACATCTCTTCAACAACGTTTTAGAGCAAATATCTCTCACACACAAAACGACCACTGCAGATTATCAAACGATGCACTTGAGATATTACTTCACAAGTCATATAAGTTTGTGTAAGGGTCTACAGGTTGCACGCAGCCATATGGTACGTAACACATGCTCGCCAGCCTATCTGGAATGCTGACGATTTGCTTGGTCAGTACACGTACGTCCAGCCGAGTGCGATGCAGCAGGGACGCGTCTGGCCGCCGTCCGCATTGCGCAGTACTAACTAGCATGGCCTTGGGCGCGAATATGTCTCTTTTCTTAGCTCACCATGCAGCCTTTTCATACGACCGTAATTAGCCGGTGTGAGGATGTCAGACACAGTGATGATGGGTATGTGTAGCGAGCGTGTTTTATAATACGCCTTTGTTAATAAAACTGTTTAAATTTATTTTTGGTGTTCCAGTATTGCCGTACCTCAAGGACCCACCGCTTATAAATCCTGATAAAATATTCGTGTAATCATCATCCGGGGCTGCAACACAAACTACCCCATTATAGAAGTGTTGTCAGAAGTGGGATTCATTTGGGAAATCTACAGTCCTGAAGAGGTGCAGCACAACGTGAACTTCGAGCAGCAGCAGTGGCAACAGCATCAACATCTTCCGACTACGCGGGGACATCCAACGCTGGAATTCAGGTTGGTCTACTCCAGTTTGCCTAGAATACGAAAGGCAGTGATGGATTTTTATTTTACATTTGAGTGACTCATTGGCGTTAAATTAGACGAAATGTAGCAATCCAGTAAGAGTAACGTCGTCGATCTGCAAACTCTTATTAATGAACTGCAAGAAGAGATTCGGCAGTTAAAACTAGAAAGAAGCGAGCGTAACATTCCGAAAGACTTGGGAATTGATAGTTCATGCAGTACAACTACAATAAAGAATTTTTCATTGTTGCCATCATTACCAGTGTTTAGCGGGAAGCCCGAAGATGATGTGAAAGTGTTTTTTTGTAAACTTGAAGGTGCCGCTCTGTTAGGATCATGGTCAGATTCCGATAAGCTAATGATTGAGAAATTAAGAATTCAGGGAGCAGCACAAGATTTCATTTGCGCGGAGAGTACTTGCGTGAAAACAAAAGATTACAATGATTTTAGAACGATTGTTGTTCAGAGATTTAAACGTAAAAACGCGATCAGATTTTACAGAGAGCAGCTTCACAGTTTGCGAATGCGACGAGACGAATATATCGAGCAGTTTTCTGACAGAATCCGAAACATAAACGCTCAAACGTACGAGTTAGTAGAAGGTGAAAATGAAAATCGCATTCAGTTGTTCGAAGCCGACCAGAGAGCCTTCGACACATTCATTCATGGGTTGCACAGAGAGGAAGTAAGCAGAGCTGTTCGATTAGCACGATGTGAAACGTTTCAGGAGGCAGTAGAATCAGCTGTTGGTTTCGTTGAAGTACTAAGACGACCGAATGAGATGCAGAAACAAGAACTCAGAGTTTTCAACATAACAGTACAATGACACAGATGCAAAAAGCTGGGTCACAAGCGTAAGCATTGTAAAGAGAATCGAATCTGCTATCATTGCGGGATGCAGGGTCATGTTTCGAGAGATTGTCGGAACAAGAAGAAAGGTAATGCGAACAACAGATAATCTGCCAGATCTTTAAATGAGTACGTGGACGTACGGGCCACCACTCCGTCTGCCCCTTGCCAGAGACAGTGATTCCTGTTAGTTCCAGTGTAAATCAGACCGAAAATGACTTCGTGATAGGTGCTGTATATCGTGGAAGAAACATCAAACTACTTATTGCCACAGGATCACAGACCTCATTAATGTGGTGTGACATAGATAAACGGGATAAATTGAAACCGCCGCTATTAAAAGTGCGAGGGTGAAATGGAGGAAAGCTACGTAACTATGGAGAAGTTGATGTAGAATTAATTCTTGGCCAAGGCCAAGATGGAGGTGAAAATAAAGATAAAGATAAATACACAGCAGGGGTGCAAGTAGTTTCAAATAACGAAAGGCGTTATGACGGTGTACTTGGATTTGATTTCATGTCCGCTAACGAGGCAGAGATATTTGTCGCAGAAAGAAGGATCAGACTAGGCCGTAGCAACTACAACCTAGGAAATCGTTCTTCGGATCGTACTCAAAGGAGCAGCAGTGCTGGCGTCATGGGGAATGGACCGTCCAAACGATGCATCAGTTCAAACCGTCCGAGTCGATGATCAAATTGATCAGCCTCAGAAAATTCCCAAGGGAGCAGAAAAGACAATCTACGTTGAAGTTAAGTCACCCCAATACAAGGAAGAAACTTTGTTGTTAATTGAGCGATCCGAGAAAAGTAAGTTACTGGATACAATGCATTGTTATGTTGCTAAAAGTGTAGGTGTCGCCACAATGGTGAGACAGAATGTCGCAAAAGTCCCAGTTACAATAACGAATATGAGCAATGAGGATGTTGTTTTGCCACGAGGAACGAAAGTTACTAAAGTGTCGAGCGTAAGTACAGTGACGTAATACAGATTCGAGATGATGTAACAAATGCTGCAGTTATAAACACAGATTCTTGTAACAGTACCGCAAAATTACAACGAGGAGACGAAGTTAATAATGAACTGAAGCGCAAGATTTGGAAAAAGGTAGAACATTTGACAGCTGATGAACAGAAGATTTTTAGCACCTGTTTTGTTGGATTATGCAGATTTATTCCGAGAACGTGCAAATTTACCTGTCACTCATTTAGTTCAGCATCGTATTCATACAGGGAATGCAGCCCCCAATCACACAGAAACCTTACTGAATACCATTCAGTCAAAGAGAGTTTGTAGAAGACATGGTTAAAGACCAATTAGAAGCCGGACTTATAAAACCAAGAGATCCTTCAGACCCAACGTGGTGTTCACTTGTAGTAATTGTAAAAAAGAAATCAATTTCGAGAGAACCACAGTTCCGTTTTTGGGTTGATTACCGATCTTTGAATGCTGTGACCACACCCGACATTTACTCCTTACCAAATTTAGTGGAAACCTTGGATTACTTGGGCAGATGTCGAATTTTTTCAGTGTCTGATTTAACAAGTGGTTATCACCATTTAACAGTGCAGCCAGATGATCAAGCAAAAACTTCATTTGTAACAGCAACAGGAGTATACAAGTATCTTCGTATGCCGTTTGGAGTTTGTAGTGCTCCAGCTACATTTCAACGCCTGCTGGAATCAGTTTTACGAGGGCTCACCCCAACACAAGCATTTGTTCACCGTGATGATGTAATAATTTTTGGTGAAAACATGCAGCAGCATACTGAGAGACTACTAGATGTTTTTGAGCGTAAACCTGTCTTTCTCAATAGATAAATGTCGTTTTGCACAAAGTAAATTTAACTATCTTGGTCATGTTATAACCTGTGAAGGTGTTCGACCTGATCCAAAATTAATTGAAGCCACATTTAATTGGTCAGCAGAGTGCAAAAAGCAATGAAAGAATTTAAAACTGCTCTAACCGTAGCCCCAGTGTTAGCCTATCCGGATTCCAGTAAACTTTTTACTATTTCAACAGATGCATCCAATTTTGCCATATGTGCAATGTTGTCTCAAGAAGTAGATGGTCATGAACATCCAATTTCATTTGCTTCCAGACAATTAAACAAAGCAGAATGTAATTATACTACTTCTGAGAAGGAGCTTTGTGCTTTGGATTTCGGTATAACACATAACAGATGTTTCTTAACAGGAACAGAATATACAGTTATTACAGATCATGCCACAGTTAAATGGTTACTGAGCTTAAAGGATCCAAGTTCCAGATCAACAAGATGGGTATTAAGACTGAGTGAGTACCAATTTAAGGTTATTAACCAACCTGGTAAACAACATGTGAATGCTGATGCAATGAGTCGAAAAGTCTATGTTTGTGTTACGATAAGTCGAGAAGAAGAGTTAAAGGCAGCCGAAGAAGAAGATCCACAATGCAAATTATGGAAAAATGATCAATGTTTTGTCGAAATAGATGGATTACTGTACAAAATCATTAGTAAAGGAAACCGCCTAGTTATTCCAGAAAGCATGAAAGAGCAAATGATAAGAGAACAACACGACTCTTTATTATCAGGACATTGCAGTAAAAAAGCAACAAACATTAAAATAGCTCAAATGTTTTGGTGGCCGTGCCGCAAAGCTGACGTTTTCGTGTTTGTTTCACAATGTGATTCCTTTTACAGACGGTATAATGTAGGTAAAGTAGAGCACCATTGCAAGAACTGCCAGAGACAAGTGAACCATTTGAACGAGTAGGACTAGATGTCGTAGGACTGTTGCCTAAGACTAAAGATGGAAACAAATACATATCGACAATGTTAGACCATTTCTCTAGATACCTTCTCATGATACCAATACCTGATCAGAGCGCTGAGACTATAGCTAAAGTTTTTTGTAAAAGAATGGATTCTTAAGTTGGGATCACCATTAAGTATAATTAGTGATCAAGGGACGAATTTTATGAGTGAATTACTTAAACAGACTTGTAAGCTCATGCAAATAACTCAGTTAAGGACTACACCAGCACACCATGAAGGATCACATCTGCTGTCTCCATGGCATGGGTGTGGTCTGGGATTGAGAGTTGCTGCTGCATATTGTGTGGACACCTGAGTCGTCCTGCATGACGGAAATAGCCTGTGAGTCTCGTATTGTGTCCCCATCTTGCACCATCAGCGCTGGTTACAGCCTAGGTACCGAGACAGTAGATGGTTTTCCGTTGAGTATAATGTCGAAAGTATTGTCACCTCTGTATCACTCTATGTGGGCCTGAATATGGTAGTTGGAGCGCTGGCTTCATTGTACCATCCCTCAGCATCACTAACTAGCAGTTCGGCAGTTGTTTCTGTACAATAACTCGTGGAACACCGTTTGATCTCGGAAGAGGAGTATGGATATTGGAAATTGAAGTTTCATATGTTGTAGTAATTCCAGCAACTCCCCAGAATCTGGTAAGGCTGTTGGATCGATGAACTCTGCCAGAAGATTTAGAGCTTGCCCATAACTAATGATGCCAGCAAGTCGTCTTTGAATGTTGATCTGACTCCTAATAAAAACCAAGCAAGGGATTCATGGCACTTGCTCCTGTGACACATTAATGCCATCTTTAATGTGTGGTGCCAGCACTCTACCAGCCGGTTACTTTGGAGTGGTAAGCTGTGGTTCTAAGGCGTTTCACTCCGCACATTTTGCAAAGGTTTGTGATCAGTGCCGACCCAAATTGTTGGCCTTTATCAGTTATAAGGTCACTGGGCATCCAAAGTGAGCCATCCATAATTCAGTCAACGCTTTCTCTGTGAACTCAGCCATGATATCAGGTAATGGCGTGCCCTTCAGCCTCTCGTCACTCTGTCAATGGCAGGTAGGATGCATTTAAATCCTCCCCAACATGGGAGGGTGGCCAATCAAATTCTGGTGAACATGGTGTAAAAGGCCAGCTGGAACAATGAATGTGCGTATAGTAGGAATCTTTTTTTTTTCAATTTTGCTATTTTTACGTACTACACAAGCTTGTGTCTAAAGTTTACAATCTTTTTTCATGTTCAGCCACACAAAACGTTCTGTCAGTAGTCTCGTAGATGGGCATATTCCTGCATGCAATTTCTGAAAGATGGTTTGTCTGTACATTTTAGGCACAAGCGATCTGGCGCTTCCTTGTGATGTGTCACACCATAGCGTGTCTGATGTATCATTGATATGTTTGCCTTCACATTTTACACTCGAAGTGTTGTTTCTTAATAATTAAAAATTATGGCTCTAAGCACTATGCGACTTAACTTCTGAGGTCATCAGTCGCCTAGAACTTAGAACTAATTAAACCTAACTAACCTAAGGACATCACACACATCCATGCCCGAGGCAGGATTCGAACCTGCGACCGTAGCGGTCGCTCGGCTCCAGACTGCAGCGCCTAGAACCGCACGGCCACTCCGGCCGGCTCCTAATAATTGTTGGAGATCATCATCGTTTTCTTGGGCTGCTGCAATACAGTCGAGGTCGAGGTATATTGAGAGAAAATTTATTCTGGAAAGGTACCATACCACAACATTATGCTCCCCTCTAATGCACACCACATATGCCGAGAACTGGCTGATCGAATGCAAGTGCTGAAAACGTTGAGGCTGACAAGCTTTACTGAAATTCCTTATCGCGTCCACCAGGGGATGATGGTCAATCAGTACTGTCCTTCGATGTCTGCTCTAACTGCCTCATAAATCACGAACAGTTTCCCATCAAACTCTGGCCACTTATGTTGAACCACAGTTAGTTTTTTTGAGAAGGATTTCAGTGGGTAAGGTCTTCCATTACTTATCTGATGCAAAAATGCTCCAATAATGAAGTCGCTCGAGTCTGCTATTGTAGTTATGCTAATGTAACTGCCTGTTCTAAGCTGGGTTTGATCTTCTCAAAAGCCTGTTGCATATTATCTGTCCACTCCAGCACATGCTTCCCACGATTATCTTTCCCCATCAAGGTGTCTGTCAAAGGTGTTGCAACTGAAAGAAAACCAGTATACCATCCAGGTAATAAAAACAGAAGAGAAACCGTCCTAATATTGAGTCAATACAACATTGCCATGTGTGGGCAGCAATTTTTTAACCCATAAGGCATTTGCACCAATTCGAAAAGGCCAAAGACAGGGATAATTACCGTTTTTGGAATGTCTTTCGACCCCAATGGAATTTGATGGTAGGCCTTTTTGCAATCTATCATGCTAACCAATTTGCACCTGCCACAGCCTGCAAGTTGGGAGTCAGATACCTATCTGGTATAGCGCAGGAGTTAAGTGATCTGTAATCTCCACAGAATTTATGAGATCCATTCTTCTTAAGTACTAAATGGATCGGTGATGCCTAGTTACTAGCACAAGACCGAACTATTCCTAAGCGCAAAAGCGCGTTTGCTGTGTGTTTATCTGCCCAACTTCTATCTGGTGCAATTCTCCTTGCCTTCGCGTAGACTGGGGTAACTTTCAATGTATAATTGTAATGCGTTCCTTTGAACAGCAACACCAAATGCTTTTTGTTCACGTTTTGTATTGACCGCGCGTTTCTTTTGCCAGCATAACGTGGTAAAATCTTGGTGGCCTGCGCTCTACTGACCTGTGTATTTGTCTCCTATAAACTAGTGTGTCGATATACTGCTCCACCTGAGGTTCAGGCTGCTGCTCCTTTTGCTGGAATACTGCTAGTATGCTACCCAACTGTTCTTGATGGTTCCTTATATCTTCCTGTAACTCTGAATTTTCTTGATGTAGTAACGCTTTCTACTGTACCACTTCTTGTAATTTGGTATGAGTCTTGGCGATCTTCTCTTCTGTGTCGACTATAATTTTCATCAGCCGCTTTCTTTTATCTCCTAGTACTGTTGTGCCTTAATTGTCCATGTGCCTCTGCACTTACGGTCCAGTATTAAGTATCTAATCGTTTCTTTTCCTGAACCTTTTGAAAGATTGTGGTGGCGAAGACAATCAGCCCTTATAACTGGCACAATTCCAGTTGAAAGAATGCTACAATGTTAAGTCTACTGTGAGATGACGCGCTCCGCAATGAGGCGGTGGCGTGTCTTTAACAGCATGTAGCAAGGACCACATTTGTTTGCTGCCAGGGTGGGAATGTTCCCATGGTACAGTGCTTATTGCAGGCCCAGAGTCTACCAGAAGCAGCGACCAGACACCATATCCCACACATAAATGCTCAGGTCCTTAAGCTGAAAAAATGAAATGTTACCCTGGCCATTTTCACTCTGTAGGCTGCACTTCTTAAGTCTTGATTTTCCAGTGCACTGACAGTAGTGTGTTGTTGCTGATATGTGATACTGCAAGGAGGAAATATATTTGCGTGCTGTGACTCAAAATTTCTCATAAAACCAACATATGTCCTACAGCAATGAGCCAACATTATGCGATGCCTTGATGTGCTCTCCACATGAGGCCAAGAACCTCAGGTCAACGATCTTCTGATGGGTGTCGGCTGCTACTTCAAAAGCTCGGTTACTCAGTGTTCCAAGTCGTCTCTATGGACCCCAGGATTCCTAACGTCGCACACTGTCAGCCTTGTGAGAGTTTGTAAGTGTTCATTCTTATCTGGGACTACTCCTCTCCTACATAGTATTAGTAATATTTCTTAATTGAGAATCCGCTTCCTTATATAATTGCAGTACTCCATGGAGTCTATCAGCTAAGTGTAATTTGATATCTATAATTCATGCTCTTGTGAAATTAGTGTAGGTTGTAGTGGTCGTGGAAGGTTGAGTACCCTTTTTTTCCATAGGGTCTTATCTGAAACTATATCAGGTCCACTATGTGCCTCATGTGCCACCATAGTTGCGAAGGTGTTCAGCTTTCGATGTCCTCTTCATACAAGGCCTTACGTATTTGATGTTATGGTTCTGCAACAGGCGTGATTGTAATGCTTTCTTTATCATATCAAATTTATTTGAAGTAGATAGAGTGGCACTAATGTCACTAATAATATGAGAATGTTTGGCTAAACTGTTCAGGACTGCTACAAATTTATTCATCGTCCTTCACTCCATTCAATTATTTGAAACCAATTCTGTAGGTGGCTGGGTTGGAATGCTGGTAACTTTGAAATGATTCTCACTCGCCATCGTTCTGCACCAACCACTCGCTGGAGAGGCACTGTACTGCCAGATTTGTATGATGAAAGTTCCTGGCACTCTAGCGGTGCAATTGAACACCCAATGCACATTTCACGCAATTGCGCAGTTGATACTGGAGTGGTTCAGTCATTGCAGCACACATCATTTCTCTCCAGCGGTCGCAGAGTGTAATGCGAAGTGAGTTGAAATATCAGGTTTTGAACTGGCGTTGTAGAATCCAGCATGGTACAATTCAGCGCAGTTGTCTCTTGCAATAACACTGGCTGATTGTAAAACTGTCTAACCTGTGCGTATCTGAGGGGTTCACTGTACATAGAACCCTGATGCATGGTTGTATATGCACTACAACACAGTTACTGGCTGTTGTTTTTTTTCACATATTGGTCCATCATTGGCACTACGGTCCGTGAAATTAAAAGTCACTGGCTTATTTCCTCTCTGATTTGAATCTTCTTGTGTTGACAAAATAATGATGGTGTGAAGTTCGCCGTTTGATTCTTCTTTCTGAAGAAGGTAACCATACTCTTGCTAATGATATAAATGTGCCATTCCGAGCAAATGTCCTGTGTTGCCCAAATCTCGAAAAACTCAAAGTTATGAAGAATCCATGAAGTCGGGGCCACCACTGTAGTTACTTGGCATAGATGGTTGGAACTAAGTACACTCAACACCATTTAAACACACACAATAACTACTTTATTATTTATAAATCCAAACAAGCACAAGTAACATCAACATTGAAGCTCAGAAGGAGTCAGACTACTAGACTCACAAAGAAGTTCCACATCCCAGTGCATTTATGTGGGATAGTCTTGCCTGCCCAAAAATCGACCCCCATTTGACTTCGTTATTTCCAAAATTTAGTGTTATTGACATTGTAGTTGCCACAGGTTCACCAAAAATTGCTGTTTTTTGTGTGAATGAGACAACAGAAATAAGAAGTCTCATCACATTAGAAAATCATGGCCTAAATGTGAATCTCTTATCCCTGGCCAGAAAAATGTATCACATGTCCCTTTAGTGAATCTTCAACAAATATTTTTAGCTCCATTGCATATTAAATTAGAAGTAATGAAAAATTATGTCAAAGCTGCAGACAAACTTTCAGATGGATTGTTGTATTTGAAATCGAAATTAGCCAAAGTCAGTGATGCTGACTGAAAGATGGAGTTTTTATAGGACCCATGATGCTAAACTGAAAGAGGGAATGATGAACATTTTGAAGGACTGTTAAATCTACTGGAAAAAACAGCCCTCTTACCTGAAATCCTTTCATTCTTCTTCTGAATTGTCATTGGTTTCTTTAGACATTAACTTGCTTGTTTCATTGCTTTTTTTATCTCTGTCTGAGCAGTTCCAACTTCAAATTTTCGTTTATTGTTATTCACAAAGTTGATATTTTGAGCGATTGTTCAGCCATGAAAAAAATACTAGTCGACAAAATTGAACTTTTTTTACAACAATAAAAATTTTAAATTCTAGAAGTATTTGTCATGATTGTAACACTACGCTACTGCGCACGATACTTATTAAAGCCTGTACTATGGTAAGTTGACGGGCTTCACCTTATAAGAAAGGATTTTGGTATATATGTTGACCGCGTGTACCTGAATGGAGGCAAAATCAGACTTTCACCCACTCAGTAACAACAATGATACGTCAAGCAAGTCTGAAGTGCAACTACATGTTAGGACGGACAAGAAACAACACAGCAGATGCTACCAAATTGTTAATAATACGGTCGACAGCCTAATTAGGCATTAACTGAGTTTCTTCGCAGTACAAGTTGAAGTACGTTCATACAAGACAACACGTAACTACACTGCATAATATGGTAAATTTTAGAACCAGAAAATCTACTGAACTAATAATTTCACTTTTTGTACTAATATGGACAAGCCAAAAATACACAACAATACACTATAATGTTTACTACAAACTTCGTACTGTCTATTGATCTGATTAAAATCGGGCATAGGTTACCCTAGAAACAGCACTTTCGAAACACAAAACACACATACAATGTCAATTTTGAAAAAGGTAAAACACTAATAAATTTTGGTTTTATATTGACTTTAACTTTGCTGGTCAAATCAGTTCAGTACACTTCATAATTCAAATGAATAGAAAAGAAATAGGGGGGGGGGACCCTGAAATTGTTGTGATCACTGTACTGAAATTTTTTTAATTATCGAAATCGTTAAGCACTCAAAATTTCCAATATATGAGTTATTTCTCTTTTTAGCTTACTTCCTGCTCATTTAACTACCATTATTTTTGTCTCAAAGTAATTAAGCTTCATTACTAAACCAATTTCAAAATTATCTTCCAACTTTGTCAGACGTTTGTTCTTTGCTAATATATTCATTAACAACAAAGTTCTTTAAA
Organism: Schistocerca nitens; assembly: GCF_023898315.1. Classification (NCBI taxonomy): domain Eukaryota; kingdom Metazoa; phylum Arthropoda; class Insecta; order Orthoptera; family Acrididae; genus Schistocerca; species Schistocerca nitens. Next base: position 695,128,220 of record NC_064617.1, on the reverse strand, counting down.
CATCATTCTGACATAGATAGGTCTGCGGGTAATTCTTATTAACATAAACTTTAATTCTTCATCTCGGGACACTCGGGTTGCACAACATGTGGAAAGGACCCTGTCTAGGTTAGTGATGAGGATAATTAAATGATAGGACAGTTCTGGTAAAAGTTAAGTAGTTATTGAACAGTCAGGAACAAAAGTAACACTGGTCCACACGAATACAGTACTAAAAGATTCAACCTGTTCGTATCGATGCGGCGGTTGGCGGGCGGCGAGATGGCGAGGCGCACAGCACACATACAATCACAGCTATGGCTCTTGATGTATCGGCACTTTACTTCTTCATAGCGTCGCAATAATTTTCCATTTAGTGCCTATAGAATTTTGCCATGCTGTATAGTCGTCGGAACCGGCACATCCGAGGCTCAATGAAACTACGTTTTCCAGGAGAGCCTCCTCGATCCAGAACGTGTTACTCAGACCGATGCCCAACTCCGACTACTACTGCTGAGCCCGTTATGCCGTGCCGCGCCCGTGTGCATTTTCCCGCGCTCGCCTGCCATCCACCTTTTACCGCTCCCCTACAGACAGGGTATTCACCAAACGTTTTGCATTCCACATATCCTAATACATTGCCTACGTATGGACCAGGCGCATAAATACAACTTTAACATCTTACAACAGTTTCAACATTTCTTACATTTCCATTTTGTTATAATATTGCTTGCAATTTGACATAAACATTAATATTCACATCGAAAATTGGTTACAGTTCCTTTAACATCATGGCATGAAAAGAAAAAGAAATGAAATCAGAACATCGATTACACTAATTTAACGAAAATCAGAAGAAAAAAATTATTATATGTACAGTTGTTGTTGTTACATGCTAATGCAAATATCATTTTCGTTTTTCCCCATCAAGCTGGAGTTTTGTGTTACATTCTTCCGGATTTTTAAAAGTTTGCAGTAAAATCAGCAACTAGCTATCCAACTCTAACGCCGGCCGGTGTGGCTGAGCAGTTCTAGGCGCTACAGTCTGGACCCACGAGACAGCTACGGTCGCTGGTTCGAATCCTGCCTCGGGCATGGATGTGTGTGATGACCTTAGGTTAGTTAGGTTTAAGTAGTTCTAAGTTCTAGGGGACTGATGACCTCAGAATTTAAGTCCCATAGTGCTCAGAGCCATTTGAACCATATCCAACTCTAAATGATATACTACTAATTGTGACTTACCTAGAAAGTAGTGGATTATGATTTTCAGACATATTTTGCATCTGGAACATTTCTCTTTTGGTCCAGCTGTAGTCAGCCAACACATAAGAACTGCACTTGTCTTGGTACCTCTTTTCCACTGTAGAAATTTGCTGGTGGAAGCCCTCACCATGATCAGTGCTGACAGTCCCGAGATTTTTCGGGCTGAAGTCTAAGTGAGAGTCCAAGAAGTGAATTTTGAAGCACCTGTTGCATCCCATAGCTTTATAAGATGGCAGAAGATCAACCACTACATCATGATAGTTTTCTGCATTAAGGTTTCCAAAGAAATTGCAACATACATTTTTGAAAAACTGCTGACTTTACTACTAGAGGTAGTGAGTGCTAGACTGCACTCTTATGTTTTTTATTTAAACAACTTAGCAGTACATTACTTTTCTGTCTTGGCTATTCACATAATTTCATACAATAGAATACAGCTAACAGTAACAAATTAACAATACGCAGTTTAGCTTGTCCAAGATGGACGATCTTGCTGCATCTCGTGCATAATGGCGTATTCCCTTATTGAAGTGAATGTAGTCAGTATTGTACTCATTAAGCAAGAGTTTTAACGATTTCCATTGTCACTTTATGTCATTTATCAGAGAAACGATTTATTGTGATTCATCGACATTTAATTATTATGGTCAAGATTGGTAAAAAACTAATAATGTCAGAATCGAATTTTAGTACCTCATCTTCAGACGAAGAAAGTAAAGAGGTAAAAATGAATTTAAACATGGGGAATATTAACGCTGCTGTGAGTGAAACCAATATACAAACTGAATCTGACACATTTCAGGCAGATATCCATCTGTGCACAATTAATGACCAGATCGCAAATGCAATGGTTCGACCTTTAACCAACCTTGCATCCCCACCAGCACTAACTGCTAGAAAATTCGTAATAGGACCAGTGTTGCAAAGGGTATTAGCTGAGACGTCGATTTTTAGTACTGAAGTGTCCATTCTGAGAACTAATATGTATAGTAAAACTGATGTGACCGTGCTCAAAAATGAAATGACTACTGAATGACTACAAAGTTCGATGAAGCAACAGAAAATATCACAATCCACATTTCAATGTTTTCCTCAAATGTAGCTAATCTGTAGACACAATTTAGTGACATCTCCCTACAGGTACTACAAATTTCCCAAGAGAATACGAAGTTGAAACAACAGCAAGAAAAATTAGGTAAAAATCTATCATATGTATCAGATGTTTGTCAAACTTTGTCTATGAATGTATATAAGCTCCCTGGTGAAAATACTATTAACAGTGAAACAATACACACACTACAACCTAAAGAAGAATATTTCACTACAGAACAGGCAAGTAGTTTAAAGTTACAATTCGATGACTAAATTCATATCTTTAGTAATAATTATTCTGAATGCATTGACAACAAAGATAAACATATTGATAAATGTATTACTGAAGGGCTACTAAGAGCAGTGCAATGGTTATTGAGTGAATATTGAACTTTGCAAACAATGAGGTAGCAAAACCTGAACAAATTCATGAACTGAAACATCTTAAACAAACCTTTAAAAAAGATCTGGAGATTTAGTAACAAATTGTGTCTTCACAATTTTCTAATTTGCAAAAGGAATTTTAAAAAATACAAGAAAGTGTAAAAGAGTCATCACCTATGGATGCACCCACTCATCGAAATTGCAGCCATGTGCAAACTGCACGAAATTATGACAATGAAAATATGTGTTGTGCTCAGTTCCCCACCAATGACTTGTTATATAATCTTGGGGCAGTACCTAACTTGTCGACCGTATTACTGGACGACAGTTCACTAAATCAATGTCAGTTTCATGTATACATCCAAGAGAAAAAGATAGTTGACCCAGTCATTTTTCTTGCATCATTTAAAATAGCTTTGGCTAGATCTTGGGCTAACTGACAAAAGATGAATTATGTTGTAGGCTAAATACAGGGCTACGTTCTGGAAGGGCAAATGAAAGAACCGATAACTGTATCGATTATTACCCATTTAATTGTGCTTTCCTGAACAAGTTTTGGTAAGGCTCAGTTCAGAAATGATTTAAAAAACAGGTGTTTGAGTCATAATTCTTAAGTCCACGTCAAGGTAGCCTAAGACATTATTGTGGGAAGTACTTAAATACAGCACATTACTGGGATGATCCTGTCTCCAAACGAGATGTACTGTGGATACTGAAAGCAAAATTACCATTTTAGATACGTGAAAAACTTATACAAGAATCAGAGGCAGACACAAAATAATTTCTGTTTGTATTCGACTCACTGGATTTAATCCAGGAAGACACACTCGGGTCATGACATAACAATATTAATATCAAAGTGTAATATGTAGGACTTATTTAAATAGTGGTACAAGTCCATTTTTGTTCATTTTGCGATACAGAGTCCTAAAGTTAAATGAATGCTGAAAAATCTGCAGTTGAGATACCAGAAATATTCAAGCATATGGCTTCTTGCTAGAGATGAACCTTTCTTTCTGTTTGTTTGGATCATTAATTTCAGAAGCATTATAATCAGAAAAGTGGAGGTAATGATCTTGTACCACTATTGACTTAAGCCCTTCATATAGAGTCCTGACACTCTCTGATGAGGAAGTTGTTATCGTTTGACAGCTGGACCAATACTAGACCTTCAAGCAGTGAGAAAGCAGACAGTCACATTTGTCGGAGGATAATGTATGTTTTTAATTATTTTTCTACTTGATTAATGAAATAATCGTTGTATTTTTCCGTTCCATAAATTAGTAAATTATCAAGAGGCATAATTATCGTGAAATATGTGTAAAAACAACGAAATTCAGTGACTCAATGTCATAGAGGTACAACTTATTCATGAAGAAATAGTTCAGAATTTTTGTACAACTGCGGCTTACTCTGCTCACAGCAACAGAATATAACTACATATTTTATGCATCTGTTGTTGTCTATTCTTATTATGATAGTCAATTTCCTTGACACTTAAAATTTTTTTGATGGAGTCCATTGATTCGCCCATTCGTACACTCACTTGACTTACTGATACACAAATATTTTCGTAAATGTAATTTCTTTTCTTCAAAAGCGAATGTCTTGAAGACTCTTTCCATTTGTGGCTCAGATGTAGCGACACTAGTGAATTTGGTTTCTTCTCTGTTGCGCCCAGTTTTATTGCTTTTGACGTTTTATTATGACGCCTATGTGGTTTTCCCTTACAGGTCTGGTGGCTTATTTGTTACTTTACATAATCGAGATATTCCGCTCCATGCAGATTTCTTACATCCCACATTCACTGATTTGGCTAGATGTGTAGTGGACAAAACTTTGTGTTGTTGGGTATACAGACAACATCTTTCTGCAAAAAGCCACATCATCTAGCTTTACTAGCAATGTTTGTTTATTTAAGGAAACACACATTCTTCCATAAATATCTGTATGTTACAAGAGAATCTTACATAAACTGTCCTCTAATATACCGTTTCATACCTCCCATAGTCCTTAGAAAACTAGAGAATGGCGAATAGGGAGTCATTTTTTAGTTATTGTCTTTTTTTGTGGCACTACATACGAGTAGTAGAACAAGGGCGGCACCACCCCACGTTGCATTGTTGCTAGATTTATTCAAGATGGCAGCTCCATGATGGTGGCGATAGATATGGCACTGTCTCGATGATGTCATGGTGGAAAGTTCAAATTTTGAAGGGAAAATAGATCAATTGGGCTACCTCCACTAACCTAACCCTCCCCCCACTCCCCTCCCCCCAAAGTAAATGGTGGGAAGTCCAAATTTTGGTGGGGAGAAAGGGCACTTGGGATACCGCCAATAAACTAAGAAAATAGCGGGAAAAAAGGTCACTTGGGCTACCTCCGCTAACCTAAGTCATCCAACCGCCACCACTCCCTTGGAATTGGTGGGAAAAGCATTCAGCCTGTGCTGGGCTGCTGGAGAGGAAAGAGTGTACCTTATTTATTTTGGAACAATTTATTTAGGGATGGATTTCACATAGTTTATTTATTACCCTGATACAAAACACTCGCCTTGACATGCTTGAGGTCACAGTAAATAGCCTACAGACATGCAAACAGCACGTAAATCACCGAAATAATGCAATACACTGGTATAAACTGTCAAAATAATACATGAATAATGCTCTGTGAACATGCTTACTAATTGTAAACTGTCGAAATAATGCATTGCACAACCTACAGACCTGCAAACTAATCGTAAATCACTGAAATAATGCAGTTCACTGATGTGCAGACATGAAAACAACTCGTAAATTGTCAAAATAATGCACACTTGCTAATTGTAAACTGTCGAAATAATGCGTTGAACAGCCTACAGAGCTGCAAACTACTCGTAAATCACCCAAATAGTGCAATACACTGGCAGAAGTAAAGCTGTGAGTACCGGTCGTGAGTCGTGCTTCGGTAGCTCAGTGGTAGAGCACTTGCCCGCGAAAGGCAAAGGTCCCGAGTTCGAGTCTCGGTCGGGCACACAGTTTTAATCTGCCAGGAAGTTTCATATCAGCGCACACTCCACTGCAGAGTGAAAATCTCATTCCAGTGCAATACACTCTTGCACAGACATGCAAACAACTCGTAAATTACCGAAATAATGCATAGCACAGCCTACAGACCTGTTCACAAAATAATGCAATGGACACATTCACTACTAGTGAACTAGTCAAAAAATAATGCATATTTAACGCCCTGCCAACTCGCTCACAATGCTTAAACAGCCGAAAATAATGCACTGCACAAACACTTATTGCACGTAAAAAACGCTTTTGAACTATCGTTAAGACATTCGACTGGGATGTATCAGGGGTCCAAAGTGTGCTCACACGCTTTGCAGGGCCAGCCAGACGCAAACCAGACGCCGCTGCCACCTGTAGCCAGCAGATGAAAGTCGCATGTATTTTCAGGTATACAGTTAGAGTTCTTTGAGTGTTATATTGACGTCACATGTCTACATAAGTAACAGCCAAGTCTCCCTCTGGATGTGCTATAGAAATCTGTTGCAATGATTCCCAGAATAATACTGGGCGTATTCTTCCCAGCAATCCTAATGGGACAGCTCATTCCACAAGTGAGACATGTCGGAGCGCGCTTACGTGTTTACCTGCCCAGCGAGGCTGACGCATCATCACAAGATGTTTGCATAGCGACTCACCTGTACAGGTGCAGCTAAAAGGTTAGTGGTGTACATGTTCCGCTTTTAACCCGCCCATGCTTGCCCGGTGGCCAGGCGGGCAGGCCGCCGCGCGTTGTCAACAGAACGGGCAGGCTGCTTCACTCCCAGCCAAGCCAAGCAGAACCCAACCCGGGCAGGCTGCGGGAAACTTGCTTGCCTGCCCATATTACTGCTGAGCTGCGCTACGCAGGCGTTTAGTCTGCGCGCGTCATTGTCGAATTATGAACGTTAATCAAAAGTTTTTATTTTACCTGAGCATCAAAAGACAAACCCCAACAATATATATATATATATATATATATATATATATATATATATATATATATATATATATATATATATATATCAGGTAAAAAAAAATATTGGGTTTTATTTGTATATTCTTCCTTTACGCATATATTTCGGGCTTCTTATCTATATAAATAAAAATTAATTGCCAAATGTGTTGATAAGCGTAAAACTCGAGATCGGCTGGACCAATTCGGCTAATTTTTTTTTTTTTTGCTGTGTTGGTAATTCTCAGGACAAGGTTTTTATGAAATAAAATTTTTCGAAAATCGACCGAAAAATTGGAAAATTTGAAAAAAACTGAAAGTGCGTTTTCATTGTGTCCGTGTGTTTGTAGTGCATACAATCTTGATGAAATTTTGCACACTATACCTTGAAACCAAGAGGAAGGTCACAGTCTACATAAAATTTCGTATGGTGCTTGGCAGAGGTTCCTTTACATAACGGAATTCGACAAATTGTACGTATTTATTCCGATCTTGATGAAACTTGGCACACTTGATATTCAAAGCAGGATGAAGGGCGCTGTCTGTTTAAAATTCTGAATGGTGTATGGCGGAGGGTACTTTAATTACACACTTCTACACCAACCTACAATTTTATTCCGATCTTGAAGAAATTTTGCACACTTGACCATCAAGCCATCAAGAGGAACATCACTGCCTACATAATATTTCGGACAGTACATTGAACAGAGTACCTTACAAAAGATTTTGACATCGTTTGTGGGTTACCATGAAATTTCACTATGTACGCATGTTTCCATGGAGAAGGTTTTTGAATATATATATATATATATATATATATATATATATATATATATATATATATATATATATTTTAAACGAAATGTATATGATCTTTTTGAAATTTGAGAGCTGTCTGACACATTCACAGTCATCGTGTTTGACAATTCGCGCACAGCAAATGTCTTTTAACAATTGCAAACCATTTTTGGTTGAGTGAACGTGTTATATTGGCTGCAAAAAACCTTGATGTTAACGAAATGAATTTTCAGATTCAAAATATGACACCTGGCGAATTGCTGACATACAAGTCGGTTTATTCCGTTACTAACCAAGATGATGTAGTCAACTATCCTACGGAATTTTTAAATTCGCTGGATTTCCCCGGATTACCGCCTCCCAATCTGTAATTAAGTCGGATCGGCAATCATTATGTTGCGAAAGGTAAACCAGCCACGTCTTTGTAATGGCACCCGGCTTGCGGGGAAGAAATTAAAGAACAACGTAATCGAAGCCACAATTTTAAAAGGAAAGTACAAAGGTGAAGACAGTTTGATTCCAGTATCACTAAGATTCCGACCGACACGCCATTCGACTTTAAACGGTTATAATTTCCAGTGCAGCTTACATTTTCCATGTCGATGGATAAATCGCAAGGGCAGTTGGTATATGTTTGTGGCATCAATTTTGAAAATCATGTTTTTCACATAGCCATTTGTATGTCGCATATTCCCCTGTCGTGACACCTTCAACTTCATTTGTTTACGCACCAGAAAACAAAACTATCAATGCTGCGTATCAAAAAGTATTACAATAAATGCTACCTAGTAATTAACTTTGACACTGATTCACTGATTACCACAAAAGTTGACAGATATATATGAGTTTTCATAGATAGGTGAAGAGGAGATGAACTGAGGTGGCGGAATCCAACAGAGAGAGGACGAGGAGAAGGATAGAGGGTGTGGGGAGAAAAGGGGTCAAGGGATGGGTTCAAAAATGGTTCAAATGGCCCTGAGCAATATGGGACTTAACTTCTGAGGTCATCAGTCCCCTAGAACTTAGAACTACTTAAACCTAACTAACCTAAGGACATCACACACATCCATGCCCGAGGCAGGATTCGAACCTGCAACCGTAGCGGTCGCGCGGTTCCAGAATTTAGCGCCTAGAACTGCTTGGCCACTCCGGCCGGCCAAGGGATGGGGAGGGGGGGAGGTGATCAGAGAGATAGTGGGAGAGGACTAAATGGATAAAGAGAAAATAGAGGAGGGTAGATGGACTACGAGAGTATGGAATAAATAAATGCCTAGGCAACACAATGCAGTCTGTGCTGCACTTTTCAACACCAAAACGGATGGATATTTATACTAAAGAAGTGAACCTCCACCCCCCAAAAAGAAGATTGGTCACCTCCCCAGAAGAATAAATTATCTACGCCCCTATTAACCACTGTACTGTAATGAGAACCAAATTAAGATTTTGGAAGTCTAGATTCTTTAACTTTAGTATGTTTCAGCCAAGTATGACACCAATTATATAAATATTTAACTACGTTTCCAGGATGTATTTTACTGGTTGTGTGAATTCATTCGAAGTTGGCAAAATCATTCTAAACTGCCAAAACGCATTTTAACAAAATCGAAGGACTTGTTTCGTATCCAGTTCGTCTAAAAACTATAGTACTGGGAATACAATGGCGACCCTGAGCCATTTTTCGCGGCGCCTACGTTTGCGTCATGAGAGTCCACACTTGTAGTCTAGGTCTGCGTCATGAGGGACCATACTTCGGACCTTCATGATGCAGACTAAGACGACGAGTGTTTACTTGCATGATGCAAACCTAAACGACGACTGTAGACCCTCATAACACAGACCTAAACGACGAGTCTGAATCCTCATGACGCAGATGTAGACGCTGTGGAGAGTGGCTCAGAGTTTCCATTATATTCCTACTACTACACATTCATGGAAAAAGACGCTCTTCATTTTAGGAGCATTTGTAGTGTCTAGGTCTTCAGCATCTTGACTCTGCATGTGGGATTCCCCTTAATGTAGAAATACAAGAATAAAATTACATTTTGCAATGTGTGTGGAACTCAACAAAATAAATTGTAATTTAAACTCATAATGTGTATTGCCTTAATCCACAAATGAATATTTTATTTTGCAGAACACTTTTCAAAATAAAATATTTACAAATTTTCCTTCAGTTCCCCTGAAGTATTATTTAGGCCAAACCAGATACTCCTAAAACTATTTGGCTACTTTTGCAAACACAAGTAACAGAAAATGGTTTACAAACAATAATAAATGTCACTTGGGATGATTGAAATCAAAAAGTTTAGTCTAAAATAAAAATGAACTGTACGCATTGCAAAATTTCTATCTCAGAAATTGACGCCCAGAAAGCACAAGAAAGAAATCTGCACTCTTAATTAGTAAATTTGCGCTCAAACTCATAGTTTCCTGTTTAAAGTTCTACTGTGTTCTTAATGTGTCTGCTGATTAGTGTTTGAATTAATTATGACGAGATCATTAAGTCTGTCTGCATTAAGACGTGATCGTTTTTCGCTAATTAGGTTTCCAGCGCAACTAAAAATTCTCTCACTAGAGGCACTAGTGGCTGGTATATTTAATATTTTTCTTGCCACACACGCAAGTCGAGGAAGTCGTTGGGAGTTATTTTTCCACCACTGTAGAATATCTCCCTCGTTCACACAGTGTTCTTGCAAGTATCTGCTGACTTCATCATGTAGGAGAGGAGGCTCTTCTGCCCAGTCCTCAAATTTCGCCATTTTGTACGGCCCTGGATTTGTTTCTTGGGTGCTTTGATTGGGCACTTGTACTGAAACTGTACAGGTTCCAATTAATATTTGCAGAATAATGTGAAGATCGTACTACACATGGTTGAAATTATAATAGTTTTTAGATGTTGCTATCATTTATCGTCCAGTAAAGTCACCAGAAGATCAAAACTAACTGCAGGACGATTTAAATAAGGTATATATTTTTGGTGTGAAAATTAGCAGTTGCCAATAAATAATGACAAGAGCGATGTTATCCCTGTGTGTACTAAACTAAGTCCGTTAAACTTCGTTTACAAGATCAACCAGTCAAATATAAAGGCTGTAGATTCTACTTAATACCTCTGATTACAATTACGACCTACTTAAATAGGAATGGACACACAGAAAATGCTGTAGGCGTTTTAATGACAAAACACTCTTTTGGAGCATTGCTACGCAGTTGGAGAGCCTTACGATTGGCGGAAGAGGTCGAAAGAGTCTAAATAAGGGCAGATTGTTTGGTATTATCGTGAAACAGGGGAAAGAGTGTCGCGGAAATTACACAAGAGTTGGGGTGGGAATCATTACAACAATGGCGTTTTCTGACGTGGCGCGATCTATATATGAAATTTCGAACACCAACTTACACCTCCGAATTCGAAGATATATTGTTGAGTCCCATTTACATTGGAAGAAATGATCATCAGAACAAAGTACAACAAAGCACCGCTCAGACGGAGAGATGTAGGTGTTCTATCCCGCGCGAAATTCGAGAATAGGAGACAAATGAGTTGAAAGTGGTTCGATGAACCCTCAACCAAGCACTTGCGTGTGACTTGCAGAGTAACCATGTACATGTAGATCAAGAATATATGCATTATCTTAGGAGCTTACCTTCAGCACACATCTGTCGTGCTGCTTGGTAAACTTCAATTTTTTCATCCTCGGTTAACTTTCTTAATGTGCGGTAGTTAGCCACCATAAACGTTGCAATTTTATGCAACATACTAACGCACATTTTCTGTTCTAGGAAGGCATCGGCGGCTTGTTTCAAAGGTTTCATGTCCTGAAAATACATTTTCTCGACATACATATTTCACAAGTGGTTCTATAATATTCAGATGGAATAAAATTACAAACCTCTTCATCGTTATCCCGTACGGTACAGTGAGTTTTTAAGGCATAAAACCACGGTAGAACTAAATGTAGGGTTGGCTCCTTGTCACCCTCTAGATCAACTGTGGCTTCTTTAAACGGCTTAAGAAATTCTATAAGCTGGCCAGTTATATGGTGGTCATAACCCAGCATCTTATCAGAGGCACCTTCATTATGTAAAACAGCCTTCACTGAATCAATCTGAGAATGGACTGATACAAGCATGTCAAAATAACTATTCCAACGAGTTGAAACCCACTGCTTTAAAGATGAGTTCAGTCTCACACAGAGACCTCTTCTCTTGAAGTACGAAACCGTAGCCCGCACTGTTTTAAGAATGGCTAATATATTTGGAACATTTTCTTTCTAAACCGGTCGCTCAGAACAGACTGTGTTTATACTATGAGACATGCATGGAAGACGCTGATATATTTCGAGAGCTTTAACAATGTTACTGCCCTGGTCTGTGACAAACGTAATTTTGGCAATGTCTTCACGAGAAACACCCATAGTTTCTAAGCCATCTTCCAACTCGTTTCGAATATTCGAGCCAGTTTTTGGGCAGTCAGGAAACGCAGAGCACATCAGTACATATTTATTCAAACGCCAGTCTGAATTTATGTAATGCATTGTCACGGACATGTAATGCAGCCCTTTGTAATTGTCTGTCCATAGATCAATTGTACTGGCACATATACCAGAACGAATCGCATGCACTATATCTGGGAGCATTTTGCTGCGCACTTTATCAGCTTAGGTTTGAACTTTCCTAGCTACTGTCACTCGGGAAGGCATAACATTTTTAATATCAACTGAGCCATATTTTTTACCTCTGTCGATCAGTGTCTGCCCGAAATTAAGAAATCCTTCTCCCTCTATACTGCTAAATGGTCTCAGGTCCTCAGCACACATTTCGACGCACTTTTCGGCCACTAAATCTTTGTCCTCTTTCAAGATATTTACGGAGTGAGGGAACTGCTTGTCAAACTTGCACACATGTCGTAACATACTCGAGGTTCCCGAATAAGTACTTAAGAGCTTTTTACATAGTTGCATTGAGACACACCTACCGATTTATTTGAAGCGGCCTCATAAACACACGAAAACGTTTCCCATGCGGCACTTGTGCTCTCGTTACCAGCATGTATTCGCCAGTTGTCAATTTTTTTTCAATCTCACTAAAGTTCGACCTATTCATTGTGCTGCCTCCACCGATGCGATAAATGAACTGCGGGCTAACTACCTGGCTACTCTAGTCACGGTAGCTTGACAGCGCAACCTGTTGTCAGGCGCAGCAAGATGAGCGGGTCCCGTGAAGCTTGGCAGGCTTGCGGGAACCCAGGTAGCCCGGGCTTGCGGGAGCCCGTATCGGCCGCATTACCCACTATGCCTCAGTACACCCGCACTCTTGTGTTTACGTCGCGGCAGGCTGACCTGCATGAATGGTTGCAGAGGAGCTAGGGGCAAGCAGGCTGCAAGGGGAATTTGTACACCTCTAGTTGTTAGTGGTATACAGACGACTCATGTCTATGTAAATACCAGCCAAGTCTCCCTCTGGATGCGCTATAGAAATCTGTTGCAATGCATACCGCTAGCAGCGAGCAAAGGAAATGTTGATATAAACGTTGCATTTTCTCGAAGCCGTGGAAGCAGCACAGATGAGGGGATGTCGAACGAGAACATCCAAAGGACTGATATTTTCCGTAGGACGGAAGTTGTGGACGAAACGCCATTCGATTTTCAACATTTCTTACAGATTCGAAATTTTCCGAGATGAAGATAATTTTACTCACCCACGCACTTGGATATGGCAATTGGACCTCTCTGTACCTCCAAATTGGCCGTTTAAATACAAATTAGACTTTATTTGCGGACACTTGCAAGGGTCAGTTGCGGAGAAAATGCGCGGAATATCAGCGACGTGTAGAAGGAGTTCAAGGACAGTTTCCTAAATATCTACCGGTCCAAGGAGACGCAAGAGCGCATAAGTACGAGATGATTGTTGGCAAAGATTTCGAGAGTTCAGGTTACAAAAGCCCAGTCAAGTTCCTTGATGCGATGATTGACAAGAGCCAGTATCTTGACGTAACTGAAAAGCGCATTTGCAGGATGGGCGTGGATATACAGCAAAAACGTAGACATAAGTTCAGAATATAAATAAAGAATTACTTAAGATATTAATTAGTATAAGCGGTTGTATCGATTGTGGCGTGCAACCGCTGAAACATTATAATAATGACGCAGTTCACATGTCTTGCTGAGAAGACGGCATCTTTTTTATTCTGGAAGCCGTCCTGATCGGACGCATATCTGCAGATAATTATTTGGCACATCGTCATTATTCTATGAGACGCAATCTAACTAGGCGTACTCACAGTTGCACACAGCAATAGAATTAATGTGTTTATGTAATTTAATTTAGCATAATATTTCGTGAATACAGTGATATTATTTAATCTTGTGTTTCATTTATGTTGCAACCTATTGTTCCAGTTATACGGCGTCTTGGCAACGGTACAGGTTCCGTGTTACAAATTATTAGAGGTCCTTTACGAACCAAAGCTTTGGAATTTTTCAATGTACGAAGTCCGATAAAGAAATATTTTCAGAAAAATCACTCACGGTCAAACTTACAATGAGCGGACCTAATGCAAAAAGCCATTGTCAAGCGCGCAAAGTTTGTATAAACTGACCCTATACTATTATCATTACTTATCATTATTTGTTTGTTCTTCGATATTCTCAAACCAGACAGGCGAAGCCACGATAAATCAAAGTACCATGCTCTACCGGTCAAATCATATGTCACTGTTGCACCAAACTTCCATCATCATATCAACAAGAATTAGCTGGCAAGTGTAATGTGGAGCTCAGTACTTTCCGTAACACTCTTCCGAGCAGAGAATATCAAGGAATACAAAAGAAATTCTGATAGATACGTAGCAAGCCCTATCTCGTGTCCACAATATAACAATTATAATAATAGGAATGGAAATGTGTGAAATGGGACGCCTTAAGGGAACCATTCACGGTCGGGAAATTTCGGGAGTAATGAAGTGGAACAACGAAGAGACTGGAATGGGAACCGCAATGATTACGTACTACGCAACAGAGGCTGGAATGGAAGGAGAAATGAAGGCTATGGACCACAAAAGAACGGATGGAGAAACCATAGATCCGGTGTCAATGACAATGGAATATGTATACGAATTAACAACGCAGGAAACGGAAATGAAGTTCAGGCCGAGGAAATTGAGATTCGGGGACCGAACCCAGGGCGAGGGACGCGAGGAAATGACAACCAACGTGAATGACTAGTTGAAAATGCAGAAGAGGCACAAAACGTATCTGCAACTGAACTCGGACCTAGCCTCATCAATGGTGTTAGATACGACGATCTTGAAGAAACGTTGCTGGAAGATTCCTAATTTGAACAAGCCACAGACAGTATGATGGTCGGTGACAGCCGAACATAAGCATAGTTTTGTTTAGTTATAACAGTGTTAGAGACAATAATTTCTTTAGATTTTTTTGTGATTCACGATGGTAATTAGCATAGGAACTTCTCTCATTAATGCTAGTCGTAAGAGTTAGGCATTGATAGAATTCCACTGTACAAGTATTTCTTCGTCACATGTATCAAGTTTATAGATGTACAGATGGTCCTCCCAGAGATGTGTAATTACAATTTTTGAGAGTAGAAATGTGCGGATTTCACGATGGAAACTTCATAGTTTATTTGAGTCCAATTTCGCGTGAGTTAGTATGTTCTCATTGCAGATTTGCAGTTTGCACGGTACCACAGAATCAGGTGTCACAACAACGATAGAATTTTATGTCTTCGAGTCCTATACAAGTCCACGAGTATTGGGGACAGAATTCGTCTCGTAACATCTTGGAGTTCAGCTGCAATCAAATTTCTTCTATGTATTGTGTGCGCATTGCAGTAAATGCCCTTATATGATCCGGTATACAATTCGTAGCATAGTGTGTGAGAGGGGCGTCGTTGAGATTAGTTTGCGAGACCAATGGAGGTATTTTGCAGGTGGTCGTGTATTGTCCACGCGAGAAGCGTGTTGACTTTCTTGTGTGTTTTCGCCGTGGTTTGTGACCATTGCCCAGTGCAGCGTGTGTTCGCTGTGTGCTGATTATTGCTATCGCCAGTGGTGCGACGTATTTGTGGTGTGTTTTTTGTCTAGGGATGCCGCCTTTGGTTTCTCGCGAATGGGATATTTTACTCGAGCGTGGTCACACAGATGAGCTACCGCGTCTTTTGCGATTGTTGTTCACTGTGGTTATTCGCTTGTGGTTTTCGTATGTGGATTTCTGCACTATTGTGCGATGATATTCATGTGGTCTTTCGTGAGTGGTTCCCGAGCGCCTGAATGGTAGATCCTGGGTCATAGTTTGTACACAGAATGTGCGAGTCACTTTGGTATGTTTTTGCAGAATGAGCGAGGCACACAACCAATTTATGAGAAAGACAAGAACGGAAGAAATGTAGCTTTGCAGTCAAATGTCGATAATATCTTGTACCTTTTTTTGTTTGTTTCAGCAGCTGGAGTGGAAAATTTGCACACCAATCTGAGAAATTTTTTATGTCAGTTTCAGTAAAAAGAGATTTTCGCAGCAGAATTGTTTTGTCCACACAGCACAGAGAACAGACTGGTGACGTCAGCACTGATCGAGATTCAAGCCATACAGCAGCGTTAGTGTTACCATAACGACTAAGTAATGGGGAAGTAATTTCTAGTACCTTCAGTAGTTAATATATCTTTTATAGTAGTTCGATTGCATTAGATGGTGTGAGAGTGACTGAAGTGAATGTGTAGTCTGAGCCGTCTTAGTACTTTGAGTTGCATGAAAGGCTATGGGAAATTAACACTACACTATTATACATTACAACATCATGACCTCACCACTAAAGATTATAAAGATTTAGACACAGAAAATTAATCATTTAAAATTATTGAAGTAATACAAAGAGAGAATAACTGTAGAATAAAATCAGATTTTATTTTTTTTTGTCAAAAGAGATCTGTAAACATTTTTTTTTATTTCTCTTGACGTAATCATATAAAACAATCCTTCACACTTTCGTTACAAATCTTTCTGTATTTATCCTGTGAACGTATTTGTTAAAACACAGCACTAAGCCAACGTGTAAGCATTGTACAGACTATGGGAGCTGAGTGGATGGCGGCGTATCAGGCAGCTGGAGAGGACGCTGACACAGGGGCAGCCATAGCAGCCGGGCAGACAGGCCGCCGAGGAGTAAAGCAGTGCAGTCAACGTTGTCTGCCAGCCCTGAGAGCTGCAGGGGGTGCAGTTACACTACTGGCCATTAAAATTGCTACACCGCGAAGATGACGTGCTACAGACGTGAAATTCAACCGACAGGAAGAAGATGCTGTGATATGCAAATGATTAGCTTTTCAGAGCATTCACACAAGGTTGGCGCCGGTGGCGACACCTACAACGTGCTGTAATGAGGAAAGTTTCCAACGGATTTCTCATACACAAACAGCAGTTGACCAGCGTTGCCCGGTGAAACGTTGTTGTGATGCCCTTGTAAGGAGGAGAAATGCGTACCATCACGTTTCCGACTTTGATAAAGGTCGGATTGTAGCCTATCGCAATCCCGGTTTATCGTATCGCGACATTGCTGCTCGCGTTGGGTGATATACAATGACTGTTAGCAGAATATGGAATCGGTGGGTTCAGGAGGGTAATACGGAATGCCGTGCTGGATCCCAACGGCCTCGTATCACTAGTAGTCGAGATGACAGGCATCTTATCCGCATGGCTGTAATGGATCGTGCAGCCATGTCTCGATCCCTGAGTCAACAGATGGGGACGTTTGCAAGACAACAACCATCTGCATGAACAGTTCGATAACGTTTGCAGCAGCATGGACTATCAGCTCGGAGACCATGGCTGCGGTTACCCTTGACACTGCATCACAGACAGGAGCGCCTGTGATGGTGTACTCAACGGCGAACCTGGGTGCACGAATGGCTAAACGTCATTTTTTCGGATGAATCCAGGTTCTGTTTACAGCATCATGATGGTCGCATCCGTGTTTTGCGACATCGCAGTGAACGCACATTGGAAGCGTGTATTCGTCATCACCATACTGACGTTTCACCCGGCGTGATGGTATGGGGTGCCATTGGCTGCAAGTCTCGGTCACCTCTTGTTCGCATTGGCGGCACTTTGAACAGTGGACATTACATTTCAGATGTGTTACGACCCGTGGCTCTACCCTTCATTCGATCCCTGTGGAACCCTACATTTCAGCAGGATAATGCACTAGTGTATGTTGCAGGTCCTGTACGGGCCTTTCTGGATACAGAAAATGTTCGACTGCTACCCTGGCCAGCACATTCTCCAGATCTCTCACCAATTGAAAACGTCTGGTCAATGGTGGCCGAGCAACTGGCTCGCCACAATACGCCGGTCACTACTCTTGATGAACTGTGGTATCGTGTTGAAGCTGCATGGGCAGCTGTACCTGTACACGCCATCCAAGCTCTGTTTGACTCAATGCCCAGGCGTGTCAAGGCCGTTATTATGGCCAGAGGTGGTTGTTCTGGATACTGATTTCACAGGATCTATGCATCCAAATTGCGTGTAAAAGTTGTCACATGTCAGTTCTACTATAATATATTTGTCCAATGAATACCCGTTTATCATCTGCAGTTCTTCTTGGTGTAGCAATTTTAATGGCCAGTAGTGTAGCTGCAGGTGGCATTGATCCACATAGTGACAGCAGGGCAGCTGGTCGACAAGACATCATTGGGAGGCGGGAGTGGATGACTACTTTCGCTACTGCTTCCAGCTTCCAAGGTCCCATGGGACATACCGATGGATGGAATGGTGTGTGTGGCCAAAGGGGCAGAGCTGCAGAGTGCTGAATGGAGGAACTTAACGTCTCTGGAGACACGGGATGACGCAGACGGCGACGGCAGGTGGTGATTCACCCCAAACCTGTGTTCATATGCTGTCTGGCTCATACCATGAACATCTTTGATGACGGCAACGCATTTCCGACTACCACATCATCCAAGATGGTCAGTAATCGAGATGCCACTGAGTGCTGCCCATGGACAAGGAGGAGGTCCTGCCACACCGAGACTGCTCCCCGTACTGTAATGCTGAGTAAACGGGGTAACTCATCTTGGCAAACTCATCCCACATAGCTGCCACATCCAATCTGTTACATAACATGGTTAGTGCTCTGTTTATTTGTGTGACAATAGCAAATTAAAAGAAACTGGACTTCCTAAAGGCCTTTGAGAAGGGAGCTGTAGGTGATATTAGTTGTTTTCCACTAATTCGTTTTATATCTGCCTTGCTATTTAATTTTTTCTAAATTACATGTATTTTCTGTCTTTTATTGCCAAGTTTTAATTTTTCTTAATGAATTCATGTATTATTTTTCGTTTTTTGTAAAGATTCACTTGTTTTTTGCCACTTATATGTTA
The DNA here is from genome assembly GCF_023898315.1 of Schistocerca nitens. Taxonomy (NCBI): domain Eukaryota; kingdom Metazoa; phylum Arthropoda; class Insecta; order Orthoptera; family Acrididae; genus Schistocerca; species Schistocerca nitens. The sequence goes on along the minus strand of NC_064617.1, from coordinate 695,109,325 downwards.
TTTTGTTGTGTTGACACATCTTTGTACTAAAGGCACAGACTGACTCATGTTAAAGAACTAAGTTGAACACATGCCACATGCCACAAGAACACTATGATTCCTTTGTATTGCGTGAATGTGAGAACGTTTGTGGTCGATGTTCTGTCAAGCAATGAATGTAGCCTTATGTATAGTAGAGCAGAGGTACTAATTTTCTATGGGGCAGAGAATCATCCAGACAGCAGTATTATATTCTGGTTAGGGAAATAACCTTCTCTGGCCCAATTTCAGGATGAATGAGTAGATAAATGTGAGCATTACCCTGTAACTGTTTAGTAATTATCGTTAAACTCTGGGTATACAAGAGTGTGACCCAATGATATGCCCATCACATTTTTTTCTCACTTTAATTTTGTAGACAAGCAGCAGAGAGTGTACATATTACCCCTGGTTGAATGTGGTAAAGACAGGGTATAACACTAGGCTGGGTTTATGATGAACAAAGATTGACTCCATGTCACACTAACCATTTTGAAATGTGACACTCCCCAAGAATAAATTTGAGAGGAACGGGGAGGTTGTGAGAGATTACAGGGCACTCTCTCTTTTCATATGGTGTCATGCTGCTTAACGTTCATAGGGAAGGTGATCTTTATTACTTGGTTGGTACATTTGATACAATCTGACTTCAGTCATATGATGAAATGGTTGGCAGTAGTTAATGCTCTTGCTGGTGTGCTCTAGTGAAGGCATAGCGGTACGCTTTACCTGTGTTTGAAGGAAGAGGGTGCGAAGTCAATTGACAGCAGGAAAAGCTTGTGGCAGCTGAGAGCTGCAGAACCTGGGTGAAAACGTTAGCTGACAGCCAAGTTCCCCGGTCTCCTTGTGCAGATACATTGGGTGGCGCCGCTTGATCAGTGGCCACATTCAGGTAGGCTGACCAGGGCTGAGGGGTCGCTGCAGGTTTGACCGGTGGATTGTATGACCTGATGGTCGGCAATAAAGCAGAGTATGGGCCCTTATTAGGTAGAAAGTAGATGAGAAGGCTGAGAGTTTTTGCGAATTCCGTGGGACAGGGCACTGGCACCCAGGCATACAGACTCTGGTACAAAACATATTTGTGAAGGCATGAGGATTTTAGCGAGTTTACGCTATTCTTTAGAAAGTTCGAAATGGACACAACAGGGGAGATAAAGATCTGTTTATGGAGGGCTGTGGTTCCATTCAAGTCATGCTTTTAGCAAAGGCACAGCGTAAATGTGTGGGAAAGAGGGCGTGAAGATAAATCTTTTTTCCTTTTATCCCAATTAATTTTTAAAGTCGCTGGTTGGTCAGATCTGTGTATGCAGAGCAGGGGGCACAGTCTGCCAGCTTTGAAAGCCGAACTTCAACTCGTGATTGGCTTCTACTAAATTGGGTGTAGTCTAAGCATGGAAATGTGCTATGTTACCAAGCTGCAGAGGAAAGCTGTAGAGAACGAGAAGATCTCTCTTGTACTGGCACTTCAATAGTAAAGAACGGCAGGTCTTTACCTGGACAGTGAGACATGTGTACTTTGCTGATGTGCCACTTAGAGCCTGTGCCAATCACCATCTGAACCGTCAGAGGTACTGCTTCTTGCATCATGCACACAACGAGTTATGCATGGGTGTACTTATTTGTTTTGAGTCAGCCGTCTAAGCATTTGACATATTCCATCATGCATAGTCATGTCACAGAATCAAATTGGTTTGGCAAACAGGTACACCTGCACACTGGAACCCACTGGTGTTTCAGAGGCGCATAGGGAAGTGTCTGAATTCCGAATCAACTAAACACGAGACTGTATACTTGCAAATTTCTGGGCATGCACCATTAATAATAGATTGCCTCTGTCGGTGACTGCACTCGACGAGCACGTCATGCTGTGCTGCCCTCACCTGCAGATGGGTAACATATTCGATGGTATGGAGTAGGGCTCCAATATATGCTTTTCAGCACCCTGTTCTTTGGAACTACATTTTTCTTTGTACAATAGTAGAGTATAGATGCTTGATAGTAGCGTAGTTTTTGAGCCATTCCATAGATTCATATTTATGAAGTCAGATAAAGAGATCAGTTCTGGTTAGTGTGGTACATTGAATCCCAGCTGACCACTTTGTTAACTATAGACTGCATATTATTGGAAGCGATTGTTAGATTAAAATGTTTGTGTGGCGTTTCTTTTGCCATCATTTGTCATGTGATGTTAAGAATGAATAAATCAATTGTTATTTAGCCCACAACTCCTCCCAGTGTTCTGATTTACATTACCTTTACCATTTTATTAAAGTCTTGGTTGCCATTGATAGAACCTGGAAGCTTGCAAGTTTACATTTATCTTCAAGAGTCTTCCAGTTCAGTTTCTTCAGTATCTCTGTGACACTCTCTAATAGATGAAACAAACCTGTGACCATTCATACTGCCCTTTTCTGTATACATTAAATATCCCCTGCTAATCCTATGTGGTACAGGTCCCATACACTTGAGCAATATTCAGAACTGGTCAAATGCGTGATTTGTAAGCAATCTTCTTTGTATATTGATGACACTTCCCAGTATTCTACCAATAAACTGAATTCTACCACCTACTTTACCCATGACTGAACCTATGTTATCATTGCATTTCACATCACTATAGATTGTTACACTCAGTTATTTGTATGAGTTGGCCAATTCCAGCATAGACTCATTGATATTGTAGTCATAGGATACTACATTTTTTCACTTTGTGAACATTTAAAGCAAGTTGCCAATCTCTGCACCACTTTGAAATCTTATCAAAATGCAGCTTTTTTCAGGTAGTTCTTCATTATAGATAACCACATCACCTGCAAAAGCAAGATTTTATTATTAATATTGTCTGCAAGGCCATTAATATACAACACAAACAGCAAGGGTTTGAACACATTTCCCCGTGGCATGCCCAAAGTTACTTCCACATCTGACAATGACTCTCCTTCCAAGATAAAATGCCATGTCCTCCTTACCAAAAAAGAACCTCATTCTGGTCACAAATTTCACTTGATACCCGGTATGATCGTACTTTTGACAATAAGCACAGGTGTGGTACTGAGTCAAATGATTCTCGGAAATCAAGAAATACAGCATCTACCTGACTGCCTTGATCCAAGGCTTTCAGTATGTCCTGAGAGAAACGCACGAGTTGTGTCTTACATGATCGACGTTTCCGAAATCCATGCTGGTTGGCATTAAGGTTCTGTTCAAGATACCTCATTATATTTTGGCTGAGAATATGTTTTAAGATTTACAGTTTGGAACCGCGCGACCGCTACGGTCGCAGATTCGAATCCTGCCTCGGGCATGGGTGTGCGTGATGTCCTTAGGTTAGTTAGGTTTAAGTAGTTCTAAGTTCTAGGGGACTGATGACCTCAGAAGTTAAGTCCCATAGTGCTCAGACCCATTTGAACCATTTTTTGTTCTAAGATTGTACAACAAATCTATGTCAAGGATACTGGATGGTAGTTTTGTGGATCACTTCTACCACCCTTCTTCTAGATGGGTGTGACCTCCGCCTTCTTCCAAGAACTGGGCACACTTTTTTGTCTGAGGGATCTGCAAAAGATTATAGTTAGAAGAGGGGCTAACCCAGTTGCAAATTCAGTATAGAATCTGACAGTGATTCCATTGGGCTCTGGAGCTTTGTTCAATTTTAACGATTTCAACTGTTTCTCAACACCAATGACACTAACACTTATTTCATTCATCTCTTTGGTGGTATCAGGATTAAACTGGGGCAATTCTCCTGGGTTTCCATTTGTAAAGGAACATTTGAAAACAGAGTTAAGCCTTTGTGATGGACTCGTATCAGTACTGTGTCGCGAGTGCAAAGCAAAAAATTTTTGCATTCAATACTCACCCTCAGAACATTGTACTGCTCATATAGCATGTTAATACATGCAGATAAACAAGTATATGATTATGACTTAGTAGCGGACAAATAGTACAATTTTTGGAACTGTCCTTATCGAACAAGAAAAGTATGCTTATTAACGTTTCTTTCCAGATGAATAATGACTCACAATGAAGTGACAAACTGTTTTATAGTCATCCATGGGACGTTGTAACATCTCTTTCCAAAAAATATATATTTTATGTAAAATTTTGTGTAAAGATTTGTGACCAAAGGTACAATGTGTATATTTGCATTATCCCTACAAATGAAGGAAGGTATGGCCTTCAGTTTTTTTTTTGTTAGCAGCTAAGAGAAACTTTGCTGTTGGTATCTGTTTTTCCTCAGCCTTCAGAATGCAAGCATTGTGGGCTGTAGTTATTAATTATTTCCAATATACAAACTGACTTTGAGTTAACAACGTTTTGTTTCTTTATTAACTCAACAGATCATATGTTTATGCCATTATTTATTGTATTAGAAGTTATATTTTTCAGCTTTTCTCATGGGGAAGATGCAACACTCCAATGTGGCACCGATCCGCCATTGTTGAAATTTTATTGCTAATCTCCAATGTTCATTTTTGCTTATCGTATGACCAGAGCTTGCAGTAATTCAGAGAAGTTCAAGATTTTTTAATCAGTCATACAGCATACACCGGTTATCAAATTTTGATATGCGATTCATATTTTCTCGAATTCCTTTGGTCCACATCCTCTGTTGCGCCAATCTCATCACTAATCTGGGATACTTACAAATTCATTCTGGTAATATTTTGAAATATTTTAGTTGGCAGAGAAGGAAGCCAGCTCACCATTACCAGAACTAAAACAAAAATTTTGTGGAACAATCTGGTCAAAAATACTTGCATTAAGGCCATTTCGCACTGGGTCTCATGTCATGTCACCATTTGTCGAAACATCTCACAATACATTTCAAATGGTGGTCAGGACCCATCAAGATTTCTTAGCAAGAAGGTTTTGACAGCTGATGTCATCATGTGTTGTTGATCACATGATCCTGAAGCTCATTTCTTCCAGGTACCTCATTTCTTCCAGATACACAACCAAGCACTCATCACCATACTTTGATTCATCATGCTTTTCGTGTTTGATTTCAGTTGTTTTTCTAAGTCTTCGTAATTCGGTATTTTTGTTATTTGTCATAAATTGTTTTGTTTTGATCTTCTGTTAAAATTTATAATTCTGTAATGAATGATGAGAGATTCATTTAGGCAGCGATACAGCAGTCTGAATTGTATGACATGAGTGTACTAAATTACTTGCCATTTACTACATTTATAAAAAAAAGTAGATAGTAGTACCGTATTTAATATTTTACAATGAAATGAACTGTGGGTAGAATTACATAGATTATTAAGTGGAATTTATTTCTATGTTGTCAGGCTTTTGTATTGCTTGATAAAGAAATGGACTGTGAGTTTCAGATACTGCAACAGTGCCAAAATGTGTTTTTCATTAAGTATACCAATATATCAAGCAATGTGTTAGAGTTTTTTGTTTAAATATGTGTTTATGGCAGGCTTATTTACTGTTAAGTAGCTCACTGGATTCTGTGTGAAACAGTTTAGAAAGTATTACTGGTCACTACTTACATTGTTTCACAAGCTAATCCCAGTATAAATAAGGTACTTGAACTATTAAAAGAAAGATACAAGACGTAAAGAAAACCTGTAAATCTTAAAGGGCAAGATATTCAGGGAGATATGACTATTGTATAAAAATTTGCACTGGACTGACAAATAACCCTTAAAGGAACAAATTTTTCATGGGATGGGATGTAATGGCAGGTCATAACACTGTGTTCCTTTTAATAATTGTGGGTGCAATTTGATGTAACAATTGAAAAAATTGGTTCTTCGATTTTTCTAAAATAATTATAAAATGCAAATTCGTCTTCTTGGAGATCCTTGTAGAGTGTGTGGGATCCCTCTTATGTATCATGTAATGACATTTATCGGACCTCACACTCTTTTATAGTGTTGTTTCACAATCCTGTCTTCTTTCTCTAATATACAAGCTGCCCATGCAAGCTGCAAACCATTTGAATCAGATATGTCATTTTCGTACAAATATGGACTTCAGCATACATGTATGTATGCTACCACATTGAATATGTGCACTTCACACGCAAAAAAGATTAAAAATCGTCTTGTGAAGACCACAATTCATTTATTTATTTATTTTATTTATTTATTTATTTGATTAGCCATCCGTAGACATTTTGCAATGTATGGATGTTGTCAGTATGGATGTGGAATAACAGCTGAGGACAGCAATGCAAGTTGAGATAATATGACCTGAACTGACTTGACATGACAGTCATTGTGGATACACAGTGATTTAGCAGTGCCATAACATGATGGTGGCATGGTGGCCAGTGTGAACTGGTCTTTTGTGGCTGAAAGAATGACTGTACAGTTGGACAAAACCCAAACAATGTGATTGACTGGAAATAATCATGTGGGAAAGCATCATCGTGGATATAAAAAAAAATAAGTACTGTAATTGTCATATTTTTTCCGTGCAGTGCAAGAAACATCAGTATGGAAAACCAAAATGAGGAAGCTAATCAATTTTACGCCATTATTAGCTAAATGTATTTGAAAATGCGAGGCTTTTTGAAGAAAAACCCAGGAAACATAGCAGAGAATTAACCAGCAGTTTATAACAAACAAAAACGACTTAACTACTCAGAGTAGAGACTTGGGTGGTAGGACTGAAGTGCCAAAAAGTGATTTGGGTGGTAAAATTGATGTTACGAAAAATGATTTAAGAGAACTGAGAAGTAAAATTTCAAATTACTGGACTCATGTTGCAGAATTAAAAAAGGAACTTTCCATTGAATCACAGCACAAATAATCGGATGCAAAGGGTAATCTTGTGGAAAATAGTAATGCAAGGATAGAATTAGATCAAATAAATGAAGTTGAAAACATTTTTAATTGCAGAAAGTGAAACTGCTTTGGAAAATACATGAAATGGAATTTTCAGTTTGGAAGGGTTGACAGTAGCGGATGGTGTTTGACAACAAACTGATACACATGTCAGAAATGAAATTATTTGCTGATTAAAACTACTTTGTGATTGCAGATTGCATTGGTAGGAGGCAGTGTTGATAGCACGCAGCCAATTACACTTCACAGTGCACTGTCTGAAGCTGTACAACAGCCAACACAGCGAGTACATAGTGTTCAAGAAAAGACTATGATTGCATGGGGCCTGGCCCGTACAGCTCAGCTCACTGAAACAGCAATCACAAAGTAATTTTAACCATAGTATAGAGAATGCACTGATGTTGTGCATATAGTTTACGAAAATATCAACAAAAATTGAGGTAGAAATACTGAAAAGAGGTTAAAAGCCATAAAGCAAATATTTGAACATATGCAAATTATTAGCAAATATTTATGTCATATATTTTCTGAACAAAGATACCATAGGATCTGTAAACTTAACTCAAACTATAGAGTGAAGTGATATTTCACATGTAAGTGCAATGAAAATGTTTACTTGCTTAAAAGAATGACAAAGATAATAATGATATTGTGGGAGTCTAATACTGTTATGGGCGTATGGAGTTCAAAACTGGATAGTAGCTGTGTGACATATGGTTAGAAGAAATATTTAAAGTCAATTATATGTTTCAAGCCATTTTAGTATTTATCTGTGTGTCAAATAGAAACAACTAACTTCAAAGAAATTCATGTTGGAAGTAGAATAGTAGAATCAGTTGATTTAGAAAATAATGACGATTAACATACACCATAACTTCAAGGACACCAGGGGGAAGGGGGAGTATAGGCTCATTTGCATACTATGTGATTGGTGAACACAAAGCCCCGAACTAATGCGATTTATTTTTCCAAAATTTTCGACTTCTGTACCAGGTTTATTTTCTGACTAACCTGTAAACGTTTCAAGTTATCTTCAACTATCATGCTATCCATCAACAGTAGATGTTAGGTGCAAATACACTAAAGTTTTTCAAGTGTAGTTTCACAGCAGTATTAATGAAAGGTCAGTCTTTTATTTGTCTGACAGAAAAAAAGTTTCTTATGTTATTTGAAGTAAAGTTTGTGTCCGACTGTTTTATTATGAGAATAATTGACACATGAGTACACAAAGGTACTTTACACTGTTATGATTGAAAGCTATATTTATATTTATGCTTGTAAAGTGAAGAATTGTCTTACTTTTTGAGAAGGAATATCTTTCCTTCTGAGGTTCTCAGGTATACTGCTGGATCCATTCGTAGAGGCTCAACAATATTTTGGCGGACAGCTGTTCTGTCATCATCAGATGTTGCTGAAGGAATGCAGTGTCTGCTGTGTGCTGGTGTTATTTATACACATCCCAGAAGTCCAGAGTTAGGGGTTTTCTGGTCCCGCCCCTTGCTCTGTGGTGGTGGTGGGCTGGGGAGCGACATGTGGCTGCGATAGTGTGTGGGAGAGTCTCAGTTGCTTTCCACCTACCATCTCTGTCACTTCCCACGTCCGGATATCACGTTTTGCTTCGATGGAACTTAGTATTGGCTCAGATGCTTTGTCCAGTTGGAAGTCCATTTCCTTGTTGGTTAAATTATCAGTTACATGAATTTCAATTGCTTCTTTGAAAATGTAGTCCAAAAATGTATCTGTGGAAGCCAGAACTTTTGTTTGCCGGTAATTCATCTTATATCCTTTTTCAATGCACTGTTCTGTTATTGGGCTTCAGTAAGCGAATATGGCGTTTTGTTCTGTAAATCTACATTCAGTTGCCCAGATCGTTTATCCAATATAAGGTTTTCCGCATAAACACAGAACTTGGTATCTCCCCCCCCCCCCCCCCACACACACACACAACCTTTCAACCCCCATTTCATGCCAATTTTTGGTGATACGTTGCCAGCAAACGGCATGAAAGCGGCCTTCTTATGGTCTTCTTCCGAGTTTTCTTCCTATGTAACTTTCTTGGAAATCTTGGATTGCAGGGCTGTCTGAAACTGTCAGCTGCTGAATCTTTTCTCGTGAAAGATGGATTTGAGGTGCCGCAACTCTGCCATCAGACTTTGTTCGTCTGAAATGGAAGTTGCCCTGTTTACTGGAGTGTTGAGAACGCAGTTCTTCGGCGAGGGATGGAGATATAAATTCATATGCACTGACTTACAGTATAAGCAGTGAACAACCGAACTGACGGCCCTACGCCGAATTAGGCCATCGGGAAAAGGAAATTTGTCATTTTTTTTCATTTCCATGGTAAACTGAATGTTTTTATGTTTGCAGTTCAGTTATCCTAATGAATAAAAAATGGGAGTGTAAGCTACTACAAACTGCATAGTGAATGCATTATTGTGGCCACGATAGACACGAAGCCCACGCCTACTAAAGTAGTACAAGTTTATATGCCAACTAGCTCTGCAGATGATGAAGAAATTGATGAAATGTATGATGAGATAAAAGAAATTATTCACGTAGTGAAGGGAGACGAAAATTTAATAGTTATGGGTGACTGGAATTCGAGAGTAGGAAAAGGAAGAGAAGGAAACATAGTAGGTGAACATGGATTGGGGGTAAGAAATGAAAGAGGAAGCCGTCTGGTAGAATTTTGCACAGAGCATAACTTAATCATAGCTAACACTTGGTTCAAGGATCATAAAAAAAGGTTGTATACATGGAAGAATCCTGGAGATACTAGAAGGTATCAGACAGATTATATAATGGTAAGACAGAGGTTTAGGAACCAGGTTTTAAATTGTAAGACATTTCCAGGGGCAGATGTGGACTCTGACCACAATCTATTGGCTATGAACTGTAGATTAAAACTGAAGAACTTGCAAAAAGGTGGGAATTTAAGGAGATGGGACCTGGATATACTGGCTAAAACAGAGGTTGTACAGAGTTTCAAGGAGAGCATAAGGGAAGAATTGATATGAATGGGGGAAAGGAATACGGTAGAAGAAGAATGGGGAGCTCTGAGGGATGAACTAGTGAAGGCAGCAGAGGATCAAGTAGGTAAAAAGACGAGGGCGAATAGAAATCCTTGGGTAATAGAAGAAATATTGAGTTTAATTGATGAAAGGTGAAAATATAAAAATGCAGTAAATGAAGCAGGCAAAAAGGAATACAAACGTCTCAAAAATGAGATCGACAGGAAGTGCAAAATGTCTAAGCAGGCGTGGCTAGAGGACAAATGTAAGGATGTAGAGGCTTATCTCACTAGGGGTAAGATACATACGGCCTACACTAACATTAAAGAGACCTTAGGAGAAAAGAGAACCACTTGTATGAATATCAAGAGCTCAGACGGAAACCCAGTTCTAAGCAAAGAAGGGAAAGCAGAAAGGTGGAAGGATATATAGAGGGTCTATACAAGGTCGATGTACTTCAGGACAATATTATGGAAATGGAAGAGGATGTAGATGAAGATGAAATGGGAGATACGATACTGCGAGAAGAGTTTGACAGAGCACTGAAAGACCTGAGTCGAAACAAGGACCCGGGAGTAGACAACATTCCATTGGAACTACTGACAGCCTTGGGAGAGCCAGTCCTGACAAAACTCTACCATCTGGTGAGCAAGATGTATGAGACTGGCCAAATACCCTCAGACTTCAAGAAGAATATGATATTTCCAATCCCAAAGAAAGCAGGTGTTGACAGATGTGAAAATTACCGAACTATCAGTTTAATAAGCCATGACTGCAAAATACTAACACGAATTCTTTACAGACGAATGGAAAAACTGGTAGAAGCCGACCTCGGGGAAGATCAGTTTGGATTCTGTAGAAATTTTGGAACACGCGAGGCAAAACTGACCTTACAACTTATCTTAGAAGAAAGGTTAAGGAAAGGCAAACCTACGTATCTAGCACAGGGAGCGAAAGGCTATTTACAATTTGTACAGAAACCAGATGGCAGTTATAAGAGTCGAGTGGCATGAAAGGGAAGCAGTGGTTGGGAAGGGAGTGAGACAGGGTTGTAGTCTCTCCCCAATGTTATTCAATCTGTATATTGAGCAAGCAGTAAAGGAAACAAAAGAAAAATTCGGAGTAGGTATTAAAATGCATGGAGAGACAGCCAAGGACTTGGAAGAGCAGTTGAATGGAATGGACAGTGTCTTGAAAGGAGGATATAAGATGAACATCAACAAAAGGAAAACGAGGATAATGGAATGTAGTCGAATTAAGTCGGGTGATGCTGAGGGAATTAGATTAGGAAATGAGACACTTAAAGTAGTAAACGAGTTTTGCTATTTGAGGAGCAAAATAACTGATGATTGTCGAAGTAGAGAGGATATAAAATGTAGACTGGCAATGGCAAGGAATGCGTTTCTGAAGAAGAGAAATTTGTTAACATCGATTATAGATTTAAGTGTCAGGAAGTCGTTTCTGAAAGTATTTGTATGGAGTGTAGCCATGTATGGAAGTGAAACATGGACGATAAATAGTTTGGACAAGAAGAGAATAGGAGCTTTCGAAATGTGGTGCTACAGAAGAATGCTGAAGATTAGGTGGGTAGATCACATAACTAATGAGGAGGTATTGAATAGAATTGGGGAGAAGAGGAGTTTGTGGCACAACTTGACAAGAAGAAGGGACCGGTTGGTAGGACATGTTCTGAGGCATCAAGGGATCACAAATTAAGTACTGGAGAGCAGCGTGGAGCGTAAAAATTGTAGAGGGAGACCAAGAGATGAATACACTAGGCAGATTCAGAAGGATGTAGGTTGCAGCAAGTACTGGGAGATGAAGAAGCTTGCACAGGATAGAGTAGCATGGAGAGCTGCATCAAACCAGTCTCAGGACTGAAGACCACAACAACAACAAAGAAATTCTGTAGTTTTTCGAATCCATGTGGCCAGATGACAGAAGTGTCGTCGGCATACTGAAAGAAACAAACAGGTTTTATGTGACTTCTCAAATTTTCCCGGCGTATTTCGTCTTCCAATAATTTCCGGGTATGCAGCCGGATCCCGTCGATATTCTGCCACGATATTTCGGCCCAGAGACGTCCAGCCATCATCAGGTGAGCACACAACTACTGAAGAGCCCAGGTGCAGTCGCAGTATTTATGCCGAATCTCGCGCATGCGCTGTAGGATGCCAGTACATTTCGCATGCGCGAGATTCGGCATAAATACTGCGACTGCACCTGGGCTCTTCAGTAGTTGTGTGCTCACCTGATGATGGCTGGACGTCTCTGGGCCGAAATATCGTGGCAGAATATCGACGGGATCCGGCTGCATACCCGGAAATTATTGGAAAACAGGTTTTAGTTCAGCAATCTCCAGTATTCTCTCCTCGAACAAATTTGTTACAACTGGCGAGAGGGAGCGCCCTGGTCTGTAGTGGATTTAGTATTTTTCTGTCCCTAGGTGCACTGTAATACACGGACCCCTCCAAATATATGTTTTAAATATTAACTATATACACTGGGTCCATAATTAAAGCAACAAATCTGTATTTCCCCATCCTGTGTCTAATTCACCATATCATCATATAAACTGTCAATAGATGTCCGTGCGTTCGTGTTCTGCACGGAATACTGCATTCTAGTCAACAGACAACCATGTCAGGTCACCTGTCAGACAGGGTAGTGTTTACTGGGTAGTCCCACACCCACAATCGATTTGTATACAGTTACAGATGGTGCAAAATGGCACAGAGAAGACGCCTACCTTACTCTCTGCAGTGGAGGCCCATAGGAAGAATGGAAGCAGGGCAGTCGCAAACTGATGTGGCCTGATGGCTTAATGTGAATCGCTCTGTTGTTTCTCGGATGTGGCGACAGTTTATAGAAAACAAAACTGTATCCTAAAGACCAGGATAGGGCCGATCACGTGTGACATCAGAAAGAGAGGACCGTTATCTGGTTTTAATGGCAAGATGGCACCGCCTTAGTACGGCATGGCAACTGGTATCTGACCACGCAGCATCCACTGGATGTGTTGTATCGAGGAAAAAGGTATACAGAAGGCTTCAGCAGAGTGGACTCTGTTGTCAGAGACCTTTTGTATGTGTATTCTGATGCGCCTTCACAGAAGGAACCATCTAGAGTGGAGTCTTCAACATGCCACCTGGACAGTCGAACAGTGGGACAATGTTTTCTCACGGATGAGTCCCAATTTGGTACGGAGAGTCATTCTCGACGGATTCGCATCTGAGGGAATACGAAACATGATTTCTGCACCTAAACATTGTGGAGAGAAAGCAGTATAGAGGAAGATCCCCATTGCATTGGTGTTGGCAGGGATTATGTTGGCCACTCGAACATCTCTTTGTGAATTTGTACAGATGAACTGGCAAATTTTAACTGCTGTCAGGTATCGTGACGAGATGCTGGCATCCCATGTATGGTTGTTTCTAGGTGGTGTGGGCCCAAAATTCATGCTGATGGGCGATAGTGCCCCAATTCATAGTGCAAATATAATTGTTGTTGGGTTGTTTGGGGGAAGAGACCAAACTGCGAGGCCATCGGTCTCAACGGATTGGGGAAGGACGGGGAAGGAAGTCGGCTGTGCCCTTTCAAAGAACCATCCCGGCATTGGCCTGGAGTGATTTAGGGAAATCACGGAAAACCAAAATCAGGATGGCCGCACGCGGGATTGAAACGTCGTCCTTCCGAATGCGAGTCCAGTGTGCTAACCACTGCACAACCTCGCTTGGTGCAAAGGTAGTTGTTGTTTCCTTGAAGACGGAAGATATTAGATGCAAGGCGTGGCTTGCTCGCTCTCTCGATATGAATCCCATGGAACATATCTGGGATGCACCAGGGAGGCGTGTTGCATCACGTCAGCGTTCATCAACCATTCTCCAAGGAATAACGGACGTTATCGGTCTCATCGGATTGGGGAAGGATGGGGAAGGAAGTCGGCTGTGCCCTTTCAAAGAACCATCCCGGCATTGGCCTGGAGTGATTTAGGGAAATCACGGAAAACCAAAATCACCTCATTATTCACAGCATGCCCCATCGTTGTCAGGTCTGTATTGCTGCCACCGTTGGTCACATCCCATACTGAGCACGTTAAACAGCTGTCAGAATGTGTGTGCAAATCTATTAAGTTGGAAAAAACGAACGTTTTTGTATGCTGTTATTTATGTTACAGTTGTTTACGTTCTATATTCTTTACATTGTTTTGTGGCAAAATAAATACAACTTTCCAAAATTTCCTTTTGTTACTTTTATTTTGGACACCAGTGTAGTTTTTGAATCACAATGACTGCTCATAGTTGCTAATAAAAAATCACATTGTCTTCTAAAAGTTTTAAAACTAATAAGAAGAAATAAAAAACTCACCAGTCAGCAAGTTTGCATCTGGCTTTGATGGCAGCAAAGTTATTAATCATATCTTCATAGTTGAAACATTCATTAGTTAGGAGGTCAGCGTCGATGTGAAGAACAGACAAGGCATTCAATCTCTCCTCAGGTACAGTAGAATACAGGTACGATTTCAACCTTTTAAGAGCCGAAAACGAGCTTCCTGATGAAAAACGTATATGTGCACTACATAGAAACATTCTAAGAGCAATTTCAACATTTGGAAACATGGACTGTAACCGCTCCTTTAGTACAAATTTACTCATTTCGACTGGTACATCACTAATCTCATAACATTTCAAAAGTGGCGTTAAATGTACACTTTCACTTGGGGAGGAAGTTTCCAAATCAGTTTCACATGATGCTTGGAGTTTTGCGGTGCGTTCAGAAATAAATGAAAACTATGAAAGTGTCTAACAGTGTTTTACATCTTCCCTTCCTCTTCGCTAATTCGGTGTGCAAGTTGTCCAGTACTGGGAAAAATGTTCCGATTCTAAATTTTTCAGTACCAATCAGAAGAACTTCTTCATTGTCCACTACTTCATCGACTTGAAGCTTGCATTTCCCTGATCTTTTATAGGTGCATTCGTATTCTGTATTAATTATAATCTCCAAGGATTTATTTTCATAATACTCGGGCAAGCCACAAACAGACGAAATAAACCATACAAGTGATTTACATAATTCATGCACTATTTCAATATCAGTATTTGCACTCTGCAGTTTCATATTTACTCTATTAAATCTCTGGAGTATATCCATCCAAAATATCATCATGAATATTGTTTCTAGTCTACTGAGCTAATTCAGTAAAGCAGAACCCTCATTTTACACAAGTGGTTTTTCACAGTTATTATTGGTAACATTGATAATACTCTCCCAATTTCCATGTAGACTTACACATGCTTTCTCTCTTGTTGACCAATGTGTTTCTGATAAAGTTTGAACTCCAGAATGAGATTTTCACTCTGCAGCGGAGTGTGCGCTGATATGAAACTTTCCTGGCAGATTAAAACTGTGTGCCCGACCGAGACTCGAACTCGGGACCTTTGCCTTTCGCGGGCAAGTGCTCTACCAACTGAGCTACCGAAGCACGACTCACGCCCGGTACTCACAGCCTTACTTCTGCCAGTACCTCGTCTCCTACCTTCCAAACTTTACAGAAGCTCTCCTGCGAAACTTGCAGAACTAGCACTCCTGAAAGTAAGGATATTGCGGAGACATGGCTTAGCCACAGCCTGGGGGATGTTTCCAGAATGAGATTTTCACTCTGCAGCGGAATGTGCGCTGATATGAAACTTTCCTGGCAGATTAAAACTGTGTGCCCGACCGAGACTCGAACTCGGGACCTTTGCCTTTCGCGGGCAAGTGCTCTACCAACTGAACTACCGAAGCACGACTCACGCCCGGTACTCACAGCTTTACTTCTGCCAGTACCTCGTCTCCTACCTTCCAAACTTTACAGAAGCTCTCCTGCGAAACTTGCAGAACTAGCACTCCTGAAAGAAAGGATATTGCGGAGACATGGCTTAGCCACAGCCTGGGGGATGTTTCCAGAATGAGATTTTCACTCTGCAGCGGAGTGTGCGCTGATATGAAACTTTCCTGGCAGATAAAAACTGTGTGCCCGACCGAGACTCGAACTCGGGACCTTTGCCTTTCGCGGGCAAGTGCTCTACCAACTGAGCTACCGAAGCACGACTCACGCCCGGTACTCACAGCTTTACTTCTGCCAGTACCTCGTCTCCTACCTTCCAAACTTTACAGAAGCTCTCCTGCGAAACTTGCAGAACTAGCACTCCTGAAAGAAAGGATATTGCGGAGACATGGCTTAGCCACAGCCTGGGGGATGTTTCCAGAATGAGATTTTCACTCTGCAGCGGAGTGTGCGCTGATATGAAACTTTCCTGGCAGATTAAAACTGTGTGCCCGACCGAGACTCGAACTCGGGACCTTTGCCTTTCGCGGGCAAGTGCTCTACCAACTGAGCTACCGAAGCACGACTCACGCCCGGTACTCACAGCTTAACTTCTGCCAGTACCTCGTCTCCTACCTTCCAAACTTTACAGAAGCTCTCCTGCGAAACTTGCAGAACTAGCACTCCTGAAAGAAAGGATATTGCGGAGACATGGCTTAGCCACAGCCTGGGGGATGTTCCAGGATGAGATTTTCACTCTGCAGCGGAGTGTGCGCTGATATGAAACTTTCCTGGCAGATTAAAACTGTGTGCCCGACCGAGACTCGAACTCGGGACCTTTGCCTCTCGCGGGCAAGTGCTCTACCAACTGAGCTACCGAAGCACGACTCACGCCCGGTACTCACAGCTTTACTTCTGCCAGTACCTCGTCTCCTACCTTCCAAACTTTACAGAAGCTCTCCTGCGAAACTTGCAGAACTAGCACTCCTGAAAGAAAGGATATTGCGGAGACATGGCTTAGCCACAGCCTGGGGGATGTTTCCAGAATGAGATTTTCACTCTGCAGCGGAGTGTGCGCTGATATGAAACTTTCCTGGCAGATAAAAACTGTGTGCCCGACCGAGACTCGAACTCGGGACCTTTGCCTTTCGCGGGCAAGTGCTCTACCAACTGAGCTACCGAAGCAGAGTGAAAATCTCATTCTGGAAACATCCCCCAGGCTGTGGCTAAGCCATGTCTCCGCAATATCCTTTCTTTCAGGAGTGCTAGTTCTGCAAGTTTCGCAGGAGAGCTTCTGTAAAGTTTGGAAGGTAGGAGACGAGGTACTGGCAGAAGTAAGGCTGTGAGTACCGGGCGTGAGTCGTGCTTCGGTAGCTCAGTTGGTAGAGCACTTGCCCGCGAAAGGCAAAGGTCCCGAGTTCGAGTCTCGGTCGGGCACACAGTTTTAATCTGCCAGGAAAGTTTCATATCAGCGCACACTCCGCTGCAGAGTGAAAATCTCATTCTGGAAATATCCCCCAGGCTGTGGCTAAGCCATGTCTCCGCAATATCCTTTCTTTCAGGAGTTGCTAGTTCAGCAAGTTTCGCAGGAGAGCTTCTGTAAAGTTTGGAAGGTAGGAGACGAGGTACTGGCAGAAGTAAGGCTGTGAGTACCGGGCGTGAGTCGTGCTTCGGTAGCTCAGTTGGTAGAGCACTTGCCCGCGAAAGGCAAAGGTCCCGAGTTCGAGTCTCGGTCGGGCACACAGTTTTAATCTGCCAGGAAAGTTTCATATCAGCGCACACTCCGCTGCAGAGTGAAAATCTCATTCTGGAAACATCCCCCAGGCTGTGGCTAAGCCATGTCTCCGCAATATCCTTTCTTTCAGGAGTGCTAGTTCTGCAAGTTTCGCAGGAGAGCTTCTGTAAAGTTTGGAAGGTAGGAGACGAGGTACTGGCAGAAGTAAAGCTGTGAGTACCGGGCGTGAGTCGTGCTTCGGTAGTTCAGTTGGTAGAGCACTTGCCCGCGAAAGGCAAAGGTCCCAAGTTCGAGTCTCGGTCGGGCACACAGTTTTAATCTGCCAGGAAAGTTTCATATCAGCGCACACTCCGCTGCAGAGTGAAAATCTCATTCTGGAAACATCCCCCAGGCTGTGGCTAAGCCATGTCTCCGCAATATCCTTTCTTTCAGGAGTGCTAGTTCTGCAAGTTTTGCAGGAGAGCTTCTGTAAAGTTTGGAAGGTAGGAGACGAGGTACTGGCAGAAGTAAAGCTGTGAGTACCGGGCGTGAGTCGTGCTTCGGTAGCTCAGTTGGTAGAGCACTTGCCCGCGAAAGGCAAAGGTCCCGAGTTCGAGTCTCGGTCGGGCACACAGTTTTAATCTGCCAGGAAAGTTTCAAAGTTTGAACTGTTTTTCTTACTGGTTCCATTTGAGAAAGAAGTTGATCCCAGCATTGTGTAGAACCAACGAAAAAATTATAAACTTTTTGCACTAAATTGAAAAATGAACATGCTTCCTGGCAACAGCTTGTGGCACTAGTGCTGACTAAATTCAAAGAATGTACAGCACAAGGCTCATGATGCGCTTTCAGATTTCTTTCTGTGATGTGTGCCTGCAAACTAATGTAGGCGTCTGACAGGTTGCTTGCAGCGTCATATGACTGGCCTCTACAGTTAGTTATATAAATGGAATTTGTAGAAAGGACTTTCAGTATGGCATCAGTTGCTTTTCTTACTTGTGTCCCGAGTTTGTTAAAAATAGAAGGAAAGGTTCAGCAGGTTCACAATTCTAGTTCACATTTTTTAATACGAAAGATAACTGATCAATATATGAAATTTCCACAGACATACCTAGCGAACCACTTGTTAGCTTCTTCACTACCCTTTTCAACACATAACGTCAGAGCACTTTTTTTCTGTCTCAACAGATGACTCAAAATGGTTTTCTGCCGTTCCAAGTGATTTATTTTTCTTGTTACAAGCGATAATTCAAAATTTTTGCGTTCAAGTTAATTTTCATGATGAGAGAAAATATTAGAAACATTTTTACAACCTGAAATACAAATAGTAACAATTGCAGTCTTACCTCTGAACAATTTTCATGGAGCACGAAATATAGCACTGGTGCTACAGGAGTATGCTAAGTAATTACGCAAAGTTGATGCACCACTTAAAGTTTACAATAAAATAAATTTTTGTTCAATTATCTGGTTTTACCAACCTCCGTTAGTTGGAAAAATCACCATTTCAATCTTACGCTTCTGTGTCATGCAGTCCAGGCAGCACTTTGGTTGATGGTCCTTTGCTCCCAATCATTTGTTTGGTCCAACCGCCACACATTCATGTTTTAATAATTGTTTGTTGGCACCTGTTGTGGACTAAATTAAGAAAATTGTAAGTGAAAGACATCATAAATTGACAGTCATGTAATGAATGGAATTTTTCAGCGGATTCTTGTTCTATAAACAGTTACAATTTTGATTAATGCCATGATGTAATTGAACTTTGAAAAAACACACTACATGCAGTTCAAAACTTGTAAGGGGTGTCCCACGAGTATATGTCTAACATATGATGACAAGAAGATAGAAGAAGTGGACAGTGTTAAATTCTTGGGATTACAGCTTGATAATAAATTCAACTGGGAAGAGCACACCATAGAACTGCTGAAGCATCTTAACAAATCTCTCTTTGCAATGCGAATTTTGTCAGACATAGGGGATATACAAATGAAAAAGCTGGCATACTATGCTTACTTTCATTCCATAATGTCATATGGGATTATTTTTTGGGGTAATTCATCAAGTCTAGCTAAAGTTTTCCGGGCACAAAAACGTGCAGTAAGAGTTATATATGGTGTGAACTCAAGAACATCCTGCAGAAGCCTGTTTAGGGAACTAGGGATACTAACTACTGCTTCCCAATATATTTATTCCTGAATGAAATTTGTCATTAAAAATATATCACTTTTTCAAACCAACAGCTCAATTCGTGGAATCAATACTAGAAATAAGAATAATCTTCACAAGGATTTAAAGTCACTTAGACTTGTACAAAAAGGTGTGCATTATTCAGGAACACACATTTTCAATAACTTGCCAGCAGCCATAAAAAGCTTAACAACCGATGAAATTCAGTTTAAGAGAAGCCTAAAGGATTTATTGGTATCCAACTCCTTCTACTCCATTGATGAATTTCTCAGTAAAACCAACTGATTTGTATATAAGTACAATATAACTTCTGCACAATTTCAGTGCAGTAATGTGTTCATTGAAAATTTGTGTGTGTGTGTGTGTGTGTGAGAGAGTACAATCTAACTTCTGCACCATTTCAGTGCAGTAATGTGTTCATTGTAAATAAGTATTATAGTAGTTGTATTACATGTTTATTACCTTATAAATAAATAAAAAACTTTTTTATTTTAAATTCAGTGCATTACTATTTGTAAAATGACTCTTTCATATAGTGTTCATTAAAAAATGACGATCATTCCACTTGGGACCTGTGGAATGGTACATTGTTTTAGTTGTAAATATTTGTCATGTATTGTTGTTTTTCTGACATGTTCCACATCCTGGAGGACCTCCTCAATATGGATCAATTGGAATGAAAGTAAATCTAATCTAATCTAATCTAAATGTCGGTTGTTGATTAATTGGTATGCCACTCCACTAACGAGGTTATTTCTTCATTTTTTACTATTGTTTTGTTCGCATTTACTTCTTTCACTGCAATTGTAGTGTTAGATGTATCATCAACCGTGATCCTAGGACGCTCAGATTCTAACGCTGAGTGTCATCTGTAGTACTTGAATTCAAAGGAGAAACAGAAAACATTTTTTGTGAAAAATGTGTCTATTTTGCCGAGCGTTTCTTGAAGATTAGCTTCTCGTTCTCGCTTTTCGTTCCTTAATTTCCGAAATGCTATCCCACCAAATCTTGTACGTTTGCTTTTGTCACTCTTATTCATTTTAAAAGGCAATTATGAAATTGTCGAGCAACACCAACACAAAAGAAAATAAGTTTGTAAATAAAAAGTTCCTAGTTCAAAATCATGCCACATGGTACATGGCACTTGAGCACATAGCTTTTTACTTTAAACACGACAATCATCAACTGGCTAGCTTGGATTACTTGACCGAACTATGTTACAAAATGAAGTCCTTAAGACAACAATGACAAAGCTGAATAATTTAACCCTAGAACGGTGAGGCTGGGTCCATCAGACCCACTAGTTTTTGCTCCACTGAATTTATGTTTTTGTAGTTTGACTCGAGTGGTCCAATAACTTCCTGATACATCCGAGAAAAAGAGTCCAAGTCGTGAATGAGATTTTGCTTCATTTAATCGTTGTTTGGCAGTCTTTCAAAAAGCGCGCTGGTCTGTGAAACCCAGCCCAACCGTTTACATTACTAATTTCTGCCAGGGCGATGCCATTTTTATTTTGGTGTAGGCTTATCATTGAGTTACTTGGCGAACTATTTTTGATGTCCAAAAATGTAATTATCATTGTCAATAGTTTACAATATAAAATGGTAAGAAAAAATCTTTCTTACAGAGATTTACAGAATTTTAAATGATGACGAGAGTGAAGTGGACGGTTTCGACGCAGACCTATACTTCGAAAAAACATCGATAATAACAGTAATAGTGAAATAAGTGGTGGTGAAGAGGAAGATGTTCAGCCTTCTGCCAGCACACATGCACCTACTGTTGTTGATTCAAGATCAACTCCTGTAATTGACTCAGCTATGTCACCTCTGCTGTTTTATAAAGAAATGTAGAAAAACTTGTATCACACAAAGTGTTTGAACAAAATGTCACAATACACACGTAGGTACCATCCATTTTCGTGGAAGTATTCGAGCTGGATGTACACTCATCGTTAGAATCATAGTAGTAATTTTTTAGCAATCCGTTGATTGTGTTAGTTCTTGAATCAACAAATATCTATACTGATTCATTTCGAAACAAGATATACAAGAGACACAAATATGGTTAAGCCTACATGTTTTGATGAACTGAAGGCATATTTTGGCCTACTTTACTTAGCTGGAACTTTGCATGGAGGTAAATGAATACTGAAGACTTTTGGAATAAGGATTGGACCGGAATAGAAATCTTTTGAGCACGTATATCATTGAAAAGGTTCAGATTTTTACTCGTTGCTTCAGATTTGACAACATCCATATGAGGGAAGAAACAAAAGCACAAGATAATCTTGCTGCCATAAGATCTATTCTTGATATGTTTGTCTCCAACAGCATTGCATATTATGCTCCATCAGAAACGTTACTCAGACGAAATGCTCGTTTCATACAGAGATAGATGCAGGTTTAATATGTACTGTATATCCAAAAGAAACCTGCCACGTGTAGGGTCAAGGTTTTGATCATGGCTTGTGCTAAAATGTACTATGTAAAACTAAGTCTATCCAGATGTGCAACCGCAAGGACTGTACAAAGTCAGTAATAAGGCAGACGATGTTGTTTTGAGTCTTTTAGATCCAGTAAGAGGGGCTGGAAGAAATCTGACACTAGACAACTGGTTTACTTCTTACTCAATCGTCAAAAATGTACTAGAAGAAAAGAAAATTTCTGTTGTTGGTACGTTGAAAAATAAGCCTGAAATTCTAGTTCGGTCCTCGTCCAAAAAAATATAAAAAAAAGGGTACTCAAATATATTTGGATTTCAAGAAGACTTCACAGTACTTTCATATGTGCAAAACGAAACAAATCAGTAGTGCTTATTTCGTCAATGCATCATGATAATGAAATTGACAGTGACAGCGGCGAAAAGAATAAAGCACGTATAATAACGTACTACAACAAAACAAAGGGGGTTGTAGTTGTCATTGATGCTATTTGTGTTGAATAAACTGTTTGCTAGAGGGGCAAGACAGTGGCCTCCCTGCCTCTTTCTTTCAGTTGCTGAACATAGCAGCTCTCAATGGCTACACTGTATTAAAAAAAAGTTTCAGTTAGAAGAGAATACACCACAACACTAGGTAAGTCTCTCATAACACCAAGTTTGACGATGGGTGTAGCTGAACCAAATCTCCCACGCGAAATTCGTGGGCTTCCCTCTAACCTCTCCAGCACTTAAGAAGAAAGAATAGTTAAAGATCCACAACCAGCGAAAAGGGGAAGATGCGACAAACGCAAGGACCGCAAAACAAAATACTTTTGCAAAGTTTGTAAGGTGTGGATATGCTTGGCGCATGCTGAAAAGGTTTCCCGCGACTATATTGACAAAATGATGATTTTAGAGGACGGTATCTCAAAAACTATTCGTTACGGTCACAATTTCTATTAATGAAATGGAAATTCAACATTTTTTTCTTTGTAGTTCTACAACTCATTCTCATTTATATTCGTATTTCAATTAAATGTACTTGGATTCCCAGTTTACTTACATTTAGTACTACAAAGAAGTTTTTACAATAATCGTATGGTTCAAAAAGTTAAAATAATGTCACTGTAGCATTTAGTACTACCTGAAAGAAATAAAAATTCATTTGTTGTAAATATATTGCTTGTCACTTGTTATAAGTGTTTTATTTATTGGGTCCCATAGATTCACCCTGACCACTGTTGACACTATTTCTCGCCCAAACGTTCTACGGTTAATTTCACTGTCGCCTCTTTTTCTATTCTCAGTGAACAGAAGTTAGAAGCCAACAGCATTCTCAGAGTAATAACAGTTCAAAGCACGTATTGCCGATTGTCATCCTGATAGGTTACTTTAAAATATTATTGAACAATTTCGTAAAGACGATTCTGGATGGAAATTAAGTGTTTGAATTTCTATTCAGTCACCTAATAAAATAATAATACTGAAGAACCAAAAAAACCGGTACATCTACCTAATATCGTGTAGGGCCCCCCACGAGCACTCAGAAGTGCCAACATCATGGTGTAGATGCGACTAATGTCTGAAGTAGTGCTGGAGGGAACTGACACTATGAATTCTGCAGGGCTGTCCATAAACCCGTAAGAGTACCAGGGGGTGAAGATTTCTTCTGAACAGCAAGTTGCAAGGCATCCCAGATATGCTCAGTAATGTTCATGTCTGGGGACTTTGGTGGCCACCAAAAGTATCTAAACTCAGAAGAGTGTTCCTGCAGACACACTGTAGCAATTCCGAACGTGTGGGGTGTCGCATTATTCTGCTGGAATTGTCCAAGTCCGTCGGACTGCACAATGAACATGTATGGATGCAGGTCATCAGACAGGATGCTTACGTACATGTCACCTGTCAGAGTCGTATCTGGATGTATCAAGGGTCCCATATCACTCCTACTGCACACACACAACAACATTACTGAGCCTCCACCAGCTTGAACAGTCCCCTGCTGACATGTAGGGTCCACGGATTCATGAGGTTGTCTCCATAACCGCACATGTCCATCTGCTCAATACAATTTCGAACGAGACTTGTCCGACCAGGCAACATGTTTCCACCCATCAACAGTCCAATGTCAGTGTTGACAGGCCCAGACGAGGCATAAGGCTTTGTGTTGTGCTTCATCAAGGGTACACGAGTGGTCCTTCAGCTCTGAAAGCCCATAGTGATGATGTTTTGTTAAATGGTTCGCACGCTGACAGTTAATGGCACAGGAATGAAATCTGTAGCAATTTGCGGAAGGGTTCTACTTCTGTCACACTGAACGATTCTCTTCAGTCATCGTTGGCCCTGTTCTTGCAGGATCTTTTTCTGGCCGCAGTGATGACGGAGCTTTGATGTTTTACCTGATTCCTGATATTCACAGTACACTCGTGAGGTGGTTGTACGAGCAAATCCCCACTTCATCGCTACTTCAGAGATGCTGCGTCCCATCGCTCGTGCCCCGACTATAACACCACGTTCAGACTCACTTAAATCTTGATAACCTACCATTTTAGCAGCGGTAACAGATCTAACAACTGTGCCAGAAACTTGTTGTATTATATAGGCGTTGCCAACAGCGGCGTCATATTCTGCCTGTTTACATATCTCACGAAGATATGCAAATATTTTAACAAGTTAGTCTACAAGTAAAACTAAAGAAAAATGTTGATTTAAACATGGGCCCGCAAATGTTTAATTATGGCGTTATTGCTAAAAAGAGATTTTGCCTGAAATTTAGCAACTTTGCTAATATGAAGCCATCGTAAAACTGTGCGAGATTAAATAAAGCACGATTTCCATTTATTTTGTTGTTATTGATCTGGTGAATCGAATAAAACACGTCATGGACGTGTATCTACACTAGTTTTCCAGAAAATCCAGAGAATCAAAGAAGTAATTTCTTAAAGTTTTTAATTTATTAATTACTTAGCTGATTCCTGATAATTGCATGAAGTTTCCAAGTTGCAGAGAATTTAATTTTGGAAAAATGATGGTAATAACGTTAGCTGAAACTGTACATATGTGTTAGATAGTCTGCTTTTTTTAATACCATAGCAAACGCGAATTCATGTTAAACTGGAAAGAACAAATCTCAGTGTTTAGGAAGTTGTACTGTGTACAAACAATTTCACATTACATTCACAATAAATGTTCAACAATGTCTCCACCGATTTCAATGCATTTAGCTGCATGTGTGTAACAGATTTGTTCTTAATTTCGTCTATTGCATTCATAATGCGAGAAAGTAATGCCTCACGTGTATTGTCTTTGTCCTCATAAACTTTCTCTAACACCCATCCCCATATTCAAAAATCCATTGGTGTTAAATCAGGCGATCTGTGTGGCCACAAACGTGTAGCACCACGACCAACCAATTTCTGGGCAAATGTTCATTTAAATGTGTAGTAACGGCGTTGGTGAAATGTGGAGGAGCGCCGTCACGTTGAAAATACATTTGCAATCGTGTGGCAAGTGGAACATCTTCGAGCAAGTGCGGCGTTTCTTCTTGAAGGAATTATAAGTACGTCTCGCCAGTTGCACATCCTGGGAAAATGAATAGTCCAATAAAGTGTGTGTTGATTATACAACGCCACACATTTATACTAAATCGCTGCTGGAAATTGTGTTGCACTGTTGCACATGGGTTTGCTTCAGACCACAAATGCTCGTTATGTAAATTGTTTATAACATCTCGAGTAAACTGTGCCTCATCAGTCAATATAATGTACGAGGGCAGTTCAATAAGTAATGCAACACATTTTTTTCTGAAACAGGGGTTGTTTTATTCAGCATTGAAATACACCAGGTTATTCCCCAATCTTTTAGCTACACAACACTATTTTTCAACGTAATCTCCATTCAATGCTACGGCCTTACGCCACCTTGAAATGAGGGCCTGTATGCCTGCACGGTACCTTTCCACTGGTCGATGTCGGAGCCAACGTCGTACTGCATCAATAACTTCTTCATCATCCGCGTAGTGCCTCCCACGGATTGCGTCCTTCCTTGGGCCAAACATATGGAAATCCGACGGTGCGAGATCGGGGCTGTAGGGTGCATGAGGAAGAACAGTCCACTGAAGTTTTGTGAGCTCCTCTCGGGTGCGAAGACTTGTGTGAGGTCTTGCGTTGTCATGAAGAAGGAGAAGTTCGTTCAGATTTTTGTGCCTACGAACACGCTGAAGTCGTTTCTTCAATTTCTGAAGAGTAGCACAATATACTTCAGAGTTGATCGTTTGACCATGGGGAAGGACATCGAACAGAATAACCCCTTCAGCGTCCCAGAAGACTGTAACCATGACTTTACCGGTTGAGGGTATGGCTTTAAACTTTTTCTTGGTAGGGGAGTGGGTGTGGCGCCTCTCCATTGATTGCCGTTTTGTTTCAGGTTCGAAGTGATGAATCCATGTTTCATCGCCTGTAACAATCTTTGACAAGAAATTGTCACCCTCAGCCACATGACGAGCAAGCAATTCCGCACAGATGGTTCTCCTTTGCTCTTTATGGTGGTCGGTTAGACAACGAGGGACCCAGCGGGAACAAACCTTTGAATATCCCAACTGGTGAACAATTGTGACAGCACTATCAACAGAGATGTCAAGTTGAGCACTGAGTTGTTTGATGGTGATCCGTCGATCATCTCGAATGAGTGTGTTCGCACGCTCCGCCATTGCAGGAGTCACAGCTGTGCACGGCCGGCCCGCACGCGGGAGATCAGACAGTCTTGCTTGACCTTGTGGCGATGATGACACACGCTTTGCCCAACGACTCACTGTGCTTTTGTCCACTGCCAGATCACCGTAGACATTCTGCAAGCGCCTATGAATATCTGAGATGCCCTGGTTTTCCGCCAAAAGAAACTCGATCACTGCCCGTTGTTTGCAACGCACATCCGTTACAGACGCCATTTTAACAGCTCTGTACAGCGCTGCCACCTGTCGGAAGTCAATGAAACTATACGAGACGAAGCGGGAATGTTTGAAAATATTCCACAAGAAATTTCCGGTTTTTTCAACCAAAATTGGCCGAGAAAAAAAATGTGTTGCATTACTTATTGAACTGCCCTCGCATTTGTGTAACTGCCGATAAGTATTTAAGCAGGTGCACAACTCCAAGCGAAGGGCAGGATTTCCCGGATGTAAATGATGCACTTTTTGCTTATGGCAAGGATACAGATTATTGTACTTCAGTGTACGCCATACCATGGACTGTGAAATGTCTAACCGTTGAGAGATTCGTCGTGTACTGGTACCTGGGCTACGTTGAACAGCATCCATAATATCCTCATCGTCGTCTTAACATATCGAGCGCTCTTACTGACTATGAACGCTAGGTAGAGAACCTGTCTCCCTGTTGTTGTTGTTGTGGTCTTCAGTCCTGAGACTGGTTTGATGCAGCTCTCCATGCTACTCTATCCTGTGCAAGCTTCTTCATCTCCCAGTACCTACTGCAACATACATCCTTCTGAATCTGCTTAGTGTATTCATCTCTTGGTCTCCCTCTACGATTTTTACCCTCCACACTGCCATCCAATACTAAATTGGTGATCCCTTGATGCCTCAGAACATGTCCTACCAACCGATCCCGTCTTCTGGTCAAGTTGTGCCACAAACTTCTCTTCTCCCCAATCCTATTCAGTACTTCCTCATTAGTTATGTGATCTACCCATCTAATTTTCAGCATTCTTCTGTAGCACCACATTTCGAAAGCTTCTATTCTCTTCTTGTCCAAACTATTTATCGTCCATGTTTCACTTCCATACATGGCTACACTCCATACAAATACTTTCAGGAATGACTTCCTGACACTTAAATCTATGCTCGATGTTAACAAATTTCTCTTCTTCAGAAACGCTTTCCTTGCCATTGCCAGTCTACATTTTATATCCTCTCTACTTCGACCATCATCAGTTATTTTGCTCCCCAAATAGCAAAATTCCTTTACTACTTTAAGTGTCTCATTTCCTAATCTAATTCCCTCAGCATCACCCGACTTAATTCGACTACATTCCATTATCCTCGTTTTCCTTTTGTTGATGTTCATCTTATATCCTCCTTTCAAGACACTGTCCATTCCATTCAACTGCTCTTCCAAGTCCTTTGCTGTCTCTGACAGAATTACAATGTCATCGGCGAACCTCAAAGTTTTTATTTCTTCTCCATGGATTTTAATACCTACTCCGAATTTTCGTTTTGTTTCCTTTACTGCTTGCTCAATATACAGATTGAATAACATCGGGGAGAGGCTACAACCCTGTCTTACTCCCTTCCCAACCATTGCTTCCCTTTCATGTCCCTCGACTCTTACAACTGCCATCTGGTTTCTGTACAAATTGTAAATAGCCTTTCGCTCCCTGTATTTTACCCCTGCCACCTTTAGAATATGAAAGAGAGTATTCCAGTCAACATTGTCAAAAGCTTTCTCTAAGTCTACAAATGCTAGAAACGTAGGTTTGCCTTTCCTTAATCTTTCTTCTAAGATAAGTCGTAAGGTCAGTATTGCCTCACGTGTTCCAGCGTTTCTACGGAATCCAAACTGATCTTCCACGAGGTTGGCTTCTATTAGTTTTTCCATTCGTCTGTAAAGAATTCGTGTTAGTATTTTGCAGCTGTGACTTATTAAACTGATGGTTCGGTAATTTTCACATCTGTCAACACCTGCTTTCTTTGGGATTGGAATTATTATATTCTTCTTGAAGTCTGAGGGTATTTCGCCTGTTTCATACATCTTGCTCACCAGATGGTAGAGTTTTGTCAGGACTGGCTCTCCCAAGGCCGTCAGTAGTTCCAATGGAATGTTGTCTACTCCGGGGGCCTTGTTTCGACTCAGGTTTTTCAGTGCTCTGTCAAACTCTTCACGCAGTATCGTATCTCCCATTTCATCTTCATCTACATCCTCTTCCATTTCCATAATATTGTCCTCAAGTACATCGCCCTTGTATTGACCCTCTATATACTCCTTCCACCTTTCTGCTTTCCCTTCCTTGCTTAGAACTGGGTTTCCATCTGAGCTCTTGATATTCATACAAGTCGTCCTCTTATCTCCAAAGGTCTCGTTAATTTTCCTGTAGGCAGTATCTATCTTACCCCTAGTGAGATAAGCCTCGACATCCTTACATTTGTCCTCTAGCCATCCCTGCTTAGCCATTTTGCACTTCTTGTCGATCTCATTTTTGAGACGTTGGTATTCCTTTTTGCCTGCTTCATTTACTGCATTTTTATATTTTCTCCTTTCATCAATTAAATTCAATATTTCTTCTGTTACCCAAGGATTTCTACTAGACCTCGTCTTTTTACCTACTTGATCCTCTGCTGCCTTCACTACTTCATCCCTCAAAGCTACCCATTCTTCTTCTACTGTATTTCTTTCCCCCATTCCTGTCAATTGTTCCCTTATGCTCTCCCTGCAACTCTGTACAACCTCTGGTTCTTTCCGTTTATCCAGGTCCCATCTCATTAAATTCCAACCTTTTTGCAGTTTCTTCAGTTTTAATCTACAGGTCATAACCAATAGATTGTGGTCAGAGTCCACATCTGCCCCTGGAAATGTCTTACAATTTAAAACCTGGTTCCTAAATCTCTGTCTTACCATTATATAACCTATCTGATACCTTTTAGTATCTCCAGGGTTCTTCCATGTATACAACCTTCTTTCATGATTCTTAAACAAAGTGTTAGCTATGATTAAGTTACTCTCTGTGCAAAATTCTACCAGGCGGCTTCCTCTTTCATTTCTTAGCCCCAATCCATATTCACCTACTATGTTTCCTTCTCTCCCTTTTCCTACACTCGAATTCCAGTCACCCATGACTATTAAATTTTCGTCTCCCTTCACTATCTGAATAATTTCTTTTATTTCATCATACATTTCTTCAATTTCTTCGTCATCTGCGGAGCTAGTTGGCATATAAACTTGTAGTACTGTAGTAGGTGTGGGCTTCGTATCTATCTTGGCCACAATAATGCGTTCACTATGCTGTTTGTAGTAGCTTACCCGCATTCCTATGTTCCTATTCATTATTAAACCTACTGCTGCATTACCCTTATTTCATTTTGTGTTTATAACCCTGTAGTCACCTGACCAGAAGTCTTGTTCCTCCTGCCACCGAACTTCACTAATTCCCACTATATCTAACTTTAACCTATCCATTTCCCTTTTTAAATTTTCTAACCTACCTGCCCGATTAAGGGATCTGACATTCCATGCTCCGACCCGTAGAACGCCAGTTTTCTTTCTCCTGATAACGACATCCTCTTGAGTAGTCCCTGCCCGGAGATCCGAATGGGGGACTATTTTACCTCCGGAATATTTTACCCAAGAGGACGCCATCATCATTTAATCATACAGTAAAGCTGCATGTCCTCGGGAAAAATTACGGCTGTAGTTTCCCCTTGCTTTCAGCCGTTCGCAGTACCAGCACAGCAAGGCCGTTCTGGTTATTGTTACAAGGCCAGATCAGTCAATCATCCAGACTGTTGCCCTTGCAACTACTGAAAAGGCTGCTGCCCCTCTTCAGGAACCACACGTTTGTCTGGCCTCTCAACAGATACCCCTCTGTTGTGGTTGCACCTACGGTACGGCTATCTGTATCGCTGAGGCACGCAAGCCTTCCCACCAACAGCAAGGTCCATGGTTCATGGGGGGGGGGGCTGTCTCCCTAACATTCGAAATACTCCACTAATGTTCGTGCATTCGGAATCCTCCCGAGTTATACAATGTAAGCGATATTCATTAACTGCAGCCGTGGCATTACCATCACATTTGCCATAAATGAACACCATATCGGAATATTCCTCTGTCGTAAATTTGAAAGGCATCTCTATTTCATAAATAATCTACAAACTACAACATTTACTATGTGGCTTCACTTAAATACACTGTTGTAACTGTGTTCTTTCACTGAAAAATACAGAAAACGAACTCGTTTCAAGGTTAGGAAACCATTGAAACAACTCACTAACGGTTGCCAACAATGACATAAATGTTTCTACATTCTCAACGAAAAGTAAACAAATTTACTTGTATAATAATTCTTGCTGCTCTGGATGTTCTGGAAAATTACTGCAGATACATGTCTGGGACATGTTTATTAGATTCACCAGACCAATAACAACAAAATATATGGAAATACCGTTTCACTTTAACCTCGTACATTTTTGCAATGGCTTCATATTAGCAAAGTTACTAAATTTCAGGCAAAATCTTTTTTTAGCCGTAACTCCGTAATTAAACATTTGCGGACCTATGTTTGCATGAATTTTTTTTATTTAGTTTTACTTGTACAATAACATATTAAAATATTTGCATATCTTCGTGAATCATGCTATATATGTGGTGCCAAAAATGTCGCCGTCTAAAGCTGCCGCCCCTAGGCTCGTACCTAGTGAGCCTGTGTACAGTCATGGAAAAAAAGTATTCATACATCATTGTTCATGTAGAACAGCGTTATTTATTAGAGCTAAAGATCACAACCAGGGATGTTACTTGGTAAACCAACAGTATGGTGTTTCCTTTATCTGTACACATAAAAGGATTAACTAAGTTAGTCTTCTGCAAAAAATAAATAAAAATCCTTTACCAGCTGGCTTCATACAGTAGGAAATAAAGTATTCATACATATGAAGAAAAATAAAATGTACATTAACATAATGAGAATACTTTGTACACATTCCTCTTCTATATATGTCACTTCTGTTTAGCGATGGTCCAACTCGGGTTTACACCAAACTAAATTAACCGAGTTGAAAGTTTGTGTATAAACCGAATTGAGACGAAAAAACTATGATAACATTCAGTGTCGTTCTCTCTTTTTCGTCTACGTGGCCCACGATTCAGTTCAGTAAACCAACCCGAGCTTCACAGTTTCCCAGTTGGTGATTATACATGCAGTCAGGGGTGTGATGGATACTAAATGGGAGGCAATTTTTGGTCTTTCAGCTTGAAGGTAGACTTGCGAAAAACCTGAAACATCATATATAGATTTTGACAGCTAACGGGCTATACTACGGTAGCCAAATTCCCGTTCACAATTATGACTGCATACCGCACTACAGGGCCGCAATATTGGGCCTTTTGGTTTGAAACTGTGAAATTAAACTTGCGAAGCATCCGAAATTCACAGTATAAATGTTGACAGCCATTAGTCGAACACAAGGTAGACAAAAATCTGTTCACGAGCATGATTCCATATCTTACTACATGCCGCAGTTTTGGATACTTTGTTTTGAAATTTGGAAACTAGACTTGTGGATAATCCGAAACTTACTGTATAGGATTTGACAACTATCTTGCGATCATAACGTAGCTAAATTCCTGTGGACGAGAATGACTACTAAGAGCGCTACAGGGAGCGATTTCGAGTCTTTAGACACGAAATTCTGAAGATTGTGATACAACCAAACTAGAAATGTAAACATAAAAACGACTAATGAACCACTTGCAGCAAGAAATGCCTTTAGTGGCAAACTGCACATCGTGCATATTGGTTGCATCTCATGCGTGTTGGTTCTGATGGAACAGTAAAATAGACCACCAAGGGAAGGGAACAACTGTGGAGAAAAGGCAAATAGTTATACCTAAATATGAAAAGGGAAAATCATTTTCAGAAATATCTGATACTGGAAGAAGCCAGGCAACTGTGCAGTCCATAAGATTGTGATTTAGAGAAAGAAATACTCTCATAAATAGCAAAAAAGAGGCTGACCACAGAAGCTAACAAAGAAAAATGAA
Source organism: Schistocerca nitens (assembly GCF_023898315.1). Lineage (NCBI taxonomy): Eukaryota > Metazoa > Arthropoda > Insecta > Orthoptera > Acrididae > Schistocerca > Schistocerca nitens. The sequence continues at coordinate 695,076,590 of NC_064617.1, read as the reverse complement.
ATATGATGATAAGGTTGCTAAAAAAAGATCCTAAATTGATAAGTTTCTGCACTGTCCATGTTAATGATCAGTTGTGGAAGCAAATCACACCTGGGGCTGTTCACTATATTTTGAGTAGTACAGAGGAAGGAGAATAACTATTCGTCACCAAGAAGAACAATTTTCCCCAGAAATTGGTTGGTCGTGTTTCTACACATCTGTGGCCAGACAGATCGTCTGATTTAACACCAATGGATTTTTGAGTATGGGGGTGGGTGAAAGATGCCTCTTCACGAGAATTAATGGATGCCACAATACAGACTGAAATTTGAAAAGACACTCCCGAGACACTTTGAATTTGTTTTGGCAGTGATCAGACGATCTTAAGGTAGCCAAATGTCTCATCATGTGCATGAATGGTTGCCATGCTATAGGTCGCAATTCGGAAATACAATCGTGAGATACCCGGAATTTACTGTAAGTATTCTGACGACAATTGGACGACCTGAACTTAGCCAGATACTGCCGCTCGAGATGAATGGTGTAAATTATCGCTTCATCATCGTTTCCTTCACTCCCTTTCTATTAAAAATTTGTATTTCCGAGCTGCCATGATGTTAATGTTCTGTAACAAAATAACTCATAAGAAGCTACTGCACTTTTAAAGATTACAAAGAGTGACATCCCATTCTGCAGGCACAGACTCAACACAGTTCAACTCTGGCTCCGTAGGCGCGACGGGATTTGGTAACTCGAGTTGACCCACCTATACTTCTCAAAACCTCTTTGGCATGGAATGAACCAGAATTTATGTAGTGTCTGAGGTAACATTTTGCTACTCCTGTTGTAGACATTGTTTCAGAGCAGTCTTACTCCGTGTTACATGTTTTCTGAGCATTCTGTCAAGCATACACCGAAGATGTTCAGTTGGATTAAGGTCTGCATTCTGTACTGGAAACGTGAGACCACGGGGAGCAGGGTACAAATACCGCAGACGAACAGTTTCTGCTGTAAGGTGTGGTCATTGTCTCGTTGAAAGCTTTTATCTGCGTCCAAACCGAAGCTGTCAACACTTTTTTGCAGGTTTTCCTTTAGAGTATTTAAATACTGAAATCTGTCTTTGTTACCTTCAACAAAGACAAGTTGCCCAAATCAGATGTAGCCATACACCCCCCACACCATAATTCCTCCACTCCCGTGCTTTTCAGGGATTTGAATGTCTTTGGGATTCAGCTCAGTATTTGGTCGTCTCCACACCAAAATTCTGTCGTTATTTACAAGTATGTTAAGTTTACTTTCATCTACGAGCAGTTTCTTGTCCAAGAAACTTGTGTTATTGTTTATGCTCTTGAACAATTAATTGTTCTTCTTGGTGATGTATAGTTGTTCTCCTTACTCTGTACTATTCAAAATATAGTGAACAGCCCCAGGTGTGATTTGCTTCCACAACTGATCATTAACATGGACAGTGCAGAAACTAATCAATTTAGGATCTTTTTTTAGCAACCTTATCATCATATTTCATTTTTCTTTGTTAGCTTCTGTGGTCAGCCTCTTTTTTGCTATTTATGAGAGTATTTCTTTCTCTAAATCACAATCTTATGGACTGCACAGTTGCCTGGCTTCTTCCAGTATCAGATATTTCTGAAAATGATTTTCCCTTTTCATATTTAGGTATAACTATTTGCCTTTTCTCCACAGTTGTTCCCTTCCCTTGGTGGTCTATTTTACTGTTCCATCAGAACCAACACGCATGAGATGCAACCAATATGCACAATGTGCAGTTTGCCACTAAAGGCATTTCCTGCTGCAAGTGGTTCATTAGTCGTTTTTATGTTCATATTTCTAGTAGTGTATGAATACTTTCTTCCCCATTGTGTGAGGCCAACTGGCACAGAGTTTTATTAACTTTTTACGGAAGGCTAAGTTAGTTAATCCTGATATATGCAAAGATTAGGGAGGAAACCCCATATTGTCAGTTTAAGAAATAAAGTCACTGTTTGTGATCTTAATTCTAGTAACTAAAGTTACTCTACATGTACTACGGTGTATGAATAATTTTTCCCTGACTATATGTAACTCCGCCTTTGCCCATGGCTATGTCTAATCAGTCTGCTCATAGTATTGCCCACTGAAAATAGAATAAGTCGATGTCAGTACATGTCTAAAAATCTGTGTCAGCTCAGGCCTGAATTTCTCAGTGATTTGTTTTATGGAGCATTAGAAGGGGACTCGAATGAAAAGTAAGACATCAGCAAAGCTGACCACAATGTGAGACTCCTCCAGCCTTAGGTCCTTCAGCCAACAGATGAAATCACGCAGGTTTCATATGTCGTGTACATTTGCCGATGTGATGGGCCACAGATAAGCCTGATGCTTCACTAGGGTATGGTGCCCCAATGTTTCCCACTATTGCTCGCATGCCTTTGTTGTGTGTCTTTGGCAGGCCATACAATACAGATGGTACAGCAGGGTGATGGAGAGGTGACTTGGCGATGTCCTCGTGAAGGACCCTGTTCTTTCACAGAGCATAAGTTCTTTGCTGCACTTTGTTGGTTGATCTACTGCTTTTTTCTAGTATGCTGGATTGTCCAGAAGTTCTAGCATTTTCTGCTTGTAGTCCTTACATTGGAGGAGAACCATGGTGTTGCCCTGATCGGCTGGAAGGAAAACAATCTTAACCTTCTCTGAAGATATGATGTTGCTCCATGTTGGAGGTGAGAATTTCCTCTGCCATATCACTTAGTACCCTTTGGATAGCAACAGCACTCGATCTTAGCGGTAGGAAGAGATCAGCCCTTTCTCCAGTATAGATGTCCTTGGCTCTTCCAGTCATTTTCCTGAAAGGCTGATGACAGTACATCTATTGGCTGCATCTGCTTGTGATTGCTTAACCGGAAATTGAGAGATCTTGACAATATGCCTCTCAGTTCGTTTCTAGTACATCCAATCCGACTGATCCCAGGTGACTCCATCAAGCCGTTTACACGAATCCGCAGAGAGTATGGAGGATATCCACACACGAAGCATCAAGATCTCCCTGGCATTAACATCAAGATGATGTCGAGTGAAGCAGATCATTTCCTTGGTCAGGACCAGGTGGACACTCTGTTTGTTGCACTTAGCTGCAGGGGTGCTGGTGCTGATGTGATGCACCACTCTGGTGAATGTAAGTATGGCACCTAACAAAAAACTTGAGACAGTGGACGTCCTTTCTGGTTTAGAAGATCATCCAACTTTTTCACAATTTGATACATGTTCTCACTGCAGAGATGGATAGTATGTAATCTGAAGCTTTTCTGGCATATATGCTGCTTCCAAGGTTCTTGGGTGTACTACCAGATCCAACTGTCGAAGTTACATGTTATTTCAGCAAATAACAGTTCTGCCATCATCAGGTGGTGCTGATGGAATGAACTGTATGCTGTGAGTTGGTATTATTTATACCTGGCAGTCCAGAGCTCAGGCCCACTCTGTTGAAGTCCAAATTCTGGACTGGCAGATACAAATACTACCAGCTCACAGTACACACTTCATTCCATAATTCTAAGGATTCATGACATTGATACACATACCACTTGTGCTATCATATTGTAAGCACTGTTCAATGAATTAATAAAACTGTCATATCCATTCTAATCAGCAATACATTTAATTAGCATTTTATTTTGTAAGCCTTGGCTTCACATGCATCCCCAATGCTACAACAAAGCACACAAGTTACTAAGAACCTGAATATATGAATGAACTATAGGCTACTATGTGCAATGTAAATGGTTTTATCATATACTTGTACTCTTTAATACTTGTATTACTGTTAGCAGAGATAAATAACTTTTCACTGAACTCTTAATTGTGTGATATTAGAAACTGTTGAGATTATCTGTGCATTTGATCATTTGGTAGTGTTTATATTTTTCTGTAATTGTGCTCTGACTGAACTGGTAGTACTGGGGACAATGTAATATTTTGGGTAGATTAATTTGAGGAGAAGTGGGACACTGAATTATACAAAGACTCTGAGGGACTAAATCTGGAACAGGTTAATCATATTGTATCTAAAGTCATTAATTTTTTATTTTCCGAACTCTGGACATGAAATTACATATAGCCTTAGGATGAATGCTTTCATAATTCAGGAACTGTGGGATTATCATTGATTCACACAAAGCACTAATTTTGATTGGAAAAGCAGATATGTATTATGTTAACTGCTGGGCTTGACCAACTTGTTGAACACTCTTTAGATGGCCAGTAATCAACTGAAGTTTTGCCTTTGAGACAAATGACTTTCCCATACGACCATTTAGAATTTGTTTTACAAATTTTTTCTAAGCGTTTTTGTTGTACTTTTGTCACTGCACTGCTATTATCCATCACACCATCACTCTCCAATGCACTGTCATAAATAAAATTCCTCAAACTCATTTTTTTCCTAAACCATCTTTCAAAACTACCAATGCATGGAGCACACTGACTGAAAGAACAATAATAGCTAATGAAGTAAGACCGGTGGTAGTGATGTGGGCCAGGCAAATGCTCAATGGGCAGGACATTTATAAATGGGCATATTGCCAAAGGAGTTTTAAATGCCCCAAATCTTGTGTAATTTACCACTTAAAATAAAGGATGGGACAATACTCTAGTTATTAAAAGTTAGTAAATGTTTATACTTGAACAGCTGTTTATCATTTATAACGCCCTTGTAAGTCCTTTTTCTTTTTAACAGAGTTCACTCTATCTATCTATGTATCTATCTCACCCACACACACATTGAACAGCTGAGTAATGATAAGGTTGTGTGATAATAAATGTATTCTTAAATATTAAACTGTTTTCAGTGGAAACATTTGAGAAAGACTATAATTACCTATTTTGCTCCTTTCCTTTTTTATTGAATTTAAAGAACTGACGTCATTAAAGATGTAGAAAGCTGTGTTTACATTCGAATTTACTTTCCCTAACTCTCAAGCAGCTTTTTCGGCTTGGTTACCCAACCTTTAAAGCAGCAGTGTTCCAAAACACCTTTTTCAACACAAAATATCAGCTTAAATTTTTTTTATAAGTGCTGCTTATCAAATGATCTTTAAAATGCGTAAATACCTGGGGATTTTACACCACTAGCCAGTGGGGGATGATTGAGGGTGAACGGTGAGGAGGTTAAGCAAGAGCTCCACCTACAACTCTATTGAGGTAGAATGGTGTGAGTGAGAAAGCAGAAAAGGAAAGCAAACAAAGCAGATATCAACTAGTGTTTCCCAGATCATTATTTTGATGTGTGCCTACTAAAAAAATGATTCACTGGACAATGAAAATCGTAAGGACCATACTGTAAGGAATTTAACCCTGTTTAATTTGGAACTGTTTGATTTTACTTGAAAAACACATAGCTTTCCAGTTACAAAAAGGAGGAAATATGAATGTTTTGCCTTCCTTTATCTTTCGGAGGAAGTTTCAAAGTGGAAAATTTGAAATTTCCATGAAACATATACAAGCAAATATTCAGAAATTTTCAAAGCATTCCACCCCTTCATGTTCATATGTATGACTAGATTAAAAATGAATTCCATATGTCACAGTTTGCATAGATTAATTATATTAATTACACTCTACATATGAAGCTTACTCATAAATTTTAATAATCATGTTGGGAAAAGAGAAAAAGAAAGAAAGAGAGAGAGAGAGAGAGAGCTGTGGCCATGAAACAGCTTCCTAGGACGCTTTGCCATGACAGCCTATGCCTGTAATAGTTTTCAACAAGCATAATCCCAGAAAACACTCATCACCCTGCTGACAACAGTTGGTTCTTCGCATTTTTCAATGGTGATGAATCTACATGTTTCCAATCATATGACGAGTTTCACATTAAAGTATAATTTAATTATCACTCAGAAGAATGGCCTCCCACAAGGAAGTGTTTTGGCTCCAATTCTGTTTAATATACAGGGTGTTACAAAAAGGTACGGCCAAACGTTCAGGAAACATTCCTCACACACAAAGAAAGAAAATATGTTATGTGGACATGTGTCCGGAAACGCTTACTTTCCATGTTAGAGCTCATTTTATTACTTCTCTTCAAATCATATTAATCATGGAGTGGAAACACACAGCAACAGAACGTACCAGCTTGACTTCAAACACTTTGTTACAGGAAATGTTCAAAATGTCCTCCGTTAGCGAGGATACATGCATCCACCCTCCATCGCATGGAATCCCTGATGCGCTGATGCAGCCCTGGAGAATGGCCTATTGTATCACAGCCATCCACAATACGAGCACGAAGAGTCTCTACATTTGGTACCGGGGTTGCGTAGACAAGAGATTTCAAATGCCCCCATAAATGAAAGTCAAGGGGCTTGAGGTCAGGAGAGGGTGGAGGCCATGGAATTGGTCCGCCTCTACCAATCCATCGGTCACCGAATCTGTTGTTGAGAAGCATACGAACACTTCGACTGAAGTGTGCAGGAGCTCCATCGTGCATGAACCACATGTTGTGTCGTACTTGTAAAGGCACATGTTCTAGCAGCGCAGGTAGAGTATCCCGTATGAAATCATGATAACGTGCTCCATTGAGCATAGGTGGAAGAACATGGGACCCAATCAAGACATCACCAACAATGCCTGCCCAAACGTTCACAGAAAATCTCTGTTGATGACGTGATTGCACAATTACGTGCGGTTTCTCGTCAGCCCACACATGTTGATTGTGAAAATTTACAATCTGATCACGTTGGAATGAAGCCTCATCCGCAAAGAGAACATTTGCACTGAAATGAGGATTCACACACTGTTGGATGAACCATTCGCAGAAGTGTACCCGTGGAGGCCAATCAGCTGCTGGTAGTGCCTGCACACGCTGCACGTGGTTCAGAAACAACTGGTTCTCCCGTAGCACTCTCCATACAGTGACATGGTCAACGTTATCTTGTACAGCAGCAACTTCTCTGACGCTGACATTAGGGTTATCGTCAACTGCACGAAGAATTGCCTCGTCCATTGCACGTGTCCTCGTCGTTCTAGGTCTTCCCCAGTCGCGAGTCATAGGCTGGAATGTTCCGTGCTCCCTAAGACGCCGATCAATTGCTTCGAACGTCTTCCTGTAGGGACACCTTCGTTCTGAAAATCTGTCTCGATACAAACGTACCGCGCCACGGCTATTGCCCCGTGCTAATCCAAACATCAAAAGGGCATTGCCAACTCCGCATTTGTAAACATCGCACTGACTGTAAAACCACGTTCGTGCTGAACACTAACCTGTTGATGCTACGTACTGATGTGCTTGTTGCTAGTACTGTAGAGCAATGAGACGAATGTCAACACAAGCACCGAAGTCAACATTACCTTCCTTCAATTGGGCCAACTGGCGATGAATCGAGGAAGTACAGTACATACTGACGAAACTAAAATGAGCTCTAACATGGAAATTAAGCGTTTCCGGACACATGTCCACATCACATATTTTCTTTATTTGTGTGTGAGGAATGTTTCTTGGGAAGTTTGGCCGTACCTTTTTGTAACACCCTGTATACACAACCGACCAACTTATAGCCCCAAACACCACAACGAGCTGGCTGTAGCCACGCAAAGCACAGATTTTGAATCAGTGGAGAACAAGGGTGTATACGACCAGGGACAACCGGGAGATTCAGGAAAAACCCGGGAATTTTTCATTGTTTTAGTTTTCAGTTAAATTTTTGTAATTTTGACTGGTAAGAGCCGATACTCTAACAAAGGATATTACTGTATCCTGCTACTGCAGAATAATATTTCAACAATAAAACATAAAAGAGAGAAAAAAATCGAAAATAAATTACAAAGGAAATGCGCCATATACAACAACGACACACAGTGTTCATGATGCAACCGTCTGCCAATTGAAAATGTGTGAAAGGCTTTAGGAAGACTGCAGTGCTTCATAACAACAAATTGCCTCAAATGAGCGTGAAGTTGCAACTGTTTGCATTCGATTGGTTTTAGCAGTTACGCGCGGGCTCATGCGCATGCACAGCTGTCACGTTTGAGTAGTAGATTCTCCCGCTTCTGGCTACAGGAATGTGGCTGTTGGCTGTGCAAGCAGTCGCAGCAAGCAGCTAGATGCTACCGTGAAAATAGGGCACCAAATTCATATTCTTGAGGAAAAAAACTTGTTTCACAAAGCGCCTAGCATCCAGCGCACGTGTGTCTATCGATTATTCATATGATTTTGAAACGCTTCCTGTTGGTTTTTGAACATTTTTGAACACATTTTTAAGTTGATTTCTGGATGAATCATAATTTTACTTTTGAATGCATGCATAGTCTACATGATGTCTCTGTCAGGAAAATCCTCGTCGCTTCTAGAAATAAACTTTCTGCAGACAAAAGGTGACGGGGCTATAAGAGCTGAGGGAGTAAAGCCGAACGGATGAATGCCAATCGCTGTCTGATTATGTGGTTGACTGGGTTTGCGAATGATCAGCATTGTTATAATTACTAGCGAAATCCATAGATTCAGACTACCAGAGTGGAAATAAACGACTGACAGGAATAACAGGTGTGAAAGAGTACTTATTATCTTCTCGATGTATCCAAGAAAATGAAAAAAGGAAATTTTGACAGAAAGTTTTTGGCCAGATCGCTACACTAGTAAGGACCAGTAGTACAGTCACCGGCTAGCAGCCGCGTAAGTTCTATTCTGGAAGTAACGCGGAAAACATGTTGGTCGAACACGTAATAACGCCTAACCGGGAAATAATCGCGGGATAACGAAACCGATTCTGGCAGGGTTAGTGAAGTTAATCGGCAAACAAATTTTGACAGTGGCAGCAATAGCTACAGAATTGATGACGACAAGATCGTTTGTTAGAACGAGGAAGGAGAAGAAACGGGGACATCACACAAATTATGGAAGAATAAGACGATTCCAAATTTATATAAAAATTTCGTAATACTACTTTTCGATCTCATTCTTGAGAAGCTGGTGCATATGAATGAAATGTGAAACCATTTCCTAAGATAAAGTAGTAGGCCTAATTGGCATTTGATGTTGGTACTTCGTAGATTATATTCTGTCGTGTTATAAAAATGGCCATTTCTGCCAAAACAGTCTCGGTTTATTTGGTGTGTTACAAAATTGCTGCCCTATTAGAAAGGCCTATTTCGTTTTATCTAGCGGACAGTGACAAAATAGACGTAATCAGATCGAGAAACCACACCAGTCTTGGATATTATTTGTATTAACAGCTCTTTCAGCATTAGATAACGACATTTCGATTTTTCATGTAGCAAAGCGTTTGACGAACTTTGATGAGGTAATAGATTCTTTCGCAGAAAGGATAGCATGCCATGTAAAGCTGTTGCAAGATTAGAGAGAAAAAATGCTAGGAGCTAAGGTTTGAAGAAATGTGTAATTTCTTGCTTATCTCTTGTCAGTATTGGTTTTATATATCCTATATGCAATTTTATGTCACACAAAACAGCAAGTTATTAATTAATAGGCAATAAAGAGTTCGAAGAGTTCTTGTTCTCTCGATTACAAATAATTCCATCAGCTATTAATTGCGAGATTTTTTAAAGAGAGTCAGGCTGTCAAATCGGCCGTCTGGGAGCTGGAGAGGCACCATAGGACATTTCAGTTTCCACTCTCCTGAATATAGTTTGGACGTGCGATAGAAAAATGCTTTACAAAGAGGTGTGGCACTGCACTTTGGCATACTAAAGACCAAATAATATGTCTTAGATTTCCTCGAATACTTATGTTTTATGTTTCAGACTTTTCAGAAAGATGTGCGCTACAAGATGAACATATTGTGAAAATTCGATTTTTTTTTTTTTTTTTTTTTTTTTTTTTTTTTTTTTTTAGTATTGACCCAGTTCGCAAATGTAGATCCGGGGCTGCTGCGCAGAGCAGTCTTGAGTTATAGTGAGTGGGTAGTCTCCACGTGACCCATGTTTACATTTAGTGATTTTGCTGTTTCCCCTTCGTTTTCTCTCGTTAAAAGCACACAAAACGGATATCTGAGGCCGGGAGCTATCAAGTGAATTAAAACATTCACATAATTACGGAAGACTGAAATATGTCATTAGTTTCAGATTTTATTTTATTTCTACCTTTCTGACAGTCAAGCATTAATCGCGTTGCGGAACAATGAAGTTATTTTTGTCTGTTTGCTAAAGAAATTTGACTTTTGTTAACCTTTTCCGCAGAGGCAGTCAATGTATTTGAAACGAAATGTTTAATTCCACAGTACTGGCTAGTTTCAACTGTTCGCTGCATTTCACGAGCTCGTTTTCATTTTCTAGCACATATGGCATTATGCCATAATAAAGAACCAAACGTGATATAATGCAATACTGGTGCTCCAAGAAAATTTACATCCCGAAAACCACACTGAAAAGCTTAATATCAGGACGAGGTCTACTTCATATGGGAATCTGGACATACGAATGTGCCCTTTAAATGTGCACATTTAATTATATGGTTCACGAAATTTCGATGCTCTTGCGGTATCCTCTGATGTCTTGTTTCTTTTATGACATAATGTATGATCTTTCAATGTTTTACACGTACGTACGTACATACATACATACGGGCTTCCTACGTCCTGATAGCTACCCAAGCGCGGTGTCGCCTGTTATCTGCGCTCTCTGGCGAATAGTGGTTTGAAAAGTGTTACTTAAAAAGTAAATATCCTTTTACGTAATTTGAACTATGTGCAAGAATGTACCATGAATTTATTAAATCACAGAGCGTTTGACTCTCAATTAAAAGCCAACTCTTTGATGACGTGCCATTTAGAAGAATTTCGAACCCTGAAGATCAGACATTTATATCATTATTAAAAATATTACTGGCACATTTGTGAGATATATGTTAAAGTGTAACATGTGCAAAAAAGATCAACAGTATATGCGAAAGCTTAGCTTCTCTTGCAGCTTGAGACCAATATGATATGTGAAAGCTTTTCTTTACTTGTAGCAACATTATGTATATTAATTTAAACTATTAACTTTCCCTATTTGTGTGTTCGTGCTACTTATGTTGCTGTTGGCTGCCTACATCACGTGTCCTATGCTCTGAATATCTGCTGTCATCGGCTGGCGAGAGCACGTGACACGAGCTACGAATGGCTTACAAAAGCGCATCGAAATCTCGATTTCAACGATTCGGAAATTAACATGCGGTGTTTGGTGGAATTCCAATGTATACTTTCGTAATACGAAAATGCGCAGCGTACATGTTGCTGCACAGCAAAGATATTTCCAAAACGTGTCTTTTTCCCTGAGTTTCGTTTTCTAAAGAGCCTTGAAATTGTACGCCCCTGTATAAAATCCTAACCATTCAAAGGATTGATAAGGGAAAATATACAGTCACCCGGGAGAAGGTGTATTTTTAACCGGGAAATCCGTTTTTTTTTCCTTGTCCACGTATACACCCTGCATGAATGCCCTTGAAGATCTATCCAGATACTACAACACAAATCAGCTGAAACCAAACCCTTCAGATACACAAGTGTGTGCTTTTCATTTGAGAAACAAGGAAGCCACTCGCAAGTTGAAATAGTATGGTCGGGGTTTGAACTGGAACACTATGAGGCTCCAAAATACCTAGGAGTGACACTTGATAAATCTCTCACTTTCAAAAAGCACTGCATGAAATACAAGTCGAAAGTCTCCACCAGAAACAATTTCCTATGGAAATTGGCCGGACCACAGTGGGACAGTCAACCAGAAACAATCCGAACATATGCAATGGCACTACACTATTCTACAGCAGAGTATGCCTATCCTGTTTGGTATAATTCAGCTCATGCCAAACAGGTGGATGTAGCTCTCAGGTTCCTGATAATCCACTCAAGTCGCATGGCTTCACCACCTCGCAAGAATAGCACCATCACTTGTTCAAAGAGAGAGAGCTTCGAAACAACAAGGAAAGAAAGGCAGTGGGACAGAAAGTTACTCATCCTTTGTATGTGTATGATCCGCATCCGCAATGACTGAAGTCAAGGAAGAGTTTCCTTAGGACCACTGCTGAAAAAACTAGGTTACAACTGGGGGGGGGAGGGCTACGACCTATCCTCCCGCTGGTTGGAAAAGAGTTGTTGATGCTTTTCCTCCAGGCTATGACAGGGAATGGACAACTTGGAAGTCCCTGAATAGACTGACATCCGGAGTTTGAAGATCAAAAGTTAACCTGCCAAAATGGGGATACACTGATCCAAATGATATTCGGTGTGACTGTGGAGAAGAACTGATAGTCCGGCACATGCTTCGGTGTTGATTGTGTCCAGTCTTCTTACAGAAGCTGACCTTCAACACGCAACAGAAAATGCACTGGAAGTGGCAAGTTTTGGTCAAAAGTAATTTAATCATAACTGTGTAAAGTGTATATACATGTGCATGTACACTACTGACCATTGAAATTGCTACACCACGAAGATGACATGCTACAGACGCGAAATTTAACCGACAGGAAGATGCTGTGATATGCAAATGATTAGCTTTTCAGAGCATTCACACAAGGTTGGCTTTGGTGGTGACACCTACAACGTGTTGACATGAGGAAAGTTTCCAACTGATTTCTCATACACAAACAGCAGTTGACCAGCGTTGCCTGGTGAAACGTTGTTGTGATGCCTCATGTAAAGAGGAGAAATACGTATCATCACGTTTCCAACTTTGATAAAGGTCGCATTGTAGCCTATCGCCATTGCGGTTTATTGTAGCGCGATATTGCTGCTTGCGTTTGTCAGGATCCAATGACTATTAGTAGAATATGGAATCAGTGGGTTCAGGAGGGTAATACGGAATGCCGTGCTGCATCCCAACGGCCTTGTATCACTAGCGGTCGATGTGACAGGCATCTTATCCGCTTGGCTGTAATGGATCGTGCAGCAATGTCTCGATCCCTGAGTCAGCAGATGGGGAAGTTTGCAAGATGACAACGATCTGCACCAACAGTTCGACGATGTCTGCAGCAGCATGGACTATCAGTTCAGAGACCATGGCTGTGGTTACCCTTGATACTGCATCACAGACAGGAGTGCCTGCAATGGTGTATCAACGACAAACCTGGGTGCACAAATGGCAAAACATTTTTTCAGATGAATCCAGGTTCTGTTTACAGCATCATGATGGTCGCATCCGTGTTTGGCAACATTGCAGTGAACGCACATTGGAAGCGCGTATTCGTGATCGCCATACTGGCGTATCACCGGCGTGATGGTATGGGGTGCCTTTGGTTACACGTGTTAGTCACCTCTTGTTCGCATTGACAGCACTTTGAACAGTGGACGTTACATTTCAGACATGTTACGACCCGTGGCTCTATCCTTCATTTGATCCCTGCGAAACTCCACATTTCGGCAGGATAATGCACGATCGCATGTTGCAGGCCCTGTACGGGATTTTCTGGATACAGAATATGTTCGACTGCTGCCCTGGCCAGCACATTCTCTAGATCACTCACCAATTGAAAACTTCTGGTCTATGGTGGCTGAGCAACTGACTCGTCACAATATGCCAGTCACTACTCTTGATGAACTTTGGTATTGTGATGAAGCTGCATGGGCAGCTATACCTGTACACACCATCCAAGCTCTGTTTGACTCAATGCCTAGGCATATCAAGGCTGTTATTCTGGCCATAGGTGGTTGTTCTGGGTACTGATTTCTCAGGATCTATGCACCCAAATTGCGTGAAAATGTAATCACATGTCAGTTCTAGTATAATATATTTGACAATGAATACCTGTTTATAATCTGCATTTCTTCTTGGTGTAGCAATTTTAATGGCCAGTAGTGTAGGTTTCTGACATGAGAATAAATAAAATCAATCTCATTAATACAATGGTTACAAAGGGTAGCATAGTGGTTACAGAATAGATAAATGAGGAGTCCAAACTGCCACTGGCTGCTGTATGCCTTATGGGCCAGCTAAGTAATCACTGTGTGCTGTTTTTTAATTTCCTTTTCGATGCTGCCATAGCTCTGTGTTCGCTTGGCACTGGGCTTTTTTTATTCCTTTCAGTGCGAGCTTTCCTCTTGACTTATGTTTTCTACAAATCAAACATATAAGAGTCATGAGATGAGATCTCTCTTTATTTTGTAATTTTCAGTTCGATACTGATTTTTATAGTCTCACTTTGGGTCCTCATAGTGGTCTGCAACATATTCATAATGACATTCAAATCAGTATCCTACCTAAGTATGTTTCCCCACTGCAACAATTTATAACGTTACACAATGCTGATTTGTATACATGCATGTGCCTACAATGATATGATGTCAGCCATAATAAACATAGGTGAAGAAATGCAGACACACATGACCTATCCATTGTGCACTCAACCATTGTTTACACATTATTACTCTTCTAGTAATTAGCGATTCAAATATGACGGTATTTTGTTATACACTATGTGCTCTTGAAGTATCCAGACACCCCAAAAACCATTAGTTTTTCTTAGGTGCCTTGTGCTGCCACCTACTGCTAGGTACACGACATCAGTACTCATTAGACATCGTGAGAGAGCAGAATGGAGCGCTCCGCGGAACACACGGACTTCGAATGTGGTCAGGTGATTGGATGTCACTTGTGTCGTACGTCTGTATGCAAGATTTCCACACTCCTAAACATCCCTAGGTCCACTGTTCCTGGTGAGATAGTGAAGAGGAAATGTGAAGGGACACATACAGCACAAAAGCATACAGACCAACCTCATCTGTTGACTGACAGAGACCACCCAACAGTTGAAGAGGGTGGTAATGTGTAACAGGCAGACATCTATCCAGACTATCACACAGGAATTCCAAACTGCATCAAGATCCACTGCAAGTACTATGACAATTAGGTGAGAAAACTTGGATTTTACGGTTGAGCAGCTGCTCATAAGGCACACATCACTCCGGTAAATCCCAAACGACACCTCGCTTGGTGTAAGGAGTATAACTACTGGATGATTGAACAGTGGAAAAACATTGTGTGGAGTGACGAATCACGGTACACAATGAGGCGATCCAATGGCAGGGTGTGGCAATGGCGATGCCCAGTGAACATCATCTGCCAGCATGTGCAGTGCCAACAGTAAAATTCGGAGGCAGCGATGTTATGGTGTGGTGGTGTTTTTCATGGGGGGTGGTTGCACCCCTTGTTGTTTTGCGTGGCACTATCACAGCACAGGCCTACATTGATGTTTTAAGCACTTTCTTGCTTCCCACTGTTGGAGAGCAATTTGGGGATGGCGATTGCATCTATCAACACAATCGAGCACCTGTTCATAATGCACGGCCTGTGGCGGTGTGGTTACATGACAATAACATCATTGTAATGGACTGACATGCACCGAGTCCTGACCTGAATCCTATAGAATACCTTGGGATGTTTTGGAATGCCGACTTCTTATCAGGCTCACCGACCGACATCGATACCTCTCCTTAGTGCAGCACTCCGTGAAGGGTGGGGTGCTATTCCTCAAGAACCTTCCGGCACCTGAGCGAATGTATGCCTGCAAGTGCGGAAGGTGTCATCATCAAGGCTAAGGGTGGGCCAACACCATATTGAATTGCAGCATTATCGATGAAGGGCGCCACAAACTTTTAAGTCATTTTCAGCCAGGTGTCTGGATACTTTTGATCACATAGTGTACAAGGAGGTCTGACCGATGACCCAATAGGCGTTTTCTCATAAAAATCAGCTGCATGACTTAATTTTTCAAAGTGACAATTAAAAGTCATATTGACCTTTTCAAAGGCAGCTTTCAATTTTCCCTTCACTGATTAGAGTAAATGCATCAGTTCTCATTTGATGCCACATTTTGAGAAAAAAATTAAAATATGTATTACAAAATAACAAAAAGATAGCTGACTGTAAAAGCAATGTGTCATTGTGTCCTAAATCTGTACTGTCTGAGATAAAATGACATTGAAATCTTTCTTATTCTACATTTACTTATACCAGATATTATTAATACTCTCTCTCATGTTTGATGAAGTTTAGTCTTCTTTTGTGCTTCATATATAACAAGTATGCTTTCAACTCCATTAACACAACAATACCTTCCAAAAGCTACTCAAAGGAACATTTATTTCAATTGTAGAGTTGAACACTTTGTTGCTCCTTTTCTTCTATCAGCTTCCATCCCTGAAGAAGTAGCTGTTGATTTTCTGTGATTTACTAGCCATTTAATAAGTATTGTCATCTAGGTATGAGAAAAACAGTCTGGTTAAAATCTATTCTGGTATTTTAGTTCTGAATAACTGGTATTTTTTTATCTTTGTTATAACATGTGCTTATAGCAGCAAAACTGAAATTTTTTGTTTTTAAGTAAACTCTTTTTAAATCAGTAATTTTTACTCTTAAAATTTGTATTGGTTTGAAATATTGCACTTTTATAGAAAAAGGGCAAGTGATTAGTGCTATTTTCACATCAATGTTGACAGAAAAGATCAACAAACATATGGCATACGAATTGGTATGGTATTGCTGAGACAATAACATCCCTGTTGTCTGTATGTGCAGTCTGCAAAACTTGCCGCCTTACTGTTGTCACTGGACATCTGCTGTATTCAAGAACAGCAGCAACCCTAGTGTGCAAACATTTTTGTGAAGTGAAGTAACAATGAAATACAACTTTTCATTTGCTTTAAAGGATTAAAGATTTGTCTGGCATTTCTATAAAATAATAAAAGAGGAAGGAAATTGTGGTAACAGTAATAAATTAAAAACTTTAACAACAATTCATTCATAGTATATAATAAAAATGGGAAGCAGCTGAACTGCTGCCTATGTCTACATAATATGCCTTATCTGCTTGTATCCCTTGAAAATGGACAAACCAATACAAAACACACACTTCTTCAACATCAGCTGAACCCCTTTGCTCTGACTATTTGAAATGTCCAAATAGTGGTATGATACAGGATTGCACTGTGATTTTAAAGGAGAGTTTCAGAAATGTTAGAATCAATAAGATAATACTGGTGATTTTTTGTAGAATTCAAACATTTATCACTTTTCGAGCAAAGCATTAAATGGTATGTGGACCAAGTTTGCCTATTTAATTTAATATTTTGATTCTATGTATGTTGAAACTGATGGTCAAAATTTTTCAATATTTGTTTGATATCTTTTATTACAGATAATAACAGGAATAAAAACTAAAAATCTCTTATTTCAGAAACCAGTTGTTTTGAACGATTTTAACAGCGGATTAAACTGGCATGGGAAAAAATCAGATATAACCAAAAACTGGTAGTTCCAGTAATAATTTCCATTCCTACTACCATCTGCAGGAAATTCAACTTTACTATAATTTTCTCATAATAATATTAGAAGTGTGTGTGTGTGTGTGTGTGTGTGTGTGTGTGTGTGTGTGTGCGCAATTGCTTATTTCTGTTTGGTCACGCAAAATACTTTTGGTAGTTACATCACAAGGAGTCAGATGTAAACAAAAACACAATATCGAGGGGCAATGACAGTCATGTTCATATGTTAATGCCCTCTGAATAAGAATAATAAGTTATGCATTCCATAAAAATCAGTTAGACCAGGGCTTGCCACCAGTTAGACCAGGGCTTGCCACAAAGTTCCACACAAAGCAAGCTCTGTTAAAAGGGTAAGGCACATTCCTAATGCTTTTCACAACAATGTTTTCAATTACAGTTCTATTAGCTGCATAATAATATAATATTCTTTAAGATGCCGTTGCAGAGCCATAATCACATAGTATTCATAATACAGTTGTGACATTTTTCTCTCTTAGCTACCAACCAAAGAAAAGGACATTGCATTCTTAATTGCAACTGTTTTAATAATGCAGGCTGCATGTTTTACTCCATTGTCTTTGACACATTGAAATTATTAATATCAAATTCAGGTCTAGGGGGTTCCAAACTCCATGTAACAAAACCTTTTTAACACCAACTTCAGTTCAAATAATCATCACACACTTAAAATGTGAGAAGAGAAACACATAATTTTATCAGTTATTGAGAACTACCATGTGCCCAAAGACATAGGAAGAAACAAAACAGTGTACGACTCTTGAAATTTCAACATTTTGTAAACAATTTTTCTGTTGGTATAAAATAGCAGGTAAAAATGAAAAAACCTGTCACATGAAGGAAGAGAAAAAAAAAAAATGTTTGACACTTTGATTAGGTGCGTGAATATCACACAGTCAACTTAAATAAGTTGCGAATGCATTTCAAATTTACATCATGCTGTTAAAACATTCTACATAAAACTTTATTTTAATGTACATCTTGATACAATAACTATAAGAAATGATAAAGCAATTTAAGTAATAGTTATTAAAAAAATAGTCTATCTGATTATCACATATTTCTGTAAAGTGATTATATAAACAAACATAAATACTATACACAATAAATAAATCCTTCACAATATATACATGAATTTACAGCAGTACGAAAAAAATCAAATGATTTAACAGCTAATATTATCATTAAATGAAAACCTGTGGCTATCTCACAAAGGAACACTTGGTGTTGTTTGAGAAAATGATGTTCTTTTCATTCCTCCAACAAATTTAAACACTACGTGGAAAATGTAGAAGTTTGAAATTATAAAATTTTATAAGGAGTAACAAAACCATTCTGCTAGAGCTACCTGTCTTGAAACAGAAAAATAATTACAACAAACTCAGCATTCAAGGATGATTTACAGAAAATATGGCATGATATACCTTGCAATATAGTTCAAGGGAACATAAAACCTACTGCAAAATATATCATCTCCCTCGGCCTCATACACTGTTCTGCAGCATAAGCACCAGAGGACTATCTAATCTACTTGGGGAAAGCAGTACAACACAGCAATATTATTTCAAAATAAAGATACTGAAGAAAGTACTTCCAATGGAATGACTACAAATATTTTGATATAAATATATACATTTTCCTACAGTCATGAGATTAACACTTAAGAAATTAAATTTCAACATCCAGCTTCCAAGGAATCAGAGAAATCACAAACCTTATTTTTTCTTAACTTGAATGGTGTAATTTTGATTTATAAAATTTGCTTTAAGAAAATGGAATGAAATTATCAATATGTAATGAACACAAGAGACAGAGTGTCTTTTAGTACGTTCTATATGAAAAATGTTTCAATATTTAGGCTGCAAACGACCATTCAGGCCATGAGTTATAAAGACACAGTGAATAAAAAAAAAAAAAAAAAAAACAATATAATTTTTTTGTACTATTTGTAGAGGAAATATTTCTGCAAATTTCCCATCTCCCTTTCTCTATTGAAACAATGTAAGTACTAAACGTCTTCTAGATTTCTGTTAAACAAAAATAGTAGCAAACAAATGAGCAAGATAAAAAACAAACTAAACATATGTAGTGAAATTGTGGATTTATATGTTATTTAGCATGGTTGGGGGTGAAACGATAGGGTGAAGGGGCTGTAAAGGAAGAGATGTGCATACTGAAGAAAATTAAAATTCTGGGCAAGAAAAATACAATCATCAAATTTATAGTTCTTCATGAACTGACACAAAGAAATGGGATGACACTGAAGTGTGAAAACTAGGAACTGGAGGTATCATCTGTGGACAATTATAAAACAAATATGTGGAACAATACAGGTAAAATGGTAGAATAAGAGAAAATTGGTCCTCCAGCAGATACTTACTGACAGAATAAACATGAGACAACATAAACAAGAAAGAAGCTTATCAGTCAAATATCTTGCCATCATACCAACTTCGTTGGATCTCCACCATATCTCCTACAATTCCTCTTAACGCTATTTTCCTATTCCTTTCTGTATGTAGTGCACACCTCTCTTTTTAGTCTGACATACATATTTCTAATGACATTGTGAATTACTACATTACTGTATTTCCTCCTTATCAACACTTAAAGCTAAACTTCAAAAGGACGTTCTGTATAGTTGTTGCTTGTTGTTGAACATACCACAATAGTTTCTTCCTTTGCTGGATTATAATTATTTTTTAGACATATCACTCAAAATTTTTAGCTTTTTTCATCATTATTTTTAAAGCAAATGTAATGAAATGTTTGTTATTTTGCCAATACCAAACAACACACTCATATGAAATTTGATTCAAAATATTGGATAATTCTGGTAATATTAATTATCAATTGAATTATCCTTTTATGTTTCATGTAGTGATTACAGCTTTTATATGATCTACAAGCACAATGTCGATGATTTAGATCAAATGGTTAACAGCATTTGAAGATACAAATTTTTCAAGAATAAATAATAATGGCATTTATCTTATTACAATTGAAATGTGTGGAGCTTTCGAACTGCAATCATCATCCCATTTTTATTGTTTTAAGCATAACAATTAAGAATAACTATGAAATTAATTGTCAACATTCTTAAAGAACCCATCAGAAGAAGCAGAAAATGTGTAGAATGTTTGTAATTGACATCTACAGTTATAAGTTCTTTACTATTTCAAAAACACTGTATCACTTTTTTTTTCAAATAAAAAAAAGAAGAATGTCTCGTCTGACTCTCAAAACAACTACCTTACATCATATTTAGTACTGAAAGACAAAAAGAAAGAGAGCAGTGCTTTAAGACTACTGAAGATTGTCACGGAAATGATTAAAAACTGTGATACATGCTACATCCTTATTAAAATCGAGCTACAAGGCACTTCAATACACCGCTTACCTCCACCAGTTCAAATGAGTCTATTACTTCACAGATACTTCATAATGATAAAAAAACAGGGGAGCATAGAGGATTAAGCCCTACAATAGTTTCATAAAACAAAGCAAATCAGAGTGAAGAGAAGCACTGTGTACATGAGTGACCAAAAACTGTTGAAATCTTTCATGTAGAAATTAGCATTATGAATAACTGTTTCTGATCTAATGTGTTGGTTGCTCATGCAAAATGGCCATACTTTTAATGACTGAATGTACACATCGCTTGTTGCATAATGATCATCTGATTTACTCCTTTTACACTCTAAATTAAAATATAACAAGTTGGAAACAATGTCTGAAGTCTTGATAAAATGTTAGTAGTTTCTATTCACATAAACTGCATAAATAGGCACAACATTTTCACTGCAACAATAATTATCCTAACCAGGGATGTAAAGACTGCTTCCGAAAAACAGAAAATTGGAAAGCTTTTGCTTTTAAGTAACAGCCATCAAAACAAATGTCATGAGCACGGAGGATTTACAAATAGTGGAATGTCAGTTCAAAATAATTCAGAAATTTCCATACCTGTATCCATTTTGTTGTTAACATTCATTCATATGAACAGTAAATATGCAAAAAATCACTGTAGTTGTGTGTGTTCTTGATTTACAGAGCGGCAGGAATTTTTAAGTTTAATTTATCTGTAAATCTATGTGCTATGCTTACATGCTTCTTCATAGATGGTACTGATTTGGTAAGCATTTATATGACATAATAGTATTTAATACATTCAGATTCCAGAAGATCTGAAAAACCACTATCAGGAGATCATAACTCTTGTTACTATAACACTACACTATTTTTCATTTCTTTGCACTGGTATTATCCATAAACAAAGTTTATTATTTTTAATGCCGATGTTTTACAAGTCAACAATATATATCACATCTCTTCATTTATGAATCAACTAACACAAAATTGCAGTTACCTACAGAATCAACAACACAGCCTTGTGGCTGAAATAGACAGGTTTCCACAACCTACTGTAGCCATTTCTCCAACCACTTACATGACAATGATGAGTCAGAAGTGGTTGGCTCACAGGAACTTAGCTCTGACTACATTTGATGTATCATGGTCCAACAGTTACTGCTGCTGAAGCTGTCTTGGTATTAGGAGTGATGTTGAACACAGGACCGATCCGAAGGAAAAATCTTCGAAGAACAGATCGTAGCTCTGGCTTCAGGTCAAAGCACATAACCTCACAAAGCATTGGATAGTAGCTTGAAGTATGAGCTGCAAACTGCGAAAGAATACCAAGTGGTTATTTTAAACCATTTGTTACACATAATAAATACTGGTTGGCACAATATAAACTGTAAGGGTAAGTTAAGACATAAGTTGACAGACTGTCTTTGCAGCTACGTCACAAGAAACAATAGTACAAACAAGGAAATATCTAAAAAAAAAAAAAAAAATAAAATTTCAAGCAGACGGCATTTCCTGATGTGAGCAAAAATCTTAAATACTAACATCAACATCTTTTGAAATGAACTGTTTTTACATGGAGAAAGCAAGCCAAATGGTATGTGTGTTTCATTAAGACCACTGATGTGATTTTATTTCAATAAAACAAAAAACATTTGGAGACAAAAAATATGCATTTCCTTGAAATCACACGACAGATCTCAGAAAAAAGTAGGCCTCCTGAAAGAAGTGTAAAGGTGGGAAAGAATTGTGTACAACACTGTAGGTGACCACCAATAAAAAAATGGTTCTACGATGTTTGTTATTGTTGGTTATTACCACTGTGTTATATCTATCATTTTGCAGATTTTGTGTGATTTTTCTTTCGAGAAATATATGAGTAAATTGTGTACAAACTGCCAGTGACTGACACAATTTTCTTCTTCTTATCATCCACATTTTCTAACATATAAACTACTTTTGGAGTGCCAAAATGTACTAGAACAAATAAAATGTCTCTAAAACGCCACACTGTACAATGTACTTGTGGTGAGACAGTCACAATTCCTGAAATCCATCACCCATGGTCTCTGGCCTGCTGAAGAGCACTGCAGTCCCCAAATCCGCTGCAATATGCCACACGCAAGCAGACCTGGCCTGCGGGCACATCAGTGAGACTAGATCCGATATGCAGTGCTTGCACATTAGTGGGAACTGAATGTGCTTCAGATCAGCACGCCCCATTCATTACAGAAACCCACAGAACTGGCCTGCGGTTTTAGCCCATCGTGGAAATCCACCTGTGTGTCAAGCTATTCATGAGCCACAGACAGCATGTTGATGAAATGAGACCACAATGATCAATCCATGCAACAGATTACTTGTACAAATACTCTGAGAATCAACAATAATGAGGATATGAAATAACTCACCGCAAAGATGACTGCTAAGCTGCAGACAAGCATGTAGAAAAGACAATCACACTCTCACAACTAAATTTTCAACCATAACTTTTGTCAGAAAATGAGAGCACACACACATTCACACTATCTCGGACACAACTCGTGCACACATGACTGCCATCTCTGGCTGCTGCGCCTACAGTCTCTGAGAATCAGATCCAAACAAACCATTCCTCACACCTCCCTGCCTCTCGTTGGTAGCTGCTAGGCTAGTGGCAAGAAGTGGTGGCAGCACTGGCTGCAAACTGAGGGTACTGGTATGGAGGGGAGAAGAAATAAGAATGAGGGAGTAGCGAAGCAGTGCATGTACTCAGCTGCATCCAGCCAGCTATGATACATGATACCTCAGTAAACAAATCATTTCATCTATTGAGGCAAAAACAAGATCTTTCCAGAGTTTTTTTAAAATTTCCCAGATTTCCCCAAGGGGTTTGAAATTCCCTAATTTCCAGAACGTGTGGCAACCCTGCTGTTGCTATTTGAGTTCATATTTTGTCATTTGGAGATAGTGAGAGGAGCTGTGGACACTAGAAAATGGAGTGCCAAATAGAGAAATCTCAAAATTTTAACATATTCTTCTCTTTGAGTTCAACAGATGGGTGACAGCAGCCAGAAACATGCGGATAACGCCACTGGACAGAGAACAAGGAAACAGTTTTCTTGTTTTAAGGAGTATTGTTTGACGTTAGTGACTCTCCATGTCCAGGAGGACATTTGGGGTTTGATGAAGATTGTTTAAATGCATTAATCCACAATGATCCATGTCAGTGTATGTGAGAACTGGAAAAGCTGGTGAACTGTGACCATTCCACCATTGTGTGACATTCACAAGCAATGGGATAGATTCAAAAGGCAGGAGTATGGGTACTGCTCGCTCTAACAAGGGGAGGCCGCCAATTGTGAAATTCAGATTCGATTCATACTGCGCATAATAAAAGCTCATGGCCAGAGGTGTAATGAGGCAAAGCACCAAGATGCACTTCTCAGCCGTTGTCGAGAAAATCGACAGTTAAAAGAAACCGTTGCCGTGAAATACTCTCTACGATTAATAATGTTCTACAACGTCGTGGCACAGCGGTAAGCGCTCGGGTTCGTAATCCGGAGGTCGCCGGATCAAATCTCGCCCCATGCAAATTTTTTTATTAGTTTTTTGTAATTAAAACATTCCACGAAGGAAAAATATATCTAAAACAAAGATGATGTGACTTACCAAATGAAAGTGCTGGCAGGTCGACAGACACACAAACAAACACAAACAAAAACATACACACAAAATTCAAGCTTTCGCAACAAACTTTTGCCTCATCAGGAAAGAGGGAAGGAGAGGGAAAGACGAAAGGATGTGGGTTTTAAGGGAGAGGGTAAGGAGTCATTCCAATCCCGGGAGCAGACATATTTAAAGACAAAGAGTTTGGGCAGAGATGTCAGTCGAGGCGGAAGTGAAGAGGCAAAGATGATGTTGAATGACAGGTGAGGTATGAGTGGCGGCAACTTGAAATTAGCGTAGATTGAGGCCTGGTGGGTAACGGGAAGAGAGGATATATTGAAGAGCAAGTTCCCATCTCCGGAGTTCGGATAGGTTGGTGTTGGTGGGAAGTATCCAGATAACCCGGACGGTGTAACACTGTGCCAAGATGTGCTGGCCGTGCACCAAGGCATGTTTAGCCACAGGGTGATCCTCATTACCAACAAAAACTGTCTGCCTGTGTCCATTCATGCGAATGGACAGTTTGTTGCTGGTCATTCCCACATAGAATGCATCACAGTGTAGGCAGGTCAGTTGGTAAATCACGTGGGTGCTTTCACATGTGGCTCTGCCTTTGATCGTGTACACCTTCCGGGTTACAGGACTGGAGTAGGTGGTGGTGGGAGGGTGCATGGGACAGGTTTTACACCGGGGGTGGTTACAAGGATAGGAGCCAGAGGGTAGGGAAGGTGGTTTGGGGATTTCATAGGGATGAACTAACAGGTTACGAAGGTTAGGTGGATGGTGGAAAGACACTCTTGGTAGAGTGGGGAGGATTTCATGAAGGATGGATCTCATTTCAGGGCAGGATTTGAGGAAGTTGTATCCCTGCTGGAGAGCCACATTCAGAGTCTGGTCCAGTCCCGGAAAGTATCCTGTCACAAGTGGGGCACTTTTGTGGTTCTTCTGTGGGGGATTCTGGGTTCGAGGGGATGAGGAAGTGGCTCTGGTTATTTGCTTCTGTACCAGGTTGGGAGGGTAGTTGCGAGATGCGAAAGCTGTTGTCAGGTTGTTGGTGTAATGGTTCAGGGATTCCGGACTGGAGCAGATTCGTTTTCCACAAAGACCTAGGCTGTAGGGAAGGGACCGTTTGATGTGGAATGGGTGGCAGCTGTCATAATGGAGGTACTGTTGCTTGTTGGTGCGTTTGATGTGGACGGACGTGTGAAGCTGGCCATTGGACAGGTGGAGGTCAATGTCAAGGAAAGTGGCATGGGATTTGGAGTAGGACCAGGTGAATCTGATGGAACCAAAGGAGTTGAGGTTGGAGAGGAAATTCTGGAGTTCTTCTTCACTGTGAGTCCAGATCATGAAGATGTCATCAATAAATCTGTACCAAACTTTGGGTTGGCAGGCCTGGGTAACCAAGAAGGCTTCCTCTAAGCGACCCATGAATAGGTTGGCGTACAAGGGGGGCATCCTGGTACCCATGGCTGTTCCCTTTAATTGTTGGTATGTCTGGCCTTCAAAAGTGAAGAAGTTGTGGGTCAGGATGAAGTTGGCTAAGGTGATGAGGAAAGAGGTTTTAGGTTTCGTCTTTCCCTCTCCTTCCCTCTTTCCTGATGAGGCAACAGTTTGTTGCGAAAGCTTGAATTTTGTGTGTATGTTTGTGTGTCTATCGACGTGCCAGCGCTTTCGTTCGGTAAGTCACATCATCTTTGTTTTTATATATATTTTTCCCACATGGAATGTTTCCCTCTATTATATTGATATCAGTAATTTGAACCCAACAATTACGTTTGTTATTGTCACTGTTGCATTTCGAAATCTTTTCTGTCGTCTTATTTTCTCTTTCTGTTTTTGCCAGTAGTTTCACTTTGTATTCACCTTCTCCTTTTTACCGTAATCTGCTATACAATTTTATCCCGCCTATATATACTCAATAATACGTAACCCACTTCCAAACCATAACCAAAAAAATTTTTTTGCCGCTTTCAACACTACCGCCGCTATAAAATCCACCCTTTCTAGTTCACAAACAGTTCCTTTCACCTTTTAAACAACCATTTCGGCTAGTTCTAATAACTTTCGCTTTATTTCCATTTCCGTTTTTCGCACATCACTGATAATTTTTATCCGCTTCCCACAGGTTTTAACGTCATTATTTCTTTGTCAGACAATAGTTAGCCTCATTTTCATAATCTGCCACCACAAAACCACTCCTTTTAATATATTACACGCAGTTTTTTCGAAATTTTCCCGAATTTCTCCGTCCTTTAACGTGTTTTGGCGGCAACACAACCACCTAACCTTTGTACACATCGTTGTCTACCAACCCAAGTCCAACATAGCCCAGCTGTAACCAACACCTTCTCGCCTTTTTTCACACCAGATCTCCAGTTACTTTCCAGTTCACCTTTATCTCTCCCCATATATTTTTATTTTCATTTTCATTTCAGCCTCATGTTACACTTTACACCTTCTAATACCATGTCACCCTCACAACACCCCCACAACAACCCCATTAAGTTTTATTTACATTCCCTCTGCAAACATGCCTTCGCCCTAGCCAGATTACGCTCCCATATTCTATTTTCTCAGGCTTGTTTGACATTTGGCATTACCCCCAAAGGCCTCACACTTAAAGTCCCCATCTCTGGCTGCAACCCTTCTTTCCATCAGTCCCTATACCAGTTCCAAACTGAACAATCCATTGCCCTCACCCACCTAATCCTTCACCTACACATCAACTCAGCCAATGAACACAACAGTCAACTCCTATCCTTGATAAAAGTCTTTAATCTTTCCTCTCCCACATCCACACCGGCTGTTCAGAGCATCCTCCTACAGGCCAACCGTAAATTAGAACAGCATGCCACCCCCCACCTCAGAAAACTATCCAATCTCCTGGTTTCCCACCTCCGGAAAGGCAACTCACTCACCCTTCACAACCTTTCCAGCAAACCTCAACCTCCTCTCATTGGACACAAACCCAGTCTCTCCCATCTACTCAATCTCCCACTTCCAGCTCCACTCCCTCCAAAACCACAAAATTCCAATCAACACAATCTGGAACCACAACACCCTAATTCAGTAGTTAACCTTTCCTCCAAACCTCTCTCCCAATCCGAAACCTCTGTCCTATCCAAAGGCCTCACCTTCAGCCCCACTCCCAGATTCAACCAAACAGCCCTCGTCAAAGATTTACTGTCCTACACCCGTACTCTCTGCTGGAAATATCACTTTGCCACGAAGAAAAATGATCCTAATCCTACTCCTAATGATCCAACTCCCCAAGACACCATCCAAATTGAACCCTGCCTGGAACAGTTCCGTCCTCCGTCACAGCGGGACCCACCTCCTCTTCCTCAAAATCACCCTCTCCAAACGTTCCAGGAATTTCTGACTTCCAGCCTTGCATCTCAATCCTTCTTAAAACACCTTAACCCTACTCCCAACATCACCACTGCTGAAGCCCAGGCTATCCGTGATCTGAAGGCTGACCGATCCATCGTCATTCTTCCGGCAGACAAGGGTTCCACGACCGTGGTACTTGATCGTCGGGAGTATGTGGCTGAGGGACTGCGTCAGCTTTCAGACAACACCACATACAAAGTTTGCCAAGGTAACCCCATTCCCGATGTCCAGGCGGAGCTTCAAGGAATCCTCAGAACCTTAGGCCTCCTGCAAAACCTTTCACCTGACTCCATCAACCTCCTGACCCCACCGACACCCCGCACCCCTACCTTCTACCTTCTTCCTAAAATCCACAAACCCAATCATCCCGGCCGCCCCATTGTAGCTGATTACCAAGCCCCCACAGAACGTATCTCTGCCTACGTAGATCAACACCTTCAACCCATTACATGCAGTTTCCCATCCTTCATCAAAGACACCAACCACTTTCTCAAACGCCTGGAATCCTTACCCAATCTGTTACCCCCGGAAACCATCCTTGTAACCATTGATGCCACTTCCTTATACACAAATATTCCGCACGTCCAGGGCCTCGATGCGATGGAGCATTTCCTTTCACGCCGATCACCTGCCACCCTACCTAAAATCTCTTTCCTCATCACCTTAGCCAGCTTCATCCTGACCCACAACTTCTTCACTTTTGAAGGCCAGACATACCAACAATTAAAGGGAACAGCCATGGGTACCAGGATGGCCCCCTTGTACGCCAACCTATTCATGGGTCGCTTAGAGGAAGCCTTCTTGGTTACCCAGGCCTGCCAACCCAAAGTTTGGTACAGATTTATTGATGACATCTTCATGATCTGGACTCACAGTGAAGAAGAACTCCAGAATTTCCTCTCCAACCTCAACTCCTTTGGTTGCATCAGATTCACCTGGTCCTACTCCAAATCCCATGCCACTTTCCTTGACATTGACCTCCACCTGTCCAATGGCCAGCTTCACACGTCCGTCCACATCAAACCCACCAACAAGCAACAGTACCTCCATTATGACAGCTGCCACCCATTCCACATCAAACGGTCCCTTCCCTATAGCCTAGGTCTTCGTGGCAAACGAATCTGCTCCAGTCCAGAATCCCTGAACCATTACATCAACAACCTGACAAAAGCTTTCGCATCTCGCAACTACCCTCCCGACCTGGTACAGAAGCAAATAACCAGAGCCACTTCCTCATCCCCTCGAACCCAGAATCCCCCACAGAAGAACCACAAAAGTGCCCCACTTGTGACAGGATACTTTCCGGGACTGGACCAGACTCTGAATGTGGCTCTCCAGCAGGGATACAACTTCCTCAAATCCTGCCCTGAAATGAGATCCATCCTTCATGAAATCCTCCCCACTCTACCAAGAGTGTCTTTCCACCGTCCACCTAACCTTCGTAACCTGTTAGTTCATCCCTATGAAATCCCCAAACCACCTTCCCTACCCTCTGGCTCCTATCCTTGTAACCACCCCCGGTGTAAAACCTGTCCCATGCACCCTCCCACCACCACCTACTCCAGTCCTGTAACCCGGAAGGTGTACACGATCAAAGGCAGAGCCACATGTGAAAGCACCCACGTGATTTACCAACTGACCTGCCTACACTGTGATGCATTCTATGTGGGAATGACCAGCAACAAACTGTCCATTCGCATGAATGGACACAGGCAGACAGTGTTTGTTGGTAATGAGGATCACCCTGTGGCTAAACATGCCTTGGTGCACGGCCAGCACAACTTGGCACAGTGTTACACCGTCCGGGTTATCTGGATACTTCCCACCAACACCAACCTATCCGAACTCCGGAGATGGGAACTTGCTCTGCAATATATCCTCTCTTCCCGTTACCCACCAGGCCTCAATCTACGCTAATTTCAAGTTGCCGCCACTCATACCTCACCTGTCATTCAACATCATCTTTGCCTCTTCACTTCCGCCTCGACTGACATCTCTGCCCAAACTCTTTGTCTTTAAATATGTCTGCTTGTGAGATGTCTGCTTGTGTGTGTATATGTGTGGATGGATATGTGTGTGTGTGCGCGAGTGTATACCCGTCCTTTTTTCCCCCTAAGGTAAGTCTTTCCGCTCCCGGGATTGGAATGACTCCTTACACTCTCCCTTAAAACCCACATCCTTTCGTCTTTCCCTCTCCTTCCCTCTTTCCTGATGAGGCAACAGTTTGTTGCGATAGCTTGAATTTTGTGTGTATGTTTTTGTTTGTGTGTCTGTCGACCTGCCCGCGCTTTCGTTTGGTAAGTCACATCATCTCTCTCTCTCTCTCATATATATATATATATATATATGGAGGGCGCGAGATTCGATCCGGCGACCTTCGGATTACGAACCCAAGCGCTTACCACTGCGTCACGACGCTGTAGAACATTATTAATCATAGAGAGCATTTCACCACAACGGTTTCTTTTAACTGTTGATTTTCTCGACAACAGCTGAGAAGTGCATCTTGGTGCTTTGCCACATTACACCTCTGGCCATGAGCTATTATTATGCGCAGTATGAATCGAATCTGAATTTCACAATTGGCGGCCTCCCCTTGTAAGCCAAACTCACAAAAATCAGTGGGTGGCCATATGGGCATCTCTGCTTGTTCATCATCAATTAGCTCATATACAACAACCACAACCATTCATATCCTGTACCAGTACTGGTGACGATAAATGGTGCTAATATAAGAAGAAAGAATGGAATGGCTTAGCCAAAACTGAGCGGCAACTCCCTGTACAAAGACCACAACAACCATTCATATCCTGTACCAGTACTGGTGACGATAAATGGTGCTAATATAAGAAGAAAGAATGGAATGGCTTAGCCAAAACTGAGCGGCAACTCCCTGTACAAAGACCTGTGAGCATTCCCAAAAAATTGATGATAGACATCTGGTGGAACAGCGACAGTGTGGTGCACTATGAATTGCTCCCCTGAGGTGTAATCATCACTGCTGACACTTACTGTCAGCAACTGAGATGTCTTGCAGATACTATCCAAGAACAGCGACTACGAAGACTGCATGAAGTAATGCTGCTCCATGATTATGCCCGCCTCTATTTTGCTAGACTGACAAAAACTGCTATACAGGAGATTGGTTGGGAATTTATTCTGCACCCACCTTATTCACCTGATCTCACACCCTCAGATTTTCACCTCGGTATTGAACAATTCAAGGAATTTCCTTTCTGGATGAAAAGGCACTCCAAATGTGGCTCACTGAGTTCTTTGCCTCAAAACCACATGATTTCTACAGTCATAGAATCGAAAAGTTACCCCAGCATTGGCAAACTATTGTAAATAGTAAAGGAGAATATATCACTGATGACTAAAGTCCCTGTCATGTGTATATGTTGTGTTTATTAAACTAGTGGAAAAATGCTAGTAACTTATGCACCAACCTAATACGTTCAAATTTTTGGTTACTATACTCAAAAAATTCTTCCTAAGAATAGTTGAAAAAACAAGGACAAAATACACCACTGAAAGTAGATTCATTATTTGCTCTTAGAGAGGCACTGCGTATTTCACTACCAGGCATCAGTTTTGCCAGCTTATCTGTTAGAGAGAACAGAAGTATCATTAGGTAACTGAAGAGCGACAGCTTTCCTCACTATGGTGGTATTTCAACCAAATTACTAACATTTTGTGTTGAATTGTTCCTGTGCCTTCACAGTTTAATTGTGAGCAGGACATTAGCATCTCATCACCAAAGCCATGTGAAGAATTTATTCCTATTTCCTATGGGGTGTTGTGATTATAGAGAATTTTGTGGCCTCACTCATACCTAGCTCCTAACCCATTATACTGCTGTGTCTGCAAATGGCTAATAGCCAATAACCACTGTACAGATCTTAATAGAAACATATCAAAAAGTATGATTTGCACGCAAAAACTAAAAACAGAATGATCTGTTAAATCCCAGTCTGAGGTGCAATAAGAAGCCTACTTTCATACAATGGAACTGCTTATCACTCGGGTTTTCTGCAGAGAGAAATTCACTACAGAATGTACCGTATTTACTCGAATCTAAGCCGCACCTGAAAAATGAGACTCGAAATAAAGGAAAAAAAAAAAAATTTCCCGAATCTAAGCTGCACCTGAAATTTGAGACTCGAAATTCAAGGGGAGAGAAAAGTTTTAGGCCGCACCTCCAAATCGAAACAAAGTTGGTCCATTTTAATATGAGACACAATTTAGGTCGAATGAATGACGATACAGCTACAGTAGTTTGGTTCAAGCCGTAAGCTTAGCAGTTAAGCTTTACCAGGTAGCCATTGCTACGCATCAGGCGCTCCGTCCGTATTTATACGGGAACCCTTCGTTTTTCACGTGCTACGTCTGGTTTGAATCGATTGCTTTTTTTCTTCGATCTGATAAGTGCCGTTCTCTTTGTTATAGGTGTTTACGTCACTCTAAGGTGAAAATGCATTACTGTACTGTGTCATGCATTGTTTGTCGCATTCTGATAGTGAGTGTTTACGACCTGTCGCCGCTCGCAGCATGGTTTGCTTTTGTGTGTGCTACCGCCGCTTACAATTAAAAAAAAAGAGAGGAACTGTCTCAGTAGCAAAACAATGGCAAGAGACTGCTATTTGTTGTTATTTACACTGCTGCTTTCTTTGATAATGATCAACAAGAACCAAATAATAATTTGCGTATGATAGATGTTCTGAACGACAGTTAAGCGAAAATTTTTCTCCGTTTGAAAATCTTTGCAGACACCTCTTTAGTAGATTACTTTCTGCACAGAAATTAGTCATCTTAGATTTAAAAATCTAGGCAATTGCCGTGCTTCATTTATGACTGTATCACGATTAGGCATAAGAATAATACGAATATAAACATGACATGATGTGTGTGTACTCCCGCATTTGTTGTTGTCTCACTGTAGTTTCGTAGTTTATTAGGCAGACAGGATTTAAATGAGATAGCAGCAAACACTAAAGAATGCATGGCAAATTGTTTATATTTGTACTATTCTTATGGTGAAGAGAATACTGCACGTGATTCACAATTAATAAAAGTTCCCATTAGCAACAGTCTCTTTCTCACAGGTAGAAAAAAATTCAGAACGTAGAATTGGCCATATTGACAAACATCGCAAACAGTCTTGCCAGTCGGATTTTCGTAGTACATTGAGAAGCTGCTACATTCGAAGATGAACAATACGAAATTTGTATTTACTGTGTTGGATAATGTATGAAAATGCAGTGGTCAAAATTCGGGGCGGAGAAAAAAGCTCGTCTTCCACCTTTTTTTTAAATTTATTTACTGACGCAGAGGTTTTGGCGCCAGTATTTATCTTTTTGCCTGCAAAGCATGCCTGTGTAGAGCTACCTACATTCCACGGCAGAAGTTAGTTGTGGCGGCACCTACCAACATATTTCAGAACTTCCGCTTACTTTGCACTCGATTCTAAGCCGCAGGCAGTTTTTTGGATTACAAAAACTGGAAAAAACGTGCGGCTTAGATTCGAGTAAATATGGTATATCAATAACTGCTCTGATAAAAATTCTCCAATTACGTATCCACCCACATAAAGCAACAGAAAGTGGGCTATGTGATGAAGATGATGATTTCAGGGCCTTAGTGGCTTGTAAATATAAAAGACTGACTGGCAATGACATCACAGACAAATATATTAAAAATAGCAGGGACAACACAGACAAATACATTAAAAAGTAGAGGTACAAATAGCTAAATGACCGCTAATAACAAACAGGAAAAAAACAGTGGACTAATCATTATCAAGAATGTTGCTGCTTTCGGAGTGAGAACATAAAAAGCTATCAGTAAAATGTGACACACTGGCTCTCACCTGACACAAGCACTGGTGGAGCCTCAGGCCGGATGAAGTGCCTGCATATCAGCTGATAGTGCCATTTTCCGTCATGCTAAACCCATTTCTTTCCACCTGTGTGACCAGAGAGGTATTCACCACAGTCAAACAGTTGGCTTAATGAGCTTTAGTTTGTTATTTCATACCTTCATCTGATCTTCTCCCATTCTACTCTCCCACAATGAGATAAAGCACCCAAAGGGACAACATGGGTTGGTACATTAATTGCACTGCAAGCATTCCTTACTGCTGTGTCTGGTTGCTTCTTTCCCTAAATTCTCACATGGCCCGGTAGCCAGCCTAATGATACTTCTTTCCATTGCCGTTGTTGTATGTGAATGGCATCTTGTTTTTTGTACCACTTGGTCTACTGGGTATATTTGTTGAATGGTCTGTAGAGCAATTAGGGAATCATAGCAGACAAAAAAATTATATTCCAGTGATTGAACTGCATTTACTCCTGTGATTTTAAGATGGTTTAGAGATATGGTTCAAAGACTGTAAATTCATCTGTAGATTGAAACATAAACACACTATTAGGGGAAACTACAATCAGAAGATAGTACAGCATTGCTTAGACCTTTCAATGTAAATAACTGTTAAATTTTGGTATCATCCAAAATTTTGCAAAAGGATTGTTTAAAAATAAAATTTGTTGTACAAGATTTCTTGTACTTCATCAAACTTAAAAACAACCTAGGCCTCTCAACTAATGGCAGAGACATCCTGCTCCAACACTGTGTTAAGACATTCAGGTATGTTTCTCCTCCACACTAATAGGTTGATTAGAAAGCTGATGTACATGATTAAAGATGATACACAACTTGAATTCTGTGATTTTATCTCAGAATTCTAGTCATCTTAATGTTTGATGCAATTGTTGATCAGCAGCAGCAAGATTAGAAGATGAACAAAAGACTGAAAAATCATCTACAAAAATACATCACTGGACAGGTGTCATGACTCTGGACACTACACAGTAATAAAGTAATTGAATGAAATTGTACCACCACACGCTATAAAACACCTTTTCACTATCAGAAAACTACGCTACCAAGTGCTGCCCACTCAAAAAGGCCTTTTGTATCACTGCCTGCAGGAGCATTAGATTGTTGAGTGTAGAATGGTACCTACAGAAACTGCACTGAGGACCTTGTTTCCTGGTTCTGGAGAGTATGCTAAGTGGTTCTTCATCATTCACGTTAAGTGCTACATTGTGATAACTATTTTGGTTGGTGTGATCCTTCCTGGGTTCCAGGAAGGAGTCATGATTACATCCCTCAAAGGATCAGAGTATTCCCTCTAAAAAACACACCACACACATGCGAGTAGATAGTTCTTTGAGTCAATATTCAAATGTCACAACATGTCACGGTATCTGGCTTGGTGCCTCTCTGAGGGACACCACCTTGTCGAGCACTGTCTGTGTGGATAGAGAAGGCAGCCACACAAAACATAAGAGAAGACCAGGTATCACGGTCTTACCAGCGAACAAAGGCAACACAACTGTGATCTTATCTTATCACGATTACACTGAGTAGATGCGGGCCTGCAAGAAGACAATACATATTGGAAGATGAAAACTGATCCTACCAAGAGAATTGAGAGGAAGACCACGACACTTCTCAAAGAACCCGGTTTGGCAGACAAAATTGTTAAGAAGCTGCAACAGGAAGAACCTATTCTACTGATTGTGAGACTTTATGAACTTCTGAAGGGTCACATTGTTAGCAACACTGGTGCTCTGACAATCACTTGCTAAATACCAGAAGGATCTGTTTAGTCCTTGTTGGAAAATGCCCACATCATATTTGCAGCTCCGTGGATTTTGTTGGTGCCTTAACAACGTTAGGCTTAGTGATTCTGACACCCTTGTGAACTTCAACATTGTCTCTTTTTTCACCAGAGAACCTTTACAAGAGTCTTTGGAACTTATTGGGCAGAAATTTGACACAGAAATGACCAACATTTTCAGGCATGTCTTGACATCAACATACTATTCTTTCAATGATGGTTGCTATGAGCAGATGGAAGGGAGAAGGAAGACCCTGGAATCAGATCAACGGCAACTGACCTATCTCTTCCGGTATGTTGGTGACACATATGGCCACATGTAAGAGACAAGCTGATTGATTCCCTCAGACATCTCAATTCCATACACCAGAACATTAATTTTATCATGGGAGTCAAAGTGGATGGAGTGCTCCCCTTTTTGAATGGTTGGTTGGTTTGGGGGATCAAAGGGACCAGACTGCTACGGTCATCGGTCCCTTTTTCCAAAGACAAAGAACACCCACAGAGAATAAAAACGAGGAACAGAATAGAACACAGACGATACAAAACAAGAGAAACTGAGACAAAGACAAGACAAAACGAACTAAAACCACACAGAGTGTGACGGTGGTTGGCCGACCAGAGAAACAAAAGAAAAAGGAAAAGCCAACCACTTAGAAACACGTTAAAAAATCAGTTTAAAACCGGAGGCCAAAGGCCAGAATCAACACAAAACAATAAGATAAAATAGAAACACTCAGATTAAATGATAAAAGCCCCCTGCCCGAATAAAACTTAAAACTAAATCAGCCATAGCCGAGTCATCTGTTAAAAGGGCAGGGAGCGTGTCAGGCAGTGCGAACGACTGCCTGAGCACAGCTAAAAGTGGACAGTCCAATAAAATGTGGACCGCCGTCAAAATGGAGCCGCAGCGACATAAAGGTGGGTCCTCTCGGCGCAATAAGTGTCCGTGCGTCAGCCAAGTGTGCCCAATGCGCAGCCGGCAGAGGACAACAGACTCCTTGCGAGAGACCCGCAAGGAGGAGCGCCACACACCGGTAGCCCCCTTGATGGCCCGAAGTTTGTTGGGCATGGGCAGGGCGCGCCATTCAGTGTCCCAAACGTCCAGAATTTTGCGGCGTAGGAACGCTCGCAAATCTGTCTCCGGGAGGCCAACGTCCAGAGATGGGGCACTAATCGCCTCTTTCGCCAGCCGGTCCACATTTTCGTTGCCGGGGATCCCAACATGGCCTGGGGTCCACACGAAGACCGCGGAGCGGCCGCAACGCGCAAGAGTATGCAGGGACTCATGGATAGCCATCACCAGACGGGAACGAGGAAAACACTGGTCGAGAGCTCGTAAACTGCTCAGGGAATCGCTACAGATAACGAAGGACTCACCTGAGCAGGAGCGGATATACTCTAGGGCACGAAAGATGGCGACCAGCTCAGCAGTGTAAACGCTGCAGCCAGCCGGCAAGGAACGTTGTTCGGAATGGTCCCCTAGAGTTAGCGCATACCCGACACGACCAGCAACCATCGAACCGTCGGTGTAAACAATGCCAGAGCCCGCATACGTGGCCAGGATGGAAGAAAAGCGGCGGCGGAAGGCCTCTGGAGGGACCGAGTCCTTCGAGCCCTGTGCCAAGTCGAGCCGAAGGCAAGGGCGAGGACAACACCATGGGGGTGTACGCAAAGTGGCCCGGAAAGGAGGTGGAACAGGGAAAAACCCAAGCCCGCAGAGAAGCTCCTTAACGCGTACGGCGATCGGACAACCCGACCGGGGCCGCCGCTCTGGCAGATGGACGACCGATCGCGGGAACAGGAGACGATAGTTAGGATGCCCGGGCGAGCTTAGAACATGGGCAGTATAAGCGGCCAGCAAACGTTGGCGTCGGAACCGCAGTGGAGGTACACCTGCCTCCACTAGTACGCTGTCCACAGGGCTGGTGCGGAAAGCACCAGTGGCAAGGCGTATCCCGCTGTGGAGAATTGGGTCCAGCACCCGCAACGCAGACGGGGATGCTGAGCCATAAGCCAGGCACCCATAATCCAGGCGGGACTGGATTAACGCCTGGTAGAGCCGTAACAGAGTAGAGCGGTCGGCGCCCCAGCGGGCGTGGCTCAAACATCGCAGTGCATTGAGATGCCGCCAACACGCCTGTTTGAGCTGCCGAATATGAGGCAGCCAAGTCAGCCGAGCATCGAAAACCATCCCCAAAAACCTGTGGGTCTCAACCACTGCAAGGAGTTCGTCGGCAAGATAAAGCTGCGGCTCAGGATGGACTGTGCGGCGCCGGCAGAAATGCATAACGCGGGTCTTGGCTGCCGAAAACTGAAACCCATGCGCTACAGCCCAAGACTGCGCCTTACGGATAGCGCCCTGTAGCTGACGTTCAACAGCTGCAATGCCAGTAGAGCTGTAGTAAAGGCAAAAGTCGTCAGCATACAGGGAAGCGCAGACAGAATTTCCAACGGCCGCAGCAAGCCCGTTAATGGCTATTAAAAACAGACAGACACTTAAAACAGAACCCTGTGGCACACCGTTCTCCTGGACGTGGGAGGAACTATACGAGGCCGCGACTTGCACGCGGAAGGTACGACACGACAGAAAATTGCGGATAAAAATCGGCAGAGGAC
Source organism: Schistocerca nitens (assembly GCF_023898315.1). Taxonomy (NCBI): domain Eukaryota; kingdom Metazoa; phylum Arthropoda; class Insecta; order Orthoptera; family Acrididae; genus Schistocerca; species Schistocerca nitens. The sequence goes on along the minus strand of NC_064617.1, from coordinate 695,038,634 downwards.
CCCGAAGACCCCATCCATGAAGCGTAGAAAGGATGTGATGACGCCATGTCGTATCGTACGCCTTCCGCATGTCGAAAAAGACAGCGACCAGGTGCTGACGGCGGGCAAAGGCAGTACGGATGGCCGACTCTAGGCTCACCAGATTGTCGGTGGCGGAGCGGCCTTTACGGAACCCACCCTGAGACGGAGCAAGAAGGCCCCGAGACTCCAGTACCCAATTCAAGCGCCGGCTCACCATCCGTTCAAGCAACTTGCAAAGAACGTTGGTGAGGCTAATGGGACGGTAGCTGTCCACCTCCAGAGGGTTCTTTCCAGGTTTCAAAACGGGGATGACAACGCCTTCCCGCCACTGCGACGGAAACTCCCCCTCGACCCAAAGACGGTTGTAAAGATCGAGAAGGCGCCGCTGGCAGACCACTGAAAGGTGTTTCAGCATCTGACAGTGGATGCCATCTGGCCCAGGAGCGGTATCAGGGCAAGCAGCTAGGGCACTGCGAAATTCCCACTCACTAAATGGAGCATTGTAAGATTCTAGGTGGTTGGTGCGAAACGAAAGGCTCCGACGTTCCATCCGTTCTTTAATGGAGCGGAAGGCCTGTGGGTAATTCGCAGAAGCGGAACTCATAGCAAAATGCTCTGCTAATCGATTTGCAATGACGTCGGAGGCAGTACAAACTGCTCCATTCAGTGAGAGCGCAGGGACGCTGACAGGTGGCCGATAGCCGTACACGCGTCGAATCTTGGCCCAGACCTGCGATGGAGTGACATGGAGGCCAATGGTGGACACATACCGCTCCCAGCACTCCTTCTTGCTTTGGCGGATAAGGAGGCGGGCCCGCGCACGCAGCCGTTTGAAGGCGATAAGGTGGTCTATGGAGGGGTGTCGCTTGTGACGCTGGAGCGCCCGCCGGCGATCTTTAATCGCTTCAGCGATCGCAGGCGACCACCAAGGCACAGCCTTCCGCCGAGGGGACCCAGAAGAACGGGGAATGGCAGATTCGGCGGCAGTAACGATGCCGGTGGTGACCGATTGAACCACCGCATCAATGTCATCAGTAGGGAGAGGCTCAAAAGCGGCAGTGGAGGAGAACAAGTCCCAGTCAGCCTTATTCATAGCCCATCTGCTAGGGCGCCCAGAAGAGTGGCGCTGTGGTAGTGACAAAAAGATCGGAAAGTGGTCACTACCACACAGGTCGTCATGCACACTCCAGTGGACAGACGGTAAGAGGCTATGGCTACAGAGTGAAAGGTCAATGGCGGAGTAGGTGCCATGCGCCACACTGAAGTGTGTGAAGGCACCATCATTTAACAGTGAGAGATCGAGCTGCGACAATAAACGCTCAACGATGGCGCCTCGACCTGTTGCCACTGACCCACCCCACAGAGGGTTATGGGCGTTGAAGTCGCCCAATAGCAAGAAAGGTGGCGGCAATTGGGCGACTAATGCAGCCAGGACATGCTGCGAGACATCACCATCCGGTGGAATGTAAAGGCTGCAGACGGTAACAGCCTGTGGCGTCCACACGCGTACAGCGACAGCCTCTAAAGGCGTCTGGAGAGGGACAGACTCGCTGTGCAGAGTGTGAAGGACATATATGCAGACGCCACCAGACACCCTTTCATAAGCTGCTCGGTTCTTATAGTAACCCCGATAGCCACGGAGGGCGGGGGTTCGCATTGCTGGAAACCAAGTTTCCTGGAGAGCAATGCAGAAGAAAGGGTGAAGGCTGATAAGTTGGCGGAGCTCAGCTAGATGGTGGAAGAAACCGCTGCAGTTCCACTGGAGGATGGTGTTGTCCATGGCTGAGAAAGGCGTGACGGGACTGGGAAGGCAGATTACGCCGCCGGATCACCTGCTGCCGCCGACTGAGCACCCGCGCTAGTGTCATTCATGGCGTCTGAGGGACCGCCGAGATCGAGGTCCTCAGCGGACGCCAGAATCTCCACCTCATCTTCGGACGCAGAGGGAGAAGGTTGCGGTGGGACAGGTGCCACCGCAATTTCAGGATTCTTGGGAGCCTTTTTCTTTGACTGCTTTGCTCGCTGTGCCTTTGGTGGTTCTGGCTGGGAGGGCGTCACTGGGTCAGTCTCAGGGACTGAAGACGACCGCGACGCCCTACGACCAGTGACCGGTGGTTTTTTGGCAGACTGGCGAGTGTCCGCTTTGGCACTGGGCAAAGCCTGGGAAGGGAGGGCCCCAAGGGACCCCTTCCGGGCGAGAGGAGCCGAAGAAGGCGCACGCTTCTCCGGCTGTGAAGGGGGAACAGATGTCCCCGGTGGTTGGGGTGGTGTTGCTCCTGAAGTAGATGGAGCAGGAGCAACAGGGAGTGAAGTGCCCCCCACAACCGAGGGGGCCGGTGATGGCCGACAGAGCTGAGTTCGAACTGTTGGGGACGACACTGAAGAAGTTCGAACAGGCGTTGCAGCAGCAGCATAGGTGGACGGCATGGGCACAGGATGTAGCCGTTCAAACTTCCGCCGTGCCTCGGTGTAGGTCAGGCGGTCCAGGGTCTTATATTCCATTATCTTCCTTTCCTTCTGGAAGATCCGACAGTCCGGCGAGCAGGGGGAATGGTGTTCTCCGCAGTTAACACAGATAGGAGGCGGGGCACATGGAGTATCAGGATGAGATGGGCGTCCGCAATCTCGACATGTGAGGCTGGAAGTGCAGCGGGAAGACATATGGCCGAACTTCCAGCACTTGAAGCACCGCATCGGGGGAGGGATATAGGGCTTGACGTCACATCGGTAGACCATCACCTTGACCTTTTCCGGTAACGTATCACCCTCGAAGGCCAAGATGAAGGCACCGGTAGCAACCTGATTGTCCCTCGGACCCCGATGAACGCGCCGGACGAAATGAACACCTCGTCGTTCGAGGTTGGCGCGCAGCTCGTCATCAGACTGCAAAAGGAGGTCCCTATGGAAAATAACACCCTGGACCATATTTAAACTCTTATGCGGTGTGATCGTAACAGCAACATCCCCCAACTTGTCACAAGCAAGTAACCGCCGTGACTGGGCAGAGGATGCCGTTTGTATCAGGACCGATCCAGAGCGCATTTTTGACAAACCCTCCACCTCCCCAAACTTGTCCTCTAAATGCTCGACGAAGAACTGAGGCTTTGTCGAGAGAAAAGACTCCCCATCAGCTCTCGTACAAACTAAGAATCGGGGCGAATATTTGCTACTGCCATCCTGAGATTTACGTTCCTCCCACGGCGTGGCCAGAGAGGGGAACGTTTTCGGATTGTACTTTTCAGCATTAAATTGAGCCCGAGAACGCTTAGAGACTGCTGGCGGCTGGCCGCCAGCGAGAGATGAAGTACCACGCTTCATTGCGGGTCATCCGCCCTGATGCCACCTACTCCGACCAAGGGCCCTCCCCACGGGCGCCACCCAGCCGCAGCAATAGCCACCTGGCAGGATGGCCATTGCCGGGAGTCCCGATGCCCCAGGGAGATGGGCATCTACTCCTTGGCATACGTGGGGAGTTAACGGCGCAGGCATCAGTAGAGCGATCCCTGTGTTGTCAGGGGGCTACAACCAAGAGGGTACATGGCGGCCCCACCACAACGGACTGGCTACCGTGCTGGATCTTAGGTGCAAAACGTCCAACGTCGTCGTCGCAGTTAAAAGAAACACTGCAGAGTGCAGCGTGGTAATCGCCCAAGAGATCGAAAACGAGCAGGACACCATTGCAACGACGAGAAATCCGGCTAAAGGTCTTATTGCACGACGGATACAGTGCACCATGTAAGGCGCCCTTCCCCAATTGGCTCGCTCTTCGGAATAATTTAGAAATATGGAGGTCAAACCCGAGAGGGGACCATCACATAAGGCCGAAACATGTGAGACTCCTTTTAGTCGCCTCTTACGACAGGCAGGAATACCGCGGGCCTATTCTTACCCCCGAACCCGCAGGGGGGTCCCCTTTTTGAATGTCGTGGTAAAAAGAAGAGTAGATGGCACTTTGGGCCGCAGAGTTTACCATAAGATGACACACACTGACCTACACCACCTGGCACAGAGAAATGGCATGCTCAGAACATCGGTACATAGGGGGCCCATACCCTCTGACAAGGAAAGACCCAACCTAGAACTTTAACATCTGAGTATGGTGTTCCAGAAAAACAGCTACAAAGAGTGGAAAATTTGGAGAGCTCTATGTCCCATACCACCTGTACAACCGGCGGAAACACAAGAGGAACCTCAGCGCAAGAATGTGATATTCCATTTATTCAGTTTTGTGGTGCAATATCCAGGAAGACTGAGTGAATTCTTCAGAAACACCAGGTGAAAACTTTTCTTCTGCTCACAAACACAGACACTGCTTAGTACTGTCAAGGATGACATCTGATTACAGAAATCTGGGATCTACCGGACCAGCCAATGTGGCAATGGTTACATACACTGAACCGTGTGTATTGTCGAAGATCACTGCAGCGAACACCAACAGCACACCAGACTGCAGCAATCTAACAAGTCAGCAGTTGTGGAACATTTTGTATCAGAATTACATGGAATGGATTACGACCATACTAAGGTTCGGACCCAGACGTCTAACTTCTGCAACTGTGTAACTAAGGTATCTATCAAGATTTGAGTAAGGGGGCTGCTGATAAATTGTGATGGTGACTACATCATTAGTAGGGCATGGGAACCTGCATCGAATCTCATGTAAATGAGGAAGGATATATCCAACAACGAACTGACTTCAGGGGCAGGGAGAGCGACAGCAGAGGTACCATCAGGACATGCCGCTGGGCGCGAACATCTAATGGAATGACTTGGCGGAAGGAGGAAAAGGGAGGGGGGGGGGGGGGATGGGGGGCTGGGAGGCACTCAGTTCATCAGTGTACCTGATGATGGCAACATGGTCATTTGCTGAAATATTGTGCCCGTTGGACACGGACATCCAGCTGTTCACTCATGAGCTATTTTGTCAAAAGTGTTTATGCCAATATTTATCCCCTGTAGTTGCATTGCAGCACTGACTTATACTTACAGGTTTTCTCAAAGTGGTTGCAATAGAAGCTGAGGAAACATGAGGTTGGAAAGCCTTATATTTTGAACTCTTCTTGGGGGTGGGGAAGGGGGGGGGGAGAAATTGTGTTTGTATACCTTGGCGTATAGGCATTCACGTGGCCAATACACATGATTGTTGATCTGTTCTTCAGGATTATATATCATTTCAGAAATATGTAAATTTTTGACATTTTAAAGATACAAATTAACAAGTCACACTATATGAGCACAAGATAGGAAACAAAACAAGAGATACACACTTGTGAGAGACTTACAGTTTAAGAAATATCCTTGAACTAATTCTGATAGTTGCACACTGTTTGTGGCCAGGTTGGAGTCATGATTTAAAAGTTTATTGTTAGTTAGATACAACTGGAAGTACAGGAGGTTCTGCTTGAACATCATTTTCTCACTATGTATGCACATAATGATTTCAGATTGTTGCTTGAACAGACATGTATAGAAAGAGAATGTGGTATATGGGGACAAGCAGAACAGAAAAGGAAAACAGAAACCGTCCAATAAGGTAATAAACAAAGAAATTAAGAATCAGTGAATCTTTAACATTCTTCCAGCAAAAGAAACCCTAGTGGCTACTTTCAAAAGTTTCATTATATTTAATAATTGCTTTCATTCATCATTATAATAACTGCTTTCATTCATCATTAACCACATAAACCAATATCCCTCATTTGAGGGCCAGATGTAGTCATCATTTAAACTTTTTCAGAGTCAGAGAACATAGATGACACAACTTTATTGGCTGTAAATTTTTACACTCATATAGCTCACAAGAAAACTGTAATCACATGCCAATCTCATCACAAGTCTTGTGGGGCCCTCATCAGATGCAATAAACTTAATATGTTCTTTGAGCAATGTTCTCACTCTTGTTTTCTCTGAGGCACAGCACTGTTTATTAATGTGGTAGTGAAGTGCTCATAAAGGCTGTACTGATGTGTAACAAAATGGAGCTATGATGACTATCACAGGAACCATCGAAACAATTCAGGTCAGTTTACTCAACTAATGTTGGTAGACACTACCCATCCCTACCCCTTAATACTTTCAAAAATCCCTTGTAAGAAGAAATCTAAAAGGTGTCGAGCTACAGACGAAATTTTGAGTTCACTTGAAGTGGCATTCATTGGACAGGAATTTTACAACTACATGAAGCACAAAAGAGATCTGAAAGATGTGCGACTGGGGTATTGTCGAGAACACTAGGAAAGAATACTTGAAAGCTTCCAAGAATTCCAAATAGCTGATGATTACTCAGTTCACTGCATCAAATCATGCAACACATTCTTCTAATGATATAGAGTGCTGAGTGTCATGTATAAAGTTCACTTGTGTATAATTCTGTTATTTAGCACATAATTAATACCCATTTCTACCTATGATGTGTCTGATGATGGTGATTATGATGGGAATCATACAGTCTCAGAAACAATTATATGTGATACATACCCTTTCATCAGACATCTTGAAAATCCTTGTCAGAACAAGAAGCAAAAGACATGTCCACGCATCTCGATGTGCTTCCGATTGCAAACAAAGAAAGTATTCAAATGCTTCATGACAAACAGAGATGAGACGCTGCTGAATTACGGGCCATGCCTCTTGCCGTGTCTCATCACTATACATCTTGAAAAGTATTCTCAGTACACATGCCAAACTCTGAGTTTCCTGCTTCAGCAAGTTTGGTTTAACACCACCTTTGAAACCTAAACAAAGAAAGATTAAGAAACAACATGGTCAAATAAATTTTTAAAAATTACACATGTTCAATAAATAAGGCAACACTTTGTTTCCTCAGCCAATTTTGGTTGAAAAAATGTGTGATCTTCATGGGCTTCAGCTCCTATAGTTCCATGAAGTTCTGATAGGTGGTGCCTTCAAAACGGCTTCTGTAATGGAGGTGCATTACAAGCAGAAAGCTGCCATCGAGTTTCTTTTGGCAGAAAACCAGAACATTACAGATATTTATAGGTGACTGCAGAATGTCTACAGAGATCTGACAGTGAACAAAAGAATGGCAAGTCACAGGGTGAGGTGTCCGTCATAATTGAAAAAAGATCACGCAAAACCTGTCCGATCTACTGCATTCTGGCCGGCTGCACACAGCGGTGATTCCTGCAATGTGGACACTCTCATTCAAGGTGATCGACGAATCGCAATCAAACATATCACTGCTCAACTGGACACAAGCCTGCACACCTGAGAGCAGCTCACAAAACTTCTCTAGACAATTCTTCCTCATCTACCCTACAGCCCAAATCTCGCATCTTCCAATTCCCATCCATTCAGCCCAATGAAGGATGCTCTCCATGGGAAGCAGTACGTGGATGATGGAAGGGGTTACTGATGCCGCAAGATGTTGGCTGCGACGACAACCAGGAGAGTGGCACCATGTGGGCATACAGGCCCTCCCAGCAGAGTGGCATAAGGCCGTTGCATTGAACAGAGATTATGCTGAAAAAATAGAATTTTATACCCAAAAGAACGGTGAATAATATGGTGTACTGGATTTCTGAATAAAACCAAACTGCCTTTTTTTTAAGTGTTGCATTACTTACTGAATGCACTTCATAGAAAGCAATACCAAACAATATTATTTAATCATGGTATATACGCGGACAAGGCAAAAAATTCCTGGATTTCCTGGTTAAAAATACACTTTTTCCTGAGTGAAATTTTTTTTTGTGTGTGTTTTACATGACAACATACTTTCCCTCAATACCATTTCTTTGAATAGTTAAGGTTTTATTCACCGGAATAGAAGTCCCCGACACTCTGAAATGAATCCCACTCAAAAAACAACATGTTTTGTAAAGATCTGTGATGCATGTTTTTATATTACGAAAGTGTAAACGCTAATTCTACCAAATACAGCATGGCAGCTTCTGAAGCACTTTAACTGAGATTGTGACATGCTTTTGTCAGCCAATTACAGCTGATGCCATGTATTCTTGCCAGCCACTGACAACAGATATTCAGAGCACAAGTCATGTGATGTAGTTAGGCAACAGCAGCATTACTGTTAAATAACGTGGACACACAAATAAGAAAAGTTGATGGTTTAAATTAATATACCTACTATATAGCTGCAACAAAAGCTAAGTTTTCACATATAATATTAGTAATCAAAAAGTTTTTGAACACTGTTAACAATTAAGAACTGAACATTTTCTGTATTGCCCATAATAGTGCTACTGTCTGAAACGCAAGACTCACAGCACAGTTTGAAGACCATCAAGGAGTTTTCTGGACTAGCATGCTCGGAGTACCAGCATGAATCCTATTAAAAATCTTTGAATGGAACCAAATTCTGCTTTAAGGGTATCAGAACACAGCACAAAACCACCATAAGAGAAGCAAAAGCATGCCCCACACACCCACCAACTACCACTTCCATCGGGGTGAGCACTGGTAAGTCTTGCACCATAAAAGACAGAAACATGTAAACTAAGCATATTGTTTACTAACTAACATATTCTGAATGGTTATTTTTATAGAGGAATAACCACACCACTAAACTGGCTAAGCACATGAGTGGACACAGAACTATCTGTTTTGGGGACACACAATACTCAGCTATTGAGCAAGCTCTATTGCACGATTGACAACACTCGAATGCCTGCTACATGCACAAGATATTTGGTTCTACTCATTCAGTGTTACTTTCCTTGAGCTCTTGAGACGAGACCCTGCCCTCCAACATACCCTTCCATGCTGTCATTTTAATAGATTTACCTCCATTAATAATTTCGTGTCTTGATGGTAAGTATTGATTAATCATTACTGTAAATTTTTGCAGTTCTCCAATTTGAATATTTCTTTTAATACAAAACAATTAACATACGAATTACAGCCAGAGACGAAAGCACAACCAAACTCATGGTAGAAATGCACTTCAATATGTAATATTCCACTATATACTAAACTTTAACCAATAGAACATTTGTATTGCACCTGCTTGCAGTTCGTGGTCAATGTAATACTATGAGTGAAATAAATACTACATTTTTCCTCTACTGTTAGTTTAACTCCAGTGTCAAGATAGTTATCGACAGTTCAAGAATCTGGATATTCTAGTAACTATTTTGAGACAATGACTTACTGGGTTGACTGAAACTTCCTTCACTCAGTTGGAATAAACCACGAGAAAGAGTTGTATATGAGGTACTGGACAGGCGTGGCCTTTGAAAAACTAGCAAATATTGGCCAATCTGCAGTGCTGACAGGAAATGCTATCCTGAATGTATTGCTGACTGTGGGACACCTAACAGAGCCTCTCTACCAACCAATAGGAAAGCTGGAAATCATCATCTGGGGGACACAGAGCAGACCAGCAAAGAGCGTTCCAAAGACAGCGGATGCTCTTTTTGCTACCAGCTCTCCGACTAGCTAGCTGCGTTTCCTAGCTCCTCTCTTAGAGTACCATGCACTCAGTCTGGCTGTGGCAGCCTCCTGATGATGTAACACACATCACCTGTATCCCTTAACATTAGGGCTTGGAAACAGGCTCTAGACATGACAGTTAATTTTCTTGTTTTGATTTTCATCTCAGAAAATCTCTCAACACATCCAGGTGCCCACATCCTGTCTCCATCCTAACTCCACAGCCACAGCACACAATCATGTTTTAGTATAATACAAGCCTTTTCCACACAATTTCTTCCACATATGCATTCAACACATATATATTTAATGCCCCTCCTCCTCCCCCTCTCCGTATCCACCTCTTCCTCCCTCTGCCTGCCCATCTCATCCTCACACCGCTTTCTCCTCCTCCCCACTCTCTTTGTTCATTTCCTCCTCCCCCTTGCTCCATCCTTCCCAACACCCCCTTGTCCACCCGATCTGTCCCCAGCCGTGAACATCAGTACATGTAGCCCCTGCAAACAAAATTCAATAAAGCAGACTTATACTACTCGAATGAAACATGCCTGTCATACAGGGCAGCCTGCAAATTGGACCCTGGAAAACCATTTCTTGCCCCTGACATATAGGCTGCTCTGCAAAGCAGGTTGATTTGGCAGGCCAATACTGTTCCTACACAACATGCTTGTTGTGCAGGGCAGCCTGTATGCCAGAAATTTGAAAATTATGTTTCTGCTCTCTTATCTCCACTCCTACTGGAGCTAGGAGGTTAAAAGCCCCACAGTGCTGATGCTCATGAGGCCTCCTTTTTCTGTGCCACATTTGGTTGAAATTTATCCAAGAGTTTTGGAGGAGATCCCAGATATACACACACAGACTGTTTTATATACAGATAACAGATTTAGTCAGCTAGGATGATCAACAAGGGTTAAAATAGCTGCTATCACAAAATTTAGATCTACACAATAGCTACTATTCCAATTGAGGGATTTCTTGTCATATTTATACAGCTTTTATCTTTGAAACTGCAGCTCTGGATTTCTGTTTTCAATAATTCGTACATGACGTCTTACTATTATCACTTGTCAGACCAAATGGGGATACATGGCCAACTTCATGGGATTAAGCCACCAACAATGTGTATTCAATAACATATTATACAAATATACATATCCATGTGATAAATACTAAATTGGATGTTAGGAGATTAGAACAAACCAGCTTTCCAGAGCAAATTGCGCTGTTCATGATTGGAGTTGAAAGCTTTTGCAAATCTATGAGACTGAAGTAAACAATCAGTAAGAAGCAGAAGATGTCTTGAACTCAGGTTGCGATACATCCCCTGTTCTTCACGCTGTTGTTCTGAAAGCCCAGCTTCTACATGGAGCATATCTGCCTGGAATATGATTCATCATTTCATTATTCTACATACCTCATAAAGTATTGTTATGAGCATTCTAATTTAGCATAATTGTAACACAATTATGTAACAAAATACTGAAGTTCTTACTACTTACCTGTGCTAGTGCCAAGTTTTCTTGGTCCTCCTTTCTTGATGTAGCAGGGAAAAATACAATATTATCGATTGTTTGAATCAATTCCAACTGTACAACACATTTAATCATTAGACTTTGGAACAGCCTCTGGTCTGAATTTGCCTATAAAAAAGAAAAGAAGAATGAGATAGCAACAATTATACAACTGTGCACCATAATACAACCTGAATTTTTACACAGACATACTACTTTAATTATAGCTACCTCAAGCATGATAAATGACAGGTGTGGGAGGAGTAGTAGTAGTTCCATTAGGAAGGAATGGGAACAGGTTATCAGCTGTGGTTTTATAGACAGAATCATATAAGGTTTTGGCTGCACTAATTTAGGGAAAGAATGGGGAACATAACCAAAGGTGACACAATATGGATTTGAAAATGTCATTCTTCCAAATTGTGCACCCAATGTCATACTACCCAGCCATTTCACTTCCTCATAATAAATCAGTTACTTACCTTTGAACGCAACAATGTAATTTCTTCTGCTGGGACACTACTGGAACTTTGTGAGCTCTGCACACTATACGAGCTGTTGGAACGTTGTAAGATGTGATTAGTATCATCAGTATTCCCCTAAAACACAAAAGCATTTTATCATAGTGAAATAAAAATCATGGTGTTTTGTGGCATCATAAAACATTACTTTATATTACTTTACTTTATATTACTTTATATTATTTCAAAATCAAAAGGTAGTTATATTATTATAAAAACATAAGTGAAAGAACATAAAAAATGTAACTGCATAGCAGCTTTATTATTATATAATTATATATTGTACATTAATGGAAATACCTTGATGGGAACAACAAACAAAATGAGAAAAGGCAACCACTCACTTGTAGCTGATTGATGTCTGGTGCAAAGACATTACCAACCTTTGCACTATCTCTGTTTTTCTAGTTTAAGTAATGTACCCATGGCCACATCAACACTGACTACCAGCTGAGTGGAAGCTCAGGCTGTCAACTGCAGGTTGGAAGGGAAAGACTTATGTAAACTGGGAAGAGTATGACTAGGAGTGATGGAGGAAATTATGAGAGGTGTGACATAGGCAAATGGAGTGTCACTTTTTCATTTCTCTTAAGACTGCTGCTGAGAGCCACTAGTCTAGCTCTGTGCCATGTTCCTATTGCCTCCAAACCCATTCCTTGTTTTGTACCTCTTGACCCCCTCCTAGATTACACACGTCTCCCCCCCCCCCCCCCCCCGCCCCCTCCCCCGCGCGCACACTAACACACTAAATGCGAAAGAAATTGGCACCTCCAGATCCACTGCTAGTAAGGTGTCTTTGATGTTTCATGTATGACCACATTTCAATCAGCTACAAATGAGTGAACGCTTTTTCTCAATTTTGTTTATTATTTATGCACAGAGTCTCCATGTCCAAAGCTGAGGATATTTTCGAGCGAGTGGCTTGGTTAGGAGTTGAACCATAAACAAGAAACGTTAAAATTACCAGAGATATGAATACACAAATGAAAGGAAATACAATTGTCTTGGGTGTCACAACACTAGGCATACTGATTATAAATAAGAAAGTGTCTTTTTTGGAGGTGGGGGGGGTGGGGGTGGGGGGGGGGGAGGTCACAAAGCAGCAACATTAATATAAAAAATGTGTCTCATCTGCACTGTAAAAAAACCTTGAAGACCTCCAACTCAATAAAGATATTGATGATTTCTGCTAAAAACCATTCACTTTTATAGGGTAATGTGATATAGTTGTTAATGAGGGCATCAGATAAAATTAGTACTACAGTGCCCTTCAAGTACACAGTGCTGAATCACGAGTTTGAGTATTAAAGACCATCACACCATTATGTCATAAACCACTAGGGTTTCAAATACTGGTTTTAATGAATTTTATTGATGATTCAACAGTGGACTACACAATGTGTGCTGTAAGTTCTGGAAAGGATGAGTATTAAGATCTCATGTAGTGTAACAATTAATTTTTTGTTTCAGGAAGCAAGTGTTTAGTTTTTTGTACACATCTGCATCAGAAAATGTGAAAAAACATCCAGAATCTTGTGTCACTGTCATTAGTATGGCTCCAGAGTCTGAACCCATTTGATTTAAACTGTGAAGCACATCCAATAACTTTGAAGGTATATAGAATACTGAGCCCAGACTGGAAGAATAAATCAGATCGCCCCATCATTTCTGTACAAGTAAATGAAAAACAAGTGAAATGTGTGTTTGGATTTCTCAGACAATTCTGGCTCAGGCCATTTTTCATTAAAGGTTCCCTGACTATCTCAGGACATTCCAGGGAAAAAGATCCTCAGCCACTTTGAAAATCATTCCACAATGGACAATGCTTAAATCTGATTCAGTTAGTACAGAATTATACTCCCCCCCCCCCCCCCCCCCCCATCAAACTCGTGCTACTACCCTCTTGCTAGAGTCACTGTGGAGCAGTTTTTGTGTTTGCAGCAAGAGATTTTCTTTATCTGTTGTGGACAGTTACCTGACAGTAACCTGCACTATCACATGCTTGCAGGCTGTATGTACTGAGCACATAAAAAGTTAAAAACAGTGTAGCTGATGACACAATATAATTTATAGGCACAGAGGCCCCACAGACAATAGCAGAAGAGATCAACAGAAACCAAGGAGGTTATGAAGCCTAAAGCTAGCCAACAAATGTACTAAAATTCCTACTTACTATGACCATCAAATGTTAATACCTCACCCGAGGTGGAACAGAGAGAGCCACAGTGTGACACAACTATTGCACTGGGACAAACTCTCAATAAGACCAACATATATGAGCTCAACTTTGATTGTGAAATGATAACTGTAAACTGAATGCAAGAGAGAGGATAGATATACACTGAGGCGACAGAAGTCATGGGATAGCAATATGGACATATACAAATGGTGGTAGTATCGCATACAGTAGGTATAAAAGGGCAGCGCATTGGTGGAACTGTCATTTGTACTCAGGTAGTTCATGTGAAAAGGTTTCTGATGTGATTATGACCGCACAAAGGAAATTAACACAAGATGAACACAGAATAGTAGTTGGAGCTAGAAGCATGGCACATTCCATTTTGAAAATTGAGATCCACAGTGTCACGACAGTGCCAATAACAAATTTCAGGCATTTCAGGCACTACCTCTCACCACGAACAACACAGTGGCTGATAGCGTTCACTTAATGACCCAATATAGCGGCGTTTGCATAGAGTTGTGTGTGGGACATATGACGAACATATCTGTTAGGACAGTGTGTCAAAATTTGGCATTAATGGGCTACGGCAGCAGATGACCGACACAGGTGCCTTTGCTAACAGAATGAAAGTTCCTGCAGCACCTGTGGCTTGGTCAGATGAGTCCCAATTTCAGTTGGTAAGAGCTGATGGCAGTGTCTGAGTGTGCCACAGATCCCCATGAAGGCATGGACTCAAGTTATCAACAAGGCACTGTGAAAGCTGGTGGTGGCTCCATAATGGTGTGGGCTGTTTTTACACATCTGTACACATCTGGTCCATCTGTACCAACCATTGACTGGAAATGGCTGCTTGGAGACCATTTACAGCCATTCATGGACTTCTTGTTCCCAAACAATGGAATTTTTGTAGCTGTCAATTGCCATATCACCATGCCACAACTGTGTGATTGGTTTGAAGAATATTTTTGACAGTTTGAGCAAATGATTTGGTCACCTAAATCACCAGACATGAATCATATCAGACATTTATGGGACATAATTGAGAGGTCAGTTCATGAAGAAAATACTGCAAGGCACAATTTCGCAATTATGGACGGCTACAGAGGCAGCATGGCTTATTATTTCTGTAGGGAATTTCTGACGACTTATCGAGCCCATGCCACATCGTGTTTCTGCACTATGCCAGGCAAAAGGAAGTCTGACAATATTAGAAGGTATCCCATGACTTTTGTCTAATCAGTGTATCTGGAACAGTATCAAGAGATTGAATGTCGATGTAAGATGACCTGTCTATTGAAATCCCTGATCAGATCGTAATTATCTTTTGATGAAACACTACAGTTCAAAGAGTCACACAATGACAGAGAAAACCAATTAATCTGGATGCCAAACATGTGGAAAAAAATAACATTAGTGCATGAAGAAATGATGCTTCAATTAGGAATGTTTTCCAGTCATGTCTTAAAAATTCCACACAGTACAAATAAAACTTTACATGGTGGGAAGCACAGCAAAGACAAAGTTAGCTAGTTACACAAATACTGATAGGACAAGGAATCTGGAGCTTCTAATCATACACAAAGCAACAATTTCTTGTTTCTTCAAAAGCTTGAATGAACAGCCATGCAAGCAAATGAATCAACAAGCTGAGATGACAGGAGTTCAGTCATGTGACAATGTATTTCATCATACGGGGAGTAGTCAAAGTAAAAAGTAAAAATTTGTTTGCGGGTATACGTCTGCAGTCCTGGTGCACTTTGAAATCCCTGCACTACAGTTCCACAGCATGTCATTGGAGGTGCCACAGCAAAATGGTGTACCTCACTGAGAAAGTGCAGTATCACACATTAATTCATTTTCTTATCTGAGGAGGAACAATACTACAATTACTGCCGATTTCGTGGAAATGTATGGGAAAGACGCATAATCATGTGACACAGTGGCTAGGTCACAGTGATGCTTCCATTACACTAAACAAGTCTAAACAACAAAGAATGAAGTTGCAGACCATATCTCAATGTTGGCTATGTTCTGCAACTGCTCACACCCATTTAGAAAGCCCACTGAACATGGGCAGCTGCTGAAATGTTGGCATGTATCACACCAACACAGATGACTTTGTTAGCCTCATAATCACCGTGGATAAGTGCTCAGTGCAGTGTATGGCTGTGGTACCCTAGACACAGGCACAAAGCAAACTGTAGAAACAAATGGATTGAACACCAACAAAACAGGTGAAGCTCCAACCATAACTGAACAAGCAAAGTTTTTTTTTTTTTTTGGGGGGGGGGGGGGAGCAGGGGGGCTGTTATGGTACAATTATATTATGCTTGTAAGAAGCAACCATCCACAAGCGTACTGCCGAAACATTCTGACATGGTTACAGGGTGCAGTCAAGATAAAGCATTGTGGGAATCTGACAAAGCGGGGGTATTTGCTGCACGATATGGTCCCCAGCTCAATCTGCAGCGAACCGAGTGACACTTGATGCTTTTGGGCATATTAAATTTAACCTCCCCTACCCAATGTGTGTTGGGCATTTCCATCATGATGACAAGTTCATTTTTGAGGTAGAACATTTCCTGAACAGCCAAGATACAGACTTCCCTGCCCAATAACTAGTCATTAGGAAAAATTTGTTGCAGTGTAATGTGAATCTGTAGAGGAGGACTAACCCATCACAAAGTTTCATGGTTGCAGTTTTATTTTTTTGAGGTGATAATTAGAAGTTCATAATTACTCTTTGTAAATAATCAAAGAAAATCATGACATTGTTTCTTGTAGACAAATGTGCTGGCCACCTAAAAGATGTTATACTACAAAACAATGTACTTGCTTTCCTTCCTCCAAATATGTACATGAACATATTGTGCAAGGATCCAGAAATCTTAAAAGTGACAAAACAGTTTTATTGAAAGTATCTTCCATAATATGTTGATGTGTCAGTGTCAGTGAGCCTTCTAAATCTACTGAATATAATGAGTTTTATTTTAGCTGAATCGTGTGCACTAGTACCTCAAGTAGTCTAAACCTGTTTCTGAAAGATTTTTAAATGAGTGTGTGTATCATTTGGAATTTTTATGTGAATTCTGGCAGGCAGTCTGTGAAAAACTAGATGATGTTCACCTTCATAATTATATTCCAATTGAAGATAATAATACGAAGAAAAAAAATTACAATCTAATGTCCTGGCAACAACAATGTCATTAGAGATGGAGCAAAAATTCATACGGAAGAAGGATAAAAAATGAAAATGATCATTACCTTTCAAAGGGACTATCCCTGCATTTGCCTTAAACAGTTTAGAGAAACCACAGAAAACCTAAGACTGGACGTTGAAATGGGGATTTGAACATCAGTCGCCCTCAATACAAGTCCTGCTTTTCTAGTACATTTATTCAAACTGATGCTAAACAAATTTTTGTCTACTGCATTTACTTTCCTTTGTTTTGAACATTAAGCTGGTCAGAAATTTACAAATTTAAACAACGCAACATATTATTCCATAATTTTCACATTTATCCATTTGTGCCTTGACTGATAATGTAGTGATGATATTATCCCAGAAATCAGATGAGTCTTCTTCTGCCAAAAATTTGTTACACCTCATCACAAACAACCTCTTATTTTTGCAAAAAACGCACACTCAGAGTGCAACTAAAATGGGTGTTCATTAACTTGGTGACCGGTTTTGGAATAAGACCATTCTCAAACCAATCAATGTTTGCCAAGTAAATTGTCTGTCAAAATAGCAGTAAATGAAGTGTGTACATACACTATGTGATCAAAAGTATCCAGATACATGGTTGAAAATGACTTACATGTTCGTGGCACCCTCCATCGGTAATGCTGGAATTCAATATGGTATTGGCTCACCCTTAGCCCTGATAACAGCTTCCACTCTCGCAGGCATACATTCAGTCAGATGTTGGAAGTTTTATTGGGGAATGGTACCCCATTCTTCATGGAGTGCTGCACTAAGGAGAGGTACTGATGTCAGTTGGTGAGGCTTGGCACGAATTGGCATTCCAAAACATCCCAAAGGTGTTCTATAGAATTCCGGTCAGGACTCTGTGCAGGCCAGTCCATTATAGGGATGTTATTGTGGTGTAACCACGCCACCACAGGCCGTGTATTATGAACAGGTGCTTGATCATGTTGAAAGATGCCATTGCCATCCCCAAATTGCTCTTCAACAGTGGGAAGCAAGAAGGTGCTTAAAACATCAATGTAGGCCTGTGTTGTGACGGTGTCACAGAAATCAACAGGGGGTGTAGGCCCCCCTCCATGAAAAACATGACCAAACCATAACACCATAGCCTCAGAATTTTACTGTTGGCACTACACACGCTGACAGATGACATTCACTGGGCATTCGCCATACCCACACCCTGTCATCGGATCGCTACACTTTGTACCATGATTCGTCACTCCACACAACATTTTTCCACTGTTCAATCATCCAATGTTTATGCTCCTTACACCAAGTGAGGCAATGTTTGGCATTTACCAGTGTGATGTGTGACTTATGGGCAGCTGCTCAACCATGAAATCCGAGTTTTCTTACCTCCCACCTCATTGTCTTAGCACTTGCAATGGATTCTGATGCAGTTTGGATTCCTGTCTGATGGTCTGGATAGAAGTCTGCCAATTACATGTTACGAGCCTCTTCAACTGTTGGCGGTCTCTGTCAGTCAACAGACGAAGTCGGCCTGTAAACTTTTGTGCTGTACATGTCCCTTCATGTTTCCACTTCACTATCATATCAGGAACAGTGGACCTATGGATGTTTAGGAGTGTGGAGATCTCGCGTACCGGCATATGAGACAAGTGACACCCAACCACCTGACCACGTTCAAAGTCTGTGAGTTCCGCAGAGTGCCCCATTCTGCTCTTTCATGATGTCTAGTGACTACTGAGGTCACTGATATGGAGTACCTGGCAGCATAATGCACCTAATATGAAAAATATATTTTTTGGGGGTGTCTGGATACTTTTGATCACATAGTGTATGGTTATGACCCCAACTATAATGTTTGTTAATGAACACAGTTGGGACCATTCGCACATGTAAGAACTTTGTTTACTGCCATTTTGATGGACATTTTACTTTGCAAACATTGGTGGATATTTTACTTTGCAAACATTGGTTGGTTTTAGAATGGGCGTAGCCTGAAACCTGTCTCCGACTAAATAAACATCAATTTTAATTGCATCTCTGGTTGTCTCTTTTTGCATCACAATCTAAAAATGAGTTGCTGTCCCACTATACCCAGTATGTTGCAGTTATGCATCTCATTTCTTACTTTATTCAGGGCCGTAATTTTCAGCAACTGTAGTATATATTTTTCAGAATAAAATTCAGTCATCAGTTGCAAATATATCTTTAATACATTTTACTGGTTTTGACAAATTAATTTGTCATCTTCTGAAGCCTATAACATTATGGATATTAAAAATCTTAGTTTGAAGTGTAAGAAGTACATTTTGTACTAAAATATATATTTGCAACTGATGGCTGAATTTTATTTTGAAAAAAATTCTCATTTCTACATCTTCTACAAATTTATTACTATATAACAAATATGACAATTACAAATATCCCAGGGGGAATACAGCTCTATAAAAACAAAGGTATTAGTACATTCAAGGAAAAAAGGAAGCAATTAGAGTACTATCAACATTAGTCTTATGTTTCTGTTGAGGTATAATCAAACAATGGAAACTCCAGGTGGTATCAACATTGTAGGAAAAGACAGATTGCTACTTACCATAAAGAAGACACGTCGAGTTGCAGGCAAGCACAATTAAAAAATACTTACCATAAAGCTTTCGGCCACAGCTTTCATCAGTAAAACACACACACACACACACACACACACAACCATTCATATACACAAACAAGTACACCTCATGCACACATGATGGCCAACTCCAACAAGATGCTGGAGTTTGACATCATGTGTGCATGAGGTGTACTTGCTTGTGTGTATGAATGTTGTGTATATCTTTAACTAATGATGGCTGTGTCCCAAAGCTTTATGTTATCTTATAATGATTGTGCCTGTCTGCAACTTAACATGTCTTCTTTACGGTAAGTAGCAACTGTCTTTTCCTACATTGTTCACTTGAGATACAGTAAGAAGGAAATATTTATTACTTGCCAACAGCCCATATTTGATCCTCATACCAACTGTAAAGTTTTTATTAGGGATTTATTTATTTGCTTGCAGTACATGAAAGTAAAAAAAAAATCATATTAGCATGTTACCGTAATAATATCCATATCAGACTCTTTGCCCTCATGTGCATCTTCTGGTCTCCAGCTTAAAAGAGCATGGGGTATAGTGCAGTTAAATATGTCCAGCATACACTGGCAAGTCTTCTCCCATGTGGAATCCGAGAACTTCAAACCATTAGAATTGACTAGATTCTCCAGACAATTTGTACCTGAACGTGCCAGTTGTTCATTATCTGAAAGAAGAGAGATCAGTTAAAAATCAGGGTATACCTTAAGCTTTCACACAAGAAAATCGAGAACATTACACAGAAACAGAGTGCTGACGTAGCCATCATTACTTATGGAACAGCCTCTGATGTGGGGCTGCCATAAAATATATTTCACAATAATGAATTACAGAATTTCAATTATCAGAGTACAAATGAAATATCTCCGCCACAGATTTAAATGACACTCAACGTTTTTGAAACTGCTGATATTGTGTTGTTTTTCTGAACAAGTAATAGCTAGTCTTAAGGTGAAACATTGAAATGCTGGTTAGCTCCATATAGTAGAGCAAGAACAGCCAAGAATTCTGCACACATGCACATGTGCAGAGCTCTCTTGCCTGGCTGCACACTTCCCACCACTACCACACCACACAGTCTACAGGGGAGGGGGGGGGGAGGAGGGGGAGGAGGAGGAGGAGGAGGAGGAGGAGGGGGAGGGGGAGGAGGAGGAGGGGGAGGAGGAAGGGGGACTTGGAGGAGGGGGGGAGGAGGAGGGAGTAAAGGGTAAACTGTGAATGCACCACATTTAAATGACAATGCAGTTATGCAAGGAACAACAGACAGCCTGCATGGTTTCATATTTATCAACAACACAAATCACAAACAAAACAAAATTTTTATCTGGTAGAAACTGGTGACGTGCAGACAGTTTTGCAGATTTTTGCCTGTCAGGTTGCCTTGTAATACTAACTTATCTAGTTTCATAAATAAAACAAAAGCCTTTCACACACATTTTAATCGAAGTATTGTATCATGTTTGCAACCCTATTATGGAAATGTGGAAACTCGTCCCAAGGAAAACAACATAAAACTCCTGGACAGTTTTAACATAAAAGTATTTGTCTTTTAAACTGGACTTACACTGTAGATCGATCAATTTCATCTGCACTTTCAACTGAAATGGCAAGCAGTCTCAAAAAAAGCTGCTCAAAAACAGATGTAAGATTGGCAGTGTCCTCAAAGAGTGTAGAAAATTATCCTTGTAATTCTTTGACTGCCACAAAGAATTCTGTAAAATTATAGTGAGCTTTCGGAGTGTTTTTCGTCAGAATTTGTCTCTTCCATAATGAGATTTTCTTTTTAAATTAATCCCTATCAAATCAGAATTAAGTTGTTTCTCACCTGGCAATATCTTACTATGAGGAGTGGGCAGTCAAGTCTACTTAAAATATGTGGTCTGCAATCCATTCCAGATTTTCTAATTTTTGTTCATACTCTCCTTTTTCATTCAGAATGTCACCAATAGCAGGTTTCAAATCAAAAAATCATTTCAGACATGCACTTTAACTTAACCCACATACTTTGCAGTAATATATAAAGTCTCCACATGCTTTGCAACTGACAGTGTAATACTGCATACAACTTCAAAAAAATTTACTGTTAAGCCACCAATTTCATCACTACAGGCCGGATTATATGCATAATAAAAACTTTAAAAAATGCATGAAAAGTGTCGAAATATGCAAGATCAAATAATAATAAAAACATGGTAGTTACTATGTGCATTATATCTCAAAGTTGAACCTGTGCATATCAATTATGAGGGAGAACACTGGCCATGTGAAAAATCGCTACATTTAGAATGCTGATATCATTTTCTGAATACTTTCTGGTAGAGGTTAGGAAGGGGTTCTTTCTGAGATTATTTTCTAAAAATTTTCAAAATGGGGACGCATACCACATTTCAAGAATTGTTCATTCTTTGCTATTTTTGTTGCTAATAAGCAGATGTGATGTGAGTGACTCGCAGCGAAACAATTGATATGTACTGGAACAACTTTGAGATATACTGCATGCAGGGGGCACACTCAAAAACTCTGTAATATTATATTTAAAAAATAAGATACAATCATGAATTTTTTTGAACAGCATTAACTTTTAATTAATACTATTGGACCAAAGCATCATTTACAATTTATTTCACATTTTTCTACTATTGTATACATAAGCGACCTAGTACTGTTCCAAATGCTCAGTAGTAAGATTGTGCCTTCGATCACTCAAAACATTTTTATAAGCAGAAGAGGACTGTTCTACATCAACTGAGGTAGCTGGGCAGTATCTGAATTTGGGTGCTATGTTGGCACTTATTGCTTCTGGTAAAAAAAAAAAAAGTTTACCCATCCCATTAATAAAACTATCGATTTGGCACAAGGGTTTAAAGCCTCGGTTATTGTTTAAAATGTTTTCAAACTTTTCTTTAAGTTTTCTTGGGAATACCTCTGGCAAAGATGAGTTCACTAGAATTATTTTATTCATTAACTGAACAGATTCCTTCAACGCCAAACCTCAAGTTTAAAGCTTTTTAGTACTTACAGGTATATGGGAGAAATGAGTGCTAATCACAGTAATATCTTTTTTAATACCAGAATCATTAAAAGCTTCCTTGCACTGGCAAACTGCCAAAGCCTCTGCACTATCTAAGTAGTTTACTACCCCATTAATGGCCTCAAAATGTTCATTGTAAAACGACACAGCCTCGACGCAGCCTTTAGAAACACTTTCTTTCTTTCTCTGTGGAATGTACTTCTTCAGCAAGGCAATGTACTGGGCAAAGCACATCACATGAATCAAATTGGGATAAAATACTCTGAGGGCTTTTCTTGTTTGATCATATACGGAGCAGCATCTGAGATGAACATGAACACCCTTTCATCTGCAGGAGATTCTGGAAATATTTTTCTAATATCCTCATTCACAAATCTGGTGATTGTAAAATGAGTTACTTTTTCAAGTTCTTTGCAAGACACTAAATAGGAAGCACCAACAATTAAATTTGCAATGTAATGGCTGCAAGTGTCTGTAGTTTCACCAACTAAAATCCAGATGATGCTGTCCTTGAGTTCATTGCATATTTCTTCCAGAACATTTATGTAAATTGTCGGAACGTAGTTTTTACGCAATGTTGATTCATCTGGTATATTTTGATTTAAGCAATAATTGCGCAGCAAATCTTTGAGGGCAGGGTTTGTAAGTTTGTGAAGAGGAATATTGCTTGCAATGAATGCTTTACATAGATCCATGTTAAACCGATGTTTTTGGTTACCTTTTGACAAATCCCTGCTATTGCAAGTTGCTGTTGTCAGAAGTTATTGTTGTGGTCCTTTCTTCTGCATTCCTGCAATATGAAGACTTGTCTTGACAAGCTTGTCTACTTGAAACATTTTTTTTTTGTACGAAACGCTTTTCTCCCAAACTCGACAATAAAACAATTGCATCATATATCATATGTAAATGTTCCAGAATGGTCAGCTATTCACGAAATGACGTTTCTTTTTTTTTTGGGCAGCATGGTGAACAACACATTACACACTACACGTTCAACTGTGTATGAGTAAACAGAAAGCTAAACTGAAACAATGGATATGCAATGAAAAGCTTGCATAGTTTAATTTAACTGTTACTGAAGAGTACGGTATGACAGCAAAGGGGATTAACTGGGGGAGAAGGCACAAGAGCATTGACTCTGTCTGCCTGTTCCTGTTTCTCTTCTGAAATGATTTCGTTAGGCACTGGCCTCAATGTTTGCGATTGCACGCAGTTCTACGTTGCGGCCAATCTGTGAGACTTCAAAGCTAGACTGAGCTAGAGATCACCCATCTAAATTTTTAAAATATTATAAACAGAGTGAAAATGTGCATTGTCACTAGTTTTTAGTTAAAATATGCAATAACTGGTGAAAAGGAGGCAAATATGCAACATGCAACTGCATATAATCTGATTTCTATTCATCATGTTCTCCAAGCCTGGAAATTTAACACAAAGTGCTTCATGATGAACAGAACAATGAATCCCTTACAAATTTCCTGTCAATCATCATAATATTTTGCTCTTTCACTGTCAACTAAATCTTTAAATTCTTTCTACATTGTGTTGTAATGATGTTCCATGACAAATTTCCACTACCTGTCAATCATGCGACTGAATACTGATATTGAGAATTCTCATCTTTCTATTCTGTCATTCTCACTTATTTTTAAAGACTTGTTTTTGTAACATAGCAAGTTGTTATGAAATAACATCCGATGCAGTAAGGCATGCAGTCGTGTAGCACAGTGGCTTCAGGATGGCTATGTTTTTTCTTCGCTCCGACTCACAGCACAGCTGATGCTACCAGCCGTGAGAACGGTCTCAAGTAACATTCAGTTGGTACGAAAATTCATGCCCCCTATGAATTTAAATAAACCCATAGTAATTATCATCCGATTTTGTTCAAACTTGGTACTTAATCTTTTGTTATTAAGGAAGGGATCCTGTCAAAATTTCAGATTTTTATCTATTATAGTTATGGAGATTGAGAAAATTACTTAAATGTCCTAAAACCAACACTTATATTTCAAAACTCAGTTAGGAACAATAACCAAATGTCTTTTACTACCATCTGAGGTCATAACAAAGCTCACCGATGCACCAATTGCAGTGGGGTGGGGTCGGTCAGTCGTTCTTTCGTCTCCTTTGCTCTCTCTCTGTCACTTTCATAGAAAAGTTCACCTACCTCTATATATTTCTTTCTTCCGAAGTCTCTTCACTCCGCAGGAGCAGATACACGCTAGGCAGTGTAAAGCAGCGTTGATGAAACCACTACCTAATATCTACCACACGGAGGCCACGTAACTCAGGTTGCAAATTAGTTCCTGTAAGTTCGTTTTCACAAATTTCGGGCAGTAGGAGAATGCAGTTTAATTGCATTAAGCATTTGGAAATTCTATTAACGCCTTTTTATTCATAAGGAAGCATACAAAATGGCTATCGAGTGTGTATTTAATAATGCAAATGCTCTATCATTCCAAGTTCACTGTTTATCCAACATATTTTACATGTAAAAGCAGGCAGAATTCCGGTTAAATTTGTGATCTAACAGTCACTGACCCACCACTATTAGTGAGCTGAACATTCGGTCATTTCAGTGGTCTTTTATGTTAGAAGTGCTCGCCAAAGTATTCCATAAAGAACACGGAATATACCACGTGGAACTGTCAGTATGGCCGAAAATTCCACACACTCATAAAGCTTCAACTAAATAATTCAGAAATATCACACTGTTATCAAAATGTTCATAACTTAAGCCATTTTAGTCATGACATGTTCTAATCACAATTAACTCCCTAGTTCTTCATTTTACATACTATTTTCACAGACACATCTAGCACGGTGTTACCTCGAAGCAAGTTAGCGAGCGACTCTCTTGTTGCTCCTCTCCTTTCTGCCAATCTAACTATCTGCACGTGGGAACTGCTTAATTATGATTGGCTATTGATCTGAATGACCAATCAGAATGATCCTTCCAGATCATTCTCGCAGCAAAACGTGACTTAGCCAGCCAATCACTAATGAGATAGTCATTTACGTCATTAAAAATTTTAATTTCTAATATATTGTTTAATAAAGTAGAATGAAATGCAAAATATTCTTTAAATTAATATGGAAACTTATTCCTTCTTCAGACTTTTATTCTGGCTGCTCTCTTACAAAAGCAAGCACACATAGACTTATGTCATCAGCATCATGGTTGCAACACAATTTTCCCAGGGTTCAATTATGTAAGGTTTTACATAAAATGACATTAAGTTTTAACGTATGTCCCACATACACTCTCTCATTCATTCCCATGTATTCACACAGCAACATAATAAACAAATAATAATTTTGAATGATTTTTTATACCACGTAATGTAGAGTAATTGAAGTTTTGAAAAGAAAATTCCACTTAAGTGATTTTATATACTGTGAGCTTTGTTATGACTTCAGATGATAATATGAGACATTTGATTATTGTTCCTAACTGAGTTTTGAAACGTGTCAGTTTTAGGACATTTAAGTAATTTTCTCAATCTCCATAACTATAATAGATAAAAATCTGAAATTTTGACAGGATCCCTACCTTAATAACGAAAGATTGCGTACCAAGTTTGAACAAAATCAGATTATAATTACTATAGTTTATTTAGATTTGTAGGGGGGGGGTATGAATTTGCGTACCGACTGAATGTTACTTGCGACCATTCTCACGGCTGGTAGCGTCAGCTGTGCTGTGAGTCAGAGCGAAGAAAAAACATAGCCATGCTGAAGCCACCGTGCTACACAGCTGCGTGCCTTACTGCATCGAATGTTATTTCCTAATAACTTGCTACTTTACATGTTGACAGATTGCTAGACTGCCTCTTTTTGTGCAAACAACCACCGGAATGTGAACTTTCTTTATGCCACAAACAAATAGCTTAAGACAAGCAGCCTGACATCATGATTCTGACTACTGAAGAACGTCCAACTGGTCCGAAAAATGCCGCACACACTGTTAAATGAAATGTCATGCTCTTCCAAGTACTTCCTAGAAGAAATGACCGAAGCTGAGACATTATGAGTAGCGTTGACACAGGCCAGGTCTCGGACCGTACTCATGCAGTACATCATGCATGTATGCAGTTTTATATTCCACAGGCAACCATGTAGCAGACACTTGAGATAATGGCTTCTACGAAGTACAGCTCTTATAAGACTCCCAAAGGATTAGTTTGGCCTAATGATTTCCTAACATCATCCACACACGTTGCAAGTTCTGTTGGTCACAACAAAAGGGAATCAACAGAACTACTGAACCCCCACTACAGAATCCTGTCTCTGTATATGTCTTATGCGCATTGATGAGTCATAAATCAACATTAATGTTTCTATAGTGTTCAAGATTGATTTATTTATGTTTGTTTCTAATACTGGCAATTCTATCTCGGTAGAGTGCATTAAAATACGGTAATGTGTCATGACATAGTAAGACTATCACAAGTGATTAGAGGAATTAAGTGCTTGGAAAATGTCCCATTATCTTTAGTTTCTTTGCTTGCTGATAGCGTTTGTGGCATAAGGTGCACTATTAGCAAGTTTGTTTTTGTGACTGTATTGTGCCTGAGTTCTTGTGAGTATTATTTGCTTGTGAACAACTGTAGGATACTGAGAGTCTGAAAATAACACAATATGCAATCAGTTTGCAATTTATAAAGCAAAAATTTGGGTGAAAGTGAAGGAGCTTACTGACTCCGAGGCGAACTAAACATCAATCAGTCAAGAATGAAATCAGTGAAGATAAACAGAGCACTGTGCAATACAACCGAGTTGTTGTGAAGACAAAAAATACGTTTTTCTGTTTCACTTGTTACAAATTACCCTGACTGAAAATTGTATCACAGACATACAAAATTTTGTGAAAAGGCAATCCACTCACACAAAGAACAGGGTTTATTCACTACAAGGGATGAATACAAGAGCCCACTTACAACCAATGCAAGCAATCTTAAATCCACATCCTAAGCAAATTAAGTCCAACCGTATCAGAGTTCTGTCTAATACAAAGACTACCCATTAGACTCTGAGTAGCAGCACTATAGCTGTTGACAGCAATGTCGTGCAAGATATTCCATTTTCATGCTAACACAGGGTGCACCATTACACCCCTTCTGCCCCAGCATCATTGAGAACAACACAGGTAGTGCATAGTGCACAGGAGTCCCATCTGGGGAATGTGGCGGGTAGGAAAAAGATCAATGGGAGTTGCATGTATCATCTTGGGATTTTTTTTTTTTTTGGGGGGGGGGGGGATCCCAGGGGGAAGGGAGGGGGGTGAGAAATTTATGGCTGATAACCAAGATGGCAGAAGCAAAACTGATGTCATTGGTACCGGAGAAGCTTGTTGGCTAACGCGATGGGATATACTGTGAAGCTGTGGTTGGCAGACATTGTCTCTTAGATCCAGTTTGGGGGATGGCAGTGTCCAAGCTCATGGGATCCTGCTCCAGAAACCACCTGCAAAGTAAGTAGCAGTCACAACATGCATCAGTGGTGGACACAAAATGTCCAAGAGGGTGCAGTGATGGTCTGTCTTGAAACTGTTCCACCAACAATGGAGCAATAAGCATCACCATGGGAACAAATCAAACCATGTCATGGGAGGGGAGAAACCAGAACCACATTCACAATACTCTAAGCTTACTATGAAACTTGTGGGTCTGTTTCATCAATCTTAACAAAATAATAAGGGTAATACGCCAAGCAGATACCATATATGTAAAGTCTAGAAGATAGACCCGGACACAGACACAGGAGCAAATTACATTGTAAATACAGTGGTGGTCCAACCAAACATGCAGTAAGGAACAGATATTACAAAACTAAAAAATGCCTTAAGGGGAAACAAGGTTAAAGGAACCACTAGGCTCTCGAAATACAGTCATTATTGGATGAAATGCCCCGCGTCATAGCTCTATGTTTTTGTTCAATATCAGCTGTGGATACAATTTCATGTTACACATAATCTCTACCCCTTCTAAAATATTAAGGGTATGACTCTTTTTCTACCTATGTAAAATTCTTAAATATACTGACCACGTAGTGATCATATTCTCAAAAGCGGGTACTCAAGGCAGCCCTTTAACTTTCTCAAACAGCTTCACCGTCTTACCCTGGATGCACAGTGCGACCAGTGATTTCTGCAGCTCACCTGGGTTGCTTTCTGTGCTTTCTGTTGTGTTGACTTGATGGTAAGCCTTCTGGTTCTTGCCTTAGTGATATGTTGCTTTTGGTACAGCATCTCATCTCACTTTCACTTTTTTGTTATAAGTACGTCATTGTTACATGGCACAGAATGTTTTCCACTGTTTGTTTGTTGTGGTCTTCAGTCCTGAGACTGGTTTGATGCAGCTCTCCATGCTACCCTATCCTGTGCAAGCTTCTTCATCTCCCAGTACGTACTGCAACCCACACCCTTCTGAATCTGCTTAGTGTATTCATCTCTTGGTCTCCCTCTACGATTTTTACCCTCCACTCTGCCCTCCAATGCTAAATTTGTGATCCCTTGATGCCTCAGAACATGTCCTACCAACCGATCCCTTCTTCTAGTCAATTTGTGCTACAAATTTCTCTTCCCCCCATTTCTATTAAATACCTCCTCATTAGTTACGTGAGCTACCCATCTAATCTTCAGCATTCTTCTGTAGCACCACATTTCGAAAGCTTCTATTCTCTTCTTGTCCAAACTATTTATCGTCCACGTTTCACTTCCATACATGGCTACACTCCATACAAATACTTCCAGAAACGACTTCCTGACATTTAAATCTATACTCGATGTTAACAAATTTACCTTCTTCAGAAACGCTTTCCTTGCCCTTGCCAGTCTACATTTTATATCCTCTCTACTTCGACCATCATCAGTTATTTTGCTCCCCAAATAGCAAAACTCCTTTACTACTTTAAGTGTCTCATTTCCTAATCTAATTCCCTCAGCATCACCCGACTTAATTCGACTACATTCCATTATCCTCGTTTTGCTTTTGTTGATGTTCATCTTATATCCTCCTTTCAAGACACTGCCCATTCCGTTCAACTGCTCTTCTAAGTCCTTTGCTGTCTCTGATAGAATTACAATTTCATCGGCAAACCTCAAAGTTTTTATTTCTTCTCCATGGATTTTAATACCTACTCCATATTTTTCTTTTGTTTCCTTTACTGCTTGCTCAATATACAGATTGAATAACATCGGGGAGAGGCTACAACCCTGTCTCACCCCCTTCCCAACCACTGCCTCCCTTTCGTGCCCCTCGACTCTTATAACTGCTATCTAGTTTCTGTACAAATTGTAAATAGCCTTTCGCTCCCTGTACTTTACCCCTGCCACCTTTAGAATTTGAAAGAGAGTATTCCAGTCAACATTGTCAAAAGCTTTCTCTAAGTCTACAAATGCTAGAAACGTAGGTTTTCCACTGCCCATCCTTTTATACACTGAATATCCGCCTTACAGACATTATGGTTTTTGCTATGAACATTGAGCCTTCTGTATTCTCCTCCATGATGTTTAAATTTTATCATATTTTAATTTTCTAAGTGTACTTGTGTTTTTATCTATACTCATAATTAGGTGCTTACAGCTCTGGTATTACTTTGACGTATTAGGGTTCAGTTTCTCGTCGTTTAGATACGCACCTGATGATGTTGCTATAAGCCATGAAAATGATAAATGTGTTAATAAAATTGATCAAGATACAGCTGTTTGCAAAGTTCTTGCTATACAATGTACTACCACAGCTGTGGATACCCTGTCCACAGAGTTGTTTGTAACAAACATGAAAACCAACAAATGTGGCACATCAGCTTTGCACACCAAGTGGTGGCTGCTCAATTTGCTTTCGTCAGCCAATCACATTACAGGACACAAGACCCATGATGTCAAGGAAATATCATTGTTTCGTTTCATGAACTCATACACTATGGACTGAATACACACAAAAAAACATTTATGTTGCAAGATCAGAAATGAAAACACAAATGAGCATGCAGTGAAGCTAACTTACACCGGATTACATATATCTTGAAAATACCAATTTCTAGTATGGTTTCTTGTAATACACTGACAGCAAATGTTGTGTAGGTGTCAAAATACGTTATAGATCTTATCTTGGAGTTAGATTTTATTTAGTAGTTTATTATGAAATGGAAAGGAGGTAAAGTCGGTACACATTTTAGAGAGTTCTGGCACTACAGCTATAATCAGTAAATGTTGCCATCTTCCCCTGGGCGGGGAACATGAATTTGGATAATGGAACATGTTACGGAACATGAATTTCAATAACAACATTTTTACAACTAATACACCGAAGTTCACGACACTCAAATGTCAACCGTAGGCACTGCGTAGTGCAGATAAGTACTGGGCATTGTAATATAACTTTAGCACTTGTTAAAAGCCACATACTTGTTATGTATGGTGTAATTGTGATGAGATACTTTGTATCAGAAGGTTTATATTGGGTGTTCTACCGATATTTTACTTCAGATTGTAAGAGTAAACTCGATTTCATTTTAACATATCTAATGAAGGCCAGTTTTCTTGGTATGACTGAGGACTGTAATGGTTTTGGGTGTTCAGCCAAGTTGTTGATGCCATTTTTTGCATGGTATGTTCTTGACAGACTGCCACTGAATTACCATGTAGAAAAAAGGACTTAAAAACTTGGCTGAACAGTTGAAATCACAAAGTTGACACATGTCTAATGGATAGTAGCCCTGACAATCAGATTCTGCTGCATCTATATATCAGCAGTCAATGCACCAAAGCAATATTGTCCATCTGTCAAAAATCCTTTTTCTCAGGAACAGGTAGACATTTCCAGTTGAAATTTAATTCATAAACTAAGGTCAATGGTAATTTAGCAGCGTAAATCAAATCAAAAGATACAACCATTTATGTCACAGTTTTTGATTTGCACTAACTCTCTGACCAAAACCTATAGGGTACTTCCCCTTGACCTAGACTCATAAAATTTGGCAAGAAGCAAGGTTTCACAGTACAGGCTAGGAGAAAAATCCAAAAACTATTAGTTACTAATTATGACACACACACACACACACACACACACACACACACACACACACTTTTATTACTGTCTAGATACACAATCAAGTATGTATGGAACCTGCAGTGTGAGAGTTCTACTCACACCTGGACTTTTTTTTTTGGTTACATAGACAGCTATAATAAACACTCAAACTGACAATACTGTGAAAAGGATAGACTGCTCCTCACCATATAGTGGAGATATTGAGTTGCAGACAAGCACAACAAGAGTGTTTTTGTTGTGCCTGTCTGCAAATTCAATATCTCCACTACATGGTGAGTAGAACTCTATCCTTTTCATAATATTGTCTCATTATTCCTCCTGATTTCCCATTGTTTACACATTTGAACTGTATATAAATGAATGGTTATTAGAGAGCTTCTTGCATGTACCCACTGAAATCCATGTTGCACCCTACACACAGGCACAATTATGAAAAGTAGTTGCAATAGTGGCTCTTTCAATTACTTCTTCATTATCACTGCTATAATAAAAGAAACACACAAACGTAGCAATTACCTTGTTGTACACACCAATGTAGCTGAGTGTACAAATCTTCCAATAGAAGAGGCCCCAAAACATCAAAATATTGTGTAAACACATCTACAATTGCATAGAGTGCATGATTACATGTTGTTGTCATCCACTCAGCTTTCTGAAATTAATGAACATAGATTTTTAGCAAATGAAAGATGAATAATGAATATTTACATCCACAGAATCCAAAAACAATTTACAACACATACTAGTATCCATTCATTTAGCCTTTTTTTTTACCAAAACACTAATGAAAACCTTAAGTTCAAAATTCTGACATAATTACTAGTTATGACGAGCATGAGACTTTTAACTTGACCAACTGAGGCTATTTGTAACAAATGTACATTCATTATGTGAAGGATGAACTGTGTCCATATGGTTGTGCCAAATTACTGTAATGCAGATGTTTAGCTACTTGGCCAAATCTGTCTGAAAGATAATGTAGCCTCTTATCTACATGAAATGGATAAGTATCTGGGAAAAAAAAAAAGAGTTGAAAATGTACTAATATACTTTGTGGCAAAGGTTATTTTTTTGTTATTTTGTACTGAAAACAAGAGTTGATGAGCCCATGACCAACAGAAATTTCTGGAGAACTTTTCATGCCGATATCTTTCCTGGATCCGATTCTTCCACAGAAATTTTACACAGAGAGAAGCTTGTTGGACAAAATCCAATCGACCAAATGTGACAGAAGAGAAACAGAATTTTCAGGAAATTACTGCCCTTGCTTTCTAGACCTACATCTCTACTCCACAAGTCATCATAAGGTGTACAGTGGAGACAACCACTGTTAGGGACTTGGCTAGGCACTTGTCTGTAACCAGACTATTTTTCCCCACAGTTTTCAAACCATGAGACACTGGCTACATGAAAAGAATGGCATGTTGCCAATGGTTTCAACTTGTCTTCATGAAAATCTGTAAGTTTCTGACTAGTTCAAAGTCAAGGTATTGTTCTCTGTCAGAATACATAAACTTCCAAACACAACTCACAAGCACAACTGAAAAATTCCAATGTTTTACATGAAGAGGACCTAAACTCCGCCATTGCCGGTCCCAAGCCCGGGGCCCCATCTTGCAAGTCATGGGGAAGGAGGAGGGGGAGGAGTAACAACCTCGTAAAAAAAACCTGGGTCCATCTGGCTCCCGATGGTAGCACCCAGTTAGGGCCCCTACCTAGGGTTACAGGCAAAGCCCGGCCAACGATCTCGAAGGCGGAAGAGGAACGTTGCTTCCCAACAGCAGAGAGAGCGGAAGAGCCACTGAAACATATCAGGTAGCGGCAGTACTCCATGTTAGGGGCGGCTACCAAAGGCGTCTGTGTCCCCATGTCAGGGGTGGCCTGAACACATCTTCTGGGGCTAACAACTTCAGTCGTATAACTGGACGGACACGAGCCGTCCCAACAAAAAATTCTTTAGCTCATGGAATGGATCGCACTATGGAATTGAGATTACCCTCAGGGGACAATCCCCCGTTGATAAAGGTCGACGCAAGCAGGCATTCGGATTCTGGGGGACCTGCCAAAAAGTGCATAAGGGAAGAGTCGGAGCTCCCAAGAACCTCACAGAAGATTAAAACTAAAAAGACTTTCAGAATTGGAGCCATAAATGTACAGACAATGATTAAGACTGGTAAACTTAAACAGGTAATAGATGAGATGAAAGAGAGTAGCATTGGAATATTAGCGATGCAAGAAACAAAATACACTGACGAAGACACAGTGGAGTCAGAAGGCTTCATAATACTGAAGGGGAAACCAGGAGTTACAAAGTGGGAAAGGAAAGACATGCACCTAGATGCTTTGGTACAGGGTTCATAGTAGACAAGAGATACAAGGATGGCATAACTCAAATGAAGAGCAGGTCAGAAAGGATATCAACACTGACTTTTCAAGCAGGGAACAAAAAGTATACAACAATAAATGGACATGCACCTACAAATGACAAGAACAGGAAAGACAAGAAAGTTGCTGATAGTTTCTGGGAAGAGCTAGATGATACACTGAAAAACATACCATATAGACATGTAAAGATACAAGTAGGAGATTATAATGCACAGATTGGAAGAGAGAAGCAACACAAAGGAGTAGTGGGCGAATACTCTGCACACCAGCGGACAAACAAAAATGCAGAAAGGCTAATTGAACTGTGTCGAGAACACAAAATGAGATTGATGACAACACACTTCAGGGCCAAAGCGTGTAAGAAAAAGACATGGGCAAACCCATGCACCCGCCTTGGGAAATTCCAAATTGACCACATAGCAATCAGCTGAACAAATGCTAAAGAGATGATGAACACAAAGGCCAGGAAGAACACAAGAATAGAATCGGATCACTATCTTACAGAAGTTAAGTACCTTTGGATTCCAAACAGGGACAGACTGCCACAGACGAACAGAAAACATAAAGGTAGACAGAGACAAATTAAGACACTATCGATCCAGATATGAGGAAGGAATTGAATCATTCAATGAATGGGACGACATGAAGCGAAATATGGCGAAACAGGCTGAACTATGGGGAAAGGAAGAAAAGAAACAGAAGCACTGGTGGTGGAACAAGGAATGTGAGGAAGCGGTAGAGACTCGCAGGAGAGCCTGGAGAGACTGGAGCAGCAAGAAGGACCCAGAAAAATGGGAAGTTTTCTTAGGAGCAAGAAAGGAAGCAGCCCGAACAATAAAATGGACCAGAAGACAAAAGATGAAGCAGAAACTGGACGAGATTGAGACCAACCTCAGGAAAAACAACAGCCGACACTTTTTCGGGAAATTCAAAAAGAATCTGATTGGATACAAGGGTATAGAACTGTTTATAAGAGATAAGAAAGGGGAGCTGGCTGTCAGTGCGAAGGAGAACTGTCGGATTTTTGCAGAGCACTTTCACGACCTGCTGAATTGTGAACCACCTGAAGAAGAGCTGGAACTGGGGACTGACACAGAAGAGAGAGAGCCACGCCCTCCATCCAGGGATGAAGTCGCACATGCCGTAAGCGATCTGAAGAATAATAAGGCAACTGGAGAAGATGGTATAGCAGCCGAGATGATAAAGTGGGGAGGCAACAAAGCAATAGACAACATGACCAACATAATTCAGCAGATCTGGAGATCAAAGAAGTTGCCAGAAGGATGGAAGAATGCAATTGTAGTACCAATACACAAGAAGGACAAGAGAGATGCAAACAACTACAGAGGAATATCGCTACTAGAGGTCAGATACAAGGTGCTGTCAAAACTAGTGCTCAAGAGAGTAGAAGAACAGGTAGAAAGTACAGTTGGCGACTACCAAGGGGGGTTCAGGAAGGGAAGAGGTTGTGTAGAACAGATATTTATCCTGAAGCAACTGATAGAACATAGGGCCTTAAAAAACAAAACGCCAGTAATAACCTTCGTGGACTTCACAAAGGCATATGACTCCATCGACAGACAGACTCTTGTTAGGATCCTGAAGAACAGAGGACTTGATGGAACTACACAAGAACTCATAAAAGAAATTCTGACAGACACAAAAGCAAGGGTGAGATTCAGAGGAGCACTGTCAGAAGAATTTGAGATCAAGACTGGTGTTAAACAGGAAGATGGATTGTCACCATTGTTGTTCAATATATCACCGGACGAAGTGATCGCACAGTGGAGAGCAATAAACAAGGAAATGGGAATCTGCCTAGCCTTTGCAAATGACATAGCAATAGTAAGTGAGACGGAAGAAGACGCAAAGACACAATTCGACAACTTAAGTAAGGTAGCCAGAAAGGTGGGACTGAGGACAAAGACATTAAACACCACTGCAGTCTGGGAAACACTGGAAGGCACTGTGCAAATGGTGGACAAATTTAAATACCTGGGAGAATTTATAACAGGAAGGAACAGGAGCAAGGAGGGAATAACAGAGAGGACAAAGAAGATGAGGTCAGCCTTCTGCATGACGAGAGAGGTATGCAATAAAAAGAATATATCCACAGTGGCAAAGATAAGCCACTACAAGGCAACAGTGAGGAATGCAGTATTATATGCTGCTGAGACGATGACACTGGAAAAAAATGGGGCAGAGAAACTAGAGAAAGAAGAGAGGAAAATACTGAGAAAAATACTAGGTCCCAAAAGAGGTGGAGAGAGGTGGATGCGAAGACCTAGGGAAGAATTGTACCGGAACATGAGAACAATATCCGGGGAAATCAGACTCAAAAGGGCAAGGTTTGCTGGGCATGTAGTTAGGATGAGTATGGACAGAATGGCGAAGAGAGTGTGGGAAACAACAGGGAGGACAAGGGGAAAGACAGGAACCAAGTGGATTGTTGAACTTCGGAAGGACTGGTTGGAATTGGGGATCAAGGTCGAAGGAAAGGAAAATTGAAGGAACAAATATACACCGACAAATATGCCGAAGATCAATGACAGAGAAGAATACAGGAAAAGATTAGAATGTCACCAGTGGAGCCGCCAGGAGAAATGGAAACTGTAGATCTCGGAAGAAGAGCGTGAGAGGAGAAGAGAAAGAATGAAGAGGTTCTGGGAGAAGAGGAAAATGCAGTCCACGAAGGGGCTACCCGTGGTCCTACAGAGGCCGTAATGCAAGAAGAAGAAGAAGAAGAAGAAGAAGAAGAAGAAGAAGAAGAGGACCTTCCTTCTTAAAGGCCTGTATTTCAAACAATGGCAGAAGAAATACTGATAAGAACTGCTCACAAATGCTGGACACTTCCACACACTAACTGTGTCATTTATTTTACATGAAATGATGTTAACTATCTTATTGCAATATCATTTTTACAGTCAGTTAATCAAATAACCACTGGATTATGTAGCAAGTGGCCACCATGTAAGTTTTGCACCAATAAATAGTCTTAGAACTAGTTATTTTTTCCCCTATTTTCCATTTTTATACTACTGGACATTTCTCACTTTAAACCACTAAGAGAGAGATACAAAGAGAGAGAGAGAGAGAGAGAGAGAGAGAGAGAGAGAAGTGCAATACAACACTGTGTGTGAATCTGAAATTAGAAAGAGATAGAAAAAGTATTTAATGTGTTGTCAAATGTAGTAAAATCCCATTTTAATGAGTCTCAGAAGAATTTTTTTTTCTTAAATGGGGATTTCCCTTAAACAGGGGTTAAGCTCTAGCATTTTAACATCATCAAAAAATGGTGTCTTGATTTTTAAGGCAGTATCCAGAATGAAGAAGAAAACTTTTATGTTAAAAAGTTGTTTTATTCAACTAATGGCATAAGTGAATATGACTGCATGAAAAGGAACAAAAATCTTTAAATGTATTATCTTTGGGAAAAAAAGTGTGTGTGTGTGTGTGTGTGTGTGTGTGTGTGTGTGGGAGGGGGGGGGGGGGGGGGGAACAGCGAGACGCAGTTTGCCATTTCCAGCCATAGCATACTGACAAGTGGTCACACTAGCTGACTGATATTGGCTAGAACCAACTCATTTACACTGAAAGAGAAAAAATAGTTTCCAACTGCTGCAACTAAACTTACTGCATATGCATAATCATTGCCACCACCACCACCACCATCACTGCCACCGCCACCGACTGAGGTGGCACAGTGGTTAGCATACTGGACTTAAATTCTGGAGTACCACAGTTCAAACCCATATCTGGCCATCCTGATTTAGGTTTACTGTGATTTCCCCAAATCACCCTGCCAAATGCTGGGATGGTTCCTTTGAAAGTGTTTGGTCGATTTCCTTCCACATCCCTCCCTAATCTGATGGGACCCTGCTTTTTGGTGCCATCCATCCATCCATCCATCCATCCATCCCCAAACCTGCTCCCAGACACCTTCTGAACAATCGTCCAGTTCTGCTTTGTTCTTTACAAAAGCAACATACAGTCCATTTATCTACCTGATGTGTGAAAGATCAGGATGTCAACATCACGACAAAGTCCTGCAATGTCATACTTGCTGGGATATCTGTGACAGCATTCTGGAAAATTATCCTCATTTTATTCTACACCAACTGACAGTGGGCTGCAGCCAGCCGGGCTCAACACAATCTGTTGGGTTACAACATTCTAGGTAGTGCAAGTGTGTGCAAAGCCTGTAAGATATTTACTCTCATTACATCCTTTGTTTTGAGGAATGAAACTGACTTCTCCACAAATCATTCTGTATTTAACTTTTCAGGACGAAATATTTTCAAGGTTTAGAGAGTGCAGGTGACTTATACAGTTGCTAATAAAATTGTAGGGGCACAGCAGTGTTTTTATGTCTCTAAATCACCTGGTAGTTTAAAATTTTCTGACTATTAATGTTGGCAACTTTTCACCACTGTCGTCACTATTTAAACACAGCAGGGCTGTCATTTTTTTTCTTTTCTTTTATGTCTCTCTGACACTTTTCCCTGAGCAGAACAAGCCTATGTTTTTGAGGGAAATACATTACGGAAGACCTCCATTGCCATCAACAATGAAAATGTTAATCAGATCATATCTATTATCAGCCATTCCAAAATAGTTTTCTCCCAGTGTTTAACACTTTCTAAGTAACATTCTCCATTTAAATTTTGGTAAGAGAGATTAAGGCAGTGAGTTAGTGTTTTGTCTTAAGTGATTCTGCCAGTCATGTGATGTACTGAAATCTTCAGTGATGAGCTTTGAGGCGATTCCTCAGACCCCCTCTTGTAATTTTGTTTATGGGACTGTTTCCACTTCTCATTCCATGAAGTCATTTTATTAGGAGAGGATGATTTTAAGTACTTAAGAGTCCAACACACCTCCAGTTTAGCTGCTCAGCTTATCACGCGTGATGTCGCGTCTTATGTCACTCCCGATGAATAAATTATACTGTACCTGAGGTAACTGCATATTTCAGGCAGGTGTGTGAGAGATTAGTGATGGTAAACTGTGCAGTTATGTCTGGCAAGGGTACAGTTTTCACAGTCTTATTGTGGCTCGTCACCTAAACCTCTAACTGTTGCCATTATTACCTCCATTCCAGAACACTGGGTCTCACAGTTCAACTTTTATATTATATATTATATATTGGGTAGAGCTTCCGTGAGCACACAGAAGTGACACAGCACGACGTGGAATGGACTTGACTAATGTCTGCAGTAGTGCTGTACGGAATTTACACCATGAGTCCTGCAGGGCTGTCTATAAATCTGTAAGAGTACAAGGGGGTGGAGACCTCTTCTGAACAGCACGTTGCAAGGCATCCCAGATATGCTCAATAATGTTCACATCTATATGTGGTGTGTCATGTTGTCCTGCTGGAATTGCCCAAGTCCGTCGGAATGCGCAAAGGACATGAATGAATGCAGGTGGTCAGACAGGATGCTTAAATACGTGACACCTGTCAGAGTTGTATCTAGATGTATAATGGGTCCCATATTATTCAAACTGCACATGACCCACACCATTACAGAAGCTCCATCAGCTTGAATAGTCCCCTGCTGGCATGCAGGGTCCATGGATTTGTGAGGTTGTCTCCATACCCGTAGATGTCCATCCAGTCGATACAATTTGAAATGAGATCCATCTGACCAGGCACCATGTTTCCAGTCATCAACAGTCCAATGTCGGTGTAGATGGGCTCAGGCGAAGCGTAAAGCTTTGTGTTGTGCAGTCATCAAGGGTACACAAGTGGGCCTTCGGCTCTGAAAGCCCACATTGGTGATGTTTTGTTGAATGGTTCGCACGCTGACACTTGTTGATGACCCAGCATTGAAATCTGCAGCAATTTACGGAAGGGTTGCACTTCTGTCATGCTGAACGATTCTCTTCAGTTGCCATTGGTCCTGTTCTGCAGTATCTTTTTCCGGCTGCAGCGATGTCGGAGACTTGATGTTTTGCCAGATACCTTATATTCACAGTGCAGTTGTGAAATGGTCATATGTGAAAATGCCCACTTCATTGCTACCTCGGAGATGCTGTGTCCCATTGCTGATGTGCCGACTATAACACTACGTTCAAACTCACTTAAATCTTGATAACCTGCCATTGTGGTAGCAGTAACCAATCTAACAACTGCACCAGACACCTGTTGTCTTATATAGGCATTGCTGACTGTAGTGCAGTATCCTGCCTGTTTACATATCTCTGTATTTGAATATGCATGCCTAGATCAGTTTCTTTAGCACTTCAGTGTATATATCTAAATGCCCACTTACAGCATTTTTGTATTAGAAGTGAAACTTTT
Organism: Schistocerca nitens; assembly: GCF_023898315.1. Lineage (NCBI taxonomy): Eukaryota > Metazoa > Arthropoda > Insecta > Orthoptera > Acrididae > Schistocerca > Schistocerca nitens. The sequence goes on along the minus strand of NC_064617.1, from coordinate 694,998,408 downwards.
TGGGACCTGATGTGACCTGTGATAGTGCAGTAAAGAAAATAAACACCAATCTGCTTTTCAGTATGTGTGGAAGTGGCCACCATTTGTGGGCTGTTTTTATCAGTATTTCTTTTACCATTGTGTCAAACATGAACTTTTAAGACACACACACACACACACACACACACACACACACACACACACACACACACACACACACACAATATGCACTCTGGGTGACAGTAAGATTGGTATCCCACCTCTGTCCATGGCATCTCCAGACATGCTTTTCCTGGTCGCCAGGATTCAAATCAAAGTGGGACTCGTTTCTGAAGATAAGTCTACTCCAGTCTATGAGATTCCTGGCTGAAGGTGTGTCTCAGGACACAGTGATGATCTGCAGCGGCATTTCTTTTCATAGCAGGGACACCTTTGGTTGTCATTTGTGGCACCCTTACAGCACAGCAGTGCTACCTTGGCCAACAAGGTTGCCAGATCTCTCTCTGACTGAAAATGTTTGCAGATTTATGGGGCGGGGCTCTCCAACCAGCTTGAGATTTTGATGATCTAACATACCAACTGGACAGAATTTGGCATGATATACATCAAGAGGACATACAATAAATCTGTCAATCAATGCCAAGCCAAATAACTGCTTGCATTAAAGGCACAGGTGACCAACATGTTATTGACTTGCTCAGTTTCTGAGGCTTTTTCCCTCGGATAAATCATCCAATCCTTCTGAAACTGTGATCATTTGTTTTTCTGTACATGTATATCACATCTACTGATTTCTGTCCCAGTCAGATAATTCCTCCACGATATGTTGTTGTTTTTGCCTTAAGAGCGTATATAATATCTAATTTACTTCGAATTTTTAAATGACATTCAAATAAATATTTGGCAATGTACAAGTTTTCTATTAAAACTGTCTATGAGAAAGAAAATGCTGGGCTGAGCTATGAAAATGTGTGGTTTTGTTTCAATTTCAACTATGACAGCAGGTCATTCAAACAATTTGAAAATTTTTTGCATGATCAGTTGTGTGTGGTGCTTTCATCAACTGGTAGTTCAGAAAATCCTTTCACACTCTTGCCATACAGTATCCAAAAAATGAAAAATGATGTACGTTCTAAAGTTTTGTAATTATATTGTGTGGAAAAAGAGTCTTTTCCATTTAAATTCTATATGGTTTATAATAATGTTGAGTTCAATAACTTCAAAGTTGGTGAAGTCATATCTAAGAGCCCAAATTTGCTTCCCAACACAATTCCCAGGAATATCCAGATTAGGACGTATAACCAACTCCCATAATATTTAGCTATTATGAAGCACTGCTGGATCTGCTAACATGACATATTTGTTACAGTAGTGTGGAAACAGTAACTTTCTGGGCACAAATTGCAATTCAAATTGAAACTTATTCACTCCCAATTGCAATCCTTCAAATAGGGAAATGACATATTTGTTACAGTAGTGTGGAAACAGTAACTTTCTGGGCACAAATTGCAATTCAAATTGAAACTTATTCACTCCCAATTGCAATCCTTCAAATAGGGAAATGGAAGTTTTGAAACACCCTGTATAACAAAATTAAATTTTCAGAGAACTGAGAACTTTAATTTTTTTGTTTTGAAAACAGATGTTTGACAGTTATAAAAAGATAACTAAATAAAAAATACAGCTTTTATTTATTTGTCTTTCATTCCTTGCTACTAGTTTCTGAGTTGAAGTTTGGCTATTACAAGTGGTGGTGATGGATCACAGCCTGACAGCTTGGGTGATGGCTAGAATGGTTGCTTGAGCATAGGGTGCGATTCCAGGAGTAGTGCCAAAGAACAAAAGATAATAAAAATAAAATTAAAACAAAGTGTAGCTGTGGAACATCTGTTTCCAAAACAGATATATCAGTTGTTGATTCACCAATAAAATTATTCTTCTGAAGTAATGCAGAAGGTCACAAAAAAGGTTCTACATGTGCGTCAACTGTTAACAATCGCCTTGGAAGTGAGAAAGACTATGGTTTATGTTCCATTACCAACGAGGTCGTTAAAGACAGATCAAAAGTTCAGTCTGGGAAAAGATAAGAAATAAAATTACCGCGTACATTCAAAGGAACCATAGCAGCATTTGCATGGATCAGTTTTGGAAAAAACACAGAAAATCTACATTGGGATAGCCAGAAGGGGAACTGAGCTCCAGTCATCTCCACTGCAAAACCTCACTTGATAACAATTTCTATCAATTTCTGAGCATGCCCCAGGGCTTATTGTGGACTATATTTCATCAAAATCCTAGCACCACTTTCAACCACCAATGAGTTACCGTACATCAAAACTGATGTTCCAGATATCAAGCTTATGGAATACTGTCATTACAGAGGCAACTGATATTCATTTGTCAGGTGTCTTTATTATCAATAAGAACAAAGTCAGTTAAACAAGGCATGTGATCTGGGTATTCTAACACTGGAAAAACCATATAGCTCAACTGTGGTAAAATTTAGCTACACACTTAAGTCAGTTCCTATTTCATTACATCACCACTATCTGCACAATAATGATTTAATGGTGTACTTCTAGGCATTCAGTTAGAAATTTTTATCAGTTTATGCTAACAGCAATAGTCAAGTCATGTAAGATCTCCAACAGTTGCAGTGTACTGGACATGGCAGCTTTGCATGTCTTCCTTAACCAATCACGTAAAGTGCTTTCATAAACATGTCAATGGTAACACCTCTGTATTGCCACAGCTCCATAGACAATTACTGTCTTCCCCTGCAGTCATTTGCACTTTGCAGCTGAAAGCTGACAACAGTGCTGGAAGCTGGTAAAGATCATCTTATACCAACTCAACAATAGCTGTGTTCCCAATGCATGCGGTGAGAACAGGAAGATGTTCCAGTGAAGTATAGGGAGCATTAAATGAAAAGAACAGGATGAATACATGAGAAAACTACAAAAACAATAAATTAAAAATTTAAATTTTTGTTGTTACTTTACCATTTATTCTGCTAACTTACTTCTGTATGCTGCTCAGGAAGTTTCATGTTGTCAAATATCCGGAAGAGTACTTGAAAAAGGTCTTTCCACCAATGGGCTCTGAAAGCTTCCCCATATGTCTTGATTATTTCAAACAAGACTGTCAAACCACGAGTTCTTACATCTAATTTACAGCGACTCACTATACAAGACAATTCAAACAGTAGTGGAAACCACCCTCTCACCCATACACGGTCTTCCACTGGTACATTAATATCTTCCATGTTGTATTCTGCAAATAACTAATAACAATGAAAATTAGAAAATCAAATTACATCTCAAAGATTATGGAATAGGGACAACTCTGACCACTTGGTATTGTTTACCTGAGGTTTCTCATCAACGTACTTGGCACATGTACGGATAAGTCTAATTGCTTCCATACTCGTATCTGGAAAGCTTGCATTACAGGCAAATTCTGACAAACATTTGACAGCATCTTGGAATGAGTCAATCATTATTGGAAAATTCTTGGCATAAAGATCATCTGTGAGACACAGAAAAGCCACATTTAATTACATGCTAACTCCAATACAAAAATAACTGATAAATTAATAGATATACTAACATTGATTTTATTGACTATGGAAAGGACTTTGACAAGAAAAACAGAAACAAACATTTCAAGTCTTACTGGACAAGAGTGTACTGCAGCATTTTCTAAAAGTATAATTACAAAACATATGTTAAACTTTTAAATGGAATATCACAAGGGCTTTGGCAAGGGTGTCGTTTGCCTTTTCAAAATTTATATATTATGATGTTACAAATAAATGGCAAAAATTGTCACTGAAACTCCCTGAAACAAATAACACAGACACAATGCTCTTTGCAGACAACTGACTGATTTTAGCTGGAAAAGCCTGATTTTGAAAGCAATCAATAAATATATAATTCAAACATCTCAACATCATAAACAGAAGTGATGGAACTTAGAGGATGTTGAATGAGTGACAGCAATATAGAAATTGATAATAAAACACAGGAGCAAGTTAAATTCTTATATCTCAGCTGTGATCTTTCTTACATATCAAATGATGATGCAAGTAGAAAACTACAGAAATTACAGTTTCTATACGGCACAATCAAGCTGCATTTTAACTGTAGCAGAGAAAATAAATTACTTGAAATGTATAAAATAATGGCAGTACTGGCGACATGTGAATGTTGGAACTTACTAAATGACAGACCAAAAAGATAAACTGTGCAGAGAGAATATTTCTGAGAGCAGTAACTGGTTAGCTGTCACTTGACAGGACAAGATGAAAGTATCACGAAGGAGTTTTTATTTAATCTGAATGAAGAAATACTGAAGCACAGCTACAAATAGAGTACATAATTAGAATGCCAGTAGTCAGAACACCAAGGTCACTGCTGAACTATAAGCCAAAACAAGAAAGAAGGGAGGTCAATAATGTAAGGAAAAGGTAGATTACTATTTACCAAAAAAATGTTGCAGACAGGCACAATAAGACTCACATACACATTAGCGTTCAGAAGCATCCTTTGTCAGAAAAATAAACACACACCATTCATTCACCCAAGGAAGCACACCTCATGGACACATGACCACCACTCTGGCAGCTCGGACCACCGGAGTTGGTGGTCATGTGTGCATGAGGTATGCTTGCTTGTGTGAATGAATAGTGTGTGTTTTTCTTTCTTTTTCTGAAGAAGGCTGTGGCCAAAAGCTAATGTATAAGTGTCTTTTATTATGCCTGTTTGCAACTTAATGTGCCATCTTTATGGTAAGTAGCAATCTCTCTTTTCCTTACAATGTTGATATTCCAACCTGTAGTTTCCACTGTTTGAAGAGGGAAGATCTGTTAGACAGAGAAAAGATGGACAGCACAAAATACTTGAGATCACAACAAAGATGACAGAGCAAAGTACTTGAGATCAGAACAAATCAGTGATGTTTTTTGGTGGTGGTGGTGATGGTTGCTGGAAACAGGTTTCCACCCCATCTAACTAAAGGGGTGCCAAGCATTGCATTAAGAAACTCAGGGAGTGTACACAATGAAACAGCGTGTTCCGACTGTCAAATAATCACTGCAAGTGTACCTGTGGGATCTTGTTATACCATTAATGATCTTCCATTATACATCCAAGAAGCAGAAATAGTTCCCTTTCCTGATGACGTGAGCTTTATTAGTTTCCTTTCCTGACGACGTGAGCTTTATAATCAAGCCTAACAGAGTAACTTCAGTAATTGAAAATGTAAATAATATTTTCCTGAAAATTAATAGCTGGGCTCTGCAAATGGACAATCACTGAATTCTGATAAAATATGATACATGCAATTCAGTATTGCACAAAGCCTGGCCATACTATTACAATGTTATCGATAATGGAATTTCAACTCTTGACTATAGTTTTTCCTCTGACTTAGGTAAATCTCTCTCTCTTTTTCATACAAGCTGCTTTAATCCCAGTAGTTATCCATCACTTATCCTCGTTTCCATTTCTCAAATCAATTTAAGCACAAATCAACATATGACTGACAGAATATCTCTCTTGCTTCAGAAGCAGTGGTAGCTACTTTATTCAAAATCTGATTGACCAGACATTAAAAGTCAGTGTGAATATCAGAAAGGGTTTATGAACAGATCCTAAACACATATGTCAGCATTTTTTAGCATTGCAACTGTGAAGACCGTGACATTTTTTCGAATGGTGTATGAGTGTTTCTATTGCCTTTTGATGCCTTGCCAGTCCACACTAGAGAAAGCTACAGCACTTCAGGTTTTCAGAGAAGCAATAGACTTGGTAAAACATTCTGGAAACTATCCAGTGTCATTCAAAACCAACAAAGAATTCCGTATCATTTTGTTGCATCAATTCAACAGTTTCTTCACCAATTCGATTGGAGTCAACAGTTCACTCCTTCTACATTTCAGTTTTGGCGCCAAGTGACTAATACTTCTTCCTGAGACGAAGAAGTAATTGGGTTGAAGATGTTTCACCACATATGAAAAGTGCAGTGCACCATGATAACCTGGTTAACAGACATGTAGCAGACTTTTTCAACAAGGTTTCAAAGCTTGTTCAGCATTGCAACAAATGTCTCAGTCAGCATGAATAAAGTACTGGTACATGAACCCTTTATGATCTTCATACTTGCAATGACTCATGCAGCAATTATAAGTTAATGTCAAACACATGATTTAAATTAAATGTTAAATATATTACTCATTAGATTATTCACATGACCACTGGTCAATTGTTCCTCATTCCTTTCTGCGTCAACCATCCCATATACCTGCTGCCTCCCACCAAGCTGTCACTTACCCTTCCTCTACCCTTCCACTCCCCAGCTCCTTTCTTCCTTCCATCACTCTAACAGACACGACCCCTCAGCTGAGTCACTCTGAAGGAGTTCAGCCCTAATATACTGTTTACAGCCAGCATGTTGTTTGTCTAAAGGTGTCACCTTTATGTGTCTGTCTGATTACTCCTCAATTGCTTACCATTACTCAGTCATTATTTCAAAGAAACAAATGACGTTATTTGCTCCTTATTAAAAGATTATATGCTTTTCATCTTGGGAGACGAAGCTTGCAAAATTTCTTTTCCAGTGGAAAGGCCATTACCATACCTTATTACCTTGTAATCTCTCTGCTTTCATCTTCTCAACAAATTCATGTGGTCTTCCTTTCACACAGCATTCTTCTGATATTACCATCACCAAATGTGGTGAGTCACACTGAGAGTCAAAATCGGTATTAATCACACGATTATACATTTTTATAAATGTCCATGTATCATCAAATTAGGATATAACTCAAGATAACAGTTCCTTAGCTACCATCTGCCTTGACTTGCGTATATAACTCCTCTTGCTTTTAAATATAACGAACACGTATTTTCACTGCTGTTTAAGTTAATTTTTATTCTCTTTTGCGTTTCAATTCTTCAATGCATATCCTATAATTAGGGACCGGAAAATATAGCATCTATTTTGGGCAAAATTTGCATCAATTTTTCGCAAAATTTCCATCTATCTTTTTGTAAATGATTGGATGCACAAATTTAAATGATTGTCATGCTACATGAGTGGAGACAAACAAATTATTAGTTCTTTCAAACTGACTGTTATTTCAGCGCCTTTTTCTTCTGAAATGGCCTTTGTTTTCTTCATTTGGCTGTATTTAAGCTTTCAAAAATGATTGTTCCGTTGATAAACAGCAGCATTTTCCCACCAGTTAAGTGAATGCATCTCCAATATAAGGTGTTTCTGGACATTACTTGTTTTTTTCCTGCCAAATTTGAAGAACAAAAAATCTGCAGACTACTAATTTCAACCTTCATTGGGCGTTCATAGATCTATGAGCCATACTTGACAATGTTACAGATAGAACTAACAAGGCACTAAGCACAGTAGTGGAACCGAGCATACAGCAACTCTATTTTAACATTAAGGGAAGAATTTTGGTGCCGTTGAAAGATGTTATACGTTTTGTTTTCCAATCGCTACAGCGGAGAGGGTGTGTACTGTAGGCTATCGTTGCAGATGGCCACAAGCATAAACAGATGAGAATTTGACCATCACAGGGGAAGAAGTGCTGCGGGGAAACAAACACCGCCACCAGTTCACTGGGCTCCAGCCTACAGCAGAACTGGCACACTGTCACAGGGATCGCTGATCTCTTCTGGTGTTGTAAGCAATCTAATTGAAATCTGTGATGGACCAGGATTAGTTGCTTCACTTATTTCAAAGTGAGAAAAGAAAACAAGCAATGCACAACACAAAGCATTCGGGGACGGCTACCATGCAACTGTTTGTTGATGTCGGCAAAATATTGTTAATGACATAGTTCAGGCCTGACCTCCAGTGGTATTCGATGCAACTACAGTTCAAAATATCCACCACCTAATTTGCCATGTCAAAACTGTCTGCAGGATACTATATTTAGCAAACAAACATATGTAAGAGGGTCTTTCTTATAAAATGCTAGGTCTCATGGCTAAGTACTACACTGCATTACGTGTATCTTAAATGGACCCTTCAACCGTCCACAGCTGGCATGGCACCACATCATTGAGTGCATTGATATACCATTGTGTTCATACATTTTATTTTGCAATTAGGTTGTGCACATTATTTTCACAAACTAGGCTTCACCAGATGATGTACAATGCCTGTAACTGCCTACATTTTTGATACTGTCTGCAGAAAATAAAGCTATTTCAAACTATCTCAGACAAATAGCTGATTTGGATACAATTCACTATGAAACAGCACCCATTAAGTAATTTTATGTTTTTGCATTTCAGGCAGGATTCGCATCTATTTTGCATTTATCACAAAATGTGAATTTTCCAGTCACTACCGGTAAGACAGCTTTCTTCAACCAATCCCTAATTTCAAATGAGAACTTTCTTCATTGTGAGAGGCCTTAATGAAGTAACAGTACAAACCCATTACTTGGAGAGAGGCAAGCATAAAAAAATTACTAATTGTGAATGTCAAAACTTAAATAAATAAAAAGCTGTCAAAAATTCTATTTAAAACCAAACAAAAAAATAGTTACAAGTGATAAAGCTCAAACAAGAACCACCGTATTAAGACAATGGCAATTTTTTGAAATTCTCCCTTATTCATTAACACTTTAGTGATACTAGATTTTGACACTTTGGAAAAATTATAGTAAAAAAAGCAATCATACTTAGGGATGACATACTTATAATTTTTCCTGTAGTCTGGAAGGCCATTTCCACAATTGCTTCATCATGGTCAGACGCTGCCAAATGGAAAACACTGAATATATTTTTCCAGCCTGAGCGTATATTATTTGCCTGCGAGTTAACCATTTGTGCAATGCACCTAACTACCATATCACGGATAGTTGGTGACCTAAAAGTGATAGAAGTCATTATAGAACAGGCTATAAATTACTGTTCAACAACACTCACATGACGGGGGAAGGTTAAACACAATGACAAATTACAATAATTTACTATAGTAATATTGTAAAATGATAACATTAAGTCTTGCTGATAGAAACATTTAAAAGTACAAAACACTCTAAATTCGTTCTTAGGATAGACTGGGAAAGAGGTGGAGGTCACTTAGATCCCAATCTGAGACGAATTCACCTGTTGCATGATGAAACAAATTTGAAGGAGATGATGTCAACACATAAACAGTCAAAGCCAGTACATGGTAAGAACTGTGCCAGCTTCAGTTTGGAGACAATAGAAGGGGGCAGAGTAGGAAACAAAGATGAATCAAAGGGGAAGGGAAATGAAAAATATAATGAATAGTACACTAATGACCATTAAAATAGCTACACCAAGAAGAAATGCAAATAATAAATGGGTATTCATTGGACAAATATATTATACTAGAACTGACATGTGATTACATTTTCACACAATTTGGGTGCATAGATCCTGAGAACTCAGTACCCAGAACAACCATCTCTGGCCATAATAATGGCCTTGATACGCCTGGGCATTGAGTCAAATAGAGCTTGGATGGCGTGTACAGGTACAGCTGCCCATGGAGCTTCAACACGATACCACAGTTCATCAAGAGTAGTGACTGGCGTATTGTGACGAGCCAGTTGCTCGGCCACCATTGACCTGACGTTTTCAATTGGTGAGAGATCTGGAGAATGTGCTGGCCAGGGCAGCAGTCGAACATTTTCAACATGCCAACTTTCAAAAGTGAAAAATCAGGAGAATTTTAGCGGTGTACTATTGTGAATGACAACACACCCCTGACGATTAAAGTTGCAATAATTCAATACCTGTAACAACTCAATTACATTTGCTTTATTATTTACATGTAAATACTAAATAATGGACATACCCGAGCCTTCAGACTATATAATTTATCATTCAACATGCTGAACAACATGAATGATGAGCTCTGCAGGTTTCTTTGGATTCACACACATTCAAGTGAAGCACTTGAGAGAACTACAGTTCAAAATTACGATCCGAGGAAACAAATTAACGTCTATTAGATTTCTGTTTTGACATTAGCACAGTTTTTGCATGAATAAATCACTGTTAAATGATCACACGTTTTCATTTCATAATGGAACCCATATTTGCATGGCATCTTATATCCGTAAGACATCTTTCCCAAATTTAAATCAATTTTATACCGGATGTACATGTTAGGCTTAGCAAATAATCTGAATAGTTTATCAGTCTGAATTTGTCCGATTACGGTAATTACTTATTCAGCACATCCATAGCTGACTTAGCCTTCTTCAAAAACTCTGAACTAAATTTCTGCTCAAAGCACTTGCCTTTTTGAACTGATTTTAAAATTAAAAATTTCTCCAAAGATGTTTCTGAAAGCATGGTCCTGGACTGAGTTTTGGTCTTTGTAAATGTGCTAAAAATTCTCTCACATTCCGCATTATTATGTGGAATTGACAAAATAGCCAGTGTCACCTTCGCAAGTTTATTACATTGAAGAACGCCATCAGCCGATTTCATCTGACCTACCAATGCCCACTGAACATCAATTCCCTCTGCTGCCAAGTTGGTTTCTTTCAGCTGAAAGTTACAGAACTGAGAGTGGAGAATATCAACTTCTGCATCTAAGTGTTCACTTTCGCTAGTCAGAATATTAGAAAATCTGTTTATGAAAAATCTAAGGCTGGAAAATGCTTTGCCAATTGTAGAAATATTTGCAACTTCTGCATGCATTAAAACTTCGCATTTGAATGGAAATTTGTGTGTCATGTAATCACATGACGATAAGAAACATTTTCTTACAGACTTATGAGTCCCATAGTGCTCAGAGCCTTACAGACTTAAAGAATATAGACTTTTCCTCAGGATTCAAAGTGGTCACCAAAGCAAATGTAGAATTCCCTATCATCAGATCACAATCATCCTTTTGATTTGCTGGAGTGTGATAATCTACATCAGTAAGAGAGCTGGAGGTTTTAATAATGAGTGGTCTCACAAATCTTGCCATCACATTCTTCAATAGTTCCTCAAAAATCGACCTCAATAAGTGGGTATGTAGGGCACTTGACTGAAAAGCTACATTTGGGCTCTCAAAGATAGGCATAAAACATGAAAGGAAAAGGCATAAAGATTTATGTAAATTTGATGACAGAAACATGAATGGCCGTTCCTCACATGATAAAGCATGGTCACAGTGTAAATGTTTTTCTGTAAAACTGATGATTGGGTTTTTCTTTTAAGTGAGGAGTGTGGTGAAATCTTACCACAGTGCTTGGACTTGTGATATTAAGTAGACATCTACATTTTGAGTGTGTTTTGGAATTTTATAATTCTTCAAAGTTTCCACTTCAGAATCCTTACTTCCAATTTCTCTCTTGAACAAACTAATCAAAGGGTCCCACTGCTCCAAAATCCTATCTAAACATCTTTTCAACGATAACCATTGTGAAGGCATGTTTCAGAATTTTCCTCATTTCTGTGTCATGTGAAGTTTGAAAGTTTCTAAATTTTTCTTTCCTCTTTGCACTCCTTTCCAAAGAATAAAATATGTAAATAATATTTTCATCAACGTTAAAGGCAAACATGCTGCCCCCTTCTCAACAGCAAGATTAATTAGGTGACAAGAACAGCCTACAATGATTAAGTTAGCAATTTCTTGCTTCAAACTTCCTGCCACACCCTTTTTTAGCACTACCATTACAGAAGCATTATCAGCACAAAAAGCCAGACAGTTTTTTAATAGAATACGGAGTTCCCATAAAGTTGAAAGTAGAACATCAGCAATATTAGCTCCAGTGGCATCCCCTTTTAAATTAGGCACAGAGAGTAGGCAATTTTGAATTTCATCGAGTTCGAGGCTGAAGAACGATACGATAATACGATATGACTTAAAGTCTGTTTTATTACTACCATCGGCAGCAATAGCAAATAGATTCGACTGCAAGTGCGCAGTAACACTGCATCGTACGTCTTCGCCATTCTGAACGAAAAATAATCGACACCTCCAAAATACACAGCCAACAACTACTACAGAGTAAACAAATCCCGCAGCAGAACCGAGAACACAATGATCCTACATTCTAGACAATGGTCTTGTAGCAGCGATGCCAACCCTGGCGCACCGTAAAGGGGAGTCAAGAATGAAACTGTCGAGCGGAGGAGCGGGGATGGGAGAGTAGTAACCCTAAATATTTTCCCCAAACATTTATCCCTCTAGCTTCCCCCTAGGCAGCTTAATTCCCCCTAAATTTAGGGGAAATCCCCCAACTTGGCAACACTGCCTTGTAGACACAACAACGCTAATCACTTCGCTTGGAACGACTATCGACTACTCCTTGTCCACCATAACTTTAAGATTGCGCTGGTGCTACCAGAAGTGGAGGAAATTGGCACTAGTTGAAAGATATTCATTCGTCTCCGAACACTGCCAGCGATAAGTTCGTTACTTCCTTGTAGATATGAAGTGCGAGCTATGCCTACTTCCGCTCCAGACAGCCACCACACGAATCTTCCAAGTTAACGTACACAAGTAGCAGCCACATCTTGTCATCCACCAATATACCGAAGGCGCAGGATTTTCAAGTAGTAAGGAAAGTACTGAAACTGCTCTGAAAATCGGGAGATCAGTCTTCATGGTCGTGAGAAAGAAGGAAAAATCGGGAGTCTCCCGCTTAAACCGGGAGAGTTGGCACATCTGATTTTCTGTATTCAGAAAGGCCCGTACAGGACCTGCAACATGCAGTCGTGCATTATCCTGCTGAAATGTAAGGTTTCGCAGGGATCGAATGAAGGGTAGAGCCACGGGTCGTAACACATCTGAAATGTAACGTCCACTGTTCAAAGTGCCTTCAATGCGAACAAGAGGTGACCGAGAAGTGTAACCAATGGCACCCCATACCATCACACCAGGTGATACGCCAGTATGGCGATGACGAATACATGCTTCCAATGTGGGTTCACCGCGATGTCACCAACCACGGATGCGACCACGTGATGCTGTAAACACAACCTGGATTCATCCGAAAAAATGACTTTTTCCCATTCGTGCACCCAGGTTTGTCATTGAGTACACCATCGCAGGCACTCCTGCCTGTGATGCAGCGTCAAGGGTAACCGCAGCCATGGTCTCCGAGCTGATAGTCCATGCTGCTGCAAACGTTATCGAACTGTTCATGCAGATGGTTGTTGTCTTGCAAACGTCCCCATCTGTTGACTCAGGGATCGAGACATGGCTGCACGATCCATTACAGCCATGCGGATAAGATGCCCGTCATCTCGACTACTAGTGATACGAGGCCGTTGGGATCCAGCACGGCATTCCGTATTACCCTCCTGAACCCACCGGTTCCATATTCTGCTAACAGTATATCACCCAACGCGAGCAGCAATGTCGCGATACGATAAACCGGGATTGCGATAGGCTACAATCCGACCTTTATCAAAGTCGGAAACCTGATGGTACGCATTTCTCCTCCTTACACGAGGCATCACAATAACATTTCACCAGGCAATGCCGATCAACTACTGTTTGTGTATGAGAAATTGGTTGGAAACTTTCCTCATGTCAGCACATAGTAGGTGTCGCCACCGGTGCCAACCTTGTGTGAATGCTCTGAAAAACTAATCATTTGCATATCACAGCATCTTCTTCCTGTCGGTTAAATTTCGCGTCTGTAGGACGTCATCTTTGTGGTGTAGCAATTTTAATGGCCAGTAGTGTACAATTTGAAACTAAGGGAGGAGGGGAAAAAAGGAAAAGATAAGAGTGGGGACAAAGAAAGAAAGAAAGAAAGAAAGAAAGAGAGAGAGAGAGAGAGAGAGAGAGAGAGAGAGAATTTTTAACATGTTTGATGCATTACTGCAATAACATGTTTGATGCATTACTGCAATAACATGTTTGATGCATTACTGCAAAAAATTGACGTCCACTAAAACTATCAAAGAATATCATTGTAAACCTTTGATGGTGATAATGTAGCATATACAAAAAGGACCTGACAAATTATTAATATTATTATTGACGATGTGGTGATGGAGAAAATACTATAACCGTGAGTGTACTATATTACAGCATTAGACCGCATTTAAGCAGGTTGACCAATGACAATATTCATTAGCAACAAGAAACGGGGGGAGAGGGGGGGGGGGGGGGGGAAGAAACAGTAGGTTAACATATAGGTATCTTTATTAGGCCATTAGATGACTTTTCAATACCAATTTCTTACACATTAAAAATGAGAGCAGGCAAATGCAAATCAGTTTATTGAGAAATCAGTTCAGCCATCACAGACATTCAGTGTCGCAACCAGGTCCTAGCTATTACAAACACGCTGACACAACCACACACGATTATGATTACTAAAGGGCAATGGGGAAACAGAACAGCCATAAATAGTAGTTAGTAAATTAAATATTAACAATGTGGTTGCACTATGAAGTAGTTATTGTGCTGCCCATATTGTACCATCACATGGCACAAATAACTAATAGAAATTTAAACATAGATGGTGGAATTAAGATTTAAAAAATGAATCTATGCTAACAGAATGCCAATAATGTAGGTGGGGGAAACTACCATACAGCAGGTACTTAGGCCACAAACACACTGCCACTGGTAACATGCCTGTGATGCAAATGTCTCCTGAGCTGAACATAACACGATTCCAAATGAGTTTTTTGTTGTAAGTCTTTACCCACACTGGTGGAAACCCTTTCTCACAGTGTATCTGCATTTTATGATAATTTATGTCTAGAAATGAGGACACTATATTGTTTTGTGGTACTCCTTCATTAATACTCAAAGGTTTAACCAAATGGAAAGGCAAGTGCAGTAGTTATCATCAGTACATGAAAATATACTACAGAAGACCAGACATGAATTACCTGCTATGGGAGCTGAATATGAAAGACTATACTGGCTTCTATAGCTTCACTAGGATGTCATAATCTGATTTTGGCCCAGTATTTGTTAATTTATGAGCTTCACCATGGCCATTTTGTTAACCTGATTTTAATGCACCAGACGGCATATGTGATTGATTGATTGAGTCATTAATTAAAAATTTTGCATAATTTACAATAATTTTTGATATGATACTTGCACTTATGTTCCCAATGCAGATGCATAAAATTATTCCATAAATTCTTATAAACTTCTAGATTACCACATTTTTTGCAAACCAAAATTTTATCAATACTTATATTCCCCCTTGAATAGCAAAATTTAACCTAGTTGTTTTCAAATAATCATGTAGTTTCTTAAATTGCTCATATGCTAGTCTTTAAATAGTTGAATGTCACTAAAAACGCAACAGTTTGAAAGGGTCTTTAACTGTAATTGTCATTCGAAGGAGCTGCTGTTGAGTGTGGTGACTTTTAATTAATGAATGAACTAACTGAACTATTGCAGTTTACTTTTTATTGAAAAGATTTCAAGAAGCCAGTGCTGAATATAAAATGCGATGTTTTATAAAAATATGGCCAATGTTTTGTGGCATACTTAGCTGCTTGATTTAATGGTTGGGTGGTTGTTTTGGGGAAAGGAGACCAGACAGCGAGGTCATCGGTCTCATCGGATTAGAGAAGGTCGGGGGAGGAAGTCAGCCATGCCCTTTGAAAGGAACCATCTTGGCATTTGCCTGGAGCGATTTAGGGAAATCACGGAAAACCTAAATCAGGATGGCCGGACGCGGGATTGAACCGTCGTCCTCCCGAATGCGAGTCAGTGTCCACCTCGCTCGGTGCTTGATTTAATGACTCATTAGAACTACCACTGATGATTGGAGAGTGTTCCATTAATGTGTTTTTCAATAATTTTGCAATTCGTACGAGTAATTATGCCACTGAAATGTTACTTATATTCGAGTGCCAACCTGACTGTATACTCACTAATATTTCCACAAAGCAGGGAAAATGGCCATCATCCAAACAGTATAGCTGTGAGGCTAATAAAACTCATGAATTGTGATGGTGAGCACATTATTTTAAGCAATCATCATCAGAGACTGAAAAGATTTTGAAATTCATGGCAAGAGACTGACATGCTAATGTGGAAGAGACAGGCTACAGAAAATCAGTTTACTGCTTTACAACTTGTTACTTATCATGTTTTGGCAATGCCACATCCATTCAGAGATTTGTATATTTACATCCAATTTCAATTTCAAAGCAAGCAATATCTCTCTTCTAACAATTCTGTCATCGTCTATTTTGAGTGCAGTGAATGTGAGGGTGTAATCTGCACTCACCACAGAGTAGCTGGAAAAACAGTTGCAGATATTGTTGGAAACATGTTGCAAACTTTGTATGTACACACCTTTTCAGCGACATTAGGAAACAAGCACTGATTTTACAGCTATTAAGACCACTCTCAAATTAGGACAACAAAATAAACTCTTTCTCCTAGTTCCATCTATGGTACTTTTATCCACTGTTTTATTTCACTGCTTTTTTCATTGATTTGGAGTGAATTTCAAGAGCAACTGAGTCTCTCTGCTTTTTCATTCCACTGATAAACTACCATAATTTGTATATAATAGTGGTTATGATATGAATTAATCAACATTGTGAACTATTCTGTTGAAGGGAAAAACATCTAGCATCTTTCCTGTAAGTTAAGATCTATACTGCAAAGTAAAATTTCCTTTTCAGGGACCAATAGTGACAAATACAAAAAACTGCATTGAAACTTAAGGTGTACAAATAAAAATAAAAGCAGTGAATACCTGTTTTTCTTCATGATGTGTTCAAATGGTCGCAGAAAGTCTTTCTGAAATCTAAAGTTCGCAAATTCTCCTTTTTCAATGAACTTCATTGACAGTTGGCGCAGTGAATCCACAGCAAAGAATGCAATGTCTTCACTTGGACTGCATCCAACTTTATTGAAGTGGTCACCTAGTACTTGCCATATTCGAGACCACTGCAGTCTTATGCGCCCCATGTTATAATACGAAATCTCCACTATCTTCTGAAGGCTGAACATACGTGGATGTGATGGATGTGCCAACTCATCTAATGAAACCTGTAACAGCAAATGTCTTACATAAAGATACAACACTGACTGATAACATTCTATGGGTCAATAGTGGGAAATAACCTGCTTCCTGAAGAGTCTGGTAGTTATTATATTTCACTATTGCTTCTTCATATCCAATGCTGTTTAAAAATGTAAGCCTTCATATCAAATTATTCCAGCAATTTCTATTCAGAAAATATTTAACATTTAGATCTAAAAGTATACATTGTAAATGTTAGGTATCTGTAATTACATTTACCTGTATTCACTTTGGCTTATATTGAGTATAGTATGGTTTTTAATTTTACTGGCTTTTAAATGAAAAACAGTTGGTACAGTACTGCGAGTTCTGTTTACGTTGACTTCCAAGCTACAGGAACAATTTTTGAGAAAACACTAACACCAATATGCATTACAGTTACATGTCTTGTGGCACTTTCATCTCCGAGGAACTCAACATATTAGAACACAGGAGTTAAGCATAGCCAAACTTGAGATGGTTAGTTTTAGAACAATTCTGTACAATACTACTAAGCTGAGGTGAAGTAATCACACAAATAACAATAGATAAGCTCACTCTTACTGTGGAACACTGTAAATTAACGAGGATGAGTAGGAAAAACAATCCTGTAATGTTCTAATACAGTATTGGAAGTATGCTGCCTAACACAGTCACGTCAATTAAATATCCAGATATAACAAAGCAAACCGATACGAAATAAAATAAGCATGTATGGTCAGTTGTAGGGTTCTAGGAAAGTGTAACTTTTCTATAAAAAAATAACAGGCACTGAAAATTTATGCAGACCATTCTTGAGCACTGCTTGAGGGTTTAGGATCGCCACCAGGTGGGATTAAAGGAGGATATTGAAGTAATTCAGAAGTGTGCTGCTAGATTTGTTACCAGTAGGTTCGACCGACACATGATTATTATAGAAATGCACTACAAGCTCAAAAGAGACTCCTGGAAGGGAGACGACAATCTTCCTTATCTGTTATCCCTGTTATGCCTTAGAAGGGTATAGCCCTCTGCAATTTTACAGAAGAATAAGTTAGGCATAGGTAAGAAAATTAGCTAGAGAAGCAGTTTATAATGACGTTTCATCAATAACAATTCTTATAATATTTATGACAAAAACCACCATCTGCTACTGTCAAATGATTCGCAGCTGCCGTGAATCGGAGTGTTGGAAGAGCTACTGAGAGTCGTGTACCTGTGATATCTGTACTAGAGGTATCTCAAGTACTATCCTCTCCAGTGGATCCTGTCTTCTCTGCAGAAAGTAGAGGTTCTGTCATTATTTGTCCACTTCACTGCGAGTAGCATGTCAATGATGGATCTAGGTGCTCTGTACAGGATGGACAGTGACCAGGGAAGACTCAGGGTGTTCTACCGATCCCCCTAACCAACAAGTTTGAGATCCTGTCTTTTGCTGAAACTGAGCCAGTGGAACTCACTTCACCTGTTTTGTCCGGTGTCAGGAGGTGGCAAATCCTAAAGGGTAAGGGTCTATTAATCGTCGGCAGTTCAAATATATGGTGAATGATGGTATCCATTATGGAAATGGCAGCAAGGGACAGGAAAGGATATCAGGTGCGCTCAGTTTGTGTGCCTGGGAGCCTCATACAATATGTTAAAGAGGCTATTCCAGTAGCCATTGACAGAACAGGGTGCAACCAACTGCAGACTGTGGCACACATTGGAACAAATGATGCCTGTCATCTTGGGTCATTCCAGCGACTGGCAGAAAAGGCTGAGAAGACCAGCCTTTTGCATGGAGTTTCAATGAAGCTCACAATTTGAAGTATTGTCCCCAGAACTGATTGTGGCACTTTGGTTCCGAGTCGAATGGAAGGGCTGAACCAGAGACTTTGAAAGTTATGTAAAAAGTTAAGCTGAGACTTCCTGGACTTGCACCATAGGGTTGAGATGTGTAGGGTCTTCCTAAATGGGTCAGGTGTGCACCACACATCAGACACAGCTACTCAGGTAGCTAACTGTATGCAGGGTGCACACAAGGTTTTTTTTTTTACATTAGGTGACTCGCCATCCAATCCAAATACTGTCAGCTGTAGGAAACCCCGAAGTATCAGTGTCAGATCGAAAGAAACGCTTCCCACTGGTGAGAGTATTAAAATCATAATGGTACTGCTCAAGCATTCAGAAAAAAGTGCCAGAGATGGAAGTGCTCATGAAAAGCAGTGAAGCTCACATAGTACTAGGTACAGAAAGCTGGGTGAAATCTGAAACTAACAGCACTGAGATTTTTAGTGAAAATTTAAGTGTATATCGAAAGGATAGGCAAATGGGAAATTTGAAGTGGAGGTGGTGTATTTGTTGCAGTAGACAAGTAACTCAAATCCTTCAAGGTAGAAATTGAAGCTGTGAGACTGTTTGGGCAGGACTCGGTATCAGCGGTGGGCCTAAAATGATAACGGGATCCTTCTATCATCCACAAAACTCATCTCCTGATGTAACTGAAAACTTAAGAGGAAACCTCACTTCACTTGTACGTAAGTTCCCCAATCATAGTATAATCAATGGTGGAGACTCATCCAACAATTAATTGGGAAAATTACAGTTTTGTTAGTGGTGGGCGTGATAAGACATCCCTATGGAACTTAGCTAAATGCCTTCCTACAAATGAGATTGTTTATAAATCACTCATGTGCCCAGTTCTAGAATATTGCTTAAGTGTCACTTAATTGGTTAAAATGTATTTTTTTAAAAATTCTAATCCTTTGCCACATCATTGTAATAACTGTGTTAACTTTTTGCGTTACTCTCATTTTGTCTTTCTATTATTCTTTTTTAATTTGTAATCTTTGCACATATGATTTTAATTTCATCATTGTAATTAATTTTATGTATAAACTTTGAGTCACTATTTTCTGTTTCATCATTTTAAATTTGTCTATGTTATTGCACTCAGTATTTCTATTCCTCATTTTGCTTCAATTTCTTTTTATTTATAGTCCCTTCTTTCATTTAAATCTTCATCTGCATTTTTCTATCCATAGGGCAATAAGAATTTATGTTTTAAATGTTTGTATAATGATTGTTATAAAAAAGCATATACTGTAACAAAAAATATGTTTGACACCACTGCATAGCAAATATAAAAAGATTTGTTTTTTAATCAATATATCAGCATTTTCAAAAGCTTACATATTATGTTAGTTCATAAGAAAAGGTTAATATGAAGAAAAAATGAGAGCAAACAAAAATGCCAAGCAGATGATGAAAATGATCTGGAAAAGGATTAGAAATAAAAAAATTAAATTTAAATCAATTAGATGAATAAAAATAATGATTAAAGTCTTCTAATACAAAATCAAAAATAAGAAAATTCAAAGCACCTGACTGGATTTGAACTCTAAACCTTCAGCATGTCAAAAATGTATCTTAATCACAAGGCTACACTGCAGCACTTTTAACACTATTATTTTTAAAACTCTAGAGCATCTGTGTAATTCTTTTTCATCGCTTACTTGCAATTGAGAGCCCAGTTTGATGAATGGCTGCTGGGTACGATACCTGGGACCCTAAGCAACATCACCGTATAGACGGTTTCTAAAGTCAATACCACTCCTTGGGATCTTCCCCAGACAGTAGATTTTCATCACAGTACTGTTGGCAAATAGTTGTACAGAGTTGTGTGTCTCCCATTACATTTGTTATCACTAGCAGGATTGCAAACACACTGGTAGAGAGTGGGTTCAGTCTTGGTGCATGAATGACCTTCCATTCTACACACACTAAGCAAATTAGTCCTTTTGGCTGATGGTGTAGGTACTATAGTTAGGGGCATAAAAATTTCATACAAATGAAGAAAAAGATAGAATTGAGTGTTTTAATGACATAGCAAAAAATTGGCAGTTTTTACGATAGGTCTCAAAATTGCCATTTTCCCTGTTCAATATAAAAATATCGTAAATCTGAGGGCAGTAGTTCACTAATACTAGTAACTGACATGGATCTTGACTTTACTGTCAAGGCTGAGGTCCACTGATAGCCTCACAAGGACCGATCATTGTCCACATACAAAACTGATCCCCTGTACGTGACTTCAAATGAAAATACCCCAATTCCAATTAACTTTGTTCTGGTAACAGTTTTATTCGTAAGTGTCA
This sequence comes from Schistocerca nitens, assembly GCF_023898315.1. NCBI lineage: Eukaryota > Metazoa > Arthropoda > Insecta > Orthoptera > Acrididae > Schistocerca > Schistocerca nitens. The sequence continues at coordinate 694,977,303 of NC_064617.1, read as the reverse complement.
CAGTTCCTAACACTTTTGCACAACAAATCATAGCAAAAATGACACTCTTCTTTTTAAATGTTGGTAAGTGTGATATTGGTCAACTGCTACCTCTATTCTATGTTGGAAGAAAATAAATAAAAAATTGATGAAGAAACCAACAAGCTTCTGGAGAACATGATTAAACAAGTACTTCAGACAGCGATGAAGGAAACAATTAAATCCACCGGGTTGCACCTTGAAACCAGGCTGAAAACTTTTATGGACACAGATCTACACAAGACTTTGCTTCAGACAGTGATATCTATAGTGGATTTTTGGAGAGAAAAGACCAGTGGGTACATTGGCAGGGAGCAGTCCACAATGAAGGTGAGGAATGTGAATTGGGTGGAGGTGATAGGTCAGAGGAGGCGCAATCTGTTGGGTCCAGGGTATGTTGCCAGTAGGTTACCATAGATTCAGACTGGTATATTTTGGGAGTGGAAAATGTGGTGTAAGAATATCTCCCATCTGTGTAGTTCAGAAAAGCTGACAGTGGAGAGAAGGATCCACATGGCCTGCGTTGTGAAGCAACCATTGAAATAAATAAATAAATAAATGTTGTGCCACAGAGTGGCCCAATTTGCTCTTTGCCACAGTTTGGCTGTGGCCATTCCTTCTGGTGGACAGCTGGTTAGTAGTCATACGAACAAAAAAATAAGTGCAATGTTTCCAGCAGAGCTGGTATTTGACATGGCTGTTTTCACAGGAGGCCCGGCCTCGGATGGGGTAGGATAACCCTGTGACAAGACAGGTATAGGAAGTGTTGGATAGGTGGTTGGTATTGCACCTGGATCTTCCACAGGGATATGATCCTTGTGGCAAGGGGTTGGGATTAGGAGTGATACAGTATAACCCCACTTTTATGTTCCCGGAATTAACGTTTTTCCCGCCATTTACAACATTTTTCATCGTTCCCGTCAAATTTCCTATGACCACATTATTAATTTGCACCCGGTTTTGCGTCAACATATTTACAATTTTCCCACAATATATGCACTACGAAAAAATATTTGTCGAGAAAAAACATGACGCTGGCATGATGATGTTTGTCCAGTAGCGTTTACAAATATTACGTAGTTAAGTGTATTGACACCAGGGCGCTCAGCAGACTCGAACTGGTAAACGTGCAAAAATTGGAAAAATTTGTGCCGTATCTCGCGCCACTGCCAAGCACTACTTGGCGTGATGGCTGATGGGAGTAACTAGGTTCGTTCGAATGAAGATATCATGACCATTCACAACCATTTCCAAACACACTACTGCACAAATGAAGTTTCGTGATTGTTGTGATCATTGTGACATCTTTGTCCAACCATATTTAGCGTGTTTCGGCTTTTGGCCTCATGTGGTGCTAGTTGACACAGTCATTCACTTTGCGTTGCTCAAATATTTTTTAGTTTAAACGCAATGGCAGTTACGATTTTTTTTTCATGCTGAGCAAAACATGTTTCGAGAGTTTATTCTCATTGTCAGGTGCAGTATTTTCGTGATATCTTTTGTGATGTTACACAGTGTGAGTGATAGTCTGCCTGTGTGGTGTTTTCTACATAACTGAGGAGGCACAGCACCTGATAACCTCAAAAAGATGACTACAGTGCATGAGAGGCAGAATAACACATATTCAAACACCACACAAAATACTTATGCACATATTTGCACTTGACAACGGGAAAAAATTCTCGAAACACGCCGTTAAGCATGAAAAAATATGTAACTAGTGCAGTATTTCATTATTTAAATAATGAATGACAGCTATAGGCTTTCCAAAAACATTGATGACAACGTTTGAAATTAAAAATTCTCAAAATGCGCCATTAAGCATGAAAAAATACGTGGCTAGTGCCATATTTCATTATTTAAATAATGAATGATAGCTGCTGGCTCTCCAAAAACATCGATTACGACTTTTGAAATTAGGTCAAACGTTTGCACTTCCAGACAGTTATCAATTCCAGTTACAGCAGCAGTTCTTATTAGATAATAAACCTTCATTAGATAATAAAAAAGTCCCTGACAAGTCTTTTGCAGCCTTTTATGTACATATATTATACATAAACTGCGAAAATGCAAGGGGGTATACTATATGTAACTTTTACAGCTTAAAACATTATTTCCCACATTTTACACCATTTTTCTGAAGTCTCTTGAAAAGTGTAAAAGTGGGGTTTCACTGTATATGACTGGACTAGGATGTTGTGGAGGTTGGGTGGACAACGGAACACTACTTTAGGAGAAGTGGTAAGGATCTGAGGTAGAATGTCTCTCATATCAGATAGATAATCAAATCCCTGACAAAGGATCTCTCTCTCTCTCTCTCTCTCTCTCTCTCTCTCTCTCTCTCTCTCTCTCTCTCTCTCTCTCACACACACACACACACACACACACAAATAATAAAAAAAAGACGTAAGTTTGACAAGATGCTCACCTGACATAAGGCTCTTACGAAATCAACAATTGCATCTCCATCAAGCCTTGTTGAACCAGTGAATATTCTGTCCACAGCAACAACTACACTCTGGGAGCTTGTTTCCCCTATTGATTCTTTCACACTTGCTGAAAAAAAAACAAAGATAAAAGTGTAATATTCCTTTAGATACAAATTCTGCAACTGATTATCAACGATGAAAATGAGGAAAAATGCATTAGTACCTGTCTGAAGTAAACAGGCTAATGCACCTGAAAATCAAGGGGGCCCAGGAGAAAACATGAGGTAGATGTCTGCATGAGAATCTTTTATTTTATTGTATGTGTGCCTACAAACGGTTTCACTTCAAAGATATACACTAGTCCGAATCTCTGTCTGTGCATGAGCAATATTGACTGAAAAATATGCTTATCTGACAATTGCATTACTTATTCCACTCAGACCAACAACATGGTTCACAAAGTGATTTCCCATACCATCTTAATCAGACACAATATTACTGACTCATTCCAGAAACATTAAAGTGCGTCATATTAAATCTCTGCTAGAAAACCATCAATACTTTCATCTCAAAGGTTATAATTTTAGTAAGTCATTCCCCAAAATTCCCTCAACACCTTGCAGAGTAACTCACTGTCACTTTCCCCTTATCAGAAACATTCTAGGCATACCCTGTGCATCTCTTCAATCAGATTTCATGTTCTATGGTTAATCTGTTTTAACAGTGACACCTCAGGCTGCCAAACATGTCATGTAATCCCTCCTCTCTCTACTTACTCCTATTCCCACCTGGAAACCCCATTCTCATCAACAATAAAGGAACACGTGAGACCGTGACAATCAGTCACTACCTGACATGAATAACTGTTCAACTTCATATGTCGACTGCTACTGAGAATAAATGACACTCGCAGAGATGTGACTGATAACACAAAATATTCTATTTCGCTGTATGCTCTGCAACATACCTGACATGACGTTGATGCTCTGTTTGAGGTAAGAGATTTATGTTGTTTTCACACGTACCAGCACCTCACGATTGTGCAAGGGGAAATTTGGCTCCTGCATGAACTACACTATGAACCTGTCATTATATTCTTTCCCTCATGTTATCAGTTCCTTCATATTTGCACCTATGTAGTCACACTTATTCTCTTTTTTTATTTTTAAGGCTGCTATTTCTTTTTGAGTGTTTGTGGCTGCTAGTTTTCTGTAGTTCATTTTCTCTTTCCTTATACTAAAAATAGCAGTCAGGCCAGCTCTCAATTATACTGTTCTGATTTTAGACCTATTCTGTTAACACTAAAATCTAAATTTTGCTCTCATACTGTGCTAAACTATTTCCCTTGACTCAGATTCTGCATGACTTTCCTACTAAGTTTCTTAGTAACCCTACTTTCTGCAAGGTATTACTTCCCTTCAACAGTTAACATACTGAACAGAATTCTCTAATAAAACATAGTATCTATTGACTACATTTACAAAATTTTGTTAATCACATTCAATTAATGGCAGTGAATCACAATCTCTTATTAAATAATTAAAGTGAAAATATACCAATGAAGCAATCTCTGTATTTCAAATGTGGAATGCTAATAGATTTGCATGGAATTTCAGGAATCTGCTCTCATTCCAATCATATAAAGTTTTACTACTAATGAAACCACAACTGGAACATTGCATATTGTATTAACTTTCAGCAGTGCTCTCTTGAATAAAAATATCTGACTTGTCTTACTTACGGTCTAAAGAGCTTAGGTTCAGTTTCAAAGGATCGGAATGATGGTAGTCTGTGTGGTTTGCTCTGGGTCCAGATATGAACTGTGGCCTTACTCCAGTTCCAACAAGCTGAGCTAGTTCCAGTTGAGATATACATTTAACTATGTCCAGCCATGAGGTACCAAGATAATTGCCTGAAAACAAAATTCAGTTACACTGTCATCAGTATGAGTACATATTAATTGTCTGTTATTCTTAAATTTGAAAGCAATAACAAAAATTATTACAACATTTTTGTCCAAAATACGTAAATGTTTCTGTGAAACTAAGTGTCATACTTACATAAGAAATCACTGAGGAACAAGATCATAAACTTTTCTGCATCCATGAGCTTGTACATTGTTCAGTGGCTGGAAACCATTGTGATATATTCAGATCTATTTTTCAGTTGTTTACTGTTTAAAAATATACATCACAATTTGTGTGATATGCTTACAAGGAAATTCCCTATGAAGAGGTGTTTCTCACCTTCAATACATAACAAAAAGTAAATAGTATCACCTACGCTACATTCAAGTTCTGACTTGGTTTTTCTTTTCTACCTATCTTATACGCAATATTTTCACCACATGATTACACATAAATTTTAAGTGCAAATAATTATTACAGAAACAGTTGACTGAAGATAACAGCTGCACTAAGCAAACTGAGCACAAGTCAGTTGCTGCACCATTATAGCTGTCCACTTTAAGATTGCATTCATAAGAATAATGTGTGGTGCTCAACCCTGAAATGTTTAAGCTGTTAGGTATTTTAAATACAGCATCACAGTATATATTTTCTCTCATGAAATTGGTAGTAAATAATCCATTAGAATCCCTAATGAGTAATGACACCCATAACTAAGGTACCAGAAGAAAAATTACCTCCATTAAAACTGACACTACTTTAAAAGGAGTGAATAATGTTGTAAACAAAATCTTTAATCACCTATTCAATGGAAAAAGTTAAATTTGACTGTAAGCTTTAAAAGTTCCTTGTGAGTGACCCCTTCTAATCCAGAGAATAATTTTTATTTAGAAACTAACTGATTATCTAGTGCAAAAGTACTACAGGCTCATATTATTAAAACAAAAATCTTTTTCCATTATGTGAACTCATCTGTAAATAGTCAGCTTCCAGCCATATTTAAATATCAGTTATGTTAATATCCTCTAAACTGACTCATTGCCCATCATTATGATCTGTCATGTAAAGTGACCCATGGAATATATAACCAACCAACCAATCAATCTAAATATCTCTACCAACTCTTATTATATTTAACTTTCTGAGCACTTTTAGACCACCATACTGACATGTCTGATCAGACACGCTCAATGGTTTTCAAATGGCTCAATTCAATTTTCATAACTGTAGCAGAAAACACTTAGAATACTCACCATCAGTATGTGCAACTGTTATAAGGGTCTTTATGGTATCAATATTTTTTGCCTTCATCTCTGTGATTGGTGAATTGGCAGTAAGGAGTGTAAATCGTGCTAAAGCTTGAACATATGCATCTCTTTCCAGCTGAAAAATGAAATGTTGCCTTAATCAGAGTCCATTTCTATGATATTATTAACACATGTCTATGAATATCTTTAGCTCACAGTCAAAATCTTCAAAGTAAAAGTACAATAAACAAGGACAGACTATTAATTAAAGTATCTTCTGCAATTATATATTTCAGACCTGATGTTTACGTATCTGTCAGCCATCTCAATCCTACAGATTAGTAAGACATTCCAGCACTAAAGGTAAATAAGGAACAGGACTCCAAAATCAGAAAAAGAAAAATGATAAATACAATATCTTTCAAAATCAGTTTCCTTTCTCATGAGAAAAGTCAAGATAGGAAAGGCCGAAGAGTAAGGAACAATTATAGATCACAAACTTTGTAAGTCCTAGCTCCCAAATCTCCAAGTGGCAGAAATCACTACCCTTGATAGTTTATAAAGTTATGAGACAGAATTGTTGGCTAATACTTATCATCAGATGAAATGTTAATACTGCCGAATGACAAATATGAAATTACATATACTATCCTAGTTTTCAGAACTGATAGTTTCGTCCTTATGGAAGAGAGAGGAATGAATATTGGGAAAGATTAAAAAGAAGGTAAGGTCATTACACACCAGGATGAGAGGAACCCACTGCAGAAGTGGGTCCCTTCATGCTAATACACTCCTGGAAATGGAAAAAAGAACACATTGACACCGGTGTGTCAGACCCACCATACTTGCTCCGGACACTGCGAGAGGGCTGTACAAGCAATGATCACACGCACGGCACAGCGGACACACCAGGAACCGCGGTGTTGGCCGTCGAATGGCGCTAGCTGCGCAGCATTTGTGCACCGCCGCCGTCAGTGTCAGCCACTTTGCCGTGGCATACGGAGCTCCATCGCAGTCTTTAACACTGGTAGCATGTCGCGACAGCGTGGACGTGAACCGTATGTGCAGTTGACGGACTTTGAGCGAGGGCGTATAGTGGGCATGCGGGAGGCCGGGTGGACGTACCGCCGAATTGCTCAACATGTGGGGCGTGAGGTCTCCACAGTACATCGATGTTGTCGCCAGTGGTCGGCGGAAGGTGCACGTGCCCGTCGACCTGGGACCGGACCGCAGCGACGCACGGATGCACGCCAAGACCGTAGGATCCTACGCAGTGCCGTAGGGGACCGCACCGCCACTTCCCAGCAAATTAGGGACACTGTTGCTCCTGGGGTATCGGCGAGGACCTTCGCAACCGTCTCCATGAAGCTGGGCTACGGTCCCGCACACCGTTAGGCCGTCTTCCGCTCACGCCCCAACATCGTGCAGCCCGCCTCCAGTGGTGTCGCGACAGGCGTGAATGGAGGGACGAATGGAGACGTGTCGTCTTCAGCGATGAGAGTCGCTTCTGCCTTGGTGCCAATGATGGTCGTATGCGTGTTTGGCGCCGTGCAGGTGAGCGCCACAATCAGGACTGCATACGACCGAGGCACACAGGGCCAACACCCGGCATCATGGTGTGGGGAGCGATCTCCTGCACTGGCCGTACACCACTGGTGATCGTCGAGGGGACACTGAATAGTGCACGGTACATCCAAACCGTCATCGAACCCATCGTTCTACCATTCCTAGACCGGCAAGGGAACTTGCTGTTCCAACAGGACAATGCACGTCCGCATGTATCCCGTGCCACCCAATGTGCTCTAGAAGGTGTAAGTCAACTACCCTGGCCAGCAAGATCTCCGGATCTGTCCCCCATTGAGCATGTTTGGGACTGGATGAAGCGTCGTCTCAAGCGGTCTGCACGTCCAGCACGAACGCTGGTCCAACTGAGGCGCCAGGTGGAAATGGCATGGCAAGCCGTTCCACAGGACTACATCCAGCATCTCTACGATCGTCTCCATGGGAGAATAGCAGCCTGCATTGCAGCGAAAGGTGGATATACACTGTACTAGTGCCGACATTGTGCATGCTCTGTTGCCTGTGTCTATGTGCCTGTGGTTCTGTCAGTGTGATCATGTGATGTATCTGACCCCAGGAATGTGTCAATAAAGTTTCCCCTTCCTGGGACAATGAATTCATGGTGTTCTTATTTCAATTTCCAGGAGTGTATATCCTGTCCAAGCCATTTCATCTCTGCATAACTATTCCAACATATTAACTGTATTCAAGCCTTGGTCTCCCTCTAAACTTTTTATTATGCACACTTCCCTATATTACCAACTCCTTCATATGTCAGGAAGTGTACTAACAACCAATCACTTCTATTAGTAGGTTTCTTTTTTTACCAATTTGATTCAGTTCACTAGTTACTTGATCTCCTCATGAAATCTTCAGCATTCTTCTGAAGTACCACATATCAAAATATTCTGTTCTCTTTTTGTTTGAACTGTTTACTGTACACATTACACTTCTTCACTTTGGACAAATATCCTCCGAAAAGACTTGCTAACATTTAAATTTATATTAGATGTTAAATTTATCTTTTCTGAATTTATTTTCTTGCTAATGCCAGTCTGCATTTTATATCCTCACTAATTGGCCATCAGTCATTTTGCAACACAAATTGCAAAAGTGATCTATTACTAATAAAACCTTATTTCCTAATCTAATTCAGTTAGCTTTGTCAGACCACACTCCACTCTTAGTGAATGAATAAATTAACTTTACATTACTTTTCATGTGGTTGGCAGCACTGGTGCAGATCGCACATGCTTGAATATTAAGCTCGTGAAGATAAGTCTATAATAACTGTCAATTAAGTTAATATTACACCATAATTAAGTTAATTAGAGTCTGTTTTATATTATCTACTGAAGTTTTCACTCGTTTCAAAGTATTTCTTGAAGAAGAAGAAGAAGGAAAAAAAAAAAAAAAATTCCACACATAAGGGCTGATCTCTGTGTACTTTAGACGTAGGTTGACATACACATTTACGACCTTTCTTTAAGTATTAAGTGAAGAATTTAGGTTGTTTTCATTATACATATATTTAGTAGTGTCATATCTACTTGGGGAATTAAAGGTTTTAAGTTCTATCTTATTTCCTTTCAAAACGCGTAAAGTACATATTGCACATACACGATATTGCACATACACGATCTTAGGCCTAATTTTTCGGGTATACAAGTTTTGATTTTTAACGTTAGCTTAACTGCATTACATTACTATATTAATAGTACACATGTATATTAGTGCCCCACATAACTTTAGTGACTTTTGTGATCTGTAGTTAATAGAATATTACTGGTATTGCCTAGATAAATTTTGCAAAAAATATTGTAAACAACCATGAGCGAGAAGTGTTTGAGCTGCCGTCGAAAAGTCAGTTCTGGGGTTCTGTGCAGTGTTGTGGCAGCCCTTCAGGCTGAACTGGATGGTGCTCGGGAGGAACTGATGAGGTTAAGGGGGGAGGAGGGTGAAGACAGGTGGGAAGTTGTAGCAAGGGTTGGGTTGTTTGCGGGAGGAGACCAGACAGCAAGGTCATCGGTCTCATCGGATTAGGGAAGGACGGGGATGGAAGTCTGCCATGCCCTTTCAAAGGAACCATCCCGGCATTTGCCTGGAGCGATTTAGGGAGATCACGGAAAACCTAAATCAGGATGGCCAGATGCGGGATTGAACCGTCGCCCGCCCGAGTGCGAGTCCAGTGTGCTAGCCACTGCACCACCTCGCTCAGTTTGTAGCAAGAAACAGGGGCCACAGAAAGAGAGCAGTATCAGACAGTTTCATCATTGGCACAAATCAACTGTTGCAATAAAAGTAGAAAGTAGAAGGAAAGTTCTATTGTTAGGTAGTAGCCATGGAAGAGGTGTGGGCCAGATTTTGCAGGAAAAATTAGGTGACAGGTCCCAGGTCACATGTATTTTCAACCCCAGTGCATGTCTTAGCCAAGTGATAGAGGATGTAGGATCATTGTGCTGGGGTTTTACAAAGCAGGATCATGTTGTGGTAGTGGGTGGAGTGAGAAACAGTATTGATAGGGATCAGGGCTACAATACTGAGTGTGACCATAGCATCTGCAACGAGCAATACAAATGTTGGCTTGGTTCCTGCTTCCATGCGGTATGACCGGCCCCAATTGAACACCTCTGTCAGGAGGGTCAATATGGAGCTAGATCAGCTGCTTCGGGCGGCTACTTTGTCAGGCATAGGTTGGGTTCCTGTTGATGGTATTGGTAGGTGGGACTTCACAAGACATGGCCTGCATCTCGACAGGAAAGGGAAGGGTAAACTGGCTGGGATGATAGCAAAATCTTGGAGGGAGGGAGGGAGGGAGGGGGGGAGGGGGGGGGGAGACATCACAAACTCATGAGAGTACTTTTTTAGGCTAAGATCAGTGTCCAACCATCCCACTTTGATTGAAATTAAGCTTAATGAGAAGTTCAGACAGGCAGGTACTAGAGATGTGAAAATATCACAAGATTCACATAAAAGAACAGTGAAAAATAATGTTAATATATTGCATCAGAATATCAGGGGATTAAAAAACAAAGTAGATGAGCTTCTTGTTTGTTTAGAAGATTTAGAAACTGAGGGTGGAATAGATGTACTATGCCTGACTGAACATCATACAGTCACAGGTAAGGAAATGGTAAATGTAGGTGGATATAAGCTTTTAGCTCAGTAGAGACACTATGGAGAGAGGAGGAGTTGCCATATATGTTAAAATCAGTCACAGTGTGAAAAATTTGGAAACTAAAAGTTTTTGCATAGAGAAACATATAGAAGCATGTGCATGTGAGCTTGAACTAAATAATGGCACTTTTTCTTTAAAGTCAGTACCACCATTAGACTGTTGTTTACTTACAGTGTTACATTTACACTTAAACAATCATAATTTTGGCTTCAAAGTGCCATTATCAAGTGTTTTAAGTGTTATAAATTGCCTAAGATGGCATACTGTCATATTAAAATACAATATTAGTGTATATATGACAGTATGCCATCTTAGGCAATTTATAACACTTAAAATACTTGATAATGGCACTTTGAAGTCGAAATCATGATTGTGTAAGTGTAAATGTAACAATGTAAATAAAGAACAGTCTAATGGCGATACTGACTTTAAAGAAATATATTATGACTGTGGCCCCGCATTATGACAAAATTATTAAATAATGGCACATTTATAATTGTAGCCATGTATAGGTCCTCACTGGGAAATTTTCAACTATTAAAAAAAAAAAAAAAATTATTGAATCTTTGTTGTGCTACCTGTCAGACAAAGGAAAGCAAATTATTGTTTGTGGGGATTTCAACATAGATTTTCTGAAGGAGACCAACAGAAAGCTTGACCTTGAAGTAGTACTTGGTTCTTTCAATTTGACATCAGTTATTGATTTTCCTATTTGGCTGGTACAGTAAAGCAGCACACTGATATATTACGTTTTCATATACCAAGATAAATTTAATCAAATAAAAATTTTTCCTGTTAAGAATGGTCAGTCTGATCATCATGCACAGCTAGTTACAGTATATGATATAGCTCCATACAGTAATGCAAAACAGTCCTCCAAAATAGTGTGTTCCATTAATGATTTAACAATTCAAAATTTTAGTTAACATGATGCTGATTTAAAATTTTACCAATTTCATGATACCTTTGTGACTATATTTCAAAACAGTTTCCCTAAGAAAACAGTGAAATATAATTATAAGAAACCATCTAAAATGCTATGGCTTACTAAAGGGATAAAAATATCTTGTGAACAGAAAAGGGAATTTATCTTATAGCTATAGTAAGAGTAATGATCCCGAAACAGTGAAACATTATAAAAACTACTGCACTGCATTAAGAAAAGTTATTAAAAAGTCCAGAAGTATGTGTATTATGTCTGAGATTAGTACATCTCACAATAAAATTAAAACAATTTGGAATATTGTGAAAATGGAAACAGGGCAACCTAGAGCACAGGACGACTGTATTTCTATCAAAAACAATGAAAAGTTTCTTAACAAGAAGTTAGAAGTAGAAAACATTTTTAATAATCATTTTTAAGTGTTGTAGAGAAAATAGGATCCCGCTATTCATTAGAAAATGTAAGGCATTATATGGAAGAGGCAGTATCTATGCAATTTGATAAAATTGAAATTCAACCCACGTCTCCTACTGAAATTAGGGAAATAATAAATTCACTCAAAAGTGAAAGCTCACAAGGAATCGATGTCAGTTCCAACAGAGTACTAAAAGATTGTTCCCAACAAATAAGTAGTATTCTCAGCCACATATGTAGTAGCTCACTGAAACAGGGCATTTATCCAGATAGACTGAAATATGGTATTGTTAAACCAATGTATACAAAATGTGGTAGATTTGATGCTAACAACTACCGCCCAATCTCACTCCTGACAGCTTTATCCAAAATTCTTGAAAAAGTAACGTATTCAAGAATAGCATCACATATTTGTAAAAATGAAGTACTAACAAAATGCCAATTTGGTTTTCAGAAAGGCTTTTCAACAGAAAATGCTATATATGCTTTCACTGATCAAATATTAAATGCATTGAATAACCAAACATCACCCATTGGCATATTTTGTGATCTCTTAAAGGCTTTTGATGGTGTGAATCATGAGATTCTTCTAGATGAGCTTAAGTATTGTGGTATGACTGGGACAGTGCACAAATGGTTTAATTAATACTTAAGTGGAAGAATGCAGAAGGCTGAAATTAACAGTACAGATAGTCTGAAAAAACCAACAGAGTTCTCTAACTGCGGAGGTATCAAGAATGGTGTCCAACAGGGTTACTGTTCTTAATATACACAGTGTAATTTTTAAGTTAACAAACTGGAATAACTCGAAAAATAAGCTTCACATGAAAAAATGTGTAGAATCCAAAGTTGATTATTTTCAAGGGGGACATTTGCTGGTGCTAAAATTAGCCTGCCACCCCAGCCCCCTGGGGGTGGGGTGGGAGGCAACTTTAAAATTTCAAATGGGAACTCCACCTTTTTATTGCACAATCAGATTCTACATAAAATAACTACATACATTTTGTCTTAAACATTTGTTTTGATTCTTGGCAGTTGGTGCTGTAATTCAAGAAAATCCATGTTCTCATTTTTACTTTGTAAATTTTGATTCACTAAAACTAAAACTCCCCCTCTCCCCATAGGGTGGGGTTTGAGAGAGAGGAATTAAGAGTTTTACAAATGTTGACCCAAATATTAACTTTTTCCGCAGATTCGGATAAGTTTTGTTTGTTTTGTGGTCACGAGGCCACACAACTTTTAATTATCAAACAAATCATCTGACTAGCTGACTAACTAACCAAACATCCTACTTACTAACAAGTGAACTCATTAACTAAAAAACTAACAGACTCATGAAACTAATTTTTTATTAGATTCAGAGTAATCACTCTTGTTTGCTGAGAAGTCTCACAACTGGGGTGCTTGCTTAGTTTGAGTCATTTAGTTTCGGGTGGAAAAATGTAGAAAACGACATTCATAAATCACATTGTTCATACCTTTATTTTATTTCGGAATATCGCGGCAGTTACGTCATTTACATTTTTAGAATTATGTATACTAATCATATCCCACTCAGCCCTGATCGATAATCAAGGCTCTTATGCAGCCCTTGCTGATGAGCAGCGTAATGTTTCAGAGTGTCGCCGATAGGTAGCGCAGGGATGAGAAATTCGCTCTTTCTCATAATAAGACTGGGCTTCAGAAATTCCAAGTATTAATGTAATAAACGCACTGTATCTTTTACAAATCTGAGCATTCAGACAGCAGTACTTTGTTTATAACAATTGTCTTTTGGGTGACTTGTATTTGATTACCTTGTGTGACTGCATTCGCGGCTTTTGCTCGCTACCAGTCGCGCTTGACACGGAGTTTGTATTGCGCGGCGGAATTACGCCAAGCGAGCCGCTTCTCACTCATAGAAATTCTAATACTGCCTTTCCTCTCTTGAGATTAATAGGTGGCGTATATGTCATTATGAATTATCTTTCTGTGGAAGAAAAAATTGAGATGGTGTACATTTATGGAGGAAGTGGAAGAAATCTTGACAATGCAGTTTCGCTTTATGTGCAGCATTTTCCTGGCCAAGTATGATCACGGTCCTCTTTTGTTCGAGTTATTAAAAAATTTACTGCAGAAGGCAGTGTGAACCAGAAAAAAAGCCCATGCAGCTATTGTTTGTGGAGAAAACAATCAAGTGGCAGTCCTAGCTGCTGTGACTCATAATCCACGTGTGAGCACAAGAGAAATATCAAAGCAATCAGGAATTTCACACGAGTGTTTGGAAAATCCTGAAGCTCCAAAAATTTCATCCATACCATGTATCCATTCATCAGGAACTACATGACGATGACTTCCAAAACCGTCTAATGTTTTGTCACTGGGCAGTTCAGTGGATGCAAACAAATCAGAACTTTTTTGCCAGAGTACTTTTCTCTGATGAGGCAACATTCACAAACAAGGTGAAGTTAATTGCCGTAACATGCATTACCGGAGAGAACAGAACCCACACTGGATTCGAGAAGTCAACCATCAGCGACCTTGGTCAGTTAATGTTTGGTGTGGTATAATTGGCGATAAACTGATCGGTCCATATTTTATCGATGGTAATTTGAATGGTAACAAATATCGAAACCTACTTGAAAATGAACTGCCAGACCTACTTGAAGACTTGAGCATCAAACTTTGACAAACACGTAGTTTCAACATGATGGTTGTTCAGCGCATTATTCATTAGTAGAACGCGATGTACTAGATCGACTTTACCATAGTCGCTGGACCGGCAGGGCAGATCCTGTGAATTGTCCAGCCAGGTTGCCTTACCTTACCTCACCAGATTTTTTCTTATGGGGTTATCTGAGAAACATCGTTTATCAGGAAATGCCTACCACTCGCGAAAACATGCTGCAAAGAATAAGAGATGCTTGCGCTCTAATTACACCAGACATGTTATCAAGATGTGTGCAGGGATTTACAGCATGAGTCAATAAATGCATCGAAGGTTGAGGTAGTCACTTTGAACATTTGATTTCATAAAACGGTGAGATATAAGGGATTTACGGACAACAAGCAGGCCGAAGGTGAGAGGCGAGGGGCGCACTGGAAACCAGCATCCTGAAATTCATTTACTTGCAAGTATTTGCAAATAATAAACAATAAAATGAAACTAATCGTTTCTTTTCAAGACTACCAAATCTTAAACGGGAATACATTCATCTTTAGTTAGCGAGTGGGTTAGTCTTTTCTTCAGTTAGTCTTTGACTTTGTTTACTCTGAGAGTTAATGAGTTCACTTGTTAGAAAGTAGGATGTTTGGTTAGTTAGTCACATGATTTGTTTGATAGTTAAAAGTTGTGTGGCCTCATGACCACAAAACAAACAAAACTTATCCGAATCTGCGGAAAAAATTAATATTTGGGTCAACATTTGTAAAACTCTTAATTCTTCTCTCTCAAACCTCACCCTATGAGGGGAGAGGGAGAGTTTTAATTTATGAAGTAAATAAATATTTTTTATTTATCTGTAACCATTTTCCACGCAAAAGTGAGAACATGGATTTTCTCGAACAACAGCGCCAACTACCAAGAATCAAAACAAATGTTTAAGACAAAATGTACGTAGTTTTTTATGTACAATCTGATTCTGCAATAAAAAATGGGGGTTCCCATTTGAAATTTTAAAGTTGCCTCGTGCCCCACCTCAAGGGGGCTGCGGTGGCGGGCTAATTTTAGCACCAGCAATTTGTCCCCCTCAAAAATAATTAACTTTGGATTCTACGCATATTTTCGTGTGAAGCTTATTTTTTGAGTTATTCCAGTTTGTCAACTTAAAATTTACACCCTGTATATTAATGACTTGCCACTCTATATTCATGAAGATGCAAAGCTAGGTTTTTTCCCTGATGATAGAAGTATAGTAATCACACCCAAGAAGCAAGAATCAGCTGAGGAAATTGCAACCAATGTCTTTCAAAAAATTATTAAGTGATTTTCTGCAAATGGTCTTTCACTAGATTTTGAGAAAACACAGTTTACACAATTCTGAACAGTAAATGGCATAACACCATTGATAAATGTAGACTATGAACAGAAGTCTGTTGCTAAGGTAGAATGCTCAAAATTTCTGGGTGTGTGTACTGATGAGAAATTGAATTGGAAGAAACACATTGATAATCTGCTGAAACGGTTAGGTTCAGCTACTAATGCTATCGGTGTTATTGCAAATTTTGGTGATAAACATATCAGTAAATTAGCCTACTATGCCTATTTTCATTCACTGCTTTCATGTGGCATCATATTTTGGGGCAATTCGTCATTAAGAGAGAAAGTATTCATTGCACAAAAGCGTGTAATCAGAATAATAGCTGGAGCCCACCCAAGATCACATTGCAGACATGAAATTTGTCATTGATGACCCATCCCAATTCAAAAATAGCAGTGAAGTGCACAGCTACAACACTAGAAGAAAGGATGATATTCACTATTCTGGGTTAAATCTCACTTTGGCACAGAAAGGGGTGAATTATGGTGCCACAAAAATCTTTGGTCATTTGCCAAATAGTATTAGAAGTCTGATAGATAGCCAATCAACATTTAAAAGCAAATTAAAAGAATTTCTGAATGACAACTCCTTCTACTCAATAGATGAATTCTTAGATATGAAGTAGTAACTCTGGAAAAAAATTAATTAATTAATTTGTGTAAAGACAACTTATGTTAAAGTGACACATTCAAAATCATCGTATTCATGATCTATGGAACAAGGATTAATGTATGTATGTATGTATGTATGTATGTATGTATGTATGTATATCTATGTACACATGTGCCTGCCTGCCTCCCCCCTCCCCCCCCCCCCCCCCACACACACACAGAGACACAAAGACAAACCTGGGGCTGGACATGGTAGCAACAGGCGTGTGAATTTGTGAAAACTATATATCTGAGGGATGACTTTGTCAAAAAGGTTTAATATTTCTCATTCTTTTTTTATGCATATCTATGATTCAATATGGTGAGTAGCAATCTATCCTTTCCATATTGTTGTTATTCTACCATGGACTTCCTACTGTTTAATTTTATTGATATGTGTCTTATCACCTCCGTTCAAGACATTATCCATTCTAACCTGCTGCTCTTCCAAACCCACTGAGAGGATTGCAATGCCATCAGCAAATCTCAAAGTTTTTATTTCAATTCCTTGTACACTAAATCTCTTCAAAAATTCTTTCTTTGTTTCCTTTAAGGCTTTCTCACTGTACAAGGTGAATAACATCGGTTGTAGATGACAACCCTGTAACACGCCATTCTCAACTACATCTTCTCTTTCATTCCTTTCAACTCTTGTAACTCCAGTCTGATTCTATATGAGTTGTGCATCACCTTTACCCCTGAAAGCTTCAGAATTTTAAAGGGTACATTCCAGTCAGTACTGTAAAAAGCTGTTTCTAAATCTACAAATGTTATAAATATGTTTGCTTTCCTTCAACATATCTTCTATGAGAGTTGTCGGGTCAGTGTCGTCTTGTGTGTTCCTGCACATCTTTGGAACCCAAACTGATCTTTTCGAGGTCAGCTTCTGCCTATTTTTCTATTCTTCTGTAAATAATCTGTGTCCGTATTTTGAAATCACGTGTTATCATCTTGAAGTCTAAGGGCATTTTGCCCAGCTCATATCGTGCACACCACGTGGACTAGTTAAGTCATTGCTAGCTCTCCCATGGAGGTCAATAATCGGAGGGAATATTGCCTTCTCCAGGTGCCTTGTTTTGACTTAGGCCTTTGAGCGCTCTGTGAAATTATTCTCACAGTGTCATATCTCTCATCTGATCATTACTTACTTCCTCTTCTTTTTCTATAACATTGTGCTGAAGTACATTTACCATGTATACCCCTTCTATACATAGTACAACCATGATAATCAAACACTTGGATAATCCAGCAAACCTGTTGTCTCACTGAGCAGTTTCATTAAAACAAACAAAATCAAACAATAGCAAATCCAGCACGGAATGTAACAATATTATGAATATGAAAGTTACTACTCGCCATATAGTGGAGATATTGAGCTGCAGAATGGCAGAGCGAAAGAACTGTCACAAAGTTAGCTACAAGGCCTCTGTCAAAATAAACACACACACACACACACACACACACACACACACACACACACACACAACTCGCACGCATATGACCACAATTTCTGGCAGTTGGAGCCAGACTGCGAGCAGCGCATTATGGGAGAGGCCAGCGGGTGGGGGTAAGGAGGAGGCTGGGGCAGGGAGGGAGAGGGATAGCAGGATAGGGGTGGGGGATGGTAAAGTGCTTCGGGGAGTGTGCATAGACAAGGTACATGCAGTTGGAAGGATAGATGGTGGGCGGGGGAAAAGGGGGGGGGGTGCGTTAGAGGAAAAGGAGAGAAGTAAAAAGACTGGGTGTGTTGATGAAACAGAGGGCTGTGTAGTGCTGGAATGGGAAGAGGGAAGGCACTAGAAAGGAAGGAAATGACTAACGAAAGTTGAGGCCAGGAGGGTTGCAGGAATAGAGGATATATTGCAGGGAGAGTTCTGATCTGTGCACTTCAGAAAAGATGGTGTTGTTGGGAAGGGCCCACGTGGCACAGGCTGTGAAGCATTCATTCACTGAAATGAAGGATGTAGTGTTTGGCAGCACGCTCAGCAACAGGGTAGTCCAACTGTTTCTTGGTCACAGTTTATCGATGGACATTCATATGGACAGACAAATTGTTGGTTTTCATGCCCATGTAGAATGCAGCATAGCGGTTGCACCTTAGCTTGTAGGTCACATGACTCGTTTCACAGGCAACCCTGCCTTTGATGGGGTAGGTGATGTTTGTACCCGGACTGGAATAGGTGGTGATGGGAGGATGTATAGGACAGGTCTGGCATCTAGGTCTATTACAAGGATATGAGCAATGAGGCAAGGGTTGGAATAGGGACTGTGTAGGAATGGACGAGGATATTGTGTAAGTTTGGTGGGCAGCAGAATACCACTGTGGGAGGGGTGGGAAGGATAGTGGGTAGGACATTTATCATTTTAGGGCACGACGAGAGGTAGTCGAAACCCTAGCAATGACTATAATTCAGTGGCTCCAGACCTGGGGGATACTGAGTCACAAAGGAAAGGAAATGCTCCTCTCTGGCCGGACTCTGGGACTTTGGGAGATCTTAGGTGACTGGGAAGATAATGCATGGGAGATCTGTTTTTGTACAAGGATGGGAGGGTAACTATAATCTGTAAAGACCTCAATTAGGCCCTCGGTATAATTTGAGAGGGACCGCTTGTCACTAAAGATGCGAGGGCCATAGGTGGCTAGGCTGACGGAAGGAAATTCTTGGTATGGAATGGGTGGAAGCTGTCGAAGTGCACTGCTTGTGGTTGGCAGGTTTGGTATAGATGGAGGTACTGATATAGCCATCTTTGAGGTGGAGGTCAACATCAAGGAAAGTTGCTTGTTGGGTTGAGTAGGACCAGGTGAAGCAAATTTGGAAGCAGATGTTGAGGTTCTGGAGGAATGTGGATAGTGTTTCTTCACTCTCGATCCATATCACGAAGATGTCATCAGTGAATCTGAACCAGGTGAGCGGACAGGGATTCCAAGTGTTTAGGAAGGATTCCTCTAGATGGCCCATGAATAGGTTGGTAAAGGATTGTGCCATTTAGGTGCTCATAGCCATACCTCAGATTTGTTTGCGGGTAATGATTTCAAAGGAGAAGTCATTGTGACTAGGAACGAGGTGATTGGTTTGGAATCCGTTAGGTGTTGGAAAAGGTAGTGTTCAACAGTGGTAAGACCATGGGCATTAAGGATGTTAGTGTAAAGGGAGGTAGCATCAACAGCGACAAGTAAGGCACCGTGGGGAGGGAGGGGGGAAAAAAACAAAAGTAACTGTGGAGAGTCAGTGGAGGAAATTGTTGGTATCTTCTATATACGACGGTAGGTTGCGGGTAATAGGCTGAAGGTGTTGGTCTAAGAGAGCAGAGTAACTGGCCACAATGGAGTGTCCTGGGTGATTGGGCTTATGGAATTCAGGAAGCATGTGGAAGGTAAGAGTGTGGGGATTGGTAGGGGTGAGGAGAGAGATACACTCTGGGGAAAGATTTTGGGATGGCCCCAAGGATTTCGGGAGAGACTGGAGACACTGCTGGATTTCTGGAATGGGGTCATTGTGGCAGGGTTTGTATGTGGGTCTATCAGACAGCTGGTGGAGTCCTTCTGCCAGGTAACCCTTGTGGTTCAAAACAACAGTGGTGGAGCCTTTGTCAGCAGGTAGGATTATAAAGTTGGGATCAGTTTTTAGGTGGTATATTGCAGATTTTTCTACAGATGTAAAATTACTTTGCATGTTGAGGTATTTGGGGAATGATGGTGAGACAAGGTTTGAGGTTAAGAAATTCTGGAAAGTTAACAGGGGGTGATTTTGGGGGCAGAAGGAGTGGATCGTGGTTGGGAGGAGGAGTGAAATGAGTCAGGCATGATTCAACATTGGTCTTTGGTTGAGTCCGATTGGTAGGGTTGGTCGCGAAAAAGTGTTTCCACTACAGGGACAGGGAGAAGGGCTTTAACAGATCCTGCACAAGTTAATTTGTGAGTGGGGCAAAGGTGAGGCCTTTGAAAGGACTGATACTTACGTGGGGCTAAGACTTTTGGAGGAAAGGTTCATGACTATGTTTTGGGTCTGTTAAGTTCAGGTTTCTGTGTGGTGGTGGGAGGGAGTTTTGGAGGGTAGGATAAATGTAGCCGGTCTGCAAGAGAGGGTTTGTGAGCTATGAGAGGATGTGGGGGAGGTTTGGAGGTGATTGTAGAGGTGGTGGACACTGGTAGTTCAAGGTGGGAGTAGGAAGTGAGCCGTTCGGAGAGAGTTTCGAGTTGGTGTTGTGCCTGTTGCTCTAGTTCCAAGAGGGCAAGAGTTTCAATGTGTGTTATGGGAGCCAGGAATTTGGGACTGCACAGCAGGAGAGTTTTATGGATGGAGAGAAGGTATTGCAAGAAGGTTTGGGCCTGATTGATATGGTTTTTCAGGACTATATTGGTGAGGGCTAAGGATTGGCAGCTTCTGAACAGATGGAGGTCATTGTGGAAGGAAGGGTGACAGTCAGAGATGGGAAATTCAATGATAAGGCCATTTGGGGAGATTCCATGTGCCAAGCAATAACGTAGGAACAATACATGGGCTTGGGTTTTGGCTAGTAATGAGGAAATTTTCTGTATTGACACAGATGGAGGAAGCAAGGATCCATGGTGGTGGGAAAAGAACATACCAATATGTAAATAACATAGAATTTTGTCTGAAAAAATTGCAAAAATACACTCAAACAAGTGGGAAAATTATGAAAAGTATGAAAAAGACAAAATAGGGGGAAACGAGATGAAATCTGAGGGAGTAGGCTGATACTGAAAGGTGAAAACCAACTGCAACAGTCGTATTTTCTGTTTACGTTCTGCTGAAGCAAATCTATAGAATTTCGTTTAGTTGTTCCTTGCTCTCTCCAGCAATTTAACTTAGCGTACCTCTTCATTATTTAACTAGCATTTCCGGAAAGTAGCGTAAAGTTTAAGTTGTTGTTTCAGAAACTTTGTACTTTTGTTTTTGTTTACACACAGTTGCGTAAACAGTTGCTTATAGGCCAAATTTGTGTAACCATATTTTCGTGTTTATCTGTAATTTAACTGACTTATTCTTAATAAACTATTACGTTTATCATGAGTGAAAAGTGCTTGACTTGCCGTAGAATTGTTAGGTCGGGGCTTTGGTGTGATGGGTGCTGTAGTTTTTTCCATGTGGGTGACTGTAGTGGCGTGGGAATAGGGGAAGTAAATGAGACTCATCAGTGGTTTTGTAGGATTTGTAGTAGAGATAGGAAGATACTAGAACAGGAGGGGAAAATTGCCGCCCTTCAGGCTGAGTTGGACAAGGCCAGGGGAGATCTTGACAGGTTAAGGAGGGAGAAGGGTACAGAGAGGTGGGAAGTGGCAACAGGCAACAGGAGGAACAGGCCTAGAACTTTGTCTGACAGCTTTATGGTGAATGTGGAAAATAGATTTGACCTGTTGCTTCAGTTAGAAGCTGGTGAGCCTCAAGCAGTTGCAGGTGTAGACAGGGCACAACAAACTTTCAGCAGCAAATTGAAAAGTAAGAATGTAGGGAAATCAGTAAAGAGAAAGAAAGTGTTGTTGTTAGGTAGTTCCCATGGAAGAGGTGTTGGCCAACTTTTGCAGGATGAACTAGGATCAGAATACCAGGTCACCAATTTTTTTAAACCTAGTGCTGGTCTGGAGCAGGTGACAGAGGATTTAGGATCACTTTGCAAAGATTTCACTAAGGAAGACACCGTGGTTATAGTGGGTGGGGCAGGTAACAGTATTGACAGAGATCCTGGGTACAGTATAGAGTGTGACCTGGCGAAGATTGCGTCAGCATCGAAGCATACTAGTGTTGAGTTTGTATCTGTTCTTGGGCGCCATGACCGACCTCATTTGAACTCTTCTGTCAAGAGAGTTAATTTGGAGCTGGAACGGCTGCTCATGTCGGGTGCGGGGTCACACATTGGTGTGGTTCCTGTTGATTCTCTCAGTAGGTGGGATTATACTAGGCATGGCCTTCACCTCAACAGGAAGGGGAAGGGTAAATTGGCTGGGGAAATAGCAGGAAAGTTAAAGGGGGGAGGCACTATCATGAGTGGTAAAATACCAGTGGTTATAGGATTCAGAAAAGACCCTTTTTTAGGGTAGGGAGGACAGAAAGAAAGCAAATTTTAAGAGAGGTTAGAACTGAGACAAATCTTCAGTTTGAGAAAGAAATCAAAAAACATAATTCCAGCTTATTACATCAGCATAAACAGCCATTGGTTAAGAATTTTCAACTGTCAGCAGATATTTTAACTCCACCCAATCTTAACTCAGTCAATGAGAAATGTCAGCTATCTTTATTGCATCAAAATATTCGAGGACTGAGAAATAAAATTAATGAATTAACTATCTGCATAGATGAATTAGAGTCTTCAAACCCAGCTGACATAATCTGCCTCTCTGAACATCATGTGACCACTGGTATAGAACTTTTAAGTGTTACAGGGTTTAGGTTAGCATCTCACTTTTGTAGATCAGAAATGGAGAAAGGAGGAGTTGCCACATTCATCAGGAACTGTCATAAATTTAAGAACATAGACATTCATAAATTTTGCCTAGAACAGCATATGGAAGCATGTGCAACAGAATTAGAATTTCACAAAAAATCCTTCATAATATTAAGTGTATATCGAGCACCTGCAGGTAACTTTAATCTGTTTGTCAACCACCTTGAAGCTGTACTGGCCCATTTAACAACCAAAAACAAAGAAATAGTGGTTGCTGGTGATTTCAATGTAGATTTCCTTAAAGACTCTCCCAATAAGAACTTGTTTGAGTTAGTAACACTATCATTCAACTTAATTCCCACAGTAAAGTTCCCCACTAGGATAGCCACTTGCTCACAAACAGCCATTGATAATATCTTTATAGAAAAGTCCAATGAACAAAATTATATTACAAAACCAATAGTCAATGGCCTCTCAGACCATGACATGCAGTTCCTTCTGTTAAATGTTAATACTGAACAGGATATAAAATCTGTTAAATCTGAGCTCAACAGGGTAATCAGTAAGCCAAAAATTGATTATTTTAGGACACTCCTCAGAGACATTCACTGGACTGATGTTTACAGCGTTCATGGCATGAATGAAAAATATAACATTTTTGCTAATAAAGTGCTTACCTTATTCGAACACTGCTTTCCCCCAAAACTTACCAAGGTTAGAGCAAAGTCTACAAAGAAGCCATGGATTACTCGAGGAATAGGGGTATCTTGTAAAACAAAAAGAAAACTGTATCTGTCACTCCGAAACATTTCCAATGTTGATGCTATAGCACATTATAAGAAATACTGCAAAATATTAAAGACTGTAATACGGATGTCAAAGCAAATATATTACAAGGAAAAGATAGTCATATCAGATAACAAAATAAAGACAATATGGGATATAGTGAAGGAGGAGACCGGTAGAACCAGGCATGAAGAGGAACAAATAGCATTAAGAGTAAATGATACATTGGTGACAGATGTGTATAGTGTTGCAGAACTTTTTAACAAACATTTTATAACTGTTACTGACAAGATGGGGTTGTCAGGTTCGGTAGATGCTGCTATGGATTACCTTAGACCAGACATTTCAAGTAACTTCCTTAATATGAATTTGACCCTCACTACCCCAACAGAAATAATGTCCATCATAAAATCTTTAAAATCAAAAACTTCTAGTGGGTATGATGAAATATCAACAAAGTTAATTAAAGAATGTGATTCTGAGCTAAGTAACATATTAAGCTATCTGTGTAACCAGTCGTTTATTAGTGGAATATTTCCTGAATGGCTGAAATATGCTGAAGTTAAGCCACTGTTTAAGAAGGGAGATAAAGAAATAGCATCAAATTTCCGTCCAATTTCACTGTTGCCAGCATTCTCAAAAATTTTCGAAAAAGTAATGTACAGTCGTCTTTATAACCATCTTATCTCAAATAACATACTGTCAAAGTCACAGTTTGGATTTCTAAAAGGTTCTGATATTGAGAAGGCTATCTACACTTACAGTGAAAATGTGCTTAATTCATTAGACAAAAAATTGCAGGCAACTGGTATATTTTGTGATCTGTCAAAGGCATTTGACTGTGTAAATCACAATATCCTTTTAAGTAAACTAGAATATTATAGTATAACAGGAAATGCTGCAAAATGGTTCAAATCTTATATCTCTGGCAGGAAACAAAGGGTGTTATTAGGAAAGAGACATGTATCAAGCTATCAGGCCTCATCCAACTGGGAACTAATTACATGTGGGGTCCCACAAGGTTCCATTTTGGGGCCCTTACTTTTTCTTGTGTATATCAATGACCTTTCATCAGTAACATTACCAGATGCCAAGTTTGTTTTGTTTGCCGATGATACAAACATTGCAATAAATAGCAAGTCAAATGTAGTCTTAGAAAAATCAGCCAATAAAATATTTGTGGACATTAATCACTGGTTCCTAGCCAATTCTTTGTCACTAAACTTTGAAAAAACACACTACATGCAGTTCAGAACTTGTAAGGGGTGTCCCAAGAGTATATGTCTAACATACGATGACAAGAAGATAGAAGAAGTGGACAGTGTTAAATTCTTGGGATTACAGCTTGATAATAAATTCAACTGGGAGGAGCACACCACAGAACTGCTGAAGCGTCTTAACAAATCTCTGTTTGCAATGCGAATTTTGTCAGACATAGGGGATATAAAAATGAAAAAGCTGGCATACTATGCTTACTTTCATTCCATAATGTCATATGGGATTATTTTTTGGGGTAATTCATCAAGCCAAGCTAAAGTTTTCCGGGCACAAAAACGTGCAGTGAGAGTTATATGTGGTGTGAACTCAAGAACATCCTGCAGAAGCCTGTTTAGGGAACTAGGGATACTAACTACTGCTTCCCAATATATTTATTCCTTAATGAAATTTGTCATTAAAAATATATCACTTTTTCAAACCAACAGCTCAATTCATGGAATCAATACTAGAAATAAGAATAATCTTCACAAGGATTTAAAGTCACTTAGTCTTGTACAAAAAGGTGTGCATTATTCAGGAACACACATTTTCAATAACTTGCCAGCAGCCATAAAAATCTTAACAACCAATGAAATTCAGTTTAAGAGAAGCCTAAAGGATTTATTGGTGGCCAACTCCTTCTACTCCATTGATGAATTTCTTAGTAAAACCAACTGATTTGTATATAAGTACAACATAACTTCTGCACAATTTCAGTGCAGTAATGTGTTCATTGAAAATTTGTGTGTGTGTGTGTGTGTGTGTTAGTATAATCTAACTTCTGCACCATTTCAGTGCAGTAATGTGTTCATTGTAAATAAGTATTACAGTAGTTGTATTACCTTATAAATAAATAAAAAACTTTTTTATTTTAAATTCAGTGCATTAGTATTTGTAAAATTACTCTTAGTGTTCATTAAAAAATGACGATCATTCCACTTGGGACCTGTGGAATGGTACATTAGCTTATTTGTTTTAATTGTAAATATTTGTCATGTATTGTTGTTTTTCTGACATGTTCCACATCCTGGAGGACCTCCTCACTACGGATCAATTGGAATGAAAGTAAATCTAATCTAATCTAATCTAATGATGTCACAATGAGCGCAAAGAAATAATAATAATAATAATAATAATAATAATATCAATGGTGTGGGTTGCAGGTCTGTGGGTGGATAAGTGTGAAGAAGGGGGACAGAAGATGTGACTATTAGGTAAAATTAGTAGATGCAAATTGAAAAAGAGAGGTGAAGGAGTGAGGGATGGGAAGAGGAGGGGATTTTTAGGATGAGGTGCATGTTTGTGTGGTACACGACAGATGCAGGAAATAGCACACAAAAATACACAAGGTTGGTGCAGGGAGAGTGATCAATGTGAAGGTGTAGGATTTATGATATTGGAAGGAGTAATGTGGGACATGAGATGCAACACCAACAATCAGCATGGTCTTGTAATCGTTAGCTGTGCACAGTCGAGATGGTCGATACAGTGTAGCTCATAGAGCTTGCAGTGTGGTTTGTAAGGCGACAAGAGAAACATAGGAAAGAAGAGAAAGAAGAATGGACACTGAGTATAACAATGCATAAGAAAATAGTGACGAAAGAAAACAGCACTCGGTTAGGATCGAAGTAAATCACTAAGGCAAAATCAAACAATGGAAAATCCCAGATGGAGTGTAACAATATTATGAAAAGGATAGTTGCTATTCACCATATAGCAGAGACAATGAGTTGCAGAAAAGCACAACAAAAAGGCTGTCAGAAAGTTAGCTTTCTGCCAACAAGGCCTTTGTCAAAAATAGACACCACACACACACACACACACACACACACACACACACACACACACACACACACACACGCAAAACCACAGTCTCTGGCAGCTGAAACCACACTGCGAGCAGCAGAGCATTATGGAAAAAGCAACTCGATGGGGCTATGGAGGACGTTGGGTTGCTAAAGTAAGCCAACTGCATTGCCCTGAATTGGTTGACAAGGCTGAGATGGAAAACAATGTAAATGATGATGAGGTGACAACTGATCACTATAAAATTGTATGAATGATAAATTCTGCATAAACTAATTAACTGAGTGTGTTTTCAATAGATGAAGTTGAAGATTGAATCAGCAGTGGCAGAAGTTTAGCTAATGAAGAAGAGCTGACTGACAATATGTGATTACAAAGTGTTTCATCCCATAGGAGGCACAAAAAACTGAGTGTGACGAAGAAGCAATGCCTGAACTCCTATCTCTTGGGCTGAGGCTTCATTAACCTTAAACAATTTGGTAAAATTCACAAAGAGTAGGAAACTATACAATACTTCTGAATTTATGAATCTGTACACCATATAAAATAGTTTTTGCCAAAAAAAGAGCTCCATCCAAGAAATAAGTAAGCATTTCTGCAATGTTCCAGAGGGCTGAAAAGAAAATTTCATCTAAACCATCAGCTGTAGATACGTCAGACACGTTCTTCATCCTCAGCAACGTTCTGGATCTGTGCCATCCCTAAAGACACTGATTCCAACTAAAATGCACTAAATTCTTGACAAGAATGTTTGTTTATTAGCCTGTTCTTGATCTTTTCAAATCAATAGGGTTTAGTTTATTTCATAACTGGTATACAAAAGATTATTTATGTATACTGGGCTTTTCTAAAACTTTAAGCCTTAAACTGATTTAAGAGAGCAGTATAGCATTTGACTTTTAATTCAATTTTGTTCTTACAGAAAAGTAATATACACTTATTCTTTTATACTGTAATTGTTCTGATATTTTTAATAACAATTATTTACTTTTGTATGTTAAAACCATAGCTGTTGCTTATATCCCCTTCCTCTAGGCAAGTTATTCAAAATGACCTTGGTAATGCGGCACAGACAAATCCCTGAATTCTTCTCATGGTCATGCATCTTTCTACAGTCTTGCCTTTCCCTCTCATCATTTCTGCTTTGCCATTGTGAACTTTCTGTCAATCTCACTTTTTAGATGTCTGTATTCTCTCTTTTGCCTGTTTTGTTTGTTCCACTTTTATATTTTCTCCTTTCGTTAATTAAAACCAGTATCTTATGTTATACGAGTATTTCTGCAGGGCCTTGTCTTTTTGCCTGTCTGATTCACATTTCAAAGCTACCCATCTGTTTTCTATTATCCTAAAAAATTAACAAGTCTAAGTAGATACAATGACCATAATTTTGTTACAAATGGCAATGGCATCTTGGAATATCATACGTGTTTCGAAATATATGCATATTACAGAAAAAAAGTAAGCTGCCCTAGAAACAAAATAAACTAGGAATACAAGAAAATTTCTTTATAATAAGCTGATCAAAGTTAGTCCCACATTTCAGACTCAAATTTTTTTCATCATTAGCAGATAATTTAGGTTTGAACAATTTCTTAGTATATACATGTGGTGCCTGTTCTTTCAGACATTCTGAAAGAATGGACACCATTTTGATCCAGCAGCCACTATGAGTGACGACAAAAGAAATTATAGATGTCAGCTGTGAGTGGGCATATATTTAAATCAATAGGGAAAGTTTAAAATTTGTGCCAAACTGGGATTTAAAACCGGGAACTCTTGCCAACTAGGCAGATGCTCTGACTACTAAGTCATGCTGATGCAGTTGTCATGGAAACTGCACAGACTACCTAGCATGTCTTCCATGACACCAAAATTCTCAACTTATTCACACGCTACTAATGTAGTGTCCCTCACCCATTATCCTCATTACACTTATGGCACTTCACCGATTTCTGTAAAAGTCCGAGTCTGGACATGCCCGAAAGGACAGACACCATTTTGATCCCGCAGCCAGTATGAGTGGATAGTTGAGACAGAGCCTGATTCTTCAGAGATGGCACTGAACTGCCCTTCCTAGGCAGGTTCGCCTGTCCCTATAAACATACCTTTAGGGACAAGCTGTGGATGATTGTGACAGTTAGTGATCCCAAGCTCTACTTGACCACCTACAATGCTTATGATCATTGCTGGTATGTAAATTCCTTTTTTGGACCAGAATAGCTTTACGCAACTGACAGAAGCTTCACAGTTTAACTGAGCATCTAGATTGACGACTAGAACTTGCTCTTTGATGATGGTGAGATATCATCATCTTCAATGGCAAACAACCACTCAAAGTGATCTCTGTTATGAGTGCTTTCGTCAGTATGGAATTCTAAACTTCCACTGTCTGTAACTGCTTGCAATACCTGAAAGCAATCCCATCTGAGAATGTTAAGACTACATTATGATAAAACAACAAAATCAAATGGCTGTGTCCTGTCACTGGTGACCCCCAAGGCAGCTAGAGTGGAGCAAAGTATTTCTCAACTATGGACATGCAACAAACCTACTGGCAAACTGAGATTGATGATTCTTGCAGTGTATGTTCATATAGGTTGAATGTATTTCCCATTTTCGACTTTCTGCACAGTCACTGTCATGTCATGGAACATAGTATTCTTTAGCATTCGAAATAACAGAAACGTGAACTAACGTCTGAACAAGTCTGTAATCAATCATAATGTCAGTGAGATTTCCTGACATCTTGGTAACTGTTGACTATGGTCAATTTTCATCTGTTGTGGCCTCAGCTCCATAGGTGGAGTTTTCTGGCACTTGTATAGGGTGTCACTGGCTGAATACTGAATAACGAATAGTCCAGAACTGGAGATGACACTGCAATATGACACCACTATACCTTCAGATCTCTTCTTGTTCCTCTCTTGTAGTCGTTGTATAGGAAAAGGATGGTGCATGCCACTTCTGCATCCACTTCCAAGGCTGCACAAAAAAAGATATCTATACCGCACATTGGTGGCCCCCTAGATAGCTAGAGTGGAGCAAAGTATTTCTCAACTATGGACATACAACAAACCTACTGGCAAACTGAGATTGATGAAGCTGACTATGAAAAGACTGCCTTCATAACTCCCCATGGCCTATGAGTTCAAAGTTATACTGTTTGGATTATGTAACACTCCAATAAACTTCAATCATAAGATGGACAACCTGCTTTGACATGTTAAATGGACACTATGTCTTTGCTAACTACATGACATTCTTGTTTTTCTGAAGACATTTGAAGAACATTTAGCAATATGACAATCTTAGTGTGTTCAAACTGCAGTTCTCTACTCGAAACCAATGAAATGTCTCTTTGTCACCCAAGAATAAAAATATTGGGATATCTAGTGAATGGTGATGGGGAGTCCATCCAAACCAGAGAAAATAACATCTGTCACAGATTTTCCAACTTCCCAGCACATTCATGATGTGTGAAAATCTCTTGGAATGTGCTCAAACTACCAACAATTCATAATGGACTTCTGTACCGAGGCAAGACCGCTGAAAGAACTACTGCAGTGAGACACCAAATTTTGCTGAAAAGATGTGTAAGAAGTATCTTCCCTTGACCTTAAGGAGGCACTATCATCACCTCCAGATTTAGCATGCTATGAAGAGAATGCTTAGACAGAACTTCACACTGATGCTAGGCATTATGGGATATGTACAGTTCTAGTACAAATCCATGAACATGGTGGAAAGGTGATAGCTTATACTTCAAAAGTACTCTCAGAGTCCGAGAGGAACTACCGTATTTACTCGAATGTAAGCCGCACTCGAATCTAAGCCGCACCTGAAAAATGAGACTCGAAATCAAGGAAAAAAAATTTTCCCGAATCTAAGCCGCACCTGAAATTTGAGACTCGAAATTCAAGGGGAGAGAAAAGTTTTAGGTCGCACCTCCAAATCGAAACAAAGTTCGTCTAATTGTAATATGAGACACAATTTAGGTCAAATGAATGACGATACAGCTGCTGTAGTTTGGTTCGAGTCATAAGCTTAGCAGTTACGGTTTACCAGGTAGCCATTGCTACGCGTCACGCGCTCCGTCCGTATTTATACGGATATCCTTCCTTTTTCACGTGCTTCGTCTGGTTTGAATTGATTGATTATTTTTCTTTGATCTGATAAGTGCCGTTCTCTTTGTTATAGTAATGCATTACTGTACTGTGTCATGCATTGTTTGTTGCATTCTGGTAGGTGTATGTTTACGGCCTGTCGCCGCTCGCGGCGTGGCTTGCTTTTGTGCGCGCTACCGCCGCTTACAAATAAAAAGTAGAGCGGAATCGTTTCATTAGCAAAACATTTGTTGTTACTTACACTACTGCTTTCTTTGATAATGATCAACAAGAACCAAATAATAGACTGCGTATGATAGATGATGTTCTGAACGAAATTTTAGCGAAAATTTTTCTCAGTTTGAAAATCTTTGCAGGTGCCTCTTTAGTTCATTACATTCTGCACAGAAATTAGAGTCATTTTAGATTTAAAAATCTAGTCAGTTGCCGTGCTTCATTTCTGACTGTATCACTATCAGACATAAGAATAATACGAATATAAACATGACATGATATGTATATTCTTCCGCGTTTGCTGTTTTCTCACTCTAGTTTCGTAGTTTATTAGGCAGACAGGATTTAAATGAGATAGTAGCAAACATGAAACAATACATGGCAAAATGTTTATATTCGTATTAATCTTATGGCGAAGAGAATACTACATGTGATTCACAATTCATAAAAGCTCCTATTAGCAACCATCTCTTCTCACAGGTAGGAAAAAAATTCAGAACGTAGAGTTGGCCATATTGACAAACATCCCTAACAGTCTTGCCAGTCGGATTTTCGTAGTACATTGAAATGCTGCTACATTCGAAGATCAACAATACAGAATTTGTATTTACTTCGTTGGATAATGTACCAAAATGCAGTGGTCGAAACTCTGGGCGGAGGAAAAAGGCTCGTCTTCCACTTTTTTTTTTTAATTTATTTACTGACGCAGAGATTTTGGTGCCAGTATTTATCTTTGTGCCTACAAAGCATGCCTGTGTGGTGTTACATATATTCGACGGCAGAAGTTAGTTGTGGCGGCACCCACCAACATTTTTCAGAACTCCCGCTTGCTTTGCACTCGATTCTAAGCCGCAGGCGGTTTTTTGGATTACAAAAACTGGAAAAAAAGTGCGGCTTAGATTCGAGTAAATACGGTACTCTACAACCAAGAGAGAGCCCCTTGCAGTTGTGGCGTGATCAACAAGCTCCAGTTATATTTATTTGGTAACCCATTTATGTTGTTAGGGACTAGCCTGAAGGTTTTGCTGGGTCGACTGGTGAGATGAGCACAGAGATTTCAGCAATACCTCACAGTAGCATGCAAAAATGGATGCAAACACAAGAAGGCTAAATGTTTTTCAAGGAATCCTGTGTCAGAACATAGCAGCTATCGGCAAAATCTCAGTTATTGCTGAAAACCATAGCCTTGAAAAATGAGTAAACAACAAAAGGAATCTTCCAATTACTTAGAAAGACATTGTGTAAGAGAAAGTATGATCTGATGTGGTGGAAATAGCTGCTCATCATCCCAGCTCATCTATGACCAACTATCCTGAAGTTTTTTCCCGATGCTCCAACATACGGTCACCTGGGACTCACGAAGACTCTAGACAGAATGTCACGCTAGTATCACTGGCCACATCTCTACCAAACCAGAAAACACTATACGAGTCCCTGTAACGAATGTAAGCAACGGAAAAACATGCCACAATTGCCTCCTGGGCATCTGGTACTAATTCTGCCTGCAGCAGCATCATTCCACCAAATTGGAATAAATTTCTTGTGGGTTACATAGCCGACAAACAGGAACTGACAGATATAATCTGCAATGACTACCTCCCTTGTTATTCTGTCAGCAAACCTGTGCCAACTGCTTAAATTCTGGAAATTGCAAGGTTCCTTGTAGAAGACGTTTTGAAGCACAGAGCACGCAGTGCGATGATCTCTGATCGTGGAAAAGCTTTCCAGTTGAGAATGATATCGAAGGTAATTTCATGTTGCAACATCACCCATAGGATGACAACTGCCTACTTCATGCAAACAACTGATTTCAAAGAATGCTTTAATAAAACACTGGCAGATATGCTTTCAATGTATGCTAATGTCTGTCTAACAGAGAGAGATTGGCGTACAATACTGCCCTTCATGACATTCAAATACAACTAAGTGAGTGAGGCACTACAGGCTTCATACCATTTCTTCTACTCCACAGCTGTGAGGCAGAAATGACAATTGATACCCTGTTCCAGTTTCACCTGTGAGAAAATGAAACACCTGACTACCAGGACCAAAGAAGCAAAGCAGTTGGCTCACATACAGACCCTGGATGCCCAGGAGAGGACCGAGAGAGCTATTGATGCAAAGTATGGGCTAGTGAGCCACAGCCCGGGAGAGTGGTTATGAATTTTAATGCCTGTGCAGAGAGCAATACTATTGGTGAATTTACTGAAGCACTACTCTGGACCCTATCATATCCTTTGTTGCTTATTGGACATCAAAAACGAAGTTGAGGATTATGGCCCTTCATCAAAAAGACAAAACTGCAGAGGTGTTGTCAATGTCCTCCTTATACAGGCCCGAACACACACTGATGATGAAGGCTTCTCTTTCAAAAAGACTGAAGATGCACTAGAGTATTGCGAAACTTCTGTGGGAGAGACTACCTTTGAATCCTGTCATAATGAAGATGATGTGACAACATTACCAGAAAGTGAAGATCCACCAGTGCCTCTCATATAGACAACCACCAGCCGGATCTAGTCCAGGGTGCTGTAGTCTGCTCCAACGAAAACGTCTGAACAGAGGGTCATTGTTTCTCCACGAGACAGAGCAATTCTGTGAGCTTTGCATTGTGCAGTGTGATGTAGTGGCTGGTGTCACTGGCTGACACGTTATGGGTTGCCAGTTCAAACCAGACCACCTGGAGTTACATGCCGTTTAGGAGTTATCAGTTCTTGAAGGTTCTCCAAATCTCTTATGTTTGAAATGTCTATACATTCTGGAATGTTCAATGTTTGTATAAATAGCTGTACATACAGTCCAGGAGTTGACTTCTGTTCTGGCTGACAAATGGTGTTCATGATAAATTTGCCTTTTATGCTAAGTGTAGTACTTCACCAGCAACCCTGCTTTTGGATTTGGACTTTATTCTGATTATGACATAACAATATACATCTAAATTTTGTGGCGATAAACCTAACTTAGCATACATGAGACTATGTGAAACTCACAGTGCAACATCACACACTGGATGACCTTTGGAGGACTGCTGTCAAAGAATGCTCCACATTGTGCAGCAACATCTTGGCCATCTTACAGTATACCTCGGAGGAATCACACATGCTAAGGGGTATGGAATAGAGCAACACAGTAGTGAATGTTTCCAAACAGCAGATTCTTATTTCATGGATGTACGAAGATGTGCACTTTCAAACAGACTATATCTTTATCTTCTTTACTGTTGGTTTTTAATTCACTGCTTCTCATCAATCTAAGGCCATCCATGTGGCAAGATTTGTCACCAACAGTTTTAAGCAGTTTTTTTTTAATTTATTTTCTTTTTGCACATTTTTTCCCACAAATAAATTTATCTGTTTTTAAATGACCTTGGACAAACACTAATTCCACAATGGTGCACAATGGATGCTGTCATAGTGGTTCTTCATTTTAAGAATGAGGAAGGAAATTTACTGGGTCCTTTTCAAAGAAACCATTGTAGTATTTGCCTTAACAGATCTAGGGAAACAACATAAAACCTAAAATTGCACGGACAGGCAGATGGAGATTTGAAAAAATGGCTCTGAGCACTATGGGACTTAACATCTGTGGTCATCAGTCCCCTAGAACTTAGAACTACTTAAACCTAACTAACCGAAGGACATCACACACATCCATGCCCGAGGCAGGATTCGAACCTGCGACCGTAGGAGTCGCGCGGTTCCGGACTGAGCGCCTTAACCGCGAGACCACTGCGGCCGGCGATGGAGATTTGAGCCACTGCCTTCCTGAATACGGGTTTAGTTTTATAAAACTCTGCTCCGCCTTGTTTGGAGATATCTTTAGGTCTGCCATTTTGGCAATATTGACATTTCTTTTTAACAAATTACAACATGTTAAATACTTGTCACTTCAAGAATACTGTTTTTGGATGCCCCTGTCTACTTATTTGGAAAACATATGACTATGAAATTTAGTATCATATGTTAATTAGTTTCTTTACACAGACTTATCATTTAGTAATCTACCGACTACTCCAGAACTGGTTGCAACAGTAAATAAATTACGATCAACTTAGACATGACAGAGTGGCTACAACCAAAATAATATTACACTGAATCTCTTAAAGAAAATAATTAGGATAAAATAAAAATGCCTAAATGAAGCTTGTTGGGAAGAGGGTCTAGGTATGGAGCAAAGTGTCAAGCCGTGTATGAGTTAGAGGATTTGAACACAAATATATAGCATTATACCAACCGTCATATGAAAGATGCATGCTATTCGGATTGCACAACGAATACCATCCAGACACAGTGAAGCAATTTCAGGATCATCGCAATCTTGTAGGCCAACACTGAAAGCAGCAAGAAATGGTGTCCAAGCCATCTGAAACAACCATTCAAAGTGTACAGTGAATAATTCTATAACAATAAATTACAATAATTATAATTAACTTTAACAATTGTTAATTTCAAGAGAAGATGGTTGATTTAAAAAATAGACAGATAAATTTTTTAAAAAAAGTTGCTACTATGCCTGCAAGCTCAGTCAAAGAAGCAACCCTTCTTTATGTTGACATAATTTATTTATAAGTAGCTGTTAAAAAGTCACTTGCACATGTGTAAAAAGGCACAAAAATTATTTATATACACTTTTTAGTTTACTTGAAAACTTATAATAAGTATGACCTACAAAGTGTCAGAGAATTTCACCTCAAATTTCAACAAATATTCTGATGTTGCAACTTTGGATTCCTCCTCAGAACAATGCAGTCTTTTTAAAATTTCTTCCATAATAAGTTCAAAGAAGTAACACACACAAGACCCGAGCTTAATGTGGGACACTTCTCAAAACCAATTCTGGCATGAATTAGCCAAAAATGAGATAAAAAAATGATGGAAAAAGGAAATAAACAGAAAAGCGTGACCAGGAGTGCTTTTGATAAAATAAACAGAGGTTTCAAAACTCTGTGTTTGAAACAGAACATTTACAATTTGTATGTACTACTAGTTTTAACTTATGGAAGTGAAAATAATTTTTAAATACAAAAATGGACAATGCATGCAGGAAATTACGAAAAAATGGATTCAGGAAAAGTAAACTAGAAGACACATTTACGAAAATATTGAACTTGAAATGGGGGTAGGCATGCCATGTAGTGAAGTGAATAGTTGTAGATAAACCATGGAATTTCTTTGTGGGACAAGAAAATATGCAGGAATAGCAAGGATGTGTGTAGCTGTTGATCACAGTGCATCAAGATGATTGCAGGCCTTCAGGAGTGGATGTCAAATGGCTTCAAGATTAGTACGATTTGCAGAGCAGAAATGGTAACTCACTTTAAACATAGGCCTAACATGTTCCACATGCTTAGCTGAGGTAAATGGCGCCTGGACATGACTGACTGATTCCATTAAATTCTTGGCTGCAGCAGATATTGCTTCCATTTCCATGTTCCACAGGAGACGTCGCTTCTTTTCACTTGATATCACTAGAAACGTAAGGTAAAGAACTCTCTTAGACATAAAAAAGAACAATAAGTGAAATGTTGCTACAGTAGCATACACATGACCAAATATTCTCTGAAGAAAAATCCAGCACCTATCTATGCACTACGTTTTAATGAAGATAAATGCCTTAATATAGGCTTTGTTTGATTTATTACAATTTTTATATCATTTGTGTGAATATTGTTTTTCTGAATTTACCTAAGAAAAATCGCTTTTAGTTTAATCAGATATACATTTTGTGCCTGTCAGCGACTCAACACCTCCTGTATGTGGTGAGTAGCAATCTATTCTTTGTAAACTGTTGTCTTTATGACCTACACATCATGAAAAGAATAAAATGTTTGTATTTATTCTAGATCCAACAACAGAAAATCCAGGGTGGAATACAGCATTATTATGAAAAAGATAGTTTCTACTCATCGTACACATGAGATTCTGAGTTCCAGATAGGCCCAACAAAATGACTGTCAGAAAATAAGCTTTTGGCCAAACGGGCCTTCATTGGAGATAGGACACACACACACACACACACACACACACACACACACACACACACACACACACAGTCTCTGGCTGCTGGGACCACACTGCGAGCAGCAGCACTTGATGAGTGACACAACTGGATGGTGGGGTAGGGAGGAGGATGAGGCGGGGAGGTGGAGGGATAGCAGAGGAGGGGTGGGGGACAGTAAAGTGCTGCTTGTGGGAGCATACAGGGATGAGGTGGAGAGGGTATGGCAGCTAGGTGTAGCCGTAAGATTAGATGGAGGGCGGGGGAGGGTTAGCAGGGAAGAGGCGAGTTAAAAAGACTATGGGATTGTTGGTAGAATACAGGACTGTGTAGTGATGGAATGGGAATATGGAAGGACTAGAAGGCAGGGACAAGACTAATGAAGGTTGACACCAGGAGGGTTACAGAAACATAGGATATATTGTCTGCACAATAGGTGATGCTTGTGACTGGACTGGCGAAGTTATCAGCGCCCTGACACTTATTAAAACAAACTAATGTGGAGAAGATCTAAAATTGTTGTACACGCAGGCAGTCGAAATGACCACACAGTCACTATCTCACATGCATTCTCTTGTGTAGGTTTGGTGGGCAGTGGAATACCACTGTGGGAGGGGTGGGAAGGATAGTTGGTAGGACATTTCTCTTTTCAGGGCGCGATGAGAGGTAGTTGAAATCCTGGTGGAGAATGTGATTCAGTTGCTCCCATCCTGGATGGTACTGAGTCATGAGTGTAATGCTCCTCTGTGGTTGGACAGTGGGACTTTGGGAGATTGCGGGTGACTGGAGAGATAAGGCATGGTAGATCTGGTTTCGTACAAGGTTGGAAGGGTAATTTCGATTTGTGAAGGCCACAGCGAGATCCTCTGGGTATTTTGAGAGGGACTGCTCATCACTACAGGTGCGAGGACCATGGGTGGCTAGACTGTATGGAAGGGACTTCTTGGTATGGAATGGGTGGCAGCTGTCTACATCTACATCTACATGACTACTCTGCAATTCACATTTAAGTGCTTGGCAGAGGGTTCGTTGAACCACAATCATACTATCTCTCTACCATTCCACTCCCGAACAGCGCACAGGAAAAACGAACACCTCAACCTTTCTGTTCGAGCTCTGATTTCTCTTATTTTATTTTGATGATCATTCCTACCTATGTAGGTTGGGATCAACAAAATATTTTCGCATTCGGAAGAGAAAGTTGGTGACTGAAATTTCGTAAATAGATCTCGCCGCGACGAAAAACGTCTTTGCTTTAATGACTTCCATCCCAATTCGCGTATCATATCTGCCACACTCACTCCCCTATTATGTGATACTACAAAACGAGCTGCCCTTTTTTTTGCACCCTTTCGATGTCCTCCATCAATCCCACCTGGTAAGGATCCCACACCGCGCAGCAATATTCTAACAGGACGAACGAGTGTAGTGTAAGCTGTCTCTTTAGTGGACTTGTTGCATCTTCTAAGTGTCCTGCCAATGAAACGCAACCTTTGGCTCGCCTTCCCCACAATATTATCTATGTGGTCTTTCCAACTGAAGTTGTTCGTAATTTTAACACCCAGATATTTAGTTGAATTGACAGCCTTGAGAATTGTACTATTTATCGAGTAATCGAATTCCAACAGATTTCTTTTGGAACTCATGTAGATCACCTCACACTTTTCGTTATTTAGCGTCAACTGCCACCTGCCACACCATACAGCAATCTTTTCTAAATTGCTTTGCAACTGATACTGGTCTTCGGATGACCTTACTAGACGGTCAATTACAGCATCATCTGCGAACAACCTAAGAGAAGTGCTCAGATTGTCATCCAGGTCATTTATATAGATCAGGAACAGCAGAGGTCCCAGGACGCTTCCCTGGGGAACACCTGATATCACTTCAGTTTTACTCGATGATTTGCCGTCTATTACTAAGAACTGCGACCTTCCTGACAGGGAATCACGAATCCAGTCGCACAACTGAGACGATACCCCATAGGTCCGCAGCTTGATTATAAGTCGCTTGTGAGGAATGGTATCAAAAGCTTTCAGGAAATCTAGAAATACGGAATCAACTTGAGATCCCGTCGATAGCGGCCATTACTTCGTGCGAATAAAGAGCTAGCTGCGTTGCACAAGAACGATGTTTACTGAAACCATGCTGATTACGTATCAATAGATCGTTCCTTTCGAGGTGATTCATAATGTGTGAATACAGTATATGCTCCAAAACCCTACTGCAAACCGACGTCAATGATATAGGTCTGTAGTTCGATGGATTACTCCTACTACACTTCTTAAACAATGGTGCGACCAGCGCAATTTTCCAATCTGTAGGTACAGATCTATCAGTGAGCGAGTGGTTGTATATGATTGCTAAGTAGGGAGCTATTTTATCAGTGTAATCTGAAAGGAACCTAATCGGTATACAATCTGGACCTGAAGACTTGCCCGTATCAAGCGATTTGAGTTGCTTCGCAACCCCTAAGGTATCTACTTCTAAGAAACTCATGCTAGCAGCTGTTCGTGTTTCAAATTCTGGAATATTCCATTCGTCTTCCCTGGTGAAGGAATTTCGGAAAACTGCGTTCAATAACTCCGCTTTAGCGGCACAGTCGTCGGTAACAGTACCATCGGCACTGCGCAGCGAAGGTATTGACTGCGTCTTGCCGCTTGTGTACTTTACATATGACCAGAATTTCTTCGGATTTTCTACCAAATGTCGAGACAATGTTTCGTTGTGGAACCTATTAAAGGCATCTCGCATTGAAGTCCGTGCCAAATTTCGCGCGTCTGTAAATTTTAGCCAATCTTCGGGATTTCGCGTTCTTCTGAACTTCGCATGCTTTTTCCGTTGCCTCTGCAACAGAGTTCGGACCTGTTTTGTGTACCATGGGGGATCAGTTCCATCTCTTACCAATTTATGAGGTATGAATCTCTCAATTGCTGTTGCTACTATATCTTTGAATTTGAGCCACATCTCGTCTACATTTGCATAGTCAGTTCGGAAGGAATGGAGATTGTCTCTTAGGAAGGCTTCTAGTGACACTTTATCCGCTTTTTTAAATAAAATTATTTTGCATTTGTTTCTGGTGGATTTGGAAGAAATGGTATTGAGCCTAGCTACAACGACCTTGTGATCACTAATCCCTGTATCAGTCATGATGCTCTCTATCAGCTCTGGATTGTTTGTGGCTAAGAGGTCAAGTGTGTTTTCGCAACCATTTACAATTCGCGTGGGTTTGTGGACTAACTGCTCGAAATAATTTTCGGAGAAAGCATTTAGGACAA
Organism: Schistocerca nitens; assembly: GCF_023898315.1. Classification (NCBI taxonomy): domain Eukaryota; kingdom Metazoa; phylum Arthropoda; class Insecta; order Orthoptera; family Acrididae; genus Schistocerca; species Schistocerca nitens. The sequence continues at coordinate 694,937,072 of NC_064617.1, read as the reverse complement.
TCTCGGAAGATATTTTCTGCCTACCACCGGTTTTGAACAAGTATTTTTGCCAACATATCGAGGGAAGGTTGAAGCCCCCACCAACTATAACCGTATGAGTGGGGCATTTATTTGTTACGAGACTCAAATTTTCTCTGAACTGTTCCGCAACTATATCATCTGAGTCTGGGGGTCGGTAGAAGGAGCCAAATATTAACTTAGTTCGGCTGTTAAGTATAACCTACACCCATACCAATTCGCACGGAGTATCTACTTTGACTTCACTACAAGATAAACCACTATTGACAGACACAAACACTCTACCACCAATCCTGCCTAATCTATCTTTCCTGAACACCGTCAGACTTTGTAAAAATTTCTGCAGAACTTATTTCAGGCTTTAGCCAGCTTTCTGTACCTATAACGATTTCAGCTTCTGTGTTTTCTATTAGCGCTTGAAGCTCAGGGACTTTCCCAGCACAACTACAACAATTTACCACTACAATTCCGACTGTTCCTTGATCCAAGCATGTCCTGTATTTTATTGATTGGTGACTCATGTTGTCTTGTGCACTACGACCAGATAACAGGTATACTTGAAAAAAGAGACAGCACTGGTCGTATATTTTTTACTATTGCAAAATCGATTTTCTGTCACTGAGTGACCATCTTCAGTGCTATATTGTATAACTTAAATTGGGATGCACTGTTGTCACTAAGCTTACGGCGATCACATAGACTGACTATGTGATCGCCGTAAGCTTAGTGACAACAGTGCATCCCAATTTAAGTTATACAATATAGCACTGAAGGTGGTCACTCAGTGACAGAAAATCGATTTTGCAATAGTAAAAAATATACGACCAATGCTGTCTCTTTTTTCAAGTATACGTCCTGTATTTGCCATGCACCCTTTGAGATTTCAGCCCATCCCGTACTTTCCCGAGGCCTTCTAACCTAAAAAACCGCCCAGTCCACGCCACACAGCCTCCGCTACCCATGTAGCTACCAGCTGGGTTTAGTGAACTTCTGACCTATTCAGCGGAACCCGAAACCCCACCACCCTATGGCGCAAGTCAAGGAATCTGCAGCCAACACGGTCGCAAAACCGTCTGAGCCTCTGATTCAGACCCTCCACCCGGCTCTGCACCAAAGGTCCGCAGTCGGTTCTGTCAACGATGCTGCAGATGGTTAGCTCTGCCTTCATCTCGTAAGCAAGACCGGCAGCCTTCACTAAATCAGATAGCCGCTGGAATCCAGAGAGAATTTCCTCAGATCCAAAGTGACATACGTCATTAGTGCCGACATGTGCCACCACCTGCAGCTGGCTGCACCCTGTGCTCTTCATGGCATCCGGAAGGACCCTTTCCACATCAGGAATGACTCCACCCGGAATGCACACGGAGTGCACACTGGATTTCTTCCCCTCCTTAGCCTCCATATTCCTAAGGGGCCCCATTACGCGCCTAACATTGGAGCTCCCAACTACCAATAAGCCCACCCTCTGTGACTGCCCGGACCTTGAAGGCTGAGAATCATTCTCTGAAACAGGGCAGGCAGCTGCATCTGGCTCAGCCAGAGACAGTGCCTGAAACCTGTTTGTCAGACGCACCGGGGAGGCTTTCTGATCAGCCTCCAGGGACGTCTTTCGCTGCCTGCCACGCCTTGGAACGATCTCCCAATCAACCACAGGCGAGGGCTCAGCCCCACTGCGGGCAGCAACCGGGGCAACCACAGCGGCAGACCTATCTGGGGACAGACGGGACGAGGTTGACATCCCGGTGATACCCAAGTCCGGATCCCCACAGTGGTGCCCATTGGCAACAGCCTCAAGATGCGCGACCGAAGTCAGCGCCACTTGCAGCTGTGAGCGAAGGGATGCAGGTATTGCTGGTGATACGTAAGTTTGATGTGGATGGAGGTTGCAGGCATGGAATCCATTGGGCTTTGGAAAAGGTAATGTTCAAAAGTAGTACGGCCAAGGACATTAGAGATGTTAGTGTAAAGGAAAGCGGCATCAATAGTGACGAGCAGGACACCATGTGGTAAAGGAACATGAACTGTGGAGAGTCGGTGGAGGAAATGGTTGGTATCTTTTATAAACGAGGGTAGGTTGTGGGTAATAGGCTGAAGGTGTTGGTCTATGAGAGCAGAGATCCTCTCAACGGTGGCACCTCAGCCACAATGGGGTGACCTGGGTGGTTGGGTTTATAGAATTCAGGAACCATGTAGGAGGTGGGAGTGCAGGGAGTGGTAGGGACAAGAAGATAAACAGACCCCAGGGAGAGGTTCTGGAATGGGCCTAAGGATTTTGGGAGAGGCTGGAGATCTTGCTGGATTTCTGGAATGGGGTCACTGTGGTAGCATTTGTAGGTGGACGAATCTGATGGCTGGTGGAGACCTTCTGCCGGGTAACCCTTGTGGTTCAAAACAACAGTGGTGGAGCCTTTGTCAGCAGGTAGGTTTATAAGGTTGGGATCAGTTTTGAGGTGGTGGATTGTAGTTCTTTCTGCAGATGTAAAGGTATTTTGCACGTTGAGGTAAGATATGAGATTAAGAAGTTCTGTAAAGTTAGCAGGGGGTGATTTCGGAGGGGTAGTGGGGGTGAATCACGGGTAAATGGAGGAGTGAACTGAACAGGCAGGTTCAACATTGATCTTTGGTTGAGTCTGACTGGTAGGGTTGGTGACGAAGAAGTGTCTCCATTGTAGAGACTGGGAGAAGGAAAGAAAGTCTTTAACAAGTCCTGCATGGACATCCTTATCTTCTAGCTTCTTCCCTTTTCCCATTCCAGCATAACATAGTCCTCTATTCCACCGACAGACTCACTGTCTTTTTACTTCTCTCCTCTGCTAACCCTCACCCGCCCTCCGTCTAACCTCCTGACTGCACCTAGCTGCCTTATTCTTTCTCCACCACGTCCCTGTATGCTCCCACAAGCAGCATCATACCGCACCCATACCCTGCTATCCCTACTCCTCCACACCCAAGCCTCCTCCCTACCCCTACCACATGGTTGCGTCTTCCATCATGCACTGCTGCTTGCAGCCAGAGACTGGGGTCGTGTGCACATGGAAGATGCGATTGCATAAGTGTGTGTGTGTGTGTGTGTGTGTGTGTGTTTTATCTCCGATGTAGGCCTTTTTGGCCAAAAGCTCATTTTCTGACAGTCTTTTTGTTGTGCCTATCTGCAACTCAGCATCTCTGCTATATGGTAAGTAGCAACTAACCTTTTCATAACACTGTAATTAGATCAAGCGAGTCAAATAGGATGACACATGACAAAAAGGTTGTCTATTTAATATTATTTACAGTAAAAATGAATGAATAATTTATGAGGTAGCACCATGATTTTGGCTGAAACAAGAGAAACTAATACGGCAACAAAAAGAGAGATTTGAAAAATCCAGATAATACGCTTTTTGTCAAATATTTTTGATGTTGGTTTTTCTTCCTCTTCCATGGGCTGCTGCAGTTGTGAACTATAACTGCTAATGCTTCCATGCCATCTTCAATCTCTTTCTTGTCTGTGACAATCTTATCACCTTTATGCATCTATTAATCCTTACATCCTGTTTCTGGTCAGAGTTGCTGGTGGTAACAGTCATGTACATGAGGTGTGTGTGTGTGTGTGTGTGTGTGCGCGTGCGTGCGTGCGTGCGTGCGTGCGCGTGCGCTTTGCTGAAAAAGGCTCTGGCCGAAAGCTTTAATGAGCAACAGTCTTTTTGCTGCACTTGTCTGCAACTCAATGGGTCCCTGAGTAGCAAGCTATCCTTTACCTAATACTGTTTACATCCCATTTCTGTTGTTGTATATATTCATCCCTCCAACCCCTTCCCCTCCCCCCCCCTCCCTGCCCCCCACCAGCCACCACACCTACTGCATATTCCAAGAGATTCAGGTTCTACATTCATATTTGATAGTAGAAGTGCTCCCTACCAGTGCATTGTTCACTATCCATTGATGCTGTACGAGGTGTGCAACTAACTTGTCACTTCTCTCAGTAATGGGTTTCCATATTGTTTTTTCCTCACTTCTTTTAATATCTCTTAAATTTTTGCAACTTCTGTCCACTTAAATTTACCTGATAGCTCGTTTCAAACGCTTACAGTTTTATTTTCTCTAACGACCCCTCAGTCCCTGTTTCACTTCCAAACAGTGCCACACCTCACACACATTTTCCGGGATTTCCTTTGTTCCGTGTTCATATCTGATACCATACTGTCCAGTTACATTAACATGACCACATGCCAAAAGCCTGAATAATCACCTTCTGCAGTGCAGACTGCAGCAAAACATGCAAGACAAGTCAATGAGGTTCTGGAAGGTATCAACAGGAATGTGAAGCCATGCTGTGGGCAGCTGCGCAAGGTTTCTTGGTTGAGGATCCGTGACTTGGACAGCCTGATCGAGGTGGTCCCAGAAATTCTCCATCAGGTTTAAATCTGGGGAGTTTGGTGGGCCCGGTGAGAATGGTAAACTCATCTTGGTGTTCTTTGAACCATGCATATCAATTGTGAGTTGTGTGACACGCTGCACTGTCCTGCTGTAGATACCACTATGTCAAGGAAAAATAAACTGCACTGAGGGGTAGACATGGTCCTCAGTGATAGATGCATACTTGTGTTGATCCATTGTGCCTTCCAGAATGATGAGATCACCCAGGGAATGCCGTGAAAACATTTCCCAGACTGTAGTGCTTTCTTCTCTGGCCTGAACCCTTTGCTTTCAGATGTTTCACACAGTACATGCCAATTGCCACCTTCCAATGGAGCATAAAATGTGATCCATCTGAAAAGGCCACCATTCAGTAGCAGTACTGGCATGCAAATTTCAGCTTTTGTCGCCCTCAAACAGCAGTCAACATGGGTACATGAATAAGCTGCCTGCTGCCTTCTTGGACATCAGGTAAAGTGCTTCATTTCTGCATTACAACAACTGCACTGTTTTCCACATCCCCAAAATGTTTTATATACCCTCCACTGCTAGTGCTGCCACTTGCCATCTGTGAGTGGTTATTGAACATTGGATTGAACATAGGCTGTGGGCATATTAATGTGACTGGACCATGAAGTGTGACTCTTTAATTCCAGGAAGTTTTCTTTGCTCATATCAATCTACTTCTGATATAGTCCATTAAATTTTGTGCATGCAGCCACACAAATAAAATTTCTTCCACTGATATTTCGACCACGTATCATCTGGCCATCCTCAGAGTGAGTCGCAAGACTGACTGCATCTTGAGACTCACTCTGAGGATAGCCTGCTGCGTGCCCGAAATTTAATGGACTATTCATTATGCCGCGAAAAGTTGAAAATACATATACTTCTATACTTCTGATATCTCCCCTGTTTTAGGCACACTGTGGGATCTCACTTCCTAAGCAGATGAATTATCTCATTGCTTCGACTGCAGTATACCTCATTTTTATGTTAAAAAGCCACTATTCTTTTTACTATTCATTATTATCTTTCTCAGAGATTAATGAAGTGTGTTGCATGTTACATACTATGGTTGCCATTATTTTAAAGGAACATATAAGATGGGAATCTTCTACAATTTTTTTTATGATTTATTTATGACTACAGCTCTTCTTCACAAATCTGCCTATTACAGAGCAAAATAATATGAAACTAATGAATGGAAAATAGGTTCAAATGATTCAAATGGCTCTGAGCACTATGGGACTTAACATCTGAGGTCATCAGCCCCCTAGAACTTAGAACTACTTAAACCTAACTAACCTAAGGACATCACACACGTCCATGCCCGAGGCAGGATTCGAACCTGCGACCGTAGCGGTCGCGCGGTTCCAAACTGTAGCGCCGAGAACCGCTCGGCCACCACGGCCAGCTGAAAAATAGGAACCTATCATACTAGCACTGTAGACAAGAATTTAGCACAGACAGGAAAAACCATCCGTAAATGCAAACTAGATAGAAAGAGGAGTCTTTACTGCAGCACACAAATAGTTTTTCTCCTACACTATAATAATAGATAATGGAATAAAAATAATGTTAAGAAATAAATACAATCACACACTGTACAGCTGAGGTGTTGAGTAATCAACAGGCACATAAATACAAGTGAAATTATTCCAAGGTTTTGGACAGCATCCTTCCTCAACCCAAAAAAACACACACATACATGTACGGCTAAACTGCCTGTAACTACCCCCACATTCAACATTCAGCAAATCACTGAAATGCATGGATGAGGGTACATCCCTTTTCCCATATACACTTTGTGATCAAAACTATCTGGACACCTGGCTGAAAATGACTTACAAGTTCGTGGCGCCCTCCATCAGTAATGCTGGAATTCAATATGGTGTTGACCCACCCTTCGCCTTGATGACAGCTTCCACTCTTGTAGGCATATGTTTAATCAGGGGCTGGAAGGTTTCTTGGGGAATTGCACCCCATTCTTCACAGAGTGCTCCACTGAGGAGAGGTACTGATGTCTGTCGGAGAGGCCTGGCATGAAATCAGCGTTCCAGAACATCCGAAAGGTCTTCTATAGGATTCAGATCAGGACTCTGGAGGCCAGCCCGTTGCAGGGATGTTGTTGTTGTGTAACCACTCTGCCACAGGCCGTGCATTATGAACAGGTGCTTGATCATGTTGAAAGATGCAATCACCATCCCTGAATTGCTCTTCAACAGTGGGAAGCCAGAAAGTGCTTAAAACATCAATGTAGGCCTGTACTGTGATAGTGCCACGCAAAACAACAAGGGGTGCAAGCCCCTCTCCATGAAAAACACAACCACACCATAACACCACCGCCTCCGAATTTTACTGTTTGCACTACACACATTGGCAGACGACGTTCACCGGGCTGATTCATCACTCCACACAACATTTTTCCACTGTTCAATCATCCAACGTTTATGCTCCTTACACCAAGCAAGGTGTCGTTTGGCATTTACTGGCCAGATGTGTGGCTTACAAGCAGCCACTCGACCATGAAATCCAAGTTCTCTCACCTCCCGCCTAACTGTCATAGTACTTGCAGTGGATCCTGATGCAGTTTGGAATTCCTGTGTGATGGTCTGTATAGATGTTTGCCTATTACATGTTACGACCCTCTTCAACTGTCAGCATTCTCTGTCAGTCAACAGATGAGGTCGGCCTCTATGCTTCTGTGCTGTATGTGTCCCTTCACGTTGTCATTTCACTATCATATCGGAAAGAGAGGACCTAGGGATGGTTGGTTGGTTTAAAGTTTAAAGGGACCAAACTGCAAAGGTCATTGGTCCCTTGTTTCATAAACACACAGAGCATATTTAAACCATCCACCAGTCAGGCTGAGCACTAAAAAATAAAAAAATAAATAAATAAAAAATAAAAAAATAATTCCGGGCGAAGAAAAGCCCCAAAGTCAACAGAAAGGCAACATCGAAAATGGAGCACAGCGACAAAAACAACATATAGAAGAAAGGCAGAAAGAATTAAAACTGTACAGCAGAGAACCGTGGCTGACTGATCACGAAAATAAAAGGATGAGCCAGCCACTCTGCAACACGTTAAAACCTCCAGCCTAAAAGATTAGGGTGGAGTCGAATTACAACACAAAACTAAGTAAAATATACAGCACAAAAGAGGGTGACGCAACAAAATTAGATGGACTTATAAAAGCCGCTTGCGCGAATAAAACTTGAAACCCAATCTGCCACAGAGACATTGTCACCTAAAAGAGATGATAAATCACCAAGGAGATTAAAAGTTCGCTTGAGGGCAGTTAAAAGAGGACATTCCAACAACATATGGGCCACCGTCATGTTTGCACCACAGTGACAATTACGGGGGGGGGGGGGGGGGGGGGGGGGGTCCTCTCGACACAGCAGATGACCATGCATCAGATCAGCCAAGAGTGACCAATACCACAGCTTCCAATGATGTTTGAAGGGGCACAGGAACACTACAGGACATACACGCAGGCTCCACCTGACACACTATTGTAAGTGCTATGGTGACAGTAATAGCCCCTGTATCCACGAAGGACAGGGGTCTGCATTGCCAGGAACCAGTTTTCCTGGAGGGCAATGCAGAAAGCAGGTGTCATGCTTAGAAGCTGTCGTAGCTCAGGTAGATGGCTAAAATAACCACCACAATTCCACTGGAGGTTTGTACAAAGCATGTCCTGTAGGGGCATGAAGACGCTGAAAAGGCAAATTACTTCGCAGGGTCACATGCTGCCACCGACTGAGTGACTGATGTCTCAACATCCATCGTTTCTGAGGAGATGGCGAGATCCAGGTCATCAGGGGACGCAAGGAGCTCGACCTCATCCTCAGAGGCTGAGCCGACAGGAAGCGGTGGTGTGGGAACCACCGGGTCCTTATTCTTCTTAGAGAGCTTCCTCTTCTCTCTCGTCTTTGGGAGGAGGGTTCGCATGCTGGGAGGGCTTTCCTGACGTATTGTCAGGAAGAGAGGGAGAGCGTGAAGCCCTTCGACCAGCAGCTGGTGGCTTCTTCAGCCACTGGCTAGTGTCTTGTGAGACATTGGTAAAGTCCTTGGAAGGGACTCCCCCAAGGGACCCTTTCCGAATGAATGAGGACGGAGGAGGCCGTTGCTTCTCCGGTTGAGTAGCTGGAGAAGGCTGTCGCTTCTCTGGCTGAGTAGCTGGAGAAGGCTGTCGCTTCTCCGGCTGAGAGGTGGGGACTGACGTCCCCGGTTGTTCGGGGCGCACTGCTCCCAAACTGGGTATTTCGGGAGTAGTGGAAGATGGAGTGGCCCCTACCAGCGGTGGGACAGGCGTAACTTGACTGCTCTGTGGGCCAACTGAGAAAGGATTCTTTGCAGGAACTGGTGGCGGTAGTGTTACAGCAGCAAAACTCCTCAACATAGGTGTGGGGTCGAGTCGTTCTAGCTTCTTCTTTGCCTCTTGGTAAGTTAAACGGTCCAGGGTCTTAATTTCTCGTATCTTCTGCTCTCGTTGATAGACTGCACAGTCTGGCGAGCAGGGAGAATGATGCTCCCCACAGTTAACACAGGTGGGAGGCGGAGCACACGGAGAATTGGGATGCGAAGGTCGTCCAAAATCTCGACACGTGGGGCTGGCAGGGCATCTGGGGAAGATGTGTCCGAACTTCCAGCACTGGAAGCATCGCATAGGGGGTGGGACATAGGGCTCGACATCGCACTGGTAGATCATGACCTTGACCTTCTCGGGCAAGCAGTCACCCTCAAAGGGCAGGAGGAAAGCACCGGTAACGATCCTATGATCCTTGGGCCTTCTAAAGACACGATGGAGTAAGTGTACACCTCATCGTGCCAGGTTCTCCCATAACTCGTCATCAGACTTTAGCAGAAGATGTTTATGATAGATAATCCCCTGGACCATATTTAAGGACTCATGGGGAGTGACGTTAACGGGTATGTCACCGAGCTTCTCACAGGCAAGTAATGCCCGTGACTGTGCAGATGAAGCTGCTTGTATCAGGATGGCATCGCTCCTCATTTTGGAAAGAGACGCCACTTCCCCAAACTTATCTTCAAGATTGTTCACAAAGAAGAGAGGCTTAGTCCCCAAAAACGAATCCCCATCGGTTCTGCTGCACACAAGGTATCGTGGTGAATACGGCTCTTGTTTGTCTGCAGCCCTATGTCCCTCCCATGGTGTGGCTAGGGAAGGGAATGATTTGGGGTCATATGTCACAGCGTTAAATTCTACCTTACCGCGCTTAGAGACGTTGGCGGTCATTCGACCACTGGATTGAGACTTCATCCGTTTCGTTGCGGGTCATCCGCCCCGATGCCACCCACTCTGACCAGGGGGTCTCCCCACGGGTGCCACCCAGCCGCAGGATGGCCGTTGCCGGGAGTCCCAAAGCCTGGCTTACGTGGGGAGGTGTCAGCTCAGGCATCGGCAGTACGATCCCTGTGTTGTCAGGGGGCTACAACCTATAGGGTACATGACGACTCCACCACAACAGGCTGGCTACCATGCTGAATTTTGGGTGCCATGGGAAGTCCATAGTTATTGTGGGTGCGGATGGTGACGCACTAAGTGTGTAACTTAGGCAACCCATCAGGTGTGTATACCCAAAATGAGGGATGGTGGGTGCAGTTACGACGCCAAGATGATGAAGAGTGCCAAGGTCTTAGGGCACAGAAGACTGATGGTGCACCACGTAAGGTGTCCTTCCCCAAAAGGCTCGTACCTCTGTTGAATTTGGAAGAATGGAGGTCAAACCCTAATGGGGACCATCACATTAAAGGCCGAAATGTTGGAGACTCCTTTTAGTCGCCTCTTACGACAGGCAGGAATACCGCGGGCCTATTCTAACCCCTGAGCCCACAGGGGGGAGGACCTAGGGATGTTTGAGAGTGTGGAAATCTCACGTGCAGATGTATAAAACAAGTGACACCGAATCACCTGACCACGTTCGAAGTCCGTGAGTTCTGCGGAGCGCTCCATTCTGCTCTCTCACGATGTCTAATGACTACTGAGGTCACTGATATGGAGTACCTGACAGCACAATGCAACTAATATGAAAAACCTATGTTTTTGGGGTGTCCGGATACTTTTGATCACATAGTGTATTAGGGTTTCAGTGAAACCCAATGCAGTGTGTGAAGAATGACTTCTCAAATGTCAGTAATTAGCTTAATCTTGTTGTTGCAGCCCCTACTGGAGAGACATTTATGGGGCTGTAGTACATTCTTAGGTTCGTTACTTTATACAGGTCCTGGAAATCCGTAGTTGATATCCACCTTCAGAGGTTCAAACAAACCTGTGACTAACAACATTTGAGAAGGAAAGTTGCCACTCACCATATAGCGAAGATGCTGAGTCGCAGATAGACACAACAATTAGATTTTCACACTTAAAGCTTTTGGCCAACAGCCTTTGTCAACAATACACACACACACACACACACACACACACACACACACACACACACACCTGCAGTCTCAGGCAACGGAAACCACACTGTGAGCACCAGCACCAGTGCATGATTGGAGTGGCAACTGGGTGGGCTAAAGGAGGAGGCTGGGGCAGGGAGGGGGAGGGGGAGGAATAGTATGGTGGGGATGGTGGACAGTGAAGTGCTGTAGGTTGGGCAGTGGGCAGGGGAGAGGTGGGGAAGGGGTAGCGGAAAAGGAGAGAACTAGAGAGAAATAAATAAAAAATAAAATAATATAAATAAAAAAAAAGACTGGGTGTGGTGGAGGAACGCCAGCTGTGTAGTGCTGGAATGGGAGCAAGGAAGGGGCTGGATGGGTGAGGACAGTGACTAACGAAGGTTGAGGCCAGGCGCGTTACGGGAATTAGGATGTATTGCAGGGAAAGTTCCCACCTGTGCAATTCAGAAAAGCTGGTGTTGGTGGGAAGGATCCATATAACACAGGCTGTGAAACAGTCATTGAAATGAAGGATATCATGTTTGGCAGCGTGTTCAGCAACAGGATGTTGTTTCTTGGCCAGTTTGTCGGTGGCCATTCATGCTGACGGACAGCTTGTTGGTTGTCAGACCTACGAGGGCCGTTCAGAAAGTAACCTCCGGTTGATTTAAAAAAATACACCAAGGGAAATAAAAATATTTTAATATATACATCTTACAACTACATCTTTGCACTATTTTTCTACATAGTCTCCATAGCGATTGAGGCACTTATCGTATCTCTTCACAAGCTTTGAAATTCCTTCTGCATAAAAATCACCCACTTGTGCCTGGAGCCAGCCTGTGACCGCATCTTTGAGCTCTTCGTCATCATCAAACCGCTGTGACCCGAGCCATTTCTTCAAATGCATGAAGAGGTGATAATCACTTGGCGCCAGGTCTGGGCTGTAAGGTGGATGGTTGATAACGTCCCACTTGAAGGACTCAAGAAGGGCCGTTGTTCTGCGAGCAGAGTGAGGACGGGCGTTATCGTGCAAAAAAACGATACTGGAAGTCAGCATACCACGGCGTTTGTTCTGTATAGCCCATCGTAACTTTTTTATTGTTTCACAGTACCCGTCTTGATTAATGGTCGTACCACGTTCCATGAATTCAACCAACAACACCCCTTTGGCATCCCAAAACACCGTTGCCATCAGTTTTCTGGCAGAAAAATCTTGCGAGGCTTTTCTTGGTTTGGTAGGCGAATTTGAATGTGCCCACATCTTTGATTGTTCTTTTGTCTCAGGGTTCACGTACTTAATCCAGGTTTCGTCACCGGTCACGATTCTGTTTAACAATGGTTCTCCTTCGTCCTCATAACGTGACAGAAAGTCTAATGCAGAGGCCATTCTTTGAGTTTTGTGGTGGTCGGTAAGAATTTTGGGCACCCATCGTGCACAGAACTTACGGTAACCCAATCTTGCTGTCACTATCTCGTACAAGAGAGTCTTAGAAATCTGTGGAAAACCAGTAGACAACTCCGACATTGAGAAACGTCTATTTTCACGAACTTTTGCATCAACTGTCTGAACGAGTTCGTCAGTCACCAATGATGGTCTACCACTCCTCTCTTCATCATGAACGTTTTCTCTTCCACTTTTAAATAAACGTGCCCATTCACGGACAACTCCTTCCCTCATAACTCTTGGTCCGTACACGGCACAAAGCTCACGATGAATAGCTGCTGCAGAATATCCTTTGGCTGTAAAAAACCTTATGACAGCACGCACTTCACATTTGGCGGGGTTTTCTATTGCAGCACACATTTCAAACTGCCACAAAAACTAAACTAGCGCAGGTACGACGTTCACTCGACCACGGCTTGATGCCGACTGACCTGTTGAGTGCATGAACGCACAGATGGCGTCGCTACTCCCCCCACAACCCGCACTGTGACCAATCGGAGGTTACTTTCTGAACCGCCCTCGTACATAGAATGCAGCACAGTGGTTGCAGCTTAGCTTGTAGACCTCATGACTAGTTTCACAGGTATCCCTGACTTTGATGGGATAGGTGATGTTAGTGATGGGACTGGAGTCCAGAACCTACACAATATACTCATCCATCCTTACACAACCCCTGCTCCCAATGCCATACCTCATGGCCCATATTCCTGTAATAGACCCAGATGCAAGACCTGTCCCATACATCCTCCCACAACCACCTAATCCAGTCCGATTACTAACATCACCTTTCCCATTAAAGGCAGGGCTACTGGTGAAACCACTCATGTGGTTAACAAGCTAAGCTGCAACCACTGTGCTGCATTCTATGTAGGTACGACAACCAACAAGCTGTCTGCCCGCATGAATGGCCATTGACAAACTGTGGCCAAGAAATAAGTGGACCACCATGTTGCTGAACATGTTGCCAAACATGATATCCTTCACAGCCTGTGCCATATGTATCCTTCCCACCAACACCAGCTTTCCTGAATTGCGCAGGTGGGAACTTTCCCTGCAATCCATCCTACGTTCCTGTAACCCTCCTGGCCTCAATCTTTGTTAATATTCCTTCTCTAGTATTGTTACATTCCATCCTGGATTTTCCATTGTTTGATTTAAACCTGTGACTCAGCCAATTTTATTTCTATCTGTGAGGATATGTAAAAGCAATTGTGTATGCAGTGAAAATCAGAAACCTTGTACACATCTGTGAGTAAACTGTTGATGCTTGTGCGCAAATTCTGGTACTTGGGTTGGTTCAACTCCACAAGGAGTGGCTGAAGCAGTTAACAACAACCTTACAATGTGCCGCACAACATGTCAAGTGCATCCCGAAGTCTCTGTGTGTTTTCATCACCAGCATTTTCCTTGTCCTGCACAAAATACGACATAAATCACAAATCAATACAGCTAAACTCATTTGAAAGGCACCATTAATTCTTCTATCTGCTTGATGTGTCACATGACCTTTCCGCTTGAAAAATAGCCTTACAGGTTTTCCATCTCTCCAATCCCACACTCCTTGACTCTGAATATCTGTTTTTACTCCTATTTTTGTTTTAGAAATGTGGTTCCTGAACTATGGACCACCCTGTACAATAATAGAACTGACAACTGACTTCAGTTGGGGAAAGAATCCAACAAGAACAATCTTCACAGCTGTTAGTTGCAAGAACTACTGACCATTTACAAGTCATTAAGCAAACTATAGAATGAAGCAATGAATAGGAATTACAACTTCGTCCGGGATTTATAGATTTTGAGTAAGCTTTCGAAAATCCATTTTGTAGCAATGTGAAATAAAAATAACCCTTCATAAAAAAAAAAACCACGTTTATACAGCACTAACATAAAATTCATAAACATGTTAACTGGTTAGCAGTCACTTTAGTATCTATAAAGCTACATTAATCTTAACAGAGGTTCGTAATTATTAATGAAGATAACAGAAAGCTGTCTTAACAACTTACACTGTTTGCCCGGTTTGTTAACAGTTCCTTTCATCTTTATTTCATGACCAGCAATTTCATCATAGATACTTGACAAATATTCTTCAGGCAAGTCCTTGCTGTCACTAATACCTCTGTTGAGCCGAATGTACTGCTCTTTAGTCATTTTGCTTTTCACTTGGGGTGAATGAAGATCTGTGGTAAGCATAATGACAGAATATGCTAATACATATGCAGTATCAGCACTAGCAAAAAGGCCATTGCTGGAGAAAAATGAGAAAAATCACAAATAAGAAAAATAAAATTGTTGAAAATGCATGGGTAGTCTGAAAAGTTAATAACCAATGAAAGAATTCTCACATTTTTCTTCAAATATATTTTTATTTTTCAACATGATCACATTTTAAGTCTATACAATTGTCTCTAACCCATCCAAATATTAGTTAGTGCCTTTCTCTGCAAAACAGCTGTTTAAGAGGGTGATGGCTTTATCATGTGACTAAAATTTCTGCCCTCGAGCTCAACTTTCAGCCAAAGGAACAAAAGAATGCTGCTTGGATCTAGATCTTGTGAGTCAGAAGGGTGATCAAGCAAATGAAACTGAAATTTGTGGATTTTCACCATGACAACTGCTGAGGTGTGAGACAGCACACAGAGAGCAATCGTGGCACACAGTGGGCAATCAGCTTCCCCATCCCTAAAGTTTTAATCAATATGTGATAAAGATATTCTTTACATACACTCATAGTCTCTGTTGTCTCTCTCACCTTAATTCGACAATTCTCTGGTGAAAATGGTGATTGCAGTTGTTGGCTGTCCCGAATGTCCATTATCACTCAAGCTGGTATGGCCATGTTTAAATTCAGGTCTCCAAAATTTCACAGTGGTAAACTACGGTACAGAGCCCCGTAAACTGTGTGCAACTGAAGTTTAATTTGTGTAGGTGTACTGTCTTTCAAAAACAAATATCTATTTACAGTTCGACACTCAATTTTGTCCACTTTTACAAAAATACACGGATCAACTCACTACAATGACTATCGAACAACAACTGCACTTCCAAAATGTCTGGAATTTTGGCAGTGCCTTGCTTGGCACGCACAACTAAACTCCTCAACTTTTGTTGACAAGTGCTGCTATCTTCAAGTTAAGGTTGGAAACTTTTCAGACTATCCTTGTATAAATAAAAATCCTGCAGTTATATTTTTATTAAGCTGCTAATTCGTGAATTAGACAGATTTTATAGGACACTACAGAATTCCTGGAACAATATTCCAGTACACCAGCAGTCTAATAATTAAATCAATTTGCATTTTAATTTTTTACAGACATAAGCAAAATGCCCTCTTGAACGAATACATAAAAAATACAAATACGAGAATATAAAAAATTAAGGACATAAGGTAGGTAATACATCAGGATAGACCACTATTCGACAGTACAAATAATATGTGTGTGTAGCACTTGACAGACATGCAACTTTTCTTCTCTTTTTTTTTATTTTTAATGCTTTACTTTAGGGCTCAAAACAGGCGAGCACAGAAGTGTCCAGGTCATATCTTAAAACAGTACATTTTCTACAGAAAGGATTCCATGCTTCTTTAAGTTTGTCTACACACAGGGGCCGAAATGGCATTAGTAGGTGGGTAAAACTATAATGAATCATGAAAGTGAACCTGGAACACTTGTTAAAAGACAATAAACCAAGCTGAAAGGTAAACTGAACAGTTAAAATGACACTCCTCTTTTAAGGCATCATTTGGTAATAATTTCAAGGCAATCGCAGTACAAGTTTGGAAATTAGATCTCTTGCACCACATTGCTACAGCAGTTAAATGCTAGAACACATTCTACATCTTTTACTGTATCTGCTCAAACCCAGGATAGCTCAGATGACAAATACACATTAAAGTGTAAGAAGTTAAGAAACTGACATCGGGTTAGAAAGTGAAGCACCATCAGTATTTCAATACAAGTGCTGCGGGGTCATCACTTAACAGATGATGATGGTGGAAAAGGTATTGTCCAACATGTGGCCTTTTTAAAATTCTCTCTTCATGACAAGATGGATGAGAGGAAGCTGCCCAAGCCATAGGAATGGGTTTAATCTCCAGCATGTTCCCACGGACGTATGACCACTGTTCATAAGAGAGTGATAAAATATTCCTGCATATAGCAATGCTGAGATCATCTGAGGGAACAGAACTGCTAAAAGTCCCGAATAGTCGAATTGCAATGTAGGCAGCAGCATCAAGAGCCTCACTGCCCAACACATTGACATGTCTAGGAACCCATACAAATGACATTAATCCAACCATCAGTGGGCAAATAAAGACATTTCCGAATCCATTGGACTAAGTGTGATACGTATGTCTACGTTGCGAACAGGCTATGGAGAACACCGAGGAAATCTGAGCATTTGACAGATTTAGATGCCACGTTGCTAGATGTGCAAGAGTACCCGATACATGGCTAGCAGCTCAACAGTAAAAATCAAACACTGATCTAAAAGGCAGCACTTTAAGACCTCTTCACTGATGGAAGAAAGGCGTATACCGTGCCATGGTCACCCTCTGAGTCATTGGTTTGAAAGGAGGTGCTCCCTCAGCCTGCATAAAAAGCTCCAGACAAGTCAAGCAAATGATGAAAACTAGAGTAGTGTTCTTTTGTAGTGAAGTCCAGGGGAGGGGGGGAGGTAGGAGGAGGGGAAGAGGGGGGGGGGCAGAGAGTGAAGCACACCATGCCTCTTATTGTTGGCCAAGAAATTTAATAAAAAATGGGAGCATACAATAGGTATCTCACCAGAAAACAGCGGCAATTTGACAGCTTCCACCAGACAGAGGCTCTTAAGTGGACTGATGGGGAAAGCACCAGCATCCAAGCAGATTCAATGGTGGTGAATACTGTTAAGGTGACATACAATAAACTGTCATGCAGGTGAATATAGGATTCATCCATTGTTCAGCTACGACTGGATTAAGAATTGATACTAATGAAGGAGTGCCCAGTCCCATTCCAAGGAGGTCCACTTGGAATGTGCAGGGCATTGAGAGAACAGACACAGCAGGCTGCCAAACAGAATATATGGGAGGAAACATATATACATAGAAGGACAATAACCAGCTTAGCTTTCAAATTAGTCTTGTAGAGAGTTCTCTTTTGCAGTGTGAGCAGAGTGAAGAGAGATCTTAGCTAGGGTGGATAATGAGGATATGGCAGATGAGAGGGATGGGAGAGAGGGCAACCAGAAGTATTATCTCACTTTAAAAATTCCAAAATAAAATTTGACTGGGAAAGAAGCAAATATAAAATAGAAGATACGCTGTAATTCTTAGTTATGAGCAAAACTGGCATTGCCAGTATATTTTACGTCATGGGGACAGAAGATTATGCAGAGGAGGAAATAGTTAACTGTATTTTTATTTTTAAGATAACTTTGTACATCACTACAATACATACTTTGGATTACATTCACAGTATCTGCTGGCAAATTTCTCCATTAGCCTATCAATCTTCTGTGCTTCACCAGGTAGTCTGAAGCCTTCAAGGAAATATCTAAGAGCAGATACTATATCCCGGTTGCTGAAGTTCATTAGGTCAACATATGCATACATAACCTGCAAAATAGTTCTAATATTTAAATAACATCCTTCATACTGGGTTTATAATGCAAGGCAGTTACAACAGGGAAATTTTTAGTTTTCAAGTGTATTGTGAGGAAAATAACAATCAATGTCATCACTGCAAATTTTAAATTACAAATATCTGAGTTTATAACTACTCTATTCCTTTTTTATTGAACTCTTACTTATAGTTTCACTGTCTGAATTTTATATTACAGAAAAACTATGTATTTTAGTATTCCAAACTGCAAACAATGTAGCAAAGTGATTAATTCCCACTCTTTTGTGAGAAACAGAATTTAAATTCTAAGCAGCTTTTACACTTGAAAATGAACTTTATTTATTTCTGCTGCTTTTTATACAACTTGAAGGGTTATGAGGAGTGCAAAGGAGCTGCAGCTCTGCACTATAAAATTTAAACAGGCAGTGCAGCCAAACTAAGAGTATGTGTGGAAGAAGAAACACCTGACTTATTAGGAGAAACACCTATGCACTTGGGTTGTAACTGATTTTTTTTCTGAAGTGGTTAAGACAATGTCAAAACATTACAAAGAATGAGTAATGTCAAAAGACTCACCTCTCTACTTAAATCATCATTGTCACCCAAGAAGTCACCAATCCCAGTTTTATCTAAGCGTTCATCACTGTGCAACCATTCAGCTATTTCCATTGGAGAACTCCCCAATAATCGTTGCTCTTGTAAAAACTGAATGCCTTTCTTCGGTTTGCGATTAAACCTATAAAAAAGAGGAAGGATGTGTTACAGATGAATGCACCAACAAAAAAGTATAAAAACTATAATCTTCTGTAATTAATTTTTGTACGTGGAGGGTATATTAACCTACAATATGGAAAAATGTAACTGAAGGAAGCAGATTATTAAAAAAAAATAAATAAATAAATAAAAAAAAATAAATAAAAAAAATACAGTTACATTCTCACTGTTTCTTATTCCCCTTGTTTCTTCAAAAACAGCACGGTATGTAGTGAATCTGCCAGAAATACTTAATGGGCATACAAGAGAGGCAAAAGGAATGTAGCAGTGGCAGGAAGAGTAAAGAACAATGAGGAGCCAGAGGGAATGGGGGGAGGGGGGGGGAGAGAAGGGCAAAAGAAGGGCTGTCCCAAAGATGCTACACATGACGGGATTCCAGCACAGCCAGCCCGCTCCCCACACCATCCCACGATTGTGACACAATGTGGACAACACCATGGGAAGGAGACACAAAACTAACATAAGAAAAGGGAAAACAGAACTACACAAAAGACCAGACAAAACATAGGGAAAGAGGGGGGGGGGGGGAGCAGGGAACTTGGTCAGGGTGGAGGCAAGGCCAAAGGCCTCTCAAACCAACATCAACACTACCCGACTCCAATTCCAGAAGGAAATTCAGGTACTTAAATCTGGAAGAACAACCCACTTTTGCACAGAAAACCCAGGATAGACGGAACAATGAAAGGTCACCTTGACCTTGACCTTGGGTCAACCTGGTACGGCTGATATGAACACAGCAGAGGATGGATGATTCCCACCGGGAGAGGTGGGGGAAGAACAACATGTGGTGGGAATCCCTTAATTGCACAAAGTTTATTAGACGGAGGGGGGGAAAGGGGGGGAAAGGGGGGGAAGGGGGGAGAAGGGGGGAGAAGGGGGGAAGGGGGGGAAGGGGCGGGGGGCGAGAAAGCCCAAAGGAAATCAACTGAACATGCAGAATGGTCACAATTGGTGAGAAGGTCATGGATGGCAGAGATTGAGGGGGTGGCGGGTAAAACACCAGGTGATAGCCTAAAAGTAAATCATTGAGTCCATACGTAACAAAACTCGGGTGGAGGAGGACCATTTAATAAAGCACGGGGCTTGATATATGACCATCAGTTGTGTGGTAAGCATGGCAGGCATGAGATGATGTTTCATGCCAGCAGGAAATGTGAAGGCATATATCATATGATCAGCAGATTTTAGAGCCATCACTCTAAAAAACAATAGCATCCCGAAACTCCCGTAAGAGAAAGTGCAACAAAAAATGGAACATTAACGGAGTGATGAAGGCTTTCAGACGCTGGAACAGATCCCTCTGAATCCGGGGCCAAGGAACTAACTGAATTGGGGAGGGGGGGGGGGTGAATATTCGGGAGAGAATGTGGGGAACAGGACAAGGAAGGAGAATGGAAATCACAGCAGAGAAGCAAAGCTGCAAAAAGGATAGAATAGGGAGTGTGAGCAGGGAAAGAGCAAATAATGATGGCTAGGAGCAGTTGGGACTGCCGAACTGGAAACGGGGGTGTCCCAACCAGGGCTAGTGCAAAAGGCACATGTGGCCAAACAGATACCACGATAGTGCACCAGTTCCAAGAGGAGCACTGTGGAAGGTGCACCTGAGCCTTTATCTTGACAACCTTTTTCCAGACGGGACAGAACTAAGACCCGATAAAGGCGGAGAAGAGCTGAATGACTCAAGCCCAAGAGGTGCAGGCAAGGCAGAGGAGGTCACTGCATTTATGGAAACAGCCAATCTTCAGAGATGGATATGGGGCAACCATGTAAGCTTCTTGTCAAAAAGAATACCCAAGAAACTGGGGGACCACAGTCAGGTGTTGAGCATCAAGGTAGAGCTCCGGACCAGTACAGACTGTAGTACAGTGACTGAAATGCACCACCTGCAATTTAATTGCTTCTCATGTGCCTTCTCAACCATTTGTTGATTCTTTTTTCATTTCCGTTACTGACTATGTTTATCTTATCTTCAAAAGCCTAACCTCTGTGTCTACTGCCAATTGGTAACTAGAAGTTTTATCAACCTTTATTCATACATGTCTGACATATTGCCAATATGAACAGCAACCAACAATCAG
This sequence comes from Schistocerca nitens, assembly GCF_023898315.1. Classification (NCBI taxonomy): domain Eukaryota; kingdom Metazoa; phylum Arthropoda; class Insecta; order Orthoptera; family Acrididae; genus Schistocerca; species Schistocerca nitens. The sequence goes on along the minus strand of NC_064617.1, from coordinate 694,916,331 downwards.
AAAAAAAGTATTTGTTTTAGGTTATAGTTACATTTTCTTATCTTGCCTACTGGCTACCGGTTTCAGTACACAGTATGATTCATAGGGCATTTTACGATCAAAAAATTGCAGTACGTAGTTAAAATAATAATGTAAGAAACATTTACAGAATATTTTCTCTCTGGTACAGACTGTAACTTTAAAATATATAGGTAGTGTCTTGTCCCTGACATGCAGTTCTCGTGCTTGTTTCCCAAATAGGTGTGTCAAACATTAAAAATAAAGGTCAATACTAAGCTTTAAATAGATGGAAATTGAGTTAGCATTGATAAGATTTCCCCTTATGTACAGAGTTCCTCTCTTCTTCTTAAAAAGAAAGGAAAAACACTGTAAAAAATGCCTAAAGAATAAAAATAGCATAAAATATGAAATTCACAAAATTGTATAATAATTAAAAAGGAATAATACTTTTCCCTGGGAATGAAACATTAAAAGGAAAACAGCAAAATTAAGTACTCATGATTACATTCACCATTTGTTTATGGTTTACATTACACATTAACAGTGGAAAGGAGTCACACTGTATTAAGAAAAATATGAAAATTATGAACTCACATAATAAAATAAAGAATAACAGGAGGTATTTGCGAACACACACACACACACACACACACACACACACACACACACACACACACAAAATGTTTCTGGGTTAAAAATACTCTTTTTCCGGATGAAAACACACACTTTCCCAGGTGGAAATACATATTCCTTGTATTAAATGACAGTATACTTTCCCTCGGAACTGTAAACTTATCAATCTACATCTACGTATACCATCTACATTTACTTAGATACACCGCAAGCCACTATACGGTGCGTGGCAGAGGGTACCCTGTACCACTACTTGTCATTTCCCTTTCTGTTCCACTCGCAAATATAGCGAGAGAAAAACGCATCTCTGTACCCCTCCGTATGAGCCCTGTGCGCAATGTATGCTGGCGGCAGTAGAATCATTTGGCAGTCAGCTTCAAATGGTAGTTCTCTAAATTTCTTCAATAGTGTTTCTTGAAAAGAACATCGTATTCCCAACCAGGATTCCCATTTGAGTTCCTGAAGCCTCCCTGTAATACTTACACGTTTTGTTCAAACCTAACAAATCTAGCTGCCCACCTCTGATTTGCTACAATCTCCTCCTTCAATCTGGCCTGGTACAGATCACAAACACTCGAGCAGTACTCTAGAATAGATTACACCAGCATCCTATATGCAGTCTCATTTACAACTGAACCTCTCTTTCCTAAAATTCTCCCAATAAACCGAAGTCTACCATTTGCCTTCCTTAACACACACATGCTTGTTCCACCTCATATAGCTTTGCAACGCTACGCCCAGATATTTAAATGACTTAACTGTGTCAAGCAGGACACAAATAAGACTGTATCCAAACACTACAGGTTTGTTCTTCCCACTCATCCGGATTAACATTTTCCACTTTTAGGGCTACCTGCCATTCACCACACCAACTCGAAATTTTGTCTAAGTCACCTTGTATCTTCCTACAGTCACTCAACTTCGACACCTTACCGTACACTACAGCACATCACCAAACAACTGCAGATTGTTGCCCACCCTGTCCCCCTGTCCGACAAATCATTTATGAATATGGAGAACAACAGCAGTCCTATCACACTTCCCTGGGGCACTCCTGATGATATCCTCGTCTCTGATGAACACTTGCTGTCAAGGACAACATACTGGTTTCTATTATTTAAGAAGTCTTTGAGCCACTCCCACACCTGTGAACTTGTTCCATATGCTTGTACCTTTGTTAACAGCCTCCACTGGGGCACTGTGTCAAATGCTTTCCAGAAATCTAGAAATATGGAACCTGACTGTTGCCCTTCATTCATAGTTCTCAGTATACTATGTGAGAAAACAGCAAGCTGAGTTTCACATGAACAATGCTTTCTAAAACCATGCCGATTCATGGACATAAGCTTCTTAATTTCAAGAGAGTTTATTGTATTCAAACTGAGAACATGTTCATGGATTCTGCAGCACACAGAAGTTAGGGATATTTGTCTACAACTTTTACCTTTCTTATATACTGGAGACACCTGTGCCTTTCTCCAGTCGCTTGGGACTTTGTGCTGAGACACTCACGATAAACACAACCCATGTAAGGGGCCAATGCCATACAGTACTCTTTCTAAAATTGAACTGGGATTCCATCCAGACCTGCTGACATAGTTGTTTTCAAACCTTTCAGTTGCTTCTCTATGCTATGTATACTTATTTCTATGTCATCCATACACGAGTTTGCTCGATGGTCAAATTTTGGTATGTTCATACGGTTTTCCTGTGTGAAAATTTCTTGTATGTGAAATTTAAAATTTGGCAGTTTGTGGTTAGATTCTATGGGACCAAACTGCTGGGGTCATCAGTCCCTAGGCTTACAGAGGGAGGACTCCAACCTCTGATGGGGGGGAGCTGCGCGAACCTTGACAAGACGCCTCAGACTGCGCGGCTACCCCATGTGGCAAAATTTAAAACTTCGGCTTTTGTCTTGCTATCTTCAACTGCCACACCACTCTGGTCAAAAAGGGACTGAATGGAAGCCTTTGACCCACTAAGCGATTTTACATATGACCAGAATTTTCTCGGATTCTCTGCTGGATATTTTGCTAAGATGTGACGGTGGTGATTGTTGTATGCTTTGCGCATAGATCTTGTCACAGACACATGAATCTCTACTGGCCTTCGTTTGTCGTCATTTGTGCATCCCCTTTTGAACCAAGAAGGCAACAGCCTCTCCTTTCTCAGCATTTCATTGTTAAACCATGGTGGATCTTTTCCATCCTTTATCCACTTACTAGGCACGTAACTCTCCAGATCTTGATTTAAAATCTGCTTAAACTTTGCCCAAAACTCCTCTACATCCATCTCACTGAAATTAAGTGATGCCAATTCACTGTCTAAGTGAGATGTTAATAACTGCTTACCTACTCTATCTAGCAGAAACACTCTCCTAGCCTTCCAGACTTTTGTAATTATAGTTGCTATTATGACACCATGATTGCTAATCCCCATTTCTATACTGACATTGTCGATAAGGTCCAGCCTATTTTTGGTTATAAGGTCTAAGATACACTCCTGGAAATGGAAAAAAGAACACATTGACACCGGTGTGTCAGACCCACCATACTTGCTCCGGACACTGCAAGAGGGCTGTACAAGCAATGATCACACGCACGGCACAGCGGACACACCAGGAACCGCGGTGTTGGCCGTCGAATGGCGCTAGCTGCGCAGCATTTGTGCACCGCCGCCGTCAGTGTCAGCCAGTTTGCCGTGGCATACGGAGCTCCATCGCAGTCTTTAACACTGGTAGCATGCCGCGACAGCGTGGACGTGAACCGTATGTGCAGTTGCCGGACTTTGAGCGAGGGCGTACAGTGGGCATGCGGGAGGCCGGGTGGACGTACCGCCGAATTGCTCAACACGTGGGGCGTGAGGTCTCCACAGTACATCGATGTTGTCGCCAGTGGTCGGCGGAAGGTGCACGTGCCCATCGACCTGGGACCGGACCGCAGCGACGCACGGATGCACGCCAAGACCGTAGGATCCTACGCAGTGCCGTAGGGGACCGCACCGCCACTTCCCAGCAAATTAGGGACACTGTTGCTCCTGGGGTATCGGCGAGGACCATTCGCAACCGTCTCCATGACGCTGGGCTACGGTCCCGCACACCGTTAGGCCGTCTTCTGCTCACGCCCCAACATCGTGCAGCCCGCCTCCAGTGGTGTCGCGACAGGCGTGAATGGAGGGACGAATGGAGACGTGTCGTCTTCAGCGATGAGAGTCGCTTCTGCCTTGGTGCCAATGATGGTCGTATGCGTGTTTGGCGCCGTGCAGGTGAGCGCCACAATCAGGACTGCATACGACCGAGGCACACAGGGCCAACACCCGGCATCATGGTGTGGGGAGCGATCTCCTACACTGGCCGTACACCACTGGTGATCGTCGAGGGGACACTGAATAGGGCACGGTACATCCAAACCGTCATCGATCCCATCGTTCTACCATTCCTAGACCGGCAAGGGAACTTGCTGTTCCAACAGGACAATGCACGTCCGCATGTATCCCGTGCCACCCAACGTGCTCTAGAAGATGTAAGTCAACTACCCTGGCTAGCAAGATCTCCGGATCTGTCCCCCATTGAGCATGTTTGGGACTGGATGAAGCGTCGTCTCACGCGGTCTGCACGTCCAGCACGAACGCTGGTCCAACTGAGGCGCCAGGTGGAAATGGCATGGCAAGCCATTCCACAGGACTACATCCAGCATCTCTACGATCGTCTCCATGGGAGAATAGCAGCCTGCATTGCTGCGAAAGGTGGATATACACTGTACTAGTGCCGACATTGTGAATGCTCTGTTGCCTGTGTCTATGTGCCTGTGGTTCTGTCAGTGTGATCATGTGATGTATCTGACCCCAGGAATGTGTTTATAAAGTTTCCCCTTCCTGGGACAATGAATTCACGGTGTTCTTATTTCAATTTCCAGGAGTGTATTTCCATTGTGTGTACACTGCTGAGCTAGCTGCTAAACACAATTTTCAGAAAATGTGTTCAAAATATTTCGCACGAGTGTCCACCTGTACTCCCTGCAACTTGACATCCCAGTCTATACTTGGCAGGTAATAGCTGCCACAAACTAGAACTGCGTGATCTGGGTATTTACGTGCTACTGACCATAGACTTTCTTTGAGTGACTACAACTGTCACAGCGGAATCAAGTGGCCGCTAAAAACATGCTATGATTGATTTACGTTCACTTACTCCTGTTAAATGTGACCAGATGACTTCACTGTCACACTCAACTTCAACTTCAATAGACACAATATTTTTGTCAATGCAATGAACACTCCCCCTCCTATGGCCTCTAATCTGTCTTTCCGATATACATTCCACAACCCAGTAAATATCGCAGAGCTTTCCACTTCAGGTTTCAGCCAGCTCTTGGTCCCAAGAATAATCTGAGCATGAGAACTTTCCTGAATACTTTGACAGTTTACTAAAAAAATTGTGACAGTCGAAGTGTCTTTATTCTGGACATTGTTTCAATTCACTTGCTGTGAATGGACTGGCGAGTGTTCATCAGAGCACCTCAAAATACCGCCTAGCCTAAAAAACCCTCATGTGTACAATGCTACCCAAGTAGCTGCTTCCTTTGTGTAGTGCACCCTTGACCTACCATGTGGAGTCCTACAAACCCCCCCCCCCTCCCCCACGTGGTAATGCAGGTCTAGAAATCTGCAGTTGAGAACGCCACAGAGCCTACGAAGCCTTTGGTTGAGAACCTTAATACAGCACCAAACCAATGGACCCCGAAAAATTCTGGCAACAATGCTGCAAATTGCGAGCTTTCTTCCATGCCGCATGCGAGACCAGCAGTCTTCTACCACCTCCGCAACCTGCCCATACGAACCAAAAGCGAGAGGTTTTATAGAATTCTGGCACTTTAGGAAAAGAAACACAGCAAAAGATTAATGTGTTCTGGAAAGATGTTTGATGTGCAGCAACATATGTGCTGCATATTTTTTGTAGTACAAAAGAATCAATATGAATTTCCCAAACACAGCACTTTAACTTACAAAGCACTGAAATCAAGATTACAATGTGACTGTCAGCCAATCACAGCTCACGTCACATTATTTTGCCAGCAAGTGACAGTATAAATTCAGAGCATAGGACACGTGATGTAGCAACATCACTGTTAAGTAGTGTGAACACATGAATAGGAAAAGTTCATGGTCTAAATTAATATACATAAACTAAAGCTACAAGAAAAGTAAAGCTTTCACATATAATATTGGTCTTTTTTTTGCACGTGTTACCCTTTAAGGTATTCTTCTTCTTTGGCTACTGCCGTTGTCCTGCAGTTCTCGCAGGGTTACAAGCGGATTTGTCACAGTTAATTTGAAGGGGTGGCCGGATGCCCTTCCTGCTGCCACCCCGTACCCCTCGGGACAGAATCACAGTACCCCAGTTGTCTGTGTCTAGTGTAAATCATGAAATAGCACGAACTGTTTCAAATGTCTGCAAGTCATGTAACTGAGGCGGGACGTGGGGACTAGCCTAGTATTCACCTAGTGAGATGTGGAAAATGGCCTAAAAACCACAACCAGGCTGGCTGGCACACCGGTCCTTCGTTGTTAGTCCGCCAGGCGGATTCAAACCAAGGCCGGCACACCTACCTGAGTCCAGGAAGCAGCGCATTAGCGCTCTTGGCTAACTTGGTGGGTTTGTTACCTTTTAAGATATATTAGACACAAATGTACCAGTAAAATTTTAAATGATGACATAAATGTCCAGTATTCTGGGCCCGAAATTTTTCAAACTAGCTGATCCCCGAAGTGTTAAGTTTGATTTAAGCAATTCATCATACATTCTCAAATGCAATATAATTCAACTTGCGTAAAAGGACATTTACTTCGAAAGTAACATTTCTCAAACCACTTTCGCAATATTTTCCCATGACTTGTTAGAAATAGGTTTGTTTGAGCAGTAACCACAATGTGCCAGAAGACAGGATTACTGTGCATATGCAGCTACGATGACATGGGAAGCACAAACTTGGAGTTTTCTTTGCTTGTAAACTTTTTGTCGCATTTCTGTTTGGAATTTTGTGTGTAGTGGGGCATCCAGTCACCATGTGCAACAGTCTGGCATGTTGTTCGGAGGGGATAAACTTAGGGCAATTTTTTTATCATATCCCATCCAGTCTTATCTAGATAAGGAATGCAAAAATAGAAATTAGTCCTTGGCACAATATTTATTTCAGAACTAGACTCTACAACTCAATGTCACCCTAATATTTTGTTATGTAGTGACTTTAACATGGATTTTTTTTTTTTTTTTTTAATTCGTACTCTGCAATACTGTTATGTAGTATTTCCAACCGAGTTTACATCCACACAGCTAGTAAGAAGGAATATAAATTTCTTGCAGAAATAATAATAAAAAACAATTGTTTGTGTACACCTGCACTACGAACAATAGGCTTTTTATTACTTTTTCAAACTGGATAAAAATTAACAAGGTTACTTCTGAAGCCAAGAAACTGTGTAATTGGAAGTTTACATTCTACTCCAGCAGTAAACATGTGGAGAGTTGCAATGATAAAACATGGTGTGGTGTCAGTATATAGTTTACTGAAGAATGGCGTTCTATAAATTTAAAGGAAAAAAATATTCAACAAATCCCCACTCGTCTCACCTCTCTACCTACAAACAAGACAATTTCACAAATTTCACTAAACACTGTAGCAATGCGAAATGAGAAATAGTTAAGACAGTTAAGAAAGTGAAGTGTAAATAGTGCAGTGCAAGAAATACTGCAGAATGCCAGAAACTGCCAAGTGAAAATGTGAAATTAAGCCTTTTGACACCAACCACTGCTAGCAAGGAGGGAAGGAGCAGAATATGTAAAGAAACATTGTAAGTAACTTGCATACCAACTTTATAATGAAAACGCTGTTTATACGTTAAACAATCAAAAATGCACAAATGTATGTATCCAATTTACAGAATAACCACAAAAAATGTTCAAATGTGTGTGAAGTCTTATGGGACGTAACTGCTAAGGTCATCAGTCCCTAATCTTACACACTACTTAACCTCAATTATCCTAAGGACAAACACACACACCCATGCCCGAGGGAGGATTCGAACCTCCGCCGGGACCAGCCGGAATAACAACAGAAGATGCTTTTATTTATGAAGCAAAACGTGTCCGGTGTAATTATTTTTAATTAGATTGCAGGCAGCTCAAGACGGATAACCTATAGTAACAGATTTTAACAGCTGCTGCTGAAGATGCCCATGCAAACAAATGTATTATAAACAATACTTATTAGGAAATAATGTCAGGCCTAGAGGAGGTACCAGACGAGTGTTGAAACATGTCTTGTGATCGAAAAATATTGTGTTTCACAGAAGGCAGATATGTAAAAGCCCCATAAAGCTTTTCAGTGTGATTTCCAGGAAGTGAATTTTCTTGTAGTACCATTACTATATTATCTCAAGTTTGGTTCTTTATCATAGCATAATGTCATACATGCAAGAAGATGAAAATGTGCACTTGAAAATCAGTGAACAGTTGAAACTAGCTAATAGTGTGAAATGAAACACTTTGTTTCAAATAAATTGGCTGCCTCTATGGGAAAGATGAACAAAAGCCAAATTTCTTTAGGAAACCAACAAAAATAAACTAAGTGATTAATGCCTCATTGCCAATTATGTGGAAATAAAATAAAGTCAGAAAACTGAAACTAATATCATATTTTAGTCTTCCATAATTATGTGAATGTAGTTTAATTCATTTGATAGCTCCCAAGAGCAGAAATTCATTTCGTTTTCATTTGGTGTGAGAGCTGCATAACAAAGAGAGAACAGCAGAATCACGAACCATAAACATGGGTCATGTGGAGAGTACTATCCACTAAAACTCTGACGGCTCTGCGCATGTGTGAATCTGGCACCTGGGCACAACAGAAAAATTTTTCCGGTAGCGTCTGGCTGCTTGCAGCTACTGCTTATACATCTAACAGCCACATTGCAAGTAGCAAGAAGCACGAGAATTCGTTGCTCATACATGACTTCAACTCTGTGCATGCATGTGAGTCCACTGGAAACTACTCAAATGAACCTAAAGATTTGTCCTAAAGCCTTTGACATATTTCCTGTCAGCAGATGCTTGTGAGCACGCTGTGTTTTTTGTTGTAAATGGTGCAGTCCCTTTGCAAACTTAAGTTTCATATTAGAGTTTTTCTCTTGTTCATGCTGTTTTGCTGCAGTATTTTTCTGCAGTAGCAGGCTAAAGTAAAATTCTTTGTCAGAGTATCAGTTCTTACCAGTCAAAATCACAAAAATTTAACTCAAAACTAAAACAAAGAAAACTTACTAGAATTCTAAAAAAATTCCTTGTTTTCTCCCGGATGAAAAAATTTCCAGATTTCCGTGTGGTATTCACCCTGAATAAATCATATAAGGACATCATATACCAGGTGGTTATAATTAAACTTTCCCTATTTAACACATTATGACATGGAAACTAATTACAATATGAGTACCAAACTTGGTAGAATTAATGTCCAGATTATGGGGTGCACAATTTACATGTGTCACAATGCCACTGTCCAGTGCCAACTATGAACACCAGGTGCTGTGATCAGTCATCGTGATTCACAGTCTCAAACACCTCAGCAGTTGCAGCGCACCTGGTGATGTGTCAACATGAGCTCCGACAAAAGAAGCAGGGCATTATTGGTAAAGCTCCATTATCCAAACAACACTAATGCTGCAGCTGTACTTCAAGAATATCACCGGCTAAAAGGATTACTAAAGGGCCCTCTTTCTCCACCTACTCTGTGCAAAGCATGATGATGAAGAACTGGAGAACTGTGCGTCGCTCTGGGAAGAGGCCAATGACCAGTTGCACCACAGGTGGTTGATGAAATCGCTGTTGCTATGGCAAACAATGGTACACACAATTCCTGATCATCAAGCAATGCGCATGCTGTGTCACGACAGTTGAACATCCCGTGGTCCACTGCACGGAAGGTGTTTTGAACCATTCCCAAATGGTGTCCATACAAGATCGACATCATAAAGCAGCTTGCACCACAGGACGCACAACAGCATGTTGACTTTCCTCTCCACTTTTTCACAAGGACTGGAATTATTGAGGGCTGGCCCTGGACCATCCTGTAGATAGACTAAGCTCATTTTCTTCTGACCAGTGAAGTGGACACACAGAATTACTGAATGTGGGAATCTTCACCCCCAGTCACTGTGCATGAAGCTCCTCTGTATGGTGAACATGTCAGTACGGTGTGGCTTCACAGCTACTTTCATCATTGGCCAATTCTTTTTTGAACAGGTTGGTATTCAAGGATTCAAAGACGTGTAGTGTGACTGGCCAGTGTTACTAAGATATGCTTCGCCAGCTTGTCATACCCACCCTACAGGTTCGGGAGGACGACGGTTCAATCCCGTCTCCAGCCATCCTGATTTAGGTTTTCCGTGATTTCCCTAAATCGTTTCAGGCAAATGCCGGGATGGTTCCTTTGAAAGGGCACGGCCGATTTCCTTCCCAATCCTTTCCTAAACCGAGCTTGCGCTCCGTCTCTAATGACCTCGTTGTCGACGGGACGTTAAACACTAACCACCACCACCACCACCCTACAGGAGAGAGATGCACTGAAATCAAAAGTTTTCATGGAAGATGGGTCCCCACCACACATTGCTTGTGAAGTTCACCTGCTTCTCCGAAACACATTTGGAAACAATCGAATTATCAGCCAATAGTTTCCAAATGCTTGGTTGGCATCATCACCTGATCTCACTCCCTGTGATTTCTGGTTGAGGGACTAACTGACGGACAGGATTTACCAGGGGAAAGACGCACGTGCTGATCTGAAGTGCAGCATATCACGAGAGGAAGCCAGCATACCTATGGACATGCATTGTTACACTGTGCAGAATGCATTACTGTGCTTTCAGACTCTTCAGGACACTGATGGGTGCCATATTGAGCCCCTTTTGTAGCAGCAATGGTACTGGTGTGTAATGCTCTTATGTACCGTAGTAGCATATTAAAGTGTTTCAATTGAACTGATTCTGCATTATTTCTCTTTCCCATGTCCTTAACATTAACATTACCAAGTTTGGTTCTCATACAGTAATTAGCTTTCATATTATAATGTGTTAAATAGGGAAAGTTTAATTATAACCACCCAGTATTATGCTATGAAACCAAGAAGCTGCTGTGTTCAATTTTTATTACAATAGGCCTATTTTGGTGTGATTGCTATCATCAGGTCATATCATGTGGTCTTTATGTCCATATGATATCAATGTTCTAGTAGCTGTCACTACTGTGTAAGTTTACTCGTTTGATGTTGGTGGAACCATTGTAGGTTTTAGACTGTAGCTCTAGCAGTTATTTCTGAAGCTTCCCAATTATGACAGTTTATTTCATAATGACTAACTGACTGCTGTATTGACAGTTGAGTCAGAAATGTCATTATATAACATTGCTGACTCAACTGTCAATTCTTGTCATTATGAAATAAAATTTTATTATTGGAAAATTCAAAAATAATTGCTTCAGCTACTGTTTTAAAGCCTACAATAGCCCCACCAACATCAAATGAGCGAACTTATACAGTGTTGATAGCAACTAAGACAGAGATATCATTTGGGTATCAAGACCATGTGATATAACCTAACAATGGCAATCACACCGAAATAGGTCTAGTGAAATAAAAATATAATTGAACACAGCAGTGTCTTAATCTAGAAGCATAATGTATAATGTCCTTATATGACACACACAACACATCACGCTCAGATGAGTACAAAAAGAATACATCAGTACACACCATTAAAAGCAAAAAATACAGGTATCCATCTTAACATCCACCATTCTTATGCAGTTTGTGTGTGATGGAAAGTGAAGAAACAATTTGTATGCTGTTTATACGTGATATGAACCAAATACAAACAACGAATGTAAACATGGCTACCTAGAGTTGCTATTTTATTTTTAATGATTTATCACAGTGGGAACTATTTTATTCTTTGTTTATTATATGATTGTGATTTTGTAAATTTCATATTTTATACTACTTTTATTCTTTACATATTTTTTATATTGTGCCTAAAAAAACCTCTATGCATAGAGGTCACTCTTATCATTGCCGGTAGCAATTTGGATCTATTTAAAGTTTAGTATTGACCTTTACTTTGACACACCAATTAGGGCTGCGAGTGTGATGACTGCATGCCAATACTAAGACTGCATTCCATACATTCACTGTCAAAGAAAAAAAAATGTAAATGTTTCTTACATTATTATTCTACCTGTGTACTGGAATTTTTATATAATATGATGGCCTAAATATGGGTTGTCGAAAGGGGAGGGTGGGACAGGGGAGGGAGGGAGGTAGAGGGGTGAGGGGGAGGGGGAAGAGAGAGAGGGGAGGAGTGGGAGAGATGGGGGAGGGAGAGGGAGGAGTGGGAGAGATGGGGGAGGGAGAGGGGAGGAGTGGGGAGAGATGGGGGAGGGAGAGGGATGAGTGGGAGAGACAGGGGGAGGGGG